>NC_003282.8:0-10000000 GCF_000002985.6 Caenorhabditis elegans
CCTAAGCCTAAGCCTAAGCCTAAGCCTAAGCCTAAGCCTAAGCCTAAGCCTAAGCCTAAGCCTAAGCCTAAGCCTAAGCCTAAGCCTAAGCCTAAGCCTAAGCCTAAGCCTAAGCCTAAGCCTAAGCCTAAGCCTAAGCCTAAGCCTAAGAAGAGACCAAACCGAAAAATCAATTTTTTAAACGAAAAATCAATGTTTTAAACGAAAAATCTATTTTTTAAACGAAAAATCAATTTTTTAAACGAAAAATCCATAAAAAATTGTTATAAAAATTCTGGAAAAAAAACTAAAAACTTAATTTTTGCTTTGAACATTCATCTTTCGCGAAAAAAATTTCAGCAAATAAAACCGAAAAATACAATTTTGCAAATAAAAAATCTAAATCAACAGTAAAAAACAAAAAAGTCAAATTTCAATAGAAAAAAAAATCAAAAATCAATTTTTACTCCAAAAATTCAACTTTTGCCAAAAACTAACCCAGAAAAATCAATTCACAAAAAAAAACAAATAAAACTGCAACGATGTTTGTGAAAAAAATTTTCTTGATATTTTTAACGAATTTTTGTTTAAAAAAAATGCATTTTTGGCCATAAAATTTTTTTTTTGATTTTTTCAAACGAATTTCCCCTCAATTTTCTTGCAGATCGACGTGGATATTGACGACCTAGATGACGATTTTCTCTCCACAAACGGAATGGAACGACACGGTTCAGAATTACAAGGAGAAGTGGTTTTCACTACGACGAGTACTGCGAATAACAATGTGAAACGAGCCGTCGAATATTTCGAAGATGATAATCAAGATGATGCACTAACATCCACTTCATCCGGCAACAGTACACAGAAGGAATCGTCTCCGTTCACAGATTTTGATGATGTTCCGCCGCCACCAGTGGCTCCAGAAACTCCGGCTCCAGCCCAAAACCGCCGAGAATCTGCGTCCCCCGAACGTCAATTCCTTGATGAGAGTCACCTCGGCGGAATTGGATCTCCGTTATCACAGAGTACAAGGCTCGATGAGACGTTTATTGAGGAATACTCTATTGAGTTGGACACCTCTGGGAAGTATGTGTTGGGAAAAAAAATCCGAAAATTGATTGAAAAATTCGAAAAAAAATCCAAAAAACCTTTTTTTAATGAGATTTTTTCTGTGCAAAAATTTAAATTTAGAGCTGAAGAATGTGCACTTCTAGAAAAACTTATTTTAAAAAATTCACATCCTTTTATCAAATTTATTAGCATATTTATACAAATTGATGGATAAAAATTCCAAAAAAGTTCCAGAAACAACATTTCCTCCGCAGCTTCACCTGGTCCCAAGTCTCCATTTGACGATGATTTTACTGATACAGCTGCCCCGGTAGCCCCGCCACCAGCACCTACAAAAGCTGCCGAGGAATATCGCCGGCAACCACATCAGAATCCGTTTGATGAGGAAGAGGAAGAAGAATCACAGTTTGGAGGGGGAACTCTGTCCGGTAGAGACCCATTTGATGAAGATGTACGTTTTTCGTAAAGTTCGGAATTTTTAGGGTATAAATTGAAAAACAAATGGAGAAAATATGAATACCTAGATTTTTTTTTTCAAAAAATCCCAACCCTAATATCCACAATTTTTTTTCAGTCTGGAAACTCTAACGAAAACCAGCTCCGCGAGAAGAAGCTCCACAAAAAAGAGCAACTAGCTCACCGGCTCTCCTCCTCTTCCGAAGAAATTGTGGAAGCCTCAATTCACGAGGATGAGCCAATTGTGATGGCTCAAATTCCAGAGGAGAAGCCCAAACCGAAGGCTATCCCGGCTTTTGATAACGCCTATGACGCCGACTTTGACAATTCCCCACCACTTCATCATTACTCGGCGGTTCATTTGGAAACTGGGCTCTCACCGCTTGAGGAGGCTCAGAGAGCTCTCCGAGCCAACCGAGCAAGGCATAAGCCGTCGAATGTATCGTTGGCAGAGGAGGCGAAGCTTGCTGCCAGACAGAGATACTCGAATGCATCGGATATTAGAAGAGAAGAGGAGGAAGAAGTGGTGGAAGAAGATCCAGCAGTGGTAGTTCCAGTTCTACGGAAGGATCTGGAAGTTGAGGAGGCTCCGAAATCGGTACGACCGCCTAGATATCGGAAGTCAAGGGAAATTGAGGAACCGGTGGTTGTTGATCGGTTTGTTGAGGAAGAAGTTGATGAGAAGGAGGATATTGATGCGATTTTTGAGAAATATCGAAAGGTTCGTAAAGATATTTTCGAGAAAAACGGCGTTGAAAATTTGAAAAATTTGAACTTTTTTCGAGTTAAAAAATTTAAACATATAGAAAAGATATGAATCTGACAAAATTTAGAGAAAATAAAATGTTATTCACCAAATCGCCAATTTTTCTGCATTTTTTTGTCCGTTTTACTTTGGTAATTCTGGTAATACAAAACTAGTTTTTTTTCAAAAAAGAATTGCAGGAAAAATATTTTAAATGTTTTTTGAGCACTTGAGCGCATGAGATAGAAAAACGTTATTATTATGCATTCCCTCATATAAAAGTTTGTTCAATTTTTTTAATTAAACCCCGCTCTTTGAGAAAACTCTGGACTCTACATGGAGACTACCTTAATACAAATTAACTCATAAATATCGGTGATTTTCAACTAGTTATTCATATGATGCAATTACTGATTTAATAACTTATAATTATGTGTCAATTTCAGACGTCTGTATCCGCCGATCCAAAATCTCACACGCCGATTTTGATGGCCGACGAGTACAAAGAACCACAGAAGCAAGGTGAGTTTAGTTCGAAAAAAAATCATAACACACACCAGTAGGTTTAAAAACATTGTTAGAAAATTTGAAAAAAAAACCAAAAACCGTCGTAAAACTACACTTTTTCTATTGAAAATAGAACAAACAAATCAAATATCCTACATGTAAAATTTAAATCGAGTGGAATTAAATTCTTCAAACAAAAAGAAATCTGCATTTAATATCGATTTCTCATTCAATTGTTATGAATCATAAAACATGATTTTTTACGACCTCCTCTGAATTATCTACATTGTTCTCTTTTTCATACTTTCCATATTCTAGTATCGATAGGACTAACACAATTTTAATAGTGAGTTCGTTTTTCAAACAATTGGGATTAATTTTCAACTGAACTAGACTGTTTCTGAACGCTCAAAACCTTCAAAATCAATGCTTCTTCAAAACGAAAAAATTGCACACTATAAACCTCTCACTTGAAGTGGCAGCGCTCGTTTTATATTGAGAAAATATATATTCAAAAAAATGCTGCTGCTTCTTCAGCTTCTCGCCGGGCGCCGCCGCCAATAGTGAGTTCGTTTTTCAAACAATTGGGATTAATTACAAAAAAACTTAACTGCGCAATTTTTAATTGGGAAACTTTCAAATTTTAACCATAACTATCAATACAGCGGTATACGAAATTTTTCTTCAAAATCGCACCGATACTGCATTTTTCCGGAAAAGGACAAAGTCGGCTAATTGCCGTTTTTTATAATTTTTGCTCATTAAGCTTATTCCATTAAAAATACAATTCTTGTTTAAAATTGCTGAACGGCGAATTTTGTCTACCCGTGGTGGAAATTGCCGGTTTGTTGATTTGCCGGAAAATTTCATTTTCGGCGTGCCGATTTGCCGTTTGCCGGATATCAATTTGCCTGAAACGTTTAGAGGAATACAACGGAAACATTTGAAACTGTGCCTTTTTGAAATTTTTTCCCTTTTTTTTACAATATTTTCATAGAATTAGCTTACTTTTCAAAATAGATGTAGGAAAATTCATATGCGTACAATTTTGCCAATTAAAATTTGAATTCTGAAATTTACAAAAAAATGTGCAAAACTACTATTCGCCGAAAATTTTTGGCAAGTTGCCGATTTGCCCGAAATTTTTATTTTCGGCAAATTGGCGCTTTGCAGTTTGCCGGAAAAAATTACATACACCTGTTTTCAGCCTAACTTAAAATATGATTTACTTTGAAAAATAGGGAATTAAATTTAAATAAAATTTTCAACTGAACTAGACTGTTTCTGAACGCTCAAAACCTTCAAAATCAATGCTTCTTCAAAACGAAAAAATTGCACACTATAAACCTCTCACTTGAAGTGGCAGCGCTCGTTTTATATTGAGAAAATATATATTCAAAAAAATGCTGCTGCTTCTTCAGCTTCTCGCCGGGCGCCGCCGCCACATTTACCGGCCAACCCGTTCTCTGAGGTTGTCTTGTAAGGGCGTTTTCATGTATATTCAGATTATTATGCATGAATTTCATTAATAACGGTATCCACCCACGTATATTTCTCTTCTTCTCTCTTTCTGTTGCGACGGGGGATGTCGATTGATTACGCCACGGGCGCTAGCCTATTCCGAATGCATTGAGAAATTTGAGACCAGATTCTGGAGTTTTTGGAAGACGAATCGTCGGCAGCGGAGCTCGATTTTAATTTAATTTCGAGAGCACCCGCGTGCTCTCGCCTCGACACCCTCAAACTTCTTCTTCTTCTTCTTTTCGTCGTCTTTCACTTTTTTCCTTTTTCCTGTCCTAACCACGGCGTCTTCCTCCAATTTTCAGTTACCACGACGTCATTAGCTATTTTTAGTCCGAGTGTGGAGCTTGAGAATTTGAGCAATTCTGATGTGACATTCCTGTCGTTTTTAGCGCTAATTTTCCTAAAACCTTCAAAAATTTAGAAATTCTCTATCGTCTTTCAAGAGCCTAAGTTTTTTTTTTCGAAATGAGTTTTTTAAAATTGATCGAAATGTTTTTAAATACTGAATATTTGGGATTCTAGATTTTTACTACAATATTTCCTTTTCAATTTTTAATTGGACAAAATTTCAAAATGTTAAAAAAATTCTCCGAATTGAATGCTATTTTTCTAAAAAATTTTTTTAGTGCCTGCACCAGTTGTCGTTGCTCAGGAGTCGCCGATCTTAAAACGAAGAAACTCTCTAGTACCATCAAGGATCAGTGGAAGGCAGTCGACGCGGCGAAGTGTCACCAGTGTTCGGAGTATGAGAGGAAAACGGAAGGTGAGTAAAAAATCCCCATTAATCACCGAATTCTCGTAAAAATTGAGAAAAAAACCAATTTTTTGATGAAAAAGTCAGCTAATAAGTTCCCATTTTTCAGACCCGTGCGATTCCCGAGTTCTTCGACCTAACCCGACATCAGAACATTCGGCTCCGTGCTCCAGCTACGAAAAAGGTAAAATCTCGAGTAATTTCTTTCTTGTTGGCATGAACAGGTCTGCTTGCCTGCTTGCCTGTGTCTATTCACTAGCCTATGCGCCTTCCTGCTTGCCTACGTAAACGCCTACGTGCCTGCCTACTTTTCTATGTGATTGCCTGCTACCTACGAGCCTGTCGATGCCTAGGGCCTGACTACTTGCCTACATGCCTGCCTACAGAGCTTCAACCTATTAGCCTTTAAATCAACATTATTCCAGAAACGCATAAGCCTACACCGCGTCGAGGACACCGAAGCCGTCGTCGAGCTCCTGAACGGCCAAAAAGTTGAAGTGGCATGCCGAAGTGACGTCATCTCGCGTGACGTGTTCTCTCTTATCGTCCAGAACATGAATATCAATGAGCACGTGTTCTTCGGGCTCTCGTTCCTTCGTGATGGCGAGCACTACTTTATAGAGGATCATCAACGGCTCGAAAAGTTTGCACCGTCCGGATGGAAAAGTGTGGCACGCGTGGGCGTTAAGGTGCCATACGTGTTGCACTTACGATTCAAATTTTATCCGCAGATTTTGGATTTCATCAAGTACGGGAAAGAGTTATTGTAAAGAAAATGAAGAAAAATTAGCAAAAAATAGAGGAAAAATCAATATTTTTTTGAATTTTCCAGCGATAAAATTGAAATTAGCGCAAAATTTTTTAAAAATTCGAAAATATTTTTTAATTATCTGGAAAATTTCGGCACCAAAATTTCAATTTTTCTTTTTTTTTAAGGGTTTAAAAATGTGGAAAATTCAAGATTTTATTTTTTCTAAAAAAATATTTGTGAGCATTTTTTTGGTGAAACTTGGGAAAAAAATTTGATATCAAAATTTAAGTGTTCCACTTTTTTAAAAACTCATTTCGAATTTGTTGAACATACATAAAGTTTGAATTATTTCACTAAAATCACTTGAAACAAAAATGTTTTTTCGAGATTTTGGATTAAAAAATTCCGAATAAAAATCAACTTTAATTTAACGAAATTAATTTTCTATACCTAATTCTCTAATTTTTGCAGAACAGACGTAACGATGAACGAGTTGTATCTACAATGTAGACGAGACGTACTCGAAGAGAGAATCCAACCCAAAAGAGACGCAGCATTCGAACTCGCCGCGCTCGCCCTCCAAGCCGAATTTGGAAATCGACCGCCACCGGTGATCACCGATTATTTCGATATTCAACACTACCTGCCCAAGAAGTATAGCTCATTTGAAGATCAGTCACGGCTGAAGAACATTCTCGCCGAGCTGCACGGGCATTACGCGGGCACCCGGATTTCTGAGGCCAAGCACAAATACATTCAAATCTGTCAGCGACACCCAGATTTTGGAGCGCATGTGCATCGTGTGTTCCGAACGAAGCCAACATCAGCTCACGGAGCATCTCCGTTCGATCCTGATACTGGGTCATCGCTTTGGATTGGAATTATGCCACGTGGAATATCGATTTATGAGCAGCAGGTAGACAGAAATTGATTAGATATAGAAAACAGAAAGAATAAGAAATTTGATATTGGAATTTTGTAGAACTTTTTGAAAAGTTGTTGAGCAATATACGCAAAATTTTAAAAAATTGAAAACTTAATTTTTATTTAATTTTCACATTCTTCTGAACTTTGAACCAGATCCAGATTTTTCGGGGTTTCTTTAATTCGTTAATTCAAATGTGAACAGGCAGGCTTGTAGGCAGGCTAGTAGGCACGAAAACATGCCTGCCTACCTTGGTATCGGTTAGACCCCCAACTTTACAGAATCATCACATCCCAAATAAGTATATGAGTATTGCGAGACAGGTAAAAACTCATCCCTTTTGTTGCCGAGATGAACAGGAAATGAACCTTATGTTTGTGAATGTTAATATGAGAAAAATTGCCGTATCCTCTTTATTTGAAGTGCATGTAAATTTAAAAGAAGATACTTTTCGCTTTTTCGAGTGACCTTTTTTCAGAGAAAATATGTGTTTTTCTTGAATTTTTACCTAAATTACTTGCTTTTTTAAGTCTTAATTTACCTAATCCCAACTTCAAATAAAAACAAAATTTGAAAAAAAAAATTGAAAAATCTTCCAGGGAGGAGCCCGTGAGGTGATTGCCGAGCATGTTTGGCCGCAGACGCAGACCCTGCAATTCGATAAGAAGCGATTTGTGATTGTTGCCGTTGGAGCTCACGATGAGCAAATTGAGAGCACATTTTATACGGATCATCACTCGAAGTGAGCATTTTTCGACACCCACAGTAATTCTATAGTATCCCTACATTAATCTTACAGTACCTATACAGTACTACCAAAGTACTTCTACAGTACTCCTGTATTAATCCTACAGTAATCCTAGAGTGCCCCTACAGTACCCCAATAGTATTTCTACTGTACTCATTTACTCCTACACCTAGAGTACCCTAATGTATCCTTAAATTACCTCTACAGTAATCCTACAGTACCCTACATCGTATATATATTCCAGATCCTCCTATTTCGTGCGATTCGCCGCCTCCCAACATCGTTGGATGATGAAGATGCGTCAGTGGAAGAGCACGCTCCGGCACGAGAATACGATTCAGGCGATGCCAGACGTGATTGTTGAAGGGCAGACTATCCCGCCGGCGCCTATACGGCGTAAGTTTTTATTTTAGACAATTTAAGCTTTTGAACGTGTTTTGGATTTATACAATTGTTACTCCTGTTGTAATAATATCGTGTTCGTATACAGAAGGTCTCGAAGAATCACCTCCATCAACTCCACTGCTCGCCTCTGCCGATCAGATCTTTGCGAAAATGTCAGTGAGCCAGGAAAAACCGGCGGCCAACCGACCCGCCGAACTGCCACCACCGGCACCGTCGTCGAAATTCGCGGCTCAATATGATACGGTTGATGAAGGAATTGTTTGTGGTTGGTTTTTTTTTGTTGTAAAATTTGAGTACATATTGTGGGGTAATAGTGGTAATTTTGAAAGTTCGTAAAAAGTTTTCTTGAAATTCAAAAAAAGTTCTAGTTTGTTTTAATTAATAAAATACGTACACTAATTCAAAATATATGTTTTATCGATTTTAAAACCTCAAAAAAATTGTAAAAAAATTGAAAATTAACTGAAAATCCCTACCCATTTCCAGATTCCCAAGCTGAAAACTTTGAGCGCGTCGACTCGACTGACAACGGGAACGTGACGCCACGTGGCATGCAATTTGACATTTTGCTCGTGAAAGACCCCGCCAACGGTCTGGGTCTTACCCTAGTCGACGGGAATCTCAACGGAGTTCCAGGAGTGTATGTGAAGCTTGTCGCCGACAATGGAGCCGGAATGAAAGCGGTAAGAATTCGAAATTTCAGTCAATATCCCTTTTCCTCGGGGTGTACACTAGAGTTGTGTAAATCTACACATAACGTTTTTTCGATTATCTCTGAAAAATCGTAAAAAAAATTTCGACGACACAAAAGTTTTGAAAAAGTGAGCAAAATGTGTTGTCGAATTGCGTTTTAGTCGTAAATTGGTGTTTCCTAATAGTAAGCGAAAAAAAATCTAATGTCAAGGTTTATCTAATCGATAAAAAATATAATCCATTAACCGCATCTCATACGGCGAAACGTGATGAAAACTAATCATTTTATCACTAAAATTCTCGTCCTCCTTCATCGCCGGATAATAGGCCAGTCGGCGGTTAAATGTATCCTTATAGATGGTTAGCTGCTCTAATGGATGAAAATGTTGAATTCGTTCGGAACCCATTTCGTCACGAATATCCTCCGGATAGATTTCCATGTGGGCCAGGCATTTTGCTAGCTGAAATTTTGGGATTTTTACTTACAACTGGTTTAGAATAATTTAGAAATTACAAAATCGAGGTTTTCTTTTGCTGGAAAAGTCGAACACTGGTATATTTAATTATGTTTCGAATTTTTCGGAAATAATCAAAAAGTTTTGGTTGTGCGGTCGACCTGTCGAATTTGCAAAAAATATTTGAGTACCATTTTTTGGTTTTTCGTCAAAAAATCTAATTTTAAAATTAAACAATTTTTAAAAAAATGCTCAAAGTAGGAAAGTTAAACATTTTCAATTTTAAGTGAATTCCCATTAAAACACACCTCCTGATCTTCCTCTGCTCGATGATGATCCGGACACCTGTCCGGATCCAGCATCACCTCGTTGAAAGCCTCCATTGTAGGCCTTGATAAGATATATGATGACCCGTCGTTGAAACCACGTGGCTGGAAATTAATTCTATCAGTTAGTCAAAATTTACTGACAATCACTCAGACGCTCAATATTGCGATTTTGCTTCAAAACTACTGTACCCGGTCTTGACATTTTTTTTGGGAAACATGAAAAAAATGAGCATGATTTTTTTTCTATTTTCGATAGACCTGAATATATTTCCGAAAAATTCAACCCATCCATCGCTCACTTACTGTGAAAAAGTTCCACTGCAGCCCGAGATAGTGATGTTTTGTGGGCGAATAGTTGTCGAGAAGCGTTCGCATGTTATGCATGAGTGCGTACGTGTCGTCGTCGGCTCGATAATACCAGTCATACTTTTTGGTGATCTTATCACGTACGTATCTGGAAATTTCCATTAATGCAGATATTTTTTAAATAAGTCCCTATTGCTCAGTTTTGGTTTTATAAACGGTAAAGGTGGGAGTAGTGACAAAAGAAGTACGAAAACCATTAAAGGAGGTCGTAGAGGAGATTCACATTTAGATATCGCTTAATTGTTTGGATAGGGCTAAGTGCAGAACACAAACTTCATGTTTCTTGAAGTTGTAGTAAAGGTATGGAATTTCTAGACTCAGTTAGACTAAAAATTACCCAAAAATACCGAAATTAATTGTAGCTTTTAGGGAAATTCAACCCTCTTTATAGAATTTTTCTCAGAAGTATCACTTTAAAAAACATGAAAACTCACTTAAAAACCCTCCTAATCTTCTCCCACGAGTGATCTCTTGAGTTCAATAACGGATAATAAATATGTGGGATCGAATCGTTCATTTTCGAATCCGTAAAGAACAAGAAGTCATCGCAGTGTTGAACCCACGTTTCGAGTATTGTTTTTGCCTGAAATTGTATTTAATGAAACAAAAATCACGAATTCTTCTATACTTTTAAAGCAATTCGTACCAAAAATTGCTAATATTCTGGAAATTGACAACACAATTAGCTCATTTTTTGTAGTGCCATTTACGTGTATAACGTGTGTATAATTGTGCAAAAGTGTATAAATACGAGAAATAAAAATGAGCAAAAAGAGTTGTCAATTTAATTTTTGATCTATGCAATAAAAGACTTTAAACGAAATGAAAATTAAATTGACACACATTTTTGCTCAATTTAATAATAAGCAACGAGTGTTGTCAATTTAAGAAGTATCTTTAAATTCAAAAATTTACATAATTTTTTAGTTTCTAGTGCCCTACGTTATTTCTCCTTCCGATAGAAATAACACTAAATCGACAAAACATTTTGCTCAGAAGAAAAAGAGCAAATCGTGTTGTCGATTAACTTTTTTCAAAAATCTGATTGTTTTGTTGTTTTAATGGTTTCACGGATTTCGATCAACAATAGAGAAACAACACAAAAACCGGTAATCATTATGGAAGTTCGTTGTGTCAAATTTGCACGATTAGTGAAAACGCTGATCTTCGATGCTTAAAGACTTCATCGGAACAAAATAACAAAGCGTCGAGAACGAACATCTAGAACATCTCCAAAAAAAATCAATAACCTACCCGTGTTTCGTGACTCGGTGTTGCAGTGTGAATAAGGCATAATATAGTTTGTGGGGCACCTAATATTAATGAGATCTGTGATAGAAAGACGAGGAGGAGACTGATCATTTTTTGGAAAAAATAGATTTAGTTAATTAATTAATTAATTTAAAAATAAGTATAAAAGTCGTCGTCTCTTCTGCCTCTTTTCGATTTTAAAAGAAAGAGAGAAGGGGCAGATTCTTCCCCTCCTCTCAGTGTCCTTCATTGAAGGGAGCGCATCGATCGTTATCTCTCTCCAGCAACATACGCCGAACATTTTGCAGGGAGTTTGCGTCGGCGACCGGATTGTCCAGGTGGGAACGGAATCCATGGAAGGACACGACCGGCTGCATGCGGTCGAGCTTGTCAGGCGGTGTGGACAACGGGTTCCGATGGTCATTGCGCGACTCGACGGGCTGATTCGACATCAGAAGGATGGTGAGTACAAAAGAGAAAGAAACATTGGAAAGTGAAACGAACAAAAAAAGTGTATTAGAAATATTATCTGATTTGGAGGTGGAACTGTTTCTAGTCATGGGGAACATTATAGGATTCTATAGGAATCCATTTCATCATAGAATTATAGGACGAATGATATTTTGAAAAGGTAAATCGACAAATTGCCGGTTTGCAGATTTGCCGGAAAAGTTCAATTCCGGCAATTTGCCGGTTTGCCGATTTACAGGAAGTTTGCAATTCCGGCAATTTGCCGGTTTGCCGATTTACAGGAAGTTTTCAATTCCGGCAACCTGCCGGTTTTCCGATTTGCCGAAAATTTTCATTTTCGGCGAATTGCAGGCTTGCCGATTTGCCGGAAATGTTTCGAGGAATTTTTTTAATAAGACGGAAACACTTAAAACTGTGCCTTTTTTGAAAATTTTTGCCGTTTTCTTTAGATATTCTCATTGGATTTGCATGCTTTTCAGAATAGATGTAGGAACATTCATAGGATGCAAAAATTTTGTCATTTGAAAATGAAATTCTGAAATTTCCAAAAAACTGTGCAAAACCACAATTTGCCGAAGATTTTCGGCAATTGCCGTTTTTCCGGAAAATTCACAGTACACACTTTCGAAAAAAACTATGAATTGATTAGTCAAAACCTTACAACTTGTGACTCAGAATTTTGAAAGTCTACCGAAAAAATAACGTTCTTCAACAATTACGATTCTTCAATTCTAATAGGTTTTTTTTCCGAAACTTTGAGTTTTGCTACCTCTAAAATATGTGATTACAAATTATGGAAACGTATTAACAAATTACAACAGTACACTTGGTGTCAGAGTGTCTTATTTCGGCTACAAAAAATGCGGGTAAAGAAACGCAGAGTTCTCAATTAATTTCGCATGGTTAAGAACGTGATGACGTCGCATTTTTTGAGAAAAAAATTCCCGCATTTTTTGTAGATCAAACCGAAATGGGACATCCTGACACCATGTGACAGTACTCAAATTTTTGCATCACAAAATCAAATTTTCCCTTCAGTATCCGCAGAAATGCTAGCCTCTGCCGGCCGTAAAAAGTCATTCACCTCATCATCCGGCGATCTTCTCAATGCTCCAAACCGCACTAATGGACAATCCCGAACACCACCTGCTCCACGAAAAGCCGCCAATCGTCGACAACGGGCGGTCAGTGATTTCGGAGCAATCGGAGATGCTCTGCCGACTCTTGACGGCGATAATCTCATCAATATCAAGGCGATCTCGGGGCTTCATTTGGATGAATCTGATGAGGAAAAGGGTGAATATCGGCTGCCGACGACGTCGATGTACGCTTTTGATAGGGATGATGATTTGCAGGCGTCTATTAAGGTATGTATGATGATTTTTAAGGAAAAAAAAGATTAAAAAAACAGTTTAGAAAACTTAACTTTGTATTTGTGGCATCTAAACAGGGCCACGGGAGCTTTTCTACCAACCGAAAACCCTACCAACCAGAATTTGGAACCCGGTGTGGGCAGCAAACAATGTTTACCGGCAAGTCGGCAAATTGCCGGATTTTAAATTATCCGGCAAATCGGCAAACCAGAAATTTGCCATTTGCTAAATTTGCCGACAAAAAATTTGCCGCCCACCCCTGCTTGGGACTACTTAGTAAAGAAATTAAATTATATCTAAATGAGAATCTTTTAAACGACTTCGTTTAATGGCTTTTGAAGTTTTGAAGTCGGATAAAAGTATATATTTTTGAATTTCCAGGAATCCAAAAAACCGGCACCTGAGCCAAAATCTGGTGAACTCCGAAAATACCGTTACGCGCGCCGCTCGAACCTGGAGATTGCTGAAGAGATTGAAGAAGAAGCTGTCGAGTCATCCGATGATGATGGACAGATTGACGAAGGAAAGCGGGTTATTGATGTGAGGATTTTTTTGCGGAGATTTTTGGTTTTTCCAGCCGGAAAATCGAATAACAGAATTTTTTGAAAAAATTTTGAAAATTCAAATTCAATTTTCGGCAAAAAATAAATTTATGATGAACAAGTTGAGATTAAAATATAACTTTTCCTCTGATGAAATTTTTTTATTTTATCAAAAAATCGGAAATATCAACATTTTTGGACTTTTTTCATTCCAATAAATAACTTTTTTTTGAAAAAAACCGCCGCAAAACAAAGTTTTTAAAAAAATTCGAAAATCTATATTTTTATATATTATCAAAAAAAAAATCCCATTTTGCCAGTTGGAACTCCCAAAAAAACAACAAAATCGCTTTTTCAGGTGGAACTCGATAGAAACGAAAATGGCTCACTTGGAGTTCAAATCGCATCCCTGAGTGGCCGAGTATGCATCAAACAGCTTACATCGGAGCCAGCAATCTCTCATCCTGATATCCGTGTGGGTGATGTGTTGCTCTATGTGAATGGAATCGCAGTCGAAGGAAAAGTACATCAGGAGGTGGTGGCGATGCTCCGTGGTGGTGGAGATCGAGTGGTTCTTGGAGTTCAAAGGCCCCCTCCGGCATACTCGGATCAGCATCATGCGAGTTCGACATCTGCTTCGGCTCCGCTGATATCGGTTATGCTTCTGAAGAAGCCGATGGCAACACTAGGTAATTAACTGGAGCCTGGATTTTGGCATCAGGGCTGTGCGGCTACCGAGTTGCCAAAAGTTGGGGTTCGGCAACTTCGGCAATTGCCGGTTGCCGAAAATTTTGGAGTTCGGCAACTTAGGCAACTGCCGATATCAATGTCAAACATTTTGTAACCCATAAAAAAACATTCAGAGAGGCTTAAAAATGCTAATATTTCGCCGTACACGAGAAAACGACCATTATTTTTTGCCAAAACGCTCAAAAATATAATTTTAACATAAACAACTTTAAAACTTGGCTGCCGGTTGCCGAAAATCCCGGTTGCCGCACAGCCCTGTTTGGCATGCCTGCCTGCCTACTTGCCTACAAGGTCGTCTAGCCTATCTGAGATTGCCTACGCTCACCTTCATGTTGGCCGAGCCTAAACTCTTACCTACGCCTACTTTGTACCTACTGAGCAATCTAGCCTATCTTGTTTACAAGGTTGCCTGGTTATTTTCCTGCGAAATTTTCTGTTCAAAAAACTGAAAACTGAAAAAAAAAAATTAAAAAAAAATTATTTGTCTTGTGTTAAAAAAAATAGGAGAAATTTTTTAATTTAGGAAAAAATGCTCGAAAACGAAAAATAAGCCAAGAAATGTTCGGAGCTTGCAAATATCTTACTTGTCCAAAAAATTTCTAAATTTCAGGCCTCTCCCTTGCCAAACGTACAATGAGTGACGGAATCTTCATTCGAAACATTGCTCAAGACTCGGCGGCCTCCTCTGAAGGTACTCTCCGAGTTGGTGATCGTCTTGTGTCCCTTGACGGAGAACCTGTGGACGGATTCACACCAGCGACTATTTTGGAAAAGCTGAAGCTGGTACAGGGTCCCGTACAGATTACAGTAACCCGAGAGCAGACGGCATAAATTTCCCGTTTTTGTGGAATTTTCAAATTTGTATTTTATTTCTAGCTATGATTATACTAACGTTATATTCAATTTAATAATATTACTAAGTTTTTTTTCAAAAAAAAACCCCATCCTCCCAACTCTTCGTGTCAATACCGTTGCCTTATTCTCTTCAAATTTCTAATTTGTAACAATTTTCACACACACACTTATACAAAAATTACGGAAAACTCTCTTGAAACAACGCTCAATTTCTCCTTTTTTTGAATTTTTTATCCAAATTTTAAATTTCTATTCCTTTTCAACTATTGATGACATTTCTCCCCTTTTTCACACTCATCGGTGCTCTTTTCTTTTTTGGTTTCCCTTTTTTTCTTGTTGATATATACAATATTACTGTGATAGAAGCACTGAAAATTCTCTTTCATAAAAAAATTATGTAATGCGTTGTTGTTTGCGACAGACTTTTATTTATATATGACATTATAATAAAATTTTGATTAATATACTTTTGTTTAACTCTGAAAATATGATTTATGAAAGTCACAAAAAATAAAATTAGCAGAATTATAACAATCTCTCAAAAAACATTAAAAATCAATTGGGACTTCTTCCGTGACATCTTTATCGATTTCTCCATCACTTTCATCTTCTTTATTTTCCTCGTGAATAGTTTGTCGTGACGGACCATTTAAGCTAGGTTGTTCACAAATCGGCCTCGCCGACATATCATTCATCATGTACTTAGTTGCAAAGTTATTCAGAGTTGTGAAAAAATCAAAGTCAACAACTTTACCATCGTAGCTCGTAAGCAAATCTTTGATTTCATTCAAGAAATTAGCCGATTTTTCTATTTGAGATCCCTCAACCTTTTGTTCAACACGAGACTGAAGTCTTGACCTTGTCTCGGTGGCTCTATCCCCCATGATTTCTTGTTGCAAAGTTGACATGGCTGACTTCAAATCAGCTTTTCGATTTTGTTGAAAATCATGTCTATCAATTTTCAAAAAGTCCCGAATTTCATCCTCGGCACCATGAAGATTAGTGGTCTCTCTAACAGTTCCCCAAGGATATCCTTCAACAATTTTTATAATCTTCCAAACACATGTGAATCTTTTTGTGAGCCACCGATGATCGCAACAGATATCCGTAACAGTTGTAATCATGAACATTGCGCATAAGAACACAAAAAACATAAGGCGGAACAGTATGTAAATGAGCGATAACGGAGGCGGCAAGAAAAGCTTTGAATCGATTCTGAAACAAGTATAGGTTGAGTGTCATATTCGAAAGTGGCCTCCACTCCTCCAAATATTAGGTTATGGATTTATCTGTGCTGTTTCACAAGAAATGCCCAAGCTTCTTTTTTTTAAATAAAATTCTTTTAGTATGCAAACATTTCTGCCTCCAGAGCCGTTTGACTGAATTTTATAATATTTGACAGCTTACTAGAAATATTTCACCCCACGGGGGAGCAAAAAACTGCACAAAGTTTGGAGCAAAACTGAGCTCAGGGCGGCTTTCCCCAGTTTGAAAAAAATTTTTGTTGCTCTTTTTATCCCCAAAAAACCATGTTTTAATTGAATTAAAATTCGGGTTTTGCTCGGTTTTGTTCCAAATTTATGTGCAAGATACTACTCAGAGAGGTGGATTTTTTGAAAGAAAGTTTGAGTTCATAAGTGCAAAAGGCAAACAGTTGTGATAAAACAAAAGGCCAAAAAATGCCATTTTGCCTAAAAAAAATTTTTTTCCGAAAAAGTAGTTTTTCGTCTTTATCTCAAGTTCTACCTCATCTTTTTTCATACTTTTTTTGTTTACCCCACGTAAAAAAGTACGCTGAACACGATTTTCAACTCAGAAATGAGAAAAGTTCTATGAGTCGGCCGAGCAAGACGAATAAGTGCCACATTTTGCACACTTTCCCATTTTCGCGAATCTACTTTTTCAATCATAACTCGGTCAGTTTTCAAGTTTTCTTAGTTTTCTAAAATTTTACGTGTAGGTCTCATCAAAACGCATCGAGACATATAAAATTTGTAAAACGTTCAGTGGGAAAATTTTTCAAGAAAAAAATAATTCAAAAATTTAGTATTGGGGGGAGTGGTTTCCTGCGTCTCCTGAACATTTTTTCCACTAAAGTTTCGCGGAATGTATTTTTGATTCATAGTTTTTGATTTTATCTAATGGAAGATGAAGTTTCGTGTCATTAACCATGCTCTGCCAAGAGATATTATTTTTTTAATTTTCAGGCCAAAACTTGTTTATTTTCAACAAATCAACCAGTTTACAAGATATAGCCCTCAACTGTACGTCTCCTTTTCGGGAATTCAATAATGAGTACAATCCTGTAATAAAATTTTCAAAAATTCGTTTTCCCGCTGACTAATCAGTGATAAACGGTTTTCAAACATATTTTCTCAAATTGATATTATTGAAGAAAGCGGAATCGAAAGACGACTCCTGTCCAGAAATTTTCCTTCCCTGCATCTCACTGCCGGGTCTCTCCCGCATGGCCGAGTGGTTAGTGCGTATGGCTGTGAATGTTTTGCTCGTTGGCTCGATTCCCCCAACTGACAAATTTTTTTTTGGGTAATCGGGATTCGAATAGAAATGCTTTTTTAAGCAAAATATGAGTGGGTCTCCTCTCCTCCCATTGGCTCACTGTAATTGTCACGAACCCTCTGACAGGTTCGAGGCGAAGCCTCCGACTGGGGGACTCGCCCTACACCCCCTGCAACTGGCGGGCCCGCAGGGCCCGCTAGTCAAAGAATGTGTCAAAGTGCCAAATGAGGGGAGTGATACAAAAATAATTTTTAAATGTCTCACTTCATCAGCTGTCCATATTTCAAGTAACCATTGTAATAACTACTGTTTTCGGATTCCTTTTCATATTCTTTGCTAAAATTTTAATACATCACTAAAAAACCTTAAGGTTGAACTAACGTCAATTGTGCAGTTAGCAAGTTGACTAGCAAAATTCCAGACACAAAAATATAGCCAAACACCAGAAATGGCATAGCCGAGCTGCGAATTAGGCAGCTCGCCTCTGCGTAGTCCATATCGAAAAATTTCCATATGGTTCGAGAGTAGCTACTGCAGTTTGGCAAACTTCCAATCCGGTCGTCTTCCTGTACTTCTCCAAATATTTCGAATTTTCCTTGTGATGCAAGAATATACAAGAAAGAGCTCTCTGATGAAAAAATTGACCCTGAAATAAAAAAAATAGTAATTTGGTACTTTGCAAGGAAGACCTACTTGATATACTGACATGAATAACCGCCAGCACAAACCAAAACGTGCAGAATATTACGACAAACATTAAAACTGTCTTTATCTGAAACATTAAAAGATTGGAGTAATAAAGAACAATGTGACGGATATATTCAGTCATGATTTGATTACCGACTGAGCTGCTATTACCGACTGAGCTACTTTCGTACATGTTTAATGTAAACCATAGCTGTGCGGCGAGTCAATTGAAAACTCTAACAAAAAAAGTATACTTCTGTTCGTAAATGCATTTTTCGTTTTAGCCAAAATACTGCAAATTCGCCGACTCTCAATTTTCTAAATTTTGGTTAACGGCAAACTCGGCCAATCGAAAAAAATTTAGGGTAGTAAAATCTCACCATCTTCTTCAAAATATGAATGAAGAAACCGAGAGACTTCATGAATTCAAAAAATCGAAGCGTTGAAACAGTTGCAATTGTGAACAAAACACAATAGAGAATTTCGAGAATGATTGGAACAATTGGCCAACCTTTATAGGAAACATCTTTTGAACTCTTCACCAAGAAAACTGGGAAGACGAATTCTTGGGCAACTTCGAGTACCAAAGTAGTGATTACCAAAGCAACACGTGAAAATGCAAGTTTGTAGTCTTTCATAAATAGTTTCCAACCAGCTAATCGGCCACCTTTTGGCATGGACATCTGAATCAATACACTTTTACACGGGGTTTAGAGTGTTTCATTTTTCCATTCAAGCTTGACCTTCGAGTAAAATGCCAAGTTTTTTTCATAAGCAATCACTGTAGATTCTTTTGGAAAATAAGGTATCCACACCTCCAGAGCTCAAATTTAGAAAAAACATTGATTGATAATAAGTTTAAACTACTAACTAAAAAGAATTGTCAAATTGAGATTCGTCGATCATTTTTCTTTGTTCAACACATATTGAGCTTGTCAAGCAAACAAATTATACGAAATTTATCGCGCTAATGTGCAGTTCCGTCGTTTTCCGTAAATCAAAATTCTCAACACTATCACCTATTTTGAGTGTTTTTTTTCACTTGCCGAATAATCGATCGCCTTGATGGTTGTCATTGAAACCTGCGCGAATAATACTGCGAGGACATAGAAAAAAGAAAAATATTGCATGAAATTGTAGTTATCTCTTTTCTCGTAACTGCTGTAAAAAGGAACGAAGCACAGCATATAGGCAAACAGAAAAATGAATAAGACTCGGAAGATCTGGAAATAACATTATTATTATTTATACTGTGCTGCACTAAGTTTGGACTTATTTCTTAGCTTCCTATCAATGATTTGTTACAAGAAATTTTAGAATTTGTCCGACACAATTCTTAGATTTTTGAAAATACTGTTCAAACATTATAAAAATATATTTAAGTTGCACTTACTAAGTGAAAAAGATACTTTCCCGTGGCTGCGCACCCGTTTCGGCTTTTCAGAAGGTTGGTGCACGATCCTTGTGACAAAAGCTTCTGGAATTCTATCAAAAGTTTTGGGCTACAGACTATTTAGGACTGATAGTTTGGTGCGATATTGTAGACACGCAGGCGCCCGAAGCCAATTTGTCTACCAATGCAGCCCGATGACAAGACTATCGACCAATGCGCCACGAGCCTGTTTTTTAAATGTAACTGAGAAAACTTGATAAACTTGATAACCATATTCAAGAAAACCCGGGGAACTAATTACTTTAAAAAAATCTTGTTCGGATAAGTTTTGTAGAGAAATAATGTAATTATATCTGCTCACCATTGCTTTTGCTTTATATGCAATTGCCATGATCTCCTGACTTTTCTGAAATTTTTGAGCCAAATAATCTTGATACTGCATGAATTTTCTTTCTGCCAAAAATGAAAAAGTTGAGGCATAATCAGCTTTCAATGCTTCCATCGCTTGACGCGGTCCCTTGACTCCATTCAAGTTGAGATGATTGATAACTTTACACGCGAGTTCTTCAAGTTGTCTTTAAAATCAGAAATGGCCGTACACTTGCAAACGAGAAAACCTACTCCTTGAGTTGAGCGTAATCATTGCGCTTTAAAACTTGCCCGAAATCCTTAGCGTCTAATAATCGTTTCATAGAATGCGCCACGAAGCACATTACCATTATAGTGTGAAGAGGGTGTGGACATCCCTCCAGCAAATTTTCTTGTTCTTCCCACCTGTAATTATTCTGCAATCATTTCAAAACAACTTTATTGCGATGGGTATTTGGTTTATTTTTTTTGCAATTTCGTATGCAGAAAAAATTGACGACACCAACACTTTGAATTTAGTACGTACTCTTGCTTTTTGCATTGCAAATTTTTCTTAATTTGAATGTTGAGTGCATCCTTTCTACAATATACCGAGGCCAAAATCAAACTGAACGATTTGTAATCTTCCAGGAACAATGTTTCTGAATAAAGTAAAATGGTGAAACTAACTTTGTTAATTTATCTTACCAATTTCAATATTCAGACCTAGCAGCAACATTTTTCGAATTTCATAAAATATCTGTTGATTCTCAGTTATACCAAGTGCAGTGAAAATTTTATACTGAAGATAAAAATGAATTGTTTTAACAGAAAAAAATGAAGATTATTACCTCGTCTTCATAGATTTTAACAATTCTAGTTATGAGTTCACCAGTGGCAATATCTCGAAGAAAGTATTTGTGTTTTCCATTCTGAACAACTGCACCTGGAGACACACTTAGCAATGAATTTGTTGAGAGACTGCAAGAAGAGGACGCCATTACTGGCACAGTTTGTGGCAATACGTAGTACTATTTCTTTTTTGTTTATCAATATTGAAAGGGGGAAATAGATGTTGATAAGACCATCACTTGTGCATCATAATTCTTGAACTTTATGGAATTATATTGTTTTTTTTTTTGAATTTCTTTCAAGACACCGTAATTCCTCTTGTTGTCTTGCAATTATCTTTACTCTGTAAAAAATGTGTTAAATTCTTTTTTTTCAGGAGTATACATAAACGGTAAAAAAAATCAATTTAAAAAAATCAAATTGGTCTTAAAAATCAATAATTTTATAACCTAACCGAATAATTACAATACTTGTGTCCTAAAGTGGTTTATCTTTCAATAGAATCCCTTCAGATTGAAATTATAATTGATGAAGGCTCTGAAATTACGTTAGATGCGAGAACGTGTACGATCTTTATTCTGGTCAATTATTTTCGCTTTATCATTTCCTCAATTTTTGCAAATAGCAATGTTCCTCATCTCTATTTCTCTAGGTTTTTCTTCCAGTTCCCAAAATAAAAAATGATAAGAATTCCACTAGTTCTTTTTCAAATTTTGCGTATACTCACTCTTAGATTTTGAACATGGTGCATCGACTTGATATTTCTAGTGAAATGATCGCGTTTTTCAAAAATTGTGCGAAAAATGTAAGTATTTGTATTAATTTGAATACTTCAGGATTAAGGTCTTGTTTCAGGGAAATTATACGCCGTTCCTGTCAAATTACAGGGGTTTAATTAGAGATATTGGACAGCAATTGGAAAAAGTTTCACTTCCAAATGTAAGTATATAGTAATGCTTATTCAGTATAATAAAATAAATTACAGAATTCACTGGAAAAATTAATGGTTAAACACTTTGCAAATTGTTTTGTCGCACTTCATACAATGAATTCACTAGACGAATTGGCAGCAAGTGCGCCGAAATTTGTGGCTGACTTTAAGCAGGCTATTGGGAATAAAGTGGGAATAAATATTTAACTTTTCAGTAAATTATGGAATTTTTCCAAAAGTTTCTAGAATTTTTCGGCATGTGCTCCAAACTCCAAATCATTTGAATGTTGTAAACTCATGAAAATTTTTCCACAAATTGAGTATTAAAATTTTAATTTTAGGACTGGAACACTTTTTACTGGATATACAGAACCGAATTTGATTAAATATTTTCGGAAGCCAGAAAGCAAAATGTCGTTGATTCCCTTCCCGACTTCCCGGAGGATCAGTTGAATCACTTGGAAGCAAAATTGAGAAAATAGGTCAGAGACAGGAAAAATTGGAACAGTCGGTGTTTAGAATTGAGGTACCTAATTAAATTTTGATTTTAAAAAGATCGACTTGAGCAGCCTAGATAGGAATCAGCTGCCCAAATTAAGTTACTTGGTAAAAATTTTAATTAATTTTTAATCATGGTGCATCGATTGGTAAGTCTTCTTTGGTGTCTCATATCTTGGTGAGAATTTTCGATAAGAGCAATTTTGACTGAAAATGAGTTCAAATCAACCAAAGTTCAGTTACGCAGTGTAAAACTGGATTTTGACCATGGTGCATCTATTGAAAGTTTGTATATTGTCTCACCAAAAAATCGTTTCAAAAACATTATGAAAACAGTTTTCAGAAAACTTTGAAAGAATTGCATGACAATTTCAAATCAAGCGACACTAAACAACAGGGATTAAATAGAAAATTGACAAATAAAATGGTAAAAGCTTTAAAATTTTGATTGTTATCAATTATTTGATACTTTTTAGGAAAGAAATCGATCAGAAATGAAACAGTTCAAAATGGAAATGATGTCTTCATTTAATGGCTTAAAACAAAATATGGACACTAAAATGGAGGAAATGATGCAGCTGATGAGGGCACTGATACAGTATATTAGTTTTTAAAAGTTTTGTGCCAAACGAAATTTTGTCGAAAGTTGACAACTTTTTTGTCTAGAATTGGCAATTTTTTAAAAATTTAAATTTACATGAAGCTTTATTGCAGGGACCTTACGAGTCAAAAACTAGCTCAAAATCCAGAAAGTTCCAAGTGTAGTTTTCCAAACTATGGCCTGGAAATTCAGGTAGGAAATTTTTTTTCAAAGTCTGAAATTCAGACTTTGAAAAAACTCTGAATCCAATTGAATCCAATTTCAGAAAAAGTTTGAAGACATGATTCAAAACATGAAATCTCAGACTGGAAGTGTTTTTGAATTGAAATTGAAAGAAATCGAGCAACTTGAAGCCGAGGCCGAAAACACAATTCCAAAAATACCCAAGAAAGCAGCTGGCTCATCTTCAGAGCATTAAAAGTAAGGATCATATTTAAATTTTTGAAAAAGTTGTGATAAATTTTCAGAAATATAGAGACAACAGAAGAAATTGAAGATCCAGAATTTGAAGAAATGCAAAAAGAATTTGAAAGAAAGCTGAACGAGCAAAATAAAAACAAAAGACGACAAAATGAAGGAATTCAAAGCTAAAAAAGAACAAAACAAGGTATGGTTGTCTGCCTGCCTGCCCTGTGCCTACATCCCTACTGTCATTTCTCAATTTATAAAACGCCAAAAATAGCAAAGGCAGGTATAATATTGCGCCTGCCTACCGCCTATTCTTCGAAATTTTGTGTTAACCCTTGTTGACAGTTCTATCTTGGGTTGGCACGCTAATTGGCACAAGACAGAAGTAGATAGCTTGGCAGATTTTTAATCACATTTTTTTTTAGAAAGAATACGTAGATGGAAAGAAGAGGGAAGAAGTTTTGAAGAGGGAAGAAGTTTTTTTTTTGTTTTGAATCATCTGAATAAAGCAAGATATAAACTGTCAAAGTTGAGAGGTTTCCGGGTCGATGCACTATGAAAAAAACTTGGTATGTGCTTATTTTATAATAACTTTTGTTCATTATCCATTTGTATTCATCAAACACACTAAGATAAGGCTGTAGCCTTGAGCCGGTCCCGGTCGATGCACCATGCAAATTTCGGATTCGAACATGCCTGCTCAATTTCAAAATATGAAATTTTCAAGTGGTAATGTACGTATCAAAAATTTTTCTATTATATATTATTTATAGTAATTTGTTTGCGACCCTATCGTATTTTAATGAAGGATGTAAAGTAACAGACTACAACCTATGAAAAGACGCACTCTTTTGGGCCATTTTGCAAACTTTCAGTAGAAAATTTTCAACTTTCTAAAGCACAACTTTGAGTCGATAACAAACAAAAAAGATATCCCTCATTTATTTTTCCACACTTTTGTGATATGCATTCGGAATAAAGTTCAGACACGGAAGTTGAAAAAAATATTTTCTTCACTTATCAGGCAGGAATGCTCTTTTCAAAACTTCTTCCCTCTTCTTTCCATCTACGTATTCTTTCTAAAAAAAAATGTGATTAAAAATCTGCCAAGCTATCTACTTCTGTCTTGTGCCAATTAGCGTGCCAACCCAAGATAGAACTGTCAACAAGGGTTAACACAAAATTTCGAAGAATAGGCGGTAGGCAGGCGCAATATTATACCTGCCTTTGCTATTTTTGGCGTTTTATAAATTGAGAAATGACAGTAGGGATGTAGGCACAGGGCAGGCAGGCAGACAACCATACCTTGTTTTGTTCTTTTTTAGCTTTGAATTCCTTCATTTTGTCGTCTTTTGTTTTTATTTTGCTCGTTCAGCTTTCTTTCAAATTCTTTTTGCATTTCTTCAAATTCTGGATCTTCAATTTCTTCTGTTGTCTCTATATTTCTGAAAATTTATCACAACTTTTTCAAAAATTTAAATATGATCCTTACTTTTAATGCTCTGAAGATGAGCCAGCTGCTTTCTTGGGTATTTTTGGAATTGTGTTTTCGGCCTCGGCTTCAAGTTGCTCGATTTCTTTCAATTTCAATTCAAAAACACTTCCAGTCTGAGATTTCATGTTTTGAATCATGTCTTCAAACTTTTTCTGAAATTGGATTCAATTGGATTCAGAGTTTTTTCAAAGTCTGAATTTCAGACTTTGAAAAAAAATTTCCTACCTGAATTTCCAGGCCATAGTTTGGAAAACTACACTTGGAACTTTCTGGATTTTGAGCTAGTTTTTGACTCGTAAGGTCCCTGCAATAAAGCTTCATGTAAATTTAAATTTTTAAAAAATTGCCAATTCTAGACAAAAAAGTTGTCAACTTTCGACAAAATTTCGTTTGGCACAAAACTTTTAAAAACTAATATACTGTATCAGTGCCCTCATCAGCTGCATCATTTCCTCCATTTTAGTGTCCATATTTTGTTTTAAGCCATTAAATGAAGACATCATTTCCATTTTGAACTGTTTCATTTCTGATCGATTTCTTTCCTAAAAAGTATCAAATAATTGATAACAATCAAAATTTTAAAGCTTTTACCATTTTATTTGTCAATTTTCTATTTAATCCCTGTTGTTTAGTGTCGCTTGATTTGAAATTGTCATGCAATTCTTTCAAAGTTTTCTGAAAACTGTTTTCATAATGTTTTTGAAACGATTTTTTGGTGAGACAATATACAAACTTTCAATAGATGCACCATGGTCAAAATCCAGTTTTACACTGCGTAACTGAACTTTGGTTGATTTGAACTCATTTTCAGTCAAAATTGCTCTTATCGAAAATTCTCACCAAGATATGAGACACCAAAGAAGACTTACCAATCGATGCACCATGATTAAAAATTAATTAAAATTTTTACCAAGTAACTTAATTTGGGCAGCTGATTCCTATCTAGGCTGCTCAAGTCGATCTTTTTAAAATCAAAATTTAATTAGGTACCTCAATTCTAAACACCGACTGTTCCAATTTTTCCTGTCTCTGACCTATTTTCTCAATTTTGCTTCCAAGTGATTCAACTGATCCTCCGGGAAGTCGGGAAGGGAATCAACGACATTTTGCTTTCTGGCTTCCGAAAATATTTAATCAAATTCGGTTCTGTATATCCAGTAAAAAGTGTTCCAGTCCTAAAATTAAAATTTTAATACTCAATTTGTGGAAAAATTTTCATGAGTTTACAACATTCAAATGATTTGGAGTTTGGAGCACATGCCGAAAAATTCTAGAAACTTTTGGAAAAATTCCATAATTTACTGAAAAGTTAAATATTTATTCCCACTTTATTCCCAATAGCCTGCTTAAAGTCAGCCACAAATTTCGGCGCACTTGCTGCCAATTCGTCTAGTGAATTCATTGTATGAAGTGCGACAAAACAATTTGCAAAGTGTTTAACCATTAATTTTTCCAGTGAATTCTGTAATTTATTTTATTATACTGAATAAGCATTACTATATACTTACATTTGGAAGTGAAACTTTTTCCAATTGCTGTCCAATATCTCTAATTAAACCCCTGTAATTTGACAGGAACGGCGTATAATTTCCCTGAAACAAGACCTTAATCCTGAAGTATTCAAATTAATACAAATACTTACATTTTTCGCACAATTTTTGAAAAACGCGATCATTTCACTAGAAATATCAAGTCGATGCACCATGTTCAAAATCTAAGAGTGAGTATACGCAAAATTTGAAAAAGAACTAGTGGAATTCTTATCATTTTTTATTTTGGGAACTGGAAGAAAAACCTAGAGAAATAGAGATGAGGAACATTGCTATTTGCAAAAATTGAGGAAATGATAAAGCGAAAATAATTGACCAGAATAAAGATCGTACACGTTCTCGCATCTAACGTAATTTCAGAGCCTTCATCAATTATAATTTCAATCTGAAGGGATTCTATTGAAAGATAAACCACTTTAGGACACAAGTATTGTAATTATTCGGTTAGGTTATAAAATTATTGATTTTTAAGACCAATTTGATTTTTTTAAATTGATTTTTTTTACCGTTTATGTATACTCCTGAAAAAAAAGAATTTAACACATTTTTTACAGAGTAAAGATAATTGCAAGACAACAAGAGGAATTACGGTGTCTTGAAAGAAATTCAAAAAAAAAAACAATATAATTCCATAAAGTTCAAGAATTATGATGCACAAGTGATGGTCTTATCAACATCTATTTCCCCCTTTCAATATTGATAAACAAAAAAGAAATAGTACTACGTATTGCCACAAACTGTGCCAGTAATGGCGTCCTCTTCTTGCAGTCTCTCAACAAATTCATTGCTAAGTGTGTCTCCAGGTGCAGTTGTTCAGAATGGAAAACACAAATACTTTCTTCGAGATATTGCCACTGGTGAACTCATAACTAGAATTGTTAAAATCTATGAAGACGAGGTAATAATCTTCATTTTTTTCTGTTAAAACAATTCATTTTTATCTTCAGTATAAAATTTTCACTGCACTTGGTATAACTGAGAATCAACAGATATTTTATGAAATTCGAAAAATGTTGCTGCTAGGTCTGAATATTGAAATTGGTAAGATAAATTAACAAAGTTAGTTTCACCATTTTACTTTATTCAGAAACATTGTTCCTGGAAGATTACAAATCGTTCAGTTTGATTTTGGCCTCGGTATATTGTAGAAAGGATGCACTCAACATTCAAATTAAGAAAAATTTGCAATGCAAAAAGCAAGAGTACGTACTAAATTCAAAGTGTTGGTGTCGTCAATTTTTTCTGCATACGAAATTGCAAAAAAAATAAACCAAATACCCATCGCAATAAAGTTGTTTTGAAATGATTGCAGAATAATTACAGGTGGGAAGAACAAGAAAATTTGCTGGAGGGATGTCCACACCCTCTTCACACTATAATGGTAATGTGCTTCGTGGCGCATTCTATGAAACGATTATTAGACGCTAAGGATTTCGGGCAAGTTTTAAAGCGCAATGATTACGCTCAACTCAAGGAGTAGGTTTTCTCGTTTGCAAGTGTACGGCCATTTCTGATTTTAAAGACAACTTGAAGAACTCGCGTGTAAAGTTATCAATCATCTCAACTTGAATGGAGTCAAGGGACCGCGTCAAGCGATGGAAGCATTGAAAGCTGATTATGCCTCAACTTTTTCATTTTTGGCAGAAAGAAAATTCATGCAGTATCAAGATTATTTGGCTCAAAAATTTCAGAAAAGTCAGGAGATCATGGCAATTGCATATAAAGCAAAAGCAATGGTGAGCAGATATAATTACATTATTTCTCTACAAAACTTATCCGAACAAGATTTTTTTAAAGTAATTAGTTCCCCGGGTTTTCTTGAATATGGTTATCAAGTTTATCAAGTTTTCTCAGTTACATTTAAAAAACAGGCTCGTGGCGCATTGGTCGATAGTCTTGTCATCGGGCTGCATTGGTAGACAAATTGGCTTCGGGCGCCTGCGTGTCTACAATATCGCACCAAACTATCAGTCCTAAATAGTCTGTAGCCCAAAACTTTTGATAGAATTCCAGAAGCTTTTGTCACAAGGATCGTGCACCAACCTTCTGAAAAGCCGAAACGGGTGCGCAGCCACGGGAAAGTATCTTTTTCACTTAGTAAGTGCAACTTAAATATATTTTTATAATGTTTGAACAGTATTTTCAAAAATCTAAGAATTGTGTCGGACAAATTCTAAAATTTCTTGTAACAAATCATTGATAGGAAGCTAAGAAATAAGTCCAAACTTAGTGCAGCACAGTATAAATAATAATAATGTTATTTCCAGATCTTCCGAGTCTTATTCATTTTTCTGTTTGCCTATATGCTGTGCTTCGTTCCTTTTTACAGCAGTTACGAGAAAAGAGATAACTACAATTTCATGCAATATTTTTCTTTTTTCTATGTCCTCGCAGTATTATTCGCGCAGGTTTCAATGACAACCATCAAGGCGATCGATTATTCGGCAAGTGAAAAAAAACACTCAAAATAGGTGATAGTGTTGAGAATTTTGATTTACGGAAAACGACGGAACTGCACATTAGCGCGATAAATTTCGTATAATTTGTTTGCTTGACAAGCTCAATATGTGTTGAACAAAGAAAAATGATCGACGAATCTCAATTTGACAATTCTTTCTAGTTAGTAGTTTAAACTTATTATCAATCAATGTTTTTTCTAAATTTGAGCTCTGGAGGTGTGGATACCTTATTTTCCAAAAGAATCTACAGTGATTGCTTATGAAAAAAACTTGGCATTTTACTCGAAGGTCAAGCTTGAATGGAAAAATGAAACACTCTAAACCCCGTGTAAAAGTGTATTGATTCAGATGTCCATGCCAAAAGGTGGCCGATTAGCTGGTTGGAAACTATTTATGAAAGACTACAAACTTGCATTTTCACGTGTTGCTTTGGTAATCACTACTTTGGTACTCGAAGTTGCCCAAGAATTCGTCTTCCCAGTTTTCTTGGTGAAGAGTTCAAAAGATGTTTCCTATAAAGGTTGGCCAATTGTTCCAATCATTCTCGAAATTCTCTATTGTGTTTTGTTCACAATTGCAACTGTTTCAACGCTTCGATTTTTTGAATTCATGAAGTCTCTCGGTTTCTTCATTCATATTTTGAAGAAGATGGTGAGATTTTACTACCCTAAATTTTTTTCGATTGGCCGAGTTTGCCGTTAACCAAAATTTAGAAAATTGAGAGTCGGCGAATTTGCAGTATTTTGGCTAAAACGAAAAATGCATTTACGAACAGAAGTATACTTTTTTTGTTAGAGTTTTCAATTGACTCGCCGCACAGCTATGGTTTACATTAAACATGTACGAAAGTAGCTCAGTCGGTAATAGCAGCTCAGTCGGTAATCAAATCATGACTGAATATATCCGTCACATTGTTCTTTATTACTCCAATCTTTTAATGTTTCAGATAAAGACAGTTTTAATGTTTGTCGTAATATTCTGCACGTTTTGGTTTGTGCTGGCGGTTATTCATGTCAGTATATCAAGTAGGTCTTCCTTGCAAAGTACCAAATTACTATTTTTTTTATTTCAGGGTCAATTTTTTCATCAGAGAGCTCTTTCTTGTATATTCTTGCATCACAAGGAAAATTCGAAATATTTGGAGAAGTACAGGAAGACGACCGGATTGGAAGTTTGCCAAACTGCAGTAGCTACTCTCGAACCATATGGAAATTTTTCGATATGGACTACGCAGAGGCGAGCTGCCTAATTCGCAGCTCGGCTATGCCATTTCTGGTGTTTGGCTATATTTTTGTGTCTGGAATTTTGCTAGTCAACTTGCTAACTGCACAATTGACGTTAGTTCAACCTTAAGGTTTTTTAGTGATGTATTAAAATTTTAGCAAAGAATATGAAAAGGAATCCGAAAACAGTAGTTATTACAATGGTTACTTGAAATATGGACAGCTGATGAAGTGAGACATTTAAAAATTATTTTTGTATCACTCCCCTCATTTGGCACTTTGACACATTCTTTGACTAGCGGGCCCTGCGGGCCCGCCAGTTGCAGGGGGTGTAGGGCGAGTCCCCCAGTCGGAGGCTTCGCCTCGAACCTGTCAGAGGGTTCGTGACAATTACAGTGAGCCAATGGGAGGAGAGGAGACCCACTCATATTTTGCTTAAAAAAGCATTTCTATTCGAATCCCGATTACCCAAAAAAATTTGTCAGTTGGGGGAATCGAGCCAACGAGCAAAACATTCACAGCCATACGCACTAACCACTCGGCCATGCGGGAGAGACCCGGCAGTGAGATGCAGGGAAGGAAAATTTCTGGACAGGAGTCGTCTTTCGATTCCGCTTTCTTCAATAATATCAATTTGAGAAAATATGTTTGAAAACCGTTTATCACTGATTAGTCAGCGGGAAAACGAATTTTTGAAAATTTTATTACAGGATTGTACTCATTATTGAATTCCCGAAAAGGAGACGTACAGTTGAGGGCTATATCTTGTAAACTGGTTGATTTGTTGAAAATAAACAAGTTTTGGCCTGAAAATTAAAAAAATAATATCTCTTGGCAGAGCATGGTTAATGACACGAAACTTCATCTTCCATTAGATAAAATCAAAAACTATGAATCAAAAATACATTCCGCGAAACTTTAGTGGAAAAAATGTTCAGGAGACGCAGGAAACCACTCCCCCCAATACTAAATTTTTGAATTATTTTTTTCTTGAAAAATTTTCCCACTGAACGTTTTACAAATTTTATATGTCTCGATGCGTTTTGATGAGACCTACACGTAAAATTTTAGAAAACTAAGAAAACTTGAAAACTGACCGAGTTATGATTGAAAAAGTAGATTCGCGAAAATGGGAAAGTGTGCAAAATGTGGCACTTATTCGTCTTGCTCGGCCGACTCATAGAACTTTTCTCATTTCTGAGTTGAAAATCGTGTTCAGCGTACTTTTTTACGTGGGGTAAACAAAAAAAGTATGAAAAAAGATGAGGTAGAACTTGAGATAAAGACGAAAAACTACTTTTTCGGAAAAAAATTTTTTTTAGGCAAAATGGCATTTTTTGGCCTTTTGTTTTATCACAACTGTTTGCCTTTTGCACTTATGAACTCAAACTTTCTTTCAAAAAATCCACCTCTCTGAGTAGTATCTTGCACATAAATTTGGAACAAAACCGAGCAAAACCCGAATTTTAATTCAATTAAAACATGGTTTTTTGGGGATAAAAAGAGCAACAAAAATTTTTTTCAAACTGGGGAAAGCCGCCCTGAGCTCAGTTTTGCTCCAAACTTTGTGCAGTTTTTTGCTCCCCCGTGGGGTGAAATATTTCTAGTAAGCTGTCAAATATTATAAAATTCAGTCAAACGGCTCTGGAGGCAGAAATGTTTGCATACTAAAAGAATTTTATTTAAAAAAAAGAAGCTTGGGCATTTCTTGTGAAACAGCACAGATAAATCCATAACCTAATATTTGGAGGAGTGGAGGCCACTTTCGAATATGACACTCAACCTATACTTGTTTCAGAATCGATTCAAAGCTTTTCTTGCCGCCTCCGTTATCGCTCATTTACATACTGTTCCGCCTTATGTTTTTTGTGTTCTTATGCGCAATGTTCATGATTACAACTGTTACGGATATCTGTTGCGATCATCGGTGGCTCACAAAAAGATTCACATGTGTTTGGAAGATTATAAAAATTGTTGAAGGATATCCTTGGGGAACTGTTAGAGAGACCACTAATCTTCATGGTGCCGAGGATGAAATTCGGGACTTTTTGAAAATTGATAGACATGATTTTCAACAAAATCGAAAAGCTGATTTGAAGTCAGCCATGTCAACTTTGCAACAAGAAATCATGGGGGATAGAGCCACCGAGACAAGGTCAAGACTTCAGTCTCGTGTTGAACAAAAGGTTGAGGGATCTCAAATAGAAAAATCGGCTAATTTCTTGAATGAAATCAAAGATTTGCTTACGAGCTACGATGGTAAAGTTGTTGACTTTGATTTTTTCACAACTCTGAATAACTTTGCAACTAAGTACATGATGAATGATATGTCGGCGAGGCCGATTTGTGAACAACCTAGCTTAAATGGTCCGTCACGACAAACTATTCACGAGGAAAATAAAGAAGATGAAAGTGATGGAGAAATCGATAAAGATGTCACGGAAGAAGTCCCAATTGATTTTTAATGTTTTTTGAGAGATTGTTATAATTCTGCTAATTTTATTTTTTGTGACTTTCATAAATCATATTTTCAGAGTTAAACAAAAGTATATTAATCAAAATTTTATTATAATGTCATATATAAATAAAAGTCTGTCGCAAACAACAACGCATTACATAATTTTTTTATGAAAGAGAATTTTCAGTGCTTCTATCACAGTAATATTGTATATATCAACAAGAAAAAAAGGGAAACCAAAAAAGAAAAGAGCACCGATGAGTGTGAAAAAGGGGAGAAATGTCATCAATAGTTGAAAAGGAATAGAAATTTAAAATTTGGATAAAAAATTCAAAAAAAGGAGAAATTGAGCGTTGTTTCAAGAGAGTTTTCCGTAATTTTTGTATAAGTGTGTGTGTGAAAATTGTTACAAATTAGAAATTTGAAGAGAATAAGGCAACGGTATTGACACGAAGAGTTGGGAGGATGGGGTTTTTTTTTGAAAAAAAACTTAGTAATATTATTAAATTGAATATAACGTTAGTATAATCATAGCTAGAAATAAAATACAAATTTGAAAATTCCACAAAAACGGGAAATTTATGCCGTCTGCTCTCGGGTTACTGTAATCTGTACGGGACCCTGTACCAGCTTCAGCTTTTCCAAAATAGTCGCTGGTGTGAATCCGTCCACAGGTTCTCCGTCAAGGGACACAAGACGATCACCAACTCGGAGAGTACCTTCAGAGGAGGCCGCCGAGTCTTGAGCAATGTTTCGAATGAAGATTCCGTCACTCATTGTACGTTTGGCAAGGGAGAGGCCTGAAATTTAGAAATTTTTTGGACAAGTAAGATATTTGCAAGCTCCGAACATTTCTTGGCTTATTTTTCGTTTTCGAGCATTTTTTCCTAAATTAAAAAATTTCTCCTATTTTTTTTAACACAAGACAAATAATTTTTTTTTAATTTTTTTTTTTCAGTTTTCAGTTTTTTGAACAGAAAATTTCGCAGGAAAATAACCAGGCAACCTTGTAAACAAGATAGGCTAGATTGCTCAGTAGGTACAAAGTAGGCGTAGGTAAGAGTTTAGGCTCGGCCAACATGAAGGTGAGCGTAGGCAATCTCAGATAGGCTAGACGACCTTGTAGGCAAGTAGGCAGGCAGGCATGCCAAACAGGGCTGTGCGGCAACCGGGATTTTCGGCAACCGGCAGCCAAGTTTTAAAGTTGTTTATGTTAAAATTATATTTTTGAGCGTTTTGGCAAAAAATAATGGTCGTTTTCTCGTGTACGGCGAAATATTAGCATTTTTAAGCCTCTCTGAATGTTTTTTTATGGGTTACAAAATGTTTGACATTGATATCGGCAGTTGCCTAAGTTGCCGAACTCCAAAATTTTCGGCAACCGGCAATTGCCGAAGTTGCCGAACCCCAACTTTTGGCAACTCGGTAGCCGCACAGCCCTGATGCCAAAATCCAGGCTCCAGTTAATTACCTAGTGTTGCCATCGGCTTCTTCAGAAGCATAACCGATATCAGCGGAGCCGAAGCAGATGTCGAACTCGCATGATGCTGATCCGAGTATGCCGGAGGGGGCCTTTGAACTCCAAGAACCACTCGATCTCCACCACCACGGAGCATCGCCACCACCTCCTGATGTACTTTTCCTTCGACTGCGATTCCATTCACATAGAGCAACACATCACCCACACGGATATCAGGATGAGAGATTGCTGGCTCCGATGTAAGCTGTTTGATGCATACTCGGCCACTCAGGGATGCGATTTGAACTCCAAGTGAGCCATTTTCGTTTCTATCGAGTTCCACCTGAAAAAGCGATTTTGTTGTTTTTTTGGGAGTTCCAACTGGCAAAATGGGATTTTTTTTTTGATAATATATAAAAATATAGATTTTCGAATTTTTTTAAAAACTTTGTTTTGCGGCGGTTTTTTTCAAAAAAAAGTTATTTATTGGAATGAAAAAAGTCCAAAAATGTTGATATTTCCGATTTTTTGATAAAATAAAAAAATTTCATCAGAGGAAAAGTTATATTTTAATCTCAACTTGTTCATCATAAATTTATTTTTTGCCGAAAATTGAATTTGAATTTTCAAAATTTTTTCAAAAAATTCTGTTATTCGATTTTCCGGCTGGAAAAACCAAAAATCTCCGCAAAAAAATCCTCACATCAATAACCCGCTTTCCTTCGTCAATCTGTCCATCATCATCGGATGACTCGACAGCTTCTTCTTCAATCTCTTCAGCAATCTCCAGGTTCGAGCGGCGCGCGTAACGGTATTTTCGGAGTTCACCAGATTTTGGCTCAGGTGCCGGTTTTTTGGATTCCTGGAAATTCAAAAATATATACTTTTATCCGACTTCAAAACTTCAAAAGCCATTAAACGAAGTCGTTTAAAAGATTCTCATTTAGATATAATTTAATTTCTTTACTAAGTAGTCCCAAGCAGGGGTGGGCGGCAAATTTTTTGTCGGCAAATTTAGCAAATGGCAAATTTCTGGTTTGCCGATTTGCCGGATAATTTATAATCCGGCAATTTGCCGACTTGCCGGTAAACATTGTTTGCTGCCCACACCGGGTTCCAAATTCTGGTTGGTAGGGTTTTCGGTTGGTAGAAAAGCTCCCGTGGCCCTGTTTAGATGCCACAAATACAAAGTTAAGTTTTCTAAACTGTTTTTTTAATCTTTTTTTTCCTTAAAAATCATCATACATACCTTAATAGACGCCTGCAAATCATCATCCCTATCAAAAGCGTACATCGACGTCGTCGGCAGCCGATATTCACCCTTTTCCTCATCAGATTCATCCAAATGAAGCCCCGAGATCGCCTTGATATTGATGAGATTATCGCCGTCAAGAGTCGGCAGAGCATCTCCGATTGCTCCGAAATCACTGACCGCCCGTTGTCGACGATTGGCGGCTTTTCGTGGAGCAGGTGGTGTTCGGGATTGTCCATTAGTGCGGTTTGGAGCATTGAGAAGATCGCCGGATGATGAGGTGAATGACTTTTTACGGCCGGCAGAGGCTAGCATTTCTGCGGATACTGAAGGGAAAATTTGATTTTGTGATGCAAAAATTTGAGTACTGTCACATGGTGTCAGGATGTCCCATTTCGGTTTGATCTACAAAAAATGCGGGAATTTTTTTCTCAAAAAATGCGACGTCATCACGTTCTTAACCATGCGAAATTAATTGAGAACTCTGCGTTTCTTTACCCGCATTTTTTGTAGCCGAAATAAGACACTCTGACACCAAGTGTACTGTTGTAATTTGTTAATACGTTTCCATAATTTGTAATCACATATTTTAGAGGTAGCAAAACTCAAAGTTTCGGAAAAAAAACCTATTAGAATTGAAGAATCGTAATTGTTGAAGAACGTTATTTTTTCGGTAGACTTTCAAAATTCTGAGTCACAAGTTGTAAGGTTTTGACTAATCAATTCATAGTTTTTTTCGAAAGTGTGTACTGTGAATTTTCCGGAAAAACGGCAATTGCCGAAAATCTTCGGCAAATTGTGGTTTTGCACAGTTTTTTGGAAATTTCAGAATTTCATTTTCAAATGACAAAATTTTTGCATCCTATGAATGTTCCTACATCTATTCTGAAAAGCATGCAAATCCAATGAGAATATCTAAAGAAAACGGCAAAAATTTTCAAAAAAGGCACAGTTTTAAGTGTTTCCGTCTTATTAAAAAAATTCCTCGAAACATTTCCGGCAAATCGGCAAGCCTGCAATTCGCCGAAAATGAAAATTTTCGGCAAATCGGAAAACCGGCAGGTTGCCGGAATTGAAAACTTCCTGTAAATCGGCAAACCGGCAAATTGCCGGAATTGCAAACTTCCTGTAAATCGGCAAACCGGCAAATTGCCGGAATTGAACTTTTCCGGCAAATCTGCAAACCGGCAATTTGTCGATTTACCTTTTCAAAATATCATTCGTCCTATAATTCTATGATGAAATGGATTCCTATAGAATCCTATAATGTTCCCCATGACTAGAAACAGTTCCACCTCCAAATCAGATAATATTTCTAATACACTTTTTTTGTTCGTTTCACTTTCCAATGTTTCTTTCTCTTTTGTACTCACCATCCTTCTGATGTCGAATCAGCCCGTCGAGTCGCGCAATGACCATCGGAACCCGTTGTCCACACCGCCTGACAAGCTCGACCGCATGCAGCCGGTCGTGTCCTTCCATGGATTCCGTTCCCACCTGGACAATCCGGTCGCCGACGCAAACTCCCTGCAAAATGTTCGGCGTATGTTGCTGGAGAGAGATAACGATCGATGCGCTCCCTTCAATGAAGGACACTGAGAGGAGGGGAAGAATCTGCCCCTTCTCTCTTTCTTTTAAAATCGAAAAGAGGCAGAAGAGACGACGACTTTTATACTTATTTTTAAATTAATTAATTAATTAACTAAATCTATTTTTTCCAAAAAATGATCAGTCTCCTCCTCGTCTTTCTATCACAGATCTCATTAATATTAGGTGCCCCACAAACTATATTATGCCTTATTCACACTGCAACACCGAGTCACGAAACACGGGTAGGTTATTGATTTTTTTTGGAGATGTTCTAGATGTTCGTTCTCGACGCTTTGTTATTTTGTTCCGATGAAGTCTTTAAGCATCGAAGATCAGCGTTTTCACTAATCGTGCAAATTTGACACAACGAACTTCCATAATGATTACCGGTTTTTGTGTTGTTTCTCTATTGTTGATCGAAATCCGTGAAACCATTAAAACAACAAAACAATCAGATTTTTGAAAAAAGTTAATCGACAACACGATTTGCTCTTTTTCTTCTGAGCAAAATGTTTTGTCGATTTAGTGTTATTTCTATCGGAAGGAGAAATAACGTAGGGCACTAGAAACTAAAAAATTATGTAAATTTTTGAATTTAAAGATACTTCTTAAATTGACAACACTCGTTGCTTATTATTAAATTGAGCAAAAATGTGTGTCAATTTAATTTTCATTTCGTTTAAAGTCTTTTATTGCATAGATCAAAAATTAAATTGACAACTCTTTTTGCTCATTTTTATTTCTCGTATTTATACACTTTTGCACAATTATACACACGTTATACACGTAAATGGCACTACAAAAAATGAGCTAATTGTGTTGTCAATTTCCAGAATATTAGCAATTTTTGGTACGAATTGCTTTAAAAGTATAGAAGAATTCGTGATTTTTGTTTCATTAAATACAATTTCAGGCAAAAACAATACTCGAAACGTGGGTTCAACACTGCGATGACTTCTTGTTCTTTACGGATTCGAAAATGAACGATTCGATCCCACATATTTATTATCCGTTATTGAACTCAAGAGATCACTCGTGGGAGAAGATTAGGAGGGTTTTTAAGTGAGTTTTCATGTTTTTTAAAGTGATACTTCTGAGAAAAATTCTATAAAGAGGGTTGAATTTCCCTAAAAGCTACAATTAATTTCGGTATTTTTGGGTAATTTTTAGTCTAACTGAGTCTAGAAATTCCATACCTTTACTACAACTTCAAGAAACATGAAGTTTGTGTTCTGCACTTAGCCCTATCCAAACAATTAAGCGATATCTAAATGTGAATCTCCTCTACGACCTCCTTTAATGGTTTTCGTACTTCTTTTGTCACTACTCCCACCTTTACCGTTTATAAAACCAAAACTGAGCAATAGGGACTTATTTAAAAAATATCTGCATTAATGGAAATTTCCAGATACGTACGTGATAAGATCACCAAAAAGTATGACTGGTATTATCGAGCCGACGACGACACGTACGCACTCATGCATAACATGCGAACGCTTCTCGACAACTATTCGCCCACAAAACATCACTATCTCGGGCTGCAGTGGAACTTTTTCACAGTAAGTGAGCGATGGATGGGTTGAATTTTTCGGAAATATATTCAGGTCTATCGAAAATAGAAAAAAAATCATGCTCATTTTTTTCATGTTTCCCAAAAAAAATGTCAAGACCGGGTACAGTAGTTTTGAAGCAAAATCGCAATATTGAGCGTCTGAGTGATTGTCAGTAAATTTTGACTAACTGATAGAATTAATTTCCAGCCACGTGGTTTCAACGACGGGTCATCATATATCTTATCAAGGCCTACAATGGAGGCTTTCAACGAGGTGATGCTGGATCCGGACAGGTGTCCGGATCATCATCGAGCAGAGGAAGATCAGGAGGTGTGTTTTAATGGGAATTCACTTAAAATTGAAAATGTTTAACTTTCCTACTTTGAGCATTTTTTTAAAAATTGTTTAATTTTAAAATTAGATTTTTTGACGAAAAACCAAAAAATGGTACTCAAATATTTTTTGCAAATTCGACAGGTCGACCGCACAACCAAAACTTTTTGATTATTTCCGAAAAATTCGAAACATAATTAAATATACCAGTGTTCGACTTTTCCAGCAAAAGAAAACCTCGATTTTGTAATTTCTAAATTATTCTAAACCAGTTGTAAGTAAAAATCCCAAAATTTCAGCTAGCAAAATGCCTGGCCCACATGGAAATCTATCCGGAGGATATTCGTGACGAAATGGGTTCCGAACGAATTCAACATTTTCATCCATTAGAGCAGCTAACCATCTATAAGGATACATTTAACCGCCGACTGGCCTATTATCCGGCGATGAAGGAGGACGAGAATTTTAGTGATAAAATGATTAGTTTTCATCACGTTTCGCCGTATGAGATGCGGTTAATGGATTATATTTTTTATCGATTAGATAAACCTTGACATTAGATTTTTTTTCGCTTCCTATTAGGAAACACCAATTTACGACTAAAACGCAATTCGACAACACATTTTGCTCACTTTTTCAAAACTTTTGTGTCGTCGAAATTTTTTTTACGATTTTTCAGAGATAATCGAAAAAACGTTATGTGTAGATTTACACAACTCTAGTGTACACCCCGAGGAAAAGGGATATTGACTGAAATTTCGAATTCTTACCGCTTTCATTCCGGCTCCATTGTCGGCGACAAGCTTCACATACACTCCTGGAACTCCGTTGAGATTCCCGTCGACTAGGGTAAGACCCAGACCGTTGGCGGGGTCTTTCACGAGCAAAATGTCAAATTGCATGCCACGTGGCGTCACGTTCCCGTTGTCAGTCGAGTCGACGCGCTCAAAGTTTTCAGCTTGGGAATCTGGAAATGGGTAGGGATTTTCAGTTAATTTTCAATTTTTTTACAATTTTTTTGAGGTTTTAAAATCGATAAAACATATATTTTGAATTAGTGTACGTATTTTATTAATTAAAACAAACTAGAACTTTTTTTGAATTTCAAGAAAACTTTTTACGAACTTTCAAAATTACCACTATTACCCCACAATATGTACTCAAATTTTACAACAAAAAAAAACCAACCACAAACAATTCCTTCATCAACCGTATCATATTGAGCCGCGAATTTCGACGACGGTGCCGGTGGTGGCAGTTCGGCGGGTCGGTTGGCCGCCGGTTTTTCCTGGCTCACTGACATTTTCGCAAAGATCTGATCGGCAGAGGCGAGCAGTGGAGTTGATGGAGGTGATTCTTCGAGACCTTCTGTATACGAACACGATATTATTACAACAGGAGTAACAATTGTATAAATCCAAAACACGTTCAAAAGCTTAAATTGTCTAAAATAAAAACTTACGCCGTATAGGCGCCGGCGGGATAGTCTGCCCTTCAACAATCACGTCTGGCATCGCCTGAATCGTATTCTCGTGCCGGAGCGTGCTCTTCCACTGACGCATCTTCATCATCCAACGATGTTGGGAGGCGGCGAATCGCACGAAATAGGAGGATCTGGAATATATATACGATGTAGGGTACTGTAGGATTACTGTAGAGGTAATTTAAGGATACATTAGGGTACTCTAGGTGTAGGAGTAAATGAGTACAGTAGAAATACTATTGGGGTACTGTAGGGGCACTCTAGGATTACTGTAGGATTAATACAGGAGTACTGTAGAAGTACTTTGGTAGTACTGTATAGGTACTGTAAGATTAATGTAGGGATACTATAGAATTACTGTGGGTGTCGAAAAATGCTCACTTCGAGTGATGATCCGTATAAAATGTGCTCTCAATTTGCTCATCGTGAGCTCCAACGGCAACAATCACAAATCGCTTCTTATCGAATTGCAGGGTCTGCGTCTGCGGCCAAACATGCTCGGCAATCACCTCACGGGCTCCTCCCTGGAAGATTTTTCAATTTTTTTTTTCAAATTTTGTTTTTATTTGAAGTTGGGATTAGGTAAATTAAGACTTAAAAAAGCAAGTAATTTAGGTAAAAATTCAAGAAAAACACATATTTTCTCTGAAAAAAGGTCACTCGAAAAAGCGAAAAGTATCTTCTTTTAAATTTACATGCACTTCAAATAAAGAGGATACGGCAATTTTTCTCATATTAACATTCACAAACATAAGGTTCATTTCCTGTTCATCTCGGCAACAAAAGGGATGAGTTTTTACCTGTCTCGCAATACTCATATACTTATTTGGGATGTGATGATTCTGTAAAGTTGGGGGTCTAACCGATACCAAGGTAGGCAGGCATGTTTTCGTGCCTACTAGCCTGCCTACAAGCCTGCCTGTTCACATTTGAATTAACGAATTAAAGAAACCCCGAAAAATCTGGATCTGGTTCAAAGTTCAGAAGAATGTGAAAATTAAATAAAAATTAAGTTTTCAATTTTTTAAAATTTTGCGTATATTGCTCAACAACTTTTCAAAAAGTTCTACAAAATTCCAATATCAAATTTCTTATTCTTTCTGTTTTCTATATCTAATCAATTTCTGTCTACCTGCTGCTCATAAATCGATATTCCACGTGGCATAATTCCAATCCAAAGCGATGACCCAGTATCAGGATCGAACGGAGATGCTCCGTGAGCTGATGTTGGCTTCGTTCGGAACACACGATGCACATGCGCTCCAAAATCTGGGTGTCGCTGACAGATTTGAATGTATTTGTGCTTGGCCTCAGAAATCCGGGTGCCCGCGTAATGCCCGTGCAGCTCGGCGAGAATGTTCTTCAGCCGTGACTGATCTTCAAATGAGCTATACTTCTTGGGCAGGTAGTGTTGAATATCGAAATAATCGGTGATCACCGGTGGCGGTCGATTTCCAAATTCGGCTTGGAGGGCGAGCGCGGCGAGTTCGAATGCTGCGTCTCTTTTGGGTTGGATTCTCTCTTCGAGTACGTCTCGTCTACATTGTAGATACAACTCGTTCATCGTTACGTCTGTTCTGCAAAAATTAGAGAATTAGGTATAGAAAATTAATTTCGTTAAATTAAAGTTGATTTTTATTCGGAATTTTTTAATCCAAAATCTCGAAAAAACATTTTTGTTTCAAGTGATTTTAGTGAAATAATTCAAACTTTATGTATGTTCAACAAATTCGAAATGAGTTTTTAAAAAAGTGGAACACTTAAATTTTGATATCAAATTTTTTTCCCAAGTTTCACCAAAAAAATGCTCACAAATATTTTTTTAGAAAAAATAAAATCTTGAATTTTCCACATTTTTAAACCCTTAAAAAAAAAGAAAAATTGAAATTTTGGTGCCGAAATTTTCCAGATAATTAAAAAATATTTTCGAATTTTTAAAAAATTTTGCGCTAATTTCAATTTTATCGCTGGAAAATTCAAAAAAATATTGATTTTTCCTCTATTTTTTGCTAATTTTTCTTCATTTTCTTTACAATAACTCTTTCCCGTACTTGATGAAATCCAAAATCTGCGGATAAAATTTGAATCGTAAGTGCAACACGTATGGCACCTTAACGCCCACGCGTGCCACACTTTTCCATCCGGACGGTGCAAACTTTTCGAGCCGTTGATGATCCTCTATAAAGTAGTGCTCGCCATCACGAAGGAACGAGAGCCCGAAGAACACGTGCTCATTGATATTCATGTTCTGGACGATAAGAGAGAACACGTCACGCGAGATGACGTCACTTCGGCATGCCACTTCAACTTTTTGGCCGTTCAGGAGCTCGACGACGACTTCGGTGTCCTCGACGCGGTGTAGGCTTATGCGTTTCTGGAATAATGTTGATTTAAAGGCTAATAGGTTGAAGCTCTGTAGGCAGGCATGTAGGCAAGTAGTCAGGCCCTAGGCATCGACAGGCTCGTAGGTAGCAGGCAATCACATAGAAAAGTAGGCAGGCACGTAGGCGTTTACGTAGGCAAGCAGGAAGGCGCATAGGCTAGTGAATAGACACAGGCAAGCAGGCAAGCAGACCTGTTCATGCCAACAAGAAAGAAATTACTCGAGATTTTACCTTTTTCGTAGCTGGAGCACGGAGCCGAATGTTCTGATGTCGGGTTAGGTCGAAGAACTCGGGAATCGCACGGGTCTGAAAAATGGGAACTTATTAGCTGACTTTTTCATCAAAAAATTGGTTTTTTTCTCAATTTTTACGAGAATTCGGTGATTAATGGGGATTTTTTACTCACCTTCCGTTTTCCTCTCATACTCCGAACACTGGTGACACTTCGCCGCGTCGACTGCCTTCCACTGATCCTTGATGGTACTAGAGAGTTTCTTCGTTTTAAGATCGGCGACTCCTGAGCAACGACAACTGGTGCAGGCACTAAAAAAATTTTTTAGAAAAATAGCATTCAATTCGGAGAATTTTTTTAACATTTTGAAATTTTGTCCAATTAAAAATTGAAAAGGAAATATTGTAGTAAAAATCTAGAATCCCAAATATTCAGTATTTAAAAACATTTCGATCAATTTTAAAAAACTCATTTCGAAAAAAAAAACTTAGGCTCTTGAAAGACGATAGAGAATTTCTAAATTTTTGAAGGTGTTAGGAAAATTAGCGCTAAAAACGACAGGAATGTCACATCAGAATTGCTCAAATTCTCAAGCTCCACACTCGGACTAAAAATAGCTAATGACGTCGTGGTAACTGAAAATTGGAGGAAGACGCCGTGGTTAGGACAGGAAAAAGGAAAAAAGTGAAAGACGACGAAAAGAAGAAGAAGAAGAAGTTTGAGGGTGTCGAGGCGAGAGCACGCGGGTGCTCTCGAAATTAAATTAAAATCGAGCTCCGCTGCCGACGATTCGTCTTCCAAAAACTCCAGAATCTGGTCTCAAATTTCTCAATGCATTCGGAATAGGCTAGCGCCCGTGGCGTAATCAATCGACATCCCCCGTCGCAACAGAAAGAGAGAAGAAGAGAAATATACGTGGGTGGATACCGTTATTAATGAAATTCATGCATAATAATCTGAATATACATGAAAACGCCCTTACAAGACAACCTCAGAGAACGGGTTGGCCGGTAAATGTGGCGGCGGCGCCCGGCGAGAAGCTGAAGAAGCAGCAGCATTTTTTTGAATATATATTTTCTCAATATAAAACGAGCGCTGCCACTTCAAGTGAGAGGTTTATAGTGTGCAATTTTTTCGTTTTGAAGAAGCATTGATTTTGAAGGTTTTGAGCGTTCAGAAACAGTCTAGTTCAGTTGAAAATTTTATTTAAATTTAATTCCCTATTTTTCAAAGTAAATCATATTTTAAGTTAGGCTGAAAACAGGTGTATGTAATTTTTTCCGGCAAACTGCAAAGCGCCAATTTGCCGAAAATAAAAATTTCGGGCAAATCGGCAACTTGCCAAAAATTTTCGGCGAATAGTAGTTTTGCACATTTTTTTGTAAATTTCAGAATTCAAATTTTAATTGGCAAAATTGTACGCATATGAATTTTCCTACATCTATTTTGAAAAGTAAGCTAATTCTATGAAAATATTGTAAAAAAAAGGGAAAAAATTTCAAAAAGGCACAGTTTCAAATGTTTCCGTTGTATTCCTCTAAACGTTTCAGGCAAATTGATATCCGGCAAACGGCAAATCGGCACGCCGAAAATGAAATTTTCCGGCAAATCAACAAACCGGCAATTTCCACCACGGGTAGACAAAATTCGCCGTTCAGCAATTTTAAACAAGAATTGTATTTTTAATGGAATAAGCTTAATGAGCAAAAATTATAAAAAACGGCAATTAGCCGACTTTGTCCTTTTCCGGAAAAATGCAGTATCGGTGCGATTTTGAAGAAAAATTTCGTATACCGCTGTATTGATAGTTATGGTTAAAATTTGAAAGTTTCCCAATTAAAAATTGCGCAGTTAAGTTTTTTTGTAATTAATCCCAATTGTTTGAAAAACGAACTCACTATTGGCGGCGGCGCCCGGCGAGAAGCTGAAGAAGCAGCAGCATTTTTTTGAATATATATTTTCTCAATATAAAACGAGCGCTGCCACTTCAAGTGAGAGGTTTATAGTGTGCAATTTTTTCGTTTTGAAGAAGCATTGATTTTGAAGGTTTTGAGCGTTCAGAAACAGTCTAGTTCAGTTGAAAATTAATCCCAATTGTTTGAAAAACGAACTCACTATTAAAATTGTGTTAGTCCTATCGATACTAGAATATGGAAAGTATGAAAAAGAGAACAATGTAGATAATTCAGAGGAGGTCGTAAAAAATCATGTTTTATGATTCATAACAATTGAATGAGAAATCGATATTAAATGCAGATTTCTTTTTGTTTGAAGAATTTAATTCCACTCGATTTAAATTTTACATGTAGGATATTTGATTTGTTTGTTCTATTTTCAATAGAAAAAGTGTAGTTTTACGACGGTTTTTGGTTTTTTTTTCAAATTTTCTAACAATGTTTTTAAACCTACTGGTGTGTGTTATGATTTTTTTTCGAACTAAACTCACCTTGCTTCTGTGGTTCTTTGTACTCGTCGGCCATCAAAATCGGCGTGTGAGATTTTGGATCGGCGGATACAGACGTCTGAAATTGACACATAATTATAAGTTATTAAATCAGTAATTGCATCATATGAATAACTAGTTGAAAATCACCGATATTTATGAGTTAATTTGTATTAAGGTAGTCTCCATGTAGAGTCCAGAGTTTTCTCAAAGAGCGGGGTTTAATTAAAAAAATTGAACAAACTTTTATATGAGGGAATGCATAATAATAACGTTTTTCTATCTCATGCGCTCAAGTGCTCAAAAAACATTTAAAATATTTTTCCTGCAATTCTTTTTTGAAAAAAAACTAGTTTTGTATTACCAGAATTACCAAAGTAAAACGGACAAAAAAATGCAGAAAAATTGGCGATTTGGTGAATAACATTTTATTTTCTCAAAATTTTGTCAGATTCATATCTTTTCTATATGTTTAAATTTTTTAACTCGAAAAAAGTTCAAATTTTTCAAATTTTCAACGCCGTTTTTCTCGAAAATATCTTTACGAACCTTTCGATATTTCTCAAAAATCGCATCAATATCCTCCTTCTCATCAACTTCTTCCTCAACAAACCGATCAACAACCACCGGTTCCTCAATTTCCCTTGACTTCCGATATCTAGGCGGTCGTACCGATTTCGGAGCCTCCTCAACTTCCAGATCCTTCCGTAGAACTGGAACTACCACTGCTGGATCTTCTTCCACCACTTCTTCCTCCTCTTCTCTTCTAATATCCGATGCATTCGAGTATCTCTGTCTGGCAGCAAGCTTCGCCTCCTCTGCCAACGATACATTCGACGGCTTATGCCTTGCTCGGTTGGCTCGGAGAGCTCTCTGAGCCTCCTCAAGCGGTGAGAGCCCAGTTTCCAAATGAACCGCCGAGTAATGATGAAGTGGTGGGGAATTGTCAAAGTCGGCGTCATAGGCGTTATCAAAAGCCGGGATAGCCTTCGGTTTGGGCTTCTCCTCTGGAATTTGAGCCATCACAATTGGCTCATCCTCGTGAATTGAGGCTTCCACAATTTCTTCGGAAGAGGAGGAGAGCCGGTGAGCTAGTTGCTCTTTTTTGTGGAGCTTCTTCTCGCGGAGCTGGTTTTCGTTAGAGTTTCCAGACTGAAAAAAAATTGTGGATATTAGGGTTGGGATTTTTTGAAAAAAAAAATCTAGGTATTCATATTTTCTCCATTTGTTTTTCAATTTATACCCTAAAAATTCCGAACTTTACGAAAAACGTACATCTTCATCAAATGGGTCTCTACCGGACAGAGTTCCCCCTCCAAACTGTGATTCTTCTTCCTCTTCCTCATCAAACGGATTCTGATGTGGTTGCCGGCGATATTCCTCGGCAGCTTTTGTAGGTGCTGGTGGCGGGGCTACCGGGGCAGCTGTATCAGTAAAATCATCGTCAAATGGAGACTTGGGACCAGGTGAAGCTGCGGAGGAAATGTTGTTTCTGGAACTTTTTTGGAATTTTTATCCATCAATTTGTATAAATATGCTAATAAATTTGATAAAAGGATGTGAATTTTTTAAAATAAGTTTTTCTAGAAGTGCACATTCTTCAGCTCGAAATTTAAATTTTTGCACAGAAAAAATCTCATTAAAAAAAGGTTTTTTGGATTTTTTTTCGAATTTTTCAATCAATTTTCGGATTTTTTTTCCCAACACATACTTCCCAGAGGTGTCCAACTCAATAGAGTATTCCTCAATAAACGTCTCATCGAGCCTTGTACTCTGTGATAACGGAGATCCAATTCCGCCGAGGTGACTCTCATCAAGGAATTGACGTTCGGGGGACGCAGATTCTCGGCGGTTTTGGGCTGGAGCCGGAGTTTCTGGAGCCACTGGTGGCGGCGGAACATCATCAAAATCTGTGAACGGAGACGATTCCTTCTGTGTACTGTTGCCGGATGAAGTGGATGTTAGTGCATCATCTTGATTATCATCTTCGAAATATTCGACGGCTCGTTTCACATTGTTATTCGCAGTACTCGTCGTAGTGAAAACCACTTCTCCTTGTAATTCTGAACCGTGTCGTTCCATTCCGTTTGTGGAGAGAAAATCGTCATCTAGGTCGTCAATATCCACGTCGATCTGCAAGAAAATTGAGGGGAAATTCGTTTGAAAAAATCAAAAAAAAAATTTTATGGCCAAAAATGCATTTTTTTTAAACAAAAATTCGTTAAAAATATCAAGAAAATTTTTTTCACAAACATCGTTGCAGTTTTATTTGTTTTTTTTTGTGAATTGATTTTTCTGGGTTAGTTTTTGGCAAAAGTTGAATTTTTGGAGTAAAAATTGATTTTTGATTTTTTTTTCTATTGAAATTTGACTTTTTTGTTTTTTACTGTTGATTTAGATTTTTTATTTGCAAAATTGTATTTTTCGGTTTTATTTGCTGAAATTTTTTTCGCGAAAGATGAATGTTCAAAGCAAAAATTAAGTTTTTAGTTTTTTTTCCAGAATTTTTATAACAATTTTTTATGGATTTTTCGTTTAAAAAATTGATTTTTCGTTTAAAAAATAGATTTTTCGTTTAAAACATTGATTTTTCGTTTAAAAAATTGATTTTTCGGTTTGGTCTCTTCTGCAAGAGTATTTATTTTCGGAAAATTTTTAAAAATTTTTTTTAAATAAAAAAACAGTTACCTGATTCGTGTCCTCATCACCCATTAATTCTTCATAAATGCACATAAGCATCGAAGCTGGATCTCTGCCACGTAGTTGGTTCCTGAAATGACTTTTTTTTTTGAAAAAATAGTTCTGAAATTTCTTGGGTTAATTGGTCACGTTTGAAATTTTATTCAACTCTTTTTCTTCAAAACATTGGATTTACAAAAGTGTTTTTTTCTGAAAATTTTATTAAGTACAATCAAGTTATTTGTGAAACGAACAAAAGTCTGAATTTTTGGGTTTCAGAACTAGAAATTTTGGTATAATTGATACAGTATAATATTTTATTGAACACTTCAATTTTAGTAGGAAAAAGATTTTTAGAGATATTTTATCCTCTTTTTTGTTCAGAAAACTATAAAATAAAGGGTTATAAAAATCCGATTTTTAGGATATTTTGTCGAAAAATAAATTGAAGCTCTTTTTTCTTCAATATTTAATTTTTAAAAACTGCTCCACACCTGGCCATTTGTCCCATTCTATGAGCCGTCGGCCTTGTGCCGGTCATCGCTACAGTCAAAATATTGACCAATGAGAAGAGATCGACATCAGCGGCTTCTTCGGCTCCAGCAGCTCGGAGCACAGCTCCGAGGCAGTACACGGCAGCCGCTTGGGCATCTTCTTCGCCTTTTGCCCATTCAGGAGGGACAAAGGAACGATCTACACGGGATGTGGCGACTGTTTTGATCTGAAAATTTTTTAATTTTAGTTGAAAAATCGTGATTTTTAGTTTAAAGTACTCACCACAAGCTCTCCTTTACTATTCAGAAAAACGTTTTCCGTATCGAAAACGGTTCCTTTTGGACATGGTGGTAGACGATCGGCAGCCGATACGGCAACTGATAAGAGCTCCGGTGCATTGAGCCCGTAACCGCGGACCTGAAAATTAGAAAAATGAATTTTTGGATTGAAATTTGCAATAAAATGCATATTTTTCCAACTTTTTGCGGCTTTTCCAATCTAAAAATGCAAAAAAAGCTACCTCAATGACTTCTGCAATACTGATTTGAACTTCTTGAGCAGCGGGCATTTTCACTTTTCTCAGTGCTTTTAGCACATCTGAAACACCAAAACTAAAGTCAAAAACGAGTTGAGCGCCAAAAAAAAGAGGAAAAAAGAATTTTGCGATTAAAACCGATAGGTAAATAAGTGGTTTGTGTAGGGTGGGGAGGTGCGCAATAAAGACGAACGAACGAAAATTCGAATAGATTTGACGGTAAGATATGCGGGGGCGGAATGGGAAATGGTTTTTTTCTTGATGATGGTCGGTGAAAATTTATGTGAAAATCTAAATTTAGTAAGTATTGGAATATCGACAGTATTAATAATAACTAGTTCAAAATAGCTTTCACGTATAGGAACTTTGAACTCGGTTATTTTGGCACTATAGGAGTAGTTTTAAAAAACTTTTCCCACTGGCCCTACTCCACTTTTAATTTATAGGGTTTGCACATTCCTTACAAGGGAAGCTAAAAATGGTAATACTTCGCAGATTGATATGACGTAGTGGTTTTTTATAAAATAGTATAACTGGGCTTCTCCTCAAAAAAAATTTAGCTGCCGCGGATCCGTTTCAGTAAAGTTATGACGTTTTAAAATTTCAATACTAAATTATATAAAAATTCACTGAAATTCCGAAACGTCATAACCTTGCTGAAACGGCTTCACGGTGGTTAAATTTTTTTGAAGAGAAGTGAAGCAAAAACCACTATGTCGTATCAAACTGCGGAGTACTATTTTTTAACTTTCCTTGTAAGGAATGTGTAAATCTTATGAACTAAACGTAATCTTTAAAAAATTGTTTCAACGTTCCGATAAGGTAAAGGTAAATTTTAAAGATACTTTGAACTAATTAAAAACTTTAAAATAAACTTTAAAAATATCTTTCTGCACAATTGATTTGTTTTTCGATATCAAAGCATTTGCCGAATTCCGAATCTCAATATTTCAACAGTACGAAAATATTTTTGGCAATCGTCGAATTTTCGAAAAGAATGTTCTATAACAAGCTAACCAAAGATTAACAAGCTTCATAGAAAATCAGCAAAGTTTGAAAAGCTAGAAAATTGCCGAAACTGTATCAGTAGTGTTTTCAAACAACATTTGAAACACACGTACATACACACATACTTCGGTTGTGATGATAGAAATAAGGGAGAGGCAAGAGGAGGCGATAACAATCGATTATCATTGATATGTACATCTATTTATCTGTTGGCATGTACTTTTAGAGAATCGGGACTTTTAGGAATAGTTGTTTAGAAATTGGAGCGAAATTGCAAAAAAAAACTGAGAAAAATCGTTCCAACTGAGGAGTCAGCGCGGTGATTCACCGTGTAAGGTGGGGTGAAAATGTACATGTGTGGGGGGGGGGGGGACTGAAATCATAAAAAACTGCAAAAAAAATTGGATGGGAATGTGAAATAGAAACGACTGTTTGGGAGAAATTTGCAGTCACAGTACTGTCTTCAAGTGAAAAATTGCTAGATTTACCGAATAGGGTAAAATAACTAGATTAGTACAGGTTAGGCTAATTTGTATGAAATGGAGATTTAGAAACATTTTCGTTTTTTTTTTAATTTTAACAGTAATCAATAGAAAATATAGATTTAAAATTGATTTTCCGTTTTTTTTTGGAAAAAAAACTGAATTTTCGTAGTTTTATGCAAAAAAATGTAGGAATTTATTCAAATTTTTAGCATTTTTCGATTTTTGTAGTCTGGAATATGAAATTTCATACGAAATTAGCTGAACTCGGTCAGATTTTCGAAAAAAAAATTATAAAAACATTTTTGTTCAAAAAAAAAGGTTTTAAATTAAAAATTAATAATTCTAGCTAAAATTTCGTTGAAAATTTAAAGGAACTTACCAATTAGAAACTTTGAAAAATTGTTTTTTTTTGTTGAAAATTAGTTTTAACAAAAATTTATTAACATTGTTGTTTTTTTTATTTACGCGATAGAATATTTGGAAAGGTTTTTTAACTTCAAATTTACATTTTTTTGGAAAAAATTTTTGGCGCGAAATTCAAGTTTCCATAATTTTGAAACATTTTTTATACAAAAAAATCAAGTTTTTTGAAAAAGTTTTGGTGCGAAATATAAAATTCAATGAGGATTTCAAACAAATATTGTCAAATTGAGTATTTACTACAAAACATTGTTTTTTACTCAGATTTAAAAAAATTAAAATTGTTCAATCAAATCCAACGTTCGTTTCTTTATTATTAAAAGCTTCAACAAAAAAAAACCTAAAAAATTTCTAAAAACCTATAACATTTGTCAAATTTCATACTTAATTCGAAACATACTGACTCACTAAGGAGAAAGACCGCCTAAAGAGCAAACAAGAGACAAGAGAGATAAGGAAATTCCCCGAATTATCATAATAAGCGGCACACACACGTGGAAGAGTTCACCATGGTGAATTGAAATCCGTTTCGAACGCGCGAGCGGAAAATGCGAATATAAAAATATAAAGCAAACCAGCGGAGACGGAGAGGTATAAGGAGTGTATGAATGTCCATAGAAAGGAATAGGTGACTCTCTCTCTCTCTCACACCTGTCCTCTGTCTCTCTCACTCTTTAACCCTAACTATCTGTCGTCTCTTCGCGCATTGCTCTCTCCCTCACTCTTTACCTGTCTGCGTGTCTCGTTCTCTGCGTACTGTATGGCCCCTAGACACACCGATTTCTCTGACTTTTTCTTTGTGACCGCCTTGGGGGGAAAAGGTGACTGTCTTGATCCTTTTCCTGCGCGCGTCGGGAGAGAGACTTTCAACAGCACGCACAAATTTTTCGCTCTTTTTTTTTTGAAAAGAGGACATGTATGGAAACAACAAAGCTCTCGAGATGATGATGGTTTTCGGAAATCTTGTATTTGGAGAATTTTTGTGCAAATTTCGTGAAAAAGTTGGAAACTTTGGATTTGAAAACTTTCGGGAAAAAACTAGATAAATTCTGAAAAACTAGGTGTCAGTGAAAAACTAGGTGACAAATTCTGAAAAACTAGGTGTCTCGATCTACGTACATCTACAAAAAATGCGGGAGAAGAAACGCAGAGTTCTCAACTGATTTTGCATGGCCATGCATTCATGGTTGAGAGCGTGTTGACGCCACATTTTTTTGGGCAAAAATTCCCCGCACTTTTTGTAGATCAAAACGTAATGGGGCAGCCTGACACCACGTGGGACTCTGGAAAAAATCCTCGAAATTCCACAAAGGAAACTAGTTTCTTTGGACTTAAACGACTTAAATGGAAAATTTAAACAAAAAAAAAAACGAGAATTTTTTTCTAGCTTTCTCTACACAAATTTATTTAAAAACTTGCATTACAAATCGGAAAAAAAAACTCAAAAAAGGGTAAAATGCCGATTTTTTATTTTTTTCCATGGTTGTTAGCGGTTTTCAATATTTTGTGATATTTTTTGGCCTAAAAATTTGATTTCCCCACGAAAAAATTCAAACAAAAGCGAATTTCGACCGAAAAAGCAAGGGGAACCTAAAGAAAATTTTAAAAATGAGCCCGTCAATAAATAGTCGGCTTTTACAATTTTTATGATTTTTTTATGAATTATTATTTTTATGATTTTTTTATGAATTATTATTTTTATGATTTTTTTATGAATTATTATTTTTATGATTTTTTTATGAATTATTATTTTTATGATTTTTTTATGAATTATTATTTTTCTGATTTTTATGAATTTTTATGATATTTTCTAGCGTTTTTAAAATGATTGTTGATATTTTTTCTAATTAAAAAATTAACTTTCCATCATAAAAGCTACAGATAATATCGAATTTGGGCCGAAACACAAAAAAAATTAAGAAAGAACAAAAAAAAGAAGAGTGAATTGCTTGTCAAATCTAGAACGTATTCTGCGTTGTCGGAGAATTTCAAAAAAATAGTTAAAAAAATATATTTTTATATAAAACATTTTTAAATTTAAATATTAAAATCGACAAAGTTGTAGGAATTCCGCTGAGTATCACAGATATTTGTATTTTTAGCTGAAAAAGGGTATATTTAAAAATTAAATCTTGCCAAAATTGTTTGATTTCTGAACCTTTTTACATTTTTTCTGGAAAAAGTCTAAAAATAGTTGAAAAATCAAAAACACGGTCATCAATCGTCGTTTAAAAAAGTTCTTCTCAATTTTTTCGCCCTTGCTTTCCCACTAAATCGTCTTCACCTGGTGATGGGGGGGGGGGGGGGGCGATCTTTCGCGAATTGACCTACTTTGTATGGGGGGATAAATCGTGGGAGGAGGGAAGGTATTTATTCGGAACCGCTCGGCAATTAATCAAACAGTTTGGGAATCGACAAATGTGTCACCAGAAAAGTTATTGTTATTATTGGTATTATTATTGTTATTATGAGGGTGATTTGCGTAAGCAAGCGAGAGGGAGAGAGACTCAGACATAAAAAGATAAACATTTTTAGCGTGAATCTAAACATTTGACTGGTTGAAAATGGTGGGAAATGGAGAAAAAGGAAAAAAGCACCCGATTTCAATATAGAACTTCGTACTGAATTATAGCGATTTGGCAGATAAATTGTTTAATCTTGTATGAAAAGTGATTACTATCGTCGTCCGAACCAGAAAAAGTAGAAGAATAAGGCGAAGAGGATTAGAAATGGGATGGTGCACAGAAGGCCCGCGTAGATGCTGAAAATTTTGAGTGAAAAAAGCCGCAAAAGCTTGAAAATTACAGTTTTTACTCACCTATAGGTATAGGAATTCTGTCGATGAATTTCGAAGTGATAGTCGGTTTGTAGAGCCTCCCGCTCCACGTCCTTTTGTCGACGTGGCATGCCTTAAAGCAGTAGTTCAGATATTCTCCATTTGCACTATGACTGGATAGAACGCAAACGGAAATTAAAGAGAAAAAATGTATTAGAAGCTATAAGGAGTAGAAATAAGAAACGAGAAGAGTGAGGGAAGTGAGCAACAGTTTCCGGTTAAAGAGAGCGGTATCAACAGATTAGAAAATAATTTTGAAGACGATAACATTTTTTTTTTCATATCTTCTCACTGAACTTAAAATTCAAGATTTTAGGGAAAAAAATTGTATAAATCTAACATTAATTGCTGATTAATTGTGGTGTAACGCATTAAATAGTTATTTGTTATAAGTATTGCATGCAAGACTACTAGAAGCTACTGAGACTACTGACAAGGAAAGGATTTCATTTTACCGCCAGGCTTTAAAACGAGACATGTGTCATTTGAAAGTGTTCCATAATGATAGGTCACTGCAAAATTCTAAGCGGCAAAGCTCTACTCTCAACCCCTCAAATTCCGTTCTGTAATTTTTTCGGCCTGTGGAATTGCTCCAAATGCTTTTTTTGCAAACTTTAAATTTTTTCAGAACATTTAAAAGTAGGTGAACATTCTGAAAAATTTTTGAAAATTTTTAATTTTTTTTAATCTGAAAATTATTGGACCGAGTGGAGTGAATAAAATTTCAGACTTTTCTTCAAAAAATTAAAATTTTCCAAAAATTTCCCAGAATGTGCGCCTACGAACAATGCCTTCTAACAATTCTGAAAAACATTAAAGCTTTCAAAAAAACATTTGGAGCAATTCTACAGGGCTCCAAAGTAGTGAAACAATACACTGGAATAATTTCAGATCAAAAGTTTCGGGGTGAGAATAGAGCTATGCCAATTAACATTTTGCAGTGACATATTCTTATGGAACAATTTCAAATGACTTGTGAGTTTTGAGCATTAATTTTAAGTTTTAAAATACCAGGTTTCACTAGACATTGTCATTGCTAATCAGCATGCAAAAAAATATATCACTAGTTGAAAAGTGCTAATTTTGAAAAAAAAACGTGTTTGGGTGCAATACTAATAGAGATTATGCGGTGTTAAAATGTTGGTTTACTACAATTAAAAGATGCACTTATTTTCCTGAATTACCTGAATCAATATATCAAAAATATGCAGCATACTAATGGAAAATATACGATGAAAAATTTTTCTGTTAAAAATGTTTCGTTGTTACTAATAGTAAATCCATAAATACATAACTATTTTTACATGATATCAACAACAAGTCAAATCTCTAAAACCGCCCAAAAAAGAGATTTCGCACCTACTCCCAAAAAAGTTAATTATGGAAAGTGCTCGCCGTAAAATATATGGAAGAAATTGTGGCTCAGAAGATGCGTAATCTCACGTCTCAAGCACTATTAAGGAATGATGAAGCATAGTTGAAACATATCAGCTTCGGAAATGGGGTTTTTGATCAGTTAGGTGACGGGGTATCTCCTGCGGGAAAAGTCTATAACTTTGGTTTATCATTATTATTATTGTATAAAAGGTCATATTAGTAAGATATTGATAGGGAATTACGGAAATAAATATTGTGTGAGAAAAAGCCAAATTATGGGCGGTGCTTGGACAAAAGATTTGTGAAATTTTGAGTTAGTCTTAAAAGTTTTTATGTACTGTGCAGTAGGCAGGAAAAAAACAAAAATGACGGGAAATTAAAAAAAATTCCATGAAAATAATTACGGTCATGTTCGAGGTATATACGGTGGGCGGCAATTGCTGTGGCAATTGCCGATTTGCCAAAAATGTTCGATTCCGGAAAATTGCCGGTTTGCCGATTTGCCGGATATCAGTTTTGCCAGAAATGCTAAGAGGAATTTCTTATAAGACGGACACACTTGAGCAGTGCCTTTTTGAAATTTTTTCCCGTTTTCTTCAGGTATTTTCATAGAATTTGCTTACTTTTCAAAATACATGTAGAAAATTCTGAAATTTCCAAAAAAATGTGCAAAACTACAATTTGCCGAAAATTTTCGGCCATTGCCGTTTTTCCGGAAAGTTCGGCAAATCGGCATTTTACCGGTTTGTCGATTTGCCAGAAATTCAGGCAATTTTGCCGATTTGCCGGAAAAATCGTTTGCCGCCTACACCTGGTACATTGTATAGCCAACATTTGTAATTTGAGAAAATTGATATGCGGCAATGCTAGGGTTACGGTCGCTAATGTTTCAATTTACTGTACTATGGGTATGGTAGAGGTACGGTAGGAGACCGATTGGATTACGGTGGGTTTCGTAGGAGTACCGTATGGCTACGGTAGGAGTACGGTAGGAGTATGCTATAGGTTCGTTGCAAAAAGCTGCTGAATTCAGATTTTGCAGTCGGAAAATTATCAAGAAATGTTAAAAGTCTGAGTTAACAGCTAAATTGTTGCAAATAATCTTATAAATTAACCAAAAACTGTCTGAAACCTCGATTTTCAAGCAAAAAACTTCATTAAAAATCCCTCTGAAATCCCAGGAACTAATCCGAATTTTTTTGTTTTTTGATGAATAAAAAACTAAATAAGTAAGTTAGGTTGGAGACTTTTTTTGAAAGAAAAACCTTTTCTCAGCGCATTTTCAAAGTCAAAAAGTGCTCAAAAATCGTATGGGGGATTAAATGAAAAAAAAGAAAGATGCTGAAATCCAAATCATAAGACACATGGAGATTAGGCGCATTTTGACTTGTTTTTTCATCATTTTGACTTGAAATATATTCTAGCAGCAGTTCTTAAAGCGAAAAGGTGTTACACTAGAAAAAAAAGAACAAGATTTCTCTATTTTCCATCTCTATAGAAACATGAGAGGACGGGTGCACTGGTGTAAATCCTGAGGAGGTATATTCATAAATTATTGAATGGGGGACACTTTTTTTTCTTGAATTTTTATGTTCGAATGGAGTTTGTTTTGATGAAAACACAAGATTTTCCTTGCTAGGCAGGCGTTGCAGGCAGGTAGGTAGGTAGGTAGGCGGGTAAGCATTAAAAGTAGGCAAGACGCCATTTTTGTGCCTGCTGTTTTTTTTTTTCGATAAAATAAAAATTTCGTTGGAACAAAAACTGAGAAATGAAGTGTAAAGTCAGAAGAGTTTTCAATTTTTTCGTGGGAAAACGTAGAAGGATGGATATGTACACAGGCACGGTAGATCACAGGAAAAAAATTTTTAAAAAATATTTGACGGAAAAAATTTTAAAGCCAAAAAATGGGCGGGACTGGGTTCTTTAAAAATCGAATTGAATTTTTAAACTTCGAAAGTCTGAATTTTTTTTGACAATTTTTTACAAAAAATGTAGTAGGCTAACTAAGCCAGAAAAATCTTAAAATTGGCTCCACCCATTTCTTGGCTTCAGTGAAAACAACCAATATTAAATACCGGTATCCTCGGCAACTCAAACTCCAAATTTTCTGAAAAAAAATAGCTGAGCCAAAAATCCGCTCGGATTTTCCCACTGAGCCTTCACACTCCTCCTTGTCGCGCAAAAGCGTGGAAAAATGTGGAGAACTGGAAAAGTAAAACAAATCAAAAACGGGCATCTGGTGTCGAAAAATGAATAAGTGAGTAGTAAGTGGGAGGGGAGCCGGAGAGCACAGGTGTGTGCTCGACGGAGCCCAGAAACGAAACTGAATTAATAATTTGAGACAGAGAGTTTGGGAAAAGTGAGAAACCAGATATTTGGATCAGTAAGTGGATCAGGAAGTTTTTGGAAGGTGGGTGTGTCTTCAGCTTGCCTCCCCAAATTTCTTCAAATCGGCCAGTAAATAGGATTTCGTGGTGAGCCTAATACAGTACCCCTATTAAAAAAAATCTATTTTTCTATAGTTCTATTTATTGATATCTTCAAGATGAACAGTCACACGTGGTGTCAAAATGCCCTGTATTGGTTTGATCTTTGAGAAATGTGGGAGAAGAGACACAGACTTTTCAACTGATTTTGCATGATTGGCAATGTGCTGACGTCACATTTTTCTGGGGGAAAAATCCCGCATTTTTTGTAGATCAAGCCGCGATGAGCCATCCTGACACCACGTGCAGTGATACAACCTTTCTAATTGTAAGTGAAATGATAGGGTGCTAAACTAAAGGGAGCAATACTAATAATATAAAAATTAAAATGAACATCTTGTAAGTTCCATAAATCAATTTCTCCACTAAAAAATCTCTGAAAAAGTTGAAAAATACACTACATTTCTCCCGTAATTGTAGAGGAAAAGAAATACACCTCCCCGGCAATTTTAAAATCAAGAAATCGCTGAAATATTCAAGGATGGCTAAGCAATTACACAGACAGACATATATTCTTCTTGTTGCAATACGGGAATGTGGAACAAGCACAAAAAGTATTACAGAACGGAAATGGGAATTAGATGGGCATTTGAAACCGGATGTGCCAAGTAGTTGTGTACAGAAGTCAGTTGGTTGGCCCGTATGGAGCATGGGAAAATCTGGAAAAAATGCGTTTTGTCATATGCTGATAGTTTTTTCAGAAACATTATAGTACCATTTGTTTGCAAATTTGAAAAAAAAAACACTCATACCGTATTTTTCTACTACTACAATTATTGTAATACTATTTTTCATTGATCTTTGCAAGCTTACTATCAGCACTAATGAAGAGTGCAAGTCTAATATGGCGGTAATAACAATAGAAGAAATACAGTTTTGGTTACCCTACACAAAAACAATTTAGTCTTTAAAAAATACCTTCTGTATTATCCTGAAGCATTCGGCGGCTCCAAATGATCCAAAGACGTCCATCAAAGTGGTCAGCTACAACTTATATTTCAACTGCAAATCTTAAGGGTTTTTCGACATCCTGCATTATTTTTCGACATGTTTTTTTATGGGGTTATTCAAGTAGTGTCGGAAAATTAAAAAGTGTAGAAAAATTACGTCACAACCTTATTCAAGTAGATAAAAACATGTATTTAAATACATTTGTGACGTCACAAATGTATTTAAATACATTTTGCTACATTACTTGAATAACCCCATTACCGATGAAAATCTATTTCACAACTTTTAAAAATTAAGTTATGTTTTTTCTTTCTGTTGAGATCGGGATAGAAATACAAGTCCAATGATATGGGAACATTTAATAGTGCGTTCAGGAAAAAGCTTTTTTTTTCTCTAATATCTACATTCTCTAATAGTTTTACATCTCGGTAGGTGTCCAAAAATTAGTATTACATGACTTACTGATAGATGGTATACGATGATTCTTCCAGGTGAGGTCCAACTGATCTTTCAACTACACATCTTAAGGGTTTCTCGGCATCCTGCAGCAGTCATCATTTTTCGTAATCTTTTTTTTTGACAGAGCCAAATTCTCAAAACAGAAGGAGAGCTATAGAAGTTGTATGCACTGTATGAGTGATTCCATCACAACCTAGCTCATATGGTCGAAGTGATTAACTATTTTTTACAAGCAAGTTTCACATTTCTGAATTGTTTCTTCATACCGGATACTGATAGTTTTATAAACAAACGAACTTAAATCTATCAATCAATCAAAAATGTATGAACCTATACCTTTTGAACGCTTAATATATTATCAAATTTAGAAAAAAAACTAACACATCAAATTTGACTGCGCGACAACAACATTTCCTGCGCTGGAATATCCATTTTTCGCGTCTCACGTGGTGTTAGGCTGTCCCATCACGGTTTGATCTACAAAAAATGCGGCAATTTTTCGCCCAAAAAAATGTGACGTCAGCACGTTCTTAGCCATACAAAATCAGTTGAGAACTCTGCGTCTCAACTCCCGCATTTTTTGGAGATCTACGTATATTCATCCAAAATGAGACACTTTTAAACCACGTGGTGTCTTCTCCGGATTCCAGCCGTTTTTATGACATGTGGTCTTGAGAGGGAAAATTTAATAAATTTTGATGTGTCAGTTAACTTTTTTCAACTTAATACTATAACTAAATCACCATAAATACCTCTTGTCCAGAGCAGTTTCGCTTTTTCCGCGCTTGAGTGTTTTCTTAACATTACGATTAAAAACTGAGTAAATACAAATTTATTGAAAGACAGCCGATAAACAAAACCAAAAAAAACTATGGCACTTGCACAAAAACAACAGTCTGTGTACTGTGTAGACATTGTATCTTCCCATATCCCCACAAACAGCTGCCCCATTCACCCTGTCTCCTCCTCCAGGTGTCACTCATCTTCCGCCACAAGACCGCTCGGGCGGTCATTTTTATTTTTACACCCTTTTTTTGTAAAAAATTTTGCACAAACGTTTTTGTTGAATTTTCAACTTTTTAATTTTTTACTGTTACATATGTTTATTAACGGTATTTTACTGGATTACTCTCTACATCTTCTATCGCTGATAACTATTGAACCATTAACTCTATAAAAAAGTTGTCAACTGACAAAATATTTAAAACTTTATGACCAACAATTTTTTTGTTTGAAAAAAATTTCCATCTGCAAAACTGACAATGTTATGTGCCTTTAAAGTGAGAAAACTTATTTTTTTCAAAATTTTTGGGGATTTTCAAATTTCCCTCATTTTTCATAGCGTCGTCCTGATAGAAGAATTTTGGTCGAATGTATACTTTTTGTAATTAAATTAAAAAATGTTCAGAACGGGGGACAAAATCAGGCAGAAGCCTTCCAAAAACCATGTTCCGCCCAATCAGGGAGGGGACCGGCCGGGGGAAATTAGATTTTCCACGAATTTGGATTTAAATTTAGAACTTTCTTCCTTTTTTTTTCTCTCTGACCGGTTGCTCAGGAATTTGTATGATTTCTAGTTGCTTGGTGCCCCCTATTATTCGTTTTTTTTTCGAATCGCAATTTGTTGTGTTCTCTCCGTTTTCTAATAAAACCAGGAGAAGAAGAGCCCCTGTTTCCATGAGCTCCCACTTCCTTCTCGAGAAAAAGCCTCTTGAAAAACCAATATTGACAGCTTGACCAGTTGATGAAGAAAGAAACTGAAAAATAAAATTGAATCCAGTTTTTACACAATGCCATTTCACTGTCTTCATTTCCGTCCCGATAGGTTTCGTGTAGGCACCATTTTTGAGACTTTACCGCAGCAGCGTGGCGCACACAGTTGATTTTCGGTTCGCGTATCATTCGTATACGTGTTCAATTCGCGTATAAATCATGTATCGCGAAACGAATATTTGAGTCACAAAAAAAATTCGTTGAAAATACGCGTAAACAAAAAAATGCGACCATTTTCGCGATACGCGAGTTTTTCTCGAATTAATCGGGAATAACCAAAGAGATAAATTCAAATCAATAAATTATTTTTTGTCTATTTTTTGTCCCTTTTTAAATGATTTTTCCGTTTTCCAAGTAATTTTTTTCTATTTTTATTCGATAATATTGTCAATAATGTATTCCTTCGCAAATTTATGCAGAAATAGTCGACATAATTAATGTTTTTTCGGCAAATTTTCCCGTTTCAATGGTTTCCAAGACAAAGGAACACATTTTCCGAGGATTCCTGCTAAATTAGTTAAGAAAATTAGAAAAATAGTTTCTAAATTATACAGTTCAAGAATATACATATATTATATCTTAAGCTTCAATGTAAGCTTCAATGTAGTAGTGACATTCTCACTAATTTTTGAAATTTAGGTTATTGTTACTTTTTTTGAAAGAAAAGAAAGTCAATTTATAGGTATTTCGTATTCTCAATAGAACTTCATTGAACATGCAAAACAACTTTTTAATGGAAATAAAAATACCATTTTGAAGATATGTTCAATAATTACTCGACTAAATTCAAATATTCTGATTGAAATTCAGAATTTCTTGCACTTCACTACAAAAAATAGACTAAAATTCCGAATAAGAGAAGTTAAATTTCTATTATAATATACTTTAAGCTAGTATAAGAATTAAGATTATTTTCCCATTTTTCCAAAGTACGGTACCGTAGGGCGTCTCGGACACGATCCAGATTCTTCGATTCCACAACGGCTCAAAACAGGTAAATCGTTTTTAATAATAATCACTGTTTCCAAGGTTTTCTGCGTTGTAGTAATGAGATCGCAAGGAGCATATGGTGTCAAAGTTTTTCAACGATGTTCTACTGGAGTCCTTCCAACGCAACATCTTCCTGGATTTCCCCGCCAACATGGAGAACTCAGGTCCAGGTATGTTCAGAGAAAATTCATAGAATGCACATCGTTCTCAAAAAATTTATTGAGCAAAAAAACAAAAAGTTTGCAATTAAATATCTTGAAAAAAAGTTAGAATAAAAAAATCCAAATTACAAGTTTTAAAATTTTTTCGAAATTTTTTTAACTTTTCAAAATTCGATTAGATGTTATAAAAAATGTAAAATTGGTTGATTTTTTTTAAAGTTTAGATGTTCTCAACACGATTTCAGACAAAAACCTGAGGTTTAGAAGAACTCATATATTCAAAAAACGCATTCACTTTGGATGCTTATATCTCCTCGAAAAAAAATTTTTATGGCTATGTGATCAACTACAAAGTTGTTTATCTTAATCTAAAGTACAACTTTGTAGTTGATCGTTTTTTATCAAAAAATTTGTTGGTTGAGATAAAGTTGTGTAAAGTTCGACACCTTCATGCTTGTATTTTCTACTTCTTTTTATCTTCATATCTCGACCACAAATTTTTTTGAGGAAAAACAATCAACTACAAAATTGTACTTTAGATTAAGATAAGCAACTTTGTAGTTGAACACTTTGTCATAAAAATTTTTTCCGCGAAGATAAAAGCATCCAAAGTGAAAGCGTTTTTTGAACTTAGGAGTTCTACTATACCTCAGGTTTTCGTTTGATCTCGTGTTCAGAACATCGAGACTGAAAAAACAATCAATTTCACAGTTGTCTATAACGTCTGATCAAATTATGAAAAGTTTTCAAAAAAAAAATTCGAAAAAATTTTAGAAAATTTTCATAAGGGGGGACCCTTTGGAATTTTTTTTCAAAAAAATCCAAAAAATCATTTTTTCTAAAGTTGTCAATTATTTATCAGATATTGTAGAAATATGTTCACTTGTTCGTTTCCATAAGTTTTCTTACCAAATGTGGTGCTTTCGAAAACTAAGAAACTGTAAAAACCTCTATTCATCCAACTGATCTACCTACTATGCAAGTTTTTCGAAGTCATGCCCCAGATCGGGCAAGCAAGATATCAAAAATTGTCAACTACAAACTTGTTTAAGTTGTTATGGAACATGTTTCATGTTTAATAGTTGTTTGCTTTCTGTGCAGAGTGCCGAGATATCATCAGTCAAAATCAGTGATATTTGACTCAATTAGGTGCTCCTATCTGTTCACCACATTTGGTAAGAAAACTTATGGAAACGAACAAGTGAACATATTTCTACAATATCTGATAAATAATTGACAACTTTAGAAAAATAATTTTTTGGATTTTTTTGAAAAAAAATCCAAAGGGCCCCCCCTTATGAAAATTTTCTAAAATTTTTTCGAATTTTTTTTTTGAAAACTTTTCATAATTTGATCAGACGTTATAGACAACTGTGAAATTGATTGTTTTTTTCAGTCTCGATGTTCTGAACACGAATTCAAACGAAAACCTGAGATATAGTAGAACTCCTAAGTTCAAAAAATGCTTTCACTTTGGATGCTTTTATCTCCGTGGAAAAAATTTTTATGACAAAGTGTTCAACTACAAAGTTGCTTATCTTAATTTAAAGTACAATTTTGTAGTTAAACGTTTTTCATGAAAAAAATTGGTGATCGAGATAAAGTTGTGTTAATTGCGGCAGCTTCATGCTTTTATTCTCTACTTCTTTTTCTGTTCCTATCTCGACCACCATTTTTTTTTGTAAAAAATGATCAACTATAAAGATGTACTTTAGATTAAGATAAACAACTTTGTAGTTGATCGCTTTGTGATAAAAAAATTTTTCACAGAGATATACGCATCCAAAGTGAATGCGTACATTGAACTTTGCGGTTCGACTATACCTCAGGGTTTTGCCTGAAATTGTGTTCAGAACATTCAAACTAAGAAAAACGATCAACTTTACATTTTTCTAATACATCTGACCAAGTTTTGAGTAGTTAGAACAAATTTTGAAAAAAAGTCCAAAGGGTTAAATTTTTCAATTTTTTTTTAGAAATTTTTAGAAATTTTTTTGAAAACTTATCGAAAAATGTTTATATTTTGCACAAATGTGCCAAATTTTTTGTTTCTTCATTTTGGATAACCAGGACACAATTTCAGATAACAAATTGAGGTACAGAAACAGTATGTTCCAAAAAGGAGCATATTTCGGAATCCTATATCTCCGCGGAGAAAAATTTTATGCTTTAGCGAAGAACTTACAAATTGTTTGGCTTGAAGTGAAGAACAACTTTTTAGTAAGATTTTTTTTCACAAAAAATTGGGGACCGAGATATAAACGTAGAAAAATCATGAACATACGAGCCACTTTGAACCAACTTTTATCTCGGCTCCCAATTTTTTTGGTGAAAAACGTCTAACTAAAATTGTATTTTTTACTTCAAGGCAAACAATTGTCTAGTTTTTCGCTATTGCATGCTATTTTTCTCCACGGAGATATACGCTCCCAAAGTGAGCTCATTTTTCGAGTTTAATATTCCTACCGTACCTGAATTTTTCATCTGGAATTGTGTTGTGAGCATATCGATCAAAAAAACTACCAACTTTTATCTTTTGATAAATATCTAATCATGTTTTCGAGACAAAAAATTTTTCAAATTTTTTTCCAAAAAAAATCGAATAGTTTTTTTTTCGAAAAATTCCCAAACTTTTAGACAAATTATGTAGAAAATAAATTTTTCTTCTGTCGACGGTCATCGAAGCGATCCAATCGTTTTGTGAAGTTGTTGTACTCCTGTAATCAACATTTTTCGAATGACATAATCATTTTTATGGAAAAACGAAGAAATCTCGGTTTTTAGTAGTATTTGAACAAATTGAAAATGTTAAGATTAATTTTTAGGGTTTTTTAAAGAAAAAGTTCGAGAAAAAGAAACGAAAACTTGAGTTCCAAAATTCGAATACTCTATTAAAAATGCTTATGTTCCTAAAATTTTGACATAGGCGCTAGTGATGTTCCAAAAACCTTTAAGCTGGCCGTCAGCCGTTTTTTTTGCAGTGCTCAAAATTCATATTTACCAAGCTCTCATGAGCTTTCGGAAAAGTTCTTCCACAATTCACCGGTGGTTGCAACTTCGATATATTATCAAAAAATATAAATCGCATGGCCACGTGGTTTTTTGTTTATATATATTTTTCATTTACGCTCCTCCCATGTGTTACCTTTAGTTCAATTTTTAAATTCTATTTTATAATAAAATTGCAGGAGGAGCGTAAATAAAAAATAATTAAAAAACAAAAGCCACGTGGCCGTTGCGATTTATATTTTTTGATAATAATAAGATAAAATATGAACTAATTCGATGCAATTTTATAGTTCTTCAAAAATATTCAAAGTTATTTTTTTTTCGAAAAATTTCGATCATAGTTCAAATAATTTATGCAAAAAATTTTGTTGTTGGTAAGATTTAAGCTCAAAGTTTCAATATTTTTTCTGGAAAAAACATACCGGTTCATCAAGTTGGTAGAAGAATTTCTGCTGTCCTTGGTGATCCACAGATTCCGAATCGCCTACTCCTGAAAATATGGTTGCATGAAAAGCTTGAAAGCACTTTTTTTCCAAATTCCTCTATAGAAATTTCCAAGAACTCCCGAGTCAAGTTTTTGGCGATTAAGCTAAAAGATAAATAACTTTCCGAAAAAAATCTTAAAATTCAACATTTTTCCTCGTCCACCACAGGGGTGGGCATTTCTTGATTTTTGAATTCCTTTATTGCATGACATTTCGTCTTTCTTTGATTTTTTTAAAAAAGCAATAAAAAAATATTTCTCATTAAAATTCAGCTAGAAAAACAGTTTTCCGAAGTTTTTGGAACAATTTTGCGTAATATTTTTTAAAATCATTTTTGATGTTTGAAAACTCAAAAAAAGGGAAATAAGAAATTTAAAGTTTTAGAAACAAGATATTTTAGAAACAAGATACCATCAATGTTTAGAATAAAACGAAAAATTCACTACGTTTTTGCTCAAAATTATCAATTTTGTCGAAAAATAAAACAATTTCTTCACTTTTTAATTGGCTTTTCATGATTTCTTGGTTCCCCGACTTTGAAAACTTAATTCGAAGATGAAAAAGTGATTTCCCGCATGGAATTCTTAATATAAGAATTAGTTTTTAAGTTTAAAATTAAAAATTTTTTGTTACAGGCGATGAGACCCGGAAACGCATGAGATTGGAGCTCCAGAAGGAAATCTGCGGAAAAACTTTTCAAGTGAGCTTTTCTTTTAATTTAAAAATTTTTTAAGCAAAAAAAAACTTACAAATCATGACGACATCGTTTCTTCATCTTCTCCCGAATCCTTCAAACCTATAAAAATGAACGGCGGAGAGAACCTCGAGTTCTTGAAGCCAAACTAACTGCGAAACCTCCATTCGTTTCCTTTTTCCTGAATTAATGAAATTTTATATCGATTTAAAGGAGTTACGTAATTCATTGAGAAAAAACAATTGAACCACAGCTTTAAGACAAAAAACAAAAAAGAGAAACAAATACATTTATTTCGAAGAAAATTTTGTCTGCGCTCTGACGTCGCAGTGTTTGAGTACTTGCGCACCGTAGTTTCTTTCTTTCGAGAATTAAATAATTAATTATTGAAACAAATCGTTTGTGCCTATTATTGGGAAAATTTATGTAGAAAATATCAGGAAAAACGGAACGAAGAAATATTTGATTCAATTTAAAAGTAGAATTATAACATTTCATAATCCAAATCTAAAAATTTTGAATGAAAAAAATATGTTAAAATAAATTTCTGAGGGATTATTGGAAAATTACTTGCAGGAATCAACTTCGATCGAAATCAACTTCGAGGAAATTTTCGGGAGGTGTTTGATGACCAGCGGCCGAGCAAGACTATAATTTTATCGATTTCATCCTTTTTTGTACATTATTAGCAATTTTAATTGTTATTTTCATGTTTCTTAACTGTATTTTATTATATTTGTTTAAAAAATAAATTCCTATTTGAAGTGCAGTTCAAAAACTAAATTCGGTATTCATGAATAATTTCCTCGATATTTCAGATTTATTCGCGAATTCCGAACAAATTATCGGAAAATACATCAATTATACGTTATTTGTACACGAATCCCGAAAAAATCCTTCGGTATACGCGATTTATTCGCGAATTGTACATGAGTGTTCGGGATACGCGTGTAACACACGTACAATACACATGTTAGCGGGTACTCAAATAATGAGCGCGCGAAGAATTTTTTAACGAATAATACGTGAACCGCAAATCAACTGTGGCAGTGGAAGCGTGCTGGGCCCATAACCCAGAGGTCGGTGGATCGAAACCACTCGCTGCTAGAAGATTTTTTGTACTTTTTTGGTAAATTTGAAGCAAAAAAAAATACATTTTGGAGCAAATGCATCTCTCAAGAAAATTCCCGGGTTCTCAAATTTGAGATTTATTTTCCAAAAAAAGTTAATAAATATTGAACCGAAATTTCCAAAGTTCGATTTTTGCAGTAAGTTCAGAAAAAAGTTGAAATTCGCGGTTTTTTTCTGCAGAAAATTTAGAAAAAATTGAATTTCGCACTATTTTTCGAAACACCGAAAAAAACAATTTTATCTAGAAAAAAATTATTTCTTTAATTAAATACTTCAAAACTTTTTTTTTCAACATTGAAAATCCAGGAAAAATGTAGAAGGTTTCGCGCAGGTTCTGTAGATCAAATTGTTAGTGGCGGGATATCGGAGTGTCGTTGAAACTCGACCAACCTCGAGAGACGAGAGACAAGTATTACTATTATTAATCTAAAATTGAAAAAAAAAAACAACAAGCTATCATCATTGAGAGCAATTTCCTGCTCATCAAGTCATAATCAACACAAAAAAGGGGTCAGAAGTAAACAAGAAGATGCGCTGCACATCCGTATTTCCTCCACGAAACACTTTCCGCATTCTCGATTACATATTCGCACATATATCGGAAGACGACGTGGTTGAAGCCGAAGAGGTGGCAAAAAGTATCAGAGCTCTCTCCGTCTCTCTGTGTGCACTCCAGTTTCTTGTGCTTCATCACTACTATCTCGTACTTATGATGAGACTCTCTCTCTCTCTCTCTCTCTCTCTCTCTCTCTCTCTCTCTCTCTCTCTCTTTTCTTTTTTTTCATGGCTCTTCCAATTATAGACACTTTGGCTTCATGGTTTTATATGGACACCTTAAGATTTTTGGTGCAAAACTGTTTTTTGCTGGAATTTTTAATATTTTTTCTCGTGATAATTTTGTACTGTCTTGGAAAATCCTGTTGAGAGAAAAAATATGAAAACTGAAATGTTTGTATGAATCTCCAGGATTTCGGAATTTCATTCTATTTTTATGTCTTATGAGTTTTTGAAAACTTACAGTACAATTTTATTATTAAAGTTAATTCAGAAAGAACATAGCGCCTAAGATTTTTTTAGGAATTTTTTTTGTGAAAGAACTACAGTTTATATTATTTTCAATTAAAAATTACAAATTTTGGTGCAAAAATTTTGTGAAACAAATTTTGAAGACGGTTTTTGACTAATGACAAAAATGTCAGATTTTTTCGATCAAAATTTTTGTTTCAAAACACAAAACACTTTATGACCTACGTAATTTTTTTTTGAAATTTTTCACGAATACATATTATATTTTTCATCACTTAAATCCTCGATCCTAGTATATCCTGACATACATTTTATATTTAATATGATCAGTTTTATTGATGCTAATTTTTTGGATATATAATATTTTAGAGAAACAAATTTGTTCGAAATTTTTCCGCATAACAATATTTTTTCAGATTTGTTTTAAATTTCTAGAATTTTTTTGTGAAGTAACAACTAAAATATCTAAAACTAACAAATTCTATTATTTTCTCAATCAGATATTGGCAATACAAACATTATTTGGGAACTTATAATAAAAATAATCTGAGAAAACATTTTTAAACCGATGTTTTCAGTTTTTTTTTAACTAAAAAATCTGAAAAATAATAATAAAAATCAGAAAAAAACCGCATTTCCTATGCAGGTAGGCCTTTTATTTTCTGGCCGAATTTTAAAAATGGTTCTCAAAAATCAAAAATAGACTTTTTTGAAAACATCTCAAACAGTTCCCAAGGTCACGAAGTTTCTGTGTACCACCACTTTTATGCTCCTTAAATTTTGATGCTCTATCTCTCTGTGTATTTTGATGTGCACGCGGAAAACTCTCAAAAATTGGAGGTTGAAAAGGCGAAAAGCAGGGTCAAAACATTGCCCCGAGGCGAAACAATGAGTACCTCATTCTCTCTTGTTGCTTTCTTCATATTCCTGCTTTAGGAGCACTTGGAGCACACACACGACTTGCCATTTATTATTATTTTTTCTCTGTATTATTATTTTCCTTGCCGGACGAGCAACTCTTCATTTTGTTCCTGTGTTTTCCGGTTTTTTCTCTTTTTTTCCAATTTTTTTCCATATTTTTCAAACTCAAAACTCCAGTCGCTCAACAATTACCGCCGCCTTCCTTTTTTTCCCAGTCGGGGTTTTTTTTACTGAGCCATTTTCTGCTCAAACGGAGCATCAATTATTCATCCCCGGTGCACTTTGCACCAAAATTTGAACCAGACTAAGCCACGCCCTTTTTTGGTGGGCGGCGTCTGAATTCTCAAATAAATTTTGTTAAGGAGCCCTGATAATAAAACATTTTGAAAATAACCATTTTGTGGGCGGAGCCTAGCTATCTAATTTTTCAGAGAAATATCTTTTTTTCACCAAGAGATTGCTTTAGCCAAAACTTTCGAACGGATACACTTTTTGGCCAAGCTTGCAAACTCCGCCCCTTCCAGTGGGCGTCGTTCTCAAAATAAACCTTTCAAAAAATATATATTCGAAATTATAAGTACATAATTATGCGAAGTTAACTTTGTTTTCACTCTGAACAAACTTGTTCATACTGTAGGCGGAGCTTAATATCCATTTTGTGGGCGGAGTTTATTGGCCAGTTTTCGGACAATATTTCCAGTTTGTACTCTAGAAATAAACTTTCAACTTTTCGACTACTTTTTGAGAAATCATCAATTTCCAATTATGTATTGTCTGTTTTGTGGGAAGAGCTTCACAACTATTTTTTGGGCGTGGCCTAATATTAAGCCTAAAATTTCCTTTTTTCTGTAATTTTCCCCGAGCTCGGTGAGCAAAAACATAGCACCAATAGAAAAGATTTCAAGTTATTTCAAATTTTGCGATAGGAGCTTCACAACCATTTTCTGGGCGGAGCCTAATATTCAGCCCCAAATTTCCTAATTTTCTTGCAACTTTCTTTCCGGGCTCTGCCAGCAAAAGACGAAACCAAAACCAGAAGTGAAGCTCATTTTGTTGGGGGCTCTTAATCTCTTGTAAATCCTATGACCATGAGCAGTTTGACGTGAATGATATGAGAAGCTGATTACTATCGGATTTAAGTGCTCCGGCCTCGGCAGGGGAGAGAGCAAGAGCCGAACCTTTTTGGGGAAGTTTGTTGGGAGGCGGTGTCAAATTTCAGGGGTATTGGGGACCCCAACAAGGGGGAGGGTAAGTGTTTTGCACCTAATGGTCGAAAATTGAAATTTTTGGGAACTTCCTAGAAAATTTAAGTTAAAAAAGGTTTTAGAAACTATAGAGAAAGAAGCTGAAAGCCAAGAAGTGGGCGGGGGCAATTTTTAAAAAATATTTTTTTGTTAGACTTATTTAGTGTAGTTTGGTCAAGTCTCATTTTATTTTTTTTGATCTACCAAAATAGGCTCCGCCCATTTATTGGCACCTTCTTCCAAACTTGAATTTTTGAGCCAATTTTTTTTTTCGAAAATGTTTTCCAGAAACAAAATATATGAAAATTTTCTCACGATTCACATTTTTCTGAACTTAAGACCTTTTTCAGAGTGCAAAAAATCAAGATAAAGCTTGAAAAGTGCGCACTTTTGTTTTCTTGGTTTTCTTTTCTTCTGCCCCATAAGGATTAATTTAGCACAAATCAGGAGTTTTTGTCATTTTTTCATCTTTCACATCAAATTTGGTGTCAAAAGTTTGAAGCTTATTAAAGTTTGAAGTGGGCGTGCTCAACTCGGCCCCGCCCACAAAAGGGGCGGGGTTTATGACATCATAATTGATAAAATAATTTATTAATTTACATAGGATTTTGAAAAATTAAACACAGTTTTCAAATCAAATTTTCGAAAAATTAAAATTATGATCCATATTTCGTTTTGCAGAAAAAGTGGGCGGAGCCTAAATCATCCTAAAAAAATGTTGAAGATAACGGTTTTTAGAAAAATATTTTACAAAAAAGTTTGTGGAAAAAACTCGACTTTTTTTCGAATTTTCAAAATTTACAAAAATAATTTCCAGACAGTTTTTTTTTTGAATTCAACCCCCTTTTTTACCAATTCTTATTAAATAAACAAAGCATATCCAACCCAAATCACCCGTCCAAGCCTCACGCGGAAGCCCACCGGGTCAACTGTTCCTCCTCATGTCCACCCCCACACGCCTGTTGGCTCCAAACCTTTTTTTTTGTTTTTTCTAATTGCTCAATGATCAGATTTTGATTTTTCAGATTGAAAATAAACTTTTATAATTATTAGATTTTTGGTTCAATAACTTCTTTTTTCCTTAAAAAAATTAGATCCTAGGACTCCCTGCAGCGTCCTAATTTCCTCGGTCGCCGAACAGTTTTCTAGGCCACCAATGACGTCACACCTGTTTTCAATTCAGGCCACCGAACTCCAAAAACCCTGTATGACGTCAATCCACGGGAGCTATTAGATGGCCGGCATATTTTCTAGGCCATCTGTGACGTCACCCCTTTTTCTTCTTCCACGAGTTTTCTCCACCATTTCTCTTCCAAAAATGGCTCAAGATCACCGAAACCAAACTAGATGCTCCCAGAACATGACCATTAAAATATTGGATGAAAAGTCCAAAAAGTGGTACAAACTCTCTTATTGGTCCCCGGGGACAAATTGTTCGTCATCGTTTCCGCTGACACCTGTCCGCTTCTTTGTCTTTTCTCTATCCCAACTCCGTCCTAAACACCAGTAACTTTTAAACTGATCAAGAGTCCATTTTGACGTCGTTTTTTTTTTTGGAATCCGGATGTTTCTGATTCGACCTCCTATTTTTCGCTTCACACATGTGTTTCGGTTCAAAAATAATGGGTGCTCCCCGGCGTCGGGGGCTCCCGGAGCTCCCGGAGCTCCACGACAACAACAATGACTTAATTTTTCTTTTTTTTCAAAAAAGAATTTTCAAATTAGTTGGAAAATTACTTTATTTTTCAAAATACTTTAAAAAAAGGGGTATAAGCCACGCTCATATTTCTGGGTAGGGATTAAGAAAATATCAGATTTGGAGTCAAAAGTTTGAAGCTTATAAAGTGGGCGTGCTCAACTAGGCCCAAGTTTTCGAGGTTTTTTTTTCGAAAAATTTAAAAAGCCACGCCAATTTCAAGGCCGGAGTCAATTTTTTCAATTGAAAAAAGTGGTAGATTAAGCTCCGCCCCTTTCTTGCCTTCAACTTTTGCAATATTTTCTGAAAATATGCGTTTCCCATCAATAAATGTCCAGAATGAAAAGGGCGGGACACCGCAAGCCACGCCCACTTTTTTGGGCGAGTTTTCTTTGTGAAAAACGTAGAGGGATAAGCTCCGCCCCTATTCGAAAAATATATTTAAAATTTATCCAGTTTTTTTCCGGAAATTTATTAATTTAAAAACACTGCCTTGGAAATTTCCTCTTGTTGTTTAACTGATTTTTAAAAAAATTTTGAAATCCCTTTTGGCCACGCCCACATATTGGCAAATTTTTATTAATTTATGAGACTATGAGGTTTTACGAAAAAAATTTAAAGTTACGGAAAATAAAGAAAAAATTGTTTTTTTTTAATTAAAAAAAAACAACTTCACTTTTGAGAATGTTCTTAATTTTGAAACTGATTTTTTCCAAATTCTTGAAAGTTACCACTGGAAATTGAAATTTGTGTCATGGGTGTACAGCTAATTTGCCAAATTCGTCGTGCTCGGCAGGTATTAAGATTTACCGCACACCCCTGATTTGGACGGTTTTCAGGACAAAAATTAAAACATTCCAAGTTGCCGATTTTCACCGCTCGGCAACCAGCATTTCCGCAAGAAAAAATACCTATCAAAGCTCTATTTCAAGCACACACATATACAATTGCGTGTAACCGACGCCAAAAAAAAGCACCACACCGAACAAAATTTAATTATTTCACCGCCCCCCGCCCGCTCCTCGCCCTGGAGCTCGTCGCACTCTTCTTCCCCTCTCTCCTGGCGGCTCCTAGTTAAGAGAAGCCAAGTTTGTCTTCTTTTTTTGTTACTTCTACTTTCCTTATATGTTTCCTTGTTACGTCGGTTTTTGAATACTCTTGTTTTTTTTTTTTGCAAAACACCATTTTACAACAAAAAATTTCGAAAAAAAGTTTTTTCTCAAAATCTTTTAAATTTTTTTTTGCAATACTAATGATAAAATTTTAAACAGAACACAACACATTTTTTCACCAAGAATATATCTGATCAATGAGCATATTAGCTTTCAGCTTCTGCCTGATAAGCTTCTCCTCCTTCTGCTAAGAAATTTTCGTGGGATTTTTTTGTTGGATTTCACATGATACCTTCCCTAATCAAATTACTATTATTAGGATTTTCTTTTCATTTTTCTATATTTTTTTCCAAGAAACATATATGAATAGTTTCTAATTGAAAAGAAGGTGTAAACGAAAAAACACTTTTTTTTTGGAAAAAGTTTGTGCGAGAACCATAAAATCGTAAGTTAAACTATACTAGGTGTTTAAAAAAATGAAAATTTTTGCCAAAAAATGTTCAAATTAGTTTTAAAAAAGTTAAAACTTATTTTTTACATAAATTATTGAATTTTTTTAAATTTAATTTTTTTCGAATAACTAGGTATTTGCCTAGAAATGCTAAATGTTTTTTTTTCTTCTGAAAACTAAAAGTTTTTCAAAAAAAAAACAAATTTTTCTTAAGGTTTAAATTTTTAAAATATAATTTTTAAGATTAAAAGGTTCTTCAAAATTAATTTTTTTGCCAAAAAAATTTGTTTTTACTATAAAAAAGACAGTTTTTAATTTCGCGCCAAGATTTATCACAAGTTTTTATAGAAAACAATGCTGGAAAACTGAATTGCCGCCGAATTTTAGTCCCTTCAATAAATTTTTCAGGTAATATTTTCGGATTTTTGCAGAAAAATTGAATTGTGCATATGTAAACAGTTAATTTTTCAAATTTTCAAATTTTCAAATTGAAATATTTAAATTACTTCCATTTGAAAACTTATAATTTTGACATCAAAATCATATTGGCAGCTTCAAGTATGATAAATCTTAGCATGTTATTATTATGTCAGATTTCAAAAAAAAAACATAAATGAGGTGCTTCTTCTAGCCTTGCTTTATCTAATTTATTTCTTGTTATTTAAGTCATCACACACATACACACATCGTTAAAAAACCCTCTCCTTTCCCTTACAATAATATGTAAAACCCAAAAAAAGAGCCCCCGGAGCACACAAAAACACACACAAAAAAGACCCCAATAATTTGGCCAATTTCGTCTTATTGCCTCCGCAATTTTGCTTCTCAAAATTCTAGTGCTCCGGCTCCGGAGCAGCACCTCTTTTCTTTTTCTTTCTAATTACGCACTGCTATCTGATCGACGGACCCTCTTGCGACGGGGTTTTTTTTCGCCATTTAAACCCAAAATTTCACGCTTTTCCTAGTGTGTCACCTCCCTCTTTTGTTTCAACTATTGACCTCATGGACCTATTTTCTTCAAGCAGCTCTCTTCAAACTGTCATAACTCAGCTGACTTTAAATATTTTAAAATTTGACAACTAACAAAATATTGAAAAATTTACTAGTAATATTTTGTTAGTTGTCACTTTTTTCATAATTCAAAAACTCGCGGAGGTATTCCTAGGTGAAGGTAAAACTCCGTTGATTTTTAATTAAAAAAAAATTGTCACCGATCAAATATTGACAATTTTTCAACTAATTTTGAACCAAGTTCACATATTACTAAACATTTCAACAAGATTTTTAAAATTCTGCCTAATTCGTTCAAATTCCTTAATAATTTTACAATTTCAATTTTTTTTTTTCCGAGAAATACAGAACCACATAACAAATATTTGTATGCTAATAATGGGAGTTGTACTACCCATTTTTTATATTTACTTACTCCTTATTTGCCAGGAGTCGAAAAATTATCGAAAAAAATTCAATTAGGAAATGTTTTTCGAGAGAAAATGTTTTTCGGAAAAAACAATTTCAAAATATTTTTTTAAAAAATTGAACATCTTCTCTAATTAAAAAACACACAAAGTTTTCCCACAAAATTTATTGGAAAAATTCTGAATATTTTTCGAGAATTGGAATTTTCAAAATTTATATTTCCCGTTAAATTATCAAAAAATATGTAGCAAAGTTTCCGAATTTGTAACAATTGGAGAAAAAACAATTCAATTCCAGACAATTTTTTTTTGAAAAATCCGAAAAATTTACCCAAAAAATTGTAGAAAACACTTTTATTTAAAATTCGCACCATTTTTCAGTTTTGAAACTGACTGTTGAATTTGGCGCCTAACTTTTTTTTTTAACTTGTTTCAGTGTTTCCTCCCGATTCAAAGTCCATTTGACCTCCGAGTAAAATAACCTAAACTTCCAAGTTTTAAATTTCACACATTTTGCAATTTTCCACGTCATCACCGAGCTCAAATTCCCACGATTTCATATTTATTCTGGTCTTATCTCTCTTTTTTTGCTCTTTCCTCTTTACCCTCTCTTATTTTTTTGGATTGATTTAGCTCACTGAATTATTTAGATTTTTCTCTTGCTGCCTCAGGATTTTTGCAACTTTTTAGTCCTGAGATTTGTTAGATTTTGAACTTTTCTGGTAATTTTTGGCAATTCGAGAATTTTAATATTTAAAAGAAGAGCATCAGGGATTTGAAACTTAAAAACTAAAAAAAATTAAAATTGAAAATTAAAATTTGAAATTTGAACTAGGAAAATTTCATTTTGAGTTCTAATTTTTCTTAATTTTGTGTGGTATTGTTTCTTAAGATTTAAAAGAATTTTCAGTGTGATCCAAATAGTTAGGCGCCAAACTCAAAAGATCCAAATGTCAACCCCATGACTCCTAATATAGATGTTGCACAAATTTAAATAAATTATGCACATAATTTTTAAATACTTCAAAATATACTCTTTTCTTAATACCTATATATCAAAAAAAATTCTACTTTCTCTTCAAATGTATAGTTTTGTTTTCTGTTTTTACATTGAAAAAATTTGTTTTTGAAATATTTTTTTACTGTTTTGTAATTCAAATTCGAATTCCCTATATTTTTTTTTCTGGCAAATTTTGAAATTCTTTGAAAATGCACAGATTTTCAAAAACTCCTGGAAAAACGTGAAGGTATTGGTAGAAAAAAGTTGTGAACTCGATTTTTATGCTCAAAAATTGCAGATACTTACTGTAACTTACATTTCTCAACCTTTTCGTTATATTTTTCGCTTTTTTCCAAAAAAATGATCACTAAAACTGTTTTTTTTTTCAGATGAAATAAGAAGCTGAGAAACTGGCGCCGTCGAAAATGAAATTCCGATCTTTAGCGCTGTCACTCCGTGTGTTCGGCGTCAAGAACCGTCTTCTACAAGCGAATCAGAATGAGGTGAGCCACTTTTTTTTTTGCAAATTTTGTGCTCTCGGGTCATTTGACACACACACCCATGCACTCTTTTTTGACAGAAAGTGAGAAAAAAGAGGTGTCTTTTTCCTTTTTTCTCTTCTTCTTCTTCACTGCGCTCAAATGAATAGACATTTTTGCATTTTTTATTCGCTTTCTGGCTACCTTACCCTCTTGGCGTTTTACGATTATTTTGAAAATTTTTAGAATTTTTTTAAAGAAATTTTTAGGGATTTTTCTTCTAAATCTTACTTTCTTTTTTTTATCAAGCTTGCTTAAACTTTGAAGTTCTCGGAAAAATTCTGAAAAATGTTCAAAATTAAAATTATCACCTAAAGTTTTTGGTTTTGAATTTTGAAATATTTTGAAAGCAGAAAAAATTGAATAACATTTCTAAAAAAAAAACGGAAATATTTTTGGAATAACTGTAGATTTTTTAATGATCACAAGCTTAATTTCTGTTCTAATTCTAAAAATAGTATATTTTTCAACAGTGAATAAAAAATTAAATTCAGGAAATGTACAGAATTTTATTCTAATTTGAAAAATACTCTAAAACTTTATTTTGAGAATTTTTGCAAAATCCAAAAAACTTTGTTTTGATTTTTATAATTTTTCAATTAAAAAAAATTTTCGGAATTTTCCAAATTTATTGTACATATTTATTATTAATACAAAATAATAAAAAAAGAAAGCAAAAATTTCATTTTTAAATAAAGTAGCATTCATTTTCGGTACATTTTCGGTACACAGAATTTCCAATTTCAGAGCACTTTTGCGCAGCTTAACTCATCAATTATTTCACTGGTTTTTAGTGGAAAAATGAACTTTTAGCTCAAGTTTTTTTTTCAGAATTTGCCAAAAATTATTCGAATTTGAAAAATATAAATTTGAAACTTTCATATCTTTGCCAATTTTTACGTTAGTAAAAAGTCACACACTAGTAAAATGTTCAAAATTTTGTTTTCTTTATTTTTTCAGGTAACAAATTTTTACTAGCATCATCACCAGCTAAGATATCCCTCTATAAAAACCATAAGATCAACAATTTCCTCACCATCGGAACATCATTGTAAACATCTCATCATTTTTCCATGTGCTCTTTTCAACTGAGCACAGATCGCATTTCATCTCATATCAAAATCTCTAACACTCTCTTAAATTTCCATACTCTCTCACCAAAACCCTTCACACATTTTTGGATGGGTCCCCGCATTGGCACAAACTGATCAAATTTCCTTTTCGAACTTTTAAGATATTTTGCGAGAATTTTTTTTTTGGAGCTGATGCTGCCCTGCTCAACAAACTCTCAAGATGTTTATTTTTTGCAAATTTTAGAGAAAAAAAAATAGTTTTTTGGGTTACTGTAGCTCCAAAAGTACGCAACCAACGAACGCTATATGCACAGATTCTTGTATGCACCCGAACCATGTCGGGATATAGGTTTTAAAAAAATGCTACAAATAAATTTCATATTCACATTTTATTAAAATCTTTAAAAAAAGGTTACTGTATCAAAAAAAAGTACCCAAACACCATAGAAACTTACGACAAAATGCACAAGGTAGCCTGAGAAACAATTTTGTAGAAATTTTTTTTTATTAATGCATCTTGTACCTTTAAAACACATTTGAGTGAATGCCTATTAGTAAAACAATTTCAGGGTTACTGTAGCTACAAAAATACGCAAACACAGAGCGCCCTACGACAAAATGCACAAATTTCCATGAGTTTTATTGAAAACTATGACTGTCGTTAAAAATACATTTAATTTAAATTTTTTTGCCACAATTTTCGAGAAAAATCACAAAAATCGTTGAACCTGAACATTGAACTTGAACACAAATAACTTTTTTTTAAAATTTTTTTTTGATCAATTGCGCCTTTCCACAGGTCATTTTTCACATTGACAACGTTTTATGGTATTTATACGACCTGCCTGCACAGCAATAAAATAGTGTAGGTATGGTGGGTTGAAATGTTTGCTATTCTCACGAGGTTTTGGATAATAGACGTTTCAAAAACAATTGGAATCGATAAAATTTGATTTTAAAAAACTTTTCAAGACCTGTGCAACTCTGTGAGATATTTTGGTGATTTTTCCCAATTTCTGTAGTTTTTTTTTTATTTCAAAAATTGAAAGTCTAACTCATCGTTTCTTTTTACTATATAGCCTGATGTTTTTTTTTTAAATTCTGTGCATTTTTTCGTTAGGCGAGCCTGTATTTGCGTATCTTTTCAGCTACCGTAACCCAGAAAATGCTAAAACTAGTGGTGGAGCAGGGGTGCGCGACAATTGACATTCGGCAAATTCGGAAAACCGGCAAGTTGCCGGTTTGCCGGTTTGCCGATTTGCCAGAAACTCCAGTTATTTGCCGGTTTGCCGGTTTGCCGATTTGCCGTAAATTTTTAATTCCCGCAACTGCCGAAATTCCCGATTGCCAGACATTCCGGATTTTAGAAAATCCCTAAAACCAGCAATTGCCAAACATTTCAAAAACCGGCCACTGGCGAAGTTGCCGATTGCCAAAAATTTCCGAAACTGGCAATTGTCGAAATTGTCAATTACCGAAAATTTTCAAAACCGGCAATTGACGAAATTACCGATTGCCGAAAAGCTCCAAAACCGGCAACTGTCGAAATTGCCGATTGCCGACAATTTCCGATTGCCGGAAATTCCTAAAACCGGCAACTGCTGAAATTGCAGATAGCCGGTAATGGTGGGCTCTCCCCTAGTTTTTTGCTTAAAAATGACATTTTCTTAATCTTTTGGTACTTTTCGAAAAAAAAAACTAAAGTGCACCCCATCAGACATGAGCCCTCCAATTTTTAACATTATCCGGTTCCCATTTGTGCTCATTTCCTCTGCTCCGGACTCACAGAGGGCTCGTAGCTTCATCTCTGCCCGTCTCCACTGATAATTCAATTCTCCCCCACCCGCCCCGGCGCCAACACTTCAAACGAGCAAGTAAGCAGCTAAGCACGTGCTCTATCTCTCTGTTTATACTTGCTCTTTGCTTTTTTTCCCCGTCCTTCTTCTGTTTTTTCTCTTTATCTCTATGTACTCCTTGTTGAAATATCTGAGGTGAACACTTATTTAGGTCAATCTGGGAGCTTGAGGGTTCTGGGTTTCCAGGAAAAATGTGCTTCGAGCAAAAATTTGGGCAGTTCAAATAAAATTTCATAGCGATATTCGAATTCAGCACAATTTTTCACCACTATATCGGCGTTTTTGGGCGATTTTACAAATGTGCGCATTTTGTCGTGAGATGCCTCGGTGTTTGCGGACTCTTGGGGCTACAGTAACCTAAAGCTTTGAAATTTTAACGTGAAAATCGAATTTTGCGTATTCGGAGACATTTTTAAAATGTGTGCATTTTGTCGTGAGGTGCTTAGGTGTTTGCGGACTCTTCGGTCTACAGTAATCTAAAATTTGAAAACCAGTACCTGAAAAGTTGCTTGAAACTTGCTTTTTCATATTTTATTTTAAAGAATTTCTAAGCAGGTGATAATTTATTTCAGGATGGCGTAACCCAAAAAAAATTATTGTAAAATTTTGCTTCTTCTTACAAAAAAATTAAATTTTCAATATTTTTCAATACGAAATTCGAGTTCCACACTTATTTTTACCCCTAAATCCTAGTTCTCCGGGAAATTTTGTGAATTTGTGCATTTTGTCGTAAGCTGCCGCGGTGTTTGCGGACTTTTGGAGCTACAGTATTCCGAAAACTTGAAAATTGACGGTGGGAGGTCACTGAAATTAATTTTACGGGTAGAAAAGTGCGAAGAACTCGAAATTTGACAGGAAAATTTGATTGGAACATTTTTTGATTTTCAAAAAAATTTTGGAATTATTTTTTTTCGATTTTTTTTTGAAAAAATAAAACCATGTACTCGTTAAAAAAAGAAAAATTGAAAGAACTAGTTCAAAAATTGTCATCAATACCGCCTCGCCTGTCTCTCTCTCGGGGGTCGAGTATGTGGGGAGGACACAAAACAAACATTTCATATTTTGCCCGTGGGGTTGTAGAAAGATTGGGCACACACAACTTATTAGGTTTTCAAAAAAAATCCGAAAAAAATCGATTTTTTTAAAATTTTCTATTTTGAAAATTTCGCTTCGAGACCTACTTAAAACTTCAAATTTATATTTTTCTGGCTTTCCTGATCTAGAACTTTTTCACTTCCAGCATTTGATCTACCAAAACTACAGTAGCCCTTTCACGGCGGGACCTTTTTACCTCCTAAAGTTGCTCCATATAGATTTTCTCAGATTCCGTACCTCAAGATATTCAAAATAAGCTCCATATTGTATAGGTTCTGACAAGTTTTAAATTTGACCTACTAAAACTACAGTAACCATTTCGTAGCGGGACCCTATTGGTTCTTACCGTAATCCACCTAAAGTTGTTTCAAAATAAGTTTCTAAATTTCTAGCTTTTATCAATTTTGACATTTGATCTACAAATCCTACAGTAATCCTTCAATTTTCGCGGCGAGGCCAAATGTTTTGAAAAGCTCTCGGCGAGCTGGTTTTGCAATAAAATAACCAATAAAAATTATTTTCTCAGTCCCGGAACAAATCTCTCCAGACAATTATGATCCCACCAGTGGTTTTCGATTCTTACCCCCATTGTCTCAGGGACCACATCTGTTTCGTTGGATAAGATAAAAAACAAGAAAAAAGGGCGTGGAGGGAGGAGATGGGAAACAAATTGAAAAAACGATGATTTTAATTGGCAAAACATGTGTTTCGGTTTCGGCGGCGGCAAAGGTGGGGGAGGCCACGCATATAGTGAAAAACCGGATCTGCATATTGATCGTATAGTTTAAAGTGTGTGTATCTGATGATATCCTAAATTGGTTCAGTTCGAAATGTGTATTTTCAAATTACGATTGACAGCGCTAGTGTATACCAAGCTGTAACAGTTGTTAGATTTCAAAAACCTTAATTTTCCGGCAAGTTATGGCGGTTTTAAGTTGCCTGACCTAGAATTTTCAAGTTAGGCCACCAGTTTCCAGTGGACACCCACTACACCCATTAATCTGTAAGATTTCACTGTCTTTTTTTCCCAGTTTTTTTTTGCCAATAACTTTCTTTCTCCTTTTCATTTTCTCCTGGTTTTGTCTTTCTTTTTGCTTGTTTGCCTGTGTATTTTGCGTCTCCTCCTCCACCTCCTCCCCGAGAGAGAGACAGTACTGCCTGCCTGCTGTTGGTATGTATATTCAGTGGCGGCCTGCCTGTGTCCCGAGAACTTTTTCCCACACTTTTCGCGTTTTCCTCACTTTTTCTATGTCTCTCTGTGGCAATGGGGTATTCCTTTTCTGCAAATTGTCAGCTGTTGTGGAATTTAATTTCGAAATTTTTGAAAATTCCATTATTTTTCTAGTTTTTTTTCCTTGAAAAGATAAATATCAATTTTTTATATTTCCCCTTACAAAATTGTATATCTCAACAAATTTTCAGAAAGCCAAAGAAATTACAATTTTCATGCTTTTCCCAAAACCTTGAAAAATTTCAGATTTCCTAATAGTACAAAAATCGGAAAATTTTCAAATTTTTGGGAAAAAATAAATGGCTAATTTTTTTGGAAAAAAATTTGATAACATTTCATTTTTCCAGCAAAAAATCAAACAATTATATATTTTCTCAAGGTAGTTTTAAATATTCTCACAAAAATAGAACGAATGTCATATTACCACCAAACAAATTTTTTTTGTGATTTTCTAGAAAACAAATTGTTCTTATTTTATCACCAAAGCATTCTAAATTTTTTTAAAATTTGCATTTTCAAATAAAAAATATATAATTCCCCCTGCCTATACCTACAAGACGCAGAGAAGCTAGAGACTCTCGTTGTCTGCGTCTCTCCATCTCTCTCTCCTCCAATTTTTTTCCAGCCAACTGTTTCCCCCATTCAAACCACAACAAACCATTTGTCATGACGCCTAGCTTCCTCTCCCACATCTCCATTTCTTCGTTTTCCCGTATTTTTTTTAGTGATGTGCTCCATCAACTAAAGCGTCCCTCGTAAAATTTTCTTGATCTGAACCACAGCATGCACTTTTCATTAGACCAAATTGTTCCCAGACACGTTCAAATGATACAAGAAAACAAAAAACATTCAATTTGGTTTGATCAAACATACTTCTTTTTGTTTCCATTTTGATGATTTCATTTTTCTATGAAAGAAAATAATAGGGTTTTGAAGTCATTATAAGTAAAAATGACATGAGTTTATTATGCCAAAAATGTCATTTTTAGAAAATTTTATGGAAAAAATCTTACTTTTTCTCTTATTTGAAAATTAGTCTAAACTACGTTTTTTCTGACCATTTCTCAGACTTTTTGCATTTTTGAGTATCTTTTTGAAACAATTTAGAAAACTCGGCCACCAATTTTTTTTTCTGACGATGCACCATGTTGTGTGTAACTTTTACCCTATATATTATTTATATTATGATCCACACAGCGCCTCAAATCGGGAGAGTTGTGAAAATCGAGAATTGAAAAGTCCAACGGAGCGCGCTTGCACACTTTTACGGTATTAAATGAGTTTCAGACGAAATTTCGCGATTATTCGAGTTTTCAAGATGAAATTTGGAAAAAATAATTAAATATTGGGATTATTATAGCTTAAAAATAATTTTTTTAAACATTTTATTGAACAGATTCAATAATTGGCTGATTTTTCATTGATTTTCGAACCGATTAGAACAAGATAACTCTATGACAAAATTTCTACGCGAAACAAATTTTTTCAAGCATTAATATGTTTGATTCCAATTTTTAAACGGCAGCTTGATAGAAATAACACGGTTTCAAATCTTGAAATTGCTCAAAAATGCCCACATCAACGGAAACTGTTTAGTTGGCAGTTGATCTTCACTAAACCAACACTAAATGCTCAGATTAAATCACAACTTGTTTGATCATTTGAAAAAACAGTTTTGAACCATTGTTTCCCACAAAAATCAGATGATAAGTAGTATAGCATGATGAGAATCCATATGATTCTTCATATGCGCATAGCTATAGATACTGTAACTTCGACAACTCCTATCTCCTCAGAGAGGCAATATATCAAAAAGTGATTAACTAAGAAATTGTAGAACATATTAAAAACTATACTAATTAATTAAAATCATGTGTTTATCTTTCAAGATGAGGGAGTTAGAGCAGCCAGTAGAATAACAAAAAAGTATGCAATACAAATGTACGTCTAACTCCCCCATCTTGAAAGATAAAAACGTAGGTTAAATTGAATATCATAGTTTTTGATGTGCTCTACAAGTTCTTAGTTGATCACTTTTTGGTATCTCACCTCTCCGAGTAGATAGGAATTGTCGAAGTTAAGGTATCTAGAGCCGTAGAGGGTAGGAAGAACCTGATGGTTTCTTATTAAGGAAAAGAAAATATAACACCAAACTTGTAAAAAATGTTAATTTGATCATTTATGTAAGTAGTTGAGCCATTTTTTAAGGAAAATTGGAGAGCAACCCTTACATAAGAAATTTGGCGTGGCATAGATCCATTGGTAGATTAGAACATTAAAATTTGATCAGAACTATTTGTATTTTTAGTGATTTTGATTAATTTATAGCTCTATTCTAGTGAAATCTTGGATTTTTTTAAGTTTTTCAACCAATTTTGCAAGATTTCCCTTGATAAATGTTGCTTTACTTTTTTATCGATTTCGTTGTAAAGAAAAATCATTTTTCTGTGTTACAGTCAAATTAATGACTAAAACTCTTTAGAAAGATTCAAACTATTAATAAAAATTCTAATATTAAACATCTATGCAACAAATTGCTCTAAAATCAATTTTTATTTGCAAAATTCTGTTTTTGTTCAAAAAAAATTTTCAGATCCGCCGAAATTCAGAGCTCATTTCGAGCTTATTTTGGGAAAAATTTATATTAAAATGAAGTAAATCGCATCGCGAACAGTCTCTGGGCGGTCCCGCATGTTGAAAATTGCTTTAAAATCCCTAAAATCCAGCAAAAACGCGATATTTTACTGTTTTGCTATACATTAATTCCAATTCGTGCGACGTCTGCAGCAAATGCGCTCCCGCGCCAAAACCACTTTTTTAGCTCTTCTCTCCCGATCTGAGGCGCTGTGATCCATAATTTATTTTCTCCTTAATTTTTAATTGACCGTGCTCCATAACTAACTGGACGGCAAAATAAAAAAATAACTCGATCATCAATTTAGCTGAAACACTTCTCATAGTCGATGCACCATGTTTTAGGGCGATTAGTTCATTTCTTCAAGAAAACGAGCTTTCTCCACTATAATACATAGCACAATTTTTTCCGGCAAATCGGCATATTGCGGAAATTGAAATTTCCGTCAAAACGGCAAACTGCCGGAATTGAAATTTCTTGCAAATCGGTAAATCGGAAAATTGCCGGAATGGAAAAATTCTGGCGAATCGGCAAACCGGCAAATTGCCGGAATTGAAAATTTCCGACAAATCCGCAAATTACCGGAATTGAAAATTTCCGGCAAATTGGCAAACCGGCAAATTGCGGATTTGTCGAACGACCATTGCCGCCCGATTCATAATACATACATGACTGCCTACACGTGGTGTCAGAATGCCCCATTTCGTTGTGATCTACAAAAAATGCGGGAGACGAGACGCAGACTTCTCAACTGATTTCGCATGGTTAAGAACGTGCTGAAGTCACATTTTCTGGGGAAAAAATTCCCGCATTTTTTGTAGATTAAATCGTGATGGGACAGCCTGGCACCACGTGTGCCTAACAAAAAAACTCGGCCACCAATGTTGCTCGAACATTTTTTTGGTCGATGCACCATGTTGTGAAGCCCATTGCCTCAAAAAACCCTCCATCTTCCGTTTTTAACGAGATTTCTGAATTATTTTTTCAACATCTCTTGGCTACGTGACCACAATTATAGAAAACTAGGCCATCAATTGTTTTTTTTTCATCGGCCACCTCCCCCTCCCTTTGCCAGGCTAGTACACATCGCATGTTCATCTCATCTCCCAACCAGGGCTGGGACTTTTTCGAAATTCCATTTTCGAAAACGAAAACGAAAATTTTCGTTTTAAAACACGAAAACGAAAACGAAAACGAAAATGGCACAAACTGTACTTACGGTTTTTAGACCATATGTTGCCTCAAAAGCTTTTTTGTTGGCAAATACTTATTTAATTCTCTCTCATTGACTTACTTTGCTCATTAACTCACTTTTTCAAAAAAGATGCATATGTAAATAATATGATAGCACGTTTCTTTGTTCAGAGCTCCAAAGAATGTTGGGCTGGCTTACCGAAAGTATTGAATTTGGCTAGAAATTTATTCAAGCAGGAAATACAACTTTTTTCTGCAATATCTAATAGTAAGAAATTTTTGATGATACTTGAAAATTTTTGTTTTTTTTTGTTTTGAAAACAATTTCCGATGTCGAAATTTTTTCAAACTTTTTATTCGAAAACTTTTCACAAATTACCATATATTCTTTATTAGTGCTGCATCTCCAGTAGTACTGCAGTCTCTAATAGTGCTGGATTCGAAAAGCGCCTGGAAATTAGTGTTACATGCAGCACTGATAGAGAATATACGGTAATCAGATATTAGTCAAAAAGTGCATAATTAGTTATTTCTTCAATTAAAATGTTCAAAACACGATTTCAGATTAAAAATTGAGCTACAGTAGAATCCTTATTTTCGAAAAAGGCATTAAGTTCTACATCCTATATATAACTCAGCGGAAAAAAGTATGTTTTAATGACCAATTAACAAATCGTTTGAACAAGGAAACGTCCTGTCATAAAATGAATGAATCTATTTTGACGTAAAAGAGTCGTTTAATTTTTATCCAAAACTGAGAACTGTTGCATTTTTTGTTCTTAAAGTTGATCTTCAGTAATAAGTTTGAGGAGAAAATAATTGATTTTTCAATACTATCCACACCGGAGAGCAAAATTTCGGCGATAGTTCCAAAAAAAAAAAAGAGAAAAAACCAAGTTTAAATAAAGTCGTTCTATTTTCGTTTTTCGAACACTTTCGAAAACGAAAACGAAAAAATTCGTTTTCGTCAAAACCCCGAAAATAACGAAAAAACGAAAACGCGAAAACGAAAAAGTCCCAGCCCTGCTCCCAACACCTATAATTTTGCAAAAATCGCAGGGTGCTCTTCTCACACCCATATACATCCATAAAACATAGGCCTCAGAATTGGCTCTTAAGAGCAATTCACGGCAAAAAGAAGGCTCCTTAAATCGCAGTCAATCAGAGCAGTTCGGAATGCATCTGAATTATTTGTTTTTTTTTTGCGTTTTTCTGTCCCTTGCTCCGTGCCTCCCTACTCTGACTACTACAAAATTGCTGTCAATTTCTGGATTTTCCGTCTCTTGAGAACTGCTTTATAATTCTCTCTTCACACCCTCAGTTCACTTTTCCTTAGACCCTTCTTGCCACGTGGCAGCCACACAAAGTCCGGTTGACGGATCCCCAAAGGTTCCTTCGGAGCAGGCACTTGCAACGTCACCAACTGAGTAGATTGAGGTTGGTGTGGAGGATTTGAACACGTTTCCACTGAAAATTTAGAATTTTTTGAGGAGGCAAGGGATTTAAATACTACTTGTCAAATGACACAATTCAGACTAAATAAATATTTTCAAATATCTTTTTTCAAGGAAAATATGCCTCGAAACGGGAACTTTTTTTCAGGTTTTTAAAGAAATTTGTTGCTGAAATTATTTTTAATTTTTCAATTTTCTACCTAGCAGTTGATCAAATAATATCGATTTTTCAAATGGAAAACACAGTTTTTGACATCAAGCTGGATAAATATTCAACTAACAATTTGGAAATAAAATTGCCGAAAAAAATTTGAAAAAAATGTTTTACATATTTTTTTTCCCGTTTTTCTTTCGAATTTTCAAAATTCTCACGTGGGATAGTATTTGCAGACAGCCACATTGTATTTCTGTCCGTCGAGTGAGCCATCTTGTCGAGCCGGGCACTCTTGTACCGCGCATCCCAGTTTTCGTGTCTCTTTCCATAGGATCTGAACACTTTTGAGTTCAGTCTTGCTAGGAAAGTCTTTATTTCAGTTTTATGAGAGTCGTAATATTTGGATATTTCGAATTTTTGAAAAATTCAACAAAAATACAAAATTAAACAAAAATTCAAAATTTTCAAACTCCCATAACTACTTCAATTTTCAATTTCTATTTTCAAGTTTTTCAGTTGATATTAGGCTTAAAATGTAGGAAAACATCTAAATTCATGTATTGATTTTACCTGTGTCGCGTGTCCAATCCGACTATCGTACCGTGAAAGCTTCAAGTTCTTGATCCCCGCAATTGCAATCTCATCACCCATTCTCTGGATTCCTTTCTGGAAAATTAAATAGGACTTTCGGAATTTTTTTTGGGATTCCTCCAGAATAGAATCCCAATTTTTCTGAACATTCCTAGCTTCTCAATAATTGAAAATTTGCTGAAAGATACGGAATTTTTCGAAAATTCGAAAAAAAATTGACACTTATTTTTGCTTATTTTAGAGAGAAAGTGTTTCAACTACTCACCAAAACGGCCCCCGAAACGTCCAATCCATCGGTGGTCCGGAAATAGAAGGCATTTTCGCCGCGAACCTCGTCCCATCCATTCATTTGTCGACCCGAATTCTCCTTTTGCAAATTACATTGTTGAGCACGTTGTTGAGCCTCCAATTCGAGTTCACAATCCCAATCCTACAAGAAAGAATTTATTTTTTTCGAATTTCTTTCTTGATGAGTAGTTTTTTTCCAAAAATTGGCGATTCTATTTTACAATTTTGAACCGGGATAGTTTTTGTATTGTGCCCGACACCTTTTTGGATAGCGCCCGGCACATTTCGGGTTGCGCCCGACACTTTCTAAGTTCCGCGCATCATTCTCCGACACTTTCTGTGTTCCGAACCGCACTCCTCGACCCATTTTAGACAGCGACCGAAACAATCAAGGACCCGCCCCGCTGTCTCCGACAATTCTTGCGTTATGACCGACATTTTTTCGGTTGTGCCTGGCATTTTTGAGTAGCGACCGACACTTTTCGGGTTCCACGCATCTCTCCACGACACTTTTTATGTAGCGCCCGACATTTTTTTAGTTCCGCTCGGCACTTTTAATGTAGCGCCCGACATTTTTTGGGTAGGGCCCGACAATTTTCGGGTTCCGCTACTCCTCGGTAACCTCAACAACCCCATAGAGTTGCCAAAACTCACCAATTTAACCATATTATCCGCCGGAGGAAGATAATCATCATCAACAGCATACTGTCCCAAAGCCACTTGCGAGCGAATTTCATTGTGTTTCTGGAAAAGATTGTAGTCAATTAATAATATTAAATTCCACAACAAATACATCAAGTATCAAATTCTGGAGTCTCGCAGGCAAATTGAGTCGGCAGTACGCGGGTGCCATTTTCGTGATGACCGAGAATCGAGACGGACGGGGTGTGCTCGCTGCAAATGGCATTTTTGTGTGTGCAATTTAGAATGTGGTTCTTGTTTTAAGGTTTTTGAATTGGGTTTTGGAGCGAAAATGCTAAAAATTCAAAAAATTCGGTTTTTTTTCAAATGTTGGTTTTTGGCTCAAAATTTTTTTTAATTGATAGTAATTTGACTATTTAATTTTCTTTTAAAATGTTCAAATTCCCGCAAAAGATGTTTGACCAATTTTTGCAAAATTTACCTGCTAAAATATTGTATGATAGGGTGATTACAGTAACCGCAATGAAAACTCCTTTCAGTCGCATTTGCCACGTGTCTCTGAAATGTTTAATTTTAGTAAAGTCGGCAGGCACGTAGGTAAGCAAATAGGTAAGCAAGTAGGCATGTAGGCAAAAGTAGACACCAAAGCAGGCGTAGGAAGTTGTTTGGTTTTTTTTTCGCTCTCCCTGCTCTCACTTCATTTTGCCGTACCAGCCAAGTAGGCAAGCGGATAGGAATAATGGTACACACGTAGGTAGGCACATAGGTAGGCGTATATTAAGCACGACAAACGTTGGATTTTTGTAGGTAAGCGCGTAGGCCTGGTAGGCATATAAGCAGGCACATAGGTAGGCATGTAGGTATGTAGGTAGGCCCATGAATAAGCCTGGTCCACACTCCATTTTTTTCGACTTTCGGTCATTTTTGAAACCAGCGGGCTGGCACAAAAAATTTTCGACCAAAATAAAAACGCCTGTTTAATTGAATTTAGGACCTAAACCTGACGGAAATGTACGGAAAATCGTGTAATTTCAATTCAAAACCTAAGGTTTTTAGTTGTTTTCCCTTCAAACTTTTGTAAAAACTTGGCCCCCCCCCCCCCTCCCCCTTTTCCTTACCTTACAGAACCAGTTCCAGCGTCGACCTTTCCCTTGTCTAGGTCTTCAACGAATCTTTGTCCCCCATCATTTGTCCCTTCCCGATTACCAACTGTTCCTTTTCTTCTTGTTGTCGCCGTTTCTCCGCCGATCACCGCCGCTATTTGCATACGTTCGTCAATTTCTTGTCCGTCGGCAGTCTCCATTTCTCTTCGGGTATCCATTATCGATAAACTTTCCCACACTTGATAAATATCCTCGTATTGCTCTTTTTGTAGAACACTTGGAAATTGAGCAAATTTCGAAATAAATTAAAATTGTTGTTTTGAAAGCTGTGGATTTTTTTTTGGAAATTTGAGGGAGGGGGGGGGGGGCAGCGTGATGCCCTTTATCAGTAAATTTTTATCACCTTTTTCTTTTTTTGTTGTCAATTTGCCTCCCAAGACGTCGGTGACTAATAGTCGATGATATGATTTCATTGTCTGGCTGGATATTTTTGTCTGAAATTTTAGTTTTATGCCAATTTAAAAAGTATTACCTGAACTTTTATATATTTTTGAAATTTTCTGATTTTGCGCGGTTAGATTTCCAGTATACAAAATTTTGAAAAAAAAAACCAAGAGATTCTAAAAAACCAATCGTAAACTAATTGTAAATTTTTTTAAATTTTCCCTAAAATAGGCTCCGCCAACTTCTTGGTTCCTTCACAAATTTTTCTAGTTTTTATCGGGATTTTTTTCGTTCTTGTATGCCGTGCTCAATGTTTTGTATTTATTGCTCTAAACTTCAGTATTGAAATTGCAAAGTGAGTATTTTTCCTTGTTTCTACTCTACATTTCGGCTCCTCCGAGCCCAATTCGATTGAGCCCATTTAATTATAGACTCGCCTTTCAAACTACTTATCTGCCTACCTTGAAATTGGAACCTCCTATTTTCTTATTTGTACCTACGTGGTTTCAGGAAGAGCTTAAACATTTTTTTTTTGAAATTTTGAGCAGGATTTTTTTTTGGAAAAAAAAATAGGAACAAAACTAACCTGCAATTTTTTTTTGCTGAAAAAGAAAAAATTTTTTAAAACTTCAAAACATAAATTTATTCCAGTTTCCAGAATTTTATTTTAAAAAGTTTTGAAAAAAAATTCCGTTTTGTCATCGTAAAATTATGGAAGAAATTGAATAACAAATTATTTTAGAAATGATTCAAAAAATGATCTAAAAACTTTAAAAACTTTAGCTAAAATTTTTTCAGAACTTTTCAGAATTATTATTTTAAAATTTTTCACACAGATTAATCCTGTATTTTTCGAAATTTATCACTACTATCAAAAAGTTTCCAATTGCCAAAATATTAAAAATGTTGTGATGACTATGTTCTTAGTTGACAGTTTTCTAATAAGACCAGTGGTTTTTGAGTTATGCACTAATAAGTTGTAAAAAAAAATTTAAAAAAATTAGTAGACTTTTTCCTCTACACTCTATTCTTTGAAAGATTAAAACCTCATCTAGACCTAGACCTCATTTTGTCAATCAAATTCCAAATTTTTCATCAATTCCCAATTCAAGTGTTTTATTCAAGGGTGCGGGGGTCCCCTTATACATTTCCAAAATCCGGGCGGCCTTTTCTCGCCCAACTTTTGACATGACCCGAATCCGCCCTCCCCTCCCTCTACCAGAGCCGAAATTTGAAGATAATACATTTAACGAGTCGCTTTCTCTTTTTTTCGTTTTTTTTTGCATTTTTTCACCCCTGACATGACGTTTCTTCTCCAGCCACAACTGCACATTGCTCTTTTTATTTTTTTGCAGAAGAGATTTAGAAAGCTAAATATGATAATTGCAAGATTTTCGCATTGTAAATAATAATTTAAATGTTTAATAAGCTTTAGAAAAATACAATTTTGAACCAATAAATGGGCGGAGCCTAGATTTAATTTTTTTTAATTTATTAATTAAACTATGGTGCCTTGTAATTTTTTGAAGTCATGAATATAAAAAAAAAATTATTTAAAAAATTAAAAAAACATCTGATTCTTTTTAAAAAATCACCCAACAATTGGGCGGAGCCTATTTTCGGCTTCTACGCAGTTTCCAAAAAATTTTTAATACTTTTTTTTCAAATTAATCTATGTATGATATAACTAGTACCAGTCTATTTTTGAGTTTACTCCTTTTATTATTTTTTTTAATTTTCAGGCTATCGACATCTTCTCTTTGGATCCGCCGCCGGAGAGCGAGACATCACTGGAAGCGGACTTCGTGATGGCACAGGCTGAGAATGCGTGTCGGTGAGTAATTGAAAATTATCACATGGATAATTATGCAAATTTTGAGTTTGAAACAAAACAATTTCACCCAAATTTTGATTCTCCGCTAGAGATGTTTTTGAAAAATTGAAAAATTTTGAGATTCTTGCCAAAGTTCTCAAAAAATTCAAATTAGAATTTTCCTCGCCAAAACTTTTTGAAATAGTAAAAATTATGATTTCCAGCCACATAATTCTGATATATGGACGAATATAATTTTGGGCCATTTTTTTTGCAAAAAATTAAATTAAAGAATACTCAACTTTGTAATGTCTTATAAAAATTTCTGAAAAAGTAAAATTTGAATTTTGTTTTTTTAAATCAAATTTGCTTTTCCGCCAAAAATTTATTAACAATTTTATAGTAAAATTTAAAATCTAAATTTAATAAATTTTCAAGTTTAAAAAATTCCACAACAAAAATTCTTAAAATTAAAGTTTAATTTTCCTTCCGGAATTCCCTAAATTAAAGTCAACATGTGACGTCACAGGCTATAAACTACAAACTTTGGACAAAAAAATTTCAGTGAAAAAACCCCCACAGAATCTTTGCAGCAGTAAGTGCCTTCCCCCTTTGTCTCTCTGCTCAGCCCAGCTAAAACCAAAAAAAATCACAAATTTTCTCCTCTCTCGGTCCTTTTGTCCTCTGAAAAAGTGCACACCACATCAGGGAAGCCTTCCAAAAAAACATTTTTCCATTTTTTTGCAGGCTGAAGCTTCTTCGAGCGGACGTTCCAGTTGACTTACTTCCGGCCGGATGTTCAGCAACTGATTTGCAGCCGGCTGTTAATGTGAAGGAGAAGATTGAAGTGAATGGTGAGTTATTAGCTTTTTTTGAAAAAGAAAAAAATTTCGAAAAATCTAAGTTCAAGGGGAACCTCTACCTAAAAAACAATTTTTATAACAATTAAAATATTTTTTTAAAAATTCGATTCGTGTGAATTTTAAAATAATTGTAGAAAAGCTACTGAAAAAACTGAATAGTCAAGAAGTGGGAGGGGCCTGTTTAATATCAAAGTTGAAAAGTTGAAAGAGACTCCGCCCATTTCTTGGTTTTTTTACAGATTTTTTAATGCATAAAATTTTTAATATCAATTAATAAGATTTTTTTAATTGACATTAATTGTTCTCAGTTGATATAATTTTTGCAAAAAAAGAGAGAAATCAATAAAATCATTTACTATATATAAAGTAGAGTTTTCTTCCGTCTAATGTAGGCTATGCCAACACGCAAAACTCACGTTAGTTTGAAAGTTTTCGTAAAATTTAAAATTTCATTTCAAAAAAAAATCAAATTCATTTAAATTCAAACCAAAAAAGTAATTCCGAGGGATATTCGAACTTTAGTTTGAGTCAGTCGGAGGAGGTCGAGCCGTAGGCTCGAACGACACCGGCTGGTACTATAAATAATTTAAGTTCAATATTAAAACAAAAAATGATTTGCGAAACATTTTTTCAATTAAAAAAATCAGAAGTTTTTTTTTAATTTTAGGAAATATAGTTTTAATAATTTTCAAACCCCAAGTGTTTTTTTTTTCAGAATTCAATGTGTACAAATAAATTTTTATTCAATTATTTATCATTTTCCAGGTGAATCCCGACTAGTCCAAAAGAAGAAGACCCTTTACCCGGAATGGGAAAAATGTTGGGATACCGCAGTTGCCGAGGGCCGAATTCTACAAATTGTGCTCATGTTTAATCAGACACCTGTGGTCGAAGCAACTATGCGATTAGAGGTTAGTTTTTTTTTTTTTTTTTTTGAATATTTTTAATTGAAAAATAAAAATAATTCAGTTTTTTTTTTCAAAAATTTCCAATTTTTTTATTAATAGTTTTTAGAAATTTTGCTGAAAAAAAGTGTCAGAAAAACCAAAAGTGACTAACTATATCCCACCCAAAGATTGGGCCGAGTCTCAAAAACCCAAAAAAAAAACTCAAATTTTCTGAAAACCTCTGAAAAAACCTCTCATGGCAATATCTTTTTTGGAAACACGGGATGAAAACAATTCCCAAAAAGTTCTACTCACGAATAGGTGTACCTTAAAATATTCCGCTTACAAAATGGCTCACCAATATGACGTAAAAAAGTGGATGAGCACATTTTGCCACGTGGCAATTGTCGTAGCTTTGTATGAGAAGTTGGCCCCATGGGACCACATCTTAGAAGATCACAGTGGCTCTTGGCTCTTAACGGAGCAAAATCTGCTGCTGGTGCTCTTGGCCATTTATTCGGCTTCACCACATTTTATGAGAGACCAACGACGAATTATTACCCTTTCCTTTTCGACTTTTATGGCGGTGTTGAGATTTTTGATTTTTGAAAGTTTAGGCGGAATTTTTTTTTTGTTTGAAAAATCACCAACGGAAACTATGACGCTTGTAGATTTCTTGTTGGGCTATGAACTTTTTTTATTTTCATTGCTAAAATTCAAAAAAAAACGAGAAAATTACAGAAAAAAGTAAAAACCCGCCAAAAAAAGCCAAGAAAGGGGCAGTGCCTAAACAAATTTGAAAAATGTTTACTGGTTTAGTTTCTTTTTGTTTTTGAGTTTTGAAAATCATTCCAACTATGCATATGCAGTTTGAAGAAGAATTTTATTTAAAGAAGAAATTCAAAATTTCAAAATAAGCTCCGCTCATTTCTTGGCTATTTTTAAAGTATAAAAGTTTTAATTTTTATTTAAAAAGGTATTTCCTTACTTTCAAAAAAATTAGTTGAAAAATTAAAATTTGCAAAAAAAATTTTTTTGAGAAATTTGGTTTGATTTTACCAAGTACATTGGAAATTCCTTTAAAAACACTGAAAAATATAGAAAAAAAGTAGTTTTTTTTTAATTCAGCAAATTTCTAGTTTTTTTTTCGAATTTAAAAACTTTTCCCGCCATTTTTGGCACTGTGTCAATTGAAATTAAAAAATTTTTTTCGACTGTAAACTCGAAATAATTTGAAGTTTGAATTGCAAATTATTCTTTGAATTTTCTAGAAAATCCTATCAAAATTTAAAAAAAATATATATTCAAATTTTTAAAATTCCCCAAACTTCTCTAACACCAACTAAATTGTTCTAATTACAGCTACTATATCGCCCATTTGGTAATAAAAAATTCCAAATTATCCCATGTGAGCCCCCTACTTCAGGAGCAAAGAGGCGTGGTCTAAATTTCGGCTCCTAAACTCCATTGCCTCCTAGATTTCTGGTTTTCTTTTCGAAGCTCGGTCGGTTGAGCAAATTTTGAAAAAATTGCTTTAAAAAAATGACCGAAGTTCTGAACGATATTTATGAGGCTATTAGTCTTCTAATTAAGGTAAGAAATTCGGATTGTTTGCCACGCACATTTTGTGGGCGGAGCTTATCACAGCTTTTGATTTTCAAAATGGTTTTCTGGCAGCATTAAGAAAATTTCAGAGTGGTCAGAAGTTAAAAAATTTTTTGTAAGTTCTATAGAACGGTTTAGAAAATTCCAAAAAAAAAAAATTAAAGATAGTTTTTAAAAAATTTCAAAATGTATAAGACCGGTTTAGAAAATTTCCAGAATTTTTCAAAAATTCCTAGAATTAAAAAAAATTATCTGAAAATTTGTGAAAATTCCAAAACATTCCCGAATTTTACATAATTATAATAATATAATTTTCAGAAAAGAGAAAATTCTCGTGATTTCTACATATAATTTTTTCAATGATTTTTCAGAAACTGAATAGAAAGCTGGAGAAAAATTCAAATCTTCTGTAAATTCTTACACTTGTGAATTTTTTCCTTTGTGAAAATTTTAAACCTTGAGTCCTGTTTTTTTTATTAACAGATAGTACCCAATAACTTAGTTTTACTTTGCCATTTTTCAAAAAGTATCCCAAAATCGCAGAGATTATACTAAAGTTTGTAAAAAAACGTTTTAACCCAAAAAAAAAACATATTTTCCGTACATTCTATTTCTGGGAATATTTTTGAGGAAGCCTTTTTCAATTTTTATGAATACCTTCTAGACGATGTAAAGTTATAAAAGTTTCTGAAATTTGGAATTTCAGAAAAATTCCAATTTTTAAAACCTTTTTTTTTCATTCGCCGAATAGCTTTTTATCTACTTCACTTGTAATCTTTCTCCAAAAAAGTGCAAACAAGCATCTTTATTCCCATGGGACCTTCTCCCCAACTCCGGAAGCTCCTCTTTTTCAACTTTTTCACCCCATTCACTCCTTTTTTAAGGATATTTTTATGCTTCTCTATTTAGAAAAAAAACAACATATAAAAAAGTTGGTCCTGAAAAAACGACAAATTGGCCAAGAGAAGTTCGAAAAACACAAAGACGGGGGCGGCGATTTTCATAAACCTGCGGAGCCGATTCGCCTCGGGCGGTGCCCTCTCCCCTCGTTTTCATTTTATTTTTTCCATATTTTTCTTGCTCAGTTTTGGAGCAGCTTCACTTCAACCCATAACGTTCGTAGTATTAGCCTACCTCAAAGTGACGTCATCACATTTTTTCGAGCTAACAATTTTTGGAAAAAAATTTAAAAAATTTTCAAACATTTCTAAAATGATTTTTACAGTTCCAGAAAATTTGAGAATACTTTAGAACTTGTTGGAAAGTTTCAGAATGCTCCAGAAAAATTCAGAATAAATTCGCATAATTTTCAAAAAAATACTCTAAATGTTTTTTTCGAGCTTTGAAATTTTGGAATTTTGTATAAAAACCTATCAAAAAAACAATATTGGAATTAGCTAAATTCTGTGATTTATGTTTTTAAGCAAAAAAAAATTGGTGGCCGAATTATTTTATTTCCGCGGCCATGTACATAAAGTCTATTTCCCTCCACTCCTGTGACGTCATGACAAGGTCCGCCGGAAGACAATAGTTACCAGAGGGACGAAGCACACCTCTTTGGTAGTTTTTCACAGCTTTTTCCCATTTAGAAACTTTTTTGGAAACTAGACTTTTTTTTTTTGAAAACTGAAATTTTTGGACACTTTATTTGTATTTTTAAATTTCCCAATTTTCCCCCGATCCTCTAAAAATTTCAGTGATCTGTTTTGACTTGGTTTTCTACAAAAAAATTTGATATCTCTCATCTTATCACTAAATTATCATCTATCACGCAATGTTTTTTGTGATACCTGGTGTTTGACTGAAAACATAAATTTTTAGGAACAAATTTGAGTGTTTAGAAAACTTTTTTTTCGAAACTTTTCGCATTTTACGCTGTGAAAAAATTTCAAATTCAGAATTCTGTGATTTTGGTAACTTCCAAGTTTTAATAAGATTTTTCAAATTTTTTCATAATTTTTCAAACTAATATAATTGTGAAAATCATCAATAATTCCAACTAAAATTTACAACAATTCTAAAATCGATTTTTTTAAAAATTCTATATTAGAATCTAAAAAATTTCATTTTAAGAAAGTTTTCGTAAATTTAAAATAAACATAATTAAAATAAATTTCATTCAAATTTTTCCCAATTTCTAGTTTGAAAAAAAAATTTAATTTTCAAATTTAAATATCGCTTCTAGATTTTTTCGGTAAATTTCAATTTTTCAACAAAAATTTTCGCTTTTAATAAACTTTTGTACATCAAAATTTCAATTTAAAGTCTTGTAAAATATCATATCTATAGAAAAATTTCTCAAATTCTATTCAAGTTTCAAAAATCCTCCTGACAGCTCAAACTTTGACCCAAATTTCCAAAAAAAAAATTCCATACACAAATTTTTGTCCCTTTTTTCTCTCATAAATTGGGTAACAACCACGGGCGGAGAATAGGAGAAGAGCTCTGAGGACGAGGATGGAGACGGGCGGTTAAAATTGAATTTCGGTTCGAAAAACATACTCGCCTTCGCCATTTTTCCAACAACCCCCGTTTTTCTTTTTTGTGTGTATTTGTGGGCGTGTAACTGACTGCCTGCCTTTTCAAATCACGGAATATAACCACCTCCGGATTTTTTTTTGGGATTTTTCTTAAACTTCTAGGCTTCGGGCTTATATCTCACAATCAGTTAGTACGAGTTTTTGAAAAAAAATTGCCAAATGGTAATGTGTCTATTGGATGTTTCTTTATATTTTTACAAATTGCTACATGAACCAATGTATGAGCTATCAACGAATAGAAATTTAAAACATGGTGCATCGACAAATTTTGAAAACTCCTTTTCTTGGTTAATTTTATGGTTATTCAAAAATGGCCAACTGACAAAATATTCATTAAATTAGTTTTCATATTTTTGTAATTGACGGTTTTTAGATCTGTAAAATAACCCGAAATAAAGCCTTGCGAAAAGCAAGAGCTGTGAGATATGGTGCAGGAGTATGGTGCAGCAATTCGACAAATTATTCGAATTTGCCGCAAACCCTGCAAATTGGTTTTTTTTTTTAATTTTATGTAGACCGACCTCAGCAAGTTATTCAAAAATTTGTGCTCCTAGAAATATCAGAAATTTTCTAATTTTTCGGAGTTTTCTCAGAACGGCAAATCTGCCGATTTTGCCATTTTGCTTTTTGCAAAATGTTTATTAGATGTTATTCTATATATTTTTTTTCACTAAACGTGTACTGATATCTTAAAAGCCAACCAACATATTCAACTTTTCTCTAGAGCGTCTCATTTTTCTTTAGAACTCTAGAAAAAATTAAAGAATATCCTAAATTTATCAAATTTTTTGCAGTATTTCCCTAATTTCTCCATCCTAAAACTAATAACTTTCCAGGATATAATCTCAAAATGCAAAAGCGACGCGATCACTCACATTTGGATCAATACTAAACCAAACGGACGGATTCTTGCGCAGACAAGACATTTGAAGAATGCACGTGAGTTGGAGTTTTACGGGGAACGAGCGGATACCTGTGAAATTTATTCCAAAAAAAATGGAAAAAACGTTCTCACGGCTATAGAGTGTCGCTAGAAAAAGTGGGGGAACAAATAGAAATAGAGATGCCTGATTTGCATTGGAATCACTTTTTCTTGTCGGAGGGTGTCTTGGGAAGTTTCAATGGTTTTTTTTCCAATTTTTGTATCATCATTGTTTTAATATGTGTTACTATGTAAAAATTCGCAATTAAATTTAGAAAAAAAAATTAAAGAAAACATAGGAAGTTTTATGAAAACTCATAATAGCGGGGTCTGTATAACACTTTTTTTTACTTTATAAAATTATATATAGAATTTACTCTTGGCAATACAAATGTTTTATCTGGTAGAGAACAATTTAAGATTTTGCAATAATGAATTTGTAAAAATCATAAAACCTCCGGATAGGCTCCGCCCACTTCTTGGCAGTTTTTTTTAAATGGTTTTTCAATTTTTTTTTGTAATTTTAACTTTAACAATGGTTTTTGTTCAACTTTTTTGTCAACTGACAGTTTCATTCATAAAATGTTTCTCATATATTTTTGAAATAGGATCCGCCTACTTCTTGGCTATTTTTTGCGCTTTTGGAATTATATTTTGTCAAAAAAAGTGCTTGTAAAGTTGGTGGCCAAGTTTTTTTTAGCGGTCACGTTTCCGAAAAAAAATTAACCGTCACAAAAATGTATCCTTCAGAATTGATCATTTTGGGCAAATTTCAGAAAACTCGGCCACCAACTTTTTTTCGCGGCCATGTTGCAAAACTCGCACAATTGCCTTGTGGCCGTAAAAATAAAACTTAGCCACCAAATTTTTTTCCGCGGCCACTTTGCCAAAGTCAACACCAATACCATGATAATTGTTTGACACAAATCAGAGTACTCTCTGATCAATTTTTATCACTTCTCCTTGAACTTTCTTCAGCGAATACACACCTTTCTCATTTTTCTGCTGCTGCTGTGATATCTTAACGTCATTGTGTTGTGATCCCCCGTTTAAAGAGCACTATGCAAAAAAGAAGACGTTTTGCATTTCCTCCTTGCCAGAGATTTTCCATTTTTGCGAATTTTTTGGTTTAACGTCACTTTGAATCTGGATCCTTTTAGGCATGATACTTCCGTTCGGACTTTGGGGTGACAGGGCCGTGGCCGAGGTTCTCATTTTTGCAGAGGAACACCTGCCCAAAGTGCTTTTTTAGCTATATCTCGGCCACCGTTAAAGTTTTGTAAAACTATTTATCTAACAATTTATTGGAAATTTTGTGGTGAGCATTTCGTTAGAGATAGGTGTTCGATAATAGTATGGTAGGTGAAGTGAGTTTTTAAAAAATCTTTAAATTTTTAAACTGCCATAACTCCGCAACCGCAATAGTTATAAAAAATTGAATACTAACAAAAAATAGAAATTTTTATGTACATTATTTTGTTATTCACCAGTTTTTTGATAACATTATATTCCGCGGAGTTGCGGGTATTTTAAGCCAAGAGAGGTCTTTCATTTGAAAGTTCTTTTATCTCAGTGGGCAAACTAGCTATCAGAAAGTTACCAACTAACAAATAGTTTAAAATATTGTTATAAGTATTTTCATAATTATCACTTTTTCTGGCAATCCTATTAGTTTTCAAGTTATTGATCTGTAACTCGGCAAAAATGGCCCTCAAAAGTGCCAATCTAAGTAACTCTTTGAACTTTCGAGCTTGTGCTCTTTTTCTTCATTTCCACGTAGACTAGAACACTTTTCTTATACAACCCCAAAAGCAAACATTGAAAGTTCGGCTCTTTTTTAATTTAAAGCCTCTACTCTCCCAGCTCCAAAAGCTCCGCGAGCCTTCAGAAATCCAATAAACTGTAGGTGGTAGTGGTCCCATTGACCTTTAACTTTTAAAAGAAAGGAAAAAAAGAAGAAGCTAGGAAATTTTTTCCCTCTCTCTGCAAAAACTCGGAGAGGAAAAGAGGTAAGCCGCCCGGTCACAAGTATGCAAATCTCGATGCGCTTCTTTTTTTTCCAACTTTTCCTCTTTTTTGTTGGATTCCGAGGCATTTCCCACTGCCAATCTGTCGTTTCTAATTTGCATTTTTTCCTTACTTTCCAACATTTTTTCGCCCCACTTTTTTTGCCACTTTTGGTCCCACACCGCTAATTGATTGAAGGTAGGTGACGTGGTAGGCGTTGCCACGTGGGTTTAAGGGTCTTGAAACGAGAACAAGTTACTTGACAAATTAGTAAACATATATGAAAGAGGTAAACCAGTTTAGAAGTGTTTAGAACAATAAAGTTAGTAGAGATAATTTTTTTGAAGAAAACAATTTTTTTTTGGATTTTTTTTTTAATTTTCAAATAAAAAAAACTATTTTATTTTTTTACAAACACATTTTAAATTTACATAAATATTGACATAGTATATGCAACGTATTTTATTTTTTATCTTCGAATGGAAAAACATTACAACTTAAAAAAAAATCAAACAAAAAATTTTAATTTGTGAAAAAAAAATTTCAAAATTTTTACTTCTAAATTTACACGATTATTAAACTTGTAGCGATTGTTTATCCTTGTCCAGATTTTTTTAATAATGTTTTATACTTATATTAAAACACAAAAAAAGTTGATATACTTCGTGTATCAAGTTTTAACTGTGAAGCTCCGAAAGTAAGCTTACTAATCTAAATTTTAGAGAAAAAATAAATTTTTTTAATTTGGAACTTTTTTAAATCTCTCATAGTTTATTTAGAACCGTTTGTCCAATTCTTTATGAAAAAAATTGTGAATTCTCAAAAAAAAACTTCAGTATTCAAAATATAAGTTTAACATTCGGTAGACCTTGAAAACATTTTTAAAAATTGGAACAAAACGTTCAAAAATATAATTTTTTGAATTTATGTAAAGTTGTATTTTTTCAGAATAAAAACTCATTCGTTGTAAATGTATCTAAAAATAATTTTTTTGTTAAAAAATCTTTTTTTTCAAAGAATTCAAATGACGTCAGAATTTTGTACCGAAAATAAACAATTTGATGAACTGAAAAACATCAAAATTCAATAAAAGTGTTGTTTTTAGAAAAGTACTGAACTAAAAGATTTATTTTGTCCAAAAAATTCCAATTACCAAATTCTAATCGATATCCGTTTTCATCATGCTGTGGTGGCAAGTGAGATATGATCTTTGGCATTGACCCTGTTATACACTAAATTGTAGTCAATATTATCGTTTTATCACCAAAAAAAAGAATGCGTATTTGAAAACATATTTTTATTTTGTTAACAGTTCAAAAAACAATATTAAAACATTTTTGTTCTCAATTTTTTTGAAAATTATAGCTCCAAAGTATTGAATTTTTCTGCAAAAAGTTTCAAAGCTCTAGGTCTACTGAGAGCCGAGAAAATATCACTTAAAATTTGTAAACAAAACTATTTTTCCGGTAAATTGGCAAATCGACAAATTTCCGGAATTGAAATTTCCGGCAAAACGGCAAACAGGCAAATTGTCGATTTGCCGAATTTGCCGGGAAAACGGCATGCCGAAAATTTTGGTGTGGTTTTGCACATTTTTTTTTGGAAATTTCTAAATTTCAATTTTAATCAGCGAAATTGTACGCTTCCTATAAATGTTACAGCATCTTTTTGAAAAGTAAGCAAATTCTATGAAAATATCTAAAGAAAACGGGGAAAAATTTCAAAAACGCACAGTTTTAAGTGTTTCCGTCTTGTAAAAAAAATACCTCTACAAGAAAAAAAAAACCTCTTCCGGCAAATCTGATATCCGGCAAATCGGCAATTCGGTAATTTGCCGGAATTAAGAATTTCCAGCAAATCGGCAAACAGGCAAATTGCCAGAATTAAAAATTTCCGGCAAATCGGCAAACGGGCAATTTGTAGATTTCCCGGGTTTGTCGTCAAAAAAAATAATGGCACCCCTGTAATAAAATGTTCTAACTAAAGCTAAGATTTTGAAAACTTTATTTCGCCCGCTGACATCATCATCACAGACCACAAAACGGTGTGTTGTTTTAAATACTATACATATATGTTCGCCCAAACAAAAAAGTGCCATTGGGGGTCACACCTGATGACGTCACACGGTAGGGACTATATCATGTATTACAGTCAACCGGTTCTCCTGATCTCTAGTTGTCTGCGGTCTCTCTAATTAATACGCACACTCTAATTCTGATGCGCAAGTTTGACTCTCAGTCTCTTAAATGTTTTGCTTCTTCTTCTCAAACACAGAAGAGGAGGACGAATTTGGCGGGGGGAGAAAATACACATCTTCTTCTTCTTTTTCTTCTTTGTCTTTGCCCCTTGCCCCCCCCCCCCCCTGTCCCATCAACCAATTTCTGTTCTATCAGTCGTTTTTAGAGACTTAATGACTCCTCCTGCTGCTGTGCCCCACAAACTTTTTTCTCCAACTTTTTGTGCAATTTTCTAATCTGTTTGTTTGAGTTTTGGATTTTGGGGGAGGCTAACCGCAACTGCTACCATGTCAGTTTCTCGGAATACCAAAAGATTCTCGCGATTTGTACCTTTCTATCTGCCTTCCCTTAAGGAGGCCTACGCCTGCCTACTGCCTACCCAAGTGCCTATTCTCTTGCCTAATGCCAGAGTGGTTTTTTTTAATTCCTCAACTACAGTTTCACAATAAATCCAAAAAGGTGTGTAGGTAGGCACATAAATTAGCCTGCCTTCGTGCAACGCAACCTACGCCTACCTACCTACGCGTTTTTTGTGCCTACGGGTCAAACTACAATAACTCGAAAATAGGTGTTTATCACGTCTATAAACAAAGTGATATTAATATCCCAATTCGTAACTGGGCTCGTAACAAAATGTATAAAATAGGTGGGTAGGCACGTAGGCACAATAATACCTGCCTACCAAGTGCCTACCTGCGCCTACCTTGGGCCTACACAGTATATGATAGGAAGACATGCAGGCAGAAACAATGCTACTTTCTTATACCCTTTTTTTTACAAAAATTTAAAAATACTAAATAAATTCAATTTTTCAGCGGATGACGATCACCCTGTAGAGGACATAATGACATCCAGAAGCAACTCCGGTCCCGGAATTCAACGTCGTAGAGGTATGTAGGCATATGCAAGTAAACACCTAATTTATCAATTCAGGAGCGATAAAACATGCGCGAGTACACGAGATTCGCGGCCATCAGTTCGTCGCCACCTTCTTCCGACAACCCCATTTCTGTTCGTTGTGCTCCGATTTCATGTGGGGGCTCAACAAACAGGGATATCAGTGTCAGTTGTGCTCGGCCGCCGTGCACAAAAAATGCCACGAGAAAGTGATTATGCAGTGCCCGGGAAGTGCAAAGAATACAAAGGAGACTATGGTGAGTTGGGCTCTAGATCTAGATTTTGAACTTTTTTATAGTGTTACCTACGTCTAAATTATTTGTAAAATATATTTTAACCTTAGGTGAAATTGAACCAGGGTCATGGGATTACTAGGCAAACACGTTAGCCACTCGGCGAGTGGGGAAAGTAAGTGCAAACTGAAATTTTGAGCACCCAGTCTAAATTTTGAACTTTCAATATTGCAGTCTGGGTCTAACAACTTTCAAGAAATTGTAAGCCTAGAGTAGAAAAAGTAGAATTAGAACAGGGTCGTAAGATTACTAGGCATCTTCAATACCCACTGAGCCAAACGTGAACCTATTCATATGTCTGAAAAAATGACAACAGGGTTATTTTGAGCCCAGAATATTTTTGCTATGAGACTCACAATTCACAAAATTAAAACTCAGTCATGATTGTATTTTTTTGAAAGCTCAAAAATAGTACATTCTGAAAATTTACGATTTTTTTCAAATATTCGGAAAATTACCGAAAATTCACTATTTCGGGTAAGTAATGTTCCCTTGGCTACTGGCACTTTTTCAGCCAAAAGTACCTTTAAATATTTGAGAACATATGTATCGGTATCCAAATATAGCCTCCCTCATCTATTTATACAGCTGCCTTTGTTCGTTGGTAGACAAAAAATTATAGTGTATGCGCGTAGCACCTGACTTGTACTTTTTTGCTGTTATAGCTTCTATTTTTTTTGAATTTGGAATTTTTACAGGCTCTCAAAGAACGATTTAAAGTGGACATACCGCATCGATTCAAGACGTATAACTTCAAAAGTCCCACGTTTTGTGATCACTGTGGTTCAATGCTTTACGGACTTTTTAAACAAGGACTACGGTGTGAAGGTGAGCATTTACTAAATCTTAAAGCCCGAAGCATAGGCCTTAAGCCTATGGCCCAAAGACTAAGGCCTAAGTTTTTTTTTTTTAATTGCCTTGAGGATGACCCACAAGTGAATTTATTGTTTAATCAAAGTTAATCAAAACAATAAAAAAAAAGTCGGGACCCTCACGAGTCCGACAAAGAGAAGAAAAAAATAGACCGGCATTGCACGTTTAAGACTCTAATAAAGTTTAAGACTCTAATTCTCAGGCCCTCATTTGAAGACCCTAATCCCAAGGCCCTAAGCCTAAGACCCTAACCCTGAGGCCCTCGGTTTAAGGCCCTAAGCCTAAGTCCTTAAGCTTAAGGCCCAAAGCCTAGAGTCCTATGCCTATAGCCCTAAGTCTACGGCCCTCAGTTCAAGGGCCTAAGCCTAAGGCCCTAATGGAATTCTGACACATCTTGACCCACAAATAGATGATACAACTACGACAGAATTTTAAATGTGTCTAGTAACCCCCTATTTACACCTATTTCAGTATGCAACGTGGCGTGTCATCACAAATGCGAGCGGCTCATGTCAAACCTGTGTGGTGTAAATCAAAAGCAACTCAGCGAGATGTACCATGAAATTAAACGTGGCACCCACGCCACAGCAAGCTGTCCGCCCAACATTGCCAACCTTCATTTGAACGGAGAGACGAGTAAGAACAATGGAAGTCTGCCGAACAAGTTGAAGAATCTATTCAAGTCACACCAGTATAGTGTAGAAGAACAAAAGGAGACCGACGAGTATATGGATAATATTTGGGGCGGTGGAGATGGCCCTGTCAAAAAATTCGCCCTACCTCATTTCAATTTGCTCAAAGTGCTTGGAAAAGGATCGTTTGGAAAGGTTATGCTGGTGGAATTGAAAGGAAAAAATGAGTTTTATGCAATGAAATGTCTGAAAAAGGACGTGATATTGGAGGATGATGATACGGAATGTACTTATATTGAACGACGAGTGCTCATTTTGGCGAGCCAGTGCCCGTTCTTGTGTCAATTGTTTTGCTCGTTCCAGACTAATGTGAGTATTTTTTGTGTATTATATTGTGTTTAGAATTTTGTTAGCTGAGAACATGGGTGCGCGGCAATCGGAAATTTCCGGCAATTACCGGTTTTGAAAATTTTTGGCAATCGGCAATTTCGGAAATTGTCTGTTTCAGAAATTTTCGGCAATCAGCAATTCGGAAATTCCCGATTTTGGAAATTTTCGGCAAATCGGCAATTTTGGCAATTGCCGGTTTTGAAAATTATCGGCAATCGACTATTTCTGCCATTGCCGGTTTTGTTAATTTTCCGTAAATCGCCAATTTCGGCAATTGGAGGTTTTGTGAGTTTTCGGCAAATCTACAATTCTGGCAATTGGCGGTTTTGGAAATTTTCGGGAATCGGCAATTCCAGCAATGGTCGGATTCGGAAATTTCCGGCAATTTTGGCAATTGCATGTTTCAGAAATTTTCGGCAATCAACAATTTCGGAAATTCCCGATTTTGGAAATTTTCGGCAATCAGCAATTTCGATAATTGCCGGTTTTGAAAATTTTTGGCATTTGACAATTTCGGCAATTTTCGGTTTTATGAATTTTCGGCGAATCGGCAATTCCGGCAATTGCCGGTTTTGGAAACTTTTGGCATTAGACAATTTCGGCAATTGCCGGTTTAAAGAAATTCGGCAAATCGGCAATTCCGGCAATTTCTACAATTGCTGGTTTCGAAAATTTTCAGCAATCGGCAATTTCGGCAAATGCCTGTTTCAGAAATTTTCGGCATTCAGCAATTTCGGCAATTGCCGGTTTTGGAAACTTTTGGCATTCGGCAATTTCAACAATTGCCTATGAATCTTTTGGTTTTTGAGATTTATGGTTGTAAAGATTGCAAAAGTTCCCTGACCATTAGACGTTTCCAGACTTAAAACTTCCGTATCTAAAAATCTATAATGATTATCAAAAAGTGTTCAACAGACAAATTGTATGCCGTTCAACAATAAACGATTTATTAGTTGACAACTTTTTAAAGCACCTTAACATTATGACTTTTGCCTCTTTGAAAACCTTCCATAACCGAATTTTCAGGAATACCTCTTCTTCGTAATGGAATACTTAAATGGTGGTGATCTGATGCACCATATTCAACAAATCAAAAAATTTGATGAAGCCCGGACACGCTTTTATGCATGTGAAATTGTGGTGGCTCTGCAGTTTTTGCACACTAATAATATTATCTATCGGTGAGTTTTTAACATCAAATTTTGATTTTTCAAGCAGTGTTTTTCGCAATTTAGATTTTCACATTTTGTCAACTGACTGATTTTTTAATAGATAGAAAACTAAAATATGTAGTAGGATTTTTTTGAAAAGGAAATTAATTAAATTTACAAGTTTTCAATTTAAAGGTACAGTACCGCCATTGGTGCTAACATGACCAACCATGATAAAACTTTAGAACATTTCGGGCATTCTATTTTGTTGGAGGATGCAAAAAAGCTGAAAACTGAGTTCTCATTGCTTTTTGACTCAAAATAATTTTTTTTGAAAATTGCTAGAAAGAAATGCAGCGCTTCTTATATTGATACATGTACAAAATTTAATTTTTTTCAAATAAATTCAAATTAAAACTTAATCTTCAAACCATTTCAAAATAAAAATTTCGATTATTTCAGTGATCTCAAGCTTGATAATGTGCTGTTAGACTGTGATGGTCACATAAAGCTTGCCGATTTTGGTATGGCAAAAACCGAGATGAATCGAGAAAACGGAATGGCTAGCACATTCTGTGGAACACCGGATTATATCAGTCCTGAAATTATCAAGGGTCAACTTTACAATGAAGCTGTCGATTTTTGGTCATTTGGAGTTTTGATGTATGAAATGCTCGTCGGACAATCACCGTTCCATGGAGAAGGAGAAGATGAATTATTTGATTCAATTCTTAATGAGAGGCCATATTTCCCGAAAACTATATCGAAGGAAGCAGCGAAATGTCTATCAGCCTTATTCGATAGAAATCCGAATACCCGGCTAGGAATGCCTGAATGCCCTGATGGTCCAATCAGGCAACATTGCTTCTTCCGAGGTGTCGACTGGAAACGGTTTGAAAATCGACAGGTTCCGCCACCGTTTAAGCCGAACATTGTGAGTTTTTTTTTAATTTAGGGATCTAAAACACCCCTGTTTTCCAACCCTGCCAAGTTTTCTGAAAATTTGAAAAATTGCACAAGTGGCGCAGTAGGTAATAGGGTTGACTAGTAATTTCAGCACCTGGATTCGACCTCGGGTGAGGCGGTATATTTTTTGCACGTTTTTTGGAGCTACTAGTTTCAAGGGCCCAGCATGCGTTTTTCCAAAAAAAAACTGAAGAATTTGTCCTAAAAATCTATCGCTACATTTGAAAAATTTGTTCTACAAATTCAGTACTAAAAATTACGTCAATGCCGGTTTGTTATCGAAATTTGAAAAATTGCGCAAGTGGCGCAGTAGGTATAGTATATAACAGGGGTGTGCGGATAACCGATTTTTTCGGCTAACGGATAAATCGGCTAACGCCGATTTTTTAACAATCGGCTAACGGCTAATTTCAAAAATTTCGGCTAACGGATAACTCGGCTAAAATTTATCGGTCGAATCGGCTAATTTTCGGCTAATTCGGCTAATTCGGCTAATTTACAAGAAAAGTAGTTAATTTTTCTGTTCTAGCTAATTTTGGGAGCAAGACAAGGCAGTGTACCCGACTTCCATATCTGCAGTGCATAGCACTTGAAGAACGGATCGTCCCTTCTTTTTTAAAAATAATTTTTCTTTTCCGATACAGTAGACAATTTTAAAATAACAGTTTTATAAGATAGAAACAACTACAAGAAACACTAAGAAACAATAAGAAACAACAAAGAACAGTAAAAGATCAGGAGAAGGAAATATTTTCGAAGAAAGATAGTTTGTAACAAAAAAGACTATTAATTGATTTAATCATCGAAGGAAGTTTGACTTCCATATCCGGATTCATTAAACGAATGTTTTTGTTCAAAGTCAAAAGCATTTTGAAGTTTTCTGATGTCAACGTTTTTCGATATTTAGTCAGAATAGTTCCCGCCGTTGAAAATAGTCTTTCGACTTCGCTGGAACCTGTTGGGCAAATGACGAAGCGACGAGCAAACTGGGAAAGACGAGGGTATGAAGATTTACTCAAAGGATTCAACCAGTAATCTCTGGGAAAAATTGATTCTACTGCAGTAGAAAGATATCGGGTGACCTCCATTTTCACTGTTAAACTTTGATCAGTTAACGCTATATGCTTTCCACGTGACTTGATCTTCTCCTGCAAATCAATCCATTAAATTCAATTTTTTCCAAATTTTATTTACCTGAATGTAAAGCTCAAAGTCCGTTTTCTGAATTTTCGCAACAGGTTCGGTTACTTCTGATGAATCACCAAAGTCATCATATTCAGAATCTACGTTGCTGTATGGCTCATCGTCTTCCTTTTCGACGGCTCTAATAAACTCCAACACTTCATCCTGATCCGAGTAGATATCCTGAAAAAGTTGTATGATTTCACATGGTATTGTATCAACGTCATTTTTCAGTAATACCTTCCAGCGAGGATCAAGAATTGTAGAAAACTTCAAATATTTGCATTGCGAGTACTTTAGCCGAATTAGCCGATCGGCTAATTCGGCTAATTCGGCTATTATCCGCACACCCCTGGTATATAGGCTTGTCTGGTAATCTCAGCGCCTGGGTTCGAACCCGTATGGGGCTAAAATATTTTAACAAGTGTTTTTTGCAACTCATAAAGTTCCAGGTTCCCTAAAACCTCCTTATTTTGCACTTTTTAAATATTTTTCTTTAGAAATCCAACTCGGACGCCTCGAACTTCGACGACGACTTCACGAACGAGAAGGCGGCGTTGACACCTGTGCACGACAAGAACCTACTGGCTTCAATCGATCCTGAAGCATTCCTTAACTTCTCTTATACGAATCCTCACTTCTCAAAATAGTTGAAATCTCATTTAGCAGCGTTTTTCATTCGTTTTTTTTGAGTCACCACGATTTTTTGAGAAAAAAATCCGTGGATATATCCCTGGTAAAATCCTAGGTAGTTGACGTTCACGGAATTCTTGAAATCCATGAAGACTCTTCGCTCAAAATCTACTGAAAATTTGAATTTCTGGAATTTTTGTTTTGGAAAACTGGTATTTCGTCAGAAAACAACCCACACTGTGAAGACTTTGTAATTTTTTTAAATTTTTCTGCATAATATTCCCCGCCCCCGCAAATTTGATGCCACGTGTATAAAAATTCACTGATCAGTAAAGACTGCTTCTCCATATAGATTTTTTTTGATAATTAAATTTTAAATAACCCCGCCCCCTCCCTGGCCACGCCCATTAATTTGTATTTCATATCACTTGACATCTCTCCCCGATTTTTGTCTAATTTTCAACTTTTTTTTTACAATATTGAATTTCCCACGCTTTTTTGTCTTACTTCCATATTTTCTTTGTCAGAGCATTATTATATGTTCTCCAATTATACACATCGACCAGAGGTTTAGCAATTTCGAGAAAAAATTAAAAATAATAAATGAATTAATTTTTAAACATTTAATTCCTCGCACAGTCACTTTCAATAAAAAATCTAGTGCACTTGCACTAGATAATAATCCGTCAAACATCTAAATTTGTTAGATGGCTGAAAAAAATTTGGGCAAAAATAAAAAGTTGCCTAATTTTGTTGAAAACGGGTAATTCATGTATGCTGATTTCAGAAAATCTAGGTTTAACCCATTAAAAAAATCCCGACAATCCCCAGGGGTAACGGAAATAGGGGCAACGGATGGACCACACTCGGCATCACAAAAATGGGGGAAGTGGAAACCCGGAAGCTGGAGAAGTGTTCATTTACTATTAGTTCTATTAAACGGGAAACCATATAGGGAAATAGTATAATAAATGAGAACAGATAAATTAAATTGCTATTTTTTCAAATTTTGGTACTTATTACCATTAGTAAAACGCGATTTTGTTTTCCAAACCAAAATGATGATGACACATTTCTCATGATAGACTAATTTTCAGTTGTATTAAGTGCCCCCAAATAAAACCTTTTTATTAAACTCATGCCAAAGTAAGTTGTTGGACAAGTCCACCGAATCCTACAATGCAACAATCACTGTCTAGTAAAAAGAGTGAACCCAAAATTTGAACAGGATTGAAACTACTGAGGTTTTACAAGAAAAAAAATTAGTGTTAAAGAAAACCAGTAAAAATTGACTATTTTAACGATAATTGTCAAAAATTCGAGGGGGTGCTATAGAAGTTGGACGGCCGTTTTTTCAAGTTTTTGACCTAATTTCCGTAGTTTTTAAGATATTCTCACAAAAACCGAGGTGTGGCGGTTTTTTAACATTTGTAATCGAACTACATTCACACTTTTTCAAAATAATTTCCAGAAAGCCTCAAACCCTCAAAATAGAGGGGGGTGCTATAGAAGTTGGACGCACTGTATTTTGTGCGCTTTTCTATGCATCTTATCGTGTATTTTTTCATTCATAAACTTATTGTACTCGTAAATAAAAAACTTTTTCAGCCCCTTGACTTGTTTCAAACCTTTTTCTTTTGTTTGAAAGCTTTGAACTTTACTTTTGAAAAAAGGAATAAGAAACTCACTGATGCTCGCCTTGAAGAAGTGCCACGCGGTAATAGTTAGTTTAGTCGATGCACCATGAATTATAATGCAGTTGGTACAGTGGGGTTTCTAGCCTCTGAGATCAGCTCAGAGTGAATTTATTGGAACACGACTTATAACAATAGAAACGAATGGATCATGGGTGATAAGATGGAAAACGGGGAATTGGATGAGGGTTCAGTGGAGGAAGACGGGGGTTTGACGATAACTGTACCGTCCTCTCGGACGGGGGAGATTTTATACTCCCAGTGACGGGGCGGGGCATACAAAGAGATGGAGAGATGGAAAACCAGTGAAGAGAAATAGGGGAGAAACAACATGGTTGATTGGATTGGAAGGAATGCACTTTGTCAACTGAATCTAAGTGGGATTAAAGTGCAGATGAGCAATGGTTTAGGAATTTAGGAAAAAGGGTACGGAATCGCGTCCAAATATTTAGATTTTATATTATGAAACAAAATAGTCCAATCAGCATCAAATTGGATGCTCAACTTTTTAACAACAATTATGTGACCCGAGAGGACTGGGATATAATATCTGGGAGCAATAGGATGCAAGGAGATTCACATTATTGGAGTATATAATATAAAACATATCCAGACGAGCGGACAGCGTTGGCCACGTTTTCTTTCGATACATCACGTAATTTATCATCGGAGCAGCGCAGCCAGCCATCGTTGTCGAGCGATTTCTTTGTGTAGGCAACGTGATGTCCTTTGTTCGGCGAACTTCCGAGGTGACATACAACCGAAACCAGTGTATATCTTCTAGGAGGCGCATCGCCTCTCTGAAAAAAAGTTGTAGTTTACGTAACAATCACTTTTAGTCGTACCATATTATCCTTTTCGTGCAGCTCTCCGTGCATTAAACGCTCATTATTGTTTCCTTTTTGCGATGTCATTGTCGACTTCATTGAAGTATTCTTTTTCAATGAGATTGTGGACTCATAATGCATATGTGTATTTTTCAAATATAATGCTCCTTGTCTTGGTGGACACGTATTTTGTGGAGAATGAGGCATCCATCCACTATCTCCAAGATAAGTCATTATTGCAACGTTCAGCATATTGGCCATAGCAAAAATTTCACAAGTTGATGCCCAAACTCCTTCACGCATTACGTTGTCAACGTACTTTTCGTATATCTCATCATGACAGTACTTTTTGAACTTTGGTTCATTCTTCTTGAGATGTTTGCCGACTGCTTCGCGGAAGATCATATGATGCGATTCCACTCCGGTAAGCCACCACGAAACTGCACGATAGAAGCAATTCCCGTCGGCTTCGATTTTTCGTGTAACTCCAGGAAGCTGATACTGGGACATTTCTGATATATGCGCAACCCTTTCTCTCTTGAAATGACACCTGAAATAAATATAATACATTTAATGAAAAGAAGATTTCTTTTATACGAACCGCTTTTGGTTTACACCATTTGCGAAGCCCATTCCAACAAGAGTGTTATCAAAATCCGCCATATTCGAGAAAACATCGAAAAATAACTGTTTCCGAGCTGTTACATCTTCTTGCACCACTTCTTCATCGGCTCCAATATGCAAACGGGAATTATTCGAATGAGCATCGTTCTTGTTCAACTCAGAGCACTCCACTGGCATAAAGTTTCTTAACGAAGTGGCATCGAGTTCGAATGTCGGTTCCACCCGGCAGTTTTTATTTTTCATTGAAAAACGACTTCCTCGTCCCTCCAGCTCATATCTTTTCAAGGTGACAACCAAACATCTGGAAAATGTTATTTAATTAAAAACAACTCAAACAGTAAGCTCCTACTCTGGGAATGTTGAGATCCTTTCGCAAACGAAGATATGTTGTGGTTGCAAATGGAGCACTCTTTCTCAATTGAAGACCATTTTAGCTCCGATGAAACCAAGTTTTGTACCGAACAGCCATTCCTGTAAATTAAAAAAACTTGGTCAAACGTCGCAATATCTTTCTAGATACTGTATTTATCTTCAAATCTAATACTTTTCCAGAATATAAATATTAATGGGTTAAATGGGCAGAACTTATACTAACATCACAGAAACCTAAGTCATTTCGTGAATCGGCGTTCAGCTCCTTGTTGTGGCATCTTTGGCACACATACAGTGTCTCCACGTCAATTTTGAAGACTTTTGCTGGATTCAGTGGGCTCTCAAAATCATCGATCATCACTGCATTCTCCAAAACGACTTTCATTACATCATCAACAGCTCCGATTAGAGTTAGGAAAAACTCGTGAGCATCATGTTGGTCATCATTATTGAATCCTTCGTGGATCTTCCCAACATTCCGACGATATTGGAGCAATTTCTTGAAAGAAAAAAAATGATTTGAAAGAACTATTTTGAAAGAAAAAACTCACAGATGTACTAAGTTTCATGACCTCGTTCGGCTCATTCAAGTGACCCCCTAATTGTAAGCAGCTGACGATCTTCAAGAAGTTTCTAAGAACAATGTTGTTGTTCTTGATATCACATGGTTGCGTTTGATTGATGTTGAGGGAGTTATCAAGGAATCGAATTTTGTACCGGACCATACGATATAGGTTCTCACAGCGAACAACCATCGGACCACATGATGACATGGCTTGCAAAGTTGAGTTATAGTAACACGAGTTCCCGGTGTTAACTAATCTGAAATTTGAATTAACAAAAAAGACTAGCAAATCTGCGATTTGCCAGGCTTCGCAGTGGGGTGTGGCGTAGATTGTAAAAGTGCAAAATTTCTAGTGCTATTCAGTATTTGAACCAAAATATAATGGTGTTTTCAAGTGTGAAAAATAACGACAAATGCAACATTTCACTTTTTGGAAAGACGTGAATGCTCAAAACTTCTCTGCCGGGTGTCTCACTAGCGGGCGGTCGTGTGTTTTTTCCTCTCCTCTCGTCGTTGTAAATTATCGATTCGATAGTTATGACGAAGAATAAAAACCAGGCCAAAAAACGCAAGCAGGGATCCGCAGACAGCGCAGACAGCTCAATGGCAACTAATCCGGTAGAAGAAGAAATGGTACCTCTTTCTGAGTTCCTCAAGCTCAAGGAGTCTTTCAACGCGATGAGTGCAAGAATGGACAAAATCCTGTCTCTGGTGGAATACATTATTCCACTGAAGACCCATTCGCACTCAGAGCTTGATATTCCAATCTCTTCTGAAAGCGTCGCCAACCTTTCCGACTCATCTTCTTCGTCACTCTCTTCTCTCAACTATTCAAAACATCCTACTCGTTGAACAGTATTGCTCGTGAGCAGCAAGCAATGAAAGATAAGGAGACACGTGCAGTTCTTGAATTATTACCGGATGACAAAGATGACAAAAACCAGGACGAGAAAACCTTGGCTATTATTAAAAGGTGGCTTCTCTGTACGAATTCAATCCACCTATTTCAGTATTCCGTCACCAGTGCAAATCAGTAATGCGTCCCCTCAAAATCCAATTTGACACCAAAACCGACAGAAACGCGTTCATCAAAATCTACAACAAGGTCATTAAGAAAGAAGAATTTTCGGATCTCACCAGAAAACCTAGAGCCAGAAGAGACTTGACGTTTGATGAGCTGGAAACTCTGCGTGCTAGCCGGAAATTTATATACGATGAGAATGTGAAAGCGAAAGAAAGCAGAATCCGGTAACTCTTTTTTTCCCAAAAATTCCTTTAAAAATCATTCTCCCAAATGTAGTGTTCTCCCAAATATTAATATTTTTTTTGCCAATGTTCGTGGTGCTTCTAGTCTTTCCAAACTGCATATGCTATTTGACTTCTTCCTGTCTTCTAATTTTGATTGTCTCTGCCTAACCGAAACGCATTTCAACAGTAGCCTTACTGATAGTCTTCTCTACTCTAAGAATTTTTCTTGTATTAGATTTGACAGAGATCCTGACATGCATTCTAAATCCAGCGGCGGCGGCGTAGCTATTTTCTATAAATCATCAATTACGCTAACACAAATCGACATCAATATGCCACACCATTATCCACTTCACAGAGCTGAGGTTCTAATGTGCCTATTACACAGTGACACTTTAAGCAGTCCAATTACCCTTACCGTTGTATATAGACCCCCTGATCTGAATGTCGTTGAAAGCTCGGCACTGATCCACCAACTTGACACTTATCTACCCTCGACCCGTTCTATTTGTGTTGGGGATTTCAACTATCCCTACGTTGACTGGTCACTTCCCAACCATCAGTTTGCCGCATTTCTGTATTCCAAAAACCTTTCACAACTAGTCACCTTCCCCACCAGAATTTCCTCTAGCTCTAGCACAATACTTGATTTAGTTATCACATCCAACGACATCCCCATTGCTGGCCCCAACCCGGAAACGCCCATTCTTAATTCCGATCACCATGCGGTATCCCTCTCAATTCTGGTAGACTATACAGCACATACATACAAGCCTCCTGCAGCTCCACGTCTTAATTTCAGAAAATGTGACTTTACCTCCCTAAATCACCACTTGGCCAGTATAGACTGGATTAATTTGTTCCAGCTTAACCCTTCAATCACGGAAAAATACGAGGTCTTTCTTGATGTTGTAGATAAACTAATAGAAACCCATTGTCCCTTAACAAAAACATCATCTACCTATCGCCCCCCAAATATTTTGAAAAGAATACGGAATGCCCGCAAAACCCTAAGTAAGTGTCAAAATTCCCCTGTTGCTAAATGTGCACTGATTAAAAAAATTAAAATTCTCATGCGCAAGCATAGAAACATTCTAAGATCCAATGATAAAGCAATAAGCATTGGTAAAGATTACTCAGCTATTAGGAAACTTATCAAAAGTAGAACTGCAAAATCCAATGCAATTCCACCTATTTTGTTTAATAACCGAACGTGCATATCAGATTTGGAAAAATGTGATATTTTTACAAAAATATTTCTGGAGAATTACTCCCCCTCCGTTCCTCCTTCACCCCACACGGACATTCCAAAAACAACTGATAATAATGAGATTTATCCTGAAGACATTTTCCAGCCATTTATTGTTGAAAGTGTTCTGAAAAAACTTCCTCCTAAGCTCGGGTTTTCACTCCACCATCTCAACTTTTATATGCTCAAAAAATGTGCGACACCGCTCGCGTTACCCCTCTCTATTATTTACTCCCAGTCATTGAAAGAATCAACCATTCCCTCCATTTGGAAGCATGCCACTGTCATTCCTATACCCAAAAAAGGCAACCCCTCAAATCCATCTAACTATCGTCCAATTAGCTTAACTGATACTATTGCTAGAGTAATGGAGAAAATTATTTCACACCGAATCAAGTCTGAATACGGTCACCTCATATCCAAACATCAACACACACGGGTTCCTAAATTTTAGGAGCTGCAAGCCCTCACTCGATCTTCTTCTCTTTATCATTCTATACTCCATGAACACAAACGTCTGGATATTATATTTTTCGATTTCTGCAAAGCTTTTGATAAAGTCTCTCATGACATACTTATTTCTAAAATCAAATCTCTTCGCATCAACCCCGTCTTTTGCAATTGGATATCCTGTTTTCTAAGCAATCGCACTTTCTCAGTCAAAATCAATTCCACAGTTTCCGCTAATGCCCTCCCCATTCCTTCTGGGGTGCCCCAAGGAACAGTTACAGGTCCCCTTCTCTTTATATTGTTTTTGAACGACCTACTCCTATCCATACCCCCTTCTATTCAATTTTCTTGTTTTGCTGATGATGTGAAAATATTCAGTCACGATCCAATTGAACTTCAAAGCACAATTGATCTCATTGTAGATTGGTCCTTGAAAAATCAGTTGCCGCTTGCTCCCACCAAAACGGCCCTACTCCACATAGGAACTCAAAACCCTAGGCATAATTTCAATATTGACTCCCTACCCATCGTCCCCAGTTCCTCTGTTAGAGACCTCGGGCTTATCACCGACGATAAATTGTCATTCAAATCGCATATCAATAGAACCTCTTCCCTGACACTTCTTAGGGCAAAACAGATCCTAAAATCCTTCCCCTCTGGCTCCATTAAATTCTATGTGAACCTGTTTAAAACGTATGTCTCACCAATTCTTGACTATGGGTCCCACATTTACTCCCCTCCCCCTCATTCAAAACTGTCAGGTGCATTAGAATCCGCTCTCAAATACTACTCAAGAATAATACTACAACGTAACAATATACAATACAAAGTATCGGAAACATCACATAGAAACACCTCATTAGTTTATTCACTTTCATATAAAAACCGCCTAAGCATTCTCAACATGGCCACAGCCCGCTCAACACGCTTAAAATCACAGCTTATTCTCTTGTATAAAATTATAACAAGCGCTGTACATTTCCCAGATGCAAAAAGATTTATTATGCATGTCAGATCTCAACGTCGGCCGATGCTCCTTTCTCTAGTCAATCCAAAGTCCAAAGGTTTCTTTTCTATTGTCGTTCCCCTCTGGAACAGTATAGTTCACAATGTAGCAACATTCCTTTCCCCCTCCCAGTTTATGAACCTCATAAACCAACAAATCTCATTCTTTTAAATTTCTCGTTGATTTATCCTCTTCTGTCAAATAGTATTTAGTTTTTTCATACTTAAGATGGACTCTGACGGGTCTTTCTTATTTTTATGTGTTATTCGATTCTTCCCCGTTGATCTTCTATGTACTACTTTTTGTTACTATTTATCTAATTTTCGAATAAACAAACAAACATCGAATTTTGTACCGGACCATACGATATAGGTTCTCACAGCGAACAACCATCGGACCACATGATGACATGGCTTGCAAAGTTGAGTTATAGTAACACGAGTTCGCGGTGTTAACTAATCTGAAATTTGAATTAACAAAAAAGACTAGCAAATCTGCGATTTGCCAAGCTTCGCAGTGGGGTGTGGCGTAGATTGTAAAAGTGCAAAATTTCTAGTGCTATTCAGTATTTGAACCAAAATATAATGGTGTTTTCAAGTGTGAAAAATAACGACAAATGCAACATTTCACTTTTTGGAAAGACGTGAATGCTCAAAACTTCTGTAAATGTGCTGAAGTTTGTCAAGACAGGGCAAATTTAATTTAATATTAAATTTAGAAATACGATTTCCGCTTTTCAAATTGCGCTTAACGGATGTCGAAAAATTCTTCGTGTATTCGGGCCTGCGGCCCTCAACCTAATTTTTTAGGCTCGGTATAAGCTCAACAGTTGTCCAACGCTTCTATGTGTATTCGGGCCTGCGGCCCTCAACCTAATTTTTTAGGCTCGGTATAAGCTTAACAGTTGTCCAACGCTTCTATGTATATTCGGGCCTGCGGCCCTTAAACTGATTTTTTGGTCTCTGAGAAGCTTAATAGCTTAATAAGCTTAATAGCTTAATAAGCATAAGCTTAATAGCTTAGCTTAATAGCTTAGCTTAATAAGCATAAGCTTAATAGTTGTAACGTAAATCCGATCAAGATTGCTGAATTTCAGATTTTTAAGTGCATTATTTTTAATTTAACTTTTGTAACAAGGAAAGAAACAAAAAATCGAAACAAAAACGAGCTAGAACAAGAAATATCACGGGGTTGCAATGGTGAAAAAAATTAATCAACAATTTTTTTTAGAAAATTTAAAACTGCAAATCCTTGAGTCGCTGTCTGGTCTCCTCATTTTCAGCTGCATCTTCTGCTCCAGCACATCCACATCCTCCACCACCACCACCACTTCCACAGCCACCCTCCTTATTCAATTCATCCGCTTCTACCGTAACCTTCTTTGATTTTTTCGATTTTCTGACTCCCAAGTCGGTGTTTCCAGTGTTGAGACCCTCGATGAGTAGACACGCTTTGCACAGCTTTTGGCTCGTCATGTAACCACACCTGGAAATAAATTATGGGATTTTTCTTTGGAAACTTATTTTTTGCGCCTTATTGTTCAAAAAATTCGATTTTCCCAAAAACATTTTGAAAACCTAAATTTTTCAACAAACGATTTACAAAAATCTTTTTTTCAAAGAAACGGGCAAGCGAGAAAATAAGAAATGAAAATTTCGATTTTTGACAAAAAAAAAGGTTTTCAGGATTGTTGGTTGAGGCTCACAATTTTGGTTGAGGCTCTCTATTTTGGTTGAGGCTCACAGTTTTGGTTGAGGCTCAGGATTTTTGGTTGAGGCTCTCTATTATGGTTGAGGCTCTCTATTTTGGTTGAGGCTCTCTATTTTGGTTGAGGCTCTTTATTTTGGTTGAGGCTCTTTATTTTGGTTGAGGCTCACAGTTTTGGTTGAGGCTCTCTATTTTGGTTGAGGCTCTCTATTTTGGTTGAGGCGCTCGATTTTGGTTGAGGCTCTCAGAATTTTTGGGTGAGGATTGGATAAAAAATTGAAGCGATATTCAGAAAAAAAATTGGTTTTAATTTTTTTTAAATATAAGTTTTCAATGCTAAATTTCAAATTTGTCTTTTTTTTTTATTTGAATTTTTCTTGAAATTTGAAATTCATTGAATTTTTTTTTAATACATACATTCAGAAACATTAAAATTCAGATATTTTTTAGATTTTTCAGCCAAAAAAACTCAAATTCAAATTTAATTTATTTTTACCTCTCACAAATTTTCAACGTCGGCATTTCGACCTCCTTCTTCACGGAAACCTTCTCTCCACTCCGAATCAAGTCAAGAATCGCCCTCGGATGAACTTTCTCAAGATCCCGAACATATTTCCTCGCATATCCTCGATAGGCATTCGGTGCGTAGATACATTCCGTATAGAAATATTCCAATTGATTTGTTCTCGCATACATCACAATATCCCTTTCAAAACAGTATTTCAGAGGTTTGGCACGTGGCAAATCACCTTCCTCTCCGGTGACAATATTCGTGCACCGCTCCAGCCGAGCAATATCACCACGGAGCACATTCATGAGTAAGGTCTCTGCCATATCATCTGCATTATGTCCTGTAACAAGTTTGGTGGCTCCGATTTTAAAGGCTCCTCGATCTAGAGCCTGTCTTCTGAATACTCCACAAAATGTGCAATTATTCTTTTTCCCGATTTTCGCCACGATATCGTCCATAGTCCAACCGTACAGGTCACGATAGCTAAGAATTGTCAGTGGGAGCCCATATTCTACACGATTCTTCTCCACGGCAAGCAGGGAATCGTCTCGATAGCCTTTGATGCCTTCGTCGATTGAGAGAAGCTGAAGATCGAGCCCGTAGTCGTGTCGGTCGTTGAGAGTTTTCATGACGTATGCCAGGACGGTGGAGTCTTTTCCGCCGGATGCTCCGATTGCAACACGTTCTCCTCGCTGGAATTTTATTGGAAGGGTGGCATCGAAATTTTATAAAAAAGATTATTATACTTTTTCAGGCAAAATCGAAAAATCGACAAAAAAATGTTCCGAAAAAGCCATAAAATTTTTGGTTGAGGCTAAGGATTTTTGGTTCAGGCTCAGGATTTTTGGTTGAGGCTCTCTGGTTTTTGGTTTTTTTTTTAAATTTTTTTCGTTAAAACTTCTTGAACATTCACCCGAATTTCACAAGTTTTCTAAAAAGTTCTTTAAAAACTTATTCGCGGGAAAATTATTTAGATTTTATTGCTTTTTTGTTGATTTTCAACCGAAATGTCCAAGTTTTTTTTTTTGAAAATTTGATTTAAAAAAATCATTAATAGGTGAAAATATCAAATTTCCGACATTTTCACACAGATTTTCAGTTGGATTTTTTCCAATTTCATGATCTTTTCTATCAAATCCCAGTACCTTGAACAGTTTATTGTTCACAATCGCCTCGTGCACATCGTCCTCGAAATTCCTGCTGAAACAGGGTCCACACAGCTGTGCTCCGTCCTTGGCTTTTCGGATTTTCGCTGGATTGGAACATCCGGATCCGGATTGGCACGGTGGGGGTCCTCGGCGTTTTTCCATCTGAATTACTCTGAAAATTCATTATATTTTCTGAAAATTTGTTGAAAAAGAGGTATAAAAATAGATTTAAAAACACGGAATTTCAGAGAAAAATCGCAAAATTAAGCGGATTTTTATTATAAAAATTGGGGGAGATTTTTACTGCAATAATATAAATATCAATTTGTATGTGATAAAAGTGAGAATAAATTGTATAAATCGAGTTATTTACAAGCTCTTGGATGGAGATCTTATGGAGTTCCAGGAGCCCGGACGGCAAGAGCTCCGAGCAAGAATGGGCAATTCTCGTTGAAAACGTTCACTTGTGGTGTGAACTCGGCGAGCAGTTTTAGGGCGAATTCGCAGAATGGGAAGATGTAGAGAATGCCGCCGGGTACGGTTACAACGCCTGAAAATATTGAATTTGTAGGTGAAACTTTTTTCTGAAATTTTAGGGCGTTTTAAGGGAATTGGAAAATAAATCTAGCCTAAAATTTAGAAAACTTAGGAATTTTTAAGGTTTTTCTATACTTTTACCGTATTATTTTTATTTTAATGCATTAAAAATGTAGAGTGTGCTTCTTTTTTGAAATTAAATTAAAAATTGTATATTTTCAGATAATTTTCACTTTTTTTTCAAAATAAAATTATACATTTTTTATATGAAAAAATATTTTTTAATGTTTTTCTGTATGAATTTTTTTCAAATAAAAAAAAATCAAATTTACCTGCAGCTTCTTTATTAGTGAAATAATTAACAAGAGGTTGAAGATCTGAGAGTTCCTTTTTTCCAGTAATTACTCCGAGACTGAGCTCTTTGGAGCTACATGATGCCAGCTTGTCGAAGAGCAGATTTTGAGACGAAAGGCTCAATCTGAAACACTTTTTAAAATTGCTTTTACTAGTTAAACGTTGTTTTCTTTTCAGCCATTTTAGATGTATGCCTCTTAATAAAAAGAATTTCAAAAAACGGAATGTTCATTTTTCATTAAACTTTTTTTTAATGTGAGGCTCTCGATTTTGGTTGAGGCTCACAATTTTGGTTGAGGCTCAAAATTTTGGTTGAGGCTAACAATTTTGGTTGAGGCAAAAAATTTTGGTTGAGGCTAAAAATTTTGGTTGAGGCTAAAAATTTTGGTTGAGGCTAACAATTTTGGTTGAGGCTCTCGATGTTGGTTGAGGCTCGCGATGTTGGTTGAGGCTTTGATTTTGGTTGAGGCTCTCAGGAATTTTTGGGTGAGGCTCTCAGGATTTTGGTTGAGGCTCTCGTTTTGGGTGAGGCTCAGGATTTTGGTTGAGGCTCTAGATTTTCTTTTTTTTTTGCTCTAGATTTTTTTTTTTTTTTTGGGGGGGGGGGGGGGGGGGGGCAGATAGCTCAGTCGGTAGTGGTGGCCGCTAGCAGTCTGGAGGTCACGAGTTCAAGCCCGGCCTCACCCCCTAGGTTCACCCAGCCTCTATTGGGAAGTGGAGCAATCCACGACTGGATTATCGGCCACAGTCCCCGGCTAGGACGTGGCTTAAATTACAGCCCAGAGGGATCACCACCAGGCAGTGTACCTGAATCCCAGATCCGCAGTGCATAGCACTTGAAGAACGGATCGTCCTTTAATCCTTTAATCCTTTTTTAAAGGCTAAAAATTTTGGTTGAGGCTAACAATTTTGGTTGAGGCTAACAATTTTGGTTGAGGCTAAAAATTTTGGTTGAGGCTAAAAATTTTGGTTGAGGCTAACAATTTTGGTTGAGGCTCTCGATGTTGGTTGAGGCTCTCGATGTTGGTTGAGGCTTTAATTTTGGTTGAGGCTCTCAGGAATTTTTGGGTGAGGCTCTTAGGATTTTGGTTGAGGCTCTCGTTTTGGGTGAGGCTCAGGATTTTGGTTGAGGCTCTAGATTTTGGTTGAGGCTCACAATTTTGGGTGAGGCTCTCGATTTTCCGTTTAAATTCATTGTTTCATTCGTATTATTTATGAAAAAAAATTAAGATTTCGATTTTTCCAGATTTGAGTGAAATTTACATCATCCTAACCTTTGCGTAATTAGCAATCTCAACGGAACATCATCCTCATCTCGGAGCAGCTTAACTGGCAGTCTTTCTGCTCCATAAACTCTATAGAATTTCACAGGATAATCAGTCTTTTTCAGAGCCATTTTTCCACTCCAAGTAGCCGCATAGGCCTCCTCCAGCTCTGCAAAATTCCTAACAACATCCTTTGGTGATCCTGGCGGAGTTCTGACAGCGCTGGCTCCGACGGGCGATTTAGAGGCTCTGCGTTTTCGCATAAATTGCTGTTTTTCGGGTTGCGCCGTCAAATCTTTGGCGTAATCCACCATAATCGGATGATTTCCCTTCGAAATACACGCTCCACGGAGGCTCCGGCATGCTTCTTGAGATGTGTGAGTGTTCTCGTAGACAACGTAGGCGTACGGTTGTCCGTGATCGTAGTCAATGTTCTCTACGAAGCCGAACTCGCCGAAAGCTTTCTGAAGGATCTCCTTATCGCACCAGGAGCCGAGGCCACCGACGAAGAGCCGGCGGGAGACTTGGCTTTTACCGTAGCCGATCTTCATACGGGAACCGCCTGCACGAATCGGGCGGTCTTGTTCTTCGGCTTTTGCTTGGATTGCTTGATCGACGGTCTGAAAGAATTTTTTAACTTATAAATGTTGAGTGAGGCTAAAAATTGGTAGAGGTTCAGGATTTTGAGTGAGGCTAAAAATTGGTTGAGGCTCAGGATTTTGAGTGAGGCTAGGGCGAGTTCTTGTTAAAATTCTATGAAGCCGCGAAAAAAATTCGGTCACGAACCTGAAACATGACAAAAGCGTATGCGGCGTCCGTATTGATTGGCGTCTTTATATCGACTTCTTCCACTTTCCCGTGCTCCTCAAAAACGTGACGAATCTCTCGTTCCTTCACATCCGACGGCATATTTCCGACGAAAAGCGTCCTCGTCGCCTCGTCGTCGTCCTGTTTTAGCCGCCACGTGGATGGTTCCTTAGTCGGGCGGCCCCGATTCCCGCTTCCACTTCCGCCTTCTCGTTTACTGTCGGCTCCGTGTTGAGCTCGATTAAATCGATCCGGAATGTATTTGCCCTCCTGATCACGTAGAATTCCAGCTGGATCACATTGAACACGCTTGCCGAGCACTGATTTTAGACGGTCCATTAAGGTGTATCTGACCTTCCGAGCACAATCATTTCTCTCGAAATTCACGTAGGCTAGGCGTTCGTCTTCTTCCGGGTTTTTGACCACTTTTATCTGAAAAAATTGGTATAAAATTGCGGAAATCTCAGGATTTTTTGGTTGAGGCTCAGGATTTTTTGGTTGAGGCTCTCTGGATTTTTGGTTGAGGCTTTCTGGATTTTTAGTTGAGGCTCTCTGGATTTTTGGTTGAGGCTCTCAGGATTTTTGGTTGAGGCTTTCTGGATTTTTGGGTGAGGCTCTCTGGATTTTTGGTTGAGGCTCAGGATTTTTGGTTGAGGCTTTCTGGTTTTTTGGTTGAGGCTCTCTGGATTTTTGGTTGAGGCTCTCAGGATTTTTGGTTGAGGCTTTCTGGATTTTTGGGTGAGGCTCTCTGGATTTTTGGTTGAGGCTCAGGATTTTTGGTTGAGGCTTTCTGGATTTTTGGTTGAGGCTCTCTGGATTTTTGGTTGAGGCTCTCAGGATTTTTGGTTGAGGCTTTCTGGATTTTTGGGTGAGGCTCTCTGGATTTTTGGTTGAGGCTCAGGATTTTTGGTTGAGGCTTTCTAGATTTTTGGGGCTTAGGATTTTTATATATATTTTTTGGACTTTTGAAGAATTTATTAACTTTTTAGCAACATTTATAGAAATCTAAGAAAAATGATTGCTTTTTTAATCGATTTTCGAAATATTAAAATCAAAAATTGGTTCAATTTCAGGAACATTTAGGAATTTCAGATTTCAATTTTCAAGTTATTTTTACAAAAAAAGTCGATTTTTTGCTGCTTTTACCTCAAACGGAGCATATTTCTTGAGCTCTTGTGTCAGATATTGCTTGATTTGTTCCCGTTCCAGACGGTCATCGAAGCCGGAAATTCGAAGATTCAGGTAGACTTCTGGTGAGTGGCTTCCGAAGCGTTCCCTGAACAAAATAGAGAAAATTATGATTTTTTTATTGGTTTTTTGTGATTTTTTTCGGCAATTTTTTCTTCAAAAAGCTCCTTACCGATAATAACTGGAAAGTCCGTTGCAATTCGGTCGGTATTGAGGTCTACCGCGTTCTTCTGCCATTTTTCGCTGAAGAAATTCGAATTTAATTCGTTTTCGAGAAGAATCGGCATTTTTAGTTAAATTTCTTAGTGATTCAGGTGTAGAATGAAACGAATAAAAGAAGCAATAATAAGACACAGAAAAAGTAGAGAGTAAGCTAGAAATAAGATTGACTAAACACTGAGTTTTTGCTGAAAAAGCCGATTTTTCTCAAAATTACAGCTGGAATAGAACAGACAGTACAATAGAAATAGAGTTTTAATATGAATTTTAATATTAAAGAATCTGAAAATATATTTAAACACCAGAAATTTGTGTAAATCGATGAATTTGTAGAGCTCGTGAGCTAATCAATTATTTGCCAGCGATGTGTGCATTCTGACGTGACGGTGTACGTTCGCGGTGGTTGCGTACTTTAAATTGTTGACCGTACTCGGTACTCGGCGATGCACTGCGCATTCTAGGAAATCGATTTTCTTCTATTTTTTGATTTTTAAATCGAAATTTCTAAAATAATTCATGGTTTTCTGTCAATTTCAGATTTAAAATTGACAATTTTCAATTAAAATATCAAATTTCATTCTAAAAATCCACTAGAAACGAGGCTCCACGATTCCGGCGCTCTCTGTTTATTTTGCACGTTTCCAAAGGGCGCTTCGAGCTTTTCCCAGTGTTTTATTGAATTTTATGTGTTCTCGTCCCATTTTCTCAGTTAAATCATGCATTAAAATTATGAAACTGCATTGATTACCTCTTTTTTCCCGGAAAAATCGTATTTCGTTAATTAAAAAAAGTCGATAAGGCTCAATTAAATAAATCTATTTTCAGGATGGTTGCCGCTTCTGCCACCCGTAACATGCTCCATCAATATGGCCGTCGCGCCATCGGCATCTCGTTGATCGCCTCCGTCGGCGCCACCGCCGCCTTCTTCTTCGGATACGTTCAGCCAAGACACGAGAAATACGAACGCTTCTTCGCGTATGTATTTTCAACTTTTTCATAAAATGTTGGTTGAAATTAACCGCGAAATTAGTGAAAAGAGCGAATGTTTGACATCCAGAATTCGTAAAAAATATGGAATTCAGTATAAATTTGCGATCCGTGGTGCCAAAATCGAAGAAAATCGCTAATTTTTCCGGATTTTCACTTTAACAAGTCTCGAAATCAGTTTTTTTATTGGGAAATTTATCGTTTTTGCTGATATTTCACTCAGGATGACCACTAGAAGCTTGTGAACCTCTGACACGATTTTTTGTCGATTTACGGAGCTCAATTTTATACTAAATTTTAGCTACATTTCGTCTAATTTTGCCTGATACTGGTCCAAAATGGAGAATTTCAGTTCTAATAGGAAACAAAAAATTAAAATACACACTTTTCCTCAAGGAGTACACGAGCAATTGACAAAAAATTAAAAAAAAAACAATTTACGTTCAAAATCGTGAATTTTATGTCATTTTCCCCCTGAAAATTCAATTTTTCTTTCAGCAACTACGATCCATACACCAGAATGAAGGAGATCTGTGCCGCGAACAAGGGATACATGCACACATGCCCACAGGAGCTCGCCAAGCTCTACGAGGAGAAGGGCAAGACTGTTGCCGATTTGTAGACGCCCACGCCTCGAATCTTGTGTGTGTTCTTGTACTATTTTGTTAGTCAATTTCTTATTCTCTTCGAAATGTTGCGATATTCTTAAATAGCTTGGTTTGTTCCGAATAAAAATGTTCGTAATCCGTTTCTTCGATGAGAGCCGAGGTCTCGGTTTCTCTGCACTCTCCCCTGACAACTACAGACTCTAATTGGCACGCCGGACACCTTTTTTCTCGTCTACCATGTGTTCTGCTGCTTTTGCAAAAATATATGGATTTCTTGAGCATTTAATCGCCGAGAAATCGATTTCCCCGTGGATTTTCACGATTTTGTGTCTGCGGAAACAATTTCCCTGGAGTTTGAATTTCGTGGAGCCAGATTCGCAAAAATTTTTAGTATCTAGCTTTTTGAACAAAGTTTTATGATAATTTAGGGTCTCGCCACGCTGATTACGCATCAGAATACTAAAAATTTGAATATAAAAAATTTCGGTGAATTCGAATCCACGTGAGCTATTTTCCAGGGTTTTTGATTCCACGGATATGAATTCCTGAAGATTTTCGTTTTTTGTGGTTTTTCAGCTGATTTTTTAGAAAATTTAAGATCTCGGTAAGAAAAATATTCCGCTGAAAAAAACGTCAAAAAATATAGAAAACTCGCAAAGCCGGATGGAAGCGAAGACCCCGAAAAATGGTTTCCGTGGATCCGGATTTGCCGAATTTTCTTTATTATTGAGGTGTTTAAGCGGAATTATGGAAGATTTAAAATTTTATCAAGAACTTTTTGCACAGAGACCCCTTGTTTCCGAAAATTCGACTGAAAACGTCAGAAAACTCCGCAAATCTGGATCCACGGGACCGAAGTTTCCGAAAAATTGTTTCCGCGGGTCCGGATTCGCAGTTTTTTTTTTCTATTTTTGCATTTTTCGTACCGAGACCCCACATTCACAAAAATTTAGCTGATCGAGCATGTTACCCCAAAAATTGAGTATATTCAGGATGTGAAACGCGCTCTATCGATAACCTGCAGTGTACTCCACGAGGACTAGGGGTTTCAGAGCAAATATTCACAAATTTATGCAATTTGAACAAAAAAAAGCAATCATAAACTCGAAAATCGGAAAATAACCTGAAATTCGGCCAGGTCAGCAATCGCGCCCCACCGCAAAAGAGAACAGTACCCCAAAATCAGATATCCCGCCAAAACTACAAGAAAAAATTAACTGTGTCCACCACCACCACCACCTAATTGTCTCCCGCGAATCACTTTTCTCCCCCCCCCCCCCCCCACCTCAACCTCCTCACCGCCCGCCCGGTGGCCTCCAAAACAGTCTGCGTCTCTTCGCTCTCCACTCTCTCGTCTCGTGCCACACACCACCCCGCCACGCTCTGAAAAAAAGTTATCGAACTGAAAATCGTCATTTTTCTATTTCTTTTCATAATTTTTCTGCCCGCCGGGGTGGGGTTTCTGACAGTTTTCCACGTGGCGGCACAGCTCAACAATAATCGATTTTTCAGTTGTTTCAAAAAACTAATTTTTTTTTCCTTGGTTTCTCTAATTCTCTCATAGCTGGTAATCTCTCGTCAGGTGTCCTCACCTAACTATTAATTATCGATTATCTTTTTATTCGAAATTTCAACAACAAAAAAATGCATCACAAGTTACTAGTTACTAGGTAACCTACTACTTATATTTTAGATTTTTTTCAAGTTTTTTTTTATTTTTTAGTTTGAAAAACGCTTTCTTTCAAAGTTTTCTCCCTTTGAAATTTGGTTTTTGGTCCGTGTCCGAGAAGAGAAAAAACTCGGCCACCAATTTTTTTTCGCGGCCACATATTTTTCTTACGGCTGTCCGAGGCTCTAAAAGTCAATTTTCAAATAGATATAGACTAAAAAAATCAAAACTAGAGAAAACTCGGCCACCGATTTTTTTTCAGGCCATGTGGAATTTTACACCACTCCCTTTTTTCTGAGAAATCAAGAAAACTCGGCCACCGATTTTTTGCAATTTTTTTCGGTCACCATTCCCAAATTCGCAAAATTTTCAAACGAAAATCGGCTATAAAAATCCTTTAAAAATAATTTTGGCCTAAAAAAAGAAGGTAGAGAAAACTCGGCCACTGACTTTATTTCGCGGCCACGTTTGGCGATGACATTTTTCAAAGAAATTTCACATATTTTTTTCCGAACTTCCACAATTTTGGTCACGTGGCCTCGAATGGGGAATCCTCGGCCACCGATTTTTTTTCGCTTTCAAGGTTTGATCCAAAAGAATCAAAAATAATTGGTGGCCGAGTTTTTGCTTTTGTCAAGAGGTCGTAAAATGGAAACCTGAGCCACCACTCTGTATTTTTTTTGTTTGAGAATTCCCTTCAGGTGCACTTCTACTTACATTAGTTTCAAAAAAAACCTGAAATAGAGAAAACTCGGCCACCGAATTTTTTGGTTGTCAAACTGTGGCCTAGTTCTGCTTTTGCCAAGAGGCCGTGAAATTGAAACTTAGGCCACCACACTTTAATTTTTTTTTCACAAAAACTGAGATAGAGAAAACTCGGCCACCGATTTTTTTTTCTCGGTCCCGTTTTTTGCCAAGCCCTCATTATTTTCAAAAAAAACACACACAAAATGGTGTATGGTTACTAAAAAAAAGAGGTCAGTGATCATTAATCAGATATCAGTTTTTGGTTTTTTTTGCCATGTTTTCTCACATTTTTCGGTTGGCAGATTTTCGTGTTTTTTTCTTTCTTTTTTTGATAAATTTATTCCTCGCTTCAAATGGCAAATGGGGTGACTTGAACTGTGTGTACGTGCATGTGAGAGGGCAGAGACGCAGACAGTGAGGGCCCCTCGGAGCAACAGATGGAGAATTATGTCAAGTTCAGTTGTTTACACATTTTTTTGCAGAACCACTCCCTCTGTGTTCTCCATCTCTTTTTTTTCATTGTGAAAAGTGTGTGCTTCTCAGTATGAAATGAACTTTGTTCGAAAAATTTTAAAATTGTTAAATGACAAGGCTTCCACAATTAAATTTGCAATTTTTTGATAGTTTTAGTACCCACGAGAATACCGTATTTCTTCTATTAGTATGGCCTCCCTATTAGACTTGCACTCCCTATTAGTATTGCCCCTCGGAGACCTTCCTTTTCTGAATTTTTACATAAGATTCGAGCTTTTTCAGAAAAAAAAAACTAGTAAGCTGAAAGTCAGAAAAATGTTCTGAAAATTAGTATTGCACTCCCTATTGGGCAAAAATAAAAAAAGTATTGCAAGCGGGAAGACTATCGAAAAATAGTATTGCAGCCATACTAATAGAAGAAATACGGTATAAGCAATTTAAGATTTTATGCTATCATTTACTATATATAAAGCGCTTATTCCGTTTGTCCATAGTTTGTAGTCTATGTAGTCTTTGTAGTCTGCGAAGTTTTAGCTTCTGGAGGGATATAAAAAATGGAGGGATATAAAAAAAAAATCAAAAATTTATTTATTTATCGATTTTATGAAAAGTTAGCAGGACCGCGTAGACCGGTACATATAGGCTAAGAAGCTATTTTTAGCAAAAATTGATAACTGTCTTGTGAAAAACATGTCTGTAAAGTTTCGTAACGAAAACTCAATCGGTTGCTCAGAAATGAGCCCAGAAGCCTTATGGAAACAAAAAATAAGGAAAAGCTTAGTACAAATTCATCTCTAAAACGGTTCAAAAAAGTCCGAATCGTATGAAAATGCACCAGAGAGTGACATTTTGTGTAATTTACCATATTTGAAAGTTTGGTAAAAATTGGAAACTCAGTAGCTTCAAAACGAGCTTAAAGGTACTAAAATGTGAAAATTAGAAGAGTTCATGCTTCCGCTTGTTTCCATGATATGAAATCAAAAAATACACTGGTAAAACAAGTGAATGAACGTTATTTAACTTTTTAAAATTTTGACACTTTTCGAAAAAATCGAAGTTTTCGTGAAAAATTTCCAAATTCTCGAGGTGTCCCATAGCAGTTGGGCGGTCGATTTTTTAACTTTTCGCTCGTTTGCTCTCAATTTTTCAGCAATCAGAATAAAATTGTAGGTACATAGGTTTTTTGGTATGCTGAATCCGATTCCGATACTAGTTTTCCATGAAAAAGTTCGAAAGTGTCTGAAACCCTAAAAATTAGGGGGTGTCCCATAGCAGTTGGGCGCACTGTATATGCATCCGTTTAAAGTTTATTTTCTACTAGCCAGCACAGTCCATAGAGTTCTAAATAGCGTTATCCCGTGCTGCGAGGCTGCCCCATTTCGTTTTGACCTACAAAAAATGCGGGATTTTTTTGCCTAAAAATATGACGTCAGCACTTTTGTAATCATGCAAAATCAGTTGTGAACTCTGCGTCTCTTCTCCCGCATTTTTTGTAGATCTACGTAGATCACGCCGAAATGAGACACTCTGAAGTAGTTTCTCCAAAAACCTCACTGAAAAATTTTGTGCAACGTTATCTGTATAGTTACAAATTTTCGATGTCTACTAAAAATATTGCAAATTGAATTATAAAGAGTTGGTCAGTTGAGAAAATGTTTTCCCATCCTACTCTCTATATCGAGTTATACATTGTCAATCTCATATCCTACCTAATTCCAAAATAACACTCAATTCAACAATAAAAGAAAGTCACGTGGCAACGCGAAAAAAAAAAGATAAACAAGGAACGTCTTCTTCTTCTCTATTCAATTCCATTCATAGTGGACTAGGTGAGCCGCTCGTCAGTATCTGCTCACCGTCTGCGTCTCTGCTTGGCTCTTCTCTTTCTCTCCATGTGCTCCGGCTCCCCCTCCTCACACTCAACCACACACACACACACACGTATACATATCTTCTTATAGTTTTGTTGCATGCTTCATCTCTTTTCTCATCTTTTGCCTTCTATGTACTTTGCTTTTTTTCCAGATCTCCTGATGAACTAAACTCTTGGGAAATAAATTATGAGGATACGGCACGTGGTGTTCTGCCTGCTCGCACTGGTTTATGGTGAGTACTTTGAGGTTTTGGTGTTTGATAGCAAAAGTCATCAATCTATTTTTCGGGTTAATTGGGTTAATATAGGTATTATTATGCAGCTAGATGATGATTTGGTTCTATCTAAACAAAAAAGTGCAATTAAAATCGAATTCTCACTGGTTTACATAAATTTTTAGTTATAATCACAAATTTAATAGTTTACGCTCTATTTTTTTTTTTGACAAACTAGATATAGTTAAACATATTTGAAATTTGATCCAATATCCAATATAAGTGAAATCAAGTTAAGGTTGTTAAGTTTGATATATGTAGTAGTAAATATATAGAAATGTTTTTCATATCAGGTTCAGCCAATCATATTCGAGTTGCGTAGTGCTTATGCAGTTGATAGGTTTTTTGGTATAATCTAGTTATGTTGTAACTCTAAAAAAATTTTCTAATTATCATCACGAATATGTATATCGTTTAAGAAGTTAGAAAAAAACACTGATTATTTTTTTATTAGCTCAAAAAGTATGTATTAGTCCCATTTAGCTGGCTTTTAGAAATTCGTGTTTAATTTTGATTAGTTTGACTATGGAAATTGTTTGAGCCCAAAGTTAAGCAATTTATGTTATTGCAGATTAGCTGCAGACTTTTTCTATTAGAATAGAATCTTATTACATAGTTATTATTGCCTAATTTCAGCTATACAAAATGCGACTTATCAACTTATCATTTTAGTTGTAGTTGATCGCAGTTGAAGAAAATTGAAATGTTATTATGATCTTAAAAAAATACATATCACTTTAATTATGAGTGACTTGAAATTGCTATTTTTTATTGCAATTCATAGTTGATATATGTTCAAAAAAGTCAACAAGTTAACTGATTTGCTGATAGTGAATATTAAATTTAGCGCAATGAGCAATTGATGCAATTAAATGTTAGTTGCAGTTTTATTCTGTTAGTGGGTATTTAGAAAATAGCTAGGTGCAATTTAAACTAAATTTTCAACAATTTAGGAATTTAAACTTTACTTTTTAGTCGCATCACTTATCTAGGCACCCCACTTTTTAACTTTAAAAGCGCCTAACAATAAGTATCTAAGTTGTCCTGTATTTTATTTTAAAATTGCCAATTTGTTAATTTTTTCTCTATATAATTAATTATCTATTGATATTTACAAAATGTGCCGAGTCCTGCCCTTCCAAAGGAAACTAGTGGGGTGCAATACCAATAGAAGAGTACAAAATTTACAGAAGTCCAAAATAATATGCATCACGGTTGAGAGCTTTTTAAATTTGTTATCAGTATTTAGGCCTTGGCTCAAACACATCATAAATTGGTACCTGTGCAAGAAAATTAACCAAATACAGCTTTCTACGACCCTTTTCAATTTTTTCCAGGCGCCGAAACTTCCGACGATGATCTCGACGAACGGACAAATATCTTCATCCGTGATAAACTGATTCCGGCGTTGAAGCTTGCAGAAGGTAGTTTGTTTTTTTGGACTCAACAGAAAATAATCGCCGGCACTCAAATTAGATGGCATTTATCGTCAGAAGAAGCTTTGGGCAAAATCCCCCGGTAGCAAAGCAAAATAATTTCGTTCGATCAAACATTAAAAGAGATTTTCAACTATATATATAATCAGTGATAAGCCTATAATCTTTAGTGTTTCCCCCGAAAGCACTAATCTATGGGAAATTTCCTTTTCGGGGGACGTGAGTTTATGCAGAAAAAAAAATTGAAGTTTAGTTTATTTTTGGAAGGATTTTTAATCTTGTGATAAGGGATTTAACAAGATTTTCTGATTTTCTTGCAGTGACCAAGGTGAATTTCACACGATTACACTTATGCCATTGCTCAAGGGAAGTTGGATGCAACGCGAGGACTACCGGATGGGTGCCTGGAATCGAGTTCCTTAATGAGACGGATCGCAGTTTTTATGAGGTTAGGCTTTAACCATGTGGTCGAGTTTTTCCTTGCCCGCAATAGATCCTTATTGACCAAAACTACAGTAATCCTACAGTACCTCAACCATCTTCCTCTATTAGACCTGTCACCAAAGTATTTGACAAAGCAAAAAAACAAGAATAATTTAATTACTCGATAACTCCAAAAAACAACAAAAAATTGTATTTTGGTTTTTTAAATTTCTTTATCTGATTGTGAATATTTTCGTTTTCCCCGCGATTTCTTTAAAAGATCAAAAGACTAAGACTAAGATAATCTTACAGTACCCCGACCCTATCCCTCCACTAACCTTAATCTCTTCAAAAAACAATGAGCATGTTTTCTCCTAAGCTACAGTAATCCTACAGTACCCCTACAGTACCCCAGTACTACTACAGTACCCCGACCCTATCCCTCTACTAATCTTAATCTCTTCAAAAAACAATGAACATGTTTTCTTCTAAGCTACAGTACTCCTACAGTACCCATACAGTACCCTTACAACACTACTACAGTACCCGACCCTATCCCTCTACTAACCTTAATCTCTTCAAAAAACAAAAAAAACATGTTTCTCCTATACTACAGTACTCTTACAGTACCCCAGAGGTGTCCTTATAAGTTTGACTAGTTTTTGTCATTTGGCAGTAAAACTACGGTTCTTCTAAAATTTCGGTTACTTGGTTACTAGGTCTCAATTCTCACACTAGACCAATCCTCTCTTTCCAGAACACGTGCTACACGGACGGAAGCTGCTACCAGAGCGCTCGGCCGTCACCCGAAATCTCACATTTCGGATGCATGGACGAGAAATCTGTGACCGACGAGACCGAGTTTCACGATACGGCAGCGAAAGTGTGCACGAACAACACGAAAGACCCGCACGCTACCGTCTGGATTTGCTGTGATAAGGGAAATTTTTGTGCGAACGAGACGATCATCCACTTGGTAAGTGTGATCTCTTTTTTGACATCCGGATTTTGAATTTTCAAATTTTCAGGCGCCAGGCCCGCAGCAGTCATCCACGTGGCTGATTCTTACTATCCTCGCCCTGCTCACGTTCATCGTGCTCCTGGGCATTGCAATTTTCCTCACCAGAAAATCATGGGAGGCGAAATTCGACTGGTATATAAGATTCAAGCCAAAACCTGGAGATCCTCTACGCGAGACGGAGAACAATGTACCGATGGTTACAATGGGCGACGGTGCTGGAAGTTCTGTGCCAGAAGTTGCTCCAATCGAGCAGCAGGGAAGCACAATGAGCACATCTGCAGGGAACTCGTTCCCTCCTGGAATCATGCCTAATAACATGAAGGATATGCTTGATGTACTCGAGGAGACAAGTGGATCTGGTATGGGTCCAACTACACTTCACAAACTCACGATTGGTGGACAGATCAGGTTAACTGGTAGAGTTGGATCCGGAAGATTTGGTAACGTGTCACGTGGAGACTACCGAGGTGAAGCGGTCGCTGTGAAGGTTTTCAATGCGCTCGACGAGCCGGCGTTCCACAAGGAGACGGAGATCTTTGAGACGCGGATGTTGAGGCATCCGAATGTGCTGAGATATATTGGAAGTGATCGGGTTGATACTGGATTTGTAACAGAACTTTGGCTGGTGACAGAGTATCATCCCAGCGGGTCCTTGCACGATTTTCTGCTCGAGAATACGGTTAACATTGAGACGTATTATAATTTGATGAGGTCGACGGCAAGTGGACTTGCGTTCCTGCACAATCAGATTGGAGGGAGCAAAGGTAAGTGCAATATACATGTGTCTCAGAAATCTAGGAGCCTAGACTAGGCCCCTGAGAAGAAAAATTTGGACCAACGGTGTCTGAAACTTTTCTATTCAGAGAGTAGTCTAGGACGCCAACTGAGTCCGCTGGCCAGACGTACTCTGTCGTTGAACATATATTAATCAAAATACAAATTCCAGAGTCCAACAAGCCAGCGATGGCTCACCGGGATATCAAGAGCAAGAACATCATGGTCAAGAACGATCTGACGTGTGCCATCGGAGATCTCGGTCTCTCGTTATCCAAGCCAGAAGACGCGGCATCAGATATTATTGCCAATGAGAACTACAAGTGCGGTACTGTTGTGAGTTTTGGGATCTAGGCCATTTTAGTCAGAGAGCTCAAGGCTCGAGACCCTGCCAAGACGGAGGTTTTGGCGTAAAGTCTAGCTATAATCTTTTTTCAAAATTTTCACAAATTAAATTTTTTAGAGATACCTTGCACCGGAAATCCTGAACAGTACGATGCAGTTCACCGTCTTCGAGAGCTACCAATGTGCCGATGTCTACTCATTTTCTCTAGTCATGTGGGAAACCCTATGCAGATGTGAAGATGGAGATGTTCTGCCGAGAGAAGCGGCCACAGTGATCCCATATATTGAGTGGACCGATCGGGATCCACAAGACGCTCAGATGTTTGATGTGGTTTGCACGCGGAGGCTCAGACCTACAGAGAATCCTCTGTGGAAGGATCATCCGGTAAGATAATAAACTTTATGTAAAGTACTTCTAACTACTTTTCAGGAAATGAAACACATTATGGAGATTATCAAAACGTGCTGGAATGGCAATCCGAGCGCCCGTTTCACCTCCTATATTTGCCGCAAACGAATGGATGAACGGCAGCAACTGTTGCTGGACAAGAAGGCAAAAGCTGTGGCCCAGACGGCAGGGGTGACAGTTCAGGATCGGAAGATTTTGGGTCCCCAGAAACCGAAAGACGAGTCACCGGCAAATGGTGCTCCGCGGATAGTTCAGAAGGAGATTGATCGAGAAGATGAGCAGGAAAATTGGCGGGGTAAGAATTTTGATCAGGCTCCTATTGTGGACCGAGCTACTAAGCCCGGACCAAAAAAAAACCAACATTTTGGGTATCATGTCTATCTGGTGCCTTAAATACCCTACGAATTTAGAAACTTTTCTCAAAAGCTTCCAACTAAACAAATTATCTTTAACCTTGAAGGTCAGATCTACCTACTACCTAATACTATAGTAGCGGACACTTAATAAGTCCAGGTCCCTAACCTAGCATAGTTTATATGCCCGCCACCGTAGAATTTTGCGCCTTTAAAGTGAAGAACACTTTTCAACATAAATTAATTTTTTTCAGAAACTGCAAAAACTCCCAATGGACACATTTCCAGTAATGACGACTCGTCACGCCCACTTCTTGGTTAGAGCCCATTTTATCTTCGTTCTTAGGCGCCAATATATCAAAATTATTATAATTATTATGTTCTATATACTACACTTATCACCTCTCGTGACTTCCTCCCACCCCCATATCGATGATCTCATTTCTCTTCCTCAACCACTAACTGTCTGCTACCTATTTCTTGTTTATTAGCGGGTGCATTATGCAGCTAATTGTCCGGCGCCCCATCATTCTAAAAGAGACTCCTCACCGTGTACCTCAGAAAAACATAAAAATCTTGTGATAGGTATGTACTGCATAAGCTTTATTACCCTCCCCCGAAACTTTGTAGTTTGTAGTTTACCCTGTTTTTTTTCTGTACCATGATTTCAAGTGTTTTTGAAATTTTATTTTGTTTTTATTGTTATTATTATTACTATTTTCAAAAAAGGAGAAAACACATTTCAATGCAAAAACTGAAAATGAAAATAAAAAATTTGATTTTAAGACATGATAATTATACAAATATCAAAGACGGGCGGAACAAGGGATTGGTGGGAAATTTGAATCTTTCATAAAAACTCAAATTAGTGGGCTTTAAATTGGGTGGAGCTTTAGAAATTGCCACAAAAGGGGCGGAGCTCTACGCTCCGCCCACAAAATGGATGGACTGCAATTTCGCCTCAAATTTTACGAAAATTCAAAAAAAAAATTTTAAGCGCCGCGCACAATATGGTTTTAATTTTTGAAAAAAAATGAAAATTGTATATTTTTGACCTATCCTTACCCGCCGTCTCTAATAATTAGTTTTTGTAGAAATACGGAAAAAGTGCACCAGGATTGTGAGCTTGGTTACGGAGAATTTTCTTCAAAAATAAGAAAATTCCTAGAAATAACGAGATTGTGACGCTGAAAAATGGAAAGAAAATGTGGGGGATGGGGGCGGAGTCACACGTGGAATTTGAAAAAATTTGTGGGGGCGGGGCGAGAGATAAACTACAAGAATAATGCAAAAAAAGTGAAGAGAGATCAGATTCATAAGAAAAAGTGTAAAAAATGTGGGACCCCTTTATTAGTAGCGCACGGCGAGGGGTACTGTACCTCCTAACAAATTTCCAATTTCAGGGCGCACCACTAATAGAGGGTAAAGAATCAGTGCCTAAAGTGGGAGCCGAGGCTTCTTCAGTCAGTGACTGGCGGCCTCGTTTCCGCACCTTTCCCGGGCTGAGCTCCTGGTAGTGAAGCCCGTTTTCGGCGCTCCCAGACGTCGTTCTTGCCCTGAAAATTGGAGGATTTGGAGTGGGAGGGGTATGGTAGGTACGGTTGGTACGGTAGGTATAATAGACAGAACTGTATTACAACTGTTTGACCTATAGAAAACGCGGAAATTTTGGTTTGAAGTCATATTCCAGAAATAAAATTCCTGCGATTTCTGTTGGTCAAAAGCCCAAAGGACCTCTGTAGTACTGTACAGTCATATTACTCGATGTACAGTACAAAGTTTCACTCTCCAGAAAAATAAACCCAGTTATAAACGTTTCTATCAAGCCAGTGAACACTCTGACTTTTATCAAACGTTTCTTTTTTCCAATGAAATATTATATATAGTTCAAAAAAAAATCTGCACTTCAATTTAAGAATTTTGCCTCCAAACTTACCCGTAATTTATTCGAACATTGCTCTGAAATATTTCGGGAATTTCAAAAAATTTTCTGACTCCAAAACTCAGAAAACCGGTAACTTTACTCTCAACTTACATCCATAGGTTTCCAAGAACAATAAGGCAGAGGTAACCCATCTGGCCCAGTAGGACATGGTGCATCGAGTCCAGGTATTCCCTGATCTCCCTTCTCTCCAGCTGGACCAGGCCTTCCGTCGATTCCTGGCTCCCCATCGTTGCCGGGCGGACCTTGTGGACCCTGAAATTGGTATTTTATTAGGGTTTTTTACGAAATTTTTTGAAAGAGTCGCACCATAGGCCCCGGATATCCTTTCGATCCTTCGGGCCCTTGTTTTCCCTGTAACTCATTGCGGTTAGGCTTTCATGAATCACCAAACACCACACTACACAAAGAAAATTGAAAAGGACCAGGATGCCACTACACCGAGTTTGAATTAAAATGAAAAGAAAAAAGAAAAAAACCAAACCTACCGTTTCTCCCTCTGTGCCGTGAGGGCCTCGAAGACCCATCGGGCCTGGTGGACCTGGGAGACCCAGGGATCCAGGCTGGCCTGGAAGCCCTGGAGGTCCAAGATCACCCTTTTCTCCAGGCGGTCCTGGAAGGCCAGGTGGACCCCGTGGGCCTGACTGACTGCCGCTGATCTCTCCGGCGCCCTGGAATAGGTTCAGGTTTACTGTATGGGTAGTGAACTTACAGGTTGCCCTGGCAATCCGGGCGGTCCGATGTCTCCTCGATCTCCGCGCTCTCCGGAATGTCCTGGAAGACCCTGAGGTCCACGTTCTCCTGACGGCCCTACTGGTCCGTGATGTCCCTGTAATTTTGCGGTTGAAAACGATTATTCTGGTAAGTTACATAAGTGTCAAGCTTCTAAAAAACACCTACCCTAGGTCCCGGTGGTCCTGGTGGTCCTGGAATCACATTCTTGCCACGTAGCTCGGAGATGTCCTCAATAAGCAGCGGCATAAGCTCGGTCTTCAGCAGCTTCTTCAAATCCTCATTGATAGTCCCGTTCGGTGCGACGAGTGAGATTCCGTGTCGACCCTGTTTGGATAGATAGAAAAGTGGATAGGAAAGAATGCTAATTAAAAGTCATGCAAAATCATGTTAGTGCACACTCACTCTCCGTCCGCGTTTGCCGGGCGTTCCTTCTGGTCCGGGGAGTCCCATGTCCCCGCGTAAGCCTTGCTCGCCCTGAATAACTAGAAGGATTAGCGAAAAAGCACACACAACACGTCACACTAGGTAAGTCTAACAGGCATCAAACATATTGAGATGTCACTTACCTTTTCTCCTTTGTCCCCTGGCCGTCCATCTCTTCCTGGTGGTCCTGGGGGTCCGACTAAAGCCTTGCCGCCGTTGAGAAGGTTAGCTGCACCTGCGGCTCCTGGAAGGCCTCGATCTCCGGGCTCTCCACGTTCACCACGCTCTCCTTTTTCGCCCTGAAACAAAAAATGATGTCCTTTGAAAAGTTAAGAGCACTTTGAATTTGATCTCCACTCTGTACCCTGCCTTCACAGAAAAACAATAAAGTTACAACATCCCTACCGGCGGTCCTTGTGGTCCTATAATCGTTCTTCCTGGCTCTCCTGGCGGTCCTTGAATTCCAGTGCACTGTGACGCGTGGCATACGCCTGGGGGTCCGGGCGGTCCAGGTGGTCCGGGGGAACTTGCAGTTGAAGAGGATGCGACTCTCGGGTAGGTGGAGAGGAAAGCGGTGTCTCCCTGAAAGGTTACGGTGAAACACAGCGACAAAATCACAAAATTTGGAGTTAAGAAGTACAGGACCAACTGACAATTTTCCAACCAACCTTCTCTCCCCGTTCTCCTGGTGGTCCTCTTGCGCCGGGGATTCCATCTCTTCCAGGGCTCCCTGTCTCTCCCTTCGGTCCGATCTTCGACTCCCCGTCGAAGCCAGGCAACCCACGATCTCCCTTCAAGCCATGTCTTCCGTCTCTTCCAGCTGGTCCAGGGGGTCCAGGCGGTCCTGGAGGACCGGGCAACACATTACCCATATTTGTGTGGTGACTCATTGGGCCGGGTCCTGCGTGGGGTCCTACGTATGGTCCGGTCATGACACCACGGTCACCCTTGGGTCCTGGGAAGCCTGGGGGTCCCAGAGGTCCGCGTTCTCCTCGGTCTCCTTTTGATCCTGGGGTTCCCTGAACAATTTTAGTTGAGAAAAAAAAAATTTTTGTGAGGTTAAAATTGTGCCGCATGCATGTTTCGTTTTCAGATTGGTACGGTTAGGAAGTATCCAAATTAGGCAAGGCAACTGACACTCTAACTTAAAATTATTATATCTCTACGCAGAGACAAACTATCAAAAATTGTCAAAATATGTAAAATAAAAATTTATCATTTTATCATTTTATCATTTGACAATTTTTGACAATTCTGAGTTTTTCGAGTGAACAAAAAATACACCACACGGAAATTTCATAAAAAATAAGCATACCGGCAGTCCGCGTGGACCATCCAAGCCAATTGGACCCTGAATTAGTTGCAATGATAAGGTGGTAGGGGGATATTGAGAAATTTGTAGGGATGGTGCTGGTGAGGAGGTGATGGTGCGGGAGGTTTTGGGGTTCAAGCTAAGAGTTTATGCTTTTTAGGCCTATAAACTTACTATTAGAGTCGTAGTGGGTTTCTTAGGATCTCAGGAATAAGACTTAAGGCTTAGAGCTTCTGGCTTGAAATTGAATCTAGAATTTGGCTTATGCTCATTTTTAGCAGAGGCTGAGGACCTTCGGCTGAAACCTTGGGTTAAAAGGGCTAAACTTAATAATTAGGGTCAGATTTAGGGTTTAGAAACTTAAGCTCACACTTATACCTTATGCGCTTTACGCTTAGGCCTAGACTGGACGCTAGGATTTAGCTTAAACTTATGGCATAAACTCTGGTTTCAGGCTTACGGCCTTAGACTTTGGCCCTAAAATCTCCGCACCAAATGCAAAAACAAAGGGATGGAACAGAAAATGTGTAAAAAACTGAAAAACACACCGGAAATCCAGGATAGCCTCGAAGTCCTTTCGGGCCCTGAAATATGTGAGTTGAAATGAGAAAAATTAGAAGAAACTGAAAGAAATTAGAACTTTTTCGTTGTGAATTTATAATTTCTTTGAGAATCCTGTCACCGAGAAGCTATCTAAAAACTACAACGACTACAAATACTACACTGTACCGCTGGTCCTGGTGGCCCTGGCATTCCACGTAGCTGAATTGCCTGTCCATCCGGTGAGTACAGCATTCCGAAGGCTCGCATTTTACGGGAAATCGATTCATCTAGATTCTGAAATTCGGAAAACAAATGACTATCACGACCACAACTTTGAAAACTAGTACATTTGAGAGTGGGACCCTCGGCCGGCGGTAGTATGGAGCTGGAAGACCTGGAAGTCCCTGGAAACACGAATAGATTTACAGAGTCACGACATTTATAGCTTTTGATATATTTTGTTGTCTCGGAAAGACTCTGGATTCTTGTGCTGGGAAGGGTGTATGAAAATGCATTAAAAATTGAATTTTCCGGTGGAGCTGTAGCGAGAGCAGCAATTCAATGAGCAATCGGAAACGAATAATTATCAAAATGATTGCAATTGAATTTTAAACATTTATCAAACATTTTTTCGGTTTGCAACTCTTTGAAGATCTATTTTACGCGGAGTGGAGATAAGCTTTTGGGCAGAAGGTAATTGAGTATGCTAACTTTGCACGGTTCTATCTCCGCGGAGAAAAAAGTTATCAAAAAGTTGTCAACTAACAAAGTGTTTCTCATAAAATTTCAAGCATTTTGAAAATTGAAAACTTTTTGTAGCTTTTTTCTGCGCGGAGATATAGTCGTTTGAAGTTAGGGTCCTCTTGCCGGCCACCTCAGAGAAAGTTAGCAGGTTTTAAACCTTTTTAAACCAAAATTTAGTTTTCAAAATAATGTTTTCCAAAAACCTTACTGGAGCAAATTTACCACCGGAAAAATCAAATTTTTTTGCTAATATGAAAATAAAAAAGTTCAGTGATATGGAAACGATCACCCACAGGCCATCCTGGCGATCCCCGTAGACCCTGAATTTGTTGATTTTTTCATTATTTCTGTTTGGTATAACTGTGAGATCGCGAAAAAGTATGAAAATTGGTCTCGCAACGATTTTGTATTTGCTTAACGAGCGAGAGAAAAAGTCATCCGCCTTTAAGTTCGGGTTACGGTAGATTTTTTAAATTTCTATCTTTTTTTCAATTTCAAAAATAGTTTCAGATTGAAAAATGTCATTTTTTGATAAATCTGAGGAGAAATGAAAATTAATTTCAAGAAAATCTGCAACGTTTGAAAAATTACACCGTACTATTAAATTTAAAGGCGCATGCTATCTTCTTATTTTCGGTTAGAAATCCTTCTGCGAGACCTTTGGAATTAACTTCTTGCGATTTTATGGGATCTAAGATATGAATCTCGAAATTTTGAGAGTTTGAAAAAGAATCGATAATTGTTTGGCTTCAACTTACTGGTGGTCCTACTGGTCCGCGTTCTCCGGGAGGTCCTGAAATTGAATAATTATTTTTATGTTTAAATTAATTTTATAAATTTTCAATATCCCCAATTTTCCTTTAAACTGAACTCTTCCTTCCCCAAGGAACCCCAACACAGCTGCCGAACGCACGCTCCGTCTCTCTCTTTCTCTCCCGTCTCACCGAAACTGGTATACGCACAACGCTTCACGTGCCGGTCATGGCCGTGTGGCCTAATGGATAAGGCGTCGGTCTCCTAAACCGAAGACTGCAGGTTCGAGTCCTGCCTCGGTCGAAATTTTTTGCGGGTTTCATCATATGTATAGATGCTCGCCGCCTGCTCTAATCACTTAATCAATCACGTTTTAGATTAGATCGGCTCCCGAAATCTTTTCGAACAATCAAAGTGGTGATGGCTACTATAAGATAACGTCAGGCACGGGAATTCGAGATTTTTCAAAGGTGGGAGGAGGGTAATTTGTTATTTTGAAAAAAAATTAAAAATTTATGAAAGATAAATTTAAAATCTTCTGTTTTTAATGTTCAAAAAATAAAAAATAAACATTGAAACCCAATTTTTTAACAGATTTTCATTAAAACTTGACATGAGTTTCAAACTTCAAGTCCCAAAAATAATTTTTGCAGAGACGTAGAAAATTTTTAAATATTTTAAACTCAGTTATTACTGCAACTAACAGTTGAGAACGACTTTCAAAGTTTTTTTCCCCAGATCCCCCAAAACTCAAACGCCCTCAGGAAAATCCGTGATAGCATGTCAATTGGTCTTGATGGCCAATTTGTCACATTTCTTTTGATCGTAGACACCCATTCGACCACAGGACATCACATCAATTGTTGTAACATAATGTTACATGTTTCTCCCCCGTTGCTCACAGAGCATCACCTTTTCACAAGCATCTCGGGAGAATTGTTGAATTATACTATTCAAATACACAAATACACAGAATTTACAGCCCTCTCCCCCCTCATATTTTGGCCGTAAGAGGTGCAGTTTACAGCGTGGTTGTTAACTTACCTGCTGGACACATACACGAATTGCGCACACGTCGAGACTTTGCCACGTCATCGTCGTCGGTGTTTGAATCTGATGAAGGGAGTTGGTCTATCTGGAAAAAAGGAACTGAAAAGTAGGGTAGAAAAAATCTAAGTGTTTTCTAATTGATGCACCATGTCGTTAGGTAACTATCGATAACAGGAAGTCCTAGAAATCAGGCTAAAAAATATTAGCTGAGTTTTTTTTCTTTATGCACCATGTCGGGAAGTAGTGGTTTCTGACATGGTGCATCGACTGAAAACTATCAAATCCAACTATGAAAGTTTGGCCACCACCGACTTTAAAGCTCTGCCAATTTTTTGATGCACCATGTCGGCAATTGCTGCTTCCCGACATGGTGCATCAAGGAAAAACCTCCGATGATATTTTTAGACTGATTTTTAGGACTTCCCGTTATAGATAGTTATCTTAAAATATTTTGGCATTAATTTTGAAAATTTCCACTTCCTTTTTCTGGAAAATTCGAAAAAACGTTTTTGATGCATTTTGAAAATCTCTGAAACTTTCTAATTTCTTCTGAAACTGTCGGAACATTTGTAAATTTTTCTTTACATTCTCAACTTTCGGCCGATTCTGAACCTTGTTTTATTTTGAACAACATTCTACAAATTTATCACCTGAAAAATTTAAAAGTCCCCCGGCAATTTTTATTTATTCCCCCCCCCCCCCCCCCCCCCCTCCTTGAAACAAAATCTCTTGCCCCTCTAACCTTGACAGTGGCATGGCAAATTGAGTTTATGACGAACGATATGTGTGTGAAACTTTTTATTATTAAGTCCTAAACTTCTTCGGGCGGGGTGGTACTTTGACACGATTTGGAGTGATGGCTTCCCGCAGATTATGCGAAATGTGAGGTAGAGAGACCCCCTGTTATCTTTTCACTTGGAGAAAAGGAGTAGAAGTGAAGAAGAGATTCTTGACAGGGAGGAGCCCATAAATTATTACGTAATGCACTATGTAATACACTAGAAATTTATGTAGATAGAGAGGCGGAATACGATTGCCGGAAGTTGCCGGAATTTGGACAAGCTTATGGAAAGTTAGGAACAAGTTGCTATAAAGTTGCCGAAAATGTAAAAAATTGCCGAAAATAACCGATTGCAAAAAAGGTATTAAATTTCACCGGAAATAGCCGGGTATTGTTAAAAATCTGCGAATTCAGATCAAAATTTGAGAAAATCAATAAAACTTTTGCAAATTGCAAAGTGCGAAAATTGCCAAAATACGTTAAAATGTTTGCTGAATTCTGTTGAAAGTTGCCAACAACTGCAGAAACTTTTCGAATTATTTTTAACTTTCTCGATAATTTCCCGATTTTTTTGGTAAATGATGTCGAAAGTTTGAATAAAATTGCTGATTGTTTGGAGAAAGTTGTCAAAAGTTTGGAGGACGCTGTTCGAAGTCATAAAAAGTGGTCAAAAATTATTGATTGTTCTCCGCTAGAGCTAGGTTTTTTGTTCAATTTTTGAGAAACCTTTTCCTACACACGTTGCCATTACAGTTTGATCTACAAAAATGCGGGAATATTTTTTTTCAGAAAAAGTGTGACGTCAGCACGCTCTTAACCATGTAAAATCATATGAGATGTCTGCGTCCCACCTCCCGCATTTTTTGAAGATCAAACCTAAGACATTCTGACTCCACGTGTGCCTACAATAATTGTTTTTTATGTCAAACTCTTCAGAAACCCTTAAAAATCTTCCAAATTGTTCAATAAAACCATAATTTCCCTCCATAAAACATATGTCGAAGATAAAAATGGTACCAACAATCGTCGTACTGTTCCTCCTGCTTTGCCAATCCTAACCGTCAATTAGAAAAGTGACGGAGGAGAGGGATATATAGAAAAGATGTGCGAAAATTATAGAGGATGTGTATGTGACAGTAAACGTCTCTTTAGAACATCCCCTGCCACGTGGCAAGCCTGGGGTCTACTTGACATTGGTCAGTGCAAACGAAAACAGCTGGTGCCTTGGCAGGAACGAGGTACAGGTGGTCATGTTTGAAGTGGAGTAGGCATGAATATCATGTTTACAGAAGCAGGTGATGGGACAGGGAATGAGTAAACTCATTAATATTATGAGAAGCTTTACATGTTGAAAATTTGCCGAAGGTTTGAAAAAATTTCCAGTAAATGGAAATTGCCAAAATTTCTTCAAATCTGACAAAAGTGGATGTCAATAATAAAATCCAGTGAAAAATGTCTGAAGTTTTAGAAAATTCCAGAACGTTTCAGAAAGTTCTAGAAAGATTTAAAAAATTTCAAAAAGTTCTATAAATTTTCATAAAGTTTTATAAAGATCTAGACGGTTTCAGGAAACTATTGAAAATTCGGAAATTATTTGAAAAACTTCAAAAAAAAATTTTGAGACTTTAAAAAAAATTTTTGAAATTTTCTGGAACATTCTGCAACTTCTTTAAAAGTTTCAAAATTTTGCAGAAATTTTTAGAACTTTTTAGAAAGTTGCAGAGGTTTGCATAAAGTTTCAGAAAACACTCTGAGATTTCAAAGAAATCTAGAGAATTCCAGTAATACTTTGGCAGTTTTTTTTGGCAAATTTTGAAAATTTTACGAATTTTTGTACTTAAACTTTCTGAAATTTTTTTGGAATATTCTGCAGCTTTGAAAATTTTTTCAAGTTTCAGAAAGTTTCAGAAATTAAAAAATATCTGAAATTCCAGAATATCAATTTTTCACTACTTTTCTTTTTTCTAATACCCATAAACAGTTCCCTTATTGTTTCTCAATTAGAAGAAAGAATGCAAACGGAGCACACACTTAAGAGCTCTCAACAGTAATATGATATGAGGCGTGGCATCTCCCCCGTCTAATCATTCATACCTGAACGACAAGTTGATCGATGCGCTTTTCGAGAGTTGAGATCCTTGTTTGTTGGGCGGTAAAGACGATGCAAACGAGCAAAAACATGAGCACATGCGGCACTGCGGCGGTCACAAAATGCCGATCTATCGGTACTCGGGGCGGTGAGATCCATGTTTTCTGGGGTGGCCAACGATCGGAGACACTTGACGTGCCGTCCGTGCCAACGACCACCACGTTTCCAGATGGTGATGGGGAGGTCATCGGTGCAATTGGCGAATCATATGGGGGGCCTGGTTTGGATGTTGATCTGGAAATTTTAGTTTGTTGGGAAGGAATTTTAAGAAAATTGAATGACAGCGGGAGGTTTAAGGAAAAAAACTGAAAAAAGGTTCTTAGGGCCTTTGGCCTAGGCTTATGATCATAGTCTGAGGTGTCAGGCTGTCCCATTTCGGTTTGATCTACGTAGATCTGCGAAAATCGCGGGAATTTAGACGTAGACTTCTCAACTGATTTTGCATGGTTAAGAATGTGCTGGCGTCACATTTTTTTTGGGGAAAAAATTCCCGCATTTGTTGTAGATCATCCCGTAATGGGACATCCTGACACCACGTAAGGCTTAGGGTCTTTAACTTAAGCTTAGGCTTGAGCAAATGTTTAGATTGATTATTAGACAATTTTTTACATGAAGCCTTTTTTTAATTTTTAGAAAATGGCAAAAAATGCATAAAATTCTATCAAAAGCAAAATTAATGGGAAAAAATAGCAACGGAAGTTCAAATTTAGAAAAAAAAGAAGCTCCGCCCATTTATTGGCTTCACTCCCGTTTTTGCACAAAATTTTGGCAACCAAATTAAATTTTAAAAAATTTGCCTTGCGAAAAATTTTGGGAAATTTAGAATACATACAAACCTATTAAAAATGAAATTTAAAAAAACCCCAATTCATGCCACTTCCAAGCAGAAGCCCAAACTTGAGTCGAACACCTGTTGCACAAAAACTTTTTGGTATATACAATTGAAAGTATAAGCATAGGCACACACACGGCACGCGCATCATCATGATTTTACGACTGTCGTCACTGTTTTTTTTTCTCTTTCCCCCACTGACTGACCGAGAGAGAGAGGCTATTTATCGAGTAATGGACAAAAAAGCAAACGGCCCGGAAAGGATGATGCTTCTTCACTTATACGACTCCTTTACAGGCTGCTATGGAGGACGTAGATTCGGTCCTACCAGCCGAAAAAGGAGACGAAGAAGACGTCTTCCTTTTCAATACAAAAGTACACAAAAAGATAATAAATCGGTTGAGGAGGAGAAGGGAAAGGTTGGCGCCGGAAGATGAGAGACTGTCCAATTAAAATCTGTTGTTGCAAGGATCGGATATATAAAAAAACACTAACGGCAAGTGGGGAGAAAATGTAAGAGAAGGTCGAATTTTACAAGGAGCTTGTGGATAATTGGTGCTAGTTTGGGCTTAGATTGAGGGCCCTAGGCTTCGGGCTTTAGATTTAGGATCTTAGGCTCACAGTAAAAAGCTTATAGCACTCGACCTCAGGATTCTAACTAAACCACGCCTAGGATCAGGGCTTGCAATTTTGGATCTAAAAATGAAATAATAGCCCGAATCGTATGTGGCTGAGTCTGAGAGTCTTAAACTCAGGAAACGGGTTAGGCTCAAACATAGGCTTTAACTTAAGCTTCTAATTTTAGGCTTCGGCTTGGAACTCCTATAGGCTTCAGAATAATGGCTTGGCTCAGGCTTTGGTGTTTCTTAGAGTGATTTATCGAAATGTAGTCTAATTAGACTTTCACTGTATGGTTTTTTTAATCAAAAAAGGCTATGTCGACGACATGGATTGTTGTAAAATGTGTAAGTCTGAAAAAAACTGTCGAACTTTTAAAAATTCCTTGTGAAAGTAGTTTAAATAGTGTTCAACCTAACAAAAATCGGCGAATTTTGCTAATCTTAAAGTCTAAAGCCATGAGCATAAGCCTAAGCTATTTTACCCCAATTTCTCAAGATTTAGGTTTCTAAAAAAAAGTACACAAAACCCTAATAAACGCTGCGCAAATGGCCCCACCTACTCGCCCCCATTGATAACCTCATTGAGGACGAAGAAGCCATTATCGCGCAGTTAATAGGGAAGGGGGTAATAGTAGGAGGCAAAATAAATAGTAGATGATGGTTGATGATGGGGGAAGTGGGACAAAAACGTGAAAATCCCGGAAAATGAGTGAAAATGGAATAGAAAGAGAGAGAGAGACGGCAAGAGTAGTTGATTAAGATGGTAAACCTCTCAAAAAGATAACCATCAGAATGATGACGCAATGGTTATCCTGTCACAGGGGCCAATTGGGGTACATGAAACGGAACAACGAGCCCCTTATGGAGATGCGCAATAACGATGTTATCCGGGCGGGGGACGGTTTATGACAACCAACCCACTTTTTTTGGAGGTGGCGTGGAGTCGGACGGGGAAAGGGGTGCTGAGCAACAAATGGATTGGAATTTTTTTTACTTTCTAGAAAATTTTGGGTTCAGAAATTTTGACATTTTCTGGAAACTTTTGAAATCAATAATTTTATGGCTTTTCAATTAGTCGAAAATGTTGATGATTTTCTGAATTTTTGCTGTGTCGAAATTATTGTGGTTTTTCGATTTTCTGATTTTTCGAGATAAAAGAGAAAGAAGTAAGAATGTTATAAAAAAATTGAAAAAGGAACAGTAGAAAAACTTTTTTTTTTATTTTGCGGAAAAATGGTACTTTTCTACACCACCACTTTTCCTAGACCATTTTCTTTGATAAAAACGTGGCCTTTTTCTGTATTTCTAGGATTACATCAGCAATGGTGTTTTCTAATTTTAAGCCTAAAAATTAAAATAGTGTTAAAATGAACATTCACGTAATAATAAAATTTGAAAAATTCAGTCTTTTGAATTTTGAAAGGTCCCCCCCCATTTTTAAAAAGTGGCGGGATAGAAAAGGAAAAGTGCCAAAATTAATTAGAGTTGAAAAAATAAATAAATTTAAGAGTTTCTGAAAACGGAATTTTATAGGAGAAAACCGAAAAATCAAAAACGGAAAAATTTCGAATTTCAAATTTTCAGAACAAAATTTGTACAAAAGAATTTTCCGATTAAAACACTTACGATCAACGGAATTTTTCGATTTTTGTACAATTTTTTAAACAACGAAAACGAGATATTTGGTGGTTTTCAGAAATTATTCAAAAAATTAAATTTACGAATTTCTGAAAACGGAATTTTAAAAAATTTTGTACTGATTGATTTTTTTTAGAAGTGAAAACCGAAAAATCTAAAATTCACAAATTTACGGAATTCCTAATTTTTGGCTAGATTTTTAAAACAATATTTTAGAGACAATTTTTGCCCAAGAAAAATCACAAAAAATTAAAACCCAAAAACCAGAAAATAATCAAAAAGGAAATACCGGAGTGACGGCTTGCTGGGCAACAAGCTAAGCTGATAAAAATGCAAATTTTTCACGAAAATTTATGCGAAGAAACTATGCGAAGAATAGGATTACCGATGGGAGAGTGATAACGAATATCTCAACAAAAAATGCATCCCCTTGTTCCATCCCGTATCATCTAGTTTCGTCTCTCATCCACCACTACATCAATTGGCTCTGTTAGATATCACTTAGTCAGAGGGACAAATGAAGTGAGAGACTCAGGCGGAAGAGGAAAATGGGAGGTGGACCTTAGGCTCCGCCTACTTTTTGACAAATAACAGGCACCTACCGCTTGAAAAGGAAATGGTGTCGAGGAGTAAGGGTAACGTCAGCATTTTTTTTTAGAAAAAAAACGAACAATTTTGATTTTTTTTGATTTTTTTGGAGTTTTAGAGCAAAAATGTGAGGAAGTTGAAAAAAATACAGAGGATACAATTTACGAAAAATACAGGAAAAATTCTTTTCAGAGGACAATTTTTAGATTTTAATGAGAAAATCTTTTTAAATAAGTCCAAAAAATATTTTCTTTTTTGGAGATATTTTTTAGCAGTCAACGTCTTACAGGATTTTGGTGTTCTAAGGTACTTTTATTTAAAATAAACTTGCTCAACGTCTAGTAAGTCATCTGTCGGAAAAAATGTGATTTATCTCTTCGGGAAAAAATCCAAACGCTCGACGAAAGATGAGATTTAAAAAACTTTATAAATATATTTTTAGGAAAAATTTAAATTTGGAAATTGAAAACGGAATTTTTTAGAAATTCGGCAAGGAAATTCAAATTTTAAAATTAAAATAGCTCTCAAATATCTCTGGCGGTAAATGCAAGTTTTAATTTTTTTAAAATAGTTTTGGTGGGAACAAAAAAAAAAGTATCAATTTATCTTTTTTCTAAATATGGCGGGAAATCAAAAATAAAATGTTTCAACAAGTGCGTGAAATTTAAGGTTAACGAATAATTTCGCATAAAAATATAACAATTCAATAAAAAATTTTGCTGGAAAATCAAGTTTGAAATGTTTAGAATGATTTTTTTCAGAACGTTGTACGAATTTCGTAATGACACTTTTCAAAAACATTTGAAAAAATTCTGAGGTTTGAGCACATTTTGGGTATATACGTTCAAAATCCTCAGAACCGTTAGTCCTCCTTCAAAGTTTCCAAATAATTTTAGTGGAGAAGTGAAGTTTTATTTTTTCAAAAAAAAAGTCTAACGGAAAACCCAAGTTAAACATTTTCAAAATATTCTGGTGAAATTCAAATTCAAAGTTTCAAATAAATTTTCAAGTACATAATTTTGGCAGAAGAAGCTTAAATTTCCTACAAAAAAAATTGAGTGGGAAATTCCATGTTTCTTTGAAAAATTCGCCGGAAAATTGAAAATTAAAACTATTCTAAAACTTTTAGCGATTCCCAAAACAACTGAGTTTCAGCCAAATTATCGGCTGGAATAGAATTAGGTGGTAAGGGTGAAAAGTATAAAAGTGTAAGCGTGTGTGTGAGCGTCCAGAGTGATGAGAAGCGGTGCGAAGAAGAGGTTAGAAGTTGATTGAAGTTGACCGATGAGTCGAAATGAGATATGTTGTGACACCTCATGTCTTTGCTCTTTCTCTCTTTTATCCGGGGGACCCCGGCTCCCAAATGCTCTAATATTTTGTCACTCCACTCCACCCATTTCTCCCAGCAGAAGCTCCATGGGGGGTGGTCCATATTGTTGTAACAAAGTGCTCTTCAACTGATGTTTTATGAGCTCAGAAACACATGTTCTTGACGAAAAGTCACCGTTCGGCAAAAAAAGTGAAATATGAACAACTTGCCCGAGTAAATCGGAACAAGATGTTGTCACTTGTTTGTGAGAAAAATTAGTAAGTTAGAACATAAAAGTTGAGATTTTGAGATTGGGAATGTCGAAAAGTTGCAGCCGACACCTCATGGGCCTGCGGATTAGATTTATGGAAAAATGATTGCTTTATGTACTGCACGGTCAACTGATAATATCTCAGGAAGAGAGTATCTGATAAGGGAAACTATATCTAGGTGCCGGTACTCCTCACGAGACTAAGATAACAATGCAAACTCAAACCGAGAGAAAAACCCTTATAGAAAATTTCAAAAGTTATAATACAAAAAAACCAGAAAAAATAAAAAAATTCAAATTCAAGGTCTCTGCTAACAAAATAAATGCAGAAAAGGTGACCTGTTGAGAGCACAATTCCCACATTAGCCCAAATTATAACGGTGTACAGTGAACATTATCCATTTTGCATCACCTCCTCTCATCCTCACCTCAATTATCGTGTCCCTTCCCCGGTATGTGCTCTTTTTCCTGTCATTGTTACCCAAATGAGGTGAGATCATTTGGACATATATAGCATATGCAACAAGGCAACATAATATAGGGGTATAACACTTTTGAAAAAAAAAAAGTTAAAGATATAGCGAACTCTAAATAGGCACAAAAATCGTGCCTTTCCTAATGGCGGCCTACGCCTGCCTACTAAAATATGAACGCGATAAGTATTGTAAATCTTCGCTATGCAAAATTTAGACTCTGGATTTCAAGGCAATTTTCAGAAAACCGACGGTAAGTAGGCACACAGGCAGGAAGGCCCCCCATCTGCTCTGATTTTTCGGCCGTCTTAATTTTTTTGTAAATTTTTCTAATTGGTAAGTTTTTGATATCACTTAAACTAGCAAAAGGTATAGGTTAAAAGTGAGCTACTATTAAAAAACCAAATAACTAAAAAAAAAATCGGTATCCCACCTGGAATATGGCTCTTGCATGAGAGGTCATGAATGGTAATGTTTGGATTGAATGGATGGATGGAGCAGATTACATAACAAAGAGTTCAAGGGTCTCTTTTGATTGGAATGTCAGATTTGAGATAAACATTGTGACACTTGGAGGAGGCCAGGGGGATGGTACTTACCTGAGTGAATTTTCTGTTGCCGGAAAATTGTGAACTGGCGTAAAATTAGTAGTTTAAAAGTTATGAACGTTTAATACAATTGTAACTCGAAATATAAATAATCTATCAGAAAGTTGTCAATTAAAAAATTTTGACCTTAATTTGGTGATTATTTTGTAGGTTAACAACTTTTTGATTACAATAACTCTCAGCAAGATATTACAGTTTGAAATTCATAATACAGTTATTTCTGAAAACAATATTACCACAAAAAAATCGAGCACTTGACCCTCAAGGCTCTGGCAATCTCAAATCTGGCCGACCAGGAGCCAGCAATCTGTACCTGGCGGTGAAAGACACCTGTTGTCGGTTTCAATCAAACGACTAATTGAAACATTGTGGGATGTCGGGGAGAAAAACACGATGTAATTGATGAAAAATGAGTGAGAGTTCGCAAAAACTATAAATCAATTCTGTGGGAGGAATTGGGGGAAAAGTTCAGAGAGACTTTCGAGGCTGGCTGCAGAATTTTGGGGACTGGGGCCCTAAGCCTAAAGCCCTAAGCACAAGGTCCTAAGCCTAAGGTCCTAAGCCTAAGGCCCTAAGCCTAATGCCCTAGGCCTAAGGCCCTAAGCCTAAGGCCCTAAGCCTAAGGCCCTAAGCCTAAGGCCCTAAGCCTAAAGACATACGCCTAATGGCCTAACCCTAAGATCCTAAGCCGAAGGTCCAGATCCAAAAGTCCTCAGCCACCAAATACCGAAGGCTAACCGTAACTAACTTTAGCCCCTTCTGTTTAAGACCCAAAGCTTATGTCTCCTTTTAGGCCTCAAGTCCAAGACTAGGATTCCAGATAAAAATTCGCAAATATGATTTTTGAGCTCATAAGCTCTCCCCCACGCATTCGTTTTCCAATATTCCCATTCCATCCAAGCCTCCCCACTTGTACCATCCTGTTACATAACACCCCTCCCCCCCCCTCCCCCTCCTACGTTGATGGCGCAACTCTTATTTCCCCCTTTTCGGTAGGTACTTGAGGAAATGTACATGCACAAGTTTTTTGGAGGTATTAGGTACATGGGAGACATGTCTTTTGTCTCTCTTTTTTGTCCCCTCCATCAAATACCGACAAAACTCATCAATTTATAGATGGGGGGGGGGGGGGGGGTGATGTTTCGATTAATTTGGGAAAACGATAACCTTTTGTTTTTTTTTTGGAAAGATGGACAAATTTGAGGTGGTGTGCAGAGATTCAAATATTTCCGAAAATTGGCCCGAAAGCACAATGCAAAATGTTTTTTTAAAAAATTGACATTGGGCTCGGGCTCTGAGCAATTTTTAGGAGCTCAAAGACTCTCGACTGTGAAAATTATGTAAATTCCAAACTGGATATATGTAGCTCATGGAAGTAGGTGTAGAAAAAAGTAAAGAAAGCGTGTATATGTTGAGGAAGAGCACCTCAAAATGTAAATGAAAGGAATATTCTTTTGTTCTTCTGGGGGAGCCGTGTTAGCACTTGTCAGCTCTCAGAGGGAGAGCCACTAAAAATAATATGCACGGCAGCCACCGGGAAGGACGCATTCAGACGCATCTAATCAATGTATTGTTCTTGAGGTAAGAGTATATACTACAACTGAGTATCAATGCGGTAATTACTGAAAGATGAACATGTCGGAACGTGAGAAGAGCTAACGAAAACAATAGAGAGTGAGATGACTTCGACTTTTGGAATTTTTGGACGAATGCCACTTTTGGGAAGTAGATTGAGACCTTGTGTATGGAGCCTTACACGGTTTAGGGTCGTTAGGTAGTCATAAATTAGAGACATTGGAATATGAATGCAATGTACCAAGTTATGTTGTTATTATAGGCCTTTTACAAAGGTTATTGCAGCCGCTATTACTATGACAGGTGGTACTATTACAACCTTAGTCTGTAGAGAAGTAAGTATATTTGAGATTTTATCTTTGTTTTGTTTTGAACAATTAAGGATTTTAGGTATATCTGTGAAACATAAAACACACTGTATTTTTAATCAATATTTATTTACAAAGCGGTCAAAAACATTTGTTAGTAATTGCTCATAAAGATATAAAACCCCTTATATCGGAGTTTGACAGCGTTTTCCAGTGTATCCAAGGTTACAGAGACAAGTCAGCTGGTTAGTGGTTCCAAAGCACAATCCATGTCCGTTACAGTCGCGAGCCGAGTCGCAAACGGCTGAAAATAATCCACGTAGGGGTTGGAGGCAATCTAGTATGAAGGCAGATAGATGCACCTGCCGATTAGTAAAGCCTTAAAACTAAAAGATAAAACCTTACTCTCTTCACAAGTCTTTCCAGAAAATCCCAATTGGCATGCGCAGAGGAATGTTTTCTTTGTTCCGAGACAAGTTCCACGGTGATTACAGTCGATGGCTCCGCAGGATTCGAGGCTTGAACGGGATAGGAGACTGTTCTCTTCTTCTTCACGTTCTCGAGCAGTTTCTTTCAGACTTTCTACCTGAAAGTGGTCAGAATCAAAACTTGAAATGTTTCAAACATTTTCAGAGTGTGTAAGAAATCTTCAATTATTTTTTTCAGAAATTCCAATTCAAATTCTAGAAACTTTCTGAAATTTTCACGGGATTTTAAAAATTACCAGCTTTCCTAAAAGTTTACAGAAAATTCTTTTAAAAAATTCAAAAACGTTTGGAGGTTTTCAAAAGATCCCTAGGTTTTAACTTTTTCTAGGAGTTTTTTTTTATTTTTAAATTTTACCAGAAGCTTCTAAAGCTTCTAAAAATGTTTCAGAAATTTTCAAAAGGTAAAAAAAATTCAAGCAGTTTTCAGAAGGCTCTAAAATTATCTGGTTTTTTTTCTTCTAAATTTTCCAAAAGACGTTCTAAAAGCTTCCAGGTTCTTGAGCTTCCAGAATTTTTATAAATTTCTAGCACGTTCTATCTAGTTTTATACAGAAGTTACTAGAACCTCTGCAGTGTCAAAAACTTATCAGAAAAATTTAAATTTTAAATTTTGCGCCAAAAAAACCGACCGCCTTGTCGAGTTCAGCCTTCACTTCCTCTTGAATATCATTTGCATCAACTTCCCTCTTTTTGTCAGTTTTTTCTTCGGCTTCCACATCTAAATAAATTATTTACTGTGAGGTAGAGAAAATAAAATTTCAAAATAAAATTATCCAACAAAAAAACTAGATAACTTTCAATTTGAAAAGTTCGTAAGTTCACTCCGGGAGATAATTGATGTTGAAAAGGTATTTGATATACGATCCTTTAGTAATTGTAATACATCAAATAACTGGTACACGTCATTTCGAAAAATAAACCATTGAATTACCTGATTCTGAAAAATTTTCTATAAAAATTTTTGAAGAAGTTTCTGGAAGCTAAACGATTCTAAAATTTTCCCGATTAGAAAAGAGGATCTAATAAAGTTCTAGAGGATTCTAAAATATTTTGAAGTTTATTGAAAATTTCTAAAAACTGCCAGGTGGTCTCTAGCAATGTTGAGAACTTTTTTTAAAAACTTTCTGGACTGTCCTAAGAAACTAGAACATTCTGAAATTTTCTGATACTTCTTGGATTTTTTTGGAGCACTGTGAAAATTCCAAAAAAATTCTGAAACTTTCTAAAACTTTCTGGGACTTTCCAAAATGTTTTCTAAAAAATTCTAAAAAAATTCTAATATTTTCTTAACTCATCTTTATTATATATTTTACCTGAAATTTCAACTTCTCCTGAAATTGTCTTATTTCCCACATCGTCCACTTCAATCACGTGCACTTTTTCGGCATGAATCCACGTGACCAAGACCAGGAAAATTCCAAAAATTGTCGCGGAGGTTTTAACAAACATTTTTTTTATCTGAAAGTTGATTTCTTGGAACTTTTCATGATGACAATTGACAAAAAAGTGGTAGATATTATTCCCAAAACACTATACATATTAGAATACAAAATCTAAACAAAAAAATAACGACACAAACACAAAAGTAACAATTTGGCGTGGTTACGTAACAGTTTTGTGCCCCTATTCCACCTTTGCCCCGTGAGGGTGGGCCGGTTTTAGGGGGATAAATTAGGGAAAAAAGTCAGGAAGCGTGTCGAAATCGGCGAGATCCAAAAAACCAGATGATTATATAATAGGAGGGGTGGTTGTTTCGAGGATACTCTTTTGGTCAGATTTATTGTATTTTAGTTAGGCTATATACTTGATGGCTAAAGTAGTTCTGAAGATGGTTCAGAACAATAGGAACAATTGTCGAAAAGTTCCAGTTTCTAGCATTTCGGCTAGTAAATTGTTGGTGTTTAACAGTAACAAAATAGTAACTTGTGGAAAAAACCAACCGATGGAAGTGATTTCGTGAGCTACAAACTACAATTCTACAAACTGCAATTTTCACAGATTTCGAAATATAATATTACTATAAACTATACCCATGCAATCTAGAATTTTCAGATTAAACAAATTAAACCAAAACTGTTACGCGAGTTACAGATTGAATACTACCAATTAGAAATTAGAAACTGTAAACTACAAACCACAAACTACAAACTACAGACCTGAAGTTGATAACTATAGAGTTGAGACAAGAGACTGAAACGTGCAACTCCACTTCAAAAACTTTTCCTAACAACTGAAATCTATAAAGTTGAAGCTACGGAAGTGCAAACTACAAACTACAAACTAAACTATGAAAGCGTACCCAATACATTGTTTAATATGTCCTAGAGTTCCTGAAAATGGCAGAAAACTAGGAATTCAAAAATGGCCGTGAAACAAAAAAGTTATAATTTTCAATTTTTTAATTTTTTAAAGGGTTTTCAAAAAATAAAATAATTTCACGCATCGGCCCGACAATTCCCTATCGCCACGTTTAATCTGCCCCAGTTTCGTCCGTATAAAAGCTCGAAAAAATGTGAAATCAAATCAGTCTCTGCTCGAATCATCACCGATTTTCTACTCGCTCGACAACGATCTCTCGCAGCTACAATGGATCAAATCCCACCATACGAGTTCAACAAGTACGTGCTCTACGTCCGTGGTGCCGTCATCGTCTGTGCTTCATTTGAGGTATGTTTGGGGATTTCTGGGAGGTTTTGTAAAGATCTCGCCCTGACCAGGTCTTTCCTTGGGGATTTTAATACAAGCGTAGAAGATTTTCTGTGTGGGCAATGAAGGGTAATTGCCGGTTCGCCGAATTTCCCGATAATTTGAAAACGGCAATCTGTCGGCTTTGCCGTTTGTCGGAAAACTCCATTTTCGGCAATTTTCAGCATTCCGAATTTTCCGTTTGCCGGTCATCCCTAAATGTAGCCTTTTTCATCTAAAACCTTTATAATTTTCAGCTCCTGTTGGTCCTATTCGGTTCCCTCGAAGATTGCAACTTCCTTGCTAAGCTCTTCTACTTCATCTTCCTTGGCGGAGCAGTTGCCATCTCAGCTCACAACATTGGTCTCAACGTGGATGGTCGCGAGGAGCTCAACAAGGTTCTTTCATCGTCAGAGAATGAAGTTCGTGGAAAGTCTGCTGCCTTGATTCTGGTGCCAGCGCTCTCCGGTGTCCTCGTCTTCTTATGTGTCTCTGGACATGCATTCTTCTCGCTTTTCGTGCTCATCCATGTGCTCGCCGCCGTTGGACAACTCGGAATTGAGGTTTATGAGTTGAAGAAGGGACAATCTGGAGGTTCTGCACGAGGTGCTGCACCGTCAGCACAGGATCCAGCTGCTGCTCCACCAGCCCAATAGACGAAGAAAATAAATCTGATATAAATGGAATAAATTGGAGTTTTTATTATTATTCTCGTTCAGATTTTTGTTTTGTATTTTCTTGAGATCGAACAGAGGCTCCCTGAAAAAAACGTTACAGGTCAGCAAAATATTTTTCTACTTCCGCGTATTAAAGAATTCTTGTCCGAAATAGAGAGGAAGTTTCGTAACACGTTTCGTAAGATTTGCCGTATATCATCTCGCGTAGTTTCGAGCAATTCTAAAAAATATTGTCAATTTCCATTCAGAATTTCTCAGTTTCCTCAGTTTTCCTAAGTTATTTTCTTATCGGACTCCTTATCAGTCGTCAATAAAATGGTAGGTGCTTACCATTTTTGCATTTTGTAATTTTCTGTAGACATGTCTTTGTGTCGCACATTTTTCTGTGTGAAGTGTTCACAATTCTTCGGTAAGTAGCAATTTAATTAAGTTTTGTTTAACTTATTAAACTTGGTAATATATTGTAGATATTTCATTAAAGGTGGAGTAGCGCCAGTGGGGAAATTGCTTTAAAACACGCCTATGGTACCACAATGACCGAATATCATAATAAAAAAATTCAAAAAAATTTTCCTGATTTTATATGATTTTTTGAAAATAGCAAAATTCTCAGTTTTTGCCTAATTCCTATTTGAATTTCCGCCAATTGAATTTGTTCGATGGAGCGCGCTTGCACGTTTTTAATTTAATTTATTTTATTTTTTGTTATTTTCCACCAATTTTTAATGTTTTCGGTGTATTTTTGCTCGAATTTTAGGGAAAAAGTCAAAATAAATGCAAATTTTCGATTAAAAAGCACGCTTACACGCGTAAATCAGTTAAATTAATTAATTTAGGTTCGAAATCGTTTAAAAGCGTTTCTTTTTCATTTTAACGCTTGTAAGCGAGCTTTTTAATCGAAAATTTGCATTTCTTTTGACTTTTTCCCTAAAATTCGAGCAAAAATACACCGAAAACATTAAAAATTGGTGGAAAATAACAAAAAATAAAATAAATTAAATTAAAAACGTGCAAGCGCGCTCCATCGAACAAATTCAATTGGCGGAAATTCAAATAGGAATTAGGCAAAAACTGAGAATTTTGCTATTTTCAAAAAATCATATAAAATCAGGAAATTTTTTTTGAATTTTTTATCATGATATTCGGTCATTGTGGTACCATAGGCATGTTTTAAAGTAATTTCCCCACTGGCGCCACTCCGCCTTTAATACGATGTTTTACGCCAAACTAAATCAAAATTTTCTAGATGAATCAAATCAACAATCTCGTGTTGGAGTATGCAAACATTCGGTTTGTGAGCAATGCTTTGACCGAAAAATGTCTCCGAATTGTCCGGCTTGCAACAAAATAGACGCTTTTAAGCATACAAACATTAAATTTCAAGCGATCGCAATTTCGGATAATCTGTCAGATGAGCCGGTACTTTCGAATTTGCACCGTTACAAACATGTGAGTTTGTATGTTCTTTCTATGATTTTATAAACCTAACGTTTGAGCGTTTTATTTAAAATTTCTAAAGAAATCCTTGGAAAACATACTTTGCAAGCTTTACAGCCAAATTTGGGCATATAACAGAACTGAGCAAGGCTTAACTTTTTGCTTTAAGTCTGACCACAGCCATGATCGGGTTCAAGTCTCTTATCATCATTCGATATTTTTCAGGTTAACTCAAATAGTTCTGCAGAGCAAGTTAACAATACCCGGAATCGTGCCACATTCTGTAACGATGGAACTCACAAGACACACAAAATCTCCGTGATCGAGAATGTTATCTCATTTCTGAAAAGAATTGAAAGTTTAAACACGCTTTCAGTGATCTCGCCTAACATGACTTTATTCAAAAGTACAATTCAGTTTTAATTGAATGTATGTATGATGAACTGGAGGTGCCAGCGAGCAGGGCTGAGCGGCTGGCTGATTTTTTCGGCTGTCGGCTGGCCCCGCCAGCCGACAACGTATAGTTTTTCGGCTGTTTTCCGGCTGGCAGCGAGTTCCTTCTCATGGACACTGCGTTTGAGTTTTGCGATTTCCAGAAGATGATAACTGTTATATGCAACTGCTCAAGACTACGTGGATTGAGCATATGTTAGATTTTGAATTATTATCTAAGACATGTACTGTTTCCCTTATTGCAGTTTTCCCTTCGTTTGAAACACAATTCGAACATTTTTTCTTTTCATTCCTATAAAATATAATGTTGTTCAATTTGGTTTTGATTTGTTATTACTTTTTAATTGAAATAGCAAGATATTTAAGACATAGCAATAATTACTTGTATTGTATTCAATTTATGACAGTTTATTTCTTATCGATATATTCTCTGTCATAATAGCTATAGCTCATAAATCGGCTGCGCATTTATGTATAAAAATCAGACATTGTACGGTGAAAAGAGTTATTCACAAAAAATCTAATGCTATATCGTCAGAGAAAACAAACCGACCATGTTTTAAAACATGAAACGAATATATATATATATATATATATATATAATGTATACCTCAAGGTGTTTGGCGGTATGTTATGCTGTAAGGAATCTGTTTTTAAAAAAACGTTCACTTTCTGTTTCGCCTTTCGAACTTTCAAATATCCATAACTTAGATTATTATTTTAACGTTTTATGCGTTATTCATCTTTTTTTTTTCTTTTCTTTCTGATTGTCCGTTTCAAATTCTCTAACACTATTCCATTTACATCTAGTCACCACCCAAATTTCAGTGAACCACAAAATTTCAGAAATATCGATGATATCACATTGTTTGTTCAGCGTATTACTTATCATTTAATAAAACACACATAGACATTTTCAACCTTTGTTTATTTGTTTCAAGCAATGAATATTGATTTTCCGGTTTTCTCATATTTTCAGACTTTTTTCTTTTTTTCTCGGATTACATTGATTATTTTGCCAGTTAATTGAAAAGAGTTTTGGATAAATATTATTTTCACCAAACTTTTTAACTTTTCGCAATAAAACAGTTTGCTTAACAAAATGTATTTGTTTTCTTCTTACATTGAAATTTCAGAAAAATCGGATCATCTTTGAATATGTCACTGTGTGGCTCAGTTCTTTGTATAAAATGTTCGTTAGTATTCGGTGAGTTTTTATTTTTTCGTTGATAGTTTTATACAAAAATACTCAATTAAAAACGTCCCACAGGAATGCCGGAAACTTATTTTAAAAATTATATGTTCATTCCATGTATAGGGAAAAATGTGGTTTTTTCGTGGTTTTTTGTCCTAAATGACAGAATACAGTCCCAATATCCACAATAAAACTGTAAAAATACTTATTAAAGTTTCTAAATTTTTTTGAATTCCCGCGCAACGGAGTGACGTCCTTTTCGATATTTTTGAGTTTTACGGCCAAACTGATTAGTTTTTCTTTATTTTTTCTTTGTTTTTTTTTTAATTTGAAACATAATTTGCCAATTTTTCAGACACACGAAAACTTGATAACTGCGAGGAAACGTGCCAAAACTCTGAAATCGGTCTAAAAATCGATTATTCAAAATTAATCATAAATTTTGTTTAAGGAAATATGTCTGAAAAATTGACAAACTGTGTGGGGAATTCAAATTTAATTCGGTTTATTTTTAATTTTAGCAAAATTAAAAAAATCACAAAAAAGTTTGAAAAATTTCATAAATTTTTTAAAAGCTATATTCGGTATGTTGGGACTGTATTCTGTGATTTAGGCCAATAAACCCACATACGCTACTCCATCTTTAAAAATAAAATATGTATTATCTATCCCGCGTTGCTTCAAATCTAATAAAAAATTTCCAGACGAGAAAACTAGACGACCATGTACGGGTACTTGCAATCATTCAATTTGTGAACAATGTTTCGATCAAAAACATTCCCCTTCATGCCCAATTTGCAACAACATAGACTCATTCCAAACTAAGAATATCAATTGGAAGGCGGTCGAAATTATGGAGGAGTTGTCGAAAAACAAGGATTATTTGAGCATTGATAATTTCAAGTACAACCCAGATGTGAGTGCAAGATTGAATTTGAAAAAAATACAGAAAACATATTTTTGCAGGCTCTCTGCGCTGGAACATGCTCGGAATGCAAAACTCACACTGACAAACTTCGAATTTGTGTTGACTGTTTGACACGGTCAGGACACGTAGCGAAAACTGAAAATGGCAACTTTGAAATGTCTCAAGACTCGTCGACTGACTATCCGGATAGCTCGGCGTTGCAAGTATTAAGCACCGGAATGTGTGCGGATTGTTGTATTGATGGGGCTCATAAGGAACATGAAATCACCCCGATAAAGCAATTTGTTTCATTATTGAGACGGTTTGAGAACTTAAACACATTGTCAGCCATCTCCCTTGACTTGCTGACTCCATACAATGATCTTGAAGACAAATCAGACCTAGAAGTTATGAATCTGTATTTGAAACTGGTTGAAAAAATAGTTTTCAAATTTCAAGAATGGATTGACAACGCTTTTCAAGGATCAGTACAAACTGATGCAACGAGAGTTGCAATGAAGCGATCAACGGAAAGACTTCATTACTTTGTTCAAAAATGCAACCCAGTAATAATTCAATGTGTATCCGAAATTCTAGAATCTGCTAGTGAAAAAGATCAAAAGGAGTGGCAGGAAATCAATCAGAAACTCGAAGAATACCAGAATACTGTATCTTCAGCAGATAAGTATACTGAACTAGGTGCCAGAGATTTCCAACTTATTGACACGGTGTTGGAGTGTTTCAATGAAGATGATGAAGATAGCGATGTAATAGAAGATGATATGGAACTCGATTGAAGAACTTAATAATTAAGCTTTCCTCGAGTAATTATGTTTTCTTAACATGTATTTATGTAGTTTCATAAGATATACCAAGATATACACTATGGGTGCTTTTCCTTTTCTACCCCGCATTTTTTCTGGAACATTTTCTTTGATTTTTTTTTTTTCAAAAACGTGAACTTTTTCTGTATTAGTAACTTTGTTTTCTAATGTAAGCCTAAAAATATTTATGTTTAGTTTGAGTGGCAAAGCTTTAAAAAAAAGTATAAGTATAGCCTTCCAAAATTGTCCCCTGATGTTCCACACCATTGCCCAATACCATTTTTTTTTCCTTCTGAAAGTTAACAACACTCAGCCGACGATGATTCTTCTCCATGTCAATTAGCGTCGGAGACATGACCTTCGTCAATCCACAAGTGACTTCAGTTGTTGTGTACTACTTCTATACACACACACAGGTAATACTCTTCGTTCGCTTTTCACCCGCCCACCTCAATATAATTAACCTCTCCCGGAGGGTTGAATGAAGAGAGGGAAATAGAGAAGCAGAGCGGGAAGGAGTATCCTTCGCAACGAAGCCAGACACCAGAGACGGCACCATGAAACGTAGTTTTCTGTTGTTCCTGTTATCTTTGAAGTTTTGTCAGAATCAGTATGTCACGCCACAATATGCTGAGATTCGAGGTAAGTGAGGTTAACCGATTTTATGCAAAAATGCTCGATTTTTCGGAAACTTTCAACTTCTTTTAGAATTTTGAAATTAATTTTAAGACATTATATGTTCAAAACTGTAAAAAATCTCTCTTCGGTGTAACTTAAGTAATTCTTGAACACCACTTTTTCTGAAAAATTCTAGAGTTTTTAGAGAGCTGACTTGATTTCAAAAAAAAAGTTTTGTTTGAATAAAAATTGAATTTAAGAGCTAGATACGGTAAAACTGAACTTTGACTTGAAAAAATTAAAAACTTTCCCGGAAAGGAATTACGGGAAAGCATAGTAAAAGCTCTTAAATTTTTCTGAAATCTCAATTCTCATAAATAATTTTTTGAAAATGAAATTTTTTAAAGCCTTAAAAGCTTATAGTTTCCTGGAGTCTGGCGAATTTCAATTTCTGAAAAATCTGTAAAAATACCCAAAAGACCGTCATAAACAAATATCAAAGAATCCGTTAATTCCAAAAATAAATTACAAACACATGATTTTTAAAGTTTCAGTAATTTTTGAAAACCAAACTATTTCCATCTAAATTCCAGCGGTCTCGGCAATGTGCAGCAGCGATGGAATCACAGCTTCAATCGATTTCGACAAGCCATTCACCGGCAAAATATATTCTTTGAACTACGCCAATTCAAATGACTGCCTCTACTACAATAATATCGATCGGGACACTGTGCTTTTTTCAATTCCATCACAACTTTGTGGGACGAAGCTTCAGAGAACAACGCGAAATGTGAGTGTAAGTTATGAAGGGTTTTAAGCTATGAGGAAAACTTATAAAATACATGTTCAAAAAATTTTAAATTTGTAATTTTTTTTTGAAATTTGGGAATCTTTGGCCTTAATGCTCCAAGCACACATTCTTCTTTCAATTTGCCAGTTAATTTATATTAATTACTTTAATATTAATATTTTTGTTACAATCCATTGCATTACGACAAGTAGAGCTGTTATAAGAATTCTATATTTTCAAATTGAAAAGCATTATCTCGGTCAAGACAAAGCTTGGACCCGCCGGCATTTGACCTCTCTTGAAAAGTATCGAAATTTCTCGAACAAAGAAACGACATTGCATCGTACCCGTCAATTATTAGTTGGTATATTGTGTTGCACCCCAAATTATTAGAGAAAGTAGGGCAGTGACATAATAGGGAGTCGGGAAAGAGAGGAAAAGGTTTCACTTTTTGGATCTAACTCCTTTCATAGAATTGCTTTTCTTTCTCAGATGATTGATCAGATGGAGAACCGAGTATATGTGCAGATGGACAAAGACACACAAACGTCGGCGGATAAGCAATTCTCGTTTGTGTGCAGGTTGACGGACCCGATGAAAATGTGAGGGAAATTGAATTGGGAGAAAGATTGAAAATTAATTATTTAGGGCAGCAGCTAAAGACGATGGGTTTGGAACAAAGGACTCTTATCAGCAGGCTCCAATAAAGCCGGTGGCGAGCAGTGTTAGCACAAAGATGCATTCAAGTCTGATGCCTATTAAGCCGGTAAGTTAGGTTTTACACGGTGCACCGAATAGAGAAGTTCTTATCAGGGATTTTTGGCAGAGCCTTCCGACAGTCAATAAAAAATAAACTCAGCCTGTCACACCTAGTTCCAATCCATAAAAAATCTTACGGCGTTATTTCGTTAATAGTTACCTAAAAATATATAACCGGTTCAGAGAGTGTAGATAGTTGAAGAGACACAGACATCTCGGGACCCAAAAGGCGAAGAGCCGGTTTTTGTCGATTTATTGAGCTTTACCTGATCCGAATTAAAAGATCCGTAAATCGACACGAATCAGCTCTTCTCGCGCCCCGCCCTTTGGGATGTCTGTGTCTCTTCAACTATCTACACTATTTGGACCGGTGATATGTAGAAAAGATTGTGCAATTTTAAGACTAAATTTAGCAGTAAAATTGAACAATAGCTTAAATTTACAAATTCTTAGTTCAGAACTATATTCAATTCATTGCGAAATAGTACGGAATAGCTCGAGTAGCGCACCTGCTACTAATTAGGCCAACAATACCAAGATTAAATTTGTTGCATGACAGTTCCGTGCGGTTCAGTGTTTCACAGTTCCCTGAGAATAAAAACCACTTCTGTAGTCGAAATTCCGATTTACATGTCAAGCACGTAACATTTTGCACAGAAATCTATGTAGGTCGAGGCAACTTCTTCTCATATTTACTGTCTGAATATGTTAATATTAGGGCTAAGGTTTTTTTGTTTTTTACATGGGTGAGATTGTCTTCAACTCAGGTGGCAGGCGTAGGTATTTTTTAAAGCTGAATATGTGCACTCATATGGCTAAATTAGGCCGTTTTTAATCACATCATCGAATTTTCAGTCCGAAGTCCGCCAAGTTTCCGCGTTCTCCCGCGACTCCCACCTTGGCAACTGGCCCATCCCTGGCGCAAAGCCCTATGAGCCATCTATGAAACCTGTCTCCACATACCCAATGGCTCCGATTTTTGCTGAAACAATACCCACTTCTCCAGCCAAGGATCCTTCTGAGGGTTATGTGACTAGGCCGATTTCAACAGTGGGCCACCCCTCTCCACCTCCACTATTCCCGAACATTCCGGTGCCTCAGAGGTCTCCGCCGGTGGTGGCAAGGGTATTCACAACCTCTACCATGGCGCCTGTAATGTTCACATTTCCAACTACGACCACACCACTGATGCCTTTGTTCCCTATAATCCCAAATGTTCATTTCAAACAAGGAGTTGGAGTTCCATTTGCTCCTGGAACACTTCCCACGACTAAGGTTGACGCGTCAAAATGGAATGATCCAAGTGCCTATGCAACTGCTCCGAGTACGGTAGACTCTACGACACCAAAGACATACAGAGAGCAGCCACCAACTGCAGATGCTCCATTCTCATCGGATAACTCAAAGGAGATCCATGAAACTTCTACGATAGTAGCTAGCCCAGGAGTTCCCAGGCCTCAAGCTGATCAGCCGAAGGATATCACATCAGTACTTAAAACTACACAGGAGCAGCAAATTGAGCCAGAAGTCACGTTGGAAATCCAAAGAGGGGAAGGTATGTGACACAGGGAACAAGTACCGACAACCCCCTTTAAATTGCAGGTCCATTTGCACCGCCGGTAACGACTCCTATTAAAATCGGTGATAATATATCGTTGGTCGTCAAAGCGAAGAGCTATTTGAATGGTTGGTTTTTTTTGTTGTACTTAGGTCGATTGCAATAAATTTACAGAAACCGACCAATTCGATATGTTTGTGCACTCTTGTTTTGCGACCGACGGCAAAGGGGACACAAAAGTGCAAATGATCGATGAGAATGGGTGAGTAGTTATAAAAATAACTGCTCTCGGAGCACATCTGAAGACACTGGAAAATATTTTGCTCTTAGCAGAGCTCGCCAAAGAAGTAAACTCTCTTTTTGTAACTTCATGGATAACTTCATATTTAGTTTGAGTGGCAACCTATTAAAAGAGATTGAAACATTTTAGACATTGGTTCTTTTTATAGACTTTGAGCAATTTTAACTTTACAAACAATAAAGATATGCAATAATTGCAAATCACAGTATTCCAAAAATTTTATGGTTGCTTATTCAAAACCAAGAATATCACTTTTCGATATATCTAAAAGCCAAAAAATATTACAAAACTCTTCCAGATGCGTCATTCGTCTTGAATTCGCCTCGCCTTTGCACCGAGCCAAGGACTCGGAGAACACAATGTTCTACTACCTCCTGATAAAAGCATTCAAATTCCCCGGACCCGATGATGTGTACTTCTCGTGTACAATCGAGTTCACTCCGAAAACCAAGGCACCGAATATTTGTTCAAAGTTGAGGAGACGAAGAGAGATTCTGGAGGAGGGAATGACGGAGATGAGGCTTTTCGACAGTGTTAATGTGGAGTTGGAGAATAGAGATTCTAATGTGAAAACTGGTAAGTGTTCCTAAAACAAGTGTTACAGTTTTGTATAAAAGAGACGAGTTGTTAAAAGGTAGTTGACTAAAAATTGCCGGTTTTGGAAATTTTCGGCAATTTTCAAACCTAATTATTTTTCAAAAATTGAAACAATTTCACCATGTTTTTTAGTATTTGGTTAGTCATTCTCTAAAAGAAAATGCTCAATCTTTCAAGTATTAAATCATTAATGCGAGCTTGAAAAAAGACCATTGTTCAGTAAAATGCATGTTTAGGCTTTTAAATTAACTAAAAGTATCAAATTTCTAATTCCGGCAATTCTAATTTCCGGTATTTTCGACAATTGCCGGTTTTGGGAATTTTGGGAATCAACTTTTAACTTCAAAAGTATAGAACCGTACAAAAATATTTTGCCAGTTTATAATTTCTTTAATAAAACGAAACAGAACCAAGATATGAGCTTGAGTTTCAAATCATCACAAAATAAAATGAGCCACCTGAAATCCCTCCAAATATTCCAGAACAGCTCTCAACGTCCCCTGAAACCTGCTCCGAAGAAAAACATCTCTACATTGTGGTTATTACTGTTCTTCTTGTCTCCGTAACAATATCACTTGTCTCCAACCTTTATCAGTTTATCAGAGCACAATATAAACGATAGGTTCTTCAACTTTTCCCCCCTTTTCCCAACATTTTGCGGGTAATTCTCTTTCTATGAACTCTTTCTTTTGTCATTCCCATTGCTTTTTGTTTCAATAAATCCCATGATATCACTTTTTTGGGTGGAGTTCAAAAAAGAAGAAGAAATATAAAAGTGCAAATGTGTGTTTATTCTTTTATTCTCACTTTCAAACGGGGAGGCCGCTACTCTACCGGTAAAGAAGAAATTCGTCATTTTTCCTTTTTTCGAGAGAACAGTTTAAGATTGGCTTCAGTGTTGTTTTGTAAAACATTTTGTTTTTAAACAAAATCAGGCCCAAATTATACATTTATTTTGAAGGAGGACTAACGGTTCGAACGATTTTGAACGTATAGACCCAAAATATGTTCAAATGAACGAATTTCGTAATGAAACTGCTCAAAAATTTTTCAGAAAATTTGAACCGTCATAAAAAAATGTTTGAAGAATTTTTGAGCAGTTTCTTTACGAAATTCGTTCATTTGAGCACCTTTTTTGTTTATACATTCAAAATCGTTTCATCCATTAGTCCTCTTTTAAACGTTTAATACTGACCTTTAAATATAAGTTACTACCGTATTTCCTCTATTAGATCTGTACCTCCACTTTGACGGCTTATATCTCGGTTGTCTTTAGTCCTATGAAAAAATAGTTAACTATCAATATATAGAGAATTATTTTCTATGTATTTTGTTAATTGCCAATTTTTGATAAAATTAAAGGGAGCTGTGAAATAAACTATCAAAGTGAAGCAAGAAGGAAGGGTGCGAGCTCGGCTTTGTCAACTAGTATTTTTGTTCATTTTACAGATATCGGTAAAAAATTTAACCACAGATCTACAGTAACATTTTTTTCCTAATATTTCATAAGTTGAAAAATTTTGATAAAGTTGATAAGACCCGAGATATGTACTTACAAAGTAGAGCTATATACACATAACGTTAAACTATGAAAACCCCAGAATTTCGGTCATTTGGTATATTCCCATGAAAATGACCGACCTTTCCCAGAGGTCACCCACCTGAATACATAGATTTGTCTCCATTTTTGTTGTTATCAGTTGCTCGTCGCCCCTTCCCGCAGTGCCAGGCAGTTGAATGACCGGCTAGTGGTCTCTGTCACTTTCTCTCTCTTCCTGAATTCATTTTTCCCAACAATTAAAAGGTTCGATCAACTTTTACTCATACCATTTCCCTCATCTCGTTTCATTTTTTTTCTCAAACAAAGAACACGTTTTTCTTCAGGGGTAACTGGCCGGCTGGCCTCCGGTGAAGGTTCTTGGTGTGAGGGTGAGCGCGCGCGCGAAAAAACTAATGGTTTTTGCTGTTGAAGAAATGAGGAAAAAATGAATGTAGAGAGAAAATCAGTAAGAGGAAGAAAGAAAATAGTTTGATGGGCGCCAGATTCGCGCGCGCGCCCAGGGAGAGAGATGAGTGACGAGGTGGAGGAGGATAATGTCCTTGTGAGTGTTGTGAGGAGGAATGAACAGACACCGGCAACGGTAGATCAGCGCTTTTTTCTTTTTGGTTTGGGTTTTCATAGATTTACTTACCTCAAAGAAGTTTCAAAGAAGTTTCCTATACCATTCTTCAACAGATATAGCCGGAAACTGACCCCCAGTTCAAACCCATATTTATTTTTTGTAATCAAATGTATTTTCCTAATTTTTCGCAAAAACTGAGCCACCTAAATTTTAGTATATTATATTGAATTTTTCAGCATATTATAGATGTATCCATAAATATTAAAGTTAAAAAAAAACTAAAATATAGACGGTAATTTTCAATTCGTAAATCAACTTTGAATTAGAAACAATCGAATATTTAAAATTACCAGTAACATATTAATTACAAAAGTTATATATCGCTAATCTAATTGAGTAAAACAATGATCAGGAGCTGATATAATGATTTCAAGCATTTTTAAAGTTGATTTGTTTAAAATAAAATTGTAATATATTATATTGGTTCGCAGTCACGGACTTCATAATTTTAAAAAATTTAGCTACCAAATAATTTTGAGCCTATACCATTCTTCTCAATTTTTTCATTTTGATGCCTGTCACCAAAGCTATTGCAACGTTCATGTAGTTCAAAGACCTCTGGTCATCATCTGACTTTTCTTATCACCAAATGGTCATTTTTATATGCGTTCCTTGTGGTACATCTTCTGATTATTAGTATTAACCCATATAAATATTTATAGATTAATTAAGCGAGTTTGATTATTATTTTCAGGTCTGGGGTTTGATTCCGCTTGCCCACAGAAAATTTCAGTTTGTTTCAAAAATACTATTTTCCAAAAAATCTCCCATGATGTTCGCCTAACATTTGTGAAATTATCGAAAATATGCAAAAAATCCAATTTCAAAGCAGTTTTACAGGCCTCTAAAATGATGAAGAAATTCACTGAAACATTTGCAGATCGATATTTTTCCAGATCAAAGCGCTTCTCTGCCGCTAGAATTAGATTTTTGTAAAGATCTATTTAAAGGGCCCGCTTTGAAATGACATAAGTTTTATTCCGAAGTCTAAAAGTGAGCTGAAATACTTTCCTTGTTTTTTACATATATTTCAACAGGTTGTATTTATTTGTAAAATATTTGTAGCGAGGCATGCTGTCCCTTTAGATAAATCATACATTACTATGTAAGTCAGAGTCCAACTTTCTGTATTTAAGTAGTTTTAAACCAGAAAATTAACAAAACACAAGAATAAGAATAATAGGGAAAACGACATTCTGGCAAGTTTTCTGAAGTTCTTCCAATTTTATAGTTTAACATATATCGGTAATTTGTTCACATTTCTTTAATTCCTAATTTTTATGAATTATCTATACTATACGTTGTATTAGTAAATCTCCCATCCCTGTTTCCTTATCAATGCGCTAAAGAGCCAATTGTCATAAAACGGACCTTTTGTCCCCCAGTTATCAAACATTCCCTAACAAGTTGCGCAATTTACGATCCTATGTGACTTGGATTACAGGCCGACTAGACTGTGTGTCTTCCCCTTTTTCTTATTTATTCCTGCTTAATCTATTCAGCATAGTCTATTCGGCTAACAAGCAGCGGGAGTCTCTCAATTTGGGGTTCCCGAGCCTGATTCATCATCCTCTTCATTTGCATTTAGTGACATTCATGCAAATATCGTTCCCACTCTCTCTCTCCCTCTTTCTTTAAAGTTTACACGACTTTCCCTCTTACTGTAGAGGGGGGGGGGGGGTACTACTGTTTTCCAAGCCACTCATTGTCGACCTTTCACGCATTCTGCCAACAAAAGAGGTTACATAAAGAGCACAAGGCTCTCGAAGGACCATCCCCCTCCTCAATAGATTCATTGATGGCCGGGGGAATACAAGGTCAAGCAGATGGTGCGTGTGTCCTTCATCACACCATGGTGTTGGTTATCCTTTTTTCCCCAAAGCCCTATACCCATTTTCTATCTATTAAATGTGCATTTTTATGAGTTTCTACACCAATACTTTTTTACGCAATCGCACCCCGCGCACACAAAGTGCATGCCGCTCTTGATTGGAGGAAAAGTTATGTTTATACAGTATATGAAGGCATCAGATAACACACCTCTTTTATCCACCCGATAGTTTATTTATTCTTGGATAACAATTGGCGTAAATCTCAGATAAGCTCTGTGACTGGAACTGAATATAAATTGATTTTCTACAATTTCTCGATGATCCAGGTTGAGGTGAGCTTTCAAATTTTTCAAACACCCAATAGTTTATTTATTATTTAATAAATATTTTGTCATATGCCAATTCGGCGTTTTTAGGCTGAAAAATTATCTTCAACTTTTGATTCTCAAGGTCGGGTGGATTTTTTTTTAATATTTAGGTTTTGTTGGATCTTTTTAGTGACAAGGTATTTCTCGCCACGTGGCCCATAAAACGGCGTTTACTACCTGGCCTAGAAAAAGCGAGAGTTCGGCCACCGACTTCTCTTTGATTACAGATCGTTCTGAAACTCTTCCAAAATCAACTTTGAAAAAGTAGCCTACCGTAGCAATTTTGCAGAAAATTCTTTATATTCATGCTTTGATGATGATCGAGTTTCTGTATATTTGCGGTTGGGATTAATATATTCGTCAATTTCAAGATTTTCTTTATCATTGGTCTGAGACTGAATTTGGAATTTGCATTATTTAAGTCGATTAAATTTTTTTTTTGGAAACACTTTTGCTACTTGGAATGCTGAATACTTTTCCTACCCTATGTGCTTTCTGCGATTTCAGTTTTTGTTTTTTGCCCATGAGGCTTGTACAAAAAAATCAAAGCTTATGGTAATAATACCCAAGCTCTTAACTATGACCTATTGCAATAAGAAGCATGACAAAAGCTTCTCCATCTTATTAGTGACAATTGCGTGACGAACAGTGACCGGCTGTTTGCTTGTCGCTTTCACTGGTAATCCGTCAAAGATTTTGGCTCTGTCTCCCTGGTTATTAACGTATGTGTCCTGTAAGGGGGTAAATGTTGGTCAAACCTTCGATACACACACACATTCATCTTACACACCACAGGCGGGTGGTCTTTTTATTTGTTTATGGGTGAGGGTCCCCCAGAATCAGTGCTCTGCAGTGAAACGACCATGTGCACCATAAATAGCGATAAGATACAAACACACCTAGGAGATTGTGTTGAATAGATATATATCAAAAGTAGGCACACATTACCTAACACCTTTAGCCTATATTGACACATTTGGTCAAACTTAGGGGGCAATCAAGAAAGGGATGTATATTTAGAGTCTAACTTTCCTTGCAACGTGGCTCCCGCCACTTCCAGTAAAATACACGGTTGCAAAATAGGAGCCATCTTTATAAAATTGTTTAAAAGTTGAGTAGCGCGCCAGTGGGAAAAATGTTAAAAACTACTCCAAAAATGACCAAATATCTTGTTAAAACTTCAAAAATTTATTGAAAAATTTTTATTTACTGTCAAAAATTGGAAATTGCTCAGTTTTTGCCATTCATAATTTTGGAAGTCGACCAAAAAAAAGTGTTTTTTTTTAAATATTTTTAATAAATTGATTTTGTTTTTATTATTCGTATTAAAACATTGTAGGGATCGGAACATGCGATTTTTTTTGGGTTTCGTCCAAAGCTCATACCTTCCAAAATTTTGACAATTTACCAAAACTTTGGCCGGAAATTATGAAAAATCTAAAAAATTTTGGAATTTTTTGTTATTATTTTGGTCGTTTTGAATTATTATAAGTGTATTTAGACTGAAACCCCTTTGGCGCTACTCGATCTTTAAAGGAAGGTAAAGGCCAACTTTTCAAGCTACTTTAACGGAAAACTCAAGTATGAACATTTTCTGTTGCACAGTTTTATAAAATATTGTAAATTCCACAGAAATCTGTTTCGGTTGTTCTCGTGAAAATGTTATCTGATCAAGTTGAGGAATGGCTGTTTTTGAACCGATTTTCTTTTTGATTTACAAAAACTTTCAAAATTAGATAGTTTTCCATCATTAGTTAGAGGAAAAATTAACAAAAATTAGCCTCACTGTTTTGAAAATTAACAAAAAACTCCACAGGCTTTTAAATTAAAGGGTACATATTTGATAAAGATGACACAAGGATGAGTTTTCCGAAGTTTGTAAGGACGCTCTTTTCCCTAAAGTCCGTGAAAGACAATAATACAGTAACTTTCTATTACCTACAAATTACCTTTTTATTTACCCATCACACATTAGCACCATCCACCGATTAACGTTAATCTTATTTCTCAAGTACTGGAATAAAAGTTTAGCACCTGAACAAAGACTGCGTAATTCGCGGAAGATCAACCTCCTTACCCCCCCCCCCCCGCAAAAACGGAAAACGTATAATTTGTTGTTCATGAAACTGTAATTAGACAGTCAGTCTTCTGTCCATCAACGATGTGTGTGCGTGTGTCACGTAACAGTGGTAATTAGCTGAAGGTCTTCGCCTCCCTCCTCTCTGTAGAGGTTCCGTCCGGTCACACAGCCTGTCTGCTGCTCTTTTTGCCAACGTCTGTTGTGTCCCTTTCCCTTTTCTCAAGGAGACTCTCCGGTTGATTGCGCACTATTTCCATCCCTCTGCCGGTCATCCGTCTGCCGGGTTTTTGTGCCCCCCCCCCCCCCCCCCAACTGTTTTCTTATATACTCGGACAATGGCGGGTCCTATTGAAATTCGATGCGGGGGTATTGGGATAGAAGTAGTCTATAACCTGGTATTTCCCACTGAGCATTGTCTTTATTACGCATATTTGATTGAAGTCTTTCATATTCTAATAGTGTGTATTTCCATGTTGAGTTTTTTTTTTCTAACTTAAAATTTTTTTAACTTTTACTTACTGGTTCTATTGATTAATTCTTATTTTATAAAACTTAGTAGTTAACGTCTTTGATACTCAAATTTTTGGGTTTTTGAAACATTTTTTCATGTGTATTATCGAAACGAATTCTTCAATAAAGTACTTAGTTTTGAAAAATAAAATATGTGGAGTTTCAGAATATGTGGAGTTTCAGAACTTTCAGAACTTTCCCAATTTTTTTTGGTTCTTTTTTAATTTTTTTCTTTGAGTAGGTACTATTCTATATCTCATGAGTAAGTTTCAATTATCTTTATTAAAAATAAATTATTTTTTAATTTGTTTTGAAAAAATTAAAACATTTATTTTTGTGATCAAAACGAATTTTTACAATAACGATTTTTTTAATTTTGAAAAATATTAATGTGTGGATTTTTTTAGACTTTTAGACTTAAGAAATAATTATTTATAAGCCTTATTAGGAAAAATGGATTTTCCAAGTTTTTTGTCAACTTTTCCAAACAAAAATTTCAGTATTAGGATTTTAAAAAATAAGTAAATAGGAAAATTAAATAAGATTTTCAAATTAATTTTTAAAGAATAATGTTTATGTAATTTTACAGACCATTTCCCAATTTTTTTTTGGATTTTATATTGGCAATTTTTTTAATTCCTACTAAATTTTTTTCTCTCATTAGTAAGTTTTTATCTTTATTGAAAATAATTTATTTTAAAATTTGTTTGAAATAAAATTCGTATCCACAACTGCACCAAGAAAAATTCAAATTTTTTTCAAAGAATAATGAAATTTTCAAAAAAGGCTCCAGTGGAAAAATAATTATTTTGAGCCATTTTACACCAGTGAAAAACTGAGCTGAAAAAAATTCAGATAAACTTTTTTCCAGATTGAATTGCTCTACTGAGGATGATTTGTGTAGTACCCTTATAGCGGCGTTCTCTGCCAAATGGTAGAGGCTTCATGTTTTCCGTATTAAGAAACATTATTGCAATGGCACATGCCAGTTAATTTTTACATAGTTCGGAATATTGTTGCAAGGTCACAAAAACCTTCCAAATTTTTGAAACGACAAAACTCTTAGTACACCTATCAACTTTAAGACTTCCAAAAATATGGGGGTTATGATTATTATTATTACCACCACCAAACCCACCCCCCCCCCTCCTTATTGGTACCTAGCAGTCATGTTTCACGATTGCTAGGTCGCGCTAATCTAGCATCACTATCTCCGTTTTCCATCAGCCACACCGATCTTTGTTGCAACCCCTCTATGTCTCCTTCTCCTCACAACCCGGGCGGTCCCCTCCCAATTTTTAGTTGTTTTACATATGTCCCGCCCGTTGTTCTCACATCTCTTTTTTTATTACGAGCTAGCTTCTAACCGTTCTCGGCGAGGCGGAAGAAAATGAAGGCAGGTGGCCGACGACGACTCGGTCGGCAAATTAGGCTCTCTTGGAGGTATCACCTGCCACCTTGGTCATAATAACCTAACCATCTGCCTCTTTTCCGAAACCTTCGTCTCACTTCGAAACATCAGACAGCCGTTACTTTTTGTCGTCCGTCTGTCAATTGCACCCGTGACTCGAGGTGAAAACTGGAAGGAAAAACTTTTGATTCAAAAAAATGTTGATTTTTTTTTTGGCGCGCGGGAAAAAGCTGACAAAAAGTCCTTGACAGATCCGTGGAGACCGGTACCGACCGGCACGGAAGAAAAAACTTTGATAACGAATGGTTTTGTCGGTGTTTTGTAGTTTTGGCTTCCGCTTAAGCTTTTCTAGGTGTTTTTTTTTTGCGCCCCTGGCATAAGGTAAGCGTGCAGGCACCAATCAGGCACATTTTTCGACATAAAAGTTACAAAAAAATTTTAAAAATACACAATTACTTTCAGAAAATCCGATTTTAATGTTGAATTTTCGATTTTCTTTCAAATTTTCTCAAATTTTCAACGTGTTTGAATTATCATAACGTTTATGAAGTTTTCCACTTGGTGTCAGAGTGTCTCATTTTGGATTGATCTACGTTGATCTACAAAAAATGTGGGAGAAGAGACGCTGAGTTATCAACTGATTTCGCATGGTTAAAAACGTGCTGACATCACATTTTTTAGGAAAAACATTCCCGCATTTTTTGTAGATCAAACCGTGATGGGACAGCCTGGCACTACGTTGTTTTCTAGCAATTTTGATAGAAAAAATTCAGAAATTCATTTTTGATAAAAATTTTATCCAAAAAAAACTAAAATCGTTTACTAGTGATTTTTAATTTATTTATACCGTACCCTCGCAAAACTTTGAAGGCGCATACAATTTTTTTTTTCGTTGTGGCTCTTGCAGCGATATCTGTTTTGTTGTAAAGTAGCATTAAAATAATATTTTATCGCTTAAAAATATTGAATTTTCATTTATAAATAACAGATTGACAACATTTTACACAAAATTTTACACCGTAAACTTTTATATGAGCATACTCCTTTTCACTGAATCGGGTCTCACCGCGAGCTACCATCTGTCGTTCGGCAAACCTGTTTTCATTATTTCCGACAGCTTTAATCTCGTAATCATCGCCTGTAATTCGTATTTCTTCTCGTAAACCAAAAGGAAAAGAGACCATATGCCATCTGCGTTGTGCTTCTCCTCATCTTTTAGGTCTTGTTGATGACGCAATCAATCCTCCAATCGAAGCTCAAGAGCTCTTCCCCCCCCCTCCACGTGTCACTTGTCTTCTTTTCTTAGATTTTCTCGCTTCACTGATTGATTTACTCACACCTTCATCATAAATCACGGAAATTTTACACAGAATTGTTGCAGAAAACGACGAAGTAGACGGGAGCAACGGTACACTCGGTGTTTTAGGGTCTTGCCGCGCGCCGGGTTGTTTTTAGGATGTTTTCCCCGGATACTAATAGCGAATTTTATGATGGTATGTTTTTTAGGGTTTTAAAAATATCTCATAACATAAAAATCGGAAATTTTACATGAAAGCGATCAAAACCTGAAAAAAACGTTAGAAAGTTTTGCTGAATGTGTGTAAATTCCTCGGGAAATCTCATTTACACTAGAAATTTCCATTTTTTCAGATATTTTCGCTGAAAAATTTTTGAAAAAGTAGCTGAAATATGTGTTTCACTTATTATAATAAGAACTATTTTTCTTTAAAAAATGTTTTTTACACTGAAAACACGCGAAAATCTGGAAAATGTTCAGAATTACAAAATATTATTTAGCTCTTTCTTGACATTTTCTAAAATAAAAGTTTATTGGACTTCCAAATTATTTTTTCAGAAAATGTTTTTTTAGGAACTAAAAAAAGTGAAAATTTCAGTTATTGGCCAGTTTTCTCGTTTTTTGAACCATTTTTTGAGGCCCACTCTTTTTTTTTTAAATTTAAAAATATGAATTTAATTACTTTTTAAAAGCAAAAATGAAGAAAAAACAAATTTTCTTCGACTTTTGCGTTTTTCGGGAAAAAAAAAAGATAATTTCTTGTTAAAAAATAGAGTCCTTCAAAAATTTCCAGATTTTTACACGAAATACAACACAAATATGGCCCCAACAACATCGACATTCAATGCGCAGCCACGTCTTTCATTAGACAGTGGTCTTGGATTAACAAATGATTCATTTTATTCAACTGATCTGAATGAGACTCATTTAATGGATATTTCTGCTGGAAATGCTTCAACAAGCTTCCAATCTCAGCCACCTCCACAACTGGAATCATCACCTCCAACGAAATGGGCGAGAATCCGGACACCACCGAATCGAAAAAAGAAAATATCTCACGAAGGGCCGAATCAAGAAGCTTTGCCACCTGGATTCAACCTCTTCTCACCACCATCTCGGAAAAAGATTAAAACTGCATTTTCATCACCACCGCCAAAATCTATGAAAACTCCAGATTCTCTGCGAAAATCCATTCGAATTTCCAGTCCGTCTCCGTTTAAGGTCACTTTCAGTAAGACTCCGCTGAAATTGTCGAATAATGAAAATGTTACTGGTGAGTTTGAATGGAAATTGGTTGAAAATGGGCTGGGAAAATTTTTCTCTAAAAATAGAAAAAAGAATTCAAATTTTAAAAATAGAAAAAAAAATAGTTTCAGATTTTGAAAAATCCAGGAATTTCGTTTTTTTCCCCTAAAAAACAAAGTGTATTGTTACAGCAAATTTCTTGTTGAAAAAAACCAAGTTGTAACGTTTTTCTTCCAGGAATCCATATTGGCCGCTCCGGGACGTATTACAATAAGCAAGTGACCGGAAGTGCTTCAAAAAGATGTCTGTTACCTTCAAAACCCGATGGATTCACATTTCTCGGCTCACCGGGCAATTCTGACGTGAGATTTTATATCTAGAGTCTCATCCAAAATTGTTAACCTCAACTAAAACCAAGAGCCTCATCAAAAATCGTGATCCTCAACCAAAATCTAGAGCCTCAACCAAAATTCTGAGCCTCAACCAAAATCGAGAGCCTCAACCAAAATCTAGAGCCTCAACCAAAATTCTGTGCCTCAACCAAAATCGAGAGCCTCACCCAAAATTTTGAGCCTCAACCAAAATTGTAAATTTTCAATTTTCAATTTAAAAAATTTCAAACAATTTTTGATTAAAAAACCTTGAAAAATAAATTTAGAATTTTTTCAATTTCATATTTTCAAGAATTTTTTTCCAGGTACTCGATTTCCCACTACAAACTACATTCGAAGGGTTCGGAGATCTTGACACTCCGGCAAAAATCAATGCAGCACTGGAAGTGAATAATGATGATTCAATGGATTATTATCAATATGCTGGAATGATTGAAACTTCAAGCTCCCTTGCCACATACACAAATTCCACAGGCCCTCTCGTCGAAAATCATGCCAGGAATTTGAAAAGCGTGCCAATTTCACGAACGGCTTCTCGGAATTTGATGAAAATTAGCAGAAAATCTGTAGAAGAACCTGTTCCAGAGCCACAAGCAGTACATGTTGAACCAGTTATTGAAAAACCAACGAAAATTTCCGCTAAAAAAGAAAAAGAGCAGAAAAAATCGGCGGCGAAGGAAGCAGCACTGAAAGAGGCAAAGGAAAAGGAAATGAGAATATGGAAATTGGCTCCGTTTGAAACGCCCAAGAAAGAAGTTCCTTTGGTAAGATTTGGAGAAAAAAAAACTGGAATAAAAATCAAAAAAAAAATTTTGAAAATTTTTTAGAAGTCATCTATTACGGGAACACAAAATTCTGAGAATGCGTATTGTGCAACATATTTGACGTGCAAAATATCTCGTAGCGAAAACTACAGTAATTCTTTAAATGACTACTGTAGCACTTGTGCCGATTTACGGGCTCGATTTGATTCATTCGATGCTTAAGACGAGTTCGTATTATTTCCTTTTTTTGCCTAATTTTAATAAATATTCTATCGATAAATGAATGATTTTAATTCAATTCAAAAATCGAGCCCGTAAATCGACACAAACGCTACAGTAGTCATTTAAAGATATACTGTAGTTTTCGCTACGAGATATTTTGCGCGTAAAATATGTTGCTCAATACGCGTTCTCAGAATTTTGTGATTTTGTAAAAAATAATTTTTATATAGTTTTTGTTTGAGCACAACTCTAAAATAAAAAAACATCTCAGTTGATTTTTGAAAATTTTGAAAAAAGAGGCAAAGAGGAAAGCTGAAATTTTTTTTTAAAAATATTTTTTACCTTTTTTTTTAATTTTCAATTTTTTTCAATCCCAAATAGTGGAGAAAAAGCCGAAAACTGTTGTCATTATGTTGGCGGAGCTTCTGGTGCCCCGCCCCTCTCCGAAGCCTTTTTTCGAAAAACGTGGTATTTCTAGAGAAATAAGGTTTCGTTTACCAAATAATAAAATTAAAAAATTCACATTTTCTCTAGATCTAAAAAAAACTTTTTTTCGACATTTTTTTAAGAAGTCATATAAATTTTCTATATTTTTTGTTTGAACACAACTCAAAAATAATAATAAATTTCTGTTGATTTTGGAAAATTTTAAAAAAAGAGGTACCTATTTCTAGAAAGCCGGCATTTTTTCAAAATTTTTTAAAAGTTACCTATTTTTTTTAATTTTCAAGTTTTTTTTTTCAATTCAAAGTAGCGAAAAAAAAGTTTTAAATAGTTGCCATTAAATGGGCGGGGCTTATGGTGCCACGCCCCTTTACAGTTTTTTTTGCTGTCTAGATCAGAAAAAATTGTTTTTTTTTAATAGCTAAATAATGTTTTAAAGTTTTCTTTACTACAAAAAAATAAAATTAATCGAAAAAAATTTTTTTTTCAAACAAAATTCAAACAAAATCCCCGAAATATCTTTTTGCACATATGTGCACATTCAAGGCTACACACACACACCTGGCTGTGCCTTTAAAATTGGATTTTCTCACCAATTTGGTCACCTGAAACATACCAATTACCTTGTTTACCAAGTACTTGTAGTGTGTATAGACTTTTCACCCCTTGGAAAATTTCAACGAAAAAAAAAGAAAAAAAAAACGTAATTGTTTGCAGTACTCGGGTCGTTGGCTCGTCATATCCACTGGTCGCACTCTGGCTCAGCAGGAGCTTTTTTCGGATGCAAAGTCGTTTTTCAAAGCGAATCCTCCACCGGCTCCACGGGCTCCGCAGGCTCCAGAACTTGCTTCAGGACCTCGAAGAATCCCAACTATTCAACGTGTGACACTTTTTAAGCATCGTTACCGGTCCCCGCGTGACTAATTTTTGTTTCTAGTCTTTCAACTCTTTTCCCTCTAATTTTATTGTTATCATTGTTTATCTGCACACCTACACCTCATCTTCAGTATTTCTCAAGCTTCACGAAAATGCCTACCTGCCTGCCTACTCGCCTATCCTGTAGGCAAGCAGGTAGGCCTGAAAGCCCTTCTCATATTCGGGTCGACACAATTTCATCGAAATGTCCTTTTTTAGTTTTTTCTTAAATTATTTTTGTCTGCTACTCCGGTGATCGATTGGCCTGTTCATACCATTTCCCAAGACGAAAGCTTATAAATTATCTAATTTTTTAAAAATTTTCTCAGATTCTCTAATAAAATATTTTCTTTATTTTCCAGGCTTTTCTTGACTTTCTGTTACTTTTTGTATCTTGAAAGCTTATCTATTTGTTTCCCAAAATTTTAATGGCTAGAAATTATCAAAATTCCATAAAATATAAGCAAAAATCGAGGAAATCGTTTAATTTTTAGAACAATCCGGGTTTTTCTGATTTTAGCTGTAAATTTATTATAACTCCTAATTATAATCAGTCTTTTAATAAAAATTTAGCGGAAATCCACGAAAATCCTTATTGGGGATAATTTTTTGGATGAAATACTGAATTTCTTTACAAAAGTCTGTATTTTTAGGAGTTTTTTCGTATTTTTTTCAATATTTTGCTCTCTAAAATGTCCAGGAATCGGAATTCTTTCTATTTTCAAGCGAAAAATCCAAGAATAATTTGATTTTCATCAAAATTCACCAAAAAATTATTAAATCCTGAAAAAAATGAAAGAGACTACTGTAAAAATTAAAGGGAGGCGCCACATCTCTTCCCCGGGTCTCGAAGCGATTGAGTGAGTACTGTCGATTTTTTATATTTTCGATTTGTTTTTTCTTTTTTGTTAGTTTTTTTTCGGTTTTTTCAGTTTAATATGATAGAATCTTGATGAAAATAATATAAAAAAAATGTGGCATATTTAGAAATATAATTTTCCTACAAAATATACCTAGTTTTAGCGCATTTTTTTGTAAAATCGACATTTTTTGCCAATTTTCCTGATTTCGCTGAATTTTTCTAAAAATTGATTTTGGTGAAATGACACAGGTTTTTATTTGAAAAATCCTATTCTCCTCTTTTTTGTAAACCGCTTTTTTGGGTGAGGCTCTCAGTATTTTTGGGTGAGGCTAGGAGTTAAGTTGAGTTTTTTGTTGGAAAAATTACTGTTGGTTTCTTATTATAGCCAAACATTTGTTTTACCTGCAAAATCTCTCTAGGTTTAACGTATTAACATGTAAAATCGACATTTTGCTAATTTTCCTATTTAATTTACGCTGAATTTTTCCAGAAATCAATTTTGGCAATATGACAAACTAAGCGTCTCTCTGTCCTCTTTCCTAAAAAACCTGCAATTTTTTAGTTCGAAAATTCAAAATTTCTCTATACGATTCCCGTCTCACCTTGCTGAATAGAGAGTCCCAGCAAACAACAAACTCCAAAAAAACCCCCATATTGAAAAGGTATTTTCCCCTCCAAAAAACCAAACTTCTTACACATACAAAGTGTTCAGTGTAAAGTGTCGAATTTCGGTTCTAACTAACCGCCAAAAAAAAATTTGTTCGAGTTTCCGCAAATATAACCTTTTGCTCCTTTCGATTCAAAATCTCCGCCCCAAGAAAACTCACTTCATGCTCAGCCGAGCAGACACTGGAGAATACATTCTTAGATCAAATTCTCTTGATGTTTCCCTGCCCAAAGCTTATATTCCCACGTTTAATGGCATTTATTGGGCTCATTTGGGTGAGTTTTGGTGGATAGGACGGTGGGACAAGGGGGAGTGGGGTCATAAATGTTCGCACTCGCACCTCCTCGTGGTCACTTGCAATTTATGGCGGGAGACACATACTCTTTTCAAACTTTGAATTTTTGAATTCAAATGTTCGCCTACGCTGGTACCATACTTTTTTTTCAATATTTAAAACTTTTTAAAGGATGTTGTCCAACCTATATAATTGTATCTTGAAACAGTGAATTCTTGATATTACGGGATCACAAAATTCTGAGAATGCGTACTGTGCAACATATTTGACGCGCAAATATCTCGTAGCGAAAGCTACAGTAATTCTTTAAATGAGTACTGTAGCGCTTGTGTCGATTTACGGGCTCGATTTTTGCAATAATACGAAGAAACGAATTTTCATTTCAAACATCGAGCGCGTAAATAGACACAAGCGCTACAGTAGTCATTTACAGAATTACTGTAGCTTTCGCTACGAGATATTTGCGCGTCAAATATGTTGTACAATACGCATTCTCCGAATTTTGTGTCCCCGTAATACATAGATCACAATTTTAAACTGTTTCGGTTAAAATTTTATTTTTCTCGTTTAGAGCGTTTAAAACGATATCCAGTGGTTTTGTTTTGCAATATTGAGCTTTACAGAAATTGGTATTACCGGTACAGAGAGTGTAGATAGTTAGAGAGTGACATACATCCGGGACCCAGTGGGGCGGGGCGCGCGGAAGAGACGATTTGTGTCGATTACGAAATGATGACAACGAGGAAAATTTCGTAAATCGACACAAATCGTCTCTTCCGCGCGCCCCGCCCCATTGGGTCCCGGATGTCTGTCACTCTCTAACTATCTACACTCTCTGTACCGGTAATACGCAAATTATTTGCTCAGGAGTTTTCGTTCCCCGTTCAAATATTCCAAAATGTTGTAACGCCCAATTTCTGACTTTTTTTGGAGGTTTTGAGTCGAACTTTCTCGTGCAAAATCTCTGGCCTTTTCTGTATACTTTAGAATTTGAATTTTCATACGCATGGTTTTCTACACCAAATGAACACATCTGAGAAATCTTGCACCTGTAGCGATCACTATGAGCGTGGCGAGAATCACTCAGGAAATAACGTGTGCCTTTAAACTGACATCTCGGATTTTCTCGAAATTACGATAGCGTCAGGATCCGACCGTAACCTACCGTTTTTTCCACATAGAGTACGATAGAATAGCAATTTTACATTGTTAGGAAACACGTTTTTGACCGTTTTCTAGAAAATTTTCTGTTTACTTCAAGTTCCTCGACCATTACGTCTTCCTAATCTCTCCCAACTAATGGGTCTTCATGACTTTGTCTCTTTCCAACTGCATAAATAGTATGAGGAATCAACAAAACGAAACATCGAAAAACTAAAGTAATTTAATTCCTGTGCAAGGTCATCTGAAATCACGTCTTCTTCTTCTTCTTCTCCTCCGTCGTCTTCCTCTCCGTCTTCTCCTTTTCCCTCTGCGTCTCTCTCCTGAGCTCTCTCTCCTGTTTTTTTTGTCACTCAAAAATAAGTGTGCATAAAAGAATCCACTACATTCTTCTCCGTCTCCAAACTCTTTCCCCCTCTGCCAGGTGCTGCATGTAATTTGAGACACACTGGCGGCGCGCACTCGTTTCCGCGGAAACGAAGCAGCTAATTCCATTTTTGCTCCTAGCAGTATTCTTATCGAGTTTTCGGAGTTTAGAGAGGTAAAATGAATGTTTCCGTGTTGTTGTTGTGTTCAAAAACTAAAAGTATAATAAATTTGATAAAATTCCTTCCGCTGATAATTTTATTTTTTCAACATTTCAAAATGATAGTGATCATATGTTTGGTCCAAAAGAATTTTCACCTAGGTACGCTACGTAAATCGACACATGACCCAGTGGTGGGCGGTGAACGCCCGTGGTGCCAGGCTGTCCCAATATGGTTTGATCTACAGAAAATGCGGGATTTTTGGCCCAAAAAATGTGACGTCAGCACGTTCTTTACCATGCGAAATCAGTTGAGAACTCTTCGTCTCAATTCCCGCATTTTTTGTAGATCTACGTAGATCAAACCGAAATGGAGGCACACCACGTGTGAACGGTTTTTTCCGGCAAATCGGCAAATTGCCGGAATTGAAAATTTCCGGCAAATCGGCAAATTACCGGAGTTGAAAATTTCCGGCAATTCGGCAAATTACCGGAATTGAAAATTTCCGGCAATTCGGCAAATTGCCGGAATTGAAAATTTCCGGAAAATCGGCAAATCGCCGGAATTGAAAATTTCCGGAAAATCGGCAAATTGCCGGAATTGAGCATTTCCGGCAATTCGGCAAATTACCAAAATTGAAAATTTCCGGCAAATCGTCAAATTGCCTGAATTGAAATTTCCGGCAAATCGTCAAATTGCCTGAATTGAAATTTCTGGCAAATCGGCAAATTATCGGAGTTGAAAATTTCCGGCAAATCGCCAATATGCCGCATTTGCCGGAAAAACGGCAAATTTTGGTTTTCAGAACCATCAAAAATGCCCCTAAAATTTGAAAGACATGCAATTTTTAATTTAAAAAAATCCAATCAGCTTCCCCACCTCTGCAAATTCAGCCTTTTGAACTCCATTTTCAAAATTGCCGAACACCGCCTCCCCCGTGCAAGCTGAACAAACGCTTTTTTCTCGAAAAAATTGGAATTGAATAGAGCTTTCAATTCTCTCCCAAAGTGCATTTCGACATCTTTCCTGGCTCGACCCCATTGCTCCGATCGTAAATCAGTAACGTTTTAGTGATAAGCGGGCTCGCCGCCGCAACCCCCAGCCATCAATCAGCAATCACAATGTTATTCTAACCGAGGTCTCGTGGCGTGCTCCGTAACCTTTTTTAGATTGATTAGAAGGGCGTAGTAGTGGCAGCAGTAGTTGGTAGTAGTAGAAGCTGATTAAAATTTCATATTTTCTAGAATTGGCAATCGAGTAGAAGTAGATTATTTCTTGTTTTACTCAATGTTTCTGTAAGGTTTTGAGGTTCTCAACTCGACTATTTCAGTAGGAAACCTGATCCTAGGGACTCCGACATACCTACTAGGCAGGCGTAGGCCGTCTTTTTCAAGAGGAATTATACTTCCAGTAAGGCAAAAAACGTCATTGAACGAAGTCGAGTAGGTATTTCCGTGCCTACATTCGTTATTTCTGTTTCATAGATTTAACGAGGTCGCTGTCAAAATTACACTGTACACGTGGAGTCAGAAAGTCCCATTTCGTTTTGATCTCCGAAAAATGCGGGAGAAGAGACGCAGACATCTCAGCTGATTTCGCATGGCTAAGAGCGTGCTTACGTCACAATTTTTCTGGAAAAATATTCCCGCATTTTTCGTAGATCAAATCGCAATGAGACAGTATTCGGATTATTTTACAAAACCCTAAAGTTTCGAGTATAAAATTGGCATCAAAAGTCAAATGAACCAGCAGATTTGGATAATCCATGTTTATGACTTATGTATGACCGCACGAATTTCCTGAAAACAATTTTTTTGAAATTTTTCGAATTCGAAAACTAGCGCTTTTCCTTCTGCGACTAGTTAAGTTTTAAAAAAAAATTTCGAAAAAAATGGGTTTGTGCTTTTCAAAGCGATATTTTGAATGTCGAGTGGAAATATTTTAAATTAAATAATAAAATTCTATGGAAGTTTGGACTGATTTCGAATATCCAAATCCATTGTTTTACTGAATTTGAATCAGTGGTGCACGATTTTTTTCCGGCAAATCGGCAAATTGTCGGAATTGGAAATTTCAGGCAAATCGGAAAACCGGCAATTTGCCGATTTGCCCAATTTGCCGGAAAAGGGCAATTTGCTGAAAATTTTCGGTAATTGTGGTTTCAAATGGCAAAACTGTACGCATCCTATGTATGTTCCTACATCTATTTTGAAAAGTTAGCAAATTCTATGAAAATATGGTTTAAAAAAAAACGGAAAAAATTCAAAAAGGCACAGTTTTAAGTGTTTCCCGTGGTGCCAGGCTGTCCCATTACGGTTTGATCTACAAAAAATGAGGGAATTTTTTGCCCAAAAAATGTGACGTCAGCACGTTCTTAACCATGAATGCATGGCCATGCAAAATGAGTTGAGAACTCTCCGTCTCTTCTCCCGCATTTTTTGTAGATTTACGTAGATCATACCAAAATGAGACACTCGGACACCCCGTGGTGTTTTCGTCTTATGAAAAATCCCTGTAAATATTTCCGGCAAATCGGCAAATTGCAGGAATTGAAAATTTCCGGCAAATTTGCCGAGTTTGCCGACAAATCAATTTTCCGAACGACAATTGCCGCCCACTCCTGATTTAATTGCTAATTTTATTACCTCCAATAATTGTAATCCTGTAGATTTTCTTCAGGCAAAACAGTTAATTGTTCAAAAGATCAGCTAATATCTAGGCACACGTAACCAACAGAAAAAAAAGAAACCATAGACATCAAAATTCAATTCGCAAACCAACGTGTTCGATGATAACGAATTCAAACGCACTCTCTGAAATTCGAACACAATCTTAATAGGATTAGGTGTCTCGTACGTCCAAAAGTTGCCCATTTTGTGTCTTTTTTTGCAACTTATCGGAGAAGCGTCGTCTTTTTTTTCGCTCGCTTTGCACTGGAATTAGAACATTTTCACTCCGAGTTTCCCACTTTTTTTTTGGAGGAGAAAAAATGGTTTTGAGTTTGTGTCAAACTTCCTCTCTCTCTCTCTCAACAAATAGTTGTTCGCAAATAGTTTGTATTGTTGTAGATGGTACACTCAGACAATTCGGCAACAACCAATAATAACACAATTCTCGGCAACCAATCACTGGAGGCAATACCCGAACAGTTGAGTGAACTCACTGGAATTACGGTGGAGGAGTCCGAGAGGATTATGGAATCTTGGCTTGGGGTGAGCTTAATCTTCATGATGTTAAATTTTTAAATAAATGAAACGAAACCTAGGACTAACGGTTTGGACGATTTTGAACGTATAGACCCAAAATGGGCTCAAATTAACGAATTTCGTAATGAAACTTCTCAAAAAAAAAATTCAAAAATTTTTTATGGCGGTTCAAAATTTCGAAAAAAATTACACCGATGTTAGCTAAAATCTCGAGTTTTGCCCACTTTTCTGTGTCGCAGCGGTTCGATGGAGTTTTTTTTTTTTTGAAATTATCATTCTTTATTGCATATTGTTGTAGTTTATCTCATTTAATTTCGTTGATTAAGGTACATTTAAAGCCGATTAGGTAACCAAAAATCATCGAAATTGGTTACCTAACGGCTTTAGATGTTCCTTAATAAATGAAATTAAATAAATGAGATAAACTACTCAAATATGCAATAAAGAATGATAATTTTTAAAAAAGTCTACTTCGGACTGCTGCGACACAGAAAAGTGGGCAAAAATTCGAGATTTTAGCTAAAATCAGTATAATTTTTTTTCAAAATTTTGAACAGCCATAAAAAGTTTTGAAACTTTTTTGAGAATTTTCATTACCAAATTCGTTCATATGAGCCCATTTTGGGTCTATACGTCAAAATCGTCCGGGCCGTTAGTCCTCCTTTGAATGACAATGACAATTTCATTTCATAAATATTAAATATTTTTAAACTTGAAAAATTCCACGTGACATAAGCCTCGTAAATGTTCGAAAAAGTTCTGTCCAAGTGAGTTTTGATATTTTGGAAAATCTGCAATTCCACGTGGCAAAAGCAAAATTTAAAAAAAAAATAGAAATTTGAAAAAATTATGATTTTCTTTATATAAAAATAGTTTTTCGATTTTTCGGTTTCTAAACGAATAATCCTGAAAATTGTCGATTTTCTCCTTGGTACTCAAAAAACTGTAACTCAAAAAAACAATGCTTTGGGGGTTTTCTTTTCAAATGTTTTTTTCCAACCGAGAACTATTTCTGCAGAATCGCCAACTGGATCTTCGAACATCTGTACTGTTCGATCAAGAAGTACTCTCCCGACTACGTTCTCTCCGTGTCGCGCTTCTCGTCGTCGATTTCCAGAATGATTTCGTCGATGGATCCCTCAAAATCGGAGATGGCGACGCTGGACAGGAGCCAAGCTCAGCGATTACACCACTCAACGAGCTGCTTCAGCTGTCGTCCTGGGATTTGGTGGTCTATACGAAGGACTGGCATCCACACAATCACATTTCATTTTTGAGTCAGGCACATAATTCGGATAGGGTTATGGATGAGAAGGATGAGAATAAAACTTTGGGATTCTTTGATTCTGTGCAATTTTTGAAACCAATCAAGACAGAACAAGTTTTATATCCGGATCATTGTATTCAGAAGAGCTGGGGATCGGATATTCATCCGGAAATCTACATTGCGGACAACGCAGAGTATATTATGAAGGGAGTCGACCCATATCTGGATTCCTACAGCGCTTTCAACGATAATAACGGGCGGTCCAAGACAGAGCTTGAAGATTTGCTGCGTCGCGAGAATATTGACGCAGTTGTGATCGCCGGACTCGCCTACGATATTTGCGTTCGGTTTACTTGCCTGGTAAGGGTTTTTTAAAGCTTTTCTAACTGAAAACCGTTTAAAGGTGGTGTATTCGAATTTTTTTTATTACCTTATTAGACTCAAAATTGTCTGAAAACAACGAATTTCATAATGAAACTTTTCAGAAAAAAGTTATGACGGCTCAAAAAATGGCCTAAAATTAGTTAAAATCGGAAATTAGACCAACTTATCAATGTCGCAGCGACTGGAAACTATTTTTTTTTGAAATCACCGTCAAATTTTGAGTGTACAAGTTGATCATCTTGCGTTTTAAACTTCATTTAGGTATTTAAAAGTCGATGGACGGCGAGTTTTGGCTCAAAAAAATTAAAAATCTCGCCGTCCATCGATTTTTAAATACCTTAATCAAGTTTAAAACGCAGGAAATCAACTTGTATACTCAAAATTTGACGGTGATTTCAAAAAAAAATTGTGTCCAGCCGCTGCGACATTGATAAGTTGGTCAAATTTCCGATTTTAACTAATTTTAAGCCATTTTTTGAGCCGTCATAACTTTTTTCTAAAAAGTTTCATTATGAAATTCGGTGTTTTCAGACAATTTTGAGTCTAATAAGGTAATAAAAAAATTCGACTACACCACCTTTAAAAACACCTCAAAACTTTAAATTTTCAGGACGCTGTGAAGCAGAACTTCCTTGCCGCCGTGATCCCGGAATGCAGCGCTGGACTAACGAAGAAGGGAATCGAGGAGTCTGAGATGGCTTTCAAAAAGCAAGGCGTTGCGATGATCTCAAAAGACGAGGCACGTGGAATCACGGAAGGCGGTTTTCTGCCGAGAGAATGGGTTCAAAGGATCGTGAAGAAGTAGAAGTAATAATAAAATATTGTGCATAATTTTGTAATTCTTTTAAAAATATTTAAATAAACGTTTTTTTTTCTTAATTGTCGAAATTTTCGTTGAAAAGTTCAGAAAAAAGTAATTTCGCATCAAACGACGCTCCGAAATAACGCGGCCGCCAGCACGATTTCTCGGCCACGCGCCGTGTACTCCTCTCGAAGGAACCAATTTTGTAAACAAAATTTCAGCGCATTTCTTATTCCTGAAATTTCCTGTTTTTTCCCCGATAATTTAACGATTTTTCCATTTAATACTTGTTAGAAATCACATTTTACTCATATTTCCTAATATTTACCACTGAAAACCAGTATAAAACTCGAAATTGCTAATTTTTAATCTATTTCGTAAAAAAATTAGTTTTCCCCCGAAAACATGTCTAGAGACGTGAGTTTATCACCGAAATCTGGTGATATTCGGTTTAACGGCACGGAGCCGCCCGTCAAAGTGGAAGTTGTGGATGAAGAGCAGGTGGGCAGAAAAATCGATTAATTAAAAAAAAATTTTGAATTGTTTTCAGAGTTCTCTCAACAATCAATTGGGATTTTCGACGACACTATCGACGTCTTTTGTGCTTTCCGAAGATCTCTCGGAGTCCATCGATGATCTGACAGTTACTAGCAAGGCAAAAACGTTTTTATAAAATTAATTTTCAATAAATAAATTTCAGGACAAAAAGAAATTGCGGCCTAGTAAAGTGGCAGAGGACATTGGTCGCAAACGAAAGGATACTACAAACTCCATAACTAATTTCTTCCATCGATTCACGCGCGGAGACCGTGAGGAGAAGAAAATAGTTGAAGAGGAGGAAGAAGAGCACGTGGAGCGTCCCGAGAAGCTTATAAGCCCGGAATCCGAGGAAAAATGGTTTGAATCGAGAACTCTGGACGAGAAAGTGCTCGGACACGAAGGAGACGCAGATATGTACGAATGGGATCCAAATACAATGACAGAGACTCTTGTTCGGGAGCCTCCATCGCCTCTGGAGCCCAGTAGTATGATATTCGAGGAGAAAGGAATGCTGAAACTACTGGAAGATTTTCGAAATGGTGAGCTCCGATGGCTAGATGCTCCACAGATTTCTGCGTTGGGAAAAGTGAAAGAAGCGCATGAAGATGTGTCGAATATTCATTTACAAGTTTATGAAATTGAGTCGGCTAGGAGGAAAAAGAGAAAACAAGCGAGGAGTGTCAAGGAGAATTTTGAATTTGTAAGGAAAAATTCGGATTTCCATAAAAAAGGGATTAATTTGTGCAATTTTACGAAGAAATCGGGATTTTTGGAATGTAAAAAGCTCAATGTGATCTAGAAAATGTGTTTTTGGCAGGATTTTCCTTTTTTTTTAAATCCGATTTTCAGTCTATTTTCTAGCTAAACGACTCCGAAGATCTCTCAAAAAACTAACAAAAAATGCGACAGACGCCAGTTTTTTAATCTGAAAAAAAGCAGAAAGTCCCAAAAAACGGTCCCAGGAATCACAAAATATCTGTTTTGTGATATTTAGCGCTGCAAAAAATAAAAAAAACTCGCTGAATGCAATATTCCAATAGCTTTTTACCTTTAAAAAACTCAAATTTTCATTAAAATCATCAAAATTCTGAGAGCCTCACCCATAAATCCTTAGCCTCACCCAAAAATCATGAGAGCCTCAACCAAAAATCCTGGGCCTCAATCAAAATTCCGGAGAGCCTCACCCAAAAATCCAGAAAGCCTCAACCAAAAATCCAGAGAGCCTCAACTAAAAATCCAAAAATACTAGAATATACTAAAATTCCCCATATTTTCAGTCGGATTCGGATGATTCAGAAGAAGAACGAGAAATCGAACGATTATTCGAATCGATGAATACTCATATGATTGACATGCATTCTGCACTCGATACCGTACCATTTTACGACGCTTCTCAAAATCAACGCACTGAAAAAATCGATAACGACGAGGAGTATTTTTCGTCTTGAATCGATCATGTTTCCTGAATTTTTCACGCATTTTCTAATTTGAAAATTCTATAATTTTGACCCAAATTTCTTCGTTTCCAGCTAATATTTGCATTTTTTTAGGGCATTTCTCACAGTTTTTCTCGAAAAATCCCCGTATTGTCGATTTTTTTTTCGAAATTTTTCCGAGCAGGAAAATATTGTGAATTTCACCTGTTTTGAGGCACCACGGATTCAAGATCAGCTGGGATTTTGGATCTAAAATTTCCGAAATTGGCACCGTGCCAACGAATAAAACGCTATTTTTCTCGAAGAAAAGCGTGACAACGATGCTCCGATGTTACGCGTCGCGTGTTGTTTAGCGTATTTTCTATAAGTAATTTTCAAAAAAACAGCGTTTTATGCCTGACACGGTGCTTTTTCGGTGATATTTGAACTGAAATACCCTAAAATTTTCGTGATTCCCTCTATTTTCTAGCAAAGTTTTCTCTTTTCCCCAAATTTTACCCATTTTTCACTAATTTCTCGGTATTTTCCTGTACAAGCTCGATTTTTACTCAATTTCTATATTTTTCTCGGTTTCTTCTCTAAATTTTCTCACCAATCGCCATTCCCTGTGCAATTTTCTCTTATTTTTTCGTATATCTTCTCTTACTCGTTTCTTGTCACACATTTTCACGATAAAATGTAAATATTTTCAGATATCACAGGAAAATCCCATTCACAAAAGGATCATGACAAGTAAGTTTATTATTTAACCTGTAAATTTTCTAAAAAAATCGGAAAAGCTTTTTCAGCTTTTTTCAATAAGCTCTTCACGGGAGCCTCATCATCATCGTCTGCAGCAGCTTCTTCTGGAATGGATCTTGGTAGTATGGAGTCATTGTGTGCTGCGATCAATGAGCTTTGCAGTGAAAAACATGGTAATTTGGAGGGTTTTGTTGGAAAAAGAAGAAAATTAGTGATTTTCTCAATTTTTCAACTTGAAAATGTATTTATTCGCTGAAATTTTCGGGAAATTTGAATGATTTCATTCAAAAACCCATCGAAATTCTCGTAGAAGTTCGTGAAAAATTGATGAATATCATCTGAAAAGGGATCGAATTCCGAAAAAAAAGAGCCAAATTTTGCTGACATCTGAAATTTTTTCTTTGTCCCCAGTTTTCTTTGTCGCAGCCACTGGAATTTTACTTTTCTGAAATTATCACTCTTTAATCTAAGTTTTATTAGTTTATCTTGTGTAAATTCATTGATTGAGACAATTTTAAACCGTGAGGCATCCAATTTTTATCATTTTTGGATGTCTCTTCGCTTAAAAATTGTCTCAATCAATGAATTTACACAAGATAAATTACCAAAATGTGAATTAAAAGTGATAATTTCAGAAAAGTTGAATTACAGTCTCTGCGACAAAGAAAACTGGGCAAAATTTCTGATTTTTGCACTAATATGCCTTTTTTAATTTTGACCTCAACCAAAAAATCATGGTAGCCTCAACCAAAAATCATGGTAGCCTCAACCAAAATTCCGGAGAGCCTCACCCAAAAATCCAGAAAGCCTCAACCAAAAATCCTTAGCCTCAACCAAAAATCCTGAGCCTCAACCAAAAAATCATGGTAGCCTCAACCAAAAATCCTGAACCTCAACCAAAAATCCTGAACCTCAATCAAAAATCCTGAGCCTCAACCAAAAATCATGGTAGCCTCAACCAAAAATCCTGAGCCTCAATCAAAAATCCTTAGCCTCAACCAAAAATCCTTAGCCTCAACCAAAAATCATGGTAGCCTCAACGAAATATCCTGAGCCTCAACCAAAAATCCTGAGCCTCAACCAAAAATTCTTAGCCTCAACCAAAAATCATGGTAGCCTCAACCAAAAATCCTGAGCCTCAATCAAAAATCCTGAGCCTCAATCAAAAATCATGGTAGCCTCAACCAAAAATCCTGAGCCTCAATCAAAAATCCTTAGCCTCAACCAAAAATCATGGTAGCCTCAACGAAATATCCTGAGCCTCAACCAAAAATCCTGAGAGCCTCAACCAAAAATCCTGGTAGCCTCAACCAAAAATCCTGAGCCTCAACCAAAAATTCTTAGCCTCAACCAAAAATCATGGTAGCCTCAACCAAAAATCCTGAGTCTCAACCAAAAATCCTGAGAGTCTCAACCAAAAATCATGGTAGCCTCAACGAAATATCCTGAGCCTCAACCAAAAATCCTGAGAGCCTCAACCAAAAATCCTGAGCCTCAATCAAAAATCCTGAGCCTCAACCAAAAATCATGGTAGCCTCAACCAAAAATCCTGAGCCTCAATCAAAAATCCTTAGCCTCAACCAAAAATCCTGGTAGCCTCAACCAAAAATCCTGAGCCTCAATCAAAAATCCTGAGCCTCAATCAAAAATCATGGTAGCCTCAACCAAAAATCCTGAGCCTCAATCAAAAATCCTTAGCCTCAACCAAAAATCCTGGTAGCCTCAACCAAAAATCCTGAGCCTCAATCAAAAATCCTTAGCCTCAACCAAAAATCATGGTAGCCTCAACGAAATATCCTGATCCTCACCCAAAAATCCTAAGCCTCAACCAAAAATCCATACAAAATTGTTGAAAATTTTTTGTTTCATTATTAAATTCGGTGGTTTTGGACCAGTTGTAGTCTATTTAAGCAGAATACCCACAAACTGTAATCCCGCTTTAAAATAAATTTATTAAAAAATTTGTTTTATTTAAAAAAAAATTCAATTTAAGGATACCGTCAAGCCTATTTTTTCCAGAATTCCGCATTAATTTCCCGTATTTAGTTTCAGAGAATGTTGGTGAACTGGCCGCTGGAATTGTTCGTAAGAATAAAGAGCTTTTCGAAAAGAAATCGAACGATGTTGAAGCATTTTTGCTTCATTGTAGTCCAAATGTTGGTTCAGCTGCAATGGTTGCTGCAATTAAAGGAATGTTTGATACGTCGGCTGCAAAAAATAATGAAACTGGAACAGATCGAGCTGTTGAGCTTCTCAATCATTATGTTGATGAGAATAATTTTGTTGGAGGACATTTGAAGCTTGTACCTGAAATTAGTGAGTTTCTAGATAAAATTGAGAAGAAAAACTGGAAAATATGGATGATTTACATGGAATTTATGCGAAAAATCTAGATTTAAAGAGAAAAATGCAGCTTCACTTCGCCGAATTTTCCGTTTTTTTTTAAAGCAGAAAGTCAAAGACGTCGGATTTCAAAGGAAAATAAAAATAAAAACTTGAATTTAGAGAAAAGCTAGGCAAAAATAGAAAACTTAACTGAAAATTTCTCCTTCTTCCTATAATTCTTCCTAAATTTTATTTTTTTTTTCTCAATTTCCCTCAAAAATCTATAAATTTCAGACTGAAAATTAAAAAACTAAGAACTTCCTAATTTTTCGTCCTCAAAAAAATTCGAAAATCCGAATTTTTCCACAGAAAAAAGTTGTCTGAAAATGCATTCTTTAGTGAAAAAATGACAAATTTTAACGATTTTCTTGTAAAAAGTCACTTTTCCATAGATTTTTTTTTCACTTTTTGAATGGAGCAATTGAAAAATCTTTCAAGAAAAATTGAAAAATATTGGCAAATAAGCTCGAATTTAAAGAAAAACTAGGCAAAAATTGAAAATTTAACTGAAAATTTGATTTTTTTTTAACTTTTAAAATGTAATTTTTTCCAATTTCCCTCTAAAAAAAATTTTTTTTTCAGTTTTCCCACTGCTCCGCGACGTCGGCTTATATTGTTTGGAAAAGAAGAATAAACCAGAAATAGGACAAAGAATTATCATGAAAGCACTCGGATCAATGTTCCCAAGAAATGGCTCAAATGCTCCAAATGTGCTCACTTCTGCACACGGTGTGCTCTTTGCGTGTGCTCTTGAAACAAAGGATTATGCATCTGTTGAACCATTTATTGATCTACATGTTGATGAGATTGCAAATGAGAATTGTATTCAAGATCAGGAAAAGAGTGATAATAGAGAACGAGATTTTGGAGATGTTTTTCTTGGAAGAATGAAGGTGCATTATGGAAGAAAAAAGAAATATCTGGAAATTTGGATATTTTCAAATTTTCGTGTGAAAAAACCTTTAAAAATGGGTATTTTTTGTAGGAAAAAAAGTTAGAAACGTTATATGAAAATACATCATTTTTTGAGGTTTTTTACACGCAAATTTGGAAAAAAAATGTCTAGAAACTGATAATTGCCCCCAAAAACAATATTTTTCAATTCTTTTTGGATTAAAAACATTTTTTTAAAAACTGAAAAGTTAACGAAAATTATACATGTATAATTATATTTAAACGATTGTTTTGAATATTTACACTGGATTCTCAGTGAAAGCTTACGAAAACCAATTTTTTCCGAAAAATTCGGAAAAAAAGTGCGAAAAAACGCAAAAATAGGATATTTTCAATTTTTTTCTGTTCCAAAAAACTTTTTTCAAAAAAGCTTCCAAAACACTAAATTTTTTTAAAATTGCTTGGTTTTAAAAACATTTAAAAAGCTGAAAAGTTAACGAAAATTACAAAAATATTTTTATAAGTTAAAAAAACGCGATTTTCTGAACATTTGCATTGGGTTTTCAGTAAAATCTGAAGAAAACTATATTTTGAATATTTTTTTCCGAAAAATTCGGAAATAAGTGACAAAAAAACGCAAAAATGGGACATTTTCAATGTTTTCTGTTGCAAAAAACTTTTTTTTAAAATAAAATCTGAAATTACTAAATTTTCGAGCTCTTTGAGTTTTGAAATATTGCAAAAAAAACCTGAAAAATATGAAATGAAAATTTAAAAAATATATAAAAATTTGTTTAAAAAAAAATTTATATTAAATTTTAGTCTGGTTTGTAAATCCACATCAAAATGTTTTCTTGAATTTTTAAAAATAAAATTTGAAATTACTAAAAGTTTTCTGAAGTTTATAAATAAAAAAAACCGAAAAATATGAATAAAAAATGAACATCAAAAAACTAAATTCGTTTAAAGAACAAATTTTATATGGAATTTTTTGGGTTTTTCAGTTCAAATTGTTTTTCTGGATCTTTTAAAATTATTTCAGAAAGGCGCCGCATTCGGTTCACAGCCAGTGGCACATAATCCTCATCTTCATCCAAAATATGTACTTGATTATCTCTACAATGGAGCATGTATTCTCATTGAGCTTAAACGTTTCGAAGATGCTCTTTTCCTGCTCGAAATTTGTGTCGGAATGCCAGCGTTCTCGGTTCAGGATCAACATTTGGATTCGTTCAAAAAGTACTTTTTATGCAAGAATTTTTGCGAGAAAAAGAGGAAATATCTCAGGATTTTTCTTTTTACAAGCCAGAAAAACTAAGAAAAACTTCAAAAATTCCCAGTTTCTAAAACCAAAATTTTCATGCAAGTTTGTAGTGAATTTTGAAAACTCTTAACCATGAAATTTCACGACAAAACTGAATTTTTGGCTAAAAATCCGGGATTTTGAGTGAAAATTGGCTGAAAAACGGTCATTTTCAGAGGAAAAAATGCTCAGAAAATAGCATTTTTAATCTAAAACTCGTTTTTTTTTCAAATTTATTTTTTTTTTCTATTGAAAAAAAAACACGAAAAACTGAATTTTTGGCTAAAAATCCAGAATTTTGAGTGAAAATTGGCTGAAAAACGGCAATTTTCAGAGGAAAAATGCTCAGAAAATGTGATTTTTGGTCTAAAACTCGTTTTTTTTTTTTCAAATTTCAAGTTTTTTTCCGTGAAAATCGTTTTCGGAGCGTTTTTTTTTTCGTTTAAAACTGAAGAAATCATGAAAATATTTGGTTTTGTGCGGAAAAATCTCGAAAAACTATGGATTTTCGATCAATTTTCAGAAAAAGTGAACAATTTTTCATCCCAAAATTTTTAAAAATTAAAGATTTGTTGAAAAAACTAGTTTTTAAAGGTGGACTACGCTCAATGGGGAAATTGCTTTAAAACGTGCCTATGATGTCATAATGACCGAATATGATTGTAAAAAATTCAAAAAAATTTTCTAGATTTTATATGATTTTTTGAAAATTGGAAAAATCACAGTTTTCCCCTAATTCCAATTTGAATTTCCGCCAATTGAACTCGTTCGTTGGAGCGCACTTGCATTATTTTTATTAATTTGTTTTATGTTTTCTCGTTATTTGACTGATTTTCTTCATTTTCTATGGTTTTTTCTCGGAAAATGGAAGAAATAAACAGGACAAATGCAAAATGTTTGTTAAAAAGTAATTGGAAATGCGTAAAACTGTGAAATATACTAATCTCAGGAGCTTCGTCGTCGGAACTCAGAATATCACAGTTTTACGCATTTTCAATTACTTTTTAACAAACATTTTGCATTTGTCCTGTTTATTTCTTCCATTTTCCGAGGAAAAAACATAGAAAATGAAGAAAATCAGTCAAATAACGAGAATAAATGAAATTAATTAATAAAAATAATGCAAGCGCGCTCCACCGAACAAATCCAATTGGCGGAAATTCAAAAATAATTAGGGGAAAACTGAGATTTTTTCAATTTTCAAAAATCATATAAATTCAGGGAAATTTTTTTGAATTTTTTTATCATGATATTCGGTCATTGTGGTACCATAGTCATGTTTTAAAGCATTTTTCCCACTGAGCGTAGTTCACCTTTAAAAGAATTTTCAGCGTTTTTTTTTTTGCAAAATAGTTTTCTCATTTCTTCGCTTTAAATTACAAAAATGCGTAAATCTCTATTTTTCCAATAAAATTCTGTAAAAAATCACATTTTCCTAGAAAAAATCCCCAATTTTTTGCAGATATGTGCTCATTTCGCTAATTCTGAAAGGAAAAGTGGACGTGACGGAAAACGGTGACAAATCAGCGATTCGTCACTTCAAAACCAAAAGTCCTGAATACAAACAATTCTCAGAGATTCGGTTCTCCCGAAGTTCGAATACCCATTCAGCAGTGGAGAGTCTTGTGAAATCGGCAAAAGATCGTTTGAGAAAAGACGGAAATACAGAAATTGCCAAATATTTGGTCGTTGAAATGAAGAAAAAGACAATTATGTCGCTGACAAGAATGTTCACATCAATTCGGATTTCTGAAATTGAGGAGTTGGCATTTTTGAAGTCACGGGATCAAGTTACAGAGCTTATTGGTCAATTGGTTGAGGAGCAGAGGATTACTGTACGAATTGATGGAGATATGGTCTTTTGGACTGAATTGAGCCCTGTTCCATCTAAAAATGATGTTGAGAATAAGATTAGAATGTGGGTAAAATTGAAAGAAAATTGAATCTTTGGCGAAAATTTGATCCAAATCACCGAGAAATTGTAGTTTTGAAGGATATTTTGAGAGAAAATAATATGAGAAATCTGATAGAATTACTCGAAAAATGACGATTTTTTTTATTTTTAAAAAATCGGCATTTTGCCGATTTGCCGGAAATTTTCATTTCCAACAAATTGCCGGTTTGCCGATTTGCCGAAAATTGAAAACCATGTAAATTTTATTCGAAAATTCATATGGAACCACCAGAAAAATTCCATTTTTTGAAACAATCCTGATAGAAATTCCGGAGAAATAAATTTTTTTCGGCAATTTCAGAAAATTTTTCAATTTCCAATTAATTTAGGAAAATATTACCAAAAATTTGCAAAAAAATCGAAAATTGGAAAATTACATTTATATTTAAAAAAAAACGCGATTTTCTGAACATTTGGTTTTTCAGTAAAATCTTAATAAAACCAATTAAAAAAGAATTTAACAAAAAATTCGGAAAACAATTTCTAAAAATTCACACTTTTATGGGAAAAAAATTATTAAAAAATTTTAATTTTTCCGAAATATGCAGTAAAAATCGGTTGAAATGAAACGCTCATATTATTGCAAAAATTCTGCGAAAAAAAAGTAATTTCTGTTGATTTTCTGACAGATTTCCTTTTTAACCTCTATTTCTTCCAAGAACATTGTAAAATGTAGTAAATCTAATTTTTCTATCTGAAAAAAATTGTGCGATTTCTAAAAAAAAAGCTGGAAATTTGACGGAAAACTTTGAAAAAATACAGCAAATTCGATTTTTTAATAAAATTGTCTGCCAAATCTGAAAGAAACGCTCGGAAAAATCCAAAATTGCCTAGTTTCATTTTTATGAAAATACTTCTTTTTTAAATCGCGTTTTTTTTTTCAACTAAAAAGTTTAATTTTCCCAAAGGAAAAAATCTGAAAATTCTGATTTTTTTTTCAAAAAAATTCCCCAAAAACCGTATAATTTTCCAGCGTCGATCACCTGAACACTCTTCTTCACGAGAAAAACACTACTATGAAAGCCGGTTCAGGACGTATGAGACCATCAGTTATGTACAATGAGGATGAAGGATTGAGCATGCCACCAACTGAATCTAAATTTTTCTCCTAAATTTCACACATTTTCTCATTCATTTATTTCCGGGTTTTTGTCCCTTTTTTTTTCGACGTTTTCGACATCAAAATATTCATTTTTCTCATTATTCCCGAAAACATCATTTGTTCTGATCACTGCAAAATGAACATATTTTATATTTAATTTGCACGATAATTATCGGATTTTTCAAATGGTTCTGGCCGAAATTTTACTTTTTATTCTGCTTTTTACAGTTAAAATTTTGTGCATTTTTCGGGAATTTAAGGAATTGTTTAAATTTCACAAAAATGTTTAAAGTCAAAGTTTTAACCATTTTGTGGGCGTGTCCTGGGCAAAATTTATTTTATATTTCAAATATTATTTTTAAAATACGGTGCCAGGTGTCAGAAAAGCTTTTGAAGGCTTTTCTTTTTTTTTCAAATATCACCCAGAAATTCATGATTCAGTATACCGACATTAATTTGTGCATACAGTGTATTTTTTGTACACTTTTACGACTTTAAAGGAGGGTGGATTTATTCGAAATGGTCTCGTCACGTGCCATTCTTTAATTTTTGAAGCGCGTGGTGGGACCATTTCGAATAAATGCGCCCTCCTTTAAAGTCGTAGAAGTGTACAAAAAATACACTGTGTAATGGGGTTAGTCAAGTAATGTGTCAACATGTATTTAGATACATTTATGACGTCACAGATGTATTAAAATACATGTTTTAATGTACAGCTGTGACGTCATTTTTCTACACTTAAAAAAACAATTTTCGACATTACTTGAATAACCCAATATGATTAGAAAAAAATCTAGTGTTCAAAAAAACTAGCGATATCTTTTTTTTTATATTACGGAAGCACAAAATTCTGAGAACGCGTATTGAACAACATATTTGACGCGGAAAATATCCCGTAGCGAAAACTACAGTAACTCTTTGAATGACTGCTGTAGCGCTTGTGTAGATTTACGGGCTCGATTTTCAAAATGAATTAAAACAATTTATTTATCGATGGAATATTTATTAAGATTAAGCAAAAAACGAGAAAATAATACAGATTCATCTTAAGAATCAAATGAAATAAATTTATCCCGTAAATCGACACAAGCGCTACAGTAGTCATTTGAAGAATTACTGTAGTTTTTGCTATACGCATTCTCAGAATTTTGTGTTTCCGTAATAACAGTATTCCTAGGTATCCAAGAATTTCGAACAACAGGTCCTATTACCATAATTGTACCACATCCTGTATTTTATTATTTCAATTTCATTTTCTCAATTTCATCTTATCATCCATATCTCTCCGTCTTTCTTCTCAATTTTTATCGTTATTTGTCAACCTTCTGACCCCTCCACCCGACGACGTCTCTTCTGACAAATCGAGACAAAAACCTGCTTCTTCTACTTCGTTCTCTCTTGTCTACTTGTCTATCGATTGAACCTTATTCCGCAACAAAAAAATCAAGAAATGCCGTATATTCTAATTTCTACACAAATCCGAATGGAGTGTGGTCCAACTATGGTCGGCGACGGAGAAAGTGACCCGAAACTGATGGGAACACTGGAGGCGAAGCTCACCAAGCAGTTGGGAAATGAGTTTCAGGTGTGTTCTGAGGAAATTGTGGAATTTTTAGCTGAAAATTCGGTTTTTCCATCCAAAATTCCACTGAAAATGTGAATTTTCTAGCTGAAAATTCCACTGTGAATTCGGTTTTTCTAGCCAAAATTTCACCAGAAATTCGCCTTTTCTAGCCGAAGTTCCACTGGAAATGTGCATTTTCTGGCTGAAATTCCTATGAAGATCGAGATTTCCTAGCTGGAAAATCCACTGAAAAATCGCCTTTCCTAGCCGAAATTCCTCTGAAAATGTGGATTTTCTGGCTGAAATTCCTATAAATATTGATAATTTCTAGCTGAAAGTTCACTGGAAATTCGCCTTTTCTAGCTGAAAATTCCACTGAACTTGTAGATTATCTAGCTGAACTTTCCACAAAAAAATCAGCTTTTGTAGCTGAAATTTCACTGGAAATTCACCTTTTCTAGTCGAAATTCCACTGAAAATGTAATTTTTCAATCTGGAAATTCGACATTCTCTGTTGCATATAACACTGCAAATTTAGTTTTTCTACCTGAGAAACTCTGAGAAAGGTCTCACGAAAATTTGCGATTTTATTTTTAAAAAAATATCCGCTCAAAAATCAGGAATTTCGATTCTGAAATCGGAAAGTGCTGGATTCTTCTGAAATCTTGATTTCTGAAAATTCTCTGCGAGTTTCCATGAAAATTCGGAATTTTTAAGAGAAATTTACTTACTAAGTTACATTAAATAGTGTGTTTTACCTAAAATTTCCTGATTGTGAGCAAGGGTGTCAATGTCCCGTAAAAATTTAAAAAAACGGGACAACGGGACGTCCCGTTCCCGTGATAATTTTAAAAACGGGACAAACGGGACACGGGACTTGACACCCTTGATTGTGAGCGATTTTTTCTGCAAAGCCTCCACGAAAAATTGTAGGAATACATAACAAAATGGTCGCCACGAAAAGTGCTCAACCAATTGGAAAAAGAGGGATGGACAGTGGTCGCTATGGCTGGAATCGGACAAACTTGTGCTTGGACTTTATATAAATGTGACGACGAAAAAGAAGAAAATGGAATGAATTTTTGATTCGTCGCTGTTTTTTTGGCTCCCGTTTTATAAATTTTTCTCCTGATAAACTATGATTTTCCTCATTCTCCCCTACTATTTAAAGGAATTTTTAAAGGGATTTTTGACACCTGGCACCCCAAATTAACGCATATCAGAATTAATTTCGATTTTTTACAGAATTTTAAATCTACTATATTATTCTGCAGATGGGAGCAAGCTAGCTGTTTTTAAGAAATGGTGAGGCTTTACAGCTTTTTTTTACAAAAAAATCTTTAAAAAAAATAAGAAAAAAAGAGCCTAATGGGGCTATTCAAATAGTATTGGAAAATTGAAAGTGTAGAAAAATGATTGTTTAAAAATAACATTCTTCTTTATTGAAACTTTTAAACAAAGTCTCAAAAACTGCAAAATGACGTCACAGATGTATTAAAATACATCTTCACACATGTTTTTTAATACAGTTGTGTCGTCATAAATGTATCTATACCATAACCCATATACCATGTTGTTGTTGTTGTTGTGCAAATTCAAAAATCCGTAGTCCAGGTTTTTCATTTAGGGGAGGTTCCGTTTCCTCCGGGGTCAAAGGGGTCGTGGAGAGGCCCTTCATATTCCATATTAGAGGTGGGCGGCGAAATGTACAGAAATATAGAAAAATATCTTATTTGTTTAAAAATAACATTCTTCTTTATTGAAACTTTTAAACATAGTCTCAAAAACTGCCTGAAAATTTCCATTTGCCGAAAGAATTCGCAGAACTTTTTTCGGCGAATTTTTCTGACAAATGCTAACTTTCACCCATTTCCGCACTCTTTCTCTAGTTTTTCAATTTTTTTTAGAAATGCATGTTCTTTTCAAACGAATAAGATATTTTTCTATATTTCTACATTTATTTTTATTTTTTAAAGTTGAGTTATCATATCGAATGGGCCGTTTTGTAGATTCGCCTCCCATCCCTATACCATATACTATGACCTATAACCAAAATGGTGTTTTTTCGGTTTTTTTCTTTAAAAAATTCAAATTCATATTAAATGGGTATTAACAAACAAATACAGGCTAAAAACATTTATTATTCAAATTTTTTAAAAATAAAAAATTGCCGGAAATTATAGATTTGCTATGTTTCTGGAAAAAATGACTAACATATTAAGATTTTTTTCAATTGTCGGAAAATCGAATACACTTTAAAAGGCTTTATTAAGAATGAGAAATTCTTCAAATTAAATAAAAAATTATTTAGAAAAGTGAAAAATTTTCCGGTTTTTTTTTAATTGTTTCAAATATTAACGGTACAGAGAGTGTAGATAGTTAGAGAGTGACAGACATCCGGGACCCAATGAAGCGGGGCGCGCGGAAGAGACGATTTGTGTCGATTTACGAAATTTTCCTCGTTGTCATCATTTCGTAAATCGACACAGATCGTCTCTTCCGCGCGCCCCGCCCCATTGGGTCCCGGATGTCTGTCACTCTCTAACTATCTACACTCTCTGTACCGGTAATACTATATTTTTCGATGTTCTCTTAAGAAACGGGGTTTTCTTTTAAATTTCATAAGTTTTTCACTGATTTTCAGAAAAAAAAATTATATTGCAGGTTCAATCATCAACTCTAGTAAAAGTGGCGGCCGGTGTATTCGTAATGGGCTCAACGGGACTCTATTTGGCTCAAAAATCAGTTCAATGGAAGGTTAGAGCATTGCCACACTACAACGAAAGCCTCAAAATTGTTATGGAACATCCGAAAGCATTGGTGAGCACTCCCCCTCATCTTCGGGCTCCGCGAGAGAGCTCTAATTAGGATTTCTGTCGTCGCTTTCTTATTCTTTTCCTACTGCCGTCTCCCCGCACAAATATCGATTTTTCCTCAATTTTACCTTTTTAGGAAGCAATTGGAGCACCGATCTCAATTGGAAGTGTCGAATTATCGGATAGACTTCATAATTATGTGGATAAAACTACTAGTAGGGTTGGTTTTTTGGAATTTTTCAAAAAAAATTGCCAATTTTGGTAGGAAATAGTGTTATGTTTTGTTTGCAAAAAAAAACTTTTTTGTTCATTTTTTCCGTTTTTACAAAAATTTTAAATTCAAAATATCTTTTAAAAAGTTATTTTTTCGAAATCTAACTGAGTTTTCAATAAAATTTTTAAATTTTAAATAAACTTTTAGAAAAAAAACAATTTCAGAAATTGAAAAATCTTTTTTTTTTTAAATTTAAATTTAAATTAACTTTTCGCGTTTTTGAGTAAGTTTGAAACTTTAAGTCTAGAAAAATCAGGAAATTAATGTGAAAAATGTATTTTTAAAGAAAAAAATTCAAATTTCCACCAAAATTTGAAATTTTTGAGGAAAAAATTGTAAAAAAAACTTTTTTAAAAAATTTAATTTGAAAAATGTGTATTTTTCAAGAAAAAACGTTCATGTTTCATTAGAAAAAATGCAGAACTCGAAATTTCATTGAAAAAATGTTTTTTTTTTTTTGGATTTTTCAACAGAAAAATTAGTTAGAACCAAGGGTATTGGTTTTTCGTTTTTTTTTTTTGATAAAATTGGAAATTTTCGTTTTTTTTCGATTTTCTCTGAAAAACATCGAAAAATGACACCCTTGGTTAGATTTTATCGATTTTTCATGAAAAATATTATTTCGAGGGTAAAAATTCAGCAAAAGTTCAAAAAAGTATCCATTTTTTGGAAAATTTCGAAAAAAAACCGCCTTGAAGCCATGAACCAAAGTAGCCCGTTTGCAGCTACGAATTCCGGTGACTGGCGTCGTGGATTGCGGCTTTATGGACGTTCTAGCAGTACGGGAAAACGATAAAACCGCATTTGAAACTGCAAAAGTACGACTTTTTCTGAATGACGGTGTCTACACAATCTATGATACGGGACGATGGAGTGAAACTGAAACGACGGAGGAATAATTGAATTTGGAATTATTTTTTAGGATTTTTTTTTTGTTGAATTTAAATAGAAAATTATATTTATTGATTTTATTTTAATTTTAAAAAATTTAATTTTAAAACATGTATTTTTTCTTTTGAAATAGTTTGTGATTTTCATCAAAATTTCATACTTTTATTTATATTTTTTTTTTCTCTTCTAATTTTTTAGAATCATTTTTCCAGAAACCCGGGTACATGTGTCATGGCAATTTCAGAATGGATACAGACGCTGCAAGGTAAATATGCTCGGAATTTAGCGAAAAAATTGGTTTTTGTCGGAAATTTGTCGGAAATTTGTTTTTAATTGAATTTTTATATATTTTTTGGGTAAAGGCAGCCGAAATATTGAAATTAACTACAAAAATCGGAAAAATAGGATAAAATATTTAATCAAATCAATTTTTTTTATTTTGAACTGGTATAAGTAGACGAATTTCGATTTTTGAGTCGTTTTGAGCTACTAGTATAGTGCCCTTCATCTTACATTATTTTGGTGAATATTTGGCTAAAATAGTGAAATTTATTACAAAATTCAGAAAAAATAGGATGAAAGAATCAAATCAATTTTTTTTCGATTTTGAACCCGTATAAAATATTTCTGAGAAAATTTAGAAAATTCTCGTTATGAAATTTAGTATTTTTAGAGCCGTTTTGAGTGTGATAAAGCAAAAAATGTCAAAATTTTCCAATTATTCGAAAAAAATTATTATTATCATTTCCAGACGTTGCATGGCCGGGATTTCTTCAACCACACGTTGAAGTTCTTCTACTCTGGATCACTTGGGCAGTCGATTATATTGATTTGGACTACTTGGAGGTTATTTTAATTAATTTAAAAATTTTGCAATTGCTAATTTTTGAAATTTTCGGCAATTTTGTCAATTTTGGCTTTATAGACAGATGACAATTTCCTATTAACGATAAATTAGACTTAAAGGTGGAGTGCGCCCAGTGGGGAAATTGCTTTAAAACACGCCCATGGGGTCACAATGACCGAATATCATGATAAAAATTTTTCTAGATTTTATATGATTTTTTGAAAATTGAAAAAATCTCAGTTTTCCCCTAATTCCAATTTGAATTTCCGCCAATTGAACTCGTTCGTTGGAGCGCGCTTGCTTTATTTTCGTTAATTTTTTAAAATTTATTTTCATTATGTCACTGATTTTCTTCATTTTTTGTGTTTTTTTATCTGAAAGAGAAGTAAAAAAGCAAGATAAATGCTAAATGCCTGTTAAAAAGTGAATAAAAATGCGTAAAACTGTAAAATTATGAGTTCCGACGACAAAAAGCCCGAAATTAGCATGTTCCACAGTTTTACGCATTTTCAGTGATTTTTTAATGAAAAAGTTGCATTTATCTTGCATTTTTCTCTCTTTTTTGCGATAAAAATACACAAAAAATGAAGAAAATCAGTGAAATAATGAGAAAACATAAAATAAATTAATAAAAATAATGCAAGTGCGCTCCATCGAACGAATCCAATTGGCGGAAATTCAAATAGGAATTAGGGAAAAACTGAGATTTTTTCAATTTTCAAAAAATCATATAAAATCTAGAAAAAATTTTTTGAATTTTGTTATCATGATATTCGGTCATTGTGGCCCCATAGGCGTGTTTTAAAGCAATTTCCCCACTGGGTGTAGTCCACCTTTAAAGGCGCATAAACATAAATTAATATTCGAAGAAAAACAGGATGCATTTTAACATCATGTAAAATTAAGTGTTGATCAGAAAAAAAACATAATTTTCATCTAGAAATAAGAAAAATTATCAAGATTGTATGTTATTTCTCTAAAAATTAGTTTTTTTTTCAAAAATAGAAAAAGCCACAGCCTTGAATCCAATATTAGTTTTTTAGCTCTTAAAATCGAAGAATTTACTTATATTTCATCGATAGAAGTACATGTTATACAGTAAGTGTTTTAAATGACTCAAAAATTCAAAAAAAAAAAAGAAACATTTACTCAAAATGTGCTCAAATGAACGAATTTCGTAACGTAACTGCTCAAAAAATTTTCAAAAAATTTTTATGACGGTTCAAAATTTTGAAAAATTACACTGATTTTTTGCTAAAATCTCGAGCTTTACCTACTTTTCTGTGTAGCAGCGGTCCACAGTTGACTTTTTTGGAATTATCATCCTTTTTAGCATATTTTAGTAGTTTATCTCATTTAATTTCGTTGAATTTTGTCATACATTTAAAGCCGATAGGTAACCAAAAATCATCTAAATTGGTTACCTATGGGCTTTAAATGTATATTAATCAACGAAATTAAATGAGAAAAACTACCACAATATGCAATAAAGGATGAAAATTCCAAAAGTTAACTTCGGACAGATGCGACATAGAAAAGTGGACAAATTTCGTGATTTTTGCTAAAAAACAGTGTAATTTTTTCAAAATTTTGAACTGGCATTAAAAAATATTACAGACTTTTCGAGCAGTTTCGTTAGGAAATTAGTACATTTGAGCGCATTTTGAGTATATACGCTACAAATCGTCCGAGCCATTAGTTCTCTTTGAAGACAATACACCAACTTTCTAAGTATTCCCCAGATTCGAAATATTGCAAAAAATACGGTACATGGTCTTAAAACGAAAAAAATTGTTTAAATAAATACAGTAAGTCATGTCAAACTATAAACACATGAGTACTGACCTTGTAAATTATCACTGTGATATTGTTATCACTCTCTCTCCATCTCTCCGTCTCTCTTACTCTCTATACTGTGCTACAGAGACATCCAGCATCATCATCAGCTGCGAATATATATCTCTGTACGTCTCTCTGTACTCTCTCTCTCTCGGTGCTCTCTCTTTCTCTGCGTCTCTTCACACTTCTCTGACCCCACAGACACACCCGAAATGGCTCCATTTCCCCTCCTCTCCGATGCTTTGTTGTTTATGACCAATTGTATAACAATTACTGTTATTTTAACATTACTAAATGTTTCAATGGCTTCATGAGACTATTCTCAACTGGGCTCACGCCATTTATGAGTTTGTTCCAGAGGTACTGTATTTTTAGTTGAAAATGTTTCTTCAAGAAATAAGTTGCCATAACCCAAAAGTTGGCTATGAAACAGTGATAATTCTGTTTTAAAGGTGGTGTAGTCGAAATTTTAATAGCTTTCTTACACTAAAAATTGTCTAAAAACACCGAATTTCATAATGAAACTTCTTGAAAACCTAAATTTAAAAAAACGTTATGACGGCTCAAAAAAATAGCTTAAAGTTTGTTAAAATTTGAAATTTGACTGACTTGTCAATATCGCAGCGCCTGGAAACTATCTTTTTTGAAATCACTGTCAAATTTTGGGTATACAAGTTGATTGTCTTGCATTTTCAACTTCATTTAGGTGTTTTAAAGTCGATGGACGGCGAGATTTGGTATAAAAAATTTAAAAATCTCGCCGTCCATCGGCATTAAAATACCTAAATCGAGTTGAAAATGCAAGATAATTGACGTCTATACTCAAATTTTGACGGTTATTTAAAAAAAATTGTTTCAAGCCGCTGTGACATTGACAAGTCGTTCAAATTTCAAGTTTTAACTAATTTTGGGCCATTTTTTGAGCCGTCATAACTTTTTTTTTGAGAAGTTTCATTATTACATTCGGAGTTTTCAGAAAATTTTGAGTTTAATAAAGCTATAAAAAATTCGACTACACCACTTTAAAAAAACCGACAATTTTCAAGTTTTAATGATAAAATTTCAAATTTCCCGTCTATTTCAGTATCTACTGTGGCTTCTGCTTCCGTTCTTCATTCTCTTCATCTTCCCCATATTCCTAGTGTTTTTCATCTACGGTTGCGTGATTTTTGTGCACATTTACGGTCATCGACATCAAATTCGCGAGGCCTATCATACGAGTTATTGGGAAGGTGCACGTGTTGCAATCGCATCGTTTTGGGATGGTGTTGGAAATGTTTGGCATGGTAAGTACTCGAAATTGCGGAATCTTTTTTTCAAATTTGGCTAAAATCTGAAATTTTCCACAGTTTTCTCTGTCGCAGCCACTGGAATTTAACTTTTCTGATATTATCACCTTTTAATCCATATTTTACTAATTTATCTCGCGTAAATTCGTTGATTGAGACACATTTTGAGCCGGTAGACATTCAAAAATTATGATTTTTGGATGCCTATCGGCCTAAAAATTGTCTCAATCAACGAATTTACGCGAGATAAATTAACAAAATATGGATTAAAAGGTGATAATATCAGAAAACAGGGGTGTGCGGCAAATCTCAAAATTTGCCGAGCTCGGCAAATTCGGCAAATCTATTTTTCCAATATTTGCCGAGCACGGCAAATTCGGCAAATTTGCCGTGCTTAACAAACTCGGAAAAATTATATATTTTTTGATATTTTTTGGAGCACCAAAACTACTGAATTCTTAACACACCTCTGGTTTCTGAACAAGTTAGGTGTAGTGTGTCTGCTTAAACATCAAAATAACTCAATTTGTCGTCACTTTACTAAATTTTTGGCGAAAAAATCAACAGTTTTAGTCAAAATTGTACTGTCAAATTTTTGACGTGTGCGGCAAATTTCGAAATTTGCCGAGCTCGGCAAACGGCAAATTCGGCAAATTCGGCAAATTTGCCGCACACCCGACAGAAAAGTTAAATTCCAGTGACTACGACAAGGAAAAGTGGGCAAAATTTAGCTCTTTTTTTTTTCGAAATTTCGACTGGCCATAAAAATTTTTTGGAAATTTTTTGTGAACTCTTATTATGAAATTCGGTGGTTTTGGACCAGTTTCAGTCTATTCAAAAATTCGGAAATTGGGGGATTAGTTTTAAAATACTCGGAATATTCCAATATGCTGAAATACCACAAAAGAAAAATGAAAAAAATTGCGAAAGTTCGAAAATTCCAACTTTTAGAAACGCAAATTTTTAACTCTCGCTAATTCCCTGTTTGAATTTCCTCCAAAATAAGAGACCACGCCAACTTTCGCACCATTCAGCGACTTCAAACTCCACACACTTCGTCTGATTGGTTGAAAAGTGGGCGGAGCGAATCGTTGATTGGTCGAAATTCTCATTTTGGAGGAAATAAGGAAATTCAAACAGACAATTAGAGAGAGTTAAAAATTTACGTTTCTAAAAGTTGGAATTTTCAAATCTTGCAAATTTTTAAAATTTTCTTTTGTGGTATTTCAGCATATTGGGATATTGTGAGTATTTTAAAACTAATCCCCCATTTTCCGATTTCCACCTTTAAGTAAAATACCCACAAACTCTATTCCACAGTCGCCCACATTTTCGCATTTAACACAAATTTGTCGCGTTGAGACCAGGTACCACCACATTGCCTGCTCAAGAATTGGAGAATTTCGCAAATTTTAATATTTCCACAGGAAAACCCTAACAAGACGTGCATTTTTTCAGGCTATGAACTACGCGGAATCGAAAATGTGCCCGACGAGGGTTCAGCACTATTCATCTATTATCATGGATGTCTTCCACTTGACGTCTACTATCTAATCTCCAAACTCGTAATCCACAAAAATCGTTCACTTCACTGCGTGGGCGACAAATTTATCTTCAAAATTCCCGGCTGGCGTCCTCTGTGCAAGCTGTTCTCAATCACGTCTGGAACTGTAGAAGAGTGTACTGAAGAATTAAAAGAAGGAAATCTTCTTTGTATTGCACCTGGTGGAGTACGTGAAGCTCTATTCTCGGATCCAAATGTTTATGATATTCTGTGGGGAAAACGATTGGGATTTGCTAAGGTGATTATTGGAAGTAAGACACCTGTCATTCCAATGTTCACTGAAAATTGTCGAGAATCATTCCGAACTCCTGAATGGGGTCGAAGCTTCTTCCGATGGATTTACGAGAAGACAAAGATCCCGTTATGTCCGATTTATGGTGGATTTCCTGTGAAAATGATCACACATTTGGGAAAACCAATTTATTTCGATTTTGATACGGTTACTCCTGAAGAGGTACAGGAAATGTTGACTTTTAATTTAAAAAAAAATTGAAAATTTAATTGGCAAGAATTCGGAAACGTCCGAGATTTTTTGTGAATTGGAAATAAATAGTGTATGTTACAGCTATAGTTTGTAGCAGGGGTGGGTTTGTATCGAATTTGTCGACAAATTGATATGTCGACAAATTCGGCAAATCTTCAAATTGCCGGTTTGGTGATTTGCCGGAAATTTTCATTTTTGGCAAATTGTCGATTTGCCGTTTGCCGGATTTCAGACTTGCCAGAAATGTGTAGAGGGATTTTTTATAAGTCAGAAACACTTAAAACTGTGCCTTTTTAAATTTTTTCCTGTTTTTTTCTATATATTTTCATCGAATTTGCATTCCTTTCTAAAATAGATATAGGAACATCCATAGGATTCGTTTAATTTTGCCATTTGAAATTGAAATTCTGAAATTTCCAAAAAAAAAAGTGCAAAACCACAAATTGCCGAACGTTTTCGGCGAATTGCCTCTTTTCAGGCAAATTCGGCTAATCGGCAATTTGCCGGTCCTTATTTTTAGTAGAAAATTTCAATTTTTTTTCTCATTAAAATTAACCAAATTTATTGTTCGAATTCGAAAAAAAAAAATCGAATTTCCGAAAAATCCAAAAAATAAAGTTGTTTTGCTATTAAAATTTTTTTTTGGATCATCCATGGAAAAAATTTGAGAAATCCAAAAATTTTCCTACTGTAGGATTACTGTAGATTAAGAAGAAAACGTTTTTCTGTTTATTGGATATTGAAGGATTACTGTAGTTTTACAGTAAAACCATTTTTTGAGAGGTTATTGGATTTGGGTTACTGTAGGAACGATCCATAATTTCATTTTTGACTGAAAATTATTTTTTTTGACGTAATAAATGCCAAAGAAATTTATTAGAAAATCAGGGATTTTTCCAACAAAAAAAAATTATTTATGCTTTTTGACAAATGTTCCCTAGAAATAAGTTGTAATTTTTAAATCTGTGTTTTTGATTTTAACCAAATATAAATTATAAATAGACACATTTTCCTATAAGAAACTTTAAAAAATTGATTTTTTTTTCCGAAAAACATTTTTTTTTTTTAAATTTCCTGGTTTTTTTTTTTCAAAACTTAACAGTATAAAACTCAAAAATATTTACGATAAATTCTTAAAATTTGAATTTCAAAAAATATTTTACAGGTTCGAAAAACGGTAAAACGTGAGATTCGAATGATGATTAAAGAACATCAACGACTTCCGGGTAGTGTTTGGAGAGGAATAGCCCAGCGATGGTCATCCACGTCATCAAAAAAGAAGAATTCTGATGAACCGGAGCAGGCAGTGAGTATTGTCAGTTTTCTATGGAAATGATTTTGAGCTTACTTCGGAGCTCGCTTTTTGTGATTTCTTTATATTTAACCAACTGCTTCAAGTTGGTAAATGATTCTAATTCTGAAAATGTAAAAAAAAATTTGCGAAATTTAAATTTTTAGTCTATTTTTTTCTTCTTCTACACCTTCAAATGCGTGCGTATTTTCTCGAAATGGTATCGCCACGCGCCACCCATTGTTTTTCAAATCTTTTTTTCAAAATCAATGGGTGGCGCGTGGAGAGATCATTTCGCGAAAATACGCGCACCTTTGAAGTCGTAAAGGAAGGAAAAATATACTGTATAGTTTTTCAACACTGACATATGTTGAACCTCACCCAAAACTCCCGAGCCTCACTTAAACTCTCAGCCTCACCCAAAATCTTTAGCCTCAACCAAAAATCCTCAGCCTCAATCAAAAATTCTCAGCCTCAACCAAAAATTCTCAGCCTCAACCTAAAATTCTCAGCCTCAACCAAAAATTCTGAGCCTCAACCAAAAATTCTCAGCCTCAATCAAAAATTCTCAGCCTCAACCAAAAATTCTCAGCCTCAACCAAAAATTCTCAGCCTCAACCTAAAATTCTCAGCCTCAACCAAAAATCCTCAGCCTCAATCAAAAATCCTCAGCCTCAACCAAAAATTCTCAGCCTCAATCAAAAATTCTCAGCCTCAACCAAAAATTCTCAGCCTCAACCAAAAATTCTCAGCCTCAACCTAAAAATTCTCAGCCTCAACCTAAAATTCTCAGCCTCAACCAAAAATTCTGAGCCTCAACCAAAAATTCTCAGCCTCAACCAAAAATTCTCAGCCTCAACCAAAAATTCTCAGCTTCAACCAAAAATCCTCAGCCTCAACCAAAAATTCTCAGCCTCAACCAAAAATTCTCAGCCTCAACCAAAAATTCTCAGCCTCAACCAAAAATTCTCAGCCTCAACCAAAAATTCTCAGCCTCAACCAAAAATTCTCAGCCTCAACCAAAAATTCTGAGCCTCAACCAAAAATTCTCAGCTTCAACCAAAAATCCTCAGCCTCAACCAAAAATTCTTCGGAGCCGTTTTTTTTTCTATTTTTAACAGAAATTTGGAACCGCAAACAGACAAAATTCGGCCATCAGTTTTTCCACGGCCACGTAGCACTGTCAGCTCACTGGAGAAGCTCAACTATTTTTCTTTTATTAAGGAAACATTACAAAAATTTGAGAAAAAATCAAAAAATTGATAAGAAATTCAATTTTATTTGTTTCCTCAAAAGTTTTTTTTCCAAATTCTTATTCTTAGTCTTTTTGGGAACTCTTTTCCTGAAAAAATCTAATGATTCTCATTACCATAATACTTTTTTGGTGCGGCTGAAAATTATGAATTGTTATGTTTTATTTATTATTTTGACGAATTTTTGTTAAAAATTAAAATCATAAAAAAGAAACGGTTCAGTAACTATGACATTTTCCAAAAATTCCTGCAAATTTTCTTGAATATATGGAAATTAAAGAAAATTTTCCATTCTCCAAAACAATTTTTAATTCTTAATCTTTTCAGGAACTCCTACAACGAAACGGAGCAGGAACGACGAGTCCAACGTCAGACTCAGAAGATATCGTGGTGCTCCGACGGGATCGATCCGGAGTTGAAGATGATGATGATGAAGTTGATGAGCTCGGTGGAATCTAAATTTTTTTTAAATCTGAATACTGTATTTTTGTGTTCTTTTTGGATCTCTCTGTGCATCTAAATTTCTGTGTAATTTTCAATTTTGCAGCTTTTAATCTCTTTTTTTGGGAGGTTCTCATTGAAAATATCCAGCGGAAATTGCTACAATATTCAAAAAAAAAAATTCTCGAGAAATCGAAATTTCTAGTAGTTTTTGAGCATTTTCTGTGGGATTTTTCAGTAATTTTTAATGATTTTTTTTTCAAAATTTGCATCCCTGTCCTTGATCTAATCAATAATTTACAAATTATACCCCTTTTTTTCGTAGAAATTACTTTATTTTACAAAAAACCCGTCTTAACTGTGATAAATGTGTACTTTTCCCCCCGTCATAATAATAAATCAAATTTCTATTATTTTTAACGTTTTTTTTTTGCTTTTTTTCCTTTGTTTACTCTACCAATGATTTTATATTTTGATTTTTTTCCTTTTTTCAAATAATTTGCTAGTTTTATCTAAGCTTAGAACCTTTTCAGTTTTTTAAAAAAAGTTTTTTTGTAATTACTTTTTAAAGCGAAAAATCAAAAATTAAAAAAAAAAATCAAATTCCTAAAAAAAACGTTGGAAAAACTTTTTTCTGGAAATTTTTTTTTTAATTGTTTAAAAACAACGAAAAAAAATTAGCTATCTAAATTTTTCTTAACTTTTTTCTGGAAATTATTTGTTTTTGTTTTTAATTTTTGCTGGGATCTATTGAATGGAATTTTTGAAAGAACCAAGAAATGGGCGGAGCCTATTCCAAATAATTTGAGGCTGAAAAAAGTGAAATAAAATTGTTTTATTTACTTTGTGTTCGGGTTCTCAAGTTTCCTTCAACAAACTTTTTGGTCTAAAGCTCTTTAGATTTTCAAAACAAAAAACCAATTAAATTTTCTTGTTTTAGAACAATTTTAATGCTGAAATCTAAGAAATTGAATTTTAAAAAACCAAGAAATGGGTGGAGCTTATTACAAATAATTTCATTGTCCGACACCACTCCAAATATCCGATTGGAAAGTGAAGTCTAACACATAAAACAGATGACATTCGCCGGGAACAAAAACCACAAAATAAGCTCCGCCCATCTCATGGCTTTTATGTATAAATGATTTAATACGCACGTTTCAATTAAGTTTTACTGAATTAATAAAAAAATTCTTTTAAAAAAATTCTGAAATTTTGAAAGCTTTTGATATTTATAAAAGCTTAAAGCCAATATATGGGCGGAGCCTATTAGCGATTTTAATTTGGATTACGCTCCGCCCTTTTCTTGGCTATTTTTGAGTTGTTTTCTCGAATTTTCACATTTTTTCGAGCAACACGAAGGTGTCTACTGGTACGGTAGATCACGATCACCTACACAATCATGTCAACATTTCCCTGAAATAACGAAATAAATTGAATTTTGTTGTGATTGGAAATTTTTTTTTGTTTTTTCTTTGCTGAGCCAAATCATATTATCTTCTTAAGAAACTATTTTTTACTTTTTTATTGAAACATTCAAAAAACTGAAAATTATAATAAATTTCAGATTAAAACTCAAGAGATGAAGCTCGGAGACACCGTTCCAAATTTTACATTCGAAACGGATCTTCGCAAAAATCAAACTTTGCACAACTACATTGGAGAACAGTGAGTTTGGAGAAAAAATTGTTAATTTGGTTGTACTTTATTGGATAGTTTGAGTTAATTTGAAAGGATTTTGAAAAAACAAATTTTTTTGGAAATTTTGAAAAAAAATGAAAAATTGAGTTAAAGGTGGTGTAGCCGGATTTTTTTAAATTGCTTTATTAGACTCAAAATTGTCTGAAAACAAGGAATTTCGTTATGAAATTTCATGAAAATTTCTCAAAAAAAAAATTAAGACGGCTCAAAAATGGCCTAAAATTAGTTAAAATTAGAAATTTGACCTACTTTTCAATGTCGCCTTTACTCAAAATTTGACGATGATTTCAAAAAAAATTGGTTCCAGCCGCTTCGACATTGACAAGTCGGTCAAATTTTCGATTTTAACTAATTTTAGGCTAGTTTTTAAGCCGTCATAACTTTTTTTTGAGAAGTTTTCAAGAAGTTTCATGTTGAAATTTGGCGTTTTCAGACAATTTTGAGTCTAGTAAAGAAATAAATAAAAATTCGACTACTCCACCTTTAATAACATCTATTTTCCAAAAAAATATGGATTTTTTTTTTCTAAAAAATTAACGATTTACTATATAAAAAATGTTAAAAACATTTCGAAATTTTTTTTTTCAAAAGTTACATTTTCAGGTGAATTTAAATATTTTAAAAAAGTCCTGAATAATTTTCGCAAAAAGTTGAAAAAACACATTTAAAAAGTATTTCAGAATTTTTATAATTTTTTTTTGCAAAAATCTACTTTTTCACTTTAAAATTCTTTTATTAAAAAAATAAATTCCAATCCAAAACGATCCAATTTTCAGATGGCTGATGCTGTTCAGTCACCCGGCCGACTTTACGCCCGTCTGCACTACAGAACTCGCCGAGCTCGTCAAATTGGCTCCCGAATTCCGCAAACGCCATGTTCAGATCCTTGCGATCAGTATCGATTCATCAGAAACTCATCGTGATTGGGCAAAAGACATTAATTCGGTGGCACAATTGAGCAATTGCGGAAGCCATTTGCCATTTGAAATCATCGCCGACACGGATCGATCGATTTGTACAGAACTCGGAATGATTGATCCGGATGAGATGAATTCGGAGGGAATCTGTCTTTCGGCTCGTGCTGTGATGCTTTTTGGACCTGATAAGAAGCTCAAATCGAAGATTCTCTATCCGGCTACGTTCGGCAGAAATTTTGTGTGAGTGAGAAGATTTCGAGGGGAGAGAATTCAAGTTTTCAGACATTTCTGGATCTCAAAAATTCACAGAATTCGAATAATCAATAGATTTTTGTTGAAATTTGAATTCTAAAAAAAACTATTTTTGCTTTTTTTGCAAGTAGATTTTTGCAAGCCTCCTGAAACAAAAAAATTGAAAAAGCTAAATTTTCCACAATTTTCGAATGACTCCGTTTTTTTTAAAACTGTTTGCCAAACTACACGTGGTGTCAGAGTATCTCATTTTGGATTGATCTACGTTGATCTACAAAAAATGCGGGAGAAGAGACGCAGAGTTTTTAACTGATTTCGTATGATTAAGAACGTGCTGACGTCACTTTTTTTTGGGCAAAAAATTCCGGCATTTTTTGTAGATCAAACCGTGATGCACGGATTTCTGGCTTCCCTTATAAATCGAAATGGCAGAGTTGGCCGAACTAGGCCATTTTGGGTCGGAGAGATTTTGTGTAGATTTACGGAGCGCGAAAATTCAATGAGAAAGGCCAGAACCCAGTGGTAATGGGACAGCCTGACACCACGTGAAACTAGAAAATTCAATAAATGAATTCACGAACAAAGTCGAATTACATATTTTTAGACTGAAAAACTAGAAAAAATATTTAGAATTATCAATTTTCCAGTCATTAGCCTTGGCGCCTAAAATTCCCCATAATTTCCAGCGAAATTCTCCGCATGGTCGACGGTGTTCAACTCGGCACAAAGGCTCCAGTGGCAACTCCGGCTAACTGGATTGCCGGTGACAATGTCATCGCTCAACCATCTCTGAGTCAAGAGAGAGTTATTCAGGAGCTTTGTGGTGGAGATCCAGACAAATGCAAGACGGTTCCGTTGCCGAGTGGAAAGAGTTATCTACGTGTCATCGAGGGAGACGCTTACTTGCAGAATTGATATTTTATTTAAATATGTGTTACTTTTTGTTGGTTGCCTGGTTTTAATGTTGAATTTTTCCAATTTTATAAATCAATTATGTTGTTTTATTTCTGAAAAAGCAACTCGATTTTGAGTGAGGCTCTGGAATTTCGGGAATTTTATAGTTAACAGTTTTACAAAAATGCAAAAATGGTTTTTCACAATTTAATCCGAACTGTAATTTTCAAACTCCAGCTGTTTCCATTTTGTGTTTCTTCCTTCTCGTCGAAGATGTGAATTTCAGAAAATGTGTTGATATGGATGAGAACATTACGTCCGAGTTGAGATCTTCTGGAACAAAATCATTTTTTGACGTAAATTCCTTAACAGTAAAAGTACAACAATCCTCTGTCTGTACATAGAAGTACAGTACCCTTCTACAGTAACCATACTTTCTCTTTTTCCAATTTCCCGTAGTTTCGAACGTTTTCAGAAAAATTATTTTTTTTGCCCAAAAAAAAAGTACAGTCATTAGATGGCTGAAAAAAATTTGGGCAAAAATAAAAAGTGGTCTAATTTTGTTGAAGACGGGTAATTCATATATGGAGAATTCAGAAAATCTAGGTTTAACCCATCAAAAACTATTAAAAAGTGGCAAAAATGACAATTTATGACAAAAAAGCACAATTTTGAAACTCCTCTAAAATAGGCAATTTTGTAGTTAGAGGGCTCAAAATTGATCTGAGAACACTAAAAAACTGCCCTTTTCCAATTTCCCGTAGTTTCGAACGTTTTCAGAAAAATTATTTTTTTTGCCCAAAAAAAAAAGTACAGTCTGATGGCTGAAAAAAATTTGGGCAAAAATAAAAAGTGGTCTAATTTTGTTGAAGACGGGTAATTCATATATGGAGAATTCAGAAAATCTAGGTTTAACCCATCAAAAACTATTAAAAAGTGGCAAAAATGACAATTTATGACAAAAAAGCACAATTTTGAAACTCCTCTAAAATAGGCAATTTTGTAGTTAGAGGGCTCAAAATTGATCTGAGAACACTAAAAAACTGCCCTTTTCCAATTTCCCGTAGTTTCGAACGTTTTCAGAAAAATTATTTTTTTTGCCCAAAAAAAAAAAGTACAGTCATTAGATGGCTGAAAAAAATTTGGGCAAAAATAAAAAGTGGTCTAATTTTGTTGAAGACGGGTAATTCATATATGGAGAATTCAGAAAATCTAGGTTTAACCCATCAAAAACTATTAAAAAGTGGCAAAAATGACAATTTATGACAAAAAAGCACAATTTTGAAACTTCTCTAAAATAGGCAATTTTGTAGTTAGAGGGCTCAAAATTGATCTGAGAACACTAAAAAACTGCCCTTTTCTAATTTCCCGTAGTTTCGAACGTTTTCAGAAAAATTATTTTTTTTGCCCAAAAAAAAAGTACAGTCATTAGATGGCTGAAAAAAATTTGGGCAAAAATAAAAAGTGGTCTAATTTTGTTGAAGACGGGTAATTCATATATGGAGAATTCAGAAAATCTAGGTTTAACCCATCAAAAACTATTAAAAAGTGGCAAAAATGACAATTTATGACAAAAAAGCACAATTTTGAAACTCCTCTAAAATAGGCAATTTTGTAGTTAGAGGACTCAAAATTGATCTGAGAACCCTAAAAAATTGCCCTTTTCTAACTTTCCGTAGTTTCGAACGTTTTCAGAAAAATTATTTTTTTTGCCCAAAAAAAAAAAAGTACAGTCATTAGATGGCTGAAAAAAATTTGGGCAAAAATAAAAAGTGGTCTAATTTTGTTGAAAACAGGTAACTCATATATGGAGAATTCAGAAAATCTAGGTTTAACCCATCAAAAACTATTAAAAAGTGGCAAAAATGACAATTTATGACAAAAAAGCACAATTTTGAAACTCCTCTAAAATAGGCAATTTTGTAGTTAGAGGACTCAAAATTGATCTGAGAACCCTAAAAAATTGCCCTTTTCTAACTTTCCGTAGTTTCGAACGTTTTCAGAAAAATTATTTTTTTTGCCCAAAAAAAAAAAAGTACAGTCATTAGATGGCTGAAAAAAATTTGGGCAAAAATAAAAAGTGGTCTAATTTTGTTGAAAACAGGTAACTCATATATGGAGAATTCAGAAAATCTAGGTTTAACCCATCAAAAACTATTAAAAAGTGGCAAAAATGACAATTTATGACAAAAAAGCACAATTTTGAAACTCCTCTAAAATAGGCAATTTTGTAGTTAGAGGACTCAAAATTGATCTGAGAACCCTAAAAAATTGCCCTTTTCTAACTTTCCGTAGTTTCGAACGTTTTCAGAAAAATTATTTTTTTTGCCCAAAAAAAAAAAGTACAGTCATTAGATGGCTGAAAAAAATTTGGGCAAAAATAAAAAGTGGTCTAATTTTGTTGAAAACAGGTAACTCATATATGGAGAATTCAGAAAATCTAGGTTTAACCCATCAGAAACTATTAAAAAGTGGCAAAAATGACAATTTATGGCAAAAATGCACAATTTTGAAACTCCTCGAAAATGGGCAATTTTGTAGTAAGAGAACTCAAAATTGATCTGAGAACCCTAAAAAATTGCCCTTTTCTAATTTCCCGTAGTTTCGAACGTTTTCAGAAAAATCATTTTTTTTGCCCAAAAAAAAAAAGTACAGTCATTAGATGGCTGAAAAAAATTTGGGCAAAAATAAAAAGTGGTCTAATTTTGTTGAAGACGGGTAATTCATATATGGAGAATTCAGAAAATCTAGGTTTAACCCATCAAAAACTATTAAAAAGTGGCAAAAATGACAATTTATGACAAAAATGCACAATTTTGAAACTCCTCTAAAATGGGCAATTTTGTAGTAAGAGAACTCAAAATTGATCTGAGAACCCTAAAAAATTGCCCTTTTCTAATTTCCCGTAGTTTCGAACGTTTTCAGAAAAATTATTTTTTTTGCCCAAAAAAAAAAAGTACAGTCATTAGATGGCTGAAAAAAATTTGGGCAAAAATAAAAAGTGGTCTAATTTTGTTGAAAACAGGTAACTCATATATGGAGAATTCAGAAAATCTAGGTTTAACCCATCAAAAACTATTAAAAAGTGGCAAAAATGACAATTTATGACAAAAAAGCACAATTTTGAAACTCCTCTAAAATAGGCAATTTTGTAGTTAGAGGACTCAAAATTGATCTGAGAACCCTAAAAAATTGCCCTTTTCTAACTTTCCGTAGTTTCGAACGTTTTCAGAAAAATTATTTTTTTTGCCCAAAAAAAAAAAAGTACAGTCATTAGATGGCTGAAAAAAATTTGGGCAAAAATAAAAAGTGGTCTAATTTTGTTGAAAACAGGTAACTCATATATGGAGAATTCAGAAAATCTAGGTTTAACCCATCAGAAACTATTAAAAAGTGGCAAAAATGACAATTTATGGCAAAAATGCACAATTTTGAAACTCCTCTAAAATAGGCAATTTTGTAGTTAGAGGACTCAAAATTGATCTGAGAACCCTAAAAAATTGCCCTTTTCTAACTTTCCGTAGTTTCGAACGTTTTCAGAAAAATTATTTTTTTTGCCCAAAAAAAAAAAGTACAGTCATTAGATGGCTGAAAAAAATTTGGGCAAAAATAAAAAGTGGTCTAATTTTGTTGAAAACAGGTAACTCATATATGGAGAATTCAGAAAATCTAGGTTTAACCCATCAAAAACTATTAAAAAGTGGCAAAAATGACAATTTATGGCAAAAATGCACAATTTTGAAACTCCTCGAAAATGGGCAATTTTGTAGTAAGAGAACTCAAAATTGATCTGAGAACATTAAAAAATTGCCCTTTTCTAATTTCCCGTAGTTTCGAACGTTTTCAGAAAAATCATTTTTTTTGCCCAAAAAAAAAAGTACAGTCATTAGATGGCTGAAAAAAATTTGGGCAAAAATAAAAAGTGGTCTAATTTTGTTGAAGACGGGTAATTCATATATGGAGAATTCAGAAAATCTAGGTTTAACCCATCAAAAACTATTAAAAAGTGGCAAAAATGACAATTTATGACAAAAATGCACAATTTTGAAACTCCTCTAAAATGGGCAATTTTGTAGTAAGAGAACTCAAAATTGATCTGAGAACACTAAAAAATTGCCCTTTTCTAATTTCCCGTAGTTTCGAACGTTTTCAGAAAAATTATTTTTTTTGCCCAAAAAAAAAAGGACAGTCTGATGGCTGAAAAAAATTTGGGCAAAAATAAAAAGTGGTCTAATTTTGTTGAAAACAGGTAATTCATATATGGAGAATTCAGAAAATCTAGGTTTAACCCATCAAAAACTATTAAAAAGTGGCAAAAATGCACAATTTTGAAACTCCTCTAAAATGGGCAATTTTGTAGTTAGAGGACTCAAAATTGATCTGAGAACACTAAAAAAATTGCCCTTTTCTAATTTCCCGTAGTTTCGAACGTTTTCAGAAAAATTATTTTTTTTGCCCAAAAAAAAAAAGAACAGTCATTAGATGGCTGAAAAAAATTTGGGCAAAAATAAAAAGTGGTCTAAATTTGTTGAAAACGGGTAATTCATGTATGCTGAATTCAGAAAATCTAGGTTCAAACCCACCCTGTACCAATTCTTAGCCTCCCCAAATATTGTAATGTGCTTCTTTTTTCTTTTTTTTTTCTGCAAAAATGCCAAAAATTAATTCTTTCCCAAAAAAAAGAAAGAAAAAAATCAATATCAAATTCATTCACAATTAAAAATTAAGAGATTCATTTCATTTTCTTCATTTCATAAGCTTCAAACTTGTCCACGGCGAGATCAATCATTTGAATACAATGTGTGAGATTCTCCTTACTGATATCACTGTTTCTAATATCATCTCGATATTTGCTCAATGTGCCAGCCATTCGATTGAGCTTTTCCTCTGAAGCCTTGTCGATCGGTGGGAATGACTTCCAGAATTGTCGGCAAATCTCACGAACCGCACTGTGAACATCTCGAACTTTTGCCAAATCCCCAGCACTTTGACACCAATTCTCTGGTGGTGGAACTTCATTATTATCCGTTTCCATAGCTTCTTCCATTTCCCAAGTCTCCATTTCTTGTTGATCCAAAAGCATTTCATTTCGATGAAGAATATCTTCAACTGAACTATTTTGGAAATAATCTGTCACTAGAGCCTTGTATCTTGTCATATCTGGCTTTGAATACTTGGCTTGTGATGCTTTTGCTGATGAACTGATTCGGACTATTTGAACTTCATCTTCAGCTTCTTTTGTGGCGAGATCTTCAGATTCCAGGCGGGTCTCGGTTTCGGCAACCAGTCTCTGAAGAAAATTGTTAACATGAAAAAAACCTAGTTATTTCTAATTGCAAAAAAAAAATTTTTTTTTTTTTTTGCAAAAATTGTAAAGTTTTTTTTTTTGAAAAAAAATGCAAAAAATTAGTTTTTCTCCAAAAATTTGCGCAAAATTTTCTTTTCTGCAAAAATGATTCGAAAAGTCAAAAAATATATAATTTAATTTTTTGATTTTCCAAAAAACCTTATTTTTTTCAAAATTTATTCGAAAAATTGCACAAAATTAAGTTTTTCTCCTAAAATTGCAAAATTTTCAAAAATTGAATTTTTCACAAAAATTTAGTATTCCTTTTCGATTTTCTTATGTCTTTTCGGAAAAAATTTCAAATACTCAATAATTTTTTCATTAATTTTCTCCGCAAAATCCTTGGCGGCTAAAACGAAAAATGTTTTTATGAAGAAAAACAATTGCCACAAACTTCCATTAAGTGGGCGGAGCCTAGTTGGCCACGCCCCTTCAATGGGTGCATTTTTCATTGGAAAAACTTTTTCAAAATTAATATAAAGATTCTGAAAATCTTCAAATTGAAAAATTTGTTATATTTTCAGAAAGAAAAAATGGTGAACTGAACCACGAACATCAAGAACTCCGAATCCCTTTTTTTGATTTGCAGCAGCTGAAGTTGTTGGAGCTGCTTCACCGGAACGCCAAGAAGTCGCAAGAATCTTTTCTGATAGATAATTGCATCGTTTGATTAGTGTAGTTTTTGCTGATTTCTGTTGAGATTCCGATTTCTGGAAACAGTTAAATTAATTTCTAATTTCAAAAAAAAATTAAAGAAAACTGATTTTTTTTTTCGAATTTCACGATTTTCCAGGTTCTTCCAGTTAAAAAAAAAATTATTTTGGAAAAGCTTTTTGAAACAAATTTCAGCTATCAAAAATATTGAAAATTAATGCTTTTTGGTTAAAAAAATTCAAAGAAATTCAAAAATTCAACAAAAAAAATTAGAGTTTTTGGTTTTTTTTTTCAAACCAGGGGTGTGCGGCAAATCTCAAAATTTGCCGTGTTCGGCGAATTCGGCAAATTTAGACACTTTTTGATGTTTTTTGGAGCACCAAAACTACTAAATTCTGAAAAAAAAATTAGGTTTCTGAATAAGCTCCGCGTGCTTAAACATAAAATTAATTCAATTTTGTGCAATTTAAGTTTTGAGGACAAAATCAATCGTTTAGGTCAAAATTGTATTGTCAAATTTTTGATATGTGCGGCAAATTTCGAAATTTGCCGAGCAAATTCGGCAAATTTGCCGCACACCCCTGGTTCAAACCTTTTCCAATGTTAAGGAGCTTGAATTTTCTTTTTAATTTGAAAAAAAAAAAATATTCTCAAAAAGTCGACATTTTCCCAGATTCGGTAAATAGGTAAAATTTCAGATTTTTTTTCACGAAAATTTTCAAATATGACATGTTTATACTTATGGGTTCTTTAAGTAGTGTCGGAAAATTTTTGAAAAAGTGTAGAATAATTCCGTCACAAGTGTCACGGAATTCTGGCTTCCCTCATAAATCGAAATGGCAGAGTTCGCCGAACTAGGGTATTTTGGGTCGGAGACAGGGGTGAGCGGCAATCGGCGATCGGCGATTTTTCGGCGATCGGCGATCGCCGATTGCCGATAAGAAAAATAGAACTCGGCGATCGGCGATCGCCGATCGCCGATGAAATTTTATAGCCCAAGATAGGCCCCTCTGAAGAAGGAAAAAGGTATATTTTCGGACTATTTTTCACTACTTTTCGAATTTTAAGGTATCAAGGAGTGCTTTTCGTTGCCTAATATTCCTGTTTTTATAAAAAATTATTTGAAAGAGCTCTTAAAATTAGGATTTTAAAATTGAAAAAATTAGACGCACACTGATCGGCAATCGGCAATCGGCGATCGCCGATTTTTTTTTTGGCAATTTGTGATCGCCGATCGCCGAAAAAAAAATTCCATCGGCGATCGGCGATCGCCGATCGCCGATTTTTTTGGGCGGCTGCTCAGCCCTGGTCGGAGAGATTTTGTGTAGATTTACGGCGCGTTGCGTGTCGCGTCGCGTCGCGGCTCGTTTTTTGTTGTAAAACTGATGTATTTGCCCGTGTGAGACCCGAAGAACTCGGGGGATGTCCAATTGGGGGGATTACCAACTCGGGGCATTGGCCCCGCCCACAGAACCGTGGCTTGCAATACGCCCATTTCTGCAACTGCCGCACGGTTTTAAAATCATTTTTTCTTGTTGATCCTCGCTCTATTGATAAAAATACAGTTTTAAAACCGTGCGGCAGTTGCAGAAATGGGCGTATTGCAAGCCACGGTTCCCCCGAGTTGGTAATCCCCCAATTGGACATCCCCCGAGTTCTTCGGGTCTCGCCCGTGTGGAGTACACGACACTTTTCCACGCGTTGTCCGGCAGATGATTTTCAATAGAGCGCGAAAATTCAATGAGAAAGGCCAGAACCCCGTGAAGTGTATTACAAATTATTTTCCAACACTACTGGAATAACCTCATTAATTTGAAGCTCTCGGTGAGCTCAATTCAAAAGCTCAAATCATTTTCAAAAATTTGTGCAGCTTCACTGACATGAATAAAATCTCTAAGCCCATTATCATCAATATGCTCCAAATCGAAACGTTTTCTCTGAATCTTTTCCGCAGTCATTTTTGTCATTTCCTCTTCATCATCCCGAACACATTCCGCAAATGGATCTTTTGGATTCGGAAGAACTTCACGTTCACGATGAAAATAATGAGATTGGAAGAACTTTTTCCAGAAATTTTCCTCGGACATTTCGTGTGGTACCAATTCCAGATTCTTCTTTTGAACTGAAATTCTGATTTATTAATTTAATATTTTTAATTTGTCCTTTCAAAATTAAAAACTACAGGATTTTGGACAATAGTACAAAAAAATCGTTAAAACGTTTTAAAACTCCGTTTTTTTTTAAATTTCAAAAATGCAAAGTTTTTGGAATATTACTAAAGGCTCGAGTTTTAAAAAAATTGGAATTTTGCAAAAATCTCAAAATTGTTTGCATTATGGGAACACAAAATTCAGAGAATGCGTATTGCGCAACATATTTGACGCGCAAATTAGCTTGTAGCGAAAACTACAGTAACTTTTTTAATGATTACTGTAGCGCTTGGGTCGATTTACGGACTCGAGTTTCGAAATGAGGTTCATTTTGAATAGTGACAGCGATATTCCATTTTCCTTCGTTTCTTCGTATCATTTTCTCAGTTTTTGCTTAAATTTGATATTCCATAAATAAATTATTTAAATTCATTTCGAAAATCGAGACCGTAAATCGACACAAGCGCTACAGTATTCATTTAATGGATTACTGTAGTTTTCGCTACGGGATATTTTGCGCGTCAAATATTCGCATTGAATTGTGAATTTCAGAATTTCTTTGCATTTTTTTTTATTCTCGCGGTTTTGCCAATACTGACCAGCTGGATACGTCGAGTAAATCGCCTGAATAATTTCGGGATTCAAATTTAGACGAACACCATTTGTACCCTCTTGTTGCACGATATTTGCGAGAAATGCACCGTTAATTCCAATTTTATCCTCCGAAACACCCTCTTTTTGATAGTAATCACTCCAAAAATCGTCTGGAGTGATGAGTTTTGTGGCGACAAGATTTTGATAAAGTTTCTCCAGATTTCGATCTTCTTGAAGAATTTTTTGTTTTGCTTGAAGCTCCACTTGCTTTGATTGGCTCTCCACGGATTTTGCCAGCTGAAAATTTGAAAAATTCCGTACACTTGTGCGGTATTTTAATAAGGTTGATTTATGCCACCAACAACCACCAAACAACAACCAACACCAACTCTTAGCCTCACCCAAACTCTTAGTCTCAACCAAACTCTTAGTCTCAACCAAACTCTTAGCCTCAACCAAACTCTTCAGCCTCAACCAAACTCTTAGCCTCAACCAAACTCTTCAGCCTCAACCAAACTCTTAGCCTCAACCAAACTCTTAGCCTCAACCAAACTCTTAGCCTCAACCAAACTCTTCAGCCTCACCCAAATTCTCAGCCTCACCCAAATTCTCAGCCTCAACCAAACTCTTAGTCTCAACCAAACTCTTCAGCCTTACCCAAATTCTCAGCCTCACCCAAATTCTCAGCCTCAACCAAACTCTTAGCCTCAACCAAACTCTTCAGCCTCAACCAAACTCTTAGCCTCAACCAAACTCTTAGCCTCAACCAAACTCTTAGCCTCAACCAAACTCTTCAGCCTCAACCAAACTCTTAGCCTCAACCAAACTCTTAGTCTCAACCAAACTCTTAGTCTCAACCAAACTCTTAGCCTCAACCAAACTCTTCAGCCTCAACCAAACTCTTAGCCTCAACCAAACTCTTCAGCCTCAACCAAACTCTTAGCCTCAACCAAACTCTTAGCCTCAACCAAACTCTTAGCCTCAACCAAACTCTTCAGCCTCACCCAAATTCTCAGCCTCACCCAAATTCTCAGCCTCAACCAAACTCTTAGTCTCAACCAAACTCTTCAGCCTCACCCAAATTCTCAGCCTCAACCAAACTCTTAGCCTCAACCAAACTCTTCAGCCTCAACCAAACTCTTAGCCTCAACCAAACTCTTAGCCTCAACCAAACTCTTAGCCTCAACCAAACTCTTCAGCCTCAACCAAACTCTTAGCCTCAACCAAACTCTTAGCCTCAACCAAACTCTTAGCCTCAACCAAACTCTTCAGCCTCAACCAAACTCTTAGCCTCAACCAAACTCTTAGCCTCAACCAAACTCTTCAGCCTCACCCAAATTCTCAGCCTCACCCAAATTCTCAGCCTCAACCAAACTCTTAGTCTCAACCAAACTCTTCAGCCTTACCCAAAATCTCAGCCTCAACCAAACTCTTTAGCCTCAACCAAATTCTCAGCCTCAGCCAAACTCTTCAGCCTCACCCTAACTCTTAGCCTCAACCAAATTCTTCAGTCTCAACCAAATTCTCAGCCTCACCCAAATTCTCAGCCTCAACCAAACTCTTCAGCCTCAACCAAACTCTTAGCCTCAACCAAACTCTTAGCCTCAACCAAATTCTCAGCCTCACCTAAACTCTTCAGCCTCAACCAAACTCTTCAGCCTCACCCAAAATCTCAGCCTCAAAAATAAGGTTTCGTAAATGTACATAGAGCCCAAAGCCTTAATGGCCTAGTTTTCTACTTTTTTCTCTTCCATTTAATCACCTCATTAACACGATGCCTATGCTTAACAAGTGCCGATTGAAGTGCCTCTTTCACTGCGTCTCGTTCTTTAACCAGATCTTCTTTTGACGCACTCGGATTCAGGAATACAAATGTCGCCTGATCTTCATTTTTCAAAATTAGTTGCAGTTGTACTTTCGACTTGTGCGGCGGTGAGACACGTTGACCTGAAAATATTTAAAATTAATTTTTAAAATCTGAAAAAAAAGTCCTGATTGGTTCAAAGTGGGCGTGGTTAAACGATGATTGGCTGGAAGTTTTCAATTTGAAATTTACAACAAAAACTTTCTGAGTGTTTTTGAGAATATGTTTTATTACAGTACAAAATATTCACCATTAATGCGAATAAATTTGCAAGTGAACACCTCGGGACTCGCATTATCCCTCCATTCGATAAAATCTGTGAAAAGAGCCAGCCGACCGATTGGAGATTTTCCGTCACCAGCTTTTCGATATTTCACATGGTCAACCCGGAGCAACGCTTCCGACTCGTCTGACATCTGAAAATATGTATTTTTTAAATTTTGGTTTATCGATTAATGCTGGAGATGCTGGAGATCGTGGCGAGACCCCACACAAAATGAGTTTATGTTTTTAAACTTAAGGCACAAATTTAAATAAGATTGTAAATTTGCGGAAAATGTTTCAATATTTAAAGCAATTAATCTGTTCCGTTTAAGATACAGAAGCTTTTTTTAACGGAAATTTTTTTTTAACTTCGGAAATAAATCGCAAAATATTCCACAAACTAATTTCGAATATATTTCAAATTTAGTCAAATTTTCAAAACTGGCGATTTTCGAAATTTTTTCTAAAAGTTCTCCGAAAATTCCGGGTTTTCAAAAATCCGAAAATTCGGAAACAGTTTCAACATACTTCTTTTTATAAAAATTCCCAAAAATTTCGAAAACTAACGAAATTTTGGTGTTTTTATCCGGAAACAATTGTGCACAATTGTGACTAAAAATTTAAGTAGGAAAACGATAATTATTAATTAATTCGCAAGGAATTAGTTAATTTTATAACCAAAATTAAATTAAAAATCCAGTATAAGTAAGCGAAAAATTCAGTTTTCATATTTTTGGAAGGTATTTTTTATCGATTTTTTTTCCGAAACATAAAAAAAGAAAACAAATGCGTAATTTCAATTTACAGTTCAAAAATAGAAATTAAATCAAATATTCAGTGGTTAAAAACCATTAGTTTTCGAAAAATCTATAATTTCAATAATGGCAGCAAAATTCAAAGATTCATTTAATTACAACACAAAGAACCCTGCATTTTCTTTCAAAAAACAGAAAAAAAATAGTACAAGAGATCAATTATTGGAAATTTCTTCGTCCACCAGGTGGTGGTGTACCGGATCCTCCTCGTTCAGCGGTATTCCGAACCCGTTCAGTTCCTCGTTCTGTGGCAGCCGGGCTCGCAGGTCTCTCCAGTTTTTCGGCAAGTTGTGGGTAAAGTGGAGCAATGTTTCCGTGCGTTTCTCGGCCAACGAATTCTCGACGAATTTTCGATTCTTTTACTTCAAGCATGTCACACATATTCGAGAATATGTCCACTTTGATCTCTGGAAATTGTGTTTTTTGTGCAATTTTTTAAAAATTCAGCTTGTTTTTTCAATTATATTGTATTCTGCATTTACCGAAAAAAAAATTATTGAACATTAGAGCTGTATATATAAGTTGTTTTTTTTTTAGTTCGAATGTTTGTAATTCAGCTGAAAAAAGTGGTAAACTCAGAAAATCGCTCAAATTTCACTTTTTTAGTGATCAGAAAATCATAAATTAAGAATTTTTAATTAAAAAATAATCAGGAAATTGCAGAAAATCCAAAGGAAGCACATTCTGCAATTTCCAGATGACTTTACGTAAATGTTCAGAATTTTAAAGTTTTTGTTCATTTTTTTCAGACTTTACAGCCTAATTTTCTCATTTGTCAGTAGATTTTTGCGGAATTTTAGCGATATTTCCAGTAGAACTCCCACAACTTTTTCCAACCTTTTGCCATAACAATCGGCTTCTCCTCGACTTCAGGCTTCTTCTTTTTGAATCCCTGACCATATAATTCTTCATATTTTCGTTCATCTCGTGCATCCACATAACCAAATAGTTTCTTCAATGCCGGACTTTTAAGGATTTCCTCGTCTTCATCATCACTGGAATCTTCATCTTCATCGGTTTTTGAAGCGGTGTCCGATTTTCCAAAAAATGAGAATTTCACGAACATTCTGGAAGAATTGGAAATTTTTTTTGACAACTAATTTAAAGATGTGTTTTTAATTTAAAAAAAAACGAAAACATAAAATATATCGTGATTATTCAATTTCTAAAAAATAAATACTATTTTATTTCAAATTTAAAAATTTTCAGAATTTCGAAAAACAAAAAAAATTCTAAGATTCAATTTTTCATTTTCCAGAAAATTGAAATATTTTGAATCTAAAAATGAGAAAAAGTACAAGAACACTCATTTACTCATTTTTTGATTTTTTTTTTGAGTTTTGAAAATTAGAAAATGTTTCGATTTTTCTCGATTTACTAAAAAAAATATTTTAATTTTTTTTTCTGAAATTCACAAAAAATTGCGCTACGTCATAATTTTGTTTAAAACAAGACTTTTTTAGAAAAAAAAAAGGAAAATTCGTTATTTTATTTTTTATCAACTTTTAAAGGATTCCTTTTTGAAAATCTGCTCACTTATCAACAGCTTCATCATCATCCAAATCAACTTCCAACAGTTTATCAACATTCAATGTAGTCATATAGGTCTTATAAATCTCCTTATGTTTTTCAGAGAAAGTAACATATTTCATGATATGTTTAGCCAACTCCACAAATGTCACTCTCAATTGTTCATCTGGATCCTTCAAATTCCGAACTGAGCTGATTTTGATGTCAGATTCCGGTGAAATCACGTATTGTCGTTCATTTTTCATTTGATAAAGTGTTACAATGCATTGTTTACACTTATCCACGTCATTTTCTGATAATGTAGTTTTTGTGATTAAACTGATTAATGGCTCGAGTTTTGGTGTAACTTTCTCATTGAAAATAAATGTATCCGCTGCGAAACATGGAATATTTTTGGAAATTCGTTGAAATCTTTTCTTCAAATCTGAATTCTTCAATCCTGTCCATTTCTCCGTCTCTTTTTCTGTCAAATTATCGTCCATGCGGTTTTTGGCGACAAAACGGAGCTCGAGCTGCTTATAAGTGTGCCGAAGTTGGTTCATATTAATCGGATCCTCCGGAGCATGAAGCACACGTGGACGCTTCAGTTTTCCAGCGATTCGGTCGGCTTCTGCAAATGTTTGGGTTTTGAATTTTTTTTTCTCAAATTTAAACAAAATAGTGACCGAGTTTTCTGTCTTCTGCGAAAATATAAAAATTATTTCAGAAAAATTTTTGGTTGAGGCTAAGAATTTTTTGTTGAGGCTGAGGATTTTTGGTTGAGGCTCGGGATTTTGAGTGAGGCTAGGGATTTTTGGTTGAGGCTCAGGATTTTTGGTTGAGGCTAAGTATTTTTGGTTGAGGCTAAGTATTTTTGGTTGAGGCTAAGTATTTTTGGTTGAGGCTAAGGATTTTTGGTTGAGGCTAAGGATTTTTGGTGAGGCTTTCAAGATTTTTGGTTGAGGTTCTCTGGATTTTTTGGTTGAGGCTCAGTATTTTTGGGTGAGGCTATCAGGATAAAGAGGCTCAGGATTTTTCGGTGAGATTTTTCGACGGCAAAATAATTGTATAAATTACAAACTTTTCTGCATGAAATCAATTTCCTGAATAAAAATTCTTCCACGATTCGCAATAAGCAAATGTGAGACAAGTTTTTCATGCATATTCATTCCGAGTTCTGTAGTTTTCTCCGAATCAAGCATCACACATCGACCATCACGAACGAATTGGGTAAGGCAGGCTGACGGGCGGGAATATGCTTGAGCCGTAGTACACGGGACAGCTGCTCCGTGGTATGGGAACTGTAAAAAATTGAGATTTTCAAAGATTATAATTGGTTTTTTTTTGTTGAAAGTGGCAGAGTTATGGAATATTCTCGTTCTTCTAGGCAAAAAAAACCGAAAATCTTCTATTTTCAAGTTCTTCTCGGAACTTTTTCTTTTTTTTCCTTACCAATGACCATTTTGTCTTGGGAGCTGTGGTCCAGGTGAGCCGCATTGTATCGTAAGTTACACCCTTGTCCGAGTCGCCTTTTTTGCTCACCGTCTGAAAATTATAAAAAAATTTATTCTCAGGCTTGAAAATGGAAGAATATGCATCCGCCACATTGTTTTTTATTTAAAAAATTTTAAAAATCCGGAGAAGAACACTTTGATAAGCTTTCCGCATTTCCCAAAGTAATTTTTTCCGAAAAACGGAGTTAAAACAATTACTTTGAAAGGATGCAATAATTACCGTACTAGCGGGTACGGTATCTACAATACAAAATTTGTTTTCTGAAAAAGTTATTAAGAAGTCCTAAACCCTCTTCATTTTCTCACATCGATAAGGTTATTCTCCTTGAGCATCGCATGAACTTTTCCCGAATGAAACAGCTCAACATCATAATTCGAAGATCCTCGATTGTCTTCTTTCATTGGGATCTTGGTTACTGTAGTTGATCCTAGATCGAATGCATCAACAAGCAATGAATGAATCGCGTCACACATATCCGCGGCTTTTCGTGAGATTACCCAAATTTTGAGCAGTGGAAGATCCGGATGAGCTTGAAGGGAATGAGTTTTTACTGTACATTCGTCTCCAGTGGCATAGTAATTCACGATGAATAAGCGAAGAGAAGTAATTGGGCAGAATCTGGAAAGATAAATTAAATTTTATTGAAGTTTATGGTAAGAATCTATTCAAATTGCTTGGTAAAATTGATCCCTCGGGATTTTTGGCTGAGGCTCTCTAGATTTTTGGCTGAGGCTCTCTAGATTTTTGGTTGAGGCTCTCAGGATTTTTGGTTGAGGCTCTCTTGATTTTTGATTGAGGCTCACTGGATTTTTGATTGAGGCTCTCTGGATTTTTGGGTGAGGCTCAGAATTTTCGGTTGAGGCTCTCTTGATTTTTGGTTGAGGCTCTCTGGATTTTTGATTGAGGCTCTCTGGATTTTTGGGTGAGGCTCTCAGGATTTTTGGTTGAGGCTCTCTGGATTTTTGGTTGAGGCTCTCTGGATTTTTGGTTGAGGCTCTCTGGATTTTTCTGCGAGACTGAATAGTATGAGTGAGGCCCCGGATTTTTGTTTACAAAATGTCTTAAAACTGGGTTCTTTTTTGTGATTTTTGGCGAAAAAACCGATTTTATAATCAAAATATTACGTTTTATTTGAAGGAGCGTCGGCGATTTTGTTGCGTGACACAACTAACTCGACAATCTCCGTCTGTAATTGTTCCATTTCCTCTTGAGTATTCAACCGGGTGTACATAATCAAATTTCCGGCGTTTTGAACAGTTGGAAGTGGTGGAAGACCTCTGAGTTCTCGTGTCACGCGTATTACTTCCGAGTTTTGAGCTGTACGTTTGTCTGGAAATTTTCAGAATAAGGTAGATTTCTAACGGAAAATGCGGGTTTTCAGTGATTTTTCAAGATTTTTTTAAATCATTTTTCGATAGTTTTTCTACGTAAAAAAGGCTTGAAAACCATAGATTTCGTGTAAAACTAGTGTAAAACCTTTTTTTTAAAGATTTCCAGATGATCATAATTACGATTTTGGATAAAATAATTAATGTTTCAAAAGGAAATACTCACTTGCACTATATCGTACATCATAATTATAATTTCTCTGTTCAGGCGACTGCACAGCCAACGCTTCAATGGCCATAGTCAATCCACCAATTGGTGTAATATCAGTATTAGCCTCACTCGGGCGGCTCACAGTCTCAATGAGTTCTCCGAGCTCTTCTCGAGTCAAAAATCCGTCCGTCCACTGCGTATCCAACATCTTTCCCATGAAGTCCGCCAGGGCAAATCGAAGCTGTAGAGTGCCACGTGGATAGACGTCACTCAGAATTCTGTGCATTTCGAAGATTCCCTCAAGGCACCACGTCCAAATGGTTTTTTCGAATTGAAGTTTCTTCTGTTTTGGGCCTTCTCGAATTGTGACATCGAACGTTTCGTTACAGTTTTCCACGAATTTCGCGCTCCGATCCAGCAGAAAAACGGTTTTCATATCCCGTTGTTCCATCTTAATAATTTTATTTTTAAGAAATTTAGAATCGATTTTTTTTGAAGAATAAACAACGCTTTTCCCGAGAAAAATTAAATTCTGTCAGGGGTTCTTGTATCATCGAAATTTAAATTTGGAAAAGAAGAATAAATTTTTAATATTTCTCTCAGAAACAAAGAAAACTGGTAGCCGAAATGATGAATAAACAGTTGATTTCGAAATATTTCAATTATTTGCAATAATTCAAGAAAAAAAATTCAAAATCTACAGTACTCCAAACTTAAAGGCGCATGAAAGATATCGGAGTGCCGCTGTGCCTCGGAAATTTCCATTTTCTCTTGCCTTTCAACTAAAAAACGTGACAAAAGGTATAAAAATTAAGAATAAACTATAAAAAAAGCATCATTGAATAATAATTTAAAAAAAAATTTTTTAAATAAATAAGTAGGACGGCAAATTGTGGGAAATCATTGGGATATACTTACACAAAAACATATAAATACAAAAAAAACGTGGAATTCAGAAAGAATTACTTGGCAGTGACCTTCGTCTGTGCCTTGATGAGCATCGTTTGAGCAAGAAGACTCTGATGGCGGTAGTAGTTGACTCGAACCGGGTCGATCGATTGAAGATCCTTGTAGAGCTGGAAATTTCGGGAATTTGAGGCGTTTAGAGCGCAAATTCATTTAAAGCGAAAATGTGCACTTTTAATTAAAAAAAAGGAAATTTTTAGTTAAAAATTCTCCAATGTTATCCCATTTCTCATGAACTTTCTAGACTTACAAACCTTTTTAGCGCGCCCAGCGCTTTCTTCCGCAGACTTTTGGTTTTCAATATTTTCGAGCATCATATCGGCGATAAATGCAAGAAGGAATGGTGACCGTTTCTCTTCAGGAGTTGTCTCATACAAATCCTCCACAAAACTGACAACATCACTGTTCGAGGTTACTCCATTTGTGATGAGAAGCCCTGCGAGGTAGTTCCAGGCACTTTCGTTGTTCGGAATATTCTCAATGAACTTCTTGGCGAGGCTAGAAAAATTGAGAGGTTTTGTGTTCAAGTTTAATGGAAGATGTGCAACAACTATTTAGCCTCAAACAAACTCTTAGCCTCAACCAAACTCTTACAAGGAAAGGAAGTCAATCTATCTATGCTCCAGTGCATTTTTTCGCTGACTTCTATATCAAGTAAATGGCCTCAAAAGGGGTTCTGAGAGATTAGAAATTGTTTTTGGGGGTTTTTAGGGTCTAACAAACAATGTGGGAGCTTTTTGGAAATTTTTATTTTTTTGAAAAAAATCTGAAATTTTTTCGATCCATTGGACACCAAATTTTTGGTCAAAAATTTTTTTTTTTGAAAAAATTCCAAAACTATTTTTTTGTATCCGGGCATGCAAAAAGCTACATATTTCTTCGAATTGAGCCTTTTTACAATTTTTTACAATTTTTTACAAAGGGCCCGATTGCAGTTTTTAAAAGTTGAAGAAAAAAATTATTTCCACTGAAAGAATCGAACACGAGACCTTTATTTTATTATTCCAAGCGTTTACCATTCGGCCATCAACCGTTGTTTTTTATTGTTTTCCATGTTTGTAACCATTTCATAATGATTGAAAATCATTTTTTGTATAAGTAAAATGAATAAGTACGAAATAGTATTGAAAACTAGGAGGGCGCAGAGAAAAATTTTCAGATGGCGATTTCAGGGGTTCAGAGTTGAGTTCCGCCGCTGAAATTTTTGTGGTGATCTAGTCTAAACATAAGCTTTCAAATGACATACGTCTCAATTTAAAGTCCGATACTAGATTGACTTCCTTTCCTTGTTAGCCTCAACCAAACTCTTCAGCCTCAACCAAATTCTTAGCCTCAACCAAACGCTTAGCCTCAACCAAATTCTTAGCCTCAACCAAACTCTTAGCCTCAACCAAACTCTTAGCCTCACCCAAACTCTTCAGCCTCAACCAAAAATTTTTACTTTCAAAGTTATCTTCATGTTTGATTAATCAAATATTTGGACAGTTTTCAATTTTTAGGTAGTTTTCATCACTAAAAATCAGAAATTGAGAAGAATATTCTGGAATTTTCGGAGATTTTTAGTTTCTGAATCGCTTTCTACATCAGATAGATGTTTCTCCACTAAAAACGCTAATCGTGAACAAAAAATTGATCGCTGTTATATTTCCTTACTTGATCTCAATGTCAAGCTGGCTCGCATCCTCCGTCTTATCGTAGAGAGTCATCAGAAAATAGCGATAATTATACGCCGAATTGTTGCGATTATCGAGAAGAAGCATGTGAAGAGCAAATGTGAGCTCTTTCTCCAGTGGAACCTTGAAAGTCCGTACAACCCATTGACGGTGCTGCCACGCGTGATAGTTTTTGTTCTCGTCGCGGATGACTTCCGAGCAAAAATGAAGCTCATCGTTCACCGCACTTTCTCCAATCGTTTCGACGATGAAGCGACGGTGATGCCAGACTTGATAGTTTTTCGGTGATTCTTGAATAATATCGCTGAGATACCGCATCTCCTTCTTCAAATCCCATCCCAACTCGGTGAGACACACGCGGCGATACTGCCAAACTGTGTAATTCGCTGGATTAAGTCTAATGCAATCCTCGAGAAGTGCCATCACTCGATCCGACTTCTCGTTTTTTATTAGAATTGCACGGAAGTAGGCGAAAGCATCGGTGACTGCAAAATTAAAATTTGAATAATTATTAATTTGATCTCAAAATTTCTTACAGTCTTCCGTAACAGCGATCTTAACAGCAACTTCTTCCTCCTTACTCGGGTAGATCGGCGTAATATCCTTCCAATCTACGTTATCTTTGTAGAGAGTTGAAGATGGAATATCGCTGTCCGACATTTTCTCCGCCTGCAAGCTTATTTTTCGTTAATATTGGATTTTGAAGGGGAAAACATTAAATTTTGAATTTTTTCTAAATATTTTTCAATAAAAATTGAGCTGGAAACTGGAAAAAACGTCTTAAATGCTCGAACAACTCGGAAAAGAAAAAAAATGGATTTAAAGTTAAACGGTGCAAAGTGTCGTAATTTCCTGCGCACTCTCCGCAAACACTCCGGCTCTCATGTGGATTTACGGGCAGCCAACGCGATTTCTTTCTTATCGCCGATTTGCCTTTACTGTAGGAAATCATGGATTCTGATTATATATTTCATAATGGAGATGATATTCGCAATATGGGACTTGAAGAAATGCGTAAGTAATCTGCAATAATGTGAAAATTCATCGAAAAATCGTTCAGGACGTCAAAAGGTGCTGCTGGCCAGCGAGCTGAAGGCGATTGACGCCCAGATTAGTGATTTAGCATTCAATAATTATGGAACATATGCAGACGCTGGAAGAGCCACTCACGATTGCTCGAAAACTGTAATTTCACGAAAAAATCTATTTAAAGTCTAAACCCTAAATAATTTCAGTTCGGAGAAATGCGCGATAAAACTGTAAATCTGTCGGATCAAGCAGAGGAGTTGACTTCTGCGTTTGTAGAGTTTAGAGCAAAAGCTAAACAGCTTTCTGAAGAGCAGGATCTTGTCAGAAAAGCACTGGACAAGTCAAATCCGATCTGGGAGCTTTTGACGCTACCCTCGGTAATTCTACATCTACTTTTCTTTTTTCTTTGTAATTTTAAAACATTTTAGCGCATGGACATTTGCATTCGTGCAGGATACTATGATCTGGCTTACACATTGACCAATTATGGCTTGCAACTTCAACAACAGACTCAACTCTACCGGAATCCGCTGATAAAAGTCTGAAATCCCCAGGAAAACCTGTTAAAAACGTAAAAAATAATTCTAGAAAGTCGCGGACCACCTAGTCGAAGCTCGTGCTTATCTTTTGGAGGAACTTTTCAACAAATTCGCTGGGCCACTGGATCTTGCAGAATCCATCAAAGTTGTGAATAACGTTCGAAAGATGCCCTCATTGACAGCGAATCAGCTGAGAATCGCCGTTCTTCAGCACCGGGATATTTATCTGGAAAAACAGATTTTAGATATTTCAGTGAGAAATGCCAATCACAACATATTTAATACAATTTATTTCGTTTTTTTCAGGGAAATGTTGACATGATTGTGCAGGCGATCGAGATCTACCGTACCAGTATGTACGACACTCTCGTGCTTTATCTTGCAGTGTTTCCGGAAAACGAAGTTGTTCGAAAAAATGTAAGGGAATCAAATCGAAAAAATTTTGAGCAAAAAACAATAGCCAAGAATAATAAAACAATTTTATTTCACTTTTTTTTCAGCCGAATGCTGATCCGAGATGGGAATCATGGCCAGTTCTGCCACCAAACTCGATTCTGTCACAATGGGTTATTTCGAATGTCAAGAAAATGTTGGATCTTATCACAAAGGCGGATGTTAAGTGAGGATTTTCTCCAATTTCTGAGATTCTCCATAAATCTTGGCTGGAAAATCCACTAAAACTTTAGAAATTCCGGAGAAAATCACCAATTAAAAATTAAAAATTAAAAAAAATGTGCTTAATTTCAGATCAGCCGTCGATCTGTCAGCAGTGTGGACAAAACTAATGGCAATGGCATCATCTTTCGGAAGAATGGGCATCGATTTCCGACCACTGATCGCCGGAAAACTAACAAAACTAATTGAGCAAAGATTCCGTCAAAATGTACAAGAAGCGACGAGTAGACTGACAGGATCTTCCCGGGACATTGTCATGATCGGAATAGATCCAGCATCACTTCCTCAATTCGAAACTGCTCCAGATTCTCCACCAGTGGCTGCTGCCGAACTGAGTCTCTGGGATGATATGACAATTTACACGAATTCAGTGGTAGATGCTCTCAATGGACTTCGATTCATTCTAACACCAGTTGTCCTGTCAACTGTCGTCGTGTCACTTCGTGATTCGATTCGTTCGATTCTCACGTGGCTTGCGAGTTCTCATTCCAACTCGGCCAATTTCTCCCGGGCGGTACGGATCGTGTGCACCAGTGTGGCTCCGTTCTTTGAGAAGTGTGTCGCATTCTTCTTCCCGCCGGCAACTGTTAGCAAGATTTTTGGATCCTCGATTTCTAAGCGGCAATATGTAAGGATTTTAAAAAATTTGAGAAATTATCGACTTTAGACTACAGATTTTGCTCCGATTTTTTAGAAAAAATCTGTATTTGAAAATTATCAAGTCTCCGTTAAAGCTTTAACACGGCTATTACGGGAACACTAAACTCTGAGAATGCGTTATGCACAACATATTTGACGCGCAAAATATCTCGTAGCGAAAACTACAGTAACCCTTCAAATGACTACTGTAGCTCTAGTGTGTCGCTAAACGCAAATAATTTATAATCGATAAAATGCTAGAAAGAAAACACAATAATACAAGTTTTTTAATTTTTTTCCCAATTTTTTGTGTTTTCTTTTCATAGGTTATCGATTATAAATGATTTCCGTAAATCAACACACCAGAGCTACAGTAGTCATTTGAAGAGTTACTGTAGTTTTCGTTACGAAATATTTTGCGCGTCAAATACGTTGCGCAATACGCATTCTCAAAATTTAGTGTTCCCGTAATATGTGTCGAGTCACGAAGCTCGTGTACTTCTCGAGGAGAAGAATTTCACATTTTTGGCTGAAATTCTAAACTAAAATTATGAAAGTGCAAATTCAGTGCAAATTTGAAAAATGTTATCCAAAAAAATTGAAACATTTTCAGCTTCAATTCATCGAGCTCGACATGAAGCAACTCGCCGCGTCCTGTGATGGAGCCGAAAAAATCGAAGAAATCGTGAAACCACTTCTTCAGAAACGAACTTTAGAGGAAATCGGATTGGAAAATGTACTTAAACCGACGAAACCGGAAGAAGAAAAAACGAAATTCTTTTTGGAAGAAACTGTAGAGGATGGTCCTGGGCTCGCGGAGCCGCAAGAAGAAGCTTCAGAGTCTGTGAAGGAGCAGGAAACGACTTCTGAGCTAGAGAAGAAGCATGGGACGGATTTTGAGACAGCAGAGACGCAGGAAATGGTATCTGAGCCTGTGAAAGAGCATGAGACGACTTCTGAGCTAACAAAAGAGCAAGAACCCGCATTTGAGCCAGAGAAATTGCATGAGACGCCTCCTGAGCCCATGGAACCTCAAAATTTCGGAGAATCTGAAGCGAAGGCCGCTCACAATCCTGAAGCTCATTTAGAGCTCGGAGAAACTTCTGAAAATCAAGAAATACGGGAGCAAGAGCACAAGGAAGTGGTTATCACCTCGACTGAGCCTGAATTTCATGAAATTGACTTAAATTCCGCGGTTTTAATTCCGAAAATTGCCGTCGAGCCTCAACTCGATCCGATTAGTGAGTACCTCACGGAATTGACTCAAGATGATCCAATTGAAGAAGAAGAAGGCTGGGGATGGGGAGATGATGATGGAGAAGAGCAAGAAATTTCTTCAAAAGAAGTGGAGTCACCGAAGGAAAAATGTAAAAAAGATGATTAATTTATTGATTTTTATGTGTTTTTTAATTGTTCAAGTGTGATGATAATGATAATGTATAATTCTGGGTTTTAATGTTACTTGAATTTAAAAGTTTATCACGGATATGGCTATGCTCTCAATGACAATATTAAAACATTTCCAAAAACCAGCAAAGTTTTATGAATTCGCATTTATTTCGTGTTAACATCTTCTAGGAAATTTTTTTAAAGCTTTTTTTAAAAAATAAATGCACATAATTCCGAGAACGCGTATTGAGCAACATATTTGACGCGCAAAAGATCTCGTAGCGATAACTACAGTAATTCTTTAAATGACTACTGTAGCGCTTGTGTCGATTTACAGGTTCGATTTTCGAATTGAATTAAAATCATTCATTTATCGATAGAATATTAAAATTAAGCAAAAAAAAAGAGATAATAATACAGATTCATCTTAAGAATGAAATGAAATAAATTTAGCCCGTAAATCGACACATGCGCTACAGTAGTCATTTAAAGAATTACTGTAGTTTTCGCTAAGAGATATTTTGTGTGTGTGCGTCAAATATGTTGCGCAATACGCATTCTCAGAATTTTGTGTTCCCGTAATAGTGCTGCAGTCTCTATTAGTGCTACACCCCTTTTTTAATTGAAAGAGTAATAATAGCTGATTTCCCTATCACGTGGTGTCAAAGTGCCTTATTTGGTTCGATCTACAAAAAATGTGGGAGAAGAGACGCAGACTTTTCAATTAATTTCGAATGGCTAACTAAGAACGTGCTGACGTCACATTTTTTTTGGGGAAAAATCCCGCATTTTTTGTAGATCAAACCGAAATGAGACACTTTGACACATCGTGTCTATATTAAATGAACAAGAGCCCACTATGACTGAGATCGCGTCGAGACCCACTCAAAACAACAATGTGCTCCTTTAAACTGACATGTCAAATTTCTACGAATTTACGATAATACATTTTTTACAAGTGTTCAGATGATCACAGAGAAGGAAAAGGTTGTTGGTTATTTATGACCATAACTTTTAAAGATCATCATTTACAACCACGCAGTAAATCTTCTCCATGGATGCTCCACCCCTTTCAGCCATAAACCATCTACGACCGACTCTTCAATAGTGTTCCCCCACCATTCGATTTAATCAAGATCGATTATCAATATATCAACGTGTAGTCCAAGGTCGACACGGTACCGCCCATCTATCTTTTGATTCATTTCTTCGTTTCAATCATTTCTCAATCTCTCTGTTTCTGTTTCAAAACTACATTCGTCTGGAAATCTTGAGGCTTTTCAAAAAATGCGTCTTCCACATACAGCGGGCGGTATGATGCGACAAATATCGCAGAGATTTCAGTCGTCGAAAGTTTTTCACGGAAAAGGAACACCTACAATTGGTATCAGGTATGATCGGTTGGAATTTTATTGTTATCCAGCTACAAAAATTGGTGAAATTTGAGGTCTCGAAACGAACGAAAATTCGCGGCTACCGTGCCCACGAGTATGTCGCAATTTTCCTTTCCATTTTTTTTTCATTGCGTCGCTCAAAGCAAATTTTGTGTCTTTACGAGCCTTTCCCAGATATATAGCTCGAGATCTTAGCCTCTAACACGTCCATGTGTCGATTTACGAAACATGTGTACTCCTCGAGGAGAAGTTAGATTGAACAGTTTTCGGCTTTAATTCCAATGTTTGCCATAATGTTTTCTTTTTAGCATGAAAACCAGAGTTTATAGTTTAAAAAAAACTACATACATTGGTAGACTGATTATTTGGATGTGAAGTACAAACAATAGTTCAGCGAAAATAGTCAAAAATGAAGCTTTTTAGCCAAAACTGTAAAATCCACTGAAACAAAACTAATGCACACAGTTCCTAGACGAGTCTTCCATTTTCGAATGAGAGGGAGACCCTCGGCATTTGGCTCTAGCTTCTTGCTCCAGTTTGGCCCAAAAAATATTAAGTTGGATCAGAAGTTGGCTGAACTTGGGCAAAAGTTGGGCAAGACTTTGGCAGAACTTGGATTCAGGCTGCCCCTAAACCAACTCTTGCCAAAGTTTGGCCCAAACTTTCATGTTTCTTTGCAAACTTTGGTAGAAGTTTGGTAAGCGTTTGGTGAAACTTGGGTTAAACTTTGGTAAAGCCTGAATCCAACTTTTGCCCAAGATTAGCCAACTTCTGATCTAAGTCAATATTTTTTGTGCCAAACTTGGGCAAGAAGCAAGAGCCAAATGCCGAGATAAAAGCACAAAAATCAAAACAGGAATGTTTTTCCTAAGATTATTAAGCTAATTTCTGTAACATAAATAATTTTTATCATGCTAAAAAAAATAAGCATCAATAAATTTTCAGAAGAGAAACAGTAAACTCCTGGGAACGTCGTGCTCCACTTGCTCCAACCCACGTGAAACGTCTTACAAAGTCAGGAGTCAATGTCCTTATTCAACCGAGCAATCGACGAGCCTATCCAATTCAAGATTATATATCAGCTGGTGCAATTGTGCGAGAGGATCTTAGCGAAGCTCACATCATCATGTCAGTCAAAAGTGTACCAATTGATCAGTTGATTCCAAATAAGACATATGCATTCTTTTCGCACACAATTAAAGCTCAACAGGATAACATGGAGATGTTGGACACTATCTTGCAGAGAGTAGGATAATGCTAAATTTACTCTGTTAACTCGAAAATATTCAATTTCCAGAATATCCGTCTACTTGACTATGAAAAGATCTGCGACGACAAGGGAAAACGATTGGTAATGTTCGGAAAATGGGCTGGAAATGCAGGATTCATTGATATTCTTCATGGAATCGGACTGCGACTCCTTGCTCTCGGCCACAATACACCATTCCTTCACATGGGATTGGCCCATAATTACAATGATTCTCATATGGCGATTAATGCATTGAGAGATATTGGATATGAGATTGCATTGGATAGAATGCCTCGATCATTGGGACCCCTCATCTTTGTGTTTACTGGATCCGGAAATGTTAGTCAAGGAGCACGAGAGCTGTTTGAGCACTTGCCACACGAGTATGTCGACGTGGCAACTCTGCCAAAAGTGGCTCAGAAAGGACGTGAGTTTTACACCAAAGGGACGACATAAAAGTAATGTATTTTTAGAATTGAACAAGGTGTATGGATGTGTAGTGACGCGTAAGGATCATTTTGTACCGAAGCATGGAGGACCTTTCGACAAAAAAGAGTTTGAACAATTTCCGGACCGATATACATCGAAATTTGCAACTGAGGTTAGTATGCCTTTACAGTCTGAATTTTATGTGCAGCGGGGATAATTGTGCAACATCAATCGTTCGCATAAGATCGTGTGCAAAAAAACAACAGTAGAGTTCAGACAATCAACATTTTAGAGCATTCGTAAAGCTCCGCACTAGGAGTTTACAAAAAACATTATTTGATAATATGGGCCCTGTAGATAGATAGATTAATTTTCAAAGGATCTCATCACGATAGAAATTATAGAAACTTTGAGACAAGTCTTTATTTGAATTATGTCAAGAAATGACGAAATGAGATTTTTATAGTTAGTAAAATCAAAGCGTATACACCTTCTCTTAGTTTCTTCTAATGAAAGTATTTCCATAAGGCTCTACTTTTTTTCTCTACATATGCCAAAATCTAAAGATTAATAGCCTTCAACTGTGAGGTATTTGTTTTTAACTTCAAGTTTTTCTTCTTTATCAACTTGACATCCTTCATCACTATCTCAGTTTACTAATCACTTTTGCTGCTGACTGTAACATTGTTTCACCCCAAATTAGGCGCGCATTACTTGCAATAAATCACAGTATCATCCCCCATCCCTCGTGGCATTTTGTCTAGTTTCTCTATGTTTCTTTCGAATTTGTGTGAGACGATCGGATGATTGAATGTTGCAACATAATGATGTGATCATCACTATCAACAATATCACATACACTGTCTTCTGGGATGGGATGATTGGAAAAAGAAGAGGAGAAATGGATTGGGCAAACTGACCAGGGAAAAGTTTAGACATCTGGAATGTCACGTGGGCAAAAGATTTTTAATAAAAAAAAACTCGTTTGCTCAAACTTAACAGAGTGTTGTTGTTCAAGCGTAACACGACCTAAATAAAATTAAACTATTAGTTCTTCAAAAAACCGAATGAATTATCAATTTTTTTAATTCATGACTATTTTCCAGATCATAAGGTATAACCCATGTCCTTAAAGAATATAGTTTGATCGGTTTACACTTTTTTAATTTTTTTTCATGAGAGCAAAGTTATAACATGCATAAAGCATTTTATAAAGATCATTTTAATAATGAAAGTCCTTTTTTGAAAAAAAAAAGTTTTCATTGAAGTGAACTACAGACGATTTCAGATTTAAGGTCAAAAACCGACCTGCCAGATGTCTGCCGCTGTAACATTTCTAAATGCGATTTTTGTAAAATAACGTTTATCAGTCAATGTGAATAATATCATGGCCAGCATTTTGTTAGTTGTCAATTTTCAAAAATATTGTTTAGTTTTTGAGTTATGGTTAATCAACACAACCCAAAATTCACGGGATACCGTTTGTGCATATTATACCTTTTTGGTCAGCACTGTCCGTTCAATATTTTCCATGTCAAAAGTCATTTGTTTTGGAGTTATCTGAAAACTAAAAATGCCAAAAACCCCATATTTCAATTTCAGATCGCCCCATACGCATCAGTAATTATCAATGGAGTATATTGGGATGCTCAATCACCACGTCTCATTACAATTCCTGATGCTAAGAATTTGCTGACTCCGGTACAACGGGTAAGTATGTGTTTTGACAAAACTGAAAAATCTGGAAGTTGCATGTGTTTCAGATAACTTTCAGTTTAATTTTCAGAAAAAGAAGAAAACTAACCAAACAAGTCGTGCATCGACCAAATCGGGCGGACTTGTAAGCTTTTACTAACCATCTCTGTCACTTAGTTACTTAGTTACTTAGATATCTTAATTTTGGAATAATATTTTCTGTTCAAATTAAAACATTTGCATTTTCAGTACGACACACCTGGATGCCCAACGCTCCCTCACCATCTCATCGCTCTTTGTGACATTTCTGCCGATCCAGGAGGTTCGGTAGAGTTTATGAGAGAATGTACTACAATTGACAAGCCATTTGCCATTTATGATGCAGATTTTAACACCTCATCCGATAGCTTTGACGCTGCATCCGGATGCCTTGTATGCTCCATTGATAATATGCCTGCTCAAATGCCCATTGAGGCCACGGAACAGTTTGGAAACTTGCTGTACCCATGGTTATGGGATCTACTCAACACGTCCAACGATCAACATTTCGATCGGCTGCAGTGTAGGACAGAGATCAAGAATGCGATTATCACTGATCAAGGAAAATTGACACCAAACTTTGAATACATTGCTCAACTTCGAAAGGATAAGGCAGCGTGAGTATGACTTTATAGGTTGTGAAGAAATAATCTTTATAGAATATTCTCTTAATTGAGAAAAAATGCAATGCAAATAGGGCAAATATGAAAACACAGCAAGAATTTAAAATTTGATGAAAAACAATTTTTGGATCGACTTCCAAGTTCTTGACAAGGCAGAAATTTAGTAACAATCATTTTCATTGGTCACTTTTTTCTATTGGATACCATTTTCCTGGATTTGCACATAAACTAAAACTTAACTGTGTAAAATAGTTAACGTCTAATGGGGTTATTCAAGTAGGGTTGGAAAATTGAACAATGTAGAAAAATGGCGTCATAACTGTATTAAAATACATGTTTTTATGTATTTTAATACAGTTGTGGGGTCTCCTGTATCTCTGTATTTTAAATACATCTCGCGAAGTTACTAGAATAACCCCATAACTAAAGAAAATAGTATACAATTTTGGAAAATTTCCAGGGAAAATTCAACAAGAAGCCATTCATATTTTACTTTTCATTCTTTGATAAGGTTACCGGGTTATGCTACAAATTTTTAAATTATTTTAATATCATCATTTTCAGTTCCGCATCCGCAAACTCTCGAGTTATGGGTGGTACAACCGACAAGCGTGTGCTTCTCCTCGGTGCTGGAATGGTTTCAGGACCATTTGCCGATTTCTACTCAAAGCAGAAGGATGTTAATTTGACTGTTGCCACTGAATCTCAGAGAGATGGACAACGACTCTGTACGTCACCGAACATTCAATCGGTTGTTGTGGATATTGCACGTGAGAGCCATACAATGGAGAGACTTATCAGGTTAGTTGACAATTAACTAAAACAATTTTCTGAATATTATTTGAATTCCGAATTTCTGTATCTTCTCAAGATTATTATTATTATTTGATACGTTTATTTGAACGTGAAAATAAAAGAAAAATAAGGAAAAAATTAAAATTATATTGAATAATGTGGGATAATACAGAAAAGAGAGAATGGGTTGAGGCCTTGTTATAGATCGTTTTTTTTTCCAATTATTGAAAGATCATTTTAGAGAGCATGACCTTGTGGTATCCTTGCTTCCATTCAATTTCCATCCACTTGTTGCCAAGATGTGTATCTCGAACCAAAGAGACATGGTTACTTCAAGTTATGTCTCACCGGAACTTGAAGCTCTTGACAAAGCGTAAGTTATTCTGAATATACCTTCTGAAAGCAAATTGCAAGCTTTCAGAGCCAAAGACGCTGATGTTACGATTATGAATGAAGCTGGTCTTGATCCTGGAATAGATCACATGCTCGCAATGGAATGCTTCGATGACATCAAGGAACACGGAGGACGGATCACCTCCTTTGAATCTTTCTGTGGAGGACTTCCAGCTCCAGAATGGTCTGATAATCCTTTGAGATACAAATTCTCATGGTCACCAAAGGGCGTTTTGACTGCTTTGATGAATCCGGCCAAGTATTTGAAGAATGGGAAGATTGTTGAAGTTCCGTCCGGATCTGTGGTTGATAACTTGATTGATATCGATTTCATGCCTGGACTTAATCTGATTGGATTCCCAAATAGAGACTCGACAAAATACTCAGATGTTTATGGATTGGGAAATGACTGTAAGACAATCATCCGTGGAACACTCAGATATCAGGGATTCGTAGATACTGTTAAGGTGAGTCAAGTTTATTTGGTGACTTGTTTTATAGTTTATGTCTTCAGGCCCTTCACTCTGTTGGACTTCTCTCTGGCGACAACATTGATTCATTTACATCTAACATTGGACCAGATTTGACATGGAAAGAATTGATTGCCTCATTGAGTAACCAGAAGCTCGATATCTTCCCAGACTCTTTGAGACACATTATTGAGGAGAAAGTTGGTGGAAAGGGCTTATCTGCGCTTGAAAATCTTGGCTTGTTCTCTGACAAGGTTGTAGATCGTCACGGAACTCCGATCGATACTCTTGCTCAGTATTTGGCAAAGATTCTTGCTTTCAAGGATCATGAATCGGATTTGGTTGTGTTGAATCATGATATTGGTGCTCAGTTGCCAGGTGAGACATATATTTCGAAAACTTGTCAGGATTAATACGCATTAATTAATTTTTCATTAAATCAAAATTAAATTTTTTTTTCGTGTATCCTATTGAATCTTTTTTCAGGTGGAAACTCTGAACGTCATCGTATCAGTTTGGTTCAATACGGCAATCCAAATGGTTTCTCCGCTATGGCTCGTACTGTTGGTTACACAACTGCCATCGTCTCACACATGGTTCTAAACAATGAAATTCAAAGAGCAGGAATTCAACGACCAATTCTGAAGGAAGTCTACCGTCCAGCATTGAAGCGTCTTCGTGACTTTGGAATTGTGCCAACACACACAATTACCCCAATGTAGCTTGTTATCCATATTCTATTACCATGTTATTTCGATTTATTTCAATTTTTGTAGTATAGTACTGAGTACTGACTAGTTTCACCCGTTTTTTTAATGTTTTATCGAATATTTCCTCTCTCATATATGAAAAGTGAATATATTCACTTTTCACCAAACCCCATCGCGGGTGCTTCCATCAAGTCGACCGAATAAAATTTTTGACTTCATATATTAGAATATACATTATTATTGGGGCATATGAATCAACTGAATTAAAATTCAAAAACGTAACAACTCCTGTCAGCTGTCTTCTCCATACAGTATCTCTTCGCATCTGCTTGATATGAAACAGTAGAGTTTTGGAGACAAAATACAGTGAACATTGAGTCTGGGAATGCTGTGTCAAGTTCTTTGTAAATGAAATCTCGAGATGTCGACAATGATTTCGTTCGGAGATGCTGAAAAAGTGGTAGTTGCAATTAACTGTTTATGTTTCAAAACTACCTTTACTATTACATCCGAAAACTCTAAGCTGTTGCATTGATTATTCCATTCCTGATCATTATCTCTATGTGCCAAGTGTCCTTTGACATGTCCGATTTCTCTCTTTTTACGGCCTCCGCAGCCACAACCGCCACACACTCTGAAAATCTTGTACTTAAGTTTAATTTAATATATTGAAACTTACGGCGGTGGTGGTGGTGGTGCACAACAACCTCCTCCACCTCCACCTCCTCCACATCCACAACCACATCCATCATTAGGTGTGACTCTTGGAAAGAAAAATGCGAATGCAACGTGGCATATAGATAAAAATAAAAGTAACTTGAGAAACATTGGGTACTTTTGATGTTCTATTGCTGGATTCAAAAAGATTATATATGTCTCATAGCCTGGTGTTATACTCGTTTTTCTTGTTTGAGTTACTTGATCGCCTAATAGTTTCTTATCACAATTTGCTACAAGATAAAGATTTGTGGAAAAAGGAACATACGATAAAACTGGCATAAGCCGTCAATTGACACTTGCGATTATTCCATGTTAAGATACTGGATACTGGTTCACATCGAGTAACACACACGCATTATAACCGCATATTTTTAAGATAAATTAACAATTGTTTTATAATATTTGCACATTTTCCAGATACAGTGTGACCCATAATCATGCGGACAGTAGTTTGCGCTTATAAAATCAGATTTGAACATTCAAAATTATGCTAACAACACATATTTTATTCCATATTTTGTAAGGAGCAAAATGTAATGTCAACCTTTTAAAATATCCGATTATACAATGCTACAGGTCTGCTAACATGACATATCAGTTACATAAAAAGTAATGGGGTTATTCATGTGATATTGAAAAATACAAAATATATTTTTCTACATTTTTCGACAGGTGTTTTGTATTTTTCGACATCGGCTGCCGCCGGTTAGAGGAGTTTCAATAGAGTGATTTTTTACAATAAATTGCCCAATTTTTGCCAGTTTTTAATGGTTTTGATAGGTTTAACCTAGATTTTCTGAACGCTGCATAAATGAATTACCCGTTTTCAACAAATTTGGACAATATTCAAATAATATATGACTGCCCTTTTTTTGGGCAAGAAATTTTTTTTTTTGAAATTGTACAGAACCATTAGAATTTGAAAAAGGGAAACTTTTTAGTATTGGGAGATCAATTTTGAGTCCTCTAACTACAAAATTGCCCATTTTAGAGGAGTTTCAAAATTGTGCATTTTTGCCACTTTTGAATAGTTTTTGATGTGTTAAACCTAGATTTTCTGAATTCAGCATACATGAATTACCCGTTTTCAACAAAACCAGACAACTTTTTATTTTTGCCCAAATTTTTTTCAGCCATCAGCATACAGCGTTTATTGTCAGGCATTTGAGATATAACTCTTTTTCGATTTGAATTATCTAATAAACTTTCATGATATGAATAAATAACAAGAACAACATATTTAATATCGCAAAAATGTATTAAATCGACTAAAAATTTAAGCCAATTGTGATTTTTCCAGCATCGTTTGGTGGCATCGTATCCACATCAACTACGTTGATATATTCATCTTCTTCCGCAGTTTCTGAATCCACAACTTGTTCGCGATGTTTTGCAGAATTATTTTCTGAAGTAGTTGCCTGAAAATTCAATTTTTGAGTTTTCAGAACAATTTAACCGTCTGTAAACCTTTTCAATGTTATCAGGTTTGCTTTGCATCCTTGGAATTTTCGCCTTAACCTCATCATCATCTTCTTCTCTCGGTTCTTTCGTACTATCTGCAGCAACGGCTCGCCGCTCTTTCAAACTAATCGGAATCGCAGAAGATTTTGCAGTGTCCGTTAAAAAACCAAGCTTCTCCCGTTCTCTATTGTACCGAACTGTGATATTTCTGCAAAAAACATTATATTTGCCTACTGTTTCGGATGATTACCCTCACCTAATATCATTCTTTGAGATATATTTTAATTTACACTCGTAGTCCTTGTACTCATTCCGAATAAAGAAGAAGATCTGATCAGAAGTCCATCCCAAGTCAATTAGCTCACGAACATATTTTTCCTGAGATTCGGTGAGCCATAGAAGTTTGTGATCAAGATCATGTCCGATATGAGTAAAGCATCCAGTTGCCCAAGTTGAACCGTCCTCTTCTGTTGTGACCTGAAATATTTTTCAAAATTTTAAAACAAATTTTTTAAAAAATGTTTTACTTTCAAATATGCTGTACAAGTCTGGTCAATCTTCCTGGGATTCGATTTCCTGGATTTTGCGACACTTTGATACTTTCCGACACGATGACACCTATAAAGTGTTTCTCCAGCATGTCCTGTACGTTTTGTCAACGATGTACATGTGTCCTCCTGTCTCTGATCGAACCATTCCTAAAATTAGATTTTTGTCATTTTATCGAGAATATTTAAAAACCTTAAACTGGTCTCTTGATTGGAAAAACTCTCGTTCTAAATTAAACTTCTGATCATGGGACATGTGTTCTTGACGGCAATGCAGTAAAAATTCATCCAACGACTCTGATGTACTCGAACATTCGGGACATTTTAAATTACATCCACGATATTTTCCTGGTAGTTGCATTAACGAGAATTTTGAAGGTTTTTCAATAATGGTGGCAATTTGGCTGAAAATCATAGTTTTTGACAGAAACCTTTATTTTTTCTAATTCCAACCATTCCTGCGTTAAATGATGTGGCTGGATTGGACGAGAAGCTTGTCGATGTGGCGGAATATTCATCTCGAAACTATCTCCAGATGATGTGGATGGTTTTTGTGTAGATTCTTTAGTTTCATTGATATCATATTCATTGATTCCAACAACTTCTTCTTCTCCTTCAACAATCATTTCATCTATATAAACATCAAGATGCTCGTTGTCATGTTGCGGTTGTTCAGTGCACATCTGCAAGATCCAATTTTTATATTTAGTTTTCCAGAAGAATAGGGTTGTATTACCTTTTTATGCTGAACCAGATGCTTGACACTTCGAAATATCATCCTACAGTGGCAGCAAACAAACGATGTGCTAGATGCTCGGCTCTTTTTTTCAGATTTTATAGCGGCAATCAGTTCCTGACAATCTTCAGTTGTCCAATTATGAATCTGTGTCATGTGACGATAGATATTCTTTTGTAGACATGTTAGGGCGCATTCTGGGCATCGTATCTGATCAATAATGCAGGACTCGAGTTCGATAGGATTTGTGGTCATTTCCTGCAATTTTCAAACATTTCTATATCCGGAAGTGAAAAATACGTGTTTTCAAGGATTATCAGTTCCAGAAAAATTGGCATTCACTTTTGTGAATTTTTTTGCGTTAAATTCTAAAAGTTTATGGAAAATTGACAAAAATCAGAGGAAAATAGAAAATTAAAACGATTGGTAGGATTTACGCTCGTAAATCCTGTCACTTCGACGCGTCGCGTGTTCGCGTTGCGTGTCTGCAAGTCCGCTCCATTGCAGAGAACTTTAAGCGCGATGTTTGAAATAATATTTTTTGTGTCTTATAAAGCTTTATTAAATACAACTGAAGTTGCAATTTTTTTTCAGATTGGACCGAGAGAGAAAACTTTTTATGAATATTTTCAAGCGGTTAAAAAATCAATTTAAAAGGGAAGAAAGTGGCGAAACTTCTTCAGTGTGTAGACTTCCTCATGGCGGAGAGAATTGACAGATTAAAACTTCCAAAAAAATCTAATTTCTAGAAACGTATACGTGAAACTGTACTTGCAATTCGATATTCTCGCTATATTTTTTGCAAAGATTTATTGTTCTGAACGGAAAAATGGCGGAAAAGTCAATATTTCGTATTAATACATATTGCTGAAAAATCGACAAAAATTATTTCCTCGCATCTCTGAACACCCTCCGCGTCATTGTGTCTTTGGAGCCTGTGATTTGATAGTTGTGCCCGTTCATGCCCAAACACCGGACAATTTCGCAGATATTTGCCACGTCATCAATTCCACTGTGGTGGCGACCCTGGAAAATTAGAATTTTGCTGAGATTTCAGAATTTCAGTAGAAAACCTGATGTTGCAGCTTGTAGATGGCCAGAAGCTGGGCTATTCCTTTCGCGAAATGATTTGTGTGCTCCGCAGAAGCCTTTTTCACGTTGATCCATTGATTGAAGTACCTGAAGGACAATTTGTTTGGATTTGTGCGGTTCGTGGGACAAAAATGATTGTTTTTTAATGAAATTTCAGATTTTTAGAGTCAAATTGTACGAATTTTCAGCCTCAAATTGTCAGTTTTACTCTAAAAAATTTACTCTGGAATTCCAATATTCTTAAATTTCGCCTCATTCGGCAGCGCGACTTTCAGATCCCAATCTCCACAAGTGACGAATGCAAATTTGCCCTTTTCCAGTCGAGAATCCTCTTTCAGCCAGCTATCAAATTCCGATAAAACTTGTGGAAGCGTCGGTTTTTCGTCAACCATTTCCTGGAATTTTAGCATTTTTTCCTCGAAATTTTTGCATTAAAAACCTGAATAATTCCTGTTAAAGATGTGCAGAAAGATGTGAGCCTTGGACATTCCGTCGGCTTAACGTATTGATGAAAACGACGAATTTCACTCCAATCAGCCGTCGAGAGCTGGACCACTGGGAATTCGATGATTTCTTGGACTGGATGCATCGGCCCTTTCCAGTTATCTTGACACGTGGCTTCGAAGTCTAATACTAGAAGATAATCAAAGTGCTGGCTCATTTTTTGATCTGAAAAGATTAAAATAAAGTTATTTTGCCAAAAAGTAAGCAATCTCCCCACTTTTCGTATCTTTTTTCAGTGAAAAGTTTGGATATCTGGGTGGTTTCTTCACTTCCCGAGTCTTTACAAGCTTTGTGCTTTCCAAGAATGATGAGTAATGGGCTGAAATTAACTTTAATTATTTAAATTCGAAAAAAACTAGAAAAATGGAATTACCTACTGTGTCAAGTAATAATCTTGGTGTCCTCGTGAAGTTTATCGACATTTTCGAGTCTTAAATGATAAAAAATTATGAAATATTACGAAATTTGACTGGAAAACGTGTGAAAATCGAAAAATAAAATTATAGCAGATAAAATTAATCCATTGTCCGAGAGGAGTACACGGCCGTGTGGTCTAGAAACCTCAGCCCCTTGTCGATTTACGGGAAACAATTTCGATATTTTCGTAGATTAAAAAACAATTTTTTCGGCACAGCTGCCTGACAAGATTTATGATATTTCAAGTCTCACATTCGAATCATTCGGCGAAAAATAAGACGAAAAGAGAAACAATGAGTCAAAAATTATGCAAAATATTTAATGGATCCAAAGATATTGCCCATTTGGAGCCGATGGATACGACTCTGGTGCTGGACGGGTATAGTCTTGTGGAGGAGGTGGAGCTTTTCCTGGTGCCTCGGAAGGTGCTGGTGCTCTGTTTTGGCAGTGATGACACGTTCCTGGATTTCCTGGTTCTCCCTGAAATTATTGTTTCCGTTAAACACATGATTGGTTCAATAACAAATGTATTAATACTAAATCTAAAAGTTTTCAAATGTTTCAAAAGTTCTAGAAGCTTCCAGATTTTTTAAGAAAGTTATATGAGTTTTGATTTTTAATAGAATATTCTAGGACTTAAAAAAAAAGTAATTGAAGTCTCCAGATTTTTTTAGAATTTCTAGGAGCTTCCAGTTATTCTAGAAAAATTGAACTTCCCGCCAAAATTTTTTTTCTCAGAAATAGTGAATTCTCGCCAAAATTTTTCTCACTAAATTTGAATTGCCGTTTTCTAAGAACATTTAAATTCCTGCCGAATAACTCTACGGTACACCTACAGTAATCTTACAGTACCCTGACTTTATCCCCTTCCTAACTCCAAACCAATATCCTTTCAAAAGACGAAAATTGAATTTTCCCAAACCACAGTAATCCTGCAGTACTCCTACAGTATCCCTACAGTACTACTACGGTACCGTGACCATATCCTTCTACTAACTCCAAACCAATATCCCTTCAAAAGGCAAAGACACAACATTTTTCAAAATCCAGACTACAAACTACAAAGGAGACATACGTGCTATATTCTTTCATATATAAGTCATGACTAATTTCAAAATGTTCGAAAATATATCGGAAACATACCTTTGGTCCTTGTGGTCCTGGAAGTCCTGGGTTTCCAGCATCTCCACGTGCTCCAACGGCTCCTCGGACACCTGGTTGCCCACCAAGTCCTGGTTTACCATCGTGTCCTTTTCCGCCAGACAATCCACGTGGACCGACCTTTCCAGGTGGGCCAGTAGGACCTGGTGGTGCTCCATTCAATACTTTTCCACGATCGCCGGTTGGTCCCTTCTCTCCCGGTGATCCAGGTTCTCCACGTACTCCTGGCGGTCCTGGGGGTCCTGGACGATTGTCTTCACCGAGTCTCCCTGGTTTACCCTCAATTCCTGCTGGTCCACGTGGTCCTTTTGGTCCTGAATCAAATTTTTAAATTTATTTCCTGATGCAATTCAAATTTACCTGGAAGTCCTGGTGGTCCTGGAGCTCCAGTTGGACATTTCTGACATGCGTTGGTTCCTGGTGGTGGAGCTGGTAGATACTTTCCAGCTATACCATTGTCACCTTCTCTGCCCGGGAAACCGTCACGTCCAGGTTCTCCGTCGTCTCCTGGCTGTCCACGTGGTCCAGGTGATCCTTGAGTACAAGCACAGCAGGATCCTGACCCTGAAGCTCCATAGTTACCGTATGGAGACTGACGTTTGGTACGGTTTGGTGCCATGCGAGAGAATTTCATTTGTTTCCAGATGTCTTGAGACTCGGTCTTAATATCTAGGCTTATTCCTGGCAAAGCATCAATATTCTCACCTTACACAACTCTACCTCTGTTAACATCAGAGTTGTTACTTTCTGAACATGATTATGCATCAGTGGAAGTCCAATGATTACTGTAAGAACTGCAAATGTTGAAACAACACTACCAACGATGGTAGACGTCCGCCATATGTTGGACGGTTCCATTCTGCAATAATAAGTATTGAAAACAAGAAATATAAGGAAAACTTTAGGGAGTGTACTCAACAAACTGATCAAATGAAATGGAGAAAATCGAAAAACGGATGAAAAAAATGAGGGCGCTGACCTCTTTCTCCGATTTAGGTGATTGATAAGGGGAAGAAGGTAACACACAAGAAACTAGGATTCCACATTGAGAGAGACATAAAAGTGAAAGATCAACGAAAATAACAACATAGAATCAGTAGAATGTAATTCTAATTTACGATTAACTATTTTATTAGGCCAAGTAATAAGTTTTGTCGTTTTTTCTCAAATGCTTTTTTGTGGTTATAAAGAAGAGTGTTAGCACTTACAAGCCTATCAATATCAGGCACATTCAAGAATATTTCCAGCTCAAAACAATATTCTGAGAATGCGTATCGAAAAACATATATATATTTGACGCGCAAAATATCTCGTGAAAACTACAGTAGTTCTTTAAAGATATACTGTAGCGCTTGTGTCGATTTACGGGATCGCTTTTCGAAATGAATTTTAATAATTTTTTATCGATAGAATATTAGAATTAAGAAAAATTAAATCATTTCAAAAATCGACACAAACGCTACAGTATATCTTTTAAAGAACTACTGTAGTTTTCGCTATGAGATCTTTTGCGCGTCAAATATGTTGTGCGATACGCATTCTCAGCATTTAGTGTTCCTGTAATATTTCAATTACTACCATCTTCTCAGTTTATCTCTCCATTGCTGCTTTTTTTCTATTGTACGTTTTATTTAATGCATAGAAACAGTTGATGAATTTATGGAAATGTTTTGGAGAAGCACAGAGAAAAATTCAGATGTCTGAGCACATTTATGTGCATAGAAAAAGAAAAAGATACAGGTACAACGGTACAAAACAGAACAAATAAATAGTAGGAAATGACAGAACTTTTGGAAGGAAGTGGAGTAGGAATTTTGAATTAAAATAATCAAAAATTAAAACAATAAAATTGAATTATTGATCGTCCTCTTCATCCTGTGGTTTCTGCTTTCTGAGAATTGCTCCCGGAGCAGGATAGGGTCTTTGTTGGAAAAGTGGTCCACCAGCAGTCACGTCGGCTCCAGTCACCTGATCAACTCGAAGACCATCCGACCATTTTCCACTGAAATATCATATAAAAATCAAATTTTTTCGCTCAAATATTATTTTTCATAATTTTTTCATATCGACATTTCGCCGGAAACGTTGTATTTTCGGGTTGCGTACTTTTGAAGCTACCGTATTCCCCAAATTTCAAATGGAAAATTATAATTTTCTGAAGAAAAACTATAAATTTAGCTAAAATTAGACCGCTGAAAAACGGAGAAGTTGGAGATTTTAAATTTGAGATTTTATTTATGTTTCTCGAAATTTTTGAATTTTTGAATCCAATTTCTTGAAAATTCTAATTTTTTCGCTTCAGAAACAGAATTTTAGAAAAAAAAGCTTACACTGGAGCATCTCCATAAGCTGCTGGATCCATTGGATCAATTCCTTTCCTTTTTGCTCTTTTCAGTCTATCCTTATTTGTCATTTCCTGTAACTCGTCTTCATCTGAATCTGGACCCTGTGACGTCATCGGATCACGTCGCTTCCGCTTTTCAGCATTATTGCCACGTGATTGCTTATCATCATTCCCTCCGCGTGAAGTTTTCTTGTTGTGGAAATTTCTGCGGCGGGCGGCATTGTCCTCCTGGAAAAAGTACATAGTTTTAAAGAATAAATGTTCGGAAATTCGTATTTAAAGGCGCTCGGATCCTTATAAATGAGTCTCGCCGCGTTTTGTCCATGAAAGTTTTTTTCTAGAATTTCTTGAGCAAACTGTTGAAAATAGCAAAAATAAAAGTACAAGCTACTTTTTTCCGGCGGCGATACCCATTAAGTACGATTTCAGCTTCAAATTCTACCTCAGATGCGTGAGAATCTCCAAAAAGCACTGTAGCATGCTCTCTGGCGATTCGAGGAGCTGGATCACTGATAATAGCTCGTGGATGACGAGGCGAGTACCAACAAACCTGAAAAAAACCAATTAAAATCAGAAAATTATTCTGCTTCTCACCTCATCTGTTGTTTTATTCCAGAAATAATACTTCGCAAGTCCCTCATCATAGACTTCAACCCAATTTTCGGGAAGTGGAAACTTTGCAAGCATTCTGTTTTTGTTCTGCACATATCTCTCGGGCAACCTGCAAAAAAAAACGATTTTTAATTAATTTTTCGCTAAAATTCAAAACAAACCGATATTCCGGAGTTCCATCGCCCCAATGATCATAGCAAAATTCGAGGCAAACGTGATATTGATTCCATTTATTTGGACAACCAGGTGCTCCTGCCGAATTCTCTTCGAAACTTTTCTTTTCTGGCTCTTTTTCATAGTTTTCAGCGATAACCTCTTCTTCTTGCTTTACAATTCCCCTTTTTTGAAGTCGAGCGAGAAGAGCTGGTGGAAGAGGCATTTTCTGTAAAATAAATACAATTTTATATACAATCAATTCATATTAATTAAAATAAAGAAACAAGAATAAAAGAATCGATGAGAAAATGCATTAAATTTTATTAATGCAAACGCGCCCCATTGCAAATCTCCTTTACGAGGGAGTTCAAATAGAGTTTTTTTTTCGGAATTTGCCAATTTCTTTAATTTAATATAGTGCTAAGTCTAAAAATTAAAAGATTTATTGACATAAATGCAATTTTAACAAAATTAAAGCACCATAGTTGTTGAGCCAGACACAAATTATTGGACGGTGTCGTTTGATTAGGATGACGAATGAAGTTCTCAGATTAGATATGTTTGTACTTAGTGAAAAGCAAATGGAGAAGACGGAGAGTGCTCTGCAATAAAGAATGAATTAGGATTGTATATAGAAAATCCATCGCATCAGATATGAGCAGAAAATTTGTTTTTGCCACTTGTTTAAAATTCTTCGGGATTGCTGAATCGTCGTGAAAAGAAAATTCGACAACTGCGAATGTAATCGCGCTTCAACCAAATGGCGATACCTAACGAGACCCAATTAAAGGAGGCGGGACATTTTCATTTCCGGCTGAAGCGCGATTACACTTTGATTTCAATCCCTTAAAATTTTGCACTATTTAAAATTGAGGATTGTAAATTGAATTAAATTAGGAAAATGGTATATTTTTCTGTAAATTGTCAAAACTACAAACCTTAACATCTCCATTGGCAATATCCTGAACACGAGATCTAGGCTTCTCAAGGCCAGTGTCTTCCATAAGTTTGAACGCAAATTGCACATTTTTTACTTTCTCCTCGTGGCTTTGAACTTGGAGATTAAAATGGTAAAGCGGGACGAAATAACCTTCAAGAAGTCCCACTAGGAGAACTAAGAAAACTCCGTCCTGGAATTGATTATCCAAATCAGACACCTAAAAATTTACAAATATCAGCTTCTTTGTAGCACAATGAAGTGAATAAACTTACTTCCAGATTAATTTTATTCAAATGCTTATTACAAAAAGCCAACAAAGATGTCTTCACATGAGCCAACTTATCGGGTCCATAATCGAAAAGCGTATCAAATGCGTCACGAGTGCCCTTCGGTGCCAACTCAGTTTGAACTGTAGTGATTTGCTCAGTAATTCGATGGGTCTTCACTTGACCATGTTCCTTTTGAGCCACCACAACGTTAGCAACCACGTTATCTGGGAATCGAACTGGAGCACGGTAGTGAAGAGCAAGAAGCACCAGGAGCTGGATGATGGCAGTGAAGTCCTGGGAATATTCTTTTATGAGAAAATATAAAATATGGAAAGTAACTCTGTTTATTCGAAAAGTACTGTTGCGTTCAACTATCGTATATTCTCAATAAGTTTTGCATCCAAAAACCACCTCGAAAATTAGTATTGCAGTTCACGAATTTCTATATAGATTACCAGCCGTGGACCTGGGGGTGAAAACTGATTTTTTCTGAAACTACAGTATTCCTACCGTACCACTATTGTGCCAATACAGTACTTCGACTATATCCCTACACTAACCCCAACTCACTATCCCAAGAAGCCAAAACTTCACAGACTACAAAGACTACATAGACTACAAACTATGGACACACAGAATAAGCGCTTTATATATAGTAAATGATGAATAGTATTGTGTGGCGGAGGTGTCCACAGATTAACATATCATACTAATATAGAATATACGGTAGTTTTTGGAACAGCTTCGAGTGAGAAACTCTTTTGTCTACAGTGCGTCAAACATCTGCACAATGAAATGTAAGACTGATAGAAATGAACAATTCAGACAAAGATTTGCGTACCTTTTGATGAATAAGATCCGCAGACCATTTCTCTTGTTCTCTTGGCTGTCCGAGAATTCGATTGGCTGTTTGAACTACAATTTGCAGTTTTTGACGTTGTCCTTCTTCTGACTGCGAAACTTCTGGAACCTCGATCTGTAACAAAACTGTGAGTGGAGAATTTATTCAATTTGTGAAATTGTACCAATAACTTACTCGAATCTGCTCCAACTTTTCCAACAGCTTCTGGATGATTTGACCATCGAAAAGATCTTCTTGCAAGTGACGAACGACAATTCTTTGATCAGCTAGCTCTTCATTAAGCCAGTAGATCAGCAAATCGACAACTTGTGCCAACTTCTGATCGCGGGCTGTTTCCTTAGTCAGATAACGACGAATTTCTCCTGGAAAAAAATATATTGGATAAATATATTGGTGAAACCGTTTACCTTCTTCCAACCAGATGTTTCTTGCAAGAACTGGGACCAATGACTGATCGAGAGCCTCACGACCTTCAAGTTCAAGCTGAAAAATCTATATTTGCTAAAACCATTAATTTGCAAAACTAACCTCCAAAACTTCATCTTCATCAGTAGCATGATGTGCACCCCCTTGGTTTCCATGCTCATCTTCCGGCGCCTTCTTCTTTCGAGAAAGGGTACCAGAGAGTTTCTCAAAGACTCCAGGCTTTTTTGGTTCGTCACGAGATGGGGTCTTACTACGACCAAGTGTTGACATGGTTATTGCTGAAAAGTTTAAAATTATTAAGGGGTAAATATTTGTTGATTCATAATAAAAAATAAAGTACAATTAGATATTGATAAGTTAAAAAAATTTTGAAGTCTCATTATGAAACTCTGTTTTGGAACATTTCCTCTTTAAGCACTTAAATTTAAATTTGAAAAATCGATAATTCAATGTTCAAATAGCAGTAAAAATATTGTGTGGGAGGATTCTTTCCGTAGAGCAACACAAAAGTCCCCATCCAGGCCAGCAGATAGTGTAAAACAGCCGTCGTCAGTGTTGAAAAAGTGAGAGAGTGTTGGGAACAATAAGAGACGTAGAGTTGGAAGGAGAGTTTACGACAAATGAGAGATTGGGTGAAAAGAGGATGGTGCAGATAAATGGTGTGTGTGGGGGAGAGAGAAGGCTTTGGGATACATATAAATGTATGGGAATAGGAAAGAAGAACGGAAAGTTAATATTTGTATATGCATATGTATTGAGAAAGAAAAGGACGTCCATATAACAACTAATATTCAAATAAATAAAAATAAAAATAAATTAAGAAAGACAACAACTCTGCATTTACCGTATTTTCGCTATTAGTCTTGCATGCGAGACTAATTTTCAATTGGTCTTTAGGGGTGCAAGACTAATAGAGACTGAAAACTATTTTTCGAACTTTGGAAAGTGATACAATTTTGACCGTTCAAACAATGAAAAATACATACTTTCCCAATATTACATCAATTATTTGAACGATTTTACATTTGATTTACTCCAAAAATGATAAATTTGCTTACGTTTCCACAAAGTTCTGCTAATATGACAAAAAGTGGGGTGCTAGACTATTACAGGCTGTAAGACTGATTTTCAATTAGTCTGTAGGAGTGCAAGACTAATAGAGGAAATACGGTACAGTCGGTCCACAGGTCGGTCTTTTGAAAATAGTTTTTTCCATAGCAATTTTTGAAAAAATTTTGAAAAACAATTTTAGGAAAAAATTATGAAAAATCACATCAGTTACATTGATTATACGTACGGTACATTCGATTTCCTGGCGTATGATAATAGTTGCATTAAACCGAAATCAGATTAAGAAACATTGAACTAGTAATTGTAAAAATTAGCATGCAATCTAGAAAATTAGGAAATCTGAAAATTATTAAAGGTGGAGTAGGGCCAATGGAGTAAGTGTTAAAAAATACTCCTATGGTGCCAAAGTGACAAATAATCATAATAAAACTTTTCAAAACTTTTTTGAAAAATTTTTATTCACTGTCAAAAAGTGTTCAATATTCAGTTTTTGCCACTCATAATTTTGGAAGTCGACCAAAAAAAATTATTTTTCCTACATTTTTTATACTGTAATTTTGTTTCAATTATTTTTGTTGAATCATTGTAAAGACCGGAATATGCGACATTGCTTTGGATGTCCTCAAAAGCTCATATTTGTCAAAATTTTGGTAATGTGCCAAAACTTTGACCGAAATTAGGGAAAATCTAAAAATTTTTGTAGTTTTATTATGATATTCGGTCGTTTGAAATCATAATAAGCGTATTTAGACAAAATCCCCATTGACGCTACTCCACCTTTAAATTTTTGAAATTTCGTGTACTTCCTTCAAATTTGTTTAATCATCAACCCGATGCGTCTATCCTTCGTTATCAACAAATTGTAGGTGTCTGTGTCAAGAACTATTGTATCTCGTACAATCGAAAAACCAGTTCCTTCATTTTCAAAACGCTCCCTTATTTTCTTTGTTATCAACAATTCGATTTGTAAAAACGGAACCACATCGATTGTTGTCTCTTGTTATTACATCAATTCCTACACCATTTTCAGTCAAAGTGTGGATATTTTCTGAAAACTGAGCGATTTCAGCCAAATATTTGCCTGTTTTTCATTTTTCAATAAAACTTTGCCATGTTTTCAATCGTGCCCATTGATCTTTAATGAATTCTTTTTCGGGAGAATGTGTAGGTTATTTGTTAACCACCAACTCAATTTTGAACATTTTCCTGTTGACCAAACTTTTGATATTTGCCAAATCTTAGTTATGTAGGTGGGACGAAGATTCTTAAGTAAATATTGCTAGGAATTTGAGTATAAAATAGGAAAAGATCATTCGAGAATTGAAGTTTTCTTTTTGGTTTCTGCTTTTAATTGGCATTGGCTAGTAATATTATTCCACTCTCATTGATCATTAACGGGTAAAAAAAATTGTATTTTTTCAGACAATGCTAACTGCAATTACGATTTCCACCATTTTCATAACATTTTGCTTTGCTCAACAGCAGACAGATTGTTTTTCCGCTCGCGATACTGGAAATTCTGGATGTGGTCAGCAGGGAGCCCGCTCATTTTATTTCCACAAGAATACCCGCACATGTCAGCCATTTTTCTATCAGGTACTGTTTTTTCCAGTAGTCCTTTAGCATACTACCTATATTAGGTTTAGGTTTAGGCTTAAGCTTTGGTTTAGAGTTAGGCTGACAAGGGAAGCCTTTCAGCTCGTCCTCGGACTTCCGAATGAAACCTATTATAATTGAAAGAGGACCTTAATAGAAGGTCACTCCAAAATTTTTAGTCTCGGAGGAGGCTTACTAGGGAACCGTCAGAAGGTGCCCATCGGACTTGCATATGAGACCTATGCCATTCGATAACCCATGTCTTAAAACGGTTACTCGTGAATTTTTAGCTGCGAATCTCCAGAACCAAGCTCACGGCGAGCTCTCAAAGATCTTAAAATAGCACTGTAACGAAGCTTTGAAAGGTCAATTTTCCAAATTCACTTTGGTAGCTCATATCTCCGCCGATAAATTTTTTACAGAAAAGTCATCAACTAAAAAGTTGTTGATATTGTTGTAAAGAACAAGTTTTTAGTTAAATCTGAAACAACAATTTTTTTGATAAAAACTTTCAACTACAAGTTTTTATCAAAAAAATTTTTAGTTGATGACTTTTCTGTAAAAAATATATCCACGGAGATATAGGCTACCAAAGTGAATTTGGAAAATTGCTTCTTTTCATCGTTACAGTGCTTCGTTATAGTGCTATTTTAGAATCTTTGAGAGCTCGCAGTGACCTTGGTTCTGGAGATTCGCAGCTAAAAATTCACGAGTAACCGTTTTAAGACATGGGCTATCGAATGGCATAGGTTTCATATGCAAGTCTGATGGGCACCTTCTGATGGTTCCCTAGTTAGGCTTAGGTTTTGTCATAGGCTAAGGTTAGGCTTATGCCCAGGCTAAGGGCCATACTTACGGTATATTCTTAGCTTGTGCTTGAGCTGATGCTAGGAATATACCTTATCTTCTCACAAACGGAAATTTCTCGTTGAATTTAACAGAATAGTATACTTCTTGGAAAAACGTTCAATTAAAATGAATAAAACAATTTTAGGGATGCGACGGCAACTCCAATCGATTCCAATCGAAAGAGGCTTGTGAATCAGCTTGCCGGAACGCGACTGCTTCTGACGATTTAGCTTACGGTTAGTTGAACAATGGATGACAAAGGTGTATAATAGTTTTTCAGCTGTATGTCCATCTGGAGCATACCCAGCTGGAGCCACTTCTGGTCAGACTGTTGGATGTTCGAATTGCCCACATGGTTACGAGTGTCAAAATCAACAATGCTGTCCAACAAAAGGTTACTATTTTCTGAAGAGATTTTGAAAAGTTATAGTGATCTTTAAAACACAAGTTTAAAGCGGTTTGTACTTTGTCTGAACACTGGTGTTTTAGAACTAAAAACTCTGTTTCGATGTGTAAATATTTATTCAAATGTGAAAGAAGCACAACAAAAGATCGAAGAAATTTGCAGAAAACACATGTAGTTTGCAGTACGACGCTGGAAAATTCGGATCTAGTGGAAAACATACACCCAGGTAAGAATTCAACTAATTTTTATTGTACTTTCACGGATTCAATAAATTAAATTTCAGATATTTCTTCTCAAAGTCCTACAAGAACTGCATGCTGTTCACTTTCTATGGCCGCGATGGAAATGCTAACAACTTTGCTACGTACAACGAATGCAAAAACTTTTGCATGTAACATTTTAGCAAATAACAGTAGTTTTCTTAATGTATATAAATATTTCAAACGAAAACAATTTATTTTGCACAAAGACCTATATAAATGAATCATGCAAGTTGATAAAAATTACCAAAAAATCAAGTAAAGACGTGTTTAAATATCTTAATACTAGTTCAAAATAGATATTATTTACAGTAATATCACGGAACAGAGAAACTGGAATATCATAATAACTTCTTGCCACGATTTTAGTGGATAATCAATACATATAAGTACGAATAAACATAGTCATGTACTATATTACGTTAATTGAAAATTTTTCGGTAGCATTTCTAGTTTTATAGTTATACTTATTTGAAAAATTAGTGAAATTATCAAAAAACTAAAAGTGGATATCTTTTCGGCCAGCACTGTAATTGAATGTATTGTTTTCGCAGTTTTTTTAAAAATCATTTTTTATTTTGTTACTTACATTCGAGCGCACCCTTCAGATGTCTGCCGAAATAGCTTTTCTAAAAACTTGTGAAATTGAAAAGAGTTCAAATTTTCGTTGCAAAATCTTTTAATACATTCGGATTAAGAAGAATTTGTGTAAAACAAAAATGCTCAGTTTTCAATGTTTGCATGTTTTGAACAAATGCCTTGTTTAATGTTCTTAAAATCTTTTAAAACCAAAAACTCAAAGTATCAAACGCTATTGAAAACATTTATGTAGTTTAATTCATTCCTTGTTTCAATGCTTCATTCATTGTTTTCTGATCATCCAAAATGTTTGCTTCTTGCGTTATTCGATCATAAAAATAAAACGGTTTCAAAAAGTTCCGCTCGAGGCCAATTTGCAGCAGAGGAAGATGGAAGTGCACGCGCATCGAAGCAGTTTACAACTTCTCATGAAAGTGGAATCAAGACACATCCGTGGAAAATGATTCAGTTGAAGCTACAATTGTGTGAAATTAACGCCTACAAGACAATCTAAACAATCAGAATTGAACTTTCAAGATGTTTTCTTTCCTTTAGACAAAGTTTGTAAAATACTCAATTTTGTTCTATAGTAATTTTTGATAATGCTGTTTTAGGAGTTTCTGTCAATTTCAAAATGCTTCGTCTTCTTATTTTGCCAACAATATTGATAATACCTTTCTCAAATTCATGCATGACAACTTATCCAGCAGACACTCCTATTATGTAAGTTTCATTATTGTTGCCTTAAAATAATATATATATTCCTAAAGAACGCAACCTCCATCTCCAGATTCACCATCATCTTCCAATGGCTCCAGCACCAGTCTTAGCGAAAATTTGAATAACAACTCCGTTTCTAACCAAATCGAATATGTTAATCAAAATAATAATAGTGATAATTTTACAGTCGGCCTAGGATTTTTAGGGGCTTCTGGAAACTATGGAAATTATAGTTCACATTTGAATAATAACCTTTCTATTAGTCAAAATCAAAGCGTTTCCCTAAATTCTTCAAGTTCTAGTGTAGGAGCTGGGTTAACGCCTGGAAACGGATCAGTGGGTAGCACATCCAACTCCAGCTCGGCAGCTAGTTCAATTCAAAACATAGGTTTAAACAGTAGTCTGATCAACTCTAACACTAATAATTTGTCAAGTTCTAGTCATAGTATGTCAGGATCGAACAATAATAATAGTAATAATAACGTGGTTAATAATTATTTGACCGTTTATGGTAATAATGGAAGCTCTGGAGGTGGTTCCGGAAGTGGAGGTGGAAGTGGACCGGGAGCTGACTCACCAAGAATTCATTGCTGCCGTCCATGTTGTCCATATAGTCATCACCGTCGGTTGTGTGATCCTTGCTACTGCTCCAATCGACCAGAGTCACACCGAGATTCTTCTTCGTCCGAAGAAGTAAACGATGCGCAAAGTGATGAAAACACTTATTTCCAATGTAAGTAAAAATCAACTTTAGGAGTAATTTTTAACATTTGAAAAAAATGTTTCGATTGCAGAATATTTTCCATTTGTTACTCCACCTCTCTCTTTCTCTCTCTCTCTCTTAAATACTAACTCCTGTTGTTGCATTACTATTTTTCAGTACACTAATTTTTAGAGACTATAAAAATCATCATAATTTTTCTGATAGCGTTTTTTGTTGAATGGGTAAAGTATCCCTGTTAACCAAATTTAAAAACTTCAACACTTAAAATTGTCACTGGGAACCATTTCCTATCCACAAAAATTTCCAACGACACTACTGAATTCTCTCACTTGAAAGAGTTTCAGATATGTAACTTATAAAAAGTTTTCCCGTTCATACTGTTATCATTAACTTCCCCTGTTAATAACGCTTTAAAATGTTATGTTTCAGTTGACTTCATTGGAGTGGACGGACATCATGCTCGGCGAGTTTTACCTCCGAGTTGGAGGATTCTACGTAATTCGAAAGCTGAATCATCTGATGAATCGTCTTTAAGTGGTGAACAAAGAAGACCATGTGAAAACCGACGGCATAATAAATTTAGATGCCGTTCAAACTGTGGATCTTCCGAAAATTCCTCAGAAGAAAATACGTTGTGTCTATTCGATAGATGCAGAAGAAATAGAAGGTGCGGTGCTTTTCATAGATGTGCTCATCTTCCATGTTGTAAATTTGGAGGGAAGAAGTGCATGTTGGAATGCATCAGATCTAGCTGCCTTCCTAGATATGTAGAATGTCATCGAAGGCGGCGTTGTTCAAGAAAACAAAGATGTCACACAACAACACAACCACCAAGCCCCACGACAGAATCACTTCCAACTTCTACAACAACCTACGAAATGAATACAACGTCATTGGAAACTTCAACCACTGATATATCAACAATTACATCAACGGAAGAACCCATCAGCACAACGGTGAAGACACATGAACAATCGTCCACTTCCGGCATGGAGTTTTCCACGATGTCGACAACTTATGAACCAATAACAACGACTTTGGAAACTTCAACGACTGATATTTCAATAATTACATCAACAGAAGAACCAGACACCAGCACGACGACGGAGTCGAATGAACAATCGTCCACTACCGGCATGGAGTTTTCCACGATGTCGACAACTTATGAACCAATAACAACATCTTTGGAAACTTCAACCACTGATATGTTAACTAATACATCAACAGAAGAACCTGACATCAGCACGACAATAGAGCCAAATGCACAATCAACTACTTATGAAATGGAGTCTTCTACTGTATCGGTCACATATGAGCCAGAAACAACATCTTTAGAAACTTCAAGTACTAAAGTATCATCCACAACAGCAACGGGTGAACCTGCCAGTACGACGATGGAGGCGAATGAACATTCATCCACGTTTGAAACTGAGTCTTCTACTGTGCCAGCTACTAATGAACCTATAACAACGTCATTTATCCCTTCAACTACTGATCTATCAATTATTACTTCAACGGAAGAAGCAAAAATCAGCACGACAATGGAAACAGATGAACTATCAACCACAACGGAGTCAAGCTACTCCACAACTCAGTTTACAACCTTCAAAATCCCAACATCCTCATTTTCGACGCTTCCTATGGAAGGAACTTCTACAAAGGAGCAGACTACTCTGTCTACAGAAGAAACATCTTCAGCCACAACAGCGACCATTTTTGAAAAACTTTCTACAACTCTATTCTTTGAAGAAACACAAGTAACATCAACGTCTGACTTTACATCGTCTCCTAGAAGTATTGAAACAACACGTGTCATAGAGTTCGATACTTCAACGGAACTGCAAACGACTTCCAAAACCTCTACCACTACAGAAGATACAACAACAGTGGGGACGACAACTGAAATGGAGATGAGAAGATTCTGGAGACTATTCGGATGACCGGATATATTTTATTTCTTGATATGTTTCTGTTTTGAGTATTTGATTTCGGGTAAATGAATGGGTTACATTATATATTTTTTGAAACTATTTAACAAAACTAAATAAATTTTGAAAAACTATTCAAAGTTCTCTGTTCGCTCACTACAACTCATGTTCTATCATAATCATATACGTTTGTTTTCTTCAATTAAAAAATTCATTCCTTAAGAGCATCACTTGAAATTAAAGATCTGTTTAAAATATTGTCGGTACGGTTTTTGAAGATAAATCATCAAAACGGTAGATGAAACACCATGTAGGGAGATTATATTACGTGCTAAATTTCCACTGCCTTGGTCGGAAATGTTATATGCTCCCATTATAGCCAACCAAGCAGAAGGTAGAACTACGAATAGTAGTGGTATTAAAATCTTAAAAAAAAAGAAAAAAATGAAAAAAAAAAAATTGAAACACAGACCTGTAATTTTATGGATTTCACGAAATCCCGTTGTAGTTGTAAAGTTTTATTGGACACGATCATTTTTCTTACTGCCCAGTTCATATTCACTTGTAGCAATGTTCCGAACACTATCATTTCAATAATTATAATTATCGTAAAAACTCTTTGAGAGTACACTGGGATCCACGGAAAATCGAGAGCCATAACGAATATAGGATTTTCAGGCGAATCAAATTGAATAAGCTCAGGATGTACCATAAATAATTGTTGCCTTGGAAGATATTGGTCAGGCATAGCATAATAAGTTGGAAGATAAAATGCCACTCCAAAGGTGATGTTGAACACTTTGAACGGGTATCTGACATGCCGCCACCAAGTTTTCTCTGCGAAGAGCACGAAGAAGCGGTTCTCGAATAACTGAACTGTGGATATTGCACAAACTGAAAATAATTTGAAGAATCTGGTTTTTTGTGGTTTTTGATGGAGGTTTTACGGTTTTCGGTTACAAGGTAATTAAATGAAAATTTCAACCTACATGCTGCAATAGTCATTCCAAAATAAATTTGAGCTCCCGTCCCTATACCTATCATGTGTAAAAACCCTAAAGGAATTCCGGCCATTGTAGTAGAGAAAAGGTATGGTTGACCCACACAGGTCATAATCATATCATATGCCATAGACCACATCAGAAAATTTAGCAGATGAAGTTTTGTAGAACACATTGTCGGTGGAGTCTTTGCGATAATACAGTATACGCCAAATAGTTGAACTGGTAGTGATATCACAGCTATCGAGTACTGAATTGTTGAGTAAACGGGAATCGAGCCAAAAAATTTCAAGAACATGTCTGTTTTGAGATAGAAAAGAGAATGCATCAGAAAACTGAAGCCATTTTATGAAGAAATATTTGAAGGTGGTTATTATACGAAGCACATGATGTGTATAACCAATAGTTTCACATAAGTGAAAATTATGAGCGAATAATAAAAAAGAAAGAGGAAACTAACCCTACAACGCAGATTTATGGGGGTGTGATCAAGCTGGAAACAATCTTCGACCGTTTGCGAGTCGCGGTGTTGCTCATTGTGCCCGATTCCGCTGACAATCGTATGTCGAGTAGGCCAATTCTGCAAAAATCCTGGTGGACAGACACCTCAAAAATTAAGTGTGAATATGGGCTGAAAGACTAATTTTCATGGTATGTAGTTTGTCAAGGCGCAAGACTACTAATAAAGGCTACTATTATAAAGAATACTAGAAGCTGCACTTATAGAGGAAATATCTCGACATTTGGCTTCAGCTTCTTGCCCAAGTTTGGCCAGAAAAATATTAACTTGGAACAGAAGTTGGCTAAACTTGGGCAAAAGTTGGGCAAGACTCTGGCAAAACTTGGATTTATGCTGCGCCAAAGTTTAACCCAAGTTTGACCCAACTCTTGTCAAATTTTTGTCCACATTTAAAGCTAAAAAAGGAAAGTTCGGGCCAAGCTTGGGTTTAACTTTGGCGCAGCTTAAATCCAAGTTTAGCCAACGTCTTGCCCATCTTTTTCTCAAGTATATCCAACTTCTGACCCAAGTCAATATTTTTCAGGCCATACTCGAGCAAGCTCTGGAATCAAATGCCGAGTATTGTATACCTATGCAAGAAGTTTATCAAAGCTTAACTGATCAATAACCCATATTTAATCTATATTTTCATTTTTAATACGCCGAACTGTCTAAACTAAATTCTTATCAACAGTACTCTCTTTCTCTAAATCTCTATTACTAAAGAAAACTGCGCCTCTCCGCCGTTATCTGCTGAATGTCTCTGAGTCTCTCAGTTTGTTAAGTCTTATTTGAGATAGATTCGGTATTTGTCGTTCTTTAAAACAGTAAAAAGATTGCGAGACGATAGTTTTTGAGGTTCTTCTCTTCCGTTTTCTCTGCACTCTCGTCAGTTTTGTGGGTCACATGTGTGCTATTTTGCGATTATTAAGCATTTTTTATTTTAATAAAAACAATTTTTTGGACATTGGTTTTTTTCCGACCTTATTCATATTTTCCTTTTTAAGTTTTCAGGTTTTCTGTGACAAAAATGTGGACATGATTGTATATTCGCTATTACTACTAATTCTGTATGATTTTCTTCCAAAAGTCGTTACTTTTGATACTGTCTGCATTGGACTATGCCACTGTGTTGGCAATGTTGTCGACTGCTCTTCACTCGATTTATCGGAAATACCAACGACGATACCTAATAACACAAGAATTTTACTACTCTCTGATAATGAAATAGAATCGATTGATAAATCGCGACTAAAAGGATTTTATTTTTTGCAAACCTTGTAAGTTTTTTGAGGGATATCAGTGTTTTTGAATGAAATACTAAAGTAAAGTAAATTGCTAAAAAAACATTAATATGGGTGAAGAGCTAAAATAAAAATAATTTTTGAGTTTCCTATTTTTGAATTTGTTCTGAAATCTACAGTACCATTCAGTGAAAATAAAAAAGTTTTGGAAACTTTCAATTTTTTTAATAAATACAATAAATTGATATCCCAAAAATCGTTCTTTAAAAATAATAACTTTGCAGAGATATTTCGAACAACATTATTCGACACATCGATTTCGAATTTTTCTACAATTTGCCAAACCTTAAGATTTTGTAAGTTCCATTTTCAATACATTTTTTAACGAAAAAAAAAACTATAAATACAAACTCAAGTACAGTAAGACACCCTCAAATTCCTGTTCAACAGTTTGTGAATGAATAAATATACAGTAAGACAGCGTGTTTTTCAAAATTCCTAAGAGTTACTTCTTATCAGTGGAGTTGTAACCAACCACAAACTCGTGACTTTTATCGTTCCAATAAGTTTAGTCTTTGATTAAAAAAGGATTGCAAAAAAGTGTAATTAAGACAAACACGGGCTCGTTCTGAACGGGATCTTAAAATGTTAGTAGACTGCAAAAATAGTAGATGACCTCAGAATATCCTACAACGCAGAAACATTACAGAAACATTCGAAAAAATCGCTTAGCACGAATACCTCGTGGCTCACACGAGCTTGGTCACTTGGAAAAACTGGATTTGTAAGTTTGCAATAATCAGTTTGAAAAAAAGTAATCAGTTCTCAGACGGTCAAACCTAATATCTACAGTAACCTCAGAAGAGTTGAGTTACTTGGCTGCTGTTAGATCTGTTGATTTATCCAGAAACCTGATATCATACTTGCCCAAACCAACTACCTCCGCAAAAGTTAACATTGAAAAACTGTAATAATGGTCACAAGATGCAGTAAAATATTTTCAATTTACAGAGATCTCGCATCAAACTCAATCACAGACATTGGCACTGATCATTTTTCCAGTTTTAACACACTAGTTACTTTAAAACTGGCCAGAAATCATATCACAACATTAAATCAATTTTCTTTTTCAAGGCTAAGAAAGTTGGAGTCTTTGTAAGTACCTGGGAACGGTGATTACTACCTCATTTTTCTAGACAGTTTCACTTTCCAGAGATTTAACTCGAAATATGATACGAGAAGTAAGGTTTTTGGCGTTTAATCAATTACCATCACTTCAAAATGTAAGTTTGGCAAGAAACGACGTGTATCGTTTGGATGATGGGATGTTCTATGCTTGTGAAGGATTGAAACATCTAAATCTATCAACTAATAGAGTTCAAGCGGTTACGGAAGGTTGGATGTTTGGTTTAACGAGCTTGGAAGTTTTGTAAGTTTTAAGATGACGAATATGAATATTGACTTCTTTATTATTAATACAAATGTGTAATGACTTTATGAATATAAAAGTTGAAAAAATAATGCAAAAAAAGTTTATAAATCTTAAACTTCAGGGACCTGTCCTACAATCAAATTCAATCTTTCCACATCAGTTCGTGGAGCCATACTCCAAAATTGAAATGGCTTTCATTACATTCTAACCGGATTCAATCCCTACCTTCTGGATCATTCCGAGTTTTGAGACAACTAGAAGAGCTCATTCTCTCAGCAAACTCAATTGATAGTCTTCACAAATTTGCATTGGTGGGAATGAGCAGTTTACATAAGTAAGTTTGGGGATGTTATTAGATTATGAATAAACTATTATGAAATTTTCAGACTAGATCTATCTTCAAATACCCTGGCAGTTTGTGTTGAGGACGGAGCGGTTCTGTATAACACATCAATGCCTTTTCTTCGTTCATTAAGGTTTACGAATAACCAACTTCGAGTGATTCCAAAAAGAGCTTTTGAACGATTTCCCGCATTGGAAGAGTTAGATCTGACTGATAATCCGATAGCAACAATTCATCCGGAAGCATTTGAACCGTTGGAACTGAAAAGATTGTAAGTGGTCGGCTGAATACTCGTGTCATTTCTGAAAAGTGTTTTAGAGTAATGAACTCCTCTTCGATCCTTTGTGACTGTCAAATATCATGGCTCGCATCGTGGATTTACCGTTTGAAACTCGACAAGTCTTCCATTATTGCTAAATGTTCCTACCCACCTCCTCTTGCAGACTTGTATGTTGTAGCAATTGACACAGCAAACTTGACATGTCACAATGATTCTCCCCGAGCAAAAATTGTTAGACAGCCTGTAGAAGTAAGCACTTTGATTGGAGAAAAAGCTCGGTTTACATGCAATGTCTATGGAGCAAGTCCGTTGAGCATTGAATGGAGAGTTATGGAAAATGGTCAACCTAGAGTTTTGGTACAGGATTCTGCAACTTTCCTGAGCATAAATAGAACAGCTGTTGTGAATGGAACATTTGATGAAAGGGAACTTGCGGCCGCTGAGTTACTTTTGGACAATGTAGCTATGACCGATAATTCTGAATATCAATGTGTGGCAAGGAATCGATTCGGATCAGACTTTTCAACACATGTCAAGTTGCAAGTGAGTTTTTACACCTAAAATTTTGGCAATATTTCTCTCGAAAGTTTTGTTCGATTCAGCTCAAAGTTGATTCGATAAATATTTATGACTCGAAACCATTATATACTTGCTCACGTGGTATCAGAGTGTCTCATTTCGGTTTGATCTACGCAGATCTACAAAAATGCGGAAGTTGAGACGCAGAGTTCTCAACTGGCTTCGCATGGTTAAGAAGGTGCTGACGCACCATTATTTTGAGCAAAAAATTCCCGCATTTTTTGCTGATCAACTTTTGCTGATCAACTGTGAGCCTGGCACCACGTGCTTGTTAACATATTTTTATTATGCGTGTTTGTGAAAACAAGCAAAACAAAGGAAAGCATCACAAAAGTAATGACCTCGAACCTAAATTTGTGTTGTCTTTATTTCTCAGGTCTACCAAGCGCCAAAATTTACGTACACCCCAGAAGATATGCCACTTCTCGTTGGACAGACAGCAAAATTTTTATGTGCAGCCACAGGAACTCCAAGACCGGAAATCAAATGGGCATTCGAACAAATTCCGTTTCCAGCCGCAGAAGCCAGAAGGCTATATGTAACACCAAATGACGATCACATTTATATAATGAATGTGACAAAAGAAGATCAAGGAGCATACACTTGTCATGCAACTAATGTTGCCGGGCAAACACAAGCGAGCGCAAATTTGATTGTTTTTGGTAAGCCTTTCAGAGAACTTTCAAAATTAATCTATCGTTTTAACTTTCAGAATTAATCTACTGTTCTAATTCTCTAAGTTTTACTTGTTTGTTTTCTCAAACTCAAGTTTTCAGAAAACTTCTTCCACTACCCCGAAAGCCCTGATTTAAGCCCGATGCTGATTAAAAAAAGAGACGCATTAAAAATAGATTGCTCTTGTGATCTTATTTCCAGTCGACAGAGAATGGTGTGGAAACGGCAGCAACAAGTTATACTTTTCTTAAAGAAAGCAAAGTTCTCAGACAATGATCAAATTCTGACTCTAACCCAGACGACGTTCTCTGATTCTGGAGAATACTCGTGTGAATTATGGGTTGATGATACGATACTGATGAGAAAAATTACAATGGTGAAGGTGGTAAACGAAGATGGTAAGTGGGAACTCACTAATGGGGTTGTTCGAGTAGTATCGGAAAATTAAAAAGTGTAGAAATATTACTTCACAGATGTATTAAAATACATTTAAAAAAATTAAATACATTTAAAAAAAAATACATTTTGCAACATAACCTCATAACCCCCATAAAAGCAAACTCAAAAAGGCAAGACCAGCTTTGATCAAGGTTAGTCTCGGTTATGAAATTTTTTCTATTAAAGCAAAAAGTGTTGTTGTTTCCTCACAATTGTTGCTAAAAATATCATTTATTGATGAGGATATTACGAAGAGAAGTGAATACAAGCAGAGCACTGAGAAACCGTCCGGTGGTCAAGAATGACTCTCACTCACAATAACACTGTACACAGGGAGAGGGATAGACATTGAGCAAGTGGGAAGACACTATTCACCGGCAAACAGATCACAGAGATCAAACGATAGATAAAAATCTTTTTGTGGTACAGAACCCCACAACAGTTACATTACTAATCCTTTAACTGGCCAAAGCACATGCGCAACGACTTACTACTATTGAGCGCCCGCTTGGACCCATAAGTTTTTTTTATATGAGCATTCATAAAAACCTGGGAACATTGGTTTTTTGGTGCACAGACTCCGAATACACCAATCGTTTTTATCTTGGAAATATATAAAATTCCACCGTGAAGAGGTAGAATTATTTATGAGCTAAATTTGAGAGGTCCTATACAATATATTTTTTCTAAACTTCTACCAGTTTAAAGGAGGGCACATTTGTGCGAAATGGCTTTGCCACGCGCCATCCATTAATTTTTGGATCGCGTGGCGGGATCATTTTGAATAAATGCCTTTCCTTAAAGTCGTAGAATTGTAGAAAAAAAAATACTGTAGCAATCGTGGGCGCTGTAGTTTGTGTGATCAAAAACGGGAATGGACACATGGTCGACAATTTTAAGTATTTTCACAATTGATTATGCATAAAAAAGCTTTTAAAAAATTTTAGAATTTGTTTCTTCGGAAGCCACCTTAACTCAACGTGTACAACGCATCCGAGCAATGGCCTCAAAATTAGTAGATAATATCAAATCTACAGGGAATGGAATTTATCTCATGGCTTCTTGTAGTGCATTTGGACTGTAAGTTTCAAAGATTGTCTAAAATGTTTGTCCTCACTGAAAACCAGTTCATTTTTACAGAATGATTCTGGGAGTTATCACTTCAATTTGCATTTGCATTGCAAAATGTTCTTGCAATCAGAATCACGTCTTCAATGTACTACCAGTTCAAGTATAATCCTTTGTAATTATTGAATATTTTTAAAGCTTGCAAACTTATCTGTCATTTATTTATCTTCACCGGTAATTTTTTATATGTTTTGCGGGTATATTTTTCAATTCGAATGAAAGTAAATACTTATAATTGTTAAAGCTTGAACATAAAATTAAATCATAACAAAGATAACAACAACTCGAGTATTGCTAAATTTTTAGTTACAACATTTTTGTTACAGTTTTTAGTATGTTTTAGTTATTGAAATTCGCAGGAATAATTCACCATTTTCTTTTCTTTTCTCAATAGAGCGTATCTTCGATACTGTCCTTGACGCCAAAATCTTAAATCTAACAGCTTGTCCTTTTTGAATAGGTCATTGAAAAAAAAGGGACAGGTGCCATTTCTCTGTGTTCAATTCTTCTCAAATTCTCTCAATTCAATGAGACGAATTCTATTTGCTTTTCTTTTGATTTTTGAGGTTTTTTGTCCTGCTAACTTTCTGTTTACTTTTTCACACCTTATATTGTTCATTTTTTGAGTGCGAAGCTTCCGCGATGGGTCTCGACACGATTTCACAGCTTTTCTCAAATTGTTATGTCTGCGGCATTTAATTTCTAGTAATTGCCAAGTTTCCAGTAGAAAAATTCAAAAATCGAAAACTCAGTCAAAACTTCCAAAAAGCAGGCATAGATACGTAGCACATGACCAATTAAAATGCAAAATGAAAACAAAATACTAAAATCTCTGGTCTTAATTATGAAAATTAAAAAAAATATCAATTTACTATATATAAAGCGCGTGTCGTTCTGTCCCTATGTAGTTTGATCTTTGATCTTTGGTCTTTGAACTTTGTAGTTTGCAGTCTCATTCACACAAGAGGGGTCACATAGGCCCCCCCCCAAAAATTGGCGGGAATTCAAATTTCTGAGAAAATATTTTGGCGGGAATTCAAAATTTAATTTTTTGAACATATTTTGGCGGGAATTCAAAATTTAATTTTTCGAAAACATTTTGGCGGGAATTTAAAATTTTAATTTTTTGAAAATATTTTGGCGGGAATTCAAATTTTAATTTTTTGAAAATATTTTGGCGGGAATTCAAATTTTAATTTTTTGAAAATATTTTGGCGGGAATTCAAATTTTAATTTTTTGAAAATATTTTGGCGGGAATTTAAAGTTTTAATTTTTTGAAAATATTTTGCCGGGAATTCAAATTTTTATTTTTTGAAAATATTTTGGCGGGAATTTAAAATTTTAATTTTTTGAAAATATTTTGCCGGGAATTCAAATTTTTATTTTTTGAAAATATTTTGGCGGGAATTCAAATTTTAATTTTTTGAAAATATTTTGGCGGGAATTCAAATTTTAATTTTTTGAAAATATTTTGGCGGGAATTCAAAATTTAAATTTTCGAAAACATTTTGGCTGGAATTTAAAATTTCTGAGAAAAAGAACCTTCGTGTCGAGACCCTTCGTGGTGAGAGCTTTCGTGGAGAGACCCTTCTTGGTGAGACCCATCGTGGTGAGACCCTTCGTGGTGAGACCCATCGTGGTGAGACCCTTCGTGGTGAGACCCATCGTGGTGAGACCCTTCGTGGTGAGACCCATCGTGGTGAGACCCTTCGTGGTGAGACCCTTCGTGGTGAGACCCTTCGTGGTGAGACCCATCGGGGTGAGACCCATCGTGGTGAGACCCATCGAGGTGAGACCCATCGTGGTGAGACCTTTCGTGGTGAGACCCTTCGTGGTGAGACCCATCGTTGTGAGACCCTTCGTGGTGAGACCCATCGTGGTGAGACCTTTCGTGGTGAGACCCATCGTGGTGAGACCTTTCGTGGAGAGACCCATCGTGGTGAGACCCTTCGTGGTGAGACCCATCGTGGTGAGACCCATCGTGGTGAGACCTTTCGTGGTGAGACCTTTCGTGGTGAGACCCATCGTGGTGAGACGCATCGTGGTGAGACCCTTAGTGGTGAAACCCATCGGGAGTTAAAATTTTATTTTTTTGGAAACATTTTGGGGGGGGGGGGGAATTAAAATTTTAATATTTTGAAAATATTTTGGCGGGAATCCTAATGTTCAAAAAGTGAACATTTTCACCTTTTTTCATGAGATATTTTTGTAGGATTAATTGAATTGATGATATGTGTCAAACATGTCAAATTTTGCCAGTCGTTAGCACGCGCCTTGGCGCGTGCTAGCGGCTGGGATATATATAAGAGGGTGCAACGCTTACTTCCTGAAAAAAAAACTAAATTTATTATCAATTCATAAGATAGTGCGTAGATTAGTAACAAATGTAATTTCCCTCTTGCCACGTATCATTACAATGAATTGTTTATTATTTCATCTATGTGTGTGCTCTTCTCATTTCATTCAACAATCTATGCTCCTCCCCACAAGTCGTTTGTCTAGCTGTCTGCGTCTCTTATTTCGTAACATATTCTCTCTTTTGCTATTCTGTTCCTTTTGACCCGTTCGCACACTCTATTCGGCTCAGCTAGTAATATGTAAACTATTTGTAGTTACTTATAGCATTTAGTATTTTGTTTTGACAGCTATTTTGAACTTTTATTAGCAACAATAATTGTTTTCCATATTCCTAATTTAAAATTTATTTAGGATTCAATATTTGAATTTTTCTACTAGTAAAGTTTGCCACGTGGCGTTTGGGACAGGGACACAAAATTAATGCCGATGTTGTAAAACATTCAAACTATAATAGTACTTTAGACATTGATTTTACTGGTTATAAGAATTGTGTTTTGAAAATTTTACAATATAAGATTGAGGTTATACTGTGAGTTAAGATTTTGTAAAAAATTTCAAAACTTTTTGTGTTCTTGTTTTTTGTTATAGTACTTTTTTTGCTTCTTTGGCACCAGTCCGGGATATGTGTGATATAGCAAATTAAACGTGAGCTATACGATTTTTAGCATTTTTTTCTCTTAAACTCCTAAACTAATTTTCTTAAATTGCGAAGCGAGAATGGAAATTTTTCAAATGACCCGCTTAAATGGAACCGGCGTGTAAGCTAACCTAGGTGTCGTGAAAATATCCGTTTGCTTCACTTTTTCCTCCGTATATTTTCTTTTTCTCCCGAAAATCTTCTCAAATTGCCGCCTAGTTTGTGTTGAGTTTTTCGATGCTCTTGCGGCGGTGTGAGCCCATGCCAACTTACCCACCACAAAGCTTTTGTTTTCTTTAGTGTCTTTCTCACTCCCTCTATTCATGTCTAGTTTCCCTGTGTTCTATGGTTTTTGCGTGTGCTAGGATATGTGTGATATAGAAAATACAACGAGTTCTATAAGATTTCTTACATTTTTTTTTGTAAAATCTTAAGCATAATGCTCTCAAATTGCAAAGCGAGAATTTAAAAAATTGGTCGACAGTTTTTTTTCAACGGTCCAAAATCTTTCGGGCATATTTTTAAAAGATAAATTGAGACCGTGACCTCATATAAATTCAACATTTTGAAAATAATCATTTTTCAAATTCCATAAAAAATCCATCATATCCCCGAATTAGCTCTCTGCGTATTATTCTGGCGTACGAGTCAACAAAATGTGATCTCTGAAACACCAAAACTCTCTTCTTATTCACATGCTTTTTCCGTCTATACCCTTCTATTTCCTATTTTAAATTTTTGCAATATCTTTCCGAAAGAATTCAATTTCCAACAAGAATGTCCCCTCTTTTCCCGGCCGTCAACTTTATATCCCGTTTTTCTAGATTTTTCCTCAATTTTCAATTTCCTGTGAGATTTAATCGCCAAGATTATTTTTCAAATAATAGCTCAAAACGATTTTTCTAATTTTTACATTAATAAAATTATTGTTTACAAAATTTCAGATGACAGTGTCATACAACTCTGACGTTTCATCCACGTCACTGATCGCTTTTCTCCGATTACAGTTGAGATGGCGTGGATCCGTATGGAAGTCAGTAATGAGAGAACTATTTATATTCTCATTTTGCTTTGCAATAATCACATCTATCTATAGAACTAATTACTTTTTATCTGATGAACAGAGAGTGTAAGTTAACTTACGCCGAGCATGATAATTATCTTGTTTTGTCAGATTTTGGGACAATTTCGCGGCACTTTTTGATCAAACTCTAAACTACATTCCCTTAACATTCATGCTTGGATTCTTTGTTACAATTATTGTAGGAAGGTGGAATGACATATTTTTGAATATCGGATGGGTTGACAAGTGAGTTGTCACTTGCTTCATAATTAAATCGATTTATTTTCAGTACAGCCCTACTAATTGCCACATATATTCGTGGAGGTGACGAGAAGAGCCGTATTATGAGACGGACTGCTCTTCGATATTTGGTGCTCACACAAGTTTTGATATTTCGAGATATCAGTTTGGTAGTTAAGAAACGATTTCCCACACTGGAGACAGTTGTGGCTTCCGGTATGTCAATCGAAAGAAACTGGGTCAGCCAAAACGTTGCGCGGTAATCACCAAAACTACCAATTTCGAAAATTCACAAAACCGTAATTTCCAATTGCCGTTTGCCGAAAATTTTGAAAACCGGCAATCGCCGGAATTGTCGGAAATATAAATTTGATATTTTTTGTAGATTTACGGAGCCTAAACATGCATTTTAATGAACAATTTTCTCTTTTCAAGCTCAAAATGAGTTAATCCTTGAAAGATTGGCCGTTCTCTTTTAGAAAATGACTAACCGAATACTAAAAAACGAGGAGAAACTTTTTCAATTTACGAAATATAATTACCGTATTTCCTCTATTAGTCTTGCATGCAAGACTAATTTTCGATTGACCCGTAGGGGTGCAAGACTAATAGAGACTGCAAGACTATTAGAGGCTGCAAGACTAATTTTCGAAGATCCGATAGCTTTGTAAAATTGGCCATTTATCGTCAGCAATTTGACTTGAAACAGTCTAAATCATGCAAAATACATACTTTTCTATTGTTTTATCAATTATTTAAACACTTTAAAATTTAAATTAGCTAAAAAATGGCAAAGTTGTTGAAGTTTTCACAAAATACTGTTGGTCTGGCAAGAATAAGGGTGCAAGACTATTACCGTATTTCCTCTATTAGTCTTGCATGCAATACTAATAGAGACTGCAAGACAAATTTTCGATTAGTCTGTAGGGGTGCAAGACTAATAGGGGTGCAAGACTAATAGAGGAAATACGGTAGGTTTGAAAATTGCCGAAAATGTCCGGCAATCGGCAATTTCGACATTTGCCAAAAGTGCCGATTGCCGAAAATTTCCAAAACTGGCAATTGCCGAAATTACCGATTGCCGGATATTTCTGATTGCGGCACACCCCTGGATACAAACTCATTCACTAAACCAGTATACCACTCACCAGTATACCACAATTTTCAACAGATTTTTTACTGCAATTTTCTTCCCTGAAAATAATTTCTCATGTTTTTTCAATAATTTTAAAATAGTTACCTGAAAAATGGTATCAGTATTTTTCCAATCGGAATACCACATGAGACATTCTAAACATTTATAAATTTAAATATAAATATGTTCCAGGTTTCATGCTGGAAAGTGAAAGAGAAAAGTATGCGGCACTAAGTCTTGGAAAATACCCAAAGTACTTCCTCCCAATCCAATGGTGCTTTTCATTGCTCTACGATGCTCGAGCGCAGGGAAAAATCGGTGCGGACGTTATGTTGAATGAGTTGATCAAAAGTGTCGGAGATTTCCGGAAAGGACTTGGACAATTGCTCAATTTTGATTGGGTTCCAATTCCTTTGGTTTATCCACAGGTTTGTTATGTTTCCAAAACCACAAACTGAAGACTACATCATCCCTAAAACTCTATGTTTCCAGGTAGTATTCCTTGCTGTCCGTATTTACTTTTTCCTATGCCTAATCGCTCGTCAATCGGTTCTTATTGATGGTGAAAAACCAAAAGACAACTCACCAGTATATCCATTTGTCCCATTTTTGATGACATCTCTTCAATTCGTTTTCTATGTTGGATGGATGAAAGTGGCTGAAAGTTTAATGAATCCATTGGGAGAGGATGATGATGATTTTGAGTGCAATTACTTGTTGGACAGAAATTTGGCGGTAAGTATTGAAAATATGAAATTTCAATAAATAATGTTGTATATTCAGGTCGGTCTCGCTATTGTCGACTCAAGCGAAGCAGCTCCACACTACGAGAAGGACGTTTTCTGGGGATTAGGTAAAACTTGCTCTTAGTTTTTGAAATTTAGATCAGTATTTTTTAGCAATTGCGGACCCGCTATATTCGTCTGATACTGCCAATATTCACATCAATCCTCAAATTGGATCAGCTGCCACTTATGAGTAAGTTAGCTGAGAGACTGAAAATCGCAAACTACACACTACAAACTATAAATTAAGAGTTAGGTACTAGAAACACTAGACATCAAAAGTTACAAATTTCACAATACAGTCAAGAAACTGAAAAGCAATAAACTACAAGTTATGAACTAAAAACTACAAACTCTAAACTTCAGTTTTTCCAGAACCCAAGAAAACGAGATCATCATGCGACCCCACGTTGATACAAACGACATGGAAGATGGCGGTGATGACGTGGAAGGATGCAATCCACGTCAACTCTCACGTTTCGTGTCCGTGGTGTCTGTTAATAGAAATTGTGAGAGCCGGACGAGTCTATCGAGTCGGCGGAATCCGACGATCATCGAACGGTTGAGAAGTCAGTTTGGAGGATCGAAAGTCAACAGGCCGGGCAAATTATTCGGCAGCTCGCAGTTTTCCATCAATACTGCGATGGGAGATGTGAGTTTTAAACGTGAACAAAGCCCTTACCGGTTTTTCAAGTCGTAAAACTTTGTCTGAATATCAAGACTATGTTCATTAAAGAGCAGTCTTTGTGGAGTTTAACTCTCAAAGTTATAGTTCGTTTGTTTCAGAACGACATTGGAAGCTGTGCAAGTATCCTGGGTGAGCTTGCCGAAGAGTCCAACAAAGCATCACAAGGTCTCTTAACACCTGAAGAATACGCAGGCTCTCCACGTCGAAATACCCCTATCGATATGCTGACCTCGGTACCAGAGGAGGACGAGGAAGCTCAAAAGACTAGAACATCCGTGGATTTGAGGAAATGGAAGGAGATGGTGGAAAATGAGAAGAAACGAGAAGAGGCTATTGAGGAAAAGAGGAGGAAGTTGTCGAGAAAGGAGGAAGAAAGGGAAGAAGATGATGGTGATGACGTGGAAAAGAAGGAGTGATAATTAGATATTTTGAATTTTGTCTTTGTTTAACTGTACGTGTGATCTACCTCTACTCATATTGAGCTTTTTTTGAGATATTTCGAATTTCCGTTGATTGTTTTTTGTACTTTTGATCTTCAGTTTCATGTTGATAATATAACTTTAATTTGTATCATTACGATAATAAAGTTGTTTTCTGATAAAAGTTATGTTGAACAAATAAAACTAATTTGTATCTTGGAAGCACGAATACTTAATTGTTTTTGGGATAATTCAGCCTTCTGAAAGCATCTAGTATGTGTTAAAACTTTATTTTTAAAACCAAAAATAGCTTAGAGATCAACTGGAGTACACGGAAGGTAACAGCGATTCCATTGTCGCTCATTGTCGTAATGACATCTAAAATCTATTTTTTATCATATGAATTGATAATAAGACAAACCTCATTTGCAATTTAGTGTCCTCTGTATCAGCTGGACACCGAAAGTTTACTGGACACTCGCACTTGTGGGATTCTGCCAGGGCGTTCAGAGCGGAGTCTAATGTTATCTGTATAATTAATTTGTTGTTAAATATTTCCCATCAGGAGAAGTGGACATTTTAATTCCAAGAAATTGCAAGAAATTTCTTGACTTTAAAATCAAGAAAATCGTACCACAAAATAATGTGTAAAACCCCTGAAATTCAATATTTTTTGAATGTCTAAAATGGATTCAAAGCACCGCCAAAATATGTATAAGCCACATTAGAATCAGTTTTAGCGACACATTTTCACATTCTGAGAATTCAGAATTTCTTGAAATGAGCCCCTGTTTCTCACATAAAAAAATTTACCGTTTTACAAAAGTGAGCTTCATCAAAAGTATTACATTCGGATGACATTGACATTGGTTCAGGAAATTGACGAATTGCAAAATTGGATGGGTCCGACTGAAAAATGCTTGGCAATTGATAGAAGTTTTATTCGGAGATGTTATACTATTCTCACTACCAAATAAAAAGGTCATGACATACCGTCAATAAAGCATGTGATATTGATATCACTAGTGCCAGGATAACTGATATTGAATGATGCATTTTTTGTAAAATCTGCAACACGAAAAGTGAAAAAAATATATTTTGAAATATGAAAAAAACGTATATATAAAAAATCTCGAACAAAAATGCCGAATGTCCGAAGAACAATGTGATTTGATTCAGATTCCTAATAGTGTTCAAAGAACCCCATTAAACCGGTCACAAGAGGGACGATAAAGCAGAAGAAAAGATGGCTTAAGGGTGTGTAAGTGACGAGAACACACTGAAGATAATGATGAAGATGATGGTTGATTGTGTAATAGAAGAATAACAAAGGAACATGAGATGGCAATGGACTGAGAAACAAAAGAGAAATGGAAACTGTTTCGGTACAAGCCATCTTACAAGTACTCTTAGTCTTAGTAAATCTTAAAACTAATTGGAGAGATAGAAACGGGATAGCGTTAATTGAAAATGTTTCTTTAGTTAGCCAGCTGATTGATGTTTGTTTGGATGAAACATTAAAAACACAAAGTTTTCAATTATTAAAAGCAGGGCTATGAAGCCGATTTTAAAAACTTAGAAAATAACATTTCCAAGTATTTTTCCACGTATTATCAAGTTTCCAAGTATTTAGATCAACGTGGAAATTTACTTTTTTTTAAATTGAAAACGCTGATTAAATTACGAACACTTTTATTTATAAAACGAAGTAAATGCTTTTAAAGAACTGATTGGCAAGTAGGTAGAGGTAAAATAATTATTGAAAATAAATTAATCTAATTTCGATGCTCTCCGATCTCTCAACAACTTCAAATACTCTGGTTGCCTTTTCTTCTTGGGTTTCACAAAATCTGTATAAAGTATTCCAAGACTGCACGCAATATATTCTGTAACTCTATCCGACACTCCTTCCACTTGTGGAACTATTGGTGCATTGTTCTGTAGAATCATCATTGGTGGTCTACAACAATAATACACACCGTCCATAGCTTTCTGGCATTTTCCCTGGGGACACGTTGTATTATCATCCCATCCTAGACATGTCTTCGGGGACCCATCATCTGATACAAGGGCTTCTACACAGAGAGGTGTTTGGATTGGACAGCAAGCAGTTGAACCATCCATCAATGCAGTGCAACTGTGCTCTGCTGGACAGGAAAATGGATTCGAAGCCAGACACGTGGCAGGTTGGCCTGAATTTGGATCCAAGAATGGACTAGCACCATCAGGACAGCTGAATATTGAAACAGTGTGACAACAGAAAAACATCACATCAATTGCATTTGTCAAATTGGAAAATGATTCCGAATTCTCCAGAGCCGGAAGACAATCCGTCGAAATTGGACAGCTCTGATCACCAGGGAAACATCGAATCGGTCGCTTCTTGTCCGGATCAACATACGGGATAACACACTTTTTACGCGGTTTACAGCAAAGATGACGGGCGGCGCCAAATGATCCATCACCTTGAACACACATATGATCATGAGGACAGTTGCCATCAACACCCATCGAGCATATTCGAGGGCGACCTCCGTTTTCTCTTAAAGCATCCATTCCAGCAGGACAGTTCAGTGGCTTGGTGCAACAGATATGTTCCTGAAACAAAATCCGTTACTGTTTCTCTTTATTCAAGAACAATTCACGTTACGTACCAAATTCTTAGCTTGTTGACACATGTACTGCTCTGGACAACTATCCCTGCTAGACGAACATCTGACAGCTTCATTTTCCTCATCAACAAGAAGTATAGATTCAGCAGATGGACATACTGGGTGTGTTTTGCAACAAATCGATGCATACGGACTACTTTTTAGACATTCAAAGCCCATTGGGCATCCTTCGTTCTTCAGAAAGTCGCATAGATGAGGTTGACCCGTTCGAGGATTGGAATGAACTTCCAGGTTGTTGGGACAGGTACCTAAAAGTCAAGCCTTGAGACCATTAGGACAGAACACTAAAAAAACACTAACCAACACAATAATCAGCACATTGTTCCTGGTTTGCGAATGAGTTGAAGTGTTCTTCACAATTAGAATGTTCCGCCCGTTTACATTCACCTTTTCTATAGTCAAACCACCATGTGTTGACTGGTTCTGGTTTTCGGCAGTTGTTTTTAATTTCAAATGGGGTACCGCATACAAATTCTGACAATATTAATGTTAAGTTCAAATTTTTGTGACAGCTGAACTTACCTTTACTTGGACAGCATGCCCCTTTCTTCCCAACCTTCGACGTACACGTGTAATTCCTTGGACAATGTTTATCCTCCATACACGTGGCAATATTATTGATTGAGTAACGATCGGCGTGTGGCTCTCCACGTGGACATATTACTGTAAACAAAAAGATACCGATTGAACCATTTAGCTAAGTTCTAACTAACTCTCTGAACTACAAAACATCATACACTCTCCTTTTCCTTTGAAATTGTTCTCATTGCCTCCACATCCAGTAAAAGCAAACGGGCGGCACGTTTTTGACGAAGAATCAAAATAGTATCTGGTAGCCGGAGGTACCCCACAGGGCGTTCCAGGATGAACTGATGCCTGACAGATTCTGTCTGAAATTGTATTTTACGTGGATGGATAATTGTACATCACCTGCCTGCTTTCTGACAACAAACACTGCTCATTCCATTACCAACACACTCATGACTCCCTGGACATGGAACTCGTTCACCGTCACATCTCTTGATATTTCCAGCAAAATCCATGAGTGGCATTCCTTTTCCGCATTGGGCTGAAATTTTCAATTTCGCGTGCTACACATCATTGTTTTGAATTTTCTTGTGTTGTCTTATGTTTTTGAAAAATGAAGTAAAAAAGTATTACACACGTTTTGCTAGAACACTTTTTTTGCAGAGTGTATACAATTGAACTACTGGAAAACATCTAAAAGAACAATTACTTGATTATTTATAAAATATCCACTTGAGCTTTAAAAAAAAGTGGTTTCAACTATGTGGAATATGAGAAACACCACGTTGATTGAAAAACAATGAGACCTGTTGATTGTCTAATGAAAATTGAAAAAGTTTTGAAAATACCAACATGGCTTTTTAATCAAAATACACTTACTCAAACTCTTGCACCCATTTATACACTCTTGTCGGCTCGAGAATCGATTCTGATTTCCTCCGCATCCTTCAAACATGAATTCTATGCATTCCCGAATTTCAGAATCAAAATAGTATGCGGAATGCGGTGTGGTGACACCACACGCGAATCCAACATTTTTTGGTAATCGACATACAAATCCTGGAAGACATATACAATGTAATTTGAATTTTATTTTCTTGATTCTAACCTCCCAACTCATTACCATCCAAATGTATCACAGTAACTCCGAGTAGTAAGAGTATTTGGAAAATAGTAGACGTTTTCGTGATCATTCTATCATCGAATCGATAAAAGTGACATACTAAAGCTTTTGTGGTCTCTCCTTATCCGGCTCCTTTTTTGTTTACCAAAGCGGCTTGTCAAGAAGGGTCAAGAGTTTGTTATCGACAGTCGGAGGGAGAGAAGATGCAAGCTAATGAGTAGATCAAACAACTTTTAATATGTTGAGATGACGACATTTTTGGTTTAAATCCACGTGGATTGATGTTCTGATATTGAAATTATTGAGATAAATTATTAAAAATTAGTACTTTTGGTTGCTCTCACTGAAGAAAAGCGGATATCAAACACCTCCATTTTGAATCAGGGTTAGCAAACCGAACTTTATGCTCTTACAGTGGCATTTGTTTATTTGCTAGTTGGTTTGCTGTTTCACAATTTTAGTTGGATTAACAAACAAAGTCTAACATGAAACCCCTTTATTTGATTTAATATTTTTACCAAATCACAGCTTTGCTACTTTTCCCATTCAAATGTTATTTGTTTTCCAACTACCACTTCCCATTCCACGAAAGTATAAGGGTGATGTAATATCACATGGTATGTACAGGTACATAATGATAATTACTACCAACTGATAAAGCAAAAAATATATGATAATGATAATAACAAGGTGACGTGGTATGTTGTAGTGTTGGTTGGAGGGCGGGTAAATATTTGAATGTCAAGACAGGTACGTGGGAAATTCTGGTATGATGATAATAAATTCATGAAGAATTAATCTAAAAAGTAGTACCACGTGGTTCACAGAAAAAACTATCATGGCATTTTCTGAGAGCTACCTGCAAAGTCCCACAGTTTATTCATGAATTTTAATGTAGACCTTTCCATTTGACATCTGGAGGGCGCACTTGTAGGACACACGAAAAGTTTTAGAAGTTGCTTATATGAAGGTCCTTTTTCGAATAACGTAGCTTCTGTATGGTATGGGTGTCAAAATTTATGCCCAAATGATGTCCATGTTGAGCGATCACTATGAAAACCAGCAACTTAAAAATTTCAATATGATTTTTATATGATAAATCGGCCAAAAGGTATAAACATACAATTGTACATATTGTCGGTTATTCTATTCGATCAGATGCTATACTTTGTGGGGCGATGTGCGCCTTTAAAAGGCTAAAAAAGAATGAGTAAGTGAAATGGAAGAAGAGAATCGAGTGAAATCAAGAGAATGAAAGCAGGTTATATCATAAAAGATCAAGGAACACATTTAGAGAGTAATCTCCGTAATGATATCCGACACAAAACGGGATGCTCGTTCACCGGCTTGTTGCGCGATATCCATAACTTCTTCATGTGACACTTCGACTGATGCATCTGCATCCAAGTTTGCAATATTGGTAATAAGAGAGAAACCAAGGACCTTAATTCCACACTGACGAGCTACGGTAACCTCGTGGCAAGTTGACATTCCGAGTGCGTCGGCTCCGACTGTTTTGAAGAGTGATACCTGGAAAATTGAGTTCGAGTTTGAGCACACTCCATTATTATGGCACCCCAGGGCTTTCTTCAAAAGTTCTCTTCAAATCTCTTTCATACGAATTGTCTACGGCTATGATTGAGTTTTACTTTTTCAGCTGAAGAAAGTTGAACTGGAATTTCGACAGTGTCACTAAGACCAAAAAATCAAACTTCCGAAGGAAACGCTTCACTACTCTATCTTATCAAACCAGTGTATAGTATGAAATAGCCTTGAATAGGCATTTATGAATACGCTAAAGCAAAAGTCACGTGGTTTCTCTCAACGGTTTTTCAAATTCTCAGGATCAATTAAAATGGCTTATGAACGTCTACTCTTTGACCAAATGATGCCTAGTTATTTTGAACTATACATATGTTTTTTCAGTGTACCATCAAAGTTTCTGAAAAAAAGATTTTTACCTCAGCTGGTGACTCGTATTGTGGTCCACCGGACATCACATAGACACCCTCGTACAACGTCATATCACTACGACGGCCAACATCAATGGCGAGTTGTCTGGAAGAGTTTAGTTAATGGAACAATTTTTCTCAAAAGTTACCCTCACCTAAGCTGCTTATCATAGGCATCATGAACCGATACAAATCGGGCTCCAAATCTGGGATCGTTGCATCCGACAAGTGGAGAGAATCCGGCAAGGGCCGGAAGGAAAATATGATCCTTGATGAGCATCAAGTCTCCGTGTCTCAACACGGCATTGATACCTCCCGCTGCGTTGGAGACAATCATGATCTTGATACCAAGCTGGTGCATTACACGGACTGGGAGGGTGCACTAAAATGGGCAAAGTTACCGAAACATTTTCGTGCAAGCTTTTTTTTCAGGCTATTTTTAGCATTATAAGAAGCCAAATTCAAGCTCAATACCTGTTTATGCCCCTTAAATTTTTAAATTCCTAACTTCTTCTACTCACCAAAGCCAAATCCATATTATGCTCGTATGGGTGAAATCTTCCTTGCAAACACACAACCTTCTTTCCTCCTAGCTTTCCAAAAATCATGTTTCCTTTGTGCCCAACGACATGGGTTGTTGGAAATCCTGGAATCTTTGAGTACGGAAGGATAGTGGCGTCTTGAACAGTGTCTCCGATTGGTCCAAGACCGGATCCGCAGATGATTCCGAGGTCGGCTCGGGCAACATCTTCTCCTACTTGCTCTCTGATTGAGGCGGCCACCGAGAGCACATCGTCGTAGTTTCTGGGGCTGAAATAAGGACTGTTTGATCTTTCTTCTGCTATCATGTCATATCGAAAATCAGAACTTCAAGTTCCAATCATTTCTGATTAAAAAACGGTTTAAAATCGAAAGCTGTTAAGTTTGAAGCTTTTCGCCTCATGTGTCTTATCAGTGATAACATGCGATGCGCTAAACGTGCACAGAACATCTTTTGAGAAAAAAAATTTTGAGTGGTACTCACAAGATTTATAGGTGTTAAACTAGAGACTACTATTCAATCTACATTGAAAAATGTAACGACAACCGAATGCGGTTTTCCAAATTTCACCTCACGAGTTTTCAACTTTGTGGATACCTATTGGATTTAGTGTGGAAACTTAAGAAAAATACACTTTTAAAACAAACTGTTGCTACGCGGCTTTAATAAGTAAATGAATAAATTCAACGTGGGTCTTTCACGTCTTCCTTATATTCCTAGAGTATAGGTTCCACTCAAACTCACTCAATTTTCTGATTGTGCTCCGCAGCGTTGGTTGGTGAATTGTTGTTCTCCATGGCTGGTGATAGTGAAGTAGAAGTGGTGAGTCTGCAATTTTGAATAAGATCATAAAAGTTCTAGTCCGAAGAAAACATTTCGGACGCCAACAAAACAATATATGAGAAGGCTACAAAAACAGTTTTATTATGTACTGTTGGAGGGGGCTGGTGAATACTGAGACTGGTGGAGGGTTCTAGAGAAAACACAGAGATAGGAAATCATGATCGTTTTTCTCGTTGCCCATTTATTTTTCATTGAAAAATCTCACGAGGTCTTAGGAATATCAAGTACCCGGAAGGGAGACGCTTGTGGGTTTGGGCAGGGGTGGCCTTTCAAAAGTTAATGGTTTTGGGGTGGGTGTTGTCCAAGAAAAGTTGGAGATTTGAAACATTAGTTTGAGGAGTTGAATGAAAAACTGTCACATGGCTACTTTCAAATCACATTAGGCATAGATAACGCCACGTGGAAGCCAATGAAATCAAAAAGCAATCATACTACATTCAAATCCAAACCCATAACTTAAATCGTTAAATAAGATCGCCCAGTTGAAGCTGGATTTTAAGGGATCTTTGCCACATGGCAGGTAAATTGGACTAAAACTGTTACGGGATACGTTTTTTCTTGTTGCTTCAAAATTCGAATTGTGCCTAATAATATACAACACTTTGAACATGCATTTTTATTTCTCGCTTCTTTCTCACTTATCCCATTAATCTCAATCATTTAAAGTTTTTATGAGTTCTTCTGATAAAAGTGTTTTGCTCTTGATATTGCAAAAAAATAATTTCAACTTGACATCATCGAAAAAAAGAATAAAATTGTTCACTCTTTTGCTCAAAAAAAAATTGAGCAATAATTACACTTGCAGTCCCTGGCAGAATTGCGTTTCTATTAATATTGCTGACAACATGAAAAAAAGATAGCTCAGATTTGATTTTAGCGCTTTTTGAGAATTTAATTATTCCTCAAAATACTTCCAACTATAAAAGAATAATAGCTAGCTTGTCGACTATGCATCGAAATCAAGAAGACAGTCATCATAATGACAAATGTAAATCGTGAAACTTCCCACGTTTCAACCTAGAGCGAACCTGGAGCGCGCGCGTGGGGTAAAGAGGTTGGGAGAAATGAATGTGACTCTGTCCACATCAACCTTCCAATCACTGATAACAATGTGCTCTCTCTTTCTAACCTAATGATAATAATAAATGGGCGGTTCACTGGCGAAGAGCACACAGCGAGAATAACTATTTTTTTTAGCTGATTCAGTGATCATTTCCGAGAATTCAAAGGTTTTATGACCCAGAAACGGCTAGTTCTCGAGAAATTCGCATAACTGATAAAATGAAAAAACGTGCCGTTAAATTTGAATGCTCCGAAAGGAACAAAAAGAAGTGTTGGGTATCAAAGTGTCGCGTGATAAAAATTTAAAGAAGGAACATGCAGAGACAGGTGACACAATCTAACAACAGACTGATATCAACAGTACGTGGGCCCTAGACTAACCTCGTGACTATTACGTACGGAATTGTAGATCAAAGTGACACTATTTTGGGTGCGAGTAGAGTCGCTTAAAAAAAGGTATTTAGAATTCCAACGTTCATGTAACAAATTAGTGTTAGAATATTGGAGTTATGATGGTGTTGAAAATTATAGTTTCTGCCACCATGTAGATTTTTTTCTTTAAAATAATATCAAGTTAGTATGATAATGTAAAAATTTAAAACAAAATTGAAAAGTCAGAACGACTGAAATTTACTCATCTTTAATGTACAATTTATAGTAATCAGTTTAGTAATCATGTTTTGAAAACAATGATTGAAACATGAAAAAAAAACATGAGGAATTTATAAAAAATTACGCACTGGTTGTTAGGTATTTGATTCATTGTATGAAGTAAACAAGGTAAACAATTCCGCCTCCAAAAATAGGCACATACCTGTGTTTCTGCCTATTGCCCAGGCTCTGATTTTTATGTGAACACTTAGTAAAGATTTTATGAAATTTCAATAAATTTCATATATGTTCCGAAAAATTCAGCCATATTAGAATGCATTTTTTTTAGTATGCGAGGGAAGAAGTGACATACATTGTCAAACACTCAATAGATGTTATTCAATTTTTGCAACGTATCGTTTTACTGTTGAAAAGCAGTTTTTCAAAGTTCCACTACAAAAGTAGACAAAATAATTCTTTTCTGAAAATCTCAATCGATATCTAAATTTTTATTAAAAATTACATCAGAATTTGATTCTCTCCGAATCAAAACTGATAACACAATTGCGGGAAAATTTAGGTGGGGAAAAACTGAAAAGTATTCCTGCCGCTACAGTTGTAAAATCAAAAGTAACACAATTTTTATCAATTTTTCTAATCATTTATCAAAATGTCGTCATCATTTTTTGTGACCACGTGACACTGGAAAATTGAAAATTTTCCCCTATTCGACTTGTTTATGACAGTTTTGGGAAAAGGGAATTATGTTAAGACGATTAGGGGTAAATAATCAGGAAAAAAGAAACTCGGGCAGAAACATCCGTTTTTAAAACTGAAAATAAGCTGGAAATTTTTGAGTGTCATTTGAAATTCAAATTTGAAATTATAATAATTTTTCGATTGTGAAAAGAAAATGAAAAAACATAGTTGGAAAATTGATGATTGTGTAAAGATACCTTACTCTAAACAGCCCAAGTTTCAATATTGAAATCTTCAGTGCATTTTTTCACTACTTTCGCAGCATGTAAAAATTCACTAAAAACTGTTTTTGTAAAGTTTTTAAGGTAAACGTTCTGGAAAATTAAATTTGCAATGTTTTTTTATCTGAACATTTTTTGATCGGGTTGATCGAATCGGTTTTTTACAAAATTTTAACATTTCCAAAAGTCTTCTACTCCTTGAAACACCGTAAAACATAACATCTTATAAAAAAAGGATGTTACTTCCCAAATTTGAAATTCGGATAGTTTTTTAGGACGGCGGTAAATGACTCCTCAAATGTAGATATTGCCTTATGCCTACAGGTGTTTCATTTTAAAGTATAAATGATTTTTTTCCTATGTAAATTTCCAGAAAACAATAAAACTCCAAACATAAAATCGGCATTGAAATAATTAATCAAATGTCCAACATAGCAGAACGATAATACAAACAGATTCAATCAAATTTCCCATTTTTATTATACTCAAAAAATAAAATACTCGGTTAATACTATACTGAAATTTAGGATCTTTTTCAATTTGGCGCGTGGCGCAAGATGCTTTTTAAATACTAAAAAACTGCTGTTTGAAAATTAAATACAGAAATTTAAAAAAAAACATATATTTTTTTAAACAGTACTAAAAATTGGTTTTAATAGAGCAATTTTGTACACCCATGAGTTATTAAAAATATAGATCTACATTAAAAAAGAAAATGACTCGACTTAAATGCACTTGAAATGAAATAATTTTTCGATACGGATGGCTGATTTTTTATCGGCAAAAAAAAAACAAAATTGACATGATAATTGACTGAAAAGTGTGTTTTATTGGAGATAATTGGTGTCAACCATAATGTTGAACTTTTGAGACTACAAACTACACACGTTTCAGGAAACCAGAATACAGGTAAAAATATCAGAAAAAATCACAAACTTTTGAGTGCAGTTTCCCATTGTTTGAAGAAAAATCGAGCAAAGAAGCGAGTAATCGGAAGAAATGATTTTTAATAAACCCAATAAAATTTGCAAAAAAAATTTTCACGTTCAAATGATTTTGAATTAAAAAATTTTTTGCAAATTAGATTCTATTTTATGAAATTCACTGATGTGATTTTTTAAATATCGGAGATTTTTTAGTTTTTTTAAGTTGTGAAATATTTTTGTGAATATTCCAAATAATTACAGCTTAAAAGTAAAGACTTGACCCATTTTTGTCTTAGATCTCCAAGTTTTCACTAAGTTTTTTATTGTTACTGGTTCTGAAAAGCAAAAAACACTAATTTGAGTTTAAATAGCACTGTAAAATTTTTTTTTCAATAAAATAAAGAAGACCAAGATCCGAGCAGCCTATATTGAGCTACACTAATACTATATCAAATTTTTTGTAATTTTTCAACTTTGCTTACCTTTTCTAATCTATCTCGTTTACGTACTGCCTTTTGATTTACTTTTATAAAAATCTTGTGAACCGTTTTCTTCATATTATCCCCTAACTATCAACCACCTGCAGTACTTTTTAGTGTTATGTTTTTTGCATGTTTTTTGTACAGAAACGAGAGGACGACGAACAAAAGTTGTATGTGGTTATCATTTGGTTTTTTATTTCATTCCATACCATTCAATCAATCATTCAGTCTCATCTCTCTCCCATATTCCCAATATTGACAACACTAGTCATCCCAGTAGTCAGTGACGATGATATGGTCAACTACTTCTACTTGAATGAGACAACGGAAACACGCGGAAAATAGTGCTGAAACTGGAGAGATTTGGAACCGAAGAGAACCTGTTGGAGAAGAATGAATGTCTGGAGGCCGAGATTTTTGAAGAATTCATTGAAAATTGCGGACATTTTGAAAATGTTAGCCAGCTGATACAGTTGGAAAAGCATAAGGCACACAAATTTGGAAAATTTTAGGAATAGTGAATTGATGACGTCCACGGGGCAAAGCTAAACTATCATTGGTTTTCACAAAAATTGTCAACAAAAAGGATAACTATTACCAGGTTCCAAATAGCATTCAAGCTAAAAATTAACTCTTATCTAATCGTTCTCATGGTATAAACTTCTAAATTTGGAGCGCGGGGCTAGAGGAGACTCGGTTCGTCAGGTCATACGTGACGACTATGCTAAATCATATCACAGGCTCTGACAGATGAAATTTTTCAACAAAAAAAATGGAATTTGTATCACATTTTATGATCAAAAATTAACATTCCCACTTCACATCACTTTTGTAATTCACTAACTAAGTTGCGACTAAAGTGATATATTCTGAATAAATTTCTAACTACACTATCCCTCTACAGGACCTCAATTTAAGCCACGTGACAGCTTGTCGACGATCTCAAAATTCTTATTACAGGTATAGTATGATTCTACCGGAATGAAATTGTTTGCCAGATAGCTCCCGAGTGTGTTAATCTTTAGTGAACGTATCCAAGGTGACCTGAAAATGCACTCACTACCTTCTGTTCATATTGGATGAGACAATTGAAAAACAAAAAAAGTATTATTTTCGGAAAAACCCCTACATAAATCGCGCGGTGCGTGATCTCTCAACTATACCTTTTATCATATTTTGATAGACATTGCCACGTTCATTGACATTCGGCGTTACTTCCTGGATCTTTGTTTTTAAACTAGCATAATATTTAGGTATTTGTGGATACAAGACCTAGCAAAAAAATCACGCATTACCACGGTTATCAAAAGTCAAAATAAGCAACACCTCCCATTGTACTAATGAAATAACTTATTTTCGGTTTTTGGTTCATTTTTAACATGCTTTGTGTTGTTTAAATAAGTTTTACTACAGTTTAAAACAGTAAAGGCGTGGTGGGCGCAGTTTGGACAAATTGGTTGTAAATTACAAAATGAGACATACAGTTGAAAGAAACACATGTTCAGAAGTACCTTCGCCAAATTCAAGTATACGAGCATTTAGTATACAGTGAGTGTTTTGAATTACCTACTGTTTCCTACAGTATCCTCCGTATCTAACTGTAGGGTATGTTACTTAAGGCCAACGCTTACTAATAAGGTCAAAACTAATGAACAAGCTACTGTAGTTATACAAACAACCATTTCCACGAGTTTTCAAGTTATGCACCTTGAACCCAAAATCTCATCTGAAAATCTCATGCTCTCGGGTACACTTTTCCACAGATCACCCCACAACACATGTCACATCCCGATGGAACATATGTTTCATATCACTATCTTTTTTATCAATTTCTTATCTCAAGTAGTCTGTGTGTGTATTTTATCCACTTCAACCTAAATCCTGTTCTTTGATAGAAACCCATGGTAGACTTGAATGGAACATTGGAACTTCTCAAGTGAAGCCGCTTTTAAGAAAGACTAGATGTGCTTTTGATTGTTATCTTCGGATGTATTGGATAAAATTGAATTCTGTGAACCAGCAGCGAAGTACGGTAGGCACAAAATAAATAGGGGTGCCCTTGGATTGCATTAGTGTTTTTGGTAAGCGATGAACTATATTTTATTGGTTTTGAAAATTAAGCATTTTATCCGTGGGACTGTGGTATCCATATGCCAAGTTTTCCGAAGATCATTGATCAAATTGTAAGTACACAAACTGGGAGACTTTGCCACAATAAACAAAAAACCAGATACATCAAGTTTCTCATATTGACATAAAACTCTGAATACAAGTGATATCTAAAGTACCCACAGGGTATCCTATATATCAATACACCTACATGATAATTGTGAAGAAACTAGTAACAAACCAGTTTTCTTGGGGTCATGTCTTCTTTAAAAGTGGCCATGATATTAAACACTTTTTTAAATGATTTTGTTCTTCTTTCAATAGTTTTGCAAAAAAAAGTTTGGATTTATCTCTTAATTAAAGAATTAAAAAAAGGATTAAAGAACGATCCGTTCTTCAAGTGCTATGCACTGCGGATCTGGGATTCAGGTACACTGCCTGGTGGTGATCCCTCTGGGCTGTAATTTAAGGCTGTAATTCAAAAAAAAGTTTTGATTTATCTCTTAATTCGTATTATTATTTAATTCGAGAGATCCAAAATAACATCTTATTTTTTGAACTTTCGCGTTATTGCACTCAATTTTTCGTTGTTTTTCTTTAAACATGTTCGAGCTTTATTATTTCCTGACCCAGATTTTCCCCAAATGACATCATAAAACACACGTAGAACAGTTGTCATTCCTGAAAAAAATGTGACGGAGGTTTTTTTTTGACAACCGCTTGGACCTGGAGATTTTATATTGCATCTTTAGTAGAGTAAACTTCAAGAAATGTTTTATTTAGCTTCACTGAGTCTTGAGTCAAATTCCTAAAACCAATGCCGATAAATTTTGAAAAAAACTAATCAGAATACGTGAGATTTTTTTTCCAAAAAAATATTAATTAGAAATTCGATATTAGACTTTCAAATCTAATATTAAACTATTAAAATAATATAGTTTACAGTTTGCAGTCTGATATTAAATAATAGCAATTTTAGCATCTTTAAAATATTTTAACCGATATAGATTTTAAACAATTAAACTAGAATAAAAAACAAGTTACGGTTTTTTTACGTTTGACATCCTGTTTCCCAGATACTCAACGATCGGTACCTATTTTTCCGGAGTTACAACGTTAAAAAAAATTCCATGACTTTTGACTTGTTGCAACAACTGGACACCATTTTCTTAATCCACCATCTGGAACGTACAATGAAGATCCAAAAAGTACACAAACTAAATTAGATTTTATGACTCATCAACAAAACTTTTTTCAGAAAGTTAAGATTTATTCACTCAACTTTCTGTGCACTGAACATCGTGAACCAATAAAAAAATTTTCAAAAAGTTAAGTTCGCTATCACGTGGCAAATTTAACATCAAATCACAAACAGTTTCTCAACCATCATTAGTTCAAAATTCCGTGTTCAGACCGAATGATAAAAACCACGTGGAATGTTTTTTGTGTTCTAGACATTCAGTTTATCATGTTCTTTTTCGTCCCCTCATCTTCACCATCATTCCGATCATTGTTTCAAAGTTGGGCTCCGCCCATTTTCGAAATGATGTATGGGAGAGGAGGAGGGCTATGTAGTCTATAGACCAAGTGTATATAAATATGGATAGTAGTCAAGTAGGGAAATATTGAGATCTAAAATTTTTAAATTGTGTTTTTAAAATGGTAACTAACTATCAGAACAATAAGTACTTTAACAAATTCTTCAAAATTATTTTTTGTTGGTCGATTTTTTTATCGGAATTACCGAGATTTCTGTAGATCACATAAAAGTTAAACTGTTATATTTGTTAGAATTAAAAACTTTTTTCGCTAGAACAAAATAAATCTCTTACAAGAACATTAAATAAATATCCAAAATTGTTCTAGGCCACGTGGAAGTTTAAGTTTTACGAATTGACGGAGCTCAGTTTTTTCAAGCCTTTTTATGATATATCCATGGCTGCAAAAAAAGAAAACTCGGCCACTGATTTATATTCGGAGGCCACGCAGTCACATCCGTTTTGTAACATTCATATAGGGATATCCCTTCTGTCACGTTTTCTTTCAAATTTATTTCTGATCTCATCATTTATCACTTATTTCATCATCATCCATATCAGCTTATCATTAAAAGGGAAACGGATATCACAATTTTTTGAAAAACGTGACACATTCCACGTAGATACCGAATATCAGACATCAAACCTCCAAATTTGGAAATTTTTGGATTACAGGGCGTATGCATTCACTAACAAGTATCTTCCAAATTGACTGTTTTATGTAAAAACAGAGTCCATTTTTTGAGATTGTGTTTTCCTATTTGCCTGGAAAAAACTCGGTTACCGATATTTAATTGTCGATAATCAATTTTCTGAAAATAAAAACTCGGCCACAATTTTTCAACAAAAAAAACCCCCGGCAAGGTGGCCGAGTTTTTTCTTCTTGGCCTACCGCAAATGTTCGCTCTCCAAAATTTAAAAAATTGGGGAAAAAGTACCTGTATCCTTTTCTAAATCTTATCAAATCAAAATGGGATCTCCCAATTGTTCCGTAATTAGATTATCTTTGACATATGTTCTTCCAATCTTCTACAAAAATGACCAAGCCCTCAATTGAAAAAAAAGAAGAAGTTCGTCTCTTCATTAATTTGTATGTCTCTTTGTATCATTAGACCCGTTCTTCTTTTCTTTTTCTTCAATGAGAGAGAGACTCCGCCTACTAGTTTTTGTTTAATCGTCTCATGTTTCTCTTCTTTCTCTTGATAAATGATAATAATACCGATGGGGTCATCGTTACAATTTTTTCGGTTTTTTCTTAGTTTTTACCTTAATATTAAACACAATTTTTATACAATTCTTCTAATTTGACTTTGAGAAGTTATAACATTTTTCGGTACTTTTTGAAATTTTTAGTGAAAATCAAAATCGAGAAGTGCTAAAATTTTAAACTTTAAAATTTTACACGTAATTTCAAAAATTCTCGAAAATATTAAATTTTACTCTTAAAAGTTTCAAAATTCATAAGTAAATCTTTCAATATTAAAAACCTTTATTTAGACTTTCAAATTTGGTTTTTTTAATGTATTGAAAAGAATCGAATTCTTAAAATTTTCCCACGAGCTTTAAATTTGAAAATTTTTAATTATTCAATTTTTAATTGGATTTTTTATGGTATTAAAATTTTGTGAGTTGATTATCTTGTCACGTACAGTAACCCTATAGTGCTCCAGAAACCATGCTCGTTTTCCACCCGATTTTCCCATCAAATTGACTGAATTTTCTATCAAATTGGCCAAAATTCCATTTGATCTTTGAAAATCTTGTGCCTCTAAAATTGCCTAAAATTTTAACAAAATGAGCCCACCTATGTTGCTCCGATTCACGTGAACTTCTCCATAGACTCCGCCCATTTTGCCACTCGTTCGATGAGATCATACGGGAGAGAGAACTAGTGAATAGGGGTATAAAAGAAAAGAAAACAGCTGAGCAAATGAATGAGAGAAACTATAACAATTAGTTCTTTGTATTTTATTTTACCCATTTATTTTGTATTATATTATGACAATTTTTAGAGTTTCGATTTTTTCCTGCTTTCCGTGATTTTTTGAAAACTGCCTTTTGAAAATTTTGAAAATTTACAGAGAATTGTAAATTGTTTTTGTTCCCAACATTTTCCATCAATAAAAATTTTTAATTAAAAAAAAGCCGTTTTTTAATTAAATTTTTTTGTTCTAAAATTTTCAAAAACCTCATCAGTTTCCGCGAAACCTTAGAAGTTTGAAAGTAATAATTTTTCCCAAAATATCACCTTATCAATTTTCATTGTTTTTGTTTAGCAAAATTGAAACTTGATACCGTGATATGGGTATCAGTTGATAGCGAATTCAATGATATAAACAATTTTTCAATACGAAAAATACGAAAATTGTTAAAATCATACAAACAGAATAATATAAGAATATATGAAAAATGATTGAAAAACCTAGGCAACCTATTTTTTGTTTCAACTGCGCGTTGGGCTAGTTTTGTAGTGTTTTTCGATACTTTTTTACTTTGCATAGGAAATGATTTTGGTTGTGAATTTTTCCACGTGGCCGGTGAAAAATAAAAAACTCGGCCACACCGGAAAATCCTTTGCTTTTCTTTTTTATAGGACCCGCTATATAATTTTGATAAGAAACCGTTTTGTGGAGTTGTACCGATGTGGTAAATTTCGAAACTTTATGCCACGTGGCAAATCATTTTTATTACGAATTTTTCCACCTGACACAAAAATGGCTATGGGCGAATCTTAGGTTCTTTGGTTGAATTCTTAGGTTAGGTTAGGCCACTTATTTTTTTACGACTACATTATGCAATTACCAAACTTCGAAAATCGAGCTCGTTTTTCTTATCATTTTAAAGATTATAATGTTTAAAGTTTCATTTTTTGTTCAGTTTTGGCATTAATACTAAAAATCTAAAAATCATTAAAAACATATAAAAATTGTTATCATATGAACATATGATTGATAAGTACATTTTCGATGTTTGAAAATTTGTAATTTAAGAGTACTTGTTCACATGAAAGCGCACAATAAATGACTCCATTTTTAGACTCCTCCTTTTAGATTCTCGGTACAAAAGTCTTCTGTTTTCAAATATTGTACTCATTTCTCTTCATTTCTTGGGTTTTCAACATCTGTCAATTTAGATTGACTTACTATACTCAACGAGTACATTCATAAAATTCCAAAAGCACAGTATCCCTCACCATATGTGTGTGCTCTCTTGTTTCCTTATTTCTAGTCGTGTTGTCATCCTTGGATTTTCAAAAATATTTTGGTGTTTTTAGTGAAAATCAGAATCTCGGATATTTAAGTTTACGTAAAACATTTTCTAAAAATAAAATTGTCATAAAACACTCCAAAAATGTTAGATTTTTCATAATTTCCTGTCAAAGTTTTGGAGAATTTCCAAAATTTTGAAAAATATGAGCTTTTGAGGAAATCCAAAGCAATGTTGCAAACACTGTTGTTTTCGCTCCGAAATATTGCCACGTGGCATTAACTTTATTTTTCAAAAACACTTCTCTACGCCGGAAATGTTTGTAATTTGATTTTTTTGTTGACAAACAAGGAAATGCCACGTTGCTCTTGCTGTTGACAAAAACAACAAAAACGGAAATCGGAATTTCAGTTGAAAACTTTATTTTAACGATTTCCTCGTGATAATTAGGTGAGTCCAACTGCAACGTGGCTTTGTTAAAGTGGGAAAAATTTTTGTTGAAACCTCATTTTTCTAAAAAAAAAGCAATACTGAAAACTTAAAAAAAAAAGAAAAGTGGAGCAGCACGTTTCAAAACGCGGAGACGAATTTTCGTATTTTTAAAGATTTCCTATTTAATACATAAAAAAAATAAAAATCTACATGAGAATCTTTTTCGACGCGAAGAAAGTTTTTTGTAAACTTTGCCACCTGACACGTGACTCCGACCTCATTCTAGCTGCCAAAAAAGCTTCCAACTGAATAGTTTATGGAAATCAAGTTTTAAATAATTTTATATTAGATAATTTTTTGAGTTTTTTTTTCCAAAAAGGTAACTTAACCACTCTCAGTGTTGCTCCTGTGGATTTTAGTTTTTTCTTTAACACGAAAGGTAGGAAAAACTCACATTTCTAGCTTATTTTCGGTTCCCAGGAAGATTTCTAGAATCTTCTCTTCTTGCCCAATCATTCTTTTAAAAGTCATCAAATCGTCTAGAGTATAGTTAAGACATTAAATGTACCGTACTCCCATGTGTTGGTGTTCCCTTGTTCTTTAGAGATTGTTTCTGCAAAAAAACCAGAGTGGTCAGTGACCTTGATGTGATGGGAAAAGCAGCATAAAGTGGTAAATACAAAGAACCCTCGAAGCACATGAACATGGCTCCCTTCTTCCAATGCTGTGTTCTCTTACTCTACCATGCTCTCTAGTTTCCCCTCTTTTCCGTCTACGTCTCCGTATCTCCGTGTTTTTTGGTGCCTAGAGGGTGTGTATCCAAGCCCATATTTTGTTATTTTTATTTTCTAGTTCTTCTTTTCTAGCTCCGCTATTTCTTGCTCGATTGTTTTATTATTTTAGACGGCCTGGAACATTAGGTCGATTATTTTCAAACACATTGGGGCGGGGGGGGGGGGGGGTGATGTCACTGTTTGGATATAAAAGTGAAAAAGTTTCCAGATTGAGCGTGACAGTTCTAGAATTTTCAGTGATCTAGAAAACTGAAATAATTAGATTTATATTCTAGTAGACTTGTGTTAAAAAATTGAACCGGAGAATTAGTTGGAACACTTAGAGTTCCCTACTTTTCGTCAGTTCTCAAATTTTTTGACATCCAGTTTTACGACCAATATTTCAGGTTTTTCCAGTCTTGCAATAGGTTTAAGAAATGTTTAACTAACAAAATTCTCAAAAAATTTTACCTTCAAGCATTCGATTTCTGCTTGTTATTCCTAACTTGCCACCTCATTTTGGAGATAAGCCTTACATAGTTTCCTCCTGTCTGAAGCATTATGACGTCATTGAAGCTAGGAAAACTGTCATAAACTAACAAAATGGATCTTTTCAGCTAATGAAATTTCATAGTTAAGCCCTTCTCAGAATTCACTTAATTTCTCTCAAATCACGAAAATTTAAAGAATTCCCTCTTACCTAAAATTTTCAGCCCAGCTCAACTTCTGCTCAAACAATTCAAAAATGTTAGAGGTGGTTCTTCAAGTGCTCTCAATCAGTGCAATCACCACAACAATTGCACTTTTCTTCTGTGGAATGTAAGTTTGACTTTGGAATTTTTCAAAAATTCGAAAAAAAATTCATACTATGAGTTTTTTTCAAAATCCTTAAACTATAAAATACTCAATAATTATGTCAATTTTCAGACCAATATGTATGCAAATTCGTCGTCAGGGAGCCGTAGGTGACATTTCCGGAGTTCCATTTCTCATGGGTGTCTTGGGGTTAGTTTTAATTCGAAATATTTTTCCTGAGCTGCTAATTTTTGATACTGTATCTCAAAATTTTGTGAAATTTGACAATTTTCAGCGCTACCGTAAAATTTTTTAAAAAAATTTAATTTTTTGAAAGGTTAGCTAGAGCCAACGGGTGTGTGTCATTACAGCAAAATCAACGAAAAACTTCAAATTTGATGTCTGAAAATTAGTCTCAATTTTGGGTCAAGCTGAAAGTTTTCAATTATATAAAAATCTCAAAAACCTTTTAAAACAATTTTGTGCATTTTTTTTCGAATCACAAATATCATATTTCCTGCTATTTTTTTGCATATATTATCCCAATTGGTGTTCTTTTTTCTTTGTTTTTTTTTTTCAAAAATTTTTCAAAATTTCACAATTTTAGCTATCAATAAAACCCCAGAAACTCAAATTAAAAATCCAAATTTCGCGTTGTTGAAAATTTTGGCAAATAGTCTTGTTTAGCCTAAAAATGTTTTTTTTTTCTAAATCCAAAATTTTCAGAGGATCATTCTGGCTTCGATATGGACTTCTTAAAATGGATTACGTCATGATTATAGTCAATGTTGTCGGTGTTGCCTGTATGGCTTTCTACTGTGTCTTCTTCCTTATCTACTCACTTCCTAAGGTTGGTTTTATTCAGAAACTACAGTACTCAATAAGAACATTTTTTTAACAAAAAAATCATGAGGGCCAAAGTTCACCCCAATTTTCCATGCCAATTTCATTTTCATTTCAAATTATAAATTTTGTTTTTTATTCGAAATGTTAAAGAGTGGGTACCAATAGACGGGCGGTACAGAATGAAGAGTAGAATAGTTTCCGGATTTTCTATAATTGGGGGATACGCTTGACTGGATAGGCGAACGGAGAACTCGATAAAACGGGAAAAAACGTGAAAAACGGAAGAAATAGAAGGGCTTTCCCACAGACAATTGAAAAAAGAACACAAAAATAGGTGCATAATTCTGGTGTATTTTCCACGTGACAAATAAAAGTTGGTTCCAATTCAAAAAATTTCAACTTCCTGAAATTGTAAAAATTAAACGCCAAGTAGATTCTCACAGTCTGCAATGCCTTTCAAAATATAAGTGGCGCTTTTTAGCTACGACAAAAATATTTAGAATAATTTTATAGTCACGAAACTCATAAAATGCCCAATATTTTCCTTACTTGAGTTACCACTTTTCCAGAAAACCTTCACATGTCAGCTGATCCTTGTGACGTCAACTATCGGAGGAATGGTTTTGTGGATCGCGTTGAAACCGAATTTGGACTATCTTGGCGTCATCTGCATGACATTCAATATCATGAACTTTGGAGCTCCATTGGCTGGATTGGTAAGTTCACTTTAAACCGAACTTCGCGCCCAATGTACGGTGCAGCCGCAAATACTATCTTGTGATTGATCCTCAATTAAGTGGACATAATTTTTTTAATGGCTTACAAATTGCTTGTTTTTGGTTACCGGACAAACGAAAATTTCCACGTAGCAATCTGATATGCACTTCATGCCATATGACTTCTACCTGAACTTGCGCTGAGGCACTTCTGAAATTTTTTCCACTTTTGTTATATCTTTTTGTTTTTATAATGGCCTGAATAGAATATTTACTAACTAGTAAGTTAATCCGATTTTCAAGAGAATGCATTAAGACGCTTCCAGTTAAAAGTTTTTTAACGAACTCTGGTGTATGATCTCCATTCCAGTATTTTGAATTTTGATGTGATTTTTGAATTTCTCAAATTTCACGAACAGTTATCTTTGAAACTATTCTGTACCGAGTACAAATTACTTTCCATTGTCCCACTCCAACTTCTCAATCATTTTTTTATTGTCACGTTGTTTCACGTAATCTGATAAGAAACACCCAAACGAAAACGTGACTTCTTTCATTCTTTGAAAGGAAATTTTGACGACGTCAAGAAACTTTAAGAACCTGAATTCTTGATCACACCACGTGACCTGATATGAGAGATGAGAAATGAAGAAGTATCGAATACATAGTCAAACAAATTAGATCAAAGATATAGTTTAATTGGGAGGAAAGGACGAGAGGGGAGTTTGAGTGCAATTTCATTAAATAAAATTCAAGGAAATGTAACAATAACAGTATTTTGAAGTCAAGAGATGGAATAGTTACTGTAAATCAGCGTTAATTTTTTGTACTGTGGTTTGATCATGAATAAGACAATTTATAAGCTTCTAGCTTTGAGGAAATTGATATTGTCCACAAAGTGTCTATTATCGAAAAAGTTTGATAGTTTCCAGCATATGTGTAACTAAAGTTATTGAGCTTCAAAACCTCCAATTGTAGACAGTTTCTGCAATAATCTGGTGTCAGTATTGAAAAAAAATGATGCAGTGTAGTTTAGGGTTATTCAAATTATTGTAACACCGTCCGACAATTGATTTATAGTTCACTAGTTCTATAATTTTACAGGGAGTTGTGCTGAAAAACCGTGAGGTATCAACCCTTCCACTTCCAATGTGCGTCGCCAACTTTTTGGTCTCTTCTCAATGGTGCCTCTATGGTAATTTGGTGTCGGATATCTACATCATTGTGAGTTTCAAATGCATCCTTAACCGTTCCTAAACTCATTATTTCAGATCCCAAATGGAATCGGTATGTTCTTGGCAATTGTCCAGCTCGCCCTCTTCGTCGTTCTTCCAATCCGTGAGAATGAGAAGAGCCCGTTAGAAAAGCTCGCCAGTTGGTTCACTGGAAGAGATTCCAAGGTCAAGGATTTGGAAAGAGGAGGTAATTTAATAACTTTAGGAAATATAAGGTGTTAAGGTAATCTAGGAGCACACATTTCATTCGTATTTAAAGCTTGGCGTTTTTTTTTATTTTCAGAAATTAGACTTTCAAAAATTCATTAAAATTAGGGAAATGTTCAAAATTGAATATTGCAGACTGTATCGTCTCATCCCCACCGTCATCCCCACAAAAAGTGCCAAATGAGACACGCTCCGACGTTGAGGACAAGTTCGATAAATTGATGGCTGAAACGTCATCAACTATTCCATCAGACAGTCGACGTGGCAGCATGGGCAGTCCACCATCATACAAGAGCCGATCGTCGAGTGACCCAGATCTTTCATCGATTCAATCCCCTTAATAACATTTTTGTTCTTTTAAATTTTAATCATTTCATTCTTTTTTTTTCTGTAAAAATTGTTGATTTATTTCCTTCTTGCTTACCATTTTCTCTTTGTTTTAATGTGGCCAATTTCTTCAAATTTTCACTTAAATCCCCAATTTGTACCGCCTAACTTGACATTTTTCCGATCTCCTTTCCTGTAGGTGAACCATTACAATTTCCCCCGCGTGTTTTATGTACATATATATATAATGTCCGGTTAATAATGAATCCATTTCGAGTGATTTTCAGTTGATAATAATAAAATTTTATCTTCTCCTGAACTCTTCCCACTTTTCAGAAAGCTCATTTCGCCGAATAGATGCTAAGTGGTCCGGGTCATTTATTTTTACATATTTACCTTGTTGTCTACAGTAGAGCTTTCTCGTAAAGAGATTTTGTGCGAATTCTATTACCAATATAAAAATTGCCAAAATTTTATCCATGCTCGCCAAATCCATAAACTTCCCATGAAATCTCATGGCTTTGCCGATATTTTTTGATTCCAAGACACTGTAGCATTGAATAATAAACATTAAACTTCTAGAGTAAAATATTAGCATTTTGCAACGGTTTATATGACAAATGTAATAAATTTATTAATCTCCATCTACTTCCACATCTTCTTTTTCAGCCTCACCACCACTTCCTCCACCTCTACAACATTGTTCGTGACGCTGACGGACTTGTACACGTGCAAATGATTGCCCACATCTCGAACATCGATGTTTCTTCTCTCCTGAGTGAGTTTGTAGGTGAGCACGTAAATTAGATCGATCCGCAAAGCAACGCCCACAGAATTCACAGCCAAAAGGTTTTTCACCTGAAATTACACGAGTTGGCTACTGATGCAATGTCAAATATTTTCAAAGAACAAATCAGTGCCTATCAAACTTTAATAATATGTATTGTAAAAAAAGGTTAAAATACACTTTATAATATAATTTTGTAAAACTGAGTTGAATAAGCCAACCTGTATGCGTCCTGAGATGTCCCTTTAACAGCCATGGTCTTGAAAACGACTTCCCACAGTCATTGCAGACGCATGGAAGAGAATGTGTTTTTAGATGCATTTTGAGAGCTCCTGGGGATCTGAAAATACCGCATTTATCTTAGAAATTTTTTAGGTATTATTGAAATTCCTCTATAAATATATGCAAGATAGTTTTTCTGACATTGGCATAATCTTGTTCGCTTGTAAATTGTGTAGTTTGTTTTCTGATGTTAGCTCTCCAAGTAACGAAATCTTAAGGGGGCATTTGAGAAATGCGCAGCCTACACGCACAGCTGCGTTTTCAAAACTGTTTTCTTACTAACTAGACAACGTACTACTATTTAATATAGAACCAAACGTTTGTGAAATTTCTGAAAGATACGGTAAGCATTGTAGAGCTCCGAAAATCTTCCGAAAATCCCCAATCTCCAAATGTTGAAATAACACAAGCTCCTTGGTACCCAACAATAAAAAAAAGGAGATCTTCTTCAAGAGATTCACCTGCAGCTACTCCGTCTTCTTTTTCTCCATCCAACCCATTCAATAATCTACCTGACTGATAGTAAGATAAAATCGGTGGAGGCAGCTGGCCTGTCGGCACAAGGAGAGCAAGAGAGAGTCGAATTACCCAATTTAACGAGGGATGCTTTGACGACATGAGACGACTCATACCTGTTGCTTCTTGTTGATAGCTGATACGCAAACATACACCTGTGTGTCGGTTGAAGATCAGAATAGATACGTGGGAGGTCAAAATGTGAGGGTTATTCAACAAAAGTATACTTTTTAGGCAGAAGTATTTCTGCATTGAAAAGGTTGAAACAAGCTTATAGTCAGTTATAAACACAGATGTTACCAGGAGTACACAAAAAATTTAAACTCTTGGCAGTTGCCGAACTCGGAAATTTTTGGCAAAATGGTGCAAAATGATGTTGCTGCGTATTTGTGGTTGTTACCATGATTCCTTTGTTATTCTTTATGGTTTATTATGAAAATTTCATTACAATTTAACTTTACAACTAAAAAGGAACAAATAAAAAAATTTTATATGTTGGTGTTTAATAACAAATTAATTGAAGAAGAGTTTCACACTTCTGACAGTAGTATTTTTGCAAAGAAACATATCATTGTGGTTTTGTAAAAACTTCCAGTTTTTGATACTCTCCCTACTAACAACTCTCTGACTAGCCCTATTTTTTAAGCCACCTGCTCACTATCAATAACCTCTACCCTCCTTCCTACACCCCCTTACAAGTGTCAATGCGCGCGACAATCCCGAATCAATCCATCTTTCCTCTCTTTCCGGCGGATGCCTCTCGGTGGGCTAATGTGTGTGTGTGTGTGAGGCGGCATTTCTCACACCTCTTCTTCTTCTTCCAATTTATAAATATATATCTGATTGTGGCACCTGTCTGCCGTCACGGAAACGGGGGGCACCTGACTATTGAGAGGTTTTCGTAACTAACCTATACACCTTTTTACAATGTGGACAGCTCTGCTGTAATTTGCCTTCTTTGTGAAATTGCAGATGTCTTCGAAGACCAAAATAGGTTAGATATGTTTTTTTGCAGAATTGACACTATAAATGGGATTTTTAGACTTTTTCTCAATATAACCGCACTTACCACCAATTTCTGATTATCCAACGATGAGCAACTGGCAGATGAAGAAGATGATGAGGGTGCCGGGTCAGGGGAAATGAGGTCTTCTATGGTTTCAAAGATGCTTTTCCTTTTTGTATTGATACTCATTTTTGGCTAGGATTTTTTCTGGAATTACATAACTGAGGAATTTTATAAATAAGTTTGTAGGCGACGATAAGAGCACTAAAAAAATGGATAACCCAGATGAGTTTACGGTTAAGCATCGCTAGAATTTTCTTTTTTCGATAGTAGCATTCTTTACGTCCAAAATTGTAACAGAGAGCCACGTTAATATTTGTTGTAGTAGTTGTGAAACGATAGTCTTAAGGAATATTAATAAATTCAAAAAAAGGGAATGTTAATAACTTCAAAACATTCAAGCTCAAACTCAATTTGCAGGTACTCCTTCATTTTTAGAATACTAATGAAATGTACAAAACAGTCTTAAGTAGGGCAACAGCAATATAATGAACTACTTACAGAATTTTGACATTTTGCAAATTGCGACCCAATTTGCAAAATGTCTTGGCAAAACATGGCTGAAATTTGGTGTTCACTTGTTTCAGCTATATCGTGAATCTTAATTGGTCTGTAGTGAACCTACGGAGCATTGTGGTTCTTATGAAAAATTTAAAATTAAATTAAAATAGAGAAGCAAACAGTATCTGTGAATAAAAAACAAATAGTAAAAATCACATTTTATTGACCCTACAACTATTGTCTGAAACCAATGTTTTGAAGCCATCGTTCAAAAGAAGTTTCAGTACTTCTCTGGCTTTCAGTGAAATCCAATTGAAGCTCACTTTTGGGTCAGAAATTATTAATCCGTTTTTACTTAAGGGTGTGTGAATTACCTACTAAGTCATCTCTACAATAACTATTTCAAATTCATATTGAAAAGGTAAAACCAGCTGAAAAACCTCTCTATCGGCTTTGGTATAAAAACGGATTTAACATCAACAATTAACTGATTGGCTGATACGACAAAAAGTGGGAGGGGATTCATCTTTTGCTTTATCTGCCTCTTGTGACTCCTCATCGTTGTGTTGTATCCGGACTTCTACCTTTCCCCCATTATCACACCTGTTGGTTTGATTTCGGCCGACAGGTGCCCCCTTGCCAAGGAGGCTCGTTGGTGTTGATATGAGAGATGTTGCACGGGCGGGAAGTCAGAAGTTATGGGAGCCAAGGGACCGAGAGGGGTGTTAGGAACTATTTCTAATACATTTAAAACTTTTCCATTTTTTTTCAAAATGCATTGAAATTCGAAACATCTGAAGTGTTAATAACAGTTTTCAAACATATTTTTCTAAAAAGGATCACAAATTATATGAGAAGATATGCCAAATTATCAAGCTTTTAAGGGTAAAAGCGCACTCGTTATCTGCAAGTTGATCTCGAAGATCTCAATTTTCGATTTGCAAGTATATTTATCAGATTCGGTGGTTCAGCTTGATACTATTTCTCAATAAGTTATTTTTTATTTGATTCCAGAACAAACATGAAATGTTAATAAAAAAAACAAACAACTACAATCTAAACTGCTCCAAATAACTATTACACTGCCGAATCGTCGAGTCATCCAACCTGTATGTAACTCCAGGATGTACTCGTTTTCGATTAAGCGTCTTCTTTTTATGCTTTCCAATTTGATCCTGTACAACTGTTTTCTGATTGATATCAACATTGCTATTAGATGTTCTTAGGCAGAAGTCATATGGGAGAGTCTCGAAAATTGCACGGGTGTCTGTGGTGAAGGTGGAGAGCGCCGAGATTGTGGATTCCACGTGGCGGACTGGTTCTGAGTGATGGTAGAGGGAAGCCGTTAGGTGTAAGGATCCGGATGTACTGAAATGTTTAATTATTTTTAAGAATGTTTATAACAGGCGTAACTATACAAAGCTAGAAACTATACATCAACCTAATTGTAAGTTGAAATTACCTAAGACTTATTTTTTTGCCTGAGCCCCTTCGCTGAGGCTCTTTAATGTGGGCCCTTAGACCTAGACCCGTAGGCTAAAACTGTTGGGCCTAGGGATCGTCTAATTCCTACGATCAATAAAAATAAGAGGATCTTTCAAGAACTCACTATGCCTCTGCCTTTGCATTCGATCTCTGATTCCAAAGGGAAACTTCCGCCGATGCAAGAACTCTCATACTAATTGCTCCAACGCTATCAACGTCAAGAGTCAATCCAGAGAGCAATGGCACCGATAGTCGAACGTCTCTAACAGGAACATGACCTTCAAATGCCTTATGCGTCCTTCCATCTGCTTCCCAGACAGTGGAAAGCAGGTCAGTACTTCCCTTGAAGATGTGGTGAGTTGGTAGCTTGTGACCAGCAACTCCAATTCGAACAGACCCTTGTGGAGCGCCGGATCTTGAAGAAGCTGATCCAGTCACAAATTGCTCAAGGTGCTCAGTGTCGATGGAGAGCTAAAATTTGTATTCAATAAATTATCCTATAAAATAACAAAACTTAAAATTCCCTCACCGAGAATAAATTGTGCTCCTTCCTTCCCTTCTTCATCGATAGCTCAAAGATGGATCTCTTAAAGGATTTTTGCAAGAATTCTGTGTTCGCAGTGGAGAACAGTTGGAAGTTTGAAGCATCTGCAATCTCTTGCCAGTGAACATGAGAATCCGCCTGAAGTGCTCTGTGCAAGAAGTTTGGTCGGAAAACCTTAAACTTCCGCATTCGCGACCAAAATTCGGCCTTCAGTTCATCCTTGTTTCCGCTTGCCTCGATAGCCTTGTACAGGTAATGCCATTTTTCCTGATCATCGGGGTTAAGAGTCTCAGTTCGCAGGATCAAGGTGGCCACGTTTTGATGATCAGGGACACATTTGAGGAGAATGTCGATGGCGAGTTGAGAATGAGAAGTTGGAGTTTCCTGGCTGCATGTGTTGCGGAAGAGTTTGATGAGCTTGTGGGTGAGCTGTAAAATTAGATATTCAAAAGATGAGTTTTACAAGTTGAACCAATGTAGAAGCCGGCAGGATTCTAATGTACAAAAATAGCATTGAACATTTTTAATAACAATTTCAGACGGCCCGATGCCACGTGAACCTAAAAAAGTTAAGGGAGGGGTTGTAAAACGTTCAAATACTTTATTGACCCATATCTAAATGTGAAGAGAACTTTATATCAACACAATTAATATAAGAAATAAATATACATGTACGGACTTTATTTGTCAAGTTTATAGTTTACTATGTCTTCAATATTAAATACATAGAGTGCACTGCACACTGCGTTTGGCAGCAAGCTATTTTGTATCTTCAAAAATGTACAGGAGCGCCAATTTTTTTTTTGGTTTGGCATATACTGATGTGCCGAAAAAAAAATTCGGCATGTGCCGAAGTGCCGCGCATCTCTTGTTCATACTTCAATCCACTTACTTGTGTTTCATACAAATTCTTGCTCGCAGCCAGAATAACGTTGAGTGCGGCTTTCTGAACATCCTCCGACTCAGTTTCACATATGAATTTCTTAGCAAAAGTGTAGGATCCGAAAATTGGAATATTCTCCAGAACCTCGAGAACTCTGACTTCAACTCCACCAGCTGTCAGGTCAGTGATGAATTTGTTGACAATCTGAATATCAACAATAACGCATAGAATTCAGTGAAAGTAAGGATCTTACCGTTTCCTTTCCTTTATTGCAAGAGTTTAAGCTGCTTGTCGATGCTTCACATCGTTTGTTCAGCACAGTTGCAATTGTGTTAGCCACCTTCCAATATTCTTCTGATTTTTTATCAAGGGACCCGAGCCAGTACATCAATTGTTTGTGCCATTTCTCATTGTTAGACGAGCTTTGTGAAATTCCAAAAAGTAAATCATCAAGATAATCAGGGGACGCGGTAAGAAGAACTTCACGAGCAGTGGTGATAGATTCTGCTGTACCGACTCCTCCGAGGGCACTGGCGATAAGAGATCTGGAAAAAATGTTTAGCTGGTTTGGGAATGTATGTGATGATGTACTTACAGAACATGATCATTCTCTGGGTATTGGATAGCAGCTTCCCAGTCCTGTCGCTTAGCCAATCGGGCTTCTTGAGCAATTTGACTATAAAGCAAAGAATGTTTCTCACAAATGTGTGAGTCACCCATATCTTGAAGATGACGGCGGTATGTTCCAATAAGCTTTGTTAACTGAATAATGCCTTTAGCGTTTGAATTACATTACATTCAGAAAAATAACCTTATTCGACTGTTCCTGCGCAATCTTGACATGCTCGTAAAGTTTTCCTCCGACACGAACTGCTCCAAACGCCTGCTCGGCGCATTTGGCGGATGGTACGGTATCATTACAGTAGCTGGTGACGAAGACACGTGTACGGTTGGTGATTTCTACGTGAGTTCTAGAATAAGTACAATGTTAAGGATGGGGTTATTGAGCCGAATCTCTGCCAGTTTTTCGGAAAAAATATCACTGAAAACTTAATACTGTATTACTCAAGTCAGAACTCTTGAAGGTGCAGCGAATAAAAACATCACAGGTCCATACTCCAGATTAATGTTTTCTTTGGTTTTTGACTCCTTTAGAAACAATGGAAAAACATTTTTGTATGTTTGCAAATTTTAAGAACCTACTCACCTGGATTCCAGAGTGAATCCGTATTTCTCGTGAAGTGGACTCTTGAATGCTAACATCTCAATAGCATCAACCATAATAATGTCTGCATCGACTTTTGTGTTCTGTCTGAAACTCTATTCTTTTCCTAAAACTGTATCATGTTTTAACTTACGTGTACCAGACATCCTGATCATATTGAACACTCTCGATTCCTTCGAATTTCGTAAAATTTGTGCCGTAACCCAAATCACACTTCTCGATAATTCTTCTAAACCGTTTATCCTCTGGCCTTCCAAAGTTCACGAAGCATCTTCCGTAAATTGTGTCGACTGTTTGCTCGTCTCCTTCTCCGTACTCTGCTGGCGTGTAGATTGTATTCACAATTGCGTACAGGAAATTCCAGGTGGCGTCACTCTCATCGGACGCTTTAAGGATATGCTCCGCATTATTACCACCTTGACGGAATGCTATGTAGATTGGAGATGGATTACCACAGTTGTCAGTGTTGCATTGGGTTAGCTGAAAACGCAAATTATGAGTTCGTAGACATTTTTGCTCGTAGAATATGATGCTCTTGCTTCAATTTTCAAGTACTACTAGATAATGGTAGAATTTTTGGGATTACTGTAGGTCAGTTTATACGCAAAGTTAGATGTAAAATATTTTGAGACAAAAAATGGCAAAACTCACAGTTTTGGGAAAATTCTGATTTTTTTCGCATTTCTGCACAATGTCTGGACAATGCAAAAACGTTTTCAGCAAATTGCAAAAAAAAATTATGGAAACTTGATTGAAAAATTCAAAAAAAAATCATTCAGTGAGCCTTGCCTCACGACAAATTGCGCAGTTTGTGGAGGAAGTCGGTTTAATGCTCATATTTTAAAATTTTTGATTTGTTTGATACTGAAGATTATTTTCGAAGAAAAAAGATTTTACCGTAAACCGTCCCAACATGCCACCCTCCACGTCATGATGAAGTGTTTCAAAGCTGAAATTTCCAGCAATAACGGTCGATGGATCCTTCTCCTTATTATCAATATCATCGTAAATCATAGATTCAGTACGGAACCAGTAATCCACTTTCAGTAGTCGGACAGTGTTCTCGTTCATTTTCGGCTGATTTTTATAGTAGTCTGGACCATGTTTGCGAAGGTTCTTCTTGATTTCATCGAGATCCGGAACTGCTAGGCAAACTGAAAAGGAAACAATTTTCAAGCTAGAATTTTAAAACTCGAAAAATTTAATTTTTTTTAATGTTCGCATTAGTCACAATTAAAAAATGTTTAAAATTAAAAGTCAAAAGTTTTGTCAGTTGACCACATTTTGAACAACGGCTATGAACATAAACGCAAAGTATCTCAGCAACCAGTAGATATGCAAGAAAGTGATAAACTAATAAAGTGTAGTTCTTAATGTGTATATTAGTATTGCAATGTTTTTTTTCTACTCTTTAAGTTTCTCGAGTAAGCGCCGGTCAAAGTTTAAAAAATAACTTTTCCAAGCATTTATTTAGATTATGAACAAAGTGCATGCGACAAACACCTGAACTTTGAAAAACTCGAAAAATTTGATAAATAAAACATTTCTTCAGTCAGCGTGAAATTTTTAAATGGAAAATATTTTTAAGGGGCTCGATATGGCTGATATTGATAAGATAATATATTGGCTGTTAGATAAAGTGTTTGAAAGTAAAATCAGTTTTAATATTTTAATCAGCATAATTGTGTGCCATCAAGAAAAATAGGAGACGATGTGTAGTCGTAAACACCTGTGCGGATCGAGTTGTATAAACAACCTCACTCTGGGGAAGAAATATTTGAATTTTGCAATACGGTTATTATTATTTTACAATCATTTCAATCAGAAATAGACAATGTTAAAAAGCGAAAGTTGTATTTGAAAATGGTCCACAGCGTAATTGATAAGTATTTCACATATATCAGTATTTGCCAAGTTATGGCGGCTCAAAAAATGACCTAAAATTATTTAAAACTTGAAATTTGACTAACTTGTCAATGTCGGAGCCGTTGGAAACTTTTTTTGTTGAAATTGCCGTCTAATTTTGGTTATACCCGTTAAATATCTTGCGTTTTCTGACAAGTCAAATTTAAAATTTTAACTAATCCCAGGTCATTCTTTGAGCCACATAACCTTTTTTTTGAGAAGTTTTCGAGAAAATTCATTATGAAATTCGGTGTTTTCAGACAATTCGACTACACCACCTTCAAGCAGTTTTTGTTTCAAAAAAATTCCCTACCTCCCACAGTAACGGCCAGAAGCAGCCATATCCGTGATGAGAACATCTCTGGTTTCCAAATTTCTCCCAGAGAGAGCAAAATTAAAATAATTTTATTGGCAATGGAGTCCTGTTTGGATGGAAGAGAAGAATTGTGAATGATGCAGAGAAGCAGTACTATTGATAAGAGTTATGATTTTATGCTTGCTGATAACACTAAAAATAAGGGTGATTCTATAATAGGTACACGTTTCATTAGTAAACTGAAAATATACACTAAAACCGATAAATCCGGGAAATTGTTTCGGTTGAAATTGGATATGAAAATTGGTCATGACAAAGGTTTCACTTTCCTAATCTACGCGGCAACGTTTTTTTGCGGTTCGTTCAATCCTACTTATTATTAGCAAACATCTAAAACTTTGAATTAATTTTCCTTTTTTCGAATCCGGCATAACTGTACAGTGTACACCAATAGGGCCCTAAGTCTATGCCCTTTTCGACCAAAATAAAGGCACATCATTTGAGAAGACAAACCACGATTTGTAACCTGACTAGGCAAATAACGGCTCCTCCGATCCTTCATTGTTAATCATTTTCTCTATATATTGATTACAATAGGAAAAAAATGTAATTATTCTCACCTGATTTTATCGGCTGTGCGGCTGTCCGCTGGTACAGCCGGTCGAGCGCGTCGGAAGTGAAAAAACCCCTGTTGAACGACGTAGTTTCCGTATTAGTGGAATACGGCTTGGTGGCAAAATTGGTCAATTTTATGTAAATGTACAAATCCATTTAAAATTGGAAAAATACAATTTTTAGTGTTCGGAGTTCAATTTTGAGTCCTCTATCTACAAAATTGCCCATTTTAGAGGTTTTACAGACAGTTGAATTGTTCTGAAAACTCAAAAATTTAATTTTCAGGCAACTACTTCCGAAAATAATTCTGCAAAACATCACGAACAAGTTGTGGATTCAGAAACTGCAGAAGAAGATGAATATATCAACGTAGTTGATGTGGATACGATGCCACCATTGCTGGAAAAATCACAATTGGCTTAAATTCTTAGTCGATTTATTACCGTTTTGCGATGTTAAAGAGCTTGTTATTTATTTCTATCATGAAAATTTATTGGATAATTAAAAACAAAATAGCCTTTCGTAAAGTTATATCGCAAATGCCTGACAATAATGAGAACCATTCCGTGCTCCGCAGTATGCTGAATCATGTTTGATGGAATAGTGGAAGGGATTCTACAAAAAAGGAAAAATTTCGATTATATATTTCCATCAATAAACTCAAAATGACCACAAACGACTTATGGCTGTTTAAAATCCTTTAAAAATGGACTTTTTTTGTTCAAATAGGAAAGTTTGCTAATTTGCTCTTGTGGCAGCGGTGTAGTTAACCTTTTTGGTACTTATGTAATTCCCCCTCATTTTAAAAGTAATTTTTGTAAGTTATAAAAAATAAAAACGTGTCGTATACTTTTGTATATTTAGGCATGCAATTTAATTTTAAAATGAGAAGGCATACCCACAGGTATCATTTTTATATTTTTTGAGTCATTTATTACTCATTTTAGGTTGATTTTAGGTTGAATAGGCACCCAAATTTACATTTAGGTGCCCATAAACTGAGAATCTACCAAAGGAATAAACGACTCAAATATACAAACAAAAGTTGTTTTTTCCTAATCCCTGCCACGTGAACAAGTTGACATAATTTCAAATTTTTGCAAAAATGGAATCCGGTCGTTTGGGGTCTTTTTGAACTTTATTTCATCTTCGAATGATTTCTACCTCTGAGCAGACAACAACATATCGATGAGAATCATGATCTTCTAGAGCTGATTGAAGCGATTTACTGGATGCTTGTGGATTGGATTTCATATGCTGAAAATGTATATTTTTTGGGATTATGTTGTACCCACAAACCGCCTGGATCATTGCCTTCATCTCTGGACTATTGCACAATAAATCCTCGTTTTTACTGGCAATTCCTCGAAATTCGAACTCCCGCCGCTCATCCTCATCGATACTTCGCTTTTTTCTTCCACACGCACTCTGGCAACAACATCCACCACCACCTCCACCTCCGAATAGGCCAGCACAACCGTGACAGAGATCAAAAAACAAAATAGCGAAGATTAACACAATTTTTGCGGAGTTTGAGAACATTTTTTGAGAATCTGAACATAAAATCCTTTTTATTTTTCAAAAAAGTTCTCCCCGGCCGGGAATTGAACCCGGGTCTCGCATGTGACAGACGCGGATACTCACCACTATACTACCGAGGACACGGGAACTTTTGTTTGGCCAGGCGTACACGAAAGAGAATGAAGCTACGTCTTTGAACGGTTAGAACTGCTTCACAGTGAGGAGACAAGTGAGAGCGCTCTCATTTATATATTGGTTCTGATTGAATCTGCGTCTATATTGTATGGGGCTGGAACTAAACAAACTAATAATACAAGTTATTAACCTCTTTATTATCCGTGTCAAACCTCAAATACTCAAAACCCATATAATAAGTAGTAAAAGAGAAGAGACGCAGAGAAAACGAAGGAGAAAGGCATCTATTGGGCGCCTTCCAGGTTAATTGAGTGACTATGACCTAAAAAAAGATATAATTTTCTAACGCTTAATTATTGCTTTAAAGGTTTTCAAGTTTTTCATTGTTTGTTAATTCCACTATTATTCATTTGCTAATATTTTAAAATGAAAATAGGTGTACGCCTTTAAATAGTACTGTATGTTCCGAGCTCTCGTTGCTGCGGAGGTTTCATTTATTTTGAGCACGTTCAACTTGTTTCGATAGAAATATTTATTTAATGAAAAAAATAAAAGAAACATGAAATTTGAAAACGTAATTTTTTTAAGAAATGGGGCAAAACCGCAATAATCAAATAAAAACGAGAGGTTGCGGGGCTGTGCTGCAACGGCAAACGGCGAATGCCGTTCGCCAAAAAAGTTAGTCGAAAGATGGGCGAACGCCGAAAAATGTTCGGCATTTTTCGGCATTTGTCAAAAATGTTTTTTTTTCTAATTTGATCGAATATTCAAGTTTTTCACATTCATCCGTTGAAACATAAATCTACAAACATTGTAGTCATAAAAACACAATCAAAGGACATCTCTGTGTCTCTTGTATCCGAACACTCCCAAGTCACCTGTAAACATTTCTAAAACTTCCCAAAAATCAACATATTTGAATTATTAGCCATATTCTTTTAGTCGCCGCATCGTCACCCCATCATAAAACCGTCAAAGATGTTGTCTATGACTGTTCACGTGTACAATTGTTTTGAATCAATCTTGCCTCTGGGATCCTTTTTGACTATCCCACAGTCTGGTCGTTTAAATATGAAATTGATTTTTGCTTTAAAATTCAAACCTCCTTATCAAACTTTGGAATTGTACTATTTAGATTTAGAAAATGCAAGAAAAAACAACAAAACATCAACAACTTTAAGAATGCGAAAAAGAAGTGCCGAAAAATGCCGAAAAAACTAAGTTTTTCGGAAAACGGCAAATGTCGATCGCCGAAAAAAAATTATGAGTCGCAGAACGGCAAATGCCAGACATAGAAAAATTAGACAAAAAAAGAATAGCTAGGTGGGGCAAGTTATAAATATTATTTTTGACATTAGCATCGCTCTGGCGCTAATTAACTTGAAAAGGTGTTTGTCCGATCAAATATTAGTTTTTAAACTGTTTTAATCAAACGCATTCGTGAGACCCGTCGAAAAATATGTAGGTGCCTTTAAAGGGAGTTTTCAGTTTTCCACGATATCCAATAACAACCGTTTGTTAAACTCCTGTTGTGCATAAATAGTTTTTTTTTCTCTACTGATAACGACTTTGGAATTATGTGGGGTATATGTGTGTTGTTAAAAATTAAGTGATAAGAAAACTTCCAATTGATTTTTTTTTCGATTTTTCATTTTAGGTTTAAATAAAATTTTGAACAATGCTCAGAAATTATGGTGAATTCTTGAAAACGTGAAACAACTATAATCGTAACAACCTTTTTAATATTGGTAAATTGGTGACAAATGTCTAAAAGATAATGTGTTTTACAATAAGTGGGTGTAGAAAAATTATGAAAAAGTAAGCTTAGAAAAATTTGTTTCAAAAATTTCCTTTTCATATTTGAATTGGAAGTCATAGATTTTGTATGATTTATTCACTTTGCTCAAATTTTTTTCTTTCTTTGATTATACATTTTCTTGGTTTTTCTTGAGTTTTTTTTTTCAAAACATACCTATTTGTTTCGACAACAAACACCTCTTTTTGTGAAAGTTTTTATACCACAAGTAAATAATTTAGAGAAGTTTACTTTTTTTTATTTTTGTATGAGTAGATGAATCAATCAGCTACCAAAATCTAATATAAAATCTTGCCAAAGACCTCTGAAAATCTGTAAAATTCGCTCTTAAAATGAAAATGAAAATAAAGCTATGAAAACGGGAGAGAGTGTTGAAAAGCGTGAGACGAAGAGAAACATTCTCAGAGCGAATTTTTCAGAATTCTAGAGGGAGGTCTTTGGCAAAATTTTATATTAGATTCTGGTAGCTGATTACTTCATCTACTCGTACAAAAAAAAAGTACTTAGTTTTTTATGTTATAACTTTAAAAAATTTATTGAAACATTTCAGTTCCGTCAAAAATGCATTCAGAGGAGAAATACTTGCACATTCCGAACAACACGAAATACCCTGAAATTATTGTAGAAGAAGAAGAAGAAGATCCATCAGAGGAAGAACGTTCCGAGTTGTCAGAGACAGATGATGTGGCAACTCCACTGCGCCCTTCAGACACATTTCCATTCAAACGACGGAATTCTCCATGTTCGATAAAAATGAGCGAAGAACATCTGAAAAGACTCAGAGAAATTGCGTGTCCATCTCCAACTCCAACTCAATGCAGTACAGTTTCTAAGCACGAATTTCAGAATTGGAGGATTAATGAAGATGTCATGAAAGATATGATGCATATCGGTGAGCGTTCAGATTTGTTTAAAAAAAACTGATGCTGGCAGTATTTATTAATGGTAAAATCACCAAAATTATTATAATTTTTGAGACGATTTCAAAACATTTTCTAAAAAATCTAATATCCTGGGGCAGTTCTTGGTGGTGGGCAATGATCGCAGGCTCCTTGTCCTCCATCCCCTCCATCGTTTCCTGGTTGTCCTGCTGATCCTGGCTGTCCTGGCGCTCCTGGAGCTCCAGCATCTCCTTGTGGTCCTGGTTGTCCTGGTTGAGCGTGTCCGGCTTGACCTGGCTGTCCTGGAGCTCCGGCTGGTCCAGCTGGTCCTGGTGGTCCAGCTGGTCCTGGAGTTCCTGGAACATCAACAACGTGTCCTGGAGCACCTGGGGCTCCAGCGTTTCCGTTGGATCCTGGCTGTCCGGATGGTCCTGGTGGTCCAGCTGGTCCTGGTGGTCCTGGAAGAGACGCTCCTCCACTACGGCCTGGCTGTCCTGGAGCACCCGATGGACCCTTTTGTCCTGGAGCGCCCGATGGTCCTGGTGGTCCAGCTGGGCAGTCAAAACAGAATGAGTCTGGCCCGGCTGGCTGGTTGTCTTGAGCATCTTGTCCTGGGTTTCCTGGGGCTCCTGGAGCTCCATCGTTTCCTGGTGCTCCGTCTTGTCCCGGAGATCCGGCTGGCCCTGCGCTTCCAACTCCACAAGAGCAACAAGATCCTCCTCCACTTCCCCCTGATGAGAATCCTCCGGAAGCTCCAGAATCTCCGTAAGATTGCCGACGTTGCTTAGCATGGTACTTGCGCTCGTAAACATTACGCTTGATGCGTCCTTCGACTCCAGCTACTCCTTCGAACTGAAAAGATATGTCTATGGATTTGATATTTTCAGAGAAAAACTGCTTCAATAAAACTAAACGTACTCTCTTGTACTCATCCCAAAGACCGTTTGAACGATGAGCACAAAACTCGACTTCGGATTGGAGGGATGATTGGACGTGTTGTATATAGTTGTACAGCATTGGAACAGCCACAATTGCGATAAGTGTGGCGATAGTAGACACGGCGATTCCGAAGAATGCAACCTTGCGAAGGGACTCTGTCTCGTATGAGACTTGTTTTGGATCGTCCGATGTCATTCTGCAATTTTAGAAAATCCTTTATAATCCTTCCGAGTAATAACGTTAACATACTAATCATCACTCAACAATTAGAATGGGTCCAAATAGAAAAATAAACTTACATTACTGTAGGAGACTGGACAACAAAGTCAAGTACCATTCTGGTCTCACCATCTACTCCTTTTATACCGAAATTCACTGTCTCCCATCAGAAGACACGGAAGCCAACCAGCTGAACCAGGAACTTTGACACGTCTGCGTCTCTCGCGTGCCCTGGGAAACCGAAAAAGTAATGATATCTTGATGTGAAGGTCGCTACTGTGTTTCTCTGTCGTTATGCCATGCCGAGAAAAACATACGGTTTCCACAGATTAGTCCAAAAAACTTCCGCAATTTTGAGAAATTTAGAGGGTGGAGGATAGACAGTAAGGAAGTTGTTATTCAACTATTGAAGCTATTGCTTTGGTGTTCGGTGTTCAATTGATTTCTTTTAGAGGATCGTAGTCTTTTGAAAGTTGGAAAAGATGAGGCCCACGAAAAGGGGAAATGCGAAAAGGGGAATTAGCTCTGTCGACGCACAAAACGCTTTCTTCTCATTCAACGCGCGTTGTTTTTTGAAAATTCCTTCTGAAAAACACGCTAAACAACGCGCGGTGCGTAATTTCTTAACATCGTTGTATCGTTTTCTTCAGGAAAATTAGCGTTTTGTGCGTTGGCACTGTGCCAATTCCCCTTTTCGTCTTTCCCCTTTTCGTTCAGTTTCCCTTTTCGTGGGGCCTCAAAAAGATGAAGAATTTCACGAATTTGAATTCTGAACAAAGAACTAGCCTTTTTCAATGGATTATTTAAGAAACATAAAGTCGCTTTTCTAACTCTTCTCGATCATCTGTTCAGGATTTTACTTTAAAATGCGAAAACTGAACCTAGATGACAAAATACCACAAAAGAAAAACAAAAAAAAAATCCATTAAGTTTGAAAAAAATCGGTTGATTTTGGCTAATTATTTTCAATTTTGACTTGTCTCCTCATTTGAATTACCGCGCTTTAAAAAGATGTTGCGCGTCGGAAATAAAGAAAATAGCGCGGATGCAGATCTACGAAATGCGGCGCGGACAAAAGCGCGGTAATTTAAACGAGGAGATTAGTCACAATTGAAAATTAGCCAAAATCAAACAATTTTCAAACTTGATGGATTGTAGCCCATTTTAAAGTAAAATCCCCATTCACGCTCTTCACCTTTAACGTTCTACAATATTTTCTGGTGTAGCTCTTTGACTGTTTTGACTCTTTATAATTTTTGATGTGTTTTCCTGACTCAATTGAACACTTCAACTTTCTTATCACTTTTCCCTATTACTTCAAACCAGTTTTCAAAAAATGTTTGAATTTTCTGTCTTGTCGAAATTTTTTTTTTTGCAACAAAATCCGATGTCAGAACACAAGTTTGAATTGAAAAGGGAGTGGTTTCCCTCCGATTCCGTTCCTAATCACTCTGTATTTCAGGTACAATATGTGAACGAGAAAATGTTTGTAAAACGTCAAAATATGTTTATACAGCAACAATGGCTAGTTATACAGTTACGGAATGGAAGTTGAAGGAAGGAAATACGGTAGGAAAAAGACGACAACAAACAGTTAATCGAAAAAACAAATTACAAATTACAGCCAGATGAAATTGAAAAAATCTCTCGTACAATTGAAGATCTGTGCCAACTCCGTCACAAACGATTAGCTCCGATGTACGGATACCACTGGAGACTGGAAACCGAACTTATGGTGTTCAGAGCCCATGTACCATCAGGGACAGTTGCTGATTTGGTAAAGGTATCAGCGATTCCACAAGTCAGTTGAGAAATGTTAACTTATATCTATGTTACATGGATTTTAGGAAACTGCCGTGCGTTATATTGTTCATGTAATTGATGCACTGGCATATCTACACGAGAGAAAACATGTGCATGGTAAACTTAATGGTAAGTGCAAATTGTAAATATCTGAATTGACCACATTTATCTTAGCTTCCAATCTCCTTCTAACTATTTCAAATGACATTCTACTGGCGGATCCTTTTATTGAAGGTCTCCCAAGTGCTCAAAAACGTCGTGCCCTTCTAGCCTCACCACCAGAAGCGTTCCGGTCATTAGAGTCCTATCCATGTCTGACACCATCATCAGATATCTGGTCAGTCGGATGTGTTCTTGTCACGATGCTCACTCGATATCCTCCATTTTTGGAGCATTACATGCATTTTCACGGAGAGAGCTTGCATAGAGTTAGATTTCAAGCAGTGATTAAAAATTAATCGAGTAATTTAGGAGCTGGTTTCTGAATGGTGTACCCGTCGTCAATTGATATACTCTTCCCAAACTTTAATTCCATCGGCATCGAAAGAAATTTGTGAACTTATTGATCAAATATTTAACGTCGATCCAGAAAATCGACCATCTGCACAGAATCTCTTGGAATCTCATGGATCAAAATCAAGGAAAGCCTCGTTAAGAAATTCATTGGCTTCACTTACCACAGCTAAAGAGCCAGATCCTCCAAAGCCGATAGATGATTTTTATGTGGAACGGGAGGACGATGAAGAGCATCGAAAAATCGAAGAGTTGAGAGAACTGGCGGAAAGGGGAAATAATGAGGTAAGATTAGACTGAAGGTAGAAAAGTTTTACATTTGAAAATTCCAGGGTGGCTTCATTCCATTTATCCGCTGGTATATGTCCCGAATTCTAATATTTTCTGTTCTCCTAGTCAAATGGATTGGAATGGTGTTATGCGCGGCATTGAGTCTGGCGGCTGTTGCCGGTGGTGTATTTTTTGCAATTTTTTTGATTTACAATGGAATCCAAATTGCGTGCCAGTGCTCATTGAATGAAGGTAAGAAATGAAGGTATATGAAATTCCATATTTAACCTTAGGATTCGTTGTTTTAATTGCTTTGATTCTGCTACCAATTATCATTTTGCTAACTACACTTTGCTGTAATAATTCTCTGGACAGATATCACGCTGATGTGGAAAGTGGAAAAGTGGAAAAGTTTGTTACAATGAAATTCCCACAGAGAATATTAATTTTTAGAAGCCGATTTGTTATGAAAACTCCCGAAAAGGATGTAATTGTTGGAGGATATATACTTGTGGAAGGAAGTCCAGATCATGATAAACCTGCGGAAGTCCCTAGAAAGGTATAGATTTCTGTATATATATATATATATATATATATAATTTTTGTATTATTGATTTGCATGCAAAAATTTTAGGACATCAAAATCAATGTCTAGGCCATTTGAAAATTCTTAAATTTCTTCAAAAATTTGTTTGATTTTTGTATTAAAATTTTAAAAATTTACAGGCAAACCTTTGGCGAATTTCTTTTTTTTTGTCGACTTCCAAAATTGTGATACGCGTAAACTTAACCTTTTTTTTTCTTTTTTTTTCGTTTTTCGGTCTTCTGAAAAAATTTTTAAAATAACCGACACCCCTGCTCCAAACCTCGTGAGTGTTTTCGAGTAACTTTCATTGAAGAATGTATTCACATTCTCCCAAATTCTCCAATTACCAAATTTTCAAACATTGCCCAACACACACCACTAACGCATATCGTGCGCCATAATCGGAAACATTTTTTTCCAAAGAACGACGTAAGAAATCCGGATTGTCCGCGCGAAAATCCAAATTTATCTGGATATAAATCGAGAAACCGTAGTAGTTGTGCCATTCAACTAAGCGGGTTTCAATTTGAGGGAATGTGTTGAAAATTATTATTAGGATAATAGTTTTCAGACTAACCATTAATAAAGTAAGGAAATATTACATTTCCGTTTGAACAATCCAAAAACTGAAAATAATTTTAATTTTCAGTTGGGAATCTCCGAAGGACTCCAGTCAACAATGGGCAATACATTTTTGGGTTATGGTGTTGATAAGATTGCATGATTCAAGATTTGAAATATTACAATTAGAATATCCAAATTAACAAGGTTTAAATAATTTAAAAACCTAAAAGTTTAAAATTTTATATTCATATTGTAAAATTGAAATTAGTTACGGTATTAATCTTACATTAGTACTACTACTATTACTATTATTATTTTTATTGAATTTTTATAAAATAAACCATCTTCAATATACTGTATATATTGACTACTGTCTTTTCCGATGTGTCCAAGAAAAATCAGAAAAAAGAACGAAAAAAATCGTTTTTATCTCATCCCTAGCGACTGGCAATTTTGCCGACGATATCCGATCTTATCGTTCCCATTGTGAAAATAAGCCTGTTTTTGGCATTTTTCAGATTCAGATCCGAGATATTTTAACCGAAACAAGGCGAGAACACCTGCCATTCCAGAAGGCTTATTTTATTCACCAAAATTCTCAAAATTATCTTTTTTTCCTTTGTTCAACCACTTTGTATGATTTGTAATTATTTTTGTGTGCAAAACAATGCGAAGATCTATTTCTAAGCAATCTCTCGTATCGTTGTGTATTCTGCTACTAGTAACTTTTTTCGGTGAGTTTTTCAGTTTTCAGAGAGCCAGTAATGTACATAAATTGATTGTTCAGTGATTCAACTACTAACTATCAAAAGAACTCAGAGGTGGGCGACAAACGATTTTTCCGGCAAATCGGCAAATTGCCGGAATTGAGATTTCCGGCAAATCGGCAAATTGCCGAAATTGCCAAAAATTCGATTGCCGCGCACCCATGGGTGGAACCGAGTAGCCACACAGTTAAAATAAAAACGATCGAGAATAAATCTCTATTAGTTTTGAAACACAAGACAAAAAGGTGAAGAATAGTCTTGCATTCAATACTATTCGGAAAAAAACGGTTGTTCTAATTTAAAACTGACTAACTATAAGTTCCAGTTCTGACTATCAACATTTACACTGGACCGCTATCCTCCCAAGACAAAGAAAATGAGATTTCACCGGCTGTACAAATTGATTCATCAGAGTTTCGAAGACGTCGAGATTTATCGCTTAAAGACTTGTGGTATAAGAAGAAATTTATGAGAAAAGAGAATGGAACGTCATCAACAAAATTCGGTGGGATTTATGTACGGGAGGCATATCGTGTTTCAGATGAGGAAATTCGGTTTTTGTATTTGGAAAATCAGGATAACAAGTAAGAGCCTTTTTCTATTATAACATGATTTAAATTGTTACAGCGTTAACCTAAAAGCCGAAGTTCCGTCTATTGGATGGAAACCAGTTGAGTGGTTTTGCTTTAATGCATCATGTTTCGATTATCTTTTTTGTTCGATGGCTACTAGATTTGGAAGTATTCGGTTGTCATCAGTAACTCCACATCAACCTTATATTCACTTGACAACTGAATTAAACGACGAGTACACGGTGATTCCGGTGATGTGAGTTTGCATTTATATATTTAAAAACAAAACGTTTTCAGCGATGTTCGTTTACATCCGATTACACATCATTATCCACATACCCTCGGTGTATGTCTCCAACCAATATTCTTTTTTACTGATTGGACAGTCATTATTCAGTTCTTCGAGTCCTGGATTGCCCAGGGCGCCACAAAATTCTATTTTTATCTTCACAGCTACACGTGGCAAACCAAAAAAGTTTTGAATTTTTACAAACAATCGTTGGGCGATGATTTGGAGTTGTTGGACTGGAGTGATTTGCCGGTTCATTCAAGAAGTCGAGGTGACTATGAAAAGGATCCAAATAGTAGGACGTTCCGACATGGAGCAACAGCGTTTATGCATGATTGCATGATGAGAGCAAGGTATTGACACTATCTGCAGTCTTTGGCTACTTGAACCTGGGGTATGCGGCAAATTTGTCAATTTTCCCGTTTGCGATTTGCCGCACACATTGAAAATTTTTAATAAAAATTTTGCCCAAAGCTAATGGTTTTTATCAGAAACTTATTGCAAGAAAACATATAATCGTGTGTCTTTCATTTTTTTATTCAAGAAATGCACATGCGCATTCGGCAAAAATCAAACGAAAACCAGTGAAATTAGATTTTTCCATTATTTTTGGCCCTTTTTGAGCTCCAAAAATGTTGCGATTTACCGAGTATGACGACCGCCGCAAATTTGCCGAATTTGCCGAATTCGTCGAGTTTGAAAATTTCTAAGTTCGCCGCACACCCCTGACTTTGGCTCCAAAAAAGTATTTGGTGATTCATAAATTCGACAATCGCCGAATTTATAATTTTGGACCGTAGTCATTTCCGGAAATAGACGATTCTACCGAAATTGCCGGAAATTTTGAAAACCGGCAATTGCCGGAAATACAAATTTGATACTTTTTGTAGATTTAGGAGCCTAAACATAATTTTGATGAACAATTTTCTATTTTTGAGCTCAAGATGATCTTAAAAACTACTTTTAAAACAATAGTAAACCAAAATACCGTATATTCTCTATTAGTGCGGCATCTCTATTAGTGCGGCACCCTTAATGCCCTTTCGAAAATTAGTGCGGCAGTCTCTAATAGTCCGGCAGTCTCTAATGGCGCGGCACCCCTTTTTTTTGGTTGCGAAAGCCACCTCAAATATTCGATTACTCCAATGGTATCCTTGTTCAATCTTTAATCATTTCTCATAAATTTTCACTTAAACATTGCATTTCAGTGGGGGCAAAATACACAATTTTCATTGATTTTAACATAAAATATGAAGTTTTATGAGGGAATTTTGAGTTTACTACTCTTGAAAGTAGTAACCTCAAAATGAAAATTAGTTATCGAAAATTAGTACGGCAGTCTCCAGTAGTCCGGCAGTCTCTAATACTGCGCAAGCCGCGAAAGGCCCGGAAATTAGTGCGGAATGCCGCACTAATAGAAAATATACGGTATACAGTTCAATAGTAAAAGTATAGCTATTCTCCCTTCTAGGTCTAAAGTAAAATTTGTTGCAAACACTGACTTGGACGACTTGGCGGTTTCCTCATCACTAAATATCTCTGATGCTCTGAACAAAGCTTCGGATCGTCACCCAAACGCAGCACAATTCAAAGTTGACTGGATTTTGAGCCATCAGCCTGTAAGCTTAATGACTTAAACTAAGAAAATAATATTATTTTTAGCAACATTGGGATTCGATTCATACTCCACGTGATGTAAATTTTGGCTTACAGTCTGTGAGGGTGCTTGAGATTGATAGCATTCGTTACGATTATAGAGTGTCAAAGAAAATGTTTCATCGGCCTGAGAGAGTACGTTTATTAGTTTATTTGGTATGAATATTGCATACACATGTCTATTTTTCAGGTTGTTCACTTTGATATGCACTCAGTATATCGCAATGAATTATCCGAAGACAAAACACATCAACATACAACAATTGAGATATACGATAGCTTGAATCTTTATTATCTTCATCTTCGAAGATTTGAACGTCATTTACTGAACCCACCTGTTGTTAAATATAACAACCGATTTAATAGCTCATTACTAATGAAATTAAACACAAAAATGTTGGATCAATTCACGGAACGGATGGAGGGAACTGAGTTTGGAGGTATACTCATTCACTGACTATTTGTAGATCTATTCAAAATTTCAGAAGCAATGCTGTCTCCTTGGGCTTTAGACGCTCATCAAACAATGCGAGATTTAGAACAATGTCGACGAGAGGCTTTTGGCACAATATTAGACGATAGAAACCAAATGTGTCAGCAAAGTTCTGCTGGATGTGAAGGAATGCTGACATCTGGCATATCGTTTATCAAAACACCTCAAACATGGGTAAATATTGCTCACAAGGCACTTTTCAATAGCTACGTCGAGAAAACAAAGTTATTTTCATTATTCCAGTGAATATAGCTCACTGTTGTTATTTAACACAAGGGTTATGTTGGTACGGGTTTCAAACTGTTTCAATTGAATAAATTTTTTGAACACGGATGTTTTTCATGGTTTTCATGGTTTTATTTATTTATTTCAATACGATTTTATAATCGTGTCATAAGTTTTTTTGTCTCATAGTTTCATTTCCTACTATTGGACACGGTTTTCCGTCTTACTGAATATACATATATGCGCAATTTTGATTTCCGGCAATCAATTGCCGGTTTTCAAAATGTCCGGCATTCGGCAATTTCGGCAGTTGCCAGTTTTGTGAATTTTTGGCAATCGGCAATTGCGAATCCCTGATATAAATGTTCCTCCTTCTGAACCAGTTTGCACTGCTCACTATATAATTATTCAACATGTGTTCACCCTTCCATCGGAGGTGCAAATCTAATTACTGCACGATGTGTTTGCTTGCCGTAAAATTATTATGCATAAGGAACAATCGGATTTCCCAAAACTTCACAATTTATTGGGAGGAAATTCAAAAAAACTTGTTTAAAGGAAATAAACTGTTGTGCTTTCTTTACTTTCTTATAATTGTCTATTTGTTTTTAAAAAGGAAAGTTTTGATATCGGACCAGTAGTTTGAGTCATGGTATAGGTATGTCATTGATTTCTGAAGAGATCCTTGAAGAACTGTTGGATGGAATTCGAATAGCCAAAGTACAATTCCCCATACGGCTGCACCAAATAATGGGAAGACTGGGAAGTCTGAAATCGAATTTGAGTTGGGAGTTCTTTTGTTGAAAAATTATTGACTCACTTGGCTGAGGTATAATTTTCTCATTAGCCGCTAATTTGGTTAATCCGACAACAATTCGCGACAACAGATACAAGTTTATCTGAAAATTTAAAAAAATTTTCTAGTTTTAGAAATTCTATGTTTACAGGGTGGGCCAAAAGTATGGTAACACGTTTGCAGCTCTATAACTTTACTAGTGGAGAGAGTTATTACATCAATTTGCACAAGTTTTGTTCTCCATAAAATACTGGCCAGATGAACGTTTTGAATTTTCAAAATATTCCCATCCGCATCGCTGCAGGCCTTCAGAACTTTTGAGATCACGACCTTTATGGCACGCAAGTCGGCATTCTGCGGGATTTCTACATTTTTCTCGAGGAATCCATCAAGTGTCTTACAAGTTTTTATAGTTCAAAGAATGCTCTTGGTCTAGAGATTCTTTAAAAACAAAAATCCAAATAATTTCTATCACGGTATTTCTGTCATGGACTGCGGCAGTAGGTTAAGTCTTGAATGGCATAGTCGCCAGAAAGATGGATGTGAGCGGCGAGTAGCAGTATGCAGAAAAATTCATTTTAGTATTTTTCGAGACGTTTTGACCTGACTTTTCAGATTTTTTTTAGAAAATTGAGCTCGGATGATTTTGTGGGTCGTTACGCCTTGCGAAACCAAAAAAACAGTAAATTTCGCAAAGTTGAATTCATGAGACATTCAAAGGTTCTTGCTAGGCGCCAGTGTCGACACAGAAAATTTTTATATGCTACAAAAACAATTAAAAACGCTTCTTCACTTCTTTAACTTTAAATTTAACATAAAAATCATACATCTGAAAGTTATTGGCGTGCGTGGGAGGTGTGTTTGTGTGGGAAGTGCCGCGTGCCAAAACACCGTTTTTTCGAAAGGGTTCGCCAAATTGTCGAGGTGATAAAGATCGCACCTTATTGGGAAACATTACAAATTTTGAGTCAAATTAAAGGAAATTTATTCAGCTATCAGTATTCGATAGAAGAATGTACGTATGTCGTGGCAGTCGCGCGAAAAGCTCATGTAAAAGAGCGCTTCATGTGTTACCATACTTTTGGCCCACCCTGTACATACATAACTGATTTGAGCAAAGATATCTGAGAAATATTTTTAAATGGATTTACATTTTCCCCTGATTCCGAATTTTTAAGTGAAAAAAGTGAAAAAAAAATCCCTGATTTTATATTTCAGCTGGAAATCACAACTCAGGGAAATGTTTTTAAATTTTTTCACTTTGATATTCGGAACCAGGGGAACATTTGGAGTCAGTTAAAAATATTTCTCAGAGTTCGGTACTCCACCTTTGAACACAACTCACTTGCATATTAACGGCATTGTTTTCTCCAAAGACATAATATCCCATGACAAGAGCAGCAGCAAAACTATGCCATTCTTTCTTTTTCCCATCAATTTCACTTAGTGCTCCTTGAAGAAATTTATAAGAAAACACAAACTTTCCAAGGTTCAATGCATGAGTTTTCGTTAGTCGGAAGATTGTGAGAAGTTTTTGAAGAATTCTGAATGAGTAAATTTTAGAAAAATAATTGCTTTCACGGTCGAATACGGGAGTGCGTGGCAATCGTAAATTTTCGGCATATGACAATTTCAGCAGTTTGCCGGTTTTTTGGAATTTTCGGGAATCGGTAATTGCCGAAAATTCGATGGCCGAACGGCAATTGCCTGGTTTGAAACTGTTCTGCAAAATTGAAAAAAATTTTTTAGAAAAATATTTTAGTTTTTTCAACAGTTCATATTCATGTTCAGTTCAATGATCAGATTTTTATCTTCAATTTTTTCCAAAATCCAAAAATACCTACGTTCCTTCTCCAAACAGGAAGACCATGACCAACGCATGTGGGGCACGAATCCGAACTCCATATCTGTGAAATCAAACGGTATGTTAAATTAATGTAATCTGCACATACACTAATCCATTTCTCAATCCTTTCAACGCAGCCAATAGAAACTTTTGGTCTTTAAATTTGTAAAGCAACGCATTTCCAATAGTCTCCCAATTTTCGATTAGATATTGCAATGAGTCGATCATTTTGTTGAAATCTTACCCTGAAACCTGACAAAAATTTCAGAGTGTGTGAATTGATGAAGGAAGCGGAAATATTGCTAGAGAACCGATGAGAAACGGAAAAAAGTGTTTAAAGTGGGCGAAACTTCAAAAAAAAAGACGATAAGACATAAATTAAACCGGCGAAATTTTTTATCACTGAAATTATATTATTGATTATAGTATAATTGTCACAAAAGGGGTGATGAAAACTCAAAAAAACGTTTAATAGACAAGAAATATACTATATAACCTGCCTACGTTGTACTGATCTTTCTCTAACTGTCTACATCTCTGGTATCAAGACAACTCTTATCAATAAATGTTCAATGAATGGTAAGACAGGTGAATTGACAAGTTATAGTCCGTGGCTTTGCCACATCATACAGCTCAATGTTTCGCATTAAAGTGTGACGCCACAAGCCTGATTTTTTCCGCACACAGGCAATAATTGAAAATTATCCTGAATAGTTAAGAATTATTTTGGTTGACTTTTGTCATTTTTCAAAATTTTCCTGTTGAGTTTCAACTCTTCCAAAGGTCCTAATACTCCGGAAAAGATTAAGAATACCAGAAAGGTGGCGAAACCTCACAACCCATTAATTATCCGACAAAGAAAGCTGGTAAAAGAATTAAGAGATCTAATTTATCACTCTTTCTCTCTCTTTTCGGTAGCATCTTATTCCTTTTCATTTAGTACATCAATATCCGACAAAGTGATTAACATCACAGTCACCTTATGGCCATTCATCACATTTTGAAGATGTTGTTGAGTAATGATTGATAGCTGACAAATGAACATCTTATTTTATTTTTTATACAGTCGTACAAAAACACGAATTATTACGGGACCATGAGATCATGAGAATGCCTATTTACTGGCGCGAAAATATTGGCAGGCCACGGCAGCGAGAGAGAATTTGGCGAAGAGAGACACAGGTCCCTTCGCTACGAGATATTTGCCGCCAGAAAAGTAGGCATTCTCATGATCTCATGGTCCCGTAATAATTATTTTTCGAGTTCAGGTTGGAAATTGGAATGCTTATTTTAGGGCTCCCATGAGGTCGCCGCATCGTCGTCCGCGCCGGCCTCAGAGGTCGCCGGGTGTATCCGAATGTATAGTGTGGTGCGGAACCCCGAACGTGTCGGCTGCTTCCGAATAACTACTTTTTGCACTTCATGGCATACACAAGCCGGACGCGCGGGGTCGGCCTGAGGCCCGCATTTCCGGACCCACATGTCTGGTTTGGGTAGGTTTCCACGGCGGCCGACAATTTCCGAGTTTTGCCACTCACTATAAATTTGCTGATTAAGTATAGTGAGTGGCCAAACTCGGAAATTGTCGGCCGCCGTGGAAAACTACCCCAAACCGGACGCATGTGGGTCCGGAAATGCGGGCCTCAGGCCGACCCCGCGCGTCGGCTTGTGTATGCCATGAAGTGCGAAAAGTAGTGGTGGTGTCAAAATCGGACGACCGGACGCCGATTTGCACAGCCCTAATCATATTCAAGACACTTGAAGTAGAGGATTTTCATTATTTTATAATTTTATAAATAGTGACGAACAAGTTAGAATAGAGGCAGAATTTCAGATAACTGGTATCGTTTTTTGAAAAAAAAACATTTATGGAACTGTTTTTGACTCTAATCAAATAAATTCATACGATTTTCTTTCATTTTGCGTTTGTCAAATTTACTTCAAACTTTTCAAAAAAAATTTGTTTGAAATTCAGATTATACAAAACTTTAAAAACAATCGAGTTTCAAAATCAGTGATTTGGATCAGGAATCTGAAAAATCCATGCTACTCCACCATTGATTAATAATTGTACCTCATCGAGCTCTTTTTTCGAAATTTCAGGTTGAGGTACGCTCCAGGCAGGGGTGCGCGGCAATTGCCGAGCGACAATTCTACAAAATGGTTTGGCATGTTCCCCCGATATTTTTCATCAAAATTTAATGATACAATATAGAAAAATACTTGCTTTATTTGAAAATAAATTTTATTTGACTTGGAACAACCGAGAACGTGTTCAAAAATTGTCCGAATATTGAAAATTGCCGGTGAAATTTTTCGGCAACTTTCCCCGGCAATTTTTAACTTATTTTGTAGTATTGCCGTCCGGCAATTGCCGTGCACGTGCACCCTTGGCTATCCTAAAGGGGCTGTCCTTTTTTGACAAAAAATGATTTTTTCTAAGGTTTTTTCGGAAAATTTACAATTTTTTGATAAAGTTAATTTCACTGGTGAAGTTTATTTTTAGTCTTTGATCGAAATTTTTTCGGTAGCTCTGCCACGTGTCACTCTGAATTTCCGTCTTCATATTATCATATTGAAAATCCCTGAATCCCCGTAATAATATTAATTCAATTTCCCTCATTTTCCGTCTTCCCTTTCCTTAAAACCCCCACTCTTCCCGTCTGAGACCTCTTCCTTAGGCTCCGCCTCCATTTCTTGGCCGCACCCATTTCTCTGCACCGTCTATCTCTCTAAAACCTCTAAGAATAGGGTTTTCGTCTATTTCTAAGAATTTCCCCTGTGTTAAATAATACTAAGCAATTTTTTAAAATAAAATTTTTAGCTTTTTGGAAGAAATACATCCTAAATATTCATGAAGCCGTATTGTCTATAATGTCTCAACTATTCAAATTTTCTTATTTTTTGATACTTCTTGGGTGTCTAAAAGGAACAGGTAGGTGTCCTCTGGCACAGCAGGAAGTATTTTGAATATGCTAATTGGATTAGTTTTCTCAAGAAAACATCGAGAAATGGGAAATTCAACGGATTCAGCTAGAATTAAAGGAAATATCATTAAAAAATAGTCTTTTCAAAAAATTCACAAAATTTTATGTAGACTGTTCAAAAATTTCCTGTCAAGGTTTCGGCAAATTTCAAAATTTTCAGAAAATGTGAGCTAAAAGGTGGGCATTCTTTTTTTTAATATGTAATATCTTTTTTCAATACTCGGACTTGTTTATTCAGAGATATTCAGAGATTCACCTTGTCCTAAATTTCAAACTTCCAAAAAAAGAAAGTAAACATTGCGGTTTTCTGAAGGTTAAGCACCTAAAAAAAGACACATTTTGGTTTTTCTTTTCAATCTGTAAAATTTTGCAATATTGACCCATATTTTTTCGTAACATTTGAAAATGTTCCAGATTCCGCTCAATTGCTAATTGAACCATCATTTTTACTTGTTGAAGAAGACTGGCCTGTAGGTACACATCTTCCAGTAACAATATGTCCGAAAAATGTGAAGGTACGTGAAAAGATACTATTCATTTGAAAACATATATTCCGACTTGGCTGTCACAAACATTTCAGATACTCTGAAAATTTTTCAAGACATTTTCTCTCGGCTTTCGAGATCTTATAAATTTTACAAAATATCCCGGTGGTGATTTCCCTGAAAGGATAATAAATTACTATTATTATTATTATTATTATTATTAAAATATGACATGGCCCCGTTAAGTTTACCCGACTGACTTTTTGTGACAGCCTAGAGCTTAAAATCAAAACATGTCTCGTTTTAAAAATGAAGAACCGAAATCTGAAACTTTTCTGAGACTGAACCAAAACTACCGAATTTCGAAATGAGAAGTTTTGAAAGTTTTTCAAAAAATAGTTGAGGCGGTTCAAAGTCCTGGAAAAAAGGCCCATTTTTTTTACTAAAATCAATATTTTTGCTTTTTTTGTTGATTTATGTACATTTTCGGACAGTTAAGCACAAAAATGCATCTTTTATTTGTGCTCTGGCCGAGAACACAAATAAAATTCAGAAATTTGAACCGCCATAGCTTTTTTTAAAAAAGATTTTCAAAACTTCTCATTACGAAATTCGGTAGTTTTGGGCCATTTTGGGTCTAAAAAAGATTTCGGTAAATGGGTACACTCACTTTTTTCGCCTACAAAAATAATAAACAATTTTGCACCGTACAGTAACATTACTAATTCAGATTTTATCCGGAGATCCAGCCAGCTACTTCACTGTTGTTAAAATCAATGAAACGTGCTCCACGTTGCAGTTAAATTTAGCTCTAGATGCAGATGTGAGTTTTTTCTTTCAGCTTTCTAGTTCCATTTTCATAATCTCTCATTTGTCCTCCTTTAAAAAGAACCTCCTCACACACACACACACATACACATACATACACAAATCCGCACGCAAAGATCTATATACTTTTATGGTCTGTTACCCGGCTTCTTGCTTTCTGGTGGTGGTGATGGTGATTAGTACATTTGACTAGCGGGGGCACTGACTACTGAACATATATATATATGGAGTTGAGAAACGCAGACGAAGACGTTAGCAATGATGCGCGAAATTTGCGCAAAGAGAAACGAACGGTACGGCATTGCTACTGATGTTGGGGTCTAAAAGCTTATTTTAACAGAGAAATGGTATTAAGATAGGACCTATAACTTTTTATAATGGCTAGGGTTTTGATTGAATACGGTTTATTTTTATAGTGCATAAAGTTTTAAAATTGGGTTCTACTATACTCAAAATAACTCAAAAAGACCATGTTTTCGTAATGAAGCATCTTGGTAAATTGTTTTTTACAAAGATAAAAAAAATCGAAATCTGAGACTTTGCTTTTTTAGACCGAAAATGACCCAAAACTACCAAATTTCGTAATGAGACGTTTTGAAAATTTCTCAAGAAAAATTTATGGTTCTGGAAAAAAGGTACTCCACCTTTAATTAAAAAAAATGGAGCTACTCGAAAAAAATTGTAATATTTAACGCACTAAAACTCGCACTTTAAACTCGTAGTAACCGACCGAAAAAGTAGTAAATGATGATTATCAAACACGAATGATTCCCAGTGGCTACAAGACTGACAATTTGAGAACATTTGAGACTCCAGATAATTTTAATTTTTTAGTTCGGTTTTTTATCTTTTTCTATTTGAGCAAAAAATCAAAAACGATATTCATTTTTAATCCTACATTTCAGTACTCAAACAATTGGTTTGAAAAGCGGCAAAATTAGGTCAAAAAGGTCATTTCGAAGTGCTTTATCCCCTTTCGATGATGTCCTCATATTCCAGTCGACTGGTCAATTAATAATTAAGAGGGGAATCCCAATTAACGTGTCACCACCGTATGTGCCATTAAATCTGAGTTTGTGTATATATGGAGAGCATTTCAAATCGAAACATTTATTAATTATTTATAGGTAGGAGCTATACTGAAAAAGTATAACAACTGAGTAAAAAGCCAAAAAATTGAAACTCGTTGGTGAAGTCATAGGTATAGGCATAAACTTACTAGGGAGTGTTTTAAATATACGGTGCGATTGGGAAAAGGTAAACGTGTTATGCGATAGCTTGCATCTTATGCTTTCAGAATCTGATCTCATCTGAAAATTTAGTACTGAAATCAATGCATTTCCTATGGTTTCACTGTTGTGAATTTTTGTGTCTCACGCCAACAGAAGTCTCAGTTAGGTTTGGATTTTGGGATAAGCTTATGCAAAACCATTAAAAAAAGTTTGTTTCACACGTCGTTTCAAGCTTATCCCAAAATACAAAAAAAAACTAAGTCTATGCCTATGATTATAAATGATTATTCAAGGTACCAAGAAGACTTGATATTTTTTCAGATTTTCAGTTTTGACTGTATGCCCCTAATTTTTTTTACTTCTGCTATGACGAATGCGTGGATCTGAAAATCTGGCGTAACACGCATAATAACAACTGTGACGTAATAATAACCCGATCTGACACTGACGACTACCCGTGCTGTCCTATCTAAAATAACCACTACCCAGTGGAAAGCTGTGAAGTATTTTCTCAAACTCACAGCTTTCCATGTTTTGTGAAACTTGTGTTCTACTTACTCGATAAGCCGTTCGTGACAACCGTCTTCCCCGTCGAAACAGCTACCGTAATCCCTTCCCACCGGTAGCCGCTGATGCTCCTCACGCGGCGGAGAAGAAGAAGAAGCGAAGAAGTGTGAACTTTTGTCTTGTTTTGTATTCGAAATAGTCAATAAATTTGTGTGGAAAGAGATAGAGGGAAGAGCACAATGTGTGTGTAGGAGATGTTGACAGTACAGATTAGATTGGTCAGTCGGAACGTCCAGATGAAGAAAGATGGTCAAATATGATGTGATGGCCAAAACCAAAGGGTTTTTGGATATTATGTTTGGAACTTTATTTCAAAATGTTGCAAGAAAATAAACTTGAAAATTTCGAATATTTAGAGGTTACCCCTTGAAGTTTCAACATTTTCACTCCGTAATTCTACTCAATTCTAGAAATTTCCACTTGACTAGAGGAAACGTATGAAGATAATCGTCCTTGCCTCTCGTTTCGTATTGAATAGGCCAATAGGCGCTATATATAACAGGCGTGTAAATCGGAATAATACCTCCAGCCGGGTGGTTTCATCCCACTTTTTTGCCACGTTTTTTCATGCTTAAGGAAAGTTCGTGATGTCCTTGAGGAAGTGCGGGGGATAGTTCAGACTTTTAGCCTGAAGATAAGTTTTAAATTATGGGATCACATGCGGTGTTTCAGTCTAAAGCATTCTTAACCATGTAAAGTCGAACATATTTTCACCCGTCTTAAATTGAAAATATCTGCTACGGAGTGTCATCAGTGGGTAGACACTTATTATAGTAGAAAAAACAATACCTGAAACAAATACTCCAAAAAAAATTTTCGGACAAGTAGAAAAACTTCTGAAAATTCGAATTTTTAGGTTATTTCAAGCATTTTTCGAATTTGAGCAATCAAAAAGCAGTTGAAGCATTTTTTCTATTTGATTGCATATAGATACATTTCAAATAATTTTTTAAAGTTGTACAATGGTTTTTTATCGTTTTTGCACGATGAAATTTCAAACATATGCTTTCCGTGGGAAGTATTTGGTGCCTAACTGGCCGGCCTTAAAGCCTTAAGGTTATGCGTCTAGTCATTTATATGTAAACCCTACGTAAACATTTTTCCCTCTGATGATACTTGAAAGTAATATCGATTTTTTTTTTTCAAAAATTCAAAGCTTATGGAAAACTACTGTTATCAAATACTTTCGAAAATTTCTGTTTTTAAAGTAAATTTTTAAGGCTTGTTTTATAAGGTTTGAACTTATTAGGGTCTAACTATTGTCGATCTAACTATTAAAGAACACGTTTCGACTGATTTGTGAGGGAAAAATGAAAAGACGAAGGAAATCAAAAGGAAACAGGGTGCTAATTGAAATTGAAACTACTGTGGTTTATCGAGAGACGCAGAGAATGGTTATTTATATGCCAAAACACAGAAAGAGAGGGTACTGGTAATAGTAATTAGTTGTTAGGTTGTGGCAGGGATTTGTGATGAATTTTCACTGTTTTGTAAGGGATATAGCACATATTCTTTGTGCGCTTACAATGATTTCTCACTCGGGAAAGCGTTAGCCTGTTCTATCTAGTTGTACTAAAAGGAACATAGAGAACGTACAAGCTAATTCCAAAAGCACAGAACACCAAAACAGGAGTATTAATTCGATGTCGTTACTTTCTTGCCACCGTTGAAACATAAGCTGTAACCGTAACCAAGAAAAAAAGATGAATATAAATAACTATTCATTTTTCCTTCATACGGAAAATCTGAAAATAGACATATCTTCTTTATAGGTTCTTTTGCAGTTTTTCTGTAGCACTTTCTTGTACTTCTTTAAATTCTTCAATACTTTTTTTTATATTTTTACTCTTATGGGTAAATCATAATAAAGTGATACACACACAAGTTATTAATTGGATGCCTCTGAAGTTTAAAATTTTGATTTTTGATAATATTTTTTTGAATGTATGTATCCATATGTTATATTACAATTAGTTCCACGGTTTAGACATCTTCCACTACTCCATCCAATTGACTTTCAAGTATTTTGAGACATTGTGTCTCTCTCCGTCTCCCAAACACTGTCACACTATTTCCCCGAATTTCAAGTGTATATTATTCATATTCTTGTATATATCTACTCATCTTTATTTTATTTCAGAAAGAAAATGCCGACGGTCTCCGTGGGCAATCGTTCTCACTTGTCATTGCGGGACCTAAAAAATCGAGAGCCACGTTGGAGGTTCAGGTTGGAATTCTAAATGATTGGAAAGCATTAAAGTTTTAAAAACAAACCAAACCAAATTTAGTGGTTCAACATGTTTTTTCGTGTTTTTTTTTTGTTTTTGCAGAGAAAACCGAAAAATAAAATTAAGATTTTTGAGTGTATTTTTCCGAATTAAAAAGTTTTCGGAAAGGAAAAAGTCAAACTTCGGCAAGCTGCCAAATTTAATAAAAAATAGTTGAGATTTCGGAAACAAATTTGAAAATGTCTGCTGATTAAACTGATAGTGAGTAATTGCCATTTTTGACTGAATTTTGCAAAATTCATAAAAAATTTTGAACGGTTTTACAATGATATTTAGACATTTTAGCATTATATCTCTCAAAAAACTATGAATTTTTTTTTTCAGATAGTAGATGTCAATGATAATTCTCCACAGTTTTCAAACACTCCAAGCAGTTTTGAAATATCTGAAAATGCTGAAATTGGGACTGATATCTTCAAAGTGACCACCTTGGACCCAGACACGGGGATTTCTGGAATTTCCAGATTTTCTGTAGAGGTAATTATCTTTTGTTGTCTAAATATTCCGAAAAACTTTATTTTTTAAGGGAGATAGTTCTTTTACGTTAGCTAAACGCAAATGCTCATCTGGAAAATGCTCAACACAATTACGTCTGGCAAAGAAACTTGATTTCGAAGAGTAAACAGTTGCAATTTGAAACAAAAAATTAAATAACTATTTTCAGAAAGCCAATTCATACTTTCAACATTACTGCAAAGGACGGCGACCCACATTCCAATAGAACACATACAGTTGCCCATACTGTTACAATACATGTGAAAAATGAGAATGAGTGAGTTTTAAACGTTATTTGGATCATAATAGCTACCTAAAAAAAGTATATCACCAGTGTGAAAATTGTTCAAAACCACTACTTTAGTACCAAAATTATCAAATAGCATAATTAATTTTTTTAAGGTAAAGTAGCACCAGTGGGGTAAGTGTTTAAAACTACTCATAAGGGTCCAAAATGACCGAATATCCTAATAAATATTTTCAACAATTTTTTGAAATGTTTTTATTTAGTGGAAAAAAGTGACAATTACTAGGTTTTTGCCATTCATAATTTTGAAAGTCGACCAAAAAAATGCCTAGATGTTTTATTATATGTATTTAAATTATTCGCATTCAACCATTGTAAGGGTCGGAACATGAGACACTGCTTTGGATTTCCTCAAAAGCTCATATTTTTAAAATTTTGGCAAATTGCCATAAAAGTTGCACCGGAAATTATGAAAAATCTAAAATGTTTTGGAAAGTTTTATTATGATACTCGGTCGTTTTGGATCATTAAAAGTGTATTTAGACAAAATTCCCACTGGCGCTACTCTATCAATTTACTGTTAGAATGTGAAACTCAGTTTAGCCCAGTTTTCAAAAATCATAGTTTTCGGAAAAATCCTATTTTTCAACTTTTGCAAATTTGGCAATTCATCAACTTTTAATATTTCAAAAGATACAAATTTTTGGCCATTTTGGACTTTTATCTATTAAAAAAAATCAAACCTTTAGCATTTTTCAGCGAACCTCCAAAATTTCTGACCGATTTCTCTCAAGTTTTCCCAATTTTCAAATCTACCAAGCCTGGAGATATAATTGCAAAACTTGAAGCTATCGATGTGGAAAATGGTGCGGAAATTCAATTTGGGATGAAAGAAAATGAACATTTAAAAATTGATTCAAAATCTGGCAATGTTCTTTTGAAAAAACTACCCACAGATGATGCGCTGATAACTGTGGAACTGTATGCCACGTCATCAAAAAACGGAAAATCAAAAACCGTAGAAATGAAACTAAGACTCATGAACGACGAGGCAACTTTACCTAAAATAGCGGAAAATCAGGTAAACTTTACGGGATAGTGAGTGTTTTTATATGTTTTTTTTTTATTTTAGGAAAAGCCTGAACTTTGTGAGTTTCCAATTTACGAAGCTCATTTGATTCAAGGGACTGGAACTTTCTCAACACCGCTCAAGATTAAGACATTGAAGTCTATGGCAGAGGTGGGATTTTTCGGTTTTATAAACTACCGCATCTCGGGGTTATGAAAGTACATCAACCCCAAATTGGCGTATCTTCAGAACAAAAAGCATCGTTTTCATTTCAAACGTGTTTTTTCAAACAGCAATGTATAGAAAAGTTGATGGTTTTGTATTGAACAAGTTTACTTATTTTACTTTGAGAGATTACAGTTTGTGTTTGTAAAATTGCCGTTTCCAGCTGAAAAATACAAATCTTATGTTAGCTCAATTTTCAGGAAAAAATTGTAATCTTTTCACTTTTTTGTTGAGAAAAGTTACCCAAAAATGCTCGCCAGAATTTCTCATAATTTGTTAAATTATCATAGTTTGATCTGGGCAAATTAAAGGTGAAGTTCCGAAATCTGAAAAAAATTTTTTAGGTACTTATGGGTTTTGTTCCCCCAAATTGGAGATGTTATGCCATCTCTTCTGTCTGTAAGTAACATTGGCAATGTGCCAAGTATATAGCGGCATAGTTGGTACGTCTAAAAAGAGTAGAAGGGGAGTGGTTGGTGGTGTGCTATCTGCCTGTGAAGAGAATGAGGGAAAGGGGGTGTTATGCCATCTTCTGCCTGTAAATGCCATTGGCAATGTGCCACGCTGTCATAAACTACAATTTCGCCATCATCTCCAATCTTTATGACGTTTGGTCGGAAGGCACTTGGATATGAATTTAAGGAGCGGTATTTGATTGGGAGTTGATGAGGAAATTTTCGCGGGTTTAAAAGTTACACTAAATTAAACACATTACATGCTGAAACTATTCCAAAAATAAGCTGGAACATTTTGAAATTTTTAAGAAATTTTGTAGCTTTCAGAATTTTGTTTGAAAGTGGGATAATGTATTCTGAACTGTGTTTTAGCTACACTTTCTTGGTAAGAATTTAATTTGAAAGGTGGAACTTGAAATTTTAGAAAACTGAAACATCTTGGCTGGAACGAAGCCCATACTTTTTTGAAATCCGAATTTCTAAGTGGAAAAATTCAAAAAAAAAATTTCCTTGATGTTATTTTTCAGCTTTTGCGTCCCCATGAGATTTTTCAAACGCCGAATTTTTGCGCCATGTGTTGATTTACGAGATTTGTGTATATTTACGAAATTTTTTATGTTTATCGGACTCTGATTTTCGTTTTTCAACGGGTTTTCTTCATTTTCGTCGTTTTCGCCAAAAATAAAAATAAAAAATTTTCCAAATTTTTTTCAATTTAGTATCCGATAAAGATTAAAAATCTCGTAAATCATCACATGGCGTCTCTGGCGCGATCATCGCGTTTGAAAAATCTCATGGGTGCACAAATGATATTTCCGATTTTAAGCTGAAATATAAAATCAAGGATTTTTGTAAAATTTTTTCACTTAGAAATTCGGAATCAGGGGAAAATTTGGAGCCATTTAAAAATATTTCTTAGATTTCTGTACTCCACCTGTAAATTGTCCATGAGAGCAGCGCTGAGAAGCGTCATAGTAACTGAAAAAAAATCAAATTTTTCAGGAAAAACCACGTCTGATCGGTGGCTCGGAGAGCTTTGATTTAAATGTTATTGATGATTTCCACGTGGAATTAAAAGTGCTGAACGCAGAAAAAGTTGCATCGCAAGTCTTGGACAGTGCACAGCTGTTGGTGAGGAATTTCGAATGTTTAGGCCTTCATTCCGAGATGACAAACTTTTAGGGTGGCAAAGGTTCTTTGGGGGCAAAGTATCCAAGGAGACAAAGTATCCAGTAGACAAACTGGGGTGTATCTTGGGGGGCATATCTTTGGTGACAACCTTTTTTTCAACTAGATTTTTATATGTATTTTTCAACTAATTTTTGTTCACATTTTTCTGGAATAAGTTTTTTAATGCAATTTTCAATCGATTTTCGGTTATAATTCCCTCACAATTGAATGTATGAACGATGGTCTTTTGGGAAAAGCTGTAAAACGTCCAACTAACTTGGAATATCGTGAAGCTCTTCCTGATGGTCTGATCCTTCAGCTCCGAAGGATCACATGGGTACCTTCTGATGTTCTGATCCTTCAGATAAGAAGGATCGTAAGGGTACCTCCTGATGGTCTGATCCTTTAGCTCCAAAGGATCACGAGGCTCTTCCTGATGTTCTGATCCTTCAGCTCTAAAAGAACATGAGGCTTTAATGCAAATTCTGCATCGAAAAGGACATTACGATGGAAATAATGACGAATTTAATTATAAAACACATTATAAAAAATTTAAAAACATATAATCATGACAAAAAAACAATATCCGGAAAAAATTTGATTAGGCCTAAAATTTATTTTTTATTTTTTTCCATTTATCGATTCAATATTAACATTTTTGAAAAAAATTTCGAGTTTTTTTTCAAAATTTTTTTTTTCAAATTTTGTCAAAAATCCATATGATCCGTCGAAGCTGAAGGATCAGAACATCAGGAGGTACCCATGTGATCATTCGGCTCTGAAAGATCAGATCATCAGGCAGAGCCTCATGTTCTTTTGGAGCTGAAGGATCAGACCATCAGGAGGTACCCTTACGATCCTTCTTATCTGAAGGATCAGATCATCAGAAGGTACCCATGTGATCCTTCGGATCGGAAGGATCAGATCATCAGGCAGAGCCTCATGTTCTTTTAGAGCTGAAGGATCAGAACATCAGGAAGAGCCTCGTGATCCTTTGGAGCTGAAGGATCAGACCATCAGGAGGTACCCGTACGATCCTTCTTATCTGAAGGATCAGAACATCAGAAGGTACCCATGTGATCCTTCGGAGCTGAAGGTTCAGAACATCAGGAAGAGCCTCGTGATCCTTTGGAGCTGAAGTATCAGACCATCAGGAGGTACCCTTACGATCCTTCTTATCTGAAGGATCAGAACATCAGAAGGTACCCATGTGATCCTTCGGAGCTGAAGGATCAGACCATCAGGAAGAGCTTCACGATATTCCAAGTTAGTTGGACGTTTTACAGCTTTTCCCAAAAGACCATCGTTCATACATTCAATTGTGAGGGAATTATAACCGAAAATCGATTGAAAATTGCATTAAAAAACTTATTCCAGAAAAATGTGAACAAAAATTAGTTGAAAAACACATATAAAAATCTAGTTGAAAAAAAGGTTGTCACCAAAGATATGCCCCCCAAGATACACCCCAGTTTGTCTACTGGATACTTTGTCTCCTTGGATAATTTGCCCCCAAAGAACCTTTGCCACCCTAAAAGTTTGTCATCTCGGAATGAAGGCCGAATGTTTATCATTTCAAATAATCATGTTTTACAGGTAAAATCACAATCTGGACAGTGTCGGATTGTTCTTCGTTCTGCAGCTCAAATGACACCAAAAGCCTCTCCAATTGCTCAAAAACTAAAAATAATTCCAAAATTTGAAAAATCAGAGTATCAATTTCAAGTTGTCGAAAATCGGGAGCCAACTGTCCTTGGAGAAGTAAAAGTGATTAGTGATGGACCCGTAACGTATGAGATTCTCGGAGAAAATGGAGAGAAATTTCAAATTTCAAATGATGGAGAAATTCAGAATTTGGAACCGATTGATCGGGAAACTTATGAAAAATTTGAATTAATTGTCAAAGCAACCGATTTGAATGGTAAGCTTGAAAGTAAAAAACACCCTGAAAGTTTTTAAAGTTTTTCGTAATTTTTAATTCAAGTTTTGGCAATTTACCATCTTTTTGAAAATTTTGGAATTTTTGGGAAAGTTAGCCATTTCACTTTTTTGCGAAGTTTAAATTGTTTATCTTTATATATTTAAAAAATACAGTTTGTCTGTCCATAGTTTGTAATCTATGTAGTTTTGGTAGTGTGCAAAGTTTTGTCTTTTGAAGAGATATCGGTTTGGGATTAGTGGGAAGATATGGTCGGGGTACTAAAGGATGGGGTACTGTAGAGTACTGTAGGATCACTGTAGTTTAGGAAAAATTGAGTTTTTGTCTTTTGAAGAGATATCAGGTTTTAGTGGGAATTTTTTGAGAAAAACTTTGGCGGGAAATTCACATTTTCTGAGAAAAAAATAACTGGAATAACTGGAAACTCATAAAACTGTTTTTAAATCTGGAAGCTTCTAGAACTTTCTAGAAACATTTGAAACTTTTAGAATTTTCTTATTTTGAAGGTCTCCGAAATTCCATGAAAAAGTGTAGCTGCAGAGAAGGCCTACCATTTTTGAAAATAAAGTAATGTTCGCGAGTCGGAGCCGACACTTAGCGCGTGTGAACGGCTGGTATTTGTATAAATAATTATTTGCATGTTATAAATTCAAATTCTTAATTTTTAAAGGGTCATCTGGTAAATCCCAATTGATTATCCACGTGAAAGATGAAAATGATAATTCGCCTATATTCGATAAGGAGCACTATTTTATTACAGTAGACGAGGGAAAAAGTGAAAAACTAAAAATTACGGTTGGTAACATATCTTATGTACACTGTAAAAAATTAAAACTGTAGGCTACGGACGCCGATTCGGGAAAAAATGGCCAAATTGTGTATTCAATTGATCAAAAAATCGATAATTTACCAATCGACATATCACCAGATGGAATGCTTTTTATTGGAGCCATTGATAGAGAGAATATGGGAAACTCAAATGAGGTCAATTTGACAGTAACAGCATCAGATTCTGGGGAACCGAAGAGAAGTGCCAGTGCAACGGTAACTATCAGAGTAAAGGTATATTTTTGAATTATACGTATTATGTTACCGCTTGGTATTTTAAAAGTGGTGTAGTCAAATATTTTATTGTTTTATTGGACTCAAAACTGTCTAAAACACACCGAATTTCATAATGAAACTTCTCCAAAACCTCACAATAAAATTATTATGGCAACTCAAAAAATGACCGGAAATTAGTTGAAATTTGAGCGAATTGTCAAGCGGCTGGAAATTAATTTGTTCGAAATCATAGTCTAATTAACTGGTACACCCAAAATTAGACGGTGATTTCAAAAAAGTTAATTTCCAGACAAGTTGGTCAAATTTCAACTGATTTTAGATCATTTTTTAAGCCGCCATAACTTTTTTTTTGGGCAGTTTACAAGAAGTTTCATTATGAAATTCGGTGTGTTTTCAGACAATTTTTAGTCTAATAAAGTAATAAAAGTTTGACTACACCACTTCTAAAGTGTTGTATTGCAATTCTAATATGTAGATTCAGCAATTTCACTCTGATATTTCACACTTTTTCTGAATGATCACGAACAAAACACGTAATTGTTCAGAAAACTTGTAAATTTGAGTGAATCATCAAGAAAATAACAAAATGGAAAAGTGTATTTTAAATTTTGAACTAGGTTTCGGAGTTCCATCCTGCACAATTCTCGATATACCAAAACTTTAGCAAAAAGTTTTGGAAAAGCTAAAAATGTTAATTCCGATATCTGTGATGTTTGGTCATATGGAGATATTAAGAATTTAGTTATAAAAAATTTACAGCAACGCTACTCCACTTCAATTACACATTTACAGGATATCAACGATAACTCGCCGGTATTTTCAAACTCCCGATACTCAATCCCGCTGGATGCAAATATCTCCCCGGGAGGCATCATCGGACGCCTTGAAGCTACTGACGCAGATTCCACGTCACCAAATAATTATGTGACGTATACAAGCGGAGATCCAAAATTCACAGTCAGTGATTCCGGAGAAATTCTGTTCACGGGACCCGGAACTTTGGAAAAGTCTGCGAGTTTGGAATTCAACGTGACTGCTCAGGATGGAGGAGATCCGATGAACAGTGCAAACGCTCTCGTGGTCATAAATGAGCATCGATCCATGAAATCAATTGAAAATGAATTGACGACTCAGATTAATAGCAATGATACTGGGGGTGAAAAGGTAATTAATAATTTTGAACTAACAATAAGGAAATTGACATTTTTTCTTTTGATGGGACTATTGTAGGAGTACGGTAGGATTACCGGGGCTATTGTAGGAGTACGGTAGGATTACTGTAGTTTTGAAAAAAAACTGACTTTTTGTCATTTGAAAGCGGAACTTCAATTTCTGTCAAACAATTTTGAAACAATTTTTAAAATTTTTCAAACAATTCAAATTTGATACTTTTTGTAGATTTAGGAGCCTAAACATAATTTTGATGAACAATTTTCTATTTTTGAGCTCAAGATGATCTTAAAAACTACTTTTAAAACTATAGTAAACCAAAATACCGTATATTCTCTATTAGTGCGGCATCTCTAATAGTGCGGCATCTCTATTAGTGCGGCACCCTTACTGCCCTTTCGAAAATTAGTGCGGCAGTCTCTAATAGTCCGGCAGTCTCTAATGGTGCGGCACCCCTTCTTTTTGGTTGCGAAAGCCACCTCAAATATTCGATTACTCCAATGGTATCCTTGTTCAATCTTTAATAATTTCTCATAAATTTTCACTTAAACATTGCATTTCAGTGGGGGCAAAATACACAATTTTCATTGATTTTAACATAAAATATGAAGTTTTATGAGGGAATTTTGAGTTTACTACTCTTGAAAGTAGTAACCTCAAAATGAAAATTAGTTATCGAAAATTAGTACGGCAGTCTCCAGTAGTCCGGCAGTCTCTAATAGTTCGCAAGTCGCGGAATGCCCGGAAAGCGGCATGCCGCTTGAGTAGAGAATATACGGTGGATGCCCAAAAATGCCCATTTTCAGTCTGAGATCAAATGGTTGAATGCTGGTATGCCCGGGTACACCTATGAGATAATCCGTGCCTCAGCCGACGGATTCTCCGATTCTGAGGTTGCCACGTGGATATCGATAGACTCGAAATCGGGACGAATTTACACTTTGAAGAAGGTTGACCCATCAAGAGTGAAGCAAATCAAATTGCACATATCGATGCGAAAAGGAAAACGTGAAGTCCCTGTGGAACTGATAATTAACGTTATGGACACTGATGACGTCACACCTATTTACAGTACTCCTACCCGTAAACTCAGTGTAACGGAATCTGCAACACTAGGTACTACAGTAGTCGATATGCCAGTTGAAGGAATCAAAGAGCAAAATGAAATAAAGTTAGTTTTTGATAGTTTTTAGACCACTCACCAATAACTAAATAACATGTTTGTTTGTTCGCTACTAACACCCTTCCCTTTTCAGATATTCTCTCAAAATTACCTCTGGACCACGTGGAAAACTTCAAATCGATCGATATGGAACTATAAAAATCATAAAATCATTAGATTTTGAAACAGAACAAATAATCAAGGGAATTGTTGAAGGGATGGTTGTGAAAAATGGAAAGGCTGCAAAAAGTTCATTTATACTAACAATCCTTGATGCTAACGATAATCGGTTTTTTTTTAAATTAATTAAAAACGAAAATCAATCAGTATATTTCCAGGCCCATCTTCAAAAACTCGTCCAACTTCGCAGTTTCACTACTAGAAAGTTCTGTGTTGGGTACTGTACTTGATCTACCGTATCCGTTGGCAACCGATCGGGACAGTAGCAAATTTTCAACATTGAAATACAGTATGACTGGAGATGAAGGCTACTTTAAAATCGATGAGAGGTTAGTTTTAAATATTTTTTCTCCATAAGATTACATTTTCCAGCAACTCCACAATACGTTTGGTTGCGCCATTGGACTTTGAAACTCAACGAGTTCATTCATTAAGTATCAAATGTGTAGACAATCAAGGACGGGAACCACATCACGAAGTTTTTGCATCGGTTACTGTCACAGTGATCGATGTAAATGATAATGCCCCAGTCATTCATAACACAGACCTGACACATTTATCAATTGAAGAAGATGCACAAGTTGGACAAGTTGTTACTGTACTCGTTATATCCGATTCAGACGAAGGAGGTGTGCAAAAAACAGAAATTGATGTTAATTCCACTTTATTCCGAGCCGATTCCGACAAGAAACTTGTCGTTATTGCTTCTTTAAAGGGACATGCTGGACAACGAATATGTTCAACTGTCACAGCAACCGACGTAGGAGGTCTAAGAGCCACGTCACCGTATTGTGTTACGGTATACCCTGCTAAAAATACACATCACAATCCGTTAGTTATTACACCGAAGCAGAACTCCATTCACTACTTTGATGAGAATATTGTATATGATGAACTTCTTAAAGTCAAGGTTTTGGAAGAAGATGGAGATATTGGAAATGTCACTTTCCGTTTAGATGAAATGTTCAAAAAGGTAATTTTATTTGTGTCAAATTGAACTAACGGTACATATTTCCTCTATGTGCAACACTTTTTTCGAGAGCTAAATAATTAGATTAGTAATTGAAGATCTACTATAGGATTAAACAGTTGCATAATTGTTTTACTTGTAGCTTTTTCTGTTAGAAGTTACCGGATTTTTCTTCCTACGCGTTAAAATATTGACTTCACTATTCTGAACGGCTCAAAAGTATTTCAATTGTCATGCACTATGGAATGCGCATAAACTTTCAAGTGTTTTGAATTCGTTGAAAAATATTGTGCTTAAAACTCTCCCTAAAACACAACTTTTATATCTCTTTCAGGATTGGCAAATGTTTACCATTGGAGAAATTAACGGTAGTCTCCACGCACGACAGGCATTTGATTTCGAAAAGAAAACTGTGCATGAGATTAAGGTTTTTATCTTGAATATTTAATTAATTAGGGTTTTTTTCAGATTCTTGCCTGTCGCATCAACAATTGTACATCGACCCATTTGTTCATTTCGGTGAATGATCGAAATGACAATTGTCCAATGTTCCCAAAACAGGTAACTTTTTTGAAACTCAGACAATCTACTCGTATAACATTGATCAAAGCACACATCTGTTTCGCGTTTACTCAAAACAACTGATAATCAAACACCTGTAGTCATTATTAGTATTCAGTTCAATACAAAAATCAATAAAAAATTTGCAAAACATGCACAAAGATATAATGTTACAGTTATAAAATATGAGGAACGTTTTATGGGATAGCTTCAGTTTTGGTTCATATTTTCGCAAGGTAAATATAAAAAATTTCAGGATGTTCGTCTAACCGTATTGGAAAATGAAAAAGGGAAACGTCAAGTTGGACGAATTCCAGCGGCTCTGGATTCAGACTTTCACTCAGACAACACAAAAGTGTGCTATACAACCGACACTCCATTATTCTTCTTCTCGGATCCAACTCTTCCAATTTTGTTCACTAATTCCAGTTTTGATAGAGAACACAAGAAGCAACATCAAATTTCTGTAAGTAGTTGTCCTACACAAAACTTCTGCAACATCCAGCCAACTTTCAGATTACTGCGTACGATTGCCATCTTTCGTGTCGAGACCCACATAAACCGATAAATGGGACAATTGTTGCATTGATTGATGTTCTCGATATCAATGACAACTTTCCAAAGTTTTCTGAAAAAATCTACACAAGTACTGTAGTTCAGGGACATGTGACCACTGGAAGTCATATTTTGACTGTACAGGCAACGGATTTAGATGAGGAACCGGAGGGATTGAAGTACAGTATTCGAGGATTCGTTAGGTCGCCTAGTCATGTAAGTTTGATTGATTGTGATCAAGGGTGTCAATGTCCCGTAAAAATTACAAAAACGGGACAGCGGGACGTCCCGTTTTCTTGAAACACTCAAAAAACGGGACAAACGGGGCGGTTTAAAAAAAAAGAGTGCACAGTTGGCGCAAATTTTAGTGTATTCGAGGCGAATTGATAAAAAAAACTGCATGTAAGTCATTAATCTGCATGAATTTAAGTCTTGGTACAAAACTCAAAAACAGAACTTTAAAATTTGAAACAAAATCATGAGGAAAATTGTCCCGTTCCCGTGAAAATAAAAAAAAAACGGGACAGCGGGACGTCCCGTTCCCGTGAAAACACTCAAAAAACGGGACAACGGGGCAAACGGGACACGGGACTTGACACTCTTGATTGTGATAGAAATAGTTTTGAGTTCAGTTGACTTTTAATACTTACTAAATGAAATATGGAGCGTCAAGCCGGTTACTGTGGAGGTAAACCTTTTCCAGGGACTAAACTTTTTGACGCTTTGGTTTTACTGAACAGAAAATAAGTTAAAAGGAAAATTTTTCAGTCATTTGTCGCCGCTGAATCACCAATCTCAATTGATAAATCAACGGGAGAACTGAGTGCAACTGAAATACTCAAGGATTCATCTTATTCGTTTACAGTAGTTGTTACTGATGGTGCAGGACACGAAGATACTGCTTCTGTTGTGGTCATTGACTTATCATATGAACTTTCAACAAATGCTAGTTTTCAGATCTCAGTGGTAACATATGCACAGCAAACGGAGCTTGTCTTTGATGCTCCGTTTGAATTAATTATGAAAAATGAGAAGAAAATTGCAGAGTTAGTTTTTTTTTCAAATTCATGATTATGCATGCAATGATACTCCAGTAAATCTATAATACAAATTTGAAATTGTTTTTAAAAAGTTTACCCATTTCTAGAAACCTATCAAATGCGACTGGTCTCCAAACAATAGTTGACAAATGCCGACAAAATGCCAATTTTACTCTGATGCTTGTACATTTTATGGATATTAATGGACAATTTGTAAATGTGGATCGAGCTGTGAACCTATTGATGTCATCATCGGCTGAATCTCGAAGAGAACTCAGAAGTGTATACGGGCTTAGAGAAGCTTTCCCTCCCGTTCCGATACCATCTAAAGTTCCACAATATATTTTGGTTAGTTTATGATTTTTTTTCAAATTTTTAATGTCAAAGAAAGAATATAATTTCAATGTAATGTAATTTCAAAATTTCATTGTTTGTTTCTGCGGACTTTTTAATAATTTCCCATAGTTTTTCGATAAAAATATATTTTTTTAATTAAAAAAAAAACTCAAATTTCAACAAACTGAGAAAAATAAAAACTCCACAGCAACGAAAGTTTGAAATTACAGTACTCTTTAAAGGCGGGCACCCGCCTTTAAACATTATTTTGACGTGTCGAGACCGGGTACCGTAATTTCGGCGAGAAATAGTACAATTTGAAGTCTGACTACCTTCTAGAAATGTCCTTCTAGAAAATCAAAATTTTGCGCGGCAATTTAATTTTTAAATTATATTGAGCTGACTTTTCTATAATATTATCTTAATAAAACATATATGTTTTCTCTGAACACCTCTGTATAGATCAGCCCAATTTCCCCCTCTTTTTCTTAAAAGCTTTTAAGTTAAAACTTTTTCAAAAAATTTGAGACCTAAACATTTTTCCACTTTTTCAATGTTTCTTGAACTATAATTTAGACACATTTTTGCAGATCGCCGTGCTTTTATTCTTTGTAATATCAATACTCTCAATGTGTATATGGTGTCGACAACGGAATAACTACGAACGAAAGCTCCGTCACATCTCAGCACAAGCATCTACTGTACATACAGTAACACTTGGAAGAGGCGGAAAACAGACGTATGTTTGAAAGTGGATTTTTTTTTTTGAAAACGTCTCGAAATGTAAAATTGTATTCAAAAGAAAATATTTTTCCAGGTGTAATCCGGGTTACGGTGAAATTCCAATAATTAGCCGACATCATCATCCTCCACCGGCACCTCCACCTCCAACTTCTGCAGATTTGCAGTCAACTGAACTTTAATTTATTGATTCACACTTCGGAGGCCCCACGAAAACGGGATCTGCAAAAAAGGGGATATGGCACTGTGCCAAACGCACGTTGATTTTTGAAATATTCTTCTGGAAAACACACTAAACAACGCGCGATTCGTAATTTCGAAGCATTGTTGTAGTTTGCCAGATCGCTTTTTTGCACTTTCCCTTTTCGTGGGACCTCATACTTCGCCATATTTTGTTCCACTTCCTCAATATAACTTGGTGCTTTTTCTATTTCAATTTGCTCTGAAAATTCTAGTCTCTCTGTTTCCTTTTCAGCGTCTTTCAAAATCGTTTTGTGCTTGAATACTGGTATATATTGATTATTCTTCGAAAATTGTTCAGATTTTGATATTTTTCATATTTTCTTCAGAGAAATAAAAGAACAGTTGATGAACGGGTTGGGGGCAAACAAACGGGGAAATTACAATTAAAAATTGATTAAAACTATTTTAAGTTTTTCAGATTCAGGGGGTAAAAACTTTGTGCAATATGGCAACGGTTATATGGGGGAGAAGAACACACTTTTGAAAAGGAAAAATTACAAAATCTACTAGGAAAACAAATTACGAAAATTTACATTTCAAAAACAAAATCAGATAGGGGGCAGCGAGAGAAAAACAAAAACCGTTGAATGAATTATAAAGCACTTTCGGTGTAGATTATGAGCAGTAGAAGGGAGGCCGCTTATGGCTCAATGGCAAATGGAGAACCGGGGATTTCCTGAAAAAATAGTTCAGTAATACCGAATTTTTCTTAAAAACTGAAAAATTAGACTTGTCACCGGTTTCACGACGCATTTTTTAAATTTTTCACAATGAAAAAGTGTTTTTTTTTTCGTAAATTAAAACCAAAATTCTTTTCTCGGAAAAACACCCAGAATTGTTCAATGAAACGATGCGAATATGAAGGTGAACAAGTTGTTTCGAATTTCTTCGAGAAAACTCAGATCCTAAAACCGTAGATCTTCTTTTCATATATCTGCTTTTGGCAGATTTTCTTTTCGTAGATCTTGTTTTCGAAGATCTTGAAAACGGGGTGCCTCAAGCTCGATTTCAGTAAATTTTTTTCAAAATGTTCACTTCATGCAAAGTTACCTTATCTCCATATTTGATGAAAACGAATCCTTTGACTCTATCCGGAATACGGTATGAGCACACATAATGTCCGGATCCTTGATGACGTACGACAACTTCCTCACATGGTCCTTTTGTTGTAACAACTCCCACCATCAACAGATTGGTTCCAGCGAGTCCAGTGTCGATTTGGAAAGCAGCTGGACGTCCTGGGAAGAACTTGTTCAAACCGGCTCCTTTTGCGGTGACCTGAATTGAATTGAAATTATTCATTTTTGATATATATTTTTAGCTATTCTTCCGGACCAAGGAGGTGACATCGAAAAAACGAGAAACGAAAATTTTTCAGAAAATTAAGAATATAATTATATTTTTCTTGTCGAATTTTGTGATGAAAAAACATAAATTTTGTATGAGAAGAAGAAAAATAACCAAAAATTTTTGTTATTTTTAGAGAAATCGTAAAAACCGACATCCTTAATCCGGACCCGGGGTGAAGTATCTAATCCATTTTAGATATTTAAAAATATTGAGTTTCAACAATTTTACACCTCATTTTGTGTGAGGAAACTCAAGAAATTTCTAGACTTGAATTTCTTCACACAAAATAAGGTGTGAGGTTGTTGAAACTCAATATTTTTGAAATATCTAAAATGGATTAGATACTTCTCTTCTAACTTTATAAGCCACATAAAAATAGTTTCCAACGCTACAATGTCACATACTCAAAACTTAAAATTTTCTTGAACGCAAATGCCCACCCCTGGTCCGGAATCCGGACTATGAACTTCTGGATTAATTATCTACACATTATCTGAAGGACATATTTTACCTTAGCGGCATCTCCTTGATATTCTGGAACGACAGCTACAGTACCCTTTGAGGTCTTTGCAACTGCGTCAATCTTAACATGGGAAGTCTCATTGTACCCATTTCCTCCCAATTCTTTTCCTTCAACAGGAATCTTGAACGGAGATCCCGGAGCATGGATTCCTGAAACATGAAGATCTATTTTATTTTATTTTCGAGGGTACATACCATTGTACTTGACAGAAGCAAAGTAAGATCCTGGAGCCAATGGAGTATATCTCACTTTGTAGCCTTTCTCCAGTTCATAAGCATCCAATGTTGCCTTTGATGGTCCATCCATCTGAACAGTGAGAATTCCGGCTCCAGCATTGGCTGTGTTGATAACAAATTCACACTTTTGTCCAGTTGTACCTTTCACCAATCCATCACCAGATGCAGAGATTGCAGTCGGATCACAAAGATCTTTTCCACCGACGCGAAGTCTGAAATAAAAAAGAATTGAGACCATTTGTAAGAATGTCTTGAAATAATTTTATTTCTTACCTAAATGGAGATTCTCTCATCGGTGCACCATCAAGAGTGACATGAATGAAATGATTTCCAGTTTCCTTTGGAACAAATCTCATCGCATAGCTCTCTCCATCTTCAATCGGAACAATGTCAATTGTGTCAACCTCGTTATTCGGTGTCACAACTTTTGCCTCCAAATGTCCCTTGGCTCGGTGAGTGAGGACAGTGAACGTGAAAGCCTTTCCAGCAGGAATTCCCTGTCCGTGGAATTGAGCCAATTCGAGTTTTCTGACTTCTCCAGTGGCCGGTGCGATGTACACTTTGAATGGTGAATCCGGAATGTGCTGATCGTTGAACTTCACAGCCACCACGTACTCTCCCGGTGTAGCCACCTTGTAATCCACGTGACAATTTCCATCATTGTGATCCTTAAACTCCAGTGTCGCCTTCGATGGACCCTCGATTGTAACAGCGACCGCACCGACTCCAGCTTCACGGTGATAAATGTTGAAGGCGTTGAAAGTTCCAGTCTCACCACGGACGACTCCTTGACCAGCGGCACGTACCTAAAAATCAAGAAAATGATTCCATTTTTATTTCCTAGTGAATATTACCTTATGAGCTCCTCCTTCAGAGAATGAACCAACAGTGAATTGGAATGGTGATCCATTAACATGAGCATCCTTGTACATGACAGAAAGAGTATGAATTCCTTCCATTTTTGGAGTGAACTTCAATTGATAGTATTGTTGTCCCAAATCTCTCATTTCAATGTCATCAGTGTGTCCCTTTGGATCCATGAGACGAGCGGTGATATCCATTGGTGATGTATTCAACAACTTCAAGAACAAGTGAGATTCTTGATCTGGCAAGCATATTCCGTGTTGTTCAACATCTTTTTGGATGGTTTGAATTACTCGACCTGCAGACTTTCCGGTGCATTGAACAGTCAATGGTGAGTCTTTCACGTGATGATCAGCGAATTTGATGGCAATCGCGTAGACTCCTGGTTCTGTTGGAGTGTACAACACCTTTATGAGTCCTGACTTCACTTCCTTGCAAGTGAGCTCAGCCTTCGATGGTCCTTGGACAGAAACTGACAGTCCTCCGTATCCGGCTTTCGATGTATCGACGAGAAGCTCATTGGCTTGAAGAGTGATACCCTTGGCCTTTCCTGAACCAGATACCTCGACCTTGGAAGCATCTCCAACTTGAGTTTTATCAACTTTGATCTTGAAAGGAGCCTTTGGAACAAGCTTTCCATCTCTTTTGACAGTGATCAAATGCTCTCCAGCTTCACGTGGTGTGAACGAAACTCCGAGTCGTCCACCATCCAAAAGACGGACAAAACAAGGTTCTTCGATACCTCCGGGTGACTTGATGGAAGCTGAAATTCCTTTGAGCTCTTGTTGAGTAATTGGAAGAGCCACTTCTGATGTCGATCCGACGGAGAGATGGGAGCGTTTCTACAAAATAATTAAAATTTTAAAACTAAATTTCGAATATGAATACACAAAATTCATATTAAATCAATATTTAATTACCTGTCCCTCTCCCATAACAAGCACTCGGAACGGAGAATCCTTAACTGCCTTTCCACCCAACTTCACATGAACTTTGTACTCTCCTGGAACCGGTGGAACCCACGCAGCCGAGCATGTTCCGTCCTTGTTGTCATGGATCTTGATTTGCGATTTGGCCGGTCCTTCAATGCTAACGGAGAGCTCTTTAGCCTGGGATCCCTTGGCACAGACGGTGAATGTTGCTGGTTCTCCGACAACAGCGTTCTGAAGCCCTGGTCCATAAACAGTTGCCCATCCATCTCCATAAGCATCCACGTAGAACTTTATTGGAGTTCCTTGAAGTTGAGCACCATTTTGGAGAATTGAGAGCTCATGAGATCCGTGAACTTTTGGTGTATACTTGACCAAGATGGTTCCTGGAAAAAATAAGTGTTTTAAAAACTAATAATCATTTAAAAGGATAGTAGAGTTGGGGTGTTTTGCTTAAATAGACTAAAACTGGCCCAAAACTGCCAAATTTCATAATGAGACGTTCTGAAAATTTCTCAAAAAAAGTTATGGCGGTTTAAAGTTTTGGAAAAATGCTTATTTTCGGCTAAAATCAAATTTTGTTGAAAACTTCCCGTTGTCGCAGCGTCTGTAACTTGCATTTTCGGTAAGCGGGGGACAAAAATGTAACTTTTATTTGTGCCCCAGTTACCGAAAATTTTAATAAAATGCCATAATATTTATTAAAGAGTGATAATTTGTTTAAAATTAAGTTACAGACGCTGCGACACGGAGAAGTTGGAAAACATTTTGATTTTAGTCGAAAATTAGACTTTTTCCAAAACTTTGAACCGCCATAACTTTTTTTTTGAGAAATTTTCGAAACGTCTCATTTCAAAATTCGATAGTAAAAAAATAAAGTCAAAGATTTCGGTACTACACCTTTTAATAATTATTATATACTTACCATCAAGATTGTCGATAATCTCGGCGACTTCTTTCTTCTGAGTTGGTGGCATTACGATAGCTTCAAGATCCTTTGGTTGATATCCCAAATCACGAACGTTGAACTGGAACTGGATTATACGTGAGGATTATTTTGATAATTTAAATGACTTTTTAAACAGCAAAAAAAAATCAAAATTCCACTTCAAAAACTCTAAAATCCTTACAGTGAAGTACTTTTCCAACGGCTTGTGCTCGATTTCCGCAGAGGGAGCAAGTTTTTGTTGATTCCCGTTTTTCTTCGATTCCTGAGCAGTTGTTGGCTCTTTTCCGTTGGTCGGTGCAACTCGTGGATCTGCTGGAGCTGAGGAGGGTTCGTCCTAAACTCTCGAGGTTAGTAGAATGCACATCAAAACATAGGTATTAAACGAAGAGTATTTCATATTAAAAACCTACGAACCTTGTACTGTTTCTCGTATTTGTCGACGTCGTCTTCCTTCTCGACAACGACTTTGGCGCGTTCCGCTTGAATTCGCTCGTATTCGAGCTTTCCGATGGCCTGAAAATTGAAAATCAAAACTGGTATACCCATAACTTTTTTTTTGAGAAGGTTTCAAGAAGTTTCAGCATGAAATTCTGTGTTTTCAGACAATTTGACTCTACTAGAGCAATAAAAAACTTGATTACACCACCTTCAATATACCTAAAGTAGTCTAAAACTCAGAAACATAATCAAGAAAGAATGGAAAATCCAATTTTCTAGAAAGAGTTTTTCAATTATGACTATTTCTCTTGTTTGAATCCTTTCCAAAATGAGAACTGCTCCGCCAACCTTTCATCCAATCAGCGTATCAAACTTTACACACCCTGATTGGTTAGAAGACGGATGTAGCAACTTTTTGATTGGTCTTCCACTTCTTATATCATGGAAGAAAATTGAAACTGGGTGATGTAGAAAATCATAATCATCTTAGTTTTTCGCCGTTTTCTTTTTGTAGTATTTCTGACTTTCTGGGTTTCTTAACACAAAATCCTAATTCACGACTAGTAATTCTATCAACCACTCGAACATATGTTCTGTGCTGATCAAGTAATTAAAGCAGACGGATAATGTGTTGCCGTTAGGTGGGAAGTGAGATTCGCTGGCAAAAAATAACTGGAATTCTGGTGTTACTTGGTAAAAACCCAAGAAAATAAAGTTCCAGATAAGTCTGGCGCTATTAGAAAAATAAGCACTTTTGATCACAAAGAAAAACCTATTAAACTATGAGCGAAAACTAGAAAATTGTTCTGAAACTCAAAACAATAGTTCTAAGCAAGTTGAAAGGTCTCCACCCTAAATCACGAGATGATTATTAGGAGAGCTTCAAGAGCTCAAAGTGAAAGCTTCACGTGATTTCACAGAAGTTTACGTGACTTCTCAGAGAGAAATCACACGAGACAAGACGGCGAGTGATGATATGGGGACCACATTTGCTTGTGTGAGAAGAGCTTCGGGCGTTACGCCTCGATCGGAGAACAGTTTGACTAATTGATGAGCAGATGAAGAGATAAAATCAATTAATAATTTTCGAGAAATCCATTTTACAGTATCGGAAGAGAGAAACGAAATAACCAGCTTGAGAAAATTGGCAAAATAATATTTGGAATAAAACCCTCCAAGGGCCTAGAAAACAAGATTGAGAACATGAAAAATAAGAAGATGAAGCAGGAGCAGGGGTTACATCACAACGTGATATCAGTCGAATCGAGAAGAAGAGGGAACGAAAAATAATGGATGGTTGACATTCTTCCTTCTGCTCTAACAGAGAGCTCTAGATGCTGAGAACGAGATGGGAAGCAAAACAGTTGTTATTTTTATCAATGATTGCGAATCCAAAGGATAAGAAGCAGAAATAAGCAGATAGCTCTTTGTTTTTGAAACAAGAAGAGCATTTTAAAATGATAAACATTATTTTGTTTAGATTTTAGAACGTCTTCTTTTTTTTTGGCGGATGTTTAGTATTGTAATTCAGGGACAATTTGAAATCTATGGGGTTAGGTAGGAAGTTTTTGAAAAACCGATTTTAATACAACACAAAGATTCGAAGAACTCCATCGTCACATCAAAGTGTTTCCAGCTGTTGAAGAATGCTCAGGTGAACTTAACCGGGAAGAACAGAAAACAAAAGTGGGTCAGCATTGAGGTGATCGAAAAACTTCGTGTGGAAAGAAATCATTGAATCACTATTGTCTTTCTGTTGTTACAAAACACTCAAGAGGCTAATATGGATGATAATTCCAAATTCCAAAGAAACAAAGACATTTTCAAGCCATAATCTAGAAAAATGCGTAAAAACTGTCCACCACACATGCCAAAGTTTTGATGAAACAAGAGTGAGAGCGACTGTGAATTAGTCGGCACGACAAAACGAAGCGCGTACACCTGGTAGGCAGCCAACACAATAAAAAAATAAAACTTCACAAACAGGCAAACTATGAAAAAAAAAGTGCGACGGAGTGTGTAATAGAGGGAAATAAATAAATATTCCACTTGCAATGACTACCTCAATACAATTGAAAAACGGGATGAAGCACAACTTTCAAAGCTCAAGCGACAATGATTATACTTAGCAATTGATGAAAATAGCTGAAAACCACAAGAAAATCTTCGAATTTCTCGATATTAAACTGAAAAAAAGTCCGAAAATGGTCATTTTCGAAGGTTGTCCTTCGAAATAGTAATCTTCTCGCATGGGTGTTTGTTCCGTATGTCTGTGTCTCCACGAGACGACGTCAATATCTCAACGTTTCTCTCTCTCTATATATATTCTTGTCTATTCAGAATTGAAAAGAGTGAAAAGAGAGAGAGAGAGAAGCGGCGGAGTGAGAGAGAGGACTCTTCTTCACAATAACATCTTCTTGTGTTGTGTTGTTTATTTCTCTCTCTCTCTTCATTCACTAGATAATGTATTTTCTCGAAATAATAGCAAAGAAAAATAGAGAAGGAACAATCACAGAGGAATTTCACACGCCCTAGAGAAAAAAGTCACATTTTGATCACGGAGAAACTAACTTCAAGAATTAACATTGAGCTAATAATGTAATAAACCATAAAATCAGAGGTGCAGTTATTATATTAACTTCTGGAAAAACGTTCATTTTCCTTAATTAATCGGACATTTATCTACTTCTTGAAAAATTAAAAAAGACGATATTTCCGATTTTCAATCAAAACATTCAAAAATGTTGGTTTTTGGATGAAAAAAAAAACACCGAGACTGTCTCACAATCAAAACTTGAATTAATATCACAACATTTTTTTTTAATTTGGATCGTAGTGGCATATTAAATTAATTACTAGTGAATTCCCCTAGATTTTCTTTTTTTTTCTTTTATACCTCATACTCAACATGATCGACATGTTCTCCTCCATAAAACACATCCAGTGTATTGGTTCCCAACTTGGTAGCTGTGAACACAATGCGATCAGCAACTCGATGTCCATTATCGACTAGTTCCTGGATATGCTCCAAACGAACAGCATCTGGTTTCGCGGCAAGCACTTGAATCGCTGGATGAGCCTTCTTTTTCTTGGCGTCAATTGGATGATTATAAGTGAGTACAGTTGGAGAATGTTCAGCAATTTCTGGATGGAAAACGATTTCCTCCTTGATCACATCCTCTTTTCGACCGATTTTCTCAGCCATCACTGGAACTCTTGCGGCGACTTCTTGTCCATTTATGTAGAACACAACACAGTATTCACCAGCCATATCAGTTGGAAATGAGACATCATAGATACCATTTTGTTCAGTGCTTCTAACATGATTCAGACGTTCTTTTCCATCAGGTCCAAAGACTCGTGACTCGATTTTCTTGACATTTCCACAATCGCGGACGTCAAATGGAACATGCCCTTCATGTGATGCATTGGTTGTGATGGGAGTGGTTGTCAACGAATCCTTCTTCTTGTCGTGAACTGAAAATTAGAGTATTCAGGAAGACATCTAGGAGCAAAATAAAAACTCACGAATCTTGATAAGTTGCGGCTCGACCTCTGGCAACACTTTAACCAATTTTTCGTCAATTTTCAATCCATCATAGATGATTTCGATTGGAATCGAGACATTCGGTTTTCCACTTGGCACGAATCTCACATTATGATGACGTGGGTTTGACGGAGATCTAGAGACGACTGGTTGAAGCTGGGCGAAATCTGAAAAAATTTTTAAAAACTCTTCATATCAATGCTACCACCGGTTTTCATTTGATTTTCCGGAAAACTGCAAACATATGTGTTGAAGATTAACAATAGATCTAATTTCGTTCATGTTGATTTAAAAAAAAATAGAGAACATATATATTTCTTCTCGAAGACGGAAAATGGCCGAAATTCAAAGCTTTTCTTCGAAAAATCGAGCACCGATACCTTTATTCATATAGAAGATATCGTATACCTCTATTATTGTTCCATTAGAATTAAAAAATACGGCATAAAATCAAATACTTACCACTTGGAACGGTAGCTTTAACTGGAAGGTCTTTAGTCTTCGATGTGTCAATCACGAAATTGATTGGCTGATTGAGACGATAATTCGGTTGATCCAATCCGGAGATGGTGATCTGTGAAGGATCCTTTTTGTAGTCAACGACAGCCTTGAATGGACTTCCTGAAACACATATTTTAATGAGAAATTTCGGAAAAAGCGATCTTTGATTATCTTCTGCTGCGAAATTGAGTTTCCTTATTTCATCGATATTTTGAAATGATAACAATTTTTTGAGATTCTCATCGGAAAAAAATTCCCATTAGGAAAATCTTTTTTGGCGTCATACGATCATTCCTCTAAATGTCGACGTTTTCTCACCTTTCACATGCTCTTTCTGCTCATCTTTGCCGAATTTGATTGCCATCTCATAGTCTCCTGGAGCTTTAGCCACATATTCGACGCTGCACTTTCCGTTTCCACGATCCTGAATTCTCGATTCGGCTTTAGCTGGTCCACGCATTTCCATGCTCAGAGCTCCTTCTCCGGCTCCCTGAAAGTAAAACAAATATACTAAAATTGAAACGATTATGATAATTTACATCCAAATCCAGCTCGAATACAGCCTTTTCACCAACAACAGCTTGCTCCAATCCAGGTCCATAAGCTTTACACTTATTAACATCTGTTCCTTTGATAACCTCTACAACAGCCTCTTTAACTGGAATTTCGTCGAACAAAAGCTGAAGCTTATGCTCTCCAACTTCCATCAATGGAGTATCAGTCGAATATGTTCCATCTGGATTTATTTTCATTGGAACATTGTATCGTTTTCCGTTCACTTCATCAATCAGCTGAAGTCCTTTTGATTTTGGCTCCAGTTTACCAATGTTGATAGTCGGGCGGAGGTGAGATCCGATGAGCAAATTCTCTGAAATTTTTTTTTTGATTTTGGAAAACTGAAAAACAGATTTTAAAGTTGCTTTCAAAAACCAGCATTTTAAGGTGTAATACCGAAATTTGAGACTTTGCTTTTTTAGACTCATCATGACCCAAAACTACCAAATTCCGTAATGAGACGTTTTGAAAATTTCTCAAAAAACTTTCGGGAGGTTCAAAATTTTGGAAAAAAGGCTCATTTTCAGCTAAAATCGCAGCTTTTTTTAAACTTCTCGGTGTCGCAGCCTCTGAAACTTAATTTTTATTCATTTATCATTCTTTAATAGATATAGTAGGGTTCCCAGCTGACTGAGTGAGTGAGGCGCGAAATACGTGCCTTACGCCGGCCGGCCTTCGCCGTAAAAAAAAAGTACTTATTTTTTAATGTAAGGCGTAAGCAACACCGTGAGGCCGGCGCGGCGACCGCTGAGGCCGGCGAAGCCCTAAAATATAGTGATATTTTATTATTATTCGTTGATTTAAGTACATTTATGGTCAGTGGGGCACAAAAACGTAACTTTTATTTGTGCCCCACTGATAAAAAAATGTACTTAAATCAACGAATAATAATAAAGGACCACTATATTTTTGAAGAGTGACAAATGAATAAAAATTAAGTTTCAGCGTCTACGACACTGAGATGTTGGAAAAATTATGATTTTAGCTTAAAATGAGCTTTTTTTTCCAAAACTTCCAACCGCCATTACTTTTCAAAGGAAATTTTCAATACGTCTCATTCGAAATTCGGTAGTTTTGGGTCTAATAAAGCAACGTCTCAAATTTCGGTACTACACTTTTAAAGTTGCATTCAAAAACCAGCACTTAAAAATTATTCATATTAAAATGCTATAATATCTTCAAAGACTACTTTGATTACAATTGACAACAAATACTGAATTTTCTGGTTTTCAAATTCCACAAAAAAGGGAAATCGAAAAAGAATTATGTAATCTCCTTGATTATATTTCCATTAAATTAAAGAAAAATCGCTCTTGTAATTCTCCAGATTAGTTCGGGCATTAAAAAGCCTGTAGTAATTCTAAAAATGAAATAGAAATTATATAAAACAATAAACCAACAGTTGAAAATTCATTGGTAAAAATGAGTGCAATCGAATTAATCAAAGAAATAATGGTATTGTTGAGATCATAGTGAAAATGAGGTTACGGTATGTACAAGTCTTCTTTGAATTGAAAAATGATTCTACTACGTACATGCTTGTGGATTTGGATTCGGTGTGCTTGACGATCCACTGGAAATAGATGAGTATGGGCTCTCCGTTTTACTACGTTGATCCAATGGATTTCCAAGTAATGCAGCCACTGCCACAATTTGAAATGGACTTCCCGGTACATGTTCATTATCAAACATTACACGAAGATAATATAGTCCTGGCTGTTTTGGTGTGAAGCTCATTTTCAGTATTCCATCTTGATTGTCCACACAATGCAACGGTGTACGAGTAGGACCATCAACATAAACATCGATATCTCCGAATCCTGCGTTTGTAGTGTCAATTGATACATATGTTGATCGTTGAGCTACAAGAGGCCCTAATCCAGGCCCAGACACCGTGACCATATCAGCACAAGGTGGCCCCGAACCGAAAACTAAATACTCTGCTTCGGCGAGTGTTCTGTCTCCGGGATTTTCTTGATTTTCCCCATCTAAGATTTCACTGTCATCTTGATTTTTAGGTCCTTCCACAGATTGCAGTGTAAATGGCGATCTCTCAATAGGAATATCCTGATAAGTGACGTCAATTGTGTAGTTTCCAACTTCTGACGGAGTGAACCTAACACGGAATCCAGTCGGAGTCGATTCAATAATTGCCTCGACAACACGTCCCGATGGTGAGGTGATGACGATACGTGTATTTTCTCCGTCTGTTGTGAATACATGTATCTCTTTCTCCACGTTTACAGTCACAACTGCTGAAATTTGAAGGAAAATTGATTGATTGTTTTGAATATTCACGATCAACGAAAACAAAAACGAAAATGAAAATCCATGCGATGATTCACGGCAATCCATATCATCAATATCCATGCTCTTCACCTCGACGTCGATTTCTTATCGTGCGAATTCGTTAAACTATGTACAGAAAGTAGTGTGTTATAATAGTAGAAAAAACGAAAAAAAAAGTCCAGAAAAAATGCAAACAGTTGTTAGATGTCAGTATTGTGGAAGAAAAAAAAAGTTCCACAATGCGTCACAGCATTTCACTCTATTAATACAGTACTCCTTACCATTCTCGAGTCCCTCGACCCGAATTCCAGAAACATCCACGTTCGGTTTTACGTTGATCTCAATTGGCGAAATTTCTTCACCAGCGAAAACCACATTCAGCTGAAAATTTAAATTTATTTATTCAGATAATGTGCTGAAAAGACTCCATTGAATTAAAATATTTTACCTGATACGCTCCTGGTCTCTGAGCAGTATACTTGACAGTGAACGATCCATCTTGATTATCCAAAACATCCAAATCGACATTTTCTCCTTGATCGTCTCTCAATGCAACTTCTACAGCTCCTGGTCCGGCTTGTGTGGCATCAATTGTGAATCTTGTTGGTTCTTTGGAATACACAGGTCCATCGACTCCAGGTCCGAAAATCTTCAGTTTTGAAGCATCAGTTGGTTCTTTCACTTTGACAGAGAACGGAGCTCCTGGAACTGAAACTCCAGCAACACTGACATCAATCTTGTGCTTAATTGGCGCGTCGGGAATCAATGTATACTCAAACAATCCTGGAGTAATCTCACGAGCTCCATAACTGATTGGATTGAGTTCTGGATCCAAAATCTCCACTTTCGGCACCAAATCAACTCCACAAAGACGAGTATCAACACGGAATGGAATCTTCTCACCAACGTTGTACACCTTCGATTCATCAATACCAGTGACTCGAGTTGCTGATGGTTTTAGGCCTTCGATTGGTTCAGTGACACGCAGAACAAACGGCGAATCCTGAAATTGAAAAACTTTCAATTTGTTAACTATCAGTCGATTGGAGAGCTATTACTAGTAGTGGGGTCATGGGCTTATTTATTCATATGATTTAGAAAAATGCAATCATTTTTTGCATTTTTCGGCATTTGTCCGCATTCTTTCTACATCGGCCGCCACCTCACTTCACATGCTAAAAACGAGACGCAGAGAAAACCTTTCCTGCGGGGACATATCTCTCTGCGTCTCTTGTTTTTAGCATTTGAAGTGGGGTGGCGGCCGATGTAGAGAAATGCGGACAAATGTCGAAATATGCAAAAATGATTGCATTATTCTACATTTTTCGACACTGATGAATAGGGGGAAAATGTATTAAAATACATGTTCGCATTTTTCACCATCACATGATTAAGCCGATTATTCAAGTAATTCTGCAAAATGTTTTTAAATACAATTATGACGTCACAAATGTATTTAAATACATGTTTTATATACTTTAATACAGTTCTGACGTAATTTTTCTACACTTTTCAATTTTCCGACATTACTTGAATAACCCCATTAAATACATAAAAACATGTATTTTGATACAGTTGTGACGTCATTTTTCTACACTTTTAATTTTCCAATACTACATGAATAACGCCATAACAAAACATGTTAAATTTAAAGCGTTTCATCTTATTTTAATATTTAGTTACCTGAATATGCTTTCCGTCGGCTAGCACCCCAACTTTGTAAACTCCAGCCACAGTTGGTGTATAGGATAGAATAGCACTACCATCTGGTCTCTCTTGACATCCGATTTCCGCTTTCGATGGTCCTTCAACAGCAAATGATAGATCTTTTGATTCTCCATTCATTTCCACATCAAACACGCATGGCTCATTTACAATTCCGCCTTCAAGTCCTGCTCCGAATGCTCTGATCTTCGAAGAGCTTTCCGGTGCCACATGGATCTTATGAGATTCGATGACTTCACCAGCAACCTTAACGAGTACTTCTAGATCATCAGGTGCTTGCTTTGGCGAATATTCGAAATCCATTGACTGAGATTCGTCATTGTAGCCAACTGAAACTGGTAGATGAGAACCATCCGACGGTTTCAACACTTCCAAAGAAATGTTTGCGTTGGCGATATTTTCTTCCGGATCCAACGATTCAACGTGGACACCAACGACATCATTTTTGCGAATTCCTTCTGGAGCAATTCCACGTCCCCACACTTTGAACGAATCTGAAAAACAATTTCATTACTTTTTTGAAATACAGAAACAGAGACATCATGGATTCAAGATTTAGTGGAATTCCGGATCTGTCACCGTGCCAACGCATAAAACGCAATTTTTCTCGAAGAAAAAACAGTTTTCTTCAAAAGTTCTCTTCAAGAAAATATGCTTAACAACACGCAACATGGAGCAGTTGTCACGTTTTTCTTTGAGAAAAATTGTGTTTTGTGCCAGATCCCTAATTCCACCAGATCTTGAATTCGTGGTGCATCCAGAAACTCGATTCTTATATTTATAAATATACGCACTCTTTGGTTTTCCACGCAGTGGGAATGGCGATCCGGTCAATGGGAGCTTCTTGTGGAAAACATTGACTGAATGTAGTCCAATACACGGAATTTTGTATTCGAATGAATGTTCTCCTGGTGATGTACCATCCAAGATAACCATTCGGTGCTCTTTTCCAGTTGGATCAACAACAATTGCTTCAACAGGACCTTCAATGGCGTCGACCACGGCGAATTTGACGTCATCTCCGACTTTGGCGGTTTTGTTATAATCGAGAAGGCGGGCGATTGGAACAACCTGAAGAACAAATTCAGATTATATATAAATTTTTTCTCTACCTGACAAATGACGCTAGCCTCAGGAATGGTCTGAGTCTCAAACGTGTGAACATCGTTCGCGGCTACATCCACGTGGATAAATCCAATCTTTGTAGGAGTGAACTTGACTTTGTAGGCGTTTTCTTTATCCTCAACCTTTTTAAGACTCAAATGAATATCCTGTCCATCTTCATCTCGGATCGAGACTTTCGGCTTAAATCCATCACGAGAAAGCTTCAAATCAAACTCTCTAGGATCATTGACTTGGAGAATTTTGTCCAAATTTGAAATAGTCGCTTGAACCTTTGGCTTCATTATTATTGGTTTTGTTGCAGGGAACTGTGAAAGATATGTCATTACAGACATTTCATCAATTTCCGGATGAATCATCTCAGCTGGAGCAATGAGTGGAGCAACTTTAAGCAAATCTTGAGCAGACTTCATGGCTTTCTCAGTGTTCTCCAGAGCATCATTTGGCGACCAATTTTCCCAGTCTTCAAGTGCTCCTGGAGCCATCGAATTGACAAGTGCACCGAGAGCAACTCCGTCGTTCCAGTCGGAAGTGAAGTTGGAAATCGGCATTCCTGAAACTTTAGGGTGATGAGTAAATGTTGCAATTCGAAATGGTACCTGGAAGACGATTACGAATCCAATTGAGGAGCTTTTGCTTCGGAGTCTCCTCCTTATTATCTCCATCTTCTCTTTTTTCTTGAATCCATCCCATCGAAATTGAATAATGGAGAATCAATGTCCAAACGAGTCCCAGAATCAATTTCTTGTTATGATCCACAATATGAGTACTGTCTGTAATTTAAAATAATGCAATTAAATAGAAAATGGGTTGTGGTGACCGAATATATAACTATTAAAATGTTTGAATGATTCTGTATTGAGCCAAAACATTGAGAAGTCAGGTTTTAATCAGACTTTGTCAAAAGTTCGAGACATTTTCGGTAAAGCTCGTGTGGTAAAGAATTAAAACGCAAAAAAATACAGTAACCCTTGTGATTTTTTTTTTTTGTCGTTCTCTCTCCTGATTCTGAAATCAAAATGAGAAAATTCACAAAACATTCCCTGATTTTTCAAACGACGAATTTTCGCACCAGAGACGCCATGTGTCGATTTACGACAATTTTGTATATTTACGAGATATTTTTAATCCTTATTGGATATAAAATCAGGGAAATTTTTTTGAATTTTTTCACATAGAAATTCAGAATCTGGGAAAAATTTGGAGTCAATTGAAAATATTTCTCAGATTTTCTTTAAGAGATAGTATCGAAATGAACATTAACTTGTAAATTAAAATTGAAATATTCAGTGTTTTGAATGTTTTTTAAAGTGGCCGTTTTTCCGAAATTCTTTCTCTAAAAACGACACTAATTGACACGTCGAAATATTGGCTTAAAGTCCCGAAAATGGGTATTTTTGTTGCGAAAAACGGTGGTCAACCTATGTTGTTCGTAATAATAGAGGAAAGGGGAACTCCGTGTGCTCGGGCGAGAGCTCCCATACACTGAAAACAAACAAAAACATGTTTGAACTACGGATTCGTCCTTTTGAACTGCTTCACCGCGCGGAGCAGTCTCGAAAAAGGAAAATATATCGTTTCTACGATACTATTTTTCAGGATTTCAGTGAAGGACTGCTTACCAATATTGATAATCTTAATATTCTCTTCATTCTGGAAGAAATTCAACGCAAGAGACACATTTTCGAGCTTCTGTGAACGAAATGCCACTTTCTTGTTGAATTTTCCAACATTCTTGTGGGAGAGAACTTGAGCCAATGCAATAAGCTTGAGACCATCCGAGAAATCAGTTTCCTGAAATTATAAATATAAAATCACTGAATAAAGTAATCCAAAACTCACCAGACTCTCAATAGTTTCTCCAGCCTTTTGCAAATGATTTTTGACCCATCTGGTGAATGTATTCTGTTGGATGATCTTCCATTCGGCGTCATCGTGACGGATCGCCGGAACGACCTGAAAATATTTATGTTAGAAAGTTGTATAGTCTTCTGAAAATAAATACCTCTTCTTCCTGGTCAAGGCGTTTTGGTTGCGCCATTTTAGACGTTGATTATTGCAAGTTTTCTAGCAGTCCTATATTATTCGCTTCTGCAAAAATCAAGGTATTGATAAAGAAGCGTGAGAATGAGAGAATAATACATGATTTAAATCGTACGGCCAAAAGGTAAAATCATTAGAAATGTCGATTCTTTTCTATCGACATTTCTAATGATTTTTAACACGTAATAAACTGCGAATACATGCATTAAAAGGTGATAATTGAATAAAAATTAAGTTCCAATGAAAACTTTTTTCTTTTAAATAAAATTTAAGTAACCTCTGCGAAAATTGCCAAAATTTGAGATTTTAGCTTAAAAATGGTAATTTTTCCACAACTTTGAACCGCCATAACTTTTTTGAGAAATTTTCAAAACGTCTCATTACGAAATTCGGTAGTTTTGGGTCATTTTTGGTCTAAAAAATATTGTTTCAGATTTCGGTACTCTGCCTTTAATTGATTATGGTACATTTTCAGTAAATAAGCACATAAATTGGTTTTTTTTGTCTAAACTGCACCTAACGACTTGAAATGTAAAATAATTAATGAAAACCCCACAATAAACATCTAAAATGCGCAAAATAGTGATAATTAACAAAAACCTGATTTCCGGCCGCTGTGGCACGTAAAGTTGGCAATAGTTGGAATTTTGAGATGGTATAAAAAATTTAGTTGCTCCATATTTACGATGAGAAATCAACGAGATAACAAACTAAACATCCTGGAAAACTAAAAACTGAAGTTTTTTTGTTTCAATCTTCAAGTTTAATAAAATCGAAAGCAGAGTTTTTGTTCAAACGAAAAGCTAAGAGAATTGAAGAAAACGCGTGCATGGTGATTCATATTTCATTTTTTTTGTGTAGGAAAAAGACACATAATACAAAGAGAACAAACGAATATAGACACGGATGGACGGCTTCTGGTACAAATGGAAGAATTGTTTTAGGGGGGGGGGGGGGTACTGTAGCCAATTGAAAAGACCAAAGACATGGGAAATTAATTTGAAAATCTTTTGGATAGAAATAGAAATACGGTAACGACAAAAAACGGCAACGTTGTACTTAAAAGAAAACTTGGTGAGAAATGCCCATTCTACCAGAATATAAAGTCTCGAGCTGGGGTGCACGGAAATTCTACAAAATGAGGTGGTGAACTTGTTTCCCTTTTTTTCATTGAAATTTGATGATACATAGAAAAACATTTGCTTTATAAATTGCGGAAAAATAACGTAAATTTTCAACTTTCGGACAATTTTTGAACACTTTCTCGGTTGTTTCAAATAAAGCAAATATTTTTCTATGTATAATTAAATTTCAATGAAAAATATCGGGAGAACATGCTCGACCGTCTCATTTTGTAGAATTGCCGGTCGGCAATGGCTGCGTACTCCTGTTTTCGAGTTTCGAAATTACAAAAAAAAACACACTTTAAAATGTTGACCAAAATCTAGTCAAAACTCGAGTCAATTGAAGAAGGAATTGCGGTATCCATATAAAGTCCAAAAAGAAGAGAAAGGGCACTGCGATGATCAATTCTCAAAATTTATCACCTTATTCCCTATTTCACACCCACTAAAAATGAACGACAAACGCAGACAGTGAAAGAGAACTTTCATTACCATTTTCATGTGCATCGTTCGTTTAGAACCGAAAATTTAACGATTCTCGATAGAAATATGAAAGGGTGTGCCGTTTGGAGGAACATTTGGCAAAAAAAAAAACAAAGTTTCTTTTTTGGGCGTTCTTCAAGAATATTTTCGTATTCTGAATCATCTTATTGCCACATTCGTCTATTGTTTCAATTTGACACTTTTGTAGACCGGATAGAAAGAACAAAACAGTGAAAATGTGACTCAAACAAAAAAGTTGCCAAATCCTGGAAAATGTACAAGTTTCGGAAGTTTCCACAACACATTCATAACATCTTCAAGGTCATCTAGGCGTCTTTGAATGAGAAGGTAAGATGACAGAGGGGGAGAGAACAAGGTGAAGATTTGTTGCGGGAGGAAATGGAGAAAAGGATCAACCTAGTGACCCGCGTTACCTAAATTTTCACCAAGGGCAAATCGGTAGACGTTCGGCAAGAATGTCAGGCAAAAATGTGTGGTGTGCAAAAATTACCAGTTTGCCGGAAAAAAGTAAAATTTTGGAATTTTAATGATTTCTTTCAAAAATTTAACAGTAATCCTGTTTTTAAACGCGCTGGAGTTTGCATTTTTAAATTTTGAACAAAATTGCAAAACCAAAATCTCCTTTTTTGGAAATTGCCGAAAACATATACTTTGCCGCCCACGATGTTGAGAATGCGTTAAAATGCAATTCTTTTGGATTAGAATTTACGAGAGTAGACGACGCGGCAAGATATGCAAATGTGATTGCTTTTGGTGTTTGTGGGGGTGTTCTTCGGTACATTTGGTATCATGAACTGCATTGACTCATTTATTTTCTCACATATAGATGTTTATTTTGATGCCACATGCCACAAACACACTCACGACATTTCTTCGGAAAATACCAAAAAAATTTGGTGTTGAGAACGGGAGGAAAGCGTGGGTTATTTATATGCAACTTTTCGACCGATGACTGTTCACCTCTGATAAGAAACTCGTCAAACTCTTAGAGTGGCAGCTGAAACAGACGTCAGTGGCCGAACTTCAATCAATAATGAAAATAACTATGGAAAGAGATCGCCAGCAGGTAGATATACTCCAAAAATATTAATATGCCGTGTATAATATTCGAATTAAGGAAGAACTTTCGGAGATGAAGATTAATAATTATTGAGAGAATAATAATAATGATGACCCGGAAACTAGGCGAGGATAAAATCTCAAACATCAGAAATTCCTTGCATGGAAGGAAAACTGAAACAAGCGGAAAAATCTATCAGATTTTTCCCTCGTGCATGAGCCCATCTTCTTTACGGAGGGAGCCCGTGCTACCGACAGATGAGACGATGTCTAGGCTCTCTGTGATCCTTCACACTCTGTGTTCCAATGAAGCACCTGACATTTGTGTCTCTTGAATCGATTTGTCTTTCTGTTTTCCTGATTTCTCTTCTTCTTTTCTGCTCACAATCCCCCACCAGATTTGATGATATCTGTGGGTGCGTGTGCATCCACGCTGTTTCCACGATAAATGTACGCAACGCCTTGTGGTTATAGGTTAGGGTTATTACAATGATCACGAGCAAAGATTTCTTTGTGCCGTAAAAGACAAGAACACGAGTGAGAAGTGAAAAATCTTTGAAAGTTCCATGACAATGTGGGTGAATTGTGGAAGAATTCCGAGAAAAAATTATATAAAATTTGATTAATTCGAGCTTTTCTAGGTGTGCTATTGATAAGTTCATTTTCAATATAAATTCCTTTTAAATACAGAGAAACAACGAAACTCATAAAAATAGAATAAAATTGTCAAAGGTTTCGATATTTCTGCCAATTTTGTACGGAAATTTTGATCATTCCTGTTCAAAAATGGTGAACCTCTATGATTTTCCGTCTGAAAATCACGAAATTCCAAGCTTCTTCAACTAATTACTCAAATCAGGGGAGAAATTACCCCACAACCTCCGAATAGCAGACTTACAACTGAATTTCTGTATTTTTTGACTCAATTAAATGAAAACATTTTTTTTTACACAGAAAAATGCAATTTCAATCGAAAAAACGAAAAATTCTGTTCAAAAACAAAGAAATCCCAAAAAATGAGAACTCAAAAAGATGTAAATAAACAAGAATATTCAAACTGCCGCCACCAATTGGCGTATCGTGGCGAGACCCTTTCAAGTAAAGTGACGCGCCTTTAATTAGAGTTTTAATTTTAATTTGAGAAAACATTCGGTTTTTATCCGTTTTTCAGCTAGATCTTGACAATTAATTCGTTATAATTGGTATATATATTTATTTACTACAGAAAAAAATCACAGAATAGTATATATTTATTTACTACAAAAAAAATCACAGATATATTGGTGCAAATAGAGAAAATTCAATGGAAAAAGTAATTAATTAGAAGTTGAAGGTGGAGCTGAATAAGTTGCGTCAATGTACAGAGCGATAACCTCGTCCACTACTGATTTTGGTACTTGCGCAGCCATTCCATACATCGCAGCCATTCCACTGTCAGCTTTTTGTTCACCTTTTGCAGCGAGTTCTTCACAAATCTTCTCAAGGTCGACGGCGAACGCATTCACAACTTCCTCGTTCGCTTGATTGATTGTCAAACAAATGTGGATTCTGAAACAAAAAATTTAGCAAGCTGATAACTCATAAAATTGATAAACATACGCCGCTGGATTCTGCAGAGTGTTCAAATTCCATCCGAGCTTCATCATTTTGTCAGAAACTTCGTAGATATTCACACCATTTCCGGAGAACGCCACCAATGAAACATCCGATTTTCCATAAGGCTTGATCCATTTGATTTTCTCAATTTTCTCGGCCAGCATTCGTGTATGCTTCACAATTTGAGCACATCTTCGAACATATTCGTCTCGACCGAAGGATAAAAGTGTGGCCCAGGCGACGGCAGTGTTGGCTCCAGCTCGGGATCCTAAGGGATCTCTTTGATTCTATTGAAGCTACTAAAACATTCTTCAAACCTGCAATAGTCGGGGTGGCATAGATGCCTCCACACCAATCGGCAACCGAGAAATACTGGAAGTGATGAAGTTCCTTGGAACGATACATGACAATCGATGAACCTTTCGGTGTGCATCCGTACTGAAAGATTTTGAATTGAAGGAAAAAAATGGATAGAACTGTATCCAACCTTATGAGTATCACACGAAATAGATGTAACACCGGGATTTCTGAAATCGAATACAGGAATCAGGTATCCGGCGTCATTCATAAATGGAATCATGAATCCACCAAGACATGCGTCCACGTGGACCGGGATTCCATACTTTTTGCCGAGCTGAAAGTGTAAACGTTCGATTAAGTAATCAAAAAAGGCCATTTTTTGGACTAGCATCTGTGAGTTTTTTTAAAAATTATTTTAAGTTAGAAAAAAGTATCGTATTTTTGCTGAATTCAATTAGAGTTCCCGCTCACAATGTAATTTTGTTCAGTCATTTCTCTATTTTTTCCGCGATATTGAGGCGGGAATTTCCAGTACCTTAGCAATTTCCGGAATTGGATCAATTGTGCCTGATGGGAAGTTAGGCGCTGAGCCAACCAACATACAAACATTCGAATCAATTAGTCTCTCCATTTCTTTTAAATCGACACGATTATCCGAATCAACTGGAACGTGGCGAAGACGCATTCCGCATAGATGGGCGGCCTTATCAAATGCCGCGTGAGCTGTTTTACATGCCAAAATAACTGGATGTTCAATGCCAAGAGAGTGTGCACGATTTCTGTAGAGTTTGCAAAATTGAATTTTAAGAGTTGAATAAATGCTTACCGATACGAAAAGCATGCCATAATAATACTTTCAGTACCACCAGAAGTTACACTTCCACTAGAATCTTCTGGTCCATTATACAGGTTCAGAACCATTCGAATAAGTTCTGCCTCCATTTTACGAGCTCCCGGAAAGACGTCAGGGTGGAGGGGATTCGAGAACGCATACTTTTCGTAAATCTGGATATAAAAGATGGCAATTTTTATTTTAAGAAATGTCTAGTTTCAAAATTATTTTCATGTAGCTAATATTTCTTGGCGGAAACCATCCAATTTTCTAGAAATTTCTTGAAAATTGACAAACTAAATGATTTCTAAAACGTCCAAAATTCAATTTTTGAATATCTGAATCGGATTCAAGGCGCATTTTTTTTGTCGACAAGTTCGGCAAATTTTAAATTCCGGCAATATCCCGATTTGCCGTTTGCCGGATATCAGATTTGCCGGAAATGTTTAGAGGGACTATTTAGATGACGGAAACACATAAAACTGTGCCTCTTTGAAATATTTTCCCCGTTTTCTTTAGATATTTTCATATAATTTACTGACTTTTCAAAAAAGATGTTAATAGGGATATTCATAGGATGCGTACAATTTTGCCTGAAATTTCCAGAAAAATGTGCAAAACCACAATTTGCCGAATATTTCTGGCAATCGCCGTTTTTCAGGCAAAGGCAAATCGGCAACTGACCGGTTTGCAGGAAATTTCAATTACCGCAATTTGCCGGTTTGCAGGAAATTTCAATTCAGCCGATTTGCCGGTTTGCCGGAAATTTCAATTCCGGCAATTTGCCGGTTTGCAGGAAATTTCAATTACGGCAATTTGCCGGTTTGCAGGAAATTTCAATTCCGCCAATTCGCCGGTTTGCAGGAAATTTTAATTACGGAAATTTGTCGGTTTGCCGGAAATTTCAATTCCGTCAATTTGCCAACTTGCAGGAAATTTCCATTCCGGCAATTTGCCGATTTGCAGGAAATTTCCATTCCGGCGATTTGCCGATTTGCCGGAAAAAATCGTTTGTCGCCCCTGATCTGAATTGGATTCAAAGCTTCCCTACAGGATATACTATGTAGCTATTTACAAGAGAATATATTTGAGAGCTAAGATTTTGAAAAATTCTAGAATTTCTAAACCTTTCCAAGCAAATTAATGTGTTCAGCATGACGATCAGTATAAACCGCTCCAGATACTCGTCCTCCGTCAATGTTAAATGTGTTGTAATCCTCATATTTTTTCGCCAGTTCCATAATTGAGTCCTGAGATAATGGAGCGATGGGAAGAGCTGAAAAATAGAATTAATGAATTGGTTAATTAATAAATGTTCAAACAAACTGGAAATGAATTGCTTGTCCTTATCATCCTTATGAATCGATTCAATAAGCTTTGGCTTCTCAGCAGCCAGCTCTTTTTCGATTTTATCCCGAACAGCTGGAAGTTTTCGAAGAAGTGAGAATACATAAGCTCCCATGCTGAAAATTTCATTTTGATATTTCTAAAATTCGCAAGAAAACACTTGCCGTTTCAAAATTGGATCCTCGCTTTTTCGGTACAAATGGACGACTTTTGTATAGACAAGGGTACCCCCAAAAGCGGCCAACACTAGAACAACCGGATCATACCGAGAAAGTCTGAAAATCTTGAATTAGTAATTTCCAAATATCTAATTTTTGTTTAAAATTCACCTATCATTTATCATGTGATAGTGCATTTTTGTCAAGTCGACAATAATTTCGGTTGTGTGCTTAACCGAATCCATTGTAACCTGAAAATTAATTTATTGTGGTATTTTTCAAATGAAACCAAGTGTGCGCCTTTAAGGAGTGCTGTAGTTTCGATATATCGCGAACTAATATTTTCTTATTTATACATACCCTTCAAAAACAAAGTGTGAAGAAAAATTACCAAACCACGAGAAACTACTGTGCCACTTAAAGGCGCACACTCCTTTTCAATTGAAATTAGTCGTGGCACACAAACATCAAAATTTGGAAATGAAACCAACTTCACGAAAAAAAACTTTTTTCAGAAACAAAACGGTAAAGTATACTGATAAGAATATGATACGTGGTCATTATCACAAAAATCGAAAAGAAACGAAAAATCATGGATGAATTTATGGGAATTTCTTGGAGAGACACAGAGAAAATTACAAATGTTTGTGCACATGAATGTGCATAGAAACATAGAAAAAGGTACAGGTACAGGGGTACAAAACAGAACAAATAAATAATAGGACATGGCAGAACTTTTGGAAGGAAGTGGAGTAGAAATTTTGCATTAAAATGATTTTAAAAAATTGAATTGTTGATCATCCTCTTCATCCTGTGGTTTATGTTTTCTGAGAATTGCTCCCGGAGCAGGATAGGGTCTTTGTTGGAAAAGTGGTCCACCAGCAGTCACGTCGGCTCCTGTTACGTGATCAACGCGAAGGCCATCCGACCATTTTTCACTGAAATAGGGTAGAAAATCAGATTTTGTTGCTCGAATATTATTCGATTTTGCGTAAAAAACGTGGTTTGCGTTTTTTTGAAGCTATTTCCGAAAATTCAGATGAAAAATTATAATTTTCTGAAGAAAAACTATAAATTTATCTAAAATTAGACCGCTGCAACACGGAAAAGTTGGCGAAATTAGAAAATTTTCAATTTTTGAATCCAATTCTCGAAAATTCCAACTTTTTCGCTTCAGAAACGGAGCGCAGCTTACACTGGAGCGCCTCCATGAGCTCCTGGATCCATTGGATCAATTCCTTTCCTTTTTGCTCTTTTCAGTCGATCCTTATTTGTCATTTCCTGTAACTCGTCTTCATCTGAATCTGGACCCTGTGACGTCATCGGATCACGTCGCTTCCGCTTTTCAGCATTATTGCCACGTGATTGCTTATCATCATTCCCTCCGCGTGAAGTTTTCTTGTTGTGGAAATTTCTGCGGCGAGCGGCATTGTTCTCCTGGAAAAAAAATATATAGTTTTAAAGAATAAATGTTCCGAAATGAGTATTTAAAGGCGCTCGGATCCTTTTGGATGGGAACAACTTTTCCGGCGGTTAGACCCATCCGAGTAAATCTGATAAATCTGTGTGCCTTTAAGTACGATTTCAGCATCTAATTCTACCTCAGATGCGTGAGAATCTCCGAAAAGCACTGTAGCATGCTCTCTGGCGATTCGAGGAGCTGGATCACTAATTATAGCTCGTGGATGACGCGGAGAATACCAACAAACCTGAAAAAATTTTTTTTTAAATCTGGAAATTATTCTGCTACTCACCTCATCTGTTGTTTTATTCCAGAAGTAATACTTCGCAAGTCCCTCATCATAGACTTCAACTCAGTTTTCGTGAAGTAGAAACTTTGCAAGGATTCTGTTCTTATTCTGTACATATCTCTCGGGCAAACTACAAAAAATAGCTATTTTAAAATAATTTTTCTCTAAAATTCAATACAAACCGATATTCCGGAGTTCCATCGACCCAATGACAATAGAAAAATTCGAGGCGAACGTGATATCGATTCCATTTATTCGGACAATCAGGTGCTCCAGCCAAATTTTCTTAGAAACTTCTGGCGGAATGCGCATTTCCTGTAAAATAAATACAATTAATCAGAACAACGAGAATGCCGTTGACATTTTCAAAAGCTTAAAAATTAAAAATGATGAGGTATGAGGAAAAAAATTTATAGTGTAAATCAAAATAAAAATGAGATTTTTCAATGTTTGTAAATAAACAAAAAAAAAGTTTTAAAGCATTAAATGCATAATTTAACGAGGCCCCACGAAAAGGGGAGCAGAACGAAAAGGGGATCTGCAAAAAAGGGATCTGCGAAAAGGGGAGATACTAATAGGGGAGATACGAAAAGGGGAGCAACGAAAAGGGGAGCTGGGCCAAACGCACAAAACGCTTTTTTATTCTCATTCAACGCACGACCTTGTTATAACCACACTCTGTTATTACGCATCGCGCGTTGTTTAGCGTAAAATACAAAAATAATGCGTGCGTTGAATGAGAATAAAAAAGCGTTTTGTGCGTTTGGCACAGTGCCAGCTCCCCTTTTCGTATCTCCCCTTTTCGCAGATCCCCTTTTTGCAGATCCCCTTTTCGTTCTGCTCCCCTTTTCGTGGGGCCTCAATTTAACCCGTAAACCTACACAAAACTTAAAGGCGCACACAGTTATTTCGCTGCGTACGTTGACTTCGTGGCGAGACGTCGAATGAGTATCCAACGCTTAAGCATTGCCTGTGCTATTTTTCTCTCATTTTCTCTTTTTTTCGACGATTTTCTTCAATTTATCTTCAATTTTCACGCCAAACCACGTTTATCTTTTAAATTTTCAACATAACAGTTTTCAAAATTAAAAATACAAGTATTGTCGTCTTTCTAAAGCATTTTTCTCAATTTTCTGGCCAAAATTAAATAATTCGCTCCATTTTCGTTGTTGACAATTTTAAAACTACAATTCAAATTTATTTTGCAGGTAATATTCATCACGATGGGTGACGTCGTTACTATCAGAACGAGAAAGGTTCTCACCAATAAGCTTCTCTACAGAAAGCAGATGGTTAGTTTTTAATTTCGAAAATGTTCGTAAAATGTTTGTTTTAAGTTGGTGATTTGCGAATTGCTTTGATATCACTACCGTTTTAACATGAATGGTTAACCTATTTTTCATTTCAGGTTGTCGAGGTGATCCACCCAGGGCGTCCAACTGTCCCGAAGGCTGATATCCGTGAAAAGATCGCCAAGCTTTATAAGACCACTCCAGACACGGTTATCCCATTCGGATTCGAATCCAAGATCGGAGGAGGAAAGTCGAAGGGGTTCGCTCTCGTATACGACACGATTGACTTCGCCAAGAAGTTTGAGCCGAAGTACAGACTCGTTCGCGTAAGTTACTTTTCTGAATAAGAACGGAATTTTTGATAGATGACTTCTTAGTCTAAATTGATAGACAAATTCCTACGTTCAGCCTTTCTGAAGAGTTCTCTTTTCATTCGTTAATCCGTGCTTTTCCAGATGGGACTTGCCACCAAGGTCGAGAAGCCAGGACGCAAGCAACGTAAGGAGAGAAAGAACAGACAAAAGAAGGTCCGAGGAACCGCCAAGGCCAAGGTCTCTGCTGGAAAGAAGTAAATCTGCAAAACTTTTTGTTGATTTCTATTGTTAACTTCAGTAAACGATTTTACTACAGAATTGTTTTCGTTTTTTATTGTTGTACTTGAGTTGGTATTCCTCTCATATTTCATTTCCATGCGGTTGTCTTATTCCTTTTTTAATGGTTTATGCTATTTCACTTCAGGTCGTCGAGGTTATCCGCCCAGGACGTCCAACTGTCCCAAAGGCTGATATCCGTAAGGAGATCACCAAGCTCTATAAGACCACTTCAGACACTGTCATTCCATTTGGATTCGAGTCATAGATCGGAGGAGGAAAGTCGAAGGGGGTTCACTCTTGTTTACGACACGTTTGACTTCGCCAATAAGTATCAGCCAGAGCACAGCTCCGTAAGTTTCATTTTTGAAGAGGAACTGCAATTCAAGTGGTGTCGTGAAATTAAGGAGTACACTGCATTATTCAAGTAACTTCAAAAACATGTATTCAATATTTCCGACATTTTTCCAGTTCTTTTATCATAGTTGTTCTCATGCTACGACAATTTTTGTGAATTTTCACCACTTTGATGTCTCGAACTACTTGAATACCCCATTAGTTGTGATTTCTCTTCAAATTGTCTTTTTCAGAATCATGATGGGGCCTCAACAAGCCGGACTTCAATCTCGAGAAGGAAAGAAAAGCGGAGAAGAGAACAAGCTCCGAAGGTGCCAGAACCGACCGCAGATGAAATAGAAGCAAAGGAAGAAGAATATAAGAAGAACAAGAGCGAGTACTACAAGAGACGAAACGAGGTGAAGACCGAAGAAGCTAGAGAGGTATGTTATAAACGTACTCCATTTATGATTAGAACCTAATTGTTTCAATTATTCAGAGGAGAAGAGTTAGGGACAGCGAGACTGATGCATGGAAGAAGGCGATACGAGATGCTGGTCAGTCCCCGGATCCGAAACGCGCGCCACGCTACTCACCACCACCGTCTTCGACTCCCACTCCAACCCCACCACCGTCGTCGTCTTCGTCCCCCACTCCAACCCCTTTGAGACGTTCGCCGCGGTTCCAAACCTCGAACAACTAATCTCCTTCCTGCTGAATTAAATTTTTAACTAACCCACATTTCTTGTATATTTGTATATTGCAAACACTTCCCACATCCCATCCCAGCATCCCACACCCATTTGTATACTATTAGGGACAATACGGGGTTTCCACATTACATGTAGAGTGAATAAATCTTGTACTATATTTGTTTTCTAATCTCCTTCCCGCAGAAAACCCACATTTCTTGTACATTTAAATGTTATAAAAACTGCACCCCGCACTCATTTGTATAAAAATTATTAGGGACAATACGGGTGAGTTCCCCTCTTTTATATTTATTTTTCTATTTTATTACTGTGAATAAATCTTTTTATATTTTTTTTCAGAGTTTGAACATCGAAATTGGTAAGAATTTTTGTTTTCTATTTTCATTGTTAAATTGGAGTTGATCCTTCTCCTTCGTATTTGAACAATTACTGACTAATTTCCTCCGAATGCAAATGCATGATTCTAGAACAAAAAATGTCTTCTCGATCTACAGGAAGCTTTGATGAAATATCACAGTGTAAGAGCAAATTGAAGATAAACATTTATAGTAATATTTCAGACATCCAACGTCTCCGAGAGGAACGCCGTCTCACAGAATCGTCGATTCGAAAAATGGAAAAAGAGAAAAGTGATTTGAATGAGAAGATTGATGAGCTGACGACAAGAAAATGCTCCGTAGATGCACGTCTTCAAGCTGAGAACGAGAGAGCTGAGCGCCAAGATAGAGGTCTCAAAGAGGTGGATTTTATTATTTTAGCTTTGAAAATTCATCATTAAACTGTTCAGGCGGAGACGACGTATGCAAAACTAGTCGAATCGCAAAAGACGTTGGTGGACTTTGTGCGCAAAGAGTATCAGGATACGAAACATCAGAAATATTGAACTCTGAACAACTGTCTCCCAAAAATGCCTGTAAATATATCAATTATCGACATAACTTCACTTAACTTCTACAAATACGGTCTCATTTTTTGTATTTCACTTTACTTCCGATCTGTATTTCAATTATTACCAAATTCTCTGTTGATCTCTCCGATGATCTCTTTTCTATTGTACATTTTTATTTAATTCTTTCTGCAAAAGAGATTTAAATCCTAATTTTATTTACAAAAAAAAACGACAACAACAATGGAAATCGGAGTTATAATAATTCCTGCATTATTCTTATTCTCCTATGACACTCTGTCATTCCAAAAAACTCAACAAGCTCAGAAATTGGTGGTCCTTTTTTCGAGCCAATCAATGAGATTCTCACGATTCCCATTGCTTTCGCCAGATTAAGTTGATGATTCTTCGCGAGATATTCAAGAGATTCAGAGTTGAAAACTTCAATTTCCAGAAGACTGTTCAAAATATTTCTGAGATCGACATTTGGATGAGATTCCTTGAGAAGCTGTGAGGATTGAGGTCGAGTAAAAAACCAACTGAATTCTGTACTCAATGAGCTCAAGAATCCAAAGTTTTCTTCCTTTGCCTTTAAGAAAGTGACGATTTTTTGAATATCTTCTCGCGATGTGGAGTAATTCGATTTTTTATTCAAAATATCAATAATCCTGGGATACAATTCTTTGAAATCCGATTTTTGAAAAGCCATTCTCGAGTATTTTTGCAAAACGTCAGAATCTAGCAGCAAATTCCTTCTTCCCAGCAGGCTCAAATCAAACTGTTCAATCATTTCGTCCAGTGAATAAAAGTGTTCGGCATCAAAATTCCGAATACCGGCTCCATTTCTGATCATCAGATTAAGTACCGCTTCCGGTAGAGCACCAAGTTGTTCGGAATAGTAGCTCACAAACGCGTCTTTGTCTCTTTTTGACAATTTCTTTGTAGCTGATCGCATGATTAGTGAAAGATGAACGAATTTCGGCGGAGTCCAGTTGAATGCTCTGCAAAAAAATGTTTAATTTTAATTTTTATATTAAAATAATTGTATACTTTCTTACTTGTACAAAATTGTATGTTTTCCTGTACTGCTGAGCCACTCCATTCCACGAATAACATGCGAGATTTCCATTTTTCGGTCGTCTATCACATTTGCTAGATGATATGTGGGAAAACCATCGGATTTTAAAAGCACCGGGTCACTTTCATCGATAAACTGATTTACCGAACCGAATACTTCATCCTGAAAAAATATTCTCAAAGTTTTCGTTTTCGTTTTTTATTTCCTACGTGGAACTGAACATTTTGCTTGTCCAACTTGAATCGAATCACGAACTTTTCTCCATTTTGCTCCATTTTAACCGCATCTCTAGATGATAAATTTGCGCATTTTCGATCATATTTTGGAATTTCTCCTCGTTTTTCCGCAGTTTTTCTTAACAAATCCAGTCGGTTTTCAGAGCAAAAACATCGATATGCGTGGCCAGAATCTATTAGTCTATAGGCGGCATTTCGATATATTTCTAGTCGCTTTGATTGCTCATATGGTCCAAATTTTCCGCCTTCACGTGGTCCTTCATCCGGTAATAAATTGTAGAAATTCAGAGAGGAATAAATCTTTAAAATTAGCAATAATTATTTAAATTATTGGAAATTGAGACTGGCCTGATCCTGAGCATCATCCACAAAACGTGTTCTATCAGTATCTTCGATTCTCAGAATGAAATCGCCGCCATACTTCTTGGCAAACAAATAATTGAAAAATGCGGTTCTCAGTCCACCAATGTGCAAATGTCCAGTTGGGGAGGGAGCAAAACGTACTCGTACCTTTAAAATTTATTTTTTATTCATTCATATATTTTTTAAATTTATTTTAAAAACTCACATTTTGCTTTAAAAATCCGGTTAGCTTCATAATTTCTATTGAGGGGTGCGGTTTCGATAGCGCAAAGGCGCGGCGCGTCTATTTGCAAGTCACCGCGCAGTCATTCGCAATGCGCCGCGCGGCTTTTCGCAAGGCTGCCGCACGCTTTTGTTGTCTTCTTGTTGATTATGGAATAAAAAAATTAATGGATATTCAATAAAAGTGCTTCATAAAAGGAAAAAATGCTCCGCGAGCTTGTAAAAAAACGTGAGTTCGTGCCCATTTTGTAAAAAATCGTGAAGAATATTTTCAGAAATCATAGAAAACATCCTTCGACCGCAAAACTATGACTCGAAGCTCGGACATCGAAAGTTTAGCGTGTTGGTGCTTGACAAGAGTGCGATGGTCGTAGTCAACTCGTGTTTAAGCCTGAATGAAGTGTTTGAGGGTGGGAAATCATCTATGGAGTTAAAAATAATAATTTTTTGCAGAAGGCGTCACTCTTGTTGAAGATCTAACCCGAAATCGTGAGCCAATGCCATCAATGGACGCAATTTATATAATATCACCGGTCGCGGAGTCTATCGATATTCTAATCAATGATTTCTCGCGAAAAACCAAGTTTAATCCCGGAAATTCTTATCGAAGTGCTCACATTTTCTTCCTGGATCCTTGCTGCGATGAATTATTCGAAAAACTTTCGAAAAGTCCTGCAGTAAAATGGATCAAAACTCTTAAGGAATTAAATCTGAATTTAAAACCAGTTGAGAGTCAGATTTTCACTGTAAACTCTCAATTTCGTGGAGATATGACGAAAACAGCCGATGGAATTGTTAGCTTGTGTGCGACACTAAATATCCATCCTACTTTACGATTTCAGTCAGATTTTGCTCAAAGTTCAGAAATATGTCAGAGAGTTGAACAAAAATTGAAGGAATTTGGCAATGAGGGGATGGGAACGGACGCAGAGCTTGTTGTTTTAGGTACGGTTTCAAAATTAAACTTAAACAAACACAGAATTAATTTTTGTGCTTTTTGAGCTGAAAAAGATTTTTTTAACCGAAAAATCCGAATCTTTAGCTTTGTTATATTAAAATTGGATAATTTTCCAAAAAATTAGATTTTCTGAGCATCTTTGCCCAAAAAATGTTGATTTCTTTGCCTTTTCGGCTAAACAACGATTTTTTAAACCTTTATGAGCTGAAAAACTGAGTTTTAAAAGCCTAATTTTTGCTCTAATTTTTCAATGTTGTTGAAATTTTGAGATTTTTGAGCATTTTTTTTGCGAAAAAAATGGATCACTATTTTCAGATCGCAGTTTTGATCTGGTATCCCCATTGCTCCACGAGGTGACACTTCAAGCAATGGTCGTTGATGTCACAGCTTTTAAAGACGGAGTTTATAGATACACGGAAGCCGGCGATTCAAAAGAAGTTTTTCCTGAAGAAAATTAATATGTTTTAAATGTTTTTATTTCAGATTGTCCTAGACGAAAAAGATCAGAATTGGCTTGATCTCCGCCATAAGCTTCTGCCTGAAGTGATGAAAAGTGTTAATAAGATGGTTAAAGATTTCAAGAATACGAATAAAACTGAACCTGAAAACATTAAAAATCAATCGTCAAAGGATTTCTCGACGACCGTACGAACTCTACAGCCATATTTGAAAATGAAGGCAAAAATGGCAGCGTATATTAGTTTGACGGAAGAATGTCGATCCAAATATTTTGATTCTTTAGAAAAAATTATTGGTAAATAATTTTATAAATAATTTTAATTTCAGTAGATTGTGGGAAAAACTTTTGAATATTGATGAAAACTCCAAAGCAACAAAAGGAGCGCATCCTTTTGAACTTAGCAAACAATTGTAGCGGCGCAAAAATCACATAATCTCGCGTATTTATAATAAACATTTAAACGAGAATTCACTGTCATCATTTCAGCTTTGGAGCAAGATATGGCCGTTGAGCATACGCCGGAACACGTACGTATCACGGATTCTCAAGCAGTTGGACGACTTTCCACGTTTATTTTACCAGCAATTCCGACTGAAACTCGTCTTCGATTGATTCTCATTTTTATGTTGACTATCGGAAAGGATAAAGATGAACAATACTTCAATCGACTTCTACATCACACCGATATTCCTGAATCGGAATTTCAGATTATTAAGAGAATGCTCATTTGGAGAGATGTCAGAGTCTTTTTTAAAATTGTATTCATCTTCTTTTTTCAGAAAACTCAGAAATCTCAATTCCAACATCGCCGACCACCACCAGAAGACGAGAGGTTTATCGCGAGTCGTTGGGATCCGAAAATCAAAAATCTTATCGAAGAAATTTACGAAAGACGATTGGACGAGCGGGAGTTCAAAGTAGCTGGTAAGAAATCGACGTCTGACTTCCGGCCGGCAGCAAGTGCGAGATATGGAAGTGGATTGGCTGGAAAACCACGCGAAAAACGAAAAATTATCATTTTTGTCGTAGGTGAGGTGATGTTTCGTTGATATATTCTGATTGGAAAGCATTTTCAGGCGGAATCACATATTCTGAAATGAGAGTCGCCTACGAGTTGTCGAAAAAGACGAACACAACAGTAATCCTGGGATCAGACGAAATTCTAACGCCGTCGTCTTTCCTGGAGTCGTTACGAGATCGAAATACTGTAAATTGCTGAAAATACTGTATTAATGTCCCCGAATATCGCTTTGTTTAAATAATATTCACAAAAAAATCTCGTTTTTCCATGTATATGATGCCATTTTCTATTTATCTCAAATAAACCACAGTTTCTATGAAAACAAAAACCTTCATTCGTAAATTATTAAGTCTCGTTACGTGGAAGTTGTAAAATCTATTTAAATTGCCTTTTCTATTGCCGAACAATTTTTCCGCGCGCCTGATTTTCTTTAAACCTCAAATAATCTTCCATTTCCTGATGTTGAAGTCGTGGAGCTGACATTGACCATTTCTAAAACAATAGAAATTTATCTTGAGACAAAATTGATTTTTTTTTAGCTCACCCGAATTTCCATAGCACCGGTATAGGCACAATACGCACCAGTTGTCACAAGCAAGAAAAGTCCAGAAGCGTAAGCATGAGCTCGAATTTTAGATGGAATTCTCATTTTTACGGATATTATGAGAGAAGGGAATCGAGGTTGCGTCAAAAATGTAGAATCGTTAAGAATTTACTCGGGTACGGTATGCAACGGTGTTTGCAGACTAGCAGGCTCATACACTTTCACGCGCAATTGCACACTTTAGGGTCATACGACTTATTTTCTCCATCAAATTTTCGTCAATTTTCGAATGTTTTAATATTTATTTGTGATTTTAATTCGTATATTCTGATAATTCTAAATTAAAAACTTATTTATACGGTCACATTAACTTATCGGCGAGATTAATGTTGCAGAAATTGGCGTTTCTTCCAGTTTAGGCCTAGAGTTAATTTTAAACAAATTTGCACAGTTTTTGTAGCGTTATTCTTTTATCATCTGTGTTAACAATTTCAGACGTTCATATGGAATTGTAAGGAATTTCAATCTCCGGAGAGGGGTCCTTCTGACACGGGGTATCTTGTTTTGTTCAATGTATTTCTTAATCCCTAACCTTTCACTTGTCATTTTCAAAACTTTACAACATATTTCAGAATCAAACAAGGGTTACACACAGTCGTCATTGCTCAAAATGACGTCGATGTATAATTTCAAGCGAATTACATGTGTTCCCAATGCACAGGTTTGTTCTTGTTCTGATCATTGAGAAGTTATATTTTTCAGGAACTGAAAGATGTGGTTCTCTCAAAAACGCAACGCAAAACACCAACCGTCGTGCATCGCCAATATTCGATTGGAAGAATCCGTGCTTTTTACGCAAGAAAAATCAAGTTCCTACAGCAAACTCTGCATGACAAGCTCACGCAAATCATCACAGAGTTCCCGAAAATGGAGGAAATTCATCCATTCTACTCGGATCTTATGAACATTCTCTACGACCGTGATCACTACAAAATCGCTCTTGGACAAATGAACACAGCTCGTCATTTGATTGACGGAATCGCCCGTGAATACGTTCGTTTGATGAAGTACGCCGACTCGCTTTATCGTTGCAAAATGCTCAAAAGAGCCGCACTTGGACGTATGGTCAAGCTGCTAAAGCGACAAAAGTCCAGCTTTGAATACCTCGAGCAGGTCCGTCAGCATTTGTCTCGCCTTCCAAGTATCGATCCAGCTACTCGTACTCTCATTCTTTGCGGATTCCCAAATGTCGGAAAGTCTTCATTCATCAACAATGTGACACGTGCTGATGTTGAAGTTCAGCCATATGCTTTCACTACAAAGGCTCTTTATGTTGGACATCTTGACTATCGTTTCCTCAGATGGCAGGTAAGTATTAAGCGAATTTCTTTTGAACCTTGATAATAATTCACTTTTCAGGTTATCGATACCCCCGGAATCTTGGATCAGCCACTTGAGGACCGTAACACCATTGAAATGCAAGCAGTTACCGCATTGGCTCATCTGAAAGCATCAGTGCTCTTCATGATGGATGTTTCAGAACAATGTGATCGTAGTATTGAGGAACAACTTCATCTCTTCGAATCGATCCGTCCATTGTTCGCCAATAAACCAGTTCTTATTGGTTTGAACAAGGTTGACATCAGACATCGATCTGATTTGCCACCAGAGAAAGCTGCATTGTTGGATCAACTGGAGAAGGAAGGAATTCCAATTATTGAGACATCTACACTTACACAAGAAGGAGTTATGGGACTCAGAGATCGTGCTTGCGATGAACTTTTGGCCCAGCGTGTTGAAGCTAAAATTCAAGCCAAGAAGATCACAAATGTCGAGGATTGTGTGCTGAATCGCGTATTCGTCGCCTACCCGGCTCCACGTGACGAGAAAGTTCGTGCTCCATTTGTTCCACCAGGTTTGGCCGCAAAAAGAGCTCAGAAGAAATTGCAAGAAGCTCAAGAGCTCATGGAGACTGATGGAGATGAGTTCGCAGCAAAAATTCCACAAAAACCAGGCAAAATTGGAAAGGAAAAGATTGCAAAGGGTGGATCCCAATCCACCGATCTTGGAGATCTTCGTGATGAGAACACCCGTCGTTTGGAGAGAGAAATTGAGTTGGAAATGCAAGATGATTATATTCTGGATCTTAAGAAACATTATATGCTGAAGAATCCTGATGAGAAGTACGATATTGTTCCCGAAATCTGGGAAGGACACAATCTTGCTGACTTTGTTGACCCGGAAATCCAGTCAAAGCTTGAGAATCTGCTTCGCGAAGAGGAGCTCTTGGAGCAAGCCGGAGAGTATGAATCAGATTTGGATAGTGATGATGAGGAGACCAAGGAGAAGTTGAAGCTTGCATTGCAAATCCGAGAAAAAGAAAAACTGTTGACTTTGGATCATGCCGTTAACAAGAGAATTGCCGGAAGAATTGGTTCACGTATTCATGGTTCAAGAAAGAGAGATCGATCAATGTCTAGATTAGAGAATGAGCTCGGAGAGTTAGGTGTAGATGTTGACACGAAGAAAATGAAGAACTTGCAAGGACAATGTGCCAAACCACAACTTGGAAAGAAGGTTTGTGTAGAACCGAAATCTATAATTTCGGTTTCAAATTAACATAATTTTTCCAGATGAAAGTGGGTCGCTCGCGCAGTCTCAGCGCCGTCCGTCCGGCTCCACGTGATGAGTTGGCATTCCCAGACGAGGAAAAACGTGCACATGTCGACAAGTTGCGTACGAAAGCAATGCGTGGATTGCGCCGAGAAGCCAAGAAGGGAGAAGCCGATCGTCACGTATACGACCTCAAGCCAAAGCATTTGTTCTGTGGAAAACGTGGAAACGGAAAAACCGATTGGCGTTAAGAACATATATATCTTTTGTTCATTTTTTTTTTGTTATTTTTGTTTTGTTATTCTGTTCGTTTTTTTTCGTCTCCCTGCTTTTTATTCCTTCCAAAAACTGTATACCCATCCATCCATTTTTACCTTCTTCTCACTGCGTCAATCGGCTTCTCGCCCACATGAGTTTCCCGAATAAAATTCTTCCTGATATTTTTGTAGATTCTGAATTATTTTTTTTCTTCGATATTGCACATTTTTTAGCATTCCGTTGAATTTTTCGCTGTATTAGAAAAACTATTTTTTAATTAACTCTTCAGATGGGCAAAAAAAGAAAGATTACGGATGAAAAGGATGCTCAACACGTGCCAGCTGAGAAACGAGAGGTTAATATCACATTTTCAAAGAAACGTAGTTCTCAAACACAAATTAATTGCAGAAAGTAGAAAATTGGTTAAAGAAATCTACGGAAAAACCAACAAGTTCACAATCTGACGCTGAAAAGAAAAAGAAACGTCCATGGCGTAATAAGGTCCGTAAACTTGCCGCAAAAAAGGCAGCAGCTGACAAGAAATCTGAAAATCCAGAAGAACCTCCGCTGATTCTCGAACCAAAGAGTTCTTCGGATGAAAATACGAAAAAGAAGAGAAAACGGGGCCCAAAAAAGAAGAAGTTCAAGCCCGAAGTTGCTGGAAAAGCTGCTGAAACTGAAAATGATGACGTGGCAGCAGCTCCAGAAGAAGCAGATCCAATTGCAGAGGCTAAAAAGAGACTTGACGCGGGACGATTCAGATTTCTGAACGAAAAACTCTATACATGTACTGGTTCTGAAGCATTTGATTTCTTCAAGGAGGATCCGACGGCTTTTGATCTATATCACAAGGGATTTGCTGATCAGGTAAACATTAATTGGTATCTCAGTTTCACAACGAAGCCTTTAAAATGATATATGTGCCATTTGAAGGTGTTCCAAGAGTATATGTTAAAGGTGGAGTAGCGCCAGTGGGGAAATTGCTTTAAAACATGCAAACATATGGTACCACAATGACCGAATATCATGATAAAAAAATTCAAAAATTTTTTCTAAATTTTATATGATTTTTTGAAAATTGAAAAAATCTCAGTTTTTGCCTAATTCCTATTTGAATTACCGCCAAGTGGATTTGTTCGATGAAGCGCGCTTGCACGTTTTTAAATTTATTTATTTTGTTTTTTGTTGTTTTCCACCGATTTTTAATGTTTTCGGTGTATTTTTGCTCGAGTTTTAGAGAAAAAGTCAAAATAAATGAAAATTTTCGATTAAAAAGCACGCTTTTCTCTAAAGTTCGAGCATACACCGAAAAGAATACACCGAAAACATTAAAAATCGGTGAAAAATAACAAAAAATAAAATAAATAAATTTAAAAACGTGCAAGCGCGCTCCATCGAACAAATCCAATTGGCGGTAATTCAAATAGGAATTAGGCAAAAACAGATTTTTCAATTTTCAAAAAATCATATAAAAGTTAGAAATTTTTTTGAATTTTTTTATCATGATATTCGGTCATTGTGGCCCCATAGGCATGTTTTAAAGCAATTTCCCCACTGGCGCTACTCCACCTTTAATGCAAAATTTTAAACGGGAAAGCTATACTCTCAACCCCTAAAATGAGCGAGAAAACTTTGTCTTGTCAGTTGTGAACTCTCAAATTTTCAGGTAAAAAAATGGCCAAATCACCCACTCCGCGAGATTATCCGCTGGCTTCAATCCAAACCGGATCAACAATCAGTATTCGATTTGGGTTGTGGAGAGGCTAAAATTGCAGAAGCCGTTGGAGAAAAGCATAAGGTTCATATAATTCCCTGGAAAAATCACATTACATTTCTCATGTTTTTTAATAGATTCGCTCATTCGATTTGGTTGCAGTGAATGATCGTGTTGAGTCGTGCGATATGTCGAAACTTCCAGCTGAAGATTCATCAGCTGATATTGTTATTTATTGCCTATCACTGATGGGAACAAATCTTTATGATTTTATTCGAGAAGCTCGAAGAGTTCTTAAAATTGGGTAAACAAGCATTTCAATTTAAATATAAGCAGACACCGTAACCGAGAGTGCCTTTTTCGATTTATCGGTGTTTTTCAGGGAAAATCGAAAAATCAGAAAAATAAATAAATAAATACAACCATAAATTCGATTTTTGTCGGTGGTTTTTTGGGTGAGGTTCTCAGGATTCTTGGGTGAGGCTAGGAATTAAGTTGATGTCACGGGTGGCATTTTTCACTTTTTCGATGTTTTTCAGGAAACTAACATTTTTCGATTTTCCGGAAAATCAAATAATCAAATAAAAATGTTCAGAAATAGTCATAAAATACCATTTTTACCAAACTTTGCTTATATTGATGAGAAAAAACATAAAAATTCTTCTGTAAAGAAGAGAAAAAACCAAATTTTCAAACTAATTTTTGAAAAACAGAAAATTTATTTGCAAAAATCAATTTTTCAGAGGAATTCTCAAAATCGCAGAAGTCACATCTCGTTTCGTGTCAATCAAACAATTTTGCGAGGCGATCACAAAAATGGGATTCGAGCAATCACACCGTCGTGAGCTAACCGATTACTTCATGATGATGGAATTCAAGAAAGTCGAGAAAGTTGAGCAGAAAAGGCCATACGGACTCAAATTGAAGCCTTGTTTGTATAAGAAACGCTGATTTTTTGATTTTTTGTTGATTTTTTAAAAACGATGATCATTGGAAATGCGGTTTCCCGTTTTCAAAGATTTTTCATCAGTTTTCAATTGTTTTTGTTGTTGATTTTGAAATTGCTGCCTATTCTGTTCTGATTTTTCGAAAACTAAAAATCTTTGAAAAATGAATGTAAATTTATAATTCTATTTTCGACCATAAAATTCAGATTCTCTAAATATAATCACCGTCATCATGGGATAACTACAATCTGACAGAAGACAGAGACTCGAGAAAATGTGAATACAAATTGGCTGATATAGATTTTTTCAGAAGCAAGTAGTCAGTTTCTTTGATTTTAATATTATGATACCCAATTTTGCGACTTTCGATACGTAGGTCTCTAAACGATCGAAATTTTACAACTACAGTACCCCCGAATTTTTTTTTGCGATTTTTGTTTTCCAAAAATTCAAAGTCCAAGTTCTACAAATGTTGAAATATTAAGCAATTTTGGTGCAAGCCAGGAATGGGCGGCAACTGTCGTTCGGCAAATTCGATAATATTTGCCGGAAATTTTCCAATTCCGAGAAATTGCCGGTTTGCCGATTTGCCGGAAATTTTTGTTTTCGGCAAATTGCTGATTTGCCGTTTGTCGGATATCAGATTTGTCAGAAACGTTGAGAGCGATTGTTTAAAGACGGAAACTCTTAAACTGTACCTTTTAAAAATTTTTCATGTTTTCTTTAGATATTTCATATAATTTCTACACTTTTCAAAATAGATGTAGGAACATTCATAGGATGCGTACAATTTTGCCGATTAAAATTGAAGTTCTGAAATTACTTTTAAAAAATGTACATATTTTCGGCAATTTCCGGTTTCCGACAAATCGGCAATTTATCGGTTTGCCGAAATTTTTCAATTCCGGCGATTTGCCGCTTTGTCGATTTGCCGGAAATTTCAATTCCGGCAATTTGCCGGAAATTTCAATTCCGGAAATCTGCCGCTTTGTCAATTTGCCGGAAATTTCAATCCCGGCAATTTGCCGATTTGCCGGAAACTTCAATTCCGGCAATTTGCCGATTTGCCGGAAACTTCAATTCCGGCAGTTTGCCGATTTGCCGGAAAAAATTCTACATTTTTTATATTGCAATTTTGTTTGAATTATTCGTGTTAAAACATTGTAGGAGTCGAAACATACGACATTGCTTTGTATTTCCTCAAAAGCTCATATGTTTCAAAATTTTGTAAATTTGCCAAAACTTTTAGATTTTTCAACATTTCCGGTCAAAGTTTTTGGAGTGTTTTATTTTAATATTCGGTCGTTTTGGATCTTTATAAGTGTATTTAGGCAAAATCTCTACAGACGCTACTTCCACCTTTAATTATTGAAACAATTCAAAAGTGTCCCAAAAAATCACCGTCCAAATGCCTGCGTCTCTGCGCGGAGACACATCACAATTCAAATGATGTTTGTTTTTTTTTTGGCGCCAAAACTTCTAGAATTACCAAGTTAGCTATTTCAATTTAATATTTTGATTTATTATCAATTAATTGAACCAAGATTTCAGAATTTAAATTTTTTTTGTACTTTTTGGTTACCGTATTTCCTCTACAAATATATCCTGACATACTAATAATTTTCAAAGTTTGAATTCATTTTATCAATGATTTTTGAAACCCATGTCATTTGAAAGATGACATTAAAAAAAAATAAACGCGCGGCAATTGCCGATTACCGGAAATTTTGAAAACCCGCAAATGCCGGAATTGCCGATTGCCGGACACTTCCGATTGCCGTGCACCCCTGCTCCGAACTAGAAAAAGCCTATCTGAAACTTTCAGTGCATTTTTTTCACTTTCGAGTTGCTTTTGAAAATTGTATTTTATGAAATATCATCTGAAACTTTTAAAACAATCTGAAGTCAGCGTCAGCGCTGACCAAGTAACAGAGATTTTGGCTTTGCGAGTTAGTACAAGTCTATAAATAGTCGATCTCTATTTAAACGAGGAGAATTTTCAATTTCGAACACCTTAATAAGGAGCGTTTTGACTATGTGGTGGGATAGAAAAAAGTTGAACACATGTTTGGGCTTTTAAATTACTTAATTTGTTCCGGCAAATCACCCCTGTGAGTCTGCAAATTTTTATTTGAAACTTTAGTACTGAATACTGAATACTGAAGTATACTTAAGTACTGAAAGTTGTACACGTGGAAACTTTTTCTGATTATGTAAAACATTGGTTTTGTTATAGAACAGAACAATCATGTGCCAATCGTTGAGTTTATTCTACTTCAAATCACAAGAGTAGTGATAATTAGTAATCAAAAGAATAATAACTACGAGATAGTGTATGAGTTAACGGAGACAAAGGAAAGGATCTCTTGAGGATCGGTTGGGATGGAGATGCTCAACAACATTCACATATATACCTCGCCATATTTCTCATTTTAGTCATTTATCAACTTTTTCTCCTCTCTCTTTTGTTATTGATTAGTCTTTCTGATACGTGTTGTACTGAAAAGGTTGGGAAACTTCTGGAACATCCATTACCTTGTGGCAACTAAAGGGAAATAGTTATTTAAAACAGGAAGGTGATATTGAGAAGGTGTTTGTTTATTCTTTATTTTTAAATAAAAAAAAAGAATCGGAGATAAATTGAAAAAAAATCACAAAAACTAATTATCAGAAGACTAATTATGCCACGTGGTGTTTTGCGAAGTGTTAGCCTAGAAACTGTTCCCTTTATTCGTCCTTCTCATTACTCTAAATTAATTTCCCTCATGGTTTTTTAAGGGTAGAGCCACTTATTCATTTTGTGAACACTTTTCAACAATGGGATGCTTTCACAGCACTGGCTCGGAGGCTAAGAAACGATCAAAACTGATAGATGAACAGGTTGAATTCATTTTTGCTTTCCACCTTTCAGATATTCTAATTTTAGCTTCGTCATGACCATGAACGCTGTGTCGGCGAGATTAAGCTCCTACTCCTCGGAGCCGGAGAGTCTGGAAAGTCGACAATCGTTCGTCAAATGCGCATTCTTCATGAAACGGGATTCAACAAACAAGAACAGATGGCCTATCGACCAGTTGTTTTCAGCAACATGGTTCAGGTATTTGACGCGTTAGGAATTAAAAAAAAAAGATTTGATACTTTCAGTCAATGCTCGCAATTCTGAAAGCGATGCAACCACTCAACATAAGTTTCACAGATGCAGCACGTGAAGAAGACGCTCGAATGTTCATTTCACACTTTCTTCATGTCAACAATGCAGAACTTTCTGAGGCATTCTCACTGGAGCTCTCTGATTTAATGAAGCAATTGTGGATGGATGAAGGTGGGACACTTAGGCTGAAAGGTTGCCAAACTTTCAAAAAGCCAAATGAGCTCATTAAAGAGCATGATAGACACGTGAACTAGGACTCCTATGAGGTCGCCGCATGTATCCGACTGTATAATGCGGCGCGGAACCACGAACGTGCCCGTCGCTTCCAAATAACTACCTTCCGCACTTCATTGCACACGCACATAGGCGTCGGCGTGAGGCTTGTATTTTGCGTCTCATTCAGCTGGGAGCCCTAACATGAACTAATCGTGCAAATAATATAAAAAATACGCATTGAAAGCGCAGTTAATAATACTCACATATGTCTCTCATCAATGTTAGATTGAATCCTTAAGGATTATTGTTGCGGTACAATAGCTGTACTAAATTCCATTTAGAGTTTTTAAGCGGAATGATAAATTGAGATAGTCTACAACAAAAGAGTTACTGCGATGATGTGGTTGATGTACTGTAGATATTGTAGATATACTAAAAATCCATTTGATGTTTCTGAGTGTAATGTAGATTGCTTTGGAGCTTGTAGGAATTTTTAAAGTTTGGCCCAAAATTGCAATTTACCTGTAGACTTTTAGATTAGTGAACGTTTCCATTAAAACTCAGCTATGAATAGTTTTCTCTGAAATAACATGCCATGTGGAAAATGTTCTACATATATGCAGAACGTTATTCAATCAAATCATCCACATGTTTGAAGGTGTCAAGAAATGCGTTAAACGAGCACATGAATATCAGCTGAACGACTCGGCTGAGTATTACTTCAACGCATTGGATCGTATCTCATCATCCTCTTACTTGCCAACTCAGGATGATATTCTTAGAGCTCGTGTCAAGTCAACTGGCATTGTTGAGACAACCTTCATGTATAAGGATTTGTGTTTCAAGTGAGTTTTTATTTTTCTCTCGCTCGAGCGCTTTTTTTGAGAACAGTAATTTGTAATTTATTGCCCCATTACTAATGACGAAAATTCGTGATTTGGCTTACGTCACGCGTGATTCCAAAACAGATCTGGACTCAAGGGTGTATAATAAAATAAGAATGTCACGAAATTCTAATTAGAGCGTCGCCCTGATGTATGATGTATCACTTTTATATTTATAATTTTATCAATTAGTATTTTCGCAGACGTTTGACGCATTAGAACCATCGCCTCTGGGGACCTCCGCATCACCGATAGAAGAGGAAATAAAAGAACCGATTTGAAAAATAGTTAAATAACTGAGGGTTCCGGTAAAGAACATTAGCTGCACGTGTTCTCACGGTTTCCTACGTGAATTAACGCGTGAAGTGGGTAACTTCAGTTGCTCCAACTTTGCTGAAAATATAAGTACTTCTTTTAATTTAACTTAAATATTTCACCATGAGAAAAATATCGTTTTTTGCAGAATGTTCGACGTCGGAGGTCAACGTTCGGAACGTAAGAAGTGGATACATTGCTTTGATAGTGTAACTGCAGTCATATTCTGTGTTGCACTCAGCGAGTATGACTTGAGACTCGCCGAAGACCAGACTATGGTATGTTTGTAGTTGATTCACGATGTTTGCATAATGTTCCACAGTGAGCATAATGGACATGTCGCGGTTCACAAATAAACTTTGCTTATGCATATTTTCTAGTGCACATCAGGGGTGTGCGGCAAATCTCAAAATTTGCCGAGCTCGGCAAATTCGGCAAATTCGGCAAATTTGCCGCACACCCCTGGTGCACATATATCGTTAGCATCCACGAGGAGTAAAGCTATATATGCCTAGTTAGCCCTTATTTAGTATAAACTTTGTTGTATGTAGTTTGATCACGGTCGGTATTATACCACACCACATAGCCAAAACATATTTCTATTTTCAGAACCGAATGCACGAATCAATGCAATTGTTTGACTCAATCGTGAACAATTGCTGGTTTACCGAGACATCGATTATCCTATTCCTTAACAAAATGGACATTTTCGAGGAAAGAATCCGTTACACACCATTGACCGTCTGTTTCCCAGAGTATCAAGGGGGTATGACAATTACTGAAACATCAACCTTCATTCAAAGTCGTTTTGAGATTCTCAATAAAAGACAAACACCCGCTCAAAAGGCAAGTTGCAAGGCATTGATTTAAATGTTTTTTTGCTTTAGGAAATCTACAGTCACTTCACATGTGCCACGGACACAAACAACATCCGTTTTGTGTTCGACGCTGTTACCGACATCATTATCCGTAATAACCTCTATCTTTGCGGTCTTTATTAAACGTTTAACTAGATTAGCACAAATGCTTGGCCTCTTTGAGTCTTTTTTCATTTACTCAGATGGATACTCTCGTTGTCTGCGTATCCTCTGATTCTCTTTACTTACGACTTGTTCTATATTTCTCCAAATATAAGTTATGAGAGAACAAAGTTCAATGATTTTTATGAATCATTGGATATTTTTAGAAAAGCCTTTAAAAATTAAAAAAAAACAATTAATTCTCGAGTTGTGACGTTTTCGTCGCCTTTGTACTTTTTGTTCCACCTATTGTTCTTCTCCCATCCAACTTTAAAAAAAAGGTTTTAGAGTACATTCTTCTCAAGAGTACTTCTATATTCACTGTGAGCCCCTGATTTTACTTTCAACAAATTCAGAACTTTCATAAACATTTCTCATTATTTTTCTTTAATCTTGCATAATTGCTTAAATTTTTAGTACGCCTCAAAACTTTGTTTTTTGTTACTATATTTATCCGTTTGTGTTTAGTTGTTTGTTGTTCAAACTGTTCCTGTTAGTTTTATTTTATAAAATCTCTCAGACTTGATGCTAAATTCCGGTTTTTCAAAAAATAATATGATAATAACAAAAATTCGGAATTCCAAAACCCAAAAGTTCAAACTTACAAAATATCAAGATTCCAAAAAAATATTTTCCATCCGCTTTTCTTAATTCTAGAATAGAATACTAAAAGAATCATTTGAAAACATTTCAAGGCGTCTCTGTTTCTCTTTTTGTCCAAATGTCCATATACTTTATTTCCCATCTTTATATCAAAAATCTTTTACTACCCAAAAGTCGATTTTCTGTTGTCCAGCCCACTTTTCAGTCTTCAAACCTCATCTTTTACTGAATGTTCAATTTTTGTGAAATAAATGTACTTATTCAAGACCACCATTGTCCATCTGTGTGATTTAATGTCCGGTCGTTCTGGATTCCCATTTTGGCTTCATTTTGTTTTTGAGAACAAAAATTAAAGCATCGTTTTGAAGAAAAAAAACCTATAGGTCTCCCAGCTAAGTGAGGCGCGGACTTCACGATCGGGTTCCCTGCCGCACTATATATTCGGATACATGCACTGTGATTGACGCTGTGAGGCCGGCGCGGGCGCCGCTGTGGCGACCTCATAGGGGACCTGGTCCCTAAAAAATTAATTTATTGATTTAGAATTTTGAATTTAAACCTGACAATACAATCGAAAAACAATCCCTACTTTATAATGAGATGCAAATTTTGTGGAGCTAAGGTTCAATTTCTTATACTTAAAACAAAACAGTTCCAAAAAATCTGTATTCCAAAATAATTAACATTTAGTGATTATAATCAATATAGAAAATAAGCAGAGAATCACCAGAAAATATGGCCAACTAAGTGACAGAACACAACTGAAAGATAGATTTTTGAAGAAAAAAGTAACACAATTATTTTTGAGAGAAAAAGAAACAATTTTAGGTTTTTTATTATTTATTATCCAGTGAAAATGTCGTGGTCGGCTTGATAGCGTTGCACTTCGTTGAAAATTAGCTCTTTCCATTCAATAAGTGTCTTATCGGCAAAATCAATTTCCTGATCGTATCGATTTTCTGATGCGGGGGCGTTTACCTCATCGTCCTGTAAGATTTGAGATGCATGATTTGATTGTTTTTGTTTAGTGCTAAAATTGTTGTACCTTAAACCACAACTTAACATATGGATGATTCAGTGCATCTTCAACTGAATACCTTTCTTCAGGATTGATTTTCAACATATTGAACAGGAGATCACGAGCCACGTGTGCTGAAAATATGATTTATTTTTCAAAATCCTGTATAGCCTGACTCACGTGTCAAATGGACCCTTGGATTTTCAGTCTCCGGCAGAAAATTGGTATCAGGAACGATTTCACTGAATGCTCGTGCCTGATGACGTGGCAACGATCGAACATACATAGCAGCTGACTGACCCAATTGACTAATGAAATGATCATCTGGTGTTCCCAAAACACTATAAATTTTAGTCCATTGATCAATTCGATCTTTTCCAGGGAAAAGTACGGTATGGTTGATCATTTCAGCAAATATACATCCGACTGACCAAATATCTACTGCAATTATGAATTGAGAGTGTTGTTTGGAAGCGGCCGACACGTTTGGGGTTTTACGCGCACTTTACATGCGGATACGTACGGCGTGAGGCTGTTTGAGGCGGCTCACCGGAGCGCAGATGGAAGTCCAGCCCAAAATTACAAAAATTTTTTTTTTTTTCGAACAAACCTTTTTCCGAATAGGGAAGACCTAATATAACTTCGGGGGCTCTGTAGTATCTTGTCACCACATAATCTGACATTCTCATCGATGTGTCCACATTCTTCTTCCGGGCCAATCCAAAGTCTAAAACTTTTAATACACATCGATCGTTGACGACAATATTCGATGGTTTTAAGTCCTGAAACTTTGAATTTTTCAGAATGTTGTCTATAGTGGTAGATACGTACACGATGAATGACTCCCGAATTGTGAAGATGCTTGATTGCGCACAAACTCTGGTAGACGAAGAATGATAATGTTTTATGGTCCAATCTAATAATTCAGAAAATTTTTTTAGAATCTAATTATGTGTTTATATTCAATATTCAATCATTGAATCATTGAACAATCATGAATAGGAGCTCAAATGTGCAAGTGTTCTAAACTTTTTTAAAAATTCTGATTTTTGGTAGTTAACTAAAATCTTGACCAAAAATTTTCAAAACACGCTGGAATATTTTTTTTATTTTTTTACGCGTGTTCTGGTAGCTAACTGTGCGTGTTTTGATGATGGTTTCGGCACATTTCCAAGTGGGTACTCAAGGTTGGATAAAAATGTATTTCCGACCTTGGGAAACGCGAAAGACGGCAAAATTGAAAGTCTAGCTTTTGCCCTTGTTTCTTTCTTTTTTTAAAAGTTTTTTTTGTTGAAAAGTGTCAGCAATAAACTTATTATTATTGTTGAATATGTTTATTAAACGTGAAATTGAGACAAAAAAGGTTGATATTTTGGAGTCGTTCTGAGTTTATTAGAGCAAAAATGAATCCGCCACTCCTTCTTTAAGATATCGTGCTTTTCCTATTGTTTTATTTTTATTCTTTTGTTCTCAAAATCAATAACAGAAAAATAATATTTTACGTCTATTAGTCTCTAACAAGTCCATCATATACAGTTTAAATTACGTCTAGTATACTAGATATTACTATAAAAATTGGTATTACTGAAAAAAAATCATAAAAATCAGCCACCATGTCTCTTACCTTAATCGATGTATAACCTCGTGCAAATTGTGTGTCATTAATTCCATAACTAGATATACTTCTCGGAACGTTGAAAGTGAAGTGTCCGGTGTAAACGCGTTTAGTAGACGGATTATCTGAAATTTGGAGCATTTTTTCTAGATTCCAACTGAATCTTACATTTGGGTGTTTGATAGTCGTTAGCAGTATAAACTCTCGATATGCTCGCTTTGCGCTCATTGTCATCACAAATGGTTGTTGCATCTTCTTGATTGCCACACGTTGCGTTGTTACTAGGTCATCGGCCATTCTAAATGTAATCAATAAAAATTATGGCTGTTCACTTAACTTAGAAATTCTGTTTGAAGTCATTTGCGCGATAATTTAATTTCAGTCACTTTCATTCTTCTAGAAGATCTTCTTGATTATTGATTTTTTCAAGCTTTTTCAATCTTAGAGGTGGAGCAGCGGGCAATGACGAATAACAATGATCTCGAGACCTCTACCTGTTTTAAAAGTTTTTTGATAGGGCGGTCCGTTTTTTTTCGGGAAGTCATCATTGTGTCAGTGTTTGAAATTACGCAAAACCGAAGAAAAGTTAAAGTGTAAAAATATACAATTGAAAGGCAGTGAGACATTCAAAGATGGAGTACGACCAGAGAAAGGATTCTCTGAAACCAGCCATATGTTTCTAAAATGACTAAAATTCATAGTTCTTTCAAAAAATTTATTTTATCTTTTGGTATTTGAACATTATTGGGGCTATAATTTGCAGTAAAGTGTGAAATGTTTGAAAAAGTAAAAATTATTCGAAAATTTGGCAATCTATCAAATCTTTGATTAACATCTTTGAAGTGTTAATATTTGTTTGTCTATTGAAATTTTTTGTTTACTGCGTTAAAAAATTCGCCCTATTATTTTTCCTTCAATAAAATATTAATGTAATTAGTAAAAACTCACACGACAGTTCCTTGGGCGCCGGCATTCAGAAAACTAAGGTTTACATAACGAGTTGGAATAGTGAAAGTGCTGTCCGCGCCGGCTATCGGGTCCTGAAAATGAATTTGAATGGAGGTAAAGTATCTAGTAACAAACCCTAATTGTAACTTGATGAAATCTAGACGCATCATACTCGTTATGTACCGGCAGATCCACTTCCATCTTATTGTGCCTAAAAAGTTATTAGTTTCAGGGAGAAATACTTAAAATTCAAAAATTAAATATAAACGTTAGTCATTAAATTTCAGCTTTTCTTAAATTTTTAAAAGTATAATTTCAATTTCCAAATAAACGTTTGAAAAAATCTATAAAAATTTCATAATTCTTATCACTTGCAAAAATGTTTCTGATTTTCCTTTCCAACCGGAACTGATAAAAATGCCTTAAAATTGTTGAGTTTCATCAAAACTGAGTCATTTCAACCCACGTAGAAATCAATAAATCTTAAAAACGGAGATTCTAACAGTTTGGAAAATTATTTTCTTTCCAAATATTGACTTTCCATTTCTGGAGTGAAAAAAAATGAGGGAGGGGATATATGTACATATTGTTAGTGAAATACAGTTTTCATTTTTTGAAGTGCAAACTAAACCTGACAATGTTTAAAAAATAGACTAAAAATAGAAAGATATGTAGTTTAATAAATAATCTTTGCAGCTAATCTTTAAATGTTTAATCATAACTTTGGATTTGTAATAAAGAAGTCATTTTTTAACATTTAATGAAATTTCAGCGTTTTTGTTTGGGTTTTTATGTTTTTTAATCGACTCATAAACTCATATTTCATATTTGCATGACGCAAAAAATGTTCACACTTCAAAAATTTGACTTCAGTTGTGAATGATCTTACACTTTTTGCGCTTGGTTTTGAAAGGATGTTCGTATTTAGGAAACAAAAGTCAACACTAATTTCAATGGAAAATTTAAATATTTTAGGTATCAAGTTGACTGGAATGTAACATCCAATAGTGTGTTTCTTTTTTTTAAACCTTTATTATAGAAAAAATACGATCGTACAAAAATAAACAACGACGCAATGACACTCCACCGTTTCTAAACCCCGCCCAAGATTTCATTTGCACTGAAATGTGTCGGCCGCAGTGCAAATGAAATCGTGGGCGGGTCTCAGAAACAGCGGAGTGTCGTTGCGCCGTTGTTTATTTTTGGGCGATCGTATTTTTTCTATAATACTCTAATTACTTTTTTAGTGGGATCACCACCAGGCAGTGTACCTGACTCCCAGATCCGCAGTGCATAGCGCTTGAAGAACGGATCGTCCTTTAATCCTTTAATCCTTTTCTCACGAACTCTACAATAAATACACGGGTTACTCGAATGGTTTATTCTAGCAATAGTTCGAGTTCGGGGTAATTTTGAGGTATTTGCTGTTAATTATTAGTGAAATACATAATACTGCATCGAGATAATTGAAGTCTATTATTCTCAACAAGTAAAATTCAAACTAAAATTGTATTAAAAAAGCAGGGGAAATTTTTTATTTTTACTTAGATTCGAAAACTTGAAGAAAAAAGGCAGTATACCCAGCCTGCCAATTTTTACTTTTACACTTTAAAGACACTTTAGATTTTGTTTTTTTTAAATCATAAATAACCTTTTTAAAAAGTTATAATTAAAAATTAAATAGTACAGGAATGATCTATATACATATATATATATATAAGTTGACAATGCGAAAGAGAGAAATAGTGTAGGTATTAAAAGTTACGTCACTGAGTGAATGTTTGTGTGCGGAAGAGAAGCGATAGGCTGAAGCCAAATAGGAGATGCAGAGAAATAGAGATTTCATCCTTCAGAGAGAGACACACCTAGGATTGAAAATGTGTAGAGAAGTAGAGAATCAGACAGAAAAGAGACACCACTCTGTTTTGGAGAATAGAGTTGCCGTAGAACAAATCGACCGCCTATAATAAAAGCTTTGAAAGTAAATTCTATAAGAAATAAGTTTAATATGTACGTTTTAAGTTTTAAATATCTTTTTCTCAATTATTAACATTTATGACAACTCAAAGCGCTACCCAATTAACTTGGGCCATGAAATCTCGTAGGTGCCTAATCTCCCAAAGTCGTGGGTCCACATTCTGTGTGGTCTTTCCTGTGGGGTTTTTTGGTTGTTCTTTACAATTGTTAAATAATACTTGATTTTGTCTGTTTGTTTCTCTAATTCTTTTCAATCTCTGCATTATTCCTTAGATTTCCCATTTGTTAGTCATCGGAAGTGATAACTCGATGCTAAAATGAAACACAGAGATAGTGAGTTGGATAATTTTAAATTATAAGGTGAAGTAGTGGTTTTTTTGCCATAAATGACAGAATACAGTCCCAATTTACCAAATATAACTGTTAAAAAATCAAAAAATAATAATAAATTTTTTATGATTTTTTCAAAAAGGCCGATTTAAATTTGAATTCTCGCACAAATTAATGGCGTCATTCTCGACATTTTGTGTTTTACGGCCAAACTAATTGGTTTTTCTTTATTCTTACAATTAGTTTTATAATTTGAAACATAATTTTTCAATTTTTCAAACATTTTTCAAACTTGATAATTGCGAAGAAACTTACCGAAACTCTGAAATTGGCTTAATTATTCAAAATTAATCATACATTTTCTTTTAGTCTGAAAAATTGACAGACTGTATTTCAAATTATAAAACAAAGGAAAAATGAAGAAAAACCTATTAATATAGGCTGAAAACGCAAAAGTTTCGAAAATGACGTCACTCATTTGCGCGGGAGTTCAAATTTAATTCAGTCCTTTTTTTTAAATTTTTGTAAAATTAAGAAAAAAATCATTAAAAAATTAGAAAAATTTCATACATTTTCTACATTTTTTAACAGTTATATTTAGTATATTGGGTCTCTATTCTGTCATTTATGGCAAAAAACTTACAGACGCTACTCCACCTTTAAATTTGGAACTTCTATGTATATTCTTTGAACACTTACCCAATAACCACAATCATCTCGTTTTCTTCCGAGAATTGTGAAATATTTTCGTAACAAAAATAATAGAATACTGTTTTTATGAAATTTACTTCTAGAATCCAATTTTTGGATGAAGGAGACAATTTTGTAAAGATGCACACAAATCGAATTAGTGTACTGTACAAAAGATGTTCTATATTACTTTTTTCACTGATCAAACAATAATAAATTTCATTGGAAAAATAGTTTTGAATTTGAATTTTTGTCTATCCTAACTACCTTTTTGAACAATTCTTCAACGCAAAAAAGTTTGTATCTATTTAAAAAATAAAAACTTCTTCTCAAGAAAATTATACATAGAAATAAAAAAATAGTTCCTTGAAAGAGAGATGAAAGTACAATGTGGTAAACAGCAGTTATTCGTGTTTTTTTTCTGAGAATGGACGCGTGTGCTGAAATATCAGAGAACATTAGGAAAAGTGGCCAAATTTTATCATTTTCCTGAAAACATCAAAAATAATTTAAACTTCTGGAATACCACAAAGAAAACGAGAAAAAATTGGGTAAGAATGTAAATTCATTGTCGAAAAACGTGATTTTTCAATGGCAGGGTTCTCTGTTACACGTTTGAACTTTCGAGCCAATCAGCGTCTTCAAACTCCACACAATCCGTCCGATTGGTCTTGCATTTCTTCTTTTGGAGGAAATTCAAACAGGCAGCTTTGCCGAAGTGAACATGTCCCTTTTTTTTAAAGTAAAACGTTCAATTCAGGGGTGTGCGGCAAACGGCGAACGGCAAATGTCGTTTGCCGAACGAAAATTAAGGTTCGGCGAACGGCGAATGCCGTTCGCCGAAAAAATTTTCGGTTAAAAGATCGGCGAATGCCGAAAAATTTTCGTCATTTTTCGGCATTTGTGAAAAATGTTTTTTTAAAGTTAATCGAATATATATTCAAGTTTTTCACATTCATCCGTTGAAACATTAATGTACAAACATTGTAGTCATACCCTTAAAAATTGCTTTCTGCAAACAATCAGGGGACATCTCTGTGTCTCTTGTATCCGAACACTCCCAAGTCACCTGTATTTCTAACACTTCCCAAAAATCAACATATTTGAGTTAGTAGCCATATTCTTTTTGTCGACACATCGTCACCCCACCATAAAACCCTCGAAGATGTTGTCTATGGCTGTCCACGTGTACAATTGTTTTGAATCATTCTCTCCTCTGGGATCCTTTTTTGGTTATCTCAACAGTCTGGTTGGTTAAATATGAAATTGATCTTTGCTTGAAAATTTAAACCAAGACACTCCTTATCAAACTTTGGAATTGAACTATTTAGATTTAGAAAATGCAAGAACAAACAACAAAACATCAAAAATTTTAAAAATGCCGAAAAGTGCCGAAAAAACTGGGTTTTTCGGCAAACGGCGAATGCCGATCGCCGAAAAAAATTATAAGTCTGCGAACGGCGAATGCCGTTCGCCGAAAAATGTTAGAGGTTCGGCAAACGGCAAAAGCCGTTTGCCGAAAAAAAAAATTAAGGTTCGCCGAAAAATCCGGATGCCGCACAGCCCTGACCTTCTTGACTTTTTAAGCTTTGTTTTTTGTCCTTTCTGAATTTCTGACTTTTGTGGGTATACCCAGAAATGAAGCATGTTCTAATAAGACCAGTCAGTCAACAAAGACTAAGTATATAACTATATAGTTTTAACAACCGGGTATTATAACTATATAACTATACCAGCCGTGGACCGCACCTCGGCTCCCGGCTTCTCTGGCTGAAAACTATTTTTTTCTGAAACTACCGTAAACTTACAGTACTCTTATCGTACCACTACGGTACCCCGATTATATCCCTACATTAAACCCAATTCACTATCAAAGACTTCATAGACTAAAAACTATGGACACACGGAATAAGTTTTAAATACATATAGAAAATAATAATACTTAGTTTCTGTTGATTGACTGGTTTTTTAGAACATACTCCATTTTCTATTTCTGCCGCTCAGCTACCCATTATTTTGCGAGCAAATTTGTTCTATTCAATTACTTTTTCAAGTGCTCCAAAAGCTGAGGCCTCGATCTCCCATGAGATACGTAAACACCGCAGCGGAAACTTGCAGGAATTAATATCATCACGGCCCGGCAAAGGGTACATCAGTGTAAATGCCCTCTACCGGACACAAAGCATAACCTCCTGGTTCAAACAGAAGGTATGGAAAAAATTCACCTACGAAAATTATATAACTTTTTTTTTGGTCATTTCGTCTTCCAAATTTTAAAAAACTAAGGTGACGTTTTTGAGAAAAATGCATAAACGCAGCCAGTGGTACGGTAGACAAATTGCGTACAGGTACCACTTCTCGGGCCGTGATCAAATTCAAACTGACACTATCACTGATATTACGTAGTTTTTCGAAGTCCTGCAAAAAAAACTAGTGGCGTCATGCTATCAAAGCACATGTTGCAACGACTTTAAGATGATAAATTAAAAAATTTGGTTGATATGTTCCTTTAATTTTTTATATCCTCTAAGAATTTTTGTACAAAAGTCGAGTTTCAGAATTTTAGTATGGTGCTTCTAACACTTCGAGAGATGACAACTTGGTTTGACATTACATTGTTCGAATTATGGGTTCATTTTGCAGCAATTATCGTATCTTCGGTCATGTTGGTATGTTGAAAAAAAGCTTACGAAAGTAAACCATTTTGAATATTATTTTTCAGTTATAAATAAGTTCATCTAAAACAGTTATAATTTCAGTGTCTAAAACTGCACGAAACAGTATCAATCTCATATATGTGGGTGGCATCTCCTTTGTTCGTTGGACTTGCATTTTCTTATTTTTTCGTATTCATCATTTATCTTCGATCATGTGTCGAATTTAAGGATTATAGAGGTCCTACTGTTAGGTAAGTTTTGAACCTGTTTTTAATTTAAAATTTTCATTTGTGTTTGATGAAATATATAAACAACTGTTGGCAAACCTGGAGTCGCGGTTTTGCAATTTTTGCACCAAAGAGAACTTGTCGTTAAATGTAGAAACGTGTACCTTTATTAAATATTTAGTACTGAAATTTCAAAATTCCTCTGCTGCTGAATTTTGATCGATTTTCATAAGAAATCAATGGAAATTTTTCAAAAATTGAAGTTTGAAATTACAGAACTCACTTAAAGGCGCACAATTTTTTCGCATTTATGGTTTCGAGATCAGGTACCGTATGCCTGGAGCAAAAATCAAAATTTTGGAGTTCGAGTTAAATGCCTGAAATAACCTTCTTTTTACAACTCTAACGCAGAAAAACTGTCTCTGTTTTGCATTTTTCTGAAACTTTTCTGGTACCTAAAGACGTTTAGATTAGTTTAAATAGTTCTCACAGCAATAAATTTTTTAAATATTGGCTTAATTCAAGATTCTTGTGGTCTTTCCAAAAATGGTTTTACAACTCTGAAACTCTTATTAAAATGAAGCGGCCGCCGGAAAGATCGTGGCGAGACCAGTCCGTAGGAATACATAACTGCGAAATTATAGCCCGTTGAACGCAAATTACGTGTTCCTACTTGCGACAGACCAAATGCGAATCATCTGTGAAAACAGAAAATTCAAAATTGAACATGCAATATATATTTTTTTTTCAGAGTAATTCTCAACATATTCCGTCTCACATGCATCACGCTCTTCATATACTTCATCGTTGAAAAAATCAGTGGAGAGTTGGAGAAATCAGAAGTTGCAAATCGGAATACGTATGGGATGGTTTTTTTGCCAATGTGGCTTCTCCTGGCTTCGTGGGGATTTCAAATGTGTCGGGCAACAAATAACTAGTTTAACTGCTCATTCTTCTCATTTCCTATCATTTTCTGTACATTATTGTTGTTTTTTCCTATTTTCAACGGGTTTCCAAAAGAAATACAAATAAATACCATCTGAAACGTCATCCGTGTATAACCTAAATAAAACATGTGACAAATTTCATATAAACGCGATTTAAAGGAGAAAAAAGATTGGAGCGAAAAAAAATTGAGATCAAAAATGAAAATGAAATACTCGAATACTACAAAACCTGCAAAAATAATTAAATTCGTATACAAGAAAATCTAGAAACTAGATCGATTTGAAGACGATGCCAACGAATTTTTGGGCGGCGCATTCAACACGCGGTCCACGTCATCGTCGATATGAAGTGGTGATGATGACGTCACATGTTCTGACGTGGCATGTGGTGATGATGTGGATGACGATGGAAACTCGTGGAGACTTGGAGCATTTGAGAGGTTTTCTGAATTTTCACAATTATGTTTTTTAAGTGCTATTCAATAATTTAAACTTTGGGAGCAATTGAATTGACATTTTAATCAAACAGAATTTCAAGCTTTTTCTAATGCAATTTCCATATTGCAATTCCCTCGACGTACCTCTTTCAGAATCACTTCCACCATCTCGTTCCCATACAGCATCTAAATCGACTTCAGTGTGTAACGTAGAACTAACTGGAGGCATTCTTTCCTGAACGAAAAAATTAATTATTAAAACTCCAAATCGATTTGGTTTTTTGCTCGAATTTTATTAAAATTTGAAAACAAAATAAAAGTTCGGTTTTGTATTATACGAAAATCGAAAAGCTTAGTTATTCAGAATTTTTTTCTCTCGCGGATTTTTAAAATCCACACCACGATGAATCTGAAATTTATACCTACATTAATTTTTTTTTGAAAGAAATTTTCGATTATCCCGGAAAACATTGCAAATTTCTGATTTCAAAAGCAGAGTTTTCCGCTTTTTCGGAGAATTTTTGAATTTCGATTCATCGAATCGTGGCGTTGATTTTTAAAAACAAAATTGATATTTTTGAAGTGTTTTTTCTCAACATTCTCACCACAACTTCCAACATTTCAAATTCAGTTCCATAATCTTCCTCTTCACTTTCAACATCCACGTCATCATCCTCTATTATCGGTCTTGCAGTTTGATATGATTTTATTTCACTGAAAACGCCAGAAACTAGATTTTTTTGTTCAAAATTCCATCCAAAGTCCATTACCCAATTTTAAAAATTCCCCGCTCAGCAGCAATTTTCGCGAAATCTTCCGTCTGTTTATTCTCCAAATACTCTCGAATTGCCATTTTTTCCTGGAATGCCGCCTCGTCGTTCTGAAAATTTTGAGTTTTTGTGTGTATAAAACATGGAAACAGAAAATTATTTATTCGGGGCGAATCAAATACAACTATACCAGTTTCAATGAAAAATGTGGGCTTGGAAGAAACATAATTTTTAAACTAAAAATGTAAAATTTGACATGGAATTTTACTTTTGAAATAAAATTTGGAAATTCGTTGGCTAAGACACAAAATTGATAGGGAAAATGTTTACATCAATAAGTATACTTTTGCCAAAATTCGCCTAGCAAATCAAACACTTTGAATCTGTAAAACTAGCTGAAGTTTTTTCATCGAAAATTTCATAAATATCACAAGAATGTAGATGTTTCACCTTATCATCAGTCAAATCATCACATGAATCACAATCCAAATACTCTTCATTTATGAACTCTCGTCGTGTCACAGAGGACAGTTTCAGTGGTAAACGACGCATCCAAAGTTGAAAATCACGACGAGAGATATCGACTGATGTAAGATCCACGTTTGCAGCGTCTTCTAACTGAAAAATTTAATAACTTTTTAATTGAAATTTGTGATGAACTATTTCCTAATTTTCCTAACAAGAAGGAAAGGTTTCCATTTTATCGTCAGACTTCATTTCGATCTGGAATTGTTTCAGTGCCTGTTTTCACTACTTTGGAGGCCTGTAGAATTGCTCCAAATGCGTTTTTTTCAAACTTTAATGTTTTTTCAGAACGTTTAGAAGTAGGTGAACACTCTGGGAGATTTTTCAAAAATTTGTAATTTTTTGAAAAAAATCTGAAAGTTTCTTCACTCCACTTGATCCAAAAATGTTCAGATTTTCACAACAAAAAAAAGTCCAAAAATCTCCCAGAGTGTTCACCTACTTATAACCGTTCTGAAAAACATTGAACTTTGCAAAAAAACATTTAGAGCAATTCAACAGGTCTCCAAATTAGTGAAAAATGCACTGAAACAATTTCATATCGAAATTTTAAGGGTTGAGGGAAGAGCTTTTTTCAAAACATGGAATCACTTGTTGACACCCGAGACCGAATGGGAGAGTCAACCCATCGGGTGAAAACGACGTAGTCTGTTTCGAACCTCTCGCTCTTCATCCTTTCGCGCAGCACTCCGTTGATTCTCCTTATACGAGCATTTCTGATTAATTCTCAACTCAATTTTCAACTTCATCATTTGAATCGCAATCGCTGCAATATTCGTTGCATCATCCAATCCACTATGTTTATTTCCAACAAACGACAGATCCAGACGTTCTAACATGTTTTCAATTCCGGATTTCTGAAGAGAATTGAGGTTTTAATTAAAATTTGAACCTTAAAAACTTACTCCATTTCCCTTGATAAGTCCATTGAATTTCTCTTTGAATGTCTTTTTGATGTTGATAAAACTTCGGAACATATGGGGCATTCGAATATTCGATAAAAGGCATTGAAATTGCATGAATTTCCACATATCGTGAGGTCTGAATAGTTCGTTATGCACAACTTTGAAGTTTTAGTGAACAAAAAATCGTCTTCGATTCCTTACCCATCAGTAACAAATGCGAATCTGGAATTTTTCTGTCCGAGATTGAATTTTCGCATCCATGTGTACAGCCGTTGAAGAGCCTCTCGGAAATATGGAGCAGCATCGACTGTTTCTTGGGCAATTTCTACAACAGGGTTTACATTTTAAAAATGACATTAGTGTCTTACTGGTAAACTGCATACAAAATTCGCTGAGCTTCGGATTTCTGACAGGTCGGACATAGGTTCGAAACTCGCTGATCTGGAAATTAAATATGCTTATTTTGACGATGGATATTATAAAGTTATATATTTTTCGTTTTTTATTTATATTCCTAAAATAAATAAACAAAACAAAACAAAAAAAGCTTTCAGTTTAGTCAGTTTTTATAACTTGATAATACACCAAAGAACTTCCATCTGCCTTAAATTGAAAAATGGGAGAAGGATTTTTCTATTTTTTTCCAATATTTTCTTCACAAGCGAAACAAATTTTATAGCTAAATAAGAAACCCAAAAAAGACGAAAAATGTTGTATTTGAAACGTTTTTTGTTGAATACATTTTTATATTCCAGATTTCGATAGGATGACGAAACGTTTGTCACCTTTTCCCGGAAAAAATGATTTTCTTGCGGGAAAACACGAAAAAAAAAAATAAAATTCGAGCCGAAACCCCAGAGGAAAAATCCAAAATCAAGAATTTCAACTGAGAACTGTTCAATCCTTGTCCGCGGGGAGTACACGACATGCGTAATTCGACATATTCCATTTTCAAAGATGAAAAAATCCTACAATTTTCATTTCCCGAACGTCGATCAAAACTGCCGGTAATTCGATGATTTCGTGTGGGTAATCGTATATAATCTCGACGCACGTACACTCGAAATCAATTGCCTGAAATAATTAATAACTAAAGTATTTCTTTTCCAGAAATTCTGAAAATCATACAATTAAATAGTCAAAAAAGCGTGCAGTTTTATCGGCATTCGGCTCCATTTTTCGATTCAATAATGCATTTTCCTTTCGATAATATTGTGCAACCCGTTTTCGAAGAGTTTTCTTGTTTCCGCTGAAATTAGAGTTATAATTTAAGTTAATTTCGAAATTTTAGTAAGAAAATTACATTATTTCTTTTACGGATGACTATATTTAACGCAAAATGATTCAAAAAATGCTGTTTCTTTTTAACAAAACTATCAAAAATGAAGCAAAGCTATATCTTAAATGTACGAAATTGGGTTCTGTTAGGAAAATAAGAAGTTTGAATGAATTTAGCATAATTTTACCCTGTGGACACTTTAATCTTCATCAACGCTTGTTTTAGCTGTTCAGCAGTCATTGTATCCATTTGCCTTATCACTTTTTTCACGTATTCTGGTTCCACCATTGATTTTAAAGGCTCAACACGTTCGGAGGGTAAAAGTTGCTGTTCACGTGGAATATCGATTGATTTTTCAGATTCGTCGGTTCTGGTTTCAGCCGATTCCACTTCAACTGCTGTTTTTTCTGGTTCGTCATTCTGTTTTGCGTTACTTGCATCGAATTCTTGGCTGATTTTCAGCAAATCTCGTAGACTTTCCAGATATTTTTCGTCTTCTGGAGACGGCTCATCTGCGCTCATTTTTTAACTGAAATTTTAGAAAAACAATGTAAATTCGAATGCGCCTAGATTCTATGTATCGGAGAATATAATTTTTCTTTGGAATTATCACCAATTTCAATGTTACAAATCTAAATAATTAAACAAAAAATTGGTAAGTACAATTAATTTATGGGAGAATTGTGTTAAAGCCCATAGGATTAGTGATGACCCGCAATGTGAATTACAATTTCTGAGTAAGAAAACAGATGGAAGGGGATACATTCATAGGGAATTGCTATTTTTCACCCGGCAAAATATACATATATACGTGGAAAATCGGGAAGTTGAGAGCTATAATATGAATATACAAAATAATCGAACAATAGTTTGTTAAAAAACAAAACACTATACAGAAAGTGAATGATACTTTGAAGAGAAAACTTAAAACATTGAAATTATCTGAAAATTGGAGGGTCAGTAAGAAGAAAATCTTCTAAAAGTTTTGTTTTAGGTTTACAAATAAATAGCTTGATCAAAATTCGAATCCGAGAAGCTGTTTTCGGAAAAATGAGCAATTCTTGGGATTTTATCCTCTGGATGTAGCTCCGGGCACGTTTCACGACGCTCGATTTGCTGAAAAATTAACATTTTAATCACATAATAAAAAATAAAAAAGATTACTCACCACACGATGATTAGCTTCCAAATGTAGAAGCACATGATTGCGGGTCTTCTGAGTGTCTTTGCCAGTTTCTTTCACCATTTGTTCTCGAGTTTTCAGGGCTTTTGGATTTTTAGAAGAACCATTCGATTCTTCTACAACGTGCCCGAATCGCTCAAACGCTTCACCAAGAGTGTGTTCAAGATCGACTTCCTCTGCATTCGCTTGAACTCGTTGAAAATCCTCCGACTGCTCCAGTAACGCAATCTGTGCTTTAAAAACTTCGGCCTGTCCGGTTACATAATCAGCAAAGGAATTGTCCGATGGTACTTTGAATTGCTTCATAAACTCTTGTAATACACCTTGTCCATTAAGCAACTGGTCAACGAAGGCTTTTGCCTCTTGTTCAGCTATTTTCACTTCCTGAAAGTTAAATATTGAAAATACATTCAACATTTCCCGATAGTTTTTGATCTTACTAGGAGTTCTTATTTTTGGTGATCAGAGAGTTATGGGTCGAATGTTATATTTTCTGGAAGCTAATAAAACGAGCATATCGAATTCAAAATAAGAAATTTGCCCAAAGTGATGTTAAGGCAATATTTTCGACGTTGAAAGCGTATTTAAGCCAAAAAAGTCGTTGTTTTTGAAGCATGGACTTCAACGATACAAGAAAATAGTCACCTAACAGAATGTTAAGAACAATACGAAAATCATTATTTTAATAACGATAGCTAAATACTCAAAATATTTCTCTAAAAATCTGAATGAAAATTAATATAACTTACCACTGGCAACGAATGAATACGCAGGTTTTCAGCGAGGAAACATTATAATATTGATAATATAGAAATATAATTAGAAACTATAGCAATAGGAATAATTATTAGAAAAATTACACCTAGGAAGGTGAGTAGATTGAGGGGTCCCGCATATAATATAAAAAGTTCACTTTCAATTCCAAAATTTAAAATTTCAAACCAAATTCACCGAATCAGTGTGATAATCCTGACGCAGCATGTTACCGGCCGTATTTGGATGGTATGATTCATGGAATAGATGTTCGAGTGGTTCAAAACCAGCTATTGACTCTACGGTTTTGTGTTCACACGATTCTTCTTCCGGATTTTCGAAATCAACGCCGACGACTGGAAATCTTCGCACATTATCCGGTAGCCTCGCAGGAGGAAGTTCGTCTTCAGTTGCCGGCTTCACCTTGTCGGATTGTGAAGCTTCCGTTTTCTTGATAGTTCCGGGAGCACTTGATCCTGAAGTACTGGGTCCAGTATTTTCAATTCCTTTAGCTGCTTTCTCTGCGTCTATTTTTTCCTGTTCTTTAATGTAATGCTCTGGTGAGTGGAAGAACGGTTGCCCATTTTCATCAACATCATCGGTATCAGCTGGAATGTAGAAATGTTTCTTGATCAGAGGACAGCTGAAAATAGAAAAATATATTTATTTATTTTTTTCTCGAAAAACTCATTACTATCTGAATTTTCTTGGATAACGGCTTCGAGATGTACTGCGTTGCTTGTAGAAATATCGGCAATATCGATTAAGAACGGCAATATTTCTGTGCTCGAAAAAATCGCTAACAAGGTTCTCACTGCAGGCTCCATTATACTTTCCATCATTGCTTGAATATCGAACCGACGGAGGGTAATGCATTTCAGCACCTTTGGATCCGAACGCACACGGTTCAGGTCGCCATTTTGGATTCATTTGAGTCAACGCTTGAAGCCTCCGTGTCGATTCATTATGGAATGCCAGATTGCCGAACACTTCGCTCTTTTCCATCATTTTTGAATCACGAGTATCTACACAACGAAGAACAACGTGAAGTTTCATTCCGTTGTTAAGATCTTTACTCTTCAATGCTCGATCCATTTCATAAACTGGAAATGTGAGAACATGTTCCTCAGCTTTATATGGTATCTCAAATGGACCACCGACTCCTCGAATATCTCCACTTTTTCCTGATTCCGTGTATGATTTGTCTCCCATTGGCAGCTTACGATCATTATAGTCATCCTTGACGATACCTTTTTCATGCTTTTCGTGAAGAATCTTGCTGATCGTGTATCGAGGACTGAAAATGTTTGTATTTTGTACTCGCATAAATACGTAAAATACTCAAAAATTCGATCATTAACTAGTTTCGTATAAATTTGTGTAAATTTAAGCAGAGGAAGGTATTTACAATTTTTGTTGAAAAAGTAGGTTTATGATTAATTATTTTTATTTTCAACAATTCAATAATCAAGAAATCAGAATCTGTAGTTTTTTTTGAAATAAAGTTGACGAATATTGGCCTATTTTTCAATGGCTTTTTAAATCACGTTGAAACTGACGTATTTGAATTCAAAAAGAAAAATAAATTGGAGCCAACGAAGTGCTAAATCGACATATGACAGTGTTAGGTTCACACTGACATTATTCTGTTTCACTAGTCAGATTAGATTTAGCAGCCTTATCTCCACGATTTTTCGACAGAATATTACATTTTAATTTCAAAACTGTGGTAGAACACCCTATAAGTTGATTAAAACTTCAAAACTTACGGAATCATGCCATAATTGGTATAATTTTCCATTGCTTGTTCCTCCGTAATATGTTTTTCCAGTCCAGGAGGATTCACTATTTGCCACGGAGACTCAAATTCATTTCCAGTTTCTGGATCAATTTTTCGCATCGGCGTTTCATTTCTTCGCATTCCATTTTTCCGTCCGATTGATGTATCGTCTCCGATGTACGGCTGAGTTTTGTCTACGTACTCGAAATGTCCACCGTTGAGTCCTCCATCACATGCGAACATTGTATTGAACCAAACATGACCAATCTTCCCGTCCGAAAACTTTTTGAGAAATCCGATTTCGCGAATGTCTATACGAACATCTCCTTCGACAAATACTGGAGCATCTTCTGGCACCATAAAACAGTATGCTCTCTTGGAAACAAATCCATGATATTTTTGCTCTCCGGTGTCGAATTCGTTAGGCGTATCACAGTTGTTCAGCCACGTCGCACGCTCTCGCTGATGATTTGATTTGGAGATTATGAGAGGATCCGGCTTAAATAAAATTGTCGAGCCATTTCCAACCTCCACTTTTATCTTTGAACCACCACCCCATGTCTTTGGAGGCCGTTCCACGTAGACACCAATCAACTGCATTCTCAATGGTAAATAGTTGAGCTCACGTTCACGAAGCTTATGGTAGTAGTAAATGTAGCGTCGTTGTGATGGAATTGTGACACCTTTGTTGTTTTTTGTACGAATTATTGAGTAGTAGTCGAGAATTTGTCGTGGGCTCGGATAGAAGTTGATGTAGATGAGAAGAGCACATATCATCACTCCGGTACGGCCTTTTCCAGCTTTACAGTGTACAGCTATTACATGTTTATCGTCTGCTTCAAGCCATTCCTTAGCCTGCAAAACAGATAATTAATAAAGCTCTTATGATTTAAAGGAAGACTAACGGGTCGGACAATTTTGAACTTATAGACCCCAAAATTAGCTCCAATGGACACACATTTTTTATGGCGGTTAAACAACCAAAAAAAAAACTGATTTTTACCTAAAATCTCCAATTTTGTTCACTTTTCCGTGTCTAATCTGCCCGAAATTGACTTTGAATTATCATCCTTTATTACATATTTTGGTAGTTTATCTAATTTAATTTCGTTGACTAAGGTACATTTAAAGCCTGTAGGTAGCAAATTTTGATGATTTTTGGGTCAATATGGGTTTTAAATGTATCTTAATCGACGAAATTACATGATATAAACTACCAAAATATGCAATATAGGGCGAGAATTCAAAAAAGTCAACATCGGCCAGATGCGACACGGAAAAGTGGCCAAAATTCGAGATTTCAGCTAAAATCGGTGTCATTTTTTCGAAATTGTGAACCGCCATAACAGTTTGCGAAGTTTTATTACGAAATTCGTTCATTTGAGCTCATTTTGGGCCTGTGTTAGTCCTCCTTCAATAGAGTCCTCATGATTTAAAATTTCAGGGCAATCACGTTCATTCGGAAATTTTAGAGCCACAGAAGTGATGAAAAATAACCTCTCTGCAAAACGGAGCCATTAATTCGAGACTCGGCGGATGATGATCAGTCATATCGAAGCAAATAACATTTCCATCGAAGTTATCCGCATCGTAGTAGTATCCACCGCGCAGGTTAAACACCTTCACGTTGCCCTTTCCGTGCCGCCTGGTCAGAAATTGTTGAGTTTGAACTTTTGAGTTACGGAAATTCGCTTCGATTCCTGTTGCTGGATAACCGATAGCTATGATTCGGTCTGTGATATCTGAAAGTTTTGAAAATTGAAATGCTTTGAACTCAAGAGAAGTGCCTTACATGCACAATCTAGGTCGATATTTTGGTACTCGGTGCGACAACGATTGGAAGATACAGCCGTCCGAAAAATATGGCGAATCCGCTCGACGATTGAATTGTGATACGGTTCAGACACACGTGGTTCACCAGGTTGTCGGTTTGGATTCTCTTGAAGGTCACGAGCCATCGACCTGGTCGATGTGCTTGGCACATCTGGAGGAGGAGTAACCATTGGGGGTTAGTAGATGTACCTGGAAACTGCAAATTCATGAAGAGGAACGAATTAGAAGAGAATTTCAGCGAATTTTATAATTTAAACATTGTCAGGTGAAGTGTGATAGAATAGAATGCCAAATGAGCGCAAAGGATTAAGGGATTAACTAGCTCATGCTAAAGCTCAGATTTGTTCACGCAGAGAGCTCAGACCCGAGAGATACGAGAGGAGCAGAAAGACAGACTACATTTCCTCGTTAAGAATGAGCTGAAAAAGAGCTAGAAATCCGTTGAAAATCGCCAATATGCGTATTTTCGACTTAAAAAAAACAAGACTGATTTATTAGAAAATAATACCCGCCAGCGCCAATAGTAGAAGATCATATGAAATCATTTGATCAAAAAAGCAAAATTTTGGTCTACTGATTTATGAGCATTTTCAACCAAGAAATAGGAAGATTTCGGATATTTTTATAACCTACGTGTGGAAAATGTTTATTTGTATTGAAAAATCAAGAAAAAATGAATAAAAATTGTCGAAAAAGCAGATAAACACCGAAAAAGATCGGTTTCGCGGCGAAAAAACAAAATCCAAAAAATGTCTCTTAAAGGCGCACGCTAATTCAAACGGCACGGGTCTCGCCACGAACGCCTCTCTTCTCACTGCATTTTTCTCTTCTCTTCGATTTTTTTTTCGATATTTTTTAACGTTTTCCAATAGTTTTTATTGATTTTCTTGTTTAAAAACTGGCAAAAAACGAAATAATCGTTATTTATAAGTTGTATTTAGAGTCTAAAGTTTGTATAGTGCGATGAAATTCTTCGAAATAGGCGAAAATCAATTTCTTGTGATTTTCTTAATTTTCTCATATTTAGAAAATTGAAATTTCTGTGAATATTATGTACAAGAAAACCCCTTTTTGTTTTGCAATACCAATTTTTTCTATTGAATTTCTCAACAAATATATTTTTATGTCCAGTTTGATTTTATTTTGCACTTGAATAACTTTAAAGTTCAAAAATTGTTTGACATTTCAGAAATGAGTTTCCGTGGTGGACGTGGAGGCGGTGGTGGATTTCGAGGTGGTCGTGGTGGCGGTGGAGGCGGTGGATTCCGTGGAGGTCGCGGCGGTGACAGAGGTGGTGGCTTCCGTGGAGGACGCGGTGGATTCGGAGGGGGCGGCCGTGGAGGTTACGATCAGGGACCACCAGAGGAAGTTGTGCTCGTCGGTGTCTTCTCCCATCAGTGCCAAGATGATATTGTTTGCAACAATACGAGTGGAAAAATCCCATATTTCAATGCTCCAATTTACTTCAAGAATAAGGAACAAGTCGGAAAAATCGACGAGATTTTTGGATCCCCCGGGGAGAACGTAAGTAATCTCTTAATTGAAAATTAATCATAAATTTATTCGCTGCAGGGATTCTCCGTCACATTGTCACAAGGAGTAAAAGCCTCTTCATTCGAACCAGAGTCTCAGCTGTACATTGATCCCGGAAAGCTTTTACCAGTTGATCGTTTCCTTCCACAAGCCGGCGGAGGGCGTGGAAGAGGTGGTCGCGGACGCGGTGGGGATCGTGGAGGACGTGGCAGTGACCGTGGAGGTCGTGGAGGCTTTGGAAGAGGCGGCGGCGGTGGATTCAGAGGCGGGGATCGCGGAGGTTTTGGCGGTGGTCGTGGAGGATTCCGAGGCGGAGACCGTGGAGGGTTCCGTGGTGGCCGTGGAGGAGACTTCGGAGGTCGCGGACGTGGAGACTTCAAACGATCATACGATGGTGGAAGTTTCGGAGGACAGAATAATAAGAGAACTAAATTCGAATAATTGTTTCTTCTCTAAAAAACTGTATGTTCCAATTGTTTTCATCCTTTTTTTTTACCAATTGTTGATTTTCTTTGTTTTCCTTTTCTCATCTGCCCTCATTTTTTGATCACTTTTTTGTTGAACTTGTTGGTATTTTATACACATTATAATAATCATATAATTTAGTTATTTTATTTCACTAATCACACAGCGCTCTGAGGCAAGCATTTTTGGCGAATAAAATTTGGAGTTCGCATTTAAGCGCGCTTTGATATATCGTTCTTATAACATTTTTTAATCGCCGCAACCAAGTTCCAGCCATTAATTTGACAGATTACACTGGAAAATTATATATTTAGCTTGAGAACAAAATCTAGAAAGTAGTAAAGTAGCAATTAGCAATTGAAATTTTGCAATACAGGTTAACTTTTGAAATTTGAAATTTTAACAGAATAGAGCTCTCAATCAAAACGGCTGAAGATAAAAATAATTCTGAGCGATTTTCATTGTTCTAATCTCAGCAGTGTACATACTGTACCACGCCACAAAAGGCGGGGCCTAAATATGAGGTTTTCTGCAGTACACGCCACGCAGTTTTCTTATTTTGAGTGTATTGCGCAACATACTTGACGCGCAAAATATCTCGTAGCCAAAACTACAGTAACTCTTAGAAGGACTACTGCAGTAGCTACTGTAGCTTTTGTGTCGATTTACGGGCTCAATTTATTATGGTGCGTCCATAGTCTGCGGAAAACGAAAATTTCCCGCGACCCGAGGCGTCCATAGTATGCGGAAAAATTGAGCGAGTTTCTCGCTTCGTTATTGGTCAATTTCAAAAGTGGCCGTGCCCAACCAATTAGAGGCTGTAAAATTTTGAGCTGAACAATGGGAAAGTGGAAAAACTGCAGGCCACGCCTACTTTTTTGAATTTTGAGGAAAACAATGCGTGGAAACTCCGTTTTTTCCCTGCACTATAGACGCCTCGGACCGCGGGAAATTCCCGTTTTCCTGAGACTATGGACGCACCATTAAATGATTTAAAAAATTAATTGATCTACTTGTTCGATAATCAATGATAAATCAGCCAGATACTGAATTTTTTCAGTAAAATGTTCTTTAAAACTTTTTGAAAGTAACAATTATTTCAGTATTTTATTATTTCTTCCAAATTCCATCTAAAAAATTTGAACAATCGCGGAATTTTGTCCCATTCGGTAAGTGTGCAAGCGCGCTCTAACGCACTCTTTGAAGTTTCATTCTCCAAAAATCCTTGCCCCAGAGCGCTGTGTAAAATCTTTAGTTTAGTTATTTGAAATCCTTCATTGGCCTTTGCATTTCACGAAAAGTTGATCCAACGTTGGACATTGGAATCCCTGCACAGCAATGAGGTCATAGAATCCACCAAGAGAGTCCTGAAGACCTCGAATAATGGCTCCGAAGGTGTCCGGTTGGAAGAGCGCTTGACAAAGGTCATCATTAAAAAGGGGGCATGCCTCACCAAGCGCTGCCTTTACGGTTGCCAACATTGGATTCTCAAGAATGTCTGAATGGATAATATTTGGATTTCCAGAGAATAACAAACGATCTTACTATAGTTTATATACTTGAGAACATCGTAAACCAAGAAGCATAATGTGCATTGAGTATTGCTAACATCTTCACTGATCACCATGGCTTTGAAGTTGCTAGAACATTTCTCAACTGCAGTGGAGATCGCATTCCAGGATTTTTCAAAATTTTCAGGCGTTTTCTGGATTTCCGAATGTAACGTGAAAATGATCTGTAAACGTTTAGTATTTTCGTTAACGCAACAATTTAGATTGATTCCAAAATTCACCTCACAATCACTCATCTTGACTGCACATCCTTCGAATTTCAGACAATGAGCCACTGCATTGTCACTTGGAACTTTTACATTTTTTTCAGCGACCGCCAATCCCAAGAATTGACATGCGGCACATTGTAGCTTCAGCTGCTCCACGTGATTAACGTGGTTTTCCGAATTCGCTGCGGGACCCGCTTGGGCGACAACAATCACGAATAATAACAGGAACACAGTAACAGAAAAGCGAATCATTGATTGATTTTTTTGGAGTGAGAAAAACTATATTTTTCTACTAAAAGAAATATAATTTCGGTTTTCAGTCTCTTTCTCCCTTATCAGTTGTCCAACTCCTCATGAAACACTCGGTACTCCTGATTGCATTGATGTCACGTAGAATACAAAAAGAACTCACAATCACTATCTTAAAATTTGGAACTTTGGACATTCTGAACAGTTCGAAAATATCAGCTTTATAAATAATATACAACAAGAATAAATTAATTCCTTATGATGACATGACCTAATTCAAGCATCCCAATTTCCAATGACTCTCAAATTCGTCTTCCGATATTTCTGCTCCTCTTTTACCGACAAGAAGCGTCTCCTGTAGCGCCAGAGTACACATTTGAGCATCGTCTCGTCCTGGAAAATATTTGTTTCCAAATCGATTACAGTGTTTTTTCACTACAACTTCAGAGGAGGGCGCATTTATGCGAAATGGTCTCGACAAGCGCTCTCATTAGTTTAAATTTTTTTAAAACCAATGAGTGGCAAGACCATTCCGTATAAACGCGCCCTCCTTTGAAGTTTTCGAGGAAGAAAATAAAATGTACTGTATTACGGGAGCACAACATTCTGAGAATACGTGTTGTGCAATAAATTTGACGCGCAAAATATCAGAATAACTGTAGTTTTCGCTTCGAGAAATTTTGCGCGTCAAAAATGTTGCGTAATACGCATTTTCAGAATTTCGTGTTCCCATAATAGAACGTTTCTATTCAGCGATTGTGGACTAGATTTGAGACTCTCTGACATACTCTTGAACTTCTCATTTCAAAACTAACCCATGACCACAAAATTCAAAATAACACGAATGAAAAAATCGAGAAAGACTAACTACTACTTTTCAATGATAAATGATTTCCCTTCCTGTTGGAACGTTCGAAGACGCTGGTTGATTGGAAAGTGGCCGTGGCGATTTATTTCAGAGACAGTTCAAAAGGGAAATTATATTTTGGAAGTCAATCAGCAAAAAATGTTTCTATACTTTTCACCAGCCGTGGCGCGGCCCCCGACTTCTGGAGCTGAAAACTAATTTTTCTGAAGCTACCGTAATCATACAGTACTCCTACCGTACCACTATTGTACCACTACAGTACCCCGACTATATCCCTACACTAAGCCCAACTCACTATCCCTCCAGAAGCCAAAACGTCACAGACTACAAAGACTACATAGACTACAAACTATGGACAAACGGAATAAGCGCTTTAAATATAGTAAATGATATTTTAATTTTGTTCAGCGGTTTGTAAGCATTCTAATAGTTGAAACCTGTTGAAAATAGTTGCAATTAGTCAAAGTCAACATTTTTGAAAATTTTGGCAATTTACCCAAATCTGAAAAGTTAGAAAAGTCAAACAACTTCTGGAAGTTGGAAGTTTCTAACAAAATTCTCAAATATTTTTTTAAAAGGGCTATTTTAGTGTTTTCTCTTTTTCAAGTAATTTTTGATTAGAAAACTAAGAATTTTTACCTGCAATCAAAGTTTGTGGAGGTCTTGAAGAAGTAAATGTCAGCTGACGTTGAATCTGCTGACCAGAAAAATGTACGAACCACATACTAACTTGATCTAAATCTTCACATTTTATTGAGCTTCCCCAAGAACACGTGCCTTTCTGATTGTTTTCCTTGAACTCGCACTTAAAATATCGCTGTATTTGTGGCGCTGACGGAGTTGCGATTGATCTCATTATAGAAAGTTCTTCACAAACAGTGGAGAGTGCAGCTCGTGCAGGCGGCCTATCCTGTACTGGAGCATTCCGAGATTTCCATTCATTGTAGATTCGGAGACGACGACGGAATTCTTCTTCACAGGCTTTCAGAAGATTTATATCTATAATTTTTAGAGGTTATAATAAAAGAAAAAATAAATAAATTTAAAAGTGCACATACCCATACTAGTGTTGATTGTATCTCTTAGATATGCAAAACTGCATCCGCCAACATCATATTTTCCGTCTCTAAACGTGGCACTTCCTGAGCTAGGTTCTATTTCCATTTTTGAAGAAATTAGTGCAACACCGTCAGCTTCAGCCAATCGATTTGACACCATTTTATCTAATTTCTCTTTTTCTTCATTTTGCCGTTTCTTTTCGGTTTCCTCCGCCGCTTTATGAATTTCGGAGATAAGATAGTTTTCATGTTCTTTTTGTGCATTTTGTTGCTGCTCTTCTAGCTTACGTTTACTGGAAAATTATGAATTAGATCCGGGGTGTGCGGAAAATTTGCTGTTTGCCGAGGTCGGCAAATTTCAAAAATGTGGACTTGCCGAATTTGCTGAGCTCGGCACATTGAAATTTTCAGCACACATGAAAAAATTTTGATAAAAATTTTGTACAAAACTAATGGTTTCGGTCAGAAACTTAAAGAAAAAAAACATAGTTTTTCTATTACTTTTTATCCACGCGCGCATTGGGCAAAAATCGAAAAAAAAACCAGTAAACCTAGTTAATTTTATTTTAAAAACCAGTAATCTTAGTTTACAATTTTGGCCCTTTTTGAGCTCGAAAAATATTGCGATTTACCGAGTATGACGACCATGGCAAATTTGTCGAATTTGCCGAATTTGCCGTGCTCGGCAAATATTAAAAAAAGTCGATTTGCCGAATTTGCCGAGCTCGGCAAATTTCAAAATTTGCCGCAAATCCCCTCCTTCCTGCCTTTAGCGGATGCCAAGGTTATATTCATCAAGTTTAAGAGTTTTCAGATAAGAACTAAAATGTGTGTACTCAACTCTCGATAAAGTTGCAGCGGCTGACATCTTGCGGGTCTGTTTTAATACATTTCTGGCGTTGTTTTGAAAAAAATAAATATAAAAATATAACTTCCATAACTTGATGTTTTACGTTTTGCCATTTATTAGTATGTACCAAAAAGAAGATAAAATTAATAAAATACTTCGGCTGCTTGTTTTCAGAACCTTCTATAAAAGTTATGTTCGACAACACGATTAAACTTTTCGTGCACAGTTAAAAAAGTTCAGTTAAAAGGGTCAGTTAAAAATATCAAAGATAAGCCAACAATTTTGACAATGACTATATTAGTTTTGGTTTTATATCAGAGGTGGGCGGATATTTTTATTTTATTTTATATTTTCTAATAATGAATTTATCAATTAGTATTGATGTAGTTATTCTGGAAGAAATGGATCCGAACCAAAGAGTAACTATTAAGCAACATTTTAATATGATAAAACCTAGAAAAATTCTACAAGTTTTCCTTACCGAGACCTTAAAACTTATTAGCCGAGCAACATCGGATATCGGATATTACGGATATTACGGATATCGGATAATGGACTTGCATATTGTTTATACAGAAAACTTGTAGAATTTTTCTAGGTTTTATCATATTAAAATGTTGCTTAATAGTTACTCTTTTGTTCGGATACATTTCTTCCAGAATAACTACATCAATACTTATTGATAAATTCATTATTAGAAAATATCCGAAAAAAATATCCGCCCACCTCTGTTTTATATAAAGTAACGAAAATAAAAAATAAAATTTTCCCGATACTTTTAGCAGGTAATAGAATTTAATTTTTCCTAACTATGATTAAAATTGAGTTAAAATCTAAAACAACCAACATCTCTCTCTGCCTTTCTGCCTCCTTCTTTGCCTCAATCTCGAGTCGTTCTTTCTCTTCAGATTCTCTTCTTTTTCTCTCGATTTCAGCCAACTCATCGCTTTTCTGCTGTTTTTTGAGATCAGCAATCATTGAATCAACTCGTTTCACATAATGCTCATAAGCATTTTCCGCCTTTTCGAAATGATCGTTTGCGGATGTCGTCAGTTTAATATGTGATACAAGTTTTTCTAGGTCACGAATTGTGGAATGGGCGGAGCTGGTGTACTTAGCCCGCGAATGTTCATTCAGACGGAAAAGAATCTGAAATTGTTTTGGATTTTCAGTAAGGTTGTTTCAGAAAAAAAACCAACTTTTTCAATTTCTTTCGAATTCTTCAACAATGCAACTGACTTTCGATAGAGAGCAATTTGTCGTGAGAACCGTTGACGTGTCAGGTATCCACGCGCAATTGACTGTAGACGTGTCACTTGAGCACTTCGCCACGCAATCTTATTTTTCACTGGAAAATGTCTATTTAGACAAACAGAAACACAGACGTCGACGTACACTTTATAACACTCCACACAGCATATTGCGACTGTTTCCAACGTGCTCCCACTAACCATTCGTTCACTTTTTGAATCAGTGACGTCATTGTTTCCGGGTCTTGTTTCATCATCTGAAAATTTGCTTGAAATTTGATATTGTTCAACTTGTAACTCCTAATAAGCTAAGCAATAAAACCTAAGTCATTTCAAAGAAGACCTTCTAAGTATGCCTCTACAAAAAATTTAGCGACAGGGGACTCTTTGAACTGGAAAAAAGTCGTTCTGAAAATTTATTTAGTGCACTTTTTCACAACTTTTGAGGCCCGTAAAATTGATCTAAATGTGGATCTTTAAATGAATTCTATGATGTTAAGGGGCCGGCTACCAATCGGGATTTTGTTTGAAATTTTTTTCACTCAAAAAGATTATTAAAAAAGTTTTCCGAAAGTATAAAAATTTCCAAAAAGCTACCAGAATACTTGTCTACCTCGAAATAGCCTAAAAATCAAATAAAATTTCAAAAATTATTATTTGGAGCAATTTTACGAGCCTCTAGTAATTTCAGATCGACTTTTTTCGAGTTGAAAGTGCTCCTCTGCCGCTTAATTTTTGCAGAAGCCTATTTAGAAGGACTTCTTTCGAATGACAAAGGTTTCAGAAGTCTGGGATTGAGTTGAAATACTTCCCTTGTAAGAACGTTTGTTTTATGGATTGCATTTTGAAAGCTAAAACCATTCTTAACTATTTAAAGTACTAATACCGTATATCAACTATAAACACTGCACCCGATCTTCACATATTTTGTTATACTATTCGAGGAAATACGGTAAATAAATTTTAGACCAAATACTAATTAACTGTTGCCCGTTTTCTAATGAAAGTTATTTAATTTATCTGCCAAGAGGAAAGTAACAATTTTGAAATGAACAGATGTTTTAAATTTTGTTGAAAGCGTGCCCATTGTTACCTGATCGAATTCTGCAAACTTTCCAGCTCTAAAAAAAACTTTAGTGAGTCCAAATTGAAAATCGTGTTGGTCAAGTCCCAAAGCGCGGAACAAACATTTACAGAACATTCTAGGATCCAATTTTGACAGTTTTGGAGGTAATTTCTTCTGATAGCAAGCGTACAAATCTCCAAACCCAGTTCTACTCGGAAATCCGTCTTGCATCAATTTCAGCACTGACGTCATTCCAGCACATTGCAACTGAGATAGGATAGCAGAACCATCAAATTCAAATGGAATCATTTGATTATTCGGTTTAATGCATCTTACAAAGTGAGTTCCAGTTGATTCAAGTTTGATTAAAAGTGTGGAAAGTTGATTTTTGAACTTGGCACCTACTGAAAGGGCTTTCAATTTGCTTTTTGTTGGATATGCTGTGCTGCCAAACAGTGAGACAAGCAATCGTATTCTGAAAATTTAAACTCTCCTTTTGGATAGAAATAGACAGTGCTTCTAATAGAGTTGTGAAAAAGGTTCACTCTATAAAAATTGAAATTACTAGAGAGTGTAGAAACAAAGAAGTTCGTGTCTACACTGTCTACTTCTTCACATTTTCTAGTCCGTTACAAAAAATGAGTTTCTATTCCTCCAACTAGAACATTTTTTGGTTGACATTGGAATCATTTTAAGCATAACTCCATAACATTGAAAAATTATAAAAAATTTATACACATTTCAATATTAGTTTTATTTGGTAATTACAGTCGATATTCTATTATCTAGAGCAAATTTAAAAACTCCACATTTAACGTACAATATGACAATTTTGGATCAAAAGACAACTTCGAATAGCTTTGGCTCCGAGAATTCCTTTGAAACTTCTTCAAAATTGTACAGATCACTCATCTTTAATAGTTTTTAAAATTTACATTTGGACGTTTTAGAGTGATTATAAAAAATTTCCTTGCTCGCTCCACTTTTCGTAATTTATTAATTAGACTAAACGAAAACTTAACCAAATCCAATTACCTCAGAATATTTGGAAAGATAAGATATTTTTAGGATTACCGTATTCATAAAATCGTGTCCTTTTAATTAAAATTCTTGTTCAACAACTTATTATTTGAAAAAAGCCTAACTCCTGTTCTGTACTGAAATTGTTAATATTCGAAAAAGCTCACGTGGATTGCTCAATAAGAATTTGCAACGAATTATGCAATAAATCATCATTTTTTTCTACGAAATGCTTTGTTTCATAGCACACAGAACCGGCGTAATGTCGAATTAAAAGCCCCTCATCGTCTCGTAGTTCCCGATGTGATTTGACTTTTGATTTTCGTGGAGTCTGAAAAATGCAACACCACTCTTTCCAGATGAATTTCATTAAATGAGTCCTAACGGTTTGGGCGACTTTGAGCGTGTAGACTCAAAATGCGCTCTAATGAACGAATTTTGTAATGAAACTTCTCAAAAATTTTTCGAAAATTTTTTATGGCGGTTCAAGATTCCGAAAAAATTACACTGATTTTAGCTAAAATCTCAAATTTTGCCCACTTTTCCGTGTCGCATCTGCCCGAAGTTGACGTTTGTTTTTGAATTTTCACCCATTATTGCATATATTGGTAGTCTATCTCAAATTATTTCTTTCATAAAGGTACATTTAAAGCTGATAGGTAACCAATTTTGATAATTTTTGGTTACCTATCGGCTTTAAACTTACTTTGATAAACGAAATTGAATGAGTTAAACTACCAAAATATACAATGAAGAATGATAATTCCAAAAGTTAACTACGGGCAGATGCGACTCAAAAAAGTGGGCAAAATTTGAGATTTTAGCTAAAGTCAGATTAATTTTCTCGAAATTTTCTAACCGCCATAAAACATTTTTCAAATTCGTTTATTTGAGCGCATTTTGAGTATATACGTTCAAAAGCGTCCAAACCGCTAGTCCTCCTTTAAGAACATAGTCTCTAGGTCATGGAAATCATTTATCGAAAAACAATTTTTTATTCTTTTTCTGCCATGCATTCCCAATAGTTTTGTTCTCAAACTAATAAATTGAATAATTGTTGTGTATGAAACACTACAGTTAGGACTGGGACAACACGGTACGCGGCAATTGCCGGTTTTGGAAATTTTCTGCAACCGGCAATTGCCGGTTTTGTTAATTTTCGGCAATCGACACTTTCGGCAATTGACGGAATTCCCAAAAATTCGATTGCCGGACGGCAATTGCCGCGCACCCCTGCACGGTATGAATTTTTAAAACTGAAGAACCAAAATTTTAAAATCTTCTTCAAAACAATACGAATGGTTTTATTGATAACTTTTTGGAAAAAAAATCAGGTTTCAAAACGTGTGAAGTCAAAAACTTACATCAAGTCTAAAGTGCTTTCGATTTTCTTCATGTGCTCTTTTTGTAAAACTCTTATAATTAGATGTTGGAAACTTTGCCTCTTCGTCGAGTAGATCAAAAAGTCCATTTCCTTTCAATTCAAATAACTCAATACAATCCTGATTGTCAATAAATTCAATTTTGCGAACATTCAAGCCCTCTTTCTCATACAATTCCTGTTCTTCTCGTAGAATTCTTTGATTGAAAAAGTTTTGCAGTTTTTCATTGCAAAAGTTGATACAAAACTGCTCGAATGAGTTTTTAGCATAGAACTCGAATCCAGCAACATCCAGTACTCCAACGAAATTAGTTGATTTTTCAAAAGGAATGCTGTCGTTTATTCGAGAGACAAGCCAATCAAACAGTTTTGAATAAATTGCTTTTGACAACGCATCACGTCCGGAACACGCTTCGTGGGGTTTAAGTGGGACACGGATTAGAGTCCCTCGAGCACCTCCTTTTGTTGTCTGAAGATGTACTATTAACTTACTAGGGAAGGGTTTGAAGGTGCCAGTGGCTTTTTGAAGGAGGCAACCTGTTTCATTCAAAAGACCATGTATTGAAACGGTACAATGGGTATTTTTAGATGCGAAATTTCAGAATTCGAGCATTCAAACATGCTCACTGTAGACTATCGGCGCAATATTGGGATGTTGGTGAGGACTGTGGTGGTTATTTTATTTGAAATAAATGTTTTTTTGTCGATTTAAACTCTTTGTATCTTTGAAGATATTTTAGAAACTTTTTGAAAAACACTATTTTGTTTTTGTAAAATTTGAAATTGGGTAGAGCATGAAAAATTATCAGAAAAATTTTTTTTCAAAAAGGTTGGAAACTAGTTCTAGAATTACAAAAACAATAAAATAGACTAGAAATCATTTTTTTTTTAAACAACCTCACCGACACCCCAATATAGGGTGTACGGTTAGTGCTGCAGTGAGCATCTTTGAATGCTCCCCCTGTGCTCAGTTCTGATATTTCGCAGCTAAAAACTTACATTGTACTGTTTCTCAGCATGGGATTTCACATGAAACAAGTTTCGCTCAAAAAGCCGCTGGCACCTTCAGACCCTTCCCTAGTTAGTTTTAGATGAAAGTAATTTACATAGGTTAACATATAAATCTTCAAACGCTTTTTCAAATATTTTTCTATGTATTATATTTTAATTAAATAAGGAGTAATGGCTGTGGGTACTATAAAAAATCAGCTCAAAAATGGGCAAATTTTGTTGTTCTAGATTCTTCTTTCTGTGTAAACAAGTAGTTTTAGCAGACATTTTCGAGATGTTCTCAATTTACTTATTGCTGAAATTGAGAATGTCTCGAAAACGGTTTAAAAGAGTAAATAAAGCCCACATTATTCGAAAAGAAATTCATTTCAAAAATCGAGCCCCGTAAATCGACACAAGCGCTACAGTAGTCATTTGAAAAATTTCTGTAGTTTTTCGCTACGAGATATTTTGCGCGTTCCATTTTCTAGGTCGCTCACCTGCATAATCCTTGCACACAATCCCATCTTCAACTCCATCGTTTCGAGACCCAAAAGCCTGGCAGCTTGAATTAAATCCTGCTCACTTCCATTGAAAACTTTACATCCACCTCTTGAATCATCCAAACTTTCCTCGAACTCAACATTTCCCAAGTGAAGAATTGCGGCGATTGTAGTCCAAATGAAATGTATTTCTTGTTCCGATAGTCCAGTTAATTTCAGAGCGTATTCTAACCGCTGAAAATCCGAAAAATCGTCCACCATTGAATCCTGGGTGAACTTGGGGTCCGATAGCCGATTTTTAGGGATTTTTGAAGTTGTACCAGATGAAGGATGAGTGAAGAAACCAATGAATCCACGTTTAAGGTACTACAATTGACAAATCCATTATTGCAGTTGATTGTAATTCATTCGTTTTAAACAAAATTGTATGAAAACCTACATTAAACTGATTAGGTTGACCTAATGCCAAGAATTTGAAAAGTTCCGGTGAACTTCCTGCAATCAGTTGATAGAAAATATGATAATTACGTTCTCCAGCTGCTTGACGACATATTCTCGAAGTTTCCAGAAGATAATGTGAAACATAGCCACCTGCCACGTTTCCCTACAAAAAACCATGTGTTGACCGATTCATCAATGGTACTCACGGTATCCGCAAAATGAATTTGCACAAACTTCCCGAATCTACTCGAGTTATTGTTACGTAACGTTTTAGCATTTCCAAATGCTTCCAAAATTGGATTCGCTGAAAATTTTAAAGGAATAATTTTGATAGTTTTCAACACCAAAAACAACGTACTTTCCAACAATCTCTTCTGAATCTCTCCGGCACCAGAACCCCAATTCTCACATAAATACCTCAAAACTGCTTTCTGTGATTCAGTTTTTCCTGCTCCTGATTCTCCAGACACAATAATCGATTGAGATTTACGATGTCTGATCATTTCTCGATAGGATTTATCGGCAATCGCAAAGATATGCGGCTCCTTCTGTCCAAGAGACTTTCCACGATATTCCTTGATTTTTTGCAAGGAGTAAAATCCATCAATAGTTTGATATGGGTTAATTGATATGAGAATGTTGGCCACGTAGGACTGTAAATTTGAATTTAGTTCAAAGTTTAAAGTTGGCTAAAAGGTGGAGTAGCGCCTGTCAGGAAATTGTTAAAAACCACTCCTATGTTGCCGAAATGCCAAAATATCACGTTAAAACTGAGAAAACATTTTACATTTTTTTATTTTTTTGAGAAAACTATAGCATGTTCGAATCACTGCAATGTTTGAATAAGAACACTTGAAACATAAATAGAGCATAAAATTCGATGGAAATTTATTTAAACTGTTATTTTTTTCAATTTTCAAAAAATCATATGAAAATTAGAATTTTTTTAAAACAATTTTTCTACTATGATATTTGGCCATTGTGGTGAGATAAAAATGTCTATTTAAAAAAACATACATAAATCTTTCCATTTTGATATCTCAATCTAATATTATTCAATAATGTTGCCTCATTCAAATGCATCAGTTGACAATTATCTTCCACGTGTCTTCTTGAGTCATCTTCGCAAGCCAAAACATCTTCAAAAACTCTTGTCACAGTATCACCAGTATTATCCAAAAGGCGAAGTGTGAATCCAGTTGCTGATAAATCAATTATACGGGCGGCACGGAACCCGTCTGTTGCATCTGTTATCCACACTGTTCTTCCATAGTCCGGAGGAGGCTGAGACACTGAAATCATGGAGCGACATTATGGATGGAGGTCTACTGTATTCAGTGTATTCAATGTATTCAATTGATATCTTGCCACGTTTTACTATCAATTGACTAATTATGGAATATTATCCAACAAATATCTACATCATTTTCAATATGCTACTCTTCATTAGCTCAAATATAATGTTGCAAAATATTATTTCAAACTGTAGTTATTATCTCGTTAGAAAAACTGCCACCTACAGTATTCTCAAAAAACAACATTCAGTTAAAAAAAATTAGGTACGATGCAGTTTTTGCATTGATAACTTGATAAAGTTTTTACTCAATTGTGAGGTTTCATTAAAGGTATATTACCGAAATTTTTAAATTTTTAAATGATTCCAAATTTTCCTCTGATTCCAAATTTCTGAAGTAAGTGAAAAAATTCAAAGACCTTTCCCTGATTTCATATTTCAGCTTGAAATCGCGACTTTAATTTGTGCAAGAGTTTTTTCAAACATCGAATTATCGCGAATAATATTTTGTAAGCCTCAAAATGACAAGAGAAGTTGAATAAAAAGTTACGATGTGACCAAGACAAACATTGTGAAAATGAATAAAAAAGTTGAAAACATTGTTTTAAAAACAAACCATTTATTCCAACTTTTTCAGCTCTTCTCTCAGTTTTCTTAGGATCCACAATGTCACGTGGAATTGTTTTCGGCTCAAATGTCCCAATGCCACGTGACTTTTGGGAAGAAGACTGAGCCGATGTTTTCAAAATTTCCGGAGGCGGTTTAGGAGGTTCCGAATTTTCTGTGATTTGATGTTTTTTGTTCAACGTTCGTAGCATTTGTTTTTCTGGAAAAAGTAATTTTTTGTAAGTAAAAAGTTGTCGAAAAAAATTGCAATAAGGACATGATGATGTGAGAATAGGGTGGAAAATTGTGTTCGATGTGTTGACTAACATGTCAAATTTCATGAGAAAATAGTGTGTGATTGGCGAAATCAGACACAAGAGTACACATCAACAGAGGCACCTGCGAGCACCTTCGGTTTCACTGATAAGGAAATTGATAAGACTCACTTTTTGAAAAAAAAAATTGGAATTTAGTTTTTTTGTTGAAATTTTATGGCGAATTTAACATCTTAACCGGGGGTGTGCGGCAGGGGTGTGCGGCAAATCTCAAAATTTGCCGAGCTCGGCAAATTCGGCAAATTCGGCAAATTTGCCGTGCTTAACAAACTCGGATAAATTTGATATTTTTTATGTTTTTTGGAGCACCAAAACTACTGAATTCTTAACACACATCTGGTTTCTGAATAAGTTCCGCGTAGTATGTCTGTTTAAGCATCAAAATAGCTTAATTTTGTGTCATTTTACTAAATTTTTGGCTAAAAAATCAATAGTTTTAGTCAAAATTGTACTGTCAAATTTTTGACGTGTGCGGCAAATTTCGAAATTTGCCGAGCTCGGCAAATTCGGCAAATCTACTTTTTTGAAATTTGCCGTGCTCGGCAAATTCGGCAAATTTGCCGAGCTCGGCAAACGGCAAATTCGGCAAATTCGGCAAATTTGCCGCACACCCCTGGTGTGCGGCAATCTCAAAATTTGCCGTGCTTAACAAAATCCAAAAAATGTGATATTTTTTGCTGTTTTTTGGAGCGCCACAACTACTGAACTCTGAACAAACATTTGGTATCTGAATACCGTATTTCTTCTATTAGTATGACTGCAATGCCATTTTTCGATGGTCTTCCCGCTTGCAATACTAATAGGGAGTGCAATACTAATTTTCAGAACATTTTTTTTGACTTTGAGCTTACTAGTTTTTTCTGAATAAACTCGAATCTTATGTAAAAATTCAGAAAATATGATTTTAATTGTAACATATAAGCTTAAAAATTTCAATCTCAAAAAAATTTCAATTTCAAAAATTTCAATGTTGTGAGAAACTGTTGCAAAATAGGCAAAAAATGTTGTTGAAATCCTCAAATTGGCGAGACGGGTTTGCAATAAAAAAGTAAACGCAAGACTATTAGGGAGTGTAATACTAATTTTCGGAGGGTCTCCGAGGGGTAATACTAATAGGGAGTGCAAGTCTAATAGGGAGACCATACTAATAGAGGAAATACGGTAAGTTCTGTGTCGTGTATCTGTTTAAACATCGAAATAACTTAATTTTGTGTCCTTTTACTACAGTTTTGGGGACGAAATCAATAGTTTCGGTCAAAACTGCAATGTTAAATTTTTGATATGTGCGGCAAATTTCGAAATTTGCTGCTCGGCAAATTCGGCAAATCTTCTTTTTTGAAATTTTCCGTGTTCGGCAAACGGCAAATTCGGCAAATTTGTCGCCCACCGCTGACCTCTCCAGAAGTGTGCGGCAATCTCAAAATTTGCCGAGCTTGGCGAATTCGGCAAGTTCGGCAAATTTGCCGTGCTTAAAAGTGGTGTAGTCTAACTTTTTAAAAATTACTTTATGAGACTAAAAATTGTCTGAAAACGCTGAATTTCATACTGACCCTTCTGTAAAACTTCTCAAAAAAAGTTATGGTCAAAAAAAAGTTAAAAAGTTATAATTTACAAAATCTCTTCGTCCATCGACTTTAAAATACTCAAGTCGAGTTGAAAACGCAAGATTTGAATTAACTGGTATAGCCAGTTGGCCAAATTTACAGTGCACGACAAATTCGGCAAGTTCGGTAAATTTGCCGAGCTTAACAAACTCCTAAAATGTTATATTTTTCAAAGTCTTTAGAGCACCAAAACTACTGAATTCTTAACACACATCTGGTTTCCAAACAAGTTCCGTGTAGTGTGTCTTCTTCAACATCAAAACAGCTCAATTTTGTGCCATTTTACAAAATTTTTGAGGACAAAATCAATAGTTTCGGCTAAAATTGTATTGTCAATTTTTGATGTTTGCGGTAAATTTGGTAAATTTGCCCCACACCCCTGATCCCCACACACTTATTTAACATTTGTGAATAATAGGCGGATCATAGTTGGCCACTTTTTTCAATTTTCCAAAAAAATCGAAAACTTTATTAAAGGTCAAAATTCCCCGATAATTTAGTTACTGTAGCTTCAAAATCCACAAACACCGTGTGCAATAAATACACGTAAATTCACGGAAACTTGCGGGCTTTTAATCAAATGGTAAGCGGAAACTCAACTTTCAATACGGCGTCCTGCGCGTGAAATGCGCTAAATTGGAAGAGGAGACCCAAAAAAACAAAACCTATTCCAACTTTTTATACTGTAGTTTGTCTTCAGTAAGCAGCATCTTGAAAACTATGGAAGATATGAAAAACTTTTCAACTAGAAAACTAAAGTTGATAATGTAGCCAACATTTCTCAGTTAAGAACTTTTTCGTAAGTGAAGCCATTGAGTAGTTACAACAGTGGTAATGTATGCGCAATGGGATTTTATCAAAAACGTAGTACTTGTGTTTTTAAGTGCGTATATCTTTTTAAATAATAAAAGAATTAAAAAAAGTAAAATCAAGAATTGTAGTGTTTTGTATGCTGAGCATTTCTTCGGCTAAAAGTTTTTTGATATCTATGCTCACGAGAGAGCTATGCTCTTTTGGAAAACGTACAAGTTAAATTCCTTGATATAACCTCGCTAGCTGTTATAGATCATAACTCAGTAACCAGTGACGGAATCAAAAAACGCTAAACTAATGAAATGTTCAAAATTGTTCAAATATTATTTTCATAATTGACTGCTTCCTGTTTTATTTCTTATTCGCAAAGTTACGCACGTTTAAATAATATTTATCGTGATTTCTGGTATATTGAACTACAAAAATTAAAATTGTTATTGAAAATCTTATTGAACAATCCATTTTTCATTCAATTTTAATATTTTTTTCAAACGTAAATTAGCAAGAATTTGAAGCTTTGTTCAAAATCTTCCGTTTTTCGCCGCTTTTCACGTTTTGAGCGAAAGAGCGTGCGCAAGTGAGAGGTGAAAGATGACGAGAGCGACTTGCTTGCGCGTTTCACCCGCAGGAGGCCGTGTATAAACTTTATATATACTATAAAGTTTGTTTACCGTTTCGAATCAGTTCCTTTATCTTTTTCAATAATTTCTCGCATTTTTCTCATTTCTTATTTTAATTTTATTTGCATTTGCCGCGTAAGTGACACGAAAAGTGAGCGCCGCAAACGCGCTCCGCTGAGAATTTGTTTGTGCACTCCTCTCGAATAAGTCAAAAATACACGTCTTTATTAAAACTTATTGATTTTTCAGTGTATTCCTGTGATTTTTCTTGAATTTCTAAATGTTTTTGCAGATGAACACTCAAATTTCCATGCGAAACTTGCTAACAAGCTGCTCAAAAGCCATCACAGCAGGTTAGTAAAGGAAAAAGGTCGAAAAATATCATTTGAAGGTTATTTTCAAAAAAAAAACGTGGCAGAACATTTTTCGTACAACATTTTTCATGTGAAAATTGCAATTACTATTATTTCCATTCATTTCTCCTCAAAATCAGACTTTTTATAAACCATTTCCCCCTTCCTCTCCCTAAATCAAAATCACTATTCCCGCGTGAATTTCACATTTTCAGAGAGAAATAATGCGTGGAGAGCAAGTTTGGGAAAAATCAGCCGTCGAGACTACTTGCATCGGTACCAAGTTAAATTTATCCGTCCGGATGGTTCGACAATCATGGTTCCCGCCGCTGAACCGAGACAGGTTGCTTTTTGAAAAATACATATTTAATTGCAGTTTTTATATTTAATCAGTTTTTTAATTGTACATATTTTCAGACATTCCAATCTGCCGTCGACCTCAAACAGTTGAGCGAGGATGAACGACGACAACGGCTGGCTGCTCGTAAACCAAAAGCCAAGATCACAAAAACAGTAATTATATAATTAACGATTTCAAATTAAAAATGGTTTTTTCAGGAAGTTATCGATGACACCTTCGATGAGTCGGAGTATATGAAGTTTTGGTCGGCACCCGGGCAGAAATCCACGAAAAAATAAGAAAAATCTCGTTATTAGCATGTAGTATTTCTTTTTTTTTGTTAGATTTTTTGTTTTCGTTATATTTACTATGAATATCGACTTTATTCTCGATCTGATTAATATTGATTTGTGCGTTTAGTCGCAATTTTATATCAATTATCTCTATTTCACTAGGGAACCCCGTAACAGCTTGGTGGATAGGAAACCAAGAAGTTTGTGGAGGAAAATCGAGTTTCCGGTCGAAATTAGCTTGAAAATACTAATATGCTAAAAACCTCTAAAAACCTCATTTTTCAGCGATAAACGCCGAATTTTCAGCCATTTTCCGAGAAAAACGCGAATTTTCGGGTAAAAAACCCGATCTCAGAACGAATTTGACTTCAAAAATGGAAAAATGCGATAAGAAGCGTGAAGTTTCACTGAAAACTCTTAATTTCAACGTTTTTTACTCAAAAAATCGTATTTCTGGCTCAAAAACAGTGAAATTTATCATTTTTTTTCTGTGAAAAAATCGATTGGGGGGACCAATAAAAGGTACATTTTTGTGACCCACTGACCGAAAATGTACTTTAATCAAAGAATAAGCGCGTAGTAAAGGACCATAATATTTATTAAAGATTGATAATTGAATAAAAATTTAGTTCCAGACGGTGTCACACCGAGAAGGTGGAAAAATGTGATTTTAGCTGAAAATGAGCTTTTTCTAAAACTTTGACCCATAACTTTTTTTTGAGAAAATTTCAAAACTTCTCATTACGAAATTCGGTAGTTTTGAATCATTTGGTTCTAAAAAGCAAAGTCTTAGATTTCGGTACTCCAACTTTAATTTTCAGTGACACTAGTGTTTTTAAGACTTTGAGACCGATTAATTTTGTTTTGATTTCGAGTAGCCAGTATTTAACACAAGCTTCCGATTGGTATACTTTTTGTTTCTCTTATTCACCAAGTTTTTACAGGGATCCCTAGTCAGATTATTCAAAAGGAATTTTATGTTTCAGATTATTATGACATCCACTCCGAAATATTCGATAATTCTGCCAACCTACAACGAAAAAGAAAATTTGCCGATTTGCATTTGGTTAATTGAAAATTATCTGAAAGAAGTTTCACATGAAGTGATTATCGTTGACGATGCATCACCAGACGGTACTCAAGGCATTGCAAAACTTCTTCAAAAGGAGTACGGAGACGATAAGATTCTGATCAAGCCACGAGTTGGAAAACTTGGACTTGGTACAGCCTATTCACATGGATTATCGTTTGCACGTGGAGAATTTATCATTCTTATGGACGCAGATCTTTCTCATCATCCAAAATTCATTCCGGAAATGATTGCGCTTCAACATAAGTATAAGGTATACATTATTCGTACATTTTTTCTAAAAATTGTTAAAAAAACAGAACTTTTTTAAATTTCAAAATTTATAGGTGTACAAATGTTATTTTAGTTAAATAATAGTTAATTTGATGAAAGTTTTCCAATTTGAGAAAAATATGGCAAGAACTTATTATGCAACGTTAAGCATTTAAAATTTATATAGAAATGTAGAACACAGCATGTTCTATCTGAAAATAACATATATTTCTGTTAAAAAATTGAAAAAAGTCCTCAAATAGTACCTGAAAATTGTCGTTTGACGAAAAGGTGCCGTTAAAAGTTTTTTCGGCAAACTGTAACTTTCAGGCACAGTTGGATCAGGGGTGTGCTGATAATATCCGATTCACTATCAGCCGAATTTCTGCCAGTTTAGCTAATTTAAACTTTAAGTTATCCGGTAGCCGATGTTGGCCGATCTTAGCCCAATTTCCCGGTCTGCTAATTTCACTAACACATTTTTTTTTGGAAAAAATGTTGGGGTTTTATATGATTTTTTCTATTTGAACAGTCGTTCATCACTGAATTTGCTAAAAAATAGTGAACATCACCGCAACTTTTTTCGAACGAGGGCCGAGAAAAAATGCGAAAAATCGGTGTTTGCACACAAAACACCGCATTTTACGACATTTTGTACTTGCTTTGTTTTCTCTTGTTTTTCACCAATTTTTCCCGTGTTTTCTTATCAAAACTGATAAATAAATTTTTTTGCTAATGCTAAAATAATTTCCAGATGAAAAAATATGTATTCAGTCGGCAAGTAGCGGTGAAAGTCGTCAATGTAATATGATGGATTACGGGAATACAAAACCCAAACTTTTTCCCAAACATGATACATATGCTGCTCTGATGCTGAAACTACCTGATTTTCATAACGAGACCGCTGAAAAAGTTTTGAGGTTTTCAAAATTCAACTTTTTGTGCGAAAATCTCTACTTTTTCACCAAAAAAGTTGAATTTTGAAAGCCTCAAAACTTTTTCAGTGGTCTCGTTATGAAAATCAGGTAGTTTCAGCATCAGAGCAGCATATGTATCATGTGTGGGAAAAAGTTTGGGTTTTGTGTTCCCGTAATCCATCATATTACATTGACCACTTTCACCGTTACTTACAGACTCAATACACAATTTTTTCACTTGGAAATTGTTTTAGCATCTGCAAAAAATATTTATTTATTAGTATTAATAAGAAAAAATGGGGAAAATTGGTGAAAAACGAAAGAAAACACGCGGAAAACAAAGCAACATAAATGGCCGCTGAAACTTGTCGGGGACTCGGCCATGGCCTAGAAACCTTTTTGCCTCGTCCCTCGTTCGAAAAAAGTTGTAGTGAATAGCCGTTAGCCGGCTTCAAAAAAGTCGGCATTAGCCGATCTATCTGTTAGCCGAAAAAGTCGGTTATCCGCACACCCCTGATTATCATGTTGAAATGCGCCAGTTTTGTGCGTTTGCCGAAAATAATGTCTCACCTAATATCAAGTTTCCGATAATAGAGGACATAATATTACATTTAAAAAACCATCACATTTATATCAACACAATGCCTTTTTTAAGCATAAAAATACAATTTTTTTATTTATTTTTCAGCTCGACATCGTGACAGGAACACGCTACAAGGACGGAGGTGGTGTTAGTGGATGGGATTTGAAGAGGAAGACGATCAGCAAGGGAGCCAATTTTTTGGCTCAGTTTCTGCTGAATCCAGGTGTATCTGATTTAACAGGATCATTTCGTCTTTATAAGAGAGATATTCTGTCGAAGTTGATTGCTGAAAGTGTAAGCAAAGGATACGTTTTTCAGGTGAATATAGGTTTAAATTTTGAAAAATAAAGATATTTCTGCAACTCGTGCACACCATTTACCAAAAACCGGAGCCAATGAAAAAAGGTTTTTATTGATCAAGAAACAGAAATGCAATCAAAACTTAAGCTTATTCTGAGGCTCTTCGAAAATTCAAAGTTAAATATATATAAAGAAGATTTTTTAATAACAAAATACTGTGAAAAAGATTTTTTAATGTTTTTAAAATCCGAATTGCAGATGGAAATGATGTTTCGAGCGAAAAAATCGGGTTATCGTATTGGGGAGGTACCAATCTCATTCGTCGATCGATTCTTTGGAGAATCAAAGCTCGGAAGTCAGGAAATCGTGGATTACGCAAAAGGACTTCTCTATCTGTTTGCATTTGTTTGGTAGATTCTGTGATATAATTTGTATTCATTTTACTATTTTTAATTTAAATTTTAAGAATTAAAATTTCTGAGAGTTTTATAGCCAGAGCGCTTCATTGTACGTTTTCCAAATTTTTTTATTATGACCTTGGGGATTCCTATTTATATTGTTTCCAAACATTCTTGTTTAAATTATATTTTTTCTTCGAATAAATCGTTATAATATTTTTTAAGATGCCAACAAAATTGGAAACAATTTGTGCACAAATGTTCTGGTTGGCTAAGTGTCAAGTTGCCGAATAATTAAAGCTCGGCAAATGCCGAAAAATAGAAGAAATATGTATCCAATTTTCAAAAAGAGATTAAAATTTTCAGATTATCCAGTGTTGGGAGTTAAAAATGTTATATTTTTGTACCAATATCTCGGCAAATCGGTCCAGTTTTCCAGGGCGCTTTCAACGTCTTTCAACGACTACCCCCGAGCTGTGAATTGTGCCCTGGAAAGCTGGCGATGAGCGGCAAACTCCAGAAAAAAAAGTGGGTGTGTGTGCCGCACACTGCCGTACTCTGTTGCACATTTCTGTGCATTTCTGAGTCACTATTTTTGGTGAACGGCCAGAGTCACTATATTTGGTGAACGGCCCAAATATAGTGACTCTGGCCGTTCACCAAGAACAGTGACTGTCTCGGTAGACGTATGCGCACATTCCGCGCACCTTCCGCGCACATTCTGCGCACATTGGTTTTTGTGTGTTTTTCATCCAGAAATCATGCATTCTGCGCACATTCCACGCACATTGCCTTTGGTGTGGCCATTTTCCACACCGCTAGCCCTTTGAGCACATTCCGCGCACTTTCCGCGCGGATTCTGCGCACATTGACTTAGATAATCTACAACTATTGCTCAATTTCTGCTTTCTATAAATATTTTAACGTTGTTTAATTTTTATGTCTGAGTCCATATTTACTAGTACTTCTGATATCTGGAAATACATAATAGTCAAGAGAAAAGACAGAAATAATCGTAAAATGCCAACAACGTCACTGTAGAGTTCAAATATGTTTTCCCAAATATCATATTTGAGCTAACAGGTTGTAAACAGGTTGTAACGTCGTCTATCGTGATTGATTTACAACTACATAATGTCCCACAATTTAATAATGTCCCACATTTTAAGATAAAATAACTGTCAAATTTTTGTTTCAAAAATTGAAAATGTGGCTCCTGTTCCTAAACAGTTTCATCAAAATAACTTCAAATAAAGAAAAACTATATACAATCAGCTTATCTAACAATTTTCGTAAGTCTAACTAGTCTGCCAAGCAGCCTCTAATAAATGCCGAGTGTACAGACTCCGCCCCTTTTTCGCGTTTTTTCGCGTTTTTTTTAGCTTGCGAAAAAATGTCACACTTCGTTTTCATTAATAACTCCAGAGCCGTTTGACTGAATTTTATAATATTTGACAGCTTACTAGAAATATTTCACCCCACGGGGGAGCAAAAAACTGCACAAAGTTTGGAGCAAAACTGAGCTCAGGGCGGCTTTCCCCAGTTTGAAAAAAATTTTTGTTGCTCTTTTTACCCCCAAAAAACCATGTTTTAATTGAATTAAAATTCGGATTTTGCTCGGTTTTGTTCCAAATTTATGTGCAAGATACTACTCAGAGAGGTGGATTTTTTGAAAGAAAGTTTGAGTTCATAAGTGCAAAAGGCAAAAAGTTGTGATAAAACAAAAGGCCAAAAAATGCCATTTTGCCAAAAAAAATTTTTTTTCCGAAAAAGTAGTTTTTCGTCTTTATCTCAAGTTCTACTTCATCTTTTCGACACTTTTTTTTCTACCCCACGTAAAAAAGTACGTTGAACACGATTTTCAACTCAGAATTAAGAAAAGTTTTATGAGTCGGCCGAGCAAGACGAATAAGTGCCACATTTTGCACGCTTTCCCATTTTCGCGAATCTACTTTTTCAATCATAACTCGGTCAGTTTTCAAGTTTTCTTAGTTTTCCAAAAATTGACGTGTAGGTCTCATCAAGACGCATCGAGACATATAAAATTTGTAAAAAGTTCAGTGGGAAAATTTTTCAAGAAAAAAATAATTCAAAAATTTAGTACTGGGGGGAGTGGTTTCCTGGGTCTCCTGCACATTTTTTCCACTAAAGTTTTGCGGAATGTATTTTTGATTCATAGTTTTTGATTTTATTTAATGGAAGATGAAGTTTCGTCGCATTAGAAATACTCTGCCAAGAGATATTATTTTTATTAATTTTCAGGCCAAAACTTGTTTTTTTTCTATACATCTGTCTGTGTACAAGATATAGCCCTCAAATGTACGTCTCCCTTTCGGGAATTTTATGATGAGTACAATGCTGTAATAAAATTTTCAAAAATTAGGTTTTCCGCTGACTTATCAGTGATAAACGGTTTTCGAACTTCTTCCCCAAATAGTAATAATTGAAGAAAGCGGAATCGAAAGACGACTTCCTCCAGAAAATTTTCTTCCCTACATCCCAGTTTGAGGTGTCTCCCGCATGCACAGGTAACCCGCGACAAGCGAGCGATGACTTGCATGCAGGCCGCATGCAAGTGAATGTAGAACCAAAAACACGCGTGTACGCGGCCTATCCCTCGCCTGTATTTCGCTTGTAAGCGGCCCATCGTTCGCCTATTATTGACATGTCTGTGAGATGGAATCCTTCCAGGATTCGTTCCACCCGCTTGTAGTTTTCACTTTCTTTTCTTATAATATGACAACAGTAGTTTATTTAAATAATATTTATTTAAGAAAAATTTCCAAAAATGCAAAAAAATTAGAATTTTTCGGGATTTTCCCTCGTTCCGCTGTCTCTGCTGCACTTGGTTGCTCTGTAGATGCATTTCCGTGGCGTTTCCGATTGGCTAATCTGAAATTAAATACATTTTTGTATAAAATTGTGTTTTGTTTGCGAAAAATACAATATGAACTGAAAATTTAAAGGTAGAGTTAAGTCAATTTGGGGTTTTGCCATGAATGATAGCATGAATGATAGCAAAAATCAATTTTGCAAAAATAAAAGAAACATTTGAAGCTAAAATAAGCTAAAATATTACCTCTTTCAATAAATCCTTGGAAACTGAAGCCAATTTTCAATATCACCGCGTTCATCCATCGTCTCCGCGCTGCTTGACACGTCGGTCGGTGGCTGTTCGGCAATCTTTAAATTTTGCATTATTTCATAGTTTATAAGAATTTAAAGAACAAAAGTTATAATATCCCGTCTCTCCTTGCAAAAAACAATAGAAAAAGTGAGAAAAAGAAAGAACATCCAATTCTCATAACAAAAACTACGATAATTGCGAAATAATTGCCGAATAGTACGAATTTCATCGAAAATATGAGAAAATCAAAAATTATCGACATTTTTTGAATGAAAGAAACAGAATCAACATTTGTTCTGTGCTATTTTTGAAGCAATAGTTTTAAGATACATGAAATAATGCGAGATGAACTTTCAAATTTGTAGAAATTATAAGATAGCTCCGATTTCTTATAAAATGCAATAAAAAATCGAATGCTCCGGAGACACTGCGAAACGCATAACTGCACGGAAACAGCAATATGAACATCCAAAATTGTAGAAAACACCAAATGAATGATTTCCTACAAAATGAAGAGAAAAAAAATTTTTCCAAAAAAAAAAATTTTTCGAGCAAAAAAAAAATTTATTCTATAGATAATCGACCCTATTTTTCTTCGATTCTTCATTAATAGTTCAAAACAAGCCCATTTTTTTGCACTTTGTAATCAAAATAACTTAAAACTATCAAATACGATTAATACTGCAAAAATGAGCAAAAAAATTGACTTTTTGCTCTTTTGGAGCACAAAAAGTGCTCCGTGTAAGCATGGGAATACAGTTTTGTATGTATGGGAATTGGTGTAAGCATGGGAATTGTATGCATGGGAACACCAAAAATTGAATTGTACGCATGGGAGCATTTTTACTACTGATTGTAAGCATGGGAAAATTTGTATGTACGGGAATACGTGTAAGCATGGGAAATGTAGGCATGGGAACGAGAAAAAATGAGTTGTACGCATGGGAACACTATTACTACTGAGTATACGCATGGGAATATTTGTATGTACGGGAACATGTGTACGCATGGGAATTGTAGGCATGGGAAATGTAAGCATGGGAGTAATTGCCAGTCATTGCTGGTTCGAATCTGGTCCGGTTCAGTTTTCTTTTACATCGTCAAGTGTCCTGATATAAGCTTTCAATGTGTTTTTTGGATCACGAAATTCTCGTGAGAGCTCTTGTCAGCATAAGCGCACGTCAGCATAAGCATATTCAAAACGTCAGCATAAGCATATTTCAGAGGTTTCAGCATAGGATAGTAGGCAATGAGATTTTGCAATAAAATGTGTCCAACTGAAATGTTGTTGGCGATAGTGTCAAAAACATTTGGTTTTTTTAGGTTTCAATGTTTTTTTTCGATTTATGAAAAAAAATCCAAAGGGTACCCCCTTACAAAAATTTTCAAAAATTTTTTCAAAACTTTTTTTGAAAACTTTTCAAAATTTGATCAGATGTTATAGAAAAATGCAATGTTTGTAGTTTATCTAGTTTAGATGTTCTGAACACGAATTCTGACTAAAACCTGAGGTATAGTAGAACCTCAAAATTCAAAAAACGCACTCACTTCGGATGCTGATATCTCAGTGTAATAATTTTTTATGACAAAGTGATCAACTACAAAGTTGTTTATCTTAATATAAAGTACAATTTTGTAGTTAATCGTTTTTTATCAAAAAATTTGTTGGTTGAGATATGAACAGAAAAAGAAGAAGAAAATACAAGCATGAAGGTGCCGAACTTTACACAACTTTATCTCGACCAACAAATTTTTTGATAAAAAACAATCAACTACAAAGTTGTACGTTAGATTAAGATAAACAACTTTGTAGTTGATCACTTTGTCATAAAAAATTTTTCCACGGAGATATCAGCATCCGAAGTGAGTGCGTTTTTTGAGCTTAGGTGTTCTACTAAACCTCAGGTTTTCGTCTGCAATCGTGTGCAGAACATCCAAACTAGAAAAAACTACAAACATTGCATTTTTCTGATCAAATTTTGAAAAGTTTTCAAAAAAATTTTGGAAAATTTTATTAGATAGAGGTAGTCAAAGAGCATTTGAAGGTAGTCAATGAGCAAAGGTAGCCAATGAGCAAAAGGTAGTCAATGAGCAAAGGTAGTCAATGAGAAGGTAGTCAATGAGTGTTTGCCGGCATAATGTTGTTGAAAATTTAATTCTTAAATTGAAAATTTTCGTACTGTAGTAAAAGAGCTATGTTGGTAAAGCGTAGTAAAATAGATTCCGTAGTAAAAGATCCAATTGTAGTAAAAGATCTAGATGTGGAATTCGTAGTAAAAGAGATTCCGTAGTAAAAGATCCAATTGTAGTAAAAGATCTAGATGTGGAATTCGTAGTAAAAGAGATTCCGTAGTAAAAGATCCAATTGTAGTAAAAGATCTAGATGTGGAATTCGTAGTGAAAGAGATTCCGTAGTAAAAGAGATCCTGTAGTAAAAGAGATACGTAGTAAAAGATCAAGTAGTAAAACAGTATTTGCCAAATGTTTTTTGGTGATCAGGAAGCAAAATGTGAAGAAAAAATGTGGTTTCGCACTCATTTTTTCTGGAAATTTCAGAATTTCAATTTGAAATTGCAAAATTAAATACATCCTAAGAATGTTCCTATGTCTATTTTGAAAGTAAATTCTATGAAAATATGTAGAAAAAAACGGAAAAAATTGAAAAAGACACAGTTATAAGTCTAAACATTTCCGGCAAGTTTGATATCAAATTTGCCGGAAAAGTTCCGGCAAACCGGCATTTTGCCGAAAATTAATTTTTCCGGCAAATCGGCAAACTGGCAAACTGCCGATTTGCCGAATTTGTCGACAAATCAATTTGCCGAACGGCAATTGCAGCCCACCCGATTTGAATAACGATGACTATTCATGGGCTCATGTCGATTTACGCAGCTCGTGTACTCCTCGAGGAGAAGTGATAAATTTTCTGGTTAGAGACGCTTTGATGTGTTTTTCTAATTTTTAGTAAATTTAACACTCAAAGGGATTTTTTTATAATTAATTTTTCAATAAATGTGCGAAAAAGTACCGAATTGTGCGAATAATTGTGCAATAAATTTGCCGAAAATCGAAATTTCCAGCAAATCAGCAAACCGGCAACGTGTCGATTTTTCTATTCCGGCAACACAAAATTCTGTGAAGCAACATATTCGACGCCTAAAATATCTCGTAGCGAAAACTACAGTAACTCTTTAAATGACTACTGTAGCGCTTGTGTCGATTTACGGGCCCAAAATTTTAAATGAATTAGTATTTTTTATTTATCGATAGAATACAGAAAAGTAAGCAAAAAATGCGAAAAAAAAACGAAAAAACGAAGAAAAATGGAATATCGCTGATCGAGCCCGTGAATCGACACAAGCGCTACAGTAGTCATTTAAATAAGTCGTTTTCGCTACAAGATAAATTGCGCGTCAAATATGTTGCGCAATACGCATTCGTAGAATTTTGTGTTCCCGTAATATAATATTTCAAAATAAGAGCAACAAAAACTTTACCCGTGCTTCCTGTTCTTGAGCACAATCGTATTTTGTGTCTCTATCAACAAAGCAGTGCTCATCTATGCTCCGCTGATTAGAAGGGCAATAAACTGGATTTTCAATACCTGAAGGAACTATATAAGAATTCTCACATTTATTCTCACATAACTCACATTAAGCTCATTAAAACTCATAACTATGCACTCCATTTCCATCATCGCCGGAGCTTCTGCTCAATGCTTCGAAGGTGGCTGTGGTCACCCGTGGTCACTGTAGTCCAAGTCCCTCAGTGTTCGTGCAACCGGTGCTTTGGAAATGGATGTGCTCCGAGATGTAGCTACTGCCCGCCAAGATTCGGATACTCTTCATGTTGCAATAATAACAGTAAGTTCGCCATACCAAATTTTCCAAAGTGTAAAAAAAAATAGGCGGTAGGCATTCAGGCAGGCCTGAACATGTCTGCCATAGAACAATACTATTTTCAGACTTCTCCTGCTGTGGATTCCGATTCCGTCGTAGCGTCGAACAAGTGGTGAAGGCTGAAACTTCGGAATATTCTAAATAATTCGATTATCGTATCGGAAAATATTTGTATATTAGTTTGTCGAAAGTTGAAGAATAAAGTAGTGAATTTCTAGATTTAATGTTTTAAGGCTTAGGCTCACACTTGGGCTTAGGCTCAGTCTTAGGCTTAGCCTTTGGCTCATGCTTAGGCTCAGGCTCAGGCTTAGGCTTAGGCTCAGGCTTCGGCTTAGGCTTAGTCAACGCCGAGGGCCTTGGATGCAGGCTGGACACTTCAACTTCCGAATTCCGTTTTTTTTTAATTTTAACATTTCTGTTTTCCAAAAATTGAGCCAAAGATTGGATACCGCCTGGCTCCTTTTCGAAAATGAGTCACACCCCTATTTTTTGGGCAAACGGTTACCTTCAATGTGTGCACAGCTTGTATCGTTTCCTGCTGCTAAAATTTTCATTATACCCCGCGAAAATCATTTTTATTACAATTTCCCTCGAAATGGCCTTAAAACTAGCCGTTTTTCTAGCTCTCACTGGGTTGGCACTGTGCCAAAACAGTACTACGGGAAGACCTGGTTCCTATTGTAGAACACAATCGAGAAGTGGTGAGTTTTTTTGTATTTTTTCACTGAAAGTACGTAGGAAGGCATGACATCACACTGATAGATAGGTACATAGAATGGCTGACGCCTTGGCAGGTAGAAGGACATGCAGGCAAGCAGGCAGACACGTAAGACAGCAGGCACCTTTGCAGGTAGGTAGGTAGACGGGAAGCTATGTGGACAGGCCGAGGTATGTACGCGAACAGGCATAGAGCCAGAGAGGCCCGATGATGCAGGCAGGCAGACAAGCGCGTATGTAAGCTAAATGAAAAAGCAGGCCGATACATAACTACATAGGTATGTAGGCACATAGCTAGATAGGTAGGCAACGTAAACAGGTAGGAAGGCACACAGACAGGTAGGCACGTAGGCAGGCACGTATTTACGTAGGTAAAAAGGCAAACTTCCAAGCATGCCATTTTTACAGAATGCTTCATGGGAGCCTGCCCATCGGGCTTCGAGTGCATCGGAAACCAATGTTGCTCCGAAGCCGACGTTGTTCAACCTGGAGGCGACTGTACTGATTACTTGGCTGATTGTACCAACGTCCAATGTAACGCAATCGGAATGCAGGATTTCGCCAGAGCAAATTGTGCAAGAACCTGTAATATGTGCTATAGTACAGCTCCTGTGAGCCCACGTAAGTTGAGCAGGGCTTTGTGGATTACTGTAGCCCAATTCTTTTCAGAATACGCCTGTACCGATCTTCTCACCGACTGCGCTAATCGTACGGCTTCTTGCCAAGACATTGACTTTGTTGATATGATGGCTTTGTACTGCCCGAGAACTTGCAGTCTCTGTTTGTGGGCCGCCGCCACGAAAATTCCCAATTGCGGAAACACACTTCCAGAGTAGGCTCTGAAAAAGTGCCTACATGCCTGCCTACCACCTATTTTTTGCAGTTGCACCACACGTGGAAACTACTGCTCCGCCACAAGCGTCTCCGCCTACCAGAAGCGTGTCGGATGCGGGAATCAGTGTGGTTTGTGCTCCCCGACAACTCCACAACCAGCAGCACCGGCTGTGCTCTCGACAAACAGCAATGGATTCCTCTTTTTTGGGCGCAAGTAGACCCCCGAAAGCCATTGAACTGAATGAAATTGTTAAATACATTTTTTTTCTAGAAATAAAGGAGAAAGCATACAGAATACTCGAAATAGTCTAAAATTTTAAAGTGCCGGAAGCTTTGTCTAGGTATAGAATCCCCAACGTTTAAGTCTGACTGGATAGTGACGTCACTGATGGCCTAGTTTCCGCCATTTCAAAAAAAAGAGAGGACGTCATCAGTTTTGGCAAATTGCCAAAATTTTGAAAAGCATCAGCTTTTGAGGAAATCTACAATGTTTCAATACAAATAATTATTATAAAACTAAATTACAGTATAAAAAATGTAGGAAATAAATTTTTTTTGGTCTACTTCCAAAATGATGAGTGGCAAAAACTGAGTAATTTTTACTAGTTTTTTTTTGATTTTTTTTTTTTGATTTGTTCATTTTGGCATCATATGAGTAGTTCTACTCCACCTTTAAATAAAAGAGAGTTATCAGTTGGAAGTCCGAAGATATTGGCTTTTTGGATTTTTCTGAACCAGTATCATCGGTTAAATACATGGATTTCTGGCTTCCCTCATAAATTGAAACGGAAGAGTTTGCCGAACTAGGCCATTTTGGCTCGGCCATATCTGGTGTAGATTTCCGGCGCGTTGCGTGTCGCGTCGCGGCTCGATTTTAGTTGTAAAACTAAATGTATTTGTCGGTGTGGAGTACACTGCACTTTCCTACGCTTTGTACGGCGGGCGATTGCCAATGGAGCGCGAAAAATTCAATGAGGAAGGCCAGAACCCCGTGTTGGTGTAAAAATAAAAATAAAAGAACTGCAAATTTTGCAAGTGCGCTCCAATAAGAATTTACTGTAGTAATGCATTTAAGGCAAAAAATAAAATAAAAAAAAACAATGAGCAGCTGCACAGTACATCCATTCCATTCTCAGATGGTACCATTGTGTTTTTTCGGGCCATGGAAAGTAGTCTGCGGGCGTTGGGGTAGAATTAAAAAGAAATAAAAAAATGCCTATTAATACTTTATGGGAAATACGAAACTTTACATAGATCAAGTTCCATTAATACTTCTTAACGATCGACGATACGTAGAGTTGAACTTCTCAGCGAGCTCCTCCGTTATTTGCTTGTAGGCAACTCCAAAATCCAGGAGCACCTTCCAAATGAGCATGTACTGCTGGAGAGTCTGCACCGACGCCGCTCGCCCAGTCACGCGCAGGTGGCTCACAATCTGAAACATCCAAGGTAGGCATAGGTAGGCAGACATAAAAATTCTTACCTGCTTGATATCCGGCAGCGTGAAGTGAGTATGAATCGATTGCAATGCAATCTCAACAGCCATCAGCGTTCCCGAACGGCCAACTCCCGCCGAACAATGAATAACTGGAGGTGTACTTCTCGCTCTGATCTTTCTCAAGATCTTCAGCATGACCTCTGAGGATTCAGGCACTTGCCAGTCGGGCCATTCCTTCCATAGCCAGTGAGTGATCAATCGCGTCTCGCCCTCATAGCTCAAGTTGAGGCGAGTCGTCACCAGAGACTTGTTCACCGTTGAATCCTCGTAGTTTACACTAAACTTGTCGAATTGCAGGCAACAATGTGCATTTCTCGGGAAGTACTCGGCGCACTTCTCACGATTCGTCTCGAGGAATTGACAGAGCATCACAATCGCCGTCGTGTTCTCCTGCCAAATCATTCTCCAAAAGTCAGCCCGCGTTTCCTTTTTGGGTCCTTGTGTAAGGATGTAGCCACGCTTCAGGAATGGACTTCTGATGTAGTTGGCATGAATGTAGTCGGTGGAGTTCTTGTTGGGCATCTTGAACTTGAGTTGAACCCGAGAGATGTCAAGACACGGTATGTCTGAAAATTGATGGAATATTGGAATATTTTTATATTTCACACAGTCAGTTTTCTGGCGCCCACTGTCAATTATCTATCGGCACAGTCAACTTTCTGTCGTAAGCTGCCAACTTACAAATGTACCCCTTTTAACCACACAGGAGCCGGTCAGCACCAGTGTGGTTTTGCGCGTTGCCTGGGTGGTTTAAAGTTGCAAGCGTGATTTCTGGAGGGTGCCTACAGGAAGGCCATGCCGGCAGCTATAAACCACTCAGGCAACGCGCGAAAACAACACAGGGGCTGGCAGGCACCTGCGTGGTTCAGTTTATCTGTGGGTCAATTTTTTTCCGCACACTGCCGACTTTCTGTCGAATTCTACCACAGTCAATATTCGAATATAAACTCACTTGAGTACCGATTCTTCTTATTATTCACCGGATGGTTGAAGACCGTGCACAGATCCGATGGCGGATCGCCTGGCAGATTGCTGAACTCTTGCTTGAAGTCGTCAAGAGTCATTTTCTGACTCGACATGGCAAAATCCTTGAAGAGCTTTCGATAGGCTTCCCGTGTTTCCTCATCATCGGCAAGCGAGATTGAGTCGTTCGTCGTCTGAAAATTTATGAATATTTGCGGCGTCCTGTGAAAAATCTACTTCAGTATATCAATACCTCTGAAGAGTTCTCCTCGAGTGACTTGGATGTCCGTCGTGAGCTCGGCGAATCCGCTGTCAATTTTCCCTTGTCTGGGGATGCTTTGGTTGCCTTCGAGTACACAGCTTCTGTCTCTCCATCGAGTCCAATCAAGGATCTGGTAGTTCTGATGAGATGATGATCAGCTTTTTGTTGCGACGTCTTCACATTACCAGGTGGAACTGCTTCATTGCTTCTGCTCAGTGAGTTGGAGTGGATGTATTGAGTGGCTCGGCGTTCATTCGGCTCGATTTTCTTGACAAACGAGTCCATTTCACTCTCGAGTTGGTTGATACTAAAAAATCAACATTTGCGATTCTATATCCAACTACTCTACCTACCTCACATCAGCCATTGCCAGCCTTTTCCTGTTTCCTTCTGAAACTGGTGGAGTAGACGTGGACTTTGGCTGTTTTGATGGCGAGAACGGAATGTGGTTGACAACCTTTTTCACAACTTGTTGCACGGATTTTCGTTTATGTTTCTCGTTCGAGCCCTTGCTGTTCGATGACGCCGCCGGCACTGGTACCGGTTTCGTTCGTCTAGTATTTTTGCTGGAATTTTCTGTTGACTTCAAGAGCTAATAAAAATTAAATCTTTCCTACTGTGAGCTTTCAGTGTCCGAGTCGCTCTTCTTTACCTCGCGTCGCTTCTGATTTGGTGATTTGGAATTAACAAATGTTGATTTTGAATTTTTTGAACCATTGCTTGCTTCTGGTTTTTTTGTTACTTCTTGCTTCGCTTTCTGTAAAAAAATTATTTGGTTTTGGGAAACATTTTTTCAACTCTCTATCCGGTCAACTTTCTGTCGCACGTGGCCAGTTAATTTTCACACAGCGGAGCAGCTTTCTGGCACGAAAATCCGTAAATATATTTGATGAACTCACTCTGTTGAACATATTCATAATGCGAATATTCTGATTCCGGGATGCTTATCGGAATTGCAAAGCTGGATGTCGTGATAGAAAAGTACTGAATTTTTCGAAAATATTTTTTTGCGAAAAAATAAAATGAGTTGGCAACGTGGGTTTGATGTTGTTTTTTGAAGAAATATAAGCTCACGGGAAAAATTACGTTTTTTTTTCTAGTTTTTATTGATTACAAAAAAAAATGATATTTTAGGTAGGGCTCCTATGAGGTCGCCGCAACGGCGCCTCCGCCGGCCTCAGCGGGCGCCGCGCCGGCTCCACGGCGTCACTCAAGCCGTATGTATCTCAATGTAGAGTGCGGCGCGGTACCCCGAGAGTGCCGGCCGCTCCAAATAACTACCTTTCGCACTTCATTGCAATTACACAGTGGCGCACGACCGGCGTGAGGCCCGCATTTCGCGCCTCACTCGGCTGGCAAAAAAGGTGCCTACGAGGCAGGTGCGCAGGCAGCCAGGTCGCCTGTTTTCTGTCGCAACTTTTTAATTTTTGTCGCTCAACGACACACATTTCTGGCGCAAAAATCCGCAATATATATGATGAACTTACTCGATTGAACATATTCAAAATGTGAATCCGTTTATCCCGGAAATTTCACCAAAACTGCAAGGATGACTGCTAGAAAAAGTAATAAAATGTATTCTTTCAAAAATTTGTTTTTTTTTCGGAAAATTTAGTATAGTTGGCAACGTGGTTTACATTTAAAAATGCTCACTAAATAGATTTAAAATATTTTAGATGTCATCAAGACTTATCTAATTTATTATAACTACAAGTAGGCACAGGAAGGCTGCCTGCGTGCCTACAGTGCAGGCTTGCCTATAAAGCCAAAAGCATGGAACAAAGAAGCAAAAGCATTTTATTATTGACACATTGAAATTGACTCATAAAGATCTGAACATATAACCCGGCACAGGAGGGGAAAATGATTGGCAACTGGGAACAAATGAATAAAAATTAAATGTTAACTTTTTGAACAAACATAACAATATGGTATACACGAGGATGGCCGCAAGGCGAGGCGAGGCGGTCAGGCGTGAGGTACGCCTAAACCATTTCAGGATATATATTCTTTGAATTTAAAGGTGTTTTCTCGGCGGACAACGGGTGTGGCAACCCAATTTTCGGAGGCAGTGACTTCTTCATCGAGGAGTTCAACGAGCTTCCCTGCACTGTTAGGGTGGCTTTTGCGTTTCGTTTTTCTTCTTTTTTCATCAATCGGAGGCGAAGACGTTTTTCGATCCATCTGAAATGTTTTTTTTAAATAGAAGTCGAACTAAAGTTTAAAAAAAAAACCGACCTTTTCTTTCCAAAATATGCCAACGAGTTTGTGGCAGTGTTGAGCACAATTCCAAAGTCGGATACTCGCACCATTATGCTCATTACAGTACCCCACTCGTCGATTCCATACAGATTCTCGTATACGTCGAAGAAGATCGGCATGGTTCTGGAAAAAACCGGCTATAGGTAGGCGTAGGCAGGAAGTAGGTAACTCACCTAAAAATCAAAAACTTGACTGCAATAAACACTGCGACAGTTCTCGACACAGTCTCCTTCAACTCTTCGCTGAGAACTACCGACCGACTTCTTTGCTGGCTCTCGAATAACCTGGAAATGTTTTATTGAAACATGGATAAGGGAAGGTACGGAGGGGAGAAGAGACAATCAGGCGTAATGGGCCTACCCTAGGGCTCCCATGAGGTCGCCGCGCCGGCCTCCCGGCGTTACTCACGCGGCATGTATCCGCATGCATAGTGCGGCGCAAAACCCCGAACGTGTCGGCCGCTTTCATATAACTACCTTTCGCAATTCAGCGGCGCGCGGCGTCGGCGTAAGGCCGGCTTAAGACCCGCATTTGGCGTCTCACTCAGCTGGGAGCCCTAGCCTATCCAAACTCACTTTCTTCTAGCCTTCAGACTGACATGCACTTTGTACTCTGTGAAAATCGATAGGACAAGAATAATCGATACCGGCCCGATGGTCTGCGTCAACGTCATCAGCACTGCCTTGTACTTGGCAAACTGCAAAAAGATCATTATCACCTAAGAAACCACGCAATCCTATAATTACCGAAGATCGAAAGACTGTTGGCTCGGGATTGGTCGCCTCGACATTATGCTCAACGTTGAAACATTTTGTGGTGGTAAACTCGAAGAAAATCGGTATGTTGACGGAGAAGCTGATGAGAATTAGGAGAACTGAAAGTGCTATGTAATTATGACGTCTAGGAAAGGCTCAGTTCACATGGAATATAAAAAGGGCGAATTAGCTCTCGAATATTGTAATGTCGTTTGATCGATGAACTATTGAAGGTTCCTCTCGAGAATATGGTATTATTGGTGACCGAGTCCTCCAACTGAGCCGATCCCTTCCGAACAGCCTTGCTTCCAGTCCTCCGATGGTTGGAGTTCATGCTTGTAGCGAATCTCATAGGCTGCACCACAACCATGAACCTTAGAAAAGTGATGTAGATCACTAGTGCTGTCTGAAAACAAAACCCATATAAATTTCGAAGTTGTGAGCTGCCTTCCATACCGAGGCGGTGGTCAGTGAGCTCGCGATCCCGTGCAAATTATAGGTAAAGTCTTGTTTATCGTACATAATATTTGTGCGAAAGAACAACAACGACATCGCCTCGATTCCGTAGAAGAGAAAGACGGTGAGCAGGAGCAACGAGTCGATGGCACAAAGGGCGAATAGAGCTGGAAAAAATCAATTTTTTTTTGTGGCAAAAATTGAGAAAAAGCTTACCGGCAGTGAGTTCTTTGTTGAGGCCAGCGCGGCAGAGGAATTTGATGGCATATCGGGCTCCGATCATTGAGAGCAACGCGGCTACACATGTGCAAGGACCCTGGAAGCTTGTTGAAGTGAATGTTTAGAAAACAAAAACGCCTCCAGTCCGCCTGTTTGCCTCTCAGGCAGCCTACAAACGGGCCGCGATCAATATCGGCTTTGAGGTATTATTATGAAAAGAGAAAAAAAACAAAACATGTTGTCAATTTACATTTTAGACAATGTGTTTTTTTTTCAATTTTGAAGGTTTTTGTGGGTAACATGGGGGCGTTTGGGGCCCACTTTGAGCTCGAGTGAAGTCTTTAAATTTCCGAGAAAAGAGCAAAAAAATTTTGTCAATTTTTAGGCGTTTTGCGGGCGATTTTTTTGTGGCCGAGATTGCCAAATTCTCTTCGGAGTTGAATTTTGGAAAAAGAGCAAACAATGTTGTCAAATCCCGTGATAGACTTTGAGCCGTAGTTCCTCATTTTCGGAATCATTTTGCGGGCATTTTTCTGAAACTTCCAACTCACATCAATTAGCAATGCGTAGGCGGATATTGTGTCTTCTTCCGGTGGAAATGGATATCGATACGAACAATTTGGCATGCCACCTTCGTAATCTGTCTCCATAACTTCTCTGAAAAAGAAAAAAAAATCAACAATTTTGATGAATGAAAAAACGGCGAAATTTTTCAATTTTCGGGGAAAGGAAAAAAGTAGAAATATGGTTGTTGAGAGTGAAGTTTTGCCAAGAGGGAGAGAGCCAAAACATTAATCACTGGGTAGTTGTGGCCGGTAATTTGGGCTCTTGGAGCTCTCGACGCACCGCGTGATGCAAACCAATATGGAAAAGGGGAAGGTAAGGAGAAGGACAGGTGATTTTTCTTCTTCGAAATAGCAGAAAAAAATTTTTGCGAAAAATCATGCATTTATAGAAAATTGGGCGCGTATGTAATTGAAGCCTTTGGAAGGAAAAATTGAACTCTGCTGCCCTGTGACGTTTTGTTTCAAAATAGTGTGCAGAACTATGGCCGTGGCCGCTGTGGTTTCTCGGCCACGGGTGATGTCACAGGGGAAGTGTGGAGCATAAACTTTTTTTGGAACCTTTTTAAGTAATTTAATTTTTCGGAAAAAAATTTTCCGAAAAATTCCAAAAAAATTTATGAACTCTGCTCAAAAGTGGAAAATATACTGAGAAAAAAATTCAGAGCTATCTGAAATTTTCTCTCAAAATTCTGAGCACATAAAAACTAGCTTGAAAATTCGTTCAAAATTCGAAAAATTGAACTATTTTCGGAAATTATGTATGTAATGGCAGATATGACCCTTCGATACTTTTTGGAAATTTAAAATTAGTTTGAAAAAAACCTGAACTTTTTTGATCAAAAAATGTTTTAAAAAAGTTCTAATAAACAAATTCCATTAATATTATAGTAAGTTTGTAGAACTCAAAAATATCAAAAAAATTTATAAGAACTGCACAAAATTAGTATAAAAAATTAACTGAAAAAAATAAAAAATCAAAAAAATTCAGAGCGGTCTGAAATTTTTCGCATAAATTCCTGATCTCGTAAAAAATAACTTTTTTTTCGAAAGTAAGTACTATTTTTGAAAAATATGCAGTGATAGAAACCTTTCGAAACCATTTTGGAAATTAAAAAAAAAAAAATTTTTCACAAAACTTCCAAAGTCAGAAAAACTGCTCCGTGGTTCTTATATATTCCTACGTAAACAGGGGGCGTGACCTCCAAAAGTCTCAAAGATTTTGCACCCTTTCCATTCAGATTTCAATGAATTTCATACTGCCACAAATCAAGGTCCTTGTTTTCAACTCGGTGGGATGTACACAAAACACAAATTGGAACTCTGCAGAGCACAATGCACAGAGCAATTTTTCAACAAAAATTAGTTAGTTATTTAGAGAATAAGGTAGTGAAGGTTACGTAGGTGGGTCAAACTACATTTGGAGAAGGTTGGTAATATCAAAGGATCAAAATGAGAATTTGTGTGCTTCTAGCCCAGGAAGCTTTACGTCACGCTTTGACTATTCGAGAAATAAGTTTTCATGTTTTGAGCATTTTTGTTAACTTAGTTATCCTGGGAGGCCTTCAATTTTGGCAATTACCAGAAGTAACGTGAATTTTTTTTTTTGGAAAAATGTTTGGAGAAATGTAGAATTTGAGTGGTTCAAGTTAAAACAAATATTGGAAAGTTAAAAAAAAAATAAATGAAAGGTAGGCAGGCAGGGTAGGTGCAAGGTAGGCGTAGGATTTGACTGAAAAATAGTGAAGCAGGAAACTTGGTTCAAACATATCAAAAAAAGTTTCTAGCCGAATAAATAATTTTGTAGGCACTTTGGCATACGTGCCTACCTACCGCCTACAGTAGGCGCATAGGCAGGTGTAGGCAAAATTTAAGATGAGTTTTCACGGTAGGTGAGTGAAAAAGATGCTTGAACCTAGGCACCTACCTATATGCTTACATGCTAGGCTTTCAGGCAGGTAAGCATGGCAAGAAGGTACTACATTTTGTCAAATCTCAAGCTTAAACAATTTTTTTGTACTCACACTGAAAAATATTTGCCTATGTGTCTGCCTGCCTACTTGCCTACAGTCTGATTTTTGTCTATTTGCGATTGAAGTTTGCACATGATCTATTAAATTAAATTTGATTGAATTTAATTAAATTTAATTGTTGAAAGGTCGGCTTCACCTTGACCATACAATAACACAAAGTAGGCATAGATAGGCGCGTAGGCAAAAAGTAGGTGTGAGCACAAATCAGGAATTTACTGTGCCTACGTGACAACTGCGACATTCTCAAAATCTTAGATATTCCAACATTTTCTCTCCTTCGAAATTCTTCCATATTCACTGGTTATTTGATCGGTTTTGTAGTTCGGTTTCAAAAAGTTCAGCGTCGAATATCTGAAACCAGGTGTCAATTTTGAAACTTTCAGGAGTTCCGAAATGTTACACAGGTGATAAACTTTAAAAATTAGGAATTTTTGAATTTTGCAGAAACAATTGACACTTTAAATTGGGACAATAGAACAGAAAAGGAAACTTCTCAGAAACAGGTAATGTGTATTCTTCAAAATGAATAAATTTGAGAAAAAGACAGAAAAAAAGAAGAAAAAACAAGAGTTTTACATTTCAATTCTTGCTAAACAAAAAAAATTCAGAGCTACCTATAAGAAAATAAGATCGAAACCAAGCCCGTGAGTGATCTCACCAAATCGTGGCCGTAGCAAATTAGCAATGCTCCGACGGAGAAATCTCAGAGAACTGATGATCTTTTTCGGAAGTGAGTTTTTCAAGCGGAAATGTTTTTTCGCCGAGGAATCGCTTATCACTGAGCAAGTCTGTGATATGAAGAGCTTGAATTTTTGATGTGACTGCTTTTTAGTACTACTACGAAGCGGAAAAGGTTAGAGATGGAACTGAATTTGGAATTAAAAATGTGTCATATTTCTGAGAAATCAACTGACTAGACAGCAGTTTTGCTGGGATAGAAAATAGGTAGGCATGTAGGCAGGCAGGCCAAACTAGGCATTTTAAAAAAATGTAGGTATCTTTGCATAAGGTAGGTCTGCCTGACTAAAAACGTGCTTTCATATTACCAAAGTAGATTTGCAAATAGCTAGGCACGCAGGTAGGCAAATGCACAACACTAGGAACAAAAAAACTCTTAAAACTATTATGTCTAGTCAGCCTAGGTAGGCAGGCACATGCTATGCCTACGTTCTTGCCTATTATAAGGAGCGCCCGACTATTTATTGGGCTCGGTAAATTTTAGCTCAAAAACACTAAAAATACCAAACTTTCGAGAAAACTGAAACCAGCTGATTTCCAGGCAAAACAAAATTGGGGACAAACAAAAAGCTGCGCTGACGTTGGTAATGATAGGTTAGAACGTTTTTGGTCAGAAATCGGAGAAAAAAGATGGAATTTCAGTAAAGAAAAATGAGAAGAAAGAAAAGAACAGCTTAAGCTGGACAAAATGAGTCGGAGAACAATGAGGAAGGAAAGTGAAAAGAAGAACACGAATTCTAATCTAATCTAAGGTTTTAAGGTTTTAGGTGATCTAGATTTACCTTGAGATTAATGCAGGTCAGGCTCTAGCATGTAGGCGTACCTTGCCTAAAAATGACATATCCCGAGTTACGTCTGTCTAGTAGTTACACCAGAAAAAAAATGCCTACATGTATGCCTACGGATGTACTCGTCTAAAATTGGCCTATAGTCGTCCTGCCTAGTAGGTATAAGTAGGCACAGGCTAACCTTCCAGCGGACCCAGATCTATGTAATTCATCACTAAGTAGGAATTTGTTAGTCACGCAGACAGTTACGTGCCAACTAGATAGGTAGGTATGTAGGTTACGTTCTCATTCAGAGGTCAGCCTGCCTGCCTAGTAAGCACATAAACACAAAAATGCATGATTACCTTGTAGGCACGCAGGCCAACGCTTTTAAGTTTCGCAACTACCGAAAAAAAAAATCAACATCTCGAACTAACTCACCTCAGATCTGAATGTCTGAGCTGTCATCCAGGCACGGGTGGCCATATGAAAAAACACGAATTTCTTATGAGTTTAAATATGAAATTCAATACTCCACACCAAAAAACTATACAGGAAATGGACGCTTTTGAAGAAGTGAGGCGCTCCCCCTGTTCATACTAAATAGAAGAAAACGTACTTGATCTCTGATATTTTCCTGAGATTCACAAAAAGCAGGTCAGGCACAGAAATGCCTACCTACGTGCCTACTCGGAAGGCTTAAATTTCCTATACAAAATGGAACATACCTGGTAGGTACGCAGGCACATATCATCCCCTGCCTACTGAGAAGGCAAGATTTGCCGTGAAAGCAGCGTATGCCTAGTAAAGAATGCCTAGTAGGTACTCAGGCACAAACAGGCCTGCCCATCAGCCTACGAGAGAAGTCTGGTTTAGCCGTACCTATTCACGACACAGACTAGTAGGCACGTAGTTCCTGCCTGCCTCATTTGACAAATCTCATCGGTCTTGAAGGCCTGCACAGAAGGTACACAGGCAGGCAGGCATAACTTCTAAACCAATCAGAAATCAATGTTTCAAAAAACACTCAAGTTATGAAATTCAATACTCCCACTAGATTACTATACAGGAAAAGGACGTTTTTTGAAGATTGCAGAATGGGAAGGCATCCCCTTATACCACACTACATACAAATTGGGAACTTTAAAATTTCCAGAATTATGCGGCCGACACGATCGGGGTTCCGCTCCGCACTATACATGCGGCGTGGGTGACACCGTGAGGCCGGCGGAGGCGCCGTTGCGGCGACCTCATGGGAGCCGTATTTGAGGTGAATGGAAATTTTATTTTTGTTAGAAAAATAAAATTTTTTGAAAGCTTCTGAAGTTATTTCCAGGCTTGTGAACACTGCACAATAAATTTTAGGGTCGGAAAAAACTGGAAAACCTTTCAGAAAAATTTTTTTACAGACAATTTTGACGTTTAGCTGATCACCAAAAATTGTTGGAAAAAAATTGGAAATAAGTTTTTGAAAAATTATCTTAAAAAAGTTTTTGAAAAACAGAAAGATTTTTTGTAAAAAATCCATAAAATAGTAATCTATGAATTTTCATAAATCACAAAAAAAAAGTGGTCAGATCAAAAATTTCAAGGTCAAAGTGATCAACTCAATTTCCTATGATTTCATATTTAAAAGATCATCTTCCAAAAAAGTTCTAGATTAAGTTTCAAACCTTGTAAGGAAAACATTCGTATGTTATTCGAGATTTTTCTTGCTCGGCGAGCAGAGGAGTCAGAGCAAACACATCAAAAAAGTTAGGAGCACAGCGTGAATAATTAAAAAGAATCAGACTAGAATCTTTATACCGCCTCCTACTGCACTTTTGTTAAAGCAAAGGGTAACATATTTCATAGGAAAAAAATCAAGAAGCTCTGAAAAATTACTAAGGACTCGGGGGTCAGATTTCGGAAGGAAATCCCGTGTGTATATTCATCATATTGGATAGAGATGGAAATGAAAGAGACGCTTCTGCTGTCCCAGAATCGTAAACATCCTTGAATTACTGAAAACTTTCGTGCGTTCTTCTCATCTCCTCTCAGCCGCCATTCAATTCAATTTTGGGCAAAAAAAGCAGAAGAGAAGAAGAAAAAGAAGAAGGCATCCACACCACAAAAAACCAGAAAATGGAAAATTGAGCGGTTTGCGCGGTCGGTGTAAAGTGTAAAGGACAAGTTATAAAACACTTGAGAAATTTGGATAAACTGGAGTTGAAACTCAAATCCTCTCTGAAAAAAATATTGGGTGTGAAAAATTTAGTATGGACTGGCCTGGAGGCTCAAAAACACCTGAAAAAATATTTTAAGGTTTGAGAAGACCTGGAAAAATTACCCGAAAGCGTTTCCAAGTCCGGCTAAATTTTTTTTGCCAGTTTTAATTATTTTCAAAGTGTTTGGCAAAGGTTTTGGGTGCTCTTTGTGTATTTTTTAGATTTTTGAAAAAATCTTAAAACATTATTTGAACCTAGCTCTAAAAAAAGAGCAAACATTTTGAAAGTTTTTTTACTTTTTTTTTGAATTTTTTTTCGAAGATTTTTCTAAAAAATTTACAGTGTCCAAAAGTTTTCAAAATGTCGTTCTACCCAGGGGTGGGCAAATTGATTTGCCGACAAATTCGGCAAATCGGCAAATTTTTCCGTTTTGCCGGAAATTTCAATTCCGGCAATTTGCCGATTTGCCGATTTGCCGGAAAAAATCGTTTGCCGCCCACCACTGATTCTACCATTAAATACTATGAAAATTATTTTTTTAAAGAAATTGTTTCACAGTTTTTCAATTTTTTTTTGTTTAAAACATACTGGGAGCCTTTCAAAAAAATTTTATTTTCTTTTTTTTTAATCTGAAAACTTTTGAACAAGTTGGTCCAAAAACCAGAAAACCAGGCTCAGAATCACCAAAAATCATTATGAAACCCCCGTTTTTTGGATCACATTTCGTTATGAAAATGCACTATAAAAGATAACAATTTTAGGAAGTTGGAGTTGAATTTCACACCGATTGAAGATTTTTTAAAATGTGATTTGTTCATACATATGTACTTTGATAGTAGGCAACATTTAAAAAGTAGGCGATAGGTAGGTGGGGGTGTTGAAAAATTTGCTGGAGGTTTCTGGTTTATGAAAAAAAAAACTTTCAGAAGTTTTACAGAATTTTCTAGAATTTTCTAAAACTTTTGTTTTTGATTATCCGGCATTTCACAGTTTTCTGGAACTCGATAATTTTTAAAATTTTTAAAAAGTTTTTGGATTAAAATTTCAAAAACGTTTCCAAATGTTTTTTACTAAATTTTTCTGAAATCCCGGAATTCGCTGAAAATTAATAGATTTTTCTGAAATTATTTTTTACATCCCAGGTTCTTCAATAATTTTTCTGAAATTTCTGAAATAGAAAACGATTTAGGATTACTCAAGAATTTTTGGAATTCTAAAATTATGTGAACTTTTTATAATTTTCTGCAATATTCTGAAAATTTATAGATTTCTCAATGATTTTCTTAAAAATTAATTGATGGATTTTTCAAAAATATTTCGAGATCAAAAAATATTTTAAGATCGGTATTTTTTGGTAATTACGACCTATTTTGTAAAGTCAAAAATGAAAAATTCAAAAATTGCGCCCCGATCAAAAGCTCACTAGACTAGAAGCTAGCTGTTAGAAAAATCTGAAACTCTAATCCTCAAAAATTCCGATCCTAAGACTCCCATCAAACATCAGTGCATTAAAATTTAGAAGAAACATCTTTCATCAACGTAATGCGGATTTAATTAAGAATTCAGAAGACTTTTCAGAAAAAAATGTGTACTTCCTTCCGGAACTACGTCTAGCTTTTAGCTAACAAAAGGTGGAAGAAAACTGAGCGAAAATTAAAAAGCCGGCGACATTTTCTCGAAAAAAGAACAAAAAAGGGATGAAATGGGAGCTTAGAAGTGAGGTGCAAAGGCCAAAATGATACCAGAATGTAGTCATTAGTATTAGCTTTGTGACGACTGGTCACCACAAAAAGAAAAAGAGGTTCTTAAAATAAATAGATTATCCCTTTCCGGACGCAACACCAGAAATTGGAGACTATATTTGGATAAAAAATGTTGATGACAATAATAATCAGGAAAATAAATATATTAGAACAGAACAGAAAACAACGAATTAAAAATTAATCCCAAGAAAGAAAGTCAGACGTCAGTCAGTCAGGTAAAAGTCAGTGGTGTGAGGTCAGTTAGGAATTAGGGAAAAGATTTCGGAGAAGCAATTTTATTTTTGAGAAAACACCAGAAACTTGCAAAAAATTTTGATAACAATTCGAATGCCAAATAGTTTGGAAAGTGTGGAAAAAATTGGCATGAAATTTCAAAGGTTCGCCGAAATTGTTTCAAAATTCTCCAGAAAGTTGCAAAGGTTTACCTGGAAGCCGCAAAATTTTGGGAGAAATTCTAAAATTTTGCATGGCGATAGGAACGCTTTTCCGGTCCTAGTACTTTACAGAAGTTTGCCAGAAAGTTGTAAAAGTTTGTCAAGAAGCTGCAAAAATTAGCTAGAAGTTTGCAGAAAATACCAAAAATTTGCCAAGAAAGTTTCAAAAGTTTGCCAGAATATCGCTAAAATTCGCCAGAAAATTGCAAATTATTTTTGCAAAAAAGTTTGTCAGGAAGTTGCAAAACTAGCTCAGACATCGGGAAAAAGTGCCGAAAAAACTGTAAAAATTTTGCAGGAAGTTTTGATAAGCTGTAGTAATGTTGAAAGAACTCTCCAAAAAGCTGCAAAAAAGTTGCTGGAAAGCTTGAAAAATTAGTAGCAGTAAAATACAGAAATTTGTTGAAAATTACAAAAATTTTCCGAAAAGTTGCAAAAAGTTGCCGTTTTTAAATTGGAAATGTTTGCCAAAAAGTTGCAATTCCACAGGTAATTCGCAAAAATTTTCTATAAAGATTCAAAATTTTTTTAACCCTCGTAAAATTTTGCAAAACTCTTTCAACAATTTCCAAAAAAATCAAACCACAAAACCACATATTATTGTTGAAAATAGAAAATTCTAAATGACGAAAAGTAGTTCAAATCGATACATTTGACGATTTAAAAAGTATGGCTTCAAGCTAAAATCCTTGAAACACTGAATGAAATCATGATTATCAAGATTTCTAGATTTTATTTTTTCCATATATTTTTTATTTTTCAAAAATCACTTTTCCACTTGAGCCACCTCTTTTTCGTTAAGTGAGCCAATTTGAGCATTAAAAATCGTAGATGTGACGCGAAATTTGTTTACTAGGGTGACAAATGTCTAGAGTTAAATATACCCCTACTATCCTCAAATTATATCTGAAAATTTTTTGAAATATTCCAGCATCAAAGACCTAATCTTGATACGGGAACTGTGTTAGTGAGATGATTTTTGACTATTTAAAATTAACTTTTACAGAACATTCTCCAATTTTTCAATATTGGAAACAAAAACCAATATAATATTGAGATAGTTAATCTGTACTTTTAATAATCAGAAAAATAAGGAAAAATTTCTCGAAGCAAACCGAGAAGGGCTTCATTTTGTCTGCTGAAATGTAAATTTCGCAAAATATTAGTCGGTATGAACAAAAATCTTTTGTGGGTACATGTCTGCCGCCTACTTTTTGCAAAAAATAAAAATAAAATTCTTAGAAATCCTAGTAAATAAAATTGCAAAACTCTTTGAGAAAACTCCAAAAATTACAGAGAATTCCGGAAAAAATTTGAATATTTCAGAAATTTTCAAACTTTTTTAAAAAATGTTTTTTAATGCTAAAATTTTGCAGAATATTCAAAAAAATAAATACAGAAAATTTTTTCAAGTCCAATTGCCTGGAAGTGTTAGAAAATTCTCGAAAATTACAAAAGAGTTCAGAAAATTCTAGGAATTTCATAAAATATCTAAAAAACTTTCAGAAACAGTCTAAAAACTCTTGAATTATCCAGAATATTCTAAAAAGGTATTAAAAAGTTCAGAAAATCTATAAACATAATAGAAAATTCCGGAAATCTATTAGACAGCTTCAGATAACTTTTCAAAAAATCTAGAAAAATTCCAGGAAGTCTCAGGAAATTTCAGAGATTTTTTAAACATTTCAGAAAATTCCAGAAAATTTCAGAAAATTCTAGAAAATTCTAGGAAAATTCAGTAAGGTCCAGAAAAATGTAGAATTACTCAAAATATGATTAAGATCCATTAAAGTTTTCGGGAAACTTCAGAAAATTATTGGATAGTTAAATAACTTTTTAAGTTACAGGGAAATTTAGAGTTACAGGGAATTTCAAAAAAACTCCAGAAAAATCTCAAAAAAAAAACCGAGAAAATGAAAATAATTATTGTACAATTTTGAAAATCTCAATTTAAGTTTAACCAAAAATGTTGTTGAAAAATACGCAAAAATTTAAATTTTTGTAAACTTTTTAGATGTTTTTCTAGAGTATTTACACCATATTTTCACATAAAAATATATTTTTTCAGTTCAAAATAACACAAAAAATGCAACTTCACATCTATCACCAGCAGTAATATGTGCTTGAATGGGTCTGCCATTGACGCGTTCGATCTCTCTTTCGACTTGAAAAAAAAGCAGAAAAAACGTGAAAACAATTTTTGTGAAAATTTCTCCCAAGAGAGATATCATATTTGAAAATTTAACAACATCTATTGCTCTGTTTTTGGTGTTGGTAGAGTTCCTAAAAGAGCAAAAGAGCACCAAAAAACTACTGTAGAAATTCGATATCCTGTGGTGGTGTGATGTGTTTGAAAATAAGGGAGCAAGAAAAAAAAACGGAAATTTGAATTTACAGCTGTGATGATGGGTTACTTAATTCGAATTTTTGGATTTTTTTTTTTCGAAATTTTTTTTCATGAAAAAGTTCAAAAATATTAGCGATGAATTGACACATCCATTTGGACCGAATATAATTTGAATTTAGCGCCGGAAGTATTCTTAAAATAAAAATAAAAACAAAAAATTGGATTTTTCGTCATAATTCTGAAAAATTGAAATTCTTTTAGTTTTCAATATTGGGCGAAAACACGGGGTTCTGGCCTTCCTTATTGAATTTTTCGCGCTCCATTGACAAACGCCCGCCCGACAATGTGTTGGAAAGTCGTGTACTCCACACGGACAAATACATCAGTTTTACAACTAAAAACGAGCCGCGACGCGCCACGCAACGCGCCGTAAATCTACCCAAGATATGGCCGAGCCAAAATGGCCGAGTTCGGCAAACTCTTCCATTTCAATTTATGCGGGAAGCCAGAAATCCGTGCGGCAATATTAATAAAAAAACAACTCGAAATTTGAATTTCGCGCCGAGTCTCTTTAAAAATGAGTATTCAATTTTGGGCGAAATTTTGTTGAAAACTGAGGAAATAAATTGGACTCTGCTCTAATTTCAAATTTTCCCCATAATTTTGAATAATGGAGTTCCAAATTTCGTGGCAAAAACTGTTTGAAATTTTTTTTTTCGATTTTTGCGGCAAATTTTTAATGAATTTTTTGAATTATAATAGCGCCTTAAATTGAAAAAAAATTATTTTTTATCTGCAATTTCATTTTAAAAATAATGAAAAATAAATAACACTAAAATTAGAATTTCGTGCAAAATTATTTTAAAAAATTGAAATTAGATTCTGCGCCAAGGTTTAGGTGAAAAAAAGTTTTAAATTTGCTCCAAGGTTTTAAAAGAGAAAATGAAGGGAATTGAGAGACCCCCTAGACAGTTCTTTGAGAAGTATGACGTCACAAACTACAAACTACAAAAGTAATAAATATATTTGAAAATTAATAAATTCCGAAGGAGTTTATAACTGGAAGTACTAACTATAAGTTTAAGGAAAAATTCCAAAAAGATGACTCATTAATTTGAAAATTCAATTGCAAGGGGGGTCCATTCATATCTCTTTTTTTTTCAAAAAAATACACAACAAAAAAAAAGTTAACAGATGAGTAAAAAGATGACGACAACATCAGTCATGGAAAGAAAAAAATAAAATTAAGCGCCACGGGCGGGCCCGGCCCTGATCAAGCTCATTTATGTCTCGAATCTAGTTTGATTAGGCAAATTTTGAGAAGAAAACACACGGATAGATTTTGTAACAGGGAAAAATTGGGCAAAAGGGGGTGGTTGAAGTGAACCCGGAATCTACTTTTAGTGGACCCTCTGGATACTTTGCAAGTTTTAGTTACTATAATTAGATTTTCAAGTGAGAATTTTCTTTTGCAGCAAAAAAAAACGTATTTTGACCAGAAAAAATAAAAAGTTGGTAGATTAAACTAGACGGTGGGAAACACTAATTGACTTGTACTGTCCCGGGGGTTTTTGATAAACTTTATGAGAAAGTTTAGTACGTTTGCATTGGTATATAGAATTAAAGGTGTCTGGAACTACAAAAAGTTCATGTCAGAGAACTTAATATTTTGAGTTTAACTACTTTTAACGTAAATAACGTAATATTGCTAAAAGCCTTGACTTGTCTTAAAATAAAATTTTTAATTAAAAAAAAAATTTATTACAGAAATAAACCATTTGATAAAGGACTTAAAAATAGTTATCTTCAAAAAATTCGCTTCCTACGAGCACTTAGAACTAGAAAAATGTCGATTTGAATTTTTTTTCAAAACTTTATACCTTTATAAAAAGTTATCTAATGTTCTTAAAATTTCATATAATTTTTCAATTTTGCAAGAAAATAAAATAGGGCAGAATTCAGGGCTAACTATGTTTTTTTTCCGGCAAATCGGCCCAATTTGCCGAAATTCAAATTTTCCGGCAAATAGGAAAATTGCCGGAATTAAAAACTTCTAAGAAATCGGCAAACCAGCAAATTGCCGATTTGCCGAATTTGGAGAAAAAACGGCAATTGACGAAATTTTTCCGCTAATTGTGGTTTTGCACATTTTATTTTGGAAATTTCTGACTTTCAATTTTAATTTTAAAAAAGGAAAAAACGTTCAAAAAGGCAAGGCAGTTTTAAGTGTTTCCTTCTTATAAAAAAATCCTTCGAAAACTTCCGCCAAATCGATGTTCGGCAGACGGAAAATCCGGCAAATCGGTGCATCGTTAAAAAAATTTGCCCCTGGCAGAATTATTTTCGAAGTCCCGCGCAATTGAATGACCCAAAAAAAAATTTTTAATGTCAAAATTAGGTCAATCATGTGCGCGGGAATTTAAAGATAAGTCAGCTAAATTTTTGCAAAATTGAAAAAAATCTTAAAAATCTAGAAAAGTTGTAAAAATTTTTGAACTAATTTATTCGATATTTTGAGACTTTTCTGGCATTTCGGTCAAGACAAAGGAAATAAAACACAAAGTGAAATTTTTAAATTTCATAAGAAATAAACGAACAACTCTATTGCATCAAAAATTTGACTTCACTCACTGCAAAAAAAAAAAAAACAATAACAACTTTTTTCTCTCGACCACTCTTTTTGTACACTTTCAACTCCCCGTCCCATTTTCCAAATGGTTTTGATTCGGATTATGTAAAGTTTTCCTCCCATTCCAAAAAAAAATTGAAAACTCACCTATACACGCATTCAATTGACTTGCAGCGATTGAAGATGTTCTCCACCTGGAATTGAAATTATTGGCAAAAAATGTAATAAAAATATTTGAAAGTGGAAATGGGTCGCTAAAAAAAGCAAAATTATAAAATATTTATTTTGTTAAAGTCAATTTTATTGTTTTCAAAATTTTCGATTTTTCAAAATTACGATTAAACCCCCCCCCCCCCCCTATTGTTTTTTCGTCAAAAGTTATGATTTTTTCTTTAAAAAAATTATGAAAAATCATAAATTTATCTTGGAAAAATTTTCTTCAAAAAATTTCTTTTCTATGTCCAATAAATGTTTTTTTTTGAAGTGTTACATTTTTGGGTTTTTTGGTAATTTTTTTTTCAGAAATAATTCGATTTTTGTAACCTTTTTCTCCAGTTTTTCAGAATTTTAACAATTTTCCCATTAAAACTAACTCATTTTTTAACAAAACTGAGAAAAAAGTGAACTGATATTTGTTTTCATTTAAATCTCAAGTCATTCAATACTCTTTAGAAACAGCTGTCGACTGGACACAAACTTCTATTTTTTTCCATTAATTTAAATTTCTTAACTGTTTTTTCACCTGCCCGTGCCAGACACGAGTTAATCAGGTACATTTTTAATATTTTATGGCAATTTATTGCACAAATTGCACAAAAGAAAAACTGATTCAGGGACAAAAAATGAGGAGAAAAAAGAAAAAAAAAGAAAAAAAATAGAGATTGAGTAGATAGGAACGGAGTGAATCACTCGAACACTCTTTTCTCCAAGAAAAAAATAAAAAAGGAGGTAATGGAAAATTAGAGGTTTATTGAAAACGGTCTGAACACAAGTTTTTGAAGCTTTTCAAAAAAAAAGTGATTTATGGTTTTGACATATTTTTGTTCCCCATGGGATATATAGGACATATCATGGCAGCTTTTTTGCCTGAAAAAAAGAAGAAGAAACTAGAATGTTGTAAAATGTTCCCTAGGACAAAAGGTTTTATTGCAAAATAGCTTAAAACTTGTATTTATAAGCAAAACAGCCAATCTATATCTAGCTCAAAACTTTAAATAGGTACCTTAAATAAGACGGGCCTGTCTGTATTTCAAGGCGACCTACGATTACCTACATTATTATGTACCAAAACTTTCAAATTAAGACAGGTACATAGGCAGGCAGGCCTAAAGCCGGTCAAAAAATCACAAAACGGTTGGTTTTTTTTTGTTTTATTTTCAATCAGAGAAGAAGAAAATAACCTAAAAAGTATTTGAAATTTATGTACTTTCTCTTTTTATATGGCATCATAAATACTTTCAAAATTTTTAAAAAATGATGTATAAAATTTTTTTTTGAAAATGACATCCAAACTAAAAAATGAAAAGTAAAAACTAGAAATTTTTGGAAAATAATAATTTCGGAGGTAGGGAAAAAGCCTAGTTTCTAAAAAAGATTACAAATTACATTTTCGAGAAATCAAGTTTTCGAATTGAATTTTTCAAATTTCTGTAGAATTTTTAGGAATTTTGGAAATATTTTAAAATGTTCTAAAAGCTTCTAGAATTTGCTAGAAATATTCAAAAGAACTTTCAAGAGTTTTGAAAAATTATCAAAAATGTTTCACTCTGTGCACTGGAATTTTTTGAATTGATCAAAAATTGATTGGAATTTTTCTGGAGTTTACGGGATTGTTTAAAAATATTCTGCAAATTTCATAAGATTTCTAGGAACTTGGAATTTTCCAAAATTTTTGAAATTAACAAAAAATGTTTGGAAATTGCTTTCAAGCTTCTGAAATTTTCTGGAAAAGTTTCCCGAAATTTTAAGCATTTTTTGGGGAGTTTATAAAATTTCCAATCAATTTTTAGATTTTTTTTTCTAGAAAATAATATGGTTTCTTTCCGTTCTTTTTGATAGGAGCTAATTATTTTCGTTTTTTTTTAAATGATTTACACACCAGAAAACAAAAAAAGTATATACATATATATAATATCAATTCCAACAGTTTGAAATGTCCACGTGGGAATTGACGTCCTAAATTCTGTTCAAATTCACAAGATGAACTACTTATGTCATAATACTTAGAAAGTCCATGGGAAAATGTCGGAAGTTGCGATTGACTCAAAAAATTTTTTCGTTGCAAAATATTTCCTGGTTGGGGGCAATTAAAGTGCTCCTTGAGCCAATTATAAATTCAACGTCAGATTTCAGGAACTCTAAAGAAGACAGATTATATAAATGACCAAAAATTACTGAGAAACAAAAATTATAAAATTTACCATTTTTTTCAATTTTGCAGTCTAAAAAAGCAAACTTATTTTCTGTTTCTCGCAAAATAAATTAATTAATTAGAAAATTCATTGGTTTTTTTTAAAAATATTTGAACTCAATTGTTGGAAAAATTTATGATAATAAAAAAAAAGCTTTTCTCCGAGATTTAAGCAAAAAATAAATTAAGATTTTCCCCAACTGTGATCAAAACTATGTCATTCCCCCTCCCCTTTGCAAGGGATCCCTTTTCCAAAATTTACGCACGGGGAGCAGAAGAAGTGCTTGCTATTTTCACACTTCTGAAAAGCTCCATCCATACTATTTAAAGTATAGCAAACACTTCTAAAATTTAATCCAATGACCCGAGTTATTCAACTACTCAAACCACACCGCTGCAGCCGACAAATCCGGGGCGCGCGAGTGCCACCGCCCGTCACCTCTACTTCGCCACCCCACTGACTGCTGCAAGCGTCTGCGCTACACTGGGTTTTGTCGGCTGCAGACTTATGATATAATTTCCAGAGTTTTAGCTCATTTATCCGGGGTAGCTCTAAATTGACGGTTGGCGTCACCTTTTCGGAGGGCAAAGGAGATTTCCGATATGAAGGTTTATACAAGAGAGCCCCGTTATATCTCCTGTCTAGCAAATTTTGGAAAAAAGGACCTCTTGAGAAAGGGGTCCGAAAAAAAAATTATTTCTTTAAATAAAATTTTTTCATGATGGGATTTTTTTAAAGATCCTAAAGTGTTATATCCTATTTGAAGAACTATGGAAAACTCAAAAAAAAAATTAACTTTTGCAACAAAACAAATTTTCGAAAAGAAACCAGGAAATGCATTCCCTTTTGCATATAATGTGACAAGAACAGACAGAAGATGTCAATCACATGTCTGAAAAAGTGAAAAGAAAAAGAACGCGTAGAGTACAGACTGAACTTGAATGAAAACTTCCAAGATTTTATTTTTAGTGTTTTGATGTGTTACTTTGTCAGCTGTCAGGAGAGGGTGATTTTCAGTTTTTGTTCAACTAGTTCCACCTTGTTTTCTGTTTTTTTTTTCAACAAAAATTCAAAGAATAAACTTTGTCAGGTACAAGAAAATATAGGGTTTTAAATAGACCTTCCAAGTAGTCACAAAAATGTTGCCTGCCACTTTTTCCTACGGCCGGAGAAGGTGCCCGGAGCAGGTTCAAATTTCAAAAAATAAAGGTAAAATGTTTTGAAGGCAGGCAGGCAAGGAGGCAGGCCTATACAATTTTGAAATGAGTTTATGGAAAACTGGGACACATTTAAATAAAAAAGGAGATGTTTGAGCAGAAATATACGAAGAAATTCCAAAATCAATCGTTCACTTAGAAAAAAACATATGCACAATTAGAAAAAAAGTCGGATTTAATTTTCTCAATGAAAAAACTCAGAATTTGTTTCAAAAAATTCACCATTTATCACGTAGTGGCTGATTGGGTGCGCGGAAATCGGCACATCCGGAAATTGCCGGTTTTGGAAACTTTCGGCAATCGGCAATTTCGGCAATTGCCGGTTTTGGAAACTTTCGGCAATCGGCAATTTTGGCAATTTCCGAAGTTGCCGATTGACGGACATTTTTGACAATTTTCAAACACTAATTATATTTCGGAAATAGAAAAAATTTCACCTTAGCGGGAATTCAATTTGTTTTTAACTTTTTAAATTTTTTTTGCAAAGTTGAAAGAATCATACAACTTTAGAAAAATTTTATAAATTTATTACAGTCTATCTACAATTTGAAAAAAAATGCCCAAGCGAGGCCAGCTGAAAGACTTCAGCTAGTACTAACTCACGAGTGATTTGTTTTGACTGACAAATACAGTGAAAACAACAGTGAATTAAAGTTAAAAACTGTGAAATTTAGAGGTTTGAGGAGCATAAATAATCAGTTTTTAACTTTGATAACGACTGATAAAAATCTGAAAAACAAATCATCTCACCTCACTAGTTTGCATTTGTCGTTTGGCAATTGCATTTGCAATGGCTTGACCTATCGAGAATCGGTCCCTCATTTTTTGTGGATCTGCTGCAAAAATATGAATTTTTAGACTTAAAAATAAGCAATTAAACTAGAAAAAAACCATTTCGATAGGCATATAAAATGCAAAAAATATGGAAGATGGTGAGGGGATGTGAAGAAAATTGAAAAATGAAATAACGGAAGCAAAAAGTTGATTGAGAGCAAAAAAGTGATGGGGAAGGATAGGAAAACAAATCAAAGTCATGCACACATGGAGACAATTGGATAAATAGATTGTTGGAAAAAGTGCAAGTTTATCAGTTTAAGGGTGTTCTGAACTAGGAAAAATGGTAGAAAAATGAATAAGGAAATTCTCGAACGCAGTTCGTGCAAAGTTTAGAGAACGTTTTTTATTCTTTGAAAAATAGGGTAGTAGACCAAGGGTGCGCGGCAAATCTCAAAATTTCCGGCAAAATCGGCAAATTTGCCGCACACCCCTGTTGCTTATCTATAGTCCGATCCATATTTCTAATTTGATACATAACAACCTACAGTTTTTTTGCTTTGCTATGCATCGCTCCGTCTTTCTGTGTGTAATTCTAGTCCCAGCCGCCGAGAAGCGGAGATAAGCGGAAGGACTGTAGGTTGCAATGTACCAAGTGATAGATATAGATTGTACTATAGACTACAAGCTGTGTGGTATAAAGATGTCCATCTATTGTGTGATCTATGTCTGTTACTTGGTACATATCGACCTACAGGTTTCCCACCTTTGCTCTACCGCCCAGCGTCAAGGCACTGACACACAAAAACAGGGAGGGACACAGAGTAATTCAGAAAGACTGTAGGTCACCAATGTACCAAGTTTGGCAAATTCGGCAAATTTGCCGCACACCACTATAGTAGACCTACTCGGCATTCGCCGCCAGCTTTTTGTCCATGTTTCATAGCTTATAATCCAAGTTTTGCTCAAGAAAAATTAACTTGGATTAGAAGCTGGCCAAACTTGGGCCAAACTTGGGCGATGCGTCATAAAAGGAAAAAGTCAACCGCTGCGTAGCCCACTTTCACTCAGCCCAAGTCTTGCCCAAGTTTAGCCCAAGATTCACCTGTGTGTTGAACTCCGATCGTATTTCCCGGTTTGCTGATCTCTTACCTGTTGAGCCATGATGGTCGCGCAAGAATATTTTATTAATTTCAATATTAATATTGCAAACCGTTTTTTCTACTTACGCGTAGCCATTCTCATGGGTTTAAGCAGTCAGTTCTGTATTCGATAGTGTTAAATCATAATTGATGAAATTCAGTTTTTCATTGATACCATTTTTCTTCAGAACCCAAAATACTGAACATTCTATCAAGTATCAAGTATCAAGTAAATTCTCGAGGGGTCAGTATTTCAGAAAAGCTTTTCGAGTAGTTCGAAATTTTGATTAAATGATCGGAGAATAAAAACTTTTAGCTATCAAAAATTGATTTTAAAAAGTTAAATTCAAATTTAATCACAACAGAAAACATTCTTCACGAATTTGCTTTAAATGCTGCAGGTAAATGCCGAGTAAGTGCCTACGTGCCTGTTTACCTGCCTACAACTTGGCGTAGTTTGAAGGTTGGTAGACATTTATGTTTGTGCCTGCATGATGGGCAATCAGTGATTTTAAAACTTTTTCTAATGCTGAAAAATAAGCTTCCTGCTTTGTGCCTTCATACCTGCCTACCGCCTATTTTTTTAAAATAATTTTTTGGTGAACTGTAATGGTTTTGAGCTGCGTTTCAATTAACTTGTATAAGCTTAAATTAGGTGAATAACAACATTCAAAATATTTTTTAAATAGTTCACATTAATTTTAGTAGGTAGGCGTAGGTAGGTGTGCAGGTACAAGGCAGGCAGTTCACCTTTCTTTTGATTTTAAAGCAAGTTGTTCAGCTTTCAATATGCTAAAAGGGCAAACACAGACAGGTCTCCAATTTGCCTACCTTCCTGCCTTCCTACCGTTCGGCAGGCGTAGGTCGCCTTGTAGGCATGGAGGGGGAACTTTCGTGTTTACCTTTAAAAAACAACATTTTTTTATTCTAATTTTTCAAGTATTTCCAAAGTTAAGTTATTGATCTAGTTTTTATTTAAAAAATTTAAACATTTTATTTTTCCTTTTTTTTTTCAACAAAAAAACATACGATTTAAAAAATAATAGCACCGGTTTAATTTAAACCCAAAATTTTAACAATAATAGGTTAAAAATTAAATTTTATTTGTGATCTACCAGAATAACAAAATTTTACTCTTCAATTCGCTAGGTTCAAATAATAATCAACAAGTGAAAAAAAAACGTCATTTTCCAGGTATAACTCTAGTCTGAAACTGCCTCTGAAATTGTTCAAGTTTCAGAAAAGCAGGTGAAATATAATGAACATCAGTTAGCACACAAATTTTGAATTTTGTGGAAATGTTTTGGCCTTTTTTCAAAAAAAAAAATTAAAAATCCAATTTTCGAGTCTAACATAAGGCACTTAGCGGCCGACATAATTTGTGTTTCGTGCCTCGTGGCACTAAACAGTCATAGGTCATAAAGAGAGGTAGGCAGGCAGTGCAACTTTTGCCTAAAAAGAGGACAACCTATGTACCTTTTTCTTGATTTCTTCTTAAAACTCTATAACCAATCAAACTAATCCAACTCATTCTTTGTTCTACGTACAGAGATGAAATAAAAAATTAAAAAAAAATTCTAGAAAATGCCAAAAACACGTGAGAACACTTCTTCCCTCTCTTTTCAGCCGACAAAACGTTTAACAAATGAGAATCAGATAAGAGAAATGAGAAATAAATGAGTAAATGAGTGAGAGAAGGACCACGGAAAAGGAAGTGGAATGAGAAATGAGTGAAGGATTTCGAATTTCGAAAATTTTTATAATTTAAAATTCAAATTATTTACACTCTAATTAGAGACAGGCTAGGCAGGCTAGGCAGGCACAAGGAGGCCTACAAGGCCTACCTCTGGGTATGTAAGTCAACTTGGAACTAGGTAGGTACTCGAAAGCCTTACCTTTATAACTGGCAATGGTTGACGTGCAATTTTCAAAATTTTCTGTGAAAAAAACTAAAATAGATGGCCCATCTGAACTGGCAGCTCTCCGTGAGCAAAGAGCTCCCATAAAGTGGTTTAAAATGTTGCGAAAAGTGTCAGTTGTTCAAGTATTTTTCTGGTTCTTTTTTTTTTTTGCTCGTTCCAAGTTATTCTCTATTTTCAAATAACATTTCTCAAGGGGCCGAACACTTTTTTCGTTGTGTCCAAATATGTCAGACAAAGAGGTCAATTTCTTCATTCTTGGCATAGCCCTCTTCAAAGAGAACGTATTTAGTCCCCCTTCAGATCTATGGTTACCGGAAAAGAACTCATAAATCGACAACAAGTTTTGCCCATATTTGTTCTCAGGTTCTTTGGCTTACAGTACATATATGTGAAAATTGAATTTAAGTGTAAACAACCAATACAAGTCAGTGAGCGAAAAGTGCTGTCAATTTTCGTTAAAATATAAAAAAAAAGTCACAAAATCGCAACAAAAAAAAGTGACATGAACAGGTGCTCCCACGCATCAACATTCAACTAACTTAAGAAACAGGTGCGATTGCGTGAGGTGGAAAGTTTTTTTTAGAAAACTTTTTCAAAATTTTGTTCCAAAACTTTGAAGGAAGTGACTTGGACTTATTATTAGGCTTTCAATTAGGCTTAGGCTTAGGCATAAGCTTAGGCTTAGTCTTAGGCTCAGGCTTAGGCTTAGGATAAGATTTAGGCTTTGGCTCAAACTTAGGCTTTGGCTTAGGCTTAGGCTTAGGCTCTGTCTTAGACTTAGGCTTAGACTTAGCCGTAGGCTTTGGGTTAGGCTTAGGCTGCAACTTACTAGACTTAGGCTTAGGCTTAGGCTTAGACTTTGGCTTGAGCAAAGACTAAGGCCTAGGCGTAGGATTAGGCCTAGGCTTAGGATTAGGCTTAGACTTTGGCTTGAGCTCAGGTTTAGGCTTAGGATTAGGCTCATTCTCAGTCTCAAGCTTAGGTTCAGGCTTAGGCTTAAACTTAGGTACAGGCCTAGTCGCCTGGTGCCTGCCTTTAAAAAAATTTGTAAATTTTAATTTTCGAACCTTTAGCACTTTGTTTTTCCTAAAACCTACTGTACTTTTCAAGTACTCAGAATTTTCTACACGACCTCACAATTTTCAGTTTAGCTTCTTGTTACGTTCAACTGAAATTCTGAGATTTACTAATCTAGAATATCAAGAAAATGTCGTTTCTATGCGTAAATAGTTGTTTCAAACATTGAAACTGGAACACAAAAAGTAATGTAAAATTTTCAAAAACCCGAAAAAAACCTACCACATGTTCTGTGCAAAAACAAAAATTTAATAATAAAAACTGAAAACAAAGGAATCAAATTTCCAAAGACCCGAGAAAGCAGAAGCAAAAAAGAGAAAAAAAAGAGTGATAAGATTATCAAAAAACCGCCCGTGTTTCTTTTGTGTGAGGTGTCAAAAAAAGATTGAGATGATATATATCTGACAGCTGGTGGTGGGGAGAATTCATGTGGAAAAGATGCTCTTGGTGGTCGGAGCCAATCGCTCTTGTTTCAAATCCAATTCCTATTCATTCCACTTCGTATCTTTTTGGGCATTTCTTTTTTGGTTTCAGATGCCTCAGGGTGTTCTTTTGCAAGGTGCACGGAACTTCTAAAGCTCAAAAATTGGTTTTTTTGGGAACGGGAGTGTAGTTTGTGCATTAGGAAATGTTACTGGGACTTGCATTAACCAATTTTATAGGATATCAAAATCCACGTAGCTTTAGGTTTGTGGGCTCAAAGTGCATCTAATTTCGAAGAATATTTTTTTGCAAAATGAGCCTAACGTTTTTTTTAAATTTTATCACTTTGCTGCTATGAAGAAAAGTTCTAATTTTTTGAAAATGTTGTAAAACCCATATGGATTTTTTCGAATCTTATTTTGAATTGGTTGCAACATTTTCCGTACTATGTTGGGCCAATTGCTATAACTTAACAAAAAATGTTACATGAAAATTTGATTTTGGCGCCAAAATTGTTAAATTTAAATTTGGCGCCAAAATTGTAAAATCTATGTTTGGCGCCAATACTGAAGAACATTAATATGGCGCAAAAATTGAAAAACGTTGAATTTATTTCAAAATTTGAAAATATGAAAGTTGACGCCAAAACTTTTAAATTGACACCAAATTTTAAAACGTTTCAATTCAAAAATTCTGCGACAAGCTTTAAAATTAATTGAAATCCCCAGCAGATTTTTCTGTTGAAAATTGCAATATTCCATGAGTATAACTGGTAATCGATGCCAAACTCAAAATTTTGAAAAATTAGCACCAAAAAGTCTTGGTTAAAATTTCCGTAAAGTTTTACTTTTATAAAAGTTAAAAAATTTAATAAATTGCAATTTTGAAGCTTCATTTTCGTCAAAACTAAAACAAGCTACACTGATTCGGACTACATGGTATGTTTTGATGTACTACTGAAATCAAGAAACAAAATACGAAAAGGTTCACATTGATTCACTAATGTAGAAAAGGAAATAATGAAGCTTCCGTCTTCTTTTTTCGTCACGTCTTCTCCCCACAATCGGATCACAGAACTGGTGACATTTCCTCCTAAAAAATCCAATTTCCACAGGAGCTCATTTGTCATACTGTGGATAGGCTTATCTTGGTACTCGGGGCAAAATAATATCATTCATTTTTTTAATTCTTTGATTTTTAAGCGCTATTTGAAAAGTGCAGTGGAAAATAAAAAAAAATAAATAGAGAAAACAGAAAAACAATCAAAGAAGGAGTAGTGTTCGAAGAGCATGACAATCTTTGCGCAGATATTTTGGAGAGATAAAACTTGAAAAAAATGGGAAAAAGTAGTGCAGGTGAAGGAAAATTGGAGAGATTGAAACAAGATTACTAGGAAAACTTTAAAAGATCAAAAATTGGAGAGTTTTGAAATTTTTTTAATTGCAAAATTTCGCAAAAATCAAATTGAAGAGCGGAGTCATTTTTCAAGCTTTGAAATTTTTTTTATAGTTTCCTGAATCACTCCGAAAGTTTTTAGACTTCTCCGCCAAAATTAAAAAAAAAACTGAAATGTTAATTTTCTTCCAAAATAAATTTTAGAAAATTTACCAGAAGCCAAACTTCTAGTAATTGTCTTGAAATGTAATATTATTTTCAGTTTTACTTTTCTTATTCTCAAAATCACAACTACAAGAATGAATTTCAATTTCTTCAGAATCAAACAGGTTTTTTTCTTCCCAAGAAATTAGTTTTTTCATGCGATGAATATTCGAAACCCCCAAGAATCTTCCATTGTTCAGAACGTAGACAATACATTGTGGAAACAGAGAAAGAATGTGACTAAGCGCCTACCCGGTGCTTTATTTTTGGCACAAAAAGACCCTTGGTTCATCAAAATGGAAATCAGCTGAAATTTTCAAATAGCTTTAAAAAAAAGAAAAAAAAAACGTTCCTCGTGGGTGCAAACTAGAGTCGTTTCGTTAAATTTTGTTTAAAAATTTAAAAAAAAAAAGTTTAAATTTTTTTATCTAATTTTTTAAATAATTGGGCATAAATTCCAAAAAATGAAAATTATTTTTTTTGCAGAAAATTGTCTGAAAATCTAACAAGAAATGTTTCAAATCAAATATTAAAGGTGGAGTAGCGCCAGTGGGAATTTTGCAAAAAAACTCTTATAATGATTAAAAATTTGAAAAATATGAGCTTTTTTATGAAACCAGAATAATGTCACATGTTCCAACCCCTGCAATGTTTTAATACAAATAATTAAAATGAAATGACAGTATGGCAAATGTAGGAAAACATTTTTTTTGTTATATTATGATATTCGGTCATTTTGACACCATCAAAGTAGTTTTTAACATTTTGCCCACTGACGCTACTCCACCTTTAAAGAAAACCCAACCTAGAAATTTATTTTTTTTATTCACAGAAAAGTTCAAAATCCATTCGAAAAATGTTTAAAAGTGTTTAGCTTAAAAGCAATTTCTTCCTATTTTACTACTATGCGTCCAGAAATCCATCGTCACACATGTAAATGAGTAAAGTGAAAAAAACTACGTCACTTTGCTCTTAGAATGAAGATCCGCCGACTTTTGAAAAACACAACGAAAATTTGAAGTTTTACCATTAAGTTTAAAAATTTTGTAAAAATAAATTTTAGCCTTTTTAATAGTGTTGAAGGAAATTGAAATTTTAATTTTTTGAGGCGAAATTATTTTTCAAAATTTTTCAAATATTTTGACAGGGTTTTTAAATTTAAAGTTTTGAATTTTTGTTTTGATTCCACATTTTTGTGAGAAATTTCGGCTAAACTTTTTCAAGAAAACCCAATTTTCAATTTTTTAAAAATTGATTTTAGAAAAAGTGCCTATTTTATTTGTTAAATTTTTTTTTGAAATGTTAGAAAAAAAATTTGAAAAAAAAATTTGAAAAAATTGGAATTGAGTACTTTCTATTTATTTTACTGAAAATTTTAAGACAATCCAGAACTCTCTGGGATAGTCTTAATAAATTATTCGGTCACTAAAGATATAAGAAAACTCATTTAAAATATTATTTAAACAAAATAATATTTTTAAACAAGCTGGATAAAAATAAAAATAAACAAAAACTGAAACATCCTTCTCCATCCCTTGCAAGACTTTTCATAAATTGCTCAAAAATTCTTTTCATCATATTCCTCCCTGTTGTAACTAATTCTATCATCAAAATCTATGATGGCTCAAATTAAAAAAAAAACTAAGATCCACGTCAAAAATCATCGAAGCAAAGAGAGAATTGTGCGGGAACATCTGTAAACCACACGGCTCCGCGGAAAAATAATGAATGTTTTTTTTTGTTTTAATATACTTTTGTAATAATAAAGTAAATCAAAAATCAAGGGAGTTTCAGAAAAACAAAGAAATAGGATTTTTCTGAAAAAAAAAGCATCCTCCTACGAAGAAGGAGTTGCGGTGGAGAATCGAATTACCATAAATTATTCTTAAATTCACACATGCTTTAGGACATGGCTGAGTAAAAGGAAAAATGTTGCCGAATGAACAAGTAACCTAAAAAAGCGAGGAAAAATTGATTGGAAAACGGTGGAAATTAATTGGAATTTTGGGAAAAAAGGGTAGATTGGCTAGAAAAAAAATCGAAAAAAATGCCTTGATATTTCAGAATTTCTGAGTTTATTTTCAAATTTAGCTGTAAATTAATTTTAAAAAATGTCGGCCAAAAAACCAACCCTTAATGTTTTCAAAAAGGTTTTCGGTTGCTTCACTGTAGGCATTATGTAGGCATCAAAATTATGCCTGCCTGCTTTCTGCCTACATTTCTGCCTACTGTCGGCAACTCATTGAAGATGGCTTATTAATTTACGGATAATTGCCGGAATTGAAATTTCCGGCAAATCGGCAAACCGGCAAATTGTAGAAATTGAAAAAATTGTACGCATCACAAGAATGTTCCTACATCTATTTTGAAAAGTAAGCAAATTCTGAGAAAATATCTAAAGAAAATGGGAAATCATTTCAAAAAGGCACAGCTTTATGTGTTTCCGTCTTAGAAAAAATCCCTCAAAAAACTTCCGGCAAACGGCAAATCGGCAATTTGCCGAAAACAAAATTTCCGGCAAACCGGCAAACCGGCAATTTGCCGAACTTGTCGACAAAAAAATTTGTCGCCCACACTTGAAATTGAAAATTTTCTTCGAGTTTTTATTACAGCAAGAGCAAAACTTATATAATTCGAGCTTTAATTTTTGGTATAATATTTTAAAATTTTTCCGTAGGCCTAAAATGACCAAAAATAGTGGAATCATTAAAAAAAAAATTTTTTTAATTTTTTACTTATAATCAAAAAGTGGTTTTTTTTTTGGAAAATTTGGTATTTTTTTACCAAAACTTTGAAAAAAATTGGTTTGAATTCCTTTAATGAAAATTTAAATCCTCAGATTCCGAAAATCATCAATATTTTTTTGTTTGCGAATTTTCAACACAAAGATTCGGGTGTCACTTTCAAAAAATCTGACCAATTCCGAGAAGCTATCAGTTCCAGAAATCAGTTAAAAGGCTTTTAATTAATTCCAAATTTCTTTGTAAAGTCGCCGCGTAAAACGACTCGGCTCATATTTCCAACACATGTTAAGGTTATTGGCTCGTTCTGATTTCTGCTTGGCTGTAACACAAAAATCTTTCATACAATGTCTGCGTCTCCTCCTCCCGCCTGCTCTCTCGCCAACGCACATGGTAATCGGGTTTCGTGGAACCACAGGGAGCGTTTTTTTGAAAAAAAAAATGGAATAAATTTTATTTCATTTTTTTTTTCGTGCCCACTGAAAATAGAATCTGAAATAAAATCGCAAAATCTCGTGACACGCACCACTCATTAATTTGATTGCTCACTTTTAAAGGAAGTCTCTAATTGCAGAGTGGAATGACGGAGGGGCGAGAAACTATAGTTTAAAGTGGGAAAAAAATTCTGGAAATTTTTTGGAAAATCAGCCAAGAGAGTGCAGACACATATAATTGCCGGAAATTGAATTTTCGGCAGGATTTGGTGGTGGAGAATTTAATCGGCAAAAAACGAACGGTGAACAATGGATTTATGGAAAGAGGAAGCTCTTGAGTTTATATCATTTTTTAGTTTAGATCAGCTTAATCTGGAAAATTAATAAAAATTTACTCTTGTGGTAGGTATGTCTGCCTACCTACTTACCAAAAAATTACAAAATTCGGCAAATCGGCAAATTTCCGGTTTGCCGATTTGCCGGAAATGTTTAATTCTTGCAATTTGCCGATTTGCCGTTTGCCGAACATCAGTTTGCCGCAAGTTTTTAGTGGGATTTTTATGAGACAAAAACACAATTTTTGCCGAAAACTTTCGGCAATTGTCTTTTTTCCTGCAAATTTGGCATATTGGCAATATGCCGGTTTGCTGATTTGCCGGAGATTTTCAATTCCGGCAGTTTGCCTATTTGCCGTTTGCCGGAAAAAATCGTTTGCCGCCCACCCCTGGTTTGAATTTATCATACATTTTTTTACTGAAAAAAAAAAGATTTCCAGACAACATTTTCGTATGTTGTGCTAGCCCAGGCATACGAAATAGGCAGGCACGTCTCCAGGTGTGCATGCCTGCCTCAAGCCTACGTGCCTTGCAAAACTAGAAAGTTTTGGGTATTGTTTTGGAAAATGCTGAAAAACAAATGAAAATTTGAATTTACAGCAAATTTTTTCAAAAAATTTTAAAAAGTTAAATTTTTCGCAAAAATTAAATATTATCATCGTAACTTTTGCGAAAGTAATATTTGAATTTCCAGCAAAATGTATTGGAAAAATTTTTAATTTTACGAAAAAATTTTGAAACAATATTGGTGGAAATTTTAATAAAATTGGAATTTTAAACAAAACTTCAGAATCATGTTTTCAAAAGTTGGATTTTTTTTGAAGAAAGTTTAAAAACATATATTCTGAACAAACTACCTACGTAATAGACTGAATACGTATGAAAACTGCAAAAGAAAAGAATACGGGTTGAATGAAATTTGAGCCTATTATAAAGTGCCAGAGCAGTTCTGTTTTTAGAGACGGAACACCAAAGGGCAGAGAATGTTTTGCATAAATGACGGTTGGACGAAAAAAAAAGACAAAAAAAGTGCAGTGTTCAAAGACTAACCGAATACATTTAGCTTTGAACCGGTAGTTTTTTCCTGCCTGCCTGCCTACCTCATGCCTACAGTTAACTACATGTTTGCCAACACCATAAACTGTAGTACACAAAATGGGCGGAAGGTAATCAAGGATTTCTGGCCTCCCTCATAAATTGGAATGGAAGAGTTTACCTAACTAGGCCATTTTGGCTCGGCCATATCTGGGGTAGGTTTACGGCACGTTGCGTGTCGCGTCGCGGCTCGATTTTAGTTGTAAAACTAAACGTATTTGTCCTTGTGGGTACACGATTTTCCCACGCGTTATCCGGAGGGATTGTCAATGGAGCGCGAAAAATTCAATGGGGAAGGCCAGAACCACGTGGGTAATGGCATACAGGCAGGTATGCACGCCTACCTACATTTGGCCTACTGAAGTTCTTGTCAATGCAGTGTTTAGACAATTATATTCAGATTTTCATAGTTCGGTTTTGCAGGAAAAAACAATAATTATAGCTTGCAAATGCATACGTCATCACGACGTCGAACACATGTTAGACTCAAAACTTCAAATACAACGAACTGATTTTCGAGGCGTGCCTACCTGCCTACTTACCGCCTATAAAGTTCTGATTGCAAATTCTGAGAACTCCGGAAACCGGAAATAAAGGAATTTTCCAAAAAGAATAAAGTCATATAATATAAAATTTGAGTGCACCTATTTCCGGTTTGAACTCACTATATTCAAACTGACGTGGTTTTTCATATATGGATTTGTGCTCCGAATTCAATAAAGCTTCTGGCTGGAAGATGTCCAAAGCTCACTGACGACAAAAAAAACACACACATGACGGGATTGAAGACACCGAGTGAATAAAGAATCAAGAATATGCATAATTGTGTGAAAAATGAGGGGGAACTTGTTTCCGGAGGCGCGTCGAACAAAACGAGCATGTCTGCGGGGGAAATTTTTTTTTTTGGAAAATAAATTTGCACTGTAATACGATTTATGTACAAGGAAATGCTTTTTTGGCTAGGCACACACTTTTACTGACTCTCAGGCGGCCTATGCCTGCCTACCATACAAAAATTACAACTGTAAACATTTTCTAAATATTTTTTTATTTTTTTTTTTAATTTGCAACTTTTTTCGATATTTTTTATTGGAAAATGCTATTATTTTGAAGTCTCTAAAACTTGAACCCGAAAAAAAAGTTTTTCATGCCTAGAAAAATTTGAAAAGAAAACAACTTCCGCCTGGTGAACTAGTCCTAATTATATCATCTACGCACTTGGCTTTATGATTTTTTCAGAAAAAAGTTTGTGAAAAAAATGATTACGCATTAGGTATGCCTTTAAACCTACCTACCTACCAAATGCCTATGCCTGCCTGCTTGCCTATAGATTATTTGCTGATCTTTTCTGCTGGCACAATGTAGATTTTTTTTTGGAAAATTCCTTTGGCAGTAGGTACTTTTTTAGTGCATGTTTGCGAGAAATCCAGTTTTTGCGGGAGTACGCACAAAGCAGGCGTACACAGGTACGCATTCCTCTTGCCTTTTGCCTACCTGCTCTGCCTATTTCGTGCCTACCTGTTTAACTGATGGGGATTGCGAAGAGAAACGTAACTTCAAAGCTATACTCACAACAGCCTACCTACCTACGTGCCTACTGAAGGTAGTTAGGCACAAAGTAGGTACTTAGGTCTGAGGTAAAATTATTAAAAGGCCAAAACTTATTTTTCAACTCGCAAAAAAGAGAAAATTGATTGGCAACATTTTTTGAAAGTGATGAGTTAACGGAAAAGCCATTCAGTTTATGCGTATTTTTGCGGTCACTCTCTATCCCTACGAGGAAAAGCTTCCCGTCCTATCTTCTTCTTATTTCAGTGCAAAATTAGTTTCATTGGCTCTTCCGGGGGGCAAATTGCACCTGGTCGCGAAAAAAGTCTAGAATTCAGATCTATAAATTGGAAAATGTGGAAGGATGGGGAGAAAAAATATTTTCTGATTAACTAGAAAACATTGCTCTAAATTAATCTTCCATTCTGACGGGAGAGGCTCAAATAATTTCGAAAATAACCGCATTTTTCGAAGAATATTTCATTTTGAGAAAATGAGAAGCGAATGAAAACCCAATAAATTTACCGAAAACAATTTCCAATTTTCTGGTTTTTTTTTGTGTTTTGAAAACAAACAGTGATTACTAATTGAGAAATGTGCGAAAATTTGAATAATTTATAGTTTTTTCCCAAATTGTGTGTTTTGTAGTACTTAGCTATGGCAGAGAACAAAGGAAATTGATTTTTTTGAAAATATGAAATTTACTTCCTGGTAGAAGTCACCTGTCTTACGCCTGCCTACCGCCTACGTACCTACCTACCTACTGCTTGCCAACCTGTTTACTAGTTTTCTACATTTATGTGTGTCTGCATGAGCCTGCCTGCCTGCCCTGTTTCATTTTTTTGCTGATTACTTTCAGATTAATTTGTTGAAACAAAAATGAAAAAAAAGAAATTTGAAATTGAAATTTGCTGGAAACTAAAATAGGAGAAAAATCGACTTAATTATTCCAGACGTTTGACAGAGGAAGTTGTTATCAATGTTAACAAACCTCAGGCCTACCTGCTCGCCTACAGTGGACATTAGGCTCGTGGTAGGCGTAGGCATGCATTTTTGACCGTACTCTGTATACTCATATTTATTTTAAATTCTAAACAACATTTGAAAATTTGGCATCCATCTGAACATAAATAAAGAATAAACTGGCAAAGTAAAAAAAAATTGACAGCAATATTTTTTTTTCTCAGAATTTCAGCGATTCATTTCTCACACTCATAAGAATAGGATTTTAATAAAACTCCGTCTATTTGTCTAGACATCAATTGTTTCTAGAAATGTGCAAATTTCGTGAAAAGGTGAACAAAAAACCATCAACAACAACGAGAAAACTTTTAAATGTTGGCCGAAACTTCTTTGAAATAAATATATTCGCCAAAATGTCAAGAGCGGCCGAAATTTTCTGAGAAACAAGTTCTTCGGAGATTACTGAATTTTGGGTCTTTTAATGTAAAACTTTGTTTTAATAATTGGGAATAACTTTAATTTTGACTTGATGTGAAAAGTGGGAAATTATTTTCGGAAAAAAAATATCTGGACTTCATAAAACCATATTCAAAAAAATTAAAAAGTTTATGCGTAGGCGTGCCTACGCCTTATGCAAAAAAAGGGCATTAGGATCGAGGTAGGCGTAGGTGGCCATAACGGTAGTAGGCATGAATTTTTGCTCTTACTTTGGCTATTCATAACTATTTCAAATTTACAACAACAATCAAAAATTTTACCACTGAAAATAAAATATGAACTGTCAAAGTACGCTAACAAACAAACTGGCTGCTGAACAGTTTTTCAGAGTTTCAGCAATAGGCACAGAATACATTTGATTTTGAGGCCGCCTGAGCCTGCCTACGTGCCTACGCCTATTGCAAAAAAATAGATCAATAAGAGAATATTCAAATTCTGTTTGCACAATTTTTCGCGGGAAAATAAAAACATCAAGTACATTTGTAAAATACTCACGTTCTAAATTGAGGCTAAACACAAGCACTTTTGCAAAAAGTTTTGAAATGAAAAATGCTCAACAATCTGCAAATTTGGCGCCTTAAAACTGTACTTCAGATTTTTTTTTTCTAAATGAAAATAAAAAATTAATAGTCTGTTACCTTTTTGTCTTTTTTTTATTTCTAGAAAAGTTAGCAATTCCTAGCACTAATTTTGAAGCAAAGTTTCATAAAAATTTCCTTCAAACTCCAGTGTAAAAAAAAAAAATGAAAATATAAATTTCCACTATTTGCGTAACTAATTCAGTTGATTATCATATATCTGAAATGTTGCCAAAGAATGAGATGAATAGAAGCTCCCTCTTCACCCTAATTTATTCATTTTTTAACTGTATCTCTTCCTGCATTTTATATTCTTTTTTTTTTTTTTGAGAGAAGACGTCACAAAACACTAGGAATTTTTTTTCTGTGAACAGAGAAAATGATTTCTATAAAATTATTATCCTTGTTCTCCTGAAATTTTTTTTGGGAAAAATTAAATTGCATTTCTTTTGAACTTGTGTGACACGGAAAAAAATATAAAAAAATTATTTATTAAGTAAAAGTTTGAGAATCAAAAATTACAAAAAAAACAAGACAATTAAATGAAAATTTGGAAAATAGTCAGTGGGGAGTTTCCCAAAAAGAGTCCTATTTTTTTGGAAGGTTCGGGACGGTTTTATCAAAACTTTGACTAAAAATTTTGAATTATCTGGAAAATTTTTTGGAGTAACTTTTTATGTTATTTGGACATGTTACATTATTATGTGTGTTTAAATTTTTAACGGTAAAAAATTCAACTAAAATTAACAAATATCATGTTTCAAAAGACCAACAATTTTTTTTGTTGATATTTTTAAATGTCCAGCCAAAGTAGTTGGCGAATTGGAAAAATTTTAAAAAAATTGAATTTATTTTTTGAAAAACTTGAAACAATGTAAAAACTTTATTCGTACTTTGATTAGCATTGTACATACAATGCTAATCAAAGTACGAATACTTTTTTTAAAAAAGTTCTGACCAAAATTCTGAACTTATGAGTTGCGTAAACTTGGTAAATACCACTTTTTGACATTGAAAATATTTCAAAAAGTTTTGAGAAGTTTTAATAAGACATTATACGAATGGTGTTTAACAAATTTTGCACTGACGCTACTACAACTTTAAGACTGATATTTGGATATTTCAAAACGTTCCGAGAAATGTAAATAAGGCCTATTTGGGAGAAATAACCATATAAAATTACAACGCAACAACAATTAATTAACATTTAAACAAAAAAAACATGCTTTCAAATAATAAAATACAATAAAAATTCTTAAAACTATCGTATTTCCATTATTCCTACTGTTCTCCGACTAGTTCGCTTTGAAATAGTACAACTCGGTTCATTGTTGAAATATCAAGTAAAAATTAAATTCAAATTATAGAAAAAGGCCTAATAAAAATCTTTTCAGTGGTCAGTTTTTGAAAAAAAACAAACGATAAAAAAAATATTAGGTATCAAAGTTGAAGAGGAAATATGTTGCATTTCTTCAAGGGATAAAATACAATAAACGATAGTAAAAATGCTACTAAACGATCTAAAGAAAATCATTAATTTTTTTGCAATTCCTTGACGAGTCGGAGAGACCAAGTGTCCAAGCACCCCTAATGCAGTCCCTCCTGTTCTCCGCAGACTACACTGTCGTCCTTCCTGGTGTTTCCCAAGCCCCTCCCATCTGGTCTCTCAAAGTGTGCTGGATGTTCTGAACAGTTGAGAAAACTGGACGCGATCTTACTAATTTCGATGCCGATCATTTGGTAAACCAAGTCATAACAGTCTTGATGTATGCTTACTGTGTGATCAACAAAGATCACTTCCAAATTGAAATTAAGACAGTGACAAAAAGATAGTTGGAGAGACGGAGGGGTAAAAGATTAAGCCTAAGCTTAAGCCTAAGCCAAAGCCTAAGCCTAAGCCAAAGCCTAAACCTAAGCCTAAGCCTACGCCTAAGCTTAAGCCTAAGCCGTAGCCTACGCTTAAGCTCAGCATGTTAAACTATAAAAAAAACAACAACAAAAAAAATTTTATAATAGGCAGTGACATCAGGCGACCAAGCCTAAGCATATGCCTGAGTCTGAGCTTAGCATGCTAAACTTTTAAAACTTTCAGATTTGTTCAGCCAGCCCAAAGCGTTCCCAAAAATGTTCTGGATCTTTTCATCTTTCCGTACTCCGTGTCTGCGTCTCTCGCTCTTTTCGCATCTCTCCTAACCGTGTTTTGTAGTCTCTGGTAGTGGTGTTCGAAAATTATGGACCTGATCATTTGGCACATACATCAAGACTGTTTTTGGGTTGTGATCAGGCAACTGGTGTCTTGCACAAATCATACGGAATTGTCACCAAATAGGCAAATAGAACGGAGCCACGAGTGCACTCAGACCAAACTTGATACAGTGTCGCTCAGCAGTGATGTACGTTTCAAAATTATCATGAATTGAATGACCTGAAAACCTGAAAATTCTATAAAATTCTAGAGTTTCCGTTATGCTGAAACTTTGAATACTTCGTAATTCCGTAGAGACTAGAGTCTCGCCCGCCGTTTCCCTCTCCGCCCATGATTTTCAAAAGTGTGCTGGTTCTATTGAACAGGAGAAAAATGGTCGTGTTCTTGTGAATTTTAAAACGGATCTTTTAGTAGCACAGAGTACACTTTCAAGCACTAGACTCTTCTTGTGTCACCGCGCCTCTTACGCTTCAAAATGGGCTAGATGTTTTGAAATGAACGAGAACTTTTGAAGACCACTCCTCTACCACTACAAAACACGGTTTCGACATGGAGGAGAGATAGGAAAAGATTGGTACACGCAGACGTAGAGTTATCTAGATCATTTCTAAGAATGGAACGGATCTTTTGAATAGGTTGGAAGTGATCTAAGACTGGAATTGATGTTAGTTGGTGGTGATCTTAAATTGGAATTGATGTAAAAATGGGCATAATCCAATTACGTGTTTTTATTAAATTGAATAGAAAACCTGTAACAAAATATTTTCAGTCTAAGAAGTTGAAGTTCTTGTGGATATACTTTCAAGTGCAGAGCCCTGAAAAAATTTTTAAGATTCTTTAAGGTTTTTCCTAAAAACAGACAACTTCTCAAGGAGTCATGGTAGACAAACGATGCACAGGTATATATCAAGCTCAGAAGTTTTACACAAAACTGGCTACAATTGGATCACGGTTTTTGCGAGAAACATAGACTAGACTCATTTTCAACTCCCACTATACCTTTCCAAAGTGGGCTGGATACTTTGAACTAGTGAAAATATGATCTAGAACTGATGAATTTTGTGCTTGAACATTTGGTGAAGCAATCGAAAACATCTCTTCTTATGTACAATAATGAGTATTTGCAGACGACTATGAAGCTACAAAGCTATTACGAAATTTGCGAGAGCTTTGCAGCCACAGTTTTTTTTTGCAGACTGCACATAGTTTAACCTACTGTTCAATGTTCGTGGCTGAACTATTGAACAGTCCCTTCGTCGACTACAAAACACGATATGGTTAGTCATCTGTGACTGACTCTCAGACTCCGCCCGAACAGTTGAAAATGGGCTAGATGTCTTGAACTGAAGGAAAATGAACGCGTTCTTAGGAGTTTTGAGATAGATCAGTTGGTAAAGCTACAAAACATGGTTTGGGCACGGTATTGGAAATACTAGAAAACGAGACGCAACCAGCTGGTGAAGTTATCGATATCACTCCATAGAATGGAAAAGTCTTTTGAAAAAGTTGGAAGTGATCGAAGACTGGAATTGATGTCGATTAGAGGGGACCTACAGCTTCATTGTCAAGCGAAAAATTCTCCGAAACAATATGGGTTTGCCATCTTGAGTGTGAGCTTTATGATCAAGCTCAAAAGTTTTGCACATCGATTACAATTAGCTACAAAAAAAACGGTTTTGACAGTGATGAAAGAGACTAGACTCTTCAGCTTCGCTCATACCTTTCCAAAGTGATCTGAATGTTTTGAACTAGAGAGAATATGATCTAGAACTGATGAATTGTGTGCTTGAACATTTGGTAAGCCAGTGAAAACCATCCTTGATGTATTCTTGGGGTGTAATGACGAGTAATGACTAGTAAAAAAGGCTACGAAGCTACAAAGCTATTACTGATCAATGTTCATGACTCAACTACTGAACAGGTCCTGCAGGGGGCTAGCTACAAAATACGATATGGATAAGAATCAGGCATGACTCTGAGACTCCGACCGAACAGTTAAAAACGGGCTAGATGTCTTGAACTCAAGGAAAATGGACGCGTTCTCAGGTGTTTTGTGATAGATCAGTTGGTAAAACTACAAAACATGGTTTGAGCACGGTATTGTAGACACAGACTGTTGGTGAAGTTATCTAGATCTGAGAATGGAACGGATCTTTTGAATAAGTTGAAAGTGATCTAAGACTGGGATTGATGTTGGCTAAAGGTGATCTATGAAATTTCAAGAAAAACAGATATCGTAGGCCTATCTCATTCATTAATTCAATTTTGCTAAAGTGAGATATCCGATTTGGAATGCGAAATGAGCAAAGTTTGTTTTAGATTTACAAAAACTGATGCGTTTTCAACCAAATTCACAATCTGCTCGTAGCTTTTGGATTTGTTAAGAATATTGTTACATGTTCAATTTGAGGTTTTTTCGTTATTAGATTAACAATATTAGAACTACAAATTGTATTTATTCCAATATACCGTATTTCCTCTATTAGTCAGGCACCTCTATTAGTTTTGCACCTCTTATAGTTTTGCACCCCTTCATTTGTTCCCTAATTTTAGGAATTTAAAATTTGCATAATAAAATCGTTCTAAAAATTAGGTAAACTATGACAGACTTGGTATAACAAGTCAAAATTGGCAAAATATGAGTACAATTCGAACAATTTTTGCGTATCAGTCGTAAAATTCGTTCATTTTGGTTCATAAGTTGTCATTGAAATTGATGATATTATGCCATAATTTAATGGAAAACATGAGAAAAAACCTGTTCGAAAATTAGTTTTGCACCCTCTATTAGTTTTGCATCAAATTAGGTGTCCAAAAATTATTTTTGCATGCCTTACTAATAGAGGAAATACGGTATTCGGGAACCAGTTTTCCGTCGTGATTGCGGGCTGAACTGTTGAACTTTACTTGCAAAATACACCGCTGGCTACAAAACACGGTATCCCGGATTGTCCGCCCATCAATTCCAAATGTGTGCTTGTTCTGTTGAACTGACGAAAAATTGAACGCGTTCTTTTGAATATGGAGTAGATCATTTGGTAATCTATGCTAATACAGTGCTGATGTATGGATGTCACTACAAATGATACAGTGGTGTTGAAAACTAGACTCTCGTCGTGTCGCGAAACTGTTCTAGTACTGTTGAATTGAAGAACAGTGGACGCGTTCTTGTAGGTTATGAGATGGATCATTTGGTAACAACCATGATGAGTGCTGTTTCTTTTTTGTATGATTAAATGAAGACATCACGGATCAGTTAATAAAAAGTTGTCTGAATTTGTTAAAAACGGGTAATTCATATATGCAAAATTCAGAAAATCTAGATTTAACCCATCAAAAACTATTTAAAATGTGGCAAAATTGGTCAATTTTTTGTAAAAATTAACTATTTTGAAACTCCTCTAAAGTAAAATGGTTAATTTTGTAGTTAGAGGACTCAAAATTTACTTTAAAAAAAACCTTTAAAAAGTTGTCATTTTTCAACTATCAAAGGTTTTCTAAAATTTCAAAAAAAAAAAAAAATTTTGTTGCCCAAAAAAAAGAACAGTCTTAGATGACTGAAAAAAATTGGGCAAAAATAAAAAGTTGTCTAAATTTGTTGAAAACGAGTAATTCATATATGCTGAATTCAGAAAATCTAGGTTTAACTGTTAAAGAAGTTGATACTTTTTGGTTAACTCTGTGAAGCATTCTGTTAAGTTCCATATTTTTTCAGACTGTAAGAGAGTATAAAGTAAACCAGACATACTAAATTCAGCAGTCTCCTGAAAGTTTTTTTCGAAGTTTTCGGTCCATATCAGATGAGGTTTTCTTTTTTCCTGAGTTGCAAAACAATATAATCAAAACCAAGTTTTTTCTGGTCCAACTGCAAGCATAAACAAATTTACTATATGTTTATTTTTGACGATTGACTTCATAGTTCCAAAACATTAGTTTCAAAAAATTCCTACAAAACACGACTCGGATAACCATCCAAGACTTCTAAAAGTTATCAGGAAGTTGAAGTAAAGCTAGGCATAAGATAACTATTAGTCATTGTTAAATACATGCATAGTAACCTGGTATAGTCTAGCATAGTGAGTATAATATAAATTGCCTATCCTCTAACAACTACTTATCACAAGTTCAAACGTTCAGATCAGGGGTGTGCGGCAAATTTGCCGAATTTGCCGTTTGCCGAGCTCGGCAAATTTGCCGAATTTGCCGAGCACGGCAAATTTCAAAAAAGTAGATTTGCCGAATTTGCCGAGCTCGGCAAATTTCGAAATTTGCCGCACACGTCAAAAATTTGACAGTACAATTTTGACTAAAACTGTTGATTTTTTCGCCAAAAGTTTAGTAAAATGACAACAAATTGAGTTATTTTGATGTTTAAGCAGACACACTACACCTAACTTGTTCAGAAACCAGAGGTGTGTTAAGAATTCAGTAGTTTTGGTGCTCCAAAAAATATCAAAAAATATATAATTTTTCCGAGTTTGTTAAGCACGGCAAATTTGCCGAATTTGCCGAATTTGCCGAGCTCGGCAAATTTGCCGAATTTGCCGTGCTCGGCAAATATTGGAAAAATAGATTTGCCGAATTTGCCGAGCTCGGCAAATTTTGAGATTTGCCGCACACCCCTGGTTCAGATGTTCATAAACAATAGTTTTTCTATAGCTGAAAATAATTTATCACACATACCAAAGCAAAGTTGCCTTGGAGATCTATTCTACTCGGCAGTTCGCTACTCCTGGGGCGCGCACGTTTTGCGCCTGGCGCGCGATAATAAGGGAGTCCGTCTGGCGCGCGCACCTGAAGCGCAAAGGGCGCGCTCGAGGCGCGCATCGTATGCGCACTGAATGCGAATTGAGTCTGGCAAGAACGAAGCAGGAACCAGAAAATAAAATAAACGTGCTTTTTTCTGAACTTTATATACTAATAACTATGTAATCAAGAGTATGAATGTGTAATCGTTCAAAATGGAACATTTATTGGCTTGAGGTTGCAGTTGTCAAATGGGACACAATTAATAGGAAACGTATGGTGATATGTTTGTGTATATATTGATCCGTATATAGAAAGTATCGGTATATAGGCACTTTATAGTTGTTTTAACTTCCCAATCCTCAAATTCACGTAGAAAAAACATAATCCTCACATCGTCGACGCTCTGTGCGCGGATCGTCCACGCTCTGTACGCGCCCCGTGCGTGATCCGTGCGCGCATCCTCCGCAGATCGCGGCCGCGGCCGAGATTTCAACTCTGCCAAATTTTTCAAGCTGTGTTTTTTCAGTTTTTTTTTCGACTTTACACATTTTCTTTATTTTTTATTAAATTTCAATTAAATAATAATGAAAAAATTTGCAGAAAGTGCATAAATGCTGAGACGAATCACATCTTCAGAGGATTTAAACGAATTAGTTCATCGGTAAGATTATAAAAACGATTTCCTCGAAATGAGTAATAATTTGATAACAACCAGGTCTTTGACCTCTTTTATACATAGCAATTATTTATAAACATAATTTGATATTTTCAGAAAAGCAGCAAAGGTATGGAGATGAATTGGATTCACCACCTCCGCACGGCCTATGCACGAGGGGCCTCTGAAAAGAAGATTTTCGGAGTTGTTTAATTTCCCTGATTCCTGTAAGTTTTTTTTTTCTTTTTCAAATGAACATGAAAAATGTTTCAATGAGTGAAATTAACTTTTTTATTTTTCAGATCCATCAAAAGAACTTCAGGAACTCCAACAAAGGAAGAAGAGAACTTGCTGCACAACGGAAAAATTTTTAATTTTGAAGTTTTTAAATTTTTAAAGCTTTTCACTATAATAAAGTTAAATCTAAATATACTCAGTATTCCACATTGCCAATGTATTTGATAAAATAATGAAGGGATGGGGAACGAGCCGTGACAAAATTTGTATCAAATGCGCGGGGCGCGCGCAGAGAGTGCGCCGGGCGTTCGAGACATTATTACTAGCGCGCTCCGTCGGCGCGCCCGCTGCGAAACGTGCGCGCGCCAGGAGTAGCAAACTGCCGAGTAGTAACATGTATATGTATCTCATATAACATGAGCACAGATTATGCAACGGGTAAACAAAGCTAGAAAAATCGAAGCTCAAACAAGTAATTGGAATAGAAGTCCGATGTTCAAAAGCTTGTTACAAATGTTTTACTGCACCATAAAAATCTGATAAAAATGATGGTAAGTTTAACAATATTAGTAGATTGAGAAACTTCGGCTTTAAATTTTCATATGCATAGTTTTTAAAAATCATTTCGTTTTTGAGTTAGCATCCAAATTACAGTTCAACTCTACCACGGTCAAATTTGTTTAAAAGTTTTTTTCAGTTTTTTTCTACAAAATTCCCTAAAAATTCACTCAACAACACTAAAAATTGTTCTTTTTCAGAATATTGGTTTCGAAGAGTTTCAGAAAAACAATTTTTGACCAAAAAAAAGGATGGCTGAAAAAAAAAAGGAAAAAATAAATAAAAAGTTGTCTAAATTTGTTGAAAACTGGTAATTCAGGTATGCTGAATTCAGAAAATCTTGGTTTAACCCATCAAAAACTATTAAAAGGTACCAAAATTGGGCTATTTATGTTGTTAAAATTCACAATTTTGAAACTCCTCTAAAATGGTTAATTTTGTTGTTAGAAGACTCAAAATTGATTTCCGAACACTAAAAAGTGTCCTTTTTCAATTTTTTAATGGTTTCGAACATTTTCAGAAAACATTTTTTCTGTCGAAAAAAGCCTTGGAACACCAGTATTACAGCATTATTACAAGTACGTTTGACCGATGTTTGTCTGCTAGGTACACATGCAAACAATTTTGAACCTACGAAGTAGACTGAAATTTATATAACACTGCCACTAAATTAACATCTTCATATCGAAATTTGTTACTAATAAATAGCAACCAACATCCAACTTCACTTTAGTCAATTCGTCATATTTCAATTTTCCATTACTCCGATTTCATATTTTGCAACCTCTAAAGCATAAACCACACCGAATACTACAAACTCTGCGTGTCTCAAACAAAAGCAAACTACACACTCATTGTGTCAATTCCTCTCTCTCTCTCTCTCTCTCTCTCAAATTGTTCGTCGATCAACAGAAAGTGGTCGAGATGTCTTCGCCTTTTGGAAGCGATCAGTTGGCCTTTTGGGGAAGCCTAGGAGTCTGGTGGAAATTGGAAAAAAACAGACGGAAAGGAACTCATGTTTGTTCAGTTGCCTAGGCAATTGCCTTCCTGGAAGAATCAATGTTCTCTTTTTTTTATTTCACCTGAAAATCTGAAAAAAAAACAAAAAACATAACACGATTTTTTTATTTATTTATTTACAACTTTATTGATCACAAATAAATATACATTATGCACAGTATAATAAGCATCAGAATTAAGAGTTTATGGGGAGAACGAACGATGTCCATTATGATGATGGTGATGGCAGTGACCGCCACGACGATGTGGAGGCCAGAATGGTGGTGGTGGTGGGCATGGTGGCCAGAATGGTGGAAAGTGATGATGTCCATGATGCGGTGGGAATGGACGGCATCCATGATGATGATGGTGGTGGTGGCCGTGACGAGATGGAGAACGTCCATCATGGTGATGATGGTGTGGTGGTCCGTGGTGTCCATGACGCCCTGGGCAGTGTGGTGGCCCGTGACGTCCTCCGTGCCCGTGTCCTCTAGGAGAGTGGGAACGGGATCCATGTCTTCCATGGCGTCCTGGACAATGTGGTGGGCCGTGGCGTCCTCCGTGACCATGACGACCTCCTGGAGATCCGGAGCGGGATCCATGCCTTCCGTGGCCTCCATGACGACCTCCACGATGATGCCCTGAGCCTCCGTGACCATGACGACCACCTGGAGATCCGGAGCGTGATCCATGTCCTCCGTGGCCTCCATGACCATGACGACCTCGTGGAGATCCGGAGCACGATCCATGCCTTCCGTGGCCTCCATGACGACCTCCACGATGATGCCCTGAGCCTCCGTGACCATGACGACCACCTGGAGATCCGGAGCGTGATCCATGTCCTCCGTGGCCTCCATGACCATGACGACCTCCTGGAGATCCAGAACGGGATCCATGGCGTCCACCGTGTCCACGACGTCCTCCCGGTGACCCCGATCTTCCACGATGCTCAACACCTTCGGACTTTTGCTTCTTCAGCTGCTTCAACTCTTCTTTCTTTCCTTGCTTCTCGGGCTCCTCATGTCTTCCGGGAGATCGTGATTCAGAAGATGATGATGACGAGCTGGATCCTGAGCGGCCACCACGTCCTCCACGTCTTCCACGAGATGGAGATCGGGAAGATCCAGAAGAAGAAGAGGAACTTCCAGAACGCTCACCTTTCTTCTTGCGATCATTTTCGTCATCGCTGCTTTCCGATCCTGACGAAGACGACTCGGATTCCGATCTTCCATGAGACACCTTCGAGAATGAGGAGCTGCTGCTGCGACGATCATCCTCATCGTCTTCGCTCTTCAGATCCTTCTTCAGACCCTTCAGATCCTTCTCACCAGTTCCCTCAGCGTACAGCTTCACCACAAACCTCGAGAACTTGATCGCCTCCTTCAGATCCTCGGCTGTCTGCAGGAAAATCTGATCCTTCTCCCGATCGATCCAGAAAATGTTGGCAAAGTCGACCTTGAACTCGGCGAGCTTCTTCTTGAGCTTCTCGAGCAATCCGGCGACCTTCTCATACTTGATAGAGAATAGATGAGCCTGTTTCGAATCTTTAGCAGTAAGTTTGAAATAAACTTCGCGCCCCGGGCGCTCGCGGCGGTGGTGATGATGATGTCCGTGAGCCATCAGTAGCGACTCAATATGACAAAATAACTGCATCCGCTCTCGCTTTTTATACTCGGCCACTTGTTTTTCGTGAGATCAGCGGCAAAATGGGTGGAGTCACTGTGAGAGTAAGACGGCTAGAGCAAATACGAGTTAGAGTTTTTGGCGCTGAACACTTGCGCAACCTCACTAGTGTAGTGGAGAAAGCACGTGTTTTTTTTTGGGGGGGGGGGGGAAAGGATTATTTGTGGCTGGCGGGAAAACAACTTTTGAAAGAGATCTTGATCATTCATACCAAAAAAAGGCGGGGTATCATTGGATAAGAAGAGCATACGAAACAAAAACTTAAATTCGAGGGATTAGTAGAGAGGAGAGAGGAATATTCAAAAAATATTACACGATTGGGAAAAATTCGAAAAAAACAGTTTCGAAAACAACTTGGAACAATAGAAAATAAGAATAATAATAATAAGAATAATGATAACGGGATTGATATTCTACACACACACACAAAAACCCAGGAAGACGAGAATTTGGGCGAAAATTAGGGGGAAAATTTAAGAAAAAGGAAAACAAGAATATTTATAATAGGAATTATTCGATTTTCGCCATTTGAAGAATCTTCTCGCACACCTTCTTGTACATGAACGCGTCACCTTTCAGACGCTTTCTGCGGATTCCGACCTGAAATTTTAATGGATTATTTTTTGGGTCAGGTAATGGGAATTTTTATTGGGTAAAAATGGATTTTTTGGCTATTTTTGTTTTTCTGGCATGTTTTCAGTTTTTGAAAATCGCACATACATTTTTTAGTTTGTGTATTCTGTGTTTTCTGGTTTTTTTGGCAAAAAATACAATTTTTCCGTTTTTTTTTTGCTGAAAATCACTAAAATTCAACTTTTAAAAAATTATGAGAAGGTGTACAATTTTCCAAAATATTAAGTTTTTCAAAATAACGTTTCAAAATTACACAATTTTTAAAATTACACAAAGCTTTTTCGTGTTTTTGGCAAAAAATGTTTTAATTTCTTTCGGAAAAAAAATGTTTTCTTTTGGAATCAACCCTACTTTTTGCCGAGCTTTTCACAGTTTTTAGATTATTTTTTTGCCGTATATTTACGCATTTACTGATAAAATCGCGAATTCATCATTAATTACCAAAATATCAAGTTTTTCAAAATAACGTTTCAAAATTAGACAATTTTTAAAAATGTTTTTTTAAACTCAGATAAACTGGAGTCACGGCAGAGCGACAGAAAATCACTTCTAATCAGCAAAAGCTAGTAAAGCCATAGTTTATCAGCAGAGAACCACTGCTAATTAGCAGGTCATTGCTAATTAGCTAAAAAGCACTGCTAATTAGCAGAAACCCACTGCTAACTAGCAGAACATTGATTATTGATTTTATTTTGTTTTTTCTTCGTCGTATTTCACATATTTCATTTTTTTGACCTTTTTTATTGTATTTTTTGTGTGATATGTTATCAATATGTGTTAATTGTTAATTCCAGTGTGTTTTTCAAAGATTTGTATCATTCCCGGCTAGAAACGGAGGATTATGGCCAGAAATCCAAGAACAACAGTTCGAAGAATTTTGAATTCAGCACCCCGGAGTCTTCTGATTCAAAGCGTGACAATAGTTGCTCTAGGTAAATTTTTTAAATGATTTTATTGGGACTAAATAACTACTTTCAGACCCGACGGACAATAATCATGGTTCTCACCAGCCGGGAAGCAATGGTCCATCAAATTCAAGCACCCAGGCCGATAACTTCGAGACGGAAACAACTGCAGATGAAGAACGACAAAAGGAAGATGGTGTAGAAGATGAACTCGAAGACGAAGAAACAACAGGATTCATTGATGAAGACGGGGAAATTCGTTATCCGGTCGATGAAGTGGGAAATTACGAGATCGATCAAGAAGCTGAAACCGATGAGTCATTTTATTTGGACACTCAACGCGATTCTTCTCTATGCGACGAGCGAAGTCAACTGTGTCGTTCTCTGAGCGATCAAAATCTGAGAACAACTTTTTTCCTCATCACTACTACCAACTCGAAAGCAGCCATTTTGAGATATCTACATTTTCACAATGTTTCACAAGATAGCATTCTCAGAAAATTGCTACTGAATGACTCTCATCTAACACTTGTAGAAGTATGTAATTTATGTGCGCAGAATATCGAACTGTAGGTTTATTATAAAACTAAATTTCTGAAATATATCATTACAGATGCAAATGTGAAGATATGCAAGAGAAATGCCAACTAATTTTCGGAGATCTCAAGAAATGGCTCGAAGTTATATTGAATAGTTTTGCGAATATCATGATGAAGACTAAAACAACTATTTTGGAAGGATATAATAGCTCCAGTCCAATAAATAAGGGTATCTTTAAAAAAAAGCTACTCAGCGAAATGGCAGATAATGAAATGTGGATGCACTTCGAGAGTAGCTTCGACGGAATCAAAGTACATAAAAATGGAAAGTAAGTATCTTAGTTTGATGGCTCTAAAAATTTTAATTGGTTTTCAGTCAGAACATTTGGCCATATAGTTTACTCAATTTGGATCTCGAAGACGTTCATCGAGCTTCTCCCCAGGCCCTCATTTTAGCAGCGTTATTCATCGGGTTCAAAAATCCGACAACGAAAATTCATGATAGACTTACACAATGGATTCTGCTCCAAATGGACGAACATGTCTTCTTCTCAGAGGGAGTGGCCTGGAAAGCGGATCTCACGTGTGCCAATCATGACGATCCAGTGAGATGAAAATTCAGAATTTTGAAAACAAGTGTTTGGTTTCAGGCACGACGAATCGTATACAATCAGTGTGGACTCCGATCATCAGGTTCTTGCAACTTTTGCTTAAACCAGGAAACTGAGTGCAAAATCAATGATGAGTATACAACACGTAAGCATCATGAAAACTATTATTAAAAAAATAATCACCTCTTTATAGTACGCGAAAATCTCACCGGATCGTGCCCTTCGACTATGAACGATGGCCTTCGTCAAAGAAACCAGCATTCTCATTTCCACAAGCATGTTTTGTATATGCATCTATGCCCGGTTGACTTGTTTCATTGTTTTGAAGAAGGAATTTTAAGCAATATCAATACAGGTCACTAGTAATGCCCGAATGCTCCCGAAACGTGTTCATTTTTCAGCATTATTCTCCAAAGGGAAATGGAATTTGTTCCCGTCAAAATCGGTGGATTTTTCATCAACACCTTCGCTTCCATCTCGATTTCGTTCGTTGTCCGGCAAAGCTTCACAGTGTACTGGTTCTGAGAAAGCACTGGTAAAAAGATTCGTTCAGCTAATTTCTGCAAAGTGAACACACATTTAGATTTTCGAGTCGATAGTTGTAGCAGCTGCATTTTCCGGTGAACTTGGAGGTGTATCATCGGCTATCATTCTCAGCATTCATGGACTTTATCGTCTTTGCATAGAACCCCAATCAATCACTGACGAGACTCTTCATTTGAAAGTTAGTTTTTATTGTTTTTGCTTGAAAAAAGTAGACCATTCTTTACAGATTGAACAAATCAGCAAATCCATCGAAGTTTTAATTGTGAAACGAGCACCGGAAATGTTGAATGGGATCAAAGTACATGTATGGAAATTGTCGTCAACTAACACCCATTACTATTTTGCAGCAAGTGTTGTACCACCTTGCAAGAATGACTGAGCTGTACGGTAGCTTATTTCCATTGTCAACTCAATGGTTCGAGTACTTCTATCACACTATTCAAAGAACTTTAGTTCCGGAAATTTACAATGGACTGGGCATGAGCATCATGAGAAAGTGAGAAAATTAGAGCACAATAGGGAGCAAGAATGTTTTTACAGAATGTCGGCTCTTCAAGAGATCAAAACCGAAGCTGCATTCCGTCTACACACAAATCACCAGTTTCGAACAGAAGCGAACTTGAAAATGTGCTATGAACTTGGATTATTAAGGCGACTCAAACGAATATCGGTTGTTCCGACCCCTCCGCAGTACCAACAGTTTTGCGAGACCGGGGATGTTTTCCTTAATGTTGTATACCACGACGGCATCAGATATTCGAATTATTGCAACAAAAAGACAGATGACTCAAATGTTACGTTTATCGAATATGCTCGCGTACGATTTGCAAAGATTATTGGGATGCTGTTGAAGGAAAACAACACTGATCTTCGTTTTATTTTGAAGAAATACTGCAACACAAATGATCATTTGATTGACATATCGAACAAGTTATATGAAGAGGATGTACCGCAAATGCATATTCAAAACTGGGTTGATTCAGTTTCAAAATCGAGTTTCGGAGGTCGTGTCACGTTAACAAACACAGTTGTCGTGGTTTCCGCCGATTCCATTGTTGGACATGCAGTGGTTGTGAAGCGAAATAACAACTGTGTGGCTCTTCCATTTTCTCGCCGTATCAGTCTATCTTGACTTTGATAACCACATATAGCTTTGAATTTGTTTGTCTTTTGTCTGTCCCCCCCCCCCGCTCGAAAAAATGTCTGCACCTCCCCCTTCTTTGACAAATGTTTGTCTCTACCCCTTGCTCGAAAAATGTTCTCATTATGTTCTTGAGGAATTCTTTCAGATTTTTAAAAGTTGTTTGTTTTAATATTTTCATGAATGCTTATCCGCTTTCAATTAATTTGTGTTTATTTGATGTGATAATCTGTTCTGTTCAACCCTGCTTATTTAATCTTATTTTATTAACAGATCTAAAAATCAATTTCAGAAAAAGTCATGTCATTCCTCGAGAAACTAGTGGCAAAATACGAGCCCATTAAAGAAGAAAAACCAAAATTAGTTCCAAAGCCGACAAGAAAACGGCAACCGGAAACTACGGAAATCGTTGTGAAGACTCGCCGTATTACTCGCCGAAATGCTAAGGTTAGTGGAAGGAGCCACATAACATTAAATGTGAACCCAAAGCTAACCTATTCCTATGAGTTTTAATATTTCTGTCATTTTCAGGCACCTGTAAAAGAAGAGGAGATTGGACATCAAAAAGCTCAAATCACGATCGTAGATGACGAAGAGTTTATGGAGCAACCTGTACAGGAGCCGATTGAGATTGAAGAGGAGCAACAAGAAGAATCTCATCTGGAAATTGCTCTTCCGGAGCAACCAAATCATGAGCCAATGCAATCAAGTCCATCGTTGCCTAGAAAATCGTTCAAACCGGATATGCATCCAATTGCGAAGGTGTTTACTTCTGCTAATTTCGAGTTGCTCGGAAATAAATTAATTTCAGAAAGGCGGAAAAATCTGTATTGTAGATCTAGGACTTACATCTCACACACTCCCCACCGAACAAACTCCAGGATTCTTGGTAAGTTTTTTTTTCCAAAAATCTGGCATGATCAAAATTGTTGACTTTTAGAAAAGACTCGGAGAGAACGTTGGAGGATCAATTGACTATAGTTATGAATCGATTGACGAGTTGATCCGCACTGCTCCGGATGCTTGGTCTAAAGCTTCAATGGGTGCAATTCGAGGTGTTATGCTCATGGTCAGTTTTAGTTACTATCTTGAATTTGCAATTAATATTGGAGAAAATTTCAGCAGGAACTGGTTACTGAGCGATCAATGCACCCGAAAAGTAAACCAATGGAGAAGAATCGTTTACTTGTATGTTTATAAGAATGGAACGATTTTGAGCATTTGAAAATGTTATTTACAGGGTGAAGAAATGGCAAAATTGAACCCTAACGATTTTCTGAACCACAAACTGCTGGAAGTTTCGAGTTTGGATCAAACTGGTATACCAAGAACATAAATAAAAACCGCCCCCAAGAACATTCTATTTCAGTGTTTATCAACGTCAATCTCGTGTTTTCGGCGCTGAGCATTCAACATGGCTCGGTTAGATCAATTGTCAATGCTATGTCAAATCACTGGATTGACTACGTGAGCGATCAAATATTACGTTCTATTTTTGACTATTTAACATTTCAGCTGATTCCGAGAGAGCAACAAGGATCCTTCACGACAAGCAAAAAGACGGAGCCTCTTACTTTCTTCCCAGGAGACTTGACAAATTGGCCAGCCGGTTAGTTTATGATTTACATGGGCGAGCCACATAAAAATCGTTTTCAGCTCTTCTCGCTGCGGCAATCAAGTTGGACAACGACCAGGTGGACGTTACTCGCCTTCCAAGTGTGGTCAATATGCTGTTCAAGCATCATATCAAAGTCAGATTGTAGGTTTCTTGTTATTTACTTTAAAAAGCCAGCGAATAGAATTTTTCTTTAACTTGAAAAACTATGTTTTCACAAATGTCTTTTTGCAGCGATCATGCCCGTGGTTTGTATCGAACAAAACACGACGGCCAGAATCCACCAAAAATTGTGCTGCCAAAGCGTCCCATCATCGATTGCACACAATTCTACAAGAGCAGCGAGGATATCGATGAGGAGCAAGTTCCATCAACTTCGAACTTTCAATCATCTTCGAACTCTCTATCAACTTCGAAATCTGCTGGAAGGGAACATATCCCAGACTCCCCATAAATTCACTAGTTCTCCTGTTTTCTGATACTTTCGAAACTTGTTTTTTTGTTTTTTTTTCCATTTTTCGTTAAATGTTTTTTTTCTGTTGTTTTTTCATTTTGTTTCATTTTCATAATAAATCGTGTTATTTTTTATGGTTTTATAAAAGTTTAATCCAATATGAAAGCAAAACTAGCTAGCAAGAAAGCATAACTACGTAGCAAAACATCACCGCTAATCAGCGGAAAAGCACAATTACTGCGGTTGACTAAGCCGTGACATAAATGCTAATTAGCAGTGATTTTCTATCGCTCTGCCGTGACTCCAGTCTATCTGAGAAGCCTTCTCGTGTTTTTTTTTTGAAAAAAAAAATCTTTTTTTTGTATATCTTTGGGAAAAAAAACGTTTCAGATTCGACCCTCTTTTTGACGAGCTTTTTACAGTTTTTAATCGCGAATTCATTTTTAATTTTTAGTATTTTAAGGAACTACTTTTGAAATGAACATTTCTAAATTTCAGTTGTTCTTAATCACAAAATTGGCAATTTGAATAGTAAATACGAAAAGAATTGACGGAAACCAATAATTTCTTCCAAAAGATTTTACTTCTCGAGGAGTACACGATCTGCGTAAATCGACACTCAACCGTGCTGCACTTTTTTTAAGCAAATTTGCACCGAATTTTTTTTTCGATTTTTCGGTTTTTTGAGAAACACCGAAAAATCGAAAATGTTTTGTTTTTTGGTGTTTCAAAAATTATCTTCCATAATCGAACTTTGAAAATTCAATCAGAGTTCAATATATGTTGGTTTTCTCGACGGTATGTTGATATTGACACAACAAAAAAAACGGCGCAGATTACGCACTTTATCAAACATCTGCAGCCGAACAATTTCCAACTCGACAGTCATCCATCCATGAACAGTCTCCTGTGTCGCAAGGAACTTCCATCCGTTCAACTCGTATCGCATCCGTTCATCGTCAAACACCTTCTTCAGCAGATTCCTCACTTCTTCAGGATCCTGTGAGGCTGTCATCGACACGTTCACCATATTCTTCACATCCTTCAGAACTTGAGGAGAGTCTCGTTGCATTTTCCGAGGTGTCAGAAGTGTGATCAGCTTCTCCTTCTTCCGTTCCAGGGAGGTGAACACACGTTGTGGAAGGCGATTCGTTTTTATGCGACTTCTCGGAGTTCGGCCATCGGCTAAAAGTTCTAATTTTTGACATAGAAAAGCTATACTGATAAGAGAAGAGTAACCGATCGAAATTTGGCATTTTAAACTTAAAATTACTCTGAACGTATCGGGTTTTCAAATTTATTGGAAAACCTTCAACCTGTTCATAATCGAATAAAAATAAATTTCCGACCGCTATGATACGGAAAAGTTAGCAAAATTTGTTTTTTTTTTCTAAAATAAGTGTTTTTTTCCGAACTTTTTGTAGCCATTTAAAAAAATTCGAAAATTTTCCAAAATTCTCTCTAAAATTCCGTCTTTCAGAGCCATGTGTCAAGTGTGATAAAGCCATTTTTGATCGATTACTCCACGCATTTCCCAACCATTATTAGCACTATGTGCACTTCCAATAGACACTGGTGAGCCAGGTGGCATTCCGATGCTCGCACGATCCGAAGATCGAGCTCTCTGGCGCTTCTTGTGCTCAGCATTGCCGGGACTGAAGAGTCCTCGAAGAGTAGGCCGGGTGTTTGGAGTGGTGTAGACACTTTTCATCGTTCCTTCTTCTGAAAATTTGGTGAAAAATTAAAATTGCGAAATGAAAAAAATTCTTGCACAACATATTTGACGCGCAAAATATCTCGTAGCGAAAACTACAGTAACCCTTTCAAATGACTACTGTAGCGCTTGTGTCGATTTACGGGCCTCGATTTTTGAAATGGATTAAAATCATTTTTTTATCGATAAAATACTGAAAATGAGCGAAAAAAAATAACGAAGAAAAATCGAATATCGCTATCGACCCCGTAAATCGACACAAGCGCTACAGTAGCCTTGAAATTTATTTATAAAATTTACGAGGTCGATAGCGATATTTTATTTTTTTATTCGTTTTTTTTGCTCATTTTCAGTATTTTATCGATAAAAAAATGATTTTAATCGATTTCAAAAATCGAGCCCGTAAATCGACACAAGCGCTACAGTAGTCAATAAAGCAATTACTGTAGTTTTCATTACGAGATATTTTGAGCGTCAAATATTGTGTTTTTATTGTAACGTTTTCCGCCTTACCGACTCCCGTTATTTTGAGCGGTCCACGGCTTTTGCATGTAGATGCTCCCATTCGATAATTTTTGCCAGTGGAAGCATTCTCCTTGTCGTTATCCTGAAAAATACTGATTTAAGAGAGGGAAAACAAAAAATTTTAGAAATTTTTTTAGAAATTTGAATTTTTTGTACAACTTTTTTTTAGTTTTTGAATGAAATGCTTGATTTTGATTTTTTTTTTCGGTAATTCTGTTTTTATTTAATATGTAAATCGCCTAATCGATGTATTTTCTGTTTAAACACTATGATTTTCATTAGTTTTCAAGTTTTTGAACAGTAAATTTAACGATTTTCACACAAAACACATTGAATTGGAGACAAAATGACGATTTACATGTCAAAAATTAGCGAAAATTGTAAAAAAGAAAAGAAACAAAAAGTCAGCTTCTTCTCGTGGAGTACACGAGCTGCGTAAATCATCACACGGCCATGCATTTTCAAACTTTTCAAACAAAAGAGGCACCATGGATTCAAAATTGGTGGGATTCCGAATCTGGCCCCGTGCGCCAACGCATAAAACGCAATTTTTCTCGTAGAAAAACGTGATTTTTGAAATTTTCTTCTGGCAAAAACGCCTAACAAACAAGCGACGCGTAACATCGGAACATCGTAACCACGTTGTTCTTCGAGAAAAATTGAGCTGGCACGGTGCCAGACCCGGAAATCGTAGATCCGGAATTCTACCAGAACTTGAATCCGTGGTGTCTCAAACAAAAACTCATTATTCTACACACCTTGACACCACCACGAGACGGAGTCGCCGCCGATCCAAGACTCGCCGAATCACTGCTCCTCACCGACATTGGTGATTCTGGAATCCGAAGAGGCGATCGACCGGTGAATTGTGAAGGCATCGTAAGCATCGCGTTGACGTACGACATCTTTTTGTCCTTCTCCGCCGCCGGTGACATTGGCTTCACGAAACGAGACGACGACGACTCATCTGAAACTACACAGTTCTTCTTCAATCGTGCTGAGATATCCGATGAGGACGAGATGCTTGAAGGATCAGAATCGTCATCTTCCAGTCCTGATTTGTCGAGATTATTCTCTAGTGATGCGTGGATTGTTGGAGAGCACAATATGTTTTGAACATTCTGAAAAAAAATTGAATGAAGACCGAAAAAGCGATTTTCGCCGATTTTCTACTCAGATTTCAAAGAATTACCGCGGCCACGTGTAGATTTACGATGCTCGTGTACTCCCCGAGGAGAATGGTACATTTTTACAGTGGAATTTACAACTTTTGCTTGAAATACTAGGCCATTTTCATTTTTGCTAACTTTTAATTTTTAAACACTCCACTAATTAATTCAACTCTTATTTGTTGTATTTCAGAAGGAAAACTACTAAGTCCTCATTTCCACACTTAAATCACTATGATAAATTAATTGAATTAATTAACGAATTGAGCCTAATTAAAGAAAATCAGTCAGCGAAAATGGCTAAAATTCGCTGATTTTTTTTGAAATTAAACTCAATTCGTAAATTTATAACAGTGTTTTAGGTGAGAAACGAGATTTTGTAGGTTTTCTCTCTAAAATACAATAAATCAGTGATGAATTGGCCATATTGGAATGTTAAAATTAAAAAGAATTAGCTAAAATTCTCTAGTTTTCAACCTAAAATTGTAAAATCCTATGAAAAAATACGCCATACTTCTCGAGGAGTACACGAGATGCGTAAATCTACACGTGGCGGCCGTTATGGTTTGCATTCTTGATTCAGAAGCATTTTCGTACTGTATTTCACATTTAAAATTGCCGATTTATCTTTTTTTTTAAATTTCAGCTAAAAATCAAGTTTAAAAAAATTAATCGTTGAAAAACTAAAAACTTTCTTTTCGAGTAATATTCAACTGTGAATAAATCGATTTTTAAATACCTAAAACATTAAAATAAGTAAATAAAAGATAAATTCGCGCGGTTTTTAATATTTTTGAAATCTCTGTAGAAAATCCGTGCGTAAATCGACACATGGAAGCTTGACACCGTACCGGTGGAGCAGTATTGGTCGAATTTCGAACCATCGGAAGAATAATTTCCATTCCATTCCTCTTCCTGTGCAATAGAGCGTAATAAGTCGACGTCATGTAATCAAAATTCCATTCTTTGATCTTTTCAATCATTTTGTCTGTCGACTCAAATCCATAGTACTTTGACATCACCCGAGCCACGTCACGATCGATAAAGTTTTTCTGTAATAAAAAATTGAAATATAATTCAAAAAATACAAAAAGTGAGCTACATCATAAATCGTGTTCCATTTCACCGGCTGTGTGTATTTGTGATTGAGCCAATCGTGCTCGAGCAGCTTCTTGACACTGATCCTCCGTTCTGGAACCACTTGGAGCATTGCTCGGAGGAGTTGCTTGCTGAGCGGCGATAGGAATTCGGGCTCGTAGAAGCATCCGGACTGGAAATTAAACAATTGAATTGATTTACAGTCAATTTTTTGCAGTTTTTGACCATTTCGCATAGTTCGCATAGTTTTTGCTGAATTTTTCGTTTAAATTCGTTTGTGAACGCATGTTTTCACTAAAAATTTGAATATATTGTAGAGTTCTACCAGATTTTCGAGCTGCTTCAAAAAAAAACATTTATTTTTATTCCATTTTTTCACTTTCCCACTTATTTTTTGGTATTACTTGGTTCGGTCACGGCCGGGGTCGATTTACGGTGCGCGGCGTGTCGCGTCGCGGCTCGGTTTTCAATAGGGGACAAAAATATTTGCTCTTTTGATCTTTTTTTTCAACTTTCTAAGGTTTTTAAAACAAAAGAGCATATATTTTCCTGTTAGGTATTAGCAAAACATGACTAAAAATTGAAATAAAAATTATTTAAGCCCTGCTTCAGCACCTCTAAAATAGAGCTCAAACAAAAACCGAAATTTCTACAAAACGTCGAATATATAGTGAAAAACTGCGTTTGAAAACGAATTTAAGTGAAAAATGATCGAAAAATTGAAAAAATCGATATTTTTAGCTAAAAATTTGTCTCAATATACAGGAAATCACTTGATTTATCTGAAAATGTCATTTATTTTAGCTGAAACAATTGAGAAAGTGCTCTAAAATTGGTAGAAAGTTTGCCAAATAAATTTCTGGTCATTTTGAGCGCTTTCTCGAATTTTACGCTCAAATAAATGATATTTCTAGAAAAATTTGGTGATTTCCAACATTTTAAAATCAATTTGCAGCTGAAAAATCGAGAAACTGCTCAAAAATAGCCGGATCTTCGAATAATCGAGCAGTTTTTCGACAATTGGCATCTTTCTGACCATTTTGGAGCATTTTTAGCTGAAATCAAAGAACTTTTCAGACAAATCAAGTGATTTTCTATATATTTTCACTAATTTTCAATGAAAAATAAAATATCTGTACTTGAATCTTTTTGTACATAATTTGCATATTATCATCTTCAAATGGCAATGCTCCGACGAGAAGTGTATATAATAAAATGCCCATCGACCAGACATCCGCCTCGTTTCCCTTGTACTGCAAGCCCTGTATCAACTCGGGCGCCGCATAGGCCGGAGATCCACAACACGTATCCAAATTGTGCTTATCAATACGGCCTTTTTCAGTCTTCGCGCATAACCCGAAATCGATCAATTTCAGGTGAAGATCCTCGGTGAGCAGGAGATTTTCCGGTTTCAGGTCTCGATGGGCATATCCTTGTGAATGAACGAAAGCGATCGCACTGACGAGCTGCCGGAAGAAATGACGAGCTTCAGACTCTTCGAGCCGCTCCTTCCGCACAATATAATCGAACATTTCTCCTCCACTGCAGTACTGAAACAAATTTAACAGTTAAATAGTTGTTTTTTTCTAAAATTAGGTTTTTACCTCCATAACGATGAAAAACTTGTCTTCTGTCTCTATGTAATGGTACAGACGACATATATTCTGATGGGACAAATTGCGCAAGGCGTCCATTTCCGTTTGAACTCGCGGCAGGTCATGCTGAAAAAAATACAGTTTTATCAAACAATTTTATCAACAAACTCACTCCAAGCTGCTTCTTATCTATTATCTTGATGGCCACCTTTTGATTTGTCAGCAAATGTGTTGCTAGGCGGACTTTTCCGAATCCTGTAAATAAAACAATCATTATTTTTTTAAAATCGATTAAAACGCTACCTCCTGAGCCTAATTCGTCGTGAACGGCGTAAAACCCCTGGAGCACTTCATACTTGCTCATGCTGAAATTAAAAAAAAAATTTTACATGAAAAATCTGGAAAATATCGATAAAATCAAAGCGAAAAAAGTTTGGGAGACGAATTTAAATGCGTTCAGATTTTGAATAAAGGTTATTTCGCGCAATTAGCAGTAGGGCGCGCTTGCATCCGTCTGCGTCTCGCGTTTTGCCACAGTCTCTCGCAATCACGTTAGATCGCTTTTTCGGATTGGGAAGAAATACAATTCTTTAAAGACAAAACATATTTAAATATTTAAATGGTAAAATTGTTCATGAAACTTCGTTTTTTTTTTCAATAAAGAAAAAAGGCGTCGTAAGCGAAAAACAGGGAATGCAAAAAATAGAGACTACCGTACTCGCCGAGTGCTGTAGCTGCAAATTTTAGCTCGTGTCAGGACGCGAATGAAAATATTTATTTTGAAAAGGCATAGTTATAGAAATTTTCAAACCACAATATAATAGTGTTGCGCGTGTCTTCCTCATTGAATTTTTCGCGCTTCATTGACAGTCGCCCGCCGGACAAAGTCGTGTACTCCACACGGACAAATACATTTAGTATTACAACTATTTAAAATCGAGCCGCGACGCGACACGCAACGCGCCGTAAATCTACCCCAGATATCGCCGAGCCAAAATGGCCTAGTTCGGCAAACTCTTCCATTTCAATTTATGAGGGAAGCCAGAATTCCGTGTTTGCCAAAAGTTATATCAAATTGTGTTTCTTTTCTATAATAAATTTACATTGACAAAACCAGTGTTAAATACAAATTAATTTATTCAACACGACCCGGAGATTAGTAGGATTTTAAATTTCAAAAAAAAAAATCGCATTCAAATCTTGCACTCCTCCTTTCCACGCCGTCTTTCATTTGATGTGGCAAATCGTGCAGAATACTTATTTTTTTTGGGCTCCGGCTTCTGAATTCCTCCCTCCAAATCGGTACACAGCTGCTGGGTCTGATGGAATTGACGGGCGTCGCAAAGATAACCGTTTCGACATTGTTGATCGTTGCATGGCGCGCGACCATCGTAGATCGAACGACGATTGTGGTTTCTGAAAATATAAAAGAGATTATGTCTGAAAATCTAAAAAAAAACTTACTCGTAATATTTGTTGAAAAGACTATCATCAGTCTTCATTCTCTCAATCATTTGATTATACTCCGTCGGGATTTGTCCTTTAAGACCATATTCCATGTTGGCACTTTGATAGAGTACTTCCCATTTCACATTTGTTGGATTCGCATTGTTGGATGTCAAGTTGAAGAACCATTCCTCATAGTCGATTACTTGCTGAAATATATAAAGTTCCTGAAATAAAAGCTCTCACTATACGTACATAAGTTGATCCCTTGTGGACCCCATCAATTGTGTAGATTCTATAAGCCGGGAAATAATCCGAGTAGGGTGTCACAGACGGAGCCGAGTAGACCACACTAAACGCAACACATTATCTGAAGCCCGTAGTTCCAGTTACTCACTTAGTTGGAGTAGACTTATAGTCATCCGGGTTCGCGTACATCATGTAGAACTTTTCAGAGTGGGTGTGCCCGAAGAATTGACCGACAACTGTGTTTGCGTATCTGAAATCATTTACAATTTTTACGTACTTCTCTTCTAACTTTTGAAACTAACCGATTGATAATCTTATAATAGTTTAGAGCATATCCTTCAAGAGCTTCTCCGTCGGATCCAGGGATATGTGCAACGATATGTACCTTGTCTCCAACATTTTCTGCATCTTGGAGCTGGTTGATGAGCCATTGAAGGGTGCCATCTGGGTCAGTTTGGTTGATGTATAGCCAGCTGAAAACATTATTATTGTAATCCTACAGTACCGCTACCGTACCCCTAGCCTGCCCCAATCATAACGTACCGTGTCCCTACCGTATCCCTACCGTATTCTTATCGTACAGTGTCCTTACCGTAACTCTGCCGTCTCCCTACCGTATCCCTCTCGTACACCAGTTATACCACACCGTGTCCCTACTGCATCCGTTTTGTACCGCGCCGATACTGTACCTCTACCGTACCCTACCATATTGTTCCCGTATCTCGCGGTACCCCAACCGTACCTCACCATACCTTTAATGTACCACCACCGTACCTTATCCTACCGTATTCTACCGTACCCCAACAGTACCCCAACAGTGCCATATGATGTCTGCCTAAGACCCCACCGTACACCTATCATACCCCTAATCATAAAGCACCTATATTGTATGTTACCGTACCTCGACAGTACCCCTATCGCAAAACTACCGTACTCCTAACATACTCTTACCGTACCCTTACCGTATCCTGTCGTACCCCTCCCGTACACCTCACCGTACCCTCACTTACAAATTGATGCGATCTCCATAAACATTATTCAGCGAAATCATTCGAAGCCCATCATAGATCTTCTTCATGTAGCATCCGTTACTGAAATTGAGATGCTTACAATTTTTTTCCCAAACTCTTCAAAAAACCCAACTATTCCAAACTCTTCTCCTGATCCGCTGGAATCCATCCCTGCCAGGCGTTTGACATGGCCTTGTAGAGCCAATCCATATGATACTTCTTCGGTGTGAAATGTGGTGCAATACTGTAAAAATGGTCGTGAGTGATAAACATAGAATACAAGTTCACCCACTTATCAACAGGAACTCCTTCATGATTCCCGACTGCAAAGTAGACCGGAGTTTTTGGGAAATACGAGCGAATCGTATCCGACAAGTTTTTTACCATAAACGAGTGGGTTTCCGGAGTGTACGCCCAAACTGTATGGGACACAAGGTCTCCGGATACCATAATGTAGTCCAGTTTTCCAGCGGTACTTGCGATGTTTTGGAGCATGTTCGTGAGAAGCCAATAAGGTGTGTCGCACGAACCAACACTTCCCCAAGGTCCAGCAGGTTGTTTGACATCTCCGTTTTCAACGATTTCCTGAAAAAAGTTAAGGGTTTATACGTGCCTACGTGAGGATCGCGCCGATCAATCAGCGACAAGAGCCACGCCCTTTGTGCATCGCTGATTGGTCGGCGGCCTCTTCAATTACGCGCGAAGTCAAATTTTTGAAATGCTTCTGACAAGTACTTGTTTTCTAGCGTTACATAGTCATATTTGTTAAAAGTGCAGAGTTCTGTAGAGGTTCTGTTAAGTATTTCTTCATTCAAAAATTTCAAATAGAAACCCCCCAACTTCGGGGGCTTCTCCTTCCCATCTCAACTTCCTTATCAAATAAATATTTTTCAGCAACCTTTGTGATCGTTGCTCTTTCTCCCTCTTTCTCAACAATTTTCCAAATTAAACACCATACCACATTCATATCTTGTGGTCGACAACATTGCGGAGTTCCACAGTCTGCCTCGAGCCCGACCGTGTAGAACATGTCAACATGAAGGTCGGTCAAGTGAAGTGCTCGCAGAGTTGGGTTGCCTGGCTGAAAATTGGAGGTTTTGTTGGTGTCGGGGTAGGCGCCTGTTTATGCCTACGTGCAAACCTACCACTTATCTAGTGGCATTCGGAAAATTTGGCAGTAGACAGTAGTAGGCAGGCATAGGTAGGCATACCTTTTTTGTCAAAAAAAAAACCTACCGGAACAACTTGTTTCGGCACGAATGGTGGCTGATTTCCAGGAATCGTCATGTTCCAAATTGTCGCCAATGGATCCACGAAGTCTCCGCAGTCTGAAATAATTCCAAATAGGCATGCAATCGTGCCTACCTACGCGCCTACATGCGTGACTAGCCTGAAAGATAGTGATCAGCTTGGCAGTCTACTAGAATCTTCTCAAGCCGCCCCGCACCCCATGTTCTATTAGGGCGGCGGGTCACTGTTACGCGTCGGTCTGGTAGTAGGCATGTAGGTAGGCATGTTTGTGCCTAGGCATGGTAGTACTTACCATTTTTCATAAGCAATCCGCAAAGTTGATGTGGAGTCACGAGAATTTGCTTGATGACATACATGAATTCGTCCTGAAATCTTTGATTTTCAATACATTTTTAAAATTAAATTAAATATTAATGTGTCTCACTGAGAAATCCGAAATAATAAAGTTACAGACATCATTATCTTCAATATGGAACGTTTCACAAATAAAAACCGCAATTTCCATAACACATTCTTCAGTCTTCTTTTCTCCCCACTCAAATTGCAAAAGGTCCACAATTGACTTGCATTCCTCGCATTCTGTCACCGCGAGGGTGCCTGGAAAATTTTTTCCTGGAATTTAAACACAAAAATGTAAATCTAAAACTCTACCCTGAAATGCGAGAGAAAGGACGAGAAGACCTAGGAGCATCGGAGCCGTATCGTTTCTGATGTTAAACGGGAGCAGCGGCGGAGGGGGAGAAGCCGAGGTTTCCAGTAATAAAGATAAGAAATTTGGAGCGGGAGAAGCACATGGCGATGACACGTTGGGAATGCTCACTGATTTTTGAACGACTTATCAGGTATGGAGACTACAAGTTTTTTGGAAACTATAACTTTTTGGAGAGGAAAAGTTCAAATATAGAAATTTTTCTTGAAAATGCACCAAAAAATGTGAATAAAACCTTTTTTCTGGACAAAGTGCCTACGTGCCTGCCTACTGCCTATTTTAGGCACGAGGCAGGCGCAGGTCGCCTAGTAGGCAGCTATCATTTTTGTATCGGCGCGAAAATTTCAAGAGAAACTACAACAATGGCATGTTTTCCTGCAATGTTGAAATTTTATGCCTGCCTACCGCCTATTTTAGGAATGTGTGTAGAACGAGGCAGGTGTAGGTGGTTCTAGTGGCCTGCAGACTAACATTTTTCGTGAACTTGAAAATTAAAAAATAACATTTTAACTAGTTGGGCTTTCCTGCCTGCCTATGGGCCTATCTACTGTAGGCAAAAGGCAGGCGTAGGCCGTTTCAAAGGCGTGTAGAAATTTTCGTGCGAAACCGAAAAAAGTTATGCAATATTAAATTAATATATATCTTCAAAACCAGAATACGTTTTTTCTACCTCTCTACCGCATATTTCTCGCCTGAAGGCATAGGTCGCCTTGCAGGCAAGTGGCACATTTGTGCTTATGTACATTGGAAAGGTTAAGAAAATGTTTTTTTTTAATTTAAATAAAATAAATTACTCCAAAAAACTGCACCAAAAGTTCAATTTAAAAAAAACGTGAACTTCAAAAATACGAGAAGATTCTTATCACATCCCCTACCCCCACTCTGAATTTTTTCATTATTTTTGTATTTCGAAACTTTCGCGTTGCATCTTCTCCCATCATGAAGAAATTGTCCAAAAAAAGCTCGAGAAGAAAAGTTAAAAATATTAACGAAAAAGTAAGTTGTGATTTTCGAAATTTTCAATTTCCAGGCGTCTTCCAGAACTAATTAAATTTCAGAAAAAGAAATCTAAGGCACGCAGTCATAAAAAGCAACAACTTCAAAAGTCGAAGCAACATGGTAAAAATAAGAAGACAAAAACTAAGTCAACTAGTGGATCTTTGTCGGTGGATAAATCGAAAGAGTCGGAAAAGATGTTGATAGCAAGGAAAAATGATTCAAGAACGGTGAATTACAAGGAAAAAGCACCGGAAGCTGTAAAAGATCATGAGATTCCTAATGCAAATCGCAGTGAGTTCTAGTGTTTTTTTTTTGAAATTTTTTTGGAAACTTTTAAAGGGCTCAGGAAAGTTTTTTAAACGGTTCGGAAGTTTTAGAAACCTTTGGAAAATTTCTGGAAGATTCTGGAAAGTTTTTGGAACGTCTGATGACTTTGAAAAATTCCAAAAATTTTCAGAAGCTTCTGGGAGCATCTAGACATTTTTGAAAGCTTATGAAAAATTTTTAAAGCCTCTGGAAACTCTTGAAACATTTTTTATTCGAAAAAAAAAAATCAATTTGAAACATTGAAATCCACGACGTCCACGTGGAAGCAAAATTATTTAATGACGTATAAAAAAAATTCCAACAAAAAAATTGTGCTTGCCTGTTCATCTTCTGCCTTTAGGTAGACACTAAAATGCCTACCTACCTTAGTAGGTAGGTAGGCAGGCATCTTTGTACCTACCTGAAAATCCAAAACCCTAACACCTCCACAATTTCCTGTTTCAGTTCCCGGAACGACACGGCTCAACGAACCGAAAAACATCGAGGTCACGAATCACGAGGTGGATGATAAGACGACGGAGCGAGTCTATAAGAAGTTGAGGGAAAAGAAGAAGTCGGCGGCGAAACCGAAACCAATCGATGCGAAAAGCAAGCTTCTGATGGATCGAGTGCCGAAAAAACCATATCGATTGAAGAATAAGCCCGATGGTATGATGTTGTGCGACGAGCCATCCACTTTCTACCGTACCAACACTTCAAAGAAGAAACTGAAGACGTCTTTACTTCCCGTTGAGGATTCTTATGATCACGTTCGAAAATTGGAGGACATTAAGAAGGAACCAGAGCAAGATGTGTACAAGGGTCAGGACGTCCCCACCTGGGCAGTAAAAATAGAACCAACTGACGATGACATGGTGAGTTATCTTTTTGTGTAGGTCTCAGGAAAAATAATTTTAAAAAATTTCAGAAAGAGACCGACGAGGCGATCACTGTGAGTACCGATCATTTGGAGATGTACCGAAACAAGAAGCTCAGTCTCAAAAGCATTCCCCCCACGAAACTGGTGCTCAACGAGCTACAACCGTTGGTGGAGTTGAAGAAGAGAGATGAAGTTCACTTTGAGACCGGGCTGGTGTTCTCCAACACGATTCGGAGTCTGTTGCTTGTCCATGAGAGTGCTCGAGCGCTGAGTGATGGAAAAGTGGATGATGAGTATTCCGACAAGAAGGTCCAGTTTGATACACAGGAACCGGAAGCAACATACATCTACTCGGTGAGATATTCCCGGCTGGGGAACAGCTAATTGAAAATTTTCAGAGAATCAACCCAATCGAATCGGCCAAAGCCGCTCGTTCTGGAAAGTGACACGCCAGCACTTCTACCACCAATACAACCACATCGAATTAGAACTGAACTTGATTTTGCCTTGATTTTATAAATAAAGTGTGCGTTCAGGGCTTAATTTAAAAATTTTTATTAATTTTAATAAGGAAATGCGAGCAAAAAAGTGAAAAAGGTTTCAATTTTTGCAGTGGGAGTGGATAGAAAGTAAAACAATGAAATCATTATGTGATGAGCGAGGTAAGGAATAACAGAAGAAGGCAATAAATACAAGTTTTTGAAAAAAATTTAAGTGAGAGTGGAGTAAATAAAAATGATGATGGGAGCTTAGTTCTGGACTTGGGAGGGAAATTGGTACTTACATTAGTTAATTTAGGTAAAAACCTGAAATTTTAAATTCCGGCAATTTTCCCTTTGGCCGATTTGCCGGAAATTTTTAAAGGGATTTTTTAACAGACGGATGAATTTTTTCTGTTTTTTCTACATATTTTCATAGAGCTTACTTTTAAAAATAGATGTAGGAACATTTATACGATGCGTACAATTTTGTCATTTGAAATTGAAACTCTGAAATTTCCAAAAAAAAAGTGCGAAACCACAATTTGCCGAGAATTTTTTCCGGCATATTTTCTAATAGTATTGCATGCGATACTAATTTCCGGATACCTTTTCAGTGCAATACTATTAGAGACTGCAAGACTAATTTCTTTGGGTGCAATACTAATAGAGAACATACGGTAATCGAAAAGTGAAATTAATATGCATTTTTAGGTTTAAAAAACACTAATTCTAAGCCTAATATAGACAAAAAAAGGCACGTTATATTTTCAAAATGATTGACTTTCTTTGGCAGGTATACTACACAAGTTCCGGAAAATTAAAAAAAAACTTTGAACAATAGAGTTTGTAATAGGAACAGCTTGAAAAATAGATGCAAAATGTAAGTTTTTCAAGATAATTCAGGCTCGCCCATTACAACAAAATTTTGAATGAAATTTGTAGAGGAGCACGAGTTTAATAACAATGAGTACAAGCAGTTTCCCAATCATCAAACCCAATATAGAACTCATCATATTCTGGGGGACTGGGGGCCCATTTCCTCACAGTTCCCAATCTGCCGACCTCATCTTCAGTGATCATATGGCCGACTTCATTCACTAATTCTCTCGCCACCATCATTGAATTTATCCTGGAACCCATTGCTGTGGTCAAGAGGTTTGTAATGTTACGAACATCATCAATAGTTTTTCTTTGTCTATTTCCACAATCACATTTTCGGATTTGAATACATCTTTCAATAATTTCACCAATCCCACAATTCGCTCATCCATAGTTTCCTTGTTATATGTAAAAACAAGAGCCGAGCTTGTGAAGCATTTTTGGGTGGCAACGCTTTCCGGTAGATTCCAAATTTTCCTTAGTGATTCAATATCCTTCTTCAATTCAGGAGCAAAAGAAAGATGAGGAAAACCTGGTTCCTCACATACTGCAACAAATATTCGTTTTGACACAAATATTATCAAGTTAAGTTTATAAAGATGTGTAAACTGTCTGACAGCTATCTTGGAATTCTGAGAAGCCATCGATAAGGATAATCTGAAAATTGTTATATAGTTAGACAGAAAAAACAGTATGGAAACACAGGAAGAGTATTTGAAACTATTAGGGTGAGAAATAAGTTTGTGGTTTTTTCTTGCGATATTTTTTCAAACTTTTATATGGTAGTTATAGGAAACTATGATTTGTGTACATTCAAATGTTGTGAATCAAATTTCTCGCTTCCATGCTTCTTGGAGCCACTTCTTGAATTTCAATAATTTCCAACTTCGATCCTTCGGTCCATTTTTGAAAAAGTTTCTCAGTGACGTGTGATTCAACAGGGCAATGAAATTCGATCGATTTCCATTTATTCACCGAGCTAATGATACTGTCGTTTGCAACAAACGCTTCTTTCACCACTCCCATCAGTCGCTCAATTTTCTCGGTTTCGCCGAACAATTTTCGGAACGCTCCATCGATAGTGGTCTGCTTTCAAAGTTCACGCAAATTCGATCTGGATCCTCGACTCGAAACGTTTGAGCAATTTTATGGAACGTGTAATCTTCAAAGTTCTCAAAGAAATTGGAGGAGAATGTCAAACTGTACGCTGTTTGTCTGTTATTTTTGAATGATTCGAAGATTTCGTTGCAGTATCCTAATAATTTTTGGTTCTTGTCCATACATTGCTTTTCGCCTGAAAATTTTTTTGGAACTGGCAACCAGAATTCAGATTTCTTATTCTCTTCGGCATGAACAGCGAGCTGCATCAATAAACGATTTGTCCCTCTTTCGTTCGAGTGAGAAACTGCCAATACCACCAGGTCTGTTGACACTCCGGTCCGAGATGGCAGCCAGAGCCTCGGAGTGACAAGAAGACGACGGACGGAACGGGAGAATTGATGAGCGGTGCTAATAACAGTACACAGTTTGACGAAAATCCAAGTTTATTGAGCAGGGCAGCTTTATGCTGGGATAAACGAGGCAAAAACGTAGAGAATATTTAGTGAATATTTGGGAGAAGAACGGCGACGGGCAGCCAGTCACGAAGGGGAACGAAGAGTGAAGTGAATAGTGGCCACATTTTAGGCCAGAAATTAATATGAGCAAGGGAATAAACAGCGCGCGCTACGACACTCCGATGTGTACAATGGCGCGCGCTTGCATCCTTGGCGGCAAATTCAAATGAGAATTATTTAATTTAATTAATTTAAATGGTGGAATGATTATTAAAGAACGAACAAACGGAATTGTGTGAGTAAATTACCGGCGGATGATTATCGCTGGATTGTGGGCAATTCTTGCCGATAATTATAATCCGCAAAGTTGGGGCGGCGGACCTCTGCTGAGGCCAAGTCACAACATTTCGCCTGGAAATTTTTTGGAACTGGCAACCAGAATTCAGATTTCTTATTCTCTTCGGCATGAACAGCGAGCTGCATCAATAAACGATTTGTCCCTCTTTCGTTCGAGTGAGAAACTGCCAATACCACCAGGTCATGCGAGAAATTCATACTCAAGATGTAGTTTGGTTGGTTTGTTAGGTAGTTTGTGATGGCTCTTGAATTGCTCGACACAAACTTCAGATTCACTCTTAAATTATAACAGTATTTAATCAATAAAACATTCATTAACCCACTGTTGTTGTACATCCATTTTTTCAATTATTTTTTTCTTTGCAAGAAAAGGAAGCTTGAACAGGGCGAACTTGTTCTTTGGCTCTGGAACACGGCCGTAAGTCACGTAGAGCATATCTGAAACATGACATGTTTTTTAATCAAAATAAATATTGAAAATAAGTCCAAGAATACATTTTTAAAGAAGATGAATAATTTGCTATCATAAGGTTAAAGGTGGAGTAGCGCCAGTGGGGTAAATGCTAAAATTAGTCCCATGGTTCCAAAATGACCGAATATCACAATAAAACTCATAATTTCGGAAATCGACCAAAAAAAAAATTTCCCACATTTTTTACACCGTAATTTTGTTTGAATTATTTGCATTGAAACATTGTAGGGGTCGGAACATGCGAAATTGCTTTGGATTTTCTTAAAAACTCATATTTTTCAAATTTTGGCAATTTGCAAAAACTTTGACCGGAAATTATGAAAAATATAAAATTTTTTGGAGTGTTTCATTATGATATTCGGCCGTTTTGAATCATTATAAGTGTATTTAAACAAAATCCCCACTGGCACTACTCCACCTTCAAGAAAATTTCAAATCTACAAAAGTAAGAGAGAAAACAAATTTTTATTTTCACAACTTTCGTTAAGGACACCAAGTACCATTTTTTCAATCTATGGGCATTTGTTCAGGCTGTAAGGAACAATTTGTATTTTGGCTATGAAACGAGACATACGAAGATTTTTAAATTTTTAGCTATTTGGCAATCTGGAAATGGTCAGTTCCAATCAAGGTAAAAATTACAAAAACGGTACAGCGGGACGTCCCGTTCCCGTGAAAATTTTTGAAACGGGACAACGGGACGTCCCGTTTTTGGGACAACACTCAAAAAACGGGACAAACGGAGCGGTTAAAAAAAAAGGATGCATAGTTGGCGTAAATTTTAGTGTATTCGAGGAAAATTAAAAAACTGCATATAAATCATTTATCTGCGTGAATATAAGTCTTGATACAAAACTCAAAAACAGAACTTTGAAATGTGAAACAAAATCATGAGGGAATTGTACCGTTCCCGTGAAAACAAAAAACGGGACAGCGGGACGTTCCGTTCCCGTGAAAACACTCAAAAAACGTGACAACGGGACAAACGGGACACGGGCCTTGACACCCTTGGTTCCGATCAGTGTGTTGCTAAATTAGATGATACTTTCAGTTGGAACCTCCATGTTTCCTGGAAAACGAGCTTGACGCAAAAAATTTCTGAGAAACTGTCAAAATATATTGAATAAAAGAAAAAATTCAAAAAAAAAAAAAAAAACTATATAAAACATACTACTCAATTGTCAGAAAACGAACGGTTTGGAAAAAAACGTTCAAAACGAACATCAAATGTGTTGCTATTATTTTACGACATCCTATACACCGGACACAAAGAGGAGAGCTATATTTTGCCATTGACACAACAATGGTCTGCCAATTGGTGTGCCACAGGTTTGCAGCTAACGGGATGTTGTTCGGCATTTTTTGATACAGTGCGCGTCACTTACTATTCATTTCAACAATGTTTAAAAACTAAGAAACTTTTATGGTATAGTATTGTTATTAGATCATTCAAAAAATTTTGTATTTTTTTCAAGTTTAGATTTTGTCTTGGTTTTTTATGTTGTTTAAGGAACTGTTATTAACGACAAGCCCAACAAAATCAGACATTTTGGTACATTTACAGGTTATTTGAAACTCCAACTTACGGCGACGAAAAAAAAAACAATTTTTAAACAGAGGTATAGCTTATTGGTAGTGTTTACTGGTTCAACGTGCCGAAATTGCTTGCAAATATGTTAAAATATTTCATCAGTGTTAAGTTTGAAAACATAAGAGATACACAAAAGAAATGTGTTACAACATTAATGTACACATTGCCATCAACATTTGATCAATAAGTCATTTCGCTGGCTTCTTACAGGCTTCTGAGTTACAGTCGATTTAAGTGAGCTTGGTCCAATTTTCCACTTTCTTCGCGTGGCCTTCATTCCGAAATGACAAACTTTTATGTGACAAAAGGTTTTTTGAAGGCAAAATATTAAAACTGACAAAGGATCCAGTAGAAAAAAATGTTAAATTAAAAAAAAATTTTCAACGATTTTTCTGGTTAAAATGCTGAATTTCCCAATGACGATACTCCTTCTTTAAACACAGTTTCCATCTTGAAATTTTGACAAAGACTGAAAAACGGTGTTTTTTAAATTTTTTTATTAATGCTTTAAAAGTTATTTAAGGTGTTAATATGCCTCGATGCCCTAACTATGTATAAGATATATTAGGCAGTTGGTTAAATACTAGTTTCATACAATCACATAACCTTTGTTGTATATCTTCTGGTTGTTGATCAGTATGTACATTTGGCTCTTAGCGTGAAATTTACTTTCTGTTCAAATCAATATTCTCCTTTTTTCTATCTCTCCAAACGTATGTTAATTTTCCCTTCCCGCTCTCTGACAATACCTACGGGACACAACAATCTGCTACCCCCTCACTTGTTCAATTTCTCACAGGAAAACTTTCATATTTTTTATTTTCAAATATCCATCTGCAAAGATCGAAATTAAAAATGAGATATTCCAGAATGAAAGAAAGCCAACTTCTGGTTTTCACACTAATCGCAGTTGGAATAGGTTTTGCTAGTGGTATTCTCCTACGACAGTTTGATTTATCGGATAATGCTCGGAATTTGGTCGGGTTTCCCGGTGAAATATTCATGCAGGTTCTCAAATTGATGGTTTTGCCATTGATCTTTTCATCGTTGATTTCTTGTGAGTTTTTTGAGACTGTGTATTTGCCTACATGCCTACCTATGTACCTACGTCATACTCAAAAAAATCTCAAACCTGCTTGCTTTTTACCTGCATTTTTATTCCTGGCTTAGGATCGCGTGCCAGCCTACGCACCTGCCGCATGCTTTCATACGCACCTAGCATATGTTTAACAACTGTATGCCTGCCTACGTGCCTACCCAAGACTACCCATGTGCCTTGTTCTTGCCTGCCTGATTCATGCCTTTCTACGTGTATGCCTATTCCTGTCATATGGCACTCTTGCCTAAATGCGTGATCAATGCCCAGGCTACCTGCCTAGCTTATGCCTGCCTGTTTAAGTGCCTATCCTAACCCTGCCTACACTCCTAGACCGCGCCTAGTCTAAGCCTGCCTGGCAAAGTGCCTAGATCATGCCTGCCTGATTAATTTTCACCTAAGAGCCTACTCTATGCCTGCCTACATGCCTACTTCAGCCAACCTTACACATTTTCCAGCCCTCGGTCAAATGGACGCATCCCGATCTGGAAAAATGAGTTTTATAGCAATTGCCTACTACCTGACCACAGTAATTATTGCAAGCTGTATCGGTGTTGCAATGGTGTTTCTATTCCATCCCGGGGACCCTGATATGAGAAGTCATCGGCCTGAGGATGTAGTGATACGAGAGGACAATAATATATCTGCACTTGATTCTATTTTGGATTTGATCAGGAACATGTTCCCACAGAATATTGTGGAAGCAACGATGTACAGGTCTCAGACGGCTTTTGTAGTTGTGCGGAAGAAAATTTTGAAAAATGGCACGATCACACCGGTTTTGATGCGGAAAACGATTAAATTGACTCAAGGAACTAATATTTTAGGTAGGCCTGCGTACCTACATGCCTACAATTTTCTTTCCAGGACTGATTGTATTTTGCACTGGTTTTGGAATAGTAATCTCAAAACTTGGAGGCAAAGTCCGAGTGATAGTTGAATTCTTTATCGTTCTCGATAAAGTTGTCATGAAGTTTATATCAGTTCTAATGTTGTTCGCCCCATTCGGAATAGTCAGTTTGATTGCTTCGAGCGTTTTGGACATCGATGATCTCTACAAAATGGTCACTACAATGGCTTTGTGAGTTTTAATTTAGGTAGGCAGGTTGATGTGCCTACGTAGGCAGATTGCTGTGCTTACCTAGGCAGGTTGATGTGCCTACGCACCTATGTGATGCCTACCTGCCTACCTGATGCCTGCGCATAATACCTAAAGCTTTCAATGTCTGATTGCCTACAAATCTGCCTACCTAATTCCTGCGTGCCTAGCGTTTGAACCTGTTAGCCGAGCGTACATAGTAAGTGCCTACATCTTGTCTTCCCGACTTTTTGATGCCTACCTGTTTGCCTACGTGCCTATCTTATATCTAGTTTCCTATGTACCTACGTGCCTAGCTGCATGTGCGCCTACGTGCCAACTCTCACTAGGTATGGCTGCCTGTCTACGTACCTACCTAGGTACCTGCATCACGCCTGTCCGAATGTGCCTACCTCCTAAATTTACCTACCAGATGCCTCATTGTCTACTAACCTTCTGCCTCCCCGCCTGCCTGCGTGCTCTACAGACTTATAAGCTTTAATATTTTCAGATACGTCTTCACAATAATGTGCAGTCTATTCCTTCACTGCGTGATTGCAGTACCAACTTTGTATTTTTTCATAACTAAAAAGAGCCCAATTGATGTGGCGAAGGGAATGGTTCAGCCATTTGTGACGGCAATCGGCACAGCGTCCAGTGGAGCGTCATTGCCTCAAGCGATGAGCAGTGTGGAAGAAAATTTGCATGTTGATGCCAGAATCGCTGGATTTATTATGCCACTCGGGAACACTATTAATATGGAGCGTTTTTAGTTTTAAGTTTCAATTCTTGTGTGGGATTTGAGGCTCCCGATGACGCCTTGACCCCTGAAATGTTCCAATTTTTAGGACGGAAATGCCCTTTACGAGGCAGTCGCCGTTATCTTCGTAGCACAGCTTAACAACGTCACATTATCCTTTGCAGATGTGATTACAATTTGGTAGAATGATATTTGACCCATCTATAAATCCGATCTCTCACTCTTTGTTGCAGCGTCACTGCAACTTTCGCCTCGATCGGTCTAAATGCGGTACCGGCCGGGCTAGTTTCGATGTTCGTCATCCTATCATCGGTAAATCTTCCAGTTTCGGATATTGCACTTTTGTTTACTGTTGATTGGTTCATGTAAGTGATGGGGAAGGATTCAAAAAGGTAAACAAAATGGGGTAAGCCTCAGATTCGGTTGGATTAAGGAAGTGTTTTCTTATATTTATTTCTAAAAAAAACATATACTGATTTGAATATTAAAAATTTTAAAAATAGAGTTGCCCACCAGAGATCAACGGCACATCATTTTCTATTTGGGGAAAGTCTTTTGAAAAAGGCTAAAGCTTAGGCTCAGGTTTAGGTTTAGGCTTAGGTTTTGGGCTAGGCTTAGGATCAGGTTTAGGCTTAGGCTGAGGTCTAGGCTTAGGCTTAGGCTCAAGCTTAGGCTGACGCTTAGGCATAGGGTTAGGCTTAGTTTCAGGATTAGGCTTATGCTTAGGAAAAAGAACTTTAAAATTTTTGCTTTGATTCTTCTCCAGGTACATCATCACGAGTCCTTAAATGTTTCATGCGCACCTAGTTACACGCCTGCCTACAATTTTTTAAACTGGTTTTTTTTCAAAAGTACAACTGATTGCATTTTTAAAAAACCAGGTGCACTTGAGAAGTAGGTAGGCGCGTAGGCATGAAACAGGCAGTTAAAATTTAATGCCTCACTTGAGTTTTCAACAACTTTTTTTATCGAATTTTTTAACAAAAACCAGTTTTTCAGAGATCGCGTCCGCACTGCTCTAAATGTCCTCGGTGATGCATATTGTGCTTGCGTCGTTCAGCACTTTTTGCAGGTAGTTCAAAAATTCTTAAACTACTGTAAAATGATGATAATCTATTCCAGGATGATCTTACTCATGAACATCATCATATTTTGGACGAATTGAAGTTAGAGGAAGGCGACTTAGCCGAGATTGATCGCCCGGATCAGCTCCCCGAAAAAGTGAAAAAGGTATTTCCGATTTTAAAATCTAAATTAAAAAATAAAAAAAAAACCAAACGCTGCTTCAGGTATCATTCGTCGACTTCCATCACATTCCATCGCCAAGTGCTCCGCCAGTTTTCAATTCCACAAAAACCTATTCTTTAAAATCTGCAATAATTGGCCCCCTGAGAGCCCACGTTGCTCTTCAAACCAGACTTTCTCAATTGTCAGAGGAATGTAAATTAGAGGAGCATGAATCTAAAGATCTTTAATGAACATTTCTTTGTATTGGCTTCCCTGGAACACACACACAGTTCATAAAGCTATTCTGCTCATCTTAGGTGCAAGCATTAGCATTATTAAATAGGATATCCGGTTGTGTATCTAGATTTTATGTCATTTATAGAAAAATCTTCCCACTTGTAGACTTTAATGTGGTTTTTCTGAACGTTTTAAGATGTGATATCACTTTTTGTTGCAATTTTTGGTAATAAATAGTAGATTTTAGTAGTTATCTATATTTGATTTAGAACCTAAAATTTATTAGAAATTGTAAGAAACTAAATTTGAAAAAAAACAGTTTGGCTGAAAATTTTGCATGAAAAGTTTACATATTTTAAAATTTAAAATTCAGAGTTTTCAATTTTTTTAAAAACGATTTTCATAGTTTAATTTAACTCTAATCACTTTTATTTTAACATTCTAGAGATTTAGCATGTAGAAATTCTTTAAATTTTTCAACAACTTCACAGTTCTTAGAAATTTTGGCAATTCACGAAAACTTTTTTGGAGTTTTCCATCTTCATAGACATGTGCAAAAATTGGCTCAAAAATTTAATCCAAAATTTTCATAATGCGTGTCAAAAAAGTTCTAGAATTTCATGATTTCACAGCCAACATATTCCTTCACAATTTCAGAGTTTTGTTTTTTGAACTCAAAAAACCTTCTCAACTCATTTGTCCGTCATCTAGATTAATTTAAGAAAGTATTTGATCAATAGCTCATTGAACTCTGGTTGCTGGAACTTCTATGTTTATTTCTGGGTATCAAATTGCTTTCTGAAATGGTCGCGGTGATAAACATAAAGAACTTGCATTTAAATGTTCGTTCTGGGGGCTTACCGAGTACCTTTTTAATTTTTTGTTGTGGCGAGGCGTTTCCCGTCCTCCCAAATGTCTTGTGAAATTTATACTAACCTTTTTAGAGGCTTTTTCCGGTTAAGGCGAGGCGAGAAGGCATAAATTTTTGTAGAAATCTGCTACAGAAAAAAGATGAACAATTTCAATTCAAAAAACATAGAGATAAAACAAAAAAAAACTACTTATCCCGTATACTCTAAACGTTCATCAGCGACGTGATTGAGCTGATAAGCTTCTTTCTCTTCTGGGATTAGCGTAGTAAGGAATTCATATTCCGTTTTGATTTTCAGATTGATGAAGCTATCACATTTGTGTGTGAATCTTGGAGCCATTTTTTATTTTAAAACTTTAGTTTGATGTAGTTCAATTTTTCCAAGATTTTGCTTACAAAATCTTGGTGGGCAGACAAGTAGGCAAATATAAAGGCACTTAGGCAGATAGTCTACGAGAAAGCACGTAATAGGCTGTAGGCAGGCGGTAAGCTCACAGGTAGGCAAAAAATAAGCTAAAATGCATTAATAATAATGTAGCAGGTAAATAATAGGCGTGAGACACTTAGGTAGGCAGTCATGTAAGCCTTAAGGCAGGCAGGCGTGTGTGAGATAGGCACTGACAAAATGCATGCATGTGGTAGGTGGGCGATAGATAGATTCTTAAGAGGCGGCATGCAGGCAGGCAAAAAATAGGCATGTAATAGGCTGTAGACAGGCAAAAGTCATGCACGCAATAGGCGAAAGGCAGGTAGGCAAAAGGTAGGCTTGTAGCAGCAGGCAGTACGCCGGCAAGTTCCCCTATCCTTTAGAGCTCCTGTAAAATGGTAAAACTAGCAGACTAGACTGCTCATATTCCGGATGTCAGGTGCACTTGTCCCCGCCACGATATTTGCCAAAAAAAATGTAAAAATGTCCAAACAATGATGACTCTCGATCTTTCTGACCTCTTCTCAGTACCACCCTTGTGTCTGAAACCTGAGATTTTTGACGCAGAAGCTTGCACATACACCGTGAAAAAAACAGAGAGCCAAACATGCAATAAAATGTTGTGAAGCGAGTTTCGTTCTCCATTTTTCTTTTAGTTTTTTGAACAGAACAGAAACAAAAAAAAACGAGAAACAATTATGTTAAAATTAGTACATGCCTTTCTTCGTGGACCTCTCGAACCTCAGACAAGACCTCAGAACAAGTGCTCACCCAGAATTTTGACTTTTGAAATGCTGAATAACTATAATCATTTACTTTTTGTTCTGTTGTAAATATTTGGATAAATGCCACAATTGATTATATGTTTTTCATAGCTAGTTTTCATGTATGTTCGGTTTCTTGAAGTATTTATTATGAAACATCAACTTTTGTTTAGTTTTACAATTAGTTCCAAATTTTTTTTTCAGATAATCAAAAATCATCACTTTTCAAATTTGCAAAAATTGAAAATTAATTTTTTATTCAAACTTTGTGTTCAGTTATCTATTTCAGTCAATTTTTTTTGTTCAGAGTATTCAGGTATTGTCTTCGTACCTGTTGTATGCTTGCCTCAAGCCTGCTTTGTGCCTACCTTAAGCATGCCTGCCTTCAAATCTGAATTTCGCGCTACGTGTCTACTTGCCTTCATTTTACCTGTTTGTTACCATCTGTGCACCAGGCCTTCTCAAGCCTGCTTTGTGCTTAATATTTACGGTCATGAATGTCTACCTGCCTACCCAAGTCTTTTTGCCTTATGCCTGCCTACGTGCCTACGTGACTTTATTTTCCCCTATCTACCTTTGTCTATCTTAGCCTTATATCTACCCTCTTATGCGCATTTTTTTCACCTATCTGCCTATGTGCCCATCTACACACTTTTTTTACAAATTACAATGTTTTTGGAGTTTGAAAGCTGAAGGCTTACTTTTAGGCTGCCTGCGTGCATGCCTATTTGCCTGCCTTAATCTTGCCTCATGCTATAATTTTAAATATTCAAAACTAGCAAAAAATAAAATCTTCGCCATGGAGATTTGATGTTTGACCTATTACAAAAAAGGTCCTAAAAATAACAAATGTCACCATTACATATTTCAAAAAAAAGCCGAAACATTTTTTAGTGTTTAGTCACAGTTTCCGAAAAATAAAAAATTCCGAAAAAACGCTATACGTTTAAAATCGGCCAAAATTTTGTATTTTTTGTGTCTACTATAGTTTTTCGTTTGCAGTGTAGCTTTAAATATATAAAATAATAAAGTTCATAACAATGTTTCTATAATTACAGCCAAAACTTTATTTTTTCCCCCTCTCACCTTTAAGCAGACGTCTTCTAATGTGGCTCCGTTCCGCCCTACTCTGATCATCCTTTTAACACGCACCACTTTGACAGTGTTTATATCTTGGTTTCCCTCGTATTTATCAAAAAATTGCCAACTAACAAAGTACGTAAAAAATATTTCTCTATTTTTCAACAGTTAAACATTTTTTGATAAAACTTAATACAAACGAGATATAAGCCATTAAAGTCGATTAGACAAAAAACAATTTTCAAATAAAAAATATTTCAGATTCCTCTACCAAAAAAAAAATGAAAATGATGCTCTTCAACTTCCATCGAATACGACATCCAGATGTAAGTGATGTTTTGTCGAAATTGGGGTTAGGTAACGTACAAGCCAAGAAAAAACACGACAATGTTCCCGCCAAAAAGAAGAAGAATGGAACCTCCCCCACGCAAAGTCGTTAAAGTTTGTTTTTTTTTGTGTTTTTTCTCTCGAGTTTCTTTTTTCTTGTAATCCCTCCTGGCTTAACTGGGTAATTTTGAAATTTTTGCAATTTTTAAAAAAAGAGTTTTGATAGATTTTTAGCACAAATTTTAAAGTTATTTTTTTGATGCAGATCTTTGAAATGTTAAGTTTTTCCCTACCTCAGAAATATCAAATTTAACTTCTAATTGGCATAGTTAGGAGCAGTTAGACTTGCCAATAACATTGTAGAAAAGTTCAAATTACCTCAGCAAACAATTTATTCTCAAAATATGATTTCTTTTTGTTTAGCAAGTTTTGGATATTTTCTGAAAATTTAATTCGAAACTTCGAAAAAAAAGTTGGTAAGTGAACAGCAGAGTCGTTAAACAAGGCGATTATTGTTATGTTTGGAAGAAAAAGAATACTACATCAGAGATCGGGAAAGGTCTAGGATTCTATGTAGGCATACTGGTGCCTACCTAATGCTTTCAAGACTTTTCCATTTTCTTGCTATTATTTTTTACCTGCATAAATCAATACATTAAAAATTTAGAGAACAAATTTCAAACACTACGTTATATGCACCTGACTTTTGCAGCTTTATCCCAAAAATTTCCCAAAAATAGTTACAGCGGCTGACGTCTAGCGGGTTTGGTTTTGTGATAAGACTCGCAAGGTGTCGGGCGCAAAAACTTGTTGCATATAGTAAAATTCTCACTAAAATTGTTTCAGCGGCCGACATCTTGCGGGCCCTATTTCGTATTCAAATTTTGTGACTTTGTGAGGTGTTCGTCCCAAAAAATGTGTGTTTTTTCCTAAACATTCTCTCTTATAGAAATCTTTAAAAAATCGAATTTTTTGTACTTTTTAAAGTTTAAAATTAAGCTTAAAAACGTGTTTGACATTAGCAGGGCAATTAATTTTCCAATTAGAAAAATTGGAAACACATGGAAAATCTGTGAACATAGGGTGAATGTTTCTTAATTGGCTTCTTGAACTTTACTAATTTACATGAATTTTTTAAATTTTTATAATAAAAGAAATAGCTCTAAAATTGAATTTGCAGCCCAATAAACTATTGTGCTTAATTTTGGTTCAAATTTTTTTTTTGAAATTTTGGCCAAAAGGAAACATTTTAAGGGAGCAATTTTTCAAATGTTATGCCAAACTTATGGAAAAATGGAATTTTGAATTCCCGCCAAAATTTTCGGAACACTTGATGTTTTCTTCGGATCGGCAAAATACACAAGGTGTGCATAAAAATACAGATTCTATGACTTTTTTCATCTTTACCAAAATAACTTTGATATGCATTTAACTACCATGTTTTGAAACATTTTCCCCCTCATAAAAATATCATATTCATATAAAAACAACCCCCAAACAGGAAACTGGCAAAGGATTGTTTGTCTACCTCTGAACATCCTGAACATTCTTTGCTCTTATTCCGGCCGTCTCCTTTGTGACATTCCAGACTCTACTCTAACCTAGTCAATCTCTTCCTTGAGAAAAAGTGCCGAAATAATTGGTTTCCAGTCGATGATTTAGTCCGGAAGTACGCGCAAACACCTCTTCCAAGAAAAAAAGTGCGGCGGTTTTTGCAGATGAAGAAAGAAGAACTTGATGATTTTTTTCTTTCCATAATTTGATCTTCTTTTCGCACTTCTTTCACAATTACAATTTACAAGTACGGGTTTTTGGAGAGTCAAGACTTCCAAGCTTTTCCGCAAACTTTTTTGTTTGGAATTTCTAAAATGAACGAGTTTTCCCAATTTTTTATGTTTTTGTTAACAATTTTTTTGAATTTTGAAAATTCTTCCAAAGAAATTTGAAATTAATTTGGTTTTTCCGCCGCCTGAAAAGATTCAATTTAAAAAATTCAAAAAAAAAAGTGACTTTTCCTCCAATTTCTTTGAAAATTTGAAGTTCGAGCTTCCCTCAAAATGAAATTTAAAAAATTTAAAATTCCGCCAAGATTTTTGCAAAAATAAACTTCAAATTTCGTCCCAAACTTTTATTCTAAAGGATTAAAGTATTAAAAGACGATCCGTTCTTCAAGTGCTATGCACTGCGGATCTGGGATTCAGGAACACTGCCTGGTGGTGATCCCTCTGGCCTGTAATTTAAGCCACGTCCTAGCCGGGGACTGTGGCCGATAAACCAGTCGTGGATTGCTCCACTTCCCAATAGAGGCTGGGTGAACCTAGGGGGTGAGGCCGGACTTGAACTCGTGACCTCCAGACTGCTAGCGGCCACCACTACCGACTGAGCTATCTGCCCCTAAATTGAAAATATGAATTTCCCTCCAACTTTTCCAAAAATTTTGAATTTTGTCTCATGTTTCGCAAAAAAATTTTTCTAACAATCTTTTAAAAATTAGAAATTTCAAATTTTCGAAATTATTTCAAAAACCAAAGTTATGTAGCGCCGAAATTTTTAAAATTTTGAAAAAAAAACTCACGTGGTGACAGACAGTCCCAATACGGTTTGATCTACAAAAAATGCGGGAATTTTTTGCCCAAAAAATGTGACGTCAGCACGTTCTTAACCACGCAAAATCAGCTGAAAACTGCGTAACTTCTCCCGCATTTTGTGTAGATCTACGTAGATCAAACCGAAATGAGACACTCTGGCACCCCGACCGGGAATGGTTTAAGAAGCTTCAGAAGTTACAAGAGAAAATCCCACGTCATTGTAAATAAAACCTGAACTTTTATGCTTTTCATCAAAACTTAACGTTTGATCTCCAATTGGCTCCTCTGAAAAATGCTCTTTTATACAATTTTCAAAAGGATTTTCTTAGAATAACTCTTGTCTATTATTGCAACCTATAATAACCAGGAATGTCTAATTGGATGCGAAATAAATTCACACGGACTTATCGGGATCTTTCTCACTTTCTTTGTTTACTTGACCGCATCTAGATCCACCCGCAATACACCACTTCCGTCAATATTACTCACGAATTCTTGGAAGTTTGATGCCAATTTCTTCAAATTAGGTGTTGAAGCCTGTGTTCTCTGTTTTCCAAATTTTGGTGTATTCAGACTTTAGCACTTTTAAGAAATTGCTCATTACTTGAATATTTTGTGGCTAGCGACAAGTTCATGAGTCTTACTATTAGTGCCTACGTACCTACGTGTAGTACCGCCAGTGTTTTTCACGGCGTAGGCAGCCTTGAAAGCACAAAGGCTTGTTTTATATTATTTTCTAGAATCTCAAATTTTCACTAGACAATCATAAATTCATGTTCCGCTATGCAAACTGAAGTGTGGTGTTGAGAAAAAACATTTTTGAAAACAATTTTCCACTGATTACAAGTTTGGGTTGAATGGCACTGACGCAGAAGGTGATGCGCGTGGGATTTTTGATATTTTAACGTTTAATTGAAGGTGTTCAAGCTTTGATTTACGCAAATCACAAAAAAAAGCTTTAAAAACATTTTCCTGTTTAGTCCGAAGTAGTAAAAATATATAAAGTAAGCACGAAAAAATAGTGCAACTTTGCAAGACTTTTTTCAGTTTTCAAAATTGATTCAATCTAAATTTCTTTTTCCATTGCTGAAGCTATTTTCTCAAATTTAATGAACGTAGAACTCTGCAAAAACGATGTTTCATCAATATCTGACTGCTTAGAAATTTATCAAAAGTGCAAAAACTAAATTTGGAATGCATTGCATTCTACAGTACCCCTATACATTTTGACACATCTTCTCATTTTGTTTCAGAAAATGTAGATGATTCTTGGATTTAGATCCAAAAAATTTGAACTTTGTATCAATCTTGCATGTTTGTACTCTTAGAAAACAAGCAAGGATGTCGTCAAAAAAATTATTTCCCATTTTAAGGAAAACCTGAAAAATCGGAACAAGTTTTAAAGTTCAGTGAATTTTTAACTTAATTTTAACATTTATTTAGAAGTTTAAATTTTAGTTTTAAAGTAGAAATATAAAAAATCTTTCTAAGTATATTCACGGTTTGAAGAAAATTTCCAAATCGTAAAAAATACATTTTTCTGTAGTGTCAGAAAATGGAATCATCTGAAAAAAATTTCGATCTTCCAAAAAATAATATTTTTTATTATATTGAAAATTATTAACCGAACAAATTGTAAATTTTTTGAAAACAATATTCAAAAAACCTGAACAATTTCGGTTATTGATTTTCCGAAAAAAAATTTAATTGAATTCTGATTGTTTTTCCCCAATTTTTTAGTGTTTTTTGAGAAAATTGGAACATTGAAAAATTATTTAAATTTCTAAAAAAAAAAATAATTTCAACAATTTACAAACAAGAAACTTTATTAAAAATTTGAAATTACTTATTAAAAAATCAAATAACTTTTTTATTTTAAAATTTTACAAAAAAATTGATTTTCTGTTTTCAAAAAAAATTGTTTTTTTTCTAAATTTTCATTATTTTTTGTATTTTCTGAGGATAATCCTAAAATCAGAGACTTAAAACTCCAAGAAAAAATTTGAAAATTCTGTAAACCATTTATTTTCATTTTCAAAAAGAAAACGACATACTTTGCACTAATCCTTCCGTTTCGGAAATTTTTTTAAAACTGAATTCAATAGAGAACATTGGCTCGCTGTTGTCAAATTTTCAGAAGATCTGACTTGTTTTTCTTGGGCTTATTTCTTCCTTGCCAATTTTTTCTAAAATTGAAACTAAAATTGAAGGCTGCAAATCGTTGAAGCTCCCTGGTGTACTCGAATTGCACGGCTCAACATATTTAATTATTAATGAATCACTCTTCCCGTTTTCCGGTTTCAAATAATTTTTTATTCTTTCCATCCAAATGTATCTCTTTTTATTTTCCATGTTTTCCCTTCTTCTCCTTCTTAACCATATTTTTGTCTATTTTTTGGCTATTATATAACCGGAGGGGACAAAACAACCTTTTTGGGAATTTTTTCTTGTTTCTAAAGGGGACAGTTGTGCATAACTAATTGAATCTGAGTTTAGCCTCCCTCACAATATTTTTTCAAAAGGGCTTTTGGTTTTGTTTTTTGTGTTTAAGTAAATCCTGTTTTTTGTGACTAATTTTCTGGAATTTAATCGTGTGTCAGGTGGATTTAGATTGAATCGAAAACTGGAAAACACGTGGCAGGTAATAGAACTTAAATGAAATTTAAAGCGAGTTTCTAAACAAAATAAACATCTGCCTTATTTGGAACTGATTGTGAGCTAGTCCCAGTTTAGAGAAACTTGAACCTACTTCATTTTATATTTTGAATGAAGCCACAGAAATTATTGGAAACAATTAAAAGAGGAGTAGCGCCAATGGGGAAAGTGTTTAAATCTACTCCTATGGCCCCAAAATGACCGAATATCGCAATAAAACTTTTCAAAAATAAGGGTTTTCCCTTTTATACTGTAATTTTGTTTTAGTTATTTGTATTAAAACATTGTAGAGCTCGGAACATGCGAAGTTACTTTAAATTTTCTCAAATGCATATATTTTTAAAAATTTTAGAAATTTGCCAAAACGTTAACCGGAAATTATGAAAAATCTAAAATGTAGTGAAGTTTATTCGGTCGTTTTGGATTATTATAAGTGTATTTAGGCAGAATTCCCACTGATGCTACTCCACTTCTAAAAACAAGGCAAAAATGATTGAAATATTTTTTACGTTCTTGTGTAGTTGCTGCACCACTAAGTTTTTCCCGAGATTTAACTTTGATATGGTCAAAACGTGAATTATTGTTCTACCACTATTTTCATTTAATAAAATAGATCTACATATAGTGCGATCTATATTTGTTACTTGGTACATAGGTGACGTACAGTCTTTACAAATTGCTCTGTGTCCCTCCCGCTTTCTGTGTGTCCATGCCTAGCCGATGGGCGGCAGAGCAAAGAGCAAAGACTGTAGATTGCTATGTGCCAAGTTACATGTAGAGAAAGTAGAGATCGGACTATAGATAGGCCGAGCACGGCAAATTTCAAAAAAGAAGATTTGTACATTGGGGGGAGGCAATCTGCAACATCTAATAATCTGAAAATTTCGGAAATGTTCTACTATGCGTATATAGTGTATTTATATTAAATCCCAACTGACTATCCTCCACTTTTAATGAAAAATGACATAGAGATTTGAATTTTCCAATCTTCGACCACACAAAACTTCTACAAAAATAAATGTTCTAGTACCCCTTAATTTATTTCAGCCAAAATAATTCAATTCTAGTTAATTCAAAAACAAATGTGCCGTACTAATATTCAAATGAGTATATAAATCGAATATTAATTTGAAATAATTTTTTAAAAATATTTTTTCTCAGATCCCAAAGCACACCCAAACTTTATTCCAAGCACGTCAATAGGTCAAAACGTTTCTACTTCATCCAAATTCATAAATTATTCCACAGTTTCTGAATAGAGTGTGAAAAAAAAATCCAAGTTTGATGAGTCAAAAATTCTCACTTCCATCTTCATACATTTTTCATAAATCAAAGTGTGTGGGGTTGAGACCTGGGGGCGGAGCATGCTCTTTTCAATTCCTTCTGTCTAGAGACATTTGCAAATAAGTTGTGTCTCGGTAAAGCACAAAGTTTGAAGTTTTTGAACAGGAAATCAGGTTCCATTTTATTTCGAAAGTTTCCATGTTCCTACCCACATAAATTTACAACAGTTTTGCCTCCTTTGGTTTATGCTCAGAAATAGGCTTAAACTAAGACATAGGCTTAGGTTTAGGCTAAGGCTTAGGGTTAGGCTGAGGCTTAGTCTTAGGCCTAGGTTTAGGCTTAGGCTTAGGCTTAGGCTTAAGCTCAGGTTCAGACTTAGGCTTAGGATTAGGATTAGGCTTAGGCTTAGGCTTAGACTTCGAACTTCAAGCTTAGGCCATCAAGACTAGGTATGCAAGCTCAGGCCCTCAGCCAACGCCCAAAGTTTATTTGATTGACTGTTTTCAATTTTTTTATTGCCCTCTTCACAACTCCGCTGTTTTATTTAATTTTCAGATATTTTAAGCAAATATTTGCACATTTTCTTGTTTTCTTGTTCCAATGGGAGTATTGTTGTGATTCCCCTCCCTTCCACTACAATTCTCCCCTCCCTCCTCCTCCTTCTTGTTCCTTCAATTATTTTAATTCCTTGCCCCACTCTGTACATCCCGGCACGCAAACAATCCTGTTAAATTTTAATTTTGGATTCTAAGGTCTTCTGCATTTTACCACATAAACAAAAATAATTCAAGAGTTCCGTGCTCTTTGCTTTTTTGAGCTCTTTTTATCTTTTCACTTTGCATCTAAATTCACTTTTATGATGTTCTTCCTGTGAGATTTCTGAATGCTTTTTCTGATTTCCAAAAAAAAAAAGCGAAAAGAGATAAAAAATGAACTTGGACAACCTTTTCCGAGTTTTTATGTCCTTATAGAAACTCACAAATGAATTTCATATATTTTTAAAAAATCCAAATAAAAAGTGTTTTGTGCTTCAACATCAAAATATATTTTTCCTCCAAAAGCTCCAAAATTTTAGAGTGATCAAAAAAATCAAAAATACATATCTGAGTCTAAAACGTCTACGTTTTTGTGGTCTTCTAACAATTTTCAGATTCTACGATATTTTTTATTTGTACACAATTTTCTCTTGAAATCTTAAAATTATCATGCAACCCTCTAAAACTAGGTTTTTTTCCTAGAAAAGCTTGGATACACCAAATTAGTATTTCTCCCACAATTCTGCACTTATCGGTACTTGAATCCATTAGGAAAATTTCATTCAAAATTTACAATTCCAAGGATTTCTTTTCTGTTCTGAAAATCCAGAAGTAATTGACATTAAAATTTTTACGAAAAAAAATTGAAAATGTTTTCGAAAACCAAATTGCACGTGAGTTTTGATTCGAACTTTCAGTGTGAAAGTGCTTTAAAAATTTCAGCTGCCTCACATTATGAATTAATGAATTTTTATGTTTTACTATGTTTGCCCCCTTTGAGATCTAAGAAAACTAAGATTTTTAGTTAGTGTTTTGTTTTTTTTTTCAAATCTGGATTTTTCGGCGAAAAACTCTACTTTCCTAGCAAATTTTTCAACTATGTTACGAACTTTTCCACCTTTTTTGTGTTTCAGCGGTGAGCAGCAATCGATTTTTTACGGTGATTCGGCAACACGGCAAATTGCCGGATTTAAAATTTCCGGCAAATCGGCCTACCGAAAAATTTTTGCACATTTTTTTTTGGAAATTTCAGAATTTCAACTCCAAATGGCAAAATTAAACGCATCCTATAAATGTTCCTACATTTATTTGGAAAAGTAAGCAAATTCAATGCAAAATATCTAAAGTAAATGGTAAAAAAAATTCAAAAAGGCACAGTTTACAATGTTTCCGTCTTAAAAAAATCCTCTAAACATATCCGGCAAATCTGATATCCGGCAAATTGGCAAATCGGCGTTTTGTCGGAATCGAAAATTTCCGGCAACATGACAAACCGACAATATGCCGATTTGCCGAACGGCAATTGCATCCCTAATTTTTTCCGACTTTCTAGCGCATTTACTCATATTTTTATTTCAACTTTCCATTCTTCTTGGGGTATTCTCAACTTTTTTGATGCCTTGCAACAATTTTCTCGCATACTTTTCCCAATTTTCACCGCACTTCTGCCAACTTTCTAGCGTACTTTCAAGTCTTTCTAGCTCACATCGTCACATTCTCATCTTCTTTCTGACACTTTTTCTTCCTTTCTAGCTCACTTTTCTATGGCACTTTTCCAATTTTCTAGCGGTTACCCAAAATTAATTAATCTCCTATAAGTATCATTATATCAAACTACAAGTTCAAACTACAAGGACCATAAAAAATAGCTGTAAAAATTTCAGATTTTATTGAATTTATTTTAGATTTTTTTAGCCTATTTTATGTTCCGAATGAATTAAATATGACAAATTGTTTTGAATATCCCTGTGTCCAATTGTATGTATTTATTTTTTTCGGGGAACTTTCCGGGCGTTTTCCAGGCGAATGGCGGGAAAATCATTGCTTATCAGACTCATTTTCAGACTTTTCTAATGATAATAATAAATTTCAGATGATCGAAATAAACGACACATGCGCCGAAGATCCTCCACAAGCTGATGCCTTTCGAATGATCCTCATAGTAATAATTGGTACAGTAGTATGCTCACTCGGAATTGTGCTCAACACCTTTCTGCTCCTTTCACTTCGCCGGCTAGACGTCTTCCGATCAAATATCCTTTACCTTTTTCTTCTGGCATGCCTTGACATTCTCGTAGAACTTTGCTTTATGGTAAGTCATTTTCAAATAGTAGTTACTAATCAAAACAATTCAATTAACCGTTGATTTCTGATAGTTTCCACCTGTTTTTTGACATTCAGGTGGAAAAAAATGTTTTGGAAATGTTTCCTGTGTTGGCATGACTGATTGAATCTAGACTAATTGTGTTTTAGTGGGTGAAGTGCTAACTGGTCATTTTGGAAAAGAAAATAGAAAAGGGTTTTTTGGTCAGGACGGCGGACCCGAGGGACTTTAAAAATTGATAGTTAGGCACGTAGGTACGTAGGCACAAAGGTAGGTAGGTAGACAGATAGATAGGTAGCTAGGTAGGTAGGTAGGCAGGTATGCAGTTACGTAGATAGGTATTTCATACGGGAAGTACATTGGTTGGTAAGTAGAGTAGATAGGTAGATAGGTAGGTAGGTAGGCAGGTAGATTGTTTGGTAGGTAGGTAGGCAGGTAGATTGTTTGGTTGGTCGGTATGAATGCACAAAGGTGTGCTTACCTATCATTAAAGCGATACTCTGAAAAATTGTCTATTGCCTTTTAAAAACTTCCTTTTTTTTTCACCCCAAAATTTATTTTTCTTACAGTTTTAAGCGTAAAAATGATTCCCAATTTTTGAGCGACTAATGCCTGCCTTGTGCCTACTTTACCTTAATAGGTACTCGGCACTCACCCCTGAAATCGTGCCTGATCACGATAATAAGCGTTAACTTGGTGAAAACGATTATTCAACAAAATTCTGAGAACGAAACTTTTGCAGCATAAAATTAAATTTTGATATAATAGATTTGTAAGATCAAATACTGGTCGTCAGCTATAATTGTTTGCAAATTTTATACTATGTAACAGGATTTAGGCTTACCTATTTTGAAATTGTTGTACTAGCGGCTTACCTAATTTGAAATTGTTTGTTTCTGAAAATAGATTTAATTTTACAAAGTCAACAAATTACAACACAATAGAAAAACCAGATCTTATAATTAATACCAAATACTTTTTATCCAAATCTCAACCTATTTCAGTTAATATTCCCGGCATCCCTAGTCTGGGACTATTTCCGAGTGGAGCTTCTCTACACATGTTGGCACTTCTACATCAAATACGTGTCAACTGTTGGGCAAGTTCTAATCGCTGCATCGACACTTCTCATCGTGGCTGCATCTTTTGAACGCTACATTTGCTCCTTGAAATCTTCGATTCAATTTTCCCCGCAGAGACGATTTCTGTTCATTTCCATTGTTGGAGCATGCGCCCTTTTTATGAAAGGATCAGTATTTTTTGAGTTGGAATTGCAGTCACTTCCACATTGTCCACCATTTCAGAATTTGCGGTTGGATCTGTCAGAGATTACTAGAAGGTTTGCATATTTTAATTCTTGTGAAAAAAATTACCTACCTACCTGCCTACCGGATCGCCGGTAGCAGGGTTTTCAGACAACAATTGTCTTAATTAAAACAAACAAACATATAATTATTGTCAAAAAAACTAGTTTATTAACTTTATGAAATCGATTATAAAATCTTTGGAAAGTTCCAATTTTTTGAAAAATAAAACCTTAAAAGTCGATATTCGAAAAAAGGTAAAAATTGAAAAAAAAATGAATTTTTCAGAAAATGAAAAGTTTTACATTTTACAGGATTTTCTCTTACATTTTTGGTAAATTGATAAATTTTCAAGTTGTCAAAAATGCGGATTTTTTGAGTAATTGCTGTAGGTTCAAACCAGGGGTGCGCGGCAATTGGAAATTTCCGGCAATCTGCAATTTTGGCAATTGCCGAAGTTGCCGAAAATTCGATTGCCGAACGGCAATTGCTGCGCACCCCTGGTTCAAACCCCTAGAATGTTAAAATACAAACAGTTAAAACGTGATTAAAATCTAATAATCTTAGAAAAAACCTTTTTTATTGTCGAATTCCAAAATTAAATTTTGAGCTTTAATCTCTAATACTCCAGGACCAAAACCTATTTAATTTATGGCAAATTAATTTTCAGCGAAAGCTACAAAACGATATGGATGTTCTGGTGTCGATCAATATTCAACGTTTTTCTTCCATTTTCACTTCTTCTGATTCTCAACTCCCTGACAATAACCAACCTGAACAAGCTCCATTCAAACGGATTTCAGTCGGTTTTGGTTGAGGTGAGCACTTATTCGTTATGTATACACAGTTATTTTTGGTTCAAAACCTGTACTTTTTTATTATTTTTTTGCCTGTGTGCTGCTGCTTATTGTTTCTTTGTGTTCTATTCAGAATCGGTGTCAAAGTATTGCAACAACTTCTGAGCTTCTTCCTGACAACCTGTCCTTCCAACCACTTCTCGGGACCTCACTCACCTCGTCAACTATCAACAGTTTTTCTTCGTTTAATGATGTGAGCTTTCTGCTGTTTATATTGCTTCGCACAGCTGCTTTAAGTTTATTTGGTTTTTTTGAGTTGCAGTAAAATATTGTGAACTTGAAAAATATTTATTTTCAGTGTGACTTTTTGAGTTAATGGCTAAAAACTTTACAGACTTTGGTTTAGAATCCGTTAAATATAAAATAAAGAAATATAGTTGGAGTATCATCAGAAAATATCCTAATATCATAGTAAAACTATTTTTAAAAAATTTATTTTTTCGTTTTATTTACAGTTAAGAAGTGTCAGATTTCACCTATCATAATTTTAGAATTGGAGAAAACCAAGACAAATGTTGAAAACTGTATTATATATTCCAAATACATTCTAATTGGTCATACTTTGAAATCTACATTCTTGAAAAATTTGGAGCATTGCCAAAAACTATGATTGAAAAATTTGTTTGAAAAATCTAGATTTTCTGGAGTTTTTTATAACCAGATTTGGTAATTTTGAACTATTTTAAATGGATTTGGAATTAATTTACTTACGACAATCTAATTTTCCCATGTTCTCTGAAAAAACCGAAAAACTCGCATAAAAATTATTTTTAAAGTTTTCAATTTTGTTTTTCTTCCAAATTTTTGATTTTTTTTCTAGGGAAAACTAAATTTGGTTGGTGAAAAATTCAACTTTTTCCATATACCTTTTTTTAATCTTTTCTGAAAATAATCAATGAATTGAAAAACTTAAAAAAAAATACTGTTTAGATTTTTTGATTAAAAAATTGTTTCCAGATTTGTCAATGTTTTCCGAAATAAACCAAAAAATTTAAAACTAAACATTTCTCGTTTTTAGACTTTCTTTTCAAGAAGTTGAAATAAAGTTATCCTGGTGAAATATTAAGTGTGTAACTTTTTCCAATTTTTTTTGTTGAAAATTTAAATAAAATATACACAATTTCATTTTTCTCAATAACGATCATACTAAATTGTGTCAAAAAACAAATAAACTGTGTCAACTTTTCAACTTCTCACTAAAAATCAAAAAATAATTCCCACTCCCCATTCCGAAATTTCAGCAAATGCCTAGCCTGCTCCGTCGCAATTCAGAGGCATGTGCAGCCCGTCGTCGGAAGCGCGACGCGACACGCACGTTGGCAGCACTCATCACAATCTACCTGTTGACAAACACATTAAACCTACTGATAACAATTATGGAGTTTATCAATCCAGATGTGTTGGGCAGTTTAGGTGAAGGATGGACGTACAAGTGAGAGAAAGTTGACTGTTATCAGGTGATTAAATGATTAAATTATAGATACCTGGCCGACTTGTCTTCTGTGCTCACTATCTCATCAACTGCCTTCCGACTACCTGTCTATTTCCATTGTAATGGAGACATTCGCGCACAGATACGACACTTTGCAAAGGCTTGTTTTATTGAGCAGAATGAGAAAAAGAAATTGGTATGCATTGGGTTCAGAATGTCCATTAGGAAAAAAATTACTGAAAATATGTTTAAAGCTAGGTGAAATTCGTAAATTTTTGAAGTATAGTTTAAATTGAAAATTGCTGGAAATTGCCAACAAATTCTAAAAGCAACAATTTCGGCAATTAGGGCAATTCGGGCAATACCCAAAAACTTCAAAAACCTACAATTGCCGAAATTGTCAAAATTGCCGAATGATAATTTTTGGAATTTTCGGCGAAACTTGGAAATTTTTAAAAATTGCCGATATTGCCGAAAATACGAGTTGGCAGATCTTATTGTTAATTTTTGCCGGAATTACTCGTATTTTCGGCAATATCGGCAAATTAGCTAATAAAAAATATTTAAAATGGTAACAAATTGCTGAATTTCTAGAGTTCGGCAACGAAATTTTGTCTGGTCTTGGCAATTACCAATTGGCAACAATTTCGGCAATTTTGGCAATACTGATTTTTGCCGAAAATGATTTTTTCGAGAATTTCCGATTTCCTGACCTTAAAATTTTTTGAAGATTGCCAAAATTATCGTTCTTTAAAATTTTTGGCAGTTGGTGATTTTGAAAATTGACAAATTTCAAAAGTTCTTATTATTTCCAAAAATAAACATATTCGGCCAAGGGCAACTCCGACAATTTTGGCAATTTTCACTATTGCCAGAAAAATGCATTCTTGTTAATTTCAAAATTGTCAATTGATGAAATTGCCCAAACTTCAAAAAATTTTAAAACCGAGCTCCCCTGCTTTGAAGCAACATTTTTAAAAGCAAACTTCATACTTCTATTTCAGAAAAAACTCACAATGCACCATCCAATTGTGTCCTCCTCCACGGAATCTGTCCTATGAACAAATTGACCAATAGATACTCTCAATCAAAAGAAAAACGTGTATTTACTGTTTATTTTGTGTATATTTGAACTTTTGTGTAACACATACATATGTATAAATATTTTGGTGTTTGCTGGTACAAGTGGATGCAGGGAAAAGAGTTGCAAAAAGGAAGTAAAATTGTATAAAAACAGTATGATGGACAGATTTTGGAAGTGTAGAAAATACTATAAAATGAATTTTTTTCATAAAGCTTTGTAGTGGAAGTTTCAGGTCTCATAGAGTTGCCAAACTCTCCAAGAATATGGACTTTTTGAGTAACTTGGAGCATCACTGGAGGATTAAAATAAATACCGTTTTTCTTCTATTAGTATAGCCTCTCATCAATCGACTTTGTCGGCTTATATTTCAGCGGTTACAAAAAAATTTTTGACACTTTCGAAAACAAGAGCATAACAATAGATTTGACAAAGATTTTGTCGTTTGAATTTTTGAAATATAGTTAAAGGCAACCGAGATATAAACGGTCAAAGTCGAGTAAGGGGGCCATACTAATAGAAGAAATACGGTACTATAATGTTTAAATATTAACAATGAAAACGCGTTCAAAATTATGATAGGTAGGTTTTTACCATTTTTTCGATGCACCATGTTCAACTGAAAAAAAAACTAATTACAGATTAATGTGGAAACCAGGACCTCTCCAGATTCTAACTTCAAGCTTCCACATTTTCCGCATTTATAAACTTTCCGATCTTTGATCAATACTTTTTGAAAACTTATATTTCATATTAAAAACCCGATGATTCAACTGTTACACTATTCACTTTTTCCTCAGTTTTCCCTCAAATCAACTTTATAGTTTTTCCAAACATTAAAATATCTCTTCATTATTATTTCCCTTGCATTTTCCCCATCCATTGTTTTGATTACCTCCCAGTCTGTGTCTCGAGTAATTTACAACATTTATCCCCCAAATGCATCTAAATAACCACCTGAGAAACTAGACGTGTCACAATGATTTATTGTTTCTATGGGTACTGCTCAATCAGATAACCAATGCTCTCACTTCTCGCGCGCAAACAATGTCCCTTTTTATCTGATGAGCCCCCCCCCCCCTAATCTTCAGGTACACCTCTTACGTTGAGAGTGCTAAAAGTGTGTCTTTTGCTCTCTTGCTCCATTCCCAAATACTTAATTAACCATTCACCGATTTTATTTGTGCGTTGTTGTTTTTGAGAGAACGAGGTCTCTAAGAAATTCGAGAACACCCCTTACGACTACTAGTGTACAACTGAAAAAAGGTCTGGCTTTATTTGTGGTCAGGGAGAATTTCTCGGGAAGATTACGGGGATTTCTCACGGGTATTTGGTTGGAAATTCTGGAAATTTTCAAAGATTTCTGGAAATTCTCATTTCGGAAAAAGTAGGATTTTCGTAGATTGTTGTAGAATACATTTCTTGACAGCCAGGTGGCTTCAAGATTTGAAGAATTACTAAAAGTTGGAGTATTCTTGGCTTTTCTAAAAATTGTTCAACTTGAATAAATGTAGGCAGACATATATTTTTCCTACCTGCCGATATGCTTGCCTACTATGCCTCCCATATGCAAGCCTACCATGCCTAGCATATGTCTACGATATACCTACCTTCATAAGTGCCTACGCCACCCTCCTAGTAAGGTTTCCATGGTAGGCTGACACAGCTGTGCCTATTTTTAATGCCTACGTACCTACCTATCGCCTACCAGCCTATGTGCTTTTCACAAAAAGTTATACATGGCCCTTATTATTACCTTTAAAATTAGGCCGGAATTTCCCGATTTTTTCAAAATTGGCTTACTCTCAAATTTTCTTACAATTAGACGTATCGTAAATGTTTGCATGTTTTTTCCAGTTTTATCAGTCTAAAAAATTTTTCAAATGAATAAAAATTAATTTTAATGCTCCAATTGGTGCAAAGACCTTAAACAACCAACAATTAACTACCTGAACATAACCGGCGGCTCTTTGAGAGTCATCTTGCTCCATTTTCACCCCCACCCTGCTGTAAAACTTCTCCATCACCACCACAACCACCACTTTCTCAAACCCATTACAGTCTCTCTTTCTAAGTTTCCGCCATCTCCAAAATAATTCCCATGTAATAATAATTTTTATAGGGGCAATTAACATTAACAATTTGTTCCTTCTTCCGTGACCCGTCTCACCTTTTCCACCTTTTTTTTTTGTTTCGCATCTGAAATTTTCCAACCTTGAAGCGTGAATGCGTGACTGCTTCTGCACAGATTAAGACCAGTAATGTCGAAAAGATATGAATGAACAAGTTAGTCAGGCTTAGTTTGTTTCTTTCGCAGTCTCGCCCGATCATGCCTAACAAGCCTAAACATAAGCATACGCCTTGGCCTAAACCTTGGCCTAAGCCCTGGTCTAAGCCAAAGCCTAAGACTAAATCTAAGCCTAAGCCTAAGCCCAAGCCTTGGCCTAATTGTAAGTTTGGCCTAAAAAACTCTTTTTTTGTTTGCGCCTGCTATTTTTCATTCCATCATTCATATATCATATCCCATTTTCGAAATGGAACAAAAGAAAAGCGATCCTTTTCGTTTTTTCCAACAAAAAGTGAAAAAGCGGTTAGACTTGAAAAAACGGTCATAAATTTGACGCATGAATAGTTTCGGATGCAGAAAGACTGCAGAACCACCCTGGCCGCGCGCATTTTTCCGAAAAATCTAATCTATATCAGAGTTTCTGACTTTTTTTGTGGAGATTTTGATTAGAAATGTGTACAATTTGTTTAGCAATGCGATTTGAATAAAAATAGAGCGGAAATAATATATTTTTGGTTTTTGGTTTTTTGTCTAGATTTTGGCTTTTCACGCACGTAGGCAGGAAGGCATTCGGTAGGCACGTAGGCAGCTGGCGATGCGGTAGGTCGGCAGGAGGCAAGTGGTAGGTAGGCAAGTAGGTAGCTAGGCAGGAATTTGGCACGTAGGTAGATAGGCATGAGGTAGCCACATAGGCAATGACGTAGATAGAGAGGCATGTAGACATGTGGGCATGGGGTAGGCAGGTATGTAGGTAGGCATGAGAAAGGCATTAAGGCAGGCATGTAGGTGGGTAGGCATAATGTTTAAAAAAACACGCAATTAGGTACGAATGCAGGAAATATACACATGGGCAGTTAGGCATGATAGGCATTAGCTAGACAGAAAAGTAGGTAGGTAGGCATGTAGACGTGTAGGCACTAAGCAGGCAGGTAGGCACGGAGTAGTATGCTGGAAGACGTGCCTGCAGAACTCCAATCGCTTCTGCTTTCCAAAGTACAAGTACTAGAAAATCAGAAAATACAAAAAATCTTTGGAATTCGTGACGTAAGCCTTCCCATGTCAGAAAAATAAGCAAAATGAAGAAATTAAATTAAAAAATAATCTGTAACACAACAAGAACAACACAATTTTGAAATCAATCGGAAAATCCTATGATTTTGTTGTGCGGAATGCATTAGTTGTCCCCAGCGCCTCCTCCTCCTCACCCGATTCCATTAAAATCCGCCGCTTGTTGTGTGTTGACTTTGTTACTGGGTTACAGTTCCAACTTTCTCCTACTTCTTTTTTTTTTCATTTCGGCGGGCTTTTCCAATTCAGATGTATGCATACACCTTTATCTATGTACATATCTCTACATTCAAATTTCCGAATTTCCAATTGCGCGCCAAAAAATGAGTCACAGACTGGCGGGAGGAATCCCTTTGTGATTGGAGAGTGTAAAAATGAATGATAAAATATACGATGAGGTGGGGGGGGGGGGGGGGGGCAAACAAATTTGCGACTATTTTCAAATATTCTAGTAGTGACGTAACTGGAGATCTAAACTAGTTGATTAGATTCCGTTTCAATCCAGATTTGGATGTATGCAATTTTGTTTGGGCAGAGGAGAAAAACAATTTGTGTTCTAGAATATCTTATGCTTTAATCTGAAAATCTATTTTTTAAGCGGGAAAAATATCTAAGAAATTGAATATTTAGAAGCAAAACACACCTACCTAAATGCCTAGTTTATACCTACCCGCCTGCCCCCCCCCCTACCTACCTGTGTGCACACAGCATACCTACATACCTACCGAAGTACCTACCTTACTCCTGCCCGCCTGCCGACCGCTTAGAACTTAGGTTTGAAATCTTTGAAAATTCTGAAAATTTATTTCAAAAAACTTGGAAGACTTCAGTATTATAGAAAATTATAGAAAAGTCTGGAAAATTCTTGAAAATTTGTGAAAATTCTAGACCATTATAGAAAATCAATTGAAATACAGAAAAAAAATTTTTGAAAATTTTTAGCAAATTCTGGAAAATTCTCCAAAATCCATGAAAATATGGTACTTGTGTATTATACCCCCGCCATTTTATAAATTAATTTTTTAACTTTTTAAATAAAAACGTGTGGAATTTTAGGCTTAAAATTAGGAAAACACTATTCCTAAAGTATAATACACAAGTACCGAAAATATCAATTCGTTTTAATCCTTGGAAAATTTTCTGAAATTCTAGGCAGTGCTCTAAAATTTTAGGAAGTTTTGAAACTTTGGGAAACTTGAAAATCCTAACAAATTATTCCAAAATTCCTGGAAATTCCAGAAATTTCTGGAAAATTTTTGGAAATTATAAAAATGTCTTAAAGTATTTTGAAAATCCTTCTGAAAAACATGAAAACCCTTGAAAATTCTAGTAAATGCTAAAAAAATATGCTCAAAAATTTTCAGAACTTTTCAAAAAGTTCTTGGAAGTTTTTGAAAGTTCTGGAAAATTCTTGAAAAATTCTTTCAATTTTTTTTAAACCTGTAAAAATTTCAGGTAATCCTATGAAATCATTGAAAATTCTCTAAAATTTTTAAAAATTCTCAGAAAATCTAGAACTTTCTAAAAAGTTTTTTGGAAGTTCTTGAACATTTTAATGCCCACCTTCCCGATGCCTGCGTGCCTGCCTACCTTGTACCTGCCTACCTACCTATGACCTATTTTCTACATTTTTAAAGATACAATTTTCAAGAAAATTTGTAATTTCCCACCTATTTTTTTTTGAAATTGGAAAATGAGAAATCCTTTTTCTTGTGAATAAATGAATATTGAATTTGATTTGAAAAATAAATTTCTAGTAAATTTGGCGCAAAATTTGAAATTTTAATTTTTACAGAATTACATTTATTGGCGCAAATTTTGTAAATTTCCAAAATTATATAGTTTTACCAAAATTTCAATTTTTCAAAAACTATTGCCATAAAAATTTTGCCGCAAAAAGCAGAATTTAAATTCTTCTTTATCAAAAAAAAAAACTAATTTTTAACGCAGAAGGGTTAGCTATTTTGATCCCACAAAGTACAAAAAAATGCCACAAAAATACTAGAACTTTCTGGAAAGATCTGGAAAAATTCGTTCAAAAATTTTTCTAAAATTCTCAGAAAATCTAGAACTTTTAAAAAAATTCTTGAAAATATCCAACTTTTTCCCTCCCCTTCCAACTTACCCTATTCCCCGTTTGATTAGCTCTCAACTCTTCTCACGACTTAATTGCTGCCATTTCATTTCTCAAAAAAAAAAAAAAAGTCATGCTCTTCTACTTCTACTGCTCGTCTTCATCCAGCTCATCCTCATTTTAATAGGCTCTTTTTCCGGAGGAGACGGTCCTGTTGGCTTCTCACTCACTTCTCATATTTCAATCCTCTACTTCTTCTTGCCTTTTCCCGCCCCGACGACACCCGTCCCAACAGATGCCCCCCCCCCCCCCGTCTTATTTCCCTGTAAGTCCCGCCTTCTCCGCCACCACCTTCATTTTCTCTGCGCGCTCTCCGGAGACGCGTGTCTCCTACTGCATAGTAGTGGTCAGTTCACCCCCTTTTCATCAAATGTGTGTGCACACAAACATTTAGACTTTAGACCTATTTTCATCTTACCTGTTCATTTTTGTGCCTTACTCAATTTTTCCGATGCTATCTTACTTTTCTTTTTAAAAATTTTTCACTTATTTTTTAGTTTGTTCCTACACCCAATTTTCTATATTTTTCAATTTTCAGCAATATGAAACAATTCTTCGAATTTTTAATAACAACATTTTTGCTACTCGGACTGGCCGCTGCAGACGAGCACATTGTCTACTGGAACTCTACAAATTCACTGTAAGTCTACATTTAATAGTACGATTCCCGCGCTCGCGGTAACCTATTATCTTATCAAGTTGAGCAAACAGTAATCAGGGGTGAAACGTTCGAAACTACTTATTGTTTGGTTCTCGCCGATAAGGCTCCGCAGATGCTCGAAAACTCCAGGGCTCTTCATCTTATAAATTGTAAATGTGACGGGAGGAGGGAGTCGTTATCTCGGATGCATTGTTTTGCCGCATACACCGGACCCCCACTAGAAATTCTTTAATGGAGAGAGGTGCTTGGTACACCTGCTTCTCAAATTCACCTTGTTTACCCATGTCCGTCTTTTAGAATTTGAAAGGAGCGAGGGTGATTTGAGATTTGAATTGATTTTAGACTTTAGCAGTTGAGCAATTTTTCTTAGCCGTTTTTTCGTTTTTACTCCATTAGGTATGCAAATCTCGCTTGTTTTAACTTTTTTCAAAAAAGTTTTAAATAGGAAAGTACGCGCTAAGTATTTTTCTACATTTTTGTAGTAGAAAATGTTTTGATAAATTTGAAACCAAGTGAGATTTACAACGTCAAAGTAAAGCCAAGGAGTCGGGCAGCGCTCCACTTTGACAGCTTATATCTCGGTTCTTTTTGATTTTATCAAAAAACGGTTAACTAAAAAAATATGCAAAAAATATTTTTCTACATTTTCATAGTAAAACACTTTTTGATAAAACAAAAGACAACTGAGATATACGTCTTCAATTTCGGAAAATAGTTTGAGGGTGTAAAGGAAATTACGTTACTTCCCTAAGACTTTAGAAGTAGTCGACCTCCCCGTACACCCGTCTTTCTTTTCAATACTTGCTGATCATTTTAACGGTATGCGAACCCGCGTGCTATTTGCATAACAATGCGCACTGTGGAGGTCGGTGTCACTTTTTTTTGTCAGGTGTCAACTCGAGAGTTAACTAGGTGTGTCGCCCAATTTTATGGAATAATGGAGTTTCCCAGAATATTGAGCGTTCAAGATTTTGCTAGATTAGCACACCATACTATGGTAATTATCGATGACATACTGAGATAAGTCACCTAGCCCCCGTACCGGATGTGTGTGTGTGTGTGTGTGTGTGTGTGTGCATGGTCAAGATTTACTTGGAGTAATATCAATATACTGCTCATACTTGAGCATTGTGTTTGCTCATTGGTTTTTTTTCGAGGGGCTTAAGATGGTGTGTACGTTATGCAACTCAGGTGTGGAAATACGAGAAGAGGGTCCTCTCTCTTTCTCTCTCAGGGTGGTCTATATGTGTATGTACTAGACATATTTGATGCGATTAAAAGTAGGTCTACGACGACGACGACGAAAATTGCTCCTCTACTCCTTGCTCTCTTCTCGGTTTCACTTTTTGAAGAGCATTCCCATTTCCGGCTTTCTGTTATTGGATGGGTGGTCCCAACGATGACATTTTTAGTAGGGTCAATGCACTTGACATCTTCTGTACGCCGTTTTCGATCTGACCTCCTGATTCAGAATTTATCGTTCGTCGTCTTCTGGGCCCAGGCGGCGTATGATTTACGGTCGCGCCGCTCCCCCGCCCTTATCCTTGTAATAATCTGCTGAGGTATAACCTTAGGTTGTGGTTTTTCGAAAATTTTCTGCGCGTGGTGCATATGTTCCATATCGGGTGTGTCTTATGATTACGTCATCACCAAAAGAGTTTTGTTTAGCAAGTCGGAAGTCTTGAAAGGGGGCTCCACGCAACACACTCATTACCGCACACAGTGGCTATTGATACTACTTTTTTGGCCAGGACATGCAAACGAGACAAAGACCACCTAAAACTCTTAGGTAAAAAACACCTGTTTCACCTACATTTTTGGAGGCTATCTTCCTGATCGGGACTTTTGACTTTGCCGACGATACACGCCGTCGTCGTCGTCGCACATCATTAAAAGATGGTAATAGCCGCGGCGGTTTGATGGGATCGCTTAGAAGGTGTGAGATGATCACAAACTTTCCCCCTAGAACACCTGTGATGGATTTGTTGAGATTTAAAAGATACTAGGGGGGGGGGGGGGTTCTCATACCTAAAGATTGTGTAGTAAATTTGCATATGAGTAGGAGTAGGATACTGAATGCAAATCTACATTCTTTTGTTATTGGGACTCTTGGAAGGACGCGAAAGTCTATGTGCGCGCGCGCAAGGATGACGGTCCACCAAGATTTACAGGCACCCCGGTGCACACTTCTTTTGAAAGGTGCCGCCGGCCAATAGATTTGTCTCCCCTCCGTTACAATAATAATAATAATAAAGACCGAGGGCCTTCCTGATGAAGATGATTATATCGTTCTTCATGGGTTAATCTGAAAATTAGAAGAGTCCCCCACCATGACCCATCTGTGCAGGTTTTTTTACGCAATCGGTGCTTTCAATGACCGCATGCAAATTAGTAATTAGTACTTGATATACCCCATTTTAATGAAGTATGACAGGGGGAGAAAGAACAGCCAATTAAACTGATATTCATCTGGTCTGAAGGTTCAAAAGCAGAGTCTCTAAATTGAATTGAATTGACAGCAGAAGCCTGTTGACTGTTGACACCAACTGGCTGGCATATGTTTTTTTTTGCCTCATTCTCTCCCTCAATGTCCCATCTTCCATATTCAACACGATGTCCAATATCCGCGAAAGCACACACACACACAAACATATCCGTCGTTTGAATGAGCAATCACGTACATTTTGTACGTTTCAATTTATCTAAAACGCAGAGGAGCTCAAGGAGCTCAGGGCTAAAGGCTCAGGGCTCAGGGCTGCTCCACGCATTACTAAATCAAAAAGAAAAGGGGGCAAGTGTTATATCCAATGCAAATTACTTCTTGACTTTAACTTGTGTGTTGCAAGACTTGTACCTTTCAAGTTGTCATGGGAATGAATATGTGGACTAATGAAGCTGCTTTTGATACGGGACTAGATAATCCAGACTTATGAACTCATTTGTCTTCTGGTCATGTTTCAAATAATAAGAGGTTCTCGGATGCTGTGAGCACACGCGCGGTTAATTACCTGCGAAAGAGAGAGTGGTTCCGGATAAACAAGAGCTTATTTGGTAGAAGCAGTCTTTGCTCAATTTTGCTCAATTTGAGAAAAGGTTGGCTGGTGGCAGTGAACAAGGAAAAAAAAAAGGAAAATGGGGGCCAATTTGAGAAATGAGACGTATGAATATGTAACAGTGCAAGGTTTTTTACGGAATATCCCCTTGAACGGGGGCAAGTTAATCTTGGACAAGCACCTATTGACCATGGCCCCCGGAAGGTTGGGATTAACCTGAAGGGTCATTGACACGTGTACTTGTTTATTTGCATTCCCCACTGGTAACTGAAGCTCTGGCTTCGCTTCTTTGTACTACTAGGGGGCAACCAATTTCCGTTTTGGAATCATCACAACTCCTCAAATTCGGGATGTTTTGTCTTCTCCGTAACGCATGACGGAATTCGAGGAATACGTAGGGAGGCGTGATTTTTGAGTAGGTGTTGTAAGATGATGTGTCATTCACCACCACGACAACACGTATACAGTTCGTCCTCGGATGTATCATGGCGGGAGAGAGAGAGAGACACGCTCGGATGAGTTCCGATCCTAATTTGGACGTCACTCAGAATCCCACTCACTTACGTTTGGCGGGAAAAGGTAGAGGGGGGGGGGGTCAATCTCGGATGATTGATCCGATTGATAACAAATTGGCATGACACTTGGGGTGAAAGACTGGAAGGCTCTGGGGACTTGGGACCAATCGAACAAGAAATTCGATCCTCCTAATCCCATTCAAGTTCTTTATTTTATTGTGCACCAGAACTGTGTGTTTGTCCATAGCAATAAGTTTGCGTAATAATAATAGTTGCGGGTGGTTCGTCGTCGTCGAGATGATCAAAATTTATGCGATGAGCTCCTCCCGGGAGAGCCGGTTGCGCAACACGTGTTTGTATTAACACAGAACGTCTGCTGGCATATGTGGTGGGGACATATTCAATACTTCTTCGAGTCGCGATGAATTTTTAAACATGTTTTGATATGCAGTAAAAGTGTTTACTCTCCAGGGTCACCGAGATTTGTGGTCCGTGGGAACGCAGCTCCATCAGAGCACTACTTTATTATTATTATTGTTGTTGGGCTCTCCTCCCGCTGCCCTTCAAGAAGATGATTCTATAATAGTGTGGCGTTTTCTTCTTATATGTAGAGTTTGTATGCCATATATAGGGTGACGACTCCAAAAAGAGGCAGAGTAAATTTCGTTTAAAATGGGGATAATTGAGTTGGGTTTTCCTCTTCTCGTCGTGTAGTGGCAATTTTGCTCGCTCTCTTCAGAAAACGAGAAAGAAATGAAGGAGAAAAGAGAGGGGGTAAAAAAGCGGGCCGCGCATCTTGATAAGGACGAGTCATACATGACGACAGGGGGCCCCTCCGAACTCTATTTGATTAAATTTATGACTTCGTCTTATTCCTATTTACCATCATCATCATCATCATCTACAATTATGAACTGCCGATTAATTTATGGGGTCGCGCCGTGTGTATGTACGGCGACAGGTATAGGTACGATCCAGCAGCAAATTTTATAAATATTTTAATTCATCATGTCACATCGGATTACGGTAATTGGGATTCAACGAACGTCTGCACCAGCCAAGAATCGTGAATCAGATGAACAAAGGGCAGCGCGAAGAAATGCCGAACTCATTATTAGCAATTAACCTCAACACACTGTTTTACAACACAATACAACACATATGACTTTTTGGGGCGACAGAGAGGACCGGCCACCTGTCCAGTAATTTGCACAAAAAAGGAAGGGAGGAGAAGCAGGGCGGGCAGAGGAATTTTCAGCAATTTCAGGGAATTGCCGAGGTTGTTAACAACAAAAAAATTCGGCAAGTTTTCGACGAAATGGCAAAATGCATTGCCATTAGAGCTAACTTTCTAGATTTCGAAAAAAAAATTTCGGCAAGTTCGGAACACTGAGCTTTTCATTATGTTTTTTGTGTAGGGTGTAATAACTGAAGAGAAGCTTGTAAGGATCTTATACACCAAAAAAAAATCGGTTAAAATTGTGCCAGTTTTTTTTTCAACTCCATTCGCCGGCCCACGGTACCGATAACCAATTTCGACCTAATTTTCCGTAGTTTGGTTGTTCAATGATTCTTTTTTAGATTAAGCTGAAGCTAAGCGGAAACTGATAAGTTCGATAAACTGAAGCATAAGTTTGATAAGCTCGAATAGCCGAAAAATGTCGTAATTTCGACAATCGGTAGAAAAACCGACCACCCCGGCAGCCGTCACCCACCATTAAACACACCACTTTTTGGCTCATTTACCACTACTTGATGCTCCCCTTCCTCATAAAATGTGGACCTTTTCGTGGTAACAACTTGAGGGTCGTAAACGCTCAGAATTTATGAGGGAAACCAACCAACGACACGAACACATTGTAAAAAGTGAACAAAACCACCTCGGAATTGGGTGGCAAATTGAGTGAGTGACCCACACTCGGAAATGTGATACTCTGCCTGAGATTTCACAATTTTCACACCCATTCATTTTCTCCTATTAAGCCAGGGATGGTAGATAGAAGAATAACACAAAGTACGGGATGATTGTTGTCAAATGGCTGTCAATTTATTTGTCTTTTTGGCAGACGGTGGCAGGTGGCATCTCGCTCTTTTGGAATGGTATTAGCGTGTGCACATGTTCCTGATGAATTCGGAATGGACGGGGGTAGGGTAAACATTGATAATTGGCAAAATCTTACAATCTCACTAACGTTCCAACACTGAGCACGGTGAACTCATTTGTGTCAAGTGCTTCTTCCCACCAGCGCTCAAGTACATTGACACATGTCTCGAATGGTAATAGAGTCGGTATTTGCAAAAGGGGTCCTTTTGGCGCACGTCTTTGTGCTTCTTCTGGGGCTCTCTTTATGAGGAGAGCTTACAGTAGAATGACACCGCCAATTAGTCGAATTGCGCAAGCTGCTGCTGTTGTAGAGGGGAAGGGAATACGGATTATTTGATTTACGGGCGAGGAATCGGATCCAATGATCCGGAAGCGTTACCCTCTTTGTATGTTTCTTCATTAATGGGCAACCGGAAATGAAGGTCTCTAAGTGACAAAAGTTTTCTGTTTCAGGTTCCGAAATCGGCAGCCAACGATCGAAGTTCGAATGGGAGACGTTGTTCGATTTGTGTGTCCGGACAATGAGGAGGGACGAAACGATGGCGAGTACCTGATTGTCTATGAAGTAACCGAGTTCGCGATGGATGACTGTGCTCTGGAGTCACACTCGAGAGAAGTTATACGGTGTGCACCCGAAGGGACTGCAGAGAAGGTGCTCAGAACTCAGCAGTTGAGTGGCGGAAGACGGGAAGACTGGAAGAAGCAGAAAGTTCCGCCGAAGAATGTGGCTCAGCTCATCAGGCAGCTCAATCCTATTCCGAATGGGAAAGAGTATCAACCAGGGCAGACGTATTATTATATGAGTGAGTTTTTTTGAAAAAGATATTTTGAAGTGTAGTCTCGTGAAAGTCGTTGTTTTTGAAAAACAAATTGCCGTCCAGAAATCCCATAGATTTTTTGTTAGGAAAGATTTAGTTCAGCGTAGGCAAGTAGGCATTCAGGTGACCTCACAACAGTACTCAGAACTGCTTTAGGACCCTTCAGGGCTTAGGGTATTTTTGATATTCATACCGGATTCAGAATGCCAAAAAACCTAAATTTTCATACGTTATTAAAAATTTTGATGCTTTTCGAAAAATGGAAATTTTCGAGCAACTTTTTGCTCTTGTGTGCCCAATGTTTGAGGAATCAAAATGAATTTGTACATACATTCATGGGTTTTTAACATGCTGAATCTACTAGTATCAGTTTTCCAAAATAATGTTCAAAAATGTCCAAAACCCCTTATAAGGGGATCTACAGCAGTATAGCACTGCGAGAACCTTAGGCTTCTCCCAGTTATCAAAAGTATAATTTCAACAAAAAAAAAACTTGAAACCTGGTTGCCGGTTGGCGGAAAGTTGCCGAAGGTTCGGCAACCAAAAATTGCCGGTTGCCGAAACTTTTGGGTTCGGCAATTTCGGAAATTGCCGGTTGCCGAAAATCTCGGTTCCCGCACAGCTCTGGTACCTCCACCATTTTTTGGAGATTAACCGGCAAGGAGTGCACCTTGAAATTAACTGTTACAGTAGCCATGTCGCTTCAAGACCTTTAAAAACTTCCAAATTTCCAGCAACATCGACTGGAAAAGCGAATGGCACCAACCATCGGATGTACGGATTATGTGAATCTCAAAACATGCGGCTCTCGATGAAAGTGTCTGCCAGTCAACCTCACCCAACTCGCCGAGCACCAACTCGCCGACAGGAGGATTTTGTGACAACTGCGAGCGCCGAATTGATGGGCGGACAGGAGGATGAAGATTCAGATAACGACAATGCCCATCTGCTGCCGAGGGACTTGGAAGGATCGACGAATCCAAAGTTTCGAAGACCATCGCAATTGGAGACGGCAGGAGTTGAGAATCAGCAATTTATGAAGGTTGTCCAAATGGCTCAGGCTGGCAAAACTGGCACATTTGAAAACGAGAAAGAGGCGATCGCGCAGAAAAGTTCGGAAAAAGACGGATGGCATCCGGTGAACGTGCAATATGTGGCTGATCTAATGAATAATGCATATCAGAATGCTGATGAGAGGATTTCTTATCAAAGGGATTTTGAAATTCACGAGGAGAATGGTAAGGACTTTGAATTTTTGATTCAGGAGAAATGTGCATTTTTCCGAAAAGTTTGAATTTCTTTTTTAAAAAAAGTTCGATGAAATTTGGATTTTCATAGTAAATTTTTTCGGAAAATGTTTTAAATTTTAAAAATAACTTTCGATAAATTTTGAATTTCTCAATATTTTTGAAACAACTTTTTCGTAGCGTGTTTGTTTTTTAAATTAAAATTTTCAGATTTTCGAAAAAAAAGCTGAATTTCTGAGAATGATTTTGTGAATAATTAGAATTTTTTAAAATATTTTTTGGTATCAGAAAATTTTTGAATTTTTTAAATTTTAATTTCAATTTAATTTTTTAATCGTTTTCCGGGTATTTTTCGGTATTTTTTTTCGATGTAGTCTGAGAAAAACCTAAAAAAACGCGGGGCGCAAAAAAGGTGCCTTTTGAGATCAAATTGCAAACGCGCTCTAACTTGAAACTTATACGCACCGCCCCTATAATTTGGGTCTCAAAGGGAAATATACCAAAAAAACGTTTGAGTTTCTGGTTTGGATGTCAAAAATCCTTTAAAAAACTTTAAAAACGCCATAATATTCTCAAACAAAAAGCATTAGATTTTTACTTATAAAAAATTTGCGAAAACTGACTGACAAAATTTTTTTAGTAATTCAAAAATTTTCAGATCTTGCTGTAAAATCCTTGGAATATTCATCATCTTCAACTTCATTATCAACAAATTTTGCAATTTTACTAGCTGTAATCTATGTTCTATATTAATTTTATTTTCTTCCCTTTTGTTCCCAAGCTCTTCCCAATTTCCATTGTGATTATCGAGCCATCCGGCTTAAATTCACATATCCCCCAAAATCAGGTTGTTCCATGCTTTTCCCAGCTTCACCCTTCCGTCTCTCTCTCTTTGCTCACCGGTTTTGAATAGTATTTTTTTGTCAAACATGTGACGGGTTCACACGCTCGAGTTAGAATTTCTATAGCTTCCAGTTTTCCTCTCATCAATTAGAATGTTCATCAATTGAGATGCTTGATTTTTTTTGTTGTATATAAAGATTTTTATAATTAATTGAGCTAAAATTTACAAAATTCACTGCAAATCATATTTCCAGAAAACTTTTCATTCAGCAAAGGCAAAGTGGGAGAACATCCCCACGGGCTTCGGTGCCGATGCGTCTGAAGTCGGCACCAATCAGCTATTTCGGCGCCGATGCGAATTAAGCTGGTGCCGACGTGATATTACTGTAGCTTCGGTGCCGATGTGAAATCGATTAGCTGAGTACTGCAATTTTTCCATAAATATACATTCATTCGGGAGCTTTTTCAATTTACATACAATAAAAATTCGAGCAAATATAGCAAATAATAAACGATAAAACATGTCAAATAATTATCTCAGAAGGCCGACGGCTTGTATTTGGCCCAGACAGTTTGTCCGACATGAATATATCCCGTCTTCACAAGTCCTGCATTGACTCCAAAGATCGGGCTTTCTCCAAACTCCTGGCGCAGTTTTCCGGGACCAAGACGAAACTCGCGGAGCTTCTTCAACGGTTGCATGTCCTTGTCCTTGGTTCCAGTTTCTGGGTTGACGGTGGTGAGAATGCATCTGGTACACGGCTTGAAACACTGCATTTCAACATCGCCGATACGTAGATCAAGCCATTTGTCTTCATCCCATGCGGCACAGTCGTCTACAACGATACATGGACGGAAGTTGATTGAGGAGACATTTTGATCGAGCTTTGAGTTGAGGTCATCCAGAGAAGCTTGGCTTGTAATCATGTAGGGAGCCAGGTCGGCGTAGGCGGTCTGAAACTTTTTTGAAATGTTTTCCCGATAAAAACAGGGTTTTAGAGTGAAAAATAGGTTAAAATAATCGTTGCAGATTTACGCAATTCGTGTGCTCCCCGAGGAGCAGCAGTTTTTGGCTAAAATACTCCGTTTTGAATAAGAAAAAAAAATTGTATTTTGCTACTTGAAACCACATCAAGAATTTTTCGCAGGAAATATCAAAATTCTTTGAAATTTCATTTAAAAAATGTGTGAAGTTTCAAATTCTACTACTGGAAAATGTCTGGAATTGTGCAATTTCTACGGTAAAAAAAATCTTGAAAATGATAATTCTGATAATTTTACCCATTATGCTCAAACATTTCCTTTCATTAGGTTTTTTGTTGACAAATTCGGCAATTCGGCAAATTGCCGGATTGCCGATTTGCCGGAAATTTTGATTTTTGGCAAATTGCCGATTTGTTGTTTCAATTTGTCGGAAATTTTTAGAGGGATGTTTTATAAGACCCCTGTGTCTGTTTGGAATTTTTATTTGTCATTTTGCCGGTTTGCCGATTTGCCGGAAGAATTGTTTGCACTCCTAATATATACGAAAAATCCAAAATTTCCAACATTGTTACACAAAAAGAATCGTGGCAAAAACAAGAATTTTAGCCAAAAGATGTTTACCAAAAGCCTCCTCGTGGAGTACACAGGCTGTGCGTAAATCGGAAACCCCTTACTCACATCATCGATTCTCTTGGGAACTTCATTATTCCACCATCCTTCTTCCGTTTTGCAAGTTCTCTCTGTGAACAATCCAGTATCGTACATGATCACACGAGTTCCAGGTTCCTCCAGCACATTCGAGAAGAATTCAGCCACCGCATCTCCACAGTCATAGCCATCAGTACGAAGATCCACGTGAAGGCTGTAAATGGTGAAGATGTGAATAAGAACCCCGAAAATTTTAAAGCTACAATCCACTGCGTAAATCCTTATTTGCCTTCACATCCTCAATCTTGAACTGAGCATCTTCCCTGCCTGGATAGGAGACTCGAACAATTCCATCTTTAATCAAAGTCTCGATCAGAACCATTTGTGGCTTTGTTCGGGCAGTGTAGAACTTTCCGTCACTATTGATAACCAGGAAATGTCGGTCCAAATATTCTCCCAACCTTGGGCCAAATGGGGTGCATCGATATTGGAAGACCTACAATTATTGGTAATTTATTGTGTTAAACTCATTAAAATTAATACCTCTTTTCCCTTGCAAGACTTGATCGGATACAGATGAAGACTCTTGATTCGGCCGACTGGAACCCATTCAGCTTTTGGCTTTGAATACTTTTTCACCAAACCTTTCAGTGCCAGGAAAGCCTGAAACATTGAAATTGTGATAGCTGAATTCAATGTGGGTGGCAAACGGTTTTTTCCGGCAAATTAGAAAATTGCCGGAATTGAGAACTTCCAGCAAATCGGCAAATCAGAGAATCGCCGGAATTAAACATTTTGCCGATTTGCCGAATTTGCCGGAAAAACAGCAATTGCCGAAAATTTTTGGCAAATAGTGGTGTTGCACATTTTTTTTTGGACATTTCAGAATTTCAATTTCAATCGGCAAAATTGTACGCGTCCTATAAATGTTACTACATCAATTTTGAAAAATAAGCAAATTCCATGAAAATATCTAGAAAAACGGAAAAAATTTCAAAAAGGCACAGTTTTGAGTTTCCGTCTTGTAAAAAATCCCTCTAAAAACTTTCGGCAAAATTTCCGGTTTAAAGGCAAATCGATAATTTGTTGAAAATAAAAATTTCTGGGAAACCAATTGAAAAATTCCGTCTATTTGCCGATTTGCCGAATTCACACCCGCTGAGCTAAATATTAGAAAGATAAATCAATATAACTTACTGTCCACGAGAAGAACGACGTTCCAAGTATTCCAAAAATCACTTTTCGGTCCTCATACAGTGTGTTCATTGTTGGTAAACTGAAAAAAGTGAAATTAGGCCTAAAATGATGATACTGACGCGAATGAAAGAATGATAATAATGATAAGAAACGGCGATGTTTGATTAATACATTCAGAACTAGTCAAAGAACTAGTTTTAAATGAAAAAAAAAACTTTCCTAACAACGGTTAGTAATAGTTTGAAATAGAGTTGTTGGCCAGAGAATTTTGAAAAATTGATTCATTAGCAGGCGAGAACCGCAAAAATTCAATTATACGCGGGCAGATCAGAAAATGTAGATCAAAACTATGTTTGTTGGGGGGAGAGCAAATATGCGTAGATCAAAAGTTAATTTTATACGATCGACGTCGTAACAAAATTTAAGACCACTTTAACGTATTTTCCTAGTGATTATTTTACTGGGGACCGTGTTAAATATTTTTAGTCTAATTTTTACCCTAACACTTACTATGAGCAGTTCAAATTGTAGCCAGATGTCTATTTAACAAATCTGCATAGTTTCAGAAAACAGCTAGTTTTCAACTGGCAGATATTACCTAGAACACGTTCCATATTTTAAGTCATTATTTGTAAAAACAGTTCAGTGAATAACGTCCAGTTGGTAGGCTGTGTTGCAAATTCTGTCAACTTCATAATTTTGAGAAAATTAATTTTAAAAAACTAAAAAAAACAAAGCTAAAACGTTTTAAAAATGTCACGTTTCACGCTAAGGAACATGTTTTCTCGAATTTACGTTAGAAAATCCACATTTAGAAAAACACGTAAAAATTTTTTTTCATTTCACAGTCACTCAGTCAAGCGGACAACAAGGATCTGGAGCCGGAAAACAGACGATAAGTAGGCAGGTAGGTAAGTAGGTATGCTAGGGCTATTATACAACAAAATGGAAATAGTATTAGATGGAAACAATGTTTGCGTTTGAACACTAAATCTATTGGAAAAAGAAAATAATAATGGATAATTTTTGAAGTGACAGAGCATTGGTAAGACGTGCACGAAAACAAAATTGATAATGACCAGATTGGATTTACCAACTTATTAGATAGGGGAAAAGAATCCCTAGTAAAAATTCACTAGGAAAGACGTTAAAGTAGTCTTGGATTTTGTTGCGACGTCGATCGTAAAAAATTTTGATCTACACTTATTGATCTGGCCGCGTAAAGTCGTATTTGTGCCATTCTCGCTTGAAAGGCTGTGAAAGGCAAGAATTCAACCTTTTTCAACCTTTATTGGCATTTTGTATTTTCCCCATTTTGCCCCTCTACGATCATAAAATAACGTTTTTGTCTAGACCAATGGTATAGTAGTAGCATATTCACACGACGTTAAACGGAATAGAGTTTGTGGGTGTTTCACTTAAATAGATTGAAAAAATGGTCCAAAACATAATTAATGTGACTTCTCAAAAACTTCCAAAAATGTTCTAGAGCTTAGAAATTTTTGAGAAGCCTCATTATGAAATTCGGTGGTTTTAATTCAGTTTTAGTCTTTTGAGCAAAATATCTACAAATTCTGTTCTTTTTTTAAAGTAGTCTTGGACTTTGAAACGAGACCTCTGTTAAAATAGATTTCAAAATCGATTTTTGGTGAGCCCATTCAGCATAAATGCGCCCTCATTTAAAGTCGTAGTAGTAAAATAAATACGTGTATAAAAGTATAAAAGCATAAATAAATCTTAAAATTATTCGGAATTTCAGCTAAATTCCCAATCATTAGTTTGAGTTTAGCTTTACTTTTACTTCTAGACACATAACTAGCATGATTTTTTCTTTCCTTGTTTTAGTGACATCGCGGGCACTCCTCGAAACTAGGTCCGCAGAGTGAGCGTCGGTGTTTGCGGACACAGTCACCCTCTCTCCCACCTCTACACACTCACACCTTTGATTCATTCAAACAGTGCCCCCTCCCCCCGTGAGCAATCGTTTTAATGATATTTTGCAGCTGAAAAATGAACGCAAACGTAACTGTCGACGATGCCATAAGCAATGTGAATGTGAGTTTTTAAAATAAAAAAAAGCAAACATACCAGATGTTTTGCAGCTTCTCGACACCCTCGCCATACCCGATGATTTACCCGATATTGAGGCGAGAGCTCTTCCCTTGCTCTATAGGTTTGTAGCGAAACTGAAAGAAGAAAACAAATTCAAAAATTATTTTCAGATCAAACTTCGACACAAACTTCGAAGATCGTAGTGCATTTGTGACGGGAATTGCCAAGTACAGTGAGGAAGCCACCAGGCATGCACAATTTGTGAGTTAATCGATAAAGTGTGGACAGGAAATTAGTCAACAGAAAATTATTACAGAATGACATGCTTTCTGAAGGATTGCAACATGCTGCAAATATGTACACTTGGAGATGTTGTTCGAGAGCAGTTCCAATGGCAAAGTCGAATGATCAGCCGAATCGAACGGAAATCAATGAGATGGTTGTGGAAGTTTTGAAGCCAGAAGTCAGCAAGCTCGGCAGTTTTATGCGATTTACGGTAGGTTAAATTAATTCCAAATTTGGAGTTTAAAATGACAAAAAATAATCGAAAATATTGAAACTTCAGACATTTTCGCATATGAAATTTGAAATTTATTTACCAAGCATTTTTACACAAAAAAAAAAGTTGGAAAATATGATTATTTCATACATTTCACCTGGACAGTTCGGAACTTCATTTATAGGAAATTTGAAATTCCAAGCATTTTTACACGAAAAATTAAATAATTTTACCAATTTTCAACTGAAAACTTCCATATAGGCAGACTTTTTTATACCGAAAATTGGTAAATACTTTTTTACCATAGTAGATAGTTTTTATTTTTACTATAACAACCAATTCCTGAAAAAGTTTTTAAAAAATCCTGGCTAAAAAACTTTTAAAAAGTATATTTTAATAACGATCTTCAATATATATATCAAAGTTTTGGCAAAATGCCAAAATAATATTTTGAAAGTGTCTCACATTTTTGAGTAGAAACATAATTAGAATATAGAATATTTGACCGTTTTCCAAAAACATTATCTTTAATTAGAAAGTATTTTCGAACTATTTTGACCTTCCGAAGTGTTATATCCAGAACAGGGCTGGGACTTTTTCGTTTTCGCGTTTTCGTTTTTTCGTTATTTTCGGGGTTTTGACGAAAATGTTCGAAAAACGAAAATAAAACGACTTTATTTAATTCTGGTATTTTTTCCACTTTCTTTCGAACTTTCGCCGAAATTTTGCTCTCCGGTGTGGATAGTATTGAAAAATCAATTATTTTCTTCTAAGACTCAGTACTGAAGATTAACTTTAAAAACAAAAAAGGCAACAGTTTTCAGTTTTGGATAACAATTAAAATACTCTTTTGCGTAACAATAGATTCATTCATTTTAAGACAGGACGTTTCTTTGTTTTGAGCTCCAATGTTGGGCTATCTTATTGAATGCACCGAATTTGGCTAAAAATTCATTCAAGCAACAAGTAAAACATATTTCCACAGTATCTAATAAATTTTTGATGATTTTTGAAAAATTAAAGCTTGTTGTTTCTTCAATTCAAAAGTTCAAAACACAATTTCAGATGAAAAATAGAGTTACAGTAGAATCCTTATGTTCGAAAAGGGCTTCAAGTTCTATGGCCTATAAGCACTAATAGAGAATATACGGTAGTTTGTGAAAAGTTTTCGAATAAAAATTTTGAAAAATACGAGCTTTTGAGAAAATTTAAAGAAATGTCGCATATTTCGACCCCTACGAATTTAAACAAAATTAAAACATAAAAAATGTCGAAAAAGAAATTTTTTTGGTCGACTTCCAAAACAGGGGTGTGCGGCAAATCTCAAAATTTGCCGAGCTCGGCAAATTCGGCAAATTCGGCAAATTTGCCGAGCTCGGCAAACGGCAAATTCGGCAAATTTGCCGAGCTCGGCAAACGGCAAATTCGGCAAATTGGCCGAGCTCGGCAAACGGCAAATTCGGCAAATTTGGCAAATTTGCCGAGCTCGGCAAACGGCAAATTCGGCAAATTTGCCGAGCTCGGCAAACGGCAAATTCGGCAAATTCGGCAAATTTGCCGAGCTCGGCAAACGGCAAATTCGGCAAATTCGGCAAATTTGCTGCACACCCCTGTTCCAAAATTATGAGTGGCAAAAACTGAGTAATTGCCACTTTTTGACAGTAAATAAAAATTGTTCAAAAAATTTTTGAAAAGTTTTATCATGATATTTGGTCATTATGGGACTAAAGGAGTGGGTTTTAACAATTTACCCACTGGCACTACTCCACCTTTAATGAGCAAAGTACGTCAATGAGAGAGAGGTAAATGAGTACTTGCCACCAAAAAAGCTTTCGAGGCAACATATGGCCTAAAAACTGTAAGTCCAGTTGTAGATTTGAAACAGTGCTATTTTCGTGTTCGTTTTTGTTTTCGTGTTTTAAAACGAACATTTTCGTTTTCGGTTTCGAAAATGAGATTTCGAAAAAGTCCCAGCCCTGATCCAGAAGCCTCTTTTTACAACCACATTTGCCAATTTGAGATGCAATCGCCTAGTTACAGTGGTGACCGAAATAAAATATGCGTTTTATAACTCACAAACTAGGAACTTTGAAAAGAAAATTTCAAATAACAAACTGGTGCCTAAAATGTCTTCTACATGCTGAAAATGTTTCATGATCCAAAAATATTGAAGGACAAAAGATACAGCGGCCAACACGTCGCAGGTTCATTTTTGGCCTTTTCACTTGAAACGCCTATAACTCAAGAATGATGAGTTTTCATGAAGAAGCTTTGGTGGTGAAATAGTTTGCAACTCATTTTCTATTGAATTTATTTTTTTTAAACCAGCAACATAGAGCTGAAAATTAACGCATACGTTTTTCAACCCACTGCTTACTCGGCTTTTTGAAAATCTGGTCATATTGCACAAAACAATATTTGAGCATATATTTTTAATAACGAATGTTGTAGTTACATTTTGTTTAGATTTGAACTGAAAAACTGATTTTAAAAAAATTTAATCACCATTTTTAAAACGTTTCTCATGAAAACTTTTCATTTTGAGGTACAGATGTTTCGAGAAAAATGGTGAAAAAAAGACTTGCAAGGTGTCGGTTGATGTATCTCTTGACTACAAAATTTTGAAATGTTAAAGCTTGTGTAATCATGTAGACAACGTGCTAAGCAACAGTTCATTAGCAGAATTAGCCTAAAAAGTTTGCAAAAATGCATACACTTATTTTTTTTTCAGTTGACCGCAATTCAAAGATTCTGCGAAGAAGTTCGACGGCTGTGCCATTCAGAAAAACGCCGAGATTTCGTATCCGAAGCCTACCTGCTCACCCTCGGAAGATTCATAAACATGTTCGCAGTGCTCGACGAGCTGAAAAATATGAAGGCTTCGATTAAAAATGATTTTTCGACGTTCAGAAGGTATGTAAATAGTCTCAAAACATTTTTTTAAAATGAAGTTTCAAACAATTTATTTCAGAGCTTCACAATTCCTTACAGCCATGTCTGATACTCAAGCTGTTCACGACATGCAGAATTTGAGTATGTTCCTGGCGACGCAGAATAAGATTAAGGATGATTTGAAATTGCAAATGAAAACGGTAAGCAGGGGGGTTGGGCTCTGAGCTCGAAATTGAAAAAAAAAATCAAATAAAGTTGCAAAAAATTTCTAGTCTACAGACCAGATTTTCACTGTTTTTGTATAAATCACAAATATCAGATATTGAAAATTTTGTTCTGTATTTGCCAATAGTAATAAAAACGCATGCTCTGGCTGGCGCTCGACAATTTTTTTTAGTAATTCCGAGACCTTCTGGGCAGATGATTCAATTTTTCTAGAATATTGAAAATTATTGATCGTCGTTACCCATTTTTCTAAAATTATTTTCCAGAAATTTTCAAATTTTAATAGTTTCCAAAAGCGTCCAAATTTTAATTTTCCTAGTAATTTTCAGATTTTTCCAGAACCTTCCAGAAATTTTTAAAATTTACCAAAAATTATTAGAACTTTGTAGAAGTTTTCAAAAATCCCTTTTAGATATTTATAGTCAGAAAGTTTGAATTGCCTGCCGAAAATGTTCCTCACAATCAGAAAATTCAAATTTCCCGCCGTGGTGGTCCCGCAATTTTGTTCCAGTTTTCCAATTTTATGCCATTTTTTTTCCAGATCGAAGGATATGAAGAGCTACTGTGTGACGTTGTCAACATATGTGCTCATATGTATGAGCATCAGCTGTACCTGTCTCCAAATGAAAAGCACATGTTTGTGAAGGTCATCGCATTCTCACTATTTCTGATGGATGGTGATGCTGCCAACGTGGCAAAACTCGATCAGAAGAAGCGGTTGAGCATTTCAAGGCTCGATAAAATATTCAAAACGCTTGAAGTTGTTCCATTGTACGGAGATATGCAAATTCAACCGTTTGCGTTTGTGAGAAGAAGCTCACATTATGAGCCGAGTAAATGGCCGTTGAGTGATAAAGAATGTAAGTGTCTATAAAAAAATAAAAACATTAAAATTAGTGTTAAAATATATAAAATCACTTTTTTTATTTGAAAATAACATCCAGGTTAGCCGGAAATTTTTTTTTGAAGTAAAAAAATCTGTTCAAAAACTGGAAAAACCACAGTAAAAAAATTCAAACTTCTTCTCGAGGAGTACACGAATTGCGTAAATCGAGTTTTGAAAAAAAAATTGCTGAAATTTTTTAAAACTCCATATTTTCAGCTGACCGATGCCACGTGAACATTGTCGAAAAAGTCCAATCAATTCGCTCGGACCATGAAAGCTACGTCACCCAATTCGCGAAAATCAACAATGAAGTTGCGATTTGTGATCGACCTGGAAACGATTCAGAGAACCGAGAGATCACCTCACTGGCCTTATCCGGTATTCAACTACTCTGCCAATGGTCGTGTGCAGTCGTCGAGACGATTAGTTGGAAGCTTTTGAACCCGACGAATCCCAAAGATAATCGAGAATGTCCTGAAAATGCGGAAGAGTATGAACGAGCCACGCGGTACAACTACTCGCCAGCCGAGAAAACTGCACTAATTCAAATCATTGCAATGATCAAAGGCCTCCAGTCAATGTTGGGAAAAACCGAGTCGGACATGTCGAATTCGACGAGAAAATGCGTTTACGTTGAGCTTCAGGCGTTCATCCATCACACAATCAACGAGCCACTTCAGAAAGCGGTAAAACATAAGAAGGACTTGCTCGCGAGCATCTTGCAGTCTGTGAAGGACTCGATTTCTGACGCCGGAAACGAGCTGAACCGGATGACGGATGTGAAGGGAAAGAAGAAATCATCTGCCCCGAAAGGAGACTCTGCAAACTCTTCATCGTCGGATATCAGAATCCCGAGACGAACAGCTGCTCCTGGGAGCACACAACTGTATATGGCAAGAACTCAGCTCGAGTCGTTGATCTCTGACAAGCTGTGCGGTGGGAAGAAGATTCTTCGGAAGGAGCTCGACTCAAAGACTATCGAGAAGATTTCAGTTTTTCTGCGAAAATCGGCCCATTGGCCGGCCCTTTTCAGGCTCTCAGATTCGATGACCGAGGCCGGAGAGTTGAGTCAGCTGTGGTTCCGTGAATTCTATCTGGAAATGACGATGGGTCAGCGGATACAGTTTCCGATTGAGATGTCGATGCCGTGGATTTTGACTGATTATATTCTCTCGTGCAATGAGCCGTCTCTTATCGAATCGGCGCTCTATCAGTTGGATCTCTACAATGATGCTGCACAATACTCGCTTTTCAACTTCAACAAGCAATTTCTCTACGACGAAGTGGAAGCTGAAGTCAACTTGTGCTTTGATCAATTTGTCTATAAGCTCTCCGAAATGGTATTCACCCACTATAAACAGCTCGCGTCGTGTATGCTTCTCGATAAGCGGTTCAAAGCTGAAATTCTCCGATCTGGAACAATGATCCGATCACCGTCTGCGGCCAGATTCGAAAGTCTTCTTCAGCAGCGACACGTTCAGCTTTTAGGAAGATCCGTCGATTTGAACAGAGTCGTCTCGCAGAGAGTCAATATGGCTCTGCTAAAAGCACTTGATGCAGCAATCTGGAAATTCGAAAGCGAGCCGCTCTCCTCAATTGTGGAGCTCGATATGCTCATCGACACCAATCGTCTCTGCCATACACTTCTCTCTGACGTTCTGCACTCGATAGCTCCGTTCGATGATCTCTTCCAGGAAGCGAATCACGCTGTCAACTCACCACACGGGCGAATTACGCTTCACGTCTTCTGGGAGCTCAACTACGACTTTGTGCCGAATTTTGTGTATAATGGATCCACTCACCGATTCGTACGGGCTCGCCACGTGTTCCGTAAGACTCCGGCTAGGGAGAAGCCGCCACAAGTCGGTCAGGTATACTATTGGGGATCCAAATCTCTGATGGCCGCTTTTATGAACATTTGCAACGCGTATAGTCAATGCATCGGAACACAACATCTCAAAGCGATCACTCGACTTCTGCATTATCAAGGAATCGCTGTCATCCTCGACGAGCTGCTGAAAATGACGAATCGCCTGCTCAATGATAAAATCCGTCGGCACGTGAGAAACGTGTTCAATATGATGCCGAAAGTGTGCAAGCTGCCGAGGTCGGATTACGGTAGCAATGCACTCTTACAGTACTATGTGCATCATTTGGAGGCTGTTGGGAAGTACCCGGAGCTCAAGTCGGAGTTTTGTCAGGATCTTCGAGAACTCGGAAATATGATTGTGTTCTGTCAGCAGTTGGAAGTGGCTCTTGGACAGGAAGAGGCACATGATTTGTTCCTCGCCGCAGCATACACTGGCACTGTTCCGCAGCCACCAGCAAGGAGTACGGTTTTTGAAAGAACGGCCGTGTCGATTTACGCAGCTCGTGTTCTTTTCGGGGAGTACACGAGCTGCGTAAATCGACACACGGCTATGATGGACGGCTATTCTTCAAGCTCTAATTACTGGAAAAAAAAACAAAAAATGCTCATTTCGTTTCCGGAAAATGCCAAGATAAAACCAAAAAAAATCTAAAATTATTAATATATTTTTCAGACGCGCAAGAGCAGATGAAGCAGCTGGCAAAACTGGAAGACAAGTACTCGAGAATCCATTTGACCGAGATAATCGACAAAATCAGTCCGGATGACGGCCAGGCGGCGATTGCAAAAGACGCCGAGCTGATGACAAAGGAGCGACTGTGCTGTGGATTGAATGCCTTTGAGAACTTTTTGGTTCGAATTAAGCAAATGCTCGCAGCTGACGATGTTCGTTTTCTTTTTTTGTCGCGCTTTTAGAATGTCCAAAATTTAAATAAAAAATCTTTCCAGATCTGGACTGGCGGCTACCCTACAAACGGTGTATTCTGGATTGACGAATGTGTCGAGTGGTACCGTGTCTATTCAGCTCTACAGTTCTTCTTGTGCCAACCGACGCGCGATGATAATGAAGTTTATGCAGAGTAAGTGAGAAAATGACCGAGTTCTTTTTTGCAGAGAGTAAAAATAAAATGCCGATAAGCGGCGAAAAAGTTCTCAACGTTTGTTGCTTCTGCTTCTCGGACGATCCTCGACGCTGCGAGTTTTCGATTTGTCTTGTCTGCTTCTTGGGCGCTCCCGATCGTCACGACTCTTACGATCCTTACGTTCTTCGCTACGATCATCACGGCTTCGACGGCTACACGATTTATCATCACGATCCTTGCGGCTACGGTCACGATCACGGTCACGGTCACGATCCTCACGGTCCTGTCGGCTTCTCTCACGATCTTTGCGGCTTCTGTCCTCCCGCTCCTTGCGACTACGCTCACGTTCACGATCTTCACGATCCTTGCGACTTCTGTCCTCTCGCTCTTTTCTACTTCTCTCTCGATCACGATCCTCACGATCCTTACGGCTTCGTTCACGATCACGATCCTCACGATCCTTGCGGCTTCTCGAACGATCCTTGTCGGAGCGAGTTTTGTCTCGATCCACACTCTTCTGATGGCTCTTGCGCGGGCTTCTGCTCTTCTCACCGCCACGAGATCTGTCACGCTCCCGATCCTGACGGCTTCTGCTTCTCTCCTCTCTACGTTTCAAGCTGCGATCTTTGGATCTATCCACGTCTTCCGTTCTTCTTCTGAAATTCAGTTTAGTTTTTTTCGAGAATTTTTCTGCAAAAAGCTGACCTATCCTCTTCATCGCGTCTCCTGTCATCATCACTAGGTGGACCATACGGTGGAGGTGGTCCATGCATAGAACTAGGAGATTGGCGCTGAAATTGAAAATTGCTGGAATTGAAAATGTTTTTGAAGAGAGCATTTCCAAGTAATGTTAAAAATGACTTACGCGACTTCTCGGACGTCTCTCATCTCTCGCCTGAAATTTTTTCAATATTTTAAATTTTCAAATACTTCTGATAAACTCACTGGATGTTTTCTCGGCTCGGCGAATGGTGCGTCGGCACGCATTTTGAGGAAGAGCATGAGCATAAGCACGAATAGAACCAGAGACGTTATAGCTGTATTGATGAGCAACATGAATGTGCTCGGCGGGATTTTCTTATCAAAGTCGAGGCTTGCAGCCGTTGGAGATGCTGCTGCTGCTGCTCGTTTAACTTTATCTTCAGTGCTGGAGCCGGGTGGGGGAGCGGGAGCACTGCCTGCCCTGCCTTTAGGAGCCTGAAAATTGAATCATTACTTTTAGAAATATTGGGAAGAAAAAAATGATTTTCGTTGGTCCACCGGGCTTCCAGTCTTAGTCCTACTTCAAATAGAAGAGTGAACGGCCACGTGTCGATTTACGCTGCTCGTTTACTCGGCGAGGAGAAGTGTGCATTTAAATCCCAACATACCGTCGCAGTGATCGGGAAGAGAAGGCATCCGGCGGTGACCGTGGAAGCTGCCGCGACGGCGCACAAAATGAGTCCCAACTTGGACGAGAACATTGATGGTTTGGCGGCAAGCAGGAAAAGAACTCCGATTGAAATTGCAGAAATCAGTGTTAGACTCATCGAAACGTACGCCCACACATGACCATCTTTAAATGAATCGTTTGCATGGGCGAACAACACGAGTTGTATCAGAAATACAAAATAATTCGCCTGAAATTATGCTTTTTTTTTTGATTTGTTTTTTCGAAAGTTTGACAGAAATTTGTCAAAATTTGACAGAAAGTTGTAGAACTATGACAAAAAGTGCAAAAATTTGACAGAAAGTTGTGACATTTTGACAAAAACTGTGACAGAAAGTTGTCAAATTTAGACAGAAAGTTGTCAAACATTGACAGAATGTTGTCAAACTTTGACAGAAACTTACAAGAACTGCGCACAGCGGATGGACGTAACGCCAGTTTTTCACCTCATCGAACGCCATCAAACTTGAGAAAACATGGGAATAAATCGATTTTATTGATTTTTTATTGTGAAAGTTGTTTTGCTGAGGGCAGCGACGTGGATTTAAAAAACAAATTTATTCTTTGATGTTACGTAAAAATTCACAAATTAATTTGAATAATCAGAATAAATTAAATAACTTTTTTCCTACAGAGAACTGTTCGGCGACTCGTTGCAATGGGGAGGCCTAACACTGATCACATTACTGGGACAACATCGAAGATTTGAAGTGCTCGATTTCTGCTATCACCTGCACAGAGTTAACAAAGCTGACGGCAAAGATGAAGTTATCAGTGGAATTGTGGGTTTTTTTTCTGAGCAATTTTTTGGAGAAAATCTTAAAATTTTGGACTCAATTTTTTAGAATTTTTTAGTTTTTCTAAAATTTCCAGATTTAGCTCTTTAAATGTTCGTTGTTTTAGGTTTTTCATGGAATTTCTCTCTGTTTTAAAACAAGATTTCCCGATTTTTTGCATAATTTTTTGTTTCATAATTTGATTTAATTTTTTGGCTTCTGTATTTTTGCAGTTTTTTGTTCGATTTATCACAGAATTCGAAAAATATGAAATTAATATTTTCCGATTTTCAGAATTAGTTTTGTTATCTTTATGACTTTTAGATTTGCCAACTTATCAGAAATTTGGAAAATCCAAAAAATTGTTTTTCGATATTTTTTCGAGATTTTTATTTTAGACTTTTCAAATAAATTTCAATAAAAATTGAAATTTCCGATTTAAAAAATCTAAACCTAAAAAATGTCAAGTTAACGTACGAGGAAAAATTTTCCCTCTTCTATTAAAATGATCGAGAAAATTGCTAAAAATAATAATCTTAATTGAAAAAAAATTAAAATTTCAACCAAAAGTTACCAAAACGAGCATAAAATTGTCAAAAGGTAGAATCCTAAACTCGATATAGAAAAAGCAAAAATTTGGAAAAATTTGAAATTTCGGTCCCTCAGAAAATCTGAAAATCTTCAAATTTCACTTTTTTCAGCGCCTCGCCAAAATGGTTGAACGAATCCGACGCTTCCAACTGCTCAACAATCAAATCTTCATAATCCTAGAGAACCAGCTAAACGAGAACAACGATGATCCGAACGAACGGGTTCGAGAATTCGCACCGCCCGTTCATCCAAACTATGCTAATCACGCAGCACGGCGTCAATGATCTTCTTTTGATACTTCATTTTTCAAAGGTGCTTTTACTTTATGACTTTAATTTATTGTTATTATCATTATTATCATACACTCTACCCGTCTTGCCCTGTTTCATAAATTCCCCCTCCCAATTATTCAGTTTTAAACCAAAATTGATTTTTGATTTCATTCAGTTTTCTATTGAAATGTGTGTGTGTATTTATTTAACTATTATGGACAAAAAATGTTTTCACTGTATTACAGTTTATATAATTTTAAAATCAAAAATCACGTGCTTGCTGGCTGGCCTAAATTAAATGCCCAGGGGACTAGAAAACTCCGTTTGCCAAAGCGCGGACGAGGAAAAATCCTCGGCCGTGTAATCTTCTCCGAGTTTCTGCGGGTTTTTCATAGATTTTGTTTTTGGTTTTGCCAATTTTTGTAGCTTTTTCACCAAATAAAAAATCTTGTCTATTTTCTAAAAAATATGCAAGAAAAACAGATTCGAAAAGAAAAAAATTAATGTAATATCCGAGAGGAGCCCACCGGCGAGCACTTGGTAGATGCTGTGGCTTCTTCCTTCTTTCGATTTTCTGCTTCCTCTTGATTTTCCTTATGCTCTTGTATCGTATCATGTTGCTCCACGTCCTGCTTTTCTTCATTCACCACTATAACTCGCACCTCTTGCGGATCTTGCGAACTTTCAGCTATAACCAGCTCCTCCGTCTGGCTTGGGCTCATTATATCAATCTTATTCGCATCCAGAGTCTCTGGTTCATCATCAGAATTATCTTCTTCTTCTTCATCAGCGTCTTTCTGTGTATTATCTTTTTTCTTTGCATCTTCGTTATTCTTCTTATTTTTGTCATTCTTGTCATTATCACCCTTAGCCTCCACGTCCTCTTCCTCCACCTCCTCCTCTTCGGGAGTGATTTTCTCTCCACTAACGCAGCACATCAGACAGCAGACACGAGTGGACTTTCGCGTACGGAGCAATGATCGGAAGAGCATCCAATGAACGACAGGAGTTTGAGCTGCCACGTAACTATATGGAAAAAGATATACTTCTGGATCCAGACAAAGCTCTTCTTCTTCGCTTGCGACAGAAAACAATGCTATGAACATTGCAAACAACATCGCCTGGAAATTTTTATTGTATTACGGGAACATCAAATTCTGAAAATGCGTATTGCACAATATATTTGACGCGCAAAATATCTCGTAGCGAAAACTACAGTAATTCCTTAAATGGTACTGTACCCTTTGTGTCGATTCACAAGATCGATTTTTGAAAATATTTCATTTTCAAAAAGTGACAGCGATATTCCATTTTTCTTCCGTTTCTTCGTAATACTTGCTCAAAAAAAATTCTATCGATAAATTAGACAGAAGCGATTCAGTAGTCATTTAAAGAGTTACTCTACTTTTCGCCTCGAAACATTTTGCGCGTCAAATATGTTGCGCAATACGCAATCGCAGAATTTTCAGTTGCCGTAATATAATGTGAAACAAAAAGTTTTGATATATTTGAACACTCGTAACTTTAAAAACTGGAATTTTTTTCTACAATTTTTACCCAAATTTTCCTTTTTTCAAACAAAAAAATCTCCAAATTGGTTTTTCTTTTTGCAGAATTTTAGTGGTTTTGAGGTGAAAAACCCAGTAGATTTTTATAGAGTCTTTATGAAAATCTGACAAAAAAAAGTTACTTTAAAAAAATTTTCTGCATCAAAAAAGTGTGTGTTTTTTTTTTTTTTTTTAATTGTGTTTATGTCTGTTTTATTGATAATTTTTATGGTTTTAAGGGTTTTAATTTAATTTAATTTTCTTTTTTTCCACGAAAAAAATTTCAGAAATTGGGTATTTTTTAACAGATTTTTATTGTTTTTTGGGTTGAAATGAAAACGCAGAAGCTTTTTGGAACTTCGCAATTTAAAAGAAAATCTGGAAAAAGTGCACAAAAATTGTACATTCTGGGACAATTTTTTAAATGTTTAGAGAATATCTGAAAAATTAATTGTTGTGAAAAATCGTTTGTTTTTTTCAAAAAAAATTGCTTCGAGATTAGTGTTTCCTGAATTTTAATGATATTAAGGGATTTTAAACACTTACAGCTTGAAAAACAATAGGTTTTGACACTTTATCCAGCGTAGTTGGTCCATTAGGTCCACACTTTTCCACATTATACACGGATTGTCGAGATAGATTTTTTCTTGCAAAATAAAATAGAAATGATGTGATTAGGGGAACAATAATGTCATACATGTCTACCTAAATAATTTATTTATTTTAATTTTTTAATTTTTTTTTTAATTCCAAAAAAAATATAAACTTCCGACTAACATGAAAACGGTCTGGATACTTTGGGCTGTTGGCATCAAGCACTGCAAAATAAAAGTATTCCCTGAGAAATGAATAACCAAATACGAAAATGGTCATGGCAACACATAAAATTACTTGAACCGGTCTGAAAAATGTATTTTCGTAATTTTGGTACCTAATGAGAATAGTCAAGATAGGCAAATTTAAAAATTTGGCAATAAAAAACGGAAGCCCTAAAATGTGGCTCCGCACAGTTCTTGGCGGTGGCATGTGCGGAGCCAAGTTTTTTTTAAAATTTGCCTATCTTGACTACTTTTGCTGTCTGGAGTCGAGTTTTAAAAATTAATTTTTGTAACCTAAAAAAGCCTAGAAATATGGTGAATTGTTGCTTTGTGCACTTACTCCTCGTGTAGCAATGGAATACCATAATCCGAATGTGTGGTTATCTGTTGTAGACAAAGAATTCCAATTGCCGGGGACACAACTCTATTTATCGAAGCTGCCAAGGATCTTGTGATGTATGTGGTGAAGAAAGTGTCTTGAATGTTGGCAACGGTTGAGTTGGAATCGTTAGAAAATGATCTTGAAAGATCCCTGAAATTTGGGGAATTGGGGAATTTTGTAGACGAATTTTGTGAGAAATTGGGGATGATTTTCAAAAAAAAACTTTTTGAAAACAAATTTTTTTTGAAAATTTTTTGGTTGAAAAGTTGCTTTGAAAAATTTGATTTCGCATTTGGCATCCAAAAAAATTATGGAAATTTTTGGCTCCAAAACTGTGAAAATAATTGTCTTCAAAATTTAGCTGGATTCAAATTTTGTTTTCAAATAGCCCAGTACTTTGGTAATTTCTTGAAATTTTTTTTAAAGCTGGAGTATCGCCAGAGGGGATTTTGTCTAAATACACGTATAATGATTCAAAACGACCGAATATCATAATAAAACGCTCCAAAAATTTTTAGATTTTTCCTAATTTCCGGTCAGCCAAAATTTTGAAAAATATAAGCTTTTGCGAAAATCCAAAGCAATGTCGCATGTTCCAACCCTTACAATGTTTTAATACAGATTATTAAAATAGAATTAAAACATAAAAATGTATGAAAAAACCTTTTTTTTTCAGTTGACTTCTAAAATTATGAGTGGCAAAAACTGAGCAATTGACACTTTTTGACAGTAGGTAAAAAACTTTCAAACATTTTTTGAAAAGTTTTATTATGATATTCGGTCATTTTGGCACCATTGGAGTAGTTTTTAACATAAAAATTAAAAAAATTAACCACTTTCCCCAAATCCAACTTTAAGTCATAAAAATGTTTCTGGTTGTACATAAATTGCCAGATCTTAAATGAAAAAAAACTTACGCCTGATACTCGGCAAAATGAATAGGTCCAGATAGACATGCAACAATGGAAAGGTACCATATAAAAATGAATCCAGGAAGGTGCTGCTCCCTGGTTGCTCGGCTAATCCTAATATAAATTGTCCGTGGAACATAGTACACAAATGTTGCCATTACCAGATAACATGCTGTCATGAAATACGAAGAATGATTGTATTCCAAATTTAGATTTATTCCATTCTCCCTTTTTAAAAGATAAAAACTGTAAGGATTGGTATAGATCTCATCCACGTTGCTTGAGCTCGCAGTCTGAAAAAAAAGAAGTTTTTCCATATTTTTTGAAATTGGAAGGGAAAATTGGATTTAAAAAATACTTACATCATTTTTAGTTGTGTAATTTTTAACAAGTTCCAAAAGTTTTTCAACATCAAGTCCCGAGGATGAATTTGAGTCGATTGTTCTGAAAAATTGTCGAAAAAATGGAAAGCTGGCAAAAAATTCTGCGAAGTGTCCAGCAGAAAACATATTATACATATACATTGAATGAAAATCAAAATGCAATACTCTAAACTTTTCTTTTAATTTTCAGACAGATTTTGGTAATTTACCGAGTATCCCAGAAATGTCAAAATATGAAAATTTTAAAACGTTTCAATAAAATCGACTTTCAAAAATTTTTTTTTGATTTTCCCAACAAGCTTTATAAAATGCTTCAGAAATCAAGAAATTGAGTTTTTATTTCAAAATCTAATTCTATATGAAAAACTCACATATTAATGAAAAACTCTGTCGAGTTGTCCGAATTTAGCAACAGGTCTTCAATTTGTGACATCACTGTCAGAATTTGTTAAGGAAAATTGAAAGAAAATTTCAAAGCTGGTTAGAGACTCCATATTTCCAGGTGCTTTTCCGGAGTGTCATAAGAGTTAATTAAAAAATAGCAAATGTTAAGTGCGAAGACTCTGCTGTGGTTTAGACGTTGGCTTAGATGATCGAAAATCACCAATATATGGGAGGAGCTTATTATTGATTTTTAATATCGATTTTTATGTTTGTTAGTTGTGTTTGAATTTATTTGGTAAATGTTTTTGACCAAAGTACAAAACTTTTTAAATTTTTGTTCCAAATTGAACAAGCCTACATTCCTACATTTCTCTTTAGATCAAAAAGTTGGAATAAGATATAAAAGATTTAAATTAAAATTTTTTATCAAATTTTTCAAAAAAAATCCAATAATTAGGTAGAAGCATACATATTAATGAGAGATTCCGATTGCGACATCACTTTTAGAATTTGGTCTTGAAACTATTAGAGTTTGGAAAAAGAATACTTCAGAAAAAAGCGGTATTACGTATTCAACTTTTTTCAGGTGCTTTTCTCAAAGTGTCTATGTAATTTCGAAAACGTCAAAAATGTAGTAAAAACCTTTCTTAAGGGTTTCTGTTATGGATAGCAGAGAATCGATTGGAAGATCAATAAATAATGCCAAAAAAATAGGCGGAGTCTATTATTGATTTTTGGAATGTGAAGTTGAAAAATAGGATTTTATCCCAAACTAAATTCCAACAAGATATTTTGTCGTAGGCAGGTACGCTTTTTCTGGAAACTTTCATCTCGGTTTTACAATAAAATTACAATACTTTGATATTTCAACTGAAAACTCCTAACCTCTTCAATAACAATTTGAGTTGTGACGTAGCTAGTCGATAATCACAAAAACTACATTTTTCGCAGGTGATTTTTTCATCAAGTGTGACCCCCTGAAACCTTAAAATCTCGAAAATGTGCCGGGCTACTGTAACTGGGAATTGTTTCAAAGATCATACTATATGTCTGTTTACTTGGTAGTTTGTGGTTTGCAGCCGACATCGATCGGGGTCTGTGATGAACCGTTGCTGTAATTTATGTGATTGCCAACCTCGATGGATGTCGGCTGCGCGTTTACCATTTTTTTTAACCTACAAAGGACATCCGTATAAATTTGAAGAACGAACTTTGAATATGCTTTAAACTGGGAAAAATCGATCTAAAACTTTTCAAAACAATTTGAAAAAATAATGTTTATTTGGTCGAATCAAAAATAAATATATGGTATGCACAATAATCTGCATTTCAGTAATACCTTTCGCTTTAACTTATATGAATCTTATTATGATCCAGCGTTTCAGCAGTATTCTCTTTTCCATTTTCCTCATCCTCGTGGTCTTCATGCTTCTCACTCGGCTCATTGGTCTTTGGATGTCCATTCATATCAACATTTTCAGCGGAACCGACTTGATCTCCCGAGCTACAGCACACAAGAAAACAAATCCGTTTCGATTTGCGAGAACGGAGTAGCGATTTGAAGAGGAAGAAAATTGGGATTGGGGTTTGGGCTGTGATGAAGAAATAGTATGTGTCGTTAGATTTACGTGGATCAAAATTTAATTCTTCGTCCTCTGAAAAGCTCATGAAACTTGCAAAGACTGCAACACCAGCCATGATCTGAAAATAAAATTTAAAAAAAAACGATTTTTAAAAAGGGAAAAAATGATTTTTTTCAACGGCATTCCTTAAAAATGTTACCACTTGAAAGATCACGACTTTCGAAATACGATCCAAAGTGTTTGGTGCATTTGGTCCAGTTCTGTCGGCTTCATAGGTTGACTGACGGTTTACCGCCTGTCTCGCATAGAAAAATATGACGGCAGTGACGAATGGAGCAGCGGCATCGTAAATATCCAGCTGAAAAATTATTTTCAAAATAATAAAAGCTTTATGAAGGCTTACATGAATTGGATCTACGACGTTATCCTTGTGAACTACCATCAAGAAGTCGTGAAATTTGAAGAAGGTGTATCCGAACGTGAGACCAGTCATCAGAGCACAGTAGAAAAGTTGGAAAAAGCTGAAATACGCCAATATTGAAAAAAAAACTAAAAAAATGATTTGATAAAAATGACAAGTTTGCTTACATGTTTTGGAAAACATTAAAATTTGGATTACATAATCCGACTTGTTGCAAGCAAACCAATGCGATGATCGGACCAATAATGCGATTAACCGATGCACAAAAAGCTTTCAGGACAAACGGTGTGAAATGATCCGGTTCGATAATTTCCGCGTTTGGTTGTCCAAAAATTAATGTGTCCCACATCTCGGTCGCCTCATTGTGAGTCAGTTTGCTAAAAAAAAGTGTTTAGTTGATGGGGTACCAGATGTGCCAGCTACAGTACTCATACAGTTCCCAAGGGGTACTGTAGAGGTACTGTAGGAGCTCCATCGTGCTATGGTATGGGGACTGCAGAGTTATTGTGAAGGTACCGGAGAGGCATTTTAGAGGTACCGTAGGGTGTACAGTGGGGGAGCTGTAGGCGTACTGTAGGATTACTGTATAGATAATACCGAGGCAATGTAGGGATAATGCGGGTACTTGAGGTGAACTGTAGGGTACCGTAGGAGTTGGGGTCATAGCTGTGCGGCTCCTGGAAAAAGTCGGCTCTCGGCTCGCGCCAAACACCCAGTTCCACATTGTTCCGCACAACCCTGGTTGGGGTGATCTAGGAGTACTGTAGAAGTACTGTAGGATTATCATAGGGATACTTTGGGGGTACTGTAGGAAAATTATAAGAGTACTCTAAAAGTACTTTAGGGGTACTGTAAAACCAAAAAAATCATTGCTCAACAGGGGTGGGCGGCTAACCGTTTTTTTTCGGCTAACTGCTAATTCGGCTATTAATCGCCCACCCCTGTTGCTCAATTTTAGCAGCTCATAACACAGTTGCCTTTTGTTTTCTCTTTGAAAAAATTTAACTGACAAAATATTTGTTATGTATTTCTCTGAATTTTTCTACTAAATTTTTTGTCTGATATCCGTAAGACTATAAGCTGTCAAAGTGTAGTTTTGCACAATCCATAAACTTACTAAAACGCAGAAGCCATATGTACCACAGCTCCAACGCATGCAATTGCAGACAAATACAAAATCGGGAAGAACCATGCGTGCTTGCAATCCTTCTGTACGTGGGCTAGCCTGAAGTAGACCATCCGGGGAATGTAGTAGAAAAACGAGACCATGATAAGACTTGAGGCAATTATTAACGGAATACTGTGCGTGTAGCTTTCATTCAAATCACCCGGTTCACGTGTGTCAAGAAGCTCACTCAGATCTGATAAGTCTAGTCCAGTTGACATATCGTCAAGGTCCGGAAGTGTACGATTTCGGTGGGATCCCCATGAACCCCAACGGGATGTGCTGTTGCTGATGCTAGAATCAGTCGAATTATCATTGTCTTTGAGAAAAGTGCCAGTGTGCTTCTGCAACATATCCGTAAGAATGTCGGTATGGTTTTGAAAATCTGTCGCGTTATGATCCTCGTTGAGTTGTTCTTTCTGCAAAATTGCACTCGGAATTGGCCCAATAATCATGAAGAAACTAACCACCAATTTCTTGATTTGAAGAGAATCCTCATTGGTTGCGTTTGGGTTCAGTCTTACTAGGTCTCCGGCTATGTTGGCCCACGCGTCTTTTGCTCTGAAATTACATTTTAAAGCGGTTTTTGGTTTTGAGTACGGTAGGGGTACTGTAGGACTACGGTAGGGGTACTGTAGGGGCGTTGTAAGGCTGTTGTTGGGCTATTGTAGGGGCATAGTGAAAATCGTTAGGGGTACTTTAGGGATACGGAGAGGGTACTATAGTAGTACAGTAGAGATATGGTTAGGGTACTGTAGAGGTACTGTAGAAGTACTGCCGTTGGGTGCTACTGGAATACTGCAGAGGAATAATGTAGGGGTACAAAAGGGTTAAGGTTGAGCTACAATAGGGATACGATTGGGGTACTGTAGGGGTACTGCAGTTGCAGTACTGTAGCGGTATTGTAGGGGTACTGTAGAGATGCCGTGAGGAGACTGTAGGGGTATTTTTTAAAATTAAGAGATCAAATCTGCTTTAAGAAAAAATCAAAATTTTAAGTATGACAGGTGGTTATTTTGTAATTGGTTCGGCAACCGATTACCGTAGACCTGTTTCAGAAAAAAAACTTGACTAACCCTTCAGTATCTTTATTTTTAGCTTTCTTCATCAAATTCGAAAAACTGTTTATCAATTTCAGCGAATCCTGAAGCTCCTTGGCCGAAATCTGTCTGGAAAATGAACGAATTTAAAAAAATTAGATTTTACTACTCTTGGTGAAACCCGCTTTTTATTCGGCCTAGATTTTCCTGTAATTTCTAGTGATTCTAGCTACACACGGGCGTAGCTAGAATCAGAATTTTCTAAAAGTCAGGGCAATACGGCTCAAATTATTTTTATAACTTTTTGAAATTTCTGTACGTAACAATGAACTATGTACATATTTTTTTAAAAAATCAGTGACTTACCCTCCTCCACCAGCTTGACCATGACCTCCTCCATGACCTCCTCCGAGTCCTCCAGCACCTCCGCCACCTCCAATTCCTTTCAAGCTTCCGAGGCTGCTGAGATCCATTTTTTCTTCAGGTTGACTCTCTGACGAAAAAAGTAGAAATGACGGAGTTGTCAACCTCACCAATCGGTCTTGTTGAAACCAGGTGCTTTTTTAATTTTTTTCTCAATTTTGCAGGTGAATTTTACGTTCACCTGCTCGTTTTCTCGCTAAAACAAATTAGAAATTGGCAGGGGATACTGTGGCGTGAACTGATCACATTTGAAATTTCACATGACATGAAATGTGTTTCTGTGGGCAGGAAAAAAATCGTTTGAAGTTTCAGGGAAAGTAGCGAATAAGGAAAAATGGAATTATCCAGTAAGAAAAATAAAAAAAAATGAATTATAGGGTGTATGTATTCCAAATATAATTACTCTATAATTGGTTTTTTATCGTTTTGTTCTCAAGTCAGAAGTACATTTAAACCGAATGATCGCGCATAAGGGAGCCTACATGCCTACATGCCTACATGCCTACATTCCTACATGTCTACGCAGTGAAGATCGAGTTTCTCGCAGCAGGAGTCAATTAGAACAAGTTGAAAGCAAAAATACTTTTTTAAAAAAGGCTTCTCAGACTGAAAGCTAAAAAATTCGTTTTGTTTGTTTTGTGCAATTTCAGAATTGCAATTCCAAAAAGAACCCGTGATTCAATGCCTGTTTTTCAGTAATTTCTTGGAATTTTTTATTCAAAACAAAAATTGTAATAAATCACCAAACTTTCCTGGAAGTTTTCGCAAAAATTTCGTGAAAGTTTTTATAAAAATAAAAATTTTAAATTTAAATTCAAGATAACTAAATCGTAAATAAATAAATAAATACATTTTAATCAAAAACGTGAAAACCTAACACGGGGGGGGGGGGGGCTATCGGAAAAAAAAATCAAATCGATTTGAAAATTTTCAAATCAGTTTTCAATATTCATTAGCCGAGAAACGTCTTTTCTAGTTCTCGGGAGGAAATACAAAAGGTTAGTTTATTTTTCCAATTTTTATCTGAATCATTTTGATTTTCAGAACAGTTCTCGTGTAAACAATTATCAAGAGTTCAACATGGCTCCTGCAAACAGAGAAAAGTGAGTTTGAAATATTCATGTAGGGCATGTAGGCATGTAGGCATGTAGGCATGTAGGCATGTAGGCATGTAGGCATAAGAAGCGATTAATAGGCGCCTCAGTCACGCCTCGACCGGGTGATTTCCAGCCAAATATCTATAATCTAGTCTTCATTTCCAGAATCGCCGATGAGGACCGAACCCTGCCGTACTTCCACGGAGCGCTTATGAATATAGACGCCGACCAGCTTCTAGTCAACGATGGAGATTTCATGGTGACCACTCGAATTGTGGCGGATCTCAACAAGCTTCAATTTCACTTGGCGGTCCGTTTGAAGAAGGGTATCCGTCGATATGAGATAAAAAGGAATCAAAACTCTGCAAAACTTGGGAATCGGAGTGCTTCAAACATCGGAAAGCTGATTGACTCACTGAAGGCCGAAACAATCGAGATAAAAGGGGAAAAGGTGATTTTGAAGCGGGCGATTGCGAAGGGAAAGTTCCAGCTGATGCATACCGATGTGAACTTCAAGAAGCAAATCGGGTCAGGAGCATACGGGACAGTTTATAGAGGACGTCTTGTTAAGACCAATGCAATTGTCGCTGTGAAAAAGCTGGATACGGAAGGAACAGACGAGGAAGGTCTGACGGATATGATGAAGGAAGCAAGAGTCATGCAGCTGTACGATCATCCGAATATTGTAAAGTTTTATGGGTACATTCTGGATGATGTTCCATATCTTTTGGTTCTGGAGTTTTGTAATGGAGGATCAGTGGAAGATTTGTTGAGGGACAAGCCAGAGATTAAAATCAATCGAAGAGTTCAATACACTTATATGGCGGCTTGTGGAATGGATTATCTGCATAAGAAAAAGTGGGTTTTTGGACTTTTAGGATTAATGCGTAGGCATGAAGGCATGTAGGCATGTAGGCATGTAGGCATGTAGGCATGTAGGCATGAAGGCGTGTAGGCATGTAGGCATGTAGGCATGTAGCCATGTAGCAATGCAGGCATGTAGCCATGTAGGCACGTAGGCAGGTATGCATGTAGGCATGTAGACATTTCATGTCATCAATTTAGGTTTCCAAGCTAAAACTCCTAAATCTTGGAATGTAGGCGTGTAGGCGTGCAGGCATGTAGGCATATAGGCAAGTAGACAAATCAATTTAAATTCTCAAATTTCAGCTGTATCCACCGGGACATCGCCTCCCGCAATTGCCTCATCCATAATGGTGTAGTGAAGATGGCGGATTTTGGAATGTGTCGCGCTACAGCCGTCTACAAAGTCGACCTTTCGAAACCTCTGAACGTTCGCTGGCTAGCTCCGGAGGTCTGGACCAACGGAGAGACTCGCTACAACACAGATGTCTACGCGTTTGGTGTCATGATTTGGGAGTTCTTCATCACCCCATACCAATCCCCCTACACCGAATGGAAAGGATATACTGTTAAGGTACTAAGCTTTCAAAAAAAAATCATTATCATTTTATCTTCTTTCAGCAAAAAGTTCGAGGTGGCTACCGGATGCAACCGCCGGAGGGCATGCCGAAAGACGTGGCATCTCTGCTTGCCGAGTGCTGGAACCACGATCCGGAGAAGAGACCGAACGCTGAGAAACTCAAGGAGAAGCTGGAGGATCTGAATCAGAAGTATGAAGCCGGAGAACCGAGTCTGCTGCAGGGTTGTTAGAAGAGCTCGGAGAAGTCTGCTGCCGTTTGAGAGCACTATGAGTCTTTGAATAAAATAGTTCGATCTAAACTTAATTTTTAGGCACAAGTAGGCATATACGCCTTGCGCCTAAATGACTACCTAACGTCTTTTATATACAGTTTCACATTAATTCCTGTATTTGATGCTGGGGCAGTTTGAGCTGAAAGCTTATAAACAAAAAGGCAAGCAGGTAGCCGCAATGAAGGCGTAGGCGACCATGAAGGCAGCATGCAGGCAGGATTTTGTGAGGCCATATAGGAGGGTCTACGTGGCTTTTTGTTTTACATTCGGCATTTTTAGTGCAGTATTGATATAAATTCCAGGCATGTTTGAGGAACGCCTGCCCTCGTACCTACTGTCCGCGTTAACTACGCAGGCTCAAGGTAGGCGCAGGCCACCTTGAATACAAAACCAAGTGCCTACAATTTGAAACCATCAACTGCATAGTTCGTAAGACAACATACATCGGAGTTATTGCCTAGGCCGTAGGTAGGCAAGTAGGCAGGCACGTTGGTAGACACATTCAACGCAAAGCAAATAAGCAATTTTATTATCAATAAACTATGGGGAATCTATGGGAAATCAGAAAATTGATCAATATTGTCATGAATAAAGTTCGCTGGCTCAATGTCTTCTTTTCCCCAGTGATTGGTGAGATCGGTGATGATACGGTAGTGGCACAGATGTCCAATTTCACAGAGACGTTTCACAGTCAATTGAAGATCCACTGGTTTCCGATCACTAGTACAATCATGACTTATAAGAGCTCTGGGCTTATATCCAGCCGAGAACATCTCATCGCCGTTCAAGGCTCCGTCTTGGGAGAAGCTTTGTCGGCCGGGTCCCAGAATGAGAATCTTCGGTTGGGAGAGCTGGTCTTGGCCGTTACTGAAAATTTATTTGTTGAATATGGATTTTCTGAAGGGCAATATCATGCAAGTTTCAAACAATTTTTCAAAAAACTCACAGACTATCCACCTCGACCCATTCGATTTTCAAGTTATAATCCTGAATATTATTCAGCTCGCAGAACACGGTGATATCGAATTGAAAATGATCCCAGGCACAAGAAAGGCCGATGGAGAAGAAGAGAAGGGTAATTCCACGAAGCATTTGTCTGAAAATCGAATTGAATTTTTAGGCTGAAAATTGAGCAAAAATTACCCAAAAAAGAAGAACGGAAGACTGCAACCACGTGACTGCAAACTTGAAGAATGATTGGAAAATCAATAAATCCGCACTTGCACGTTCATCCTGTCACGTGTCACGGAGTTTTTTTTCACGTAATCTTTGAAGAACTTTGAACGTTGAAATCAAGTTTTTCTGACATGGAGGTGCCAAACCGGCCGTCTGATTGGACCAGAATTTGGTCTACCCAGCTATCGCCCGCTTCATTTTGGAAAGCTAAGAATTTGCGCGGTATTTCGAATTTCGTTCAATTTTCAACCTTTTTTTCATACTGGTCCCTGAATTTTCCCGTTGTTTTTTTTTCCATAATACGTACCACACCTCCTTTTTCAATCCCCAAAATGATTCAACTATTTGTCCGACAGAACTACACACACACACATCACGGTAAAAACGGTAAAAATTTGACTCACACCTCTTCTTATCTGACAAAACTCGACAGAAATGTTTATTTTTTATTGAAAAACGTCTTATCAGTCTCCGTTTTATAGCAGTCTAATTTTTTTCCTCCATTATTCTCTATTTGTCATGTCTAGAAGTTGCATTTTTCTATTATTATTACTGAGCATTTCTGTGCAAGCTGTTCCTAAAGTGATTTACCTCACACAATTCTCATCGATTGGAACAATAACTGTTTCCGTTGAGGTAATATTCAATTATAATGTCGGGTTATACATCCAAATTTAAGAGCGGAGCCCATGTCTACCTGGCATCGAATGACGATAATCAGTTGCTGAAAAATATTCAACTAACATCAGGCGGCACCACAATCACGTAACAAATCCCTGATTAACAAAATTAAAATAAACAATCAAAACTCCAGGTGCGACAGGCTAGGCGATTCCAACGATGATGAATCCCCAAAATTTCTAACTACCTCGAGTTCCTTGGAACTTTCAACAAGTAACAATGACTCGATAACCTATATGTTAAGTGGATATATCTATATAACTACAAATCAGCAAGCTCGAGGTACATATTTTCCAAGTGATAAATATTCAATTATTGTTTTTTTTAGATCCAACCTTCTCCGTGTACGTCCTCAAAACCACTCAATCTATCAGCAAAATTGGAATGATGTCGACTGTGGTAGTTTTGAATACTCGCTTGAATCAAGTATCGATTGATAATGATGCACCAAGAATGACGTCATATGTGACAAATATCAATCATTCCCCGAATACAAATCTCTACTTCCAATGGGGTATTCCTGATTTTGATTGGAATGATGTGACGAATAATACACACACATTTTTCATGAATCCAGTATTTTCTCAAAATGGCCTTAATGTGTAAGTTTATTAAAATTAATATAAATCAGTAGCCTATATGGGGAAGCCTGAAAATCATTGAAAAATTTCAAAAAGTTGCTCAAAAACTGCTTCACAGTCGCAACTTTCCGAGTGAATTTGCTTATTGCTTTCCAACCTCGAAGAAAATTTTCGAAACGATAAAAAAAACAGATAATTTCCAGAAAGTACATCTAATACTTTATACATATGCCTATACAAATTTATAAGAAACTTTGTCACAATGATGTGAAAAATTGGCCTAATATTTTTCAAACTTCAGATTTTTCCCCAACATTGAGCCTCTTCAAATAAAACTCGACTACTGGTACATCACTTCGATGGGTCCTTTTAATATGGATCTAGAGAACAGATATGTTAGTGATCACAAATATACAACAACTTCAGTCAACACAACTGGCCTTATTGTTAGTGGAGAGAATAAGCCCTATGATGAGCATGTTGTCAACTTTCAAACTGATAATAGTAGAGAAGGAATTAGTGGGACCTATGTGAGTTTTTTTTTAAAAACAAACAGAAAAATTTTAAAAAGCATGTTTAAAAGTATTTCAACGACTTGTTTACGTAAAAATAACACTCTACGGGTATTCAAAATTTTGCGCGGCAAATCAAATTTTGAAGAACTTTCAAGCTAATTTTTTTATTTTTATGTAATTCCCCCATTCACAGTATTTTTTGTTTTTCAGGTTTCCGCATTTATCTCAAACGATCTTCTGATTTCGATGACCGGCGTTTCTAATTTTATAAATCGATCCAGCGAGACTCAAAACCTAGGGTGGGCCTTAGCTGCGCCCACCAGGCTGACTATAAATTCAACAAGTCCTGTTCCGGGCACTTTTTACTGTCAATACTTTGCATTCACTGGCGAACTTCTACCAACTACCACCGCTGGACCGACAACTGTGACACAAACTACGCCATCTACAGTTGGACAGGTGACATCCACTGCACCTGTTATCACAACAACAAAGGGAGCATTTACTGGATTTGGAGCAATGGAATTGTTGATTTTGTTATTTTCAGTATTTTTGTATCGATTATTTTGAATGATATTTATTCACCATGTGTAAAACTTTAAATCAATTTGTCAACTGCATAGTGTTCGTTAAATTGGCAGCGGACATAGATCAAGGCAGTCTATCGGAAAACACGCCAGGTCTGTTTCCAAGCTGTCACGTGGTGTCAAACTGTCCCATTACGGTTTGATCTACAAAAAATGCGGGAATCTTTTTCCCAAAAAAATGTGACGTCAGCACGCTCTTAGTCATGCAAGGGCTAAATTCCAGCAATTCTCGTAGATCTTCCTAGATCGAACCGAAATGGGACACTCCCACACCACGTGAGCTGTTGGTTTTTGTTCCAAAATGCATCCAGCTGAGTTCTTGTGAAATTTGTCACTAGTCATTTCTTATCAAGTTTCGACCACAATTCGGCAGAGACAACAATTTTCTTTTGAAAAATTTCACAACAAAAAGCACAGGCAAATATACTATGATAATTTTAGAATAGCAACCATTTGGAGCACACCCCCATGGGGGTGTGCTCCAAATTTTGCACGCCATAGCAAATATCTAACTTGGGAGTTTGATAAAAATATGTGGGTATAAGAATATGTAGTTAAAAGAAATAAAAAGTATAGAGATTGAAAAAAAACTTTCCTATGGGAGCAACTTTAGATTTTTTTGAGAATTGTTTTTCAAACTAATCTGCAACTTTTTGTGGGTAAAATTTTCAACCAAAAATTGATTTTCAAAATTTTTTCTTGGTAAAAATCTTTATTAATAGCATTATAAAAATACAATACTAAGATAAAAAACTTCAAAAAACAGTGACAGCTGTCCCACTATTGGTTCTTGTCGCATTGATAATTTCATTTGCCATCAGGTTCATAATCGGATGCGCTGATGTGATTGAGCTTCTCACTCTCGATTTCATTCGATTTCTTATCAAATTTGGGATTATCAAATGCAGAACTTTTCGGCGTATTGTTTTGTTCCAAGTTATGTACACCACGCAAACGGATGCTGTAAAAAGTTTGATTTGGAGCCACTTGTTTGACTTTAAAAAATTGAAAAAAAATAAATTTTCAAATAAAACATACGAACAATTCTCCAGTTCACAACAATTTTTAAAAATTCTTACCATGTGCACACTGCCACGCGATCTCGCCAAACAGGATGACGGGAGGTGGAGAATTAAAAAATTGCATGTAAACGTAGATAAATGCAGCTGTTGCTTTACACGTACAAATAATAATTGATTGCATGAATACCTGTAAATTGTCTGATTGTGAATTTTAAATTGTAATTAGCGAGGACCAATTAGCAGCGTTGGCCACAAGCTTTGCGCATCGCTGATTGGTCGTCGTCAACCAATCAGCGACGTCGACTTAAAAAAAAAATTTTTTTTTTTTTAGAAAAATACCTGCTTCTGTGTTTTTGAAAGCGCCTCCGACTGTGCGTGCTCATTTTTCCAGTGAATTAGCAGGCTCAGGTAGGCGTAGACACTTGCCGTACATACTGAGACACAACAGTTGTTGACGGTATATGGTACATTTACATATAGGTCGCTCTGCAAAAAAAAAAGTTGTTACAAAAAACAATTTAGCTGCATACGAGCATTTTGATATAGAAAAAAATCGATCTGAAAGTTTACTGAGGTACGTGTGGATTTACGGAAGCCAGTGTAGATTTACGGAGGTATGCATATACCTACTGATTTCATTGTAGATTTACGGAGGCTTCGAAAGTATTAAAAACGTTTCAGATCTACTAATTTTTTTAGAGATTTATTTTCAAATTCCTATTTTAAATGACCAAAGTTGAATACCAAATAATGATCTCAAATAAATTTCTCAACTCTGAAAAACAAAAATTCTCACGTTTAGTCCCAAATTCGGATTGAAAAACCAGCTCATATAATTTGAGTCAAAAATTATTGGTTTTGTGAAAAACATTGCATAAATTGTATACGTCGCTGGAATCATCATAGTTATGTAGACATTCTTCCCGATGAACATTTTCCGGATTGGAAGATTATGATTAATATCACTACATCGATTGGCTGCTAACAGAATGCAAGTTGAGCACGATCCCATCCAACACCCACATCCAATTGCTCCAGCTACGTAGATAAATCTTGGGTAAGAGCAGAAAGTTGCTCCGATAAATCCGAGATATCCCGTTATAAGAGAGTTGACAATTAGGCAACAAGTGTCCATTAAGCCCAGGTAGAGCATGATTTTGTAGCAAGAGGACTTTACGAGCTCGCTTTGGAAAATTACGTAGAGGCACAGGAGGTACATTGTCTGAAATGTGATTTTATTCTGGATTAAAAATATTTTGATATTTCTGAAGTGAACGTTTTTGCCAAAATTTTCTAGATAGAGTACATAGTAATTTAAAATGAAGGCAAAAATTTGAAAAAAAAATCAACTTTCTAAATTCTTCTCGCCAAAATTTTTGAAGAATTTAAGCTTGAATTTTGAGTCGAAATTTGAGTTTCTTGTCATTAAAAAAAACCGCGAAAACCTAAAAATTTCAATTTTAATTGGAAATTTTAAATTAGAACTTCGAGTCGATTTTTTTGTAATTTTCACATTTTTTTGCACCGATTTTGAATTTTAATTTACTGTAAATATGTTTGGAAAATCAAAATTTGAACTTCGAGCCCAAATTTTTGAAAAACTAAAGTAATTATTCAATTTCGGGCCAAAAATTTAAAAAAGCTATTATTGAAATTCCGAATTTCGCGCCAACGTTCATGTTTTCTTATTTTTTCAAAAATTTAAATTATAAGGTTGCGCCAATAGTTTTGATGAAATTAATTTTAACATAGACCCAAATTCATTGAAAATTTTAAATTTTGGGGTTAAATTTTTGTTTTTTTTTTTAAATATAATTCAATTAATTTTTGTGTCAGAATTATACAAATATAAAATTTCAAACTCCCAACAAAATTGAAAAAAAAACCGATTTTTACTCACCAAAATCATACATCCAACAGTCATAAAATAGACACCCAAAAAAGGTCTTTGCTTCCCGATTTCAAATGGATCTCGAATTCCAGAACAATTATAATAGTACGCATGAGGTCTGAACCCATTTCGAATAAAATAATTTAGTGAAGAATCCAAATCATTCGATATTAACTTGAAGAAATTGTCCATTTACAAAAAAAATGAAAAAAATAATATTTTATTTTTTCTCACTTTTATATGAAATTCATTGCAGGTTCTTTTCAGTTTTTTTTTCAATTCCTTGTTCTCATTAATCCCAGGTATTATTTCTCATTTGATCCAACTATTGTTCATGAATACTTGTGGTGTCAGAAGACGTGGAGAAAATACGTCAAAGTTCTAAAATACCATGTGGGGTTTTAAATTTGTTGAAAGCATCTGAAAACGTACCAGAAGCGTTAAAAAGCATGTTATAAAACATCTTACAATTTTAGAAAATAGTGGTCATTCAGTAGCTCCAAAAAGAACCAAATTGCCACCCATGGAAAAATTTTATGCTTTTCGAAAAAAAAGAAAATTGTTGGAATATGTATCGAAAATCTCAACGGGTTTCATTATAGCAGTTGCGGAGGTCTTGCTCTAAATTTTTGAAATATAATAATAACATTGTAATTCAAAGGTTTGGTATGCTGAGTACTTGTTTCCCATAAAAAAATCGGAAATACTAAATTATCTTTATAAATAGTTGATTCAAATTGTTCACTTAAAACAGCGGAAAACAATATCACATGGTGGATTCAAGAATCTTCTACAGAAAGCTTCACCCAGAACTTCTTGTCCATTTTCACTAATTGTTGGGGCCAACCACTCAATATCTCTAAATCCAGCTTCCTTCAAACATTGCTCATAAAAGTCATTTGAATGAAGAGCCATTGTCGATGTGCATTTGATCTCTGGAAAAATTCGGAAAAAATATCGAATTTTCAAATAATTTTTTAAAACAAATTTTACATTCCAGAACTGAGTAATCATCTCTTGTTGACTCAAAAACTTATAAAAACTTCCAAGTTTATTTTTTCACAATTTTAATATGGTACTGATAGTTATAGTGGGAATTTGGTGAAAAACACACTAGAAAAAGGTTGACATTTTTTTGAAATTTTTAAACTTTCAGTCAAAAAGTAGCAATTACTGTTTTGCCACAAATAAAACTTTTTTTTTTTTCTAATTTTTCTCATTATTTTTTCGAAGAACTTTTTTTCAGCCCTCCCTGCCGAAAACGATTTTTGTAAATTTATTATCAAAAAATTTATATTTCTTACCATTTCCTTCATAGAAATTCGCCGTTACAAGTCCTCCATCCACAAACGGAACCACCCATTTCTCAATTTCCGCTCCCAAATCAATCTAATTGCTTTTCGAAGCTCTTCCTTATCATGTACGTATTGGAGTACAAAAACTGCAGTTGCCACGTGGAACTTCTCATCGAGCTGGAAATCGGTGACGTTGAGATGATGGAAACTTGATTGTTCCGATGATTTGTGGAGGTTCTTGCAATTTTCAATCATTTCTTGAGAGTTGTCGAATCCAACAACTTTTCGAGCTCCCCATTGAAGAAAGGTCGTGCTGTTGAGACCTGGAACACGAGAAAATTAAAAAAAAAAGTATGTGCGGCCGACAGTATACGGGCCGGTTTTTTCTTCAAAAATCTAATGACATCAATAGGACAGTTTTTTTAACTACTGGGCTTGGGCAGCATAGTGCCTTTTTTTAATGGACAAGTATGTACACCTGTAAGTTTTCCAGGTAAATTTTTTTAAATGACAAATAAATTAGAAAAAAAGTATCACTTACCATTTCCACATCCAATATCCAACACCTTCTTATCCTTTAAATTGTATTTTAACAATTTTTCCAGGGTCGGAAGAACCAGATGATCCTGGTAGAGCCATTTTTGTTGGGCTGTAGAATATGGATCCGTGGGGAAGTCCGAAGACATTGAAATGTTTTTAAATTTGGTAGAAAACTTGTGAAGAATGAAGAAAAAAGGTAGATATCATCTTTGAGGTCATGGTGGATGTTTGAAAAAAAAAAGATAAGCATCTAATGGTTCAGTGAGACCGCAAACGTGGAAATGGAAGAAATTTTGTATCGAAAAGGTAGTTCTGAAAAGGTACCAAAAGTAAGTAGCAGAAAACTTTTTGAAAAAAAAAACTTCCACAATGTTTGCCTACCGGAGCTTTAAAAATCTGAAAAAAGTTGTCTTCACGATCAAATCATCATAGGTAGGGCTTACCTGATTGGCAGGCACTGCTTCAAGGCCTGCCGCCTTACATGCGGGTCTTTCGCCTCTTTTTCGCATCTTGGGGTGAATTCAAAAAACTTCTAATTATCTCATTTCACTCATTTTGTTGGCAATTTAATCCAAAAATATATGAAAAGTTCATTTGTGTTTAGCAGAAAGCGTGGGCGCGAAGCAAGCAGAGATCGTCTTAAGGTCAGGCAGAGAGACGCGTTCGGGCGCCTACCTGGAAGCCCATGATATGTCGATTCCAATTTCAGCATGCATATTTCACTACAATCTATCTATACTGATTCCATAAATTACTGTAAAATCTGAAAACCACTATGCAAACTGACAGCTTAATCATATTATGTTGTTAGATCATCCCAATTGATAAGGCAGCAAAACTTGTCATCTAACTGGTATCAGAGAGAAGATCAAGTTTATCCGACAACTTGCTATCATTGCCAGTATAAAACCAAACCAATAGCCTAGAATAATCCTCAGTCTCAACAATGACACAAGCTGTTCTGGGAGTGGTCAACACTGTGACAGCCGTTTCGGTAATCACAGCAATTCTTTTATCTGTTGCAATTCTAGTTGATATCAACAACTTCTCCGATGAGGTCTCTCAAGATCTTACACAATTCCGTGGATACTATGATGATGCGTGGAGAACCATGATGGTCAATGAAGGAATGAAGGGTTTGACTGCTCGTATTTCCAGACAGGCTGGATATGCTACTGGCGGATCACAACAGTGCAGTAAGTTTTTTTAGACTGGATTCAAAATCATTAAAAATTGTTACATTCAGACTGCGGATCTCAAGCTGCTGGATGCCCAGCTGGACCACCAGGAGCCGCCGGAGAAGACGGAACTCCAGGAGAGCCAGGAACTGACGGAGAGGATGGAGGAAACGGTATGCCTGGAGTCGCCCAGATGGCTATGGATGCTAATGGAGGAGCTTGCATCAAGTGCCCAGCCGGAGAGCCAGGACCACCAGGACCAGAAGGACCAGCGGGACCAGCAGGACCAGCAGGAAACGCTGGAGCTGATGGAGAGGCCGGAGCTGAAGGACCAGCTGGAGAGGCTGGACCTCCAGGACCCCCAGGACCAGACGGAAAGCCTGGAGCTGCTGGATCTGACGGAGAAGCCGGAGCCCCTGGAACAAAGACCACAAATGCACCAGGAGAACCAGGACCAGCCGGACCACCAGGACCACCTGGACCAAACGGAGAGGCAGGAGCTGGAAGCGGACCAGGGCCAGAAGGACCAGCTGGACCACCAGGACCAAACGGAAAGGATGGAGAGGCTGGAGCTCCAGGAAAAGATGGAGATGCTGGAGCTGATGGTGCCCCAGGAACTGACGCTGCATATTGTCCATGTCCACCAAGATCCGCTGCTCTTGGAGCCGGTGGTGGCGCTGAGCCAGCCGGAGCCGCCCCAGAAGCTGCTGCCGCTGCCCCAGAAGCCGCACCAGAAGCCGCACCAGCCGCTGAAGGAGCCGGAGGAGGAGCTGAGCCAGCAGGAGCCGCCGCGCCCGATGCTGCTGCTGCTGCCCCAGAAGCCGCCCCAGCTGAAGCAGCACCAGCCGCTGAAGGAGCCGGAGGAGGAGCTGAGCCAGCAGGAGCCGCGCCCGATGCTGCTGCTGCTGCCCCAGAAGCCGCCCCAGCTGAAGCAGCACCAGCCGCCGAAGGAGCCGGAGGAGGAGCCGAGCCAGCTGGAGCCGCTGCTCCAGATGCCGCCGCCGCCGCACCAGAAGCTGCTGCCGCCCCAGAAGCCGCACCAGCTGCCGAAGGAGCCGGAGGAGGAGCAGAGCCAGCCGGAGCTGCCCCAGAAGCCGCCGCCGCAGCCCCAGAAGGAGCCGGAGGAGGTGAAGCCCCACCAACCAACGGAAAGGGAGGAGAAGCTTCCCCAGCCTACCCAACCGGACAGAGCAGCTACTAAATTTTATCTATGCATAATTTATTTATTGACTTCTTATAAAGTTTCACGAAACTTACAACGGTTCATTTTTTGAAGAAAGATGGGTCTCACAGCGATGGGTCTCACATCGATGGGCTCGGAGGTTACTGTAGCAGTTGTTGTATGTGTGTCGTTCGTGTCGAGACTTTATTTTCTCTTGATCTTTCAGTTTGAATTGATTTTTGCAACACTTTGTTTTTGTGCTCGACATCCTTGCAACTTCCGGCCATTTTTTTTAGGGGAAAAAATCTTTTTTTAGATGAAAAATGTTTCTTTTTTCGAATTCAACCTCCTAAAGTCAAGTGCAAATCTTCATAATGAGCACACCGCTGCAACGGCGACGAGGGGTGAAAACAGAGAACCCGTAGAGAGTGTGTGTGTGCGATGGCTCGAAGAGCACGCAGAGACAGCTGCTTCTGCTGCTCCGCCCCCATTTTTTGGGTGCTTGTTTCTTGAAAAGACAGTCGAGTCGTCGTCGTCGTGTGCTTAGTGTTTCTAGCCCCGCCGAGAAAACAAAAGCCATCAGAAGAAGCCTGAAGACGTTCGCGAATGGTCGGTGGATTCCGGATAGGAATGCACTTTCTGGCCTCCGCTCTAAGGTTTCTTGAACCAAGGTTTGTTTGTTTGTTTGTCTCTGTATTTTCAAACGTTTTGGAGAGACACAGAGAAGCTATACACTCTTGTTTCTCTGCTTCTCTCTCCCTCTCCTACCTGAACTTTTAATTTAAACCCCCCCCCCCCCCCTTCCCTCTTGTCAAGTACTCGAGTGTTCCATCTCCCTATTCAAGTCCCACATTACACTTTCGCTAAAAACTTCTTGACATTTTTGGTCATTTCTCATAGGAAGACGGGATTTTCTAAACAAAACATTTTTGGGCGGCGGCGGGCTCCGGACCATCAAATACTAATAAAGTAAACATAATGCGATTGTAGCAAAATTGCTAAGCTACTGGGGCGAAAATTATATTTTTGAAATCAAAAATAATAATAAGGGGTGCCTACATGCCAGGCAAAGTAGGCCGCCTTGTAGGCACGCAGGCAGACATGTTCGTACCTGTATGAAGCTTATAATTTAGGTTGGTGTTCAAAAAAGTGTAATTTCAAAAAAAGTAACAACTAAAAGTTTAAAAAATATATAGGCGGTAGGCAGGCACTGCCTGATCACTTTAAATCGTTTAAATTTTTTGGCGTTTTTGGGATACTTTCAGCACCAATTTTCAGAGTTTAGTGTAAAAATAGACCAGTAGGAGAAAAAATTTAAAATTCAAATTTCAAAAAAATGGAGTAGGCAAGAACCTATTCACGTAGGTAGGAAAAAAAAAATTTTTTTTCTGCATGACTTTGAGTTTTGTAATCTAAACTTTGTTTTTTAACGTTTTCGGCACTCTGAACTCACTACAAAAATAGCCCTGTAGCCAGGAAGGTAGGTATATTCGTGCCTGAAAGAAGGCTAGAAAACACGTTTTTTTTTCAATGCACCCCACAATTTTAAACGCATTCGGGCATTTTTGTGAAAAAAATAAATTTGTTGTCTAGTAGGCTCGCAGGCAGGCATTGTCGTGCCTTACCTAGATCGCTGAAAAATTATTTTCACTTTTTTGTCTTCAAAATCCATCAATAATCCTGAAAACCATTCTATGTGCTCGGAAGGCAATAGGTAGGCACGTAGGCATGTAGGAAGGCTTTTAGACCGCCACGCAGCCTAGGCTCCGACTAATTTTCCGATATCCGATCATCAAACTGATCATCATAACAATATAATAATATTTCTCGCTCTCCTGCTGCTGCTGCTGCTGCTGCTTCATCATTTTTTGTTTCTTCTAAAAATTCGGAAATGTAATCACATGTAATGTGTATACGGGGAGAGCACTCATATCATCTTCTTCCCCTGAATCACACACAGAGAAAAAGCAAGAGTGACTCGCAAAAAAGACAGGTGTTTCTGGAGGTACGTTGGAAGGGGGGGGGAAGATATATTCGTATCGCTCGATATTTCATTGCTGATCGACTTGCGCTTTTTATCCGGAAGATGCGATCGAATCGGTGAGAAAAGAAAATCGAGAGAAGTAGAGAAATATAAGAATTATTTTCGCGTCTTGATCGAAGACATGTGGAGCACCGAGAACGGCCGGGACGCAATTTTTTTCGAACACATTGCAGACACTAAAATTATGTCGGGAGAGGAGGAGGAGGAGGAGGAGGAGGAGGAGGAAAATTAGATTTCAATTTATTTCGAAATGGGGAAAATAATGGAGGATTTAGGGATTTAGAAATCTCGAATTTTTAGTGTGCCTAGACATTCTACGCGGTCGAAGGGCTAGGAAGAGGGGTGCCTACAACCCGCCTCTCGCCTAACTCTCGCCTATCGGAATTAGGTGGCAAGGTATTTTACGATGTTAGAAAAATATCCTTATTTTCGGCTTTTCCGGAGAAAAACGGAATTTTTTTCTCGAAAAATCAATGGTTTTTTTTTTTGAAAAAAAAAACGAAAAATCAATATGACTTAAGAAAAATATTACTTTAAAATTAGGTCTTCCAGAATTTTTTTTTTTTCAATTTTATTTTAAAAATTTTCAAAAAACTAACTCGGGAAAAATAAAATTCTTCCGATTTTACCAACAAAAAAAAACTTACCTACTTGTGTAGTGCCTGCCTACACGCCTGCCTACCACCTACTTGCCTATTTGTAAAAAACAGGAACAAACTGCCTACATGCTTGCCTAGTCTAGTTTTTTTTAATCTAAATATCTGTTCTGAAAAATTTCAAACTTTTGCACAGATTATTCACTTTTTTCCCCTATAAACAGGGAAGTCTCTCCATCACCAAATGATCATATCTTGTCCCATTAAAACTTTTTTTCCAAGAAAAAAAAATTTAAATGCTTCTCCTTCAAACTTGTAAAAAAGAGGCCATCAAAACACACGCTCTCAGCGTGAGTTTTTGAAAAATTGGGGAAGCTCTAAAGAGCAAGATGCTCTAAATGTGGATGAAAATTTTCACACGGGAACACGCCTGCCTGTCGCCCGGAAAACGCCTTCATTGAGCTCTAGGCTCTATGGATTGTATTATTGATAGAGTGACTTCTGTAGTTAATTTAGATATTTGTTTGAACGTTTTAATTTTTTAAGTCAATGGAACACAAATAATAATTTTGCCCAAAAATTGGAAACCTAAAAATCATAATTGCAATAAAAATTTATTTGAAATCACTGCGAAAAAATCTGAAAATTTCCAGAGTTGACGATGACTTTGTTGACCGTCTTCACTACCTCTACACCTCCACAATGGTTCTCATGTTTGCTGTTTTGGTGTCGGCCAAACAATATGGTTCGTAGGTTTTTTTCGGGGTTTTCTCACGTTTTTGAACTTGATACTTTTGTTTTTAATATTATTGAAATTTGAATTAAGATTTCAACTCTTGAAAAAATGAGCGGGAGATTGATTAAATTAGTTTTTTTGAAAAATTTTAGCGTGAAATTCTAATTTTTTCTAACAAATTTTGATATTTAATCAATTTATAATTTTTCTAGATAAAGAATAGAATTGAACATGAATTTTTTATTAAAGTTGCTTTAAAATATTTTAATTGGAATTTTTCGTGGAAATTTTTCGAGAATTTCAAATTTTAGTTTTCAAAAAATTAATATTTTTACCAATACTGTTTGAAAAACAATTTCTGATTTTTGAAAAATTTTGGCGGGAAATTCAAAATTTTAAAAGTTTGGAAAATTTCTCGTGGACCGTTAAAAATTCAATTTCCGTCAAAAAAATTTTTTTTCATGTTACCTACTTAATTAGTTTCGTTAATTTTTTTTCTATTAGCGTCATAGATATTTTCCTGTCTATTTCTTTTTTGCTGCTACCTTTGGAGTAGGTGAAGCAGCAGCATTTTAAAGGTGAAAACTTTCATTATTAATTCATGATAAGTTTTAAGATTTTGCGTGTTGTCACATATCTTTTTGGAGCATCAAAAATATATGCAGGTAGAGAGCAAGCATATAACGAAAAGATGGAATTCACGCTCTGATGGTGAAAGTTGAAGATTTTAGGAGTGTAATCAGGCGAAAATAAATTTTTATATGATACGGAAAATATGTGATAAGAAGTTCTGAGAAGTTGAGAATTACATAATGAAATAGGGGATTTTTTTGGCAAAAACAAAGAAAGCGAATTCTCTACTTTTTTCAGCGGGAAAATATGTCCGCAATGACCAACTGTAAGTGTTAAAAATAATATGAAATAAGAAAAGTGTAGTTTTTTTTTTTATAGTTTTTTTTTTCAATTCTGCAAAAAATAAAAATGGGTGAATTATTTTTGAGTAACCGCGCAAATGAGTAGATTAGTTTTGAAATTTTGTTTGTATATGATTCGGGTCATTGCTTGAAAAATTTTTTTTTCGGCAACACAAAATTAAAAATAAATGTTAAATTATCATTTTTATCTGAATTTTAAAATTTCATCAAAACAATTTTTGCTAAAAAATTAATGTTTTTTATCATTTAAAAACCACATCAAAAAAGAACAATTTTTGAAAAGAGTTTCCCCAAAAAAATTAAAAATTTTTTGAAAAATTCCCGATTCTTTTATTACCCGCAAAATTTATACAAACAGCATTAGACTCAAATAATTTTTAAAAAATTTAATGTTAATTTCCAGTGATTTTTGCCATTCAAATGAATATTAGCATTGTTTTGTTAGTTTCCAATTTCCTATAACATTCCTCAACTTTTTCTGCTAAAAATCAGATAGGCTTCTGGTGATTTGATTCAAGTTTCCGTCTTGGTTTCGTCCATTAATTTCCTTTTTTTCGAAAAAGACCCACCAGCAAGCAACTAACGGCTGGGGGCCAGTGTACCAAGTTATTTCTGCTATTTAAAAAAATTAAATGAATCAAAATCCATAACTGTCTTATTATAAAATTTATTATAAGTTTTAAAATTCTTGATAAGTATTCTGATGAGAAAAACTAAAATAAAAATAAAACGCAAGCCAAAAAAATCGATAACTATTTTCAGTCGGTCACCCGATAGAATGTTTTGTGCCGGCACAATTTACCAGGGCAATGGAACAATACACAGAGAACTACTGTTGGGTACAGAACACGTATTGGGTGCCGTTTCAGGTAAAATATCTATAAAACTTCAAAACTATACAAATTAAATATGTATTTCAGGACCTGATACCACACCGATTAGATGATAGAGAACGCCGGCAAATAGGATATTATCAATGGGTTCCATTTGTGTTAGCTGTAGCTGCGCTGACGTTTCATATTCCGTCATCGGTTTGGAGAATGTTGGCTGGGCAGAGTGGTGAGTTTTGGAATATAATTAATTCAAATTTTTCAAATATTTGATAAATTAAATTTGAAATTGGCTTCTCCTGTACCTAAAATTTCGTTTTTTTTTTTAATTTACTTTGATATTTTGGTTATTTAAGCACTTAGGAGTGGTTAAAATTTTAATTTTAGAGCTTTCTAATTTTTCAGCTGAAGTTTTGTTCAGTTGCCAAATTTTTTGAAAATTTGGCATTTTCGAGTCCTTATAATTTTTTTTTGAAATCTTTTTGGAGAGAATTAAGAATTATAGAATTATAGAATTAAGAATAACAAGGGTAAAAAAAAATTTTGAGCAAAATTATTAAGTTTTTCTGTTAAAGGAGCACAAAATTATTTCCCCGCTGCCTCAAAACCAACCATAAGATTTCTAAAAATTGAAGCTTGAACGCATAATATTCTCCATTTTCTTATATTTCAGGCCTGAACGCCGGCCTAGTCCTCCAACTAGTCTGCGGAGACGAAAACGTGGATCCAGTAGTCCGTGACAAGACAGTAGACATAGTTGCTCGTCACATCGATGATGCTCTTATGTACCAAAGGGATCACGGAGCCCGACGACACAGTGTCTACATCTTTGCAATTTTCAAGCTCGGAAAGTTCTACGGAGCCTACGTATCGTCCGTCTACATTTTCATAAAAGCTCTTCATCTTGCAAATGTGATTCTACAATTTATGCTTCTCAACTCATTTCTTCAAACATCGGATTATCCAATGTTCGGAGCACATGTCCTTTACGACTTGTTCATGGGAAGAGAATGGAGGGATTCTGGAAAGTTCCCACGAGTCACACTTTGTGATTTTGAAATTCGAGTTTTGGGGAATGTACATAGACATACTGTTCAATGTGTGCTAGTCATCAATATGCTCACCGAGAAAATTTTCATTTTCCTGTGGCTCTGGCTAACAGTTCTGGCAATTGTGACAGCGTTGAATTTGATATTTTGGTTCATTGCATTGGTTTCGAATTCTTGTCGAGAACATTTTGTTTCGAAGCATTTGGATATTCAGTCTGATCAGATTAGTCGATTTGTGCACCGGTTTCTTCGAGCAGATGGGGTTTTCCTATTACAAATGATTGCATCGCATTCTGGAAATTTGATGGCCGCAAAAGTAAGTTCTCTCAAATTGTTCTATTTTGTAAGTATTTAGGCAATTCAAAATTGTTATATTAAAAACAGTTTTTTTTTCTGATTTTTGGATTTCCTAAAGAAATTTACATATTTTAATCGAAAAATTGAAAACAAATTTTTTTCTAATTTTTGAACGATTTTTTTTTTCAATTTCTGAAAAAAACCAAGAACTAAGATTTTTGTGAAAGCCAAAACTTAAAATAGCCGAAAAGCCTGAAATTTTTGATTTTTCAGTTTTTTGTAATAAATGAGCAGTTTTGAATTGAGTTTCAGGAAACTATAGAAAAAATACCGAAAGTTATCAAAAAAAAATCCACTTTTAAATTTGTCGATTTTTATGGGCAGAAAAAAATTCGTTGAAAAATTGAAATAAAACAATTTCCGGGAAATCGGAAAAAATCGAGAAAACACATGTATGTATTACATATCAAAAATATACTTATTCAAGAATAGTTTTTCTGAAAAATGAGAATCAAAACATGACTATCAAAAATTTGAAATTTTCTACAAATTGAAAAAAATAAAAATTTTTGAACACCAAACAGCCAGGTAGGCGGCAGTCATAAAACTTGAATAAAAATCTTTTTTTTTCAGGTAACCGAACAACTGTGGATGATATTCGTCCGACGAAGTGGAAAACCAGTGATAGAGGACAAAATTGAGGACCGTGGATCGGTACGAAGCACGAATGGGAATGATTGGGAATCGGTGGGCGAGCTGTCGATTGTTGACTGTTAAAGTATTGATATTTCAGACAGAAAAAAACATCAAAAAATTTTACTTGAAGCATTTATAGACAAAGTAACAATTAATATCAAAAAATCTAGCCTTTAAAACCGCTGTTTAGATTCCCTCGAAAATGAGATGCCCCACTTGTACTTTTGAACTAATCAGTGTCATACTCCACCTACTCCATCTGATCGGTCGGGAAGTGGGCGGAGCTAATCACTGATTGGACGGGTGACTGCTGAACCAATCAGTGCCTTTACACCCCGCCCACTCCATCTCATTGGTTCAAAAGTAGGGGGAGCAATTCGCTGATTGGTCTTGCAGTTCTCCTTTTTGGAAGGTTCAAACAAGCGTTCAAAAGTTAGATTTTTCATTATTCTTTCGATTATTTCTGGTTTCCGGTATTTTTTTAAAGTAATTTTAAGACACCTTTTTCATTCACACTACTATTAATTTAATTTAAAAATCAAAATTTTTGCAAAACAAGAACTAACAGCTCTCAAAAGCCCTCCTAATAACCCAATTTTCATTTTGTTTTCCTAAGTTTTAGTTTTTATATTTTAGTTTCAGTTTCAAATTTTCAGTTTTCTCAAATAATTTCTCATATAAATTGATTTTCATTTCCAGCACGACGACGGGAAAACCTCGCTGAAACGTGGCGATTCATGGCATGAGACGTCACTTCCCCCGCCAATGCCCAGTCTTCCGACACGGACACATTATGTTTGACAATGACAGATTTTTTCTGAAAAGTTCAGAACATGGTTCCATTTTTTTCAAGACGAGCTTGATCATGATCTTCTCTTCATCTTTACGGGTACTTGATCTCCTTCTTTCATTAGTCACCCCGCTATTCCATTCATTGTATGAAAAAACACCCATTCTTTCCGATTTTTGTTTCAAAATTATGTCTTTCATGTCATAAACACATTTTTCTGTGGTTTCTTCCATTAAAAAATGACGTCAATTTCTAGAGGAAAATACTTGAAAAAGTACTACAAGTGTTCAAACAGTCTGCAGTAAAATCTTGAAAGTTCAAAAATCTAGGGAAGAATTGGAAAAAGATCAGAAAAAATTGGCGTTTCTTGGCACATTGGTAATTTTCTGCAACTGGGGATTTTTTTTGCCAAATTCGGAAAGTCAGCAATTCTCGGAAAATTCCGTGTTTTTGCCAAATCGTGCAAATTGGCATTTTTTTTTTCATTTTTTTTCATCTCGTGCAAATCAGACAAATCGGCAATTTGAGGAAATTTCCGTTTATTCCGCAAATGGTACAAATTAACAATGTTGGGCATATTCCGCAATTTTGGGCAACTGGGAATTTTTGCCAAATTCGGCAAATCGGCAATTCTCGGAAAATTCCGTGTTTAGGTCAATTCGTGCAAATTGGCATTTTTTCAACTCGTGCAAATCTGGTAAAATCGGCATTTTCCGTTATTTGCCAAATCCGGCGATTTTTGGCAATCGCCGTTTTTAGGCAAATTTGAAATTTTCGGCACTTTTGGGCAACTGCTGTTTTTTTTTTTTGAAAAATCATGCAAATTGGCAATTTTTGCCAAATTCGGCAAATCGTCAAATCTCCAATTTTTCGGCAAATCAGAAATTTACGGCAAATGTCGTTTTTTTGCCAGTTTGGAAAATGTTGATAATTAACGGTTTTCAGTTCATCGTCAATTTACGTCAACCACCGTTTTTTTTTGGAAACTTTTATTTTAGGCAATTGCCATTTTTTAGAGTTTCCAATTGCAGAAACCGCCAAAAATTTAATTGCAGATTCCAATAATCAAAGTCCATCACCAGAATAAACCCCAAAAATTGTCTAAATCTCAAGTGTTTACCTACCTACCTAATCTGGAATCTACTGCTCTCAAGTAGGGCGGCGGCGGCGGCGGCAAGAATCGGTCACAAAGTTCATTTCTTACTTCTATTTTTGATTGTGAAGTCACATGTGATTGAAAGATCACACCCAAGTTTGATCCTATCAAAAAAAAAATAAAGTTTCAAGTTGAAAATTGGGCTTCCACAAGGTGTTTGATCAGTAGTTCAGGTAATTTTGAAGTAAAAAAAGGGTTGACCTTTATGGGGAGATACTTGATAGAATTTTGAAAACGGAAGTTTTGGTCTGAAATTTTTAAAACCGTGAAACCCCTTCTCGATCTTCTGAGGTTATAAATTTGAAATTTTGCAAAAAAAAAACGACAAAATCGCTTATTACACATCGCGCGTCCACATTCGGCTTCACCTTTTAACCATTTCACTGAAATATGGTCGTTACTACTGATAATATAGTAAACAGATCGTTTTTTCTTGATATAGCATACTCTCGTAGACGATTATCATATTAGGCGGGCTTGAAGGTCAGCTGAACAATACACATCTGTCAGGCGGTAAAAACTGGGGGCGGGGCGGAGATTCAGGGGAAGTGACCGGCGGGCATTTTTGAGACAATTTCAGTTTCACTTTTTATTTACTAACCGGTCAGGAATACGGACGGATACCTGTATGCAACAGATATATCTACTGAGTTTGGTAAGTTGGGGGGGACTTTTTTGTTCAGGTACAAGAAGCTATAAATGTTTAATAAACCTCTTTTCAAATTGGATTTGAGTCAGGGTTCTAGATTTCACTAGGTTATTCATACCAAAAAACCATGGCGCAATGTTGATAAGATTTGTTTAATTCTGCACCCCAACACGACATCAAGTTTGCACCTGCAAAATAACCTATTAGGACTATTTCGCTTAACATGCACTTTACACTGACTTTTTAGATAAAAACTTGAAGTACTGATATTCAAAGTGCTACTCTTGCCAAATTTTTCGGCAATGAACAGAAACTCAAATATGTTCGGCAATCGGCAATTGTGCATCGGCAAAAGTTTTTGCAATTTTTTGAGATTGTCAAATTTGTCCAACATTATTTTTGATATCAGAAAAATATAGAACATTGCCGGTATTGCCCAACTCGCACTTGCCGTCCGAATTCGGGAATTTTCAAAAGTTTTGGAAAAAATGTGGTTTTGCTATGAAGTATACCCGATTTGAAGTTTAACGGTGGTGTAGCACCAGTTGGAAAACTGTTAAAAATTACTCCTATGATCCTATGATGTCAACTTGACCAAATATCAAAATAAGACTTTTCAAACAACAATTTGTTGAAACAATTATTTTAATTAACGACGGCTTCCTAAAAAGTGTCGAAAACTGGGATTTTTCCAATCTTGAAAAAATCATTCAAAATTTTAAAAAATTGTGTGAACATATTTACTATGAAATTTGAATATTTTAGGTTTACATCAGCGGTTCTTGAAAAACTTTTTACTAATTATAAGGATACTCCACCTAGCTTAATGATCTTAGTAAAAAACCGAACACTCGGCAAATTTTGGTTTTGCACATTTTTTTTTTTGAAATTTCAGAATTTATATTTTAATCGGAAAAATTGTACGCATCCTATGAATGTTTCTACATCTGTTTTGAAAAGTAAGCAAATTCTATCAAAATATCGAGAAAAAACGGAAAAAAAATTACAAATTTTAATAAAAGGCACAGCTTCAAGTGTTTCCGTTTTTTTTAAATCCCTCTAAAAACTTTCGGCAAATTGATTTTTTTTTTTGGCAAACGGCAAATCGGGAATTTGCCAAAAATTATAATATCCGGCAAATCGGCAAACCGGCAAATCGGCAAACCGGCAATTTGCCGATTTGCCGAATGGTAATTGCCCACCACAGGTTTGAACATTATGAAAACCCGGTAATTTTGACATATTAAATAAAATGACCAATTTGAAACCCCCAGACAAAAATGCGATGTTTCTTAAAATTTCTTGCCCCCTTGTTGTTAACCTCACCAACCAAATTTGGCAAATTTCTTGACCATAATGTCATCTATGATCATATCAAAAGTGACCAGTCGAGTGTTTCAAACTTTCCTCGCTTCTCTCAAAAAACTTTCAGCACTTCTCAATTAGTGTTTTCTCACACAACATAGTATTACAAGACGGTCTGAAACCGCTTCTCTCGACTTCCTTAAATGATGAATGATACTGCATTCAATCTTCCTCTCCCATAATTCGCTTGAACATCGAGAAAAGGACGTGTTTTGATAGTGTGTATCACTGACACTATAACCCCACCCTTTGCCCTGGACCACCACTTCTCCTCCCACTATTTTCACTTTTTTTCTTACCGCTTCATATTATTTGACCTGAATTTTCACGCTATTATTTTCAGATAATATTTTTCAAATTTTATTTTTGACTTTCTACTAGGCTTTGTAATTAAAAATGTTATTGTTACAGGTAACTTTTTGACAATTTAATAGGCCAAAAGTATCATACATCAGAATTAATACACTCCAAAAAGTTATAGAATGTTAAAAAATTACATTCAGAGTTTTTGGTAAATTGCCAAATCTTTGATAAATTGCCAAATTTTTGATAAATCGCCAAATTTTAGGTTAATTGTCAAATTTTAGAAAATGTCAAATTTTAGGTAAACTGTCAAATTTTTGGTAAATTGCCAAATTTTTGGTAAATTAAAAAGTTTTTGGTAAATTGATAAATTTTTGATAAATTGCCAAATTTTTGATAGTATGCCAAATTTTAGGTAAATTGCCAAATTTTTGGTAAATGTCAAATTTTAGGTATACTGCCAAATCTTTGGTGAATTGCCAAATTTTTGGTAAATTGCCAGATTTCTTGTAAAATGCCAAATTTCGGTAAATTCCCAAGTTTTAGGAAAATGTCAAATTTTAGGAAAACTGCCAAACATTTTGTGAATTGCCTAATGTTTGGTGAATCGCTGAATTTTAGATAAACTCCCAAATTTCTGTTAAACCGCCAAGTTTTAGGAAAATGCCAAATTTTAGGTAAATTGTCAAATTTTAGGAAAACTGCCGAATTTTGGTGAATCTTCTTAAAAGTGAAACTAGTTTAGAAATCTTTTAATCATAAATTCGAGAAAAAATTTTTTTAATAAATTTTCAGGGAAATTCTTGAAATTTTTTTTTCAAAAAAATTTCAACCAAATTTATTTTTCACAACTTCTAACTGCCTATATACTCTTAATTATGACTTACATCCTCCAACAGTTTTTTTTTTCAATTTTAAAAATATAAGATCAACTTCTAATGACACTAGAACACTAAATCAGATCAGAAAAAACTTTAAAAAAATTTAAAGTTTTTTTCAAAAAATTCCAAAATTACTATCAATTCCAGGTTGGTGCTCTCGCAGCACTAGCAGTCGTCGTTCATGCACAGACCACGCCCCTCTTCCCAGTTGCGTGTGAGCTCAACGTGCTCATAGTTCTCGACAGGTCCGACTCGGTGAAGGGTGGCTTCAATAAGAGTCGGAAGTTTGTGACAGATGTCTCAGAAGAGCTTCAGATCGGTCCGGAGAAGCATCGAGTCGCCCTGATTGTCTATTCGGGGCTCAGTTATCGGCGGGAGGTGATGCCGTGGAACTTTGCAAAGTCGAACGAGGAGTTTGTGAGGAAGGTGAACGCGTTGAGAGCCATCGGAGGAACGACGAATACTAAGAAGGTGAGCGAGGCGTTTTTCGGGGCGAAATTCGGGCGCCTTCCTTAATTACCAATTTTAAAATGAAATTTTGTTGCTACCTAGGCCACTTTACACTTATGATACAGAATTTCTCTATCAAAATTGAAATAAAAACTGATAACTGTTTTCATTTTGATTAATATGTTTTTCTGTTTCTATGTTTTTTCTATGTGCTTTTTGGCGTCTTTTTAACGATCCATTTTCATGACCCTACCACCAGGAATTTGGATTTCAACACAACTGATAAAAATACCCCCAAATGTTATTGTTCTGTTGACTTTTTTGTGTTATATTTCAGGCGCTGGAAGTTGGCCTCGAATTGATGGCCCAGAGGAATGTGTCGATTCCGACGCTTGTTATGGTTGTGACCGATGGACGGTCGGCCGACGATCCGAAGGGACCTGGGCAGATTCTTCAGGCACAGCCGAACACATGGGTATTTGCTGCGGCGACCGGGGATCCGGAGAAAGTTGACACGTAAGGACATCTTGAGAAATGAAGGTGCATGCGCTTGCCTGCCTGGCGCATGAGCATGCCTACCTAGCAACCGTAGCGAACACATTAAAAATTTTCAGCCGAGAACTCATGGACATTACTGGAAACATCAACCATATTGTCATGCACAGAGGACGAGATTTGGCTACAGACATTACTAGAAGACTTTTGAGACAGGCTCAAGACAAGTGTAGGACTACTACTACTACAACGACTACTACAACCACCACAACCACAACAGATCCTATCACTGGTATCACATCTGGAAGTTTCGTTTTTTTTTTGAAATTCTTGTATTCCAGGTTGCGAACTAGACCTTGTTCTTGTCCTCGACTTCTCTACAACCACTGACCCAGTGTATAATTCGTACAAAGATCTCAGCAAGCGATTGGTGTCTCAGTTAAAGATTGGACCTCATTATACACAGGTATGCTTAAAATAATATTTCACGGAGATTTCAAATAACAGAAGAATAAATTAAAAATCAATTTCCAGGTCGCCGCGGTCACATTCGCCACTGTCGGACGGACGAGAGTACGTTTCAATCTGAAAAAGTATCAGACGCAGGAAGAAGTTCTCAGAGGAATTGATAACTTGAAATCGAGAGGTGGAACTACTGCTATTGGTATGATAACTTTTTCGAGTCTATCGCGGTAGGCACGTCGTGCCTTTGCCTACTTACCTGCCTGCCTACTGTGTGTTTTCTAGCAGCGTTGGAGGCAAGCAGGTAAGCATGCGTAGATCACCTTGAAAAGTACCCGGCAGGCTGGCAGGCACAAGTTACCTAAAAGATAGGCAAGCAGGCAGGTGTAGGTCACCCTTAAGGTAGGCGTAGGTCGCCTTTAGGCAGATAGACAGTGGTTTCCTTAAAGGCAGGCAGGCGTTGGAATCGACCAAACGAGTCTAATTTTCAGGTGCCGGAATCGAGAAAGCCCTGACACAACTCGACGAGTCCGAGGGTGCCCGACCCGGAATTGCAACAAAAGTGATGGTTGTATTCACCGATGGATGGAGTAATAAGGGTCCTGATCCGGAAAAAAGAGCCCGAGATGCAGTGAGCTCTGGTTTTGAGATGTATACAGTGGCTTATACGGTAGGTTTTGACAGATAACTTACTGTTGGGTTGAAGGCGCATGACGTCGAGTAAAACCAATTTTTAAAAATTTTTGAGCGTGTCGAGACCCGTCAAACTTATTGTACAAATTTTTCACTGTGTTTCCCATCTCTCCCTCGAGCTACCACCTCCCTCTCCTCTCTCACCATCTCCCCGTTACTAGAAACTAGAGAAACGAGAGTAGGGAACAAATAGACACTGAGATAGGGTTATTTTTGCGGTCCTCTGGTGTAGTGGTTATCACGTCTGCTTCACACGCAGAAGGTCGCCGGTTCGAACCCGGCGAGGACCTAGCTTTTGGATTTTTTATTTCAATTTTAAAGCCCAACTTTCAGGCCCACACTCCTGGAGCAGTAACCCTAAACAACGAAACATTGTCGGCTATCTCTGGTGACGTCCATCACACTTTTACAGACGTCACATTCCAAGCTCTTATCGACAAAATCAAGCAACGAAATCTGCCTTGCATGCCATAATTTTTTTGGGCAAAAAAGATTTTGTAAATATGTGTAAACTTAATTTTGTAAAATTGTACACACAGAGAAAATGATGATTCGTTCGAAAACTCAGGATTTTGCATGATTTATATATATATTTCAATTGTGTAATCTCTTTCTTTATATGAAAAATCTGAACATTTTTCTACCTCAATAAATGTATATATTTAAGAAAAACACTTCGCTTTCACCAGTAAACTGTGAGAAGCATTTTTGCAGTGGAGCGAGGTTGCCTCCCCTGCCTACTCACATGAGTGTGACGTCACGCGTGGAAAGTTTTCGTGACGTCACTCAAAAATCTTGACTTCCGGAGAACACTAAGGTAATCTCGGCGAATCTAATCAGTTTTGCTCCTTCAATTATCAATCGCTCAAACAAACATTGTGGGTATTACTCATACCATCCTACATACACGCAACCATACGCTTTTTTTTGTTTTTAGTATGATCTCGAGTGGCAAAAAGGGAAGAGAGAAGAGCAATAGACCAGTATTTGTGATGTCTCCGTCTCTAATCTCTCGTTACGTTTTTGAACGGTTAGTAGTGATTGGAGTGCCTCGCAAATATTGTTTCTGTTTTGTTGATCAAGTTTCTTTAGTAGTTGTTATTGTTTTCTAAAAATGTTTGGGATTCCTGGGAGCCGACTTTTTGAACTTTATCTATAAAATTTTATTGTCAAAAATGCCTAGGTACTACAGAAAAAAAACGAAAAATCGCAAATTTTGGCTGATCTTTATTCATTTGAATTGCCGCGCGTTGGCACTCTTTTCCAATCACGGATTTCTAGCTTCCCTCATAAATTGAAATGGAAGAGTTTGCCGAACTAGGCCATTTTGGCCCGGCCACATCTGGGGTAGATTTACGGCGAGTTGCGTGTCGCGTCGCGGCTTGATTTTAGTTGTAAAACTAAATGTATTTGTCCGTGTGAAGTACACAACTTTCCCACGCGTTGTCCGGCGCGCGATTGTCAATGGAGCGCGAAAAATTCAATGAGGGAGGCCAGAACCCCGTGTCCACCAATTTTAATGCAAATTCTTTGTTTTTTTTTAAAGAAAATTCAGAACACCACGATAAATCTTGCGGGAATTATGAAAAAAAAATTTTGACACAAATTAAATATTTTAATAGTCATAGAACCTAATTTTTAAATTGAAAGTCTTCAGAAAAACGAAGAATTTGTGTTGAAATTGTGTTGAAAAATTTTTTTATTGTAAAAAAATTCAATATGCAGCGCTAGAAAAAAGTTTACTTTTTTGTAGTTAGGAAAGACCTGAGAAGAAGAAGCTGCGATTACAAAAGTAAAAAAAGTAAAAAGTTTTGATAAGTTGCTCAAAAAATGTCTCAAAAGTACAATGGATCCACTAATCGGCACATTGATATTTGAGTTTTTTTTTTTGAGTAACTTCAGGAGAGTTTTTTCAAAAAATAAAATTATTTTCAAAAACTACAAATAATTTTCTATATTTCTATGAGGCATTTTCAAAAAAGAACTTTGGCATATCTGCTTGGAATGTCCTGTTGAATGAACAGCCTTCACCCCGCACCTGATTAAAACACAAATTCCGAACAGTTTTTCTTTCGAATCCTAATCTTTTAATATATATCCAAAGTCTAGTCTATTAAACAGAAATAATAGAAGAAATGTCAAAAGATCAAAATAGAAGCAATTTTTTCATTCCAACATCCCCCTCGCAATGTACCTTTGTGTTCACTGATCGTCATAATCCGATCCATTCTATCCGTCACTTTTGCTATCTTTTCTCTTCATATCCTCATTCTTATATATCTATATAGTTTTCCATGTTTCTGAATAGTCTTTGTACCCCCTCTGTACATTCTCAAAAGTTAAGAAATGTCTGAATGTTTGGAGACGTGCCAATTGTTGTTTTAACTTTCGTGTTCAATTGCTCATAGAGAGGGGTGAGAAGAAGAAGAAGACGCAGAAAAAGCAATACTCAAATGTTGCCACATTTTTGTGGCAACATTTGAATTAGAAGAATCTTAATGTTGCGAAATTGCTCTTGACTCTGAAATTATAGGCCTGAAAATTATAGCCCTCTGGAAATCAGAAAGGTGTGTTAGAACTTTTGTTCTCTTCAAACTTTGAAGTCACCGAAGGATTTCGCACTTGTGCCTGCCTGCCTGCATGCCTACCGCCTATTCAGTCGCGTTTGCATCCGGCAATTTCCCTTCTTCACATTTTTTGAGTCTACCTCTGAGCAAGCCCTTCTATACGACTGCCTACCTACGTTCAAGCCTGTCGCTCATCTATTCGAATTTAGAATTTGGATTAGAGAAGATTTACGAAATTTAATTTACTAGACGAACGCCCGACATTTTCTGGGTTTCGCGACTTATCGTATAGTTGAATGTTAGGCCCTCGTGCCGGCCTGTTCGCCTACCTACGTGCATTCCTTGGGTAGTGCTAAGTCGTAAGAGCCTATTCAATATATCAGTTTTCTACTGCGCCCGACGGTTTGCGGGTTGCGATGTCATTTTGTGAGTGGTTAGCCTTACTAGTTGGAGCAGGACACATACATAAAGTAGGGAACCTTGTATGCAGGCAGGCTAAAAATTGTCAACAAACTGTTCGAGTTTGACCAGACAGTAGTATAACTTTAGCCAATTTCCTTCTACACAAAAACCTGTGCAAAATTCCGGCTAATAAACCATTTGATCAGGTGCTCAGGAATTGCTCACCGAGTTCCGTTCTCTCACTCCGTTTGTTGTCTGATGTTTTTTAGTTGAACTCTCCCGTCTTAGTCAGCACCAACAAATAGATCGTTGACGTATTTGTGAGTGACTATATGTATGAGCCAAATGATCATTATTTGTTAGTGGGCAAAATGTGTGCAAGGACAACGGCACAATTGTGTTGCTACAGTTTTTATTGTGTCCGATGATTCAAAAAGAAACTCTGGCGAGTAAATAAATAGGTCAAAAGTCAGGAAACACTTTAAATTTAATCATAGGCACACATATGCATACCAGGCTGGAAGGCAACCTACGCCTACCACCTCCCTACACCTAATTTATAAATCTTTTAATTTAAAAATCTTTATAAAAATTAGCTGCAACTTTTTCGGGCTCTTTGGCGTTGTCTGGGAGTCGTGCTGAAACTTGAGTCCTAGCCCTGAAATTGTTTGTTTTTTAATGGAAATGTTTCATGTAGCTAAAAAATTTCAGATCGATTTTTTAAAAATGAAGGTGCTCCTCTGCTGCTAAATTCTGTGTAGTTACAAATTTCATTGATTATTTTTCAAATGACGGAGGTACTTGATAGCTTTATTGACACTTTGCAAGCTTATTTTAGTCCCCACGGGGACTGGGCCGAGCCCGGCAGAAGTGCAACGCCAGGACGACCCTTGGGAAGTCGAAGCAAGCCCCGAGTCTTCCCAGGGTTCCAAAAATCATATAACCTTTATTACACTCATTTGAGTGTATACCGTAGGTTAATACGATAAGAACAGATACTACACTTTGATCTTAGCTAATAAGCCGAAGAAGCGATACTGAATGGAGGAGAGGGTAGGGGCAGTCCTGAGCTGTGTACCGACAAATCATAGATGCGCGTGTGGAACTATTAAATGGCGGAGGTGAGAGTGGAGGATAACTATACTGTGCACGTGAACCGTTAACGTAGGCATGAAGTAGGCACTCATGCAGGCAACTAGGCAGAAGGTGTGATGTATAGGCACAGAAACAGTCTGGTAGGGGTCAGAAAATAAACTCACATCAGGAGTGAGCTAGGCTAGGCACGCAGGCATGAGCTAGGCAGGTCGTCATGAGATACTCATTGCCATAAATTCGTACCTAACAAAGCCTTGCTAAAAATATTTTTTTACAAAAGAAATGTTGTCGTTCTTTCCGTCCAAGAGTTCAAGTACATCCGTATATCCAAACAAATGTATCAAACTTCGTACAATCTCACTCCCCTTTCTTCCCGTGAGACGGGAAGATTCTTATCTTCAAATTATTCTACGGGAGCGTCTTTGACATAGCCTTTGTTGCCTGATCAACTTTCCATCCAATCGTTCTGCTTTTATGGATTGATCCCTTTTTTGATGATTTTGAATCAGACTTTCTAAATGTATTTGGTTGTTTTTTTTTTGAGAAGAAATTGTTATTTTACGGAGCACAAAATGCCTACTTACCTGCCTCCAAGACGATCCTGGATTTAATAACGACCTATGACTGCCAGCCTACTTTCAAGGCGACCTATGCCTGCCTACCTGCCTCCAAGGCGATCAACGTCTGCCCGCCTGTCTTCGAAGCTATCAATGTCTGCCTATCTCATTTTTCTCATTTTTAGCAATCTCAAAGCAAAAAGTAATGTTCAAATTTTTATATTAGGTAGTCAGGCACCTAGGATAGTAAGCATACGTTGGATACGTAGTCATGACACCTGCCTACCATGTAACTCTTACCATCTAACAGCGTTAAAAAAGCAACAATGAATCAGAACACTCACTCTCCACACCCATGTTACAATTTCGAACACATATTTTGTACATCTGGAGTTGTAAAACTGAAACAACAAACTAGTAACAAAATTCTTCGTGATGTTTCTGAAATTGGGAAGTAGAACGCTTTACCGCGCCTTTTTTGGATACAAATTGATATAAATTTCTATAAAACGTAGAATTTAACTTTAATGATCTCTATTAGGACTTGCACCCTCCGAATCGTGGCGGCATTTGCAGTTAGGCAATTCGGAAAATTGCCGCTTGGCCGATTTGCCGGAAATTTTCATTCCGGGCAGTTTGCCGATTTGTCGCAAATTTTGATATTCGGCAAATTGCCAATTTTCCTTGCAAAAAAAAAATTTACAATTAGAGGGATTTTTTATAAAACGGAAAAACTTAAAACTGTGCCTTTTTGAAATGTTCGTCCCGTTTCCTTTGAATGTTTTCATAGAATTTGCTTACTTTTCAAAATAGATGTAGGAACATTCATAAGATGTATACAATTTTGCCTTTTAAAATTGAAATTCTGGGAATTCCAAAAAGAAGTACAAAACCACAATTTTCCAAAAATTTTCGGCTAATCGGCAATTTGGCAGTTTACCGATTTGCCGATTTGCCGGAATCGAAAAAACGTTTACTTTGAAAATCTAGAAAAATATTTCGCACATATCTTGTCCGTTGACAATTTTTTGATAAAATCAAAGGGAGCCGAGATATCTATCAGCTGTGAAAGTGGTACGAGGGTAGGATTTATTTTTTAATATTTTTAAAATTCAAAATACTCGTGTGATCTCCGAACTTGTGTTCGCCCCGCCAAATCCTCATCCAATTTTTCATTTTTTTTTTAACCAATAAACAAGTATCAAACTCTTTCTTTCTTTTCCTGATGTTTCTCTGTCTAGGCAGACTGCCCCCGCCTAACCCCGCCTCTGACGGCCGGCAACTTGCACTTTGAAAAGAGAGCGGAAAAGAAACATAACACGAACGAAAAAAAAACCACTAAGAGATAGAAATATGTTGCCGATTCCGATTCTTTTCAATTCATTCTGATTACAATTTAAAAAAAATGTTCTCAAACCAAACACATAAACAAGTGTGTGCACTTTTGATAGAAGGATGCAGGGGGAAAGTGCAAGATGTCATTCATTTTTTGAAAACCGAAAAACTTGACAGTTAGCCACTCCTTCTCCCTACCCAAACTGTCTGCGTCTGCCGGTCGTTCTATTTTTCCTATTTTTTCCTTCGTTTTTTTTTGCTTTTTTGTTCGATATCACTTGTTCGCCCGTCTCCCTTCTCTGCCGCTCGCAACATTTCGCATCTGTTTTCCCAAGTTTCTGATGATCACTTATCTTGTCAAGTTTCGATTGCAAATTAACACTATCTAGCAGTTTAGAATGTGATTAATACTGCTTTTGGAAAAATATTTACAAAAAATATTTAGTTTCCCAAAAGTTTCCCAAGTTTTAAGATAAATGGTTCTGAAATTCTGAAGCTTAAAGTTCATATTTTTCAACATTGGTGTTTCTGAATAAAAATTTTACGCAAACTAGAGTTTCCATACAGGCTTCTAATGCGTACCTACCTGCCTCCCCTTAAGGTGACTTTCGCGTGCCTTGCGCCTTCCGCTAAAACACTTGCCAATTCATTGCTCCTTTCTTAACTTTGTTTTCAACAAATCGATTGAGATGAGGAAACTTTCAACTTCTAAATTCAATTCTAAATGCAGATAAAGGCAGGCAGGTTTCAGGCAGGCACAGGCCTTAAATTCACTTTTGGAATTATTCCTATAGTTAGGATATTTCACAAAATTTAAAAATTCTAATAACATTTTAATTTTCGGCATGCATGTTTTCATGCCTGCCTACCTACTACCTTATTACCTTTGTTTGCAATTTCCAATCTCAATTGATTTTTTGAAAATCATAGGCATAAGGTAGGCGTAGGCCGCCTAAGAATAATAATAAAATATCCGCTGTAAATATATGTCAATCACTTTTTTTGATAATTTTTTTTGATAATTATCATACCACATGTGTATCAAATATGAAATTCATATGAAATTTTCATGAATTGGAGATTTGGCTACCTGCCTACTTTAAGACGGCCTACGCCTACCTCGTGCCTCACAACATTTTCCCTGACCTACAGTAACCCGGAAAACTTCCTCATACTTCCCCAACTGGCAGGTTTCTTCCGATTACTCATATCGTTCGTTACTTTTATTTTACAATAACCGTATTTTGTAATTATTTGATATGTTTTCTTTCTTCAAATAAAATTTTTTTTTAATTAAAATTTTCAAATTATTTCAGATTAGTTAGCAAAATGGAGGTGCTCGGGAAGCAGAAGGTGTTGGCCATGATGAAGCTGAATGGTGCTGGACAGGTGAGCTACTGCCGGTTTTTTTTAGAATACCGGCTTGGCTCAGAAGCCGATTCTCGGCTAGACTAAACCGGCGCACCTAGATACAATAAATGTTGTGCCAAAACTATAACTTACTCGATCAGAACTTTTCCAGCTCACCGGGTACCCCTTCGAGACGCCTTCATCCTCCACCACAACACCTTCAGTACCTCCTTCCTTCCCACACTCATCAAATCCCAACGCCTATATGAAGCCATCTCCACCATCAGCTATATCATCACCACCATCCACATCATCGTGCTCCTCGGCTTCAGAGAAGAAAGAGTGTGCGGTGTGCAAGAACCCCAACTCCAGTGGATACCATTTTGGGTGTATTGCGTGTGCCGCTTGTTCAGCGTTTTTTCGACGTACCGTAGTGCTTTCGAGGAGGTACTACTGTAGGAGGGATCCAGTTGGCAACTCGCTGTGTCCGCTGGATAGACGTTAGTTCATTTTTTACCGTACCCTTTTTGTGAGGCCCCACGAAAAGGGAGCAGAACGAAAAGGGGATCTGCAAAAAGGGGATCTGCGAAAAGGGGAGATACGAAAAGGGGAGTTACGAAAAGGGGAGCAACAAAAAGGGGAGCTGGCACTGTGCCAAACGCACAAAACGCAATTTTTCTCACGCAACGCACGTTGATTTTTGAAATTTTCTTCTGGAAGATACGCTTAACAACACGCGACGCGTAACATCGGAGCATCGTTGTATCGTTTTCTTCGAGAAAAATAGCATTTGGCACAGTGCCAGATCCCCTTTTCGTTGCTCCCCTTTTCGTATCTCCCCTTTTCGTATCTCCCCTTTTCGCAGATCCCCTTTTTGCAGATCCCCTTTTCGTTCTGCTCCCCTTTTCGTGGGGCCTCCTTTTTGTAGACTTTGACCAGCTTCGGCAAACGTGAGAGATATGAAAAAGTGAATTTGATAACCGGATTCTAGAACAATTTTTAAACTTTAGTGAACAACTACAATAATCCTATGACTTTACTAGACTCGAATAGTAGGCAGGCACGCCTACATGCCAACATGCCTGCCTGAGTGAATACTAGTTTTTATAGTAAGGAGTCTACAGTAGGTAGGCAATTTTTATTACTTGGCTACCTGTCTTCCTAGCTGTCTATTTTCTGATTATTGGCGGTTTACACGGTGTAGATTTCCAAACGTTTGTGTAAGAAAATGAGCAAAACATTTATGGACGTATGTAGGTACGAGGTAGGCCTAGGTCGCAGTTTTGCCTGTGTATTTACAGTGTAGATTTACGTATTTCTCCTTTTAAGTGAGCAATAATTACATTTCCGTAGGCAGGTGGTAGGCCTAGGTTGCCCAATAGGCAGGCAGGGAGGTAGGTTGCATTGTTGGCAAAAGGTAAAGGTATGTACATCCAACTTGACATGGAAATTGATTGCAACTGTTGCAACTATTATTTTGCAACTATAACATATTCCTCTGGGAATAAAGGGCAAATTTTTGAATTCTAGCTTTTTTTTTTGTAAAATTCAGAGCACAAAGTTGAATAGGCAGGTTCGCAAAAAGGCAGGCAGGTAGCTATGTGCGTAGGCATAACTGTGCCTAATTTCAATTCAAGTCTAGCACGAAACTTTAAAAAAAAACTAGAAACAAATAATTTGTGAGAAAATTTTTTTTGGCATTTTGGCATGTATCCAAAATTTTCGATTAACTTTTTGGTTTGTCTGGCATTGCTTCGTTCCAATTTCATTTCCCAATTTCCCATGTTCTATTTCCAAATGTGGCCAATTGTGTCGATAACGGCAACATGATTCAATTTTCAATATATATTTCCCTTTTTCTCTTTCTCTCACTTTTTTGTCTATTCAACTATGAATTGAACACTTACAGTATTCGATTTCTAGTCACCAGAAAACAAAACTCTATTCTATCGAACGAAAATTGCTAGACAGACAAACAATTTTATCGGGGTAAAATTATGTAAAAGCCCCGTGTGTTCTGCTTATCAGTAGTAATAGTAGTGGTGCGTACTCGAAAAAATTTGTACAAATCAAGCAAATTTGACAAAAATGACAAAAAAAATCAACTTCCTTGTTTCAGGACACCGATCAAATTGTCGAGCATGCCGATACGTAAGGTGTATCGATATGGGGATGAATCCGAGCAGTAAGTAAACTTTTTTTTCGAGAATTCGGAGATTTTGATCTCTGAAATATGAGTTGTTCTTGTCGAGAAGATGGAATCTGTCTAGGGGGAGAGGGCGCAAAAAAGTGAGAGCGCCTAATTGTAGGTACGGTATGGCCTGCCTACCTGTAAAGATTCACCTATTAAGCTGCTTAACATCACAGTAAGACTGTGTCCCTGAAAATGACGGGCGCATAAATTTAACTCGAAGGTAGACAGTCAGACACATAGGTATGTAGGCCTTTGAACGGCTGATAGGCTGGCAAGCATTCACTTTGATTGGCAGGCAGATAGTCGGTAGGCAGGCGCGTAGACATGTAGGCAGGTCGGCACAAATAAAATAATTTCCGATTCCAGGCGTCCAAAACCTTCGAGACTCGATCAAGCCACGGTCCCCAGCAGAAATGATTCAGGAAGCCGAGGAGGAGGATAAAAAGGAGAAGCTCGACGATATTCTGTTCTCTGCTGCAACTCCGGGTAGTTGGATATCCAGTACGAGCACATGTAATGAACCACTTCCAGTTGCTCCAAAAGGTGAGTACGAAAATGGGGCACCACGCCCGCCCTCTGTAAATCCTGCGGCCGACACCTTGCGGTTCACGAGCCCGTTGTTGGCTGTCGGCTGCAAGTCGATGAAAAGGCGAGCGTGATGCCCAACAGTCTGAACCTGCTTCTCTCATCCTTTTTTAAAACCTGATCCTTCCCATGCTTCTTTAATTCCAACCCATCCCAACTCATCCAAAGTTCAGAAATTCCCGGCGAAAACTACATCGAAACCCTTGCCGCACTATACAAAAACTCTGTGGAGCGACGTCGAATGTTCTACTGTAACGGATCACTTCGCGAGATGCTCGGAGGCACCGGCTTAGTAATTACTGTACTAACTATGGCTTCTTTTTAGCAATTTCTTTCGGATTTCAGAAGATGCGACCAACGAGATTTGACGAACGATATTACAAGGAAAAAATGCGATTTGAGTTGGTTTTGTACGTGGAGATGATGAATTCAATGAGCGTGTTCCGACAGATGGACCTGGATACCAAGGAGACATTAGTCAAGGGATGTGCTGTGTCATTGGCCATGCTGGAGAAATATTATATTTCTGTGAAATATGATGGGTTGAGAACTCAAAAGTAGGGCTTTGCATTTTATTTTTATTGTTAGGGTACTTTTCTAGTACTCTATGGCTACTGTAGGATAACTCTAGTTTTAGGAAAAAATTGTTTTCGAAAAATTCCACAACTTTCTCGATATTTCTAAAAATATTTCGATTTTCTAGAGACCTTTACATTCCAGAATTTTCCAGAGCGTTCCAGACAGTTTCAGTAATGCCCAGATATTTTTAGAATTTTTTGAAAGGTCTAGGTCATGTCAAACTTACGAGAAAGTTTCCGAATATTCCAAAAAATTTGTTTCTAAAAAGTCCCTGAACATTCTATGCTATTTCTAGAGAGTTCCAGAATATTCAAAAATTTATATAACTTTCCAGGAATTTCTAGAAATGCTCAGGAAGATCCAGAGTTCTCAGAACATGTCAGAATTTCCTGGCATTTTCCAATATGTACCATTTTTCAGAAAATTCCAAAAGTTGTTTCACGTTTCCAAAAACATTTAGTGTTTTCTAGAGCGTCGCAGAATACTTGAAAGTGATCTCAAATTTTCCAAAAAAGGTTCCAGGACGTTCGAGGATTTTTTGAACCATTCTTGAAAATTCTAAAAAACTCTCAACATTTTTTCGGAAATTGCAATTCAACAATTCTGGTCATTTTTTTTTTTGAAAAATAAATTAAAGGAAAAAATCTCCATTTTTTTCGATTTTTCAACTTTTCAATTCAACAAAATTTCAAAAAAAAATTACCTAAAAAATTTGACCGAATTTTCTTTAAAAAATCGAAAATATAAAATTTTTTAATTTTTCGAATTTTCAATTTTAGAATACTCCAGATTTCATCACAATTTTTCTCGCATTTTCTTGAGAGCATCAGAATTGTTCTACTCTCTGCAAAACTTTTCTCGATTTCAGACTAATTGCTCCGGACGGGTCCTACACGGATTTGAGTGATCATGGTGCTCAATTCGACGACGAATTCACACAAATCACCGAGTCTGTCATGGACAAGGAAACGTGTCTGAAACTGCTCTACGACCCGCTGCGGTCGTGTTTGAACGAACTTGGATCCGCGTTAGAGCACTCTAGAATGACAGACACCGAGTTTTGTGCTCTTTTTGCAATATTGTTATTCAATACAGGTTAGTGCTGTCTGGAAGAGAGGTGTCAATTGAAAGTGCAATTTCAGCCGCTGATAACTTATCGGACGCGAGTCGTAACGCCGTAGTGATGGCCAGAAATCGGGTGATGAAGGATTGGTTCGAGTTTTATGCGAAACAGGGGATAGACCCACATGAGGTAGAGAAGCATCCTTCATTTAAAAATTTCGTGATCTTAAATTTTCTAGAAGATTCTGGTTTGTTCTGAACGTTTATGAAAATCAAAATTGTCTGAAAACACCGAATTTCAAAATGAAACTTCTTGGAAACTTTTCAAAAAAAAGTTATGGCGTCTCAAAAAATGGCCTAACATTTGTTAAAATTGTAAATTTGACCAACTTGTCAATGTCACAGCGGCTGGAAACAATTTTTTTTTTGAAATCACCGTCAAATTTTAAGTACACAATGTAATTATCTTGCGCGTTTCCAACTTCATTTAGTTGTTTCAAAGTCGATGGACGGCAAGATTTGGTTAAAAAAATTTAAAAAAAAAGCAATTAAAAAATTGGACTACACCACTGCAACTTTTTTCAAACGGGGGCCTAGAAAAAATGCAAAAAATCGGTGTTTGCACACAATACACCGCATATAACGACATTTTGTACTTGCTTTGTTTTCTTGTGTTTTTCACCGATTTTTCCCGTTTTTTCTTATTAAAACTGATAAATAAATATTTTTTGCCAATGCTAATATAATTTCCAGATGAAAAAATTATGTATTCAGTCGGCAAGTAGCGGTGAAAGTGGTCAATGTTATATGATGGATTACGGGAATACTAAACCTAAACTTTTTTCCAAACATGATAAATATGCTGCTTAGATGCTGAAACTACCTGATTTTCATAACGAGACCGCTGAAAAAGTTTTGAGATTTTTAAAATTCAACATTTTATGCGAAAATCTCTACTTTTTCACCAAAAAAGTTGAATTTTGAAAACCTCAAAATTTTTTTAGCTGTCTCGTTATGAAAATCAGGTAGTTTCAGCATTTAAGCAGCGTATGTATCATGTTTGGGAAAAAGTTTAGGTTTTGTATTCCCGTAATCCATCATATTACATTGAGCACTTTCACCGCTACTTACCGACTCAATACAGACTTTTTTCACTTGGAAATTGTTTTAGCATCTGCAAAAAATATTTATTTATTAGTTTTAATAAGAAAAAACGGGAAAAATTGGTGCAAAACAAAAGAAAACACGCGGAAAACAAAGCAACATAAATGGCCGCTGAAACTTGTCGGCCCCTCGGCCATGGTCTAGAAACCACTTTTCCTCGTCCCTCGTGAGGAAAAAGTTGCAGTGTACACCACCTTTAAATGTGTTAGAACTTTCTAGAGATTTCGAAAATATTTGAAAAGTTTCTGGGATTTTTGGTAAGTTCTACAAAAACTGAACTATTCTGGACCACCTATTTGAAAATTTCAACAACAATCTAAAAAGGCTTTCTGGAAATTTTGAAAAATCTTGAAACGATTTCGATCAAAATTTCTGTAAGATTTTCGATCATTCATTGACCATTCATCCCTAGAAAAGTCAAAATATTTCTGGAAAAATCTAGATACTTCTCTTATTCTGAAACAGCGGAGAGGCCGCTGAGCACCTAGATGTTTTCTCTGCGCTCTCCTCCTCACCTACGCTCTCTCATCCTCTTCTAGTTTCCAGGCTGGTCTTCTCGTGGGCAACACGTTGCTTCTTCTGACAGCCGTCCGCAATGCGATGGCAGTTCACCGTGAAAATTTTCACGTGATTCGTGTGTTCAATGTGATGGAATATGATAAATTAATTGATGATCTCGCGTTCACGTAACCCCAAAATGTCCTGCAGTTGTACATAGAATACCCAGCCCGCTAGAAAATACTTTTCGCTAGAAATTGATTCGCTAGTTTTAAAGTTTCAAAAGAAATTGTAATAAATATTTATAATTTATGTTTTACTTTTCGTTTTTTTTTTTGCGTATTCTGAACTTTATACTTTTGCAAAAAATGTTGCAGAAATGCAAAAAGCTACAAGTAGTTTACCATGGCAGCCAATTTTTGGAAACAAAGACAGCTAATTTTCAGCACACCATTTTTCTATTGGAACATCATATGTACAGGCATCATGTAGGCTTCCTACGCCTTTCTCGTGCCTTCCATCAGCCTGCGTTTTTTTACATGAGTTGCGAACCCCGTATAATTTCAGGCGCTTTTGGGAAATTTCAGAAAGCTTCAGGAATCTCTTGAATTTTTTGAATCTTCTGGAAAGTTCAAAAATTTCCTGAAAAATGTTTAAAGTCTTTGGAAACTTATTGAAAGTTTCGGAAGTTTCTGAAATTTTCTGGCGGATTTGAAAAACTTTGAAAACTTTTCAAATTTTATTGAAATTTCAAAGAACTACTGGGAACTTTTTGAATTTTATTTTTGATATCGAGGCTTTTCAAGAACGTTCAGGAAACTCTATAAAAGTTCTGGAAATATTGGGAAGATTTCTGGAAACTTCGAAACATTTCTGAAAAGTTTTGCAAGTTTTGAAAAGTTCTTGAAGAATGTTTAAAAAATCCTGGAAAGTTCTAGAAATTTTTGGAAGCTTCTAGGCACTTTTTAGGAATTCGGAAACTTCCAGAAACTTTCTCAAGGCTTCTGGAGACTTCTGAAAACCTTTGGAAACATTTGCAAACTCTCAAGAACTTTCTGAAAGCTCGACGAATTTCTGAAATTTTCCGGAAAGTCTTAACCTCGTTTTTTTTCTTTTCTCTTGCAAAATTCTGTGTCAAAATTCAAAGTCAAACGACGCAATAACCTCTAATTTTGAATTATCCTCCAATTGACGTCACACCCCTCCCCGTGTCTCCCGTATTCTCACCGTATTTCCACATGGCCGCAAAAAAAAAATGCATAATTGAGCACTCAGTGAAAATGTGTGCTCCGTCTGTTTCTGTTTTGCTATTCAAGAGCTTCGAACACTTTTAGAGTAGAAAACAAAAAAGAACAATTTTTTGTTGCAAAAAAAAAACAAAAAAACAACAAAATAAGTGGGTATTGTTGTTTGTTTGAACGAAGCGAACCGATTTTTCTCCACACTAATTCCTTCCGCTTTTGTTGTTTTATTTTTGAGTTTTCTTTTCAGAATTCATCGTTCTATACAACTTTCTTCCCTTTTCTCAAGAATCTCGAATATCAAAAAAAATTCAATTATTCCCAAGTGGCTTGTGACCTGTTTGTTGGCATCAACACAAAAAAAGAGGTCGTCGGTTTTTGAGATTTTCCAAGGTTTTCAAGGTATACTGTAGATGATAATCACATCGTTTACAAAATCAGGCAGGTATGTAGGCAAGTAGGCAGGCCTAAGGTCGTGCCTGCCTTTCATAAAAGCTTTACAGATATGATGTAGTCATATTTGATCTCCGATTTAAAAGTCTCTTTATTGTGTTTTTGTGTCCTCAGAACGCCTTTTCAATTATGATTTCATTTTATTTTTTTTGTGTATTTGTTCTGCAAAAATGACACATTTAAAATTCCAGTCAAGTCGTTCGGAAAATAACAAAAACCATTTCCAAAACTCCACGTCACTTGCTTTTATTCCTTGATTCTCACGCTTTTCACTAATGATTTTCCCAGAACGGAGAATAGGTGTTTTGTATTCCATTTTGCAGAGAAAAATGTCAGCAAATTTTGCTTTATTTTTATGAATTTTGGATAAATTTTTGCTTTAAAAATGTGAAAATGCTTCAAAATTGCATTGTTGGTTTCAATTTTTAAAACAATTTTTTCAGAATAAATTAGCACGAAATTCAAATACAAATTTTTAAAAAAGGTTATAGAAAAATAGAAAATATCTTACTCGAACTATTTAAAAACATCGGCGGGGATCTCAAAATTTGATCTTTCAACTATTTACCGGGAAACTCAATTTCAACTTTTTCGATAATTTTTGATGGGATATTCAAGTTTTTCTAATAAATTTCAAATTAAAATTTATTTCTAAATTTGTTCAAATTTTCGGGAAATTGAAAGTTTTTCTCCAAAAAAATTTGATGTGATATTCAAATTTAAATTTTCAAAAAAAAATTTAGGAGACAAAAATTAAGAAAAAAAGTTTAATTTTTTTTCGAAGGAACAGTTAAATTTAAACTTATGAAAATAATTTGCGAGAATTTCAAGATTCAAATTTTCAAAAAAAAAATTGTTCTAAAAATTCTAATTAATTTTTTTTTATTTGAAGGGAAATTTAAATTTAAATGTTTCAAAAAATTTCAATATTTTTTCTCCTCTCAATCTTTCCTTTAATTCCCTAAAAATTTCCAAAGTTAATTTTTCAAATTTCAGACTTTTGAGCTTTTACCCCAAGTTAAAAAAAAATTTTCAAACACAGTTTGACCCAAAACCACTTCATTCGCCGGGAAAATTCGAACATGAAATATCCATAAAATCACATATTCTCTCTGAATAACCCTATAAAGTTCCAATTTTAGTCGACCAACACCGCATGACCATTTGTTTCCCACCTTCATTTTGCATTCGTTAAAAGAAAATGAAATATTTACACACCTCGTGGTCTAAGTAGTGGGCCCCAGATGGAAAGCAGAGAGTCTATTCAAAATAGAAAATAATTGACGTCATTTCTATTTTTGCGGATTTCTATTTTTCCACTAAATGTTTATTCTGTGGTGTCTTGCAAAAAGGTCCATATATATTCCATTTATTAGGAATTTTGCAAAAAAATTGTTTTTGAACATTTCTGATGATATATACAACTATGCTAGTACATCATTTGTTGGATTTTTAAAGGAAAAAAAAATTCCAATTTATAAACGATATTTGTAGGTACTGTTATAGGTCCTGCTTGCTATAGAACACGTGAGCATTAATGGTATGTAGGCAGGTAGGCAGGCAGGCATGGTAAAGTCAAACTTAAAATTTTCAAGGTAATCGGTATTTTTTTAACTGTTTACAAAAACTTTTGCTTCTTTAGTTTCATTTTGTTTCAGCTGGCCTAGAAATTTGATTCCGTTGTTTTTTTAATTCTGACCAAACGTTTCCGCCAATTTTCATGGATTTTTTTTGAATTAAAATTTGTAAAAATCGGACATTTTTACGAGTTCTCAACTTGCCAGACGATTTAAATTTTGGTAAACTGCCAATTTTGCCAAAAATTGGAAAAAGTGCAATGTGACAAGTTGCCGACGGGCCTAAAGCGAGCAATTTGCACAGTTGCCGATTTGCCGGAAAATTCAATTTTTTGGCAAATTGCCGGGTTTCCGAACCGAAATTTTGAAAATAACTTTTTGCTGAATTTTTGAACATTTTTTTGGTAGATGAATTTAAAAATATACATACATTTTTAGATGTTACGGTAAATTTCGAAATATGGACAAATTGTCGATTTTCTTGATTTTCCGGCAAAAAACCACAATTTGCCAATTTCGCCGAATTTCACAGTTGAGCTAAACCTTTTTCACCTTTCCTTTTTCTGAGTCAGAAGTCCGGTCTGAATCTATTGGTTTTTCAGTCACAAACAACATAAATTGGAAGCACAAATTACACAAATTGGCAACCAAATTGGTCGGTAGACCGCCGCCACAAAAAATGTTCCCTTTCAATATGGAGGCAGAAATATATATATTCATATTTTTAAAAAAGTGTTCTTTCATTTTCTGTGATTTTTTATTCTTTTTGATATATGCTGTGTTCTTTGTTTTATATATGTTCATATCAAAAAATAACTCTAAGACTTATGGGCTTAATGCTTAAAAACTTCCCCGTTCTCATTGTCAGTCAAAACTTCTGAATCTTGAATTGTTCCTGACCTGACATACGAATCTGTTTTTCATTTTGTGTTTTGTTTTTCTCAAAACTTTCGATCCCGAGTACAAATATTGTGATTAGTTCCAGCAGTACTTGTATTTTTTGAAAATATTTTTCTTTGAAATGTCTGAAATTTATAGAAAAGTGTAAGCTCGTTCACGGAGCATCTGGAGAAATTTTAAGTATTGAAAACAACGTTTCAAGAGTTTTTGCCAATATTTTTTAAATAAAATTTTCAATAATTTTAAGAATAACTTTTAAACCTTTTTAACTTTCAGGCAAAAAGTTTTTAAATTTATTTTTCTAAATATTTTTTCAAACTTCTTGGCAACTTTTAAAAATTTTAAGTAAGTCAAGTTTTCAACCAACTTTTTTTTTCATTTTTCAAATTGAAAACCTTTCATATTCATTATAGAATTTTCAGTAAATCTTTCGTGTAAATTTCGATCGATAAAATTATTTTTAAAAATTCCACTGTGTTTTTTGAATTTGCAGAACATTTCTTTCAAGTTTTTTTTCAAAAGTTTGCAAGGTTTTAGTCGATGATTTTATAAAAATTCTTTTAAAATTTTTGAAAAATTTTTTGAGTTTTTATAACTATTAAATCAAAACTTTTTTAGCATTGTAAAATATTTTTTCGAGATTCGTAAGATTAAATTTTGACTTCTGTGCTCTGAGATTTGTGCCAAATCTCTTCTGTTTCTTCTACTCATTCATTCATTCGCTCTGTTGCAACTTTCCTCATGTGCAGATGCAATTTAGCGTGTGACTGATTGACCAGCAATAAATTATATCATATCTGTTTAACTTTTGCAGAATATTCAGTAGTAATAGTAGTAGTTGGTAACATGTGATATATTCAAGATGTGAGAACTATGAAAGATCATTGAGCAGAATTTTAATGTGAACGTTTTAAGGGTGGTTGAGCATTCAAATGTCATGTATGCACCTGAATATGCGTGTATATATTCCAGGTTTGTATCAGTTTTTTGAGAATTATTTATAATTTATTTAATTCCAAAAAAAATTAGTTTTCTTTAAATTTCAAATATTAGTATTTTGGCAAAATCACGTTTTATTTCCGCTTTTTCTAGACTTTTTGTTATTATGTAGAACCTTCTGAGAATCATGAAAATATTTATAAAGAAATGTTCTTCGACTTCACAATACAGGTTCGTTAAAAATATCAGTAACATAACTTTTGGCTATTCGTGCGAGGAACTTTCCTTTCTATCTGATTTTAGATTTCCATGACAGGTAGAAACTCCTTCAGTCTTTGATTTTGGTTTAGGCTTACTATTAGGCTTAGCATTTAGCTTAGGATTTGGCTTCGGCTTGGGCTTAGGCTTAGGCTTATGCTTCTCCCAAAAGGAATGTTCCCTTTTCTTTCTTTCTTCTAAAACAATTTTGTTTCCTTCAAAATTCCAATTATCCGTACCCCCTTATTCTGCGTGTTGACATTCCTTCCAATTTGTTCTCTGAGCTTCTTCTTGTTGATTCTGCTTTTTTTCTAGGTCACGAGCTCCTTATGACCGGCTCCTATTCAACACTCAAGGAAAGATGGGATTCGTCAGCCTATTATAGGTTTTATTGTATTGGGTCACTTGCTCCTTTGATTCGGAAATTTATTTTTTGGAAATTTTTGAGACCCATTGCAATTTGTTGGTTCAATTTCTAGGAGTTGCATTTCTGTCTATTTTCTGCATTATGCAGGCAGGCACGCGTAGGCAGGTGTATGGGAGACATTACGAGGGTACGTGAAAAGTCCTGATGTAGACATACATATGGTAGTCATGTAAGCAGGTACGTAGGTAGGCACAGTAGGCAGGCAGGTATGCAAAATGATTAAACCAAACATCTCCTAATCCAGACACCTTTCTCGGTAGCAATTTTCATTGCAATTTTTTTTTCTCGAATAATCAAAAAAAGCGAAAACAAAGTATCTTTAATAGACTTCTTCATCATCAGCAATTTCTTTGGAAAAGCAAGTTTTTCGATCTCCACAATTTTCAGAACCTATTCATCGCATGTTTTCCGGGCCCCGGGGGTTCCGATTATTATTCTTGTTCTCTGGGAATAAGTCATTTGTGAGCTTTTTTGTTCAGTTTTCGATCAAAACCCAAAGCGACCCGCTTATATTAATAATGGTCTTGGTCTACATGCCAAAAAATGCAGACTAATCAAATTTTCAATTCAATGTGTCATTGTTGAAATGTCAAGTTCCAAAAAATTGCTCTATAATGTAGTTTTTGCATAGTTTTTTTAAAAATTTTTTTAGATTCATTTTCGAACTCCGAAAATACCGAATTAGTTCAAGAATTTGTCATTTATTTTCAAAATTTTCAAAAAGAAAAATTAAAATTTTCTAACAAAAAGAGACTTTTCAAAAATTAGGCATGAGCCTAAGTCCACTAAGCCTAAGCCCACTAAGCCTAAGCCCACTAAGCCTAAGCCCACTAAGCCTAAGCCCACTTAGGCTAAGCCCATTAAGCCTAAGCCTAAGCATGAACCTAACCCAAAATTTCTCGAAGTTGAATTTGAACTATACCGCATGAATTTTTAGTGTGAAGCTGTACTTTCCAGCACTTTACATGTACTTTTTCCCCGACTCTCCCTTAAATTTAATGTTTTTTCGGGAATTCGACAAATAACAAACTCAGTTCTATTTTCGAATCGACCACAAAATCGACCCATTAGCATTCCCTAATTGCTGCTCCGCCGAAGAGAAGCTCGTCATACATAAATTTAAAGGCAAGAAAAAGGGATACCGAACCTTCGATCTTACTCTTTTTTGCTCTTTTTGTTTTGTTTTGCAGGAGAGTTCCTTTTTTGCTGCAAAAATATTTGTCCAATTTTCTTCTAGGTAGCTGAACAATTTAGAGAATTCTTGCGTCATGAATTAGACAAATTCATTATTTTTCTTGTTTTCGTGGGAGAAATGTGAAGCTTAGGGCTTAGGCTTAAGCTGAGTTTTAGGCTGAGTGTAGGGCGTAGGCTGTGGCTTAGGCTTAATCTGAGTGTTAGGCTTAGGCTGAGTTTTAGGCTGAGTTTTAGGCTTAGGCTTTGGCACTAGGCTTAGCCTGAGTTTTAGGCTTAGGCTTAGGCATAGACTCAGGCTTAGGCTTAAGCTAAGACTGAGTTTTAGGCTTAGACCTAGGCTTAGTCTTGGGCTGAGTTTTCTAAATCTATTTGTTAAAAATTGCAGAAAAAATGTTTTATTTGCAGTTTTTGTCGAATTTTTGTCCGATTTTCACAATTAAAAAAATTAATTATCTTTTTAAAACAAAATACAAAAATTAGGAAAAACAAGTTACATACATTTTTGGTAGAGATGCAGGCACACAGGCAGGTATTTCTGTGTCTTTTGGTACCAAAGTGAACAACGAACGCTCAATGTCCTTAATCCCATTATCTTTGTGCTCTTGTTCTCCACATGCATTTCCCCTTTGAAAAAGTCCATGTTAATATCATTCTGCAAGTACACACACATACACCTCACATGACTTATCCCCCTTACATCTTCCACCAGCAGCACCAATTAGATCGGAGCAGCATCTTCTCATTCCTTTCAGCTCTCGGTTTGCTCCTCATGCTAATAGAGTTGTGTGAGTGAGCAGGAGAAGATGGGAGAACAGAAGATGACTGCTGCTTCCAAACATCATCTCATGATGTCAGTTTTTTGTTGATTTCTTACTGAAGCATATGAGCATGATGAGAAGAGAGATGATATTTACCTTTTTGGTCTCTAATACCCGAAAATTTTTGAATAGTTATGAACTATGATCATGTCAATTTGTCTCATTTTCGGAAATTTTGCCTACCTACCCCTTGAATGCCTGCCTACGTGCCTACCTTATGTAGACCTACCATGCCTAGCAGTCATTAGGTGTTCCTAGCTCGTGCCCTTCTTGAATGCCTGCCAACGTGCCCACATTATGTCTGAATGTCTATCATCCTGCCTACGTGCCTTTCTCATGCCTGTCAGCCTAATGGGACGACCACATGCCTACCTACCCACCTTTCGACTTAGCTACCTACCTACATACCTCAAAAAATTTGATTTTCTTTTGAATTTTCTATCTCAAACGCATCTGAAATCCCTATCCCAATCTTTCAAAATTGTGAGCAAAAAGTACTTTAACACGAGGTTTAATCTTTAAAAACCCCTGCTGAAATGTAGGATTTTCTAATAAACTTTGATGCCGAAATAAAATTGGAGCCGACTTTTGTAGTATCATGACAAAATCCGTCAATTTTTGCGGTGTTTATCTCGAAAAAACGAATGTGACGAGGCGAAAGGCTTAACTCGAAGGATTTGGTCATGAAATAGAGCCTATCCAGTAAAAGGAGTCATGTAAGCACATCACGTGGCAGGTAGGCATGCAGGCGGCAAATAGGCATCATGTAGGCTTGCATGCAGGCATATTCTGTAAGTTAACAAGTTTGCAGAATATGGGCATGTAGGTAGAAGCAATCATGTGGACACGCGTTTCTAAAAGCATGCTGGCGGCTAGCATAGGTAGGCAGGTACATGTAGGTATTATGTATGCGTTCAAGGATGATTTAGGCGGTCAGTTTGCAGGTTGGCATGATGTAGGCATAACGTAGGCAGGCACCGCCTAGCATACCTCCAGGTGTCAAAAAAATTCCATAGTGACCCACAAAACACGCGCTGGTCAACCCGAGTGAGACCTTTCCCGTGAATCATAACCTAATCCTATTTATGAATTTTCGATATGTATAATTATATTCTAGTTTTGGTTTGTTTTTTTCCTCGTTCTTCTAGTTTTGGGTTTGTTCCGCGTAGACTTCCTTTTTCTTTTTTTTTTTGTTTAGTCTCACTGGTCATTCATCTATCTTCTAATTAGAGAATATTTTCTATTTTCCTTATCATGAGGCGTTTCCCGGCGGTGCTCTCCTCCCGGAAACACTTGGCAAAAACTAGGTAGGCACGCAGGCACGCATCAAGAAAAACTTGATTCCCTAGATTTTTGAAATCAAGAATCCAACTCTTTCAAATTTCACGATTAATATGCGGACATTTGTATGTGCGTAATCAGAAACCAGTGCACATGCGTGGAAGGGGATGCTCTTGTTCTTACGGCTCACGGAGCACAATGTTCAAACAGCGACGGTGTTTCTAGCATTTGTTTTTCTGATTCTATCTTTTTTTCAACAGATAGATTAGAGCTATTTGTGATGTGGGTTTTCATCCGTTTCTAGTACCAATTTCCAAACTTGTTTAGTTTCAGCAAAAATAGTAAAAAAATCGGAAATGTTAATCGGAAATTTCAGAAGGAAACATTTTTTCCAGATTAGTTTTTGCATTACGAGCTTATCCTAAATCCTAGAAACAAACCTGCCTGACCTACGCCTACCTTGTGACTGGACCTAATGCTTACCTACTGAACATTGCCTACCCCTCGGTCATCTGCTTATAGCCTACTATTGTGTGTACTACCATAAATTTCTGCATAAATACTGCATAAATTTCAATGACATACCGTGTGTCTAGCTTGCGGCAACATGTTTACCTTTCAAAAAGAGTACTGCCTAGTACACAAGTACCTGCCTGTAGGCATGCGACTTACCTACTGGCTACCTTACGGCAATATACCTACCGCTTGGCTATTTTTCACCTGCCCAAATGCTATCTAGGTGGCTTACGCCTGTGCCTTGACTAGGTAGTGGCAAACATGAGATAACAGGGAGGTAGGCACGTAGGCTGTTAAGATTGCCCGGCTTTTCGGATTATTTTATCTTTACAAACACATGTGTTTTCCAGGTAAACCAAATTCCAATCTTAACTCGGTCAACAGAAGATTTAAATTTCTGAAAAAACACCGAAAAGATTTCGTGATAATCCATGTGGGTGGTGATGTCCAAGTATCGGGGTATAAAAGAAATCCATGTGCTCGGAATGATGTGCACCTTTTTTTCTTTTTTTTTGTTGGATTTTCTCGGAAATATGAAACCAAATATAAGTTTGTACATAGTTTCGTCATTTCAAACAGAAAATTTGTACGCAAAAAATAATATTTTTATTAGTTTTTTGTGTATGCAAGGGTGAGAGCAGCAAATTGAGCAAATAATAATAATGATAATAATAGCTCCAAATGTTTGCTGAAATTTTTTCCCAATATGTTTTGAAGCGGTAAACATTTGCGTGCATATTTGGATATTTGCCCCCGCAGTTTTGTGGCTAAAAATTTTGTCGTTTTTAGGCTTACATCTTGCCTACCAGAGAGTTGTTTCCTATATCATGCCCCTTTAAGTGTGTGTGCCTGTCATTCGCCTGTCTGATGTCTGCCTACCTGATGTCTGCCTACCTGAGATAGCTACCAAGCCGAGGGCAGCCATGAGGTGTGACTACCCTATACCTACCAGTACCTACCAGAAACGTGCCTACATTACTCATGTCTGCCTACATGCCTACCGCACGCCTGCCTATACTTCTTCCCCTCAATTTTTCACTAATGTTAATTCGCGTGAATGCATAAGCCAAAAAAGAGTGAAGTTTACTTTTTTTTTTTTTCAAAAAATGATGTTTCAAATTCACTCAGAAATGTTTGCTTGTCTCTTTGAAAAAGGTTCTCAAATTCATATTTCCTACAAAAAGAGCCTTCTGTTCAGAAATCCAATTCCATGAATATTTAGTTTGCCGCCAAATCTCAAATTTCTGGAACTAGTTCCCCAACTTTTCTTTACTTTTCAAAATTCAGAAATCACCGGCTCTTTTTGCAGATTGAGTGAAAAAATTCTCATTTTTCTTGTCAAGTGGGTGAAAGAAGCTTATGTATATGTATACGTATACAACTTTTTGTTGTTGTTCACTTTTTGCTGGATATACAAATCGGATCGAATAGCGCACACAAAAAGTCACGAGGTTCGACCGAGTACAACAAGTTTCGTATTTGCATTTTTGTGCTTGTGCAGGGGTGTGGTGATCTTGAGCTCAAACTTCAGTTGAGCAAAAGTATTATTCACTGCGTAAATTTAGACGACGCCTTATATTTTGGTATAAGATGTTTTTTTTTTGAGTTTTTTTTAACGTTTTGGGCAATTACCGAGATCCTTAGAATTTTGGTCAACGGCAGTTTTTTTTTACAAATTTGAAGTTGAAATATATTTTGTAATTTTTTTCACCAATTTTTTTGGGTCTGAAACATTTTCAGTGTATTTTTGCACTACTTCCGAGTTCCTTAGAGTTGCTCGAAGATCTGCTTTTGGAATATTTTTGATGATTTTGAAGATGTTCAGGCTAGCTATATTTCTTGGGGGTCTTTTCTCTAAAAAATGAGGTGATTTCAGCCGTGATCATCCTCTTCTCGCGTGTAGTTTTTCAACATTAAACTATCTAAATATCTTCTAGGCTTATTGGTATTCGGCTCACGTGTGTGCTCTTGGCCTCTTCCAGTCACCACCACCTACACACCAAATTGACTCATTTTCTTCTAAAGACTCCAAGAAAAACACAATTGAATCTTTTTTCAGTATTAGATTCTGTTCGTTGTGCTGCCACGAGCTTGCTCATTTCATTCGCAGAAACTTTGTCAACTCTGAATATTTGTTCTAAGTATTGCCTTCAAGGTGACCTACGGCTTTTTTGTGTCTTCAGGCACTGTATGTAGGTTACTTAAGGAAGGCACGTAGGTATTAAATTATGTTAGCCTACCATGACAAACTTGGGTGATAATAGCCAGGCTTTAGTCAGGCAGTAGGTTGGCAGTAGGCAGCCATAAGGCAGGTATTAGGCAGGCTTCAGGTAAGAATATATTAGGTACGCAGTATGAAGGCACCTACTCCTAAAGACATGGCTGAATTCATTGCCTACGGTGTAGTCATAGGCTGTAGGCAGAAACGTGAGTAGACAAGCATTAGGCAGGCACCAAAACCTGTGATAATCAGCAGAAATTTAGGCATGTAGGCTGAATTGTTTCAACCACAACGTAGTCAACCCTTTCATTAAGTACATCTCCTTCCTCATCAACCCCTCACTTGATTTTTTTCTTTTTTTTTCCGCGTCGCCGAGCACTTTTCATAGACAAGAGAGCAAAAAGCGCTATTTTTTTCCTATGACCACAAATTAGATCCGTGTTTGGAGCAAGCTTGTCAATCAACCCCGCTTCTAGGTCTAAAAGTTCTTGGAGCTTACGTAAATCCTTCTACTTTAGGCAACATGACGAATTGTCAGAAATTCCAAATTCGGAAGACCCACACAGATTTAGTAGTTCAGGAACAATTTACTTGCTCAAATGTTGCTCCATATCACCTGATGTTTTTGCCACAAAAACAACCATGTTTTCTCCAAAACAAATACCGAAAAGTTCTGAGAGTCTAAAGCAATTCTGGTGGGGTTCCGCGTAAATTGAAAAAAAAAACATGCAAGGTTGCCCTCCAATTAAGACATCAATGTTCCCTTCTGTGGGTCATTTATCTGGGTGGAATTGACATGTTATATCCTAAATCCTTTTTTTTTCTTTTTTTCAATCTTTACACTTTTCTCTTTTTTTTTGTGTTGCTTTAAATCTTGTCCGTTAGACAATAGATTGTTTTTTGCATAACGATGTTGTCGCTGTCTAGAGGCTCCCGGCTCATCTAATGAGCCAAAAAAAACGAACAACAATGTCCTTTAGTCTAGGCGGCTGATGCGAAATTTGAAAGAGAGAATTAATGGTAGGGTAGTTAATATTAAACACTTTTTTACCCGAAAATTTTTTCCAGAAAAAAATTCTAAATTTTCCTGAAATTGGTAATTCCCACTAGGCATGTTTTAAAGGCTGGCAGAAATATTTTAACCTATTTTACACCAGATTCCACCTACAAGTTCCAGACATACTATTCCTAATACCCCTCGTTGCCCTCATCAGATGACTCAACGAGCATCTCACCCTCCATGGAGCTTCATCTTCCATTCTTATTCATAATTTAAATTCTGAAATTCGACTCACTGCCACGAGATGTGTAATCTTCTAACCACAACGCGTAGGAGGACGCTTCTGCTGCTGAAAATATTTTCAGATTAGATGTGCTGCCTCCGCTTTTAGATGTGCTTCATTTGAAACTATGTAGTAAGAGAAAAACAACTATAGTTGGAGCTAATTGGATTTGGTATTCGAGGGAGTGTAGGAAGCTTTTTTTTTGCAAAACCTGTTTGGCTTCGTTTTTTTCGGAATAAAATTCCTTTTTTTTTCTGAAAATATTTTACCCTAAAATTTCTGCCACTTAAAATGTTTTTTTTTTAGTTTTAAAAAAATCCCAGATTTTTCCTCTTTCCAAAAAAACTGAAAAAAAAATTGATAAATATTTTTCAAAAATACTTTCAGATTTCCATATTTTTTCTGATTAAAAAAAATTGAAATTTTTTGGAAAATCGAAAAATAAATTATATTGGTAAAAAAACTGGAAACCCCCGAACTGAAAAAGCCGATTTTTTCGGTTTAAAATTTCTAAAAAAAAAATTTTCCCAAAAATCTTTTTTTTTCGATTTTCTGATTTCTCGAGAAATACTTTAAAACATCCTCTCCCAAGAGTACAGTAACCTAACACATCTCCAGTTTATCCCCCTATTTAATCACGTCAACTTTTTGTTTACCAGGATGCTCTTCTGAGCTGAAACTCAAGCCCCGCCCCCATCCCTCTCCAATATCCTTTCTCATCCGCCCAGTGCCATTCATTTTGTTTACCTTCGCCCAAAGTTCGCGAGCACCGAATGTTGACTTTTATTCGTTTTCTTTTTCATTTCAAAATTCCAATTTCAAGCTTTTCATTACATGAGTTGCCCTTACCAAGTTTCAAGCTCTCACGTCATTACACGCTGCTTTTTATGTCAATCACAGCGACACTTGCACTCACGGCTTCTTCTTTTTTCTACTTTCCGGCAAAGCATTTACAGAAGACATTTAGAATGCACATTCAGAATCTTAGAAGAGATTGGAATTGATTTAGAGGTCACAATGATGGTTTCTCAGAAGTATTTTGACACTTCCTTCTTTCCAGAGAACTTATGTTGCGCCGAAAATAAGCTTCTTCAAAATCTAGCAAAGGCGGCAAACGATTTTTTCCGGCAAATGGAGAAAATGCCGGATTTGAAATTCATAATTGCCAATTTTCCGAATTTGCCTAAAAAAAAACATTTTCGGCAAATTGTGGTTTTGCACTTTTTTTTTTTGGAAATTTCAGAATTTCAATTTTAAGCGACAAAACTGTACGAATTCTAACAATTTTTCTACATCTTTTTGAAAAGCAAGCGAATTCTATAAAAATATCTAGAAAAAACGGGGGAAAAAATTCAAAAAGACACATTTTTAAGTATCTCCGTCTTTAAAAACATCCCTCTGAAAATTTCCGGCAAATTGATATCCGGCAAACCGGCAACTTGCCGGAATTCAAATTTTTCGGCAAATCGGCAAACCGGCAATTTGCCCATTCGCTGAATTTGTCGACGAAAAAATTGCCATACGGCAATTGCAGCCCACCCCTGATATAGATACCTATGATTGTATTTCCAAAAGCCGAAAAAAAAAAACAAAAACAAGCCTAAAAAGCCTAAAAGCCCTAAAGCCTAAAAAACACCAAAACACCTGCCTACCTACAAGGTATGTTTACATCCCAAGCCTCCCCTCTCTCCGTCACAAATCTCCAAGTGTTGACCTACTCTGATCCATGACGATCATCCTGTCCATCTATTTTCGTGGGGGTAATCTCCGGGATTACCGTCACTTCGCCTAGAAGCTACTCTTCTCGCAACGTCAGCAGACTGATAATAACAGCGCGGCTCTCCTCTTATCAACGACTAATCCAATCTTATAAGTGACGTGACCTTGTTGTACATATATGTATATATAAATGTAAATGCTCTGTTTTTTACACACATACATTCCCATTCCTTCTGAGAACCCCAGACTCACGATGTGCCTAATGAACAGAAGAAGGCTCTCTCTCTCTCTATTTCTTGAGTGCATTTGCATTTGTCTCTGCCCGACGGCGGCAAGAAAGCGAGCCGAACCCTTCAATTTTTCCCTCTACATCTTTTTGACTGGCGCTCACCCCAATTCTCTTTGACCCTATTTTTAGGACACCCCCCCCCCCCCCTCTTCCTTTCCATTTTCCTTCCAATTTTTGACGTCAAATTTGGGGTGGGGTTGATTGTGTTTTGTCCTTCTCCATGAATTTCTGATGCCACTTGGTTTTTTGATTTCGAACGTTTTTTTTCGTCCGCTGTTGATGTTTTGGCCTCAAGTACGTCAAAAAGTTACGTGACTATTTCAGTCGGATCTAATTTAAGCCGCAGCTGAAATTTTGGATGTGTGCTTCCGTGTTTTCGGAATTTATTTTAGGCACACGGAGGTTTTTTTTCCCGGAATTAGAATTACACCGAAAACAATCCTGTGAAATTTCGGACTTTTTTCGCTTCTGAAATGTCCAAGAGGAGTACACTTTTCAATTTTAATTCTTTGTCACTTGATCGCATTTCCACCGAATCCTTACAAATTTGGTTCCAATCGACTTCTGAGCTGCTCCTTGACATTTTAGTCAGGGGTTTTTTCCCGTCAAACAACAAGAAGCTCCACCCACATTTTGTTGTCCATCTCATCGATGTCTCATAAATCTTCAAGTGTTCAGCTCATCCGCATTCTGACCCGATATAACCCATCTATTGCCCACTTCTTCTCCCTCTGCAGTAGAATATATTAGACGGTGAAGAATTGAAAATGCATTGTAAACTTGTGCAACACTCTACTCTATTGTTCTATGTTTTAACACTACTTTCTCTTTTCACTTTTTCTTACTTTTGTCTTTAAATTTCGGCTCTCAGTTTTTAGTAAGTATTGCTGTTCCAGAATGCCCCGCCGCAACCCCTTGTGGCTCCGACTCCCTGGCTCATCGTCCCCATCATCTTCCTCGACTACCGAGGAACTCCGTCTGGCCGCCCTGTCACCGTACAGCCCAAATGATGACATCTCCTCGATCCCCGACTCTTTGGAGCATTCGCCGGCAAAAACTTCCGATGATGGATCTGAAATTTCTAGAGCAAAGTGAGTATCCTGTTGTCTTGCTCTAAAATTGTTTCCTTAAATAGTTTCAGTTTCAGCTCTCCAAGCTCGCCGTCTCGTTCCCCGAGCAAGAAAGTATCCTGGTCACTATTTGATCAGGTCTCTCTGTCCGGCGAAGAATTCCTACTTCCTCGTCGCTTTGAGGCAATTGAGCTCAACGCTGGAACGAGCACTCGATCCACTTCAATTTCCTGCTCAGCGACAGACCTTCTCGAGAGTGATCACGTTACAATCCGCAAGATTTCGCTTCAAGACCCGGCCACAGCTAGACGGGAATACCGGAACATTATCCTGTGCAGACTCCTTCCCCATCCAAATATTCTCCCAATTTCCGAGGCTTATGAGGTAGATTCCACATTGTATACGGTATCGGAGCAAATGGACGGACGGCTCAGTGACATTGTTGAAGAGCGGTTGACACATTTCGTGGTGGCCAAGATTTCACATCAGATTCTCGCTGCCGTAGCGATGATGCATCAGAATGGAATTGCACATGGGGTTAGTTTTTTTTTACTTTTTCCATATCGGCAAAAAAACATGGTGATTAGGAAATTTAGAAAAAAAAATTGGCCTAACTCCTTACAAATTCAGGACCTGACACTCAGCACGATTTACGTCAACACTGACGCGGAACTCCGTCTCTCGTCCTATGGTAAAAGCGACGACTCTTCAGAACATCTTGACGAGAGATATCGAGGTAAGCATAAACTTTTGCGAGTTAGAAAAGACTTATGCTTGGGATCGGTTATTAAAAAATGTTGATTTAAAAAAATTTCACCCAAAAAAAAGTGTTTTTTTTTCAAAAATTTCCAGAATACTTTTCTACTTCTAATCATCTTTTTTGTGAAAAATGTTTTTTGTGGTTTTACGGGCCTCGAACTTAGGGAATTCAATTGGAAACTTTAGGGGGCCCACGTGGTGTCAGAGAGTCTCATTTCGGCTTGATCTACGTAGATCTACTGCGGGAGAAGAGACGCAGAGTTCTCAACTGATTTCGCATGGTTGAGAGTGTGCTCAAGTCACATATTTTTTGGCGAAAAATTCCCGCATTTTTTGTAGATCAAACCGCCATGGGACAGACTGGAACTACGTGGGGGCCCTAAAAATAGATCCAAAAGCAGATTTTTCACATTTATGCACAATTTTAAGTACTTTAGAGGCAGAAATCTGGATGCTTTTTTGGAAAATATTATTTTTTGAAAAAAAATTTTTTTTGGCGGCAAAATTTTTTTTCAGAATTTTTTTCAAAAGGTGTTTTAAGCTCCGCGAATTTTCAACAAAAAAATGCAGAAACCCGTTTTTCTAGTGATTTTTTTTCCTGATCCAAAAAATTCGGAAAAATCATCCGAAATTTAAATCTACGGGAAAACTTCCTTGTAAGAGCAAAGAAAACATTATTCTAACAAAGTTTTATGTTCTGAGCCAACTAAAAATGTCATTCCAGATGACCTACTCTCAATCGGCGCCATTGTTTCGCGTTTCTTGATGAACGAGGAGGAAATGTTCAAGTTCTCCAAGTCCAGAAATCTCAAAGATATCGACTGGAGAGTTGTGCTCGAGGGAAGCAGTGACTCGGGACTTCTTGGTAAGAACCTATTTTGAAGATTTTTGGGAGATTTTTTAAAAAATCAATTGTTTCCAGATTTCAACGCCCGATCTCTACTGTTCCAACTTCTTGAAGGACGTCAATCGGCTCGAGATTTGCTCCGTCATCCGTATTTCAAATCATTCCGCGCTCCACAGCACCAAACTGTCGAGCGAAAGCATACTGTAGTTGGGCAGAAAACTTCTGATGAAGTTTTAGGTAATAATAATTTTGAAATTTTTATCGATTTTCAATAAAAGTTTTTCAGACAAACTTCGAGAAGAACTTCAACGATTCAATCCATTCAACATGTCAGAGATTATGCTCTGAACATTTTTTTTTGTTATTTTTTTTCTATTATAACACGGGTTCTGGTCTTCCTCATTGAATTTTCCGTGTTTCATTGACAATCGCCGCCAAGGCGTGGGAAAGTCGTGTACTCCACACGGACAAATACATTTAGTTTTACAACTAAAATCGAGCCGCGGCGCGCCGTAAATCTACCCCAGATATGGCCGAGCCAAAATGGCCTAGTTCGGTAAACTCTTCCATTTCAATTTATGAGGGAAGCCAGAAATCCGTGTTATAAGAGATATATTCCCCCCACTAGTTCGAGTTTCATTCCCCCATCCATGCGGTTTCTTGTCTGTGGTTCCCGATTGAGAACGATAACTTTGAAGATTTATTTCTCATTAAAAAAAAATAAATAAATACTTGTTTCTTTTTTATTCTTCTATATATTTTTCATACTTTGACATGAAAAAAAAATTCAAAAATGATCATGTTATTTTCCAAATCCACCACGGCACGTCGGACTGTCTTCTTGCTTCTGTCCGTCCCACTTGCTGGTTGGAATAGCGTCGATTCGAAGCGCGTGGACAGTCGTGGCAAGCTCCTTGGCAAGACACGTGTTCACAAGACGATGTCTCTGAAAATCAACATTTTTTTGGGTTAATACGGGCTTCCAAATTTTGTGAAAACCATAGAAATTCGTTTCAAAAATTGTGCCCGTAAATCGACACAAGAGCTACAGTGGGGTCATTTAAACAATTACTGTAGTTTTCGCTACGAGATATTTTGCACGTCAACAGAATTTTTTGTTCTTATAATAACCATAATTTGGGTCTCGTTAGGTATTGGGGCCGCAAACACGAAACTTCCAAATTTTTGAACTATTTTCGCCAATTTTAGCGAAAATTTGCGATTTTTGCTCCAAAAATGCGGTATCATCCGGCGGCCTCGAAACTAAATTTTCTGTTACATTGGAAAAAGAGTGCGTCTTTAAAAAAATACAGTAACTTCAAAATTTTATTTCTACCGAGTTTTTATCGATTTTTCATAGTTTTTCTCGCGAATTTATGTGTTTTTATTGTTATGGGTTTTTTTAAATAAATAAATAATTTTTATCGAAAAATTATGAAAAGTCGATGAAAATTGCGCAGAAACGAGTCCTTGAAATTACAGTACTCTTTAAAGGCGCACACCCGTTTGTATTTAACAAAACTTGTCGTGTCGAGACCAGATATCATACTTTTAGCCACGAAATCGACAAATCCATGTTTTTAAGAAGGAATAAATTGGCGATAATGTTGAAAAAGCAAATGTTTTAGCTGAAAAATTGGTAAAGCCTATGAAAAAGTGCCGTTCCACGGCCTTTAGCGAGTTTTTCCATGTGTTCGACTAATCCATGTATCGATCTTTTTCCACCAACCTCGATGACACGTTTCCCCTCGAACTCATCACTGACAACTTGCACTCGGAAGTGCTTCTCGGCTCCTTTTGGAACGTTGTGCAGGTGGCTCTCGCATTCCACTTCGAGATGTTTTGGCTAGAATTCAACAGTTTCCTTCCGACATATTTAGAGATCAGTTTACCTGGAACGCGGCGAACAGCTTCTCCTTGAGAAGACGTGCTACTGGGCCTTCGCTCAATGTGCTCATTACTCTTTTCATGAAGACTGTGATTTTAAAAACTATTTCTTTTTTAATGTGAAAAATACAAAGATAAAACAATTAGGTTTGATAACAACCATTTCATTTTCGGAACAAGCCCAAAACAAAATAAAATAACAAGATTTATCGCTTGCGGTGGAAAACTTTGGTGTTCTTTCTCTTCCAGTTCTTGGCTTGGGATCCTCCGCGGGTAGCAGAGAAACGCCATCCCTTTCCGAGTCCACGAGACTTGCGTCCAGCAGAGGTGAGTCCTCTTTGCTCACGGTGCTTGTGAACTGGCTTGGTGATCCATTGGGTGTCTGGGTTACGACGGATAGCCTTGTGGAATGGATCGATCAGGACAACCTCGTAGAACTTGTAGGTGGAGTCCTCAGCAACCCAGTAGGAGTTGAGAACACGGAGGGATCCAAGACGACGTCCAGCGCGGCCCTGAAATACAACGAATTAACTTTGAAAAGTAAATGCTAATATCTGAAAATTTTGTTTAAATTGTCACAATGTCATGAATCCAATACACCACAAGGTGTTCGGGGATTACACAATGTTTTTCTATAGCCATCAGTGGATTAAGTCAGTACTATTAAAAACAGTCTGCTTTGCCCAGACACTGAGGCAACAATTTCATCTAATCATTTAATTCGTAGTAATCACCTCAGCAACGGCTTGCTTAGACTTGGCGTTCTTGAGCTCGTTAACTCCATGGGTCTTTGGCTTTCCGTAGGTTTGTCCCTTGCAGACTGGACGCTTTCTGTTTCCTCTGCGGACACGGACGCGGTAGACAACGAATCCTGAAAAATGAAATTTAATCTCAATAAATTGTATCAATGATATGAAACTGGAAAGTTCTATATAACTCAACAGGGATTACTCAATGAATTTTATATAGCCATCAATGGATTAGGTTGCTCAAGCGGGTGCAGGGCACCTTGCCCAGACATTGTGGCAAGTAGCTTTTAAAATTTTATTCAAATCTTTACAATCTTACCTTGCTTGGCACGGTATCCGAGACGGCGAGCCTTCTCTGGTCTGGTTGGGCGTGGGACACGGTGGACGGCGCTCAACTGTCTGTAGTGCCAGGTACGAATACGGAGCAAGTAGCGAAGAGCATCTGACTGCTTCTTGCGCCAGATTTCCTGCATATACTTGTATGCACCCATGTTTTCTGAAAGAAAAAAGGTTAGAATAACGAGATTGAGGGGTTGAATAAATAAAATTGTTGAAAAAGAAAAGTGAATCGAAGAATGGAACATAGTTTTTTAAAATTCTGGCTGACAGAAAATCTATTTCATCAAAGTCCCAACATTTTGGGCGGAATTCTGCGTAAAAATAACAAACTACTGATTTTTTGCCAGTAAAAATTAAAATTTTAAATTAATTTAACAAAATTCATGAAAAACCTAGGAAAACTTCACTAAAATTGCTGAAAAATCCAAAAAAATCGTTTAGGCCAACAAAACTCGTGTGTGAAATGAGAAGACGCTCTCATACACTTCGCATACACTCGAAACACGCTCCACAATGCAAACACCGTAGTCCGGCGGCTGGCCGTGTGCCAAGCCTCGTCCGCCGTAAATCGACACGAATTGTTTGTGATTTTTAATATGTTTTTCCTTGTTTTACAGGTTTTTTCAGGTTTTTATCTGGTTTTTTCGTATTTTTAATTGATAAAACATTATATTTAATCGAAAAATATCTATAAAATCAGTAATATTCGGTTTCTATCGAATAAAAAAGTCATTTTTCTCCCTAAAATGTGGTTTTTATTTGTAGAACTTTGGAAATCCGGCATAAAGCTATAATAAATGGTTTATCCCTTATTTTAGGCTACGTTATTTTCGCTAGACATTCTAAAACATCTAGAACTTTCTAAATTTCATAACTCCTCGTTGCATCATTTTTTCCCACGTGACCTCGGTTGTTTTCATCACAAACAAACACAATTTCCACTTTTCTCGTCGTATTCTCATCATTTCAGTCAGAAAATGTTGTCTCGTCTCACGATGACCGTTCCAAAAGTGGCGACTTTCACCTCGGGAGTCCGATTTTTCGCCAACACCGCCGCAAAATCAGCTCGTTATGGAGGAGGGCAGTCCGGATTCGGTTCTCGAGTAAATCAAGTGAGTTTTTCAATAATTTTTGACGAGAAAACGATTTAAAGAGTTCAGGGATTCGGAGTTCGCACTGGACCAACGCTGAAGGAGCGACTTTTGGGACCAACTACTGGAAAACGTGAGGATTTTACTGGAATTTTCAATTATAAAAAGGCCTACATATATTTCCAGCATTCGTCTACGGAACCTATGCTCTCGCTGGAGCATCCGTCTTCGGAGTTGGAGCTCTCATGTACTACGGACTCGTCTCAAAAGAGCAGAGTATTCTCCAAAAAAGCGCAATTTGGCCATCATACGTCCGTGAAAGAATCAGCACAACGTATGCTTATTTGGCTGGAAGTCTCGCTTTAACTGCTGTCAGCGGAGTTGCAGCTTCCAGAAGCGCGGCGATTATGAGATTGACCGCTGGCGGAGGAATGATGGTAAGGGACGAAATATCCCCGAAGAAAAGCGAAATTCGTTGTGAAATCCCTTGAAAATCCCGGAAAATGGGCTTCGAAGTCGCTGGAAATGCCCGATTTCGTCAGAAAACCCGGGTTTTTGTGTGCTTACCGACTGAAAATTAACCAAAAAATCGATTAAAAAAGGCTTCAAAGCCGCTGGAAATGCCTGATTTTAACGTTTTCCCGTTTTTTTTTTTTGGGCTTATTCAGTTAGAAAACCGCATTTTTGAGTGAAAATTGCAAAAAAAGTTCGAAATTTCGTCATCTCATGACTGAAAATTGCGAGTTTCAGGACCAAAAAATCAATTTTTGGCTAATAAAAAGCTTGGAAAACGAGAAATTTTTTGCATTTTTATCTACTCATGACTGAGAAATGGAATTTTCAGGTCCAAAAAATCAATTTTTTAACGAAAAATTGAAATTTGTCGTAATAATCTCTTATTCTGTTGTTTTTGCAGCGATTTTACTGGTTTTTAGGTTCAAATTTGTGTGCATATCAATTAAAAACCCGGAAAATTAATGATTTTAACTAGTTTTATCCACTTTTCGAACAATTTGAACTTCCATAAAAGGTTGGAGGTCATTTTTAAAAATTTTAAAGCAATAAAAACTTTAAAAATTATCGGAAATTTAATAAAAATCAATTTTTTCAGTCACTCTTCGGAACAATGGCTGCAATGATCGCTTCGGGAATGCTCGCCAGATCAATTGACTACGAGAGCACCGTCGCCAAGCATCTCGCCTGGGCTCTTCACTGTGGTACGGCGGATTTTCAACGGAGAACTTGAAAAAAAAAATCAATTTTGTGATTTTTACAAACTAAAAAGGCCGAACTTCGATGAAAAATTGGTCGAATTCTGGCTAAAATCTCTGATTTTGTCAACTTTTCCGTGTTGCAGCGGGTGGAAATTTACTGTTGTAGGATTATTCTACTGTTTTGCATAAGTTTTGGCTCGGCTAGCTTTTAATGTACCTAAATCAACCAAATATATTGTAAGAAAAACTATATTTATATGCAAAAAGGACCGAAAAAACCGAATAAAATCAATTTCCAATAGCTGCGAGACGGAAAAATTGACAAAATTTGAGATTTTTTAAGCCGAAATTGGAAACTTTCCGAAATTTTGATATAATTATATATATAAAATTTCATCCAATTTCCTCTATATTCAGGTGTTCTCGGAGCCGTCTTCGCGCCGCTGTGCTTCATGGCCGGCCCAGTTCTCACTCGTGCGGCTTGGTACACGGCCGGAATCGTTGGAGGCCTCTCGGCCACCGCCATCACCGCTCCATCGGAGAAGTTTTTGATGATGTCCGGACCACTTGCCATGGGATTTGGCGTTGTTTTTGTCGCCAACATTGGAGCATTCTTCTTGCCACCTGGATCAGCTCTGGGAGCCAGTACGTAGTGAAATTTGGAGAAAAATGCGAAAATTCGGCTGAAAATATCGAATTTTGCTGCAAAATGTGCAAAAAAAATGGCATTTATGCCAGAAAAAACGTTTTTCTGATGAATTTCGCACTGAAAATGGCTGAAATCTGAAGTTTTCAGCTAAAATTCTCGTCGCTTTCGCGATTTTTGTAATAATCTAGGAAATTCTTCAGAAATTAGATTAAAATATCGCAAAAACAACAATTTTCTGCAGTTTTTGCTATGAAATTTCAGTTTTATAGAGAAAAATCGTAAAAATCTGAAACCGAAAAATTCCCACTTCTCCACGTGGAGTACACGACCATTGCGTAAATCTACACAACAAACCGGGTTTGAAATGCGATTTTTTCGATTTTTTAATGCAAAAAAAATCCAAAATTCTCTGAAATTCAGAAAAACCACACGAAAAAAGCGAAAAAAAATTGCAAAAGTGTGAAAAATTCTTCAAAAAATTATTTCAGGTCTCGCATCGATTGTCGTCTACGGTGGTCTCATCCTCTTCTCGGCCTTCCTTCTCTATGATACGCAGAGACTCGTCAAAAAGGCTGAAAATCACCCACATTCATCTCAATTGTACGGTTCCGACATGCAAATCCGCTCATTTGACCCAATCAACGCGTGAGTTTTGGGTTTCAACACACACACACTCTGATGTCTCCTCGATTCGTGTACTCTCTCGTTGCCGTGCCACAGGCCTCCATGGTGCAATGCGAAACCGTGAGGCGTCGGTTGCTTGAATGCCAGCGTGTTTATAAGCGACACCTCGATGGAGTTTTGATCGCCCGGATGAACCATGGCGGTCTGTGGTGCAGACTTCAAATCTGTAGGCGGTTAGCGCCGCAGTGGTTCGACTCCACCTTTCGGGTGTTTTAGCATATTTTTTGTTAAATGTTTAATTTAAATATAAAAATCTTATTAATTATTAAATTTTTTCAGACAAATGTCAATCTACATGGATGTCCTGAATATCTTTATGCGACTTGTAATGATTATGGGAGGAATGAACGGAAACCGAAGAAAGTAGAATCATCAATCGATAATTGTCCTCTGTATTTTGTAAATATTCGTAGAGCACCCACTTTTCTCTCGACTTTTTGTGTACGGTTCTATAATTTCCCAAAAAAAAATGCGAATAGCGCATCTCGATTCTCATTTAGTGTATTTTTTATTTTATTTGTCGTCGGAAATACACGATTTCTGCTCTGCCACCTGTGGTCCATTATAACGTTAAAATGTTCAGTAAAGGGGGTTGGCATAGCAACCATTTCTTCGAATTTCATACGGAAAGCTGCTGTGCAAAGCGTAATTATTAATAATTTAGTTCGAAGAATGGGCTTTTAGCATGGATTTCTCTGTGTTCTTTTCGTGGCTTTTACTCTATTCAATCGCAACATTCGAAAACATACATCAGCTGTTCTGACTGAAATTTGAGAAATGTGAAGATTTTCATTATTTTTTTACATTTAAAACTTTTTCTCAAAATTTTTGAGTTTTTAAAAAAAGATTTATTTTTTTGCAAGTGTGGCGCACGCTTTTTTAAAATTAAAAATTTTTCAATCAGTTTCAGTGAAAACGCATGAGAAAGTTCACAGATCGATAGATCTGCTAAATTTGCAAGGTGGGCACAGGAATAAAGGCGGAGCGTTATTTTGCAAACCTGCGGCGTGCAGGTCGTCGTGTACTACTCGTGGAGAACTGTTGTTCCTACATGATTTTGGATCATTTTCGGATTTTTACTTAAAAAAACGACGGAAAAGTCCGCAAAAGTTCTGAGAATGCGTATTGAGCAACATATTTCGGCGCAAAATATCTCGTAGCGAAAACTACAGTAAGTCTTTAAATGACTACTGTAGCGCGTGTGTCGATTTACGGGCTAGAATTTTGAAATGGGCGAAAATAATACGAAGAAACGAATTAAAATTGAATATCCCTGTCACACTATTTGAAAATAAATTCGAATTTTCGAAAATCGAGTCCGTAAATCGACACAAGCGTTACAGTAGTCATTAAATGATCTACTGTAGTTTTCGCTACGAGATATTTTGCGCGTCAAGTATGCTGTGCAATACGTATTCTTAGAGTTCCGAGTTTCCGTTATTTTTCCCGTTAAATTGTCGAGGAGTTTTTAGACATAATTTGAAATTTTATGAACATTAAAAAATCGGGAATACCTTTTGTCATTTATTTCTGCGCTTGTGCATTATTTATTCAGATACATAACCGGGGTGGTGGTGGGTTCAAAGGCGACATGACCAGATTAATATGCAATAGTGCGTGAGAGCCACCCTCCTCCCTTTGACACCTTTCTTATATTCTCCGCGCGCGTGCGCCCTTTTTTCTTCTTCTTCTTCTTCCATCAATTTCTCGTTTTTTCTCCTTCTCCTACAAACTTTTCTCTCTCGTGTCACCACACACGTCGGCCGGCCTGCTGAAATTGAATTGGCTCACCAGCCACCCCAACATGTCGGCGGAGCAGCAAGAACGCGCGCGAGTGCTTTGACATGAATGTTATATCAATCGCACGTTTTTTTTTCGTTTTTTTTTTCGCGCTACATGTGTGTCCAAACACATGTTTCTATACAGACGGCACCGCACTTTTTGTCTTTTACTCATTTATTTACGTGTTGAATTACTAGCAAATAGTGTCTATACAAGCAGTGTTGCCCCATGGGCTTTCAACCTCTACCACAGTCGTTTTGTCACGGGGTGCCAGAGAGTCTTATTTTGGCTTGATCTACGTAGATCTACGAAAAATGCGGGAGAAGAGACGCAGAGTTCTCAACTGATTTTGCATGGTTAAGAACGTGCTGACGTCACATTTTTAGGCATAAAATTCCCGCATTTTTCGTTGATCAAACCGTAATGAGACAGCCTGGCACCACGTGTTTTGTTGATTTACGCAGCTCGTGTACTACTCGAGGAGAAGATCTGACGGGTTTTGCAATATTTTTGCAAACTTTTAAGATTTATCATTATTCGAGGCCTCAATTTTCAAGCGATTTGCTTTGAAATAAGTTCCAGCTCTCGTTTCCAGGCGTAGGTCGCCTGGAAGGCAAACAGGCAGGTATTTTTGTGAATATTCGTATACTTCTGTTTTCCATGAATCTTGAATCTGAAAAATGACAAACACTGCTGAATACATCTCCATGGTGATGGATTTTTATGAGTATTATTCCAATTATTTTTTTATCTTGTTGTTGGCGAAGAAACGATGAAAACTTTACTTTTTTAATGTATTCGCACTAAAGTTTTACAGAGAGTAGAATCCGCCTATTTCTTGGTTACTAATTTTTAATGTGACACCCACTAAGGGACAAACGCCTGCCTACCTGCCTTCAAGGAAATCTACGCGACCAACGCCTTCCTGCGTGCTTTCTAAGCGACCTATGTCTTCCTACAGCGGCTTAACGGTGACTTCAACTTATTTTTCTGCCTTCACGTGGTGCCAGCCTGTCCCATTACGGTTTGATCTACAAAAAAAGCGGGAATTTTTTTGCCCAAAAATATGTGACGTCAGCACGTTCTTAACGAAATCAGTAGAGAACTCTGCGTCTCAAGTTGAGACTCTCAACTCCCGCTTTTTTTGTAGATCTATGTAGATCCGAAATGAGACACTCTGACACCACGTGTGCCTTCAAGGTAGCTTACTTTGTGCTCACGCCAAAATTCAAACAGTAGGCGGTAGACACATAGGCACGTAGGCACATAGGCACGTAGAGATGTAGGCGCGGTAGGCACATCGATACGTAGGCACCTATGCACGTAAGCACGTAGGCACCTAGGCACATACTTTTAAAATCCTTCGTTTCCAATTGAAAATTCAAATTTCACAGCAGCGCTGAAAGCGTCCAAGATTGTCCTATTGAACAATGCAATGTGCTCTCATCTCGCCGGGGGCTCCTCTTCCGCTTTGCACGATGCCCCACGTCTTCTCAAGTGAGAGAAGAGGAGAAGCTCCCAAGAGAGTCAAAAAGAAAAAGCATACACCACAACAAAAAGTTGAGAAGGAAAACGAAATTTTTCCGTTGCTTTTTTTGCTCCATTTTGCTCCATTTTTCGTCTAGATTCAACTTTTTTTACCCAATTCGAAAAACACTTTTATACACAGAGACACAATAATGTTCAATTTCCCAGTGAAATTCAACTTCTCACGCTCTATTGCGTTCCAACTGGTTTTCATCTTCTCCATCTTTTCGAGATAAATTTCCTTTAGTTTTGTTATTCTTTACCTGTTTTTTTAAATTAAGAATTTATTTATTTTTTAGTTTGAAAACCTACGCTATATCAATTTCTGAAATTTTTAAAACTTTAGCTGTTGAGAGCAAAGCTTTACCGTTTGAAATTTGAAAAAATAGCCAAAAAAAAACGGAAAGATAAACAAAATCAAAACAGGTGTTGTGTTTATGTAAGTGAATATCCATCAATCTTGATCACACTCAACAAATCTCGGGCAATCGAGAGGAGGATGGAGAACAAAAGATACAAACACACTCTCTCATTTTATATAATACGAAAACAATTGCTAATCTCGGTGATTTTCAATGGTTTTGAGGGTTTCTATACTAATAATATTATTATATGTCGTTAAAAATTGCAAGGAAGCTAATATTTTGAATATAGAAAAAATTCCAGTTCTGAATTTTTTTTGCATATTTTTTTTTCAATGATTACGAATGTTTTAAAATTGCTCCCAGAACAATCTGAAACGCTTCAGATTTTTTAAAAGAAAAAATCTGAATTTTCCTCCACCAGAAAACCGGTAAAATTTCGTGAATTTTTTTTCAGATTTATTTTTCGAAAATATTATAAAAATTTGTTTTGCCACCATTTTGAAAGTCTATAAAATTTCACAGAAATAGTAATTTTTGCTTATTTTTTGAAAATTATTTTTAGGATGTTCTAGAAGCCTTACGAAAAATAACTTAAAAAATTTTTTTTTTCAAAGACGAATCAGTTTTCAAACTAAAAGTTCAAGATTTACTCGAAATTTTCCGGCAAATTGGTTTGTCGACAAATTCGGCAAATCGGTCAATTGCCGGTTTGCCGATTTGCCGTAAATTTTCATTTTCGGCAAATTGCCGATTTGCTGTTTGCCGATATCAGATTAAAACTGTCTTTTCGATATTTTTTTCTACAGATTTTCATATAATTTGCTTACTTTTCAAAATAGATGTAGGAACATTCATAGGATGCGTTTAATTTTGCCTTTGGAATTGAAATTCTGAAATTTCCAAAAAAATAAGTGCAAAATTACAATTTGCCGGAAATTTTCAATTCTGGCGATTTGCCGATTTGCCGAAAACAAAAAAAAATCAGATGAAGCAGGAATTTTTTTTGAAAAAGCGGAAAAAAAATCATTTTAGAAGTTAGAACAAAATTTTTTAAAAACTTTTCTAAAGGTACAAAATTCCAGTTGGCCGCAAAACTTTCTAGAACTTTTTCTTTCCTAAAATGTATACTTTCCCCCTTCTACAGAAGCTGCCAAAAATCCCAAAAATCTAAAAAAATCAATAATGTATTCCCATAGAATATCTGGTAACGATGCCATGCCATCATGCCCCTTCAATCTCTCACACTTTTTTTTTTTTTGGTTTTTTGTTGTTTGTTGGATGTCCTCTTTGTTGTTTTTATAGTCCTCATCTTTTTTTTCTTTTTTTTTTCGAAAAACGAGTGATTCAGAAGAGCTCTTAGACCAAAAGCAGGAGGAGAAGGAGGAGAAAAAATTTTTTGAAGTACAACAGGAAAGAAAAAGAATGTACTTCAAAAATATTCTCCGTCTCTGCTGCCCGCTTTTCCCTATTTTGAATACCAACTACAGAGAGTTTCGACTTGAAAATCTAAAAATTTGTTTCAGAAATTTTAAGATTTTTATGAAATATTCCAATTGGAAAAAATTATTATTATTTTATATTATAATCCCAAAAATTCCAGAATTTTCCAGAAGTTTCCCTAATTTTCCAACACTTTCCCAAGCCTTCTAGGAGTTTACTGAACTTTTCAAAAATGTCCAGAAAAATTTCAGAAAGTCGCAGAAATTTTCTCGAAAAAAAAAGAGTTTATCAAAGCAATTATTTATATGTGGAATTTCCCGTCCAGAAATTACTGATAATGAGAAATTTGGAATTTAAAATTTTAATTGTTAAAAGGTTTAAAAATTGTAATTTTCAAAAATATTTCACCGATTAAGTTAAACTTCCCATCTGAAAATTTCTCATTAAAAAAAAATTTTCTCCAATTTTATTTTAAAAAATTAGAATTTAAATCTCCCTCCAAAAAAATTCCCTCAGCAAATTTGAATTAAAGCAAAATTTTAAATTTTCAACAAAAAAAAAAAAGAATTCTCAGAAAATTTGAATTTCCCGCCCGAAATTAAAAAAAAATTGAATTAAAACGATATGCACAGTTTTCAAAAAAAAAACTATTCTCATTGTCAGAAAATTTGAATTAAAAAAATTTCAGTAGAAAAGCCAATTTGAATTTCTCGTTAACACTTTTTGAAAACTTAAAATTTGAGTTTCCCGCCAAAAGATTTTTCGAGTATCTTGAACCCAAATTCCCGAAACCTAACCCAACTGCCAACTAGTTGTTATATGAGTTTCAAGGACCATGAAAAAGTTTAGAGCATCATCATTGAGATTTGAACGGAATACGGAAATTTACGACTTTGTGCTTCTTCTTCTCCTTCTCCTCCTCCTAGCTGTTTCTCTCATTTCAGCTCGATTGTCATGCCGTTGTCGTCGGGGAGTCTCCCACACACATGTTCCTCAGTAGTCTCTTCTTCTATTTCTTCTTCTACTCTACTCCCAACCGAGACTTTTTTTTCATTTTTTTTCCGTTACTTCGTCCTTCTCTTTTCTTGTTCCTGCAATCCCCACGTAAATAATAGCAAAAAGTTGTATGGCATTCCCCTGCCGACCCTCTTGTCTCCCAATCTCTCAATTTTTCAATTGATGGACTGTGACAGGTTTCGATGCGATGTAACCCAACCTACTTTTGAAGGCTAAATGACCTCCAACTACCATTCTCATGAATCGATATACATTACGTGTTGCCACTTTTTAACCTCACAACGATTTTTTTTTGGAAAAAATGCAATTGTGAATTTGCCAACACTTTTTGCTCTTTTTTTTATTATTTTGAAACTTGAACTGAACCTTCATACTTTGAATAAGGATTTTTGAAATATGATTCTAAAGAATTTGCCGAAGAAAAAACTTTGAGCTTTAAAAAGTTAAAACAACTGAACTTTTAAATGCGTAAATTTTGAAAAATTACTTCACAAATTTATTTTTTCACAGTTTTGTTAATTTCAATGGTGATAAAAATAATGAAAATTTATGTAAAAAAGTTTATTTCCGAAACATCTTTTCCACCAAATAAGCCACCCAAACATTTCAGATTTTTTCCAAAAAACTAAAACTTCATTGTGTGCCTAAGTCTAGATTCATGTAACATTCCAGAAAAAATTTTAGAATTGAAAAAAAAATGTTCTCTAAATTTTTTGGGATTTTTTACAAATTTTGAATAGGCCTGAAGAATAAATTTGGAGAAATTAAAGACTGCACTGTCTCCTCAGCTGGAAATTTATTTGTTGGCGCAAAACTCGTGCAGCGCGTGGGGCTTTGAGACAAATCCGAAAACGCTAAATTTTGTGTTTTTCTTCATATTTTCATTTTATCAGGTTCAATCAAAGACTATATTTTAAATGAAAAACAGTTTTATACCGAAAACGAATGATGAACATGAAAATTTGGAGAAAAACGCAATTTTTGGTTGATTTTACTTTTTTACGCAGGGCCTCTATTTTTCAATTAATTTTGAAATTTCTTTTTTCTCCACCTTCCTTACAGTCATGTGAACAATTGATGCGTAATTAAAAACTATGAAAAATTCACTTTAAAGTAACAAAATATGAAGGAAATCACTTTTCAGTGTTAAAATTTTCCCAGGCTCACGAGAAACGCTCAAGCCCCCTTGTTGGGTCATTTCCACGTGAGGAGACTGTGGATTGTACTAGTTTTGTTAAAACTCTCAAAACATTTTTTTTCCAAATTTGATTAGACTACTTTACCGTTTTAATTTTGTCCTTTTTTTTCCAGTTTCCATAACCTCAATAATTTTCAGATGCGGTTCCTTATAGTGTTTGCCTCATTATTTGCCGTCTCTGCCGCTCTCAACTGCTACATTTGCAACAGTTTGAACCAGCCAGAGTGTGTCCATAACTATGAAAAATTTAATAAGGTTTGTGTAAATAAAAATAAAAAATTCAAAAAGCTTCCTGAACTCTCTAAAAAAATTATTTAAAACTGTAATACCCGCAATTTCACGGACCTTGATTTTTCTCGAAAAAATATTCTGAAAATTTTTTTGATAACTTTCTCGCCGCCAAAAAAAAAACGAAAATTTTTTTTCAAGTTCAAAAATGTTCCACAATGCATCTCAATTCCATATATACCCATGAAATCAAAACACCTCAAAAAAATCAATGTTGGAGCAACTTTACGATGCTAGAAGCCTTTGAAAACTTGCACGAAAAAATTTTTTAAAGCTTCAAATTCCAACCGATTTCAGCAGAATTTTTTTGTTGATTTTTTGTGGTCCTACTGCTTTTTTTAAGACTAAAAAAATCTAGCAGTTGTAATTTAAAAACTTAAATTACTTGCAGATATGCCCAGTCAAATCGTTCGGTGGAATGAAGTCGGTGAAGCCACTTGGATGCCGTGTGTCCCGTCAGTATGTCAAAGGTGAGCTTTGATTTTTCCTTTTCATCTTTTTTTTTGCTTTAGTTCGACAGAGCACTGGTGTTCAGCCGAATTTTAAAAAAACGAAAAAAAAAACAAATTTTCAGAAGAGACCTCAATTGTCCGAGAATGCGCCTACACCGGAGAAGATATTGAGAGAAAGTCAAACAAGGTGAGTTTTTCACAAAAATGCATACCTACCTTTAAGGCAGTCTACGCCTTCTTGCCTACATAGGCATCCGTGCCTAGTAAACATCCACGTAGGCGTGTAGGCATGATTACCGAAGTTCTCGTTTTCCTGTTGACTCCCATAAAATTCCCCAAAAACCGCCTAAATTTCCAGGGATCCCTCGGAGTATCACGTGTCTACTCCCAATGCTCTGAGAACCTTTGCAACTCTGCCGAATCTTCCACCCACTTCCTCACCGCCGCCGTCTTCATCGCCATCTTCAAACTTTTTGCCTAATTCCTAAAACCTGCTTGTTTTTTCTTCCTCTTTGTACCAGTACACTTTCATAGAATTTTCAATTGTATTTTTTCTGGATCTTTCGACCGCATAAAACGCACAGAACTGTTAGCTGCCGCTTTTAGTCATGAACATTTCACTTTTTCTTCTCTTTTCCAACAATTTTCTTGTCCCACGAAATCCGCCCAATGCTCATTAGTTAATCGAAATTCTATATGTTTTATTCTTTTTTGCATACGTTTTGGTATGTACTACTTAAAAGTTTCACATTTTTCAATACTGCCGTTTATTGATAAAATTTGGTTTTTTTTTTGGTTCTTATCATCCACTTTTTCAGAGAATCGTCGGAACCCGCAAAATGTCGCACACTGCAAACACTCGCTCCAAGCCGTTTGCCTATTCAGACCCAAAATGGTCAAAACATAGCAAATTTCGTAATTAAAAGATCTGAAAATTTTCGAAAAAAAGTTCTGGTGTGCGCATTTTCTTTCACTTTTGGAGGCCCGTAACAATTAATTAAAAAGGAGTTTCCACAATTTTGTTAATTTTAAAGGTTATAAAAATTTGCAAAGCCCATGTAAAAATTTTTTTACAAAACATTTGTCACCCAAAATTGACATCATTTTTGCTTCTTTGGAAAGAAAATGTTTTGAGATTTTTTTTAGTTTTCAAAAGATATAAATATAGAAAAAATGTTAAAAATTGTATTTCTTTTTGAATAAATCTGAATATTCTCTAGGTTCATGGTTTTATATAATTTAACAGCTTGTATAACCTCAATAATTTTCAGATGCGGCTTTTTATAGTGTTTGCCCCCTTGTTCGCAGTCTCTGCCCCTCTCAACTGCTACATTTGCAATAGTAAGAAACAACCGGATTGTATCGACAATTATCAAGCATTTAATACGGTTTGTGTATAGTTTAAATTTTTTTAAAAATACACCAGAAAATTTAGCTGCAATTTTCATCGAAATGTTTAAAAAAAAACAAATTACTTACTTTTTGAAAAAAATATCCAAAAATTTTCTGCAAAAATTGCCTAAAATACACATAAAATTAATTAAAAATTGGGATAATCAGATTTTGGTACAAGTATACGGTTATTGAAAAAAAAGCTCAGCAGCATTTGGAGAAAAAATTTCCAAATTCAATATACTTTTAAAAAGTTTATCGAATGTTTCTAAAGTCTATAAAAATCAGCAAAACCTGCTTTAGGCTCAAGATTACGGTTCTCAAAAGTAGTGACTGCCCCGGAAAATTGATAAATTTCGGTGTGTAGGCAAACCTTTTGGAAACGTTTGTGGAATATTTTTGGTTTGGAAAATCGGAACTTTTTCAAAATTTTTCAAAATTTTTAAAACCCAAAATCAGTAAAAATTACATTTTCAGAACGAACATTTTTACTAAAAATATTCCATTTTTTGCAGATTTGCCCAGTCAGATCGCTCGGTGGAGTGAAGCTGCATGAGCCAGTTGGATGCCGTGTGACCCGTCAGTATTCCAAAGGTGGGCTTTGAGTTTTCCCTTTCTTTTTTTAAATTAAGACACTGGCGTTCAGCCAAATAAACAACAAAACACAATTTTCAGAAAAGATGTGGATTATCCGAGAATGCGGCTACCTTGGCGAAGAACGTGAACGAAAGTTCAACACAACCACCTACTTGAATGGGGTAAAGGTAGTGAACCAAAATCTGAGAGAGTCTTTTAGATAAAAAATGGACCCAAGTTATCGAATTTCGTAATGAAATTTCTGAGAAATTTCTCAAAAAAAAATTTATGACAAAATAAAGTTATGAAAAAAATTTTACAAATTTGAATTGATATTTCCAGGAACCTGCAACATGTGTCTTCTCCCAATGCTCTGAAAACCTTTGTAACTCTGCCGAATCATCCAACTACTTCCTCACCGCCGCCGCCGTCTTCGTCGCCATTTTCAAACTTTTTGCCTAAACTCTATAAACTGATTGTTTCTCTCTCTCTTCGTACCAGTACCCTTCCATAAAATTTTCAATTGTATTTTTTGTGGGTCTTTTGCCAAAAACTACCGAATTTCGTAATGAAACGTTCTGAAAAATTTTCGAAAAAAAGTCATGGTCTAAAAAAGCAAAGTCTTATATTTCGGTAATCCACTATTAAACTTGTACGGCAAAAAATAGGCGTAGGCAGGCATGCCTTGTGAGTTCAAGTTGCATGTTTTTCAATAATGGTCCAGGCAACAAGACGCGACGAAAAGATTAGTTCTCTAAGTTGAGACAGAAAATTTGACAACTTCCAGCAGAACTTTTTGAAGCAATTTCATATGAACTACATATTCAAATCATTTATAGTTATCGTATTAAAAACAATATGTTAAAATCAACACATAGGCTTCGGTGCTGGATCATTACCAGCAAACGCGAAATATTGAATGTAAAACGTTCCTGGGAACACAGATGTTGAGGTGACCGTCATGTTTACCGGCCTCAACTCCACCCATGCTGTCGCTTGTGTTATATTTTCTTGATTGTTAAAATTTTCCCCAAAACTTGAGCATTGTCCACTAATTTTGATTGTGAGAGAACTGGTTAAATATGCAGATTCCTATTAAATAGGTTTTTATGAATATTGAGATTAATACCAAACTCACGAAAACCCCAGATACTGCAGACCTTGTTGCATCCGATCGGAAATAGACGATATGGTTGGTATAGAATCTTTTATTCATTATAAGGCCTGTTGTGTTAACTGCAGTTGTCCAATAGCTGATATCACTGATATATTTGTTCTCTAAAAACATATTAACAGGTCCGTTTGAGGTGAAGTACCAATAGTTAAGGCCAACTTGAAGGGGCTCTACATTGTCGAAGAATCTGAAACTTATAGGGTGGACCATAACTATGTTGACTTTCGTTGTTCAAGCTGAACAATCAACAAATTAATCATTTTGTTTTGCAAAATGATTAACCAATGCAAAAAATAATAAAGATTTCCAAAATCTGCAACTCACACATTATATGGTCCCTCTTCATTTCTCAACACAATTGGATTTTGGAAAAACACATTTTTAGTTCCATCTTCCCCGCTTAAAGCAGGAATATCCCAGTGAAACTTGAGATTTGTATTCGGGGAACTATTGATTTTTGTAACATATGACGTCATCCGCGGCATAGTATAGTCAACAGAATTTTGTTTTAAAATAGTATTCAGAACTACCACAGTCGATTTCATAGTGGTTTTGCGAATTGATTGCGTGGTCTTGAGGACGCAGACAGAGAAGGTCGGATCTTAAAATTCCAGTTTCCAAAGATACATATTAGAAATTATATACCTTGTGCTTGCTGATAGGTAGTGACATAAATGTACCCACTTAGACCAGCGCTTGTCGTGGCATTGTTACTAGTCGTAAGGATCACACTTCCAGTTGCAGTGATGAATTTTGGAGTACCATCATTATTAAAAACATTCAACTGGTCTAATCTGGAATTTTAATTAGGGTTCCAATTTTTTCATCAAAATAATGTGTAATATTACGGGATAGTCGTACTTCCCGTTGTAAGCTGGATATTTTTCAACAGCTGGTTGTCATCACCGGATGCTAGATAGATTTGTCCTCCACTCTAAAATAAAAGTAACAGAACAATTTCAAAAAGGTAAAATTCTTACCTCCACAGTAAATGTTAATGATCCATGGGAATTCGTTTGGGACAGACTCACTACTTTTGGGTCAGCGAGTACCGAAATTATGAGAAGAAGAAGAAAGAAAATACAACTTCTAACCATGGCAAATAGCGGGAAATTGATGAAACAACGGTTCTTCGAAACTTTTAAACCGAGGCGATAAGCAACGCTAGTGAGAGTTTTGTAATGTCAGTTTTCTACAGAAAATCGAATCTCTATTGAATACGTTTCAATTGTGCAAATAAATATGCAGTTTGATAATTTACACTTCGAGAAGCGGGTTTTGTATGTTAAATTTCACGATATTTCTTCCATGATAAACCCCTGTTATCAACAAATTTAATGTGTTATGGCAGTGTTTGGAAATATTTGAGATGTACATTTGATATTGTCATGATTATTTAAAATACATATTTTAATACTGTGTCATTATTTGCACCACGTAACTTGAGAATTAGGGTTTCCATGATTCTGACAAGAATCCTGAACAGCTGTGAAATCATCGAAAATCTGCAAAAATCCTCTTTTAAAGCAACTTTACGGGTCTCTGGAGTGATGAAAAAAAAAATGCATTTTCATGTTTTTCTAGTCCAAAATGCTCACCTGCCGCTAAATTTTTTGTAGTATTTTATGCCCCACTGACCATAAATGTACTTAAAGGTGGAGTAGCATCAGTGGGAAAATTGTTAAAAACCACTTCTTTGGTCTTAAAATGACCAAATATCATGATAAAACTTTTTCAAAAAATTTTTGAAATTTTTTTATTTACTGTCAAAAAGTTGCAATTACTCAGTTTTTGCCACTCATAATTTTGGAAGTCGACCAAAAAAAAAGAAGTTTTTTCGACATTTTTAATGCTTTAAAAAATAATAATTTGTTTAAATTATTTGTATTAAAACATTGTAGGGGTCGAAACATGCGACATTTCTTTAAATTTCCTCAAAAGCTCGTATTTTTCAAAATTTCGGCCATTTGGCAAAACTTTGACCGGAGATGATGAACAATCTAAAATTTTTTGGAGTGTTTAATTATGATATTTGGTTGCTTTAGATCTTTATAAGTGCATTTGGACAAAATCCCCACTGGCAAAAAATTGGATTTTAGCTGAAAATTAGCCCTTTTTCCAGAACTTTGAATCGCCACAACTCTACGAGTTTTTTCTATAATCAATTTTTGTTCTACTTTTTCTTATTCTCTGATTTATTGTCTTTGCTTGTCAATTTGAAAAATTTGAATATAAATTCCCATCTAGAAAAATCATTGAAAGATTTAAAACGTTTTCCCCCTAACGTTTCCTATACAAAAGGCAGAAGCCGGCAAAATCGCTTTAATGGAAGATTTAATAAAAGATTAAGAGCATTGAAAGAAACAATATTTGAATTTTAAAATCTCTAGATGCTCCTTTCGTTGTGGTTATCACTGGTGTCGTAGACACGCTTCCTACAGTAGTCATCGACGTCTGGGACATCATTCTTGTTGCGACAGAAGTTGCTGATACATCTCCAACAAACGCAAAATATTGAATATAAAAAGTTCCAGGGAGTGACGAATTTGCGCTGACTGTCAGGCTTGCCGGTGCCGCCGGTGACCAGTTCAAGTTTTGAGTCACATTTTTTTGGTTTAAATAATCGGAGAAACTCCCGCCTTGATACTGCATATTGATACTGAGCGCACTGGTGAAGTACGCGGAATACTGAAAATTGATTATTTATGAAAATAAAAGGCTACGGTCAATACAAAACTCACAAAAAGCCCACATGCTGAGGATCTGGTTGTATCGGATTTGAAGTTGACAACATGTTTCGAATAGAGCCTTCTATTCACAATAAGGCCAGTTGTATTCACTGAAGTCGTGGTATAATTGTGATCACTGACATACTTGTTTACTAGATACATATTAAAAGGTCCCATAGAAGTGATGTACCAATAGTTGAGGCCAATTTGGAGGGGCTCTATGTTATCGAAGAATCTGAAAATGAGAAAGGTATGCATATTGGGAGTGGTCAGTAGGATGCAGTTACCGTTTTCCTAATAGCTTGTTTAAAAATGTAAATTTTGAAAAAGGACGTTGACAGGTTTTTCACTCAAACTGGATCGCAATGTTCTGTTCTACGGTGTTATGATTAAAAATAAATGTGATGTGCTAATCAAGGATGGATTTCACCCGTAAAATTCCAAAAAACGGGTGAGCGGGTCACCCGTCACCCGTGAAAATTTCCAAAAACGGGTGAACGGATGAAAAGGGTCACGGGTGAAGCCATCCCTGGTGCTAATACAGGATGAGCCATAATTATAAATTATACTGATACCGTAGTTTGACCCATGGAAACGTTTTTTGAGGTCAATATTCAATAATAGAAAACATACAGCTAGCTTTGAATAAAATCATAAATAGATCGAGGTTTTATTCACACACTCTGATCCCCATAGTTATTGCCTAATACAAGTATGATACTTACACCTTTGGTCCATTATCCAATACAATTGGATTTTGGAAAAATTTATTATTGATAACATCATTCCAGTTCGAAGCAGGAATATCCGATTGAAAATATACATTTGTATTCGGGTGTGATTAATGCTTGACACATATGACATAATTCTTGGCATATCGTAGTCAATAAGTTCTTGCCTTATGACAGTATTCAAAACTACTACAGTTGACTTCATCCCCATTTTGCTAATTGATTGAGTGGTTTTGAGGACGTACACCGAGAAGGTTGGATCTGAAAATACCGAGATTAGCTTGAAAATTCATTGATGCTTACCTCGAGCTTGTAGATATGTAGTGACATAAATATACCCACTTAGTTTACCGGTCATTGTGCCATTGTTACTGGTTTGAAGGGTCACACTTCCAGTTGCTGTGATGAATTTTGCAGATCCATCATCATTATCGTCGTTTAATTGGTCTAATCTAGAAATTTCGGTTTAGTTTCAATGCAAGTTTTCTATGATGAAATATTACGTGATACTCGTGCTCCCCGTTGTGAGCTGGATGTTTTTCAAAATTTGATTGTCATCTCCGGACGCTAGGTAGATATTACCTCCACCCTGAATTAAAAAAAAAATAGAATGCAATATAGCTGAATAGCCCCACCTCAACACCAATTGTCAACCACTCAATAGAACTAACATCGTACAGATACACCACTTTTGGGTCAGCGTGCACCGAAAAAGTGAGGGCAAGAAATAGGAAAACGCAAACTGTAGACATGGCAAATACTGAAAACTCGTTGTCAAAAATCGCTAGACGCACCAAACTGATAAGCAATACTGTCAGATTTTGCGGTTAAGGGGTGTTGCAGATAACATGCAAAGTGACGTGAGCCCAGTTCAATTTGGCCATTGAACTTTCGCCAATATTCGTATGACCGAGTGGTACATGTGCTATATCTTAAGTTGTGCTGAAGTACTGCAGGAGTACTGTAGGGTTACTGTAGCTCAGGAAAGATGGAGCTCGGTTAGACAGCGGTCTTAGCTATATAATACTAGTTGAAAACTTTGCGTCTAAAGTTCCGCAATATCCAAAGATCTACTGTAACGGGGATGCAATGACATCACGTCGTGATAGTGTAAAAGCATCGCAACATGCATCCGATAGGGACTTCATGTTGATGGTTTAATATCCAAATACGACGAGCATATGAGACGAAAACCTTTTCGGCTCTGGGATATGTCTGGATGTCCCCTGGTGGGTCTGTTATAATAATAAGGACTTTTTGGATTAAAGTCAACTATTGCTACTGATTAGTCTGCTGATCAAATATAATTGAGACTTAAAGGATTTATGATTAGCACCAGATAGCATGAGAGACATAATGAGAACGTTAACAAAATACCATTGAAAGAAGCAATGAAATCAAAATATGGACTCCACAATTTGAAGATGATCCTTTGGTGGTAGTGATTATTCGTGATGTAGTTACTGCTGTGCTTGCTACAGTAGTCGTCGATGTTTGTAGCATTAAGCTCGTTGCGACTGTACTTGTCAGTGGTTGAAGATCACCCGCAAATGCGAAATATTGAATGTAAAATGTTCCAGGAAGCGTAGATGTCGAGGTAACTGTCAGATTTACCGGTGCTGCAGGGGACCAGGCATAGTTTTGTGTCTCACTTTCTTTTCTTAAAGTATTCGAAAAACTAGCACCGACAAATTGCAATTTGATGGTAAGATCATCGGTGATATATGCAGAGTCCTGTAAAATTGAGAGCTTATAAATATTAAAAAGGAAGGTTATCCAAAACTCACGAAAAACCCAGACGCAGACGATCTTGAAGTATCTGATTGGAAGTTGACGACACGGTCGGCATAGAACGATTTACCCACAATAATGCCAGTTGTGTTGACGGCAGTGGTCGTATAACTGTGATCACTCACATATTTGTTCTCTAAAAACAAATTGAAGGGACCCATAGAAGTGATGTACCAATAGTTTAGGCCAATTTGAAGGGGTTCGATGTTGTCGAAGAAACTGGAAGATATGAAGACTTATTTATGAAAAAGTTATATCTGAAAATGTTAAACAGTTGAAGATCTAACTTCAACATACTCAAATTTGCGATCCGTTAGAGATTGACAGCACTTTCCGCTCAATCTTTCGTAACCTCCTAGTTTTTTTAAAGGAAAATTTTGAAGATAGCTATTTTCAAGCTGAACACGGCCCAAATTCGGTCAAATGGCTGGCATCAGAAGGCCCAACCCGACTAGAAGTGGCTATCCAACAGCCGCAAACGGCCCAACAACCAAGGAGACATTTTGAACAACAATTGGGCCGCGTTCTAGTTTTCGGTCTCATCTGTTCTGTTTATGCTTGACCTAGGCTTCTTTATACTTACACTTTAAAATGTGGACCCGTTCCATTTTTCAACTCGATTGGATTTCGGAAAAATGTATTATTGGTCACATCATTCCAGTTCGAAGCAGGAATATCCCATTGGAAGTAGAGATTTGTATTCGGGGAATGATCGATTTTTGTCACATATGATATGGCTCTTGGCATATCGTAGTCAATAAGCTCTTGTCTTAAAACAGTATTGAGAACTACTACTGTTGACTTCATTCCCATTTTGCTGATTGATTGAGTGGTCTTGAGGACGTACACAGAAAAGGTTGGATCTAAAAATTCCCAGACTTAATTTGAAGATTTTCTAGGTGATATTTACCTTGTGCTTGTAGATATGTAGTGACATAGATATATCCACTAAGCCTACTGGTTGTGGTGTCATTGTTACTGGTTTGAAGAATCACACTTCCAGCTGCAGTGATAAACTTTGGAGATCCATCATCGTTCAAATCGTTCAACTTATCTAGGCTAAAGTTAATAGGTTGCTATTTTTAATAAAACTAATAAAATATTACGTAATAGTTGTAGTCCCCGTTGTAAGCTGGATATTCTTCAGATACTGATTGTCATCACCGGATGCTAGAAAAATCTTCCCTCCACTCTAAATTCAAACATTGAATTGAAATCACATTGATTAAGTCCTTACCTCAACACTGATTGTCAATGATCCAAGTGAAGTAACTCGGAATAGATTCACCACTTTCGGGTCGGCGTGCACCGAAAAAATAAATGAAAGAAGGAAGAAAACACAAACTCTAGACATGGCAAATAGTGAAAATTCAATTGAGTAACAGTGCTTAAAAGCGCCAGACGCTCAGGACTGATAAGCAATTTTAATGGATTTTTTGCAAAAAATGACGTGAGGGGGAGAGAGGTGAGTCAATTTTTGACCGAATTTCAATACGTACCTAGTTTGATATAGAAAAAGGTGATTGTTATATCATCATTACTATAAAATATGAATTCGTTTCGGTGGAGTCATCGTGAGCTGAAGTGTGATCATTGATTTTCTATTATTTCTTAATTGTAACAGGTTAGATTAAATCTCAAATTTTAGAACTTTTCAAGCACAGGTAATTCGCAATGTCCACATAATGCCTCAGTGAGCACAATGAACACCATTTACAAGTCGCGGATTGCGCATCATGTGTCCATATCTGCAAAGAATGGAAAGCCCTGAAAAAAATGCTCTCACACTTAAAATTTTTCTCATCTCCATATCATTTACATATCTGAACATATTTCCCACATTTCTATGCAAAATTCAACTATAAAACTGATTCCTTCTTCTTTCAAAATATCAAACATTTTCCAAATAATGTTCCGTCAATTCTTCACCATCCTTCTCTTCGTCGCTCTTTTTGGCACTGCATCAACCTACATGCCACACCATAAGACCGCCGATTCAGACAGTGATGAGTGAGTTTTCTGAAATTCTCTGAATAATGACAGAAGCTCAACCTTTTCAGGATCGTAGCCCGAGTCGAGCAGCCAATGAAGCTCCGAACCCTTCGTCCAATCAAATTTGGTCCAGGCGGCAGATATGAGTAATTGATGATTGTTATCATAAGTCGTGAGTAAAGTTTTTGAGCATTCCATTGCAATGTGTTTCATTTGCACCTGCCTGCCTACATGCCTTCAAGGCTACCTTCTTATGGCTTGACCTACCGCTGAACCACGTGCCAATTTCTACGCCTGCTTACCAGCTTTGAAAGCTACCTACGGTTGCCTCACGCTTATACCTACAGGTAAACTCGTAGGAATTTTTCGCCTACCTGGACGCCTTCAGAACATCCTGCAGCAGTTTCTATTTTCTTTCCTGATGTTCCTGACAGGGCGGATAAGAGGCGCCCCTTCACGCCTTGACCGGTCCTCTTCAGTCTGGAAAAGATAGTACACATCTCAATGCAAACTGTAATGACCCGAGACTGGAGAAGATAGGAAAGTTACCTTTGTTTGCGCGCACACCGCGCACTCTCCCGGCCTCTTGTCTCTCCATAGTACTTGCCAGAGAGAGGCTATAGTCTTCCATCGATTTACTCCTATCGAAATATTATTATTATTATTTTGCACCATACACTACAAGTGATTTTTACAATTTTGCGTACTTTTTTTTTTTAATTGTTCCCTTTTCTTTACTTTTAGTTTTAAAGGCTTTTAAATCTCTTCTACGGAAGTTATTTTATTTTTATTTAGCTTCGTAATCTCTCCGTTATTACACTAATATTTTATAAGACTTTCGTAATAATCAGACTTTTTTTTTGGCAAACTTACCTGCCTCGGGCCATCTTGCCTACATGTCCCTTACGCCTCTGTGCCTATGCGGACTATGCCAGGCCTATTAGCTGCAAGCCTACGTGCCTACCTTTTGCCTATTTGCCTAGATACTAGAATCCGCTATTTTCATAGCTCAAATTCTGGTTTCCCAAATTTGCTAATTTTTTTTGTAAAACATTTGTTAAATGTGTAAAAAAAATGTTGGCAATTTTTAAATTTCCAGACAAGATGGCCGAGACCTCAAACGCCTCAGCAGAGCCCGAGCTCATTTATTTTGAGGTGACAAGTAACGAAGAACGTTTTGTGCATATGGTATTCCAAATGGCCAGCAACACCACAAATCAATTCCTTATTTTTGTAAAAGACGATGAGACCTGTTTTCGTGCTCAACGTGCACTTTATTCATCCGGTGAGATGACGCAGTGCTTTCTGAAGAATATGAATAAAGATGCCTTCAAAAAAAGGAAACAGGAATTGAAAAATGGAACGGCTAAAGTTTGGATTGCTGATAGATCTGTTATTGGAAAATTGGTGGATTGTTTTTCGAAAGAGCTGACCGTGTTTTTGTATGATGGAATTTCGAATGATTTTCCAAAACAGTAAGTTGTAATTTTTTAAGGTTTTGGATAGGTAGGTCGTTAGGCGTACGTGCGTACCTGCCTGCCTACAAAGGTTTATGTTCTGACGGTAGGCGTCCACAGGACAGACGAAAGATGTTTTGAAGGCAGGTAGGTAGATATAAAGTGCATTACTAAGTAGGTGTAGGCACATGGCAAGCGAAGATTGCCTTGCGAGTAGACGGGTAGGCTAATTCGTTATTAAGTGTAGGCGCCAGGCAAGTGTAGGCACTCTCTCTCTCTGAGACAAATGCGTAGGCATTCTGTACCTTCTTGTAAAGCTTACCCTAAACATTTACTTTTTGCAGAGCCGTCGGTAAATGTCATTCTGTGATATCTCTCAAGCAAAGTAGGCATACTGCTGTTAACACCTCGGACGGATTATTTGAGCAAGTTTTTCACATTTGCCAACTGTACAATGCGACTTTCACATCACCGATCAAGGATTGGATGGCCAGCTCAAAAGTAGGTTTTAACCTTGTTTTTGAAGGTTCTGCCTGCCTAATAGGCACGTAGATAATAGGCCAGGAATAAGGAAGGTATGTAGGCAGGCATGTAGGCAGGTACGTAGGCAGGTATGTAGGCAAACAGTCAGACACGAGGCAGGCACATAGACAGGCAAGCAAATGAGAAGGCATACAATGGGTATGTTGGAAAACACGTAGGCAGTAAACAGGTACGTAGGTGTTCAATCAGGCAGATAAGAATGAATTAGGTACAAGGTAAGCAGGTAGACAGGCATGCAAGCACACATACAGCAAAATGAAAACCGGGCAGGCAAGAAGGTAGTCCAGACACGTTTCCAACATTTTTTAATTGCAGAATGGTGACCTTCCTGAAAACGCAGATACCATGAAGCTCGTCATTGCTCGTCCATCGGAGCTCCTAAACTCTGCGAGCACATTACGATCGTTTAACGACATTGTTGCAAAAGATCCGCGGATTCTGAATCTAATGGAAGCTTTCAAAGTTATCGAGAATAAAGCTAGAATTGACAAAGATGACAATTCAAGAGGAATGCTGTACCTTTGTGTTAAAATGAGATCTGAATTGGATGGACAGTATGTCACGAAAAACAAGGCCGATCAGTTTTATCGGGTGGAATTTAATACGTTGAAGAATATGAAAAACAAAAGCGAATTCCTTCGAAAAATGTGTCCGTCTTAATTGTATGCAAATTTATGAAAGTTAGATTTTTCGATAATAAATAAACTTTTATTGAAAAATTCTGAAAAATTGATGAAAATTCCGCAGCACCGAAAGTTTGAAATTACCGTACTCTCATTTGACAATAAATTTGTCGCGTCAAGACCATAGGTACCGTATTTTTGGTGCAAAATCCGCCTGGGTAATAATTTTGGTATGTTCAATTTAAAATAAATGTCAATTATGATTTTAAAAATTATTTATTCTGAAAATTTTTTTGGCGGGAAATTTTCGAGTTCAAAATATTATATAATTATTCGGTAAGGACTAAATGTATTTTCAAAAATTGAAAATTAAATTAAAATTAAATTCTAAAAATTGTTCCAAGAAATTGAAATTCAATTTAAATTTTTTTGAAAATAATTTTCTCTGCGTTTTGGTGAGAAATTAAAATTTTAATGTTTCAATAATTATGGTGGTAAACTCAGATTGTAGCTTTAAAATACATTTTGGCGGAAAATTCCAATTTTTTAATAAAAATGCTGAAAAAAATATATAGGCAGGCACGTAGGTAGGTAGACATGTGTCATCACCGTTGGTCTCAAAATGTGACTGCCTACTTCTGTGCTCCACCAATTTCATACATTTTTCGCTGTTGTTGTGTTGTTCTATAGTTTTTTTTCCCGCAAAACAATACACATTACTTTTCATGTCAGAGCAAAAGCCACATGATGTACATATGAAATCCAAGGAAAAGTCACAAATAAAAAACCAAAGAAAACGTAAAGCCAGGCGGTGATTGTAAAAGGCCATCTGGTGAATGAGGAGGAGCACACACACACACCTATCATAAACACATCATCATCAAAAGTTGGCGGAGCAGCGGAGCAGACGAAGGGTGTTCACACATTGTTGTGTTATGCGGTGTTCTTTTTTGTCTTGTTTACGATGATTGGTCGAGCAGAAGCTTTTTTACTTGAGTATAAACTTTTTGCAACTGTGCTCTACAATAGCCCCAGTTTTTTTTTTGGATTTTCAAGGTTTTTCATCCAATGTTCTTGTATTTTTGAGCTTTTAGAACACAGTTTTTATTAAGTGAACTGGTGACTAAAATGGCTAGAAAACATATTACAACAAAATGATTTTTTTCCTGAAAATTATGGAGTTCATGCTTTCCAGTATAATGTTTCTAACTTCAAAATTTCCCATAACTAATCATAGAAAACAGACAAAAAATTTTGCTCAGTTTGGAGGCCCTTTGAAAGTTACAAAAATCAGGTGCCGGTTTACCGATTCGCCGAAAATGTTGATTTCCGGAAATTTGCCGATTTGCCCTTGCCGAACATCAATTTGCCGGAAGTTTTTAGAGAGATTTTTTAAAAGACGGAACCACTTACCCTGTGCCTCTTGAAATGTTTTCCTATCTTTTCTAGATATGTTGACAGAATTTGCTTACTTTTCTAAAGAGATGTAGGAACATTCATAGGATACACACAATTTTGCCGATTCTGAAATTTCCAAAAAGAAAGTGCAAAACCCAAATTTGCCAAAAATTGTTGGCAATTGCCGTTTTTCCGGCAAATTCGGACAATCGGCAATTGCCGGAAGTTTTCAATCCCGACAATTTACCGATTTGCCGATTTGCCGGAAAACACAGTAAAAAAAAATCTAAACACTCATCCCTTACCACCAATTATCACTCCCAGACTTCCCGAAAAAGGGTCAAAGGAAATTATGCAAGTGGCGGTGCCCTGTCGATGGGCACTTGATTAGAGATGGGCGAACACTTTCTGCCGAGAGAGCACTGTTTGCTCAATAACTATCAAATATCAGCAAGCACACCTCCAGTTAATCATGGTCAGCGGTGTGTCCCGCCAAATGTTTGCTCGCCCTGCAAAAAAAAGGTCATTTGCCATTTTCCGGTTGGAGCAGATTTCTTTGCACTTTAAGTTTTTTTTTTCTGAGTGTGATTTTGTATTCTGGAATTGTCATTTTCAGGTTTCATTAAAATTCTAATTTAAAATGTAGATTAACTAAATTTCAAATGTAACCCAAAAAACTAGAAACTTTCTAGCATGATTTTTGAGGGGTTACAGAAGCTTCGAAAGTACGCAATCACAGTACCAGGCATTATATTTCACGACACTGAAAGCTGAAATTTTGAGAATTTTTGGTTCGGCTTGACTTTTACCTAAAAGGAAAATTTTCCGCGAGGTAAAAGCACTTGGAGCCTTCTACTCTCTATGTCTAATTTCTCTATAACTTTCACTCCATTAGCATAACTGTCAATTGTTGTCGAAACCACCCAACATAACAACCTTATTGGTGCCAGTCGGGGGGAGTAGTGGGATCAATTAACCGACGGGGGCCGACGGGGGGAGCCGATAATTGTCCCTTCAATGAGAGTTGTAGTAGTTGTTAGATGAGGGGAGGAGGACACTACTTCAACACATTATTCGCCGTTCCGATTGTTTATTCAGACAGGTCCCTTTCGATATGCATTTTCATTGTTCTGGAGGGCTTGATTTCCTATCGTATAATTTTTTCTGATTGGGTTTTCATGGAGTTTTAGTGCTCCAAAAGTAGTTTTTTTGTAGAGTGTTAAATATTTGGGGGGAGGGTCGGGGCTTATGTTAGGGATTTTTGGAAAATCATTCTGGATTTTATTTTCGGAATCATTCTGGAATTTATTTAACTACAGAGTTTTCAGGAACTGAACAAAAAAATCATGTTTCAATTTGATTTACGAGATTCAGTGTAGATTTACGAGATATGCGTCCAAATTTACCACATACGTTCGATTTAGTGTAGATTTACGCGATTTTGGGTTTATTTACAAGATATTGTGTAGATTTACGAATATACATAGGTGTAGATTTACATGGATATTATGTAGATTTACGTAGTTTTGTGTACTTTTTTAAAAGATTTTTTGTAGATTTACAAGGTTTATTGTAGATTTACCTGAGCTCACCATCAGAAATATTTACAAAGTTCTGCGTTTACCGAAGTGATTGTATATTTTCGAGGATATTTGTAGATTTACGGTATGGTTTTTTTCGTAGTCTAGTGGCAAATATACATTATTTCCAGGACACCTATTCTCATAACCTACTTGATTCTTTTTTCAATGTTTTCCAATCAAGCGAATCACCGGATCAGATAATTCCAGTTGATCCGGAACCTTTTCCGCCACCGCCCGTCGGATAATCTCTCTTCAACAGCTTGTCACTTTCTTTTCGGATTGTCTCATCGTTTTTGTTGTTTTTTTTTTTGCGCGCACATCTTTATTGTTTCATAAATCCACCAATTGGTTCTCTGCTGGACGCTGTGATAGAGTGTGTGTGAGATTTGAAGAGATGCAGAGAGAGAGTCAAGAGGGGCGTAGATATATTCCCGAGAATAATGTGTGTTGAATTGAGATTAGTGAAAACAAAATATGCAGAAGAAATCGAAATATGCATAGAATATTATTCAAATGTTCATGTTTTGTGTAGATTTACGTCAGTTTAGTGTAGATTTACAAAGCTTGATGTAGATTTACAAGTTGACCAACAGAATTTTGTGTAGATTTATAAATTTTTATGTGTATTTACGTGGTCTTTTGAATAGGTTTTTGAATTTTTTTTGTAGTTTTCATTGTCGATTACAAGGGTTTGTGTAGATTTACGAGATTTCTGTTTATTATTACGATATTTTTGTAGATATACGTGTGTTCATGTAAATTTGCTAGATTTTTAGTAGATTTTAGGGCCTTCTTGCATATTTAAGGAGTTTGAATTTTGTGTACTCCCTTATACTGCCAGCCGTCTCCTCATTGTGCTTGTTCAGCTGCCTGCCACTTTCGCCTCTCGCTATCTCTTTCATTTCTCTCCTTTTTTTTAATGGCACCGATTACACTGCATTCCCGTGTCCTCGGTAGTATAGTGGTGAGTATCCGCGTCTGTCACATGCGAGACCCGGGTTCAATTCCCGGCCGGGGAGAACCTTTTTTGCACAATTCTATCAACAGGTTGCCCAGCTGGGATATGTGACCTGAATCCCATGAAGCTTCACAGCGTCAGTTGGACAAAACTTTCACCTACTTCCGTGTAACCGTCACTTTCGATTCTGTGCCCTTTTGATTCTCCAGTATGTTTGCGTCTCTCAGGCGGCGGCCTGCTATTATCGTCGGCTGGCCGCTGCTGGTCATTTAGTGTCCGGCATGTTTGCTTACCGCCGAAACGATAGATATATGTCTACTGTTTTCCCGTTTTGGGGTGGTAGGTAGAAGCCAAACCACTTACCTGGTATGTCATTAAACCATGAATATAGGAGTTAAAAACAAATTTTTTGGTGTTTTGTGTAGATTTACTGAGCTGTGTTGTTATATACGAGATTTTGTGTGGATTTACGTGGCGCCTTGTAGATATACGAAGTGTTAATGTAGATGCTACCAATTTTGTATATTTACAGAATTTCTGAAGGTTTATGACGGTTGTGTAGATTCAGGTGGTTTCTTGCAGGTTTACCATTTTTTATATATATCTAAAAATTTTCATTTAGACGTACTGAGTTTTGTGTAGATTTACGAGGATTTTTAAAATTTGAAGTTCCAAATTTTTTTTTTTTGGAAATTTTGAAGTCAAAAAAAAATTTTAATCCAAACTCTACAAACAATTAGAACGCCCGTTTCTCTCCATTTCGAATAACTCATGCTAGTCGTTTGTAACCCCATAACATGTTTAAACCGACGATGCGCCTACCCTCCTCACCGCCCTTCCGACTGCTGGTGTCCATTAATTAACCTGCCGGAACGAATGCAACTTTAAACTTTTCCTGTCCAAGTTCCGTTTCACTTTGCATACATCTTCGAAATAGCTTGACTTTTTGAGGTTTTTTACGTTTGAATTTTCAAAAAGAGTTCCATTAGCTCAGTTTTTGTTCGAACGTTGTGATAACTTTGCCAAACGTTTTCCTATTTTTTGTCAAACTTTGTGATATTTCTGTAGAAAGTTTTTCCATTTCTGACCACTCAAACTTTGACAGCTTTCTGTCAAACGTTGTCCAATTGCAAGAGCAATTCATCGTATTACGCCTCAACCTTCTGTAGAAGTTTGTCATACTTTTGTCGAACGTTTTCATCTTTCTGTCGAACTTTAAACTATTCCAGGAAGACTCATAAATGCCGCCTAGGGTCTTCCTCAGAACTAAAACTTGTTCAGTTTTCTTTTTCTAGGTCTGCATAAATCTAGAAATAGAGAAATAAATGGAAATCCTACAAACACTAACAAACAGACATTTCCCGTCTTTCCGTACTTTTCCATATCCAAGCTTTTTCCTTACAACTTCCTCTTTTTTTTCCAGGTGATGCCATGAAATATCCCTTTCTCCTGATTCTTATTCTGTCAACACTCCCGTCTACAGTATCACCATGTGAGATCACTTTTATCTTGGAGACTTTGAAATCCGTAAACTCCACTGCAAGTCTTATTATTCGAAAATCTGTGGATAGTCTATCACAATGCACCAGGTTTTGCTCATCGGTAAGCTTTTTTGTCTTGCGGCTGACGTTTCGCGGGATGTGCCGGCATTCTAGTTCAACTTAAAGGGAGCTGGGATCTAGCCTCCTTGGAAGCCATATAGCAACTAGTAGCTAATTCCCTGGCTAATATAATTTCACTAAACGACCGAAAAACTCTCGTCAGGTACCAAACTGCACGCATTTCACTTTCTCGAACGCCGAACCCATTGAAAAGAAGAACGGTGGTTTCAATTGCCATCTTCACTCGAAGTCACCCGTCTTAACGACATCTGGATCTCGGACGGTAGGAACGAAAACTTGTTTGGAAAGTGAGTAATTGACGGCGAGGTGGTCATTTTGACTTTCACCCCTTTAATTTCAGATAAATGTTTGAAGAGAAGTTTTGCGTTTGAAAAGTTCCCAGGGAGGTCGTTGGTCAACTCATCGTTTATTATCAAGACATTTTCGATTTCGATGGAAGAATGCTTGTCACAGTGTCAGAAAGAGTTAGTTTTTAATAATATACCTTAAAAACCGCAAAAAGTGAAAAAGGGATAAAGTTGAAAAATTATTTTTTCGTTTTTTTTCTAGAAAATTAGTTTAAAATATTTTTTGAGTTCGATGCAGTTTTATAACATATTTTTAAATTCAAAATAATTTCTGAATTTTAAAATTATATGTTGTGATGATGGAAACAATTTGAAGTCTATTGAAGAATTTTCTTTGTAAAAAATCTGAAATTTTCTGATCGAAAACTTATCATCAAATTTTATTTTTCAAAATAAATGTAAAAAAAGTTCCTACATACATAAAACTTTTCATTTTGGAATTAAAAACTTAAAAAAAAAAGTGTGTTCTGTTTTGTTAAACTTCGATGCGTTAAAAAATTTTACTGTTTTTTAAATAATATTCTGGAAATATTCAAAAAATTAAAAATCTTTTCAAGACATTATTTTAAATTTCAGTCAATTTTTTTCTCAGGTCATCTTGTCGTGCTGCTCTGCACAACAATGACACCTCGTTATGCCAGTTATCCAGAGTATCCCTTAACTCTGTGTACAATCCAAGACTATACTTCAAAGCAAGCTATTCTGTGGATCTTTATGAAAACAATTGCGTTGATTGTAGGTCAATTTTTTTTGCACAAAAAATTCCGAAATTTTCAGATGCGATGACGTCATCAGCGTGTACATTTATGCGTGTCAACGGGGGTGGGCTGAAATCGGTCAGTGATCAGTTGATTCAAAATGTTGGAAGTTTTGATGAATGTGAACAAATGTGTGTGATAAGAAGTCGCATTTCAGATGTTTGCAGGTTTGTTGAAGGCTTAAACTATTATCTGTAAAAGCTGAAATTTTTTTCAGATCCTATACCTATGACAACTCAACCAACGAATGTAACTTAATGTGGGCATCTGCTAGAATGCTAGGAAGAAGCCCGCTGGAATCAATGAAGCCGAATTTGTTTCATGGTGATTTGGATGATTGTGTTAATTGTGAGTAATTTTTTCGATGAACAATGGTATTTTCTTAAATTTTTCATCTGAAAACTCGTGGAAAATTTGAAAATTTTCAGTCTCTCTAAAATGCCGCGAGGACAATCTGGAAGTCAAAGCTAGCTCGATGAGAATGTTCATGTAAGCTTACCCCAAAAAAAAATTTTTCCAAAATTATGTACGCTTCAGCGGAAAAATGATGACTAAAAAGTCAAAGAAAATAATGTGTCAAGAAGATTACGAGGGGAACTACGATTTTTCGTCAAAGTTTGACTTTAAAAAGTGTGGACTTGATCCTAACGTAAGTTTTCAGGATTTTTGAGAATTATCAGAATAATTGAAAGTTGCAGAAATCCAAAGATTCTACATATCGGGGTATGGTGCATGTGAAGGAAGGGAGCACGAGTTTGGTGACTATAAGGGACAAAGTTTTGCAGGTAGGCCATTGAAACATGCTTAGGCTTTGGCTTAGGCGTAGGCGTATGCTTAGGCTTAGACTGAATTCTTCTTACATTAGGATGAAGACTATTCCAATATTCGAAGCTTTCTATGAAAACATTAAGCCGTAAACTTCGGTGATTGCAGACCCGGCAGGTGTCTGGCGTGTATTTTTTCAACAAGCAGAATAAAGTGAAAAATTTACAATTTTTCAGGTCAACTGCCGTCTTCACAAAAGTATGCCATCGGAAGAGCAATTCCTATCTGTTCAAATGAATGTTCGTGAGAATAATAAGACAAATCAAGTAATGTCAGATGTTGTCGTTGTCACAGCCCCACCTGCCCAAACAAACCCTAAATTCTCTCTGAAAATCCTCGGATTAGATTCAACAGAAGCCGATACAGTTCACATTGGTGACTATGGATGGATTATGCTTGCCGTTAAGAACTCGGCTGAAGATTTTACAGTTACTAATTTAGTGGCGAAGGATGTTCAGACGGGTCGCGTGTTACGCATCATCGATGAGGATGGGTCAGCTGACAGGAAAAATACCTAACCGTAAATGTTTGACCTATTTCAGTTGTGTTCTCCGGCGGGATATTGTGAAAGAAATTCGGAAGACAGATAACTATGTCAAATTGAAGATTAGTTTTTCTGGATTTAGACGACAGGTTTGTGTTTATTTTACGTTGGGGTTTTTGTGGGATTTTGCTTTAACATACAGAAAATCTGAGGTAATGACCTGATATCACAGTAAAAATTGTTTTTTTGGCGCTTCTGACTCAATTTAAAGTTTCTGCTAGAATGTGTCTCTCGGAAAATTTGAACTTTCCGTTTAACATTCCTTGAGAAGTTGTGATTTCTTTCGCCATGACTTTTCTAAAAAGAAATGTAGAATTTCCGGCCAAATTTTTTTGTTCTGAAAAAACTTTAACTTCTCGCTTAAAGTTTTAAAGTCTAAAAATGATACAAAGTCTAAAGTAACATTTTTTTAGACTGAAGTGGTGTACCATGCAATGATGGAGACATGTACAGTTGGATGCATGCCAAAATGTAATCAAGACATGATGCTTCCTGAGGAGGAGACCAACGTTCATTCCCTCCCCTTATCACTGGATCTTCCACGACATCGTATGGTCCGAAGGTCTCTGGCCGGGGAGCCGAGGGAGCTGCAATTGACAAGTGATGTATATAAAGTAACTGGACACAAATTGACACTTCTGAATCCTCCTTCACCAAAGCAATTCGACTTCCCAGCTCCCAAGTCAGACTTCGAGTTCAATGACAACGGAGAGTTCCACGAAGGAGATGTGATCGTTGTGAAGCATTCTCCAAATCTTTGGACAAGTGTGAAGCATTGTCTTATTGATGACGTCACGTGTATGCTCACAGTGGTTCTGGGAGCTATTCAGATGTTTCTCATGTTCTCATGTTTTCTAATTATGTATTGTTATTACCAGCAGTGGAGATTTTATAGGGAACTCAACAGACCTCAAGAGCACAACGTACAGTATTACACAACTTCTAAACCGGAAGAAAACACCAGAGACACCTAGATATTACCGGTAACTCATTATGCTTTTATATTGTTTTGAAATTAATGCACCTCGGGTTTACAAATTCGCTTTTGTTTTTGTCTTTCTTCAGTTTCCAGTGCAATTTTATCCAATGTCTTTCATTTTGCCAAAGCGTACAAAACTTCCAGTTTGACATTTTCATTTTCTCAGTTTAAATAAATATTCCAAATTCATGAGTACACTTTTATTCACAAGTTAAAAAAAAGAAAGACAATCTAATACAAGTACATGTGCTGATTTGGTGCTCTTTTCTTTGAGCTCACTATACGAACAGCTGGGCACTCTGAGTTGGCCGGTTTCGGACGGAATGAGCTTTTTTGTTCAGTCAGGTACTCCGTTGGAAACGACATTCCTGCAGTGATCCACTTTTCCACTGGAACTGACAATGACATTCGTTCGATGGGAAATTGGGTGTATGTCAATCTGAAAATAATTCGGAGAATTGCAGAATTAGGGAATTGTTTCAAAGTACATCACAAATAAACTCACCTTGATACGGATTGATCTGTCACTTTCCCTGATCCGAATTCAAGAGTCGTCCCATGCTTGATTATATTTGACCTATCACCAACTCCACCTTGATATGTCGAACGATTGATAGTTTGGGAATCAAGAGAATCAGTTGGACGATCAATTCCATCTTTGGGTCTTGCTGCAGCATATCTTTCTCCAGTACCACCTTGATATGTCGAACGATTGATAGTTTGAGAATCAAGAGAATCAGTTGGACGATCAATTCCATCTTTGGGTCTTGCTGCAGCATATCTTTCTCCAGTACCTCCCTGATATGTCGAACGATTGATAGTTTGAGAATCAAGAGAATCAGTTGGACGATCAATTCCATCTTTGGGTCTTGCTGCAGCATATCTTTCTCCAGTACCTCCCTGATATGTCGAACGATTGATAGTTTGAGAATCAAGAGAATCAGTTGGACGATCAATTCCATCTTTGGGTCTTGCTGCAGCATATCTTTCTCCAGTACCTCCCTGATATGTCGAACGATTGATAGTTTGAGAATCAAGAGAATCAGTTGGACGATCAATTCCATCTTTGGGTCTTGCTGCAGCATATCTTTCTCCAGTACCTCCCTGATATGTCGAACGATTGATAGTTTGAGAATCAAGAGAATCAGTTGGACGATCAATTCCATCTTTGGGTCTTGCTGCAGCATATCTTTCTCCAGTACCACCTTGATATGTCGAACGATTGATAGTTTGAGAATCAAGAGAATCTGTTGGACGATCAATTCCATCTTTGGGTCTTGCTGCAGCATATCTTTCTCCAGTACCACCTTGATATGTCGAACGATTGATAGTTTGAGAATCAAGAGAATCTGTTGGACGATCAATTCCATCTTTGGGTCTTGCTGCAGCATATCTTTCTCCAGTACCACCTTGATATGTCGAACGATTGATAGTTTGAGAATCAAGAGAATCTGTTGGACGATCAATTCCATCTTTGGGTCTTGCTGCAGCATATCTTTCTCCAGTACCACCTTGATATGTCGAACGATTGATAGTTTGAGAATCAAGAGAATCTGTTGGACGATCAATTCCATCTTTGGGTCTTGCTGCAGCATATCTTTCTCCAGTACCACCTTGATATGTCGAACGATTGATAGTTTGAGAATCAAGAGAATCTGTTGGACGATCAATTCCATCTTTGGGTCTTGCTGCAGCATATCTTTCTCCAGTACCACCTTGATATGTCGAACGATTGATAGTTTGAGAATCAAGAGAATCTGTTGGACGATCAATTCCATCTTTGGGTCTTGCTGCAGCATATCTTTCTCCAGTACCACCTTGATATGTCGAACGATTGATAGTTTGGGAATCAAGAGAATCTGTTGGACGATCAATTCCATCTTTGGGTCTTGCTGCAGCATATCTTTCTCCAGTACCACCTTGATATGTCGAACGATTGATAGTTTGAGAATCAAGAGAATCAGTTGGACGATCAATTCCATCTTTGGGTCTTGCTGCAGCATATCTTTCTCCAGTACTTCCCTGATATGTCGAACGATTGATAGTTTGAGAATCAAGAGAATCAGTTGGACGATCAATTCCATCTTTGGGTCTTGCTGCAGCATATCTTTCTCCAGTACTTCCCTGATATGTCGAACGATTGATAGTTTGAGAATCAAGAGAATCAGTTGGACGATCAATTCCATCTTTGGGTCTTGCTGCAGCATATCTTTCTCCAGTACCACCTTGATATGTCGAACGATTGATAGTTTGAGAATCAAGAGAATCAGTTGGACGATCAATTCCATCTTTGGGTCTTGCTGCAGCATATCTTTCTCCAGTACCACCTTGATATGTCGAACGATTGATAGTTTGAGAATCAAGAGAATCTGTTGGACGATCAATTCCATCTTTGGGTCTTGCTGCAGCATATCTTTCTCCAGTACCTCCCTGATATGTCGAACGATTGATAGTTTGAGAATCAAGAGAATCTGTTGGACGATCAATTCCATCTTTGGGTCTTGCTGCAGCATATCTTTCTCCAGTACCTCCCTGATATGTCGAACGATTGATAGTTTGAGAATCAAGAGAATCTGTTGGACGATCAATTCCATCTTTGGGTCTTGCTGCAGCATATCTTTCTCCAGTACCACCTTGATATGTCGAACGATTGATAGTTTGAGAATCAAGAGAATCAGTTGGACGATCAATTCCATCTTTGGGTCTTGCTGCAGCATATCTTTCTCCAGTACCACCTTGATATGTCGAACGATTGATAGTTTGAGAATCAAGAGAATCAGTTGGACGATCAATTCCATCTTTGGGTCTTGCTGCAGCATATCTTTCTCCAGTACCACCTTGATATGTCGAACGATTGATAGTTTGAGAATCAAGAGAATCTGTTGGACGATCAATTCCATCTTTGGGTCTTGCTGCAGCATATCTTTCTCCAGTACCACCTTGATATGTCGAACGATTGATAGTTTGAGAATCAAGAGAATCTGTTGGACGATCAATTCCATCTTTGGGTCTTGCTGCAGCATATCTTTCTCCAGTACCACCTTGATATGTCGAACGATTGATAGTTTGAGAATCAAGAGAATCAGTTGGACGATCAATTCCATCTTTGGGTCTTGCTGCAGCATATCTTTCTCCAGTACCACCTTGATATGTCGAACGATTGATAGTTTGAGAATCAAGAGAATCAGTTGGACGATCAATTCCATCTTTGGGTCTTGCTGCAGCATATCTTTCTCCAGTACCACCTTGATATGTCGAACGATTGATAGTTTGAGAATCAAGAGAATCAGTTGGACGATCAATTCCATCTTTGGGTCTTGCTGCAGCATATCTTTCTCCAGTACCACCTTGATATGTCGAACGATTGATAGTTTGAGAATCAAGAGAATCTGTTGGACGATCAATTCCATCTTTGGGTCTTGCTGCAGCATATCTTTCTCCAGTACCTCCCTGATATGTCGAACGATTGATAGTTTGAGAATCAAGAGAATCTGTTGGACGATCAATTCCATCTTTGGGTCTTGCTGCAGCATATCTTTCTCCAGTACCTCCCTGATATGTCGAACGATTGATAGTTTGGGAATCAAGAGAATCTGTTGGACGATCAATTCCATCTGTGGGTCTTGCTGCAGCATATCTTTCTCCAGTACCTCCCTGATATGTCGAACGATTGATAGTTTGAGAATCAAGAGAATCTGTTGGACGATCAATTCCATCTTTGGGTCTTGCTGCAGCATATCTTTCTCCAGTACCACCTTGATATGTCGAACGATTGATAGTTTGAGAATCAAGAGAATCTGTTGGACGATCAATTCCATCTTTGGGTCTTGCTGCAGCATATCTTTCTCCAGTACCACCTTGATATGTCGAACGATTGATAGTTTGGGAATCAAGAGAATCTGTTGGACGATCAATTCCATCTTTGGGTCTTGCTGCAGCATATCTTTCTCCAGTACCACCTTGATATGTCGAACGATTGATAGTTTGGGAATCAAGAGAATCTGTTGGACGATCAATTCCATCTTTGGGTCTTGCTGCAGCATATCTTTCTCCAGTACCACCTTGATATGTCGAACGATTGATAGTTTGAGAATCAAGAGAATCTGTTGGACGATCAATTCCATCTTTGGGTCTTGCTGCAGCATATCTTTCTCCAGTACCACCTTGATATGTCGAACGATTGATAGTTTGAGAATCAAGAGAATCTGTTGGACGATCAATTCCATCTTTGGGTCTTGCTGCAGCATATCTTTCTCCAGTACCACCTTGATATGTCGAACGATTGATAGTTTGAGAATCAAGAGAATCTGTTGGACGATCAATTCCATCTTTGGGTCTTGCTGCAGCATATCTTTCTCCAGTACCTCCCTGATATGTCGAACGATTGATAGTTTGAGAATCAAGAGAATCAGTTGGACGATCAATTCTATCTTTGGGTCTTGCTGCAGCATATCTTTCTCCAGTACCACCTTGATATGTCGAACGATTGATAGTTGGAGAATCAAGAGAATCTGTTGGACGATCAATTCCATCTTTGGGTCTTGCTGCAGCATATCTTTCTCCAGTACCACCTTGATATGTCGAACGATTGATAGTTTGGGAATCAAGAGAATCTGTTGGACGATCAATTCCATCTTTGGGTCTTGCTGCAGCATATCTTTCTCCAGTACCTCCCTGATATGTCGAACGATTGATAGTTTGAGAATCAAGAGAATCTGTTGGACGATCAATTCCATCTTTGGGTCTTGCTGCAGCATATCTTTCTCCAGTACCTCCCTGATATGTCGAACGATTGATAGTTTGAGAATCAAGAGAATCTGTTGGACGATCAATTCCATCTTTGGGTCTTGCTGCAGCATATCTTTCTCCAGTACCACCTTGATATGTCGAACGATTGATAGTTTGGGAATCAAGAGAATCTGTTGGACGATCAATTCCATCTTTGGGTCTTGCTGCAGCATATCTTTCTCCAGTACCACCTTGATATGTCGAACGATTGATAGTTTGAGAATCAAGAGAATCAGTTGGACGATCAATTCCATCTTTGGGTCTTGCTGCAGCATATCTTTCTCCAGTACCACCTTGATATGTCGAACGATTGATAGTTTGAGAATCAAGAGAATCAGTTGGACGATCAATTCCATCTTTGGGTCTTGCTGCAGCATATCTTTCTCCAGTACCACCTTGATATGTCGAACGATTGATAGTTTGAGAATCAAGAGAATCAGTTGGACGATCAATTCCATCTTTGGGTCTTGCTGCAGCATATCTTTCTCCAGTACCACCTGATATGTCAACGATTGATAGTTTGGGAATCAGAGAATCTGTTGGACGATCAATTCCATCTGTGGGTCTTGCTGCAGCATATCTTTCTCCAGTACCTCCTTGATATGTCGAACGATTGATAGTTTGAGAATCAAGAGAATCTGTTGGACGATCAATTCCATCTTTGGGTCTTGCTGCAGCATATCTTTCTCCAGTACTTCCCTGATATGTCGAACGATTGATAGTTTGGGAATCAAGAGAATCAGTTGGACGATCAATTCCATCTTTAGGTCTTGCTGCAGCATATCTTTCTCCAGTACCACCTTGATATGTCGAACGATTGATAGTTTGAGAATCAAGAGAATCAGTTGGACGATCAATTCCATCTTTGGGTCTTGCTGCAGCATATCTTTCTCCAGTACCACCTTGATATGTCGAACGATTGATAGTTTGAGAATCAAGAGAATCAGTTGGACGATCAATTCCATCTTTGGGTCTTGCTGCAGCATATCTTTCTCCAGTACCACCTTGATATGTCGAACGATTGATAGTTTGGGAATCAAGAGAATCAGTTGGACGATCAATTCCATCTTTGGGTCTTGCTGCAGCATATCTTTCTCCAGTACTTCCCTGATATGTCGAACGATTGATAGTTTGAGAATCAAGAGAATCAGTTGGACGATCAATTCCATCTTTGGGTCTTGCTGCAGCATATCTTTCTCCAGTACTTCCCTGATATGTCGAACGATTGATAGTTTGGGAATCAAGAGAATCTGTTGGACGATCAATTCCATCTTTGGGTCTTGCTGCAGCATATCTTTCTCCAGTACCTCCCTGATATGTCGAACGATTGATAGTTTGAGAATCAAGAGAATCTGTTGGACGATCAATTCCATCTTTGGGTCTTGCTGCAGCATATCTTTCTCCAGTACCACCTTGATATGTCGAACGATTGATAGTTTGAGAATCAAGAGAATCTGTTGGACGATCAATTCCATCTTTGGGTCTTGCTGCAGCATATCTTTCTCCAGTACCACCTTGATATGTCGAACGATTGATAGTTTGGGAATCAAGAGAATCTGTTGGACGATCAATTCCATCTTTGGGTCTTGCTGCAGCATATCTTTCTCCAGTACCTCCCTGATATGTCGAACGATTGATAGTTTGAGAATCAAGAGAATCAGTTGGACGATCAATTCCATCTTTGGGTCTTGCTGCAGCATATCTTTCTCCAGTACCTCCCTGATATGTCGAACGATTGATAGTTTGAGAATCAAGAGAATCTGTTGGACGATCAATTCCATCTCTGGGTCTTGCTGCAGCATATCTTTCTCCAGTACCTCCCTGATATGTCGAACGATTGATAGTTTGAGAATCAAGAGAATCAGTTGGACGATCAATTCCATCTTTGGGTCTTGCTGCAGCATATCTTTCTCCAGTACCTCCCTGATATGTCGAACGATTGATAGTTTGAGAATCAAGAGAATCTGTTGGACGATCAATTCCATCTTTGGGTCTTGCTGCAGCATATCTTTCTCCAGTACTTCCCTGATATGTCGAACGATTGATAGTTTGAGAATCAAGAGAATCTGTTGGACGATCAATTCCATCTTTGGGTCTTGCTGCAGCATATCTTTCTCCAGTACCACCTTGATATGTCGAACGATTGATAGTTTGGGAATCAAGAGAATCTGTTGGACGATCAATTCCATCTTTGGGTCTTGCTGCAGCATATCTTTCTCCAGTACTTCCCTGATATGTCGAACGATTGATAGTTTGAGAATCAAGAGAATCTGTTGGACGATCAATTCCATCTTTGGGTCTTGCTGCAGCATATCTTTCTCCAGTACTTCCCTGATATGTCGAACGATTGATAGTTTGAGAATCAAGAGAATCTGTTGGACGATCAATTCCATCTTTGGGTCTTGCTGCAGCATATCTTTCTCCAGTACCACCTTGATATGTCGAACGATTGATAGTTTGAGAATCAAGAGAATCTGTTGGACGATCAATTCCATCTTTGGGTCTTGCTGCAGCATATCTTTCTCCAGTACTTCCCTGATATGTCGAACGATTGATAGTTTGGGAATCAAGAGAATCTGTTGGACGATCAATTCCATCTGTGGGTCTTGCTGCAGCATATCTTTCTCCAGTACCTCCCTGATATGTCGAACGATTGATAGTTTGAGAATCAAGAGAATCAGTTGGACGATCAATTCCATCTTTGGGTCTTGCTGCAGCATATCTTTCTCCAGTACCACCTTGATATGTCGAACGATTGATAGTTTGCGAGTCACGCAAACCTCTTGCGCCAGCTATTCCATCTGGCGCCTTTGCTGCAGCATATATCTCTGCAGCTCCACCTTGATATGTCGAACGAATGATAGTTTGCGAGCCACGCGAACCTGTTGCGCCAGCAATTGCAATTTGGGTCTTGCTGCAGCATATCTTTCTCCAGTACCACCTTGATATGTCGAACGATTGATAGTTTGAGAATCAAGAGAATCTGTTGGACGATCAATTCCATCTTTGGGTCTTGCTGCAGCATATCTTTCTCCAGTACTTCCCTGATATGTCGAACGATTGATAGTTTGAGAATCAAGAGAATCTGTTGGACGATCAATTCCATCTTTGGGTCTTGCTGCAGCATATCTTTCTCCAGTACTTCCCTGATATGTCGAACGATTGATAGTTTGAGAATCAAGAGAATCAGTTGGACGATCAATTCCATCTTTGGGTCTTGCTGCAGCATATCTTTCTCCAGTACCACCTTGATATGTCGAACGATTGATAGTTTGGGAATCAAGAGAATCAGTTGGACGATCAATTCCATCTTTGGGTCTTGCTGCAGCATATCTTTCTCCAGTACTTCCCTGATATGTCGAACGATTGATAGTTTGAGAATCAAGAGAATCAGTTGGACGATCAATTCCATCTTTGGGTCTTGCTGCAGCATATCTTTCTCCAGTACCACCTTGATATGTCGAACGATTGATAGTTTGAGAATCAAGAGAATCTGTTGGACGATCAATTCCATCTTTGGGTCTTGCTGCAGCATATCTTTCTCCAGTACCACCTTGATATGTCGAACGATTGATAGTTTGAGAATCAAGAGAATCTGTTGGACGATCAATTCCATCTTTGGGTCTTGCTGCAGCATATCTTTCTCCAGTACCACCTTGATATGTCGAACGATTGATAGTTTGAGAATCAAGAGAATCAGTTGGACGATCAATTCCATCTTTGGGTCTTGCTGCAGCATATCTTTCTCCAGTACCACCTTGATATGTCGAACGATTGATAGTTTGAGAATCAAGAGAATCAGTTGGACGATCAATTCCATCTTTGGGTCTTGCTGCAGCATATCTTTCTCCAGTACCACCTTGATATGTCGAACGATTGATAGTTTGGGAATCAAGAGAATCTGTTGGACGATCAATTCCATCTTTGGGTCTTGCTGCAGCATATCTTTCTCCAGTACCTCCCTGATATGTCGAACGATTGATAGTTTGGGAATCAAGAGAATCTGTTGGACGATCAATTCCATCTGTGGGTCTTGCTGCAGCATATCTTTCTCCAGTACCTCCCTGATATGTCGAACGATTGATAGTTTGAGAATCAAGAGAATCAGTTGGACGATCAATTCCATCTTTGGGTCTTGCTGCAGCATATCTTTCTCCAGTACCACCTTGATATGTCGAACGATTGATAGTTTGAGAATCAAGAGAATCAGTTGGACGATCAATTCCATCTTTGGGTCTTGCTGCAGCATATCTTTCTCCAGTACCACCTTGATATGTCGAACGATTGATAGTTTGGGAATCAAGAGAATCTGTTGGACGATCAATTCCATCTTTGGGTCTTGCTGCAGCATATCTTTCTCCAGTACCTCCCTGATATGTCGAACGATTGATAGTTTGAGAATCAAGAGAATCAGTTGGACGATCAATTCCATCTTTGGGTCTTGCTGCAGCATATCTTTCTCCAGTACCTCCCTGATATGTCGAACGATTGATAGTTTGGGAATCAAGAGAATCTGTTGGACGATCAATTCCATCTCTGGGTCTTGCTGCAGCATATCTTTCTCCAGTACCTCCCTGATATGTCGAACGATTGATAGTTTGAGAATCAAGAGAATCAGTTGGACGATCAATTCCATCTTTGGGTCTTGCTGCAGCATATCTTTCTCCAGTACTTCCCTGATATGTCGAACGATTGATAGTTTGAGAATCAAGAGAATCTGTTGGACGATCAATTCCATCTTTGGGTCTTGCTGCAGCATATCTTTCTCCAGTACTTCCCTGATATGTCGAACGATTGATAGTTTGAGAATCAAGAGAATCTGTTGGACGATCAATTCCATCTTTGGGTCTTGCTGCAGCATATCTTTCTCCAGTACTTCCCTGATATGTCGAACGATTGATAGTTTGAGAATCAAGAGAATCAGTTGGACGATCAATTCCATCTTTGGGTCTTGCTGCAGCATATCTTTCTCCAGTACCTCCCTGATATGTCGAACGATTGATAGTTTGAGAATCAAGAGAATCAGTTGGACGATCAATTCCATCTTTGGGTCTTGCTGCAGCATATCTTTCTCCAGTACCACCTTGATATGTCGAACGATTGATAGTTTGAGAATCAAGAGAATCTGTTGGACGATCAATTCCATCTTTGGGTCTTGCTGCAGCATATCTTTCTCCAGTACCACCTTGATATGTCGAACGATTGATAGTTTGAGAATCAAGAGAATCAGTTGGACGATCAATTCCATCTTTGGGTCTTGCTGCAGCATATCTTTCTCCAGTACCACCTTGATAAACTGACCTATTTACTGTTCTATGAGCTTCATTTCCTGTCGGCCAATTCATCTGATCTCTCGGGCGAATTTGTTGTGTTCTTTGTCCACTAGTGGAAGCAAACATAGCACGACTCTCTGTTGTTGCATCGAATTTTTCTGGTTTGTGCTGGATATTATCAAGGGGCCTGTTCATCTAAAAAATATTCAGATTGAATGAAGATTAGTATAGAAAAAAATAAAGAAAAAGCATAACAGCAAACCAAAAAGCGTAATACAAAAAGGGGAAACTCCAATCATCCGGTGTAGTGCTTTCTATCAGCAAGTCTCACGGGGCGCGGCCAATTTCCATGGAAACCGAAAGAGAGAACTTTACGAAACGAAAAGACCAAAAGTATTTTGAGAAAATTTGTTTATTGGTTGATCTAAAAATACATTTTCTTTTTGTTTTCTGTTTTTTTTTAAGTTTTCAATCAGGAACGTTTAAAGAAAAAAGTTTATTACATTGTAAAAAGTCACACAAAAATACAGAAAATAAGATCGAACTGCGAAATATTAAATACCGGTAAGGAAGAACTTTGTTTCAATTTTCAGAAATTTCAATGATAGGATGTGGCCTGGTTTGATGCTTGACTATCCAAATCCGTCTCCATTGTCGTCGAATGGGTCATGAACGTGGAGTTACTGTGACGAGCTTCTGGGCGGGTCAGAGCGATTTGGTTCGGCCGTCTGAAACTTGAAATGTATGTTTGTCAAATTGTTTTGTTCACAGGTTGTTGATTTCATATTGCTGCTTCAAATCTCAAAGTTCAATTTAACAGCTTCCGAATTTTTTTGGTATACCAGAAATTCATTTAAACATTTAAGCGTGAGAAGTAATATGGCTCAAATAAAAATTTATATTTCAAGCTGAAATATAAAATCCGGAACTTTTTTTGAGTATTTTCAACAATTGGAGCCATATAAATATGTACATACATTCTAAAATACACCCCCCCCCCCCCCCACTCACCTATAAATCTCGTTGCTGCTTCTGCCTTCTGATGATGCATCAGAGTTCCTCGATGCAGGAACCCCGTACTCGGATGCTACAGTAATAGGGATAACTCGACGATTGGGTTTCTGCAAAATAGTTTTGACGGTGACGGTGATATAAACAGATAAAATTGCTTCAAACTTCAAAATCTTGAATAACTAGACATATATTTATGAAAGCAAAAGTGACAGTTTCAACAAAAATATACTCACAGATGCATACGATGAGAAGGAATCACGTCGAGGAGCATAATATGATGGTTCTGGTTCTTGCTCTTCTGAACAACTTCAGCATTAAATTTTTCAGAATTTCAATAACACAGGCTACAAGAACTGAATACCTTTTCCATTTTCCGTAATCCAAAAATCTGGAGGAGCAACCGATGATTTTGGAATTTGAAGTTGCTCCACGGGAATTGAATGTCTTTTTGATTTTTTCGCAGATCGTCTTTTCAGCATTAGAGCTAATACGATGTTCATGGTAAAGCCGACGATAGAGCAGACTGGAATTTTAACAAAAGATTTTTCCACAAAAGTTTAAACAGATACTTACCAGCTAGGAAAATACAGAGATAATATAGCAGATTAAACTCATTAACTGATACACATTCAGTTTGATAGATTTCATCTCTTGACTTTTGAACAATCAAATTAGGCGGTGGAGTCTCAGCATCTCTTGCTACATGATGCACCATGACCGGCTCATCCACAGCTTCAGCTAGCACTGGAAGATCAGCTTCTTCCAGATTCACTATAATCGACACTCTCTGAAATTCTTCCGACTCAGCACTTGCAGTGGTCCTCTCTAAAAGTGATGAAGCCGAAGAATCCTGATCGCAAGTTCTTGCCTCGCAACTTCCATCGCATTCCGTCACAATGCATGAGATCTTGAGCTGCTTTGCATTCGGGAATCGGAACATTGATGGAATCTCGGCTTCTTCTACAGATTCGCGTCTTGCAAAGTGTCCCATAATTGATTTGAAAAGTGCACATCCGACGGGGTCTGTGAGCTGGACGGTGACGTTTCCGCCGACTGGTTGGGCGATGCATTGGCCAACGAAGAAGCTGTACGAGTTTTGCTGGGTGCTCGGCAAGGGACGGATCTGAAAAAAATTTCTTGTTTGGTCTTTTACACAAAAAATGATTTTTTAACAGTGTAATGCAATAATTTTGGAAAATTTATTTTCTCTATTTTTGAAAAAAAAATCTGAATTTTAAAGAAAATTTCAATTTTAAGGTTTAATTTTTCGGAGAAAAATTTATCAGAATATTTGAATTTCCCGTCAAATCTTGTTCTCTTAAAACTTGAATTCCCGCCACAGAAATTTAGAATTTTCTACAGGAAATATGATTGAAACTTAAAGAAGATTGTTTGCGGGAAATTAAAAATTCCTGAAAAATATTTTGCCAGGAAATTCAAATTTTTTAAAGGCAGGCCCGTAACTTGTGCATTTAATTTTTACCTGCAAAGTATAAGGTTGTGAGTATTTCACAGTATCCACTGGCAGCCTGCTTGACAAAACTCGAAGCTGATAGTCTGATGATTGACTGGTCCTGAAACGAAAGAAGTGACGTCATGCGACATTCTAAATTTTCAAAGTCTTACATTTGACTTGCATAATGCTGCGTCCCATTGGCAATTTCTCGGCATGTGACATTCACCGATTTGTCACCTTCGACAATTAGAACAGGATGGGAGTGAACATCAACAGTCACCGAGTAAGTTTTACTTGCCACGTCATACTTTATACCACATTCGTCAGACTTCAAATTGAGCTTCAGGACTGCCACATTTGTGCCGAAGCCTTGAACTCGACAGGCTTCGGATTCGGATGATCTAGTTTGAACTAGACCTTCGAACGGCTTGGAAGTTCGAATAAATACTGATACAACATCTTCGGAACATGACCAACGGACGTCCGATTCGAAGACACTGAGGGCTCCGCTCACGAGAGGGAGCTGGAAAAAAGAGAGTTAGAAGTTGGAAACATTTTTAGATTTTTTGTCTGGAAATCGGACGAAAAATCTCCCGAAATATGCATCAAAACACTTTATTTTGGGTTACTAAAGCGGACGCTAAAGTGATCCAAAAATTTTTAATTAGGTTTGTTCGGCCATTGGAAAACAGTTTTGGACATTGAATTTAACAAAGAATTTACCTATTTTTATTGCAATTTGGAAAAAAAAGACGAAATCAATACTTTCCACTAAAAACTTCAGAAATATGGTTTCAAATTATTTCTACAAGAATTTCATTATTAAATTCAAGTTCCTTGTTATTTTCCACCCAAGCACAAAAATTTCCGGAGCTTTATCTCGAAATCGCGTAAACTCTGGTGTATTGAAATACTGTAGTTAGTGTTTGCGTACTTCTGGCGCTACAGTAACCCAAGAATTTTTGAACGAAGCTGGGCTCTTGGAAAACATTTTATGGCCGTGAAATTTAACAAGGGACTCAAAATTTCAAATTAAAATTGAAAAAAAAACGACAAAATAAATACTTTCCACAAAAATCTCCCGAAAAAATAATTTTACAATAGTTTTCAAATTGTTTTGTTATAAAATTCAAATTTCCTGTCATTTTCCACCCAAGCACATAGATTCCAAAAATTTATATCTCAAAACTCTGATGTATTGGATTACTGTAGTCGATGTTGCGTACTCAGATAAACTGGAGTCACGGCAGAGCGACAGAAAATCACTTCTAATCAGCAAAAGCTAGTAAAGCCATAGTTTATCAGCAGAGAACCACTGCTAATTAGCAGGTCATTGCTAATTAGCTAAAAAGCACTGCTAATTAGCAGAAACCCACTGCTAACTAGCAGAACATTGATTATTGATTTTATTTTGTTTTTTCTTCGTCGTATTTCACATATTTCATTTTTTTGACCTTTTTTATTGTATTTTTTGTGTGATATGTTATCAATATGTGTTAATTGTTAATTCCAGTGTGTTTTTCAAAGATTTGTATCATTCCCGGCTAGAAACGGAGGATTATGGCCAGAAATCCAAGAACAACAGTTCGAAGAATTTTGAATTCAGCACCCCGGAGTCTTCTGATTCAAAGCGTGACAATAGTTGCTCTAGGTAAATTTTTTAAATGATTTTATTGGGACTAAATAACTACTTTCAGACCCGACGGACAATAATCATGGTTCTCACCAGCCGGGAAGCAATGGTCCATCAAATTCAAGCACCCAGGCCGATAACTTCGAGACGGAAACAACTGCAGATGAAGAACGACAAAAGGAAGATGGTGTAGAAGATGAACTCGAAGACGAAGAAACAACAGGATTCATTGATGAAGACGGGGAAATTCGTTATCCGGTCGATGAAGTGGGAAATTACGAGATCGATCAAGAAGCTGAAACCGATGAGTCATTTTATTTGGACACTCAACGCGATTCTTCTCTATGCGACGAGCGAAGTCAACTGTGTCGTTCTCTGAGCGATCAAAATCTGAGAACAACTTTTTTCCTCATCACTACTACCAACTCGAAAGCAGCCATTTTGAGATATCTACATTTTCACAATGTTTCACAAGATAGCATTCTCAGAAAATTGCTACTGAATGACTCTCATCTAACACTTGTAGAAGTATGTAATTTATGTGCGCAGAATATCGAACTGTAGGTTTATTATAAAACTAAATTTCTGAAATATATCATTACAGATGCAAATGTGAAGATATGCAAGAGAAATGCCAACTAATTTTCGGAGATCTCAAGAAATGGCTCGAAGTTATATTGAATAGTTTTGCGAATATCATGATGAAGACTAAAACAACTATTTTGGAAGGATATAATAGCTCCAGTCCAATAAATAAGGGTATCTTTAAAAAAAAGCTACTCAGCGAAATGGCAGATAATGAAATGTGGATGCACTTCGAGAGTAGCTTCGACGGAATCAAAGTACATAAAAATGGAAAGTAAGTATCTTAGTTTGATGGCTCTAAAAATTTTAATTGGTTTTCAGTCAGAACATTTGGCCATATAGTTTACTCAATTTGGATCTCGAAGACGTTCATCGAGCTTCTCCCCAGGCCCTCATTTTAGCAGCGTTATTCATCGGGTTCAAAAATCCGACAACGAAAATTCATGATAGACTTACACAATGGATTCTGCTCCAAATGGACGAACATGTCTTCTTCTCAGAGGGAGTGGCCTGGAAAGCGGATCTCACGTGTGCCAATCATGACGATCCAGTGAGATGAAAATTCAGAATTTTGAAAACAAGTGTTTGGTTTCAGGCACGACGAATCGTATACAATCAGTGTGGACTCCGATCATCAGGTTCTTGCAACTTTTGCTTAAACCAGGAAACTGAGTGCAAAATCAATGATGAGTATACAACACGTAAGCATCATGAAAACTATTATTAAAAAAATAATCACCTCTTTATAGTACGCGAAAATCTCACCGGATCGTGCCCTTCGACTATGAACGATGGCCTTCGTCAAAGAAACCAGCATTCTCATTTCCACAAGCATGTTTTGTATATGCATCTATGCCCGGTTGACTTGTTTCATTGTTTTGAAGAAGGAATTTTAAGCAATATCAATACAGGTCACTAGTAATGCCCGAATGCTCCCGAAACGTGTTCATTTTTCAGCATTATTCTCCAAAGGGAAATGGAATTTGTTCCCGTCAAAATCGGTGGATTTTTCATCAACACCTTCGCTTCCATCTCGATTTCGTTCGTTGTCCGGCAAAGCTTCACAGTGTACTGGTTCTGAGAAAGCACTGGTAAAAAGATTCGTTCAGCTAATTTCTGCAAAGTGAACACACATTTAGATTTTCGAGTCGATAGTTGTAGCAGCTGCATTTTCCGGTGAACTTGGAGGTGTATCATCGGCTATCATTCTCAGCATTCATGGACTTTATCGTCTTTGCATAGAACCCCAATCAATCACTGACGAGACTCTTCATTTGAAAGTTAGTTTTTATTGTTTTTGCTTGAAAAAAGTAGACCATTCTTTACAGATTGAACAAATCAGCAAATCCATCGAAGTTTTAATTGTGAAACGAGCACCGGAAATGTTGAATGGGATCAAAGTACATGTATGGAAATTGTCGTCAACTAACACCCATTACTATTTTGCAGCAAGTGTTGTACCACCTTGCAAGAATGACTGAGCTGTACGGTAGCTTATTTCCATTGTCAACTCAATGGTTCGAGTACTTCTATCACACTATTCAAAGAACTTTAGTTCCGGAAATTTACAATGGACTGGGCATGAGCATCATGAGAAAGTGAGAAAATTAGAGCACAATAGGGAGCAAGAATGTTTTTACAGAATGTCGGCTCTTCAAGAGATCAAAACCGAAGCTGCATTCCGTCTACACACAAATCACCAGTTTCGAACAGAAGCGAACTTGAAAATGTGCTATGAACTTGGATTATTAAGGCGACTCAAACGAATATCGGTTGTTCCGACCCCTCCGCAGTACCAACAGTTTTGCGAGACCGGGGATGTTTTCCTTAATGTTGTATACCACGACGGCATCAGATATTCGAATTATTGCAACAAAAAGACAGATGACTCAAATGTTACGTTTATCGAATATGCTCGCGTACGATTTGCAAAGATTATTGGGATGCTGTTGAAGGAAAACAACACTGATCTTCGTTTTATTTTGAAGAAATACTGCAACACAAATGATCATTTGATTGACATATCGAACAAGTTATATGAAGAGGATGTACCGCAAATGCATATTCAAAACTGGGTTGATTCAGTTTCAAAATCGAGTTTCGGAGGTCGTGTCACGTTAACAAACACAGTTGTCGTGGTTTCCGCCGATTCCATTGTTGGACATGCAGTGGTTGTGAAGCGAAATAACAACTGTGTGGCTCTTCCATTTTCTCGCCGTATCAGTCTATCTTGACTTTGATAACCACATATAGCTTTGAATTTGTTTGTCTTTTGTCTGTCCCCCCCCCCCCCGCTCGAAAAAATGTCTGCACCTCCCCCTTCTTTGACAAATGTTTGTCTCTACCCCTTGCTCGAAAAATGTTCTCATTATGTTCTTGAGGAATTCTTTCAGATTTTTAAAAGTTGTTTGTTTTAATATTTTCATGAATGCTTATCCGCTTTCAATTAATTTGTGTTTATTTGATGTGATAATCTGTTCTGTTCAACCCTGCTTATTTAATCTTATTTTATTAACAGATCTAAAAATCAATTTCAGAAAAAGTCATGTCATTCCTCGAGAAACTAGTGGCAAAATACGAGCCCATTAAAGAAGAAAAACCAAAATTAGTTCCAAAGCCGACAAGAAAACGGCAACCGGAAACTACGGAAATCGTTGTGAAGACTCGCCGTATTACTCGCCGAAATGCTAAGGTTAGTGGAAGGAGCCACATAACATTAAATGTGAACCCAAAGCTAACCTATTCCTATGAGTTTTAATATTTCTGTCATTTTCAGGCACCTGTAAAAGAAGAGGAGATTGGACATCAAAAAGCTCAAATCACGATCGTAGATGACGAAGAGTTTATGGAGCAACCTGTACAGGAGCCGATTGAGATTGAAGAGGAGCAACAAGAAGAATCTCATCTGGAAATTGCTCTTCCGGAGCAACCAAATCATGAGCCAATGCAATCAAGTCCATCGTTGCCTAGAAAATCGTTCAAACCGGATATGCATCCAATTGCGAAGGTGTTTACTTCTGCTAATTTCGAGTTGCTCGGAAATAAATTAATTTCAGAAAGGCGGAAAAATCTGTATTGTAGATCTAGGACTTACATCTCACACACTCCCCACCGAACAAACTCCAGGATTCTTGGTAAGTTTTTTTTTCCAAAAATCTGGCATGATCAAAATTGTTGACTTTTAGAAAAGACTCGGAGAGAACGTTGGAGGATCAATTGACTATAGTTATGAATCGATTGACGAGTTGATCCGCACTGCTCCGGATGCTTGGTCTAAAGCTTCAATGGGTGCAATTCGAGGTGTTATGCTCATGGTCAGTTTTAGTTACTATCTTGAATTTGCAATTAATATTGGAGAAAATTTCAGCAGGAACTGGTTACTGAGCGATCAATGCACCCGAAAAGTAAACCAATGGAGAAGAATCGTTTACTTGTATGTTTATAAGAATGGAACGATTTTGAGCATTTGAAAATGTTATTTACAGGGTGAAGAAATGGCAAAATTGAACCCTAACGATTTTCTGAACCACAAACTGCTGGAAGTTTCGAGTTTGGATCAAACTGGTATACCAAGAACATAAATAAAAACCGCCCCCAAGAACATTCTATTTCAGTGTTTATCAACGTCAATCTCGTGTTTTCGGCGCTGAGCATTCAACATGGCTCGGTTAGATCAATTGTCAATGCTATGTCAAATCACTGGATTGACTACGTGAGCGATCAAATATTACGTTCTATTTTTGACTATTTAACATTTCAGCTGATTCCGAGAGAGCAACAAGGATCCTTCACGACAAGCAAAAAGACGGAGCCTCTTACTTTCTTCCCAGGAGACTTGACAAATTGGCCAGCCGGTTAGTTTATGATTTACATGGGCGAGCCACATAAAAATCGTTTTCAGCTCTTCTCGCTGCGGCAATCAAGTTGGACAACGACCAGGTGGACGTTACTCGCCTTCCAAGTGTGGTCAATATGCTGTTCAAGCATCATATCAAAGTCAGATTGTAGGTTTCTTGTTATTTACTTTAAAAAGCCAGCGAATAGAATTTTTCTTTAACTTGAAAAACTATGTTTTCACAAATGTCTTTTTGCAGCGATCATGCCCGTGGTTTGTATCGAACAAAACACGACGGCCAGAATCCACCAAAAATTGTGCTGCCAAAGCGTCCCATCATCGATTGCACACAATTCTACAAGAGCAGCGAGGATATCGATGAGGAGCAAGTTCCATCAACTTCGAACTTTCAATCATCTTCGAACTCTCTATCAACTTCGAAATCTGCTGGAAGGGAACATATCCCAGACTCCCCATAAATTCACTAGTTCTCCTGTTTTCTGATACTTTCGAAACTTGTTTTTTTGTTTTTTTTTCCATTTTTCGTTAAATGTTTTTTTTCTGTTGTTTTTTCATTTTGTTTCATTTTCATAATAAATCGTGTTATTTTTTATGGTTTTATAAAAGTTTAATCCAATATGAAAGCAAAACTAGCTAGCAAGAAAGCATAACTACGTAGCAAAACATCACCGCTAATCAGCGGAAAAGCACAATTACTGCGGTTGACTAAGCCGTGACATAAATGCTAATTAGCAGTGATTTTCTATCGCTCTGCCGTGACTCCAGTCTATCTGAGTACTTCTGGCGCTACAGTAACCCAAAAAAGTTTAGAATTAATCTAGACTGTCAAATGGAAAGCTGAAGTAAGTAAAATTCTATGACAAGCTTGATTTTCATATTTAACATATCTCAAAACGTTGAAAAAATCCACTTACCACAATAAAAAAGAGTCGAAGGATTTTCGCCAGTGAAATCATTCGACGCTACTTTTCATCTCACCTGAAAATGAAAAAAATATGTATCTATAGGATTTTTTTTTGCAGCTTTTTCAGACCATAAAAAAGCGTAAAAACAGGAAACTTGTAGCTGAGAGCCACCAGCGGAGCAACTAAGGGAGCGTAACCGAGGAAACTTGGAGCTAGAATTGGAGGAGAGGGGGGAGAAAAAGAAGAAAAAGAGCAACACATGCACACAACAATAAGTGGGATTTTGATTGCAGAAAAAACGTTTTTAAACATTTTGAGAAAAAGATGTGAAAGAAGAAGCCGAAGTTTTGAGATGATTGAGCAAAAATTGAGCGAAAAAATAAAATTGGATTTATGTGGGAGCGGTTGGGGCTGCATACTCAAAAGTTTTCTTTTCAGAAACAAAAAGACAAACAAACAAAAAAATGTTTCAAAGTTTGAAATAATGATGTTGGTGAAAACGAAAACGGCGACAAAATGCCCCCAGGAGACAGGTGGAGCGAGGGGTTGATCCTCCAATAAGCCGCCCACTTCGGGTGTTCACTTTCATCATAACATCGACGAGACCCCCATTACGGAAGGGGGAAACATGAGGAAATGAGAAGACGGGGGGGGGGGGGTCTACTGAATTATGAATTTAGCCTTAATTTGTATCAGTTGAGATGGAAAGAGGTATAGGCGGCAAAGGAAATATTAATTATTGGCTTGTTTTTGTTACTTCGCTTAATTAAATTATCAACGTTTGAAATTTTACAATTTTTTGATTTTTTGACAAACTGGCTTCAATAGGAACAATTTCAGATATTTCTTTTTTTTCAATTAAAAAAAAGGAAATTTTGAAATTTAAAGTCGAAACTGGGTTGGCTTGGCTTTCAGTAATTGCTTGTGTCGGAAAATTCCAAATATTTATAGAAAATTGCCAACAAAATCCAGTGGAATTTCGAGAAATTGTAAAATAAGTGTCAAAAAATGTGGCAAAAACTGTTTGAAATAAATTTTTTTAAGTCAAAAAATTCCAAATAATAACCGAGTAAATATCACAAAATTGTAAAAAGAAATGTTCCAAACCCAGTTCTAGAAATTGCCTTTGAAATTATCATGAATAATATTCAATAAATTGGCTTAAAAAATTCCAAATATTTCCAAAACATTTTTCCAAAAAAATATCGAAAAAATCTGCTACAAATGCCCAAAAATCTGTTTAAAATGTCGAAAAAATTGATTGCCAAAAATTTTCTAAAAAAGAGCTTGAAAATTCAAATTGGAAAACATATTCTCATGAAATTTCGGTAAGCTTAGACATCAAAAATTCCAAAAACAAATACCAAATCTAATTTCAATCTTCTGGGGTACACTAACCAATTCTGGTTCAAATATATCTGGATTAAAATGCATAGGGAAAGGTGACTGCCTTCTCTCTCTACTCACCAAAATTGCACCAACCGAGAGAGTACACTGATTGGAGAGAGTGCAGAGTGTGGAAATGTGTATGTACAAATAGAATATGTGTGGAATCGAGAAGAAGACGAGAAGAGGGATGGAATTGTTTGACTACTTTTGACTTTGAATTGCATGGAATTGGAATATGACCATGCATTTTTCAGGTTTCTCGTGGAAAATGGATAGAGCGAAGATTTTTGAGAAGTGGGAACAAAGGCACTCTTGAAAACAGCAAAAAATGGGGGATAACGAAGCGGAAATTGATAGACTGTTATCGGATCGAAAAAGAGCAAATCAAATAAATTCAATGCTCCCCCCGGACACCCTCTTCACACTTTATCAAGAGGACGAGGAGGAAGACGGGAAAATGAAGTGATGATAGAGTTTAAGGGGTTGTTTTAGGTATAGGTTATGGCTGCCTCATAAAATTTTTTTACCAAATCTCTTTGACCATCGACATTAAAATAACTAAATCAAGGGAGATATCTAAAATTCGACGGTGATTTTAAAAAAAAAGTTAGTTTTCAGCCGCTGACAAGTCGGTCAAATTTCAATATTAAACAAATTTTATACCATTTTTTGAGCCACCATAACTTTTTTTTGAGCAGTTTTCAAAAAGTTTCATTCTAAAATTCGCTGTTTTCAGACAATTTTGAGTCTAATAGAGCAATAAAAAATTCGACTGCACCACCTTTAAAAGCGATCAAAAATTGTCAAAAAAGTTTTCAAAAAGTTCAAAAAATTGTAGAAGCTTTCAGAAATTTATTAAAAAATAATCAGAAAATTGGACAACTTGACTGAAAATTATGAAAAACTTTTTAAAGATTTTTTCTTCGGAAAGCATCAGAATTAGGCACACATTGTTTAAAACATTATTTAAACACCTTTTAAGTTTTTTTTGAAATTCTTAAAACATTCGAAAATAATTTCTTTCTAAAATTTTAAAATTTTAAAAACAAGTGGCAAAAATTTCTGTACTTGCAAAATGTGTAATAATGTGAGTTTAATAGTCAAAAATGTTCAAAAAAGTTTCAGAATTGCTATAGAAAATTGTCACAAATTGCCAGTTCGGTGAAAAATTGTCAAATGAATTCAAAACTTTTAAAAAACTTTTTTTAATTTCAAACTTTTTTAAAAGAAACAAATTTTTTTTAACGTTTCAAAATGTTGTCAAAATATAAAATAAATTGCCAACTAGGTAATTTCAAATATTTTTTCAGGAAAATTGTAAAAAAAATATTAAAACTTTTGTAAGATTTTCGAAAAAAAATCTAAAATTTCTGAAAATTTCCTCTTTTTCAAAAAAGTTCAAAAAATTAGTAAGGTTTTTGTTTTAATCGCGCTAATGTTGATCTGTCAAAAAACTTCAAAAAAGTGTGAGGTATGCGTAGGCCGCCTCAAAAAAAAATTAAATTTTATGGTTGAAGAAATACGATTTCTAAACATTTGTGGAAAATTGAAATTTAAAAAAAGCATTTATGACCCAATTTTCTTAAACTTGCAAAAAAATAGTACTAGGACAAGTAGTACCCACTTATAACATAATTTGTCAAGAGTACTCGGGAGACCGAAATTTGCATCAAAAACAAGTGATGAAGCAAAAAGTTGAAGAAGAACATGAAGAGTTAGTTAACTTGACCTTCTTAACTTCTAGTCTCAAGTAGGAGACCCTGTTCCGCGCGGATTTGCCGCGTGTGAAGTGGCACAGGTACACACAGGCAAAAAATTATAAAGGCTGCAGTTGTGGAAAAAAATTGTGTAGTAAACATGAAGAAAACTTGTCAAGTTATGTTTGGAAAAGAGGAGAAATGAGGTAGGGTGCGGGATTGATACTGAAATAAGAATTTTTAAATGATATATTATAGAAAAAATGTAGACACCAAATTCATCTAAATATTTTCGAATTGAGACAGAAATATACTGTAGTAGTACTGTAGTAATACTGTAGCTAGAAAAAAGATTATTTCCAGGGTGCGGTAAGGGTGCAGTAGGAGTACGGTAGGGATATCGTAAGGATACGATAGGATTACGGTAGTGGTAAGATATGTTCGCGGCAGGATTACTGTTTGAGACGGTAGAGGTACCGTAGGGTAATTCCAAAAACTTTTTTTCTTAACTTGAAGTTTGAATTTTTTGGATTATACAAAATTTACGAATTTAGTTTTTAGGCATACATAGTATTTATGTTTTTTTTTAGATTTTCGGAATTTTTGAATTTTTTTTTTATTTCTGGAAGTTTTTTTTTGAAAGTTTTTTTTGTTGCAAAAATACATTGAGTAAAAAATTTTAAGAACAGAAAATTAATTTCCAGAAATATTCAACATTTTGTGATTTGAGAATTGTTTAAAATTTTGAAATTTTTTTGGAATCAACAATTTTTTGAAATTCAAAATTTGAATGTCTGTAATTTTCAAGTTTTCGGAGTTTCCCAATATTCATTTTTGCTAAACTTGAATTAATTTAAAAAAATACTACAAATGAAACAAAACGTAGAAAAAATAAAGAAATCATATGCAGAAAAGTATATGAAGAAAATTGAACTAATTGGTAGCAATATTAATATGTATATTTTTGGAAGACAGAATATGTACGCAGAAGTGGGTGAAAGGGACAGGGGATTAGCAAAATGAAGGAGACATAAGTGCTTGTAGGTAAAGTAGCTGATTTTTTGTTTGATACTGAAGAATCGAATGGGATATTTTTGAGCTAGTTAATGTTTAAAAAATTTGTGGAATTTTTTTGGTTGGGGTGGGGCTATTCAATTCTTTTGAGATGAGTTTAATATTATACCTAAATTCACGAGATTGGTTTCAGTTTTTCAGAAAATGTAGCCTTTTCATGACATGATTGCGAAAGTTTGAGTATTTGAAAGTGTCTGGAAGAACTGATTTGGCGATTTTTTTCAACTTTTTCAACACAAAATTTAGAAAAAAATATTTTACCATTATTTTGAATTTTTAGGAAATTTTATATGTTCGGAATTTTTGGATTTACGGTTTTTTTGAATTTGTAAAAATTTTGTGGGAGTGTGGAAAAATTTAAAAATTTTGAAAATTTTGGATTTTTTTCAATTTTCGAAATGTTTGAAATTTTCGAAAAATTTGAATGTACGGAATTTTGTTGAATTTTTAATTTTTTTGGTAAAGGCTTGAAGTTTTAAAAACGTTGTAAATTCAAAACATTTTAAAACTAACATTTTTCAAAAATTTAATTTTCTTGAATTTAGAGTTATTTCGGAAAGTTATAAAAGTTTGGAAATTTTGAAAAATTTTAAATCTTCCAATTTTCGCATTAAACAATAAAGTAAAAAAGTGAAAAGTTTCAGAATAATAAAATGAATCAAAAAGTCGTATAGTAAACTTCATCAGACTAAAAGTACGTCCGTCCGCCAGCGGTCCTTTATTCCAAAATATGAATGCATGTGGGAAGAAGGGCAAGTATATTCTGAACAAAAAGAGAACTCCGTGCTGCTTCTCACCGGTAGCCACCCCTCCCCCCAACGGGAAATGACCGCTGAGCACTACTCAATCAGCTTAGAAAGTGTCTCGAACACATGTGAAAGAAACCGGGCGGTGCCCCATACTATTACAGTTGATTTTTCGGCTTAATAATCAAAGGAAAAAGTGGGTGAGGATTGCGTGTGTGTGAGCATGTTTCACGGTAAAAGTGAGCATTAGACCGCCGCGTGGAAACGGTGAAAGAGGGAGAGAGTAGGCAGGAAGAAGAGACGCAGATGATTGCCTGCGCGACGCGGACGGGTAAACTCAATGGGTATAGGGGGGAGAAACACTTAAAATTGCCACAAAAATTATAATAATCGGTGGGAAAATTGAGATGATAAAATAAACTGGAAGCAATTGTGAATTGATTTCGAAACTGCCTAACGGAATTCCGAAAATTCCAATTTTCCAAATTTGAATTTTAGTAATATTTTTGTAAAAAAACATTTTTAAAAATAAAATTCAAAATTTAAAATTTAAATTGTAATTTTAGAATTTTTGAAACTATTGGAAATTTAAAATTTTGCTTAATTTTTAAATTTTCGAAAATTTCAACTTTTGTTAAACTTTGGTAAACTTTCAAATGTAGCTTTTTTCCAAAAAGTTAGGTCTTTTTTTAAAGTTAGAATGTTTTGGAATTTCAAGAATTTTTTGAAATTTTTGAAACTTAAATTTTTTCTAATTGTTTAATAAAATTTTGTGGGAGTTTCAGTTTTTCAAAAACTAAAAATTACAAAGATTCAAATATTCGGAGAATTCGTTAAACTTAATTTTTCGGAATTTTTGAAATTTTGGAAGTTTAAGAATTTTTTTTTAATTCGAAACTTTCCGATTTTTTTGAACTTTCAGAACATTTTTGAAGTGGTCAAAATATCCCAGAATTTTAGGGGATCCAGTTTTTGAACCTTTGAGAATTTATTCAAAAAACAAATAAATTTAGGTTTAAAAAAAAAAATTTTTTTTTGATGTTTCTGAACATTTTAGTTAATTGAGTGAGTTTTATTGAGCCGCATCGAATGTTAGGGTAAAATTTAATAATAAAACTTTGACTCGTCATGTTCAAGCCGCTACTCCACTTCCAGCCTTCAAAAACCTAAAAGAAGAACTTCAAGCATTGTCAAGTGCACGAACAATGAGTAAACGCGGAAGGAACACATATATTCTAATAGTGTAAGAGAAAGTGTCGAATATCGTTTGTTCATGTAATAAGAATGCATGTTATATGGCGTCATCATCATCAAGAAGTAGTAGAAGAAGGCGGAAAATTATGAGAAGAGTAATGGAGGTTCGGATGAAAGAAGGGTTTATGTGAAAAGGATACAATTGAGACAGAGGAGAAGCTTGTTCCAGATAGAAATTTGGGAGAAAAAAGGTAAAAACTGTTGTGAAATAAAATAATTTAATTTAATTTATTAACGCTCTTAAGGAGACGTAAAGGAAAGTTAAAGATGAAACTAAAATTATTAACCTCCCGAAAAATATAAACTTTTTCTGCACTAAAATTCCAGATTTTTTTTGTCAGAAGAATCCAATGTTTTCGAAAAATTAAAAATTCCCAAAAAATTGCTCGGCTGAGAAACTCTTAAAATAATTTATTCAAAAACCCGATTTTAGAGCATTTCTTCACAATTCTAAATTATTTTTAAAAACATTCAATTTCTGAAATTTAAAGATCATTAAACATTTTAATTTTTTTTTTCATAATTTTTATCTGAGACTTTTCGAATAATTTCAGATTTTTCCATGTAAATTTCAAAATGCTTTGTAACGTTTGTCTACGTCTAAACATTCCTGAAATCATTAGAATTGCGAAATAAAATCATGAAGAAATTTTTATTATAGAAGCTATTAGAGACAAAATGAAACAACTTTCTAGGAGTTGAATTCCTCCAAAAATATCTACTGAGCAAAAAATGGACTTACCTTTTCAACGTGTGAAAAAAACCCTCAACGCAAACAAAAAAAAACAATGAAAAACCAGAAAACAAAGCTACAGTTTCACTAGTACCCATCTCACGAGAAAAGAGGATCAAGAAGCGTGAGAGAAACCTCCGAATTTCAATAGAAAAGTACGGAAGGAGGAGATGGGGGAGTAATAAGCGGACAGAGGACAACAACCAGAGGAAGATCTATTGAAGAAAAAGAATAAGAAGAAGAACTGTCTTAATTGCGTCGTCAAGACTGTCGAGACTCACTCCTTTTGTAGGTCATTCTATAGTCATCGACACCGCTAAAGCTTCTCCTTTTTCTGGTTTGCCGTTCTTCATGGCAGCTTGGAGGTTATTAAGACGGTATAATGATGGAAATTTTCCACCGGCAAAAATCTCTTGTTGGGGCACGTCTCAGACATTTCGTACGCCCGGAAAACGCCTCCAAAACGAGGGATATGGAAATGAAACAAGAGAAAACGCACAAAAAACATAGGTTCATCATCCTGTAAATATAACCACAGAACTGTGCAAAGAGAGAGACAAAAATGTTCTACAGATTTCCCAAAAAAACTTTAAAAATTGTTTAAATTACCCAAATTAAAGCAAAAACTGTTCAAAGTAGATTTTAAAAAAATAGAAAAAATGCCAAAAACTGATCAAAATTTTTATGTCCGAGACATCTAAGCCTCAGCCAACGTCTTGGCCTAAGCCTACTTCTAAGCCTACTCCTAAGCCTAAGCCTAAGCGTAAACCTCAGTCTAAGCCTAAGCCTACGCCTGAGCCGTAAGCTAAACCTAAGCCTAAGCGTAAACCAAAGTCTAAGCCTAAAACTAACCCTAAGAATAACCCAAAGCCCAACTATAAGCCTAAGTCTAACCTAAAGCCAAACTTTCTGCTCACAACCAGAAACTTTACCAAACAGCTAGTAGTATTCAAAGCTCCAGACAATGCAAGAAAGCGACTCATGTATTATTCTGGCTCGTCTTCCTGCTCTTTCTCATCATCTAATTTCGGGGCATGTCCGGTGTACTTGATTATTGGTGGAAAAGAGATAGAATAGGGGGTTCATGTATCTAATTAGAGTAACGTCAAGTATGAATTGACACATCAAGTGTGGAAGAACAAATCGGATTAGTTACTTCATTGATGAAGTGGTGAGAACTGAAGAATTGAAGGATGGGGGGGGGGGGGGGGTCTTGAATGGAAGAGGAACCGAGATATATTGTATTAAAGAATATGAAATAGGAGTTCGAATCTTGAAATGCGAGAAAGAGGGGGCGCCAGCAACATGCCTTAACTTGTCGGGGACCTCTTTAAAAAAAAAGAAATTTATCTGAAATGATATGGATTCAAAAACTTCAAAATGAGTTTCTCCTAGTGCCAAGCAAACTACTTGGCAAATACATACATTATTCAAAAAGTACATAACATAAATTTTCAAATTGCCGCCATATATCTTCTGTCACGAAAACTTCATGAAAACGTGCTTGAAAGCACAAACGTTTGTCCGATTGAAAGAACGCCTAACCTTGAGAATTTTTTGAAAGTAATTCCGATTGACAAATTGCCTTCATTGGATAATGATAGAGGTTGATTCTTATCAGTTAAATTTGCAAAAAAAATAACAACTAAATCTACTTACGCGCAGGTTTGTAAAGTATCACAATTGTTGAAATAATAATTTTAAAGTTTTTTTTGCCGAAAATTTCAATTCCGACAGTTTGCCGATTTGCCGGAAAAATCGTTTCCTGGAACCTACCATGAAAATCTTTTGTTTTTGTGTGTATCCACGTATGTACTTTGCTCGCCTTCTGCTGTCTTTTCCATATTTGTTACTTTGGTTTCAGAACGTTCAGAATTTGGATTTTTGATCCTTTTCGCGCAGCTTTAGCATATGTTCTCATGCCCCGCGAAAGTTGTGTTTGACAGTGAAAGATGAATGTTTATTACGTATTCATGTAAAACAACAGGTGACTATAGAAACTGGGCGGGAGCAGCGACAAAAAACCAAATGAGAAACAAATGTGGACGAATAGCTTCATTTTCATCACTTGCAAATGTTGCTCTTGATCTTTTTTCTTCCAACTGTGAAAGCCTTATCCGGATTTTCAGTGATTAAGCTGAAAGTTCCATATTCGTACCTTGTATCGAGAACCCCAATTTTTACATCGACATCCTCTACGAGTTTCAATTTAAATGATGTAATCTACAAGAACTGTGCATCCAAAATGTGCATCGCAGCGTTTCATGATAACAGTTCGGTTAGCTTTTAACGTGATTTGGGTTAAAAGAGGTTGCCTACCTTATGCCTGCAAACCTGGCTACGCCTCCACTTACTTTCTGAGTGTAGGTACAGGATAGGCAGCAGGAACATAGAAATAAATACAAGAACTTAGAATATTATCTAATTTCAGAAGTACCAACTTCTCACCGACGTTCAAAACTCTTGCACCAAGGCGCCCAACTGCCTTGCATTCACAGAATCTCAATACAACATCGCCATAGTTTTTATGAACAACACTAGCAATGAATGTTCAGCTAACACGACCGAATTGCTCACTGAAAAGTTTAAACCAAAAGAATGTCCGGCTAAATGGTTTCCATGGACTCGCCCGAATGGCCAAATATGGTGTCATATGATTTCTAGCGTCGGAAGGACTTATCAGGAAGCAAGTGATTACTGTCAAGGAATGGGAGCCGAGATGAATGGATTTCAGACTGTTGAGGAGAGAAATGCATTTATTGGTGGGAAACTAGGTTTAATGGTGTAAGGGTTAATACAAAAAGTTATAGGATTCTTGAAGGCAAAACCTGCGAGCTCGATCATATCTTGGGTTTACATTGGAGCAAAGCGATCATGCCCAACAGATACGTGCGCTAAGACTGTTCAGGTGAACCGTTTAGGGCGCCTTTGTCACCCCCCTCAGCTACAAGGATAGTCTAACATAATTTCAGTTCCAATGGCAAAATGGAGTGTCCACCAATCACAGTCTTGCAAACGACAATTTCTACTCACCGTGGTGGGAGGGACTCGGAAATTGCTTGGGAATGCTGTACTATAAGGAAGGAATGTATGATGACACGGAATGTGTACAGAAGGCGGCTGCTTCGTGTGGAATGTTGGCAAAGTAGCGGGAATTGTGCTCCGGAAATGCTCATGATTTATATATTTAAATGAAATAAATTGTTAACTGGTTTGGATGTGCCTATTCTTTTTTTTAATTTTGAATGGGGAAATACAGTGCCCTGGTAGATTAACAAAAACTATTTGTTAAAATAAAAAGGTTTCTTGCAAAATAATGTTTAAATTTAAAAATTGTGAAGGTTTCCCATGAAAATTGCAAAAAAAAAAAAAATCAAAATACAGCTCCAGAACTTCCAGTTTTCGTGGTCAACTTTGCATCAATTCCGACAACTCTGAGTACTGGACGAAGTGTAGCTGTTGTTCTGTTGGATCCTACTCTATCTCGAATTGAACGTGGCACTATAAAGTCAATAAATCCAATTCGGACGGTCTTGTTCATTGTGATGTACACGATGCAAACGGACCCTTGAATCAGATTTAAGTTAAGAGAGAGCTTTTGAAAAGTCAAATGCGCTTACCGTGAGCACACTGCCATGCCAGTTGCCCAATGAGCACAACCGCTGGGGGAGAATAGAAGAATTGCATGTAGACATAGATGTAGGCAGCGATTGCATTGAAAGAGCAAATTAGGACGGATTGGAAGAAGATCTGGAAGTATTTATTAAATAACATATAGCCAACATTCATTGTTGCTTCACATAACAATCTTAATCCATTTTACCTGAGTCTGAGTTCTCGAAATGGACTCTGATCGGAAATGTTTGCTTTTTGCAAACAATATAACACAAAGATAAGAGTATATCGCTGTAGTTGCCAAGGAGACCACACAATTGTTAACAGTATGGGAGATATTTATGTAATTGGGTGCCTGAAAGTTTATGGTAACTTATAGTTTCAGTTTCTACTGTCAAACCTCGTTGCCAGGAATCATTGGATTGAAGAACCAACTCATGTAGTTCGAGTTGAAAAGCAGTGGTTTTGTGAAGAAAATTGAATAAATCGTATACAAGATGGGAATGGCTACAGTGAAATACATTTTCCTCCCGATGAATATGGTGCGGATTCGGAGATGTTGATTAACATCACAACATCGATTGATTCCAAGGAGAATACAAGTAGCACAGGATCCCATCCAACATCCTGAAATATTCCTATGTTATTTTCCAAGAATGAGATAACATACCACATCCAAGTGAGCCCATCAGGAAAATAAATTTGGGATAAGAGCAAAATGTTGCTCCCATTATTCCTAGAAAGCCGGTAGCAATAGAATTGGTCAAAATGCATCCAATATCCAGAAATCCAAGCCAGACCATAATTTTGTAACAGGAAGACTTCATCAAATCACTTCTACTAATGACTATGAGACATGGGATGTAGATCATCTGGAATGCCATAATAAGGACGGGTTAAACCACCTTTTTGTGGGGCTAATCGGGTCTTTGTTACTTGTCCACGACTCGCCCGCTGTCACCGGCAATATTCCGTTCTAAAGTTCTGTCAAAAATTTCAGGATTTGACATATCAGGTTAAACTGGTAGGTCGCTATTTGCATAGTTTTGAAGGTAAGATTGCATGTACATTTCAATTTAGTTTACACTTCTACATTTTTTACAGATACCAAAATTTGCATTTAACTTACCAGTAAAATAATTCCCATGATGAGAAAATACACTCCAATAAACTCTCTCGGCTGTCCAATTGCAAAACCATCAACACCAGTACAGTTATAGAAATGGGGATGAACATTGAACCCGTTTCGAATAAAAAAGTTGAGACTTTGCTCAATATTGCTCATCTTGTTTGAGACCAGAAATGTCAAAAAAAGGTTTTCCGTTATTTTTATACCAATAGTAATCTTCTCTAATCTCCACTTATGTGTATAGAAATTTAATAGAAATCCAAGTCCGCTGATAAAAATTGTAAAATTGTTTTCAAAAAATACTGAGTGCAAATAGTTCAAAGAAACGATGATTCATTTTGAAAATCATGAGTGAGATGTTCTAGAGATCAAAGACCGGTTGCCGAAAATTCTAGTGGTCGGCAAGCAAATATAGATATGGAAAAAATCTAAATATCATTTCTGAAAATATTACTAAAAATAAGATTGAGTGTATGTAAACATATTTATCAAAATTAATAGAATTATATCAGATGTGACATCAATTGTGTTTACATTTCAGTGGAGTTCTGCTGAGAACTCGAAAAGCAGACAGACACCATTCAATATCTATCCCCTTCAAAACTCCCGTCAGCACGTTGAAAATATGGTACGCGCTTTGATTCATTCCTGTGAAATATTGACTGAAATTCTGATTCCTTGATTTTACTGTGCACTTCACGAAAACATCAAGCGCATGGCATTGGAAAAAGTTTTGAGCAACGGCGGTTTTGATTAGAAATTGGATTGCCATCCCGCCGATTTTATCATAGTTCAGCCCGGGAAGATCTAGATCAATCATGTTGAGAATTGCAGTCCAAACTGGGATGCAGGGGTGCTCTCCAAAAAATGAATCAACTGAAGTCATTTTGTCAATGTAGTTAAGAAATATGTCAAGAACCAAGGAGACATCTAGTGAGTGGAATTGGTGGGATTTGTTGCTGAAAATTTAGTTTTTCTTTTAGATTATAGCTTTAAACTACTAATAGTAAAAATTGAAATAAAAAAACTTACCCGGAAATTTCCGTCAAACAATTCACACATTCCATATAAATGCTGTATCTCAAATTATTTGCAGATGTACTCGGGAATGTTTCAATAACCTCAATAATTTTCATCATGCAACCTATCAAGTCGTATTCTTCATTTCTTTCATGAGCTTGTCTCAGAAGGAATAAGATACGAGTCAAGCATCTGAGTACTGACGCTTCACGTTTCAAACTTGTAAAATATGACAGTGACTTGAGAGATGAGCCAATAGATTCCATGTTGAGAACTTGCAATTCAGGGATTTTTGAGTATTGAACGAGGCAATCTGGAAAAAAGTTATTTGTTTTTTTATTGATAGAAGTTTAAAAGCGAAGTATGTTCTTTTTGCCTGTGGATTTTTGCCCAAAATGACAGAAAACAGGCTCAATATACCGATTATGAATATCTAAATTTGTATGGTTTTTTAAAATGAATTAAATATTTTTGAACTCCTGCGATATTTTTCCATTTTCCGGCTATGAATTTGTTTTTTTCTAAATTCTTCTCTGTTTTCTAAACATTATGAACTTATCACATTTTCAGGCATTTTTTCCGTGTAATAAATTTTCTGAAACTTGAAAATTTTCCTAAAAATCGACCATTTGCCATTTATTCAAACTTTTTTTTGCGGAAAAATGTCTGAAAAAAAAGAAATCAAGTAAAAAATAAGGAGAAAAAATGTCTGAAAATGTGATAAGTAGTGTTGCGCTTGCGCGCGGAATTCAAAAATAGCTTAACCTTTTTTTTTGCAAAATTAACAAAAAAAAACATTTAAACGTTCAGAAAAAGTGCGCAGGCGCAGTTTCAGGGCCTGACGCCTGCCTGAAACCTGCCGACTTGATGTATTGCAGCGCCGGAGCTTAACCTTTTATTTTTCCTAAATCTTGTACCGCTATATTAGCATTTTCAAAATTATTCAAGACATTTAATTTAATTTAATTTAATTTATTACGATAGTAAGATATCGTGAGGTAGAAAAAAAAACACACATTAACAGACACAAACCATCACAAGTGGTTACATAAATAAAAATGGAACAAAAATAAAAAGAGATGAGAAAAAAATAATGGTTACATTGGAGAAGAAGCAATAAACACAAATATCGATGTATAAAAGGCAAGAATAAATGATGGATAGAAGTGAGGATAAGGTAACATCTCGGCATTTAGTGCCTCCTTTCTCCCACCTTTTGAGGTCTTCTCACCTTCCGCTCACCTTTTTGCCACCTTCTCCCCACCTTTTGTAAAAATATCACAATTGTTCAACGAATACTCGAAATTCAGTCGCGTTTGCCACCTTTCTCCCACCTATTGTGGTCTAAAACAGCAGCGGCAGCGTTCTGGTGACACCAAAACTGCCACCATTTGCCACCCTTTGTCGCCTTTTGTAGCACTTTGTCACCTTTCATTGTGCGCCAAGATAGTGCTGACGTGTTCTCGGATGTTATCCTGGCACGGATAACTCTTCGAATTAATTTTTTTAAACAATTTTTTTCTTCAACGTTTTTAAATCTATTTTTTAGGTTTTCTGATCGATTTTTTAAGGAAAAATTGAATAATCTGAGATTTTTGTTTGGTAAATCGTTATTAATATTTTCTTACAAGTAACCATTTTGCACTAACAATTATTTTCTATTTTAATTTCCATTTTATAGGTAAAACGAGATAGCAGACGGCTCGACCTGAACTGGTTGCTCACCGGATCTTGAAAGGTAAGGGTTTACAAATTCTACTTAATAAATAAACATATTCCTATTCATGTTTTTGCAGATTACCGAAAATCGACGGGAGAATGCCACGAAAAACAGGCAAATTCGTGCTATGTGGCAGCAAACTATGGAAAAATACGAATTTTTAATTATTTAAAATGTTTTAATGATGTATATGATGTTTCATAAAATAAATTTAGATTGTATAACCTAATTGCAGTTTGTTTTTATTTATTTTCAGAGTGAAAACAAACAAAAATAATAGCATCGTTGCCACCTATTGTCACCAATCTGCCACCATTTTGCCGCCTTTCCCTATCCATTTTTCGCCTTTCTACATTTTGGTGGTAGAAAGGTGGCAAAAGGGTGGGAGAAAGAAGACACGAAATGCCGAGATTAGATCAGTGTTGCTTCATTGTGGGTAGTGTTCTGTTGACAAAAAAGTGTCTGCTAAGTTTAGATTTTCCTGTGCTCCAGATATATTTCTTTTTAGAACGAGTGTGGGTATCTTGTTGCTCAAAAAACTCAGATGTTTTTAAGTCTACTTTACCATTATTCATTCTGATTACTTGGATTCTGTCAATTACTTTACGTCTCGTGCTTAAGGTTTGGAGGTCGAATAGTTCGTTACGTTCCATGGCAGTTTTGTAATCTTTATCAGTTGGATTAATATATCTTTTTTGATTCGACTATAAAGACGCCTAGTGAATGCGTTTTGTACAGACTCTATTGCTTTCTCATCCGATTTTTTTGTCGGAGAAGACACTACTGTTCCATATTCTAAACGAGGGCGGATGAAAATTTTGTATAAGACATTATAAAAAGGTATCACTTTGAAATTATTTTTTTGGAAATATAGACAACTTACTAAGTGCCGTAATTTTTTGAAGGTTCGGATGAGATTCCATCAAAGAATTGAGTAAATTGTCATTCAAATCTGTTGAGGTGCAATCCAAGAAAGCCAATTTTTCGATAGATTTTCCACAGCCAATGAATTGCTGCATAGTTTTTATGCCTGTGTTGTAGCTGAAATTAAAAAAAAACAACTAAATCATCAACAACCACTTTGGAACCTACTGATCATGTGAAACATCCAAAAAAGTTAAATTTTTCAAATTGAAAAGATCCATCATATCAAACCAGGTATTAAAGTGCAAGTTTCTCATAGACAATACTTGTAAATGCGTTAAATTGGATATTCCATTAAGGTTCTTAATATTAGTATCACTAATATCCAAACAAGAAAGATTCGGAAAACTTTTGATGAGTAACGTCATTTCGTTTTCAGTAAGTTTTTTTCCACTTAGAATGAAGGTGGTGAGTGAAGGAAGCATATCAGCGATCTGGAAAATTTAAAAAAAAACTGAAAAGATCTCCAGAACACTGCAAATTTTTTCGAACGAGGGACGAGGCAAAAAGGTTTCTAGGCCATGGCCGAGTCCCCGACAAGTTTCAGCGGCCATTTATGTTGCTTTGTTTTCCGCGTGTTTTCTTTCGTTTTTCACCAATTTTCCCCATTTTTTCTTATTAATACTAATAAATAAATATTTTTTGCAGATGCTAAAACAATTTCCAAGTGAAAAAATTGTGTATTGCGTCTGTAAGTAGCGGTGAAAGTGGTCAATGTAATATGATGGATTACGGGAATACAAAACCCAAACTTTTTCCCACACATGATACATATGCTGCTCTGATGCTGAAACTACCTGATTTTCATAACGAGACCACTGAAAAAATTTTGAGGTTTTCAAAATTCAACTTTTTTGGTGAAAAAGTAGACATTTTCGCACAAAAAGTTGAATTTTGAAAACCTCAAAACTTTTTCAGCGGTCTCGTTATGAAAATCAGGTAGTTTCAGCATCAGAGCAGCATATGTATCATGTTTGGGAAAAAGTTTGGGTTTTGTATTCCCGTAATCCATCATATTACATTGACGACTTTCACCGCTACTTGCCGACTGAATACATATTTTTTCATCTGGAAATTATTTTAGCATTATCAAAAAATATTTATTCATCAGTTTTGATAAGAAAACACGGGAAAAATTGGTGAAAAACAAGAGAAAACAAAGCAAGTACAAAATGTCGTAAAATGCGGTGTATTGTGTGCAAACACCGATTTTTCGCATTTTTTCTCGGCCCTCGTTCGAAAAAAGTTGCAGTGCAGAAATTAGGACAAGATTTGCATCGTCGTCTTTCAGTTTTCCGCAATATTTAAATGTGTTTTAAAGAGCCCATAATCTAGTTACTTTTGCTTTTAATAAAATTCTAGATTGTAGCGGCGGACATTGTGCTACTAGATTTTCGACACTGGAGTTTCAAGTTAGACGCGTCAACGCCTGCCCACTCTGCCTTAAGGCGCCTCGGGCCTTCTTTTAGAACAAACACGTGATAACGGGTTTAAGCCTAAACTTAAATATGCTAAATCGAAAATTAATCTAAATTTTAATAAATAAACAAAAACAACATTTTCACATTATTTTCTCCACAATTTTTTAAAACTGTTTAAATAATTGAGAACTAACCAAATTCGCACCGGAAGCAGGCAAAATTGCCGCCAAATAGATAAATTGAAAAAGTCCTGAAACCGCCCCTGCCTAAGCCCTAACGTGTTCAGCTCAAGAAAGAAGCATATTCAGAAAAGCTTTTTTTTTAAACAAACTGGCAATTAAAGGCGAAATAGCGCCAGTGGGGATTTTGTCTAACTACACTTAAAATAATCCAAAACGGCCGAATATCATAATAAAACATTCCAAAAAATAGATTTTTAATAAATTTTTTTTCTCATAATTTCCGGTCAAAGTTTTGGCAAATGTCAAAATTTAGAAAAATATGAAAATGTCACTTTTGACAGTAAATAAAAAATTTTCGAAAACTTTTTGAAAAGTGTTATTATGATATTCGGTCATTTTGGCACCATAAAAGTATTTTTTAAGATTTTCCTGGCGCTACTCCACCTTTGATCTCTCAATTTTTGTACCTTTTCGGGCCATCCTTGTCGTAGAATTTGCTCACTTTTGCTGATATCCAGACTTTTTAATGTCGTGCGTGAGTTTTCATTTACAATGCAATCTATCAAACAAACAACGTCAATTTTCTTTCCTAAAAAAATAGAAACCAAAATATCAATAAAAAAGATTCAAGCTTCTTACCATATTTCAATATTTTCTTCTTTTTCCCAAGGATCAATGAATGAAGACTACGATTTTTGCAAACCTCTGCAATAACGCCAGACTGTGATGGATTTAACTTCAATAGATTTGAAAACACAACTTCGCATGATTGTGCATCCATTCTTTCAACTGCTTTACTTATGATGTAGTCACCTGAAAATATTACTTTATTAAGTTCGAAACGGAACTATTTTACCATTATTCATATATTTAGCAATTCTTTCGGCGGCTATATTGGAAAGAGAATCAATCATGTGATGGGATCGATTATAATATGATTCAAAGTGAAACAGAAGCCCTTAAAAAGCATTGTAATCAACAAAAAAAACCAAAATGATTCCCCAAACCTTCTTTCCTTTCCTGTTCTCTGATCCAATATGGAATTGCCGTATTAAAAAGTGCTGCCAACAAAATTATAACTCCACCGCAGTGAAATAAAACTGAATCACTTTTCGTACAATGAACAACAATGACTGGAAAATATTAATAATTAAATTCTAGATTGAAAATGTAGTCCGAACGTGGGATAAATGTGGCAAATAATAATCCAATGAGCGTGGAGGTCAGATACAAAAATATGCAAAAAATTGAGCACAGCCAACCAACAAGGTCACAGATCACGATGAATAAGGAAACATGGTACAACGCTGAAAGGGATATTAGTTTATATCAGAGCTGACATGTAATGAGGTGCGGTTTTGACAACTCAAACCTATCTGCATTTTTGCGTGAAATCGAAGAATTTGTGTTTGCGCCACTAGTTTTTATGAAGTTATCAGTAATTTTTCAATTGCGTATAGCGACCGACATTTCTTGGGACCACTTTTTATAATGGCTACTACACCGACTGTAACTCAAACTCCACTCTTTCTATGGTAACTTTGTAAATTTAAATCCATTTTCATATAATTGTTCAATTTTTAAAAATATATATTATTTTTGCCCTTAACTTACCAGGAAAAAAACATATGGCAATTGAAAAATAGTGGAAATTTTTTCTCAAAACTATTTTTCATTAAAATATAGCTAAAATAAAAGGTACTTATGGGTTTCGTTCCCCCTGAAATGATTTCCATATTTTCTAATTGAGACGTGAACTTTTTTTCATTCTCACTATGAGGCTTAGGGAAATGATTTTCTAAGCCTTGTAAAAATGAAAACAGTATTAAAATAAACATTCACGTGTGAATTAAAATTAAAAAGGTAGTGTTGAATAATTAAAAATCATTTTGGGGGGAACGAAACCCATAAGTACCAAATAAAATTTCAACCTTCGTTCTGCACAAAACAAACCGAATTTTTTTTCGAACTAACGTAAGTAAGCTGATTTTTAAATACATAGTTTTGATTTGTGAAAGACTAGCTTTAATTTTAATTTTTTCCTGACGATTTGAAAAATTAGATATTATATGAAAATTAATTTACTTTCACAAACGTGATTTTTGAGTTAAAGCCGTTTTAGTAACTATCATTGAAAATGGTCCCCTAAGATGCCGGTCGCTATATTTTTTGCAATGATTTTTGTGAATAATTCACACATATGAAAACAAAGAGACATGATTATGGACAATATTTTGTTGGTTGAAAATTCTTTGATAAATTTTTGAATTTGCAGTTTCTGAATGGTGCTCATGCGAAAATTTTCCAAAAACAATATGTATAGGGAATCCCTTTTAGGGATACCCTTTTGACGAGCACTGCATAATTTTCTAAAAAGTTGCCGAGATTGAAAAAACAGTTCAGTGAATAGAAAAAAAAACTAGAGAAAAATCTAGTTTGCCCAAAAAATTTAAAACATAATTTCGAAATTCGAAAAACGGAAACTTACAAATTATAAAGCCTAAACAAACGGAATGAATTAACAACATCTTGTCACTGTGAATCAGTGGATAAAATATCCACAAAGACCCCCATATTAAAATGGAAATTCTATTGAATATCAGACGAGGAACGTACTCTCTTTGTGCACAGAAATTAAAGCATTTTGTCACTGAAAATATTTGAATTTAATTTTCCATTAATCCATAACAACCTACCAACCATAAAAATTGTGGTAATAACTACAATTCCGATGACTACAATTATACCAGTATCTTTGAGATAACTGATTTTTATAGGATGAAGATGGGCAGATTCTTTCTTGTTTGAGTGAATAATAATTGGGAATAAAAATCCTGCAGCACATATTGCATGAGAAAATAGGAAGATGACGACTATTTCTAATTCGAAACTTTTGTAATCGATTATATTTTTTAACATTCTGAAAATAATTTGTGTTCTATAGAGTTCTATAGAGTTGAGCCAGTGGGGAAATCAGTAAAAATCATTTTTATAGAGCTAAAAAAAGCAAATAGAATGATAAAAATTTTGAAAAAAAAAAATATTTGGAAATTTTGTTTCGAGCCAAAAAGTGGTGAAAATCAAGTTTTCACTAATTTTTTTTGGAACTTTTTATGTTTTAATTATGCTCAAAATATTCTTATTTTAACACGATGTGCGGCATATTTTGAAATTTGCAGTAGTCGTCCTACTCGGTAAATCGCATAATTTTTTAATTTTTGGAGTTCACAAAGTGCCAAAATTAATAGAAAAAAACTAAGTTCACTGGTTTTCGTTCGATTTTTTGTAAAACATGAATGAAACATATGTTTTCTTGCATTAAGTTTATGATCAAAACCGAATGTTTTGAGAAAAATTTTTATTAAAATTTTTTAATGTGCGGCAAATTTCAAAATTTGGCGCACACCCCTAGTGCAAACTTAGTCATTGCCTCTTTTAGACTCGAAATAGAAACAATTTAATTTTTTTGAAATTTTTTAAAATGATACTCAGGCATTTGAGCATCGTAGGAATGGTTTTACATTACTTCTAAGCTTCATAGTTTTCACAATATGATCAAGTATAATAAATAGAACTGTTTGAAAAAAACTGAGAAAAATATTTAAAGCAATTTTAATCAAAAACGTGTGCAATTGAGCAAATGAGAAAACCGATTGCACATGGGACCACAAGGGAGATGTAGAGGAAGAGACGCAGCAGGTGCAAGTCGAAGGGTGTTCGAGGTCAGTTACACCAACCCAATGGTCCCTCGTGTGATGATGGTAAGTAGGAGACGGGTAAAAGCGTCCTTATGCCGCCTCGACATGGAATCGGTGACGGGCTTCTTACATGTTTTCTGAGTACTTGAAATGATGTTTTTTTGAAATTTATTTCAGATATCGAAAAAAAAAATATAGTAACTTCAAATGATCTGTTCTAAACTAACAAAAAAAAACAATTAAAAATACGATTCTGAACTGGTTCCCTGAGTTGGAGCTATCGACTTTCCTTCCGTTCCAACCAACGATTTCAAATTGACCTCTTTTCGATAGGTGCCAATTTTATGTTTTGTGCGGATTGACAATGGCACAAAGAGATCGATGAACCCGCGACGGACGGTCCGATTCATTGTGATGTAGATTAGACAAACAGAGCCTGAAATTGAAAATCTAGTGCTCAAGGTTAAAGCTTAAGCGTACCATGAGACCATTGCCATCCGATTTGTCCAACAAGAATCACCAGTGGTGACGCGGAGAAAAATTGCATGTAGACATAGATGTAGGCAGCGATAGCGTTGAATGAGCAAATCAGGACGGATTGGAAGAATATCTAATAAATATAAGGAGACGGTAAGTTGAATTGAATTTGTGTTACCTCACCTGTTTCTGAGTTTTTGACATCGATTCAGAGCGAATAAAACGGCTTTTTGCAAAAAGAATTACACAGAGGTAGACATAAATTGCAGTAGTGGCACCAGAAACAATACAATTATTTATGGCATGTTGGATGTTCACGTAGTCGGTCGCCTGAAATATTTTGTGCTTATTTTATTAGGTAAGTGCATCAGGTGTGGGCGGAAATTGCCGCTGCCGGTTTGCCGATTTGCCGATTTTCCGATTCGCCAAAAGTTTTGATTTTCGGCAAATTGACGATTTGCCAAACATATACTTGCTGGAAGTTCTTAGAGGTATTTTTTATAAGACGGAAACACTTAGAGCTGTGCCTTTTTGAAATTTTTTTTTCGTTTTTTTCTCGAGATTTTCATAGAATTTACTTTCAAAATCTATACAAAAACATTCATAGGGTGCGTACAATTTTGCCGATTAAAATTGAAATTCTGAAATTTCAGCAAAAAATGTGCAAAATTACAATTTGCCGAAAATTTTTGGCATTTGCCATTTTTCCGGGAAATTCGACAATTCGGCAATTTGCCTGTCAGAAGTTTTAATTCCCGCAATTTGCCGATTTGGGTGTCAGCGTACCTCCCTTCCGTTTGGAAGCAGTGGATTGAAAAACCAGCTTATGTAGTTAGAATTGAACGATGCAGTTTTTGTGAAGAAAATCGCGTAAATTGTATAAATAATCGGTACGGAAAGCGTCAAATAAAATTTTTTCCCAATGAAAATAGTCCTCATTTTTAGATTATGATTCACATCGCAACATCGATTGATTCCCAAAAGAACACAAGTAGCACAGGATCCCATCCAACATCCTGAAATTTTGAATTAAAAACACCAAAAACAGTAGAATTACCGACCACACCCAAGTGCTCCCATAGAGAGTATGAAAAGTGGATAGGAGCACAGCGTGGCTCCCTTTATTCCAAGGAAACCGGTAGCGATGGAATTGACGAAAATGCAACATATATCGAGAATTCCAAGCCAGACCATTATTTTATAGCATGATGACTTCATTAAATCACTTTTGCAAATCACAATCAAGCACGGGACATAGATCATCTGGAACATTTTTGGGATAGCTACAGGGTGTTTTTACTTAATTTCCGAAACAGTTAAAAGATTGCCAAAAGTTCCAAAGTTTAAAAAGTTCGCAAGACTTCCTAGAAATTTCTAGAAGTTCCTAGAATTTTTCAAAAAATTCACAAGACTTTTTAGAATTTTCTTGAAATTTTGCACAAGTTGCTAAAATTTTTAACAGGTTCAAAAATCCTCTCAAAATTTCTAAAAGTTTCCAAAACTTATCAGAAGCTTCAGGAAAATTTATCAACTAGAAAACCACAAATCTGGGTTTTTTTGGTTTTTTCCGAAGCTTCTCCAAAGTATTTAGAAGACTCTAGAAATTTCCATAATTTTCTTAAACATTCTGAAAGTTTCCTGCGGCAATCTGGTTAAATTTGCCGAGTTCGTATATTGCCCAGCTCGGCAAGAAATTTCAAAAATGTTGACTTGCTAAGTTTGCACCAGGGTGTGCGCCAAATGTTGAAATTTGCCGCACACATTACAATTTTTTATAAAACTTTTGCCTAAAATCAATGGTTTTGATCAGAAACTCAATGCAAGAAAACATATACCTAATTGTGTTTATTTCATTTTTATTCAAGAAATCCTCACGCGCATTAGGCAATAATAAAACGAAAACCAGTGAAAGTTTTTTTTTTTCCATTATTTTTGGCACTTTTTGAACTAAAAAATTGCGATTTACCGAGAATGACGACTAGCGCAAATTTGCCAAATTTGCCGAGCTCATCAAATTTTAAATGTTGCCGCACACCCCTGATCCATAATTTGCTCTATTTTTCAGTTCCCCAAAAGTTCTAGAAGCTTTTTTGAAGAAACAATCAGAAAGACAAAACGATAACGATACTCACCATCAAAACTATACCAACTGTTAAAAAATATCCACCAATGTAAGGTCTTGAAACTCCCAACTTGAAGCCATCAATTCCAGAACAATTATAGAAATTTTGGTTCAATTCAAAACCATTTCGAATTACATAGTTGTAACTCTGATCAATGTCACTAGTGAGCAGATCCATTTTCAAATAACTGGTTTGTTAAAACCATATTTATACCCCCAACTCAACTATAATCTCCTAGGACAATGGGTACGTCAGGTGGTTGAAGAATTTTGGTATTTCAAGAAAAAAAAACGCACAATAATGTGACGTTAAGGATTAGTTTATTCAAGTTTTCATGTTAGAAAAATCTTGAAATTTGAATGACCAGTTATCGTGATCAAATATTCAAAAAATCAGTGGAAACAACTTTGGGGATCAAAGGGTTCAAGTCCCATTCTTTGAAAATACGCGGAAATTATTTTGAATTAAAATTTCTTGGATTATAGCTTGGAGGGTATAAAACACGCTTTTCAAGTTGATCGTTTACTAGAAAATCCGAACTTTGATTTGAAGGGAATTTAGACCTCGAGGAAATTTTCCCTTTCGGCAAATTGCCGATTTGTTGTATGTCGAACATTAATTCGCCGGATGTTTTTAGAGGACGAATTCAGCCGAGTGTGAACTCGAGAGCTCATCTATCTGTTTTTCCCTTGTTGCTCTTTTTTTTCAGCATTTTCGTTTTCCAGATATTTATTTACTGCACCTCTAAAAAAAGTGTATTTTTAAAAAAATTTGAGAACAAGTTTTATAAACAGCATTAAAAAAAATTTAAGGGGATGTTTCTGTTGAGAAGATTTGAAAATGTTTTGACTTTTGCACAACTGTGAGAAAAAAGTTCCATATGTTTCCAGAAATTCCTCAGAACTTCTATAATAGTTCAAAAATTTTCCAAAGTTTTTCCGAATTTCCAGAACTTCCTTCAAACTTTTTGAAGTTTTCACAAGATTTGGAGTTTTCCAGAAGTTACCAAAACTTTCCAGAAGAATTTTTCAAAATTTTCATAGGTTTCCAAATCTCTTTCGAAGCTCCCAGAAATTTTTTGAAACTTCCAGAAGTTGTCAGATTTTAAAAAAATAGATTTTCAGACATTTTTCACAATTTCCAACTGTCCACAATATTTGGCAGATATTTCCTCGAGATAGGAAGTTTTCGCAACTCACAGATTTTTGCAAAAATTTCCATAACTTTGTGAAAAAAATTTTCAGAAGTTTCTTATAATTTTGACACTTTTACAAATGTTGGCTGATGTTTTTCGAGTTTTTACAAAATTCCCAGAAATGTCTTGAAATTCCTGAAAATCACTAAAAGGTTTTCATATATTTTCCAGTTTTACATTAGTTTTCAGATCTCCCTCAAATTTTTAAAAGCTTCAGAGAGTTGCTAAAAATATTTTTCAACCCTTTCCTTTTCAACCTTTTCCTTCTAGTTTCAGATCCCAAGACTCCCACGTGTCACCCACTTTCAGCACAGAAAACACAATTTAAAATAGAGAAGCCGGAGTCTCCTTCTTCCTTTTCCCAGCGCGAGTTTTTCATAATCGCAAATCTAGTTTTACTCCTCTCACAAGCCGTGTCTATTGTACCTTCCATGCTTTTTTTCCTATTTTTCCCCAAGATTCTATGTAGACACTTATTCATGTTTTTCGAGCTTCATCCCTTCACACAAACACGCCAAAGGATGCTTCTTCCTAAAACAGGAAACAATTTGGTATCACATTCTAACCAAAAATTGCATTGTTTCACGCTTTGGGGCACTTTCGAGTTGCTTTTTCTTTTTTTGTAGGAGCAGCCCTGTTCCGCATTGCCAAATTTTGTTTACTTTTTGAGTTGGTTGCTTGAGCTTATTGAAATTTTGTTTTGCAAAAAAAATTAGTTTCTTGGAAGCCTTGGTATATGGAGTTTGTGATGGTAGCAGCCAGGATCAAAAATGTTTTAAATTTGGAGATATTACAGCTTGAACACTGATCAAATCTCATAATAAAAGGCTCCAAAAATTTCTAGATTTTTCAAAATTCCCAGCCAAAGTTTTTGTAAAATGCCAAAATTTCCAAAAAATATTTGATATTTTTGAGAGAATTTAGAATAGTGAGCTCCTACAAATTATTACAATGCAATTAAAAAATTAAGATTGCAGAAGTTTGTTTTATTTCCAAAGGTTTTCTATGGAATTTAATCCAGATGTGATTCGGAATTTAAAAAACAATCGATTTTTTAAAAATTCAAATTTTTAAAAAGATATAATTTTGCACAATTTTTAATTTATATTCAATTTTTATTTTGAAAAACAAATCCGGAAAACATTTTTCCTGCCAGGTTTCTTTTTTTTAATTCGGGAAAATTAATAAATTAACGAAGTTCTTGGAGAATTAATTTTAACTTTAAAAAAAATGGGGAAAAATATAATTTTTTAAATGGATAAGATTTTATAATTTTCAAAAAATACGCAAGAATTGAAATATCGAAACATTTATATTTTATTCGTTTTTTCGGCCATGTGATTTGGTCTTTGAAATGAGCTATAATTAGGTTTCACGCTTCTAGAAAATTTGAGGCTTAACACAACAAAAGTGGTTTGAACTTTTGTGTTATGTTTTTTTTCAAGATCTTAATACTCATGTTATAGGGAACAAATAAAGAACGTACCTATCTCTTTTAGTTTTTTTTTTAATAAAACATTTTTAAGGGCGAGAGATATATAGCCATGCAAATTCCCCAACTCCTCCACTATGCACCTTTCCCATAATAAGCTAATGAATATTCTTTCTGACACACCTTCCTCCGATCAGAAATTTTCTCATCTTTTTCTGGAGCACACACAGCTCATTCGCAATTCTATCGGTGCTCTTTTTCTTCAATTGTTATTCATCGAGCAGCGATTTGTGCGCGGGACATAAATATGCATAAGGACCATAGATTGAATAGGCTCCAGTTTGCAAGTAGTTTGATAATAAGGCTTGAAAGTATACGTGGTAGGTAGGCTCGTGCATACTTGCCTATCCGCTCGCCTTCCATTTCTGTAATACTTTTTTTGTAAATTAATACATCTAGATAAACAACATTTTGGTCAATTTTAATGAAATCCGGACCTTTCAATCGTAATTTTCCCCCAATTTTCAAGTATCTATCTGAAAGTCTGAAAGCCCCATGAGTCTCGAATGCAAACCTATTGTATCATATAAACGCCGATTCAGACCGATTAGCATAGATTTGGTCGTCTACATGCACGTTATTTGGGTGGCATGAGAGATAATATTTTGATTTTGAAGGTTTGAAAGTGAATAACTGACAAAATTTCATAATCTAAAAGCTTCAAGAACTTTGGAAAAATGTTTTATTTCGAGTCAAAAAGTGGTGAAACTCAGTTTGCGCCACTTTTCCTAAAATCTTAATCACTGTCTTTTTTTGAAGTTTTTACCAATGTTTTTGCAAAATTTCATTAGGCTATTGCTATATGCTATATGCAGCAAATTTGCTCATTTTAGCACTATAGCAATGATTTTTAATCAATACCCCACAGGCTGTAGTTCACCTTTAAAATAATCAGGCATTCAAATCGCCCACTGCACTGCTAGATGTTCGAAAAAAATTGCAGAAAGTGTACATAAAACTTTTTTCTTCTTAAAAATCCCAAGATCACTTTGCACAAATATCTAGCACTCGCATCTTGCTCTAAGTGATTTTACATCGTTTGTTATCACTTTTTGAATAGCCACCGCCGCCACCCTCAATATTCTTCGCCTATTTTACTCTTTTCAATACGAGCTCTAATGAACTTTGAGATGCTAGAATAGAATTCTTCGAAAGAAAGTTTAGTTTATTTTATATTCAAAATAATTATTTCTTCTTCGAGAAGCCCAAAAAGATTCTGAAATGAAGAGTCACATGGCGTCTGAATACGGAGTGAATGCACCAACTGCTCTTTCACTCGAAAAGTTGACCTTTTTTCTTTTTCAATTTTCTCTTCTAATTCCGTGGCTCCAAATCCTATCGTGCGAGTTTCAACTTTTTCCAGTTCCTTTCCTTTTGGAAGTGTTTTTTTTTCTCATTTTGATAAAGTCGCTTGAAATTTATTTGTAGTCAGATGAGATTATTATTGGTTTTTATTTTATTTTATGAGTGTCTCCTCCCGACCAACGTCATAAAGATTGGAGATAGTGAAATTGCAGAGGTAGTCGGCACACCAGCATACTTGGTACATACAATTTCTACGTCACAACATCTTGACAGTTGATTTCCCACAGAGAGAGAGTGGCCTGTGAGCCTGTAAAACTCCCTCCTACCTATTTTGCAAGAGAGTGACCTCTTGCAGGTAAGCCTGCACAACAATTTTGGAGCTGACAAATTCTGACGCAGAAAGAAAATTGGTGTGTGACCAAATACCAATATTTATTTGATTTTTCTATTTTTCGAAGGTGTTTTCCAGGTGGAAAAGCGGGCGGAAAACCTTTTTTTCAAGCAGAAGGAGTTTCAAAATCTCTCCCCTCCATCAAACCGATTAATCATCTAATCACTCGATCATTTTCTTTACATTTTCCGAACGTGTCCCCCCATATCGTCACAATCCGAACGATCGAACAATCTGAATATCCGCTTTTCAAAAGCTCAAGCCCTGATAATCTTTTGGTGTTTTTTCCTCGATATAATAATCCAAAAATGATAAATAAATATTTTCATGAGTATCTGACACATATTCTGTGAATGTGAGTAAGAAATAGAAAATAAAAGTTACTCAAATCTAATTTTCTTTCTTTTTTTCTAAATTGTGAGATTTTCTACATTTTCCAAGGAATGAACTTTGTGTTGTTGTGTTTGAAAAATCAAGTTTTATCAGAATTTTTCTGCAAAAATCTTTTAGAAATGTACTTTGGAGATGACTTTGGATATATTTTTGAAATGAAATATTTTAATTGCAAAAAATTAAAGAAACTGCTAAAATAAATTTGAATTCCCGCGCTAATGAGCAACATAGTTTAGAAAAATTGCGTTTTTTAGCTTAAGTGATTGAATTTTCTTGATTTTTTCTTTAATAATTGATTTGTGATACTGTTTGTCAGTTTTTATAAAAATTTTTCGTGAAGAAAACTTGATAAGCCGAAATAAATACGCGGAAATTTCAAAATTAGCCAAAAATCGAATATTCATTTACATTTTTATTGCGGGAACCTGAAAAATTGACAAACGGTGTTTCAATATTCTAGCTAAAATTCAGATAGAAATACTCAACTAGGTCGTTAATCGGCGCGGGAATTCAAACTTAACTTTTTTTTGAAAATAATAATACAATCGGAAAATCATTTTTTTAAAGTATATTGGGCCATTAAGGTCCATTTTATATCATTTAAAGCAGGGGCGGGCGGCAGACAATTTTTCCGGCAATTCGGCAAATGAGCAAATTTTCACAATTAAAATTTCCGGCAAATCAGCAACTTGCCGAGATTGATCATTTCCGGCAATACGGCAAACCGGCAATTTGCCGATTTGTAGACAAAAAATTTTCCGAATGGCAATTGCCTTCAAATTTAAAGCGAAATTTCGATACAACGCTACTCCTTCTTTCAATAAAAATTTCAACAAAAATTTTCTCTCAAATTTCTCATCAAAAATCAATAATCATGTAGATCAGGTGTGTGAGTGTGTGAACATACGAAATCTAAAACCTCAAACATGCCCCCCACTCTTCCCACATCATGTCATCATATCAGTCAATCATTCACACACGTTTTTCCGATATTTCTTTCGGTCTCGGACATTGAGATCTGCTCTTCCTCTTCTCAAAGTGCTCCACCCTGATTATTACGTTAACACTTGTCTGTGTTGTGAACCTCATTCATCATTATTCAGGCGGAGAATGCTTTCTTCAACTGGAAGAAGCTTCACTCCACTTGATGGATCAAATGGAACGAGTTCGAGAAGGAATCCTTTTGTTCAGGTGACTTCTACCGGTGAGTTTTTAGTTTTAATTTTGTTTTGATTTTACAAAAAAATCCAAAATCTACAAAAATTGCCAAAATTATTTAAAATCGTCTTAAAAATCACACAAATTTTCAAAACTTCATAAATAAAACATTTTTAACTATAAGATCAACCATTTGGATTTTTTTTAAAATTTCGGACCGTTAAAAAATTAAAACGAGAAGTTGAAGGGTTTTTAAATATTAGAAAAAAGGTTAAAGGTGAAGTAGTGTCAGTGGGTAAAGTGTTGAAACTACTCCTATAGTGCCAAAATGACCGAATATCATAATAAAGCTTTTCAAAAATTTTTAGAAAATTTTTATTTACTGCCAAAAGTGGCCATTACTTAGTTTTTGCCACTCATAATAAATTTGAAAGTCGACCAAAAAAATAATGTTTTCTATATTTTTAATGCTCTAATTTTGTTTTAATTTTTTGTATCAAAACATTCTAGTAGCAAAACATGAAATTGCTTTAGATATTCCCAAAAGTTCATATTTTTTAAGTTTTGGCAATGTGCCAAAAATTTAACCTGAAATTAGTTTTTAGTTTTAATAAAATTAGTTTTATTTCTACAAAACATAATCCACGATCTACAAAAATTGTTCAAATTATTTAAATTTGCCCTAAAAATTTGACAGATTTCCAAAATTTCACAAAAAAGTTCTAACTATCATTTCAGCGATTTGGATTTTTTTAAATTTTGGACAGTTTGGCCACCAAAAATTGTTAAACGTCAAATATTGCTACTTTAGCATAACTCATACAATGTTTTAAAAACGCTGAAAGTTTTCAAATAATAGAAAATTTTGAATAATTAGAACACTTTTTTAATTTGTAATTATTATTTTTCGATTTTGGAAAAAATTGCTAGTTTCAAAATTAACTATTGTTCAAAAAATACAAAATTCATTTTTGAAATTTTATGAATTTTTCCGGCAAATACATATAGCAATTTTCCAAAAATCAAAACTTCCGGCAGATCGTCAAATTGGCGAAAATTAAAAATTCCGGCAAATCGACAAACCACCATTTGGCCAATTTGCCGAACTTGTCGACAAAAAAAAATTTGCTGCCCACCCTTGGTATAAGCTTTTCCGGGCGTTCAAAAACTGAATTCATCCTACATTAACCTCTCCATTTCAGATTCATGCCATCTCCCAGATCGACCAGTGCTCAACACTCCACCAATATCTTCGCGTGTTCGAGGCGAGAAGCTCGTGAACTACATGGAGCGCTCACCGCCCTCTTCATCGGTGGCAATCATACCGGGGTAAGCAGATTAATCCAAAGAGTTGTGTGAGTGAGTGAGCATAAATGTGCTCTTTTCTTTTCTTTTTTTTGCGTGCCCCTTTTTTCTAGCATACTCGTCATCATCGAAATTAAAAGATAGAGAAGTCACCGTCGACGATGCCGAAGGGCATACTTTTTAGAAAGAGTCGTGTAGATTTCTATCATCTCTTGTATGTATATTGATATATTCGAATGAAAGAAATAATTGGGCTTTTTTGAAGAATCGAAGACCAAATGTCATTTGGACCATGTTTCATTTTATGAAATTTCATTTTATGGACTTTCTTTTATCGTAATTCAACTTGATAACCCGTGGTGCTCAAACATCACGATTTTAGTGAATCTCTAAACTTTGAAGCAGGGGTGAACGGCGATTGCCGTTCGGCAAATTCGGCAAATCTGCAACTTGCCGGTTTGCCGATTTGCCGGAAATTCTGGCTTTTGATGAATTGCCGATACGCCTTACTGCAAAACCACACTTTGCCGAAAATTTTCGGCGATCGCCGTTTTGCCGATTTGCCGGAAACCTCAATCCGGCAATTTGCCGGAGTCCCAAGCTCAAACCAAAAACAAAAAATGTCTGGATTTTCCATTTTAATTCCTATTTCAAAAACCAATTGCTCTGAAATGCACTGCCCATTCCATTAATGTGTTGGCAATGTCTGTCCCCATAAGTATCCTGAAAATTGATAAAGCCTTATTTTATGGCGTTTCTCATACTCATGTAAGAGCTAGGTTCATTTTTGATTTTTAAAAAAGTATTTTATGAATTGAGAAATGTAAAAAAACATAGCAGAAACAGAAGAATTGTGAAAAATGATTCCCATTAATTAAAACTAGAAAAGCTGCACAAACTTGATTCAAATCTTTGGCTCTGCGAGCAATTTTCCCAATTTAACATAGAAATTTCGAATCGCTTAAGTTTTTCAGCTTTGAACCCAAAATAAACCCAAAGAAAATAAAAAATAGAAAATTACGCGTTTTTAGCTCAATTATTATGTTCAATGAATGAAACTTCATTTTTTAAAGTAAAAGTTGACACTGATCTTCTTTCGTGAATAAGATCGTCGCGAGACCCATTATAACAAACAATTTGCCTGTGGCAATTATATTTTGCAACTTGACAAAAATTTAGTACCTACAATCAAGCTTAGTTTATTTCTTTTACTTCTCTAATTCTCATAATTTTCACCATATAGCCAAAAAATCTACTTATTAGCTCAATTAGATTTGATACACACTTTTTCTCCTATAATCTACTAATGTTTTTTGACCATAAAATGCACCAAAATTCATTTTTTAAAATTCTGAGTTTGCCGCAAAACTCAAGATTTTTTGGAATTTTTCAAATATTGATTTTTTTCAAATCATTTTTCCTACTTTGAAAAGCATGAGCAAATATGAATTTTTACGAATTTTTACATTAATTGTACATTTTAATTTTTTGTAAAAATTTCGAATTTGGGGTAAAAAAATTATAACCCAATTTTCGAACACTTTTTGGAGCGGAAAAAAGTTTTTCAAATTTTTTGAGCTGGAGTGAAATTCCGAGCCTCGAATTTTGGAAAAAACATCTAGCAACAGGTCAAAACGAAATAGTTTTTGAAACCAAAAATCAAGGGTCGTCAGACTTCAAAGTCTCAAAATCCAAAATCATCCACACTAAAACTTTTGTACCCGCTCAATGACAATATTATATTCTTTATCCGCTTTTCCTCTCCTCCATTCTCTGGCTCATTTCCGTTGTTGCCTGTCAACCGCATTGACTTCTTCTTTTTCTTTTTTTGTTCCCCCTATTTTTCTCATTTTCCTTTTTATATTTACATTTTCTGTATGTGACTCCATAGTTGGACATAAAATTTCCTACGTAAATGCATAGGTGCTCAGTGAGCTTAATTTAATAAATATATGTAATTCTCGAGGTTTGGTTTTTTTTTGCTTTTTTTGCTCTGCAATGCTTGAATAATCCTTGGGGAGATTAGTGTGAAAAGTCCATCTCTCTCTCTTATCAGTCAACCGGATATCCATTCTTTTTCTGCCTGTGATACGTCGGCATAATTTCCGCTGCCGCTTGATGCTTTTTCTGGAACTTTGAATCAAAACTAGAAAGAATAGAAAATTTATTTTTGCACAGATTTAGAGCTATTTTTGCATCTCCTTTTTGAAATTCTATAATTTTGTAGTTTTATAGTTTTGGCAAAATCGGAAATTGTCAAAAATAGAAATTTTCGGCAAATTCGGCAAACCGGCAATTTGCCAAATTGCGAATTTTGTCAAAAATCTATTTTCCAATTTCCATTCCTCATGCATGTATTGAAGTTCTGGAGCGTTTTTTTTTAATTCTGCTTAGAAACCGTAATCTTTAAGTATTTGTTTTAAATCTTCATTTTAAAAAAGTTTTTTTTTGAAAGTTCGCTTTAAAATCACTGTAGGCATGAGTCAGGCTTATATGAACGGGGGATCCCTCACTTTTCCAGCTCTAGCTCTAGCTCCAGCCAATCTATTTCCAGATATATTTCCGTGTGTCTTATTTACAAAATAGAGAGTATGTGTAATTGTCTCACACAAAGTTGTCCCAACTAACCTTTTATCTCCCACTGCCTCCAATTTTTTTCCGTCCGCTCACCGCCGCCACCAACTGTCTTGTCACGGCTCATCTCTTTTAGAGAGTTCTCAATGAATGTTATAGATCATATGAAATTAAGAGTCGTAGACACGTGAAAACATGTATGCGTCTCTTGGGTATAAATTATCTCTCGACCGGTGGATCTAATTTATTGGCAATGAATTATGAGGCGACAAGGCCAGGGGCAATGACTCCCGGGGCTCGGAGAGGCAATTTGAAAATAAAAAAAACGACGGAATAGTGAAAAATGATGATGCTATTGGATGATCTGTGAAATATGTCTAGTTAATTATTTGATGATAGAAGGAAAATGAAGTTTGAGCGAGAATTCAAAAAGCTAGGTAGCTGAACTTGGCGAGAAAAGTTTATGGGTTTCTGTAGACGATTCTAGAAATCCTCGACCAATGTCGGCTGCCAAAATTTCAACTTGGTGCCAGACTAGGCAGATACAAAAATGCCTACCTGTTTACCTACCAGGCGCCTACCATTTAGGCACGTATGTAGTTGTATCTAACAAGTTTCACATTTATACTTTGTTGAGCCTTACCTAATCCTTTTTTAATCCCAGTAACAAATGTTTCAGCACATTTTTTGGCATTCCGTTTTGTGAAATTTCGCGCCAGGAAGTTTTTTGTGAAGCCTCAAAACATAATCCCACGTCATTTAGCTTATCTTTTCGGAAAAGGTATTCAAATTTTTTTTCAAAATTTTCAGCACACACACTCAAATTTTCAGCGAAATTTTCAAGCTTTAAAGGTTTAGATTTTTCAAATTTTTTAACTGAAAATTGTTTGATGGCTGTGCAGAACGGCAAAGAGACAGCTAGGCAGGCAGGCAAGAAGGCAGACTAGGTAGGCAGGCAGATGGTTAGCCAGTTCAGTAAACAGATAGGCATACGGTAAGCAGTCATTCGGATAGGCAATTAGGTTGCCTGGTAGGAAAATAGTCAGATAAGTGAGCAGCTAGCCAAGCTGAAAGGCAAATAGGCACGTAGACGTGCAGGCAGACAGGTAGGCGAGCAGGCTGGTAGAATCTAGGGGCTCACTGCTTAAATATTTTCTTCGTATTTCGATGTTTTGTGTTATGACACCTGTGATGTAATGTCATAAACCATTATGTTTTATTGTCGGAAAACAAAAACTTGACATTTTCAAACTCACAGGAATGCATATTCCATCAGTATATCGCATATCTCTTTTCAAATATCTCTCTCCCTCTTTCCTGTCCCTATTCCATGTCCCCATGTCTCATCCGTTCGTCACAATTCGCTGGTCCACCAATTCATCTTAATTCTCTCGCGTCTCTTCGTGTTCTCTGATCTCTCTCTCTCTCTTCCTCTTTTCATGCTGCTGCTTCCAGCAAAACGGTTAGTCGAGTGATCGAATTGGGCGGGGCGACGCCGTACAGGCGAGGTACTGCCCCTGGACCCTCTTCATCTCCATCCAGTTCAATTCAACATCAGAGACTCGAATCCGCGAAATCGAGTGCATCTTTGGTGTCTAGAGCGTCGTCAACTAGCTCATCTAACTACAATAGAGCAATGATACAGTAAGTTTTTGAATTGAATTTGAAAAAAAGTGGAAATCTGAGTTTTAGGGTAGCTACAACAGGTTTTTGCTTTAAAATTTATAAAATTCCGAACCTACAAAATATCAAGAAAAAAAATTTTTTTTTAAACTTTAAATTCCCTCTATAATGGTCCACTTTCGAGCCAATCAAACTCCACACACTGTATCTGATTGGTTGAAAAATGGACGGGGTAAATCGCTGATTGGTCGAGCAGTTCTCATTTTGGAGGGAGTTCAAAATTGGAATTTAAAATTGGCTCCTAAATAGGAAATTTGTGTAGTAAGAGTTGTTAATGTAATTTCTTTTTTCAATTTTTTCAATTTGTCGTTTTGCAAAAACAAAAAAGTAATTATTGAGACTTTTTAGAAACTTTATATACTTTCTACAAAATCCTCAAATGACTCTACTCCACTGTTAACAAATAAATTACATTTTTATTCAAATTTTTCGCCAATTAAATTCTATTAAAAATGTTTTAAAAATCCAGCATTGCTTTAGCTTTTGGGTTACCAAGAATTTTCTAAAATTACCGATTCATCTAAAAGCTTTTCGCCAAGATTGCCCATTTACAGCCCTCCAGGGATGTAAAAGTACACCTGAAACCCACTGAACCAACGTTTTACGCCCTCCCTCATCTCTTACATCTCCTCATCCTTTCTATGCTTGATCCATCACGGATCTTGTCACCATCCTGTCCATCATGTTTTCCACCTTCCAAAACCAACAATTACATGTGTCAAAATTGAGAGAGCTGACGCCTATTATTTCGGGTTTCTTCTTGCAAAAACGTGATGTGAAAATCCGGTTTTCTGGAAAATTTTAGTAAAAATCACAGTTTTTAAACAAACTTCTTTAATAATAGGCAAAAAATGCCTGCCTGCCTGGTGTTCAGACGGCCTACTCCTATTTCTTGCATAAACCTGAATTTACGCAAAAGTGAAACATGGTTAGGTAGGCGCGTAGGAAGCCAGGCTACAGAGCCAAGTAGGCAGGTAGGCAAGAATGCACTATAGAGGCATGGTATGGAATGCACTATAGAGGCATGGTATGGACACGTAGGCAGGCATGCACGGTATACGTACGTAGACAGGCGAGTAGGAAAGAATTCATGCAATAGGTAGATAGGTAGGCGCGGATGTAGGCGGGCACAAGGCAAACATGAGGTATACATCCATACATGTGCATAGGCAGCGAGGTGCAAGTGCAAAGTAGGAAGCAAGTGTAAACTAGGTAAACGTACATAGACTAGCATAATGTAGGCATGCTTCAGGCACTTATGCAGATAGGTGGACGTAGAGGCAGGCAGGCATGATGTAAGCATAAGGTAGGCACAATAAGATGTATACCTAGGCGGGTCTTTAGACCATGCCAGCTGGCACGATTGTGATACGATTTGGGCGCGTTGCAGGTATCCAGGTAGGCAGGGATATAGAAAGAAACCGTCTTTTAATTTTTATATAAAACTTTCAGAATGAACTGTTCTATAAAAGTTGAAAATTATGTTGTACAATTATTAAGGTAGGCATACATTAGGCGTGACTGAAACTACTTGTTTCATGACGATTTTCCATTTTTGACAATTCAATTCTTCTTCTTCAAAGTTCTCGTGAGCTCCGAAAACTCTTGCTCATCAATTTCCAGGAATAGTAATGTCTAACCATGAGAAACTTTACTCAATTAAAACTAATAACTGACCAGAAATTTAATTTAAAAAGTCCGAGAAAGTAATTTCACAGGAGGGTCCACGTGATGTCTTACTTTTACTTATTCTTTTTTTGTGTTTCTTCGAAAATTTCCTTTTTTTCTTGTTAACCGGAAATTTGCTCTCATAGTGTCCTGTCATATTGCTTGTCACCTTCTCATGTTTCTTCATCTTTTTTCTAGCTATTTTAACCGCAACAAAGCGGCTTGAGTTCTAATTTTCGAAAAGATTTTAACATTTTTTAGTCTAAAATTACCAAATATCAAAATGAAAACCTTATAAATTTTTGAATTTTTCAAATGATCTTAAGTCAATGATTTGGCAAGTTACTTGGTTTTTAACAAAAAAAACTGTTTGAGTAATTTCAATAATTTCTACAGACTTGAACTCAATATTATGTTATAAAAATTATGACATTTTCCAGCGCATTTTTAACTAGTTTCCAGGTTTGCAAAATAAGTTTAAAAAAAGACCAAAACAAAGTTGGGAAGTGCATAGGGATTGCCCAAAGTAGTACTAGCGTTTTGGAAATTTTTAGAACATTTTGAAAATTTATAGGCATTTTTTTGTGATTATTTTTGTGACATTATTTCCAAAAGATAAAAAGCTTCCAGAATGATTATTAATTCCTATGCATCTTAAAATCTTTTTTAATTGAAAAAAACATTATGAAAACAAAAATTAGATTTTTCTAAAATTTTTCTCAAAAAGCATCCAGAATTCCCTAGAAAAAAGAAAAATTTTAGACATTTCAGATAGAACTTTCACTGAATAGGATTTAAATTTTTTAGCTTTATTTAAAAAAAAACCTTTTTTTTTTGCAAAATTGAAAAAATTTATTTTTTTTAATTCAACTAATTGCATAAATTTTTATTTAAAAGTTGTATGTGATATTTTGCAAACCATTTGCTATATTTTGAGGAAAATAGTGTTTTGAGCCACATTTAAAGGTGTTGATTCTAGAAACTTTTTGAAAATTTTCCAAAAAATTGTTTCAATTTTTCTTTTTTTTAAATAAAAATCATAATTTTCTTCCCATTGGTCCCTATTACAAAACTTCCCACCAATAAAAATTGTCCCCCCATAAACAAGACACTCGATCAAAATCCAACTCTTCCAAAAAAAATTGCTCCAAAATTTCCAAATAACATATTTTTTCTTGTGGCTGAATAAACGAAGCGCATCTATTTCATTTTTTTGTAATATAGGAACGGCATCTCCAAAACATTTTGAATAATTTATGGGAGCTCTTTTTTTGAAGTATTTGAGAAAATTTATTAGAATTCGGGGAAATTTTATTTTATCTTAATTTTAAAAAATCCTGAAGAAACGCCTCTTGTTTTCTTATTTGTTTATTTCATTTCCAAAAAGATGCTTACTTTGGAAATTTTGGATTCTGATCATTTTGTAAACATTTTTCACTGAAATTTCTCCCAACCATAATCCAAAAATATATTTCTGTGAAGTTTGATACTTTGCGGAAAAATTTCAGAATTTTGAGAAAAAAACATACATATAGTTGAAGATTAATTCATAACAGGGAAAATAATTGTCTGGGACCAGATGAGTAAAAAACAAAAATAAATTAAGGAAGAAACTGTGAGAAAATGTTCTGCTAAATTGATGAATTTTGATCATTTTTTCCCGAAAACCACAGGATTACTGTAGATTCCTGCTCTATTTAGACTGTAGGTTTCTGCTTTATTTTTATGGTTTACAGAAGCTCAGAAAATTCCTATAAATTTTTTTTAAAGAATATTTTTTCACGTGGCGTCAGAGTGCCCCATTTCGGTTTGATCAACGTAGACCTACGAGCATTGCGGGAATTTAGAAGCATATTTTCCACAAATGGTTAAGCCACATTTTGTGTGCAAAAAAATGCCAAATTTTTTTGTAGATCACCCGTGATGGGACAGCCGGACACGACATGGTTTTTCTAGAAAAAAAACCGATTTTAAAAAATTTGTTCAGATAAATTTTTCAAAACTTGGACTATAGATCTAGTCTACATATAACAGCTCTACTGAAACATTCGATTTTTTAATTTCCAAAAATCGAAATATTATATGTTCAAATTTAAGAAATTTACGAATAAATTCGTAAGTTTTTAAATTGAAAAAATCTTGGTGCAGAATATGGTTTAGGTTTAAGCTTGGGCTTTTTTAGCCTGCAGTTTCTATGTTCAGGCTTTAGGCTCAGGCTCTTAGAGTAAGCCTTCCAGACTTAGCATTTTAGGCTTAGTCTTTTAGGCCTTTAGATCAATGTAACCTATACCAACTGTACTTTCTAGACACCACTTCTAGGCTCCGTGTTTCTCATCTATCTCGTCTAACACAAACCAATCCATCTTATCAATTGATGCCCTTTGCCTCCGAATCCCATGAAACTCACGTTCCAACATTGGCCACGAATACTGATCTGATCTGTGCCCCGAGACCACAACTCCCCCATCTTCCTCCTTGCCCCTATTTTTACCCCTTCCTTCTTCCTGACAGCTGCTCTGATGTTTCAATGTCCGATCAGAGCCAAGCACGTCGGCGGCTCTGTCCAAAGCACAAGTCTGTGTGACAAGTCGAAGATCAGTGGGAACTTGGCGGGTGGTCTAGACAGAATGAGGGTACCCAAAATTGGGCAGGTTGAGATCGGGGGACTTGGAGAATTAAGAACTTTGTCCACTTTTAGTGCAATGAGCTAAGCGATCTTCTTGTAATTTGAGATCTCATCGATGTTCAACATCTTGTTCTCCCGTGCGGGCCGTGCTACTTAAACCTCATTTTTAGATTTTTGAATTCAAAAATTTTTTCAAAAGTTTTTATTTTCTCAACAGCTAGTATTATTGAATATTTTTTGAAAAGGCTTAGGCTTGGTCTTATTCTTAGTCTTAGTCTTAGGCTTTGGTATTTAGCTTAGGCTTAGATTGTTAAGCTTAACCTTAAACCTATTTTGAGACTTGACTCCGGCTTAGAGTTAAGCATATGCTGAGGCTTAGGTTTGGGCATATGTTTATGCTTAGGCATAGGCTTAGGCTCAAGCTTAGGTATAGGCTTCGGCTTAGGCTAAGGCTTTGGCCGAGGCTTATGCTTTGGCTTTGGCTTTGGATTTGGGCTATAGGCGTATGTTCAGATGCTTAGGCTCAGGTCTAGGTTCATAGTCTGAGAGTTAGGTCGATTCACGAATAAACATGAAGTCGAATAAAAAAATCGGGATCCCAGACGCTTTCGTTTTTATCAGTTGATTTCTGATCAGAATCTTATAAAAAAGATTTTTTCTATCTTTTTCATCCAGGTTCAAGTGATACTCCGAATCCCATAAACCTTATCTTTTGGTCTCCGCCAACTATCTCTCTCTATCTATGTGTGTGTGTTTGGATCTTCAAAAAAGCGGCTGCTCCATGGAGTCGGAGTCGGCGGGACCATCTCTAGTTCCTCTTTCCTCCATTTCACACAATTTAAAGTGGACACTTCATGACACAGACTCACAGCTTCTTCTTGTGTGCTTTAGACAGATTTTTGACCCTTGACTAGTCATTACACTGATGTCAGGGAAAGGAAGACGGAAAGTTGATCTAAAATTAGGACTGATGGGAAAGATATAAGATGAGAGGACAGAAATCACATTGGAAATGCCTTTTTCGTTGGGAGAATGTGTTGAGAGACTTTTGAAGAGTTTTCAAATTAGTTAAACCAACAGTTCAGCAGGTTTTTACTGTATCAGTCTTTGTAAGTGAGCTGGCAGGTTTCCTAGCCTTCGTATTTACCGCAAGCCTGCCTGCCTATGTGCCTTCTAACCGCCTTCTCGTCTTTTACCAAAAATCTAAGAAGATGTCGGGCCCGACATTTTCTTGGCTTCACGAGTTGTGAGTAAGCACGTGGTAGGTCTGTAGTCACGACGGAGCTTTATGTTTGTTTCTATTGCCTACCTACCAAAGGCTACATTTAAGCTTACATGAATTGCCTAGAGACCGTAAGATGTCGGGCAATAAGTCTAGGCAGACAAAAAACGTCTGTTTTGTATAAAATCATTATTCCCCTGTTTCTAATTTTTGACAGGAAAGTGCCAGGAAACGCCTCCAAAATGAGGAAGGCGTCTTACAGTGCTCAAGAAGGCCGGCTAAAAAGACACTCCTTTAAGCCTTCTCCTGAAACATCTATTTTCCACTTTTGGTGAAAATACGCTTTTACAACCACCAATTAACCCATTTGTTTTACGATCCTTCTCCCCATTCATTTCACCACCCTACATAGATTACCGTAACCTTCGCTCATTTCCGATTACTCCCCGTAATCACGTGTGTTTTAGTGTGGAGCCTGAATGGGCCGTCGTAACTTTTATATCCTACCCCCATCTTTCCTCCTTCTTCTATGCTACGAGAGCTTGAGAGCACTCCCTCCTGCTCTCGTGGCGCCCCGCCCATAATTTGCTTCTTACTGTCTATCATCATCCGGCTCGGTGCCAGTCGTTCCTCTTTGTCCGTGGTTCTTGGTCCAAACAATCTCACATATAACTAACACACACAAAAACTCTATTGTTTTGTCAACTTGTTGTGTCTGGTCCTGTCTGTTTTTTTTCTTGTTATACCTGTTGGTTCTGGCCCCCATTTCTTTGATTCTTATTCTTTACGGACTACTATCCTAAAATCTAAAAAACTATAGACTGTTGATTCTGCATGGCACTGCTGATCGCACCAGTTGTAGCGGCGTAAGTTTGGAAATATGCATTTTTCAATATTTGGAAAAAAAATTTAAAAGAAAAAACCATCTCGAAAATTACAGACAAATAGCATCCGGGAGCACATCAATGGCCGCCTGCGAGAGAGAGAATTCTGTGGACAATCAGCCAGATCGGGCTAGCATTGACGATCGGTCCAGCAACAAGTAAGCCTTGGAATACCCAGAAAAAAATCTTAGAAACGAAAAACTTTCTTTCAGAAATTACGACGAGGATGTAGAAAGCCGAATGATTCCAGTAGATCGTCCAAGTCACAAGGGAAGCATTCGGGATAACACACCTGACTCAATTCTTAGGCTGAACATTGGTGGAAGTAGCTATCGCATTCGGACGAGATCCATTATTAAGTTCGGACCAAAGACACTTCTCGGTAGGTCAAAGAGCGGGGATAATTGAGGAGAAAAGTGTGGAAGAGGAAGTGGGGATCCGGTGAACTTGCAAACACGAATTGAATATCTCGCTTAATCTAAGGCTTAGGTGTAGGCTAAGGCTTAGGCTTAAGCTTATGATTGGGCTTAATCTAAGGCTTAGGCTTAGGCTTAGGCTTTGGCTCCGGATGAGGCTTGGGCTTATTCGCAAGTTCAGAAAAAAATCAAACAAGCGTGTTTTTGTTTGAAAATCATCAAACATTTTAGATTATCCTTCTGATAAACTCAGGCTTCCTGAAGATTTTATAAACCAATTTTGTCAAAAGTAAAAAAATTTGCACAATTTCTTAAGAACCTTCAAGAATTCTGGTTTTCAGGTCGCTTTGTCCGCATGAACCATGAGCACCGTCGTCAATGGGCTGATTGGTATTTCGAAGAACAAGACGAGTATTTCTTTGAACGAGTTCCAAGGTACGCGCGTACACACATTCTCATCCATGGCAGAGTCAATTGTAGTTTGATGTTTTGTCTCTCTTCTTAAAAGTGTGTCAGCTGTTGGAGCATGTCCGACACGGCTATTAATTAAGCTGAGCCTGAAAGAGAAAAGAACAGAAGACACTAGAAAAAAAACAGCTTAAAAATTGCAATTTGCAGATACTTTGACCCGATTTATGATTTCTATGCAACCGGAAAACTTCATGTACCAAAAGATTTATGCTTCGACAAATTTATGGCCGAGCTCCGTTTCTGGGCGGTTTCCAAATCCAGAATGGACGAGTGCTGCTCACCATTCACACAGTACTGTGTCACTATGGGAGGGGATCCCAAGTGTACGGTAGGTTATCTTTTTTCTACATTCTTATAGTTATCTGGGTATAGATAATTATTAAACATTTTTAGGATGAAGCTGCTGAGTTGCAGAAGGTATCCAAAGAAAAACTGCATCCAATTTTTTATTCCATTTCATAACAGTTTTACCTTACCAATACCTATAACCAACCAACCCAAACCACTTTAAACTTTTTTTTTTTGAGGAAATTAGTTTAATTTTTGATTTTTTCAGGAAAAGGATCACTTCATTGGTGTTAGATGTGCAAATATTCGTCGTAGATTATGGCTGATCCTGGAGGGTCATTCACAAAGTAAATGGTGGAAGGTAAGGAGTTACATTCATTGTGTTCTTTGCGCCTACCTGCCTGCCTACTTACCTGCCTAATTCTTACTGAGCAATAGAAAGCATTTTTTGTCATATCACAGAAAACGGTTTCAATGATTTGAAAATAACAGTTAATTTAGTTAACGAAAAATACAGGGATGTTGCCAATTGCTGCAAGAAGAAGAAAAATTCAGAAACTTTAACACATTTTTTTTGAGTATTTTTCATATTTTTAAACTAAAACAAAAGTTATTGTTAGATTAATCAAATGTTTCCCAATATTTTGACATCAATTTTAATAAAAAAATATTACATGTACATGCCGCGGTAGGTCATTTTGTAGAATAGCTGGACATGCCTGGTTTTTAAGTTTTTATTGAAATTAGAGGAGTATTGATTTTGAACGTATAGTCCAAATATGAGCTCAAATGAACGAATTTCGTAATGAAACTTCTCAAATTTTTTTCAAATTTCTGAATTGTCATAAAAAATTATTGAAAAGCTTTCATGTTATATAATCATGAAATTCGGTCTTCTGGGGCCATTTTTAGTTTAACGGAACTTTTTTTAACATTCGCTGTAAGTGGTCTTAAGCAGAAGGCTCACATTGAATTAATTAATACCATATTTACCCTATAAATATTTCAAATTTGACAGCTTTTATCTCAGTTTTCGTTATTCTTATACAAGAATTGTCAATTGACAAAATATTTGTTAGTCCTCTTTCTATCGTTTCGTAGTTTGTCGTGTTTTTCAACATCTTCAAAACGAACAAAGATATCCACTCATTTTCAGGCCTTCGAAATAATCTCCACCGCCTTCGTGGTTCTTTCGATCTCCGCACTGATTCTCGGCTCCATTCCCGAGTTCCAAGTGCCTCAAAAAAGTGAGGATGGTCAACTGGTCTACGCAACAGCTACTTACCCAACATATCCAAATGGCGGTGGAATGACCATCGAAAGTCGTACCGTTGTCAGAGAAGGATCTGATAACTCGGTAAGATTTTTTTAATTATTTTCCTAAAATATTTTGTATTAAATCTAGTGGTGAAAACGGGGTTTGTTTTGAAGTATCAATCAATTTTACAGACGGGTGATTTGATGGCTGAAGAAACTGTTCCGACGCCGAGAAATACTGGCAAGGTAGAAACTCTTATGTGTCGGCGTTCTCATATATATTTTTATCTAGAGACTATGTCATTCACTCAACTAACATTTTTTCTTCTTCTGTATTAAGCACATATGGAAATTGTGTGAATGAACGGGTGAAAATAATGAAAACAATTTTCAGATTGAAATGACCGAGCATCCAGTGTTCACATGGGTTGAAAACGTCTGTGTCATCTATTTCTCGATTGAATATGCCATGCGATTTATTGTTGCTCCAAGAAAGGTAAGAGTTTAGAAACTGGGATAAATAGTGTCAGATTTGCATTGCCCAAATGACAAGCCTGAAATCGGCACTAGAACGGCCATAGGAAGGCGCTAACTTTTTAATGATTTTTACAGGAGTCTCATAATGAATTTTTAAGACCATTTCCCGTTTCTGACAGCACATTAAACAATTTTACAAATTTCAGTTAGCGTTTGCTCGTCAAATTCTGAACGTCATCGATCTGCTCTCTATTGCCCCATTCTACTTTGAGCTTCTTCTCTGGATCTGTGGAATCAGTGGTGAGAACGTTCGAAAGGTTCGTTGGGCGTTCCTGACAGTCCGTCTTCTTCGTGTACTTCGTGTCATTAGAATCGCCAAGCTAGGAAGATTCTCACCGGGTGAGCTTGGACTTTTTGGGAAATTTTTGACGAAAAAAAATGGCTTTCAGGTCTCGCAAACTTTGCACTTACAATTCGAAAATCCAAGAAACAAATGCAAATGGTTGGTGTTGTGATGATGACTGTGATTATCTTCTTCTCAACTCTTATCTACTTCCTGGAAAGAGATGAGCCAGGAACCAAGTTCACGAGTATTCCAGCAACGTTCTGGTGGTAAGTAAATTTGGTTGCCTGCCTATCGCCTGTTTTGGTGTCCTGTTGTAGACATTTCTAAAATGTGCAAAGGTATTGCTAAATCAGTCGACACTTTTTGGCTTCTTGGTGGGAAACTGGGCAGAAGGCAGGCGTAGGTCGACTTGAAAACAGGCAGGCACTCTTTTCTCAGCTAGACACGTAAAACCCGGATGCCCGCTCAAATTCCTGAATATCGTTAACTTTCGAAAAAAACGAAAAAAAATGTATTTAAAAAATAATGATTTTTTGATTTTAGGGGAAATCGATAAAATTCTGAAACAGCTTATAAATTTTTGAAAAAGTCAATAGATTTCCACACGCAAAAATCAATAAACGTTCGGAAAAATCAATAAATCTCCGCATTAAAAATTTCTTTTCAGGTGCGTCGTGACTATGGCAACCGTCGGATACGGAGATCTCGTGCCAGTTACAGTAGCTGGAAAACTCGTCGGAAGTGGAGCAATCGTGTGCGGAGTTATGGTTTTAGCCCTTCCAATTACTATTATGGTAATCCAGCTTTTGCAGAATTAATCTATAATTTTAAAATTTCAGGTCAACAATTTCATGCAAGTCGTGAAGCTTCGCGAGGAGGAAATCGTGAAAAAATACGCACAAGGAGACCAAGTTTAATTGTTTTTTTTTCCAAATCATTTAAAAATTTTTATCAAAAATCTACTTTTTAATATGCTTCAAGATCTTTCTTTTTTTCAATATACTCCCCTTAAACCTTCTTAGTCCCGATTTCGCTTGCTTGCCCCCCATACTATACCTGCCATCCACCCGGTACCTTCAAATCTCCTAGATTTTTATGTTGTTCTTCTAGTCATACAAAAATAAGTGTCCGCTGTATAACTAGCACAAATTCAAGAATACAGTTGATAACGAAAATCTCATTTATCTTTTGGAATCCTATCATGATTTGCAAATGAATTATATATATATATATTTTTGTGTGTTTTTGAAAATTGATTTTTTTTTAAATTTTATCCTGCTAATTGTAATCAATAAAGTCAGTTTCACTTAACCCATGCTCGATTTTTAATTTTAAAACTGTAGGCAAGAATTCCTGTAGGCAGACAGTAGGCAGGCGCGCATGTTGTCAGGCAATAGGCATGCGTGTTTGCAGGCAGACATTTGGCAAGGGTCCCTGTAGGCTGGGAGTATGCTGACAGTCGGCAGGCGTGCCTGTAGGCAGACAGAAAACAGGCGCGTGCCTGTAGGCAGACAGTAGGCAGAGGTGTATTTAGCAGAGAGTCATAACGAAGGCATGTACCCCTGAAACTTCCTATTGAAGCTGTTTCTGCAGACTAATTGTAAGAACAGTTTTGCCTTCCCAGTCATTCCATAGTTTCTCAATTTTTAAAAGAACCCAATTATTATTTTATTTTGCCAAGTTAAATATTTTAGTTAGGTATACTTAAATTCATATTCCTCAAAAATTCGCCCACATTCCACATGAAGAAGCAGTCTGCTGAACACATCCCATGTCATCGTACAATCCGTTCTTATCATATAGCATTCCCAAGCAATTTCCGAGTCCCTCCCACCACTGCGAGTAGTAATTGTCGTTTGCAAGACTGTGATTGGTGGATACTCCGTTTTGCCATTGGAACTGAAATTATGAAACCGTCAGCCGCTCGCCCGTCTCTAAGGTACCTGAACAGTTTTAGAGCATGTGCCGACTGAGCATGATCGTCTCGCTCCAACGTAAATCCATAGAAAATCTGACCTGATTGGTATCTTTTTCATGAATCCTGAAACAATTTCTAATTTCTGTGGAAAATTTCCATTAGAAATAAAATCCTACCAATAAACGCATTTCTCTCCTCAACAGTCTGAAATCCATTCAGCTCGGCTCCCATTCCTTGACAGTAAACGCTTGCTTCTTGATAAGACCTTCCTTTGCTAGAAACCATATGACACCATATTTGACCATTCGGACGCATCCATGGGAACCAGTCTTTCGGACATTTTTTTGGTTCAAACTTTTTAGTGAGCAATTCGGTTGTGTTAGCTGAACATTAATTGCTAGTGTTGTTCATAAAAACTATTGCGATGTTGTATTGAGATTCTGTGAATGCAAGGCAGTTGGGAGCCTTGGTGCAAGAATTTTGAACGTCGGTGAGAAGTTGGTACTTCTGAAATCCATTAATATTCTAGTTGTTGTATATATTACGATAATCCTGTGCCCTGTTATCGCCCGCATACCTACCTGCCTGCTCCGTTCCTAGAACGTAGGTAGAGATAAAGTAGGCAACCCCTTTTAACCCACATCACGTTACAAGCTAACCGAACTGTTATTTTAAAACGCTACGATGCACATTTTGGATGCACAGTTTTTGTTCTATTCATATTTTTGGCTCTCCAACCCAGTGCCCTTACTGTCGCTCGTCCAACTCTAGTATCATTTAATTTACAGTCATATTCATATGTTATACATCTAGAGTGCAGACGGGTCACCAAAAGTTGAAAAATCTATTGGCAATCGAGACGCAGCCGTTGTAAAATGGTGTATAAGAATGGTAACTGTTCACAAACATTCAACTCGCGTTCCTTCCTAAATGTTTGCAATGAAAAATATCTATGCCTTTTGAATCGGCCCTCGTTAGCGGCAGGTGGTAATTTTACAACCTGTTGTTGGTCAAATGCAGAAGATAACGGTTTGAATCCTCTCTGTCCAAAACTTGGCACATCCGATTTTGTGCAGGAAAATTGCGAGATATGATCTGGTGATCATTGTGCCCGATAACGTCTTTGTTATGTGTGACTTTTACGACCACTGGAGGCAAAAGGTAGATGCGTACAGTAGAGAGAACTTGTATGGATAAACAAACCCCAATTTCGTGCACAAAATCGGATGTACCAAGTTTTGGACAAAGATGATTGAAACTGTTGTCTTCTGCATTTGGCCAACAGCAGGTTGTAAAATTACCACCTGCCGCCAACAAGGGGAGTCAAAAGGCGGTCGATTTGGGAGACATAGATAATTTGCATAGCAAAAATCAGGAACGAACGCGAGTTGAATGTCTGTGAACAGTTACCATTCTTACACATTGCCAATAGATTTCTCAACTTTTGGTGACCCGAGTGCACTCTAGAGGTTCTCCGGAAGGTGAATATTCATCGAAAGTTAAATTAAATATTATCTAAAAAATGTTTTAAAATTAATGACTTACAAAATTGAACGTTGGAAAAAATGCATCATCTGCATTTTTTTGTAGATCTACATCATGTGTATCCGATCTATCTCGCTCCCTCATATATGCTCTTTTAGCCCACCCTAGGCAGGCGTAAGGTAGGAATTCTGGCTAAACCCAAATGATTCCAAAAAATTTACCGAATTATTATCATAAAACGCTGCGATGCACACTTTGGAAGCACAATTTTTGTAGATCACATCATTCAAATTGAAACTCGCAGAAGATGTCGATGTAAGAATTGGAGTTCTTGATACAAGGTAGGAATATTAAACTTTTAATTTTATTACCGAAAATCCGGATAGGGCTTGCACAATTGGGAGAAGAGAGACCAAGAGCAACATTTGCAAGCAATGAAAATGCAACTTTATTAGCTTCCTTTTTCCCATTTGGTTTTTTCTTTTGCAGCTCCAGTTTCTATAGTCACCTTGTTCAACATGCAAATAATATATGCTCATTTTTCAGTGTCAAATGCAACGTTTGCGGAGAAAAAAAAATCAAAAATCCAAAGTCGGAACGTTCAGAAAGCAATGTCGAATAAGAAGATATAAAGGGTTGAGCGAACTAAATACGATGTTCGCCAAAATATATTTTTCTGTTAACAAAATTGTGTCGATTTTTTTGAGGGACTATATAAAGCAGCGGACAGTTAATTTTCGCGAGTTAATTTTAGACAGGCTTACGCATTTTGGTGCGAGAGAAAGTTGACAATGAGCGCCAGAAAGTTGACGAGGCGCGCCATAAAGCTTACAGTGTGCTACAGAGGGAAAAGTAGAGGGAAAAGTTTTGCCGAGCACGGCATAATAGGTCGCCTTGTAGACCTTCTTTTTAGGTACGTAATACGTAATACGTAAACCTATACATTTCAGTAAGCGACCGCCGACTTGTAATCCTCTGAATCGAAAAACTCAGAATCTTTTAATGGAGGTCTATGTTAGGAGTCAAAATAATCCACCTTTTAGTTTTTGAACTCGGCCTCCCATTTCACGACCACTATAATTATTTTTTGAGTTTTTCGCAGTTTAATCTCAATACTCGCACTTCAGTCACACGACAATTCAAAATTAGATAATGCATTAATTTACTATTGGACGATGAATTTTCCATTCAACAAAAATGAAGATTTGTAGAAAAAAAATGGATTACGGTAGTAGGGTGGATTACTACGGGTATATAGGTTGACTACACACGCTACAATAATTCATTTTTGGAGTTTCCAGTTGAAATGAACTTCCTGACCAGCGATATTGAGCAGAGTCTCAACTATTTTATTCGAAATGGTTTCAATGTACATCCCCATTTTTATAATTGTGTCGGAGTTGATGGATTTGCAATTGGACAACCGAGACAATATATTGGAACATATTTTCTAACTATGGGAATTATTTTATTAGTAAGTTATACTTTCTTGCAAGGCTACTAATGTGCGACAGAAAGTTGGCAATTTGCGGCAGTACGTTAACAGCGTACTAGAGAAAGTTGACAACTTACAAGAGAAAGGCTACAATGTACGTCGTAAACCTATGGAATTTGTTATTTAAATTACATTTAGTAGTGAAAATTTTTAACAATATCTGTAACTGTCAGATTCGCCGGAAATTTTCAGTTTAGCCAATTGCTGGAGCATTAAAAAATTAGCAATTGCCAAAAACATTTGGCTGTCTACTCCTGATTGAACGAAACAAGTTTTTTTTTTTCAATCCCTTTTTCATTAATTTTAGCACTATTCTAACAGTTTTCAGACAATTTAAAATAAAAGCAAAATGTCTTTCAAAACTTTTTTCCCGCTTTTATCATCGCATTTCAGATGATCTACATCCCATGCCTTATAGTAATTAGTAGAAGCGATTTAATGAAGTCTTCTTGTTATAAGATCATGGTTTGGCTTGGATTTCTGGATATTGGATGCATTTTGACCAATTCTATTGCTACCGGCTTCCTTGGAATAATGGGAGCAACATTTTGCTCGTACCCAAAATTTATTTTCATGATGGGCTCTCTTGGATGTGGTATGTTAGCCCATTCTTGGAAAAGTACTTATAGGAATATTTCAGGATGCTGGATGGGATCCTGTGCTACCTGTATCCTTCTTGGAATCAATCGATGTTGTGATGTTAATCAACATCTCCGAATCCGCACCATATTCATCGGCCGGAAAATCTACCTCACTATAGCTGTCCCCATTCTTTTTACAATTTACTCGATATTTTTCACCAAACCCGTTATATTTAATTCAAACTATATGAGCTGGTTCTTTAATCCAATGCTCCCTGGTCACGAGGTATAGGGGGGAATTGGGCAATAATAACAAAAAACTATACGATTTCAGGCGACCGACTACATAAACATCGCACATACCATCAACAACTGTGTTGTTTCCCTGGCAACTACAGCAATATACTCGTATCTATGCATTCTATTGTTCGCCAAGAGCAAACATTTCCGTTCAGAGTCGATTTCAAGAACTCAGACTCAGGTAAAAAAATTAGCAGTTATGGAGTGCTGTGCATGGAGGCGCGGCCCGCCCGTCTCGCCCGGAAATCGCCTCAAAAAATTATAAATGAACATGAAAAGGAAAAAGGCATATATACAATAACAGTATGCATAGTATGCATAGTATACAAAAAAGGTTAAATAACTTATATGACAACTTATATACAACACCGGCTCAAAATCAGCGTTCCACGTTGTGATGTTATTTTATTTTTGTTAGCTGAAGAACATTCTTGGTGTATTTAACTAAAACTTGATACATGCTTGAAAATTCTGCCAAATCCAGAAAAAAAACATTCTAGAACATCAAGAATTTGCGCGGCAATTCAAAGTTTAAAGCATGGTCGAGCTGGTATTTTCCTTTTCTTTGGACCTAGTTATATCAAACTTTCAGTTGTTTCACCACAACCACTACAACTTTTTTCAAGGCTAACTGTGAATCTTTCAGTGTCATGACAAACAACTGATTCCAGATCTTCTTCCAATCCGTCCTGATCTGCTCTTTCAATGCAATCGCTGCCTACATCTATGTCTACATGCAATTCTTCTATTCTCCCCCAGCCGTTGTGCTTGTTGGACAGCTTGCATGGCAGTGCGCTCACGGTGAGAACAAAAACTCGTTGCTAAAACACACTTTTTTGTCAGCATTTTTTTTGTGAAAAATGTAACTTCATGTGAATTTCACTATACGAATGAATAATTGGGATGACAAAAAAAAAATGAAAAAGCACGAAGATGATGACAATTTTGAGCTCGTTGAAGTAGAAGGAGAAACCAATAGTAATTCATCAAAATGAAAATTTCAACAAAAAAAATAACTTTTTTTCGGTAATTTTAAGACTCCTCCGTGCAGGTCTATAGGAGTACACCTAATTTTTTTTAATTCTCTAATATTTCAGGATCCGTTTGCATCGTGTACATCACAATGAACAAGACCGTCCGACGAGGGGTCATCGATCTTTTGGTGCCACGTATCATTAGAGATAAGGCCAGAATTGGCTCCAATCGGACAACGACTCTTCGTCCGATCCTTAGTGTAGTCGGTGTTGAGGCGAGGTTGACAACAAGGACTGGAAGTTCTGGACCTGTGTTTTAAAATTTTTTTTTAATGAACTTAATTTTTAATCTTTAAAGAAAAGTTTTAATCCATTGAAAGTCTATGTATTTTTCCTATTAGTTTTGCACCCCAAACTTTGACAACTGATATCTTAGTTATCGTGTGTCCTATGCAAAAACTGTCCATCGACAAAATATTTGTTACTTCTTTTTCAATCGTTTCGTAGTTAATTATTTATTGATATCTCTAAAATGAACCGAGTTATAACATTTTAAACTCATGTATTTAGTGGAATGCCATACTAGAGAAAAAAAATACAAACTTCATTCAATTTCTCCCTACTCATTTTCTCCTTACATTTCATTCTTTATTTTACTTTCTCATTACTACTTGATGAATAATAAACGTACTTATATATGAATATACATACTCCAAGAAAAACGACCAAAGTCCATGTGTCTGGGCTACATGACTCTCCCCAATTGTCATCGTGTACTTTGAGAAGAAGCAGCTCACCGGGGAGGGCTCAACGAGCTCGCCTTCTTGGCTCCGCCTACATTGTCACGACGACGATGTGCATATATACGCTTAATATATAGGTTGGGATAGCTAGCAGTCAAGACAAATAGCTCTATTTTTTTTGTTTCTTTGGTCGGCTTTGTTTTGCTTGAAATTGAAGATTTTTTTCTTCAGTGTCTGTAAAAATTTCTAGGACTCTATATCGTTTATTACAGTCTTTAAAAATTAATAAAAACTAAAAATTTGCTCATTTTTTAGGAAAAACTTTAAAACTAAAAATTGAATAACAACAAAATTTTGAAAACTTGTTCAATGATGAACATTTTCAAAAAATATGCAGGATACTGTTAGAAAGCTTTAAAAAGTTTCTAAAATTTGCTGAAATTTTAGAAAAATTTTTTTAATTCAGAAAATTTCCGAAAATTGCGGAAAGTTTTATTAAGTTTTCAGAAACTTGTAGAAAATTGTCAGAAAGTTTCTGACAGTTTCAGAAAACTTTTAAAACAATTTCACAAAATTTCAAAAAGTTCTAGAAAGTCTTAGAAGACTTCAGAAAGCTTTAGAAAATTTCATCAAATTTCAATTGTCTTGAACTTTCTGAAACTTTTTAAAACTTTCTAGAACTGTCTGAGTCTTTCTGAAACATAATAGCATAATAGTGGAAGGGCCCAAGTGCATCAAAGCATGCGCGGAGTTTGCTCCATTACCTCTAACTTTCTCGTGATGTTTGGTGCTCTTTTTCCCCCTTCCTTCCCGTGCCTATTGTCTTTTACTTTATCCATTTTCCCATTCATTTTCCCTTTAATTTTCTTCGTTTATCCCTTCCTCCATTTCTCGTTCTGTCTGCTTTTCTCTCAACCTTTTCCATCTATTGCAAAGAGAGTATCCACTATAAATCTCCCTTCTCCATCTCCCCTTCTGGCTCATGCACCACACCACAACCAAAAAAAACGTGTTTTTGATTATTGGCTTGTTCCCCTCCGGCTTCTTCTTCTTCTCCTAACTCCTCTACATTTCGTCCACAACTTTTTTTTCAGTATTTCCAATTTCAACATGTCTCCCGACCAAAAACATCGCTACAAGCTCTATTACGTCAATATGAGAGGACGCGCCGAGCCAATTAGATTGGTTTTTCAGTAGGTGGAGAAGTTGAAAAAATTCTGATCTTGATATATTTACAGCTTTCTTGGTGTGGACTTTGAAGATTACCGAATGGATAAAGGAGACTTCACTGGAGCTATGAAAGATAGTAGGTGACAGAAACTTCCTCAGATTTTTAGAAACCAAACCTAGCAATTTTTTTGAAATTTCAAAGTGCTCTGGAATCCTGTCTTCGGGGATGTTTGGAATTTTTTTTTCAAACTTTTATAAACTTTTCAAAACGCTTCAAATTATTTCAAAACGTCTGAAACCATTTGAAAAATTTTGGAAAATATCAGAAAGTTCTGAAGTTTTATGGAAATTATTGTGACTTTCTGAAACGTTCTAGAAACATTTGGAAACTTCTGAATCTTTTGTGAAGTTTGGCAAAAACTTCTCAAAATGATCGAACACTTTTTGGAAAATTTATGAAAAGTTTTGGTAACTTGACGGAATTTTATGGAAATATTTGGAAATTTCCAGCATTTCTGAAAAATTTTGAAACCGTTTAAAAACTACCAAAAAATTTTGAGGATTTCAAGAAATTTCTGGAAACTGATTGTATATTTCGGAAGTATCTAGCATCTTTTAAAAAATTTTGGAAACCAATGAAAATTTTTTGTTGGAAAGTTGGAAACTTTTTAAGCTGTTGGAAGCTACTAGAACTTTTTTTTTGGGAATTGCTTGAAAGTATTCAAAAAAATTAGGAATGTTGTAAGTGATGTTCTGTGATCTTTTGAAGTTTCTTAAAATCTTTCGGGAACTTCTCTTTTTTTAGAAACATTTGGAAATTTTTAAAAATTTTCGAATACTTCTGGAAACTTTCGGAATCATTAGGAAAATTATGGAAAGTTTTAAAAATTTTTGGAAAATTTTCAGTCAGATGAATCTTTCCAGAAGCCCCAATGAAACAGCTCCCTTTTATCGAAATCGATGGAGGAAAGACTACTCTCTGTCAGACGGTATCTATTTGCCGCTACCTGGCAAAGTCAATTCAGCCGGATAGATGGTTCGGCGGAGCTACCAAAACCGATTCGGCCAAAGTGGACATGATGGCTGATGGGTTTGCTGATTTGTTCCAGCTTGCCGCAATGGCTAAGTATGCACCGGATCCCATCAAGGTAGCAACTATACCTACTATAAAAACCAATTTTATCTCCTTTAGGATTCCATGATGGGGACCTACAAAGAGTCCATTGGTCCAAAGCTGGAAAATATGCAAGATTTGTTGAAAAAAAGCAAAGGAGAGTACTTCGTGGGAAAATCGATCCATTGGTGTGATGTCTACATTCTTGGGGTGTTGCAGGCATTGGATGAGGTGAGAATGGGAGACTTCTGCGCTAGAAAGCTGGAAGCCTACGCCCTCTAGAACCTTAGTAAAGTGCGTCAAAAAGGTGACGACTTTTGCTGTAAATGGGTCAGACTTACTCCAATCGTGCCCTAAAAAGACCTCTATACTAATTTCCAGAGCGACGACGGTGTCTTCGACAATCTTCCCGAACTCCGCGAGTACTATCTCAGAATGCGCAACCTGCCGGAATTAAAGGAATATATTGACGCCAACTGGCCGGAGACAAAATACAAAGAGTGATAACATGTTTGAGTACCTGATTGTGATTTCTGTGAGAAACTATGATTCTGATAGTGATTCTGAACAAATTCTGATGTTTTAATATTTTTGAGTGCCAGTAAATATGTATTTGGAGGTTTTGAATGCAAATCGTTTATTTTGAATGAAAAAAGTAGGCTTAAGCGTGACGAGCAGCTGCGGCAGCTTTACGTTGAACGGCAACACGCTTCTTGGCAAGAACCTTGCGAGCAACCTTTCTGCGGGAGAATCCTTGTGGTCCTCCGTGATGAGCACCGGCTCCATATCCTCCTCCGCCTCCTCCACGCCCTGGGCATGGGCAGTAGGCAGCGTCGGTTCCTGGGGTTCCATCGTTTCCTGGAGCTCCTGGCTGTCCGTCTGGTCCTGGCTGTCCTGGGGCTCCTGGGCGCCCGGATGGTCCTGGTGGTCCTGGTGGTCCAACTCCGTATCCACCTCCTGGAGCTCCATTGTTTCCTGGTGGTCCTGGTGGTCCGGCTGGTCCTGGTGGTCCTGGTCGGGAAGATCCTCCTTGTGCGTTCTTTCCTGGACGTCCTGGCTGTCCTGGTGCTCCTGGTTGTCCTGGTGATCCGGCGTCTCCGGCTGGTCCTGGGGCTCCTGGTGCTCCGACACCTCCTCCGAATGATGGGGCTCCTGGCTGTCCGTCGTTTCCTGGGCGTCCTGCTTGTCCGGCTGGTCCTGGTGGTCCTGGTGGTCCGGCTGGGCAGGTCTTGCATCCTCCGGCGCTTCCCTCGGAAGCTCCATTTGATCCAGCTCCTCCGTTTGATCCAGGTTGTCCTGGGGCTCCTGGGAGTCCATCAAGTCCGGCTTGTCCTGGTGGTCCACGTGGTCCTGGTGGGCAGGTGTTGGAGCTTGGGGAGCATTGGCATCCACCACCTCCGCCGCCACCACCTCCGTATCCTCCTCCGACGGCTCCTCCATGGCCTCCTCCGTGTCCTCCACCGTAGCCTCCACCGCCTCCTCCTCCTACAGCTCCTCCATATCCACCTCCGACGGCGGCTCCTCCGTGTCCACCTCCATATCCGCCGCCTCCTCCATATTGAGCGTATCCTCTCTTCTCACGGTTTGGTGCAATCACGTCGTTGATGGCTTCCCAGGCAATGTTGGATTTAACCTAGAAATTTGAAATTTGACTGTGCACCTCGCGCTGTGGACGAGGTCCTGGTAAGCCCTATTGAGCGGCCATGAGGCTCCTGGATCCTAGACCTACCTTGAACGCATCCATATCGACCATAACCTCATCATAGAGAGAGTTGACGTCATTGAAGACCTGGGCGGCAAAGAAAAGACAAGCAAGAATAGTCACACCGGACAGCACTGCTGCCCCGGTGGCAAATTTGATTGAAGCGGACATTGCTGTACCGACTGACGAATTCCGTCGCTCGAGTTCCTTTTATACTGAATTCTTACTAGGCATTTGAAAACGGTTTCAAGGACAGTTCTCTCTCCGTTTTCCAATTTTTCCGTTTTCCTGACCGAAAAACAGTCCGAAAACCGAAATTAACCGTCTGCGTCTCGTTACAGAATTCTCAATTTTTCCGTTACGTTTTTTCCCGAACGTCCTTGTCCTCTTCTTCGCCCAACCAAAACATCTTCCATTTCTCTGATTCTCTCACTCACTCACAGTCTCTCTCTAGATAGTTTTGTCTTAACGGTTCTACCGGGTTGACTTGATTTTGTTGACTAGATAGATGGCATAGGGCATAACTTTTTCGAAGGAAAAGAGATAGAAATGGGCAGCTAATTTGATGTTTGAGTTTTTTGGGGAAAAAATCTTCATTTTGAAAAATTTTATAATTAAAAAATTAAAAAACAATTCAATACCTCGTAGTAAAAAATAAAGACAATGAGATTGCGGGAAGAGAAATTATCCAAAATTGAGTCCGCCACCTCCATTTCCAGCTCCGAGGAATTGTCCGAAAAGTTTGAACAGGTCGTTTCCAGGATTGATGGGCACTCCGGGGATTATGGCGGCTGGAAAAATTGGAATTTTTAAACGTTTCAAAAATCTCATATGTGGTCAGATTTTTTGGAAGAAATTCAACTCTGAAAAAAACCTCAAACTATTCGTAAGTTTCACAATATTTGCCTCAAAAACATAGCACCCGGTCTTTCAATAACTGCAAAAGGGTATGTACCTTTAAGGATTTTTCATTTAACAGAAATTTATCGCGGCGAGACCGGGTACCGTCTTTTTGAGGCAGAAGTCGTGGAATTTCAATTTTCGGTAATTACAAACATCATAAAATCGTTTATTTTTCAGTCGAAACTTTTCAGAAAAATTTATTCTCAATTCATTTTGTTTTCAGAAAATATGTAGAGTTCTTTAGTTTCATAACTATCTGAACCGCCTGAAGAAAAAACTTAAAAACTCACGTGCTGGTGCTGAAGTCGTCGTTGGTGGGGCTGGAATCTCAACGCATTTTCCATTTTTCGCTGCAAACCCACAACGGCACATGCATCTTCCACGGTAGCATCCCGAATTTTGTGGACATTGCTTTTGAATGAAGCAGAGGGAATTGAGCGGTACAGCCTGAAAAATATATAGCTAAAGCTTGAAAATTATTTGTTGTTTGGCTAGTTCAAAAAGGTAATTTCGAATTTTAATTGAACCTGAAATATATATTTTTTTCATTTTAATTGTGCCGAAGGATAAAAAACACTTATAAATATTTTGTTAACTCACGTGGTTTCAGAATGTCCCATCTCGGTTTTATCTACAAAAAAAGCGGTAATGTAGACGTAGACTTCTCGATTGATTTTGCATGGTTAAGAACGTGCTAACGTCACATTTTTCTGGGGAAAAAATTCGCGCATTTTTTGCAGATCAAACCGCGATGGGACAACCGCATACAACGTGTTAATTGGATATTTTTGAATAGAACAACCGACAACCGAGATATAAGTTGTCAAAGTTGAACAATGAAGGTGCGATACAAAGTCAAAAATTAAGAAAAGTTCCTACAAAATACCGCCTGCCTACCTGCTTACAAACCTACCGCCTATTTGCCCCATCTCCCTTACCTTCATACAACTTGTGTCCTTTGACAAATTCTCACTCTCACAGTCCCTCGAACACGATTGAGATGGATTTTTCAATGGATTCGTGAGCACATCAACTGCTGGGTGGAAATTTTGTTGACATTGACACTGTCCCTTCATGCATTCCATTCCCTCTCCACCACCACATTGAGCATTCGATGTGCACGCTGAGTTGAGTTGCCCACGTGGCATACAGTGATAGTCGACGTAGAGAGCATTTGGAGCCATCGCATTGCATGGACGACGGCAGCAAGCGGCTTGGGAGAAACTTCCGTCTGAATTTGCATTGCAAATAAAATTTTGGATTTTATTGAAATTACCTGACAAAAAGTAACAGTAATGGGAATCAGATGGGCATTTGAGAGCTGGAGCTGCATCTGGATCACAAGAATATCTGGTGTCCGTGGTAGTGTTTAATGGGCAGATCACGGGGCAGCAGTGCCCTGAAAAGTTGTGTTTTTTGTTTTTATTAAAACATTTGAAATTCCGCCGAAAAGTGGGAAAAAAATGGAAAGTTATAAATTCCCTACTATTTTTTTGTTGGAACATTTAGAATTTTAATTTTTCGAAAAAATTTCTCAAAAGTTAATATTTAAAATTCCAGTCAAATTTTTTAGTTAAACAGAAAATAGAATTTCCTGTCAAAACTTATTTAAGATTTAAAGTTTGAATTGGTGCCAAAAATTTTCAAACAATTCAGATTTGAATATCTTGCCAAATAAATTATAAAAGTTTAAAAAATGATTCGGCCAAAAACAGAAGAAAATTGAATTGCATACCTCTTTATTCTTTTAAAAATAATTTCAATTTTTCGCTTAAAATGTAGAAAAATCAAAATTTAAAAAGTTTGAATTGGAATTCTCACCAAAAAATTAAGGCATTTTATTAATTTTATTGCCAAAACTTCTCGAAAAATCTGAATTTCAAACCAGAAATTTGCGAGAAATCTTTTCGAAAAAGCATTTAAGCTCCCACCTAAGTTCAAAAAATAATGAATTCGATTTTCCGCCAAGATAGTTTTTCGGATACATAAAACTTGAATTTTCGCAAAAATTTATTTTTTTCTCAGTGACTACAAACTACAGAGAATACTAATTAAGTACTGTTAAAAACCAACCAACTTGACTCTCCCCAGCAGTAATACAAACTTGACCCATTGGACAATTGTCTTGATTTGAAGGAATGTTAAAGGCGAGTGATGGATCGGATTTTCGAACACAGCTCTGTCCTGGAAGCTTTCCGAATGGACAATTGGCAGCAGCTACGCATCGAGAGCCCTGAAAAATATTTCATTTGAATTCAAATAACTTATTAGAATTTAAATAAATTATACCATTTGAATAGTTCCAGTGATGCAGACGCATTGCGAATTGACACATGCTGAGAATGGAGAAGTACAATCATAATGTCTGGAACAACGATCTCCGACTCGAGAAGTTGTAATGCATTCTCCATTTGACACTCGTGTTGTTCCACGTTGCACACACTGGCATTCACCGTTACGGCAGAAAAGGGGCTCGCGGCATTTGGAGGAGCAACGGGCTCCGATTTTTGCGGGTACTGGAAGAATTGTTTGGTCATGTTTGTAATAAATATTCATTATTTTTCAATCAGTGTAAGGTTTAAAGTGGCCAAAATGATAGAAAACAATCTATACGATTTTTCTAAATATTTTAACAATTTTTTTTCAATTTTTATGTTTGAATTCCCGCGCAAATTAATAATCTAGATTTTATATTTTCGCGCATTCCGGTTGGTTTTCAGGCTTATTTCAGGATTAATAATTCGAAAAAATAACACGAAAAAAAACTTGCTGAGACTCTGAAATTGATATAAAATTTAAAAAAAATCAATTTAAACGTTTCATTAAAGAGGTGGGCGGCAATTGCCATTCGGCACTTTTTTTGTCGGCAAATTTGGCAAATTGCCGATTTGCGGTTTGCCGAATAATCAATTTTGGAACTTTTTAGAGGGATTTTCATAAGACGGAAACATTTGGAACTGTGCCTTTTTGAAATTTTTTGCCGTTTTTTCTAGATATTTTCATAGAATTTGCTTAATTTTCAAAATTGATGTAGAAACACTCATAGAAAGAGTACAATTTTGTCGATTAAAACTGAAATTCTGAAGCTTCCAAAAAAAAATGTGCAAAACCACAATTTGCCGGAAATTTTCGGCAGTTGCCGATTTGCCGGAAATTTCAACTCCGCAATTTGCATTTAAACATGAAAAAATGTCGTAAAAGTTTGACAAATTTAGTTTCAAATCAAAAACCTTTTGAAAAAAGCCCGAAAACTCAAAATTGCCAAAATTTGCTGCTATTTTGTTGTGCCAAATTGAAAAAAAAAATTTTCTTTAATTCAGAAAATTTTCATAATTTTTACATTCATATTTGTTACATTTAGGCAGGCAAAAAAATCAGAGAAAAATTGTTTTTTTTTTCATTATTTTCTCATATCTAAAACTCACGTGGTGCACATTTTGGAAGACGCCCCTTCTCATCTCTAGTTTCCGTGTAGTGAGGGTGGCATCTAAAATAATAAAGTTTATTTTTAATCTTACCTTATCATAAAATGTATTTCAAAACAACTAATTTACCTGCATTTTCCTCTCAAACAAATCGATCCTTTATTCTCACAATCTCCATTTATATCGCAGACTCCGTTGAGAGCGGATTTTCCTGAAAATTAAAGATGTTTGTTTTTTTTTAATTTTAAAACGTTTAATTTCCAACCAAAAAGGGGCTAAATTTGGTTATAGCCTATCAATATTTTGAAAATCTAACAAAATTAATTTTTACGACTTTTCATACTTTAATTGTATTCCAAATGTTTATAATCAAGATTCGAAAAAATTTGGCAATTTACGGAAACTTGGGCTAAAGTTTTTGAATTTTTAAAGAAATCTTAAAATTGTTGGAGTGTAAAACTAAAATTCCTACAGAAAAAATCACAAAAAAAACCTTACCATTACAAGGAGAAAACTGCGCATCTACCAGATAAAACATCAGTAGTATTAAACCAGAAAAATGAATAAAATTTCGAATTGGTAACATATTTTTGGCCTCTTCTACTATGTCTTCACTCGCGAACTTGGGTCTTTGGCGACAATTGGCCTACATTAGAAGGAGAAAGTAGAGAGAAAGGAGAAGCGCAGCAAGGATCCGTATAAGGGGAAAGCGAGAAATATCGATTGAACACTGGAGACGGATGACAGTTTGAGATGATGACATGAATAAAGAGGGAGGATGAGAGAGATATATGTAGATATATTGTAACATACAAGATTTGATGTAATGAGTGAATCATTTAAACAACTAAAATGACGTAATTGTAACAACTGTAACTGTTTGCTTCTTGATCTCAACTGAAACCGCGCCCTTTTTCAGTTTGAAAAATTTCAATGATTTTTGAACAAATAATAAATTCATATTTGGAATTCTTACATCAATATCTGCAAAGTCGTCCCTGTTTTCGGTTCTCTAGATATTTGTCAAAAATAGCGCTCAACTTGACAATGCCCTTTGGATCGGCGTGTTCACTTCAAATCAAGGATGCGCAATAATTTTTTTTGAGAGGGTTAAGATACTTTTGAACTTTTGAGAGATGACTGTGCATCGGCAAGACCGCGCCACTTTTTTTTCTTTTTTTTTGTTCGTTTTTTTTTTGAACACGTGGAATAATAACTCGTTCAGATTAAAATCAAATTTTTCATTTCTTTTTCAGAAAGGATAAAATAAAGTTAAAAATGAAAATTCTTCCACTTTCTCGAAAAAACCAAAAAAAAAAGTTGAAAAAAGGTCAGATTCATCTTGCAAATACAATGCTCCGATCAGTTCCTTTTCTGCATCTGTATATCCAATTTTGCAGCTTTTACCTCAGAATTTGGAGCATTTTTTGAAGCTGAAGCTGCTCCACCAACTGGAATTCCAAAACGGGCGGCACGGGCGGCCAGCTTATCATCTGTGGCAGGCGTTTTTGGAGTGATTCCGAATCTTTCAGCACGTGAAGCCATCGCGTCTTCTGATGTTAGTCGTTTTGAGTCTTCTGGGAGATCAAATCTGGAAAAAATGAGGGTTTTGGAGAGGTGTTAGGGGGAAAATTGGGATTTTTGGGTGGAAAAATGAGCTTTTTTGCACTTTTTTCAGTGAAAATTTTGCATTTTTGGCACTTTTTGAGTTAAAACGTTGAAAATTTAGGTTTTTTACAGTGAAAAATGGGGGGTTTTTGGAGGGTTTAAAGTGAAAATTGGGATTTTTGGCATTTTTTGAGTGAAAAATTAGAATTTTTTGTGTTAGAAAGTTTGAAATTTAGGCTTTTTTAAGTGAAAAAGTTAGATTTTAGGTTGGAAAATTTAGACTTTTGGCATTTTTCTAATGAAATTTCGGAACTTTTGAGTGAAAAATTGAGATTTTTGGCATTTTTTGAGGCAAAAAACCAGAAATTAATGTGTTTTAAAGTGAAAAACGGGGGGAAAATTAGGATTTTTTTTTGACTTTTTTGTATTATAAAGTCAGAAAATGGCTTTTTTTTAATGATAAAATTGGATTTTAGGTTGGGAAATTTGGAATTTAAGGCATTTTTCTAATGAAATTTTCGATTTTTCTGCTGATTTTAAGCGAAAAAATGAGATTTTTCGATTTTTTTTGAGTGAAAATTGGGATTTTTGGGGATTTTTTCAGTGAAAAATCAAGATTTTTAGTACTTTTTCAGTAAAAATTGGGATATTTGGATTTTGTGCATTTTTTACAGTGAAAAATGACAGACTTCAAATTATCGTTCCCGAAATGCTCGACGAGTAAACGCGCTCCATTGAACACTTTTTTCGCGCGCATTCAAATTTAGTTTTTTCATGCCTCCAATATTTTTGTATGGAAAATTGATCGTTTCGCACTGAATTTGTAAATTTTGGAAGAAAATTTTTAACCAAAAATGCTGAAAAAAAAATTAAAATTAAATTCTTGAAAAAAAATAAATTTTTTTCACATTCCAAAAATCACAGATAAGACTACAAAATAACATGAGGGCACTCCTCGGAAAAAGCTGGGAAAAAAGACAATATTCAAGTCGACTTGGAAACATTCGTAGCTTGTTTTTTTTCAGGAATCGAAACTCAGCAGAACTCTACACATCATCAGTGCATTGAGAAGACAATATAATACGTTTATAAATTGGAAAATTTATTATTAATATTATTCACTTTATTATAATTAAACTTTAAAAAAATACATATCAACAAAGTTATTAAGAGAGCGGACGCATTTTGTGCAGTGGAGGTGGGTCGCCCTTTTCTGCAAAATCCAGGAGTTCGAGACGAAGAAGTGGATGAAGAAGGCGGTGGAGGTGGACTATCTGAAAATTTTCCAATTTAAAAACCTAGGGGAGACTGAATTTTCGGACTTTTACATAAATCTGACTGACGAAGAGAAAAAAATCCGATTTTTGTAGGAAATCCAGGAGTTCGAGATGAAGAAGTTGATGAAGATGTTGGTGGTGATGAAATATCTGAAATGTTTCAATTTAAAAACCTAGGAAAGACTGAATTTTCGGAATTATACATCAATTAAACTGACATAGAGAAAAAATCCGATTTTTGTAGAAAATCCCGTCGTTCCAGGCGAAGAAGTGGATGAAGGTGTTGGTGGTGATGGAATATCTGAAATGTTTCAATTTAAAAACCTAGGGAAGGCTGACTTTTCGGAATTATACATCAATTAAACTGACATAGAGAAAAAAATAGGGTTTTCTGGCAGATCCAGGAGCTGGAGACGAAGAAGCTGATAAAGATGGCGGACGTGGAGGACGATCTGAAATTTTTCCATTTATAAACCTAGGAAAGACTGAATTTTCGGATTTCTACATGAGTTTTACTATTGAAAAATCCCGATTTTCGTAGAATTTTTTTAAAAAAACATTTCGAAGCGTGGGAACGTTATAGGGGGTTGTACTAGAGACAATTGGAAATTGAGATAATTAGAGAAAAGTCCTGAAAAAGTAGGTCATGGGAAAATGAGCACTGAAACTCACTATAAAAGGCAACTTTTTGTAATTTTGAAACTTTTTATCATCATGTCATTCATGACAAAATGCCCAAAATGTCCAAATTACGAATCTAAGAAGACTACCAATGTGTATCGACACCTTCGGGAAGTGCATAATGCGAGTGAGGCTGAAGTTGATCAATTCCGAATTCAGAGAAAAGAAGGTAAATCCTTGACGACAAAAGGCAGTGGAGCGTGGAAGTGTCCCGTATGCGAACTAGTTATTCCAACAGAGAAAGGCTTGAAGAACCATATGAACCAGAAGCACAGGAAGAAGCCCATCGATCCTTCGACAATCACTCTTGCTACAACGTCGCCCACAATGGTCTCGCCTCCTCCCAAGGTATTCTATCTGAAAATTTAAAGCATTAAATATAAGTAATTACGTTTCAATTATGACAATTTGATCAGTTTCAGAACAATTTTTTCAGAGAATCCAGCTACCCAAATCGACGGAAAAATCGCTTGTTTCTTCAGTAGCTACAGTTCGAGCCCAACCAACTCAGAAACCAGGAGGAAGGTACAAATGCCCTGTGGAAAACTGTACTTTCTTCAAGACAAGGAAGGAATTAGCGCTTCATTTCTCAGAAAAACATGATCCTGGATCTGAGCTGGAAACTATGAGCTTCGAAACGGAAACTGAGTTCAAAGTAATTTTGCAATTTTCCGGCCAGTAATTTTAGATTTTTTTTGAAGATTTGGCTCACCTGTCGACAAGAAGAGACGTGTAGTAGCATGCAGATCTCTCTCAGCTCTCACGATGGAAACCGCATCACCCATTTTCGCCTCTGCAGACACGAAGGATCTTATCAATCTCGAGCAAAAGTCAAAAATGTTGGCGAATCGAAGAAGAAGACGGGAGATAATGTGTGCCCAGCATTCATTCGAACTGAAAAACACGCGTTAACAGGAGAAATCGGTGTCGTTGGTTATTTCAGTCACTATGGGCATTCACTTGAGCATGCTCGGAGAGCTCTAAGTGATACTGAGACTGAGTATCTGATTGGGTAAAAAATTTTCAAAAAAAAAACAGTTTGATTTCACTTTTTCAGACTCATGAAAGAAGGTTTCAATAATAGACAGATCATCAGAAAACTGGATCAGAAATATGATGAGAATAGCAGACTTGGCTTCGTTCTTTCGAAAGATCTTAGGTGAGCCGACTTCAGACTTTTTTATACGAATTTTTGAAATTTTCAGCTATCTTCGCAAAACTTACTGTTTAAACGAGGGCCAATTAGACGACGACGACATGAAATCGATCAGACGTAGAGTAGAGCGAGATGATCCTGAAGATGGAATTTATCACTTTTCACAGCCAGACTCCAATGGAGATAACTTTATTCTTGGTACAGCTTTTACAAAACGTCAAAACTTAAAATTTAACATTTTCCAGTGTTTATGACGCCATCACAGCAAGAACTGTGTGCTAAATACAACAAGCGTAGAGTCTGTATCGATGACACTCATAAAACTACCTCAGGCGCATTAATTTGAAGTCTGTTTTGATAACGCATGACAGTGCTGGATACGAGATTGGCTTCGAGTCCATACTCGTAGGTTTTCGGAAATTTCGCAGTAAAATCTGGAAAAAGAACACTTAAATTACGAAAAAACCTCAAAAATTGAAAAAAGACGACAAATGCATTGCAAAATAAATGAGACGTCTCCGAAAACTTGGGAAAAACGTTTCAAAAACTCTTATTGAAACTTCCGCGCAAAAGTAGGGCCGAGTCCAGTGGAGCGCGCTTGCATTTTTCAATTTTTGTTTTATTTTTCTTCGGATTTTCTCGCTTTTTACAGAGTTTTCCAGATTTTTTCAACAATTTTAAAAGATTTTCAGAATGATAAGCTCACTGGCAGTCGAATTTGGAGCCCTGCGCCTCGCCTGCACATCTAAGGTTCTGGAAATTTGACCAGAAATGATGGAAAAATAAAAAACAAATAAAATGTTCATTTTCAGATCGTAATGGCGACACGAAATATGCCGGCGCGTGGCACAAAACCACTGCCACGTCATCTCTGGGATATGTCGGATTTGGAAGAGAAAACAAGCGGTCAATACACACATAAACCGCTCAGAATTAATCGATTGGGTGGTCGCGACCCGGAAACTGGCCGAAAAGTCAATCAACACATTGGAGGAGGAGTGAAATTTGATTATTTCATGATTGACTTTCATAGAAGGTGTGGGAAGCGCTGAAAACCCCGAAATTCCGTTAACTTTCAATCAAAACCCCCGTAAAATTCCGATTTTCAGAGGCCCAGCCGACCAAGGAGCCACCTATGATGAGAGAATTCTCGAAATTCGTCGAGATCCCAATCGGACCTGCCATATTGCTCTCTGTGCCGGAATTAATGGAAAACGATGGATTTTGGCCACAGAAAACATGAAGTTCGTGGAGGAAAATCGATTTTTCAATCGTTTTTGGCTTGAAAATCCTGAAAATTCGTTCTTTTCGACATTTTTGTCGCAAAAATACCTAAAAATCGGTAGAAAAATCGCATTTCTGGCTCAAAACCGGTGAAATTTGTCATTTTTCAGTGAAAAATCGATTTTCAAGCTAGAAACCTGATTTTTCAGCGATTAAAACCGAATTTTTTTGTCAGTTATCGTGAAAAATTCGAATTTTTGGGTAAAAACCCCGATCTCAGAACGTATTTAACTTGAAAAATGGAAAAATGCGATAAAATGTGGGAAATTTCACTGAAAATCCATTTTTCTATCGTTTTTTTTAATCCTTCAATCTTTTTTACTCAAAAAATCTCGATTTTTCCATTTTTCCGAGGAAACATCAAATTTTTGCGTTAAAAACCTCGAAAACCATCATTTTTCAGCGATTAAAACCGAATTTTTAGTCATTTTTCGCGAAAAATTCGAATTTTCCGGTAAAAACCCTATCAGGGCTAATTTGACTTGAAAAATGTAAAAATGCGAGAAATTTCACGGAAAATCCATATTTTTAAGTAACGTTTTTTACTCAAAAAATCCCGTTTTTTCAAATTTTTAATGAGAAAATCAAATTTCTAGCTCAAAAATTGTGAAAAAATCGGTTTTTTTGGGCTAAAAACCTCGAAAATCACATTTTTCAGCGAATTTTTAGCAATTTTTCGTGAAAAATTCGATTTTTAAGCTAAAAATTTGAATTTTCAGAGCCGGTGACGTCATCTCAACAAGCGGACATTTGTCTGAAAATCCAGTGATTGGAGTCGAAGGAAATGCGTATCCAATTGGATCTTTGGCTGCTGGAACTGTTATTAATAGGTTCGAAAGTGGTTGAAAACTCGCAAATTCTACGGAAAAAGGCCGAAAAACGCTAATTTTTCTGGAAAATTGGCTGATTTACCATTAAAAACACAGAAAAACGTCGATTTTTCGAAAAATCGCTATAAAAATTCTGCATTTTCCTGGAAAATTGCAGAAAAATGTCAATTTTTGTAGAAAAAAACCATGATGTTCCTGTAAAATGTACGAAAATTGCAAAAAAAAAAAAAGGTCGATTGTCGTGAAAAATCTCGATTTCCTCATAAAATTGCTGAAAATTTCCGATTTTCTCTGAGAAAGGCCGAATTTTCCTGAAAAAATTGCCAAAAAACACTGATTTCACAAGAAATTGCAAAAAATCCTCAATTTTCGATATTTCTATTCAAATAAATAGCAAAAACTCAAATTTTCTGAGAAAATTGCCGGAAAAGCGCCAATTTTTTAAAAAACGTTTGGTAAACATGGCTCAGGCAGGCTTGGGCTTAGACTTAGGCTTAGACGGGCCCGGAAAAAATATAAGTTCACAGAAATTCAAAAAAAAAAACAGAAAAATAGGACATTTAGATCAAAAATCCTTTAAAAAAAAGGCCGAAAAAAGACCAAAAAAGACAAAAAAGTTTGAAAAAAAATACCAAAAATCGGGAAATTTTCACAAAAAAATGTCAAAAATCGGGAATTTTTCACAAAAAAATGTCAAAAATCGGGAAATTTTCACAAAAAAATGCCAAAAATCGGGAAATTTTCACAAAAAAATGCCAAAAATCGGGAAATTTTCACAAAAAATGTCAAAACTGGCCAAATTGCACGGAAAATTGCAGAAAAATTCTCAATTTGTTTTGTTAGAAAAGTCTGAAATTTCTCCACTTTCCAGCATCGAACGCTACCCAACAATGGATTCGGAAACATTTGTAAAAGCCGCCGGAACTTCAGCAACAATTGTTCGTCATCAGGGAGATTTTACAGTTGTTAAGCTCCCACATAAACATGAATTCTCACTCCATCGCACATGTATGGCCACAGTTGGACGACTTTCACACGCTGATATTGATGGAAAAATCTTTGGATCGGCACAGATGCATAGAAGGTAGCGAATGCTCGAAAAAATGAAGAAATCGATTAAAAAAATGATGAAAATATCTGAAGTTTGACGAAAAACGTGACAAAAATGTGCGAAAATTGCTGAAAAAATGCCAAAAATATTTCCGAAGAAATTTGAATTTCCCACTAAAAAATTGTTCAAAAAATTTTAGTTTCCGCTAAATTTTGTCTAAAAAATTTGAATTTCCGGGCAATTTTTTTCAAAAATTTTGAATTTCCCGCCAAAATTTCTTTCGAAAATTTGAATTTTTCGCAAAAATTTTTTTTTTAATTTTGAATTTGCGCCTAAATATTTCAAAAAATTGAATTTTCCGCCAAAAATTTTCACGGAAAATTTGAATTTCCCGCCAAATCTTTGAAAAAATTGAATTCCCCGCCAAAAATTTTCTCGAAAAAATTGAATTCCCCGCCAAAAATTTAAATTTCCCGCCAAATTTTACTCAAAAATTTCGGCAAGAAATTTAACATTTTCTGAGAAAATTTTTATCGGAAAATTCAAATTTTTCGATAAAAAGTTTCAAAACTTTTTTGAAACTCCCCCCAAACCCCTTCTAAATTCCAGATTCGGATACAAAATGTCCTCTGGCCTATTCCATAAAAAAGACGGTTACTTTGGCCGTAAAGTCCGTGCACTTCCGCCTGTTCGGATCCTCGACACCCCACCACAGGCTCCGCCTCCAAATCAGAGATTCACACTGTCGAAGAAGGATCTATCAGGATTACATGGGCATGCAAAGGTTCATAATTTGATTCCAGCTGGATATTCGACACGGGATTATCCTGAATGAAATTATTATATCGATTTTTTAGACATTTTGTTTTTATTGATTTTTTTCTTCTTTTTGTTATTTTCCTTTTTTTTTACACTTTCAGAACAAATAAATAGTGGTAGACTTTTTATTTTTTCAATTATCGAAAATCCCTGAGAGCTGAAAAAGTTGTAGGCGAAAATCGTCGAAAGTTGTAGAAATTTGGGGGAAAAAAATGTAAAAAACAGACTCGTTTGAGATTTACACCCATCCTGGGGTGAGCGGCAAACGATTTTTCCGGCAAATTGCCGATTTGCCGAGTTTGCCGGAAAAACGGCAATTTGTCGAAAATTTTCGGCAAGTTGTGGTTTTGGCCTTTTTCTTGGAAATTTCAGAATTTCAATTTCAAATGGCCAAATTTAACACAGCCTATGAATGTTCCTACATTTATTTTGATAAGTAAGCGAATTCTGTGAAAATAACTTAAAAAAAACGGAAAAAAAAAACTCAAAATGACACAGTTTTAAGTGTTTCCGTCTTGTAAAAAATCCCTCTAGACATTTCCGGCAAACGACAAATCGGCAAATAGCGGGAATTGAAAATTTCCGGCAAACCGGCAATTTGCTGATTGGCCGAATTTGTCGACAAATAAATTTGCCGAACGGCAATTGCCGCCCAGCATTATTAAAAGGAATTTGAAAACCTTTTTTGTTGAAAACTGTTGAGTTTGAAAATATTCTCCAATTTTTCATTACAATCATTCAGAAAACGGTTATATTTTTTCTTCTTCAGGCACTCAAGGTCCTTATACCTATACACACTACACGTCTAGTATTATCAGCTGTGTTTGTTTCTTATCATTATCAACATGGGCACATTCGTGCACATTTGGGCTCCCTTTCCCGGTTTTCGGACGACGAAAAGTATTTCATTTTCGACTTTTTGCCCCCTCGTGACACGAATTTCTCGCTGGGAATTGATTTTTGTCAGTAAAATTAAATTTTAAACCTTAAACTCCGAAAATCCAACCACGTATTTGTAGAAACTCCATTCTATCCGCCAATCTCTGATCTATTGCTACTAAACTATAGATTTATTTTCTTCCGACTTTCCGTTATCAATTTTTTTATTATTTTCGCAAAAATTGCGACAATTCTGCAGCTAGTTTTGATACAAAAGATCAAACATTGAAAATTTCCTTTTTAGTTTTAAATTGTGCTCAAAAAATTTTCCAACTGAAAATTATCATTCATCTGGAAAGTTCTTAAAAATTTGAGAGTTCAAAATTTCATATTTCAAAAGTTTACTGAAATCCAAATCCAAATTCTATTTTCTTTTTTTTTTCAAAAGAACTCCTGGAAAATTTTGAAAGCTTCTAGAAAAGTGGAGAAATCTTGAACATTTCTGAAAATGTTCAGAAATCCCTGAAATAAATGTATTTTTTCCCAAGTTCTAGAAACTTCCGTGACGCTTCCGAAATGTTCGCCTAAGAAGTCGTCAATGTTTGGAAGTTTGTGAAAATATCGAGAAAAGTTTTGGAGGTTAAAAAAAGTTTGAGAAACTTCTAGAAAATTTGTACCAAAATCATTCACATCAGTTGCTTTAAAATTTTATTTGATTTCTAGTGAGCCTTTTAGGGTTCGGAAAAGTTTCAAATCTGTGATAGAAATGAAGTAACTACATACAAATGTATGTACATAACTGTTTATCACCTATTGAATAAACCAAATGCCCTCCATAATAGTGTTTGTAAACATGACGAGACTGAACTCGGACGTTTTAAATTCAAGTAGCACAACGCTAATGAAAGTTCTAAAGTTTTGATTCTCAACCATTTTGTGGGTGTCACTGATATCGGCAGTTGCCGAAGTTGCAGAACCCCAAAACATTTCGGGCACCGGCAACTTTTTGCTTGCCGAAACTTCGGCAATTTTTTGGCAACCGGCAACTTGGTTACCGGTTGCCGCACAGCCCTGAGTGTCACAGTGTCCCATGAGGTTCTTTTCGTTTTCTTAGGCTTTCAAGAGGAAATTCAAGTAAAAATTCGACAAAACCTTCTGCTCTACTAATTTGATTAACTCCATTTTCAAACCCGCCTTGTTAATTTCCACTCAATTTTTACCGGCTCTTATCACCCAGTCATCACGCTGTTATTTCCCTGTATACAAACTGTGTGACTCTTGGTCAATTATTATTTTTTTCTTCAAACAGACCAGTCTTATCATCTTTTGGTATGTTTTCAACATTTCAACTTTTTTGTCTCAAAATTAAGAGGATTTATGTACCTATTCTTCCAGATTTTCTTCACCCCAATGACGTCACCAATCCGATGTCTCGTATTCCTCTTCACCCTGCCACGTGTCATACAAACTCTACACGTGTTGTTTTACATATTGCTCCTTGGAAAGTCCCATATAGACTTTACGGACTCACTTATAGAGTCTCTAGTGGAAAATGGACATACTGTGGTGGGTTTTGGCAAGAAAATTGAACTACACCAAAATTCAGAAATTTAGGATTTAATAATTGCTAGAATGAATAGTCACGTGAAAAGCAATGGAACAAATATGGTGACAAGGAAGTATACTTACGGATTTCAGGTGAGTCTTGTACTAGTTTTTCGATGCACCATGTCGAGAATCGGAATACTTCCTTAAGCCTAAGCCTAATCCTAAACCTAAGCATAAGATGTGGGGACAAGGAAGTGAACTTTCTGATTTCAAGTGAGAATCGTCCTAGTTTTTCGATGCACCATATCTGAAAACCGAAAACTCCCTTAAGCCTAAGCATAAGCCTGAGACTAAGCCTAAGTCTAATTCTTGGTTGCCTCGGCCAACGGGAACCTTTTGAAAAATAAAAAAAACGCTGTAAACCCAAGTCTAAACAGGGTCACTAGCTAACGCTCGCCACTGACGTCAAGCCTAAGCCTAAGCCTAGGCCTAAACCTAAGCTTAAGCCTAAGTTTGGTCAATTTTGAAGATATCAGAGGCTACCAAAATTGAGCAAAGAAAATTTGTCGATGCACCATGTTTTACCATTTAATGTTAGCTTAGCAGCCTAACACTGTTCATATTCAAGAACAAAACCGAGTTTAAGGCCAACAAGAAAGTAATAAATAATCGAATCACCGTGCCCAAATATGTTAGATCTCGCCGCGATTTTTTTAAATTTTTTTGAGTTGGCGATTTCTGACAGGTCTAAGGATACTCAATATATAAGCTATCTGAAGCTTTAAGGAAGAAAGCCCTTGGAACAAGGCACCTCATCTGCTGAACCCATTTAAAGGCCGGGAACGAACATGGAATGAGCATACGTATTACATGGATATTGTCACGGACCTTTGTGAAAGTGAGTTTGTTAACGATTTTACATAATCTGTGCATGTGTTTTCTATTCCAGTTGGGCTCTCCGACGCGGGCCTCCATGCTTTTATATCATCCCAGAAGTACGATATAGGAATTGCTACGGAGTATGAGAATTGTGGAGTTGCACTGATGAAGTACTACAAGATCCCATCAATTGTGTCGGTTAGCTCACTTCCGATTCTGGACCGGCAGAGTCTGGCAGCAGGAATGCCGAACTCTCCTGCGGTTACTCAAGGTAAATTCGGCATATCTCGGTTGGGAATAAAATTATCAAAAACTTCACTATAAGTCTGCAGTTGAGATTTTCTAGATAGCTTTAAATACATCGCTCTAAAATGAGCAGAGATATACGTTGCCAAAGTAAAAAGGGATGTTTTTGTAAAAAAAATACATGGTGTATCAAAAACCCCTTAACTATGTAGGACAGTCGCCTTTGCACTTATAATAGTTTTTTCAGCAATCTTCGAAGCTGAAGACCTTACCACATACTGGGGAAAGTTCAGAAACTTCCTAAACTGGGCACACATCACCCTGATCATCAATCCCTACTGCGAAAAACATCAGTCAGAGGTTATTAAAAAACACCTCGGCGAAAACTTTGACACTTCTAACCTCATCGAATCACTCGATTTGGCATTTGTCAATTCCAATGAATTAATTGAGACACCACGTGTCTCTAGCCACAAGATTAAGTATATCGGAGGAATCAACTTGAAGAAGAGCAAGGATCGGTTGGATGAGGAGGTGGAGAAAGTGATCACGCAGAAGCCAATCGGGAATGGGATTGTGGTGTTTTGCTTTGGAACCCAGGTGAGCTTTTGGACTTAGAGCTTGTTATGGAAGTGGGAGTGACTACAGAAATCCCGTACAGTAGAGTTCTGTAAAATTACTGAAAGATTATTTTGATAGGTTCAATAGGGACATGATATAAATTCTGTGAAGCTAGTGTTGAAGTAATGAAGGGATATTGTATGTTGCGTAATGTTATCTTGCTAAAGAAATGCGTACTGTTTTATTACTTTAAGGGTACTGTTGTGACTCTTTTTCGATATGCCTCCTGTAAGAATAATGTAGAAATATTGTATGTAGTATTATTCTGTAGATTCACCCAGCCAAACATGATATCATGTTAATCATTATCGTAATTATTAACTTCACAAGGTGGGTCAAAATTGAAGGCACACCTTTCCAGGAGAGTATATTACATTACACGGTTCATATATATTTGTGTTACCATAGCTGTGCCGTGTTAGTGAGTGAGTTAGGCTACCCTCGCCGAATTTGATCACCTTGTAAAATTTGCCAATCTGAATGCTCCTGTCAATCATAAACTACTAGAATTGTGAGAAAAGTTTGTTTCTTTGCCCAGTTTGATGATTTTGTATATTGATTTTTTGTAGTTTGAAAATTTAGTGCCTGCCAATTATAGTATTCCTCAATAGATAGTAAATAATGTCAATCAAACGTAGAAGTGGAATGAAGGGCTACAGTGAAGGGGAGATGTGAACAAATGTTTTGAATTGCTTCATAGTTTGAAGTCTAAAGTAAGGGCAGAACTTGAATTCTAAAGTTAATTGGTCTAGAAGCGCGTTCTGGCAGAAGCTTGAGTTTTGCCGCTTAATTAAGCAAATTGCCGGAATTGAAAATTTCCGGCGATTCGGCGAACCGGCAATTTGCCGATTCGCCGAAAATTTTCGGCAAATTGTGCTTTTGCACCTTTTTTTTTTGGAAATTTCAGAATTTCAATTTCAAATGACAAAATTAAACGCATCTTATGAATGTTCCTACATCTATTTTGAAAAGTAAGCGAATTCTATGAAAATAAGTAGAAAAAACACGGAAAAAAATTCCAAAAGACACAGTTGCTGAAAGTCAAATTTCTTTTTCAAATTTTGAAATATACTTACTATTAGGTTTGAAAACTGCAGGCGCACCGCTGATAGATATACGATTGTTCAATTATTTTGAGCCAGTAAAAAATATTCAAAAACAATTCAGACTTGTTTGAGATTTACACCCAGCCAGGGGTGAGCGGATTGCCGGAATTGAAAAATTGCCGGAATTGAAAATTTCCGGCAAACCGGCAAATTGTCGATTTGCCGAGTTTGCCGGAAAAACGGCAATTTGTCGAAAATTTTCGGCAAGTTGTGGTTTTGACCTTTTTCTTGGAAATTTCAGAATTTCAATTTCAAATGGCCAAATTAAACACATCCTATGAATTTTCCTGCATCTATTTTGATAAGTAAGCAAATTCTGTGAAAATAACTAGAAAAAACGGAAAAAATTCAAAATGACATAGTTTCAAGTGTTTCCGTCTTCTAAAAAATCCCTCTAGACATTTCCGGCAAATCTGAAATCTGGCAAACGGCAAATTGGCAAACCGGCAGATTGCCGGAATTGAAAATTTCCGGCAAATAAATTTGCCGAATATTGCCGACCACCCCTGATTTCAGTGTTTCACTCGAGCGCACTTTTGGAGTTGCACCATCTTTATTTTTTGCGTTAACTAACCCCTATTTTTATAAACATGTTGTGTGGTCCTGTACATCTATAGTTTGATCTAATAGGTCTGTTTACGGGTTTATTGTGACCTACAATATTGCCGCTAGCTCTGTTGTTCTTCCCCCTCTCTGTGTTGGCGCTCCCAATGCCTAGCCGCAGACCGTTGCTATTCTGGGGGTAAATAGTCGACCATCAGTCGATATTTTATAACCACACAAACTACACACTCAACCAGGAACCTAATTAGTCGAGTGTCAAACACCGTTCTTATCAGCGTTAGACGAAGGACAGCTGCCAAAACAATGCTTGAAAACTGTGACGGGAGTATAAGCAAAATTGTGTAGTTGGGAGTTTTGGTGGAAACTGCCTAGGTAGCTTGGTTCAGATGTGGCGAGGGTACTAAGAAGGGGCCGTATCTTTTTTTTGGAAAACAAATATTTTAGGAATTCTGAAAGTTTATTTTTTTTTTGATTTTGATTTGATCCTAAGCCTGATCATAAGTCTGAGCTTAAGCCTTAGCCTAAGCATAAGCCTAAGCCTAGGCATAAGCCTAACCCTAAATCTGCTAACTAAACATCTTTTCAGGTTCCATCCTCCCTCTTCCCCATCGAGGTCCGCCGGGCCTTTGCCCAGGCTTTCCGCCACTTCCCAGACTTTACATTTGTCTGGAAATACGAGATGCAAGATGGGGACGAGCAGATCTTCGCGAACACAACTAACCTGAGACTTCTCAAATGGCTCCCGCAGACTGATTTGTTGAGTGAGTCGGTTTTTGGCCTGAAAAAAAAACGGTTTTTTTCTTTTTTCAGACGACGCTCGCACCAAGGCCTTCATCTCGCACGTCGGGCTGAACTCCTACCTGGAATCCTCCTACGCGGGGGTTCCGATTCTTGCAGTTCCCCTGTTCGCGGATCAACCTCACAATGCGTTCTCGGGGATGTCAATTGGGACAACTTATATGCTGGATAAGACACGGTTGACTACCCCGAACATTGTGAAGGGATTGGAGGCAGTTCTGTATGATTCGAGGTGAGCGGGGGAACTTGAAAGATTAGTAGTTTGTGGCCCGTAGTCCGTAGTCCTTAGTCTTCAATCTTTAGCCCGTAGTCCGTAGTCCGTAGTCCGTATTCCATAGTCCGTTTTCCGTTTTCAGTGTTCCTTCCTCAGACCTCATTCTTCAATCTTTAGTCCTTAATCCTTAGTCCTCAAATCTTAGTCTTCAGTCCTTAGTCCTTAGCTCCTTGACATGGTGCATCGATACATCTTCAACAGCTCTTCAAATCTCAATCAATTTTGTAGTTATCAAAAAAATTTCCAACTTACAAAATATTAGTTATTAAATTTTCTATAATTTTGCAGTTAAAAGTTTTCTGATATCTCAAAATTTGAGCAAGTAATGAGCTCCAGAAAAGCAGAATGGAGACATGGTGTATCGAATAACAAAAAAACTTTTTTCAGCTACACCCTTAACGCCAAACGGATTTCAAAAATGCTCCATGAACGTCCAAACCCGCCCAAGAAAATTTTCGTTGAGTGGATCGAATTTGCCTCCCGAAACCCCCTACTTCATCGGAATCTCAACCTTATTGGACAAAATATGTCCGTTTTTGAATATTACTGTTTGGATATTATTAGTTTTTGTATATTATTATTATCAATTGTAATTAGTGTGTTCTATTTGGGCACTGGATGGGTGTCCAGGATGGGCCGACGGGTATTTGGAATTTTGAAGAAACGAAAAGTTGAATGAATTCTTTGATTTTTTTTCTTCAAAATCTAGTTTTCCACTCCATATTTATAAAAATGTTGAATTTTGCTTGCTGAGAGCTTTCATTTAAGTATAATCATGACCTACTTTCCACAAATTTGAAATTTTTTGGGTCCCGCCACGAAATCCCCCGGGTTACTGTAGTTTTTGTGGTATCCCTAAGCTGCTCAATTTGGGGCTAAGAATGATATTATTATAGTTAAATACAAACAAATGATAAGCTGAATTTAAAAAAAATCAATAATTTGATTTAAAAATATTTGGACAAAAATTTAAAAAAAAACAAGTATTTTTGGATTTTTTTCTCCAAATTTCGAGAACTTATCAGTTTCACTTTACTTTTTGAGTTCCACTCGCCGAGAGCTTCCATTTAAGTATAATTATGACATACTTGCTTAAAGTTGGGTCCCACCGCGAAAGCTACAGTAACCCTGGAGGTTTTCGTGACGGGACCCAACTTTTGTCAAATTTATTGAGAGTAGGGGATGATTCAACTTATTTTGAAGCTCTCCGCGAGCTATGTTAACATATTTTATTAAAAAATTTTTTAAAAGTTTGCTCCACCCACTTTGGGTCCCACCACGAAAACAAACAGCAATAATTCTCTTTTTGAACTTTTAACACAAAATTCGAATGAAGCTTGCTGAAAGCTTTAAAATAAGTATAATCATGATCTACTTTGCTAAATTTTGAAAAAGTTTGGGTTACACCATGAAAAGTACAGTAACCCTGGGGATTTCGTGGTGGGACCCAAGAATTTTCAAATTAGTGAAAAGTTGGTCATGATTATACTTATTTTGAAGCTCTCGGCAAGCTTAATTCGAATTTCTGCCTCTTCCTGTATTAAATCCGGAAATTGCATTCTTGACAGAAATAAAAAATAAGGGCAACTTTTAGACACGTGAGTGTCCGACAAAAATGTACAAACTTTGAGCTTTAATAACTTGGCTCATAGCTGGCGCTTTTGCATTCACTAAGTGCGAATGACTCAAAAATAGTTGCCCCACCATGGTCATTATTGAGGGGATTGGTTTTGGGAAGGGTAGAACACTGATTTGCGCGGGTTTCTGGAGACCGCGAAAATTGAATATTTTCTTTGTACTGAAGAGTTTTATATTTTTCAATCCCATACGAGCAGTTTTTCTGACATTTGGTTCCAATTTGTGCACAAGAGAGAACTTCGAATTACCAATTTTTTGAAACTATTTTGAAATAAATTGACCAACTTTCCAAAATGTAGGCCATCATTCAAATTTTGCAAAATTAAAAGGATGGATTAAACGTGAAAAACTTTTCTACCACTCTCTCTCTCTCTCTATTTTGGGGATGAATTCGATCATTTTCATTTCTTATTTTTATAATGTGAGGAGAATTTAATTTTAAAGATTTTTCGAGATTTTTACTTTTTCTCGAATCGCACCAGGGTTGTGCCGCAAATTTGCCGAATTTGCCGAGCTCGGCAAATTTTGAACTTCGTCGCACACATCAAAAATTTGGCATTACACTTTTGACGAAAACTATTGGCTTTTGTCTACAAAAGTTTAGTAAAATAGCACAAAATTGAGTTATTGTGATGGTTAATCGAAATTTTGAAATTTGCCGCACACCCCTGGACCACACTATTCGAACATTTTGGCCAATTTTAACCTCACTAGGCAGGCTGGAGGATGCTATCGTATTTCCCTCAAACCCAAAAATCAGAGATTAGAGCCGCCCTCTTACTCTTAGAAACTTTGAGTCACTTGTATCCCTACTCCCAGCAGAGCAGGCCGGAAGCCTTCTATGAGACGTATGTTTCTATAACTACGTCTGTTTTTGGAAAGAACAGTCAATCCGGATTGAGGGCCGCAGGCCCGAATACACATAGAAGTGTTGGACAATCGTTGAACCTACTCTAAGCCCAATAAATCAGGTTGAGGGCCGCAGGCCCGAATACACTTAAAAAAGACCCAGAAAAATATTATCTTCAAATGACCATGGCTCAGTCAATTTTGTTTAAAAAAGATCCAAATTTTCCCCAGTTTACCAACTTAATCTACTGCGAAGCCTAGCGCGCTTGACGCGCTAGTCATACTAAATAAAAAATAATGAATTCAACAAAAAAGTATTCATTTCAAAAAAAAGATCAAATTCAAGTCAACAGATCAAACAGTACAAAAATCAAAATTCAACGACAAAAAATGCTTAAAAATTAAGTTTTTCTCCAATAGATTTCCGAATAATTTCCACCAAAATCTGGAATTCCTTCTGTTTTCCAGTGTCATTTTTCTGTTTTTCCAGGAATTTTCCGATTTCGAAAGCGGCAATTTCGAACATCATTTGATTACGCTCACGGGTGATCTGAAAATTTAAATTTTTTTGGGGGGAATTTCGGATTTTTGTCAAAATTGAATTTTTAGGAATTTTATTAAAAATTCGGAAAACTTTTCCACAAAAAAAAGTTTTCTTTGCAATTTTTTTTCTGAATTTTACTGGAAATTTAAGAGTTGTTTTCGAATTTTTAGGTGCAAATTATCTAGAAATTGCAATTTTTCATTCATTTTCGATTGAAAATTAGATTTTTTCTGAAACTTTACATTTTTAGGAACAAAAATTTGAATAAATTTTTTTTTTGAAATTTTTGGAAAAAAAATTTTTCCGAAATTTTTTTTTTCCAAAAACCATTTCTATGCCATTTTTTCTAAATTTTCCGAATTTTGAGCTTATTTCGCACTGAAATATCAATTTTCTCTCAAAAATCCAAATCCCCGCATACCAAATCATCCCTAATCGCAGTAACATATGCTCCGAGCAATGAGCAATACTGTACATAATGTTGCTCATAAATCACAGTTTCTCGTTCTAAAATCTGCGTTTTAATTGCTCCGAGAAGGTCTCGACACGACTGGGATGACGTGGAAAGCGTCATTTGGCGGATTGTGTTACGTTTTGGTGACCACAAGGCGAAACGGTATTCGATGCTGAAAAAATGTTGGTTTTGAGGGGTTTTAGAGCATTTTTTAAGCTAAAAATTTTTTTTCAAAAAAGTAAGACTAATATTGTTAGTTTCAAAAAATTTTGATGTTTAAAAAATTGTTAAAATTTCGAAAAAAAAAATTTTTTTGTGAAAATTTTTTTTTCTCAAAATTTTTATTGCGAAATTCGATTTCTCCGTGGTTTTTTATCCATTGGAGCAAATTTGGAGTTCTAGTGCATATTTGCGTAAAATCCGGTGTTTTAGGTTACGGTAGTCGGTGTTTGCGTACTTTTGGAGCTACAGTAACCCAGAAATTTCGAAAATTGAGCTAAAAACCAAAGAGTAATAGATTTTTGTGAAAAATCCCCGGATTCTCCATGCTTTTTTACCCTTTATGATCAAATTTCAGGAATTTAGAGCATAATTGCGTAGAATCCGGTGTTTGCGTACTTTCGGAACTACAGTAACCCGGAAATTTGTCGGCGAAGCATTTTTTCGCGGCTCAAGATTTTTCAAGATCAAATTTCAGTGAAAAAAATCGAGGTTTAGTGCTTATTTGCGTAAGACTCGGTGTTTGCGTACTTTCGGAGGTACAGTAACCCGGAAATTTTGAAAACCAGGTTGGAAATCTGTAAAAAATTGGGTTTTAGTGAAAAATTCGGATTCTCCGTGCTTTTTACACCCCGTCGACTCAAATTTCAGATTGCTAAGGCGAAATTGCGTAAGATCTCGTGTTTTGGATTACGGTAGCTCGGTGTTTGCGTACTTTCGGAGCTACAGTAACCCGGAAACCTCAAAATCCAAGCTAGAAACTGGAAAATTTGCCGAAATCAATAAGAATCAAAAGGGAGTTCGACATTTTTCGTGAAAAGGTCAAATTGCTGGAAAATTCGCCGAAAAATTACTGCAACGTGAATTTCACAAAAAACGGGCGGGGTTGGATTAAAATTTCCAATTCATTTCTTTGTTTCCAATCAACTCCAACTCGCTCTTCAACTCCAACTCGCAAAGGATTTCTCAGTGAAACGAAATGTCTGCCCGTGGAAATACATCAGCTCAAAATCGTGCAGCCAGTGCTCTCGGAGCAGCTGCATCTTCAACTTCTGGACAACCGGCAGAAACGCCACGTGCAGCTCTGAAACGCCACGTGGCTCCGACTGAAGGATTGGCTGTTGCTCAGGTAGGGTTTCGAGCCAAAAAATCGGAATTTTTCGATATTTTCCGGGGGAAAAATGGCTTTTACTCGACTATTACGAGCTTTCTCGTTGAAAAATCAACTGTAAATCCAAATTTTCCACTCAAAATAGGATTTTTATCGGATTTTTGAGTGTAACACTGCAACTTTTTCCTCACGAGGGACGAAGAAAAGTGGTTTCTAGGCCATGGCCGAGGGGCCGACAAGTTTCAGCGGCCATTTATCTTGCTTTGTTTTCCGCCTGTTTTCTTTCGTTTTTCATCGATTTTTTTCGTTTTTTCTTAATAAAACTGATAAATAAATATTTTTTGCAGATGCTAAAACAATTTCCAATTAAAAAAATTATGTATTCAGTGGGCAAGCAGCGGTGAAAGTGGTCAATGCAATATGATGGATTACGGGAATAAAAAACCCAAACTTTTTCTGAAACATGGTATATATTCTGCTTAGAGGCTGAAACTACCCGATTTTTATAACTAGACCGCTGAAAAAGTTTTGAGATTTTCAAAACTCGACATTTTGTGCGAAAATCTCGACTTTTTCACCAAAAAAGTTGAATTTTGGAAACCTCAAAACTTTTTCAGCGGTCTCGTTATGAAAATCAGGTAGTTTCAGCCTCTAAGCATCATATGTATCATGTTTCAGAAAAAGTTTGGGTTTTTTATTCCCGTAATCCATCATATTGCATTGACCACTTTCACCGCTGCTTGCCCACTGAATACATAATTTTTTTACTTGGAAATTGTTTTAGCATCTGCAAAAAATATTTATTCATCAGTTTTAATAAGAAACAACGGGAAAAAGCTGTGAAAAACAAAAGAAAACAGGCGGAAAACAAAGCAAGATAAATGGCCGCTGAAACTTGTCGGCCCCTCGGCCATGGCCTAGAAACCACTTTTCCTCGTCCCTCGTGAGGAAAAAGTTGCAGTGTGTAAAACCTTGTGAAAACCCGAATTTTCGACTTGAAAAGTGCGTAAAAATGCAGATTTACAGTCAATTTTCTAGAAAAAATTGGTTTCTAGTCAGTTTTTCATGCCAAAAACTGCTAAACTCATAGCTTTTAGGTCTAAATTCAGTTGAATTTAGACTGAAAACCTCGATTCGAAGCCAATTTTCGGCTTTTTTGGGAGGAAATTCATATTTATACTCGATTTTTGCAGAATGACATACACAATTTCCTGTTCGAATCACACGGACAAATCTTCGATATGGCGATGATGTACGCCGAATCGGCCGGTTTCAAACGAGATCACCTCTCGTACGCCGCGTTCGGTTTGATCGCATTCTTCTTGGTTTTCGGATCTGTGGCACGTCTTTTGTGCAATTTGATCGGTTTCGGGTATCCGACGTACGCCAGTGTTAAGGTGAGTGGCACGCCTTTGTTGAAGGCATACAAATGAGCCTGGTAGGCAAAGATAGGATGCCTTGTAGGCATGTGTAGGCATGAGCTATTTTCTGCATTGCAGATCATCTTGGCGACAGTAGGAGCATACCGCCTTTTAGACACGCGTGAGTAACCTTGTAGGCATGAGTAGGTCGCCTGGTAGGCAACGGTAGGCTGCCTTGTAGACTGAAGGTAGGTTTCCCTGTAGGCAGGCAAACAGCCAGGTCTACCGTCTTTTCCCTATTTCGTAGGCACCAGGCAGACGTAGATCATCTTCGCGATAGAGATACGTTGATTTGTAGGTAGGAGTAGACAGAGGCCTCCTCTAGAGGAAGATGTCAAATATGTGGGCAGGCGTAGGTCGCCTTTTAGGCAGCCATTAGCTCAAAAAACCTTATCTACATTGATGGCTAGGTAGATGTACACAGAGGAGGGTCAACTTATAGGCAACGGTAGGCAGACATGTTGGAAGGCGTAGACCGCTTAGTAGGCAGGCATAGACGGCCTTGTATGCATGAGGAAGTCGTATAAACATACTATAGGCGTAGGTCTTCTTTCCAGCGGACATGCACGAATGTTATCTGACTGAACCTTTTCTACAGTGTAGACAAGGTAGGTGTAGGTCGCCTTGAAGGCATGATCACTGTAGACAGGACAAGGCATTATAGACCGACATGTAGGTAGGCATAGACCGGCTTATAGGTACAAAGCAGGCCGCCTTTCAGACAATTGGCTTTGTAGGCACAAAGAAGGCGTAGGCCTCCTGGTAGGCTTTCTCAAATTTCACCGATTTCCAGGCAATCCGTTCGCCGGGAGGCGACGACGACACGGTCTGGCTGATCTACTGGACATGTTTCGCAGTACTGTACCTCGTCGACTTTTTCTCGGAGGCAATTCTGTCGTGGTTCCCGTTCTACTATATTGCGAAGGCATGCTTCCTGGTGTACTTGTATCTTCCACAAACTCAAGGATCTGTCATGTTCTATGAGACAATTGTAGATCCTTTGGTCATTTTTGTTGATAAGAATCTTGATAAGTTCTATTATAATAGGTCCAACTAGAAGGCCAATGCACACACAACGAAGTAGCGACGAACTAAACGAAATTTTGATGAGCCAAAAAAAAAAAGTGAAAAATGAATAAATATTCAGTTTTTGTGTGTTTTTTTCGACTTTTCTGCACTTTTTCAGGACGAAAATCGAATTCTCCGCGATTTTTCGCTCCTGGGCACCGAATTTCGGAGTTTTTGTGCAAAATTGCGTCAAATTCGGTGTTTGCGTACCTTTGGGAGGTTCCAGTAATCTCTTACGCGTTTTTCTGCACTTTAAAGATGAAAATCGCTTTTTTTCGCGATTTTTCACCCCTATAACACAGTTTCAGGGATCTAGTACAAAATTGCGTAAGATACAGTGTATTGGGTTACTGTAGCACGGTGTTCTCGTACTTTTGAAGCTACAGTAACCTCTTACGCGCTTTTCTGCACTTTGCAGGTCGAAAATCGCTTTTTCCGCGATTTTTCGCTCCTGTTCACCGAATTTCCGGGTTTTTGTGCAAAGTTGCGTCAAACCCGGTGTTTGCGTGATTTTGGCGCTACAGTAATCCGGATTACATTTATTTTTTGATTTTCCACATTTTCTGCGCATTATCAGCACGGTAATCAACAAATTTTTGCGATTTTCCAAATGTTTCACTCAAATTTTAACATTTTTATGCGAAATTGCGTAAGATCCAGTGTATCGGGGTACTGCAGCACGGTGTTTGCGTACTTTTGAAGCTACCGTAACTCGAAAATGTGGAAATTGAGCTAGAAGTGTCTAGTTTTGTGAGTTTCGACTCAAATTTGACCAGGAAATCGGGTTTGTGCTCAAAAACTGACGAAAAAAGAGATTTTCATGAATTTTGGGCAGTTTATCAGGAAATGTCGTAATTTTATTTTTTTTTTCCAGAATCTTCCATGATTTTTCGCCTTTTTTGCAAGAAAAATCTTGTAAAAACGCAATTTTCGGATTTTTTTCTAGAATTTCTGGGTTTTGTGCAATATTGCGTAAAATCCAGTGTATCGGGGTACTGCAGCACGGTGTTTGCGTACTTTTGAAGCTACCGTTACCCGAAAATGTGGAAATTGAGCTAGAAGTGCCTAGTTTTGTGAGTTTCGGCTTAAATTTAGTGAAAAATTCGATTTTGAGCTCAAAATTTAAATTTTTCATGATTTTTGGGCCATTTTTCCTAAATTTTTACCTATCTCCAACCGGAGAATTCAAATAAGCGGCAATCAAAATGGTCATTGCAAAATGTTCATCTCCCATCGAATATTGCTCATAATTTTTCAGCAAATTCTCGTAAAATGGCATAAAAGCGTCCAATCCGGCGACTTTTCCGCTCATTCGGAGTCCAATTTTCGCGTCTTTTGCCGCAGCCAAAATATATCCGTTTAAAATGCGATGAGCACACTCTGCGATGACGTCATCCGCCAGAATTTCTGCTCCAATCAGAAAAACTTCCGCGATGTGAACGTAGAATTCGTTGGGTTCGGCGAACGCGAAAAACGCGGATTTTCGTTCAGAAAACAGCAAGAGAGTCCAGAGAAGCGAGAGACGGACGATTTCCACGTCATCTGGGGTTACTGTACCGTGGCGGCGTTCGACTGCGTCAAGGACACGGCGAACTGGGATAAGTGTCCAGCAATTGTCTAAAATTGGGTTAAGACCCTTGCCGAACTCGTAGATTATCGATTTTGAGGAGGAATCCTGGAAAAAATTGATTTTTGAGAGGTAATTTAGCGATTTTTAGCAGAATTTATGGGATTTTTCTGAAATTTTTTTTTTAATATCCTGACAAAAATAGAGATTTTTCAAAGAAAATTTCAATTTTTTATAAAAAAAAAGAGAAAATCTGTGTTTTTTTTTTGTTGGTAAATTATCGATTATCCTGGGTTTTTTCTCCAAAAAATCAATAAAATATTACTGTAGCAATTTCCTCCAAATAAAGTGTCTTAATTTGATCGATTGATGAGCGTGCCAGTTCCAGAATTGGGTCGGGTGTGCTGAAAATTAGAAATTTTAAGTTTTTCGGGGTTACTGTAGCTTCAAAAATACGCAAACACCGGATATTACGAAATTTTGCACTAAAATCAGATTTTCTTTGAATTTTTGGGTTACTGTAGCTTCAAAATTAGGCAAACATCGGATTTTACGAACTTTTACACGGAATTTTGACTTTTTTAAATTTTCGTGGTTACTGTAGCTCCAGGAGTACGCAAAAAACGGATGTTACGAAATTTTGCACTAAACTTCGATTTTTCTGAATTTTTGGGTTACTGTAGGTTCAAAAATACGCAAACATCGGATTTTACGAAAGTTTGCAGTAAAAATCAAAAAAAAAAGGTTTCTGGTGTGAAAAAACATGGGAACCCCGCATTTTAAGTTAAAACTTCTCAGAGAACCCAATTTTTGGCATGTTTTCACTGAAATTTTTCGAATTTTCCGGGTTACTGTAGCTTCAAAAGTACGCAAGCACAATTTACCTTCCCGCAGAGGTTTCCGGTCGTAATTTGCAGTTATCGAAGAGTTTTACGGCGTTTTTTTGCTGTCGAGAGACCAAATTTCGGCCGAATTTCGCGGTTAGATCCAGTTGAACAGCGTCCTGAAATTTCTCAGATTTTCCATTTTTCACGGAAAAAAAATTTAAGCCGAAAATTTCAAAAATGTCAATTATTTTCCAGAAAACCTATAATTTTTCAGAAAAAAATCGATAATTTTCAAATTTTACCGTCGCCAGTCGATTATATTTCTCCTGATCCTCTCGATTTCCATATTCTTCCAAAACTTCCAACTCATTCATCATTTCCTCCACAACTTTTGTAGGCGGAGCTTGAGCCGGTGGCTCCGGAGCACCTTTTTGCTCATTTTCCGGCTCTTTTTGCTGCCGAGAAGCCTTGAATTTGCTGATTTTTTTGGGCTTTTTTTGAGTTTCCTCCGAGGCTTTATTTCCTCGATTTTTCAAAAATTCCAGCAATTTCGGATCGAATCTCTCGGTAATTTCCAGCTTCATTTCTTGAATTTTCTCAAAATCCAGAGATTTCAAATATTTCTCGTTTTCAGCTTGAAAATCGTCACTTCCCGATGGATTTTCAGTGGTTTCCTGCTTAAAATCCAGATTTTCCGCCAAATTTCCATTGATCCGGTCGAATTCCGCGGCGAAAAAGCTCTTTCCGCCTAAATTCGTCAGAGTTTTTGGATTTTCCGCCGAAAAATACGCAGAAAGATCCAGCGGCTCGGGGAATCCGTCATCTTTCGAGTATAATTGGAATTTCTGAAGATTTTCCGCCAAAATCTCCGATCTTTCCGCGAAATTTCGCTCTTTAACTGGGAAAAGCACGCCGGAAGCGGCCTGCTCCTCATCAAAATCGATTTGAAAACGGGCGGCCTGATCGCGGACGACTTTCGACGGCAATGAAGCAACTTCCTCGACTTTCTGCCGATTTTTCATCTTATGAATCTCGACACTCGGTTTTTTGTTCGCCGCCTCCCATTCTTCCTGCATTTTGAGCAGATCATCGTCGGTTTCCGTCGCCGTAGGACGTTTTACGTGTTCTGACATTTCTGAAAATCTAAATTTTATCGATTTCTTACGAAAAAATGCTGAAAAACACCCGTTTTTATCGATTTTTCCATTACAATCGGTAAAAAACCTGATATTTCAAAAGTTTGCGCGTCAAGTCTGTCGCCGGGTACGCAGACACACCATCACGTCAGATTGCACATTTTGAGAAAGAATTCTTCAAAAATGGGGAATTTTCGATTAAAAATCGCTATCATGTCTATAAAAATTGGAAGTTTTCACGATTCTAACGTAAAATTACTGGAAAATCTAAATCTCAACGATTTTTCGATAAAAAAAAATTCAAAAATAACACCGAAACACTGGATCGGACTTAGTATGAGCTGAAGAATATTTTAAAATAGAACTTTTATTGACGCAATGAAATTTTAACGATATACAGCACTAAATAGAAAAAAATCTTTTGCAATAAGACCGGCTTTATGTGAAATTGAATAAATTTGAAATGGAAAATCGATCAATCTGCCCAAGTATCAGTGGATGTAGACGGCTGCTGGCACGGCTCAGGAAGTTGGAAAATTTCTCGCATTTCCTCGGCGCTTTTCCCATTGATACGACTGGCGACTGTTTGGGTTCCATAATTCACGAGTCCGGTAATATCCAAATCATAGGCAGCTTTAATAACAGCTAGCAAGTTTCCCATCGGCAGTACACTGAAAAAATGTTGATCCCAGGACGGAATGACGACTTTCTTTTTGCCTTTTTCGGCTTTTGCAATCTCTGGATCGTCTCCCTTGTGTTGATCACACCATTTAATCAGTAGATCCAATGTGTATTCATGTTCATCAACAGGTATCGGCTTAATCTCCGCACAGTCTTCTTTATCATATCCTAGCTCTTTGATAGTTGTAGAAATAGTGCTGGAGAGCTGGAGAGCACGGATATCTGCCTGCAGCACCTCTCCATTGGAAGAAGCCAGTTGAAGTAGGCGAGGTGGTGCGCTTGGAGGAGCCGGCTTTGGAGCACTAAAAAAAGCGCGATTTCTGATTTTTTGAGAAAAAATTGCTGAAAAATAAAAAATTTTTAATGATTTTTCAATGAAAATTGGGAAAAATGCTATCAAAATACCTGGCTGGTGCACGTTTTTTATTGTTTTTCTTGTTCTTCGGCATCTGCTTTCTGGCCCAAATTTGATGTCTGAAATACACAAAATATAGGTTTTTTTAAAGTTTTTGTGTGAAAATTCGAAAATTTTCGATTGAAAATCGATATTTCAGCAATCAAAATTGGTAAATTTCCCGAAAATTGCTTAAGAAATCCTGTTTTTATCGCTTTTTCGCTAAAAACGTTTTTAAAATCGAAAAAAAAAATATTTCGAAAGTTTGTGCGTCAAGTTTGGCGCCGGGTACGCAGACACACCATCACGTCAGATTGCACACTTTCCAGATTTTTTTTGAAAAAAAAGTAATTTTCGAATAAAAATCGATGTTTAAGCTATTTTTTTTAACAAAATAATAAATCTAGATGCAATTTATTCAACAAAAAACCCTATTTAAACATAACAATCACCAGAAAACAAGAAATTATCGATTATCAATCAAAACATGGGTAGTTTTCGGTCGCCGCTTGTTCTCCACATACAAGAACCGCCACTGCCAATCTCCGTCTCGTTGCTCCATTTCAGCTTGAGCAATTCCCTCATCTCGGTCTCCTTTCACGTGGAAAAGCACCCGAATCCGCTGCATTCCGTCCTTCTCGTACTTGTGATGTGCCACGTGGCGGCGGCGTCCACGTGACGTTTCCTCGCCGAATCCGGCGATTGAGGCGCCGAATATTTCCTGACAACGGCCATCATCACGTACCAATGCGAGAGCTCTGCAAAAAATATTTGATTTAAATTGGTTTTTCCCGGAAAAAAGTGAAAAACCAACTTATTGAAAATTGTCTGCGGGGAATCTTGAGCGAAAAATTCCCCGGCGAGCACATAGATAAATGCACCAATTAGACCGATTCCAGCGACAACTGCCGTGTACATAAACGTGTTCGACGCCTTTTCAGCGACTTTTCCGCCAAATGTCGTCGGTTTCGCCTTCTCATGCACCAAAACTTCCTCCAAAATCGATCTCTGGAGCGCATGTTCCTGTTTTGAGGGTGATTTCTGTGATTTTTCAAGTGCTGTGATCGTTCGGGAGAAGCTGCGAAATTGGGATGGTGTTAGGAAGTAGCTGGAAGATTTTTCATTATTTTTCTCTAAAAATTGCCGAAAAGTTACCTTTTCAGCACATTTTGCGTGACTGCACCTGCACAAAGTTTGCTGAGCGGTGTCATTACCTGAAAAGTCAAAAAATTTGAAAAAATTTAAAGGAAAAATTAAGAAAAACGGAAAAAAACTGATTTTGAGAAAAAAATAATTTTAAAAATAGGAAATATTCCAAAGAGACACCACAGAATGCCAGGGAAACTGAAAATTGGAGAATGCAAGTCTATAGTTTTTCCTGCAGCTTAGAAGTGAAAATAAAAGTATTTCCAAGTCGCCTATTTTTATATTAAATTTTATTTTGATAAATTGATTTAAATCCACATTTTAAACAAAATTTTACTGAAATCATCTTGGAAAATCTCGCAGATTTCTTTCTAATAAAATTTTTTGCATCGTAATGCAAACGCGCTCTATCTACACATACTCCTCTCGGACAAACATTTATTTAATGAATTTTTGCGCGTTTTTAACCATTTTTCCACTATTTCTTGTCGAATTTTCACAATTTTTTTAATGATTTTTTTGCAGAATGTTGTCTCAAAAGATTCTTCTCAACCTCCGTGCCTTCGCCTTTCACCCACTGGCCTACAGCACCACCACAAACCCGGCTAACGAGGTTTTCATCGAAAGATTGACTGGAAAAGATGAAGGTGCGCAGCCTTTTTGATAATTTTTATTAAAAATTTTGCTTCCAGGAATCACAATTCTCAACATGAACCGTCCGGCGAAGAAAAACTCCTTGGGACGAGTTTTTATGGACCAGGTAGGCAGTTTTCGCAGAGTTTTGCCGCAAAAAATTACATTTCCAGTTCCGTGAGGTGCTCGACGAGCTCAAGTACGATCCAAAGACACGTGTGGTGATTCTCAACTCGAAATGCGATAATGTGTTCTGTAGTGGTGCGGATTTGAAAGAACGCAAGACTATGAGCCAGCAGGAGGCCACCAGATTTGTCAATGGGCTCCGTGACTCGTTTACTGATGTAAATAACTTGAATTAATCGATTTTCAGTCAAAAAATCGAGAAATTTGCGGTTTTTTCCCCTGAAAACGTCGAAATTTTCAGGTAGAACGCCTTCCACAGCCAGTTATCGCCGCAATCGACGGATTTGCACTGGGAGGTGGATTGGAGTTGGCACTGGCTTGTGATATTCGTGTTGCTTGTTAGTGAAAATAATTTTCCCTGGGGAAACACTAAAAAAAAAAATTTTTGAAAACGTCAAATTTAGTTCAAAATTCGAGAAAATACGTAATTTCCTGACTTTTCCACTTGTAAAATGCCAAATTTTGTCTAAAAATTCAATTTTAATTCAAAAATTACAAGTTTTAACGTGAAACTTCTATTTTCGGCAAAAATGCTCTTAAAAGCTTCTTAAAAGATCCTTTTCAGCAGAAAATGCTCAACAACTCAGCAAAAATCTCAAAATTTCCACCAATTTGGGTCAAAGAACCTCATTTTTGCTCTAATTTTCCCATTTTTTCTGCTGGAAAATCCAATTTTCAACCAAAAAATGCCGAAAAACTTAATTTTCATGTAGAAAAAGCGTAAAACTTTTCAGCTCGAAACTTTTTTTTTCAGTTTTGCATTAATTTCCCCATTTTTTCAGCGCAAAAGACAAAAAAAAAAGAATTTTATTCCGAAAATTCCCAATTTTTAGCCTAAAAATCTGAAAAATTTGAACCATTTTGACTCCATTTTCAGCAAAAAAAAAGCATAAGAATCTAAAACTTTCAATTATTTTTAAGTAAAAAACTCTTTTTTCTCTCATTTCTCAATTTTTGCGCAAAAATGCCTAAAAACCTGCATTTTTTGCGCAAAATGCTCTAATTTTCATGTAAAAAACGTAAAAATTAGGATTTTTCAGCTCAAAACTTATTTTTCTTCGATTTTGCATTAATTTTCCCATTTTTTCAGCACAAAAAGCCAAAATAAGTCTATATTGAGTGAAAAACTCATTTTTGCCCTAATTTTCATGTTAAAAAACGTAAAAATTCGAATTTTTTAGTTTTAGCTTTTCATAGAAATTTACCTTTTTTCCCAAAAACTACGAAAATTTCGGTTTTTCATCACAAAAATCGTGAAAATTGCCATTTTTTGACTTAAAAATCCAATTTTTAAGTAAAAAATACTTGAAAATCTCCATTTTGAGTCAAAAAACCAAAGTTTTGCTCCAATTTTCCCATTTTTTCCAGCTCAAAAAGCCAAAATGGGTCTATTTTGAGTAAAAAACTCATTTTCGTTTCATAGAAAATTGCATTTTTTCAACACAAAAAATACGAAAATTTTAATTTTTCAGCTCAAAAATCGTGAAATTTTCCATTTTTTGACTTAGAAATCCTTTTTTTCAGGCAAAAATTTCAAAAAATCTTCATGTTGAGTAAAAAAACCTAAGTTTTGCTCTAAATTTATCCATTTTTTCAGCTCAAAAAGCCAAAATGGGCCTAGTCGAAACAAAATGGGCTCTAATTCCCGGCGCCGGAGGTTCTCAACGTCTCTACCGTATTGTCGGAGTCGCAAAAGCCAAAGAGCTCATCTACACAGCTGAAGTGCTCAACGGAGCCGATGCTGCCAAGCTTGGAGTCGTTAATCACGTCGTTGAAGCCAATCCAATCGAAAAATCACTGGAAATCGCACGAAAAATCATTCCAAGAGGCCCGATTGCTGTGAAATTGGCCAAATTGGCAATTAATTTGGGCTCTCAGACTGATATTACCAGTGCTTTGAGTGTTGAGCAACAATGTTATGCACAAATTGTACATTCAAAAGATCGATTAGAGGGAATGGCGGCTTTTGCTGAGAAGAGAGATCCTATTTATAAGGGCGAATAAATTTTGGGAGAAAAGGGAGAAATTCGGCGGGACATTGAGTGAAAAATCGCGAAAATTCGACGAAAAACGAGTGAAAATTGAATTTTCTTGGATTTTTGGATTTCTGGCAATTTCGGCCCGAAATTCAGAAAAAAAAATTAGTGAAAAATCGTAATTCTCGAAAAACTTGAATTTTTCACAAATTTTCTGCGATTTTTGATTTAAAAATCGACTTTTCAGAAATATTTTGAACACATTTTGATGAAAATTTGTGAAAAAAAAATTCAAAAACTGTGTGAAACTTGATTTTTCAAGAGATTTCGGAGTTTTTAACGATTTTTAAGCGCATTTTTGCGCAAAAATGCTGAATTTTACAAAAAAAAAACGTGATTTTTTGATGCAAAAATGTCAAAAATTGCACAATTTTTTAAAAATTTTTGCAGAAATTTTCAACTTTTCATCGATTTTCCCGATTTTTCTCTCAATTTCTCCCATTTTTCCTATACTTTCTCGAATAATTGTATTTCTAGATGTGTCGCTATTATTTATTTTAATTTCAGGATTTTTTGAGCTTTTTCAATGTGTAATTTTACACCGGTTTTTAATAAAGTTTTTATCGCATTTTTCCCAAATTTTTGTGTGTTTTTTTTTCGGTTTTTGCCGAATTTTTTACCTTTTAATGCTTATTTTCAGATCCAGCTCAACGAGAGCTTCAATTTGACTATAATCATGACCTATTTTGCTAAAATTTGAACGAAACGTTGGGTCCCGCCACGAAAACTACAGTAATCCCGAGGGGTTTCGTGGCGAGACCCAATTTTTTTGTAATTTCCAGCAAAGTAGGCCATGATTATACTTATTTTAAAGCTCTCAGTGAGCTGGAGCTGGAAAAAGCTGAAAATAACTCAAATTTTGAATTTTATTTCCAAAAAAAAAAGTATTTCCATAAATAACAGTATTTTTTTGGGAAATTCAATATTTTTTTGTTATTTTCAGCTTTTTTTCAGCTCCGGCTCCCTGAGAGCTTTGATTTAAGTATAATCATGGCCTACTTTGCTGGAATTTGAACAAAATCAGGTCCCTCCACGAAAACTACAGTAACCCGGTGGTTTTCGTGACGAGACCCAACTCAGAGCAAAGTGGGTCTTGATTATACTTATTTTAAAGCTCTCGCTGAGCTGAAACCGATTTTCAGCCAAATTTTACGAAAAAAAAATCGAAAATCTAAGAAGTTCTAGTAAATTTGGCATTTTTCCAGTTGAAAATTGAATGAACAATGCATTTTTCCAATTTTTTGAGAATTCACTCATGAAATTTAAAATCTGCTTGCCGAGAGCTTCAATATAAGTATAATCATGACCTAGTTGGTTCAATTTCGAAGAAAATGGGTCTCGCCACGAAAATTACAGCAGTTTTCGTGGCGAGACCCAACTTTTTTCAATTTCGAACAAACTAGGTCGTGATTATACTCATTATGAAGCTCTCGATGAGCCAAATCCAACAAAGCCCAAGTTTCAGATGCATCTATCTGTTCTCCGTCGACTTTCAGCGGCGTCGGCTTCACCTCAAAAATGGGAAATTTTCGCGTCAGTTGTGTTGTCGAGAGCTCCTGTCGTAGCTCCACCAATGTCGGAAGTCGAATCAAGATTTCATCGACTTCAAATGGCTGAAGAGCAAGAAAAGAGCCTAATGTGTAATTATGAGCTCAAAACGAAACAGGATGAGAAGTATGGAGCAGGATTATTTGGAAATTTTGAGCAAAAAAATCTCGATTTTTCTGCGAATTTCAGATTTTTTTCGATTAAAAAAATAAAAAATTTGATATTTTTTCTTTAAAAAATAAGCGAAAAATGTGAAAGCACCTTTTTTTGAGCAATTTTCGTTTAAAAAACGCGAAAATTAGCAATTTTTTGCTGAAAATTCTGAAAATTTCCATAAAAGTCACATTTTCTGGACTTTTCTGTAAAATTTGGGTGAAAATTGCCATTTTCGACGCAAAATCAATCGTAAAACGCGAAAAAATCAAATTTCCCGCGCCGTGATTTTGAGTTTCAAACGACACTCCGGTATTCCGCGGCGTGTTGTTTATCGCTGAGGAGATCTTGCGGGAATTTGAATTTTTTGTCGAATTTTAACTAAAAATGTGTGACTTTTATTGGTAATTTCTATTTTTTTCCGGTAAAATCTCAAAATTTTAGAATTTTTCATCAAAATATTGAAAAAAAATTGATTTTTTTTTGTTGAAAATTCAAATTCCCGCCAAAATGTTGTTGTTTAGCGTGAAATTCAAGTTTTCAATTCGAAAAAAAATGATAAAAATTACGAAAAATGAATATTTTTCCAAAAAATTTAAAAATTTTGACAAAAAAAAATTTTAAGCTCAAAAATCCACATTTTTCTCAGCAAAATGCCTTTTTATACAAAAACGTTGAAAATTTAATTTTTTTTGTGAAAAACCGGTTTTTTTGACTGTAAAAACCTCAAAAAACCGGATTTTCAGTCAATTTTCAGCTTAAAAACCTCAAATTTTCACCCAAAATCGCAAAAAAACTCCCTAATTTCCAGAATGGTAGCCCGCCGTGCTCAACTAATTGCCGACGGAAAAGAGCTCTCGGAGCTCGACGAAGAAATTGGAGTTACAAATGCCGTTCGTGAGGACGATTGGAAAAAAGCCGCTGAGGATTTGGATAAGAAATTCAAATTCGGCGAATTCCCGCCGAAAAATGAGCTGAAAAGTGTGGAACGCGAGTTGCAGAGGAAGCTTGTGCTCATTGTAAAGCAGAAATTGGGAGAAAAGGGTTATAGTTCACCGTGGATTCTTCCACAAATGAAGCATCGCGATGGCGAGACGTTGAGACAGGTAAAATACACGGAAAATTGAATTTTCAAGGAAATTTCAGAGAAATTGAGTCAAAAATTTGAATTCCGAACGCCGAGAGCTTCAAATTAAGTATAATCATGACATATTTTGGTCTAATTTGGGTCCTTCCACGAAAAGTACAGTAACCCGGGAGTTTTCGTGGCGGGACCCAACTTTCAGTAATTTTGAACTTCGACTCACCGAGAGCTTCAAAATAAGTCACTTAATCATGACATATGTTGCTCCAATTTGGGAAAATTTTGGGTCCCGTCGCCACGAAAACGCCCGGGTTACTGTACTTTTCGCTGCGGGACCCAACTTTTTTCAGTGTTAAGCGAAATATGCCATGATTATACTCATTTGAAAGCTCTCACAGAGTTGAATTCGAATTTTCCAGTTTTAAGCTAATTTTGTGTTGAAAATTCGAAAAAAGTCAAGGTAAATCAAATTTTTTGCCCACAGCCGAGAGAAATTTGGTTTTCAACAAGATTTTCAATAATTTTTGGGGTCAGCTCGCTGAGAACTTCAATTGAAGTATAATCTTTACATATTTTGCTCGAAATTGAAAAATTTTTGGGTCTCGCCACGAAAACTACTGTAACCCACGGAATTTCGTGCCGAGACCCAATTTTGTTCAAATTTGAGCAAAGTAGGTCATGATTATACTCAATTGAAAGCTCTCACAGAGCTGAATTCGAATTTTTTGAGTTTTTAACTGAGGCAGTGTTGAAAATTCAGAAAATGTTTTTAAGAATTAAAAAAAATTATAATATTGACAAGTTTTTCGTTTTTCCAAATTTTTAGCCAAAATTTCACTGAAATTCAGCTTCAGCTCTCCAAGAGCTTCCATTTAAGTATAATGATGACATATTTTGCTCAAATCTGGTAAAATTTTGGGTTCCGCCACGAAAATTACAGTAACCTAGAGATTTTCGTGGCGGGACCCAACTTTTTTCAAATTGGAGCAAAAACATGACATGATTATACTAAGCTCCCGGAGAGCTGAATTCGAATTAGTTGACAAATTTGAAGAAAAATGGGGGTCTTTGAGCGAAATTGGCCAGATTTTCGCGCCGAGACCCAAGTTTTGCTCAAATTTTCAAACTTATCTAAATCTAGTCTTGATTATACTCATTTTGAAGATCTCGGTAAGCTGAAATCGAATTTTTCTGAAAATTTGAAAAAAAATGAAAAATTTCAAAAAAAAAACATTAAAAAAAATTTTTTCAGACAGCCGAACGATGCATTGGAGAGCTATCCGGGACCGATTTGAGTGCCGATATCAGTGGAAATGCACCATTTGGAGTGTTCACGCATAGGTTGATACCTGGAAATTTTCGAAAAATGGAGCAAAAATCTGGAAATTTGCGGATTTATCGAGAAAAAAAATATAAAATTACGAAAAAAAAAATTTCAGAGGAAATTTCTCAAAAACGTAAACTGTTGAAACGAATTTGAGGAAACTTTAATTTTTTGTCCAAAAAAAAAAAATTAAAAATCGGTTTTTTCCGAATTTTCTACGATATTTTCCTGAAATAAATCGAAAATTGTGAATTAAAATTAAATTAATCTAACAAATAGCATAAATATGGAAAAATAGTGAATTTTCAAGAATTTTGAAGTTTTCAAAAATTAAAAACTTTCAAAACATTTTCAGACAGTTTTCTAATAAAAACTGTTTTTTTTTTTACAAATTTAGCAAAAAAACTAAAAGTTTCGGTCATTTTTTGGCCGATATTTCAGTGAAAAATTCAGAAAAAAAAAGCAATTTTTATCGCAAAAAAAGATGTTTTAAGGGTATTTACATGTGAGAGGTCTCTAATTTTCGCGAAAAAATCAGAGTTTTAGAGAAAATAAATTCTCAAAATTGAAAATTATGAATATTTAAATTTTTCTCAATTTTCAGATACCCCACACCAATCTCCCAGAAAACCGGTGCTCGCGGAGCCAAAATCTTCTTCTACACTGCAAATTTATCGACAATTCCGACGGAATTCCAAGTAAATCCAGATGACGTCACTGATTATCAATGGGTGAATCGAGAGGAGTTTTGGAAGACTGTACCTGGAACTGAATATAAGAAAGCTGCGAAATTTGCATTTTTGGAATAATTTAATTGATTTTTTTTTGTGTTAAAATTGTGAGAAAATCGACGACAGAAAAATGTGAAAAATTGAAGAATTTTGAGTGAATATTGAATTTTCAGCTCTAAACAATTCGGTGGCCGATCTTTTTCTAGTCCGCTCTCTCAAATTTGTCTTTTTATTTGGAATTTTGGTAGAAGATCTTAAAAATTACTGAAAATTTAATTTTTTTCTGAAAAATTCGATTTTTTTGCGAACAAAAAATCTGGTGGCCGAGCTTTTTCTACTCCCTGAGCTCAAATTTGCGAATTTTCTTAAGTATTTAAAATCTGGAAGGCTTCAAAAAAATTTTTTTGGTGACCTAATTAAGCTTAAAATCTTCAATTTCCGTACATTTTCCCTTTATTTTTATCGATTTTTCTCATTTGTTCGTAGTTTTTATTTTTTAGAAGGCTTTTATTATTATTTGTTGATTGTTTGATTCAATAAAAAATCGATTTTTGAAAGAAAAAAAACAATTTTCGAAATTTTTCTGTGGGTTTTTTAATTCCTGAAAAAAATTACTGAAATTTCAAGTCGGGAGCCTGGTTTTCGGCAAATTCGCGATTCTAGTCCTCCATTGCAGAAAAAGTTAGGTCACCAATAAGATTTTCACTTAAAATATCAATTTTGTGTCAAAATTTTAAATTTTTATGTGAATTCAGCAGACTTTAAACCAAATTTTAAAATAAAAACCAAAAATTCAAAAAAAAAATTTTTTTGGAAATTTTGAAAAAAAAAATATTTTGTGAAAATTTCAGAACTATCTTTTCAAAAATTTCATGGTTTTTACACATAATCAACTGATTAAAGCTTCTTCTTCCATATTTTCAGCCAAAAAAACCAAAAAATGGAAGACGACGGATTCACCCTGGTCACTGGTAGAAAAGCCGGAAAACAGTCGGCGAAATTTGTCAGTTTTCTCCAAAAAACAAATTATCGATTTTTTACAAATTTAAATTTCAGAAAAAAACAGAAAATGGAAAGCATATTCGAGTTGATGGAACACTGGAAAGTATCGAAAAAGCTATGGAATTGGCGAAAAATGGGATTCTGAAAAGCGGATTGGGGTAGGTTATGGTCCTTTTTGTGAACAAAAAACCGAGATTTTGATAAGAAATTAGGTTCTGAAACTGAAAAACATAAAAATTTAAGATTCAGAAATTAAAATTTTAGAATTTCGAAAAAATTTTTTTTTGAAAATAAAAAAAAATTTTTTAAACAAATTCAATTTTTTTAAGAAAACTATTTTTTTCGCAAATTTTTTTTTATTTTAGCAAAAAAAAATTTAATTATTTTGTTTCCAAAATCTCAAATTTTCCAGCACCTGGCTCCACCACAAGCTCCAACTCCTCATCTCCCCCCACCAAAAAATCCAAACCATCTACGTCATCGGAAACGGTCATTTCGACGGCTCAACGGAGCCCGGAGCCCACCAACTTGCTCTTTTCCTGGAAATTTCTGAGCAATTCCAGTGTCCCATCATTTTCCAAGAGCCAGTGTGCTCTGCCACGGAGCTCAAATGGCTCGAATCAAAAAACGTTGAGATTCGTCGAGAAATGGACGCAAAAATCGATATTTGCGAGGAAAAATCGATATCATCGATGTTATCGATTTTCGCATTCATCCACGGAGAACACGAGATTTTCAACGAATTTTTAGAATTTAACGCCGGAAAAATCGATAATCTAATTGTGATCGGCAACGACTACGGCGGTGCCAACTGGGAATTGTCGAAAAATCGCGAAAAAATGCCTAAAATCACGGAATTTTGCGAAAAATCGATAATCACCGCGTTTCCGGCGATCTACGAACCGAATTCCAACGCGTTTTCCAGTACTGTTATTATGTCTTCTTGTGATAATCAATAAACTTTTTTGTTTAAAAAATATCGATTTTTAAAACCATTTTTTCGTTTTTTTTTTGTAGAAAAAATAAATTTTTTTTAATTCGATTTTTCATAGTTTATTCTGTAAAAAAACGATTTTTCCGTAAAAATCGGAGTTTTCATTGATGGTTTTTTTTTGTTGGAAAAATCGATTTTTTATTAATGTCGTCTGAAAATCGATTTTCAAACAACACTCCGATGTTCCGCTAGCACGCCAGTGCTCTACTACCTTCGACAAGACTTTTTTTCTAAAAATCAATGTTTATGACAACAAACAAGGTACAATGCGTGAATTATTCCTGGAATAACAAAGAGACATGTGAGAAGTATGCTGAGCAGCAAATGGAGCCCACAACCAGACGTCAGAAGTACGGAAATTGGCTGAAAAACTCAAAAAACTCAAATTTCCGTCTTGATTGATATTGGGTTTCAAATGACACTCCGATATGGTGGTGCGCGTTGTTTAGTGCGCAGGAGATTTGGCGGGAATTCAAATTTTTAACGTTAAAGCTCTCCAAAAACACTGCAATAAGCAACGCCGAATATCGGTTTATCGATTTTCCACTAGTCATCTTAAATTCGATAATTTCCGCAACGATGCTCCAGTATTCCACCGGAAATATGGCGGGAATTTGAATTTATCGTGAAAAATGAAAAATTCAAATTACCGCCAATCTCTCTGATGATAAACCAAATGCGCCCGGCGGAATATCGGAGTATCGTTTGAATTATGAATTTTCTACAAAATCGATCATTTTTAATCGATTTTCCGCAGAAAAATCGATATGTTCTTAATGGTTCCAATTTTTTTTACTTACCGGAAACAGGAAAGCGAATATAACTTGGAGAATTGTACACATTTTCTAAGGTGTAATGAGGAAAATATGATTATTTGGGCGATATTTTTTCACCTGCCGGCCTTGTTTTTGTGCTGCGTGCTCATTTTTAATCAGGCTCCGTGGCTCGTAACACCTGCTCGCAGAAATAACTGGAAATTCTCATAAAAGTCACATTTGCTGCGATTTTCTGAGAAAGTTGAGTGAAAATTGCGATTTTTGACGCAAAATTAATCGATATAAACGCGAAAAATTCAAATTCCCGCCAGATCTCCACGGCGCTAAACAACACGCGCCTGCGGATAATCGGAGTGTCGTTTAAAAGTTCAAATTTTGGCGGGAATTTGAATTCTTGCTTGGTTTTTTAGGCGATTTTCTTTTTTTTCTCTTTTTTATTTTTCGTTTAGGTAAAACTTAAAAAAAAAAAACGAAATTCATTATCATCAGTGTGTATTCGATGTTAAAAATGATCAGATATTGGTGTGTGGGGAGAATGATAAATGCAAGTGCGCTCCGTTGATAATATTTAGGATTTGGGTGAATTTCAGTGGAAAATTTGAATTTTTGTGGGAAAAAAATCGAGTTTTTCACAGAAAAACGTCGAAAGTTTGTTTAAAAAATTAAAAAAATTCCTTCTCAGAAAATTCGAATTTTCCCACTGAAAATTTTGAAATTTCACAAAAAATTGAAATTTTACGAAAGAAGTGAAATTTTAGGAAAAATTTAATTTTTGATCGAAAAAATGAAATTTCCACGAAAAAGTCAAATTTCCCACTAAAAATCCCTGAAAAACGATGGAATTCTCAGTGGAGCGCAGCAGTACATACTCAAAAAAACACAAAAAAAAACAGGGGTAAATATTATGGTCACGGGAAAACAGATCGATAAAGATTTTGAGGAGGCGGGGGACAAAAAATAACAAAAATTCAAAAATTTAGGAAAAAAATCGATTTTAAAAGGAGTCTTATATAAGACAATGACCTAAATTTTACGGAAAGAACGACGAAAAAAAAGGAATTTAACAGAGGATTCGGGGATTTTTTTTTTGAAGAAAATTGAGCGGGAATTTGAATTTTTGGGTGAAAATTGAAAAAAAAATTAGGATTTTTTTATGAAAACCTAATTTTACACTAAAAATTCAGGTTTTTAGAGAAAAATTCCGGAAATCATTATTTTTTGTCCAAAAATCCAAAAATATTCGTTTTTTTTCGGAAAAAAAATAATTTTTTGACTGAAAATTTTTAAAAAATTTGAAATTTGAATTTTCTCCAGGAAATTCGAAAATTTTTCTGAACAATTCAGAATTTTAGCTTAAAATCGAATTTTCTATATTTTTTTTTGCAGAAACCCAAAAAATCACAATTTTAATGTAAAATCTGCGAAAAAACAGGAAAAAATGAATTTTTGAACTGACAATGGGAAATTTGACTTTCCAGTGAAATTTTCAAAATTTTCCGGATTTTTTTGTTGAAAAACTAAAATCTAGAGATTTTTCTTAGAAAAAATCAAATTTTTAAAGTAAAATGTGAGTGAAATCCATTTTTTTTCGGATTTTTTCCCCAAAATCCTAATTTTCCACTAATTTTCACCCAATTTTCAAGCCTAAAACCTAAAAAAAAAACATAATTTTTGTCTGACATTTCAGAATTTTCCATGGGAAAATATGTTCAAATCGATATACTTTCTCCATATCTTGCCATGATGTACATCAGAGTTAATCCCGAAAAAAGGCCAACGGATTGGAGGAAAAGTACGTAGATTCCGTGACGAAGTGAGACGTTTAGGGCTTCTTCCATCGCTTTTTTCATTTCTGGCATCTGAAATATGGGAAAATTTCTAGTTTTTCTGTGTTTTTAGCAGGAAAGCAGCTTTAAAATCAATATAAACACACAAGTCTCCTCCTCACGTGGAAATGAGAAAAAGAAATTTCAAAATTAATTGAAAAATAGAGGCCCTGCGTAAAAAAGTAAAATCAACCAAAAATTGCGTTTTTCTCCAAATTTTCATGTTCATCATTCGTTTTCGGTATAAAACTGTTTTTCATTTAAAATATAGTCTTTGACTGAACCTGATAAAATGAAAATATGAAGAAAAAACACAAAATTTAGCGTTTTCGGATTTGTCTCAAAGCCCCACGCGCTGCACGAGTTTTGCGCCAACAAATCAATTTCCAGCTGAGGAGACAGTGTGAAACATGATTAGATTTGAGAAATTTTGGAAAATTCCGAAAAAATTGGGTCTCGCCACGAACCCCTCGAAATTTTCGCATCGAGACCCATTTTTCTCGAATTTTCTAAGAAAATTTAAGCTCACTGCTTTGAGAGCTTTCATTTAAGTATAATCATGACTAGGTTCCGCCCACTTTTGGGTCTCACCACGAAAACCTACAGTAATCCATACATTTTCGTGGCGGGACCCAACTTTTTTCAAATTCGAGCGAAGTATAGCATGATCATACTTATTCAAAAGCTCTCGGCGAGCTGATTCTGAATTTGTTAGAAAATTTGAAGAAAAACGGGTCATAAAGCGAAAACGCGGAGGGTTTTCGCGGCGAGACCCAAAATTTCAAAGTTATCCTAACCTAGTCATGATTATACTTAAATCAAAGCTCTCGACGAGCTGAATCCGATGAAACTAACCATACAAGCCAGGGAAATGTATAAAAACATGCCACCAGCCAATCCGAATGCATATTTCGACGTGTCAGGGCCGAGTTCTCCAATTCCGACGCCAATGAAGAATCCTGAAATTGGGAAATTTTCAGATTTTCAGATTTTTCAGGCTGAAAAAAAAATCCAATAAATTCTTACCAACATAACATGTAATTGCAGAGAGAAGATTATAAATTAAAGCCTGTTTCAGTGTCATTCCAGAAGCCACGAGGATTGCCACGTCACCTGGAAATTTTTTTTTGAAATTTTCGAAATTTCTATTTATTCAAAGGAGAAATTTGGAAAACTCAGAGAGCAAAAATCGCAAAAATTTTATTTTTTTCCGTATTTTTATATGAAAATTTTGAAAAAACTTGATTTTTTAGACTAAGAGAAAAAATTTTAGAATTTTCATTTAAAAAAACCAGAAAAATTTCAATTTTCTGAAAATTGTTTTTTGAAGTTGTGAAAATCTATAGTTTGTCAGAAAAATCGATTATTTAAAAAAATCAATAATTTTCCAGAAAAATCTAAAAATTCTAAAAATTCGAATTCTAGGGTGAAAATTCACAATTTTAAAATAAAAATTGCGTTTTTAAAAAGAAAATTATATACTTTTGTGGGGATAAACTTTCAAATTAGAAAAAAATTGAAAGCATTTTGTTAGGGCAAAAATACGAAAATTTTAAATTAAAAATTTTTTTTTTGCCTGAAAATTGCCAATGTTTCTGTTTTTCTATAGGAAAATGCATCATTCTTGAGGGATTTTTTAAATTTTAAAATTTTATTTAAAAATTTCGATGAGAGTTTTTTTTTTCGAAAAAATGTGCGTCTTCAATCGAATTTTTAAATGAAAAATTCTAAATTTTTCACAAAACATTTTAAAAAAATTTATAGTTTTTTTTTCTCATAAAATCATGAGAATTGAAATTCACTTTTTTTTTTTTGAATTTTGCAATTTTTACCTCAAATAACTAAAATTTCGAAAATTAGATATCTCACTGCAACTTTTTCCTCACGAGGGACGAGGAAAAGTGGTTTCTAGGCCATGGCCGAGGGGCCGACAAGTTTCAGCGGCCATTTATCTTGCTTTGTTTTCCGCCTGTTTTCTTTCGTTTTTCACAGCTTTTTGCCGTTTTTTCTTATTAAAACTGATAAATAAATATTTTTTGCAGATGCTAAAACAATTTCCAAGTAAAAAAAATTATGTATTCAGTGGGCAAGCAGCGGTGAAAGTGGTCAATGTAAAATGATGGATTACGGGAATACTAAACCTAAACTTTTTCTGAAACATGATACATATGATGCTTAGATGTTGAAATTACCTGATATTCACAACGAGACCGCTGAAAAAGTTTTGAGTTTTTCAAAATTCAACTTTTTGTGCGAAAATCTCGACTTTTTCACCAAAAAAGTTGAATTTTGGAAACCTCAAAACTTTTTCAGCGGTCTCGTTATGAAAATCAGGTAGTCTCAGCATTTAAGCAGCATATGTATCATGTTTCAGAAAAAGTTTAGGTTTTGTATTCCCGTAATCCATCATATTGCATTGACCACTTTCACCGCTGCTTGCCCACTGAATACATGATTTTTTTACTTGGAAATTGTTTTAGCATCTGCAAAAAATATTTATTTATCAGTTTTATTAAGAAAAAACGAAAAAAAATCGATGAAAAACGAAAGAAAACAGGCGGAAAACAAAGCAAGATAAATGGCCGCTGAAACTTGTCGGCTCCTCGGCCATGGCCTAGAAACCACTGTTCCTCGTCCCTCGTGAGGAAAAAGTTGTATCTTTTCTTCAAAAATTTTGCAATTTTAAAGTGAAAAATACCAAATTTTAATCATTTTTTCCACCACCACCTAAAACTGACCCAATTCATGTGGAAACTCCTCACAAAGAACAGCCAACGAAATCGATAGTCCCGAGTGAAGACTTTCGGCAAAAGCTGCTCCAATTGAAATTCCATCAATAAAATTGTGCAAACCATCACCGAATACAATCATCCATGCAACTGCAGCAATTGCCGAATCACCGGCACGAAATTCGATTGAATGATCGTGAACACAGATTCCGTGAGCCTGAAAATATCAATTTTTAGGGGGGAAAAATTGGAAAAAAAACGGACATTTTTTTTTGAAAATTTAGTCAATTGTTATTTTCAATCAAAAAAAATCATATTTACGTAGAATTTTTGAATTTTAATTTATTTTTTTATTATTTTTTTAATTGAAAAAGCCAGATTTTTTCCACGTGAATCTACACAGCTGGAAATAGCCTGAAAGTGTAAATTTTTGAAAAAAATTTGAAAATTCAAAATATTATAGACAATTTTCAAAAAAAAGTTTTAATTAAATTAAGCTTATTATAACCTTTCATCAGAGTAGGGTCTCATCACGAAAACTTTGATATTTTCGCTTCGAGACCCAGTTTTTCAAAAATTTTATCATCATTAAATTTATGTTCAGCTCGTAATTGGCTTCAATTCAATTCAAGTATATTCATGATTAGGTTTCAAAAAAGTCTAACAATTTTGGGTCCCGTCACGAAAACCTACGGATTTTCGCTTCGAGACTCATTTTTCTCAAAAGTTGATACAAAAATATAATCGTGGGTAAAAAAACTGATCGATCGAAAATTTAAAAATATTATTGACAATTTTCAAAAAAAAAAATTAAATTTTTTTAATCGGATATGTGCCCATTTTTGGCAAGCAATTAAAAAATATCCGAAATTTTCTGAAAATATTAGAATTTTCACACCAACTTCAAGTAATTCAGTTTTGCTCTGCAACCCCCCCCCCCCCCTTAAAACCTTGTTACCTGCCCAGCCGATCGGCTCCCCCTGAATGTGCAAATCACTTTTGACAGGGCATTTCTGGCCGAAAGCATGTGTGACGATGTGCTCATTTTCTACAATTACATCCTACTAGTGATTGTTACAAATAAAGTTACGTTAACAATTGGCAAACACACTTTGGGTTGTTTGAGGATTTTTACACGAAAATACTACAAAAAAAGCAACCAAATATCTACTATACAACACATCGTTTACACACATTATTTCAGCCATTGCAACTTTTTCCTCACGAGGGACGAGGAGAAGTGGTTTCTAGGCCATGGCCGACGGGCCGACAAGTTTCAGCGGCCATTTATCTTGCTTTGTTTTCCGCCTGTTTTCTTTCGTTTTTCACAGCTTTTTCCCGTTTTTTCTTATTTAAACTGATAAATAAATACTTTTTGCAGATGCTAAAACAATTTCCAAGTGAAAAAATTATGTATTCAGTGGGCAAGCAGCGGTGAAAGTGGTCAATGCAATATGATGGATTACGGGAATACAAAACCTAAACTTTTTCTGAAACATGATACATATGCTGCTTAAATGCTGAGACTACCTGATTTTCATAACGAGACCGCTGAAAAAGTTTTGAGATTTTCAAAATTCAACTTTTTGTGCGAAAATCTCGACTTTTTCACCAAAAAAGTTGAATTTTGGAAGCCTCAAAACTTTTTCAGCGGTCTCGTTATGAAAATCAGGTAGTTTCAGAATTTGAGCAGCATATGTATCATGTTTCAGAAAAAGTTTAGGTTTTGTATTCCCGTAATCCATCATTTTACATTGCCCACTTTCACCGCTGCTTGCCCACTGAATACATGATTTTTTTTACTTGGAAATTGTTTTAGCATCTGCAAAAAATATTTATTTATCAGTTTTAATAAGAAAAAACGAAAAAAATCGGTGCAAAACAAAAGAAAACACGCGGAAAACAAAGCAAGATAATTGGCCGCTGAAACTTGTCGGCCCCTCGGCCATGGCCTAGAAACCACTTTTCCTCGTCCCTCGTGAGGAAAAAGTTGCATGGCCTCCACCACGAGAAATGCGCAGAGAGAGCGCAGAGAAAAAGGCGGTCTCTGCGTCTCTCTCCCCCACAGCATAGCGAGAGTGCGCGCTCAGCCACCTCACTTAGAAGGAGTCTGGAAGAAAGGAAAATGCATATTTCTAAAAAAAAACAATTGGAACGGATAAATAATACTGTCCTCTACAGTCTGACATAAATTTCATAGAATAATTTTGTCTTTGAAATAAGTGAAGAGAGTGAAAATAATATTACACATTCCCCTCTAAAACGAGCAAGTTTAAGATTTTTTCCCAAATGTTTTATGTAAAATGTATTCAATATATTCCCAATTAATGAGTTAATACGAAAAAACCCCAATAAATAAGTTATGAGAGAAACTTTTTTTGACATCAAACATTTACAGCTCAAAATTTCAGCACTTTCCGGAAGCTAGTGACCGTAAAATGAAAGATTTCTAAAATCGGAAAAAATACGATTGTTCTAATTTTTAATACGCACATTTTGACATATCACACATAAAAATTGGTCAATGTTGAAAAGATGATATTTGATCTAGAAGGTTGACTACAGTACTAAAATGACCAAATTTTTAGGTTTTTCGCAATTTTCAGAAAATATTTGGCTTGGACTCAAAAATCGGAAAAAATACGATTGTTCTAATTTTTAATACGCACAAATTAACATATTGTACATAAAAATCCGTTAATGTTGAAAAGATGATTTTTGATGTAGAAGGTTGGGTGCTTTGGTACAGTCCCCACTCTACTGCGCCCTCACACTTTGGATGCTCCTATCTCCGCTCATATGAAAGTTACAAAAAAGTTGTCAACTAACAAAATGTTCAGTTTGACATTGTGAACATTTTTCTGTTGACAATATTTTTCTAACTAGTAAGACAAATTTTTTACAGGCCCCGAAAGCCGTATTTATGAGAAAATCAGAGATCAGTTCATAACTCAAAAAATAAAGACATTAGAAGAAAGTAGTCAACTACAAATTTGTTAGATATCTTATATAGAGTATGTTTCCGATAGAAAACTCAATTTTAATGTTCAGGATTTTTTGACATGGCCAGTTTAAGATGATCAATTTTCAAAAGTCAAAATCTCTATTATTTTTGTAGATAGAAATGTAGTTTTTGCTGGTAAATGTTGTTTTTTATCTGCTTAACATTTTCTCAGTTGAACATATTTTTGTATCTTCAGCGAGAACAGAGATTTGATGGTTTTAAGAGAGGGTACTGTAACTGGAACTTCATTCATCAAAGCATAGCTATATCTTTTTAGTGGAACGAGATATCAAAAAATTGTCAACTAAAGAAATGTTCACCTATTTGTGATGTTCATTTTGTCAGTTCACCGCTAGTTTCTATCTCCAACGCGAAAAAAGTTGTAGCTGTTCAAAGTCCATAAAGTACATACACTTCACCACGAGAAGAGCGAGAATCAGCCCGAAGCCACAGTCGTACATATCTTCTTTATTTAAACCGTTCAAATACACTCATCGTATCATATTTAACAATTTTCAATCTAAAAAAGTGCTCTTCTGTCCAGAATTCTTCTAATTCCATCTAATTCTTGCTAAAAACCACTGAAAAACAGCTCGTATTAACTATTTTTGTAATTTCCGATTTTCCACGTTATTAATTTTCACTATTTCTGTGAAAAAAATTCGAAATTTCGTTCAAAAATAGCGATTCTGGCTCAATTTCATGAATATCTGCTGAAAGCGGCGGCGAGGCAAGGTGGCCGTCCGCAAACGCGCAAACAAAAAGCGAGAGAGTGTGCGCATTTCTCGTGGTGGAGGCCGTGAAGTTGCAGTGTCAGCCCTGGAATTTTTTGTATAACTTTAATATTATGTTCAAAGCTTAATGTAGGAATAATAAACAATGATTAGCTAGTTTTCAAGAAAAATAGGAGGTCTTATTCGATTCATTCATATTGCGGGAGCAGCACAAAGTTTTGATAATGCGTATTGTGCAACATATTTAACGCGCGCAAAATATCTCGTATCGGAAAGTACAGTAATTCTTGAATTCACTACTGTAGCGCTTGTGTTGATTTACACCTTTGATTTTACATTTATCAATTGAATCTTAAAATCTATTAAGAAACGAAGAAAAAAAAAGGAACATTGCTGCCATTATTCGAAAAGAAACTCACTTTGAAGAATCGAGCCCGCAAATCGACACAACAGCGCTACAGTAGTCATTTAAAGAATTACTGTAGTTTTCGCTACGAGATATTTTGCAAATTGAAATTTTGAGAAAAATCCTCAATTTTTGCGCTGGTGTGAAAATTTGAAAAAAAATCACTGTAGCACTTTATCCGTAGCGAAAACTACACTAACTCTTTTTTTTTTTAATTCACCTTAAAAAGCATAAAAAATTCGAAAATCGCTCTCATCTCGTTTATTTGTATTATTTTCTCATTTTCGCCTAATTTCAATATATAATATCGATAAAAAATCATAACTTTGTTCGCTGCGTATCGATTTTTATGAAACTGTGAGAATTTACGTTATCAACCATGATCTTTCATTTGACAATAGTCACAAAATTTTTTGACCGTCCGAAGTGCCCTAACTCAGAGCCAATTTTTTCAGACATTTTTCAGATCTCGCTTCTTTTCAGGTTTCAATTGAGGTTTGTGTGCGGATTTTGCTAAGTTTAGTACACAATGTAAGAAAACAAAAAAAGTTTGGAAAAAAATCCGCCAAAAAATTTTTGTCGAAAATTATTGATTTTTTATACAAATATGATGTAACCAAGTGCAAACTATTTTTACACATACAAAACATTTGAGTATGAAATTTGGATCTCGAGAAATACTACAAAAACTCAAAAATATTTCGAAAAATATATGTTTTCTGCTATTATTTCAGTGTGACGCACTAAATTGAAATGTTTTGTATGTGTAAAAATAGTTTGCACTTGGTTACATCATTTTTGTATAAAAAATCAAGAATTTTCGACAAAAATTTTTTTGAACATTTTTTGACGACCGACGAAAAAAATTTTTTTTGGACGGATTTTTTCCAAAGTTTTTTGTTTTCTTACATTGTGTACTAAACTTAGCAAAATCCGCACCCAAACCTCAATTCAAAGCTGAAAAGGAGCGAGATCTGAAAAATGTCTGAAAAAATTGGCTCTGAGTTAGGACACTTCGGACGGTCAAAAAATTTTGTGACTATTGTCAAATGAAAGATCATGGTTAATAACATAAATTCCCACAGTTTCATAAAAATCGATTTCCAGCTAACAAAGTTATGATTTTTGACCCGGAACTTATTTGGAGACCTAATATTTATTCATAGGCGTATGCGAAATAATCAAACGGGATATTTTATCACTTTATTAATCATGATGTTGACTGTGAAAAATTAGCACATTTGTCTCATTTGAATTACTATAAGTTGCATTAAAATAATATAATATTCTGGTTTCATTAATGTTATACAACTATCGAGGATTACTTATACACATAGTAATTCAAATGTGAGCTTTTTCGATTTAAAAAAAGCCAATTCCCACTAAAAAAGTACCTATTCGGAGTCTATTCGACACATCCCAACTAAAATATGTAATAAACATCACGTTTCCATTTTTTTAAAGCATTTTTCGATATATTTGTTGTTTTATTTAATTTCTTTTTAAAATCAAATTAACTTATACCGATAGTGTTAATTTTTGGAAATATTCGAGTTTTTCTATTAATATTGCACACGTTATCATTGCAAAACGGACACTTGTTTTAGATAACAAAAAATCCAAAAAAAAACTCACTTGATCACCCATCGATTTTCCGGATTTATCCTCCAAAGTCATCATTTCCGTCTCATCAATGTCCGCTTTACTCATTACACCCTGCAAAAAAAATTAAAAACTATTAGGGTGAGTAATAAGTTTTTTCGTTTGTTCTCAGTTTTCATTCTTTCTTAAATATTTTGTATGTGGTACATAGTAGTCTGTTAGTAGTGCAAAATATATAAATACCATATATTTCCGCCAACTTCCAGACTGATTAATCCTCAAAACTACGCTCAAAAAAAATTTCCAATTTTTTCGATTTTTTCGGATTTTTCGGAAAATCGAAATGTTAGTACTCCGTGAGGTATTAGACCATTAGTTGTATACATCAGAGGTGGGCGGATATTTTTTCCGGATATTTTCTAATAATGAATAGCGGGCCCTGCGGGCCCGCCAGTTGTAGGGGGTGTAGGGCGAGTCCCCTTGCCGGGCGTAGGTTCTCGGCTTCGCCTCGAACCTGTTAGAGGGTTCGTGCAAATTGCAGTGGGTGAAGGGAGTCTTCTTGATTTTTGAGTTCGGTATTGACCAAAAACAGAAGCATCCTTTGAATAAGTTAAAGCTCAGTTATGATTGATTGAAGTTTAAGGAGGCTGTATAGCGGGGGAGACGAACCCATATTTTGCACAAAATCGAGTATTTCTATTCGAATCCCGATTACTCACAAAAAACAAAAAAGGTTGTAAGTTGTTAGAATTGAACCAACTACCAAAATGTCCGCAGACATACGCACTAACAACTCGGCCATGCGGAAGACACCTGACGCGGAGATGTAGGGAAGTAAAATTTCTGGAGGGAGGTCTTCTTTCGATTCCGCTTTCTTCAGTAATGACAATTTGAGAAAAGACGCTCGAAAACCGTTTATTACTGATAAGTCAGCGAGAAAACGAATTTTTGAAAATTTTATTACAGGATTGTACTCATTATTGAATTCCTGAAAGAGAGCCGAAGAGTTGAAGTTATTATCTTGCAAACTTGCTGATTTGTAGAAAAAAACAAGTTTTGGCCTGAAAATTTTAAACAAATAATATCTTTTGGCCGAACACTGCTAATGCCACGAAATCTCATTATCCATTAGATAAAATCAAAAACTATGGATCAAAAATACATTCCGCAAAACTTTAGTGGAAAAAATGTTCAGGAGACCCAGGAAACCACTCCCCCCAGTACTAAATTTTTGAATTATTTTTTTCTTGAAAAATTTTCCCACTGAACTTTTTACAAATTTTATATGTCTCGATGCGTCTTGATGAGACCTACACGTCAATTTTTAGAAAACTAAGAAAACTTGAAAACTGACCGAGTTATGATTGAAAAAGTAGATTCGCGAAAATGGGAAAGTGTGCAAAATGTGGCACTTATTCGTCTTGCTCGGCCGACTCATAGAACTTTTCTCAATTCTAAGTTGAAAATCGTGTTCAGCGTACTTTTTTACGTGGGGTAAACAAAAAAGTATCGAAAAAGATGGAGTAGAACTTGAGATAATGACGAACAACTACTTTTTCGGAAAAAAATTTTTTTTTTTGGCAAAATGGCATTTTTTGGCCTTTTGTTTTATCACAACTTTTTTCGTTTTGCACTTATGAACTCAAACTTTCTTTCAAAAAATCCACCTCTTTGAGTAGTATCTTGCACATAAATTTGGAACAAAAACCGAGCAAAACCCGAATTTTAATTCATTTAAAACATGGTTTTTTGGGGGTAAAAAGAGCAACAAAAAATTTTTTCAAACTGGGGAAAGCCGCCCTGAGCTCAGTTTTGCTCCAAACTTTGTGCCGTTTTCTGCTCCACCGTGGGGCAAAATATTTCTAGTAAGCTGTCAAATATTATAAAATTCAGTCAAACGGCTCTGGAGTTATTAATGAAAACGCAGTGTGACATTTTTTCGCAAGCCAAAAAAAACGCGAAAAAACGCGAAAAAGGGGCGGAGTCTGTACACTCGGCATTTATTAGAGGCTGCTTGGCAGAATTTATCAATTAGTATTGATGTAGTTATTCAGGAAGAAATGTATCCGAACCAAAGAGTAACTATTAAGCAACATTTTAATATGATAAAACCTAGAAAAATTCTACAAGTTTTCCTTACCGAGACCTTAAAACTTATTAGCCGAGCAACATCGGATATCGGATATTACGGATATTACGGATATCGGATAATGGACATGCATATCGTTTATACAGAAAACTTGTAGAATTTTTCTAGGTTTTATCATATTAAAATGTTGCTTAATAGTTACTCTTTTGTTCGGATACATTTCTTCCAGAATAACTACATCAATACTTATTGATAAATTCATTATTAGAAAATATTCGAAAAAAATATCCGCCCACCTCTGGTATACATATCAAAAATTAAATTCGGAACTGAGCAGTATTAGATACCTTTTTTCTCCCTTTTTGTTCAGAATACCAACATTTTAAAAGGTGGAAGCTTTCCAAGAAAAGCGACCAAACTTGTTGAATATGAAATGATAACATGCAATAACGTGTTTTTTTGTTTTTGTTTCAAAGTGATTTTTGTTATGCATGCAATTCACGAAAATATCTTTAAAATAAATTTTCTCGAATTTTTTTGAACCAAAATTTAGGGAAATTTTCTTGTTTTTCGGTTTCTATGTTCCAAGGCTTGTAACTTCCTGGAAATCATTGTTATCACAAAATGATCAACTAAAAAGTTGTGCGCAAATTTATAATGAACAACATTGCAATTGAATTCTTTTTGATAAATATAGATTTAACAACAAAACTACGGAAGAAAATGCGAGAATGTGACAGATTCCTTGAAAATGAGTTCCTGTGACTCAATAAACTGTAACTTTTTACTGTCTTTTAGTATCAGAAAGTGTTCAACTGCTAAAATGTTGATATTAATCTAAAGAACAAAAAATTACAGTTTCATCCGTACTTATATCTTTCAAGATGCCTATTTTATACCCTCTCAAAATCAAAATTTCCTTTTATGCTGCAATTTCTTGTAATATTTTTGAACAAAAAAGGAGAAAAAGGCATCTAACAGGGGTGTGCGGCAAATTTGCCGAATTTGCCGTTTGCCGAGCTCGACAAATTTCAAAAAAGTAGATTTGCCGAATTTGCCGAGCTCGGCAAATTTCGGAATTTGCCGCACACGTCAAAAATTTGACAGTACAATTTTGACTAAAACTATTGACTTTTTAGCCAAAAATTTAGTAAAATGACACAAAATTGAGCTATTTTGATGTTTAAGCAGACATACTACGCGGAACTTATTCAGAAACCAGATGTGTGTTAAGAATTCAGTAGTTTTGGTGCTCCAAAAAACATTAAAAATATCAAATTTTTTTGAGTTTGTTAAGCACGGCAAATTTGCCGAATTTGCCGAGCTCGGCAAATTTGCCGAATTTGCCGTGCTCGGCAAATATTGAAAAAAGAGATTTGCCGAATTTGCCGAGCTCGGCAAATATTGAAAAAAAAAGATTTGCCGAATTTGCCGTGCTCGGCAAATTTTGAGATTTGCCGTCTAATACCTCACGGAGTACTAACATTTGGATTTCCGAAAAAATCCGAAAAAATCTAAAAAATTGGAAATTTTTTTCGCGAGCGAAGTTTTGAGGATTAATCAGTCTGGAAGTTGGCGGAAATATATGGTATTTATATATTTTGCACTATTAACAGACTACTGTGTACCACATACAAAATATTTAAGAAAGAATGAAAACTGAGAAAATATATAAAAATCCAGACTTTTTTAATTGCAAAAACGTGTTTATTCAAATTCTAATAGTAAATAAAAACTTGTTTTAATAAATTTAAAATTTTAATAAATTTTTAAATTAAAAATTAGCCAGTTTCCAAAAAATTTTTGCCGTTTTACAAAATTTCCGAATTTTCACAATGTTTTTTGTAATAGTGGTTTTTTTTTTGTAAATTCGCTTTCGACCAAAAACAAATTTCCTGCGCTTTTGCGCCTAAAATACACCATTTTTAATAGAATTTTCAAAATTTTCTCCAAATTTTTAAAGTAAAAATCCCCACTTTTTTCAGGACACTTCTCAAAAGTTCTTCTTCCCGGTCTCCGGCATCTGTGACAAATGTGGAATCGCTTCTTTCTGTCGTCATTCCCGGATTTTCGATGGATAGTCGGCGATGGTGAATGTGTTGATTTTTCTGGAAGTTTTAAATTTTTTTTAATGAAAATCATTTTTCAGAATTTTAACACTAATTTTGTATTTTTCATTAGTTCTATTAATATTTTTGAAAATCATTTCAGCATTATCGTTATTTTAAAAAAAAACATTTTTATAAAAATTTCAAAGAAAATTGGCTAAATTCGGCTGAAATTTAGTTTTTCAATTAATTATCGCTGTGTATTGAATTTTCAGCATTTTTACGTTAATTTTCAAATTTTTCAGAATTTTTAATGCTAATTTTAGCATTTTTAGATTTATTTATATAACTTTCAACGTTTTTTACGTTAATCTGCTCATTTTTCTAAAAATTTTATGCTCTTATTTCGCTATTTTTTAAAGCAATTTTATTCATTTTTCAGCTCTGTTTTCCGTTAATATCTCAATTTTTCAAAATTTTGATACTAATTTCTAAATTTTTCATCATTTTTGGTTAATTTTGTATAATTTTTCAAAAATTTCAAAAATGCTAGTTTTAAAATTTTTTTTCTCAGCCAAATTTGATTAGTTTGTAAATTAATAAAAATTAATAAAAATTTACAAATTAGTAATTTTTCTTCTCAAAATTTTCAATATTTTGCCTGAAAAAATGCGTAAAAACCAACTTTTCGAATTTCGAGAATAATCTTGATAAGTTTATCACAAAAGAAGAACGCGTAGACGCCGAGAATTGAAATATGAGCCATATGAAGATATGAATGAGTTGGTACACCATTCTCATCTACTTCGTCCATTAGTGATGGGTGAGCCTGTAAAATTTAGAGATTTTAGGGGTTTTGAGTGGAAGAACGCAATGAAAATTTGAACTTCCCAGATTAAAATGCAAATTTTTAGGCAGTTTCATTTCAAAAATTGAATGTTCCAAAACCACTGCAACTTTTTCCTCACGAGGGACGAGGAGAAGTGGTTTCTAGGCCATGGCCCAGGGGCCGACAAGTTTCAGCGGCCATTTATCTTGCTTTGTTTTCCGCCTGTTTTCTTTCGTTTTTCATCGATTTTTCGCGTTTTTTCTTATTAAAACTGATAAATAAATACTTTTTGCAGATGCTAAAACAATTTCCAAGTAAAAAAAATTATGTATTCAGTGGGCAAGCAGCGGTGAAAGTGGTCAATGCAATATGATGGATTACGGGAATACAAAACCTAAACTTTTTCTGAAACATGATACATATGCTGCTTAAATGCTGAGACTACCTGATTTTCATAACGAGACCGCTGAAAAAGTTTTGAGGTTTCCAAAATTCAACTTTTTTGGTGAAAAAGTCGAGATTTTCGCACAAAAAGTTGAATTTTGAAAACCTCAAAACTTTTTCAGCGGTCTTGATATGAAAATTAGGTAATTTCAGCATCTAAGCATCATATGTATCATGTTTCAGAAAAAGTTTAGGTTTTGTATTCCCGTAATCCATCATTTTACATTGACCACTTTCACCGCTGCTTGCCCACTGAATACATAATTTTTTAACTTGGAAATTGTTTTAGCATCTGCAAAAAGTATTTATTTATCAGTTTTAATAAGAAAAAACGGGAAAAAGCTGTGAAAAACAAAAGAAAACAGGCGGAAAACAAAGCAAGATAAATGGCCGCTGAAACTTGTCGGCCCCTCGGCCATGGCCTAGAAACCACTTTTCCTTGTCCCTCGTGAGGAAAAAGTTGCAGTGAAAACGTCTATATATGTAGTTTTCGAATAATTTCATAAAACCTTGAAAATTCACGTTTTTCGCGAAAAACTTGTAGTTTTTTTTTTTCAAAATTTCAACGATTTCGAACTGGAAATTGGAGTTTTTATTAAGTTTTTTATCCGAATTTGGACGTTCGAAAAAGTGAAAAATTATAATTTTCTTTAATTTTTCTAATTTCTATATAGGAAAAACCAAATTTCGTCATATTTTTGGCACAAATTCGGAAAACTTTTGTTTTTTGGAGCGAAAAAATAAACGATTTTAATAATTTTTTAAATAATTTTCAGCAGATATTCGCGAAATTCCGCCGTGTTTTTAAAACTAATTTTCCATTCAAAAATCTCACTTGTGGCAACAAATGATAAAAACTGGAACCCGACAACGATCCAACTCCGAGACCGACGAATAGTGTGATTATCTGGAAAAATTCAGCGCATTTTTAGGTGGAAAATTATTATTATTTTGAATTTCGAAAGCGATTTTTTACCTGATTATATGTATTTTTTGTCAAATATCGCATAACACCAATGCCCACCACTGCACACATATTGATGAGCGTCACGAACAGAAGACCCACTCCCCAGACTGCAAAAAAAATGGATTTATTGCTAAAATTTGAAAAAAAAACGGGTTTTTTTCCGGTATTTTTGAATTTTTTATTGCTCAAATTGGAAAAAAATTGAAATTTTTCGTTGAAAAACTTAAAATACTGTTTCGTGAAAAATAACGTTTTTTCTACATTTTTTTCGTAAAAAATAATTGTTTCCAATTTTTTTTTTGAATTTTTTCGAGGAAAATTGACTGAAAATTCTAGATATTTCGCTGAAAATTGAAAAAAAAAACAGTTTTTTCCGGAATTTTTTAATTTTTTATTGCTGAAATTGGAAAAAAATTAAAATTTTTTGAATAAAATGTATATATGAATTTTTCTGGAAATTTTTATTTTTCAACAAAAATAAATTTCTAGAACTTTTTCTAATGTTTTATAGAAAATTGTATTTTTTTCGGAAAAAAAACGTTTTTTTTTTAGAAAATAACATTTTTTCTACATTCTTTTTATAAAAAAATAATTATTTCCAATTTTTTTTTTGAATTTTTTCGAGGAAAATTGACTGAAAATTCTAGAACTTTTGCTTGAAAAATAACATTCTTCGGAAAAAAATGTGTAAGTAGAAAAAATTGAATTTTTCTGAATATTTCTTTAAAAAATTAATTTAAAAAAGTTTTTTGTAAAAAAAAATCTAAAAAATATTTTTTTGAAGAAAATTCGAAATTTTTGAGATAAAAATCTTTTTTTTTTTTTAAACTCCAATTATTCATATTTTCTGTATTTCCCGAATTAAAAAAAAACTGATTTCGTAAAAAATACCCTAAAAATTTGAAATTATTCAAAAAAAAACCATTAATTGAAAAAAATTGGTAATTTTTTTTTCTCCAGAAATTTCAACGTTTTTCTTTATTTTTCTCGAAATTTTTTCGTTTTTTTTTTTTAATTTTATTTCGAAATTTTCTAAATATATTCCGAATTTAAAAAAATTTCACGGTTTTTTTTTGCAATTGTCCCGAATTTTTTTTGCCAAAAATTCGCCTAAAAATCAAATTTTTCCGTACCAATTACGGCTGGCGGTCTCTCATGAGAATTCAGCGCCACGTGGCTGATTACTGTAGTCGATATGATTTCTGTAGTGGTGGTTGTTGTATAATTACGACATAAATCATCCAAATTTCCAAATGTATAATTCGATAATGACGTCGATGGATCCATCATTGGCGTCATTGTTTTTTTTTTGCTGAAAATTTGGGGAAAATTACAGGAAAACGGGGGGATTTTCAAGTAGAGAATAAAATTTAAAAGCAAAGAAAAATAAAAATCGTAATGGAAAAATTTTGAATTGAAAAACGGTTCCTGCTTTTGGAGAAAATTATACGAAAATATGTTTTATTTTACATATATTCGGCAAATTTTTTTTTGATACAAAAATGTCTAATTTTATCAAAAGTATAAAATAAATAGTTTTATTTAAAAAAGGGAAACTGGAGAAATTGCAAAATTTTTGATTATAAATTTAAAAAAATGCAAAATTTGCTTCGGAAAATCGATATTTTGATTCAAAAAAAAATAGTTTTTATACAAATAAAATACTTTGATAAAAATAAGGCAAAAATTAAAAATTTCAATTTTTTAATCAAATATATTTTCAAAAACTTTTCGATTTTTTTCAAAATATATTTGATTAATATTGAAATTTTTAATTTTTGCCTTATTTTTATCAAAGTATTTTATTTGTATAAAAAATTTTTTTTTTAATCAAAATATCGATTTTCCGAATCAAATTTTACATTTTTTAATTTATAATCAAAACTTTTGCAATTTCTCCAGTTTCTCTTTTTTTTTAAATAAAGTTATTTATTTTTTACTTTTGATATTTAAAATTAGACATTTTTGCTTTAAAAAAAAAAAAAAAAAATGTCGGAAAAATGTGGCTAAAAATCGTTAAAAATGAGTATTTTCTCATTAAAAATACTTTTTTTTCAAAAAAAATCGGATTTTAAATTCATTTAGGTATATTTTATTAAATTGAAAAAAATATTTTTCTCCAAATTTTTATTTTTTAACTTTTAAAATAGTAAAGCAATTCTACATGACTTTGAAAAATGCAAATTTTAAGTTTTTTTGTTTCGAATTTTTCAATTTTCACGCTCTTTTTTTTTTTTGAAAATGTGTTTTTTTTTGTGTTTGTGAAAATGTGTCAAAATTAAATTAGAGCGTGAAAATTGAAAAAGTCGAAACAAAAAAAAATTTAAATTTGCATTTTTCAAAGTCATGTAGGATTGCTTTACTATTTTAAAAGTTAAAAAATAAAAATTTGGAGAAAAATATTTTTTTCAATTTAATAAAATATACCTAAATGAATTTAAAATCCGAATTTTTTTGAAAAAAAAAGTATTTTTAATGAGAAAATACTCATTTTTAACGATTTTTCGCCACATTTTTCCGAAAAAAATTAAAAAGTTATTATTTTTTTTTATTTCCTAAAACAAAATTCCTTCTAATCAAATGTTCAAATAACGCAAAAAAATTTGGGTAGATATTAAGAAATTTCCGGTGAAAAATCATAGTTCAATGGTACTTTTCCCTTTTTTTTTCTTGTTTCGTTGGGGGTAGACAATGTGTGTGTAAGACGTATCAGATGACCATTGAACGTGCAAAAAATGAGATATTTCCGACGGTTTTCCCCACTTTTTTCTCAAGTTTTATATGAAAGGAGAGAGGGGTCAGTGATAATAAGTTCGTTGAAAAGGGTGGATTTCATTGATTTTTTTCGGGATTTTTGAATGAAAATTGTCAAAATTCATACGCTGCGTATCGATTTTTATGAAACTGTGGGAATTTACGTTATCAACCATGATCTTTCATTTGACAATAGTCACAAAATTTTTGGACCACCCCAAGTGTCCTAACTCGGAGCCAATTTTTTCAGCCGTTTTTCCTATCTCGCTTCTTTTCAGGTTTCAATTGAGGTTTGTGTGCGGATTTTGCTAAGTTTAGTACACAATGCAAGAAAACAAAAAAAGTTTGGAAAAAAATCCGTCCAAAAAAATTTTTTTTCGTCGGTCGTCAAAAAATCTTCAAAAAAAATTTTGCCGAAAATTCTTGATTATTTATGTAAATATGATGTAACCATGTGCAAACTATTTTTACACATACAAAACATTTCAATTTAGTGCGTCACACTGAAATAATAACAGAAAACATAGCTTTTTTGAAATATTTTTGAGTTTTTGGAGTATTTCTCGAGATCCAAATGTTAAACTTAAATGTTTTGTACGTGTAAAAATAGTTTGCACTTGGTTACATCATTTTTGTATAAAAAATAAAGAATTTTCGGCAAAATTTTTTTTGAACATTTTTTGACGACCGACGAAAAAAATTTTTTTTGGACGGATTTTTTTCCAAACTTTTTTTGTTTTCTTACATTGTGTACTAAACTTAGCAAAATCCGCACACAAACCTCAATTGAAACCTGAAAAGAAGCGAGATCTGAAAAATGTCTGAAAAAATTGGCTCCGAGTTAGGACACTTCGGACGGTCAAAAAAAATTTGTGACTATTGTCAAATGAAAGATCATGGTTGATAACATAAATTCCCAAAGTTTCATAAAAATCGATACAAAGCGAACAAAGTTATCAATTTTGACCCGGAACTTATTTGGAGACCTAATAATACAGAAAAATTCAGAAAATCTGACAAATGTGAAATTTTTCGAATAAAATATATATGAATTTTTCTGGAAAAAATCCTAACAAACTTAAAATTCTAGAATTTTTTCTAATTTTTTTCTACGAATTTTTTTTGGAGGAATTGAAAATTGAACAACTGGTTTTTTTCCGAAATTATTTGAATTTTTATTGCTGAAATTGGAAAAAAAAACTTTATCTGTTTTTTTTTTTGAAGAAAATTTGAAATTTTCGAAAATAATCAAATTTTTGACTCAAAATTCTGGAATTTTTGTTTGAAGAAAATATAATAATTTTTTTTTCCTGCGCCCAAAAATTATCTTTTCAAATGGTCAAAAATCCAGATTTTCAATAGAAAACGCAGAAAAATTACCGTAACATTACAAAAATCTCCATTTTTCGAGATTAGCAAAAAAAACTTAATTAAACGTGCGAGAAATGGGCCTCTAGAGTGAAAATAAGTTTAAAAAAGACGGCTTTTGGCCTAAAAAGGAATTTTCTAGCAATTAGCTGCTGGAAATCGAGATTCGATGGCGAAATTCAACGTGAAATTCGGATTTTCGACCTAAAAACTTGAAATTTTTGTGATTTTTCACTCAAATTTGGCATTATTGTCGCTTAGATTCAATCATCAATCATCAATGAAATCAAAGGTGAACTAGTAGAAAAAAAAAGGATTTCTAGGGTCAAATCGAGTTTAAACTTTGATTTTTGTCACTTAATATGAAATTTCGGGAAAATTTGACCTCAAATAGTGTGGAATTCCGATTTTTGAGCAATTTTGAGACGAATTGGTGCAAAAATGGGATTTTTAGGGGAATATGTTTAAAAAAATAATATTTCTAGAGTGAACTTGGTGTTATGGCGTCGAAATGAGTGAAAATTCAGCGTTTTCAGCTAAAAATCGTAGTATTTGATGAGGAAATCCTACATTTTTCGGTTTTAGATCTAAAAACTTGTGATTTTCTCGATTTTTCACTCAATTTTCACTAAAATCACACGGTAAAGGGTCAGAAAACAGAGATTCTTATCTTTAAAAAACTTCGATAATCTTAGTAAAACCTTAGAGAGGTAAGAAGATACGTAGAAATACGGACTGAACATTCGTCTCCCCCGTAACTTTTCTCCTCCTCCAATATATATATATATATTCTCTGCGTCTCTTACGAAAATCTTAGACTACCAGTTATATTTCTCAGAAGAGATTTAGAGAAAAAGAGGACGAAGAGGACGACGTGCAAAATGTTAGGATGAATGTGGGCTCTGTGAGGCTTTCGGTGCGGTGGAGCATACTTGCTCACGCAGATTTTGATAGGGATCTTTGGAATGTGACCACTTTTCCGGGGAATTTTAGGGGTTTTCAACGTTAAAATCGGAAATATTGCACTTTTTCATAAAAAAAATCTGGCAAAAATCGCAAAAGTTGTTAGTTTTCAACATTTTAGAGAATTTTCAACTTTCAAACACTTTTAGGCTCAAAAAACGAACCTAGGCCTAAGACTAAGCCAAATCCAAAGCCTAAGCCTGGGTCTCAGCCTAAGGCTAAGGCTAAGGCTAAGCCTAAGCCTATAACTAAGCCTAAAAATCTGTATTTTTACATTTAAAAAGGCCTAGCAAGGCTTAAAAATCGATTTTTCAACGAGAAATTCAACATTTTTCAGGAAAAAACAACAAAAAAAGTTTTAGAGCGGAAAAGCTGGAAAAACCATTTCCGTTCAATTTTTCCCACATTTTTCAATTAAAAAAACTGTCGGTGACATCAAAAACCGCAATTTTCCCGGCAAAAATGCAACCATTTCAGAGAAAATTGCAAAAAAGCCAAAGCTTAACCGCCTGAAAAGCACCAAAGAACGTGCTTTCCAGAAAAATCCTCTATTCACGTGCGCACGGGTACAAAGACCAGACATGAGACAGATTTGGAGTAAATATCAACAATTTTTTCTGGGAAATGATGCAATTTTGGGAATTTTCGAGTTTTCGAAGGAAAAATTCGATTTTTATAGGATTTTTCTTGAAATTCAATTAATTTATTTCAATTTTCTGATATTTTAAATGATATTTAAAGTTTATTCGTTTTTTCCCGAATTTTTAAAGCAAAATTTCGAGGAAACTGCTACTTTTTCGATTTTCGGAGTAAAATGTTGCGATTTTCCTAGAAAAAAGAATGAGAATAGCAAAAAATCAGCTTCAAGCTCATTATTCTTTGTGAATTATTTACATTTTCCTGTCGCCAATTGGTTTTTCGGTGGGAAACGCGAAATTACACGTATTTTCGTGTTTTTCTCATGTATTTTCGGTTATTTATGGTGTTTTCGGTGGAAAATCGAATCAATTAGTTGTTTTTCAAGCTGAAAGGCAAAAAAATTGAAGAAAACTGTGGAAAATTCGGAGAAAAATGAGAAAAAACGATTGAAAATTAAATTAGAAAAAACTAAAATTCAAATGAGTAAAGGCGTGGCGAAACCCAAACGAAGAAATGAGCTATGCGCCTTTAAGTTCTACAGTAACTTTTTCATGAATTATGCGGAATTTTCATAGTTTTGTAGAGATTTTCAAGCAGAAATTATAATTTTTATAAAAATGACGCCATGTAATTTTTCGGAAAAAAAATTTAAAATAACAATACTTTCCCGTCGCCATTCAGTGGGAAATGCGCCTTTTGTGGGGCTTCCCACGATTTTTCTGGTTTTTCGTCGAAAATAATAATTACTAAACATAAAGTTGTTTTTCAATTTTTTAAATTCTAAAATTCTCGAAATAAATCTAGAGAAAAATTATAAACAAGCAAAACATAAAATTTGCAAAATCGTGGTGAGACCAAATTATTTGCGTAATGTGCCTTTAAGTTCTACCGTAACATTTCAACGAATTTTCCGAATTTTTGAACGACTTTTTTACATTTCGAGCAGAAATTGGGGTTTTTAAACAAAATTTCTAACATAAAAATTTAAAAATACAAGTGAAAATCTTTATTTTCGACAGAAAAATCAATTAATTGTATCCAAAAAGTTATAAATCTTGCATTTGACCTCCATTTGTCTTTCTCGCGGAGTTTTATCCAAAAATCCGATTAAATGCTCCACAATATCAGAATATTTGGCGGGAATTTGTCGTTTAGTGGTATCTTCGGATTTTTTATCGATTACAGCGATCAGGCGATTTATCGATGAGTTTAGGTGCTCAATTGGCGCGGAAAGGGATGAAGAGGGGGACGGGGCTGGAAAAAAATAGATTTTCTTTTGAATTTTATGGCTTAGAAATCCAAAAACCAACCATCATTTATGGATTTTTGCCGGGCAAAATTGACAATTGTCTCTTCAAGGCTATTCGAATCGGCTTCTTTTAATTCGGAGGCTTCGATTTCCAGAAACCACATTTGTTGCATAAAAGGAAAGCGAATTTCGAATTCTTCCGAATAAATTCCGCTTGGTAGTTGCTCGATTCGGGCTTTTTCACGCTTATACTCGCTTGCAAGCTCAGTCCACAGTCGGGAAGCGTTTTCTCCTGAAAAAATTGAGTTTTGGGGGGACTAGTTTTGAATTTCCAAGCTAATTGGGAAAGTTAGGCCATCGAGCATTTTCTGAGATTTTCCGCCCTTTTTTGTGGTGGTTTCAGTTCAAAATATGGGTTCGCGGACTAGTTTTGGGTTTCTAGACCATTAACAGAAAAAGTTAGGTCAATGAGCTTTTTTGGGTGCTTTTCAGTATTTTCGCTACAAAATCTGATTTCATGGGCTTGTTTTTGAATTTCTAGGCCACCAACTGGGAAAGTTAGGCCATCTAGTAGTTTTTCTGATACTTTCCGTAAAAGGGACTAGTTTGGGTTTCTAGGGCACCAAACAGAGAAATTAGGCCATCGAGTGTTTTTTGGGAACTTTTCAGTATTTTCGCTACAAAATCTGATTTCAAGGACTATTTTTTGCAAACTTCTAGGCCACCGACTGAAAAGTTAGGACAGCCGACTTTTTTTAAGCAACGGTGGCCTAGAAATCACAAAAACTAGTCCGCGTTTTCAAATTTCGTGGTTTTTATTAAGTTTTATCCAATTTCCCCGAGAAAAAGCAAATTTTTACCATTTTTCCGTGCCAAAAACTGGCAGCAAATTTCGATTTTGTCGAAAGTCGCGTGAACCAAATTTCCGTCAAAGTTTAGAGAATTCCGGCGGTCCCAAATAATTTGATTGTCTGATACTTGATGAATGAAGAACTCGATGTCACGTTCTTCATACTGAAAAAGCGATTTTATCGGAAAATTTGAGCAAAAATACGATTTTTCCAACAAAACTTACACATTTAAAGCTAGAAAACGCGCAAATTTTCTTGGGCCGCCCGGATCTTGACCGTTTTGTCGGAATTCCAAATTCCAGCTCATTATTTTCGTCTTTAGGTGGCGTTTGGCTCATCTGAAATTAAATATTTGGCAATTTGACGAGAAATTCAAATTTCTACGTACTTCTGGCGATTTTTCAGTGATTTGTAGGGGAGAAGCAGACATTTTTAGTAGGAAATCTTGAAAATTTTATATTTTGAGAGAAAGTTTTCAAATTTTCGAAAGGAAATAACTTGTTTTTATCGGTTTTAGTGGTGTAAAAAATAAAAATTAGCGATAATAAATTGGAAAATACATTTTTCCACTCGAAATTAAATTTTAATCCGGTGGATTTAGATTATTTTCAACTTTTTCGGTGGAAAACTGGTTTTTTTGAAAAGAAAAACTACTAGGAAAATTTAAATTTGAACGTATTGTGAGCTTTTAAATACCTGAAACTCAATTAAAAATCGTCTAAATCCAGTAACAAGCAGTTCGTGGCAAAACCAAACCGAAAAAATTTGCCGTGTCCCTTTAAAAATGTTTTTTGTACCACTAACTCATTATACGAATAAAACAAGGTAGTCCACGATTAAATTTCAGAAAAGTCAGTTGGAGGAAATGTATGGGAAAAGTTAGACGACGATCAAGTGACCAGAGTAAATTGGGACGAAGTTGAGTTGGACTCTTTCGGGTTGGGATTCGGAGAATTGAGATACGCAAGGATGCTGATGTCCATCAGAGAAGATGTAGTTGAAGCAACTTCATCGATTGTGCCAGAGAAGATCCATTCCGATGCTCGTAATTTTTCCTTGGTTACAAGTTCCTCACAAGTCCGTTCACCCTTGTATTTGAAAAGCTTGGATGCTGACGGAGAAGATAATTCTACAGTTGAGAAACAAATAACACATTCGAAGAAAGTAGCTGATACGGAATTAGACAGAAGCCTGGAATGTTTGAAAGAGAACGAGAACGACGTAAAGACAAACGGTGAAGTGGAACTTTCCGCTGTTGAGGATGCTTTAATTCAAGTTGTACCAGAAGTCTCCGAGAACCAAAATCCTCGAAAAATCGGACCCTACGATTTTGATCAACATGCCAACTTCTTAAATTCCTGAAATCGAAAAATCTGTAAACCAAGCGTGCTCTATAAACTCTTCCGTGAATTCAAAACCAAAATGAATTCCACATTGGATGAGAGAACACTACAGAATAATATCCGTTACAACCTTTGCCAGACAATTCTTAGTTCGGAGTACGACGATGAGGATAAATAAAGTGACAATGCGTTTTGGTGCTAGTGTCAGGAAGGATAATGATGATTTTTGGCGCAGGTGGGTTCAGAACTTTTTTAAAAGTTTAAATAAAAAGTTCAAAAAGCTTAGATCAGCAAAAGTAATTTCAGAGATCAAAAATTCGCAACCGTCAAATTGGACCAGTATTCAAGAGTAATCTACTACAAGTCGGACACGCTTTCGCTGAAAGGACATCATCCAACTGGAAACTTCCACGAGAAGAAGTGGATAGCAAAACCGAAAGTGACCTACACCAGAACCAACCACGTTAAATGGCATTTTTTTATATATCACTTACACGAAAATAAAAAGAATTCCCGAAAAACGCCTTAAAAATACAAATTCTATGTCCAAATTTTGACAAAACAGTTTCGTGGCGAGACCCAAAGTCTGCGGTGTCCCTTTAAGGAGTTGTATAGTTTTTTTTTGAAAAGTTAAGTTTTCTTTCGCCTAAAAACTATAGTTTCGCGGAATGAAAATTTTCAGAAATCTCCAAAAAAGAAAAAAAAGAGCGAGATCGGATTTATTTTTCAAAAAAATTTTCTCGCTTTCGCCACAGAGACGTGTCTCTCTCCGTGTGTGTGGAAAAATAAATTTTTTTTCGAAAAACATGTCATGCCTGACTACTTCTCTCTATTTTCCCCCAATTTTCCCTCTTTTCTCTATTTTTCATCCGTGAAAATGCATGGAAAATCGACGAAATGGGGGGAAGCGGAGTAGAGAAAAAGAGAAAAAAAAGTGAAATTTCGTAAAACCCGCCGTTTTCTGTTTGTGTCGCCCCCATTTTTCGGCGGGCGAAATGGGTGGAAAAATAGAGAAAAATAAATGGAAAAAGACTGGATTATAAATAGGATGGTGGACTGAAAAATAAGGAGAAAATGGGAAATTTTCGCATTTTTTCATGGGGAAAATGGTGAGAACTTGAAAATTTTCATAGAAAATAAAGCAGTATGAAAAAAAGTGAATAATCGAATTTTTGGAAAAAAAAATTGGCAAAAATTCACAAAAATTAATTTTTAAATAAAAAATTCAAATAAGCGTAAGCCTAGGCCAAAGCCTAAGCCTAACCATAAGCCTACAAAAAAAGTTGGACTGAAAATTAAGGAGAAATACGAAAATTTTCGCATTTTTTCATGGAAAAATGGAAAATTGGACAAACCATGGGGATTTTGAACAAAAAGTGGGAATTTTTTGGATTTTTTTTTTGAAAAATTCGAACTTTTTTGGGGAAAAAATCAAAAATTTTGTTATTGTCTGAAGAAAAAAAAAATTTTTTTTTAGTTTCAGAAATTCAATTTCTTTTTTGTTTTTGTTGCGAAAATTTGAATTTTTCGTTAAAAAAAAATTTCAGAATTAAAATTTTAAACCTAAAAAAATTTCGAAAAATTCAAATGTTTTGCTCGAAACACCTAAAAAGTCGCATTTCTATACGTTTTTTGTTAAAATTTTCAATTAAAAAACCAAAAAATTGGTGGCCTAATTTTTGGCGGCCGAGAAACCCAAAATTATTCCCAATTTTTATTTTTTTTTTGGCAGAAATGCTATAGTCTTTGGCGATTAAGGAGAAAATTTAGGAAAAAATTGAATTTCCCATCGAAATTCAATTAATTTCCGCCAATTTCTCTCCTTTACACTACGAAAAAACCGGATTTTTCGCCGACAAATGTAATTTTTCATATCGAAATTTTATTGGGAAATCAAATTTTCTTAAGAAAAACCAGTTTTCAGAAGAAAATATTGAATTTTTGCCTAAAAAATTGGGGGACTAGTTTTGCAGTTTTCTAGGTCACCAAAAAAAGTTAGGCCATCAATTTTATCACATATTCAGTGTAAAATTAAGAATATGGAGTAGATTTGCGAGTTTCTAGGCCACCAATGGGAAAAGTTAGGCCACCATTTTTTCGGCAAAAGAATCCATTTTTATCGGAAAAAAACAAATTTTCTAAAATTTTGGTGGCCTAGAAATCCAAAAGTAGTCTTTATTTTTGGGGTTTTTTTGTCAAAAAAAAAAGAAAAATCCTTATTTTCGATTGGAAATTCATTAATTTTCGGTTAAACTTTTTCGAAAAAAAAAGGAAAAATAATATAATATGCAATGAATATTAAAAAAATTACAAAAAAAAACATTGATTTGGCAGGACGAATGGGTTGAGGGAAACCAGTACAAGCGACTAAAATTCGGGATTTTTTGGGTGAAAAATCGATAAAATTGGCACAGATATATCATTTTTAAAACGGGGATTTCTGGAAATGGGGGGAAATATTTTTAAAAAAATCTGGATAAATTCGGTGGGAAATGTGGGAAATTATAGGGGTTTCAAGCGAAAAAATTGAATTTTTTTTTTGAAATTCAGATTTTTTAGCCATAAAATTGCTAAAATTCTCAAAAATCAAAAAAAAAATTTATTTTGAAAATTCAGAAAAAGTCTAGTTTTTTTTCGAATGTAATTTCGAAATTTTACTTTTTTTTTCAGAAAAAGTAGAAAACTTTCCATTTTCTAGAGAAACGGAGATTTTTGCAGAAAAACATGAAAAATGTTCTGAAATTTCAGAAATTTTCACTAAAAACTGCCAAAAATTAGAATTCGATTTTTTTTTGAAAGAAAATTCCATAATTATCTGAAAAGTTGGTTTTTTTTTTTAAATTTTTGAATACAATTTTTCGTTTAAAAACTGTTAAAGATTCGGATTTTCCCGTAAAATAAGTCAATTTCCAAGAAAAAAAATCAATTTTTCACTAGAAACCCTCAAAATTTCTCAAAATCGATAATTTATTGCTTCTGTTGCTCGGCGGATGTGTTAATAACTTTAATCTGAATCGGACGAGCTCCTTCTTGTTTCGGCTCCGGTGCTTTTGCATCAATAGTCAAATGACCATCAGCAGTGAGCTGAGATTGAACAGATTCCGGTGCGACGGCTTTTGGAAGTGGAAAGCGACGTTTGAAGGTTGATTCGATGGTTCCATAGGTATCTTCCTTTTCTCCATGCGATCCTTCAACGATTATGTTGTTATCGACGACGGTTACCTGCAAAAAAATCAAACTTTGGGGGGAGAATTCATAAAAATTCTAAATATTATATATCTGTAGAACAATTTTTAAAATTGAAATTTTTATTTCAAAAATTTCTAGCACATTTTTTTTTCTTTTTTCCTGAAAAATACGAAATTCCACACCTTTTATTTTGAAATTTTCAAAAAAAAATCGTATTTTTTAAAATTTAATTTGGCGAAAAAACTGAAATTTCACCAAATTTTCAGAAGTTTTTTTTATAGAAAAAATCAGAATTTACGATTTTCTTAAAATACATGTATAATTTTGAAATTTTACAGTTGTAAAAGACTAAATTTTTGAGAAAAATATTGAAGCTGTTTTCAAATGTATTTTTTCAGGAAAAAACACCAAATATTTCCAAAAATTTTAATGTTTCTTTTTCGCATAAAAATTCAATTTTATTTGTTTTTCGTCGAAAAATACAACATCTGTAATTTTTTCAATGCTTTTTATGGAAAATTTTAGTTTCTCCTATAGAAAAAAATTTCCATCAATTGAATCGTTCAATTTCCAGAATTATTTCTTGAAAATTTTGTGGTTTTTGAAAAAAACAATTTTTTTCTGATTCAAGCAAATTTTCCGATTTTTTAAAAAGCAAAATTTGAAAATTAAAAAAAAAACTAAACTCAAAAATTACCAAAATAAAAATATAAAATTCAAAAAAATTACTAGAAACTGTTGAAAATCGAAAATTTTCCCAAAAAACTTTTTTTTCAGATTTAAAATAATCCAGAAATCGTGAGAAAAAGTCAATTTTCAAGGTTTTCTACAGATTGTTTGATTTTTTTTTGAAAATAATAATTTTTCATTCAATTTGTAACATTTTCGTGGTTTGCTTCGAATTTTCCAGATTTTCCGTCTAAAAGCCTGAAAATACCTTTAACGAATCAGCATCATACTTGGAAACGTCCAAAATCGCATGAAAACTAGTATTCGTGACACGAATTGATGTCAGATTTCCATTTTGACTTCCAACAACCGATGGGCTCGAAATTGCAAGATTTGGAAAGTTGGAGAGCATCGAAGAGTGGATATTGCCGAGGTCCTGTGAAGCAAAATTTCATTAAAATTTTTTTCGGTTTATCGGTTTTTTCAAAGTCAAATAATCCTTTAAAAAATGAAAATTAAGAAAAAAACAATATTTTTTAAAAGTTTTTTAAATTAACTGTTTCCCAGAATTTTCATCAAAAATTTGAAACCCGTATTTTTTCCGATTTTAATAAAATAAAATCATTATTTTAAGCCGATAAATACAATTTTAAATTAATTTTTCAAAAATTTCAAATTTTGAAAAAAAAAAGTCAAATTGTATGTCTTTTTTTTTATTTTCGGGAAACATTTTTTACCGGCATTCCTGGAATTGCAGTATGAGTTTGCGTGGTGACACGAACATTTGGAGATCCTTCCTCGATGACCTGCAAAAAAAATTTATACATTTTTGAGGGGAAAATCTGAAAGTTATAGAAAAAATATTTCCATAATTTTCGGAATTTTTGAAAAAATTAAAAAAAAACATTTTCGTTAAAAAAATTCACTTTTTCAAATTTTTTAAAGAACACACTTCAATTTTTTTTAAATAAGAAAATTATGCAAAAAAATCAATTGTTAATGATTTCTTGAGAAAAATTGCAACTTTTGAAGAAAAAAGGTTTGTTTAATCTTTGAAAAATATTTAATTTAACTATAAGAAAAATGTTTTCCAAAAATAAAATAAAAACCTTTTTTTTCAAAAGTTTCTAAATTTTTACTCAATAAATCAATAAAAATTGATATTTTTTTCAAAAAATTTTCAAATTTTCCACTGAAAAGCTTGTAATATTTTTTTTTTTTCAAAAAATTTAAAAATATAAATTTATACATTCAAAAAAAAAATTGCAAAAATCACAGAATTCCTCTGGGAATTTTCAAATTTCAAGAAAATCGGTGTCTGTCACATCTAGCAAAAAAAGGAGTAAAACGAAGACAAAGTGACCAATTTTTTGGCGTTTTTTTCGGAACATTTTAAACGTTTTTCTGCGATTTTTTTTTAGTTAATCCAAAATTTATTCGAAATTAGCCAATTTTCTGAAGAAAAAAAAATCGAATTTTCACAATTTTTAACGTTTTCCCAAACGTTTTTGAACATTTTTCAAAAAAATTATATAATTTTTTCTTAAATTTTTTTTCAATTTCAAGTGATTTTTTCAACAAAAACTGAATTTCCCCTTTTTTTAAATAAAAATTCAATTTTCTGGGTTTTTCTTCGATTTTTCGAGAAAAAATGTACTTCTGTAAAAGTCAATTTTTCTTCAATTTTTGGTTATTTTTTTCCACTTTTTTCTATTTCTCTATTTTCCATCATTTTTTGTTCAAAAAATTCACCTTTTTCTCATAAGTCCGATTGTAGGAGCTTGTAGTGTTGAACGTAGCCATATTATTGCTGCTCCGTGCTCTTAATTTTTCAAATCGTTCAGAAATCTCGGCAAGATCTTTTGTTGGAGTATTTTGGGTGGTAGAAGCCATAGTTTTGGGAGAGTTACTGGGGGTATCAAAATGAGTTGAGTAGGACGAGTTGTGTGCTCTCAGGTGCTCCGCGGAGCTCCACCCATATTTCTTAAGCGAGATAAGAAAAAAAAAATGAAAAAAAAAGTCGTTAAAAATGTCAAAACATCTGCATTTTTCCGCGGATTTTTTAGGATAAAGTTCACATAAATCTATGTAAATTTTAAAATTTTCCCCAATTTTTCACCAGATTTTTCCCACTTTTTTCAATGTGCTCTCGGAGCAACCCCCGATCAGTTGGAGAACGACACGAGATATCTCATCTCCCCCTTGCTACGACATATGTATACACTAAAACTCCCACACGAGATTGGGGGGAGAGAGAACGGGGAAGTGTGATGAATCAGATGGGATGAAGCTATCATCGAGAAGAGATTTTTGGTAGGTATATTGATTGAGGAGGAAAAAATTTGTGGAAAAATTCGAGAAAATAGCTAGAAATTAACTTCAGGAAATAGATTTTGCTGCAAAACTACAATTGAACTTTTAAAGGTGGAGTACCAAAATTTGAAAAAAAATTGTTTTTTTTTTACCAAAAATGGTCCAAAACTACCAAATTTCGTAATGTACGTTCTGAGAATGCCTCAAAAAAAAGTTATGGCAGCAGCTCAAATTTTTGGAAAAAGTAGTCAATTTTTAGCTAAAATCTCAAATTTTGGCAATTTTTCAGCGCTCATTTTTTGGTGTAATTTTTGAAAAATTTCCACAAAAACACTTTTAATTTAAATTTTATAATTTATTCCCCAAATCCCTATAAGTATATTCTAAAAGCCGATTAAAATTGAAATTCTGAAAATTGCACAAAAAAATGTGCAAAATCACAATTTGCGGAAAATTTTCGGCAATCCCCGTTTTTCCGGCGAATTCGGCAAATCAGCGCTTTTCTAATTTGCCGGAAATTTTCAATTCCGGCAATTTACCGATTTGCCGGAAATTTTAAATTCCGGCAATTTACCGATCTGCCGGAAATTTTCAATTGCGACCATTTTGCCGGCAAATTCGGAATATCGGCAATTTGCCTGCTTGTCGATTTGACGGAAATTTTCAATTCCGGCAATTTTCCGATTTGCCGGAAATTTTCAATTCTGACAATTTACCGATTTGCCGGAAATTTTAAATTCCGGCAATTTACCGATCTGCCGGAAATTTTCAATTCCGACAATTTGCCGGCAAATTCGGAATATCGGCAATTTGCCTGCTTGTCGATTTGACGGAAATTTTCAATTCCGGCAATTTTCCGATTTCCCGGAATTTTTATTTTTGACCGAAAATTTTCCCTATTTCCCCCAAATTTTGCTCTCAGAGCACAAAAATTCCTTAAATAAACCACAAAAAGGGTGTTAAGAACATCAGATCAAAGGGAAACAGGCAACATTTACCGCCGACGTACGTAACATAATACCTCCCCAAATTTCTTATCACTCTTATTTTTCTAGAACATTTCAAAATGGTCAGAAATTTGTGAAATTCTTGATTTTCAAGAGGAAAAAACGGGGAAAAGTGTGTTGGCGGGGTGGAAAAATGTGATGATGTGATGAAATAATACGATTAAAATGCAAATTTTTATTCGGAAAAATTGGTTTACAGGGGGGAAAATGGGGGAGAAATGTGCGGAAAATCGACTTTCATCTCAAATGAAAAACTGACTTAGAAATGGAAAAATGTCAGATTTTTCGACATTTTTTTCCAGGAAAAACCACTTTTCACACGTTTTTAAAGTGAATTTCCCGAAATTTTGAAGAGAAAATCGGAATTTCTGGAAAGTTTTCCAGAAAAGCCCGATTTTTCGTCAATTTTCTCCAGGAAAAACCAAACGTAACGTGAAATTCCTCGAAATATTGAAGAAAATCCGAATTCCAGACAATTTTCTGGTGAAAAAAAACGAGAAACTCGTAATTTATCAGACAAATTACTTGAAAATGTCAGAAAATTTTATTTCTCGTCAATTTTTTTCGGAAAATCTACTTTTAACACGTGTTTAAAGTGAAATTCCCGAAATTTTGAAGAAAAAATCGGAATTTCTTGAAAGATTTCCAGAGAATCCCAATTTTCGTCATTTTTCTACAGGAAAACTACTCTTAATAGGTTTTAAAAGTGAAATTCCTCGAAATGTTGAAGAAAATCCAACTTCAGACAATTTTTCGGCGAGCCATTAATCATCGGAATTTTTGAAGAAATTGCCAGAAAATCGCATTTTTGGTCAATTTTCTTCAGGAAAAACTGCTTTTATTAAGGTAAAAACTGATCATCAGGCCAATTTTTAAGGGAAAATTGGGAAAAATGATAAATTTTCCAATTTTCAGACGAATTTTTAGGATTTTGCGTAAAAACACGAAGAAAAATGTAGTTTGTGCCAATTTTCAAGAAAAATGCCAAGAAAAAGGTGTCGAAAAGAGAATTGTTGGTCCTCCAAGCTGTGTTGTTGTTTCTTCTTTTCAAAAACTTGCTTCTTTTTGTGCTCCATTTTGTCCCATTGAGCACCGCCCGTCTGCTCTCACAGCAGGTGGTTCCCGTGGAGGAGGCGTAGGCGTAAGGCTCATCAGCTGGTTGAGTTGGGTTCCAGTAAAAAATTCCAGAAAAAATTGGGAAATTTTGGAAGAAAAACAAGGTATTCTGATCAGAAATCCTTAAAAATAGTTAAAACTCCAAATTTTATAGGAAATAGCTATTTTTACAATAAAAATTCACTTTTTATCGGTAGTAATGGATGTTTTCATCGTTTTTCCACTGAAAAATCTGGGAAATTTCAATTTTGCAAGAAAATTCCTCGAAAAATCGGGCTTTCAGTGATTTCTAAGCTGAAAATCCACGTTTTTCGATTTAAAAATCCGATTTTCCAGCATTTCGAGTGTTTTCGCCGCGTTTTCACTGAAAAATCCAAGAAGTCCACATTTTGAGAGACAAAGTCTAAAGAACTCAGTTTACAAGGAAAACTCACCAAAAAATCCGCTTTTTCATAGTAAAAACGACTAAAAATCGGGGTTTAATGCCAAAAGTCCACAGTTTAGTTGGAAATCTGTGAGAAATACGGAAATCCGACAATTTTTTAACCAGAATATGCGAAATAAGTCAGAAAACAGTACAAAAAAGGGTGGAAAAAGCTGTGGAAACGTGAAAAAAACGCAATTAAAACCAATTTTACGCCTGAAAATCGGTCAAAAAGTGTATTTTTCCGGAAATTTTTTATTTTTCAACTTTTTCGCAGCTACCTGTCATCTCCAGAGGATCTCATCGGAGTTCTCAATCCATCCAGGCCAGCAGTGTTGATAGAGTTGCTGGAGCTTCCGACAGCCGTGCGGAACTGAAAACTTTCAGGTTTTTAGGGAAATTTCAGTGAAAATGGGGTTTCCCACAATTTTAGAGTTGATTTCTATTGTTTTTCCGATCAATTTAACCCGAAAATCCACGAACCGTCGACGAATAGATCGGAGAATAGACGGGCAGTTCCTCGATCGGACTTTTCGACGGAAGGCCGTTGGAACGGGTGGTAACACGGGTGTAGGAGTATGTCTTGCTCATTTTTTAATCTGAAATTCAATATTATAACTTAGAATCATAAAAAAATCTTTGAAAAATTGCTAAAAATCGCTGGAAACTGTGAAAAATAAAAATAATACGTAGATGTCGTAAGATAAGATGCACGGTGTGCAAACACCGTCGCGCGAAAATGCACAGTCTCAAATACGCGCGAGATTTGAATTTTGTTTTTGGTTGATTTTTTAACATTTTCAAACTTCAAGATTGCTCCGTTATTCTCAACATCGCAGATCAGATTTATTTACTTAAAACGGAATAACAAAAGCTATAATCTATAAATTCAATCCCCATCGTTTTCATTCAATTTCATCTTGAAATTCCTGTCCAAAAAGTGTTAATTGGTTATTGGCGGGTGGCTTGAAAGAAACAACAACCACTTAAAAAGTTAATCGAGTCAGTGGAGAGAATCTAGAGGCGCAGAGGAGAACTTCATGTTTTGAATCTTATACAGTCACTTTTGATGATAATTTAGTACTTACCTCTATTTTTCATATTTTTAGATGTTCTTTTTTGTTAGTTTGTTCTTTTGAATTCCAAAATCTATAATTCTCAAATCGATTCTTTGAATAATAATATCAATGAAAAACACCTGAAAACTATATTTTTCCCATTCCCCTCACTCTCCTGCTCACACAAGCCTTATCTTCTCCCTTCCGACCTCCCGACGCCGGATCCCATGTGGTCTAGTGGTTAGGATTCGTGGTTTTCACCCACGCGGCCCGGGTTCGATTCCCGGCATGGGAAGTTTCTTTTTTGTCCGCTGCGCACGCAACTGGAAAGTACAACGCTCAAGAATTACCTTCCACGTCAGTAGGCATACAACTTGTACACATAATTGGCGTTATTTATGATTATTATTACTTTTTCTATTATATGATTTGTCGTCGGGATGTGTGTATTTTCATAAAATCCCTGTATTGACTCATCGCTGTTTTCCTCTTTTGCTTGAAAAAATTTTGAAAACTTGGTATTTGCCGAAAACCTTTCAACTAATTGCCTATGCTTAGGTGACGACATACACTACTAAACGGTGTATAAGTAGTATAAAAGAATAGTGTTTGGGTTTTGATATTTTCTTCGGAATCAAATGTTTCATATTTTTAATTCTTTATATGTGATCTACCAAAAAAAAAAGTTATTTTTCTCAGAAAGTAGTGTATAATTAGGAGGTGTATATGGTTTGTGAATATATAATTAGATTCTATTTTCAATTTTTTTTATTCTGAGAAATTCTTGAATGTTTGACTGGAATTTCCAAAAGTCTAGTCTAGTTGAGGTTTTTTTTTGCGAATTTGAAATTTTTTAAACTTGAATTTTCGGTATTGAACCTCATTTTGGCATTTATAACAAAAAATTCAAATTTTTGTGAAAAAAAAAACAAAATCTAATTTTTTTAAATAAAAGTTTTTCAGAATTCTTCAGGAGTGTTTCAATAAATCAGTGACCTAGTTTTTGCTCTCCTCCGTTCTAGGGCCATAAATGGTAGGCAGACGCGGTTTAGGGCCTCACGCCTGCCTGAAATCTACCCGCCTTCGCCTGCATTTTGGCTTAAGTTTTCAAATTTGGTTGGGTAGAGTCAATTTTTTTTTTGCTTTAAATGACGGAAAATAGGCCGAATATAACCAGTGAAAAAACTTTTTTTTAATCTAATTTTTTTATGATTTTTTCAATTTTTCAAAAATCGAAGAAATGGCCGTATTAAATTTGAATTCCCGCGCAAATGAGTGACGTCATTTTCGATATTTTGATTTTTGAAAAATTCAAAAAATCATTTAAAAAAATTTTAACAGTAATATTTCAAAGCAAAAAAAATTTGCCTCTACTCCACCTTTAAGTTCAGACAGGCAGGTATTTTAACGCCTACATGGAAGCCCTACCCCAGGGAAAACCTGTACAACTCCTTATACTCTCACTAAATGACTATATTTGCTCTTTTTTTCATTTTTATTCTCAATCTCAAGTACATCATTTGTATTCGTTGCTCTTCCGCCTCTACACATTTCCATTCCCCAATTGTCGAACGAATTGAAACACACACACAGACATATATCCGGTTCCAGTTCAGTTTCACATTCCTTTTCTCTTCGCAAAACGGCGCCCAGTACCTCATAATTAGAAGTTGAACTGTTTCTCAGGGCTATACTATTTCCAAAACACTAGATGTGAATTGAAACCTCAAACTATGAGTCAGCACACTTTTTTGAAAACGAACACTTTTTTTTTCGAAAAAAACAGGAAAGTTTAACTCGATGTTCGTGGCTATTTGAAGTGTTTCAGTACACTTGGATTATCTAGATTTATTATTATTATTATACATATGTTTTGTTGTTTTAATGACCTAAAAGTGTTGAATTTTCAGTATCACCTTTATAAGTTGCATACCTTCTAAGCTCAGTTCATAGTAAATTAGGATAATCTAGATTCATTGTGCATTTGTTTTTGTTTTAATGCCCTAGTATTGAGTACCTTACCATATTTCTGAATTCCGGTATCACCTTTATTAGTCATATTTTCTGGTACATTGATCAAATTTCCATTAATATATCCGTTTAAATTAAACGCGATACCCATTTTCCTCGTTAGGCTTAGGAATGGTGTTTTCTTAAGCCTGAAAGTGCACACGTTTTTATTTTATAAATTGAAAAATTAATTTTTAAAATGGCGGAGGTATAATACACAAGTACCTATTTTCTTTTAGTCTGAATGTATTATCCTGGCGTTAAATTTGTACAAGCTAGATATATAAAATAATATGTATACATATAATTCCTATTATCAATATGTCAGTTACCATTTAATTATTAAACTTTCTATATATGCATCGATATTTTAAATGTTTAACTTAAGCCCGTTTGGATAATACATATAGATTTATTATACATACAAAAAGGTGTGTTTATTTATACAATTTGTTTATTTATCTTGTTTTAATGGCATAGTCAATTTCAAGATATATAAAATAGATAATGAGCTTGCGATAAATATGAAAAAAGGACCGGTAACAGTCAATTAGTTAATCTATGTTATAAGCTATTTTGTTTTGAATCCCTTACGTTTCCAAAATTAAATATAGAGTCATGTGAACTTTTCGCAGCTTAGACATCAATTTCCAGCAGGCCTTGGTCATTTTTCCCTTAAATCTCGAATTCCACCTATCCTTTTCTCTTTCCTATTTTTTAAAATCTCCCCCGTCCCATACAATCAATCTAATATGAATCCATCTTTAAAAAATTGGCCAACGTCCTGTATAACTAATTTACCATTTTACTTTAGACATACTACACACTATTCACTTGTCCTAACTCGGTTCAATATGTTACATATCTTACATCACTTTTCTTCCCACAAATCTCAAATTTCCAGAGCGGGTGTATCTCCTTCAACTCCACCACCCACACCGTCTTTCGTCACCAACATATACTACGTGAATTTGCTGGTATCTAGACTTTTGGGGTATTTTTGCTGAAAGTCAACGAAGAATTTGCAACCTGAGGAGGTAAGTGTAATACATTTCTATAGTATTTGAAATTTTAAGTTATGGCTTTTTATAACGCTGCCGTAGAAAACGTAATAACGTAGTAACGTTAAAACCATTCTTGTATTAATACCTATAACGTTATTAATTCAATAATGTTATTATCAATATACGTTATTAAATTCCGTGTTATAGTTCTTATTAAACTTCTAAATCGTGTTATTCTGAATTCCAGACACCTTCACAATGCACGTGAGCTACCCATCGACATGGTCGCATCGAAAAAAATTGGAATGATGGCTTTTACTAAATTAGCATGTCTACTTCTACTTTTCTACCAATTTTCTCTAGTTTCAAGTATTTCGCAAAACGAGTTGAACGAGCTTTCTCGAAAATTCAAGTACTACCACTCGGCGGTGAGGCCCGCCGCACCGGATAACTTCGTGTCGGATAGGAATGGGACTTTCTTTAATATTCCAGTGGAGATTCATTTGTTGGCGACGAGGATTGTTAATGTAATAGGCTTTTCATCAATTTTTGCAAGATAGGGTCGATGGCAGGGCTGTGCGGCTGGCTGATTTTTTCGGCTGTCGGGGCCAGCCGACAGCCGCACTGCCCTGGTTGATGCACCATGTTCAGCGGTGGTGCATCGGGCCGAGGCCTAGGCTTACGTTTAGGCTTAGGCTTAGGTTTAGGCTAGGAATTAGGCTTAAGCTCAGGCTTAGCGTCAGTGGCGAGCGTTGTAGGCTTTAATTTAGTTTTCTCTTTAATAAAATGTATTTTCCAGAGAAACCTCTACCTCGAGGTGATAATAGTGATGACCTGGATAGACGAGCGTCTGCGGCTCCGCGAGCTCCAAGATCGATTCTCAATGCCGTCAGAATACCCGCCTTGGCATCCGTCTCTAGTCTTTGCACCGCCTGTAACCTCGAAATACACCACACTTGCTCCAACTTCTGGCACAGTGAACAGCTATAACACTATCAAAACTACTGTTGAATGTCAGACAAACGCCTGGAAGTACCCGTTCGAGAGCTTCACGTGCACGCTGTCCGTGGGCCCGGAGGGTGACGAGACGCTTACTGTAGCACAGTTTCACGACTTGAGAAGCCATACTCAGAAGTTGCTGACTAATGTGTTTTTGGGTATGATTTGGAATATTTCATGTAAAAATTCATAGTTGCAAAACTCACAGAGCTACAGATGCTTGAAGTTTTCAAGGCCTGCTGGGGAATAAGCTGACTTAAAACTACTGTAGCTTTGCTAGTTTCAGACCTATCAAAAAATTGTCAACAAGCAAAATGGATAAAATTCAATTTTGCATATTCTGTTAGTTGTTAAATTTTTATATCTTCAAAACTCGTGGAGCTTCAAGGGTTTTAAGTTAGCCTCGGAAACTTGTCTGTTGCCGCCCAAGTAGCCAACACTTCAAACCTATGTAGCTCTGCGAGTTTTAGAGCCATCAAAAAATCTTTCACTAACGAAATATACAAAATTAAATTTTACATCTTTTGTTAGTTGAACATTTTTTTATAGCTCAAAAGCTCGCGGAGCTACAAGGGCTGTAAGTGAGTCTCTACCCCCTAGTATCAATGATAGATGGAAATGCAGAGAGTGTAGAGTTCTCTCTTCGTCTGCGTCTCTACCTTCTTAGACTTTGTGTACCATGTATACAACTTACAGTATTCCAAAATTATATCATACCTCACTTAGCAGCCGACATATTACGGGCCTCTAATAGCTACATGAGGTTGAAATGCCATGGGAGCCTTCTCGGCTTTAAATAAATTGTAGCTCCACGAGTTTTAGAGATATCAAATCGTTTTTTATTATCAAAATATGCAAAATTAAATTTTACACATTACATCAGTAAACAGTTTTTTGATAGCTTAAAAACTCGCGGAGCTACACGGCTATAAAGCTAACTAACCAACCAATAATCCTATCAAACTTCTTCCAACTCCCCCTATACCCAAAATTTCAAGACAAATTCAAAAATTCTACTTACAATTTGCTTTAGGAGACTACCCGACCTGCAGTCTGGAATTTATCTTCAAGTCAGAATGGCCTCGCGCACTGCTCTCCTCATTCCTCCCTAGCATTCTAATAGTGTCCTCCGTCTTTTTCGCGCAGTGGAAACGGCGGAAAATTCAAATTTTGGTGTCCCTAGCGGCCATGGTTGGCATATTGATTATGGTGAGTTCTTGAAGGATCCTCCGGGTGCCAAAAATCGATATTTTTGCAGCTGTGCTCCCAGCGCCCGTACACCTCCACAACTCTAATGGATCTCTGGTTGTGTGCCAATTTTATTCATTCTGTATTTTTAGTTTTTGTCGATTTAACACTTCCGGCTCGCCGAGTTCGCTACACTTTAATGGTTCATGTCGATGAGGAAAAGAAGCAGGCGAATCCCGTGAAGATTATGACTAGTGGTAGGTTTTTTGGGTGTAGCTCCGCGAGTTTTGAATTCATCAAAAAGTTGTCAACTAATAAATTGTGCACAATTAAATTTCACACAATTTGTTAGTCGACAACATTTTGATAACTCTGGTCATCACAGAGTAATAAAAGTTTAAAGCTGGCAATTTACACTCTGTCAGCCTGCGTCTCTCCTCATCCCACACTATTTATTTAGCTGACACAGAACACAGCGGACCCTTGCGATATGTAAATCATGTTATCGATTATTTGATGAAGAAAGAACATAAGCCGAGGACGACGATAGTCACCGCATGTCCTGGACCGGTAGGTTTTATTGATTTATTACTATTCGGTTGAAAAATCGATAATTCTCAAAAATTCACAATTTTTCGTAATTTATAGTTTTAATGAAAAATTATTGATTTTTCCGGAACTTTGTGTTAAAAAAGTTCATGTCTTGATAAAATAGTCATGTTTTTTGAAAATTTATCGCTTTCTGAAAAAAATTATCGATTTTGATGGAAATTCATTGTTTTTTTTTTTGCAATTTTATTGATTTTCAGAAAATTATCGATTTTCACCAAACTTATTGATTTTTACCGGATGTTATCAATTTTCATAAAAATTGATTGATTTTATCACAAAAATTATCGATTTTTAACAAAAGTATCTCATTTTCCAATTTTCAGACGCCCATCCAACGCCAAATCACGACCGCCATGTTGGGAAATCGAAAACGGGCGGCCCTTTTCTGTATTTTCTTGTCCTATCTCACTTTTCTATTGATTTATGCAATTATTGTCATAGTTATCGATTGAAAATAAACATTTTCTGGATTTTTTGGAAAAATTTAATTTTGAACTTCTCTTTTCAGCTGGAAACTGTAAACTCCTTGAGATAGGAAGTTAAATAATGAATTTTCGAATCAATTTTTTCTGCAAAACTATCGATTTTTCTAGGAAATTATTGATTTTTCTTGGAAATTATCGATTTTTCTGCAAAATTATTGATTTTTCTTCCAAATTATCGATTTTTCTGCAAAATTATTGATTTTTCTTCCAAATTATCGATTTTTCTGCAAAATTATTGATTTTTCTTCCAAATTATCGATTTTTCTGCAAAATTATTGATTTTCTTCCAAATTATCGATTTTTCTACACAATTATTGATTTTCTAGGAAATTATTGATTTTTCTGCGAAAATTATTGATTTTTCTGCAAAATGATAGACTTTAATCTCAAGTTGTCAAAGTTTCATTCGGTATTTACAAGAATTTTTAATAAATTAAAAAAAAAAAGATCGATTTTCAGATATGTTTCAGTGGAAAAATGATTAAAAAAAGTGTGGGAAATGTCGTAAAACTATTAAAATTATTAAATTTTTCGCCTGGAATCGCATCGGGCCGGCGAATCGATCGGACGCCACGTGGATCTGTCATGAGCCGTCAATTTTCCCAGTTTCTGAACGTAGTCTTGAGTGAGCGGGAATTTGGAGATCAATTCAGATGAAATTTGAGCCAAAACTTCGAATAAGTCGTTGTCGATCTGGAAAAAATGTGATTTTATTGAGGAATTATCGATTTTTTCAGTTTTTCTTGAATTTTCAGGGAAATCGATATTTCAGAATTTTAAACAAAAATTGATTTTTTTTTTGTATTTTTGTCGATTTTTCTCGAAAATTATCGATTTTTCTAGGAAAAATTGATTTTCAGAAAATTTCCACTGAAGTTATCGACTTTTGCCCAAAATTTTTGAATTTTAAACAATTTCCACTCGCTTATACACGATTTTTAACGATTTTCCACTAAAATTATCAATTTTTATCGATTTTTCCCATTTCGAACCTTGCATGGCTCATCATCTGCCACAAAAGTCGGCGGCGGCGTTGTCGGCGGCGTCGCAAACGAATCCTCGCCTTCAGAATAATCAAAATTCGGCGAATTTGACCATTGCGGCGGCGGCGGCGGCGGCAACGGCGAAAAAATCGAAATCGCCGCAAATCGATCGGTGAGACTTCCGAGCGTGTCGTCCGGATCGTTTATCGATTTTTCAGCGGCGGCCGGAATTTCAGAGAATGTGTCGTAGAATATGTCATCGTCGTCTTCGTCGTCAGCGGAATCGGATCCGTCTGGGGTTAAATTTTCAGATATTTCCGCCGATTTTTCTCCATCCAAAATTCCAAAATCCAACTTTCTAGCGTGAATTCCTCGTCGAAATATCGATTTTTTCGTGGAAATTTCGGAAATCTCAGAATTTCTCAGATTTCCTCGCCGTTTTTCGCGTAAAAACGCTTCCAGCACGCCCAGTCCCTGCTCGGAGCCCAAATCGAGAAGCTCCATAGAGCCCAAGAAGTGCCAAGTCTCTCGCCACATGGCTTCTGATTGCTCGGCGAGCACACGGCCGACACGTTCCCATCCTTTATCGAAATCCGTTCGTTTCAGCTCTTTTCCCGCGGTTTGCCAGCTTTTTGCGAAATCTCGAGCTTCTCGCTCCGTGAAAAATGGTCCCGCCTGTGCTGACACGGTTACTGTAGCTGTGGTCGGCGAGGTACTGTAGGTAGCCGGCGGCTTCTGGGATACTGTAAGCTGTGTGGAGCCGGTTGTTGGATTTCGGTGCAGAAATACGTAGAAACCCTGAAAAAAATTGATTTAAAGTTTTTTTTTCGCATTAAAAAAAATAATGACCTAACTTTTTCGCAGGCCATGTAGGAAAAGTTAGGCCATCAATTTTTTTTCTCAAAAAAAGGTGTTTTCTTTGAATTTTTGGCGCAAAAAGATTGGTGGCCTAACTTTCTGTATTTTAGTGGCCTAGAAATTTTTAAAACACAAAAAATTTTGTAGACAAAATACTGCAAGACTCGCAATTTCTGACTTTTTTTCGGAAAAAAACATTGGCGGCCTAACTTTTTTCCTGGAGTTTCCTAGGCCATCATAGAAATACTTAGCCCACCAACTTTTTTTTCCGATTTTTTTGCACCCAAAAATTGGTGGCCTAGAAACTTTGAAAATCTAGAAAGTTCCATTTTCTTAATAAAAAATACTGGAAAATTGGGAATTTCTGAATTCTCTTTAGCGCAAAAAATTAATTGGTGGCCTAACTTTTTGTTCAGGTGGCCTAGAAATTTTGAAAATCCAAAAGTTCCATTTTTTGGATGAAAAATATTGCGAAAATGGAATATCTTTATTTTTGCGCAAAACATTAATGACCTAACTTGATATTCAGGTGGCCTAGAAATACGGAAATCTTTTCTAGGTCATCAGAAAAAAAGTTAGGCCACCAATTTTGTTGCAAAAATAGGGGTTTTTATTGAATTTTAACGAAAAATTCTAATTTTCCGGTAATTTTTCGAGTTTTTTTTCGATTTTTTTGCAGTAAAAAAACCTAGGCCACCAATTTTTGTTGCTCAAATCTTAGAAATTTTAACGAAAAAAAATTGGATTTTTCCGGTGGTTTTTTGCAGGATCAGGCTAGAAAACTTGATTTTTCACAATTTTCAGAAAAAAAATTGCATTTTTGGCTATTTTCACCACAAAAAAATTGGGTTTTTTCTCCTTTTTTCTCAAATTTTTCAGGAAAATTCGTAATTTCCCGCATTTTTACAGCAAAAAGAAACCTAGGCCACCAGAAAAAAGTTAGGCCATAATCTTATGTTCTAACTAAATTGGCGGTTTTTAGTCATAATTTTACGAAAATATCGAATTTTCCGCAATTTCTTCCCATAAAATTCCTAGGCCTCCTGAAGAAAAAGTTAGGCCACCATTTTTTTTTGTTACAAAAATTCGAATTTTTCGGTAATTTTTCGCTGTTTTTGTCATTTTTCAGTGAAAAATTCTAGGCCACCAATTTTTTTTTGTTGCAAAAATTGGAGTTTTTGATAAAATTTAAACGAAAAAATCGATTTTTCCGCAATTTTTCCCGTTTTTTCTCAATTTTTATCGCGGAAAATTGGTAATTTCCCGCACCTCAATAGCCAAATGAATATCCCGTTGCACCATATCCTTATCCTCTCCCGTATATCGTTCGCCGGCACAATCCAACGCGCTTTTTCCGGATTTGTTGAGCAGTGTCCTATCCGTCGCGGAATTTTCAGTCAAAACTCGAACAACGCCGATTTTTCCGAATTTCGAAGCAAAATGTAGTGGGGTATCCGAGTTTCCTTTGTCCGGCGTATTTAAATATGAATCCAGAATATTGATTTTTCGTAGCGTGACGTCATCGGCGCCGGTGCCGTACAGGCGAATCAGAAAATCGATATTTTGAATGAGTTCCAGAATTTTTGCGATTATTTCCGTTTGGCCGGCTTTGGCGGCAATGTGTAGAGCATTATAACGGAATCCTTCCATCACAATTGATGCCACGTCACCACCGGTATTCACGAGAAAACGTGGATTCGAATCGACGAGGCGTCTGCAAGAAAATCGATAATTTTCACTGCAACTTTTTCCTCACGAGGGACGAGGAAAAATGGTTTCTAGGCCATGGCCGAGAGGCCGACAAGTTTCAGCGGCCATTTATCTTGCTTTGTTTTCCGCCTGTTTTCTTTCGTTTTTCATCGATTTTTTTCGTTTTTTCTTAATAAAACTGATGAATAAATATTTTTTGCAGATGCTAAAACAATTTCCAAGTAAAAAAATCATGTATTCAGTGGGCAAGCAGCGGTGAAAGTGGTCAATGTAAAATGATGGATTACGGGAATACAAAACCTAAACTTTTTCTGAAACATGATACATATGATGCTTAAATGCTGAGACTACCTGATTTTCATAACGAGACCGCTGAAAAAGTTTTGAGATTTTCAAAATTCAACTTTTTGTGCGAAAATCTCGAATTTTTTTGCTGAAACTTGTCGGCCTCTCGGCCATGGCCTAGAAACCATTTTTCCTCGTCCCTCGTGAGGAAAAAGTTGCAGTGATTTTGGTGGAAATTAAGAAAAAAAAAAGGTTTTTTTTGGATTTTTCAAATGAAAATTTGAAAAAAATCGATAATTTCTGACCGGAATTACAGAAAATCGGCATTTTTGTAAAAATTCGGGAAAAATCGATTTTTTGAAGGATATTTGAGAAAAATTCATGAAAAGTGATAATTTTGTTGGAAATTCCGAAAAATCGAAAGTTTTGGTGAAAATTCGAGTAAAAATCGATTTTTTTTTGTAATTTTTTTAGGGGAAATCGATTTTCAAGAGAAATTTGGAAAAACACGATTATTTTAAGTAAAAATTCCAAAAATCTATTTTTGGTGAAAATTTGGTAAGAAATCAATCATTTTGTGAGAAATTTGAAAAAAATCGGTTTTTTAAATAATTTTTTAGGGGGAAATTCGAAAAAATTAATTTTTGTGGGATATTTAGTAAAAATTCCAAAAATTTGGGTGAAAATCAATATTTTTGTGAAAAATTTTGGAAAAAAGTCCGCTTTTTTTTTTTGGGGAAATTCGGGAAACCCCATTTTTTTGGGATTTTCTAGGAAAATTCGATAATTTTTGGTAAAAATTCCAAAAATTTTTTTTTTGGTAAAAATTTGATAAGCTATCGATTTTTTTTTGGGGAAATCCGGGAAAAATCTAGTTTTTGATAAAAATTCCAAAAAATTGATAATTTTTGTGAAAATTTGAGTGAAAATCGAATTTTTAAAGGATACTAGGGGGAAAATAAATTTTTAAAGAAATTCAAGGAAAAAAAAAAGGAAAATGATAGAAAAAATAGATAATTATGGTGAAAACTCGGATCAAAATCGATAACTTCTCGAAAAAGTCTGGTTTTTTTGGGAAAAATCCACCTTCTATGGGAAAATTTCGAGAAAAAGGCTTTTTTCCAGCAAAACTGCGGAAATATCCATCTTTTTGTACAGATTTTTCAATTTTTTCAGCTAAAAACTATAACAGTGCCGGATTTTTTTTTGTAATAAATCGAGAATTATATCTACTTTTCGCCAATTTTTCAAAAATTTCACAATCCTTACAAAAAATTCTCCATATCTCCTTTTTCCACATATTTCTTGAATTCATTCATTTGAATGCGATTTACACCGGAAAACGGTGAATTTGGCTCAGTTGGGGCGACGGGCGGCACGGTTTTCGGTGTCGTCGGCGCATCTCCGTACGCGAGAAAGTCCATCGCTTCTCGTGGCGTTCCGAATTTCTTAAAACGAGCCGACATGCTTTTTCCTTCGGCCGAGTTCACGAATTTCGCCACTTCCTTGACGCTTCTGTAAAAAAAATCGAAATTTTCAGCGAAAAATCGAGTAAAAACTCACTTATACAAGTCTCTGGGCGATTTTAGCATATCTTCCATGGAATATGCCACGTAGACCGGTCCCTCAGTCTCCTGCACCGGTGTATTTGACATTTTACTGCAAAAAAACAATTAAAAAATGAGAAAAATCGACGAAAATCCAATAAAAAACCGATAAAAACCGATATTTCCTCATTTAAAACACCCGCTGAAATACGCTAAACAACATGCAACCCGCAATATCGGAGCGTCGTTGTAGCGCTTTCTGTCTCCGTCTCTCACTTTCCTACACTCTCTCAGGGGGTAAACTTAAAATCGCTGAAAATCGATCGATTTTTTTGCAAAAAAATATATTAAATAATGTAAAGTCACCTGAAATTACTTCTGAAATATATTATAGCAAGAATTACAGCTAGAATTGCAGATTTTCGCCCCATAAACTCTTGAATAAGAGTTTGGTGAGAAAAGAAACAGAAAAAAGTGATGAGGCAACAAAAACAGCTCGAATTTCGCAACTATCACATGATTTTCGAATTTTTTCGAATAAATATTGCAATAGAGCGCAGTTTTATCTGCTAATTTGTGAAAACCTGGCGGATTTTCAGTCATTTTTTTACGAAAAATTTGAATTTTCAGCAAAAAAATCACTAGGCCACCTAAAGAAAAGTTAGGCCACCAATTTTTTTGTTGCAAATTTTTGCAAAACTTGAGGTTTTTGATGAAGTTTTTTACGAAAATTTCAAATTTTCAATTAACTTTTTCTAATTTCACGCGGTTTTCCCGCATTTTTGCAGCAAAATATTCCTAGGCCATCACAAAAAAATTAGGCCACCAATTTTTTGTTGCAAGACTTGAGGTTTTTGATGAAATTTTAACGAAAAATCCGAATTTTCAGTTAACTGTTTCTAATTTTTTGCGGTTTTTTCTAATTTTTCAGTAAAAATTTCTAGGCCACCAGAAAAAAGTTAGGCCACCAATTTTTAAATGCAAAACTTGGGGTTTATGATAAAATTTTCACGTGAAATTCAAATATTCTGGTAATTTTTCGCATTTTCTCGCATTTGTCAACAAAAAAATCCTAGGCCACCTAAACAAAAAGTTAGGCCACAAATTTTTTTGCTGCACAATTTGGGTTTTTGATGAAATTTTTACGAAAAATTCGAATTTTCAGTCAACTTTTCAAAAAAAAAACTACATTTTTGGTAATTTTCATCACAAAAAATCGGGGTTTTCGGAAACATGCACAGTAACATCCCAATTTTTCAGAAAATATCAATTTTTTCCAGATTTTTTCGCCGGATTCTCAACGAAGCGCGTTTGCATTCTCCCCGATTTTCGAAAAATCGTCACCATGTTCCTTATCACTTATCAGAAGAAAATGAATAATTAAAATGTTTCTTATCGGGGTGTCTAATTGACTCTTCGAGCACCTGACACAGTGTCACCAGATGCACCTGCCGGAAAATGCGCCGATTTTTGCTTCTGTTCCACGTATTTTTTGCGTTTTCACACAGTTTTCCTGTTAGAAATGATGATCGTGGAGTTTTGCCGAATAGTAAGTTTTTACTGGGAAACAATTATTTTTGATTTGAAACTAAAAAAAATCTGAGAAAAAACATTCTTTTCAAAGTTTTTTTTCAGTCGACGCTCTATTCTGTACAAATAAGGATTTAAGACAAGTAGTCTTCAATGCATTGCAAAATATTACAAATCCAAAGGCAATCGCCGTTGATCAAGTTCAGGCAGCTATTCAAGTGAGTTTTTTTCTTTTTTTTTCGCCGAAAAAATTCGAAAAACATTTTCTTATCTATTTTCTTACAAATTTTCGAGTTCTCGCAAATTTTTGTGTTAAACCTAACAATTTCAGTGTAAAATTTCATAGTTTCGGGATTAGCTTTGGCTTAGGCTTACAATTAGGCTAAGACTTATCCTTAGGATTAGTCTTAAGTTTAGGCTTAACCGTAGGGTTAGGCTTAAGCTTAGGTTTAAGCTTAGGATTAGGCGTCGGCTTAGGCTTGGCCTTAGAATCAGGCTTAGGTTTAGGCTTGAGCTTAGACGTAGGCTTATGAAATAAAAATATAGATTTTAATTTAGTTGTTTATACTAAAATCACCAAATGTTCCAATTCCAATAATTTCAAAACGACTTTCTGGAATCTTTTCATTTACATTCGAAAAAATAAAAACCGGAAAAAAAATTACAGAGTTTTAAAATTAAAGTGTTTGGAGCAGCCACGCGCTTCTGGCTTCCCACGAATTTTTGAATGTAAAAGTCTGCCGAACTAGGCCATTTGAGCTCGGCCATGGTCGTGGTAGATTAACGCCAAAAATGCATTGAGGAAGACCAGAAGCCCGTGAGCACCACCACCGACAAAATTTGCACTCAAAAGTATATATTCCAGACCGCCCTAATCCCGAATTTCGCGTCTTCCGGTGGCACATGGCTTGTCAGTGCCACGTCATATCATCGTGTAAATGGATATGTGGATGATCGGGCGACGAGTATGGACACGTTTTGTGCTGTTAATGATATTAACTTGAGTATGTATATTGTAATTATGAAAATCGATAAATGAATTTAGATTCTAAAAAAGAGTTATGACGGTTCAAAGATTACCTAAGATTAGTTAAACTTTGAAATTAACTTTGACCTATACAAGTTAATTATCTTGCGTTTCCAACAAAAATTATCGACTCGACTAATACCTTTAAATGAAGTGAAATTCCTGAGTACTCTTGCATAGTGATTTAGGACTTTTTCGTGAAACAATCGTAAGATCCCCTTCAATTTTGACCAATCCTCAATGTTTTTCCAGTACGATCGGAACAAAACCTCCAAAAAAAAGGCGTCCAAGGCGCGAACACTCTTGACACATTTCCCCGCCGCCGTATACTATTTGGTCAAGGAGCTTCGAAAAAGATGAAGAAGCTCGAACTGTTCAGTTTGTTTACCCATAAAGATATATATCCCTCTCGCCCGTTCCGATACTATTTGAGCACGTAATCGAGAAATAGTGTGGGATATTGAGAGTGTAAGGCGACGAGAGATCGGCTATTCACACTGGGGGACAGCAGGATCGTGTATTTCAGAAGTGGGTGGGAGATGAGATGAGGTAATTGAAAATGAGCCGCCGCCGCCGTAGCCGACCCCATTCAGTTTTAATTTCCCGTCTTTCTGCACTTTTTGATCTGACCGATTAAATAATTGATAATTTTTTAAATTTGAAACTAATAGTGTTAACATAAGTATATTCTTATCAACATTTTTGTTGTTCACAGCTTTTTTCTAGAGTTGCTCTGAAAAAAATTACAGCGGCCGGGCCGACACTTCGCAGGTTTCCAGTTTGGGCCAGCGAAGTGTCAGCCGCTGTCACTTTCAAAGCTTTAAAAACATTTTTGTAGTTAATAACGTTCTCTAGCTCACACCTGAAACGGCCTTTTGGGACGAGTCTGTCTGTGCCCGCAAAGTGTCGGCCGCTGTAACATTTTCCAAGGAACAGCTTTAAAAAACTGTCAACTGCAAAACTTTTAAATATATTATTATCTAAATTATTGTAGTTGACAATTCTTTTCTAGCTCCGCTATGAAAAAATTGCAGCGACCGACACCTCACTGGTTTCATTTGGGACGCTGCCTGTCTGGGCCAGCGATGTGTCGGCCGCTGTAACTCTCAAAACTGTTTAATATATAACACTATCTACATTTGTGTGGTTAAAAAATTTTCAAGCTCAGCCCTGAAAAAAGTTACAGTGGCCGACACTTCGTAGGTTTCTTTTGGGCCACTGCCCGGAAGGTGTCGGCCGCTGTAACATTTTCAAGTAAAGAGCTGGAAAAAAGTTGTTCACTGCATAACTGAATTTTTATAGTTGACAACTTTTCTATAGCTGGCTCCTGAAATGAGCGCCGCCGACACCTCACTGGTCTAGATTCCGGACCAGCCAGGTGAGCAAGTTTTTCTACAGAAAAATCAAAACTTCTTCTCACTTTCCACACTTTTGTCAATAAAACCCCAAAATTTCAAGTGTTTTTCAACAAGCACCGCACCGCTAACTTTCAAGTGTGATTTTTCACGCGTTGACCCTTTAGAGCTCCGTGTTTGCTTTTCATTTATGAAAGTAATTGATAGCGGTCATTCAAATGTACAAATATCGTGGTTATATTCATTATTTACTTCCATATTTTAAGTTATATCCCGCGCAATTAGAAAAAAAGAACAAAAAAAGGCAAACCTATAAAGTGTCGGCCGCTTTAACTTTTTCCAGGGCAAAGCTAGAAAAATATTGTCAACAACAAAAATGTAGACGGTATTAAGTTAGACGGTTTTGTAAGTGAAAAATTTTTTTATAGCTCCACTCTGAAAGGAGTCCTAGCAGCCGACACATAGCGGGTTGGCATTATAGACACCTGTGAGATGTCGGCCGCTCTAACTTTGTTCACAGCAAGTGTAATAGCGTTTTTTAAATAAAAAAATATAACTGATATTGCACTAAAAAATTTCGTAGTTGACAACTTTTTTCTAGCTTTGCCCTAAACAAAGTTAGAGCGGCTGACATCTGGCGGTTCCAAAAATAGGGCCTAGAAAACCGTGAGATGTCGGCCGCATACTTCAACTTCTAACTTCTTTATTTCTCAAATACTCTTCTTTAAAATTCATTCCAAAAACTTTTCAGGTATGATACCGTACCTACTGTTAATATGGGGTGCCCTGGGAGCTTCTGAGGGTGAGTACCAACTCTTTGAGCTGAGAAATTGTTGAAAATCAAATTTCCAGCTCTCCCAGAATGCCAAATCAATGAAATTTGCTCAAACTGCAGCCTAAAAGCAGAGCTCTCAACAAAATGTGAAATAAGCCAAGATGTCAAAGAAGCCTTTCTTTTTTGTAATCCAAGGACAAAGTGAGTTTTTTCGTAGACTACAGTACTCCAACGACGTATACAAAGTTCGAATTCAGAGTTTCCTTAAAATTTTGGGCCAAAGCTCAAAAAACTAGAATTCTCTCTAGCTCAATTTTAAAACTTTTCCGGGCTACTGCATGCAGCGCCAAAGTACTCAAACACTGAACTTGACAAGCTTTTGAGCTGGAGCTCTAAAAATTTCGGAGTTTACTAATGAACTATAGAGAATTCCAATTTTTAACAAAAAATTTGTGGAAAAATTTTTGAACTTCAGTTATGATTAATTTTGCCAAGGAGACGGGTGAAAATTATCTTCGAGTTTGTATGTCGAAAATGTTATGTTAAAATTTGAAATCTTTGCAAAAATTGGACTCGAACACAAAAAACTAGACCCCGGTAGCTCAATATTGAAAATTTCCGGGTTACTGTAGCTCCAAAAGTCCGCAAACACCGACTACCGTATTCCAATCAACCAAACTTGACAGGATTTTGAGCTAGTGTTCTGAAAAGTTAGGAGTGTACTAATTGAGCTATGAGAAATTTGAATTTCTAACTGAAAATTCGTGAAACAACTCAATTTTTCTGAAAATTTGAGTTCATTCCATATCAATATTTAACTTTCCAGAAAAATCGATATCGAACACAGTTCCTATTTGACGTGCACAAATGGTACCTGGAAGCAGGAGATTTGCTCAGAGGATGGACGGGTGCATTTCAGTCTGAGTACCCGGGATTGTGTGGATCCGGCTATGCAGGTTTTCCACTCACAGGGGACTTCTGGTAAGCTTTTTTTAGAGAGAACAAAAATGTCGGAATTTTTTTTCAAAAAGTTTTTAATTATGAATTCTAATTGTTTTATAATGATTCAGCTTACCGAGAGTGAGTAGAATACGAATTTGGTAGTTAAAACAAAAAAGTTGAAAAAACTGAAAAAAAAATCATTGGAATTTTTACATATTTTAATTTTTTTTAGGATCCGGTCGGGTTGGAGACGTATGTTCCTTTAACACAGATTGCCTTGGCGGAATGTTCTGTGCAATTGGTCAATGTAGATGTCTATCGACTTATGTCGCTGTCGATGCTTATTGTTATGAAAGTAAGTTTGCCTACGTGCCTACATCCTGCCTACCTTGTGCCTACCTTATGGCTACTTGCATATAGATAAGCATGGCCAAAGTCTGCGGGACTATATCTTGCCTATTCTGTGCCTACCCTATGCCTACATTTTGCCCACTTGTCTACATGCCTACCTTCACCGTTGCCTAGCCAAGGTTACTTCTTGAAGCTTACGTGAATACATCTAGCCTACTTTACGCCTACATCCTGCCTATTTTGTGCCGAGCTCATGCCTACCTTTCACCTACCCATGGCTACTTTGAGTCTAGTTTGTGTATATTTTAAGCATATCCCATGCCTAGCTTGTGCCTACATCGGACCTATCGAAAGCCTGCCTAGCTTCTGGGCTACCGTATGCCTGCGTTAAGCCTGCATCATGCCTGCTTCTCACATTTGCCTAATTAAACTCTGCCTATACAATTCCTGTCGAATTAAGTAGGCAAATAGGTAGATGGGTAGGCAGGTAGGAATAGGCATAGGTACTAACTTGTACCTACATTTTCAGAAATCTCGCCATCCGATTCCGGGTGCTTCTACGATACCCAATGCGCATCGGTCTGGCCAGATTCCTACTGTAAAAACGGACAATGTATGTGCCCGTCGGAGGATATGATCGCAGTTAAGACCAAGTTGGTTTCATGCTCCGTGAGCCCAGATGACTAACCTTAACCATTTCCAGAGACGGTACCCTCTGCGTGTGGTCCACAAGCTCCGAGCCATCCTGCCCGCTGCCTTCCCTCCCGCCTCCGGACTCGCCGTCGAGTTTGGTGGTTCTTCCAGCGGCTGCTGGTAAGTTTCAGGATAATTTTCAGAATTTTCAGTACATTAAATTTCAGGTAAAACCAGTGTAACAATTGCTCCGTGCAACCCGCACAGCTCGGACACTCCAAAACGAGAGGAGGACCTTTTGGGCAAACAGCACGACTTCAAGTGCTCGGTTCGGGGATTCGTGAGTTTTTTTTTTGAGTTTGGAGTGAAAATCCAAATAGAGCACGCCAGGAGCTTCAATTTAAGTATAATCATGACTAGGTTCCGAACAATTTCGGGTCCCACCACGAATTTCACCGGGGTTACTGTAGTTTTCGTGGCGAGACCCAAACCGAAGGAAAGTATGTCATGATTATACTTATTTTGAAGCTCTTGGCGAGCTGGACCGCAATAAAACAAGTAGGATTCATATTTGTGATTTTTTGAAAAAAAAATTTGCAACTGTTTTTTTTTCGAAATTTCCAAAGAAAACCCAAATTCAAAGATTTTTCGCAATTTTCTCAATTTTTAATTTTAAATGCAAAAATAATGCTCTGCTCATCGCGAGCTTCAATTTAAGTATAACCATAGCCTATCTAGCTCCAAATAAAGCAATTTCGGGTCCCACCACGAAAGTCTCGGGTTACTGTAGTTTTCCTGGCGGGACCAAAAAATTGTGAGAACCTAGTCATGTTTATACTTAAGCTGAAGCTCTTAGCATGCCGATTGTTAATTTTGTAACAAAATTTGAAAAAAAAACGGAGAATTTGCGAATTTTCAAAAAATTAAAAAATATTTCCAAAATGTTTTTTTTTAATTTTTCTAGTTTTCTCAATTTTCCACTTGAGTGACTCTTTTGTACTTTAGTTAAACAAAGCTGATTCATGAGAAGTATAAAAATGCTTACTCAAAATTGGGTCCCACCACGAAAACTACAGTATCCCCGACGATTTTCGTAGCGGGACCCAAAATTGTTTCGATGGAACCTTGCCATGATTCTAATTATTTTGAAGCTCTCATTGTGCTGAATTCAATTATTGCAATTGTTTTGTGAAGAATTCAATTTTCCAAAAACTTCCAGCTAGGAGATGAGCCGGAGCCACAGGATGTCTCCGACCTGTACGACTGCATAGACAACTCGAAATTCTGGAAGGATCAGGGAATGGATACAAGTTCCCATCCAATCGGTGTATGTTGTATGAATCGAGCTTTTACCTGCATGCAACCGAAAAAAGGAGAATCTGATGCACTTGGCTCCGTGCCAAGATGGTATTTTAACTCTGTGATGGGCTCTTGTCAGCAGTTTCTGTTCGATCCAACTGGCTCAGAAGTGTCCCCGAATAATTTTGAGACTCTGGACCATTGTGAGAGTTACTGCAAAGATAGTGAGTTTTTTTTTGTGGAAATTTTTTTTCAGAATTTCTCAGTTTTTATAGTCTCCAAAATTTTTTTTATTTGTTTGTGCACGGAATTCTGGCTTCCCTCATAAATCGAAATGGCAGAGTTTGCCGAACTAGGCCATTTTGGGTCCGAGAGAATTTGTGTAGATTCTCTCGGACCCATTTAGTTGCAAAACAAAATTTTGTTGTCCGCGTGGTGTACACGACTTTCCCACGAGTTGTCCGTCAGGCGATTGTCAATGGAGCGCGAAAATTCAATGAGAAAGGCCAGAACCCCGTGTTTGTGCTCAGCTCACTGAGATCACTCAAACAAATATAAACATGCAATATTTCCATTTAGTTTGGTTGATTTGGGTCCCGCCACGAAAACTCTTGCGCTACCGTTTTTTTCGTGGCGGGACCCGAAAAAGAGGGAAGTATGTCATGTTTGTACTTATTTTGAAGCTCTCGATGAGATAAACGCAGTTTTGTTTGAGATAATGACTAAAAAAAGACATTTAAAATTTTAGAATTTTTTTTCGAAATTTTTTTTTTCAGAAAATGAAACAATTTTCATTTTTTTGGAATGCTATTTATAAGTTCATCTTCAGCGCGTCGAGAGCTTCAATTTAAGTATAATCATGACTATTATCTACCCACGTTGGGTCCCACCACGAAAACCCCGGGGGGTACTGTAGCTTTCGTGGTGGGAACCGCAGTCAGAAAAAAGTAGATCATGATTGTACTTTTCTGAAAGCTCTCATCATTCTACACACAAATCTCCGATTTGCAAAATCCGATCAAAAAAAGTTAAAAAAATTTCAGCCTGTCCACGTGGAAATCCAGCCTACCTTTCCACCAAAGGGTCTCCGAACAGTGCTCGTCTACCACAAACCGGATGCTCCACTGCTAATCCTTGTACGGATCCATTTGTGTGCACAGAAGTCGCTAGTCAGTCAATGTGTTGTGCGAGCAGAAGTAAGTGGGATTTAAAAAAAAATTGTTTTTTTGGAACTTTTTTTTGTTCAGATTTTTTTCAGTTTACGTAAAAATGCCAATTCATTATAATTTTTGAACTGAACTCACTGAGAGCTTTACCTTGACTAAAATCATGACACATTTTGCTCCAAATTGGAGAAAGTTGGGTCTCGCCACGAAACTCTCTGGGTTACTGTAGTTCTCGTGGTGGGACCCAATTTTGAGCAAAACATGTCATGATTATACTTAAATCAAAGCTCTCAGTGAGCTGAACTCGAAAATTTAACATACATTTGACAAAAATCAGTTTCAATGACAAAAAAACATGGTTTTGAAAATTTTGGAAAATTGTTCTTCTGATTTTTTCTAATTCTTGGTACTTTTTGTATTCAGCTTGTTGAGAGCTTCAATTTAAATATAATCATGACCTACTTTCCTCCAGTACGGGTCCCACCACGAAAACCCCGGGTTACTGTAGTTTTCGCGGAGGGACCAAAACTACTCAAGTTTGAGAAAAGTATGACGTGATTATGCTTAAGTTGGAACTCTAAACAGGCTGAACTCCAAAACAAACGTCTCTGAAACTCAAAAAAATGTCTGAAAAAAAATTGTCTGAAAAAAAATTTCCAAAAATTTTTTTTTCAATTTTCAGAATCAATCTGCAGTGAAGCTGGTGCAAGATCCAAGGATCCTCTCCGTAATACTCCCTATGATGCAGGACACCGTTTTGACCAGCTTACCGGTGAAGCCGCCAACTTCGCAGTGGGCATCAGTACCCGTTACTACTATAATCCAACAGATGGGCAATGCCATCCGTTCACTTTTAATGGATTTTTGGGAAATTTCAATAATTTCCAAAATCAAGCCGATTGTCAACTGTTTTGTGCCAGATGTGAGTTGAATTTTAAAAAAAAGGTGTTTTTTTTTCAATTTTTGCCTCGAACATTTTTAATTCGCTAACTATCTATATGAAAATGCCGAAAACAGATTAAGCTCACCAAGAGCTTCAAAATGGGTATATTCATAACCAGGATCCGCTAATTATGAGAAAAGTTGGGTCCCACAACGAGAACTACAGTAACCCGTGGGTTTCGTGGCGGGACCCAATTAAGACGAAACCTAGTCGTTTTATACTTAAATTGAAGCCCTCAGTAAGCTCTGGAAACCAAATATAATAGAATAAATTTGCCAAACTTCAGAAAATTTGAAAACAAAAATTGGGGAAAAAAACTTTTGAAATGTTTTTTCTGAAATTCCAAACAATTTTTAACTTTTATGACATTTTTTCAAAAAAAAATTCGAATTTAGCTTGTCAGGAGTTTTTGAATAAGTATAATCATGACTAAGTTTGCTCAAATTTGACAAAAGTTTTGAAAACTACAGTAATCCTGGTGATTTCGTGGCGGGACCCAGAAAATTCAAGTTTGAGCAAACCTAATCATGATTATACTGAAATTAAAGCTCTTCTGCACGTTAAACTCATCTGAACGCCTTTTATTTCAAAAATTCCAAAAATATTTCGGGTCCTACAACGAAATTTCAAAAGTCAAATTTTCCAGTGCAATGTCCCCACGGAAGCCCCCTGACCAATGGAAATGGGTCCCCTCAGAGATGTGCCCGAGACACGGACTGCCCATCAACCCATACATGTGCCATGGAGCATCAAGTCTGCTGTCCAACTCCACGTGAGGCTAAAGAAAAGAATAAAAATGTGTTTTTTGGAGAAAAATTGGAATTTTTTTTGGTTTTCAAGTTTTAAAGCGCAATTTTTGTTTTTAGCTCACCGAGAGATTCAATTTAAGTATAAACATGACCTAGTTTCTTCGAGTTTAAAGATAGTTGGGTCCCGCCACGAAAACTACCGTAACCCCAGGGGTTTCGTGGCGAGACCCAACTTGTTTTTAATTGAGGAAAGTAGGTCATTATTATACTTAAATTGAAGCTCTGAGTGAGCTGAACTCAAAATTTCTACTCAATCTGACTGAAATTTAATTTTTTTTCTCAAAAAAAAAAGTTGTGAAAAATTCCGATTTTTTTTTTCGAAAAATTTTCAATATCTGAATTTAATTATTTTCTGGGTTAATAAATTTATGTCAACCTCAACAAAAGCTTAAATTTGCCTATAATCATAGCTTAATTTCCTTCGAATTGGGTCCCACCACGAAAACTACAGTAATCCTGGTGTTTTCGTGGCGGGACCGAATCTTTTTTCAAATTCAAGCAGGTATGCCATGATTATACTCAAATCAAAGCTCTCGGTGAGCTGAGTTCAAAAATTAAAACCAATATTGCTATAAATTAAATTTCGACAAAAAAGTTCAGAAAAAAAATGTTTTTTTGAAAACTCAAATTTTTCCAGAAACCCTCTGCACCGAGCCCCTCAGAGTTGGAGACTGCAAACAAAGTGTCCGGCAATTTTGGTACAATGCGGAGACGAAAACCTGCGAATCATTCCTCTACACAGGCTGCCAGGGAAACAATAATCGCTTCAATTCACTGAACGAGTGTCAGAGTTATTGTAAAAATATTAACGGTAAGTGTAAGAATTTTGTGGAAAATTTGAAGAAAAAGCTGCGAAAAGGCAATTAAAAGTACTTAAAAATCGATAATTCTCGGCGGTTTGGAAAATTTTCGTACAATGATCACCCTGTTCAAAATTTTCACAAAATATTTTTTTTTCCTTTTCAGCCGAACCAAAATGCCCACAAGGACGTGCTTACGTGGATTTTTCTGGAAAATTCATGCAATGCGGCGAGGGGCTCGGCGGAACAGCCTGCCCAGCCAACTATGAGTGCACTTTTGACGGTTTGGTGTATGGATGTTGTCCCAGCAAAGCCTACACGTGTTCTCTGCAAGTGAATAAAGGAATCGGATGCGGATCCGGTTCCAGTTATCGATATTATTACAATAATCAGGCGAAGGTAGGTGTGTTTTGTCCTAGAGAAGTACACAGAGAAAAGTTGAATTCTCGCTCAAATCTTCGAAAAATCAATAATTATCCACTTGTTCCAGAGGTCTACAAAGATCTAATTTTATAAAATTGTAACATTTTTCTTTCATTCCCAAAAATTTTCTAATCTCAAAATCCCATTTTCCGAGAGGAGTACAAAAAATCGACAATTCTCTACTAGTCCGAGAGGACTACACATCCCTATTTCATTCCAGGAGTGCCAATCCTACCTATTCCTGGGATGTGACGGCAATTCCAACAACTTCCCATCAATCGAAAAATGCCAAAATTATTGCGAAATTGCTAGTGAGTTTTTGACCTATTTTTTGTTTTTCCCGCCAAAAATTCAAAATTTTCAGTTTGTCCGAACGGCGGGAGCCCGCTCCGAGCCAACTCAAAAGTCCGCTCGTGCTCGACACACGAGCCGTGTCCAGTTGGCTATGATTGCAGTGTGGTAGAGGCGAACGGGGTGATGCAAAGAAGGTGCTGTCCATCGAAAGGTATCGACTTTCTGGCGAATGTTTGCGAGAAAGATCAATATGTTTTCAGTATCGATTTGCTCAAAGCCACCGCAAATGGGAATGTTGCCGAAATGCAGCAGTGGAAGCGGTCAGACAAGGTAACTATTTAGGAATTGAACCAGCGACCATTTGCCCAAAAAACTAACTCGTTAACCACTACACCACAAGCGGCTATTTAGTCAAAAAATTTCTTGTTTCAATCCAAAAGCTCGGCTCAGCCTTTTCCAAGTTGTATCAAGCACGGTTTTCCTCAGACGGGTAAACGGCAATAGGAAATCATCACAGCCGTCACTCACTGCGCTGCACTTTGGAGTGTGTCGGCGCGGCGGCCGACACCTCCCGAGTTCCGCGGTGCGCTGTGTGTTGTGTGGGGAGAGACTCCGCCTCTAAAATAATTGCAATGATTTTCTATAGTTTTTGGAGATTTTCAATGAAACTATGAGTGGAAAAGCTCATTTTTGAAATGAAACTATTTTGAGGGGAACATGTGAAGCAAGCAAATTGATAAAAACATTAAGATTAGCTGTAAAAATTGCATTTTGCTCGAAAACATTGGCTCTTTTAGGGAAAAATATGAAAAACTTGATTTTTTTCTAATTTTTTTTTTTTGAAAATTCTGCTCTTTTTTCTGGTATGAACCTATTTTCAACTCAAAATATCCTTTCATGAGGTTAAAGAACCACCGAAACCAGCCTACAGTGCCACTGACAATAGTCATATATGTAGGCACAAGCACGGGCTTCTAATGTCCCCCCATTTTGCAAATGGAAGAGGTGGCCGAGAAAAAAGCGAACCTCGACCGGGGGTCGCGAGCGCGCGACAAACGGGAAAACTCAACGAAATTTCGCATTTTCGTTGCTTTTATCGGTTTCAAAACACGTTTTCGTTTGATTTTGTATTTCATTTAAAATGCGAAATTTCGTTGAGTTTTCCCGTTTGTCGCGCGCTCGCGACCCCCGGTCGAGGTTCGCTTTATTCACGGCCACCTCTTCCATTTGCAAAATGGGGGGAAATTAGAAGCCTGTGCACAAGGCAGGCGTAGGCAAGCTACACAAGCCCTACATTCTTCCAGATATTTTGAAAAACCAACATTTCTTACTTGCCCAAGAGGAGTACGCAGTCGAAGTTTTCAAATTTGGCCTAACTAGAGCACTTGCCTACCTAGCGCCTATGTAAACCTACAGTTCCTACCTAGCGCCTATAGCGGCCTACCTACCTAACTATAACAACAAAGCCTGCAAACCGACTGTGCCTGCCTACCAACAGGTACCAGGCAGGGCTGAGCAGCCGCCCAAAAAAATCGGCGTTCGGCGATTGCCGATCGCCGATGGAAATTTTTTTTCGGCGATCGGCAATCGTCGATCGCCGAGACTTTTTTTTTCGGCGATCGGCGATCACAAATTGCCAAAAAAAAATCGGCGATCGCCGATTGCCGATTGCCGATCAGTGTGCGTCTAATTTTTTTCAATTTTAAAATCCTAATTTTAAGAGCTCTTTCAAATAATTTTTTATATAAACAGGAATATTAGGCAACGAAAAGCACTCCTTGATACCTTAAAATTCGAAAAGTAGTGAAAAATAGTCCGAAAATATACCTTTTTCCTTCTTCAGAGGGGTCTATCTTGGACTATAAAATTTCATCGGCGATCGCCGAGTTCTATTTTTCTTATCGGCAATCGGCGATCGCCGATCGCCGAAAAATCACGAAAATCGCCGATCGCCGATTGCCGCTCACCCCTGGTACCAGGCAGGCACAGACCTCTCAGTAGGCAGAAGGCATGCGTAGGCAGGCGAGACAACTCATACATTCTTTCAGATACTACTTCAACATGGCCTTACAAACCTGCAGCTCCTACACCTCCAACGGCTGTGACACCTCCCTAAACTCCTTTAACTCAGTCTCAGAATGCGAGGACTTTTGTATGTCGGCAGGCTGTTCCCTCGGAGATACCGTATACAAGGATCCCAACACCAATAAGCCCTTCGTATGTAATACTGCTCTACAGAACAACTGCCCAATCAACTACGACTGCACCCTGAACGCCTTGACCCAGGAGCACACTTGCTGTGGCTCAGACGGTCAGGGTGTTTGCCCGAGCGGCGAGAAGGCGTTCATGGATCCTCGGACCAATAGCCCCCGGCAATGTGCAATGGCGGCCGATGGAAAGTGCCCAGGAGGGTATCTGTGCAGATTCTCCCAGTCTAATCATAAGTACTACTGCTGTGGGAACATTCAGGGATCGATGTGCCCGTCGGGAAGATCCTTGTATCGATATGCGACTACACAGCTCCCGGTGCAATGTCATATTTCTCCATTACAGTCTTCTTGTCCAAATGGGTTCGCGTGTATGAGCGAGGTGGCTGGCGCCTTCCAGGGATACTGCTGCTCGCATAATCGTGAGTTTTTAAAAATCCTAACCACTTGGATTGTGTCCATGCACCAAGTCTGGCTCTACTTTGATAGCTGATATCTCGGCGCATTTTTAAGATATCAAAAAGTGTTTAACTACACTGTTGTAGAAAAATGTATGATTTAAATTTTGTGTGTTGACAATTTTTTGATGTCACCAAACCCAGCGGAGATATGCGCAGTCAAAGTTGAATGTCGTTAAACTTATCGACCATGTTTTGCTTTTTTAGTAACGAAGACCATATCTCGGCTCATTTTTGAGATAACAAAAAATTAGCAACTAGGAAATTATAGAAGAAGTCATGACAAATATTTTTTTAGTCAAAAAGTTTCCTAACAATACCAGAAACAGCCAAGATATAGCCTAAAGGAGTCGATGCACCATGTCCCACCTCCTCCACTTTAACACCTTGTAAAATTGAATTCTAGAAAAAAACAACATGGTGCATCGACCTAATATCAAGAATTTCAAAATTCCAGCAATCAAGCCTAAACCTAAACCTAATCACTTTTGTCTAATTTAGAAGCTTAATATCTCGGCTCCTGTAAATCGAAATCGGCTGAAAATTCACAAGAAAACTTATTTCACTGCCGTCCTGCTGTCATTAAATTTTCGTGAGCTTAGACCGAAAACTGACAAAACGCCAAACTTTAAAATTTTAAAAAATAGTTGAGGGGCATTTTGAAAAACCTTAAGCTCCATAACTCGGCGAGTTTTGATGGAATCAATTTGAAACTTCAGACTTAAGCTTCTTGGTGGCCTATACGACTCTCTGTTAAATTTCGCTTTGATCGGCCAACGGGAACCCTTTGAAAAATGAAAAAAAAAAACGCTATAAACCCAAGCCTAAATAGCGTCAGTGGCGAGCTAACGCTCGCCACTGGCGCCAAGCCTAAGAATAAGCCAAAGCCTACCCAATTTCCAGCAATCTGCCCCGGTGAGGTAGCCTTCCACCAGGACGAGAAGACGCAGCTCCCGACAACTTGCACAAATGAGGGATTCTCCTTCTGTCCGACCGGTTACACCTGCCAACAACAACCAGACACCCTAAACTTCTACTGCTGTCAAGGAGAGGAAACACACGGGATAAACGACGGTTGTCCACCGGGACAATACGCCTACGTCCAAGAAGAGGGCGTGGTCAAATCGTGTGACCCATTTATGTCGGATGACACGTGTCCGGTGGAATTCACATGCCAATGGTCACTGAATAATCAGAAATATCAGTGCTGTGGGACCAGACCGACTCGGGCCGTCAAGCCTATGATCTACGATGATGGATGTCCGATTAAACAGTTTGCCCTGATTGATAAGAGGTCTAATCAGACGAGAGCTTGCACGGCTGGAGAGGCGAAATCTTGCCCGACAGGCTTTTTCTGCCAGTTTTCTGCCAAAAAAGGACAGTTCCAGTGCTGTGGGCAGAGTGGAGGTGGGTGAAATTTAAAATTTTCTCTAAAATTAGAATTTAGCTTGCTGAGAGCTTCAATTTAAGTATAATATTGGCTAGGTTTGCCCAAATTGGGGTCCCGCCATGAAAACTACAGTAACCCGGAGATTTTCGTGGCGTGACCCATCTTGGAGCAAAACTAGTCATCATTATACTCAAATTTAAGCTCTTACTGAGCTGGAACCAAATATGATAGTATAAAATTACCAAAATCTAAAAAATTTGAAAAAATGTGGAAAATAAAAATTTTTAAGACAATGTGAAAAGAAAGTCGAATTTTTTTTTCGATTTTTTCAGATTTTTCAAAAATACAATTTTTTTGCAAGTTTACATTGTCAGATTTGTTTTCAGCTTATAAACAGCTTCAATTTAAGTATAATCATGACCTATTTTTCTCTAAAGTGAACAATATCTGGGTCCCGCCACGAAAACCCCGGAGTTACAGTAGATTTCGTGGCGGGACCCAAGTTTTTTTAAACGAAAGTCATGATTATTCTTAAATTGAAGTTTCTGCTGAAATAAAATCAAACTCCAAAAAGAAAAGTAATTAGGGTTTTTGAAAAAAAAAATCCCAAAATAGTTTTTTTTTTGAAATTATAAATTTTGAATTTTTTTAGATTTCTTGAATCAGAATCTTTCAAAATTGAGCGCAGCTCTCTGAAAGCTTTGGTTTAAGTATAACCATGACCTACTTTTGAAGAATTATAGGTCCCGCCACGAAACCCCGTGGGTTACTGTCGTTTTCGTGGTGATACTCAAAGTTTCTCAAGTTCGAGCAAAATATGTCATGATTATACCTAAATCAAAGCTCTCGGTGAGCTGAATTTCATTTTCAAGGCCAAAAATCCAATTTCTTGCAGGTTGCCCGACAGGCCGAGCCGCCTTTATCGCAATCGACGGAAACTCTCAGGAATGCCTACCGGGACCAGACATGTGTTCCGACGGATACGAATGTGTGAAGAGCACAACTCACAAGAGCAAAAATATTTGTTGTAGTAAAGAAGAAGGAGGTAAACTGGAAAATTAAAAACAAATTTCGGAAAAAAAAAATTTTTTTTTGAAAATTTTTTTTTTTTGAAAGTTTTTTTAAAAAAAGTTTTTAAAGCACCTCAACTTCAATTTTTCAGGCTGTGGGGATAACGAGGCAATGGTTGACGGCGGTTGTGTGGTACGAGTGAAAGTTGGCGGAGGCTGTCATACCAATGAGGAATGTGTAGAAGGGGCGGATTGTGTTCAGAATTCCTGCAAGTAAGGATTTGAGTTACATATTTATGTGTTTCGCAAACAGAAATTTTGAATTCTTAGCATCGAGAGCTTCACAATAAATATAATCATGACTAGGTTTGCTCCAAGATGGGTCTCGCCACGAAAACTTTGGGTTACTGTAGTTATCGTGGCGGGACCCAAACCGAAGGGAAGTATGTCATGATTATACTTATACATATAGAAGCTCTTGGCAAACGGAATTCAAATTTGTTTAACAATTTTCAAAAAAGTTTAAATTTTTTGAATTTCAGAAAAACATTTTCAAAAAAGTTATTTTTTCAATTTTTCTAAATTTTGTGACGTTTGGTTAATTTATTCTATTATACTTGGTTTCAGCTCACTGAGAGTTTCAAAATAAGTATAATAATGGCTAGGTTTGCTCCAAGATGGGTCTCGCCACGAAAACCTTGGGCTACTGTAGTTGTCGTGTCGAGACCCATTTTGGAGCAAACCTAGTCTTGATTATACTCATTCCAAAGCTCTCTATGAGCTAAATTCAATTAAACTACTCAAAACTCTTCCAGGTGCACCGGAAACAAAACCGAGCTCAAGGGAGAGTGCGTGGACGGCGACTGCTCCGACGACCAAATCCGGCTCGACGGAAAGTGCGAGAACCGCGCAAAAATGGGCGAATCATGCAAATCATCTCTCCAATGTATTTCAAATTCCCGCTGTATTTCCGGAATCTGTGGGTGTGCGAAAGGAGAGCTCCCCGACGGAAATTCCTGTAAAAAAGAGGTGAAAAAACCGCCGAAAAAGGACGAAATTTGCGTGATAATGTCAGAAGAGCCACATTTTGTGGAGGAGAAGCTTGTCTCGTGTGTTCTAACAAATGATGATTGTCCAGTAGGCTTAAAGTGTCAATTTAGTGAAGTTGCCAGCCAAAATGTGTGCTGTGGTCCTAAAAATTCGCCGAAAAACGCTACGGAAAAGCCCACAGAGCCCCCAACAACTCAAGCTTCAACTACAGTTGGAGCCATAATTGTGACAAAGAAGTCCAAGCCGATAAAAGTTCCGGCCCAGCATTGCCCGGCTCAAATGAGCCCGTACTTGGTGAACGGGAGAGCCAAATCGTGTGCCACCACCAGTTGTCCTTATGGGTACCAATGCAAGTTTTCTAATACGGCGAAGGACTACTTTTGTTGCTCCAAACAAACGAAAAAGAGCAATTCGAATAGGATACGAGGTGAGGAGCGAAATAAATATTTAGTGAAAAAAAAATATTTTTGTGGTTTTTTTTTTCAAAAATCCACTCAATATTCCGTTTCAACACTTTATTCCCATCAATCACATCTTACAAAAAAATTTTACCACCACCGGGAATCGAACCCCGGCCGATTACCTACAAAGCGCGCCTCTACCCACCTGAGCCACTGCAACCCCCTTTTCCAAAAATTTCGGATTTACGCGGAAATTGTTGATTTTTGGGTCAAATCGGAGTGAAATTTCACGGAGAGTTCAGAAATTAAGCTTATATTTCCAGAAAATTGAAATTTTTTGAATAAAAAAAATTCGAAAATTGAAGAAAAAAATTTTTTTTTCAATTTCTTAAAATAAAATCATCATTATCCTTTTTTCAACACTCTATTCCCATCAATCACACCTTACAAAATTTTTTTACCACCACCGGGAATCGAACCTCGGTCGATTTCCTACAGGGGGCGCCTCTATCCATCTGAGCCACTGCTACCCACTTTCCCTGAATTTTCTGATTTTTCGATGAAATGACCGATTTTTGGGCCATGGCCGGCCAAATCGGGGGAAAATTTTACGGAGAATTCGAAAATATGTATGAGCCATACTTACAATGGAAAAATAGAAAAAATAGAAACAAATTTTTTTTTCGATATTTCATTTTCCAAATTGAAGTGAAATTAACATTTTCAGGAGGAGGTTGTGAACGTGGAAACGCCCTTCTCTATCCATCAACTCAAGAAGCCGTCCAATGCGACCCGCTGGCCCGGGGGTGCCCGCAGGGGTACCTTTGCCTGCCTCACGTTTTCACCAAAAAATATCAGTGCTGTTCGGTATCAGCAAGTCGCGATAATAACACAGATGAAGCTGAAATCACTTGCCCCAGTTATATGGTAAAGTTGATTGCGAAAGTGGATGGAAAGTCACAGGTTAAATGTGGTGGGTTGTTGATTTTTTACGGAAAATTTCATCGAATTCTTATTTTTAGAAGTTGGTATTCTGAAATTTGAATTCTGCTCGCTGAGAGCTTCCAAATAAGTATAATCATGACCCACTTTGCTCGAATTCGAGAAATTTTGGGTCCCGCCACGAAATTCTCTGGGTTACTGTAGTTTTCGTGGCGAGACCCAAAATAGCCCGAATTTGAGATAAACATGTCATGATTATACTTATTTCAAAGCTCTCGGAAAGCTGAATCCGAAAATGATATTGAAAATTTACAAAACAATGTGAAAAGTAGAATATTTGGGTCTCGAATGGAACATTTCAATTTTTTTCTAATTTTCCCCACTAAAAACTCAAATTTTCAGTAAAATCCTGTCCATCCGGACAAAAAGCTGTGAATGGTCTCTGCACTGTTGAATAATATCGATTTTGTGAATGTTCTCTCTAGCCTATCATCGTCCTTCTATCTTGCTCTCTGGGGATGTCTTTCAACGATTCATTAATTTTTTGTTTTTTCTTCTTGTTTTAAATTGAGATTTCGTGTGAAATTCGTTTGGTAGATCAAAATTGATCAGTTTTGTGTGTTTTTCGAATAAATTTTTGGATTTTTGCGTTATTCGCTGTACGAATTTATGATTTTCCTTGTTTGTCGATGAAATTTTATTGTATTTCAGTCCCGAATCCTGCAAAAATTCACAGAAAACCCGAAGAATGGTGAATTTCTGTTTAACAAAAAACTAATTTTAAACTCCCGCCGTCGAAATTTTGTCAATGGGGCGCTCTTGCATTTCCAATCAACAAATATTAAACTGTGCAATATTTCTGTCATTTTCAAGCGATTTTCTTCATTTTTTCGCTGAAATTCACTGAAAAATGACAGCTTTCGAAGAATTTGGAATTATTCCGGAGCTTTCCGATGCTTTAAGCTCATTAAATTGGACGTAAGTGGTGAAAAATCTGAGAAAATCAAAAAAAAAAAAATTTAATTATTAAAAACAATTATTTTCTTTTTTTTCCAGTCTCCCAACCGCCGTACAATCCGAGGCAATTCCAGCGATCCTTGGAGGAGCCGATGCACTAATTGTAAAGCGAAAAATCTTTGAAAATCCTAAAATTTCGTTAATTTCCAGGCAGCCGAGACGGGTTCAGGCAAAACCGGCGCCTTCTCCCTTCCAATCGCTCAAATTGTGTGGGAACGTCGAAAATCGGCTGAAAAATCGCAAAACTCGGGTCAAAAACCGGAAAATTCGCGAGAATTTCAATTAAATCGCGAAGATCGTGACGTCAGCCTACAAATCGATAAAACGGGGCTCAATTGCGAGAGCCGCGTGGCAAAAGAGTGGCACGGAGCCCGTGCAACGGCCGGATTATATGGAAATGGAAAATATTATTATGAAGTTACAGTTACCCGAGATGGACTGTGCAGAGTTGGCTGGGCAACGCTGTCGGGAAGCCTGAAAATTGGTAAAAATTCGAGAAAAATAGAAGAGAATTCGATAAAAATCAGGAAGAAACATAAAAAATTGATAATTCTATCGAAAAATTGTTAAAAAAACCGCGAAATTTCGCTCATAACCAGCTTAAACTCCAGAAAAAGTCAGAAAAGTTCGAGAAAATCCTGAAAAACTCCCCAAAAATATCGGAAAACGTGTGAATTTCACAGAAATTAGGGAAACAATCTTGCAAAAACCGGTAAAAAATTCAAAAACATACGAGAAAACCGAATCAATGGGCTAACATTAGCAGAAAATCCGAAAGTTACTCGAAAACTGGCGAAAAAACGTTGAAAAAACGTGATTTTCCGATTTTTCGAAAAATTTCGTTTCGAGACCCAAAACTTCACAATTAAAATTTTTCTATCTAATTTCCTCCGCTGAGAGCTTCAAAATAAGTATAATCATGACCTACTTTGCTCAAAGTTAAAAAAAATCGGGTACCGCCACGAGAACTACAGTAACCCCGTGGATTTTCGTGGCGGGACCCAAAATTTCTTAAAATTGACGGAACCTAGTCATGATTATACTTATTTTAAAGCTCTCGGAGAGGCGAATTCGATGTGATATTTAATAATGTATATGTTTAAAAAATTCGAAAAATTTTTGGGTCTCGAAGCGAATTTCATAAATATTAGAAATTTTCGACAATTTTTTTAAATTTTTTTTCGTTCAAGTTAAAATTGGGCATCAAGAGCTTTAAATTTAGTATAACAATGCCAATTTCCACATTTTCTGAACAAGTTTGGGCCCCACCACGAAAACTACAGTATCCTTGGGAATTTCGTGGCGGGACCCAGAAATTTTCAACTTTGAACAAAATATGTCATGATTATACTTATTTTGAAGCCCCCGCCAAGCTGAAAACGGATATAACTATTACAAATTTGAATAAATAATTTAAAAAAAAATTCCAAAAAACAATTTTTTTTTGGAATTAAATGTTTTTCCAAAAAAATTGTTTTGTAGTTTAGTTAAACAAAGCTCATGAAGAGCTTCAAAATAAGTATAATAATGACCTACTTTTCTCAAATTAAAAAAAAAAACTGGGTCCCACCACGAAAGCTACAGTAACCCATAGGGTTTTCGTGGCGAGACTCAGAAATTTTCAACTTTGAGCAAAATATGGCATGATTATACTTATTTTGAAGCTCTCAGTGAACCCAATACGAATAAAAATATGAAAATTGAAATAAATATTTTTTCAGAAAAAAATTTCCAAAGAAATTTTTTTTTTAGAATTAAAATTTTTTTTTTCCAAAAACCTCAAACTTTTCCAGGCACCGATTTCGAAAGTTTCGGCTATGGCGGCACTGGCAAAAAGTCATTCGGCAAGAAATTCGACGACTACGGTACCTCTTTCACCACAAACGACGTGCTCGGCTGTTTTTTGGACCTGGACGAGCTGAAAATCTGGTGGTCCAAAAACGGAGTTCAGTTCCCGGTGGCCTATCAAATCGATAAGAAGTTCAAAACCGCCGCCACGTGTCTTTACCCGGCGATTTTATGCCAAAATTCTGGTCTCGGCGTGAATTTCGGTGGCTCGGCGGCCTTCAAATACCCACCTGGAACACAATACGTGGCAGTAGCTCAGGCGGAAGACGGAAATTTGAAATGGTGGAGTGCCGCCGAGCAATTATCGATTGATTCGAGCACTCCGTTATGTGTGATTTTGGAGCCAACTCGTGAACTCGTACAGCAAACTTTCCAGAATATTCAAACGTTTGCTTCTGTATTGGATTCTCCTAAGATTAGGTGTGAATTGAGTGAAAATTTAAGAAATTTTGGCCAAAAAAAGACAAAATTGGGAAAATTCCCTTTAAGACCCCAAATTTTGCACAATTTCAGTTCTACGGTGTTTTCCTCATTTTCATTGAAGTTATATCGCCGAGAGCTTCAAAATGCATATAATCATGACGTGGTTCCGTTAATTTCGAAAATGTTTGGGTCCCACCACGAAAACTACAGTAACCCGGAAGATTTCGTTGTGGGACCCAAATTTTTCAAAAATCGGCGGAACCTAGGCATGAGTATACTTATTTTAGAGCTCCCGACAAGGCGAATTCAATAAAAGTAATGAATAATAAAAATAATGAAAAATAAACGAAATTTTGGATCTCGCAGCGAAATTGTACTTTTTTTTCCAGAAAAACGTTTGAAATTTCTAATTTTTTCGAAATTCAGCTTTTTCTGAAATGTTTGCAGCTTTATGCACATTAGAGAAACTACGGGACTATACAATTTTCAAAATAATTTTTTTTTTAATTAGAACTTTTCGCTCTGAGAAAATTTTTCCATAATTTTCATTATTTCTGAAATTTTCGTTTCCCACTGCACTCGCCTCACCGAGAGCTTCAAAATAAGTATAATCATGCCTAGGTTTTGTCAATTTTAAAAAGTTTTCGGTGCCGTCGCGAAAACTACAGTAATCCAGGGATTTTCGTGGCGGGACCCAAAATTTGCCAAAATTGACGGAACCTAGGCATGACTATACTTATTTTGAAGCTCTCAACGAGACAAATTCAATGAAACTAATAAAATATGAAAATATTGAAAAATGAGCGAAATTTTTGGTCTCGAAGCGAATTAGTGAAAAATCACCGTTTTTCGAGTTTTTTTCTCATTTTTTTCACAATTTTTTCTCCAATTTCAGATGCGTAACACTGGCTGCCGGAGAAAATATGAATCAAATTCTCCGTACCCTGGAAACTGGCTGTGATATTGTCGTCGGTACCCCATCTCGCGTTTTCGATCTCATTCATACCGGGAAGTTGGCCACAAAAAATCTCCAATTCGTTGTAATCGATGAGATTGATCAGTTTTTGGCTGGAAAAAATAATTGTGCGCATCAAATCGAGTCCATATTCAGAGTTCTGCCGTTGGTGGCTCAGGATGGAACGAGGCGACAGGTAGGACCCCGTAAATCTACTTCAAACCCTTGTAAATCTACACTAAAACCACCGTAAATCTACACAGAAACCCTCTTAAATACACACAAATTTCCAGTAAATTTACATAGATAGACCCGTAAATCTACAAAAAAAATCCACGTAAATCTACACAAAAATCCCCGTAAATCCACACAAACACCCGTAAATCCACATAAAATCATCCGTAAACCCACCCAAAAACTCCCTTAAATCCACATAGAAAGCCTCGTAAATCTACACAAAAATCCCCGTAAATCCACATAAAAATCCCCGTAAATCTACAAAAGATCCACGTAAATCCACACTAACAATCCCGTAAATCTACACAAAAATCCGTAAATTTACACAGATAGTTCCGTAAATCCACATAGAAAACCCCGTAAATCTACACGAAAATCTCCCGTAAATCCACAACCATGGAAAAAGTTACGAATCGTACCATAAATTCACATGAAAACCCCGTAAATCCACACAAGAATCCCTGTAAATCTACACAGGACCCCCGTAAATCTACACAAAAATCCCCGTAAATCCACATAAAAGTCCCCGTAAATCCACATAAAAACCCTTGTAAATCTCCATAGAAAGCTCCGTAAATCTACACTAAAACCACCGTAAATCCACATAAAAACCCCGTAAATCCACAAAAAAAATCCCCGTAAATCTATACAAAAACCCTTGTAAATCTCCATAGAAAGCTCCGTAAATCTACACTAAAACCACCGTAAATCGACATAAAAACCCGCCGTAAATCTACACTAAAACCACCGTAAACCGACATAAAAACCCGCCGTAAATCTACACTAAAACCACCGTAAATCGACATAAAAACCCGCCGTAAATCTACACGGAAAACCCACTAAATCCACACAAAAATCCCCGTGAATCTACACAAAAACCATGTAAATCTACACAAAAACTCCCGTAAATCCACACAAATTTCCAGGTGATCGCGTGCTCGGCAACTCTTCACAATTTCGAAGTCTGCCGTTTCGCAGACCGTCACATGTCATTTCCCCAATGGATTGATCTAAAAGGAGCAGATTGTGTGTCTGCAGACGTACATCATGTCGTCTGTCATGTTGATGCTTCTGAAGACAAACAATGGATCCGTCAGATGCATCAGCAGGTCCATCTTGAAGATGATCACGTACACGATGGAGATCAAATTCGCCCGGGAACCACTGACAAGGACACGATATCGCTAGGAACTAAGATTCTCAAGGGGATCTATGTTGTCCGAGCAATTCACGCACTTCAAATGGACAAGGCCATCGTCTTTTGCCGAACAAAACAACAGTGCGATCATATGGAACACTTTCTTCAGCAGAATAGTATGGAAATTTTGAAATTTCAAATTTAAAAATGCGAAATTCGAGTTCTCCATAGCCACATTAGTTAATCACACAAAGTTTCAGAGCTCTAGCTCGAAATTGCGTGAAATTCGGTGTTTGCGTACTTTTGGTGCTACAGTAACCCGGAAAGTTTCAAAATAGAGCTGCAAGCTTCTAGTTTTCTGATTCTAGACCTAAATTTGACGGAGATTCTGAATTTTCTCTTGAAAATTATAAATTTCTAATTTGACAACGAGTTGCGACCAATTTTCTTCACAAACTTTCGAGAAAAACTAGGATTTTGTTAATTTTCCCTAATTTTTCATGAAATTTTTGAGGTCTCCAGACCTAGATTAGTCAGTCCCAAAATTTTCAGAACTCTAGCTCAAAATTGCGTCAAATTCGGTGTTTTAAGGTACGGTAGTCGGTGTTTGCGTACTTTTGGGGCTACAGTAACCCAAAAATTCGAAATTTGACCTAGCGGTTTCTAGTCTATTGAGCGTAGACCCAAATTTTGCGGAGATCTCGATTTTCGATATAATTTACGTGAAAAAATCCGTTGAAATCTCAAAAATCCCATTTTTCCGCAGATCTCTCGGCTGCCTGCCTTCACGGTGACCGATCGGCTGAAGAACGTCAAAGTTCACTGGAAGGTTTCAAGAAAGGCATTATTCGATTCCTGGTATGCTCCGATGTGGTGGCTCGTGGCCTCGATGTTCAAGGAGTGCCTTTTGGTAAGTTTTCAAGTGTTTCCGGCGATTTTAGGCAATTTTCAGTGTCAAATTCGAGTTCCTCGTAGATTTTTACGCTTATATCGTAATTTCCCGTGCTCTAGCTTAAAATTGCGTCAAATTCGGTGTTTCGGGGTTACGGTAGTCGGTGTTTGCGTACTTTTGGGGCTACAGTAACCCCGAAATTTCGAAGTTGAGCTAGAGACTTCTACTTTTAGGAATTCAGAGCGAAATTTGACAAGGATTTCGATTTTGAACTCGAATTTTTTAAAATATCAGTCTGGACAGGATTTTCAGACGAAAAAATTTCTGAAAAAAATTAATTTTTTTTTTCAAAAATTTCAAAAATAAATTTTAATTTTTTTTTCAGTAATCAGTGTGACTCTGCCGGATGAGAAATCAATGTACGTACATCGTATCGGACGTGTTGGACGCGCCGAACGTATGGGATTATCGATTAGTTTGGTATCGGAGTACGAGGAGAAAGCATGGTATCACAAATGTCGGAGCCGAGGAGTCAATTGCACGAATACTAAGGATATTTCGAAAGGAGGATGCACAATATGGCTCCAGGAGAAAAAAGTACTGAAAATTTGATGGAAAATGGAATATTTTGAAAAAAAAAGTTTTTTTCGGAAATTTTGAGAAGAAAAAAACTTTTTCTGCCCAAAAATTGATCTTTTTTTTGCTGAAATTTTTTTTTTAAGTTTCAGCTTAAAATTTGAACATTTCACCAAAAAATCGAATTTTTTGACCAAAAAATTAATAATTTTTTTGAATTTTCGTCCAAAAAATGTTGGATTTTCACCGAAAAAATGGCCTATTTTCGTTCGAAAAATGTTTATTTTCGACTCAAAAATCCCAATTTTCGTCCAAAAAAGTTGAAGTTTTCGGCAAATATTATTTTTTGACCGAAAAATTCAAACTTTCACCTAAAAACTTCAAATTTTCGCAGAAAAATTCAAATTTTCCTCCAATCCCCCGTAACTTCAGATGCTGGGAGAAATCGAAGAGCATCTCGGAGCCACAATTTCCACAGTTGACAGTGATTTCAACGTTCCAGTCGATGAATTTGACGGAAAAGTGGTTTACGGCGAACGGCGTACCGGCGGAGCCAATTTCGATACTCATGTGCTCCAATTGGCATCTTCAGCTTCACAATTGGCGGATTTAGAAACAAAAATGCAGTTGGAATATCTTAATAATAATCGACATGTTTTTGAAATTCATTCCATGTGATTTTCTACCTTTCTGTTGGAATTTTCGAAAAAAAAACATTTATTTTTTCAAATTTCGAATAAAACGTATTTTCTTTTTCCATTTTTCATTGCAATTTATGGACTCAGCTCACCGAGAGCTTTAAAATAAGTATAATCATGACCTAGTTTGCTCCAGCATGTAATAAGTTGGGTCCCACCACGAAAACTACAGTAATCCCAGAGTTTTCGTGGCGAGACCCAATTTTCTTCAAACTTGAGCAAAGCACGCCGTGCTTACAGTTAAGTTAAAGCTTATAATGCAAGGAATCTACAAATAGTACAAAAACACTGAAATTTAATAATTTAGAGGGTTTTTTTCTCGAAAATTGGTTTTTTTTTCAGATTTTTTTGTAAATCCCATTTTTGAACATTCTTTATAATCAGCTCACCGAGAGCTTGAAAATAAGTATAATAACGACCTACTCTCCTTGATATTAAGAAAAGTTGGGTCCCACCGCGAAATCTACAGTAACCCGTAGGTTTTCGTGTCGAGACCCAACTTTCTTCAAATTTGAGCAAAGTAGATCATGATTATACTTATTTTGAAGCTCTCAGTCGGCTAGATATCAAAATTTGAATGGAAATTTGAAATTTTTGGAATTCAACAGAATTTGGAAAAAAAAATTTTTTTGATTTTGTTTCTGAAATTTACAAGCTTTTCTGTAACTTTCAACTTTGAAAAACTTCGCATGAACAATTTTCATGCTTACTTTTTACAATTTCGGAACATTTTCGTGTCCCACAGCGAAAGCTACAGTACCAATTGGCGGTTTTCGTGGCGGGACCCAAAAATTTTCAAAATCGAGAGAAGTAGGTCTTGATTATACTTTATACTTAAATTGAAGCTATTGGTGAGCTAAATCTGAAAAATTAATAGCAAAATGCTGAAAATTCATAACTTGTGTCTTTTGGTGAAAAGAAAGTTTTCTGGGAATTAAAAAAAAATTTTTTGGAACTCTATTCTACTTTCAATTCCAAATCCAATGTGCAGTCATAATCAGTAAGGCTCGAAAAAAATTTAAAAAATACACAGAAAATTTCTTAAATATTAGGAAAAACAATTTTTTCAAAATTCACGAAAAAAAAATTTAGAAAACGTTTCCGAATTTATACAATATGTCTATAATTTTGAATTTGCAGTACTTACTACAGTACTCCCTGGGGAGTTTCGTGGTGTGACCCGATTTTCTTTGAATTAGAGGAAAATTGATGCTTTCGTTAAGCTGAGTATAAAAATGATAACTTTTCAGATTAACTTTAGAAGAAAAAATTCTGGAAAAAAAATGTTTTGGAAAAAAATTGTTTTTTTTTTCAAATTTTACTAAAACTCAAAATAATCAGTGAATTTACATTTATCTCACCGAGAGCTTCAAAATACGTTTAATCATAGCATATTTTGCTTGAATTTGAAGAAATTTGGGTCCCGCCACGAAATCATCGAGGTTACCGTAGCCTTCGTGGCGAGACCCAACTTTTTTCTAAATTGAGCAAAGTAGGTCATGATTATACTTAAATTAAAGCTCTCAATGACTTGAGTTCAATTTTAAACTTGATTAAGTTTCATCTGAAGTATTAAAAATAACTATAACTGAAATTTTTTTTTGTTTTAATAGTAAGTTTTTTTTAAATTTAATTTTTTTCATCAATCAATATTCAATAATCAATTATCAATTTCTTCATTTTAATATATTTTTGTTGTTTTTAACGCAATTTTATTGTCACACTCGGCATAAAAAATTGTTTACACAGAAAACAAAATTCAGTTTTTTTTTTCAAAAAATCGCAAAATGTTCCCACACATTTTCGAAACAAATCAAACAACAAAAACCAGTTTTCCACAAGGAATCCATCAATTTCTCACTATTTTCTTATCAAATTCCGTGTTTTTCTCAATTGTTTTGTTTTTTTTCGCTCTTCCTTATCCTCCAGGAATTTTCAGTTGAAAATTGGAAAATTGGCTGAGTAGCGGCTCAGGTAGAGCTTCCAAGATGATTTTTGTAAATTTTTAATTCTATATTTGAAGTCTACTCTAGAAATTACATATATCCCTACATTTTCAGCTTCGTATCTCAACTTCCACGTATTGGCTGAGTAGCGACCCAGCTGCAGTGTGGGGATACGGAGTTTTGTCAGTTCGAGTGGGAAATGGCTGAAATTTTTGGGTCAGATAGATTGTAACATGCTGAATTTGAAAATAATAATGAAAATATTCAAAAACTCAAAAATTTGAGAAAGAAATCAGAAGAAAAGTAAAGTAATTCAACTCTGTGACACTAAAAATCAAGATTCTATTTCAAATTTAAAGTTTTCTTTTTTTAAAATTTCAGCATCACTTTCATATTCTACACAAATAACTATATATATATATCTAAAAGTTTTCAGCTACGCATTCCAATTTTCACATATTTTCTGAGTAGCGACCTAATACACTGGGGATACGGAGTTTTGTCAGTTTTAGTGGTGATTGGCTGAAAAATAAAATTTTTGAAATTATTGGGTAAAATGTTAAAAAATAACCCAATTACAAAATTTGGAAAACACCAAAATTTCCAAATTTTTTTCCAATAAAAAATAAATTTGGATTTTTTTTGACAAACATTTTTTTATAAATTTTCTGCCGTTTTCCACAAAATTTCCAACATTCGTGTTTAAAATTAAATTCTAGTTATTTTTCTTAAATACCCCAAAAATTTCAGCTCCGTATCCTAATTTTAACACATTCGCTGAGTAGCGACCTAAAGCAGTATGGGGATACGGTGATTTGTTGGTTTTACTATTAGTGGTAAATAGCTGAACATTTTTCTTAGAAAATGTGAATTTTTAGTAAAAAAATCAAAATTATCACGAAATTTTAATGGGAACATTATTTTTGGCAAAACGATTTTTTTTTCAAAAAAATTTCCAGAAAAGACAAAAATTTTCCAATATTTTTTAAAGTCAGTTACATTCAATTTCCGCATTAACTCCTATCACCGTTATCACCGCACCGCAAGTTGCGTCCCGCAACCCCATACACCACCTCCCAGCTCCCCTGCCAATGCAAACGCGCTCGAATGCAAATTAGGGTTCTCTGCGTCTCCACAGCAGGTTATGATGGCGTTTCGTAAGTATTCATCTCACGATTTGACATTGTTTCTATTGATTCTTGATTTTATGCGAGAAACCTGAGATTTTCATGTGAAAATCATGGAAAACCTGGATTTTTTAAACTGAAAATTGGTTTTTTAATCGAAAATTAACGAAAATCCAGTTTTTATTCTGGAATTTTCCAAAAAAAAAAAGTATTTAACATGAATAGTTACATTTGATTTATTTTGTGCAATGCTTTAAAAAAATTCCTGCAAAACAATTTGTTAAAAAAATATTAGACAAAACTCTAAAAAAATTTTTTTTTTTGCATTTCTCCCACTTTATTTATTTTTAACGCACAGTCTGAATTATTTTATCGATTTCCTCCTAAAATTTCCAAAATTTACTTCAATTTTTCCAGATTTTTCGCCGAAGAATCTCCTTGGCCCCAGCTCACTGATATTTCGGGTTTTTTTCGGAGGATTTTTATACGCTAAGTAAGTTTTTTTTTGCTAAATTGTGTTTTGTCCTGATACGTGTCAATTGAAAAAAAAAATTTCAAAAAATCTGGCAAAAATAGTTTTTCAAAATTTCAAATTTTAAGACTTTCAGCATCCAAATTTATAATTTATGTTGTTTAATACGAGCATACCAAAAATTTTGGAAATTTCCCATCAAAACTGACGAAACTCCGTATCGTCCACACTGTAGCTAGGTCGCTGCTCTGCCAATTTGTGAAAATTATCAAAAATAGTCAGAGTTTGTCTAAAGCTCAAAATTTCGGCACATTCTAGCAATTTTTGAGGTGTTTCCGGTAACTTTTTTAAAATTTCGATATAATCTTCAAATTCCACACAATTTAATACGTATATCCCGAAACTTTCAGCTCCGTACCTCAATTTTCAAATATTGGCTGAGTAGCGACTTAAAACACTTGGGATACGGAGTTTTGTCAGTTTTTGTGGGAAATGGCTGAAAATTTTGGGTCAGATAGACAAAAACGTGCTGAATTTGAGAATAACAGTAAAAATATTAAAAAACTAAAAAATGGAGAAAAATAAGGAGAAAAAGAAAACCAACTCTGTGCCACCAAAAACCAAGATTCCACTTGAATTTTTCAGTTTTCTAAAACATTTTTCCAATATTTTAATATTAACTTCAAATTCTACACAAATTAATATCTATATCCCGAAGTTTTCAGACCCGTATCTCAATTTCCACATATTGGCTGAATAGCGACCCAATACAGTGTGGGGGATACGGAGTTTTGTCAGTTTTAGTGGGAATTTGCTGAAAATTTAGTTACTTGGAAATCGAAATACTCCAAATTCAAAAACTAAACAAAGATTTGATACCGCCAGTGTTTTGCCCGCAAATCGCCTAATTTTTGCCGCCTCAGCTAATTTTTCACTACCAAACTAAACCAATCATACTAAAATCGAATATTCGCATGAAAGTTGTCCTGCTTCAGTTTCCCTACTATATGTCTAATCCTCTCACCCTCTAATCACTTTCAGCGTGAAGCTTGAAGCTCCCGAAGCACAAAAATCAACACGTGGCTCGTTTTTCAGCAGAATTGGGTGCTGTCTGTCAACGAAAAGTAGTCCAGCGGAGAAGATAAAGCCGCCGGACGAAATTATGGCTTTTCATGAGTATCCTGTTACTCAGGACTATCGAATTAGTCGGAAGGTAGGGGAAAATTGAGATTTTGGATGTTTTTTTTTTGAATTAGAAATTTAGAGGATATTTATACATTAATTTTTTTCTTGAAAAAGACTTGAAAACCTCCGAAAAAGGACTAGGGTCTTCCTAGTTTTAAGACTGCTTTAGAGAAAAACTGAATTATCTCAGAAACTAAAAAAGATTTCGAAAAATTTTAACTAATAAGTTGTGCCAAATTAAATTTTCAAAATTTTATTAGTTCACAGTTTTTAAATAGCTTCAAAACTCGGTGAGCTACAAGAATTTTTAAATCAAAACTATTTGTTCCAACTTGCCAACTTGCTAGAAAAAAGTTTTCAACAAAAACATATTAAAATTACATTTTTCATATTTTGTAAGTTAACAGTGTGTAGATATTAGGGCTTTTATTATAGACAGGCGTGGTATGAGGGCCTGCCTGTAACCTGCCCGCCTACCTTTCGCTTCTTTTCTGCACTTTGTCGTAAAGTTTACAGTTTACATTTCAAATCTTCATTTTGTTGAAAATCAAATTAAGAAATGAAAAAAAAAGTTAAGGTATGTTTTAGCATAAAGCGCGTATTGAGGCGAGAGCTAGGCGGAGGTCGTTTTGAGGTCAGGCAGGTAGGCGTTTTAACGCCTACATGAAAGCTCTCCAACTAACTAATGTTCTTTTTTTTACAGGTTCTCGGCGTAGGAATCAACGGAAAAGTTGTGGAATGTGAGCACCGCCAGTCGGGCGACAAATTCGCGCTAAAAGTGCTCCGAGACACACAGAAAGCTCGTCGAGAAGTCGAACTTCACGTGATGGCTTCAGGACACGGCCACGTGGTTTCAGTGCACGATGTGTACAAGAATTCATATAACGGAGTCGATTGTCTGCTCGTTGTGATGGAAAATATGAAGGGTGGAGAGCTGTTCAATCGGATTCAGGAGCGAGGTCAGAAGGCGTTTACCGAGAGAGAAGCTGCTGGAATTGTTAACGAAATTTGCTCGGCGGTTGCTCATTTGCATCGAATGAGCATTGCGCATAGGGATCTGAAACCGGAGAATTTACTTTATGTGTGAGTTTTTTAGAACTACTTGGCTAGGAAAAACGTGCACAAATTTAAATTGCTATACTTCACAAGTTTATAACTTTTTAATATCCTTCAAACTCGGAAGATTGAAAGAATTTTTTTCAGATTTTTCCCCAAAAAGTTGAAGGTTTGTAATTCGAAAATGTTCCCAGCCTAAGCGTAAGCCTATGTAGGCCTAAGCCCAAATCTAAGCCAAAGCCTACGCCTAAGCCTAAGCCTGAGTCTGAGTCGAAGTCTAAGCCTAATAGTAAGACTAAGCGTATGACTAAGTCTATGCCTAAGCCTAAGCTTAAGCCTAAGCCTAAGTCTAGCCTAGTCCTACGCCTAAGCCTAAGCCTAAGCCTCATTGTCAGCCGACGCCCAAAATCTACAAATTATCAATTTTGCAGCACCACAGCTTCCAACGCCGCTCTGAAACTCACAGATTTCGGATTCGCCAAAAAAACAGATGAATCGGAACCCCAAGGCCTAAAAACGGCGTGCTTCACCCCTTACTATTGTGCTCCGGAAGTGCTCGGCACCGAAAAATATGATAAATCTTGTGATTTATGGTCGATCGGAGTTATTATGTATATTTTGTGAGTTAAACAATGAGTTTTTCTGTATACATAAAAATCATATAATTTCAGACTGTGCGGCTACCCACCATTTTACTCTCAACACGGACAACCAATGTCACCTGGAATGAAGGCGAAAATCAAGTCAGGACAGTACACATTTCCGAGTCCCGAATGGGATTGTGTTTCTGAAGCAGGTAAGAGTTAAATTTGGAAAAAATCAAATTTTTCGTCTAAATTTCTCTTCTCAGAAAGTTTAAATTTCCGCCTAAATTACCCGCTAAAACTTTGTTTTCATAAAATATAATTATTTGCAGCCAAAGACCTAATCCGAAAGCTTCTCCGAACTGAGCCCACTGAACGTATCACAATTGAGCAGACAATGGAGCACAAGTGGATATCTCATTACCGTAGAGTTCCAGATACTCCATTATTCACAAGTTCAAATCTGAACGATCAACGGGAACAATGGACGGATATGCAGGATGAAATGGAGGCTACATTGGCCTCAATGAGAGTTGGTCCTGAAAATATTCAGATTAAAAGCCTTGGAGACTCGAATAATAAGCTTTTGGCGAAGAGGAGAAAAGGTGGAGCTAGTCCGGTAAGGGAGTTAGGATTTTAAAAAAGTTTTTGTAGAACAAAAAATTCAAAAAAAATTTAATGAAAAATTTAAATAATTTTTTCTGACACTTTTTTCATTATTCTAGAAAAATAATTTTTAGAAGAAGTGAAGCACCTGAAATTCACTAAAAATGCAAATATATTTTTTGAAAAAAGTTGAAAATTTTTCTTTTTTTTTTAAATTTAGTAAGTCCCTAAAATTTGTGTATCTATCAGTGCAAATTTGAAATTATACTACTATTTTGTTCAATTAAACGCCTCAATTTTTTTTTTGAAAAAATTGTTAAATTTTGTACGTTTTTAAGAAAGCAGGTAACTATAATAAAACAGGAAAGTTTTTGAAATGTATGTTGAAAAAAAAACGTTTAAAAAAATGAAAAGTCAAAAAAAAATTCGGAAAAAATGTATGATTTTTTTGGAAAATTAGTTTATTAAAGAACACGTTTTTTTTCAATTTTACAAATTTTTTTCAAAATTTTAACTGAACAAAAAAGAAATCTATCTGAAAAATTTAAGCCTCACACACTCTGCTACAGGTTCCTCTTTATTTCAAAAAGCCGATTAATTTATAGAGTTTTCTAAAATTAAAAGTATATCGAAAACTAATAAAGATATTAAAAAGTTGTAAACTGACAAAATAATGTACGCAAAATTTGCTGCAGTTTGTTAGTTGACAACTTTTTGATATCATAGTTACCCGAGGAGATACGAGAGTTTTAATTTGAGAGGCCAGAGATCAGGCTTTTCCTTGCTTAAAACACTCGTAACTCTGCACTGTAAAGATATCAAAAAGTTGTACACTGACAAAATGAAATTCGTATAATTTCCCATTTTTTATCAGCTCGCCAAGATACAAGTATTTCAAAAAATTAGGGCAAAACAATTTTTTCGAGTGTGCGAGAGATAATTAGAAATATATTATTTAAAAAAAAATTAGAATTAAATTTTTCTCAATTTTCAGAAAGACGATCCCATGGACGATATCAAGGAGGAGGAAAAGGACGATGAAGAGGAAAAAATGATTTCCTAGAAATTTATAAAATTCTCAAAAATTCCCAATACTCCCAAAAACCGAAAAATGTTTTCCCCCAAAAATTGTGATTCTCTCTTTCATGTTTTTCTAATCAATCAAAAGTGCACAAATAACCATTATGTGGACGGTCCTCCCAGTAAACCCCGCCCCTTTCCTCTCTCGAGTACTCACAGGTGTCTGATGCTCAGTTGCTCCTTCCATCCAAAAATGTTTCTTTTTTCTAGTAATTTGTTACATAGATTTGTCTGGTTTCCTTTTTCGATCGGTCGCAATAAATGTATTTTATTTTATTTTTGAAAATTGAAAAAAAAAATAGACTCTTTTGCATTTTTAACAACGTTTTCTACTATATCACACTTAGAGCTTGAAGATGAGTATAAGAATGAAATAATTTGCTTGAAATTAAATAATATTGGGTCTCGTAGCGAAATCTCCGGGGTTACTGTAGTTTTCATGGTGGGACCCTATGGTTCATATCATCAACGAGTTACGTGAAAAGTATTGTTTAATGCATCTCAGAGTTCAACCACGATACTGAAATTGATATGTCTTGAATGAATAAATAATTGTGTACAGACCACTGCAGTAACTGTTTCAGAAAATGACACTAACACCAAAAGAAGATTACTGACGACATTAAGAGGTGCTTCTCGAAAAACAGTTGTTTGTGTCATAAAATCACGCCTGCTACAAAATTTTTTGTCGTTCTAGAAAACACTGATAAGCTAGAGCAAAAAAGGCATACGACGAATATTTTCTCACTTTTTCTGATCCTCTTACATCACCTCTTTTTCATTATTATTTTTGAGTAAGGCATGGAAAAATTGAAGCCACTTTCCTATTTAAGTACTAAATCTATTATACATTATATTGATCCGATTTTACGGTAATTTTTTAGAGTTTTTGAAAATAACTAAGACTATTTAGTGTTTTAATTTGTTTAATGCTTTCTGTGCCTTCATATCAGCTACGAGTTACGTGAAAAGTATTGTTTAATGCATCTCAGAGTTCAACCACGATACTGAGATTGATATGTTTTAAATAAATAAATAATTGTGTACAGACCACTGCAGTAACAGTTTCAGAAAATGGCACTAACCTCAAAAGAAGATTACTGACTACGTTAAAAGAAGCTTCTCGCAAAACAGTTGTATGTGTCATAAAATTACAAACTACAAAGTTTATGTCGTACAAGAAAAACTGATAAACTAAAGCAAACACGGCATACAAGGAATATTTTCTCATTCTTTCTGATTCTCTTGCATTTCCATACTTCTTTGTCGTTCAAAATAGAAATTCTCACTAGCTCTAGTTCTCTCATAGTTCCATTCCTCTTTTTTCATGCCTCTTTCGAAATTAGAAATAGAAAAATCGAAGCCACTTTCCTATGCAAGTACTAAATCAGTTATTCAATATTTGGACCCGAATTTGAGGTAGGTTTTAAAATTTCTAAAAATAACTAAAATTTGTTAAATTTGTTTATAGTAGTGTGGAAAAAAACGAGCTGTTTTGATATTTCGCAACAAAAATTGCTTCGTCAGGAAAAAAAATTAGTAATTTTTATTGTATTTCTCTAGTTTATAGCTTGTAGTTTGTATTTTTGTGGACATGTATTAACTAACTAATTCTGATTTCCAGATTTCGCCTTTCCCAACAATGCCCATCACATCGCTCAATTGAAAAATCTGCACCACTCCACCTAGATTCCCTGAAATTGAGCGACAATAGTATTTCAGTCGATGGGATTGAGTACGAATTAGCTATATATCGGCAGAGAGAAGCTCGTCCGAAAAAATTGAAAGCGGATGTAACTGAAAATGGAAGAATTGATATGAATATTGTTGTGGAAGAAGATCCTAATGAGATTCTCATAGACTTGAGAGGAAATCAAGAGAGAACTATTGCTGAGGTTCTCACAGAGCTGGCTAACCAGAGAAGGGATGAAAATAACGAGAAAATGATACAAAGCAAAATGAAGTATTTTCTCGTGCTCAAAGTTGGAAGGAGCAGTGAAGTGATGATCTACGAGAGGAAGCTCCACGATGCAGTAAAGTATTTGGTTGAGAGGTTCTTAGGTGGGAGAGGTATATTAAAAGTTGGCACGCTTTCCATTGGATCTCGAGGGATACTGCGGATACCGTCAAGCTTGAACTTTAAGATTCGTCACTTGGAATTAAAAAGTGAGGATAATAATAAGATCTTTGAGACGATCAAGCAGCTTCTTACAATTTCCCCTCTAAGCTCGATTTCTCTCTCCCACAGCTATAACTTAAGGGATGAAGATCCAGTTGTTGAATCCACTGGTATTCTTATCTTCCAAAGTATTGATTTCTTTGATAATGATATGCTCAACAATTTGAATAAGCTCCGTCACAAGCGAGTTCACTTATCGTTCGACCGTTTTTTCGAGCTGCAAAATGTCGTGTGGCTCATTGACAACTGGATTGTATTCGGAAGAAATGTTGGCACTCACTATTCACTTGACGTGGTAGTTGAAAACAAAGGATGGGAGATTTTGGAGATTGTCAAGAGAAATCACAAAGAGAGGATTGATGAGAAGTGAGGATATTTCTACGCTATTCAGTCAATATCCTTATTTCAGATCAGATAGAGAGAATGTTATAATTCATATGAACAACACCTCGGATTTACATATCGAATACGAGTTGGAGGATTTCCAGACTTTGATGCATCTGAGAGTTGAACTACGATCCTGATAATTTAATTGTTTGAATAAATATATTATTGGCTGAGATAGAACTTGAAATACTGTAAAAACCCAACACAGTTATCCCAAAAACCTGTGTGACTGACCTGTAAGTACAGGCACGTAACAGCTGCTCACCTGGGCCGTTCTCTTTCCCCTCCCCTCTTCCTTGCCGTACAGTGTCTACCAAAACCAGTCGCAATGGGGTCTCTGCATAGCGTGCCGTTTTTTAGTCACTTTATTGGATTTTTCTTGTCCTACCCACATTATAAGCCACCGTTGAATCCTGTAAGCTACCAAGTATTAAAATGTCTGTTGAAGCATTTGGATCCGAATTCGAGGTTAGTTTTTGTTGCGCCAGTTCTAATATAATATACAGTTTTTAGATTCAAAATTTCTATGTCGTGTCCTTCGATTCGAAAACTAGAAAAATCGATTACTTTGTACGTAAAGTGTCTGAAATTAACTGATTATTATGTTACGGTAAACCAGGACACCTATCAATTAAATGTTGCTAATCGAAAGAAGGATTTTCAATTTGATATCGACCCAACAAATCACCCTGATGCCAGTGAGATAGAGCAAGATCCAAATGAAATACTAATTGACAACGTGAGAAGATATCGGGCACCAGAACACGAGGGGGAACCAACAGAACTTTCAAGATTTATGGAAGAGATACATGCGACTGGTCTTAAGCTCGATCAACATGTGGGAAAACTTTTTCGCTTACTTAATGGCGAAAATGTCATTCGTCTGAAAATGGGTGGAAGGGTTGAAGTATTCAATTACGATCGGAAAATGCATGAAGCTTTGAAGTACCTACTCGGAAAGCTATTCGGAGGAAGAACTGTAAAAGTGAACCGATTCGCGATTGAATGTGCAACTGTTATTCGGATTCCTTCAACCGTGAAACTTTCCGTCAAAATATTGGATCTTCTTGATAGAAATGTTCATACCAAATTGGAGACAGTTGGATTGAACTGAAAAAGCTGTACCTCTCCGCCTAAACTCCCTGAAAATAAGCGAGAATAGCATTTCAGTCAATAAGATTCAATACAAACTACTTGTGTTGTGGCAAGGAAGCGCTAGTCTAAAAATATTCCAAAAAAAAAGATGTTACAGAGGAAAGGGATTTTCATAGGAATGTTTTAGTGGACGAAGATCCTGACGAGATTTTTGTCAACTTGAAAGAGTTTAAAGATATCGATAGACCTGAACTATCATCCTATCATATCTTGCTCACAGCCAGACCGAGCAGGGAAGACTTAAGCAATGAGAGGAAGCTTCACGAGGCAACGAAGTATTTACTCAAGAAATTATTCGGTGGAAGAGTTATCGTCAAAGTTGATGAGCTTTCTATTGATTGTCGACCTGTACTACGAACCCCGGCAAGTTTGAAGTTTCAAATCCATAACTTGCAATTATCGTGTATGGATAATAATCAACTCTTTGAGGCGATTAAACCAATACTGGACTTTTCCACACCCCTGAGCTCTATTACTCTCCAGTTTGGCCATCAGATCAATTTTGAGGATCTAATTATCCGATCCACGGAAATTATGTACTTTGAAGGCTACTTTTTACTTCTAGATAAAGACCTGGACAACTTGAATGAGCTCCGTCACAAACGAGTCCATTTATCTATCAAACCTTATTCCCGATGGCACAATGTCTCACGGCTAATAGACAATCGGATTGAGGTTGGACGAGAAGCTGGTTTTTATTATTCGCTTGAAATGAATAAAAAAAGCAGAGCAAGGGAGATTTTGGAGACAGTAATGATTAATCATAAAGAGAGGATTATTGAGAGGTAAGCCTACTGATATTGACAGGTATGTAGGTACTATACAAGTTTCAGACCAAACGAGGATCCAAACAGCGTTCCACTTCGTATGAAAAATTCCTTGGGCCTTCATATCAGCTACGAGTTACGTGAAAAGTATTGTTTAATGCATCTCAGAGTTCAACCACGATACTGAAATTGATATGTCTTGAATGAATAAATAATTGTGTACAGACCACTGCAGTAACTGTTTCAGAAAATGACACTAACACCAAAAGAAGATTACTGACGACATTAAGAGGTGCTTCTCGAAAAACAGTTGTTTGTGTCATAAAATCACGCCTGCTACAAAATTTTTTGTCGTTCTAGAAAACACTGATAAGCTAGAGCAAAAAAGGCATACGACGAATATTTTATCACTTTTTCTGATCCTCTTACATCACCTCTTTTTCATTATTATTTTTGAGTAAGGCATGGAAAAATTGAAGCCACTTTCCTATTTAAGTACTAAATCTATTATACATTATATTGATCCGATTTTACGGTAATTTTTTAGAGTTTTTGAAAATAACTAAGACTATTTAGTGTTTTAATTTGTTTAATGCTTTCTGTGCCTTCATATCAGCTACGAGTTACGTGAAAAGTATTGTTTAATGCATCTCAGAGTTCAACCACGATACTGAGATTGATATGTTTTAAATAAATAAATAATTGTGTACAGACCACTGCAGTAACAGTTTCAGAAAATGGCACTAACCTCAAAAGAAGATTACTGACTACGTTAAAAGAAGCTTCTCGCAAAACAGTTGTATGTGTCATAAAATTACAAACCTACAAAGTTTATGTCGTACAAGAAAAACTGATAAACTAAAGCAAACACGGCATACAAGGAATATTTTCTCATTCTTTCTGATTCTCTTGCATTTCCATACTTCTTTGTCGTTCAAAATAGAAATTCTCACTAGCTCTAGTTCTCTCATAGTTCCATTCCTCTTTTTTCATGCCTCTTTCGAAATTAGAAATAGAAAAATCGAAGCCACTTTCCTATGCAAGTACTAAATCAGTTATTCAATATTTGGACCCGAATTTGAGGTAGGTTTTAAAATTTCTAAAAATAACTAAAATTTGTTAAATTTGTTTATAGTAGTGTGGAAAAAAACGAGCTGTTTTGATATTTCGCAACAAAAATTGCTTCGTCAGGAAAAAAAATTAGTAATTTTTATTGTATTTCTCTAGTTTATAGCTTGTAGTTTGTATTTTTGTGGACATGTATTAACTAACTAATTCTGATTTCCAGATTTCGCCTTTCCCAACAATGCCCATCACATCGCTCAATTGAAAAATCTGCACCACTCCACCTAGATTCCCTGAAATTGAGCGACAATAGTATTTCAGTCGATGGGATTGAGTACGAATTAGCTATATATCGGCAGAGAGAAGCTCGTCCGAAAAAATTGAAAGCGGATGTAACTGAAAATGGAAGAATTGATATGAATATTGTTGTGGAAGAAGATCCTAATGAGATTCTCATAGACTTGAGAGGAAATCAAGAGAGAACTATTGCTGAGGTTCTCACAGAGCTGGCTAACCAGAGAAGGGATGAAAATAACGAGAAAATGATACAAAGCAAAATGAAGTATTTTCTCGTGCTCAAAGTTGGAAGGAGCAGTGAAGTGATGATCTACGAGAGGAAGCTCCACGATGCAGTAAAGTATTTGGTTGAGAGGTTCTTAGGTGGGAGAGGTATATTAAAAGTTGGCACGCTTTCCATTGGATCTCGAGGGATACTGCGGATACCGTCAAGCTTGAACTTTAAGATTCGTCACTTGGAATTAAAAAGTGAGGATAATAATAAGATCTTTGAGACGATCAAGCAGCTTCTTACAATTTCCCCTCTAAGCTCGATTTCTCTCTCCCACAGCTATAACTTAAGGGATGAAGATCCAGTTGTTGAATCCACTGGTATTCTTATCTTCCAAAGTATTGTTTTCTTTGATAATGATATGCTCAACAATTTGAATAAGCTCCGTCACAAGCGAGTTCACTTATCGTTCGACCGTTTTTTCGAGCTGCAAAATGTCGTGTGGCTCATTGACAACTGGATTGAATTCGGAAGAAATGTTGGCACTCACTATTCACTTGACGTGGTAGTTGAAAACAAAGGATGGGAGATTTTGGAGATTGTCAAGAGAAATCACAAAGAGAGGATTGATGAGAAGTGAGGATATTTCTACGCTATTCAGTCAATATCCTTATTTCAGATCAGATAGAGAGAATGTTATAATTCATATGAACAACACCTCGGATTTACATATCGAATACGAGTTGGAGGATTTCCAGACTTTGATGCATCTGAGAGTTGAACTACGATCCTGATAATTTAATTGTTTGAATAAATATATTATTGGCTGAGATAGAACTTGAAATACTGTAAAAACCCAACACAGTTATCCCAAAAACCTGTGTGACTGACCTGTAAGTACAGGCACGTAACAGCTGCTCACCTGGGCCGTTCTCTTTCCCCTCCCCTCTTCCTTGCCGTACAGTGTCTACCAAAACCAGTCGCAATGGGGTCTCTGCATAGCGTGCCGTTTTTTAGTCACTTTATTGGATTTTTCTTGTCCTACCCACATTATAAGCCACCGTTGAATCCTGTAAGCTACCAAGTATTAAAATGTCTGTTGAAGCATTTGGATCCGAATTCGAGGTTAGTTTTTGTTGCGCCAGTTCTAATATAATATACAGTTTTTAGATTCAAAATTTCTATGTCGTGTCCTTCGATTCGAAAACTAGAAAAATCGATTACTTTGTACGTAAAGTGTCTGAAATTAACTGATTATTATGTTACGGTAAACCAGGACACCTATCAATTAAATGTTGCTAATCGAAAGAAGGATTTTCAATTTGATATCGACCCAACAAATCACCCTGATGCCAGTGAGATAGAGCAAGATCCAAATGAAATACTAATTGACAACGTGAGAAGATATCGGGCACCAGAACACGAGGGGGAACCAACAGAACTTTCAAGATTTATGGAAGAGATACATGCGACTGGTCTTAAGCTCGATCAACATGTGGGAAAACTTTTTCGCTTACTTAATGGCGAAAATGTCATTCGTCTGAAAATGGGTGGAAGGGTTGAAGTATTCAATTACGATCGGAAAATGCATGAAGCTTTGAAGTACCTACTCGGAAAGCTATTCGGAGGAAGAACTGTAAAAGTGAACCGATTCGCGATTGAATGTGCAACTGTTATTCGGATTCCTTCAACCGTGAAACTTTCCGTCAAAATATTGGATCTTCTTGATAGAAATGTTCATACCAAATTGGAGACAGTTGGATTGAACTGAAAAAGCTGTACCTCTCCGCCTAAACTCCCTGAAAATAAGCGAGAATAGCATTTCAGTCAATAAGATTCAATACAAACTACTTGTGTTGTGGCAAGGAAGCGCTAGTCTAAAAATATTCCAAAAAAAAAAGATGTTACAGAGGAAAGGGATTTTCATAGGAATGTTTTAGTGGACGAAGATCCTGACGAGATTTTTGTCAACTTGAAAGAGTTTAAAGATATCGATAGACCTGAACTATCATCCTATCATATCTTGCTCACAGCCAGACCGAGCAGGGAAGACTTAAGCAATGAGAGGAAGCTTCACGAGGCAACGAAGTATTTACTCAAGAAATTATTCGGTGGAAGAGTTATCGTCAAAGTTGATGAGCTTTCTATTGATTGTCGACCTGTACTACGAACCCCGGCAAGTTTGAAGTTTCAAATCCATAACTTGCAATTATCGTGTATGGATAATAATCAACTCTTTGAGGCGATTAAACCAATACTGGACTTTTCCACACCCCTGAGCTCTATTACTCTCCAGTTTGGCCATCAGATCAATTTTGAGGATCTAATTATCCGATCCACGGAAATTATGTACTTTGAAGGCTACTTTTTACTTCTAGATAAAGACCTGGACAACTTGAATGAGCTCCGTCACAAACGAGTCCATTTATCTATCAAACCTTATTCCCGATGGCACAATGTCTCACGGCTAATAGACAATCGGATTGAGGTTGGACGAGAAGCTGGTTTTTATTATTCGCTTGAAATGAATAAAAAAAGCAGAGCAAGGGAGATTTTGGAGACAGTAATGATTAATCATAAAGAGAGGATTATTGAGAGGTAAGCCTACTGATATTGACAGGTATGTAGGTACTATACAAGTTTCAGACCAAACGAGGATCCAAACAGCGTTCCACTTCGTATGAAAAATTCCTTGGGCCTTCATATCAGCTACGAGTTACGTGAAAAGTATTGTTTAATGCATCTCAGAGTTCAACCACGATACTGAAATTGATATGTCTTGAATGAATAAATAATTGTGTACAGACCACTGCAGTAACTGTTTCAGAAAATGACACTAACACCAAAAGAAGATTACTGACGACATTAAGAGGTGCTTCTCGAAAAACAGTTGTTTGTGTCATAAAATCACGCCTGCTACAAAATTTTTTGTCGTTCTAGAAAACACTGATAAGCTAGAGCAAAAAAGGCATACGACGAATATTTTATCACTTTTTCTGATCCTCTTACATCACCTCTTTTTCATTATTATTTTTGAGTAAGGCATGGAAAAATTGAAGCCACTTTCCTATTTAAGTACTAAATCTATTATACATTATATTGATCCGATTTTACGGTAATTTTTTAGAGTTTTTGAAAATAACTAAGACTATTTAGTGTTTTAATTTGTTTAATGCTTTCTGTGCCTTCATATCAGCTACGAGTTACGTGAAAAGTATTGTTTAATGCATCTCAGAGTTCAACCACGATACTGAGATTGATATGTTTTAAATAAATAAATAATTGTGTACAGACCACTGCAGTAACAGTTTCAGAAAATGGCACTAACCTCAAAAGAAGATTACTGACTACGTTAAAAGAAGCTTCTCGCAAAACAGTTGTATGTGTCATAAAATTACAAACTACAAAGTTTATGTCGTACAAGAAAAACTGATAAACTAAAGCAAACACGGCATACAAGGAATATTTTCTCATTCTTTCTGATTCTCTTGCATTTCCATACTTCTTTGTCGTTCAAAATAGAAATTCTCACTAGCTCTAGTTCTCTCATAGTTCCATTCCTCTTTTTTCATGCCTCTTTCGAAATTAGAAATAGAAAAATCGAAGCCACTTTCCTATGCAAGTACTAAATCAGTTATTCAATATTTGGACCCGAATTTGAGGTAGGTTTTAAAATTTCTAAAAATAACTAAAATTTGTTAAATTTGTTTATAGTAGTGTGGAAAAAAACGAGCTGTTTTGATATTTCGCAACAAAAATTGCTTCGTCAGGAAAAAAAATTAGTAATTTTTATTGTATTTCTCTAGTTTATAGCTTGTAGTTTGTATTTTTGTGGACATGTATTAACTAACTAATTCTGATTTCCAGATTTCGCCTTTCCCAACAATGCCCATCACATCGCTCAATTGAAAAATCTGCACCACTCCACCTAGATTCCCTGAAATTGAGCGACAATAGTATTTCAGTCGATGGGATTGAGTACGAATTAGCTATATATCGGCAGAGAGAAGCTCGTCCGAAAAAATTGAAAGCGGATGTAACTGAAAATGGAAGAATTGATATGAATATTGTTGTGGAAGAAGATCCTAATGAGATTCTCATAGACTTGAGAGGAAATCAAGAGAGAACTATTGCTGAGGTTCTCACAGAGCTGGCTAACCAGAGAAGGGATGAAAATAACGAGAAAATGATACAAAGCAAAATGAAGTATTTTCTCGTGCTCAAAGTTGGAAGGAGCAGTGAAGTGATGATCTACGAGAGGAAGCTCCACGATGCAGTAAAGTATTTGGTTGAGAGGTTCTTAGGTGGGAGAGGTATATTAAAAGTTGGCACGCTTTCCATTGGATCTCGAGGGATACTGCGGATACCGTCAAGCTTGAACTTTAAGATTCGTCACTTGGAATTAAAAAGTGAGGATAATAATAAGATCTTTGAGACGATCAAGCAGCTTCTTACAATTTCCCCTCTAAGCTCGATTTCTCTCTCCCACAGCTATAACTTAAGGGATGAAGATCCAGTTGTTGAATCCACTGGTATTCTTATCTTCCAAAGTATTGTTTTCTTTGATAATGATATGCTCAACAATTTGAATAAGCTCCGTCACAAGCGAGTTCACTTATCGTTCGACCGTTTTTTCGAGCTGCAAAATGTCGTGTGGCTCATTGACAACTGGATTGAATTCGGAAGAAATGTTGGCACTCACTATTCACTTGACGTGGTAGTTGAAAACAAAGGATGGGAGATTTTGGAGATTGTCAAGAGAAATCACAAAGAGAGGATTGATGAGAAGTGAGGATATTTCTACGCTATTCAGTCAATATCCTTATTTCAGATCAGATAGAGAGAATGTTATAATTCATATGAACAACACCTCGGATTTACATATCGAATACGAGTTGGAGGATTTCCAGACTTTGATGCATCTGAGAGTTGAACTACGATCCTGATAATTTAATTGTTTGAATAAATATATTATTGGCTGAGATAGAACTTGAAATACTGTAAAAACCCAACACAGTTATCCCAAAAACCTGTGTGACTGACCTGTAAGTACAGGCACGTAACAGCTGCTCACCTGGGCCGTTCTCTTTCCCCTCCCCTCTTCCTTGCCGTACAGTGTCTACCAAAACCAGTCGCAATGGGGTCTCTGCATAGCGTGCCGTTTTTTAGTCACTTTATTGGATTTTTCTTGTCCTACCCACATTATAAGCCACCGTTGAATCCTGTAAGCTACCAAGTATTAAAATGTCTGTTGAAGCATTTGGATCCGAATTCGAGGTTAGTTTTTGTTGCGCCAGTTCTAATATAATATACAGTTTTTAGATTCAAAATTTCTATGTCGTGTCCTTCGATTCGAAAACTAGAAAAATCGATTACTTTGTACGTAAAGTGTCTGAAATTAACTGATTATTATGTTACGGTAAACCAGGACACCTATCAATTAAATGTTGCTAATCGAAAGAAGGATTTTCAATTTGATATCGACCCAACAAATCACCCTGATGCCAGTGAGATAGAGCAAGATCCAAATGAAATACTAATTGACAACGTGAGAAGATATCGGGCACCAGAACACGAGGGGGAACCAACAGAACTTTCAAGATTTATGGAAGAGATACATGCGACTGGTCTTAAGCTCGATCAACATGTGGGAAAACTTTTTCGCTTACTTAATGGCGAAAATGTCATTCGTCTGAAAATGGGTGGAAGGGTTGAAGTATTCAATTACGATCGGAAAATGCATGAAGCTTTGAAGTACCTACTCGGAAAGCTATTCGGAGGAAGAACTGTAAAAGTGAACCGATTCGCGATTGAATGTGCAACTGTTATTCGGATTCCTTCAACCGTGAAACTTTCCGTCAAAATATTGGATCTTCTTGATAGAAATGTTCATACCAAATTGGAGACAGTTGGATTGAACTGAAAAAGCTGTACCTCTCCGCCTAAACTCCCTGAAAATAAGCGAGAATAGCATTTCAGTCAATAAGATTCAATACAAACTACTTGTGTTGTGGCAAGGAAGCGCTAGTCTAAAAATATTCCAAAAAAAAAAGATGTTACAGAGGAAAGGGATTTTCATAGGAATGTTTTAGTGGACGAAGATCCTGACGAGATTTTTGTCAACTTGAAAGAGTTTAAAGATATCGATAGACCTGAACTATCATCCTATCATATCTTGCTCACAGCCAGACCGAGCAGGGAAGACTTAAGCAATGAGAGGAAGCTTCACGAGGCAACGAAGTATTTACTCAAGAAATTATTCGGTGGAAGAGTTATCGTCAAAGTTGATGAGCTTTCTATTGATTGTCGACCTGTACTACGAACCCCGGCAAGTTTGAAGTTTCAAATCCATAACTTGCAATTATCGTGTATGGATAATAATCAACTCTTTGAGGCGATTAAACCAATACTGGACTTTTCCACACCCCTGAGCTCTATTACTCTCCAGTTTGGCCATCAGATCAATTTTGAGGATCTAATTATCCGATCCACGGAAATTATGTACTTTGAAGGCTACTTTTTACTTCTAGATAAAGACCTGGACAACTTGAATGAGCTCCGTCACAAACGAGTCCATTTATCTATCAAACCTTATTCCCGATGGCACAATGTCTCACGGCTAATAGACAATCGGATTGAGGTTGGACGAGAAGCTGGTTTTTATTATTCGCTTGAAATGAATAAAAAAAGCAGAGCAAGGGAGATTTTGGAGACAGTAATGATTAATCATAAAGAGAGGATTATTGAGAGGTAAGCCTACTGATATTGACAGGTATGTAGGTACTATACAAGTTTCAGACCAAACGAGGATCCAAACAGCGTTCCACTTCGTATGAAAAATTCCTTGGGCCTTCATATCAGCTACGAGTTACGTGAAAAGTATTGTTTAATGCATCTCAGAGTTCAACCACGATACTGAAATTGATATGTCTTGAATGAATAAATAATTGTGTACAGACCACTGCAGTAACTGTTTCAGAAAATGACACTAACACCAAAAGAAGATTACTGACGACATTAAGAGGTGCTTCTCGAAAAACAGTTGTTTGTGTCATAAAATCACGCCTGCTACAAAATTTTTTGTCGTTCTAGAAAACACTGATAAGCTAGAGCAAAAAAGGCATACGACGAATATTTTATCACTTTTTCTGATCCTCTTACATCACCTCTTTTTCATTATTATTTTTGAGTAAGGCATGGAAAAATTGAAGCCACTTTCCTATTTAAGTACTAAATCTATTATACATTATATTGATCCGATTTTACGGTAATTTTTTAGAGTTTTTGAAAATAACTAAGACTATTTAGTGTTTTAATTTGTTTAATGCTTTCTGTGCCTTCATATCAGCTACGAGTTACGTGAAAAGTATTGTTTAATGCATCTCAGAGTTCAACCACGATACTGAGATTGATATGTTTTAAATAAATAAATAATTGTGTACAGACCACTGCAGTAACAGTTTCAGAAAATGGCACTAACCTCAAAAGAAGATTACTGACTACGTTAAAAGAAGCTTCTCGCAAAACAGTTGTATGTGTCATAAAATTACAAACCTACAAAGTTTATGTCGTACAAGAAAAACTGATAAACTAAAGCAAACACGGCATACAAGGAATATTTTCTCATTCTTTCTGATTCTCTTGCATTTCCATACTTCTTTGTCGTTCAAAATAGAAATTCTCACTAGCTCTAGTTCTCTCATAGTTCCATTCCTCTTTTTTCATGCCTCTTTCGAAATTAGAAATAGAAAAATCGAAGCCACTTTCCTATGCAAGTACTAAATCAGTTATTCAATATTTGGACCCGAATTTGAGGTAGGTTTTAAAATTTCTAAAAATAACTAAAATTTGTTAAATTTGTTTATAGTAGTGTGGAAAAAAACGAGCTGTTTTGATATTTCGCAACAAAAATTGCTTCGTCAGGAAAAAAAATTAGTAATTTTTATTGTATTTCTCTAGTTTATAGCTTGTAGTTTGTATTTTTGTGGACATGTATTAACTAACTAATTCTGATTTCCAGATTTCGCCTTTCCCAACAATGCCCATCACATCGCTCAATTGAAAAATCTGCACCACTCCACCTAGATTCCCTGAAATTGAGCGACAATAGTATTTCAGTCGATGGGATTGAGTACGAATTAGCTATATATCGGCAGAGAGAAGCTCGTCCGAAAAAATTGAAAGCGGATGTAACTGAAAATGGAAGAATTGATATGAATATTGTTGTGGAAGAAGATCCTAATGAGATTCTCATAGACTTGAGAGGAAATCAAGAGAGAACTATTGCTGAGGTTCTCACAGAGCTGGCTAACCAGAGAAGGGATGAAAATAACGAGAAAATGATACAAAGCAAAATGAAGTATTTTCTCGTGCTCAAAGTTGGAAGGAGCAGTGAAGTGATGATCTACGAGAGGAAGCTCCACGATGCAGTAAAGTATTTGGTTGAGAGGTTCTTAGGTGGGAGAGGTATATTAAAAGTTGGCACGCTTTCCATTGGATCTCGAGGGATACTGCGGATACCGTCAAGCTTGAACTTTAAGATTCGTCACTTGGAATTAAAAAGTGAGGATAATAATAAGATCTTTGAGACGATCAAGCAGCTTCTTACAATTTCCCCTCTAAGCTCGATTTCTCTCTCCCACAGCTATAACTTAAGGGATGAAGATCCAGTTGTTGAATCCACTGGTATTCTTATCTTCCAAAGTATTGATTTCTTTGATAATGATATGCTCAACAATTTGAATAAGCTCCGTCACAAGCGAGTTCACTTATCGTTCGACCGTTTTTTCGAGCTGCAAAATGTCGTGTGGCTCATTGACAACTGGATTGTATTCGGAAGAAATGTTGGCACTCACTATTCACTTGACGTGGTAGTTGAAAACAAAGGATGGGAGATTTTGGAGATTGTCAAGAGAAATCACAAAGAGAGGATTGATGAGAAGTGAGGATATTTCTACGCTATTCAGTCAATATCCTTATTTCAGATCAGATAGAGAGAATGTTATAATTCATATGAACAACACCTCGGATTTACATATCGAATACGAGTTGGAGGATTTCCAGACTTTGATGCATCTGAGAGTTGAACTACGATCCTGATAATTTAATTGTTTGAATAAATATATTATTGGCTGAGATAGAACTTGAAATACTGTAAAAACCCAACACAGTTATCCCAAAAACCTGTGTGACTGACCTGTAAGTACAGGCACGTAACAGCTGCTCACCTGGGCCGTTCTCTTTCCCCTCCCCTCTTCCTTGCCGTACAGTGTCTACCAAAACCAGTCGCAATGGGGTCTCTGCATAGCGTGCCGTTTTTTAGTCACTTTATTGGATTTTTCTTGTCCTACCCACATTATAAGCCACCGTTGAATCCTGTAAGCTACCAAGTATTAAAATGTCTGTTGAAGCATTTGGATCCGAATTCGAGGTTAGTTTTTGTTGCGCCAGTTCTAATATAATATACAGTTTTTAGATTCAAAATTTCTATGTCGTGTCCTTCGATTCGAAAACTAGAAAAATCGATTACTTTGTACGTAAAGTGTCTGAAATTAACTGATTATTATGTTACGGTAAACCAGGACACCTATCAATTAAATGTTGCTAATCGAAAGAAGGATTTTCAATTTGATATCGACCCAACAAATCACCCTGATGCCAGTGAGATAGAGCAAGATCCAAATGAAATACTAATTGACAACGTGAGAAGATATCGGGCACCAGAACACGAGGGGGAACCAACAGAACTTTCAAGATTGATGGAAGAGATACATGCGACTGGTCTTAAGCTCGATCAACATGTGGGAAAACTTTTTCGCTTACTTAATGGCGAAAATGTCATTCGTCTGAAAATGGGTGGAAGGGTTGAAGTATTCAATTACGATCGGAAAATGCATGAAGCTTTGAAGTACCTACTCGGAAAGCTATTCGGAGGAAGAACTGTAAAAGTGAACCGATTCGCGATTGAATGTGCAACTGTTATTCGGATTCCTTCAACCGTGAAACTTTCCGTCAAAATATTGGATCTTCTTGATAGAAATGTTCATACCAAATTGGAGACAGTTGGATTGAACTGAAAAAGCTGTACCTCTCCGCCTAAACTCCCTGAAAATAAGCGAGAATAGCATTTCAGTCAATAAGATTCAATACAAACTACTTGTGTTGTGGCAAGGAAGCGCTAGTCTAAAAATATTCCAAAAAAAAATGATGTTACAGAGGAAAGGGATTTTCATAGGAATGTTTTAGTGGACGAAGATCCTGACGAGATTTTTGTCAACTTGAAAGAGTTTAAAGATATCGATAGACCTGAACTATCATCCTATCATATCTTGCTCACAGCCAGACCGAGCAGGGAAGACTTAAGCAATGAGAGGAAGCTTCACGAGGCAACGAAGTATTTACTCAAGAAATTATTCGGTGGAAGAGTTATCGTCAAAGTTGATGAGCTTTCTATTGATTGTCGACCTGTACTACGAACCCCGGCAAGTTTGAAGTTTCAAATCCATAACTTGCAATTATCGTGTATGGATAATAATCAACTCTTTGAGGCGATTAAACCAATACTGGACTTTTCCACACCCCTGAGCTCTATTACTCTCCAGTTTGGCCATCAGATCAATTTTGAGGATCTAATTATCCGATCCACGGAAATTATGTACTTTGAAGGCTACTTTTTACTTCTAGATAAAGACCTGGACAACTTGAATGAGCTCCGTCACAAACGAGTCCATTTATCTATCAAACCTTATTCCCGATGGCACAATGTCTCACGGCTAATAGACAATTGGATTGAGGTTGGACGAGAAGCTGGTTTTTATTATTCGCTTGAAATGAATAAAAAAAGCAGAGCAAGGGAGATTTTGGAGACAGTAATGATTAATCATAAAGAGAGGATTATTGAGAGGTAAGCCTACTGATATTGACAGGTATGTAGGTACTATACAAGTTTCAGACCAAACGAGGATCCAAACAGCGTTCCACTTCGTATGAAAAATTCCTTGGGCCTTCATATCAGCTACGAGTTACGTGAAAAGTATTGTTTAATGCATCTCAGAGTTCAACCACGATACTGAAATTGATATGTCTTGAATGAATAAATAATTGTGTACAGACCACTGCAGTAACTGTTTCAGAAAATGACACTAACACCAAAAGAAGATTACTGACGACATTAAGAGGTGCTTCTCGAAAAACAGTTGTTTGTGTCATAAAATCACGCCTGCTACAAAATTTTTTGTCGTTCTAGAAAACACTGATAAGCTAGAGCAAAAAAGGCATACGACGAATATTTTCTCACTTTTTCTGATCCTCTTACATCACCTCTTTTTCATTATTATTTTTGAGTAAGGCATGGAAAAATTGAAGCCACTTTCCTATTTAAGTACTAAATCTATTATACATTATATTGATCCGATTTTACGGTAATTTTTTAGAGTTTTTGAAAATAACTAAGACTATTTAGTGTTTTAATTTGTTTAATGCTTTCTGTGCCTTCATATCAGCTACGAGTTACGTGAAAAGTATTGTTTAATGCATCTCAGAGTTCAACCACGATACTGAGATTGATATGTTTTAAATAAATAAATAATTGTGTACAGACCACTGCAGTAACAGTTTCAGAAAATGGCACTAACCTCAAAAGAAGATTACTGACTACGTTAAAAGAAGCTTCTCGCAAAACAGTTGTATGTGTCATAAAATTACAAACTACAAAGTTTATGTCGTACAAGAAAAACTGATAAACTAAAGCAAACACGGCATACAAGGAATATTTTCTCATTCTTTCTGATTCTCTTGCATTTCCATACTTCTTTGTCGTTCAAAATAGAAATTCTCACTAGCTCTAGTTCTCTCATAGTTCCATTCCTCTTTTTTCATGCCTCTTTCGAAATTAGAAATAGAAAAATCGAAGCCACTTTCCTATGCAAGTACTAAATCAGTTATTCAATATTTGGACCCGAATTTGAGGTAGGTTTTAAAATTTCTAAAAATAACTAAAATTTGTTAAATTTGTTTATAGTAGTGTGGAAAAAAACGAGCTGTTTTGATATTTCGCAACAAAAATTGCTTCGTCAGGAAAAAAAATTAGTAATTTTTATTGTATTTCTCTAGTTTATAGCTTGTAGTTTGTATTTTTGTGGACATGTATTAACTAACTAATTCTGATTTCCAGATTTCGCCTTTCCCAACAATGCCCATCACATCGCTCAATTGAAAAATCTGCACCACTCCACCTAGATTCCCTGAAATTGAGCGACAATAGTATTTCAGTCGATGGGATTGAGTACGAATTAGCTATATATCGGCAGAGAGAAGCTCGTCCGAAAAAATTGAAAGCGGATGTAACTGAAAATGGAAGAATTGATATGAATATTGTTGTGGAAGAAGATCCTAATGAGATTCTCATAGACTTGAGAGGAAATCAAGAGAGAACTATTGCTGAGGTTCTCACAGAGCTGGCTAACCAGAGAAGGGATGAAAATAACGAGAAAATGATACAAAGCAAAATGAAGTATTTTCTCGTGCTCAAAGTTGGAAGGAGCAGTGAAGTGATGATCTACGAGAGGAAGCTCCACGATGCAGTAAAGTATTTGGTTGAGAGGTTCTTAGGTGGGAGAGGTATATTAAAAGTTGGCACGCTTTCCATTGGATCTCGAGGGATACTGCGGATACCGTCAAGCTTGAACTTTAAGATTCGTCACTTGGAATTAAAAAGTGAGGATAATAATAAGATCTTTGAGACGATCAAGCAGCTTCTTACAATTTCCCCTCTAAGCTCGATTTCTCTCTCCCACAGCTATAACTTAAGGGATGAAGATCCAGTTGTTGAATCCACTGGTATTCTTATCTTCCAAAGTATTGTTTTCTTTGATAATGATATGCTCAACAATTTGAATAAGCTCCGTCACAAGCGAGTTCACTTATCGTTCGACCGTTTTTTCGAGCTGCAAAATGTCGTGTGGCTCATTGACAACTGGATTGAATTCGGAAGAAATGTTGGCACTCACTATTCACTTGACGTGGTAGTTGAAAACAAAGGATGGGAGATTTTGGAGATTGTCAAGAGAAATCACAAAGAGAGGATTGATGAGAAGTGAGGATATTTCTACGCTATTCAGTCAATATCCTTATTTCAGATCAGATAGAGAGAATGTTATAATTCATATGAACAACACCTCGGATTTACATATCGAATACGAGTTGGAGGATTTCCAGACTTTGATGCATCTGAGAGTTGAACTACGATCCTGATAATTTAATTGTTTGAATAAATATATTATTGGCTGAGATAGAACTTGAAATACTGTAAAAACCCAACACAGTTATCCCAAAAACCTGTGTGACTGACCTGTAAGTACAGGCACGTAACAGCTGCTCACCTGGGCCGTTCTCTTTCCCCTCCCCTCTTCCTTGCCGTACAGTGTCTACCAAAACCAGTCGCAATGGGGTCTCTGCATAGCGTGCCGTTTTTTAGTCACTTTATTGGATTTTTCTTGTCCTACCCACATTATAAGCCACCGTTGAATCCTGTAAGCTACCAAGTATTAAAATGTCTGTTGAAGCATTTGGATCCGAATTCGAGGTTAGTTTTTGTTGCGCCAGTTCTAATATAATATACAGTTTTTAGATTCAAAATTTCTATGTCGTGTCCTTCGATTCGAAAACTAGAAAAATCGATTACTTTGTACGTAAAGTGTCTGAAATTAACTGATTATTATGTTACGGTAAACCAGGACACCTATCAATTAAATGTTGCTAATCGAAAGAAGGATTTTCAATTTGATATCGACCCAACAAATCACCCTGATGCCAGTGAGATAGAGCAAGATCCAAATGAAATACTAATTGACAACGTGAGAAGATATCGGGCACCAGAACACGAGGGGGAACCAACAGAACTTTCAAGATTTATGGAAGAGATACATGCGACTGGTCTTAAGCTCGATCAACATGTGGGAAAACTTTTTCGCTTACTTAATGGCGAAAATGTCATTCGTCTGAAAATGGGTGGAAGGGTTGAAGTATTCAATTACGATCGGAAAATGCATGAAGCTTTGAAGTACCTACTCGGAAAGCTATTCGGAGGAAGAACTGTAAAAGTGAACCGATTCGCGATTGAATGTGCAACTGTTATTCGGATTCCTTCAACCGTGAAACTTTCCGTCAAAATATTGGATCTTCTTGATAGAAATGTTCATACCAAATTGGAGACAGTTGGATTGAACTGAAAAAGCTGTACCTCTCCGCCTAAACTCCCTGAAAATAAGCGAGAATAGCATTTCAGTCAATAAGATTCAATACAAACTACTTGTGTTGTGGCAAGGAAGCGCTAGTCTAAAAATATTCCAAAAAAAAAAGATGTTACAGAGGAAAGGGATTTTCATAGGAATGTTTTAGTGGACGAAGATCCTGACGAGATTTTTGTCAACTTGAAAGAGTTTAAAGATATCGATAGACCTGAACTATCATCCTATCATATCTTGCTCACAGCCAGACCGAGCAGGGAAGACTTAAGCAATGAGAGGAAGCTTCACGAGGCAACGAAGTATTTACTCAAGAAATTATTCGGTGGAAGAGTTATCGTCAAAGTTGATGAGCTTTCTATTGATTGTCGACCTGTACTACGAACCCCGGCAAGTTTGAAGTTTCAAATCCATAACTTGCAATTATCGTGTATGGATAATAATCAACTCTTTGAGGCGATTAAACCAATACTGGACTTTTCCACACCCCTGAGCTCTATTACTCTCCAGTTTGGCCATCAGATCAATTTTGAGGATCTAATTATCCGATCCACGGAAATTATGTACTTTGAAGGCTACTTTTTACTTCTAGATAAAGACCTGGACAACTTGAATGAGCTCCGTCACAAACGAGTCCATTTATCTATCAAACCTTATTCCCGATGGCACAATGTCTCACGGCTAATAGACAATCGGATTGAGGTTGGACGAGAAGCTGGTTTTTATTATTCGCTTGAAATGAATAAAAAAAGCAGAGCAAGGGAGATTTTGGAGACAGTAATGATTAATCATAAAGAGAGGATTATTGAGAGGTAAGCCTACTGATATTGACAGGTATGTAGGTACTATACAAGTTTCAGACCAAACGAGGATCCAAACAGCGTTCCACTTCGTATGAAAAATTCCTTGGGCCTTCATATCAGCTACGAGTTACGTGAAAAGTATTGTTTAATGCATCTCAGAGTTCAACCACGATACTGAAATTGATATGTCTTGAATGAATAAATAATTGTGTACAGACCACTGCAGTAACTGTTTCAGAAAATGACACTAACACCAAAAGAAGATTACTGACGACATTAAGAGGTGCTTCTCGAAAAACAGTTGTTTGTGTCATAAAATCACGCCTGCTACAAAATTTTTTGTCGTTCTAGAAAACACTGATAAGCTAGAGCAAAAAAGGCATACGACGAATATTTTCTCACTTTTTCTGATCCTCTTACATCACCTCTTTTTCATTATTATTTTTGAGTAAGGCATGGAAAAATTGAAGCCACTTTCCTATTTAAGTACTAAATCTATTATACATTATTTTGATCCGATTTTACGGTAATTTTTTAGAGTTTTTGAAAATAACTAAGACTATTTAGTGTTTTAATTTGTTTAATGCTTTCTGAAAAAAAATAAACGAGCTGGTTTGAAATTTTGCAACAAAAATTGCTCCAGTTACAGTAGTTTGCAGTAGTTTTTAATTTCCAACACATACTTTGTACATGTTCTTCTGTTGATAATATTAAGAATTTCAGATTTCACCTTTCCCAACAATACCCATCTCTTCTCTCAACTGAAAAATCTGTGCCACTTCGCCTGGTTTCATTAAAAATAGGCGACCACAGTCTTTCAAGCAATAGGATTGGATGCGAATTAGCTATATATCGGCACGGAGACCGTCTGTCTAAAAAATTCAAACTGAACGCGACCGAGGATGGAAAAGTTGATATGAATCTTGCTGTGGTGGAAGGTCTTGGGGAGATTCTCGTAGACTTGAGAGGAAATCGAGAGATAAATATTGCCGATGTTGAGAAAATGTTCGGTGGGAGAAGTCTCATCATTGTTGGCACACTTTCCATCGGATGTCGAGTGATTCCGTCCAGTCTGAAGTTTAAGACCGGTGACTTGGAATTAGGATGTGAGGATAATATTAAGCTCTTTGAGGAGATCAAACCACTGCTGCATCTCACTTCTTTCCCTCTAAACTATATTTCTCTCTACAACAGCTATAACTTAAGGGATGAAGATCCAGTTGTTGAATCCACTGGTGTTCTTATTTTTAAAAATATTTCTTCCTTTGATAATAATGAGCTCGAAAATTTTAATAAGCTCCGTCGCAAGCGAGTTCACTTATCGTTCGACCCTTTTTTTTGAGATGCAAATTATCGTAGGACTCATTGGCAACTGGATTAAATTTGGACGAGATGTTGGTACTTATTATTCAGTTGAACTGCAAGCAAAAAACAAAGGATCGGAGGTTTTGGAGATTACTAAAAGAAATCACGAAGAGAGGATTATTGAGAGGTAAGCCTACTACTATTGACAAGTAGGCACTATACTTGTTTCAGACCAAACGAGGATCCGAACATCGTCATATTTCGTATGAACAATTTCTTAGCCAGAAAACTTCAAAAATGTGTAATTTTCTTTCTGATTTCTACGTCACTCGGCCAAAGAAAATCCTGAAATGAAAATTTCCAAAAAAAAAAAGAGAAAAAATAAATATATCTTCAGAGCAGAACCCTTCACTTTTTATGAGCCATTTCCGCCTCGGAGCCGCCCTTTTTATGAGCTCTTAACTCAAAGAAAGACCCCAAAATTGGGAGTATCTTTTTTGGAATCAGCAGGAAGTGAAGCTCAACAAAAATTTGTTAATTGGCAAAATTTGGAGCATGTTTTCATATTTTTCTCGGAAAAAAAAAAAGATTACAGGATTTCAAATTATTTTTTATTCTCTATAATGTAAGGATTATCACCGAACCCACACATTTTCGATGAAATATAAACATTATATTTTTACTGTAAATTCTCTGAGATAATTTACAGAGAAAGAACGAACGAAATCGGTGCAGTACAACGATTTCTACGGCAACTACAATCCACGAGGAGGAGAAACTCCAGTTCAAACCGCCGCCAAACTACAGAAGGTCGCATTGTCGCGCCGAGACCCGTCGTCGTTAAAGGCTGCGCCTTTAACCCGGAGACGTCTATATAAGGAGAGGAGAACGCTCATTGGTCATCATTTCTTGATTTTCGTCGCGTGTTTTGCTCTCACTTTTGTCTCCCGTTTCACTTGTCAGACGATGCTATCGTCTAACCTCTTTTACTCTAATAAACTCTTATAACTTCAAACGGTTTAATTCACGGCAACCAACAATCTTTACTGGTAGCTAGCGAGTGAACCGAATTTCGCAACATTTCGAAAATCCTAAAATTATTTATCGTTTGGAATTCTAAATCCTAAAATTTTTCTCGAATTTTCGATGCCTAAAATTCAAATTTAAAATTTAATCCTAAAATTTAAAATTAATTTTTAATTTTCTGGCCTAAAATTTTTCTTTTCTCTTTTTCGCTTCGCTTTTTCGTTTTGATTTTTCGCTTTTATTTTTCTTCTCGATTATTCTTTTCAGCGCCCTTTTCGTTTTGTAGCTTTTCGGTATATACGATCCACCACCCGTCCCTATTATTTCGTTTAAGTTCCCTTTATTAGTTTAGTTTGTAGGTAGCTTTAGCATTTACATTTAGCCTTCGTAGAGAAGGGCCCTCTCTTTTTAGGTCTAAATTGTCTGTAAGTAATTTGGTAGTAGCGCTTGTGAGGCTTAGCATTAACACAACACTTAAGTCAAGCCTAACTGGGATTACGGGGTTTTATTCCTATTTCTCCAAAAAAAGGTCTGTCCTCTCACGCGCTCCCTTACTGAGGTCTAGGTGAGGTGTTTGTAGGAAGGTGCGCACCAGTTTAGTTCCGCTAAAGCGAACGGCCTAGTAGTCTAGCTTCTAGTCAGTACTCTTAACTTCAAACTCGTAGGTTTAGTTAAGTTTTCGAGGTTCCGTAACCATGTCCCTTTAGGAAAGTCTTATCTTTAAATGATCACTCGTCTCTTCGTTTCCTCAATTACGCTAGTACACCTAGGATTATAGGTAGTTCAAGTATGTCCCGCAACCCGCAGTTCAATACACCCCCACCCAATGCTCCAGATGGCGCTTATCGCTCGAACAGTCGTTTGATTGATGGCTCCGTCGTCACCACTGCTTATCTCGTTTCGCTCAAAGCTGGTACCGTCAAGGATGTCAACTCGTTGTATGGTTCCATCGTGGAGAACAAGGCAACAGTGAAAGCAGTCGACGATAAGGTCGTGGTCATTGGCAACAAGTGTGATGATGTCAGCGCAAAGCTTGCAGCTTTGCAAAATCGAATTCGCGAGCTCGAGGACATGGTCAAGCGTCAAGGTGAGGAGAGTGCTCAGGCTGGTGAGGAGCGTGCTGGAGGTCGCGGTACCTCTGGCCCTTCTCAGGTAGCTGGCCTGAGCCTAGGTAGGCCACTTTTAAATTCTAATTTAACCCCAAGAGACGTGTTGTCTGGAAGCAGTGCAGGTAGTAACGCTACTGACTCTTCTGGAAGTGGATCCCCGATGCCATCGAGTCTCCAGAATCGTGACGTCGTCGAAGAACAATCGGAAGATCAGCAACTCAATAGTGGTGAGCTTGCGGGAGATCAAGATGATCTAGAAGAAGCAACAAATTCAATTCGTGGAATTTCGCCTTCAATTGGAGTGATCGGTTTCAAGACAGCCGCCACTTTGCCTCCGTTCAATGGAAACTTGACTGAAGATTTCACAACCTTCGTGCGAAAGTTCAAGGATCGGCTAGCAGCGTCTACAGAGATGGACAACGATCAAAAGAGGTCTACATTCCTTTTATTTTTGGACAATCGCGCGCGGAGTACGGCCGATGGAATAATTGGAGCACAGCCTGCGATTACACTCGAGGATCTTATCACAAAGATGTCAGCAGTGTTCGAGAATGCAGCCGTGCAGGAACATAGAGAAGAGCAGTTGAGATATTGCACACAGCAAAAGGGTGAGTCGGTTGAACTTTTCTTTCAGAGAATCGATAAGCTGCAAAGACTTGCGAGTACTGGCCCCAGGAGTGAAGAGATGAAGAAGGTCGCGTTTCGTGCTTTCCTCGAAGGACTCGGTGAACATCTCAACTACGCTATTCGATCGAGGCGCCCCAAGGATATGGCGGCGGCGCTCGATGAAGCACTACATGAAGAAATGCTTGTCAATGCGAATGTGGCTCGGAGAGCAGTACCAACAGCAGCGGCATACATGGCATCAATCGGGAATCAAGGCAAGAAGCAGCAGCAGCAGAAGCAGTCGCAGTCGCCGAAGTTCCTTGGAGAATGGCATTACTGTCACAAGAAGGGTCACAAACTCGCAGATTGTCGGAAGAGAGCAGCTGATCGTGGTGTGGCAAAATCCTCAGTGCAAAATCCCGTGGAGCATCATCAAGTCAAGCAGGCAGCAGCAGTTTCGGGCACAGAAAATTGGCAACTTCTGGAACAGAACACGGCTCTGCAAGCGCAAGTTCGAGACCTTGCAGGTCGGCTTGAGCGTTTCCAACCTAGCTTTGACGGATCTTCGGGGAGCAACGTTTGCAGTCTGACTTGGTCGAAGAGTAAGTCTTTTACTTTCGAGGATGCCACTCCTCAACAGAATTCTCAAAGTAATTCTTTTATCACCGCTCACATTCCAGTTAAAGCTAATCAGATACCGTATTCCGCTCTTGTGGATACGGGTGCAAACATTACAGTAACTTCGAAAGATCTTTTGAAAGGTCTTGGCATTAGCAGAACTTTACCGATGCTCAATGCGCAAGCTGTTGGCCTTGGAGGTCACACAGTGGATATGGTTGGATCAGCAGTCGTTCAATTCAAGATTGGAACTCACACGATCGACCATCGGGTACACTTCACAACTGGACGTTGCATGCCGGAAATCAATGGCGAATATCAATTCATTATTGGAAACGATATGCTCTCGAAGCTTCCAATGTTCGTGTTCAACTACAAGGATGCTCTTTTCCACATCGGAGATGACGTTCTTCCTCTCGGACAATCATTCGGACAACCTTCAAAGCCAAGGAAGTTCAACGTCAAAGTGTGTGAGGATACTATCATTCCAGCTGGAACGGAAAAATACGTCAAATGCTCCGTCAGTCCTCAACCGAAGGATCGAGAAGTTATTTTGATGATCGACTCAGTTTCAAGTGGAATCGATAATTTGTTTGTGTCACCCGCGGTAGTCATGGCTCAGGATGCAGTCATTTTGGTGTCCAACCCAACGGATCAGGACATGACGCTCAACAATTCGGAGGTTGCTGCGTCGGCTAGTCAGGTAACGCAACATGACGGAGTCTTGTGTTGTCTTTGACAGTGTTGCTCACTGCAGCTCTCCAAAGATTAACACAGTCGAGAACGCAGTTTCTCAAAACTCTTTTTCTATAGACCTCTCCAGTGTTAATATCTCTAGCAATGAGAGAGCTCAGTTACAAGCTCTCATCGATGAATATCATGACGTATTTTCGAAAAATGCGTATGATTTGGGTAGTTCGAAAACTGACCCAGTGCATATTTATACAACTACAGAAGTACCGGTAAGAAGTCGAGCTTATCGGACGCCAGTTAGATATCAAGCTGAGCTTGAGAAGCACATCAACTCACTTATTCAGTCAGGACGAATCGTCGAAAGCAACACGCCTTGGACCAGCCCAATCGTGCTTATAAAGAAGAAAAACGGATCACTCAGAGTTTGTTTGGATTTCCGTAAGCTAAATGAGGTCACAGTTCCCGATAACTATCCCTTACCTAGAATAGATTCTATTATTGAGCAAATAGGAGGTTCTAAATATTTTACATCTTTAGACATGGCAAATGGATACTTGCAGCTGAGATTGGATGCAGAATCATCAGACAAATGTGGTTTCATCACTGAGAACAAGGTCTACGCCTACACACATCTACCATTTGGACTACGGTCAGCAGCGTCATACTTCCAGAGAGATTTGAAACAAGTTCTATAGGGATTGGAGAAGGAAGTAACGGTCTACATCGACGACGTGCTGATCTTCAGCAAGACGTTTGAGGAGCATTTAAACTCGTTGAGAAAAGTGCTCGAGAGGTTCAGGAAGTTTAATCTAAAAGTTTCACCGAACAAATGCGAATTTTTCAAACAATCAATTACATTTTTAGGTCACGAGATCAACGCTGACAACTACAAGCCGAATCGCATCAACGTCGATGCAATCGTCAACCTGCCAACACCAAGAAACGTCGGAGACGTCAGAAGATTCATCGGGATGTCAGGATTCTTCAGAAAATTCCTTCCAAATTTCTCGGAGATTGCTGAGCCGCTGACAAGGTTCACAAGGAAAGGACACAAGTTCGTGTGGAAAGCTGAGCAACAAAAAGCCGTGGACACTCTGAAGCAAGCTTTAATTAGTAAGCCAATTTTAGTTTTTCCAGATTATGACAAAGAGTTTCACATTTTTACTGACGCTAGTGCTGTAGCTCAGGGGGCAGTGCTCATGCAACAAATGGAAGATAGTACTAAGGACTATGCAGCGATAGCTTATACTAGTAGAACCCTTTCAGATACCGAATCTAGATGGCCCGCAATTCAGACAGAATTAGGCGCTATTATTTTCGCGTTAAGACAGTTTAGGCCTTACATAGGACAGTCTAGAACTACGATTCATAGCGATCATAGACCCCCCATGTACTTGCTTGGTAAGAGCAAAGTTAATGATAACTTGGCTCGTTGGCTCATCGAGTTGGCTCAATATGATACGAGGATTGTGCACATCGATGGCAAGAAGAACACAGTAGCTGATTGTTTATCACGTGCAAAGGATGAAGTTGCACCTCTGGATGGAGTCGAGATGGAAGACATCATTAGTTTTCCAGTCTGTATGCCAATACATATGTCTAATATTCAAGCTTCGATGGCATTCACCCCGGTTGGGACGCTCGTTTGGATTTGCTCGAGGAGCAAGAGAAGGATCCGATCCTGAAATGCATCAAGGACTTCCGACGCCAGCAACGCCGATCGACATCGTTCCTTCGACATGGGCAGGTGTGCTGGAGCACATCAAGCTTACTGAGTCTGGGTTGCTCGCCGTAGCAACCCCCGGTAGCCGCCCTAAAACAGTTATTCCCCAACAACTTAAATCATTGATTTTAAAATCGTTCCACGAGAGTTTACTCGGTGGAGGACACTTTGGATATAGGAAAACGTTGCACAAAATCAAACGCAATTATTATTGGCCAAATATGAGGTCGGACGTGCTCAAGTGGACGTTGCAGTGCAAGATTTGTCAACAGAAGAGAAACCCTCATCCATCTACAAGAGAACTACAGAAGATCGTAATCACGACGAAAGTATTCGAGAAGGTTGGAGTGGACCTGACAGGCCCACTGAGAATGACAGCTTCAGGTAACAAGTAGTACATGGTTTGTTGGTTCACAAAATTTGTAATTTCTGTGCCGTTACCTAATGCGTCAACAGAAACAGTTGCTGATGCAATGATGAAAGAGTTACTTTTAAAGTTCGGAACACCAAGTCAACTCGTTTCAGATAGAGCATCAACCTTCACATCCGAGGCATTCCGAGCCTTCTGCAGGAAGCTCGAGATCCAGCAACACTTGGCAATTCCGTATCACAGCAAAGGAAATGGTGCAACGGAGAGGACGTTTCGAACATTCCACAATATGGTTTCGAAACACGTGAATAAAACTCACACGGATTGGGATCAGATACTACCGTATATGACGTTCGTCTACAACACGACAGTTCACGACACGACAGGAGAGACGCCATTCTTCCTGATTTTTGGTCGAGACCCCGTGTTTGCAATCGATAAAATCATGCATCCATCCCCACCAAAGGAAGGAGAAGAAGTCGACATTCCGGCTTGGAAAGAGCACCTCATCACAACTCTACGTTTGGCTCGAAAGGAGGCTGCTGAAAGATCCCTGAAAGAACAAGAAGCTCGACAGAAAGTGGCAAACGTTGGAGCTAAAGGATCGAAGATCGTGGTTGGAGATCGAGTCTTCTTCCAAAATCACAAATCGAAAGCGAATTTGTCGCGGAAAATGGTACTTCCATGGATCGGAGAGTTCGAAGTCATTAGCATCGATCATCCCAAAGCAGTCATCAAGGACTTGGAACATCCATCAAAACCTGAAAGGACAGTGCACCTGAATCAAATCAAAAAGATTCTAGAAAGAGAAGATCCAGGCGCCGCACTCAAAGATTCGGACGATTCCATCTCCGAAGTAGAAGCAATCAAAGAGGAGCTTGCTACAGCTCAACCTGAAATTAATCAGGCCCCCACCCATCAAATTGAAGATAATATCGTCGAGGATATTTGCATTCCACATGCACAAGAGGTCGAAACGAGGAAAAACCCGTCACGTCAGCGCAGGAGACCGAAGAGATTTGAGGACTGAGTTAAAAAATGTTTTTTATTTATTTTTAATCCAAAAATTCATTTTCTACTTCATTTAGGCGTAATTTTCCAAATTAGCGCGCATTTAATTTAAAGGCGCAGTAGGTGACGTAGGCTAGTGGTCCCGCCACGAAAAAGGTACAGTAACCCGTAGGAGGCATTGCTCACTCTTAAATTCAAATTTTAGGTGTTTTTGTCATCATTTTACCTTTATTTACCCGTTTCCACTCATTTTTCGTAGTTTAATTACATAATTCTTGCAGTTTAGCATATTTTAGGCCGCGTTTATGTTTTTCACCCGTTCTAAGCTTAAATTTGGTTAGTTTTTGGCTTTAACACTAGTTTAAACAATTCTTAGCCCTAAAATCTTGCTTAGTTTAGCAAATACATTAGTGTAATCTCACAAAATGCGTAACGTATACCTTAGAGTTTCATTTTCGGAATGTTTCGTCTTCGCGTACTTAAAAGGTTTGTTTTTCAGAGCACATCGCCATGGGCAGCCGGCAAAGCAGTATGACTACTCGTTTGCAGGCGGAGATCGGAGGAACAAGCTCGGAAGGTGCGACAGCGGTACGAGGACGTAGCTCCTCAGGCCATGTCGCCGCACAAGAGTCTTCGATCGAAGCACACCACACTCCACGCAATAATCTTAATATTAAATATCTCGCATTGTTACAATTAGTTGGACAAATTGTCAACGGAAATGCCGATGAAGCACAAAGAAGAGAAGACGATGACGCCTTCCCATTCGAGCTCGTCGTACATGAAGCAGAGATGGAGGTCGAAGAAGTCGACTCACCACAGGATTCTCCAGATGAATTCGAGGAAGATATTGCGGAAGAAGTCAAGGATAAATCGGCATCGGAAGAGGAAGAAGAAGATGAACATCAAGTTTTCCAGTTCGAAAATCCACGAGATTTAGAAGATCCTCTGCGAAGAAGAGTCCCGTACGAGATCCACTTCCCATTCCGAGAGCCACCACAAGAAGATGCACCAATGAGAATGGCTCAAAATCCAGTCGACCAGGAAGCCATCGATGATATCGATCAAGGACTCATCGATAGATATCATCAAGGATTGGTCGCGGCAGATCCGCATCAACGATTCGTGACACCACTCACGAGAGCCGCAAGAGAATATTTGAGAGCTCAAGTCGACTACCAGGAGCGCAGAGCTACTCACCATGAAGGATGGACGCAGTTCCTCGAAGCAGTACCAGAGTTCGGGAGAGCTCGCCACTACTACATCGACGAGAGAAGTCGATCAATATTTAATCGATGCATGGAGAAGAGGACGTCGTGCAGATCTTGAAGACGCCGAGTTTCGCCTACCATTGGAAAGAGATGAAAGATATTGGCTCTTCAACCAGATTAAGAATCAACGCCGAGAGCTGTTCGAAGCCGCCCAATGGAGAGCTCACCATGCACATCACCGTCGCAACGAACAAGAGCAATAGCTCGCAGCAGCTACAACAATTTTATTGAAGAACAAAAGAAGAAAGAAAAAAAAAAAAAAAGAACAACAACAACACTTCGTTTTGGCTCATCCAGTCGAGTCACATCATCATCAAGGATCCTTCGAGCTGGATAAAGCAACTGAAAAGGTGAAGTTTCGGGTGAATCCTTAGGAAGTTTTTACTAAAAGTCCCAAAAACTTTACGCTTTTCCAAAGCAATCTTTCGTACAACCCTTTAGTCATTTTGAAATTGAGGAGATCAGGGACGATCCCTTTTCAAAAGGGGGGAGGTGTAAGGATTATCACCGAACCCACACATTTTCGATGAAATATAAACATTATATTTTTACTGTAAATTCTCTGAGATAATTTACAGAGAAAGAACGAACGAAATCGGTGCAGTACAACGATTTCTACGGCAACTACAATCCACGAGGAGGAGAAACTCCAGTTCAAACCGCCGCCAAACTACAGAAGGTCGCATTGTCGCGCCGAGACCCGTCGTCGTTAAAGGCTGCGCCTTTAACCCGGAGACGTCTATATAAGGAGAGGAGAACGCTCATTGGTCATCATTTCTTGATTTTCGTCGCGTGTTTTGCTCTCACTTTTGTCTCCCGTTTCACTTGTCAGACGATGCTATCGTCTAACCTCTTTTACTCTAATAAACTCTTATAACTTCAAACGGTTTAATTCACGGCAACCAACAATCTTTACTATAAATAAATGTTTTATTTTGTTCTTGTTTTAACTTTTTTTCAAAGAACATAACAGTTTTCGTTTAATTGGGAAAATAATTTTTATGTTTTCAAGCTATTTTCAGTAAGATTTCTGGTTTTAGCTAACCGAGAGCTCTGATTTAAATATAATCATGACCTATTTTCCACAAGCGTGAAAAAAGTTGGCTCTCGCCGCTAAAATACAGTAACCGGGAAGTTTTCCTGGCGGGACCCAAATTTTCTTAAAATCGATGTAAGTAGGCCATGATTATACTTAAATTTAAGCTCTCGGTGAGCTGAATCTAAAAATCAACATAGTATCAAAATTTGAATACTCTACAAATTAGAAAAAAACTAATTATATTTTTTTGGAAATTTTTTGAATTTTTCTGACAAAAATATGTTTTTTTAAATCAATTTCTTGCCTATTTTTATCGATTTTTTTGCTATTTTCTTATATTTTTCCCTTTTTCGCCTGAAAAATCAATCTGAAAAATTTTAGATATCTTTTAGTTTTTTTTCGAATTCCTATTTTTGTTGTCTCAAACTTCCAGATTTTTGGAAAAATATTTGTTTTTTCATAAAATTCTCTCCCCAAGTAATCCATCATCGTCTCTTTCGCACCCGTCATCTCCCAGATATCACCACCACAAAATAAATCATAGAAAAAACCTTTCTTCCAGCTCCATGAGCAGGTGTGTGTGTGTGTGTGCATGAGCTTCTCCTTTTTGTTCTCTATTTCTCTAATCCTTCTCTTTTGCTCATTGAGCTCAAGACTCCGCCCCCATTGACAGCTCGCAAGAAGGCCTTCTTGAAGAACAAAAAGTCCCCCATGGGATCAAACACTTTTCTGATTTTCCATCCCCGCACTTTTTGACCCCTTTTTGGCGTTTAGGAGGGTCTCCCTTTGTCTAAAAACAAAATATACTAGTTTTCGGATTGCTTTTTGAAAGAAATTTTAGGCCTAAAACTTGTGGAGTTTAGGAATTTTGGGCCATATTTTTAGACAGAAAAAGAAAAATTTTAGCATATTTTTCAGAATTTTTATTTGAAATTCTTATGGCATGTAGCTTAAAATAGACTTAAAATTGATAGGTTTTTAAGAAATTTGACAAGTTGTAAATTTTCTTTTCAAATTAAAAGATTTAACCAATTTTAACCAGGTTTTAAGCAATTTTGAAAATTTTCCGATGAATTTTGCTTAATGTCTATTTTCAAACATTTTTAAGCTTGAAAAATCGAGTTTTTAATTAATTTTTTTCAGAATTTCAAAAAAAAATTTTTAGGATTTTCTACAATTTTGAGTCTTTTTTTAATTTTATGTTGATTTTTAGGTGAAAATTTATAACTTATTCAATTTTATGCCAATTAAGAAACAGTTTCCAGCTGAATTCACAAATAAATGTAAAAAAAACCAAAATTTCCAAAAAAAATTTAATAAATTTAAATGAAACAAATAAAAAAAAAAAAGAACATTCAAATTTTGATACTGTATCGATTGTCAGATTCAGCTCACCGAGAGCTTTTATTTAAGTATAATCATGACCTGTTTTGATCCATTTTAAGAAAATTTGGGTCTCGCCACGAAAACCTTCGGGTTACTGTAGTTTCGAGGCGAGGCCCAATTTTTTTCAAACTTGTGGCAACTTGGTCATTATTATACTTAAATCAGAGCTCTCGGTAAGCTTAATCCAAAAATACTACTGAAAAGTGTTTAATACTGAAATTCTTAATAAACTGGAAAGAATATATTTTTATGGCTCAAAAAAAGACCTCCAAAAAAAATTACCAAAAATATCCACATTTTCCAATTTTTTCCTAGGTCAGGGTACACAACAACAACAACTGCACACGAAAATTGACTTTTAAGCTTCTCCGTATTTGTGTCTTTTTTCCTTTTCATTTTGTTCTCACCCCCTAACCCCCTTTCTTCCTTGAGACCTCCTGACCCCCATAAATAAAAAGTAGTATGTGTTTTTTTTCAGTTGCTGTGAAAAAAGTTATTCTTCATGATTTCAAAATTTCTAGCCAACATTTCCAATTTAAAATTCAAATTCAGCATTTTTTTATTAGTCTACTCTTAAATTTTTTAAAATGTCAATTTAATATCAGTTTTTGAATTCATCGTAGTTTTGTTAGTCTACTCCTAAATTTTCAGAGCTCTAACTCAAAATTTCGTCAAATTCGCGGTGATTGCGTACTTTTGGGGCTACAGTAATCCAAAAAAAAAATTCAAAATTGATCTAGAGACTTTTAGTTGTTTGTGTTTAGTCTTATTTTTGACAGATATTTCAATTTTTGAATTGTCAAAAATCGAACTTTCAGACAATTTTTTAGTTCAAAAACTCCTAATGCTGGGATTCAAAAGTTTTCTTGCGCCAAGTTCGGTGTTTTAGGGTACGGTAGTCGGTGTTTGCGTAATTTTGGGGCTACAGAAACCCGGGAAAATTAGAAATAAAGCTAGAGACGTCTAGTTTTTTGCGTAAAATTTTGATTTTATGGCAAATTCAATTTTTACTAAAATTTAAAGAATAGCTCAGAAAATAAAACTTTAAAAACATGTCAGATTTTTTTTTCAATTTTTTTTGACTAAAAAAATTATCAAATATGTGAAATTTAAAGACTCATAAATTTACAAAGCACATCAAAAGTTCAAAGAAAAGTCCAGAAATTATATTCCCATACCTCTGAGAAACTTCTCATATGACACTGCCCTACGTCTGCCTTATAATTCAATTTTCTATTATTAACTTTTTCCCTTTTTATTATACATTCAATCTCTTGCTCTTTTTCACAAAAACTAATCCCCTACAAGCTCTCGGAGCTCAAAAAATATCCAAAAAATTCCTCCCGTTTTCGTCATAATCCCCTAATATACTCATATGACTAAAAATGCAGATTTTCCACGGATTTGGTTAAGATTTATATGTAGTTTTCCTGTTATTGGGGACAAAAATGTTCAGAGTGTTAATTGAAAATATTGAGATTTCTTTGGCAAAAAAAATTAAAAAATTAATAAATAAAAACATTTTTGAATTTTTTTGAAATTTTTTTCCAATTTGTTTCCTCAACTTTTTTAATTATAGTATAGCTTTAATTACTTATATTTTCCATATTTTTTACCAAAGTTTTCCCCGAAAATTCCCAAGTTTCCTCCTGATTTTCCTCGATTTTCCCTATTCTTCACCCAAAATATTCCTTTAAAAAATCTAATTTTCAGCATATCAACTAATTTTATTCAATTTCAAACATTTAATTATTTCAAAAATGCAATTATTATCGATTTTCTTCATGGCAACCATCTGGAGCTGCTGGGGAGCTCAGGAGTCGGAAGGTAAGTGGTTTGGCTCTTTTTTAGTGGGAAAATCTTGTTAAATAGTAGGATTTTTGAGCTGAAAATGTTCATGTTCGCAAAAATTAGCATTAAAGCGCATTTGCAAAAACTAATTTAAAAATATTTTTAAAAAAAGTTTAAAACAAGTTTTTTAAAGAATTTTTTTTTCAAAATTTCAGAAAAAAAGTCTCCAAAAATTCCCAAAAACCTTTCCAAAAGTTTTTAAAACCAATTTTTAAGCGTATTCGCAACATTTTGAGTCACTGGACATCCGGAAAAACACCTTTACAGACCGAAAATTAATCCGATCTGGCCCCAATTATCCCTAGAAAATGTGTGTTTTTTCCGCTTTATTGCAATTTTTGTTGTAATTCTTTCCAGTCGCCAAGAAAATTTGTCTAGAAAGCAGAGCACAAAGAGCACAAAATTCAACAAAAACCTCAGAAAAATAAAATCGGAAAAAGTGAAATTTTCTTGAGGGAAAAAATTGCAGGTGAAATTGAAGGGTGTAATTAATTTTTTTTTTTCAATCTTCAATAAAATTGGTTTTGAAATTCACATTTTTGCAGAGTACAATAGAGCAAAAAATCAATACAAATTTAAATTAAAAAAACGAAATTTTTTTAAATTTGTCTCAAAATTTTTCTGAAACTAAATTTCTGACTGACTTTTTATCAAATCTTTTAGATTTAGCATCAAATTTCAATTTCGGCTCAAAAACTAGAAGTCTCTAGCTCAATTCTGAAATTTTCTGGGTTACTGTAGCGCCATCAGTACGCAAACACCGAATTTCGATAAATTTTGAGTTAGAGCACTGAAAAGTTGAGAGTAGACTAATTAAGTACTAGGAAATTCAAATAGAACAATAAAAAATTCCAGGAAAAAAGTGAAGTCTCGAATTTTGTACGTTATTTGTATATAACATTGCGTGCATTTTCGCTGAAAAATTTTCAATAATTACTTTTTCTACCCGCTCGTCCCGTTTTCACGCATCCGTTAGTGTATCTCTTACATAAAGTTAAATTATTCATGAGAAGAGTGTGCTCACGGAGCACATAAAACATGGACCAATTTAATTAAGTTCAGTATTTGAAAAATGGAGAGAAAACGAGACAAATGTCGAACTTTTTGTCTTTTTTGTGAATTTTAAAAATTGGAAATTTGTCAAGGGACTTCCACATTCGGAATTTTTTTTTTGGTCTGAAAAAATTGTCTGAAAATACGCTTACAGCTGAAATTCAAAAGTTTTTTCTTCAAAATTCAGATTCCGCGCAAAATTTAAAGTTATTCTCAAAAAAGTAAAGGTTTCTAACTACCTTTTGGATTTTTTTAGGTTACTGTAGCTGAAAAAGTACGCGAATACAAAACGTGACTTTAAAGCAAATAATGTTTTTTTTTTCAAAATTTTCATTATCAAATTTGGATTCTCTATAATTTTGTTAGTCTACTCCAAAATTTTCAGAGCTCTAGCTCAAAATCTCGTCAAATGTCGTGTTTGCGTACTTGCGGTGCTACAGTAACCCGGAAAATTTCAAAATTGAGCTAGAGACTTTGTACGTTTTTGTGCATAACCCAAATTTTTGCAGAGAAACCAATTTTCAACCTTAAACCTAGTTAAACTTTGCACATGTTGAATTTTCCGACAGTTTTATCTTAAAGTTAATGAAAATTGGAACTCAAAATATTTCCCATTTAGTTTCAATACGAAATTCGAATTCCCCATTATTTACTTAGTAGATCCACTGAATTTCAGAGCTCGAGCTCAAAATCCCGTCAAATTCTATGTTTTGGGGTACGGTAGTTGGTGTTTGCGTACTTTTGGCGCTACAGTAACCCAGAAAATTTTAAAATTAAGCTAGAAACTGGCTTCTTGATTTTAAACCAAAATTTGTCGGAGATTTTGAATTTGAATATAAATATCTTAAATTTCAAATTCGAAAACAATTTGGAACTGATTTATTGAGTATTAATTTTCCAGAAACTAATAGCATGTTTCAAGTAATTTCATGTAGATTTAGTTTTAGTTTTTTTTAAATTTTCCATAGGTTGTTAGTATGCTTCTAACTTTTCATAGCTCTAACTCAAGTCCCGTCAAATTCGGTGTATTTGGTTACGGTAGTCGGTGTTTGCGTACTTGTGGTGCTACAGTAACCTTGAAAATTTCAAAATTGAGCTAGAGACTGCTAGTTTTTTATGTTCTCTTGCAACTTTTGTGCTGATTTTGAATTTTCTATGTAAAATTTGTAAAATCTTTTATATTCCGGATGAATTTTAAAAATTCCAAATTTTCGAGGCAAAACTCGTATCTCCAGTCATCCCAATAAATCAAATTGCTCGTCAAATGAAGTGAGAGGAGTCGTTTCTGTTTTTCTTTACACCAATTTTTCACTGCAAAGTTTATCCAATCTTCTTTTCTGCCGGAAGAGAATAGAAAATCACTAACAGCTGACTTGAAATCCTATTTATCACTTTTGAACCAGTGGATTTTGTCTTTGGAAAGTGGGGGAAATAAAATTAATAGCTTTTTGTGTAGTATTTTGTACTATTATACGAGAGAAATAAATTTGGGGAAAATTTAAATTTCAAAAAAAAAACTAATTTTTTTTCAAAAATTTCTAGCCAGCCACAGTGTCAATTACAAGGCTCCTCAAGCAGAAAATAGATTCTCAGAAAGGAAAATAAGCGAAAATTTGATTTTCTCAGCAGAAAAGAAGTGAAATCTAATATAGATGTGCTCTGTGAAGTGCATAGGATTAAATTTCCTGAGGTTCAAGGAAAAAAAGCAAAAAAATTCAAAAAGAATTTTTTTTCGGGGAATTCTGAAACTATTATATTTTTTAAAAAATGGGTTTTTTCCTATAAACATGTTTTAGCGTCAAGTTTCGGAATACACTCAAAAAACTAGGCACTTGTAGCTCAATTTTGAAAATTTCCGGGTTACTGTAGCGCCAAAAATACGCAAACACCGACTACCGTAACCCAAAACACCGAATTTGACGGAATTTTGAGATAGAGCTTTGAAAATTTAGGAGTTCACTAACAAAACTATGGAGATTTCAAAAAACTAGTATTAAATTTGCATAAAATTACTGGAAAAAAATAGGTTCCAATATGTTGTCGAAATTGAAATTCAAGATTTTTTATGTTCAAATTCCAATTTCCCGGCAAATTTAGGTGTAAACTTGAAAAACTAGAAGTCTATAGCTCAATTTTCAAATTTTGAGAGTTACTGTAGCGCCAAAAAGACGCAAACACCGACTACACCGTATTTGCCGCAATTTTGAGCTACAGCTCTGGAAATTTAGGAATGGACTAACTTAGACATGGAGAATTCAAATTTCGACATTAAAATTTTTCAACTGAAAACATAATTTTGCAGGCTTCATCCCGAAAAAACTAATAAAAAAGCCGCCGGCTATCGACGACACGGCGTTTCATCGGCGTCGAGCCCTGGACAAGGAAGACGGGGGACAAGTGATAGCTGATCCAGATGCTGATGGGGATCCACATGGAAGGTAGGACAAAAAATTCTACAAAAAAAATGTTAAGAAGAAAAAAATAAACACTTTTTTTTTCAAAATTTTCAAAATTTGGCAATTTTTTTTTGAATTTCTCAACTTTTATAACAATTTTCAAAATCAGCTCACCAAGAACTTTTATTCAACTATAATCATGCCTTACTCCCCCCCCCCCCTCCCTCCCCTCAAATTTGAAATTTTTTGGGTCCCGCCACGAAAACTACAGTAACCCCCGAGCATTTCGTGGCAGGACTCAATTTTCCCAAACTTAATGGAATCTAGTCAAGATTATACATTTTTGAAAGCTCTCAGCGCGCTGAATCTGAATTTCAAGTAATTTTTAATTTAAATAGAAATTCCAGACTTGCCACATGGATTCGTTCACATGCTCGTCACCACATTCCACTGAAACACCCACATACTAGAATAGATGTATTTATTTCTGCTGGATTATATCAAATTGTGGATTTGGTAGGTTGAAAGTCTCAAAAATTGATTTTACTAAAAGTTTCAAGTAATTTTATGTTAATTCAATATTTTTGAATTCTCCATAGTTTAGTTAGTCTACTCCTAAATTTTCAGAGCTCTAGCTCAAAATTCCGTCAAATTCGGTGTATGGGGTACTGTAGTCGGTGTATGCGTACTAATGGAACTACAGTAACTCGGAATATTTCAAAATTGAGCTAGAACTTTCTACGTTTTTCTGTATTGTCCCAATTTTTGCAGAGAATCTAGAATTTTCATCAGTTTTTTTTGGTTGACTCCTAAAATTATGAGTGGCACAAACTGTGTAATTGCCACTTTTTGACAGTAAATAAAAAATTTCAAAAAAATTTTGAAAAGTTTTATCATGATATTTCGCCATTTTAGACCATAGGTTTTTAACAATTTCCCCACTCGCGCTAATCCACCTTTAACGGTTTTTTCTAAAAATTTCCATCAAAAGTTGCCAACTATTCCAATTTTTTCAGGATCAACGCAACAATTTGGCTACAGTATCCGCCTACTTAGATGTTCATTGGAATGATGATTTCATCAAATGGAAACCGGAAATTTTCGGCGGAATCGAGCGAATTTTTGTGCCAATCAAGTGGATTTGGAAGCCCGAATTCTATATGTACCACTCAGTTTATGGAAGAGTTCCAGATTATGCTCCAGATGCTTCTGCCGAGTTGCACTATAATGGTATGGTTTTGGCTTAGGCTTAGGCTTTGGATTTGGCTCAAGCTCAGGCCTAGGCATAGGCTTAGGCGGGGCTGGGGGACGGAACAAAAAAACGAGAAGTTACTAAAAATTCCTAAAAGTCCAGAAAAAACTTATCATACTTTGCTCAAATTTCAAAGTTTCTGGGTTTCGCAACGAAAACTTCCAGGTTACTGTAGTTTTCGTGGGGGGGGGACCAAAAATTGTCGGAACCATTTAATTTTTATCAGTCTTAGCTCACTGAACGCTTCGAAATAAGTTTAATCATGTGATTGTTCCGTTCAATTTGAAAAATTATGGGTCTCACCACGAAAACTACAGTACCCCCGTTGATTTTCGAGGCGGGACCCATTTTTGGAGGAAAGCAGATCATGATTATACTTGTTTTAAAGCTCTCAGTGAACTCAATTAAAAACTATTACTTGAATTCAAAATTTTGAAGCGTGTTCATATTTTTAAAGGAATGTTCTTTTTAAATTTTAAATTTTTCAGGCCTTGTGCGAATGTTTGTGTCAATTTCTTCCAAGAGCTTTTGTCCGATTAATTTTAAACGATTCCCGTTTGACTCGCAGACTTGCTCATTTTCGGTAAGAATTTGTTTTTCTTTTAAAAAAATTTCAGAAAAAAAACGATTTTTTTCAAAACATTTTTTCTGCTGAAATTCTTACTCGACTTAACGAAATTAGTACAAATATTGAAAATTCATACAAATTTTCATACAAATGCCAAAATCATGAAAAAAATGAAGAAAAAGTGACAAAGAACCGATCAGAAAATTGTTGCATAATAGAGAAGGTGGCGAGAGAGCACGGCGAGCAGAGAGACGCAGACGAAGAGAGACGGGCGGTAGGAAGTGGAGATGAGTGGTGGAAAGTGCTGGGTCACGTTTAGGCAGCGGGTCTGAAAATAAAAACTGAAAAAAAATTATTTAAAAATTTCGGAAAAATTTTTTTTTTCGAATTTTTTCTTGGAAATTTTGTATTAAAGTTTTTGGCGGTTAAATAAATAATATTATTTTTGATGTAATTTTTGATGCTCACCAAGAGCTTTCAAAAAAGTAGAATCATGCCTATGTCCAGTGGATTTTGGGCAGTTTGTTTCTCACCACGAAGGGTACTGTAGTTTTCGCTGCGGGACCCAAATTCACACAAATTCAAGTAAAATAGGGCATGATTATACTTATTTTAAAGCTATTGTTAAGATAAATCCAAATGTGGCGGTGAAAGATTGCCAAAAACTCAAATTAAAAATTTACGGAAAACATTTTTGAGTTTTTTTGAAAAATATTGAAAAAAACAACTTTTTTTCCGGAATTTCAAATTTTCGTTGAAAGTTTTTTGCTTAATTGAATTCCGTATGTCATAAGCGTCAGTTTAAGTATAATCACGACCTATTTTGCTCGAATTCGGAGATTTTAGTGTCCCGCCGCGAAGGGTACTGTAGTTTTCGTGGTGGGACCCAACTTTTCTCAGTTTGCAAAGTAGGTTATGATTATACTTAAATGAAAGCTCTCGGCAAGCCAAATACGAATTATTAGGTCAAGTTTAATGAAAATCAAGTTTTTTTAATTTATAATTCCGCACTTCCAAAAAACTTACATCAGCCTCAAAAGAGTCCAACCCGATGAGCACAGAAGTCGAAAAGCACAGAGTACTATCACATTTATGCCAACTCGTGACATTTCTATCACAAAAATACATTTTCGGATTCAAGGCGCACAGAAATGGCACCGCGTCAACCTGATGCTGAGGATAGCGGTCCTCGAGACGGAATTTCACTTCGGTTTCGTTGCAAAATGGCTCTATTTTTACTAATAAATCGTTGTGAGCATACATTGGGCTCCGGGAGATTAGTAGAAATGGTGGCTCTGGTTTCTGAAAAATTTTTGGAATTTTTTTTATTTTGTCGAAAAATAATGTTCTCTTTTTTTTTGGAAATATTTTTTTAAAGTTTTTTTTTTTGAAATTCATAACAAAAGTCGTGCTTCAAACACCGAGAGCTTTAACTTAAGTAAACTCATGACCTATTTTGCTCAAATTTGAAGAATTTTCGGTCTCGCCACGAAAACTACAGTAAGTTTCGTGATGGGACCCACATTTCTTCAAACTCGAGCAAAATAGGTCATGAGTATACTTATTTTGGAGCTCTCGGTAAGCTGAAAACAAGTAAAGTACTAAACATTTCTTAAAATTGGGTCCCGACGCGAAAAGTTTGGCTTAATAAAGTTTCAGCCGAAAAAAGTCGGTTTTTAACTGATTTTTTCGATTTATTTTCAAAAAATTTTAGAATTCTCAAAATTTCAAGTATTTCCTTACCAAAACGCTTTCCTTTTTGTCATGTTTATAATCAAAACTCGTTGGAATCACGGAAACATCCACCAGTGGATGTGATGGTTTTGTAGAGTTAATCGCTGGAGATTCGACCAAAAAGTGGGCTTTTGACGTGTAATGGAATGGTTTTTTCTTCAAATATTCGTAGATCACAGCGTAAATTGCGTCGTCCTCCACCGGGACTACAAACCGACCATTCGAAGTCGCAGTGTCGAAGGTTTTCCTGGAAAATTTTGGAAATTTTGGATTGATAATATTTTTATTAGCCTAAGTTCACTGAAAGCTTCAAAATAAGTATAATCACGCCATAGTTTTGTTCAATTTGAAAAAAATTATGGGTCTCGCCACGAAAACTACAGTACCCGGGGATTTTTGTGGCGGGACCCATTTTTGGAGGACAGTAGGACATGATTATACTTATTTTGAAGCCCGTAATAAGCTGAGGACATTTTATATGCTCTCAATATTTACAAACTACGCAGGAAAAAAAAAAGTTTTTTTTTTCAATTTTTTCAAAAATTTTGGATTATAAATTTTTTATTAACAATTTGAAATTCAGCTTACCGCGAGCTTCAAAATATAAGTATAAACCCGCCACAGTTTCGTCCAATTTGAAAAGTTATGGGTCTCACCACGAAAACTACAGTACCCCCGGCGATTTTCGTGGCGGGACCCATTTTTGGAGGAAAGTAGGTCATGATTATATTCATTTTGAAGCTCCCAGTGTGCTGAATCTGATAAACGTAATTAAAATTTGTGAAAAGCACAATTTTCCTGGTCTCGATTGGATAATCCTCAATTTTTAAATTTAATATCTAAAATTATTTGAATTTGGCCAATAATTATTCAGATTTTCTCGCATTTTAACAAGGAAATGTTTGAAATTCCCCGTTTAATCTATTAAACTTACTTAACAGGCTCCTCCGTATCATTTCCGCCCAGTTTTTGCAAAATCAAAGTCACAATTCCATACTCCGACTCGGGAACCTCTGTCTCCACGACAAGCTCATTTTCCGAGAGCTGATTTTCGATAACCGATACTTTTTTTATGTTTCTGAGGAATGTGGTGCTTGTTGTGCCGGAAATCTCTTTGCACTCGGAGCCCAGGTGCTTGGTGAAGTCGCCAAAGCCTGAGGAGAGCACCAGGTCCGTGGTCCAACAGATTCTGAGAGGAAAACTTGGTTTTGGGGATGTTTTTATGGTTCAAGTAAAACAGGAAAACCGAAATTAATGCAAAAATTCAAATTTTTCATAAAAATCTACCCTGGAAACATTTTAAAAAATTTCAAAAATTTTTTTTATTTCAGAAAAAAATTTAAATTTTTTTTTAAATTTTGAAACTCACTTATGACATTTCAATGGCGTTATGTGAGCCTTAATATGATGTTTTTCCATCTCTTCAATATCGTATTTTTGATCCATCTGAAAATCAAACAAAACATTTGAAAAAATTTCAAAAAAAAAGTTCACCTAATTTTTTTTAAATTTCATAAAATTTAGTTCAATTACAGGGTTATTTGATCTCAGCTTACCGAGAGCTTTAATTTAAGTATACTCATGACCTACTTTCCTCAAATTTGAAGCAAGTTGGGTCCCACCACGAAAACCACACAGGGATACTGTTGTTTTCGTGGTGGGACCCAAACTTTGTCCAAAATGGTGGAAAGTAGGTCATGATTATACTTATTTTAAAGCTGTGGATAAGCTGAGCTTGAAAATCATGATATAAATGTGGCTTTTATGAAATTTGAAAAAATACAAAATAGTCGGAAAAAAATTTTAGCTGAAAAATTAATTCGAGAATTAAAATCCTAAACTCTCAAACTTTCGAAATTTGCTTTCAATTTCATTTTTAGCTTATTGTCAGCTTAAGGTCCATAACACTCAGTTTTTCTCGAAGTCGGGTCCCGCCACGAAAACCCCCGGGGTTACTGTAGTTTTCGTGGCAAGACCCAACTTTCTACAAACTGAACCGAACCTAGTCATGATTACACTTATCTTGAAGCTCTTGAAAAGCCAAATCCAATAAAAACTATCAGACCTACCGTAATCTCAATCGTAACAGAATCTTCGTCCCCCTTAAGCTTAATCTCCTCTTTCGTCTCAGAATGATCACAAATGACACGTAATTTGACAACACCAGTGGTCAAATTTGACCTCCGATCCATTTCAGTGTCCTTCCAGCCAGCGGTTATGTAGATGCTCTCAAAATTCTCAACTCCGTCGAGGCTCCGGTGCATTTTCACGTCTATTGCGTTGGCGTCGGGGGCCTGGTGGTCATTTGGGTTGTTTGGGCCGTTTGGGCTATTCAGGCCATGTTCATTTGAGGCATGTGTACCAGCCTGAACATTTTGGCTAATTGGACCCTGTAGGCCATGAAAACCGAAGGGACCATGTGACTGGGCTTGTCCATTTGCGTCGCTTTGTTCATGAGGTAACTGACGATTTGGGCTGTTTGAACCATTTGGGTCATTTAGACCGTTTAGGCCATTTGGACCGTTTGGACTATTTGGGCCATGGAACCCAAAAGGAGACCCAATCTGCCCATTCATGTGATTTTGGTCGTGAGGCACCTGGCTATTGGGGCCACTTAGGCCATTTGGACCGTTCAGGGCATTTAGGCCATTCGGGCCATGCGTAGGATACACTCCTACCCCAATCGTCGGTGGGAATGCTGGAAGCCCGACTAAGGTTGGCAGGACCATAGGCGGGCCTAACAGGCTTTCAGCAAGATTATGGGCCGCTTCAGGCCGTGGCCTAGTTTTGACCAATCTCTCGTCCTCATGGACCACGGTATGACCATTAATAGTGTTTTCGCTGCGAAACCGGACCCCGTACCAAGTGTCGGGTCGGAGGAATGGGATTGTGTAGCGGCCTGAAAGAGTATAGATTTTTTGGGCTCTTAGGTCTGCTTCAGGCTCATTTTACCTCTAGTGATCGTAAGCCAAAGCCCACTCAAATCCACTGGATTCACTCGCTTATTCGCCTCAATGTCAACAAGCTCAATGTGGATTTTTAGATGCTCCGCTGGCCCTAAAAACTTTATTTTTGGGCCAAAAATTAAATAAAGATCAAATTTGAATTCAGCACGTCAAGAGCTTCAATTCAAATATAATCATGACCTAGTTTGTTAAGTTTTGAAAAAAAAAATTGGGTCTCGCGACGAAATATACGTGGTTACTGTAGCTTAACGAAAACTGTTCAAAATGAAGGAAAGTAGGTCATGATTATATTTAAATGAAAGCTCTCATCAAGCTAAAGTCAATAAAACAATTAAAACCTATTTAAACTTTGAACAAAGAAAAATATTCGACTTTTCGTGCCGGGACCTAAAATTTTCTAAAACTTTCCAAAAAAAAAAATCTGAAATATTTTAAACCCAACCAAAATGGGTCATGATTCTACTTAAATGAAAGCTCTAATAGTAAGCAAGCTGAATTCAAAAATTAACAATTAATATTGTTATAGAAACCCTCTTACCCTGTTTAGTTGTGGTGATGATAACCTGGGTCTCCTCGACCTCAATATCCTCAATATGATCCACATCTTGATGGTCCGGAGGTGCGGAATTTGCAATAGTAGGGGAAATAGTGGTAGAAAATAGTAAAATAATTAAAATTGAAAATGAAACTTTTATAGATTTCATAGTAAATAGTTATGGTGCATCGCAGATAAAATTTTGAAATAAAAAAAAGAATTCTCGAAAAATGCTCTCCGCGTCCAAAACCCAAAAATGTATAAAGTAGGTCTGCCGTGCTCGCGGAGCCCCACACTACCGGAAGACGCTCATTCATCTTTTTTGTCGCATTCTTCGGGGCTCCTTGGGGGGAGGGGTTCGGCTCACCGTCTGCAGTCTCCAGGTTGCTCAAAGTGATTTTGGAGCAAGAAGGATGTAATTATAGGTATTTCTACATGTGACATGTCTCCCACACAGGAAGACGAATATTATTTAGGCTTGAAGGAAACTGGGGGAACCTGGTTTGAGATTTCGTGGTTCAATTTGTAAATTTTCAGCTTTAGCTTACCGAGAGCTTTAAGTTGAGTATAGACATGACCTAGTTTGCTTGATTTTAATTAATTTTAGGTAGTTTTCAGAAAAAAAAAAAGTTGAACTACCCTTTGAAAAGGCAAATTTTGCTTTTCCTCTATGTTTTACAAAGATTTATTCACTTTTTCTAAAATAAACTAGTTTTCAAATTTCAGAAAAGTACCATCATGCCCAGGATCCGCCCATTTTGGGTCCCACCACGAAACTTTAAAACCAGGTATACGGGGCAGCTTTCCCGGCGAGACCCAAAATGGGCAGAGCCTAGGCATAATGGTACTTTTTCAAAAGCTCGCGACTAGTACAATTTAGTGAAAAAATCTAATTTTAATAAATGATAATATTAAAATTAGAAGTTAAAATTTGGGAAAATACAACTTTTAGAACAATTTTTTCGAGTTATCCAAGTTTTAAATTTTTGACTGGCTCATAGAACTTGGAGCGCTTTGCGGTCGCGTTGCGGTGGAAAAATTCTGATTTGTTTATTTCAAAAAAAAAATATAATTATTAGCGGTAAGCTTAATACATTTTTCTACTTTCCAGTGTGGGTCATGGGCTTATCAATCGAATATCGTCAATTTGGTGGCAGCAAAGCAGGAAATTGCATTGGAGGATTTTTATGATAATCAGGTAATTTTAGGGATATCTCAAGAATCATTAAAGATATAAAAAAGTTTTCAACCAACAGATTGTAGAAAATGTTATGCTTAATATTTTATTAGTTTATAACTTTTTGATAGCTGCAATTCTAAAGGAGTTACTTTGAGCGAAAAGAAATAAATTTTGACAATTTGAAATTTTAGGTTTAAATGCCCATAACTCCTTTCATTCATAAGATTTTAAACAGTTGTTAACTAGCAAAATATAGAGAATTTAATTTTACAAAAGATATTAGTTAACACTTTTCTGATAACTCTAACGCCTAAAAAGGTATAAATGTTTAAAGGCACACAACTTTCCAGGAATGGCTCCTAACCGACGCTCGCCTCTTCAACGGGACCACCAGAAATGTGTCGGCGGCAAATGAATCTTTTTCCATGGTTTATATGCAACTGGATTTGAAGCGACAAAGTTTTTATTATGTATTCAACTTAGTGTTCCCGACTACTTTGGTGAGTTTTTTTTTCCAAAAGAAATTTTGAAAAAAAATTTTTTTTCGAAATTTTTTTTTAATTTAAGAATTCCTCAAGTACAAAATTTTTCCGAACGTATATAATAATAATTTCAATAATAAGTTCACCCATTTTGCAGGTATCTCTAGTAGCCGTTATCGGATTTCACGCTCCAATCAACGCGACCGGAAGGAGGGAGAGCAAGTTTCGGCTAGGTACTTATTTTTTGCTGTATACTTTGCACATTAATAGTTGCAAATTGTAGGTAGCCTTGTCATTATATATGGTTAAAAAAATTAATTTCTGGTTTTAAAAAATTAGCAAAAAAAAACAATTTCAAAATTTTCCCAAAATTATGTTTCATTTTCAAATTTTCTCGAGATTAAAAACTCATAATTTTCAGTATTTGCATTAGCATAAGCTCATCAAGAACTTTAATTTAAGTATAAACACGACTCATTTTGCTTCAAATCGAAAAAATTGGGTTCCGCCACGAAACCCCGAGGGTTACCGTAGTTTTCGTGGGGGGACCCAAAATAAAGGAAACCTACTCATGATCATACTTAAATTAAAGCTCTCCATAAGCAAAATCTAATCGTATCACAAAAATTGGATGAAAATTGGGTCTCGAAGCGAAAATTCTGAATTTTTGAGTTTTTGCATGCAAAATTGCTCAAACTTGCTCAAATTTAACAATGTTTTTTGCCAAGTGTTTCAAATTTTTACGCAAAAAATTGTTTTTAGGTATAATGACGCTTCTTTCGATGTCTGTCATGCTCCTGATGCTCGTCGGGGAAATGAAATTCGCAATGGAAAGTGTGCCCGGGCAGCGTGGTTCATTCTCTGATGTACCTTTAATGGGAATATACTATATGACGTTAATATGTATAGTAAGCATTGCCACGTGTACATCTTCGATTTTTGTTCATTTGGAAAAGTTTGCACTGAGGAATCCGAGTTGGCAGGTGAGCATGAAAGCCTGAAACCTAAAATAATGTTTTACGAAGCTACAGTAATTCTACAGTACCACAATAAACATACGTAATTGAGTAAAAGTGTTCCCAAAAACATTTGGATTTTTTTTAAATCAAAGCATTAATTTTTCATTAAATTGCTCAGTTTTAGATCGAAAAACCCATTTTTGACCAATTTCTTACAAAATTTTCAGCTTTAAGAGTTGAAAATCTCGATTTTTTAAGGAGTTCTACCTGAAAATTCACTTGACAACTTTTGACTGAATCAAAGAAGTATAAAAACTTTTACAGTTGAAAATAATAATTCTCCGGTCAATGCACCATGTGCACCAAACTTCATTTTTAACAGTATTTATTTGAAAAAAAAATTTTCTTATTGGAAATTTTTTAATAAAACTGAAGCAAACCAACAAGATTTTTTTATTCAGAGTGTCCCATGGTACATCCGATGGTTGGCTGCAAAGAAGCTCTTCTGCTGTTACGTTCCAAAATCTTTCCGTTATGATAAAGATGCATACAGCAGAAATAATAATGTTCAAGCAATATCATTACATTCAACACCTGATAGAAATGTTGCAAAGAATTTGATACCCAAAGAGGTAAATTGATTTTTTAAAAAAATATTTTTGAATAAAAAAATTATAAATATATCTGATTTATGTTTTAAAATATTGTTTTAATTTTTTTTTTTTTGGAAATCTGTAGATTCTAAATTTATATTTCAAAAATATCGCTTGGCAAAAATTGAAAAAATAAATTTTTTTAATTTTGAATTCCCGTCAAAAAATTTTACAGAAAATTCGAATTTTCCGACAATTTTTTTCTCAGAAAATTTGAATTTCCTGTGAACTTTTTTAGGACATCTGAAATTCCCGCCAAAAGGTTTCTCATGTCAGATAATGTGAAATTCCAGTGAAAATTTGTCAGCATTTTTTTTCTCAACAAATTTTCTCTCAGAAAATATATATTTCCCGCCAAAAATTCTGTAGTTAAATAGGTTACAAATTCAAGTTTATTTCGATGTCCCAAGGGTGCAAAACATGGTGCATCGACAATTCATTTTTCAGATAAACTTCACCGAAGTCAACCAAGATGCTCCATTGCACGATGTACTGGAAGGTTTGTGTCATTTACACTCCAAACTTCTCTTAACTTTAGCTTTGCAGGCCCTTCCGCCGAGAAAACGCAAAAAATCGATTTAATCGTCTCGTTACTCCGAGAAATAATCCATCTGAAAGAAAGAATTGGAGCATCCGGACAATTGGCTCCATATTGGGATCAAATTATATCTCGCTGCGAAAAAGTTTCACTTAGTTTTTATCTATTCCTTATCACTATCAATGTTCTCATGTTTTTGTATCCTGAATTGTGGTATTAGGATTTTCCTTCTTTTTTTTTCAAAAATTGACCATTTTGAAAAAATCAATTTTTTAAACTAATGGAAGTAATTTAAATTTTGTCCAATAAAAAAAAACTTTTTCGGGTCACAAGCAATCTCAAATATACATAATCAATTGTATTTTTTTCAATAATAAAGTAATTTTAAATTAATGTGCTCTATAATGAAATCAATTATTACCCAAAAAAATATCACAATATTCGAGAAATTTTTTTTTAGAAAATTCGATATTTCACGGAAAAGACTTAAGCTTAGGCTACGGCTTAGGCTCTGGCTTAGGTTTAGGCCAAGGTTTAGGCTTAGGTTTCGGCTTAGGCTTATGCGGTGCCGCGGGGGCAAAAAAATTTTTAATAAGCGATACAAAACCAAAAAGTTGATAAATTTTCATAAATAACTGGATGATTTCAAAAATAAATATTTTACCAAAAACCCAGAACATTATAATTTTTTATCAAAAACAAACAATATTTAAATTTAGAAAAAAAAGTGAATTAATGTGTTCTACTATACAATCCGATCTTCGCTTCCACCTGCTTCAACAATCTCAGACACATTTCTTCTCGGTACGGTGGAGTGGCAATTTGAACAGAAACCGGCAGTCCAATACAATTTTTGGATTCAGTCACCACCCTACGATCCCACGAATCTTCAGTCTTCATTTTTCGAAGTTCCACTTCATCCTCCTGTTTTTGCACGGTAACTGGCACAGTGCCAGCTGCAAAGTCTATCAGATTGTAGAGAGCCGGGTAACTGTTGGCTCCGAGGATTTTGTTGGGCATTCCGTGATGCGGGGGTGGGCATCCGAATGCTGGGCACACCAGGGCGTCAAGCTTCTTGGCACGCATCGCCAGTACGAATTCGTGACGGTAGTCCTCGATTTTTTCGTGCATTTGACGCATTTCTGAAGTGAAAAAATTCGAAGGTATTGATTTTCCGATAACAAAAAGTTTAAAATCGAATTGAGATCGCTGAGAGCTTTCAAAAAAGTACCATCATGCCCAGCTTTTATTCAGTTTATAAAAATTGGGTCCCACCGCGAAAACTACAGTGCCCTTCTTGGCGAGACCCACAATAGCCAAAACTTGAGGAATATGGGTCATAATGGTACTCTTTTGATACTTTCCGGTGTGCTAAAATCAAATTTTTGCACAATTTCCTAAAATTTTAAAAATTTGAAAAAAAATTCCAAAAAAAATTCCAAAAAAAAACAACTGTTGTATTTTGCATTTTGATTTCCACTTTTTTGTGCCCAACTCATTGAAAGCTTTGAATCAAGTATAATCATGACTAGTCTCCGCCTCCTTGGGTCCCACCACGAAAACTACAGTAACCCACCCCGGTGGTTTTCGCGGTGGGACCAAACTTTTCTCAAAACTGAGTGTAATTGGTCATGATTATTCTTATTTTGAAGCTCTCGGTAAGCGAACTTCAAATTTCGCAATAAAAACTACAGTTAAATAAAATTAAAATTTTTGGAATTTTTTGAAATTTCAAAAAAAATATTCAAAAAACAAACTAATTCAAAAAGGTTCAAGCTCCGTATTTTTAGGCTAAAAATGTTTTATTGCTTGTTGAGAGCTCTCAGAAAAGTACCATCATGCCCTCCATTCCTCAATATTGGATAGTTTTGGGTCCCACCACGAAAACCTCCGGGTTACTGTAGTCTTTCGTGGAGGGTTCCAAGTTTTCCCTGACCTAGTCATGATTACTCTTAAATTAAAGCTCTCAATAAGCTCATTTTTAATTTTGCAACAAAAATCTGAAAGAAAGCACGATATTTCAAATTTTTCCAAAATAAAAAGTTACCTTCTGTGTCATGTGGCAATTCCTGAATAATTTGGCGTTCCCTACGATGGTGCCAGTATTTTCTCAGAAGTCTTTGAATGAAATGTGGGAGCTTAGCTACTGGAAATCCAATATCTGCTTCTGGTGGGATAATATCCTGAAAGTTTTTTTTTGAAACTTAAAAAAAAGTTTTTCCGAAAATCGGGAAACTTCAAATCGTTTTCTCGTGTGTTTAATTTTCAAAAAAAAGATAGCAAAAAAATTTGCACTACCCTGGGTTCGAACTTTGGTGTTGTGCGCCGTAGGTATCCCTGTATACCCAGCTGAGCCACTACTTCCTACTGAAAAGTTTAGAGCTCAAACTTTCAGCCCGGCTTACTCAGCGGGGAGTAGAGATATCAAAAAGTTGAAAACTGACTGACAAAATATAGAGAATTAAATGTTACATATTTTTGTAGTTGACAACTTTTTTATAGCTAATCTAGTTGAGGAGATAAATAAGGTCAAAACTTTTGACTCAAAACGCTTGCAACTCCAGGGAAAGTGACGCTAGTAAAAAGTGATAAATTAGCAAAATATTTAAAATTGAATTCTACGTATTTTATTAGTGGAAAACTTTTTGAAAAAACTCACATTGGCCAAGCTATCCATCAAATAGAGCCCTCCATCGGCCGTAGCCCCGGCGCAAAAAATACTGTACATATGGTCCGGTTGCGGAACTTCAAATGGCACAAGCTCATGCCCGAGCTCCTTGAGCACCGCCACAGTCTCCCGTACAGCCCGTTGGTAGGCCGGAGAGGCCGTCTGGTAGCCGTCAAACGTGTAGTAACCGATTTTCAGCGGTTTTTCAGAGTTGTACAGGTTTTCTTGGAATTTGACGGGTGGCATGTACACGTCCTTTTTGTAAAGCAGTGGGTCATTCCATTTGAGCCGCAGGTACTCTACACAGACATCAATATTTTTTGCGATAGGCCCTTCGACGGAAAGGAGGAGCTGGCGGCCTGGAAATCAGAGTTTTCAAATTTTCATTGTTAAATTTGAACTCAGCTAACTGTGAGCTTTCATTCAAGTATAATCATGACCTATTTCCTTTCAGTTTCAGAAAAGTTGGGTCCCACCACGAAAAGTACAGTAACCCAAAAAGTTCGTGACGAGACCCGAAACTACCTTAACAGAAGGAGCAAGAAGGCATTTGATATTTTTCTGAAAACTCTTATTGTGGTAATTGTTTTTCAAAATTCAAAAAAATTTTTTGACAATTTTGAAAAACCTCAAAAATTTTGAAATGTTTATTTTCTTAAAATTTTCGTTTATTATGGCAATATCACCGTTTCAGCTTGTTTCTCAAAATAAGCAAGTCATCAGCTTTCAGAAAAGTACTATAATGGCTAGGCTCCGGCCACATTGGGTCTCGCAGAGAAAACTACAGTAACCCGGAAATTTTGTGGCGGGACCCGAAACTACACCAACTTAAAGAAAATATGGTGTAGTGGTACTTTTTTGAAAGCATTCAATAAGCTGAATTCAAAACTGTTATTAATTTTGTTCAAAAACCCCATAATTTTGATAATTTTCCGAAAATTCACCGGGAATCGAAGCAGTTTTTCCGAGCTGAGGCGACCTGTCCGAAGAACTTTTGAAACCAGCGAGCCCACAAAATGATGCAGGTGTTCTGATGCTTCCACCGACGTCTGTGCCAATTCCCAGAACACTTCCACCAAGGGAAACTAAAGCAGCTTCACCTCCGGAAGAGCCACCGGGGACTCTGAAATTTTTATATTTAGGCTTTGTTGTTTAAGAGTACGGTTTTTAAACTCAGCTCACCTAGACCTTCAATTTAAGTATAATCATGACTAGGTTTAGTCCACTTTGGGCCCCACCACGAAAAGTACAGTACCCCTCGAGGTGGTACCCAAAATTGTCAAAAATGGAGGGAAATTTGTCATGATGGTACTTTTTTGAAAGCTCTCGGTGTGCTGAGAACGAATGTTTACATTATTTCCGCAAATTTTGAAAATTAAACAAAAGTTTTGGAGAAAAAACTGAATTATTTTTGCTTCTCACAATTGAAAATGGACAACTTAATTTTGTATTTTGATTTCTGCTTTTTCGGGTGCAGCTCACTGAGAGCTTTCAATTAAATATGATCATGATTAGTTTGGCCCATTTCGGTCCCGCCACGAAAACTACAGTACCTTAGGCACTTTTCGCGGCGAGACCCAGAATTGCATAAACGTGAGTAATATAGGTCATGATGGGATTTTTTTGAAAGCTATCGGTGAGCTAAACACGAATTTTTACATTATTTTGAAAAATGTTCAAAATTTGAATATTTGAAACAAAAAAAATTGCCAAAATTGTTTTTTTTTTCCAAAATGTTTTCAATTCTAACCTTGAGTTATCCAATGGGTTCAATGTAGTACCATAAACTCCATTACTACATCCATAGCTCAAAAGAGCAATTGGAATATTAGTATGCACAAATGGCACAGCTCCCAGCCGAATCAACTGATCAACGGAGACCGAGTTGGCGTCCGACGGATTATTGATTTTTTGTGCGTATCCAGCCGTCGAATCCAAGTTTTTGACGTGAATCGACTCTTTTATGCTCACTGGGACACCGAAAAGCGGGGGCTTCTGGTAGTTTGGGTCCGTGGCGAGGTGCTCTAGGTTTTCCGCGATTTCTAGGGCTTCCTGAAAGAAAATAGGGATTTTGTACGGGTTTTGATTGAAAACTATGTGAAAAATTTAGCGAATCAAAAACATTGGTTCTGAATTTATGAAAATATTCAAAAAAAAATCAAACAAAAAATTTTTCCCCAATTATTTTGAATTTTTTTTCGAGAAATAACTTTTTCATCAATTTTTAAACCATTATTGATATAAAAATCTGACTTCAGCTCACCAAGAGCTTCAATTTAAGTATAATAATGACACGATTCGGTTCACATTGAAAAAAATGGGTCCCGTCACGAAAACTACAGTACAACTGGTTTTCGTGGCGAGACCCAACAGAGAGGAAAGTAGACATGTTGGTACTTTTATGAAAGCTCTCAGTGAGCTGAGAGCGATTTTGCAATAAACAATTTCATAAATTCGAATTTTTGGGAAAAAATATGAATATAAAAATTCCGAAATTTTTTTTTTTCCAAAGATGACTTTTCCATAAAGTTTTTTAAAATTAATTTTGATATATAAATATGAATTCAAATCACCAAGAGCTTTAGAATAAGCGCGATCATGGCCATGTTCCGATCGGTCAAAAAAAGTTGGGTCCCGTCACGAAAACTACAGTACCCCAGGTATTCGTGGCAAGACCCAAGATTCGTCAAACTGGAGAAAAATGTGACATGATGATACTTTTCTGAAAGCTCTCGGTGAGCTGAATATGAATTTGCAAGAAATTTTTGGGGAAAAAAAGTTTTTGAAATCCGAGAAAAAATATATCAAAGAAAAAATTAAATTGTTTTTTCAAACATTTTCAAAACTTCTTCATACTAACCTGAATGAAAAAGCACACACAATTAGTTTTCTCTGTAGACTCATAAGCTTTTCGCTGAAAAGCTCGCAGGGTCTCAACAGGTCCGATTTCTCCATTTTTCAGCGAATTTCTAAGCTCCTCGAATGGTTTCGCACTGATTTCCACGGCACGGGACTCGTCCAGTTTTTGGAAACTCTGAAATTAGAAATTTTATTGAAAATTTAAGAAAAAACAATAAACAATTTTTAAAATTGTTTTTCTGTTTTTTCAAAAAAAAAAGATATTTTCGGGAAAATAATTATTATCGATTTTCACAAAAAAAAAAGTTTCGAAAATAATCTAATTTTTAAAAAATTATTTTTCTTTTTTTTCAAAACTTTCGAAATTTGTCAAATCTCTTTCACAAATTGAAAATTTTGCAGTGTTCTCTTTTCATCGTATATTTCCCTACAAAACTCACATTTTTCGCCCATTCGAAATTAATTTTCCTATCAGCCGCTCGTTGTTTGATCAATGTCCTCAACTTTTGCTTTCGGTTCTGCAAGATTTTGAATTTGGCGCCAATATTAGCAAAATCGGGAGTTGTCAAGGGAGCGCGGAATATGAAATTCTGGGTTTGTTGGGTCCCACTACGAAAACTACAGTACCCCTGGCAGGGCCCTAAATTTCCATTATATCTTTCACTTACATATTTATCAATTAACTTTGGTGAAAAAAAGCCAATAATCACAATTGCGACGTAGAAAAACCACATCATTTTTAGCCAAGTTTAGAGCCAAGCGAAAAATTTTCAGCCAAAAAAATCTGAAATTATCAAGAAATTCCGGTGGGTTTTATTAAGAAATATTACACTAAGAAAAAACTAGAAAAAAACCAAGAATTTTATGATTTCCCCAAGTTTTTTCGCGGTTTTATCAGTTTTTCACTGATAAGACTAGAAATTTGAAAAAAATTTATTGATCGTTAACTGATTGGGGACTTTGAACTCCTTTTGGAAAAGTGATAAGAATGGTGATACGAATAGAGAGAATAAGAAAATTAGAAGAAGAAGAAATGCAGAAAAAAAGTGATTTTTGAAACTAAAAATTTTTGAAAATCAGTAAATTATTGCGGCAACGGCTGTTCGGCAAATTTGGTTTGTCGACAAAATCGGTAATTTGCCAATTTACTGGAACTTTTCAACTCCGGCAATTTGCAATTTGCCTAAATTTTCTAATTCCGGCAACCTGCCGATTTGCCGGAAATTTCAATTCCGGCAATTTGCCGATTTGCCAATTTGCCTAAAGTTTTTAATTCCGGCAACTTGCCGATTTGCCGATTTGCTGGGTATTTCAATTCCGGCAGTTTGCTGGAAATTTCAACTACGGCAATTTGCTATTTTGCCGATTTACTGGGTATTTCGATTCCGGCAATTTGCTATTTGCCTAAATAAATTTTTTAATTTCGGCAACTTGCCAATTTACCGGAAATTTCAATTCCGGCAATTTGCCAATTCGCCTAAAGTTGTTAATTCCGGCAACTTGCCATTTTGCCGATTTGCTGGGTATTTCAACTCCGGCAATTTGTTGGAATTTTCAACTCCTGCAATTTGCCATTTTGATGATTTACTGGGTATTTCAATTCCAGCAATTTGCCGGATTTGCCGAAAGTTTTTAGTTCTGGCAATTCACCGATTTTTGAAAGTTTCAAATCCGGCAATTTGCCAGTTTGCCGATTTGCCGGAAGTTTCTAATTCCGGCAATTTGCCGATTGGTCGATTGGCAGGAAATTTTTAATTCCGGCAGTTTTCCGAATTGCAGATTTACCGGATTCAGACAATTCGTTTTTTGGAAATTTCAATTCTGGCACAAATGACTGATTTTTCTCAGAAAACTGACTTTTTCCATATTAAAATTTCTCAAAAAACCTAAAAATTGATGGAAACACTAATGAAAATACGTATTACAATTATTTTTAAAAAAGTTTCAAACAATTTTTCAGAAAAGTGGCATTTCTGAATATTTTTCTTGCTCCCTCCTCCCTCTCCCTTATTTCTGAGGGGCCCCTAACAAGTTGGTGGAGTACATGTCTAAGCTGTCCCCCTTTTTCGGACAAGGGGCATTTTATTGTGCAAATAAGTTGGGCTCTGTGAGCTTCTGATGTTGATGATGATGATGACAGGAGAAAGGGTAAATAGAGAGTTGGAGGGTGGGGAGAGAAAATGAGACAATTGGAAGGGGGATAAGTTGGTGAATAGTACTTGGTTTAAGAGGAGCTCTATGGCTCTTTTTGGACAATCCTACTATAGTAGGATTGTCTTTTTTAGAACGTTATAAATTAATTTAGAATTAGTTCTGATCAATTTCAGAAATTTTGAGCAACAATTTTTTTGAAATTAAAAAAAAAAGTTTTCAAATCAACTAATTTTTTGTCAATCCATACATTTTTCAAAATGAGTTCTCAATTCTACACATTCTCAAGTATGTACTCTTAAATCTTTAGCTCCGAATCTCCGTTTCCACATATTGGCTGGGCAGCGACCTAGCTACACTGTAGGGGAATACGGAGTTATGTCAGTTTGATGGAAAGTTACTTTAATTTTTGAAATACATGTGCTAAATTGTTATTGAACTGGCAATAAAACCCTTGAAACTTAATTTTTTCAGAATTTTACAAAAAATATTTGTTTGATTTTTTTTTTTTTGGAATCTTGATTTTAAGTGGCACAGAATTGGTTTATTTCATTTTTCTTCTAATTTTTTTTCCAAATTTTTGAGTTTTCGAATATTTTTATTACTGTTTTCGAATTTAGCACGTTTTAATCTATCTTATCCAAAAGTTTCATTCAACTCAAACTGACGAAACTCCGTGAACCTAGTGCTTTAGGTCGCTACTCAGCCAATATGTGAAAGTTGAGATACGGAGCTGAAAATTTTTGGGATTAAAGTGTGCAAAACTACGTTTTAATACCAAATTTAACACAAATTTCGATAAAATAAAAATTCTTGAAAAAAATTATGAAAAAAACCGTTTTATTTTTGAAATTTCAAAAAAATGTATAATGATACTCTTAACAGTTTTCCATGATGAATTTTCAAAACTTTGGATGTTCTACTTTATATTTCTTGAAATTTCCTGCTAGTTCCCACTAAAATTGGCAAAACTCCGTTGAAAAAACTGTATTGGGTCGCTACTCAGCCAATTTGTGCAAATTGAGATAAGGAGCTGAAAACTTAGGAATTCACTAACTCTGATGTGTAGATTTTAAAAATCATATTGAAATTGAGTAGAAGTTATATATATATTTGAAAACTTATTAAATCCATGTAAAAATGGAAATTCTGACAAAGATTGTTTTCGAACTCAAAATTTTTTCCAAAGTTTTACCAAAAACTGCCAAGTAGGTTTTTAAACCTGAATTTTCCAAATTTCCACCCAAAATCTACGAATTCCATATAAATCCCATACAAATAATAAAATAATCATCACCTTCCTCACCAAATTTTATCTAATCCCCCAATCTTCACATATTCTTGTGTGTGTGTGAACGGCAGAATGTGTACATACCCATTTAATGTAATAAATTATGAAATATTATATTAATCATCGGGGGTCCCAAATGAGAAATCTCTCATCTTTTGCGCTTATCTTTATGCCAAATCATAGTTGGATTTTATTTTGACCGGTTTTTGGAGGTTTTGTAGAAAAAACTGTTAAAAAGGTGTTGTTATAGTAAAACTCTTTATATTAGGTCTCAAAATAAGTTCCGGGTCAAAAATCATAACTTCTTTCGCCTTTTATCGATTTTTTTGAAACTGTGGGAATTTATGTTATAAACTATGATCTTTCATTTTGATATGGTCACAAAAATTTTTGACCACTCGGAGTGCCCTAACTCGAAGCCAATTTTTTCAAGAATTTTTCTGATCTCGCTTCTTTGCAGCTTTGAATTGAGGTTTATGTGCGGACTTTGCTTTGTTTAGAATACATTGTAAGAAAACAAAAAAAGTTTGGAAAAAAAACCGTCCAAAAATTTTTTTTTGGTCGGTGGTCAAAAAATTTTTTATTTTTTTTCAAAATTTTTTTTTCGAAAATTCTTGATTTTTCATACAAAAATGATGTAGTCATGTGTGAACTATTTTTACAAATACAAAACATTTTAACTAGGTGCGTCACACTCAAATGATAATAGAAAACATAATTTTTTCGAAGAATTTTTGAGTTTTTTGAGTATTTCTCGAGATCCAAATTTCAAACTCAAATGTTTTGTATGTTTAAAAATAGTTTACACATGGTTACATCATTTTTATACTAAAAATCAAAAACTTTCGAAAAAAAATTTTTTTGAAGTTTTTTTGACGACCGACCAAAAAAATTTTTTTGGACGGATTTTTTTCCAAACTTCTGTTGATTTCTTACGATATATTCTAAACAAAGTAAAATCCGCACACAAACCTTAGTTCAAAGCTGCAAAGAAGCGAGAACAGAAAAATGTGTAAAAAATAATAGTAAAAAATAATAATTTTATTTGAAATTTATATAAATTTTGAAACTTTTAAATTTTAAGCAAACTGTTTTCGCTGGAAAACTCGAAATTCTTGATTGATTTAACTATAAGTAACATTTTTTTCAGCTGAAAAAGGGAAGCTTGGAATTTTTTTTCTTTTAATGTGTTCTATTAATGAATTTAATGTTTTTCAAATGTCAAAAACCTGTTCAAATGATATAATTGCATGGGTAATACGAGATGTATAATATACCGTTCCGTTCCAATTGCAACCTTCATTTAGATACACTATATGTCATTAATCTGTTGCTACCCGAAATATTATATGTAGTAATTGAGCTTTGTATGAGGTTTTTAATGAGTTTGTGTGAAATATTATGCTAGAAAAAAATTTGGATAGAAAAATACATTTTGAAAAATTTGGTTTAAAAAGTAGTTTTAAAAAATGTTCAAACTTTTTTGCAATAATTTTTTTATTCAGATTTTTTTTTCATTGTAAACTAAATTTTTCAATTTTTTGTATTTCACTCTATATACAACTAGATGTCAATTCGCACTAAAAAATGACAAAACTTCGTATTGCCCACACTGTAGCTGGGTCACTGCTCAGCCAATATCTGAAAATTGGGATACGGAGCTGAAAATTCAGGGGTATATGTATCAATACGTGTAAAATCTAGTAACAATATTAAAATTTAAATTTCAATAATTTTTCGGGATGCCCACTGACCCCAAGCCACCTGTTCCATTTTTGCAATTTTACAACCGCCCATGTTTTATGGTTTTGTACTTGGATGAGGGAGACGAGAGAGAAGAGATATGCTGTAGAGACGCAGGCAGGGAAAGACAATAGAAGGAAGGAGAAGAGATTGTACATTTTACAACTGTTTCGTAATCCTGTAGAGATTTTTATCGTGTGAATGTTTTTGCCGGTTTTTACCTGATTTTTTGCGGATTTTTCGAAATTTTTTCGCTACAATTTCGTGAAAATTTACAGTACGTTTCTATGTAGAAATGCAAAATATCGTGTAGATTTACGAGAGTTTTCATGTAAAATAACAAATCCTTGTGTAGACTCACGAGATTTTTGCGTACATTTACGAGATTTTTTGTGTAGATTAACACAATTCTTGTGTGGATTTACGGTAGCTTCCTGGGCATCTGAGTAAATTTACAATTTCTCATGTAGATTTACGATGCTTTAGTATTGATTTGCAAAAGTTTTTTTTGTAGATCTACCGATCTTCCTGAATATTTGTGTGTATTTTTACTTACTAGGGAATGACCAGAATAAGTGGAGCGATATTCAAAAAAAAAATTTTGTATCGGAAAGCTGACATTCTCTACTATAAGAATATGACTGAAATTTTTGCCTATTCGGGCTGGAAACTTTTCAGAAATTTTTATTTTTTCGAAAATTGCCACTTTTTTCTCCACCAAACCCATGAGAAAATTTGATCCAAAAATTTTTTTTGAAATTTTTTCAAAAATGTATGAAATAATGTAGAGTGTCACAAATAACTTATTTTTCATTGTTTTCAATGACCGAATCACTGATTCTGATGCCGTATCAAGACGTTTTACCAAATCGATATTGGAAAAACACCTTGTCTTTGAGACTCCATATCTCTGCAGGAAAAAATCGCACTAAAAAGTGATCAACTAGAAACTTGTTAAACATAATGTGATCTGAAACTTTTCAGTAAAACACTTTCTTTTAAAAAATTTGGTTGCCGAGTTGGGACCAATTGATTTGAGCTTCATTATTTTTGAATATTCTAAATAGTTAAAGGTCTATATCTTGGCAACCAAATTTTTTACAAGAAAGTGTTCAACTGAAAAGTTTTAGATCACATTGTGTTTAACAAGTTTTCAGTTGATCACTTTTTAGTGCGATTTTTTCCTGCAGAGATATGGAGTCTCAAAAACAAGGTGTTTTTCCAATATCGATTTGGTAAAACGTCTTGATACGGCATCAGAATCAGAATGGGCAAAAATTTCAGTCATATTCTTATAGTAGAGAATGTCAGCTTTCCGATACAATATTTTTTTTTTGAATATCGCTCCACTTATTCTGGTCATTCCCTAGTTAGATTTTAGTAAATTTAAAATTTTTATTATGTAGATTTACGAAAGTGCCTTGTGTGGATTTACGAGATATTAGTGTAAATTTACGGGCGTTCACTTTGTGGATTTACGGAAGATTTTTTGTAGATTTAAGCTCAAATCTTCAAATTTTTGTCCCTATTATTCGTGATTTTTTCGCGCCCAAAAAACTTGCAAAATGAGGCGTTGTAGTATATGTACTAGCCAAGTTTTGATGTCCGTATCCCAAATCTAAAATTCTGATCTCTCTCGACATTGCCGGAACCGCCTAATTTGATGCTTTTTGGCTCCAGAAGACACGAAAAACGGCTTCCGGGGGCTCCCGGAGCCCCCAGTATCTTCTTTTATGGGGAAGCGGCGGGGAGCCCCCTAGTAGTTGACAATCAAATCTTGTTAGGGAGCATTTTGCTGCTCGTTTTCTTGATATTCTAGACGACTTTTTTTTGCGCTACTGTGAAAATTTTCAAATTTTAGTGGCAAAATTTATATTCAAAAACTCAAAAATTTGGACAAAAAATTAGAAGAATAATTGAGAAAACCAGGTTTGTGCCACAAGATCCCATTTGAACCCTAAAAAAAATCTAAATATTAATTTCAAATTTCTCAATTTTAAAGTTTTGGGTTAGTAGCAACAAAAGATGTTCCCAATTAAAAAATATAATTTTAAAAAAATTCACTGTAATCCCTGCAGCTGTCGATTGTGCCTGTGCCTCAACAGTTTTTTTTCCAACAAAAAAAAATTGGAAATCGTACCAAACGAACACCTGTCAGGCACCTGCTTGATTTCTGAGCTGTTTGGTGCTATATCTACCAAGTTTCTGTAAATTCTCTGTCTGTGTGTCGGTTTGTTCTCTGCCTGCTTGGCCAGTGAGGAGGTGTCACCTCAATACATTGTACAATCCATCAAATATATCCTCCTCCTCCTCCTCCTTTCTTTTTTGCCTCCTATTCAATCTTCCCGAAGAAGAACAACCCTTTACGTTTGTCCAGGTTTTTCCACGTGAGTGAACATGACACACTTGAACATGACACACAATTTTTAGGGCAAGGTATCAAGCAGCTTGATGCCTTTTAGAGCAAGGCATCAAGCTGTAAGAGTTATAGAGCATCGTCTATGGGTACTATAGCGTCATGGTGCACCAATTTTATGACTACTACTTTTTAAAGTCATGGTGCATCGACTCTCATAGCGATAACGCTTTGAACTCATGGTGCATCGATTCTTGAGGTTATATGTTAGTTGATCATGGTGCACCGTTTCTCACGACTTTAAAGTTGAGAGGTCATGGTGCATCAGAATTTATGACAATAACGTTATGAGATCATGGTGCATCGACTATTTCTGCTCTAACGATATTTTGTTATTGCGCATTGCCTATCGCGACTTTAAAGTTAAGTTATGGTGAATCAATATTTACGACTTTTTTTGTAAGGTCATGGTGCATCGACTCTTCCAGTTATAACAGTATTTGGTCATGATGCATCGTTTCTCACGACTTTAAAATTAAGAGCTCATGGTACATCAAACTTTACGGCAATAACGCCCACAACTTTGTAGGGTCATAGTACAGCGTTACTTACGGCTAAAAAAGGTCCATGGTACATTAATTCTCATGGTTCTAAACTTTACGACTATAATATTTTCAATTTTGTGGTGCATTGAATTTTACGGGAATAACGTTATGAGGTGCATCGAAATATGGCGCAATGAACTTTTCTTCTAGGTTTAATTTGCCAATTGTACATAATTTTCAAATTTCTGACCTACAAAATATACAGCCTTGCCCCCAATTTCACCCCCTACAATTACCAGTTTTCTCCGATAACTTTCTCTATTCTCACCGTTATCCAATAGAGAATTATATATCCAAACTATTAACACACAATACCCCCTCTCTCTGAGAGGATTAGAGACGTTGACGGGAACTGTCAGTGGAATCGGAGAAGGAAGAAAATGTCAAAAAAATGACAGCGCATTTCTCTTCGAAAAAAAGAAATCCACCTGAGCATAGCACAGCTTTGCGATGAAAACCATAACATTATGAGACATAGATTTATGCACCATGACCCCGTTTAATCCATTGTTCAGTGCACCATATTTTGCTAGTCGTTGGCATCGATGCACCATGATCTTACAACGTTATATTGTTACATACAATCAGTATTAGTAAAAACCTATTACTGCCGGTTTCAGGCATGTTTGAAGCTTTTTAGTCTAATTTGCCAATTTTTTGGAAAAGTTTCAGGTATGTTGAATATTATTATTTTTGCTTGTTTTCTGGCAATGTTTAGGCTTAGTTTCTACATCGTATTTTCAATGTGATTCAGGCATAAAAGTTATAGATTGATGCACGATAGCCCTTTAGGTCTATTTAGTTTAATGCAACACAATCCTGTAGGTCTACGCTCGATGCTCCATGACCCTCCATACATTATTAGCCTACCATAACCTTGATTCTCGATGCACCATGACTTCTAAAACCCATGTTATGAACCCTTGCTTAATCCCCCAGCTTAAGCTTAAGCTCTCGAATACCTGAACAAACTTTCTCCTCCCGAAAAGCATCGGTTCAAAGGTTTCTCAAGAGAAGACGCCTCTCCAAAAGGTAGCAGCAATAGCAACAATAGCACACATTGTTTGTTTTTTTGTAACACGGGCGTCGTCTCTCCGCAAATCCCCTACTCTATCTGTGTTTCGAAACCGTCCGTCTAAGACCCTGAACGGTAGCCGCTGGCCACCGCTGGCCGACTGAAGTCACCGCCGCCGACTGACTGGCTGCTGACCGGTGTGTTTCGTCAAAACAACACGAAACTGGAGATTTTCTTGTTGAAAACGCTTTTTTAAAAGAGTTTTTTGTTGTTGAAACAATTCTGTATTGTGTATATTTTGATTTTTTGATTTTACTTTTTAAGTGGGTTTTTCATTGAAAATTTGCAGACTTTGTGTCAAAGTTTAAGTTTATTTTACGCTGTTGTTCTAGGCTCAATAATTCAGACAATTTTAAACTTTATTTTAAAAATATTTTGAACTATTTTCAGCAGTTTGAAGCTTCAGCTATTTTCAAGCCAACTTTTGGGTTTTTAGGAGCTTATTTCAGCCATTTTTAGTCAATATTAAACCGTACCAGCGTTTGCTCAAGCCGATTTTAAGCTTATTTCAAGCGTTGAATGAGTTTGAGTTTAGTTTATTTTTAGTCTATTTTAAGCCTATTTTCAGCAGATTTTTAGTTTGTTCAATTTCATCAAGTTTATCAATTTCATTCATTAGATCAATTTCATCTCATGTAGCTTATTACTTTAGTCCATTTCAAGCTTAATTTCAGCCAATGTTAAGCCTAATTTCAGTCTAGTGAGCCTGTTATTTTAGCCTATTGCAGGCTTAGTTTTAGTTTTATTCATAAAGTTTCAAGCCTAGTTCACGTATTTTAAAACCGTTTTTTTGAAACATTTTCTAACCGTTTGATTTTTTGAGTTTTTAAATGACAAATTTAGCCTATGGTTTTAAGCTTTTTTCAAGCCGGATTTCTGCCTGTAGAAGCCAATTTTGTCTATTTAAGCTATTTTAAGCTTTTTTAAGCTTATTTTTATCCTAGTTCAAGCCTAACTTAAGCCCAGCCCAGTCTACTTTAAGCCGTCCTTCCTAGACTTGCCGAGCTCTTTTTCGGGCTCATTTTTAACCGGTTTCTCCCCAGACGACAAAACCATAAGCTCCCTTTCTAAAAGTTCAAATTCCTCCTGCTTGCAAAAAAAAAAACCGAGCAATTTGTGTGCCTATTGTTCAGTGGACCAACTCTCTGTCACTGTGTCCAGTAGCCACCACCACCCTCTCGATGAAGACGTCTCAAGGGAGCCCCATACCAGAAGAGCACATTCTTCGAGAGCCCCCCTCATTCTTGATGTCCCATGTTTCTGTGCTCGGAGAGCCCAGACACTGAGAAATATGAAAAATGAGCAATTAATGGATTTTTGGACAGTTTTTTGCTTTGCCACGTGGTGATTTTTGCTCTTTTGCACTTGATGGCCGTGTAAATTGAAAACTCGGCCACCAAATTTTTCAAATAAAACGTTTTCATCGATTTTGCCGTGATTTTTTTACTGGAAATTTCAGAACGTTAGAATTTCTTTTTAAACAACATTTTAGAAATTCGAACTTTCTAGCTTCTGCGCATTTTGGAAGCGTGACCGAGATAAAGAGAAAACTCGGCCACCAACTTTTTTTTTTAATTTTGAGTCATTTTTCAACGATTTCGCCACTTGGAAAGATTGCTCTCAACAGTAAACTTTGAGAATCATATTTTTTAAATTAGTGGCCGAATTTTTCCAAAGTTTTGCCTTTTGAGTCTTTTTTTTTTGATTTTCAATCAAATTTTTTTGCAGTTTCTCAAAGTTTTTAGAAATTTCTTTAGGGTTTTTTTTCTAATTTGTCTTGACAGAATAAAAACCTGCAAAATGTTTAAAAAAAACGTTTTTCGGGGCATGTTTTCTCGAAATTTCAAAAATTAGGTTTCAACTAAATTTTATTTTATTTTCCAGATTTTCAGGCAGCTTTCTTTTGTTTCAATAACTTTTCCAATATGAAAAGCACCCAAAAAAATTTCTATTGGAGGTCCAAAGTGTATGTGTGTTGAAACTCTCATAAAACCGTCAAACTGGCTCATTATTTCTTGAGACGTTGGCTTTCTCTCATCTATCTTTTGCTCATTTACTCATACATCTGTTTCGAAGAAAAACTTTTTCATTTTGGTGAAGACCATACGCTACTGTTTGAGCTGTTTTATTTGAAAAAGTAGTTTTTTTTTTTTGAAAAAAAAAACTTTGTAACATTTTGTTAGTTTTCGAACGAATTATTGTTTTTTTCAAAGTTTGGTAATTTTCCTCAAACTTTTGTAAAAATAACTATTTTCATTTTATAAAACGTTATTTCTTCAAAACTTTCATTGTTATTTCAAAGTGAACAATTCCCATATTCAAAGTTCTACCGCTTGTACTTCGGTTAGTTTTGATCTTGTCTAAGAATTATCAATTAACAAAATATTCGTCATACATTTTTCTATAATTTTGTAGTTGGACACTTTTTGATATCTCCATAATTAACAAAGATACATGCAGTGTAAGACATGGTGCATCGAAACACCCTTAAGCGCTTAGTTAGGAACCTGAATCGCAATTTTTGCTGGTTTTATTGAAAAACTGCTAACTAACAAAATGTTTATCATGTAGTTTTCTATAGTTTTGTAATTTAACACTTTTTGATATCTGCTATTAGGTCTCCAAATAAGTTCCGGGTCAAAAATCATAACTTTGTTCGCTGCGAATCGAATTTTATGAAATTGTGGGAATTTATGTTATCAACCATGATCTTTCATTTGACAATAGTCACTAAATTTTTTTGGCCGTCCGAAGTGCCCGTACTCGGAGCCAATTTTTTCAGGCATTTTTCAAATCTCGCTTCTTTTCAGCTTTGAATTGAGGTTTGTGTGCGGATATTGCTTAATTTAGTACACAATGTAAGAAAACAAGAAAAGTTTTAAAAAAATCCGTCCAAAAAAAATTTTTTTGTCGCTCGTCAAAAAATCTACAAAAAAATTTTTGTCGAAAATTCTTGAATTTTTATACAAAAATGATGTAACCATGTGCAAACTATTTTTACACATACAAAACATTTGAGTATGAAATTTGGATCTCGAGAAATACTCCAAAAACTCGAAAATAGTTCGAAAAAGCTGTGTTTTTTGTTATTTTTTTTAGTGTGACGCACTAAATTGAAATTTTTATTGAAAATTTTGGTTTTATTGAAAATTTTTCAACGAACAAAATGTTAATCATATAATTTTCTAACATTTTTTAATTGAACATTTTTTGATATCCTAAAAATTGACCGAAATATGAGTTGTCCTATCAGGCAAGACATGGTACATCAAGGTGTTTTTTTATCTGTAGGTTCTTTTTTAAAATTATTGTACATATCGTTAGAACTTTCAAATTTCTTTAAAATGGCACGAGGCTTTTGTAATCCAAAAACGCAAAGACACACTTAAGTTCCGCCCATTTCTTGGCTATTCACGTGGTGTCAGGCTGTCTCATTTCATTTTGATCTACAAAAAATGCGGGAATATTTTTCCAGAAAAATTGTGACGTCAGCACGCTCTTAACCAGGCGAAATAAGATGAGAAGTCTGCGTCTCTTCTCCCGCATTTTTTGAAGATCAAATCGAAATAAGACATTCTGACTTCCCGTGGCTATTCTCTCCGAATGAAGCGCCCATTTCGATGTCGGTCCAACATCGTGGCGAGACCAGACAAAATATCGCCAAGTCAAAAATAGACATTATCCATAATTCCAGTATACAGGCTCCGCCCACTTCTTGGCTAAGTTCAATTTTTGTAACAATCTAGTATGTTCTCCTCATCAAGTCAAACATAATAATTCAACACAACACTGTCTGCGTCTCTCTGTCTCCCTTCATTCATTTTCATTACTTATTACACACCGACCCCCCAATAGTTGTGCTCGATAAAATCGCTCGTCGTGTCTGCGTCTCCTCTACCCCCTCCACTCTCTCGAACCGATCACTCGTGGTGGTGGTATATGTGTGTGTGGTGGAGTGTGATTCATTGAATGAATGAAGGAGACACCCATTGACTTTCGGAATAAGATGTCCTTGTATCTGTTCTCTGTGTGTGTGTGTTTCTCTGCGTCTCTCTATCTCTAGACTATCTTGTAAATTCCCCATCAGCAAAGTTTTGTGGTTTTAGGGCAGTGATCTGGTGATTTTTTCACTCAGAAATCTGTGGTTTAGCAGATTTTTCGAATTTTTTCCTCAAAATCTTTTTTTTTTAATTTTAGGTTTAAATAGTTTTTTAAGGGGCTTTTCAACTGATTATTTGATTTTTTTGATTGAAATTTAATTTTTTTTAGGAAAAAAAAACTGAAAAAATTGTAGATTTTTTGAATTTTTAAAAAAGTTGGAAAAATTTGACCCGATTTAAACATCTTAAATTTTTGAATTTTTTCTGCTTTTTCTCTATTTTCTTGTTTTTAGCCCACTTTTCAAATTTCAATTTAAAAAATTATAAGAAAATCACCTTTTTTATCGAAAATTACACGGATTTCTGGCTTCCCTCATAAATTTAAATGGAAGAGTTTGCCGAACTAGACCATTTTGGGTCAGAGAGATTTTGTGTAGATTTACGGCGCGTTGCGTGTCGCGTCGCGGCTCGATTTTAGTTGTAAAACTAAATTATTTATAAGTGTGGAGTACACGACTTTCCCACGCGTTGTCCGGCGATTGTCAATGGAGCGCAAAAAATTCAATGAGGAAGGCCAGAACCCCGTGAAAATTTCCAGAGAAAAGCATGTTTCCTTCAAGAAAACCGGTGGCCTAGGTTTTTTTCTCGGTCACGTTCAAAAAAAATCCCTCCAGTATAATTTCTGAGCTCTTTTTTTCAATTATCTTGATTAATTTTTAGAAAATTTTGAATTGCAGGTCACATTTTTAGATTTTTTGAAAAAATTTCAGAATAGTTGATAAACATTTTTCATCTTCGAAATTTAGACATTTTTCTAGAATTTTACAAAAAATTAATGTTTTTCTATAAAAGCCTGGAGTATTGATGGATCTCATTATGAATTTTCCCTAATATTTCCGCAAATTTTCTCATCTTTTCGGTAATTTTCTCCGACTTTTACTTATTAAACCCTTTTCCCCAATAATTTCTCAATTTTCTCCGAAATTTTCGGTTTTCACAGGTCAAAATACTTATGTGGAGCGTGACTTGACATCTTTTATAGGTTTTTTCGAAGTAAAAATCAATTTTTTGCACTTTTTTCTCAATCATTACCTAAAAAACATGTTTCTCCGGACTTTGGAAAATCCCGTAGCAAGCGCGCCCCATTGCCAATTTTCGCACAAAAAATATGCCAGAACACCCTGATTTCTCTATTTTTTCTCAATTTTCCTTTGGATGTTCGCAAGTTTTCAGTTTTTAATCAATTTTTCTTCATTTTCAGAACCCCCGAGCGGCCTCGCCACTATCAATCATTCAAATCGGGGCTATATGGATGAGAAATAGGCATGAAATGCCCACATTTCTCCAATTTTTCATCATTTTCGGCGTCGCCGCCGCCGCCGCCGGCTCGAAAAATGTCTATTCGATCGATGATAATCTAGTTTTCAAGAATCCAAGCCATGATGGACATGAGGTTTTTGAAAAAATGGTGAGTTTTTTATTTGGAAAAACCGAAAAAATCAGAAAATTTGACCCTAAAAAATGGTTTTTTTTTGAAAATATGAAAAATTTGATAAAAATCAATAAAAATTGTTGGATTTTTTGTTCTAATTTTGCGGAATGCCATTGAAATTATTAAAAATATCACGAAAAATCAATTTAAAAAAAAGTAAAAATCGCTAAAATCTAATAAATTCGCACACTTAAATTCACTGTTACCGTAACCCTTGTCGGTGTGAGACCCAAAATGTTAATTTTCGTGAAACTTCGCACAAACTCAAAAAAAAACTGTAAAAACCCGGGTGAAATCACATTTCGGCAAATTTGCCGAAAAATCGATAATTTCCCGAAAGATCGCACACGTGAAATTACTGCTACCGTACCCACCAGTCGCTGTAGTACCCAAAATGCTCAGTTTCTTGAAAATTCAAAAAATATCGAAAAAAGCCTGGAAAAGTGGCAAATTTAACCAAAAATCGATATTTCTTCGAAAATCGCAATGTGCTACCGTTACCCATTTTCGTGACGAGACCCTTCTTCTGAAAATATGTAAAAATTTGTACAAAATTGCACAAATTTAAAAAATTTCCAAAAAAAAAAACCAAATAATTTTTCGACAAAAATCGATTTTTTCCGAAAAAAGTACACGTGAAACTATCGCTACAGTAACCCATTTTCGTTGTGAGACCGACAAAATCGTGGCGGGACCCATATAGCTACGGTAGCACTAGTTTAACGTGTGCCGGAGAGAAAAAATCGGAAATTTATTGATTTTAACAGGTTTTTTTCTCGACTTTTCATCAAAGATCTTCAAATTTCAACCGAAAATTGATGATTTTACCATTAATATTTCTAACTACAGTAATCCTAATCTTTGCGGGACCATGTAGGTACGGTAGGACTCGTTTAACGTATGCCGGAGGGGCAAAATATCGAGAATTTATTGATTTTCAACATGTTTTTCTCGAATTTTCACCAAAAAATCGATACTTGTAACATTTAAATTCAAAGATACAGTAATCCTAATTGTGGCGAGACCCGTATAGGTACGGTAGCACTCATTTCACGTGTGGCGACTCTGGAAAATCGAGAATTTCGATTATTTTCAACGGATTTTTCTCAAATTTTCCACTAAAAATCGATAATCTACAAAAAAAAATTAAATTTTATTTGCAGGCAATCGATCCATCGACCACACGGGTATTTGTTGGTGCTGTCAATAGTCTTTATGACCTGACAAGTGCCGATTTAACTGTAAGAAGACATGTACAAACTGGACCTCAAGATGATTCGCCATTGTGTCGTGGTAAGTGGGTTTTTTTGGCGAAAAATTTGGAAAAAATCGATAAAAAATCAATTTTTTTTTTCATTCCGAAAAAAAAATTTTTTTTTTCGAAATTTTTTTTTCAATTAAAAACCCCCAAATTTATTGATTTTTATTTTTTTATTTTTCCCTATTGAAAAAAATTTTTCCATTATTTTCCAATTTACCTAAAAATTCACAAAATTTCTTTTTTTTTTTCCAAAACAATTTTTTTTTCAACTTCCATAAAAAAAATTGTATATTCAAATTTTTCACATAAGATCGCATGAAAAATCTGAAAAATAACTAAATTTTGCCTAAAAATCCACAGAATTCGCTTCATTTCTGAAAAAAAGTGATCTTGGATTTTTTTTCAAAAATTAAAAAAAAAATTTTTTCCCAAAATTTCAAAAATTCATAAAACTTCAATTCTTTTGTAATTTTAGAATGAAATCACCTATTTTTCACTGAAAATCATTTCTTCATTTCCAGAACAAAAAAAATTCTTTAAAGAAATTATACCAGCAAAAAAATTGTTTTTTTTTTGGAATTTTTTTAATTTACCAAAAATAAAAGAAATTATGGCCATACAACTTAGAACTTTATTAAAAAGCTGAAAACTCACCAAAATTTAATTTTTTCTTAAAAATACAAATTCTAAATTAAATAAAAATTAAAAAAATATATATAATTAAAATTTCTTAAAATTTCTTCACAAAATTTCACATAAAAATCTACACAGAATTCTCTTTATTTCCGAATAAAAGTAATTTTTTGAAAAATTTCAATTTTTTTTTAATTCCAAAAAAAAATTTTTTTTTTTCAAAAATTTCAAAATAACCATTTTTGCAAAAATTTTCAGAACTCGACACTGTTTTATTCTTTTTTCCACTCAAAATCACATTAAAAATCTTGAAAATTACAAAAATTTGCCTAAAAACACCACAAAATCTCCAAATTCTCTCCTCCATCCATCCCAAAATGTCATAAATTACTCGGACAACTTAGTCAAATTTCCCCCTTTTCTCCGTGTACTTGCTCCAAAATGCTCCAAATTAGGGGTCCACACGGATAACCCTAATTACCATAATCTCTCCTCCTCCACACATGTTGGCGGATGGAGACTATTCTGCCTTCTTCTTCCTGATTTAAAAAGGGGAATATAAGTAGCTTTGAGAGGATTTTCGGGGGAGGAGAATACACTTATAAAATGACAAAGGAATGCCGAAAATGGATGGATGGATGGGGGAAGATATAGATTTGAAGTAGTTAGTTAGTGGAAAAAGTGAAGCTAAGGGGTTTTTTTTGGCCAAAAAATGGGGAAAATTGGGTTGGAATAGCCGAAATTGTTGGGAGAAAATAGGTGAAATTTGGCTGAAAAAAAGACTGAAAATAGCAGATAATTGGCTAAAAATAGCCAAAATTTGACTGAAAATAGGCGAAAATTGCAAAAAATTGTTCAAAAATGGGCTGGGCATAGCCTAAAATAGCAGAAAGTAGGCGAAATCGACTGAAAACTGGCAAAAATTGGCGAGAATTGGCAAAAACTCTGCGAAATTGGCTGAAAATAGCTTTAAAAATTTGCCAAACAAGACTGAAAATAGCCGAAATTTTTGGGACAAAATTGGGAAATTTTGGCTGAAAATAGCCTAAAACCAGCCAGAAATTATCTGAAAATTGGCAAAAATTGGCTAAAATGAGGCAAAAACTATCTAAAATTGTCAAAAGTTGATTGAAATGGTTGCCAAAAATTGTCTAAAACTAACCTAAATTGACTGAAAATATGCGAAAAAGTGGCAAAAGTCGATTAAAAATATGCCAAATATGACTGAAAATAACCAAGATTTACTGAAAATAGGCAGAAATTAGCTGAAAAAACTGAAAATATGCGAAAAATAGCCAACTTTGACAGAAAATTGGTAAAACATTTTGTTAAAACTGATCAGAACCTACTAAAAATTTGTGAAAACCACTTTTAATTATACTTCAAAATGCTCGAAATCGGGGCTCAAAACCTCCCCAAACGTGAAAAAATCCCAAAACTTTTAAATTTTCAGACGCTCGAAACCGTGAGGAATGCCGTCATCAGTTGTCTCGAACGAATTCACACACAAAAGCATTATCAGTTTATGATAAATCATCGAAACTTATTGAATGCAGCAATTTGTATCAGGTAACTTTTTCGAATTTTTTGGAAAATTACGAAAAACAACCTATTTTTTTTTCAAAATTGTCAAAAATTTTCAATTTTCAAAATTTTAAGAATGATTTTTGAATTTAGCTCAACGAGAGCTTCAAAATAAGTATAATCATGACTAGGTTGCATGGAATTTGACTAAAACTGGGTCCCGCAACGAAATCTCCCGGGTTACTGTAGTTTTCCTGGTGGGACCCAAGTTTTGTGGAACCTAGGCATGTTTATACGCATTTTAAAGCTCTAAGCAAGCCAAAAACGATTTAATGACGCAAAATTCGAATAACTAGAACATTGAGAAAAAAATCTGGATTTTTTAACAAACTTTTTTTTTAATTTTAAAAATCTCAAATTTTGATAAAATATTCGTATTAAGCTCATCGGGAGCTTCAAAATAAGTATAACCATGACTAGGTTGCATGGAATTTGACTAAAACTGGGTCCCGAAACGAAATATCCCGGGTTACTGTAGTTTTCCTGGTGGGAACCAAGTTACGCGAAACCTAGGCATGTTTATACGCATTTTAAAGCTCTAAACAAGCCAAAACCGATTTATTAACGCAAAACTTTTAAAAAGAATCTGGAAAAAAATTGAAAATTTTTTTTTTCAAAAATTTTGAAAACCTAAAAATCTCAAATTTTGATAAAATATTTGTATTAAACTCACTGAGAGCTACAATTTAAGTATAATCATGACCAACTTTGCTCCAATTTGACTAACATTGAGTCTCGCAACGAAATCTCCCGGGTTACTGTAGTTTTCGTGGTGGGACCCAAAACTTTTCAAATTTGACAGAACCTAGGCATGTTTATACTTATTTTGAAGCGCTTGGTGAGCTGAATACGAAAAATAAAACAATTGAGAAAAATATTCAATGATGGAAAAATTCGAAAAAAAAAGTTTTTTGTTGAAAAATTTAATTTTTCCAAAAATCAATAATTCGCGAAAATTTCCACAAAAACTATATTCCAGGGTCGCTGCCGTCTCCGTAACTTACACAACATCTCAGAAGTGATATCAGAAGCCATTGAGCCACGTGTCTCAAATGACACGTCATCATCCGTCGTGATATTCGTGGGCTCCGGCCCGGCGAATCTAAGCTCTGAGCCAGTTTTATACGTTGGAGCAACTATCGGAAGTGGAGATCATGATCGAATGTCTGTCTCTTCGCTGTTTTTGAGACCGCAAAAAGCTTTTGAAGTTGTGTTTCCGGGACTTTATGGTGGAACTCATGTCTCGTTGGATTATCGGAGTAGAGGATATTATAAGTATCAGTGAGTTGTTTGAAAATTTTCGAATAAAACTATATATTTTTAGAAAAAAAATTGAAAAATTGAAAAAAAAACATCGATTAAAAAAAAATGTTTTTTTGAAATTTCGAAATTTTTTTCTAAACTTTTTTGTTTTTCAAAAATTATGATTTTAGTGTAAATTTTCAGATTCAGCTTACCGAGAGCTTCAAAATAGGTACAAGCATGACCTAATTTGCTCCAGATCGGGTCCCACAACGAAAGCTACAGTAACCCGGGAGTTTTCGTTGCGAGACCCAACTTTTTTTGAATGGAGGGAAATATGTCATGATTATACTTAAATTGAAGCTCTCGGTGAGCTGAAGTCTAAATTGAATATGAAAAATGTAGAGAAAATTATTTCAAAAAAAATTTCAAATAAATGTTTTTTTTTAATTTTTGAAAATCTTCATTTTTTTGATAGGAAAAATTATTTTATCATTTGGCCGAAAATACTAAAAACGCAAAAAATTGGGTCCCACCACGAAATCCCCCGGGTTACGGTAGTTTTCGTGGTGGGACTCAACTTTTTTTTCGGAGGGAAAAATAGCATGATTATATTCAAGTTAAAGCTCTCGGTTAGCTGAAATCAAAAATTAATGAGAAAAATCCAAAAAAAAATTATAAATCTGAAAAAAAAAAAAAGTAAAAAAAAAAGAAAAAAAAACGAACTTTTTTTTTGTATTTTCTGAGAAGCTTCTAAGTATTAGACTTTTCATATCTTACATGTAAAATTGTCAATAAAATAAACAGTGAGTTTCAAATTGTATTGAAATTTTCGAAAAAGTTGAAAATTTTTTTAAAAAAATCTCAAATTTTTCAAAAACACTTTTTTTCTAAAATTCTAGATTTTTCATTTTTCTTTGCATTTTTGAATTTAGCTCACTGAGAGCTTCAAAATAAGTATAATTATGACATACTTCCCTCAAATTTGGAAGAAAGTTGGGTCTCACCACGAAAACTACAGTAACCCGGGATTTTCCGTGGCGGGACCCGAAATCGAGAAAAGTATGGCATGATTATACTTATTTTGAAGCTCTCGGTGAGCTGAAATCGAAATTTTATAAAACGATTCCGAAAAAATATATTTTTCAAAAAATTTGAAAAAAAAAATTTTCGAAAATTTTTTTTCATATTAAAAAATTTTTTTTTGAAATGTTTCATTCAATTTCTGATTTCTAAGCAGATTTCACAATTTTTCGTTTATTTTCTACTATAAAACTAGGGATTTCTTCTAAGAATTCCTAATTTTACCCCAAATTTCCCCAACATTTTTCCAGAATCGACTACATCAACGGTTTCGAATCGGGAGACTATGCGTATTTTGTAACTCGGCAACGTGTCAACATTGCTGATGATTCATCGATTCAATCGAGACTTGTCCGTGTCTGTACTGGGGATAAGAACTTTCATAGTTATACTGAAGTACCGTTGGAATGCACTCAGAATGGTGTGGAATTCAATTTGGTTCAAGATGTATATGTCACACGTGCCGGATATGAATTGGCAAAGTCGCTGGATATTAGGTGAGAAATTGGGAAAAATTTTGAAAAAATATTGAAAAACATTTTTGTTAAAAAAATTCCAAAAAACAAATTTTTTTTCCAAACTTCAAAATTTTCCAGTTTTAATACTACTATTGTATTTCTCATGTTTTTAGCTTCAAAATGACCCCCGTATCGGCCATGTTTTGTCCAATTCGGGTCCCACCACGAAAACCTCCTGGGTTACTGTAGTTTTCGTGGTGGGACCTAACTTTGTTCAAACTGGGGGAAAGTATGGCATGATTATACTTAATTTGAAGCTCTTAAGTAGCTGAAAACGATGAAATGAAAATATTTAACGTAACTGAAAGGTTGACAAAAAAAAGTTCCGGAAAGTTGTGAAAAATTTCGTAAAATTGTTTTTTCTCAAACTACACAAATTTGCAATTTTATCACTTTTGTCATATTTATTGCGTTTCTAGCTTCAAAATAACCCCCACATCGACTTAAATTGGGTCACGCCACGAAAACCTCCTGGGTTACTGTAGTTTTCGTGGTGGGACCCAACTTTTCTCAAATTGAAGGAAAGTAGGTCATTATTATACTCAAATTGAAGCTCCAGAAGAGCTGAAAAAGATGAAATCAAAGACATTGAGCAAGCTTCAAATTTCACAAATTTTTGCGAACATTTTTCGAAAAAATATTTTTTAAAGTTTTTCAGATTTTTATTTTCAAACTCGCAAATTCTACAATTTGCTGTTAAAAAGCGCATTGCGTTTGCACTAAGCTTTAAAATGAGCCCCATATATAATTTTTTGAGAAAAAAATTTTTGATTTTTTTTCAAAATTTTTTTTAACATTAAAATTTTTTTTCCAAATCGTTTTTTTCACCGAATATCATTCAAAATTTCAACATCGCATTGCTGAGAGCTTTCAAACAAGTATAATCATGACCTACTTTGCTATAATTTGGGTCCCGCCGCGAAAACTCTGGGGTTACTGTAGTTTTCGTCGTGGGACCCAACTTTCTTCAAGCTTCAGCAAACGTAGTCAAGATTATACTTATTTTGAAGCTCTCACCTCGCTGAATTTAAATTTTCAAATTAATTAATGCAATTGTTCCAGTGTAAGCGATCCGGTGCTCTACGGCGTCTTCTGGGAAGGCGACAAAAATTCGTACCGATCACAAGAGCCGACTGGAAAATCAGCGATTTGTATGTTCACGATGCGTGAAATTGAGACATCATTCAAGCAGAATATCATGAAATGTTATAAAGGAACGTCTGGACTCAAGAAGAATCTTCCGTGGTTCTCGTCGAATGACGATTGTCGATTTACTACACTTCCATGGGAGGGAATCAAGTGCGGAAAAGATGTGAACTCGAAAATTGGTGAGTTTTAGGTAAAAACTGACAAAAAATTTGGAAGAAGCGGCTAAAATTACCCCTAGAACGGGTTTATGTAGATTTACGGGTGGATTTTCGTGTAGATTTACGATGGACAAAGTGTAGATTTACGCAGTTATGTGTCGATTTACGGGTGCATTTTCGTGTGTGTAGATTTACGAAGTGCAAAGTGTAGATTTACGGAATTTTTGTAGAACGTTTTTGTAGAAAGTTCAGATTTACGTGGGTTCTGTGTAGATTTACGGAGAATCGTGTAGATTTACGTGCGCTCCCTGTGTAAATTTACGCAGATTCATGCCGATTAACGAAAGTTTTTCTGTAGGTTTATGGAGCTCTGTGTAGATATACGGGGCGATTTTTGTGTAGATTTACGCAGATACAGAGTTTGTGTCGATTTACGGAGAGGCTTAAACTTCCGGCAATTTTGACACATTTTTTGCATAAAAGATAGCAAATTATATCACTTCTGTGTGGATTTACGGTGGTTGGGGTCAATTTTACGATATGATTTTCTACTTTTCATCCGATTTTTCATCAAATTTCTAATTTTCCAGGCGGTGACACTCCAATTTCCACGTCAGCCACGTATGTTATGGAGGATTCGTCCAACTTGCTCACCGCCATCGCTATAAACACGACGCGCTCGAGTACGGTAGCATTTGTGGGGACACAAGGAGGACAACTGCACAAGGTATGAGATTTTTAGACTGTATTAGCGATTCTACTGAATTCAGCTTGCCGAGAGCTTCAAAACAAGTACAATCATGACTAGGTTCGAAGGAAATTGGGTCTCACCACGAAAACTACCGTAACCCGGGGGATGTCGTGGTGGGACCTAGAATTGCTTAATTTGGAGCTTGATAGGCCATCATTATACTTAAATTGAAGCTCTCGGTGAGCTGAACACGAAAAAATAGAAATTCTAGGAAAAAAGCCAAAATTCTAAAAAAAAAATTCAGAAAAAAACTATTTGAAATTTTTTTCCATTTAATTTTTTTCAATTGTTGTTTTTGCCTGTTATCACTTGCATATTCGTATTCAGTTTACTGAGAGCTTCAAAATAAGTATAATCATGACCTATTTTGCTCTAATTTGGGTCCCACCACGAAAACTACAGTAACCCGGGAGATTTCGTGGTGGGACCCAAAATTGCTTAATTTGGAGCTTGATAGGCCATCATTATACTTAAATTGAAGCTCTCGGTGAGCTGAACAAAAAAAAAAGACAGTTTTGAAAAAAAAAATCAAAATTTAAAAAAAATTTCCGAAAAAAATTTTTTTTTTTTTGCAAAATCGTGATTTCTTCAATTTTTCAGATCCTTATCGAATCAAAAAGGTCCGCCGAAAAATACGCCACTGAAATGCTCACCGACAATGAGCCCATCCTCTCAGACATGGAATTCGGCGGCGACGGGAAGCACGTCTACATTCTAACCCCGTCAAAAGTCATCAAAATGCCAACATCCCGATGTGAAGCACTGTCCACACAATGTGACACGTGTCTTTCGTCGCGAGACCCATATTGTGGATGGTGTGTCAGCAATAATCACTGTACACAGGAGGAGTCGTGTGAACGAGAAGTTCCGCACACCTCGAGAGGATGGCTTGATTTTCAGAATTCAAAGTGTCCAAGGTGTGCAGATTTTCATACATTTTTAGAAATTTTTTATGTGAAAATTTGAAAAATTCCAGAAATTTAAGGTGAAATTGACTTTTTCCCAATCAAAATCGGCCCAAATCAGCTCACACTGAGAGCTTTAAAATGACACCCCCCATATCGACCATACTAGCTAAATTGAAAAAAGTTGGGTCCCACCACGAAAACCACCTTGGTTACTGTAGTTTTCGTGGTGGGACCTTACCTTTTTCACAAGGTATAAGATTTTCAGTGATTCCATTGAATTCAGCTTGCCGAGAGCTTCAAAATGGGTATAATCATGACTACGCTTGAAAAAAATTAGGTCCTACCACGAAAACTACAGTAACCCGGGAGATTTCGTGGTGAGACCCGAAATTGCTTAATTTCGAGGTGAGTTCATGATTATACTTAAGATAAAGCTCTCGGTGAGCTGAAACTGATACATTGAAGAAATTTCAACAAAAATCAAAATAAAAAAAATCTGGAAAAATTTTCAGAATTTTTGCTATCGATTTTTTTTTACAATTTTTGTTTTTTGGTGTTGTAATTTAAAAATTCGATTCCAGCCCACTGAGAGCTTCAAAAAAAGTATAAACATGGCTGGTTTTGAGAAAAATTGGGTCCCACCACGAAAACTACAGTAACCCTAGAGATTTCGTGGCGGGACCCGAAATCGCTCAATTTGGAGCTAGATAGGTCATGATTATAGTCATTTTGAAGCTAGCAGTATGCTGATTTCGAATTGATTAGTAATAAATTTGCAGAATTATCCCAAAAAAAAAAATTTTTTTTAATGAAAAATTGTATTTTTTTTCCAGAATTCGAAGTGTAAAACCGGATCAAATTCAAATCAACACAGCCGACTACCTGAATGTGACTATCGAGAATCTTCAGGCACCAAAAGGTCGCCGTATGCAGTGCCTATTCCAATTTTCGACCGGAGACGCCGTCGTCTCCGATCCCATGCCGTTTGATGGCTCACTGAAGTGTGCAACGCCGCCGATGAATCGGTTGCCACGAATTCCGACTAATGAATACCATTTACCGGCTAAATTGATTGTGGTGTCTGATGGTAGGTTGCGAAAAAAAAATCTTCAATTTTTATTGTTTTTTTTCTCAAAAAAATTTTTTCCGACAAAATTTTTATTCAAATTGATTTTCTATCAAATATCATTTAAAATTCAAATTCAGCTCACTAAGAGCTTCAAAATAAGTATAATCACGACCTACTTTGCTCTAATTTGGGTCCCACCACGAAAACCCCCTGGTTACTGTAGTTTTCGCGGCGGACCTAACTTTCATCCAAATTTGAGAGAAGTTTGTCATGATTATAAGGTCTTGGCGAGCTGAACATGAAAATTCATGAAAACTCTCCAAAAAAAATCAGTAGTTCTTAAAAAGTTTTGAAAAATCAATATTTTGGCCTAAATAATGCGAATTTTCTCAATTTTTGCCTGTTTTCAGGTGATTCTCAGTCAACAAATTTACTGAAAAAAGTTTTTAGACTGACTACTTTCCTCAAATTTGTAGAAAATTGGGTCTCGCGACGAAAATTTCGAGGTTACTGTACTTTTCGCGACGAGACCCAATTTTTTTTTCAAATTTGAGGAAACTGTGTCATGATTATACTTAATTTGAAGCTCCCGGCGAGCCAAAAGCGATAAATTATGAATTACCTGGAAATATTTGAAACTTTGAGAAAAAAAATTGTGCAATTTTGAAATTAAAAAAAAAAAATTTTTTTCGACATTTCGGCGTATTTTGACTTTTTTGCTTTCTTTTCTTAATTTTTCTGCTCTTTTCCCACCGAGAGCTTCAATTTAAGTATAATAATAACCTATCTTACTCCATTCTGGGGAAAAGCTGGGTCCCACCACGAAAACCCCCGGATTACTGTAGTTTTCGCTGCGGGACCCTGCTTAGAGTAAAGTAGGTCATGATTATACTTATTTTGAAGCTCTCGTCAAGCTGAATTCTATAAAACTGAAAAATTCTAGGTTTTCCCAAAAAAAAATTTAAAAATTTTTTTTTTGGAAATTTTTAAATTTTCAATTTTCACTAATCTTTTTCGAATTTCAGGCAGCAAGCTTCCCCTAGCAACTACAAATTTCTCCTTCTACGACTGTAACCGCTACACTTCATGCTCAACGTGCTCGGCGAGCCAATTTCCGTGTGACTGGTGTCTCGAGTCGAATGAGTGTGTAGCCGGAAAACTGACTGAGGATAAATGCCGCAAACAGCATATTGTCAACGGGCTAAATGTGAGAAAATTTGAATTTCCGCGCGAAAACAATACAGTAACCCGGGGATTTTTTTTTTCAGCGCGACGGGAGCTCGATTCGGAAAGGTCCCAGCAAGTGTCCCCATATTGTGGCGCCTGTTTCGAAAATGTCTGTGGCGACTGGAGAGAGAAGAAATATTAGTGTAAAGGTACAGGAAATTTGAAAATATTTAGAAAAATGGTAAAAAAATTAGAAAAAAATTAGGAAAAAAAAACAGTTTTTTCGAAATTTTTTCCAATAATTTTTGTTATTGTGTATTATCATTTGAAATCTCGAATTCAGCTCATCGAGAGCTTCAAAATAAGTATAATAATGCCTAGGTTCCGTCAAGTTTGAAAAAAGTTGGGTCTCACCACGAAAACTACAGTAACCCCAAAGTTTTCGCAGCGGGACCCAAATTAGAACAAAGTAGGTCATGATTATACTTGTTTGAAAACGCTCAACAATGCGAATTTGGAATTTTGAATGTTATTCGATAAAAAAAACGATTTGGAAAAAAATTTTGTTGTAAAAAAAATTTTTGAAAAAAAATCGAACCTTTTTTTTCTCAAAAAATTTCCGTAAATCTCAAATTTTTAAATAATTATTTATCAAAAATTCAATTTTCAGGTAGAAAACGTGGATGCCACATTTATGGGCGATTTCAAGTGCGAATTCAAATATGGTACAGTAACCCATGAGAAAATCGCGATGCGAACGTCCGATGACACTATTACGTGAGTTTTTTTTCCGGATTTTACAAGTTTTAGTAGAAAAATTGAACTCAACTCACTGAGAGCTTCAAAATGACCCCCATATCGACTATTTTAGGCTCATTTTGGGTCTCACCGTGAAAACTACAGTAACCCCGTGAGTTTTCGTGGAGGGACCCAAATTTTCATGGGGGTCATTCTGAAGCTCTCTCGGCGAGCTGAGTTCAATTTCAACAATGAAAAGCAAAAAATACGAAAACAAGAAGTTGCAAGTGCGCTCTAATGCGAATTTCTGTTGAATTTTCCATTTTTACCTATTTCGACCGAAAAAACCCTAATTTTGAAGCTCCCGTCGTCAAGCTGAGAACAAATTTTTGAGCAGCAAATTCAAAAATAAACGAAATATTATTCCAGATGCGACGAAATGCTCTTTGAGCCCTACGGCACCTCTCTCCTGGGCTCCGGCTCCACACCATACGGCTTCAACGTCATCTGGAGTGCCACAGGCTTTGCCGTCGGAAAAAAATCAATAAATCGAGTGCTCGACAACGTGGCCTCACTGGCGATTGACGTGTACTCTTGTGAGAATCTGGCGACAAATTGCGGTCGTTGCCTAACCCTTGACGCGGACAAATACGATTGTGGCTGGTGCTCGCTGGATAGCAAATGCGCTCGACCGCACCAATGCTCAAATCGACAGATTCCGGAGAATTGGCTCAACGCGAGCCAACTATGCCCGAACCCGGTTATTGAGGATTTCAAGCCGAAAAAGGGATCGATTTTCGGCGGAACCCGGGTCACAATTAACGGAATCAACCTGGGACGCCACGTGTCAGATGTCGAAAAAGCCGTACAAATTGCAAATGTCCCGTGTGAAGTTGTCGAATATGTTCCGTCGCAGAAAATTGTGTGTGTTACTGGTAAATCGCCGATTAAGGGAAGCAATGAGCGAGGTGTTGTTGCGGTGAGTTTTGATGGGGGAGAAAGTCGATATATTTTTGAAAAATCGATAAATTTCCCGAAAAATCGATAATCCAACAACTCAAAAACAAAACTGAAAATCGATCATTTTTCAACAAAAAAATCGATAAGTTGTAGGAAAAGCGATGACGTTTTTTTTTTTAATAAAAGTTAAATTTTCCTAGAAAATCGATAATTTTCCAGAACAGTCGATAAATTTGCCGGAAAATCGATAAATTTCCTGGAGAGTCAATAAAATTGCCGAAAAATCGATGATTTTCACGAAAAAGCTATGAATTCGTGCCGGAAAAAGCGACAAATTACCCGTAAAATCGATAATTTCCCCCGAAAATCGATAAATTTGCCAAAAAAAACAAATCGATAAATCCGCCTGAAAATCGATAAATTTTGTGGAAAATGTGAATAATTTCCCTAAAAATCGATAATTTCCCGAAATATCAAAGAAATTTGAATGAAAAATCGATAAATATTCCGAAAATGGAAACATTTTCTATGAATTCAATAAATTTAGCGGAAAATCGATATTTTGTCGGAAACTCAATAATTTTGCCGGAAAAATCGTTGGAATATGGCTGAAAATTGATAATTTCGCGGTAAATCGATGCTTTTACAAAGAAATCGATAACTTCCAGGGAAAATCGATTTTTTGTTTAAAAAATTCAGAAATTTCCCGAAAATTCGATAACTTTCCCAAAAACTCGCTGAAATTTCGGAGAAAATCGATAATTTCCCCGGAAAATTAATAAATTTGCCGGAAAAGCGACAAAATACCCGAAAATCGATATATTTCCCGGAAAATCGATAAATAATTTTCATTTTTGCAGGTAACCCTCCGTCACGACTCTCTGAAGTTTTTTGCCCACTCAACCGAACATTTCTCTTATGTACAGCCAGTTGTGTCCTCAATGAAGCCAGTGAAGGGACCACGATCCGGCGGGACAGATGTCACATTGACTGGTGTTGATTTGGATACAGGTTTGTGAAAAAAAAATTGGGAAAAATCCAGAAAAAAGTTGAAAATTTTGCAAAATTAAAAAAAAAAATTTTGAACAATTTTTATATTTTTGAAATTGTCTCTTTGGAATCGAATTCAGCTCGACGAGAGCTTCAAAATGGCCTCCATATTGGCTAGGCATATTGGGTCTCACCGCGAAAACTACAGTAACCCCGTGGGTTTTCGTGTCGGGACCCAACATTTTTGAAAATAGTTCTAGCCTAGTCGATATTGAAGTCATTTTGAAGCTCTCGGTGAGCTGAGTTTGAATTTAATAATAAAAACAGAAAAGATGGGAGAAAAAAAGTTGCAAGTGCGCTCTAATGCGAACTTCTGTCAAAATTTCAATTTTCATATAGTTTTACCTATTTCGACAGGGAAAAATTCAAATTTCTGCTTGAAAATCAATCATTTTGTGAAAAATTTAAGATTTAATGAAAAATTGAAAAAAAAAATACAAAAAATGTGAAAAATAAATTTTCGAAATTAAAAAAAAAAATTTTTTGAAATTTTTAAAAATTTTTTATCCATTCCAGGAGCCGAAGTTACTGTCAGATTCGGACAAATTGGATGTAAAATTCTCGAGCGAGCTTCTGGATGGCTCAGATGTCGAATGGGAGCATCTGGAGAAGGAGGGCAGTTCCCACTGCACATCGCATTCGACGGGCAGCTCCAAAACCTACCGATTCCGATTTATTTCGAATTTACGTGAGTTTTGGTGGTGAATTTTGGATTCAGCTCGCCGAGAGCTTTGATTTAAGTATAAACATGACTTATTTTGATCGAATTTGAAGAAAATTTGGGTCCCGCCAAGAAAACCTCGGGTTTACTGTAGTTTTCGTGGTGGGACCCTAAATCGACAAATTAAGGTTAGATCGGTCAATATTAGACCCAAATCAGCTGAAAATGACAAACATATAACTGAGAAACCATAAATTTGGAAATTTAGAAAATCTCAAATTTTAAAAATTTTAAAAATTGAAATTTTAATTTTTTTTTTCTCGAATTTTTATCGATTTTGCTTTAGAAATCAGTTTGAGATTGTTAGGAGCTTCAAAATAAGTATAATCATGGCCCATTTTGCTCGAATTTGAGGATAATTGGGTCCCACCACGAAACCCTCTGGGTTACTGTAGTTTTCGTGGTGGGACCCATGTTAGAGGAATGTATATCATGATTATACTTAAATCAAAGCTCTCAGTGAGTTAAATGCGCTGAAATGAGAAATTTTGTGCAAAATTGAAAATCTAAAATTTTTTGAAAAAATAAATTTCGGAATTTTTCTTCAAACTTTCGAAAAAACAATTTTTTTTGTGAATAGTTTTCAATTTTCAGCTCCGATCCATCAGTTCAATCGATTTCACCAAACAAGACAATACCATCAGGCGGGATTACTGTAGATGTGTACGGTCAAGGCTTCACACTTTTACAGAGGCCACGTATGGTTTTTACTGGATTGGGGTAAGTTTTTTTTAGCCAAATCTAGATTTTTTTTTAATTTTTTTCCAATTTTCAGCGACGAAAAGTCTTATGGGCCCGCATGCTCCATTGAGGATGATCAAATGATGAAGTGTGCAACGCCGACGGCTCCCGGGAAGGATTCGGACAGGGGCTCACAGGAGAGAATTACAGAATATGCTTTTGATTTTGATGGCGCTGAGCTATAGTACGTAAATTTGAATTCAGCTCACTGAGAGCTTCAAAATAAGTATAATCATGACTAGGTTTGCTCAAATTTGGGTCCCGCCACGAAAACTACAGTAACCCAGAGGGTTTTCGTGGTGTGACCCAATTTTCTTTAATTTGAAGTTAGATAGGTCATGATTATACTTAAATTGAAGCTCTCGTTACACTGAATCTGAATTTGTTATTGAAAACTAAATTTTTAAATTTTTTAAAAAAATTTTGGAAATTTTTAGTAAAAAATTATTTTTCGACTTTTTTTTTCAAATCTCATTGAAACTCTAATCAATTTACTTAGGTGAAGTCAGCTCACCAAGAGCTTCAAAATTAGTATAATCATGCCCAACTCGACTCTAATTTGAAAAAAAGTTGGTTTTCGTGGTGGGACCCACCTTTCTTTAATTAAAAGCTAGATAGGTCATGATTATACTTAAATTGAAGCTCTCGTTACACTGAATCTGATTTTGTTATTGAAAATATAAAAGCAAAAAAATTTCGAAAAAAAAATGTTTTTGTAATTTTTTGAAAAATTTAAAAAATTCTTTTCCAAAATTAACCTTAAATTCAATAATTTTTTTTCAGTCGCTCCCGAATCAAAGTGATGCCTTCCCCAACCTTCGAAACCCTCTCAGAACCCCGATTCGTGCGCCCCGGCGAGGATTTTCTGACCCTTAACGGAAATCACCTGAACCTGGCCGCTTCGGAGAGGGATATTGATGTGAAAGTCGGCGGTGAACCATGCCCACTGACTGCTCTCGCCAATAAAGTGCTCACTTGCCAGCCGCCAGTGAAAAAGCCACGCGGAGCCGGAAAATTGAATCCAGAAATTGTGGTTACTGTCGGAAATGCGTCGTTTTCCATTGGAGAAGTATCGTATGACTCGCCGGGACTCTCATCGTCGCTTTTTTTCATTATCATGTTTTTTATCATTTTTATGATTGCTCTTATCATTTGCCTGATTGTGCTGTACCGCCGGAAGTCGAATACTCATCAGAGACAGATGAAATATTTGAAGACTCAAATGGATACGATTGAGATGAAGGTTTGTTGAGATTTTAGAAAAGTTTGGAAATTAAGAAAAAAATTGAAAATTTTCCAAAAAAAAAAGATTTTTTGGGCGAAAAAATTTTTGAAAAATTTTTGAAAATTTTTTTTTCAAATTTTATGGACTTTTTGAGTTATCGCCTATCTCACTGCACTCAGCTTATCGAGAGCTTCAAATTGAGTATAATCATGACCAATTTTGCTCTAATTCGGGTCCCGCCGCGAAAACTACAGTAACCCGGGAGTTTTCGCGGTGGGACCCCGAAATTTTACACTAGAAGCTAGATAGGTCGATACTATACTTAAACCAAAGCTCTCGATGAGCTGAACACAGTTTTATTCTGAAAAATGACCCAGTTTGAAAAATCTAAGATTTTTTGCAACAAAAAAAATTCCAAAAAAAAAATGTTTTTTAAATTTATTTTGGAAATTTTATGAACTTTGAGTTATATCATTGCACTATACTTTTCTGATTATACTTAAATTAAAGCTCTCGAAAAGTTGAGCATGAATTTCTACCGAAAATTGAAAAAATTTAAAAAAATTTCGAAACTTTTAATTCAAAATGTCCCGTTTTCCAGGTAGCCACAGAATGCAAGGAAGCCTTCGCCGAGCTTCAAACCTCTCTGAATCAATACACCGCAGATCTTCCACTCGGGACCCCAACAGCGCCCTTCCTCGAGTACAAGGACTACTGCGCCCGTGTGCTCTTCCCGAACGCCGGCAAAAACCACGCAGTGCTCAAAAATCTAGAAGTGGACACCCATAAGGCAGAAGCCATCGAAGCAGGGCTCCGCGAGTTCCATAAGCTGCTCATGAACAAGACATTCCTGCTCACAATGGTCCGGACGATGGAGGCCAACAAATATTTTGTTGGGAAGGATCGTGTCTATGTTGGAAGTCTTCTAATGGTTGTACTACAAGAGAAAATGGGTTACTGTACTGAGATGTTGAAGCAGTTGCTCCGAGAGTTGATTGAGAAAACTGTGGAGAAGAAGTTTCAGCCGAAAATATTGTTCCGTCGGAGTGAAAGTATTGCTGAGCGGATGCTCGCCGCGTGGTTCACATTTTTGCTACATGATCATTTAAAGGTACGTGGCGAAAATTGCAAAAAAAAATCGTTAATTCTCTAAAAAAAATCCGAAAAAAATTGATAATTTTCGAAAAAATCAATAATTTCCCAAAAAATCAATAATTTCATAAAAAATCAATAATTTCCCAAAAAATCAATAATTTCCCAAAAAATCAATAATTTCATTAAAAAAATCAATAATTTCATAAAAAATCAATAATTTCCCAAAAAATCAATAATTTCCCAAAAAATCAATAATTTCATTAAAAAAATCAATAATTTCCCAAAAAATCAATAATTTCCCAAAAAAATCAATAATTTCCCAAAAAATCAATAATTTCATAAAAAATCATTAATTTCACAAAAAATCATTAATTTCATTTAAAAAAATCAATAATTTCCCAAAAAATCAATAATTTCACAAAAAAACAATAATTTCACAAAAAATCAATAATTTCACAAAACATCGATAATTTCCGAAAAATTCAATAATTTCCCAAAAAATCATTAATTTCATTTAAAAAAATCAATAATTTCCCAAAAAATCAATAATTTCACAAAAACATCAATAATTTCACAAAACATCGATAATTTCCGAAAAAATCAATAATTTCATAAAAAATCAATAATTTCCCAAAAAATCATTAATTTCATTTTAAAAAAATCAATAATTTCCCAAAAAATCAATAATTTCCCAAAAAATTATTAATTTCATTTAAAAAAATCAATAATTTCCCAAAAAATCAATAATTTCCCAAAAAATCAATAATTTCCCAAAAAATCAATAATTTCCCAAAAAATCAATAATTTCCCAAAACATCGATAATTTCACAAAACATCGATAATTTCCGAAAAAGTCGATATTTTTTCTTCGGGAAACATCGATTAAAAATCCGGAAAACCAATAAATTTTCCGAAAAATCTATATATTTTGTGGTAAGTGTGAAAAATGCACAATTTTTTGCAAAAAATCTATTAATGTTCAAACTACCAATACAGTTTTTTGGAAAAATTATTCATCTGCCAGAAATTTGCCCAAGATTTGCAAAAATCCGATAATTTTGGAAAATATCGGTAAAACTCTCGGAAAAATCGATTAATTCCCCAAAAATTTCAATTTTTTAGACATACGATGCCGGAAAGAAGCTCTACGAGCTCTTCTGGGGAATCAAGCAACAAATGGAAAAAGGTCCACAAGACGCTCTAACCCTTGAAGCCCGTTATTCCCTTTCCGAGGAGAAACTGCTCCGAGCCACTTTCGAATACAAAGAGCTGATGGTTTTCGTGTCGGCCAGTGATTCGGTGTACAGTTCAACACAAGACATACCTGTAAGGGTACTAGACTGTGACACAATTACTCAGGTCAAGGAGAAGTGTCTCGACGCGAAATATCGCGGATATCGATTCGCGGATCGACCGGCTCCCGGTGATATGGAGTTGGAGTGGAAGACTGGAATGAATGGGAAAATGGCGTTACAGGTGAGTGCACTTTTTTGTGTGACGCGAGAAATTTTTTATATACAAGAATTCGATGCTTATTCAGTTTGTAATATAGATTTTTTGGAAAAATTTAATTGCAATTTTAAACAGGCACGTAAGTATGCAACTCACTTTTTAAAAATCTTTTTTTTTTAATTTTAATGGTAGCTTTTATTTTATTCTAAATGCGTGTTTTCCAAAATTTTAAACATAATCATAAAACATGGTAAATGAAATTGAAAAGGACCACTAAGTAAGATAAATAAAAAAAGTTAATTAATTTTAAAATGAAAAAAAGTGACCTACTAGTGTTGTATATTTACGAATGAGTTAATTTTGATAACGTGTGTAATATGGTTTTTATCAGAAATTCTTGAAAAAAAACCCAGGTTAAAATTATTTATACAAGTGTGTAATATCACTGCAACTTTTTCCTCACGAGGGACGAGGAAAAGTGGTTTCTAGGCCATGGCCGAGGGGCCGACAAGTTTCAGCGGCCATTTATCTTGCTTTGTTTTCCGCCTGTTTTCTTTTGTTTTTCACAGCTTTTTCCCGTTTTTTCTTAATAAAACTGATAAATAAATACTTTTTGCAGATGATAAAACAATTTCGAAGTAAAAAAATTATGTATTCAGTCGGCAAGCAGCGGTGAAAGTGGTCAATGCAATATGATGGATTACGGGAATACAAAACCTAAACTTTTTCTGAAACATGATACATATGATGCTTAGATGCTGAAATTACCTGATTTTCATAACGAGACCGCTGAAAAAGTTTTGAGGTTTTCAAAATTCAACTTTTTGTGCGAAAATCTCGACCTTTTCACCAAAAAAGTTGAATTTTGGAAAACTCAAAATTTTTTCAGCGGTCTCGTTATGAAAATCAGGTAGTCTCAGCATTTAAGCAGCATATGTATCATGTTTCAGAAAAAGTTTAGGTTTTGTATTCCCGTAATCCATCATAATGCATTGCCCACTTTCACCGCTACTTGCCGACTGAATACATAATTTTTTTACTTCGAAATTGTTTTATCATCTGCAAAAAGTATTTATTTATCAGTTTTATTAAGAAAAAACGAAAAAAATCGGTGAAAAACGAAAGAAAACAGGCGGAAAACAAAGCAAGATAAATGGCCGATGAAACTTGTCGGCCCCTCGGCCATGGCCTAGAAACCACTTTTCCTCGTCCCTCGTGAGGAATAAGTTGCAGTGTTTAAATAAATTTATTTTCAGAAAATTTCAAGAAACTTAAATATTTCTGATAGAATTAAACGTTAATAGTATTACATACATATATCATTGAAAATAGTATTGCACACATATCATAACATTGATAAGGTTTCTATGAATCGTTTCTAAAAACATTATATATTATTAATTCAGTTATTAGTATTTAAACTTAAATACTTGAAAATTCTAAAATTACAAATTTTTATTTTTCAGGATATTGATTCATCATCCCGTGTCGAGGGTGGAAATTGGAAGCGTCTGAATACTCTGGCTCACTACAATGTACCGAACAATGCGATACTCACGTTGACGTCCAAAAGCAATTCGTTGTATAATCTGGTGAATTTTTCGTCGACCTCCATGAAGACAGCGGTTATTACTTTTTCTCTCATTTTTTTTCCAACTTGATGAGCAAATTTTGGGTTTTTTGTGAAAAAAAATTTTTTAAACTTATTTTGACAAATTTTTTCAAATTTCAAATTTCAACGTTTTTTATCATTTTCATTATTTTCAGCTCACTGAGAGCTTTCAGAAAAGTATAATCATGACCCACTTTGCTAGAAAAATGCGAAAATTGGGTCCCGCCACGAAAACTACAGTAACCCGGAAGTTTTCGTGGTGGGCAAAGTAGGTCATGATTATACTTATTTTAAAGCTCTCGTTGAGTTGAAAACGATAAAAATGGCGTAATTTTTTGAAAAGTTAGAAATTTCAAAAAAAAATTAATTTTTCAGAATTTTTTTCCCAAATGTTTCCAATTAGATTCTTTCTTTTTTGAGTTATGGCCTATTTCATTGATATATGCTCAACAGGAGCTTCAATTTAAGTATAATCCTAATTAATTTACTTGGACTTGGCAAAACCTGGGTCCCGCCACGAAAACTACAGTAACCCGGGAGTTTTCGTGGTGGGACTCGGTATAGAGCAAAGTAGGTCATGATTATACTCATTTTGATGCTAATGAGAAGCTGAGGACGAAAATAACAATGAAAATATGAAAAATCAGCAAATTTTCAAAATTTAAATTTGGCTACAAAATTTTTTTTCCAAAATTTTTTTTTTTTGGAAAATTTTCTCTTAAAGCTGAACCTTATAATAACTTTAATAAAAAATTTCCAGAGCATACTATCGGATAGATCAGAAAAATCGTCAGTTTCAATGAAAACGCCCGGAGTCGGCTCACCGAAGCCCTGGGGAGCCCCGCCATCAGTGATAGCCGATCACGCGAGTTCATCAGCTGATACTGATAACGGATTCAAGCTTTATCATCTGGTAAAGCCTACGGAGCACGGACCAACGGATTCCCAAGAGAAAATGGTGACGGAGATCTACCTGACGCGCCTACTCATGATGAAGGGAACCCTGGCGAAATTCATCACTTCTCTGTTGGAGAGCATCTTTTCGTCGTCTACAGTACCCCCTTGCATTAAGTATATGTTTGATTTTATGGATGAACAAGCTCGAGAGCATGGAATCAACGATCCGGAGGTGGTGCACGCGTGGAAGAGCAACGCATTGCCTCTGAGGTTTTGGGTCAATTTGATCAAGAACCCGTAAGTTTGCGGGGGTGGGAGTGGGAAATTCGAAATTATCGTGAAAATTAGACCGGGAAATTCAAAAAGATTGAAAACATTTGAGCTTAAATTTTTTTTCAAATTTTTCAAAAAAAATTTTTTTCGAAATTTTGGAATTTGTTTTCAATTTCATGAAAATAACACTCGTCTCGTCGAGAGCTTCAATTTAAGTATAATCATGACCTACGTTGCTCGAATATGAAAATTTTGGGGTCCCGCCACGAAAACTACAGTAAACCGGGAGTTATCGTGGCGGGACCAATTTCAGAGGAAAACATGTCGTGGTTATACTTATTTTGAATCTCTCAGCGAGCTAGAAACAATAAAAATGAGCAAAACTTGCAGAAAAACAAGTTAAAAAAAATTTTCCGAAAAAAAAAACAGTTTTTCAAAAAAAAAATTTTTTTCGGAATTTTGGAAGTTGTTTCTAATTTCAAAAACAACAAAAAATAACATTCGGCTCACCGAAATTTAAGTATATTCATGACCTACTTTGCTCAATTTGAAAATTTTGGGTCCCACCGAGAAAACCACAGGGTTACTGTAGTTTTCGTGGCGGGACCCATTTTAGTGAGAAACATGTCATGATTATACTTATTTTGAAGCTCTTGCTAAGCTAGAAACGAGAAAAGTAATGAAAACTAACAAAAGCACGAGTAAAAATTTTTTCTGAAAATTTCCACAAAAATTTTTTTTAATTTAATTTTTTTTCAGCCATTTCCTATTCGACATCCAAAAGCCCACCAAAATCGAAGGATGCTTGTCAGTAGTTGCTCAAACTCTAATGGATGCCTGTTCCACTCAAGACCATCAGCTCACGAAAGACTCGCCGAGCTCAAAGCTCCTTTTCGCAAAGGATATGTACCAATACAGGGACCTTGTCGACTCGTATTACACTGAAATTTCCATGACGCCGCGTATTGATGATGCGACGATGGGCGCCAATTTGTCTGCAGAATCCCGACAACACAACGGAGAATTCCACGTTTTTTCGGCGCTCAACGAGCTCTACAAGTACCTGGATCAGTATAAGGAGAGCATTATCGATGCGTTGGAGAGCAATGAGCACGCTCAGGCAAGCAGGCTGCCTGGGAGGTTACAGGTAAGGCGGGAAATGGAAAAAATTTGAGCAGAAACGGCGAAAAAGAAACGATTTTGATGCTAAATTAGTTGGTGGCCGAACTTTTGCTCTAGTGGCCTAGAAATCTGAAAACTAGTCCTCTGAAACTTTGGGATTAATGCTCTCCAAAAAAATCCCAAAAATCTATGAAAACCTGCCGAATTCGGTTCATGGTCGAATTTTCCATGTGGTGGCCGAACTTTTCAAATTGGTGGCCTAGAAAACTCGAAATCGTCTTTTTTCGGATAAAAAATTGCGAACGAAAAACAAACGATTTTGAGCCAAATTCAGCTCATGGCCGAACTTTTTCAGTTGGTGGCTAGAAACCCATATTTCTGGAAAACTAGTCCGAGGCCTAGAAATTGAAATTTTTTAAAACCAATTACCGCCTAAATTTTTAAAATTTTATTTAAAAAAATAAAAAAATCGATAATTTCCTCCAAAAATCTATAATTTTTCAGGATCTGCTGGCACTTATGGAATCAGATTACTACCGGGCAACCGATTATGAATCATCAACACTCGGACTCGGATACAATTCAAATAGCCGCCTAATGCCACGTGATCGACTGTGATTATCGATTTTTTGCCAATTTATTGATTTATTGATTTTTTTGGCGGCGGCTGCGGTGTGGCGGAAATATCGATTTTTTCGAAATTTTATCGATTTTTCAGAATGTTTATCGATTGTTCGGAGTTTCATCAATTTTTCGAGATTTTATCGATTTTTTCAGAGTTTTAATCGACTTTTCCGGAATTTTATAGATTTTTCACCAAAAATCGATATTTTTAGGAGACCTCTCGAAACTTATCGATTTTTCTGAAATTTTATCCAATTTGTTGCCAATTTTATGTTAAATTTATCGATTTCCACCCCCTCTGCCGTCGCCGAAAAGTGTATATTTAGTCATTTATTTTTATAATTTCAAATTTTCCATTGTTTTACGTGTATTTTCCTGTTACAGTGCGTGTGTCAATCCATTTTCCCACTCAATTAATTTTAGGTACTTTTCCCTAATTTTTATCGACTTTTTGCCCCCTTTCCCCTCCCTTTATCCAAAAAAAAATCCTCACAATTTTCGGCCATTTCCGACGAATTTACGGGTTTTTCAGCGCGAAAAAAATGTCTTTAGATTTTTTTTTGATCTACCACTACTTTTCCCCGCCAATTTTTGAGTAGTTTTTTCAAGTTTTCTAATTTTCAAAATTTTTTTTGTTTTTTTCGTTTTCGTGTGCTTTAATAAAAATTTTAATTTAATTCAAATTTTTTAACAAATTTTTTTATAAAAAAAGGAACGAAAGAAAAAACAACAAAAACAAGTAGAAAACGAACAAAAAAAAGATTTGATTAACATATGATTAATCTATCGGTATTGAGATCTAGGTTTATTGTTAGATTTCATTTTAGGAGACAGGGAGTAATTTGGAATACTATTCAAACGCTAAAAATATCAATTGAACAAAAAAATGGGGTTTTCAGATCGTTGAAAACTAAAACTTTAAAAATTGTCTATCGGTTCGCAAATGTCATTACCGGTGTGTCGGAGGAAGAAACAAGGAGAATTATTTAGAAATGTCAAAAAAGAAAAAAGAGAACTGTATCGATTGGCAGCATCATATTATTCAAACATTGGATCCTCCATGGAGGACCACACTTCATCTTGTGCTTGCCTGGACCCTGAACGCTGCTGAATAACTCAAATTAATTGAAGTTCACTGTGACACTGCAATTTTTTCCTCACGAGGGACGAGGAAAAGTGGTTTCTAGGCCAAGGCCGAGGGGCCGACAAGATTCAGCGGCCATTTATCTTGCTTTGTTTTCCGCCTGTTTTCTTTTGTTTTTCATCGATTTTTTTTCGTTTTTCTTAATAAAACTGATAAATAAATATTTTTTGCAGATGCTAAAACAATTTCCAAGTAAAAAAATCATGTATTCAGTGGGCAAGCAGCGGTGAAAGTGGCCAATGTAAAATGATGGATTACGGGAATACAAAACCTAAACTTTTTCTGAAACATGAAACATATGCTGCTTAGATGCTGAAACTACCTGATTTTCATAACGAGACCGCTGAAAAAGTTTTGAGGTTTTCAAAATTCAACTTTTTTGGTGAAAAAGTCGAGATTTTCGCACAAAAAGTTGAATTTTGAAAACCTCAAAACTTTTTCAGCGGTCTCGATATGAAAATCAGGTAGTTTCTGCATCTAAGCAGCATATGTATCATGTTTCAGAAAAAGTTTAGGTTTTGTATTCCCGTAATCCATCATATTGCATTGACCACTTTCACCGCTGCTTGCCCACTGAATACATAATTTTTTTACTTGGAAATTGTCTTAGCATCTGCAAAAATATTTATTTATCAGTTTAAATAAGAAAAAACGGGAAAAAGCTGTGAAAAACGAAAGAAAACAGGCGGAAAACAAAGCAAGATAAATGGCCGCTGAAACTTGTCGGCCCCTCGGCCATGGCCTAGAAACCACTTTTCCTCGTCCCTCGTGAGGAAAAAGTTGCAGTGTGTGAAGATCGGGTAGTTACCGATTTCTTGTGAATTTTTGTGTGCCGCGTTCGTTCATCACATCGCGCAAATTTTTTGCCGCAAATGTCGCAGGAGTATGGTTTTTCGCCAGTGTGAGTGCGCACGTGGGTCGTCAAATGGTCCGATCGGGAGAAACGACGCATACAAATTCGGCACTGAAAAATTTATTTATGTTATTAATGAGTTCAGCTTTGAGAGAAAAATTTTCCAAAAAAATTAATTTTGAAAAAAACTTTTTTTTTGAAATTTCCAAAATTTTGAACATATTCGGATTAATTTTGTTTTTGATATTATTATCATTTACAGTTCACCAAGATCTTTAAAATAAAGATAATCATGACCTACTTGGCTCTATGCCGCGTCCCACCACGAAAACTCCCGGGTTACTGTAGTTTTCGTGGCGGGACCCAACTTTTGTGGAGTTTAAGCAAAGTAGGTCATGATTATACTTAAATTGAAGCTCCTGTTGAGCTTATATCAATGAAATAGGCCAATACTCCAAAAAATCGAATTGAAAAAAATGGAAAGAAAGTTTTTTTTGTTTTCTCAGGCAACTCAAATCTAATATGAAAATATTAAATAGCAATATTTTTGTAGTTGGGTGATATTTCAAGATAAAATCGCAATATTCCGAGACTTATTCAAAATCTTTTTAGATTGAGCAATCTTTTGAGAATATTTCGCAATATTTTGAGGTTGATTCGCATTATTTCTGAATCTGAAAATATTACGAAAAATTCGTAATATTTTGAGATGACATAGCAATCTTTTGAGATTGGTTCGCAATCTTTCTGAAATCTAAAAATATTACAAACAAATGTGTAATATTCTAAGATTAATTTGCAATCTTTTTGCAGTCCATAAAGATTACAAAACACCATTTCCAAATTTCCATCGGCTTCACATGATCGTGATATATATACAACATATTGCAATTATGATTACTGTTCCGTTCTAAATTCTCTTTTCTTTCAAATGATAAAAGACTTTTCAAAGTAAAAAACAGCTACATGAAAATCTATAAAAAAGGAGTATCTAACTGTTAACGGATATTTGATTTTTCGTTGCATATTGTAGAAGGAGTTTTTGCAGAGAAAGCCACAGAATTCACAAATCTGTCCACTCATGTAATTTTTTCTAGATAATTGGCCGGTCATATTATAAATTCAGTCAAACAATCACGGAGATTGGTCGAATACATTAAAGTAGACTGACAACTATTCATTCACGCGTGATGCGTTTGAGATTTTCTGATTTCAATTGAAATCATAAAATATTGTCAACAGCAAGCATGTTCCCAGTATACTCATCATTTTAATCAAATTGTTAGTGAAAAAAAATATTGAAAAAATAAAATTTTATTCTCTCTTTGACAAAAATTCGGAAAAATTGCAATTCTAACATTTTTAAAAGCATAACAAATAAATCGTTTTTCCACATTCGCTTTCAAAGAAAGTTATCCAATTTCGCTCTGACACTTAGAAAATTTGCGAAAAGTCACTGATTTCCCATCAAAAGTAACGAAAAGGACGTGCGCCCATCAACTATTTACTTAAGCAATAACTAAATCTAGATGCGACACGTACAGAATGGCTCAACAGGTAAGATAATGGTTCATAGACTCAACGACAAGCGACGGACAAGTTCAACTCCCCTCAATGGCAACAAAAGTTCTTCGAGTTATCACAAAACAGTTCTAGAATAGTCGTTGAATGCATTTTTAATATTTAGAAACAAATTCGCAATATTTTGAGACAAAATCGCAATATTCTGAGACGAAATCTCAATCTTTGCAGATGAAATCTCAATCTTCGGAGACGAGTTCGCAGTCTTTTGTGACAAATTAGTAATCTTTTGAGATAAAACCGAAGTCTTCCTAGAAATTTCACACTTTCGCAATATTTTGAGATGAAATTGTAATCTTTTGAGACAAAATTGAAATCTATTCGAAATTTTTAGTAATCGTATATGGACGCACTATTTCTCGTTTTTACTACAAAAATATTGCTATTTAATATTTTTATATTAGATTTGAGTTGCCTGAGTTGTGACTTTTCCAAAAATTTCGATATACTTATCGTTTTATGATATAATTTTATTTGAATTGGACATGACATTTTCGTGTTTAAATTACACCGTTTTACAGCACGGTTTTTACATAAAGCAGCTTGAACTCAACAAACATGACTTATAAGAAAATTTTCGAAGTCTTGAAGTTTTTTCTCCCAATTTATGAAAATTTCCTGTACTTTTAGTAGTATTTATCTAAATAGGTACTACATATTCCATTTGTTTTCCCACATCCACTACTATTTATTTAAATAGATTTTCAGATTTCTCAAATAATGTATTTAAATCACTCATCAGAGCTATTCTGAACGTCATTTCCTGAAACTTATTTGCCTAAAATTTTGAAACAAAAAAAGATATTTGGATTTCCATAGTCTCACACATACACAAAATAATTTCTACTTTTGTACCAAGATCGTTTTTCAGCTTTTGAATTTTTGATTACTAGTCGCTGTCAGTACCTGAAATGGCTTTTGGCCTGTATGAATCCTAATATGTCTCGTCAGTTCGTCACTTCTTGAGAACTTCTTGTCACATTCATCTCGTGGGCACTTGTACGGTCTGTCTTGGAGATGCATCTTTGAGGACTGAAATACAGTTTTTTAAAAACTGGTACTGCATATATTAATATATGTAATACATACCTTCATTTTTTGGCAGCCAATGTTTTTTGGCTCTTCAGGAGTGGATGAAAACTTGAAGGAATTGAAGTCATTATCTGAATCATTGAACAGTTATTGCACTGCAACTTTTTCCTCACGAGGGACGAGGAGAAGTGGTTTCTAGGCCATGGCTGAGGGGCCGACAAGTTTCAGCGGCCATTTATCTTGCTTTGTTTTCCGCCTGTTTTCTTTTGTTTTTCACAGCTTTTTCCCGTTTTTTCTTATTAAAACTGATAAATAAATATTTTTGCAGATGCTAAAACAATTTCCAAGTAAAAAATTATGTATTCAGTGGGCAAGCAGCGGTGAAAGTGGTCAATGCAATATGATGGATTACGGGAATAAAAAACCCAAACTTTTTCTGAAACATGATACATATGATGCTTAAATGCTGAAATTACCTGATTTTCATAACGAGACCGCTGAAAAAGTTTTGAGGTTTTCAAAATTCAACTTTTTGGTGAAAAAGTCGAGATTTTCGCACAAAAAGTTGAATTTTGAAAACCTCAAAACTTTTTCAGCGGTCTCGTTATGAAAATCAGGTAGTTTCAGCATCTAAGCAGCATATGTATCATGTTTCAGAAAAAGTTTAGGTTTTGTATTCCCGTAATCCATCATTTTACATTGCCCACTTTCACCGCTGCTTGCCCACTGAATACATAATTTTTTTACTTGGAAATTGTTTTAGCATCTGCAAAAAATATTTATTTATCAGTTTTATTAAGAAAAAACGAAAAAAAATCGATGAAAAACAAAAGAAAACAGGCGGAAAACAAAGCAAGATAAATGGCCGCTGAAACTTGTCGGCCCCTCGGCCTTGGCCTAGAAACCACTTTTCCTCGTCCCTCGTGAGGAAAAAGTTGCAGTGATTGTAAGGAACATTTCGATAAAGTTGATACCTGAGAAGTTGTAGCTGTAGTCATCCATTGGCTCAGTTTTTAGCTCGAAATGTGCCAAGCTAGCGCTGTCTCTGAATATTATAAAGTATAGAAAGTTGCATCTTGTACTTCTTTGACTTACGAAAATGACGTGTGAGTTTTCGAATCGGATGGTTCTTGATAATTCAATCCAACCGTTTTCGAGTCCACAACTGATTCTGGCACACCTGCTTTGTTAGTGAGGTTTTGCAACAAGTGCTCTACCATTGGCGAAAACTGGAACATCGCAGCAGATAAACCTGAAATTTCATTAGACTTGGCTTCTTAGCAGCGCCAGCGGGGAAATTGCTTTAAAACATGCCTACGGTATCACAATGACCAAATATCATGATAAAAATTTTCAAAAAATTTTTCTAGATTTTATATGATTTTTTGAAAATTGAAACAATTTCATTTTTTCCCTAATTCTTATTTAAATTTCCTCCAATTAAGCTTGTTCGTTGGAGCGCGCTTGCATTATTTTCATTAATTTTTTAAAAATTAATTCTCATTATTTCACTGGTTTTCTTCATTTTTTGGGGTTTTTTTTGGGGTTGTCTGAAATTACGCGATCCGACGACGCAGAGCCTGAAATTAGTATTTTTCGGAGTTTTAGGCATTTTCAGTTACTTTTCAATAAAAATTTTGCATTTTTCTTGTTTATTTCTTTCATTTTCCGATTAAAACCCCTAAAAAAATGAACAAAATCAGTAAAATACATAATGCAAGTGCGCTCCATCGAACAAATCCAATTGGCGGAAATTAAAATATAATTAGGCAAAAACTGAGATATTTTAAACTTTCAAAAAATCAAATAAAATCTAGAAATTTTTTTGAATTTTTTAATCGTGATCTTTGGTCATTGTGACCCCATAGGCATTAAAGCAATTTCCCACTTTTAATCTGAAATTTTGTATAAAAACCTGGAGAATCTAGGCCACTCGGTCCTGTTGAACTGATTTCTATATCTTTTAACTTCAACTCTTCTGATTTCTGCTCATTATTCCCGTTTATCGGCACTCCAAAACTAATATTTCCTAGAAGATCCTTAAGCTTTGTCTCGGCCGTTTGAGGAGGAAATCCAAAAAATCCATTGGCTTTAGGCGTCCCGTCAATATTCATCGGTGTGTGTCCTATAAACTGAAAATTGTTTGAAAAAATCAAATTCGCCTCGCCGAGAGCTTCAAATTGAGTATAATCACGACTTACTTCGCTCAAATGCCACAAAAATTGGGTCCCGCCGCGAAAACCACAGGGTACTGTAGTTTTCGGGACCCATTTTAAAGGAAAGCATGTCATGATTAGACTTGTTTTGAAGCTCTCGGTAAGCTAGAAACAATGAAAAAGAAAACAAAAAACGAATAAAAAACAAGTTAACATTTTTTGAATTTTTAAAAAAAAATTTTGAAAATTCTTTTGGCTGATAAATTGAGCTAGAACCTATTTTTCAGAGCAAAAATCGGATTTTTATTCATTTTTCACCGGAAAATCAAGTGGTTTTGCGGTTTTTGCAAGTATTCGCTAATTTTAAGCCAAAAAACCTGAAAAGTTTCAATTTTGAATTGAAAATGTTGGATTTTTTGGCCAAAATCCACAAATTTTCTTTTTTTTTACCTAGATTTTACCCAAATTCAAATTCTCTTAACAATTTTCAGAGTTTTCAATAAGAATATAATATTTTTTAACTAATTTAATGAAAATTCAAGCTAAAACTCGAATCTTTAGTCCAAAAATAGCTTAAAAACATGATTTTGAGGTCGTTTAAACGTAAAAAATGGTTATTTTTGATTGGAACAAGCGTTTTTCTAAATTTCTAACTTAATTTTAGTCTAAAAAGCAGTTTTGCGCTAAAACTTTCCGCGCAGCCCTATTCAAATGTGCAAACACACACGTTTCACGCACGCCGGCGAAACCTCGTTTTTGTCGGCTGCGGGACTTCCTTAAGATCCCTCGATAACTTCTCAATGTTGTACCCTCCATAGACGGACGGGGCGAAGCCCGGGAGAGCCCGAGAGAGGATATTCGTCCTTCCCAGACGTAAAACGTTCCGTTTCAAACTGCGTAGCGGTTTTTCAAACGGTCAATCAGGCAGCTTTTTCAAACGGTCAATCAGGCAGCTTTTTCAAACGGTCAATCAGGCAGCTTTTTCAAACGGTCAATCAGGCGGCCTTTAGGACTGATTCAGGACTAAAGGTGCCCCCCGTCTATTAATTTTTGAATAAAGGATCCCGAGAGCTCTCGGAATCCGAGAATCAATTCAAACAATCGGGTTTTTGACGAAGAAAGGAATTGATTTTCAAACTTTTTTCGCGGAAAGCTGCCGAAATTCGAAGAATATTTCAATGCATTTTTCAAGAAAATTATCGATTTTTCGCGAAAATTATTGCTTTTTTTTGAGAAATTTATCGATTTTCAAAGAAAATTATCGACTTTCGGAGAAAATTATTATTTTTTTGAGCAAATTGTCGATTTTTGAGAGAATTATCGATTTTTCCAAAAAAATTATCAGTTTTTCCAAAAAATTATCGATTTTTACAGAAAACTATCGATTTTTGAGAAAATTGTCGATTTTTCCACAAAATTATTGATTTTTTGGAAAAATTATCAAATTTTCCGCAAATTAATCATCTTTTTTGTGGAAAATAATCGATTTTTTTTTTGCGAAAATTATTGATTTTTTAAAGAAAAATAACCTACTTTTCCCCACTATTATCGGAAATTATCCATTTTTTAGCGTTGTTTCAAGTTTTTTCGTATGTTCAAACAAAATCAGCAAGAGTATTCAGATATAAGTTTGAAAATGGCGAAAAATGAAAATTCCAAGAAAAAAAACTAAATTCAAACTTCCCTCCGCTTTTCTCCGGTGCAAACGCGCTCCACCGCACTTTCTTTTTTATTTTCATTTTCGTCGCATTTCCGTTCATTTTTGCTCATTTTCGCCCGTTTTCCTCAAATTTTCCACATTTTTCAGCAAATGCCACGTCATGAAACAGATTGTCGATACTTTGCAAACGGATATTGCTCAAAAGGCAACACCTGCACGTCTGTAGTCCCCCGGAAACTGGGTCTTTGCAAAAAATCAATATTTTCAGGTTTACACATGACGTGGCGACCCGCAACGAGAATATTTGCCATTTTAATCTTGTCGGGAAGTGAGTTAGCCGGAAAATGACGGGAATTTCGAGAAAAAACCAAGAAATTGCGAAAAATTTCGCAATTTTTCCGCGAAAAAATTCAAAAATTCATTTATATGCTTTTCAGATGCTCATATGGCCGCGCGTGTCGCTTTCTTCACACCCGACCACGAAACGACGAACTTCCATCATGTTCAACACCGCAAACTTCACAGAATCAACAAAATCTCCAAAATTCTGGCCAAAGAGTTCGACCGAAGCAGCTCCCGGAGTTGAAGTTCAATGCTCAAGCCGCCGAATTTGTTCCGCGTTGGAAAATGCCGCAAAGAGGTTGGAAATTGTTGAAAAAGTGAAAAATCTGGGATTTTTATCAATTTTTCAGCGAAAAAATCGATTTTTTCAGGCCCGGTGACGTCATACGCTGGAGCGGCGGCTTCAGCCGACCACGGGGAGAGCTCATCGAGCTTCCAATCATCGCATGAACAAGCTCAACTCATGATGTGCCCTTATCATCAGAAAAGTGGTGATTGTAACCGTCAGGATATGGATTGCCCGTTTGCTCACGGGAATTATTGTGATATGTGTCAGCAGTGGAGCCTTCATCCTTATAATGCAGAGCTGCGCAAGAAACATGAGAATGTACGGCTGAAAAAGCTTGAAAATCCAGAAAAATTACATTTTTGCACCTAAAAAATGGAAAAATACAGAGAAATTGACGAAAAACCCCGTTTTTCCGGGAATTTTTGTGCCAAAATGGTGAAAAAAAAGCTGAAAAGTTGCATTTTCGAGCCAAAGTTACAATTCTTCAGCTAAAATTCTCAAAATTCTATTTTTTTTCCTAAAAATCTTCAATTTTTCCTTTTAAAACTTATTTTTCTGGGATTATGTACTATTTTCGAACAGAAATTCTAATTCTTCAGAACCATTAGAAATTTTTTCCGCGAAATTTGTAAAAAATTGCCCAAAAAATGGCGTTCTATTCGGAAATTCACTGTAAAATTGAAATTTTCCACCGAAAATTTGGAAAAATCCAAAAAATTTGAGCAAAACCGCCGGAAAAAGCTGAAAAGTTGAATTTTTGAGCCAAAATTGTGAATTTTCACACTTTTCGACCGGGAATTTCCGAAAAATCAGTCGAAATTGTCATTTCTTAGCGCTAAAATTATAAATTTTGAGAGAAATTTATGTTTTAGCTCGAAGCTTTTTTATTTTTTTGAATTTTAGGCGATTAAAAATCACAATTCCGAACTTATCGAAAAAGAAATCTTTAAAAGCGGATTTTGAAGAAAAAAACACTTTTTTTTGATAAATTGCTTTAAAACCCGACTTTTGTTGTAAAATTTGTAGAAAATTCACTAAAAATTTCGAATGTTTCTGTTAAAAACCTGAAAATCTTTTTTTTTTAGCTAAAAACCTCCATTTTTCGGCTAAAATTACCATTTTTTGGTTAAAAATTTCCATTTTTATCTAAAAATTAAATTTTTTTAGATAAAAAATTTCGATTTTTAGTCAAAAATCCTTTTTTCAGCTTAAAATTCCATTTTTTAAAGGTATAATTATATATTCCCATATTTTTAGCTAAAAATTCCTTCTTTTTTTTTCTAAAAATCGCAGTTTTCAGCTAAAAATTCCCAGTTTTTATCGAAAAAAAAAACCCAATTTAATTCCATTTTTAGGCTAAAAATTCCCTATTTTTCCAGTTAAAATGACCATTTTTAACGAAAATCCTATTTTTTCTTTAAAAAAAACAAATTTTTAAATCTAAAATGCCCCGTTTTCAGCTAAAATTCCCATTTTTTCAGTAAAAATCTCCAATTTTTTTACAGGAATGCGTCGCAAATCACACAACAGAAATGGAACGAGCCTTCCTTCTCCAAAAAACTGAACAAAAAACGTGCGGAATTTGTATGGAGAACATTTTCGAGAAAAATTTGCGTTTTGGAATATTAAACGGATGTCAACACTGCTTTTGCCTGGATTGTATCCGTCAATGGAGATCAAAAGATCAGGAAAATGTGGAATTGGCGACAAAAACGGTTAGAAGTTGTCCAGAATGTAGGCAACACTCGGATTATGTTATACCATCACTGTTTTGGGTGGAAAGTGGACAGGAAAAGGATTTATTGATTGAAATGTATAAGGAAAATACGAAAAGAAAGATTTGCAAGTACTATTCGGTAAGGAAAATGTGGATTTTTAGGTTTTTTGAGTGGTAAATTAGAAAATTCTGTGAATTTTGGACTAAAAAAAAAAATTAAAAGTAACATTTCAAGTGGAAAATTCGAATTTTTTGGTGAAATTTCCACCAAAATCACGATTTTTCAGCAAAAATCCTGAATAGTCCATAATTGTCTGGAAAAATCAATAATATTTTGGAAAAAATCGATAATCTTTATTACTGTGTATTTTCTTCGTTTCTTCTACAACTTTAAAAGAAGGAATATTTCTGCAAAAAATGGTCTCGACACGAATGGCCTCTTTTTTTAGTCGTAAAGGGAGAACATGATATAAATATACTGCTAAAAAATTACAAAAACCTAAAAAAATATTTTTTCTTTAAAGGTAGAGTACCGAAATTTGAGACCTTGCTTTTCTGGACCCAAATTGGTCAAAAACTACCGAATCCCGTAATGAGACGTTTTGAAAATTTCCCAAAAAAAAGTTATGGTGGTTCAAAGTTCAGCAAAATAAGGCCCATTTTTAGCTAAAATCAAAAAATTTTCCATCTTCTCGGTGTCGCAACGTCTGGAACATAATTTTTATTTAATTATCACTTTTCCATAAATATTGTGGTGTTTGATTAGGCGTTTATTTGTTGATTTAAGTACATTTATAGTCAGTGGGGCACAAATAAAAGTTACATTTTTGTGCCCCACTGACCATAAATGTACTTAAATCAACGAATAAACGCTTAATCAAACACCACAATAATTATTAAAAAGTGATAAATAAATAAAAGTTAGGTTCCAGACGTTGCGACACCGAGAAGTTGGAAAAAATTAGATTTTAGCTGAACATGGGCCTTATTTTGCTGAACTTTGAACCGCCATAACTTTTTTTGAGAAATTTTCAGAACATCTCATTACGAAATTCGGTAGTTTTTTTACCAATTTGGGTCCAGAAAAGCAAAGTCTCAAATTTCGGTGCTCCACCTTTAAATAAAAAATATTTTCAGGTTTTTGTAATTTTTTAGCAGTATATTTATATCATGTTCTCCCTTTACGACTAAAAAAAGAGGCCATTCGTGTCGAGACCATTTTTTGCACAAATATTCCTTCTTTTAAAGTTATAGAAGAAAAAACGAAGAAAATACACAGTAATAAAGATTATCGATTTTTTCCAAAATATTATTGATTTTTCCAGACAATTATGGACTATTGAGGATTTTTACGGAAAAATGGTGATTTTGGTGGAAATTTCACCAAAAAATTCGAATTTTCCACTTGAAATGTTACATTTTTTAGTCCAAAATGCACCAAAATTGGATTTTAAAAGATTTCACATTTTTGCAGAACGAGCGATCCCGTGGTGCATGTCCATTCGGAAACAAATGCTTCTATAAACATCAACTTCCAGATGGTTCTATTGATCCTGGTACGACGAGCAGCAAACTGACGAGAAATTGAGATTTTTTTGGAAAATACAGCTTTTGTTCGAAAATTTTACCAGAAAAATGGATGAAATCACAAATTTTTCACACAATTATTATGGAAAATTGTCCGAAAATTCACAAAAATGGTTGAAAAACATTGAAAAACACGAAAAACTGATTTTCAGCGAGATTTTTGTGTAAAAATGTTTTTGCTCAATTTTTTTAAAGACAATTTTCACTTCTTTCTTCGGAAAATTTACGATTTTACGATTTTAACTGAAATATCGAGACATTTTTTTTCTGAAAAACTACAAAATTCAGTATAAAAATGCAATTTATACTGAAATTTTTGAGATTTTTTCCCAATCTGTATTGAAATTTCCAGGAGAAACCGCAGATTTTCCATTTTTCAACAGTTTTGAAATCTATTTTTTTTCGCTGAAAAATTTCTGAAATTTCTCTTCGAAAAATGCCTATTTTCAGCCCAATTTGCAATATAAACATGTGATTTTTTCTTTAAAATTTCCCAAATTTTTCCAGGAAAAATATCGTTTTTCCCGGTTTTCGCAACAAAAAAAAAATCAAAAACCCCGGCAAAAAATCTGATGAAAAAGAAAAATGGATTTTTTTTCCCCACTTTTTCAGCAAAAATGGCAGTTTTTGGCAAAAATACCTGTTTTACACGGGTAATTCTGCAATTTTTCCCGGAAAATCGATATTTTCCGGGAAAAAAAATCAATAATTTCCTTTAAAAACCGGTAGATTCTGAAAAGGTCTTAACTTCCAAAATAACTTCCAAAAAGTTCGATAATTTCTGAAATCACAGAAAATTGGCACATTTTTCAGCTAAAAAGACTAGAACCCCCGTTTTTAAATGAAAATTCTATAAATTTATCTGAAAAATTTCAAATTTTGCCGAAAATTGCCATTTTTTGGCTAAAACCCTGTCTTTTCAAAAAATTTTCCTGAAAATTCAAAATATCTCCGCCGTTTTCAGCGAAAAATCAGATTTCTGCCAAGGAAAAAACAGATTTCTGCCAAGGAACCCCTTTTTATATGAGAATTCTGTAATTTTTTCCCAATTTTCAGCAGAAATTGGCACATTTTCCGGCTAAAAGGCTAATTTATTTCAGAATTTTCTGTGATTTTTTCCGGAAAAATGAAAATTTCAGAAAAAAATCACTAAGAATTGGCTAATTTTTCTAAAAATCGTTTTTTTTTCTGAAAAAAAAACGATAATTTCCGGAACAATTTCAATAGCCTGTTTTTAAAATAAGAAAATTCTGGAAAATTCAAATTCTTCCCAAAATTGCCTGTTTTATCCGAAAATTCTGTAATATTTACAGGAGAAGCCCCATCGAGCCGCCGTCGCCCACGCCTTGTCGATTTTCTATTCGATGATAATTCGGATTCCGACGAGGAAACATTCCGCCGATTCCAAGAAGAACACGAGGAAGAACAAGAGGAATTACTGAGATTTGTGGCCGAAACTCTGCCGGAAGCTGACGAAGAATCGGAACTTTTTCGACAAATTACCGAAGTTCTTCGGCATTATCAAATATCTGGGCATCGACGTGGTTTTCAATGAATTTTTGACATTTTTTCCGTCCAAAAATCATGTATTTTGTGTAATTTTCGCCGCGAAAATTGAGTTTTCTGAATAGAAATTGTGGAAAAATCGTAGAAATTGAAGATTTTCGACTGGAAAGTCAATTTTAAAGCTTTTTCTTTGTATTTTTAGCTTAAAAATCAGTTTTTCCACCAAAAATTTTTCCAAAAGAATCGCTAAAAACCTCAAATGTTTCATTTTTCCGGAAATATCGTCTGAAATTAACAATTTCTGAGAATTTTCCGAAATTCGAAAAGCTGTGTTTTATTAATTTTTTCCGATTTCTTTCAAATTTTTCAGCTGAAATTTGCAATTTTAGAGGATTTTTTACTAAAATTTTGATGCAAATTTGCAAATTTTCTTTAAAAATTGAGTAAAAATCTAATTTTTCGCTGAAAAACTCATTTTAATCGATTTTTCCCGAATTTTTTGCTCAAAAATCTCAAATTTTCGTAAATTTCTCCCAATTCTCCGCACAGTTTTATTTTTTTTTAAATAAGATCATACTCACTTTTTTTTCTTTTTTTTTTTGCTTTTTTTCTCGAAATGATTATTTTAAAATTGGCCCCCCTTTTTTCTATTTTCCCCTGAAATTTTGTGTCTTTCTTCATATTTTTTTCCAGAAATTTTAATTTTTTTTTCGTCTTATTCCCCTTTACTGTGTGCCTAAAAATTACTATTACTTGATTGTTTCTTTTATTTTATTTTTTTTTTGAAAATTATTATTTTAAATTATGAGAATAATAAGAATTTTTCCAAATAAATGGGTTTGTAAATAGGAAAAAGAACCGATTTTCTTGTGATTTTTTGGAAATTAGATTCGTTGTTTCGGTAGCTTTTAGCTTTTTCTTTTATAATTTTTTTTTATTTATGGAAAAATTGGGTCCCGCCACGAAAACTACAGTAACCTGGGAGATTTCGTGGTGGGACCTGAACTAGCTTCATTTGAAGCTAGATAAGACATCATTATACTTAAAATCAAGCTTTCGATGAGCCTATAACAGAAAATAACAAGTCGAAAAAAATTTTTTTTTTTGAAATTTAATTCCATCAATTTTTTTTCATCAATTTTTTGTTTTTGTGCGTTATCATTTGAAAATTCGAATTCAGTTTGCTGAGAGCTTCAAAATAAGTATAATCATGACCTACTTTGCTCTAATTCGGGTCCCACAACGAAAACTACAGTAACCTGAGAGTTTTCGTCGCGGGACCCAACTTTCTTTCAAAATTGAGCTAGATAGGTCATGATTATACTTAAAATGAAGCTCTCGGTGAGCTGAAGCTGATAAATCGGAGAAATTTCAACAAAAATCAAAATTGAAAAAAAAAATTCTGGTGAAAATAAGTTTCCAAAAAAAATTTTTTTTTTTAATATTTTTGTAACTTAGATTCGTTTGTGTTTCGGTAACTTTCAGCTTTTTCTCTGTTTAAAAAAAATTTTTGAACCAAAAAATTGAATTTCTGAAAATATTGGGGTTTTGGAAAAAATAAACTAAAATTTGACAGTTTTTTTTTTCAATTTTTTTTAATTTAAAAATTTTGCCGAAATCTATTTTTCCAGATTTCGCAATATTCACATGTATAGTGTGTCATTTGATCCGGCGAAGCTTGTCGCCGAATGCGTTGACACAATTCGAGCAGTCACTGATGCTCCGTTGGTTAATTGTGATATTGCACTACAGTCACTGCTACAAATTTTGAAACCTCATTTTGGGTTGGTTTTTGGAGATTTTCTTGGAAAAAATTGCAAAAAAATCGATAATTTAGAGCGAAAATCAATATTTTCGAGAAAAAATCGATAATTTACACCAAAAACACAATCACATTATTTTTCGGCAAAAGTTGAGACGAATTTTTTTTTTAATTTCTAAAAGAAAAAAATCCCAATTAAAAATCGATATTTTCCAGAACTTGCGAAAACTTTATCCAGCTGGGAAAATGCTCGGAGAGCTTTAAAATCAACGTGGAAACGTGTCACGATCGACGTGTACTTGACGACGCGGCCGCTTCGCTTTTCGACATTTTTCAGGAGAAACAAGAGGTTAAAAGCCGATAAATTCTCAAAAAATCGATAATGTCCGAAAAATTTATAATTTCCCAAAAAATCAATAATTTGAAAAAAAAAATCAATAGTTCTCTGAAAAATCGATAATTTACAAAAAAATCAATAATTTCCCGAAAAAAAGTCGATAGTTTTCTGAAAATCGATAATTTTCAAAAAATCGATACTTTCAGGAAAAATCAATAATTTGATAAACTCGATACTTTCCAAAAAAAATCGATAATTTCCAAAAATCGATAATTTTCCAAAAAAATCAATAATTTCTGAAAGAATCGATAAGTTTTCAGCTCAGCTACTCTGCGGAGCAGGATGACGAGGCAATTTGCACACAACTCGATGCTTTTTGTGATATTGTGGTTAGTATTTTTTGGGTCCCACCACGAAAATATCGATTTTTTCCAGAAAAAGACAGATTCCCGTATTCCGCTGGCGGTAATTTCAGCGAACAATTGGGAATGGCTGACACAGTTGTTAATTGTTCTGCAAACGGTAATTTTTCACACGGGGTTCTGGCCTTTCTCATTGAACTTTCGCGCTCCATTGACAATCGCCTGCCGGACAGCGAGTGGAAAAGTGTTGTCGTGTACTCCACACGGACAAATACATCAATTTTACAACTAAAAACGAGCCGCGACGCGACGCGACACGCAACGCGCCGTAAATCTACACAAAATCTCTCCGACCCAAAATGGCCTAGTTCGGCAAACTCTGCCATTTCGATTTATGAGCGAAGCCAGAATTCCGTGATTTTTATATGGAAAAACCAGAAAATCCGGAAAAAAACCCAATACTTTTCCTGAAAAATCAATAATTTTCCTGAAAAATCAATAATTTGTCCAAAAATCGATATTGTTCGAGAAAAATCGATAATTTCTCAGAAAAATCGATATATTTTCCGGAGAAATCAATACTTTTCCTGAAAAATCAATAATTTGTCCAAAAAATCGATATTGTTCGAGAAAAATCGATAATTTCTCAGAAAAATCGATATATTTTCCGGAGAAATCAATAATTTTCCCCAAAAAATCAATAACCCCAATTCTCAATTCAGGACCAAAACGACACCGTCCGTGAGCACATTTTGAGCGCTCTTCGTGTGCTCATGGAGCAATGTGGTGAGCCCGTCAAACGGAGCCTACTCGACACACAATTATCGATTACACTGGTTCCGCTGACGCAAAAATCTAATGGAATTCAAATTCCCGCGCTGAAAATCTTAGCGCTCATGTATTCGGCAGATGACGTGGCGATTCCACTGGAGCAAATGGGTTTGGTTTTTATTGATTTTGTGGAATCTGACTCTCCGAGAGCTTTAAAATAAGTATAATCATGACCTACTTCACTTCAATTTGAAGAAAATTGGGTCCCAACACGAGAACTACAGTAATCCGGGAGTTTTCGTGGTGGGACCCATTTTTCTTTATATTGAAAGGAAGTAGGTCATGATTATACTTCTTTTGAAGCTCTCGGTGAGCTAAAGCTGAAAAATACAGTTTTGAGCAGAAATTTTAAGTTTAAAAAAAAATCTGAACATTTTTTAAAACAAAACTTTAATCCAAAAAAAAATGTTCTACCAAAAAAAACCTGAATTTCTGAACTTATAGTAATTTTACAAAAAAACCGATCAAATTTGACGTCAAAATGAATGGAATTGAATGTTTTTTTGAAAAGTTAACAACATTTTTTAAAAAAAATCAATTTTGAGGAAATCGAAATTTTTTGCAAATTTTCGAATCTAAATTGTAATTTTCCGCTTCAGCTCACTGAGAGCTTCAGAATATAGCTTCAGAATGTATAATAATGACCTACTTTCCTTCAATTTAAAGAAAATTGGGTACCACCACGAAAACTACAGTAATCCGGGAGTTTTCGTGTTGGGACCCAGAAGAATGCAAAGTAGGTCATGATTATACTTTTTTTAAAGCTCTCGGTGAGCTGAAGCTGAAGAAGAACGTTTAGATCAAAAATTTTAAGTTTTAAAAAATTCTGAAAACAAGTTTTTTCCCAGTTTTTTTATTTTTATTAAAAAACCAGAATTTCTGAATTTTGAATCAAAAATGCCATTCTTAGCTTCAACTCACTGAGAGTTTCAAAATGAGTATAATCATGGTCAACTTTGCTTAAACTTGGGTCCCACCACGAAAGCTACAGTAACCCGGGAGATTTCGTGGCGGGACCCAAACTTGAGCAAAATAGGTCATAATTATACTTAAATTGAAGCTCTCGGTGAGCTGAAGCTGAAAATGACGGTTTGAGTTCAAAAGTTTCAAGATTTGAAAAAAAAATTTCGGACCAAAAAATTGTTACCCAAAATTTTAAAAAAACGTTTAGACTACCTCAACACTGAATACTTTCGCCGTCTGTACCGTCAAATTGGAGATTTTCACAAAATAGACGTACTCGAGTTGTGCACAAATTTCAGTTGGCTCACCGAGCAACAGCAAGGCTCCGCCCCCTTATCGATTTTTCAGCCAATCAGCGAGGATCCGTATTCGTGTGCTCAATTTGGTATTGAATTGATTCAAAAGCTTAATAAGAAGTGTTCAGGTTATTAAAACACAAATTTTAAGGAAAAAAACAAAAAATTTTTTGAAATTTTGCAGTCCGCCCCCTGAAGTTTCTGAGCCACGTCATTGAGCTCGGCGAGGAGGTGTTGAGCAAAATGTTCTACGAGAATGACCTGAAAGTGTTGGCTCATGTATTGGCTAGAGAATCAATAAATCATGATGACAAGCAGGTAGCTATCGATTTCTTTTTGGAAAAATTTTTGAAAAAAAATATTCTTTCAAAAAAAATTTTTTAAAACATTTAAACTATCAAACTATCAATTTTGAGTTCAGCTCACTGAGAGCTTCAATTTAAGTATAATCATGCCATGCTTTCCTTCAATCTGAAGATAATTGGGTCCCGCCACGAAAACTACAGTAACCCCGGGGTTTCGTGGTGATTTTTCAGGAAAAGAGGACCCAATTTCTCTCATGGGGCACGACTATACTCATTTTGAAGCTCGAAAAAATGGTTTTCCCGGAGTATTAAATGAAATAAGTGAAAATCAGGAATTTTTTTTGTAAATTCGAATAAAAAATCTGAAATTATTATTTTCAAAAATTTTTGCCTCAACATTTTCAAATGTTTCAAATTTCAGATTTCAGCTGTTTTTTCGTGTTCAACTCACTGAGAGCTTCAAAATAAGTATAATCATGGCCTATTTTGCTTAAATTTTCCGAAGAAAGATGGACTCTCGTCGCGAAAACTACAGTAACCCTGGAGTTTTCGTGACGGGACCCAAACTTTGTTAAAAATATGAAAAAGTAGGTCATGATTATACTTAAATCAGAGCTTTCCGTGAGCTAAACTTTGAAATGAAGACCTTATTTCTAAATTTTAAAAATAAAAAAAAAATGTTTTTCAAAACTTTTCTGAAAACATAAAATTTTCCGTTCCAAACTGAGGGTTTTCTGTTCAGCTCACTGAGAGCTTTAATTTAAGTATAAACAAGACCTAATTTGCTCCAATTTGAAAAAAGTTGGGTCCCGCCACGAAAACTACAGTAACCCTGGAGTTTTCGTGGCGGGACCCAACTTTCTTCAATTTGAACGGAATCTGGTCATGATTATACTTAAATTGAAGCTCTCGACCATACAAATTCAATAAAAACCCGAAAAATTTCAAATTCCAGGTCCGTCGCCTGTGCCTGACCTCTCTCCATCTGCTACTCGCCACAAAAACCGTCGGCTCCGACGAGGATATTCAATACGCCTTGGATAATTTCGATGATAATTAATGGCCGTGTATGCGCCTTTAAATTTAGATTACTGTAGCTTCCCTCTCACTCGCTTTGTGCCATTCCGACCCTTCGCTGTTAGTGCAATTTTCAAAATTTTTCAGTTATTTTTTTTCCAATAAACCTTTTTTATAAAAAAAATCGATACTTATATTATTTGGAGAGTCTCTGCCAACGATTTGGAGGCCAAATAATGTGCGTGGCACGTCCTTTGACTAGTGATGTGCTTACCTGAAAAATTGAAAAATTTGGAATTTTTCATATTTTACAGAATTTTAGTATCGAAACTCGAAATCTCCGCAAAATTTAAGTTGGTAATCGAAAAGCTAGAAGTCTCTAGCTCAATTTTGAAATTTCACCGGTTACTGTAGTCCCAGGAGTACGCAAACACCGAATTTGACGCGATTTTGAGCTAAAGCTCTGAAAATTTGGTGCTCGGTGTAAAAAACTATGGGGAATTTGAATTTGATACTAAAATCTCTGTAAAAAGCTTCGAAATCTATTTTTTTTTTGTAAAATTTGACTAAAAATCTGATGTTTCCAAGAATTTGATAATGAAACTCGAAATCTCCGCAAAATTTAGGCTTAAACTCAAAAAACTAAAAGTCTCTAGCTCAATTTTTAAATTTTCCGGGTTACTGTAGCCACAAAAGTACGCAAACACCGACTACCGTAACCCAATACACCGAATTTGACGCGATTTTGAGCTAGAGCTCTGAAAATTTGGGGACTGACTAATTCAACTATGCAGATCTCGAATTTGGCAATTTTTAGAAAATTTTCGAAATTCTGAAACAAAATTTTGTCAATTTTTCGGTATACCAGCAAATTTATATACATTTTCACTATCGATTTCGAATTCTCCGCCACTCAATTAACAAACTATCTAATTTTCAGAGCTCTAGCTCAAAATCGCGTCAAATTCGGTGTTTGCGTACTTTTGGGGCTACAGTAACCCGCGAAAAATTTCAAAATCGAGTTAGCATTCCCAGAAAAACGCTCCCGGGCCCAGAATTTCACGCGGAATCCGAATTTCGTCTTGAAAACCGGGCGCTTACAGGTCCATAAACATTGCTATCGTGTCGATGTTCAGGATTATCCCCTTCCATCCAATAATGTCCCTTTGGGATGTCGGTAATCAGTTCGGGACGTTTCTCAGGGCGAACAATCGCATTTTCGACGGCGGTCACGCGTTTTATGTGCACTGCGTCTGGGTCTCGAGGCGATCTGAAAAAAGTTAAGTAAAAATTGGCGCGAAATTTGAAAATTTTGAAAAAAATCAATAAAAATTATTACACAAATGTCAAAATAGTTCCCGGCGAGCATTTGTAGAGATTCCACGTGGATAACCAGACAATATCACGTTTATACCAACGAGCATCGCCGCCTTGAAGTGTCGGCTGCATTGAATTACCTGGAAAATATCGATTTTTCGATTTTCGGTAAATTTATCGATTTTTATAGAAAAATATAGATTTTCAAAAAATTATCGTTTTTTTTAGAACTTTTTTGATTTTTTAAAAGAAATTTTTCGTTTTTATTGAGAATTATCGATTTTTCTAGAAAAAATTATCGGGAAAAAGAATTTTTCACTTAAAAAATTTGATTTTCAGGTAATTTATCGACGTTTCGAGAAAATTATCGATTTTTTTGAAAAATATCAATTTTTATCAAAAAATTTCGATTTTCAAAAAATTATCGTTTTTTTAAAAGAAATTTTTCGTTTTTATTGAGAATTATTGATTTAAAAAAAAAAGAAAATCATGGACTTTTTCGGGAAGTAATTGATTTTTTAACAAAAATTATCGATTTCTTTAAACAATTATTGATTTTTCGAAGAAATTATCAATTTTCAAAAGTTATAGGTTTTTTCAAAAAAATGTTGACCATTTTTGGAGCAATTTAGACTTTTTTTGGAAAATTATCGATTTTTTTTTTTTTTTTTAAATCAATTTTTCACCAAAAAATTTCGATTTTCAGGTGAGTTATCGATTTTTCTTCAAAAATTGCGATTTTTGGAAATTTTATCGATTTTTATAGAAAAATATAGATTTTTCCAAGAAATTATAATTTGTTAAATAACATTTTAGAATTTTTTAGAAGAAATTTTTCGTTTTTATTGAGAATTATCGATTTTTTTCGGGAAAATAGCAATTTTTCACTAAAAAATTTCGATTTTCAGGCCATTTATCGATTTTTCCTTTAAAATTTTGGAAATTTTGGATATATTGATTTTTTTTTCAATTTTTCACCGAAAAACTCACCAACAACCTGTGCGGGATGGCCGACAACGTCGAAAAACGTGAAAACTACACAAGTTCCGACGGTTCCCTTCACTAAAGTACGGAAAATCCTCATTTTTTGCTGGAAAATTAGTTTTTTTTTTCAGAAAAATTGCTTTTTCGGAGAAATTTTCATAATTTTTACATAAAAATTCTGAAAAAAAATTAAGAAAATGCTTAATTTTTTTGATAAAAAGCTGGAAAAATCTGTTTTAAAACAAATTTTTTTTAAAAATTAATAAAATCTAAAAATAATCGATAAGTATTGAAACTTGAAAAATCGCAAAAAAAATATTTTAAATGAAAATCTAGCGACAAATTTATCAAAAAATATAGCAAATAAATACACAAAAAACCGAAAAAACTAACGAAAACCGGCGAAAATTGGCATTTTACAACATAAAACTGTACATTTTGAGTAAAAACTGGGAAATTCATAGGGAAAATGAAGATTTTTGCAATTTTTAATGTAAAATTCAGTTGAAAACAGGCATTTTTTAGCTAAAAAAATGTGAAAAATTCCGATTTTCAGCTCAAAAATCACATAATCAGACACGATTTTCCGCCTGCTCCCGAATTTCTCGTTGGTGACGTCTCTGGCGGAGCTCTTGCAGTCTGTGGAGCCGGTGGAGCTGGAGCCCGATGCTGGGGGCTCACTGGAGCAGAATGATGAGCAGAAGTGTGCTCCACAGCTTCAATTCCTTGTTCAATTGGAGAATTATCGGAAATTTGAAGTTTTTCGAATGATTCAGGTGATGGGTGAGTTGTTGGTGGGGTTATTGGTCTGAAAAATTGCACATTTTGGGTGAAAATTGCGGAAAAATCTGAATTTTTAGTGATTTTGGGCTGAAAATTGTAATTCAAAATTTTGGGTTTTTCAGGTGAAAAATGTGATTTAAAAAAACTTTTTAAGGGGTTTGACGGCAAAATTGCCAAATTTTGACGAAAATCAATTTTTACGGAAAAATCGATAAACTACCTGAAAATCGATGATTTTATAAGAAAAATAAATATCGATTTTGCCAGAAAATTATCGATTTTTCCAGAAAATTAAAAATTTTTTGATAAAAAATGGGGTTTTCCCGATTATTATCGATTTTTTCACAAAATTATCGATTTCTTCACAAAATTATCGATTTTTAAAGGAAAAATTGCCGAAATTTGATGATTTTCGGGTGAAAATTCAATAAAAATCGGGAATTTCAAGAGCTTCTAAGGTAAAATTTTGAATTTTTCACACATTTTTCATCGATTTGGGTACGAAAAATGTATAAAAATGAGAAAATTTCATGATTTTTCGACTTAAAATTTTTTTTCGCATTTTGTAATTTTTGGCTCGAAAAATGGCCTAAAAATTTCGAAATTTAAATATTTTCGCCAGAAAAAATATATAATTTCCCATCAAAAATCTTAAATTTTTGAGTTTTTATGCAGAAAATTGCACAATTTCCAAATTTTTCGCCTCGAAAATTGTGAAAATTCCCGATTTTTTGCTATAAAAATCGAATTTTACTTGAAATTTCCAAAATCTCCATTAACAAAAATGCAGTCTCCATCGACACTGCTAAAAGTCTCCCAAACAATATTTGGCTCATCGCAAAGACCCTCATCCGACACCAATTTGAAGATTTCGTCCTGAAAAATGCGAAAATTAGTGAAAAATCTGAATTTTTCGCTTAAAAAATCGGATTTTAAACACATTTTTCAACGTAAAAACCGCCAAATTTTTCCAATTTTCTTATTTTTTCCAACGCACTCTTCTCTTTAAAATCGTCGAAAAATGATTATTATGGAATACAACAGCGAGTTCTCCGTCTTTCATCCGTTCCATAAGTGATGCTAAGCCGTGAAATGTGATTTGTGAGATACTTTCGTCGTAAAAAGTCCTCAAAAGCTCAGTTTCCGTGCTCTGATCGCCGCACATTTTCTCCACAAGCTCATTGTAGTTCAGATTGCGAATTAGGTCGTAGAGAACTGAAAAAATGAGGTTTTTGGACGGTTTCTTTTGGGAAAATTGATGATTTTTCCGCTGAAAAACGAAAAATTTTACATTTTTCGATTTTTCGGTGATTTTCTATCACATTTTCTGCCAAAAAAACCTTGCAAGTCGATAAAATTTATAGAAAAATTTAAAAATAGTGCAATTTGGCGCCGCGATGTTTGCGTACTCCGCCAACTACAGTACCCCACGAGCGAAGAACTTCTTTTTCGAATTTTTGCTCTAAAATTGCACATTTTCTGAGCTATTCCTGGAAAATCGTTTGATTTTTCTGCTTTTTTCCGGGAAAATTCAAAATTTTCAGGTAAAAATCAACATGTTTCCACTTAAAAACGCAAAATTTATAGTTTTCAGAGTTGAAATTCGAAATTTTTGGGCTTTTTCATGCAAAAATTGGGATTTTTCACAATTTTTGCCGAAAATTGCGAGGTTTTTCAAGTTTTTCTATAATTTTTGCCAAAAAATCGATAAAATTCGGAGAAAAATAATGCATTCTGGCGCCGCGGTGTTTGCGTACTCCGCCAACTACAGTACCCGAACGAAATTATTTTTCGAATTTTATTTCCATAAAATTGTACATTTTTTCGAGTTTTCATTGAAGATTTCCCGATTTTTAGTGATTTTTCGTGTTTCTAGGGTAATTTTTTACTGAAAAATCTGACATTTTGATAAAAATTGCACTTTCTCGAAATTTCGAGTTTTTCGCAATTTTCATGCCAAAAATCACCTGTAAACTGCGGATCTGGTAGCCAAACATGATACAAATTCACTGAAACCAAGTCGAATAACGATAGTGCCGGCGTGAATTCAAATGTGTCGACAGCGCTGAAAAATCGGAGAAATTTAATGGTTTTAGGGTGACAACCAGGCGATTTTGTGAATTTTTTGTGTAAAAATAGTGAAAATCTGGGAAAATTGGCGAATTTTTGGTGCGAAAAATGTGGAAAAAAAAATTGGGTTTTAACGGAAAAATGTTATTTTTCCCAAAAAAAAAACAGGAGTTTTACATGAAATTTCGCGATTTTTAGCGTAAATTACGGTATTTTTTCTCGAATTTTGGCCGTTTTCCACACCTAAATTTCACATTAACATCTAATCCATTGACAAGTGTCTCCATAATATTCATCACGTCTCCCAAATTCGCTTCGAACGTTTCTTTCAGTTTTTCGTCGTTTTCCGGCGGAGCTCGAGCCAAAATGACATTTGTGAGCAAATTGAGCAAATTTGTGGAAGTTACCACGTAGCTTGACGGTATTGTGAGCTTTCCTGCAATTTTTTGGAGTTTTTTGAGTAAAAATTGGCAAAAAAGCGATATTTTCCAGATTTTTGAAATGAAAATCGAAAAAAGTACACATTTTTCGGTTTTAATATGCAAAAAACCGGATTTTTAGGATGAAAAATGTGAAAAATTCAAGTTTTTAATTAAAATCTGTCCAAAATTGCAAAATTTCCAGTTTTTGGTGAAAAATTCTTGATTTTCAGAATAAAAAGATTTTTAAACCTTTTAAAACCAGCGCATTGATCAGCGCAATCAAAGGACATGGCCCATTAATATTTTGGGTTACAATTTGATATTCAATCGGCCCGAAGCGAATTTTTTTGGTCTGAAAAAAGGGAAAAATTGATTTTTTTCAAAGGTTTTACTAGGAAAAACCTTGAAATAACGCAGATTTTTGGCTTCAGGGGACTCTTCCGTTGATTTTCCCAGCGATTTATCCAGAGATTGTAAAATTTCAGCTTTCTCTGACTTTTCCGGCTGAAAATCGATAAATTGTTGGTTTTTTGATGAATTTTTCAGCAAATTTTACAAAAACCAACTCACGTTTTCAATTTCCACATCATTTTCAGCATTTCCAGCACTTTCCCCGTCTTTTAGCTCCATTTTTGCGAGAAAAATCGCGAAAAACAATCACGGGAGGAATGTTTGCGCGTCAAATCGGGACATTGGCGTACGCAAACACCCGACGCGACGACAAAATGCACAGTTGCTCACGTGAGACACTGTCAGCCGAGAAAATGCTGTAATTTATCGATTTTGCTGTAATTTTTTGGTTTTTTGAGTGAAAAATTCGTGTTTTTAAGTTTTTTTTTAGCTGTGAAGTTGAGATTTTATCAGGTAGAAGCTAGGAAATTCGAAAATTCAAGTTTGCTCAGTTTAAAAATGTTCCAACAGCTTAAAATGAAAAAAAAAAAAAATCTTTAAAATCGCCCTGTTTCGCCAGTTTTCGCTTTTTTCCGAAAAAATTCTGGAAAAAACCGATTTTCTCTTACTATTTTCTGTTTGTTTCCATTTTCCAGTGATAAATTTGAATTTTTCGTGATATTTTGGTGTACTGTATCTCCAAGAGTACGCAATCACCTCACGCAACCTCACCTCACGCAAAAATGCACAAAAACTCAAAATTTCACTTATTGCTTACTTTTTTCCACGTCTCTACGAGCTTTTCTCCTTTTTTAGTGTAAAATTCGATTTTTCCACGCATTTTCATCCTAAAACAACTGCTTTCAGTCGTTTTTGCGTCTTCTCGGGTTACTGTAGTGCCGAAAGTACGCAACCACCGAACACCTCACGCGAAAATGCACAAAAACTCAAAATTTAGCTAAAAGTGTGGGAAAACCAGTGAGATAGGGGTAAACATAGGCACTGAGATCGAATTCCGCATTAACTTTTCTCTGAAATTATCGATTTTCGCCATTTTTTTTCTCAGAAAAATCGCGGGAAAACGATGGATATGCAAAATCTAGTGAACAATTTAAAAAGTGCTGCCCTACAAATCGGCGAGACCTTCACCCCAGTGCTCCGAGAGTCAAAATTCCGTGAAACCGGAGTTCTAACACCGGAAGAATACGTGGCGGCCGGCGATCACCTCGTCCATCACTGTCCCACGTGGAAATGGGCCGGCGCGTCGGATCCGTCGAAAATTCGCACGTTTTTGCCGATTGATAAGCAATTTTTGATTACGAGGAATGTTCCGTGTCACAAACGATGCAAACAAATGGAATACGACGAGAAATTGGAAAAAGTACGGCGGAAAATCTGGTTTTTTTTTTCATAAAAAATGCTATTTTTCAATGAAAAACTGGAAAAATGGGCCCAAAAGTTCATTTTTGTTAATTTTTTGGCGTAAAAAATTTTTTTTTCGGACTTTTTGTATGAAAATGCCAGATTTTTTGCATTTTTTAGTAAAAAACTAGAAAAATTGGTTGTTATAAATTTTTTTTGGCGTAAAAACTTATTTTTTCGAAAGTTTTGCATGAAAATTGCCAGATTTTTTTTTCATTTTTCACCGAAAAACTAGAAAAAATTTGCAGTGGCGGTGTACGGTAGCCGCTAAAGTACGCAAACACCGCGGCGCCAGAATGCACCATTTTTTCCCAAATTTTATTTTTTTTTACCGTAAATACTGCATTTTTGCAAAAATTTGACGAAAAACTTGAAAAGTCTCGCAATTTTCTGCAAAAAATTGTATGGAAAAAAAGCTTTTTTTTCTCGTAAAACTACATTTTTGTCTAGAAACAATATTTTTGACTGAAAACTTAGATTTTTTGAACTAAAATCATTAAAATTGTCTTTTTTTCCCTAAAAACGAAAAAAATGTGTCAAAAATCAGTTAATTTTGTAGAATCCCCGTGAAAAAAGCTGTAAATTTCAACATTTTCTGGAAAATTTCGCTAAAAACCACAATTTTCCCCTAAAAAGTCGATATTTCCAGATAATCAACGAAGAAGACGGCGAATATCAAACCAGTGACGAGACGGGATGGGTCGATACTCATCATTATGAGAAGGAACACGAGAAAAATGAAGAAAAAGAGGTAAAAATATCGATTTTTGCCTTAAAATTTGAATTTCCACCCGGTGCTTGGGGTACGGTAGTCGCCAAAGTACGCAAACACCGCGACGTAAAAATTTATTTATCAAAATTAGACATTTTTATCCCAAAAATCGTGATAAGACCTGTTTTTCAGAGGATATAAATGGAAAATCATCATTTTTCGGCCTAAAATCAGCGGTTTTATACTTTTTGCCCCTAAAATCCGTGATTTTTTTCGCACTAATTCTTCAATTTTTTCCAGCAATCAACTGCTCCACCACCAGCTGCCCCAGAGGACTCTGACGACGACGACGAGGAGCCGCTGGATCTGGATGAGCTGGGCCTCGACGACGACGAAGAGGATCCCAATCGATTTGTAGTTGAGAAGAAGCCGCTGGCCGCCGGCAACGATAATTCGGGAGAAGTCGAAAAAGTTCGGACCTATGATTTGCACATTTGCTATGACAAGTATTATCAGGTATCTCCCTGATAAGCTGAAATTTCTGGAAAAAAAAAATCAAATTTCCAGGTTCCCCGGCTCTTCCTGATGGGCTACGACGAGAACCGGCGCCCGCTGACCGTCGAGCAAACTTATGAGGACTTTTCCGCCGATCATTCCAACAAAACGATCACTGTTGAAGCTCATCCGTCTGTCGATCTCACAATGCCCACCGTTCACCCGTGCAAACACGCCGAAATGATGAAGCGGCTTATCAATCAATATGCAGAGTCTGGAAAGGTGCTCGGTGTGCACGAATATCTGTTTTTATTCTTGAAATTCGTGCAGGCGGTCATTCCGACTATTGAGTATGACTATACTCGTGCTATTAAATTGTAAATGTTTCAAATTGATGTTTCTATTCGCTCACCAACTTGTATTTTGTATGTAAATGAAGAAATTGTTGCATTTTTCAAGTTTTTTACCCAAGAAAAACCTAAAAATAACGAAAATCCATCCCGAAATAAATAAATAAATTAAAGGCGCACACATTTCCCCGCGTGGGTCTCACAACGATACGCGCCCTCAATGCCGTCAGACGCGTCGCGTGCGTTTCGAAACTATCGCGTCGCGTGCCCAAATAAACTAATTATTGCGCGAAATTCGCACTAAAAAGTCGGAAAAAGTACCGAAAAGTTCAGATTTTTTCGAATTTTTTGCTGAAATCTACGACCAGGAGCTGACCCCGCTTCAAAATGACCGACGGATCGATGGACATCGACGCGATGCTCGAGGGAGGCCTTGAGATGGCGAAAAACGTAAGCTCACCCATTTTCAGGCGATTTTCAACGCTCCATGTGCCAATTTTTTTGCAGGACAGATCACAAAGTCGTCAAAGATCGCCGGCAAGATCGAATCGTTCGAGGTTAGTGCAAAAAATGGAAAAACTCCTAGAATTATTTTATTTGTTAACCATTTTTGTTCAAAAAATTAGTTTTTGGGTGAAAATTCTCAATTCAAAGCTATGTAGAGTGCCGTTTAGACCGTCGAGAGTCCCCATTCAATCAGATGTCGACTGAAATTCGCCGAAAATCGCCGAAAAACTTGGGTTCGTTGCCCCCGGTGTATTTTTGTTCCAGGCTCTTCCTCCTACGGCGGCACTCACTCTTCAATCCCCTTTCAGGCGCACATCGACTGGCGAAAAACGCCGAAAAACACCAGAAAAACCACGGGGACATTGAAAAAAAAAAAGATGGAAAAAGAGAGAAAATTCGAAAAATGCTCAAAAAAACGTTTCAGATCCCGATCAAAAGACAGGAAAAGCTCGTCACGCCGTTCCAGAAGCCGTAGCCGTGATCGACGAGGTGATCGAGGTGATCGTCGACGATCGAGGAGCCGGAGCAAGGATCGTCGCACCACTCGGAGACGCTCACCGAGCCGTGAGCGAAGACGAAGCCGTAGCAGAGATCGTGGAGCACCGAGAAGACGCTCGAGGCAAGGAATTGAGAAGATTTGGAGGGGGAAAATGAGATGGAGAAAAGTGGAGATTTCTTGCAGATTTTCTTCAAGCTCGCCAGAATTTCTGGAAAAGCACACAATTTTTGGCCTGAAAATCGATTTTTGAACGAATTTATTTGCATTTTCCTCGAAAAATTCAGATTTTATTCAATTTTTAGAGGATTTTCATTTAAAAATCTATAAAAATCCTGTTTTCCCGCTGAAATTTCGATTTTTTAACTTTTTCGTCCAAAAATTCATGGTTACCTGAAAAAAATAGATTTTTAAGGAATTTTTAGTCGATTTTCCCCGAAAAAAAGTCGAGTTTTTTTTGATTAAAAATGAAAAATGAAAAATACAGTTAAAATTCCCCAATTTCTGAGATTGTAACTGGAAAAACCACGAAAATTCGCCTTAAATCGAATTTGATCTTCTGAAAATCCTGTTTTTCCGAAATTTCTCAAAAATCGTCATTTGTGAACTAAAAAACAGTGAAAATTGCGTAATTTCTGTGAATTTTCTCGAAAAATTGAAGTTTTACCGCTAAAAATAAGGTTTTAACGAGTTTTTAGCTTTAAGCATCTGACAATTACTCAATTTTTCGGGAAATATCCTTTTTTTTTTCATTAAAAAATGGGGTTTTATTGAAAAATCGCTGCAAATCTCCCATTTTCAGCGAGATTTTTAAAAATTCAAATTTTTTGCAGAACCCGATCTCGTGACCGTCGACGCTCTCCACCACGTCGTCGTGATCGCCGGACTCCGCCGAGACGTTCACCAGGAAGAAGAAGCCCGCCACGAAGTATGGGAAAACCTGAAAATTGATTTAAAAAATCGAAATTTTCTAGCTAAAAGTGGTCCAAAATCGCAATTTTCTAGCTAAAAATCGCTAAAAATCTGTAAATTCGCTCTAAAGTTTGGGAAGTGCAAAATTTTCGAGCTAAAATTTGCTGAAAATCGAAATTTTCTAGCTAAAAGTTGGCGAAGAACGACGGAATTTCGGTCTAAAGATTACAAAAAGTTGGAAATTCCAGTCAAAACCTACTGAAAACTGGTTAAAAACATAAAAATGCCCAATTTTCCACAAATTTTTTTAAACAGATTTTCTGGAAATCTGCATTTTCAGCAAGTTTTCGGCCAAAATTTCAATAATTTCACCCCTTTTAAGCGAAAAATTCATATAAAAAATATGAAATTTCTCTAATTTCATGTCTTTTAGAGAATTTTCAGCCTTTTAATCAATTTTTAAAAGATTTTCACTGAAAAATCAATGAAAATCCTGTTTTTTACAGCGGAATTTCAATTTTGTGGACATTTTTTCTCGAAAACTTCCAAAAAATGCCGAAAAAAGCGATTTAATCGAATTTTTAATTAAAATTTTTATAATTTTCCGGAAAAATACTCGAAAAATCCAAATTTCCAGTCAAAACAATTGATTTTTTAAAATTAAATTTCCATAAAAACCTCTAATTTTTCCCTCAAATTTTACCGAAAAATTTATGAAAAATTCTCTCAAAATTTCGCGAAGAATAGCTGAAAAAACCCCAATTTTCTCAGAAGAAAACTAATTTTGAACGAATAATTCAAAATTTTCTTCAATTTCACTCGAATTTTCGCAAAAAAAAATCCCAGTTTTCTTAAATTTCAGTTAGAAATTTACCATTTTTCCCGTAAAAATACTCTAAAAACCCCCAATTTCTCTTAAATTCACTCAAAAAATTTCCCGAGAAAATTTATGAAAAATTTAAAATTTTCCAATTTTCTCAACAAAAAAAAACTCAAAAAAAAAAAAAAAATGAAAACCTTCAATTTTCTTCAATTTCTTTCAAATTTTTTTGCGAAAAATCGCTGAAATCCTCCATTAATTTAGTTCAAAATTTCCATAAAAATCTCTAATTTCTCTCAAATTTCAGGCCGTCTTCCAGGACCCGAACGCCGTGACGTCATGCCATTCAATCCACGTCACTCGCCGCCTAAAAACGCGAAACTGGAATTAACAGCAGAAGAAAGAGATCAACGGACCCTTCTAATCATGCAAATTGCCCGTGACACCCGTCCACGTGACCTCGAAGAATTCTTTTCAGCCGTCGGAGCTGTTCGTGACGTCAGAATTATAACCGATTCGCGGACTGGTAGATCAAAAGGAATTTGCTATGTGGAATTTTGGGATGAAGAATCGGTTCCACTTGGATTGGCACTAAATGGACAACGTTTAATGGGCGCTCCATTGCAAATTCAGAGAACTTGCGCTGAACGAAACCGCGCCGCGAATAGTTCGGTGGCGTCTACGTTGGGATTTGTTGCACCCGGGAATAAGGGTCCTACGCATGTTTTGGTGGAGAATTTGCACCCGAAAATCGATGAAAAAATGATTAGAGACATTTTTGAGTCGTTTGGACGAATTGAGAAGATTGATTTGGAGGTTGATAGTAATCGAGAGAATCGAGGATTCGCTACGATTACGGTAGGGTTTAAATTGAGAAAAAAGGAGTGAAAAATCGAATAATTTAAGAAAAATCGTCCAAAATTAGAAAAAATCCGAAAAATTCACGAAACATTGTCAAAAATTAATGAAAATCTAAGAATTCTGATTAAAAACGCTCCGAAATTAGTAAAAATCTGGAAAATTTACGAAAAACTCTACAAAAATTCAAGAAACATTGTCAAAAATTAGTGAAAATCTAAGAATTCTGATTAAAAATGCTCCGAAATTAGAAAAAATCTGGAAAATATATGAAAAACTATACAAAAGCAGTAAAAATCTCAAAATTCTGATTAAAAACGCTCCGAAATTAGTAAAAATCCGGAAAAAAATCGAAAAATTGGAGTAAAAACGCTCTGGTTGGAGCAATTCCACTCCAAAATTGAAATTTTCCTGAAAAATGTCCTATTTCGAGCCATAATGTTTGAAATTTCGCTGAAAAAAATTCAAATTTTTCTTCAAAAATGTTCAACTTTAGCGCCAAACTTTTGTAAAAATTAAAAAATATATATTGTCGTTTTTTCGTAAATTTTGCATCGAAATTTCTAAAAATTGCAAAAAATGTCGATAATTACCCAAAAACTCAAAAAATCTTATTTCAAGCAAAAAATAATAGAAAATGGTAATTTTCAGTGAAATTTCACGAATTTTTCATCGAAAAATTTCGAGAAAATCATCATTTTTCAGTTCCGAAACTCTGAAAATGTCAAATTTCTTGAAAAATTTCGAATTCTCAAGAAAAATTGAATTAAAAAAGTAATTTTCATTGAAACCTCTCAATTTTTAACCCAAAAATTGTAGAAAAACATCATTTTTCAGTGGATTTTCACAATTTTTAACCCAAAAATATAATAAAAAATCATGAAATTTCACAATTTTTAACCCAAAAAATACTAGAAAAAAACCATTTTTACTGAAATTTCTCAATCTTTAACCCAAAAATATAATAAAAAATCATGAATTTTCAATGAAATGTCACAATTTTTTAACCAAAAATTCAAAAAATCATCAATTTTTTCAGTTCCGAAACGCCGACGACGCCCAAAAATCTTGCGAGCAACTGAACAATTTCGAGCTCGCCGGCCGATGCATCCGTCTCTCCATCAAACAAGAATCCCAAGCTCCAGCAGTAAAGAAAGAAGAAGCTTCAATTCATCAGAGATCCCTAGACGATGTAGGCGATCGTCAAGGCTTCTCCCTAGGCGCAGGCGGCCGACAACAGCTCATGGCAAAGTTGGCTCAAGGCACCGGCTCAGGAATGGAGCTAACAGCGTCGGCTCAGATGGCTGCTCAACACGCTGGACACTCACAAATTCCATCAATTGCTACACAGTGTTTCCTTTTATCAAATATGTTTGATCCGTCGAAAGAGACTGAACCAGCATGGGATCATGATATTCGAGAAGATGTGATTGAGCAGTGTCTGGCTCACGGTGGAGCACTTCATGTATTTGTGGATAAAGGCTCAGAGCAAGGAAATGTCTATGTAAAGTGTCCATCGATTGTGATTGCACATCAGGCAGTTAGTGCGCTCCACGGAAGATGGTTCAGTGGAAAAGTTATCACTGCTAACTATGTACCTGTTAATTCATATCATGACTTGTTCCCGGATGCAGTACATGCTAGAATTGTGCTCACGACGCGTGGAGCTGCTCCGGTGGTTCCTATTGTACCTATGGTTCCAGTTGTGCCACCTCAAGGAATCGCAAATGTAAGGATGGTTTGAATATTCGGGCAAATGGGTTTTTAAAAAAATTCGAAATATAAAAAAAAACCGAAAATTTTGATGTAAAATTCATTTACCCCGAAAAAATTGCAAAAATCCATCGAAAATTTTCGAAGTTTCAGCTAAATTTCCCATTTTTCCGTGAAAAAACTCTGCAATTTGCAATTTTTCAGAGTTACCCAGGATTTTATGATTAAAAAATTGACTACAAATGTCGGAATTTGTTGGAAAAAAGTACTAGAAACTTAAGATTTTTGAGAAAGAATTTTCCGAAAAATTTGGAAAAATCGGGTAAAATCGGAAAAAATTCGAAAAATTGAAAAAAGAAAACAATAACTAAAAAATTCTGGGTTTTTGGAAATTTTGATGTAAAATTCTTTTTCCGGGTAAAAATCGGCAAAAATCCCTCAAAAATTTGGAAAAAAAGGCTTTAAATCCAAAATTAAATGCCGAAATTCCCTTTTTTTTGTATAAAAAACTCAAAAATTTTCAATTTTTCAGGATTATGGAGGATTTTATGATCAAAAAATTGACTACAAATGTCGGAATTTGTTGGAAAAATTAGAAAAAGTACCAGAAAATTAGAGATTTTTCAAGAAATTTCCGAAAAATTGTTTTAAAATTTGGAAAAATCTGATAAAACCTGAAAAATTTTGGTTTTGAAAATTTTGATGTAAAATTCATTTTCCCCCGTAAAAATTGCAAAAATCCCTTAAAAATTTGAAAAAAAAAATGCTCAAGATTGGCAATTTTTAGCTAAATTTCCCATTTTTCCGTGAAAAAAACTAAAAAATTTCGAAAAAATTCACTACAAATGTCTGAATTTGTATGAAAAATTTTTTAAAAAAACCGAAAAAATTTCGACAGATTCGTGAAAAAAATGACATAAAATTTGGAAAAATCGGGTAAAACCGGAAAAAATTCGAAAAAAAGAAAAAAATAACTAAAAAATTCTGGCTTTTTGGAAATTTTGATGTAAAATTCTTTTTCCGGGTAAAAATCGGCAATAATCACTAAAAAAACGGAAAAATCCCTTTTAAATTTGAAAAAAATTCTCAAAACTTTGAATTTTCAGCTAAATTTCACATTTTTCCGTAAAAAAACACAAAAATTTGCAATTTTTCAGAGTTACCGAGGATTTTATGATTAAAAAATTGACTACAAATGTCGGAATTTGTTGGAAAAAAAGTACTAGAAACTTAAAATTTTCCAAGAATTTTCCGAAAAATTTGGAAAAGTCGGGTAAAACTGGAAAAAAGAATTCGAAAAGTAAAAAAAATGTAAAAATTGTAAATTTTGATGTAAAATTCATTTTCCCCATAAAAACTGCAAAAATCCATCGAAAATTTGAAAAACAAAATGCTCAAAATTTGAATTTTCAGCTAAATTTCGCATTTTTTCGTGAAAAACTCAAAAATTTCCAATTTTTCAGGGTTACGGAGCATATGGAATGATGGCTCCGGCTCACGGAGCACCACCGCCACCACCACCACAACAACAAGGACAATATGGTGGATATGGCAGATATTAGGACGCTTAACCACCCGATTTTTTCTTCATATTTCTCTTAAAAAATCTCTTTTTCTCCCCGAATCCCCCCCACCCACCAAAATTCTGATCTTTTTTACAAATTTTCTCTTGAAAAATCCAACAAATTTCCCAGTTTTCGTTAATATTCTGAGCTTTTTCCCTTTTGTTCGAAATTTATCTAATTTTTAATTTAAATTTAACTCTAAATCTCTCTCTCTCTCTCATTGTTTTTTCCCTTCATTTTCTCGATTTTTTCGAGATTTTATTTGAGGATGAAATTTGTTTGATTTTTTTCTTTTTTTTTTAATTCCAAAGTTCTAGAAGATTTCGAAATTCGAAAAGCTCGGATTTTTGCGCCAAATTTAATTAATTTTTATTTTGAATTTTGAGCACAAAAAAAAATAAAAATTTCAAATTTCGCGCCAAAACTATTTAGTTTTTCAAAAAAAAAATTCCACATTTGTCGCTAAAATTTTCGTGTGTATTTTCATCCACGAAGTAGGCGCGTAGGCAGGCAGGTACCTTTCTTGGTTTTTTCTCACTATCAGAAAATTTGAATTTCCCGCCAAAAATTCTTTGCACAGAGTCTCGCCACGCGCGCCGTAAATCTACCCCAGATATGGCCACGGCCTCCGGCAAGTGGTACATCAGTGCAAATGCGCTCCACCGCACACAAAGGTACGGTTACGGTTCGCCGGGCCGTGATGGCCTAGTTCGGCAAACTCTTCCATTTATGAGGGAAGCCAGAACCGCGCGTGACTCACCATTGTGGATGAGGGCTTCAGAATAGAGACTCACGTGGTCTCGCTGGCTGTCTCAAAATTGATATTTTCTCGCGGACGAGAAAACGTGAAAAATGAGCAAAATGGCCTTCAAAACGGTGGAAGAGGAGTATTCCTCGTCCCCCCCCGTTCACGTAGTCATCTCGGAGAAGAAAATAGCGTTTGAAAGAAGAGACGCAGACGACGAGACGGTATCATTCAGGGGTGTGCGGCAAATCTCAAAATTTGCCGAGCACGGTAAATTCGGCAAATTCGGCAAATTTGCCGTGCTTAACAAACTCGGAAAAATTTTGATATTTTTTATGTTTTTTGGAGCACCAAAACTACTGAATTCTTAACACACATCTGGTTTCAGAATAAGTTCCGCGTAGTATGTCTGTTTAAGCATCAAAATAGCTCAATTTTGTGTCATTTTACTAAATTTTTGGCTAAAAAATCAATAGTTTTAGTCAAAATTATACTGTCAAATTTTTGAGGTGTGCGGCAAATTTCGAAATTTGCCGAGCTCGGCAAATTCGGCAAATCTACTTTTTTGAAATTTGCCGAGCTCGGCAAACGGCAAATTCGGCAAATTTGCCGCACACCCCTGGTATCATTCCTCGTCTTCACTTGTCCGAGTGAAGTTCACCGACAATATTCCCAATGGGGCGCGTTTTCATCAAAATTATGTAAAGAGACAGCCAGCGAGCACGTGGAGACCAGGGGTGTGCGGATAATAGCCGAATTAGCCGATCGACTGATTCGGCTAACTCGGCTAATATTAGCCGAATTATCCGTTAGTCGAATTTTGTACCAATTAGTCGAGTTAGCCGTCTGCCGACTTTTTGACAGTTCGGCTAATCCGAAGTTATCCGTTAGCCGATTTTGGCCGTTGTTAGCCGAATTCGCCGATCGGCTATTTCGGCTAATTCCACTAAAACATTTTTTTGGAAAACAAAATTTTGTGAAATTGTATGATTTTTTCCTATTTGAACAGTCGTTCATCACTGAATTTGCTCAATAACAATGAAAAAAGTAACCCAAAACCTGAATTAACAGAAAGAACGAAAAAAAACTTAACCAGATGAATATTTTCCGAATTAGCCGAATTAGCCGATTTGACCGATTGATTTTAGCCGAATTAGCCGTTAGCCGAAAATTTTGAAATTAACCGTTAGCCGAATTATTTTAAAAAAATCGGCATTAGTCGATTTATCCGTTAGCCGAAAAAATCGGTTATCCGCACACCCCTGGTGGAGACTCCCTACCAATGGTGAAGCACAACCGCTCATCTCTTCTCGATTATTGGTTTTCGGAAGGAGAAGAGTTGTTACACTCACCATTCCCGGGAGCCAGGGCTGTTCAGGAATATGAATACTATTAATAGGCCTAACCAATGATGTAGTGGAGCCCGCTGTCTTATCCCAACACAGATCGTCACTGGAGAATAAGAAGGAAGGCTACACTATATCATTGGAAGTCTGTTGGAGATACTGAATCACTTTTGCCGGACGGTTATAAACCCTGTGGCGCAAGGGGGGGGGGGGAGGGGGGCGTGACCTGGTCTCGCCACGATTTGTTACAACGGGAAAAAGTGTCTGTAGTGTGCAACCAATGGCCAGACCGACGCCGCCCCTTCAATTTCTTCATCGAAGTAGAGACCTTCCTGGTATTTAACCTCCTTAGATTCTCCATTATCAACACATTTCCAGTCCTTTTCCTATTCGGGGACCCGCCAGTGGTAAGTGTACCCGAATCTGATATCCTATCATCTGAAAAAGGATGCAGTTTCTGGTATACTTCACCATTGGCTGGGTCTCTTAGCACTGCACTTCACCATCAGGTGTTTCGTAGCATTCTGCCATAACCTTCTCTATACCCATTCTTATTCCTAAACCATGACTTCCCAATATGGTAAGTGCAATCGCAGTTCTTCTTCCGAGAGAATCAGATCTATGGAAAAAGGCCACCGATTTCACTGCACGATTGGTAGGAGTCAAATACCACTGCTGAAACTTTGAGCCCGCATTGGACTATTCAGGTCAAGTGAGATTCTTGACAGAGGTGTGCGGATAACCGATTTTTTCGGCTAACGGATAAATCTGCTAATGCCGATTTTTTTAAAACCGGCTAACGGCTAATTCGGCTAATATCAGTCATTCAAATCGGCTAATTTTCGGCTAATTCAGCTAATTCGGAAAATATTCATTTGGTTAAGCTTTTTTTGTCCATTCTGTTAATTCAGGTTTTGGGTTAATTTTTTCACTGTTATTGAGCAAATTCAGGGATGAACGACTGTTCAAATAGGAAAAAAATCATACAAATTCACCACATTTTGTTTTCCAAAAAAATATGTTAGTTGAATTAGCCGAAATAGCCGATCGGCGAATTCGGCTAACATCGGCCAAAATCGGCTAACGGATAACTACGTATTAGCCGAACTGCCAAAAAGTCGGCTAACGGATAATTCGGCTAATATTAGCCGAGTTAGCCGAATTAGCCGATCGGCGAATTCGGCTAAATCGGCTATTATCCGCACACCCCTGATTCTTGAATAGCCTTCTCGTGCTCAAAGCTTGTATTGGCACACTTTTCACAATAGCTCGATTTACAGATTAATTTCAAGTTCACCATGTTAATCTGCTCCGGATAGGCTCTTCTCTTTCAAATCACAGTAATTCTGTCCCCGCTTCTTCCAGGAACTGAAATAAATGCATTTCAAATTTTAGGACAATATCAATTATCACGAAATACAGTTATTTCATCAGTGGTTTTCGAAAATTTCAAAAAATAAAATTTTTTTGAAAATTTTTGAAAATTCGAAAAAATTTAAAAAAATCTATTAAGTTTGGAAAAAGTTACGTATCTGAGCCAAAATGGAAAATTATATGTAGAAATTACATGAAATAGTGAAACATAGTGTTGTGCATCATTTTACAACAATATCATATTTGTCACGACGCGGCACCTGGAATTGAGGCACCTGGTAAATAGAAGTGCTTCATCTACAAAGCGCTTCAATTTTGGCGATGCTCCTGCTCACATATGGTCTCAAAAAACTTTTGATGGCAATTTTTAGAATCTCCAGTAGTATCTTTTTACTAATCGAGTTAGCATATACATTTGTTTCTTCCACTGCCGAAGTCCATGATCGTTGCAGCCAGCATAGTGCAGGAGAATAAGTGCCTTCCCGATCTTCGTAAAGCTGGAACTCGACCAGTGAATTTTTAAACTGGACAAAAGTGGACTGAAATAATCTTTGTCTAGTCAGGAAGCCTATCAATTATTGCCTGTTCACGAAAAAAATCATTAGATGAGAAGCAGTCAAAAGCAATCATTTGGTACCTTTTTTACTGAGCGCATAAAAAAAAAACTAAGCACAGGTTTCGCCGCATTTTAGATGTTCGTTATGGATTTGAAATTGTGGGTTTTATGAAAATCAAGTCTACTGATAACAAAAACTTTAAAAGAAGTGTTTAAAATCTGTAAAAAATTCTATACCTGTCTACAGGGCAAACAAAAACTAACGTCATCGGTTCATGGCAGTAGAGGACGATGCCTGATTATTTGGCTCGTTTCAATCTAATAATTTTTTCGTGAACAGGCAATAATTGATAGGCTTTCTGACTAGACAAAGATTGTTTTAATCCACTTTAGTCCAGTTTAAAAATTCACTGGTCGCATTCCAGCTTGATCGGGAAGGCACTTATTCTCATGCACTGCGCTGGCTGCGACGGTCATGGATTTTGGCACTGGAGGAAATAAATGTGTATTTTAGCTAGAATAGTGAAAAATGAAAACTGGAGATTCTAAAACATGCAAATTAAAGTATTTTGAGACCAGGTGTGAGCCAGAGCATCGCCAAACTCAACGCGCTTTTTAGATGAAGCACATCTATTTTCCAGGCACCTCCGTTCTAGGTACCACGTCGTGATCAACCTGATATTGTTGAAAATTGATACACAAACCCATGTTTCACTATTTCATGTAATTTCTACATATAATTTTCCGTTTTGGCTCAGGTACGTAACTTTTTCCAAACTTCATAGATTTTTTCATTTTTTCGAATTTTCAAAAAGTTTCAAAAAAATTTATTTTTTGAAATGTTTGAAAACCATTGATGAAATAACTGTATTTCGTGATAATTGATATTGTCCTAAAATTTGAGATAAAACTAAGTGAAATGAAGAAAGTTATCCATGAAAAACTGTAACTATGAATCATGTACGAACGCTTCCCAGTGGGCATCGTGATGTTTGAGAAATGAAATAAAGCCCACTAAGTGGTCCAGGGTACTGTGGGGGTGCTATTTATAACACCATGATGGCAGAATTATGAATCATGAGGGTATTGACGAAATTTTGTAGAAGTGAGCATTTGGGATTACTCTATAACAACGCTGAAAGCAATATTGCAATTAATACATACGTTAGTGATATCGGTATATTAAATTAATATCTAATTAATATGACACGTTAGTTGTAGTATTACGGATTCTGAAACCGATTATGAAATCGAACGCCCGAATTCCTCAATCCTTAAAATAATTCTTATCACGCCCACCTCTGTTGACTGTCCCATGTATTTTTTGATATCTAGATTCACTGCACCATCAGGTGTTTCGGTTAAGTCATTAATTCCAATATAGAGGTGTAGCTACTTGCGTGGTTTCACTAAATCATTGGTAAAAGTCGAGTTTCACTTTGAAAACGACTTCAACTATTCTGAGCAAGAAAAATGTTTCAATAGCCGCATAAATCTTTTCGTGGTTCGGTTTCCAGAACAGCTTTAGTATAGATATTGCTCAAAACTCTGTGAGTACAAACGAACACTCAAAAGTAAACAGAGGTAAAAATCTAGGTGCCATGATGAAGTGTATAGCGTAGCAGCTGTTGATCCGGGTATCTGAATTAGGGTTCAATAATTTTGCAGGATTCATTAATACACAAGTGTAACGTGATAATAAGGAATTAAAGTATGCATTGGATTTCCCATTTTTCCAATAGTCACGTCATTTGCCCACATGATGCAAAAAAGAGGGGCCATGGCACGGTGAAATCATGAATCATGATATGGAATTAACAAACAAAGCGCGCTAAGCGGCACTGGACAGGGAGTAAAAATTGTTTGGTACTGTAGGAAAGATGTCAATTCACACGTAGTTGCAAGATGAAATTGGGCAACAGATGGAGGTGACAACTGAGCACAGAATCAAGCAGAGTTATCACGTTTGGGTCCCAGTGTGTGATCATAGGAAATTATAGTGCTATAACACCCAATTCTGATGCACAGAACTGTGATTTCTGTGCGCGAAACTCCAGCAATACACGGTGTTCGGACTTCGATAAGACACTCCGAGATTAGTTATCGTCTAACACTGCAACTTTTTCCTCACGAGGGACGAGGAAAAGTGGTTTCTAGGCCATGGCCGAGGGGTCGACAAGTTTCAGCGGCCATTTATCTTGCTTTGTTTTCCGCCTGTTTTCTTTCGTTTTTCACAGCTTTTTCCCGTTTTTTCTTATTAAAACTGATAAATAAATATTTTTTGCAGATGCTAAAACAATTTCCAAGTGAAAAAATTATGTATTCAGTGGGCAAGCAGCGGTGAAAGTGGGCATTGTAATATGATGGATTACGGGAATACAAAACCTAAACTTTTTCTGAAGATACATATGCTGCTTAGATGCTGAAATTACCTGATATTCACAACGAGACCGCTGAAAAAGTTTTGAGGTTTCCAAAATTCAACTTTTTTGGTGAAAAAGTCGAGATTTTCGCACAAAAAGTTGAATTTTGAAAACCTCAAAACTTTTTCAGCGGTCTCGTTTAGAAAATCAGGTAATTTCAGCATCTAAGCAGCATATGTATCATGTTTCAGAAAAAGTTTAGGTTTTGTATTCCCGTAATCCATCATTTTACATTGACCACTTTCACCGCTGCTTGCCCACTGAATACATAATTTTTTCACTTGGAAATTGTTTTAGCATCTGCAAAAAGTATTTATTTATCAGTTTAAATAAGAAAAAACGGGAAAAAGCTGTGAAAAACGAAAGAAAACAGGCGGAAAACAAAGCAAGATAAATGGCCGCTGAAACTTGTCGGCCCCTCGGCCATGGCCTAGAAACCACTTTTCCTCGTCCCTCGTGAGGAAAAAGTTGCAGTGTCTAAACTAGTCAATTGTAACCGCCCGGTATATACAGTTTGCCAAAAATTAGCCAAGGATAGCTGGGAGCAAAAAATGTCGATTACGTTGCCAAAATTCCTATGCACTTTTTCAACCGTCACCATAATAGAGAGATCCGCCATACTGCCTCCAATAAAACAATTTTCCATTTTTTTTCCAACGAGGTGTTTCTAGTTTTTCAAAGATTGGCCTCAGATTTTTGCCTGAAAATCAGAAATTTCCTTCCCGGGGCCAACCTCCTGCCGGCATAAGAATGAATCACGTAAACTCCGCCTCCGCTCCGATTGGTTTATAAACAGCCAGACACTTTTCCGTTATCATATCACTGCCTCTTCCTCTACACTCTACTGAGGAACCCGCCAGTGGTAAGTGTACCCGGATCTGATATCCTATCACCAAAAAGAGGATGCAGATTTTGGTACACTTCACCACTGGCTGGGTCCCTGAATAGGAGCACTGATGGTGAGTGTATTGGTCTTTTTGATATCGACGGAGTACTGATATCAAGGACGCGATCCACTAAACCAACAGGTGCTCCTTGTCATACTTATTCCAAAACCATGGCGTCCTATGGTGAGGTGTAGCCTGGCCGTTTTACTCCAGCAAGCAGCTATGGCACGTAACGTGGTGCGAAAGTGTTCCATTTTGGTTTGATCTTCGAAAAATGCGGGAGAAGAGGCGCAGACTTTTCAACTGATTTCGCATGGTTAAGAGTGCGGACGTCACATTTTCCTGGGGGGAAAAATTCCCGCTTTTTTTGTAGATCAAACCGAAATGAGACAGCCTGACACCACGTGTGGAATAAGATGCAAGGCTCCACTACACTATTGGCTAAGGTCTCTGTGCTATTCGTATTTCCATCCAACAACCATGACTCTCAGGAATGGTGAGTGTAACCACTCTTCTCCTTCCGAGTATTGATTATCGAGAAGAGATCAGCGGTTACACTACATTATTAGTAAGAGTCCTTATTCATATTCCGGAAAAACCATGCCTCCCAATGGTGAGTGTAACCGCACGTCTTGTTTCAAAACTCAATATATGGAAAAAGACCACCGGTTACACTACATTATTGGTTGGAGTCTGATTAATATTGCAATAATCGATGATGGTAGAATTGGAGTAGTGGATGTGGGTAAATTACTGAAACTTACAGATTAGGTCCCTAAAAACTAACAAAAATAACAAAGAAAAGATTGGAAAATTTTGTTAAGTGAGAGAAAAACCAGCTCAAACTTAGCAATAAGGACTAAAGGGACTGCATTTCAGGTTCGCGCGCAAATGATTTCACGCCGGAGGAATTCAAATTTTGAAGAGATATAGAACATCGATTGATTAAGCAGCCGACACTTGCCTGGTGGATTTTTGTGACAAAGTAACGTTAAAAACAACACACAAAACATGGTGCATCGACTACGAACAATGACAGGATAATCGGAAATGTCATTAGAATTTTTCATAATTTCAGAAAATTAAGCTAAACATCCTTTGTATATTCATTTACGCCAATTTTTTGCGTCAATTTAGCATTTTATCAGCTAAAAACTCCCGAAATTTTATATTTTCAGGACAATATAAAAAATCATTTTATTTCAGGCAAAAAGTGAACAAAAAAATGAAAGAGAGTTTGAAAGAGGATCAAAGATCGATATTTTCTCAATCAGAATAGAATTGAAAAAATTTCACCGGAAACGACGAAAAATGGCACAGAGACAACCAACATTTCCAGAACTCCTTAATGATGATAGCTGCGTATTAAGTCGAAAAAGTTCACGCAAAGGTTCTCAAAGCACTTTGGATTGTGTAGATAGCACGCGTGTCCGGCGTCTGGAATCTTCTGAAGCTTCACTTGTGGAAGGTTCTTGAGATTTGCAGCTGCAGTGGGGCCCAGAGACGTGTCGCGTTCGCCTGGAAAGATTTGAAGGTTAACAATGATTTTTTTGTTTGACAGTAAAAAGAAAGAAAAACTCACCCCAAACCACTAAAGTTGGCACAGTATAGGAAGAAGGGCTGACGACTTCGTGGGTGTTTGATGGGGCGACTAGGACCACACATGAGAGCTACAATAGTGAAATTAAATTGAACGAGCAATATTTGGTGTCAAATTGTGTTCAATGTTCTATGTTTGATGTTGTAAATAGTTAATAGGAGTATGATAAAATTATTACTCAAAAACAGGGGTGTGCGGCAAATCTCAAAATTTGCCGAGCTCGGCAAATTCGGGAAATCTCTTTTTTCATTATTTGCCGAGCACGGCAAATTCGGCAAATTTGTCGAGCTCGGCAAATTCGGAAAATTTTGATAATTCTTGATGTTTTTTGGAACACCAAAACTACCGAATTCTTAACACACATCTGGTTTCTGAATAAGTTCCGTGTAGTATGTCTGCATAAGCATAAAAATAACTCAATTTTGTGTCATTTTACTAAATTTTTGGCGAAAAAATCAATAATTTTAGCCAAAATTGTACTGTTAAATTTTTGACGTGTGCGGCAAATTTCGAAATTTGCCGAGCTCGGCAAATTCGGCAAATCTACTTTTTTGAAATTTGCCGTGCTCGGCTAATTCGGCAAATTCGGCAAATTTGCCGCACACCCCTGCTCAAAAACATTAATTTTTTAAGGAAAATCATAAATCGGAAGTCGACATAGACAATTGCTCATCGAGAAGTTATAGTTGTCAAAATTACTGTTAGGTTGGCGGAAAATTCAAATTTTCTGGAAAAATAGAATTTTGCTGGAAATTCAAATGTTCTCCAGAACAATTTTTACTAAAAATCAAAGTTTTATGAGAAAATATTTCTTGGCGGCAATTTCAAATTTTATGAAGAATATAATTTTGGTTGTGGTGCCAGGCTTTTCTATTACGGGTTGATCTACAAAAAATGCGGGATTTTTTTGCCCAAGAAAATGTGAGGTCAGCACGTTCTTAACCATGCGAATCAGCAGAGAACTCTGCGCCTCTTCTCCCGCATTTTTTGTAGATCTACTTAGATCAAACCGAAATGGAGCACTCTGACGCGCGGGAAGCAACATTTTCATAGAATAATTTTAGCTGGATGTTAAAACTTTATGAAAAACTATGGTAGGCAATTTGAATTTGCAGAAAAACATTTTCTGAAATTTTTTAGATATCTTTTTTAAAGATATAACTGATGGAACTTGACATAGACAAATGCTCGAAACCAAAAATCTCAATTTTTGATAAAAACTCACATGTCTCGTAGAAGTCATCAGTGGCAAAACATATTGTGCCGCCATCGAAGCACACACAATCATCACCTGCTTCAGACCCAGCGTTTCGATGAAATCCATCAAAAAATTCGGTTTCTCAGCTTGTGGGATAGCTGCTCCGCGAGTTTGGCCCGAGCCGGGAAGGTCGATGGCTATGGCACGGTAGCCGAGAGCCGCGAATGTTCTCAAATAGTTGAAAACTTGAATTTTAAGCTAGAAATCAAGAAAAACCTCACCTCAACAAATTATTCTCTGTCCACGTAGATGATGAGAAGCTCTGTCCATGTAAAAAGATGACTGTAGCCTTGGAATAGTGTGCTCCAGGTGGACGGGCTTCTCGGACGAATACTGAATGTGTCTGAAACTCGAACTCTAATTTTACAAAATTAACTTAAAGCAAAAGCTAAAATCTCACCCCTAACTCCACCCGGCTCTCATCATACTCCACCAGCTGTGCAAGTTTCCGCGCATTTTCTGGAATTGGGTGCGAAAGGTCGGCTCGTTCCAGTAGAGAACCCCCACTGGTGGTGGCGTGGTGGGATCCTAGGGGTTGGTGGTGGAGAAGAACCATTTTTGTATTGATCGGGGCTGAAAATTTGAAAATTTGGAAAAATTGATAGTTTTGTTAGATTATTGAGATAAAACAAAGCTTATTGAAAGAAAGGATTTAGAATTGTTTAACTTTGGAAGCTTGTATCTCGGTTAGTTTTAATAATATAAAGTAATGAAAAACTACATTGTTATAGAAAAAAAGCTGACCAATATTTTGTCAGTTGACAATTTTTTGATAAAACCAAAGAAATTCGAGATATGAGCCATTAAAGCTTAACGGTAAGTTTTGAGCATGCGTCACATAACTTTAATAGCTTGTATCTTGTTCAATTTTGTACATATCAAAAAATTAACTTAACTACAAAGTCATAGAAAAGGATGTAACCGATGTTTTGTCAGTTGACAGCTTTATAATAACTCATAAAATAACCGAGAGTAAACCTAATGATGATTTTTTGGTCGATGCACCATGTTTTACACCCATTCACGTTGACAATTAAAGGTGGTGTAGCACGTGCTCGCTGGCTGTCTCTTTGCATAATTTCGATGAAAACGCGCCCCATTCAGAATATTGTCGGTGAAATTCACTCGGACGAGCGAAGAAAAGAAATGAGACCGTCTCGTTGTCTGCGTCTCATCTTTTACACGCTATTTTCTTCTCCGAGAGGACTACGCGACCGGGGGGACGAGGAATCCTCCTCTTCCACCGTTTTCAAGGCCATTTCGCTCATTTTTTTCACGTTTTCTCGTCCGCGAGAAAATAGCAATTTTGAGACAGCCAGCGACCACGTGGTGTAGTCGAATTTGAGACTGTGCTTTAAAACATTCTCTATGCTCTTACAAGTCTATATGTAAAAGCGAAGCATCACAAAAATTTCGCTAAAGCGAGTTATGAGCCTTCAAAGTGCCGAAAAAAATCTCTTCGTCCATCCAATTTGAATTTCGCGCGCAAATGAGCGCCCCCTCGTGTGTACTCCTCTCGGACAATCAAATATGGCAATTTTAGGCGATTTTTCGTATTTTTGAAAGATTTTTCATAGTTTTTTCTGTGTTTTAATGGAAATAACAAAGAGTGAAAGTCTATGAATATAATTTGAACCGATTGATTGCTCAATTACACCAAAAAATAGACAAAACTAGCATTTTATTGAATTATCCAGTTATTACTCCATTTTTTGTACTGTATTACGTTAAATATTTGACAAAATACGATTTATTGTCTCTCGAAACATAAATTTCCAATAAAAAACGAGAATAGGCTCATTAAAGTACGAAAAATCACCTAAAATTGCCGAAAAGCAATAAATTAATTATGTGATTGTCCGAGAGGAGTACACACGAGGGGCGCTCATTTGCGCGCGAAATTCAAATTAGATGGACGAAGAGATTTTTTTCGGCACTTTGAAGGCTCATAACTTCCGTTAGCGAAATTTTTGTGATGTTTCGCTTATTCATATCGACTTGTACGAGCATAAAGAAGATTTTTAAGCATAGTCTCAAATTCGACTACACCACCTTTAATATCTCGGCTTATTTTAAAGATATCAAAATATCAAAAAAAAAGTTTAACTACAGAATTATAATAAAAAAATGTAACAAGTAATTTGTTAGTTGACAACTTTTTGATACAACTAAAGACAGCCGAGATATGAGCTGCCGACGTTGAGTCAGTCGATGCATCATGTTTCTCACTTTGGTTTTGGCAGGTCATATCTCGCTTTATTTGAAAGATATCAATAAACCGTAAACTAGAAAATCATAGAAAAATACTTAACAAACATTTTGTTAGTTAACAAATTTTTGATACCACTAAAGATAACCGAGATATGAGCCACCAAAGCCAACAGAGATACTTTCAAAAGTTTAAACAAAAATTGTGTAAAACTAAGTCAAAAAAGTATGAGACTTCAAAAGAATAAAATTGAAGGGGGTATTGTGTCTCGTTTTGCTGACTTTTTCTTCCTCCCCTCCTTCACCCTTTCATATGTATATTGCTTCTTTTTGAATTCCCCCGCCGGCGGTGTCGAAGGCATTTTACGGTCGTTTTAACAGTTTCTCGCATACCATACCGTTTTGGGGGTAAAATTGGATGGATGGACAATTAAGGGATAGAAAGTGGAGCGGAATTTGCATGCAAAGTGGTTTTTTGGCGGGTAGAACTGCTAGCCTAGAATATCGAAAAAGGAGGTTTTAAATACTTTTAATTTATAATTGCAATTGGAATGTTACAGACGATGAAAAGTTCAAACATAATACTGTAGATTATGGTACTGAGCAGTACAGACTAACTTACTAAGTAATTCTGAATTTTCAGAAATAAATATTAACGTACTAATGAATGTAAGCTGATTTATTGTAGGTTACAAAAGAGCTTACTAAAAACAAATGCGAACTTAATAGGAAACATATAATAAAGTAAGAATTACACCAACTAGTATAGTGGAAAATATAGGCTACTTTACTGAGTAATTCTGACTTCTATGAAATAAACACCAACGTGACTGTGAATACTTATTTACTTTGAAAACTTCAATACACACAATTTACGGTACTTTAAGATAATTTAAAAATTAAGATACACTAGATTTACGTGGTTCATAGTTGATACCTCAATGGAATGGGCACTGGTTATTCGAAAAGAGGTTACTGCAATGGTCAAGGTAATATAATATGGTGGTGGCATTTTGGAATGAGTTATGCAAGGGTCAACTAGGTAAACAGAAGGTGATGATACTTTGACCAGAACATGGCACAAAGCGATAGAGTGAGAGAGAGAGAGAGAGAGAAAAAGAGATTTAGACAAACAGATGGAATTTGAATTCGAATTTGAATTTACTTCGTTAGAAAAAAATGCCAGCATTATTATTACAAAGTGCATGAGCAATAGAAAATTTTGTAAAGCAATACATAACATATACCGTATTAATTCTATTAGTCTTGCAGCCTTTATTAAATAATAATTTTGCAGTATCAAATAATTGATGAAAAAAAGAGAAAAGTAAGAATGTATTTTCCTTGTTTAATCGGTATCAAGTTGAATTTTCTACAAAGCATTGGCTTCTTTCCAAAGCTATAATCTTTTGAACCTGAATTTCTACCAAAAAAAATCATAAAATCAACAGCCATCGAGATATTATCTAATACATACACGAAACACACAAATTATTTACATGCAACTTCTTCACAGTATACACAAGTACATAAATATTGTACACTGGCAACTCAAAGAGCCCCCTCCTGAGTGTCTCCTAATCGTTTTACCCGGAAGCCCTGCTCCGGCAAAACACACACAACCGGCTCTACGAAGACCCACTTCATTTTTTGTATGTTGTGATGATAGTTGGATGCGGCGGGATATCATGTTTCAATTGGAAATTGCTCAGAAAAATCGAGATAGTATGCATATTTAAATGTGGAGCAAAAAAATAGTAATTTTTTACCCATTCTATATTTTAATATACAGAAACGCACTTTGGGCAACTGAAACTTCCAAAACTATTGCTCAAAACCCACATAAAATCGAGTCGGAAACCAAAAAGAATAGGGAAAAGGAAATCCATTCGCCAACTGGTGTGTATGGTGTTATTTATTGGTTTTTATTATGCCTTCTCCCACCCTCCCCCGTTGACCCTTCAAGGGTGTCAAGAGCTGTAAAATTAAGAAGGAGAGACAAGGATTGCAGACTGCTGCACTTCAAATACCCAATAAGAAAATACAATTTCGATTTAGCAAAATTCTGAACTTTTGCAAACTAGTTGCTGAGCATTTTGTTCTTTAACTACACGTATCTCATTTGTTTTAGATGTTACCAAAAATTTGTTAACTGACAAAATGTTAACAATTTCTTTTTCTATAAGTTTGCTGTTAAATTTTTATTAATATCTTCAAAGTTAAGCGACATATGAGCAGTCAAAGAGACACAAGACATGGTGCATCGACCAGAGCTCTTTCTTTGATATATCTAGGTTGTCTTTGGTTTTATCAAAAAGATGTCAACTAACAAAATGTTCAATAATTTATTTTTAAAATATTATATTGTGAATTAAAATTTTATAAATACTATTATAACGAACTGAGTGGTCAAAACAACTAGTTATAAAACATGGTGCATCGACAAGACGCACATATTTTGTACTATGTATAAACGATGAGAAAACTATGAAACATTTTTTAAAAAAGCAATCGTCCGTATAGCAAGCGTATAGTAAAAGTACGAAAACTGAACGGCGTTCGGTCTCTTTTGTTGAAGCAGATGATGATGATGGAAAATGAAAAACTCGTAATGAATGGGGGGAAACACCTCATTAAAAGAATGGTCCAGATGGAGCATCTGGTGGGACGGAAATTGGAAGAAAATGAAGAAAAGGAGGAGGAAATTCGGTTTTACAAGGAAATTAATAGGATTAAAAGTTTTGAAATTTTTGTGATAATGTTTGAAAGAATGTATATACATTTATATATTTTTTAAATCATTGATGATGACTAACATTAAACAATCCAAAATCAACTCAAAATTTTCAGAAAAATCCCTCAAAGTTTGAATTTTTAGTTGAAAACCTGAATTGCTAAATTTTAGCTCTAATATCTTATTGGATATTTTTAAAAATAAAATAAAATTTAAATAAAAATTAAATCTGAAGTCACAGCAGTCTTAACTGCATAGCTTCTAGACTTCAAATTTCCAAATTGTAAGCTTAATTAGTTTTGGGAGATTTTATATTATTTTTTTCAAAAATATAAAAAAATTAAATTGTTATGAAACAAATTTTCATAAAATTAAAAAAAAAAACTCTAAACGAAATGTAAATTTAGGAAAAATTTCAAAACAAAATTTCGAAAAAAATTTCAATCGTATTTTTTAAAAACATCTCAAGTTTGTCTATTATAACGCTTTTCTTAAATATAAAGCAGCTCAAAACAATAAAAATACTTGAACATTTCAGAAAAAATGACTTACATTTTGAGAATTTCAGTTGAAAATCATACTTGCTAGATTTAAGCTCTAATATCTCATAGGACATTTCAGCAATTTAAAAAAAAAAATTAAAACACCAAAAATATCTACAAAACTTTATCTTTTTAATAACACAATCACAAATCACACGCCTTGCATAGTTCTGAAGTTACAGCAGTTTTAGCTTCTAGGCCAAAAGGCCCGAAAAAAAGAAACAGCATAATCGAATGAAGAGGGGTGCGGAAAAAAGAAAAAAGAAAAAAGGGCGAAACGTTTAATTTCAACACAAGAGACGGAGAGTGTCAAAGGAACAGGAAAAAACTGATAATATGATAACAGATGATGAGATACAACGAGTCGCAGAGACACATGATGGCCTCCCACCTCACCCCCGGGGACGCTTTTTGTGACACATACCATACCACCACTAAAATCAGCCCAAAAAACTTTTTGACAGGAGAGGAGAAGAGTCTCAAGGTCTTTTGTGTGTGTGTTCCTGTTCAAACATTTCCGTAAATGGGCGGCAGCAAAATTAGGCACAAAAGACACCTCTGGCGCCGACTGGATCCAAGCCCCCGGTAATTTTCGGTGGAATGAGCGGAAAATTGGGTGGCAAGGCGGGAAGCTGGTTTTAATTATAATAGCACCTGTAAATGGTAGGATTTAATGACTGGGAGTTTCGAAATTTCTACAAAATTGACGTAGACAAATGCTCGAGGTCCTTCACCGAGCAATATTAGTTGTCAAATTTTGTTAGACAGTAATTGGAATTTCAAAACAGCAGTCAAGTGGAATAAGAAACATACTTGTAATTCAAAACTATGCGAACGTTTACAAAAAACAAAAATTTCGAAATTTCTGCAAAATAGGCGTGCTCAAAGCCCTTTTCTAAAAAGCTGAGAAATTCTAGTTGTAAATTCTAAATTTCGTTTAATAGGTGGTGAAGGATTAGAAATTTGACCATTTTGTGTGCGGAAACTAACTTTTTTGGAATCACCGTCACCGTTAATACGCTAATAATCAACTTACGGTAATAACGATATACGGTAATTTAAAAAAAGTTAGTTTCCAGCCGCTGTGACATTGAAAAGTTGGTAAAATATCAAACTTTACAAATTTTAACTAAATTTAGGCCATTTTTTTTAGCCGCCATGACTTTTTCTTTGAGAAAGCTGAGAATTTTTGACTACATTTGCCAGACTTAAAGGAATATGTAAAGATTCAGAATTAGCGCTTGACGAAAATAAAAAGGTCAACCTTCAAATGACATCCGAAAAAGCTGCCTAGTGCCATGATGGATGAATTGAAATGTCACGAAAGGGAAAAATGGTTGAAACGAGTTAATTTTAGAAATTACCGTGCATAGTCATTATTTTTATTTCAAAAAATTAACAACTAACGAAATAGTCATGTTACGCTTTGTATTATGTCATTTAAAGGTGGGGTACCAAAATTTGAGACTCTGCTTTTTTAGACCCAAAATAGTCCAAAACTACCGAATTTCGTAATGAGACGTTCTAAAAATTTTTCAAAAAAAGTTATGGCCGCTCAAAGTTTTGGAAAAAAGGCTTATTGTTAGCTAAAATCTCAAACTTTGGCAACTTCCCGGTGTAGCCGCGGTTGGAACTTAAGTTTTATTTGATTATCATCCTTTAATGCACGTTTAATAATAATAATATTAAATTGCGAAGACAAGCATTAAAAAAGTACAATCAAATAAAAATTAAGTTCCAACCGCTGCCACACCGAGAAGTTGCCAAATTTGAGATTTTAACTAAAAAATACAATTTTTTCAAAAACTTTGAGCGACCATATTTTTTTTTTGGGAAATTTTCAGAACATCTCATTACGAAATTTGGTAGTTTTGGACTATTTTGGGTCTAAAAAAGTAAAGTCTCAAATTTCGGAACTCCAGCTTTAAGCCATAAATAGAGCTTTTCTCAGCAATTATAAGAAGGTATTACACATATTATATCAGGATTTTATTGTTTGTTTTAATACTAATATGTTGAAAAATACATGAGTAGTTCAGTATACCATTTACAGCATACTTTTTTTCAGGCGAGTACATGGCTCTTACAATTGAACAACTACTAAAAAAGTTCAAATAATTCGAAATTCGTACGGAATAATAAATTACCGCATTTCGAAAAAAATCCCAAAATCCTCAAAAAAAAAGGACGTCCATGCTGGGACTAAAAATCGAAAATGTTTCTCATCTCACTCCTCCTCCTCCTCTGCGGCTTCTGCCTCAACACTTGCTCTTTTTTGGACGGGGAGCCGCTCGTTCTTGGGGGTTTTAGAACTCTAATAGTATAGTGGCGGACGGGAGGACGGACGGAAAATGATGAATAAGACGTGTGCAATGGGGAGGAGGGATTATGTAAATATGAGTGGAGAAACAAGAAAAGATTGTTGGATTAAGCAGAGGCTCTGAGCATGTTTGTCAAGTGTGTGATCGGAGTTAGTTAGGGCTTCCCTGTAGGCGTTAAAACGCCTGCCTGACCTTAAGGCGGCCTACGCTTGCTTCTTGGCTGAATACGCTTTGATTTTTAACACATTGATAGAAATGAGAAAATTTGAAATTTGAAAATTCAGGTCAAAATGCAAAAAAAGAGCCGGCGTGAAGCGGGCAGGTTTCAGGCAGACGCCCGGCCGCGCCTGCCTACCATGGATGCCTTTGGGGTTATTAATGAATAAGGCAAAGAAATATTACTGAAATTTTAAAACTGTACAAGCTCATATGAAATGGGCTAGATTGTAGATCAATTTCTGAAAGTTCACAGATCTAGTCAAAAACCACACGAGATTTTTGTTATTTTGAATTGAAAATCACTAGTGGCTCAAATTCTCATACTTCAGGTAAAGTTTTTGAATTTTTAATTGAAATGAAGTGGAGAATTTCGATTTTCTTGTAATTTTATTGATCTTAAAATGCCTTGACTTTTTGAGACAAAATTTTGAGCCAAATGATCCGCCAAAATATTTTTCACACAATCAGAAAAATGGAATTCCCGCCAAAAATGTTCTCCGAAAATTTGAATTTTTAGATAAAATTATTCACAGAAAGTTTGAATTTCCTGCCAAAATGTTTTTCTCAGAAAATTTGAATTTCTCCCAAAAATATGTTTTCTTCAGAAAAGTTGAGTTTTCTGCCTAAATTTTTTTCTTAGAAATGTGAGTTTCACGCCAAAAATTGTTCTCAGAAAATTTGAATTTCGGGTCAAAAATTTCTCATTACCTTACATGTTTTTAGTTTCGTGAGAATTAGCTTAAAATCTTCAAAATTTGAATTTTTAGCGAATTTTCAGTGAAAAATCGTATAAAATTGGTTTAAAAAAATGGAAAAATCGTGTTTTTTAGAAATTTTTTCGCCAAATTTTAAAAAATCGTGAAATTTATCGGAAAAAACACAATGTTCTTCAGAACAAATCTAGAAAAATTGGCTAAAAGTGTGAAAATTCACGTTTTTCGGATAAAATCGTCTAAAATTTGACTAAAAATCGTCAAAAATTGACTAAAAATCGTCAAAAATTGACCAAATTTTAACGATTTTTAGTTAATTTTTGACGATTTTTAGGCAAATTTTGACGATTTTTAGTCAAATTTTTTTACATGTCAGTGAAGAAGTACTAAACTTCTTCATTAACTGAGAAAAAAGGAGCTGAAAAGGAATACAATATAGACAATTGCTCTGATACATGAAATGACTTTATGTCAAATTTTAATAACTTTATTGTAATCAATCAATAAATAAATATCACCCGACAATCAATTCAACAAGTCAAAAACGTACAAATTTTAATTCCTATAATCCAAATAATTAGCAATTCTCATTCCACCGTACTTCTCCACACACTTTTCATGTATAAAGCTATATTCACAGGCTTTCAACTCAAAACCATTAACCTCATATGAAAACAATCGATAATTTAAGTGACCAATTTCCCTGAGCAATTTCGCGTGTTCCTGTGCTCCGCCGTGGAGCTCCAAGTAGATTTGACATACTTCGTATTTCTCAAGGAATGGAATTAAACACGTCAACTCGGCGCCTTCAATATCGATTTTTAGAATTTCAATATTGGAAACATTAAAGTGCTTGGCAAGATCATCAATTGTGTATTTGCTAGTTGCTGGATCGGTTGCCACGGAGATTAGAGCTTTTTTCGAGGTTCCACGGATTTTTGAGTAGGTTTGACGGGTTCTGTCGTTTTGGTCAGCCTGGAAGAGCTTTTTGGAATGGTAATTTTCTCGGGAAAACAAGTTTAGTGTATGAAATTTGGCCCTAATTGGCAATTGTAAAAAAAATTTTAACGTTCTTTTGTTGAAAAGGACCAATTTTTGAAGTCAATTTTCAGGTTCCTAGATTATTTTTGGCAGATTTTTCAATAAGAGTTAAAATAAAAATTATATATACATAAATTTTAATACATTTGACGAAATTTGAATAGAAAAAATCGAAAAAAAAATCGAAAAAAAATTATTTTGGATGTCGAATTTCAAGTGAATTATTGCTTTTTGAGTGGTTTTAAGAAAATTTTCAAACCATTTTTTTCGAAAGCTCCATTTTAGTATTTATATTTGATTTGTTTTCTTAATAGTTTTAATAATTTCAGGTAATTTTTGTGAAATTTTCAAAAAATTGGAGCTCTGTGAATTTTGTCTGACTGTCTAAAAATCTCAGTTTAATCTCAGTTTAAGTAAAATTTAAAGTTTCTGTTTCAATTTTTTTCAAGCTTTCAGTTTTAATTTTAATTACCCACCGCATCAAAACCATATAAAATATTTCGATTATCTGTAAGCTTCTGCCATTCCTCCTCGAAAGTTATCCAATTGTTGAGACCTAGCGAGAACATTCTGCAATTTTTATTTTTATATTTTTGAAAGCTTCATAATTTTTGAAGTGCTAACTGTATTTAAAAGTTTTTAACTAACGAATTGTAGAAAATGTTATGCTCTACGAGTTGTTAGTCGACAACTTTTTAATAGCCCTTACCCCCGCGAAGTTACAAGTGTTCAAATATTTCAGTGCAACAGAGATGGGGAGAAACAGGCGACGATGGTGTCTTTGAACGCCTGTAACTTCGTTGAGGCCAAAGCTACAAAAAAGTTTAAAACCAACAAAATGTAGCAAATTTTATTTTCTACAGTTTAACAGTTAACGTTTTTTGTCCAACTTCTCTAGTTTTCAAGATATTCGACTTTTTAAAACTCACACAGAATTGTTCGGGCACTTCCACGGATTGCAAACCCATTTTCCGCCGTCTCCAACTGTTCCGATGCGTACTTTTTCAGGACAAAAGACCTCTGGTCCCATGGCTCCATAGAGCAAGTAAAACTCTGTTGGCTTGAAGATCTGGGCTAGAGTTCTCTTGCGAAGAGGTGCCTGGGCTATTGAGAATGCTTTCATTTTCTGGAAAAAATCAATATTTTGTAGGAATTTTTTCTGCGAATTTATCATTGGAGAGCATTTTCATTGGGGAGAAATTCAAATTTTTAATTCTATTTTGCTCTTTTCTAACGTTTTTACGATGTTTACTTACCTCAAAGTGTTGCTCAAAACTGTCTCCGGCTCCCTGACCAAATTTGGATTCGAAATTCCGTAAAATCTCCATTTCAGCATCCAATTGGCTCCGGATTTGAGCCAATTGTTGGTCCACACTGTTATTGTTTGAATTTCTGTCCAATAGTGATGTGTAGAACTCAGTTAGTTGTGCTGAAAACGCAAAAATTGTTAAATTAGCATTAGAGCACCTTTGCATAGGCGAAAATTTGAACAAATTTCTCAACAGAGCGCAAATGCAGTGTTGGCCAAAAATTTGGAATTTTATTGAAATTTACTGATTTCTGAGTATTTCGGTGACTTTAAACTGAAAATATTGAATTTTTCCGTGCCAAGTGCTAAATTTGGACCATTTTTTTACTGAATTTCATTGGAGCGCAGTTGCATAGTATTTTGAAAAACTCACTGCTTCCGTAACTATTCCCACTCCAGAGCATAAAATTTAGCAAAGTAATCACTATTACTATAGCTAGAATGATAAACTGATTGGCCATTGTTACCTGAAAAAAGAACGATAAAGTTTTAAAAATGTGAAATATCTCAAAAACTAGAACATTTATCAAATAATTTTCAACTAGAAAATTATAGAGCACAAAACTTCCAACATTTTGCCAGTTGATAACTTTTTTGTAGCTATCTTCATCGCGGAGTTATATGACGTTAAACTCGACAAAAAAGGTTTCAACTAACAAATTGTAGCAAATTTTATGGAAAATATTTTGTTTGTTGGCAAATTTTGGATAGCCCTTTTAGCTTATAAGATTTTTTAATTTTGGGGAGAAATATTGGAAAAATTCAATAAATCAACGTGCCATGCATGGATAACTGCAAAATCTATTGAAAACGATTGAAAAATTATTGAAATTCATAAAAACTAAAAATGTATTGTATGAATAAAATAGTTAGGTCAATAAATTTTTTATTGTTGGATCGGAGCAATTATTATCGGAAAAATCGATTTTCATAGTGAAAATGAGAGGAATAAGGTTATAAAATATTTTAAAAAGGAAACAAACAATTTTGGCAAGTTATTCAAAGATTAGAAAACTAGAAAAATTATGGAAAATTGAAAAAAAAAATTACACAATTTTTTTGATGTTTATTTTTACTATATGAACTTATATATTGCAAATTTTATGTCAAAAGACAAATATCAAAATTTCGAGATTTCGATGGAAAAAAATTATTGGTTGCCTAGTTTCCGCTCGGAGCAGAAGCTCAAATGGGCATTTTTCGGGAATTTGTTTCCAATTTTCTGACGGAACTTATTGGGATTACACAACAAAAATTTGAAAAAAACATAAATTTAGTAAAAATAAACTTATTTTTTAGGAATTTTAGAAAAAAAGGTACTTGTGTATTACATGCCCTCATTTTGATAGTAATTTTTTAAGTTATGCGAAATAAAAACGTGAACCACACTTTTGCATTTTTAGGCTTAGGAAATAGCAATTTCTAAGCCTAAAAAGAGAAAATGTATATCACGTTTAATTTAAATGAAGAAATTAATGAACATTAGATTTAATTTAAAAAAGGAAACGATCTAGGAAACGATCAGTATGACCACTGAAGCGCCCAGCTGAGCAAATACTTCCACAATTTCTATGACTTTTTATAGAAAAAATTTCATTTCATGATCACATTGAACAATTAAAAACACAATGAGCACAGTTTTCAGCTATTTATTTAAATATGAATAGGGGGAAAAAAAATGAAAACTCGAAGAAAAATGTGGAATTATTTTACAAAAAATGTTTTGGAAACTTTTTTTTTCAACCTCAAACTTTGCAGATATTGAAACTACAATAACTGTATTAATTGTGAAAACACAGCAAGTTCAATAATATTTTGTTAACAACTTTTTTATATTTATCACTGTAAAAAAGTAACACATATTTTAAAACAGCAAGTCAAAAAAAAGTTCAAAAAATTTTTTTTGACAAATTCTCAAACGTCCCAAACTTTTTCAATATTAAAGATGTTTTAAAAATTTCAATAATCAAAATATTGAGCATAGAATTATGTACAATATGTTAGTTAGGTAACAACTTTTTTATAACTTCTGTTGTAAAAAAGTTATGAATATTATAAAATAACAAGTAAAAAATTCAATAATTTTTTTTTTTGGAATAATTTTTTAAAACATCCCTAACTTTGTAGATATTGAAGGTTTTTATCAATTCTACTTATCAAAATATTGAGCATAAAAATTTCTACATATGCTATTTAGTTGCCAATTTTTTAATAACTTTCGCTGTAAAAATTTCAAAACTAAAATAATTAATTTTTTTGTTTTGACATTTTTGAGACTTCAATGCAACGTAAGAAATTAAAAAAAAAAAACATTAAACATTTTCAGATTAAAACTAAATTTTCAAACAGTTTTTTTGTGTTCGGCACCATGGTTAGACACATTTAGTGCTTAGTGTACCTATCAGAATTATGCAAACAAACTAATTCTGTGGGTGTGGCAAACGTTTTGGTGAAAGATTATTACATGTTTCTGTACATTTTTGGGTCATCATTTACACATTTACACGTTTGAATACACAATAGTATTTGATGCTTTCTGCTTCGGAAGCCTTATCACGAAAATTCAGGGAGCTGAAGGAAATTGTTTAGAATCAGATTATAGAGCATAAAATTTACTACAAATTGTTACAAACTTTTCGATATCTCTTACCGATTCCGAGTTACACGGGATTGAAGATTTGCGGGGTGAGAGGCGCCTGCGTCTCTTCTCATCCCAAGCACTCTCTGTCTGCGATATTGAAACGGGTCTAACTCAGCTATGGTTAGAACTATCAAAAAAGTGCTAACTAATAAATTGTAAAGCATAAAATTTGCTACAATATTATAGTTGACAACTTTTTGATAGCATTAAACACCGCAAAGTTACAAGCACTCAAAGTTTTCCGTGCAAGAGAAAGAGAGAGAGAGAGAGAGAGGGGGAGATACGCAGGCGGCGATGCTGTCTGCGTGTCTGCGCCTCCACCTCTCTCGACTCTCATACCTTTGACCTCTTGTATCTAAAGAACTCTGACAGCTACAAAAAAGTTGTCAACTGTCAAAATGTTGCAAATTTTGTTCTTTATAATTTTCTAGTGAAAACTTTTCCGATAAATTTACTAGTTACAGATATACTCAAGTTTCCCCAAAACTCTGCCTATTTTCAGTGCATTTTCAGTGCTGATGCCACTAGTTGATATTTAATCACTCGAATTGATAAGAAACAGGGAAGTTAGAGGGCGTTTTCAGACACAAAATACACAGAAAATCAAGAATCGCATTTTGGAAAAATTTAGGGGAGAAAAAGTGAAAATTGGCTAAAAGTTACAAAATTCTCAGCTTTTTAAATAAAAAAAAATGAATATTTTAAGTGAAATATGTGATATAGTTTGGTAATTTTGTTTTTTTTTCGAAAATTCGCCTAAAAGTTCCAAAAATTGTCGAAAAGTTGCTGAAAGTTGCCAAAAAGTGGGCCGAAGTTTCTCCGTTTTCAATTTTTTTTTAATTTAATTAATTTTCTTTTAGCTTTTTCATACATTTTTGGAGAAAAATTATGTTTTTTTTCCATAATTTTTTCAAAAAGTTTCCGAAAAGTGGCCGAAAATGCTGATCCTGCCTAAAAATTGGGCGGATCCTAATTTTTGAGATTTGTTTAGTCATGCCATACTTCCAAAAAAACACGTTAATTTTTTGAAAAAATCTGAAAAAAATTTTAAAAATTGCCGAAAAGTTGCCGAACCTCTCCAAAAAATGGGCGCAGCTTAATTTTTCAATTTTCAAAAGAAACTCACCAACTCAACTGTGAAAAATCGATTTAAAATTTTTAAACTCCAAATTGTCTTGAAAAAATATAAAACGTGTGGAAAATGCAAATATAGATGGATGGGCGGTTCAAATGCTGGGGGGAGGTGGGAGGCACAAGTTCTATTGTTATAAAGCACACACACATTGATATTCATAAAAAGGTGCTTGGAAATGTTTTATTGGAATAAATATTACTTTAAATACACACAGAGCTTTGGTTAAGGTGAGAAATTTAATGAAAATCAGGAGACAGGAAATTGACACCCAAAATTGCTATTTTCACAATTTTGGATCATAACTCAGCGGAGGTCGGAGGAGATGTCAAAAATCTGACAATTAACAAATTGTAAAACACAAAATTTCCTACACTTTAACAACACAAAACTTTTTTGTAGCTATCACCCTCGCGGAGTAATAAGAGGCTACAGGTTGCGCAGCGAGAGAGAGAGGGAGACGCAGGCAGGAATCCTTGAACGCCTGTAACTTTGCGGTGGTTAAAGTTATCAAGAAGGTGTCGATTGAAAAATTGTAGAAAATTTTATGAAAAATATTTTGTTAATCATTAACTTTTTCATAGCTCTTACAGTTTTTGAGTTATCTCCACTCAAACAAGCATTGTTAGAAGTCGACATACAGATTCGCTCATTTTATTATTTTGCCATATAACTCCACGGATACAGCAGATTCCAAAAAACTGTCAATTGGCAAAATGTAGCAAATTTTATGGGCCATATTTTTTTAGTTGATAACTATTTGATAACTGTACCAGTTTTAAGGATAACCCTGCTCAAAGTGACGTGTCCAGAATTACACCTACACATATCATGCGTGTTAAATGTCTTTAATCGTACTATTTTTATTTTTCAAATTTTCGTAATAGTAATTAAATAAATCAATAACAAAAAACGAGATGGTCGGATTGGAATCTTGGTCTAATGAGGAGGGAAAGCAAAATAAATTACAATGCAGTAAGGTCAGAGAATCTTGAAAAACGCCGCACCTGACACTTTTTTCGGATATTGAATTGAACTTTTGTTCCAAATTTGTAAATGTTAGCGTGAGAAATTTTGTGTGGTTGTTCTTCCTACCGTATGATAACAAGGAAAAACCCGCATGTGTTTCAGATTAAAGATTTGAAAAAAATTGAAAAAAAAACTTATTTTTTCGAAAATTATTTTTGTCACAAAAACTTTAAAATTGTATTTTTTATCAATAGAACATAAAATTCTGAACACTTTTGTTACTTACACCAACTTTCTATCTCTTCTCTCCGCTGAGATACACCGTTTTGAAGTTCATCCTGTCTGCACTCTCCCCTCACCACACACTCTCTCTCTCCCACCAAAACTTTGAAAGGCTGTAACTTCGCGGGGCGGAAAGCTAAAGAAATGGTTTAAGAGACAAAAATACTCAGAATTTTGTAAAAGATACAGATTTCAAGCTTTCGAAATGAGCACGCATAAAGTGACGCTTTCGAAATTTGACATAGAAATTTTCTCGTTTCGCATTTTTTCAATTGGTGACTGATCTTACATCGTTTTGTGCACTCTGTCTGCATGATTACGTGAATTTCCAAAAAAGAGGTGTGTGAAACAATTCCGCCTTGTGATTAATATAGACATATGCTACATTCATGGGAAAATCCTGAGCAGTCCAAATATTCATTTATTTGGACTTTTTGTTATGTCTGATAACTCAACTAGTATGCCAAACCCGGAAATTGATAATATTTATGCATCAATTATTATATTTTTGGTAAGTTGCCAAGGATCTCAGTCAGTTGGCAAAAATTTTATTGTAAATATTTCAGCTATCATTTTCCGGCTGCATATTCAATTTGCTTGCTGGGATCGTTGTTTTAAAGAACCCCATACTGAAAAATGCATTTGGTGCTCTATGTTTTAGTCATACCATTGCAAATTTTGGGGTTCTATTTGTATTCTGCACATGGGTCACGCCGACCACTATTATGTAGGTTTTTGGAGGGTTCATCTCGGATACTAAGATAGGTAGCAAAAAAGTGTAAACTGGCACAATGTAGGAAATTAAAGTTGCAATGTTTTGTCAGTATACAACGTTTGATAACTTGTAAGTCAGTGGAGTTAGAGACGTTTGAATGTTGCAGGGTGCATGGGAGAAAAGGTTTTCTGATGATAATTTTCAAACGCGTGTACCTCGACTGTTAGTGAAGATATCAAAAAGTTGACAACTATTGAAATGTAGAAAATCAAATTTGCTCTATTTTGTTAGTTGACAACTTTTTGATAACTTGCGAGGCGGCGGAGTTATGATCGTTCGAAAAGTGAAAGGTGCGTGGGACAAAATATATCGCCACCTACCATTGCTCACTTTCCAACGCATGTATTTCCGCGGTTAGTGAAGATATCAAAAAGTTATCAACTGGCAAAGTGTAGAAAATTAAATTATCCACATTTTCCTAGTTGGCAAATTTTTTATAGCTCCTACAATTGCTAAGTTATCAGCGGAAGTAGTAGGAAGTCTACTAAACTGTCTATGCCAATTTGAGCTGAGCTCTCTCAAAAACTAGTAGAGCTATCAAAAAGTTGTCAACTCAAGAAATGAAGGAGATTAACTTTTCCACATTTTGTCATTTCACAACTTTTTAAATACGTTTACTTCGGTACAGTTACAAACTTTTATAAAAACCCTCAAATTTTGACATCAAAAAAGGTTCAAATTTTAAAAAATTGCCCCCGAAATGCTTACAGGTGGTTTTTGACTAGCAAAACGTCTAGAAAACCTTGAAACTCGAACAATAACCTACGTAAAGGAAAAAAACCTAGGTCTTATAAAAATCGATAAAATATCGATTTTTATTCCAGTCAATACAAATACACCGAGCTCACATTTGGCAAAATCCTTGGCCAAATCAATATTCTTTTCTGGAATGCCTGTTGCTATTCGCACCTCGTAATCTCGTCAAATCGATTTTTAACAATTTCAATGCCAACTAAAGTTTCTTCACTATTCAACTACCGTAACACATGTTTCATCATCGCTTTTGTATGGTCTATGGCTATTGGTCACGTGATTCCGTATTTCTGGCGGGAAACTTGCTACGTGGCATATGACCCGGTTAGCTGGACGTGGGTGTTTGGAGATACTCCGTGTGGATATATTATTACAACTTATACGGATTATTATACAAGTGTAGCCATTTTTGTAGTGATGAGTACGCTGGATTTTTCCACTTTTGTAAGTTTTTATGGTATTTTTTTGTTGAAAAAATTGAAAAAAATGGTGGAATTCATTTAATTTTTTTAAAATCATTTTCTGTTTCTTTAAGGATTTTTAAAAATTTCTGTAAAACTTTGTTTCCGTTTTCCTGTAGTTTCGGCTTTTTTTGGTCGACTTTTGATCGATTTTCGATTTTTTTTGCACTTTCTTCAAAATTTCTAAATCCAAAATTGATAATTTTACATGGAAATAAATCGGCAACTCGACAATTAAAATAATTGTATTTTTTTAATCGTGACTAGCAAATCTGCGATTTGCCAGGCTTCGCAGTGGGGTGAGGCGTAGGTCGTAAAAGAGACAAATTTCTATTTCTATTTAGTGTTTAAGCCAAAATATTATGGTTTTTCCAAATTTGAAAAATAACGAAAAATGAAACATTTCCCTTTTTGGAAAGATGTCAATGCTCAAAACTTCTGTGAATGTGCTGAAGTTTGTCAAGACCTGCCAAATTTAGTTTAATATTAAATTTAGAAATAACAGTCTCCATTTTTCAAATCGCGCTTAACGGTTGTCCAAACAAACCGGCAACTCGACAATTAAAACAATTGTATTTTTTATTTGTGAAATAGAAAAAAATTGTTGTTTTCCAATTTACAGAAATTAAAAATGCTTCGGAATAAATTGGGAACTCGGCAATAAAAAACAATTTGCAAAATAAATTAAGAAAAGAATAGAACTTTAAAATTATTTAAAAATTTTTTTGAAAACTATGTCAATTTTTTCCACAATAAAAGCGCAAAATGTAGAAAAAAAACGATTAAAAATAATTCAAATTCGAAAATCATTTAAAAATAACGTTTTAAAAAACACCATAAACAGCAAAATTTCGAAAAAAAATCTGAAAAAATTTCCAATTTTTTTTCTAATTTTTGACAATTTCCAGACAATGTTAGTACTGTACCGTCGAAAATCCCATCTTACCTCAAACGACGAAACACGGAGACGTCGCCGTGTGGAAATTCGATTTTTCACACAATCCTGCCTTCAGGGGATCTTATTTTTCTACGAAGTCTTTAATTTCTACTATATTGTCACTTTAAACACGAACCAATGGTTTGTATTTATGACGTCAACGTTTGCATGGGAATTATGTCATTGTTTAGATGGGTAAGTTCTTGGCAACACATGGGGAGAAATATGCAGAAATTAAAAAAAATCCGGGTTGGAAGTTTTTTTTTGAACAAAAAACAGATGATTTTCAACATTTTCAAGCCAAAATTTGTTAATTGTCGAAAAAAAATCATGTTAGATCAAATACTGACGAATTTTGAAATTTTTTGGCATATTATCAGAGGGGTGGACGTCAATTGCCGGTTTGCCAATTTGCCAGAAATTTCAATTCACGGAGTTTGCCGGAAATTTCAGTGTCGGCAATTTGCCGATTTGCCGGAAATCTTCAATTCCGGCAATTCATCGATTTGCCAGAAATTGTCAATTTCGGCATTTTGACGATTTTCCGAAAATTTCAATTCTGGTAATGTGCCGGAAAAAATAAAAAACGGCAACTTAAAAATAGCTCAATTCTTTAGGTTGGTAGTGGTAATATTCCATTTCAACCGAAGTTTCCTGCGAAAACCCGGACAAGTCACTACAGTTTTCTCGAAAGCCAGTGAAAATCGCAGTAATAAGAAGCACTGAGAGAATGTGCAACTTTTAATTGTGTACATGTTCTGGATAAATTAATGGGTTTTTTTTCTGTAAAATTTTTTTCGGCGGTTTTCGGTCACTTTCAATGTTCAATGTTTTTCAATGTCATCAATGTTGGGAAACTCTTGTAGTTTTCAGTTTTTGTTGTCAACAAACTTCGCGGCTCGACCCATTGCTTTATTTCACACAAAATGGTGGGAATATTTGAATGCGCAACGAGAATGCTCAGTGCTTAACTTCTTTCTGGTTTTACCGTATCTATAAATAAAACATCATTTAAGATTTTTTTAATTAAGAATAAATTGAAAAAAAATTTATTTTTTATGTTTAAAAACGAAAAAAAAAAGTTTGTTCTGGTAGAATCGACACATATTAATCAATCGCAATATGGAAGCCAATACCCTGGAGCACTGTAATACAAATAAAAACTCATTGTTACAATCATTATTAAAACTGATTATTTGAATGAGTTACCTTCTGCTATACACTCTGACTTGTATTGCTTCACTTGAATTATTTGTGTAGTGATACGTCAGTTTCATGCTATAAGTCACAGGGTTAAGGCCATACCAATCACCGGTAACAAGTCCTTCGAGTCTCTATAATAATGTGATAATAATAGAGTAAGTCATTTCATTTACCATCGGATTGGCTTGCAAGTCACCGCCGTTGTAGTTGTCGTTGGTCATTGAGAGCTCAAGTGACCGAAAAGAATCAATCGGAACTGAAAGATTAAACACATAAAGAAACTGAGTGGTGTGTAAGCATTTTTGCGGGACGTTTTCTGGAATTCAGTCAAAACGGCACCACGAGTGCGGTATTCGGCATTCGGCAAACGGCATAATGCTGGCTTTTGGAGCGCGACATATGTATGCCGTCATGCCGAAAAATCCCGAATGCCGCACAGGTCTGATTGACACCCAAACATCTCACGAGTTCTGTGCACCACAATGTTTAACGTGAGAGCGATTCACCAAGAACGGCGAACATTCTGCAAATTCGAGTATTTGCCGCCTATTATGAAATGGTGCCGATTTCAACTTCATTTCATAATACGGCCCGCAAAACGTGCGGGCCTAAAGTGTTGGTTTTGTACCTACATGCGTGTATTTAATTCGAGTGTAAGTAAACCAAGAAACTAACTGTGATCTTGAATCGATAAGCACGCCCAGTAATTATTTGAAAATGGAACGTTCATTGGTGGCAACATCATAATATTTTGCCCGGAGACCAGAGGGTTTGCACAGTAAATTGGATACGGAGGATTGTAAATTGGCTGATAAAATATTGATTTACTTTAGCCTGCATAAGGGGCTGTAATGAAGAGGAGTATATTGTATAGTGTCTTAGAAATGGTATTTTGCGTAGAAGTGACTCGAGATTGTCTGAGCTGGAGTCACGGCTGAGCGATTTGCTGTGCCGTAGTAAGTAATCCACGTTGAGAAAGATAATTAATTTCTTTGTGGAAATCCCGAATCACGGAAAACATTTTACTAAACAAAAATAAAGTTTCTAAACAAACTTACATTATCGAAATTCTCATCTTGCCCAGCATCAAAAACTCCATTTGTTTTGGATGTTAAATTATAGAGTGCCCTGGATTGAGTTCCGCCTGATGGACTAGCGGAAGAAACCGCATGAACAATTCCGTGATGTTGTCGAACAAGTGCCACAGTGCCACAGATATGTCCGACTCATTTGAGTAACGTTTTGAAAGTATTATGCAAAACGATCCGCAGACGGGTATTTGGTCACTTGTGTAGAATTCCTTTAAGTTTACAAATGTTCACTGATTCAATAACGGAACAAAACATACGTCAATCATTCTAAACGAGTCGCTTCCAGTTGTGGTGTCACCGAATCCCAAACTTGAATCGGGAAGATGTGAGTACAAATATGAAGTGGCACTTCTGAAGTTCATAGTTTGCTGGCGACGCCTTTACGGCTACTTTCAATCTGTGCTGCCCGCCTTTTCCTGCTGACCATCTGAAAATTTATAAATGATTTATGTTCCTGTTTTTAATGGAAAAAAACGAATTTTCTCGATTTTTATCGATTTTTTCATACAAAAGTTCCAAAAAAAAAAATTTTGACAACTTTTTCAGAAGTCTGGTTATGAAAATAAGGTGCAATTAGCATTGACACAGCTTTTTTATTATGTTTGGAAAAAAGTTTGGGGTTTTTTTTTTTCATTTGGGATCTGATTTTATCGAATTTTCTCGATTTTCATCGATTTTTTCATACAAAAGTTCCAAAAAAAATTTTTTGACAACTTTTTCAGAAGTCTGGTTATGAAAATAATGTGCAATTAGCATTGACACAGCTTTTTTATTATGTTTGGAAAAAAGTTTGGGTTTTTTTTTGGTTTAATCGATAATACTTACTGTGTGACCTTCCGCAGCTACTAGTCGACCCAAAAATTCTTTCTTTCACGTGAAAATCGTTTCAAAATCTGTAAAATGTATTTATTTGTTAGTTTTAATGAGAAAAAACGGTGAAAATTGAAGAAAAACTGAAGAAAACAAGCGGAAAACAATGCAATATAAATTGCCGCTGAAACTTGTCGGAGACTCGGCCATGGCCTAGAAACCTTTTTGCCTCGTCCCTCGTTCGAAAAAAGTCGCAGTGGAATGGTGACAAATCGCCGCTGCGGCCAAGGCAAGATTTCATCGCGTCGAGACCCATCGAACACTAAAGGCGATGCGCCTTTAAGCTGGCGGTACGATACTCGCTCCGCTTTCTTGGGGAAAACATATAATTGTTATGAAAATGAATAATGATAATCTTTATTCCAAATGGCTCAACACGAAAATTGATGCCGACTTTCTTTAAAAGTTTTTGTGCACATATTTTGCATACATGAAAATGTTTATTCTATTAATATACACGGGGTTCCGGCCTTCCTCAATGGATTTTTCGCGCTCCATTGACAATCGCTCGCCGGACAACGCATGGGAAAGTGGTGCACTCCACTCGGACAAATGCATTTAGTTTTACAACTAAAATCGAGCCGCAACGCGCCGTAAATCTACCCCAGATATGGCCGAACCAAAATGGCCTAGTTCGACAAACTCTTCCATTTCAATTTATGAGGGAAGCCAGAAATCCGTGCAATATTTTGCCAGCAGTTTTCTACAACTTGTCGGCGGTGTTTGAAAACGTTTACTATATTGACAAAAGTTCGTCAGTTTTGCCGTTTTTGACAATTTCCGACAACTTTCGTCAACTTTCGACAATTATCAGTAACTTTCCACAATTTTCGATAGCTTCAGCCAACTTTCTGCACTTTTTCGACGCGACTTCCTTTATTATTTTTCACAATCAAGAGTTTAGAGTAAAGTGGAGAAAATGGGGAATTTTAAATTTAAAAAAACGAAAATTTTTGGAGGGCGGTGTGGTTTGAGATATCATCAATAGGGAGACCCATTCAGTGAACAAAATATGGACAATTTTATGGGGAAAAATGAGCAAAAGGGCTCAGGAGGAATCACACAATATTCACAAAAAAATATTCGTTGAAAAAATATGGAAAGTGGGAAAAATAGAGGGAAAATGGGATTTTTCGAGCAAAAAATTGGAAATCTTCACAGGAAAAATCGGAAAAAAAAATTTCTTAGCAAAAAATCGGAGAAAATTTTGATTTTTTCACTCAAAAACCAGCAAGAAATCAGGGAAATATCGGGGAAAATTAGGATTTTTAGCAGAAAAATGAGAAAAAGGTCGAAAAAATGGGAAATTAATCGATATTTAGACGCCGATTGAGTGCACTGACGTAGGCTTGATGAATCTGTGAAACGAATTCGTCGTCGGTTTGCATTAGGTGGGCGATTGCTGAGATGAACTGAAAAAATTTGAATTTTAGGGGGTTTTCGGTGATTTTTAACGATTTTTCACAAAAATCTGAGATTTTTAGATAAATTTCGCTTTTTTCCGGAAATTTTACCGCTTTTTTATAATTTTTAGGAAAAAACGGTACTTTTTTTAAAAGAGATTTCAATACCTAAGCTAGACTAAGCCTAAGCCTATGCCTATGCCTAAGCCTAAGTTTAAGGTTAGGCCTACGCCTACGCCTAAGCCCAAGGCTAAATCTAAAGGACAAGACTAAGCTTGAGCCTAGGCCTATGCCTAAGCCTGAGCCTCAGCATAAGCCTAAGCCTAATCCTAAGCCGAAGCAGAAGCCTAAGCCTGAGCCTGAACCTAGGTCTAGGCCTGAGCCTAAGCCTGGGCCTAAAATTTTCAGCTTAAGTATCGTAATTTCATGTTGAAAAACAAATAAAGTCGATTTCAAGCTTAAAAATTGCTCATTTTCACTGAGAAAGCAGATTTTTAGCTGGAAAACCTGAATTTTCCGTTAAAAAACTGATTTTTCGCATTTTTTAGCTCCAATTTCGAGCAAAAATGGGATTTTTGACAAAATTTTTCAACTAAAATAAAGATTTTTCATGTAAATTTTCGAGATTTCTCGTGAAAAATCAGTTTTTAATTGATTTTATCTAAAAAATCTGAGCTTTTCACTCAAAAAAAAAACGTTTTTCCAGCTCCAACCTGTTCTTTATTGAGAACAGGCGTCTGTTCACCACTTCCAACGACAAATGAAGCATCAAGTGGCTCTAAAATCTCTCCTTCAGCAATATCCGACTCCACATCACCCTCCGATCCATGCAAAGGCTTCGTCGAGACCGCCGCCAACGAAATCGCCGACGTTGAGTTAGTAAATTCTTGCAAAAGATGATTCCGATGCGGTTTTGCCGACTTTATAAGATCCTTCTCGAGCTCATCGGCCGACATTGCTGCTCCCGGCTCTTTGAGCATCAGCTTCTGGAGCATTGGCGGCATTTGTTCGATCGTTGCCGCAGATTTTTGCGGCGGATTTTGCGCACTTTTTATGAGCTGGAGAAGATCCACTTTTGGTGGGGCTTGAGGAGCCATTTGTGGAGCTTGAGCTGGAGCTGCTGGAGCCTGCGTTGGAGCCGGAACCGAAGCCTGTGGAGCCTCCGAGGCGGCCTTGGCGGCCCGAGCCTGCTCCGTAGTGCTTCCTTTCAGACGATTCACGAGTTTTTGCAACAAATTGTAGATTTTCTGAGCATCATCAATCTGGTGGAACCATAGTGCTTGAATTGAGGCCAAATCCTTGTAAAAGTAGATGAAATTTCCGTCGTGGCGGAGAATATGGTTGAGGGTGAGCGGCTCGATGAAATCCGATGGATCGTTGCGATTTGCGATGAGGAAACTGAAATAAATAAGTTTAAAATTGATTATTTTAGCTATTTTTGCATGTTTTCTTGCTTCTTCTCACCTAAAATATGGCCGATCAGCTCTCTGATAGACGAAAAATGTTCCTTCGCAATTCGACTGATTCCACTCTTTTCTCGCCGCATCGATATGATAAATCGCGGCAAATGGCATCTACAAAACCAATTTTTAGCTTTAAAATCCACAATTCTCTATGTTAAACCTTGTCGAGAATCTTGCTGGCGGCGATGTCGATTTTCTGGAGTTGTGCGAGGTTTTTCGCGGCTAGCTCGGCGGCGGCCTTTTTTTTAGCGTCGCTCATACTGGTTCCTGGATGAAAATGTTGAGTTTTCGATGAAAAATGATGAGAAAAGTGCAAAAAATCTGCGGAAATCGGTGAAAATCGCGAAAAAAACAAAGAAAGACAGAATTTAAATTGAAATTCTATGGTGTAGATTTACGGTAAACAGGGCGCGCTGCGGGATTTTGGAGTATCGTTGTAATTGTAAACTGAATTTTTAAAGCAAAAAATTTGTTTCTTAAACGAAAAAATCAGATAAAAATGCAAAATAATTCATTTAAACCGAGAAAATCAAATAAAAACATCAATAAATCAAATCTAAACAATCAAAGCGTCAATCTTCTTAGCCCACAACTCCACATTGTTCGGAAGGTGCTCCCCAAGGTTCAGAAGGCTTCTGAACACAATATCAGCGACACACACCTCCCATTGAGAGCTTAACGAGTCGAAACGAGCCAGGAACTGAGAAGCTTCACGTGTGACAAAGCTCTGATCACAGGAGCCGGCAAGGATTTGCTCGGCCTGAAAGAAAATTTGATTTTTTTGGGAAAGTTTCTAAAATTTCCTACTTTTCCCAGCCAAATCGCTTGATGACTGGCGCTGAGCACTTGTTGTGGCCGTCTAGAGAAGAGCCCGAGTGAAGAGCCCAACAGCTTCCAGATAGTTTGAAGGGATTTGACGGTAGTTTTTTCCAATTGCAGGGAGGGAGCAGGGCCTGAAAATATTGAAAATTAAGGGTATATCATAAAATTCTGATTTTTAGAGAAAAAATCCCGCACCTTTCACAACTTTCAGACTGGATTTCTTCTCTTTCGTCTGATTTTTGACTTCTCCCTCAAACGAGACTCCACGGCTTGCGCCGACCTTTGCGAGAGCCCGAGCCCACGGCAAATCCACGTCCCGCACTGTCAGCGTGGCGTTTTTCAGCTGCTCCTGCGGCTCGTAGGCCACAAGGGAGGTTGGGAGATTCACGGTGAGAGTCAGATTGGTCTCCCACGTCTTTCGGTCGTCCTGGACGGTCCATGGAGTCGAATTTACGGTCTTTTTCGCGGATTTCTGTGGTGGAGCCTCTCCGGAAGCCAATTTCTTTACGGCTTCTGCCTTGGCAGCCTTGCGAGCCTCCTTCTTGGCGTCCTTGTCTAGTTTTGCGGGGGCTCCGGGGACTCCGGGAGCTGAAGAGGCTGCTCCAGCGGATTTCTCAGGCTCTTTTGGCGCTTTTTCCGCAGGTTTTTGAGCAGATCTCTCTGCTTTTCCAGCCTCTCCAAGGCTTACCAGCAACTTCTTGAGCTCTTCGGTCTGTGCTTTGAGCTGCTCGATCAGTGAGAGCTGTTTGTGCTCCAAAGCCTTGCGCGGATCGGATTCTACCTGAAATTTCAGTTTTTTTTGAGCCAAAATCCGTCTATTACCTGCACCGCATCAGAAGGCCCGACTCCTCCGAAAGATGGATTATGATACGAACCTACTGGATAGCAGGCGATTTTCGGATGAACCTCAAAATTCGGTGGGAACGTCGGTGTCAGCTTGTACATTGGCATCGCGTGATTTACCCTGGAAAATCCTATTTTATACGAAATCTTGAGATTTTTGAGATTTTCAGAGCAATCGAGAGATTGTAAGATGGAATTTCGAGAATCTAAAATTTTTCAGAAGCGTTAAAGGCACCAAAAAACATGAAATATGCTTGAAAAACTGGGAAAACCATCAAATTTCTGGAAAAAAAATTTAGAGTTTAAAACAACGATGCTCCGAATTAACAAGTGCGTGTTATTTATTTTTAGTGAATTTTTGGTATAAAATCAGCATTTTTACATGATTTATGTAATTTTTGCGGGAAATAGACGAAAAATTACCGGTTTTTACTGAATTTTGATATAAAATAGCTTGAAAACAGCTAAAAAACCCAAAAATCAGAAATAAAAGCAAATGTGGATTTACGATAAAGAAGGCGCACAACGTGATATCGGAGTGTCGTTGGGAGGAAAATTATTTATTTTAATTATATATTTTTTTTCTCATTTTCAAGCGATTTTTTAGCTTTTTCCAGTGGTTTTTTAATTCTATCTTTTGCATAAATTTATCGTAATCTCATATTCAGCGTTTTCCCACGAAATTCCTTCCTTTTTCAGCTCAAAACCAGAAATGCCGTTCATGCACGGGTCCATGCCGCTTCGGCGGACATTCTTCTATCTCCAGCAGGGAAAAGTGAAGCTTCGCGACAACGTCAACGTGTTCTCGATGGGTTTTCATAAAAATCCGACGCCCGAGCAGTCTGGAGCACGAGATTTCGTCTACTGGAACTGGGCGCAGCTTCAATATCACAATCCAAAAGTTCAGCTCGTTAAGCATGCCGATAAAGTTGTGACGCCCTTTGCCAGAGCATATCTGAGTAAGTTTCAAGCTGAAAATCCACAAAATTCTACTAAAAAATGTTTCAGACGACGGCCGGGAAGTGCTATTCGACTTGGACGGCATGAAGCGCGAGGAAATCGAGAAATTATTGGCGAAAACGCTAGGAAAAACGGAATTAGTGGAGCGAAGAGAGCATTTGGAGAGTATTGCCAAGCTTAATCCCGCCGATTTCGGATCCAAAAATGAGCGACAGGTCTGAAAATTGCGCGAAAAATCGGCAAAAAATCGTTCATTTTTTCAGTGTATGTGCGAAGTTCAAGGCCAACATCCGTGCACGGGACTCCTGCGAGCACCGCAATGTGTCACCGGAAAATATCGATGGAATCATAATCTCATCTAATTTATATCGATTGATTTTTGTGTAAATTTCCTATTTCCCCCTATTTCTAGCTAGTTTTTGTGTCGATCTTCCTTGTTTTTTGTTGAAAAAACGATTTTTTTTTTCAGTTTTACAATCTTTTTGCCGCAATATTCACGACGAGAAGGTTCGAAGAAGTATAATCATGCCTGGGTTTCAAAAATTCTATATTTTGGGCCTAAATCGTCATGATTTGGCCTGAAATCGGCTCTAAAGTCTACAGTAACCCGATAAATTTCGCTGTGAGACCCAAGAAAGACATATTTTTGAAATCAGCGTGTCAAGCCAGTTTGAATGAGTTTACTCAAGCATAGGTTTTAAAATTTTTAAAATTTGAACGAAAATTGAACGACTTTGGCCTAAATTTAGCCTTTAAATCTACAGTAACCCAGCCAATTTCGCTGCGAGACCCATGAAACTTATATTTTTGAAATCAGCGTGGCAAGCCGGTTTGAATAAGTATAATCATGACTATTTTCGAAGAAACTTCTTTTCTTTCGAAAATTTCGTGACGAGACCCAAAATTTTTTTTTGAAAAATTAATATAACCGATAATATATGATTTATATGTGTATTAAATTACAATTATTTTGACCAGAAATCAATGTGTATACGGGGAACAACAACTTTTTTGACGAGAATTTTTTCAGGGATGGGGCAAGTTTGAAGGGACATAGGGCGGGAGTTACTGTAGGGCAAGGAAAATTTTTTAAATCGGGAGGAAAGGTGGGATAAATAGAGATCAAATTGGCAGATGTTTCGAAAAAAAAAGAAGAAAAAATCAATAAATTCGACCGGATTTCGACAAAAAACGGGGTGAAAGACATTTTGTGGGCGTGGCCAGTGTGAGAGTGGGCGGGGCCAAATTTACCGGACACGATTAAGCTGCTTGAGGACCACGAATAAGGGGGAGAGAAATTGTTTAAAATATGACAAAAAAGAAAAATAATAATAAAAAGGAAAATTTTTGAGTGAAAATTTGAATTTTTTCCGTTAAAACTGTTGATTTTACGTCGAAAAACTTAAAAAAGCAAGCAACAATTCAAATTTGCCGCCAACACTAAACAACACGCACCTACGGAATAACGGAGTGCCGTTTGAAAATTGAAATTTCGCAATTTCGATCGATTTTTAGCAGAAAAACTCCGAAAATCGAGCAAAAATTGCAGTTTTGACTCAAAATTTCGAATTTCCCGCTAACGCTAAACAACACGCGCAGGTGGGATCGCGGAGTGTCGTTTAAAATCGCTAATTTTCACTCAAAAACCTTCAAATTTCTTGTAAAAAGAGCAAAAAAAAATATAAAAAATGTTCAAACAAGTGGTTGTACGGCACTGGGCGCCGCCATCAAAAACGGTTGCTGATTAGCCGAAGTGGGCGTGGTGGCCTGTAGCTGAGGTCCGAGAGTTGCTGAAAGGCCACTGAGACCGGCCAATGAGGATAACAAGTTCTGATTGAGGAGGTAGTTAAAGTCGGGAGTATGTTGAAGTTGAAGTAATAGTTGAGTTGAGAGAATACTTGTGGACAGGGATCCCAGTCCGGAAATTGACGAAGACTCTGGAACTTTTCGGAATGCCGACAGACACATTTCTGAGGGATGGAAGGGTACGGCGTGTGGCTTGGAGGCCGTAAGTGGGCCGAAATCCGCTGAGTTCGGGAGCTGAAAAATCACACTTTTGGAATTAGAGGTCGAAGTTTTAAGCATAAGACTACAGTAACCCTGTCAATTTCGCTGCGAGACCCATAATTTTATAGGTTCTCGTGATCAGCACGTCAAGCTGGTTTGAATAAGTATAATCATGACTAGGTTCGGAAACATTTTGAAATATAACCCAATTTAGCAGTATTTGGCCTAAAATCGGTTTTAAAACGTACAGTAATCCTGTCAATTTCACTACGGGACCAATGAAACTTCAAATTTTTGAAATCAGCGTGTTAAGTCGATTTGAATACGTATAATCATGACTAGGTTAGAAAAGTTTGTGAGTTTGAACCAAAATTGAACAGATTTGGCTTAAATTTATCCTTCAAACCTACAGTAACCCTGTCATTTTCGCTGCGGGACCCATGAAACTTATATTTTGGAAATCAACGTGTTAAGTCGGTTTGAATAAGTATAATCATGACTAAATTTGGTAAAATGTGGAAAATTGACCTAATTCGCCCGAGTTTGGCTTGAATCTCGGTTTTAAAACCTACAGTACCCCTGTCAATTTCGCTGCAGGATCCATGAAACTTTCATTTTTTAAATCAGCGTGTTAAGCCGATTTGAATACGTATAATCATGACTAGGGTTGACAAAAAAATTTTATTCCAGTATTTTCGCCTACCTCAACAGGCGTGAACGGCGCGTGGGCGTTCAGCGAGGAGAACGACGCCGACGACAGTGACGGGAGCCCAAAATTCAGAGTCTGAGGTGTCAGTGACGTGTTGCCAAGGATGCTGCCAAGTGGATTAGGTGGTGCTGAAATTTTTAAATATTTTTTTCAAAAAAAAAATCCAAAGTTTCTAAAAAATTTAAACTCGGCACCAATCTTACGTTGTTGAGCATAAATATTGACAGGAGGTGGGATTTGTTGATGCGTGGGCGCCAGTGTCAGTGGGGGATTAGGTAATGGGCATATTTTCATTTCAGTGTCAGATTCCGAGTCGGAGTTCTGATTTTGATTCTGCTGTTGGCTCAGCTTCAGTCGAGCCAAATTTTTATGCGGTTCGCAGGAATCCACGTGGATTTGTAGTGCAATACGTTGAACGAATGATTTGCCACATCCGTCGCAGTTGTGACTGAAATTTTGATTTTTTTTTACTGAATGAAAATTGAAAAAATTGGAAAATTTTCTTTTTAAACTGTTGGTTTTAGGTTGAAAAACTGCGAGAATCAAGCAAAAAATTCAAATTTGCCGCCAAAAACTTGCAGGCTAAACAACAAGCGTCGGCGAGATAACGGAGTGTCGTTTGGAACTTGGAAATCTGAGTTTTTCTGGCGTTTCTATAGACTTTTCATTCCGAAAAATTCCGCCTGAAACTGCCCAGACTCCAAAAAATCTCATTCACAAGCCAAATTTTCAAACTTCCCGCCATTGCTAAACAACACGCGCTACCGGGATAGCGGAGTGACGTTTAAACTTTAAAAAACAGCGGTTTTTGCCAATTTTTGTAGCCTAAAAGTACTTTTATATTAAGAAAAAACAACGAATTTCCCACCACCCTGAAACTTACGAGAACTGCGAATCGGTGGTTTTCAATCGATTTTTAAACGCTTCGCATTGGTCCTGGTGGATGTTCAGGCTGATTTTTTGACTGTAAGGTTTTCCACATCCATCGCAGGAATATCTGGAATACAAACTTTAATATTGAAAAAAAATTTGAATAAAAAACATTTTTGAAATATGTTTTTTTCTGAATTTGTAAGTTGAAAAAGTTTACTTACGCGGACTTCTCCGTATGCTTCCTCATATGTATGTACAAACTGCTCGCATATGGATATTTTTTATTACAGAACGTGCACTCGTAGTTACCGACCATTTGGTGATCGGTTACCGAGCCAGCTACTGGCAAAATGTCAGCTGTAGTGGAATCAGGGTTGACCGAGTGTTTTTGGGTCAGGTGAGTTGATTCGTGAGCAGTTAGTTGAGATTTCTGCAAAAAAAAAAAATGAAATTTGCCAAAAATGAGCAAAATTCAAAATGTGGGCCGAATGGCTCAGTGCGATTTCTGATGTACCTTGACGCACAAGACCAGGGTTCAACCCCCGCTGAGCGCGCTAAATTTTTTTGCATGATTACTAACCTGTATAAACGTTCTCTGACAAAATTGGCAAGAGTAGGGCCGCTCGCCAGTGTGGGTCCGTTCATGAGATTGTAGGTTTCCCTGACTAGCAAAAGCCTTGGGACAGAATTTGCAAACGTATGGTCGTTCCCCGGTATGGGTACGGACATGGACCTGAAAATAATTTTTGGATTTTGAGAAAACATTTTTCAAAAAAAAAAATTCCAATTTTCTCCGGCTCACCTGAAGGCTGCCAGCATAGGCAAACCCTTTGTTACAGTACACGCAGACGTGTTTTCTCTCGTTTTGCTCATGAACCTGCTTCACGTGTAGTTTCAGGTAGTTTTTCAGAGCAAACGTCTTCGGGCAGAAATCGCACTGAAAATTATTTTAGTCAGTATTTTTGAAATGCATGTATCTCGGCAGCCGTTTCAATTAAGAGAAAGTTGTAATTTAGCGAAATGTAGGGAATTTTGTGGGGTACCTGTTATTAGGGCTGTACAACCGGACGTCCGGTCGTCCGAACCGGATGCGTCCGGTTGGGGGTAGCTATCCACGACGGCCGACAATTTCCGAGTTTCGCCGCTCACTATAAAATTGCTGATTAAGTATAGTGAGTGGCGAAACTCGGAAACTGTCGGCCGCCGTGGAAACCTACCCCAAAACCGGACGCAGTGCGTCCGGTGGTGTCAAAATCGGACGACCGGACGCCGATTTGTACAACAAAAAAAATTAGGTTATAAAAAAAGTAGGTCATGACCTACTTTTTAACTTGACCTACTTTAAAAAAAAATTAGGTCATAAAATAAGTAGGTCATGACCTACTTTTTAACTTGACCTACTTTAAAAAAAAATTAGGTCATAAAAAAGTAGGCCATGACCTATTTTTTTTAAATGAAAATGAAAGTTAAAAATTTTTTTAAAGTAGGTCATGTTAAAAAGTAGGTCATGACCTACTTTTATTTACAAATGGTCTAATTTTTTAAAAGTAGTTCAAGCTAAACATTAGGTCATGACCTACTTTTTAAGTAGACCAAGTTAAAAAGTAGGTCATGTTAAAAAGTAGGTCATGACCTACTTTTTTCATTTTTTCCGAGAGAGGAGAGCTTTTAAAGTTGTTATGAAAAAGTGATTAGCAAAACATAGCAAACATTTTTAATTTTTTGCTAATAACTTACTCGAAAAGTCTTATCCCCATGCGTTTTCTTATGCGTATACAGTGCCGAGGGCGATGACAGTAGCTTATCACATTTTGGGCATTTGTAGTTCCGAATTCCCAAGTGGGCACTTTTCTCGTGTACTGTCTTAGTGCCGTATTGGGCGAACGTTTTCTCGCAGTATCTACATTTGTATCTGAAAATGCTATTTTTTGAGCCTAAATTTCAGAAATTTTAGCACTTACGGTCTCTCGCCAGTATGCGTCCGCTCGTGGACTTGAAGCGTGGCTTTTTGTGCAAAAGTTTTCTGGCAAAAATGGCAGTTGTAAGGCTTCTCCCCAGTATGTGATCTCTTGTGCGACTCCAGAATTGAAAAATACGAGAATCCCTTTCCACAAACTGTACAAATATGCCGTTTTTCCGGCTGACCTGTAGGAGATCCCGAGGATCCTGAGCCCTGAGATGGGCTCTGAACTTGAAGCGGTGGTGAGGATCCGTGTGAGCCATTTGATGACGATGAACCGTGTGGTGAGCCGGCGGACACTAGAGATGAAGCACTGTCGCTGTTCTCGAGCTCCTCGAGCTCTTCGTCAAACTCTTCTTCTTCCTCGAGAAGCTCGTCTTCGTACTCCTCGAACTCTTCCTCTTCGGGATCTTTCATGTGAATATCATCGGGCAGTGTTGTGTTGGTTGTGGTAGGCTGGTGGTAGTCAAGTGTCATGTTGACTCTAAAAAAAATTACATTTGAGAATTGGAGACCAGAAAAAATGAAGAAAATGCGACGAAAATTGGCAAAGTTAGATGTTTGGCCAAATGGCGCAGTGGGTTTTTTGATGAACCTAGGCACACAGGACCAAGGTTCAATCCCCGTTGTGGTCAAATATTTTTGTTTCTGTTTCTGACTTATAAGCCTGATTATAAGTAGATTTTAGTTTGAAGCATATTTTCATATCACAAAAAAATCAAAAAAAAAAATGCCACACTGGGGAATCGAATCTGGCTTTTTGGAAACCGGCCTATTTTATATCAAAATGCTGCTCTACTTTGAAAACTCATATCTCTGTTTCAAAAAATGTTGTTTCAAAAAAAAAAGTATCAAAAAAGTTGTAACTGTAAAGTTGTAGAAAAAGGAATAACACATATTTTGTCAGTGAACAACTTTTCAATACAATCAAAGGCAACAGAGATATGAGCAGTCAAAGATCGCAGTTTTTCTAGTCGATGCACCATGTCATGCAGACCTACTTTCACAGCTTTTATCTTGGTTCGGTAAAAAGTTATCAAGAAATTTTCAACAGCAAAGTTGGAGTAAAGAAGATGAGAAGTATTTTGTCAGTGGAAAAAGGTTTGATAAGATTAAAGGCAACTGAGATATGATGCAAAATAAAAGAGAAAAAAGTTGGCAGTAAAAAAGTGGAAGACATGGTGCATCGACCATAGCCTTGATATCTCATATCTCGGCTATGTTTCGTGTTATCAAAAAGTTATCAATTAACAAAATATTTATCAAGTATAGTGTCTTAAGTTCCGTAGTTGAACACTTCTTGATATTTTTAATGTGAACCAAGATATCGGTTGTCAAAAAAACGGGAGACATGGTGAATCGTCGGTATGCTTGACAACTTATATCTCGGCTACCTTTGGTTTTATAAAAAAGTTGTCAACTAACAAAATGTGTATTATATTCTTGGCTATGATTTGATACTTAGAAATTTAAAGATATCTACAATCTGGGCTAAGATATGAGAAGTCAAAGTTGGAAGGAAGACATGGTGCATCGACATGAATGAACAAGACGTATAGAGGAGTCACGGACTATAGCATTACAGTAAGATTATTGAACACCTATGCATTTCAAACTTCAGGGAAGCAACTAGGTAGTTCCAGAGCACAATGACCTAGGCGTCCGCCCCAGTGGTCAGCTGCAGCAGCGGTGCCAGTCTCTGTGATGATGCTCTCTGTTTTTGTTGACAACTCTGTGTCAGCTGATCTAGAAACTGAACTCCTCGAAGGGTGTTGTGTGTTGTGTGTTTCTCTTTTTCCCGGGCGGCGGCCGACGCGGTAGGCAGTGCCATGATGTTCCGACGTTCGAGGTGGCAGCAGCACAACAACACACAGCGGAGAAGAAGCATGCGAACAAAAAAAACGTCTGGTTTCTCTGATGCCCTAGCCCTCACCCACCCCACCCCGACTACTGGTACCAGGCGCCTCCTCGCCGCTCTTCAAGACCACCCCGTCGACGACGCTGCGCCAAAACAAACACGGCGACTGGCACGCTTCTTCTCAACTGCGTCTTCTTCTTATCCGCGCGGAACACACACAACACACACACACGGCATATAATAATTGTTTTGGCTCCGGCGTTCGGTGGGCTCCGCGCGGAGCAAAAGGAGCAAAAGAACGCACGTAGGAATTCGTCATTTATGTTTTGGTGACTAGGGACTAGTAGTCTTGAAAGAGTAGGATATTAGTATGAGGAGAGGTGAAAGAATCCAAGGGTCCAAAAAGATTTTTAGCATTTAAGGAGTCTAAACTTTTCCGAACACCTCGTGAAATTTTGCACCTGGCAGCAATTTTTGCACCTGGAGGGGTTCAGTTACTACATGAAAACTTTGAGGTTTTAGAGGGGTATTGTAGGATTACTGTAGTATTAATGTAGGGCTACTGTAGAAATACAAAAAAATTACGGTAGGGCTACTGTAGTATTACTGTAGGGCTACTGTAGAATTACAGAAAAATTACGATAGGGGTACGATCACTGTAACAGTTGATGCACCATGTTTTGCCGATTAACTTTGACAGCTTATATCTCGATTACTTTTACTGATATCAAAAAATGTTTAAAAATAGAACTATAGAGAAAGATATAAGAAATGTTTTGTCTGTTGCCAATTTTTGAACCAAAAACAACCAAGATTTGAACCAATGAAGTTGTGCTTGGCATTTTACTTTGAATGATCATATCTTGGTTTTTTAAAGAGATATCAAAAATTGTTAAACTACATTATTATAGAAAAGGTTATAATAAACATTTTGTCACTAGACAATGTTTTGATAACACCAAACACAACTGAAATACAAGACGTCAAAAAGCTGACGAAGGATTTTCAGTCGATGCACCATGTTTTTTTAAATTTCACAAAGTTTCCTATTTCCCATTCAAAATCACTAACCTTTTATTTTCAAATACTCAAATACGTAACCTTTTACCTTATCACATACCCTGGTCACCCCAACTCGTGGTATCAGGTTACCCCCTCGTAACCCATTCCGCGTGACCGCATGCCTGCCGGCGCGGCGGCAAGCGGCCTGGCACGGAGCTATGGGTGCCTGCCGGTGACATGATGATGCCCGTCCAACCATAGATAATAATAGGTAGACACCACATACAAACATATGTGTGTGTGTGCGTTCTTTTTTTGTTGGAAAAATGAGAGAGAAACTTTGACCACATACAAACATTTATGGCTATATCTAGTTGGATTTCAAAAACCATGTGTTTGACCTACATGTAGTACGGATTAACGGGATTGGTGGAAAATGTGGATAGGACCTTTGAAAACTGGGTTGATAGTGATTTCAGATCATGGTGCATGGACTAGATTTTAGGCAGGCGCGGGGCCTGAAGCCTGCCTGAAACCTGCCTGCTTTTTCCCCTTTTATGCATTTTAGGTGTATTTACACTGATGATTTTCAAATTAAAAAAAAAAGAAAAAAAAAACACGTATGATTTAGCATAAGTATTGAGGCAGGCGGAGATCGCCTGAAGGCCAGGCAGGTAGGCGTTTTATCGCCTACATAGGAGCCCTACACTTCAAAGTTGAGTCATATGAAATCAATGTAGAAAAAATTATGAAAAACAGCTTAACTAAACGTAACCGAAATATGGCCTCGATGCACCATGTTCAGAACTTTTCTTCGACAGACTCTATCTAAGAAGTGTTAATTTAAAAAAAAAAATTCCGATAAAACCAAAACCAGCCAAAATATGTAAGGAATTATGAAGAATGAAACAATTATTAAAAAGTTCCGAGAGGAGGAGTCCCAAGATAAAACAATAGCCTCACTCTCTCTCTCCCATATAACAACAAATGAAAACAACCTCCCAAAAAAAAACCAAACACAGAAGTAGACAATTGAAAGAGTGACGGGATGGTGAGAAACCAGTTCAAATGACCAGGTCATTGTTTCAGAGAAAACTGGTCACTTTTGTCGAGTTTTTTTTTGGGCAAACTATGTTAGGCAAGCCAATATCTCGGCTTTTTATGCTATTTGTAATTTTTTCCACGGGTTAATGTAGAAAAAGAGGTGAGCAATATTTTGTCAGTTGATAATTATTTTATAAACCCAGAGACAATTTAGATATAGAGCTGGTAAAGTTAAGTTTGCAAAACTTATCGATGCACCATGTTTTTATTTTGGTTTATTTTAGCGATATTAGTTACATATCAACTACAAATGTATAGAATAATGAATAAAACATTTATTACCAATAGACAACTTACTGGATAAACAGGGCGCGATTGGTGGGATAGCGGAGCGTCGTTTGAAAGTTTGAAAAATTGCAAGTTCTCTTTTTTTTTTGTGCAAAAAAGCTGGTAATAATGCACAAAAAAGTCATGTAAAATTTCAAATTCCCACCAAAAATTATTGGATAAACAGAGCGCGCTAGGGGATAGCGGAGTGTCGTTAGAAACTAGTAAATTTCAAAACTTGAAGGCTTCTAGTGGTGAAATCGATTTTGTTTTGGTGGTCGGTGGTGCAAAGCTGATAAATTTTAAATTCATAATTTAATCTGTGATTAGAGGGAGTTGGCCCGAAATTTGGAACTTTTTCTTTAAAAAAAAACTTCAAGTTAAATTGGCTAAACATCAAGCACTAGAGGGATAACGGAGTGTCGTTTGAAATTCAATGTTGCACTTGAAAACTGATAAAAAAGGGCCCAAACCCAACCCTAGATGGGTCCAAGCCTAGACAGGTCCCAGAAATTTCTAGAGAGCTCCAGATAGGCCAAACTCACTCACGTTTTTTCGTCTTTTTCTCGAAGAGTCCTCGCGCGCGGCGGAGTGCGGAAGCGGCATGATGCGACGCGACGAGCACTGCGGAAAAATGCCTGCGTCTCTTCGTCTCGCACGCTCTATCGGCTCGTTCCGCGCGCCCCTCCTGGTGTCGACTGGCACGTCGGGGCGCCCCCCCGCTGGCCACTTAGAGACGCAGAGTGTGGGAAAAAGAATGACCAGTGGTTGAAAAAATGACATTCAAAAAAGAAGAAGAAGAAGAAGGAAGGAGCAACAAACCACCAAACAACACAAAATTGATAAGGGTATGGGAAATCGCACAATTTTTGAGAATTCTCTCAAATAGGTCTAGGAGGTCTAAAAACTGAAATTCTGAATTGAGAAATCTATATTTAGGTCAAAAAGGTCTAAGTGTTAGGATCCTGAGCTATATTTCAGCCTAACGGAGTCTAAAATGCCAAAAATCATAGACTGGGTCTTTTTTGCAACCTAATTTTGGCATGTTTATACTTTTTATAGGTAGGGAGCCAAATTACGGACTAAAAGGTGATCGGTCTAGGGACTGGAATTTTGGTCTGAACGTTTGATTTGGGCTGTAAAGGCATTGATATTGGCCAGTCTTGGCCAGGCCATAACTTTTCCCGAAAGGGTTACAAACAGGGTTCTAGAGACTCTAGTTTTGGCCCAAAAAGGAGTTATGAAGCAAAAAGGGCCACAATACCCCAAAAATAACCTAAATGGTCCAAGTGTTGAGTTACGTTTCCTACCTGTTTAGTCTGGCAAAAAAAGCCTAGAAACCCTAATTCTGATCTAGGACCAAAATTTTATCATAAAGAGTATCAAAAAAGGCATAGGGACTTGAATTTCGGTCTGAAAGTTTGATTTGGTCTATGAAAGCCCTAATCTTGCAGGTCATACTTAGGCTGGAAGGCTTACAAACAGGGCTCTAAGTACTTTATTTTTAGCCACGCTAATCCTGATCTAGGACCCTTATTTTATCTCAAAGAGTTTCAAAAAGAGGCCCTTGAATATTGGCCGATCTGGTCTCAATGGGAACTTAAGAACCATGGGTCTTTCGTCTGGCAGAATAGGCTTAATTTGGGCCTAGGACCCGGATTTTATCTCATAGGGTTTCAATAAGTAAGCCCAAGCCTAAGCTTCAGCCTAAGCTCAAGCCTGAGCTCAAACCTCAGCCTAAGCTTAGACCCCAAGTTTGGCCAAAGGATCCTTGAAGAAGGACCAATATTTATTCGAATTTTTACCAAATATAAAGTACCATACTAAAAAACTTTTTTCATATCTTTCTGTATTTGTATGTTCTCTACTTTTTTCTTCTGTCTTCTTTACAAAACCTCCCCCCCCCCCCCCCATCTATCCATGATTCACATGCTGCCACACCTCCCCCACACTATTTCACTCTTTTTTCCTGCTGCTGCTGCTGCTGCAAGCATCGAGAAATACACACACAAATACACGGTGCTGGGTCACCACCTGGAGCCACCCATGGCTCTTTTCATATGTTTTTGCCTGGAAAATGACGACGACGCGGCAGCGGCAGCGGCAGAGACGCGGAGAACAAGCAGGGAGCGGAAGGAGTACGGGACCAGCGGGGCTAAGGGGGGCCTGGGAACCGGGGAGCCAAAAGTGGTCTGGGATCGTGCAAGGAACCAGGGAACCGAGTAAGCAAGGGAAACGGGGGTGCAAAAGCATTGCTTCATTCAGTTCCAAACTTGAGAAATTCAAAAAAAAAACAAAGCCCACGGGCATAGGAATTCTAAGGTGATAAGCACCGAGGCATCAAAAACGCTAGTTCGATTTTCATACACTTGAGCATTAGAAAAATCTTGTGTAGGCCTTCTAAGTCCAAAAGCCCAAAAACCGGTCGAAAAGGTCAGGTTTTTTTCAGAATTATTGAATTTTCTGGGGATTTCTTTTTGCTCTCTTTTTGTCCCCTGCTCAGCCTAAGCCTAAGCCTAAGCCTAAGCCTAATCCTTAGACTAAGCCTAAGCCTGAGCCTAAGCCTAGACCTGAGGCCAACCTTTGGCTCTCTGCAATTCTGACACCTCAAGGTACTTTTCCAGTCGACCAACTAGTACTACTACGACTAATACTAGAAACTTCTGTTGTTGTTGTCGTTCCGCGTCGCACCGCGCTGGCACCGACCGGCACACTGGCTCCGCCTGCCTAGCAGAGACTAGGCTGGCAGAAAAATGAGGAAAAAAACTAGGAGCGGGGGGGGGGGGGGGGGGTAGGGGTTGCTTGGGACCTTGGAGTTGAAAATTCTTGAAGTCAAGGGGTCTTGAGCTTCACGGGCCTACTGGACCTCCTTGGGCTTAGGGCCTACTGGTCTTTGGACTAGAAAACTCAAGGACTTTGAGTAAGAAACAACTGAGCTAGAAGATGAACAACAGGTGTAAGCCAGGGTAATACAGAACCTACATATAGTACAGGGAGTCTACATTTTGGTCTACATACATTCGGGCTAAAAGTTTTTATTTAGTCCAAACGGATCAAGCTTAGACTTTAGCTTCAGATTTGAAAGGTCGAACTGTAGGTATGAGCGATGCAACTTCCTGTTTAGGCGTATCAAGCTGTTTTATTTATCTAGCGAAGAACGGGAGAGCCTGAAGGCATCTAGATTACCAATTACACCCTATCAGAAACAAAACCGACAAAATTTCGAAATTTGGGTAATAAGCTCGGTTTTGATGTCGTAAGCTTTGATCGGGTGGCTGAATGAAAGGCTTTTGAGATTCTTCAAGGGATCTAGGTGGTTATGGAAGGATCTAAAGACACTAGACTTTAAGGCTTAGAGCTTTAAATGGCTTGGCTAGGTCCTATGCACCCTTAACCTATCAGAAACAAAACCGACATATAACATCAAAAAATTATCGCCACATAAAAAAAAATTGCATGCAAACAAAAAAATGTTTTCCTCTTTTTTTTTCTATCTCTTCCCTTTTTCTCGTTTCATCATTCCCCCATACTCTCCCTGAAAGTGGTACCGACAGATACGGAGCCCCCCGTCCTCCCCTGACCAGTCGCCTGGTCAGCTTAACCAGCATGAGACGCAGAGAGTCGCAGCGCCCCGGCGAGAGGAGCGGCGTCACTGAAGAGACTGGTGAGAGAACGGGACGGAATTTTTTTTTTTTCGTTTTTATGTTTTTGCATTTTCCTGCTGTGTTGCTCTCGGTGTTGCGCCCCCCGTGCTTGTCCGTGCCTTCTGGGAAATTGGAGAGCTGGAGAAATAGAGGGCTAGAGATTGAAGTGTTAAAAATAGGCAATTTTTTTTCTGATGAGCAACACTCAGGGCCATCGGTAAAAGGGGAGTAAAGTGGCGGAATTTTGAAAATTCAAGGAGCTTTGTATAGCCTAAAATTACAGTTTGTCAGACAATCAAAATATGTACCAATTTTGAAAAATGTTTCAAGTTACTATTTGGAATTCTGAATGTCGTAGGGCTTCCATGGTAGGCAGGTGGGCAGGCATGACTTCAAGGCCTGACGCCTGTCTGATACCTGCCCGCCTGACACCGGCATTTCGCTTTTTTTGGCATTTTTAGGTCAAATTACAAATTTTAAAATTTTCTCATTTCTATCAGTTTGATAAACACAATTAAGAAATTGAAAAACGTATGTTTTGCATAAGGCGCGTATTGAGGCAGGCAGGCGTTTTAACGCCTACATGGAAGTTTTTTTAAAATAAAATGAAAAAATTTGCTGTGGAGGAGCAGTTTGAGCTATGCAACAGTCGATTTGAAACTTTCCGTCAAAAAACCTAAAATTAACTAAACTATGCCCTTTTGCTTTTTTAACCTAAAAATCTTCAATTTCAAATCGAATCACAGTAAATGACTCAACACCTAAGCTACGAACAAATTTCGCATTTTTAATATAGGATCAGACTTAGGCTTAGGCTTAGGCTTAGGCTTAGGCTTAGGCTTAGGCATAGGCTCAGGCTTAGGCTTAGGTCTAAGTTTAGGTTCAGGTTTAAGCTTAGGCGGCGCTGGGGAATAGAAAAAATAAAGGAAAATTCCTAAAATTCTTTAAAAAATTCCTTTAAAAATCTAGAAAAAAATAAGGAAAAACGAAAAAAAAATGGGCCATTCCGATGTAGGGTCAAAAATCTTTAAAAACCGAGCAAAAACCCCCTGGAAAAATAATTATCAAATATTTCCGATTTGTTCTAAAATTTCAAAAAGAAACCCTAGAAATTATTGAAAAGTTCTCAAAACTCTGCAAAAATTGTAATTTACAAGTTTTCGCGAAAAAATTTCGAGAAATGCAGAAAATTCAAGTTTTTCGAGAAAAAAGGGCTAAAAACCACTGAAAATAACTTTAAAAAATTGGTTAAAAATTGGAAATTCGCGGAACTTCTTATATGTAAATTTAAACATTCTTTGCTTTTTCAGCAGTTTCAGAGTGTTTCAGAGTGTTTATTCATTGTCCCTTTCCCCCCTATTGTCCTCCTCAGCTTCTCATCATTAAATTGTTTTGCATCGTCGTGTGTGACTTTGTTCCTTGTTTCTTCGTTTCCTTCTTTTACAAGTGTTTTTGGTTACTTTCCATTTTTCGCTACTTTTCAAATAGTTTCAAGAATACGAGAAGAGGAACGAGATTGAAACGAGAAAGTGAAGGAGAAGGTGCTAGGAAACTGTTGGGGCTTAAGCTATGGAGATTAACGTAAAGTTATAACAAAAATTTGAAGTCTTGAAGCCCAATTAGACGAAGCTGTGGACGAAGTTTTGGTAAAATCGAAGACCGCCGAGTTAGGAGCTAGTGGTTAAGAAAAGCTTGCATTTTTGTTTGTTTAACAGCCTCTATTGGGAAGTGGAGCAATCCACGACTGGATTATCGGCCACAGTCCCCGGCTAGGACGTGGCTTAAATTACAGCCCAGAGGGATCACCACCAGGCAATGTACCTGAATCCCAGATCCGCAGTGCATAACACTTGAAGAACGGATCGTCCTTTAATCTTTTAATCTTTAAAACAAATAGGACGAAAGCCGGCCGAAATATAATGAGACATTTTCAGTCGATGCACCATGTCTTGTCTTATTTCCTCTATTAGTCTTGCACCCCTACAGTTAAATTGAAAATTAGTCTTGCATGCAAGACTAATAGAGGAAATACGGTAACTTGTTTGTTGGCATTTTTTGATAGAACCAAAGACAGCCGAGATATTGGGCGTCAAAGCTGACTGAGGCATTTTCAGTTGATGCACCATGTGTTGCAGTTTTACCTTGGCTGCCCATAATTCGGTTTGTGTAACAAATATTACGAATTTTAAGTAGAATAATGTATAACAAATAACATACCAGTTAAAACTTTTTGATAGGAACAAAAACTTTAGTTGATGCACCATGTCCAACAGCTTAACTTTGAATAATCATATCTCGGTTCGTTTAACAGATATCAAAAATGTTCAAATTGAAAAGTGTAGGATAATGTATAACAAAAATCTTGTTAGTTGACAATTTTTTGATAAAATCTAACGCAGCCTATATATGAGCTGTCGAAGTAAGGGAAGGCTTGTGCAGTCGATGCACCATGTCATGATGTTTTTCTTTGACGGGCCATAATTCGGTTGATTAAAAAGGTATGAAATAATTTTCAACTACAAAATTATAGAAAAGCATGTAACAAATATTTCGTCAGTAGGAATTTTTTCGATAAAACCAAATACTGGCGAGATATAAAATATAAACTGTCAAAAAACATTTTTTCCAGATTTGAAAAAAATATGTGTTGCTATTACTGTGTTGTCTTTACTGAATTCTTGAATTTTCTGGGATTTTTTTTTCTCTCTTTATGTCCTTCCGCCCAGCCTAAGCCTAATATTAAGCCTAAGCGTAGGCGTAAAGCTACGCCTAACTTGCCTAAATATATTGAATATTGAAGACTTTGAGAAAAATTGCTTACCGTCATTTATACGCAGATTTGTAGAGTCCAGCCAAACTTTGAACCCTGAAAATTGAAACTACTTTGCGATGTGGTAAAAAAAATGGCGTGTCAGTTTAAAGGCACACGCTGTATTTCCTATTGGATCTCGCCACGATGTCAGTCATCGTGGTCGCTACAGGCGCCGAACTTCACAGATTTGTTCATTCAGAGTTCAGTGCATTCAGTGCAAAAAAAATCTCAACTTCGAGCTTACTGTACTTGGCAGCCAGTATCTCGGTTCTTTTAGTAGTTGCCAAAAAAATGCTCAATTGGAAAAATGTAGAAAAACATCTGGCGAGTATTTTTCTAGTTGAAAACTTTGTGATAACTCCAATGATAACCAAGATAAGAACTCATGAAACTGAGTCATGCTGTCTTACTTCGACTGGTCATATCTCGATTCTTAAAACAGATATCAAAAAATTTATAACTACAAAACTGTAGAAGAACATCTGGCAAATATTTTGTCAGTTGAGAAGATTTTGAAAAAATCAAAGATAAGGGAGATAAGAATGGACAACTTGCACTAGTTGAAGCGCGAGTCAATTTGTAGGCATATGCCTAGGCAACATTTTGTGTCAGTTTTCATAGTTCATACTCACCTCCTCCAACAACAGCACCTGGTCAAACTCCAGATACAATTCTTCGCGTGTATTCGCTGCTTCTAGAATTGAAAGCAGTGTCTAGAAGGCGATAGTAAGTGAAGCGCCCGCACGGGATTTCCCTCTCTAAAAAAGGGAAAAACAAGAGAGTGTTCGGTCTTCTTCCCGCGCGCCTCCTCTAGTTATGTAAGGGACTGGTTGGATATGCAATACATGCTAAGCTATTGGTTTGTCATTGTTTTGGCGATTGAGAGCGAGCGAAAAGGGGAGAAAGTTGCCTTTTCTCCTCTCTCTCTCTCTCGAAGAAGAAGATTTAGAAGTAGAAGTAGGAGAAGAAGAAGAAGATTCTCGCGGGGCTTTTCATTAACTGGTTCAAGATTGTATCATCTGTATCTGTTGTTGTTGTTGAATGATTTGGCAATTGTTGCATGACACTTTCAATTTGAATATTTGTTTCAGAGGGATATTAGAATATGTGCGGGCTCCCAGCTGCTCGATCGAGGTGGGAAACTCACTGTCTTCCCCCTTGGTATGCTTTTATCTAAAACCGGAGCAAATTTCAAGAATCGAGTTCATATCGATAGATAGAAGTCGATTCAGGGGTGGGCGGCAAACGATTTTCCCGGCAAATCGGCAAAAGGCAATTTGCCGCCTCTAGCTTCAGTTTCAGATGTGTGGGATGCATGCATGTTATTTTATGTATTGCATTTTGTTATTTTTATCCAGTTATCCCAATAAACGACAATTTAAAAAACCGGCAATATGCCGATTTGACAAACATTTTCGACAAATTGTGGTTTTGTACATTTTTTTTGGAAATTTGAGAATTTTGAATTTTAATCGGCAAAATTGTAGGCATCCTATGAATGTTCCTACATCTATTTTGAAAAGTTTGCAAATTCTATGGAAATATCTAGAAAAAACGGTCAAAAAATTTCAAAAGGGCACGGTTCCGTTCCATAAAAATCCCTCTAAATACTTCCGGCAAATTGCAGAAAATACATATTTCTGGCAAACCGGCAAATTACCGGGATTGAAAATTTCCGGCCATCCGGCAAATGGCAAATTGCCGGAATTTAATATTTCCGGAAAATGGGCAGATTGCCGGAATTTAAATATCCGGCAAATGGATAGATTGCCGAAAATGAAAATTTCTGGCACACCGGCAATTTGCCGGAATTGAAATTTTCCGGCAAATGGGCAGATTGCCGGAATTGAAAAGTTCCGGCAAATAGGCAATTTGCCGAAAATTAACATTTCCGACAAATCGGCAAATTGGCGGAATTTAAAATTTCTGGCAAATGGGCAAACTGCCGGAATTTAAAAGTTCCGGCAAATCGACATATTAAACTTTAACATATATCGTGGACAACACCTAAGCTAAGCAAAAATGTGACGCATTTTCAGTCGATCAGTACCATAACTTGGCATTTTTCAGAGAAAAATTCCGTTGTGAACATTTTATTTCTATCTGTTCAGATTAAAGTCTTCCAGAAAACTTAAAATTTTGGATTCCACTTCCGGTAATAGTATTGTGAAAAACTACACGTGTTTTTTTTGAATTTTATGTTTTCTATTGACCCATCATTGATAACATTGTCTGTGATAGGAAAATATTAGACAAATTATTCATTCATCATTTGCGTCGGTGTACAATATCAATTTTATGAGTAATTTGTTATCATTTTTTATACTTTCAAATTTGATAAGGTTTTATCAATGTGCAAAAAAGTGTGGTGTGATAACCAAATAAGTTTTGTTGAGAAACTTCTTGCTAATTGTTTGGGGATGGACTGCATCAAAGACATCATCATTCCTTTTCTCTGTGATCATTTGAGAGCAGTATATTTACCACTACTTCCTTCACTCATTTCAAGCAGTGATCATGCTACCATTTCATCAAACTCCAAAGAATTCGCCTGCATATAACCCAGCTCCTCGATGCTCCCAATGCTGGGATTGATTCAAATTCATCTGCATCGCAATCGCGGTACTTTTCGCAGTATACATTATTGCTATCTTCATTTATCTAGGACATCTATGAGTAGCCATCTCATCTGGTGAGCCTTCGGCAGCATTATCAATTGCATATAATTCTATTCATAGCTTTAAGTTCTTTGTTTCTATTTTTTGAACTTTCGCTCCAATAAACGAATTATGGTTCGAGAAAGCTTACAAATATATACTGTATGCTCCCAATTAAAGGTGACACTTTGCTTTTTCAGATTCAAAATTACCTAAAACTATCGAATTTCGTAATGAGACGTTTTGAAAATTTCCCAAAAATGTAATGGCAGTTTTAAGTTCTGGGCTCAATTTCAGCTAAAATCTAAAATTTGCCAACTTCTCGGTGTCGCAACGTCTGGAGCCTAATTTTTATTAAATTATAACTTTTTTGGGAAGTTTTCAAAACGTCTCATTACGAAATTCGATAGTTTTGGATCATTTTGGGTCTAAAAAAGCAACGTTTCAGATTTCGGTACTCCACCTTTAAAAATGCACAAGTGATACCATTTCTCAATTCACGGGTATTCAAGCGGTCCCCCTTGCGGTTTCAAGGTGTTATCAGAGTGCCCCACTTCGTCAACGTAGATCTACAGAAAATGCGGGAGTTGAGACGCAGAGTTCTCAACTCACAGTTCGCCACGGCCCGGCAAGTGGTACATCCATGCAAATGCGCTCTACTGGTAATTTGAGTGTAGACCAGGTTTGGGCGCGTGATAACGAAAAAAGCTTTGGTCCAAAAAATTTAGAATTTAATTTCGGACATTTTTTATATGCATCACAAAAAAACTGGACCAACCGTTTTTGAGATACACGCGCCCAAACGTCCATGTATACGGTAGACAAATTGCGTACAGGTACCACTTCTCGGGCCGTGTCGCATGGTTAAGAACATGCTAACGTCACATTTTTTGGGCGAAAAATTCCCGAATTTTTTGCAGATCAAACCGCGATGAGACAGCCGAATGAATTTCGAGGAAAATTTACACGCCGTTTTTATACTTCTAGTAAATTGTATGGGGCGACCCTAGGAATACTCGGAGGTCGAACCGCGTGCGTCCTTTCGGGTGAAATTCCTCATTAGGCAGTTGATTTTTCAATCGACATAGGTCCGAGAGTTTTTTCTCGGTCACGTTCAGTTTTTCGAAGAAACTATGCAATATAGTTGTTCATCGAAATTTCTCAGAGTTCGCGCAGCCTGTTGTCTCACTTATTCAAGTGAAAGCTGTTCTTCCATTCTTGACAACAACCAAATAACAATAGGCTAATGTTAGCCGGCAGGGCTATCTATACACGGTTGTTGTAGTTAGAAATGGAGGACAGGCTTACTACTCTGGTTACTTTGAGGTGAAAGTGTCTGTTCTGACCGGTTCACAGTGTCTCTGTCAATCACACACGGATCAACGGATTTGTATGACTGTCAAAACAACAAAAAAATGACCAGGGAAGGTTCATGTGGGAAATAAAAAATATAATGACCCGAAATGGGAAGAGAATATGAGGAAATGTACACAAAAAAGATGTGAAAATTGCCGGATTTTCGAGAATTTCGAATTTTTCGAAAAAAAATTGGTTGTTTTTTCATGAAAAACACCCAAAATTTGACATTTTTTCCATATTTTTATAGAAATTTTTTTTTGGTTTTTTTTCCGATAAAAAAAGTTTTTTTATAGTTTTTCACTAAATTAGGCACATTTTCACTACAAATGTCCTCTTTTTTTTTGGAAATTTTTTAATGACAAATACTTGAGATTTCACAAGAAAAAAAATTGTGGAAAAGCTCAAAATTGAGGCAATTTTAAGTCAAAAAACACTGAAAATCCGGTTTTTAAATTTGAAAAAAAAAAACACAAAATAAGTGGGATTTAAAGGAGTGAATAAAATCAAAATTTATGTCAAAAACTCGGCGAATTCCGAGTGCCGGGCAACAATCATATCGCTGACTTTGTTAATTTGTTCCAATGTCGAAAGAATCTGTGAATCCCATACTCTCATCGGATTTGAATCTTCAAAATGAAGAATTCCGTTGGTTTGATCAATGTATCCGTGAAGACGTTCCGATGAAATCATCTCTCCAGCCATTGATTCTGCCTGGAATTATAGAAGAAAGAGTATTTCCGGGGGGGGGGGGGGGGGCACAAAATTCTGAGAATGCGGGGCAAAATATCTCGTACACTGCAACTTTCCTCACGAGGAACGAGGAAAAGTGGTTTCTAGGCCATGGCCGAGGGGCCGACAAGTTTCAGCGGCCATTTATCTTGCTTTGTTTTCCGCCTGTTTTCTTTCGTTTTTCACAGCTTTTTCCCGTTTTTTCTTATTAAAACTGATAAATAAATATTTTTGCAGATGCTAAAACAATTTCCAAGTGAAAAAATTATGTATTCAGTGGGCAAGCAGCGGTGAAAGTGGTCAATGCAATATGATGGATTACGGGAATACAAAACCTAAACTTTTTCTGAAACATGATACATATGATGCTTAGATGCTGAAACTACCTGATTTTCATAACGAGACCGCTGAAAAAGTTTTGAGATTTTCAAAATTCAACTTTTTGTGCGAAAATCTCGACTTTTTCACCAAAAAAGTTGAATTGTGGAAATCTCAAAACTTTTTCAGCGGTCTCGTTATGAAAATCAGGTAGTTTTAGCATCTAAGCAGCATATGTATCATGTTTCAGAAAAAGTTTAGGTTTTGTATTCCCGTAATCCATCATATTACATTGCTCACTTTCACCGCTGCTTGTCCACTGAATACATAATTTTTTTACTTGGAAATTGTTTTAGCATCTGCAAAAAGTATTTATTTATCAGTTTTAATAAGAAAAAACGTTAAAAAGCTGTGAAAAACAAAAGAAAACAGGCGGAAAACAAAGCAAGATAAATGACCGCTGAAACTTGTCGGCCCCTCGGCCATGGCCTAGAAACCACTTTTCCTCGTCCCTCGCGAGGAAAGTTGCAGTGAGAATGCGCAAAATATCTCGTAGCGAAAATTATTACAGTAATCCTGTTTAAATGACTACTGTAGCGCTGTGTTGTGTCGATTTACGGGCTTGATTCTTGAAACGCATTAAAAATCATTTATTTATCGACAGAATATTGAAATTAAATATTATTGCTTTCACTTTCAAGAATCAAGCCCGTTGTACTGTGGTTTTCGCTACGAGATATTTTGCGCGTCAAATGTGTTGCGAAATACGCATTCTCAGAATTTTGTGTTCCCGTTATAGCTGAAAATTCAAATTTTCAGTCAAAAAATCGCCTAAACGACTAAAAATCGTTGAAAAATCGGAAAAAAAAGATTTTTTTTCTAGTAAAAAAAGCTGTAAGCCGCTGTGAAAATCTAAGGATTTTTCTCAAAATTTGACTGGCAAAAAATTTAAATTTTAAAACATTTTAGTTAGATTTTGAGCCATTTTTCCACAATTTCCAGCCAAACTTTAAGAAAATTTTCGGACTTCCAGCTTTTTTTTGCTAGAAAAATGGATTTTGTGCCGATTTTCAGCCTTTTGCTTTGTTTTTTCACAGATTTTAACCAAATATTCACGCTTCTCTGCCAATTTTCTTCCGTTTTTCGCCAGTTTTCCACAATTTCCAGTCAAATTTTAAGAAAAATGTACAATTTTTCAAAAATCACTGAAAATTTCCCATTTTTCGGCATAAATTTTTAAAGGATTAACCTGCCAAAAAAGGTGACAAAATTGATTGAAAATCTAGCTTTTGCTTGGAAAAAACCGATTTCCAGTCAAATTTGAGAAAAAGCTTCGATTTTTCAGTTTTTTTCTAGAAAAAATATGAATTTTTCGCGATTTTCCTAGCAAAAAAAGTGGATTTTCATCGATTCTCAGACAAATTTTACTAAAATTTCTCAAAAAATCGGAAATTTCACAGTAAAAATTTGTGATTTTATTGTGAAAAATGCTGCTGGAAATATTAATATTTAACTGAACATTTATGACAATTCCGATTTTTTTGCTATGAAAATCGTTAGAAATTGATTTTTTTTGTAGAAAAAATGATGAAAGTCGCTCAAAATCTGAAAAAAAACCTGGAAGTTCAAATATTTCCTAGGAAAAGTTAGATTTTCCATTATTTCTTTATTTCCAGACAAATTGTCAGCTGTTTTTCACAGATTTTAGCCAAATTTTCCCGTTTTTCGCAATTTTCACGCGATTTTCAATTATTTTCATCTCTTTTGGCTCATTTTAACTGACTTTTATCGAAATTTCTATGGGTTTCAGCTCGATTTTTGCCAGTTTTTATCCATTTTCCATAGTTTTTAACCGAAATTTTCACGCTTCTCGGCTCATTTTTTTATCGTTTTTCGCAATTTTCACGCGATTTTCAGCGAATTTCCAATGCTTACCGCTTCCGTATCAACTCCGAGCAACTGTCCAAGAGTTTTAAACGAGATATTAATGTACAACTGACTAATCGCAGTAATATTATGCTCTTGAATAACTCCTTTCAGAATAGATTCTCCATGTTCATCAGCTTTTTGATGGTCTTGAAGTTGATGCTCAAACTCTTCAAGCTCATCTTTATGGATGACTTTTGTCAAGTACATCTTTGCGATAAGCTCAAAAGATGCACATTTTGGAGCCCGTTCGTCCTTGAAAATCAGAGTTAGAAGCCGTGATCGCTGGGGTCCCGGTTTGGCCAAAAGTACGCAGACGATGGCTTTTCCCAGTGCGGTGAGCTTGTCAGAGTTGGGAAGTTGCTCTGTTGCACTGAGCTCGTAGTATCTTTGAGCAGCTTCAACGAATCGACGCTTGGCATCTGGAAAATTGCAGATTTTAGAAGAAAGAAATTCGAATTTTTCAGACAAATTTCCAAAAATTTCACACTTTTTTTGTAAATTTTTGCCGGAAAATTTGAATTTCATGGCAATTTTTGATCAGTTTTGTCTTTTTTTTTGGCAAATTTTCACAATTTTTGGCGAAAAATTGAAGAATACTGTTTTCGTAAAATTTTGCCTTTTTTTTTTGAAAATTTCGTGATTTTTCCGAAAATTTCATTGAATTTTTACAATTTTTCCAAAAAAAAAATCGGAATTTTCGTGATTTTTGATAAACTTCGTTGCTTTTTCGGCAGGTTTCAGTCCAAAAATTTCCCAATATTTTTGTAACTTTTTGTGCAAAATTTCTAAATTTCGGTTAGTTTTTTATCAATTTCAAATTTTTTCGGCAGATTTTGTATGATTTTGAGATTTTTCCGCAGGTTTCAGCGAAATTTCACAATTTTTGAAATTTTTCAGTAAAAAATTCTGTAATTTTAAAAATCAAGTTTTTGGTTTTTTTTCTCGGCAAATATGCACAATTTTCAAAAAAAAAAAAAAACTAAATTCCGTGATTTTTGATAAATATCGCTTTTTTTACACCAATTTTTGGAAATTTCTGCCGGAAAATTTTCAACGCTTCAACGAATCGACGCTTGGCATCTGGAAAATTGAAGATTTGAGGGGATAACCTATTGAAAATTGTTTATTTTCCACGAAAACTTGCGGATTATTTAGTGCAAAAAACTGAAAAAAATGGAAAAATCCCATAAATTTCGTCTAAAAATTGCAGAATTTAAGGATTAAATTGCTTTAAAAAGCAGGATAATCTCCAGATTTTTTTTTGCAATTTTTGTCGATTTTTAGCCTTTTTTTAAATGAAAAATACGAAAATTGTGAATTTTTTTCGAATTTTGGATAATTTTAAATTAAAATTTTTGATTTTTCCACACTTTTAGGTGAGTTTTAAAGGATTTTTGGGGTGAAATTGAGCAAAATTCAAATTTTTCGAAAAAAAAAAATATTCAAAAAAACGTGATTCAGCGAAATTTCACAATTTTTTTAAAATTTTTCAATAAAAAATTCGAAATATCTGTAATTTTTCAAAAAAAAAAAAAAAAAAAAAAACTAAATTCCGTGATTTTTTGATCAATTTCGTTTTTTTACACCAATTTTTGGAAATTTCTGCCGGAAAATTTGACATGATTTTTTAAATCAATTTTGTGATTTTTTCGGAAACTTTTTATATTTTTCCAAAAAAAAAAAGTGAAATTTCCCAATTTTTTGTGAAAATTTTTTAAATTTCGGTTGATTTTTTATCAATTTCAAATTTTTTCGGCAGATTTTGTATGATTTTGGGATTTTTCGGCAGGTTTCAGTGAAATTTAACAATTTTTTGTAATTTTTGGCCGAAAAATTCGAAATTCCGTGAGTTTTTAATCAATTTTTCGATTTTTCCATAATATTTTTTGTCATTTTTAGCAGGTTCTGGCAGCTTTTTTTTTTTGCAAAATTTTGCCGGAAAATTCGAAATTTTTGATAAATTGGGTCATTTTCCGGCAAATTTGCACATTTTTTTTGCTGAAACTTTAAATTATACCATTTGTCGACTACAATTTGAAAATTTGCGTAATCTCAGCAATTTTTAGAGAATTTCAGAATTTTTTCGAAAAAAAAATTTTTTTTTTAACTTTTACGGCAAAATTCGAAAAATTCCGTAATTTTCGGCAATTTTTCTAACTTTTTCTGTCGAAAAAATCACAATTTTCACAATTTCAGTCAAATTTCAGCTTTTTTTTGATTTTTAAAAGAGATATTTCGTGTGTGAAAAATCACAAAATCAAGACAATTTCACCAATTTTTTCGGGGTTTTTGCATGGAAAAACTCATTTTTGTCCGAATTTTTTAAAGTTTAAAATTTCCAGGCCGTAGAAGTACCTGAAACTCGAGCCTGCAAAGCTTTATGCTCAATCTGAATATCTGGATTTGCGCCGAGGTCAACCATAAGAATACTCGTCCGATTCACATATTGCTCGGCTTCATCAATTTCAGAACAGTCGAGAAGAAGCTTCGTAATTCGAATGCACAGCTGGGCCTTGGCGCCTTCTTTCGCCGCTTGTGGGCCGTTGAATTTCGGGCTTGTGTCGGAATTTATTGCGATTAGGGCCTGGGCCGCGTCCTTGATACGGCCTTCTTTTTCGTAGAGGCTTGCAAGCATGAGGCGGAGGATACAGACCTGAAAAATTGGGATTTTAGGCTTAAAAAAGGGTCTTTTAACGAAAAATGTGTGACTTTTAGGACATTTTTCCAATTTTTTTCAATTTTTCGCATAAAATTAAATAAAAATGGAATTTTTGCCTTTTTTTTTTCAAATTTTCAGTTTCAAAATAAAAAGCTTTAAAAAAGTGGAAATTTCTAGTTTTTAGGCTTAAAATAGGCTTCTTAGACGAAAATTTTCAAGCTTTTCGTTAAAAAAAAACAGGAAAAAATTAATATTTGTATAAAAAAATTGAATTATCAGCTAAAAATTACAATTTTTGCACTTTTTCAGTGCAAAATTTGTATTTCTTTTAGAATTTTACGCCAAATTCTACTTTTTTCCCTCCATTTTTCACAATTTTTCATTGAAAACTCAATTTTTCTAGATTTTTCTAGGTGAAATAATTTTTTATTTTTAAACTGAAAAGAGTTTCGATATTTTCCAGAATTTTGCCCTTTTTCTTCAATTTTTCTTCAATTTTATAACGTTTTTCTCGATAAATAAGGGGTTAAGCCTGAGCCTGAGCCTAAAGCCCAAAATATCGGAAAAAAAAAACGATTGAAAATTTTTCCGAAAAATCACATAAAATCCTGAATTTTAAATCGAAATTTTTTTGAATTTCTGCTAAAAAACTCCAAAAATTCCGAATTTTTTTTTTCAAATATCTTCAAATTTTCCGCAGAATCCCATAAAATCGTTCGTTTTTCTTCAAATTTTTCAATTTTTTCTGCAAAATGCTCCATTTCACTGCAACTTTGTCCTCACGAGGGACGAGGAAAAGTGGTTTCTAGGCCAAGGCCGAGGGGCCGACAAGTTTCAGCGGCCATTTATCTTGCTTTGTTTTCCGCCTGTTTTCTTTTGTTTTTCACAGCTTTGTCCCATTTTTTCTTATTAAAACTGATAAATCAATATTTTTTGCAGATGCTAAAACAATTTCCAAGTAAAAAAATTATGTATTCAGTGGGCAAGCAGCGGTGAAAGTGGTCAATGCAATATGATGGATTACGGGAATACAAAACCTAACCTTTTTCTGAAACATGATACATATGATGCTTAGATGCTGAAATTACCTGATTTTCATAACGAGACCGCTGAAAAAGTTTTGAGATTTCCACAATTCAACTTTTTTGGTGAAAAAGTCGAGATTTTCGCACAAAAAGTTGAATTTTGGAAACCTCAAAACTTTTTCAGCGGTCTTGATATGAAAATCAGGTAGCTTCAGCATCTAAGCATCATATGTATCATGTTTCAGAAAAAATTTAGGTTTTGTATTCCCGTAATCCATCATATTACAATGCCCACTTTCACCGCTGCTTGCCCACTGAATACATAATTTTTTTACTTCGAAATTGTTTTATCATCTGCAAAAAATATTTATTTATCAGTTTTAATAAGAAAAAACGGGAAAAAGCTGTGAAAAACGAAAGAAAACAGGCGGAAAACAAAGCAAGATAAATGGCCGCTGAAACTTGTCGGCCCCTCGGCCATGGCCTAGAAACCACTGTTCCTCGTCCCTCGTGAGGAAAAAGTTGCAGTGCATTTCCAAGTACCTGATCCTCATAAGAGATGGTTCGAGTCTTAATAATCGCCAAAATTCCTTCTGAAATAGCCTTAACACATTCTGATTCCAAATGTTGATTATCCAATCTTTCAGTGATAAGTGATACAAATTGACGTGATACAACCATACTTCCAGTCTCCAATGCGATTACTGCAAACATTTTTGGGGTTATAGGCTGCTAAAAATTCTAAAAGAAATACAAATTTTGCACTGAAACAGTGCAAAAATTGTAATTTTTAGCTGATAATTCAATTTTTTTATACAAATATTAATTTTTTCCTGTTTTTTTTAACGAAAAGCTTGAAAATCTTCGTCTAAGAAGCCTATTTTAAGCCTAAAAACTAGAAATTTCCACTTTTTTAAAGCTTTATTTTGAACCTGAAAATTTGAAAAAAAAATGGTAAAAAAATTCCATTTTTATTTAATTTTATGCGAAAAATTGAAAAATGTCCTAAAAGTCACATTTTTCGTTAAAAGGCCCTATTTTAAGCCTAAAATTGGCTGAAAATCCAATTATTCTGGAAAAAAAGTTAAATAATCACTTTTTCCGTGGAAAAAACAGCTGAAAATCCGATTTTTTCAAGAAAAATATATCAAAATCCCTGAAAACTCGATTTTTTCGTGAAAAATCAGCTGAAAATCGCTTAAAAACGCAGAACATTGAGAATTTTCGAGAAAAATCGTTGAAAAACGCACTTTTTCCGTGGAAAAACGGTTTGAAAATTTGAGTTTCTTAATTCAAATTTTTCAAGAAAAATCCAATTTTTGGGGGTTTTTTTTGGCTTCTGAGGGTGAAAAAGGCTCAAAATCTGAATTTTCTGTGAAAAATCGGTAAAAGGTCGCTTTTTATACCGGAAAAATCGAATTGTTCGAGGAAAATCTTTAGAAATTCAATTTTTCCCGCGAAAAAACGGTTGAAAACTACTGGCTGAAAATCACATTTACCGTGAAAAATTGGAAATTTCGCGTTTTTTAAAGGAAATTTTTAACTTTTCAAAAAAAAAAAACAAAACTGCAGAAAACGAACGAAAAATTGGATTTTTGTGAAAATTCATAAATTACATTGAAAAATTTTTTTTTTTGGATTTGGAGCTGAATATTGGCAGAAAATCCGATTTTTTCAGGAAAAATCTTTAAAAATTTACATTTTTTTTTACAAAATGGACTCAAAATTAGCTTAAATCGCTCGAAAAAGGCTGAAAATTCCATATTTTTCACTTAAAATATTTCACTTAAAATATGGAATTTTCAGCCTTTTTTGAGCGATTTAAGCTAATTTTGAGTCCATTTTGTAAAAAAAAATGTAAATTTTTAAAGATTTTTCCTGAAAAAATCGGATTTTCTGCCAATTTTCAGCTCCAAAAATTCAAAAAAAAATTTTTTTCAATGTAATTTATTTATTTCCAGCTAAATTTCAACAGGAATTCCGAAAATGTTCTCGTTTTCCGTCAATTTTTATCGAGATTTATCGATTTTCAGCCAGATTCCAACCAAATTGTCCAATTTTGAGCGATTTTCGTCCATTTTTTCACCAAAACTCATCATTTTTCGTAATTTTTAGCCAGATTCCCACTGAAAAATCCGAAATTTTCGTCGTGTTCCAACCTGTATCAATGATTTTAATAATTTCCGCCGTATCGACTCGTCCCATCGCATTTTGTGGCAAATATTTGTTGCAAAGCTTCGCCAATCTGCAAAAATCGGGGAATTTTTTGTCTGAAAATCGAGAAAATTTCGGCTTTTTAGCTAAAAAATTACATGAAATTTCAGAAAATCACATTTTACGTGAAAAAGCTGAAATTTTTAGCGTGATTTTCAGCAAAAAAATTAAAAAATTTTTTTAATTTGAGAATTTTCGAGTTTTTTGATACAAAAATTGGAAATTTTTTAGCTAATAATTAGTTTTTTTCCAATTTTTGAACGAAAAAAGTGCGGGATTTGTAAGAATTTTTCATTTCAAAATTCGTAGAAAATAAATGAAAACTTGAGTTTTTAAATAGAATTTTTCAGATTTTAAGTATAAAAATTTGAAAATTTCAGATTTTCTGGAAAAAAAAGATAAAAATTTCAATTTTTCGCGAATTTTACTAATTTTTTAAATTAGGAAATGTTTTTGCGTGAAAATTCGTTTTTTTTTCAAAATTTCTACATAGCTAAAATCGTTTTTTTTTTTTCATATTTTTTCAGCTGAAAATTTACAAAATTCAGATTTTCCAATGAAAAATACAAAAATTTGGGATTTTTTGCTAAAAATTTCCAGATTTTCACATTTTTAGCTCCAAATTTTCTCAAAAATCCAAAAATATTACGCTTCATATTGAGCCTTGTGATCGGTATCCTGTGCAAAAATGACCGCCACCTCCTGTGAACGTTCAATTTCGCCGCTCATTTTCAGCTGAAATTGTGGAAATTTTACAACAAAATTTTGGGGGGAATTTTCAGATAAAAATATAGGAAATTCGACTATTTTTTCTTTAAAATTTCTAATTTTTTGTGATTTTTTTGGAGAATTTTATAACAAACACAACGTGAAGCAAAAAACGAGAAAAAAAAACAAAATTTCGAGGGGGAAAAGCTGAAAATTATAGAATTTAAGGCGCAATTTTAAGATCATAAACTGTGATTTTCAGATTCAGAACGGGTTGGGGGATAGCATTAAAAATTATGGAGAATTGGAGGAAAAAGGCTGAAATTCGGCTGAAAATGGGGCAAAAGTTCGATTTTTCAGAAGAAAATGACAATTTTAAGCCCATTTTCTGGCAAAAACTGGAAAATTTTGGCTGAAAAATGCAAATTTTTAGCTAAATTTGACCAAAATCGAGTAAATTTGGAACTGAATTTTCGCGTTAAAAAAAAAAAATTAATTTTTAAGCAAAAATCGAATTTTCAGCTCATTTTCCAGCGAAAATCAATAAAAACGGGGAAATTGCAAAAAATCATACGGAGAAGGCATATAGAGCGGGAAAATTTAAAAAATACGGGGAAAAATGGTGGAAAATGAGCTAAAAACTGTTAAGCGAATTTTCAAGATAATTGCAATTTCAGCTCAATTCCCAGGGAAACGGCGGGGAAATTCGAGGGGAAAATCTGAAAAAGTGGGGGAAAATTGTCTAAAATTTCGCTGAAAAATCGATTTTCAGCTCATTTTCACTCAAATTTCCCCAATTTTTCAGCAAAAATGCACACAAAAAAATTAGGCCATTCCATCGTCATCCTCATCTTGAGCCTTTGGTCCACGTGGTTTTGGTCCTCCAGTCGCCTGCTTTGACATAATAATCTGATCAACTTTGAGAATTGTGCTGGCGGCGTCTGTGGCGAGCTTAATTGCCAGTCGTTTTCCAGCGTAGAGGTCGAAAATGTTGTTGACGACGGCGTCCATTGTTTCTGAAAAAAAAGAAGGAATTTTAGTTTAAAATTCGGGATTTTTCAGAATTTTGATTGAAAATTTACAAGTTTTATGCGCTGGAAATTGACATTTTTAGCCAAAATTTCGGGGGGTTTTGAGGAATTTTTACCTGAAAATTTGGCATTTTTCAGAGTTGAAAATGGCCGATTTTTGGCTGAGTTTTCGATTTTTTCATTCAATTTTTTGCATTTTTGAGTTGATTTAAAGAAATTTCAGTTGAAAATTTCGGATTTTCAGCTAATTTTCTGAGCTTGAACCGAAAAGTTGAGGTTTTTCAAAAGGAAAATTGGCCAATTTTGATTAAAACTTGAAAATTTTCTGTCAGTTTGCTGATATTTTTTTTTGGAATTTTTAGCAAAAATTGAATGTGTTGTCTGGAATTGGGGGATTTTTTTTGGAAATTTTGACGTTTTTTGGAAGAATTTCAGTTGACTTTTGACTGAAAATTGCCTATTTTTAGCGAAAATTCCGGGTTTTGTGAGGGTTTCCAGCTGTGAAAAATCAGTTATTTTAATGCAAAAACTGAAGAAAACTTTAAAAAAGTGAAGCAAAACAAAAGAAAATTGATGTTTCCGGTCACATTTTCAGTCAAAAATGCACATTTTCAGGTAAAATTCAAGTTTTTCGGCCATTTTTCGACCTAAATTATTGGATTTACAGTGGAAAATTTAGGTTTTCGGCGAATTTCAGCCGAAATTGTTAGATTTTCAGCAGAAACAGCGGAATTCCGGTGAAAATTCAAATTTTCAGTTAGAAATGTTTTCGGTAAATTTCAGCAGAAAATTTTGAATTTTCAGTCAAAAATTAAAGTTTTCCAGTCATTTTTCGACCTAAATTGTCAGATTTTAAACCGAAAATTCGATTTTCTTCGAATTTTCAGTGCTTTCATTGGGTTTTTTCAAGCCGTACCCCGCTTCCAGATATCAATTCCAGCGTTTTTCTTTCCAGCAACATGCTCCGCGTAGAGTTTTGTCAGAGTTTCAGTGGTTGGCATTCCAGCGTTCTCAGCAATAGCTTTTGGAAGAGTTTCGAGTGCGTGGGCGAACTTTTTGATTGCATATTGCTCCAAACCAGGTGCTTTTGCTCCAAACGACTCAATTTCTTTGGCGAGCTCAATTTCGACGGCTCCGGCTCCGGCGAGCAATTTCCCGTCTTTTGTAAGAGCTTTATAGGTGTTTACAGCATCATCGACAGCTCTTTCGACGTCATCAATACGAGATTGAGAGGATCCACGGATTATGATTGTGGCGACTTTTCCGGTTTCTGAAAATTTGAGAAAATTGAGATTTGAAGCTGAAAATTTGAATTTTTGGCTAAAAATTGGCTTTTTCAGTGATAATTTTAACATTTTCAGCTGAAATGGTAAATTTTTGGCCAAAATATTGGGAATTTACAGCTCAAATTTTGAGGTTTTATTTGCAAAATTTTCAAAAATCTAAATTTTTAAGTAAAAAACCGGAATTTTCAGCTGAAATTTCAGTTTTCAAGTGAAAATTCACAGAAAATGGCAAATTATCGGTGAAAAACACCTCGTGGGAGTCCAAATCTTCAAAAACAGGCCGTTTTTGAAATAAAAATTCATTAAAAAGTGACAATTTTCAGGTAAAAACGGTAGAAATTTTGGTCTAAGCTCATCAAATTCCGCAGTTTTATACGAAAATCACAATTTTCGACTGAAAACCGTCGAAAATTCCGAATTTTTTGGTCTAACATTGTAAAAATCATACTTGTTTGAGTCAAAACTCGCCAAATCGTTTTTTTAAAAGGTTTCCAGAGCTAAAAATTACAAAAAATCGGAGAATTCCCGTTTTGGGGGTCAAAATTTCCTAAATTCTCAGTTTTTCCACATTATATACCCGATTTCTTATCGAAAACGACGACATTTTCGTCTCCAATCTCTTGAACAGCCACAGAATCACAGTGTCCCAACAGATTAACAGCTGGAGCACAGATTCTTGCTTGTGGTTGAGCTCCGACGGTACGGCAGAGGCGGCGAAGATCGAATTTTGATGTAAGACGGACGGCCATAATTTTGTATTTATTCAGGAAATGGAGGTACATGTCTCCGAACTTTCCAGCGGCGACGACAACCTGAAATATAGGGAACTTTTTTAGGGAAAATTGAATTTTTGGGCGTAAAAAATTGAATTTTTAGCAAGAAAATCACATTTTTCTGGCTGAAAATTGTCATTTTCTGTTGAAAAATGTATATTTGAGCTCGAAAATCATATTGTAAGCTGAGGAAAGTCCAATTTTTGGCATTAAAACCGAATTTCCAACCCGAAAAATCACATTTTTCAGTTCAAAATGTAATTTTCAGGCAGAAAATCACACTTTTTAGATGAAAACTCCAGTTTTCACTTGGAAAATCGTATTTTACGGGCTTTTTTCTTTTGAAAATGTAGCATTTTTCGACTAAAAAGCAACAAAATCTCAAATTTTTAGTCCCTAAAAATGACAATTTTTATAATCAAAATTCACATTTTTTTCAGCTGCAAAACCTGCAAAAAGACCTGGAAAAACGAGAATTTTGGAGGAAAAATTGTGTTTTTAGACTGAAAACCCAACATTTTTAGGTTAAAAATTGCGGTTTTACTGAGAAAATCACTTTTTTGGTGCCAGAAAATTCGATTTCAAGCTGAAAATTGACATTTTTCAGCGTAAAATCTGTTTTTCAGATATTGAAAAATCCCATTTTTAGCCGGAAAAATGAATTTAAGCCAAAAATTAACTGTTTCGCTGCGAAATTAGCGGATTTTTTTTGGTAAACAACTACATTTCAGCCAAAAATTAAGCTTCTGGCGGCAAAATTAGTTGCAAAACATGGAATTTCAGACAAAATTTAGGTTAAAAAAAAATTTTTTTTGGGAATTTAGAAGCAATTTAGGAGCTTCTCTTCATCGTTTTAGCCGAAAAATTAAGCTTTTCAGTAAAAAAATGAGTTTTTAGCGTCAAACTTTCCGTTTTCAGCTAATTTTTCAGATAAAAACTCCGGAATTTCTTATACAAAGCCTCGGAGAAGCTCATTTCAGCCAAAAAAAAAGAAAGAGAAATCATGAATTCAAGAATTTTCCGAGTAAAAATTCACGTTGAAAGTCAAATTTCATCTTTTTTATCCGAAAAAACGCGATTTTCATCGAAAAATTGAGTTTTAGGGGTCAAAATTCCCTTTTTAAGCTCAAATTTTTACCTTAACACCGTTATCAGCGATAGCTTTAACCTGCTGCTCCTCAACTTCAGCTTCCTCTCCCTTGGAGAAGTTCATAAGCCAAAATTTAGCCAAAATTGAGCTTCTCGCTGCATATTTTACCATTTTTGGCACAAAAGACAAAATTTTTAGCATGAAAGCAAGAAATTTCAGTCAAAATTCCCGTTTTCAGGTCGTTTTTAAAATATACATTCCAGAATTTCTTATATCTGCCTCAGAGAAGCTCATTTCAGCCAAAAAACGAGAAATTTTAGCGAAAAATTCAGCTTTTGTACGAGAATTTAAGAATTTTCGAAGTGAAAATTCCCGTTTTAAGTCTATATTTATCCTTTCAGCCGAAAAAAAAAAATAGAAAATTAAAGCCAAACACCGCGATTTTTATGGAAAAATTGAGTTTTCTGGGGCAAAATTCTCTTTTTAAGCTCAAATTTTTACCTTAACACCGTTATCAGCAATAGCTTTAACTTGCTCTTCAACTTCAGCTTCCTCTCCCTTGGAGAAGTTCCTAAGCTCATCAGCATTCTCAATAAGAACAGTTCCCTTAGTTTCAGTCTGAGTCAAGTCAAATGGACAAGTATAAACTGCAATTCTAGCGTCGCGAGCTTCACGAATTTCTCCCTCGGCTCCACGTTTAAAGACCATTCCGTTCATAACTGTTGAAGTATGAACTCCTGAGCCAATAATCTTGCAGATTCTGATATTATCAACGTTGAAGTTGAAACTGTTGGCCGGGCACGTGGTTACACACGCTTTTGCCACCAAATCAGCGATAATATCCTCGTTATCGTACTGTTTTGAGGTGATTGCTGAACGAATATATTGACGGACTTCTTCGATATTCTTCATATCTGTAGCCTCTTTTACAACCAATGTTGGCAGGATTTCGAGGGCTTTCTCGGCGGCTTGCTCGTATCCGGCAGCGACTTCTTGTGGTGTCATTCCCTGGAAAAATTGGATAAATTTATGCAAAATTGGATGCACAATTGAATTTTTGGCGGTTTTTTTTACTGGAAAATTTGTCAAAATTGCTTGAAAAACGCCGAAAATCAATTTTTTGGGGTTTTACTTGGTAAATATCGAAAATTGAAGGTTTTTGAGTGAAAATTGAAAGCAAAAAGCTTGAAAGTAAGTAAAAAAATCTGAATTTTTGACCGTTTTCATCCGAAAATTACATTTTTTAGCTGAAAAATCTCGCAAATTGGATGTTTTTGGTGCCATTTCCTGGAAAATTGACGTTTTTGAGTGAAAACTTGCAGTTTTATGCATAAAAATATGAATTTTAGGTAATTTTTCCAAGAAAAATCAAAAAAATTCGGGGGTTTTGTGTGAGAAAATGTTCGGAAATTAAATATTCTTTGCTCAAAAACTAGTTTAAAATTGATTTTTTGGAAATTTTTCCCAAGGAAAACCGATTATTAGTCAAAAAATAGCGTTTTTCTAAAATTGTTGGGTCAAGAATACCCTGAAATGGATCAATTAAGCATCAAAAACATTTTTTAAAAAATTGGAATTTTTACTTGAAAATGAGAAGAATCTCGAAAAAAAAGCTGAAAAACTGAATTTTCGCGATTATTTAAAAGGAAAATTAGATAATTTCAGCAGAAAAATAGCATTTTTTGCATAAAAATGATGTGAAAATGTATTTTCTCCGCGAGAAATGAGGAAAGTTAGCTGAAAATGGAGAAAATTTGGGATTTTTCAATAAAAAATCTTGAAAAAAAACGCGAAAAATCGAATAATTTGTAAACTTTTTAGTGAATTCGACATTTTTCCGCCGAAAAAAAAAAGCGAAATTTGAGGATTTTCGAGTGAAATGTAAGAAAAAAGCTTGAAAACTAGCTGAAAATTGCATTTTCGGCACTTTTTAGTTGAAACTTTTCGAAATGTTGGGGTTTCTAGCGAGAAATGCGCAAAAATCTCTGGAAATCGGATTTTTATATTCAAGATAGCAAAATTTGGTATCTTTTTTGCGGGAAATGCTTAAAAACAAGCAAAAACGACTTTTTGGCAGTGTTCTCTCGAAAAATCTATAATTTTCGCTGAGAAAAGCGTGAAAAATCGATTTTTCAGCGATTTTTCATGAACTTTGGGCACTTTTAAGTGACAAAATATATAAATTGGAGGATTTTTAGATTAAAAAACCCCATTTTTCAAGGAATTCGAGCAAATTTCCACAATTTTCGACAAAAATCAACGTTTTCCAGTACCATATGGATGAGATTCGCAGCGTGCTCCAACAAAGCGGCCGCCAAGATCACAACGGTGTTCGTGTTGTCTCCGATCTGTAATTTTTCCCATTTAAATTTAAATTTTCCAGTTTTTCTATTGAAAAACCTGCTTCTCCTGCATCTCGGTGGCCATAATGATGATACGGGCGGCCGGATGCTGAATTTCGAGCTCCTTGAGGATGGTGGCGGCGTCGTTGGTGACGAAGAGCTTCTCGATGTGGTTAATCACCATTTTGTTCATTCCTAAAGTGGGAAAATTGGGGAAAAATCATATATTTAATGTGAAATTCTGCAATTTTCCGTACCATTTGGTCCGTAGGCCGATCGAATCTGCGAAGCGAGCTCCGTACAGGCCTCGATATTCCTCTGAACAGCCTCGTCGGTTCCTTTGAAGTGCTGAGCTCCTTCCTTCATGAACCGGTTGTAACCGGACTTTGGGATCTTCATAGCCATGATTTACCTGCAAATTATTAGATTTTAGGGGCAAAATCGAAAAATTGTGTAAAAATTGAGTAAGAATGAGCAATTTTAGGTGAAGTTTTAGAGATTTTGGTCTAAATTTTAGGATTTTTAGATTGTTAGTTGTTTTTTCAGCTTGAAAACTTCAGAAAATAATATAAATACGGCAAAATTCACTTTGAGAAACTTCACGATGACAAAACACTTCAAAATGGGAAATCTAACCCAATTTCCGGTTTTCTGGCCCAATTTCCCACGTTTTTCACCGATTTTAAGCTTGAAAATCACGATTTTTGCTTGAAAAACCAAGAAATTCGGCGAAAAACTAAAGAAATTTCATGGAAAACACTGGAAGCGGCGAACAAAATTTGAAATTCGGAAAATTCGCGAGCATTGAAATTGCTGGCGGGTCCCGCCGCGATTTGCCGCCACGGGAGATGTGGGGTACGGTGGATTTTGATGTGTGTACACCATTTGCGCGTCAAGTTCGGTGTCATTGCGGACTTGACAACAATTTTTTTATTTTTTTTGTTGGATTTTTTAATTTTTAAAGTGGTTTTCAAGGTTTTTTTTTGAATTTTTTTGTGGAAAATAAATAAAACAATTAATTTTTCACTAATTTTTCAGAAAATGCCAGTAATAGTTGTCAATGGAGATTCGGATTTTGACCGCAAGTTCTCCGCGGGCAACGGGAAAGCGGTTTTTGTGGATTTTACAGCATCCTGGTAAGGCTTTTCAAGGGATTTTCAGTGTTTTAAGCATAAATATATCTTTCTATATTCTCCAGGTGCGGCCCATGCCAGTACATTGCGCCGATCTTCAGCGACTTGGCCAATCAATACAAAGGCTCCGTTTTTCTAAAAGTTGACGTGGATGAGTGCCGTGGAACTGCCGCCACGTACGGCGTCAACGCAATGCCCACATTTATCGCATTTGTGAACGGGCAGAAGAAGGCGACGATTCAAGGAGCCGATGAGAGTGGACTGAGGAGTATGGTGGCTAAATATGCGTCGACTAGTGCCGCATGGTCTGGAACTGGACAAGTTCGTAGAGAAGATCGGAGAAAAAACTGAATTTTTTACCTGAAAAATGACTTTTCTCGCTCAGAAAGGCTGAATTTTCCCGCAATTCTCTGACAATGCCCAATTTTTTAGACAGTTTCCGCTTAAAAATTCACAATTTACTCTCCACACCCCCTAATTTTAGCCCAAGAGTTGGCAATTTTCAAGATTTTGGTTCGAAAAATCGCAATTTTCACTCAAAAATTACCTATTTTATGTGGGTTTGCTCGAGAAAACTCAAAATTTTTCGCATTTTCGTCAAAATCAGCAGAAAAAATATTTCTCTTCAGATTTCGTATTTTTTCATGCAAAAATTGAATTTTACTACGACGATTTTTCATCCGAAAATTGAGTTTTAGCCCCAAATTTTCACTTTTTCACGAAAAAAGCTTAACACTTCCAGTTTAAAGACGAAAAATTCCGGAAAATTTGTGATTTTCTTGTGGAAAAGCCCAAATTTTCGACCTAAAACCGGATTTTGACACATTTTTATTCGCTGAAGTTGAAAATCCATTTTTCAGCGAAAAATCGAATTTTTCAAGAAAAAATTGAATTTTCACGCAAAAAATCGGCTATTTTGCTTGAAATTTCACTTAAAAACCCCATAATTTCCAAATTTTCGCACAAAAATTACAATTCACACCCCAAAAACCCTAATTTTAGCCAAAAAGTTGGCAATTTTCAAGATTTTGGCTCAGAAAATCATCAATTTCTGCCCAAAAATTCTCAATTTTCTTGTTTTTTGCTCGGAAAATCACATTTTTCAACCAAAAAGCTCAATTTTCAGCTTAATTTTCTCAAAAAAAAAAAAATCGTATTTTTCCACCAAATTGGTAATTTTCAAGATTTTGGCTCAGAAAATCACAATTGTCGCCTAAAAATGCAACACTTACGCCCAAAAATCTGAAAAAATTTCAATTTTCCGTGGGTTTGCTCGAAAAGCACGAGATTTTCCGGATTTTCGTCTGCAAAACTTTTTATATTTTTCGACGAAAAAAACACATTTTTACTAGTAAAAAAACCTGGAAAATTGAAAATTCTACATTAAAATGCTAAATTTTCACAAAAAAACTCAATTTTTCCCCTAAATATTTAAATTTTCAGCGTCTCTCCGGCTCCACGACCGGCTCAAGCTCTTCCACGTCATCATCAGCTCCACCAAGAGCCTCCGGAGCTGCTCCACCACCCGCGGGACCAAATCCTCTGGAGCCAGTTTTCCGCATAATTGAGACAATTAACGAGCGCCTACAGGGATTCGGGATTTCTGGAGTCAATTTCGCCGGTTTTCAGCTTCAACCATTCCATTTGTTGCTCGCCATCGCACTTCTCATCATTTTCGGGCCATTTGGGCTTCTGATCGCCCTTGCCGTCTGCTTTTTCACTCAACCACGTGGAGGAGGACCGGCTCCGGGAGCTCCGAGAGCTGGTGGATCGGGAGCTGGCGGAGCACCAAGACCACCACCACCAGCTGGACCAAGAGCTTTTGGAGGAAGTGGACAGCGACTTGGAGGAAATTAATTTTAAACATTGTGAATTTTCTTGAGGGTGGCGACATTATTTTGATATGAAAATTGATTGAAAATTTGAATTTAGACCTAAAATCCTGACATTTTCGCTGAAAATCATGAAGACTATGTTTTTTTCCGGAAACTTTTGTCGAAAAATTGACTTTTCTATGGAAAAAGCGATAAATTATCGGATTTAAAACCTAAAATTTGTCTAAAAATTGATTTTTTCTGTCAATAATTGTGAAATATTGCCTGAAAATGATTGAAAACCGAAATTTTCGTCAACATTACTGTCTTTTCCAACTCAAAAATTTATGATTTTCACGGCGAAAAATTGACTTTTCTTCATAAAAATCCGTTTTTCAGCTTGAAAGCGGTGTTATTTTGTGAAATTTCAACTGAAAAATTGACTTTTCTATGTGTAAATCAATTTTTTTTGTCTAAGAAAAAATCATTTCTTCAATTTTCGACACTTTTAAAGTGTTTTAAGTGTTAAAAATTGATAAAATTATATAAAAATCAATTTTTTTAAACTAAAATTTTAATTATTTCTGTGAAAAAATTCACTTTTTCTACATTTCTACGTCATATAAAAACTAGAAATTCCTCTTTTTTGTTTCAATTGATTTTCAACTTTTGTTTGACGATTTTCAGTATTTTTTGCTCAAATTTTCACCAAAACAGCTCCAAAACCTTTGAAATCTTGTCGTCACCCTAAAATACCCCCAAAATGTGATTATTTTACACTATTTTCCCCCTAAAATATGTACTTTTTGTCCTAAATATTCCCCATTTTTCCCCCAATTTTATTGCTGTATATTCTTAATTTAATTAATTAATTATTTTTTCCACATTTAACTTTTTTTTTGTAATTTTCCGTGTAAATAGGCTAAATTCCAGACATTTTCCTTACTTTTTTCCCCAGATTTTCCAGATTTTTCAAAAGTTCAAAAATAATTTTCAGCGAAAAAAAATGCTCAGCAGAATATGCGCTCCACGGCACATTTCTATCGCATCGACGTCATTTTTGAATCCTCAAAATCGGTGTGAAACGGTAACATTTGAGAGTTTTTGTCCAAAAAAGTTGAAAAAAACCAAAATTTTCATGATTTCTAAGCATAAAATACTAAATTGCAGGCAATTTTTCGATTTTTTTCGCCAAAAATTGGCTAATTTCTTCCAATTGCTCACAAAAATCAAAATTTGTCATAGAAAACCTGGAAAATTTTGATTCTTAATTTTTTTAAAAACATATTTTAACATGCAAACGAGGAAAAAAACAATTTTTCTCAATTTCTCAAAGAAAATGTGTGTTAATTTTGAAAAAAGCCCACATTTTTCATTAAAAAATCCAAAAAATATGAAATTTTGACCGTTTTTACTGCGGCGAAAATCATCAAAAATTGAAATTTTTAGGCTAAAAATCTCTAGTTTTTCCTAATTTCCCCCAATTTTCAGACAATTTCCCGTCGAAATATGAGTGCTCTACCACCGGCCATCGCCCCCGCATTTCAATATGCTTCAGATTGTTATATAGCACAATCAATTCAATTTGGAATGGAATCTCTTCATGGATTAGGGCTCTCATGGCCTGGAGCATTCATTTCAGCTGCCATTTTGCTCAGAATTGGCACAGCTCCATTGCATATTTATGCGGAAAAGTTGTTTGCAAATAGGCTTCACGCACAGAATTTTTTGACTCAAGGAATTATGAAGGTGATTGAAAATTCGCTTATTTTGACGATTTTTTGCTGAAAATCGGCTGAAAATATGTAAAAATTCGGCAATTTTGGCCTAAAATTAGACGAAAATAAGCTTCTAGTGTAGAAAAAGTTGAAAATTTGCTGAAAATAGAGAAAAATTGAGCAATTTTCGCAAAATTTTCAATGCTTTTTAAAAAAATCAAATTTACCGCGAATTTTCACCCACGGGAGTACATTTTCGAGGGTTACTGTAGCTCCAAAAGTACGCAAACACCGACTACCGTACCCCAGAACATTGTGTTTCACCCAATTTTGAGCTTGAGCCCTGAAAATTAAAAAAAAATCGTGAAAATCGCCAGATTTTCGGATGAAAAACGAGAAAATTCACAGAAAAACTGAAAATTTGCTAAAATTTAGTGCAAAATTTGAATTCTCCATGTCTCAATTAGTGTATCTGCAAATTTTCAGAGTTCTAGCTCAAAATCGCGTAAAATCCAGTGTTTCTGGGTTACTGTAGGCGGTGTTTGCGTACTTTTGGGGCGACAGTAACACGGAATTTTCAAAAAATTGACCTAGAACTCTGAGAATTGAGCTCTCGAAGTGAAAAATCACGGGAAATTCGATTTCAACATTGAAAATTTTGAAAAATGAATTTTTGACACTGAAAACTTTGCGAAGACTGAGTTTTTCAGTACTCAAACTAATTTTTGGCGATTTTTCAATACCAAAGTCGATTTTACCACCGCTCAATTAGTGTAGCTCTTAATTTTCAGAGCTCTAGCTCAAAATAGCGTAAAATTCGGTGTATTGGGGTACTGTAGCCAGTGTTTGCGTACTCCTGACGCTACAGTAACCCGGAAAATCTCAATTTTTGAGCTAGAACCTTCTAGTTTCCGCTTTTAGACTCAAATTTTGCGTAGAGTTCAAGTTTATGAATGAAAATTCGTTACTCTAGAGGCAAAAGCTTCGGAAATTTTGATCTAGAAAGTAATTTTGCTCTTTCAAATCGAAATCTCCATAGCTCAATTAATCTAATCCCAATTTTCTAGAGCTCTAGCTTGAAGTTGCGTCAAATTCGGTGTATTTGGTTACGGTAGTCGGTGTTTGCGTACTTTTGGCGCTACAGTAACCCGCATTTTGCAAAAATTGCCGTAGTTCTCTGAAACTTGAGTTCTAGACACGAAAAATCGCAGGGATTTCAAATTTTTTAATAAAAATTTTGAGAAATTAAGTTCGAGCACACAGAAAGTTGCTGAAATCGAAATTTTCTAAGCGTAAATTATTTTACAAAATTTTTTTAGTGTAAAATTCGAATTTACCACCTTTCATTTAGTATGCTCCCAAATGTTCAGAGCTCTAGCTCAAAATCGCGTCGAATTCAGTGTTCTAGGGTACTGTAGCGCGGTGTTTGCGTACTCCTGGGGCTACAGTAACCCGGAAAATCTCAAAATTGAGTTAGAGACGTCTAGTTTTTTGAGTTGAACCCCGAATTTTGAGTAGAATTCAAGTTTCTAAATAAAAATCTACTATTCTAGAGGCAAAAACCGAAAAATTTCAAGTTAAGCTTCGAATTATGATCTAAAAAGTAATTTTGCTCATCAAATTCGAAATTTTCATAGCTCAATTAGTCTACTCCCAATTTTCCGTCGCTCTAGCTAAAAATCGTGTCGAATTCAGTGTTTGCGTACTTCTGGGGCTACAGTAACCCGCGAAATTTCAAAATTCAGCTAGAGTCTTCTGGATTTTTGAGTTTAGACCCAAATTTGCCGGAGAATTTGAATTTAAACATGAAAATCAAAAATTTCAAATTCTACAACAATTCGAGACCGATTTTTAGAACTAATTTTCGAGAAACTGAGCTTCAAATGATTTTATGTAAGTTTAATGTTAGTTTTTGAATTCTCCATAGTTTAGTTAGTCCACACCTAAATTTTTAGAGCCCTAACTCAAAATCGCGTCGAATTCAGTGTTCTAGGGTACTGTAGACGGTGTTTGCGTACTCCTGGGGCTACAGTAACCCGGAAAATCTCAAAATTGAGTTAGAGACGTCTAGTTTTTTGAGCTGAACCCCGAATTTTGAGTAGATTTCAATTTTTTTTAGTAGAAAAGCCAGAAAAGAAGCAAAAGTAACCAAATTTTTTTTCGTTTTGCAGAAAGTGAGTGAACGATATCGTGTACAACTGGGACCCTCCACGGACGGCACAAAGCTTGAAGTCAAATCATCCGATCCAAAAATCGCAAAAGCCACCCAAGATGCTCTTCAAGAAGTTCCAGCTATGCTCGCCGAGCACGGACTCCAGGCGGCGCGGATTCAAAATTTGAAAATGTGCACTGTACCCGTTTGGATATTCTCCTCATTTGCTCTTCGAAATGTCATTAATTCGGATTTCCATCCATCTGTAGCTGGACATCTTTGGATTCCGGATATGTTGGCTCCGGATCCGTATTTTATTCTGCCCGTTGCTGTTGGAGTTTTCGGATTTTTAAATTTATATGTGAGAAATTTGGCATTTTTGGATGAAAATTTGACAAAATTTTGACCTAAAATTCATGTTTCAAGCACAAATCTCATCCAGAAATACGATTTCTGCCTAATTTCTACTGAAATTCTCAACAATTTCAGATTTTGAAACTCGAAATTCGAAATCTACGCAAAATTTCAGCGACCAAATCACGAAAACTAGAAGGTCCTAGCTCAACTTTTGTGAATTAGTAAAATTAGTTCTAAAAATCGGTCTCGAATTGTTGTAGAATTTGAAATTTTTGATTTTCATGTTTAAATTCAAATTCTCCGGCAAATTTGGGTCTAAACTCAAAAATCCAGAAGACTCTAGCTGAATTTTGAAATTTCGCGGGTTACTGTAGCCCCAGAAGTACGCAAACACTGAATTCGACACGATTTTTAGCTAGAGCGACGGAAAATTGGGAGTAGACTAATTGAGCTATGAAAATTTCGAATTTGATGAGCAAAATTACTTTTTAGATCATAATTCGAAGCTTAACTTGAAATTTTTCGGTTTTTGCCTCTAGAATAGTAGATTTTTATTTAGAAACTTGAATTCTACTCAAAATTCGGGGTTCAACTCAAAAAACTAGACGTCTCTAACTCAATTTTGAGATTTTCCGGGTTACTGTAGCTCCGGAAATACGCAAACACCGAATTTGACGCAATTTTCAGCTAGAGCTCTGAAAATTGAGGGATTGATGTAAAAAATCACTAGGAAATCGATTTTTGCATTAAAAATCGCGAAATTTTTTTGTAAAGCTTTGAAAACTTTGAATTTCAAAATTTTTCAGAGTTTTCAGGCCAAAAATCGAATTTAGCGTACTTTTTTTAAGCATAAAACCTCAACTTTTGCGAATTTCGGGTTACTGTAGCCCCATAAATACGCAAACACCGAATTTGACGCAATTTTCAGCTAGAGCTCTGAAAATCTGATCTAGAATGGGAAAATGACGTAGAAATCGATTGTAGCAACAAAAAATTCGCGAGAAATGTTGAAAAATTCAGTTTTGGCAAGTTTTCTGTGCCAAAAATATTTTTTTCAAAATTTTCAATGTTAAAATCGAATTTCAGAAAATTATAAAAATTAAATTTTAAGCTGAAACAATTCCAGAAAAATTACACCAAATTTTATTGCAGTCTCAACGCAAAATCTACCCGGGAGTGGTGAAAATGACGTGGAAACAGAAATCGTACGACGGAGTCCTGGCATTTTTCACAATGTTCGCCGTGACGATTATGGCTCAATTGCCGGCGGTAAGGAAGTCTGGAAATTTTGGAGATTTTTGGCTGAAAAATTCAAATTTCTCACAGAATAACTGGAAATTTTGTGCTTTTTCCGGACAAGATACGAGAATTTTTGACTGAAAAATGTTGAAAATCTGAATTTTTCATCATTTTTTATCCACAAATTCCCAAATTTTCGGCAAAAATCTATAATTTTTCGATTTTCACGGCTGAAAATTCTAGAATTTCACAATTTTTAAGCTGAAAATTTTGAGAGAAAAATACTGAAATTTCATATATATTTTCAGCTCCGAAATCCAAAAATCACTCGAAAAATCGTAGTTTTTAGCTCATTTTTTCCCGAATTTCGTCCAAAAACCCGTATTTTAGCTTTTTTTTTCCAATTTTCCGAATAAAAAAGTTTTGAAAATCAAAAATTTTACATCGAAAAAGTTGAAAAATTGTGCCAAATTTTCCGTTAAAATTCAAAAATTGCTCGAAAATTCGCATTTTTCAGATTTTTTTAAATTAAAAAATTCCCCAATTTTCCATTTTTCCTATTGAAAAACGTGTTAAAAACTATAATTTTATTCTAAAATTCGATTTTTTTTAAAATTTTTCACTAAAAAATCCGAAAATTACTCAAAAATTTTAATTTTTTGACTGAAAAGTTGTGAAATTTCACAAATTTTCAGCTAAAAATCGAACCATCGAACCCAAAAATATGATTTTTCAGCTCATTTTTTCTCAAAATTTCACTCTCAATAACCGACAAAAATGGATATTTTTGCAGTGTATTCCCCTATATTGGCTCATCGTCTCAACAACAGGAATGGCTCAGGCTCAAATGCTCCGTCATCCGAAAATTAAAGGAATTTTTGGAATTAAGAAGCTTCCAACGGACTCTGCAACACCAATTAGAGATCTTTTTAAAATGAGAAATGTTTAGACGGTTTTTTTTTTTCGAATTTTTTTGTTCAAATTTTAGGGCTTTAGGAGGAGTTTCTCTTGTTGTTTTATTTAATTTTTTTTTCATGAAAATAATATATTTTTGTCCTTATTTTTGATATTTTTTAACTGAAAGTTTGAAAAATGTAGAACTTTTTGACTGAAATAACTGGAATTTTCCTTTTTTTTGGCTAAAATATCTGAAAATTTGAAGATTTTTAACGAAATTCTGAGAGTTTTGAATTTTTTGAAAACAAAATTTGCAAATTTCAGCGTTTTTGAACTAAAAAATCTGAATGCCTAGATTTTTTCCCTGAAAGTCAGAAACATTTCGACGTTTTTCGACTGAAAATCTTAAATTTTATAGATTTTGACCCCAACCAGTTTCTGAAGGGCAAAAAAAAAATTGCTTAAGCCTGAGTCTAGGCCTTAGCCTAAACCCTGAGGTTAAGCCCAAGCCTAAGCCTACAACTAGGCCTGAGTCCAAGCCTAAACCCTAATCCTAAGCCTAAACCTGAGCCTAGCCTCAGTTTAGGTCTTAGGCCTAGACCGGAGAACTGACGCAATTTCGCGATTTTCTAGTGAAACTTTTGTGAAAAAGTCCATTTTTTCTTTCAAAATTCACCGAATTTCCTAGAAAATACGCTGCGAAATCTTTATAACTCGAAAAATTATCGAACAGTTTCAAAATATTTATCCTCAATTTCCAATTGCTTCTTCGGCATTGCTCGGCGACGTTTCTCCTGTGCTCTGTCGTATTCTTCAAAGATTTTATTCTTTTTCGGTTCATCTCCCTCAGCCTTTGCCAGAGCTACTGCAATGTCAGTATCCAGCTTCACCAGCTCATCCGTGTATTTTTTATCGACTCCTGCAGCGTGAAGCTCGCTGGCCATTTTGTGGATGTCTGGAAGAGTGAAGGGATCATTTTCAAGCCGGACTTGGAACGGTCTGAAGGCCAACGTTATCTGCCAATTGATCTAATTAGCTTTCCAGAATCTCGGGGCACGAATTTCTGGCTTCCCTCATAAATTGAAATGGAAGAGTTTGCCGAACTAGGCCATTTTGGCTCGGTCATATCTGGGGTAGATTTACGGCGCGTTGTCGCGGCTCGATTTCAGTTGTAAAACTGATGTATTGTAAGAGTTTCCGCGTCTCCCCATGCTCGGTACAATTCCCCACATTTATTATTGTCTTACAGGTCCAGCAAGTGCTGCCGTAGCGGATAACATCACGGTTATCCGGCCAGAACCGCTGCCAAAGACAACGACTAGACTTGCCAACGTTCATCACTGCACGCCGCAAGTGCGCTCCACCGGATGGCGCGCGGATCTGAATTGCCGGCGCCAACTCTAATTGTCATCATTCTGGAATGTTCTTGGCTCCTCCCAATTCCCCTATAAAAGGAGCAGAAACGCTCATTCGAGGCCTTTTCCTTGACTTTTAACTCGTTGTCACGTGTTCGCTGTTTGCCCACAACAACCTGCTTTTCTGTAAATTACTTTATTAACTAATAAACCTGCTCATGACAAGCCATTCTTATTGTATTTGTCCGTGTGGAGTACACGACTTTCCCAGGAGTTGTCCGGCGGGCGATTGCCAATGGATCGCAAAAAATTCAATGCGGAAGACCAGAACCCCGTGCACCCTTGCTACCTATTCCCTCCTATTCCGCTCACCTTTCGTTAGTGCTGTGATCAGTGTCACGAATATGGCTGAGAATAAAAGGAACTGCTTCAACATGATGCTTCGGTGATTTGAATCGAAAAGGAACACTCAATTTTGAAAGGATAGTTTTATACTCGGCCGTAAAACGCTAAAGTTATAGGCCATAAAGTTCCGTTGGAGTTTATGAGGCATCCGGGGGCAAAATATATAAACATTCAACCGTTGATAGCCGATGAAAATGTTAAAACAACTATTTGTTCTTGTTGGGCTCCTGGTGGTGTTTTCGGCTGCAGAAGAGTGTAAGAGATCTCCAATTACTACATTCTTTTTCACTGCTAAAATCTATTTCCAGCTGATCACCATTTTCTTCAAAGTATGATCAAGTTCGGAATCGACAAGAAGTGGGCTCAAATGATCAGCGGAATTGAGGAGAAACACGAGAAAGACAAAGCACTGCTCGAAAAGAAGTATAATGATGAATTGGCAGCTGTTGATAAGAGTATTCCACCAGAGCAGTACAAGCATATGATGGATTGGTATCGTCATGGTTAATACATAATTTTTTGAAATATTGGAATAAATTTTTTCCTAGCCTATCCCAGCCGAAAACCCTGAAAATTTTAACTTGGAACTTTGGCTCATTCGAGCCTTCTGTCCAACAGCTGTCATTATCTACTCATCATCATCGTCCTTTCCTTCTTTAAACAACCGCCCAAATTCCAAAGAGGTCGTCGCCTAAAAGTATATGAAAAAGAAGAAGTCGAAGAAGACAGCTGTCGTTGAGAGGGGTCACCCCGAGCCAACTCATCGGGGAGCTCAAACATCTAAACAATCGATGGGTGTTGTTATGGAATACTGATGGAAAAATGTGAAGGGTTTCGATAAAAACTATCTCTCTATTTCTATGAGCAATAAACAAAACACATCTGGTTCACACAATTTCCGTAGGTTTTCATTTCAATGAGCATTTTTGTGTGAACCCATTTCGAAGCGGTTACACGGGGTTCTGACCTTCCTTATTGAATTTTTCGCGCTCCAATGACAATCGGCCGCCGGACAACGTGTGGGAAAGTCGACAAATACATTTAGTTTTACAACTAATAACCGAATCGAGCCGCGACGCGACACGCAACGCGCCGTAAATGAAGATATGGCCGAGCCAAAATGACCTAGTTCGGCAAACTCTTCCATTTCAATTTTACAAAAAACTATTATCATAACACATAATCTCCTCGAAATTCCTTATATTTTGTCAGTTGAAAACTTTTTTCTACCTCTTCTCCCCGCCGAGAAAACGGCTCCTGAAATAACTAACGGGAAAGAGCGCAGAGGGAAGAGAGACGCAGGCTGCGCGCGCGCTCTGCGTCTCCCCTCACCCCACACTCTCTCGCCGCACAATCTTAAATCTTAAAAAATTCATAACTCAGTGGAGAGAAGAGCTACAAAAATGTTGTCAACGAACAAAATGTAGGAATTGTTACGTAGAATAGATTGTTAGTTGACAACTTTTCGATAACTTATATTCTCAATGAGATATGAACAATTGAAGATTTCCTCACTAACAGAAGGCAGAACTCAATATCGATCAAAAGTGCAACATATTTTTACACTTTGTCGGCTGCCACGATCTGTAAAAAATATGAAAAAGCACAGCGTTTTGAAGTAAACAGGACACCGACAGCTGTTGTTAGTACGGATGTAATTTGATAGCGGTCAACTGGAATGGAAAATGCGTTGCTACAGGACAAAACTACTTGCAGTGACCTGTGGAATTTATTTAGGAACGAACAGGAGTATAAGGAGCATATTAAGTCAAAACTTATGGGAGCAGAGATTCGCTGCACCATGTTTCGAATTACAAATTTAACGGTTTTTGTGCCATCAAAATAAGTTCCACTACAAATAGTTTACAATTCATTGATAACTTTTGTTTTTTCTGACCATTTTCCAGCTGCTCGGAAATTTTGAAAACAGTAAAAGTAGAAGGTAAAAATATGAAAAATATTCATTCCAAATTTTGTAAATAAAAAATAAATGAAGCTTTGATGCAACATGTCTGTCAGCTTATACCACAGATACAATTAGTGATATAAAAATACTATAACTATGTAGAAAGGTAGAGAATAAAGATGATAAGTGTTTTTCAGTTGACAATTTTTGAATAAAACTAACGACAATCGAGATATCAGCTGTCAAAGTAGAGATTTTTCCTTACGCTGCACATGGGTCTCCTTTCAAGGATCATATCTTGATTACAATTGAGTGTATAAACATGATTCTAACAACAAATTTATATATGAGAATATGTCAAACATTTTTGTAGTTGACAGTTTTTGAACAAAACAGAAGACAATCGAGATATCAGCTGTTAAAGTATACATTTTCCCTTACGATGCACCATGTCTTAAATTTCAACTTTGGAGGATCATATCATGGTTACAATTATTTTTAATCGTATGAAAATGATTGAAACAATAAAATTAAATGCATATATAAGAATATGTCACACATTTTGTTAGTTGATAACTTTTAAACAAAAAAGAAAAAACCGAGATATGAGCCTTTAAATGGAGAACTTTCCTAACGATGCACCATGTCTTAGATCTCAACTTTGGTGGTTTATATCTTGGAGAAAACCAAGAACAATGTTGAAGATGAACTATAAAAAAGTGCACATTATTTAATTTTAAAGTTTATTGCACAATCCAATTAATATTAGTCACTTCTCCATAGTCCCTTCTCCCAATAAATTGCACTTTCGATAATTCCAATCAATCTTGTGTCAATTTTCTCTGTCTTTCTTTTCCACCGGGCCGATATTGTGCAACATTGTGCCAGCCGTCTCCTCACATGCTCCGCCCAGATCTGTGTGCTCGGTGAGCCCCCAGCGGGTCCTCTTCATTCGCCGTCCAAGATGCGTTACGCTCTTGCCGCTTGTCTCCTGCTTCTGGCAGCCTCGTCTTTCGTTGACGCCAAGGTATGGGCTTTGAGGGGATTTTTTCAGCGAATTAATGAGAAATTTTCAGAAAAAGAAGATCGCTGATGATGAGCTCGGAGAGCTCCTCGACAACATCGATGCTGATGAGGAGAAGAAGAGTGGTGAGTAAACTTGAATACGGTATATATCGGCAATTATCAGTTCTATTCAAAATCTGCCAACTAACGAATTAATGCAAATTTCATAAGCTACAGCTTGTCAAAATTTAGCTATCGCAGCTGACACAAGCGTTAGTGCTGCTCACATATTTTCCAACAACTTGTTAGCTGACAACGTTTTGATAACTTGCACAGTCATGTCCCTTTTCAATTTTAAACCGGTGAATCTCAAGAATCATAGGCGTTACTAAAAGAACTACAATTAGTTTCTTAAACAAATTCTTGATAAAACCAAAAGCGATCCTTCGATGCACCATGCTTCTAACTTTAGTTGACGAGTTATAAAATTAATAAATATCCTATAGCAAAGTAACTAAAACTTTGTAAAACTTCCTACAAAATTCAAAAAGTTACGGCATTTTCGAAAACCTAATCAATTATCATCCATCATCCATAGTCCCAATCCTCAAGAAACCCAAAGAGTTTAAAACACATTCGAAACCCCTTCCGACTGATAATGATGATGATTCATAAACTGCCAATGTCCCAATCAATCTTGTTGCATCTGGCCAGCTAGCCGCCAGCTCACGGAGCCATCTCCTGGGCTCCTGCAGTGTAAAGTTGGAGAACCTTCGAAGATGCTCGAAGCTTTGTGCATTTCACGTCATGTGGTGTTGTAATATGAAGGCTGCTGCGGCGGCGGCGGCTCCGTGAGCAAGAGAGGAAAACGAGCACTAATATTTATGGGGGAACTTAGATGGGGTAGCTAGAGATGAAAGTGCTGAAAATAGATCAGGCGTGGGCAATTTGTAGGAAATTTTGTGAGAAATCGTTTGTTAGCGGACAATTTTTCACTAACTTTAATGATTGCCAAAAAATTCCGGTTTTAAATTAGGCTGCCGAACTTTTGATATAAATACCTCCGCAACCATTAGAGCTATCAAAGAGTTTTCAACCAACAATTTTAGGAAATTTTGTGAGCAATATTTTGTTAGTTGGCAATTTTTGAATAGCTTTACTGGTTGGCGAGCTATACGCTTCGGCGATTTCGCCAACTTCCGACCCCTGTAGCTCTGCCAGTTTCAGTACTATCAAATTTTTGCCAACTGGCAATATATTACAAACTCTTGGAAAATCATTTTACAGTTCTCAAACTCTTCTGAAAATTACTATATTTTGCAGTAGAGCCAGCCAAGAACCCATGCGAGGACCACCAGTGCGGATGGGGAAAGGAATGTGTCGTCGGAAAGAAGGGAGAACCAACTTGTGAGTGCATCTCAAAGTGCCCAGAACTCGACGGAGACCCGATGGATAAGGTGGGACCTAACAAAATGTTAAAGCTTGAAGTTTTAACAGTACTTTGTTAACTGATAACTTTTTTTTAGCTCTGCTGGTTGCGGAATTATAATTTTTTTAAACTAGAACTTTGACAAGTTCTAACTCCTCAGCCGTTACAGCTATCAAAAATTTGCTAACTACTAAAATGTAGCTTAAAACATGTTCTACAAGTTGTTAATCAATAATTTTTTAAAATCTAGCAATCTAACAATGTTACTCCTCTTCAAACAAAAGTTATCATTCCAGGTGTGCGCCAACAACAACCAAACCTTCACCTCCCTCTGTGACCTCTACCGTGAGAGATGCTTGTGCAAGAGAAAGTCCAAGGAGTGCTCCAAGGCTTTCAACGCCAAAGTCCACTTGGAATACCTCGGAGAATGCAAGAAGCTTGATGAGTGCACCGAAGAGCACATGGCTCAATTCCCAGAACGCATGGCTGACTGGCTCTTCCAGGTGGGGGTTGAAAGAGGCTAATAGGTGCCATTAAAAAACTGACAAATGGCACATTAACGTAAAAGTTGTTTGAAGCAGTTTGTTAGTTGACAATATTTTGTTAACTTCAAAACTAGCAGAGTTGCGGGGATTTGAAATTTCAAAAATTTCAAAACAAAAAATTTAGTAGATTTTTTTTTCAAGTTGGAATATCTCAGCAACCAGGGTTGCTTTTTAAAAAATTGTTTTCGAGAAATTGTAGCAAATTTTATGAAATTTAAATATTTTTAAACAAATTTTGTGTGTTCCAACTGATTGTCGAGTTATCGCTCCGCAAATTCGGCAACTCAAAAAACCCACAAAAAACGAAAAATGAAAAAAAAAAAACGTTTTTTCAAACCGATCCAACTCCGCTTGTTTCAAAGCTAGCGAAATTTTGTCAACTGAAGAAACACCATAAATTACTTAAATTTTATTAATCTCAATTTGTTTCAGGTCATGAAGGAGCTTAAGAAGAGACGTGAGCTCCACAAGCTCGAGTGGGAAGAGCTCCTCTCCGAGGCCGAGAACGACGACGAGAAGAAGCACGTGTACCCAGTTATCTGGAAGTTCTGCGAGCTTGACACCAAGCCACATGATAAGGTTAGTAAGAAGCTTGGTTTAAAAAAAAAACGATATATTTAAAAAAGCTAAAATTGAAATTTTGAGAAATAAAAAAATTCAAGCCAAAAAAATTTTAATTTATAAAAAATCAAAACTTATCAATTAATAAATTTAGACACAATGTTAAAAAAAAATATTCAGAATTAAAAAAAATCAGAAAATGTTTTATTTCCCAAAAAGAAAACATTTTTTGAAAGTTTTTTTAAAACCCTACTGTAAATTTTAAAAAATTAAAAAAAAACATTTTCGAAAATTTTTAAATTTTAATTTTCCACCCAAACCTAAAATTTTCTGAATTTTTTGAATTTCCCACTCTAATCCCACTATTTTCAGTCCGTCTCCCACCACGAGCTCATTCCAATCACTGCTCCAGTCATCCCAATGGAATCCTGCATCAAGCCATTCCTCGAGGGATGCGACGCCAACAATGACGGAAACATTTCAATTAAGGAATGGGGAAAATGCTTGGGACTTAAGGAGGGAGAGATCCAAGAGAGATGCTAAATAATTATCTAATTAAAAGTTTAAAAAATTCGAAAAAAAAAAACTTTCCCAAAAAAAATTCTAATCCAGCTTGCCGAACTGCCAACTTGCTCACATGCTAGAAATATCTGTAAATTACAGATTTCTAGGCCATGAACCCCCTATTTAACCTCAAATATCGATTTTTGAATTTTTTTTGCTTTGCTGAATCCAATGTGCCAAATCTCAGTTGAACATAATGATATCCTACTGATTCTTTTTAATTTTTTTCTATAATTTTCAATTTTAATAATAAATGTTTATTTTATTGATAATTACGGCAATTTGTGAGAGGAAAAAATTGAAAAAAAAAGAATTTCAGAAAAAATTCCAAAATATCAAAAAAAAACCACTTCCAGATTTTTTCCATATAACTCGGAAACCCTAGAAGCTACCAAAAAGTTGTAAACAAACAAAATGTAGCTCTGACAATTTGCAACATTTTCATAGTTGATATGTTTTTGCTAACATGTGTGGTTGCCGACTTATATCCCTCGACATGTAGACAACCAAAAAAATTGCGCTTCTCAAAAAAAAATCAATACGTATCAACTTTTGTTACATGTGCATTATAGTGCATCATAGGTCGGTGATTTGGAGAGCCTCCATGATGAGATCCATGCTGATCCACGTGGATCCATGACATTGTTGGAGGATGCACGTGTTCCGGGTGGTGCTCGGCGAGCAACTTTCGGTGAAAGTGAGTGAAAACCAGGATGGCGCTGAGATGATCAAGTTTAACTACCGTTTAACACATAAACCATAGAAAAATCTTTAAAACTGACCGAGTTATAGAGTTTCGACAAATTATGAAAAATAACTGGAAATAAAAAATGAGCTGTAATTTAGTCAATTTCGGTATGAGAAAAATATTATTTATATTTTTGAAATTAGCAAGACAAGGCACTTTAAATATGTATAATCATGACTAGGTTTCGACAATTCAAATTTTGGGCCCAAATTGGCCTGAAGCCTGAAATAGTACTAAAATTATTGTGGTAGTTGTTAAAAAAGTTTACATCTCGATTTATACATTAAAGTTAGTTTTAAATTATCCCATATAAACTCGACATTTTATAGGCATTCTTTAGACAGTTTCAGACAGTTTTAGGTCGGTTTAAGCCGATTTAGGCCATTTTCTGAAACCTACTCATGATTATACTCATCTGAATCGTCTTGACTAGCTGATTACAAATAATTAAAATTTTGTGGGCTCTGTAATAAAAATAAACAAGTTATGGTATCTTTAGTTGTTTTTGAAAATTCAAGAAATTTAGAAATTCTTCGAAAATCCATAACTTTCTCCAATTTTGTGATTTGTCTATGATTTTTGTGTCATTTTGAAGCTAATTTTCTATACTTTTCATGAAAAATATTTTAAGCCAACTGACCTGTCAAAAAGGTGATAAACCTGCCAACTCAGGCTGGTGAGTGCATATTTTTTCCATTGCTGCTTAACCAAACCAGTGCAAAAGCTTGATAATGTGGCGAAAATCAAAAATCCTAAATTTCTAGCGAAAATCATTAAAAATAGCCGGAATTCTTTAGGATTTCTCAAATTTTTCCTTTTGACCACTGCGAAAATCCATGTGGCGCAGTTTCCAACTACAGTAACCACGAGCAGAAGGTCACTGAGCAGCTGGAGCACCAGAAGCCTGTAGGTGGCACAGGATTTTTTTGTAGGCGCCGACCATTGCCACGTGGCAGGCTGGTAGGCGATAAAGCAGGTCTCGTAGGCAAAAAGTGGGCCAATTTCGAAAAAGCTCAGAGAAAATATGAAAATTAGGCAGAAAATGCAGTTTTGGCGGGAGAATATCGATTGATTTCTGGATGGAATGTGTACGGACAACAGAGAGCATAAACTGAGCAAAATGTGAGACCAAATAATAGAAATCCAGATGAAAGTATATATTTGGCCGATAATTTTTCCGAAAATCGAGCCGGCAGCCTCTACGGATTGTCTGAAAATTTTCAGGCTATTTTTTTCAAAAAATATGAAAATTAAGCTTCCATATGACACTACAATCATTGAAAAATGTTGAAAACTAACAAAGTTATGGATTTTCGAAAAGTTTCGAAAATCTGAAAATTAACACAACTAGCTGTAACTTGTTTATATTTAATACGGGGAAATTTTTCAGGCCGGAATAGGCCGATTTAGGCCATTTGCGGAAACCTAGTCATGATTATATTTATTTGAACCGCATAAGTGTGCTGATTTTGAAAATGTACAATCTATTTACTAAAAACTGAAACTGAGCAAGTTAACGCTAGTTTAGGAGATTATTTGAATTTTCGAAAATTTTCGAAAATCGATAACTTCACTAGTTTTTGAGATATTCTTTTGATTTTGGTCAAATTAAAAGGCAAATTAAATTAAAAACTCACGTGTAAGTTGCCGGAGTGACCCATAGGAAATAAATCAGTATTCCGGAAAAGTTTAAGCCTGAATGGTTCAGAAATAATATTCGTTGATGGGTATCAAATATTGGAGCGTGTTGGATTGTGAAAAATGAGAGAGCAGTGAAGAGTAGGCCAAAAAAGCAGATCTGAAAAGAAAATGGGCCATTTTCAGACTGATTCTGACCGTCATCTGAAATCTTCAGTTTTCGAAAAATTTTGAAATTTCGAAAACATCTAAATGCATCATAATTAGTTAATTTCGCTGTAAGACCCACAAACCTTGAATATTTATATAATTCCCAAATCAAGGCGGTTCAAATAAGTATTGGTTTCAGAAAAAAGGCCTAAATCGGCCTAAACCGGCCTAAACCTGCCTAAAGCAAGCCTGTGACAGTTCGAGTGAGAAGTGCAAAATTCGAAACTAACTTTAATGTGTACATAAATAAAAAAAAACCGTAAGCCTTTTCAATAGCAATCACTTTAATATGTAATCCTATTTCAGGCTTCAGGCTAATTTGGGCCCAAAAATTAAGCCCAAAATTCGAAAAATCCAAAACCTAGTCATGATTATACTTATTCAAACCGCAATAACGTGCTGAATCAGAATTCTCATAAAAGTTTTGAAAAGTGGGTTCTCACCACGAATTCGACACCAGATACTGTAGAAATGTTCAAAAAACTTACAAAAAAATTGATAAAAACAACGAGAAGGGTCTCTGCATATTGCTCGGTGGACAAGCTTGGAGGCATTTGGGAAAAATGAAAAATGAAAAAAAGTGCATGAGAATGTGAATTTGGGCTCGGTGAGCTCATTAGCCAGCAGATATGTTACCGGCTCAATGAGCAATTCATAGCACAAAATGAGCAAAATTTTAAAAATTTAAATTTTATTTATACAAAATAAATTAAAACATTGATGAGATGATCGATTTTCCAGAAATTGGGCTTTCCCCTGTACATAGACGACCTGAAAAAAGTTAATTTTGTGATGAGATCCATGAAAATTTGATTTTTTAAAGTGAATATTCTTTTCCTACAAAATTTACTTTTCTGGCTCCAGTTTAACACAAAAAACATTAAAATATCTCAAAAACTAACAAAGTTACGGATTTTAGAAAAATTTCGAACTTTCAAAATAAAAACTCACAATATTCCCTAGAACTTGTCTAAAATCGACTATCCACAACAATCACATCACTTTAAAGCGGTTAAAATGGGTATGATCATGACCCGGTTTTGAAAAATGCCCGAACCGGCCCGAAACGGCCCGAAACGGCCCAAAATTCAAAATTTATAAATCAAAAATTTATAAATTTCTGTACTGAAGTCCTACCCAGTTCATTTTTCACACTGAATTTCGCAGTCAAACATTTCAAACTAGAATAATACAAGCTTCCAAACTTCCAAAAAAAATTTCGTTTAGGCCTGAATATGGCCCAAAGTTTTTAGTTATAATACAGACCCTAGTCATGATTATACGTATTTGAACCACCATGGTGTGCTGATTCCGAAAATTTAATTTTTATGAGTCTCACCACGAAAATTCTTGGCTTACGGTACTTATTAAAAAAATTGATTTTCGAAATATTTTCAAAACCTAGTAACTTTGTCAATTTTCAACATTTTTAACCGGGTTTTGGCTTGAAATTACGCTGATTATCAGATTTTTAGAAAATAACAAAAAACCCTTAAAATGAGTTCACCTTTATCAGTATCGGGAAACCATTGATTTTGTGTGGTCCGACGGTCCGCGAACTCGAATCAACTGAAAATTGAGCCATTTTCTCCAGATTTTCATGAGATTTTCTGAAATTCTCCCTATTTTTTTCCATAAATTCATTTTGAAATTTCAAAAACCTCAAAAAAGTCCCCGCTCAAAGCAAACTAATTTTGGTTGGCTTGAAAAAAGTGGTCGGAGCCTTGGTGTGCTGTGATCGCAACTCGACATTATTCTGTAGAGAATTTTGGCTTAAAATTGGCTCACGAAGCATGCAAAGTTTGTAATGGAATAGGTCTCACCCGACTGGCGTCTCCGAGGAATATGCGGTGACGGAAGTGGAAGAGCACCACGACGAATCTGGAAAAAAAACAAAGTTTTTTTTTGTTGAGGAATTTGAGAAACTTCCAGCATTCTGGCTGAAAAATAAGTTGCATTTTCAAATTCTGCGCAAAAAACTAATCTAGTTCGGTTTTTAAAGCAGAAAAATTGACGAAATTCAAGATTTGGGCCGTTCTAGGCCTGTTTCAGGCCATATCAGGCTGGTTCAGGCCGACATACCAAACCTAGTCATGATTATACGCATATTAACCCCATTGACTTGAATATCTCCATATTTTGAGCCCCTAGCAGAATTACGGGATTCGGACCTTTTTCGGGCCGTTTCAGGCTGATTTGGGACTCAATTCCAAACCTGGCCATGATTATACTCAAATCAACCGGCTTGACCTGCTGAACTCAAAAATTCAAAGTTTATATGTCGCTCTATAGCCAAGTTTCAAATGAAATTTTAAATTTGAAAAAATTGTATTTTCGAAAATTTTCGAAAATCCGTAACTTTGTTAGTTTTTAAGATACGCGGCTGGTTTTGTTAAAATGCGCAGAATTTTGTAATTTTTCTTGGAAAAATATTTGGATTCAGGAATTTGCTTATAAAACTGTACCTACCCATCCAAACAGTGACAAATCTCCCATGCAAAAGTGGCGGTGAAGAAGACGTACCATTGATTTGTGTTCAAAGTGCTCACATAATAGAAATTAAATATTTCATAGAAAAATAGGATTCCCTGTAAGCAGGATTGCATGAAAAATCGAATTTCCACTTTTCGTCGCCGTTGGGATTCTTCGCTTGACGCGAAGCTTGTGTGTTTTCGGTGGAAGATTAGAAGGATCTGGAAAATCTTTTTTTCAAAAAATCCAAATTATTTATTCATTTTATCACTACTAACATCTCTGAAAAATCTTCAAAAATAATAAAGTTAGATTTTTTCGAAATTTTTCGAAAATTCATAACTTTCTCATTTTTGAATCGTTTTCTTCAATTTTTAATGCAAAAAATGCAGAATTTTCATAAGTTATTGTAAAAGATCATTATCATACCAAAGTCATGATATCCACAGAGCTCATCGCAATAAAAATGGCTACACTTGTATAATAGTCCGTATACGTGGAAATCACATGTCCGCACTCTGTTGGTGCAAAGTTCCATGTCCAAGAAATTGGGTTATATGTTATGAAGCATTTGTCGTCTGAAAAATTACTACAGTTATTAATAAATGGGTCTCATGACGAAACTACGGTAGCTTGAAAAATTTGGGGGAAAAAAATTAATTTTCGATAATTTTCGAAAATCCGTAACTTTGTTAATTTTTTGAGATATTCCAATGATTTTTGTGTTAAATTGAGGATACATTTTTAAATTTTATTAAAAAATACATTCAACTTGGTTTTATTTTGAATTTGAAAAATGTGAGTAGCCTGGTATTAGGCTTGAAGGCTTCAAAAAGTTAAGAGAAAAAACACTTTTGAAAAAGTTTTTTTGAATTTTTTCTAATACATAGTTCATAAATTTCAGACTATTCAGATTTTCACGTACTAGTCATCATGTAAAATCTGCAAGTTCTGTTTATTCCAGTCACTAAGAACTCGATAACCATGACCTCATTAGCATTAAAATATAAACTTACACCAGAAATAAGGGAAAATGTGACAAAACGCAATGAACCATACAATTCCGATAATGACTAATGTATTTTGGCGGGAAAATATGAATATAGCCTGAAAACGTTAGAAAAAAGTTGTTTTGAAAAAACTATTAAAAAACTGAAAAATTGTGACAAAAATTTCCCAAACTTATACCGAAATCAGTGTAGTGTAGACTTGCGATGTCTGTTTAAAATAATTTTTTAAGTGAAATTTAATATTTAAGTTTCAATTTAACACAAAAATCATAGAAAAATCTCAAAAACTGATAAAGTTATTGATTTTCGAAAAATGTCGAAAACTCGTTAGTTTTGAAAATTTACAGTTATTTCTTTTTTTTTGAATGCTTGCAGTGTTCTGAAAGAGAAATGAGTTTAATTTTCTGATTCAGAGCAAAAAAATTAGTCTAATCCAGATTTTAAATCAAAAGACTTCATAAATTTTGGGATTTGGCTCATTTTGGGCTCTTTCAGGCCACTTTAGGCCGGTTCAGGCCGAAACTCAAAGCCTAGCCATCATTATTGTTCTTTTATCTGTTGAAATACGCTCATTCTGAAAAATTTAATTTTACAGTTGCCAAACAACATTTGATCAAGCTACTTGAAAAAAGTAACTCGAGTTTTGTAGTATTTCAAAATGTTCGAAATTTCGAAAACTTTCGAAAATCTGTAATTTGTTTAGTTTTTGAGTTTTTTCGTTGATTTTTGTGTCGATCAAGAGGTAAGTGTTTGAATTTTCGTGGTAAAATAAAAATAAATTTTAAAAAATTCGAAACAAAATCCGAAAAATTGTTTCCAAAATTTTTTTCTCAAAATCTCAAAATTTCCCAACTGGTCCTTTATAGTTTAGTTTAAAGCTAACTTACTCTTGCCGGAATTGCAATTGAAAAAAATCTATTAAAAGAAATTGCCAAATGAGAATAAACACACGCGTCCCAGCACAAAATGTTCAGCTGACCGAGCAACTTGCCGAGCATGCCACCAACGTTTTGAGCTTGTCTGAAAATAATTAGACTATGTTGAAATTTAGATAGTAATGCTGAATATTTTGTAAAATAAAAAAATTCCAAATTTTCAAAAAATCAATTTTTGTCAATTTTTTCAACAAAAAAAAATCAAACATTTCCAAAAATTCCAAAAACTCACATATAAGTCGTCGGTGCGGACCAAATAAAAAATACAAAAAGCACACCACTATTTGCAATTGAATGGCTTAAACAGAGAGTTCCGAAGGAGTTTTTGAGAATCGGATTCTTCATCACTACAGTAATCCCCAATAAATTAAAGATTAAGCCGAAAAATGCCACCTGAAAAATGGAAAATGAAAGAAAAATTGAGAAAAATTACGTAAAAATCCTTAAGATTCTGCAACCGCACAAAAGAGATTCAGTAAATCTACAAAAATCTACAAATCTACAATTTAATCTGCAATTTCCACCATAAACCGACATCATAATTTGTATTCTAAATTTAGGAAAATACCTCATGAAAAAGGCAAAACTTCCTAAAAATCTACATAACTTAAATCTACAAAAAATTCCCCTAAATCTGCATAAGACTTTAGAAAACCTACACAATATCAATCGTAAATTCAAAAAAGAAACACCCCGTAATTCCACACAATAAAATATACAAATCTACAAAATCTACACTTCCCGTAAATCCACAAAATTTCCTCAAATCTACACAAGCTCCCCGTAAATTTACACAGGCCCCCAGTAAATCTCAACAAACCCCCCCCCCCCTCTCCCGTAAATCTACACAATCTCTCCGTAAATCTACACAAGCTCCCAGACAATCTGCACAATCGCTCTCCGTAAATCTACACAAGCTTCCCGTAAATCTACAAAAGCACCACGTAAATCTACACTTACAAAGAAAATAATTGCAGCTGCTAAAAGCACATCCTCTCTGGTGATTTCTTGCAAAACCTCCGAATTTTCAGAAATCACCGGAGCCAAACTACTTGAGTTGGACATTTTTTGATCTGAAATTTGTCTGAATTTTTTTAACGAGACTGTATTCATTAGTCAAGTCCCCACGTGAAAAGAGGCGTGTTCGTGGGAAAATGGAAGAAAAAAAATTTCGCCGAATTTTTTGTTTCGGGGAGAATCAGACAGATGATGTGAGGCGGAAGAACTAATAGGGGTTTTCACGAAAGAAAGAAAAGAAATTCTGAAAATAGTAAAAAGTTCGCAGAAAAATGTATAAAACTTATGATGTTACGAAAGTATTAATTTTAACTAAAAACTACGTGAAAAAATATTTTAAGAAGTAAAAAAAGTTTTGAAATTGGGGGTTTTTTAATTTAAAAATTTTGAAATTGTTGGTTTTGATCTACTTTCTGTACTTTTGGGTGAAGTTTTTGCGTTTTCAAATTTGAAAATGCTTTTTATCAAGAGTGTAGAAAAAAAAACAAAACATTTCAAAAAAGTTACAATTTTTGGAATTGTCTTTTGGCTTTTATTCTTATAGCAGGTTTACAGAGCATATAGGCTTAGGCTTATGGGTAGGCTTAGGCTTAGCCATAGATTTAAGCTTAGGATTAGGCTTAGGCTTAGGCTCAGATTTTGTTTGAAAATTCTTATAACTTCCTAAGTTTTCAGAATTGAATATATGAACGAAAGATCAAGCTTCTGCTTTTAAAAAAATCGACTTAAAATATAAATTGTGAAAATTAAATTTGAAGAAATATAACTAATTTCATCAATCAAAACTCTATTTTCTGAAAATCACAGAACACAGGACAGAGTTCTATATTGAAGAATTATAAATCTAATCAGAAACCACCCAAAAAAATGTTTGGAAAAATCTAATTTTCTCAATTCAGAAGCTGATCTCTCTGCCCCCAACCCATTTTTTCGGGAGAGTTAAGCTCCAGAAAATCACTGAAATAAAAACAGGTGAAATTTAAATATAAAATACAGAGAGATAGTATATGACGCGTGAAAATAAAGTTTGCTTTTTTTCTGACGAACTCTATTGAAAAGTTCAAATTTATCGTAGAATTTCGCTTTTAGTACTGAAAAATAGTGAAATCTGAAATTTTCCGGTTTTCAAAAATATTTTATACCAGTGTTGTGTAGCTCTCGGCTCTCGGCGCAAGAGAGAAAAATTAGGATTTTTGCCAAAAATGTGGTGTGCACTCGCCGAGAGCCGACTTTCTTCAATAGTAACACAGGACTGTTACACAAAAACAGCAGGGAATTCAAATTTTTTATTGAAAATTTTGAGAAATGGAGTTCGAGCACAGAAAATTTGCTAACATCGAAATATTCTAGACTTAAAATTTTTTAAAGAAATTTTTGAATAGTCATTTCGAATTCTCCATCCCTCAATTAGTTTATTCCAGAAATGCCAGAGCGCTAGCTTAAAGTCCCGTCAAATTCGGTGCATTGGAGTACGGTAGACGGTGTTTGCGTATTTCCGGAGCCACAGTAACCAACTGGTTTGAAAATCAAGCTAAAACCGTGAGAAGTTATGTTGTTGAATGCAAAAATAAACGAGGAAATAGAGTTGATAATGTTTTCTAGGAATGAAAACAGATTGAGTTCTGGAAAATTGAGAAAACAATATATATTTTTACCGCACTTTCCACTACTACAGAGTTCTCGTATAATATAGTGTACTTCCGAAAACTAAAAGCTATAATTATTTGTCATAAAAAAATAATTCCTGGGAGTACGGTAGAAGCTACAGTAATCCAAAAAAAATCTTAAAAAAATGCTAGAAAATGAAAAATTTGAATTTGTTATTGTAATTTTTCGGAGGAAAAAAAAGTTAATTTGAGAACCCCCGGAAATCACTTTTTTTCGGAAAAAACCCGCTGCAAAAAACAATCTCAAAATTTTTGAAATATTTGTTTTTTCAATTTATTCGGGAGCTGCAGAGTGAGCTCATAGCTTTCCAACAGAGCGGAAATTAATTTTACTAGTCATTTTTTGCTACGTTGCGCATTATCTTTTGATTTTTTAGTGTACGTGACGCATCAATATTTGGAAATTTAACTTTTTTGAAAAAAAAAATGAAAAATCAAAGTTATTTCAAAAAATGTTTGCAAGATTTAATGATTAGGTAGCTTTAATTTCTGCATAGATTTTTAAGCCAAAAAAGTTTTTCTTTGATTTCTAGATTTCTCTAAAAATACAAAAACGCCGACTACCATATATGCCGGGACTTTTGAGTGAAAGATTTTTTTGTCATTAGAAAGTGCGAGGACCATAGGGCTTTTATGTAGGCGTTAAAATGCCTGCTACCTGATCTCCGCCTGCCCCTCGCTCAATTTCTGCACTAAATGCTTGGTGTTTATTCCACAAAGTGCGAAAGGTGGTTCTTTGGCCGCGACCGACACTATTCGGGTCGTGGTGCAAGGCAGGCAGAGGTCGCCGCAAGGCGGGCGCGGCAGGCGTTCAGGCGCCTACAGGGAAGCCCTAGCAGGCTCAAAAACTTTTTGGAATCTGGTCACTGGTTTTCGTGAAGCTTCTATGTATACATGAGGTTTTCTAAAGTCTGGAAAACAGCAAAAAAGTGTAGAAAAGTACGTGGGAAAATGTCAATTTTTTCTGAGAAAAAGGAGTTTTAACAAAATGATCTAGACCAGAGGTGGGAAAATATTTGATAGTATGTTGCGAGACTGCGAATGATTTGAAAGTTCAACAAGTGTCTAAGTTGCTAAAATTATCAAAAACTTTTACAAAAGTTAAATTTGAAGAGCTAAATTTTAAGAATGACAAATTTGGCAACTTCCAAAGTTGCCGGAAACTTCAAAAACTGGTAGTTTATTCCAAAATAGCTATGTAGCACAAAATTTCAGGAGAAGATATTTATTGGGTTGTGCAAAATCGAATTATATTTGAAAAATGTAAACAAAAAGGTCACTTGTAAGAAAATCGAATTAATAAGCATTGGAAGCAGCAACTGGAGCCGGCGTGGCCGCTGGTGGAGCATCATTGGCGGCTCCCCAAGTTGGAGCAGCAGTTGGAGCACCTCCCCAGGTTGGTGGAGCAGCTGGAGCAGCTCCCCATGATGTTGATGGAGCAGCTGGAGCAGCTCCCCATGATGTTGATGGAGCAGTATTCTCGGATTGCCAGAGGTCAACGAGTGGCTGGGAGGCTGACATTGGTGGGGACTGAGCAGCTACTGGTTGTGGCTGGACGAAGGCGTTGGCGTTGTTGTTGTAGCCAGTTGGTGGGGATTGAGCAGCATTGTTGTTGTAGGATGGGTTCTGGAAGAAAATTGAATTGCATAATAAATTTTCCCTCAAAGTTTTGAAATATGAGCTTCAAAATAACCTAAAAAACATTGAAAAATATCAAAAACTGGCAAAGTTAGGGGTTTTCAGAAATTGAAAAAAAAATTTCTTAGGAAATTTTCTTTAAAACTCAGTGGTACATAGGCTAAATTATCGATTTTTTTTTTGCAAAATTCAATAAAATCCCGATGAAATTTTCAGTTTGAGAAGATTTTTGGAGAGAATTTCAAAATTTTTGGAAAATTCGTAGCTTTTTCAGTTTTTGAGAGTTTTTGGTGATTTTTGTGTCAAATTGAAGCTAAACTTTTATATTTTTTAGGAAAAAATAATTTTTAATTTAATATCGTCTTAGAAAGGTTCAAAAACATGAAAAATTCCTCTCAAATTCCTTATTTTTCGAATTTCAAAATTTTGAGATTTTTCGAAAATCCATAGCATTCTTAGTTTTTGAGACTTTTGGATAAGTTTTGTGGCAAATTGAATATAAATTTTAAAATTTTACAAAAATTCATGTTTGGAGTGATGTATTCAGTAAAATAGCTGAAAAAAGTAGGCCTAATGCCAAATTCTCAAACTTTGGAATTTTCTAAAATTTTTCAAAAATCCAAAACTTTTTCAGTTTTTGAGATTTTTTAGTGAATTTAGTGTTAAATTAAAGCGGAAGTTTCAATTTTTATGGAAAAAACTAGTCTGAACGCTGAAAAACCATATTTTCTTCAAAACTAGACGCTTGAACTCGTCATATGGCTTAAATTTAGGGCTTCAAACTTCGAAATTCGGAGATTTTTTGAACATTCTCAACTTTCTTAGTTTTCAAGATTTTCTAGAGATTTTTGGGCCAAATTAAAGCTGAATTGTTAAATGTTGTAGTGAAATTGTTTTAGTTATATAAAAACTAAATTGTGGTAAAAACCAAAAAGAAAGTCATTGGTCCAAAATTAAAAGTTTTGTTAATTCTGACAGAAATTTGAAAATCTATAACTTTTTCAGTGTATGAGATTTTTCAGTGATTTTTTTGCCAAATTTAAAGTAAATTTTGAAATTATTTAAAAAGGATTAATTTTAAATTTTCAAAAAATTTACTGTCTTCAAAACTAGACTTTTAGACTCGTAGGCCAAAATCTTCAAATATCGAAATTCCGCGGTTTTTTGAAAATTTATAACTTCCTCATTTTTCAACATTTTTTTTGTAATTTTTGAGCCAGATTAAAGCAAAATCACTGAATTCCCAACAAAAAAAAATAGTCCTTAAAATATTCCCCACCTGAGCAGCTGGAGAGGATCTTGGAGCACAGCACACGCACTTGACATTCTTATGATATTTCTTTGGCTCCCAGTTGGCCTCTGACAAGTAGGTAGAGTCAACCTTATGGAATCTTCCACGTCCATGTTTTCCGTCCTTCTCATCAGAATCCGAATCATTATCATCATCATCATCAGCTCCTCTCTTGGATCTCTTGAATGTCTCATCATCATCATCCTTGGTAATAGCCAAGAATCCGAAGAGTTGATCGTTGGGAAGGGAAGTGTCACGACGGGCGGTCTGTTGGCAGCAGAAGTTACAGGAATCTTCATCATGGGTAGCAACTTCGGAGCACTTTACACGAACGGCACGATTAGCTGGGACGGATGGGGCTCCACCGTAGTATGGCTGTGGGTGGCGATGATGGCGGCGGACAGAGTCGACGACGAGGAGCACGGAGGCGTCGAGGTCGCATACGAAGCCTGTAAATATTTTTCATCTTAAAATTCAAAATTTCAGCTTCAATTTAACTTAAAAACTGATAAAATATCTCAAAAACTGGAAAAGTTGTAGATTTTCGAAAATTTTAGAAAAAAACCATTTTAGTTAATTTGACAAAAAAAATTCCTGACTCAAATCAGTTTGTTCTACAGAATTTTAAAAAATTGGCTCTAATTTTACAATAAATTCAATAAAAAATCTCGAAAACTAAAAAAGTTATGAATTTTCGAAAATGTTCAAAAATCTATTATATAACTTTCTCAATTTTCGAGATATTGGGATGGTTTTTGTGGTATTTTGAGGGTAAATTTTTGAATTTTCAAGAAAAATTAGTTTTCGATAAAAATTGTCGAAAAAATTTAATAGCAATAAAATTTGACTCTTCCAAAAAAAAAAGTCCAAAATTTCAAAAATTTTTGAAAATCTATAACTTTCTCAATTTTTGAGATTTTGGGATGGTTTTTGTGTCATTTTAAGGGTAAATTTTTGAATTTTGTATAAAAAATAATGGAAGCTATCGTAACCTAGGAAAAGTGTGTTTTCTACCGAATTTCAATTTCTTTCAAAATATAAAATTTAAGCTTCAATTTGGCATTAAACTCAATGAAATTTTTTGAAAATTGTAGCTTTTTTGAAATTCTGCACCAACTAGATTAAATTTAATCTAAATAAATACTACAGTAACGCAGTTAATTTTGCCAAAAAATTTAAAAAAAATTAATCTTTAATTTGACATAAAAATCAAACAATTATCTCAAAAACTGGAAAAGTTACAGGTTTTCAAACATTTTCAAAAATTCTAATTCTGATAAATTGGCCTAAGTTCTACAGATTTTTTGAAAAAAAAAAACAGTATTTTTGCAACAAAATTTGAAGAACTAGCTTAATTTTGATTTAAAAATTATTGAAAAATCTCGAAAACTGAGAAATTTATGAATTTTTCAAAATTTTTCGAAAATTTGAAAATTGACAAAACTACCTATGAATAAGTCAATTTTTTGATGATTCCCAAAAAATGTTACATTTTTGAAATAAGTTGGCTATTGCGGTTCAAACAAGTATAATCATAACTAGGTCTACGCAAATGCGCTCTATTGCCAAATTACTATAGCTCTTAAAATTTGAATTTTCACGAACTCACGATCTTGAATAAGTGGCTGCCAGTATCCTGGTCCGAATGCTGGGTATCCATATCCTCCTCCATTTCCATAACCTCCTCCTCCATACGATGGACGACCGCCGTAGCGACCAGCAGCGGCCTCTGACTTGACCTCTTCGGTGGGTGTTGGCTGCAGAAAATGTTTCAGATTATCCTAAAATTGCGGAAATCCAAAAAAACCATATACCTTTGCACCGAGGACGGCGGCCAGCGAGGCGACTGTGAGAAGAAGAACGGTTTTCATTTCTGAAAAGCGATCGAATGATGGATTTGTCGGCGGAGCCATGCTTTTATAGTTCGGGGGGAACATGGGATGGGCTCCGCCTACAGAAAAAAAAATCAAGAGGAAAAGCTTGAGGAAGATGAAAGTAGAAATGTCTGAGTTGATGGAACGGGGAAAAAAGAGGAAACATTGAAAAGATGATCGATAGATTTGCACCATATCTCGGCTAATTTTCAAGATATCAAAAAAATTGTAACTAGACAGTTATAGAAAAAGTAATAATAAATAACTTGCCAGTTGATAATTTTTTGATAAAACCAAAGGCTACGAAGATATGAACTGTTAAAGTTGATCAGTAAATTTTTCATCGATGCACCAAAAAGAAGGGAATCTGAAGCATAAATAATGCATGTAAAACCTACTGCCAAAATTTTACAATAAAACTACTCTCAATGCACCATAATCAGCATTTTTGTTCAGCAGCTCGTATCCCTCTTATGTATTTTTATAAATATCAATTTATTACAAAACTTTGTAAAACTATGTAATGCATATTTTACGTGTTTGCAATTTGCTCATTGATATGTAAATTGTTGAAATTTTATTGGCAAATCCATAGAGAAATCCATTAGGAACACTATAAATCACTCCAAAGCTTTCAATTCACAAGGAAAGGAAGTCAATCTAGTCCCGGACTTTGAATCAGGACATATGCCTTTGAAAGCTTATGTTTAGACTAGATCACCAAAAAAATTTCAGCGGCGGAACTCAACTCTGAACCCCTGAAAGCGCCATCTGAAAGTGCTCCAGTGCATTTTTTTGCTGAATTCTAGGTCAAGTAAATGGCCTTAAAAGTGGCTAGAGCGGTTAAAAATTGTTTTTGGGGGTCTTTAGGGTCAAACAAACAGTGTGGAAGCTTTTTGGAAATTTTTATTTTTTTCCAAAAATCTGAAATTTTTGCGGTGATCTAGGCTAACCATAAGCTTTCAAATGACATACGTCTCGATTCGAAGTCCGGGACTAGATTAACTTACTTTCCTTGTCAGACAAATTTTTCACATAATACGTTAATTATCTATTTCATGCCCAAATTCCAGGTATTTGCACATTTCTCCATTCTCATTCAATTGCACTTTCACCCATCACGAGTTGCTCCATATGAAATCATCTGAAATGTCTGAAATTCCAAGCCCACTCAATCATCCCATTTCTCATATAACATGTTGCAATCAGGTGGGCGGCGGCTGCGGCCGGCAGGAAAAAGAGCCCAGCGGAATGTGTGATGGATTGAGCAGCGAAGAAAAAAGAAAATGGAAAAGCTGAAAAAAATAGTCGGTCGAAAAAAAAGTGACCTAAGGATGTGTTGCAACATGTGTCTGAGATCCAGCGGGGTTCAAAGAACTAATTTGTGTATCTTTTAGCAAAGTGTATTTTGAGAAAATCAACACATTTTGAACTAGAACACTGTAGAAAAACTGTTAAGGAACATTTTTCCAGTTGATCAAGTCCGAGTGATTCACCATGTATTGGAGCCTTTTGACTTGTTGGCTCAGTTACCACAGCTGTGAGATTTAATTCCAGGTTCCGTAGCAAACATTTTTGCGCTCCAAACCTTTTTGTTTTTTATCCAACGCCTAACGTTTTCCCCTCAAACTACAATGCCGAGTTCCCGCCTCCATATCTCTGGCGGATCTCAAGTATAAAAGCGGCGAAGCATCTTGGCTCCGATCATCATCATGTTTTCCACCACTTGGATCGTCGCGTCTCTGGCACTTTGCGCCGCTGTCACCTGCGCTGTGAGCACCGAGGCTCCTGAGAAGGTAAGCGTTACTGTTGGTTCTGTTGGAACTAGGAAAAACGGACTGTAAGGTTACTGTAGCTTGATAGATAACTTGATTTAGACACGTTAAAAAGTAAAGCTGTTATAGATATTTGACTAAATCTTGATGTATTGTCAGTAGGTATAATTAGTTGTATTCAAGTTATTAAGATTAGGTTTATTCCGTATCACGTGTGCATTAGTATGTATCACGTAAGGGTTACCTATACTATATTGTGATATCCTAAATAGTAAGTCTAAATAAGATTACTTGCTAAGGTGTAACTTGAATCGGACAGAAAATTTAGAGGTAATAAGATTTCTTGATGAAATGCTATGTTGATTAAGCGTAGATATATTTAATAGAATTCAACTTATTAGGAAGGTTAGTATACATTTAACTAGTTTCTTTTACCTAGGTTCTGCTCCTGGAGTTACTGTGGCTAGATGTAGCTAGACCTTAAATATATGTACCTTAAATAGGATGTAGGTCTAATTCAAATTAAACACGTTACGAATATGGCACATTATTTAATCCGATACAAAGGTAATACTATAAGTAGGCATGTATATTGAATAGTATTCAGGGAGGTATATTAGGACTAATTAAATACTTTTGAGATTAAGTAGTAACTGTTAAATACTGAAAGTGTAATAATTGTTTAGCTTTTAATATTTACCATCATTCATTTGAAGTACTTGTTCTAGGTAGCTTACTATTAGTATAGGAACGTAATCAATACCTACCTTTGAATCTAGACTAGTTTAGAATTTAGTACTAGAAAAAAATTATCAGTAAGTATGAGCGAATAAAATTTTATGTCCAATTTTCCAGCAATCCGACGTCAAGGACGCCCCAGCTGGAGCTCACTATGGCGGTGGCTACGACAACGGACCATCCTACAACCAACCCCAATACCCAGTCTACCAGTTCCCAAACTTTGACGTCAACTATTGCTCTGTCCACGCTTCCTTCCCACTTGTCGGTCTTAGAAGTTAGTTTTAACAACTTTCCTACGGGTCCCGTTCACCTTAAAACTTCTAGAGCACCATCGCGGTCACCACAGAGGCGACCGCGTGAAGAGACAAGCCTACGGAACCCCAGCTCAAGATTCCAACTACAACAACAACCAGCAATACGATGCTCCAGCCTACGGACCATCCTTCATCCAGAGACCACGCCCGTTCGAGCGTCAGGCTTGCAGAAACACCGCCATCTACTCGCAGGAGTCGTGCCAGAACTGCTGCTCCATCTCGTCCCGTGCCGCTGGAAGCTCATCGGTTAGTGCGGGTCAGAGCTATAGCTTTGGTTTATTTTTAGACTTAGGTTTAGGCTTAGGCTTAGGTTTAGGCTTAGGCTTAGGCTAAGGCTTAGGCTTAAGCTGAGACTTAGGCTTAGGCACAAGCTTAGGCTTAAAGTTAGGCATAGGCTTAGGCTTAGGATTAGGCTTAAACTTAGTTCCACCTGTTTTAAGGTCTAGAAACTGTTTTTAGCGTCTGAAAATCATTTTTTGTAATTTTAACGCAGTTTTTAAGCAAATTTTGAGGCCTAAGCTCTTTTGCCTCTACGAAACATATTTGAGGTTGCAAAGCAATTTTTAGTGTATCTGAGAACATTTTTCCGAGTTTAAAAGCTCGTTTTTAGTTGCCTGAAGCTCGTTTTCCCCCCAAAAATCTCTCCAATTTTGCAGAAAGTCGTCGGAATTCTGATGATCTTCGACCCGAAGCTGTCCGCCGACAAGAAGCACCACAAGAAGGACGACGACTTAAACTCGGTGAGCTCACAACTTTTGAAACCCTGCCAAATTTATTTTTTTTCAGCCAGACCGTGCTCTTCAATGCGTGTGCTGCACCTCGAGAAGAGTGTAATTCAACTAATTCCACGTGGCCAACTATTTTATCGATTTTTTTCTTTAAAAATTGTTTTCTTCAGTCAATCAATAAATATATATCGTACTTTGAACCAAAAAAAATATTCATTTGACATATAAAGAACCAAAAAAACTACCCGATTAGTGTGGAAAAATGGGGTCAAAGGACAAAAAGTGAAACAAATAGGAAATCGAGAAATGCAAATTATGAAATGAGACGGAAAAATTGAACATTTAATGAAAATGACACAAAAAATATCGGTTTTTGGCAAAATTCAGAATTTTAGGCGAGGGTTTTTTTTCAATTTATACAGAAAACAGCTGAGATCACAAAAATAGGGAAAAAACTTTGGATTCTAACAATCTACTACTGATATGATGAAACAAATGATGCTAAAGTGGTGTTGATGGCGGTGTTGGCAGGGAATGCGAGTGGGTTCCCGAGCTGATGTGGTTCTGAAAAAATCAATAATTTTTTTTTTTGGAGAACGGGATGAGGAAGCTTTGTCTATACCGCGGTTGTGAAATTGAACTTTTTTAAAAATGAATATCAAGAAAACGCCTGTGGAATTAAAATTGAAACTTCTTTTGTTGGTTCAGGGCAGATAATATAGTGATTTTTCAGCTCTAACAGTTTGTTTTAAAATAAAACAATTACATTTCGAAACTTACAATCTTTCTTATAAATGGAAATTATTAAAGCATTGTGAAATCTTTGCAGCGCATTTGGCTTAGTGGCAAACCTTTTGAAAAACATGTTAGAAACTTTTCGGGTTGAATTTCTTTTTTCATAGATTTCTCCCACTTTTTAATAGTCCAAATTTGCAAAAAAAATCATTTTAAATCCTTAATCCCAAAAGCGGAAATGACGTGGTTTGTTTGTTTTTTCTGGACCTTTTTTTTTCCTTTTTTTTGGGATGAAAAAATTCGCAAAAAATTTTCCCGTGGTGGAGAGTTGAACTCATTACCACCCGAAAAAGTGTGTCAATTCCAGCAGCTTGTTTTGAATTATATCCATCTATTGCCTGATCTATTGTTCGCCTATTCCCAATTTTTTTGCACATCAAACCAAAACAAGCTGACTCACCGAGAACACCGGAACACACGCAAGTGCGACTTTTTGTACTCGTTCCACATATTTGTCGCACGAGTCGTCGAAGAGCATCACTCGCATGTTGTACATCATTGGCTCGCAGTGGATTATGCCGCCTTGAAAATATTAGGTTTATCTGGTGTTTTTGGGCGATTTGAGTAGAAAATTTGAATTCAGCAAGGTTTATTATGGTATAAACCTAGGATTTTTACATTTCTACTAATAGTAAAATAGTTTCCTATGTACTAAAATTCCAGAAATTACTATTTTTGACTTATGAACTTTAAAGCTCATATCTCAGTTGCCTTTAAATTTATCAAAATAATGTCAACTGGCAAAATATTTTTCATTTATTTTTCTTTAACATAGTAAAAAATAAGTTTTGATATCAATAACTTGAACCGAGTTACAAGCTGTTAAAGTGATCTACAAGACATGGTGCATCGACCCCGAACTTTGACCGCTTTTATTTCGATTATCTTTGGTGATATAAAAAATTTGTTAACTACCAAAATATTGCTTGTCAACTTTTCTACAACTTTGTAGTCGATTTTATTTTTTTATCATCAAGTTGAACCGAGATATAAGCTGTTAAAGTGAGCTGCGAGACATGGTGCATCGGCCCCGAACTTTGACCGCTCATATCTTGATTTTCTTTGGTGTTATCAAAAATTTGTTAACAAACAAAATATTGTTTATTAATTTTTCTATAACTTTGCAGTTAAGAATTTGTTGGTACGGTTAAGGTTAACCCAGTTATCAACTGATAAAGTCATAGTGCATCCACCAACTGAGTGTTGCTCAGAACATTTTCCAAGATCAAGTTAATATCAATTTTTGCAATTTTTCTGATCTGTCGCAGCTGAAACTTCTAACTTGATATAATATTTCATCAAGTTTAATTCCCAGTGTCTAAAAATGCGGAAATTCCAACTTGAAGATCAGTTTCTTGCACTTTTCCGTGACTCGGTGACAAAATCGAACACCAAAGTTTTGTTTATTCACTCAAGTTCAGCTGTGTGTATGACACATTGTCTGAATATTTGTTTTGAGCTAACAATAAGTATATGTAATCAGGTGTGAAAAAGTATACCGAAAACAATTATTTTAAGTCAAATTGCACTTATATTTTGATCAAAAATAAGAAAATTTTGAGCATTTAAAGTTGAGTAAACCAAATTTAGTTGATGCACCATGGTTAGCTTTTAGTTAAAAAGCTTAAATCCTAGTTTAACCAGCTGATAGGAAAATAGTTTGGCATACAAACTGTAGAAAATTAAATTCTAAATATTTTGTTAGTTAAACGTTTTAGGATAAAATCAATGACAACAAAGACATAAGAGGTCGAAGTGAAGAATTCATCCATGCACCATGTCTTGCAATACTAATTCATTTATGACAATCCCTAGACATTCCATTTCCCCTTGAAAAATACAAGCTAGGTTGCAAAATCGAACATCGACAGGTGAAAAACCATGTTTCAGGAAACTTTTGCTCGCCTACTATTCTATCAAGTCACCTGCCAACAAAGTGACGAACATGCACAAAATCGAACATTTTTGATAATTCTACTTTTTTATCGAACACCAGCAGGTGTTATATATACTTTTTTGTTGTATTTTGTGCAGCCTAAGGATCAAACTTGTGTTGAGAGCAAAATTAGATGTCAAATTCTCAGAAGACGGGGTTACGCCTAAGCCTACACCTAATCCTAAGCCTAAGCCTAAGCATGCGCCTAAACATAGGCCTAAGCACTAGGCCTAATCCTAAGCCTAAGCTTAAGCATTGACCTAAGCTTAAGCCCGACCTCTGCGAATGGAAAGTTGGACAAATTTGAAATTTTAGCTCAAAACTTATAGTCGGCATAACTTTTTTTGAAAAATTTTCAGAACGCATCATTAAGAAATTCGCGGTTTTAAATTATTTTTAGTATAAAAAGCCAAGCCTCAGATTTTTTCCAGCAGTTTTTTTTCCCGGAAATACTCACCATGAACCTTCACATGCGGACAGGAACACTCGACTTCTGAAATTGCGGCGGGTATCCTCTGAAATAATGTGTTATGAGTGTCTGGCGGTGCCATGGTTTAATTAACTGAAGCTCGAACAAAAGTTCATCTAATTTTTGATCCTCTTCCTCATTTGACAAGTGTTATTATAAGGAAACTAGCAATTTATAATGCACCTTGGCTTTTGGCTACGTGCAAATTCCCACAAAAACTCTTACTTTCTCGTCGTAATTCAAAATGTGATGATATGGGCATATGGATCGTTCGGATAACGGTTGATCCGGTAATACTTCTGATGATTTATCGATTGACGGCTCCGAGCAATCCCGGGATTTTGGTGTGAGCATGTGTCGGTGCAGGGGTTGGTATTCGAGAAAGATCTGAAAAAATACTTTTTTTTAGAGTTTTAGTACGTTTTTCAGGGATTTTTCTGAGAAAAGTTCAAATTCCAGCTAATCGGCTAAACAACACGCGCCTGCGGGATAGTGGAGTGTCGTTTGGAATTCGAAAACCTACTTGATTTTGATTTTTAAAACGGCATTTTTCTTGAAATTTCGAATTTTTCCTTTTACTGCCACTTCAAAATTCAAATTCCCGCCGAAATTAAACGGCTAAACAACACGCACTGGCGGATTAGTGGAGTGTTGTTTGGAATCAAAAAAGTTTTTAAGACTTGATTTTGGAACTTTTTTTGTTCAAATTTTCACAAGTTTTTCAAGCTTTAAAAGGAATTTACAAATTTTTCTGGAAGTCACCTGTGAATCTGGCTGGAAAAACGAGAACATATCCTCATCCCGTCGATTTATAAGCCTTGAGAACGCCTCGTGCATTTGCTGATTCGCCGTGCTCGCACACGTTTCTGCGCTCCTTTTCTGATGCCTTCGTGTTATCCGAGCGTCCAGTGATAATAACTGTAAATTTATTGAACTTTATTCCTGTACACTGATTCTGCGAATTTATGTTAAAATTTTTTTTGAACTTCTTAGAATCAAGTGGGGGAGTATACATAATTGGCGGGTATTCAAATTTGAAAAAAAAAAAGTTTTTTATTTCTCCTTTATGTTTCAAATATAATGGCACAGCATTTTCCCCCTAAATTAAGCGTAATTGGCGGGTTAGCTTAGACATTTTCAAGGAATGCAACAGGATTTTTTTCATTCAAAAATATTTGAAGTTAGTAAACAAATGGAGCAGACAGAAAAAGTACTTCCTGAATGATTTTATAACTTTTTTCTAAGATTTTTTGTTTCAAAAACTATAATTATTTAAAAATAATGGCCAAGTTTAGTTTTCACGAAGAACAAGGAACGTTCCACAGAGATATTGGCTCGTTGCATCATGTCTTGGACCACTTTGACAGCTCATATCTCTGTTGGTTGTTGAGATATCAAAAAACTTTTAACTACAAAATTGTAGAGAAATATGTGGAAAACAATTTACTAGTTAATAATTTTTCAATAAAACCTATCATAACCAAGATACCACCTGTCAAAGTTATACCAAGTCCCAAAATGATGTCTTGGGCCCTGTCTACTTTGATAGCTTATATCTCTGTTGGTTTTGAAGATATCTAAACACTTTTAACTATGAAATTGTAAAAAAATGTATTTAGAACATTTTTGTAATTAACTTTTTTTTTTTAGAAAATAAGTCATAACTAAGATACCGCCTGTTAATGTTGTAGCAAGTCTCTGGTCGAAGACCTCCAATAACTCGGTGGTTTCACTCAATATCAAAGGTAGTTATATAATTTATTATTCGCTTTTTAGAAATTTTTAGTGGCGCCGTCAGTAACCAAGATGTAAACCTTTGTCTTTCAACTCCAGTTCGATGCACCATGTCTTTCAACCTTTCTACTTTGAAATCCTATAACTCATCTGTTTCAAAAAATATCAAAAATTGTTTCACCACAAAACTTTAGATAATTAAATAACATATATTTTACAGTTGACTTCAATAGCCAAACTACCAAGTTTATAGGTCATAGACATTTAAACTCAAAAATCTTTTTCAAAGTTCGGTAATTCTAATTTTCAAGAACTTTACCAATAAGTTCTTCTATACTTCCTGCCAAATTCTTAGAATATTGAGTAAAGGTGGATGCGACATTTTAATAATCAATTACACCTTCGTTGAAAAGTTGAAGTAATTGTGAGCGAACGAAAAACAAACTTATACTGGAAAAATGTTATTGCGTTCAGGCTATGAAATAAGTTTAAGTTGGGCACAAAAGTTCAAAAGATGTTTTTTTTTCTGTTAAGGTTTGCTGATTAGTGGGCTAGAATTATTCAATTGAAATCGAGACGAATTTTGACAGCTGATATATTCGTGTTTTTATGATATCAACAGGCGTTATTGTGGAAAATCATTGAAAAAAATCCAACTGAAAAACCATACAACGCCCCATGTCTTGCACACTTCTACTGTAACAACTCTGTTTTTTTTCAAGTTATTGTGTAGGTCAAACTACATTTCTATACAAAAACCATACATGGAATATTTTTTAGTACACTTTTTATTTTTTTTACTTAATGGCGCATGAGATATGGGGTTACAAAGCCATGCTTTGCACCACTTCACTTCAACAGCTTATATTTATAATTAAACTTAATTTATTAAAACATTTCATGTTTTATTGCTATAGAAAAACTTTTAAGGAACATTTCTCCAGTTAACAAGTTTTTGATAACCCCAAAGACAATTCAGAAATACCGTATATCTTCTATTAATATGGCCTCCCTATTAGACTTGCACTCCCTATTAGTATTGCCCCTCGGAGACCTTCCGAAAATTAGTATTGCACTCTCTAATAGTCATACCGTCTCGCTAATTTCAGGATTTCAAGAACATTTTTTGCCTATTTTGCAACAGTTTTCACATCATTTCTACGAGATTGAAGTTTTTTAAATTATATGAAAATCAAATTTTCTGAATTTTTACATATGATTCGAGCTTTTTCAGGAAAAAACTAGTAAGCTCAAAGTCAGAAAATGTTCTGAAAATTAGTATTGCACTCCCTAATAGTCTTGCACTCCCTATTAGTATTGCAAGCGGGAAGACCATCGAAAAATAGTATTGCAGCCATATTAATAGAAGAAATACGGTAAGCCAACAAAGCTAAAGGGCCTTACTATGTACTAACTTCAAGTTATATAACAGTTCTAAAAATTATAATTTTAACTAGTGAGAAAAAGTGTTGTCGATTTAAATCATTTTAAGCGTACTTTTCAAACCTTAACCCATAACCTACCATAACAAAAATCTGAAAAAGTTGTGCTAGAATTCGGGTGTAGTTCATAATATATCAGTATATAAGATCTGAATACCAGTTTTCTGAATATTTTCCAGAATGACAAAAAGTTTTTAGCAGGAAATATTCAAGTCTAATAGATGTGCTCCTTCATCAACCCCACCCACTTGCTCAAAGAGCTCCGCCCAGTTTTGACATTAAGCTCCGTCTAGGAGTTCTTTGGGAAGCTGGAGCATGCAGAGAGCACAAAGGGGGCGGAGCCAACGCGACTTTTGAAGGTCGGCGGAGCAGGAAGAAAGAAAAAGCTGTGATTTTTGGTGTTTTTTGTAGTTTGATGGTAGGTTTAGGATCAATTCAAAGATGTTGGCCGCTTTTTTCACAGAGTTTTTTTTTGAAACTCATATGAATATTTAACGTCGTTGATAAAATAACACGGTATTTACGTCAGGGGTGTGCGGAAAATTTGCCGAATTTGCCGAGCACGGCAAATTTCAAAAAAGGAGATTTGCCGAATTTGCCGAGCTCGGCAAACTTCGAAATTTGCCGCACACGTCAAAAATTTGACAGTACAATTTTGACTAAAACTATTGATTTTTTAGCCAAAAATTTAGTAAAATGACACAAAATTGAGCTATTTTGATGCTTAAACAGACATACTACGCGGAACTTATTCAGAAACCAGATGTGTGTTAAGAATTCAGTAGTTTTGGTGCTCTAAAAAACATAAAAAATATCAAATTTTTCCGAGTTTGTTAAGCACGGCAAATTTGCCGAATTTGCCGTGCTCGGCAAATATTGAAAAAAGAGATTTGCCGAATTTGCCGAGCTCGGCAAATTTTGAGATTTGCCGCACACCCCTGATTTACGTGATCTGTGTATTTTTTTGTTATAAATTGGAATTTGATGGTGGAGTAGCGTATGTAGTTTTTGTGCTCTAACGTTGAAAAAATTTAAAAAATTTATTAACTTTTTCTAATTTTTCAATAATTTTTCCAAATTTTTCAGAATTTTTTTTGGTTTAATTTTGCGAATAAATGAAGTCATTTTTGACATTTTTGTGTTTTCCGGCTATATTAATATTTTTCGCAAACTGTAAAAAAATTCATTAATTTTTTATGACTTTTTTAAAATTTAATTTTTTTAATTTTTTAAACTTAAAAAAAACTTCATTTATTTTGAATTTCCGCGCAGATGAGTGACGTTTTTGCGTTTTCCGGCTTTTTATTAATTTTCATTTCAGAGTTTCGGGAATTATCAAGTTTTCGTTTTTTGGAAAAATGTCTGAAAATTTTTTTTTTAAGTTTCACATTATAAAACAAAGAACAAAACACCAAAAAAACCGGAAAACGCCAAAATTTCGAAAATGACGTCACTCCTTTACAAATTTTTTTTCAAATTCAAAAAAATGATACAAAAAAATTTAGAAAAATAATATAATTTTTTTACAAAAAAAACCCACAGACGGTACTCCTAATTTCCGAAAAAAATCCAATTTTTTTAAACTTTGGAATGTAACTAAAATTATCAAAATTATTATAGTTATTCTTCATTTCAGCAAAGTCTGTTGTTCGTTCGTGATTAAAACAGGTCTAGGTTACCACGTCACTGACCTCAATGATCCATATTTGTTGACCAGCACACCCTCTACGGACCATTAATTACGTCTGTTTTGTTTCAATTTTCGCACCCAGTAGCTTTTTTTTTACTTTGTAGAGTTCATTGTCACTTTTGTTCCGGAATTGTCATGACATCATTGTCAGTATGTGATGTTAGCCGGAAGTGGGTTCTTTGCAGTCAAACATCAGGGCTCTGGTCAGCGGTGTAACTTGGTTAGGAGCTCGCAGAGCAGGTCAATTTATTTTAATGAAGTTGACCTTTTGAACTGGAAATATCTCTTTTTTTTTGAAACAGTAGAGATAAAATTTGGCCTTGTTAAGAATTATTTATATATGAAATAGGGAAATATATTATAGATATTCATGGGATGTCCGGCAATTGCCGTTAGGAAAATGTGACAAATCAACAAAACGCCGGTTTGCCGATTTGCCGGATATATTCATTTCCGGCAAAAGTTACCGATTTGCCGGAAATTTTGATTTTTGGCAAACTGCCGATTTGCCGTAACATCAAGTTGCCGGAAGTTTTTAGAGGGATTTTTATAAGACGGAAACACTTGAAACTGTGCCTTTTAAAAAAATGTTCCCGTTTTTTAAAATAAATGTAGGAACATTCATAGGATATGTACAATTGTGGCAATTAAAATTGAAAATCTGAAATTTCCAAAAAAAAATTTTGCAAAACTACAATCTGCCGAAAACTTTTGCCAAATTGCCGCTTCTTTAGCAAAGTTGGCAAATCAGCGATTTTCTGGTTTATATATATTCATTTATACCGGAAATTATAAACGGGTAATGGAGTTGTCAACGAGATTTTCAAAATGAATAGGAGATAAAAAGGTATCACAATTGTTTGTAATGGCATTCCAAAAAGATATGGTATCAGAGAAGAAGTTATTAGATGAGGGATTGTGACAAATAATTCTCATAGGACGTCTCGAAGAAGTTGATAGTTTAAAGAATGTTTCTTTTCGGCGAAGGAAAGAGGTACCGCAACAAAATTTGTAAAGGAGAATGAGTTTTGACTTTAATCGGCGGTGCCGAATAGAGTGAAGGTTGAGAGATTTGAGACGGTCATTATATAAAGAGTAGGATACGTTGAATTTTTGTAGGACTTTTTGAGAGTACCAACGGAGTGGTTTTTCAAGAAGAGTTGATAGGGAAGAAGAGGGTTTGGGGGAATATACGGCAGAACCGTATTCGATGAGGGGGAGAATGTAGGTTTTGAATAAATTGCAATAGAATTCAGGACATAAGGATTTAAATGATTTTAATAATTGCTTGCAACGTAAAAGGGCTAGAGAAACGATCTTCTTAATGTGGGGTTTGAAGGTAAGTTTAGAATCAGTAAGGATTCCCAAATCACGGGCTATATTAGATGGGGATATAGGCAAATTATTGATTTTGTAAACAGTTTTAGGGTTTTTCTTACCGAGATGAAGAAGACAGGTCTTTGAGTGGGCAACTGTTGACACTCCGGTCCGAGAGGCAGCAAGAAGACGACAAACGAGAGAATTGATGAGCGGTGCTAATAACAGTACACAGTTTGACGAAAATCCAAGTTTATTGAGCAGGGCAGCTTTATGCTGGGATAAACAAGGCAAAAACGTAGAGAATATTTAGTAAATATTTGGGAGAAGAACGGCGACGGGCAGCCAGTGACGAAGGGGAACGAAGAGTAAAGTGAAGAGTGGCCACATTTTAGGCCCGAAATTAATATGAGCAAGGGAATAAACAGCGCGCGCTACGACACTCCGCTGTGTACAATGGCGCGCGCTTGCATCCTTGGCGGCAAATTCAAATGAGAATTATTTAATTTAATTAATTTAAATGGTGGAATGATTATTAAAGAACGAACAAACGGAATTGTGTGAGTAAATTACCGGCGGATGATTATCGCTGGATTGTGGGCGATTCTTGCCGATAATTATAATCCGCAAAGTTGGGGCGGCGGACCTCTACTGAGGCCAAGTCACAACAGCAAGTGGGAGCTTATTATTTTCAGACCAGGTTGTAATGAGGTCAATTGTTGTTTGAATGAGGGGAGGGGAATGTGAGTAAACCTTGAGATCATCTGCAAATGCAGAGCAGGAGATGCTTGGGGGCACGCTCAACAGTAGAGAATTTATGAAGATGAGAAAAAGGAAAGGCCCAGATACACTTCCCTTGGGAACACCAGAGGAAATGGGATGAATGTTGGGGTCAATGTGATTGTTAACTTTTACTGAAAATGTTCGGGACGATAAGAAATCGTGGAACCAATTACAAAATAATGGGTTGATGCCAAAATCGTGGAGCTTTTGTAAGAGTAGGGAGTGGTTTACTTGGTCAAAAGCTTTCATGTAGTCGAAAAATACAATATCGAGAGATTGGTGCTTCTTGAGGTAATATGAATAGTTTGTGGTGGCGAGAACAAGGGTGGTTTGCCCGTTTGCCGATTTGATAACAATTTTAAATTCCGGAAAATTGCCGATTTGCCGGAAAATTTCAATTCCGGCAATTTGCTGATTTGCCGGAAAACGCGTTTACCGCCCACTTGTAGTTTCTTCTACTTTTTAACCAACAGATATATAAATTTCGAAAGTAGAGAGGGTTTGAGACATGGCTCATCGACTGGGAGGCTTTATTCAACTTTGACATCCGATATCCCGGTTATGGCTATTTTTATCAAAAAACTTTCAACTACCTAAATGTTTGTTGTATATTTCTTCACAGTATTACAATTGAAAGTTTCTCGATAGCTTTAAAACCAACAGAGGTATGATGCATTCACCCGGAACCTAGATATAGCGTTAAACTATTTTTATGTGATTCTGGTTTTTTCAACAAAAAAAGTCATAAAATTTGTCATACCTACACAGCTGAATTTAAATATGCAAACGAACAATGTTCGGTTTTGGAACTCAGACACGGAATTTTTTTTTGCAGCTGAAAAAAAACGAGTTTGTTAGAAAACATTATCTACTACCACATTTGTGAGAAAAAGTGATTGTTTTACATACCTGCAAGTCATCGATAAAGCGTTTAACATTGACAGCTCACAACTCGGTTTTCTATGGAGTTGTCGAAAAGTTGTCAACTAGGAAAATATTTTTTTCAGTTTTTTATACAGTTTTGTAGTTGAACATTTTTTTGATATCTACAAAATGAACCGAAATACGAGTTGCCAAAGCAGGCAAGACATGGTGCATCAACTAAATCACTTCATCGGCGTATATCTCAGTTTTTGTTAGTTGTATCAAGAAGTGTTAAACTGAACAAACATTGGCTACATAATTTTCTACAGACATGTAGTAAAAAAATGTTTTTGTCTTCGAAAATAACTAAGATAATAGGTTTCAAAGTGAATCTGGAAAAATTCATGGTGCATCGGCCCGTGGATCCTCCCTGAACTCTATTGATGTCGGCTGCTTTTTTTTTGATGGTTTATAAGATCCAACTACAAACTACAAACTAAATACTACACACTACAAACTAATCACTAAAAACTACTAACTACTAACTACAAACTACAAATTACGGACTCAAACCCCATGTCTGCTGCTTACTTTAACATTTCAAGAGGTTCAACTACAAGCTGCAAAATACAAACCCAATAGTACAACTTGTAGGTTATAGTTTGTAGTTTGTAGACACCCTTTTTGTTGTATTCATCTATATAGAATATAACACAAAATGTAGTGCTTTGACCTATTCTTTTTTTTTCATTTCTATATATAATTCAAACGTTTTCATAATATTGTCTAAACAAAGCATCCTATATTTTAATTACCTCTCTCCCCCGGACGCTCATCATAATTGACGCACAAATGTCGTTCAGAATGATGTCGGGCTCTTCAGAAAGTGTGTGGCAAGTGAACTTTATCCGGGTCGGAAACCGGAAGAGGGGTTCTTATAATGAGGAAGTGTTATAATCGATTCTATGATATTTGTGAGTTAGTATATTATTATGTGACCGTTTGCCGGAGAATTACAGTAGTACCCTTTACAGCACATCGGGTGCAAATTTACTAAATCTCTGTAGGCCTACAAAAACTATAAAAACCTTGATATTTTCAGTACTCTTCGTCAATAGCAAAACGTTATTCAAAACCTACACATATCACATTAGAACATAAACTTTCACTGTAATACTTTTGAAGTTTGCGCAAAATGACACACGAAAAGTTTGGCTTAATTATCAATTATCCTTCTGAAGATCAAATCGTATGTCACGATAAAGATCGCTGGGAAATATCATTTTCAGTGCACATTTCTTATTGATATCATTTGGCATAATGGGATAATGCTGTTGGAATTTTGTGGTTACCAAGATCTTGTGTTTTGAAATCTGACAGAAAGTTGGGGTCTCCTGCAACCGACGTAAATCTAGGTTCGCGATATTTTATGTGGGGATATTTGTGACATGTGTTGTGATGGGCGGCAAACCGGCAAATTATTGGAATTGAAATTTTCGGGCAAATCGGCAAACTGCCGGAATTTTAAATTTCCGGCTAATCTGCAAACCGACAAATGCCGAAATTTTACGACAAATTGTGCGTTTGCACATTTTTGGAAATTTCCGAATTTCAATTTTAATTGGCAAAATTGAAGGCATCCTATGAATGTTCCTACATCTATTTTGAAAAGTAAGCAAATTTTATGAAAATATCTAAAGAAATCAGACAAAACATTTTTGTTTTTTAAATAAAATCCCTCCAAGCATTTTCTGGCAAATTGATATCCGGCAAATCGGCAAACCGACAACTTGCCAATTTGCCGAATTTGTCGACAAAAAAATTTGCCAAACGGCAATTGCCGCCCACCCTTGCTACATTATGCTTAACGAAACTATTTTTTACAGAAAGTCTAGCAATTTGTCATACTCGACCGACCACAAGTTATTGTGGGCGAGCACCTGCCGGTGTTCGATTTCGGAACCCAGAAGTGAATTATTTATATGTGTATAGATTAGTACAGCTGAAACATTTTTGAAAATTTTTTTAGGAAGAACGATCAGGAGCTGGGGGACTAATAAATGATAGGATTATCAACAATTGTGAAGGCACAGCAATAGTGTATATCCGAAAATTCGGCATTTATAGGTTGCTTGGTAAAACTAATGGGCTCCTTAGACTTATGCTCAAACTCACTCTGCTTAGGCTTAGGCTTATTAGGGACTCTTTTTTGGTCACCAGAGAGTTATGGGTCGAAAGATATAATTTCTGAAAGTTAATACAATGAACATATCGAATTCAAAATATTCTTGTTAGATTTAGGCTTAGGCTTAGGCTTAGGCGCAGTCTCAGGCTTTTGCTTAGGCTTATTCTTAGACTTAGGCTTTGGTTTAGGCTTAGGCTTAGGCTTAGGCTTACACTTAGGTTTAAACTCAAATATTTTTATTTTTTTTAAAAGATTACCTAAAAAAGCAGACCCCCGCGCTTTTCTACTTTTTTATAATATTTTTCTGTTAAATATTTATTTTATATACATATAAAACCAACAATTTAGCATTTATCTCCCAACAAAAATGTCAAAAATGGCAACAAATTCCTAATTTCTAGTTTCCTTATAATTACCACCTATCCTTTTTTATCAATACACAAAACCTATTTAGCTGTTCAACATTTTGTCTGAAAAGCACTTAGTACTATGTACTAGTATGTACTTAGTACGGAATGATGTTTGTCTGGGTTATTTGAGAAATTGACAACAATTTTTTGATTGGTCTGAAATACTTTTTACATTTTTGGTTAAAGGTTAAAGAAAAGGGATCTGCTTCATGAAGATTTATAAAAAGAAAGTAAAACACTAAGTCTAAGCCTAAGCCTTAGCCTAAGCCTAATCCTAATCCTAACTTTCACCCTAAAAATCTTAACCCTTTTTTTAAATCTTTTAAAAGTCCTGAGCATAAGACCAAGCCTATGGTAGATCCTAACCCTAAACCTAATCTTAAGCCTAAGTCTAAGCCTAAGCCTATGCATTGTTCTAAGCCTAAGCTTAAGCCTAAGCCAAAGCCAACGCCTTGACCTAAGCACAAGCCTAAGTTTAAGCCTAAACCTAAGCTGAAGCCTAAGCTTGATCCTAAGACTAAGCCAAAGCCTAAGCCTAAGCCTAGCGTGTACATAATTAGAAACAAATTAGTTCTCAGGTATTTCCTCATATTCTGCAATACATTTTCAACTTCTTCAAGTGCATTGTTTGCCTATAAACATATTTTTACGACTTTTGGGTATTCTTTGATAAAATTGATAAAACTGTTATCATTCATTGAGACTTGCTGAATTTCATGTGAATTGTCACACCTAGCGAGCTGGGCAGCTGGAAATTAATAAAAATCTGGAATTTGTTATTTGTGGATTTGAGAAATATTCAGGACGTTCTCTTTTTTTTTTAATGGCCAGAACAAAAGCACGTATTTGGGAATTTTTTTTTAGGGAATTTAAAATTTCCGGCAAATTGGCAATCGTGCAAATTGCCGATTTGTTTTGAAAAATGAGCAAAATGTGTTGTCAATTTACTAATAGAACAAATATGGTAAATTTGCATCATTTTGGGAACTCGCATGTCCCCCTCCTCCCAGCCTCCTGATGATCAACGAAACACACAAAAATGTGTAGTGTGGTCCCACTGACTGGGTGGCGGGAAGGGGTGTAAACGTATTAATTACCCAAAGGACACTACACACGGGCGCCGAAAATGTTATAAGTGGGAAGAATGAATGTAGGATTGTATGAAATTTGCGGGGAATTCGTTTTTTAATAGACAAAGTGATGCACAATGTTTATAGTTTCTTGCCCTGAATGGCAGAATACAATCCCACTGTACCAAAAAATAATGAAATGTTTCTAAACTTTTTTATGATTTTTTTTATTTGGAAAAAATTTGTTTTTTTTTCTAAGTTTGCAAATGAGTGACGTCATTCTTGACATTTTTGTTTCCGGCTATATTAATAGGTTTTTTTGTTTGTTTTTCGGTGTTGTTATAATTCGACACACATCTTGACTATTTTCAGACATTTTCCCGTAAAGAAAACTTGAACTTGCCGAAACTCGGCCTAAAAATCGATTTTTCAAAATTAATCCAAACTTTTCTTCACGGAAATTTGTCTGAAAAATTGACAAACTGTGTTTTATATTATAGACAAAAAACACCCATTAATATAGCCGGAAAACTCCAAAAATCCAAAAAATGACGTCACTCATTTAAAAAGTTAATTTTTTTTTGCAAACTTTTTTTGCAAAATTAAAAAAAAATCATAAACAATTTCGAAAAGATTTTAAATTTTATTACAATTATATTTGGTACATTGGGGCTGTATTCTATCCTCTAGGACAACAAGTTTCTCAATTTTCAATGACACCATTAGCCAAGATAGCCAAGATGTGGGCGGAGCCTAATTTTCTAAAATTTTCCGATTTTTTGTAAATGTTGTGCAATTTTCTAGAATTTTTTTTCCGATTATTGGAAAATTTTTAACACTTTCCTAAATTTCTCATAATAAAAAAATCGAAAATTGTTGATTTTTTGATTTTAAAAGTTTCCGATTTTTTCCAAAAATTACTCCAGCATTCCAACGATCAGCATGATGTTTTACAGGTGAAAATCGCTTCCTTTGCAAAATTTCGTTTAGTTTTGTGTTTGAACGTCTAGACTGAAACGTTCCTGAACACTTCCACATCACAAATAAAAAATTTGATAAGCACTTTTGCTCTCCAAATTAATTCCGGGGGATATACTTATTATAAAACATATAATTTTTACAAAAAGGTTACGTGAGAGATCGTTGATTCTTTACATTCACTTATCTAGACACTACTTTTTTCCGCAACAAAATTTAATAATTTCCCGGAAATGTACTTTTTCACAGCGATAAATGTTAAAAGTTGGTCTTTGTCTTGCGAAAGTTCAGGTTTTCTATATAAATTATTGAGAATTCGAATTAAAATTTTATTATAACACTTACAATGCAAAAACAAAAAATTTAGCCACGTCGGGGGTTCGAACCCCGGCCTTGTGATTGCCAGTAGAGCTCCTACCCGGCTGAGCCAGTTGGCCCTTTAGAAAAAGTTGCTTGTTTTTGGATGCTTCCGGGGTTAAATTAGAGTAAAGTTTTGTGGGGAATCGGAAAATATGAAAAAATTTCAATCTGGATTATTTTGACCATACTTTTTCCGTAGGGCCTTAAATCTAGGCCTAAATTAGACGTAAAATTGGCCTGAAAATCTAAATTTCTTGAAATTTGCAATATGGATGTCAAATCATGTTCAAATTCAATGAAACATTTGAAAAAGTTAGTATTTGAAACTGGAGCATTTTGAGCCGGGTTATTGGTCTGAAAAGTCTAAATCCGGCCTAAAATTGACCGAATGGGGCCTGAAAATCCAAAATTTTTTGAAATTGCAATTTGGGTGTCAAAGCATACTTGTATCTCATGAAAAATCTGATAATGCTGTATATCTCAAAATTGGAGCATTTCGAGCCGGGAACTAAGCCAAAGAGCTAAATTAGGCCTAAAATCGGCTTGAAAATCGAAATTTTTTAAAAATTGCAATATGGGGGTCGTATCGTATCTAAATTCTGAAAAATTCTGAAAATAACACTATTTTTTTGGATTAGAGTATTTTGAAAAATCTGTGGAATTTTGAAAAAATCCAAAAAAAAAAATTTTTTCAAAATTATTTCAAATTTCGCACTATAAATAACTAACGTCATGTTATTTTTTAGCACATCAAAAACAGAGAGAATAATAATTTTCAAGGCTCAATGAGCACAAAATATACGTGGGATGTGTGAACTTCCTCAATTCAAGGTTAATTTATTTATGAAATTTAGTAGTTTTTTGTACTTTCAATTCCTTTTTTAAGATGTGCATTTATTTTTATTTTATTATAAAAGGGGTTTAAATTTGAAGTTTTTTTTTTGAAAATCTGAAAAAAAAATTTTTTTTGCAAAAAATTAAATTTCGTAAAAAAAATGTTTAAAAATTCACTTTTTATTAATCTCTCAATATTAAAGCCAATGATGATCATGAATTAAAACTCTATTTAGGCACATAAAATATCTCAAAAAAAAAAAAAATCAATAAATCATAGCAAATCACAGCTAGACGCGTCATTTCACATTCAAAAAACATCACAAACCCGCAAAAATCACAATAAAAAACCCGAAAAACCATGATAAAGAGAAAAAATAATCGATAAAATTAAGCTGATGACGTGGAATTTGTGGTGGCGTCACCGCCAATCTCTACTACCACGTGCTCGACACGTGGCGCCTGCTTGCACTCCGAAGATGGTAGGGTGGCCTGGAAATTATGAGAAATTTGGTGTTAAAATTATTGGAGAGTTTTGAAAAAAGTGAGGAAAAGAAAATTTTCGCTGTGGGGATTGAACCCCGGACCTTCAGAGCCATAGGCCAACCTCTACCCAGCTGAGCCACTACGACACATTTTTCAAAGTTGTCGGAAATGGACCAATATGGGGGTCAAATTAACGGTAGTTTTATGAAAAATTCGAATTTTTTACTTAAAACGTTCAAAATATCTGAAATTCTAGAGAAAAGCTGAAAAAAAAACACAATCTTTTTCAAAAAAAAAAACAATGATTTCAAACTTTTTTTTCAGTTTTGTGTTTGAAAGTTTGCTTTTAAACGTCAATACTTAGTCACCTAAACAAGAAAAACAAAAAACCCGCATGAGGACTCGAACCCCGGTCCTGTGCGTCTCAGCCTAACCTCTACCCAGTGGAGCCATTGCGGCCAATTTTTCAAAGTTGTCAGAAATAGGCCAATATGGGGGTCAAATTAACGGGGATTTTATAGAGAGTTCGAATATTGATAAGAAAGGCCTAAGTTTCCCATATATTTTTCAAGATTTTGCCCAAAATCCAGAAAAAAGCAATCCTACCTCATATCTTGGCGGGTACAAGTACTGAATATTCAATGGCTGTACTGTCGGCGTGCTCAGGTGATGTTGATTCTGAAACTGTCGGTTCATGGACATTGGACGGGCTCCGGAAGGCGTCGTACGGAATCCCGGCGCGATTTCTTTGCCGATGTCGGAGTAGAATGGTGGTGGTGCATCCACTGAGGTTACCGCTGAAATTCATGAAATTTAAGTAAAAAATTTGAATTTCTCGTGAAATTTGGGTCAATTTGACACCAATATTGGTCCGTTTCCGGTAACTTTGAAAAATGGGTCGCAGTGGCTCAACTGGGTAGACGTTTGGATGAGACGCACACGTACTGGGTTCGAGTCCCCATGCGGGAATTTTGTTTTTTTTTTGTTTTTATATAGTATCATCATTCAAAATAACAATTTCACAAGGAAATCTTCTTTTGAAATTAATTAAATTTTTTATTGAATTTTTGAGTTTTCCCCAAAAATTTCAAATTCTTTGTACATTTTCATTATCAAATTTAAACTTTCCATACAATTCCCCTTAACTGGACCCCCATATTGGCCTACTTTCGACGATTTTGAAAAATGGGTCGCAGTGGCTCAACTGGGTAGAGGTTTGGCTGAGACGCACACATCCGGGGTTCAACCCCCGACGCCAATTTGTTCTTTTTTCGATTGAAAAATCAGTTTTAAACTACTTTAAATTATTTTTCCAAAAAATTCATTGAGTTCGGCCATCAAAACACGTCGATTTCTGATTTTTTGCGAATAAGTTCCACTAAACTCTTGGCTAGAGTCTCTAGCTAATAAAAGTGCATACCTTAAATGAATTTAGACACAATTTGATTAACTTCTATCAAATTGTGTGTTTTTTCAATATAAAATGTTGCGTAAAAATAAATTCAATTGGAAAATTAACTTCTTAATGGTTATCGGTCGGGGTGTTACGTGTGGTGACGCGGTTTTTGTCTATATGTGTTTTAAAAGGAAAAATTTTGAAGAAGGGGCTGAAGGGACAACTTTTTTTTTTAGAAGGGACAACTTTTTTTTTAATTTTGAAACCAAAAGCTCAAATTTTTGGCACATCACTCCACTAATTGTCTGATGCAATTTAAAAAAACTTTTTGCCACTGAAAAAGTTTACGAGGTCGGGGAAACCCCCTCTACTGATAAGCTAAGAGGGGTGTCTAAGAATGATGTTAGTGATAAGAAAATCAAGGAAATGCTATATGATTTGTGTACAATGGTCAATATAGTACACAAATGTGGAGTGATGATGAAAAATGAAAATGAAAAAAATAATAAAACTTTAAAAAATTTCAAATTTCTTTTTTCAAATTGTTTTCTCTAACTTTTTGAAAATAGGTTGAATTAAGAAAATGATTCAATAATTGAACTTTGCACAAAATTTAGAGTTGATTTAACCATATTGCAAACTTCGAATTTCGGTCTTTTAGGCCGATTTCATGCCAATTTAGGCTTATATCTTGGCCTAAAATGGTCTTACCTCAAAATTAATGGAATTTTTAAATTTTCCACAAAGTTTGAAGCGGATTAACTGATTAATTAACTACCATATCGCTAATTTCAAATTTTCCTGTTTCAGGTAAGTTTCAGGCTTGTTTCAGGCCTAAAACAGCTGTTAATTGCAGAAAATAGTCTAATTCAAAATAGGATGTTTTAAAATTAGATTTTGCACGAAATTTGAAAAATGTTTGACAAACATCTTGCCAATTACGAGAATTTAATTTTCAGGCCTGTTTCAAGCTTATTCTGAGCTTATTGCAAACTTATAGCTTAGTTCAAAATGGTTTAATCCTACATAAAAGTAATAAAATTTCTAAAAGCTTACAATATTTGTAGCAAATTTGAGTACCATATTGTAAACTTCAAATTTTTTGGTTTTCAGGCTTTTTCAGGCCTATTTCAAGCCGAAATTAATTAAAAAATTCAAAATCCATTTAAAAATTTTTGCGAAAATATGGCTCAGTCGGTTAGCGGCTACACTGGGACCCACAGCACCGGGGTTCGAACCCCCGAGGAGACTAATATTTTTTCAAGGACAAACCTATATCATATTTTGGTGGAGGTGGTAGTTGACGCAAAATCGACGCAATTTGAGAGCTGGAGGAGGCAGAAGCTCGCAGAGCTTGCACAGAGGGAAGAACGGCTGAAAATTTCAGATTTTTTTGTGAAAACTTTGGAAAATCTGTTTTTGTTAGTTTTTGACCGAAAAATTCCGAATTTGCACTGAAAATTTCCGCTCCAAAAGTCAATAAACCAAATGTTTTGTAAGTTCTCCCATTTCCCTTATCACCTCCAAAAATCACTATCAATAAATCATTATCAGTTGTCGTCGAAAATTTGGAGAAACTTAGACAATGTAAGAACAGGTACACAGTTCAAAAACTGATTTTTTAGTCCAAAATTGCAAAGAAAAACTTACGTCTCTCATAGCTGCGGACAACTAGACATACGACGCACAGACAGAGGAATACTATGAAAATTATGGGACATGAGGCGACGAGGATCACCTCCCAGATTTCTGTTGTTGCGTTTCCTGAAAATTTTGAAAATTTTAATAATTTGCAATTTTTGTAAAAAAATTCGAAAAAAAGCAAACAATTTTTGGCACTGAAAATTCAAAATTCCAGCTTTTCAAACGACTTTTTAGACGTTTTAAGTAACTTTATCAAACTCAGACTCAAAAACTACACCTAACCCTAAGTTTTCATAGCTCTACACAAGTGGTACATCCATGCAAATGCGCTCTACTGATAATTTGAGTGTAGACCAGGTTTGGGCGCGTGATAACGAAAAAAGCTTTGGTCCAAAAAATTTAGAATTTAATTTCGGACATTTTTTATATGCATCACAAAAAAACTGGACCAACCGTTTTTGAGATACACGCGCCCAAGCGTCCAGGTATACGGTAGACAAATTGCGTACAGGTACCACTTCTCGGGCCGTGTCTAGCTCAAAATGTCGTAAAAGCAGATGTTTTGGGTTACTGTAGCTCGGTGTTTGCGTAACAAACACCGAATTTCACGGGAAATTGAACTCAGCCGGTAAAAAATTATGTCACGGGGTAATTTAGCATGAAGAGTTCAATAAAAATGATGATTTTATCAAATTTTGAGTTTTGAATTTTTAATATATTTTTTTGAATTTTTTTCGAATTAAAAAAAAATTTTAAACCAGATTTTTTTCTTAACTTTTATCAAAGCTTCAAAACCTTACCCGAACGGAAAAAATGTGTCTCTGGCGTGGTTGGCACAATAAGGCTGTCCATGTGGAAGGCGGACTGAAAGAAAAAATTTTAAAATAAAAATGTTCAGAAATTTTTTTCCCAAAATTTACCATTTTCAAAAGTTTGATTGCTTAAAGTTCAAACAATAGGTGACTTAAAGTCCAGTTTCAGTCAAAACAGAATGGAACAATCAAAAGTTTCGAAAAGAATGAAAACTTGGGAGTAAAATGGGGGAATGGTTAGAGGGGTCAAAAACTCGTTTTTTGTTATCAAAACGTTAGATAGTATGTGAAAATGAGAGAGCGCAGAGTGGTTAGATAATTGACCGGGTGGTCAGAGACGTATTTCAGATGATTTCAGTACGCGGGGAAAAGTTTTTGAATTTTTTTTTTGAAAATTTTTATGAAAATAACAACAACAAGCAAGTTAAAATTTAATTTAATCTAGAATTTACAGAAAAATCAAGAAAAAACTACCAAAACCAGAAGTTTAAGAATTTTTGCAACGGAGCGAGTTTGCACATTTGAAAATGGGAATTTTGAATTTTCCGGAAAGAAAAATGTTTTTAGGGCATTAAATTGAAAATGCGTAAATTGAAGAAATAGCTTTGAATTCCCGCCGACCACAAGTTGCAAATGTGCTCTAATGCGAAGATTATTAAAAATTGCAAAATTACCCGATTTTTTGAGAATTTAAGCTTCAATGATTACCTTAAAAATCAAATTGTGAGCCAAACCAACAAGACAGCGACAAATAGGGAAACATTCCAATTTCGCGCAGACAGCAAGTGCGCCCTAATGATAAAACCCCTAAAACTGCAAAACTACCTCTAAAAACAAAACAAAATGATCAAATTCGCATTAATACTGTTATCAAACACACAAACTGATTCTCCTTTTCATATCATTACCGCCATCTTCAGGTCAGACAAGTGGGCGGAGTCTCTAAAGTGGGTGTGGCCACTGATTTCCATGAAAAATTGAGGGAATTTTCAGTGAAAAAACTGGGAAGTGGGGTGATTTATGGTGGGAGCACTGGAAATAGCTAAAATTTCGGAAAAAATGAGTAGAAATTTTGAATTCCCGCGGACCATGAAGTGCAAATGCACTCTATTGAGAATTTTAATGAAAACTGCTGGAAGTTTAGAGATTTCAAAGAAAAATTGAGTGAAATTAGCAAAAATAATCGAGATTATCACTAAACTTAGAGTATGTTCAAGAAATAACTCTTTAAAATTTGAATTTCCCGCTGACCGCATGCTGCAATTTCGCTCTATTGATAAACTAGCTTACATTTGCTGAAATTCGGGAATTTTCAACAAAATTTTTTGTAAAAAGAACGTATTATACTAAAAATAGCAGGAAATTTGTAATTAAACGAGAAAATTTCAAATTTCCCGCCAATCGCAAGCTGCAAGTGCGCCCCAATGAGAAAATACACTCAAAATGCAGCTAAATTGTTCTAAATTGTTGTTTCCACAACTTTCAAACCAAAAAACAGTTGGGAAACTATAAAATTCAAAAAATCACACAAAACATTGCGAATTGAAATTCAGTGTACTGCCAGGATTTGCATTTTTAATGCTCCCAGGCGGTGGCTTGAAAAAGTTACGTAGTTGAACTGTGTAGCTGATCACACTACCGGGAATATAGCGAAAAACATGTTTTCTGGTGTTTTTGGGGGTTACTGTAGTTTGGGGGGAGGGGGGGATTTTGAAAAAATATGAACTTGTTTTTATTTGTATAGTTTTTCTTGTCGATTTCCCCCAAAACGGCTCAAATTTAGGTCAAAACGGTCGCTTTTAAGCAAAATTGAGTCAATTATCGTTGGAGCGCACCTGCAGCATGGAGGTGCTATGCAAGCGCGCCCCAATGATAAATTTGTGGAATCAATAGTTTTTGCTTGTTTTAGACTATTTTTGGACCAAAAACAAACAGGTGTGTAACTGTTTTGACTAAAAACACTAGAATTGAAGAAACTTGAGAAAAAAATTTTATTTTAAAACTTTTTTGGAAAAGTTGTTGTTTTTTTCCGAATTTTTTTCTCGAAAATTCGTAAATTTTAGTAGCATTTTCGGGAAATGACTTATTTTTTGCACTAAATGAATCTCTGAAAAAGTACCTTAAAACACAAAAATTTAAATTCCCACCCATATGGCACTATGCAATTTCGCTCCAATGAGAATTTGCTGTTTTAAGCCTGAAATGGTAGGTTTTCAGGGGGAAATTAAAAGTTTTAAATTAGAAAATGCATACTTCGTAAGAATTTTAAAGATATTAATTTTTAAAAAAAATTTTGAATGCTATAGGAAAATTTTTTCAACAATTTCTGATAAAAATACTTGCGAAACTTTTAAAAGTCAAAACCATAAATTATTCTGATACATTTTAATCATTTTTTGCGTCATTAGTAAATCATTGTAGTAAATCATTATTTTTGTCATCATTTTGAAAAATTGAACTTTTGTCAAAACGTAATTTGTAGTTTACGCCTTTGAACTTCCTCTTCACAATTTTTCAGGCATTTTCATGATTTTTTTCTCAAAGTTTGAAATAAAAAATCAAAATAAATTTGAAAAATTAGATTTTCGAAAAAAAATCCAGAATTTTTTTATTTCACAAAAAATTGAAATTTTATGCCATAAAACCAGTCAGCTGACAGTAACTGATAAGCTAATAACCTACCTATAAAAAATAAAAATAATCATAAAAGTGTTTACCAAAAAATTTCGAAACAGGATGAAAAGTTGCATTCCTTCCGTGTTCTTTTTTTTTGAAAAACAAACTCTTTTCAATTGGAAAATAAGCATTTTAGAGATTAATCATCAAAACTTATCAAAAAAATAACATTTTCTCCGTGAAAAACTGATCAAATTCACATTTTTCGGAGTTTTTGCTTTGGGGCGCGTTTGCATACATACGGTCGATGGGATATTTGAATGTTCGCGTTGAATTTGATTTTTTTTTTGAAAAAAAAACCGTGTTTTAAATCTGTTTCAATAAACTTTGTTTTAATAGAACCCAGAAAAATCAAGTTTCAACCCAAAAATTTGAATCGCAGTATGCAAGTGCGCCCCAGTGATAAACCCGTAGAAATCGAGGTTTCGCGGGTTTTAAGGGGTTTTCAATGAGATTAAAACGTTATGTTGAAGTATTTGAACTATAAAACTGAAATAAATGTCTAATTTTATCTAGATATAATTTTTGGAAAATTAAATTAACAGGAACAATTTTTTCTCACAATATTTTTTTTCTGATAATTGGTTTAATATTTTGACAGTAAAAATGAAAACTCATCGAAAATCTATCATTATGAAAACAATTTATAGCCACTTAGTGTATGGCTGTCCCATTACGGTTTGATCTACAAAAAATTCGGGAATTTTTCGCCCAAAAAAATATGACGTCAGCAAAAAATGAGACACTCTGACACCACGTGTATAGCTAGAAAACTTTTAAAAATCAAGTTTTTGCCCACAAATTCGAATTCCCGCCGACCACAGTATGCAATTGCGCTCCATTGATAAATATTATTAAAATAATTTTTTTGAAATTTTTTTATTTGAAACTCGATTTCAATTTTCAGATTTAGGTAACTAATTTGTCATCAGAAACTAACATTTTCAATAAAGTTAATTACTAGAATACACTAGAAATATGAATTTTTACCCAGAAATTCGAATTCCCGCCGACCACAGTGTGCAAGTACGCTCTAATGATGGAATCTCCATAAAGTGAGTTTTAAGTGGTTTTTGGGGGTTCTTAATAGAAAAAACGGATAAAGGAATATTCAAACTACTAAAAAACTTAAAAAAAAATATTTTTGAACCAGCCGCTGACCGCGCCTACGGCGCGGGCAACGACTGGCACCATTAAAAGTATTTGACACACATACACTTTCAGAATTTTCTCGATTTTTCTAGAAAGTTCTGGAACATTCCAGACTTTTCCCAATTTTTCTAGAAAGTTCTGGAACATTTCAGACTTTTCCCAATTTTTCTAGAAAGTTCTGGAACAATCCAGACTTTTCCCAATTTCTCTAGAAAGTTCTGGAACATTCCAGAATTTTCTCGATTTTTCTAGAAAGTTCTGAACATTCCAGACTTTTCCCAATTTTTCTAGAGAGTTCTGGAACATTCCAGACTTTTCCCAATTTTTCTAGAAAGTTCTGGAACATCCCAGACTTTTCCCAATTTTTCTAGAAAGTTCTGGAACATTCCAGACTTTTTTCCAGATTTTCCAAAATATTTTTCACAGAAAATTTAAATTTCCCTCCAAAATATTTTTTTCGGAAAATTTAAATTTCCCTCCAAAATATTTTTTTCAGAAAATTTAAATTTCCCGCCAAAATATTTTTCACAGAAAATTTAAATTTCCCGCCAAAATTTTGGGTCTTACCACGGTGGGTCTCACCACGACAGGTCTCACCACGATGGGTCTCACCACGATGGGTCTCACCACGACAGGTCTCACCACGGTGGGTATCACCACGACGGGTCTCACCACGATGGGTCTCACCACGATGGGTCTCACCACGATGGGTCTCACCACGATGGGTCTCACCACGATGGGTTTCACCACGACGGGTCTCACCACGGTGGGTCTCGCCACGATGGGTCTCACCACGATGGGTCTCGCCACGATGGGTCTCACCACGATGGGTCTCGCCACGAAGATCTCGCAGCAACATTTTTTTAAATTTTCCAGAAGGTTCTAGAACAATCCAGAATTTTTTCGAATTTTCCAGAAGGTTCTAAAGCTTTTCAGAATTTTCCAGAAGGTTCTGTAACATTCTAGAATTTTCCAGAAATTCCCAGAAGGTTCTGGAACATTTCAGAATTTTCCCGAAGTTTCCAATTTCCCTTCCCAAGACGGAAAGTCAATTTTTCCGAAACTACAGTAATCCTATAGTACTCCTACAGTACCTCTACAGTACTACTACAGTACCCCGACCATATCCCCCTACTAACCCCAAACCTATATTTCTTCAAAAGACTAAAACACAATTTTTCATAAACTACAGTAATCCTACCGTACTCCTACAGTACTCCTACAGTACTACTACAGTACCCCGACCATATCCCACTAATAACTCCAAACCTATATCTCTTCAAAAGACAAAAACACAATTTTTCATAAACTACAGTAATCCTACCGTACTCCTACAGTACTCCTACAGTACTACTACAGTACCCCGACCATATCCCACTAATAACTCCAAACCTATATCCCTCCAACAGCCGAAAACGCCTTGCCTTTGTAAGCTATGACGTCACTTCTTAACAAACGGAAACTATTTTTTTATATATAGGTAATGATAATATTTTTTCAAACTAAAATCAGATAAAAGTTTGCAATTTTTTTCAAAAAAAAAAACCGTTCAAAAACCACAAAAAAAATCTGAATGACGACAATTTCCGATTCAAAACCAATCAGAAAATTAATCATTGAAAACTAAAAAATCTTGGCAAAAAAAGTCTCAAAAACCAGTTTTCAATTTTTCTGCAAACCCATCCCCAGCCGGCGCCTCTCAAACAGTTTTCGGCGGATAAGAAGGTCATTTTCGGTGTCTTTTCTGTCTGTGTCTCTCATTTTCTTGTACTTTTTTTCAGTTTTGTAAAGATGACCGGAAGGAGGGGCGACAAGAAGTTATGAATTTTCAATGAATTCTCTCACCCAAAAAAAAATGACACAAAAATGGAGGTTTTTTGTAGGTCAAGAAGGTCAAGTGTGCAAATATTTGACTTGGTTTTTCCCCTTTTTTGGGTAAAAACTACCTGTAGCATCAAGTATGCATGGTCAAATTGTTTAAAAATGTGTTCAAAGGTACTGTATAAGTTTTGGGATTTTTAAAAAAACAAACTTTCAAAAATTCTTAAATTGAAAAAAATTTCAAAAACTTTTTTTTTTTTTTTTTTGAATAAATCACAAATATATTACATTCCTATGTACAAACGTTTTCTATTGGTTTTCCGCCGGTCTTTCAGCTTAATTTTGGCAAATTTGTGTTACTGTAGCTCCAAAAGTACTCAAACACCGACTATCGTAACCGAAGACACCAAATTTGGCGGGATTTCAGTCTTGAGTTCCAAAAATGTAAGTGACGGGGTAAAAAATTACAGGGAATTCAAATTTTAAAGTAAAAAATTTGGAATATTTTTTATGAATAAATACTTCGGATAATAATATTCCAAATTTTTATTTTCAAAAAATTTTGGAGATGGGTTTAAAATTGGTGGGAATTCAAATTATTGTTTTTAAAAAATTTGAAAAAAAATTGTTCCAAAAATTTTTTAGAGCAATTTTTGTCAAGACCTGCAATTCAAAAAATAACTTTTTCAAATTAAGATTTACAAAACTATACATAAAAATTTTTAGCTGGCTTTTTCCTCTCAAAAAGATAAGCTTAACCAGGTGTGGGTTGGGCTAGAAGCGATAAAAACCCAATATTTACAAGTGAGAAAATCCGATTTTTCAGGGGATTTTCAGAAGATTTTCTTGGCTTTCTGCTGCTGGGAATAGTAATTTAAGTGATGCGTGTTAAGTTTTGGAACAAATTTTTTAAAAATAAATTTTCAAACAAAAATTCAAAAAAAATATTTCGGTTCAAAATCTGGTAACATAATCCATGTTAGTCTACTAGATGCCCTTTTAATACCCATACAATAATTTTAGCAAGATTTTGGTCACGTTTTGAAAATGGACACTTTATATTTTTGCAACTTTTCGAAATTTTTCGCGTGGGTGTGGGAGGTTGAAGTTAACTGATAAATAAATAAATTTCAGTATTGATAAGAGTTATAGACACTATGTCTAGGAAATTTGAAGGTCAGAATACAAAAATGGAAGTTTGGTTTTAATTTTTTTCCAAAAAAAAAAAAGACAAAATACCAGCCCATTCTGAATTTCACGCATCTGACGCATTGATCAACAAAAATCGATTTGAAAAATGTCAATAAATAGTAAATTTTAAGCTGATCAACTTGGTTTGTTGCAGCGCATTTCAAAAATTAAAGATTTGAAGAACTGAAGTTTCAGGAAATATGGTGCTAATTCTCAACCTTTTTTTTACCAACAAAAAAAACGCGAAAAATTAGCTAAATTCTCAAGTGCCAAGATTTATAAACCACACCCAATAAATATTTAAAAACTCTCCATCAATATTTTCCATCTAGAACACTTTGTGATGCATCAATCATTGCGTCATTGATGCTGAAGCTGGAGTTAATCGGATCAAAATGTCAGCTTTTCCGATCACAGTATGCACATTTTTTGAATTACTTGGAAATATTGATGGGTATAATAACAATGTGCTGATAAATTTAAATTTATAGACTGCAATGTGCATTGTTGTGGTAAAGTTCATTTTAGGTGCAGAGTCCTTTGGTAAATTCTTGTACAAATTTATTTCTAAAATGGCTCAAAAAAGTCCGAATAGTATGAAAATGCACCAGAATGACACCAGAAAAAATATAATGTGCAATTTAACCGATTCGAAAGTTTGGTGAACATTGGAAAAAACTCAGTAGCTTCAAAACGGTCTTAAATTTTTCGAAAACTACAGTAATCCTACCCCGTCAAAAAAAATTATCTTGGCTTGTGGTGCAAGAGACAACGTTAAAATTTCAAATTCGAACCCCAAGTTTTTCTGATTTAAACGTTTTTTTGATACTCAAATTTCTTCAATGATTTGTTTTTCACCTTAACCGCCAAAAACCTTCAGGTTTTAAGTTTATCCCCCGGTAACCCTCCCCCCACGCAAAAATACATCCGACCACACCAGATGATATTTGTTTTCGAGGAGAGGGCTCGCAAATCTTACGAGAGCTCACCGAATTTTTTATGCTTTGATGGTTTCGGACAAGGAACAAGTTTGTTTTTTTTTTGGGGAAATGGGAACTTTTTGAGGAACACTGACGAGTATTGGTAGTTGATAGGAAGATTTGGAGGTTAAGGGTTGGAAAATGTAATTGAACTAGATGTAATGAGTTCAACATAAAAACATTTGAAAAATTTGAAAATTTGTTTTTTGAAATTTTGAAAAATTGTTTCTTTTTTTTTGAAAACTTGAAAAAAAAATAATACATATATTTTGTACCGACCTGTATATTATTGCTATTTTCTTCTACAACATTGCAGAAGAGCCAGCCAAGACACGTCGATTGAGCAGTCGCCGTCATTATTTGGGGAAAATTTTCTGAAAAAATAAATGTTTTTTGGACTTTTCAAATTTATGTTTGCAAATCAAACTAAGTAATGAAATTCTTTCAAGAAAAGCTGAAAATCAAAACACAATTGTTATCAACAAGAAAAACTATCTAAAGATAGATTTTCCCCGGTTTCGCGTCATTTTTATTCTGATAAAAATGATAATTCCTCCTAAAAAATATGTTTAAAATATTAAAAAATTTGACAAGAAAATGATAAAATTTTTATGGAAAGCTAAAATAAGTAAAATTCGGGAAAAAATATTCAAAAAAGTCAAAAATGTCAGGTTTCAAAAAAGAGTGCGTGGTGGCTTAAAGTGTGCGGAGCCTAAAAAGGGGCGTGACGTAAACTTTTTTTTAAATTCAAAATTTTGAAATATTTGTTGAAAATCCAAAAATGCAATTACCAAACGATTTTTTCATCAATCAAACTTTTTGGATTTTTAACCAACACGTGGGCGTGGTCAATACTGGGCGGAGCCAAAAAAGAGGCGTGGCTTACTATTTGATTGTTTTTCTTTTTTTTTTGTTGCTATAAATTAATAGCATTTTTTTCCGAAAAAAATTAAATTGGGACCTAAAAAATTAGATATTTCTAGAATAAAAATGGAGCATTCCCAAAAGTAGGCGGAGTATAAAAAGGGGCGTAGCTTAAAATTAACGATTTTTTGAAAAAAAAAAGAGTTAATATTCAATTTTCATAATTTCAAAAAAAAAATAAAAAAATAGTTCTCGATTTTTAAAAAACAAAAAAAAAACCAAATTAAAAAAATATTTTCCAAAATTAAAATTTTTAATTTTTCAACCAATAAATGGGCGGAGCTTAAAGGCTTAGAAGCCTAATAAATTAAAACTAACTTTCTTTAAATATTACAGAAAAGGCCCGGCTATATGAAAAAAGTCCTAAAACTTGGCAGGAAAAAGTGGGCGGGGCCTGAAATCTGGTCACCCCCGCCGCAACTTTTATAGATAAATGTTGGAAGGGATTAAAAAAATTTGAATTACAAATTATTTTCGACACAAAAAACAGACGAACTTTTGAAAATCATTTTAATCGGATTGGTTTTCTGTTCAACGGACGGTCTCTCTCTCTCTCTCTCTCTGATCACAGTACTATTTCTCACATTTTGGCCGGTGAATTGGTTATTTTTAGAGGAATTTTGAACTTTTCATGTTTTTTCAAATGTACTATGATGTTGGGCAGATATATTTCTGTAAATTGGAAAAAAAAATTACCAAAAATATTGATTTTGAAGAAAGTTACAAGGATTTAAAATTTGTTGGGTTTTTTCTCAAAAAAATTTTTTTCGAAAATATTTTATTTCCAAAATTTCCATTTTTTGAACATTCTAGTTTCATTAATTTTATGAGCAGCTCCCAAATAAGTATAATCATGACCCAGATTTGAGAAAATTTGGGTCCCGCCGCGAAAAGTACAGTACCCCCAGGGATTTCGTGGCGGGACCTAACTTTTTTCAAATTGGAGCAAAGTAGGTCGTGGTTATACTCAAATTGAAGCTCTTGTTGAGCTGAATTAAAAAATTTTAATTTTGTAGACAATGGGATTACAAAAAGAAATTCTTAGAAAATATAAAATTTATATTTAAAAAAAAAACGTGCAATAAATTTCAAATTCAATTTTCCTGGCCTAAAATTGCTGAAATCGAGTGAGTAAGCTTCTTAGTTTTGTTATGCTGTGCCAGTTGAGCCGATGTCCAGGAGTCTGCAATAAACTGGTAGCGGAAGTCCTTTCCGGGAATCTGAAAATTTGATAAAAAATTGAAACCTCTAGATATTAGAAAATTACAAGATTTTTCTAGATTAACAGTGTGAATTTGTATTCTGCTCACCGAGAGCTTTAAAATAAGTATAATCATGCCCTATTTTGCTGAAATTCCAAAAATTGGGTCCCTCCACGAAAATCAAAGGGGTACTGTAGTTTTCGGGGCGGGACCTAACATTTTTCAAACCTGAAGAAAGTATGCCATGATTATACTTATTTTGAAGCTCTTGTTGTGCTGAGCTCGAATTTTGCGTTTTCCGTTGTACGCAAAATTCAGAAAAAAAATTGTAAAAGTTTCAAATTCCCGAAGAAAATGGTTGTTGTTAAAACAACATTTCACTCACTTTTCTCATTATTCCAGATTTATAATAAGATCTGATACTTCTCGACAAGAATTCATAATCCATTTTCAGATTTCCTTTTTCAGCACCCCAAAGCCTCGCCACCTCCTGTCGATCAACCATTTGGAACTCTAAACTCGATTTTTTCGTCCATTTTATGATTTTCGCTACATTTTTGTCGTTTTCTGACTTTAAAATCATTTGAAACAAGTAATTCCGCAATTTTTTATGAGAAGTGCTACGTGGATTTTTGGGGTTTCGGTTTTCCTGGTTACCTGGCTCCAGGTGGGTGCTGGAGACCATCTGAAAAATTTTTATTGCAAATTTAATCTACAATCACACTTTCTATATGAACTCAGCTCTCCAAGAGCTTCAAATTACATATAGTCATGACCTACTTTGCTCAAATTTGAAGAAAGTTGGGTCCCGCAGCGAAAAATACAGTAACCGGGGGGTTTTCGTGGTGGGACCAAGAAAGTAGGTCATGATTATACTCAAATTGAAGCTCTTGGTGAGCTGAGTAACAAAATTTTTTGAAAAACTCGAAATGGCACTTGGAAATTAAAATATCGTAAATTAAAAAATTTGAAAAACACTTAAAAATTTTTTTTGAAAATTGAAAATTCAGCTTTTTATCATATTTTTCATTTACTGGAAAATATGCAAAGTAACCACGAGATTTTCGTGGCGGTACCCAACTTTTTTGGAAAATAGGTTATAATTCTACTTGAATTCTTGGTAAGCTAGATAATACAGAACAGAGTAATTTTGAAAATGAGTGCAAAAAATAAGGGAAAAAGATGAAAATTTGAAAAATTGAAAAAAAAATTTTAGTTATTGCAAAATAATTTTGGATTAAAAATATATTTGTTTTTGTGACCATCATTACTAATTTTAAAAAATTTTGAAAATTATAAATTAATTTAGTATACTAAAGACCTATTCTCTACAATTTGAACAAGGGAAGTCTCACCACGAAAACTACAGTAACCTGAAGGTTTTCGTGGTGGGACCCAATTTTTTTTTTCAAATATGAGCGAAACAGGTCTTGATTATAGTTGAATTGAAACTCTTCGTTGACCAGAATAAATAATTTTTTTTAAAAATGATATAAATTTGAACTGTGTATATTTTTCTTACATGTAGTAAAATTGGAAAACAGAAAAAAAAACCAAAAAAAAAAACAAAAGAATCCATTTTATCAAATAATGTCAATTATTCTTGTCGGTCACATTAGCTACTAATAAACGTTGTGAAAAAGAGCCGAAACTGTAAAATTGCAGAGTGTGGAGATGGTATTAAATTTTATGGTGTCTGGAGCCGCTGGACGGATAAGATAGGTGAGATTTTTCTCCTTTTTCGGCATTTTTTTAAGAAGAATTATTGATTGGATTGGGAGGCAACATAACAATTATTAGACTCGCAATTGTGTGAAAACACTGAATTTCATAATGAAATTTCTTGAAAACTTCTCAAAAAAGTTATGGTGGTTCGAATATTTACCTAAAATTAGTTGAAATTTGAAATTTGACCGATCTGTCATAAAAATGTGATAAAATTTGGCAACTTCTTGTGATCCATCGACCTTAAATGTACCTAAATCAAGTTGGCACCCTAATTGGCCTTTCGAAAGTTAGTGCGGCAGTCTCTAATAGTGCGGCACCCATTTTTTTCGGTTACGAAAGCCACCTCAAAATATTCGACTACTTCCATGGTACTCTTGTTCATTTTTAATTCATTTTTAAATTTTCATATTAACATTGAATTTTAGTGTCTTTGTGATACAAAAATACACAATGTTCATGAATTTTCACATAAAGTATGAGGTTTTGAAGAGAATTTTGAGGTTAGTACTCTCGACAGTAGTTACCTCAAAATGGAAATTAGTTATCGAGAATTAGTGCGGCAGTCTCCTACACAAAATTGGCTTTATTGGCTTCTGTACAATTTTGTTCCAAAAAATTGGGTCCCAAAAAAAATTGGGTTTTTCAACGTGTAGCACTGATCAATTAAGGAATATTTGTATTTGCAATATCGGCTGACGCATGAGCTTCTTATTCTAGAAATTTTTTTTTTAAAGTGCACACACCTTGACAAAACAGTTGGCTTTTTGAATCAGCCGAGTAACTCGGCTGTCGGCTGTCAGCTGATTGGAAAAACGAGTCTTTCAGGAAGGTGTGTGCACTTTTTTAAAAACTTTTTTCTAGAATAAGAAGCTCAAGACTCAGCCGATATGGCAAATAAAAGTATTCCCTAATTGAGCATTGTTAATACGTTGAATAACGTTGATTTGCTCCATCAGCCGAGTCATCAGCCGCACAACTCTAGTAGTGATTATATTTTAATTGAAGCTTGAAAAGCATAAAATAGTCCTAAAAAATTAAAATTCCAATTTTTAAATTTTATTGATGACATTTTTCGAAGAGCGAGTTTTTTCGTTTCACCAAAACCTAACGTTTAACTATGGCAAACCTCTCTAAAACTTGGGTCCCTCCACGAAAACCACAATAACCCGAAAGTTTTCGTTGTGGGAAAAGGGATTTGGGAGAAAAAAAAACTGTTGTTTTTTACATACATGAGAAAGTAGTACCAGAATTCCTCCTCCTTGGTTTCTGCAAAATTTGATTTAAAATTCCGACTCATCTTCAGTTTGCAAGCATCAAACTAAATGTTGCACAATCCGAGACGAAATCAAGTGCTCAATGAGCCACATAAAAATGGAAGTGCTTTTTTCCAATTTCCAAACTTTGCTAAATTTTGTCATATTCATTTTTTTGAACATTTTTTTTTTGGAAACTAGACTTTATAAACTTGTCATGATTCAGTATGATCTGCGTTTTACAAATTTTTCCAACTTTTATTAATGCTTCGGTGAGTTGGCAATTTTAGAAAAATTAGCTTTTTTGCATGCAATATTTGATTCTTTAAAAAATTTTAATTTGCAAAACTAACCGAAATACGGGAGTTTTTATAATTTAAGCTAGGTCTTCCATGCAGGCGTTAAAATGCCTGCCTGCCTGACTACTATAGAAGTTCTAATTTAAGCAATTTCAATGAAAACATTCTTGACACATTTATAAGCATATCTCAAAAACTACAGAGCCATCAAAAATTGTCAATATACAAGTTGTAGTTTTTGAAATTTTCTACAATTCAATCAGTAGACTATTTTTTTATATCTGCAAAACCCATATAGTTACACAGCTTAACTTTTACCATATTTTTTTCCAGAATTCCACAAAATCAATGGCGATAATTTACGGAATTCCAGCAGATACATTCCATATGAATGCAACAAGATGGTACTCTTTCAATTTTACAGAATGCGTAGTAGCATGTCAGGAGAATCCTGAATGTGTGGTTGGTGAATTTTAGTTTTAAAAAAATTGAAAAAAAAAAACACTGAACATTTTTTCTTGAAGTATTTTTTTAATTTGGAATATTTCAAAAACTCGATTTTTACGCAATTTATTTGAAAAATTAGAACTCAGCTTACCAAGAGCTTTGATTTAAGTATAATCATGCCCTGTTTTGCTCTGATTTGAAAAAAAGTTGAGTCCCACTACGAAAACTACAGTAACCCCAAGGTTTCGTGGCGGGACCCATCTTTCTTCAATTTGGAGCGAAGTAGGTCATGATTATACTTAAGTTGAAGCTCCTTATACGTAAAATGCAGATTTGATATCAAAAACATAAAAAGTACAAAAATTCAAAAATTCAAAAATACTTTTTTCTTGAAAATTTTTTTAATTTGAAATATTTCAAAAACTCGATTTCTCAGCAGTTATATCTAACAATTTGAATTCAGCTCGTTAATAGCTTTTATTTAAGTATAATCATGACCTACTTTGCTCAAATTTGAGATAAGTTGGGTCCCACTACTAAAACTACAGTACCCTCAGAGGGTTTTCGTGGCGGGACCCAACTTTCTTCAACTTGGAGTGAAGTAGGCCATGATTATACTTAAAAAGAAGGCACTGGTGAGCTGAGTGTTAATTTGATGGTGAAATTTTGAAATTTTGAAAAAAAAAATGTCAAAAAATTGTTTTTTTGGAATATCAACTTTTTAAAAAATCCCATAATTTTCCTCAAAATCAACATTTTTCAGTAATTTTTGTTTTATTTTTTTCACAAGAATTTGAATTTTTGTGGAATTATTTTTTATTGTCAGAAATACGTTCAACTTTCTAGGTAGCGTACTCGGGAAACCAAAACTACTTTAACTACCCTTATTACATCCAGCCGGATGTATTCAGGTACGATGGGCCGAGTGACGTTTCTATTGTTGCTCTAAAAGTTGCTCTATCTGGAGCACAATGTCCACGTGGAAAAAATGCGCCAACTTTTAATAATGTGCCAGCAAAAGTGAGTTTTAGAAATAATTTTAAAAAAAAAAGTTTAATTTAAAAAAACGTTTTTCTCTCAGGGCTACCTTGTACTTTCCGATACTGCACAAGTATATACATATTGCAAATACAATTTCACTTTGGTGGGCACCAAGTTGACTTTTGCCCATGAAACTGGGAGTTACGATTGGGATTTTATCAACAAGTATGGGCAGGGGTGACTTTCCTAGTTTCCTCTGTAAAACTTTTATTTGTCATTTTTTGTGTTAGTCTTGTTAAAAATCAATTAGAGCTTGTGGTGATCTTGAAAATGAGTATAATCATGACCTACTGTGCTTGAATTTGAAAAAAGTTTGGTCCCGCCGCGAAAGGTTTTGGTGGTGAGACCCAACTTTTTTCAAATAGGAGGGAAATATGGCATGATTATACTTAAAAAGAAGTTACTGGTGAGCTGAGTATTAATTTGATACTGAAATTGTGAAGTTTGAAAAATAAAAAATAAACTGATTTTCAAAAAAAAAACAAAAACATTTCAGAGTTTTTCGGAAATTTGTTGTTGGAAGAAGTGAGATTTTTTCAAAATTTAATTTTTCATTTGATGTGGGCTTAAATTAATTTGTAAATTGAACAGCTCATAAAATACGTTTTCTGAAATAAAAAAGTTTTGAAAAAAAAATCCAAAACTGTCTTCAAAAACAGCGCTTTCATGACGATGGCTAAAAAAATTTGGAATGCAAAAATAGAAAACTTCGCTCTGAAAAAATTATTTTTAAGCCGAACCCCCCGGTTCAAGAGTTTAGATTTTCACAAGCTGCAACATTTTTGAACAAATTGTCCTTATCAATACCATCAGAAGCAGGGGTGTGCGGCAAATTTGCCGAATTTGCCGTTTGCCGAGCTCGGCAAGTTTGCCGAATTTGCCGATTAAAAAAAAAGATTAAAGGACGATCCGTTCTTCAAGTGCTATGCACTGCGGATCTGGGATTCAGGTACATTGCCTGGTGGTGATCCCTCTGGGCTGTAATTTAAGCCATGTCCTAGCCGGGGACTGTGGCCGATAATCCAGTCGTGGATTGCTCCACTTCCCAATAGAGGCTGGGTGAACCTAGGAGGTGCCGTTTGCCGAGCTCGGCAAGTTTGCCGAATTTGCCGAGCACGACAAATTTCAAAAAAGTAGATTTGCCGAATTTGCCGCACACGTCGAAAATTTGACAGTACAATTTTGACTAAAACTGTTGATTTTTTCGCCAAAAATTTAGTAAAATGACAACAAATTGAGTTATTTTGATGTTTAAGCAGACACACTACACCTAACTTATTCAGAAACCAGAATTCAGTAGTTTTGGTGCTCCAAAAAATATCAAAAAATATATAATTTTTCCGAGTTTGTTAAGCACGGCAAATTTGCCGAATTTGCCGTGCTCGGCAAATATTGGAAAAATAGATTTGCCGAATTTGCCGAGCTCGGCAAATTTTGAGATTTGCCGCACACCCCTGATCAGAAGGTCGCCGAGCAGCAGCGGCTGTCAATGTAAAAAAAGGTTTATACAGTCTTTAGTTATAAACAAATTGACACCCTCCGCACATCAAAGGAACAGAGGTCAGAAGATAGTACAGTATTATGGTAGTGTTATAAACAATTTCTAAAGTAGAATTATTATTCAAAAACTGCAAATTTTAGGTTTTCAAAATATTTTTCTAGTGTGTTTTTTGAATTATACGCTTGGATTTTGTCATCCGTCCGTCCGTTGAAAAGCCGACAAGACGAACGAAAACTTTTCCTTCTTCAGAACTAATGTCCTTGGCGTTAAATTTCTACAGTAAGAGTGTGTTTGAAATTCAACACTTTTAGTACAGATAAACCAAATTTTTAGCTTCAAGAAAAAGTTTTGGCGGCTTAAAAAATTACATAAATTAGTTAAAATTGAAAGTTTGACCCAGGGGTGCGCGGCAATCCAAAATTTCCGGCAACCGACAATTTCGGTGATTGCTGGTTTTGGAAACTTCCGGCAATCGGCAATTGCCGCGCACCCCTGGTTTGACCGAGTTGTCAAGCAGCTGAAAACTAATTTTTTTGAAATCGCCGTCTAATTTTGGGTTTATCAATCAATTATCTCGCGGTTTCATTCAGGAATATTTAAGATCCATGGATCACTAGATTTTGGAACACTTGGCCATTTCTCGCTCTTATCCTGGCTCAAAGCGAAGTCGATTTTAACAAAATGTGTGTTATATATTTTCCTACCACTTTGTAGTTGAAATTTTCTCAAATTAACCAAGCTCTGCCAAAGTAAATTACCGTATTTCTTTTATTAATATGGCTGCAATACTATTTTTCGATGGTCTTCCCGCTTGCAACACTAATAGGGAGTGCAAGTCTATTAGGGAGTGCAATACTAATTTTCAGAACATTTTCTGACTTGGAGCTTACTAGTTTTTTTCCTGAAAAAGCTCGAATCATATGTAAAAATTCAGAAAATTTGATTTTCATATAAGTTCAAAAACTTCAATCTCGTAGAAATGATGTGAAAACTGTTGCAAAATAGGCAAAAAATGTTGTTGAAATCCTGAAATTAGCGAGACGGTATGACTATTAGAGAGTGCAAGACTAATAGGGAGTGCAATACTAATTTTCGGAAGGTCTCCGAGGGGCAATACTAATAGGGAGGCCATATTAATAGAAGATATACGGTAAATCATTTATAGTCGATGCACCATGTTGGCCTTGCTCAGCTTTAGGAGCTTGTATCTAGGCGGTTTCGGTTTATGAGATACAAAATAGCAAGAAACCTTCCTCTGTTTGAATATGCTTGCTTCCTTATTTATATTTTCTCCCGGTTCAAAAAAAAATCGCACCCTTCTCATCACAATCAGTGTCTCTCACCATATTAGACCACGCCCTGTTTCTGCGGTTTTCTGTCCGTTCTTCTACTTTGACAGTTTTCTGTGGTACTTGCAAATTTGTATCAATTGTTTGGAGAATATTTCGATAAATTGTGAAATTTTACTTTATCTGATGACTATTGTGATATTGTGAAATATGTTGTGAAATTTATATATTTTTTGTTTGCGGGGTGTAGAGAAGACTTGTTTTGTTTTTTGCGTCTTTTGTATGGAAGGATTTTGCATATCTTTTACACGGAATGCACAACTAATAAATAATTTGAAATAAAGGTACAAGTTTTGAAAATGAAAAACTAATCTTTGTTCTTTCGCGTATAATAAGAATTTATTTTTTGCACAAGAACCTATAGATACGTTGTATTCCCAACGTTTCAAAAATAATATTTAAAAAATGTAGTCTAGATGTTGAAATCTTTACTTTCTGAAATTCAAACCCTGAATGTTTTCCTTTGCACAGGTAATATATTTGCTCAGAATTCATCACCTAGGGCGCCGATAAATGTGCCCCCGGCGGACACGACCCTTCCCCATAACTTTTTTATTGGATTTTCCTTTTTACTTGGTTGAGTGGAATTTATGGTTTTGTGTTCATTCACAACTTGTACAAAAAGTATCAATTTTATATTTCTGGTAGTTTTGCTTTCCGGCAAACGGCAATTCCGGCAATTACCAAAATTGCCGAAAAATTGATTGCGGTGCACCCCTGAGAACACATCAAAAAACAATTTCACCCAAGTTTTTTTCAGAAAACCAACTTCAAATTTACTTCTCCCTCTTGGTTTTATGCCTGCTTTAGACCCCGTTTTCGCAAAATGATCGATTCTGTTTCGACTATAATCACGCGGAGTCAGAATGTCTTGTTTCGGTTTGATCTACAAAAAATGCGGGAGTTGAGACGCAGACATCTCATATGATTTTGCATGGTTGACAGCGTGCTGACGTCACACCTTTTCTGGAAAAATATTCCCGCATTTTTTGTAGATCAAAATGTAATGAGACAGCCTGGCAACACGTGTATAATCAGAATAGCTCACAAGAGTTAGACGTCATTTTAAAGGCACGTGACACCTACTCAAATCCGAATGTGTTATACTTATTCCTATGTGTTACGAAAAAACAAATCTCACCTAATCTCCCCTTTTCTCTCTGAATGTATGCATTTTTCTTTCCAAAATCTGAAAACATCTTCACTCCCCCCGTGTGCCCCCCCCCCCCCCATCAACAGGGCAATATGCGCATGTGAGTGTGTCTCCGTCTCTCTGCGTCTCTCACTCTTACACACTCTCTCGTCGGGTCTCTGACTTCTCTCGCCTGTCGCCGCCCTTTCGTTTCACTTTTTTAGTGCATTATTTCTCATTTTTTCTTCTTCTTGTTTGCGGTTTTCATCTTGTTGTTGTTGTTTGTTTTTTCGATGTTTGAACGTTTTATGAGTCACGCATTGACCTTTTTCGCAATGGTTTTTGGCATTTTGTGAGGGTTCTCAGTGGATTTTAGGCCTAAATTTTGGGAGATTTCACGTGGTGTCAGGCTGTCTCATTGCGGTTTGATCTACGAAAAACGCGGGAATATTTTTCCAGAAAAATTGTGACGTCAGCACGCTCTTAACCATGCGAAACCAGATGAGATGTCTGCGTCTCTTTTCCCGCATTTTTCGAAGATCAAAACGAAATGGGACTTTCTGACTCCACGTGAGATTTTGCTTTTTTGTTCTGATTTTGCCCAAAAATTTGTTTTCTGACTTTTTTGCGCACTTGAGTTTTGCGTCAATGTCTTGAAAGGTCTCGGAAGGAAAATAGACGTGCCCGAGATCAGGCTCCGCCCACAAAATGGACGGAGATCCCAAAGGTCCATCTATTTACTTATTGTTTGTTAATCTGGAAAAATCGGATTTTCTTCAAAAGTTTTAAAATTTTTTCTCTAAAACTTTGAAATTTGCGCCGACGTAGCTTAGTAAAAGTGGGTGTGCCTTGTTAAGCTCCGCCCATAAAATGGACGGAGCTCCCAAAGGTCCATCTATTTACTTATTTTTTGATAATCTGGAAAAACAGGAATTTCTTTAAAAGGTTCACGTGGAGTCAGAATGTCTCATTTCGGTTTGATCTACATTAAATACGGGAGAAGAGACGCAGACAGCTCATTTGATTTCATGGTTAAGAACGTGCGGACGTCACAATTTTCTGGAACGATATTGCCGCATTTTTCGTAGATCAAACCGCAATGAGACAGCCTGACACCACGTGAAGGTTGAAGAACTTAGCTCTAATAATGAAATTCGCACCGACGAAACTGAGCAAAAGTTGTCGTAGTTTGTTAGGCTCCTCCCAAAAAAGGGGCGGAGCCTAATAGGTTCCTTTTTTTACAAAAATGTGGAAAAAAAATTCCGATACTTTCAAAGGTTTTGAATATTTATTTTTAAAATACAAACAAAACTTGATTATCGAAGTTCGGAAAAAATGCTCCGTTTAGGCTCCACCCACAAAAGGCGCGGAGCCTAACAGATTCATTTTTTGCAAAAAAAAAAAATGGAAAAATGCACGTGGAGTCAGAAAGTCCCATTTCGCTTTGATCTACGAAAAATGCGGGAGAAGAGACGCAGACTTTTCAACTGATTTCGCATGGTAAAGAGTGTGCTGACGTCACAATTTTTCTGGTAAAAAATTCCCGCATTTTTTGTAGATCAAACCGCAATGAGACAGCCTGACACCACGTGAAAATGTCGATATTTTCATTACTTTTAAATATTTCTTTTTAAAATATAAACATAACTTGATTATCAAACTTTGGAAAAAACTTGTCTGCCCGTTTAGGCTCCGCCCACAAAATGGTAGTTTATTTGCCCCTTTTTATTTTAGGAATTTGTTGGTTTTGGTCAAAAATCGAAGTTTTTGTATTTCGAGCCATTTTTTCTTTTAGAGGAGAGGATTAACCAAGGAGTGGGCGTGACCAATCAGGCTCCGCCCACAAAATGGCGGAGCTTATTACTACTTTTTTGCAAATCTAAAAAAATTCCCATTTTAGTCAAAAATACTTTCTTTTTTTTTTTTGAAAAAATTGAAAATGAATTTCCCGCCAAAATTTTTGAACTTCCTGTTTTTCGTTAGATTATAATTCAAATTTTTCTCCACTTTTTTTTTGGAAAAAATGTTTTTTAAAAAATAAATTTATTTTTTACCCTTTTTTTTAATTATTAGCGTAAACCTTTGTTTCCCCTAGAAACATCGATAATCAATTGCTACTTGCAGAACTTAAATATCGACTTAAAAATATTTTTCCATCACCAATGTCGCAATCGACATCATCCGAAGGAAGCGGTCCCGCAGCGAAAATCGCGAGGAAAAATTCACCGGAAAATGATCCGGAGACGGCGGAAATGTTCATTGTGAGTTTGAACACATTTTTACTGTGAAATATTGTATAATTCTGGAAAAACGACGTTTTTCTCAGTAGCGCGCACTTGCATTGGCGAGAAATTCAAAAATTCTAGTTTTTGGTTAAAAATCGTCGTTTTTTCTTTATCTAAATAGCTTTTTGATATTTTTAACTTCAGGTCGATGAAATAACGGACATGAGATACTCGACCACATGCCGTCAGTTGCAATTTCTCGTGAAGTGGGCGATTCCGGGCTCTGAAATGACGTGGCAACCGTTGGATGACTTCCCATTCGGGCTCAATCACTTTAGTATTCTGGATTATCGCAAAGATCACGAGGAAAAGTACGAAGCATGCTTGCAGAAACGTTAGTTTTTGTTGTTTTTTCTTGATTTTCTTTAATTTTTTCGTTGAAAATTGCAAAAATTCTGAACTTTTGCGTCATGGTGTACGTGCACAGCGGGCACGAGACTTGACGCGCAATTTAAAAAATACAATTTTTTCGCGAAAAAAACAGATTTTTCAACCTTTTTTCGTGGTTTTTCGAATTTTTTTCTTCAAAATTCAATTTAAAACGCATAAATTTTGTTAGAAAACCTATTCTACCCTGTTTTCTCCATAATTTATCGCAGAAAATTTCCAATTTTCAGTGAAATCTCAAAAAAATTAGATTTTCTTCATATTTTATTTTAAAAGCGTGTTTCAAACCTGCTTCAAATTAATTCTTAACCTAATTTCCGCATAAATTTCCTAAATTTTCAGAGCGGCGCTCAAAAGTCATGAAGGACGACGATCGAAGCTGGAATGTGAGCCGAAATGTACGAATTTATTGGAAAATTGTCAAATTTATGGATTTTTTTACTTAAAACTTGTGAATTTCACGCTTTTCTAACAAAAATTTGAATTAATTGTAAAAATATTGTTGAATCTGACGACGGAATTGCAGAAATCCCCGCAATTTGTCGTAAGATTCAGAAATTTTCAAATTTTTAGTCGAATCGCTCAAGAAATCGCTCAAAATCGTCGTCGAAACCTGCACAACGAACCGAGCCGATGACCCAACGCGAGAAATTTGACGCAATTCTTCAAATTTCCGAGATTTCCCTGGAAAAACAGTACAAACTTACCAATAAGAAGGTCCCGCGGCGATCACAGTTCACAGATCCGGATGCGCCGAAGAAAAAGTCAAAAGGCGCCCGCCATTATCGAGATCAAAATCTGAAAACCCTATTCAAATCCTCGCTTATCAGAAAATACAGAAAACCACAGGAGTCCGACGATGATTTGGAGCCCGATGTCGCCCAGGATTCACCCGAAAACACGCCCGCGCCGCCGACGAAATCGCCAGAAAGTTCGGGATTTTCGGAAAATTTGGAGAATTTGGGCGCCAATACGCCCTCGCCGAGCCCCGATTTTGAGGAAGAGCACTTGGAAAAGAAGCCGGAAACTGGGAATTTGACGGAAAATCGACCGAAAAGGGTACGGGATGCACCTTATCTTACGGAAAAATGCAGAAAAATTTGAAATTATCTCCAAATTGGCGTCAAATTAGGTGTTTTGGCGGTTTTTTGTGCAAACACCGCGAAAATACACCGAATCTTACGACAAAATACAAAAAATAGAGATTTTCTGCAAAAGGGCGTAAAGTTTGGTGTATTGGTTGATTTTTGCGCGTTAAAAATTGGATTTCACGACGAAATGTGTTAATTTTTGAAATTTTTGCCGAAATTTCAAAAAACTCCGCATTTTTTCGTAGGATTTAGTGTGACTAGGTTACTGTAGCACCACCAAAAGTGTGCAGTGCACCAGATCTTACGACAAACTGCAGAAAATTCAATATTTTACGGAAAATCTCCTAAAACATGCAAACGTCTCATTGAAAATTCAAGTTTTCTGCGATTTGTCGTAAGATTTTATGTATTGCACACATCTGACGCTACAGTAATCCCAGAAACACCGGATTTGACGACAATTTACAGAAAACTCGAATTTTCGGGTTAATATTTCCAAAATATCCATTTTTGAACACAATTTTCACCGAAAATCCCAGTTTTCTTCAATTTGTCGTAAGATTTTATGTATTGCACACATCTGAAGCTACAGTAATCCCAGAAACACCGGATTTGACGACAATTTGCAGAAAACTCAAATTTTCGGTGAAATTTTTCCAATAAATCCAATTTTGAATCCAATTTTCACCGAAAATTTCAGTTTTCTGCAATATCTCGTAAAATAAATTGTTTTGCCAACACATTTGAAGCTACAGTAATCCGAAGAAACACCGGAGTTGACGACAATTTGCACAAATATCGTTTTTCTGCAAATTGTCGTAAAATATGTTGCTTTATTCCACCAAAAAATTCAAAATTTTCAGGTTTATAGCCACGAAACGGCCGAATCAATGGAAAACTACGCGAAACTTCTCCTCTACACTGCTTTTGATACAAAATCCTGGGAAACACTTGGCGGTCACATCAAAAACGGCTTCCGACTGAGTTTTGTGTGCTCCAACGGGCTCACAATCATCGAAAATGTCGTTGAACTCAATAAAAATCTGAATAAATTCAGTGATTCGAGAGAATCTCGAATGGTCGCTGATTTGTTTGAATTACTCCTCAAAAAGGGTGTTGAATTTGATGAAAAGTGCGTTTTTTTTTTTCGGTGAAAATCGAATATTTTCCGAGAGATTTTGCATAAAAATCACTCAAAATTGATAAAATCTACTACAAATTTGCGTTAAGTACACAGAATCAGACGACAATATGCAGATTTTATCGAAAAAATTCCGAAAAACTGTAGATTTTGAGCTAAAAGTCGCTAATTATTTCATCGAAACCGTCAAAACAAAATTCCCGCAATTTGTCGTAAGATTCGGTGTATCGACACGGTTGATTGTGCACAGAATCGGCGATACAGTAACCCAAAGTCACATTTTGGATGAAAAATCAATAATTTCACACAGAAAAATTCAAAATATAAAGTTTTTCCAAAATTTTACCAAAAAAAAGGTTCAAAACACCGAATCCAACGACAAAATGCGATAATTCCACAGAAAAAATCAATAATTTCACTTTTTTTTTTTTGAAAAATTGATAAATATACCCTGAAAACCTATAAGATTACCCAAAAATCGATAATTTCAGAGAAAAAAAAATCAAAAAGGTCAAAACACCGAATCTGACGACAAATTGCAGATTTTTGCTGAAAATCGATAATTTCATTTTTAAAAATTGATAATTTCAACTAAAAAATCGGTAATTTTACAGAAAAATCAAAAATTTAAAACAAAATCAAAAAATTTAACAAAAAAAAATCAATATTTTTCAATCAAAAATAAATTTTCTACGAAAAATCAATAATTTCCACAACAAAAAATCGATAATTTCACAGATTTTTTTGTTGGAAAAATTGATAAATTCACACTAAAAACCTCAATTTTTACCGAAAATTCAAGTTTTGTGCAATTTGTCGTAAAATACAGTGTTTTGCACACATCTGACGCTACAGTAATCCAAGAAACAGATTTGACCAGATTTGACGACAATTCGCAGAAAATTCGAATTTTCGATGAAATTTTCCTGAAAAATACAATTTTCTTTACTTTTTCACGTTTTTGAACTCAATTCTTACCGAAAATTCAAGAAATTTTTACATTTCTGCAATTTGTCGTAAGATTCTGTGTACTGCACATATATATGGTTACAGTAATCTAAGAAACACCGGATTTGACGACAACTTGCAGAAATTTCGACTTTTTTCTGCAATTTGTCGTCAGATTGTGTTTACCAACAAAAAAAATCGATAATTTCACACGAAAAAAATTATCGATTTTTTCAGGACTTTACCGCCAACAATGTGTGCCGCCGTCCGTTCCACCCGTTACGACATTCGCCGTGATTTCCGTTGCCTCCATAATCAATATATTGATAAACGTCCACGAATGTGTGAATGGTTCAGTGCCACCGGCGGCGGCGGCTCCTGCGGCACCACCGAAATTTGCACATTTTGGAACAACGACGCTGGCTACCTTCCCAATACGCACCAACGCTCGAAATTCCACGTGGATTTGAGTGAATTCACTGGGAACAATTTGGGGCTCCTCGCGTTTTCAATGGCATGGCACGAGGATTTCATCGATAATAATTCTGGGGGGCCGGAAATCGTGAAAAATGTATGCAAAATTTGTGATTTTTCTCGAAAAATGATGCAGGAAAAATCGATAATTTTGCGAGCATTTTTACGCCAAAAACTAGTGGAAAATCGTGTGAATTCCATGCAAACACCGGACTTCACACGACAAATTGCGGATTTTCTGCAATTTTGCGTCAGATTCGGTGTATTTGGGTGTTTGCACAGATTCACAGGGGCTACAGTAATCCCCAAAGTTTAAAAATAAATAATTTTTGTTTCAAAATGATTCGAAAATGTGTGAAAAATGGGGCTTTTACAACAAATTTTATATGGAAATCGCGATTTTCGTACGATTTTCAATGAAAATTTTGAATTTATCGTGAATTTTCTCTACAAATCCGGAAAACGTGATTTTTCAGCCGTGAAAGTGCGATTTTTGAGCTGCGAAAAACTGCGAAAACTCCTGGTCCTGTGCAAACACATCGGTAATACACCGAACCTTACGACAGAATGCAGAATAATCCCGTTTAAACGTAGAATTTGAATTTTTCGCGTTTTGTCGTCAAAATTTTGCGCAATTTAATACTTTTTGTAGAAAAACTCCATTTTTTACCAAAAAAAAACCGTTCAAATCCAGTTTTCCGGTTACTGTAGCCATAAATCGGTGTTTACACCAAATCTGACGACAAATTGCAGAAAAAAGTCGAAATTTCTGCAAGTTGTCGTCGAATCCGGTGTTTCTTAGATTACTGTAGCCGTATATATGTGCAGTACACAGAATCTTACGACAAATTGCAGAAATGTAAAAATTTCTTGAATTTTCGGTAAGAATTGAGTTCAAAAACGTGAAAAAGTAAAGAAAATGGCTTTTTTTTTAAAGGTAAATTTCACCGAAAATTCGAATTTTCTGCGAATTGTCGTCAAATCTGGTGTTTCTTGGATTACTGTAGCGTCAGATGTGTGCAAAACACTGTATTTTACGACAAATTGCACAAAACTTGAATTTTCAGTAAAAATTGAGTTCAAAAACGTGAAAAAATCTAGAAAATTGCTTCTTTTTTTTTTGTTGATAATTTGACCGAATATTCAGATTTTTCTGCAAATTGTCGTCAAATCTGGTGTTTTTTGGATTACTGTAGCGTCAAATTTGTGCAAACACCTTTTACTTGAATTTTAGGTGGAAATTGAGATCAAATTGCATGTTTTAGGAGATTTTCAATAAAAATTTAAATTTTCTGCAGTTTGTCGTAAGATCTGGTGCACTGCAAACTTTTGGTGCTACAGTAACCTAGTCCACACTAAATCCTACGAAAAACTGCGGAGTTACGACAAAAAATATAGAAAATTTCATTTTTTTTTAAAGGTAAATTTCACCGAAAATTCGAATTTTTTGCAAATTGCTGTCAGTTTCAGTGTATTTGCGCAAGATTTTCATCCAATTTTCATTGAAAAATGCGATTTTCGCCCTGAAAAATCTCAAAATTTTTTAATTTTTTAATTTCCAGAACCGCTTCAACGCCCACATCGATGTCCCATGCTTCACCCTTTGGATGAACGGAAAAATGTGCGAAAAACTTGAAAATTCGCATGGATTATCGATTTTTCGGCCGCTCGGCACAGTGCTCGACGTCAACGAACTGAAAATCAAGATTACTGAACATTCGTCACGTTTTGTCGCAATTTTGCCGGTTTTTAATTTGAATTCCGACTGGAAAAATTGTTTTTTTCCCCTGGAAAATCAATAATTATCGATTTTTTTCTGTTGAATTCGTATTTTCTATAATTTGCCGTCGTTTTCACTCGATTTCCCACTGATTCATAATAATTTTCTTTAAAAACCCACTGAAAAATCGATTTTTCCGCTAGGGAATTAATTATTATTGATTTTTTTTTGATAGAAAATCGATTTTTATCGATTTTTCGCTAATATTTAAAAATCAATTTATCCTAATTTCTCACTGAAACCCCCCCCCCCCCTATTGCTATCATGAATTCATGATAGTTTTCTTTAAAACCCACTGAAAATCGATTTTCCGCTAGAAATTTATCGATTTTTCGCAAATTTTTCATCACTTTTTCCCGATCTCGTTGTTTTTATCCCGATTTCATGTCAAAAAAATCAATTCCGATTACAATTCCATGACCAATTCTAAATTACAGAAAAATCGATTTTTTACGAAATTTATCGATTTTTCGCTATTTTTTCATCACTTTTTCCCGATCTCGTTGTTTTTTTTTTGAATTATTGCTAAAAATCACTTCCGATTACAATTCCATGACCAATTCCGCCCAAACTATCGATTTTTTGCTTGAAAATCGATAATTTTTCAACCGATCTCTTGTTTTCTTTTTAATTATCATTAAAAATCACTTCCTCTCACAATTCCACCACCATTTCCGCCAACAAAATCCACAAAATTATCGATTTTTCCGCCGGAAAATCGATAATTCCTGTTTTTTTTGTATTTTCCCCTATTTTCTTAATTAAATTGCTTGTAGAATTGCCTAGTATCCTAGAATTCTAATAGTAACCGCTAATATTATTGATTTTTCCAAAAAAACCCTGAAATTATCGACTTTTACCTAAAAATTGTCGTTTTTCTTCTGTTTTTATTGTGTTTTTTCGCCGAAAATTGTCGCATATTGTTAATAGAATCTCATTTTCTGCCCAACATGGCGCAATTCTTTTAATTTACCCTGACTAATGTGCTTTTTCTCACTTTCTACACCATTTTTGTGAACTTTTATCGATTTTTTTTTCTCGTGATTTTCCCCCATATATCATTGACCTACTTCACACATATGCAACTTCTGAACACTGGAATAAATTTATTAATGTTTCATTACTAAAATCTTTTGAAATTGCGAATTAAATTGATTTAAATCGGGGTTTTGCCGCACTTTCTGCGATATATTGCAATTTTTCGGTTTGAACTCCCGCGCATTTGAATTAACGACACTCCGATATCCCGCCAGCGCGTGTTGTTTATCGCGTTTTGTTTTTTGAATAAAATTGTTTATTTTTGAGCCAAAATCTTTGATTTCAACGGTTTTTTCGTGATTTTTTGTTAGAATAACTGAAAATTTAGAGATTTCAAGCAAAAAACTATGCCAGAACCAACGGAATTGTCTGGAATCATCTCAAAACTTGAGGAAACCTACGCATTCGCCACCACCAGTCTTGGAAACGTATTTATACCGATTGCAGCGGCCAGAACCAAGAACGAGACGCTTTTAAGCTTGCTCGACAAGTTTTCGTGAGTTTTTTTTGCTGGAAAAGTTACATAAATCAATTAAAAATCAAAGTTTTGGGTGAAAATTCAAGTTTTTTCGAACTTTTCCCGGAAAAAATCGATAAAGTGTTTCAGATACAACGAAACTGTGCAAATGGTGGTTATTAAACAGATAGGACGCAAAAATAACTGCAATTATCAGGCAAAACTCGTGAAAAAGCTCGAAGGCTCAATGTTGGCGGCCGCCAGAATTTCCAATGAAGTTTTCGGGCCATTGGTGGGTTTTTAGGGTTAAAAACTTGGTTTTAAGTGAAAAAATAGTCAGAAAATTGAATTTTCCATAGTTTTAAAGCTAAAAAATCTCGAAAATCCCGTATTTCCAGATCGCCCAGGTGACCAGCACCACGGATAGCTACGCGTTTGCTCAAAACGACGAAAAAGGCACAATTTTCGTGCCGGGAGACGCTTTTGACGCGAAAATCGTGAAAAATGTGGGCCGATACGTGAATACCAGCAATCAACTGGTGCTAAAAATCAAGGAGCAAATCGAACGAAAAGGGTGTAAATGGGTCGCTGTTGAGGCTGTAAAACACTTTGTTGTCGAGGAAAATGAGGAGAAAGAGGTGGAAAATCGAGAAAAATCGATAAATTTTGATCTAGAGCTCGGAAAACTGCTGAAAAAGTGAATTTAGAGCAGAAAATTGGAGTTTTGAGCCGCCGAATGTCCAATGTTCAAGTAAAAAAATGTGAATTTAGAGCTAAAAAATTTAAAAAATGGCAAATTTCGACTAAAAATATAACTTTTCTCCCGAAAAAACGAATTTTTATGACAAAGTTGAGCCATTTTGGTATTTTTGCCCAAATTTCAGCTAACAACTTAAAAATGATCTAAAATATCCAAATTTTTGTATAAAAACCTAAAAGTTCTCCAAAAAGTTCAATTTTTTGCCCAAATTTCCGCTAAAACCTGGAAAATACTCTAAAATACCCAAATTTTTGTATAAGAACCTAAAAATTGCGAAAAAATATCCAAAAAAAAAAAAAGACTTTTTGTCCAATTTTCTGTTCAAAACACGGAAAAACTATCCAAATTGCACTAATTATACAAAAATCTGTTTTTTTTGGCCAAAAAAAATTTTTTTTCGGCTAAAAACTCGGAAAATTAATTAAAAATGCCCAAATTTTTGCCTAAAAACCGAAACATTGCAAAAAATTCACAAAAAACTCAATTTTCGCCCAATTTTCGAGCTGAAAACACGAAAAATGCTCAAATTTTTCCCCCAAAATATGCCGAAAATCAATAAAAATTTCAATTTTTTTCAGGCGGTAGCAACTGGAGAAGTAAAAATTTCGTGGGGAGTCGTTGTGGAAGTTGATGAAATGGAAGCACATGTATTAGATGAAAAGAATGGAATACTTGTTACGTTAGTAATGTTAAAAACTAAAAAAAATCTTAAAAATCTTAATTTTATAACTTTCTGTAAAAAAAACGAAAAAAAAAAATCGAATTTTTAGATAAAAACTCTGTAAAATCGAGAAAAATTGACTGTTTCGGGCTTATTTTCAGACAGAAATTAGAAATATAAAAGCTAATTTCACAGAAACATAAACTTTCACTAAAAATTGGCTTTTTACAAAATTTCTTCAGTGAAAATCTGGAAATTTTACCAGAAAAATTCCGGAAAAATGTCAAAATGTTGACCATAAATCGAAATTTGTACAAATTTTCGGAGAAAATTGCATTTGATCATCAAATTTCATCAGTTTTTACATTTTTTTCAGTGAATATCATACAATTTCACCAAAATATTGGAAAAAAATCGGGAAATTCACATTTTCTATGTGGAAAATATAAGAAACCAGCCGTGGACCGCACCTACGGCGCGGCCCCCGACTTTTTGAGAAAACACATTAGATATACGGTGTCTATCGCGGACCTCGATCGATGTCTGCTGCGCACTTAGCATAAGGTTTCCCAAAATTTCGTTGCTCTGATCAGAGATCAAACTACATAAGGACAGAAGGACACGCGCTTTATATATAGTAAATGATATAGGAAAAATCCTGGAATTTTCCAGATTTTTCTGTGAAATTCTAGAATATTTTTGGTTGAAAATGTCAAAAATCCAGAAAATTTTCAGAAAATTTCCCTGTATATTGTCTGTGACTTGTGTGTTTCTCTATCCGAATTGATGGTTTGAATAGTGGTATTCTCGGCTGAAATATGCAATAAATACCGTATTCCAACCAACAATTTGTGCAATAGAGCACATTTGTCACTGGAGATGCAGAAGCTATGCCCAAATTTTCATTTAGCGCGGAAATTTGGCTGTTTTCGGGTGTAAAGTAGAAAATTTGGAAATTTCGACATTAAAATTTATTATAAAATTTGAAAAAAAATCCATAAAAATCCCTTTTTTCTGACAATTTTCTGTTAAAAATTGGTAGTTTTTTGGGTTTTTTTAAATCCCAGTTTCCGAGGAAAGCTATAAATTTGGGTACGGTAACTCGGAATTTATGATGTTTTTTTTTAAAGCTGTAAAAACTGAAAAATTCTGCTCAATTTCCAATTTTTGTTGAAAACCTAGTGGTTTCTTGGATTGTTCTAATTTTTTATCAAAATCCTGCTGAAAATTAGAATTTTTAGCTTTTCCGCTTGTTTTTCGGAATTTTTTGTGGCTTTTTCCAGGTAAAAAATCCGTTTTTTACGGAAAAAACGGCAAATTTTTGAATTTTTCGATGTTTTTCCCATGAAAATCGGAAAATTTGTATTTTTTGTTTATTTTTAAAGGAAATTCGAATTTTTTTTCGTGGCGAGACCCAACCTTTTCAGACTTTGCGCAAAGTAGGTCAAAATTATACGGCAACTTGGCAACTGAATTTCCCAATACTGTCTGTGACTTGTGTGTTTCTCTATCCGAATTGATGGTTTGAATAGTGGTATTCTCGGCTGAAATATGCAATAAATACCGTATTCCAACCAACAATTCGGTGCAATAGAGCACATTTGTCACCGGGGATGCGGAAGCTATGCCCAAATTTTCATTTTTCAGGAAAAACACCTTTTAAAAGCCAAAATTGGGCCAAATTTCATAAATTTTTGGCCAAAAAACTTAAAATTTTCACCAAAAATCGCCTTTTTTTTTGCAGATGCCCAATTCTAAAATACACTGGCGGAGCAGATGATAGTCCTTCGGCTCGAGCACTAAATGACGTCATATCAATCGATAATCACGTTATGTTCAAAGCTATGCTAATCAATGGAAGATATGACGCTGTTGAATGGAAAAAAATTGCCGATTCTCATGAACTTGTGATGCCGAAAAAAGTGAACACGTCGGATTCGTATGCACAGACTCCTGCGTGTCTTGTGGTACGGGGTTTTGAGTGGAAATTTGGGATTTTCCGCTAAAAATGAGCTGAGAAAATCGGAAATTTTAACCCTAAATTGCCTGGAAATTCGGAATTTTGCGTTAAAAAAAGTGAAAAAAAAACATTCAATTTTAGATCCAAAAAGTTTATTTTGGAAGCTCCCACTTTGGCTGAAATTTTGATATTTCTGGTTAAATTTTACCGGTTTTATGCAGAATTTTTTATAATTTTCCACTTTAATTGGCATTTTAGAGCCTTAATTTTTACTAAAAATGCGCTAAAAATTTGATATTTTACTAACTTTTGTTAGAAATGTGAATATTTTATTAAAAAGGTTGATTTTTATGTAAATTAAATTATTTTGTCAACAAAAATTAGATAAAAATTCGGAAAACCCATTTTCCATACCGTTTTCAGATATTTCTGGCCTCCTTTGCAAAAAAATGAAAAATTGGAAATTTTCAGGAATTAAAAAAAATTCAAAATTTTTCAAATATCTAAACAAATTAGGATACTTTGACCGATTTTGCTACGCTTAGAAAAAGTTTTAGTCCATTTTCTAAATTTAAATCAATTTTCTGACGACATTTTTCAAAAAATTTGAAAAATTTCACACATTTTGACTAGTTTTTTTTCCAAAAATGTAAATTTTTTTTAAACTTTAAAAAAGTTTTTTAAATTAAAAAGCTGTAAAAACCGAAAAATTCTACCTAATTTCCAATTTTTTGTTGAAAACCTAGGATTAGCTTGGATTTTGCTAATTTTTCTCAAAATTGTGTTGAAAATCTGAATTTCTAAGCTTATCCGTTTTTTTTTCTAACATTTTCGGCGTTTTTCATCCCAGTTACCGAGGAATGCTATAAATTTTGAGTACGGCAACTCGGCAACTGAACTGAATTTCCCTGTATATTGTCTGTGACTTGTGTGTTTCTCTATCCGAATTGATGGTTTGAATAGTGGTATTCTCGGCTGAAACATGCAATAAATACCGTATTCCAACCAACAATTTGTGCAATAGAGCACATTTGTCACTGGAGATGCGGAAGCTATGCCCAAATTTTCAATTTTTCACGTGAAAACTTTGTCAAAATCACTAAATTTTCGCCTAAAAACCTGAAATATTCAGACAATCATGTTCCGAAAACTGCTCCAAAATCATCCAGAAGATATGGATCGATACTCATCAATATTGGATCAATTGCCACCGTCAGCACTTCCAGATTGCTATTTTTCCCGTGAAAATTGCACGGAATAATGGGATTTTTTTTTTGGTTTTTTTTTCGGTTTTATTCTCGAAAACGTGTTTGTCAATACTAATTATTGGGTTTTTTTTTCACAATTTTGCACTTATTTTCCGCACAAAATCGGTTAAAATTCCGGCTTTTTTTTACCTATTTTCACCCATTTTTTACCCCAAAAAACCGGAAAATCCATAGAAAATGTGCGATCGAGACGATTGTGCAAGTATCGCGAGCCGCTGCACCGGAGAAACTATCATTTGTGCATTTGTGGAATCAATCACACCGCCCAAGATTCGAGATAAGACGGGTAGGTTTTTTTTTTGCGGAAAAACTGCAAAATCCACTTAATTATCGATTTTTGGTGCGGAAAACGCCGAAAAATTGTCATTTTTGGGTTACTGTAGCCCCAAACATCACACCAATGCATCGGATCTTACGACAAAATGCAGAAAAAATTCGATTATTACGTAGAACCGCGTTTTTCCGCATTTTGTCGTAAAATCCGGTGCATTGATGCGGTTTTTGCACGGATTTAGGGATACGGTAACCACAAATTCGATTTTTCATTAAAAAATGACATAGTGCTAATTTTTCAAGTAAAAAACTGGATTTTTATATGAAAAATGTGATTTTGAGCATAAAAAGCGGCGTTTCCGGGCTAATTCACGATGTTTTTGGTTACTAAAAGCAAACACCAGACCTTACGACAAAATGCAGAAAAACCCGATTTTTCTGCATTTTGTCGTAAGATCTGGTGTCTAGACGCGGAAAAATCCTTTTTTTTTTCGCTTATAACTTAAAATTTCGGATTACTGTAGGCCCGATTCTGTGTAGACACCAGATCTCACGACAAATTGCAGAAAACGCTCAAAAGTGAAGTTTTACGCATTTTGTCGTAAAAGTTTCAATTTTTGACAGAAATTTAGCTTTTTTTAGCTGAAAATTTGAAAATTCAAGTGGAAATTAGTGAAAATTGCACCAAAAACAGATTTTTAGCGAAATGTTTGATTTCCGGATTACTGTAGCCCCAATTCTGTGCAAACACACCGCCTCACAGACACCGGATTTTACGACAAAATGCAGAAAATGAGCCACAATCCAACTTTTCTGCATTTTTTCGTGGGATCGGGTGTCGTCTAGCCGCCGTGATTGAACACAACAAGTTCCCCGAAAATGGTCATTTTCACTCAAAATTTCGAGGAAAAATCCTTTTTTTTCCGCTTAAAATTCAAAATTTCGGGTTACTGTAGCGATTCCGATTCTGTGCAGACACCAGATCTCACGACAAATTGCAGAAAACGCAGAAAAATTGAAATTGCTGTATTTTGTCGTGAAATCAGGGCCAGAATTTTCTTTTTTTTTTACAGAAATTGGGGTTTTTTTAAGCTGAAATATTGAAAAAATTCGGTGGAAATCGAGAAAATTGGCCCCAGTGCATTTTTCCCACAGTGCATTTTTTTTTCTCACTTCTACGACTTTAAAGGCGCGCGCATTTATACAAAATGGTCCCGTCATTGGTCTCGCCACGCGCTCAACAAATCAATGGGATGCGCGTGGCGAGACCATTGTGCGAAAATGCGCGCGGCTTTAAAGTCGTAGAAGTCCCTTCTCTATACAAACACACCAGATTTTACGACAAAATGCAGAAAATCTATTTTTCTGCATTTTGTCGTCGGATCGGGTGTCTTGGCGCTGTGTTTGCACAAAAGTGAGGCTACAGTAATCTCTGCATGCATTTTTTTGTAATTAAATTGACAAAAACTTTAATTTTTCGTTAAAAATACGAAATTTTTCATATTTTTCTAGATTTTTTAAAAGAAATAAATATAGTTATCGCTGAAAAAAAACAGCTGTCAGAGTCAAAAATTGCACGAAAAATGTTCAAAAAAAAAAAAGGAATTTTCATAGAAAAATGTACTAAAAACTAAAAATCCCCCCAATTTTCAGGCACCTACGAGCTGAAATGCCCATTTGCGGAAGGTTTCACAATGGAAATTGGCGATTTGTTCCTTTTTCACTTTGTTTTCGATGGCTCCTCGGAGAAATGCACACGTTTGACGCCGATTCCAAAGATGTTGGCTATGGTGTACGAGAAATTGTTGAAGGATCTTCGAAAAGCTAAAAAAGAGGGGAAAAGTATGGGTTTTTTGAGGAAAATTGCAGAAAAATTGCGATTTTTTACAAAAAATTGGAAAAAAAAAATCACTTTTCGAATTTTCTTGAGAAAATGTCGGAAAATTCAAATTTTCCTATTTTTTTCTTAATTGACATTTTTAATGAATTTCACGCAAAAATTGAAAAAGAGCTAATTTTTCCAGTCAAAAACAGGATTTTTATTTGGAAAATTTTGATTTTCAGCTTTGAAAACAGTGTTATCGGGTTAATTTTCGCAAAAATCTTAATTTTTCAATGTTTTTGGTTACTGTAGCCCCAGTTCTGTGCAAACACCGCTCCCAGGCGCCAGATCTTACGCCAATGTGCAGAAAAAAAAATGCAGAAAAAAAGAAGAAAATATTATCAAAAACGGTAGTTTCAATGCCATAGTTTTCGTAATTTTAGCCTAAAATAGAGTTTTTCTGCAATTTGTCGTCGAATTCGGTGTATAGTCGGCACACTACAGTAATCAAAAATTCAACATTTTTGCAGTGCACCCGCATTTTTTTCACAAAATTCGGATTTTGCAACATATTTTACGGTAAATTGCAGAAATATCGATTTTTCGTTGTGTTTGCACATAAAGTAGGCTACAGTAACCCAATTTTTAGAAAATTGTCATTCTCTTAGTAAAAAATGATTTTTTGTTTAAAAATATTAGAACTTTAAGCTTTTCCGCTTGTTTTTCTATCCCAGTTACCGAGGAATGCTATAAATTTTAATACGGCAACTCGGTAACTGAACTAAATTTCCCTGTATATTGTCTGTGACTTGTGTGTTTCTCTATCCGAATTGATGGTTTGAATAGTGGTATTCTCGGCTGAAATATGCAATAAATACCGTATTCCAACCAACAATTTGTGCAATAGAGCACATTTGTCACCGGAGATGCGGAAGCTATGCCCAAATTTTCCATTTTTCAGCCTGAAAACTTTGTCAAAATCGCTAAATTTTCGCCTAAATTTTCACGCCCTTTTTCTCAGATTTCGCGGTTTCTAGCTGAATTTTGAAATATCGAGGGTTACTGTAGCCCCAAAAATACGCAAACGCCGAATTTCACCCTATTTCTGAATTTTGAGCTGAAATTTTGAGTTTAGACTAAGAAAATGGCGAGGAATTCGATTTTAATGCTCAAAATTCCAATAAATTTTTTTTTGAACGTCTGAAAATTAAATTTTTCTGTGCAAAATGAGTATTTTTTTTTCGCGAAACTCAAATTTCTGTGACTTGTGTGTTTCTCTATCCGAATTGATGGTTTGAATAGTGGTATTCTCGGCTGAAATATGCAATAAATACCGTATTCCAACCAACAATTCGGTGCAATAGAGCACATTTGTCACTGGAGATGCGGAAGCTATGCCCAAATTTTCAATTTTTTTTGGGCTAAAAACTTCAAATTTATTTCCAATTTTCAGTGATCATCTCACCAACAGCCAACTGATCATCTCTCCGTCATCGTCTGCGTCTCTAATTTTTTTTTCGCAAAAATGTTTTTTTGTTTTTTTCTAAATTTCTCTGTTTCTCTGCTTCCTCGAAAACTTCAAAATCTCTCGGTTTCTCCCAATTTTTCTCATTTAAACTGGTATTCTTATCAAATTTGTTAATTGGTTTTTTAAATTTATTGACTTTTTACTGGTACTTCTCCTTTTTTTTGTAAGTTTTTTTGTACATTTTTCTATGAAAATTCCTTTTTTTTTTTTTGAAAATTTTTCCTGCAATTTTTGACTCTGACAGCTGTTTTTTTTTCAGCGATAACTATATTTATTTCTTTTAAAAAATCTAGAAAAATATGAAAAATTTCGTATTTTTAACGAAAAATTAAAGTTTTTGTCAATTTAATTACAAAAAAATGCATGCAGAGATTACTGTAGCCTCACTTTTGTGCAAACACAGCGCCAAGACACCAGATCCGACGACAAAATGCAGAAAAATAGATTTTCTGCATTTTGTCGTAAAATCCGGTGTGTTTGTATAGAGACGGGACTACAGTGCATTTTTTTCCAACTTCTACGACTTTAAAGGCGCGCGCATTTTCGCACATGGGTCTCGCCACGCGCATGGCGAGACCAATGACGGGACCATTTTGTATAAATGCGCGCGCCTTTAAAGTCGTAGAAGTTGGAAAAAAAATGCACTGTACAGTAACCCGTAAATTGAAATTTCGCAAAAATTCAGTTTTTGGGGCCAATTTTCTCGATTTCCACCGAAATTTTTCAATATTTCAGCTTAAAAAAACCTCAATTTCTGTAAAAAAAGAAAATTCTGGCCCTGATTTCACGACAAAATACAGAAATTTCAATTTTTCTGCGTTTTCTGCAATTTGTCGTAAGATCAGGTGTTTGCCAAACAACTGGGGCTACAGTAACCCGGAAATTGCAATTTTGGAAAAAACGGAAAATAGCAATTGTTGATGCGAATTTCTAGTTTTTAGCTAAAAAATCAGCTTAAAAATGATTTTTTTCAAGCTCCGGGCTACGGTAGCTCCGATTCTGTGCAAACACGGCGCCGAAACACCAAATCTGACGACAAATTGCAGAAAACCGCTAATTTTTACGCTTAGCCTAATGAAAATGTGATATTTTGCGCTGATACCTGCGTTTCTGACAATGTTTTCAGAAGTTTTCTGCAATTTGTCGTAAGATTTGGTGCCCCTATTTGTGTTTGCACAGAAACGGGGCTACCGTAACCAAATTTTTGCAAAAATTGCAGTTTTCTTGGTGAAAACTAGTTTTTTCTTCAAAATTAACTCGAAAATTTCCAGTTTTTTCGTCCAATTTCACGAAAAAGGCGTTTTCTGCAATTTGTCGTAAGATCCGGTTTGCCAAACAACTCATCGGGCTACAGTAACCCGAAAATTTCCAATTTTCCAGTTTTTCGCATCAAAAAATGGGTGTCACATGGGTTTTCGAAGCAGAACAAACGGCAAAATCAGTGGAACGACTGTTGGAATCGATCGGAGGCGATCTTCACGGAACATTTATCGTCGACGTCACCCCATTCAATCCGCCGACACCGAGTTCCGATTATCCGTCAAATGTGGTGATGCATCACTCGAAATGCCCACAATCAACGTTTTCCATTTGTGAGCACCCACCCGAGTTTTCAGTGGAAAAATCGCGAAAATTGAAGGAATCTGACCTAAAAACACTGCAACTTTTTTCCTGACGAGGGACGAGGAAAAGTGGTTTCTAGGCCATGGCCGAGGGGCCGACAAGTTTCAGCGGCCATTTATCTTGTATTGTTTTCCGCCTGTTTTCTTTTGTTTTTCATCGATTTTTTTTCGTTTTTTCTTAATAAAACTGATAAATAAATATTTTTTGCAGATGCTAAAACAATTTCCAAGTAAAAAAATAATGTATTCAGTGGGCAAGCAGCGGTGAAAGTGGGCATTGTAATATGATGGATTACGGGAATACAAAACCTAAACTTTTTCTGAAACATGATACATATGATGCTTAGATGCTGAGACTACCTGATTTTCATAACGAGACCGCTGAAAAAGTTTTGAGGTTTTCAAAATTCAACTTTTTTTGGTGAAAAAGTCGAGATTTTCGCACAAAACGTTGAATTTTGAAAACCTCAAAACTTTTTCAGCGGTCTCGTTATGAAAATCAGGTAATTTCAGCATCTAAGCATCATATGTATCATGTTTCAGAAAAAGTTTAGGTTTTGTATTCCCGTAATCCATCATTTTACATTGACCACTTTCACCGCTTCTTGCCCACTGAATACATAATTTTTTTACTTGGAAATTGTTTTATCATCTGCAAAAAATATTTATTTATCAGTTTTATTAAGATAAAACGAAAAAAATCGATGAAAAACGAAAGAAAACAGGCGGAAAACAAAGCAAGATAAATGGCCGCTGAAACTTGTCGGCCCCTCGGCCATGGCCTAGAAACCACTTTTCCTCGTCCCTCGTGAGGAAAAAGTTGCAGTGAAAAACTGAAAAATTTCGAATTTTTTGACCCGAAAACAGCGAAAATCTGTGAATTCTGACGTAAAAAATCGAAAGATTGTGTGGTTTTTCGAGAATTTCGTCTCAAAACCCTAAAAAATCGATAAATTTTACAAATATCGAGCATAAAATCGCCCAAAATTGTGACTTTTCCGCCAAAATTCGATATCTTTTCTGTATACACCATATTTGACGACAATTTGCAGAATTGTCGTAAAATGCGGTGTTTATAAACTAAATTTGTAATTTTTCACCTAAAAAATCGATAAAAACTGCTTTAAAACTGAAAATTTGCCGGAAAATTCGAAAAATGAGTCATTTTTCACCTAAAATTCAAAAATTTCAAGCTTTTTCAGGCCCAAAAGACACGTTCAAAAAAAGCCCGAAAGCTGTTTGTGACCGGGGATTCGATTTAATTCTCAGCAAGCTCAGCAGTGGATTAATAGCCGATAATGCCGGTAAAATTGAGGTAAAAATCGATTTTTTCAGCGCCGCCGGGTTACGGTAGCCTCGATTCTGTGCAAACACCACCGCTCCAATACACCGGATTTTACGACAGTAATTGCGGAAACATGCGTCTTTTCTGCATTTTGTCGTAAAATCCGATGCTTGCACACAATTGAGACAGACCGTAACCAAAAATCAAAAATTTTTCTGATCAAAAATGCCTGTTTTAGCGTCAAAATTTGAAAAAAAAATCCCGTTTTTCGAACTAAAAGCACGCAAATTTTCTATTCTTTTGCAATTTGTTGTAAAATTTGGTGCTTTGTACTGGATTTTACGACAAAAGTCGGAAACGTCGGATTTTCTGCATTTTGTCGTAAGATCCGGTGTACAAAAACTCGAAAATATAGATTTTTAAGCAGAAAATTGGCATTTTTGAGAGAAATTTGTGAAACATCTCTCTTTTCTTTCTCGTTATTTCAAGACGAATTGCAGAAAAGTCGAAGAAAAATAAATCCCGATTTAATTCGAATTTTCAACTTAAAAATCGATTTTGCAGCTAAAAAAAATCGAAAATTTCGGTGAAAAACGACGAAACTCGTAGTTTCTTGGGTTACGGTAGTCGCCATACACCGAATCCTACGACAAAATGCAGAAAACCCCAATTTTTCTGCATTTTGTCCTCAGTTTCGGCGTTTGCACTTGTAGCTTTCCGGTTTTTCAGTGATTTTGAAGATTTCCGGCAGGGTTTCGTGCTGAAAATTGGGAAAAATTGAATTTTTAATAAAATTTTCGGGTTACTGTAGCCTCGATCGTGTGCAAACACCGAATCTGACGAGAAATTGCAGAAAAATACGATTCTTCTGCATTTTGTCGTACGATTCGGTGTATGGGAGCTACCGTAACCTAGAAAACTTCGATTTTTGTTTTTTTTCTGTTTTTTTTGAGGAAAAATTGATTTTTTGTTGAAAATTCGAAATTTATTTCCCCAAAATGGCAATTTTAACATTTTTGCTCAAAAATCGACAATTTCGGATTTAGATACACCGAATCTGACGGCAAATTGCAGAAAGTACCAATTTTTCGGCTATAATACCGAGAAAATCAATGAATTGTCTTAAAAAACTGTGAAATTTGGAACTTTTCAGCAAATTTTTATCGAAAATGAAGCTTTCGCCAAAGTTTCTGCAATTTGTCGTCAAATCTTGTGCCTTGGGGCGGTGTTTGCACACAATCGGGGCTACCGTAGCCAAAATTGACAAATTTCGAGTTAATTTCATAGAAAAAACCATTTTTCACCAAGAAAATGCCAATTTTGTAAAAATTCGGGTTACTGTAGCCTCATTTGTGTGTGCAAACACCATGAAAAATCGATTTTTCTGCATTTTGCTGTAAAATAGGTTGCAAAATTTGAATTTTTGTGTAAAAAATGCGGGTGAACTGCAAAAATTTATTTTCAAACTTCGAATTTAGCGTTTTTGAAGTTTTTCAAGGCGAAAATCTCGATTTTCACCTGTTTTCGTCAGAAAATGTTGGTTTTTCCAAAAAAATCCTGTTTTTTTTTGCAGATAATAGGCAATGAATACAGTTTGTACAAGGATTGGATGATTCGAGTGGGCACAGCAACCCAAGGGACAACTGTCAAAGGAGTTGTCGTCGAAATTGAGTACGATCCGTCGATTATTGTGATTCAGTGCAAGGATATGATGATCGAATTCGTGAAAAGCGTCTTCAATAAATATGTACGGGATTTTTGCGCGGCGAAAATTACAGACAAATGCAGAAAAATGGAAAAAAACGCACAATTTTCACGGAAAAATGACGTTTTTGAGATTTTCGGGTTACTGTAGCCCCAGTTGTTTGGCAAACACCGGATCTTACGACAAATTGCAGAAAACGCATTTTTCGTGAAATTGGACGAAAAAACTGGAAATTTTCGAGTTAATTTTGAAGAAAAAACTAGTTTTCACCAAGAAAACTGCAATTTTGCACAAAAATTTGGTTACGGTAGCCCCGTTTCTGTGCAAACACAAATAGGGGCACCAAATCTTACGACAAATTGCAGAAAACTTGAAAACTTTGTCAGAAACGCAGCGCTTTCAGCGCAAAATATCACATTTTCATTAGGCTAAGCGTAAAAATTAGCGGTTTTCTGCAATTTGTCGTCAGATTTGGTGTTTCGGCGCCGTGTTTGCACAGAATTGGAGCTACCGTAGCCCGGAGCTTGAAAAAAAATCGTTTTTAAGCTGATTTTTTAGCTAAAAACTAGAAATTCACATCAACAATTGCTATTTTCCGTTTTTTCCAAATCTGAAAATTGCAATTTCCGGGTTACTGTAGCCCCAGTTGTTTGGCAAACACCGGATCTTACGACAAATTGCAGAAATCTTGAAGCTTTTGCCAGAAACGAAGATTTTAGTGTAAAAATCAGATTTTTCTGCAATTTGGCGTCAAATTTGGCGCCTGGGAGCGATGCTTCTTGCACAAAGTTGAGGCTACCGTAGCCCCGAGCTTGAAAAATTCTGATTTTTAGCTCAAAAACTGAAGTTTGAATTCAATCAAATTCGCACTTTTCAGTTTAAAATATGAAATTTTTTTGCAATTTCTGGGTTACTGTAGCCCCAATTCTGTGCAAACACCGCTCCCTGGCACCGGATCTTCCGACAAATTGCAGAAAACTCGAAAATTTCGCGAATTTTCTGCAATTTGTCGTCAAATTCTGTGTATAGGCACGCCGCTACAGTAATCAAAAATTCGAAGTTTGAAAATTTTTGCAGTTCACCCGCATTTTTTACACAAAAATTCAAATTTTGCAACCTATTTTACAGCAAAATGCAGAAAAATCGATTTTTCATGGTGTTTGCACACACAAATGAGGCTACAGTAACCCGAATTTTTACAAAATTGGCATTTTCTTGGTGAAAAATGGTTTTTTCTATGAAATTAACTCGAAATTTGTCAATTTTGGCTACGGTAGCCCCGATTGTGTGCAAACACCGCGCCCAGACATCAGATTTTACGACAAATTGCAGAAACTTTGGCGAAAGCTTCATTTTCGATAAAAATTTGCTGAAAAGTTCCAAATTTCACAGTTTTTTAAGACAATTCATTGATTTTCTCGGTATTATAGCCGAAAAATTGGTACTTTCTGCAATTTGCCGTCAGATTCGGTGTATCTAAATCCGAAATTGTCGATTTTTGAGCAAAAATGTTAAAATTGCCATTTTGGGGAAATAAATTTCGAATTTTCAACAAAAAATCAATTTTTCCCCGAAAAAAAAACAGAAAAAAAACAAAAATCGAAGTTTTCTAGGTTACGGTAGCTCCCATACACCGAATCGTACGACAAAATGCAGAAGAATCGTATTTTTCTGCAATTTCTCGTCAGATTCGGTGTTTGCACACAATCGAGGCTACAGTAACCCGAAAATTTTATTAAAAATTCAATTTTTCCCAATTTTCAGCACGAAACCCTGCCGGAAATCTTCAAAATCACTGAAAAACCGGAAAGTTACACTGCGCTCGACACCATGTGGCAATATCTCGGAATCGCGACAAAATTACGCAAAAAAACTTGATTTTATCGATTTTTTCACTGAATATTACCTAAAATCTCACTTATTATATGAAATTTAACTTATTTTTTTTCTTGAAAATTTGGATTTTTCTCGATTTTTATCGTTTTTACAACGATTTTATACCTTTTTGCCAATTTTTCAGCTTTTTTTTCAGAATTTTTGCAGATGGGCGTCGCATTTGACAGCTCGGATCGAGATTTGAGCTTTCGAATTGCTCTCGAATATTTCGACGATTTGCGGATCCTTTTTAATGCGAAATGCTCCGGATTGGAGCCTTGGCAGGTGAAAATTCGAGTTTTTCGACGACTGAAAAACCACAAAAAACTCTGAATTCGGGTTACGGTAGCTTAGTTTTAGTGCAAACACCAAAACTGACGACAAAATGCAGAAAAATCTGTTTTTCTGCATTTTGTCGTAAGATTCGGTGTATGTGGGAGGTACAGAGTACCCAGGAAATTTAAATTTTCGCAGTTTTCAATTTTTTTTCAGGCGAAAAATTGATTTTTGAGTCGGAAATTCAATTTTTCGCCTTAAAAAACCCGAAAAACGTGTGTGAATTTGGGTTACGGTAGCTCGATTTCAGTGCAAACACTGAATCTGACGACAAAATGCAGAAAAATCCCATTTTTCTGCAATTTGTCGTAAAATCCGGTACATTGGCGGTGTGCTTGCTCAAAATCGGAGTAACTGTGCATGGAAACCCGCACTGTTTGTGGAATTTCCGCCGAAAATCAAAGTTTTAGGTTACGGTACGGCACCAATACACCAAATCTTACGACAAATTGCAGAAACTTTCGATTGAAGTAAAAACTGCCTAATTTTCGCGATTTTTTTAACGGAAAAAATCAAAAACTTTGCCTAAAAACTCGAAAAAACCCTAAATTTTCTCATTTTTCACCCCAAAATGTTTGCAGATTGTCTCCTACGCAATTTCCCTATGCTTCCTGATCGCCTACATCAAACGAATGACCCGATCTAATGAGCCGCCACTTGTTCAGATCAGAAAATCGATATTCTCATTCCTTCGATCACTTCCGTGGGTCCGCCGAAAGTTGGAAGCTGATTTGGCGAAAGCTCAGGCTGAAATTGAGGATGAAGTTCATCAGAGTGATCATGTACGTCGAAATCAGCGCGAAAAATCATCGATTTTTATGTATAACACGCATCCGCCGGCACCGAATCTGACGACAAAATGCAGAAAATCCGATTTTTCGTCAATTTTTGGTTACTGTAGCCTCAAAGCAGCAACTCTGGCATTGAATTTCACGACAAATTGCAGAAATTTCAATTTTTCTGCGATTCGTCGTGGAATTCAGTGTTTGCACAGTTTTGGCGATACAGTAATCAGTAAATCCGATTTTTGTCATTTTTTGGTTTCTGCAGCTCGATTTTCCTGCAAAAACCGCAACTAAACACCGGATTTCACGCCAAAATGCAGAAATTTCGATTTTTCTGCATTTTGTCGTAAGATTCGGTGTTTGCACAGATTTGGCGATACAGTAGCCAGAAAATCCGATTTTTTGTCATTTTTTGGTTTCTGCAGCTCGATTTTTCCACAAACACAGCACCGGGACATCGAATTTCACGAAAAATTGCAGTAAATGTCGATTTTTTGTCAAAAATACCGAGAAAATCAATAAATTGTCTGGAAAACGGTGAAAATTTTGAACTTTTCAGCACAAGTTTTCAAAATTTCCTTCGAAAATGAAGCTTTTGCCGAATTTTCTGCAATTTGTCGTAAGATCTGGTGCCGGGGCGCGGTGTTTGCACACAATCGGGGCTACCGTACCCGAAATTGGCGCATTTTGTGAAAAACTGACAACAATTTTCGAGTTAATTTTATAGAAAACAACTATTTTTCACAAAGAAAATGTCAATGTTGTAAAAAAAAATGGGTTACTGTAGCCTCATTTGGGTGCAAACAGCACACTAAATTGACGTAAAAATGCAGAAAACTCGATTTTGCGGGGAAATTGTTGTTACTGTAGCTCGATTTTTCCGCAAACACCGCACCCAGGCACCGAATCTTACGACAAATTGCAGAAAACACTGGTTTTCTGCATTTTGTCGTAAGATCCGGTGTTTGCACAGTTTTGGCGCTACAGTAACCAGGAAATTCGCAATTTCTATAAAAAAAAACAGCGAAAAAGCTGAAAATTTAGCGTTTTCGGACGAAAAAAAAAGAGAAAGTTTTCCAAATTTCCAGATGCGAGAATTCTATAAATTCCTACCCGAACGATGTATGGATACAGAGGAAATTCTCGCCGACGGTCGACGTTATGCAATGATGGGAGAAAGAAGATATATGCAACATTATGATCCACAGACTCGGGAAGAGGACATGAAATTGTCGGCTAAGGTGGCTTTTTTGGCCGGAAAAATCACGATTTTAGGCCAAAAACTGGGCTTTTGCAGGCCGAAATTGAATTTTTTGGCCTAAAAATCCAGGATTTGACCTTACAAACCGGAGAAAAAAAATTTATTGGAAAAGTGTGTGTGATTTTTGGCAAAAATAAAATTGAAATTTTCAGTCGAAAAACATGGAGAAAAGCCAAATTTTAATCCTAAAATCGCTTTTTTCACATTAAAATTCAAAAACCCCAAGAATTCGGCTCTGAAATCGAATGTTTAGATTGAAAACCTCTGAAAATTCCGATTTTTTTAAATTCTTTGTCTGAAAAATTGAGTTTTCACAGAAAAAACAAGAAAAAACCCGAAAAATAGCATTTTAGAGTTAAATATGCAATTTTTTGCCTAAAAATCCAAAATTTGCCACTGAAATCTACCGAAAAAAGTTGAAAATAATGAATTTCTTTCGAAAATTTCAATATTCAACACAAAAAATTTGAAATTTTCAGTTGAAAATGTCATTTTTAGCCATTTTCATCGAATTTTAAGTTTTTAAAGTGTTTTTTCAACAAAACAAATCCAAAATTCCCTGGAAAAATATCGATTTTTTTGCAGCTCTTCGACCTCTTCGCTCACACGGACCCCCACCGATCCGACGCTTTTCCCGGAGTTCGTAAAATGGAGGCAGAAATTCTGAAAATGACTTGTGCAATGTTTCACGGAGGCAAAGATTCGTGTGGAGTTGTGGCAGGCGGTGGAACCGAGGCCTTGATGCTTGCCTGCCTTGCCTACCGTAACCGTAGCCGAGCTCGTGGAGAGTGGAGAGCCGAGATTGTTGCTCCGTCGACTGCTCATCCGGCATTGGATAAAGCTGCCGCGTTTTTTGATATGACTATTAAGAGAATTCAGGTAGAATTCGTAGAGTCAACAAAAAAAAACCCCCCGAAAAAAACATAAAATTAAAAAAAAATCGAAAACCGAGCCTGATAAGTTTGATTTCAGCTCAAAAACTAGATATTTGCACTGCAACTTTTTCCTCACGAGGGACGAGGAAAAGTGGTTTCTAGGCCATGGCCGAGGGGCCGACAAGTTTCAGCGGCCATTTATCTTGCTTTGTTTTCCGCCTGTTTTCTTTCGTTTTTCATCGATTTTTTTCGTTTTATCTTAATAAAACTGATAAATAAATATTTTTTGCAGATGCTAAAACAATTTCCAAGTAAAAAAATTATGTATTCAGTGGGCAAGCAGCGGTGAAAGTGGTCAATGCAATATGATGGATTACGGGAATACAAAACCTAAGCTTTTTCTGAAACATGATACATATGATGCTTAAATGCTGAAATTACCTGATTTTCATAACGAGACCGCTGAAAAAGTTTTGAGGTTTTCAAAATTCAACTTTTTTGGTGAAAAAGTCGAGATTTTCGCACAAAAAGTTGAATTTTGAAAACCTCAAAACTTTTTCAGCGGTCTCGTTATGAAAATCAGGTAATTTCAGCATCTAAGCATCATATGTATCATGTTTCAGAAAAAGCTTAGGTTTTGTATTCCCGTAATCCATCATATTGCATTGACCACTTTCACCGCTGCTTGCCCACTGAATACATAATTTTTTTACTTGGAAATTGTTTTAGCATCTGCAAAAAATATTTATTTATCAGTTTTATTAAGATAAAACGAAAAAAATCGATGAAAAACGAAAGAAAACAGGCGGAAAACAAAGCAAGATAAATGGCCGCTGAAACTTGTCGGCCCCTCGGCCATGGCCTAGAAACCACTTTTCCTCGTCCCTCTGAGGAAAAAGTTGCAGTGATTTGACTTCAAAATTCGCAATTTTCAGTCAAAAAGTCTGAAGTTTCATTGCAATTTCTGGGTTACTGTAGCTCCGTTTCTGTGCAAACACTGCTCCCAAACACCAGATCTTACGCCAAATTACAGAAAACTTGAAAATTTTCCGTTTTTTCTGCATTTTGTCGTCAAATTCGGTGTGTTTAGACACGCCACTAAAATCGGAATTTGCGAATTTTTTTCAGTGAGCCGCGGCTTTTTTTTAAACAAAATTCAAATTTTGCAACCTATTTTACGACAAAATGCAGAAAAATAGATTTTTCATGGTGTTTGCACACACAAATGAGGCTACAGTAACCCGAATTTTTACAAAATTGGCATTTTCCTCATGAAAAATGGGTTTTTCTTTAAAATTAACTCGAAAATTGCCAATTTCGCCTACAGTAGTCCCGATTGTGTACAAACACCGCGCCAAGGCACCAGATCTTACGACAAATTGCAGAAAAAATCAAATTTTCTGCAATTTGTCGTAAAATCGGGTGCAAAATGTTCAATTTTTGAGAGAATTTAAGCTTTTTTAGCTGAAAAATTGAAAAATTCATGTGAAAATTAGTGAAAATTGCACCAGAAAACCGAATTTTGGAAAACATTTTAATTTCGGGTTACTGTAGCCACACTGAATCTTACGACAAAATTCACAAAAATCTAATTTTTCTAAAAATGTGTCGTAAGATCTAGTGTTTACACAGAATCGGTGCTACAGTAACCCGAATTTTTACGAAAATGGCACATTCTCTTGGTGAAAAATGGCGATTTTTGTGCGAAAAAACCAAATTTTTTTGAAAATTAACTCGAAAATTGTCCATTTTCCTCCTCATTCCAGGTGTCGGAGACGGACGATCGTGCCAACGTTGGAGCCATGAAGCGAGCCATTGGACCCCGTACTTGTATGATAATTGCAAGTGCTCCAAATCATATCACCGGAACAGTTGACCCAATTGAAAAGCTCGCCAAGTTGGCTCAACGATATCATATTCCACTCCACGTGGATTGTACTCTCGGTGGATTCGTGTTGCCTTTTATGGAATACGCCGACTATTCGGTGCCTGCTTTCGATTTTCGCCTGCCTGGAGTCACGTCGATTTCAGCTGATCTGCATAGGGTTAGGGATTTTAGTGAAAATTTGGATTTTGGCGCGGGAAAAATTAACCGAAAATTGATAAAACTATCGAAAAATTCAGTGAAAAAAATTTTTTTTCTCATTTTTCTTTTTTCTAGTAAAAAATTCGAATTTAGCTCACTGAGCGCATTCATTTAAGTATAAACATGGCCTATTTTGCTTGAATTTGAAAAAAGTTGGGTCTCGCCACGAAAACCCCTGGGTTACCCGTAGTTTTCGTGGTGGGACTCAATGTTGCTCAGATTGGAGCAAAGTTGGTCATGATTATACTTAAATTGACGCTCGTGTGAGCCGGCGAGCACAGATTTAATACAAAAATCAGAATAAAATAAATAATGAAATAAAAATTTTGTTTTAAAAAATCCTTGAAAACCAAATTTTTGCATTTATCCGATCAAAAATCAAAAATCATTGGTTCTACAACTTGAGAAATTTCGAAAATTTGTGGAAAAATATCCTGAAATGCCGTTTTTCCTAAAACAACTGAATTTTTGGAAAAAAAAACCCCAAAACTAGTCAGAAAATGGAAAAAAAAGCGTTCAGTTTTGGCGTTTTTCGCGTACAACTGTGATTTTCAACGGTTTTTCGTGGACAAATCTCGAAAATTACAAAATTAGGTCTGAAAATTTGAAATTTCTGACATTTTAGAGAAATTTCCGTATCCAAAAAAAACCTCAAATTTTCCAGTATGGCCAATGCCCAGGCCGCCTATCAGTCCTGATGTACCGTGAGCCTGACACATAGGCATCCTTGCCTACCTGCCTAGGTACTAACAGGCCTATCTACCGGTCTACCTGCCTACCTACTTTTCTGTCTGGCTATATTCACTGCCCAATCTTTTTGCTTGCCTACTGTAGTACCTACCTACACATCCAGCAATGATCTAAATGCCTAAGCCTATCGGTTCGAAATGTGGTAGGTAGTACACTTGCCTTGCTGCATACCTGCCTAGGTACAAGTGCACTACCTATCACATTTTAAGCCGATGGGCAGAGGCATTTCGATCATTTTCGGATGTAGGTAGGCACTAAAGTAGACAGGCAAAAAGACTGGGTAGTCAATATAGCCAGACAGAAAAGTAGGTAGACAGGTAGGTAGGCAGGCAGGTCTGCAAATACCTAGGCAGGTATGCAACTAGGCAAGGATGCCTATGTGTCTCAAGCAACGAAGATTTCAAAGAATCTATGTTTCAGCAACTGCGACAAGGAAAATTTGACGAAATAATTTCAGATTTTAGCAAAATTTGGCTCTTTTTTTTCGAAATGTTTTGAAAAGTCTATTGTTCAAAAATAGATTATTTCCAGTATGGCCAATGCCCAGGCCGCCTATCAGTCCTGATGTACCGTGAGCCTGCGTTCCTCCGTCACCAGTTCTTCACCAACTCAGAATGGCCTGGCGGTTGCTACGCGACACCGACAATGTCCGGTGGACGGGATGGTGGAGCTGTGGCGACTGCGTGGGCTATGATGCTTCGAAAAGGACGAGATGGATACATCAACGCGGCTCAACGGATCATTGAGGCGACCCGGCAGCTCGCCTACCGCCTACAAGGCCTTGATGGGGTCTCGTTGAGGGGCTCCGCTGATCTGTGTGTGGTGGCGTTCACGACGAGCGAAGTTAATGTGTACAATTTGGTGGATGTTATGGTGCAAAAGGTATCGCCTGCCTGCCTGCCTACATGAGCGCCTACCACGCCTACTTCGGGCATGCCTATCTCGGACCTGTATAGTTAATTGCTTGCCTACCTACCCACCTGCCGATTTTATATTTACCTACCCACTAGCGTACCTACTTGCCTACCTACTAAAGCGTACCTGCCTTCCTACCAGCTTGCCTGTCTACCTACCCGCCTGCCTTTTTCACGCCTATACCGTGCATGTCTACCTTATTCCTGCATATTTTCCTGCTTGCCTGCCTAGGTCTCTGGGCGCTTACCTCTCGCCTATCTATGCGTCTATCGCCTACCTACGTGCCTATTTCATTCCTACAAGCATAGTCTGCCTAGATGCCTACGTGCCCCCCCCCCCGTAGTTACCTACCTGCCTAGTGCACCTACCTACCGACTTTGGTCAAAACTGGTAGGCAGGTACTACCCAACCCCATATATGCCTACCTGTAGGCATCAGGTAGGCGTAGGCGGCCCCCTGCTATTTCCCGATTTTCAGGGTTGGCACGTGGATCCACTGCTTTCGCCAGCTGCCGCCCGTGTACCGATCTCACTTTCAATGTGTGAAGAGGGAGTTTTGGATCATTTCCTGGAGGATTTGGAAATGGCGATTTGCAATTTGAAGTGATTTTCGCTAATTTTTCGTTAATTTAGGGATAAATTCAAATTTGCAGGTCAATGGAGCCTGCTGAGAAGCTCGGAACCACCGCATCGTTCTACCAAATGCTCCAGAAAGTCAATGATAAAACGCTCGTCGACGAGCTTTCACTGATCCGCCTCGCCGCCCATTATAGTATTCCACCGCCTGCCGAGAGAAGAAGTTTGAGGTGCTGAAAATCGGATTCAGCTCACTGAGAGCTTTCATTTAAGTATAATCATGACCTATTTTGCTTGAAAATGAAAAAGTTGGGTCCCGCCGCGAAAACCCCTGGGCTACTGTAGTTTTCGCGTCGGGACCCAACTTTTCTCAAATTAGAGCAAAATAGGCCATTATTATACTTAAATTGAAGCTCCTGAGCAGGCGAACACAAATATAATAATAAAATCTACCAAAAAATTGATTTAAACATTTTTCGAAAAAAAAAAGAAAAAAAATTTCTACTTTTTTCAAAAATTGCCAAAATTATTTTTTTCAATTTTTAATAATATTTTAGAATTTAGCTCACATTCAGCATCAATTGAAGTATAATCATGACCTATTTTGCTCCAATTTGAGAAAAGTTGGGTCCCGCCACGAAAACCCCTGGGTTTCTGTAGTTTTCGTGGCGGGCCAACTTTTCTCAAATTAGAGCAAATTGGGTCATGTTTATACTCAAATTGAAGCTCTTTGCAAACCAAATATAAATTTTCTAACCAAAATCAGAAATTTTGGGTCTCGCCACGACTTTTTGTCAATTTTTTTTTTCAGAACTCTTTCCGTCGAAGGCCGTAAACTGAGCATGCTGGGCGCCACGGGAGATATGGGAAAGAAGCTCGAGGAGCTCCGACGTGGATTCCAGAAGGAGAAGGAGGCGAAGCAGGAAGCGTTAAAAAATGAGAATTCCGAGGAGAAATAATTTTTTAAAAAATTCAATTTTCTGTTCAAAAACTAAAATTTGCGAATTTTAATAACAAATTTGAACTCAGCTCACCGAGAGCTTTAAAATAAGTATAATCATGACATACTTTGCAAAATTTTGGGTCCCGCCACAAAAACCCCCGGGTTACTGTAGCTGTTCGTGGTGGGACCCAAAATTTTCGAATTCCAGCAATGTAGGTCATAATTATACTTAAATGAAAGCTCTCTGTGAGCTGAATACGAATTTTGAGTTAAAATTTGAATTTTCCTGAAAATTTTGTAAAATTCCAATTTTTCATTTTTTTGCCTTTTTTTCAAAAAAAAAAAATTTTATTTTGTTCAATGCTACGCATTTTTGCCATTTCTCAAACTTTTTTATGTAAAATTTTCTATTTATGTACATAATTTTTGATTTTTTTTCTCTGAATAAACGCAAAACATTGTAAAAAATCGATTTTTTTTTCTCCAGATTTTACAATAATTCTGGGTTTCTCGTATTTTTTTAAATTTTATTTTTTTGGAACAATTTTTATTGTTTTTAGTTTGAAAAATGTTCTAGCATCCCTAATTTTTCAAATATTCGGCTTGAAACCATAATTTTTGTAGTTTTCGCGGTGAGACCTAATTCTACTTTTTGAGAAATTACCAAAATGCTCCAGATTATGAGAAATTCAAGGTTTTCACTATTTCCATAAAACCTAGCTCACTGAGAGCTTCAATTTGCGTATAAACACGACCTAATTTCTTCCAATTTGAGAAACTTCGGGTCCCACCACGAAAACCCCGGTGTACTGTACTTTTCGTTTCGGGACCCATTTTCGACGGAAAATAGGTCATGATTATACTTAATTTGAAGCTAAAAACACACTGAAATCGATAAAACAATTAAAAATTTCAAAAAAGTAAAATTGGTAGAAATTTTGGAGTTTTTTGTGAAAAAAATTTTTTTTTTTTTGAAAAACCACTAAAACCCTTTAAACTGACAAATTCAAAGTTTTCACTATTTTCAATCATCCCGTCTTACTGAGAGCTTCAAAATAAATATAATCATGTCTTATGGGTCCCACCACGAAAACTACAGTAACCCGGGAGGTTTTCGTGGCGAGACCCAAAGTAGGTCATGCTTATACTCATTTTGAGGCTCTCGGTAAGCTGAACTCAAAAATTGGAAAATTATAATGAAAAATCGAAAAAAGAGAAAAATTGTATTTATTAAGACAAAACAAATTTTTAACTTTTTTAAAATTACACATCAAACACAATTAACTTTTTCGAACTTTCAACATCAACAGCTTGGCAGTGAAAAACCAGAAAAAGCCCGAAAATTCCAATGAAAATCACAGGGGTCCACGGATCCGTCTCAGAGAACAGATCTTCCAAAAATTCCCGAGCCAATTGCCAAAAACTCTCCGGAGCCGGGAAATTCTCCGCATTTTCAGCCAAAAGCTCGAATTTTGCGCTGGAATTTGCCCAGTAGAACTCGTTTTTCACCAAATTCTTGTTTTCGAGCACTTTGAATATTTTCCCGTTGGCTCCGAGCATCACTGTGCGGAATTTCGGCATTTCTGGGGGAAATGTGACATTTTGGCAATATTTTCCCTCGAATCCCGTCAGGCATTCGCAGTAGACGTATTCTCGTGAAGTACGTGGATCCGTTGACGAGTAACATGGTGCATCGTTCTCGCAAGCGCACATCATTGAGCATTGACTTTTTGCTGAGAAAAATTCGGATTAAAATTTAGTTTAATTTAATTTAATTTATTACGATAGTAAGATAATGATAGTAAGAAAATAAGAATTTTTCGCTATTTTCGAGTCAAAATCGGAAAGTTCTTACATTTTAACTATCAAAAATGAATTCAGCTTGCCGAGAGCTTCAATTTAAGTATAATCATGGCCTACTTTGCTTCAGTTTGAAGAAGAGTTAGGTCCCGCCACGAAAACTACTGTAGGTTTCGTGGTGGGCTAATTTTTCGGATTCGAGAAAAGTAAGTCATGATTATACTTAAATTAAAACTAGAATCACGCTGAACTTGATTTTGAGAATGAAAATTTGTGTTTCTTAAATTTTGAAAAATTTTAATTTTAAAAAAATTCAAAAAAAAAACAATTTCAAAAAAATTGATTTTTCGAAACTTTCCCATGTTTATTTTAGTTTTATCGAATTCAGCGTGTTCTCCGCTTCAATTTAAGTATAATCATGACCTACTTTCCTCGAATTTGAAAAATTAGGGTCCCGCAACGAAAACTACTGTAGGTTTCGTGGTGGGACCCTAATTTTTCGGATTCGAGAAAAATAGGTCATTATTATACTTAAATTGAAGCTGAAAGCACGCTGAACTTGATTTTGAGAATGAAAATTTGTGTTTCTTAAATTTTGAAAAATTAGCGAAACCAAAGCTTCTGCTCGAGAACAACGCGTAATATTCTCACTAAATTCCATTATTCTCCGATTTTTTCGTTTTTTTTCCACTTACTCTGATCACAATTCGGGCCACAGAATCCTTCGTTACATCCCATCACTCCCTTCTTATTACATCTCATACCAACCAAGTGGGCAGCGTCCTCATCGCAATACTTGTCACAATACTCGCCGAACCAATTTCTGGAAAGATTTTGAATAAAGAGCAATTTTGGATGTCAATTTTTGGCAATTTGGTGCAAAAGTTAGTAGGGGAGCAATTCAGGATTAGTCAAGGAGCACTGAATCGCTACTGAGCAATTTCAGATGTCGATTTTTGCCTTTTCACTCATAGGTTAACGGCTTAACGTAGTCTCTCCAAAATAAAACTAGAGAGCTGTTTTCTATGTCGATTTCCGTTTTTTGAGCAATTTCGGATGTATAATTCAATTTTTCGAGCAAAAATCAGACACGTAACATTTTTTACGTCCAAAGAGCAGTTTTCCATGTAGATTTCTGCCCTTTTCAACGCAGAAATGCCCACAGACCAATTCAAGCTTTTTCTGTCAAAACGAGTAAATGACAATTTTCGAACGAAAGCATCGATTCATAACCAAATTTCAATCAAAAATAGGTTTTCTAAAGTCGATTTCCCAGTTTTTCACGCAAAAAATCGTTAAGAGAGTCGTTTTCTTTTTCAAATCCTAATTTTCCGGAGTTTAACCGAATATCACTTACCTCTCACACTTCACCTTGACCACCATCCCATCGAACGGTCTCGGTAGTTGATCCACGTTGATGATCCCCTGCAATGGATCAAACACTACCATATGCCAGTTTCTGGATCCATAGCGACTCTTCATAAACTTTGTCTGAAGCCTAATAGAGATGATCCCTCGGAAATCCATTTCCCGGTACTCAATATAGTGAGTGGAATTTGTATGAAGATCGATGGAGGTCACATTGGAATTGACGGCGATCTGCGTGGTCTGTGAGCTCTCGACTTTGAGCACGAGCTCCAGAGCTCCGGACTTGCCAGGATCGATGAACATCGCGTTGGAGAGCAGGAATAGAGAAGAAAGGGAGAAGAAAACAAATAGGTTACGCATTTTTGGTGTGAATGAAGGTAGACTAGTCGGTTTTTGAAGAGAGAAGGAAGATGGGATTGAGCGCGCGTCGAGCGTTTTAGACCGGGAAACGCCAGGTCAAAAACAGTTGCACAAAATCGATATTGGCAGTGTTGGTCTGAAAGGCCTGATTTCCTATACAAGCCTACAGGGTTGGGTGTTTATAGAAAATGTGCAGTGGCTCTGGAAGGGGTCAGATTAGTAGGAATATGGAAAGTCGATAATAGTGAAAACCTTGCGCCACATTAAATAACAGCAATTCGCCCAGCAGAGCGAATGGAACAGGTGCTGGTTACGATCGATAAGTAGATTCTTCTACGATAATAAGGATTTTAGGAAACTTGGCAGAAGATGAAGTCGACAGAGCACAATACAATTAGTTAATGCATATTGATGTGGTTGGATCAAGGGTGTCATCGAAGATCTACGATTTTTTGGTGGTTTCCAAAAGGAAAATGTTCCGTTTTTGAACAAAAACAATGGAAAAACAAACACCTGTACTGAGTTAAAACTAAAAAAAATCAAGAGTATAAGAATTTATTAAGCTCAATCAGTAAGAATTACAATCGAAGAAGCTTAGCCAACTCATTTGGCACCTCACTGTTGTTAAAAAATAGATGAGCTAAACTAGAACCCTTCCTGGCATACGTTGTTGCTTCGATCTTTGGAAAGTAGTTGAACGATTCCTTCTCACAATGCTTTCCTTCAAAATGTCCCAAACGACATTCACAAACTAGAGAGTCTTCCTGATTCCATGCTGTTTTAAGGCTTGAGACACATTTTCGGCCGTTTTGACAGTTGCAGGAATCTTTTTCAACGGGGAGCTTACAATCAAGTCCGTGGAATCCTTCTAAGCAGCCGAGAGTTCCGTTTTGAGTGCATCGCCTGTTAATTGAGCGGGCAACGTCGTCGTTGCAGAATTTGTTGCAGAAAGGCCATGCCAATATCTGAAAATTTTGATTTTATAATTTTTAAAAAATTTAGGCCTTAATTTTAAATTTTGATTTCAAAACCCACCTATTACACTTAATATCATATTGAAATCCAGTTAATGGCAAGATCACATTGTCTGAAGCCACACTTCTCACATGTGTATTCCAGCGTGTCGAACGTATAGTAAAGCATTCAATATCAAACTTCCGGACCGGATCAACCGAACCACAATTCACCAACACTATTCCAGGTCGTCCGAACTTTACAGGAATATTCGTCACAAATGCAACTTTATTAGGGAGAAGTCGGAGGTTAAACGAGCGTCTGTAAATTGGAAAATATACTTCCTCGGCCACTTCGACAGTTACATTCAGGGGAAATGCACTTTCTCAGGCGAATTGTCATATAACCATTAGAGTTGACGACAGAGATCAAAATTGCAAGGAATATGAGATATTTGAGCATAGTCTTGACTGCAAAGGACAACTGAGCTCTACGAGCCCACGGAGTGGGTATTTATAGAGAGAACGTGCAGTGTTTCTGGAAGGGGTCAGGTTAGTAGGAAGATCGGCTGTCTGATGACGTTAAAACCTTGTATACATTAAATTACTATAATTGACATACCAGAACAAATAGGGCAGGTGTTGGTTACGATCGATAAGTAGGTTCTTCTGCCATAAGGATTTTCGGAGGAGGACTTGGCAGAAGATTAGGACGACACTGTGTGAATTTGATGGGCTTACGTGGCACTATAGTTTATACATATTAATGTTCTTGGATTACAGTTGCCATCGAACGATTACAATTGTTTTGAGTTTTTTCGAAGAAACACCTTTGGTTCCAACATGATTGTCCTATGCATTTAAACCAGGGCTGTGCGGCAACCGGCAACCGAGTTGCCGGTTGCCGAAATTTTTTAGCTTCGGCAATTGCCGGTTGCCGAAAATTTTGGAGTTCAGCAACTTCGGCAACTGCCGATATCAATGTGAAACATTCTGCAGCTCATAAAAAGCATTCGGAGAGCCTGATAAATGCTAATATTTCGCCGTAAACGAGAAAACGACCATTATTTTTTAACCAAAACGCTCAAAAATATAATTTTAACAAAAAAAACTTTAAAACTTGGTTGCCGGTTGCCGAAAAGTTGCCAAAATTTCGGCAATCGAACGTTGCCGGTTGCCGAAAATTTCTGGGTTCGTCAACTTCGGCAATTGCCGGTTGCCGAAAATCCCGGTTGCCGCACAGCCCTGATTTAAACGTGTACTCATTTTAAAATTCATATTCATACAAGAATTAAAAGTAAAAAAAATCATTTTATTTTCATTAAGCTCAATATTAGGATTCACAATCGAGGAAGCGTGGCCAACTCATTCGGCACCCGACTGTTGTTATAAAACTGGCGTGCCAAATGAGAATCCTTCGTGGCATACGTAGTTGCTTCGATCTTTGGAAAGTAGTTGAACGATTTCTTCTCACAGTGTTTTCCTTCAAAATGTCCCAAACGACATTCACAAATTAGAGAGCCGTTCTGAGCCCATGTATTTTCGAGGCTTGAGACACACTTTCCCCCGTTTTGACACTTGCAGGAATCTGCAGGAACAGGAAGTTCGCAATTAGGTCCGTGGAATCCTTCTAGGCAGCCGAGAGTTCCGTTTTGTGTGCACCGCCTGTTAATTGTACGGGCAAAGTCGTCATTGCAAAAGTGGTCGCAGTGAAGGCCATGCCAATATCTGGAAATTGTGATTTTTCAAGAATCAGCATTTCAATTTCAATTTCAAAACTCACCTATTACACTTGATATCATAGCGGAATCCCGTAAATGGCAAGAATATATTGTCCGAAGCCACACTCCTCACATGGGTATTCCACCGTATCGAACGCAATGTAACACGATGGATTTGAAATTTTTCGACAGGACTGCAATCCACCAACACTAATCCCGGTCTTCCGAACTTTACAGGAATATTGGACACAAATCCCACTCTATTGGGCTTAAGTTGGAGATTGAATGAACGTTTATTGGTGGGAAAATACACTTCCTCGGCCACTTCGACAGTTACATTCAGGGGAAATGCACTTTTAAGGCGAATCGTCATATAACCATTAGAGTGGACGACAGAGATCAATATAGCAAGGAATATAAGATATTTGAGCATAACGCCTAGTATTCGAAAGACGACGGAGCACAATGAGCCACCGGAGTAGGTATTTATAGAGAGAACGCTCAGTCGTCCTGGAAGAGGTTGTTGGCGTTTGAAGATCGATAAGGTTAGACATGTCAATCGAGAATAGTGGCTACTAAAAACCAATATATCTCTTGGTACTTTGCCATTGTCTCATATTTAATTGCAGTACAGTGCACTTCTCGTTTGCCGAATTTGCCGTTTGGCGAGCTCGGTAGTTTTCGAAATTTACCGCACACATCAAAAATTTGACAATACAATTTTGGCCAAAACTAATGGTTGCTTTCGTCCCCAAAAATTTAGTTAAATGATACAAAATTTAGTTATTTTGATGTTTAAGCATACACACCACACGGAACTTATTCAGAAGCCTGATGTGCGTTAAGTATTCAGTAGTTTTGGTGCTCCAGAAAACATTTAAAAAAAGGTATTTTACAAGCGAAAGAGCTTCCAAATTTCAGGCTCATATAGCAAAGTTTTAGGACACTCCGAGTTAATTCATTCATTACAACAACTAATGGTACGAATATAGAATTAATTCCTCAATTAGATTTCAATCTCAATTCCTCACTATCTACGAAAATCTCCAGCAAATTCGGAACTATTCTTCATTTTATGAGTCATGGTTTTTCGTTGCAAAACTAAAACTGGAACGTTCATTCTGTTTGTTCGACGAATTTTGACTCAGTTTATGTGATTTTTTTGTTAAGACTATCTAAAAGCCTTACCGAAGTTGGTTTTTTTTTCGAATTCTGCAATTCTGCTACACTTTAAATAGGCGATTTGTCTATTTTGTCAGATAATAACTGTAACATGGCCTATTAGGTTCATAGGCCGGTGACCGAGTTTCCTCATTCCACGGCCACAAAGCAAAAGCCGGCATGTCATCGCCTTCAGCCATATAAATCAAACCTAAACTGTTTACAAACTTCCGATTCCACTTTTCTCTCTGCCATCTCTTCTCCCTAATAAAGAAATGGAGAAAAAACGAACGTGTTCGTTTATTTAGTGTAATGCAATGTTTGCCAGCTTCTGCTGCATTGTGAGGCGAATTCCTCGTATTTATCAGCATTTCCACCTCAAAAGTGGGAGATTTAGCAGTAAAAAGCGATTTTCTGAGGTTTTCGGAACAACTCGAAAAAAAGTCCGGCAATTTTTCTGTGGCTGGAAAATTGGATTTTTTCAAACATTCCGGCAAAGGGAGCAGTCGAGAAGTAATAGGGTTTTCTGTATTTTTTTTTTCGGAGACAGTCGAAATAATATGAAATGGAAATTCAGAAATTTTAGTTTTTTTTTTTTCAATTTTTGCGACAATCAGCTTTCAATCGTACTTTAAATTCATTTTTTCTATCCTCTCAGTGTCTGCGACCTCTCCATTCTCTCTCACATCATCTCCAGTTTCCCCGCAATGAAGAGACACGCTTCTTATCAAAACATGATGATGATGTTGATAACAACGTGTTCTTCCACCGTCATTTTTCTCTTTTGGTCAAAACCCCTTAACGATTTTGGTTTTGAACTTTGCGGTTTTAGGTCTAAAGCTTCTGACGTTTTATTTGGAAATTTTTATCTGATCTCGCTGTTAAAAATGATAGTTTTGCAGTTTTTGACCGTTAAAAAAATTTTCAAGCTTGGACTTTTTTCCCTTCTTCAGTCGTTAATCGTAAAGAAGCGAGCCAAGATCGTACAAGTTTTCCAGCTAAAAAAATGCGGGATCTGACTTCACAAATAGCTCAGTTGGCTAATGAAATTAAAGAATCGATTTGAAAACTGCTCCTTTGCCTAGGGCTTCCATGAAAGCCAGGCGCGGTTTCAGGGCCTGACGCCTGCCTCCAACCTGCCTGCCTATCGCCGGCCTCTTACCTCAGTTCTGCACTATGCACAGAATTCAAAGACTCGGTGTTTACACCACATAGTGCAAAAGGTGGTTCTTTCGGCGCGGACGACACTTTACGGGTTCCACGCCGCACTCTACAGGAGGCGCGGCGCAAGGCAGGTGGAGGTCGCCTACATGGAAGCTCCTTACCAGTTCGGTTAATTTTTGCGTGAAAATAGTGAAATCGACTTCACAATTTTCTCCGTTGCCTAGTTCAGTTGGTTTTTAAATCGAAAGCAAAGAATTCTACTCGAGAAATTGCTCGATCTACAAAAAATGCGGGAAATTTTCACTCAGGAAAATGTGACGTCAGCAAACTCTTAAGCATGCGAATTCAGTTGAAAAGACTGAGTTTCTTCTCCCGCATTTTTCGAAGATCAAACCAAAGTTGGACACTCGGACACCCACCACATGTAAATTTTTACTCGAATTTTCGCGTTTTGAACCAAGTTCCTTCGCAAAAAAAAAGGTTCCTCTTCGCCATTCATTTAAAAATCGGGGCTTAGCGGATTTGTTCCACTTTTTGTTCCTTTTTGTCGCATTTTTGTAGTCTGAGGAATGCAAAGTGACGTGGTTAGACGCATGTTTTTTTTTTCAGTTGGTCGGTCAACAATTTCCATTTTGATAACGACTGATGAGTGATTGATTGAGGTCTTTAAAAAACGTATTACTTTTTACTTACAATTTCGACTTTTTGATCGTTCGTTTTTTTCGCTGCTGAAATTGAAATTAGTGGGGTCTCTCATAATTTATGGGCGACTCCGTTCTGTTTTGTGCTCGATTACCTCCCGGAGCAGCAAAAACATATAAACAATGGAAAGAAAAACAGAATGGAAATGTGATTTGGGGTTTTGTTTTTGACGAATACGTAGCTGCTATTTCCGCCTATTATTCTCGCATTTTCTGTTAGTTTTGGGCAAAAATTGCTTCAGAAAATTCTTAGAAGATTTCTGAAACTTCTCGGAATTTTTTTGCATAGTTTTGGAAGGTCCTAGACCCGTTTCGTAAATTTCTGAAAAGTTCTAAAAACTTTTGGAATATTCGAGAAAAAAGTTCTAGATTATTTTCGAAAAGGTTAGACATTTCTAAAAATTTTTTGGTACTTTAGAAAAATTCAGAAGACGTCTAGAAGCTTCTGTAAGTTTTTAGAAGCTATCGGAGTTTTTTTGGAGAAATTCTAGAAATTCAGAAAATGTGCCAGAACATTTCATAAAAACTCTTGAAATTATTGGAAAAGTCTGAACAATTCTAGACCAGTCTGAAAAAATTCTGGAAAATTCTATAAGTATATTTAAAAGCTCAGTATTTTTCTAGATACTTCGGAAAATTCAAGAAAATTTTTTAAAAATTCCGGAGAATTCTGGAAGTTCAAGAAAATTCTGAAAAATTCTGAAAAGTTTCGGAGAATTCAGCAAAATTCAACAAAGAAAAATGCCGGAAATATCTGGAAAGTTATGGTGTATATTGAACGGTTTTGGAGATTTTTGTGAAAATCTCAACGAGATTCTGGAGTAACTTACCACTTTTTGCTCCAATTTTGCAAATTCAAATTTCGTTCTTCGACCGAACGGAGCCAAGCCGCCAGGTTTTCCTAGTAAATTTCCGTCTAAAGTTCACGCTTTGCAGCCTTTTGCGTCATAAAGTGCTCCGAGAGTAAGTATAACACAATTTATTCACATCAATTTGTATGTCTCCGGCTCCGAGAGCTTGTTGTTTTCTAACATTGGAGTAGAAAAGTCTGAAATTTTGCCGTAATATATCCATTTGAAGTAGAAAAAGTGATTCACTATTAGTTTTTCCGTCATTGTTCTGGGTTTGTTTCTGAAATTGCTTCAAATTTTCAAATTTCTAAAATCGACTTTCAGTTCATCTTCACCGTATTCTCGAACACCTCAGAAAAATACCTACTCGCTAGGGCTTCCATGGAAGGCAGGCGCGGTTTCAGGGCCTGACGCCTGCCTCCAACCTTCCTCATTTCTGCACTATCACGAGAAGTCAAAGGGTTGGTGTTCACACCAAATAGTGCGAAAGCTGGTTCTTTCGCCGCGGCCGACACTTTTCGGGTTCCGCGGCACTATACAGGAGGCGCGGCGCTAGGCAAGCGCCGCAGCGCCTTTTGTTGCCTACATGGAAGCCCCACGAAGACACACAGAGTCAGAAAGAGCATCACTAATATGTTGTGCTCTTTTGATGGTCGTTTCGCACTGATAAGCTGTTTATAAAAGTCAAATGATAATGCATCAATGACTTGCTCTCGCCCACCCACCAACTGACTCAGCTGGCTTCTCATGGGAACATTTTTGTGTTTTTGGACAGAAATCCTCATTTTCTCTTCTTTTTTGTTTCAAAAGCCAACATTTTCTTAAGTGATGAAAGTTTGCAAGCTTCATCTAATGATGAAAAATCCAATTTTCTTTGCAATTTTCAGTCTTCCCCCTCACCCGTGCGAAAGCTTGCAATTTTATTCCTCTTTTTTTCCCATACATAATTTCCAATGAGTCACTGTATAAACAACTGCAAAAAACAAAAAAAAAGTGTGAAAAATTGGAAAAGAAAAACTGAAAAAACAAAAGCAGCGTCCGTTGTTTGGTCGGCAAAAAGGAAAGGGGGCTAATTAGATTTGTTCTGTGTTGCTCCCTTTTCTTTCTGGCTCACCACAACGAAGACACAATCAGTTTTTTTCCTTTTTTCTGGCAAAATTTGGCCCATTTTTCACTAACCGTTTCTGAAATTCCCGCTTTTTTCCATTTTCCGAAAAGTTGTCCAGTTTTTCTAACTGTGTTAATTTCCGCAGCTTTCTGCAGCACTTTGTCAGATTTCTGTGGCATTTTTCCAATTTTCCGCCGCACATTGTTGGCATTCTACAGCACTTTGCCAACTTTCTGCAAAACTTTGTCACCTTTCAATAGCACTTTGCCTATTTTCTGCAGAACTTTCCCAGCTCTCTGTAGCACCTTGCCACTCTGGAGCACCTTGCCAGTTTCCTGACGCACATTTTCAACGTTCTTTCTATAATTTTTTTTGCTTTCCTTCTGGCGCATGCTGCCAACTTTCTGCAGCACTTTGCGAGCTTTCTGCAGCATTTTTCCTATTTTCTGTAGTGTCTGTTGAAAATTGTCAGTTTCCTGCAGCATGCTGTCAATTCTCGTTCTATTTTCAGCGCATCCTTCTCTTTTCCTATCTCTTTCGCAGATATTTTCAGTGAAGCCTCAAAATAGTATAGTAGTAACTAAAGTCACCCCAGGATAATCCGTCTTTTTCCCCTTCCCAAAATATTTGGTGCTCCCTGACCACCAATCTATATCCCGTCCCCCCGTTTTCTTTCAGGACTCCCTTCCGCTCTTTTTTCCACCTCTTTAGTTCATTGCCCATTTCACCAGTCGGCTCATAAGACCCCACCACCTTTTGCTCACTGCGTCTCTTTATGGCGAGTGTATCCATTTGGGTGTCCGGGAGGGGAGTCTTATGCTCAATTTAACAACAACACGCATGCCACAATTTTGACGGGCGCCGCAATTGTCTCTTTTTCCATGAGTCCTTCGTTCTCTTTCGAGTTTTAACTTCACCTGCCTTAAAAGTTAGATTTACAGCCGGAAATGTGGCAAATTTTCAGCTTTTGTTAGTGAAAAATTTTTTGATAGATCTAGCCGTTTTTCCAATGCTTTAACTTGAGAATATTCCGTTTTTCGGCAGATTTTTGACATTTTGAACAGAATTTGGGTACTTGTGTATTATTCCCCCTCATTTTTAAATATAAATTTTTAAATAAAAACGTGTGGAGTTTTTGTATTTTTAGGCTTAGAAAATAACCATTTCTAAGCCTAAAAAAGGAAAAGGGACACCACGTTTTATTAAAATGAATAATATTAAAATGAGGGGAAATAATACACAAGTACCAGAATTTGATCATAAATTTGTCGAGATTTCGACTTAAACTTGATATTCTCTTATCAGATTTGATTGAAAATTTCGAAAAGTCGATTAAGTTCATGCTTCAATTTTTTCTTGTATCACGTAGAATTCGAGCTTAATCGTCATTTTTAATTTGCCGGAAACCGATTTGCCGGAATATAAATTTCTGGCAAGTCGGCAATCGCCGAAAATTTTCTACAAATTTTGGTTATGCACATTTTTTTTCTGGAAATTTCAATTTTAATCGGCAAAATTGAAGGCATCCTATAAATGTTCCTACATCTATTTTGAGAAGTAAGAAAAATATATGAAAATATCTAAAGAAGTCGGGAAAAAAATTCCAAAAGGCACAGTTTTAAGTGTTTCCGTCTCAAAAAAATCTCTCTAAAAACTTCCGGCAAATTGATGTTTGGCAAACGGGCAAACAGGCAATTTTCCGGAAGTAACATTTTCCGGCAAACCGGCAATTCGGCAAATTTCTGGAAATAAAAATTTCCGGTTATTACCGCCCACCCCTGATTCTGAGCGTTTTTCAATCTATGGTGCATCGAAAAGTGCACTTTTCTCTAATAAGCATCTTCACCAAACATTTCATCATTTTTTAAAAACAATTCTGAATTTCCTGCGTTAATAAGCCAAAAAGGAGCCAATTTTTAATGCTCCAGTGTGCCGGAACTTTTTGAACTTTTATAAAATCTTAAAGTAGCGAGCGAAATCTTCTAGATTTTAGAAATGTCCACATTTTTTCGACCAAGAATTGCAGAATAAACTAGAAAAGTGACCAATTAGTCCTCTTTTAGTGCACTACTCGTTAGATCACGAGAAATTCGAGCCTAATCATCATCTTTCAACCAAAATAGAATTTGGTGATAATTAGCTGAATTCAAAAGTGCACTTTTTCTCTAATAAGCATGTCTTACATAAGATTTCAAAGCTTCTATATTATTATCGTCACTTTCAACAATACGACTTCCCAACCAACAAATTCCCAGACTTCCTGTCGAATTTGTAGCTTGTTAGAGCTGTTCTTCTTGTTTACTTGCTTGATAGTTCTAACATTGCCATTTCCGTGTACAACTCTCAGAAATATAACCTCGTTTCTCGAGTTTTATTAGTTAGGCGAGGAGCCTGCCCTTCATCAAACAGCTGCTCTGTTCTCACCGCATATGTGCATATATCAATTTGATTGAGCAGTTTCCGGTGTTTTATGCCAGATTTTTGAGAGATTGCAAATGCTGAAAGGCTTTTTGAGCTTTTCAGCTTTGGCTTTGGGAAAATTGGTTAGGAGAACTAGACGTGTGGCGGTTTTAGATTTCTTCGAAGCTCTTCAATATTCGAGTTCAAGCTAATTCTCGGCTCCAGGACCATTTCCTTCGCACTTCAAAGCACCTCAATTTCAAAAAGCGACAATTTTTGAGATTCTGGGCCCACAGATTTGCTTGGAGCGGCTTCTGGCTCTTTTATGAGCACTTTTTCTGAGTTTTCTCTGTAAAAATGCAGATTTATAAGTTTCAGATCTGCGATTCGTGTTTATCTCACTGAGAGCTTCAATTTAAATATAATCATGACCAACTTTGATCAAGTTTGAAAAAGGCTCGGTCCCGCTACGAAAACTACAGTAACCCTCTAGTTTCCGTGGCGGGACCCAATTTTTTGTAAATTTTTTTAGCAATATTGTTTCACGCATTGTGTTATTTAGCAGTTTTTGGGCTCTCTGAGCTGTTTCTCCCAGTTTCCACTGATTTCTTCGTTTGTTTTCCAACTATTGTGATGTGCGGGCGGTGTTTAATGTTTCTCCGGATACATGCTCTCACCACATAAATCAATTTGATATCCGACGGCTCTGCTCTTTTCCAATTTTTCCCCATTTTATCCCTTCTCCAAAAACACTCTACTTTATTGTTTTTTCTCGAGAAAATTGATTGCAAAGCTTTTTTTTGTAGAACTTGCTTCCCTCAGACGATATCTAGATTTTACATTTTTCTACAAATATTCTAGAAACACGCTGCCAAATTATTTGAAAATGACCTTTCGGCTTAAAAATAGAAAGTTCATGAGAGATGCAGACATGCCTACCACAACTAGACGTTGTTAAATGCCTGCCTCTTCATAAACACCTATCGACACTATATTATTATAATAACACACACACACACACAAGCGTTTTCCCTCTCCACAAAAAAGTATCAGCAGTGATTGGAGAAGCTTGAAGTACTCTATTAATAGTTTCTTCCTAGTTTTGGAAGGGTTTCTTCAAGAATTTGCGTATTCTGCACTAAATTAGATATTGTTGGTTCCAAAATTTGAAATGTTGCCTTTTGAACCCCCAAAATGGCCCAAAACTACCTACTTTTGTAAAGAAACGTTCTGAAAGCTTCTCAAAAAAAAAAACGAAATTTAGGTCATTTTAAGTCTAAAAAACCAAAATTTACATGATTTTTGCTCCATTTTTTTTCAAAAGTTGCATAGCTTTGTAGGCCTCAATTATAAATTTTCATTATTGAAATTCTCAGCACTTCTAGACACATTCTTCTTTCACGAACATGTCAATAACTCGCACATTGTCTTCTTGCTTAATCCGCTTACTTTTCAAGCTGATAGGCATTCTTGTTATCTGAATCCGTATCGTTTCGTTGAAATTCCACACCCTTTCTGACTACTTTTTGTACTTCTTCTTTTGCTACCTATAAAACCAGCATTTTCCAGATTACACTACGTAATGCATGTGTGCTAGACCCGGAAAATGTCATACTTCTCAACGATAACCAACGAGCTCGCCGTCGTCCTTCTGCTCATCGCTGCCGCGCTTCTCGTCGTTGTTTTCTGTTTGATTTGGATGTTAAAGTGCAGGAAGAGGTAAGGGAATTTTTGGGATTAGGAATATGATAAACACTTTAAAAAAATTGAACTGGGGAGTTTATGAAATTTTGAAAAATTCTGCATTTTTTAACCTAAATTTTTACCTAAACCTAAACTTTGAAATAATTTTCTTTAACTTTGGAAAATTGATAAAAAAAACGTCCAATTTTGCAAATTTCCGCCCCCAAAAAAAAATATCCGTAGATCAACTTCTTCCAGATCATCCCAACCACCGATCCTTCCCACGGTATCACGAATCGAGGAGCCATCGTGTACAAATGACGCCTTCGATGCCATCGAAGACACCTCGGCTCGGAAGATTGAAGAACGTCGCCGAGCACGTCAGCAGGCGCTTCAGTACTCGCCGAGAGCTGATTTGTCGCTGAGAAAGTGAGTTTTAAGTGACTATTTGAGAAAAATTATATTCTTTTCGGAAAAAAATGAATGAAATTTGAAAAAAATTCTGGGAAAACACTTTTTTCTTAGATACAGGTTTAAGCTTAAGTTAGGCTTGACATAGGCTTAGGCCGAGGTTTTAGGCTTAGGCTTAGCCTCAAGCTTAGTCTTAGGCTTATACCTAGGCTTCGGCGTAATCTGAGGCTTAGGCTTAAGAAAAGGCTTAGGCTTAGGTTTTAGGCTTAGGCTTAGCCTCAAGCTTAGTCTTAGGCTTATACCTAGGCTTAGGCGTAATCTGAGGCTTAGGCTTAAGAAAAGGCTTAGGCTTAGGTTTTAGGCTTAGGCTTAGCCTCAAGCTTAGTCTTAGGCTTATACCTAGGCTTAGGCGTAATCTGAGGCTTAGGCTTAAGAAAAGGCTTAGGCTTAGGTTTTAGGCTTAGGCTTAGCCTCAAGCTTAGTCTTAGGCTTATACCTAGGCTTAGGCGTAATCTGAGGCTTAGGCTTAGGCTTAAGAAAAGGCTTAGGCTTATGTTTAGGCTCAGGATTTGGCTTAGGCTTGGGCTTAGGCTTTGGCTTAGGCGTAGGCTTAGATTACGGTTTGGGCGTAGGCTTAGGTTACGGCTTAGGCTCAAGTTAGGCTTTACTTAGGTTTAGGCTCAGGGTTAGGCTTGGGCTTAAACTTTGGCTTATGACTAGGATTAGGCTTAGGCTTAGGGTTAGGCTTAGGCGTGGCCTTAGGCTTAGCCTTAGACTTAGGCTCAGGCTCATGCTCAGGCTCAGGCTCAGGCTCAGACTTATGCTTAGGATTAATATACCCAAAAACCAAAAAGTGGCTTTATGTTAAAAATTTTAATTTTTGCGGATTTTGATTGCTTTTTTTTCTCGGGAACTCACATTTTTGATGAAAACGATTTAAAAAAAACGTTTCTTAAGAAGATTTTTTTTTCTTGAAAAATCGATTTTTCCCCCCTAATTCCCTCAAAAATCCGCAAGTTCTTTCAGAATCGATCCAGAAATTGGAAAAGCGTTGGCCGTGGAGCAATTGATGCGTGATTCGCTCGTCTTCGACAGCCTTCCCCGTCCGCCACGTGGCAATGTGGAAATCGTGGCCGCCAAGCGAGACTATCTCTGAAATTGGCTGAAAATCGCTAAAATTCAAGAAAATTTTTCAATTTTTCCTGTTGCATTCCATATCTCTTGTACAATTTTCACTTCTGTTCTCTGAAATTTTTCGCGCCCCCCGCAACTGTTACCGGTATTTTGTTTCCCCATCACATTCCCCCGTTGTCCAAAAAATTTTATTGCCATAGGCTTTGCCCTCCCCTTTCCAACGGGTTTTTGTTGCACATTTTTTTCGGTTTTAATCAATAATAAAGATTCTAGTTTTCGAACATATCTGATTATGTTTGGAAAATTTGAAAAACTAAGAAAAATTGCAAAAAAAAATTTTCAGAACATTTTTTTTCAGAAAATTTTTTAATTTTTAATTTTTCTAGAATTTAATTATATAATTGTGTTCAGCTTGCTGAGAGCTTCAATTTAAGTATAATCACGGCCTACATTGATCAAATTTGAAAAAAGTTGGGTCTCGCCACGAAAACTAAAGTAACATTAGTTTTCGTGGCGGGATCCAATGTTGAGCGAAGTACTGTGTGGTCAACTATAAAACAAGATAAATTCGTTGAAAACTAAGTAAATTTTGAAAAATTGACCTTATTTCGAACTTTTTTGTGAAAAACATTTTTTTTTTGAAAAAATAACAAAATTATTTTTTTACAAAAAAATCTAGTTTTACCGAAGATTCATAAAAATATTCGTTTCTAGCTCACTGAGAGCTTCAATTTAAGTATAATCATGGCCTACTTTGATCAATTTTTAAAATAATTGGGTCTCGCCACGAAAACTACAGTAACCGTGGATTTTTCGTCGCGGGACCCAAATTTTTGCAAATTTAACTGAACCTGGGCATGATTATACTTTTTTTAAAGCTCTCAGTGAGCTGAAAACGAATATTCAGTCAAATAATGAAATTTCAGGAAAATATATTTCTTCTGGGAAACTGAAAAAAATAAAAATAATTTTAATATTTTTTTTGAGATTTTTTAAATTTTTTTTGAGATTTTTTTTTTTAATTTTGTATTTCTTCTATACGTATTGTTTAAAAAAAGTTAAAATGAATATTCAATAAAATGTTAAAAAAAGAAACTAATCGATTTATTAGAGCAACATCATCACCTAGTTTTGAAAGAAAAAAATACACGTAATTTTTGGGGAAAAAAAGAAATAAAATTTGAACGAAAAATCTAGAATTTGGATTCTTCCATTTCTCGGCTACTCGAAGAACTTGCAGATTTATTATCAAAATCCGAAGCTTCTGGATAATCCCGTGCTACCATATACAGGACGGCTAGGATACCAGCGGAGTAGATGAAGACTATGAAGACACCGACTAGACTGCAAAATGAATTTTTTGAAATATGGTTTTTAAATTTGAAATAAGCTCACTGAGAGCTTCAATTTAAGTATAATCATGACCTACTTCCGTAAAGTTTGAAAACATTTGGGTCCCACCACGAAAACTTCAGTAACCCAGAGGTTTTCGTGATGGGACCCATGTTTTTGCAAATTTAAGCTAGATTGGACATATTTGGACTTAAACTAAAGCTGAACGATAATTTTTTCGATAAAAAAAATGTTTTAATTTTTCAAAAAAAAAAACAATTAAAAATTTTTTTTCCAAAATTTTGCCGAATTCAATTTTATCAGTCCTGATATCGATTTTATTGAATTCGGAGTGTTTTAGCTTTTATTTCAATCATGACTATATTCGGAAAATGTTGGGACCTACCACGAAAACTACAGTAGCCGGGGAGGTTTTCGTGGTGGGACCCAACTATTCCAAAAACTGGGCATGTTTATATCCAAATTGATACTTAAAGTACACTGGATTCGATTAAATCACTAAAACATATTCTTCTAAAAAATTCAAAAATTTCGAGAGTTTTCAAAAATATTCAAACGAAAACTACAGTAGCCCGGAGGTTTTCGTAATGGGACCCAGCTTTTTTCGAATTTGATGGAACCTAGTCATGATTACACTTAAATTGAAGCTTTTGATGGTCTGAATTTGATTTATTGCATAAAAGTTTGATTTTCCATTTAGAAATCGGTTTTTTTTTCCAAAAAAAAGTTTAGTTGAAAACTTACCCAGTCATAATATAAAACAAGAGAGCATGTTTTTGAGCATATACCAAATATAAAAATGAGAAAATCGATAGTGTAATAGTGACAGACAAAACTTGCCGAGTGTTCAAAGGGACAGGCCGGCTAGCTGCTGGAACTGAAAAAGCTGAAATTTTCAACAACAAAAAAAAGTTGTTTTGTTGCAATATTTTTTTAAACTGTCATGATTAATGAATTCTGCAAAAAATTCAAATCCAGCTTGTTGAGAGCTTCAATTTAAGTATAATCATGACCTACTTCTGGTCCCACCACGAAAACTACAGTAACCCGAAAGGTTTTCGTGGCGGGACCCAACTTACTTGAAACTAGAGCAATGTGGGAATTTGATCATACTTAAAAAAAAAAAACTAACAAATGTATTTTGTATAGTTATAGGTTCAAGATTTGGAAAAATGGAAAAAATCAGGATTTTTAAAAATTTGAAATTTTTTTTTTGAAAGGTCAAAAAATATTCTAATTTTGATAAATTCTTGACTTTCACTAACTTATTCAAATCGGATATAACAAGAGCTTTGAAAAAAGTTTAATCATGACAAGGTTCTTTGAGTCCCACCACGAAAACTACAGTACCCCATGGGGCTTTCATGGCGGGACCCAACTTTTTTTCAGAATGAACCAAAGTGGGTCGTTATTATACTTATTTTGAAGCTCTCAGTGAGCAGAATTCAATGAGAACTATAAAAAATTTCAAAAGCCTAAAAATCTCAAAAATTTAGAAAACTCTCACCATGCGCCTCCATCGAGTATATTTTTGCAGACGAAGACATATTTCTTCCCAAAAGAAAAAAAACTCGTAAAATCTGCTGGTTTAGGTGAACATTCCTGTAAAATTGGTGAATAGGGAAAAGATGAAGGGCATTCTGGATGGCATCCGATAAAAAGTGAGAGATAGAGAGATGCAGAGAAAACAGGGAACCGGATTACGTATTGTCTGCGTCTCCACTGCCGCAGTGTATTCTCGCACCTCGTCTGAACCATTCTAACTGCTGCTTGTATAGCCATATAACAAGCCGATTTGCGACATTTCCGATGTCGCAAATTTTTGGGAAAAAGAGAGGGTGCTAACATTGATGGGATGGTTTTAGAGGTGATTTCGGAAGGTTTCTGGTTAAATTTTTCTCTTAATTGAGTTTTAATTGAAAAATAATGTTTTTATCAGATTCACCGTGTTTTCAGCTTCAATTTAAGTATAATCATGACCTGCTTTGCTTGAGTTTGAAAAAATTGGGTCCCACCACAAGAACTACAGTAACCCTGGGTTTTCGTGGCGGGACCCGAATTTTTCAGACTGAACGGAAATGGGTCATGATTATACTTAAATTGAAGTTTTCAGCGAGCTGAACACAAATATTTTTATAAATTTTTTATCTTCGGTAAAACTAAAAGTTTTCTGAAAAATAATAATTTTATTATTTTTTCAAAAAAAAAACTGTTTTCCACAAAAATTCTAAAGAATGTTTTTTTTCTAAATTTACTTACAATTAGTTTCATATACATTTGTATAAGTTCTGATTCTTTTTTGAAACCGGATTTTTGGAATTTAAAAAAAAAAATGTGTTTTGTCCAAAATTAAAATTTGGAAAAATTTAGATTGCATTAGTTTTTTAAAATTCTTTTTTCTTATCATTGAACATATCGTGCTTTTAGCTTCAATTAAAATATAATAATGACCTATTTCCATTCACTTAAAAATTTTTGGGTCTCGCCAGGAAAACTACAGTAACCCAGGTTTTCGTGGTGGGTCCCAACTTTTTCCTAACTGGAGTAAAGTAGGTCATGATTATATTTAAATCAAAGGTCTTGGTGAATTTATACACGTTTTAAAGTTAAAACTTCAGAATAATTTTTAAAAAACAGAATTTTTGGAATTAAAAAAAAACTTTTTAAAATTTTGTTCCAAACTCCTTTTCCGCAAAATCGATCTTATGAATGTTAAAATTATTTTAGTGGTATTTTGCGTGTTTTCAGCTTTAAAATGATTATAATCATGACTAGGTTTGAAGAAAGTTGGGTCCCGCCACGAAAACCTCTGGGTTACTGTAGTTTTCGTGGTGGGACCCAACAATAAGCAAAATGGGTCATGACTATGCTTAAATGAAAGCTCTCAAAAAGAACAGAAAGAAAAATGCAAGTAAAATGTTGATAAATAAAGTTTGTTGAAGAAAAAAATTTTAAAAAATTTCGCTGAGCATTTTTTTCAAAATTCAAAAAGAAGGAATTTTTCAGGGATCTGTAATTGAAATTTATGACTAGATTTTATAAAAAATCTCTGCAACATAATGCCTAAAAACTGACAAAGTGTGGAAAAAATTGGCAAACGTCGTCTGTGAAAGTGATACTAAAACTAAAATCAGTCAGTAGCACCTAGAAAAGCTAAAAGAATGCATATAATAGCTTCAACAATTGCCCATAGATATTTTTATTGTTCAAGAACAAGTTCTCGAGACTTCTTCTCTTATGGCATTGTATTACGCATACGGGTGGTTGGTGGTGAGGCGAGGCGCAAACCGTTCCACTTCTTTGTTTCGGAGAGAAGAATTGGGATTATTATTATTACTATGGGTTAATACTGTGAGGTTTGTAATTAGTATAATAAGTTTAAAAGACTAATAAATTTAGTTTTTTTGTTACTTAACAATGTTGTAGCAAAACATATGAGCTGTAAAATTTTGGTGTGTTTGCTTCTATCGATGCACCATGTATTAAACTTTCAAAAAAGCTCCTAATGTAAGACGTTACAATTTTTTAGTATAAATTATATAAATTTTACATACGACATTGCAGAGATTCTTTTTCAACATTTTCATTTTTTTTAGAAAATGCTAAAAAAAATTCTTAATTTTTCGAAAAAAATTTTTTTTTTTACTTTGAAAAAATTTTGCCGCCAAAATGTTTTTTTTCCACATTTTATTCGAATTTTTCATGCTGAGAGCTTAAATTTAAGTATAACCCCCATTTTGCTTTTTTTTGAAAAAGACTGGGTCCCACCACGAAAACCTGGGATTACTGTAGTTTTCGTAGCGGGACCCAACATTTTTCAAACCTAGTCATGATTATATGAATTTTGAAGCTGAATACATGCTGAATGCCATGACAATAATTGAAACATTAATAAAATTGGTTTTGTAGAGAATAGAGAATGGTTCCAAAAAAAATTTTTGATAAATTGCAAAAATTCATGTTTGTTTAAACCTCTGGTTTACTGTAGTTTTCGTGAAAAATATTTTTTATAAATCTTTAAAATAGCAGTTTTTTTTCAGAAAAAATTGAAAAAACTATTTGTACAAAACTACAAACTACAAAGTTTCCAGAAATAAAAAAAACGTTTAAAAACGTTAAACGCATACTGAGAATTATTGGAATTTTCCAAAATTTTGCAACAAAAAATCGAGGATATGAACAAAGATTGGGAGTGATATCCACCACCTATTTTCCCGAAAAAAACCGGCTTTCTCTTTTGAGGAATCTCCCCCAATTGAAATGACGCTAATAGAAGAGACAATGTGTAATTCTCGGAAAATTGAGGAAAAGTGGTGAAGTCAAATGTTTCAAAAGAAAGGCTTTTAAGTGGAAAACGGTTCAAACTTTAGACATTCGCAAAAAAAAAATATGGAAATTTTTGGTCTGAGTGTTTTTGGTTCAAAGTTTCTCCAAATTGTTAATCAAGTTATTAAACCAAAAAGGTAGACTTTATCCTATTTGTATTTACTAAAATATAAATTACCATAAATTGTTTTTTAAAAAACTATTGTTAAATTAGATCTAGAATCAGCATGCCAAAAAACCTAACTTTTCAGGTATTTGACATTAAAATTGGAAAAAAAATTAGCTAAAATTAAGGGATCATGAATTTTTGAAAAAATGTTGACTGCGGGTTTTTTTTAATTTAGGTTTTTTTGACATGTTAATTCCAAATTTAAAATAGTTTTTTTTTTCTGAAAAGATTCAGTTTTTCAATAATTAAAGTTTCAGTACCGTAATCCAGGAAATGTATTAAATGACTCCTAATGTTCCCCTTATTCCGAGATATGTATACCAAAAAATAAAATAAAAATTTCCTTGATTTTATATTTGAGCTTGAAATCACGAGTTTTATTTGTGCGCTCTTGTGAAAGTTCTCATTGGAGCGTGCTTGTTTTGTGTCGATTTACGGGAGCAAATAAGATTCTATATTGACGCAGAAAACATGGAGAGCTCCCGTAAATCAGCACGAAGCAAGCGTGCTCTAATGAGAATTTTTTTGGGCTTATTAAATATAAAATCAGGAAAATTTTTTTGAATTTTTTCACATCGATATTCGGAATCATGGGCAATGTTGGAGTCATTTAAAAATCTTTCCCAGATTCTGGTACTCCACCTTTAATAAATTGTGTGAGTCCTATAACAACCGCAGAAGAGAAATCGTTAAAAGGGTAAAATCACGTAAATCACTTAAAAGTAGTCAATTCAAAATAAAAAGCGACTGTACTCAAACAAGCTTGTATATATAGAAAACGGAAAAGCATCGCTTCGGAACTATGTATGTGTGACGGTGTGGGGGCTTGGAATGACCGCAACCGATAATCGCCTACTTTTTTTTCCCGTCCATCTTTCCGATAAATCACTCTCTCTTCCTTTCTCTCTGTCATTTGTAAAACGGATATTGTTGGTAGGAAAACACTTTGCTACATGTGTTTGGGTCAATGCTACCTGGGAAGCTTGTGTACAGACTTGGAGATTTGAAAATGTTATGACCTTTTTTTTTAGAAAAAATAGATAGCGAAAAAAAGGTTCTTCTCAGGCTGTTTGCGACAGTGAATGCAAAATTGATTTTAAAAAACCTGAATACTTATAGTTAGACCTTCTTAAAATTTAATCTTCCCGTCGAAAATACCATTTTCGAGAGTTCCAGAAAATTTCACAAGAACTTCAATTTTGAAACCAACCAACCAACCAACCATATGTATAGAAATAGTGTCTAGTCTTACACCTCATAGAGCACACAGCATTTCGATTTTTTGAAGAAACCAAAGAACCGAAATTTTGGGTTTTTCTAGAGCGTAGGTTTAGGGATAGGCTTACGCTTAGGCGGAAAAAAAGGAAAAACGACAAAAAATCAGGAAGGTGTACCCTAGAACTTGAATTCAGAAAATGTTTGGCCACTGCTGAAAAATTTCAAAGTGGATAACCGGACATGGGGATTTTTTCAAAATATATTCAAAATAGGTTGCCATCAAGTTGTCGAAAAAGCACGATAAGGATCTTGATGACGTCACACTTTTCTGGACAAATAAATCCCGCGTTTTTTGTAGATCATACCGTTATGGGACAGTCTCGTTTTCTCCGAATCTCTTTTTTTTGTACCGTAGTTATATTTGATCATGAAGTCTACCGAAAAGTATATTTTTTAATATTTTGTACTGCTCACTTACTACAATACAACTAGAGCTTCCGTTGAAACGCCTGCCTGCCTGCCTGACCTAAAGACGACATCCGCCTGCCTCTCACTTCAATACACGCCTTATGCCAAAACACATGCGATTTTTTTAATTTCTTAATTTGATTTTCAACAAATTGATAGAAATGCGAAAAATTTGAAAATTGAAAATTCATATCAAAATGCAGAAGATTTTTAGGCAGGCGTCAGGCCGTGAAATCGCGCCTATCTATCATGGAAACCCTAAATATGTACACCGCCTTAAAAATGACAAGAACTGAGAAAATACGACAAAAAATATTGCTCACACTAATAAATCTGGTTAAGTGGCCATGACGAAGATCAACTCCGAAGATTGCTCAGCGTTCGAAAACTCCTCAGAAAATGAAGGAGGGAACACTTATCGCAAGACGGGATTACTATTTAACCGGGTTTCCAAGTGTAGTAGAACATCAGTTCAACATGTCCGATGAAGTATATATGAGTAAGTGTTTTTATTTTATTCGTCGTGCTCTTTTGTTTCTCTAATTACATACGTACCAGGGCAAATTTCAAAATTTCAAAATTTGCCGCACACACTGATCCTGATCTTTTTTAGACTGTTATCCAGAGCTTGAAAGCCGTCCTGTAGAGTTTGAAAACCAATATCCAAAGCTTGAAAATGTTTCTGGGCTTGAAGACGACCATCCAAAGCGTGAAGACCCCCGGCCAGAGCTTGAAGACCATCATCTAGAGCTTAAAGAAACGTTTAATCTTGAAGACCAATATCCAGATCTTAAAGAAGTTTTAAAGTTCAACGACCGCCATCCGAAGCTTGAAGAACATTGTACAGAGCTTGAAGCCCTAGAGCTTGAATGCCATTATCCAGAGCTTAAAGACGTAGAGCTTGAAGACCCCGTCCTAAACCGTTTCGGAGCATTCGAAGGTTCCAACACTCCCATCAAACTTTCTCCTCAGCTATCCCAGAGTAACTACGTGGAATTCACGTATGACGTCGTCACGGACACTTATTCTCAACATCCGAAGCACGGATTTTTGGCTCAAGCTTTCAAAGTGAAAAATGTGCAGCGAGTTGAAAAGCACGAGATGGGCGGATATTTTTTCGGATATTTTCTAATAATGAATTTATCAATAAGTATTGATGTAGTTATTCAGGAAGAAATGTATCCGAACAAAAGAGTAACTATTAAGCAACATTTTAATATGATAAAACCTAGAAAAATTCTACAAGTTTTCTGTATAAACGATATGCAAGTCCATTATCCGATATCCGATGTTGCTCGGCTAATAAGTTTTAAGGTCTCGGTAAGGAAAACTTGTAGAATTTTTCTAGGTTTTATCATATTAAAATGTTGCTTAATAGTTACTCTTTGGTTCGGATATATTTCTTCCAGAAACGAAACTTCCAAAACTTGCACGAATGGAACAATTGGATGACGGCCTATTTGAGTATGGAACGAGGAGATATAGATGGAAATGTAAGTGTGACATTTTTTAAAACAACTTTTGAAAAATTCAAATAATTTCTAGATCTCATGGTATTTCGATCTTAGATCACTGGAAAAATCGATCGAAAAAATGGAAATTCGTTTTGCGGGATTTAAACAATTCGAAAGGGCAAAGGTCGAGATGACGGCCCGATTTGGAGACGTGAGCCAATATCGATTTTTTGAATTTAAAATTGTTTCCCTTTTTCAGATTGGCATTAAATTTCCGACCAATGGCTCGCTAACATTGACAGAGCCAAAAAATACTGGACTACTGAAGATTCAGGCAACACTTTTCGGAGACGAACGCTTGCTTGCGTTCCAGCAAGCTCAGATTTTCGGAACAACGTTTACAAGAGGAAGACAGCGACGAGACGAAAGCTTTTCAGTCAAAATTTGGCTTAACGATTGAACTTTTCGAATTTCGATTTTTCTGTAAACATTCAATAAAATTTTTTTTAAAGAATATTTTTGTTTGATCCATTTGTCTGTCTGTTTTTGTGACATCACACCCAAAATCAGTGAGAATTCCGGTTACCTTTCGTGATGAGACCCTAAGAGGAAATCCAAATTTTCTGAGAAAAACATTTGGTGGGAATTCAAATTTTCCAAGAAAAAGTTTGGCGGGATATTAAAATTTTTTGAGAAAATATTTCGGCGGGAGTTTTTTTTTTGAGAAAAAAATGTTGGCGGCAAATTCAAATTTTCTGAGAAAAATATTTTGGCGGAAAATTTAAATTTTCCTAGAGAAAGTTTGGCGCTTGGCAATTTGCAAAAAAATTTGGCAATTTTCCAAGAAAAAGTTTGGCGTTCTGAGAAAATATTTTGGCGGGAATTCAAATTTTTTGAGAAAATATTTTGGCGGGAGTTTTGCATTTTCGGAGAAAAAATTTGGCGGGAATTCAAATTTTCCAATAAAAATTTTGGCGCGATATTCAAATTTTCTGAGAATAAAAATTGAAATTTGAAGCATAAAGCAAATTGTTTCAAATAATGTATTCCAGTAAAACCGACAACAGTGTGGCCTAGAAAAATCCAAGGAGATTTGTAGGCCACTAATTTTTAACAAAACGCCGAAGAAGTCATTTTTTGGAATTTTTTGAAAAAAAAAAACCAAAAATGCTTTTTGAATTTTTTGTATTTTTTTTCCGGAAAAAAACCAACAAAAAAAGAGAGCCCCGTTAAATTCGCAGTCAACAGAAAAAGTAACAAATTGTATTTTTTCTTCGGAATTTCTAAACTAAACCCGAATATTAACAAAATTCAGAAAAAAAAAGCTCCAAAGACTTCTTTGGCAGAGTTTTTGAAATTGGTGGCCTAGAAATCTCCTACGACTTTTCTAGGCCACAACCAAGTATTTGAACATTTGAATTCTCGCCAAATTTTCTGTACGTTAAAAAACCCGATACTGATGTTTGCCAGGAAGTTCTCTTATCATTAAACCATTATTTTTTATCATTAAACCGCAATTTTTAAGTCGAAACAAAAACTAAAACTATTAGTTCAAATCGTATTACCCCAAAGAATGTCGAAATCCGATTACTCACCTCCTACACTCTATTATTCATTTCCATCCAGAACATTTTATTACAACCCAGAACAAAAAAAAAACATTTTTGACCTACTCAACTGACTCATTCTGCCTTCTGCTTTAGTTATCTCTTTCGCTTATCTCATTTCTTTCAAAACGATGAGTAACAACTTTTTGAACTTTCTTGAGAGAGAATTAGACGGCGAAATGGAAAATCATAAGACAAGAGCTTTATATAAATAATCGGCAGTTCGTGTGAAATGGAGCAACAGTCTATTTGCCGAGTTTCTTCGAAATGGTCGATACCAAGCATATCAGTGAGTTTTTTTTTTGTTCAAAAATTGGGATATTTTAATAAAAATTTTGATATTCAGTCTGAAAACTGACTTTACGAGTAAGATTGCGTAAGACTCTATAAGACTCTGGCGAATTGCCGGAATTAAAATTTCCGGCAAATCGTCAAATTGCCGGTATCAAGCTTTTCCGGCAAATCGGCAATTAAAAAAAACAGGTACAAAGTTAACCAGGAACGTGAATTTTCAATTTTTTTTATCAAAAAATTTTCAGAAGAAGCATTCGAAGATCACTCGAACACGAAAAAAGGAAAGTTGAGTCGATCGGAGGCCAAAAAAGCTATAGAGGAGTTGGACGATGCTGAGGATTTCAGCGATCGGTGGAGAAAATACTCGATCGGCGGATTTGTGGACTATCCAGGTGAGCTAGCTGGGTATTTTAAAAGCTTCCTGAGCCGTCTAGCTGAAGATTGAATGGCTCCGCAAGCTATATGAACTCTATAAACCATTTTCCAGCCTTCGTAAAAATGGTCAAGTCAACGATGAACGCCGATGCTCCTCTCAAATCCTACTCGGGGCATCACAGCGAGACACATAAGAGCGAGTCAAAAAAGAAGAAGGACAAGAAAACGTTCGAAGAGGAGGATGACGTGGAGAATGTGAAGCGGAAGCCGGCGGAAAGCTCGGATGACGAAGTGGTGGTGGTGGTGGTGAAGAAGGATCAGAAGGGGAAGAGGGGGAAGAAGTCCAAGAAGCCTAAGAAGAAGCAGGAGTCGTCGGATGACTCTTCGGATAATTCGGATTCCTCCGAGTCTTCTGACGATGACAAGAAAAGCAAAAAGAAGAAGAAGAAGTCGAAGAAGGATTCCTCCGACTCCTCGGATTCTTCAGATTCCTCCGACTCGTCCGACGACGGTAAGAAGAAGAAAAAGAAAAAGTCAAAGAAAGATTCCTCTGATGATTCCTCGGACTCCTCTGATTCATCGGATTCTTCCGACTCCTCCGACGATGACAAGAAGAAAAAGAAGAAGAGCAAAAAGTCCAAAAATAAGGGATCTTCTTCTGATTCCTCGGATTCATCCGACGACTCCTCCGACGACGAAAAACCGAAAAAGAAGAAGAAAAAGTCGAAAAAGCCAAAGAAGGCCCCGAAATCCGACGAAGAGGTTACCATTAAGATCATTAAGAAGCCCAAGAAGAAGCCCGAGGATCTGGAGCGTCGTCGTCATCGCGTCAAGAAGACCGAGGAGCACGAGGAGGAGAAGGACAAGGAGGAGCATCACGAGTCGAACGACGAGAACATGGAGTTTGATACAAGGGCTCGGGGAGCTCCAAGTTCACCAAAATTGACAAGAAGAGCCAAAAGATCGGAGAGCTCCGATGATGAGGTGGAGCTGCAGAAGACTCCGGAAATCGACGATAACAAGCCTTCCAGGAAAGATGGAGATCACGACAGTGACATGGAGGAATCTGAAAAATCCAAGAAATCATCAAAGAAGGATCACAATCACCACCACCACCACTGCTGCTGCGGGGCTCAGAATGAGCATGAGCACACGCATCACGAGGAGTTCTCAAAGACGGATAAAGTGGTGAATAAGTATCATGACTGTGCAAAGTGCCAGTATAAATGTCCGATTTGTACGTAATTTATTGAAATTCTAATAAATATTTGGATTATTTAATGATTTATGTTCCATTTTGTGAGAATCTTGGGATATCCGAACTTCGAGAGACGTCGAAAACCATAAGCTTAAGCTTTGGCTTAGGATTTTCCGGTTTTTTTGATTTTTGAGAGGGTTCCGGTTTGCCGATCAAAGCGAATTTTTACGGAGAGACGAATAGGCCACCAAGAAGCTTAAGTCTGAAGTTTCAGATTGATTCGATAAAAACTCGCCGAGTTATGGAGCTTAAGGTGTTTTCAAAATGGCTCTGAACACTTTTTTAAAATTTGCTTGTTTGCCAATTTGTTATTTTTCTCTCTAAGCTCACGATTAGGCTTAGGCTTATGCTCAGACTTAAACGTAGGCTTGGACTTTGGCTGTCACCTAGCCGTAGGCTAAGACTTAGGCTTGGGCTTAGGTTTAGGCTTAGGCTTAGGATTAGGTTTTGGCGTACACTAGGCTTTAACCTTCCTAGGCTTTGGCGTACACTAGGCATTAACCTTCGGCCAATGCTTAGACTTACTTTTAGGCTTATGCTTAGGCTTAGGGTTAGACCCAGCCTTAGACTTAGGCTTCGGCTTAAGCTTGGGCCAAGGCCCAGGTTTTGGTTTAAGCCTAGGTTTACGTTTAGGCTTAGGCTTTGGTTTAGGCTTAGGCCCAGGCTTAAACTTGATTTTAAGCTTAGGCTTAAGCTTTGGCTCAAGCTCAGGCTTTTGCTCATTCTTAGGCTTAGGTTTAGGCTTGGGCGTAGGACTAGGCTCAGGCTTAGACATAGGCTTAGGTTCACTTTAAAAATGTTCTCTGAAGCCGACTTTCCAATAACTGCACATTTTAGGAGAATCACGATTTTTTGGATCCGTGAAAAATGGCTTTGAAGTTCAGATTATCTCCGGAAAAGTACAATTTTCTGTAATTTTCGGCGAATTTTAGTCAGAGTCGTCATCTTCGATGCACTCAAAAACGTTTTCCATTCCGGGTCCAAACCAATTTTCCCGGGGAACATTCCTTTCAATATTCCCAGACACTATTTGATTTTTCAACCTTTTGGTACCTCCTACGCACTGATATTCCAGCATAAATAGAGGGCTCAGTGGAGCAGGAAAAGTATCAATTGACTTCTAACCATGAAGCTTTTCCAAGTTCTTATCATCTCCATGATTTGCCTGGCACTTGTTGAAGAGAGGGTGAGTTTTGGAGCATTTTTTGGCTTAAAACTTTCGTTCAGGCTAAAAAATTGTCTGGAAATCGGTTTTATTCAAACCTTTTAATTTCCGTATTTCTCCAAAGTTTGGTTCTAAAAATATGTTCTTAAAATCTTTATTTTATTTATTTTTTCTAAAATTTTCGGACTGAAGCATGGTGCAAGACGTGAAAATTCCGATTTTTCTGAGTTTTTCAGTCCGAAGCTTGGTGCAGAACTAGAAAATTCTCAATTTTCGGAGCTGAAGCAAGCTGAAGCGTGGGTCTCAAAATCTGATTGCTTCTAAAGTTTTAGAACTTATTCCGATTTCTCGGAGTTTTCATTGCGCAGACATAAAAATCCTCAAAAAAACTGATTTTCAGCGAGATCGGAGCAATCGTCGACGCAATCAATCAGAAGGGGGATCCAGGTCGAGATCCGAATCCTGGCTCGGATCTTCAGGATCTTCTAGATCTAGATCTTCTGGAAGATCTGCCGCTTCTGCTGGATCGTCTCAAGCTGCAAGTCCTGCTGGAGCTTCTGCCATAGGATCTTCTCAAGCTGGAAGTTCTGCTGGGAGCCCTGCTGCTGCTGCCGCTGGTGGATCAGGTGGAGCCGACGCCGGAGCAATTCTCAACGGAGTCGGTGGACTTATGAGAAGTGTCGGAGGACTGGCCGGTGCCGCTGGGGGAGCTGCCGGTGGAGCTGCTGGAGCCCCAGCTGGAGCTCCAGCTGGAGCATCAGCCGGAGCATCAGCCGCCCCAGCTGCTCAAGACGCCGGAACCGTTCTTGGAGGAGTCAGTGGAGTTCTGACAGGTGTCAGTGGAATTGTCAGTGCCGCCGGAGCAGCTAAAGCATAGGATTTTCCGATTTAAATATTTGATTTTGCACGAAATAAATGCTAATTTTTGCAATTTTTCGGGACAAAAACTTTTATTTACAGGAACATGAAGACGAGGGGCACCAAAAAATACCAAAAAAAAAAAGATGGGGGAATTTCACAACGAGTTCTAGCGAGAGGAAATGTAAAAGATATGCGAATGCTGAAAATGACTGGAAATTTTGGGAAAAATAGGATTTTAGGAGATTTTTGGCAGAAAAAGAGACAAAAAATGTGAGAAATTTCACTTAATAGAGTTTCTGATACAAAAATTGTGATATTTTCACATTTTTAGTGAGAAAATCACGATTTTTATCGATTTTGGCTTAGAAAAATTGATTTTTACTATTATTTTCTGGGATTTTAGACGATTTTTGGGGAGAAATATGGGATTTTAAATAATTTTTTGGGTGAAAAACTAGCTGTTTTTGTGCAAATCTTTGTGAAAAATGGCAAATTTAGTAATTTTTTTCGTCCGAGAAACGGGATTTCTGTAAATTTTATGACGAAAATTAAAATTTTATCTTAAAAAATCACAATTTTCATCAATTCTAGCCTTTAAAAAAATCTATTTCAACTCATTTTTCACCTGAAAATCACGATTTTCATCAATTTTAGCGCGGAAAAATCGATTTTTATCCATTTTTCCCCGCGAAAAACCCATTTTTCATCAAAAATTCTCCAGAAAAAGCAAAAAATCTAGTTTAAAAGCGAATGAACGACGGCTCCAACATTCAAATTCCTCAGATCCGAATACGTTTGACCACATCCAACGAATACAATCGGTTGTCCAGTGATATATGTCATTGATACAGCTGCTCCAACTTTATCATCAATTGTATCAAACTTTGTGAGCACAATTCCATCGATTAGACGGGGCTTTTGCCCGGGTGAAGCGTGATTTGCCAGAGCTTCATTGAATTTCACCAGTTGATCGACTGCCTCATTTCCGACAAGCGCCTCGCCGACAAACAACACCAAGTCGGGCTCATTCACTCGGATTAGCTGCAACAAAATCGCAATTTTCAGTGGTTTGAAACATTTTCTCGAGGAATTCACTAGAAAATTCGAAATCCTTGCTATTTTCTGCATTTAACCCCAAGTTTTCAGAGCTCTATCTCAAAATCGCGTAAAATCCGGTGTTTCGGGTTACTGTAGTTGGTGTTTGCGTACTTTTGGGGCTACAGTACCCCGAAATTGTCGAAATTGAGCTACACACTTCAGAAACAATATGCGAGGGGTGAAATTCAGCGGGGAATTTGAATTTTGATATAAAAACTAGCCATTTGAAGTATTAAGGCTAGAAAAACGGGATTTTCAGTGGTTTAAAACATTTTCTCGGGGAATTCACTAGAACATTTGAAATCCTTGCAATTTTCTGCAAATTAACTCAGAATTTTGGGAATTCTAGCTCAAAATTGCGTAAAATCCGGTGTTTCGGGTTACGGTAGTCGGTGTTTGCGTACTTTCGGGGCTACAGTAACCCAAAATTGTCGAAATTGAGCCAAAATCACAAAAAAAAATTGTGCCGGGGGTGAAATTTAGCGGAGAATTCGAATTCTCAGGTAAAAACTAGCCATTTGAAATATTTCGGTCAGAAAATAGATATTTTCAGTAACTCAAGTATTTTTCTCTGCGATATTACAGCGTAATTCGAAATCTATGCTATTTTCTACATCTAGCCATGAATTTTCAGAGCTCTATCTCAAAATCGCGTAAAATGTGGTGTTTCGGATGTTTGCGTACTTTTGGGGCTACAGTAAGCCGAAATACTTCAAAATTGAGCTACAAACCCCAGAAATAATGTGGTAGGGGTAGAATTTAGCGGAGAATTCGACATTTCAAAAAAAAAATTTGAATTACCTTGGCCAACTCTCTCATCAGCGGTTCATTATCCTGCATTCGGCCGGCAGTATCCACCAAAACCACATCGAAATCTTGTTCAGCAGCCTTTTTGATGGCGGCCGCTGCGAGACCCGCCGGGTCTTTACCGTAACCCTGTTCGTGGAGGAGCACAGAGTTTTTATGAAGATCGTTGAGATATCGAGCATGGGTTCTCAGTTGTTCGACGGCTCCCGCACGGAATGTGTCACCGGCTGTAAGAAAATCGATAATTTTTGGAGAAAAATCGATTAAATTTCAGAGAAATCGATAAAGTTTTAGAAAAATCGATAAATTTTTTTTAGATAAAATTGATAAATTCACAATTTCCACCTCAAAAAAAAATTTTGTGACTTTTTTTCAATTTTTCGACAGAATTTTCTGCAAAATTAACTCTTTTTTCCAGGATTTTCGAGTGTTTTCATTCAAATTTCATGAATTTTTCAGATTTTTCACTAAATTTCTGGGAAAAATACAAATTCGTTGAAAATTGAAATTTGAGTAAAATTCGAAAAAAAAATTAGACAATATTTTATTTTTTCAAGATTTTCAACGTTTTTTACCGTAATTGGCGGATTTTTCGACAAAATTTTCGGTTAAAAAATTAAAAAATTTGAAAAAAAAGTGTTTTCAGTCAAAATTCGTAATTTTTTTCAGAATTTTTCAGTTTTAAACATTTTTTTTTTCAAATTTTTATGATTATTGAAATTTTTCGGTTTTGCAAGTTTTTTTTGCACATTTTTTGTGGTTTTTTCAATTTTTTTCCGCGGATTTTACGGGTTTTTACCTGCAATGAGCACGCGATGCTTGTTCTCAGTGAGCCAAAATGTAATTTTCGCGAGATTTGTCGATTTTCCAACTCCATTAACTCCACAGAACACAATGACATAGGGTCGACCGTCCCGTTTCGCTTCGATGACGTCACGAAGAATGTCTACACGATGTTTCGGGGTCAAAAGTTGGACAAGGGACTCGCGGACGGCAGTTTTAACTTCTTGAGCAACTCGAGAAAAGTTATTCACCACTTTTCCCTCCAATTTTGACACAACTGATTGACAGATCTTCTCCGCTGGCTCCGAAGCAACGTTTTTCACTGAAAATCGATAATTTATTGATTTTTTGAAGAAGCGAATCTTGAGAGATTTTCACTAATTTTCTACAGTTTATTGCGTGTGAAATCGATAGTCGATTTTTCGCACGATGGTAATTTTTTGTGCCTTTTTTCTGCAAAAATTGATAATTTATCGATTTTTCCCCATAAGCCGAGAAATAATCGAATTTTACACGATAAATTCACTAAAATATCGATTTTCTGTTTTTTTTTTTTCAAAGCATCAAAAATCGCTCAAAAAATCGATAAATTATGGATTTTTGCGAAAAATTGGCAATTTTTTTCGCAAGGAAAAAAAGGAAAAATCGATAAATTATCAATTTTTCGCACGAAATTGGATTTTTTTCGAGACTTTTTGGTACAAATTTCATTGTTTTCGGATTTTTTTGTAATAATCGATGATATTTTATCGATTTTTTAAAATAATTTTGAGATTTTATCTCAAAATCGATGATAAAAAGTTTTTTTTGAGCTATTTCAGATGTTTTTCCACAAAAAAAATCAATTTGTTTCATGGAAAAATTTGAATATTTTTCGGCTTACGGGGAGAAATTGATAATTTTATTGAAAACCAATAATTTATTGATTTTCCAATATTAATTTTTCTTTTGAATTTTGTTTAAAAATTTGATTATTTATATGATTTTTTTTTTCAGTTTTCCAAACTCACAAATCAAATTTTCTCTCATTTTTTCAATTAATGGATTCAGATCTTCAGCGCTAAGCTTCTTCTCTCCAACAAGTCCTTTAATCATACTGAACCATCCGCCAGACTGCTTTACAACTCTGAAAATTACTGGATTTTAGAGAAAACTAAGGGAAAATCGGCAAAAAAACACGATTTTTTTTCATGAAAATAGTGGGATTTGATGATGGAAAATTTAAAGAAAATTAGCTGAACTCTGATTTTTCCGCAATTTTTCAATTAAAAAAGAAAAAAAATTAAAAAAGAAAAAATTTTCCACTTTAAAAGTTTGTTCGACCGTTTTTAATAATCCAAATTCAAATTTTTCAAGTTATTTTCTTATTTTTCAGACGAAAATGTGATCCATTTCAACGATATTTTCATGTTTTTTAATCCAAACATTCGGATTTTCACGAAAAAAATGTGAAAATTGATGAATTTTTCGGGTAAAAATTCATTTTTTTGTTTATTTTTCGAGATTTTCAGTCAATTTTCTTACTGCTGATCATTATCATCTTCATCTTCATCATCAGACTCCTGAAGTGACTTTAAATCTCCTTTAAGTGTTCCAATTTGTTCCTTCATACTCTCAACGAAGCGATTTTTCTCCTCATCGGCGGCATTTTCGTCATTCTGGAAAAAAATTTGGGTAAAATTGAATAAATGACCGGATTTTTAGCTGTAATAACTGTAATAATTGAACCGAAATTTCAGATTTTTCGAAATTTTTGGGAATTTTAGACTCTTATTTTCTCCAGACCGGCCTAAGCTTAAGCCTGATTTTAAGCCTGATTTTAAGCCTAAGGCCAAGCCTAAGCCTACACCTAAGCCTAATTTTTCGGGGTTTTCAAGACAAAATTCAGCTAATTTTTAAGGCTTTTTCGAAATTTTGGGAATTTTTAGACTTTTTTTTACAGTCTCTCTAAGCTTAAGCCTGAGTTTAAGCCTGAACCAAAGCTTGAGCATAGGCCTACGCCTAAGCCTAAGCCTGATCCTAAGCTTCAGCTTAAGCCTACACCTAAGCCTAATTTTTTCGGGGTTTTCAAGACAAAATTCAGCTAATTTTTAAGGCATTTTCGAAATTTTTGGGAATTTTAGACTCATGTGTTTTCTCCAGGCCGGCCTATGCTTAAGCCTGAGTTTAAGCCTAAGCCTAAGCTTGAGCATAGGCCTAAGTCTGAGCCTAAGCATAAGCCTAAGCCAAGCCTAATTTTTAGGGGGTTTCAAGACAAAATTCAGCTAATTTTTAAGGCTTTTTCGCAATTTTTCAGATTTTTCGGAATTTTCAGACTATTTTTTTTCAGTCCCCCCTAAGCTTAAGCCTGAGTTTAAGCCTAAGCCTAAGATTGAGCATAGCCCTAAGCCTAAGCTTAAGCCTAATATTTTCGAATTTTAAGACGAATTTTAGCTACTTTTTGATGATTTTCAACAATTTTTCAATTTTTTTTCAAATTTTCGCAATTTTACGTGAAAATTAGCCAATTTTCTTCAGTTTCGAGGGTTAAGCCTAAGCCTAAACCTAGGCCTAAAGCCTAAGCTTAAGCCTAAGCCTGAGCTTAAGCCTTATTTCTCGGAATTTTTAAGCGACTTTAGTTAATTTTTGAGGATTTTTCGCCGGTTTCGGTGAAAACTAGCTAATTTTCTTCAATTTTTCAGCGAATTTCGTCGAATTTCTACCTCTTTCGGATCGGATCTATCGAGATTTTTGACGTCAGCCGGTTTTCCACTCAAAGCCCAAACTCTAGCTTGTTTTCCCTTGGGCTTAGGTGAAGTAGGCTCTTCTGGGCCTTTTTTCTTCGTATTTCCACTCATTTTCTTGAACATTTGATCCCTTCTACGTAAAACTTCTTCATCCGGGCTTCCAGGTGGTGATGCTGAATTATAATCAGTTGCAGACGATTCTTCGGCACTTTCCACCGGCTTTTTCGGCGTTTTTTCAGCGTTTTTCGCGGATTTTTCGGCGTTTTTCTGTCCCGGGCGGCTCACAATCAGCGAATCGATGGTTTTTTGAGATTTTGCAGATTCTTGGAACGTTTTCGGCTTTTTGACGGTGTTTTCAGTGGCACGAGCACTTTTTGCAGCTTCTGAGAGCACTTCGTGAAAGGTTTCGTCGAAATTTCCGTAGATATTCGACGGAGGAGTGGTTAGAGCCTGGAAAAATAGATTCTTAAGCTTTTTTCGCAAAAAATTAGTTTTTCTCAGCTAAAATGCCACTTTTCCGCGCGCAAAAGTGGTGTTTTTAGATGGAAAATTGAATTTTGAGCATTTTTTTAGAAAAAATATCATCTTTTTAGCTGAAATTTGAGATTTTTGGGACTTTTCTGACAAAAATGAAGTTTTTAAAAAAATTTTCCACGAAAATTGCAGTTTTTAGCTGAAATTTGAGATTTTTGGGACTTTTGAGAGAAAAATGGGGGTTTCAGAAATTTTTTTTGCGGAAAAATTTTTAATTAAAAAAATGACTGTTTTAAGGTGAAATTTGAGATTTTCAGCATTTTTCTACCAAAAAATTGAAGTTTTTTGACTTTTACAGCAGAAATGAGAATTTTTCGAATTTTTTAGCAAAAAATTTTTTAATTGAAATTCAAGGTTTTTGGCACTTTTTTTTTCGAGAAATTACGCTTCTACAGCTTAATTTCCATAATTTTACGATTTTTATCAATAAAAATTGTGTTTTCAGCTAATTTTGAACCAAAAATCGATTTTTTTTTTGTCAAAAACTCGGTTTTTGGTGGAAAAATAGAGATTTTTGTTCAATTTTTTAACGAAAACTCACTGTTTCTTCTCTCAAATTCTCGGAAAACTCTCCTCGAAAGCTATCAACGACCAAATTGAGCAGTTTTTCCGCATAATTTAAATTCACAATTGTTTGATAAATTACCTGCAATTTTTATTGATTTTTTGAGGAAAAAATATGGTTTTTCTACCAAAAAAATGACATTATACTCATTATCAAGCTGAAATTTCATTGTATAATTTCCAACTTTTTTCTGTCCACTATTTCCACGTTCTTCCATCAGTGTTCCCTTAATCAGCTCATTATTGATGGCTTCCGTGAAGTTATAATCGCCTTCCTGTAAAATGGGCATTTAAAACACTGAAAACTGAATTTTTATCGATTTTCTGATGCGGAGAATGTTAAAAATCGAGGATTTCCGATGATTTTGAAGTTTTTTGAGGCAAAAACCAATTTTACCCAGTTTTTTCCAATAAATTACCTGATAATTCCACAGGCAGACGCCTCCTTTCGTGAAAATCGAAAAAAGTTCGATCATTTTAGCCGGAAAACTGAAATTTTTAGATTTATTCCGAAAATTTCAACGCAAAAAACTGCACAACACGTGTAGTTTTGCGCGTCAAGTCTTGGGTTCATGGTACCAGAATACCGCATTTGACGACACAATGCACACTTTCTTTTTGGAGGAAAGTTATTGAATTCAAATATTGAAAAAAGAGAAATTATGATTTTTGGCGAATAAAAATGGAATGAATTGTTGAAAATTGCGGAAATCTGTTCAGTTAGAGAGTGATTGTATTAGTTTAAAGATATTTTTTCAATGCCTCAAAACAAATTTAATTTTTTAATTTTTTTTTTTTAATGTATGAGGGTAGCCAAAACCGCGTGAAACAAATTCAAAAAAAATCATTTTCAGATGCTCAGTTTGCTCAGGTAAAACTACCAAAATCAAAGTTTGAATTGGAAAAAGGAACAGGAAGACCGAAAGCTACATGACGAGTGAACTGGTTCCTGATGCAAGGAGCTGCAAAAATGGAGCCGTGCATGTTACTAGGCGATCTGTCACTGAAAAATGATGTTTTTTTCCTGGAAAATTGAAAGAACACACTAGAAAGTTAGACAAAAAGTTCGAAAGAGCACTAAGCCAAATGCATTTGAAAAAAAATTGAACATCCTTCAGCTAACGTCACCTAAAATCACAGAACTAGTTAGGAATTCGCCTGTTCAAGCCTGGCGATCGCCCCGAAATAAAACCCCCGGTTTTCAAACTCACAAACCTTTTATTGCGAAAAGCTTTAGAAAAAAACAAGAGTCAAGAAATCCGGTTCGAATCATCATGAAACCGGAAAACATTCTATAAAAAAAAGCTGATCTTCGGAGCCAAGAACAATCAATAAAAAATAAGCTAACCTGGCTAAAAACCAGGGGTCAAAATTCTCAAAAAAATCTCAAATTCGGCAAATCTCTTTTTCCAATATTTGCCGAGCTCGACAGATTCGGCAAATTTACCGTGCTTAACAAACTCCGAAAATTTTGGTATTTTTTATGCTTTTTGGAGCACCAAAACTACTGATTTCTTAACACACATCTGGTTTCAGAATAAGTTCCATGTAGTATGTTTGCTCAAGCATCTAAATAACTCAATTTCGTGTCATTTTACTAAACTTTCAGCGGCAATCAATAGTTTTGGTCAGAATTGTACTGCAAAGTTTTTGACGTGTGCGGCAAATTTCGAAATTTGCAGAGCTCGGAAAATTTGGCAAATCTACTTTTTCGAAATTTGCCGAGCTCGGCAAACGGCAAATTTGCCGCACACCACTGCTAAAAACTATAAATCTGGCGCAATGAGCAGCGAATCAATACGCCGCTTCGAGCAAAACTAGTTTCGCGCCAGCGTCGGACACGAGAAATGCGCTAATCATCTCTGCTTGCGCAATATTTTATACTTGAGTTAAGATTTGAGGCAGGTATAGATAAAATCAAAGAGAAAACGGGCAAATCCAAAAAGTTTTTGTTATATTAACAATGCTTTATTCTAACATAGTGAAATAAGCAGTAGGATGACAATTATATGTAATTCATGACTTAGAGCTCAGGCTGCACGGGAGGTGTTGCTGGAATTGGCTCGAACTGAAAATTAAGTGTACTATTGGTCAGTAGATCAAATTTCTTAGTTTCTCACCCAACAATCTCCGGTCCATCCCAGAAAGTCTAACGCCACTTCTGTCGATTCATTTGTTATATTAATAACAAATGAATCGATATCTGTCATATTATAACCTTCCACCAGTTCATGAGTGATGATCGCGTTGTTATCCAAGTAAATAAACGCTTCGGTATAAGAAGAATTTACGTAAATCTTGAACGTTTCTCCATACGTATACGGACTTTTCTCCGTTTGCACTTTAATCCGTGTGTTACCATTGTATGTGTACATATTAAGCGCTGTCTGGCCGCTGCCGATGAAATTCCTAACTTCGACATAAAGTGGGTAGAATCTGGTGATCGTATTGTAGAATGAAATGGTGAAGCTGAAAAGGTCATAGAATATTTAAAGTACCAGTCCAGGCTTTACCGATGTTGAGATGAAGAAATCTGTCCGGTCATGAAGAAAGTGGAGCCGGGCAGGAACTTGGAAGTAAGGTAGTGATAGTAAGGTTGTGGCTAAAGGAGATTTGTAGATATGTTTTGCGTTAGAGAGTAAAAATAACTTACGACAGTTTTGCTGATTGTTGTCTGAAAAAAAAAAAATGACAGATTGCCTCTAGAGCCGTCCAAAAGGACCAATTCGGACTTCCAGAGCCCAAATTTTCTGATGAGTATTTTTCTAGTGCTTGATTGTAACTTACTGCCTCGGAACTCTGAAACTGCCATGCAAGACGCCTATCTTCAAGGTTGAGGTTTCAAAAACAAGAACTGTATTCTTATGTCGTTTTTGTCATGAGCCTATTCATTTTAGGAGTGGTTTTGTTAGAAATCTATTTTTAGATCCGCAAAGAACCCAACAATGATCAACGAGACCTATAGTATACGTCAAAATAGCACAGTAAGTTAGTAGGTGGGTTCTCAGAAAAACACATCGGAAATAGACCTTGGCTCCTGTTACTGATTGCCTTAAATGCCAAAAAGCAAATTAAACTTGTGTTAATTCCTACCCCGTTTATCCGTCCCCACAACTCCACACAAAGCCACCTTACAATTTTTGTGAGCCTAGGAGAGCCCCCAACTGCTCTAGGATTCAGAACTTTTGGAAGAACCAAAGACGATCGGAACCTCCACTCACATAAGTATCCGGGATATCCTTCAAACAAGTGTATACCCCGTACTGAAATCCCCAAAATGTTCCATTATCCGTCACAGTTGTTTGAAAGGATGTTGTCCCATCAGTAGTATTAATTCTCACTGCAGCGTCACCAAATAACGGGGGGTCTGGGGAGCTTGGGCACTGTCCTTCTGGAACCGGAAGCTGAAATTATAGGGTTTTTTTTTTGAAAGTAAAGAAAATGCTCACCTTGAAAGCGACTTTTTCCTTTGATATCCCTTTTTGGTTGGTGACTTTTAGATTGTCTTTTATGTAGAAGTACTCACAGCCAACGGGAAGTTTATAGATAAGCTGGAATTGGAAGTTTCAATTAAATATGGAGTAAATCATAGAAACTAACCACACAATCCCAAGTTTCCCAACATATATCCAGGCAATCCTCCCAATCATCTTTACTTTTGAGTCCTTCTGTAGTTGGTTTTCCGAAAACCACAATCATTTTCAGGTGCTTTGTTAGATCTGGGATAAGTGCCGAAGCCACGGCCGAAAATAGCAAAAGGAATAGAAACATGACTGCTTCCTGGGCAGATATCTGCAAAACTTAATCAATTTGTACTAGAAAACTAGAAAACTACACGAACACGAAAAACGCAAGCTTGCCGCCGTAAACTGGGAGTTTTGTGCAATTCAACTATAAACCGGCTCTTCCATGGATACAAGAGTAATAAAAGTTTACTTTTCTATTTTCCGTAAGAAAATAACAAAGTGAAGTTGTAAACGGAGATAGAAGGTACAAACTATTAAATTTTTTGCACAACGCTAATGGAAAACATCTATTAAACCAGAGTAACAGTCTTAGTGGGGGTGGGATGTTTAAATATTTTAGTATCAACTAGTAATTTGGAATATTCACGTGGCGTCAGGCTGTCCCATCGCTCCACTGCACACTAAATGGCGGGAAAATATTATTTGAATATTTGTGACGTCACAGCATTTTGAATAAATGTTTATCAGTTTATGCGCCGATTTTTGTCAAATCGTTTTATCATTTTCAAATAAATTTTTCATGTTAATTAAAAACTTGATATTTTCACCAAAATTTTGAAAATTCAGCAAGTTAAATAGAGAATATGAAGCAAAATACAATAAAAAACGAATAACGAAAACTTATTTAAAACATTTTTAAAATTTTTACAAAAGTAGACGTTTATGTAGTTTGGAAACAATTATTCGAAATGCGCTGTGACGCCACAAAGATTCAGAAAATATTTTCCCGCCATCTTGTGTGCAGTGGAGCGATGGGACAGCCTGATGCCACGTGAATATTGAATATATACCGACATTTTCATCTTAACAATTTTTTGAAAAATGAAGAAAAATGTTTATGACTTTTTGAACAGTATATTGAACAGTATATTTATAATTTGGAGTAAAAAAAGCACACACGGTACTCCACCTTTAAATTGGGTATGCACACAAACAAGTGAGCTCGGAGCTGTACTGGCTGTGCTCGGAGCTGTACTGGCTGTGCTCGGAGCTGTACTGGCTGTGCTCGGAGCTGTACTGGCGTATTGTTTTATTGAGCTACATTAATTATAGTATTATAAACCAAGTCTACATGGATACGCACAAAAAACTACAAAAATGATTCATTTTTTCCAATATTGATTTTGGAGAACAGATTCATCTCGAGATCATAGTGATCATAATTTATCAGTCAGTAAGCAGCACAAAAACACAATCAAAAACATTTTATTAATGTTACATCTTAAATTTTAAACCAAAAAATTAGTTATTCACAATAGGGCAGCCAGTCATTTGGAATTCTGAAATATCATTAATTTTTCATATTGCTCGTTAATATGAGAATAATACACTTATTACCCTGCACAATGAATTCTGATCTGTATTATTTGAGGTATACTTGTTGAATAGTTATACTGCAATTTCATAGTGTTAACGCCCAGGTAATACTCGATTGCTCCACCATCAATAATACTTCTACTTTCGAAAAAATCCTGTAATCATGAACTTTAAAGTGAAGAGCCTTCAAATCTGAGAAGTTTGTCACATTAAGAGTTTTGACTGAATCACACAAAGTTGTATTGTAAAGTACTACACAGAGCGGTTTTTACTACGTGGCCGTAAAATAAGAAAATTCGGTCACCTTCATAACATGGATACGGAACATTTTCTCAAAAATCGCCACGGTGGAACTATAGAACCCCCTTTTGAGAACAGTCTCGTCAAGTTTCAGAAACATCCCACGTCAAAAATCCCAGATAAATCATTGGCCGAGTTTTTGATTTTTCTAGGCCACGTAGTAAAAGCCGCTCTGTGACTAGTAATTCAGTATTTAAAATTCAATATCTCACCGTCGAGTTCATTGCCAAATCACTGCTACCGTTATCCTTACTAAACGATGACAAATCCAATGAATTAAAAGAATCAACAGGCCCTATAACAAATTAAAGTTCTTTGAAAATAGAAAATAAAAAAACTCACCATGATCTTGTACCGCTATAGTAGTTATATAAACACCTGAATATGTACCCATCATCGAAGGCAGATTCATGGAGCCTTGCCCGGAGACTAGTGGGTTTGCACAGTAACTTGGGTAGGTGGCAGAAAAGTCAGGGAGGTATTTAGTTATCTGTTAAAATACATAGGTTTTCGCAGTTTTATACTAAACTAGTTAAGTAAGTTAAGAAAGTACTTCTTCAAAATCCTCATCTTTTCCGCAATTGTTCATTCCATTTGTTTTCGAAGTTAAGTTATAAAGCGCTTTGGATCGAGTTCCTCCTGATGGATAAATAGATGTAATTGCATTAACCATTCCATGATGTTGTCGAACAATGGTAACGGTCTTCGAAATATCCGACTCGTTAGGCTAACGTTTTGAAAAAACCATGCAAACAGCACCGCAGACCGGTATTTCTTTACTGTTGTAGAACTTCTGGAAGTTTTGGTGTGCTTGTAGACCTAATACGCAAACCTACTTCAATAGTTCTTAAGCTGGAACTTCCTGTCATTGTGTCCCCAAATCCTAACTTTGAATTAGGAAGATGGTCGAGCAAATATGCCGTGGCGTTTCTGAAGTTTGCAATTAAAATTTACTCGGCAGCGGACTCTGGACTGTGACCATAATTTCTGGGAAGGTGTCTTTTCAATTTTGGGCCAAAGGTTAATAAGTTGATAAGACTTATAAGCGCATATAATGGGCGACCATTTTAAGTCTACATGAGCAGGCGGAGACGTACGTTTTCTCTGAGTGAGTCATGAAGTTCTCACCGATCTACTGCTCTCACGTGGTGTCAAAATGCCTATTTTGGTTTGATCTACGTAGATATATGATAATCGCGGTACTTTAGACGAAGATTTCTCAACTGATTTCGCATGGTTGGTTAAGAGCGTGCTGACGTCACTTTTTTTGGGGAAAAATGCCCGATATTTATAGTACATAGATCAAGCCGTAATGGGACAGCCCGAAACCAGGTGTGTTCTGATAAATGTTGGTCCAAAAAATTGACACTCCTAGTGACTTGTAAGTTATGTGGCAGGGTAGGCGATCTAGTCTATCTGGCCAAAATTATTACTTGAAATCTGTGAAGTATACGATATCTTCTTCATCACGAACGTCAAATCTTGCAATTGCTATGCCACCGACGTGGAAATTGTTCCATGAATCTTTCACAACTTGTGGATCCAAGTCATTAGAGAATGCAAAAAGATATGTCAATGAACCAATTGGTTTGCAAGATGTGTCTTCTGAAACTTATTAAGGTCTGAAATGACAAACGGAACTTTTTACCAACCTGTAATAGGGACTTGAGTGGTAGTAACAATTGGAGGTCGGAAAGTTGGTGGAGCAGCAGGATCATAACTGCATACAAAGAAGTTCTTATCATTTTCTCCAAATGTGCTCCATTTTGAGTTGGCCGAGCTTTCAGCCACATAGTTCTGACCGAGTTGTGTGCCAAAATTTGTATATGTCACTGGATTTCCGTTATCCCAAACCCAACTAGAAATATTGTTACGGCTCAGACCAATCCAAAAGATTCCGTTGGCAGATCTAAACGCAGTGCGAGCGTAGGCTATAAAGTATGAAATGTAATTGAATAAGCGTTGAATAGAGTAAGTTACTAACAAGCCAAGAAATTGCTGGTGTACTGATCGGGGACATATGCCAAGTAAGATGAAATGACTGGATTTTGGTAATGACACCAATTACGAGCATCATTAAATGTCATCTGTTGAGCCACAAACTTGAAGCATAATCCTTTGATATCTATGTCTCCACTGTCCAGGCAAGTACTACAGGCATATGATACACATAAAACAAGAGAGAATAGCTGGAGAAACATTTGAAGTCGAATGGGAAAATCTGTGATAAGTATTGTCTTTTAAGTCATATTTACCACGCTTATCAGTAAAACCATGGAAGGATTGACATGAATGTATGTGAAATGTTTTCCATAAGACTCCATAAGACTATAAGACTCCATAAGACGATTTTCCATAAGACTTAACTACAGAGACATTCCTTATCAGAAGTTCTTCTTGATTTCATTTACTTCCAAAAAAAACTAGAAAGGAGGTATTCAAAAGATCAAGTTTTGGAAATTTGAGCATACAAAAATTGTGAAGCATTTCAAACCAAAAACTTTCATGTAACCAGGTAGAATTTTACTTCCGCTTTCGACAGGATTTTTGACTCACACGTTACCAAGTAACCCCCTTTAGAAAGTTCCAACTTTTTCAGTTTCCCGTCACTACTTCCGCCAAAAATGGTTTCTCCACAAATATTTTGCCTACTAATTGTCAAATTTCAAGTCGCATTTGCCCCACGTGCACCTGATCTGACTGAAAATCTAAAAATGGTTGTGATATTCGGTGAGCCAACGGTCGCCGGAGCCCAAAGTTCTGAAAATTGGGAAAATTGTCTGGAAAAGTGTTGGGATACGTGGAATTGTGTGGTAAGTTTTGCTAATAAAGTTTTGAAAGCTTCTCGAAAAAAACCTCCTGGAAATTTTTTTTTCTGACGTACTAGAAGCATTTAGAGGTACAAGGAATTCTATAAAAAATTGAAGAAATTTTAAAAATGTTTTGGAAAACCACGGGGTTCTGGCCTTCCTCATTGAATTTTTCGCGCTCCATTGACAATCGCCTGCGACACGCAACGCGCCGTAAATCTACCCGAAATATGGCCGAGCCAAAATGGCCTAGTTCTCTTCAAACTCTTCCATTCCAATTTATGAGGGAAGCCAGAAATCCGTGGAAAACTCGATAAATTTCTGAAAGGAGCAAGAACTTTTTTAGAAGGTTACAGAAAACTTGAAAAACTTCTGGAAGGCTAAAACTATTTTTTTTTGATGACGTCATAGCTCTTGACGTCACTGGCAATAACTTCATGATGTACGACGTATCAAGTACCCGGAAACTTTTTATTTATTTTCAGTTAATCTCAAAACTGACCTCTGGCTGTGAGTACTACTACATTGGAGATACTGTTTCCGTCGACAAAGTAGAGAAAAACTCCCAAAAACGGGTAGCTTTGAAGGTAATTTCCAAATAAAAAACTATAGGAATTATAGTGAAATTCCAGCTTCCGGTAACCCAAGGGCTTTGCTCAATTTCCACGGACGCTCCGTTATTTGGAAGTCCCAGCGCTTCGGTAGTCGCTACAAATGGAACAGAGTTCTACTATCAGACGATGGTAACGGATAATGGAACATTTTGTAGTTTTCAATATGGATTATGGACTTGTTTGAAGGATGTTCCGGAGGAATACGTAAGTTTCAAACAGGTGTTAGGCAATAGTTATAAAAGTTTTCAGGAGTCACTGGAAGGAATGAATGTGAGTTTGAAACAATCACAATTTGAAATTTTAATGTTTATTTTTCAATATATAAGTTTCAGTCAAGTGGATATCGTCATTCTTTAAACGGGGCTCCATTTTCACCCGGCGAGACATTTTTCATGAAGGGCAGAATCAGTGCAGAAGAAGACCTGTAAGTAGCCTAACCTAGAAAAGCCTATCTCGTGAACACTTTTCAAACGACGAACCAACGACGTGTATTAGAAGTAGAGGAAGATGTTTTTATATTAATTTTTCAGCTTTTCTATATCATTTCTCGAAGATTCCACCCAAAACTACCCCGTCTACATCAAATTGAACAATAAACGAACCGAAAATTTCGTAACAACTGAGATTGCCACGTGGAAGGACAGTGACATAATCTATTGGATTGATAATCAAACAAATCCATATTCGATTGGAGATGAGTTCACAATTTATGTGAATTCTTCCGAGACACAGGCTTTCATCTATTTGGATAATACGAAAATTGTTTATGATCTACAGGATGGTTTCCCTCTATCTCCAACTACTGCTTTTGTGATCAATATTAGTGGAGGTACAGTTATAATGTACTTTGTCGGATGGACGGGGGACTGTTGGGTATGGAAGTTTAAATACTCTTTGAAAAACAAATTTTCAGTTCGAGCCACTTACTAGTCAATGAAAGGAATTAATGTGCTGCAAAGCTTTGCTAGTGAAAGGACATGGTCAATATAACGTACTACATACAATCATACATTTGAGTTTAGATATAAACTAGAACTCAATAAATTCAAGCCTCTAGGAACCTCTCTAATCTTGTTCTTGAATATGAACATGATTTACTATGACAACATTATTATTGGATAAAATAAAATCCCATCAATCGATTTATACTCAGTCACAATACGGCAGCCAGTCACGTTGGGCTCTGAAATAAATTCAATTTTACAGACATGGTCATGATTTACACAATAACTAACCTCACACCGTAAAGCCTTACTTGTATCACCTCGTTTATATTGTTTATATAGTTATACTGCAGCTTCATGCTATAAGTCTCCGCGTTGAAGGGGAACCAGTTTAGACCAACAAGCCCATAGAGACCCTGAAATGTAGGGATAAGATATTGTATAGTACCTTCTAAATTGAATTGATATTGATAAACCGAAAAATTTCAATACGATAATATTCGGGAGCAACTTGCTATACATCTGGGTAGAGAATAGGTTTAAAGGTTGTTCAACGATTCTGTTTGTATCTGACTGTCATGCTTTTATGAGTATATAAAAGAAGTCTGAAGATGATACAGGTTCTTAGAAATCTGAGTTCTGAAAAGACAAGAATACAAAGCTCATAGAAATCGCGGGCTTGTGAACAATCCATGCTTTTTAGAACACATGTTAAAATTTCATTGATTTTACTTACTTGTGTGCTGCTAGAATTTAAGGTATTGCCCCCGTATTCGCTACTGGACCATGTAAGATTAAACGACTGAAAAGCGTCGAGAGGACCTGAACACGTCTTTGAACATTTTGAACGCTCAAATACCAACTCACCATGATCCTGCGTCAACACTGACACCCAATAAGATTCAGAGGATAGAATATCAATTGCAGGCAATTCAATAGTGTTCTGCCCGGAGACCTCTGGATTAGCGCAGTAAATTGGTTGCGGGCCATAATTGAAGGAAATCAAGCCTACTAGCTAAAAATTAGTGTTACCCGTCATATTGCAGAACACAAGAGATTAACACTTACACGTGGAAATCCATCATCTGTTCCAAAATTGCTCATTCCATTGGTCTTAGACGTTAAGTTATATAGTGCATTGGATGGCGTACCACCCGATGGATCAACGGAGGACACCGCATGAACTATTCCATGATGTTCTCTCACAAGTGAAACTGTCCTTGGTAGATTCCAGTCGTCAGGGTAACGCTTGGATAGAATCATGCTAATGGCACCACAGACGGGAATTTCTTTACTGTTGTAGAATTTCTTTAAATATCGATAAATTGATGGACGTCTAAAAATTAGCAAAAAACACCTACTTCAATAGTTACCAGAGAGTCACTTCCTGTATTATTATCACCAAACCCTAAACTTGAATCAGGAAGATGTGAGTGCAAATATGACGTGGCGCTTCTGAAATACAGATTTGAAAGTGACAATCTGTGAAAATGGTGTTTACTCAAAGTCTGTGAAATATGCAATGTCTTCTTCGTCACGCACATCGAACCTTGCAAACGCAAACCCAGAGAAGGTGGAATACAAATTAATACCGGCCCAGTTCCATGAATTGTTAACAGCTTGCGGATCCAAATCATTTGAGTAGGCGAATAGAAGTGTCATTCTATCAACTGGCTGACAAGAATTGCCTTCTGGAAATTATAAGAAAGTTGTGCGCCTATAATATACAAACCCTAATAAACAAACAATATATTGCTAACCTGTAGTAGGTTCTTGAGTCGTCGAAATAATTGCAGGTGAGAAAGTAGGGTTATAACTGCACACAAAGAAGTTCTTATCTTTTTCCCCGAATGCAGTCCACTTTGAGTTCACAATTTTTTCAGCAATATAATTCTGACCAAATTGTGTGTCGAAATTGGTATATGCAACAGGACTTCCATTATCCCAAGCGAATGGACTAGAAGAACTATTTCGGCTTAAACCGATCCAAAAGTTTCCATAGTTTGTTCCGAATGCGGTGCGGGCGTATGCTGTAAATGGCCAAAGAAGTCGTTTCTACTACATTAACTGTAAAGTTGCAATTTTACCTGCCACAAAACTACTGGTGTACTGGTCAGGAACATAAGCCAAATAAGATGAAGTGACTGGATTCTGATAATGACACCAGTTACGAGCATCATTAAATGTCAACTGTTGGTTGACAAACTTAAAGCATGCTCCTTTCACTTCCTTGTCATTGTCGAAACAGGCACCACTGGCATATGCAACAAGTGCAATAGGAAGAAGCAATTGAAGTAACATTTGAAGCCAAATATGAAAGAACTCGTGATAAGACGGGTCTTTATAGTTGTGTGTGTGTTGCCAAAAAATTTTAAGATGGCTTAATGTATTATAGGTAATCTGATACATTTTCCCTTCCTCATTGGAAATTTTGCACAAATGGTCAATGCTTTCTTATATAAATAAAAAAAAAGATTTTCACACTGGTCTTGATTTATTCAAATGATCGATATTGGTTTGCCTTTTGCAAAAAAATCAATAAATTCTATGAGTGAATGAAGTGTGGTAAACTATGCGCGTTGGTAGAATCTCAAGAGCTTGAGTTAAAAAAACTATTTGAAATGTGTTTTATCACAGTTCAGCTAACATTGTTTAAATATTAGTTGAAAATATGAATCCATGCTTCTAGTCCATCTGTGACACAGACGATCAACAACTGCTTTGAAACAACAAGCGCAAAAAGTTTCTAAACTATTATTTTTGTAACTTTGTCACAATTGATTATGACTTTGTGTTAAAAGAAAATGACTTTCTTCAGCTAATGAGCTGGGTGCCGCTTCTATACCCGCATCCAATTTATTGTGCAAATCCTCTGGCAATTGGACAAAACAGCATAGAAATGGCTCCAATGAATGTTCCGTTTGCTGGTCAATATTATATGAACATTGTAGTTCAAGATCATGGTTTGTAACCAATTCTCTACTTTCATGCATTGACCATTTTTCAGGACCTCTCAATTTTTTCTTGTCTGCCAATATGTCATGGTCCAACAATAAAGACGGTGGTGGTTACGTACAATTTGGCAAAAGTGTAAATGAAATGCGCTGTACAGCAATAATCAAACTTAGGAACATTAATTTCAGCAAGTAATTCGTCCTCTCGGCCGTGGCTGGTACAACTTAAACCCTGTGGTTTATGACATGAAACTAGAGTATAGCTATGCTAACAACGATAACGAACCACTACAAGTCAGATGGTACAGTGGAAAGTAAGAAAATAATAACATTGTTAATTGGTAACAGTGATCATTTCAGGGCTCCTGTGGATTGGCTACCGTACTGTGACTGACAGAAAGCTGGCTGTTCGAGTTTTGTTTTCAACATACTTAAACATAAATAATATCCCTTGGTTTCAATTGTTGATTTATAGTTAGACTCCTAGGTGTGTATGTCAGAAATTAAATCTTCTCAAACCTAAGAATCCAAATAAATTTCTCGTTTGCTTGTTCTAACATGTCAGCTTTGAAATGTAGAGTAAATATGCAGAAAATATCACAATACACACCCACTATTAACCTGATTTGAACTATGACATAAACCATTCAAAATTAACAGCTATAGTTCAACAAATTTGTGGAGTTTTTGACTTATAATGAAAGTCGTGTTTGGAGCTGTTCAACTTTTCATTCTTGGAACCAGTTTGAAGGGCTCCAACACAATGTTATCGGAAGATCAGCTAATTGGGGAAAAAATGCGAGGATCTGAATAATTGAACGCTTGACTACAAATTTTACATTAACTCCATGTGCTGATATTAAAGGCATAGCAACCAACTGTTTTGTTATAGATCTTGATACAATTGTCTTCATATAATATTTGTTATGACCGTGATGACAAAAGAATTGAAGGATTATGCTGCAAGCTCAATATTGCTCGTTAATGGTGTCAGAATCCAAAAGCACAAGTGAAACTTTGAAAATAATTTTTGTGCAAGAATGATTCAAACATAGTTTTATAGTTAAAATAGAAACAATCAAATGAAATAAAGATTATACATATTCGATTGAAAGTGTTCACATACGTAGATTAGGCTCGCTTTTAGTCACAATAGGGTAGCCAATCGGCATTTGGTCTGAATTGGTTTGCACGAAACACCCTGACTTGCAATGCTTCTTTATTGTTGTTAGAGTAGCTATACCCTAGTTTCATGCTATAAACCGCAGGGCTAAAGTTGTACCATGAACCCAAGAAGAGAATATCCGGACTCTGAATTTAGTTTTTTTTGGGCGGGACTGCAAATTTAATTTACAGTTGAGTTAGCTGGCAAGTCATCGCCACCTTCTTTATCATTGGACCATGAAAGATTGGAAGACACGAAAAAGTCACTCGGTCCTGAAAATTTGAAAAGTGGAGAACTGATTTGAAACTAACCGTGATCTTGCACTACAAGGGTTATCCAATATACATCTTCGAATGGAACGGTCATTGGCGGTAATTCTATGATGTTTTGTCCAGATACCACTGGATTTGCACAGTAAATTACATACGAAAGAGAGGACATTGGTACACGATCTATTAACTGAAATAAATTGGTTTGCTACAGATATCCCAAACAATGGACACCCTTGGTGCGCACACGCCGTGCACACCAAGGGTGTCGGTTTTGGAAATCGAAAAAATCGAAAAATTGGCTGCCCCGACCAAACTAATTTTTGGTAATTAGAAAATTTTCTTTGTTCAACGTTTGGTTGACTAATTGTTGCATTACAAGTTGTTTTGGATCGGAATAATGGACTTTCCAAAAATTGAGCTGGAAGTTGGAAAATCGAAAAATCGAAAAAAAAAAAACTAATTCGCCTTCAAATCGTTCCATAAAAAATGTTTGGGTCGGTATTTTGAGTTAAAACATTTTGAAATGGAGCAATCAGTCACCCAGGTGTACAATAAAAAATAAATTTATATTATTAGCTGAATTGTTCAGTTTTGAAAATAGTTCAGTTTTTCGCACTGCGCACGGATTTAGAAAAAAAGCAAAAACGTTAAGTCCACCAAACTCACCTTTCCAGCATAGTTTTCTGTTCCAAAATTACATATTCCATTAGTTCTAGACGTCAGATTGTATATTGCTTTGGACTGAGTCCCTCCTGATGGATTAATGGAAGAAACGGCGTAAACGATTCCATGATAATACCGAACAAGTGAAACTGTCTTCGAAATGTCCTCATCATTGGGGTAACGTTTTTCAAGAATAAGGCAAACTGATCCACAGACGGGTGCTTCTTGATTGTTGTAGAACTTCTTAAAATGGATAAAATTTATATTTGTATTTTCCAGTCTTAAACTAAGCATACTTCTATAGTTTTAAAAGAATCACTTCCAGTTGTGTTGTCGCCAAATCCTAAACTGGAATCAGGGAGGTGGGAATACAAATATGACTTTGCAAACCTAAAGTAATGAATTAAAAATATAATTTTTCGTAACTAATATTACTCGAAAAATAGGAAATATGCAATTGCTTCTTGGTTACGCACATCAAATCTTGCAATCGCAAAACGTGAGTAGGTGCGGTCATGGAACAGCATGTCCCATGTATTTTTAACCACCTGTGGATCCAAATCATTTGAGTATGCGAAAAGAAGGGTCGCTTGATCTCTTTTTGGTTTGCAAGAATTATTTTCTGAAAAAATATGAGATTAAGTTTGAAATATTATATAAATTACGCGTCACAGGTACTTCCTGAGTCGTTGAAATAGTTGGAGGTGCGAAAGTTGGTGGAGCAGCAGGATTATAACTGCACACAAAGAAGTTCTTATCACTCTCTCGAAATGAATTCCATTTTGTGTTTACTATGTCTTCAACTATATAATCCTGGTCCAGTTGAGTAACAAAGTTAGTAAAAGCCACCGGACTTCCGTTATCCCATGTAAAGGAATCTGAGGAACTGTTTCGACTCAAACCAATCCAAAAACTTCCATCGGTTGTTCCGAAAACAGAGCGGGCGTGTGCTACAAATCAAGATGGACGAGTTTGTTACTTTATTTTCTACTCTGCCCTTATGGCAATTAAAATTGATATGCCAGAGCACTTTAATTGCCTAGGACATTCAGATATTGTTATCGTGCATAATAGGGCTTTTATGTAGTTCTTGAAACGCCTTCCTGTCTGCCGGATTCTCGCCTCAATACGCGCCTTATGCTAAAGTATAGGTGAGATTTTCTTCATTTCTTAATTTGATTCTCAACAAATTGGTAGGAATGAGAAAATTTGAAATTTGAAAATTCAAGTCTTTAGAACTTCTATATAACTCCTTGAATCTATCCAGTAAATGATGCAGCTTTTCTATATCAATTACATATTGGAGAAAAATGATCTATTAACATATCAATATCCTAAAAACTTATGGAAACACGTAAAAGAAAGTTGTAAACTTACATGCCAAAAAACTATTGGTGTGCTGATCAGGAACATATGCTAAATAAGATGAAGTGACTGGATTCTGATAATGACACCAATTACGAGCATCAGTGAATGTCATCTGTTGGGAAACAAATTTGTAGCATAATCCTTTGATTTCCTTATCATCATTGTCAAAGCACACTTTGTCGGTATAAAATAGAAATACAAGCAAAATAAATAATAGACACATTTGGGATATAAAAATTATAAGCTTAATGAAAAACGATTTTTTAGTCATGTTGGCTGCGCTCTTTAGTAAAACTACTAAAACTAAGGAAAACTTAGCGTATTATTATCTGGTGAAAAGGCGACACCGCCCAGGACTGTAACCAGCAAAACTTAACTCGACACAAAAAGCAACGAAACTTTTTACTCACACTAAAAATGACGTTTAATGCATTCTAAACTATCAACACTTCAAGTAAAGCATTAAGATGGTTTAAGGAAAAAGTAATCGAAATAATTTCAGTTAAATCATTTTCTGATTTATGACTATGTGATTCAAAAAATCAAAAACGTTATTCATTGAATGTTTCGCAACTTTTCTTGGTTTTGCTGATAAATAAGTCAGGAATGTGTAGTTTAAATTTTAATCCTACAGATACGTGTGTGAAACATGGAATAAAAATCAACTGATGGTACCACAAATATTTTATCAGAGATCAAATGTTCCTCCAACACCTTGTACAGAGCAGGCTACATTTATGCGGAGCACATCTCGCGCGAATGGCATTCGATTGAAAATCTCAAAAATAGTTAAACAGCACAAGTTTTATTTCTAACTTTGTAAGAAACAAAATATATTCTTTGCGAATATCTGCTTGTGCAACGTTCCAGAATGTGCGCAAGTTGAAAATTTTTTGGGCCGCGGCGAAAAATAGTTTGAGTCGAAAAATTGCGTTTTTTGTTATCTAAAATTATCATAGAAATGTATGTAGAAAACAGATTGTTTTATCTGAAAATAACATTTACTTCTGTTGAAAAGTTTGAAAAGGACCTCAAATTGTGTCTGAAAGTGGCCGTTGGCCAAAAAAAGTGCCGATTAAAGTTTTTTCGGCAACCGTAACTTTTCGGCACTATTTGAGGACTTTTTCAAATTTTTTCAACAAAAATAAATCTTATTTTCGGATAGAACGAACCTTTTTCTACATTTCTGTCAGACTATCATACTGAAATAAGCTGTTTTAAGTGTTTGCGGATCTCGAGCCGTATGATAGTTTTTACGGTTAGTTCTTAGTTTCGGACTACACTGTTCCGTTTCAATAAATTAGATCAAAAACTAATAAATCAAAAACGTCCTTTATGTGCAGGATCTTTGCCGCATTTCATTGAATAATTCCATTATTTCCGTGATATTATCAGATACAGTAACCAGTCACAAACATTTCATTCTACTACATACATTTCAACTGATAACAGTGACAAACCCAATTTAAAGACCAGCTGTTATCACAACTTTTCATTTTGAGATCAAATGTTTCTTCAATTGATTCTTTTTCTTTTATCAGCTTCTCATGCAGATAGTGATTGTATTGACATTGAGGATAAAGAGATTGGAGGATTATGCTACAAATTCGTGAATTTATCCATGGAATTCTATGATGCTCGTAAATGGTGTCACTACCAGAGTCCAGTCCCTTCATATTTGGCATATGTTCCTGATCTATCCACTAGTAACTTCTTGGCTAGTAAGTTACTAAATTCTTTGAGATGAGATAAACACCGACATTATAGCTTACGCCCGTGCTGCATTCGAAACCAATCGTTTTTGGATCGGCTTGAGCAGATTCGATTATTTCGATCCCTATTTATGGGATAATGGAAGACCGGTTACTTACACTAACTTTGGTACCGGTACAGGAAATTTTGTCGCTGAACACACGCTTAACGGAAAATGGTATCTCTATGGAAATGGTGCAAAGAATGTTTTCGTGTGCAGTTACGATCCTGCTGCTCCACCAACTTTCCCTCCACCATTTATTTTGACGACTCGACAAAGTACTATAACAAGTTAGGCTTTATATTACTAAAAATAGTCTTAAACAGGTTTTCAGGCGCAAATTCTTGTCAACCAGGCGGGCCTATAAGTTTTTTATTCGCGTACTCGAATGATCTGGATCCACAAGTGGTAAAGGATTCATGGGATTTGAGCAATATCGATGATTATTCCGGGTACTCGGTATATGCAATCGCAAAATTCGATGTGCTTGAAGAAGAGGACATTGTGTACTTTTTGGATAAAAAGTAAGTTAATTGGTCAGTTTTTTTAAACTATAGTACTAATGCTTTAGACTTGCTACGACATATGTGCACTCGCATCTCTCAAACTCGAGTCTAGGATTTAACGGCACCACTACAGGTAGCGACAGCTTACGAATCATTGAAGTAGGCAATGTTGAAGGAATTGAATCTTCTCAGTTTTTGAACTTTCAGAAGTTCTTCAACAATAAAGATGTCACCGTTTGCGGATCAGTTTGCCTTATTCTTGAAAAACGTTACCCCAATGATGAGGACATTTCGAAGACAGTTTCACTTGTTCGGTATTATCATGGAATCGTTTACGCCGTTTCTTCCATTAATCCATCAGGAGGGACTCAGTCCAAAGCAATATACAATCTGACGTCTAGAACTAATGGAATATGTAATTTTGGAACCGATTACTATGCTGGAAAGGTGAGTTTGGTGGACTAAACTAAAATATATCGGTGGAAAAAATACCTTCATCCTTTCCAAACGATATCCTAACGATATTGATATCTCGAATACCGTGTCACTTGTGAGGCTGAATCATGGAACTGTCAATGCAGTTTGTTCCACAGATCCGTCAGGAGGCAATCAATCCAAAACCATTTACAATCTGACATCTAAAACTAACGGTCTATGTAATTTTGCAAAGGATAAGGATATTGCAGGTGTAAGTTATTTTTGTTCAGTTCAGGTGTGAACAATACATAACGAATAGGCCATAATAATAGTAGCACAGAAAGGTGCGGGCAGAGATGTTCCGAGGAAATCCCATTTTTCTAATGGGTGTGTCAAAAATTTTTTTTCGGAAAGTTATATCGAAATATAAAAAATATTTGAACTTTCTAAAGATAATTCTACTTTTATTTAACTGAAAAGTTGCTCAAAAACTTCCTTAAAGTCAAAATGTCGCTTTTGTAAATGTGCTGATTGGCACATAACGCAGGGTGAGGGGTAATCGAAAATTTCCGGCAATCGGCGACAAAACAACACATTTCACCATATTTATGGCCTACCCTGGGTCTATAGCACAGTTAATCAGTTTTTTTTCCAGTTGGTGACTTCGGTGCCAATGTTTTATCCACCATACCCAATTTATTGTGCAAATGTGCTAGTCTCTGGGCAAAACATTACGGAGCTGCCTTCAATGTACGTTCCACAGTCAATAATGTATTATACGGTGTTTGCGTCGGTGGAAGATCACGGTGAGATTGGGGTTTGAATCTGCTTTCAAGTATCAAAAGATTTCAGGACCTCTTGATAATTTCCAGTCATTTGATTTTTCATGGTTCAATAGCGATGAGCCACGCTACATTCAACACTTGCAATCTAACTCGACTGTAAGTAGAAAAAAATGTTCTCTAAAACGGTTTCCACCCATGATGTTTCAGGTCATGGATGGGGTTACGTCCTCTGGCGTGTACTATATAGCTCCGGAGATCTATACCATGAAAGTACAGTATAACTACACAAACAAAATGGAACAAGCAATGCAAGTCAGGGTATACACTTATGACGGAGAGTAAGTAGCATATTATTTTTATTAAGAGTTCACAATAAGTTTTATTCCAGAAATTCTGCGGATTGGATTCCATACTGTGATTAAATGCTTGAATCAGTTCGAACGAATTTAAATGTTATACTGTTGATTTTCAACTTCATAAACAATATTCAACCAGTCATTATCATAATTAAGTTATGGCTTGCATTTTATACATTTACACAGGCCACTGTGTCTGAAAATGTAGACAGCGACAATCCGGCACTCTAAAATTGTCCATCACCAAAAATTCAGAATGAAACATGAAACCGTGGAAATGTGTATGAAGAAACAAAATTCATAAGTACGGTTATATTATAAGCCGGAGTGAGGAAATGTAGTCCCTCACTTTTCTATAAAAATCATATGTATCACCGAAAATAAATTCTACTACCGGATAGTTAGGTTATTTGTTTTGAGATCAGTAGTAAAACCATGAAACCTTCCGGACAGAAATCAGCAAAACAAATAACTTCCCCAAGTGGATTTTGACTGTGGTCAGCTTAAAATACAGATTGTATCGTAAAATTTTTTTCAATAAACGTAGTTATCCGTGTGGAGTAAACGCGTTGTCCAGCAGGCTATTATCAAAAAGCCAGAACCCCGTGTTCTTACAGGAACTACGCTAGTTATCGCCGTTCAACTGTATAGTAATTGATATCATCACATAGAGAATATGTTGTAGAATATTTATACTTACTAGGGCTTCCATCTAGGCGCCGGTTCGTCGCCTTCGCCGGCCGGTGAGGCGCCTCAAACAGCCTCATGGTCCCACGAACGCTGCAATGCATCCGCAGTGCGGCGCGAACTCTGCATGTGTCGCCCGCTCCCTAATAACTGCCTTCCGTACTTCGTTGAGCACAATAGGCGCCGCGCCTTGCTCATTTGGAAGGCCTAATACATACATACAAGAGCAGTTTTGCAGTTTTTCAAAGTTTTTTTGGGTCCCAGCCAATTTATGGAGCTTTGAAAAAAATCATTTGAGTATGCGAAAAGAAGGGTCGCTTGATCTCTTTTTGGTTTGCAAGAATTATTTCCTGAAAAATATGAGATTAAGTTTGATTAAAAATATTATATAAATAACGCGTCACAGGTACTTCCTGAGTCGTTGAAATAGTCGGAGGTGCGAAAGTTGGTGGAGCAGCAGGATTATAACTGCACACAAAGAAGTTCTTATCACTCTCTCGATATGAATTCCATTTTGTGTTTACTATGTCTTCCACTATATAATTAGGCCTTCCACGAAGGCGAGGCGTGAATAGTGTGCACCACGCCCGCCCTACTCCCGCACACCCGCCCTATCGCCCTGCTGTGCAATGTAGCGTCATATCTCATGTTTGCGTACTTGGCATTTTACTTTACGATAATGAAAATATCACTACTTCCGCCGCGGCCGACACTTCGCGGCTTCCGCGTGACGCTATAGTTTGTGTGTGTAGTGGGCGGAGAGATGGTGTATTTTCATCTCTGCTTCGGATCGCTTGTTTCTTGTTAAATCTTGCTAAAAGCAAGTTTCCAAAAGTCATTTTTTTGATTTTTCACTCTAAAAATTAGAGCTTAACCGATTTTTAAAAGTTTTTTTACAAAACAAAATTTCAGTAGGGCGATGGTGTGAGGGGGGCGGGAGTGTGGGGCGTGGTGTGGGGCGGGCGGGCGAGAGTGGCGCCTTCGTGGAAGGCCTACTTTGAATGATTATCTAACGTGCCCCAAGCGAGAATATGTAGTAATAACCAATTCTTATACATACATTAAACAAAGATCATATAGTTACCGTGTTATCTTTGTTTTATAAAGGCATTAATTTAAGACCGCATTGTTCCGTGTTGAGAAAAAATGTTGACAATAATAAATTCAAGAAATCAAAAAATTATCATTTAGTTACAGGATCTTCGCCGCATTTCCTTGAATAATTCAACTCTTTCCATGATTTTCCTGCCATTGTAACAAGTCACAAACATTTTACCTCACTACATACGTTTGCACTGATAACAGTGACAAACTTAATTTAAAGGCCAGCAGTTTTCACAATTTTTCAATTTGAGATCAAATGCTTCTCCAATTGTTTCTTCTTGTTTTTTTCGCTTCATATGCGAAGAGTGAGTGTATGGTCAATAGCGATAAAGAATTCGAAGGATCATGCTTCACGTTCTACAGTCAACAGTTGAATTTCACTGATGCCCGGAATTGGTGTCATAACAAGAATCCGGCGGGTCCATCCTATTTGGCATATGTTCCTGATCAGATTACCGCCAATTTCTTAGCTAGTGAGTTACTAAACATACTGCGATTAAACACACATTTATTTTATAGCCAGGGCCAGCCACGAATATGGACTTGGATTCGGAAGATTTTGGATTGGGCTGAGCCGCAACAGTTCGACCAGTCCATACGCCTGGGACAACGGGAAGCCAGTAACTTATACCAATTTCGGCACCACTGAACTGGATCAGAACTACATTTTTGAAGATATGGGCACATCAAGATGGGGTTCATATAAAAACAGTAGCCTAACCTGGTTTGTGTGCAGTTATGCGGCTACTCCTGCACCAACTATTTCACCAGGTAGGTGGGAATGGGAATACTTGAGAACAGTAAGTTATAGTTCGGATAGCAATTTTTCATCAACTTTTTTTTAGTTTGAAGTGCTCCTCTGTTGCTAAATTTTGTGTAGTGTCATTTTTCGAAGGTCCTATTTGATTGATAAGCCATTCATTTATTAACTCATAGACAAAATAACACAAGAATTAACATTTAAACTTGTGCACGTGTTTTCAGAAGACAACTCGTGCAAACCAGGGAAAAAAGTAACGCTCCTATTCGCTTACTCAAACGATTTCGATTCGGCAACTGTGAGAAGTACATGGTACCAAGGCTTTTTAACTTTCACTGACGACTATGCAGGTTATGCAATTGTCAGATTTGACGTGAACACTGGTCAAGAGGGCATTGCTTACTTTACGGATCTTGAGTAACATTTTTCTTTAATTATTTTTCTAGCCCATTGTATTTCAGTAATGCAACGTCATATGTGTTCTCCCACCTTCCTGATTCAAACTTGAGATTTGGTGATAACACAACAGGTAGCGACAGCTTGGAAATTATTGAGGTACGGTAAATAATATCTCGGCAGTTTGGTTCTCCTTTCTTTCGCACTTCTTCGCCGATTGTTCACCTATATTATCTTGGCGAAGAAGAGCGAAGAATAGGTGAAGAAAGGGTGAAGAACAGGGGTGTGCGGCAAATTTGCCGAATTTGCCGAATTTGCCGTTTGCCGAGCTCGGCAAATTTCAAAAAAGTAGATTTGCCGAATTTGCCGAGCTCGGCAAATTTCGAAATTTGCCGCACACGTCAAAAATTTGACAGTAAAATTTTGACTAAAACTGTTGATTTTTTCGGCAAAAATTTAGTAAAATGACAACAAATTGAGTTATTTTGATGTTTAAGCAGACACACTACACCTAACCTCGTTCAGAAACCAGAGGTGTGTTAAGAATTCAGTAGTTTTGGTGCTCCAAAAAATATCAAAAAATATATAATTTTTCCGAGTTTGTTAAGCACGGCAAATTTGCCGAATTTGCCGAAGAACCAAACTGCCGAGTATATATTATCATACAACGCCATTAAACTCTAGAAGTTCTATAACAACAACAGTAAACAATATTCTGTCTGTGGATCCAGATGCGTCATTCTTGAAAAGCGCTACTCGAACAGATTGGACATATCGAAAACAGTATCAACTGTGAGAAAACATTACGGAATGGTTCATGCATTTTCATCTGTTGATCCGTCAGGAGGAACGCAGTCCAAAGCAATTTACAATCTCACATCTAAAACAAATGGCGTGTGTAACTTTGGAAAAGACTCGAAATTTGCAGATTTTGTAAGTTAACGAGTTGCCTAGAATAACATAAAACAGTTTTTATTTGCTTTATTATATTCGATATTGTTTGAAAACACCCAAATTTTAAAATGAAACTTCTTGAAAAACTCTCAAAAAAATAAGTTGTGGAGACTCAAAAAATGCCCAAAAAGTAGTTAAAATTTGATATTTGACGAAAAGAATTTTTTGAAATTTTTTACCAAATCACTTTGTCCATCGACTTTAAAATACCTAAATCAAGTTGAAAACGCAATACATATAATAAATTAAACGGTGATTTCAAAAAAATTAGTTTCCAGTTGCTGCGACAGTGACAAGTCTGTCAAATTTCAAATTTTCACTAATTTTATGACATTTTTTAAGCCGCCATAACTATTTTCCGAGAACTTTTCATTATGAAATTCGGTGTCTGGAAGACTATCTTTAATCTAATAAAGCAATAATAAATTCAACCACACCACCTTTAAGTCCCTAGTATGGATATATAAGAGGAAAATAATTATTTCTATTGCATTTTGACTTCTAAAACAAGCAAAATAAAAATTAATAAATACAACATAATTGATTTATCAGACGGAGGAGTACCAATTCTTCTCTGCTCCATATCCAATGTACTGTGCGAACCCGGTTGTTTCTGGACAAAACACGGCGGTATTGCCGTCAATGAATGTTAATACTGAATGTTTTCTGTATTGGACACTTGTAACTGTGCAAGATCATGGTTAGTTGTTTTTATTGAATTTTCTATTCAGCCAAGCTGGTAAGCTATTCTACAAGAAAAGTACACCAAAAAATGAAGAACAATCCCCAATTGTTAGCTTATTTTTTTTTTTTGCAGGTCCTCCAGATTCATTCCAATCATTCGATCTAAAGTGGTCAAATGAAAAAAGTGGCGGTGACGACTGGTACATCTCCTCGAAGGTAAATCGAATAAAGTTCTCTGTCAGTGCCCCATACACACTTTTTTCAGAGTCTCTTTGGTGTTCACGGCGACCAATCATACTACTTTGACCTGGGTAGTTATAGCATGCAGCTGCAGTATAACTATACTTCTGCTGTAGAGCAAACAATTCAAGTCAGGGTGTACATGAACAGGTACTTGTGTATTATACCCCCGCCATTTTAAAATTTAAACAAAATTCCATTAATTTAAACATTTAAATTAAACGTGATACCCATTTTCTTCGTTAGGCTTAGGCATGGTGTTTTCCTAAGCCTAAACGTCCACACGTTTTATTTTATAAATTAAAAAATTAGTTTTTAAAATGTCGGGGGTATAATACACAAGTACCCATTAACATGTAAGAACGATTATGAGACTATGTGTTCAGCTTTAATCATTTTATTCCAGTGCTCCAAAGGATTGGCTGCCGTATTGCGACTAACATTTTAATGCCGAATTTTCTTGTTTTTAAATAATTTTGGAACATGGAAAAAGTGAATAATAAATTTGTTCCAACACCCAAAGCTTAAGAAATTCCAAAAGCAAGTTAAGTACAATCAACTCATGTGTCAACTCTCAATTTCTTTTGAATTTTCGTGCTCTCTCCTCTTGTGATCTAAATTTATTTGGTCTATGCATGAGTCCCGTGCCCATGTTCTTTTCTTTCTGTTAATTGATACACTTGACTTATATAATTGTTGTTTATTCGGAACTGGATATATGTTTGAATATATTTGCTGATGATCGAAATACAAACATGTGACTCTAGTGGCCGACTCGGCTCCTAGAGTGAGTAAGGATGACAATCGTGATATTTTTTTTCAATTTAACGTATTCACAAAAAATTCGCCGGTTTCGCTGAACGATTTTATCCATTATTGCATTCCTTAGGTTTTGCTTGTTTGAAGTATCAATCATGCAATGGTTTCATACAGTTTCAAAGATTTGCGTTCGCCGTTTTCCGAAAATTAAATTCGACGCCATTCCCTGGTCACAATGAAACCTATGTAGATCATTGCTCACAGGTCACAGCCATTCAGTTTTTCAGTTAATGGGTCATATTCCTATTTATGATCCTCCTTATCCAATTTACTGTGCTAACCCGATTCTCTCTAGTCAAAACATGATGGAGTTGCCATCAATGAACGTTCCGTTCTCTAGATATTGTTGGGTGACTTTAACAATTCAAGATCACCGTAGGTTCTTGTTCTTTTACTTTTAAAACATTATTTAATCTTTCAGTTCCCATAGATTCCTTTCGGTCACTCAATCTTTCCATAACCAACGACAACTACAGCGGCGGTGACTTGAAAGCTTACCCGGCGGTAATTAAAATGACGTATTTCATTAATATCACAAAATTTAGGATTTTAATGGAATCCTTGCCGGTAATTGGTTTACTTTTAGCCCGGTGACTTACAGTATGAAACTACAGTATAATTACACGAATGGAGCTGAAGAAGCCACTCGAGTCAGAGTGTACTGTAAAAGGTAGTGCTTGAAAAAATCAGTTTTTTCTGATCAGATTGTAACGAAATTAAATTGCAATTTTAAAAGTTTTAGGACAAATCCAAATTGAGGCTACTACACCTTTAAACATTTTTTAAAAACTGCGTATACACGGAAGTCACAATCATTTTTATCATTTTCAATGTATTTTGCGGATAAAAAGACAAATTAAAAAATCGATTGAACAATTTTTTGTTATTTCAGTCCTCTTCCATATTGGCTTCCATACTGTGGCTAAGGCATTTCAAACTCGGCTGATTGGACTCTGATTTAAACAAATTCCAATAAAAATTATTTTCGCTCGACATTATTTTATGCATTGTATTAACTAAAATAAACTTAGAAAAATAGCGAATTTCAGCAAAAAAACTCTGATTTGAACAAATTCCGATAAGTTATATTCTCTCGACATGTTTTATATATCTCCAAAATGTTACTAGTTTTGGTGCCTGGAAACATTGTTCAATTGTTTTTTTTTTAATTTATAAAATACTCAGAAAAGATAAATTGACCCGGAAAATAATACATGAACATGCAATACGAAAGTCAGACGTTTATCATAGAAGTAAACATTAGATCAGAAACTTTTAAAAAATTGTTTTACAATTACCAACAACCCAAAAATTATGGCAAATAGTCACAAGAAAAAGTATTAAAGTCAGTTTTTTCCTTATCAGTTCAGTTATGGGAAGAATTGAAGTAATGAATGCAGCGAAAGGAATCGGGAATTAAAAACGGTTTGAACTTTATCAGTGTAAACGAATTTTATCTTGCCAATTGTACAGAGTCGCCAAAATTCGGTACATAGCGTGTGAATGTTGAAATTTTCTCATTTGACTGATAAACCAGGCCGATTCAACTATTAGGCACTTCAATAAGTTTTGTCGTTTTTTTTCCCCAAGTTTAATTTTTTCTTAGATATTTTTTTGGTTATATAGAAGACTGTTAGAAATGGTAAGCATAACAAAATACCTAATTTTAAGTCATATCGGACCATGATAAAGCTCAGAACTGTGAGGACAACTTTTTAATTTCGCCAAAAAGTTTTTTTTTTATCGAAAACTTTTTTTTTCGTCATCACAGTACTGTCTATCAGATTTAAAATATCAGAAAGTAATCCGATATAGGTGATATTGTTAGGCGTATCACTACTAAAAGTCTTCAATATAACCACATATCTAAGAAAAAAAAAACAGAAAAACTTATCAAAAGGCCTAATACATAAAAAACCATTTCTTATCAAATGTTTTCTCAGTTGACTTCAAATGATACTTCAACTATTTCTTCCCCTTGTTCTTGCTTCATTTGCACACAGTGCGTGTCTTGACAGTCGAGATAAGGAAATCAAAGGGTTATGTTTCACGTTCGTGTCCCAACAGTTGACATTTAATGATGCTCGTAATTGGTGTCATTACCAAAATCCAGTCACTTCTTCTTATTTGGCATATGTTCCTGATCAGTACACCAGCAGTTTTTTGGCCTGTGAGTTGTTAATCTTATCGAAATTGCACTGTCAAATGATAAAAAGAGCCTCATTCGTATTTCTAGCCTTCAAAAAAAGATTACAAAAAAACCATACTAGTATTAGGACAACTGTTGATGTGGTGAATGTAATAGAGACTTTGGGATTGAACCGCTATAAAGTGGTGAAACTTTTTCAAACTCTGAAGAACTTTTTTGTGTCCTTTCTAAAGGCTTTCAACAGAATATTATTAGAAACAAAACACATCTGAGAAAGTTACATGTGAACACTTTATAATTTTTAGCTGACGCTCGAACGGCATTTGAAACAAACAGCGGAAGTTTTTGGATTGGACTGAGTCGAAACAGTTCTTCAAGTCCATTCGCTTGGGATAATGGAAGTCCAGTGACTTACACAAACTTCGGCACTCAACTCGGTCAAAATTATTTGGCTCAAAGCGTGGTGAACACAAAATGGAATGCATTTGGAGAGAACGACAAGAACTTGTTTGTGTGCAGTTATAGTCCTGTTGCTCCACCAACTTTTTCACCTCCGAGCATTTCAACAACTCAACAAATTCCTATAACTTTCGCACCTCCATTAGTTTCTACGACTCAAAAAATTACTCCAGTTATTTCTACAACTCAGAGAATGCCAGTTACAGGTTAGTAAACGTAAAAAGTTATAATCCAATTGCTCCACCAACTTTTTCACCTCCAGTTATTACTTCGACTCAAGAACCAATAACAGGTTTGTCAAAAACAAAAATTTTTGGATTTATGAACTTCAAAACCAATAAAAACCAGCACTCTTGATTTAAATTATGAGCGCTCAATCTTCAATAAAGTAAAAATATAAACAAGGATAAGAAATAAATTTATTTTTCTGAAACTTTGATTATACTATCGGCATTTACCTGCAGCTTCTCGCACCAACTTTAGCTCTCAGCAGCTTTTTGCACAAATTTTGCCAAAAAAAAGTTTTTTTTTTTTTTTTTCATCCAAGTTTAGACAAAGTCTGACTAAAGGTAAAGTTTTTAAGTGCAAACTATTTATATATCTTTTTTTTCTAATTAAAAGCACATCCGTAAAAAAAGTATTCCGTTGTGATTAAGTTTGAATTAAAAAATTTTGCTCAATTTTTGATAGCTTTGTTGTTTTTCTCATGTAATCAAAAATTTGAACTGCTCGAAAAGTTTTTTTTAAATTACTGACTAGCTGGCTCTCCGCTTGTTTTAGGGGGTTTTTGCGAGTCGTCTTGAAAGATCGGGGTACGGTAGTTGTACACGAGAGTTATTGTAGACGTAAACCGAGACAACTGGTTTTGCACAAAATTTATTCATATTCTGAGTAAAAAAGGATTGTCAGTTGATAGAATTGAACCAACGAGCAAAAATTTCTACAGACATGCGCGGACAACCTTAGATGTAGAGAAGTGATCACTATAGATGTTTTCCAACTTTATTCCAATCATCCGATATAGTAGCAAATATCCGAAAATTTGGAAATACGCCCGCCTCTGCTTCTAAATAGCCAGTCACAGTCGACAACTTTTTAGGCAAAATTAGTACCCCTAATTTGTCAGCTCCCTAAATTGAAATTTCAAAGCCTATCTGTTCAGAAGAAAATTCTTGCAAGCCAACTGAAAATGGGACAATACTTTTTGCATTTTCAAATGATTACGGTGCGCAAACTGTGAAAAAAGCGTGGGACGGATATCCTTTTAAAGTTACCCCATGCTCCGGATATGCAATTGCAAGATTTGATGTGCGTGTAGAAGAAAGCATTGTTTATTTCACGGATTTTGGGTATTTATTTTTATCAAAACTGTTCATTCTTGAAATCAAAATTTAGAGACGCCCAGTCATATGTGTACTCCCATCTTCCTGATTCCAAATTGGGATTTAGAGACAAAAAGGCAGGGAGTGACGCACTTCAAATGGTTGAGGTATGTATTTTTTGTCGGATTACAGGAAATTTCATCCAAAACATTCATTTTACTACTTTAAAGAAATTCTACAACAGTAACAAAATTCCTATTTGCGGATCAATTGTCTTAATTCTTTTGAAACGTTATCCAAACGATTGGGATATTTCAAAAACAGTATCACTTGTGAGACAACATCATGGAATAGTTCATGCACTTTGTTCCGCTGATCCATCAGGCGGAACTCAATCAAAAGCGATTCATAGTCTAACTTCCAAAACGAATGGACTGTATAATATTGGAAAAGGCAGAGACTTTCATAACGTGAGTGACGATACACATTTTTACATTTTACGTACCTTATAACCGTATTTACGCGAGCAATATTAGAGGTGTCGATGGATCGAAAAGGGTCGACCCGGAACCCATTGCATAGTTTGGAAACATGATCGCAATTATATTACAGTGCATTTTTTTTTCCACTTGTACAACTTTAAAGGGGGCACATTTACGCGGAATGGTCCCGCCATTGGTCTCGCCACGCGCTTCAAAAATCAATGGATAACGCGTGGCGAGACCATTCCGCGTAAATGCGCCCCCTTTAAAGTTGTAGAAGTGGAAAAAAAATGCACTGTATTACAAAAAATAAATTTTATTTCTTCACATTTTTTTGCCGCGTCCCATTTGGGTCCGACATGCGAACCGTCGACCCGACCACGACGGGTCGCGGGTCGAAAAAAAGGACGTCCCCGGTGCATAGAAATCAAATTTGAACAGAACGGATCTTGTTTTAAAAATTTACGTCACATACCAGACCGTGGAAATTGGTCCTAATATCACGTAAAGATGTGTTTTTAGTTTGGGTGATAATGAAAAAGATCAAATTTTGACCCAAAGTAAAAGGGGACGTCCTGATATTGGGGACAAGGAACATCCCTCGTCCCCCAGTATGGGGACGGGAACGCGTCGCCCCCCCCCCCCCCCCCAAAAAAGGAGCGTCTCCCAAAAGGGTACGACCCTCATGACTGCCCTATGTTCGGTGGAGCGCGTTTGGACCCATCTAGCAACTGAACACGGTAGCACAGAAACTAGATGGCTTGGTTCATGATACTCAGTCTGAAAACCTATATTGGCTACTATCTCGAAAACTAACCCCAAATTTTATTTTGCGATGCATATGAAAAATGACCGCAAGAAAATTCTCTATCTTTTCTATTGAGAAATTTTTTGATTGAAACTTTCCTAACCGGTCAAATTAGGGTTTGTTCGGTAGAGCACGTTTGCACTCATCTAGTTTCTGTACCACCATGTGAACCACCGTGTTCAATCACGGTGCTTCAGTTGCTAGATGGGTGCGAACGCGCTCCACCGAACAAACGTGCATAACTTGGTCGGGAAGTACAAAATCGAAAATTCATCAACAATAAATATAGATAATTTCATCGCGGTCATTTCTTATACAGTGTGGGAAAGTTCTATAGGACCCCCCCTAATTTGAAGGTTTGAGGAACTTCCGAAAATTTTTTTGAAAAACTGCTAATGCCATTCGTTTTTAAATTGAAAAAAACCTATATACATTTTTTTCCAGAAGTTTATCTCAAAAACTGAGGTCGCGCTGGAAAAAACGTCAAAATCCAGTGTGAAACTTCTATAGGACCCCCCGTTTTTTTTCACGATTTTTACTAAAATCAACAGATTTTGGAATTTTTGACAAAGCTCAAATCAAGTTTGAGTTAGAAATGAGTTCAGATAAGCAGTTTTGACTTTAAAAAATTAATACGAAATGTTCTCGTGGGATCTCCAGACTGGTTCTGATTCTTCCGATCTTTGATGTTCAAGTCTGTTTCAAGCTTCCTGGTGCTCTCGGTAATGCCAAAACTTGATAAACTCTCTTTAACAAGTTCCTACTAAAATTCCTAGCACACACACCATAAACATTTTTACGCCATCCCCAAGAAACCAGTCAGAAACAGCGTATTAACAAGTTGCAGTTATTTTTGATCAACAACAGAACATTCATATACTAAAATCAAGAAAGGATCAATAGTTAATCGGGTTTCCTTGTGTGCGGATGATCTCAAACAGTCTGTCCTCCATTGATCTGACCAAACTTTTCAGCTGGTTGTCCGGAATAGACTTCCAAGCGTCGAGAATTCCTTGCTTCAACGATGCAACTGTTGGGTAAGTCTTGTTCTGAGCATACACGATACGGACAAGAATCCCCCACAAATTTTCGATTGGATTGAGATCAGGACTTCGAGCTGGCCAATCAAGAAGGTTGATCTTCTTGAGCTTGAAATAGTCGCGGGTTGAGTTGCTCACATGGATTGTCGCATTATCCTGCTGAAATCTAAAGTCTTTTCTGGAGTAGTGACGAAGATATTTGGAGAGCTCCAGTTCCAAGACGTTCTGATAGTCAGTGCTGTTCATCTTGCTACTGACGAACTGTATCTCAAGCTTCTTCTTCTCCGTGAACGCTCCCCAAACCATCACCGTTCCTCCTCCAAAATTACGTCTCGAAAAAACCATTGGTTCCTTGCGCAAATCGCGCCAATAGTAGCGGCAACCGTCAGGCCCATCGAGATTGAATTTCTTTTCATCGGAGAAGACAACCTAAAACAATGATCCTAATTATTCACTCTTGCTTTTTTAAATTCTCACTTTACTCCAATTCGTTCCCATATTGTTCTTAGCAAATTCCAATCGCTTGAGTTTATGGTCTGCAGAGAGTAACGGAGCAGGGCGAAGTTTCTGACGAACGATTACACCAGATCGTTTGATGACATTGAGGATGGTCCTTTTTGAAGCAGACAATTGAAGCTCATTGCGAATATCTCTTGCCGTCTTACAGGAGTTGGAGGCAGCACGAATCACATTTCGTTCGTCACGCACGGAGAGAGCTTTGCGACGAGGAGCTCTTTTAGATGTACCGTAGCTCACCGGATCCTTCAGATACTCGCGAATACAGTGTCGAGAACGGGAAATTTTCCTACTCATTTCATGCAGGGACACATTGAGCAATTTCATAACATCCAGCTGAGCGCGTTCAGTGTCCGAAAGGGCAGATCCTCGAGGCATTGCAAGTTAGACTGCTTTCGAAGTAAGCTTTCCAGCCTCTATATGTGTGCCACAACACATGCCACAATTCCACATTTAATAATTCACGCAAAAAATAGTAAATAACATCTGTGAGGGACAATTTAACTTGAAATATTGGTCCCATGGAACCTTGTAATCAAAGAAAAACGATTTGATTCCTGATAAGCCTTCCATTGTTTCCTGCTGCATATTTTGCCAAATCAGCTTGACTACACAGTCGAAACATCTAAAGTGCGTGCTAGGAATTTTAGTAGGAACTTGTTAAAGAGAGTTTATCAAGTTTTGGCATTACCGAGAGCACCAGGAAGCTTGAAACAGACTTGAACATCAAAGATCGGAAGAATCAGAACCAGTCTGGAGATCCCACGAGAACATTTCGTATTAATTTTTTAAAGTCAAAGCTGCTTATATGAACTCATTTCTAACTCAAACTTGATTTGAGCTTTGTCAAAAATTCCAAAATCTGTTGATTTTAGTAAAAATCGTGAAAAAAAACGGGGGGTCCTATAGAAGTTTCACACTGGATTTTGACGTTTTTTCCAGCGCGACCTCAGTTTTTGAGATAAACTTCTGGAAAAAAATTTATATAGGTTTTTTTCAATTTAAAAACGAACGGCATTAGCAGTTTTTCGAAAAAATTTTCGGAAGTTCCTCAAACCTTCAAATTAGGGGGGGTCCTATAGAACTTTCCCACACTGTATGCATCGCAAAATCGATTTTGTGACGGTTTTCGAGATAGTGGCCAATATAGGTTTTCAGACTGAGTATCATGAACCAATCCATCTAGTTTCTGTGCTACCGTGTAATACGGTAAAAGTGTGCAAGCGCGCTCCATTGCACTTTTCAATTCTCGATTTTCACATCTCTCCCGATTTGAGGCGCTGTGACGCACCCTAACTTTCAAAGATCTGCGTACGCCGAATTTGCCGTTAGCCGAAAATTCAATTGCAACTAAACAGATCATTGATCGCTGGTCACAATCTTGAGTTTTTCAGCTAATTGATTGGTTTCCTATGTATAGTTATAAGCATCCAATTTACTGTGCAAACCCGGTTCTCTCCGGTCAAAAGATAATAGAGTTGCCACCAATGAACGTTCCGTTTTCAACTTATTACGAAGTGTATGTAACAGTTCAAGATCACAGTAGGTTCTTGTTGTTATACTTATATTGTTTTAGTGTTTACTCTTTCAGTTCCCATTAGTTCCTTTGTGTCAATGGATCTTATCATGAAAAACGACAACTACAGTGGCGGTAACTTTCAAGTTTACTCGAAGGTAATTGAAATGACGTAAAATATTTCATTGATATCACAAAATTTAGGATGTTAGTGGAATTCTTGCCAGTCATTCTAATCATTTTAGCCCGGTGACTTACAGTATGCAACTACAATATGAGTACAAAAATTGGGCTGAAGAAGACACTCAAGTCAGGGTATACAGTGACAGGTAGTGCTTGAAAACATTCGTTTGTCGGATCAAATTGTAACACAATGAATGGAAAATAGTATCTCGTGTGTGCACAAAACTGTTTTAAACGTGGAGTATGTAACGTCGATGTGCATTTTTCTTTGAACGATAGTTTTGAGGGCAGTTACGGAAGTTTTGAGCTTCCAGCTTCCCAGAAAACGAAACGTTCATTCTCTTTTATTTTTTTGAATTATAAATGCTATACAGTGCCACGGGGAGGCAAACCTTACGTACATACTAATTTCTACAGTAGTCGCGTTTTTAAATTGGATTTATCTCGAAAACGGCTCAATTTTTTTTGAAAATGATGCATATGAAAAATGTTCTACAGAAAATTCTCTATTTAATGACATCAATGAATTTACTGTTGATACCCTCTCACCAGTGGTATGCTCATTGAGCAGTAGAGCGCACTTTCTCGGATGTACCGTTTGCCTCCCTGTGGTGCATTTTTTCCAACTTCTACGACACTTAAAGGGGGCGCATCTACGCCACCATTGGTCTTGCCACGCGTCCCAAAAATCAATGGGTGGCGCGTGTCGAGACCATCACGTGTAAATGCGCCCCCTTTAAAGTCGTAGAAGTGGAAAAAAATGCACTGTTTCTGTAGATCAAACTGTTTCTGTAGATCAAACTGTATTGAGACACGTGCAGATAGAAAATATCGATTAAACATTTTTTGTTATTTCAGGCTCCCTCCATATTGGCTTCCATACTGTGACTAAGGCATTTCAAACTCGGCTGATTGGAATCTGATTTAAAAAAATTCCAATAAAAATTATTTTCGCTCGACATTATTTTATGCATTGTATTAACTAAAATAAACTTAGAAAAATAGCGAATTTCAGCAAAAAAAGGAAGAAAAAACTGCGAAAAATCGATATCATTTTCGGAAAATCGATTCTCGACATTTTTAACGGTGTTTTACTGTTAAAAAAACCGTATTCTTGGAGAAAAAATCCTATAATTTCGAGTTACGAAAAAATTTAAAAGTATGTCGGGGTACTGTAGCTGAAAAGTTTGTTTCGTGCCAGGACATCTATTCGTGTTTTTTATCGTTTTATTTTTCTCTGATTTAGTATTGTATCCGTTATTTCATTCTAAAAATTTGAATTTCCGCCAATTTTCTTCTCCAAAACTCTCATTTCCATGCAAAGCTTCCATTCCCTCGTGCTTCTCGCCTTGATTTCTCTCGCCTCTCCACTCCCCAACACTCTCTCGTCGCGCTGTCGTTCTGTCTGCGTCTCTCGGTGTCGTCCTCTCTCGCCCCGCTTCTCTCGATTTTCCCGCATTTTCGGTCAATTTTTTTCGGGATTTCGTAATTTTTAGGCTGAAAAACAAGGAAAAATCGATATTTCACTACAATTTTCACTGAAAATTGAAGAAATTGCCCTAAAAACCACATGACCACTGGCACTGACGTTTTCAAAAATCGTTCTTTTATCTTATCAATTTTTGATTTTTACAAGATGATTTTTGAAATTATTTCCTTTTTTCTTCTCGTTCTTTCTTTTTAACCAGTCTTCATACAAAATGTATATATTTTTTCAGAAAATAAAAAAAAATTACACTAAAAACAGAAAACTAGGGCGGTTTTTGATGTGTTTTTGCGTCATTTTTGTTGATTTTTGATAATAAAATTGAGAAGAAAACGTTAGAAACACTAAAAAAAACAATGTTCCCAACGAAAAACCCCATTAAATTCGATTTTACTGAAAAAATTTGCCCGAAAATTCGCAAGTTTTGCAATTGAATTGAAAAAAATTGAATTTTCACTAATTTTAAGAGAAAATTAGTAAAATTTTCAAAATTTCTGCAAAAATATGATATAAATTGCCGGGAAGTGCAAATTTTTGAGCCTGATGGCCTAGAAACACAAAACTCGGCCACGTTGTTTAAATTTATTGTGAAAATTTGGAATTTTTGAAAAATACAGTTAATTTTAAGCTTTCTAGGTGAAATTTTAGTTCCATTCAATTTTTCAAGTTGGTGGCCTAGAAACCCAAAACTAGTCCCTGCTTTCAAATTTTCTGAATGTTTTTGGTTTTTTTATTATTTAAATTTCCGTTCTAACAGTTTTAATAAGAATAACTGAAAAAATTTCTGAAAAATCGATAAAATTGTAATTTTTTGACCTTAATGGCCTAGGAATCCAAAACTAGTTCCCGCTTTCAAATTTTTTATTTCTACGTGTTTTCTCCCCCGAATCACATGATCAAAATTTGCATTTCTCGTGCCGACTTCCATATTAAATCAGTCGTCGACCGGTTTTTTAGCGCATTTTCTCTAAAAAATCGGCCATTTTTCACATTTTTCACTTGAAAAATTCCAGATTTTCGCCCAAAAATCGATAAAATCAGTTACAAATCATGGGCCTTGGCAGCAGTAAGCGTAAGGAGGAGCCACCACACAAATCTGAGCCAAAAACTGTCGGAAGGGTGAGTTTGTGTGCATTTTGTCGTGGAGTTTGATGCAAAATTTGAATTTTTGAGTAAAAACCTGGTTTTTCTGCATTTTTCCGTAAAATCCAATAAAAAGTGAGAAAAATCTGCATTTTGTCGTGAAATTCGGTGTTTGCACAGTCTCGGAGCTACCGTAACCCACATCATATTAACAATTTTTCAGGTAAAACGTGCCGGCGCGCGGCCTGACGAGATGATTGCGAAATATGCGGAAGTTTTGAAGACACGTGGCATTTTACCCGAATATTTTCTGGTTCACGAGGCGAAAAGGTGCAGATTATCGATTTTTTGAAGAAAAATTTGAAAAATCCGGAAAAAATCGATAGAAAATCCAAATTTTGTGCATTTTGTCGTGAAATTAAATGTGAAATTCTAATGTTTCGGTATTTTCTCGTAAAATTTTATGAAATATTTGAATTTTCGCAAATTTTACCGTAAAATTAGATAAAAAATATCGAATTTCTAGTAAAATTTCATGCAAATTCCGAATTTTCTGAATTTTTACGGAAAAAAACTCGGTGTTTGCACAGATTCGCCGCTACAGTTACCCGAAAACCCAAAAAATTAACGATTTTTCTTGCAGTTCACAATATATCGACGAGGATGGTGACGTGGCAAACGAGTTTTACCAAGAAACGATGAGCGACGGCGAGAAACGACGATTATGCCGATTAATGAAGAATTTGAGGCCAAAAGTATGGGAAAATCGATATTTTTTAGAGTTTTTTAGTTGAAAAATCGAAAATTTTTTAAATTTTCCCACAAAAAAATCGATAATTTCCGAAATTTTCAGGGCAAGGAACGCTACGCAATTCCACGACTGAAGCACGACATTCCGGTGGTCATTTGGGAAGTTCAGCAGCCTCAAGAAACATAATCTTGAATAAATTTACCGATTTTCACTACAATTTTCTCCATTTTCTCGATCCTCCGTGTGTGCTAACGATTTTTCTGATCTCTTTCGGGTACTTTTTGATGTAAAATACTTATTTTTCCGCTTTTTTTTCACTCAATAAATGTTTTTTTTCTATGAAAACAGGTTTTTTTCGTTAAAAAAAAACAAAATTTATAAAAACTGTGTATTTTTGGGTGGGTTACGGTAGGTTTTACGCAAAAGTGCAGAATTTGAGCGTTTTTCGATTTTCCAGCGGGAAAACAAAAACAAACATTTTTTCGCAAAAAAACTGTTTTCAGACAGCAAAATTGTATTTTAACCCGGTAAAAATTAAAATTTCTTGCATTTTTTTGCTTAAAAATTGATTGAAAACAGAAAAATTCCCGGCGTGGTACAGTAGTTCTCAGATTCTGCATTTTTGCGTGACAATCTGTGCAAACACCGCGCGGGATTTTTTGAATGAATTAATTATTTTTTTCGCGGTTTTCATCGTTTTCGCCCATTTTCACCCGATTTTCTTGATTTTTTCGACGTTTTTCCTTCAAAAATCGAATTTTCCGGCAATTAAGCTACGCAAATAAACAAAGAATAGCTTATAAATCATCGCCGGGCGTGGTGTGTTTTGTTTGAATTGTCACCCACGATTGTTTGTTTGATTTTTCCTCGAATTTCACGGTTTCTTGCACTTTTGAGTGCCATTTCATGCGACTTATCAACTGATAAAGCATGGAATTGGAGATTATCTCGAAAAATTTAATTTATTTCGAGAAAAATCCGACTTTTCAGAGGTTTTTGTCATTTTGGCCCGCATTGTTCAAATTTTTCAGCTTTTCGTTGTGATAAACCGAAATGACTCATGTTCTGAGCACAAGATCTCAATTTTCCAAGAAAACAGCACCAAACAGTTGCGAAATCAACCTCTGGAGCTCCTGCGAGCAGTGGCTCACTGCGCAGAGTGAAAGAGGACGGCTTTTCCGTCATTTTTCCACTTTTTTGCAGTGTTTGTGCTCTTCCGTACACGAATCAAGCATCGGTTTCGCTCCACTTGTTGTTTTGCCCTCGAAATCATCTATTTTCGATGTTTTCGAGTGGTTTTTGGTCATTTTTCCTGTAAATTATGATGTTTTCTCATAATTTTCGAGAAATTCCGCTTGTTTTCAATGTTGTTTCCGGGTGGTCTTTTCAGAATATTCACTATGAAAATGAGGATTTTTGGTTTAATTTTCGAAATTTCTCAACGTTCTGGCGAGATTTGTTAGACTTTTCCTAATGTTTGTGAGTTGCCGATCGTTTTCAAGCTTTCCTAGCGTTTTTTCTTTCCCCGGATTTTTAACTTCAAAATTTGAAATTCTTGCAATTTTGAGTGATTTCTGACGGTTTTGCTGATTTTTTCTGTAAATTCCAGAGAAATCAAGCGTTTTCCTCAGATTTTTGCAGTTTTTACGGATTTTTCACTTCAAAACTCGCATTTTATGCAATTTTAAGTGATTTCTGGCGTTTTTGGAATTTTTTTTTGTAAAATCCAGAGCGTTTCCCATAGTTTTCCGGAATTTTCTTTGCAAAACTGGATTTTTCTACAATTTCCAGTTTCTGGCAGTTTAAGATTGATTTTCCAGCAAAATTAAAATTTTTCTTTGAATTTTGGCCATTTTCTTGCGTCCAAATGGGTTTCTAGTAGAATATGTGATTTTTAACTGGTTTTTAGTACAAAAATCGTGGTTTTTGGATTTATTTGCTCTAATTTTTTCGTAAAATTAAGTAATTTTAGAATTTTCGACACCTTCTTCGCGAGTTTTGGAGGTTTTCACAGTATAATCTCGAAAATTGGATAAATTCCATTTTACGCTCAGATTAATCACATTTGCTTCCGGTTTTCACCTCGAAAACTCGGGTTTTTTGCAATTTCGCGAAGTTTCTGACGATTTTTGGAATTTCCGACACTTTTTCGACGACTTTTCCAGGAATTTTGGAGATTTTCACACTCAAAATAGCAACATTTTAACAGTTTAATCTTGAAAATTGTGCAAATTCCCCCAAATTACGGCGTACATCTGCTCATTTTTCAACTAAATAGACGTCGTTCATGAATTTAAAATTAGTTGTCTCCGCAATTGGTAGAAACTGAGACGGAGGCAAATTAGTCAGTGTCTCTGGGTGTCTCCATCCCATTCCATCTCGGAGGGTTCGAAACGACGACGATTAACGAGTGAATGAGAAGAGAAGGAGCCAGTCGGTCGACTGGTAGAGTGTGTCCATACACTCCGAGTGGTTTTCCACATTGTTTTCACCCTCTCTCTCTGTCTCAGGACAACACTCTACACATTTGAGTACGTCTTCTGGCGTTCATTTTACTTGAGTGACCACTACTGGTTTTTAGTAGTCTGGGCTCTTTTTTTGGCCATAATTTAGCTATTTTGAGCTTTTGAAGCCTGATTTTCAGTCGTAAAAAAAATTAGAAATTGGCGAATTTCAAGCTCCGAAATTTAGAATTTTGAAAAACCCAATTTTTTGCAAATCAGTAAATTGCCGGGATTGAAATTTCCGGCAAATCAGCAAATTGCTGGAATTTAGAATTTCTTGCAAGTCGGCAAATTGCAGGAATTGAAAATATTTGGCGAATCGGCAAATTGGCGGAATTGAAATTTTCGCAAATCGGCGAATTATTTAAAATTCCAGCAAATCGGCAAATTGCCGGAATTGAAGTTTCCGGCAAATCGGCAAATTGCCAGAATTGAAGTTTCCGGCAAACCGGCGAATTATTTAAAATTCCAGCAAATCGGCAAATTGCCGGAATTGAAATTTCCGGCAAATCGGCAAATTGCCAGAATTGAAGTTTCCGGCAAACCGGCGAATTATTTAAAATTCCAGCAAATCGGCAAATTGCCGGAATTGAAATTTCCGGCAAATCGGCAAATTGCCAGAATTGAAATTTCCGGCAAACCGGCGAATTATGTAAAATTCCAGCAAATCGGTAAATTGCCGGACTTGAAATTTCCGGCAAATCGGCAAATTGCCAAAATTGAAATTTCCGGCAAACCGGCGAATTATTTAAAATTCCAGCAAATCGGTAAATTGCCGGACTTGAAATTTCCGGCAAATCGGCAAATTGCCAGAATTGAAGTTTCCGGCAAACCGGCGAATTATTTAAAATTCCAGCAAATCGGTAAATTGCCGGACTTGAAGTTTCCGGCAAATCGGCAAATTGCCAGAATTGAAGTTTCCGGCAAACCGGCGAATTATGTAAAATTCCAGCAAATCGGTAAATTGCCGGACTTGAAATTTCCGGCAAATCAGCAAATTGCTGAAATTTAGAATTTCTTGCAAGTCGGCAAATTGCAGGAATTGAAAATATTTGGCGAATCGGCAAATTGGCGGAATTGAAATTTTCGCAAATCGGCGAATTATTTAAAATTCCAGCAAATCGGCAAATTGCCGGAATTGAAGTTTCCGGCAAATCGGCAAATTGCCAGAATTGAAGTTTCCGGCAAACCGGCGAATTATTTAAAATTCCAGCAAATCGGCAAATTGCCGGAATTGAAGTTTCCGGCAAATCGGCAAATTGCCAGAATTGAAGTTTCCGGCAAACCGGCGAATTATTTAAAATTCCAGCAAATCGGCAAATTGCCGGAATTGAAGTTTCCGGCAAATCGGCAAATTGCCAGAATTGAAGTTTCCGGCAAACCGGCGAATTATGTAAAATTCCAGCAAATCGGTAAATTGCCGGACTTGAAATTTCCGGCAAATCGGCAAATTGCCAGAATTGAAGTTTCCGGCAAACCGGCGAATTATTTAAAATTCCAGCAAATCGGTAAATTGCCGGACTTGAAATTTCCGGCAAATCGGCAAATTGCCAGAATTGAAGTTTCCGGCAAACCGGCGAATTATGTAAAATTCCAGCAAATCGGTAAATTGCCGGACTTGAAATTTCCGGCAAATCAGCAAATTGCTGAAATTTAGAATTTCTTGCAAGTCGGCAAATTGCAGGAATTGAAAATATTTGGCGAATCGGCAAATTGGCGGAATTGAAATTTTCGCAAATCGGCGAATTATTTAAAATTCCAGCAAATCGGCAAATTGCCGGAATTGAAGTTTCCGGCAAATCGGCAAATTGCCAGAATTGAAGTTTCCGGCAAACCGGCGAATTATTTAAAATTCCAGCAAATCGGCAAATTGCCGGAATTGAAATTTCCGGCAAATCGGCAAATTGCCAGAATTGAAGTTTCCGGCAAACCGGCGAATTATTTAAAATTCCAGCAAATCGGCAAATTGCCGGAATTGAAGTTTCCGGCAAATCGGCAAATTGCCAGAATTGAAGTTTCCGGCAAACCGGCGAATTATGTAAAATTCCAGCAAATCGGTAAATTGCCGGACTTGAAATTTCCGGCAAATCGGCAAATTGCCAGAATTGAAGTTTCCGGCAAACCGGCGAATTATTTAAAATTCCAGCAAATCGGTAAATTGCCGGACTTGAAATTTCCGGCAAATCGGCAAATTGCCAGAATTGAAGTTTCCGGCAAACCGGCGAATTATGTAAAATTCCAGCAAATCGGTAAATTGCCGGACTTGAAATTTCCGGCAAATCAGCAAATTGCTGAAATTTAGAATTTCTTGCAAACCGGCAAATTGCCAGAATTGAAGTTTCCGGCAAACCGGCGAATTATTTAAAATTCCAGCAAATCGGTAAATTGCCGGACTTGAAATTTCCGGCAAATCAGCAAATTGCCAGAATTGAAGTTTCCGGCAAACCGGCGAATTATGTAAAATTCCAGCAAATCGGTAAATTGCCGGACTTGAAATTTCCGGCAAATCAGCAAATTGCTGAAATTTAGAATTTCTTGCAAACCGGCAAATTGCCAGAATTGAAGTTTCGGGCAAACCGGCGAATTATTTAAAATTCCAGCAAATCGGTAAATTGCCGGACTTGAAATTTCCGGCAAATCAGCAAATTGCCAGAATTGAAGTTTCCGGCAAACCGGCGAATTATGTAAAATTCCAGCAAATCGGTAAATTGCCGGACTTGAAATTTCCGGCAAATCAGCAAATTGCTGAAATTTAGAATTTCTTGCAAACCGGCAAATTGCCAGAATTGAAGTTTCGGGCAAACCGGCGAATTATTTAAAATTCCAGCAAATCGGTAAATTGCCGGACTTGAAATTTCCGGCAAATCAGCAAATTGCTGGAATTTAGAATTTTTGCAAATCAGCAAATTGCCGGAATTGAAAATATTTGGCAAATCGGCAAATTGGCGGAAGTTTAAAATTTCCGGCAAATCGGTAAATTGCCGGACTTGAAATTTCCGGCACATCAGCAAATTGCTGGAGTTTAGAATTTTTGCAAATCAGCAAATTGCCGGAATTGAAAATATTTGGCAAATCGGCAAATTGGCGGAAGTTTAAAATTTCCGGCAAAATGCCAGTTTGCCGAATTTGCCGGAAAAAAGTTCAAGTCAACTTGAAAACTATCCGAAAATCGTCGATTTCCTACCTCAAAAAGAGGAAGAAGCCGTGTCGAGTGTCAATTTTGTGTCATCTGATACTTTTTTCCGTGAACACCGTCAATTCTGAAGTACTCGTCAAGTACATTGTTCACCTGGAAGCTTCATTTTAGACATTTTTAGTGGAAAAAATCAGATTTTTCAACGCTTTTGACCGTAAAAAGTCAATTTTCAGCCGAAATTCGATGGTTTTTCTCGTAAAAAATCAGAATTTCCAGCATAAATAACCCGTTGGATTTTCCAGCAAATCTCCCTCCTGCAGGCTATTTTCAGTGGAAAAATCTGAAATTTTAAATCAATTTTTGGCCTTAAATCACTGGATTTCCCAGAAAAACCCACGATGTCCCACGTTCAATCTATTGTTTGCATTTGTTTGCACACAAGTGCCAAGTTTTTTTTTTTTGGCGATTCTCCTCTCATTTCGCGAAGGACAGTTTCCATATCTTTGTCCGGTTCCAGTTTGGTTTTTTGGCATGGTTCCAAGTTTTTTGACCATAGAGAACTATTGCGGCCAGAACAGTGAGACAGGCATCTCTTCAACTATTCCCCCAGTTGGAACAGTGAAGATTAAGCCGATTTTCGGCATATTTTCGAGTATTTACTGTGGAAAACTGACTTTCCTCTGTGGATTTTAGGCTCAAAAAGTGACTTTTTCGAGCTAAAAAAACTACGGAAGTAGCTTTTTTCAGCCAAGAATATCGCATTTTTGTCGATTTCCGGTTCTGGAGAATGTAATTCCCATATTGTACATTATTCTGTGATTTTCACAGAATTCTGTGATAATTTTCGAGTTTTCCTGTGAAAAATGGATATTTTTTAGGCTAAACCCCTTAAATTTCCGAATTTTTTCTCAGTTTCACAAGCTTTAGTAGTGGAAAAGTAGATTTTCAATACGAAAATCGTTTCTACTGCCATTAAAAAGCTTAAGCTTGACACGAAAACGCTTGAAAAATCATATTTTTCAAGTTTTCGGAGCTTAATGTCCCTCAGACAACACACTGGCATGAAATTTGGCATAAAATTGCGATTTTAATGCCAAAATTCAGGGAAAAATCCTAAAATTGGGCAACAAAAACAGAACCATCTCCTCCATACGTAAGTCGTCAATTAAAAACGTTTTTCGAAATGGGAGGGCGACTGAGGAAAAGGATGAGAGTTTTGTACGTTCAACAACTTAAGAAACTGGTTTTCTTTCCTCTTACTCACTCTGTGTTGACCGATTTGGATTCGGTTTTTGCGTCTTATTTCTCTCTACACCTCTCTGGTCGTTGTTTTTGTTGTCTTGGAGGCTAATTTTGAGGGTTTCTTTCGTCAAAAATCCGGATTTTTCGCTGAAAAATGAATTTTTGAGGTCAAAAGAGCTTCAAAAAATGAATTTAAGCTTAATAAACTTGTATATAAAACATCTTGGCTTTGTGCCAAGTTTTGACCTTCGATAAATCAGAAAATAACGATTTTTCGCAGAAAAATGTTTTCGAATTTTTTGAGGCCGATTTTGCCCACACAAATGAGTAACTTTTGAGGTTTTCCCGTCAAAATTCGATTTTTTGAGTTTTTTAAAGCTAAAATTAGCCTAAAACTCTCAAAATTAAGAGTTTTCCGATATTTGGCACGGTGCCAAGTTTCCTGGTCCACACGCATCATTGATCTCGGCATACCTTGTCGCCTGGTTACTGTTTACTTTTCGCTTCGGATAAAAAAGTTTGAAAAAGTTTGACAAAAACCGTACAAAAGGTGTTCCGCATCGTCGATACGTTGCGAGAAAAATCGCGGGGAAAAAAATTCGGATCAAATCGGTCAAAATTGATGAAAATCGCAAATTTTTCCCCCAAAAAAAGTGTGAAATTTTCGAATTTTCTGAAAGAACTGTGAAACTACAGTAACCCGATTTTGGCAAATTCCAAAAAAAAAATCAGGTAGGTTTTAACCTTTAAAAAAATCCAAATTTCACTGTAATTTGGCGACTAAAAAATTTGAAACTCATCAGAATTCGAAATTTTTGGCAGTTTGCCAGAAAATTTGTGAAATTCTGAATTCAAATCTTACCAGCAAGTTTCAAGCGAAATTCGGATTCTGCCATCTGATTATTTTCTAAATTTCAGCCACTCTTCCCTAGGCCTTCCATGTAGGCGTTAAAACGCCTACCTGCCTGACCAGGTGACCAGGTGACCTCCGCCTGCCTCTGGCCTCAATGAGCATCTGAAAATTCACGTCTAAATGCAGAAAATAGGCAAAAGGCCGGCATGAGGCGGGCAAGTTTCAGGCAGGCGTCAGGAAAAAACCTGAAACCGAGCCTGCCTACCAGGAAGCTTCACTTTCCGAAAAAGTTCTGTAAATTACTGTTGTGTGATTTCAGAACTAAAACCCATAACACCAAGAAATTGGACTGAAACTGAAAGTTTTAAAATTTTCATTTCAAGTTCCCCGAATTCCAAGTTTTTGGTATTTTTCATCTTAAAAATTTTGTGAAATTCTGAACTTTTCTGCTATCTGCTTTAAGATGCATTAATCATCACTGCTTCCTCTCAGAGGCTCCTGTGATGATGTAATGACAGAGAACAGTATCGAATAATAATGACTCATCATCGAAAAAAAAACGTTGATGTATTTCCCTAAAGAGGCATGGGCAAGGCGATGGAGGAGAGTACTCGCCTATAAAAGAGTATAAAACATGCATTTGTGTGTGTGTGTTTGTTGCCTTTTTTCCTCCCTCCGTCTCTACTATTTCGACTGTAGTAGTGTGAGAATGTTTGTCTAACGAGCGAAAAAAACCGTTTTTCAACCCATTTTTGGAAAAAATGAATTCTTCGAGTTAGTCACCTTTTCAATTTTTGTGTGAAAAGCGGCGCCTACGCTGAGTTTTTCCTGAATTTTTGGGTTAAAAGCCCGGAAATTTATGATTTCTTCTGGTGATTTTTTGAAGAATTTTGAATTTTCGACTTCCTTGACAGCAGTCCTTAATTTCCCTTTAAACCCAAACTTAAAGGATTTTCTGAGAGTAAAATCTGCCCAATTTGTCCATTTTCGATAGTTTACTACCCGAAAAAGTGGTGATTTTCTGAAAATTCGGATTTTTAAAAGTATTATTTTCGAAAACAACCATTTTTTCCTCCCGCTGCTGAAAATTTGGTTTTTTTTTTGAGTTTTCTGAAATCTAGGACTTCTATATAGGCCTGCCTGCCTGACCTCAAGGCGACCTCCGCCTACCTCTCGCCTCATATTCGAAAATGTCCAAATTGTTAAAAATTTGGTGTTTTTGTAAATTGCTGAGTGTTCTTAAATCTAGGGCTTCCACGTAGGCGTTAAACGCCTGCCTGCCTGCCTGCCTGACCTTAAGGCAGCCTCCGCCTGCCTCAATCCCCGTTCCTTATGCTTAATTTGATTTTTATCAAATTGATAGTAAAAATGCAAAAATAGGCGAAAGGCAGGCCATGAAACTGCGCCTGCCTATCCTATTTGAAAACTGCCTACTTCCTGAAATATCGGGTTATTGTGAGTTGCAGAGTTTTCTAAAAAAAAAACTCTACTACTCGAAAATTGCCGATTTACCGAAAATGTCAATTTTTCAAAATCGGTCACTCAAAAATGGCGACTTTTCCCCCCGGAAGCTGTGATTTCACAGTAGTTTCTCATCTGCTTAGTTAGTCAGACTTCTCCTCTCGGAAAACATAATCGAAATGGATAGAAGGAGGATGGAATGAAGATAATTAATCCATCATTGTCCTTCCTTCCTTCCGTCGTCCTTCTCATAAAATTCATCGAAAATGCCGAAAAGCCGCGAGATTCTTATCGTTTTCATCCCGATTCGTCATATTTTCGGGCTAACGTTAGCATTTATCCGGATTCCCGGCGATTTTTCAATGTTTCAGGACCTGATTGGCACCAATTTGAACCTCTAGATTTTGAATCACTGAGGTTACGCCGAAAATCAGCTCGAAATCTCGGATTTCTTGTGAAACCCGATTTTTCAAAATTTCGACTCGAGATGGAACACCAAAATTTTGAATTTCGGCAACAAAAAATTCAGAATTTGGTGCAAAAATTGCCGTTTTTCAAATATTTGTTGGAAATTTCCTATATTAGAAAATTATCGGCAACCGACAAATTGCGGTTTTGAGAACTTTTGAGAATTTCAAGATTTCTGGAATCTTCAAAAAAAAATCCGAATTTTCGTTATCACTGGAAGGCTAAAGATTGTCGCAGATAAGCGAAAATTCTCAGGATTTTCAATTTCGAAATTTTTGAATTTGACGAAAAAATTCCAAAAATCTGCCATCTGGATGACATACGCCCCGCCAGCCCCCTTCCGAAGGTGTTTCCTTTAAGGAATTGTCCTCTGTGTGAGTGTCTGCGTCTCTTCGGAATCTTCAATCTCTCTGGGCGCCTCGCACTCTTTCTTCAGTCAGCTAACTGTTTGAATTTCGACTTTTCGCCGTTTTTTTCCCCCGCGTGCCATCATCTTCCTTTCTTTTGACCACGGCGTTAAGCGGAGAAGCATTTTGTTTGGTTTTTTTGCGAAAAGTTGAGGTTTTAGACTGAAAATTCAACAACTTTTTCCAACAATTTTGACCTGTAGAATGCCGGAATTTCGATATTTGTATCTTTTCGGGCAGTTTTCCTGTAAAGTGCGAGAAAAATTCAATTTCTGAAAAAATTACGGATTTTCAAAGTTATTACGCTTGAAATTCATATTTCGGAGAGAGATTTCCGAGAAATTAAGACAGAAGCTCACATTTCTGGAAATTTACAAAGATTTCGCAGAAATTTAGCTGAAATTCCGCTAAAAATGGGTTTTCGAGACCGAAAATTTTCCAAATTTTGGCTGAAAATCGATGGAAATTTCTCAAAAATTTCCGCGCGAAATCTGGAATAATATTCAGGAAAAAATCGGGAAATTTTTCGAAATGTGGCTGAAATAAAGTTTAAAATAGGCTTTTCTCGGCATCCGGCATTGGCGAAAATTCTCATTTCTGAAAATTTCCCAAGATTTGGCTTGAACTCAACTGAAAATCGACTTTTCAGCTTTCGATTTGTCGAAAAATCTGGATTTCCAGCACTTATAATATAAGTTGAAATGTTTTGGAATTTCGAGAAACTGTCAAAAAACACAGTTTTGTAGAATCAAGCGCTGAAATTGATAATTTTCCGCTGAAACTGCAAAAATGCCCGTTTTTATTATTAAAAACCCGAATTTTTCCGATTTTTCGATTAATTCAGTGAGTTCAGTTTCCCTCCGTGATGTGTGTGTGCAAAAGGTGTTAGGCCTCACCTGCCTGCCGGAGCCGCAGATTTTTTTCCTCCAACGTTCCGATTCTCTTGGACGGAGGAAAGACGGGATGGGAAAAAAAAACTTGGTTTCGGTGTCTTCCCTCAAGTGTTGTTTCGACAATTTGTTCGTTCCGGATGGTAATTAGCATCTCTCTGAGACGGTGAGATGACCCCTTTTCTTGTCGAGAAAATGTGATTTCGGGAAAAGTTTGGGAGCTTTTTTCTACGGAAAATTGGATTTTTCACACGGAAAAGGCTAGAATTATCGATTTTTCGAAGAAAAATCGAATTTTTGAACCGGAAAAGACCTGAAATCCATTGGATTTTTAGTTTTTCCACGAAAAAACCATTATATAATCTCCATGATACTGATTTTTTAAACAAAAAGTCAACCTTTTTGGAATTTCCATAATTTTCTGCGGAAAAATCTGATTTTGAACTTTCGAAACTCTGAATATCCACGATTTTTTACCAAAAATTGCATTTTTCACACGGAAAATTTCTGATTTTTCAATTTTTCGTTGAAAAATCTGAATTTTGTCCGAAAAAGTCCTGAAATCACCAGGATTCTTAGGTTTTTCCAAGGCAAAAAAATTCTGAAATCTCCAAGATTTTTTTCTACAAGAAATCGAATTTTTTGGAATTTCCACAAATTTTCCAAAAAAAAAAAGATTTTTCATACGAAAATGCGCAGAAATCTCCAGGATTTTTGGTATTTTTTCCAATTTTTTGGGAATCTGAACATTTTTGATCCAAACATTTTCTTTTGGTTGAAGTAACCAAGAAATTTGTGGTTTTCTACTGAAAAACAACGTAGTTTTTAATTTTTTCCTGTCTGAAAAAATCATATATTTGACCCGAAAAAGGTTTGAAATCCGCGGGATTTTTAGAGATTTTTCCATTGAAAACTTGAATTTTCGACGGAAAATCTTTTAAACCCTCTTGTTGTTTCTAGGCCATGGCCGAGGGGCCGACAAGTTTCAGCGGCCATTTATCTTGCTTTGTTTTCCGCCTGTTTTCTTTCGTTTTTCATCGATTTTTTCCGTTTTTTCTTATCAAAACTGATAAATAAATATTTTTTGCAGATGCTGAAACAATTTCCAAGTAAAAAAAATAATGTATTCAGTCGGCAAGCAGCGGTGAAAGTGGGCAATGTAATATGATGGATTACGGGAATACAAAACCTAAACTTTTTCTGAAACATATGATGCTTAGATGCTGAAATTACCTAATTTTCATATCAAGACCGCTGAAAAAGTTTTGAGGTTTTCAAAATTCAACTTTTTGTGCGAAAATCTCGACTTTTTCACCAAAAAAGTTGAATTTTGGAAACCTCAAAACTTTTTCAGCGGTCTCGTTATGAAAATCAGGTAATTTCAGCATCTAAGCATCATATGTATCATGTTTCAGAAAAAGTTTAGGTTTTGTATTCCCGTAATCCATCATTTTACATTGACCACTTTCACCGCTGCTTGCCCACTGAATACATGATTTTTTTACTTGGAAATTGTTTTAGCATCTGCAAAAAATATTTATTTATCAGTTTTATTAAGATAAAACGAAAAAAATCGATGAATAACGAAAGAAAACAGGCGGAAAACAAAGCAAGATAAATGGCCGCTGAAACTTGTCGGCCCCTCGGCCATGGCCTAGAAACCACTTTTCCTCGTCCCTCGTGAGGAAAAAGTTGCAGTGATTTCTAGAAAACTCGATTTTTTCAGCCAAAAATTACCTGAAAACGTTGATTTTTTTGCCCTAATTGCTCAAGTTTTCGGTAATTTTGACTAAAAATCTGTATTTTCCAGGTTTTCGATGCGATTTGGGGGCCAATTTTCACCAAAAAATTCAGTCTAGTTTTCACTATTTTCAATGACAGAAATCCAGATTTTTTCCAATTTTTTCGAGTTTTTTGCTCTAAAAACTCTGAAAATCCACAAATTTCCAGACTGCTCCGCGACGGTGAAACTCTTGAAGATCTCCGGCGTCTGTCCCCAGAAGAAATTCTCATGAGATGGGTTAATTATCATTTGGAACGTGCTGGAACTCAACGTCGCCTACACAATTTCACATCAGATATTGTCGATTCAGAGATTTATACTCATTTGCTCCATCAAATTGCTCCAAATGGCTCCGGTGTCACGTTATCTCCACTCGGAGTCCATGGAAATGTCCCAAGAGCCGGAGCAATGTTAGATGAAGCCGAGAAGCTTGATTGTCGGGAATTTGTGACAGCAACTGATGTGGCAGCCGGAAATTACAAATTAAACTTGGCTTTTGTTGCCAATTTGTTCAATAAACATCCAAATTTGCCGGATCCGGGAGCGGATGAAGTTGGTGAGTTTTTGAAAAAGTCGAAAATTGACTGAAAAATAAAAAATTTCAAAATTTCAAAATGACAACTTCCAGCGATTTTAATTAAAAAAGGTCCGATAAAAAAATAAAAAATAAGATTTTTCATCGAAAATTCACCGACTCACCGAAGTCGACTAGAATTCTGAAAATGACGATTTTTAGCCAAAAATTTCAAATTTTTTCATTTTTTTGGTGAAAAATTTGAAATTTTTGGCTAAAAATCGTCATTTTCAGAATTTTAGGCGACTTTCGGTGAATTTTCGATGAAAAATCTTATTTTTTAGACTGATAATCGCCATTTTTTGAGAAAAATCGGAAATTTTGAACAAAAATCATTTTCTCATTTTCATTTTCAGAATTTTAAGCGAATTTCAGCGAAAAAATCGGACCTTTTTTAATTAAAATCGCTGGAAGTTGTCATTTTCAAATTTTAAGCGATTTTTGGCGAAAAATTTGAAATTTCTGGCCGAAAATCGTCTTTTTCAGAATTTTAGGGGCGACTTTTGGCGAAAAATCTAAAATATTTAACTGAAAACCACTAAAACTTGATCAATTTTAACCTTTTTACTTAAAATCTCTAAAAATCGATTAATTTTCGATTTTTTGATGAAAAGTTCGACATTTTTTACTGAAAATCAATTAAATTTTAAATTTTCAGCGAAAAAATGGAGTTTCTTGTAGAAAATCGTTAAAAATTGATCAATTTTTCAAATTTTTACACTAAAAATCGTCATTTTCAAAATTACAGGCAATTTTCGACAAAAAAATAAAGCTAAAAATTCGATTTTTAATAAAAAATGAATTTTTTTTGCTGGAAATCGACTTTTTCAGATTTTCAAACGATTTTTGAAGAAAAATTCGGAGTTTTTGACTTCAAATCGCTAAAAATTGGCCAATTGTCGATATTTAATGAAAAATCTGAATTTTTTTTGCTGGAAATCGCTCAAATTCTGAATTTGCAGCGAAAAAATTGCATTTTTTGTTGAAAATCGCTAAAAATTGAATAATTTGCGTTTTTTTTTTTGGTGAAAAATCTTAATTTTTGACTGAAAATTGTCTGGATTCAACTGTAAATTTGTGAAAAACTGGAAAAATCGAAAAAATTGATTTTTACATGAAAATCTTGAATTTTTCCGTAAGTTGTGTATTGAAACACGAAAAATTTCAATTTTTCTCCATATTGCAGCTAAAAATCTGAAAATTTTCTAAAAATCAAATTTTATGAATTTTCAGCCAATTTTCTGGCAAAAATTGAAATTTTTGAGTAAAAAATTACTTCAAAAAGATGAAAAATTGACTTCTTTTTCGAAAAATTCAATAGAAATTTGAATTTTTAAAACACGAAAAATACCAAAATTCCCCACATTTCCGAACAGTTTCTAATCGTTTTTCGGAGGTTTTTCAGTGGAAGACGTCATCGAAGAGACACGTGAAGAGAAAACATATAGAAATTGGATGAATTCAATGGGTGTTGATCCATATGTTAATTGGTTGTATGCTGATCTTCAAAATGGTGTCGTCATTTTCCAGGTAAAAATTGGATGAAAACCCCGAGTTTTCCGGCGAAAAATGGACAAAATTCCGGAAAAACCGATTTTCCCGGCGGAAATTTGACAAAAATCGAAAAAAATCTAATTTTCCGGCGGAAGTTTAACAAAATTCCGGATAAATCGATATTTCCGGCGGAAAATCAATAAAAATCCGGAAAAATTGCATTTTCCGGCGAAAAATGGACAAAAATATTCAGAAAAATTGCAAAAGTTGAGTTTTTCGAGGTATTTTAGCTCAAAACGGATTTATCTAAATTTTTTACTGAAATTTCGCGAAATTTTGACTTTTTTGAAGATTTTTCACATTTTTTGTGAAAAATCTGCAAATTATTCGATTTTTGCTCTGAAAATTTCAGTTTTTGAGTTTTCCAAGAATTTCAGCCGAAAAACGGATTTTTTCGGTTTTTCTGAAATTTCTGTGGAAAATCAAAATTTTCAAGACCTTTGTGTAATTTTTCAGCCCGCATTTTTACCGAGAAATCGGCGGAAGTTTAACAAAATTCCGGAAAAATCGATATTTCCGGCGGAAAATCAATGGAAATCCGGAAAAATTGCATTTTCCGGCGAAAAATGGACAAAAGTTCAGGAAAAATCAATTTTGCCCTGCGAAAAATCAATAAATTCAGAAAAACCTCATTTTAACGGCGAAATTTCGGCAAAATTCGGTGTGAATTTGCCCTAAAAAAAGATCTAAAACTTGCCAATTTTTTCGGAAAATCCGTATTTTTGTACCAAAAATTCAAATTTCACAGTTACAGCATGTGCGCTTCATTGAGAAAATCACTCAAAATTCAAATTTTGAAGATTTTCTCAATGGGGCGCACTTTCAATCGATGCGATGTTTAAATTTTTTAAATTTTCAGTCAAAAAAAAATGCCAATTTTGCGAGTTTTTGCAGAAAATTCGCAGTTTTTCCGCATTTTTCGCTATAATTTTCAAAAAAAGAATTTCAGCTTTACGATATAATCCGACCGGGAATGGTAACATGGAAACGAGTTGTACGGACATTCCATAAGCTTCGAGGAATGATGGATCAAATTCAGAATTGCAATTATGCTGTTGAACTTGGAAAACAGCTCAGATTCTCACTTGTCGGAATTCAGGGAAAAGGTTGATACTTAAAATTTTTTGGAATTTTTACGGAAAATTATGACAAAAATTTACGAAACCCATGAAAATTTGGCTGATTTTTGGTCTGAAAATGCTGAAATCGGCAGATTTTTGACTAAAGAATTTGCTGAAAACGGAGAATTCTTTTTTTTTTGTTGAAAATCGCTAAAAATTTAATAATTTCCGTTTTTTTTGGTGAAAAATCTTAATTTTTTGACTGAAAATTGTCTGGATTGATCAACTGTAAATTTGTGAAAAACTGGAAAAATCGAAAAAAAATTGATTTTTAAATGAAAATCTTGAATTTTTCCGTAAGTTCTGTATTAAAACACGAAAAATTTCAATTTTTCTCCATTTTGCAGCTAAAAATCTGAAAATTTTCTAAAAATCAAATTTTATAGTAGATACTTAAAATTTTTTGGAATTTTTACGGAAAATTATGACAAAAATTCGAAACCCATGAAAATTTGGCTGATTTTTGGTCTAAAATGCTGAAATCGGCAGATTTTTGACTAAAGAATTTGCTGAAAACGGAGAATTATATTCGCTTTATAAATTTTTATTTTCCGAAATAAAAATCAGCAAATCGAAATTTTCATACAACCCGCCGACTCAAAAAAAAACACAAAAATTTATGGTTTTCATTTAAATTTTCCAACAAAAAAAAACCCAAAAAAATCTAATTTTCCACACAAAAGTTCCCTAAAAACCTTCCAAACTCTAATGTTATCACAAAAACCCAAAAACTTGGGTGAAATTCATTTTCATTCAGATTTTCCTTTTTTTAAATTCCTAAAAACCTAATTTTTCACGCAAAAAACTAGACATTTTCCAAAAAATATTAATTTTCCCCCCGAAAATCTAAAAAGTTCCCAAAAAATTCAAATTTCCACCCTAAAATCCAAAAATTTCCATCCTAAAACCAAAATTTTTCCAAAAAAAAAAATCGTATTTTTCTCCAAATTTACCCAATTTTTCTTGGAAAACAGCTCAGATTCTCACTTGTCGGAATTCAGGGAAAAGGTAGAGAGAAATTCTTCAGAAATACCAAGAATTTGGCTGAAAACTGGACAAATTTTGAGATTTTTGGCGTAACTAACTGTAAAAAGCGTGAAATTTTGAAAGAGAAATCTGGAAAAAATCATAAAAATGATTAGGAAATTACTGAAAATTATAATTTTTTCAAATTGAGATAGATATTTTTTGCTGAAATAACGAAAAATATGTGCTTTTATTGAAAAAAAATACCAAAAAAAACATGAAGATATGGAATTTTCCAAAAAAAAAAAAATCCACTTTTTCAGAGAAAAAATTGAATATTTTTACAAATTTCACCCAAAAAACCGATAAAATGCCATAAAAAAGAGCACAATTTTCAATTTTAGGAAATTTCATATTTTTGAAATAAAAAATCGCTTAAAAATCCTTTTTTTCTGAAAATGCTCAAAATTCGCAAAAGAGCTCAGCTTGCTCCAAATTATGCTCGAAAAAACAGAAAAATCTCAGAAATTTGCTACGAAAAGCTCTGAAAACTTCAAAATTGCCAAAATTGCCGAAAATGGGCCAAAATTTTGATGAGAACGAACTTTTTTGACAAAAAAAAATTTGTCCAAAAAATCGCATTTTTCTCCAAATTTACCAACATTTTTCGTTACAGATATCTACGACGGCAATCAAACATTGACATTAGCTCTCGTTTGGCAGCTAATGCGTGCCTATACCCTCTCAGTTCTTGCTCAATGTACTCAATCTGGTGATTCCCTGCCAGCTGATAAGGATATTGTTGCATGGGTTAACGAAAAGCTCAAAAATTCTGGAAAATCCACATCAATTCGATCGTTCCAAGACCCGGCAATTTCCGATGGAAAAGTTGTATTGGATCTGATTGATGCAATTAAACCAAACGTTATTGATCATAGTTTGGTGAAAAGTGGCAAAAGTAATGAGGATAAAATGTCAAATGCAAAATATGCAATCACTTGTGGACGAAAGATTGGAGCAAAGATTTACGCGTTGCCAGAGGATATTGTTGAGGTTAATATTACCCCGAAAAATTGAAGAAAAACGGAGAAAAATGACTGAAAATTTGAAATTTTCAGTTGAAATTTAATCAAAAACGTGGAAATTTTAAGAAAAATGACTGAAAATCATGAAAAATCAATGATTTCGGAATTTGAAGCAAAAAAATTCCAGAAGTTGGAGATTTTCGGCTAAAATCTCACTAAAAACTTGAAAAATTGGAGAAAAACGGAGAAAAATGACTGAAAATTCGAGATTTTGGATGGAAATTTGTTTTTTTCCCGGCAAATACGGCTAATTTTCAATTCTGGCAATTTGCTGATTTGCCGGATTTTTTTTTGGCAAATTGGCGATTTGCCGGTAATATTTATTTTCTGGCAGATTGCCCATTTGCCGGGAATTTTTATTTTCTGACAAATTGCCGGTTTGCCGGAAATTTTTATTTCCTGGCAAATTGCCGATTTGCCGGAAATTTTTATTCTCTAGCAAATTGGCGATTTGCCGGAAATATTTATTTTCTGGCAGATTGCCCATTTGCCGGGAATTTTTATTTTCTGACAAATTGCCCATTTGCCGGAAATTTTTATTTCCTGGCAAATTGCCGGTTTGCCGGAAATATTTATTTTCTGGCAGATTGGCGATTTGCCGGGAATTTTTATTTTCTGAGAAATTGCCGATTTGACGGAAATTCTTATTTTCTGAGAAATTGCCCATTTGCCGGGAATTTTTATTTTCTGACAAATTGCCGATTTGCCGGAAATTTTTATATCAAAATGATTGTAAAACACATAATTTCCAGAAAATGTTTGAAAAATCTACAATTTTGCTCTAAAATCTCAAAAAAAAATGCTCCGAAAAGCTCTGAAAATCGTCCAAAACCCCAAATTGTTTTCAGGTGAAGCCAAAAATGGTGTTGACAGTGTTTGCATGTCTAATGGCTCGTGACTATCTTCCCGATATGAAGCAAGGAGCAGCTTCTGCTCCAATTGTTCCGATGATTAATGGAAATTAGTTCTGCAAAAATTTCGAATTTCTTGAATTTCCCGCCGAAAAAAAATCGCGGAAATACAAATTTTCCTCCATATATATATCTCTATTTTCCCGTTTTTCCATCTTTTTTCTCACAAAAATTGCGTCCCGTAAGCTTTAAATGTGATATATTCAATTTCTCCCCACTCATTGCCACGTGGCAAATCACTTTTTTCCAATTTTTTTTCACTTTAATTGCTCATTTGCTCCTCCGTTTGTTACTGATTTTTTTCTATTGCATTTAACCCCTCCCGTATTTTTTTCGTGTATTTCTACTAATTTTCGCCTTTTTTCTCGGATTTTTGGTGGAAAATTGGCGGTTTTTTTTGAATATTTTTTACCCGAAAAATCGAGTTTCTAGCCTAAATTTGGAAAAAATTGAGTTTTTCAAATTTTTGGACCCTTTTTACGCTGAAAAATTGCAAAAGTTGAGTTTTTCGAGGTATTTTAGCTCAAAACGGATTTATCTAAATTTTTTACTGAAATTTCGCGAAATTTTGACTTTTTTGAAGATTTTTCACATTTTTGGTGAAAAATCTGCAAATTTTTCGATTTTTGCTCTTAAAATTTCAGTTTTTGAGTTTTCCAAGAATTTCAGCCAAAAAACGGATTTTTTCGGTTTTTCTGAAATTTCTCTGGAAAATCAAAATTTCTTTCAAGACCTTTCTGTAATTTTTCAGCCCGCATTTTTACCGAGAAATCGGCAATTTTTCCGATATTTCAAATCGAAATTTGAATAATTATCGGATTTTTTTACTCCAAAAATCTAATTCGGATTTTGGTAGAAATTTCGAAAAAATCCCAAAAAAAATATTTTTTAAAAAAATCCCGAAAACTCGCCGCTTTTTCTCCCAAAATCCGAAATCTAACACTCTGTGAACAACTCGTCAAAAATTCAAAATTATCTCTTCTAATCTCTCTTATCTCACTCTTCTCATTTTTCCAGTTATTTGACCAATTTCCCCATTGCTGCTGAGCTTCTTCAATCCGAGCCGGCACCCCCCAACAAATTCACTGTGAATTCCCGACCGGTTGTTCGAAGCTTTTCCCAACCTTCCTGTTATCCATATTATTATTATTATTCAGATGAATTTTCCAAAAATTTTAATAGTTTTTCGGCTTTTGCGCTGCCAATAAAATTTCAAAAAAAAATTAATTAGGACAAAATTGAAAATTTTCGGGTTTTTTGACAAAAAATCAAAAAAAAAAAAATGAAGCGTCTCAAAAAGCTAGAATTAGGATTAAAAATTCCAAAATGTTTGAAATCGAAATTTCTAATTTTGGAAGGAAAACTATCTATAGTTATAATCAAAGTTCAAAATTTAACATTAAATTTTTTTTCTGAGTTTTTAGTCGAATTTCTGGAAATTTTGTACAAAAAGATAATATTTTTGGATAAAATTCAAAAAATTGAGTTTTTCGGCTTTTACGATGATGATAGAACCTATTTTTAAAATATTAGGAAAAAATTGAAAAAACATCAAATCTATCGCTTTTTTTCAACAAAAAGTACAAAAAAAAATGAAAATTTTTCTGAAGTTCTGAAATTTTCATGAGAACAATCTTGTTAAAAAACGTTAAATTGAGAAAACAAAAAAATCAAAAAATAAATTAATGCACATAGATAGTAGATTCCACGTGGATTTCCTCAATTCTTTACACCTTGTATCTCGCCTGAGTTCCTCCGCGTTGAAGTTGAGCGGTCTGAAAAAAAAATATGAAAAAATTAGATAAATTCGAAAATATTTTTCAGTTAAAAATTTCAATCTTCCAAAAAAAAACATTATCGCTGAAAATTCTAGAATTGCATCATCTATTTTTTGAATTTTGAGCAGTCCTTACCAATTGCCTGAAAGCCTCCTTCATAATTCGTATGATCTCCTCTTTTGCCGCCTTCAAATTTCGTTCACTTCTCGCTTCGAGCAACAAATGAAGTCGGCGCTCTCCGTTTTTGGGCTCTTTTCCGGGCGGTACGTGAACTCCACGGACTGAAATTCCGACTTCGGCGAGCTCTGCCACGTGGCCCACTGACTCTCGGGAGCAAATTTTGTAACGAACTTGTTGCGGGAAATCATTGATATCCCATTCCTCTTCGAAATATTCCCACGCTTCTTCTTGCTGTTGAGTTGGAGCTGCTTCTCCTGAAAAAAATGGAAAAAAATTAGAGATTTTTAGAATTTTCAGCCTAAAATTTCTCTAATTCGGATTTTTCCCCCCAAAAAATCCTGATTTTCAGCCAAATTTCAGCGGAAATAGCAATTTTTAGGGTAAAAAATTGAAAAAATCTCGAATTTTCAGCAAAAATGCGAGTTTTCAATTTTTTTTCAACGAGAATTGATTTTGGCCGGAATTGCAGTGCTAAATCCGATTTTTCAGCATTTTTAACCCAAAAATTGAAAATTTGGGCATAGCTTCCGCATCTCCAGTGACAAATGTGCTCTATTGCACCGAATTGTTGGTTGGAATACGGTATTTATTGCATATTTCAGCCGAGAATACCACTATTCAAACCATCAATTCGGATAGAGAAACACACAAGTCACAGAAATTTGAAATTCGCAAGTAGATTTTCAATCAAAAAACTACTCATTTTGCACAGAAAAAATTAATTTTCAAATGTTCAAAAAATTTATTGGAATTTTGAGCATTAAATTCGAATTCCTCGCCATTTTCTTAGTCTAAACCCAAAATTTCAGCTCAAAATTCAGAAATATGGTGAAATTCGGTGTTTGCGTATTTTTGAGGCTACAGTAACCCTCGATATTTTTTAAAATTCAGCTAGAAACCGCGAAATCTAAGAAAAAAGGGCGTGAAATCTTCCGATTTTCGTTCAAATGTGAGCAATTTTTGAACAATTTTTCTAGTTTCAAAATTTTCAGAAATTCTGGAAATTTAGAAAACGATTTCGACGGTTTTAGAGTCAAAAAATATGATTTTTGTTAAATTTTGATGGAAAATGCTCCAGTTTTCATAGTTTTCACATTTTCTGCACAATTTCGAGGAATTCGCAAGTTTTAGGTCTGAATTTCTGCGGGTTTTTTCATAAAAAAGAAGGAAATTTTATAAATTTTTTTCTGAAAATCAATTTACCATACAAAAAAATTTATATCGAATTTCGCAAATTTTACGCAAAAACTTGAAAACAAAAATTCCGACACCACCATTTTGTTGGCTTGGCCCCGAATTTCGCAAATTTTCCATTTTTCTCAAAAGTTTTCTCAACAAAAAAAAATCCCCCCACCTCCCAAATAATTGAGCTTCTCGTTGAGCCGATTCGCTTTCTCCTTTGCAAGCATCGCAGCACTCATTTGAGCCGGAGCAACTTCTGCTCCACGGAGCACTGCCTCTGCAGTCAACTGAGCAGCCGTCTTCTCCACAGGTTGAACAACTTGTGATGCTCCTTTAAGCCGAGTACTCAACTCCTCGGCCTTCAGCTTCGCCTGATCTGCACGTTTTCCGGCTTCTCTGTCGTTTTTCGCGTTTCCTGATGAGCTGCTGGGCTTCTCGGATTGCGGTTTTCCATGGACTACACGTCGTTTCGTCTTGATCATACTGCTCAGTTGCTCCTCAAGGTCATCGTCATCGTCTCCGCCGGCTTCCATTCCGTGAACCTGGAAATTTGAAAAAAATTAAGTTTTTAGCCTAAAAATGAAAATTTGGGCATAGCTTCCGCATCCCCGGTGACAAATGTGCTCTATTGCACCGAATTGTTGGTTGGAATACGGTATTTATTGCATATTTCAGCCGAGAATACCACTATTCAAACCATCAATTCGGATAGAGAAACACACAAGTCACAGACAATATACAGGGAAATTTAGTTCAGTTACCGAGTTGCCGTACCAAAATTTTTAGCATTTCTCGGCAACTGGATTGGAAAAAACAAGAAAATGTCAGAAAAACATCAAGATTTTGAGAAAAACTAACAGAATCCAAGAAAATTTAAAGTTTTTAACAAAAAATAAAGTGAATGATTGTTTTACACAAATTATTGAAAATGAAGTACCTTGTTCAAAATTTGAAATTTCATAGTTTTTTTCAAAATTTTTGGGAAAATCTGTACTTTCGGTTAAAAAAAATGCATTTTCCGGAAAGTTTTTTTCCTAGTTTTCATAATTTCTAATAAACAATCTGAGTTTACCAGTTGTTCATTAATTTTCCTTTTTCTGGCAAATTGCCGGTTTGCTGATTTGCCGGAATTTTTTTGGAAAAATTACCGATTTGTCGGAAATTTTTATTTTCTGACAAATTGCCGGTTTGCCGGAAATATTTATTTCCTGGCAAATTGCCGATTTGCCGGAAATTTTTATTTTCTGACAAATTGCCGGTTTGCCGGAAATTTTTATTTTCTGACAAATTGCCCATTTGCCGGAATGCTTTTTTCGGCAAATTGCCGATTTGACTAAAATTTTTATTTTCTGACAAATTGCCGATTTGCCGGAAATTTTTATTATCTAGCAAATTGCCCATTTGCCGGAAATTGTCAGTTCAGGCAATTTGCCGATCTGCTGATTTGCCGGAAATTTTTTGGGAAAATTGCCGACTTGACTAAAATGTTTATTTTCTGACAAATTGCCGATTTGCCGGACTCTTTCAATTCCGGAAATTTGCCGATTTGCCTAAAAAAAATTGTCGGCAATTTGTCGGTATTGATTTAATTTTCCAGAAAAATAGCTGAAATTTCTCGATTTCTGCAAAAATTATCTCGGAAATGCGGCAAAATTTCCAAAAAAAGTGCGGGCATTTCCAACAACTATACCGGGATTTTGAGAAAATTCACAAAATTTCCGTCAATTCTCTGAAAATCCTTACCAATCTGGTCATCCTCTTCTTATTGGCATCAGCTTCAGCTTCACCCTCATCATACTTATAACCGGATCCTTCGAAACCTTTTCCACCCAATTTAACTTCTTTTCCCTCTGCAGCCATCTCACTTTTGAACCGTTCGAACATTGCCTTCAAATCAGCCGGCGGCTTACATCCAGCTGTCTCAAAAGCCCGGCAAATCTCTCCGGCCATCTTTTCTTGGTCTGAAATATAAAAAATACGAATTTTTGGGTTTTTTTTTGGCTAAAAAGACAAGGTTTTCGCAAGAATTTTCATGTTTTCAATCGTAAAATTGAAAATTTGGGCATAGCTTCCGCATCTCCAGTGACAAATGTGCTCTATTGCACAAATTGTCGGTTGGAATACGGTATTTATTGAATATTTCAGCCGAGAATACCACTATTCAAACCATCAATTCGGATAGAGAAACACACAAGTCACAGAAATTTGAAATTCGCAAGTAGATTTTCAATTAAAAACTACTCATTTTGAACAGAAAAAATTAATTTTCAAAACAGGGGTGTGCGGCAAGTGGAAAAAATTGCCGAGCTCGGCAAATCGGCAATTGCTGGTTTTTCAAAATTTGCCGAGCTCGGCAAATTCGGCAAATTCGGCAAATTTGCCGTGCTTAACAAACTTGGAAAAATTTGATATTTTTATGTTTTTTGGAGCACCAAAACTACTGAATTCTTAACACACATCTGGTTTCTGAATAAGTTCCGCGTAGTATTTCTGTTTAAGCATCAAAATAGCTCAATTTTGTGTCATTTTACTAAATTTTTGGCTAAAAAATCAATAGTTTTAGTCAAAATTGTACTGTCAAATTTTTGACGTGTGCGGCAAATTTCGAAATTTGCCGAGCTCGGCAAATTCGGCAAATCTACTTTTCTGAAAATTGCCGAGCACGGCAAATCGGCAATTGCTGGTTTTTTTAAATTTGCCGAATTCGGCAAATCGGCAAATTTGCCGAGCTCGGCAAGTCGGCAATTTTCGGCAAATCGGCAAATTTGCCGCACACCCCTGTTTCAAATGTTCAAAAAAATTGTATTGAAATTTTGAGCATTAAAATCGAATTCCTCGCCATTTTCTTAGTCTTAGGAACCCAAATTTTCAGCTCAAAATTCAGAAATCGCGCGAAATTCGGTGTTTGCGTATTTTTGGGCCTAGAGTAATCCTCGATATATCAAATGTGAACAATTTTTGAACGATTTTGAGGAGAAATGAAAATTTTTGCAACTCGTTTCAAATTCAGAGCGATTTCAAAAGTTTCAGAGCCAAAAAACCTGAATTTTTCACGATTTCCGCTTAAGAAACCGGAATTTTGTTCTGAAAATCTGATTTCTCCTGATGATTTTTTCCCTTACGTTCAGGAAGTACAAAAGTGTATGCATAACCCTTTCGTCCCGCCCGTCCAGTTCTTCCAACTCGATGTACATAGTCTTCATAGTGATTTGGACAGTCGTAATTGACAACGAGAATCAGATTTTTCACGTCAAGACCTCGAGCTGCAACTGATGTTGCTACCTGCAAAAAATTCAAAAATATAGAAAAAAAATCGAATTTTTTTGACGAATTTTTGGTTGATTTTGTTCAAAAATTAACCAAAAACTCAAAATTTTCGGCCAAATTTCGATTTAGTTCAGATTTTGCGGAAAAAACGACAAAAATTTCGTTTTTTTAATCGAATCTCGAAAGAAATTTAAAAAATTCGAATTTTTAAAGCTAATTTTGTCGTCTCAAAAACCTTTAAAACCTTTAACTGTTCACCTAAAATTGAAAATTTTCGCCAAAATTTGAAAAATTAAAAAAAAAAAGTAATTTTGTGCTAATTTTTAGCAAAACAATGCTGAGAATTGGATTTTTTCAAGCTAATTTTGAATTTTTGAAAAATTTAGTTCAAATTTTCGGGCTTTAAGCTGAAAATTACTAAAATAACCTTTATTTTTAAACGAAAATTTCAATTTAAAAAAATTTTATTTTTTAAAGATTAAAAAAAAACACTTTTTTTCAAAAAAAAATCTAGAAAATTACGAATTTTCAGCAATTTTTGAGTTAAAATCAAACATTTCATGTGCGAATTTGCTCAAAATCAACATTTCCATCACTTTTTAAGCCAAAAATCGCGCGTTTTCATCGATTTTTCGATTTTTCAAGTGCAAAACACTCCAAAAAATCCGATTTTCACATGTTTTTCCACCAATTTTTCCACGATTAAAAAGGATTAAAGGACGATCCGTTCTTCAAGTGATCTGCACTGCGGATCAGGGATTCAGGTACATTGCCTGGTGGCGCTTCCACTGGTCTATAATTTAAGCCACGTCCTAGCCGGGGGGACTGTGGCCGATAATTCAGTCGTGGATTGCTCTACTTCCCAATAGAGACTGGGTGAACCTAGGGGTGAGGCCGGACTTGAACTCGTGACCTCCAGACTGCTAGCGGCCACCACTACCGACTGAGCTATCTGCAAAAATGAGCTTTAAGAAAACTACTCACCAAAACCTTAATAACACCAGTTTTAAAGTCAGCAATCGATGAATCTCGATCATGTTGATCAATTCCTCCATGTAATGGAGCAACTGAATTATATCCAGTTCTCATGAGTTGATCTACAATATCATCAGCTTTTTCCTGTTTATCTACAAATACAATCGAGCTTCCCTCCTCGTAGTACATTCCCAACAGTTCCAGCAATTTCAAAAACTTCTGATGCTCTGCACAAATTACTGCATTCTGAGTGATGTCACTACATACGACAGATTTTCCACCGACCTGAAAAATTAGGGAAAAATTAGATTAAAAATCGTTTGAAACGGCATTTTAAGGCGAAAACAGTGACTTACCAAAATCTCAACAGGTTTATCCAGAACTTTTCGTGCCAGAGCCTCCATGTGTCGGGGAAACGTGGCAGAGAAGAGTACAGTCTGCTTGTCGGGACGGATATTGTTCACCACTTTCATGATCTGCAAAAAATTGATCTATTTCAGCGAATTCTGTGTGCTTTCAAGTTTACACTGCTGTGGTTTTTCTGTGTTTTTTTCGGACAAAATTTTTTTTTTCAAAAATAAAAGTTGTGAGATAAAATTAAATTTTTTACATTTTTTTTTGGATAAATTCGATTTTTTGTGATAGCTCTGATGCGTAAATAAAGATATAAAAAACGCTAAACCGAAAAAAAAACAAGAAAAAACCGCCAATTTTGGTTAAATTTATCGCTTTTGTTGCGCTTTGGTCTTTAAAAAAATCCGTTAAAAATTTAGCGAACAACGGTAAAACTTCGGGAAATAGAGTCTGAGCTTTTTCGACCCAAAATCACCTAAAACTACCAAATTTCGTAGTGAGACACTTTGAAAATTTCTCGAAGAAAAGTTATGGCGATCAAAAATTTTCGAAAAAGTACTTCATTGGACGTTTTAGGTGACAGAAAAACTGGAACTGCTTGCAAATTTGAAAAGTAGCTAATTTTTCCACACTTTTTTCTATTTTGCAAAAGTTAAACAAATGAGTTGATTATTTTTGAATCTGGGTGCAAATGAGAAAAATTTAAGAAAAAGCCATGAGTTTAGCCGAAAACGCAAAAATGACGTTAGCCATTTGCGCGCGAATTCGATAATAATTCGACTTTTTTTATTTTTCGAAAAAATCATTAAACATTTTTTTTTACAATTATATTCGGTGGTACATATATTGGGACTGTTTTCATTAGGTCATTTAGGTATTAAAAAACCCACAGGCCGTACTCCACCTTCAAAAACATAAATTTGGCAAGTTTTGGGCAAAAATCTAAATATTGAACTTTTCCTAATTTTCTGGCCTACCTGCGGCTCAAAGCCCTTATCAAACATTCGATCGGCTTCATCCAACACCAAATACGTCACTCTTCGTAAATTTGTGACTTTTCCACTATTCGCCGCCAGTACGTCAATCATTCGTCCCGGTGTGCACACGACGATCTCGGCTCCACGCTTCAAATCTGCAATTTGCTCGGAAATTCCAACTCCTCCGTAGGTGCACGCTACCTGAAAAAAAATGATGAAATTATTAAGAAATTCGGAATTTCTGGCACTGAAACTGTGAAAATTTTGAGTCAAAATGACGTGTTTTCGTCCTAAATTCAAGTTTTCCAGCGAAAAATTGAAAAATTGGGCATAGCTTCCGCATCTCCAGTGACAAATGTGCTCTATTGCACAAATTGTTGGTTGGAATACGGTATTTATTGCATATTTCAGCCGAGAATACCACTATTCAAACCATCAATTCGGATAGAGAAACACACAAGTCACATTTTCATGAAATTTACACCTAATCATACTGGAAATCGGTATTTTTTTTTCTATTTTGCTTGCAGTTTTGGCAATTTTTTCGGAAAAAATGAGCTGAAAAACGTGTTTTTTCAGAAAAATTTCAGGATTTTTGGCGGCATTTTCAACCGAAAATATTCAAAATTTTATAGAATAATCTGAAAAATTCCAGAATTTTCATGTATTTTTAATACTTTTCTCTTAGAAAATCAAATTTTTCCAATTTTTAAAGAATTTTAGGCTAAAAAGATTTTTTTTTCAGGCAAATTTCTCTACGATCTGAAAATCAGAAAAAACCAGATTTTTGAGAAAATCGAATTTTCCCACAATATATTGAGATTTTCAGCCTAATTTTCACACTTTTCGCTCGAAAATCTGGATTTTTTAAAGCGATGTTTAGCGAAAAAATGAAGTTTTCGGGTTTGGAAATTTTTTTTCGGAAAAAAAAAATTTCTCACTCGAAAAATTGGATTTTAGACATTTTTCGTTAGGAAATCAGAATTTGCCACTAAAATCTAAAAATCCGCGATTTTTCGCTGAAAACATGAATTTCGGAGGTTTTTAGCGAAAAAAAAAAAACTGTTTTCGCACTGAAAATCATCCAAAATTTGCGGGGTTTTTCAGGCAAATTTCTCTGTTTTAGATGTTTTAAACGAAAAATCGCCAATTTTTCAATTAAAATTGAAATTTTACGATCTGAAAATCTGAAAAACCAGATTTTTTTAGAAAATTTAATTATCTCTATATTTTGAGATTTTCAGCCTAATTTTCACACTTTTCGCTGGAAAAAACCTACAAATTTTAACTATTTTTTTAACGAAAAATTAAATTTCCCGGATTACTAGCAATTTTTTTTTACAAAAAAAAAGCGTGAAAATTCCCTGAAAATCTAGAAATCCACGATTTCTCACTGAAAACATGAATTTCAGAGATTTTTAGCGAAAAAACTCAATTTTTGAACTGAAATCCAAAATTTGCGGGGGTTTTTGGGTTTTTTTAGTCACTTTATAATGAAAAATCTAGATTTTTAGCCGATTCTTTAAGGGTTTTTCCTACTTTTTCCTAGAATTTTCAATTTTCAGTACCTTCAAACCCAGTGGTTTTGCGAACTTATTAGCTTCCTTATAAGTTTGCATAGCCAACTCTCTAGTCGGAGCCAAAATCACTGCAATAGGCCCGTCGCCCTCTTCAAGTTCCGGTTGATCCAAAATATGTCTGAACATTGGTAGAAGAAAAGCCAACGTTTTTCCACTTCCAGTTTTTGCAATTCCAATTACATCTCGTCCACTCATAATTGATGGAATAGCCTGTGCTTGGATTGATGTTGGTTTTGAGTATTCGAATTTCTTGAGCACATTCATCATTTTCAGATTAACTCCACATTGAGCCCATGTTTTAATTGGTTTCGGGCAATCGATTCCTTTTACTGTTATACTGTCAAGCTCCTCTCGGTAGGCTTTTACTTCGGCTTTTGTCATTCGTCGGATCTCCTCGGTCTGAAAAAAAAAGATAAATTATTTGGAAATTTTAGCGAAAATTGGCTGAAAAACGGGGAACTTTTAGGTCCAATTTCAAGCTTTTTTCGAGAAAATTGAATCATTTTCTGAAAATTCAACTTTTTTCTTTTTCTAAAAGTTAAAACTACAAATTTTCGTTGTAAATTCAAGTTTTTCACCGAAAAATGGAAAATTTGGGCATAGCTTCCGCATCTCCGGTGACAAATGTGCTCTATTGCACAAATTGTTGGTTGGAATACGGTATTTATTGCATATTTCAGCCGAGAATACCACTATTCAAACCATCAATTCGGATAGAGAAACACACAAGTCACAGACAATATATAGGGAAATTCAGTTCAGTTGCCGTTCAATTTTGACCTACTTTGCGCAAAGTCTGAAAAAGTTGGGTCTCGCCACGAAAAAAAACTATTCGAATTTCCTACTAAAAAAAAAAACAAAAAATACAAATTTCGATTTTCATGGGAAAAACATCGAAAAATTCAAGAATTTGCCGTTTTTTCCGTAAAAAACGAATTTTTTTCCTGAAAAAAGCCACAAAAAATTCCGAAAATCAAGCGGAAAAGCTAAAAATTCTAATTTTCAGCAGGATTTTGATTTAAAAAATTAGAACAATCCAAGAAACCACTAGGTTTTCAACAAAAAATTGGAAATTGAGCAGAATTTTTCAGTTTTTACAGCTTTAAAAAAAAACATCATAAATTCCGAGTTACCGTACCCAAATTTATAGCTTTCCTCGGAAACTGGGATTTAAAAAAAACAGAAAATTGTCAGAAAAAAGGGTTTTTATGGGTTTTTTTTTCAAATTTTATAATAAATTTTAATGTCGAAATTTCCAAATTTTCTACTTTACACCCGAAAACAGCCAAATTTCCGCGCTAAATGAAAATTTGGGCATAGCTTCCGCATCCCCGGTGACAAATGTGCTCTATTGCACCGAATTGTTGGTTGGAATACGGTATTTATTGCATATTTCAGCCGAGAATACCACTATTCAAACCATCAATTCGGATAGAGAAACACACAAGTCACATTTTCATGAAATTTACACCTAATCATACTGGAAATCGGTATTTTTTTTTTCTATTTTGCTTGCAGTTTTGGCAATTTTTTCGGAAAAAATGAGCTGAAAAACGTGTTTTTTCAGAAAATTTTCAGGATTTTTGGCGTTTTCAACCGAAAATATTCAAAATTTTATAGACAAATCTGAAAAATTCCAGAATTTTCATGTATTTTTAATACTTTTCTCTTAGAAAATCAAATTTTTCCGATTTTTGAAGATTTTTAGGCTAGAAATATATTTTTTACACAGATAATATTGGAAATAACCAAGAAATTGGTAGAGCCTCTAAGGGACTCAAAAAAACCCGGTTTATCGGATTTTTTGGCAATTTCGTATAAAATGTCCACTTTCCAGATTTCCCACAAAATGGAAGGTTTTTAAATAATTTTTTTTCAATTTTTCTTGATTTTTTCCGAATTTTAATATAAAAATTCCCGATTTTCAACTTCTCCCGCCGCACCTCAATATAGAAATTCTTCTTGAATTTCCGATAATAGACCTTAGAATGGTCAGTTTGTGCCAACATTCGTCCTTTATGACATAATGATGCTGCAGCCGTCTCAATATCAAAATCATCAATAACCATATCCATATTATCCTCATTTTCCAGCACTTGTCCCTTTTCGGGCTCCGGCTTCTCCTCCTGCACAATTGTCACAATTCCAGACGCTTTTTGCGTGGAGTTTCCGGTTTTTTTGGCGTTTTTAGTGGCAATTTCTTTCATAAAAGCGTCCAGAGGGTCCTCTTCGTCGTCTGTATCCATTTTTTCGACTTTTTCTTCCATTTTCACCGGGTTTTCCTCTGAAATTCCCTCATTTTTGATATCAAATTCGTCTTCATCATCCTCATCCTCCAGATTCCAGGGCTTTTTCTCAGATTTTTCATCAGATTGCTCAGATTGTAGATCAAGCTCTTCCTTCTTCTTTTGGGCTCTCCACTTCTCCACATTACGACGCCTACGCTCGACTCCCTGTAGTAATTCGGCTTCTTTCATTTTCATAACTTCTTCGGTGTCTGCAAATTGATAAAATTAAGGGGTTTTTTTGCAAAAAATTGAGAATTTGGGCTTTTTCACACTTTTATGGGTAAAAGCCGGCTGGAAATTCAATTTTTTGGGTGAAATTTGAGAAAACTCACTAAAATGTTAGGTTTTTTCGTAACAAAAAGTTGAAAATTGGCCTATTTCTTGCGAAAAAAACATAAAATTCACACTTTTCTGGGTGAAAATCGTCTAGAAATTCAGTTTTTTAGGTGGAAATTGAAAAAAAATCGCTTAAATTTTTATGTTTTCTTGGGAAAAAGGTAAGAACTCTATGGATTTTGCATGAAAAGTTCATAAAATTCACATTATTTTTTGCAAAAACCATACAAATCAGTGGAAAATTGGAAAAATCGCTTAAAAATGCATTTTTCTGGGTGAAAATTAGAGTTTTTTTTTCGCAAAAAATTGAGAATTCTATGGATTTTGCATGAAAAATTCGAAAATTTCGCACTTTTCTTGGTGAAAAATCGCCTAAACTTCAATTTTTCAACCAAAAACCTTTAAATTTGAACAATTTTCGGCTCTTTCTGTTGACAAATTTGAATTTCAACGGTATAAGGCGAAAATTGAATCAAAAATTCAATTTTTCTATCCAAAAATTGTCCGAATTTCGCTTTTTTTCTCCGGAAAAATTAGAAATTGCATGAAAATAGCAAAAATAAAAACGGCAAAAATAGCTGAATTTTGATGCTTTTGGCATGAAAATCGGCTAATTTTTGCGATTTTCAGTTTAAAAAGTTTTTTTTTTTTACCTTAAAATCCTATTTTTAGGCTGAATTTCGTTCAAATTTCCCAGTTTTAACTCAAAAATTCGAAAATTGGGATTTTTCCAGGCAAAAATTTGCTTTTTTTGGCTTTTTATCGATTTTTTTTGCCAATTTTTTTTGCAATTCCTTACCATTCCGTGACTCTTCCATTTCAAAAATCGCCGTTTTACTCTCTTTTTCCTTCTTTTTCTCTGCATCTCTCTGCTTTTCACGATCTCTCGTCTTCTCCCGATCAGTGTCTCGTTCTCTGCGTCTCTCCCGATCCCGATCTCTGTCTCGATGTTCCCGGTGCTCACGACTGCCACGTGGCGAGCGGCTCCGGCTTCTTTTTCGTTCCTTTGAACGGGAACGCTTTCGTTTGTGCTCTTTGTGCTCGCCGCGACCCATCGAAAACTGGAAAAAATTGGGGATTTTTGGATTAAAATTGGGAAAAATACGATTAAAGTGTGCGAAAACAATGAAAAATCACTGGAAATTCGTTAAAACCTTCGGATTTTTATAAAAGAACAATTTTAATCATTTTTAATTTCAAAAAGTGTTTTAAAATCCAGAAAATCTGATTTTCTGCCTATTTTCTGGCCGATTTATCGTTTTATGTAAGTAATTTGACTTCAATCTTCACTTTTTCACTTAAAAAACTTCGAAAAAAGCGAAAAATCTATGGAAAATAAAATAAAAACCGAAAAAAAAAAAGAATTTCGAAAATAAAAATTTTCCGCACTACGACACTCCGAAATCCCGCCGCGCGTGTTGTTTAGCGCTTTTAAAAATTGGCGCGAACGCGCAGGTGTTCAAACACTGTCCGTCGATTTTTCTCGCATTCCTCACAATTCTGTCGCTTTATAGCCGGCTTTCGCGCAAATTTTTGTGTAAATTACGTTAAAGTCACTTAAATTCAAGTTTTCCAGTGCGAAAAACTAACAAACTACTTGTTGCAACTCGGAAATTCAAAAAGTTGATTCGCAAATGAGCCAGCGATCATTTGGAAGTGAAATTGGAAATATGACGGCTGCTACGAATTCGAATGATATTGCGGAGTAAGTTTAAACGTGAATTTAAATTTAAAATGTTTTAAATAAAAAAATAAATTTTTTTTTAACTTATTTCTCGATTCTCCAAAATTTTGAGAGTTCTTTTTATTGTTTCTGGTGTAAAATTCAACGTTCTCTTCATTTTTCACATTGAAAACCCGTGAAAATCACTAAAAACCACTGGAAATTCATGAAAATCCAATAAAAACCAATGGGTGTGCAAGCGCGCCCCATTGCGAATATTTGAATTGTTTTTCGTTTTCGACTTTTTTTCTCCGAATTTCGAGCCAAATTTCTCTCTTTTTCCAGCGTTTCGCTCGCCACACCACTAAAATCGACGGAACAAATGGAAAAGTCGGAAAATGGGACAGGTTAGTGCCGAAAAATCGTGAATTTCCACCCGATTTTCACCTAGAAACCCGAAATTCCACAAAATAATGTTTCTTTTTTCAGCCGTCTCCCGCCTCCCAAAGCCACTCGCCATTGAAGTTTACTCGAAAGTTCACAATAGTGAGTGAAAAACCCAGAAATTGTGGATTTTTCATCAAAAATCTCCAAATTTTCGCTAGAAAACTAGATTTTTCGCGGAAAAATCCCCCAATTTTCAGGCAATTTATCAGAAGATGACCTTCTCGACGAAATTGAAGACCTAATTGATGAGAAATTCTTTGCCGGAGAGAAATTAATGAGCTCTGGCAAAGAATATACAGTGGTTTCCAGTGAAAAACGCGGTGGGCTCACACTTTACACAATGGAGGACGGCACCAAAATTGGACATCGCGATTTGAGGTGAAAATTGATGGAATTGCATGGTTTTCGGTGGAAAAATGTGGCGAAAAACCGTTGAATTTCGCTTATAAATCGGAGTTTTAGGCCAAAAATGACTAAAATCGTTAAATTTTCAGATTTTTCATGCAACAAATTTGAAAATTCCGCATTTTTTCTTCATTTTTCACCCAAAAAAAAAACCACTAAAGTTACAGGTTTTCATGAAAAATTGCTTATTTTAACCGAAAAATAACAAAAAATTGATTTTTTAATTCATTTCCCACGATTTTTACTTCAAAATTATCATTTTTAGGTCATTTTTTGAATTGAAAAACGGATTTTTAGATCTTTCCTGAGCAAAAATGGGGTTTTTTTCATTGAAAAATCGAGAATATCCCAATTTTTTAACCGGTAAATACGCTGAAATCGTGTTTTTCAGCCAATTTTAGACCTTTTTAAGTGAAATATAAAGTAAATCCACAAAATAGCTGCAAAAATGCGTAATTTTCAACATTTTTGCATGAAAAATCCAAAAATTTTCATGTTTTTTGATTAAAAACTCATAAAATTCGAGATTTTTGGACGGAAAATGCTTTAAAATATAATAATTTCACATAAAAAATGCTGAAATTTTTCATTTTTGCTATAAAAAATTTGAAAAATGTCAATTTTCAGCCAAAAAAGGGTCTCTCAGTGGGCGAAATTACGAAAAATGGCCATTTTTGCACTAAAAATCCCAGAAAATTCATTAAAATTTCCTCGAAAACCCGAAATTTCCAGTGAAAATTTATGGAAAATTAGTTTTTTCGTTCAAAAATTCGATTTTCCAGACAAAATGTCCACAAAAATTTGATTTTGCGGTGAAAAGTGTAAAAAACTGCAATTTTTTTTTTCAAAAATCCGTTTAAAAAGAGTCTGAAAAAGTTCAAAGATGTAATTTTGGATGAAAATTGTGTGAAATTTCACAATTTGGCGCTTAAATTGTCTCAAAAATAAGTGGAAATTACACTTTTTATGAAGAAAAATCCAAAATTTTAGAGAAAAAACCCTAATTTTCCCTCAATTTTCAGACGAAAAAAGGGTCTATCAGTGGAAGAAATCAAGAAAATCGCCATTGAAGATGCTGAATTTGTGGATGAAAAGCAGTGGAAAGTCCGGGAAGAACTGCTCGCCGAGAATCCGATTCGTGAAATTAAAAAATATGCTCCAATATTCTCAGCAAATCGGAAATCTACGCCGAAAACTGCTCAGCTCAGTGTGGCGGCAGAAGCCGATGATTCAGATGTACAAGAGGTGTCAATGGATGCTGAAAGTGGAGCAGAAGCTGCAAATAAAAGTGCTATGGTACGGGAAAATTTCGATTTTTAGCTGGAAAATTGAGAGAAAAATCTGATTTTTCGGAGAGGAAAAGTAAAGAAAAATCAGGATGTTAGCTGAAAATTGAAAAAAAAAGTAGATTTTCAGCTGAAAAATTGACAGAAACGCTATTTTTGTAGTCAAAGCTCGATTTTTCGTAGTAAAAATACAGAAAAATTAGGATTTTTCCTAAAAAATTGAATAAAACAGTGAAAAAATCGTGATTTTGACAGAGATCAACTAAATTCCGATGATTTTTAGCTTTAAAATTGACAAAATTTGTGAGAAATTAGATTTTTCGACTGAGAAATTGAGAAAAACGCCATTTTTCATAGTAAAAAATGAGGAAAAATGGGATTTTTATTTGTAAATTTCTGAAAAAACGAGAAAAATTGGATACATTTTGTGAAAAATCGAGAAAAAAACCACATTTTACAGTGAAAAATTGACTAAAATCTCGCAAAAATCGCCAAAATTGTGCCAATTTTCACCAAAAACTGTTAGAAAATATAATTTTTTAATGTAAAAATTGACAAAAATCATGCGAAATTTCCAATTTTCTGAGAACTTTCTGTTGAAACTTGTGAAAAAACCGAAAATTTTTGCAGAAAACTCCACGTGGAGCTCCGCGAGCATCTGGAGGCCCTGTGATCCTCTCGAGCCGCCGTTTACAAGAAAAACAGAAGGAAAAAGATGAAAAAGAGAAGGAAAAACTGGAGAAAAAGCAGAAAGAACAGGAAGAGAAGAAGCAGAAAAAAGAAGAGGAAAAGGCGAAAAAACTGAAAGAAAAAGAGGAAAAATTGAAGGAAAAAGAGGAAAAAGCGGCACGAAAAGCTGAGAAAAAGGAGAAAAATAATGGAACTATGGACAAATTTTTGAAAAAAGACACGGGCTCACCGAGCAGCAAAAATGCACCGTTATTCTCACCGTCGAAATGGGGAGAGAAGCGGATTGCTGTCGGAGTGAAAAAGATGGAAGATGCGTGGAAACGGCGCGATTTGGAGGTAAAAATGCAGAAAATTTGGAAAAAAAATGGAGCCAAAATGAAAACTATGTTTTTTTTTGGTTGAAAATTGTCTAGAAATTGCTAAAAATGGCTTAAATGTCCCTAAAAATCAATCGTATTTTGACTAAAAATTGTTTTGAATTTGAGAAAAAGCGCATTGAATTCGCTAAAATTAGCCAAAATCGTCTTAAGATTGTCATATTTTTGTGTGAACTTTTTTTTTTTGAATTGACGAAAACTCCTTGAAAATTGAGAAAATTTGGAAAAAATGAGCCAAAACGCTTTGATTTTGAACAAAAAAGGCTCAAAATTGTTCAAAAATCGTTAAAACTGGCTTAAAATTGCTTGAAATGCCTCTGAAATTTTGTATTTTGACTGAAAATTGCCGGAAAATTGTGAAAAAGTGCAAAGAATTCGGCAAAATCAGCAAAATGTGCCTTAAAATTGCCCGATTTTTGCTAAAAGTTAACGAAAACTTGGAAAAAATTGAGCCAAATATCTCTATTTTTGACTGAAAATTGGCTGAAAAAGTGACAAAAATGGCTAAAAATTACTCGAAATCGCTCTAATTTTGATGAAAACCCATTGGAAAACTGAGAAATATCACAGAAATTGCCCCTAAAATCAAGAAAATGACTGAAAATAAGCTAGAAATGCTGTAATTTTTTGCTGAAAATTGACTAAATTTGAGAAAATTGTGATAATTTTCGGATTTTTCCGAGAATTTTTACATGAAATTTCATCGTTTTCATCGATTTTTTGCCATTTTTTTCCCTAAAAGTGTGGAACTCAAAAATTTGTCTGAAAATGTTAATTTTCGACTTCAGATTTTTTGACTTTTTGCTGGAAATTAGCGAAAATTTCATCAAATTTTCGAGGTTTTCGGCGTGAAAATTTGTGTTTTTACAGTAAAAAACTCGAAAAACTTCACATTTTAACGATTTTCGGCTAAAAAAAATCAGTTTTCGGTCGAATTTTAGGATGAAAAACATGATTTTTAAGCTGAAATCGTCGGATTTTTGCCAATTTCATTTTTTTTTTCAACAAATCTGAAGATTTTCAGCATTTTTATGTGAAATTAGGCTATTTGGAGCATTTTCAGTCCTTTTTTTCTCGGTTTTTAGATAAAAAATTGAGTTTTTTGTTGAAAAAACAGTTTTTTATAGAAAAAATGACGAATTTAAGTATATTTTGAGTACTATTTTCCGTCAAAAAAAGCGTAATTTTCTTGATTTTTATATTTGAAAAAAATTCAAAATATCAATCTCTAAGCCTAAACCTAAGCCTAACCCTCTTAAAAAGGGAGAAATTTGCCGATGTTCAGCTAAAACCATCAGAAATATCGCAAAAACGGGAGTAAAAATAGATGAAATAGGCCAAAAATTGCAAAAAAAAATCCATGAAAATGCCCAGAAAACCCACATTTTTCAAGGCTTTTTGGTAGAAAATGCACTAAAATCTCTCAAAAATCCGCGAAAAACTGAAAGAAAATTAATTAAAATCGGTTAAAATATAGTGAAAATTGTCGAAAACTACCGAAATTTGATTGAAAATTACTTGAAAATTGCCAAGTTTGGGCGAAATCAAACTTAAAATTCATAAAAACTTATGGAAAATGTAGAAATTTTCCAATTTTTCCATCGCTTTTTTGCTCAATTTGCCAAATTTTCAGTCAAATTTCGGCTGTTTTCGACAATTTTCGGTATATTTTAACCGATTTTAATTGATTTTCTTTCAGTTTTTCGCGACCTTTTCAGAGTTTTTAGTGCATTTTCTACCAAAAATCTTGAAAATTGTGGTTTTCTGCGTCCACTGACGCCAAGCCGGAGCCCGATTTTCAGCGATTTTAATAATGTTTTTTTTTGCAGCTGTACAACGAAGCGTGCTCGTGGTGTGAGAAGAATCTTTCCGGCAATCAAAGATCCACTTTTGAGAATCCGATTTTCAAATTTTCTGTTCAAAAGCTCGTCGATAAAGCCAAGGATCGTGCTCATATGAAAGGAATGAAATGGGCTCAAAAAGCCGAATTTAAGGCTGAAATGAGTGAAAAACGAAAGGAATTGTATCAAAAATTTGAGCCTAAGATTAAAGCATGGTTTAATGAGGTAAATTTTCAGATTTTCCGCCGCTGGAAATTCCTTAAAATTGGCGTGAAAATGGCCCCCCCCCCAAAACTCTGAGAAAACGCGATAATTTAACTGGAAATTTGGTCAAAAAGCTCTAAAATTCGTGGTAAATCTTGTGAAAATCTGAAAAAATTTTGGCTTAAAATTGTTAAATATCAGCGGAAATTGAGAAAATAGCTGAAATTCAAAAAAAATTTGGCCTGAAAATGCCAAATTTTAGCTCAAAAACCATCAGAAATTTGGTGGCAAAAACCGGAGTAAAAATGGATAAAATAGGCGATAAATTGCAGAAAAATCCATGAAAAAAAACACAGAAAACCATATTTTTCAAGATTTTTGGTAGAAAATGCACTAAAATCTCTCAAAAATTCGCGAAAAACTGAAAGAAAATCAATTAAAATCGGTTAAAATATACCGAAAATTGTCGAAAACAGCCGAAATTTGACTGAAAATTTGGCAAATTGAGCAAAAAATCGATGAAAAATTGGAAAATTTCTACATTTTTCATAAGTTTTTATGAATTTTAAGTCTGATTTCGCCCAAATTTGGCAATTTTCAAGTAATTTTCAATCAAATTTCGGTCGTTTTCGACAATTTTCACTATATTTTAACCGGTTTTAATTGATTTTCTCTCAGTTTTTCGCGAATTTTTGAGAGATTTTAGTGATTTTTCTAACAAAAATCTTGAAAAATGTGGGTTTCTGCGTATTTTCATGGATTTTTTTTTTCATTTTTTGGCCTATTTCATCTATTTTTTTACTCCCGTTTTTGCGATATTTCTGATGGTTTTAGCTGAAAATTGGCAAATTTAAGCTAAAAATTCTTTGATTTTCTACTGAATTTTCTCTAAATTTCAGCTCTTTTCAAGTTTTCCGCTGAAAATTGGCAATTTCAAGTCAAATTTTCACTGAATTTAACAGTTTTCGACCAATTTTCTGCCATTTTCCATGTATTTTCAGTTGGAATTTGCCAAAAATTTACAGATTTTCCCATATTTCCCCCCCGAATTTCAGCTTTTTGACCGAATTTTTAGCTGAAATTTGGCAATTTTAGGCCAAAATTTTGCAGATTTTCACAAAATTTTTCACGAATTTCAGAGATTTTCATGTTTTTAGCTGAAAATTTTGCAGATTTTCACTGAATTTTCACAAAATTTCAGCTTTTTCACCGAATTTTTGCCATTTTACATGTATTTTCAGTTGAAATTTGGCAATTTTAGGCCAAAATTTTGCAGATTTTCACTGAATTTACTCTGATTTTCCGCTTTTTGACCAAAATTTCTGTTTTTTTTTCATCATATTTTCACCCTAAATTCACTAAATTTTCTTTTTTCAGGACATTGCTCTCGACGATTTGCTCGTAACATGTGAAAATTTGGAGCTTTTGGACGCAAAACGTGTCAATTGTGACGAAGAACTGCTCAAATGTCTGGAAATTTCGCAGTTTTTCGTTTCAATGCGAAAAATTTTGCTATGGAACGAGAATATCACTGCCGAACAGCTTCGTGATGATCTTCACGGAGGATTTGATGGATTTAAGCGATCCACGTACAAAATGATTGCAAATTTGTTGGAAACTGCGCTTCAGGTGCGGCGGGAAATTCCTGTTTTTCAGCTCGAAAAACGCGAAAATTCGGAATTTTAACCCGAAAAATGGCGGCGGAATTCGACAAATTTCAAGCTTTTCAGCTGAAAATCTGTCGAATTTCGCAGTTTTTACCTGAAATTCAGCTAAATTTTGTTGAGGTTTTGAACTGAAAATCTGCCAAATTTCGCTGACTTTTGGCTGAAAAATCGGCTTTTTCAGCTAAAAAATCGTCAATTCAATTTCAGATTTTTAACCAGAAATTGAGCTAAATTTTGAATTTTTGGCTTAAAAATTTGCCAAATTTTGTCATTATTTAGTGAGAAATCTGTGAAATCTTAGACTTTTTTTTTGCTAAAAATTCGTCACATTTCGAATTTTTAAGCTAAAATTTGCCAAATTTTGCAGTTTTTAGCTGAAAATTCGAGATTTTCAGCAAAAAATCCGCCAAATTTCGAATTTTTTAGCTGAAAATTCGTCAAATTTCAGATTTCTAGCTGAAAATCTGCCAAATTTTGGATTTTTTAGCTAAAAAATCGTCAAAATTTTCCACTTTTAGTTGAAAATTCAAAAATTTTGAATTTTTTTAGCTGTAAATTCGTCAAATTTCAGATTTCTAGCTGAAAATCTGTCAAATTTTTACATTTTTTAGCTGAAAATTGGCTAAATTTTGACTTTTCGGCTGAAAATATATCGAATTTCGGTGTTTTTTTTTCGGTTGAAATCCGTCTAATATTGAAAATTTTAGCTGAAAATTTCTCGAAATTCGAGAAATTTAGCTTAAAATCCGCCGAATTTTGTCATTTTCAGTGAGAAATCTGTCAAATTCCTGACTTTTCAATTGAAAATTAGTCAGTTTTGAGCCAAAATTTTCAACTTTTTCAGCAAAATTTTACTTTTTTACAGCTAAAAACCCCAATTTTCCCCCTAAAAAATGCAAATTTTTCAGGAAAAAGAGCACGAAAAGGCGGCTCATTGCAACGCTCGACTCTCGGAATTCCCAATAAATGAGCACACAATCTCAGAGCTCATTCGCGCATTTTTCATTGGAAGTACAGAAACTTCGTTCAAAAGAGACGGAAAACGTGCTGCTCGCGGAGCCCACGATGATGACGATGAGGAGGATGGTGATGAGGAAGAGATGGATTCACGGGAAAAAGTTGTAGAAATTGAGGAAAAACCGGAAGAAAATGTGGAAAATGGCGCTGCTGAAAATGGAGAAATCGGAGACGATGAGGAGGAAAATTCGGAATCGGAGCTCCAAAAACAGCGAATTTTGGCTCTTTTCGCAGATTCGTGTCATATTTATGAGCTCCCCGCTGGTGCACAGCTTGAAGTTCTCTGTGCAATGAAAGAAGTTGTACATGGGCTCCCAATTATTCGAGAATGGTTCCTGAGGGATGCTAACTCGGAAAAGCTCACCGAGCACAAGAAGGAGGCCAATCGGATTCGGAATGAGGTGTGAAAATGCGAAAAATGTGACCTAATTTTGGAGAAAATTCGGTGAAAATCAGAAAAATTGACTCATTTTGGCTCAGAGAGCTCTATTTTTACCCTGAAATTGCTTAAAAACGAGAAAAAATTTTTGAAATTGACTGAAAAATGCACGAATTTTGGCTAAAAAGCTGAAATTTTAGCCCCACAAAGTTGAAATTTTGACCAAAAACTCCAAAATTTCGGTAATTAAACTCGATTTTTTACTGCAAAAAGTTGAAAAAAAATTTTTTTGGCAATAAGTCTGCTATTTTCTCTGAAAAAGCCTGAATTTTGGCCAAAAAAACCGGATTTTTTTGACAATTTCTTTGAGAAAAGCGAACATTTCTACAAACAAAAAAAAACGGAAAAATCGGTAAAAAATGATATATTTTCAATGTAAAATAGTTCAAAAACAGTATTTGTCAACCTAAAAATTAGAGTTTTCATTGAAAAAACTCGACAATTTCGGCAAAAATGTTAGAATTCCGACCAAAAATGCTGAAATTTTTGCTGAAAAACCTAAATTTTAACCCAAAAAGCTAGAATTTTGATTTAAAAATTGAAATTTTCAGCAAAAATGCAACAATTTTGAAGGAAAATATCTTAAAAACCGAGTATTCGACATAAAATCTGGAAAATAATCTGGAAAATTTGTCGGTTTTTTCTGATTTTTCACCCAAAAACGCTGAAACTTTCGTTGGAAAATTGCAAAAATTTGCCAAAAAATGCTAGAATTTCAGCAATAAAATTGCACTTTAATTCCAGCAGCAACTTCAACATTTTTTGCAATTATTGCTGAGATACTTAAATTTTAACCCAAAATGCTAGAATTTTGATTAAAAAATTGAAAATTTCAGCAAAAATGCAACAATTTTGAAGGAAAATAGCATCATGCCGATTAATTAGGTTTTTAAGCTATTTTCCGTCAAAATTGTATCATTTTTGCTGAAAATTTCAATTTTTTAATCAAAATTCTAGCATTTTGGGTTAAAATTTAAGTATCTCAGCAATAATTGCAAAAAATGTTGAAGTTGCTGCTGGAATTAAAGTGCAATTTTATTGCTGAAATTCTAGCATTTTTTGGCAAATTTTTGCAATTTTCCAACGAAAGTTTCAGCGTTTTTGGGTGAAAAATCAGAAAAAACCGACAAATTTTCCAGATTATTTTCCAGATTTTATGTCGAACTCGGTTTTTAAGATATTTTCCTTCAAAATTGTTGCATTTTTGCTGAAAATTTCAATTTTTCGGTCAAAATTCTAGCATTTTGGGTTAAAATTTTGGTTTTTCAGCAAAAAATGCATATTTTCTGGCCGAAATTTCATATTTGTGCAATTATTTTTTTGTTTAAAACCGTTGAAAATCTGCTGGAAAACTATAAAAAACAAGTTGAAACTCTCTAAAAAAAGTTTCTTTAAAAACTTTAAAAATTAGTTTAAAAACCGTTCTAAAATGCTGAAAATTTGCCATTTTCGAGTGTTTTTTATTCTCAGAATTACCTAACTAATTTTACCACTTTCTACTTTTTTCAGATGGAACAATTTCATCAACAACTTCAAGATTTCCCGCCAATTCCAGAGATCACTGAAAGTATGACACGTACACAGACACGTGAAGCCGAACAATCACTCCGTCGTCGGGAGAAGCTTGAAAATCAATTGGACACTCTGAAAATCGAATTGGAAGAGAATCGAGAGGCGACAGCACGTGAAGTTGACGATTTGGAACGAATTTTCCGTGTAGTTCATATTGGAAATGATCGTCATCTGCGGAAATACTATTGGTTCGCTTATAGTTCAGATGCGGCGATTTGGGTTCAAGATGTAAGGCGATTGGCTTGAAAAGCCTGGAAAAACGGCTTGAAAATCGGAATTTTAGGCTGAAATGGGCCTTGAAACCTGCAAAAGTGCCTTGAAATCGAATTTTTGCATCGAAAATGGGTTAAAAAGCCCCAGAAAGCCTTAATCAGCTTCTAAAGCTTAAAAGGTGTGAAAAAACGGCTTGAAAATCAAAATTTCAGGCTAAAATAGGCCTTGAAATATCTGAAGGAGCCCTCAAATCGGGTTTTTGTATCGAAAATGGGTTTAGAGCCGTAAACAGCTTAGAAAGCCTAAAAAAGCTTGAAAAGCCTGAAACAAAAAGCTCTAAAATAGGAGCTATAGGCTGAAATAGGCCCCCCGAAACATGCAAAAATGCCTTAAAATCGGCTTTTTGAAGTCGAAAATAAGCTTAGAAAGCCTTACGCAGCTTCTAAAGCTAAAAAAGCCTGAAAAACGGCTCGAAATCAGAATTTCAGGCTGAAATAGGCCTTGAAACATGTATAAAATAGTGTAAAATTGGCTTGGAACCTGAAAATTTGCTCAACAATTTGTGCATTTTAGACCGAAATTGGCAAAAACAAAAAAAACTCTGATTTTTCAAGTGTGAAATTGGACCTAAAATATAAAGATTTTCTTGCAGTTTGGCACCACATCCTACGAGAAATGGGTACGTGATTGCTCGGAGAAGGGATTTATGGATGTTGAGAGCTCCGACGTTGAAAATCGACCAGAATACGAGGATTTGTGAGTTTACGAGCACGAAAAATTGACAAAAACCGAGAAAATCTGAAAAAAATCTCAATTGAAAATCGAAAAATAATTAAAAAATTCGACGGAAAATTCGACATTTTTCACAAAAAAAAAAACGTCCAAAAATTGATTTAAAATCACCGAAAAATTCTAAAAATCAGCTGCATTTTTTTGAGTAAATTTAGGTAGAAAATCACAATTTTTCAGCCAAAAATTGTGAAAAATGTCCGAAAATAGGTGTGAAGATTTGAAATTTTTCCACAAAAATCAGTCTAAAATATAATAAAAATCACTTGAAATAGTGAAAATTCGTTAAAAAATTCAATTTGAAAACCTAAAAACACCTTTAAAAAAATTAATAAAATTCGGCGGAAAATTCGAAATTTTTCACAAAAAAAATTGAAAATTGATTCAAAAAGTCGAAAAATTGATTTAAAATCACCTAAAATCCGGAAAATTCTCTGTTTTTGGAATAAATTTAAATTTAGGAATCACAAATTTTCATTAAAAAAAAACAGTGAAAAACGACTGAAAACTCATTGGAAAATTACAATTTTTCACGAAAAAAGTCTAAAAATTGGTCTATAACCGCCAAAAATGAGCGAAAATTCGAAAAATTAGCTGTTTTCACACAAATTTTCATCAAAAAAACAGTGAAAAATGACCCAAAATTCGGAATATTAGCGAGGAAAATTCGACATTTTTCACAAAAAAGTCCAAAAATTGATTTAAAATCTCCGAAAATTCGAAAAATTAGCCATTTTAAGAGTAAATTTTGGTAGAAAATCACAAATTTTCACCTAAAAATAATGAAAAATGTCCGGAAATTGGTGACAATTTTGCGAAATTTTCTCAAAAAACATCAGTTAAAAATGAGAAAATGCCCGTTTTTAAGTGAAAAATTTAACAAAATTTTCAGACCTCTAACCTCGAGCCAATCATCTGAAACTTGGTACAAACTTGACACGGAGCCAGCAATCCGTCAGCTTATGACCCAACTGAAAACCAATGGAAAACGAGAGAAATTGCTGAAAAAGTACCTACGAAACAATATGGATGACATTATTTCGAGCATTTTGAGAAAAGAGAAGAAGCAGAAAAAAGATGATGGAGAGGAGGAGGATGAAGAAGCATCGGAAGAGGATGAAGCTTCTGCTGCTGCTGAAAATGGAGAAGAGAAAATGGAGACTGAGCAGAATGGTACTGGAAAATTCGGATTTCCGGGTGAAAATTGACCCTGAAAGCTTAAAATTCCAGATTTTTCACTGAAAAAGTTCAATTTTCCTACAAAATTTTGGCCAAGGAGCTTAAAAATGACAAAAAAAATACCGTTTTTTCTGTGAACATGGCCCGTTTTTATCTGAAAATTCTCTAATTTTTTGAATGCTGCTGGAAAAAATTTCATTTCTTGGTGAAAATTGAAAAAAAACGCTGAAAGCTCAAAATTCCCCGAAATTTTGATTGAAATATGAGATTTCCAGCAGCAAAAATTTGCTCTAAAACCCTGAAAATTCCAGATTTTTCACTGAAAAGTTCAGTTTTTTTTTTTGCAAATCTGCGGCCAAGGAGCTTAAAAATGATTGAAAAAAAGCGGAAAATTCTAACAAAAATTGCTCGTTTTTATCGGAAAATTTCTAAATTTTAGTGCAAATTTTGTTGAATGGCACGGGAAATTTCAAATTTCCACACGGCGACCAAAAACCGGAAATTTTCTGTCCAAAATTGATGAAAAATCATCGAAATGAGCAGTTTGAGCAGCTCAAGTGCTCGCAAATATAAAATTTCATTAAAAAATCCGAATTTTCAGACCGATTTTAGAAAAAAAAATTGCTAAAAAAGCCAAAAAATGGAAAAAATGCTCAAAATTCCAATAAAAACGTTGAATTCAGCAAACTTTGAGAATTTCTCAGAAACTTTTTTTTTTTTGAATTTTCAACCAAAAATTGAATTTTTAAACTCAAATTTATCAGAATTTCAAGAGATTTTTTCACTAAAAATCTCGATTTTTTCCAGAAACCGCCGCCGCCGCCGCCGCCGAGACCCAAGAAGCCGAAAAAAATGCCCGCCGCTTCACCGGACGTTTTGGCTCATTGAAGAGAACAATGAGCGAACTTTTGAATGATTGGAAACAGTCTGGAATATCGAAAATTGTGGATTCGCAAGTATTTGAAGCCCGAATGCTCGAAGCGAATACACTTGACGAAATGAAACGACTTGTCACAGAACTTGTCACTTCGATTCCTGTTGAATGTGTCATTGAGAAGTTCCCACAGAATGTGGCTATTGCGAAAAGTTCGTAAAAAAAACCCCCGGAGAAATGGTTAAAACTGACTGAAAAATCGAATTTTCGAGGCGATTTTCGGTCTAATAGCGAGAAATTCGTTTTTAGATCGAAAAAATGTTGCGGAAAACTGCAGTTTCGTTATAAAAATGACTAAAAATAGCTGAAATTTCGATGAACAATTTTTGGATTTAAAAAAACAAACTTTTTTCCGAAAAAAATTTGAAAAATTATGAATTTTTTTGAATTTTTCGACCTTTTTGATGGGAAAATAGAAAAATTATGGATGTTCCGATTTTTACGGAAATGTTTTTGAATTTTCCTACTTTGTTAATGGAAAAATTGGAAAAATTATCAATTTTTACCGAAAAATTCGAGAATTTTTGAATTTTTCGACTATTTTATTGGAAAAATGGAAAAATTATGAATTTTCCGATTTTTTCCGAGCAAAATGCCGAATTTTCAACTACTTTCTTTTATTTTCTCACAAAACCTCAAAATTCTTAGAAAAGCTGAATCAGACTATGAAAATTGGTGCAAAATTTGGAATTTGTGCGATCTTGTTTAGTTTTCACTAGATTTTGTTTCGAATTTGTCGAAAATTCCTACGTTTAGTCCAAAAACTAGCTAATTTAAGCCTAAAACTGTCTAAAATTTTCATTTTTCAGCCAAAAGCCAAAAGATGTTCGTCTTTTGCCAAAAAAAAAGGGTAAAACTATGGATTTTCGGCTTTTTTTCCAGAAAAATGGAAAATTTTAGGCTTTTCAATTTTTTAAAAAGGAAATTCGACAAATTGTCACAATTTTATGACCTTTCCCAGAAAAATTGGAATTATTAAGCTTTTAAGACGTTTTTTTCAGTTTTACTGGCATTTTCTTATTAATCTAGATGAGAGCTTCAATTTAAGTATAAATATGGCGTATTTTACGCAAATTTTAAACAAAATTGGGTCTCGCCACAAAATTCTACAGTAACCCACAGGTTTTCGTGGTGGGACCCAATTTTTTCAGACTTTGCGCAAAGTAGGTCAAAGTTATACGGTAACTCGGCAACAATATTGTCTGTGACTTGTGTGTTTCTCTATCCGAATTGATGGTTTGAATAGTGGTATTCTCGGCTGAAACATGCAATAAATACCGTATTCCAACCAACAATTTGTGCAATAGAGCACATTTGTCACCGGAGATGCGGAAGCTATGCCCAAATTTTCATTTTTCCGGTGGAAAATAAACTGGTGAAATCCGGTGACAAATTTGGAATTTGTGCGATTTTAGTTAATCTGGTGTTAATATTCGCTACATTTTGTTTAAAAGTTTTCGAAAATTCATAGGCTTCAGGGGGTTAAAAACTAGCTAGTTTAGGCTGAAAACTGTCCAAATTTGAATTTTACAAATTTTGATGAAAATATGTCAAATTAGGCGAAAATTAGCAGAAAATTCGGAAAATAACTAGATTTTCAAAGTCAAAATTTAACTTTTTTTTTGCATTTTCCAGAGTGCTTCTCCCATCTAAAAATGCCACGTTTCTGCCGTCGTGTACAGGAAGCTTCAAATGCATCCTGTCTTCACATGCTTCTAGCCTATTTTGATGCCCGAATCGACCAACAACGTACACTTCCAGAACTTTCATGTCAAGTGTGCCGCCGGAAGACTGGAACCGAGAGGAAGCTGATGTGTAAGCAGTGTTCTACAGTATTCCATTACGGTTGTCATCGTCCAACGATTAGTCGAGCTCTTTTCGAAGAGGAAGGCTTCAAGGAGGGATGGTGGTGTGCAAAGTGTACTAAGGAAGATCGTAGAAGGCAACTATCGGAAGCTAAGGAGGATCTTCGACAGAAGGAAGAAGGTGGAGGGGATGAAGAAGATCATCATGGAAGTGGTGAATCTGACGATGAGGATGAGGAGGATATTGTTGAAGAAGAGACTCGAGGAAGATCTGCTAAACGAAAGGCCAACGCTGCAATGCGAGATGTGCTTGAATTTGAGGGAGTGCTGAGGCAGACGCCTGCCCCGCCACCGCCGAAGCGGCAGAAGACCGTTGTTGTGCCGGTAAGGGTGAAAATTGGATGGAAATTCTGGCGAAAAACTGGGTTTTACTGGATTTTTTCCCAAAAAAATTGGAAAAATTATGGATTTTAGAAAAACAAAGGAAAAAACGGAAAATATAGAACTTTCGACAACTTTTTTCCGAAAAAAATTGATTGAACAATTTAGGACTTTTCCGACTTTTTATGGAAAAAAATTCAAAAAATTATGGTTCTTTTCCGATTTTTACGAATATATTGGAAATTTTTTGGATTTTGGAAAAACAAAGGAAAAAACGGAAAATATAGGATTTTCGACTTTTTTTTTCCGAAAAAAGTCAATTTTTGGTTCTTTCCTTTTTTTTCAGGAAAAAATTGGAAAATTTCTGGGTTTTCCCGACTTTTTATGAAAAAAATTCAAAAATTTTGGATTTTTCAGTTTTTTTCCGGAGAAAGAGCAAAAATTTGGGGTTTGCCGGATTTTTTCCGACGAAAATTGGAAAAATTATGGATTTTTCCGATTTTTTCCGAAAAAAACGGAACATTTTAGGTCTTTTCCGACTTTTTATGGAAAAAAAATTCAAAAAATTATGGTTCTTTTCCGATTTTTACGAATATATTGGAAAATTTCTGGATTTTTCGATTTTTTTTTCCGGAAAAATTGACCAATTTTTAGTTTTTTCACCCTCTTTTCCAGAGAAAAATTGGAAAAAAAACTGATTTGCTACCGAAGAAATTGAAAAAATTATGGATTTTTCGACTTTTTTTCAGAAAAAATTGGAATATTTTTGAATTTTGGAAGATTCGTCTAAAATTAGAAATTTTTCGAAAATATCTATTCCCAAATTTTCCATTTGTTGAGCAAAATTTTGTGAGTTTTGCGAAAAACTGGGTTTTACTGGATTTTTTCCCAAAAAAATTGGAAAAATTATGGATTTTAGAAAAACAAAGGAAAAAACGACGGAAAATATAGAATTTTCGACTTTTTTCCGAAAAAAAATTGAACAATTTTTGGTTCTTTCCATTTTTCTTTTCCGGAAAAAAGGTCAATTTTTGGGTTTTCTAACTGTTTTACCAAAAAATTGGAAATTTTTTGATTTTGGAAAAACAAATGAAAAAACGGAAAATATAGGATTTTAGACTTAAAAAAAATCAATTTTTGGTTCTTTCCATTTTTTTTTTTGCCGGAAAAAATTGGAAAATTTCTGAGTTTTCCCGACTTTTTATGAAAAAAATTCAAAAATTTTGGATTTTTCAGTTTTTTTCCGGAAATATTAAACAATTTTTTTTCTCACCCTTTTTTTCAGAGAAAAATTGGCAAAAAAAAACTGATTTGTTACGGAAGAAATTGACAAAAAATAGATTTTTCGACTTTATTTCCGGAAAAAATTGAAAATGTTTGGATTTTTTGGAAGATTCGTCTAAAATTAGAAATTTTCAGCCAATAAAATTTAGACAATTTCTCGAAAATATATGTATTTCCAAATGTTCCTTTTTTTTGAGCAAAAACTTGTGAATTTTCATTCAATTTGTCCAGAAAATCAATTTTTCCGTAATTTTTCCGCTACTTTGAAAAAAAATTAGGTCTAACAAAAACCTACAGTAACCCACAGGTTTTCGTGGCGGGACCCAATTTTTTAGACATTGCGCAAAGTAGGACAAAGTTATACTGAACTAAATTTCCCTGTATATTGTCTGTGACTTGTGTGTTTCTCTATCCGAATTGATGGTTTGAATAGTGGTATTCTCGGCTGAAACATGCAATAAATACCGTATTCCAACTAACAATTTGTGCAATAGAGCACATTTGTCACCGGGGATGCGGAAGCTATGCCCAATTTTTCAATTTTTTGTTAAAAACTTGAGAATTTTTCCAGAAAATCAATTTTTCCAAATTTTCAGGAAGTGCTGGAGCTGTTCAACTCGATCGAACGTGCCAATCCTCGACTCTACAAGACCCTGCAACAAATTCCCGGCCAATCCCGTTCGACACGTAACGCTCAACACGAGAATCGCTCTCTGCCGGATATTGAGCAAGATTTGGACGTTTACACGTCTGCCGAGCAGCTTCACGAGCATTTGAGCCAATTCTTCCGTCATGCACGTGGATACATTGAGACTCATAACCCAAGAAAGTTGGATGATCTTGATGAGCTCATTTCTGAACTCAATTTTATGTGATTTATTTCGGAATACACTGAAAAATCTTCTTTTTTTTTTGAAAGTGTATCATTTTTATTGTGAAAAGTGTCCTAAAATGCAGTTGAAATGTTGAAAAATCGGTTTTTTAAATTAAAAATTTAAATTTTCGGAATTTTTTCCCAAAAAAATTGAATATTTTAAATTTTCCGATTTTTTTTCCAAAAAATTCGAATTTTTCAAATAAAAATTTCCAAAAATATGAATTTAATTTTTTTTTTGAAAAAATTCGAAATTTTTCGACTTTTATTTGCAAATTTGGAGATTTTTCCAGTTTTCGCAGAATTTTTTGATATTTTTTCTACATTTTTTACTTTTTTCCCTATTTTCTCACTATTTAATCCCAAAAAAAACTATCAATTTCTTATTTTTCTCACTTTTTCACAGATTCTCCAAATTTTCCTGTCCCTTTAAGATTTTTTTTCACCCCCCGGCAACGAGTTTTGGCATTTTTTTGAAATTTTTCATCATGGCATTCGATCATTTTATCTAATTTATTGTAATTTTTTGGGTGAGAACCCCCTCATTTTTCGATTGTAAAACGTTGAAATAAAGTTGGCACACGTAATAATGAAGTTACAGTAATCCAGCGGTGGGTCTCGAGTGGAAAACTTGGAAATTTTGAAATTTCCGGTTATTTTTTGCTGGAAATTGTAGGTTTTCAATGGAAAGAATTCAATTTGAAGTGAATTTCACAAAGAATTCGAAAACATGGAAAATACACAAATTCCGGAAATTTTCTGGGTCTCGAGTGTAAAACTTCAAAAATTTGAATTTCCAGGTTAATTTCGCTGATAAAGACAACTTTTCTGGTGAGAAACTCGCGACTTAGGATGAAAATTGTGGTAAATATTCAACAATTTTGGAATTTTTTGGGTCTCGAGTGGAAAATACAAAAATAATTAGATTTTTCGATTATTTTATTCTAAACATTGTGTTATAATCGTTTAAACAAACCATTTGCTTAATTTTAACGACAATTTTCGTTAAAAATATCTAAATTAAGCTTGAAAACATTTTTTTTTAACAGAAAAAACATTTGCGCGTCAATTAAAGTGTATTGTATGCAATGCGTACTTTTTCGCTTACCGTAGTTAGCACATATTTAAATAGACATTCAATTTGAATTATTCGTGAAATTCATTTGTTTGGTATAATCTATCTGATTTCAAATCTTGCTTAAACTTTCGGATTCGGCTGAAAATCCCCCGAAAATCCCCTGAAAATCGGTTAAAACCAAAACAATGCAAGTGCGCTCCATCGCACCACCGAGAGAGCACGCATTCCGTGGAGTGCGCGAGATGACGAGAGAGACGGAACCGGTTTCTTTGTTCGTTTTTGCCGATTTTGCGCCGTTTTTCATGAATTTTCCAGTTTTTTTCGCTGAAAATCAGCTAATTTATCGATTTTCTCACCATTTTTACCCTAAAAATCTTGAAAATCCACCTAAAAAGCACAGAAAACCTGGAATCTTGAAAATTTTCAGAATGGAGCCGGATATTGAGCCATGGGACCGGTTTCGCGACTGGCTTCACTGCATTTGTGTGGTCACGTTTGATTTGGAGCTTGGACAGGCGTTGGAAGTGAGGATTTGCAGAAAAACTGAAAAAAAAATGCAGAAAAATCAAAAAATCCCGGATTTTCTGACTTTTCGCTGCGAGACCCGGAAATTTTCGCATTTTTTAAAATGATTAATGTGATTATACTCAAATCAAAGCTCTCGACGAGCTGAGCACGATTTTGACAAAAAAAAAATCTGGTTTTTTCAGGTAATCTACCCAGGAGACGCAATTCTATCGAACACTGAAAAAATCAATATCTGCTATTTGGCATTTCCAGACTCGAATTCCAGTAATGCACGAGACACAAATTTTCATTTCAGGATACGCAGGTGATTTTTTGAGATTAAAAATTTCGGAAAAAAATATTTTTTTTTCAAATTTTGAGAAAAAATTTTTTTGGCTGAAATCTGAAAATTTGCGAGTGATTTCCGTGTTCAGCTCACCGAGAGCTTTGATTTAAGTATAATTATGACCTACTTTGCTGAATTTTGAAGAAAATTGGGTTTTCGTGGCGGGACCCAACTTTTTTCAAATTTCAGCAAACTAGGTCATGTTTATACTCATTTTGAAGCTTTAAGTGAGCTGAATTCAATGCAAATACTCAAAATTAAAAATTTTCAGAGCAATCAGTGACGTCAGAGACTGCCAAAAGTCGTTTGTCGACAAATCTCCGACGTCTCTACCCTTTGATACACACTATTTATACGGTTTTGTGCATTTTCGGCAATGCAAAGACCCGACAATTCATCGAGGATATTATCAGAAGGTTCATAACCGGAACGCAATAAAATTGGCGAAAATTTGAGTGAAAATTCGAGTTTTTCCCCGCTAAAATTCACTTTTTTCCGGAAAAATGGAACAATTTTTAGTATTTTCCCCTTTTTTTTGGAAAAAACGGAATTTTTTAAATGTTCGTCTTTTGCCAAAAAAAGGGTAAAACTATGGATTGTCGGCTTTTTTTCCAGAAAAATGGAAAATTTTAGGCTTTTCAATTTTTTAAAAAGGAAATTCGACAAATTGTCACAATTTTATGACCTTTCCCAGAAAAATTGGAATTATTAAGCTTTTAAGACGTTTTTTTCAGTTTTACTGGCATTTTCTTATTAATCTAGATGAGAGCTTCAATTTAAGTATAAATATGGCGTATTTTACGCAAATTTTAAACAAAATTGGGTCTCGTCACAAAATTCTACAGTAACCCACAGGTTTTCGTGGTGGGACCCAATTTTTTCAGACTTTGCGCAAAGTAGGTCAAAGTTATACGGTAACTCGAAAACAATATTGTCTGTGACTTGTGTGTTTTTCTATCCGAATTGATGGTTTGAATAGTGGTATTCTCGGCTGAAATATGCAATAAATACCGTTTTCCAACCAACAATTCGGTGCAATAGAGCACATTTGTCACCGGGGATGCGGAAGCTATGCCCAAATTTTCATTTAGCGCGGAAATTTGGCTGTTTTCGGGTGTAAAGTAGAAAATTTGGAAATTTCGACATTAAAATTTATTATAAAATTTGAAAAAAAAACCCATAAAAACCCTTTTTTCTGACAATTTTCTGTTTTTTTTAAATCCCAGTTTCCGAGGAAAGCTATAAATTTGGGTACGGTAACTCGGAATTTATGATGTTTTTTTTTTAAGCTGTAAAAACTGAAAAATTCTGCTCAATTTCCAATTTTTTGTTGAAAACCTAGTGGTTTCTTGGATTGTTCTAATTTTTAATCAAAATCCTGCTGAAAATTAGAATTTTTAGCTTTTCCGCTTGTTTTTCGGAATTTTTTGTGGCTTTTTCCAGGTAAAAAATCCGTTTTTTACGGAAAAAACGGCAAATTTTTGAATTTTTCGATGTTTTTCCCATGAAAATCAAAAAATTTGTATTTTTTGTTTTTTTTATAGGAAATTCGAATAGTTTTTTTTTTCGTGGCGAGACCCAACTTTTTCAGACTTTGCGCAAAGTAGGTCAAAATTGAACGGCAACTGAACTGAATTTCCCTATATATTGTCTGTGACTTGTGTGTTTCTCTATCCGAATTGATGGTTTGAATAGTGGTATTCTCGGCTGAAATATGCAATAAATACCGTATTCCAACCAACAATTTGTGCAATAGAGCACATTTGTCACTAGAGATGCGGAAGCTATGCCCAAATTTTCCATTTCTCAGCCTGAAAACTTGGCTGAAAATCCATTCCTTTTTTTTTTTAGCTAATTTTCTATTTCCAGAGCATCGTCCTAATGTCAGTGCTCCCACTGTTTTCCTTGTTCTACTCAGTTACCGCCCGCATCGCTGAGCATTTTTTTGAAAGTGGAGAAGCAGCAATTGAAGCAGGTAGCCGCCACCTGAAATTGGAAAAAAAAACTAAAATTTTCTGAAATTTTCCAGCCTGCCATCACATTGACACGTGGCAACAGCCGCACGCTGGTCGGACTATTGAGTTACCGTTGCTCGGTACTTTAATCAGTTGCCGCCTACCGGCCGCCTGTGATCTACCATATGAATTCCGGCTTGATGGACATGTTGAGGTAGCTAAAATTGGAAAAAATTGGAAAAAAAAAACTCGAAAAATTGAACATTTTTGGTCTGAAAAAATGTCCGGAATCTATCAGAAAATTGAAATAAATAGAGAATTGTGAAATTTTTAGCCGAAAAATTCTTATTTCTAGATATTTTTTGAAGAATATTCCAATGATGTTCCAGAATCTTTGAATTTTTTTTTAAATTTAAGAAAATCACAAAAATTTCAGAATTTTAATTCTATAAGTTTTCGAAAAAGAAAATTTCTTCAAAAAATCAGAAAATATGCTGAAAATTAACGAAAAATTGGAGATAATTTATTACAAAAATTTTCAGAAATTAAAAAAACAAAACTGAAAAATCTAAAATATTATCCAAAAAGAAGTGTATTATAAATTCACTAAAAATCTCAAAAAATCCAAAATTTATCAGAAAATTTAGAGAAATTCACTAGAAATTGCGTAAATTTCTGAAAATTCGAAATATTATCAAAATTTGGACAAAAAAATCGCAAAAACCCCCAAAACTATCGGGCAATTGTGAAAATTTCAGAAAAAAAACTCAAAAATTTAAGAGCTTTAATTCTAGAAATTTTCGAAAAATTCCAAAAAAATCACAAAATTTTTCAAAAAATTAAAAAAAAAATTTGAAATCTCGAGAAATCCAAAATTTTTCAGAAAATTTTCAAAAATTTTTTGAAAAAATTTGAGAAAATCCTTCAAAAACCTATAATTTTATTAGTTTCCTAAACTTTTTTCAAAAAGTCTTTAAAAATCCCCATATTTTTTGTTGTTGTAAAACACCGAAAATTCTAGAAGTTTTTTGCAAAAAAAATCAGACAAAAGCTCAAAATTAACGAAAATTTTAGAAAATCTTTGAAAATTCCAGAAATGTTTAGAGTTTTCTAAAATTATTTCGAAAAATCTCAGAAATTCTCTAAAAAAATCCACAATATCGAAAATCGAAAAATCTTCAGCAAAATTTTTGTAGTGTAATGTGTCAAAAATTTTCAAAACTCGTATTAAAATACAAAAAAAAAATCGATTTTCCCACAATTTTTCCCTCCAAAACCACTCAAATTTTTGCTACTATTTCAGCTATCAGACGATGATTCTCAACGCCTTGTCCGTCCAGATTTCACTACATCAATTGTACAGCACGTCCATCATTTGCCACTGCTCTGGGAGCTTGTACTGCTCGGCGAGCCCCTTCTCATCGTTGCTCCGACGCCATCCATCACTTCTGCTTTAGTTCAGTCAATCGTTGGATTACTGTCACCTCTGAGGATTGTCAACGATTTTCGACCGTATTTTACGATTCATGATTCGGAATTTCGAGAATATTCGTCGAAAAGTCGATCGCCGTTAGTTTTTATGCTGAAAATCCTTTTTTGATTTTTTCTTCAAAAATCAGCGAAAACTCGGCTTGTGCCATTTCTCAAATTTTTAGGCCAAAGGATTTATTAAAATCTGAATATTTCGACAAAAATATTGAAAAATAAAATTTTCCAGAGAGGAATGCCATAAATTTGGGTACGGTAACTCGGCAACTGGGCAATTTTCGAATTTTTCAGTTTTTATTTTTAAAAAGCTGTAAAAACTGGAAAATTCGAGTTTCAATCGGCCCCCCGGCCCAAGCAGTTACCGATTGAGCCAGGGAGGATGAGGAAATCCTAGGTCCTCGGTGACTGCGACAAAAATGTTGTTTGTTTTTTCTGGACCTTTTTTTTCCTTTTTTTTTTTGGGATGAAAAAATTCGCAAAAAGTTTTCCCGTGGTGGAGAGTTGAACTCATTTTTTGTGCTAAAAATCCGGATTTTTTCATTCAAAAATCAGCGAAAACCCAGCTTGTGTCATTTTTCCAATTTTTACGCCAAAAGATTTGTTCAAAACTGAAAATTTCGACAAAAATATTGGACAATTTGATTTTATAGATTCCGTAACTCGGTAATTGCAAAAACTGTCGAATTTTCCAGTTTTTTACATAAAAAAAATGTAAAAAGTGAAAAACTTTGGCCAAATTTCCAATTTTTTGGTGAAACCCAAAAATTAACATAGCTTTTGATATAATTTTCTCAAAATCCTGCTGAAATTTTGAATTTTTAGCTTTTCCGCTTGATTTTCGGACTTTTTTCAGAAAAAAATTGAAAAACTTATGGGCTTTTCCGATTTTTCACGACGGTAAACGGCAAATACGGTTTTAAGAGTTTTTTTTTGGAAAAAAAAACGAAAGTATCAAGAATTTGAGCATAAAAATGACGTAGTTTGCGCAAATTTGTTTTTGGGTCTTGTCACAAAAACCCACAGTAACCCACAGGTTTTCGTGGCGAGACCCGAATTCAGACTTTGCGCAAAGTAGGACAAAATAATACGGCAACTGAACTAAATTTCCCTGTATATTTTCTGTGACTTGTGTGTTTCTCTATCCGAATTGATGGTTTGAATAGTGGTATTCTCGGCTGAAATATGCAATAAATACCGTATTCCAACCAACAATTTGTGCAATAGAGCACATTTGTCACCGGAGATGCGGAAGCTATGCCCAAATTTTCAATTTTTGCTGAACATTTCATTAAAAATCACTTTTTTGCAGACCCCGTGTGATTCTTGGCGTAACGAATCCGTTCTTCATCAAAGCCCTGGACCATTGGCCGCATATACTTAAAGTCGCAGAGCAAGGAGCTGAAATTGGTGGAGACGATATGAAGAAGCCGAAGTAATTATTGGAAAATTTTGGAAAAACTCAAAAAAAAAGTTCTAGAAAATTTTGGAATTTTTAGAAATTTTTTGGATTAAAAAAATTAAATTATAAGATTTCTAAAAATTCCAAAAATAATTTTAAAATTTTCCAGGAAATTTTAGATAAAATTCCTAGGAGTTGTCAGAAAATCCCAGAATTCTTTTTTTTTTAATTCCCAGAAATTACAAAAAATCTCAGAAAATTCCCAAAAAAAAAAAGAAAAATTGCAGAAAACATCAAAATTGAGAAAAATTACAAAAAAAAAATTCAGAAAAAACACAGAAAATTCCAAAAAATCTGGACAATTTTTCAAAAAAATCCCAAAAATTTCTTAAAACTCCCAGGAAATTCTCTTAAAATATCCAAGAAAATTCTCAGAATTTCAAAAAAAAAATCTCTGAAAATTCCAAAAAATCTGTAAATTTTAAGAAAAACTGATAAATTTCAGACTCCAAAAAATCTTATAAAAATCTCAGAAAATTCAAAAAAATGCCAGAAAATTCCCAAGAAAAATTTTTAAAGTTAAAAAAAATTGCAAAAAATATCAGAAATTCAAAAAAAAACCCCAGGCAATGCCACAAAATATCTGAAGTTTTGTAAAAAATCCCATAAATTCCCAGTCAATTCCAAAAAATATTGAAAATTTCAGAATATCTCAGAAAATTCTAAAAATTCCAACAAAAAAAAAAACAAATTTCCAGAAAAACGTGGTCATCCTCCCGAACTCTGGACACCCCAGCCGGCCTATACACTCAATACAAGCCATTTCTCTCGAAAGATAAATCCCTCGCAAAGAAATTACTCCGATCCGGAAACTCGTTGGAGGTACAGTACCCCGCTACCTACAGTACCCCTTCCTACTGTACTTAAAACTGAAAATTTGCCAGGTTCAACACAATATTCTACAGCGTCACTTCTTGGAGTTAACCCACAGTTTTATGATTCCAATGGAGAGATATTTGAGCTCACTGATGCCGTTGAAAAAGGAAATGTCACCGTTTAAGGTACGTTTGCCGGAAATATGGAACAATTCTCGAATTTCATCAGTTTTTCGCTGGCAAAAATCTGAAAATGTCCAAGTTTCCCCGCTTTTGCCGAATTTTTTCTACCATGTTGTTAAAAATTCTGAGTTCTCTAGCTTAGGGGTGGCTATAGGTCGACCTAGGTCGACCTGCGACCTGGAGTGGCAGGTCGCATCGCGACCTGCGACCTAGCGACCTGCAGCGCCGAACTAAATGTCTTTCTCCGTATTCTACTTTTACTTGGGTTGTTATAACCCGTATACCTTTCCGCAGAACTCCACAAATCCATCTGTGGTGTTTGATTTTGCAAGGGAGTTGGCTCCTTCGTACAGGTACGTTGGAGGGAGATTGACCGGCGGCGACGGCCCCTTGCATTCCAATCCCTCTGAGCTCCGCAAGCAGCAATTTGCAATTGCAGCACTGAACACCCCTGGCCACCCATCCAAAGACCTAAAAGCAAGAAGACCCCTTGAGAGGACGACCAACAGGCCCAGAGAGCCGCCGTTAGACTATCCGAGCAGCACCACCAATGCCTGGACAAATCCCCGCTCAACGACCAAGGCCATTCAGAAGTCCGAACCTTCATCAAAAACTTCCTAAACAGCAAGCAGCCGAACAACGTACTTGGACGCCCTGCCCCCGCCATAAATGGTGAGGAAAGCTCCTTGCCGCGAGGAACAAGAGTGGAGCTAGCCAGAATCAGATGCGGTCACTCAACCATGGTTCCAAGCTATTTCGCGAGAATCAACAACGACACGGTGCCAGCCTGCAAGAAGTGCGGCGATGTCACAGGGAATGTGGAACACATGCTGAGATGTTCTATCCAACCCCCGCTCACTCCGTCTAAACTGTGGACGGATCCGAAAAAGGTGGCAGAGGCACTGGGCCTCCCCACCAGAACTTTCGATCCAGGCGGATCTCAATGATCCAAGGACCTCCACGGATCCACCGTGGTGCTTTGCACCACTACTACTTGCACCACTATTACCCGTATAACTTTAAAAATACATCAGATGAATACTTGTGTATTACATGTCCTCATATTCATGATGATTTTTCACACGTAACTTAAAAACTACATCAGACAGCAAATGTAATCTACTAACAAATTTTTACCAATTACTTATTTTACACTTTTTCAATGTATTATCCATAAGGCACTTTGACAAAAAAAACGACAGCGGATTTGTTGCTGACGAGAACTTTTCAAAAAACGTTTTTCTTGTTTTCAAAAACAAAAAGTTTCAATGCAAAAATTATTTTCACAAACTTTGATACATACATATAATCATTTTTTTTTTAAATATGACGTGCATGTTGACACTCCAATCCGAGAGGTAGCCAGAACCTCGGAGTGACAAAAAAGACGACGGACGGAACGAGAGGAGGGATGAGCGGTGTGAATATAACAGAACAATTAGTACGAATAAAAACCTGTTTATTGATCAGGAAAAACTTAGAGAATGTGCTGCAGGGCAGCCAGGAGTCGAATAATAATTAATTAGAAGGAGTACGGCATCACACGATGGGAGAATCGGAGGAGAGTGGCGATAATTGCATCATCAAATTTAGGCCAATACTTAATGTGAGCAATGGCTAAAGAGAGCGCGCTACGACACTCCGTTGTTGTCCGTAGAGCGCGCCTGCATTGCTTGGCGGTAATTCAAATAATAATTGTTTATTAAATGATTATTAGAGCGAATGTTCTTGGAAGAATACGGAAGATATTGTTAGTATTCGGCGGCGGATGTTCATTGTGGGATCGTGGGTGATTCTGACCAATTAATTAACTATACATCCGCAAAGTTGAGATGCGCCGGCTCTCCGGAGCCCAAGTCACAACATAGGTCGCTTAGCGACCTGCGACCTAGCGACCTGCAGCGCCGAACTAAATGTCTTTCTCCGTATTGATTTACTTGGGTTGTTAAAACCCGTATAACTTTAAAAATACATCAGATAAATACTTGTGTATTACATGTCCTCATATTCATGATGATTTTTCACACGTAACTTAAAAACTACATCAGACAGCAAATGCAATCTACTAACAAATGTTTACCAATCACTTATTTTACACTTTTTTCAATGTCTTATCCATAAGGCACTTTGACAAAAAAAAAAATAGAGCAGACAGCGGATTTGTTGCTGACGAGAACTTTTCAAAAAATGTTTTTCTTGTTTTCAAAAACAAAGTTTCAATGCAAAAATTATTTTCACAAACTTTGATACACACATATAATCTTTTTTTTTAATATGACGTACCCCAGGAAAACATATGCCAAATATTAGACATGAAATAAAACCTATTTTTCAAGTCATACGGGTTTCAACAACTCAAGTAAATCAAATCCGAGAAAGAAATTTAGTTCGGCGCTGCAGACCGTAGACCGACTGCAGACCAGTTTTTTACATTAAAAAGCTGGGAAAAACTGGGAAATTGGAAAATTGCCGGAATCTTAAAATTTCCGGATTTTCTTGGATTTTGCAAATTTTTTTCACAATTTCGAATTCAAAGCTTTTCCGCTTGTTTTTCTGAAATTTTTTTTTGGTTTTTTCCATCCCAGTTGGCGAGGAATGCTATAAATTTTAATACGGCAACTCGGCAACTGAACTGAATTTCCCTATATATTGTCTGTGACTTGTGTGTTTCTCTATCCGAATTGATGGTTTGAATAGTGGTATTCTCGGCTGAAACATGCAATAAATACCGTATTCCAACCAACAATTCGGTGCAATAGAGCACATTTGTCACTGGAGATGCGGAAGCTATGCCCATATTTTCAATTTTTTTTGGGCTAAAAACTTGGCTGAAAATCCAAATTCAAGCTTTTTTGGCTGAAAATGTCAAATTTTCTATTTTCCTTTATTTCCAGGGAATCCCGAGTACTCGGCCATTTTCAATGGACGACTTTCTGGCGACACTTGAGACGAATGGAGGACCTTCACTGACGTGTGGAACCAAAGGAGACTGGCAAGGTACAATAACCCGTCCAAAGGCGCATAGCGGGTCTCGCCGGGAAAAAATTAAAAATTCTAGTTTTCAGTTGTAAAACAAGCTTTTCGATTGGAATTTCCATTCTTTACGTGCAAAAAAAAAATGTAAATTTGGTTAGAAATTCCAAGATTTTTCGGATTTTCAGCCTAAAAATTCAAAATTTTGAGATTTTTCAGTTTTTTGCACGTAAAACTGTTGAAAGTTGTTTTTTAACGAACAACTCGAATTTTTCGGATTTTCGGCCGATTTTTCACTGAAAACTTGCGTTTTTCATCAAAAATCCTCGATTTTAAACACTTTTAAAATTTAAAAAACAAAAACTTGTAAAATTCCTCTCAATTTTCAGGGCTCTACCGCCGTTTCATAACTTGCTCCAACTTTGGCGGCTGGCTTTCAATGCGATCGCGTGACGTCAATGCTCAACTCAAGACGCATTACGTGGAAGCCCTGTGCTCTGCGGATTTTTGTAAGTTTCTAGATAATTTTAGCCGGTTTTAGGCCAAAATTTCCATATATTTTCAGGCTCCCAAACGCTTGCCACGAAGCATAACGTGGAAATTGTGGATTTGGTGCTTCGAATACGCGAACGAATTATCGAATGCCCGCCGGACACTGAAATCCGCCGAAATTTGGTCCGCCAAGTCGTGAAAATTCTGTCAAACGTGGACGACGACCTCAAGCAGTTGCTCATGTCGAATTGCTCGTTGCGCGAGATTTTGGCTTAATTTTTTGTATTTTTTTGCTCTTTTTTTTGTCAATTTTCCCCTCTAAAATACGTGTCTTGAAGCATAATTTTCTCCCCATCAAGAGCCCGGAAACTAGTTTATCATATCTTTGTGTGCCGTTTGTACTGTAAATAAATTTTAATTTTTTGCTAGCACAAAAAGGTGGCACAAAAATTATGGAATTTTGCAAGAATTCTTATCGGATGCGATAGAGAATTTTTTTAATATTATGGATACGTTTCTGGGTCTAGAAATTCGATTTTGGCCGCGCTAGAGGCGTTTTGGTCTTAAATTCATTTTTTACATGCATATATGACTGCACTTTTCTGCAAAACTTGTTGGTCCAGAAACTTATCCATAATATTTAAAAAAAAGCAGATTTTTTCAAAAATTCAAAAGTATGGGAAAATCATATGGAGTCATTCTTTTTTATTTCATAAAACTGTTCAGCATAGTCAAAAATACCCCAGAATATGCCAAAAAAAGTATACTAGCTTGTACGAAAGTATTTTTTTAAAAATTGATAAAAATATATAAAAGCTGATTTTTTCAAAAATTCAAAAGTATGGGAAAATCATATGGAGTCATTCTTTTTTGCGTACTCATGATTCTGTAACTATAATACACTTTAATTTGTGAAAAGTTGAAAATATTATGTATGTGAGAAACTATACGTCGCCGACTAAAAAAGAAAGGAATGAAATTTGGGATGAGGAAGAAAACTACTTGTTTTTGTTTTGTACCGATTGCGTAATATATTTTCGCGAGTGGTAAACATTGACGCACTGTTCAAGTAATCAGAAGCAAGGTAATTGTTTATTATGTATGACCTCAATTTAAAAAAAAATAAATAAAAATGAATCAAGGAAATCGCTAGACTTATTTTTCAGGTCTATTCAAACTTGATAAGTTAAACGAAAAAATTGTAAAAAAAAATCATTGTATTTTTTAAGTGTGGGGTTCCAATATAGAAGCACTAAGAATATATGCAACGTCAATTTTAAATCAATTTTTGTAAGGATAACACTAGATAAATATTTAAAAAAGGCGAGATAAAACTAGCAACGTGTTGCGAAGGGTTGTTCCACTGCTGTTCAATTGCTAATAGTTAGTTGTGAGAGAGGAAAATGATTGCAAAATCATATGACCGCGGCGGAAAACTGGCAAAACACTGGCAATTTTTTGGGATGAGGAATAAATGAGGAACAAACAATTTATGAAATACTTCAAAGAAAAAACATGAAAACCGATGAACAAGGTGAAGCGACTTTCTCGCACGGCATAATTTTCTGTTGGCGTTCTTATTTTGAAAAAAGGCTAAAAAAGTATTGGTTTGAGAAACATGAAAACTAAATTGATATCTTTTCAAGTTTTTCACTAAAGCGTTTCGAAATTAACGCTGGACGTGCTTTTGCCATGAATTAGATCAGTGTAATACAAACAATTTGGTATCTTACTGATAGAAGTAAAATCAGATTTTATATAGTTCACAGTCAGTGGTGCAGATGCCTTCTCAGCAACTCCAAGTAACATCTCTCCCATCATCAGAGTAAGCATCAAGTTCATAATGATTTTTTTTCAGCATTACATATGGTGTTTCTGTCACACGAAAATGTGGTTTGAGCGGGATACTTGAACATTTCTTTGTAACTGAGCTTTTTAGTCTTTTGTTAACATGCACATTTGTGGCCGGCTCCGAGAAACCAATCTGGATATGAAATTTTTATAGGTGTGAGCAATAAACACGCGTTGTTCGAATATTAAAATGTGCCATATTACATGCTCAAAATTCAGTAAACCACACCCTATGGCCATGCGTATCTAAAGTTAACAACATCAACTTTTAACATTTCTTGTATTTTCAGCTGTCTCTCCTTTTTAACCACGGCGTCACAGGAAAATTCTTGAATTTCCAAAAATATATAATTTCCTTCAAGTTTCCTCTTGGACGTAATTTGAAAAATTCAATAAAAGTGCATTTTCAATATGGAAAAAAGACTTGAAGGGCCTATGCGAGAGGTGAGATATCTTTTAAAATTAAATTTTTGAAACAAAATTGCATGAAGTATTGAAAAAAATATTTAAAACTAAGAATAATTGGCAATTCTTGTCATGGTTTTTTTGTAATTTGACGTCTTTGGCTGAATTTATCATCACAGTTCATTGTCAATTACTTTAAAAAAAAGTCTCTACGAGTACTATTCCACATTCCTTTCAATATACTGGATCTCAAAATTAGTGGCATCAAAATTAAAATTTCAGCTCCTCTTGGATATTTCCGACTCTGAAAAAAATTGGCTTTACTATTCAGTGGTATCATTTTTTGTTGTGTCTACAATTGGTGCAACTATATTGACAATGTCTTTTTTAGTTTTATCAATACTTTTGTGGAGACATTTCAAATCGGTAGGTGATGTTGACAAGCTCAGTTCAACAAACATGAATATACTAACGCTGAAAAAAATCTGAAAATTGACTCGTTGGAAATACAATTCAAACAACTTTTTTTTAACATTTAGATGAGATTCTTCTGGTTTCTAACTCAATTAACAACATCAGCTTTTGTAATTTCTGCTGCAAATTTGTTCATCAACATTCCAGCTGCACTATCTTTATTTTCGAAAGAAGTAACACAATCACGTAAGTATTATTTGCCCACTTTGCAGTTCGATCTTGTGGGCCAGCCTAAATTTATGAACAAAGTGAGATAAACAATACAATTTTTGTTTTTTATAGGAATGTTTTATTTTGTGTCTTATCTAATCGATTTTTGTCATTACTCTATTCTTTTTTCAAATTTGGTAATTGCCGTCCAACGTGCTTTTGTATTTTTTCTCCGGAATTTGACGGATAGGTTCTTCGAGTCGTTAGTTGAAAAAAAAAACTAATTTTAACTTTAAGTTTCTCAAATTATAGAAAAGTTATATATATTTGGATTTCAAGTATCTACATATTTGCTTTTGGTGTGGAATATGCATTAATGTCTTCAAATTGTCAATATCGCTTTGGTGAACTTGCTAGAAAATACCAATTGATTTGTGAAACAACCAATTATGCAAATGTCGTTATCACAATGACAACCCCTACCGAAGTTCAACTTGTGATTATCAAAAAAAAGTAACGTTTATAAGAATGATAATTTCAGATGGAAACTATGCTTCAAATTTTCCTTCCTTTGTCTATACTTATCATATATATTGCCATAACTGTCAAAATAATATATATGAAAGGCAGCACACTGAGCAAAAACGAAACTCTGATATTAAAGCAAGCTATTTTTGTATTTTTAATTTTTCAAGTACGCTTAATTGGTTCAAATCAAATTGGTATTTTCATTTAAAAAATTCAGGCATCGTCTTGTGTGTTTTTATTTGCTCAATCTGTTCAAATTACAAATGTTGGAGCTTTTTTAGTCAAGCGTTTTGTAAATACGGTCAGCAAAACTTATTTTTATTGTATGCCATTTTTAAACTGAATATTTTCAGATGGAAATACTTGCCGGTGCAGCCACACCTTCATTTTTCTTTTTCACATCGAAAGAAATACGGAAACTTGTTTCCACTAGAGTTTCAGCTGTCAGCTCACAAGGACCGTCGAACATACAAGTTAGAGCTGCGAGAACTTTGGAGTGAAACAAACAACATAATATTGACGAACTTCCCCTCGGAAATATTCTGATGAAAGTCGCGTTTTTTTAAATGTTTTCCTTGATTCAATCTGACTTTTTCTGTTTATAAAACTCAATTTTTCTGTGTATAAACTTTATGTACTTACGTACAGAATATCAAAACTCAAACATTAAAAATGCGACTTTAAAAGAGTATTGTTATCAGACGAGTCTTCTTCGAAAGTTTTCAGAAATAGCGACGGTTTAGCTTTTTCAAAAAGGCTTCAAAATATAATTAACTTTCTGTGGCTGTGAATTAGTTAAAGTGAAAGATTTAGTTATTCATCCAAAACAAAAAACGATAAAATGTCTTGATATATTTTGAAACTCTAATCAAAAATTTTGAGGACCACAGTTAAAAAAAAGAGTTTACAGTACGCTCAAAGGAACAAAAATATTTCCAATTCTAACAAAGAAAAAACAGAAAAATATGGATTAAGCTCATCGGGTACTTAAAAATGTTCTTTTAAATTGCGGTTTTCAGTCCTCTGGCATGTTAAAATGCACATTTGTGGATGGCTCCTAGAAACCAATCTGGAAATGAAATTTTTATAGGTGTGAGCATCAAACGCGCATTGTTCAAATCTTCTGCCATTTTCAATGAATTTTGAGAAAACCACGCGCTATAGCCAAATTATTGCGAAGTTGACAGAGTGAATTGCCGCTCTTCTAACAATTTCAGCTGTCCTTCATTTTCAATCCCAGCTTCAGAAGAAAACTCCTTCGCTCTCCAAAAGTGACTAATTTGTTTTAAATTCAGAAGGCAACGTAAAAACGTTCGATATGTCAATTGCAGTAGTTGAAGGCCCAATACGTGAGGTAAAATATCGTTTTTTAATATTGATATGTACATATGGAAAAATTATAAAAAAATTGAATTATCTGTTCATATAAAAACTGCAATTTTTCTGAATAAATTCAAAATTTGAAACGGCCTGGACACATGTAAACACTTTGAAACATTTTTCAGCTTCTTTTGGAAATACCGGACTCTGAAAAACACGGGCTTTACTATTCAGTGGTATCATTATTTGTTGTCTCCACAGTAGTAGCAACAATTCTCACACTGTCTTTTTTAGTTTTATCAATACTTTTATGGAGAAATTTCAAATCGGTAAGTGATTTCTTCAGGTTCAGTTCGATAAACATGAGTTATCTAACACTGAAGAAAATCTGAATATGATACAGTTGAAATTACTAATAATAGTTTTTATTCAACATTTAGATGAGATTCTTTTGGTTTTTGACACAATTAACAACATCAGCTTTTATAATTTCTGCTTCGAATCTATTCATAAACATTCCAGCTGCCCTATCTTTATTTTCAAAAGAAGTAACGCAATCACGTAAGTATTCTTTGGTTTTTGCAATTTAATTGATGTGTTTTTCTAGAGCTATTTTTTTTTCTTATCTTATTGATTTTTGTCATTATTCTATACTTTTTTCGAATTTGGTGATTTCCATTCAACGTGCTTTTGTATTTTTTCTACGTAACTGGACAAACCAATTTTTTGAATCGTTAGTTTTTTTTAATAATTGATTTCAAATATAAAAATTTATAATTCTAGTAAGGCAATATATATTTGGCTTGCAAGTATTTACATATTTGCTTTTGGTGTGGAATATGCATTAATGTCTTCAAATTGTCAATATGGATATGATAAAACTTCTAAAAATTATCAATTAGTCTGTGAAGCAGACAATCGCGGAATCATGAAAACAGTAGCAACGCCAGCTGGAATTCAGTTTGTGATTATTACAAAATCGATACTTAAATTAAATTTGAAAATGATTTCAGGTGGAAACTTTGCTACATATCGTTATTCCTTTGTTTATACTTATCATATATATTGCAATAACCGCAAGAATAATATATATGAAAGGAACAAAAATTTGGATTTCCCGCCAAAATTTTTCTCACTGAAAATTTGAATTTCCCGCCAAAATTTTTTCACTGAAAATTTGAATTTCCCGCCAAAATTTTTTCACTGAAAATTTGAATTTCCCGCCAAAATTTTTTCACTGAAAATTTGAATTTCCCGCCAAAATTTTTTCACTGAAAATTTGAATTTCCCGCCAAAATTTTTTCACTGAAAATTTGAATTTCCCGCCAAAATTTTTTCACTGAAAATTTGAATTTCCCGCCAAAATTTTTTCACTGAAAATTTGAATTTCCCGCCAAAATTTTTTCACTGAAAATTTGAATTTCCCGCCAAAATTTTTTCACTGAAAATTTGAATTTCCCGCCAAAATTTTTTCACTGAAAATTTGAATTTCCCGCCAAAATTTTTTCACTGAAAATTTGAATTTCCCGCCAAAATTTTTTCACTGAAAATTTGAATTTCCCGCCAAAATTTTTTCACTGAAAATTTGAATTTCCCGCCAAAATTTTTTCACTGAAAATTTGAATTTCCCGCCAAAATTTTTTCACTGAAAATTTGAATTTCCCGCCAAAATTTTTTCACTGAAAATTTAAATTTCCCTCCAAAATATTTTTCTCAGAAAATTTGAATTTCCCGCCAAAATATTTTTCACAGAAAATTTAAATTTCCCGCCAAAATATTTTTCTCAGAAAATTTAAATTTCCCGCCAAAATTTTGGGTCTTACCACGGTGGGTCTCACCACGACGGGTCTCACCACGATGAGTCTCACCACGATGGTCTCACCACGATGGGTCTCACCACGATGGGTCTCGCCACGATGGGTCTCGCCACGATGGGTCTCACCACGATGGGTCTTTCCACGATGGGTCTCACCACGGTGGGTCTCGCCACGATGGGTCTCACCACGATGGGTCTTTCCACGATGGGTCTCACCACGGTGGGTCTCGCCACGATGGGTCTCGCCACGATGGCTCTCGCCACGAAGATCTCGCAGCAACATTTTTTTAATTTTCCAGAAGGTTCTAGAACAATCCAGAATTTTTTCGAATTTTCCAGAAGGTTCTGGAACATTCCAGAATTTTCTAGAATTTTCCAGAAGGTTCTAAAGCTTTTCAGAATTTTCCAGAAGGTTCTGGAACATTCTAGAATTTTCCAGAAATTCCCAGAAGGTTCTGGAACATTTCAGAATTTTCCAGAAGTTTCCAATTTCCCTTCCAAAGACGGAAAGTCAATTTTTCATAAACTACCGTAATCCTACCGTACTCCTACAGTACTCCTACAGTACTATTACAGTACCCCGACCATATTCCACTACTAACCGCAAACCTATATCTCTTCAAAAGACAAAAACACAATTTTTCATAAACTACAGTAATCCTACAGTACTCCTACAGTACCTCTACAGTACTACTACAGTACCCCGACCATATCCCACCTCTAACCCCAAACCTATATCTCTTCAAAAGACAAAAACACAATTTTTCATAAACTACAGTGATCCTACAGTACTAATACAGTACTCCTACAGTACTAATACAGTACCCCGCCCATATTCCTCTACTAACCACAAACTAATATCCCTCCAACAGCCGAAAACACCTTGCCTTTGTAAGCTATGACGTCACTTGTTAACAAACGGACACTATTTTTTTATATATAGGTAATGATTAATTATTAATTATTAATTATTAATTATTTATTTATTTATTTATTTATTTCAAAAAAACTTTTTTCGATGTCAGGAGTCCTGACTCAGGACAAGTCGTCGTCGGAAGAAGAAGACTTGGAATGCTCACTCCGAAGGTTCCATGGCTGTCCATCGCACGTACTGACCGTGAAAAAAAATGGAATGAGTTTATCCTCTTCGCAACTTGAACCCAACGGACATCAAAGTATCAAAGTAAAGTAAGTAAGAGCTCGAGCCCAGATGCTCGAGCTTGAGCCTAAATGCTCAATCTCGAGCCCAAATGCTCGAGCTCGAGCCCATATGCTCTATCTCCAACGCGAAAAAAGTTGTAGCTGTTAAAAGTCCATGAAGTGCATCCACTTGCCACGAGAAGTGAGAATCAGCCCGAAGCCGCCACAGTCGTACATATTTTCTTTATTTAAACCGGTCAGATACACTGATAGTATTATATTTAACATATTTCTATCTGCAAAAATGCTCTTCTGCCCAGAATTCTTCTGATTCCATTTAATTCTTGCTAGAAATCGCTGAAAAAACAGCTCGTATTTACAATTTTTTGTAATTTCCGACTTCCCATTTTATCAATTTTACTATTTCTGTGAAAAAAATTCGAAATTTCGTTCAAAAATAGCGATTCTGGCTCAATTTCATGAATATCTGTTGTTTTTTTTGGCAAAAGTGGCCGCGGCCGAGGAGGAAACCTTGTCCCCGCTCGGTGTACTCCTCTCGGATAATATTTGTTTTTTGAATTTTAAGCGCGCCAAACTGATTTTCTTTGTCATTCCATGAATTTTCGTCACGTTTTTCGAGTTTTGTATCGAATTCTTATCAAATTTTCAATATTTCCAGCTATGTCAAAGTCGGAAAAGCAACAATTAGCGCCATGGGTGGAGAAATATCGTCCAAAAGTGCTCGCCGATATTGTCGGCAACGAGAACATTGTCGAGCGGCTCAAAGTGATCGGACACGAGGGAAATGTGCCGAATATTGTTTTGTCGGTGAGAAGATTGTTGAAAAATTCATTTTAAAAGTCAAAATGTGAAGTGAAAAATCGAATTTTTCCGTTCAGGGTCCCCCAGGCTGCGGAAAAACGACATCAGTGTGGGCGTTGGCTCGAGAATTGCTCGGCGATAAGGTTAAGGAAGCGGTGCTCGAGTTGAATGCGTCGGACGAGAGGTTTGTGAGAAAAAACCCTGAATAACTGGGAAAAATTGCAAAAAAATTGACTTTTTCGCTAAAAACTTTGAAAAAATTGAATTTTTCTCAAAAAAAAAATCTCAAAAAACTGCCAATATTTCCAGAGGAATCGATGTGGTCCGTCATCGTATCAAAACGTTCGCCCAGACGAAGGTGACACTTCCAGAAGGCCGTCACAAGATTATCATACTGGACGAGGCCGATTCGATGACCGATGGTGCACAGCAGGTGCGGAATTTTGCCGAAAAACTTGGAAATTTGAATTCAGCTCAACGAGAGCTTTGATTTAAGTATGAACATGACTAGGCTGCGATAATTTTGGAAATAAATCTGAAAGTTTTAGGCTTAGGCTTTTAGGCTTAGGCTCAGGCTTTAGCTTAGGCTCAGGCCTTGACTTTGGATTAGGTTTAGGCCTAGGCCTAGGCTTAGGCTCAGGCTTAGACTTAAACGTAGGCGGGATTTTTTTAAGTAAAAAAAGCCGAAAAGTGAGTGTTTTTAGTAGATTTTTCAGTTTTTTTTTGACAAAATCTAGATAAAATCGGAATTTTCTGACGAAAATATCAAAGTTCCGCAATTTTTGAGCTTTTTGCAATGAAATTGGTACAAATTTCGAATTTTTTTTAAATGAAAAATGCCATAAATTAAATGGTCAAAAATCCGGAATTTCTAGCGTTTTCCGAGACAATTTGCGATTTTTTTAAAGAGAAAATGTCAAATATCAGAAAATTGCCCGTTTTTTCCACAAAAAAAACCGAGAAAAATGGTAACTTTGCACACACAATTTCACTTATTTTTTCAGGAAAATTTACACGATAATTAATCAAAATTTTCGTGTTTTTTTTTTTGAAATTGAGCCAGTTTGGATGTCAATCTACCAGTTTTTCTGCGAGGAATTCGATTTTTTCCAATGAAAATCCCCCCAAAAAATGCAATTTTCATCCGAAAAAACCTCCTAAACTCGAAAAATTAGTCCCCCGCCACGATGATTAAAAAATTTCCAATTTTTTCGAAATTTTCGGAACCCAGTCATGATTATACTTAAATGAAAGCTCTCAACGAGCTCAATACGAATTTTGCATTGAATTTCCAAAAAAAAAAAACCAAATTTTCAGGCTCTCCGCCGCACAATGGAGATGTACACAAAGACGACAAGATTTGCGTTGGCCTGCAATCAATCCGAGAAGATTATTGGTACATATTAGGGACGGCAAACGATTTTACCGGCAAATCGGCATATTGCCGGAATTGAAATTTCTGGCGAATTGCCGGAATTGAAATTTCCGGCAAATTGGCATATTGCTGGTTTTGAAAATTTCTAGCAAATCGACAAATTGCCGGAATTCAAATTCCTAGCAAATCGGCAAATTGCCGGAATTGAAATTTCTGGCAAATTGGCAAATTGCCGGAATCGAAATTTCTGGCAAATTGACAAATTGCCGGAATTGTAATTTCTGGCAAATTGGCAAATTGCCGGAATTGAAATTTCTGGCAAATCGACATATTGCCGGAATTAAAATTTCTGGCAAATTGGCAAATTGCCGGAATTGAAATTTCTGGCAAATTGGCAAATTGCCGGAATTGAAATTTCTGGCAAATTGGCAAACCGGCGATTTTCCGATTTGCCGAATTTGCTGACAAAAAATTTCCGAACGGCACTTGCCGTCCACACTAATACAGATCTCGGCCTGGAAACTCCCCAAAAAATCGATCGATTTTTGCCCCTTTCAGAGCCCATTCAATCCCGTTGTGCCCTGCTCCGCTACACAAAATTGAGCCCCGTACAGCTGTTGACACGTGTCAAGGAGGTTGCAAAAGCCGAGAAGGTCAACTATGACGACGGGGGTCTTGAAGCGATTCTGTTCACTGCACAGGGTGATATGCGACAGGCGTTGAACAATTTACAGGTAGAAAATCCGGGAAAAGGCTGAATTTTGAGCTGAAAACGCTGGAAAAAATTGCGAAAATTCACAATTTTCTAGACCAGAATTTTTACAATGTATGTGCTTAAAAGTAGTGAAAAACCGGAAATTTTAGCTAATTTAGTTGGAATTTGGCGTTTTCCGTAAAAAAGGTGAAAAAAATCATATTTTTAAAGGATTTTTTTTCACTAAAAATTGACCTTTTCCAAATTTTCTTCAGTGAAAATCTAAAAATGTTATTAATCTCAAAAATTCCAAAATAAAATCCAAAAAAAAAAATTCAAAAAATTTTAGGAAACTTTTTAAAAATTTCAAAAAAAAATCCTAAAAATTTCACAACAATCCCAAAAAATTCCAGATAATTCCAAAAAAAAAAAAAACTTTAAAAAAATTTCCAAAAAAGATTTCCAAAAAAGATTTCCAGGAAAACTTGGCCATCCTTCCGAACTCCATAATTTTATTTTCAAAATTTTGAAAAATTGGTCTAAAAATATAAAATTTCGCTGAATGTTCTTTTTTCCTTGAAAATCTCAAAAAGTTTCATGAAAATTGGATTTCGTACCATTTTTTTATTTAAACATTTTTTTTTGTTGATTTCACCAGTTTTTTACATTTTGCAACAAAAAAACTTAGAATTTTTCCTAAAATTGAAATTTTCATTAAAATTTTCTCATTTTTTCAGTGAAAATCATGAAATTTCATCAAAATATTGAAATTTTTTACATTTTTCAGTTAATTTTTTTTTTCGATAAAGGACATCTAAAAAAGGGGTATTTTAACAATTTTTTCCCCACAAAAATTGCAAAAATGCCGATTTCCAGTATAATTAAGTGGAAATTTCATGAAAATGTGACTTGTGTGTTTCTCTATCCGAATTGATGGTTTGAATAGTGGTATTCTCGGCTGAAATATGCAATAAATACCGTATTCCAACCAACAATTCGGTGCAATAGAGCACATTTGTCACTGGAGATGCGGAAGCTATGCCCAATTTTTCAATTTTTTTTAGTAAAAATCTGAAAATTTAAACAAAAATTGCGTTTCAAAACAAATTTTCCATTTTTGGGCTGAAAACTTGTAGAAAATTTAGAAAAAGTCTTATTTTCAAGTAAAAACTATGTAAAATATGCAATTTTCCGGCTAAAAAAAAGTAAAATGTTCCGATTTTCCAGGCAACAGTGAACGCTTACGAGCTTTGCCGAGATTTTCAATTATTTTTCACGTCGATCCTCATATCTTCTCAATGTTTTTTTTTCAAATTTTTTTTTCAAATGAACCCGATTCTTGTACAGAATATGTAGTTTTGGGTCTCGCAGCGAAATTGCGCGTTTTATTAATTATTTTTATTGCACTTTAAACATATTTATAGATGGATTTTCCTCGGAACTTTAGCAATTTCATCCCAGTTGCCGAGAAATGCTAAAAATTTGGGTACGGCAACTCGGCAATTGCACACTTTTTGAATTTTTCAATTTTTGATGCAAAAAATTAATTTTCTTGGATTTTTCAAATTTTGCTCAAATCCCTGCTAAAAATTCGAAGATTTTTTAGCCTTTTCTAGTTTTTGCCGAGGAATGCTATAAATTTTGGCTCGGCACCTCGGTAACTGAACTAAATTTCCCTATATATTGTCTGTGACTTGTGTGTTTCTCTATCCGAATTGATGGTTTGAATAGTGGTATTCTCGGCTGAAATATGCAATAAATACCGTATTCCAACCAACAATTTGTGCAATAGAGCACATTTGTCACTGGAGATGCGGAAGCTATGCCCAATTTTTTTTTAGTAAAAATCTGCTGAAAATTTAAACAAAAATTGCGTTTCAAAACAAATTTTCCATTTTTGGGCTGAAAACTTGTAGAAAATTTAGAATGTCTTATTTTCAATTAAAAACTATGTAAAATATGCAATTTTCCGGCTAAAAAAGTAAAATGTTCCGATTTTCCAGGCAACAGTGAACGCTTACGAGCTTGTGAACAAGGAAAATGTGCTGAAAGTCTGTGATGAGCCACACCCGGACCTTATGATCAAAATGCTCCATTACTGTACGGATCGCAAATTCTTCGAGGCATCCAAGATTATTCACGAGTTTCATCGGCTTGGCTTCTCCTCAGACGATATTGTATCAACGTTGTTCCGTGTGGTAAAGACTGTCGAGCTGTCGAAAAATGTGTCCGAACAGCTGAGAATGGAGTATATTCGGGTGAGAAAATGGGTGGAAAATGAGCCAAAATGAGCGGCTAAAAGCCGCCCGGGGTGTTCTGAAAATTGTCAAAAATCCGCGTTTTTTGGAGCTTTGTTTTGCCGAAAAACGCGAAATTTCGTTGTTAGATCATCGGAATATCTAAATTTCGGCCTTTGTGGCTGAAAATTGCCGAAAACCACCGGATTTTAGGGATTGGTAGCCTAAAATTGGCGAAAATCGTGAATTTCGAAGACTAGTTGCCGGAAATTGCCGAATTTTAGTTTTTGGTTACCGGAAATTGAGTCCGGCAACTCGGCAACTGAACTGAATTTCCAATTGAAATTTCCGGCCAACCGTAAAATTGCCGGAAATGAAAATTTGCGGCAACTCGGCAATTTGCCGGAATCGAAAGTTTCCGGCAAATCGGCAATTTGTCGGAATTGAAATTTCCGGCAAAACGGCAAAATGGTGGAATTGAAAATTTTCGTCCAATTGGCAAACTGCCAAAAATAAAAAATAAAATTTCCGCCACATTGCCGGAATTGAATTTTGAGGCAAAATGGGAAAATAGCGGAATTCAAAAATTTCCGGCAAATCGGCAAATTGCCGGAATTGAAATTTCCAGCAAAACGGAAAATTGCCAAAAATCAAAATTTCCGGCAAATCGGCAAGTTGCCGGTATTGAAAATATCCGGCCGATCGGCAAGTTACCGGAAATAAAAATTTCCGGATAATCGGTAAATTGCCGAAATTGAAATTTCCGGCAAATTGGCAACTGAATTGAATTTCCCGGTATATTGTCTGTGACTTGTGTGTTTCTCTATCCGAATTGATGGTTTGAATAGTGGTATTCTCGGCTGAAATATGCAATAAATACCGTATTCCAACCAACAATTTGTGCAATAGAGCACATTTGTCACTGGAGATGCGGAAGCTATGCCCAAATTTTAATTTTTTAGCCCAAAACCATTAAAAAAAAACAACGAAACAATTTTTCAGCAAATCGCCATGTGCCATATGCGTATCGTGCAGGGACTCACTTCGAAACTTCAACTCTCCCGTCTGATTGCCGATCTGTGCCGAGTTTCAGCAGCGGCAACGGCTACGAGTGCCTAAAATTGTTGCCGAGATTTTCAATTATTTTTCACGTCGATCCTCATATCTTCTCAATTTTTTTTTTCAAAATTTCAAATGAACCCGATTCTTGTACAGAATATGTAGTTTTGGGTCTCGCAGCGAAATTGCGCGTTTTATTAATTATTTTTATTGCACTTTAAACATATTTATAGATGGATTTTCCTCGGAACTTTAGCAATTTCATCCCAGTTGCCGAGAAATGCTAAAAATTTGGGTACGGCAACTCGGCAATTGCACACTTTTTGAATTTTTCAATTTTTTGATGCAAAAAATTAATTTTCTTGGATTTTTCAAATTTTGCTCAAATCCCTGCTAAAAATTCGAAGATTTTTTAGCCTTTTCCGGTTTTTTCCGGAATTCCAGTTTTTGCCGAGGAATGCTATAAATTTTGGCTCGCCACCTCGGCAACTGAACTGAATTTCCCTATATAGTATGTGACTTGTGTGTTTCTCTATCCGAATTGATGGTTTGAATAGTGGTATTCTCGGCTGAAATATGCAATAAATACCGTATTCCAACCAACAATTCGGTGCAATAGAGCACATTTGTCACCGGAGATGCGGAAGCTATGCCCAAATTTTCAATTTTTCTTCTGAAAATTTTGAAATCGCTCGAAAATCAAATTTGAAAGGCATTGATTTTCAGACTAAATTTTTTCAAAAATTTTTTATTTTTGTAAAAATTACTGGAAATTAAGCTCCGCTTAAATTTTTTTTTCTTCTGGGGGATCTCGAAAAACGCAGTTTTTTACGCAGAATCTGAATTTCTTATTGAAAAATCTTTATTTCGATAGTAATTATCTGGAAAGTTTGCTTCTTGGTGGGCACTTGCAGTAGTTGGCATCCTCTCCAGGTGTTCCACTCGGTCCCTGTTGTCCATCGAATCCTGGTGCTCCTGGAGCTCCATCCTCTCCAGGGCCTCCAGAGGATCCTTGGATCCCTGGAACTCCGCTATTTCCATCATTTCCAGGTTGTCCTGGGAATCCTGGCTGTCCAACGGGTCCAGAAGGTCCTTGTGGTCCTGGTGCTCCCTTGGTTCCGTGAGATCCATCACGTCCCTTGTCTCCCGGCTCTCCGTTGTTTCCTGGAGCTCCTGGCTCTCCACCATATCCTGGATTTCCTGGATGACCTGGGTGTCCGTCTGGACCGCGGAGCCCTGGAGCACCGTCGTTTCCTTTGTCTCCTGGAGCTCCTGGCGGCCCGGCTGGTCCTGGGAATCCTGGAGCTCCTGGTGGGCACATACGGCATTGTTGATGAGCATCCATATTGATTGATGGGTAGTTTCCTGGAAGTCCTGGAGCTCCGGCGTCTCCGGCGAGTCCTGGGGTACCGTCGTGTCCTGGGATTCCTTGTGGACCGGCTTCTCCTGGTGGGCAAGCGCTGTTCGAGTTGCAAACTGGAAATTTTGAGCAGTTTAGTGTCTATATAACATAATAAAACATCTATTTGCCAGACCCGTGGGTCGAACTGCGGTCTTTTGAGCCTCAGGCAAACCGCTAACCGACTGAGCCACGCTTTAAGAAAAAATCGAAAATGAGCTAATTTCGGTGTCAAATTAATGGATTTTTCACGGAAAATTCAAATTTTTGTAGGAAAACGCTGGAAAAGGTGAGTTTCAAACAGAAATATCACTTAAAAATAAAAAAAAAATCATTTCCGTGGAAAACTTGATTTTTGAAAGTCCCCAAAATTTGGGTTTTCTGGCAAAAAAATCCGTCAAAAATTGAAATCTTCACCTTAGAAAAAAAGTAAAAAGAATTTTGCCTATACTGTGGGTCGAACCACGGGCGTGTGCGTGATAGCTTAACCTTTTAGCCACTGAGCCACGCGTTTTTCAAAAAAAGAAATCGGAAAACTCGAGTCCGTTTTTTTGAAAAAAAATCCCAAAATGTGTGGAAAAACAACGGATTTTTTATAAGAAATTCGATAAAAATCTCCAAAAAAAATAAAATTTTTGACATTTCCGAAATTGAGCCAGATTTTTTGGCTGAAAATAGTTCAAAATTAAGCAAAAAATCAGTTCTTTCGAAAGAAAATCCCCAATAAATGCGATTTTCCAGCGAAAAATCCACAAAAAATCGGAATGTTTTGAGATTCCCAGTTTTTTCACGGAAAATTCAAATATCCCACTCTTAAAAAACGTACCGCATTCTCCCGGGCGAGTTGTCTGTCTCTTCTTTCTGGCGAATGGTACAACCGACTCTCCAAAGGTCTCGCCACGCATATTTGCCCAAACCTCGTTGTGTAGATCACGGAACTCGTTCATATCGTAGTGAAGCTCTCCGGTGATGTCATTGATCTTATTCCATAGTGCTGGTACGAATGTGGAGACGAGGAATAGCGAGGATAGGGAGAAGGCGATCGCCGCGTAGCCAGCCACTCGAGCCGACATTTTCCGAGCTGCAAGAAAAATCGATAAAATTCAAAAATTTTAGGAAAATCGATAAAACACAAGAATAATCGATAATCTAACAACTCAGTCTTAACAAGCAAAAGAAAAGAAAAATATTTGCACGGCCCGGGGGTCGAACCCCTGACCTCCTGCGTGTCAGCTAAACCTCTAACCGACTGAGCCATCGCGACCCAAATTTCAAACTTGTTGAAAATTGGCCAATATGGGGGTCATGCTAACGGATTTTCAACGAGGAAATCAAAATTCTGACTTAAAATTGATAAAAATTTTTATAACTCAAAGAAGTAAAATTTTTCCAAAATTTTTTTTTCAAAAATCTCAAACAACGAAACGAACAATGTGAAGATAAAGTGGCTATACAGGAAATGCTTATATAGTATGACACCGCCCATTTTTTAAGAAATCACAATGCGAAAGTGACACCCTACAACGGAACCAGTTCGGCAGTGCGCGGCGATTATAGCGGAAGGTCAGAAAATGTCGGGGGCTGGAATCATCGTGTCAGAAAGGGGCAGATATTGTATTGTGTACTGTGATGAATTACGGGTTTTGTAGGATTTTTGTTAAAATAAGAAATTTGAAGAAAAATTTGAAAATTTTCGAAAAAAAAGTTTAAGCCAAAATATTATTTTTTCCAAATTAAAAAAAATTTTACTCAACTATTAGTATACAACAAATAGGCTTAGGCTTAGGCTTAGGCGTAGACTTAGGTTTAGGCTTAGGTTTAGGCTTATTTTTGGGCTTATGCTTATTCTTAGGCTTAGGCTTAGGCTTAGGCTTAGGCTTACTTTTTTAAAAATAGGCTTAGGCTTGGCGTCAGTGGCGAGCGTTAGATGCTTTTTGTGCTATTACGATAATCCAGAAATAAATAATTCGGTCATGAATTTTTTGCTTCTCAAAATCTCGAAAAATTTGAATTATGAATTATGAATATTTTTTAAAGTGCTCAACTGTTACTATGCAAAAATATGACATTTAATTCCAATTTTGACATAAACATGTCGAGTTTGAACTATCTAAGTACCATTTAATATTTTTTTCTAGTTAATTGGGCTTTTGAGCTTGTTTAAAAAAATATATTTAGGCTTAGTCTTAGGCTTAGGCTTAACCTCAAGCTTAGGATCAGGCTTAGGCTTATGCTGAAGCTTACTATTTAGTTTCCAGACATTTCCGATAATCCAGAAATCAATAATTCGGTCATCAAAATCTCGAAAAATTTGAATTATAAATCACATTAAAGTCATCAATTTTAGAAAAATTTTCAGTCAGAAATCGCATTTTTTCAAACCATTAGCATCTTTTTCTACAATAAGATTACTGCAATACTCAATCATCATAGCTTTTGTAATGTTGTTCTACACAAACACTAATATGTTTCATCTATGTTCTAACATATGAGGATGTAATTATCATTCTCATTAGACACAACAGAAAGGAGAGGGCAAGAAAAAAACGGTGAGACAAGTGGAACGATAAAGATTTGTTGGTGGAGATAACGCGGTTACACATCCCTTGTCATTTGTTGAAAATCTGATATTTTTTCAAAAGGGAGTACTCGCATATCTTGTTAATTAAAGTACGTACACAACACTATTCCGTTCAAAAAGAAAGGAGAACCAAACTGCCGAGTATATGCGGTGGTGTTGTAATACAAGTTTCTACAGTTATTACAATTTACTTATGTGCCCTATTATAATAACAATAGAGTTTAACGTAATGAGTAACGTAATTGAAACTTCTGAACCTTTCAAGGGTTCTAGAATGATTTCAAAATGTCTGTCCAAAAAATTTGTATATTCTCATGGACTGTTTATTAAAAAGGGATACCTTATAAATAGATCACAACCAAACATTTAGTCCAAGGCTAATTTTTCCATACAAATTAATTATCTTGTGTTTTCAACTCAATTTAGGTACACTTTAGGTCGATAAATCACCAGATAGGGTACAATTTGGTAGCTGGTCCTCCATCGACCTGAAATGTACCTAAATAAGTACAAAACGCAAGATTAATAACATGCATACCCATAATTAGACGGCGATTTCAAACAAGCCACCATAACTTTTTTGAGAAGTTTTTCAAAAAGTTTCATTATGAAATTCGGTGTTTTCAGACAATTTTGAGTCTAATAAAGAATTAAAACATTTCGATTACACCACCTTTAAAGTATTTTTGAGAAATTATTATTTTCTTCCTGAAAATTTGCCAATTGATGGAAAGTTTTGGATGAAAATTTCAAAAAATGGGTCTTCATGCAAACGAGATACAGTAATACTACAGTTCACCTATAAACGTTTCGTTGTTTCACCTCGGAAGAATTAAAAAAAAAAACAACATTCTCCTTCGTTTAAACTGACAATTGCGTCCGACTAAGCTAAGCTTGACCTACTAAACTAAACTTATGATTTTTTACGGAAAACCAAGTAAACTATAGTTTATTTCAAGAATACATATTAATATTCAAAAATTTCAAAAAATAATTCATTTCAATAATTATATCATCGCCTGGATCCATCCTCAAAAAATACACCTCCATCAATGGCGCAATATCTGAAAATAAGTAAAATACACGGTGTATGCCTTCAAAAAGTACAGTACTACTATTGTTTATAGTCACATTCACTCACTTTGGACAAATCCCCTTCTCTCCTGAATCTCCAGATAATCCCGGTTGTCCCCGAGCTCCTGGCGGCCCATCGTTTCCAGGAATTCCAGATGCACCGGGTGGGCCTTTCGGTCCGGGTAACCCGGGCGGCCCCTCTTCGCCAAGATCCCCAGGATCCCCGTGCGCACCTGGTGGTCCAGGCTCACCAGGAGGTCCTGGCGCGCCTGCCCTATACGCCACTGGCTCTGCGTTAACACCAGGCTGTCCGGTTATTCCCTGGGCGCCAGGTAGCCCAGGCTCCCCAGGAGGACCTGTGGGTCCTGGCGGCCCGGGCTCCCCGTCCATGCCCCGCTCGCCCGGGTTACCCGGCTGGCCGATGTCACCCGGGGCGCCCTGAGGTCCCGGTTTGCCCGGAGGACCTGCAGGACAAGGAGAGCACGGTGGCGGGGTAACTAGCTCACACGGCTGCTGGGGTGGTTTGCCGGGGTTGCCAGGCATCCCAGGAACACCGGGCTTACCCGGGCGGCCTGGACGCCCTGGTTCGCCCGTTGGCCCAGGGGCGCCCTGTATACAGCACCCATCGCACTCGTCAGTGTCGAGAAGGCTACCATAAGCCTGACGGGTAGTTCGGTTTCTTGGGATTTGTTTGAATTGCTGCACTTCTCCGTAGATGTCTCTGGCGGAATTCTGAAAATCATGCGTTTTTTTTAATCCTCAAATGCCTACAGGAGTTATGCTCTGGAATTTAAACTAATAAGCTATTTTTGAGTTTTTATTGAAATAAAGTCATGACTAGGCTTTCTTTATGTCACGTGGTGTCAGGCTGTCCAATCACGGTTTGATCTACAAAAATTGCGGGAGTTTTTTGCCAAAAAAAGATGTGACTTCAGCCCGTCCTTAACCATGCAACAACAGTTAAGAACTCTGCGTCTCTTCTCCCGCATTTTTTGTAGATCAACGTAGATCAATCCAAAATGAGGCAATCTGACACCACGTGTTATTTTGGGTCCCGCCAAGAAAACTTCAGGTTACTGTAGTTTGCCTGGCGGGACCCAAGGGACGAGCTCAATTCAGATTCCACAAGGAAAACTCCAAAAACTCACCCTGCAAAACTCGATCTCGCCTTGCAAAGAAGTTTTGGCATTGTTTATATAGTAATAGATCATGGGAAGCGATAGGCATACCTGAAAATTGGATTCTGGACAAAAAAGTAAAATGTAAAGCTTACCGACAAAATTGCAACAAAACTGAATGAAATCGCAGAGTATGCAATGAATCGATAGGCTTTGACCTGGAAAAACATGGGAAATTGTGGTTTATCGATGCGCCATGTCTTGAGTAGTTTGACTGCTACATAGTAGCTCCGTTAATTTTGAAGATATCGAGAAAGTTCTAAAATTGTAGGAAAACTTATGTGTAACTATGTATATTTTGTCATTTCACATATTATCGATAAAACCGAGTTTTGTTAAAGTTGAAAAGCTGTAATTTATCGTTTTTGGCAGCTGATATCTCGGTTTATTTTTGCAATATCGGAAAAATTTTAATTGCAAAATTTTAGAAAAACATACAAAGATTATTCTCTCAATGGAAAATTTTTGAGATATGAGCTGTCAAAACTTAAAAATACAAATTTATCGATGCACCATGTCGAAATAGTTTTGCCAGCTTATATCACTATTTGTTCAAGATTTGCAAATAATGTTAATTACAAAACAATTAGGAGTCAAAGTTTATCGATGCACCATGTCCCCCATCCCATCTTTACAAAATTATGAATAATCTAGTAAAAAATATTCTGTTAATTAAAAAAACTATTTGATATCACCAATGGACACTGCAAAATAGAGGAATATAAAAATTACTGTAAATAAAAAATCAAGTACCTTCAATTCCGGATCCATACCCATCCGCTAAGGGGTCTTACAAGGAATAATAGTCACCTCGAGTGTCGGACTAATGACTTTTCCTTTATACTTACTCCCTCTCCATCGGCGACCAGTTACTTTACCGCAAATTAGTCAAGCAGCTAATTATTGTCCACCGCCGCAAAAAGTGGTGGACTACGGCTTTCATGGTAATGGAGGAATATTCTAAGATCTTTTCCACAAAATTTGTCTAGGAAGGAAAACCATAGAAAATCCGAAAAAAAATTCCAGAAAAAGCTACATAAAATTTGATAAGAAAAATTTTAAAAAATTCATAGATGCACCATGTTTTGTGAAGAAATCAAAAAAACTCAAATTGTGCCTTTTTTTTTGAAAACGTATAGCAAAGAAAAAATCTCAGAAAAATTCAATAAAATTCAAACAAATTCTAGAAAATTTCGTTTTAGAGAGTTCTATTTAAAAAAAAAACTCAAAAATATTCCAGGTAATTTCTAAATTTTTAGTGAATTTCAAAAAAAATTAGAACGTGTAGAATGTGTAGAAAAAAAATCTAGAAAATCTCAAAATTCCGAGACAATAAATCCAAAAAAAAAATTTAATCTGGTAAATAAAAGAAATTTTCATAAAATTCTAAAAAGTCTTTTATTTTTTGATAATTTTTTTTTTCAAAAAATCTAGAAAATTTCCAAAAAATTTTCAAATTCTTCCTGAAACATTCCAAATTTTATATTTAAAATTCAGAAAAAATTGGAAAATTTCATAACCTTCTAGGAAATTCCAGAATGTTCCAAAAAATTTAAAAATTTTTAAAAATTCCAAAAAAAATTCTATAAAATACAACAACTTTTTTGTTGCTTCCAGAAATTTTCTAAAAATTCCAGAATATTTTTAAAAAAATTCCAAAAAATTCTAGAAAGCTCTACAATTTATTCCAGAAATCTAAGTATTCCTGGGAATTTTCACAAAAGTTCCAAAACCCCTAACTTCTTATTTTTTTCTTCAAATTTAGCGTTCAAATCTCAAAGGGGCTCCGTCAAACGAAGGGTACGGTAACTACCAAAAGGCGCATCACATTTTGACACCCTACTGATTGAATATGTCAAAAAGCGGCAAAAAGCATATGTTTTGGAGGAAGTCGACGTTTTTGATGACGGGGTGTCAGGAAGATGTCAAAGACCGCTGGAGGGTGACAAGAAGCATGGAATTTTAAATTTGGTTCTTTATTTCAATTTGTATAAACTTGTATAATTTTAGAAGTTTTCAGAAAATGGTTGTGAAGTCTTAAAAATTTCCAGATGATAGAAAATTTAAAAAATCATAAAAATTTTCGAAAATCTCAGAAAAAAATTCCAGAAATTCACACTAGTTTGCAGAATTTTTTAAAAATGCCAGAAATTTCAGAAAAACCCGAAAACTGGTATTTTTTAGTACTTCGAAAGTTGCAAAAAATATTTTTTTTAATACAGAAAAAATTAATTTCCAGAAATTCTAGAAAATTCCAGAAAAGTTCAAAAATTTCCATAAAATTTGAAATTTTTCCGAAAAATCCCAGAAAATCCTAGAAAATTACGAAAATTCCAAAAACTGCCACCAAAATTTGTGGAAAATTCTTTTAAAATCCAGAAATTTTCAGAAGAGAATTGTAGAAATGTTGGGAAAATTTTAATAACATCTGAATTATATTAGAACGGTCTTTATAATACCAAAAATATGCTACAACAATTCTAGAAAATTGGAAATACTACCAAAAAAATAAAAATTACAAAATTTCCAGAATATTCTGAAGAGTTCTAGATATTTTCAAAAAATTCTAGATGTGTCTGGAAATATTGACGAGCTTCTCAACTTTCCAGAAGTTATGGAACAAATTCTAATAAAATATTTCCGAAACGTTTCAGAAAATTCCAAAAAAAGTTCTAGTTCAGTATTCAGTAAGCACTGGAAACATTTAGAAAATCCCAACAATTTCCACAAAAATTCCAATCCTTACTTGCAAAAAATTTAAATTTCCAAATCAATAGTGAACCCTCGCAGGTCCTCTCCACCCATTTTCTCGATCTGATTTTGTGTGATGGCGCAACAATTCGAACAACAAGAAAAGCTTCCGTAAGAGAGAAATAGCACGCGAAAAACAAGAGACCGCAGACACGACAGGTGTGCTTTCGTCGGTCTCCGTGTGCAGAAGATGCAATGGCAGGAGTGACCTATTGGTGAGGGTGGTCGGCGGCGGGGGGGAGCATGATCAGATGTATAGTAGTAGGGGGGATATCAGCTGAGCAGGAGAAGAGCTGCTGGGGGGGAGCATGGGTGTCCAGACAGCTTGATCAGCCAGAGGCAGAGAGGTGAGAAATGTGCAAAAACTGATGGTTAGCTAGGTTTTGAGCAAGTGGAGGTCCAAGATATGGTGCATCGATAAATGAAAGAAAAAGTATCATAAACTTGTACACATCATTATCTCATTATAAGCCAACGAGCCAAAAGTGGAGGTTAACCACACCTTTGGCTTATTTAAAAAATAAAACATTGAGCGAATTGTACGTTACAGTTTACTTTAAAATATACAAATTATTTAAAAAATGCGGTGGACAACGTTGCCAAAACAAGGTGTTTGATATGGTGCATCGATAAATTACCGATTCTCAACTTCAACAACTTATACCTTATTTTTCATCAGTTTTAACAATTAAACATTTGCATAATCTTACAGTAAAACCTTTTTGATATCTAGAAAATTGCTCAAGATATGAGCCGTTCAAGACATGGTGCATCGACTGGACTTTGGCGGCTCGTAAGCCTTTCGTTTGTATTTTAAAGCTTTCCTAAGTTTCTGAAAACTTAAATGCTTATTATCTCAAAAATCAACCGCGATAGAAGATGCCGAAGTGGATAGGTGCAAGACATGGTGTATCGACTATTGCAGATCTTTTGGTACTTTTCCGATTTCTGCCCACCCCCCCCCCCCCCCCCCCAAAATGTTTTTTACTAAAGTACCGTACCGTTTTCCAGACACAATATCAACATACGAGTCAAATTGGCAAGACAAGAGATTCCATGACAAACAGGCGCGGTTTGAGGACGTGACGCCTACCTGAAACCTGCTCGCCTCGCGCCTGCCTTTTGCCTATTTGCTGCATTTTACCGTGAATTTTCAAATTTCAAATATTCAAATTCCTATCAATTTGTTGAAAATCAAATTCTAAATGGAAAATAAGTCGGAGGCCGCCTTAAGGTCAGGCAGGTAGGCGCTTGAACGCCTACATGAGGGAGGTAGGCAAGACAAATTTTAAAAAGGTCCCCAAAAAAATCCCGCGAACACCAGAACAGCAGAAAAAAAACAGCTCTACCTCCGGTTCTCGACACATGGCACGTCTGGCGCCCCGCCATCACAACATAAAGAGGTGGTCATTGTCAGGACCACACACACACACACACAACTACTACTATACTATGTGATCCGAACCCCTATCCAGGTGATCCGATTGTACAATTTCATTGATACACTGTATTTTTTCTTTTTCAATTGCCGACTACTTTGGCAGCTTATATCTTGGTAAAATTTGTAGAAAAAAAACAAATACTTTGTCAGTTGAGAAGTTTATAAAACTAATAACACCCGAGTTATAATTTATCGATGCACCATGTCTACGAGGTTCATTTTTGGAATTTTGAGAACATTTTACCTGCAAAACTGTAGAAAAGCATTTAGCAAATATTTTCAGCTGCAACTTTTTGATAGTCTCTAGTACTCTGCAACTGCACTGCAATTTTACAACACTTTTTGCTCAAGTTGTTAAATTTATTATTTTTTTAATTGAGCCAAATTCGTGGTTAATTTCCACTTTTTTACAGCCAATTTGACCCTCTTTTCCAAAATTCTCCCCCAACTGATCAGCTGTATGATGTCTAGAGATAAATATATTCCCCTCTGGCCCGTGAGGCTCATTACAACCGGGACCCCCGCAGCGATTGCATATTCTCACGGGCGTGTACTACTGGGGGGGAGGGGGGAACGGGAAGGATATTTTAAAATATATTTCGAAGAAAAGACCCACTTTTTGTGTTGCTCTCCTTCACTAACATATGATGATGACCTTGCTGTACTTTTTTTGTTGTTGGATGTTTTACGAAAATTATTTTACTCAAAATTTTCATGGCGCATCGATATTTTCAACATAATCTTGAATTTTTATAATTTTTTGAAATTTTTTTTCAATTAAAAAAAAATATTTGCAAAATCATGATGCATCGGTATTTTCTAGACAACTTTAAAATTCTAATAATTTTTTGGAAATTTTACGAAAATTTTTTTACTCAAAATTTTCATGGCGCATTGCTATTTTCTACAGAATCTTGAATTTTTATAATTTTTTGAATTTTTTTTTCAATTAAAAAAAAATTTGCAAAATCATGATGCATCGATATTTTCTAGACAATTTTAAAATTCCAATAATTTTTTGGATATTTTACGAAAATTTTTTAACTCAAAATTTTCATGGTGCATCGATATATTTTACAGAATCTTTAAAATGTTCGAAATTTTTTGAAATTTTTCAAAAAAAATTTTGCAAAACCATGGTGCATCGATATTTTCTCAAAAATCTTAAAATTTTAATAATTTTTCGAAATTTTTTTCCCCAATTTTTCTATTAATACATTTGCAAAACCATGGTGCATCGATATGACAAAATGTTTAATTTTCTACAACTTTTTTGAAATTTTAAAATATTAAACTTTAAAATAAGATTTTTTCTTGAAATTTTGGGTTTTATAACAGTTTTTCAGAATTTATTGATGGATTTTTTGTAAAATTAAATTTCTCAAAAATTTTTTAGAGTTTCTAGTAATGTCTAACATTTTCAGACATTTTTTAGAGCATTTTAAAAGAACTTTCTAGAAATTGTCTTTTTTTTCGGAATCTCACAACATTTTCCTCCCAAAGTATTCATGGTGCATCGAAATGAAGCGACAAAATTCCGAATTTTTTTAGAATTTTCTGAAACTTCTCCGGAATACATCGTAAGCCCCTCATTTAAAAAAAATTATTTTTCAGTAAAAATTTGTATTTTTCCTATATATATATTTGGTATTTACAATAACACATCTTCCGAATAACCCTCTAATTTTTTTGCGGATACAAAATAGAAATCAACCGACTAAATTGTTGTATTCATCTTTTACCCGGTTTTCACAAAAATATGTATATATATTTGGCTTTTTGGAATAACAAGTAGTTATGCATATTGATAGTGATTACTAAATTTGGCAAACAGAAAAATATGTGGTTTTCAGGAGTTTTTACTAGAAAATTCGAATTCTCCACAAAAAAATCAGTTGATTTGACCCCCATATTGGCATGTTTCCGGAAAGTTTGAAAAATGTGTCGCAGTGGCTCAACTGGGTAGAGGTTGGGCTTCGACTCAGAAGCCCGGGGTTCGAACCCCGGGTGTGGCGATTTTTTTTAATTTGATGTGTCTTGCAATATTTGCTATAAAAGTTTAGTTGATGTTAAATATAAGGCACGAAATTTCGAATTGGAGCATTTATTTTGCTCAGGAACGTTGGAAAATTCAGTTTTCAGTATAATTGTTTTCATGAGTGTCAAAGTTTCATGTTCTGCACCCCTCCCCACCGGGAAAAAATTTCGTACATTTTTTTGTACAAAATTGTGCACTTTTTCTCACACACACGAAAAAATAATATCAAAAGGGAAAAGCCATTTCTCTCTGTGTGTGTATATTAGGACACAACGGTCAAAAAACAAACATAGAGAGAAGACGACCGGGGACGAAAAGCATTGATATCAGAAGAGTGATAACAAAAATATCGCAAAATTTGTACGATCAGCTGTGTGAAACACTGTACTAACTGTGCAGTTTGCTGTTAATGATAAAATTTGTCGAAATTTAGTACATTTTTGCCATTATTAAAAAATTTAACAAAAAAACTTTTTAATTTTTGAAAAAAATTTTTTTTTGAAACTTTCAATTTCTCTGTAAATCCCAAAATCTATTTTTAAACAACATTTTAATACTTGCTAGCCAGTTAGAAAGAAAGATGCACGCACGAGGGCTCGAACCCTAGACCTCCAGAGCCTCAGCCAAACCTCTTACCAGTTGCGCCACTGCGCCCCATTTTCCGAAATTATTCAATTTTTCAAACTTGTTGGTTATATACCAAGATGTTGGCCAAATTGATGGAAAATTGACGGAAAATCTGACTCAGATTGTTAAAATTTCGGAAAATTGAGTTTTCTTAACGAATTCTGCAAAAAGTTGTTAACTTGTTATTTTTTTCAATTTTTAATTTATTCAAAAATCCCAACACCCCTTCCCAAACATTGTTTTCTTACTTGTTAACGACTTTAAAAGAAAATTCGCCCGTGCGGATTCGAACCTTTGACCTCCAGAGCCTCAACCAAACCATTTACCAGTTGCGCCACTGCGACCGATTTTCCAAAAATTTTCAATTTTTCAAACGTATCCAAAATAAGTCAATATGGGAGTCAAATTGACGGAAATTTAATGGCGAATCCGAATTTTATAGTTAAGTTGTGAAAAAATTTAGTTTTCTCATTGAAAATTGCAATTTTAATTGAAAGTGTTAATATTTCAAAGTGATGAATCACTTGACCCGATTGTTTTGATTCTTTTGCTCTTCACTTATATTGTTTCTTTAATATTTCACAGTTTTCCAAGCCCTTCCACCATATGATTCAGCTTTTCCCGAAGTTTTTCCATATTTTCTCGCAATGTCAAAACAACACCGTGTTTTCACCCAAATTTTTTGTATTATTTTATTATTTTTTCTGTGATAACAATTCCCATAATTACGGATTTCGAACCCAAACCCACGAAGAAAAAAGTGAAAATTAACCGAAAAAACACGAAAACAGCTAGATCTCTCTCGTCGAAAATTATCAGTTATTCACATATATCACTATACCACTACGTGTCGTGGGAATATTGTTTGGCATATATGTGTGTAGTGGTATTTGAAAAGAGAAATGAAAAATCACTAGTTTTATGCATTTTATTTTGAAAAAATTTTGTTTTCTTCTTTTAAATTTTCAAAAATTTGCAAATTTCCAGATTTTTTTGATAATCTGGAAATAGTTTTTTAAAAAATTTTAAAGTGATTTTTGAAGAGGCTCCAAGTTAATGTTTCAAAATTGAAAACGCAATAGTTTTTGAAATTCTTAAGAACAAATTAATTTTTCTCTTTTCGGCTCCCCCGACTAAGCCTATGCCCAAGCTTAAGCCTAAGCCTAAGCCAAACCTAAGCCTAAGCATCAACCCATGCCTAAGCCTAAGCTAAAGCCTAAACCTAAGCCTAAGCCGAAGACTAAGCCTAAGTCTAAGCCAAAGCCAAAGCCTCAAAAAAATTAGAAGTAGGAGTTTTGAAATTGAATTAAAATAGTTCAAATTTTGAAAATTGGAGGTTCAAAAAAAAAATTGCTGAAAAACCACCACGAGGCTTTTAAAAAAATTGAAAAAAATAGTTTTCTTGAAAATTCAAAACAAATTTTCAAAAAAAAAAATTTCCCGAAGAAAAACCCAGAATTCCCTCAAAACTCAATTTTGCTCTAATTAAACGTATTTCAAGTTCAAATAATCGTACTATAACTGTACAAAAATAGACAGAGGACAGGGAAAATGGACAATAGAACCTCCGAGGGGCATGTGAGGTCTTCGTTTTTCTATTCATGTGAAAATTTTATACTTTTTCGCCATTTTTTCACAATTTTTTTCCTTGAAACCGTGTTTTTTCAAAAGAAATATTGGTTATTCATCAATATAATTTGAAAAAAACATACAAAAAAAATTTTGAAAAAAATTATTTTTGAAAATTTTCCAAAATTTTTCAAAGTTTCCTTGTGAAATCTCAGTTTTCATTCATTCTGCAGCTTCCCAAAATTTATATTCTCGAATTTCCATGTTTTTTTGGCGCTTAAAATAAGCAAATTGCGTGATAAAATATCACAAAAATTGCTCCCCGAGTCGCTACTCACCCAATTTATGAAAATTCAGGTGGGAGGCTGAAATTTTAGGGTTAGATGGTTTAGAACTTGCAAAATTCACTGAAAAAAACATTTAAATATATTATATTTAAAAATCATAGAGTTTCACGTAAAAATTTGGAAAAAAACAATTAAATTGATTTTTATGTCTGAAAAAAAAAAGTGAAAAACCGTTTTTTCAAAACTTTTGACAATTTCCCAAAATGCGATTTTATTTGAATTTTCAATGATTTTGTTAGTTTTTAAAAATTTTTTCTAATTTGTTACTTCTAGTCCTAAAATTTCATTTTGTTATAACTACAACTGAGCAAACTCCGTATTACTATTTACGCTCACATCCAATATGGAAAAAATCGAGCGAGAAAGCTGGAATTTTCGGGTTAAGAGTTTTGGAATGTACAGATATCAATAAAACTATAAAAACCTATAAAAGGTAAATCCGAATTTCAAAAAAAAAAATTTCAAAAAAAATTTTTTTAAAGAAAATTTCAGTTTTTTTTTAATTGTGAAATTTTTTTCAAAAGTGTGTGAATTCTCAAATATACGGAGTTTTCCCTAATTCGCTACCCTCCTCGCTGATTTTTCATCCTTCCGTTACTACAACTTGGCAAACTCCGTATCACACATTGCCCAATCGAGCCGCTACTCGGCGAATATGTTAAAACTCAGCTGGGAAGCTGAACTTTTAGGGTTAGGGGTTTTAGAATGTGCAGAAGTCAATAAAATTATAAAAACCTAAAAATTTGGAACATTTCTGAAAAAATTCAAAAAATGTGATTTCTGTCACTTAAAAAAAAAAATGATTTTGTCAGTTTTGTTAAATTTTCCCTAATTTGCTACCTTTAGTCCTAAAATTTCACTCCGTATCACACAATGCCCAACCGAACCGCGACTCGGCGAGTATGTTAGAATTCAGCGGGGAAGCTGAAGTTTTTGGGTTAGCTATTTTAGAATGTCTAGAATTTATTAAAAACTATAAAAACCGTTGATTCTCAATTTTGTACTGCTTTTCGCCGAATTTCCAAAAAACTCCCCAATTTTTCGTCAGTTATAGTTAGTTATTGCCCATCTCTGAAAGTCCCTCAATAATCTGAAAACTATTCAAAATATACAGAATATACATCAGACGTTCATACACACACACACACACACACACACACACACACACACACCTTCCTTCCCCACCCATATTTGCTTTTTCAACAGAGTGGGGGGCTTCATACAAATTGTGTGCACATGCTTCTTCCCCCTTTTCAATTTTTCCCCTATTTTGATGCCCATCGCCGGACAATCACACACACACACACACATACATATACTGTGAATGTTTGCTCTTTAACAGTAGTACAGTTTGCTAGTTTTTGGGACTATTTTTAGAGCATATATATGTGTGTGTGTGTGTGTGTGTGTTCAGGATTTTTGGTCTGGAATCTGGAAATGCTGGAGTACCTTGAAAAATGTCTTGATTTTAAATTAGAATTAAGGATAGAGAAAAAATTGTATTTTTTTATTTTTTGTTAGTTGACCACTTTTTGATACCTCTGTTATTTTTTGAGATCCACGAGTTTGAAGGTAGATAGTACTGTAAGCCCTCAAAATTTATGTGAAACCTGAGGTATATCAATTAGAATTACAGACATTATAGAAATTGATAACTATAACAGGGGCAGGTGGCAAACACACACACACACCGTTCTGGCAAACGGCAAATTCGGAAAATTTTGCCATTTTTCAAATTTCCGACATATTTGTGTGTATGTGTTCAGGGTTCTTGGTCTGGAACCTATTCTAGACCTAGTAGGTAGGCATGAATTTCGGAGACTTTGGACAAAGTTCAATGAACGCCCGTTGCCACGTGTGCAGCTGCAGGTGTGGGAACCTTGAAATTGTTTCCATGGACCTACAAGATGTTATGTGTGAATGCCCTTTTTTGATATAGTGGTCATGGTGCATTAGACTTGGAAAATGTCTGATTAGTTCAAGTCTTCAGAAAGATCAGAATTTTTGAGCTGTATATCGAAGTGAGCAGGGTGGGCGGCAATTTGCCGATTTGCCGTTTGTCGGATATAAATTTGCCGGAAGTTTCTAAAAAAAATTTTTTATAACATGGGCACCCTAAACCGTGCCTTTTTGAAATTTTTTCCCGTTTTCTTGAGATACTTACATAGAATTTACTCAATTTCAAAATGCGTACAATTTTGTCGTTTAGAATTAAAATTAATTTAAAAATTCAGAAAAAAATGTGCAAAACCACAACTTGGCAAGAATTTTCGGCAATTGCCGTGATTTGCCGGAAACTTTTAATTCCGGCAATATGCCGATTTGCCGGAACTTTTAAATTCCGGCAATTTGCCGATTTTCCGGAAATTTCCAATTTCGGCAGTTTGTCGATTTGCCAATTTGCTGAAAATTTTAAATTCCGGCAATTTGCCGATTTGCCGATTTGCCGGAACTTTTAAATTCCGGCAATTTGCCGATTTTCCGGAAATTTTAAATTCCGGCAATTTGCCGATTTGCCGGAACTTTTAAATTCCGGCAATTTGCCGATTTTCCGGAAATTTCCAATTTCGGCAGTTTGTCGATTTGCCAATTTGCTGAAAATTTTAAATTCCGGCAATTTGCCGATTTGCCGATTTGCCGGAACTTTTAAATTCCGGCAATTTGCCGATTTTCCGGAAATTTTAAATTCCGGCAATTTGCCGATTTTCCGGAAATTTTAAATTCCGGCAATTTGCCGATTTTCCGGAAATTTCCAATTTCGGCAGTTTGTCGATGTGCCAATTTGCTGAAAATTTTAAATACCGGCAATTTGCCGATTTGCCGATTTGCCGGAACTTTTAAATTCCGGCAATATGCCGATTTGCCGGAACTTTTAAATTCCGGCAATATGCCGATTTTCCGGAAATTTCCAATTTCGGCAGTTTGTCGATTTGCCAATTTGCTGAAAATTTTAAATTCCGGCAGTTTGCCGATTTGCCGATTTGCCGGAACTTTTAAATTCCGGCAATTTGCCGATTTTCCGGAAATTTTAAATTCCGGCAATTTGCCGATTGTCGGAATTGTTCAATACCAGCAGTTTGCCGGTTTGCCGGAAAAAATCGTTTGCCGCCCAGCTGAACATTGAAATATGGAGTACCGAGATCTGAGAATTTTGCATTTTTAGACTTAAAAAAGGCCGTAGACCACCAAATTTCGTAGTGAGACGTTCTGAAAACTGCTCAAAAAAAAGTTTTGACGGTCCAAAGTCTTGAAAAAAGGCCAACTTGTGGAAGGAAAGGTGCCCGAATTTTTGGTAGCTGAAAATTTTCAAGCCAATATTTTAATAGATAAGTCAGTTGCTCTGGATTTGATCTCAGAGACCAAAAAAAAATCCTAAAAATTGTCTGATTAGTAAATTACCTATGTTTAACGGCATTATCTTGTCAACCGCTGCTGGAATTCTGAATGTTTTTTAGATGGTCCCCAGTTACCCCCAACCCCTCAACAGAATCCAAATCCTCTCAGCCGTTCGTCCTGAAAACGAGTTCTCTTCCCCACTCTCGAGACACAACATCATCCTCTTCTTCTTCTCCTTTCCCCCCACCACCAGCAGCAGTTGATCCTCATCCGATCATCTTCAAGTTTCTCTATCTATTCTCTTCGATCTCTCCCATGCTTCTTCTTCTAGATGACCCCTTGTTAGCTGCCGTCGACGACAGACCGGTTTTCGGTGATCCGCTCGATTAGCCTCCGACAGACAGGGAGAGACCAAACAGACAGGGAGAGACAAACCTCTCACCCAAACAATATTGAAACTTGTATCCAGTTGTTGCGTAGTCGCCGTCCTGCGATGAGATCGGTGGAGACGACATACTGGACAGTTTTAAACCAGATGCATCGGGTTTTTGCAACAAATCCCAGCTGACCATGGGTGGTTGAAACATGTGGAGGAGTGTTAGGGGATCATGGTCATGTTAGATCAATCTATCCAGTTGAGCAAGGGATTGATGTGAATTTAGTAGAGAACGTTGTCAAGCTGGGGGCATTTCGGCTAAAAAATTTTAAAGGATTAAAGGACGATTCGTTCTTCAAGTGCTATGCACTGCGGATCTGGGATTCAGGTACATTGCCTGGTGGTGATCCCTCTGGGCTGTAATTTAAGCCACGTCCTAGCCGGGGACTGTGGCCGATAATCCAGTCGTGGATTGCTCCACTTCCCAATAGAGGCTGGGTGAACCTAGGGGTGAGGCCGGACTTGAACTCGTGACCTCCAGACTGCTAGCGGCCACCACTACCGACTGAGCTATCTGCCCACCGAGACGACGTACTGGACAGTTTTAAATCAGATGCATCGGGTTTTTGCAACAAAGCCCAGCTGACCATGGGTGGTTGAAACATGCGGAGGAGTGTTAGGGGATCATGGTCATGTTAGGTCAATCTATCCAGTTGAGCAAGGGATGGATGTGAATTTAGTAGAGAACGTTTTCAAGCTGGGGGCACTTCGGCTATGAGATAAAATTTAGGTGCACATGGTGCATCCGGTGGCAATTTGAGACTGGAGAACTTCGTCACCTTTCGGAAGAAAGCTAGGTGTCAGAGACTATTTAATCCAAAGTTTGGTGATCATGGTGCATCGTGACCATTTTCTGCAGAACTTTGTCAATTTTCCGGGGAAAGATGATTTTTTGAAGGTTTTCTTCGATATTCCTGAAATTTCCTGTAGTTAACAAATTTTCTGTGGATGAAAATCCCCACTTTTTCGCAGCTTTTCTCAGGCAAATTGTTCAATTTTCAAACAGGAATTCCGAAAAATTGTGATTTTTTACGATATTTACCTTTTTCTAATTTTTAGTAAAAATTTAAATTTGGCCTAAAAAGTCTGCTGTTTCTGTAGAAAACAATCCTAAAAAATTGACAGAACCCCTTAAAAATGATAGTTTTTCGGCAGTTCATACGTGAACGTTTTTAAATTTTTAAATTCGATTTTCAACGAATTGATAGAAAAATGAAAATTTGAAATTTGAAAGTTCACATAAAAATGCAAAAAAGGGGCGAACGGCGGGCAGGTTTCAAGCAAGCGTCAGGCCCTGAAACCGCGCCTGCCTACCATGGAAGCCCTAGTTTTCAGCTATGCCAAATTCAAAACTTTTTCCAAAACCCCCGCCATGTTACTCCACATGATATACTACCGTAATTGTCTCAACCTCTGTAAAAGTACTTATGCCCAGATTCGGTCATCGAAGCTTCCCCCTCTTGAATTGGTCATCATCATCATTCGATCCCCGCAAAAAAACCAGTTCCCCTTCCATTTTTTGCGACCGAATAAATATGTGTCAAGCTGTTTTGATTGTGCAATTTTCGTAGTCGCCGTCTTCAAATTAGCCTCAAGCTTCTTCTTCTTCTTCTCCGTATTGTCTGCGGCGGGAGAGACCTAAACAGGTTGAGTCGTTGTCGTCTTACGAAATTGAATGCGTCACACACATTTGAAGGTGTGATTCTGCCCCCGAACTAGCCTTGATTGATTCGAATTCATCGCGGCCCAGTCTAAAGTGACCGGAACATTTGTTAGAGGTGGAAGGGTAGCCGATCAGGTTATTGTGGGGAGATGCTACGCGGAACAAGAAGAAGATGGATTAGAAGAGATAGGGCGAAAGCTTCAAAGATGGAATGGCAAAGGTTGGGTTTTGGAAGCTGGAAAAGTGGCTAGGAATCGAGAATCGAAGGATCCGGGGACACAATGAAGGCATCTTTTAAATTGGGCTGAAAAGCCATTGGCTACCTTTTAACAGACGCGGCCTGACAAGCCAATAGTCCTAGATCATTTAGGCCTAGAAGGAGTCTAGGAAACACACCTCAAAAGTTTAAGGACACCTTTGACTCTGGACCTCTGGTAAATCGATTATGATCGACGTCGAAGTCAGTCCAAACGCCGTTGAAGCATGCCGAAGCTGCAATTCCATGGAGTTGATTGGACTAGCTTCGGCGCCGATTAGAATCGATTTATCAGAATAGGCCAAAGGAAACTAGCTGATACGGTGGCTTGCTGGGAGCCTTGAAAGCTTCCGAGCTTCCAGAAGATCCACTAAGACCAGCAAACCCCAATTCAGAGACTTCACGGAGAATTCGGGAGCTTCGTAGGATACGAATAGTTTCCTCAGAAGTTTTAGGACGACTTTGATTTCGGAAGTACCTCGCTGATACGGCGGCTTTTTAGGAGCATCCAAAGCTAGGGAAGCTTCCGAGCTTCCAGAAAATCCAGTAGAGCCCAATTCAAGTACTTGAAAGCCTTTCAAAGCAGGGTAGGATCTCCAATCCCACCATGCTGCTGCCCTCCGTAAAAGTACCCTCTGTCCTATATCCCGCCGAAGCCGGTCGTTGCCCAATTCAAGCGGCTTTTATTCCCGATATGACCGCGCGCGCGCCACGATGACCACCATAATCGTCGTTGCTTTTTCGAAACAAAAAAGAACCAGTTCACTCGCGCTCCCCTACTGCTTGATCCCTCACTAGTATGGTATGTTCACCAGCATTATACATCGTGTTGTGCAACTTTTTTTCGAGTGTTTTACGTAACTAGTTAGGAATGTGTACATGACCACCTAATATTCTTGTCTCTAGATTTTTGGTGAACTTAGGAACCTTTTGATGCATCCAATGCATCTGCTAAGCTTTTGATCTTCTTTTAAAGCATGATGCTACTGACGTTATCCTAGAGGGTTCTCCAAGATCAGGCCTCTGAAGTTTCCCAGGCAAACTACAGCTTGCTGATACTTCCAAGAATCTTCTCGGCCTGCCAAAGTGTCTGATGCGAAGGATCATCTTCGCAGCGTTTGAACTTTCCGATCCTCCTGATAACTCACAAGACTTGGTAGACGGCCAAAGTCTCCAGACCGACTTCCGCTCACTGAAGCTACCAAGACAGCCCACAAGGCTTTCTAGCAACGTCCAGGCTAACTAATCCTTCCAGCGGTCACTGTGGCAATCGATTCTTCCAGGAGGACCGACAACACTAATCCAAAAGTCCTAAGGACACATTTAAAGCTTGTGATCTACCTGAGCCCCGTGGCGAACTCCAGGAATTTGAATTTCAACTCCCGCTTGCTGTGGCTTTCAGCCCTTCTAGAAACTTGCAGGTTTACTAATCCTTTGCGTGGCCACTATGACCCGAAGGTTGTAAGGACGAGTCTTGATGTTGTTGGACCTTCAAATCCTCATGGTGACCCCAAAGCTTGGCAGACCACCGAAGTACTTAGACCCTGAAACTTCCAAGGTTGCCCACGAGGCTTACTAGAGTGTATCCTACGCAGGCACCTAGTCATAAATACAAAATGTTTGTCACCGACTTCGTTTGAACATCGGAACTCTCTCTGAGAAATCTCATGTCTTTGGTTAGTCTGGAAGCCCCTGGGTTCTTGTGAACCTTCTAATTTGCACCTCGGAAGTCTTGTTTCAAACAACCCTCCAAACTTGGTGTTTGCTTTCCAAAGGTGTTCTCTCCAAGCCCCTGCAACCCGGAAAGCCTTCCTCCTGCCATTCCATTCTCACCCCCTCCCCCATCCCACTAAAAACACACTTCCCGTTCCATGCGTTCTTTTTTCGCGCGGAGATAGACGATCCTGGTCAAACAAACGGTATGCGCTGCGTTGTCTCCAGAGCTCTGTGTGTATCTGCGTCTTGACCATTCCGCGCTGGGCATTGCCCGGCGTCCGGAATAGATCAAGTAGGGTGGGGGAGGCCTGGATGCCGCTAAGCAAACGGCGCGGTTATTTTTAGCGCCTCCCTCTCCGCCGGCGGACAGGGCGCTAAGGAAAGAGAGTTTCTTCTTCTTCTTCTTGGACTTTTCTTCCTTTGGTAACTTTTTCCATATCCGAATAAGATTATATGATTTAAGTAGTTTTATATTTCCTATTTCCTGAAATCATTCCCTGAATATTTTCTGAATCATGGACTCATGACCTCCTAAGCTAACGTTTTTCGATTTTCATAAAAAATTTCCAACTACCTTGGCTCCTAAAGCTTCCGATCTCTTGACTTTTCACGAGCTCTTTTTTCAAACTTTACTTGCTCACCCTCATCGGACCTGAAATTAGGCCAGTTAAGTAAAATTCTTCCAATTTCCCATCAAATTTTACATCAACCTTACTTAGAAATCTGGTTTTTTAACCAAATCTCAGAAGTAAAACTTCCGAAATTTATTCGCATACCTGTTAATATGACCCCACTCAATTGTATATATACAACACTAATTGCTCACTTTTTTATTTGAACTTGCCTTTTTTTCATTTTCATTTCCTACTCTTCAATTTTTCCACGGGAAACCCGTGAGTAATAGTGTTGTATATTTACGTTTTTCATCGAACAAGAATAGTAGGATCTTAACTCGGACAACTCCAAATTTCGGGACTTATCTCAGAATGCTTTCGGACTTCGAAATTTCACAAACTAGGTTAAGACCACTCATTACACTTACAGTGAATGATTTACGGGTTCCCAACAAGTATGGGTGTTGTCTAGGTCCCTGGAAAACCGTGACTAGAATTTCCTAGAAGTTTACTTTCCTCTCCTCGATGCACCATGTCTCCTTATCTCCGCCTAAGGGATTTTACAGTATGTTTCTCACTCAATTTTTTATAAATTTTCACATTGCCAGGCCATAATCTCCCATAGACCCTCTTCCCCAAGTACCCCCTTTGTCTCCTCCCCCTTCTTGGGTCCCGGCTCCTTTTGCTCTTTGTCATCACCACCTCCCCCTTCATGTTCAACCTAATTTCCTTGATTCCTCACACTTGATGATGAGGCGCAACAACGCGAAACCAAGGGGCCGGAATAATCCTGTTTGTCACCGTCGTACCCCCATCTTGATTGTGCAATCGAAAGGGTGTCATGCCATTTGGGGCTACGGTAGATGAACTTGCTTTCAAGGCTTGTGAGGCTAGATATGTAATTATGTCAGATAAATGGCGTTTTTGCATTCGCACCACACCACATGAGAGGGTCTTGAACTTTTTGCGGGGGTGTAGCTTTTTCAGCTTTTTTTTTCTATAAACTTTACCCCGTGGCTTAAAAACTTGCTCATCAAGCCCGCCAGAAAAATATTGTACCTCTACGGAGCTCCTCGTTGCACCACGAAGCATTAGTTTTGTGGTCTACAAGCTCCTAACTAAGCTTCTGGATCCTTCGATGCACCATGAGCCCCAGGACCAAGGCCACTGAGCCACTGAAGTCTTTCCTATGATCAGGGGTAACTGTTATGTGATTCAGGGTTCCGTGCGAAAGACCAGTGGGCCTGGAGAGTTTCTAGATTGTATGCAACCTTGGAAACAGAGCTATAATATTCAAGAAACTTCTAGGAGCCTCAGTGTACCGAAAAGTTAGTCAAACTAGAAATTATGGCTCGATGCACGTCGTTACTCAGTTTCGAAATAAAAATTATAATATACTGTTAACCTAGGATATGCTACTTTTATTGCATGCCTATTCATTTTCCCGGAAACCTCTAGGCTCCCAAGCTACCAAGCTCAACGCACCATGACCTTGATTAGCTCAGCCTAAGGTCACTCTTGAGCAAATGTTTCTTCTCGATGTACCATAACCATAATATCTAAGACTAGAAGCTTCTAGCTATGTTTTAGGCCAAGGTTAGTGTTTTTTAACATAGACCGGCCCAAGTCTTCTTCTAGCTCTCAGCAGTCTTTTCTCGATGCACCATGACCCCTAACGTACTCAAAATGTCTCGGATTCTATTTCGAGTTGAACTTTGAGCTTTTTCTAAAATGTTTTAAGTCCTTCCTGTTCTAGCTTTCAATATGTACTCTCGATGCACCATGCCCTTTCAAATCCGAATTTCAAGCTTCCCCAGCAGTTCCAAACCCCCTTGCAACGTTCCCAAGCTGCTAGCTGCCTGCCAACAATTCTCTCCCGATCATCTTTCCCCCAAAAAACCATTCCGCGCGCAATTTTCTCATTGACCGCCGCCACCGGGGGGGGGGGGGACGCGGAACCAGTTTCCGCGCGCACCGAACTCTGGCAGGGCATCGAAGGAGGGGGAGAATGACTATCTGGGCGCTGGTCAGCCAGCAGAAGCAGCAGTACATACCGAATGCCCCCCTCCCGGGGAGGTGGGGGGTTATGTTGGCTGGCTTCTCTCCCGTCCGAAGGGGGCAGGGAGAGGGGAGAGAGAGAGAGAGAGAGTACCCGGAAAAAGACCGGTCCCTGATATCTAACACAACTGTGATGAGGAGAAGCTTTCCAACAATAGCTTTTCGCGCCTTTCCTCTTGAGGAAGAAGCTTCAAGGTTCCTCTGGCAGGGTTACTGTAGTTTTTTAACCGTTCATATGTTTGTTGGTCTGGGATTACTGTAGTTTCCTTCTGACAAGGTCAAAACATTTTTAAATTAAAAAAAGTTGATTATGAACCGAATTATGACGATTATAAGCTTGGCGGTCTAGAAATCTAAAAGCTAGGCCACCAATTTTATTTTTGATATTTTTTTCCAGAATGGCTTTTTTTACTTCCTAGGTCTCTTGATATTGTAAAAAATCGATTTTATCGCTTTTGCTAACTATTTTAAATCCGGTGACCTAGAAGCCCAACTTCCAAAATACATTTGGCGGCCTAGAAATCCAAAACTAGGCCGCTGTTACTTTTTTATGTTTAGTATGTTTTTCAACTTGTCATAAGCTAAGCAATTTTTTTCAAATTCGAAAACAACCGATTTTAAGATAAGTTATGACGATTTTTAGATTGGTGGCCTAAAAATTTAAAAACTAGGCCACCAACTTCATTTTTGGTGTCTTTTTCCAGATTTTCTTATTTTTCTAAGTTTTTTTTCCCGATACTGTAAACTATCAGTTTCATCAATTTTTCTATGTATTTTGAATCCGGTGGCCTAGAAATACAACATCCAAACTAGATGTCGTGGCCTAGAAATCCTAAAACTAGGCCGTAATAAAATTTGTTTTTATCTCGTTTTTCTGGCTGTCAAAATGTTCACGTCAATATGAAATTTTTAAAATGCTAAATTTGAACCAATTTTCGAAATAGGCGGCCTAGAAATTTTAAAACTAGGCCATCAATTTTAAACAGCGGTAACCTGGCTCAAAATCTATCTTTTTGAGATTCCTAAAATATATTATGTGTATTTTGTCAGGCTTCATCAAAGACTTCATGTAACAATAATTTTTCGATGGCCCCTTTTTCCTGCAATTTCTAGGCCACACCATTTCGAATAGTACTATTTCGATAGGGTGATGCGATCATTAAAAATTCAAAAGTTTCCCCTTATCATGTACACATTGGCAAGTGAGTGTCGTTCGGCCTGAAAATTTTCGACTCGTTATCAGTGATAAGCGCCCCTGAACCCAACTCCAAACATGAGGGCGAAGGTTATCAGTTTCAGTGTACACAGAATTTGAACTAAGGAAGTGGTGTTATTGTACAGTTGTTGTTGGCACCCCACGGAGTGACTCAGTACTTAATTTGCTAAATTTTAGGATTTTTTTTTTCAAAAATCAGTCTGACAATTTAAATGTCTACCAGTCTCTTTGTTAGAGGTCGTCTATCTTATTCAGCAAACAAAAAAAAGAAAATTCCACCACGTGGGCTCAAAGGCCTGACCTTCTGCACCACAGCCTGACCTCTACCCAGTTGCGCCACTTCTACCAACTTGGACAAATTGAAATTTACGGGAAATAGGTCAAATTGGGGGTCAAATTAACGGATTTTTGCGAGAAATTCGAATTTTTGTTATGCAAGTTTTAAAAACAATTTGACAACAGGGTTTGCTCAAAAAAAACAACCATAGTCTTTCAAAAGTTCCGAAAACTACAAAGTTAACAATTTCTGTTAACTTTTAACAGCTTCATCATGTAAAACAAGCTCAAACAAAAATAATTCCCACCTGAGGGATTCGAACCTATGACCTTCTGCACCACAGCCTGAGCCCTACCCAGTTGCGCCACTTCTACCCTTTTGGAAATATTGAAAATTATGGGAGCGGATTTTCCGCGAGCGACTCGAATTTCAATGTTTGTAGTGCTAAAAATTAATATAAATTTTAAAAAAAAAGCTCTCAAACTTCCAAAATGTTTATCGCTTGCTCGCCCACCCTTTTCCCATCATTTGACCAACCTTTTTGCACGCGCGCGGTGGCGGCTTACTTGAACTCTGCCTAATTTTAGGTTACAAGCCTCTAAATGATACCTCCAACAACCAGTAGGTCAGCAAACATCATATGATTTTGGAATTTCTTAGTTTATAGTTGTTTGTATTTCAAAAAAAAAACCCACCTAATTTTTTTTTCATTTTATTAGTATTTAAGTTAAAAACTAGAGTTGTTAATAAAAAATTGGCCCATGTTGACCCTGTACCGGTAAATTTTTATTTTGAAAAATGGGTCAAAGTGGATCAACTGGGTAGAGGTTTGTCTTTTGTTTGTTAGGTCGTAAGGTCGGAGGTTCGAGTCCTGGTGGCTGTGGTTTTTTTGTTAATTCGAGATAGAAACACTTTTTGAGATAAAATAAGTAAATTAATAAATTAAAAAATTAAAATGTGAACTTTATTTTTGAAAATTAGTCCCCAAAAATTATTGAAACTTCAATTTTCACAGTCCTACCGTTTTCCTAACAGCGTAATTTTAGCACAAACAATAGAAAGAAAATTTGCCAACCCACCGTGGGACTCGAACCTTTGTCTCCTGCGCCATAGCCCAACCTCTACCCAGTTGAGCCACTGCTCCCCATTTTTCGAAATTCTCATAATCAGGGAAGTATGTGGGTCACGTAAACTGAAATTTTGCAGGGAATTCGAATTATTTAGTTAGAACTTGTAGAAATCTATCTTTAAATGAGAAATCGGACAAAATATTCCAAAAAGCTAGTTTTTTTCATTAACATTTCCAACTTTTTTCACGATTTTTTTTTTGAAACTTAAAGTTCCCCGTCCACTTCTACTATCAAAATTCATTTTTGCCTGCCAAAGCCAAAAAATTTTTAGTTTTTGGAAGGCGATGATGGTCAACTGTTTGAACAGTCTCCCTTCCTATTTTTGACCACTAAAAGTGGGCGGAGCCTATCGGCCGGACAGGGAAGGGCAAATAGTATGATGGTGAAGGCTTTTCAGTTGTATTATTGTTGTACTATTACCAGTTGAGCCATATATCTAGGCTCCGCCCACTTTTTTTTCGAGGAGAAATATTTTTTGGAGGAAAAAATCTCTCAATAAATTTTTTCCAATTTTTTTTCGAGTTTTAGAAACTTAAAATATAAAATTTTATACAACTTAAAATGATTTCGAATTTTTTATTCAAAATTAAGCCCCGCCCACTTCTTGCTTATTTTTTTTTTCTTTCTTGTTTTTGGAATTTCTTCCCTCTAACTTTTTGTTTGGCTCCGTGCACCGACTCCGCCCATTTTTCTTAGCCTTTCGCTTGAGCTCTGCCACCAGTCAGTCACCCCACACAAGTTATGGTAGTTGGCTCAGGCTCCGCCCACTTTATTATTCGTTTCTTTTTGGATTTCTTTTCCAAATTTTTGATTTTTCAGGAAGCTTGGAGCATGGAGCACAACGAGATGGTTTTTTTTTTAACTTTGGCCAAGTTTTAGGAACTTTATTAGGTTTTTTTTTCAGAAAATACGCTCCGCCTCTTTCTTACTCACTTATATTTTTATTTCAAATGTTTGCATGGGAAGTTTATAATATTCAGATAAATTTCAAAAAATGTCACGCCCCTTTTCCGATAAGTGGCGTAGCCTATATTTTTTAATTTAAACTGTAACATGAAAATTGTATAGAATTAATCGATAAAACTATAATTTAAAAACATTTTTGGAATTTTTTTAATGGATTTTTTTCTGATATTTCCAAATTTCTCCAATTCCAAACACTTTCCATAGTTTAATAAAGTCAATATCATCAAAACAAAAATATTTACCACCCCGGGGGTTCGAACCTCGGACCTGCGATCCACCGCCCAACCTCTACCCAGTTGCGCCACTGCGCCCAAAATCTGAAAATTTCAAAATTATCAAGGACATGTCAATATGGTCGAGAAATTAATAAATTTTTTGAAAGGAATTTGGGTTTTAAGGTTTTTGAGCTTTAAAAAAATGTTCTGGAAATATTTTTTTCCAAAATTTTTTCTACAATTTTTTTCTTCCAAGAACAATCTAAACTAATACTAGAACCAAGTCAAGGTGATCAACCTTTCGTTGACCATTCGCCTCCGCCTCCTTTATGCCACCACCACCCCACTAGCCTCCATTATCCCATGCTGAAAACCGGTTTTTCCGTGGAAATTCACCTGTGTGAAGCCCCCCGGCTTGCACTCTTGTTCCCCTTCTTTTCTCATATCCTTCAAAGAATACAAAAGCTTACAATTTGCCACGTGGCGGCGTAACTTTTTTTTGAAAATTTTTTGGAAGATTTTTTTTGGGGCTAAAATTTTTTAGTCCAAATTTTCAAAATCACGAAGAAAGCCTTTTTTCTGAGAAATTTTTTTCTCTAGTTATTGTAAATTTTTTCAGTGATATAATATTTTTTCTCAAAAGGGCCGTTAAAAAATTCTAAAATTTTAGAGAAAATGTTGGCAAAATCCGGTTTTTTTTTTGATTTTGTATATTTTGAATAACTTAAATTTTAGGAATAAAATTTTATTGTTTTAAATCGGAAAAACTTGCCAAGTGGCATTGAAATGACCGGGAAAATTTGAAAGCTTAAAAAAATGATTTCAACAAAAAATTTTGTTTTCGAATTTTTTGGTTTTTTTTTTGCATATTTTTCTCTGAAATTTTAAGTTTTTAATTTGATATAGAAAATATTTTTGAAAAATACGTAGAAAAAAGCTATTTTTTAGAAGAAAAATTTTTCTTGACAAATTTTTTTTGTTAATTCTGAAAATTTTGTTACCCAAAATTTTTTAATAATTTTTTTTTCAAAACATTTTACCCTTAAATTTCACTTTTTTTAATTAATTTTTTTTCACTCCTTATCATGCTCCCGATCACAAAACCTTCTTCCAAATATTTACTTTGCCACGTGGCATTTGACCGGGCGGTGCGGAGGGGTCAAAAGTTCACCGTTGCCTCTGTTGTGTTGTTTGATTTTCTCGGAGCAAACGGAAAAAAATTGCAAAAAATTCCAGTTTTCCGGTGCATGTTGACCTCAAAAAAGTGAAAAAATGGCCCTTTGCCAATTGTTTGGACTTTTTTCTTTGGAATTTTCAAAAAAAAAAACCAATTTACCGTTGATTTGCCAACATACTCTGAAAAAGTAAACCAGATAAAAATTAAAAATTTTTTGCCCCCGACTCGAATCGAACCACGGTGTTGTGCGCCATAGCTTAGCATGTAACCAGTTGAGCCACTTCGGCCAATTTCCCGAACTTTCTGAAAAATTTTGCAAAACCTTAATTAGGCCTAATTGGGGTCAAAATGACAGAAATTTAATGGAGAATTTTCATAACAGAAATCAGCTGAAAATTGAATTTTCCTCAAAAAAGGTTTTATTCCAGAAAAAATTATACTACCGATTTTTTTTTAAATTTCTCCAATTCCAAACATTTTCCATAGCTTCATAATATCAAAATCATCAAAACAAAATAATTTACCACCTCGGGGGTTCGAACCCCGGACCTGTGAGCCACTGCCCAGCCTCTACCCAGTTGAGCCACTGCGCCCCCAAATTTTAAAATTATCAGAAACAGGGCAATATGGGGCTTAAATTTTTGGATTTTTTGCAAGGAATTCGATTTTTTGAGTTAAAATTGTTAAAAATAAGAAACAATCAAAATAATCTTTTTTTTTTAATCGAAACAAAAACTTTTTTTGGTAAAGTTCAGTTTAAATTTTCTCACATTATTACGGACACCAAGAAACACATTTGTGCTTCTTTTTCTTGTCTGTCCTGTGAACACAATGGTGCTTATCCCGTTCCATTCTTCAAACTGTCTCTCGGCTAACGTATCCGTTGATCTCCCGCCACCTTTATTGCCTATTCATCCCGAGTAGTGAAAGTGAGACATCCTAGCTTTCGAATCTTTGATACTGTCTGGCTTTCGGTTTTTAGAGATAATTTTTAAAGAACTTTGGAAAAAAAATTTTTTTTGACTTAAAAAAAAAAATTTTTCAAAATGTTTAAATTGTCAAAGTTCCCCAAAACTGATTATTTCATCACACTCAACTTGTCAAGAGCTTTCATTTAAGTATAATCATGCCCCACTTTCCTCCATTTTCACAAAAGTTGGGTCTCACAGCGCGGGGTACTGTAGGCTCGCGGTGAGACTCGGAAAATTTCAAATTGGAGCAAAGTAGGTCATGTTTATATTTGAATGGAAGCTCTCAATGAGCTGGACTCAATTTTTACGTTGATTTTAAAAGATTAATAAACATAAAAATTTTAGGGATTTATGAAAAAAAAAAATTTCAAAAAATTTCAAAAAAAAAATTACCCCAAATTTTTTTCGACCAAAAACCGATTAGATATTCATAATGACACTAAAACCAGGTATCAACTCCTATTTTTCCGCCACTTGATAGCGGATCAGAACATCGATAAGCGGATCCGAAGAGGAGCTATTTCAACAAAGTCAGAGCTTCGAGAAGATTTGTTGAAAGCTACTTGTTTTTATACATAATTTATAGTTCTAAAATATTTTCTGAAAATTTCTGAAAATGATTTTTCAGGAAGTTTTCAATAGTTTTTTACCGAAAAAAATCTTTGAAACTCTACTAAGAACTTCTTAATATAAAAACTCGAATTCTTCATCAAAATTCTAGTCAAATTGGCCCCCATATTGAGCCATTTCCTATAAGTTTGAAAAATAGGTCGCGGTGGCTTCGCTGGGTAGAGGTTGGGCTGACGCGCGGAAGACAGGGGTTCAATCCCCGCTGTAGGTGAATATTTTTGTGAGACTTTTTCCATCTAACAAGAAAAGAATCTCGAGTTGGAAACTAGGTTGAACCCTGTATGTGAAATTTTTGGCCCAAAAAACCGGAAATTTTCAATTTTCGCCGCGATGGCTCAGTGGCTAACAGGTTTGGCTGTGAATCTCGACACCAGGGTTCGACCCCAGCCGGTCCCAAATTTTTTTTCCGGTACATTTTTGATCATATGAAATGGGTAAATATTGTCGAAAAAAATTTCCAAAAAAAAATTAACAACAAATCCTCACAGCTAATACTTAAGCAACAAAGCCGCTCACCTATAAATTATCTTAATGAAAATGAAAAAAGAAAATCCGCCCCGGCCGGCACAGAAGAAAAAAATTATTTAACAGATTGAGTTCACGGCTCCGCTAAACACCGATTATCCCCCGGTAGCGGGGGATATGATTTTTGGGGATTTTTCAAGGATTTTCTATACTTTCCATATTTTGATGAAAAAAATTTTACTCCATCAGTGTAACTTTTTTGACAAAATTTGTGAGAGTTACATTTTTGTAAATTTTTTCCAAAATAATGAAAAAAATGTGTGTAATGTCAAAATTACTTTAAAACAGGGGAAACTATGTTAAATTAAGCTGTGCAAAAATGTTCTGGTGCACGTTGGGGTCGAGCCCTTGACCTTCTGCGCCATAGCCTAACATGTACCCAGTTCAGCACACATTTTCACGAAATTTCTAAAAAATTTCAAAATTATCTTAATTAGGCCAATATGGGAGTCACGTTGAAATTTAATGGAGAATTCGAATTTGACGTTTAATTTACTAAAATTTAATTTTTTCAACGAAAATTACTCGACACATGGAAAGTGTTGAAAACTAGTTTCTAGCTCGAAATTTTGTATTTTTGTCACTCAAAAAATTGCAACAAAAACTTATGACCAAGCTGGGACTCGAACCCCTGACCTTCTGCACCATAACCCAGCCTCTACCCGATTGAGCCACTTCGCCCCATTTTCCGAAATTTTTGACAATTTAAAAACTACCGAAATAGGTCAATATGGGGGTCATATTGACGGAAATTTTTTGTAAAATTCGAATTTTTAGGTTTAAAACGTTTAAACCCAAATGCTAAAGACTTAAATGTTCGTTTTCCTCAAAAGTTGTGACCTTTTTTTTTGCAACTTTGTTATACCAAAACCGCAACACATAGTACAGTTCCCCCCGCCCCCAAAATTCGTTCCGCGTTGCTATTAGCATACAATGCCCCCCACGGTCACTCACCTCTGTGTGCACTCTCCCGGTTTCGCGCACTATTTCCCACGCCGCGCGCCACACCGCTTGAAACATATTTCCAGTTGGTCAGCAGCGGCTGACTGACCGGCGGCGCGGTGATAAGGGGGAGAGTCTCCAGGAATAACGGTCTGAAACACCTCTCACTGTACTACTATATTATTCTCTCTTGTTTCTGTATACTCATGTACACTTTGCCAAAGTGCTCTGATCACCCACATCGTCCCCTTATTCTAGAAAATTCCACGTCATCAACTGGGCTAATATTTGCTGAGAGTCAAGCTTCAGCATCCCATCAAACTTGGATTAATATGGTGAGTTTTCTGAGGAAACGTTCATTTTTGTACATTTTTTAGGTTTTACTGAAGAACTAGCACTCAAATCGAAAATATTTCGGTACTTGTGTATTACATGTCCTCATTTTTAAATTAAATTAAACGGTTACTCGTGAATTTTTAGCTGCGAATCTCCAAAACCAAGCTCACGGCGAGCTCTCAAAGATCCTGAAAATAGCACTTTAACGAAGTAGTGAAGGGCCAATTTTCCAAATTTACTTTGGTAGCTCATATCTCAGCGGATAAATTTTTTACCGAAAAGTCATCAACTAATATGTTGTTGATATTTTTGTAAAGAACAAGTTTGTAGTTGAAAGTTTTTGTCAAAAAAATTGTTGTTTCAGATAGAAGCGCATGAAGTGCGGCAACTGCTGCTATTGCGATTTTAATGCTTTTATCTAAAACAAAAAACTTTTGGTAAAAACTTTTAACTACAAACTTGTTCTTTACAAAAAGTTCAACAATTTATCAGTTGATGACTTTTCTTTGAAAAATTTATCCGCAGAGATATGAGCTACCAAAGTGAATAAGGAAAATTGCTTGTTTTGATCGTAAAGTGCTTCGTTACAGTGCTATTTTAGGATATTTGAGAGCTCGCCGTGAGCTTGGTTCTGGAGATTCGCAGCTATCGAATGGCACAGGTTTCATATGCAAGTCCGATGGGCACCTTCTGACGGTTCCCTAGTTAGGAAATTTTATTTCCTAAGCCTAAAAATCCAAAAGTGTGGTTCACGTTTTTATTTTGCACAACTTAAAAAATTACTATAAAAATGAGGGCATGTAATACACAAGTACCAATATTTCAATTAAAATGTATTCAACGTTAAATTCTACACCAATTTACCGCACAATACAAAACAATTTCTGAAAAAAACTTTTTTTCGGGACAATTGTTTAAAAAATTTTTAAAGGCTAATTTTTCAATTTTTCAATTATTTTATTAAAACATTCGAATCTTCCGTCTAAAATCTCTAAAATCCGTTAATTTACCCCCATATTGCCCTATTTCCGATAAGTTAAATTTGGTCTCGGTGGCTCAGTCGGGTATCTGTTGGTCTAGACTATGACGCAGAAGACCGGGGTTCTAGTCCGGTAGGAGGGATTTTCTTTTTATTTTGATTTCTTGTACAAAATAACATGTAAAAGTCTAAATTATGGGAGTTAAAAAAAGATTTACGAAAAAAAAATTCTAAAATGAAATTCCTGTCACTCTAAAACTGTTTCAACCATCAAAACAGTTATAGTAAAAAATAAAAACCACAACTGGGCTCGAACCCTCGACCTTCTGACTCAGCCTAACCTCTGACCAGCTGAGCCACTGGGACCCAATTTTTTGACTTTTCTAAAAATTTCAAAATTTTTGTAAATTGGTCAATATGGGTGTCAACTTAACGGAAATTTCATGGAGAATTCGAATTTGACAATGAATATCTTTTAAAAAAATTCTCTGAATTTAAAGTTTGGAAAAATTGTCTTAAACAGGCTAATTAACTGGAAAGTTTATGAAAAATTATAATTTTCTTATTCCAGACGCTGGGTGACCCTTGCTCCGTCGAGCAACCCCCACCTCCACCCATCGATTTCTCACGGAGCCTAATTGCTCCGACCGCTATCAAACAAGAATCTCACCTAATTCCCTCAACGCCAGGTAATATTCTAATTAATTTTTTTCGAATAAAAAATAAATATAAATATGTTCAGGCACCCCAACAGCTTTCCAACCCCCACAGCATGCGAACACACCAATCCCTGGTATTCAGCCGAATTTGTTCAATCCGGCAATAATGGCGGCTCAACTAAACGTATTCAGCAACCCACAGTTGATGGCAATGATGCAGGTAAACTATTTTCTGCAAAAATGAGAATTCGGCAAAACTGGCAGTGCAAAAATAAAAAAATAAACTTCCCATGCCGGGAATCGAACCCGGGCCGCGTGGGTGAAAACCACGAATCCTAACCACTAGACCACATGGGAGGACGAAACGAGGAGGTCTCGAGTGCCTAGAGAAGAGTGTGCGGGAGGGGCCTGCTGACTGTAGCGGAAAAAGTTATATGGCGGGGGCAAAAAGAATGTCCAATTTTTTTCGAAAAAAAAACGAAATATCTCTCAAATTCTCGACCCTAATGAAAAATTACTATGTGTCTATGTGTGTGGAAGGTCATTCGATAACCTTTTTTTTCCCTCAAAAAAATATCATGAAAGGTTTGATCTCGTTTTCAAAAATATTTTTTAACTTTTGCCCCAAAATTTGTTTTTTTTTTGTTAAATTCTCCCTTAAATTTTTGAATTTCCAGGCTACCAGAAACCCATTGTTAGGACACCCGTCAGTTGTCGGTCCACCAATGATGCCAAATATCATTCAACAGCTAAATGCCCTTCGAAATGTTCAGGTAAAAAAAATGTTGCTCAAAGAACTTTTTTTCAAAAAAATTTTCCAATTTTTCCGATTTTCTAGGATTCCTTTTTATTTTAACACACTTTAACTATCCAAACAAACCTTGAGAAAAACATTTTCCCTTACTTGGGCTCGAACCCCGGTCTTGTGCGCTACAGCCCAACCTCTACCCAGTTGCGCCACTTCGATCCATTTTCAAAAATTTTAAAATAATTAGAATCCGGTCATTATGGGGGTCAAATTAACGGAAATTGCACGCAGAATCCGAATTTCGACATGAAAAACAATGAAAATCAATGCCTCAACCTAAAAAAACACAAAATTTTAACTAGAATTAAAACAATTTTAGGTTAGGACTTGGAGTTTTTCAAATCATTTACTAAATTTTCTGCGTATACCTAATATTCCAATACCCTTTTTTCCAAAAGTTTGGACTACAAGGACAGTGTCGCGAGCGCGCGCGCTCTCTCTAAAAACAGGTTTTGATCACCGGTCGAATTGTAGCTCCGCCCACTTTCCGGGGTCCTCAGGTGACCTCTACGCTGTTTGGCAACTTTCTAGATTAATGACTTTTACATCTCTTTTTCTCTGGGTGTGCTTTGTTGAAAAACTAATTTTTAATTAAAACTAAAGTTTTGTATTTTTTCTAAACTTTTTTCTCTACAAACTTTAGAGTTAGCATAATTTAAATAAAAAATTCGAGTTCTCCATGCAATTTCCGTTAATTTGACCCCAATTTAGACTGGATTGCGATAATTTCAATTTTTCTAATTGGGTCGCAGTGGCGCAACTGGGTAGAGGTTAGGCTATGGCGCAGAAGGCCAAGGGTTCGACCCCCAGGTTTGCCAACTATTTTTTGCAAAGTGCGTTCAACCTGACTGATTGTGAACCAATTATTTTTTGCAACTCTATTTTCGTCAAAAAAGGACATTCTTCACTCGAAAATTTCCAATAACCTAGATTCCCAGTCCGAAAAACTGTACTTTTTCCCGATTTTTGATCAATTTTTGACCAACCCACCGGGCTCCAGGGGCTGCTCCTTGACCTTTATCAGTTGATAACTGTGGCGTCTTCTAAAAACATTTTTATCGGTGACACAACTTTCCACTTTTCGATACGTTTCATTCCAATTTTTTCACCTTTCTAACCTCGCTGACGTCAATCGGTCGAAGACTGAATTTCGAAATTGTTGCTGGAAATTTGCTCATTTTTATTCATTTTTTCAAGCCTAAAATTATTTTATGCTGTGTGAAAAAAGCTTGGCTCCTCTTTTTTCTTTTTTTTGCTCTGAAGAACTCTATAAATCACTAGTAAAAGGGCATGGAGAGGCTAAAAAATTTTTGAAGTATTTTAGGAAGACGTTTTTTGTCAAGGAAAAATATTTTTTATTGATTTTCAGAAAAAATTGAAAAAAAAATTATTTAGATTTTTGCAAAAATTTTTTTAAGGTTGCAAAATTCATCTTGAAACTAGATTAAAGTCTCATATTTCAACTAAGGCAGGATCAAATCATCCCGTAAAAAATATTTGGCAAGCCTGGGTGTCGAACACTTGACCTTCTGCGCCACAGCGTAACCTCTACCCAGTTGAGCCACTTCGACCATTCTCTAAAAATTGATAGCAATCGGAAATGGGCCAATTGGGGTTAAAATGACGGAAATCTGATAGAGAATTTGATTTTTTAACTTTAAAGTGTCCACAGTATAAAGAAAATCTAGAAATTATAGTGTTCCCGGTCATTGCCTCAATTTTTGTAGGTTTTTTTTTGAAAATGTTCCACTATAACTTATTATTTTCTTTAATTTTTACTCAAAATTCAAACTTTTGATTAAATTTCCGTTCATTTGAAACCGAATATTGGCCTGTTTCCGATAAGTTTGAAAAATTGGGCAAAGTGGCTCAGGTGGTAAGAGGTTTGGCTACGGTTCTGAGGGTCATCGGTTCGAGTCCTTGAAGTGGAAATTATTTTTTCTGACTGAAAGTTTGAAGAAAAAGTGAGTAATTGGAGAAATTGTTTTTGGAAAAAGCTGTTTTTTCTCGCCAATAAAAAAAGTCTAATTATTTTTCCGAAAACTTCCTTGTTATTGTTTCTCATTAATTTATCCATTTCCTTCATTGATTTTCCGTCATTTTAACACCCATAATGGTCCATTTTCGATAGTTTTGAAAATTTGTGCAGCAGTGGCTCAACTGGGTAAAAGTTGGCGTATGGTTCTGAGGTCGTGGGTTCGATCCCACTTGTGTTCAAAATTTTTTATCTGCTTTATCATTGCTTTCTCAATATTCTTAGTCAGTATACATTCCCTTTTGCCAACTTTTGATATAAAATTTTTAAGTTTTCAAGTTTTGCCCTCAAAAAACTTTGTGAAAAAAGGGGTGTAGGCGCATAATCTATAGGCTGTACACATGCATAGAGGGGATAAGCATGTGCTTGAAGAGTCAGAGGTCATGTTGCCTGGGTGATATGAGCCCCCTTTGCCTCGTGGCTCTCTAAGATGGGCTCCACCTCTCCACTTTTCTCTGCCACCTCTCTCGCGCCGGTGACCTGACACACAACCGACGGTGACTAATATTTATATACGTGTCGGAATTCTTCTCGGTTTTTTGGTCGGAAATTTTTCTGAAAAAATTGATTTTTTTTTCTGAAAAGTTTTGTTACAACTGAAGATATTCAAAATGCACGAAAAACTAGACTCCGAGGCCCAGGAGCAAGATTTCGACAAAACTGTACTAGAAATTCTATCGATATTGGATAGTCAACCGTCACAGAGTTTGGAGGTAATTTTTACAGATTTTATAGTTTTAGACATGTTTCATATGAATTTTAGGAGTTTAAATTGATTTTTTCATAAAATTCCCGTCAATTTAACCCCCATATTGACCTATTTCCGATAGTTTTGAAATTTGTAGGAATTTCGGAAAATGGGGCGAAGTGGCTCATCTGGGTAGACGTTAGGCTATGAATCAGAGGGTCAGGGGTTCGAGTCCTCGCGGTGGAAATATATTTTTGTTTGGCTGAAATAACTTAAATAGCCTTGAAGAAGTTAGAAAAAATATTTTAAAATATTTTAAATTTTAAATTTTTTGAGGAAATTTTTTTATCACAAGTTCAGTTAAAGTAAACTAAAAGTACGTGGTAATATACTTAGTTAGCCATCCAATTTCTCACATACGCTATTCTCATGTGACTTTACTTGTTTTTTATCATACCTATTATTTTATTCACATATTCATTATATGTTTTGTGGACATAAAAGTAATTTGCTAGTTATTGGAAGAATGATTCAACTTTTTTTTCGATACTTTCGGAAAATTAAAAAAAATATATGTATATCAGATTTTTGTGCAAATTTTTCGAGTTTCACGTACTTCTGCTTTCAAAACAAACCAAATAAAAAATTTTGCCAGCACTGGGACTCGAGCCCGTGACCTATTTTTTCAAACCCGGCCTGTTAGCCACTGAGCCACTTCACCCATTTAGAATATTTCAAAATTGTCGGGAGAGGGTCAAAATTGATGTCAATTTAACGGAAATCAAACGAAAATTTTCAATTTCTACATGAAAGTTTAAAAAAATGTTTTTTCAACGGTTTCGAGATCAATTTAGAGCAAACCAAATTTTTTTGTTGTTGAAAAAATCAGATATTTAGCTGAAATTTTCCAGTTTTACGTATTTCTGCTTCCAAAACAAACCAAATAAAAATTTTTGCCAACACTGGGGCTCGAACCTCTGACCTGTTTTTTTCACCTCAAAAATTTGAAAAAATTCATTTTCACCCGTTTTTGGTGGAAACAAACAGGGCAAAACAGTTTTTATATTCGAATTTCGAATTTTTGACATCACAGCGTCATAAAAATCTGTATACTTGACCTCTCAACCACGGGATGGAAACTGTACGTATATTTCTGCGTCTCCCCACACTCCCCCACGGCCTCAGCACCCCAGTAACTGAATGCCAGAGGTCAACCGTCCGTCCCCCCGTGTCGCACACCGCGCTCCTCATCATTTTCGTTTATACATGACTTTTTTCCATGTATTTCGTCAGGTTTTTATCTGTATTTTACTGGATAAAATTTTGGTTTTCTCCCGAATTTTTCTAGATTTCTTCAAAATCTCAGGGTGCATCGACACCTTTTCTTCTGAAATGTGATTACCTAGTTAACTTTAATTTTAATATACTGAATTAATCTTGCAAAAACTAAATGTTATCACGGGGAATCGAACCCCGGTGTTCTGCGCCACAGCCGAACATCTACCCAGTTGAGCCACTGCGAAGCATTAGGAAAATTTGAAATTATCGGAACTGGGTCAATATGGGGGTCAAATTGACGGGGATTTTATGGAGAACTTGAATTTTTCTAGAATCAGGTTTGAAGTTTTCATGCTCTAAAATATAGTTTTTTTTGCAGATTTTTCCGGAAAAATTCCAAAATATTCTACTTTTTTAGTGTCCATTTTTTCATTTTCTCAGAATTCTAATAATATTTATTCAAGTGCTGATAATAATAAAATAAAATAATAATGAAGAAAAAACCCCATTAGACCCGAAAAAATGAATAGCCGTCCGCCCTTATCTTCCCCTAATCCTCCCGCCGATTATTGCATTTTCGGTGCAATTTCGGGCTCACGGAGCCCACGCTATGTTATTTTTGTCTCTCTCTCTGAAACTTACCTGCCTTTTTTTAACTAGTTTTTAGGACAAGAAATTTCGAGTTGAATTGCAAAAAATCTCAGTTTAAACTTTGCTATCTAGATTTTAAATTTAAAAGTTCAAATTCCTCGCCAAAATTACGTTTATTTGATCAATTTTAACCCACTTCCGATGATTTTTTGAATTTTTCGGACACAGTAGCTCAGATGGATAGTTCGACCCCCAGGCGTGCCAAATATTCTTTTCGAGCTGAGTTCACTCTGTTAAAATTTGAAGTTTGAACGTTTAACTAGTTTCGATTAGAATTGATGAAATTTTGGATAGTTTTTGATACAAAACGGCATTATAACTATTTCAAAAATATTTTCATGTTCAAAATTTGCATTCTACATGAAAATTCCGTTAATTTGACTCCAAATTTGACCCATTTCCGATAGTTTTGAATTTTGAAGAAAGGGGTTTAAATTTAGATTTTTGGTTCAATTTTCTTTAATTATTCCTAATTTTCTCATCATTCCAGCTATCGAATGCAAACACAATGGCCAATCTGCAAAACATGTCATCAAGCCCCAAACATACAAACGGATCGTCGGAACGGAGTGAAAACTGCGGCGAGCTGTGTGTAGTCTGCGGGGACAAGGCGTCCGGGAGGCATTATGGAGCTGTTTCGTGTGAAGGGTGCAAAGGATTTTTTAAGCGGTCTATCAGAAAAAGGGTGAGAGCTTGAATATTTTATATTTTTTCAAAAAAAAAAACTTTTTTTAAAATTTTTTTTTGAAATTTCTAAATTTCTCTGAAAACCAGCTCCTTTTTTCAAATTCTTACATTAAAATTCGATTTCTCCATCAAATTCCCGTCAATTCGACCCCCATATCGACCCATTTCCATGAATTTTGAATTTTTCAAAATGGGTTGCAGTGGCTCAACTGGTTAGAGGTTGCGTTGGGGGTCGACACACCGGGGTTCGAGCCCGCTTGCGGGAATTATTCTTTTACAGTTTATAATTTGTCAGGGAAAGACGAAATGAGGACGAAATGCTGAGAAGTTCCAGATTTTCGGAAAAAAAAACAATTTCTAACAAAAATACCAAAAAAAAAAATTTTTTGCAATTTTTTTTTCGAAAACTTTTCAACTAATTAAATGTGCACTTTATGCAAATGTTTGCAAACTCAACATATTCCAGATTGGCTATGTTTGTCGGAGTCAAAAGGACTGCCCCGTCACCAAATTCCACCGTAATCGGTGCCAATATTGCCGTCTGAGGAAGTGCCTGTCAATGGGGATGAGAAGTGAATGTGAGTAGCATTTTGAATGGAATATCACTTATGAAGTAAAAGAACATGGTAGAACTGAAAAGCGGTGAAAATTAGCCCTAAAAAGGCATGGCCTAACTTTTGCACTGGTGGCCTAGAAATTCAAAATGAGGATATGTTACAATTATTTTTGAACTTACAACACCAGCAGCTTTCAATTAAATATAATCATGACCTATTTTCCTTCAGTTTGCAAAGTTTTGGGTCCCGCCACGAAAATCTCGTGGGGTACTGTAGGATTTCGTGGTGTGACCCGAAATTTTGCAAATCGAACGGAAATAGGTCATGTTTATACTCAAATGAAAGCTCCAAATGAGCTGAAAATAGTTTTGCTAAATAAAATTTTGAGAACTAATTTTTGAAAATTTTTTAAAAATTCAAAATTTAAAAAATAGCTCAATTTTCAAAATTGTATTTCAAATTCTTCTTTATCTTTCTCAGAGCTTTGAAATAAGTACAATCATGACCTACTTTCCTTAAGTTTGCAAAATTCGCCACGAAAACCTCGGGAGTACTGTAGGTTTTCGTGGTGGGACCCAAAATTTCGCAAATTCTAGGGAAATAGGTTATGATTATACTTGTTTGAAAGCTTATGGTGACCTGCTGGAGCTAACTAATTTAGTTTTGAAATAAGAAAGTGCTTTTGAAAAAAAAAACTGAAAAAAAATTTGGACAAAAAAAATTTTGGTAAAAAATTTTCATTAATTTTTTTAATTTTAAATTTTTCAGCAGTACAAGCAGAACGTCGTCCCGTAAACAACAGCTCCATGCTCTGCAACAACGACAATAACCAACAGAACACCACCCCAGAGCACCTCTCCCCGAACCTCCTGCTCTCGCTAGTCAAGTTGGAGCATGAAACAAAACTCGGCGGCCTGGAGGCCCTAATCAAGCCCGGAAGCCCAGTTATGCTCCAAAATACTCAAGATTACATGGATGTAAAACGGGAATCAATTGGAGAAGACGAGATGACTGTGATAGGCCTGGTACCTCCGTCGGCTTCACCTACCTCTTCGGGAGTTGGCAGCTCATCTTCAATTTCTGATGATTCTGGACCAATTTACACGTCTGAAAGAGCAAGATTTGAGATATCTGTACCTTTAAATACTCAGAACCCCAGAAATCACCAATATATATCGGAAATTACAACGCGACTGCTCTTTTTGACTGTGCATTTTGTTAAGGACTCCAGGGTCTCGTTACGGTGAGTAGAGTGGTGGAAGTATGACATTTTTATAGCTTTTTTAGCGGAAAAATAATAATACAAAAATAATAGTAAACTTTTCGAAAATTTTAGAAAAAAAAGTTATTTTTTTAATTTTCAAAACATTTTTTTTAATTTTCAAATTTCGTAATTTTTAGTCTAAATTCCAAGTTCAGCTCATCTCGAGCTTCAATTTAAGTATAATCATGCCCCACTTCCCTTCAATTTGAAATTTTCGGGTCCCACCACGAAACCTCGGGGGTACTGTAGTTTTCGTGGCGGGACCCAAAATGACGGAAACCTAGTCATGATTATACTTATTTTAAAGCTCCCGGTCAGGTGAAAAGAAATTTTGTGAGTAGAAAACAGGAGAAACAAAGATGGCGAAAATGTTTGAGAAAAAAAAATTTTAAAAAGTTTTTAAATGAATTCTAACATCTTTTGAGCTCCTATCAGTTTTTCGGTGACAAAATGTATTTTTCTTATTTTCTGCACAAAAAAATCCATTGTTTTCCCTTCTCCTCCTTAAATGTAAGCTGGTGGCCTAGAAACCCCAGTGCGTGGCCTAGAAATCCAATTTCAGTTCACCAAATCTGAGAATTTGAATTAGGCTCACCAAGAGCTTCAAAATGAGTATAATCATGAGTATATACCCATTATTTTGACAATTTTTGGGTCCCGCCACGAAACCCCCGGGGTACTGTAGTTTTCGTGGCGGGACCTAAAACGACGGGAACCTAGTCATGATTATACTTATTTTGAAGCTCTTGGTTAGATGAAAACAAACTTAATAAGGAGAAAGCTGGAAAAACAAAATTGGCGGAAATTTTTGAAAAAAATAGAAAAAAAACACTTTTCTAAAAAGTTTTTTTTTTCAATTCGAAGCCCTTTCACTTCAATTATTGTATTAAAAATTAATATTTAGAACCTCAACAATGGAAGGACTATTAAAATCGAAATGGTGTGACCTGTACATCCTAGCCTTAATGCAGACGGCCGATAAAATAAAACTCGGCCAGCTCCTGGACAATTTAACGAATCAAATGGCAATGGGCATGGAGTGCGGCCAATACTCGGCGGAAAAATTCGAAAAAATTAGCGAACAGATGCAGAGGCTGTTGCAATTGTCACAGTTGTTCGCCTCGCGAGAGCTCACCGCCGTGGAGTATGCCTATCTTAAAATGATCTCATTTACCGCACAAGGTAAGGTTACTGTAGATAAAAATCGATATTTTACGGTTTTTTTTTGAAAATTTGGAAATTCTGGAAAAATTTTCCAAAAATTTATTTATTTATTTTTCAATTGTTTTCCCTTTTTTTCTTTGTTTGTTTTATTGTTTGACTTCGTCTTTTTATCAAAATTTTCGCAAGTATTTTCAAATCCAAATTCTCTCGAACTTGGGTCCCACCACGAAAACCACTGTAGGTTTTCGTGGTGGGACCTGTAAATTTTCGTTGAGCAGAGTATGGCATGATTATACTTAAATGAAAGTTAATTTAGAGCTCAGTGAGATTTTTGTGTAAAAACTATAAAAAAATTGAGCTCGCTTATTTTTTTTCTTGAAAAAATAATTTTTTTGTAAAATTAGAAATTTTAATCACTCTTCAAGCTTCTTGCGATTCTATGCTCACCGAAAACTAAAATTAAAGTATACTCATGAGCTTCTTCCTTCAAATTCGAAAAAGTGGGTCCCGCAACGACAACTGCAGTACCCCCGTGCTTTTCGTGGCGGGACCCGAAAAATCTCATGTTTGAGGGAAGTATGGATTGATTATACCTAAATTGAAGCTGTATGTGAGCTGAGTAGGAATTTAATGTAAACTTTTTTTAAATTCAGAGAGACTGGGGCTCTAAAACCAAAAATTTCGATTTAAAAAAATCTGAAAATTTTTTAACACTAACTTTTTTTTTGAAATTTTTCCAAATTTTCAATTAATTTTTACATTTTCTTTTCGAGCTCGCTCAGAGCTTCAATTTAAGTATAAACATGCCCTAATCCCTTCAATTTTGAGAAAAATGGGTCCCACCACGAAGGCTACTGTAGCTTTCGCGGCGGGACCCAATATTTTTCAAACTTTAGCAAACTAGGTCATGTTTATACTTAAATCAAAGTTGAGCTGGAGCTAAATTTGATAACGAAAATGTTGAAAAACCGAAAAATTCCAAGTTTTTATCGAGAAATCTTATAATTTTCATCTCATCATTTTCCGCACCAATCTATTCAAGTTTTTACAAAAACTCAAATTTCAGATCTCCCGAGCTCAATGGCTTCCCCCGAGACGCGTAGCGTGAATCAAATGGCGTCACAGGAGCTGTTCGAGTACGTTTCCTCATCGAAAAGCACACAAAATCATATGTCAAATGAGCACATAAATGTGGACGACTCGACGTCAGAGGACAATGACACGCACGTGACGTCACAGCAATCAAGTGTGAATATTGCTGCTGAAAGGTGTGTCATTATGGGGAAACACAGGAGGGGAAATTGGGAAAATCTGGAAAAATCCGGAAAAATTCGAAAAAACCCCGAATAAAATCCGGAAAAATCTGGAAATACCCCAAAAAAATCAAAACCCCCGAAAAATCTAATTTTTAAGCTCTTGCTCTAAGATTTTCTAGTCGTGGCCTAGGTTCCACACCTGGTGGCCTACTATTTGAAAACTAGTCTCCGCAACTGAAATTTTTGAATTTAATACATTATTAGCTCTGATATGCGTATAATCATGACCAAATCATGACCAACTTCGCTCAAATATTAAAAAAAAAAGTTGGGTCTCACCGCGAAAACTACAGTACCCCTGGAGGTTTTCACTGCGAGACCCAAATTTTTCAAATTTGAGCAAAGTATGGCATGATTATACTTATTTTGAAGCTTATACCGTGCTGAATTCAAATTTATCATTTTTTCAAAATTTAGGCCATCAGATAGAAAGTTAGGCCACGACCTAGAAGTGTGAAGTTTTTGGCAGGTTTTTGACGGTTTTATCGATTTTTTTATAATTTTTCTCACTTTTTCTTAAAATTCATGTGGTTTTGTAGAAATGCAAAAAAGAAAAAGTGGAAACTGGAAAAAATTTTAAAATATTGATTTTTCAGATTTTCACGGATCCTGCAGCTTCTCCCCTGTCTCCGCTGGTTCGATCCTGCAACAATTGTGGAAATATTCTTTTCGGGCCTAATTGGCCCAATGTCTATTGAAACCATCATCCCATTTGTCCTGCAAATGAATTTGATGAGCTTTTTCGACCAAAAAATGGAGCTCGGCAGCGGCGGAGCATCGGATACTCTCTCAACATCTTCGCTGAGCGAGATGATGAATAATCAGTGATCTTTTTTTTCAACTTTCAGTATTATTGTGTAGTATTTTTTTTACTATTATTGAGTTTTTGAAAAAAAATTTCGAAAAAAAAAATTTTTTTTTCGAATTTTTTTTTCCAAAAATTATTTTCCCACCCAATCTTCCACATTTTCCCCGTTTTCAATAATGTCACAATTCCCAGTTTGAATACCTCTTTTTGGTCTATTTTCAGCCCCAGTGTACATAACCCCACCCACACACAAAAAAACTCATTTTCAGTGCTTTCAGTCCCGGAAAAAATTTTGGGATTTTCGCGGATTTTGGTTTAAAATTTTTATTTTTTATTTTAAAACTTTAAGTTTGTAAAATTTGAATTCAGTTCGCTGTTAGCTTCAATTTAAGTATAATCACGGGAAGGTTTCATCAATGTTGGGTCCCGGTGCGAAATTCTCGGGTTACTGTAGGTTTTCGTGGTGGGACCCAAAGTGATGGGAACCTAGTCATGTTTATACTTAAATGAAAGGTCTCGATAAGCTAAACTCAAATTTTTAAATGAAAATCTGAGAAATGTCTGCAATTTTCGCTTCGAGACCCATTTTCTGAAATTTTTCATTAATTTTTAAAATATTTTAATTCAGCTCACCTAGAGATTTTATTCAAGTATAGTCATGCCAAACTTTCAATTTTTTTTGAAATTTTTGAGAATGCTGTGTCTCGCCACGAAAGTCAGAGCTACAGTACTCTATCGTGGTGAGACCCAAAAATGTTCAAACTATCCGGAACCTAGTCATGATTATACTTATTTTCAAGCTCTTAATCTCAAAAATTCAAATTTTAAACTAATAATCCAAGAAACCCAATACTTTTTCCAAAATCTCCATAAATTTCCTTTCCAATCAACCATCCGGTTCGTAATAAGACCCCAATCCGTTTTCTTCCTAATAACTACAGTATCCTTGCCCCGCCTCTTTTATTTTATCGATTTTTTTGTTCCATTTGGGCTTTATTTTCAAAGCTTTATAGGCTTTTCTCCCCCTCAACTCCATTAGCAAATCGGTTAGGTAGCCCCGCCCACTTTTTATTGATTTTTTTCGGAAATAATACTTTAAGCAATATTTATGTGCATTTTAGAAGGTTTTTTTTCTATTTTTTTTTTAATTTTTAATTTTTTTTCCGCTTTAGTCATATTTATATATTGTACCCCTCCCAAGCACCCATCACCTTGTCACCTCCAATTGGTTTTATCGCTAGATCCCTCAAATTATGATAATTAAACACATTTGAATGAAAAAATCAATCAATAAATGATTGGAATTTAAACATTTTTTAAAGGAAATTTTTTTGAAAATTTTTTGAAAATTTTTTTTCGACCATTTTGAATTTTTTTTTTTAAATTTGAATTTACAAAATTTGAGTTCAGTACGCTGAGAGCTTCAATTTAAGTATAATCACGGATAGGTTTCCTCAATTTTGTGTCCCGGCGCGAAATTCTCGGGTTACTGTAGGTTTTCGTGGCGAGACCCAAAGTGATGGGAACCTAGTCATGTTTATACTTAAATGAAAGCTTTTCATAGGCTTAACTCGAATTTTTATATGAAAATCTAAAAATGTCTGCAATTTTCGCTTCGGGGCCATTTTTTGAAATTTTCCATTATTTTTTTTATTTTTTGAATTCAGATCGCTTATAAATTATCGATTTTTTGAAGAAAAAACATTGGAATGTTTTAAAATTTAAAAAAAAAGGAATTTTTAAAATTTTGCAATTAATCAATTTTTATACATGATTATGAAACTGTAGAAAAGAACTATTTTAAAAAAACGGTGTTTGAATCCTCAAAGATAACACTGTTTTACTAGTATTTATAAAAACATTTAAAAATCAGATTTTTTTTTTCAAATTTCCCTTATAAAAACTCATTTCCTCTCTAGAACAAGTCCTGTAAAGACGGAAGCTTCAAAACTGAAAGTTCTCACAGAAAAATAACTAGTTTTGCATTACAGCGAACATAAATGGAACAACTTGAACGTAATACATTTTCTGTTACACTATAATAAACAATGTTTCTTAACACAAAAATTTTGGAACGGACGTTTTTTTTAGCGTTTTTTAAACCTATTTTTCGATTTAGTGTTTTTTGTTCAATTATTCAATTATTTTTATTTATTTAAAGTATTTAATTGGTGAATTTGAACACTACTCTAATAACCCATATCCTTTTTTTGTCAGAAATTATATTTTTTTAAAGAAAATCCATATTTAATCATAATAATTCCAAAAAAGCAGACATTTAAATTTCAGGTGGTATCTGGTTATAGTTTGGCAAAACAGGTATAATTTACTTCAAAGAAAGTTTGATGATTCGATAATTTGGCAGCAATTTTGAAAAAAAAGCTTTCATGAGCAAGAGTGAATTTTCTTCTGCAGTATTATTTTTATTTTCGATAATTTGAAATTTTCCACAGAAATTTGAATTGCCGCCAAAAAATTCAAGAAACTCTCATAACTCTATGAAAACCAGTATTGCTAAAAGTCGTAAAACTTCCTAGTGAGATCATTATCTTCATCATGAAAGAGAGAGAGAGTGACACAAAGTGAGGTAGTTGTCTCTGAATCGATCAATACCCTTTCCATGTGTATTTGGTTCAATTCGAATTATATATCCATCGGTTACACACACTATTTTTGTTTTCCCTCCCTTTTTAGTGTAGTATAGTTGTTTTAGAGTATTTCTTAACTTGTTATTCCGACTGTGAGAAAAATAAATACATTATTGTATTATTTAAATTTAAATATTAGGTCTCCAAATAAGTTCCGGGTCAAAAATCATAACTTTTTTTGCCTTTTATAGATTTTTTTTGAAACTTTGGGAATTTATGTTATCAACTATGACCTTTCATTTTGAAATGGTCACAAAATTTTTTGACCACCCGGAGTGCCCTAACTCGGAGCCATTTTTTTCAGGCATTTTTCTGATTTCGCTTCTTTTCAGCTTTGAACTAAGGTTTGTGTGCGGATTTTACTTTGTTTAGAATACATCGTAAGAAATCAACAAAAGTTTGGAAAAAAATCCGTCCAAAAAATTGTTTTTTGGTGTGTCGTCAAAAAACTTCAAAAAAATGTTTTTTCGAAAGTTTTTGATTTTTAGTATAAAAATGATGTAATCATGTGTAAACTATTTTTAAACACAAAACATTTGAGTTTGAAATTTGGATCTCGAGAAATACTCAAAAAACTCAAAAATTCTTCGAAAAAATTATGTTTTCTATTATCATTTGAGTGTGACGAACTTAGTTAAAATGTTTTGTATTTGTAAAAATAGTTCACACATGACTACATCATTTTTGTATGAAAAATCAAGAATTTTCGAAAAAAAAATTTTTGAAAAAAAATAAAAAATTTTTTGACCACCGACCAAAAAAATTTTTGGACGGATTTTTTTCCAAACTTTTTTTGTTTTCTTACACTGTATTCTAAACAAAGCAAAGTCCGCACATAAACCTCAATTCAAAGCTACAAAGAAGCGAGATCAGAAAAATGCTTGAAAAAATTGGCTTCGAGTTAGGGCACTCCGAGTGGCCAAAAAATTTTGTGACCATATCAAAATGAAAGATCATAGTTGATAACATAAATTCCCACAGTTTCAAAGAAATCGATAAAAGGCGAAAGAAGTTATGATTTTTGACCCGGAACTTATTTGGAGACCAAATAACTAGGTTAAAGGTGGTGTAGTCGATTTTTTTAATTGCTTTATTAGACTCAAAATCGACTGACAACACCGAATTTGGGTTTCGTTCCCCCCAAAATGATTTCCATATTTTCTAATTGAGACGTGAACTTTTTTTCATTCTCAGGCTTAGGGAAATGATTTTCTAAGCCTTAGAAAAATGAAAACAGTATTAAAATGAACATTCACGTGTGGATTAAAATTAAAAAGGTAGTGTTGAATAATTAAAAATCATTTTGGGGGGAACGAAACCCATAAGTACCCGAATTTCATAATGGAATTTCTTGAAAATTTCTCAAAAAAAGTTATGACGGCGAAGTTATGATGACCGAAAATTAGTTGAAATTTGACCAACTTGTCAAGCGGCTGGAAACTTCTTTTTTTTTTTGAAATCACCATAGAATTTTGAGTATAAAATGTAATTATCTTGCGTTTTCAACTCGATTTAGGTAAGTGTTCAATGGACGAAGAGATAACAAAAAAAAGAAATCACCATCAAAAATATGTTATATGTTGTAAATATACCCTTTGTAAAATTCTGTAAATAATGTAAATTCTGTCGGACGAATTAGTAATTTCCAATTAAACATTCAAAAGTACATTTCTGCACAGCAAAATTACCTACATCCCCCACCAACTAATCACCCCCGTCTTCCGCATTCCGTCGCCTGACCTGATTCCTCTACTCCGCTGCTGCTCCGTAGAAACTTTTTGTTTGTGCTCCGGTCGTTATCGACTCATGCACTCGCGCCAATCCGTTTTCGGTCTCTCTTCTTTTCAACACCACCCAAAATGACAACAGAGACGTTCGTTTTGATATGTTGCTATATTGATGGCCGAACTTTCTCGTTAGATTTTTTCAAACTTTTATTATGAATCAAAAACTATGAATTAATGAATATATACAGCTTCATAAATTATTTAAAGCAACTCAATTCAATATGGCATATTTCCAATACAATTACTTCATGACCCTTTCATTGTCCCTTTTCATGAAAAATTTCTTGGTAATGAAATAAGTGTTACCTATAACAACAACTATATTGGTAAACATGATTTTAAAATTAAAACCTTTTTTCAAATATGCTACTTTATTTTAACTTTTTTCCTTCATTATACTAATATTCACGACTGGCAGAGTAAATAGAAAAAAGTTGATGCGTAATTTTTTCGGCATACAAAAAACCTGATGGGAGATTAATCATCAGTTCATTTTCACCACGTGACTCTATAATTTATGAGTTAGTTTGTTATGTTAAAATTGCAAAACACAGACTTTTTATCACTTCTGATAGATGTTATTTTGTTGATAAGAAACATATGATCTTGGAATTTGGAAATATTATTTTGGTTTTTTTTTTCGAGAATTAATTTAGATTTTTTTATACTGAACTGTTTTTTTATTATTTTTATTTATAATGAAATACTTGTTCCGGGTTCTACCGCGAGCTTTCGCGACAGGACCCAGATTCAAGAAAATCTGGTCATGATTATACTTGAATTGAAGCTCTAGTCCAGCTAAATTTAAGTAATATAGTCTTGAGCTTGTTAAATTTAAAAATTTCGTAAACCTTCAAACTTTTAGGTCTTGAAACGGAAAATATGACTATTTTTGAAGTTTGTCAAGCTTTCAACATTCTGAATGGAAATCCAATTTCTGCTCAATGAGAGCTTCAATTTGCGTATAATCATGACGCAGTTTGTTCAAGTTCAAAAAAAGTTGGGTCCCGCCACGAAAACCTACGGGGTTACTGTAGCTTTCGCGGCGGGACCAAATTTTTATAATTTTTTTGAAAATGAACGGAGCCTGGTCATGATTATACTTAAATGAAAGCTCTCAATAAGCTAAATTTAAAAACCATAATAAACTAATTGAAAACTGGGTCCTACCGCGAAAAACCTTGGGGGTTACTGTAGTTTTCGCGTCGGGACCCAAAGTGACGGGAGCCTAGTCATGATTATACTTATTTTGAAGCTCTCGATGAGGAGAACTTAAAAATCATAATTTTGAGCCTATCTTACCCGACTTGCTCGAAAAATTCCGAGTTTTTGGGTCCCAAAGCGAAAAACCAAAAAGTACTCAATTTTTCCCCAGTAAAACCGTATTCTAACCGCATTTTCTCTAGTTTCTTCGACCAAACTTTAATTGAATCTTATCACAAAAATCTCTTTTCGATCACCATTTCCCAAATGTACGTGCAATAAAAACGGAATCACGTCACCTGGTGGCCCCGTTGGCTTCTGAACCGACTGATTGTTGATCGTTCGACGAAGAAACTGTAGGAGGCGGGGTTTGGCATGTTTCTGGTCAAAAAGACGCTGAATTTCAAGGTCAGACACAGTTTTTGTCTTGAAAACTGTGAAAAAATGAGAAAAAACCCAAAAAGTAGACCTAAAATTTGGTTCTTGCTAATTTTCCAGTCGAGACCCAACAATTTTAAATTTTCTTTGAAATTTTAAGACTTAGCGTACCGAGACCTTTAATTTAAGTATAATGCTATATTTTGTTGAAGTTTGAAAAAAGTTGGGTCTCGCAACGAAAACCTAAAGTAACCCGGGCATTTCGCGGTGGGACCCAATGTTAAAGGAACCTGGGCATGATTATACTTAAATCGAAGGTCTCGGTGAGCTGAATTTGAAGAAATAAATAAATAAAAAATCGAAAACGGCCTGAGAAAAAATTTGAAATTTTTTTTAAAATTTTCTTTTCTAATTTTTATTGGCAAAAATCAGCATGTTGAGACCTTTCATTTAAGTATAATCATGACCTACTATGCTCAAATTGAAAAAAATTGGGTCCCGCCACGAAAATCTACAGTAACCCAGGGGTTTTCGCGGCGGGACCCAATGTTAAAGGAACCTGGGCATGATTATACTTAAATTGAAGGTCTCGGTGAGCTGAATCTGAAAATTTTGTTTTAAAAAATTTAGAAAGGCTTCGTGGAACTTTTTGAAAAAAACTCGAAATAATTTTTTTTCAAAAAATTTTTTTGTTGACATTTTTTGGCACGCTGCCAACAAATCAAGTTTTTGCCAGTCTCTGTAACATTATGGGTTCACACCGGCCTTATCAAGGCCTTATCACACAACGCCTTTATATCATTTCCGACCAAATTTTGTCGTCACTTGTTCAAAGATTTCTCTGATTTTTCCCATTTCTCTGAGTAATTGTATAGCAAAAAATGCCTAGATGGGTTGTCTTTTATTTTGAATTGAAAATAATTTATTCTTGAAATAAAAACCGTTTTCAAAAAAAAAACTTTTTTTCAGACATTTTTTTTCATAAAATTTTCCCCATAATTTGTAATTCTAACTATAAGAATTTTGATTCAAAACTTGAAAATTTAGCTTTAGATTGTTTATAGCTTTCATTTAAGTATAATCATGACCTACTTTCCTTGAAATTGGAAAAAAATTGGGTCCCACCACGAGGGGTACTGTAGGGTAATGTTTTCGTGGCGGGACCTAAAAACTTCCAAATTGGAGCAAACTGGATCATGATTATACTTAAATTAATGCTCTTGATGAGCTGAAATCGAAATTTTTGCTCATTTTCTTTTATTTAAAAAAAATACGCATTTTTGTGTCTCAAAACACTATTTTTCCTAAATTTTCGCCCTAAAATCACCGTTCTTTCCAGATTTTTCACCTCGAAAAAACATTGAATGAGACTTTTGCTACTTCTCCCAATACTTTATGCATCACTGGTATGGATTACTGTAGCCAGACCGCTAACTTACAGTACCCTCCATTTTCAGGACCCCGCCGCCGGTCTAACTCCCGGCGAGAACTGTGAAATGTGTCAAATCGTGTTGCGCACGGTTTTTGGGCATTTTTCAGCTAATGTACCATCCAGGAAGAAGCTGACGAATCAGTTGAAGCACGAATGCAAACGACACTTTCATGTAGGTTATTTCAATGTTTTTTTTTTGGAAAAACTGGCAGAATTTCGCGTAAAATCAAGTTTTCAAGATTTCTCATCGAAAAATTCAAATTTACCGCGTAATTTCCCTTATTTAACCCCCACATTGGCCTGCTTTCCAAAAAAATTTTTTGAAAAATGGGTGTCAGTGGCTCAGCCGGGAAGCGGCTAGCCTATGGCGCAGAAGACCTGGGTTCCACTCCTCGCTAGGGCCAATAATTTTTGCTTTGCATAATATATTGAAATAATTACGAATCAGTCAAAAAGGACCAATGATTTTCATAATTTTCAGTAATTTCTGAAATTTCAGTAAAGAAACCCGATGAATTTTGCTCAAAATCTAATTTAATAACATTTTCATCGAGAAATTCAAATTACCGCGTAGTTTCCGTTAATTTGATATATTGCCTACTTTCTCAAAAAATCTTTTGATAAATTGGTGTGTGGTGGCTCAGCCGGGAAGGGGCTAGCTTATAGCCCAAATGACCGGGGTTCGACTCCCCGCTATGGCAATAATTTTTTTCATGGCTTATTGATGTAAGAAATAAAAAAAATAGTCTAAATCCACAGTTTTGTTATAAAAAATCTTAAAAGTTCACATAATTGCCGCCTAAAAGTAGGTCAAAACCCTTTATCATTTGCAGTATCGACGACGCTGCCTCATGGCGGTCAAGGACCAAGGTGACTTCCTGTACCGAGAAATGACCGGTGGAGATTTCAAGCCGATTAAGCCGTGTTTCATTATGAAGGTTAGTTAAAGCCCGCTGGGATCTGCAAAGTTCGATAAATAATTGAAAATCGATAAATCATTGATATGATAATTTACAGAATGTTCCAAAATGTTGATTAAATTCATCAGAAAATCAATAAATTTTCCAAAGAATCAATAAGTTTCTTTGAAAAATCGATACTCTGACAAATCTATAAATCACCGCGTTCTGGCCTTCCCAGATATGTCCTAGTTCGGCAAACTCTTCCATTTCAATTTATGAGGGAACCCGTTATCAATTTCTTTGAAAAATCGATAATTTTAACAGAAAATCAATATATCTTATAAAAATCAATAAATTTCTTCCAAAAAATCGATAATTTTTCCAGGAATGCAAACGCCTTCAATCACCGCTTCCCGAAGACTTTCAACCGGATAATTCCACGTATCCACCACTGGACATGACGTCATCAATCATTTCATTGGATGCTCCAACGACAATTGCACCGCCCGATGTGCAAGAATGACCATTTTTTGAACTTTTTTAATTTTTTTGATTGTGAACGGGTTTATTCAGGGAATAAGAACTGATTGTGTTATTTTTGTTTTGAAAAAGTCTGCAAAAATATCGAATTTTATCGATTTTTCTAAAACTTGTAGATTTTTCAGAATTCTTCAGGAAAATTTTATCGATTTTTTGCAATTTTATCGATTTTTCTGAAATTTTATCGATTTTTTTAAAATTTCATCGATTTTTCGGAATTTTATCGATTTTCTGAAATTTTATCGATTTATTCGATTTTTCTGAAATTTCATCGATTTTTCGGAATTTTATCGATTTTTCTGGAAATTAATCGATTTTTAGGAATTTTATTGATTTTTCTGAAACTTGTAGATTTTTCAGAATTCTTCAGGAAAATTTTATCGATTTTTTTGGAATTTTATCGATTTTTCTGAAATTTCATCGATTTTTTCGATTTTTCTGAAATTTCATCGATTTTTAGGAATTTTATTGATTTCTCTAAAACTTTATAGATTTTTCCAAAAGATTTTTTTTTCGAATTTTTGCAGTACAAACTATATCAGGTTTTATAAGGAAATGAAAACGAACCACAAAACAACAATGATTGGGACAAAAAATCAACAAAAAAGCAGCAAAAAATCAATAAATTAATTAATCTTTCCATCGATGAGCACACGCGTTATCAGCACATCTGTAGAAGATTGTCGAAGGTTCATCGGCGGATCTTGTCTGAAGTTGCATGAAATAGGCCCGGCCGTGGGAGCATACCGGGCACGTTTCTGAAAATAATTATCGAATTTTGTTGGGAACTTTTATCGATTTTTTGGAACGTTATCGATTTTGTAAAATAGTATCGATTTTTTTTTGGGAAATTTTATCGATTTTTTTAACGAAATTTAGTATCGATTTTCTGGTTTTTTTTGTGAAATATGTCGCTTTATCGATTTTTTCAAATTTTTAAAAGAAAATTTATTGATTTTTTTTTCAGGAAATTTTTGTTATTTTCTAGAATTTTTGTAGGTTTTCTTTGGAATTTATTGCTTTTTCTGAATTTTTATTCTGAGAAAAACATTTTTTAAATGAAAAATATATTTTTCTGATATTTTATCGATTTTTCTGAAATTTTATCGATTTTTTGGACATGTATCGACTTTTAGAATTTTAACGATTTCTCTGAAATTTTATGAATTTTTCTGATATTTTATCGATTTTTCTGGAATTTTATCCATTTTTTTGAAACTTTGTCGATTTTTCTGGAATTTTATCGATTATTTTGCATTTTTGAGATTTCATAGATTTTTCTAAAAAATTTTGTATCAATTTTTTAGAATTTTATCGATTTTTTGGAATTTTATTGATTTTTTCAAAATTTCATCGATTTTTTCGGAAATTTTATCCATTTTTTCGGAAATTTTATCGATTTCTCTGAAAATTTATCGATTTCTCTGAAAATTTATCGATTTTTTTGGAATTTTATCTATTTTCTAGAATTTAACCGATTTTTCTATAATTTTATCGATTTTTTTTCGGAATTGTATGAGTTTCTCGAAATTCACTAGATTTTCCCGAAATTAAATCAATTCTGCCAAAAAAAAAAACAGAAATTTCAACACAAATTTACTAGGAAATTTCAGTTTTCTGTCATTTTTTGTTGTGCGAATTTCTGCAAAATTGATTTTTTTTCTCCTCCAAATTGGTCAATAATTTTGTTCAAATTATACAAGTTTTCAGTTAATTTTTTTTTGTTTTTTTAGTGATTTTTCCAATAAAACGGGTCCCGTACCATCGGTAACCTGAGCATTAGCCCATGCTCCTGGACCACCGAGCACATCATCAATATCCTTAAGTTTTGGATATATACGACTTGTGACAGTTTGTGTAACGGGACACACGTAGGGACACGCGGGACACGAGAATCTCATACATTGTTCGCCAGACTCGATTTGTAGAACACAGCCGCATTCCGGGCAGAATGTCAGCATTTTTCTGAAAAAAAAATTATTTTAAAAATCTTTTTTGGAAAATTTGGTTGAAAAGGTTTAAATTCAAATTTCTAGCGAAAAATTGAATTTTTTTAGTTAAAAAAATGTTTCTGGTTAAAAAACTGAATTTTTCAGAGATTTTCCTGAAACTTCTTCGATTTTTGTCGAAGTTTTATAGTATTTCCTGGAATTTTATCGAGTTTTCTGAATTTTTATGGAAAAATTAATTTTTGAGGAAAAAAAAACCGATTTTTCGGAAATTTCATCGAAAAATTAATTTCCTGACGAAAAAATTGAATTTTTTCAATCTAAAAAAATTTTTCTAATAAAAACCGATTTGTTGGAAAATTTTGGATAAAAATGTCTAAAAATTCAGAGATTTTTCGAGAATTTCATCGAAAATTTGAATTTTTCATTTTTGTAATTATTTTTAAGTTCAAATTTTCTGCCAAAAATTAACTAAAATAAAAAAAAATTTCACAAAATGATCATTTTTAGCTTAAAATTCGGATTTTCTAGAAAAATTTTCTAAGAAAAACCGTCAGAAAATTACAGAAAATCAGTGGGAGTTTTTCAACAAAAAAAAAAAAAGATTTTTTTGTGAAAATTTTTTTGAAAAATTTGGGCAAATTTTCGATTTTTTCTGGCAAAATAGCCACAACAAAAATATACATTTTCTGGTCAAAAACCTGGAAATCTTTGAAAAAAAAAATGGAAATTCAACGAAAAGTTTACTCTCAACAAACAAAGGACGGGAGGGGGGGTTATAATAATCGATATTAATAGTAATTTGGAAACTGAAAAGTCAGAAGAGAATCCAAGAGAAATTAGATTTTTAAATGATAAAAAATTGAAAATTTTGAGGTCAAAAATTGGATGGTAGGGGGGAAATTATTAGGAAGAAGAAGAAGAAGAAAAATGAGATAATTATTCAAAAAAATTATGGAAATTGGAGAGTTTAGGGGGGGGGGGGGGGGGGGAATGACGATGTTAAGCCAAAAAATGACGTTTTTTTTCCCGAAAAATCATCGCAAAAATCAGTGAAAAAACGAGAAAATTTATTGATCAACAGTCTCCACATGAGCAACTCCTTCAGTAGCTTGACGGAAGAAAAAGGCGGCTGCCTGGGCTCCTCTCTCATTGTATTTCACATCGTCCGATTGCTCTCCGTTCGCCGAGCTCGCCGGCACTTCAGTGAGCTCCTCAGCGATCACCTCCTCCTCCACGTACTCTTCGCCGTCGAAAATGTAGCGTTCACCTGGAAAATAGGAACACTTTATTGCATTTTTAATGAGAAATTCGAATTCAGCTAGCTGAGAGCTTTCAAATAAGTATAATCATGACTAGGTTTGATTGAATTTTTTTTTGAGAATTTTGGGTCCCACCACGAAAATCGAGAAATTTTCGTTTTGAGACCTGGATTTTGTAGATCTTAAGTACTGTATCTGAATTCAGCTTGCTCAGAGCTTTCAAATAAGTATAATCATCACTAGGTTCTGATGATTTTAAAATTTTTTTATGAAAATTTGGGTCCCACCACGAAAACTACAGTAACCTTTTGTGGCGGGACCTTTTTTTCTGGTTTACACTACTGTATTCGTGCTCAGCTCACCGAGAGCTTTCAAATAAGTATAATCATGATTACGTTATGAATTTTTATAATTTCTTTTGCAAATTTCAGGTCCCACCACGAACTTACTGTAGTTTTCGTGGTGGGACCCACAAAAATTGTAATTTTTACATAATTTTGTCGTTTTTGTTAAAGTCACAGCTCGTAGAGAGCTTTCATGGCTACGCTACTTCAATTCTAAATATTTTTGCAAATTTCAGGTCCCACCACGACGAGGGTACTGTAGTTTTCGATGCGGGACCCAATTTTTTTTTTTAATTCGAGCAAAGTAGGTCTTGATTATACTCATTTCAAAGCTCTCAGCGAGCTTAACTCCAATTTCACGTCGAAAATCGAGAAAATTCAAAATTCGTGGTGGGTCTCGCAGCGAAAAATTGTTTTTTTTCACGAAAATCGAAATTTTGAAAAAAAAAATTCCAGTTTTTTAAATTAAAAATAGTATGGAAGTACTGACAATTTTCTGTACAATTATGGGTAAAAAAAGGGAAAAAAGGATTTTTCTCAACTTTTCGCTCCGGGACCCAAACCTTTCAGAGTTTCACTGAAATTTGTTTTTTTTTTGTTTTTTTCATATTCAGCTCGCCGAGAGCTTTCATTTAAGTATAATCATGGCTAGGTTACGGTAGATTAGAAAATTTCTGGAAATTTTCGGTCCCACCACGACGGTGTACTGTAGATTTGGTGACAGGACCTATAAATTGCGGTTTTTACGATTTTTTATAGCTTGAGCTTTCAAATGAGTATAATCAAGCATAGGTTACTTCAATTTTGAATATTTTTGGGAATTTTGGGTCCCAGCGCGAAAACTACAGTAACCATTTCGCGTGGCGAGACCCAAATTTTTACGAAAATGTCCAAAATCATCGACGGAACCTAGTCATGATTATACGCAAATTGAAGCTCTCAGCGAGCTGAACACAAATTCAGTAGTGAAAATTCAAAAAAAAGGTCCCGCCACGAAGGGTTACTGTGGTTTTCGTGGTGGGACCCAAAATTCTCGGAATTTTTCAAACTTTCACTAAACCTAGTCATGATTATACTTAAATCAAAGCTCTCAGTGAGCTGAACACGAGTATAGTAGTGAAAATTCGGAAAAAGGTCCCGCCGCGAAATGATGCATGATTCAAATGGATTTTTCTCGGAAAAACTCGATTTTTTTCGAAATTTTCCAACCTTCAAATCTGGGTTTTCCAGAATTTCCAACAACATGATGATGCCCCCCATCATCATCATCCTCATCATCCTCTGCTGCTCCATGCGAATTCATCATTTTCATACGTTTCATCGAACTAGTCGATGATGGACCACCGGCTTCATCCATATATTCAGTGTGGTGTTGGGGCGGCTCGCCGAGCATCTCGTCGAGCTGCTTTTTCATCGAATTCACAACGTTATGAATGACAATATCATAGTCTTCGGAAGTTGATCCCATTAGGGTATTCATCCATTCGGTTAGCATTTCCGCGTGATTTTTCGGTGGTCCTAGGCGACTGTCGAGCATTGAGGCTATGCGATTTTCGATGCGGCGACCCATTTGGCGGCAAACCTGGAAAATGTTCAAGATTAGAGTGTGAAATTATTGTGGAATTTGAGTCTAGCTCAACGAGAGCTTTGATTTAAGTATAATCATGCCTAGGTTTGGTTAAATTTCGAGAAACTGCAAAAAATTGGGTCCCACCACGAAATCCACAGTAACCCTTCGTGGCGGGACCTTTTTCCGAATTTTCACTACTATACTCGTGTTCAGCTCACTGAGAGCTCTGATTAAAGTATAATCATGACTAGGTTTAGTGAAAGTTTGAAAAATTCCGAGAATTTTGGGTCCCACCACGAAAACCACAGTAACCCTTCGTGGCGGGACCTTTTTTTTGAATTTTCACTACTGAATTTGTGTTCAGCTCGCCGAGAGCTTTGATTTAAGTATAATCATGACTGGGTTTAGTGAAATGTCGAATTTTCCGAAATTTCCAGGTCCCACCACGAAAACTACAGTAACCCATTTCGTGGCGAGGCCCAAAAAAATCCAAAACTACGCGAATCAACAGCTCTCGACAAACTTTAATCAGGCTAAAGCCTAAAATGTAAATTTATTGGGTCTCGGAGCGAAAAAATATTAAAAATTTTCGGTGAAAATCAGAATATCGCTGCGAGACCCAGTTTTTTCACAAAATTTTGAATTCCAATCTCACATTCGTGTTCAGCTCACCGAGAGCTTTGATTTAAGTATAATCATGACTAGGTTTGGTGAAAATTTGAAAAATTCCGAGAATTTTGGGTCCCAACACGAAAACCACAGTAACCCTTCGTGGCGGGACCTTTTTTTTGAATTTTCACTACTGAATTTGTGTTCAGCTCGCCGAGAGCTTTGATTTAAGTATAATCATGACTGGGTTCTGACAATTCTGCATATTTTCGAAATTTCCAGGTCCCATCACGAAAACTACAGTAACCTCGTTTCGTGGCGAGACCCAGAAATTTCAAATTCACCGGAACCTAGTCATGATTATACGCATTTGAAAGCTCTCGGCGAGCTGAATTCGATTTTGCTCAATTTTCCGCCGTCGAAATTCGTACCATTTGAGCGACTCTAGCCGCATCTCCGCCGTTGTGACGTGGTGGATTGAGCAACGAGTCGGGCTCATTATAATAGACTTCTTCAAACATTTCATCGTCATAATAGACACCATTGTCGTCCATTCTTCGATGCATACGTTTACGGGCATTCGCCATCACATATCGACGCATTTCATAGGCCTGAAAAACTGGGAATTTTTAGCGAATTTCCGGGTGAAAAAATGGGGCTGAAAATGTGGAAAAGTTCGGAAAAAAAATGATAAAAATCGTCGAAAATTGTTTATTTTTCGACGTTTTTTTTTAAATCAGGCTTTAAAATGAGTTTTAGAGTTAAAAAATCGTGTAAAATTCATCGGAAAACGCATCTTTTTTCAATGAAAATCTAGAAAAATTGAAAATTTTTGAAGAATTTCCATATAATAAAATGCCCAAATTTTTAGTTTCGTAAGAATTAGCTTAAAATCTTCAAAATTTGCAATTTTTAGCGAATTCATTCAGTGAAAAATCGTATAAAATTGGTTGAAAAATATGGAAAAATCGTGTTTTTTTAAATTCACGTTTTTCGGATAAAATCGTCAAATTTTTAACTTTTTTTTCCAATTTTCAGTTGGGAACGTGACTGAAAATCGTCTAAAATTGCAATTTTCAGAGCATTTTCTGTGAAAATCGTCGAAAAGTGGCTTGAAATTGTCTAAAATTGGGCTTTTTAAAGAATTTTTAGGTGAAAAATTTCTGTGGCATTTTCTGTGAAAATTTTCAGAAATATGCTAAAAATCGTCGAAAATTGTTGATTTTTTGACTTTTTTAAAATCAGTTTTTTTTGGGAAATTTTCAATGAAATTCTTCAAATTTTGACATTTTTCAAGCCTGAAAAATCGTGATATTTGTCTGAAAGCAATTTTTAAATTTTTCAGTTAAAATCTTCAAAAATTGGAAACAAGTGTTTAAAAAGGAGAATAAATTGAAGAATTTTCAGTGTAAAAAAACAAATTATGGCATTTTTCAATTTTTGGCTGGGAAATTGACTGAAAATCGTCAAAAATTGACTAAAATCGTCAAAAATTGACTAGAATCGTCAAAAATCGACTAAAAATCGTCAAAAATTGACTAGAATCGTCAAAAATCGACTAAAAATCGTCAAAATTTGACTAAAAATCGTCAAAAATTGACTAAAAATCGTCAAAAATTGACTAAAAAACGTCAAAAATTGACTAAAAAACGTCAAAAATTGACTAAAAATCGTTAAAAATTGACTAAAAATCGTTAAAAATTGACTAAAAATCGTTAAAAATTGACTAAAAATCGTTAAAAATTGACTCAAAAAAAAATTGACTTAAAATTGACTCCATAAATTTTCGGATTTTCGTGAATTTTTCAATTTTTTACATGGAAATTATCGGATTTTCACATTTTTTCGCAAATTTTTACCTGTTTCTTATTGATAATCTCCCGTGGATCGGTTTCTCCCGTTTCCACAAATCTCTGTACAGTTTGCAGTGGTGAATCACTTCTCAGCAATTCCTGAGCCACTGAACGTGTGTCACTGTACAGTTTGGGCGTCTTTCGGAGCTCAATTGGGTTATCCGATAGGTAATTCACGTGATACTGTACCAATACAGGTGATGCTCGACTATTATCCACAAGACTCTCCAACCAACACACCTGAAGCTGTGATATTTGTTAAGATTTCTTCAAAATTTCGGAATTTTCGAGATTTTTCACTACGAAATTCGGATTCCCCGCATTTTTTTACACTTTCTTGTAAATTTTCAGAGTTCTAGCTCAAAATTGCGTAAGATTCGGTGTATTGGGTTACTGTAGTCGGTGATTGCGTACTTTTGGGGCTACTGTAACCCGGAAATTTTGAAAAATGAGCTAGAACCACAGACAACCGATTTCAGAGCTAAAAATAGATAGGAAAATCGAATTCGGTGATGAAAATCAAGAATTTCGAATAAAACAGCGGAAAACTCGTGTTTTAACACATTTCTCGGCGATTTCACTACGAAATTCGGATTTCCAGCTATTTTTTACTTCTAGCAGTGAATATTCAGAGCTCTAGCTCAAAATTGCGTAAGATTGGGTGTTTCTGGGTTACGGTAGTCGGTGTTTGCGTACTTCTGGGGCTACAGTAACTCGGAAGTTCTGAAAAATGAACTAGAATCCCGCAGAAAAAGTGTTAGAGGTGAAAATTTGCAGGAAAATCGAATTCGGTGATGAAAATCAAAGAATATCGAATTTGAACACTGAAAAATTGAATTTCTAGATATTCTGCTGAAATTGCAAATTTTTCATTAAGAAATTCGGATTTCCCGCATTATTTTACAACTAGCGATTTTCAGCAGAAATCTCTAATTTTTTTTGTAAAAATCCGAGCTTTTGGCTTAAAATCCAGTTTTGTAAACTATTTTGGCAAAAAAAAGGTGGTTTTTTGGGTGAAAAATTCGATTTTGAGTCATTTTCATAAGAAAACTTCACATTTTCCGAAAATATCAATTTTTGGCTAAAAAATCCGAATTTTGAATAATATTTGCATGACAAATGCTATTTTTGGGCAAAAAATTCAATCAATTTTCGGTATATTTTTTTAATGAAACATGTCATTTTTTTCGGTTAAAAATATGACTTTAGGTAATTTTTGTAATGAAATTTCCAATTTTTTCGGTTAAAAATCCTTTTTTTTGTCATTTTAGCCTGAAAAATGCTATTTTTTAAGTAAAAACCCCCGATTTTAGGTCAATTTTGGTGTGAAATTTTCAAATTTTTCGGTTATTTTTCGGAATCCCCGCATTTTTTTTCCACTACAACGTAAATTTTCAGAGCTGTAGCTCAAAATTGCGTGAAATCTGGTGTTTTGGGTTACTGTAGTCGGTGTTTGCGTACTTTCGGGGCTACCGTAACCCGGAAATTCTGAAACATGAGCTAGAAGCACAGAAAACCGATTTTAGAAGTGAAAATTTGCGGCAAAATCGAATTCGGTGATGAAAATCAAAGAATATCGACTCTAAAAGCATGAAAAATGTAATTTTTCGGGTAAAAATTCGATTTAGGTCATTTTTTGATGAAAAATTCAATTTTTCCGGTCAAAAACTATTTCTTCACATAAAAATCCCGATTATTGTTTATTTAGAAGTAAAAAAATGTCATTTTTGGGTGAAAAATTCAATTTTCGGTATATTTTTTTTCTTCATTCTTTTTGAAATTTTAGAATGAAAAAAAAAACCATTTTTGGGTGAAAAATCCTTTTTTGTAATTTCAGTATGAAAAATGTCATTTTTTTCGGTAAAAAATATGACTTTAGGTAATTTTTGTAATGAAATTTCCTTTTTTTTTTCGGTTAAAAATCCATTTTTTTGCCATTAGCCTGAAAAATGCTATTTTTTAGGTAAAAACCCCGATTTTAGGTCAATTTTTGTGTGAAATTTTCAAATTTTTCGGTTAAAAACTGCATTTCCACCGCACCTTTTTGCAAATTCTATTCTCCATATTCGAATAATACCAATTCAACACATAATGTGCAGTTTCGGCAGTTCTTCTCGACGTTTTCACATGATTTCCCTCTATTTCCACAAAAATTTTCTTCTTCGAGCTCGTCGATTTGCCACGATTCCACAAATAACTATCAATATAATAATCGGTATTTTTTAGTCCGTGACGGGGTTCAACAAGGAAATTCTGAGGCCCTTTACGTGTTTCATCGATTGTCAACGGGAATTCTTTCTGAACTTCATGTTCTTCGTAGCAACGGAAATAAAGGAAATGGGCAGCTTTGTTGGGAATTGAGAGATCCGAAGATTTGAGATTGAGAGTTTCTCCGGTGAATGAGGTGGCTGCGGCGACACGCTGCAAAACTTTTTTGAGACGGTTTTTGCTGGTTTTTTAGAGGATTTCTGTGCAAAAATTGGGGTTTTTTTTCTGTGATTTTAGACGCTTTCTGAAGGCTTTTCGCAGGTATTTGAAAGTGAGTTTTCGGAATTTTAGGGCATTATTTTGGCTCTTTTTAAGCAGCTTTTTACAGTGAATTTTCTGTGAAATTTCGGCTATTTCTGGTCGATTTTTGATCGTTTTCAGAGCATTTGAAACTTTACTTTGCCATTTTTAGTGGATTCTCGTTTTAGGTGTGGTTTTTGCTCATTTTCACAGGATTTTTCAAGTAAAAATCCTCATTTTTCAGGGTTTTTTTCGGTGAAAAAATGCCATTTTCCGCGATAAATCACCTGCATTGTGGTGACGAGGTGTTCGTCTTCATTTTGATACGGTACCTTTCTAGTCGGAGTCGGACGCCCTTGATATTTCATTGATGATATTGTAACCTCATTTGCAACCGAAAAATCACTGTTTAAGACCATTTGAGCGTCGATTTTCTCGCGTTTCAAAGCCATTTCCATTTCAATTTCCATTGTTTGAGTGTCCATGTGATCGTCGAGCACTGACGCGTCTGGAAATTGAGAATTTTTGAGATTTTAGGGGTTTTTCAATTAAAATTTGGCCTTTTTCGGGAAGTTTTAGCTTCAAAAATGACATTTTTTGGGAATTTTCTAAATGAAATTTTAATTTTTTGGGGAATTTTTAGGTTGAAAATTGGATTTTTTGGGTTTTTTCGAAGTGAAATTCGAATTTTTAGAGTTTTTAGCTTGAAAATTAAAATTTTCGGGATTTTTTGAGTGAAAATCTGATTTTTTAAGAGATTTTAGCTTGAAAATTAACATTTTCAGGTAAAAATCCGGGGTTTAAAGAATTTTTTGGCGAAAAATTGGTTTCTTAAATGAAAATCGAGTTTTAAGACAAATTTCATAGAAAACTGTAACATTTTCCGGTAGTAGCTTCTGATTTTCAGCCGAAAACTGAATTTTAAAGTAAAAACCTGAGTTCTAGGCAGTTTCTCCTTGAAAACGCGAGCATTTAGGTTAAATTTTAGAATTTTGAAGTGAAAAAATTACATTTTTTAGGTAAAAAATGAACGTTTTAATGGGAAATTGCAAATTTAGAGTCGACAATCGACTTTTCAGCACTTTTCCAATGAAAAAACACATTTTTTGATTAAAAACTGATTTTTTTAAAGCAAAATCGTAAATTTTGGTATTTTCCCCCTAAAAATCGCCAATTTTGCCTGATCATTGAGGATTTTCGCCAATTTTTCCGCGTAAAAATCGCATTTTCATGTAGAAAATCCAATTTTTACCGATTTCAGTGTTGGAAACATCGATTTCCTCCTCTAAAATCGGGCTTTGGTGGTGTTTCTGGTGAACTTGGAGCTCGTGCTCGCCTGGGGTCATATCTCGCTCCTGGTCGACTGAAAGTGGCTCTGGTGTCGTGGATTCTGGGACTTTTCTGAAAAAAAACGAGCAAATTTAGAGATTTTTAGGAGAATTGGAATAGAAACCCGAGATTTTTAAAGGTTTTTTCACTATTTATAGGTCTAAAGTGCTGAAAATTTTGATTTTTCTTTTATATTTTTGGATTTTTCTCGTCTACTCACGCCATTTGTGCAGAAATTGTAGATTTCGGTGTGAGTTGAGCTGTAGGAATAACTTTTTCGAAGACTTCATCTTGTTTGGCGGCGAGCAGCTTTGCGGACGGTGTACGAACTTTTCTCGTCTCCATTTCTGAAAAAAAATCGTTTGAAAATATGGTTTTTTCGCTGAAAAATAAAGAAAAAAGACTAAATTTGCCCAAAATTTGAGAAAAAATTTCGAAAAATAAATTACAGTACGCTTTAAAGGGACAGCAGTGAATTTCACCTTCGTGGCGAGACCCGTTGTGGCAAAAACAGCATGCGCCTTTAAAGTTTACGGTGCTTAATTGAAATTTTGAATTTGTTTTCGAAAACATTCAAATTTCGATCGAATTTTTCGGTTTTTTCGATTCAAAATCAATTTTCGCTTGATTTTCCTGAGAAAACTACGCATTTCCGACAAAATTCAAATAAAAAGAGCCGCGGGGGCCGTGAGAAAAAATGTGGCCGAAGAATACAAAAATTCGACGGGAATGGGACGACGGACGGGGCCGAATCAATTGTGTTTTCTCAGCCACAGATGTTCACGGTGAGTGAGGAGACGCAGTGAAGCGCGCGCGCACGCGACGCGCAACCGCGTCTCGAGTGTGCAAGGTGGGATTGGAGCGCGTTTGTGTGGATAGGGCTGTGTCGATTTACGGAGCGTCGTGGATTTTTTTTAAAGGGGATTTCCGGTTTTTGAGGAGGATTTTTGTGATTTTTTCCTAGTTATTGGTTAATTTCCAGCAAAAAATGAATTTTTTTACGTTAGATTGTAACGGAGAATTTTATAATTCTGCAAATTATAAATATTTATTATTGGTTTAAATTAATTTTTTATCCGAAAAAAAAAACCAAGAAAAAATGTTGAAAAATAAATTTTAATGAGTTTTTTGTATTTCGTTTCAAGACCTGCTGAAAAGTTAATCTTCATGTACCTTTAAACTTACAGTAAAATAGTTTTTACGGTTTTGAAGCCATTTATTAACAATTTTTCGTACGGAAATTCATTAAAAGTTTATATACTAATAATGAAACCCATTGTCATATTTTTTGGCAAACGTAACTCGCAAGTTTCAGTTAAGTTTCAAACTTTGTCAAAAATCAGCAAATAAATGTATTTCGTTGCGAGACCCAACACAGAATTTGCCTCTATGCACCTTTAAAAATTACAGTACGAAATTAATTAATTTCTTTCTCAATTTCAAGCCAAAATAACTCATTTTCCCTCATTTTTTTTTGCAGAAAAACGATGGAATACTGCAGTACAAAGCAAATTTCCACGTTTGTCCTCGCCCTAATCGGTTTTTCGATTCTCGTATTCTTCATCGAAGAGTACACGGAGGAAAGTGAGATGAACAGCGAAATGGAGATGAAAAAAGCGTTTTATAGTAAGATTTCCACCTAAAAACTTGGAAAAAAAGTTGAATTTTCAGAGACGGAACACGGCGGAACCACCGGAAAACTGGAAAAAGTGGTGACGGAATATCCAGCGGAAGAATGTTGGAAGCATGAGCCATTTGAAGTGGTCACCCAGTGTGCACCGTGCAAGGATTTCGAGATTAAGGCTATTAAAGCTGGTAGGGAGATAAAGAATTAGGAAAAATTCAGAAAAATCGCAATTTTTACCTTAAAAACCCGCAAAAAACGACTTTTTCACCAGAAAATCAAAAATTTATCCTATTTTTCCAGGTCATTGCCTAAAAACCGGCTATTTCGATCGTGTAAACTGCTCCAAATCGTCGACAACTGTGCTCCGCCCGTGTCCATCTCCAAAACAATCCCGCCGCCACGAGTTTTACCTGTTCTACGTGGTAAATGCCGCAATTCTCATCGTGAGCTTCTTGTCGACGACACAGCGGAAGGCTCAACTCGAACGGGCGGTCTACATGCGACTACCTCAACATTTCTAAATTTTTATCGATTTTTTTTGTAGATATATATATATATATATATATATTGATTGATTGATTTTTGTTGCGATTTTAAACGGGTTTTTATGTGAAAAAAACATGGGAAATGTGTAATAAACGGTGCGAATTTATTGAAAAAAAATTTTTTACGAAAAAAAAAAATTCATCGATTTTCTTGAATGCTTCTTTCACGTTCGGGGTAATGTACTGTAGTATTACTGTAGTTTAGAAAAAATTGGGTTTTTGTCTTTTTAAGAGATATTTGTTTAGGGTTAGTGGAGAGATATGGTCGGGATACTGTAGTAATACGGTAGGGGGTACTGTAGGATTTTCGGGAAAATTGAGTTTTTGTCTTTTGAAGAAGTATTGATCCAGAAACTTCTAGAATTTCCTAGAAAAACCTGGAAACTTCTACAACTTTCTAGAATAGGCTGAAAACTTCTCGACTTTCTTGAAAGTCAGCAAAACTCCAGGAAAATGTGTAACACGGGTTTCTGGCTTCCCTCATAAATTGAAATGGAAGAGTTTGCCGAACTAGGCCATTTTGGCTTGGCCATATCTGGGGTAGATTCACGGCGCGTCGCGTCTCGATTTTAAATGAAAAACTAAATGCAGGCGAGGCAATCGACTTCTGGAGCTGAAAACCTCTTTTTCTGAAACTACCGTAATCTTACAGTACTCCTACCGTGCCACTATTATACCACTACAGTAGCCCCAACTATGTATATCCCTACACTAACCCCAACTCACTATCCTTCCAGAAGCCAAAACTTCACAGACTACATAGTGTAAGGATTCCCACCCTTTTCACTTCACATTTTACATAAATAAATACTAATTTATTTGCCTGTAAATTCTCTCTGATAATTTACAGAAAGAACGGACGAAATCGGTCAAGGACAACGATTTCTACAGCGAGGACAATTCGTGTGGAGGAGAAACTCCAGTTCAAACCGCCGCCAAGATGTCGTTGGTCGCATTGTCGCGTCGAGACCCGTCGTCGTTAAAGGCTGCGCCTTTAACCCGGAAATGCCTATATAAGGAGAGGAGGACGCTCATTTGAGGATCATTTCTTAACTCTTTAACCCGTTACTTGTCGTTTTCCCTCTTCTCTCGTTTACTCTGTTTCGACGATGCAATTCGTCTGTTCCCTTTACTTAATAAACCCTTATAAGATCGATCAGTGTGCGTGAGTGGCAGTTACATCCTATACCTTTATTATAGACTACATAGACTACAAACTATGGACACACGGAATAAGCGCTTTATATATAGTAAATGATATTTATTAACTAAAGAAAACGGCTTCCCGAAAACATTTTAAAACAAAAAACTAGATTTTAGTGAAAAAAAAGAGTAGTATACATATATACAGGGGTTACATAAATACATATGTATATACATTAGTCTATACATTCATCAGTATACATCAGCTCAGAGCAAAAATCAGTCATAATCCCAAACTTTGTAAACCCATGCTGGACTTGAGCAAAAAAATAGTTGAGCTGGAAGGGGATTGAAGTTGCCTTCGCATCTGAAAAAAGATTAACGTCTTTTACGGTGTTTCGGTTTAATATTTACGATTTAACATCCACTTTCACTGCATTGTTCCCATTAAAAACCAGCACAAGACAATTATCATTGGCGGTTGCCATTGCGGACGAGTTGGTCACCCAATTGTAATGTTCGAAAGTGGGAACGGAGCTAAGGAATGTGAAACCCTGAAACGATAGTTTTGCTTTACATAGCTGTTAAGATTAAATAAAGAGAAAATACGGGTGATACAGAATAGCGAATTCGGAAGCTTCTTGGAGCTATATATAGCTTTCCAGGAGACTCCCACTAAGGCACGACTGGTCCGACAGAAAGCCAGCGCGAGACTATTTAAGGCCACAGGCCACTGGAAACTACTGGACTAAAATTAATCCAAGACTGCATAATTGATACCTCACCTTCGGAGACATGCAATAAGGTGTACGCGGAGTTGATTGACATGCTTTTGTTCGAATTCCATCAATTCTGGCATAGATGTTGCGATTAGCTGTTTTATTACGCTGAACCTCTCCTAGTTCTGTAAAATAAAGCTTTAACACCGAAAAAACAAGTGCAGCACCTTTTTTCGGAAATATTACCTGAAAACTTTTTGAGATCTTCCGGATACAGTGGAGCTGCTAATAGTGCGTTGTCGGCTGATTCACATGAAGTGGCAGCTTCGTTGTATGTGAATGATCCGGTATTGGAGTTTCGATATATCTGATTTTCAAACAAAACATTCTCAATGAAAGTTTGAATTTCTATCTCACCTTCAAACAAACCATTCTGTCGTCTGGATGGATCAGTAGCCCGTTAAAGTTTCCATTGCAGGAGTAGTTCACTGGAATTATTTAGACGTTAGTTAAAATCCTCATTTAGGTTTAAAAACTTTTATAAGAAATCTTCCATCCGGTGAGTGTTGCGTAGATTGTGTAGTCGGTGTGGTAAGGCCAATATGGTGGATAGTCATTCACATATAAATGACCCTGCAAGTGGAAATTCACTATGTATGTACCGTGCTGAGTGGACATCACTTACCGTTGCATTCTGATTATCAAAAGTTGGCGGAATTGCGCCAGTTGGACATGTTCCATTGAGACTGTTCACTTTAAACGCCACCACCGACTCATTTGCCGACGTGGTCCTACTAACGAAATCCACATAGTCATAGTCGTAATTGTAACACGTCGAATCATTTTGTTTTGTTCTGGGGGCATTACCACACAGTATGGTGAGTAAAAGCAGGCTGCTAAGCATCCATCCCATGTTAGAGAAGTGTTCACCTGCGTGTTGTTGGTGGTGTTGGGTATTCCCCATACTAGCATCATTTTCATGTCGGAGATCTGTTATGGAAACTTTGGTTTAGGCATAGACATAGGCATAGGCATAGGCTTATCCATAGGCTTAAAGTTCTTAGGCTTGGCGCCAGTGGCGAGCGTTAGCTTACAACCGCCTCGCTCAAATGTATTTTGATAAATATGGATATTTAGGCTTAAGCCTCGCCATACCGCCGGTGTGTCATAAGGATTTCCAATATTTTATTTTTTTCGGGCCCTTAGGCTGGTTGGATTGGGATTTCCAATGTTTTATTCCAGTTGGGCACCCTAAGTCTAAATAGCTCTTTTTCTTTTCGTTTGCGCTCCAAGCGCAAGGAAAAACCTTCTTGTAACTTTTTAAGAGGGTTAGGCTTAGACTTAAGCTTAGGTTTTTTTTAACTTAAGCTTAGGGTTAAATCTAACTCGAATTATGGTTTTTACTGAAAATCTTACCACAAAAGTTACTAATCCAAAAACAACAAAAAGAGCAACCAAAATAGAACGCATTTTACAATTTGCAAAACGGAATAAATGACACTAGCGAACTAGCGGAGCTGCTATGTTTAGTTTGCAATCTGCATTAAGCACGAGGTTTTCGGAGATATTATGCAAGATTTTTTATGTGACAACTGCTTTGTAAAACCAATGATGCGGGAAAGAGAAGCATGAAAGATCAAACCCAATAAAATTAAACAAAGATTTTAAGCAAATTTGATCAATTTTGTAAAAAGTTTTTTTTTCTCATTTATTGCCCAAAGAAAACTTGGCAATTATGAGTGCCGAATCGGTTTAATTGACAATTTTTTTAATGAAAAAAAAGTTTTTTAGTGAATAATAAATGGGGTGATATATATACCGTATTTCCTCTATTAGTCTTGCATGCAAGACTAATTTTCGATTGACCCGTAGGGGTGCAAGACTAATAGAGGAAAATACGGTATATATATACATCAGATTAGAGCAAAATCAATCATAATCCCTAATTTAGTTTTCCCATGCTGGACGTGAGCAAACAAAAAATTGAGCTGGAAGGGGATTGAAGTTGCCTTCGCATCTGAAAAAAGATTAACGTCTTTTACGGTGTTTCGGTTTAATATTTACGATTTAACATCCACTTTCACTGCATTGTTCCCATTAAAAACCAGCACAAGACAATTATCATTGGCGGTTGCCATTGCGGACGAGTTGGTCACCCAATTGTAATGTTCGAAAGTGGGAACGGAGCTAAGGAATGTGAAACCCTGAAACGATAGTTTTGCTTTACATAGCTGTTAAGATTAAATAAAGAGAAAATACGGGTGATACAGAATAGCGAATTCGGAAGCTTCTTGGAGCTATATATAGCTTTCCAGGAGACTCCCACTAAGGCACGACTGGTCCGACAGAAAGCCAGCGCGAGACTATTTAAGGCCACAGGCCACTGGAAACTACTGGACTAAAATTAATCCAAGACTGCATAATTGATACCTCACCTTCGGAGACATGCAATAAGGTGTACGCGGAGTTGATTGACATGCTTTTGTTCGAATTCCATCTATTCTGGCATATGTGTTGCGATTTGCTGTTTCATTACGCTCACGCTCTCCAATTTCTGAAATCTCGATTGTTAAATGGTCTACTTGTATTTTTTTTACCTGCAAGCTGTTCAAAGTCTTCCGGATACACTGCTCCGAATAAGGCATCAACCCCTTTAGATTTGCACAACTCGAGAGATCTATTGTAGGAAAATGATCCCGCGGTACTGGTTCGAAACGTCTGAAAATCTAGTCAAACTATTCAAGATGGATTTCAACCACAATCTCACCATTAGGCAAACCATTGAGTTGTCAGCACGAACAATTACGTCGGTCATGTCTATGCAGGAGTGATTCACTGGAATTTTTCAAGGTTAAGTTAAAGACCTAATTTAAGTTTGAACACTTCTAGAAGAAATCTTCCATCCGGTAGGTGTTGCGTAAATAGAGTAGTCGCTGTGGTAAGGAAAGTATGGCGGATAGTCATTCACATATAAATGACCCTGAAAGTAGAAATTCAATGAGTACCGTGCTGAGTGGAAATCGTTTACCGTTGCATTCTGATTATCAAAAGTCGGCGGAATTGCGCCAGTCGGACATGTTCCATTGGGACTGTTCACTTTAAACGCCACAACCGACTCATTTGCCGACGTGGTCCTACTTACATAATCCACATAGTAAAAGGCGTAGTTATAGCACGTCGAATCATTTTGCCAAGCCATCTGCCAAATAAAATTAAAATCTCTACTACAGTTTTTACTGGGGATGTACCACGCATGCTGGTGAGTAGAAGCAGGCTGTTAAGCATCCATCCCATGTTAGAGAAGTGTTCACCTGCGTGTTGTTGGTGGTGTTGGGTATTCCCCATACTAGCATCATTTTCATGTCGGAGATCTGTTATGGAAACTTTGGTTTAGGCTTGGGCTTAAGATCAGGCTTAGGCTTAGTCTTAATCTTAGCCTCGGGTTTAGGCTCATGCTTTGGCTCAGGTTCAGACTTAGGCTTAACCTCAAGTCAGACGTAACCTTAGGTTTTGATTTAAATCTAACTTTAAACTATGGTTCTCACTGAAGTATCCGTTCTGGCCTAATCAAGGCTTCGGCTTAGGCTTAGGCTTAGGCTTATGATATCTAACTCGAGTTAATGTTTTTACTGACAATCTTACCACAAAAGTCGCTAATCCAACAACAACCAAAATAGCAACCGGAATAGAACTCATCTTACAATTTGCAAAACGCAATAAATGAATTGCAAACTAGCGGAGCTGCAATGGTTAGTTTGCAATCTGCATTAAGCACGGGGGTTTCGGGGATATCGTGCAAGATTTTTTATGTGACAACTGCTCGGTAAAACCAATGATGCGAGAAAAAAAGAATGAAAGATCAAGTCCAAAAAAAATTAAAAATTTGTTGAGAAATAATATAAAAATGCAGTCGATAAACATTATATAATTTGAATCACAGAACGATCACTGATGTCTTTAATTTAAAAGACTAGGCATACTCCAATATTGGAACGATCCAAGCTTTAGTTGAGCAGAACAAGAGTTGGCTTGGCATGGGAGTTTGGCTGGAAGAGCAGCTGAAAATGAACTGTTCAAATAACAGCGAGGAAAAAAATAAAATTTAAAAATTTAATGGATTCACACCCTGAAAAACTAAAGCTGCGACATTCATGGTATTCAAAGCTTTTTGAAACTATAATTCTCACGCTCTAACATCCATTTTTACAGCATCGTTTCCTTTGAAAACTAGCACAAGACAGTTATCATCCGCTGTTGCCATTGCAGAAGAATAGGAAACTTTTGTCAAACCTCCGGAGACATGCAATATGGAGTGGCGGGAGTCGATTGACTGGGTATTGTTCGTATACCATCAATTCTGGCATAAATGTCGCGAGACTGGGTGCTGTTACGTTGAATCTCTCCCACTTCTGAAATTCTTGTCCCCTTCTCTTAATCTGTCTACAATTTTCAGCTGGGATAATAACTGCAAAAAACAACGGTAATTAAAATTGAGTACCTGTCAACACTTTGAAATCTTGGGGGAACGCGACAACTGTTAACACTCCAGTTTTGTTCGTACATTCTTGCAAAGAACTGTTGTAAGTATTCGATATACTACCAATGTTATAACAAGCCTAAAACTTGATTTAAAGAATATTCAAAAATTTTAGTATTCTCACTATCACGCAGATACTAGTATCGTCGGGATGCTCAACGAGCGCGTCGAAATATTCACCGCAGGAGTTGTTAACTTAAATTAAATTACACAAGTAGTTGAGAGCCCAATTAGAGATTTTAAACTTTTATACGATAGCTTCCAGCCGATGGATGTCGAGTAAATTGTGTAGTAGATATAATACGGGAAAGGCTTCACGTCACTTACATATAAAGTTCCCTGAAAACGTGAAGTGAGGACTCGTCTCGATCTTGCAGTTTTTATTGAAATTTTACACTGCAGTTATAATAAAAAAAAACAGACAAACTTTACCGAAGCTATCTTTTTTTCCAAAGGTAATAAAAGTGTGCTACTTTTGTTGTTTGTAGGATTTCTTCGCAATTTTCACATACCGTTGCGTTCTGATCATCAAAAGTCGGTGGATTGAACCCCCTTGGATACTGCTCACTGGCACTATCCACTTTAAAGCCCACCACTGATGCATTCGCTGACGACGTTCGTAGCACATAGTCCACAGCATCATAGTTGTAATTGAAGCATGACGAATTAGGTCGCCATGCCATCTGTTGATTTATAATGAAAGGCTAGTAATGCAGTAGCTAAGATCTTACTATACAGGTGGGTGAGTAGAAACAAGCGCTCAGACATCCATCCCAACTAAGAAAAGTGATCACTTGGGTGTTCTTTGTGGAGGAAGGCTGACCCCAAACGAGCATCATTTTCATGTCGGAGGTCTGTTAAGGTAATAATTTGTCAAAATTACAGCCTAGGGTTAGGATTAGGATTAGGCCTAGGCTAAAGGAGATAGCATACCGTATGCTTTGTTAACCTAGACTTCCCAGCTCACCACAAAAGTTGAAAATCCAAGAACAACCAAGAAAACAATCATAATTCGAAGCATTTTTCAATAAATGAGTTACGGAGCGGCCTTATTTAGTGTGACATCGGCTATGAGCACGAGTTTTTTTTCGGAGAAATTATGAGTTTTTATGAAGCTTTTTAGAAGCAATGATGCGCAAAGAAAATAATAAAAGCTCGATTGTGAGAAAAATTGAAGTTGATCTTCAGAAAAGCTGGTACGTTAGTAAGCCATCACGTGAGTTTACAAAATGAATGCGTTTATTTAATAATGCTCTAATGATCCAATCATTCTGAATATCCTCACAATCAGCAGCATTTTGCAAAAAAGACAATAGGATAAATAAAAATCAAACTATTGCAAACTAGCGGAGATTTTATATTTAGTTTGCAATACGTGTATCTGAGCACGAGTGTTTTAGATGTATGGTGAATTGAGGTTTGAACAATTTATAATGTGAAAAGTTTTTGTTTCTTAGTGCTCCTGAGACCAATAGCGCGTAAAAAACCAGCTGCTTAGAGACAGTGAGTCGACGAGAAGGCTTCCATTTTAGAAAGCTCCAAATCTCGCTGAAAACGTTTCATAGTAAAGAATATCCTATTCTGAATTACTTACTCTAATATAAGTAGTGCTACTGCTGGTTGAGTTGAAAGGAATTACAGTTTTGTAGTATGGAAGGGCACATGGTTCCGGATGAAGGTGTTTCATTTCACATTGATGAAGTACAGTAATAATGACACTTCGATCCAGATCAAAGTGATTTCCAGTTGTTAGAAAATACATTCCAGCAGCATCGGTGGTAACAATGTTGAAATACTCATCAGGATTCTTTGGTGTGGAAAGTTGCGGATGGAGCCATCTCTTTGGGGCTCCATTGCAGAAAATGTGGCCAGAGATGATGAACTCGGGAAAGCGCTGAAAACATTATTTTATGTCTTAGACATAGGCATAGGCATAGGCATAGACATAGGCATAGGCATAGGCATAGGCATAGGCATAGGCATAGCTATAGGCACATTTTATTCGAAAGCCTGTGTCTGTGATAAAATGCCGAAGAAATATGTATTTTAAAATTTAAATTGACACAGATTTTTTGTCAATTAAAAATAATTGAGGGAACACAGAAAATGTCTTTAAACTTACAATTCTGACTTGCTTTCTAGGCCCACTTGTATTATTGATCGAAATTTGGACCTTCTCGTGTGAATGGAGGTCAATCGAAGATTTTGTCAATGGAAAATTGATGGCTAGGAGAGCACAGAGAAATACTGCACTTTTCCAGATAAAATGCATGTCTCTGCAAGGAAAATGGAATGAATGATTCAAACAAACATTAGAAAGCAAGAAGAAATTAAGAAAAATATATATAGCAAAGTTATAATTATTGAGAGGAGTACTAGAGAAGAACGATCCCTTATCTCACTGCACGATCTGACCTCTCCACTCTCTGGGAAGGGTCTTGAACTCATTCCTGGACAGATGTGAGCTGTTTACGGGTTTGTGTGGTATTTATGACTTTTTCGAACTATCGGATATTTCTCGTATTTACACAATGCTGGAGTGAATTGGCTGATTTTTGGATGATTCAAATAACTCGCAATTTTAAGAGCCAGCCAGTACCGTAGAATAGATATTTCAAATGTGTGAACATAAGTAATTCTATTTGATGACGTCACTGATACATTTTTTACATACATAGGGGTACTGCACTTTTTTGCAAAAAAAATTGGAATTTTGGGAGAATTGATATGATAAAAAATTGTTAATTTTTTTTTAAATATCAGGGGTACATTTCTGGAACCTAGATATTCCATCCCAGCCGCGCTACAGGGGTTTTTTCTTGAATTCCAATTTCAACAGGTATATTTTGTTTGTTTTTTCTGGACCTTTTTTTTCCTTTTTTTTTGGGACGAAAAAATTCGCAAAAAATTTTCCCGTGGCGGAGAGTTGAACTGACATATGGGCTTCAAAAATATCAAGTATGCGTTACAGCTACAAACTGCATAATTCAAAGTTCGAAGACTAATACGGAAATATTAGAGCTCTAGTCGAAACAAGCCTTACTGTATTTTGTAAAATAAAGCACTCATGTTAATAAAGTTCTAGAATTGTTACCATCAACGTTTGTTTTACATGTAAAAATTTCATCTGTAATTTCATCCGCCCACGCTTTCAAAACTATAAACTACAATCATTACAAAGTGGAAAACAAAACACGAATCGAATATCAAAATTTATGCGAAAGAAAGTTCGAGAATCTTCTGTCCAATCAACGACGACGAAGGCGTCTGAAAACATTAATTGACACGTCCATTGTACCTTCACACCTCTTAACTCACGTTTTATCAAACTCCACATTGGAAAAGGTTCTCAGCAGAAACTCGGCATCATGGTTCGGTTCAAATGTGCATGGTACAATCACATAGTAGCCAGGCGGAACGGTGAACCGTACGACAGCCTCGCGATAGTCCACGAAGAGCTTGGTAGAAGCAATGGGTGCGTGGGTTTTCATCATCTCGGCGGTCACTTTCTCATTGGGGCCTGACATTTTATAGACCGAAAGTCCGATCTGCAACATGTCGAGACCACGGTGCAGTTGGTTGCGACGATATTTTTGGAAGACTGCCGCGATTACTGTACATTTGTCGTTGGATGATGGAGAAGTGGCACGGAAGTAGGTCTCATACTGTGGGTTAGTGCAAAAGGTGTTCTCATTGTTTGAGCATCCTCCGGCGGTACCCTTGCGGGAACACCATTCACCGTCAGCTGATTTCTGGATCCATTGTTTGCTCTGTTTTTCCATTACCTGAAAAGTGAATAATTGATGGATGTTGTCGCTGAAAAATTGAAAAAGACACATATATATTCTAGGTACCACGCGGCCACTACTTGGGGAAAAAACCAAAATGAAACATATTCTCAGCATGTGAATATTTGAATTTCCCGTCGTTTGCAAACGCGCTCCATTGCAAAAACTAACCACTAAGTGGACCTATTCCTAGTTCCCGGAAACTTTTTGGAGCAAAAACTTGAAATTTATGCGTTTTAAGTTTTAATTGCAAAAACATTCTATTCACAATTTCCTGACTACCTGATGCATTTGGTCTTTATGTCTTGTGCAAACGCTCTCTGTTTCGAATATGAGCTGAATTTTAGCGTTAGACCGAAATTCTGCTCAAAAATCTGAACAAATTTCATCAAATATTTTTTCACTCAAGATCTTAAAATTCTAACCTCAATCTCCGTCATCTCTGTAATCTCGTGCATAACATCTGCCGACAGATTACAACAATCCAAATTTGCAAACTGTGCCATAAAATCGTCCAAGCACATCCAAAACTCTCCGTCCTCTTTGATACGGAATTCCATTTTCTCTCGTTGCTCCTGGTCGACTTGCTCCCACAGTGAGCTCTTATCACTCCAATCCCCATTCCACTCGGTGTCACCCCAAGGGTTTCGGATACGGAGAAGCGCCACCTTTTCCTGAAAAACTTCTAACAATGTGAGAACAATGTGATTATTGACCCCTATTGACGCAATTTCCGAACATCAATCTCTAGGATCACATTATAATTGTCAGTAGCCACCCACTACTTGTCCGAATTTTGGAAAACTTTGGGAATACCAAGGCAGTTCGTCAAGACATGGGCGGCTCATAGCCTTATTCCTTTTGATCAAGGCATAATAAAAGCTATACCTTATCCGTCTCCACCGTATGAACTCCGGTAACACTGTATGCATGTCCTCTGACCAGTCCATTGGCAAGCTGAGCCTCCTTCTCTCTCGGATCCGGATCAATAGAACACGCGAAGAGTGATCCCATCTGCATACCCTTCATTATCATTGCCAAGATCATGGTCTTATCAGTTGAAGTGAGATCGTAGAACTCAGTTAGTCCGCCAGTAAAGTCTTCGAGAGCCTCTGTAGTCGTACCACCGTCCAGGTGCTCGTAGGTGCCGTAGAGTCTGGAATGAAGAGCATCTCACGAGGTTTCGAAGAACATCGACATGGAAAATTGCTCAGATGGACTTATTGTTTCATTAAAACCGCAGACTCACTTAGCATACGCCTTCTCCAACAGAGGTCCCCAACACTCATCCCCATCCTGAGAGCTCATGTAGATCAACTTTCCATTAACCGTCGGCAGTCGATCATCAATTACTACATCAACCCATTCTCCATATCTCCAGAATTGAAAATGAAAGATTCCTGCGTAATTCTCCGTGAATGACTGATCAGGTGGCACTACTCGATAGAAGAGCTCATCTCGTTGAGCTAAAGTGGCGGCGGCGGCCAGGAACCAACAATTGCCGAGGGATCCTTGTCTAACATCGAATCGGCTTTTGCCATTGACAATGAGCCTCGGATTCGCGAATATTTTCGCGGGACGTAGCCAAACAATATGGGATTTTGGGGGCTTTTTGTAGTAGATTGACGAGTTGTTGGCTGGAAAATAGAGAAAGTTTCGATTTTTTGTGAGTATGTAACTTTTGATTCACTCGCAAAACTTTATACGTAACACAGTCTCCTCACGTGGAAATGACCCAACAAGGGGGCTTGCGCGTTTCTCGTGAGCGTGGGAAAATTTTAACACTGAAAAGTGATTTCCTTCATTTTTTGTTACTTTAAAGTGGATTTCATAGGTTTTAATTACGCATCAATTGTTCACATGACTGTAAGGAAGGTGGAGAAAAAAGAAATTTCAACATTAATTGAAAAATAGAGGCCCTGCGTAAAAAATTAAAATCAACCAAAAATTGCGTTCTTCTCCAAATTTTCATGTTTATCATTCGTTTTCGGTATAAAACTGTTTTTCATTTAAAATATAGTCCTTGATTGAACCTGATAAAATGAAAATATGGAGAAAAAACACAAAATTTAGCGTTTTCGGATTTGTCTCAAAGCCCCACACGCTGCACGAGTTTTGCGCCAACAAATCAATTTCCAGCTGAGGAGACAGTGCGTAAGTCTAACTAGTAAGTAAAAATTTCCTGACTTTTTGAAAACTTTTCAGAAGTCATCGATTTTTTCATAAACTTCTCTATTATTATTAATTTGGTAAATTTATCAGTTTGAAGATTCATTGATTTTTATGAAACTTATCGATTTATTCTAAAATATTATCGATTTTTTTAAAACTTTATCGATTTTTCTGTTTGTCACCTGGAAACTGTGGATCCTCAAATAATCGATTCTCATCCAAACATTTCTGACGTTCCTCGTAAAAATAAAGCGGCTGACACTTTAAAGGCACATACGAATGACATTCTCGTTTGAATTTCCCGCTGACAATATTATCCAGAACAACTTTTCCAATACTACTCAACGAATTATTCTCGCCACCCAAATTAAACATCGCATTTCCAGCAAGAGCCCCAATAATCTCTCCGTTTTCCGAATTTACACCGAAAAATTCATGAGAAGCATTGGAAATCAGATTCCCGACAAGAGATTCGAGAGCTCCGGACGAGAAAATGTTTGTTAGGCCACGTCCAGAAGAGTCGCGGGGGATCAGGGCAGTGAGTTGACGGAGCAGCTCGTCCCAGATGCTTCCGGTGTAGTCGCTGACGAATTCTGAAGTAGAAGTAATTAAAATCGATGAATTTTTCAATAAATCAAGACATTTTACAATGAACCAAAAAACAAACAATGCGAAAAATCGATTTTCCAGAAAAATCGATTTTCCAGAAAATCGATAATTTCCCGAAAAATCAATAAAATAAAAAGCATCTTTATTTAATCATCAAAAAAATCAATAAACAAATTAACAAAATTCAATTTTACCTTTTACAATCGATGGCAAATTGTTGTTATTGATGTTCTCCTCTTGTTCGTCTTCATTATTAAGAACTTCTGAAGTGAAAAGTTGGGTCTCGCAACGAAACACTACCGTAACCCGAAAGTTTCAAAAGATTTCTTACCTTCATCCGACATTTCTACCGGTTTTTGTGTGAAAAATACAGAAAATAAACACTAGACAATTGAAAATGTGTGTGTGAGATAAAAAAACACGTGAAGTTTTTTTTTTTTTATTTTTTAAAATTTGTTTTTAAAAAGTCAATAAAACATTTTGAAAAATCGATAAATTTTCGAAATCGTGATATATTACCTGAAAAATTATTTTTTAAAATATTGATAAATTAACAGAAAATTCGTTAAATTTCAAGAAAAGTCGATAAATTTCTTGAAAAATCGATAATATTTCAAAAATCGATAAATTCCCAAAAAACAATAAAATTTCAAAAAAGTCGATAAATTTTCAGAAAAATCAATAAATTTTCAAAAATCGATAAATTCCCAAAAAATCAATAAATTTTCAGAAAAATCGATAATTTCCTGAAAAATCGATAAATTTCTGAAAAAATCGATAATGCTTTTTAACTTTTTTGTTCTTTTCTGTAATTGAAAAAAAGTACCAATTCACCAATATTTATTCCAGAACATCACATTTTTTACACATTCCAATAAATTCTTACAAAAAAAATCGATATTAATCTCACAAAAAAACGGTATAATTTCAGAAAATCACATTATGCATGGAATGATATTTGAGAAGAGTGTAGTCGGGAGGACGAATTAGCGAAGACGGCTGAAAATTGAAAGTATTCAGAAATTTCATGGCGGGACCCAGAAATTATGTTATTTTCGCAAATATTATCAAAATTTTCGGATTCAGCTCGCTGAGCTTCAATTCAGGTATAATCATGCCAGAAATTGCTCAAATTCAGAAGTGTTGGGTCCCACCACGAAAACCTACATTAACCTGGCGATTTTCGTGGTGGGACCCAAAAATTTTGGAATTTTTGCAATATTCGATATTCGAATTCCACTTCAAGTCAAGTATCATCATGACAGAAATCGCCCAAAATGAAAAAAAGGATCCCGCCACGAAAACCACTGGGTTACTGTAGGTTTTCGTGGCGGAACCCAACTTTTCTCTAATCCGAGGGAAGTAAGGCATTATTATACTTAAATTAAAGCTCTCGGTGTCACTGCAACTTTTTCCTCACGAGGGACGAGGAAAAGTGGTTTCTAGGCCATGGCCGAGGGGCCGACAAGTTTCAGCGGCCATTTATCTTGCTTTGTTTTCCGCCTGTTTTCTTTTGTTTTTCACAGCTTTTTCCCGTTTTTTCTTATTAAAACTGATAAATAAATACTTTTTGCAGATGCTAAAACAATTTCCAAGTAAAAAAGTTATGTATTCAGTGAGCAAGCAGCGGTGAAAGTGGTCAATGTAAAATGATGGATTACGGAAATACAAAACCTAAACTTTTTCTGAAACATGATACATATGATGCTTAGATGCTGAGACTACCTGATTTTCATAACGAGACCGCTGAAAAAGTTTTGAGGTTTTCAAAATTCAACTTTTTGTGCGAAAATCTCGACTTTTTCACCAAAAAAGTTGAATTTTGGAAACCTCAAAACTTTTTCAGCGGTCTCGTTATGAAAATCAGGTAGTCTCAGCATTTAAGCAGCATATGTATCATGTTTCAGAAAAAGTTTAGGTTTTGTATTCCCGTAATCCATACTTTACATTGACCACTTTCACCGCTGCTTGCCCACTGAATACATAATTTTTTCACTTGGAAATTGTTTTAGCATCTGCAAAAAATATTTATTTATCAGTTTTATTAAGAAAAAACGAAAAAAATCGATGAAAAACGAAAGAAAACAGGCGGAAAACAAAGCAAGATAAATGGCCGCTGAAACTTGTCGGACCCTCGGCCATGGCCTAGAAACCACTTTTCCTCGTCCCTCGTGAGGAAAAAGTTGCAGTGGGTGTGCTGAACTGGAAAATCTTAGCGAAAATTGCAAATTTAGCAGTTTTTTCTGCACAAAAAGCAAAAAAAAAAGTTAATCTTTCGCAAAACTTGAAAAATCTGAAAATCCATACGTCGTCTGGAATTCCGCATTGGAAAAGATTCTCAACAAGAACGAGGCGTCATCATGAGCATCAAATGTGCACGGAACGATGACGTATTGTCCAGGCGGGACCCGGAAGCGTACAGTAACCTCTCGCATGTTAATAAAGACTTTTGTACGAGCTATCGGCTTCTGCCCGCTGACGTCATGGATCGCCTGTCCCGAGCCATCAGCTTTATAGACTGAAAATCCAATTGGCAAATTGTCAAGTCCCTTAGTCCGGAGCTCTCGACGATATTTCTGGAGCACTGCTCCAATTACAGTACACTTCCCGTCGTGCTCAACAGAATCCATGGGTACTTGGAAGTATGTACCATATTGGGGATTATTACAATAGGTATCATTATTCTGACATCCACCGGCGGTTCCTTGACGGGAATTCCATTCTCCGTCCTCCGATTTTTCGACCCATTGGTGCTTTTGCTTGTCGTGGACCTGGAAATATTGATTTTTTGAAAATTATTCACAGATCTATATATGTATATATATATATTTATATCTAATGAATTATTGATTTTTATTGGATAAAAAAATATAGATTTTTCTGGAATTTTCGAGAAAAAAAATTAATTGAATAGGGATTTTTATAAAATTTCATCGATTTTTTTAAAAATTTTTCAGAAAATGTATTGATTTTTATGGAATTAAAAAAAATTAAAATCAAAATTATCGACATTTTCCGATTTTTTTCAAAAACTACACAGCTTATAGATTTTTCTCGAAGTTTTCTTATTTTTTTCTGAAAATTTATCGATTTTTTCAGGAATTTAATCGATTTTTCAGAAAATTCATCGACTTTTCGGGAATTTTATCGATTTTTATAGAATTTTCCTGAAGTTTTTCTGAAAATTATTGAGTTTACCGAAAACTTTTCGATTGTTCTAGAAATTTATCGATTTTTCTGGAATTTATTGATTTTTACGGTTTTTGCAAAAACTACACAGCACCTCCACACCAGTCATCTCCGAAATCTCATCCATAACATCGGCAGACAAGTTACAGCATTCCATCTGCGTGAAATTGGTCATAAAATCGTCAAAAGACATCCAAAATTCGCCGTCTTTAGCAAACTGGACCCCCATTTGTTCCCGTTGTTGAGGATCCACTTGGCTCCATTCCGAGCTTCCATCACTCCATGCACCATTCCATTCTTTCGAGTTACCCCATGGATTTCTGATTCGAAGAAGTGGAACTTGTCCCTGAAAATAGGAGAAAATTTGATCTAGAATCCCCAAAATTTTCCACCATACCCCATAGGTATTAACTGTCTGAATAGCAGTAATACTATAAGCATGTCCTCTGACAAGCCCATTCGTCAACTGAGCCTCTTTCACATTCTCATCAGCATCAATCGAACATCCGAAGAGTGATCCCATTTGCATTCCTCTAACCAACATTGCCAGCGTGGTTGATTTATCTCCTTTCGAGATATCAAAGAACTCGGTGAGCCCGCCGGTAAAATCCTCGAGGGCTTCTGCAGTGGTACCACCATCGAGATTTTCATAGCCTCCGTAGAGTCTGGAAAGAATATGAATGAAGCGAATTTGAAATTAATTTCAAATTGTCACAACTATTAGCGGGAACTCATAATATAACATTTAATTACAACAACTCTACAGTTTGTGAGAATGTGTAAGTTTACTGAAGTGACTATGCTGGCCTAATATATTGGACTAAAAGATACTATACTTACTATTAATGTGGTATATTAAATATATGTATATGTATATGTATATGTATATGTATATGTATATGTATATGTATATGTATATGTATATGTATGCATATGCATTTGTATATGAAATAGTCTATAAATAGTCTATAGTGTATTTTTAGTTGATTCTATAGATGGAATAAGGAAACCTGAGAATTTGGTTTTAGGCCTTAAAATGGGTTTAGGCCCAAAACTACAGTGTTTCGTTTTGAGATGTTCTGAAAACTTTTAACAAAAAAATTGGGATCGAAATTTTGGAGAAAAGCGGATTTTCAACTAAAATTTCAAAATTTCAATCAATGCGTAGAAAATTCACTTACTAAATACTTATACTTATTTACTACTAATAGTTAAATACTCACTAAATAAAATACACCAAGGAAAGGAAGTTAGGTGTAAATTATATGTGAATTGAGAAAAGTCTATTACATATATGTTCATCAAGTATTTACTAATTTCGAGTTTCCCGGAAATTAATGCTTAGAGCTGAAAGTGGAGTACCGAAATTTGAGAAATTTTCTCAAATTACTCCAAAATTTCCACTGTTTCCGAATATGTATCAAGTAAAATATATCTGTTGTGGAATGGGGAGCCATTCCACAATGTCTCGTCCTACGATCTCTTCAGAGATCTCTCAGACGAAGATTCTATGACAAAGAGCCGCACAAGTCATTCTTTCTTCTGCGTCTCTCGCTCTCATACGCTCTCTCACAAGAGTCACACTCGCGCCCCACAGCGACATTAGCTGCGCGGGGACTCAAGCGACGACAGGATACGCAGCTATTGGACGCCACCACTTCAGTCTTGATGCTGCGCTCGTGCCGAACGGTCGTGCGTGGCACTTCTCTCCCGACGCATCCCCCATTTTCCTTTGTAATTGCCCCTCACTATTATTCATGTACTTGCTCCGATATCCAAGGAGAACCCGACAATCTCTGATAACCAAAGAGAACCCGACAAACTCCAATAACCAAGGAGTTTCCAGGCCTTCCCCCTACTTTAGCCTCTCTTCCTCTTTTATTGTAATTCTTATAATCATTACCTATATATAAAAAAATAGTGTCCGTTTGTTAACAAGTGACGTCATAGCTTACAAAGGCAAGGTGTTTTCGGCTGTTGGAGGGATATTAGTTTGTGGTTAGTAGAGGGGTATGGGCGGGGTACTGTAGTAGTACTGTAGGAGTACTGTAGGAGTACTGTAGGATCACTGTAGTTTAGGAAAAATTGAGTTTTTGTCTTTTGAAGAGATATAGGTTTGGGGTTAGTAGTGGAATATGGTCGGGGTACTGTAGTAGTACTGTAGAGGTACTGTAGGAGTACTGTAGGATTACTGTAGTTTATGAAAAATTGTGTTTTTGTCTTTTGAAGAGATATAGGTTTGCGGTTAGTAGTGGAATATGGTCGGGGTACTGTAATAGCACTGTAGGAGTACTGTAGGAGTACGGTAGGATTACGGTAGTTTATGAAAAATTGACTTTCCGTCTTTGGAAGGGAAATTGGAAACTTTGGGAAAATTCTGAAATGTTCCAGAACCTTCTGGGAATTTCTGGAAAATTCTGAAAAGCTTTAGAACCTTCTGGAAAATTCTGGAATGTTCCAGAACCTTCTGGAAAATTCGAAAAAATTCTGGATTGTTCTAGAACCTTCTGGAAAATTAAAAAAATGTTGCTGCGAGATCTTCGTGGCGAGACCCACCGTGGTGAGACCCATCGTGAAAAGACCCATCGTGGTGAGACCCATCGTGGCGAGACCCACCGTGGTGAGACCCATCGTGGAAAGACCCATCGTGGTGAGACCCATCGTGGCGAGACCCATCGTGGCGAGACCCATCGTGGTGAGACCCATCGTGGTGAGACCCATCGTGGTGAGACCCATCGTGGTGAGACCCGTCGTGGTGAGACCCACCGTGGTAAGACCCAAAATTTTGGCGGGAAATTTAAATTTTCTGAGAAAAATATTTTGGCGGGAAATTTAAATTTTCTGTGAAAAATATTTTGGCGGGAAATTTAAATTTTCTGAGAAAAATATTTTGGAGGGAAATTTAATATTTCAGTGAAAAAATTTTGGCGGGAAATTCAAATTTTCTGTGAAAAAAATTTTGGCGGGAAATTCAAATTTTCTGTGAAAAAATTTTGGCGGGAAATTCAAATTTTCTGTGAGAAAAATTTTGGCGGGAAATTCAAATTTTCAGTGAAAATATTTGGCGGGAAATTCAAATTTTCAGTGAAAAAATTTTGGCGGGAAATTCAAATTTTCAGTGAAAAAAATTTTAGCGGGAAATTCAAATTTTCAGTGAAAAAATTTTGGCGGGAAATTCAAATTTTCAGTGAAAAAATTTTGGCGGGAAATTCAAATTTTCTGTGAGAAAAATTTTGGCGGGAAATTCTAATTTTCAGTGAAACAATTTTGGCGGGAAATTCAAATTTTCGGTGAAAAAATTTTGGCGGGAAATTCAAATTTTCAGTGAAAAAAATTTTAGCGGGAAATTCAAATTTTCGGTGAAAAAATTTTGGCGGGAAATTCAAATTTTCAGTGAAAAAATTTTAGCGGGAAATTCAAATTTTCAGTGAAAAAATTTTGGCGGGAAATTCAAATTTTCAGTGAAAAAATTTTTGGCGGGAAATTCAAATTTTCAGTGAAAAAATTTTAGCGGGAAATTCAAATTTTCAGTGAAAAATTTTTGGCGGGAAATTCAAATTTTCTGAGAAAAATTTTTTGGCGGGAAATTCAAATTTTCTGAGAAACTTTTTGTTAGCTTAAATACCACGATGGGTCTCGCCTTGGAACTGGCGAGACCCATCGTGGAGAGACCCTTAAAAATATGGGCGGGAACTTCAAAATTTATGAGAAAAGAAATTTTGGCAGGAATTCAAATTTTCTGAGAACAATTTTGGCGGGAATTCAAATTTGCTGGGAAAAAAATTTTTGCGGGAAATTCAGATTTTCTGAGAAAAAAGATTTTGGAGGGAAATTCAAATTTTCTGAGGAAAATGCTTGGCGGGAAATTCAAATTTTTGTTCTGGAATCAATTTTTTTGTTTCAGCACCTTCTGGAAGTTTCAAGAAAATTCTAGACTGTTCTAGAATCATCTGGAAAATTCAAAAAAGTTCTGAAATGCTCTACAACCTCCTATAACTGAAGGAGTTTTTATTTGTTTCGTTACATCTATATTCAAAGAACTTAGTAGTTAATTATTCAGACTTCTCCAGTTAAGGAAAGTTATTAACTTATTAAAAAAACTGTAACTCTGTGGAATTTTTTCGAAAGCCTGATAATGATGATGTGTTAGTAGAAAAATCAGAACATTCTAACTGTCTCTTTGAATTTTCTGAATCGTATACCATGGAAGGAGAAAATGCGATTTAATCGATGAAGTTTCAACTTTTTTTAATGAGACATTTTTGAATGATTAAAAGGACATCTATTTGTTATACATTTTAAACTCCGCCAGTCGTTGGCCGCGCCGGAGGCGCGGTCATCGGCTGGTTACTATATAAATTAATATATTTATACATTTGTTCTGTCACTAGCTCTATATTCAAGTCTCCTCGGGAGCGGGTGCCACAACAATATCTCAGATTTCGGTACTCCACGGAATACTAATAGAGACTATACTGTAGGAATCTACTCTCCAGGCTTCCTCCTCCCACTAACTTAGCATAGGCCTTCTCCAACAGGGCACTCCAGAATTCATTATTCTCCTGTGATCTCATATAACACAATCGCCCATCAACTGTCGGCAGCCGATCATCAATCACTACATCAACCCATTGTCCATATCTCCAGAATTGAAAATGAAAGATTCCTGCGTAATTCTCCGTGAATGACTGATCAGGTGGCACTACTCGATAGAAGAGCTCATCTCGGAGTGTCAAATTGGCCACTGCCGCCAGGAGCCAACAATCTCCAAGTGCTCCCTGCTTTACGTCAAATCGAGATTTCTCGCCAACGATGAGTTGAGGGTTCTCGTAGATTTCTCCGGGCCGTTTCCAGATAATCGGCTCGTCCGGGCGGGTTTTGTAGTAGAGCGAGGAGTCGTTGGCTGGAAAATAGTAATGGATATTAGAGAAAGTATTCGAAAATTTTACAATGTTTTTCGGGAAAGTCTACAAGTTTTTAAAAAACATCGATTTTGTGAAATAAATCAATTTTTCGGGAAACTTTATCGAGTTTCCGTGAAATTTATAGTTTTATCTGTGAAATTGATCGGCTTTCAAGAAAATGTCTATTTTTTATCTATCTTATAAATTTTTTGGACTTTTTTCTAAAAATTGATTTTATTGTATTCGGAAAATTTTTGATTTTTCGGAAATGATTTTTCGGAAATTTCATCTATTTTTTGAATCTTTATCGATTATTCAGAAAAATTATCAACTTTTCAAGAATTTTATCGATTTTTCTGGAATTTTATTGATTTTTCTGAAATTTTACAAATTTTTCTGAAATTTTTTCGATTTTTCCGAAAGTTTATCAATTTTTCTGAAATTTTATCGATTTTTCTGCAATTTCATCGTTTTTTTGAAACTTTATTGATTTTTTGAAACTTTATCGATTTTTTAAAGAATTTTTTCGATTTTTCTTGAATTTTATCAAATTTTCTGGAATTATATTGATTTTTCTGAAATTTTACAAATTTTTCTGAAATTTTTTCGATTTTTCCGAAAGTTTATCGATTTTTCTTGAATTTTATCAAATTTTCTGGAATTATATTGATTTTTCTGAAATTTTACAAATTTTTCTGAAATTTTTTCGATTTTTCCGAAAGTTTATCGATTTTTCTTGAATTTTATCAAATTTTCTGGAATTTTATCGATTTTTCTGCAATTTCATCGTTTTTTTTGAAACTTTATCGATATTTTGAAATTTTTTCGATTTTTCCGAAAGTTTATCGATTTTTCCGAAAGTTTATCGATTTTTCTGAAATTTTATCGATTTTTCTGCAATTTCATCGTTTTTTTGGAATTTTATCGATTTTTTGAAACTTTATCGATTTTTCTGGAATTTTATCGATTTTTCTGAGATTTTATCGATTTTTCTGGTATTTTATTGATTTTTTTGAAATTTTATCGATTTTTTCTAGAATTTTATCGATTTTTCTTGAATTTTATCGATTTTCTGAAAGCTTATCGATTTTTCTTGAATTTTATCGATTTTCGGGATTTTCCGCTTAATTGCATCGTTTACCCGGAAATTGCGGATCCTCGAACAAGCACCGCTGATCCAGACATCTCTGACGTTCCTGCTGGAAATTAATCGTCTGAAACTGTTGCTGAAACCCGATTCCCGGTCCACCGCCACCTCCCGGCGTAAACGGTTGGACATCTCGTTTGAATTTCCCGCTAATAATATTATCGAGCACCACTTTTCCGATACTGCTCAACGAATTATTCTGACCGCCCATCTGGAAGATGATGTTTCCAGCGATGGCTCCGATGATGGCTCCGGTTGCCGGATTGATTCCGAAGAATTGATGAGTTGCCGATGAGATTAGATTTCCGACGATAGATTCCATTCCGCCGGATGAGAAGACGTTGGTGAGTCCTCCGCTGCTGTCGCCGCCGCCGCCTTGAGAGATCAAGGATCCGATTTGTCCGACGACACCGTCGAAACCACCGCCACCGAATCCGTCCATAGCGCCTGAAAATTGAATTTTTCGATTTATTGATTTTCGGAAAAAAAAAATCAATTTTTTAAAACATTTTCTGATGAAAATTATTGATTTCTCTAGAATTTCATCGATTTTTTCTGGAATTCATTGATTTTTTAATATATCGATTTTTTACAGAAATCACGAAATTAAAATTATTGATTTTTCTGAGAATTTATGAAATTAATGAAATTATGCGATTTTTTTTTTGAAAATTTTCGAGAAAATTCATTAATTTTTTATAGAAGCTTTATTGATATTTTTTGGAAAATATACTGACTTTTCTGAAAGTTTATGGTGTTTTAGAAAGAAAATTGATCAAATTACGATACAAATCAATTTTTGTGAAATTTTTTGATTTTTTTCAAAAATTTACAGCTTTTCCTGAAGTTTTATCCATTTTCTTTTTAGAAATTTATCAATTTTTCTGAGATTTTATTGATTTTTCTGAAATTCTATCGATTTTTCTAGATTTTTATCGATTTTTCTGGGATTGTATCGATTTTTCTCAAATTATCGACATTTTTTGTGGAAGATTTTTGATTTTATCGTTTTTCGAGGTTAAAATCTCAAAATTCAGCTGGAAAACCAGATTTTCGAGTGAAAAATCTCAAATTTTTTTAATTTTCCGCTGGAAATTCTAGAAAATCCCGTACCCTTAATAAGGGATCCCATTCCATGATTCTCATTATTTCCTCCATCATTTTCTCCATAATTGGTATTTGCAGCCGCCTGAGTGTATCCATCATCATCATCATCTTCTTCCTCTTCTTCTTCAGAATGTTCCACGTCATTCGAATAATCTTCTTGCTCTTCTGGCTCAGGCTCCGCCTCCTCTTGCTCCTCGTATTGCTCCGAGTCGTCGTAGCCGCCTGGAAAATTGCATTTTTAGATTTCAATTGGAAAAAACGATTTTTTGAGCTCAAAATGAGATAAGCAAAAGCCTACGCATGAACCTATGCCTAAGCCTAATCCTAAGCCTAAATTTGCTTAAAAACGCGGTTTTTTTCACTGAACATTGGGAATTTTCGTGCTAATATTCAATTTTTTGGTAAAAAAATTAAATTTCGCGGTGTAAAATTTGGTTTTTTAAAGCTGGTTTTTGTGCATTATTGGTGAAAAAAATCGATAGAAACTCAAATTTTCAGTGAAAAATACGATTTTCAAGCTAGAAAGTTGTTTTTTTTTTCGCTGAAACTTCAAGATTTTCATGAGAAATCTTTTTCTTCTGGAATTTAAACGTTTTAAATGCCAAATTTGGCGAAAAAACTGGTTTTTCACATGAAAAAGCCCAAATTTCAGGACGAAATTTGGATTTTCAGCAATTTTTCGGATAAAATCCGGACCTTGATAATCCTGCTGCTGATATTCGTCATCGTAGCCACCACCGCCATAGTTCTGCTGTTGATAATCCTGCTGGTTACCGTAATCCTGTTGATTACCGTATCCTTGACCATAATCCTGATTACCGTAGTTCTGCTCGTTACCGTAATCCTGCTCCTGAAACTGATTCTGATCGTCGTAGCCACCGCCGCCACCGCCGCCGCCACCTCCATAGTCATCGTTGTAATCTTCGCCTCCCTGATCATTACCACCATCTTCCTCGTAGTACTCCTCCTCGTCGGACATTGTTCAGCAGATTTCACAAGTTTTTAGCTGAACTTTCGAAAAAAAATTGAGTAAAAACGAGAAAAATTGAAGAAAAACGCTTTAAAACTGCGGTTTTTGACGGGAAAATCGACAATTTCACAACAATGGAGATTTAGAGAAAACGACAAATAGCCAAAACTCGTTTGTTGTGAAGGGAAAACGGTCAGCAATATTGCTATAGAAAACGGCCCCGATTTCGGGTGAAGAGACGCAGAAATCGGCGCGCAGGTGACGTCCGGTGGTCGAGTACCTATTTTTATTGATGAAATTGCAAAAATTTGTTTTAAAACCTGCGAAAAATCACGAAAATCGGTTGAAAATTAGCAAAAAAAGAGCGAAAAAGTGAAAAATAATATTTTTTTTTCTGAATTCCCACGAGGAGTACACGCCGTTTGGGATTCTAGTCCACGCTGGAAATGCTTGCATTAATTGAATTTTCAGCTGAAATAAGATTGTTTTTCTCTGAAAAAAATTCTGAAAAAGCTCATAAGAGTGATTTTTCATAAATACAAGTGTGAAAAACTCAGTGAAATGTCTAAAAATTCAGGGTTTTCTCGCGAGGAACATGAATGGAGTTTTCTAGGCCAGCAGTATGGTATTTAAAAAAAAAAATCAATATTTGCAAAGTAAAGTTTATCTGAAATTCTGAAAAAAAATCCATTAAAAAATCGGATAAAGTTGAAAAATTTGAAAGTTATTTTTCCGAAGAAAATCGATAAATATTTTATTATGTTATTTACTTTCATTTTTCATACAATACAGTTCAGTAAAATTTTCAATGTGTTGTTTTTTTTTGTGAGCACAAAAAAATTGAAAAAAAAAACTGGAAATTAATTTAGAAGTAGGTGAGACGAAGTATGGAATTAGCCGAGGCAGCTGAAAAATAAACGTTTTTTCTTTAATTTTATGAAAATTATCAAGTTCATTTGAGTATATTACCGGTCCAGAGAGAGTTTAGTCAGTTGAAAAGACGCAGACATCTCGGGACCCAACGGACGGGAGAGGCCCCACGAAAAGGGGAGCAGAACGAAAAGGGGATCTTCGAAAAGGGGAGATACGAAAAGGGGAGCTGGCACTGTGCCAAACGCACAAAACGCTTTTTTATTCTCATTCAACGCACGCATTATTTTTGTATTTTACGCTAAACAACGCGCGATGCGTAATAACGGAGTGTGGTTATAACAAAGTCGTGCGTTGAATGAGAATAAAAACGCGTTTTGTGCGTTTGGCACAGTGCCAGCTCCCCTTTTCGTTGCTCCCCTTTTCGTATCTCCCCTTTTCGTATCTCCCCTTTTCGTATCTCCCCTTTTCGCAGATCCCCTTTTCGCTCTGCTCCCCTTTTCGTGGGGCCTCCCCATTTTGTTTTTTCCACACATCAAATGAGTGTTACAGTAGTACGAAGCGCGGCAAGACTCAAGGCGAGAAAATGTGAATTCTTTCCGAAACTAGTTCCCAAATTCTTCAATTTTTTGCTACTGGTTTGTTCGAAATCTTGTCTTTTGTCTTTTCTAAATTGGAAACTGGTCATTTACTGCATAGACGTTGTATTTGCGAGTTTTTTGTATTTAGATAATTTTCACAATGTCTTCAATTTTCGTTGTTTCAGATGCAACACCGTTTCGTTGTGTTTATGCGTGGTGTAATCGCCCGTTCAAAACTCTCCCATCGTGAAGATTTCGACGATGTGATGCTCCAACTGCAAACTTTTCTCCAAGTCCATCGTCGTGAAATTGTGCCAACCGACGAACACTTCTTTGCGGAGTGGAAACAAGCTATTTCTGAATACTTTTAAAATGGTCAAGTTTATGAGGATGGGACCCAAAATCTGTGAATTTCAAATGTTTTAAAAGTTTGTTTAATATATCTTGTAAACATTTTTCGCTCGATTTATTCTTTTTGAAAAAATCAACCGCAGCTTTCAAAAATTTATTTGCTTTAAATATAACCGTAACATCCTTCAAACCAAAACACCACGGTTTCTTTCCTCTTTCTAATATGTAAATAATGAGCACCGAAAAGTTACTTTAAAATTTATGTCCATGAATTTTTAAAATTAAAGTTGAATATTTATATTCCAAAATTCAATTATTTCAGGCAGTTCAACGCAGGAAACTGTTACTTTTTCGTTAACCAAGTGTTCCAACACATTGAACTTTGGCCTAACACCAATCCGAACCGGGAGCACATGATCAATTTGGCCCGTGCTTACCTCGATGGACAAATTGTGGAACTTCAACAAGAAGTTCACGCCGAGCTTGCCACCGACGAAGCTCGCTGCGCATACCTCGACGGTGCGGCGAAGAACGCGTTCGGGCCGCCTCGCCCCTAAGTTGTACAGCAGACCCATCGGAATTCCAACTGGATTATCAAATCTGTCCTAAATCTTTCACTTATATCCTTTTTCCCCTTCTCTCAATTGCTTCCCCTCCAACTTCGGTGATCGGCCGATTCCTCTACATTTTCTTCGCGCCTTCCTTCCAAAAATCAAGTTTCAGATCCGTATGCACAGGCAAAGCGGAAAGTGCCCAAAACGATCCGTTCACGGACCGGAAACGGCTCAAATTTAAGAACAGTTCACGGTTCGATTCCCGGTCCGTCAACGGACCGTAATTGAACCGTAAGGAGACTAAAAAATGGGAAATCCAGCTGCCCCCTTTTTCTTTCCCAATGCTCCACCGAGCTCCGGTCTTGCTCCAGACCGTCTTCCGGTGATCCTTCGTTGTAGCAATTCTATCTGCCTCAGCCGGGGTTGAACTTGTCCACTGCCTGTCGATTGATTACTGGCCCATCACCTTACCGTTTGGCCGTTCGCGCACACGAGGAGAATCAATAGACTTCGCATAAATAGCGATCAGCTCGCGCTCGCGCATTTTCTTCTGGTTTTCACGTCTTACACCAACTTTTTCGATTGTATTTTCAGTAGTTTCTGATTCTCCATCTTGCCGTTGGACTTATATGAAAGCGAACGATAACAATTGACAGTTTCGTGTAGTTCAGAACTTATTTCGCATATTTCTCAACATCTACCTATACGAGCTCCATCTACTTGTAATACAGAAATGGTACTTACCATATTTCCTCTATTAGTCTTGCATGCAAGACTAATTTTCGATTGGACCGGGTTGCAATACTAATAGAGGAAATAAGGTATATGCGTTCTACTTGAATGATACCTTAATTTCTTAAAATACACACGAAACAGAAACGATATCAGGAATGATTCCAGAATGTATTGTTAGTAAAATATTTTATGATATTTCAAAAAATTATAGGATTACATTAATATAACCTCTTTTACACACAATGTCATGCTTAATAGCCTCAGTTAGATCGCATGCGATTACGGGCCGCGTACGGACCAGTTGGACGGATGATAGACAAAATGGTTGCCCAGAGGATTTTTTTTTCATGAAAATTGAGTTTTTGAAGTACCTACAGTGCTATTTGGTTCATTGTAGCCAGTTGGCTAATTTTTTGCCTGATTCAAGGTTTAGTTTTAAAAAGTGCAGTTTTGCCGACCGGGACGGTTAATTTACGGACCATCTACGGACCGGCTACGGCCAAACTACGGATGATCACCAAAACGGAGGATAATACGAAAAATTTTTTTTCATGAAAATGGAGTTTTTGAAGTGCCTACACTCTCCTTTGGCTAATTTGAGCACTTTTTCCGTGCTAGAACCTGAAATTTTCAAAAACAAAAATTTGGTGCCCGGGACGGTTCATTACGGGCCGGCGACGGACCGTCTACGGACCGGAAACGGCCCAACTACGGCTCAAGAGCCATCTCGATCGGTAAATGTGGTTTTTGCTCTAAATAATGCATTTAACGACGTAAAAATGCTTGAATTAGCCAACTGGTATCTTAGGTATTAAAAAAATTCGTTTTCTTAAAATCCATTTTTTCCTCTTAATGGCCATTTTTTTACATTCCCTGTAGTTTGCCCGTAATTGGTCCGTCCCGCTTTTCATATCCGTAGTTCGCCCGTTAATGGTCCGTTCCCGGTCCAAGATCCGTAAACGGACCGTACCCGCTTTGCCTGTGATGGGTGCACGGCATCTCCATCTCTCCCCTGTTTTTTTTTTGAATTTTTCTCCCCTTTAATTTTTTTTTAATAATCTTTACTGTTCCCTATTTCCTTTTCCGATGAAGGTATTGTTTATAATATCATGATGATGTTTCACTTGTGTTCAAAGTAAAATTAAATCTTGAAATTATACATTAATTTTTAGCTCATTAGCACAATAGAGTGTATGAAATTCAGATAAATTTCAGCTGAAAGCTCGAAGCTGATGCTCGGAGCGATTGCGAGGAAAACTATAGAGAATCGGATTCTGTAAGGGTTTGTGAGTGGTTCACCCAGTTGAAATAGATAAATTTAGCAATTTCTAGCTAAAAAAGCTGAAATTTCATTATTTTTCACTCGAAAAACTGAAAATTCGTGACAAAAATTCATGAAAATCGATTGAAAAGGCGTCACTCAAACAGTCTTCTTGCTCATTGAGCTCCGATTTCTCTTCAGAATCCTCCATGTCTTCCGGACAGTCTTCTTGCTCATTGGGCTCCGTTTGCTCTTCAGGATTCTCCATGTCATCCGAACAATCTTCAGGCTCAGACTCCGGCTTGCCATCTTCTTCAGCACATTCCAGTTCATCCACCGGTTTCACATCATTCAAAGAGTCATCTTGCTCTTTTTGCTCAGCCTCCTCTTCAGCACAATCCTCGCCATCCAAACAGTCAATTTGCTCACACTCCGCTTCTTCCCGATGCTGCTTTTCACCATAGTATTCCTCATTGTCGAGCATTTTTCACAAGTTTTTTTGGCTGGAAAATAGAATGAGTAACGTTACTGAACAATTATCAATCTGTTAAAAGTTGAAGGCAAAAAAATATACAAAAACTAGCACAGAAAAGTTACAACACTTTCGAAAAAAAAATGCGACCACACTGTTTAGTCACTATGTAATTTTGCTTTTTATTATGATTGATTACGTTTACTACACTGAGCAATTGATCCGGTTTTGTTCTTAGGAAAAACATACAGTCAACAATTGTGAAGCCTACATCAATTGGGCCAGATGACGTGACAAGGTCAACAATCTATTGGGGGTCGGTGAGCAAGAAAAAGTGAAACTTTTGGTCAATCGGAAAAAGTTTTTATTATTGAATTAGTACAAAATGGGCTAGATCCAATTAAATTCTGCAATTTCTTCTTGTTTGTGTTTTGTGTAAATGCCATCTTTACAGGAAATTAGTAGTGAAGGTGTAGTCAAAAATTTTTTCATTGCTTTATCAGACTTTAAATTGTCTGAAAACACCGAATTTCATAATGAACATTATTGAAAACTTCTCAAAACGCGATTTCAAGTTGATTTAGGCACTTACATAAGGTTAATGGACAATCAGATTTGTTGAACTTTTTTACCAAATCTGGTAATTTTTGAGTCGCTATAACTTTTTCTTGAGAAGTTTTCAAGAAGTTTTTTGAAGTTTTGTTTGGTATTTTCAGGCAATTTCGAGTCTAATAAAGCAATAAAAATATTCGACTACAACACCTTTAAGCCAAGCTTGCCTGAAGCATAATCCGAGTTTTCCACCCAACGACTCTTCGCTCTAATACAAAACCCGTCCGGACGAGTTTACGATATCATTTCAGTCATTGTTTCAACCAAAATTTCATTAAACCCAAAGGTTTCTCTTCAAGTTTATCCCAAAAAAAAACTAAAAATCACTTGAAAGCTTGACCTCCTTCCTGCTCCCCAACTTGCACCAAAGAGCCCATTCGGTCTGTTTGCCGAGCTCTTTCCACACGTGTTGCTTGCGCAGTAGCTTCTGTGTTTGTATGATTCTAATTTCGAACTTTTCAACTGGTTTTTGGTTGCGAAACAATATAAATATCAGTGAATTGATCGAATTTTGAGCTTAAACTTTATTTTTACTGTGATTTTTTTTTGTGAAAATTTGTGTGTGCAGCTTTCGTAATTATTGTGATTTCTATCCTAAATTTTGCAAAATCGCAAAAAAAATTCTTGATTTTTTTTTAGCTCATTCTGTCTTCTGTCATCTGCCACTAGACAATGCTTAAAATTAATAAAAAAATTTCCAAACTTTTAAAGTTTAGTAAGTAATACAAATAAACTATGTGCTAATGTCAACATACCTCTCAAGTTTCAAAAAAACGCGATCTCAAGTTTCAAAGTAATTTTATATTTTTTGTCCTTATTACCGGTGTTAAATTTGATGTTTCATACAATTTTTTGGCGAGAATTTCAAAATTTCTGATAATTTTTTTTTTCAAATTTTCAGCAAAAAATTTTAGCGGAGAATTTAAAATTTGTGAGAAACATTTTTTGGCGGGAAATTCAAATGTTCAGTGAACATTGTTTAGTGGGAAGTTCAATTTTCTAAAAAAAAAATTTCGGACACGTGGTGTCAGGCTGTCTCAATGCGGTTTGATCTACAAAAAATGCGGGAAGATGTTTTGGCGGGAAATTCAAAATTCAAATTTTCTGAAAAAAAATTTTTGGCGCAAAATTCGAATTTTCTATACAAACTCAAAGTTCACTGATCAAACCAGAACACACACTTTCTTATTTTCCGAGGTAGGAACTAGTTTTTTTGTTGTCATCTTGCCGTCCCCTATGTGAACTTGTGGAAATGCCCGAACACTCACTCTAAAATCAAAATTCGAAAAAACAAATCATCATCATTATTGGCAAATGACCTCCCTTAATTAGATGATCTCTAGTGAATCATGTGACTTTGTGTGATCAGTTAACCAATTTTTTGACCACTTTCTCATATTTTTTTTTTTGACTTTCTGTTCACTGAAGTGCTAGGAATTTGACAAAACTTTTTGTTTTTTTGTTTCTCACTGCTTTTGGGCCAAATTATTGTTGTTTTTCTGAAATTGTATCTTTTTTGGTTAACTTTCAGTTGAACTGTTGTTTTTTTACTATACATCTTGTTCGGCGAAACAAGAAATAGTAGTTAAAAGTGTGTGACTTTTGGGTTTCACAGAATTCCTTCTACCCTTATTACTTCAACGTCTTATATCTCAGCACATTTTATTTATATTAGAAAAATTTCAACTGCGAAATTATAGAAAAACATATAACACACACTTTGTTAGTTGAAGATATTTCGCTGAATCTGATAATAATTGACATACGAGCTGCCAAAATTCAGAGAGGCAAAAATCCTTCGATGCACCATGTCTTGCCATCTTGCTAAACAGCTTATATCTTGGTTTAAAGTTTATGTATCAGACATTTTTAAAATGCAAAGTTATAGAAAATTAAATGTGGGAAATAATGTTAGTTAGCAACTTTTTGACATCACCAACGGCAATCGAAATATAAGCTTTCAAAAGTTTTTGTTGCGCACCATGTCTTGCAGCCCCGCACTGTGCCTGCTGTATCTCAATTCAGTTTGAAGATATTTGAAAATTTTCTAATTTAGAAAAATACTAGATAATTATTTTCTTAGACAAAAATCTATCACCCAATTTCAAAAACTGTCTTGGAGGTCACTGTGCCAACACGAACTTAGTTTGAACCAAAAATCTCCACCCTATACTTTCAAATATTTTTCAAATCGACCAAAAAAACTAGTCGCTATGTGATGCGTGTGTGATTGATTTGATAAGATTTTCCAGGGGGACTATACGCACTTCGTCATCATTGATTTGATGCGATTTTCGTTGACAAGCACGCCGCGCGCAAATCTATTCCGCAGTTCTTCTTGATGCAATTCACCTTTTCGAAATCGTTTTTTTTTGTTGATAATTTAGTATTTTCCTTTAATTCTTAATTCCCAGAGCTAAAGCTTCCATGGTACGCAGGCGCGGTCTCAGGACCTGACGCCTGCCTGAAAAATGCTTTGCCTCTTTTCTGCCTCTTGGAGTGAGTTTTCAAATAGCAAACTTTCTGATTTCTATCATTATTGTTTTGAAAATCAAATTGTGAAAGGAAAAAAAAATTTAGGTATGTTTTAGCATAAGGCGCGTATTGAGGCGAGAGTCAGGCGGAGATCCGCCTTAAGGCCAGACAGGTAGGCGTTTTAACGCCTACACAGAAGACCTATCAAGAGCCTTTTCGGTGGATGCACCATGTTTTACAATTTATTCAATTTATTTTGTAGTTCCATCCCAAAAATTTAAATTATTTGGTTGAAATTAATTGTATTAACCGAATTTGACAAATTCGAACTCAAATTCCATATTCATTCAACTCGAAAAATTGTATGTTAGATCTTATAGACCACAAAATAACAACTTTTTAACTATTTTGTATTTCTCTCTAAACATCAGACAAGATGTGCCCAAAAAAGTGACAGTAGTCAATTAGTGCTTGTTTTGTAGTTTGTAGTCAGCCACGTGTCATTCACGTGTATTTTGGTCGTTCTAAACAAGACGCGGTCATAAAAATGTGTACAGTGATAACGATGATGACAACATCAGGTGAGACCGGGGGTTTGGCAAAAGGACACATCATTTAAATAAATATATGTACTGTGTTGGAACCGGTGGGATTATTGTGGACAATAAATAGATAAATGAGCAAATATTATTGTTTTGAGCAAGGTGACCACCGGAAGAAGGGTCACATGGCAAAACGACGTGGAGTTAAATGTATTTTTAGATGGCTTGAAAGAATTTCAAAAACTTCTATATGTAAATAGTTGAATTTTAAATATTTTCAAAATTAACTTTGCTGCAAGTCATGGTGCATCGACCAGAAAAACCTCGCTTAGCATTAATTTCGCTTGCCTGTGGTCTGATCAAAATTTTGTCAACTAACCAAATATCAAGCATTTTTCTAGTTAGAAGTTTTTCAATATCTTCGAAAATAGCAGAGATATAGGCTCCTGTGGTTGATTTGCAAAGCATGGTGCATCGATATCTCAGTTGTCTAGGGGGTTATCATAATTTTGTCAACTACTAAAATATTTTTCAAATCTTTTTCTGTAACATTGCAGTTAAACTTTTCTTGTTGTATTTTAAAGTAGCAAAGATATAAGCCCTCAAAGCTGTTCAGTTTTGTGTGGTCACAATGTATTACAATATCACAATGATCACTTCCATAAAGCCCTGCTGAAGCCCAGGGCACAAAATTTAGAAGGGTCAGGTCGCAATCTAGCCATTTGTCATCATGGCTACGCGCACACTCACACTGTGTCTCTTTGTGTCTCGGCGGTGTGCATGTGCCTTTAAATACCCCCTTTTGAATCATTCACGCGTTCTTTGGTTCTTTGGTTCTCAAGAAGAGCGGAGAGCAATCGCGTAATTTGTGCAGCCTTTTTGATAAGACTTCTTCATGAGTTACTAGATTTAAAACTCGAATTTTTACTATTTTCTTAATAAAAAACTCCGAATTTCCCCCATTCTCACCCATTTCTCTAGTCGGACACAAAATTTTGTGGTCTCCCGTGCTCTATAGTTTTTGGTCATTGGTCACATCGTATGTTTCGAAATCATCGCCGCTGTTTTTGTTTTGAAAATTGATTTTCAACGAATTCTCTTTGGTTCTCCCAGCATAGAAAACGGTCATTTTTCTTTTTTTTTAATTGCCGAAGAAAAAAATATAATGGAATCAGTGGAGGCGCAGACTGTTAGAAAGCATTTGCACTGTTTATTGAACGGTTTGGCGCCCGTTACTCAGTGGAAGTGAGTGGTATCAAAAAATGCGTTCGGTTGCATTTATAGTTTTATGAGATGAATATTTTGTAATTTAACAATTTTGTGATAAATTTACTTTTCGACGAGGTATAGAGGTTTTAGCACAAGCTGAATCCCGCAGCCTTTTAAAATCAAATTCTCATAACGTATTTTTACTTTTAACTCCTTTTAACTCCTTCGAAGTAAAAGTTATTCAACAGTTGTTAACTTGAGCATGTAGTGTTTTTTTAAGGCGGCTATAACTCAGCGGAGGTTAATGCTATGAAAAAGATGAAAATTACAAAAATGTTCAGTTTTATGTGGTAAATAATCTTTTAATGAACAATTTTGCGACAAATCAACTATTCGACAAGATACGGAGGGTGCTAGCTTCAGCCATTGGCACCCTACTTCTCACCACTAAACCTTTATGCTCCTGTAACTCAGCGGAGGGTAGTTTTATGAAAAAGTTCACAATTACAAAAATGTTCAGTTTTATGTGGTAAATAATTTGTTAGTTAACAATTTTAGGATAAATTTATTCTCCGAGGAGATACAAGGGCAGAAATTTCAGTAGCTCTCTTCATCGGCTCCCTTGCCGCTTCACCACCAAACTTTAGGCGCCTGTAACTAAACGGAGGTTACTGTTATGAAAAAGTTGCAAATTACAAAAATGTACAGTTTTATGTGATAAATAAATTGCTAGTTTAACAGTTTTTTGATAAATCCACTTTCCAACAAATTACAACGATTTCTAGTCTTCGACACTACTGCTCACCCTTCACCACTGAACCTCCAGGCGTCTGTAACTCCGCGGAGGTGAACTCCATTAAAAAGTTGCCAACTACGAAAATACGCAACTTTTAAAGTTCTATATTTTATTAGTTGGCATATTTTTGATAACTCCTCTACTCGTAGAGATATCACAGCTTAAACTTATACTCCTTATACTCCAGCCGATCAAAACACCATTTTTTCCAAAAAATTCCATCATGGCGTCAAGTATCATTTCAACACCATTTATTTACTTTGTGTCAATTCTCAATTCTCAACTTTCAATTTCTCCTCAAAAATCAAACATTGCGAGCACATCTGAGCACGAGGGGAACAAACCACCACCTCCCACACAATTTCTATTGTTGTAGCCTACCGGAACGGTGGGCGGCGCCCAGACGTTCGGAAGGCGGAGCCCCGTTTATTTATAAATCGGGAAAAATTTTTGAAATTTTGAAATTTTGGAAATTTGAAAATAATGGTGCCATTTGTGTTGATTTTTTGGCGAATTCTCGAATGACTTTTCGTGTGTGATGAGGCGGCTGAAAAAAAAACTAACTGATAAGCTTTTCTATCATATTTTAACCTTTTCTCTCTCTCTTTTTTGATTCCATTAAATATCCATTTCCAATTTCTAATAATTTATAATTCCAGCCGTCCATCATGGCCGCTTTGGCAATTTCTCACTGCGTGAGCCACGTGGCGCGCCCAGTTTCTCCGGTAACACAAGGAAAACCGAGCGGAAGCAGACAGCAGCCGGTGAGCCAAATTTCGATTTTAAGCCTTGTTTTGGAGCAAATTTTTAGGCGATCCGGTTTGCGTTGATCCTTCGAAAGAGCACACGATGGCAATGGGAGAAGGAGCAGACGGGCTTGAGCGATGCTGATCTGAAAAAGTGAGTTTTACAACCAAAGCTGCTCGTCGATGCATCACGTTTTGCATCTCCACTTTGAAAGCTCATATCTTTGTTCATTTTTAAGATACTATAGGCACATAGCTAAAAATAATTTTATTAGTTGACAGTTTTCTTTTAAAACCAAATACAACGAGATAAAAACTGTGGAAGCTGGTTCTAGTCATTGCACCATGTCTCACGCCATTTCTAAAGCTTGTAACTTTGTTCATCTTTTAGATACTAAAAAATTGAAACTGCAATAATGTATGTCCATGTCTTCCTCCACATTCAGAGTCCATATCTTTGTTCATTTTATAGGTAGTAAAAAGTAAAAAATTTTTAACTACAAAACTGTAGAAAATCAAATATTTAAATATTTTGTCAGAAAGCAACTTTTCGATAAACCCAAAGCCAAATGAGATATAAGCTATCAAAGCTGGTTCCGGTCGATGCACCATGTCTCAAGCCACTTCTAAAGCTTGTAGCTTTGTTCATCTTTTAGGTACTCAAACAATTGTTATTACAAAATAGTAGAAAAACATATATTTCATATTTCGCCTGTGAGCAACTTTTTGATAACGCTAAAACAGACAGAGATATGAGCTACCAAAGAAGATAATTTTCGGTCGATGCACCATGTCTTAAAGTTCATATTCAATAGGTTGTTTCCTGAATTTAATTTTAATAACATTAACACTATATAAAATATGTATAAGGTGTCCGGTCGATGCACCATGTTTTGCTTCACCTATATCCTATCATACAGAAATTTGGAAAATTATATTTAGGCTAAAAACCGAAACTGTGTATTTTTCCCATGGTGTCTGCAATTGACAAAAGTCTACTGACCTCATTTGAATGTAAAAATGTCTATCAGGCTATATTCCCAGCTACTAAATCTTTTCAGGCACCTCTCCTCAAAAGGCACCAAGGTTCAAGAGCTCCTCGAAAACGAGAAGAAACAAGTAAACGCAGTGCAGGAAATTGTCTCCGAACTTGGCAAAGCAGGCATCTCCACAAAAGTTGTGACTCGCGAGCAGCTAGCCCAGTACCTGCCTGAAGCTGATCTGGTGATCTCTGCCGGTGGTGATGGAACCTTCTTGGCTGCAGCTTCCGTGGTCAACGACAACACCCCAATCATCGGTATCAACACTGACCCGATCGGAAGTGAAGGACACCTGTGTGTCGGTGGCAAGAATCCACCTCGCGATTTGATCGAGCGTCTGGTCTCTGGAAACTTGAAGTGGGTGCAGAGGACGAGGATACGGGTAACAGTAAAGGAATCCCGGAACTCGATTTTCTCATTGAAGAGGTCTGAAAAATCAACAAACCTCGCCCTGAACGAGGTGTTCATCGGAGAGGATGAAGCCGCCAAAGTCTCAACCTACAATATTTCCATCGACGATTCGCAGACAGTCAAGCAAAAGTCCTCCGGGTTGATTGTGTCGACTGGGACCGGATCGACGAGTTGGTACCTCGGAATGAACAGGATCGATGAGAATGCGACGACGTCAGTGTTGGAGGCACTGCAATCACTTGGCGTGGATGTGCCGATCACAAGGAATTTGGTGGAGAAGGTGGTGAATTCGGTGAATGAGAAGATCCCGTTCGAGCCAGATCATCCTAGTGAGTTTTTTGAAAGTTGATTGGAATTTGGGTTTGTTGAGTTGGAAACAAAATGTCAGGGGTATTTTTGATTACACAATTCCAAATATAAGACCCTGCACAGACATGGAAAAGGACTGAGAAAAGGACCCCATGGCTGGCCTCATCGTCAGGCTTCAGAAAACTCAAATTTGAGAATTTCTCATTATCTCACTTTCACTTTTAACTTTCCAGGTTTCGCCTTCTCAATCCGTGAGCCGATCTTCAACGCCACCTACAAACGCACGGCGACCCGCGGATTCGCCAGAAAGATCAAACTCGAATCCCGATGCACCAACGGATACCTGGTCCTTGACGGATCCACAAAGATCCCGTTCCCACGTGGCGCCGTCGCCACGATCGAGGTCAATCCGAATGATGCTTTGAAAACTGTGATTGTGTAACAATGATTTTGTGTGTATTGTTTTTATTGTACGGGTTTTCGGGTTGTCGTTTTTTTTGTGAATTATGAATTCGTAATTGTACATAGATTTTATACGATTTTATGTGATACATCAATTTGAAATTTGAAATTAAAAAAAAATAAATTCATTACTTTTTCATAACTGTATAAAATGGTCTCAAAAATGTGCTTCAAATGCACATTTTCTCAAAATTTCAGAGATCCATCGTTGCGAGATCCTTTGTCGTGGTGAGACCCCCCGTGGTGAGATCCCCGCAGTGCGATCTATCGTGGCGAGACCTATCGTAGCGGGACCCATCGAGGCCAGACCCTCCGTGGTGAGACCCATTGCAGTGAGACCCTTCGTGGTAAGACCCATTGTGGCGAGACTCCCTGTGCTGAGACCTCGTTCAGTGCTGATAATCTGATATGAAAAATCTGAAACCATACAAGCTGAAGTCATTTCGCAACCCCAGAAACTAAAAAAACCACAAAAACCATTTGAAATGCGACATTCTTTATTAAAAAGCTCTCTAATGAGTCTTGTAGATCTGCTCTGCCTGCGATGGCGCTGCCTCGACAGCCACCGATCTCGTTGGGCATGGACAGTAGGCAGCGTCTCCACCTGGCGCGGCATCCTCTCCCGGTGCTCCATCGGATCCATCGACTCCAGGAACTCCGTGTTGTCCTGGTGCTCCTCCGGCGCCTGGAATTCCATCGGCTCCCTGCTTTCCGTTCTTTCCATTGGCTCCCGGTGGTCCAGGTGGTCCACGACGTCCACTGTTTCCTGGATGTCCTGCTGATCCTGGAAGGTAGGTTTGTCCCTTGGCTCCCGGTGGTCCTCGTGGTCCGGCTCTTCCAGGCTTTCCTTGATGTCCTTGTGGTCCGGTCTCTCCTGGTCCTCCTGGGGATCCTGGTGCTCCATTCTGTCCGTCTTCTCCTGGGGCGCCATCGGTTCCCGGCTCTCCTGCACAACCATCTGGCCCTGGTGGTCCAGCTGGTCCTGCTGGGCAAGAGATGCAAGCTCCTCCAAAATTCTCCTTGATTGCCGCAGCATATCCAGGATGTCCATCAGGTCCATCAAGCCCATCTGGTCCGTCAAGTCCTGGAGCACCATTTGGTCCACGTGGTCCAGGTGGTCCTGCTGGGCATCCCTTGCTCTTGGCTCCACAGTTACACTGAGCGTTTCTCTTATTTCTTCCGAATAGCATGGCGGTCACAGCGGCACGGGAAGCTTCAGGGGCTCCGTTCTTGCGGAGCAGCTCCTCCCAGGCGTCATCAGCAACCTCACGAGTTGTTCGGGACTCTTCCATCACGTCGTTGTAAAGCCCATTGATGTCGGAAACGATAAGGCACATCGTTGCCAAGGATCCGATTGTGAGGACCGTAGCGGAAGCACATGCTAATGTCCCGAAGGCGCCCATCTGAAATGAAATGGTAAGGAATCAAAAATTGTACTGAATCAAAGTTAATTGTTTGCGAGGAAAAGTAAAAGTCGGAAAGTTTTGCCAATTCCATTCTTATCAGGTGCCATTATATACTAACCCCCAGAAGTTCCGCCTCTTTACTGCGAATCCATGATAAGAACCGGTTTCAAGACGGTTTCCATGGGGAACCTATACGCAAAAAATGTCTTGCTGTAACCGTGATAAGAGAACAGAAAGAGAAGGGGAAGTTGGATTGATTGGAACAAATTTCATTGTTAGCGAATAGAAGAATTTTTCAATTTTTCATTGGGCATTTGTATAACACGCAGAAATTTAAAATTAGTTTACTTAGTTCTGGAAACTTCATGGATCTCTAAAATCCAAGGCAATCTACTCATGGTGCATCGACTTCCTCGTTTTCTGGTGGTCATGGTGCACTGAAGTGAGCTCCAGATGGGGATGCACTAGGGTTTGGAATCCCCGAAGCATCCGACACCTTTCGGGTCATTATACAGCGCGTGATGGATCCAGGGATATGTCGGCCGTTTTATGTGTCCGGAATAATTGTGGCCGCTTAATTCATGGAGGTGCCTGGCACTTTATGCTTCGATATCTCTAAAGGGTTTGCAGCAGACAACTGCCGGGATTGTTTAACATCTTTAAGGACTAAGCAGCTGACACCTTGCGGGTTTTGATAGAACGGCATCTCTGGTGCTAGTAGCGGCCGACACTTAAAGGGTCTATAGCAAACGGTTGGCCTCTCCTGAGATCACGCAGGTCGACTTTTGCCGGGTAGATATTCAAATAAACGTTTACAGCAACAGGTAACAGCCGACACTTGGCGGGTTGAGTTTATTTTTTCAGAGATTATAGCGGCCGACACCTAGCGGGATATCACAGAGCAGCCGACATCTGTTCTAGTGGAAGAGACATCCCCAGTCATTAAGCAGCTGGCATTTGACGTGCGCGTAGACAGAACCAGCAAATTACCAGAGGCTGAGTAACCGACACTTTCCGGGTGGAAAAAAAACATCTGAAGAAGTTTAGCAGCCGACACTTACCTGGTTATAAAAATGGATATTAAGGATTCTATCAAAAAATGTCGAAAAAACAGAGAAATTCTTCATTTTCAAACCCGTACATAATCAAAATAAGCATTTTCACAATCATTTGGAACATCGGAGCGCAGTTTACAAGTTATGGACGACGTTGGAGGACTAGAATCACATGTACAACAAAATAAAAATAAGGTTATTCAGCAAATTCCACAGCAGCCGACGCATTTCTGCACATGAGCTGTATCCGAGTGACGAAATCGTCGCGTTTGGCGAGTCCTATGAATTGGACCGGCTTGCGACGGCCTTCCACGTGAATTTCAAGGCTTTTTCGTGTTCCCGTGATCAGTGACATTGAACGGAGCGATTGGGTCTGGAAAATGGTTAGGTTTTCCCTCGTGAATTCATGCCTGCCTACCTACATGCCTACGAGCCTACTTGTCTGCTCATTTACATGCCTACGAGCCTTTCTGGCCAGCCTCCTTCCTGCCTATCAGGGCTGTGCGGCTGTCGGCTGGCGCAGCCAGCCGACAGCCGAAAGTTTGGGATTTTTCGGCTGGTAGCACCAGCCGACAGCCGACTGAGAAATAATCCTCGGCTGTCGGCGCCTGCGCCTTATTTAGGCAAACATGACTATGTGCATGTTTCAGGCCTACCTGCCTACAAACCTGCCTACATGAATAACTTCCTATGTGCCTACTTCTTGTCTACCTGCCTATTTCAGGACTACATGCCCACCTGTTTGCCTACGTATATACTAATTGTATAAGTGCCTACTTGTCTTCTTAAAGCCTTTACTCACCTTCTTAACCAACTTGAGATCGTGAAAAAGCATCATAAGCTGCTCTTTGTCGTCTGTATGATTTCGAGGTCGAAACACCAGAGCAGCATCTGTCAGGTACAGTATGCCGGGAGTGATTCCCATCGGGAAAACGCGCTCCTTCTCGTTCATCACACAACTGCGGACTGAAAAAATAAATTAAAATTTTACTGTAAGTTTTTCGAAAAAGTTTCTCCCCGGCCGGGAATTGAACCCGGGTCTCGCATGTGACAGACGCGGATACTCACCACAGACGCGGATACTCACCACTACCGAGGACACGCACAGGTAAACCGCGTCATGCGAATATTCATCGGGTGACGGGCCGCTATTTCGCGAAAACGGTACATGGCTTTGGCGAAGGCCCGAGCCGCTATTCGATGAAAAACTGGCGGAAAACGGACTTAGTTTTCGAAAGCATCACATTTGGCAAGAAAGTACATAATTACAATTAGGAAAACATATTTTTACAATAATAACTTTTTAATTGAAAAGTTTTTCATATTTCAGCTGCCTGTGGAGCTAGAACACTTTGGAAGTACTCACTTTCTATGAAAAAGCGAAATTGACTGTTGTATTTTTTTGCCCAGAAGTGTGATTGAGCCATAAAAACTGTGGAAAATACTATAATATACATTTCCTACACAATCCAGAAGTATTACAATTTTTTGGGAAAAAAATTTTCATACCAAAAAATACCAAAATTTTTTTTTCATCCTTATGAATATTGAAATCGTACCATACTTGTGAAATTTAAAAAAATCGTGAAAGTGAAATTTCAAATAAAAAAGACTCGAACAGACTTGTTCAACTTGTACTAAGAAAGGATTCATCAGTTGAACTAGTTAGTATCTATTCCCAACTTCTTCGTAGGCTACTACTGGGTTAATCCGACGCTCGTCGGTTGGCGGCCGGATATTCACCGAATATTCGTGTGTCCCGGTTCGAAAAAGTTTGCTGAAAATATTTTGTCACCCATTTCAATTACTCATCTTACTTTCGCGCAATCCTCACCGGAAGCGGTTCTTCTCAAAATCAAGCAAAAATAATTCGTCCGGTACTGACCAGTTTTTCGCACGTTTGCGGTTTTTCGTCAGTAATTTACCAGATATTCGCGTGTTAGCGGCTGTTCGTTCGTTGTTCACCAGTTGCTCGCATGTCGCGGTTTACCTGTGGCGGAAGAAATCGAGTCTTGAGGGCCTAGAGGAGAGTGAGGGTAGTCTGAGCGTGGTTACGGCCAATGCGCAGAATTTGACGCAAAATTCACAGAAATCCCCATTTTTAAGGGTTTCGTTGTGAATTTTACATTTGTTTGTTTTAAAAATTAAACTCACATGCAATAACATTATCAATTATGGGATCCGCGCCATCATCCATACAAGTGTGCTCAAGTTCGTCAGGATCCTCCACCGAGCCAGTTGCTCCAAACATGTGCTCATTTTGCAGGGGTAGGGATACACTAGCGGAGAGCTCAGAGGGAGAATCCGGGGAGTCCAGATGAATTGCCGACTCGGAATGAGCATCCAGATGGGAGTTCGAGTCGTATTGGCTCGGCGTTGGAGTTCTCGAGTGCCGGGAGCCGAGGAGCAGGTTCACGGCGGCGGATTGGTCCAAATTGAAGTTGCTTCCTAGGCGAGACTCGAATTTTTCTCCGCAATAAGCGCTCAGGCTTTTTGAGCTTGGTGTGTGCTGGAAAATTGTAAAAAATAAATTATTGAACACATTTTTGACCAGAAAAATTCGAATTATCTATAAAATTTCTGTTTATTTGACCCCCATATTGGCCCATTTCCCTTAATTTCCAATTTTTCAAAATGGGTGACAGTCAACTGGGTAGAGGTCGGGCTATGGTTTTGGAGGCCAGGGGTTCAATCCCCGCAGGCACAAATTATTTTTTCCAGTGTGCTCTGCATGTTGACAAATGTAAAAACTAAAAAATTCGAATTCTTCATAAAATTCCAGTTAACTTGACACCCATGTTGGACCGTTTCCCATAATTTTCAATTTTCAAAATAGGTCGCAGTGGCTCAACTGGGTATAGGTTGAGCTATGGCTCTCAGGGTCGTGGGTTCGATCCCCGTTGGCGGTATTAATTTTTCTAGTGTTTTTTGTATGTTAACCTTTGTAAAAAATTATTAAAATCATTGAAAATTTGCAAAAAAATATATTTAAAAAAAAAGATTTTTTTTCATTTTTTATTTTCAAATAGTTTTGTTCAAAAACTCACACATCTCTCATCCAAATCCATATGGGTGTTATGGGAACGTGTAGTTTGTGGTTGGCTTCTTGGGGTTAGTACTGGGACCACATCGGACCTCAACGGCAGGTTACGGTAGAAATATCCATAGGTATCGAACCGGAATCTCAACTTTGGAAATTTTTCGAACAGATATGTCGTGAAGAATAAGCGGATTCCAATAGCCAGGAAAGTCCATCCAATACAGGTTCCAAATGCGAAAAGTAGGGTCCAACAAGTCCAGTAGACCGTTAAAAAGTAGAAAACTCGAGTGATTTTCACATTTTTCCACAGAAAAAGGCTCTCCAACTTCTCCAAAATATTGGTCCCGAATCTGAGCAGCTTCTGAGCGAATTTCGCGATATCAAATATCAGTTGGGCACCACTGATGTCAAATTTTGGCATAATAACCTGTTTCCGGGGCAGGAACATCCAGCCAAGGTCGATGTGTTTTACAGATTTTAGGTAATTGATTGAGAGTTGAAAAATCAATAATCCAAGGAGCAACGTCGCAAGCCAACCACGATACAGAGAGTAGATTATGACAAGGATCAGAAGAAGTGTTGATAAGGGATTCTTCCACATTATGATGTCGTAGAGGGCGGATAGAACCTCCAGGTAAGGATGGACTGCGGAATCTGGAACATTTTTCTTCATAAAATTCGGATTCTACGTGAAATTTGCGTTAATTTAAGCCCCATATTGGTATGTTTCTTACGATTATTAAATATGGGGGTGTGGCTCAACTGGGTAGAGACTAGGCTGTGGCTATTAAGGTCAGAGGTTCGAACCCACACGGTGGGAATTTCTTTTATTTTGTACTTCAAATGAAGTTAGACTCTTTACATGCAATAAGTTTGCTAAAAAAGTTTTTTTAAACTTTAACCTCAAAAAACTACGAAAAAATCTCCAAACTTTGATCTAAGCTAATTTTCATCAAAAAATTCGACTTCTCCACAAAATTCCGGACAATAAAGTCCCATATTGGCCCATTTCCGATAAGTTTGAAAATGGATCAAAGTGGCTCAACTGGTTAAAAGTTGGGCTATGGTATTGGAGGCCAGGGGTTCAACCCCCGGGGGGCCAATAAATTATATTTTTAGTGTTTTATAGAATAAAATGATGAAAACTCACAAAATCTCTTAATATCCTTCCTCAACTGCACAGCCGACAGCTTTTCCGTCTCATTTTGCGAATTTTGCTCTCCAGGTGTTCCAGTCTCAAACGCATTGATGACGTCATCCACAAAACTTTTCGCCTCCCGCCTCAACCATTCCCATTTTTGATTCTCGTTGGGCAGTAGGGAAATGTCTTCTGCAAAATTTCATTTATGTTTTCACAAAAAATTAAAAAAAAAAGAAAAACTTACCAGAATCGGTCGACGAAATTGATGAGCTCTCTTCATTTCTCCACTTTGCGTGCTGCTGAAGTATCAATGGGCGGGGACTTGAATTACGAAGTTGCGGACCTCCGCGGACCATTCTAGAACAGAAAAACAATATTTTGCAAAAAATTAAGGTTCTCCTCAAAATTTTATGCTATTTGTTAGTTGAAAACTTTTGGATAGCTCTACTCTCCGCGAAGTTACTCGCGTTTAAAACTTGCAGAATGAGAGAGTGCGGGGGAGGGGAGACGCAGGCGGCGCGCGCACTCTGCGTCTCCCCTCCCCATACCTCTCTCCTTGCAATTTTCGAATGCGTGTATCTCAGCTGGGAGAAAAGCTATGAACAAATTTTCAACTATCGAAGTGTTTAGAATTTTAAGCTCTTTATTTTAATCTTAACCAAGTTTTGGCATCTAAAAGTTTTACGGAGATTAAAAGGTTTTAGTTATGAATAAAGAGTATTGTGACATAAAACATATTGCAATCGCAAGAAAACAAGAAAAAAAAATATGCCTTTACAAGCAAATGATGCCCATACAGCCTAGAATAGACACGAGTTGGATGTGACGTAGAAGGGAATAAAACGAGCCTAACAACACATGGCAACCCATGAGAATAATAGGTGTAATGATGAATTGGATGACTAGACAAGATATTAGGCGGAAATTAACAGAAAATCTCTTGGGGATTTCCTGCCTTCATTGAAAAAAACGAAAAATCTCTTATTTGTTAACTTTTGAATTTACCTAATGACTTTTTAGTTCAAAAATTCGAATTTCCCATGAGTGCCCCGTCAATTTGATCCCAACATTAGCCCGTTTCGGCCAAATTTTCCAAATGGGTAGCGGTGGCTCAGGCGATTAGAGGTTGGCTATGGGTCTGGGGGTCGTGGGTTACCCCAGAGGGGCCAATAATTTTTATTTTAAGTTTTTAGGCAGCTGAAAAATTTTAACAGTCGTATTTTGAAGGAAAAGTTAACATTTTGTGTATAAAACTTTGTATAATTAACTTTTTTCGAATTTTTTTTTTGAATATTTGCAAAAAAGTTAAACTGATTTTTCAAACTACTTTTACAAAACCAATAGAAAATCCTAAAACAGAGAGGGAAAAAGTTTCAAAGTTAGTTACAAAGATCGAGATTGCCTCCCTCCAACCGTCCACTGCACTCACTTTCTCATTTCCGCCACTGGAGATCTTATCGTCGCGTGTAACGGGAATTTTTGAAAAGTGGCGTTAATTTATTCAATAAATGTCCTGGGTGAGTCATTTTGAAAAGGAAAAAAATTATGAAATTAGCCAAAAGTCAAAAACTTTTTTAATAGGTTTTTCCACGTTTATTTTTCCAAAGACTGACCTAAAATGCGGGTTTCAAAATTTTCATGTGAAAATTCGGATTCTCCATAAAATTTCAGTTTAGATAACCCCAATATCGGCCCGTTTCCAAAAAAATTGAAAAAATGGGTCGCGGTGGCTCAGTGGCTAAGAGGTTGGAATGATACCTGGAAGGCCGGGGGTTTAACCCCCACGGGTGGAAAATTTCTTTTTCTGAGTGTAGCTAATATTGTCCAGTTTTTAAAAATATTCAGAAATGAACGAAAATGTTTTTGAAGGCTTTCATTTTGTTATTCACTAAAAATGTCAAACTTCGGAAACTTTCATGTTAAAATTCAGATTTTCCATCTAATTTTCGTCAATTTATCACCCATATTGGCCTATTTCTGGAAATTTTGAAAAATGGGGTCGCGATTGCTCAACTGGGTAGATGTTGGGCTATGGTTTAGAGGGTCCGGGGTTCGATCCCTATTGGGTATACATATTTTTTCTCAATAACTAGTATCAAAAATATGCATATTTGAATTTTAGTAAAACTTCAAATTTAAAAAAATTTAGAAAATTCCGAAAATAATAAAAAAAATTTGCAGAATTTTCCGAATATGTTACAAATTTTCAGAACTTTCTATAAAAATTTTCTAAAAAATAAAAAATAAAAATCTCACATCTAAGTCCTATTCTGTAAGTCAAAAAAAAAGAAGAAGAAAAGCCCACCGAAAAGAAAAAACCGCATGAGTACCCGCCAATTAGGGTCTCCATAGCTACTGGAATAACATTTTCAGTTTTTTTCAGGTTTGTTATGCTTGATGTCACAAGATAGGCGAGAACATGACAGAAAACAGAAATTGAAAATCTGGAAAAATTTTAGGGGAAATTTTTTTTTCCTAAAAAACATTTTTCAAAATTTTTTTTTAAATTTGTTTTCTCTCACTTAATTTTTATAGTACAATTTTATATTACATTAGAATTTTTCAGTTTTTCAAAAAATTATCAATGGAGCACATTTGAACACTCACGATGGACTCGATTTCTTAAAGTGTGCGGATCTTGAGGTGTCTTGGAGGTCAGCTACCACGGACGCTGAAAAATACTTTTTTTTATAGATTTTTCTGGAAATTGAATATGAAAAGCTGATCGAAAACATATAACAAAATTAAATTGAATATATTTATTGGCGAAAATTTTTTTTTAATTAAAAAAGGTGGTTTTTTTTGAAAATTTTTACGTTTTTTGAAAAGTTACCAGAATTTTCTTAAATCAAAACTTTTTTTATACTCTTTTATCAATCAAAAAACCACAAAACTGATGCAATTTCAGCTACAGGGAGGGATAAAGGGAGGGATAAAGCCTAAAGTGATGGAACCAGTTACACTAAAACTTGATTTTTTACAGTTTTATCAGTTTATCAGCATAAGAACATTATTAGTATAAGCTATAAAAACGATAAGGAAAACAACAACAAAAAAACGGAGGGTATTTAGTTTTATGGTATTATGGATTATATCTCAAAAACCATAAAAGATATAAAAAAATGTTCTATTGACAAAATATTCTACGCAAAATTTCCTACATTTTCGCTGTTGAAAAGTTTTTGCTATCTCTTCTCTCTCCGGAGATACACACATTTGAATATTGCAGAGTGAGAGACTGTGGAAGAGAGGGAGACGCAGAGCGCGCGCGCCGCCTGCGTCTCCCCTCCCTTCACACTCTCTCACTATGCGATTGTTGAACGTGCGTATCTCAGCTGGGAGGAGAGCTAGAAAAACGTTTTTAACTAACAAAATGTATAGAATTTTGAAGATAATATTTTTATAGTTGAGCATTTTTTGATATCTCTTACGGTTTTTATGATTTTATTTTTCAAAATTAAAAAAAGTTAACAAAATGAAATTCAGAACTTTTCAAAACTACTTTTTTATACAAATCCTGAACAAAAAAAAAAAAAAAAGAAGGAAAACCTGTTTTCCAAGGTCGGAAAACTTGGGAAGATGAACTTTTAGATCGGAATTACGATAATGAAAGTTTCTGGGCACTGAAAATGTCTGAAACAGGGAAGTGAGTAACTTAATTATATGTATAGTTGGTATTTAAATTTAGAAAAGTTTCGGGACATTGTTCGCTCCCGGAAGTTGAAAAGTTCAGAAAATGCTAGAAATATCTCAACTAAACGGACTGATCATACAATTATATGCCTTCCGTCTGTTTTTTATCTTTTCTCTGATCAAATTGATCACTTGTAGCCAATTCATATTGCTGTAGTCTGGGCTACAAGTCACGGATTGCGCAAATTCCGGAGAATCGCAGTTTTTGAGAAAAACAAATGGAGTTTCTAGAAAATTTTCAACTGACAAAATATTCTACATAAAATTTCCAATATTTCGTTAGTTGAAAATTTTTTGATAGCTCTGCTCTTCTTTGAGGTATAAAGGTTTGAAATCTGCACGAGGAGAGAGTGTGAGGTAAGGGGAGACGCAGACAGCTCGCGCGCTCTGCGTCTCCCCTCCCTCACACTCTCTCACCCTGCAATTTTTAAACGCGAGTAGCTCAGCTGGAAGAAGAGCTATCAGAAAACTTTCAACTAACAAAATATAGGAAATTTAACGAATAATATTTTTTCATTTGAAACAACTTTGCAACTTTGCAAGTTTTCCTAGTTTTGGAGATATGCCTAAAAGCTTAAAAACAAAAGGTTTGACCTGAAAAACCGTTTAAAACAGTGTTAGAAAAACGTTTTGTAGCCTAGACAACTGCAGGAAACGGATACAAAGATAAGGAATGATCAGAAATGATGATATCAGAAATTTATGAGATCAAAAAAAGATTCGCGTACTTTGCAGGAGGTGACAAAAAAGTGAGAAGAATCTTAATATCGAATTTCATTTTTTTAAATCCTATAATTTTATACCAAAATTGAACAGTGTCACGAGAAAAAAAAAATTGAAAAAAGGGGTGCGGTGGCTCAACTGGATAGAGGTTAGGCCAAGCAAGGATCAGGAGACCGGGGTTCGAGTCCCCATGGTGGCAAATAATTTTTGCAAGACAAAACGACTCGGGAAAAATTAAAAGTAGGTGAATAAGATCGTAGGAAAAACGTCAAAAGTACAAAATTAAGTCGGATTTTAGAGATATTTTTGAAAAATCCTCGTTTTTTTCAAAATTGTCAGTTTCCAAGCCAACTGCTCCACAACTTCAAACTTTTAACATATATCGAATAAAACTGTACCAAATGTAGTTTACAACTAATAAACAATCGGACCGAGTGACTACTACAGGGAATTAGCCCGGCGGAGTGTCGGGTCGTTGGGGGTCAGGAGAAAGAAGAGACGATGATGACAATCTCATGAGGTTATGCGAACGGATAATTATTCAAAAAGCTGTTCACTGGAAAACTGCAATGCTATTTCATTTTCCGCGAATAAAGATTATGCGGGAAAAAATGAAAAAATTCGAAAAAAAATTTCTGAAAAATAAATAAGGAAAACATTTTTTCTTGAAAATTTTTTTATTTAATTAAAAATCGTAATTTTATGCAGTATTTTTGCAATTGGTTACACACATTAAGACAATTAATCAAAATAAAAGAAAATTTACGCCAGTGGGGTTCGAACCCCCGACCCCAAGAACCGTAGCCCAACCTCTGCCCAGTTGAGCCACTGCGATCCATTTTTCAAGATAGTCGGAAATGGGCCAGTATGGGGGTCAAATTAACGAAAAATTTATGGAGAATATGAATTTTGTATTCAAAATTTGATTAGAAACAACTGGGCAAACAATTTTTCAAAAAAAAAATTGTTTTTTTTTCAAATTTGAATTTCCTTTCAACTTCTTAATTTCAGATAACACAGTCATGCTCAGCGTGCAAAACAAAAGAAAATTTAAGAAGGTGGGGTCGATCCCCATACCTTCTGCGCCCCAGCCCAGCCTCTAACCGACTGAGCCACTGCAACCTATTTTTCAAACTCGTCGGAAATAGATCAATGTGGGGGTCAAATGAACGGAAATTGAATGAAAAAACCGATTTTTATACTTAAAATGCTCAAAATTTAATTCTAAACTGGGTTTTCGGCCGAATCATATCAAAAATCGAAAGTCGTAGCAAAAAAATTAAAAATGAGAAAAAGCAAAGAATCAAAGGCTATCAAGTCAATATCACCGAAGATTTTTCCAGTTTTTTAGTTTTTTTTCGCAACATTTTCTCTTATCAATCAACACAGGAAAATGTGTAGGTGGGCATGTAACAGCGAAACACACACACACACAAAAAAAGAAAACAAAAAAACATCTGTCAGACGGAAAAAATCCCGTTTTTTGATTCTTTTCTCACTTTCCAATGGCATTCCCTTTGGGGCTGAAGGGCTCTTGAAACGTTTAGGCGGTCAATTAAGTGGATTCTCATATGACTAGACACTTCTCAGGCTGGATTCGTCATTTTTTGACTAATCATCTTTTTTTTTGGCTGAAAAGCGTCAGAATTTACATTTTAAACTCATTAGCATCTTGAAAATGTTAATTTTGAGCAAAGTTTAGTGAAAAATCTCGTGTTCTACTTTAACTCGGTATAACTCAGGAACAAGTGAAGATTTTAAAAATTTGCCTATTGAAAAACAGAATTTATGCAAAATTTCCTACATTTTGTTAGTTGAAAACGTTTTCCTAGCTCCACTCTCCGCAGAGTTAAGCGCGTTAGAATATTTAGCGCGAGAGAGTGCAGGGGGAGGGGAGACGCAGGCGGCGCGCGCGCTCTGCGTCTCCCTCTTCCCACACTCTCTCGCCGCGCAAACTAAAAACGCGCATAACTCAGCGGAGAGAAGAGCTATCAAAAAGATTTCAACTAACAAAATGTAGGAAATTTTGCGTTTGTTATTCTGCCAGTTAAAAAATCTTCAAAATAACTCACGGTTTTGAGTTGTTTTCTAGTTTTCAAAAAATAATTTAGACGAAACCGAATTATTCTTTCACAAAAGGTTCTAGGTTCGAAAATAAAATGCGAAGCGGAAAAATGAATCATTTTTCTGAAGCGTTTCTTTGTTCCACCGTATCAAGATGACCTTCCAAAAACAGAAAGGTCATTTTGAAGGCGAGGACGGTTCTGAAATTGACCTAAGCATTCGAAAATGGGAATAGTTGTGAATGGTAAAAAGTTGTAAATTAAAACAAATAAAAATTTGAAAAAATTGAAAATTTAAGAAAAAGTTTTTTTGAAATTTATCAACAAAAAAAAACAAAATTAGTGTGCATTTTGGTGAAAAATTAAATTTCTTCAATTTTGGAATTTTTAAAAAATAAAATTCTTGCTAAAATTTTCTAATACAACCTTATATACATTTACTATTTGTAAACATGGCATAAATCATAAAAGTTATTTGAAATCACAAAAAGTTCACAAAAAACAATAGATTTTCAAGTGTTTACAGTTAGTTAGTCTTAGGCTCAGGCTTAGGCTCAGGCTTAGGCTTATCACGTGTTTTCAGCTCGACCATTCGGTGTAATTTGTGCAAACACCGTCACGCGCAAATGCAGACATTTTTGCACGCGCTGCGATGAAATTCCTCTTGGCTAATTCAAATATTTTTCCCGCCTTTTTTTGAGAATTTTCAAGGCGTTGGTCGAGCTGAATACACGTGCTTATGCTTCGGCTTAAGCTTAGCCTTTGGTTTAAGCATAAACTTAGGCTAAGCCTTACGCTTAGGCTTAATTGGCTATTAAAATCATTTAAACAAACTGTTACAAATCACGAAAAGTTCAACAAAAATTTGGTGCTCAAACGTCAAAGTGCTTAAAAAACTTCAGACAAAATTATGGTTGGTTACCTTGTTCAAAATTTCCAAAAAAAACCATTTTTCATAAAATTTTCCTAAATTTCAAATTATTTTTTAACTGCAGAAAAAATTGTGCACAGTTTCAAAATATGAATATTTCAGGTCAAAAAATTCAGCCAATAAAAAAAGAAAAAAAAATTCTTGACATCAAAACTGTAACATTAGCTGATATTTTGTGATGATTACAATGAAAAACTGATAAAACGGGGTATATATCTCCAAAAGTGTAAGAAATAACTGTTACAGCACCCGCTGAAAATTTTTAGTCGAAAGTGAGAAAACCTACCAATCTCATAATTTTTTCGCAGTGCATCCATAAAATTTCCGTCGAAAATCGATGGATTTGTGCCTCGTCGCTGAGAAGTAAGGTTTGGTTGAGAGGTTCCAAGTCCGGCGGAATCCAGCAGAGATTCACCTCCTCCTTGGGACAATAAGTCGTTTGCGTTCAGATAGCCTTCACTGCTTCTGTAATTTCCGAATATATATTGGTTCCAGCGAACAATTTCACTTTAAATTTGCGTAGGTTTTCCTTTTTATCTCAAAATTCAATGACGTTAGAAAAAAATTATCAACTAACAAATTATTCTCCTAAAAATTTTCTATATTTTGTTAGTTAAAATCTTTTTCCTAACACTTCTCTCTGCGAAGTTATGAACGTTTGAAAATATCACTACGAGAGAGCATGGGAGAGGGGGAGAGGGGGAGACGCAGAGTGCGCGCTCTGGTCTCCCCTCCTCCACGCTCTTTTCCCGGCGCATATTTCAACCGTTCATAACTTTGCGGAGAGAAGGGCTGGAAAATAGTTTTTAACTAACCAATTGTGGGAAATTTTTAGGCGCATATTGTCATATTAAATTTTTGTAATTGCCACTGATTTTTGAGGTATATCAATTTGAAGTAGAACAATAGTTTTTTAAGGTTTATTTTTTGACAAATGAATGGATTTATAGAACATGTGGAATTGGCTATAAAAATAAGCTTAACATGAGCAAAATAACAGAGAGCACATCAACTAGAAAAATCTAATGGCTTCCTGATTATCTTAGGATTTTGATAAAATGATTAAAATATGTCTGAGCCTAGGTGAAACTAGAATAAATACAGTGCACTTGAAAAAAATTCCTAAAATTACAAAAAAAATCCAAAATTTTTAATTCTCGATTCTTCTAATTATCTAAAAATAGGTAAGTTAAAACTTAATAAAAAGAAAAAATATTAAATGATGCGGGGTTCGAACCCCTGACCCTCAGAACCACAGCCCAACCTCTAACCGACTGAGCAACTGCGACCCATCTTTCAAAATTGTTGGAAATAGGGGGGGGGGGGGGTCAAACTAATGGGAATTTCATGAAAAATTAAAATTTGTTTAATAAAAAATATAATGAGTCTGGTTTTTCAGACAATTTCCTTTGAAATTTCAAAATAAAAATTTTGAATAAAAAAGAAAAGTTTTTTATGAAAATAAATATCTCAAAAGCTAGAAGCGCTAAAAAAATACTTTCAACAGAAAACCTGCTCCAAATCTAATTTCCTACTTGATTAACCTCCTTTCTGAACACTTATATTTTATATTTTAAAACCAGAAAATGCATAAAAACCCACCTCCGCTGTCCCAAATTAAGCATCGGAACTGACAAATACAAGTTGTTGGTGGACATGTGTGTGTGCTTTGCTGAAATAAACGGAAACATTAGTGAGAAACGGATTAAATAGAGGAGAAAAATGACGCGGAAATTGAAGTCCTAAGTGGGGGCTAATTTTGGTGGAGAGAAATCGAATTGAGAGAAATTTCAGAGAAATTGAAACCATAAAATAGTAGAAACTGGGCTTGAACTCTGAGATTTGATGAATGTAAGCGTGATAAAAACAACGAAAAAAATATGACGAGAATAAGAAAAAGAATAAGAAGTTTTAGGAAATTTTTTTCCGAAACATTTACAATTGAATTTCTTTTCAAATCCTAATTTTTATAGATTTTCATGTGAAAATTAGAATTTTCCTCGAAATTTCCTTTAATTTGACCCCCATGTTGGCCTGTTTCCGACTTTTTTGAAAAATGGGTTGCAGTGGCTCAACTGGGTAAAGATTGGGCTATGGCGCAGAAGGTCAGGGGTTCGAGCCCCGGGTAGTAGATTTTCTTTTATTTTGATTTTCTAGTGTGAAAAAGTATTCAAATACTCGTTTTTACCCATTTTTGGTTATTTTTGGAAATTGGAAAATTTTTCCGGGAATTTTTTTTTGGAAAAATGATTTGGCAATTTGTATCGATTTTCATGCTTTTCAAAAAAAAAAACCAAACTCAATTACCAACTCATTAACGTACTAATTTTGAAAATATAATAACATCAGCTCGCAGAGCCCGTAGCAGAGAGCACAAAAAAGAGCAAAAAGAGCAGTAAGACAGAAGACTACGACTCATTTTTGGATGAAAAAGCTGAAAAAAATGGGGTGAGATTAATGAAGAAAATCTTTGCTATACAATGCTAAAATATGTGAGAAATGGGGAGACAATGGAGCTGAATTATTGAGGGATTGGAGGAAAATTGTGCAGAAATTATTGTGACACAATTTTTAAAAAACATGGCAAATTTTAGAAAAAAAATTTTTGTTTGAAAAGTTAAAAAAATATATATCCTTACCAGCCGATGACCGCGCCTCTGGCGCGGCCAACGACTGGCGGAGTTTAAAATGTATAACAAATAGATGTCCTTAAAAAAAATTTTGGCGGGAAATTCAAATTTTCAGTGAAAAAAATTTTGGCGGGAAATTCAAATTTTCAGTGAAAAAATTTTGGCGGGAAATTCAAATTTTCAGTGAAAAAATTTTGGCGGGAAATTCAAATTTTCAGTGAAAAAAATTTTGGCGGGAAATTCAAATTTTCAGTGAAAAAAATTTTTGGCGGGAAATTCAAATTTTCAGTGAAAAAAATTTTGGCGGGAAATTCAAATTTTCAGTGAAAAAATTTTGGCGGGAAATTCAAATTTTCAGTGAAAAAAATTTTGGCGGGAAATTCAAATTTTCAGTGAAAAAAATTTTTGGCGGGAAATTCAAATTTTCAGTGAAAAAAATTTTGGCGGGAAATTCAAATTTTCAGTGAAAAAAATTTTGGCGGGAAATTCAAATTTTCAGTGAAAAAAATTTTGGCGGGAAATTCAAATTTTCAGTGAAAAAAATTTTGGCGGGAAATTCAAATTTTCAGTGAAAAAAATTTTGGCGGGAAATTCAAATTTTCAGTGAAAAAATTTTGGCGGGAAATTCAAATTTTCAGTGAAAAAATTTTGGCGGGAAATTCAAATTTTCAGTGAAAAAAATTTTGGCGGGAAATTCAAATTTTCAGTGAAAAAAATTTTAGCGGGAAATTCAAATTTTCAGTGAAAAAAATTTTGGCGGGAAATTCAAATTTTCAGTGAAAAAAATTTTGGCGGGAAATTCAAATTTTCAGTGAAAAAATTTTGGCGGGAAATTCAAATTTTCAGTGAAAAAAATTTTGGCGGGAAATTCAAATTTTCAGTGAAAAAAATTTTTGGCGGGAAATTCAAATTTTCAGTGAAAAAAATTTTGGCGGGAAATTCAAATTTTCAGTGAAAAAAATTTTGGCGGGAAATTCAAATTTTCAGTGAAAAAAATTTTGGCGGGAAATTCAAATTTTCAGTGAAAAAATTTTGGCGGGAAATTCAAATTTTCAGTGAAAAAAATTTTGGCGGGAAATTCAAATTTTCTATGAAAAAATATTGGCGGGAAATTCAAATTTTTAGTGAAAAAAAATTTCCCGGCAAAATTTTCCCAATTTCCCGGCAAAATTTTTTTCACTGAAAATTTGAATTTCCCGCCAATATTTCTTCATAGAAAATTTGAATTTCCCGCCAAAATTTTTTCACTGAAAATTTGAATTTCCCGCCAAAATTTTTTTTTACTGAAAATTTGAATTTCCCGCTAAAATTTTTTTACTGAAAATTTGAATTTCCCGCTAAAATTTTTTACACTGAAAATTTGAATTTCCCGCCAACATTTTGGGTCTCACCACGAAGGGGCTCACCACGATGGGTCTCACCACGAAGGGTCTCACCACGATGAGTCTCACCACGAAGGGTCTCACCACGAAAGGTCTCACCACGATGGGTCTCACCACGAAGGGTGCCACGCCCACTATTCTCACTGTCTTTGGGTGTGACGTCACAGACTACAAAGACTACATAGACTACAAACTATGGACAGACGAACTGTATTTTTTTATATATAAGTAATGATGATTTTTCTGCCGTTTTAAATGAAAATTTTGAATAATTTCGATTAGGAAAATCATATTCTTCATAAATTTTTCGTTAATTTGACCCCCATACTGGCCCATTTCCGACTATCTTGAAAAATGGATCGCGGTGGCTCAACTGGGTAGAGGTTGGGCTATGGTTTGGAGGCCAGGGGTTCAAACCTCACATGTGTAAATTTTCTTTTATTTTGTTTAATTGACTTAATAAAAATGATTAAAAGCAAAAATTTTGCTAAAAATTGAACTTGGGATTAAAAAAAATTTTTATCGGTATCAATGTTTTTTTTTTAAGTCACTTACCTATTAGCTGACAACCGAACAAATGTAAAAATCATTGGAAACAGGATCTTGGTCATACCACAGGTGTAAAAAACATTCAATGAGGGGACGGGCGACCTTGACAAGAGAAGTGAGAATGTGGGGGAGGTTTAGATGGAATGGAACAAGTTGAACGAATAAATACGTTCAGAATCCAAGAAGATGCAATATTGGGCAGAAAATTTTGTTGACAGAAATTTTTTTGAAAAAATAGGATTTTAAAAATTTAATTTTTGAAATTTTTTTCCGGATTTTCATGAAAATTTTTTATGAGATTTCCAATTTTTAATAACGTTTTTATAACGAATTTATATAGTCCTATTGATCTCAATTTTTACATTCAATTGTGAAAAACAATTGAAATTTTTTGATTTTCAAATTTTCAAAAAAGAATCTTCAAATTTTTTAATTCTCGATACTTCTAATTAGCTACAAATAGGTAAATTAAAACGTAAAAAACAAGAAAAAATATATTAAATGCTCCGGGGTTCGAACCCCTGACCCTCTGAGCCAGACACCCAGTACCCAGTTGAGCCACCGCGACCCATTTTTCGAAATCGTCGGAAATGGACCAATATGGATGTCAAATGATCGGGAATTTTGTAGAGATTTTGATTTTTAAATAAAATTGTTGTAGTTCTTTACCTCAGATTTTAGATTTTTTAAATTGAAAAACACGATTTCTGATTTTTGTTAAAACAATATTTCAGCTATCTACTTGCAATTTATTGATGTATATGTGCTAGGTTTCACTAACAAAAAAAATTAACCACAGCCGGGGATGAACCCCTGACCTTCAGAGCCACACCCCAACATCCACCCAGTTGAGCCACTGCGACCCATTCTTCAAATATGTGTGGTCAAATTAATGGAAATTGAATGAAGAATTTGAATTTATTTACAAAAAAAAACGATCGAATTAGAAATTTGTTAACTTCGGGTGGAATTTCCGTGGTTTTTTTTTGGTGAAATTTTCTAATTTTTTTTTGGTATTTTGCAGGACCACAAATAAAAAAAATTAGTACAGAAATCATTTTTCCTCAACATTATGTAGGAAACAACAACTAAAAATGAATAAAAACGCTGAAAAGAACTTCATAATGAAATCATAAAATGAATGCGGGAAATCGTTGAGAGGATGATGCTATAAACTATGATCTCAGATGAGAGAAAAAAGTGTATTTTTGAATAAAATGTGAAGCAGAAAATGCAATTTGTATCCAAGGGAGCGATGAGATCATTTTTAAATTTCATCTTGGAGCTATTCTAGATGTGAAAAATGAGAAAAATGTCCAAATAATCTGGTTTCAGCTGATCTTCATAACAAAGTTCGAATTTTCCATTAAATTTCCGTTCATTTGACCCCCGTATTGGCCTGTTTCCGACAATTTTGAAGAATAAGTGGCGGTGGCTCAACTGGGTAGAGGTTGGGCTATGGCTCTGGGGGTCAGGGGTTCGAACCCCACAGGTGTCAATTTTCTTTTGTTTTGTATTTAAAATAAAGCTACGCTATCGGTATGCAATAATATTACAAAAAAGTAACTATTTTTCGAAAAAAAAATTCCGGGATTTTTCAACAATTTTTTTATTTTTTCCTGAAAGGTTACGAACCTTTATTTTTTCTAAATTTCCTTACGCAATTGTAGTTTTCTATTAAATCCCCGTTGATTTGACCCCCATATTGGCCTATGTCTGGCAGGTTTGAAAGTTTGGGGCGAGTGGCTGGGTAGAGGTTGGACTATTGGTTTGGAGGTCAGTGGTTCGACTCCTGCTAAGTCCCAAACTTTTTGCTGTATATGATAAAAAATAGTTTTCAACATTTTAAGTACTTTTTTGAGATTTGAAAAAAAGTTGGAAACAAATTTCAAAAAAAAAAGTTTTTTTGGGAATTTTCAAATTTGTCATTTTTCAAAAATTAAATCACCAATTATCACAATAACAAGTAAATTAATTAAAATTTCATTAAAAACAGTCATAACCCTCCAAAAAAACAATAATAAATACCATATAAGCAGGTGGTGAATGGAAACAATAAAACGAGGTCAGACGATTTTCAGATTTTCAGATTTTCAGTCGAGAAACAACTTGAAAAACTAGTTTCCGTGTTTTTTTGGTAATCTGATTGATTTGGAACATGGGGAACAAAAAGGCAACAAGTTAGAGATTGTGATCTTCGAGACAGTTTTGACGGGTTCAAGATACACAGATGTGGCCGAGGTGCCCAAAAAATGCCGAAAGTTACTGAGAAAACAGTGTGAACTCTGAAAAATGAATATTTATACTGAAAATTGAAACTTGTTTTCATAAAAACATAAAAACGTCTATAACTCAAAATGAAACCATATTTAAAAATATTGCTTACTATCAAAATATTCCTCATAAAATTTCGACTCTCTTACCAGTTGGAAATTTTTTTCTACCTCTTTTCCCTGCAGAGTTACACGCGTTCAAAGATTTTACATCTAGAGAGTGTGGGAGAGGGAGAGAGCGCAGACAGCGTGCGCGTCTGCGTCTCCCCCTCCTCCACACTCTCTCGCCTGTCGATTTTCAAATGCGTGTATCTCTGCAGGGGAAAGAGCTAGAAAAAAGTTTTCAACTATAAAAATGTAGAAAATTTTATGGAGATTATTTCGCCAGTTGATAAAATTCTGATTTCTTTTGTGGTTTTTGAGATATACTGAGTTTCTTCAACCACAAAGTTAGGGCAATGACCAAAAATCAAATTCCTACTTTTTTAAAGTGTCGGGGAATGTCCCAAGAGCATCAAAGTACACATCTGTCTGCTTTCAGGTTTAATTAAATTCTGAGTAAAGTTTCTATCCGGGCGACCTTTGGAATTTCGGGAATTCCTTTTTCTTTTTTTTCTTTTTGAAACTTGATGTTTTTCAAAATGTTTTAATTCAGAAGAAATTTGAAATTTTTTGAAATTTCAGAAAATTCGATATTTTTCTCATAATCAGGGTACAAAAAACACACAGAGTACTTGCACAAACTCTAGAATTCACTGAATTTTAGATTTTTTTTTCTGAAATTTTGGCTATTGAACCATAGCATTTGGCTATATTAATTCGTTTGACGAAAAAATCAAAAAATCAACAAAAAATTTATTTAGTGTACAATACAATAAAATGTATATTTTTCTTCAAATTTTGGTTAATTAAACTAAAAAAAAATTAGTGAAACCCTAGGGGCTCGAACCCCTGACCTTCAGAACCATAGCCCAGCCTCTTACCCATTGAGCCATCACTACCAATTTTTAAAAAATTTGATGTTTTTTCTTCAAAATTTCACGTGAAACAGATTTTTTTTTCAACAAGTTTTCACAACTTTAAAAATGCGAAAATTTCTCCAAAAAAATACGCGTGGTTTCTGCTCAAACCCAGCCAACTGGAAAATCTTCTGCTCCTCTCATTTACAAAAAAACATTTCGTATTTTTAGAACTTGGGAATCACGTATATTCATACTGTCTACCCCCAAACTTGAATACGTGAAATTTTTAATTCAAATCTACATATAAAGCTTGACAAATTTGATCAATCTGAACATTTTTGTAATATCGAATTTCCGCAAATTCCTGTTTAATAATTATTTTCAAATAGCTTATTTTTGTTCAGAAGTGCCCAAAAAATTTTGAGAACCTTAGAGTTTCTGGGAGCCTAGTTACAGCTCTTCAATGATTCGAGCGCGCGTCGCGGTCTGCGTCGCGGTCAGGCTGCCGAATTCGGAACGCTGTATCTCGGCTCCCAGTGATCGTACTATTTGGAAATTTTCAGGACTTATTGGGGGTGCAAGGAGAAAAATGAAAATGTGAATTAGATTATAAACTGAAAATTGAATCTATTTTCCAACTCAAAAATTTTCGATTAATAAAAACAAAATTGAAATTTTTTAAAAATATATTTGTGTACAAAACAACGTTGCACAGGAAATTTTATTTAAAACCCAAAAAGTTTCATCATTGTACGGCATCTGGGACCCGAGTTACAGCTTCAAATATTCGAGCGCGCGTCGCGGTCTGCGTCGCGGTCAAGCATCTCGGCTCCCCGTCATCCAACTGTTTTGAAATTTTTTGAGCGTACGGATTACTACCGGGAGACTGCAAAAAGGGACTAGAAAGCTAAAAAAAATTTTTTTTTTAATTTTAATGTTTTGGATATTTTTCCAGTTTCTTCTCAATCCCGTTACTAAAATTTTTTTGTTAATTTCTTAAAAATAAACCAGTCAACCGCCTCCAACAAACTAGATACTTTTCTAATTAAAAACTGCCATTTCCACTTCCCCAGCTTCATCGGACCCTCATTTTCCCCATTCTTCTTGACTCTATTCATCAATTTAGCTTATTTTATCCAACATAAATACCAACTGATTCATCTTCGTCTTTACTGATTTCGAACTTTTTCAAATGAACATTTTCTGTCTGAAATTCCCCTGAAGTTTGGTGATCTAATGCGTCATTTCGTAGACGTTTTCAGACATTTTTCAAATTTCAATAGCCACATAACTAGGATCGTTAGTCAGTCCTCTATTTCCTGGAAAACCCCCAAAAGTTCTGAACAAAAAATTAGCTTCATTTTCTGGAAATGATCGATCTTCAGAAGTACAAAAATCTGAGTATTTAAGATTAGGATCTTCTCGAGAGATATCAAAATTTTCTGTTTTCAAGTCTTCAACCAAGTACGCTCCAAAAATTTCAATTCGTTAGGACCGCTGATAACCGAGCTATGCCGCTTCAAACTTCAACGCGCGCGTCGCGGTCGGCGTCGCGGCCCGCCTACAATCTTTGGAGGGGTGTATCTCGGCGCCAAGTGGTCCTAGGACTCCCATATTTTTTGTGAATACTTTTTCAGCTTATATTTTTGTTTGAAAGCATTCATTGTTGAAAATATGGGAATTTTTTTTGAGATAAAAAAAAATTTAAATTTTTTTTAATTTTGCAAATAATATTTCAAATTTCCAAAATGATCTACGTTTCAACATTGAGCTAATGAGCCCAAAAACAAAAAATGTTCAATGCCTAATGAACCTCGAAGCTCGCACAAAACACAATATTGAATTTCAGAGAGCAATAGTTCAGCAAAAAAAATATTTTTCATGTTATTTCCAGTTTTCAAATGGAAATTTTAAAATTAGATACTCGGTTTCATTAGTATTTCGAAAAACAACTTAATAGGCTCTACTCATTACCCACGGCGTGAGCGTGTAAATATTTTCTTTTTTTTTTTTTTAATTGTTTTTCGAAAATACATTAACTTCAAATTGAAAATTATAAAGGCTTTCATTAATTTTTGATCCAAATTAAATTGAAAATAGCAAATAAATACTGCCCCTTTTTCCATTTTTTCCTAAATTTTTTTTTTAAATGTTTATGGGTTGAAAATTCAAAAAAAAAGAAGTTGTTTTTTTCACTATTATTCCATTTTTCAAGTGATCTACTAACTAAGTCACACAAAATAAAAATTATCTGCTTTATCGCGGGCTCGAACCTCGGACCCTCAGAACCATAGCCCACCTTCTACCCAGTTGAGCCACTCTCCACAAATTTTCGAAGCTGTCAGAAACGGGCCAATATCGGCTTCAAATAGACAGATTTTTAGCGGGAATTTTGAGTTTTTCAGTTGAAAATTGGTTTCGCTTTGACTTTTTCACGAAAAATTTCATTTGAAAACTTTTTTTTTTCAAATTTAACCCCCAGAATAAATTCTCAGAATTTAACAAACTTAACTAGAAAATATAGAATGTTTATGTCAAACGAGAAAAAAAATCTAATTGCTCATAGGATTATTGAACCCTTAGTAGCTCTTTTTCACAGAACTCACCGCTCGTTAATCAAGCCGCCATTCGAGAAAAAGCAGAATTGATCACTTTATATTTCATTCAATGTTGTGCAAAACTTACGTAGATTTCCGGGAAATGATATGGCATAAAAGTTGGAGCAAAAAGAAGTTATTAAGGAAAAAAAAATCAGAAATCAGTTTTCTAGTTGCAAACATCATATGAAAATTTTTAATATTATTCCTACTACTTTTTTAATACAAAATTAGAACTCTCCATAAAATTCCCGTCAAATTGACTCCCATATTGGCCAGCTTCCGACGAGTTCGAAAAGTGAGTTGCAGTGGCTCAGCAGGGTAGAGGTTGGACTATAGTGCGGAAGCTCTGGGGTTCGAGCCCCCAATGTGGTTTTTGTCTTTTTTTGTCGAGCCTGCTGTTTAGACTGATGTCGACTTAGTGGAAAATTATTTTAGGAAGTTTTTATTTCGAAAATGGTGCCCTCCTCCGTTTTTCTCACGGTGTGTCCAAAAAAATCCAATTGTTCATAGATCACACTACACTCTTTCTCACAATTTGGGTGCAATGTTTGATACACTAAATGTAACACATTTTTGATTAGAGAATTTTTGTTTCAGAAAATTTTTTAGCCTCAAAAATATACCAAAAACACTCAAAAAAAATTAGCAAATTATTTTAAAAAAAGTGTTTCATTAAAATCAAGATTTCTAACAAAGTCTGTTAGACATAGCCAATTTCTAAACGCTGCAAAAAGTTCAACGTTCTAGGTCCTCTATATATCAAGATACAGACGTTCAAAGGTTATGGGCGGACCGCGACGCAGACCGCGCCGCACCCAGAACTTTGAAAAACGCGTAACTCGGTGGTTCGAGAACGCTAAAACATTTTGAATCTAATTTTTAAAAAATTAATGTGCAACACTTTCAGACTTTTCAAAAAATTCTCGAAAAATTTTCAGAATTTTTTTTTGAAAAAAATAAAAAATTTTGAAACTTGCAATTTGAGATTTTATCCAAGAGACTATATTCTTTTTATTACGCCCACAAAATTTCGGAGCTCTAACTCCACTGAGTGCCAAGATACAGCCCTTCAAAGATTGTGGGCGAACCGCAACGCAGACCGCGCCGCGCCCCAGATCTTCGAAGGGGTGTATCTCGGTCGCCATTGGTCGTAGCGTATTTAAAATTTTCGTGACGACCTGAATTAATTTGTAGAGTATTGTTTTCAAGGAACTTGCTATTTTGGAAAAGTCTAATAATTTTCGGAAAAAAATTAATTTCCATAATTTCCAAAATTACTCGGAACCGACCTATCACCGGAAAATGTCATGAAAAACATATACCTAATATAGTTAATAAATCTAACACTGCCTGTGTCTTGTTCTCTCTTTCCATATAACTAACCCAATTATCGCTCCATGGCCAGGTGCCTAGAACTCACTGATTAATCGTTTTGCTCCGTTGGAGCAGCTCATATGCTTTTCTAATAGTATTTTTAAGTGTTTTTTCTCCTGTTTTTTTTCAGTTTTTATTTGTTGATACATTCGTTGGTATTGTAGTTTCCGGGAACTCCTTTTTCATTAATTTTTTTAGATTCAATTTTTTCATTTTTTTGCAGACTTCAAATTGTGTTCTATTGACCAATCAGTGAAGTATTTTTTTAAAGAAAAATGTTTTACCTGGAAGAAGTTGCGGTAAGTTTATCCGTTTTTTTTAATCCGGAAATTGAAGAATGAAAAATTTTCAAAATTTTATTTTTTAGCTCAAATTTTTTTAAAATACTCAATATAAGTTCCTAAAATTTTCGCATACTTTTAATTCATTTTTGGCATTTTCCACGTGAATTTCTGTTTATTTTTCGAAATTTTTAAATATTTCTCACGTCACTCTATTTTCCGGTTTGGCAATGTAGTAAGTACATTTTCAGTTTTTTAGCAATAATACGCTTAATTGTGTTATTAATAATAACAGTATTACGTCAATAATAATATAAGTACAGAAAATATATTGAAAACCAACAGGTTCAATAATGGAATTTTTTTGAAAATTAATGATTTTGAATTTTTTGAAAAAAATTTCAAATTATCATAACTCTGGTATAAAAGTAGATTTAAGATATCCTAATGTGTTTTAAAATAATGCAAATATTTATTATTACCTATACCAACAGATTTTTTCAATTATGATACAATTTTAAAATTTTTGAAATTGGAAAAAAAACAATTTGTTGTATTTTTCAAACTCTATAACTTTGTTCCAAATATAGTTTTCATAATGTTTTTATGTTTTTATATAGCTCGGGCAATTTTTTAAATGATATCGTTAAAAATTGAAAACTTAAATTTAAAAAAACCATTAAAAATGATCTGTTAAAATTTTCCAAAAAAATTGTTTTTTGGAAAATGTTTTTGTTTTTCAAATTGTTAAAACTTTGTTCAAAATCAACATTTTAACAATAATTTGTATATATTCTCAAAGAAAATTTTTTATACTACAAGATGTGTTAATTTTTGGTTGATTACCTTACTACTAACAAAAGTTATACGCAATTTCCTCTACCACTGCCCCAAAAACATTTAGACCAATACACTACTACTACACCAACACACATAAAACAAACGTCAACTTTTTTTTGTTGATTGTATTACTTTGTAAATTGAATTTTCCGACCATGAAACATTAATGTCAGAAAAAAAAGTAGAAAAAGTTAATATTTGATTCGAAAATGATCAAAGTTCACTGGAAACTTCATTAAATTTCCTATATTTTGACCCCCCATATTGGCTAGTTTCCGCTAACTTTGAAATATGGATGCAGTGGCTCAGCTGGGTAGAGGTTGGGCTATGGTTCTGAGGGTCAAGGGTTCGAACCCCCTGTTTGGTTAATATTTTTTGTAGACTGTTTTAATTAAAAATAGCACATTTAGAGGACATACCTCATAAAAAATTTAAAGATTTTCCATCAAAATTTTCCAATTACAGAAGCAAAAATGGTCTCCGTACGACTACGCGGCGAGCACATTTTGGTGGATAACAGGCTCATTTGCAATTCCACTTAATCTTATTTTGATCTACCTGATAATGTTCAAATCGCCGAAAAGTTTGCAACTTTACAGTATTTTTCTGATTAATACCACTTTGGGGGACTTGGCATTCTCCATTTCGTGTACTTTGGCACAAATTCGGTGGGTCACTAATAAGAAATTTCGAGAATTTGAAAATTAAATTTGTTTAAAAATTTTTCTAAAAAATTTTGAAAATTTTGAATTTTTTTTTCGAAAAATTTATATTTTCGGGACCTAACTCCAAGTTTTAATTAGAAAATTCGAATTCCCCGCGCAGTTCCCGTCAATTTGACCCCCATATTGGCCCATTTCCGACGATTTTCGAAATTCGGTCGCAGTGGTGCAGTGGGTAAGAGACTTGGCTGGCGCGCCGAAGGTCACAGGTTCGAGTCCTCAGGGCGGAATAATTTTTTTTCTTTGCGTGATTTGGTTTGTTTAACGTTTTCTAATAATGAAATGTTAAAGTTAGAAAATTTTTCGAAAAATTGAATTTTGAAAAAAAAAAATTTTTGAAAAATGTTTAACTTTTTTGCAGAATAATACCGAACAAATGGGCATTTGCATATATTTCCCTGGGTCCTGCTGGCTGGATTGGAGGGTCACAGGGTGGTTATTGGGCATATTGTGTCATGCTTCACTCCCTATTCTACATGTTCTTGTGCTTTCCAATAAGTTTTGGCTTCCGGTATTGGATATTGATTCGACCGGCTCCCGAACAAAAATCATGTATTTTAATGTGTTTTTGCCTGTGGCTTGTCGCTTTTGCGCAGCATGTAAGTTGAAAACTGTCAAAAAATTAAAAAAAAATTTTTTTTGGAAATTTGTAATTTTTGGCTCAAAATTTAGATTTTCTTTAATTTTGTTTGAAAATTAGAATTTAGCTCACTGGATTCATTCAGTTTAGTCTACTATTTCCTCCAGTTCGGGTCCTACTACGAAAACCTCCTGGGGTACTGTAGGTTTTCGTAGTGAGGCCCAAAGTAATCCGAACCTAGGTATGATTATACTTAAATTGAAGCCCTTGTTACGTGTTATCCAATAATTTTAGTTTTGATATCCAAATCCTACATTTGTGTGAAATTTTTTTGAAAAATCAAAAATTTCAAAAAAAAAAATTTTTTTCGAAAATTTTGAAACTTTTTTCCAGATCTGCTTCATATTCTCCGAATCACCGCCAGATGAAATAACGGCTTATCTAAAAGAAAATAAGCCAATGTACAAAGTAGATCACTTCTTTATTTCCGGTAACCATATGATCAAGTCACCGCTGACCTCGGTCACTTTGGCCACAATAGTTCTCCCGATGTTCCCAATTTATTGTATGGTCATATTTTTCTATAAGAAAGTACACAATTATCTAATTCATAATAAGACGGTAAGAAAAAATGAATTTGGGAAAAATATTAATTTTTGAAAAAAAATCCAACTTTTTTTTTGAAATTTCAAATTGTTTAAATAATTTTTTTACCCCTGTAAGATCATGTTAGAAATTGCTCCAAATTGTGAGAAAAATCTGAAAAAAAAATAATAGACCGCTCGGGGGCTCGATCCCCGGAGCTGTGATTCAGAGCCCAGCCTCTACCCAGCTGAGCCACTGCGCCCTCGATTTTTAATAATTATCAGAAACGCGCCAATATGGGAGAAATTTAAAGGGATATGATGGTGAATCTGAGTTTGACACTTAAAATAATATAGTTTAAAAGAGAAAAAAAAAGAAAAGGCATTTGAAATTTCGAAAAATTAAAAAAAAACGATTTTTTTTGAAAATCGAAATTTTGAATTTTTTTCAAACTTATATTTATCGATTTTCACCTCATAAATTAAAATTCTTCATAAAATTCTGCTCCATTTGACCCCTATATTGGCCAGTTTCCGACAAGTTTGAAAACTGGGTCGCGGTGGCTCAGTGGGTAAAAGGGTTAGCTTCGGCGCAGAAGGCCCGGGGTTCGAGCCCACATGAGGCCAAAATTTTTTGCAGTTTTTTTTATCTTTTTTATTTTTTTTTTCTTTTAATTGTGTTTAGTTGATAGGATCAAAGGTGTTTTTGGAAAAATCGAAAAAAAAATGTTTTTAAGTTTTTTAAAATTATAATTTGGAAGTTAATTTATTTTTAATAACCAATTTCTACAACTATTTTTTTAATTTTCAGACAATGAGTGAAGGAACCGAAAAAGGCCATCGAAAACTCATCCAAGTGCTCACAATTCAGGCTTCGGTGCCGATTTTCCTAGTGTTTCCGCCAATTACACTTTATGGACTATATCACCTTGAATTTATTAATTTGACGGTTGCCGAGTATTTGGTTTACACAATTTTTAGGTAAAAATTTACATTTTTCTCCTAAATTTTACCAAAAAAATTTTTTTATAATTTTTTTTTTTAACTTTTATATTTTGACCATTTAAATCGTCCAAAAAGTGTTAAATCTGTATTCAGCTAGCTAAGAGCTTCAATTTAAGTATAATCATGACTAGGTTTCCTTCACTTTGGGTCCCACAGCGAAAATGCAAAGGGTACTGTAGATTTTCGCTGCGAGACCCAAAGTGAAGGGAACCTAGGCGTGATTATACTTAAATGAAAGCTCTCGTTGTGCTGAATTTGAATTTAAGGTTGGAAATTGCTAAAAATCAACATTTTTAGAAAAATTTAGAAAAAAAAATTAGAATTTTTTTCAATTTTTTTTCAAAATTTCAAAATTCAAAATTGCTCCAATTTTCAGCGTAATCCCCCTTATCCAACCAATTATCACAATATACTACATAAAACCGTATAACCATGGTTTCCGACGTCTATTCTGCCGCTGGATGGTCCGGCCAATTCCTACGAAATCTCTGACTACTGTATATGGGGAACGCGAGACGCGATACTCGTCGACGAGATATGATTGATTTTTTCTTAATTAACCCTTTTTTTAATGTTTTAATAAATAATAAAATTTGAAAATAAAAATTAAAAAAGTCGAAATTTTTTTGTACTTTTTCAAAAAAATTTTTTTTGAAATTTTGAGTTTCAACTTCAAAAAAGAACAATAAAACCTATTAAGGCAAACTGATAAAGTTGAAAACCGCCCCCGTGGGTCGAACCCCGGTCTTCTCAGTCTCACCGAGACCTCTACCCAGTTGAGCCACCACGTCCCATTTTTCAAAAATGACCCGATATTGGCATCAAATTATCTAAAAATTAAGCGAGAAATTCAAAAATTTGAATGAAAATTCATGAAAATCACATTTTCATTTACTTTTTGGACATTTTTCCGCAAAAAAATGACACAAAACCCAAACTATTCGAGATTATTTCTAATTTCTAACAAATTTCGGTCAACTTCCGCTAGATAATAGTATCAACCAAGAAAAAAATTATTCCCAGCACGCGGGGTCGAACCCCGGTCTTCTGCGTCCCAGCCCAGCCCGTTGCCGCCTGCGCTACTGCAACCAATTTTTCGAAAAATCCTCGGAAATGAGCCAATATTGGTGTCAAATAAACGAAAATTGTGCGAGAAATTTGAACATGTGCATGGAAATTTGTAAAAATCATGTTTTCAAAAACTGTTCCGCATTTTTCCGAAAAAAAACTGATTTTTTTCAAGTTTCACTAGTTTCCAGCAGGTTATACTCAGTTTCAGCTTGTTAACAGTATCAATCACGCTAAGATAAAGAAAATTCCCACCACGCGGAGTCGAACCCCGGTCTTCTGCGTCCCAGCCCAGCCCGTAACCGACTGCGCTACTGCGACCAATTTTTCAAAAATAAGAGAAAATCTGAATTTAGTCGAAAAAAATCAATAAATAAATAAAACTTCATCCCGGTTTCGCATTAGTTTTTTGAGAGAGAAAAAGAAGGAAAATCATAAAATATCTGGATTCGGAGAAGTAAATGAGGAAAAAAATCAATAATAACAGGTACATATACAAGTTTTAAGAGGAATTATGGGTGTAGAAACAGCGAAAAAAAATAAATAATTTATTTATCTCTGAGCTCCCGGAGCTCCGACCGCTTGGCTCATTCCCTCGCGTTCCTTATTGTCACGTGGCACTTTGATCCATTGTCCCTGAAGATTTTCGCGCCAAATTGTGATCTGCAAAATTGGAAAATGAGCGTTTTTAGGCGTAGGTGCCTGCCTGCCTGCAAACAGAGCTTATCATATGCTTTTTTTTGTAGAAACGGCACTTTTTTAAGAAGATTTGCCTACCTACCTGTAGGCACGGTAGGCACACGTGTAGGCATTAGGCAGGCGGGAACATTTCGTCTGGTTTTTCGTAATTCTAGGTCGAATTTTTCAGAATTTTCGTTGAAATTCAATTAATTCCGGTGATTTGATCGGAAAATTCGAATTTTTCGCCATTTTCAGTAAAATTACTGCAAATTCTGAATTTTTGAGTATTTTTTTTCCATTTATTCAGATTTTTCGTGCCAAAATGCTTTTTTTGCAAGTTTTCGGTAGCTTTTTCTCAAATTTTTCATAAAAATTGAAATTTTCATGTGCTGCTCAAAAATCGATACTTTTCAACCGAAATTCGCCGGTTTTTATGTAAAAAAAATTGATTTTGAAGTGATTTTGGCCAATTTTCCGGTAAAAAAAATTTTTTGTTTTCCCACTTTTTTGCCAGTTCTCAATAGATTTTTTTTTCCAAAATTTTGAATTTTCCAGGTTTTGCTCGAAAATTAATATTTTTAGCATTTTTCGATCAAAATCACCTGAAAAAATCGAATTTCAACGAAAATTCTGAAAAATTCTTCCTAAAATTACGAAAAACCGGGCAAAAAAGATAGAAGTTGTATTAAAACCAAAAAAAAAAAAAAAAAAAAAATCAAAATTTTCCTCACAAAAACCTGCCACCTGCCTCATGCCTACTGCGGCTAGAGGTAGGTAAGATTTTTTTCCGTTTTTTTTAATGCCAAAATGCTTTTTTTTTTCGCTATTTTTTCCAAATTTTTTCGAATTTTCTAGGTTTTGCTCGAAAAATCATAATTTTGAGCTAAAAAATCCAAAATTTCAGCGATTTTTGCTAAAAATGTGACAATTTTCCGTTTTTGAAGCGATGATTTTCGCTGTTTTTGTACACTTTTTTTTTTCAAAAATTGTGCCATTTTTGACGTAAAAAATCCATAATTTTCCCAATTTCGGTGCCAATTTCCACATTATTCCACACAAAAATCCTCGATTCCATACCACATTATCATCGCCAGCAACTGAAAGGAATGATCCACACGGAGAAAATGATGAATGGTACAATGCACACGGAGCCGTCTCCAATAATTTCGCCTTCCACTCTTCAGTTTCAATATTTGAAGTACGGAAAAGTACCAAATTTCCCTCCATTCCACAGCTAACAATTGTATGTTGTCCATTATTTGTTACCGGGCACCATGCGGCTTCACGTACAAAATCTGTGTGTCCGGCTAGGGTTTTCTCGAGAATCCATTCGTTTGTAGCGTCGTCACTGGAGGAAAAAATATTGGTGATTTCGAAGGAAAATTGTCATTAAGAAAATGAATTTTTCTTAGGAAACCCCAATAACACTGCAACTTTTTCCTCACGAGGGACGAGGAAAAGTGGTTTCTAGGCCATGGCCGAGGGGCCGACAAGTTTCAGCGGCCATTTATCTTGCTTTGTTTTCCGCGTGTTTTCTTTTGTTTTTCACAGCTTTTTCCCGTTTTTTCTTATTAAAACTGATAAATAAATATTTTTTGCAGATGCTAAAACAATTTCCAAGTTAAAAAATTATGTATCCAGTGGGCAAGCAGCGGTGAAAGTGGGCAATGTAAAATGATGGATTACGGGAATACAAAACCTAAACTTTTTCTGAAACATGATACATATGCTGCTTAAATGCTGAGACTACCTGATTTTCATAACGAGTCCGCTGAAAAAGTTTTGAGGTTTCCACAATTCAACTTTTTTGGTAAAAAAGTCGAGATTTTCGCACAAAAAATTGAATTTTGAAAACCTCAAAACTTTTTTAACGGTCTCGTTATGAAAATCAGGTAATTTCAGCATCTAAGCATCATATGTATCATGTTTCAGAAAAAGTTTAGGTTTTGTATTCCCGTAATCCATCATTTTACATTGCCCACTTTCACCGCTGCTTGCCCACTGAATACATTTTTTTTTTACTTGGAAATCGTTTTAGCATCTGCAAAAAATATTTATTTATCAGTTTTAATAAGAAAAAACGAAAAAAATCGATGAAAAACAAAAGAAAACAGGCGGAAAACAAAGCAAGATAAATGGCCGCTGAAACTTGTCGGCCCCTCGGCCATGGCCTAGAAACCACTTTTCCTCGTCCCTCGTGAGGAAAAAGTTGCAGTGAGAAACCCCAATAAATTCGACAAAATTCAGTGGGAAATCAGCTTTTGGGCAGCTTCAAAATTGGGATTTTCCAAAGCGAACCCAAATTTCTGCATTATAATGGGGAAATTTTTTTTTTTTTTTCGAATTTTCACCAACAATTTTGTTTGTAGCGCGTCGTCACTGTAAAAAAATGGGTAATTTCGCGGAAAAATTGTCAAAAAATGGATTTTTCAAGAGGAAATTCAGGAAATTCGACAAAAATTTCGAAAGAATATACTTTTTTTCTGATTTTTCAGCAAAAAAGATTAATAAAAATTTCCGATTTTGGGGGTTTTTTGAAATGAAACTGCGAAAAATCTGGAATTTGAGAATTTTTTGCAAAAAAAACAGCTTTTGGGACAAATTTTCAAGTTTAAATTATTTTTTGAGTGATTTTTTCAGTTTTTTTTTAATCAAAAAACCGAAAAATTGGATGTTTCAGGGGGAAAATCCAGGAAATTCGACAAATATCTGTTAAAAAATATCCAAAACCTGGAAATTTTGAATTTAACACGATAATCTGAAATTCGGGTAGAATTCGCTTTTACTTTTACAATTTTTTAGAAAGAAATTTATTAAATGGTCGGATTTTTAGTCTTTTTTGATGGAAAACTGTGAAAAAATGGGTTATTTCACGGAAAAATTGTCAAAAAAAAGGATTTTTCAAAGGAAACTCTAGAAAAATCTGGAACTTTGGCGAAAAATTTCCATTTTTTCTCGTTTTTCGCGTCGTCACTGGCAAAATAATGGGATTTTTCAGGTGAAAATTTAAGAAATTTGAGAATTTTCGGTGAAAAAATACGCTATTGGGTCGAATTTTTAACTTTAACATTGTAAATTTTGAGAATTTCAGAAAAAAAAACAATTTTTTCATTGATTTTTCAGAAGGAAATTTTTTTTAATTCTGGAATTCAGGCTTAGGCTAAGGCTTAGGCCTTAAAAAAAATCCGAATTTAATTTTTATTTTGCGAATTTTTTCATCCCAGAAAAACTGACTTTTTCAGGGGAAAAATCTCAGAAATTCTTGTGATTTTAGCAAAAAATCAGGTAATTTTGAGGGAAAAATTTGAATTTTTCAAAAATTTCCGGTAAGAACTGCACTAATTTGTGATTTTTAAACAAATTTTGGATCAAAAATACAACTTTTTTGGGAAAATTTCATAAAATCTGCCAATTTTGCTGAAAAAAAAGTAAAATTTTACGACTTTTTTTCCGAGAAGTTTTGGCAATTTGAGGCTTAGGCCTAGGCGTAGGCGTAGGCTTAAGCTTAGGCTTAGGCTTACAAAAAATCTGACTTTTGAGAACCTGAGAAAATTGCGGTTTTTGTATTTTCCATCGAAAAAACGTCAAAATTTCACGTTTTTCGGGTCAAAAAAAATCTAAAAAATCTAAAAAATCGATTTTCAGTGCATTTTCTCTACTCACAAAGCCCAAATCTTGACATTTTTATCATTTCCAGCTGAAACAAGACGTTTTTTTGCCGCCGGATCAGCACTTCCAGGTGCCCAACACACTGAATTAACTCCTTGTTCATGACATTTCTGAATTTTCGACGAAATCCATTCGTTGCTCGAATTGTCGTATCGAAGAATACCGATATCACCGTCAGCAGAGGCAGAAGCCAACATTAGGCCATATTGGTGTGGTGCAAAGGCCACACAAGTCGTACTGGCCTCATGAGCGGCCCATTCGTAGGCTTTTTGCCAGCGGCCTTGTTGTTCGTTCCAGATTATCACTTTTCTGGAAAGAAAATCGATTCATTTGGGGGAAAATTGGCTGAAAATCTGTGAAAATTGATGAAAAATGCCTGAAATTAGAGCAAAATGAGCTAAAAATTGCAAAAAACCCGTGAAAAACTACTGAAATTCATGGAAATTCCAGAAAAAAACGTTGGATTGGGGGGTAAATTGGCTCAAAATTCCGAAAAAAAAACTATGAAAATTGAATAAAATCGATAAAAATTACAAAAATCGGGGCAGAAATCGACTAAAATTCGGGAAAAAATTGCAGAAAATCGGTAAAAATTTCATAAAACCCGTTGAAGTTTTTAAAATTTTGGTGGATTTGAGGGAAATTAGGCTTGAAATTCAAAAAAAAACTGTGAAAATTGACCGAAAATACTGATTTTTCTTTAAATAATCCGTGAATTTAAAGGGAAAATAGCGTAAAATCGGTGAAAAATGATCAAACTCATTGAAATTTCAGAAATAGGCTGCATTTTTCAATATTTGTGTCCATTTTCTTCCAAAATCACTCTGTTTAACCAATTTTTGGCAAAAAACCCAAAAAATGAGCTGAAAACCGATTAAAAACAGAGATTTTAGCGTATTTTTATGAAATTCTGATCGAATCTAGCAAATTTTGATCATTTTTCCGTTTTTTTTTCCAAATATTCCGTACTTATCATAGGAAGCGGAGGCAAGAAGTCCTCCATATTTCGGATGAGCCCATGAGACTTTCCAAACGGGACCACTGTGTCCGACAAGCTCCGCCATCGGATATGACTGGCCATTTGGGCGAACCTGTAATATTTTTATATTTTTTTTTGCGTTGAAATTATGAAAATTCTGGGATTTTTGCAGAAAATCCAAGATTTTTCGCCTTTCCTGACCTCAAAAATCTTCACAAGACGGTCAGATCCACACGTGGCGAGTCGGCTTCCGTAGATGTTGAGCTGAGCGTCGTGCTGCAATTTTTCAGAATTTAAAAAAAAAAAATAGATTTTCTTAGCTAAAATTCAGATTTTCCGACTTACAATTGCGTCACGATGTTGTGTATCGATTCTCTGGCGGACCGTGGTCATTTTTCAGCTGAAAATCTAGAAATTTCGAAAAAAATCGCTAAAAATTGAGTGAATTTCGGCAAAAATTGAATTTAAAAATTGCAAGTTGGAACGATCGAGAAACGCGTCAACACGAGAAACGCGCCAGCAAACGATAGCTGGCGTGTTTCTCGTGCGCCAAGGAACGTGGATTTAATCACGAGAAAATAATAATTGATGGAAACCTGGAGAATTCGAATGGGAAATTGTTGATAATTTGATAAAAATAACAATTTCTAGTTCTACTTTTTAAGATTTTAAATCAAAAACAACTCAGGGAACCTTTCAACACAGATTAAAAGATCAAAGTTCTGAAAAACAACTTTCTTAATTATATTGTCCTTGTTTTTTCTTCTGTTTTGATTTTTTCTTCTGATCATCAATATCAACACGCCGTACTTTGAAGTCTGAAAAAAAGATTCAAATGAAAAAAAAACACATTATATTTTGTGCTTAGCCTCCGTGTGTCTTATTGCGGGTCGCGTGACGTCGTCAGCGCAATTTTTACGATCATTTCTTTCTGTCATGATCATCAGTTTGATTTTCTAGCGTGATTTGGAGGCGAAAATCAATAAATTATAATAGTTTTTCGCTTATTCCTGTTTTAAAACATGTTTTCTATATTTTTATTGAGAAACTTGAGATTTTTAAAAAGAAAACTTTAAAACCCGCTTGTATTTTTGCAATTATCTTATTTTTTTCAATTTCTTCGCTGAAATACTTGAAAAATTGCAATTTTTGCTGAAAATAATTCCAAAAAGTGTGCGCGGCAAGTAAAATGCATTGTACGCAATTGCGTATCAATGCATCTAACCCGACGCGCAGTTTCAAGGTTACTGTAGAACATTTTGTTTTTTTTTGTGTTTTCCCCAATTTCCAGCCGAAAAACTCGAATTTTATGTGTTTTCCAACGTTTTTTAAAATGTTTTTTTTTGTAAAAATTTTAGAAAGTCAGCAAAGTTAACGTTTCTATCGAAAAATCCAGTTAAAAATCAAAAAATTATCGATTTTTCGGATTAATTTGGAAATTCAATCGAAAATGAACTATTTGAGGAAATTCTGGCAGTTTTTGCGGAAAAAAATTGAAAATTGACAGAAAAGTCGATATTCTAACAGAGTTTTCACGCAAAATCTAAAAATGTTGAATTATTTTTCGATAGAATTTCGGGGTTTTAAAAATTTTTAGGACAAAAATCAATAATTTCCAGAATTTTTTTGAAAAAAGTTTCGAAAAATAATAGTTTCAAGAAGCATCAAAATCGTAAGTTTCAGTTTTTTTCAAATTTCCGATAAAAATCCCCAAAAAGTAAAAAAAAATTTTTTTTTGAAAAAATCTGTTATTTGTGCCGAAAAATCATTAAAGCAAATATAAGAAAACTATTATTTATCTAAATTCTTATAGAAAATCCAATTTTTTTTATAGAAAAATCAAATTTAAAGAAAAAAAAAATCAATAATTTCCCCCAAAAGAATCCTGCCACCCCAAAAATTATCAACAGAGCACAATTGCATCATATTCCATAAAAAATATCATTTGGCACACTGCCAAGTCTTCATCACACCAACATCTCTGCACTCTCCACATCTCTGAACCCCCTTCTTTCAGTGTCTGCGTCTCCACACCCTCTACACTCTCTCACCCTGGCTGAGGTCCTCTTTCTCTTCAATTCTGCACGTGCGGACTGCCCTTTTTATTGTTTTTCTCCTTTCTGCCACTTGATTTGATAGATAAATTATCAAAAAATCGATAATTTTAAATTTTTTGCGAGAAAGTTGGAAAATTCCAGAAATTTTCCAAAAAAATCCCTGTAAATTTGTTAAAGTACATAGTTTTTCCGAAGAAAATCGACAAATCTCGGAAATTCGAGGTTTTTAACCGAAAAACACTGCAACTTTTTCCTCACGAGGGACGAGGAATAGTGGTAGGGGCCGACAAGTTTCAGCGGTCATTTATCTTGCTTTGTTTTCCGCCTGTTTTCTTTTATTTTTTCACAGATTTTTCCCGTTTTTTTCTTATTAAAACTGATAAATAAATATTTTTTGCAGATGCTAAAACAATTTCCAAGTTAAAAAATTGTGTATTCAGTCGGCAAGTAGCGGTGAAAGTGGGCAATGCAATATGATGGATTACGGGAATACAAAACCTAAACTTTTTCTGAAACATGATACATATGCTGCTTAAATGCTGAAATTACCTGATTTTCATAACGAGACCGCTGAAAAAGTTTTGAGGTTTTCAAAATTCAATTTTTTGTGCGAAAATCTCGACTTTTTTACCAAAAAAGTTGAATTGTGGAAACCTCAAAACTTTTTCAGCGGTCTCGTTATGAAAATCAGGTAATTTCAGCATCTAAGCATCATATGTATCATGTTTCAGAAAAAGTTTAGGTTTTGTATTCCCGTAATCCATTATTTTACATTGACCACTTTCATCGCTGCTTGCCCACTGAATACATAATTTTTTTACATGGAAATTGTTTTAGCATCTGCAAAAAATATTTATTTATCAGTTTTATTAAGAAAAAACGAAAAAAATCGATGAAAAACGAAAGAAAACAGGCGGAAAACAAAGCAAGATAAATGGCCGCTGAAACTTGTCGGCCCCTCGGCCATGGCCTAGAAACCACTTTTCCTCGTCCCTCGTGAGGAAAAAGTTGCAGTGAAAAATAGGCATTTTTCAAATTTTGAACGTTTTTCTTTTTAAAAAATTGTTTTTTCGCACCGGAAATCTTGAAAACACGCTATTTTTATAATTTTTTAACGATTTTTTTGCAAAAACTCAAAAATATCAATATTTTCACGAAAATTATTTTTTTTTAAACAGAAGCTTCGGAAATCTCAGAAAACAATTTTTTCCACAGAAAATCGTGAAAATTCGCTATTTTGTAGAATTTTTGCAATTTTTTACCATTTTTCTGCAAAAACTCAAAAAAAAATTAATGTTTTCCCGAAATTTCTAGAAAAAAAACGTATTTTTCTCAGAAAATTTCGAGAAATTCAAATTTTAATTTTTCGTCGTTTTCGCTTGACATTTTACGCATTTTTACCGAAAAATTACTAATAAAACACACAGTTTTCCCAAGAAAAATACAAAAATAACAAATATATTCGATTTTTTTTTGAAAATTTCAGAAAAAACTTACTATTTCGAGGAAATCCTGAAAAATCCAATATTCCGGCACTTTTTTTCCACAGAAGCCAAATTTTAAAAAAGTTTCTTTAAAAAATTATCAATTTTTGTCTAAAAATGGTTATAAAAGTTTTTTTTTGGAAAAAAAACCCTATTTTTACCGAAAAATCACTGAAAAATGCAATAAAATGCATAGTGTTCCAAAGAAAAATACAAAACTGACGAGAATTCAATTTTTTTTTCGAAAATTCCAGAAAAAAAACTCCAAAAATCGACGAAATTCAGTTTTTCCGGCACATTTTTACCAAAAATTTCGATTTTTTCTTTCTACAAAAATAGTAAATTTTTGTCTGAAAATTGTTAAAACTACCTATTTTTCATTAAAACAAATACTGATAATGTAGAAAACAACTTTTTTTTTCAAAGAAAAGTTTCAAAAAAATCCTATTTTTCCCCGAAAATTCCAGAAAAAAACCTAATTTTCACGAATTCTCATATTTTTTTTCCACAAGAAATCCTGAAAAATCACGAAAAATTCAATTTTCCGGAATTTTTTTTTCCAAAAAAGTCAATTTTTCTTAAACTTTCTAAAAAAATTGCCAATTTTCTCTGTAAATCGGTTTTTGAAATTAAATTTTTCTTAGAAAACCCCCTATTTTTCCTCAAAAAATTCAAAAAAACCTTCCTAAATCCCAAAATTTTACAGTAATCTCCACAAAAATGAAGGTTCTACCACCAGAAGTCGAGGAAATCCTCGCGAAATTCCGTTTAAACCGTGAACAACTTCAAGAAATCAGCGAAAAAGTGGAGCAACAAATGAAAATGGGTCTCGCAAAGACTCAAGGCTCATCGATTGCAATGTTGCCGAGTTATGTACCAGCGTTGCCAGATGGAACAGGTAAAAATGCAGAAAAATGGAAATTTAATGAAAAAATCTAAAAAAAAAACATAAAAAATCGTCGATTTTAGCCAATTTCGAAAAATCCCAAAAAACAAAACTGATAAAATTAATCAAACATTTCTGAAAATCGAGAAAAAAACCATTGGAATTTAATTAGTTTAATTAATTAAAAATCGTGAAAATTTACTAAAAACGACAAAGAAATTCAAATTTTGCTTTGAAGATTCAAAAGTTTTACGAATTTTCATGGAAAATAGGTAAAATTGAAAAAAAAAACTAATTTTAATTGTAATTTTATAGAAAAATCTACGAAGTGGATTAAAAACTCTAAAAAAAATTGATTTAAATGTGAAATTTCAGAAATTTTGTTTATTTTTGATTTTTATTGAAAAAAGCTGAAAATCGAAAAAAAAATTCAAAAAATTGCGTAAAAAATTATAAAAATATATTAAATTCCTTGAAAATCAGGAAAAAAGTCGAAAAATTAAGTTAAGACTTACAAAGTTAGTGCAAGTTTAAAAAATTCACTGAAGTTTGACAAATTTTACAGAAAATCGCGAAAAAAATCGCTAAACATTTGTTAATGCAATAATTTTACTTAGTAATTCCGAAAAAAATCATTATTTTCATGAAAATTTGCCTAAAATCTCAATTTTTAAAGAATTTCCTAAAAATGTCAAAAAAAAATCTGAAAAATACTATAAAATTTAACAAATTAAAAAACTAAAATTCAGAAAACTTAATTTTTAAAGGAAAAATCAAAAACATACAAAAAATTCCAGAAACCGGAAAATACGTGGCAATCGATTTGTCGGGAAAGAATCTTCGAATAATGTTACTCACAATGAACGGAGCCGGAACGACGCCCACGCATGAAACAGTCAATTATATAGTAGCTAATCATGTTATGAAGGGAACCGGTGATCAGGTAAGCAAAATTTGTGCGAAAAATTTGAAAATTTCCGAAAAAACAGCTAAAAACACTGCAACTTTTTCCTCACGAGGGACGAGGAAAAGTGGTTTCTAGGCCATGGCCGAGGGGCCGACAAGTTTCAGCGGCCATTTATCTTGCTTTGTTTTTCGCCTGTTTTCTTTTGTTTTTCACAGCTTTTTCCCGTTTTTTCTTATTAAAACTGATAAATAAATATTTTTTGCAGATGCTAAAACAATTTCCAAGTTAAAAAATTATGTATTCAGTGGGCAAGCAGCGGTGAAAGTGGTCAATGTAATATGATGGATTACGGGAATACAAAACCTAAACTTTTTCTGAAACATGATACATATGATGCTTAGATGCTGAAATTACCTGATTTTCATATCAAGACCGCTGAAAAAGTTTTGAGATTTTCAAAATTCAACTTTTTCGGTGAAAAAGTCGAGATTTTCGCACAAAAAGTTGAATTTTGAAAACCTCAAAACTTTTTCAGCGGTCTCGATATGAAAATCAGGTATCTTCAGCATCTAAGCATCATATGAATCATGTTTCAGAAAAAGTTTAGGTTTTGTATTCCCGTAATCCATCATATTACAATGCCCACTTTCACCGCTGCTTGCCCACTGGAATACATAATTTTTTCACTTGGAAATTGTTTTAGCATCTGCAAAAAATATTTATTTATCAGTTTTATTAAGAAAAAACGAAAAAATCGATGAAAAGCGAAAGAAAACAGGCGGAAAACAAAGCAAGATAAATGGCCGCTGAAACTTGTCGGCCCCTCGGCCATGGCCTAGAAACCACTTTTCCTCGTCCCTCGTGAGGAAAAAGTTGCAGTGAATTACTGAAAAAAAAAGATTTTGGATTCAAAAGTTCTGAAAATAAATTTTTTTGGCAGAAATTCAAAATTTCTGAAATTTTTTTTTAGCAAGAATTTCAAATTTTCTGGAAAAAAAACATTTGGTGGGAAATTCAAATTTTCTGAAATTTTTTTGGCAAGAAAACAAATCAATCATCAAATATCGAAAATTTGAAAAATCTGTGACGTCACAAATTTTCAAAAAAACATTTCCCGCCGTTTGGAGCTTATGGGACAACAACCTGACACCAAATTTTCAAAGTTTCAATTCAAAACCCCGACTAAAACGGGCAAAAATTGGCGAAATTTCTCAACTTTCAGCTTTTCACATTCATCGTCAATTGCCTCCAACGATTCCTACAAGAATTCGGACTAGTTGATGCTAATTTACCTATTGGTACGAACTTTTTCACCGAAAATTCCGATTTTCCTGGAAAAAATATTAAAATATGTCTTTTCAGGGTTCGTATTCTCATATCCATGTGAACTATTGTCAATTCGTTCGGCACGTCTTTTGTGGTGGACTAAAGGGTTCGATATTAAGGATTGTTTGCAACGGGATATTGTAGCTCTATTGGAAGAGGCTCTCGAGATGAATATGGTAAAAATTCGATTTTTTCTTGAAAAACTATCAAAAAATTTGAAAATTTGTCCTTTTGTGATCACTAAAATCGGAAACCGTAAAATTTTCGATTCTACGAAAAATAGCTTTAAAATTTGGCAATTTTTCTTACGGTAATAAAAAGTTTTAAAAATGCGTATTGCACAGCATATTTGACGCGCAAAATATCTATCTCGTAGCGAAAACTACAGTAGCTCTTTAAATGACTACTGTAGCGCTTTGTTGTGGAATGGGGAGCCGACATTAGCTGCGCGGCGACTCAAGCGACGGCAGGATACGCAGCCTTTGGACGCCACCACTTCAGTCTTGATGCTGCGCTCGTGCCGAACGGTCGTGCGTGGCACTTCTCTCCCGACGCATCCCCCATTTTCCTTTGTAATTGCCCCTCACTATTATTCATGTACTTGCTCCGATATCCAAGGAGAACCCGACAAACTCCAATAACCAAGGAGTTTCCAGGCCTTCCCCCTACTTTATCCTCTCTCCCTCTTTTATTGTAATTCTTATAATTACTATATAAATTAATATATTTATACATTTGTTCTGTCACTAGCTCTATATTCAAGTCTCCTCGAGAGCAAGACCACCGCATTCATCCGCACTGCCAGAGGGCTCCTTCCAGACTATACATAATCTTTCTTCGGTCTCGAGTCACTCTTCGTTACGGCTTAAAGGCTCGGTCGCCGCCTCCGGGTGCCACAACACGCTTTTGTCGATTTATGGGCTCCATTTTTAAAGTGAAATCACCTATTTATCGATAGAATATTTAAATCAAAGGAAGCCCGTAAATCGACACACAACAGCGCTACAGTAGTCATTTAAAGAATTCTACTGTAGTTTGATATTTTGCGCGTCAAATATGTTGTGCAATACGCATTCTCAGAGAATTTTGAGTTCCCGTAATAACACAGTTTAATAACAAAAAACACTCGATTTCAGTCCACAAAAGTGAGCATCAAAGCAGTGATGAACGACACAGTAGGACAGTTGGCTGCTGCCGCACACAAATATGGTCCAGAATGCACAATTGGGGTGGTTATCGGTTATGGGTAAGGATATTGCTAGGTTGCTAACATTTTGCTCCCCCATTTTTTTATTACAATTTATTATTACCGTATATCCTCTAGGCAATCTATCCCATGCTCACATTTCCCATGCACACATTTCCCATGCTGACATTTTCTCCCGTGCATACAAAATATTCCCATGCTTACGCCCAGTAGTTCGAGTACTCCCATGCCTACAACTCATTTTTTCCCTTTTTTCCGTTCCCATGCTGACATTCTCATACATACATTTTTTCCGGTGCATACAAAATTCCCATGCTTACATCCAGTAGTCGAAGTACTCCTATGCATACACCTCATTTTTTCCATTTTTTTTCGTTCCTATGCTGACATTCCCATACATACATTTGTTCCCATACTTACAAAAATGTATTCCCATGCCGACATGGAACAGTTTTGTGCTCCAGAAGAGCACAAAGTCAATTTTTTTGCTCATTTTCATTGTAATAGGCTTACTTGACAGCTTTCAGTTACAACTGATCGCTTTTTTTTCAAAATGCATTAGTTCTCGATTATGAACAAGGAATCGAAGAAAAATGGGGATGACTGCCTATAGAGTAAAATTTTTTTTTTGAAAAATTTTTTTCTCTCTATTTTGTAGGATATAATTAATTCGGTGAATTCCACAACTTCAAATGTTCATATTGCTGTTTCCGTGCAGTTATGAGTTTCGCAGTGTCTTAGGAACATTCCATTTTTTGTTGCATTTTGTAGGAAATCGGAGCTATCTTATAATTTCTACAAATTAGAAAATCCATTTCGTACTATTTCATGTAACTTGAACCTATTGCTTCAAAAATAGCACAGAACGAATGTTGATTCTGTTTCTTTCATTAAAAAATGTGCTACTGTGCATTTTTTCCCACTTCTACGACTTTAAAGGCGCGCGAATTTTCGCGCAATAATCTCGCCACGCGCATCCCATTGATTTGTTGAGCGCTGGCGAGACCAATGACGGGACCATTTTGTATAAATGCGCGCGCCTTTAAAGTCGTAGAAGTGGGAAAAAATGCACAGTAGCACATTTTTTAATGAAAGAAACAGAATCAACATTCGTTCTGTGCTATTTTTGAAGCAATAGGTTCAAGTTACATGAAATAATGCGAAATGGATTTTCTAATTTGTAGAAATTATAAGATAGCTCCGAATTCCTACAAAATACAACAAAAAATGAAATGTTCCTAAGGCACTGCGAAACTCATAACTGCACGGAAACAGCAATATGAACATTTGAAGTTGTGGAATTCACCGAATTAATTATATCCTACAAAATAGAGAGAAAAAAAATTTTCAAAAAAAAAAATTTTTTTTGAGCAAAAAAAAATTTTACTCTATAGGCAGTCATCCCCATTTTTCTTCGATTCCTTGTTCATAATCGAGAACTAATGCATTTTGAAAAAAAAAGCGATCAGTTGTAACTGAAAGCTGTCAAGTAAGCCTAATACAATGAAAATGAGCAAAAAAATTGACTTTGTGCTCTTCTGGAGCACAAAACTGTTCCATGTCGGCATGGGAATACATTTTTGTAAGTATGGGAACAAATGTATGTATGGGAATGTCGGCATGGGAACGAAAAAAAAGGGAAAAATGAGTTGTAGGCATAGGAGTACTTCGACTACTGGATGTAAGCATCAGAATATTTTGTATGCACGGGAGAAAATGTATGTATGGGAATGTCAGCATGGGAACGGAAAAAAAGGAGAAAAATTAATTGTAGGCATGGGAGTACTCGAACTACTGGGCGTAAGCATGGGAATTTTGTATGCACGGGAGAAAGTGTCAGCATGGGAAATGTGTGCATGGGAAATGTGAGCATGGGATAGATTGCCTATCCTCTATTAGTAAGGCGTGCAAAACTAATTTTCGGACGCCTAATTTGATGCAAAACTAATAGAGGGTGCAAAACTAATTTTCAAACTGGTTTTTTTCTCATGTTTTCCATTAAGTTATGGCATAATATCATTAATTTCAGTAACACCTTGTGAACCAAAATGGACAAATTTTAAGGCTGATATAAAATCGTCGAAAAATCTGGAAAATTCTTACAGACTTGTTATACTAAGTCTGTAAGAATTTTCCTGATTTGTAAAACGATTTTATAATGCAAATTTTAAATTATTAAAAATAGGGAACAAATGAAGGGGTGCAAAACTATTAGAGGTGCAAAACTAATAGAGAATATACGGTATTCAACATTATTCAATGTATTTCCCATTAATGCTCGAGTAGATTGAAACGAATGTTCGTTATGAAAACAGTACTCCTACTCAGGGGTGGGCGGCAATTGCCGGTTTGCCGATTTGCCGGAAATGTTAATTTTCGGCAAAATTATCTGCTAATCTGCTAAATTTTTTGAAACTCTGCAATTATAGTGTTGGGGTACTGTAGGTACCAAGGGTGCCGGTTTTTCGAGAAAATAGTTAAAGTTGAAACAAAAAAGTCTTCGATGGAACCACTAAGTTTTTGGGCTTTTGCCTCTGTTTTTTTTCAAATTTTAACTTATTTTAAACCGAAAATCTGACTTTTCGCATATTTCTCCTTATGCCAAAAAAAACCAATTTTCCAGGTGCAACTCGTCATATCTGGAAAAAACGTCCCGAATCACGAAATTCGACGCAAAAGCTCGCGGTTACGATCATGATAACATGATTGTCGTCACAGAATGGGAGGAATTTGGAAAACATGTAAGAAAATGGGGAAAAAAGCGGAAAATTCTAGATTTTTTTGTGAAAAATTACGAGAAAATCGAAGAAATTTTAAGCTAGAAGAGAAGAATCTTAACTTTTTCGATATCCAAAAATTAAAATGTTCAGGGTGAACTCGACGATATTCTGACACAATTTGATCGGGAAGTCGACGCCGCCAGTGTGCACAAAGGAAAACAGCTGTAAGTTGATGTTCTCTGAAAATCACCGAAATTATGAAAATACACGAAAAATCACAAAGGAAATCTGGAAAAACGAAGGAACAGCCAATATTTAACCGAAAAATTGGGAAAATTAGAAGTTTCACATATTAAACTAACACAATCTCACTTTTTTTTTTAAATCTGATAAATATACTGAAAATCAACATGTTTTACTTAGAATTCAGCGATTATTTGAAAAGTGGCTTATTATTGAATTTTTTCGGCTTTTTCCATCCCAGTTGCCGGGGAATGCTGTAAATTTAGGTACGGCAACTCGGCATCTGAACTGAATTTCCCTGTATATTTTCTGTGACTTGTGTGTTTCTCTATCCGAATTGATGGTTTGAATAGTGGTATTCTCGGCTGAAATATGCAATAAATACCGTATTCCAACCAACAATTTGTGCAATAGAGCACACTTGTCACTGGAGATGCGGAAGCTATGCCCAAATTTTCATTTTTTTTTTGTTTTTAGTGTAAAATCTGGAATTTTGCAGAATCGATAAATTGTGCGGAGCCCTGTACATTGGTGAAGTTGTGCGACGAGTACTTTCTCAACTGGTTTTGGATAGGTAAGTGAAAAAAAGTCAAACTTTTAGTATTAAAAATTAAATTTTGGAAAATTTACGAAAAGTCACAAAAGAGCAAAAATATGCTCAAAAATACAAAAAAAAACAAAAATTTTAGCTTTTAGCTTTTTAAATGAAGGCATGTGAAATATGTATAATTTATGATTTTTGCAAAAAGTATAAAGTTACGAAGAAATTAATGCTATACTATTTTTTTTTTAATTTGATTTTTCAGAGTTCTATTCGAAGGACAATCGTGTGAAAAATTGGACGAAGACGAGTCATTCCCGACAAAATATATTTCAGAGATTTTGGGGTGAGTTTAGATGAATTTTGAGCAGAAAATTGAAAATTTTTTGTCGAAAATCCAAATTAAAGCATCGAATTTACAGTTGAAAATTCAAATCTTGACTGGAAAATTCTAAGAATGAGTAAAAATTCAAGTTTAAGCTGAAAATTTAAATTTCGATTAAAAAATTCGATCTGAAATAATTACTGAACACTGCAACTTTTTCCTCACGAGGGACGAGGAAAAGTGGTTTCTAGGCCATGGCCGAGGGGCCGACAAGTTTCAGCGGCCATTTATCTTGTATTGTTTTCCGCCTGTTTTCTTTCGTTTTTCATCGATTTTTTTCGTTTTTTCTTAATAAAACTGATAAATAAATATTTTTTGCAGATGCTAAAACAATTTCCAAGTAAAAAAATCATGTATTCAGTGGGCAAGAAGCGGTGAAAGTGGGCAATGTAAAATGATGGATTACGGGAATACAAAACCTAAACTTTTTTTGAAACACGATACATATGCTGCTTAGATGCTGAAATTACTTGATTTTCATAACGGGACCGCTGAAAAATTTTTGAGGTTTTCAAAAAAAAAAAAAAAAAAAAGTTTATGTTTTGTATTCCCGTAATCCATCATATTACAATGCTTACTTTCACCGCTACTTGCCCACTGAATACATAATTTTTTACTTGGAAATTGTTTTAGCATCTGCAAAAAATATTTATTTATCAGTTTTATTAAGAAAAAACGAAAAAAATCAGTGAAAAACGAAAGAAAACAGGCGAAAAACAAAGCAAGATAAATGGCCGCTGAAACTTGTCGGCCCCTCGGCCATGGCCTAGAAACCACTTTTCCTCGTCCCTCGTGAGGAAAAAGTTGCAGTGCAGAGATTTGAAAATAAAATTTTCCAATTTTCAGTGAAGAAGAAGGTGTATTCAAGGCGTGTCGACGTATTTGTGAAGAGCTTGAAGTTGAAATGCACGGAACTGGAGATTATATTATAATACGAGAAGTGTGTGACGTCATCTCTAGACGAGGAGCCAGTATTGTTGCCGCAGGTAACTGAAAATTTTGATCTGAAATTTCGAATTCTACAAATTTCGAAATTTCTGAAAGTTTAAATTTTCCAAAAATTCAAATTTTCAAAAAAATTTCAAAATTTCCTAAATTCTAAAAAATTTCCATTTTTCCCAAAACGCTGAAATTTATTAAATTCAAAAAAATTTTAAATTTTCCAAAAAGTTCAAATTTTCCAAAATTCAAAAATTTCCAAAACGTTCGGAATTCCAAAAATTCAAAAAAAAAATCCAAGCAGTTCGAATTTTATTTCTAAAAAAAATTCTAAAAATTTAGAATTTCCAATAATTAAAAAATTACAAAGTACTAAAATTCCAATTTTTATAAATTCTGAAAAATTCCGAAACTAAAAAATTTCCAAAAAAATCAAATTTTTCCAGAAAAGTTCTGAAAATTCTGAAAATTTTCCAAATGTTACAAAACTAAAAAATTCCAGAAAATTTCAAATGTCTCAAAAGTTTAAAAAAAATCTGAATTGTTCAAAAATTCCGAAATTCTAAAAATTTCAAAGTTTCCAAACATTTTTAATTTTTGAAAAGTTGAAGTTTTCCAAAATTTCAAAAATCTAAAAAACATTTTTAAAGTTCAAAATTCCAAAAATTCCAAACTTCTAAAAAGTTTTAATTGTCCAAAACGTTCAGACATCCAAAAATTACAAAATTCCAAAAATCTGACATTTTCTAAAATTTTAAAAATTTAAAAATGCGAAAGAAAAAGTTTTTCAGCGTAAAATTTCGCTTTGTTGATTAGTTTAAAATTCAATGTAATTAATTTTTTTTAAATTAAGAAAATTAAACGTTTAAAAATAATTTGAAAAAAAAAATTGAATAACATTTTTTTTTTTGAAAATTCACAAATAATTTTTTTTCTCAAAAATCTGTCTCTTTTCACATTTTAATAACTCTAATCTATCACAATTTTCCAAATTTCCAGCCATCAGCGCTCTGCTCCGTCACCTGGAACTGTCTTCCGTGAAAATTGGTGTAGGTGGCGCTCTTATTCAATTCCATCCAACCTATCATCAAATGCTAAAGGAGAAGCTCGAAGAGCTCACGCCGATTACCATGAAAGTAGGAATTTTATGAGAATTTTAAAAAATTGCAAGTTTTGAAAATTCGAAAAAAAATTTCTGAAAATTTCTTTTTTTGGAATTTTTTTTTCAAAAAATTTTTTACCGAATAAAAAAAATAATGGTTTCAAATTAATAAAAAAATTTCAGTTCGAACTCGTACCTGCCGACGAAGGAAGTTGTCAAGGAGCCGCTCTAATTGCCGCCGTTGCCGAACGCCTGAAGCTCTAAAAATCTGAAAATTTTCCCCATCATCAGTATAGGCACGTTTTTTTTAAATATTTTTTCTGAGAATTTTCGGATTTTTCTCAAGAATCCTGACATTTTTTGCCCCATCCTTTGTATTTAGAAAGAGATAACACATCGAATTTTTTTTCTGTTTTCCCCGCCATAACCCCCCCTCGAAAAATCAAGTTTTTTGTCATTTTTGTGTGTGTGTTTGTAAATGTAATTCTTTAAAAATGTAAAGCTGTATGAGATTTTTTAAATTCAAGTATTGTTTAAAAATAAAGATTTTTTTAGAACACATTTTTTGATATAACAAAATATAATTTAAAAAATGAAAAAAAAAGAAAAAAATAAATTTTTGAAAAAAAAACGTTTTTATTTTATTTTTTTCAATTTTCAGCGTTTGGGCAAATATTGGAATTTTTTAAAGTATGTTCCGTACTAGCTAGCATACTTTGTTTGGTATTTTCTGGTAGATTTAACAATTCTGAACAGTTTTATGAAAGAAAAAAGAAGGACTTTATAGGATTTTCCCGTATTTTTGGAATTTTTAAAAATACAGCTTTTGGTCAAAAATTGAAAAAAAAAATTAAAATCTACCAGACTTTCTTTTGGACATTGGCGGAAGAGAAAAAAATGTTCATCGTAAAATGTTTTATGATTTTGTATAAAATTTTTGTTTATTGAAAAAAATAATTTAAAATTTTTGTGTTTCTTGCGTTAACATTTATTGCGTTCATGATCATTAGCTGATAAAAATTTCCATAAAACCGAGCATTACACGTGTTTCTTATCAGTTTCGCGGAAAAATCAACAACCTTTACCCCCAATTTTTATAGTTTTTTTTTTCTCAAATTTCCCCATTTTTTCCAGGTAATTTTACTTAAAAAAATGCTCAAATCTCTCATTTTCTCCACAATTGCCTTATTGGCTGTGTGCCAAGCTTTGCAGACATGTGAGGAGTGCCTGAATTCTGGAAATCAGTGAGTTGTATTGCAGGAGGAGGTAGTACGGTAGTTTATTGATTTTTCTTTTAGTTATTGTGCCGATACAAAAATGTGTAATAGTCCGGTGTGTTTGAACTCGATTACGGTAAGATTATTTTAAGGTTGAAAAAATTTGGAAAAAATGTTTGATTTTTTTTTTTGGAAAATGTTTGAGAAACTTTTTTTTCAAAAAGTTGCAAATTTTGTGCCAATCGTCGAAAAAAAATAAGCTGATCAAGTTTTTCTCTTGCACATAAATCCAAAAGTTACTGTGATCCGAGATATTTGTACTCAAAGTGGAGAGCACTATAGTTATAACTTTTTTTTTGGAAAATCCTAAAAATATGTATAACTTGTTATTTCAGGGGTTTCACATTTTTTTTGCCAAGAGGAAAAGTTGGTGAAAATTAAATTTTATACAAATTAATAGTGTGAACATTTAAAACTCTGAAATAAGTTTTTTCAAATTTTTTTTTCTCGAGTTTGTTCAAAAGTTCAAAAATTCCAATTTCATTCAAAAAACTCAAATTTAATGTACAGGGTGAGTCAAAATTATGGTAAGTCGAGGCGCGCGCGCGAAAGTTCTGTGGTTCGGGTCTCCCCGCCAAAATTAATTGATTATGTTATTTCGTGTTTTGTTCATTTATTTTTCCATCGTTTTTCCTAAAAAATAATTTTTTTTTCGCAGGTATGAGAGCGTCACCCATGCGTGAACCCATCGTTCGTTTTCATAGGAATGGTGTCGCGGCGAAGAGCATTGCTCGACGGCTCAAAGTGTCTGAAAAACTTGTTTCTACCACCATTGCACGGTTCAAGGAGCTCGGCAACTTTTCCGATAGATCCGGACGCGGAAGACCCCCCACAGTCACTACACCAGCGATGATAAAAAAAGTTCGTGGACGCTTCCGTCACAACTCCGGGCGGTCGGTCCGTGCGATGGCCCGAGAATTGAAAATTTCGCAAAGTTCTCTGTGCCGAATGGTAAAAAACAACTTGAAATTGAAGGCTTACAAAAAATCTACTTGTCAATTTCTGTCTGAAGCTGCTAAAATCAAGAGAAAAGACCGTGCCATGAATCTACTCCGAAGATTCAGAAATGGAGCTCACAGGAAGGTACTTTTCACCGACGAAAAGATATTTTGCATTGAGCAGTCTTTTAATACGCAAAATGATCGAGTTTATGCAAAAACTCAGCCAAACTCCCGCGTTCAGCGTACTGGTTACCCGAAAGGAATCATGGTCTTTGCCGGAATCACTGCTAATGGAAAGACTCCACTCATTTTTGTTCCACAAGGGATAAAAGTTAACGGAAACAACTATTTAGATATGTTGAAGACGGAACTCATGCCCTGGGTCAAGAAGCATTTCAAAAAAACAAAATGGACTTTTCAGCAGGATGGGGCGCCTGCTCATAAGCACAAGAACGTTCAGGCATGGTGTGAAAGCAACTTCCCGGACTTCATCGCTTTCAATCAATGGCCACCGTCATCCCCGGATCTCAATCCGATGGATTACTCAGTATGGAGTGTCCTCGAAGCAAAAGCTTGTTCAAAACCGCATAGGAATATCGATTCGTTGAAAGATTCACTGAAGAAGGCATGGGACGAGTTGGATATCAACTACTTGCGCGCCACAGTCGACTCGTTCCCTAGGCGTCTGGAGGCCTGTGTTGCTGCTAATGGAGATATTTTCGAACTTTAAAATGTTTTTCTATAGTGTTTTTTACGGTGAATAAAATGTGTATAGTTAGAAGTTGTTTGTGTTTCTGAAAAAATGTATGGAGCACGGGAACTACTTACCATAATTTTGACTCACCCTGTAGATCAATGTAAAATTTTCCGTTGAACAACTTTTTCTCTCGCACCAAAAGCTAAAAATTACTGTGAGCCGAGATATTTGTGCTCAAAGCTAACAAGGAGCACCAATTTGAGGAAATCGTACATAGCATAAGATTTTCAAAATTTTCAGCATATTCTCAATTGCCCAAGAGCTCCAAATGTTACTTATGATGATAACGAAGCTCGTACCAAGTGGCTCCCACTGTTCGGAGCAAGCGCTACCAGTGCTCAGATGGCTCAGAAGTGTTTCGAGTCAGTTTTAACTTTTCAATTTTTATGTTGAAAAATCTGTAAGAAAAATCTAGTTTGGCCTAGTAAACTAGACATTCTTATCGGTTGTCAATTTGCTATTTATCACCAAGTAATCAAATTTTTGTAATTCTGTAGCTGCAAACTAAAATTTTCAGCAACAATTGGCCTACGATGAAACTTTCCAAACGGATTCTTGTCAACTGCAGTGACCCGAGTCCAATTCTTCCATGTAAGAAGATCGGAAAAATTCTTATTTTGAAATGACGAGAAGAAGCGTTCAAATTTATCACACAAATTTCAGCGTATTTCGTCCACTAGAAGTCGAGATACAGCGGCGCAAAGTTTTGAAGGGACCGCGACGCGACACGCGTCGCGCGGTCGAAATTTTGAACAGCTGAAACTCGGCTGCTTTTTGTCGGAAAAATACATTCAAAATGAGAAAACTGCGTGGCGTGTACTGTTTTGGAAAATAAAGAACTGTTTGAAACTTGAAAAAGTTGATATCGAAAAAAAAAATTAAAATTTCCAAAATTTTATTTCCAAATTTTGAAAAAAATTAATTATCGAATTCCTAAGACATTTTCAAATACGGTGCAAAATTTTCGGAACAAACAGATTGCTATGAGCTATGTTATAGTCGTTTGAAATTTGAAATGTAACCGCGACGCGACACGCGCCGCGCGGCCCAAAGTTTAATGTAGTGTAACTCGGCTCATATTGGTGCTAAAGCGTTGAATTTTTTGCACACGGTATATTAGAGCAGCCGATTTGGAATTTTTTTTAATTTGAAAATCTTACAGTAACCCAGTGCGCCATGATCACGGCCGTGGACACCACCCAAAAAGTGCTGGTCATGTCTTTCCGTGCCACTAACACAGGAACACAGTTGGAAGAGGAATTCCTTAATTATTTCGTGGCGAAGAAGGCATTCTTCGACAGTGGATACATTTTCGAGTTCTTCTATGATGCGTACTTGGCTCTTTGGAAGGGAGGATTGGAGGCTGAGATGAGAAATCTGAAGTACAGGTATCCAGATTATGAAGTTTGGGTAAGTATCTTTTAACAGCAAAAATTTCCGGCAGAAAGGGCTATTGGCGACAAAGTTAGGGACTGTTGAAATTAGAACCATGCGGCGCGGTCGCGTCGCGGCTAGTTGATCAATTTTAAGCTTGATTTATAATAATTACGGCTTATGTGCTCATTAACATGTTCAAAAAATTGCACACAAAACATTGACCTACAGACTGAGATATGCGCGTTCAAACATTTGAGGAAGCGGCGCGGTCGCGTCGCGGTCCTCCAAGATTTTCAAACAAGTGCAACTATGTCCCCAGTAACCCTAAAGCGCTGAAATTTTTTGACTAGTCGTGAAACAAGAAAACCTACCAAATCATATTTTCAAACTTCAAAAAAAAATTCAGGTCACCGGTCACTCCCTGGGAGCTGCGTTGGCCTCTGTCGGAGCATCTTGGGTTGTCAAAACCGGACTTTTCAAGCCAGAACAAATGAAACTTCTGACTGCTGGACAGCCAAGAACCGGAGATTACGCCTACTCGAACTGGCATCAAAATACGGTAACCGCGACGCAACCGCGCCGCGCCTCATCTATCAAGCTTTCAGTTTGCCTACTCATTCCGCATTGTCCATGCTCACGATATGGTGCCACATTTGCCATTCCAATATGAATTGGTGGATCACGACAAGATGTACCATCATAGAACTGAGATTTGGTAGGATTTATGAAAAATTCTGCAACTTGCCCGTAAAATGTGGTGTTTTCTGTTACCCCGGCGCCTGTGTACCCCCACTTTTCTCCACGGCCTTAGGACCCGCTTCTACCGTGTCCTCGGTAGTATAGTGGTGAGTATCCGCGTCTGTCACATGCGAGACCCGGGTTCAATTCCCGGCCGGGGAGAATCTTTTTTGACTTTTGGTTTTGGGAGTTTTCAGTGCTTGAAAATAAGTTCGTGCGGCGCTGTCGCGTCGCGGTCAGTATATAAATTCATAATTTTTGCAAAAATGTGTATTATGTGTTCATTTGTCTTGTAAAAAAATTTCAATTGAATCAGTCAAGTTTGAACTGAGGTATACGCGCTCAAAGCCGGCAGCGAGCGGCGCGGTCGCGTCGCGGTCGACTGGGGATTTCAAGTGTGTGTATCTCGGCTCTCAGTAGCGCTAAACGTTTCAAAACTTCAGGGTTTATTAAAAACAGTCCACACTACACATTATGATATGAAACTTTCAGAAATGCAAAAAATATTTTTTTTTACTTTAAAAAATTTTCAGGTACAACAATGACATGTCTATTGGCTCAAGCTACCACGTTTGCCAAGAAGCCGATGGTTTCTATTGCTCCAATCAAAATGCTGACTTGAGCTGGAATGACCATACCCATTACTATAATACCGATTTGGATGGTTATGGAGACAAAGGGTGCCCGAAGGCGAACTGAGCAATTTCAAGTTATAACTATTTTATAATTCTAATTAAAATCATTCTTATTAATATGCATGCTCAAATTAGTCAACATCAATGCAAAACAAATATGTCGTACATACTTCTTATTGCTTCAAAATCTCATTCTGAAGACATTATCCTCAATACCATCCTTAAAAAAGCTTGAGCACCTGTAAATTAGCTTGAGCACAGTAGCTTGAGCATCTGCAACAAAAAAAAGAAAAGACTACCTTTTCAAATAAACACAGGTATTTACATCCGTTTATTGTGAAATTCAAAATTGAAATTCCGAAACTCCAGGAAAAACTCGGAAAAACAAAAATTATTTCTCTTCTTTAGTTTTTCTCAAATTTTCCAGCCAATCCGAAGACATCGTAGAAGCGTAGGCTTCACTTGCCGGGTAATAGCATACAAACGGCATTCGGGTCTCCTTGGAAAATGTTGACCAATACCCGTCGGTCACACTTTCAGCGGCATAGTCCATCGATGGATTTGCGTTCTTGAAATGTGTATATTGACAGTATCTACCATCCATGGTCTTGAACGGATCGTAGACGGTTGGCCGGTAGACTCCAATCCAGAAGCTTCCGTGCTCCATTCCGAAGATTGTGGCGGCGGTTCCTAAAATTTAAAATCTGTTTTTAATAAATCAATTATATATCCGGGAAGTCTCTGGAAATTGTTCCTGTTGCTATGTTAAACCCGAGCGTTGTCGGCTCATGGAAACCGACCAGGGAGGTGTCGGCTGCTCTAAGCCCATCCGGGAGGTGTCGGCTGCTCTAAGCCCACCCGGGAGATGTCGGCTGTTCTAAATCCACCCGGGAGGCGTCGGCTGCTCTAAGCCCACCCGGGAGTTGTCGGCTGCTCTATGCCCACCCGGGAGATGTCGGCTGTTCTAAATCCACCCGGGAGGCGTCGGCTGCTCTTAACCCACCCGGGAGATGTCGGTTGTTCTAAACCCACCCGGGAGGTGTCGGCTGCTCTAAACCCACCCGGGAGGTGTCGGCTGCTCTAAACCCACCCGGGAGGTGTCGGCCGCCACTACTCACTTGCAAGATAGTTCGATTCAATTACATTATCGATTTTTGCCAAATTCGCCCATATCTGTGGTTGTCTTCTACAGCTGTTCTCGGCCGAATCAAAATCCATCCGTTGATTCACAAATATGTAGCACCTGAATTTAATTCTCATATCTTGGCTCTTTGTGCCTATACAAAAAAGTTCTCCATTAAAAAAATATAGAACAAAAAGTGATGAACATTTTTGTAGTTGAAAAGTTTTTCATAAAACTGAAGACGAAAAAAATATGAGCCGTCAAAGTTGAAGCTTACGAATTCCCAAACTGTCTATCCGAGTCCAACAAGCATGCGGTGTGAGCCAATGAGATCAGTGAGCTGGCAAGAATGAGCTGCGAAATCATCTGCAAGTCAACTTTTGTTTAGGAGAAGAAGCACGTAAACCACATGAAAATTAACGAAATGAAAATGTGACCCTTTTCAACTTCTCTGATAACAGGGAGCCGCTACTGATAAGTACGCGGTAAAGCGGAAAAATATGTAGGTGAACTCGGAATTCGGTCGGAGAGCAAACTGGGCTTGGGTGCAGAGAAGATGGGTGTGGTAATTGTTTCGTACCTGTTATCGAAATTTATTCATCAAAATTTTTGAAATTTCTGAAAGCACTGAAGCTTCATGTTTCCGCCTTTTTCCATTTTTGAGATAGATTTCAAAAAATTCAACACCGTGACATCAAACTAGACATTATGAACTAAAAAAATACAAACTACAAACTACAAACACTTCAAAACTGCAAAACTACAAAACCTGCGATATATAGCTGCACTCAATAAGGCAAGATCACAATTATGTATCGAAAACGACACGGAATCTGCTATGTCAGTTACAAACTACAAACTACAAACTACAAACTACAAACTACAAACTACAAACTACAAACAACAACACCATAACTTTTTGATACTACAAACTAAAATTTATAAACTGGAAGCTAAAAATTGCAAAAATAAAATGATATAAACTACAAACTACAAACTACAAACTACAAACTACAGACTACAAACTACAAACTACAAACTACAAACTACAAACTACAAACTACAAACTAAAACTACAACCAACAACACCATAACTTTTTGACACTACAAACTAAAATTTATAAACTGGAAGCTAAAAATTGCGAAAATAAAATGATATAATCTGCAAACTACAAACTACAAACTACAAACTACAAACTATAAACTACTGACAACAAACCACAAAATGCAAATCACAGAAAAAAGTGTTGGAATTTCGCCAACAATAGAAAATGTGGTAGGCAGTCTCTGGGGCTTGATTATGCTAAATCAGTGATAAATATAATTCCTTATACTTGCGTTAACACGTGTTATTGTGATGGAAGGAGATTTATAATCGGAAAATCAAGAATTCAAAATTCTTTGTTTTTTTTATACTAGAAAATTCCAAAAGAATCTAACATCGCAAATTGCTCACCAACAAAAACAATCATAAGTATACGTGGAGCCCGTGAGGTGTCGGCTGCTCAATCTATTTACCAAAAATTGAAAATCCGACCTGTGAGGTGTCGGGCGTTGCATCCTTGTCCACTGACAAAGTTTAGCTGCTATTATGCTGAACATTTTTGCTATTGAACATTTTTATATAAAACTTCAAATTTTCAAGTTGCAATAGTTTATTTTGTAGATTAATTATGCAAAATATACAAAATACAATAGCCATTGCAAAGTTACAGAGACATTCCTCGGAACCCTTGTAATTTGATTTTGCCCGTATTTTTGTTGAATTGCACCACCTGAATTGTGCTGGACTCTTTTGGGCAGCAGGAGAAGATGTATACAAAAATTTGCCGAATCTCGTGGTAGACCAGAAACATGCAGAGGAAATTGGCAATGCTCTGAAATGCTTAGATTTTACTAGAAGAAAATTATTGCATGATGATTCTTACCTTAAACATTATCAAGCTATAGAGGGCTGAAATGAGGAGGAGAGATTTATTCTCGACGAAAACCAGCATAAAGTCGGGTGCAAAATGAAAAAGAATCGAGTTGAGCGAGGTTAGGGCAAAGTATTTGTGCATTCCACGGTAGGATCTTTGAAAGTCGCTGGTGCTCATGTTGAATCTGTTTTCCTGGAAATAGTTGAAAGCTGAGCGGCCGACATTTCATGGGTTAGATAATTTGAGCGACCCAGAAGGTGTTGCTAGAATAAGGTGATCATAGTGTTGCCACAGTTTCATGGCGCATGAGGTGTCGGGTGCCCTCACAAAACTTCTTCATATCGGCCGACACCTCATAGGTTCCGTCTAGCCCGCGAGATGTCGGGCGCTTCCAGGAAACTTACAACGTGAAGAGTTATAACTGCCAACAAAAAAAGCAAAACGCCCATAAAAATTCCGAACCACTTTACCAAATTGTAAAATGTGTAAAAGATTGGAGCGATTAGAGCTGAAATTTTTAGCAATAAATCTACTAAGATGGTCTAAGAGGGCTTTACTTGTCGTGAAACACATTGAAGATACCATTTCAAGGCCATATTTTCCGTTAACAATGATGTTGTAGTTTAGGAAAGCAACAATGGCACAGAAGCATAGAAACACTGAATTTAAGAAGAAATGAATACTAGAAAAAAGCTTTGTAACACTTACCAGAGCACAGATAAACCGAGTATTTAATTGTTTGTCTGTGATACCAAACTCCTTTTTTTGCAGCCACAAGTCGATCGAACGCAATCATAGTAGGCATGTAGGCTGTAAAAAAACGACCGTACAGTATTGCTAATACAATATTGCTACCGTACTCCTACAGTAACCCTATCACCATTTTACTGTATTGCGACAATACTCCAACAATACCACCATCCTCCTACCGTACTCCTATCCCTGCCACACTCCCATAGTATTGCTACCGTACTCCTACAGTGTCGCTATCGTACTCCTACAATATCGCTACCGTACATATTTTTTGTTCACTTCTACAACATAGTTCCCGTATTTCTACAGAAACCCTACCGTACTCCATAGAATTCTTACCATACTTCCTCAGTACAAATGAAAAAGATCCCTACAGTACTTCTGTCCTTCTCTCACAATATTGCTGCAATAACCTCACAGTAACTCTACACTTCTTCAACATGACTCCTACCGTACTCCCACAGTATTCCTACGGTGCTACACCAGTTTTAACAAGTTGTAGGAACATTTATAGGATGCACACAATTTTGCCATTTGAAATTGAAATTCTGAAATATCCAAAAAAAATAAGTGCCAAATTTTTGGCAAATTGTCGTTGCCGATTTGCCGGAAAAAAAATCGTTTGCCGCCCACCCCTGATTCGTGACACACTCCCATAGTATTGCTACCGTACTCCTACAATGTTCCTTCCATACATCTACAGTAACCTTACTACACCACCTACAGTAACCCAAACAATTACCAATCATCAAATTGGCCACAATGCTGAGGAACATCATCGGTCGTCGAATACAATCCGCACGAGTAGTTTCTGGAAATTTTGTTGAAATATACACTTCAAAATTAAACTGAACAAAAAAACTCACTTCCCTCGCCCATATGAAGGCGACAAGCGCTGTTCCAAATAGTGACGACTACGTAGAACATGTCGATAGAGCTGGCACATGCTTTAAAAAAAGGGGTCTGATAAGTGAAGATGGAGAAAAACAGAAATTGGAACATATATGATATCACTTTTTTCATAAATGTTAGTTCCCAACATTTGTAAGGGCTTAACTATGACCCTCATTAACGTCAGGGCTATGAATATTAAAATTGTGTCATAGTATTGAATCTTAATTTCAACATTTCAGTCAATATTTGTATTAATAAAATGTTAAGTGCTAAGCTTTTTGTACAGTTACACATTTTCCTGCAGTTTTGCTGATTTCAGAATTTTCTTTAAAATTCTAGAAGTTTGCAGTTTTTCTAGAAATTTTTTTCTCAGAAAATTTGAGTTTCAAAAAACTCAACTTTTCCTATACTACAGTAATCCTACAGTACTCCTACAGTACCCCAACCATATCTGAATGTTTTCTTAACTACAGTAACCCTACCGTATACCTACAGTATCCTATACAGTACTAGAACAGTACCTTGGCATTATACCCCACCAACACACAACCCAATACGTCTGCAAAAGATGAAAATTCAAATTTCCTATAACTACAGTAACCTACCGTATACCTACAGTACGTCTACAGTACTACTACAGCACCTTGGCATTATACCCCACAAACTTTCAACCCATTACCTCAAAGACGAAAATTCAAATTTTCCAAAACTACAGTAACCCTACTGTATATCTACAGTACCCTCACAGTACTGCTGCTGTACCTTGATCACTCTAACATTAATCCGATAACTCTCCAAAGGCCCAAAACTCAAGTTTTCCTAAACTATAGTAATCCTACAGTACTACTACAGTATCCCGACCATATCCCCCCACTGACCCTAAATCAATATCTCTTCATAAGCCAAAACATAGCAGACTAGAAAGACTACATAGACTACAAACTATAGACAGACGAACTGTATTTTTTATTTATTATAAAGTAATGATATTGATTAATTACTAATTTCTTCAAAACTCCTCAAATCACCTTCGGCGCGGCCCCCGACTTCTGGGGCTGAAAATTAATTTTTTATGAAACTACCGTAACCCTACAGTATTCCTACCGTACCACTATTGTACCACTACAGTACCCCGACTATATCCCTACACTAACCCTAACTCACTATCCCTCCAGAAGCCAAAACTTCACAGACTACAAAGACTACATTGACTTCAAACTATGGACACACAGAATAAGCGCTTTATATATAGTAAATGATGAATAACATTGTTGAATGCAACATATGCAAAAATGTTTTAAAACTCACCAAAGAGCAGAAAATCCTTACGATAACGGAAACGCTTCTGGGAGAGAAGATTAAAAATCAATGGAACATCAACTAGAAGAATTATCAATCCTGAAGATAACAATTTACTCATAAGTATAACGAAATGCATGATTCCAAACCATACCAAGTACTATATACGTGATCATTGTGTAGTCTGTTAGGTCCGTCATTTTTGATTGAGGTAAGGTGCTGCTCTGCCAAAAAAAAAGCAAAATGACAAGGTGCGAGTATATTGGGCGTGGTTGCTGCTACTGATCACATGGCTTCATGGCGAGATAGTATAGAAGAGACAGTTCTCCCGGGATTCCCCACTTCTGATTCAACACTTCTTAATAAGTTATTTTGAGTTTGAAATTAGAGAAATAGCGTGGGTAGTCAAGAGATTCAGAATCCGTGATGTGTTGGATATTTGAAATCATGTGTGGATTTTGATTAATAAGATTTGGTAAATATGAGTAATTCTTTCAAGGAAGATGAACTCTGTGAGAGTTCGAAAATCAAGTCAGTATCTGGTGAACAGAGAGCAAAACGAATTTAACTATGGATCGAAAAACTAATAGGGGTACTTGTAATAACTCAACTTGAAAATAAAACTCTGTTCATAATACCTTAAGCATTTCCGGTTATAGCCCGGATCAGTGATGTGCGACAAATCTCAAAATTTGGCAAATTCGGCAAATTTGCCGCACACCTCTGATCTATACTAGTGTATCAAATAACGCATTTTTTGTATCAGTTAACTACAACAAAAAGCTCCAGGAGTGTTGTAAACCATTTTTGCACCCAATTAATTCCGGCGAATCGGTAAATTACCGGAACTGAACAATTTCCTGCAAAAAGGCAAACGGGCAATTTGTCAATTTGCCGAAATTGCCAAAAAATTTTGGCAAATTGTGGTTTTGCATAATTTTTTTGGAAATTTTAGAATTTCAATTTTAATCGGCAAAATTGTGCGCATCTTAAGAATGTGCCGACATCTATTTTGAAAAGTAAACAAATTCTATGAAAATATCTAAAGAAAACGGGAAAAAATATCAAAAAGGCACAGTTTCGAGTGTTTCCGTTATAAAAACAACACTCTAAAAAATTTCCGGCAAATTGGTATCCGGCAAATCGGCAAACCGGCAATTTGCCATTGAAGGAATTTTAGTGCTTGTTTGAATGTTATAGTACCGTATTTGCCTCTACGAAATTTTCCGGCAATTTGAATTTTGAAAAAAAAACCTGTCATATTTCGGTATTTCTCACTTCCAACACCTCCTCAGAGGAAATTTAAATTCTGTTGTGGACTTGATCTATTTCGCAAGATTCGTTGAAAAGTCCAGAACAAAAATATCATCCAAATGAATAATCGTATGATTATAATTAACAAGTACATTGCACTAATCAAATGATACGGGATTTCAAAGAGTCTGCAAAACAATTTTAAGATGATTTTTAAAACGTGATACAGATGACTAACGAGTAAAAAATATGAGTTTTGACATTCCAATTCTACCGGGAGAAGAGTTTGCACTAAGTAAATGTTATAACGCTTTTCTAACTCGAGGGTTTCCAAGTTTATGGAACAAATGGAGCACAGGGTATAACTTTGAACAACCTATATTATCGTAAATACACTTCTTTTATCTTTCTATAAAAAAAATATATGTACCTGACTAATAGATCCGCAGTGAATAGCACTTGAAAAACGAATCGTCCTTTAATTCTTTTTTAATCTTTAAAAAATTCAAAAAAATATCATAGAGGTTCAAACGTAGTGTTTGGACTTCCATGCAGGCTGTAAAAAACGCCTGCCGAGCCCGCCTGCCGGTCCAGCAAGTGGTACATCCATACAAACGCGCTCTACTGATAATTTGAGTTTGACCAGGTATTGGTGCGTTTTAAGGAAATAAGTTTTGGTCCTTAAAATTCAGAATTTATTTTCGGACACCCGTTTTTGAGAAAAACCCGCCTTTTAAACGTTCAAGTAGACAAATTTCGTACAGGTATCACTTCTCGGGCCGTGCATAGTGTAGAAACAAGGCGAGAGGCCGGCATGAGGCGGGTAGGTTGCAGGCAGGCGTCAGGCCCTGAAACCGCACCTGCCTCCCATGGAAGCCTACTTAGTTTTCAAGAATTTTCATACCTTGACTTATTTTACAGGAGCTTTACCACAGAGTTCTGGTCTACCTCATTGGATTTTTCGCTCTCCATTGACAATCGCCCGCCGGACAACGCGTGGGAAAGTCGTGTACTCCACACGGACAAACACAATTAGTTTTACAACTAAAATCGGGCCGCGACGCGACTCGCAACGCGCCGTAAATCTACCCCAGATATGGCCGAGCTAAAATGGCCTAGGTCGCCAAACTCTTCCATTTCAATTTAAAAGAGAAGCTTAAACCGCGTGCTTTAGAGTTTTAAATTTTTCAGCCAGCTGGAATTTTCAATTTTTTCAAACATAAATTTCTCAACTTTCCACTCGATCACTGAATTTTGTGTAGAAATCGCCAATTTTTGCATAATTCTCGATTTCTCTCTCTCTCTCTCTCTGACTTTTTCTCTCTTTGCACAAAAATGCAAATACCCATCTCTTTGCCAAGTGAATTTCCGAGTTGTATATATCAATTTGAAAATTGATTTCTTTTTGCCTCGTCCGTGAAACTTTTTTATGGCATGCTTGAAAAAAGCACAACTTTTATTTTTTAGAGACCCCCTGAGTCGGTAGGTAATGTTCACGAATTTTGGAAATTTATTTCAGAAATTTTGGACCAAAAAAATTTGGAAATTTGCGCAAACTTTTTTTTCTCAAATTCTTAAACAATTTTACAGATTCATTTGGCAATACGTATTCCCACTCCAATTCGCGTTAGGACTCCTTGGAAATTCTCTGAATTTGTGGGTGCTCGCCAGTGATGAAGTACCCAATATTGCTAGTGATATGGTAGTGATTTTGATTTTTTTTTAAATATATTTTGCAAATTTTAATTTCCAGCTAGCAGCAGTTTCATTTTGTGATTTGGCATTTTTACTGGTTATGTTACCCAATTGTCTGGCCGCATTTGACACAATTGCATACAATGTCTCGTTCAGGTTAGAAACTGATACTCTATGCGCCCGACACGCTACGGGTTAAGAAAATCAACTCGCAAAGTGTCGGCCGCTGAATCTAGAAACTAGGAAAGCAAAAACAGCAAAAAAAACTAGTTATACAAAACATATAAGTGCAATAATGAAGACTATATTTTTGTTAGTTTACAATCTGTTGTATTCATTTTAGCTAGAGCTAAAGCGGCCGACACTATATGGGTCGGATTTTTCACAAAACTCCAACTACGAAATGTCGGTTGCTTGAACTCCGCAAGCTTAAAAAAGTCATATGGATGTTTTTTATCAAATCTACAATATGAAGATAGTGACGTTGTTGCGCCCGACACCTCACGGGTCCGAAAAGTAGCCCATGATGTGTCGGCTGCTATATCTCCCTTTTTAGGTAGAGTTTTAGCGGCCAACATCTATGAGTGGATTTATACAATGCAAGAAAAACTAACCCGCAAGATGTCGGTCGCTATTACTGTGTCTATAGGAAAGATTTTATCTCAGCGCCCGACACCTCATGGGTCGGTCGCTGAAAATTCTGATTCTTCAGGTATTTCTACCTGAACACCAAACAACACATGTCAGCAGTGGCGAACTGGATGAGTGCCGCTGCGATTTGGTAAGCTCTCCCTTTCCTCTATTACAAGTGCACCACCAACAATATTTCAGGCTAATCCTAGCAGTATCCATCGAACGCTACCTGATCGTCCGATCGCCGTTCCGCGCCAAACTCTATTGGCAACGTGGAAAAATGGTGGTGGTCCTGTCGTCGATCTTCGTGACAACCGGGTTGCTCACAGTATACCACCATTTTGAATGGGACTGTGTGATCGAGGAGTTCTGTAACGGTACACAGCTTCTCGACTTTTGCTACTACTCTGGGATGCGGCACCAGAAAACGTATCGGAACAAAGACTGGGTGACGCCAAGCAATGTGAAGAAGGTCTACCTGAAGTTTTCCACGTTTTTGAACGCGATTTTGGTAGGGTATTCTAGATATATTTTTCGAAGAAAAATGGAACTTTCCAGGTTGTATTCGTCCCAATAGTTTTGGTCATAGTTCTGAATATGCTTATGATTCGGCAGTTGAAGATAAACTGGACATCACCAAGATTGGAGTCGATGAGAGGAGCCATGACTAGGAGCCACGTGGTTAGTGGCAAGCAAAAGCCTGAGCTTAATCTTAAATCTAGGCCTAGACCTGAGGCTACGCCTAAGCCTAAACATTAGCCGAAGTCTAAACCTAAGCCTAAACCTAAGCCTAATCCTAAGCCTACACGTCGTGTCAAAACCTCCCATTTTGGTTTGATCTTCGAAAAATGCGAAGAAGAGACGCAGACTTTTCAAAAAGTCACATTTTCTTGGTGGGGGGAAAATTGCCGCATTTTTTGTAGATCAAACCGCAATGAGACAGCCTTACACCACGTGAGCCTAAGCCTAGCTTATGCCTAAGTTTGAGACTTAGCCTAAGCCTAAACCTAAGCCTAAGCCTTAATCAAAATCGAAGCCAAAGCCATATTGTAAGCCTAAACCCACTTCACACTTTACATATCTAATTTTCAGCGTCAACGTCAACGAGTAGCCGTTACAGTCATCGCCATCGGGCTCTGTTTTTCTCTAACCCAAGGACCATCTGCATTCATGGCTCTTTACGAACTTTTTTCCGAATACGAACTCGGGCATACTTTCTACGCGATTTTTAGGTACTTCAACTACCATATACATCCATTGAACATTTATTATGTTTTTAGCATAACGAATTCGCTGGTGGTCACTGGTAAAACGATCAACTTTATTTTGTTCTGCCTGTCATCGGAACATTTCCGGCAGAAATGTTTCAAGGCGATCTATCGGAAATTTCCAAAGGTGAGGAGAGGTTCATGTGGAGGAGCCGTGAACCATAGTGGTATGGGGGTGTACCCGGAGAACGCGGGAATCCACGGAGCCATAAGTGCTTCATGGCTAGCCTGAAGCTTATTGATCTATTATGGTCCACCTCGACCATTGAGACTATGGTTAGAACTTAGCCATCGTCTAACTAAGCACATCAAATCTATCATATGGGGTTCTCTAAGACATTCAGGCTTCTCAAACTCTATCCTCCTGAACTTTCAGCTCTCCCAAAGCAGTATCGGCAAGCGATTTCTCGACCATCAACGCTCCAACTCGTACGATCGATCCTCCTCGCTGCGCACCGTCCGCTCACGGCGTGGCTCTGCAACTACACTTCCAGGTGTCAACCGAGACACCTTGCTGCTCCCGCCATCCGAAGAATGCGCGACGTGCTCACTTTCAGTGTCGAGACAGAACATCTCATATCGGACAAGGTTGCACTCGGAGCCTTCGGTCTCATCCGAACGTTAGTTGTTGTATATATATGTATGTGATAAATTTGTTTTGAAAACAAAATGTTTTTTTTGGCGAGATGGGTACGATTTGTTAAGCACTAACATAGAACGAAAATAAAATTGGCAACACATTTTGCTCGCTGGAGTGCTAATGTTTCTAGTTTAAGGCTCCCAGCTGTGTAAGGCGCGAAATGTGGGCCTCACGCCGACGCCGCTGAAATGAAGTGCGGCCGGAGCTGCCGACACGTTCGGGGTTCCGCGCCGCACGATACATTTGGATACATTTTACACCCAAAACACGTGTTTCCTGGAAAACCACTACATAGAACAGGAAATTGACAGCACTTTTTGTTAACTAAAAGTTCGAGTTGTTTTCATGGGCCAATTTTGGTGTATGTTAGATAAGAAGTACAAATACCTGAGAGCTAAAACATTTTAATTTGCTGAAAAGGTTTGTAAACCGATTTCCAAACCTCACCTATTAAACTTCAATCTCTGAACAAACCAGATAATTTATGCACGTATCAATATCAAAAATTCAAATGTTTATATTCACAACATTACTGAACCCGACACATAGACAAATAGATCAAGATAGGAATGAAAACAAAGAGAGATTTAAAATGAGTTACTAAACTTAAACTTGTGTGCTCTGCGTGGTCCTTGCCGTGCTCGTCGGCGGGGTCGGGAAGCTATCCGTAGAAGGATTGGAGATCAGCTGACTAGCCCCTTTCGGCGCGACTACACTGGAACTGCTGACCTTTCGGGATGTAGAAAAGTTTCGGGAGCATGGAGAGTAGACAATCGATGTTTTTTGAGTGATGACCGACTTTGAACGCGTGAAGTTCGACCTGAAAACCTGTTTGATCGATGGCAATTGATAGAGAGAACCGAGGAAGGGTTGGTGGTAATCATTCACGTTAGTCAACAGAGATGCTCTAGGCGTGAATGACTTACGAGAACTTGATTACCTCGACGTTTTGTTGCGACCCGCGTAGAAGATGAGCTGGCACCAAAACCTGCAGGTTAGCCAGAGGCGGCGGCGGAAGGTCTCTGAGGTGAGGCAGAAGAGGACTACGTTGAGCATTTTGCCGGTGAGCACTAGTTGATTCGCCACCACGGATATATAGATGGAATATCTGGAAATAGGCTTGTTAGAGGCTGAAAATTGTTGTCTCCGGGAATTTTCTAAAACTCAAGAATGGATTTGTTGAAGTAAACTGAGGACTAACGGCTCGGACGATTTTGAAAATAGGCCCAAAATGGGCTGAAATAAACGAATTTCGTAATGAAACATTTAGAAAATTTTTCAAAATTTTTTTATGGCTGTTCAAAATTTTGAAAAAATTACCCTGATTTTAGGTAAAATCTCGAACTTTCGTCCACTTTTCTGTGTCGCATCTGTCCAAAGTTGACTTTTTTGGAAATATCACCCTTTATTGAATATTTTGGTAGTATATCTCACCTAATTTCGCTTGTTAAGATACATTTAAAGCCGATTGATAACCAAAAATCATCGAAATTGGTGAGCCTATCTTTAAATGTAGGCTTGAAATGTACCTTTTTAAACGAAATTGAATGAGATAAACTACCAAAATATTCATTAAAAGATGATAAATCTTTTAAAAAAAGTCAACTTCGGGCAGATGCGAAACAGAAAAGTGTGCAAAATTTGAGATTTTAGCTAAAATTAGCGTAGTTTTTTCGAAATTTTGAACCGTCATAAAAAATTTTTGAAAATAATTTTTTTGAGAAGTTTCATTACAAAATTCGTCCATTTGAGACTATTTTGGGCCTATACGTTCAAAATTGTTCAAACCGGTAGTCTTTTGAATAGTCTATATGTTCCCTATGTTCCCCAACTCACTGATTTGGTGGGAACATCTTTTGTGAAATGAAAACTATGGCCGACGGTCCCTGTGTCAGTGTGAAGCATGAGACGATCGCCAGCACGGTGTGCGTCATCTTCTTCTCCTGCTCGGCCATACTCGATGGTCCGGCAGCGTTTCGGACGAGAAGTTCCTGAAAGAATCAAAAGTTAGGAGGATTTTGTGCTCCGCGAGCCCCCTCAGGCAGAATGAGTGGGGGGTGGTTGTTTGCAAAAACAACCAGTGGGACATGTTTAGTGCAAAAATCTATGAGTACTAGAATTTGTGTTCAATGTGAAACCACATGTGTGTTAAGTAGGGCTGTACAACGTCCGGTCGTCCGAACCGGACGCACATGCGTCCGGTTGGGGTAGCTATCCACGACGGCCGACAATTTCCGAGTTTCGCCACTCACTATAAAATTGCTGATTAAGTATAGTGAGTGGCGAAACTCGGAAATTGTCGGCCGCCGTGGAAACATACCCCAAAACCGGACGCAGTGCGTCCGGTGGTGTCAAAATCGGACGACCGGACGCCGATTTGTACAGCCCTAGTGTTAGGAATTCAGTAGTTTTGGTGCATCAAATTTTTCGGAGTTTATTAAGCAAGCGGCAAACTGGCCAAATTTGCCAAATTTGCCGAATTCTCCGAATTTGCGGAACTTGGTCCATTGGTGACCTACAGTGTCTCCGCTTTGCTCTGTGTCTCTCCCTCTTTATGTGTGTCCATCAGGGCTGTGCGGCAACCGAGACCGGCAATTGCCGAAGTTGCCGAACCCTAAAAATTTCGGCAACCGGCAACCAGTTTTCAAAGTTTTTTTGTTGAAATTATATTTTTGAGCGTTTTGGAAAAAAAAGTATGGTCGTTTTTTTCGTTTACAGCAGGGGTGTGCGGCAAATTTGCCGAATTTGCCGAATTTGCCGTTTGCCGAATTTGCCGTTTGCCGAATTTGCCGAGCACGGCAAATTTCAAAAAAGTAGATTTGCCAAATTTGCCGAGATCGGCAAATTTTGAGATTTGCCGCGTCAAAAATTTGACAGTACAATTTTGACTAAAACTATTGATTTTTTAGCCAAAAATTTAGTAAAATGACACAAAATTGAGCTATTTTGATGCTTAAACAGACATACTACGCGGAACTTATTCAGAAACCAGATGTGTGTTAAGAATTCAGTAGTTTTGGTGCTCCAAAAAACATAAAAAATATCAAATTTTTCCGAGTTTGTTAAGCACGGCAAATTTGCCGAATTTGCCGAATTTGCCGAGCTCGGCAAATTTGCCGAATTTGCCGTGCTCGGCAAATATTGAAAAAAGAGATTTGCCGAATTTGCCGAGCTCGGCAAGTTTTGAGATTTGCCGCACACCCCTGGTTTACAGTGAAATTATAGCATTTTTCAGGCTCTCTGAATGCTTTTTTCTGAGCTTCAAAATGTTTGACATTGATATCGGCAGTTGCCGAAGTTGCCGAAAAAAATTTCGGCAACCGGTAACCGGTTGCCGGTTTCAACTTGGTTGCCGGTTTCGCCGAATTCGCCGAGCTCGGCAAATGAAGAGATTTGCCGCACACTCCTGGTTCAAATACTCACTAAAATCCAACAACCTCACCTCAGAATGCCTCCGCTTTACCAAACGAATCAGTGAAATATTGAGCACTGCCACAGCGAAAATCGGCAGAAGCACGGCGAGCAGCGCATTTGCGTACACAGAAGTATGAAGGTACTGCTTCACGGATAGGCTCGTCGGGTTGATCTTCCTGCCGTGCATGTCCTCAGTGTTCGGATAGCACTTGCCAAGGATCTGAGTGCCATGGCACGCGATATAGGTGATGCAGGTATGGGAGAAGTGATGATAGCTGGTGAGGAATAGGGTGGACACCATGATCCCTACCGATACGACGACTATTTGTTTTCCCTGGAAAAAAAATGAGAAAAGTTGTTTTGTTTTTTGTTAGTTGGAATTCAAATTCGTAAAAAAAGGCAATTACATTGTGCACGTCCAATGATCGAAATGGGAATTTGATGATCAAGAGTCGCTCGAGTGAAACTGCCAAAACAAACCTGAAAATTGTTGTCAACAACTGAAACTACTACCCAGCAGGAACATACCAAATAGCTGCAGCTGAAAACCAGTTACTCAACGCGCCGAAATGAGGTTTCGAGTGGAATTGGAATAGACGGAATGTGGGATTTCGAGAGAAAGTGTCCAGTGAGGCGAGGTAGTGCGGGATCATCATGAAGAAGACGAGCATGTCGCAGAGAGCAAGGCTTGTCAGCAGGTGATTGGCTCTGAAAGTGGTCATTGGAGTAGGGGAATTTGGATACTATTAGGTCTCCAAATAAGTTCCGGGTCAAAAATCATAACTTTGTTCGCTGTGTATCGATTTTTTTGAAACTGTGGGAATTTACGTTATCAACCATGATCTTTCATTTGACAATAGTCACAAAATTTTTTGACCACCCCAAGTGTCCTAACTCGGAGCCAATTTTTTCAGGCATTTTTCTGATCTCGCTTCTTTGCAGCTTTGAGTTAAGGCTTGTGTGCGGATTTTGCTATGTTTAAAATACATTATTAGAAAACAACAAAAGTTTGGAAAAAAATCCGTCCAAAAAAATTTTTAAAAAATTTTTGTCAAAAATTCTTGATTTTTCATACAAAAATGATGTTACCAAGTGTAAACTATTTTTAAACATAAAAATCATTTGAGTTTGAAATTTGAATATCAAGAAATATTCGAAAAAACTCAAAAATTATCCGAAAAATTTATATTTTCTATTATCATTTTAGTGTATCGAACTAAACTTATATGTTTTATATGTGTAAAAATAGTTTACACTTGGTTACATCATTTTTGTATGAAAAATCAAGAATTTTCGACAAAAATTTTTTTTGAAGATTTTTTGACGACCAACCAAAAAAATTTTTTTTGGACGGATTTTTTCCAAACTTTTGTTGTTTTCTAATAATGTGTTCTAAACATAGCAAAATCCGCACACAAACCTCAATTCAAAGCTAAAAAGAAGCGAGATCAGAAAAATGGCTGAAAAATTGGCTCCGAGTTAGGACACTTGGGGTGGTCAAAAAATTTTGTGACTAGTGTCAAATGAAAGATCATAGTTGATAACATAAATTCCCAAAGTTTCATAAAAATCGATACGCAGCGATCAAAGTTATGATTTTTTGACCCGGAACTTATTTGGAGATCTAATATAACTAAAAATCTGGAATTTTGACCGAAAAGTCGAGGTATTTTTGAACTTGCAAGAGTTTTCCAGGTAGTTTGTTTTCTAAAATTTTTAAAACATTTTTGTGAAATTATTTTAATGTTTTTTTTTTCGGAAAAAAATTCTTGAAAACATAGTTTTTTTTCAGTTTAATGTTGACATTGTGAACATGGAAATAGTATTTTTTCTAGAAATGTTCATTTTTTCGAGAAAAAAAATCGGAGAGTTTAAGGTCTAGCGTGAAATTTTTTAATTTTTTCAGTTTCAAAAATTTATCGATCGTTGTTTTTCAGACTATTTTCATAGTGGCTGAAAAATTAGTAAAAATTAGTGAAAAATATATATTTTTGCGGTTTTTTCGGAAAAAAATGCCTTGAAAAATCAATCGACAAAAACTGTTTCAAAAAAAATTCGGAGTAATTTTTTGAAAGTTTTTTAAAAACATTTTTAAACAAAATATCTATTTACATATGTTATGCAATATTCCTGAAAACGCAAAAAATTGGAAAAATAGTTTCCCTTTTTATAATAAGTGACAATTTTTCCCAGAAGTTCAGCTCAAAAATTGGCAATTTTTTCACTTTTCGGTACTTCCAATTTTATGCTCAAACTTTCACATTTTTAGCCCCAAAAGCTCACCTATTCTTAATATGTCCACTGAGAAGTACTGTCATTGTCAGCAGGTTTCCCACCACTGTGATCATGAACTGGATCGGGAAGATGTACTGAAACAAAAAACACCCTTGTTCCGCACACACCACTTGAACACTTTTTTCTTCCCCCAAAAATCGACCCCAATACATCTTAGAAGCTGTCTTCACGGATTTCCCCTCCCAAACGTCCGATTCATCTCTCAAAGTTTCCCCCAGGGGAGCCCAGTAAAAAACGAAAGGGAAAAAGTTTTGAGCAGGTCCGGGGGGTGCAATCTGCTACGCAAGCAGGAAGACGACGCGGCAGGAAATCGAGCAAGGTTCAAAGAGGAAAAAACATACTTTTTTGGTAGACTATGATGACTAACTTGTGAAACCTTTTTTTGTGTGTTGTTGTTTTATTTGGGCCCTGGCAAATAAATGAGCAAATGAAATAATAGTAACGCACCAGAAAGCAGAAGCCATCAAGACTTTGAAATTGTAATAAAAAAATCTAATATCAGACTAAAAGCAATAAAAACATCAGGGGCGGCAAACGATTTTTCCGGAAAAATCGTCAAGTAGGCAAATCGTCAAATTGGTAAATTGCCGATTCGCTGCATTTGCCGGAAATAAATTGCCGTTTTTCCGGCAAATTGTGGTTTTGTACTTTTTTTTTTTGGAAATTTCAGAATTTCAATTTTAATCGGCAAAATTGTCTGCAATCTATGAATTTTCCTATATCTATTTTGAAAAGTAAACAAATTCTGTAAAAATAAAAAAACGGCAAAAAATTTCAAAAAGGCACAGTTTTAAGAAGAAACTACTTTTGAAAAATCCCTCTAAAAACAAATTGATGTTCGGCAAACGGCGATTTGTCGGAGACAAAAATTTCCGGCGAATCGGCAAACCGGCAAATTTTCGATTTGCCAAATTTATCAGCAAAAAAACTTGCCGCCCACCCCTGATAAATATTTTTTGAGGCGCTATATATGTGTTTTGACAGTTATTAAAATTTTCTGAAATTTTTTTTCTAATTTTAAAACAAAATTTCAAAAAATTCTGGATCGAATTGTCAAATAATTTTGAAAATTTTCAACAGTTGTGCAAAAAGATTTTAAAAATTTAAAAATAAGTATTTTGAGAATTTTTGGAAATTTTCAAATTTTTCAAACAACAATTCTCAAAAAATTGATTTTTTGGCCCAAAGTTTCAGTCCGGGCTTCGGTTAGGCTTCAGTTATTTGGGCCGTCAAGTCATTGTAAAATCGCCCAAAATTGTTCGCAACACTCTGATATTAAGATTTTTTAAAGTTTGGAATTTAAGGGAGCATTTTTAAGGCCGCATAAATAATTTGGAAGATTTTCAAAAAAAAAACAATTTTTTTAATTTTTCAAAAATCATTTGACTGAAAATCTTCAAATTCCCTGCAAATTTCACATTGAATTTGGGCCAAGCTTCCCACTAACACCTCAGGAAATAAACGCCTCGTAAAAGCCCGTCAAAAGTCCCTCCAAAAACTAATTCCTGCAGACGAAACATATGTGTGTGTGTGCATCTTTTTTCCCATAGTGTCAAAGTGTCGTGTCCCGCGTCAAGTGTACAATTTCGAGACATTATTAATTGGATTTTGGGCGGCCGGGCTGCCCTTCTGTGCTCTTCAGTGGAGCAGTGCGGTGCTCCGTGGAGCATTGTGGAGCATCGCGGAGCACCGGACACACAGGCAAACTTGAATGATCACTTTTAGAGAGCACCACCCTAGTTAGTCACAAAAACACTTGAACCCTTTTTTTATATGAAAAACAACAACAACTATCGACCAGACACTACGACGGAAGGTAATGAAATCAAATGTTAACTAGAGAGCTTTAAGGACTACAAACTACAACTGATTAAAAATGTGTAGTTTGTAGCTTGCACTTTTTTAAAAACCGAAAACGATTGACTACAACTACAAACTACAAACTACAAACTACAAACTATAAACTTGAAAATAATTTTAATTCAAGTTATCGTATTTCTGGAAGATTCGGTTATCAATCTTTAAGGGCTACAAACTACAACTATTTAAAAATGTGTAGTTTGTAGTTTGCAGTATTTCAAAACAAAACTTATTGACTCTACAACCTACAAAGTGATTTAACTAATTTTAGTTTGTAGTTAATACAATCCGTTAAAAAACAGTTGGTATTTTTCCCAATTAAACCGCTAATAGTAAGAAAAGTTGTACTTGTTTTAGACACTTTTTATGGTTTGCAAAAATAAACTACAAACTACACACTATAAACTATAAACTACAATGTTGATTCGAGCTAATTATGGGCCCAGAGAAGAATGCAAAAGGATAATGTGAGGGTCGTCTAAATCTTTCCAATTGGGGTCGTCTAAATCTTTCCAATTTTCTGTGTAGTTTGTAGTCCATCAGTTACTACAAACTACAAACTACAAACTTCAAACTATAAACTACAAAGTTGACTTAAGATAACTTTGAGCCCAAAGAAGAACTGTAGGGATCATGTGAGTGTGAGTTGTGGATGCTTTTTTACCATTTTTGTGTAGTTTGGAGTTTGTAGTTTGTAGTTTGTAGTCGATCAGTTCTGTTTTAAAAATGGCCGGAAACTACAAACTACAAACTAGAAGCTATAAACTACAAACTACTAAGTTGAAGCAGAACACGAATTAGAGAACAGCACAAACAGCACGACTGCTGTAATATTCCTGATCTTGTCAGTGAACTCAAAATTTCATAAAAAATTTAACTTTCTGATCGAATGATTTTTCAGAATTTTGAACTTTAAGCACACTTGTTCAAGTGTATGCATTAATTAATCAGGGCCAAATCTCAAACACCTTCTCCAATTCATTCCGAATATCAAATTTCCACCCCCACGCGGGTGAGCCCCTGTGGTTTTCGAGCCTTACATTTACTTTGTGTTCTAGTTAGATTCACACATTCCCATCTTTTCATGCTTTATTTCCAAGAAAAAAAAAGTTATGGAAATTCAGGGGGACTCTGAAAATATTGACGTCGCATCGCCGCATAATTAGTTGCGCCAAACGTGCTTGTAAACATGTACGCGAGGGGAAAATATGAGAGAAATCTGATAGGGAAAAGCCTATTTTTTGTTCTTGACATACATAAATAGATGCCTAATTTAGTACTAATATCATATATATATATATATATAAGATGTCATGTTTTTTGTTTCTTAAAGTATAAACAACTCGCACTTAATCTATGATAGTTGACAGTTTTAAAGATCTTTGCAGTTTGCAGTCTTACAGATAGGTTTGTAGTTTGTAGTTTGTAGTTTGTAGTTTGCATTTCCTGCACACTACAAACTACAGGAGGAATACTACTGGAGAAATGTTAGAGACATCTAGACTTAGAAATTGGCTGTGGTAGGCTCTAGGAACGGCACTTTGACTGTATTTTATTTGTAGTTTGTAGTTTCCTTAAACAAAAAATTATATGCTAGAAACTAGAAACTACAAACTACAAAAAAGTCTAGGACTAGAACAAATTCTCCGGTGAAACCGGTGAAAATTAGTTTGCAAACTAGAAATGGTTTCCACAAATTGTAATAACTACAAACTACAACTAGTCAAAACACTTTGTAGTTTGTAGTGTGTTTTATTTTTGAAGAAACAAGGATTTCTGCATACTTTTAACTACAAAATGCAACACAAAACATTTCAAATTGAAAATAAAATCTCGTATTGCTGGAGGATTAATTTGACAATCTTTAAAGACTACAAACTACAATTTTGTGGTTTTGTGCACACTACAAACTAGAATATTACAATAGGAATTGAGCACAAACTTCAAATTAATCTCGGCACAAAGCGAGTTTATTGTAGTTTTTGTAGTCACGTGCCCTACCTTTTTACCCCGTACTTCCTAGTTTCCAACATTTACCCTCTCCCATGCCGCTGTGGTGCACACCTCTCTCGCAACACAAAAAAAAACATACATTATTAATTCTTTTCTCGATGTCGGGCATCAACAACAAGTACGACTCGTCGAAGCACTTTTGTAACAGTGGCGACAGCGCCGGAGGAGCCAATGTCGATGTCAGATTCTGTTCTTCTAGCATTTTTTAGTGCTCTGAAAATGGAGCGATGGAGCGACAATTATGAAAAAAAAAAGTTCGAGAAAAAAACCAATGAAAAATGTACGGAGGAATAAGAGGAAAAAGAAAAACCAATTCAAAAAAGTGAAATATATTTTCAAATTTTTGACATTGCTAAACATTAATCAAAAAATTTATTGACCCTCTTTTGAGCGAAAATCTTTTACTGTGTAAAACAATGTCGATTGCATTTTTTAAGTTGGCAAGCTTGTCTCTATGGGGAGTTGCAGCGGCCGACAACACACGAGTTCAAAGTGACTTGGTCGTTGATCCCGTGAGGTGTCGGCCGCTCAAAACTAGAAAGCAAATAACGTGTGTTAAACTGTATGAATATGACAACTTTTTTCTATCTTTAATCTGAAAGGAGTTTGAGCGGCCGACTTCTAAAGATCCCGGGAGGTGTCGGCCGCTGAATCTTTTGCTAAGGGTAGAAATGTTAGCTTGTTAGAATCCATATAGTATCAGTTCCTAAGTTTTGTCAGCTAAATCATGACAATAGTTGCAGCAGCCGACACGTACCGGTTTCAATAAAAACTATTTTCTTGATAGGGGCCGTCAGGTGTCGGCCGCTGTTTTCTCGAAAATACCACTACCCAAAATTCCAAATCAGTTTTTATAGCTACTACTTATGTATCTAAGTCCTGATAAAAGAAAGAAACAGCCGACATCTCACGGGTCCCTTGTCGATCCCGTAATGTGTCGCCCGCTGTTTTGCCAAAATAAACATCTTTTAAAATCTAAATCTAAAAAAAAATACTGACTCACTAATGTGATGGATCAGCGGCCGACATTTCACGGTTCCAATGGAAAAAGCTTACTGATATGCACTTGAATTTTCAATGTCTTATATACTACCTTTCACCAGTTAATTACATTATGTAACTAAATCCTGAGAAAAGAAAAAGCAGCCGACATCTTACAGGGTTCCCGGGAAACCCCCTTAAAAATTTATAAAAACCCTCCTCCTTTTCCAAAAACCAGCAGCAAAGCAGAAACAAAAATCATAACATATGCTCAATTAGAAATTCTCCAAGTTCCCAGAGCTCATAGTATACTAAGTGTGGTGTTACTATTGCTGCTCTTCGTCCAACTAGAGCATATTTGTTCCTTAGAAATGCTCAATTAGAGTCCGATGAACTTTAGACAACACAAATATCAGCTGCCAGATATCTTGAAGAGATGTCCCATAAGGGGGGGAAGAGTGGGGTCAATCAATCTTGGAGAAAAATGAGACATTACAACAATAGTGAGTTGGGGGAGACGAAGATCGAATAGGTTTTTAGGATTGACTTTTTGCTCACTTTTCAACCTAGAAGTGTTTATCATGATTAAAAAATCTTCATAACGTTAAATATTAGGACATACATGATGAATTAAGAAAGTGAGCAAAAAGTGTTGTCGGTGTACGAAAAGTGCACAAAGACAACAACAAAACGATTATGAAAATTACGAAAAACTATAATTCAGATTCTAAATTCAAATTTCTACCTTCAAATTATGTCGGGGACAATGACAACAAAATACTTTTTTCATCGGTTGATTCCAAACTGAACTACAATTCTTCTACTGATCACAACTTCAAAAAACGCTTTCTATCTGAAATTGTCGATTATGTGACGTCTAGGCTGCCACAAATTTAGGCTTAGGCTTAGGCTTAGGCTTAGGCTCTGGCTTAGGCTTAAGCTTAGGCTTAGGCTTAGGCTTAGACTCAGGCTTAGACTTAGGCTTAGGCTTTGGCTTAGGCTCAAGCTTAGGCTTAAGCTTAGGTTTAAGCTAAGGCTTAAGCTCAGGCTTAGACTTAGATTCAGGCTCGGGCTGGGGGAGTCAACCCCGATAAAAAGAGAAACTCCCAGAAATTCCTACAAATGCAGAAAAAAAAATGAAAATGAAAAAAACGACAAAAATCAGATTGGGGCATTCCGAAGTCAAAAAATCCCAAAAAAAACTGCCGAAAAATGACCAAAATAGATAAAATTTTTAAAAATTAGTAAACAAAAATGTGTTAGAGTTGGAGAGTTGAACTAGTATGAACAAGTATATCGTTTATGGCTACATGTGGCTCATTACGGTTTGATCTACAAAAAATGCGGGAATTTTTCGCCCAAAAATAGAGAACTCTGCGTCTCTTTTCCCGCATTTTTTGTAGATCTACGTAGATCAAGCCGAAATGGGACACTCTGACACCACTTGTGGCTAGATCATTATAATGAGACTTGGGCTAGGCTCTGCGAAATTCCCGTAATGAGATATCTATTTGGAAGGAATAATTTCAACTATGAAAAATGTCTCTTTTTTCTGACTTGATTTTTCAAAACTAGACAAATGAAAAAAAGGAAAAAAGAAATAATATGAAAACTGATGTATTGCATTTTTAATCTCCATACAATTCAGAAAAAAATGATGATGATGCTAATAATGATGTCAAGAACAAAAGCAAATCCCGAAAACTTTTTCCTCATCAGAAGTGCACTATAATCCTGCTTCTGGCACTCTGCCAAATCGTCGGAGATGAAGCGGAAAGTGTGTGTGTGTTGTCTCTCTCGAATAGAGGAAGGTGAGAAAGAGGCGGGCAGAGCAGGGGGCTCAGGCTCCGCCTCCTTTTTGAGCTCTCCCCAAGTTTTACCCTTGGGAAGGGTAAAGTGGGAAGCGTTTTGCAGAGAATGTGTGTTCGATGTGGCATATTGGAAATTCAGAAAAAATAGATAGGGAAAATGTTTTTGGAACTCCACTCGGACAATTTTTTTTTGGGGATTTTTTTTTGGATGTAAAATTTTTGTAGATATTTTCAAATTAAGATTCCAAGCTAATATTAGAGATTTAAAAAACTTCATAATCTTCGAACTCCTCTCGGACAAGTGCAAAATAAATGCCAAAAAAATTTGAAACTTTTTTGTGAAAGAAAAGTTTTACAGTAAATTTAAAACAGAAAAATATTCTGAAAAGTTATTTTTCAGTGTCCAAGAGGATTTTAAAAACTATTTTCGAAAAAATTCCCCAAACTCCAAAAACGATTTTTTTTTGAAATTGAATTTCTGGCTCCTCAATAGAGAAAAAACCTAAGTAACTAGAAAGAGAAATGAAAAAATTAGAAGAATGTGTGATAATTTGATAGGTATCGAGTTACGGAGTTAGTGCTCAAGAATCACAAAAAGTTGGAAACTCAAAAAAAAAAAGAGTTGTCCACGTGGACTGCACACAGTTGTTGAAACTTTTTTTAAAGAAATTTGTATTCTGAGCTTACTTTAGCTTGACATTTGCATAAAAAGGTTAAATTTTTAAAATCAAAATGAAAACGCTCGGAAAATTTTAGATTTTCCAGAAAAATTGTTGAACCTTGGTAGTTCTATATATCGACTAAAAATTGATGCATTGTGTCATTTCCAGACGTGATTTGTACACTTTTTGTTATGACATGTTATTGTGCAAATTACGGAAAACTCGAAAAAAAAAATTTTTTTTCTCATTTTCAGTGGCGTTATCAAATTCATTGTGTAATTTTACCCCTGTACACACATTTTTTTTAGTTAACTTTTTGCAAAATGTCGTAGAATTAGGTGTTTTAGATACGCAAACACCGTTCACGTATTTTTGAAGCTACAGCTGTACACGGCCCGGCAAGTGGTACATCCATGCAAATGCGCTCTACTGGTAATTTGAGTGTAGACCAGGTTTGGGCGCGTGATAACGAAAAAAGCTTTGGTCCAAAAAATTTAGAATTTAATTTCGGACATTTTTTATATGCATCACAAAAAAACTGGACCAACCGTTTTTGAGATACACGCGCCCAAACGTCCAGGTATACGGTAGACAAATTGCGTACAGGTACCACTTCTCGGGCCGTGTACAGTAACCCCTGGAAAATTCAAAAACCAGCGACACGTAGTGCCAAACTGTCCCATTACGGTTTGATCTACAAAAAATGCGGTAATTTTTCCTCCAAAAAATCTGACGTCAGCACGTTCTTAACCATTCAAAATCAGTTGAGAACTCTGCGTCTCTTTTCCCGCATTTTTTGTAGATCTACGTAGATCAAGCCGAAATGGGACACTCTGACACCACGTGCAGCTTAGGGAACTGTTGGGGGTAATACAATATTCACAAAAAAAGTGAACTCAAAACTTTCGAAAACTATAGCTTGTGTACTCCTCTGGGACATTTTCAATAGAATCAGGATGTTTTTTGACAAACATGTCGGAGAAAAATTTCCGAAACACATTCGACAAATCACATAAAAGATTTCAAATTTTCCCGCCTAATTTAAATTTTGGATTTGTTTTTTGAAGGAATTTTTTGGGTTTTTGTTTGAAATAGAGTATTGTTTGACTTTTAAAAAAATACCCGCGAAATTTGAATTTTTAGGTATTTCAAAATTTCAAATAGCTCCAGAAATCTAAATTCAAAAAATTTAATAAACGCCGCCCAAAAAATTTTTAGGCGCCAAATTCGAAAATGTTCAGAGTTTAGATCGAAAAAGGTCACGGTTTTTAAAATTATATGAACAATTGAAATGTTTCATGGTTTTTGAACATTTGGTTAGTTTTACCCTTTCACATGGTGTCAGGCTGGAATGGCGGCCATTACGGTTTGATCTACAAAAAATGCGGGAATTTTTCCCCCATAAAATGCGATGTCAGCACGTACTTAGCCATGCAAAATCAGTTGAGAAGTCGGCGTCTAAATACCCGCAATTCTCGTAGATCTACGTTCACATTTTCCGTTTTGTAATATTCTGAAGTTGGGGAAAATATTCGTTTGTAAAAAAGTTGAAGTTAAAGCTGATTTTTTCGAAGCGGCCGACACTTTTCGGGTACCGCTCCGCACTATACAGGAGGCGCGGTGCGAAGCAGACGGAGGTCGCCGCAAGGCAGGCATTTTGGCGCCTGCATAGAAGCCCTGCTACAAACTAGAAAATCAAAGCTACAAACTAGAAAATCAAAGCTTTAGTCCAAAGTTTTATTCAGAGCAAGAACGTCACCTCGTGTACAATAAATACACATTTCTATGTAAATTATGTAAATTAGTGCGTCTTCCTTGTGAGGAGGGAGATACAAATTGCAGAAAAATGGAAGTGTGAGAGGGCAAAAATAGAAAAAGGAAACAAGACCTTCATTTATTGGCTGAAATTATCGTGGTCCCACGTGCTCTTTTGAGCCATCCCAAGCCTCTTGAGCACAAGTGAGTGCTCTATTTTTGACGGAAATGTAATGAGATGTTGACCAATAAACTTTTATGAATATACACAGGAGGCAGTGTAGTTTGTAGCCTAGAACTTTCAAGATTAAGTTAAGATATTGTAGTTTGTAGACTAGATGTTTGTAGCTTAGATTTTTCTAGTTTGTAGCTTATGTTAAACCAGCCGTTGACCGCGCCCACGGCGCAAAATTAAAATTTGAATTCCCGCCAAAATGAGTTCAAAAAATTAAAATTTGAATTCCCGCCAAAATGTTTTAGAAAAATTAAAATTTGAATTCCCGCCAAAATGTTTTAGAAAAATTAAAAGTTGAATTCCCGCCAAAATGATTTCAAATAATTAAAATTTGAATTCCCGCCAAAATGTTTTCGGAAAGTGTCGAGTGGTTTATCGCGTACCTCGATCGATGTCGGGTGCGCATTCATCATAAGTAGCCTCAAAATTTTCTAAATTAAAATTTTGCGCTGAATGTTGTGACGTCACCCGTGACGTCAGAGACAAACGGAATAGCGCTTTATATATAGTAATGATTTTCTACTTCATAGCTTGAGTTCTTCTGTAGTCTAATTGTTTTGTGTTTGTAAATTCGTACTGTCTGCCGCAAAGCTGTTTATGTAGTTTGTAGTTTTTAGTTTTTAGTTTGTGGTTTATAGTTTGTAGTTTGTAATTTGTAGTTTATAGTTTGTAGTGTAGTTTGTAGTTTGTTCCACGCAGCTCACTTTTATTCAACATTTTTGAATCTCGAATAAAAAACAATCCTAGCCAAAAAGCTGAAAGATACATGGTTCAATGACTAATTCAATCAGAGCAGAAATGTGTGACTAATTTCTGAACATTTCGGACCCCCTTCTTTCATATTCAGTTCTGTTGAATTTGAAATTTGATGCGAATTCCGACGCGACGGCCGAGATTTGTTATTTTGGAATTTTTAAGTTGGCGGGGGATACTGGGGGAGACTGAAATATCACGAAATCCGGGATCTTTGGTGATAAGTTGACAACTGAAAAATTGGTTTTTAAATTTTTTTCTAACTAACTTTTGAGAGAGGTTAGAGCGGGCGACACTTTGCGGGTCGGGGAATTCCGAAGTTTTGTTTTCATGATAACTACAAGCTATAAACTATAAACTACAAACATTGCCTGCCTTGTGCCTACCTGCCACCGTGCATGCACAACATAAATTAAGTTTTGTGCTCAATCTTTTGATTTTCAAGCTGTTTGGTGTAGTACTCCGCAACCCCTTAATTATTTTTAAGTTTTAGAAATTTCTGAGCTCATATTTAGTTGGAAAAGGATGTATGTGTACATTTTCTAGTTCCTCATTCAAAATATCAAACTACATACTTAAATTATGAAATCTGCCGTGGCGCTTCAAAATTAAAAAAAAAGTCCCTCACTTCATTTACCTGCAAGGCGACCTATAGGTATACGCCTACCGTGGGCAGGATGCAAAAACCGACAAGTCGACCTTCGCCTACATTTGTCCTACAAGGCGGCATATGCATTCTTAGGCCTACAAGGTATCTTACTCCTGATATTGACCTTCAAAACGGATTACACTTACCTTAGCCCTACAAAATAACAGACGCCTAGAATCGGCCTTATAGATGATCTTTGCCTACCATAGGCTTAAAAAGCAGCCTACGCCTACTACTTGCCCACAAACCGTCTTACGCCTGGTATCTGCTTTCACGGTGACCTACTCCTGCTTTTGGCTTTTCAGACGACATATGCGCACCTCAGGCCTACTAGGCAGCCTACTCCTGGTATGCTTACCTTATGCCTACAAAACAAAGTACACCTGCCTACCATGGACTCTACAGCGAAATCAAAAATTCTATAAATTCTGAGCACAAATTGACGTCACCAAGACACACAAAATTAATTATTCAAAGATATGAAAATTTTTTGAAACTGAACCAAATAAATTGTGCAATTTTGATGCATAAAACAATGAACACGGAAGTCGGGGGTCTCGAGGCAGACACACACACACACACAAACTTTCAGAAGAAAAGATGGAAAAGTGAGGGGGCCCCAGCCGTAGTTTTATTTGTCCCAACTAATCTCATCTCTCGGAAAATTGGAGGATTGAAATGGCAACAACTTTTCCCCCCGTAGCCGTCCGTTTTTGGATGAGTTCAACTCTCCACCACGGGAAAATTTTTTGCGAATTTTTTCATCCCAAAAAAAAAGGAAAAAAAATCCCATTGATTTGTCTACAAAGGGCATCGAAAAGCACCCAATATTTGGAGAACAGAAGATTTTGAGAATTACTGCCTTCAGAAATGGACAATTTTCCCATTGATTTGTCTACATAGGGCATTGAAAAGCACCCAATATTTAGAGAACAGAAGATTTTGAGAATTACTGCCTTCAGAAATTGATGATTTTCCCATTGATTTGTCTGCAAAGAGCATCGAAAAGCACCCAATATTTAGAGAACAGAAGATTTTGAGAATTACTGCCTTCAGAAATGGACAATTTTCCCATTGATTTGTCTACATAGGGCATTGAAAAGCACCCAATATTTAGAGAACAGAAGATTTTGAGAATTACTGCCTTCAGAATTGATGATTTTCCCATTGATTTGTCTGCAAAGAGCATCGAAAAGCCAAAAAAAGTCATAGAGGAATTGTTCAATATTTGAAAAAAAGCAAGAAAATTTCAGAATTTTCTCAAAAAATCTTCCAGACTGTTTTTTTTGGCAATTAGCAAAAATTTACAAAAATCTGTTTTGGGGTAATTCAAAATTAATCAAAATGACCTGAAAAACTACAAAGACAACACAAATTGCTCCGTATTTGTCACAAATTTTGAGGCACTTTCCGGGGCCGCCTAAAGGCAGGCGTTTTTGCGCCTACATGAACTTTTGCACCGAAACACGTGGTGTTAGAGTGTCCCATGTCGGTTTGATCTAGGCCAATCTTCAAAAATGCGCGAGTTGAGACGCAAACTTTTCAACTGATTTCGCATGGTTGTGTGCTGACGTCACATTTTTAGAGCGAGAAATTCCCACATTTTTTATAGATCAAACCGTAATGGGACAGCCTGGGAAAACTTTCCGAGCAATTCGTGTTGTAGAGTTATGACTTATTTTTTTAGTTTTCAAGTTGTTTCGAGTTAAACTTTCGAATTGTTCCATCGTTTTTGACTAGGGTTTCTATGTAGGCGGCAGAACGCCTACCTCGCCTGCCTGACGAGGACCCGGCCTCCTGTATTGTTCGGCGCGGAGCCCAAATAGTGTCGGCCGCGGCGAAACAAACACCTTTCACAATATATGGTGTAAACGTCAAGCCTTTGATTTTTCGCAATAGTGGAGGAATGAGGCGAGAGGCGGGCAGGTTGGAGGCAGGCGTCAGGCCCCGAAACATGCGCCTGCCTCCCAAGGAAGGCCTAGTTTAGACAACAAAATTTTTAACTAGAAAAGTTGCAAAAAAGTGTCAAAGTTCCGGCATGTTTCAGGATGTGTCGGGGTTATCAAATATTATAGAGGGATTTTGGAACTTTTTTAAATCCGAAAATCATCAAACGATGAAAAATTTTCAGAATTCTGTCGAAAAAAAATATTTTTTTAGCTTTCAGATTCTTTAATTATCCTTGATCTCGGAAATTATTAAAACTTTGCGAGAAAAAATCTACATTCTAATTAAGTCAATAAACAGCTTATTCGAAATCAATATTTTTTTCCAAAAAAAAAAACAGCCAGCAAGAAAAAACAAAGTAAAGGGAATGAGAAAATAACACGCACAAAATATACAAATTGTTTGCAGGATTTTCCTCCGGAAGGCCAAGAAGAAGAAGGTAAAAGCTAATGGGTTTCTGGATGATTAGCCGTGAACAATATGCAAAGCTCAGGAGAGTGGGAGGAGAATTAACCGTTGTGGATGAGAAGAAAAGAGAGCAAAAAGTCAGATGTCTCTTGTCCAGGTCCAGTCATCGTTGGTGGGAGCCGCCGGCGCCGTCGAGTTGGACGAGCTCCGAACCATGAAGCTCGGCGTCTGAGTCTCAATGTCCCGCAGGAATTCGGAGACGTACGACGATTCATCGATTGTTGAGGTGCCCGTGTTGCATGTTGTAACACTGCAAGAAGTTTCTCGCGGTGGGAAAAGCGGAAAGTAAGAAAAAAAAAAAGAAATCTGCCTACTTTTCAAACATTGTTCCAAAGCTGCGAGTTTGGGGCTGTTGAACGCTAGTTGACGAGTAATCGAATGGCTGGGATCTGAAAACAGTCAGGTAGGTAGCAGCCGACATTTCAGAGGTTTGGAAAAATTATTTGCTATAGAGGATACTTTATTATTAAAAATTCGGTGGAACATTCAAATTTTCTTCTGAGAAAAAATTGATGAGAAATAGCATTTTACGGGAAATTTGTATATTTTCCCTCTAGAAAAATCTCAGCCGTTAACGTAGTGTCAAAGTGTCCCATTTTGGTTTGATCTTCAAAAAATGCGGGAGAAGAGACGCAGACTTTTCAACTGATTTCGCATGGTTAACAGTGTGCCGACGTCACATTTTTACATTTTTCTGGGAGAAAAATTCCCGCATTTTTTGTAGATCAAACCGTAAAGAGACTGCCTGACACCACGTGGGGCGGGGCATTTAAATTTTCCAACAAAAAAAAAAACCACAAATTTCACACCGAAAATTGTAAGTTTTGTTAAATTTCGACATTCAAAAGTTCAGGATCCGGAATTTTTCGAAAACTGCTTAGCCTTGAAGATCAATTTTCCCGACCAAAAAAAAAAATCAAACTTTATAGGTTCACTCACTTTTGCTGCTGCTGCTCCGGCGGTGACAAATCCCCGAACTCTGCTCCATACGGCGGGCTAAAATAGCTGAGTGGCTCCTGACCGTGCATCATTGTCCCCCGCTCGCAGAACGTCACCGGCGGCTCCTGATCGTATTGTGTCGTGGTGGAGTACATAGGGATTGGCTGGAATTTCAGATTTCAAGAAGTCAGAAAGCTTCACTTTAGGACATTTTAAAGCTGAAACGGTGTCAGCTGTGAGATCTTATATACATTTCTGCATCTCGCGAAAATCGGATCCTTCCAGAAACTTTAGATATGAAAATTGTGAACTAACATATTTTTAGTTTGAGCATCTCTTACATAATTCAATTGACAAAATTTCATTATTGTCTTAAGGAACTGCATGTATCAAAAGTTCAAACTAGAAATCGTCTCAATTATTTAGTTGACAATCTAACGTTTCTGGAGGGAGATTGAAACACCCAGATTTTCAGAGTTCTACAGCAGAAATGAATATCAGATTCTTCCAGACGACAACTTCAGCTTTCGAATAGCATTCGTTGGCTACGTAGACAGCAAAACTCTAACCTCCTGCTCAACAAATTGCACTTGAGTAGATGCTTCCGCAGACGTGCTCAGTGACTTCTGCACAGTCTCCATCACTTGATGCACATTTTCCGGGCTCACAATGAAATAGATCGGCTGGAGCACAGTATGAGTTCCCGCTGACGTTGATGGAGCTTCGGGCTCCGTGGTTTCCTGCTCCTCATTTTCCACTTGAAACTCTCGTTTTCGACTTGCTTTATTTTTTTCACCTGAAACATAGTCAGGTGAATGAGAAAAAAAAAGCGAAATTTATCGAGGCGGGCGATCTTGATGAAGGTCAACTTTCGAAGGTTTCATAGTTACTCACTACCTCTCAGCTTCTCATCAAGATAACACAATACCGTGGTGTCCAATGCCACCCGCCAAAAATGATATTTTCGGCGAAAATATTGCCATCGCCGGGCCAGGCCATCCCGTAAAAAGTTCAGTTTTTCGTGTTTGCGATAGGAAATGGTGGGAGAGGAGAGAGAGAGACAAAAACAATGTTGCGTAATGAAAAGAGAGGAACTTGATTGCCAACCGACCGACAAACTTAATCGCAACATATGCTGGGAAGTGAGAAGAGATGGAAAAAAATCCGTTTAAAACATTTTTCGGCGTTAGGATAATTACTGTGACGTACTTTTAAGGTGGAATAGCGCCAGTGGGAACTTATAATGATCCAAAACGACCGAATATCATAATAAAACACTTCAAAAATTTTTAAAGATTTTTCATGGTTTTCGGTCAAAGTGTTGACAAATTGCCAAAATTTCGAAAAAAATATGAGATTTTAAGGAAATCCAAAGCAATGCCGCCCATATTCCGACCCACTGCAATATTTTAATACGAAGAATTAAAATATCATGAAAGTATAAAAAATGTAGGAAGCAATTTTTTGGACGACTTCCAAAATTATGAGTGTCATAAACTGAGTCATTGTCGCTTTTTGACAGTAAATAAAAATTTTCAAAAAATGTTTGAAAAGTTTTATTATGATATTGCGGTCATTTTGGCACCATAGGTATACTTTTTAACACATTCCCCACTGGCGCTACTCCACCTTTAAAATAACTGTGAAATGCTTTTTGAGGTGAATTTTTCTAGGACAAACTGAAAAAAATGGGGTTTAAAGAACCTAAAACACCAAAAAGTTTCCAGAACGCTTGCCTACCCTGAGACATCATAAAATATCTACGAAAATTCACGTTTGGCCAATTTTTCGGATAAAGGGAAACATTTCGTCCAGTTCAGACCAACTTAGTTTGTTAGTGCTCCCGACCTACATAAAATATTCCAAATGACATCGATTTCAATTAAGATTACAGAAGTGAGCTCAAAAACGTTCCTTGCGAGTTATACTTAGGTATCTGAGTATTTGCATACTTACTTAATTTTTGAAAAAAACTAAAAGTGGTTCTCTAAATGGCCAAGTCTGAATACATATTTTTTTAAACAATTTATTACAGAAATCCCGTCCCTTTCTCTTGAAGACAATAGCCAACTGATCATGCCAAAATTCAAGCGCGCTTCTCATTTTCTTATTGGTGTGTTAAAACTGCCAATAATCAAAGTCTCCCCCTCTTACGAGATAACATCTACGAGAGACGAAGAGGTAGAGAGAAAGAGAACGAAATTGCCGTAGAGAGGCAAAAAGATCTTACACAAAGATATGCGGCTGGTGGTGGCGGGGCTTCAAGGTAAGCTACCTACACCGCCCTCATCTCACGTATAAAAGGCGCGTCGAATCATCGGACAGTCACATTCAGCAATGAGTACCAAAGCCATCGTTATTGGAGCGTCTTTCTTCTCCGGAGTCACGATTATCGTGTCTCTGGTTGCCGCCGGTATGCTCCTTCAGGACATCAATGACTTGTACTACGATGTGATGGATGACATGACTGAGTTCAGAGTAAGTTGATTAAAAATTGTCTTTTATTTTGAAAATTTTTAATTCAAAAATTTCAGAACACCGCCAATGAAGCCTGGAAGGACATGATCGTTCCATCAGGAGCCGTCGACGCCAGCCTTATCTTCGGACGTAACAAGAGATCCGGCGGAACTTGCGGATGCGGAGCACAGCCAAACAACTGCCCAGCTGGACCAGCCGGACCACCAGGAGCCCCAGGAGCTCCAGGAGAGGACGGAACCCCAGGACAAGCCGGAAAGAACGGAGGAAACGGAATCGGAATCGTCAACTCCGCCGACGCCGGAGGTTGCATCAAGTGCCCAGCCGGAGAGCCAGGACCAGCCGGACCAGACGGACCAGCCGGAGCCCCAGGAGCCGACGGACAGCCAGGAGCCCCAGGAAACGCCGGACAAGACGGAGCCCCAGGAGCCGCTGGTGAGCAAGGAGACGCCGGAGCCGCCGGACAAGACGGAGAAGCCGGAGCACCAGGAGGCCCAGGAAAGAACGGACAACGCGGATCCGGAGCCCCAGGACCAGCCGGACCAGAAGGACCAGCCGGACCAGCCGGACAAGACGGAGCACCAGGACAAGACGGAGCCCCAGGAAACGCCGGATCAGAAGGACCAGCCGGAGCCCCAGGAAAGGACGGAGAAGCCGGAGCTCCAGGACAAGACGGAGAGGCCGGAGGCGAGGGAATTCCAGGCCAAGACGCTGCCTACTGCCCATGCCCACCACGTACCGCCGCTGTCGAGGCCACCCCAGCTTCCCAGGGAGGATACAGACGTCGTTTCTCTCACGTCTAAGGATTTTAACATTCTCAAAAATAAACGATTTTTCATTCACACTTTTTCTTTCTTGTTTTCTTTTAAACAAACCATGATTCTGCTGCTGCAGCAGCTGCTTCTTCATCACCGAACACCGCGCTTTCCTATGATAGTTCAAATCCTTCTCCAGCGCCACCTTGTATCCGCACATCTCACAGGTGAACTTCTTCTCCGCGTGCGCCCTGTAATAATGCTGCCGAAGGTTGCGTTGTCCGTCGAACCATTCCTTTTTCGAAGAGCACGACGCGTCCGGGCAGTGAAATGCCATAATGATACCTGAAGCGCCATGGATTTGAAGCTTATTCAAAGATTTTCAGCAGAAGCTTACGTGGTTCGACGCAGTTCCTCTGTACAATTCGCTTCTCATTTGTCTCCGACACGTCGGGTTTCAAGTGTTGTTTGAGCTGATGGAAGCGGCAAGCAGATGAGTTCATAAATTCCCGTCCACACTGCTCGCACTTTGTCATTGGTGCTTCATTGAGAATTTCGTCGACGGTAGGGAAGAAGTCCACTTTTCGAGCGTCTGTCATTTTGTTCTGAAATTTTGAAATATAATATTCTTAAATGTGAAATAACGGCTCTAAAATACTTAAAATTGCTCTAAAAAACCTAATTTCATATTGAGATCTTGAATATTTCAGAAATTGAGTATTATTGGCATTGCCCGCCTACGACCTAGAAAATAAGTTATTTTACCTTACTTCTGTATGAAGCATATTATGTTTAAAGGAGAACATTTTAAAACCAAGGTCGATCTAATGCATATGAGTTTTTGATTCTCATAGTCAGTTTTTTTCAAAACTTTTAAGGTATTGTAAAAAGAAACCGTGCTCGACTTTTCTAAAACGCTTATAATTCAACAACCAGATAGTGTAAGAAGCAGCAGATTGCTGGTAGACGTGCTCTTTTCAAAGTCAGAACTGTATGGTTTATATAAAAATCTGAAAATTGCACTTATCGAAATTGTGAGCTACTTTTATTGACTAATTTTCAAGAGTTTAGTACAATAATTTCTAATGTTTATGACAAAATACCAAATTTCATATGAAAAATTTGGTAGTTTTGTCATAAACATTAGAAATTATTGTACTAAACTCTATTTCCGACCGATTTAGCTATTTAAGATGAATTAGACATGAGACAAACATTCCCGACCATCATTTCTAGCGTCACTTTTTTTTCAATAAAAAAAGTTTCTTATCAGTTTGCATTTAAAAGGACACAATTTTTCTTGTTTGCTGTCCGGTCAGCATGTGTCGTCGCACATTGTATGCGTTAGCGTTTCTTATTTGTTCAGTATATGCTGATCCGAGAATTATCTGGTTGTACAACTACGATAGTGGATCTACTCAAAATATAGTACCAGTGGAAGTGAGTTATTCGACAAAAAAGAGGTCCCATCACGAATTACTTTTCAGAATGGGGCAAAGCTCCATGTAGCCTCTAATGACAATGTCACATTATTGCAAAATATCAAAATCGACGCCGGATTGGGGGCAGTGTCGTGAGTTTTCTCGAGATTTTCAAATCAAAATTATTGCATTTCTACACGAAAGTTAAAAAAAACACACATTTTCACAGCAGAAAGCAATATTTACAAAAACTTTGTAGTATAATATTGCACGGGTAAAACTAGAACATTTCTCGTTGCAAATAATTTTTGATAGTGGTTTTAAGTATTTTTCACAGATTGGATCAAGTACGCTCTATTGCTGATTTCAAAGTTAGTTCCAATCAACTCATCATCACATCGACACTTGATCCGCCAACTTCTGCAACGCTAACCGGCTTTATTTATGTAACAACTGCAGCTCAGGCTAATGGTAGTTTTGAACCGATTTTTCAAGGAAAAAACTGGTCAAAGAATAAAATTTTTAAAAATCTCAATTTCTACTCTAAAACTCCAATTTCAGACAATACTTTCTCTGTAACCACGGTTGACGATCTTAAAACATTAAGCATAACTTCTGGAAAATCGACTTCGGTCGTGTTGAATACTCAATTCACTACAACTCATATTCGTCCGTTTAATGCTCCGGATAAAACTACCTACGTCACGAATGTTCAGCAATTTGGAGTGAGTTAGCTTTCGGACAATTGTTAGCTAGCAATTAGTAAATGAATTCTGACATCGAGAATCGATTGTAACAACCTCATATTACTAAACTCGGGAATGTGCTTCCAAAAATCGAACCTGGTAATTTTCAGTCAACCAGCCTAAACTTCCACTACGGTTATCCAAATGACACCGTGATAACTACCAATCAGTTCTTCGAAAATCCGCAGTATATTGATAATTACGATGATAATGGGGAGGTTGCCAATAAGACTAGAGTGTTTTTCGCACATGTTGAGCCAATTCAAGTAAACCTTCCATATTGGTACATTACTGCCGATGGTCCATTCAACATTTATTTGGATAACATTTATAGTGAGATAAATTTGCTTTTGGGGTCTCTATTCAACTAATGTGGAGTCGAAGATCTATGCAGTTGTGGTTCGTCTAATTGATGCTTGAGCATTTTAGATGCTCGAAAAAACCGAGATTTGAAGGTGCGCTGCGTAGTGCGCGCGCGTTTCAGTGTACGACGGCGCAGGAAATGCCTCCGGCGGATTTCGAACCCTAAAGATGCACTTCGCCACTCCGCAATCTCTTTTTGAAAAGTACATTATTACAGTAAACTTGAACATACACAACACGACTTCCGTCAACACAACCGGCGCTTTTGTGCTCACAGGAGTTTGGCAGAACCCATTTGTGAACTTTATGACTGACCCGACAAGAGGTGGAACTACGGGACTACTAGTAAGTGAGCTTCATATGTGAAAATCGAACCTTAACATTTTCAGCTAACAACAGACTTGGAAAGCGATGCGACTATTCTTTTCTCTCGACCCCAATCAAACTTTGATCTAAATTTTGGAAAAACCAATAGAATGGTACACGGACAGCTTTTAACAGATGCCATGTTCAACACACTTCAAATTAACTCAACAGCGTTGTATCCAGGAGCAATGTACTGTCAGTATTTTGTGTTCAGTAAGTTGAGAGAACTCTTAGCTTGAGACACTTGAAACATTTTCAGCCGGAGATCTACTACCAGTTACTTCAAGCGTTGCAACAAATCCACCAAATCCGCAAACCACCCCACCAGTAATCACTACTACTAAATTGGCTTCTAACTTGAATTTGAGTAGTTTTATACTTTTGGTTTCAAGTTTTCTTTGCTTGATGCTTTAATGTTCACACTTACACTCACTATGTGCTAACAATCATGTGCTAATAACTATTAATATCATTCAAACATGTTCTCAAATATTTTATTTTTCATTAAGTTTGTAATTGGAAAATCTGAACTTCTGCAAACAATACAGTAACAGTAAAACGATAAGTACAGTTACATTTATACAGTAACCTTTGCAGTAATCCTACAGTGACAAGTACGGTTGTATTTTCGAATTTATATATGGTTCATTGTAAATTCATGTTAGCTTCGTTTTGTAAAACCAATTTGAAACGATTTTTCACAGTGAATATCAACTGCAAATGAACAAATACAGCTTCCAGAGACTTGCAACACATTTTAATCTTCTTACCGTCATGGTATGGGAAATTGCGTCGTTATCAGAAAAATCATTAATATAAATATATTTATCATTTGACGTTTTTTCAGCATGTAATTAGAAAACCGTCATGGCAGCTGATTCTTTCGGAATGAGACATTGTTACTTGTAGAAAAACCGGCATAATAGTCATAAAAGGTATAAGGTCTCCAACTGGATATTGTTCAGGAACAAAAATTGTTACATAATGAGTCAAAAGTAGACGAGCATTAAATCATAAACTTCTGATTTTGTCAGAACACGAAAAGCTTAACGCTTATCAATCTGTGCTTTTCGGTGGGAACATTCTAGTTCTGGAAGGGAAACCAGTTATATGCAGTCGGTTTCATTATCTGTGTTAATTCTAGCTTCGCCTAGCAAATTTATCGTCACTTTTGATGAATCAAGACACAGAACCTCATTGTGACTGTGCTCGTTATCAGTTACCAGCCGAAAATTGGTTTAAATTAGATGGAGAACAGGGCGTTTTCAGCGCATACTCTACATTTTTGAAACTCGCGAAAAAATGCGGTTCTGCTTTTATTTTGCTTTATTTTCATGTCTTGTCATAAATATTCTCGCAGATCCTATGATTTTGGATTTGAAGTCTTATAAAAATGGCACCGTGTACCAGGTGGCAAATTTAGAAGATTCTGCGAATCTTTACGTTGCTTCCGATGATGATCCTTCCAACCTTAGGTTAATACAAATTATCACTGGAGGGAATACCTATTCGTAAGTGATACTTTCAGTTTCAAAATCTTCAAAAATCCTGTAGCTTTCAGTCTAGCAGACTTGGTTTCCACACCACAAAAGATTACGATCAGCGGGGGTCTAACGATCACCTCAACTAACCCGGACGCGGTGACCTACGCCCTGACAGGCTATATCTATGTGACAACAGCTCAGCAGGCTCAGGATCCGCTGTTCAAAGTTTTGGTGGTGACAGGAGCTCACACGTTGAACGCCAACGGGGTTCAGGCAACTACAGTGATTTTGAACACTGAGTTGGAGGTGCGAACGGATGATGCAGATCAACCAACGAAGAGCTCCTATGTCAGCAATTTGAAAATGACAAGTGTAAGTGTTTCCACAGATTCTGTTTGATCTGAAAATTGTTCGTAGAAAATTTTAGTTCAAAAAGAATAGACTTTCATCGTTTTCCTAAAATTTCAGAACGAAAACCTGAAATTCCACTGGGGAATCCCGGCTGCTAATTGGAAACAGGGGACAACAAATAACACGTTCTTCATGAATCCCTACACTGATGGTACCAATACAATGTAAGATGAAATATAAAGATTTCTGCTGAAGTCTAGCATTTTTCTAGGTTTTTCGATCACACGGAACCTATGCAGATTGGGCTCGACTGCTGGTACATCATCTCGTCTGGGCCGGTTAGCATGGGTGTGAAGAATGATTACGGTAAGGAGGTGTCAAGGAAATAAGGAAGCCAACTTCCTACGCATTTTTTCAGTGCCAAACCACAACTACACCACAACCGCCGCCAACACCACCGGCCTATTGGTCAGCGGCAACTTCCTGTACCAAGAGCATCAGGTGAACTTTCTACCAGATCCAACTCGTTCGAGAACCGTCGGTACTTTTGTAAGATTTTTCTGTAGACTAGCGATTATCGAGTATACAACTATTCAGATCACTGCATACATTCCACAAGGGGCCAATGTTAACTTCACATTTGTTGCCGCGGACGGGAGCTGGGTTCAGACTTTCGACAGCTCTAAGAACAACTCTCAACTGGCTTCTTCCTCGCCTTTAGCTGCACAAAAACTGAATGTCAAGTCCAGTCGAATTTTTGCAGGCACCTTTTATTGCCAATATTTCGGGATCAGTACTGCAATGCTACCTATTAGCTCTTCATCTACCACTGTAACGAGCCCTGCAATAATAACCACAAGCCAAGGAGGAAAAGCCTCCACTACTCCGTCCTCAGCTCCTCCAGCTCCGGGAAGTTCGTCAGCAAGTCCTACAGGCACCAGTGGCTCCAGCGTCTCTCCTCCAGCTTCTGGGCCAACCACTTCTATGCCAGCTCAAGCTTCAACCACACCCAGTGGAACAATGGGAAGTACTCTCCAAACAACTACCAAATTCTCCAGATCTCCTTCGATTCTTATTTCATCTTTCGCAATTTTCTATTTGATTATTTGATTCGATTATGAAATTTTGCGAAAATGCCTATAACACTTTGTTTGATTATTTGCCGGCATGTCGCGACAGATAAGGGAAAAATGAATAAAAGCACCAAGGAACCCTCCTTGACATGAGAAAAATGAAATCACTTCACGTGCACTTCGCTCTTTTTGTATTGTGCTCTGCGACGGGGCAAGTTTTCGAGTTGTACAAATTTGCTGGCGTCGGGCCAACTAAAATAGGAAATGTAGATGTAAGTTCCCGTAATTTTCAAAACTCCTTGATGAGTTTTATCTTCTTGGTTCGGAAACGGGAAGAGCTCATATGATTATGATCATAAGCAGATTTGTAAAATATCACAATTTTGAAATTTTCTATGTCTTTAATTATAACAATGCAAACTCAATTTTAAAGAGATGTTTTTCTGCATTTTTCACAAAAAACCCAGTTTTCTGTTGTGAAAAAATATTGCTTACGCAGTTTTTCTCAGCTCCATCACTTCAGAACCTTTCAAAGCTCTACCTGGCATCCTCTGACGATGCTCAAGTGTTAAGCCAAATCACCATCACATCAAATGGGCAAACCAAGACATTGGATCAGCTTCAAGCTAATGTCGATGCAAATGGCTTTCAAAATGGATTCCCGGTCAATAGTGACCTAACAATTTCAACAGCAAATTCACAGGACACAACTGTTAATTTGAGTGGAATCTTATTCGTTTCAAGTCCAGATATGGCAAAAGATCCTAACTTTCTGGTATACGTGGTGGCTGATCAGGTGAGAACAGTAGATCGCTCGACGAATGATGAGACGACTCTGGTCTTGTTGAATGTTCGCAATACCAGTCGAGCTCCATATTACAACACTAGAGTGGAGAGCATCAATCAGCCAAGTGTGAGTTTTGGGGGTACTGAATTCGAGTAGTTGCTGAGCTATTTCCAGTCCACTAACCTACTAGTGTACCACGGAGTCCCTGAGGATGGATACACGGATCCCAAATTCCAGGAGACCAGCAGGCAGCTCATTTTCCAAAATCCAGTTATCACTTATTTTACTGGAACAATAAGTTCCATGTGAGAATAACCAATTTGTACAAAGAAAGCAATTCATTTTCTAGGTTTTTTGACCACATTGAGCCGATCCAATACACGCTGCGAACGTGGCATATTCGAGCGATCGGTGGAATCAGCTTTAAGGTTTCCCAACAATGGGTAGACATGTCGACGTATCAAACAACAGCGGCGACCACGACAGGGTACACAATGAGTCAAAGTGTCAGTAACAATTCAACCGTTAACTTTAAGTATACAGAGAATGCTGGTGACGGTGGAATGTTCGGTTTTATGGTAAGAGTTTATAATACTGGGCTGTTTTTGCACTGCAGATTTGGCAAGAATCATAGTTTTGTTTTTCCAAGAGACTTGTAAAAATATATCCATCACCAACGGACATTCTCCACCTGACAGAGTACTTATTCTAGGTTTCTCTACATCTATAATTTTTTTACTGGGAATTTCCCACAAGTGTGGGCCACAACCATAGTTTTTTGAAAAGTTGCACATCGCAATGGGCATCTTATAATGAGGAATTGCCGAAACCACAATTGCTGGAAAATTCGGCCTGGGAATTGTTTCAAGCGACATATAGGTGACCAATTTCAGATCAACACTGCGGATAAGCAGACTGATATGAATGTAACCAGCTGTTACAACACGGATTGCATCACTGAAAAGTGATTTTGTTCTGATTTTGTCATAAGTAATTCAACTTTCAATTCAGATTTGTTCAAACAATGCCAGTGTACACAGATATTTTCCAGTACCCAAAGAACTACACGACTTTGTACATGGATCACACGAATACGAACGAAGGAATCTTCTATCTACAGTATTGCAGATCAGGTGAGCTTATTTTCTTGTCTGATTCTCCGAAATATCGAAACATCTCAGAGGCCGCTGTCGGGGTCAGCTCCACAACTCCGGCGTCTATGGAGACTACAACAAAAACCTCGGCGACTATTTCGCTTCACATTCTTCTTATCATAAGCTTAATATCAATGATTTCAATTCTTGTGTAAACATGTGAAATCGAAGAAATAAATCAGCAACTCGACATTCAGAGGCAACTTCCTGCCACACTTTGGCAACTTATTTAGTGCCACTAAAATAAGTTGCCGAATTGCTGGCAGGAAGTTGCCGAGTTGTTTCCAGGAAGTTGCCGCGTAGTGGCAGCTAGTGGGAAAAAACGCTCCTCGGCATGCAGAGGCAACTTCCTGCCAAACTTTGCTTACTTGCAACTTCCTGCCAAACTTTTGCACATTCCTGCCAACATTTGGATGTTGCTGAGCGTTTTTTCCCACTTGCTGCCACTACGTGGCAACTTCCTGCCAACAACTCGGCAACTTCCTGCCAGCAATTCGGCAACTTGTTTTAGTGGCACTAAATAAGTTGCCAAAGTGTGGCAGGAAGTTGTCTCTGAATGCCGAGTAATGCTTCATTTCGAACCATTTCATCAAAAAAGGTGTGGTCACTGATAAGAACTTTAATTAATTTTCTGATGTTATACTTGAAAGAATTGCATTCTTCCTTTGTTTATTGACAATAATGAGGTTAATTTCACTCATTTTTCTTTTCAATTCATTTCGTGCGTGTTATTTCTACGAATCAAGTTTACGCCAACTCAGAGATTTCAATTTATCGGAGCCTATGGCTATCGAGGATGTGCAGGTAACTAAATGAGTGTGATTGAAAGCTTTTTTAAAAGTTGCTGGACCATGCTAGACCTATCTGGAATCGATTTTCAAAAAAACGTAGTTCTTCAGCAAATTTCGTACATTTGCTTCTTCAGAATGGCTCAAATCTTTAACTTTGCTCATCAGACAACGCATCTGTGCTGAGCAATATCACCGTGAGTTCCAATGGAAAAACTGTGAGCCTGGATAAACTTCTCGCAACTTACAATGGTTTCTTCAACGGTTGGCCTATCAATTCGGATATTTCAATTTCTACTGCCAACAATCCTGACGTCACCAACAATCTCAGCGGTCTTATTTTCATAGCCAATCAACAAATGGCAAGGGACCCGAATTTCTTTGTGTACTCGATTCAGGACGCGGAGAAGGTGATCTCTAGGTCAACAAACTCTGAAACTACACTGGTTCTGTTAAATTCGAAACTCGACAGTAGCCGAATCGAAAATCTTATACAGCCGGACTCTACTAAACTTCAGTTTTATCGTGGAATTCCTGACTATGACTATAATGACACACAGAGTGAGAGAGCTGCACAAAGTTTGATTTTCGCGAATCCGATTAAAAGTTGGTCAAGTGGGAATACATAGTGAGTTCATCAAGACTTACCTGAAAAACTAGTACTTTTCTAAAATTCAGTTTCTTCAACACCATCGAGCCGATGCAATACTCCTTACGCGCCTTGTACATTCGAGTTATTTCGTTCCAGATCTCCCATGAGTGGAAAGATCCCAGCTACTACAAAACCACTGCGCCGACAACGACCGGATTCTTGATGAGCCGAGAGGTTTCTACGCCGAGCTCAAACGTGGATTTCATGTTTAATTCCGGCCATAATGGAATCGTCGGACTTCTTGTCAGCACCGCTCTATTCGCCGACGCAAATGCAACATTTAGCAACAACTTGGAGCCGGACACATTGCGGTATGGTCAACTTCCTCAGTTCATCCTCACAAAAGTCACAAATTTCAGATTGCACCCGGATCCAGCGATAATTTCTCGCGTCTTCGAATGGTATTCAAATGCGACAAACCTGTATGTGACACCGAGCCAAGGTGTCTACTATATCCAATACTTTCGGGCAGACCTGAACGAGCCAACAACCACTTCGACGGCTTATGCTGCGCCTTCATCCACTGCATCTACATCTACTCCAGCTCCAACAAATCTACCAACGACGACTGGGGCTCCGACAAACTCCACAACAAATCCACCAACCGCCACGAGTCCAAAAACTAGCAGTCAACCAGTATCTTCTTCAACTTCTTCCACGTCATCTCCAGCTCCAACAAATCCACCAACAACCTCGAGACCAACAACTGCCAGTCAATCAACAGCTTCTCAAAATGTGGAAACAACCACTAAGCTGGGCCTAACCGCTTCTATTACTGTCTCTATAATGACTACTTTGCTACATAAAATTTTGTTTGCTTAAGAATACATGTTGTCTACTTTCCTGTATCACGTCATTTAATTTGACTATAAATGTGAAACTATTCATCTATTAAAAAGTAACTAAGACACCGGACTTGGTTTCTTAATTTCTAAAAAAAAACATCAATAAAGAATTTATTGGACAATAAAAGAGATCTCAACTACTCTGAAAACAGCAGAATACGCTGTAAAATATAGATTTCCTGGAGGAGTTGCAAATATGGAAAGAATGTGTTTATTTTGTTTGCCTTCTTATGTGTTATTGTACAAATGTCATTGCTCAAAGAGTATATAAGTTCAACATAATTATAAAAATCCCAATTTCAGATCACGTTGATACCCGTATGTTTGAATATTCATTTCAAGTCTGAATCGATTTTTCTACACATTTCTCTACATAAAACAATTGCCTCCGCCACTATTTCGCTTCATATTCTTCTTATCATAAGCTTAATATCAATTATTTCAATTCTTGTGTAAACATGTGAATAAATCAAATGTTTCCAATTTAACCTCCCTTTATCAACAAAGGTGTGGTCACAATGATAGCAATTTCAGCATTCTTTCATAGAAAAGAGTGCAATATTGGTGTTAAACAATAATGCGGTTAATTTTACTCGTATTTCTCTTAAATTCCTGCGATTCGTCGAGTTTGCGCCAGCTTCGAGATTTCAATTTTCCGGGATCTATGGCAATCGCTAATGTGGAGGTAAAGTCAATGTCAATTTCGGCCAATTTTTTTGTTTGAAAACGCAAAGAATTTACTTAATTCATTATATCATAATTCTATTCAAATAAAATAAACACAATACAGAAAAAAATGGTTGTTGAACGTTGAAAAGATTCGAAGATTTCTGAATAGCATTCTTAAAGTTTCCGGTATTTTCGAACATGTTCTTTTTCAGAATGGCTCAAAGCTCTACCTTTGCTCATCGGACGGCCCCATCGCTCTGAGCAAGATCACTGTAACATCTAATGGAAGAACTGTGAGCCTAGACCAGCTACTCGTTTCTTCTGGTTTTCTGAACGGCTGGTCAGTTAATTCTGACCTAACAATTTCCACGTCCAACACTCCTGACGTCACCAACAATCTCGGCGGTATTATTTTCATATCTACACGGCAAATGGCTCGTGACCCGAATTTCCTGGTATACTCGATTCAGGAAGCGAACAAAGTGATTTCCAGACCAACAAATTCGGAAACTACGCTGGTTCTGTTGAATTCCCAGCCGAACAGTTGCCGTATTAGTAATATTGCACAACCGGACTCCACTAAACTTTTTATTTACCACGGAATCCCTGAGGCGGGATACAACAACTCAGAGTACCAGGCAACTGCGAGCAAGTTGATTTTCACGAATCCGATCAAAAGTTGGCCGAGTGGAAATACTTAGTAAGTCGAACAAATGCATAAGAACTCACAGAAGTACTTTTCCATGAAACTTCCAGTTTCTTCGACACCATCGAGCCGATGCAATACTCCTTGCGTGCCTTTTACATTCGAGCAATCGGTTCTATTGCATTCAAAGTCTCGAACCAGTGGATAGATCCAAGCAACTACGAAACCACCGCCGCGACGACAACCGGATTCTTGATGAGCCAAGAGGTTTCTACTCCGAGCTTGAAAGTGGATTTCATGTTTAATTCCGGCCATAATGGAATCGTCGGACTTCTTGTGAGTACAGCGCTGTTCGCGGACGCCAATGTTACATTGTGCAGCAATTTGGAGTGCGACACATTGCGGTAGAGCCTAATTTTTGCGAAAACTGAAAAAAAAACAACTTTCAGAATGCCCCAGACACCAGCGATAACTTCTCGCGTCTTCGAGTGGAATACGAATGCGACAAGCTTGTCTGTGACACCAAGTCAAGGTGTCTATTTTATTCAATACTTCCGGATTGACCTGAACGAGCAAATTGTCGGCTTGACATCGTCTTCTGCAGCTCCAACAAATTCTCCAACAACCTCGCAATCAGTAACTGCCGGTCAATCAACGGCTTCTACCACTCAATATGTTGAAACAACCACTAAGCTGGGCCTAACAGCCTCGATTGCTGTCTCTACCATGATTACATTGTTACATAATATTTTGTTCGCTTGAGAATGAGTGTTTGCAATAGTGTCTTATATTTTCAAGAAATAAAACATCTTATAATTCAGGAATGAAGAAATTAATTTTTTTGGCTTTATGATTTTTCAGGGAAAAATTATATATTTTTAAAAATTAAAAATCTGCGTGTAATAACTGTTGAGCTCGGCCGAGTCTCTTGGCTTTTAATGTTTCTAGATTCAATTTTTGTATAATCACTGCCCCTTTGCCAGTAACGGAAATCAACACCCAAATCAGCTCATCCTAAAGAGCATGACAATTTTAGTACTTTTGCACAATAATGAATAAATATTGTTCACATTTTTTGGCAATTGGTACTGTGCCATAATGTTTCACAACTAACCAGATTATTCAATTGATCATGAACTCTCTGCTGCCTTTCTCCAAAATTGACGTGATTCTATCAAGTTATCAGCACTAAAAAGTTATGGCCAAACACGCCTCGCCCTCCTCGCCATCCCAAAGTAATCATTTGAATCTTTGAATCATCATGAAGGCGGCTGTAGGTTTTATGTTAATATTTTACTGTATTTCATCAACTTTGGGTTCTTACGCCCGTATGCATAGCTTACGATTTTACACAAATAACACGGTTCCGGTGAAGATTGAGTGTGAGGTTAGTTCTAGGAGCACTTTTAGCAAACATTTTAGGACTTTCTTTCAGGATGGCTCAAAAATATATTTGACTAGTCGCGACAAAGTAGTACAGCTGGCAAAGATCACTTTGACCACCAGTGGTGTGAGTACTACGTAAGTTGCAGAGCACCGATTTAGCGGTTTGCAGAATTATATAAATTCCCTTTTTTTCAGGCTAGATAAGCTGCTAAACAGCATTGACGAAAATGCATTTTTGAAAGGATGGCCTGTGAATAGTGATCTAACGATCTCTACAACAAACTCTGAAAGTGTCACAAATACGCTCCACGGAGAACTTTTCGTTTCGACGCCAACGATGGCTAAGGACCCAAACTTTTTGGTTCGAACAGTTCGGGGATCACAGACTATCGACAGAAGCACAAACTCAGACACCACCATCATGTTCCTTGCCGTTTATAATCCAGATAGGACCGGAAAACCAAACTACGCTCCATTCAATCAAGTCGGTGTATCGAATATCGTGCAGCCACGGGGAACGAACATCTACTTCTACCAGGCAATGCCAAGTGACTATTACACAGACGTGACAAATGTGAACACGACGAGATGGAACATTTTCGCGAATCCGCTGATGAATGTTTTCGCCAGCAATCCCCACAACTCTTTCTTCGATAAAATCGATCCTATTCAATTTTCGACGTCCGTGTGGTTCAGGAGTACCGGAGGCTTCAAATTGGATGTTTCAGAGGCATACGGTAGGTTTGAACTTGCTTAGGCGCGCACCTATTACCTAAATTACTTTATTTTCAGTTGACACTATGTCTATCAATTCGACATCCGTGAGTGTTACCGGCATGTCCAACAGTCAACTGTTCAGCAACACAAGTTCTGTTAACTTCTTGTCGGCAGGGACAAATCGGTTAGGGTACAGCGGATATATCCTGAACACCGACATGTTTGCGACAGTAAATCTGACGGTTCAACTCTCTGGACAATCTGGAGCCACTGATTCATACACGTAAGTTATATGCCAGTTCCTCGATAGCACACAAAATATTGAAAAATGTACAAGAAGTATCAGACACTATCCGGGAGCCGGAAGTACCTAAGATCACTGAGCCAAAGTTTCCGATGGGGACTCATGATCTCGAAATCGGCACTATGTCAAATTACAGAAGTGCAAGGATTTTCAGAATTTTCGGAGAAACCTAAACGTCTTCTAGTTCAGTGCGATCGAAAAATCTTCCAATCATCCTTAATTTCAGAACATCAGGCTCTCAAGTGAACGACGATTTTCATGAGGTGGAGTGGCCTGCTCAGAGCATGCAGCTGATTCCGAGTTCTATTGAGATGGGACTCTACTACGTTCAGTACTTCAATATGGACACCGGTGCACCGACTACTACTTCGGCAGCACTTTCCTCAACTGCTTCTACTCCATCAATTGCTTCTACAGCTACTTCAGCCGCAACGAATCCTCCAACAACAACAGCAGGGGCCTCGACAAACTCTCCAGCAACAAATCCGCCAACCACCTCGCGGCCAATAACTGCCAGTCAATCAACAACTTCCCAAAATGTTGAAACAACTACTAAGCTGGGCCTAACTGCCTCGATAACTGTATCCATGATGATTACCTTGTTACATAATATTTTGTTTGCTTAAGAATGGGTGTTTCCTTTTTGTGTTTATCATCATTCGACATGAGTCACTAATAAAATTATTTGATTTTTTCTGGCAAAAAAACTTATTTTTTTCAAAACTATGAACATATTGCTATTAAGTTTATTATTTCTTCAATCCATCAAATTATCAAGCGGGTTGATCCGACTTTCCGAGGTTACTGACAAAGGTACACTGGTTTTAGCCGTTGAGGTACTAGATAAGACAGACTACGAACTACAATATGATAGTTATAGATTGGAGCCAACCTGTTCTTATCATCCTCTGACGATGCTCCGTTACTTCAGAATATTCAAATTATCAACAAAGACACGACAAAATCAGCTTTGGATCTGAAGAACTTGGGAATTAACAAGGATGGTTCTAGAATCGGATGGGAAGCTATCGGACTTATAATCTTAAACTCTACGAATACGATTTCGGATGCTCAAAATATGACAGGCTTCTTGTACTTTACCACGTTGACGCAGGCTCAAGGCAGGTATCAGGGGTGGGCGGCGATTAACGCTCGGCAAATTCGGCAGATCGGCATTTCGGCGGTTTGCCGATGTGCTGGAAATGTTCGATTCAGGCAATTTGCCGGTTTGCCGGAAATTTTAATTCCAGCAATTTACCGATTTGCCGGAAATGTTCAATTCTGGCAATTTACCGATTTTCCGGAAAATCAAATTCAGGCAATTTGCCGGAAATGTTCAATTCTGGCAATTTGCCGATTTGCCGGATAATCAAATTCAGGCAATTTGCCGGTTTGCCGGAAATGTTCAATTCTGGCAATTTGCCGATTTGCTGGAAATTTCAATTCTGGCAATTTGCCGATTTGCCGGAAAATCAAATTCAGGCAATTTGCCGATTTGCCGGAAATGTTCAATTCTGGCAATTTGCCAATTTGCTGGAAATTTCAATTCAGGCAATTTGCCGGTTTGCCGGAAATTTTCAATTCCGGCAATTTTCCAATTTGCCGAAAAAAGTCGTTTGTCGCCAGTCCGTCATAGAAAAATGTGAAATTTTCCATTAGAAAAATACATCCGCGTACTTCCAGTAGGAAAAAATCACTTTCAGACCCGAATTTCTTGGTCTATTCAGTAGATCAACGGCGGAACATATCCTCTGACCGAGATGACTTGACTTTGGTGTTTTTGAATCAAGACCTCAAAATGCAAAACTCTCAGCTTTACGTGCCCGAAATGTCTTCTCGAGTTTCAGGACTCGAAACTTCTGCGGTAAGTGATCTCACAAGTTTCTCGCATCTTTTACCATAGGTGGAAGATCTCATGCCATAGGTGGATGATCAGATACCATAGGTGGAAGATCAGATACCAAAGGTGGAAGCTCTTATACCATAGGTGGAAGCTTTTATACCATAGGTGGATGATCTCATACCATAGGTGGATGATCAGATACCATAGGTGGAAGATCAGATACCATGCAAGTTTGCAATAAACTATGCAACTTCCAGACATCCAGCGTCTCGATCTACTGGAATACGCCCACTGAGAACTACAAGGACCCCGATTCAGATGATAGCAGCCAACAACGAATCTTCTCGAATCCGTTGCAAATTGGAACAGTTAATTATTATTTTGGCAATGTTGAGCCCATGAACATATTCAATCGTGTATGGTACATTCGATCCAGTGGGAAGATGAAAGTTCAAGTGGAGCCGAAATTCGGTAAGATAGCCTCATAACTAGCACGGAAACCGAATCGGAAAAATGAGAACCGAAAAAGAAAATGTAAAAAAAAGAAGAAAAATATATAGCATTGGCTGAATATAAGTCAGCAATTAGAACGTGTAAAAAGACAAGTAAGAGGACCTACTAAAACGGACTCAGGCGCAAAAACGTCTGCCGCGCCCGCCGACCTCTGCCTGCCTCGCGAGCCGCATCTCCTGCGGCACGAAACCCGAAAAGTGTCGGCCGCGGCGAAAACACCAAGCCTTTGACTTCTCGCCATGGTGCAGGAATGAGGCGTGAGGCAGGCTTCAGGCCCTGAAACCGCTTTCATGGAAGTCCTACTTTTGATATTCTGGGCCCAATCATAATGGAATTTTAGTGATTCAAAATAGTTCCAAACAGTTCATCCAAACGCACCAAATTTTTCGCAGAGGATCCAAACGGCTCAGCAACAACTAACGCGACGACGACAGGATTGGTGATGTGCTCCTATGCTCCTGAAAACTTGAAGATCAATATGATATCATCGTCTTCATCGACGGCGGCGAGTACGGGGCTCGTTGTTTTGTATAATGTCATCAATCCCGTTGTGTTCAAAATGGATGGCTTTGATTTTGTGTGAGGTTTTTTTTTACAGGATTGGTCACAGAACGTGCCCTTATTTTATTTTGCAAAGGTTTTGCAATTTCCATATTTAATATAGGAGGAAGAGTCAGAATAACCCCACAATACTATGAATACCATTTTCATCGATTATTTTTTTAGAATCACTAACAAAAGCGAGCTGAGAAATGAGCGGGATGGCACAAATGAGCCTGTTTCGTCCAGCTTTATCGAGATAAGTTCAGACGTTTCGATAGCTGGTCGATTTGCAGTACAATATTTCAAGATAGGTGGGTTTTTGTCAGGAGAATATGAGCTCAAGGGTGGACAAATTTTTTTCGCCAATTTTGGCGAATCGGCAAATTGCCGGTTTGCCAGTTTCTATGGAAATCTTCAATTCCGGCAATTTTTCAATTTCTCGGAAATTTCGATTCAGACAAATTGCCGATTTTCCGGAAATTTTCAATTCCGGCAGTTTGTCGATTTGTCGAAAATTTTCCGGCCAAATCGGCACTGTGCCGAAAATTTCCAATTCCGGCAATTTATCGATTTGCCGGAAATGTTGAATTTCGGGAATTTGCCGGTTTGCCGGGAACTTCAATTCCGACAATTTGCCGAATTGCCGGAAATTTTCAATTCCGGCAATTTGCCGCCGATTTGCCGGGAATTTTAAATCCGGCAATTTGCCAATTTCTCGGAAATTTCGATTCAGACAAATTGCCGATTTGCCGGAAATTTTCAATTCCGACAATTTGCCGGATATTTTCAATTCCGGCAGTTTGTCGATTTGCCGGAAATTTTCATTTCCAGCAATTTGCCGATTTGCCGGAAATTTTCAATTCCGGCAATTTGCCGCCGATTTGCCGGGAATTTTAAATCCGGCAATTTGCCAATTTCTCGGAAATTTCGATTCAGACAAATTGCCGATTTGCCGGAAATTTTCAATTCCGACAATTTGCCGGATATTTTCAATTCCGGCAGTTTGTCGATTTGCCGGAAATTTTCATTTCCAGCAATTTGTCGATTTGCCGGAAATGTTGAATTTCGGGAATTTGCCGGTTTGCCGGAAACTTCAATTCCGACAATTTGCCGATTTGCCGGAAATGTTCAATTCCGACAATTTGCCGAATTGCAGGAAATTTTCATTTCCAGCAAATTGCCGGAAATTTTCAATTCCGGCAATTTGCCGATATGTCGGAAAATTTCATTTCCGGCAATTTGCCGATTTGCCGGAAATTTTCAATTCCGGCAATTTAGTCATAAATTGGCTCAAATTAATTCTAAATTTTTCAGAAGGCTTCACTTTTCCAACTCTATCAACTACACCCGAAACAGTGGCAACCACCAAAATTGCGACGAAATCTTTCGAATTTCTCAGTTTCAGCGTTACAATTCTTATTCTGGCATTGAATGTATAAATTTACTATTTCAAATAATATCAGTTAAATTTGTGAGGCATTGCGACCAATCAGCGATGAGCAAGAGGCGTGGCTAGCGGCGCTGATTGGTTTGAACATTTTTTCTAGGATTTTGGGGAATTTTAGGGTGGATTTTGATATTTTTTTCCAGAAATTAAAAGCGGTGCCAAATTGCCGATGTTTTGCCGAAAAGTTCAAGATTTTACGATAAAAATGGGGTTCATTTGGAGGCCATGGATGGTGAATACACAAAATAATCGGAGCTCGGAGCCTTCGGAATTTGGAGAACACAAAAAAATTGGGTTTTTAGAAAGAAATAATTGAATTTTTAGAGAAAGATATGATGATAATTGATTTTAAAAAAAGTATGGGCGGTTTGTGTGTGGTGGTCAGATTTTAACAGCATATTCAACAACAAGGGAGGTGTGAACAGGAAAAGAGGGAATGATGATGATCAATTGTGGAAAAGAAAAGAGGGGGAAAAATTGAAAAAAAAAACAAATAAAATAATTATAAAAATGAAGAGATAAATTAGGTTAAAACAAGAAGAAATAATGATAATAAAGATGGCAAAAAAAAAAGAAAACAACGTGAGCGTTAGTTGGAAAACTCGGAGAGCCGATTCTGAAGAGCTGTGAGCTCGGTGCCAAGGTTTTGAAGTGAAAGAGAAGCCGAGACGTCACACGATCGACGGATGAATGGTAGAATGTGTGTGAGACAGTCACGAGCGGTTGATCTTCTGGAAATTTGGCGGAAATTAAGGAAAAGTGGAAGGGTTTGTGGAGATTTTAGGAAAGTGACGACACAGGAAACGATTGGAAACATTCGGAAAAATTTTTATAAGGTTTCGGGTTTTCTATTGTGAATAAAAACAATGAAAACCGATATATTGCGTTTTTTTTTCGATATTTCTACTTGAAAATGGGTATTTCTACGATTTTAACTCAAAAAAGGTACTTTCTGCATTTTATATGATTTTTCATGATTTTTTTCTAATGTGGTGGGCAAAATTTTCCTGAATTTTTCCAGTCTTAACTGAAAAAATCGAAATTTTCAGTTTTTTTTTTGCCAAACACCGAATTTTGAACAGTTTTTCTTATCTTTTTCCTAAATTTTCGGTTATTTTTTTAATTTTTCTCACCTGCTATGAGGTAGTATTATATTTTAATTATGTTTAAAATACCCGTATTCAAAAAAAAATGTTTTTAACCTAATTCGTGCTTTAAAAAAGGAAAGAGAGTAGAAAAGTAGAAAAAGCAGAGAACAAACACAAAATTGAGTGACCTAATTAAGCTTTGAAATTATGGAATAAAAAACTCACAATCTCGAATGGTTCCTGTTTCTGACAATTTTTAAATATTCGTATTCAAATATTCGAAAACTTTATCCATTTTTCGAAAAATTTCCCGAATATTTCAGTTTAATGGAGAAAACATGAATTTTCCAGTTTTGTTTAGAATTTTTTTTGAGCAGTTTCGGGGTTTTTTATTGTGAATAAAAACAGTGAAAATCAATTTTTCTACTTTAAAATGCGTAAAATTTTACGATTTTTTAATTCAGAATTTAATTCAAATAAATTTCAACGTTTTTCTTGGGTTTTTTCCTGCATTTTATCTGTTTTTCCATAATTTTTTTCAATCTATTGAACAAAATTTGCAAAAAAAAAAGAAGAAATTTTATGTTTTTTTGCCAAAAGCGGAATTTTGAGCAGTTTTTCTGAGAATTTTTCGGTTTTTTTTTCCAATTTTTCTCACCTGCTATGAGCCGTAGGCATATTTTCGAGCTCTCTGACGACAGTTCTCGCCATTTTGAGCACAACTTTCGTGATATATTCCTGTCCCCGAGAATTATGAGTCCACCAGGCATCACCACCGGCTCGAAACTCGTCCGACGCTGTGCGTAGGAACTCGCAATTGCTTAAATTGATTTTTTTGCACAAAAGCGGATAGAATGATGGCGGAAGGATGTGTCGTTGTTGTTGAACACTTTCACCGATAACACCGCCTGAACCAATTTCGAGAATTCGACGAATCACAAATTCTCGTGGAAAGTATTTAGTGTCTCTGTAGACTGAGAAGAGCTCTCCAATTGTATTTGAAAGTTGCTCACACAGGGTTCCTTCGTCTTGAGCTGTTGTGAACTCTGCAAAAAAAATCAAGTTAGTTTGTATTAATTTTAGTTGATTTTTCGGGGGGCACTTTTGCTATCATTACTTATATATAAAAAATACTGTCCGTCTGTCCATAGTGTGTAGTCTACGTAGTCTTTGTAGTGTACAAAGTTTTGGCTTATGAAGGAATATTGGTTTCGGGTTAGTGGGCGGATATGGTCGGGGTACTGTAGGTATACGGTAGGGTTACTGTAGTTTTCGAAAAATTGATTTTTCGTCTTTTGAAGGGATATTGGTTTCGGGGTAGTGGGCGGATATGGTCGGGGTACTGTAGGTATACGGTAGGGTTACTGTAGTTTTGGAAATTTTGATTTTTCGTCTTATGAAGGAATATTGGTTTCGGGGTAGTGGGCGGATATGGTCGGGGTATTGTAGGTATACGGTAGGGTTACTGTAGTTTTGGAAATTTTGATTTTTCGTCTTATGAAGGAATATTGGTTTCGGGTTAGTGGGGGGATATGGTAGGGGTACTGTAGGTATACGGTAGGGTTACTGTAGTTTTGGAAATTTTGATTTTTCGTCTTATGAAGGAATATTGGTTTCGGGGTAGTGGGCGGATATGGTCGGGGTATTGTAGGTATACGGTAGGGTTACTGTAGTTTTGGAAATTTTGATTTTTCGTCTTATGAAGGAATATTGGTTTCGGGTTAGTGGGGGGATATGGTAGGGGTACTGTAGGTATACGGTAGGGTTACTGTAGTTTTGGAAAATTTGATTTTTCGTCTTTTGAAGGGATATTGGTTTCGGGTTAGTGGGCGGATATGGTCGGGGTACTGTAGTAGTACTGTAAGGGTACTGTAGGTATACGGTAGGGTTACTGTAGTTTTGGAAATTTTGATTTTTCGTCTTTGGAAGAGGTAATGGGTTGTATGTATGGTGAGGAATAATAAATTTGGCGAGAAATTCAAATTTTCTGAGAAAAAAACTTTCTAGAAAAATCTGAAAAGTGCTAGAATTTTCTAAGAAGTTCTGGAAATGCCGCTAAAATTTTTCTTAGAATTTTCTTGAAGGCCCGCAAAACTGTTTAACTGTACAAAAAGCTTGCATTAGCACGCTTTGCGTGTGCTCCGACTGGTAAAATTATACAAAAAAGTGTGTAAAATCTGAATTTTCAGCAAAATTCTACGGTTTTCGGCATTTCTAGCTATTTTTTTTTCTGATTTTAAGCTTGTTTTTGTGGTTTTTTTTGTTAAAAACAAAGGCAGAAAGGTCCGCAGAAAATAACGAAAATCCGAATTTTTAGTCATTTTCAGCAAAATTTTATGGTTTTCGCGGATTTTTAGCACTTTTCGAATAACGTTTTTGAAGTTTCAGTGATCTAATTCAGTGAGTTTTGAGCTGGTTTTTGATACTTTTTAAGGATTTTCAAACAGAAAATCTTTTAAAATCAGCATTTTTCAGCTATTTTAAGCAATAAAAACATTTTTTACAGGATTTTTGTATAGCTTAACTTTTTCGCATTTTTTAGTAAAATTTACGAAAAAACTCTGCATTTTAAGCAAAATTCTATGGTTTTCGCAAATTTTCCGTAGTTTTTGACATATTTTTTTACGGTGAAAAAAAAATTTCAAAGAGTAAAAATCTGTAAAATCTGAATTTCGGCAAGATTTTGTGAGAATTTGGGTATTTTCGTAGATTTTTTAGCTTGTTTTTCTATGTTTTTAGGTAAAAAAAGGATTTTTACACAGAAAATAACTAAAAAACTGAGTTTTCAGCCACTTTTATCAAAATTTTGTGGTTTTCGAAACTTTTCCTGAGTTCTTAAAACGATTTTTTGACAATTTGAATGATTTTTTTTAATTGATTTTTGAATTTTTTCTTGATAATTTTGGTGAAAAATAGTTTTTTGTGTGGTTTTCGTGAATTTTCGGCAATTTTTTTTTTCAACCAAGTTTTGACAATTCCAATTTATTTTATAGAATAGCGATATTTTGGCATTTTTCTGAAATTTTTGCTATTGTCGGTGAAATTTCATGCGTTTTCCCCGGTTTTTTGAGGCAATTTTTTGTATTTTTTTAAACAAAAAGTACTCTTTTAAACTTTTAAACTTTTTTAATCGTTGAAATTCGAATTAAAAAAAATTTTTTTGAAGATTTTCGACAAAATAGGTAATTTTCAGGCAATTTTCACGTTTTTTCGGCGAATTTTTCCAACTTTTCGCGGTTTTGACGATTTTTTTTTGAGTTTTTTTAAAGCGAAAACCCTAATTTTAAAGAAAAAACGAACCATCTTGGATGATATCCTCCCACGTTTCGAATATATGCTTTTCCACATACATTCCAGCACAATGGAGCAGTGAGAGCTTGATTTTGTGCAGCTTAAATGGTACAACGTATTGAAGAAGCAACTCTTGCAGTGAAAGAATCGGCCCATCGAGTTTTCTGACGAATTCCTGATTTCGAGCCGACGCCGACGCCGAGCAGCCGAGAGCATCTTTAATTCTCATTTGAACATTTGCCACGTCGAGCCGATCACGGAGCTCATCAATATTTGTAGTTACAGTTGAATCCTTACAAGATTGAGCACATAGAATTGCGTGGGAGAGGTAGGCGCATCGTTGGGTCAAACCCATTTTCCAGCTGCAAATTTTGAGAATTTTCAATTTAGAATAATTTTTTTTTAAAACATCAACTTTTTTCGCAAAAAAATAAACATTTTCTAATTTTTCAAAAAAAAAATGGGAAAAGCGAATTTTTTCAAAAAATACCACTCTTTTTTTTCAAAACCACTCAATTTACATTGTTATTTCAATAAAACCTGTAAATTTCAATTTTTAAATGTGGAGTACCGAAATGTGTGATACTTTGCTTTTTTAGACCAAAATTGGTCCAAAACTACCGAATTTCCTAATGAGACGTTCTGAAAATTTCCCAAAAAAAAAGTTATGGCGGTTCAATGTTCGGCAAAATAAGGCTCATTTGCAGCTAAAATCGAAATTTTTTCCAACTTCTCGGTGTTGCAACGTCTGGAACCTAACTTTTATTTATTCATCACTTTTTTAATAAATATTGTGGTCTTTGAGTGAGCGTTTATTCGTTGATTTAAGCACATTTATGGTCTTTGTGGCACAAATAAAAGTTACATTTTGTGCCCCAAAGACTATAAATGTACTTAAATCAACGAATAAACGCCCAATCAAAGACCACAATATTTATTTAAAAGTGATGAATAAATAAAAATTAGGTTCCAGGCGTTGCGACACCGAGAAGTTGGAAAAAATTTCGATTTTAGCTGCAAATGGGCCCTATTTTGCTGAACTTTGAACCGACATAACTTTTTTTTGAGACATTTTCAGAGCGTCTCATTACGAAATTTGGTAGTTTTGGAACATTTTGGGTCTAAAAAAGCAAAGTATCACCTTTCGATACTCCACTTTTGAAAATTGAAATTTACATGTTTTTTCTAACAATGTAAATTGAGTGGTTTTGAAAAAAAGAGTGGTATTTTTTGAAAAAATTCGCTTTTTCCATTTTTTTTTTTTGAAAAATTAGAAAATGTTTATTTTTTTGCGAAAAAAGTTGATGTTTTTTTTTAAATTATTCTATTTTTTACCGAAATTTGCGAAAACTTCAAAAAAATTTTTTTTCTTTTCTTCAAATAAATCTTTTTTAAGGAAAATTTCCCAAATTTTAAATATATTTTCGGAAAAACATTATGAAAAATTACTTTTTTGATACTTTTTCAAATTTTACAAAGTATTTCTTCAATTTGGGCAGAATCCCAAAAAAATTCTGTGGGGGGCACAATTTTTCAAAATTTTCTACAGCATTTTGTGATTTTTAAAAAATAATTTTTCCCTAAAAATCTGAATTTTTTAAAGCAATTTTTTCAAACTTACAGGAATTTTGTACAGAAAAGTCAAGAATATAGAAAAAAAATCGATTTTTTCGCTTGTTTCGAAGTATTTATTTTTGTGAAAATTAAAAAAAAAAAACTAAAATTTACATTTTTTGAAGCAGAAATAATGTATTATCTAAAGCTTCTCTGAAAAATGTCAAATTCTTAAAATTTGTTCAATTTTTTAAATTTTACATCAATTTTGTATGACAATTTTCAGATAAAAATATTCCCAATTTTCGAGTTTTTCCCAGAAAAAGGCAACTTTTTTGAATTTTTCAGCAAAAATATTTCAATTGTTAAACTTCCTGTACTGATTCCGATTCATTTCATATAGGAAATAATTTCATCACAAATCTGTTCATTATATTTTATTCCGAAATTTGTGAAAACTTTTTAAAAAACAATTTTTTTTTCAAAATAAACCCTACAGTTTTCAGTTCAATTTCAGTTTTAAAAATGGAATTTTCAGATTTTCCATTTTTAATAAAAATTAAATTGTGATAAATAGAATTTTTCCAATTTTCTCGCAAAAATTACTGAAAATAGGGGAAAAAACGGACTTTGTGCCAGAAAATAGTCTCTCGATTTATCTTTTAAAGTTACTCTTTCCGTTATTCTGCAAACATTTTTTCTGAAAAAAACCACCTCAAAACACGTTTTTCGCTGAAAAATCATCATCATTTAAAGCTATTTTCAGGATTTTCTGACTTTTTGAAGAAAAAATACGGTAATTCTGAAAACTTCTATATGCTCAATAATTATTTTTAAAATTTAGTTTGCAAAAAAAAATCCTAATTTTTGGAGCGAAAATTATGGAATTTTTCAAAAGAGTATCGAGAAAGCGCCCGGAATTTCAATTTCTCTCCATTTTCGATTAATTTATCACTTTTTAATTGAATTTTTCGTGTTAAATTTTTTTTTTGAAGATTTTCACTGAAAAATCTCTAAAATATATGATTTTTTGTGTGATTTCTCCTCCACACTAACTTATCATTTTCAGCCAATTTGCTCAAAAGCCTTGCGGCTTTATCATAATTTCCGCTCTTCTCATAGAACCTCCACAACAGATCGAAATATTTTTGCCCGCGGCCAGCGTTGATCTCCTGTACCAGGAAGAACTCGATAAACGGAGATTTGCTCTGTAGAATCACATTCGTCTTGTTCTTCGTCAGCAACCATCGGAAGACGGCTGCGTGGGCGAGTTGATCGTCTGAATTGAGTACTGCATTGATCATAAGATCTCGGTTGACTGCAGTGTCACGTGGCACTTCTGATGTCGCTTCGTCTTCTAATTTGTCCAATACATCGGTTATTACTCTGTAAATTGATAAAAAATTTTTGGAAGTTTTTACGTTGAACACTGCAACTTTTTCCTCACGAGGGACGAGGAAAAGTGGTTTCTAGGCCATGGCCGAGGGGCCGACAAGTTTCAGCGGCTATTTATCTTGCTTTGTTTTCCGCCTGTTTTCTTTTGTTTTTCATCGATTTTTTTCGTTTTTTCTTAATAAAACTGATTAATAAATATTTTTTGCAGATGCTAAAACAATTTCCAAGTTAAAAAATTATGTATTCAGTCGGCAAGCAGCGGTGAAATTGGGCAATGTAAAATGATGGATTACGGGAATACAAAACCTAAATTTTTTTTGAAACATGATACATATGCTGCTTAGATGCTGAAACTACCTGATTTTCATAACGAGACCGCTGAAAAAGTTTTGAGGTTTCCAAAATTCAACTTTTTTGGTGAAAAAGTCGAGATTTTCGCACAAAAAGTTGAATTTTGAAAACCTCAAAACTTTTTCAGCGGTCTCGTTATGAAAATCAGGTAATTTCAGCATCTAATCATCATATGTATCATGTTTCAGAAAAAGTTTAGGTTTTGTATTCCCGTAATCCATCATATTACAATGCCCACTTTCACCGCTGCTTGCCCACTGAATACATAATTTTTTTACTTGGAAATTGTTTTAGCATCTGCAAAAAATATTCATTTATCAGTTTTAATAAGAAAAAATGGGACAAAGCTGTGAAAAACAAAAGAAAACAGACGGAAAACAAAGCAAGATAAATGGCCGCTGAAACTTGTCGGCCCCTCGACCATGGCCTTAGTGATCAAAGAGCTAAATATTTTATTTTGAATTAAAGATTTTGCTTCAATGCTTCAAAATATCCAAAATAGTCTCAAATTAAGAAAATCCAGAAAAAAACGAAAAAAAATCACGAAAGAATGAAAAATGCAACCTTTAAAAACGTGATATTTAAATTTTGGCTAAATTTCCTCCAAAATAAGATCAGCATCTTCCAACTCCGCCCACTCCATCTGATTGGTTCAAAAGTGAGTGGGCGTAGCAAATCGCTGATTGGTTCGGGAGTTCTCATTTTGGATGAAATTTAGCCAAAAATCCGTATTGACCGTTTTTTTCGCGTGGTTGTTTTTTCTATTAGGTTTTGAAAAAGTTTATTTGATACTGTTTTCTTTTTTTTTTAACCGAATTCATCATTCACATTTTTACAAGAACACAAAATTCCGAAAAATGCGTATTGCACAACATATTTGACGCGGAAAATATCCCGTAGCGAAAACTACAGTAATTCTCTAACTGACTACTGTAACGCTTGTGTCAATTTACGGGCTCAAATGGATTAAAATCATATACTTATCGATGAAATATTGAAAATTGAATTTAAGCAAAAAATGAGAATCATTCGAAAAAAAAATTAATTTCAATCAATTGAGCCCCCGTAAATCGACACAACAGAGGCTACAGTAGTCATTTAGAGAATTACTGTAGCTTTCGCTACGGGATATTTTGCGCGTCAAATATGTTGCAAAATACACACGTTCAGAGAACTTTGTCAATAACACAATCGATATCACAAAAGTCTAATTAATTACAAAAACGTTAATTTACTAATTGCAATTTTTCCATAAGGTCTTTGTTATAAAATAATGGATTAATGGAAACTTTAATGGAAAAATTCCGTTTTTTTTAATAAATAAATACGCATAATGTTCTGTGTTAAAAAAAACTACTTTTGGCAAAGGATCTACAAATTTTGTTTGACAAAATATTCGTGTCACGAATTCGACATATATGATTTTCACAATTAAAACGCTGGAAATCTCTCTAAACTAGAACGTTCAGCTGGAAAATGCTACACTATAACCTCCAAAAACCCCAATTTTCCAGCTCAAAAACTATGAAAATTCCCGTTTTCTCCCTCCACTCTCACTGACCCCAAAAAACCATTATATTCCCACTTTCCCCTTCAAACAGCGTCTTCCACTACTATCTATTACCTCTGACAATTCTTCCCAAACCGCCCAATAACAATAAAATCAATAAAACGCCAATAGTTATCATCATCACTGCGCGCGAGCGTTCGCACACACACACACACAAATACATCCCAATACCCACAGATTACTTCATTTTCTTTTATTTTCTCAATTTTTCACCTACTCCAAAACTATGAGTTCCTACAATCATTATCATCATCATCAAATTTCCCACCAACAACAACAAGAAAATCAGCAAAAATGCTCGGAAAATGGTGGAAATTCCAGTGAAAATGTACTCCGTCAGCTGATTTTTGTGTCGATTGAGAATAAGATGGAGGAGGAGAAGTCGGGTGTTCCGGCTGTGAATTATGCGAAGAAAGAGCCCGGAATGACGAAAGATCAGCACATTATTCGTGTGAGGGATAGTGTTGAGGCAATGCTTCATTCAATTGAGGAACGCTTAACTGGTTAGTTTTTTTTTTTTTTTTTTAAAGTTTGTGCTCGTGTAGGCCCCATGGAGAAGTGGATATTATGGTTTTTGGCGTAAACGTTATTGTTATTGACAAAGTTCTCTGAACGTGTATTGGGCAACATATTTGACGCGCAAAATATCCCGTAGCGAAAGCTACAGTAATTCTCTAAATGACTACTGTAGCGCTGTTGTGTCGATTTACGGGCTCAATTGATTGAAATTAATTTTTTTTTTTCGAATGATTCTCATTTTTTTGCTTAAATTCAATATTTCATCGATAAGTAAATGATTTTTTTAATCCATTTGAGCCCGTAAATTGACACAAGCGTTACAGTAGTCAGTTAGAGAATTACTGTAGTTTTCGCTACGGGATATTTTCCGCGTCAAATATGTTGTGCAATACGCATTTTTCGGGATTTTGTGTTCTTGTAATAATGTGAATGATGAATTCGGTTAAAAAAAGAAAACAGTATCAAAATCGATTGTGGCCATTTTTGTAAAAATTAAAATCACCAATCATTATATCTTATCTGTGCTGAAGTTTTCGGTTTTTGCCGGAGGAAAACCTAGCCCTGTTTCGGCAAACGGCAACTTTCAGGCACTATTTGAAGCTTTTTTGAAGCTTTTCAACAAAAATAAATGTGCGTTTGCCGAAAACTACCACATTTCGAAAAAAAAAATTACCTAGTTTCAGCTAAAATCTCCAATTTTGGTCACTGTTCTGTGTGTCTAATTATCATCATTTACTGCATAATTTGGTGATTTCTCTCATGTGTTATTTCGTTGATTAAGTCCAAAAATGGCACCTATCGTCTTTAAATGTACATTATTAATCAACAAAATCAAATGAGATGTTATTACCAAATTATGAAATAAAGGATGATAATTTGGCACAGAAAAGTGACGACCAAAATTGTATTGGAGATTTTAGCTAAAACCAATTTTCCAATTTTTTTTAAACCGAAACTTCGGAACCGCCATAAAATTTTTGTTGAGCAGTTTCATTACGAAATTCGTTCATTTTAGCACATTTTGGGGTTATATGTGTCTTCAAAACTTTTCAAAAAAGAGAAAAAGTGGCAAAGAACTCGCAAATTCGGTTAAAAATCATAAATTCTCCACGAGGAATAATACACAGTTGAAATTACTTTTTTTTTTTTGTTAATTAGAATTTAGTTTTTGACGTTTTTCGGAGTGAAAAAAAGTAAAAATTCCGCATTTTCAGGCAGAAAATTATGAGCTCACAATCAGTCAGAATCGTCGTGTCAACAAAGAAAAATTGGCTTTAAATATCACTTTTCACGTGTATTTCTCTTCTTTTTCCACCGTTTTTTTTTGTTGTATATTTGAAATTTTCAATGTGTCGTTTTTTTTTTGCCTGAAACTTTCGTTCAATAAAATTCAGAAGCATCAAAATTTTTGCTTGCAAGCTTCATTCAGATTCCAATCAATTTTCAGTGATATAAATGTGAAGTTTCGAATTTTCGCTCAAAAATTGTTTAGATTTTTTAAATTAAAATTTTTAATTTTTAATTGTATAGTGTTTTAAGTTTTAACGTAAAATTTCAGACTGAATATTCAAATTTTCAAATTGAAAAATGTCTCGTTTGAGCAAATTTCGCTCAAAATCCTGAATTTTCAGCACATTTCCAATGAAAATTGGACACATTTCGCTACAATTTTCAGTGATAAATGTCGAACTTTCGCTTAAAAATGGTTTGTTAATTCCCGTTTTGAACGATTTTTAAAATCAATTTTTCTACTTTTTGAGCTAATTTCTCGTAATTTTATCAATTTTCGATATTTCGATCATTCGACAGTTTTCAATCTGAAAAATGTTCAATTTGAGCAAATTTAATTTTCATCAAACTTTTCAAAAAATCATGAACGTCTTGAAGTGAATTTTCTCGATCTTGAGCAATTTTTCAGTGAAATTGCACAAAATTTTCTCGATTCTTAAAGGTGGAGCAGCGTCAGTGGGGAATTGCTTTAAAACACGCCTATGGTACCACAATGACAGAATATCATGATAAAAAAATTCAAAAAATTTTTCTAAATTTTATATGATTTTTTGAAAATTAAAAAAATCTCAGTTTTTGCCTAATTCCTATTTGAATTACCGCCAATTGAACTCGTTCGATGGAGCGCGCTTGCACGTTTTTAAATTGATTTATTTTATTTTTTGTTATTTTTCACCGATTTTTAATATTTTCGGTGTATTTTTGCTTGAATTTTTCGATTAAAAAAGGACGCGCATACAGGCGTAAATCTGTGAAATTAATTAATTCAGGTGTGTCAAATCGTTTAAAAGCGTTACTTTTTCATTTTTACGCCTGTCAGCGTGCTTTTAAATCGAAAATTCAAGCAAAAATACACCAAAAACATTGAAAATCGTTGGAAAATAATAACAAAAAATAAAATAAATAAGTTTAAAAACGTGCAAGCGCGCTCCATCGAACAAATCCAATTGGCGGAAATTCAAATAGGAATTAGGTGAAAACTGAGATTTTTTAAATTTTCAAAAAATCATATAAAATTTAGAAAATTTTTTTATCATGATATTCTGTCATTGTGGGGTACCGTAGGCATGTTTAAAAGCAGTTTCCACACTGACGCTACTCCACTTTTAAAACATTTTTAGAAGTTTCTCGAGATTTACAGAAAGTTTCAAAAATTTTCAGTTTTCTCCAGAAGTTTCCAGAATATTCCAATAGTCCACAGAACTTTCAATAGTTTTTTCAAAGCGTTATAAAAAAAGTTCAGAAAGTTTCAAAACTTATAGAGAAAGTTCCAGAAAATTTAAGCATTTACAGGGAAATACCCATAAATGTCTGGAACTTTTACAAAAATTCTGGAGCTTTCCTAATAAAAAATATTAAGCGATTCCAGAAATTTTTGACTAAAAATAAACTTTTCCATCTTCTTTCTATTTTTCGTTTACCTATAACAATCCTCGCGCTTCTTCTCAGCACCCAACATTTCCGCATCCGATCCACTTCTTCCATGTTTGTACGCCAACAGTGCCAACTGCTTCGGATCATCTTTAGCAGCTCTCAAGAGGCAAAGCTCCACAATTGGCTCATAATCCTCGACGCTTTCAGCGAGTTGTTGGCACGTTGAAGCCAAAACCACTTTTCCAATCGACTGTTTGAACATCTCCACAGCACTCTGCACCAATCTCCGACGTGCTGCTCCCGGTCCTTGCTTCCTGGCGGCTTCTAGTTGCTCCATGGCAAATGTCACACAGGCATCATCTTCAGAGTACAAGTTTGGGCACAGCTGTCGAAGGCTCTCCGAAAGGATCTTCGTACCCGCCTCATCTCCCAGGAAATACTTGATCATTGCGCGAATCAGCTCAGCGTTGAGATTCGATCCATCTGACACCAAATGAGCCAGTTTTCGGGAGCTAAAGTTCGGCAGAAGCTGGGGATTCATTCCAGATGAGATTGCAGTCAGATTGTACTCGTAGGCCAGAAGCCATAGCGAAAGGGTCTCCAGTGTGGCGTCGATTAGCTTTCGGAGGCCTGCAAACATTGAAGAATTGTAAAATTGCTTTAAAAAATGCTTTCTTCGATTTTCGTGAAAATTGGAAAATTCATTTTCGATTTTTTAACAAATTTCAATATTTTTTTTTATTATTTTCCAATCCCAACTCCAATTATTTGTTTTTCAATAAAAAAACCGGAAAATACAGAATTTTCCGATTTTTCTGTTGGATTTTCGCAAAAGTGTGGATACATCTCAATTTCGACTATTTGTTTTAAATATTTCGGTGCTTTTTTTTGTTAACCTTTTGATAATTTCACTTAAAAAAAATAATTGATTTTACGAGAAACTTTTGTCATTTTTATAAAGTTTTTTTTTTGAGATAAACTAATTTTTTTTCTATTTTTGGGTAAAAAGTTTTTTTTTGGTAAAAAATTTTTTGAAAAAATTAAAATCAACCAATAATCTCGAAATTTAAGATAAAATTATTTAAAATCGAATTTTTTAGAAAATTAAAAAAAAAACGGTTTTTCAAAGTTTTTTTTTGTTTTCCGGATAATAATTTTTGATTTTTATCAAATTTCCGACAATTTTCGTGGAATTTATTCTTTAATTTTCGGCGGCAATTTCATTATCAAAAAATCTGTTTTTTTCTCGATTTAAATTAATTAATTTCTAGAGTTCCAATTTTTTGTTTCAACTTTTCGGGAAGAAACTTGATTGAAAAAACTGATTGAAAAAATTTGACTGAAAAATCCTGAAAAATCACTTTTTTTAAGGGAAAAATTTTTAAAAATTGAGATTGAATGACCACCAAAACTTATTTGAAATCGAATATTTTTTTAGAAATAATTTCTTGTCATTTTTCTTCATTTTTTTGGAAAAAAACTATTTTCGATTTTTGAGAATATTTCAACGTCGAAAAAAAATTAAATGAAATTTCGAAAAAAATTCCTTGAATAATTAAAAACACCTAATAGTCGAGAAATTTGATACAAAATTTTCCGATTTTTTTTTTAACGGATTTAGAACAAAAAAAACCCCCATTTTTCTAGCAAAAAAAATAGAGAAAATTATTTGAAATCGAATTTTTCAAAAAAAAAAAAAAAAACGGTTTTTTCTCAATATTTTTTTTGTTTTCCGGATAATAATTTTTGATTTTTATCAAATTTCCGTCATTCTTCAATTTTTCAATATTAGGTCTCCAAATAAGTTCCGGGTCAAAAATCATAACTTTTTTTGCCTTTTATCGATTTTTTTGAAACTTTGGGAATTTATGTTATCAACTATGACCTTTCATTTTGAAATGGTCACAAAAATTTTTGACCACCCGGAGTGCCCTAACTCGAAGCCAATTTTTTCAAGCACTTTTCTGATCTCGCTTTTTTGCAGCTTTGAACTAAGGTTTGTGTGCGGATTTTACTTTGTTTAGAATACATCGTAAGAAATCAACAAAAGTTTGGAAAAAATTTTTTTTTGGTTGGTCGTCAAAAAAACTTCAAAAAATTTTTTTTTCGAAAGTTTTTGATTTTTAGTATAAAAATGATGTAACCATGTGTAAACTATTTTTAAACATACAAAACATTTGAGTTTGAAATTTGGAATTCGAGAAATACTCAAAAAACTCAAAAATTCTTCGAAAAATTTTTTTTCCAAAATTTTGTTGTTTTCTTACAATGTATTCTAAACAAAGTAAAATCCGCATATAAACCTCAATTCAAAGCTGCAAAGAAGCGAGATCAGAAAAATGCTTGAAAAAATTGGCTTCGAGTTAGGGCACTCCGGGTGGTCAAAAATTTTTGTGACCATTTCAAAATGAAAGGTCATAGTTGATAACATAAATTCCCACAGTTTCAAAAAAATCGATACACAGCGAACAAAGTTATGATTTTTGACCCGGAACTTATTTGGAGACCTAATAATTCCGATTTTTGAAAATTAATTTTCGATTTTCCACGAATCGAAAATCGAACCTATAAGTGAGTGTCGTTCCAATGATGTAGCCTCATGATTGAGACGATCAGTCATATTCGATGAATATCCATTGAATTCCATCATCGGTACAAGACGATAGTCATCCATAAGTCTTGCAAGCTTCTGTATCTCTTCTTTCAGTGATTGAATCGATTCGGGCTCAAATGTAATTGTTAACTGTTTTCCGTTGAGCACTTCACAGATTGTATCATTCCAAACTGGAGCAACTAGACGTGAGAAATAATAGAAAAGAGCATCGTGACGTCGTGATGGTGACATTCTCATGTTTCCGTTGTGATGCCCTGATGCCATTGACATGTCCACTGAAAATTTTGGGGCGATTTTTTCGAATTTTTTGAAAATTTCCAATTTGTTTCACGCACTGCAACTTTTTCCTCACGAGGGACGAGGAAAAGTGGTTTCTAGGCCATGGCCGAGGGACCGACAAGTTTCAGCGGCCATTTATCTTGCTTTGTTTTCCGCCTGTTTTCTTTCGTTTTTCACAGCTTTTTCCCGTTTTTTCTTATTAAAACTGATAAATAAATATTTTTTGCAGATGCTAAAACAATTTCCAAGTAAAACTATTATGTATTCAGTGGACAAGCAGCGGTGAAAGTGGGCATTGTAATATGATGGATTACGGGAATACAAAACCTAAACTTTTTCTGAAACATGATACATATGATGCTTAAATGCTGAAATTGCCTGATTTTCATAACGAGACCGCTGAAAAAGTTTTGAGGTTTTCAAAATTCAACTTTGTGTGCGAAATTCTCGACTTTTTCACCAAAAAAGTTGAATTGTGAAAACCTCAAAACTTTTTCAGCGGTCTCGTCATGAAAATCAGGTAGTTTCAGCATCTAAGCATCATATGTATCATGTTTCAGAAAAAGTTTAGGTTTTGTATTCCCGTAATCCATCATATTACAATGCCCACTTTCACCGCTGTTTGCCCACTGAATACATAATTTTTTTACTTGGAAATTGTTTTAGCATCTGCAAAAAATATTTATTTATTAGTTTTAATAAGAAAAAACGGGAAAAAGCTGTGAAAAACGAAAGAAAACAGGCGGAAAACAAAGCAAGATAAATGGCCGCTGAAACTTGTCGGCCCCACGGCCATGGCCTAGAAACCACTTTTCCTCGTCCCTCGCGAGGAAAAAGTTGCAGTGTCGTTGAAAAAAAACTAATTTAAGTTTGCCCCTCGGCCATGGCCTAGAAAGTTTTTTAAAGGAATTTTTCTCGATATTGATAAAAAATAAAAGTTTTCGTTTTTTTTCCAATTTTTCGGTTTTGCTTAAAAAACCCGAAAATGGCCTTTAAGAACTTTATGATTTTCCGCATAAAAAGAGCCAAAACTTCAAGAATTTTTCCGCAAAAATAAGTTTTTCTAAAAATTTCCAATCACTTACACATCGGAGAAAACGGAGAACTAAAATGAGCCTGCGGCGGAGCTCCTCCAGCATTTCCATTTCTTCCATCAGTTCTCGGAGTCGATGAGAGTAACGGTGTCTTCATTCGATGCCTCCATTCAGCCATACTACTATCATTTGGTGACCATGACGTCGTCGTCGATTGATCGAGCATTCGTTGCTGCTCATTTTCAACAATTTCCGGCGCTTCTTTCAGACTATACAGAATTTGTTCGGCTTTTCCACGGATTCGTTCGTCGATCGGCGCGTCTGAAGTCAAAATTCGAAACGCCAGACAGAGCATTTCTGTTGAGCCGAGCTTCTGCCACAGCTGCAACGTGGCATTTCCCTCGACACCACCGTCGAATAGAGCTTCGCGAAGAGCATCCACAGCGTTGACATGGGTGAATTCAAAGACTCCTTCGTTGGAGCACACCAAAAGCTTTTGGTTTCCTGATTCCAATTGTGACCTGGAAAATTGGAGTATTAAAGTATTTTTCTGAGTTGATTTTGAAGTTTTTAACTTTGTCTTTTTTTTGGTTTTTCATTTAAAAAAATGCTGCGGAATTTAGAGAATTTTCCTCAAAAATGAAGAATTTTTTATATTTTCCGCTTTTTTTTTGGGACTATTGCCTTGCAATTTGGCGGTTTTCAACCGACTTATTGTAATTTTGATTAGAATTTTGAGAGAGATTTCTTGCACAGTTTTAGGCAAAAAAGTCGATTTTAGACAATTTTCACTGTTTTTTTTTCTGTTTTTTTCGAAAAGAAAGAAAATGATTGGTTTTTTTTTTGTTGAATCTTCGTAAAAATTCAGTTTCACAGTTCAAGCGACCTGGAACATTGGAGTTTTTTGGGGATTTTGGGGATTTTTGGAGATTTCAGGGTTAATTTTTTAAGATTTTATTGGAAAAATGCTAAAAATAGTATTTCTAAGCGATTTTGAGGAGTATTATTAAAAACTTTTAAATTATAATTTTGAGATATTTTGCACTGTTTTAGGGAAAAATTTTATTCTAGACAATTTTCAGTGATTATTTCTAATTTTTTAGTGAAAAATTGCGGAACTTTCCTCCAAAAAATGTAGAAGTTCGACATTTTTAGAAAATTAAACTGTAAAACCGAAATTATAAAATTTCAGTTTTACAGTTTAATTTTTTTCCATTTTTTCTTCAATTTTAGCCAAAAACTTTGCGATTTTTCGAGCTAAAAATAAGAAAAAAAGAAGTTTTTTTTCAGTCTCCAACGGCAGATTTTTGTGCAATTTCAGCCAAAAATCTCGCGAACTTCAAATTTTTCACTCAAAAATCCGCAATTTTACCTAAAATACGAGTGTGGATGTACTCGATCAACCAAGTGTCGTGGCGGTGGACGTGACTTCACTTTACATCTGGAAACCGTTTCAATCTCCCAAACGTGTCCACTAATATCACATTCGGTGGTGGATTCGACGAAAAACTGAGAAGATGGGTAGAAAAAGTTGGAAAATGCAAAGATCGTGTTCCGGTTGGCGGTGGCCATGGCGCAAATTGCTGAAAATTCAGATTTATGTAAAAATTGGCCTAAAATTTAGCCAATTTTTCAAGTTGAAAATGTAAAATTTTCAATTTAGATTTTTTGGGTCCATTTTAAGTAACAACCTAAAGTTTTCATAATTTTTGACACGTTTCCGTTAAATTTTGAGTTCTCCGCCGGAGAAACAACAGCAAACCCGGAAGCGCGGTCGCCCGACCGCTCTTGAATTGCTCACTACCCGTGTTGAAGAATTGGAAAAGGAAAATTCGAGCTTGAGAACCTTCCGTACCGCCGCTGAAAGCAGATGTCGTGCTCTGGAGAGCAAACAATCGGAACTCTTCCAAACCGTCGAGCAGCTCAAGGAAGTTGTTGCCAAGCTCACGAACGAATGCTCTGCCCGTGTTACCTCCAATTTGCCCGCTCCACGCCTGTTCGCCGATGTTCTCAAGGGACAATCAGCCGAGAAAAAAGCAGAGATCATTGCAGAAAGACGTGAAGCAGCAGCCAGCATTTCCCTGTTTGAGAAGAAGACTCATTTCGCCGTGATTGAAAATCTACCGGATGATGGCTCGGATTCACAATCCGCCAAGGATAAGGTTTTTCTCGATAATTTAATTGCCGCTAATCCCTCCCTCCCTGTACATATTCAAACTTTCCGCGTCAAAACTCGCAAACCAGTCTTATCCCGCCCAACAAAAATTCGTTTCTCTTCTGAAGCCGACCGCAATTCGTTCATTTTCTCTTTCTCCAAAACTCTCCGTTCGTTGCCTGATCGCCCCACTAACCTTCCAAGACCCATCCGCTGCAGACGCGATATGACCAACGATGAGTTATCTATCCTGAGAGAGTTGAGAGCTGACGCTTATAACAGAAATACCCAAGCTGGCGAGATTCGTTATTATGTGCGCGACCTTAAGATTGTGACTCTCTCGTCACCGCGTCCACTTCCTATCTCTGTTGATTCGGCTGCTCCCGTTGCTAACGCATAGGTAAACGGCCACCGGGCTTTATTATCGTCTTGTCCGTCCATTGCTGCTTCATGTCCGATACAATCATCTTCTCTAAATATATTCAATGTTGCATCTAATTCTCGTCTCTGCCCATTGGTGGCTGTGTCTCCCTCTATGTCTTATTCCGTCTCCCAGCAGTCCGTTCCTGCTGCTCATAACACTCGAAATCAGACCTCTTCCCCCCCGACCTGTCAAAAAAATGCTCCCTTTCTGAATTGTCACCTTGCCAATACCCGTTCAGTCGCTTGTGCCGAACGCTTAGTCGCGCTGCACGAATATGTACGTGCCAATAAAATCGATATCCTCTGCATAACTGAGTCCAATCTTTCTACCCAAATTCCTCTTGCATTGTGCTCTTCCCATGATATTCTCTGCCTACGTTGCGACAGAGGGCCTCCTCATCCAAAATCTAGAGATGGTGGTGTAGCTGTTTTCTACTCCAAAAGTATTACATTAATTCAAGCCGACTCCTTACTCGATCAGTTTTATCCCCTCCATTCTTGTGAAATAGTAACCTTTGATCATAAATTATCCAAGTCACGTTTTATCATTGTATATAGACCCCCTCTAACCTCTGTTACCGAAACCAATTATTTATTTGAAAATATCTCGCTATTGCTTACCTCCCAAGCCAAAAATCACTACATTCTCGGTGATTTCAATATTCCCTCAGCTCGTTGGTCCCGTGATATCCCTGTGCCGCCTGGGATCCCCCAAGCTCTTGAAGACCTTATAATTTCCCACAATTTAACCCAAATGGTTAACTTCTCAACGAGAGTCGCTTTTTCTGGAATAGGTAACTTCCTCGATCTGATCTTCTCTGACAATCCCAACACGTTCCTTTCGTGCTCCCCTAGCCTACCTTTGATTTGCTCAGACGACTCATCCGTCTCCTTCACACTTGCCATTGATTGTAACAGTAAACCACTTCCCCCACCAAAAACTAAGTCCCTCGACTTCAGGAAATGTGATTTTTTATCCTTAAATCAGCATCTCATGTCATATAACTGGCCACGGCAACTCTCGTATTTCTCCAATACTGATTCTAAACTTGCTCATTTCTCCCGCATTTTCAACGAATTAATTGTTCTTTACACCCCTATTGCCAAACCACCTCGTCCGAAATCTACCTGTCACAAATCCATTTATAGGCTTGCGCGTCGCGCGTGCTCGAATACCATATCAGTCAGAAGAAAAATGCGTAAAGAGCTCAAATCTATCAAACGGAAATTTGCTCATGAGGAAGACCGAGCCATTCACTCCACTGACCCCCGCAGTGTTTTTCAGCTTGTAAAAAAAAGAATCTCCCCCCGACCTCAACCTATCAATCTTGACATCAATAATGAAACGGTGTCTGACCCAGTGCGCATTGCAGACGAGTTTATTCATAACTTTGCTCTGTCATTCACAGCGCCTTGCCCACCCTTCCCAGCTCTTCCGGCACCCAAGCCCTCTAAATTATCTCCCGATTTCTCGCCGTTCAACATCCACAGGCATATCAAAGCTCTTAAAGCCAAAATTGGGTTCTCTACCGATAATATCAATTTCTTTATCATAAAAAAGTGTAGTGATTCCCTAACCGTCCCCTTGTCCATAATCTTTTCCGAGTCCTTCTCCAGCTCCTTCTTCCCGACCCCCCTGGAAGACTTCCATCATTGTCCCATTACACAAAAAAGGGTCCACAACTAATCCGGGTAACTATCGCCCGATTACACTTACTCATCCATTGTCGAGACTATTTGAACGAGTTGTACTTGATGCTCTCAAGCAGAAATTATCTCCACTCCTCTCTTCCAAACAATTCGGTTTCCTGCCTGCGCGCTCATGCACTCTGGCAGTTCTCGAATCGACGTCCAAAATTCAGAAAGTCCTCCTTGACAAGAGCAAGTATGTGGATACTATATATTTCGATTTCAAAAAAGCATTCGATAGTGTTCCCCACAACTTGCTTCTTCTCAAACTTCTGAATGTTGGGCTCGATTCAGGATGCTGTGAGTGGATCAGCTCGTTCCTCAGTAACCGTTCATCGAAAATCAAAATTGATCATTTTATCTCGGACAACTCTTTCAATGTCATGTCAGGTGTCCCCCAAGGTAGTGTAACTGGACCATTCCTCTTTCTTTTGTATATTAATGACTTATTAGATTTGTTCCCCCCTGATGTCCATGTTACAGCCTTTGCCGACGATCTAAAATTACTCGGATCGGACCCCACCTCTATCCAAACAAGCATCAATATTGTCGCTGATTGGTGTAAAAAATGGCGTCTAAATCTTGCTGAGCACAAAACTGCCGTATTACATTTTGGAAAAAAGAACCCCCGTCATAAATACTTTGTAAATAGTGTTGAAATTAAACCGCGCGATTCTATCAGAGATCTCGGAATCATTGTCGATACCAAATTATCATTTGTAAATCATATTAACCAGACTTCTAATAGTGCCCTCCTTAAGTGTCGCCAAATCCTTCGCTCATTCCGCTCCACAAGCCCCGAATTCTATTTTAAACTGTTCAATGTTTACATCCGCCGCGTACTCGAATATGGCTGCGAGCTCTTCCCGCCCAACTCCACCGAACTTGCCAAAAAACTAGAATCTCCCCTCCGGTTTTTCTCAAAGTGTGTCTTTCAAAGGTGCAATTTATCGTACTCGTCATACAGTAGTAGGCTTTCCCAATTTAATTTATTGTCTACCCACCATAGACGGGTTCTTCAAATCCTCCGAACCTTCCATAAAATTATTTCAAGCGAGTATCACTTCCCGTCCTTATCATCGTTCGTTCGAGCTTCACGCTCTACTCGTCACCCCTATCTACTTGTTGTCTGTGGCGTCCCGTCTAAATGTTTTCTACATGTTAACTTGTCACTGTGGAATCGAATAGCAAAACGTTTCCCTAAACTGTTAACTCCAAATGCATTTGCGTCGCGCCTAGGCTCTATCCCATTTGACACCCTCTTCCCCCCAACTTGACCTCCCGGGCTATAGCTGGTCCAATTGGTCATTTTACTTATCTGTCCACACATCTTTTTTATTTACTTTTTTTTTCTTTGTCTTCCGGTGTAGCTATTTCTTGTGGCAAATAAACAATTATTATTTTGAGTTTTTTTCAAAATCAAAGCGTTTTTAAAGGTGGGTTACCGAAATCTAGGAAATATTTTTTAAATTACTCCAATTTTGCCCCTGATTCCGAATTTCGATGTGAAAAAATTCCAAAAAAATTTCCCTGAATTTATATTTGAGCTTTTTTAAATCGTGATTTTTATTTTCGGCCCCATGAGTTTTTTCAAATGCGCGCCCAAACAAATTCTCATTGGAGCGCGTTTGCCTCGTTTAATTTTCTCCATCAATTTTTACTTCTTTCCTTTCGTTTTTCAGCTACTGTCGTTCATTTTCATGCTAACAAAATGTGTCAATTGGGACAAAATAATTTTTTAAATCGATAATATACGAAAAAATGAATGAAAATGGCTGAAAAACTGAAAGAAGTGAAAATATATGGAGAAAATTAAATGAGGTAAACGCGCTCCAATGAGAATTTATTTCGGTGCGAATTTGAAAAATCTCATGGGGACGCAGCAGCTTAAATATAAAATCAGGGAAATTTTTTTCGAATTTTTTTGAATTTTTTCACGGAGGTATTCGGAATCAGGGGAAAATTTGGAGCCCCATCTTTAAATTTCTAAATAATTTTTAACAATTTTCTCGGAAAAATCACGAATTTTCAAAAAAAAAAAAAAAAGCTAAAAATTGCAAAAATTCGTAAAAACTGGAACTTTTAATGATTTTTCCCGAAATTTCTAGATTTTCTGAAGCCGTACATTCGTAGACAACTGAAATTTGGTAAGAACCTAAAGTTTTCATAATTTTTGACACATTTCCGTTAAATTTTGTTTCAAAAAAAATTAATTTTCGCGAAAAAACATGAGATTTTTTTAAAAAAAAGTAAGCTAAAAATTGCAAAAATTCGTAAAAACAATAATTTTTAATGATTTTTTTCCGAATTTTCTACTAGCTTTTCTAGAGCCGCGTACATTCATCAGCGTAGACAACTGATACACCATTTGGACCATCTCCATAGATACTCGCCGGTGTGACGCCCGGAGCAAATCGAACATGAGCAACACGTAGACATTGTGGACGTACTGATGTTTGAGGTCGATTCTGAAAAAAACATTTTGACAATTAATTTGAAGAGTTTTTTTTTTGGTAAAAACTAAGAAAACCTTGAAATTACTGCAATTTTTTTCAAGTAAAAATGACAAAAAACGCTCGAAAAATCGCTTCAAATGGATGAATTTCCTGATTTTTTTGAGAATTTGATTTCGGCCGAACGGAATTAGTTTTAAAATCGATTTTTTTAAAGTTTTTTCCAGAGCAAAATTGAGAAATTGTTGTATTTGCAAAATAGTCAGGAGAGAGAAAATTGCGCTTTCTAGTCATAAAAAGCATCAAAAATTGTTTTATGTCTGCTTTTTTTTGTTCAGCAGAGAAGAGAGAAGAAATCCAGGAAATTATTCAATTTTTGTTTTAAAAATTATGAGAAAACGGGACAATTTGAATGCTTTATCAATCTTTAAATGTAATGTAGTCGAATTTTTTTTATTGCTTTATTTTTATTGCAAAAAAAGTGAATTTGAAAAAATCGCTCAGTTTCCTGGGTTTCGGCCGAAAATTTTACAATTTTTGCCCAGAAAGCTCGAAAATATCTAATTTTTAATGGTTTTTTTTAAAGTAAAAACCTTTTGACGAGAGCATTGGTTTAAAAACTAGATACAACTTTTTTACTCATTTGAATTAAATTTAGGACATTAACCCCATATTTATTGGTTTTGAAATCTTCTTCGAGCAGTTTTCAGCTTTTTTTAAATTAAAAATTACTAAAGGTGGTGTAGTCGAATTTTTTTATTGCTTTATTAGACTAAAAATTGTTTGAAAACACCGAATTTCATAATGAAACTTCTTGAAAACTTCTCATAAAAAAGTTATGACGGCTCAAAAAATGGTCTAAAATTAGTTAAAATTTGAAATTTGACCAACTTGTCAATGCCGCAGCGGCTGGTAACAATTTTTTTGAAATCACCGTCAAATTTTGAGTGAAATTGATGTGTATACTCAAAATTAGACGGTGATTTCAAAAAAAAAATTGTTGCTAGCCGCTGCTACATTGACAAGTCGGTCAAATTTCCGATTTTAACTAATTGTAGGCCATTTTTTGAGGCGTCATAACTTTTTTATCGAGAAGTTTTCATGAAGTTTCATTATGAAATTCGGTGTTTTCAGACAATTTTGAGCGTAATAAACCAATCAAAAAAATTCGACTACACCACCTTTAGTAATTTTTAATTTAAAAAAAAGCTAAAAACTGCTCGAAAAAGAATTCAAAACCAATAAATATGGGGTTAATGTCCTAAATTTAATTCAAATGAGTAAAAAAGTTGTATCTAGTTTTTAAACCAATGCTCTCGTCAAGAGGTTTTTACTTTGAAAAAACCATTGAAAATTAGATATTTTCGAGCTTTCTGGGCAAAAATTGTAAAATTTTCGGCCGAAACCCAGGAAACTGAGCGATTTTTTCAAATTCACTTTTTTTGAAGCTCCAATCAATTTTAGAGCAGAATTTCAAGACTATAAAAAGTTAAAGGTGGGGTACCGAAATTTGAGACTTTCCTTTTTTTAGACACAAAATGGCCCAAAACTACCAAATTTCGTAAAGAGACGTTCTGAAAATTTTTCAAAAAAAAAGTTATGGCCGCTCAAAGTTTTGGAAAAAACGGCCTATTTTTAGCTAAAATCTCAAATTTTGGCAACTTATCGGTGTTGCAGCGGTTAGAACTTAATTAATTTTTATTTGATTGGCATCCTTTAATGCACGTTTTGGCATTTTATTACGTGTAATTTCGTTGGCAGAGATGTTTTTTGGCCAATAGGGACGCATATATGATACAATTTTGCGTCCTCATTGGCCAAAAAACCATCTCAATCAACGAAATAACAAGTAATAAAATGCCAAAAAATGCATTGAAAGATGACGATCAAATAAAAATTAAGATCCCCAACCGCTGCGACTCCGAGAAGTTGCCGAAATTCGGGGCTTTAACTAAAAATATGCCATTTTTTCGAAAACTTTGAGCGGCCATAACTTTTTTTTTGAAAAATTTTCAGAACGTCTCATTACGAAATTTGGTAGTTTTGGATTATTTTGGGTCTAAAAAAAGGAAAGTCTCAAATTTCGGTACTCCACCTTTAACTTTTTATAGTCTTGAAATTCTGCTCTAAAATTGATTGGAGCTTCAAAAAAAGTGAATTTGAAAAAATCGCTCAGTTTCCTGGGTTTCGGCCGAAAATTTTACAATTTTTGCCCAGAAAGCTCGAAAATATCTAATTTTTAATGGTTTTTTTTAAAGTAAAAAACTTTCGACGAGAGCATTGGTTTAAAAACTAGATACAACTTTTTTACTCTTTTTTTTTACTCTTGTTTGTTAAATCCCGATTTTTCCAAATTTTCGGCTAAAAAACGAACTCTTTCATTAGGTGTTCCACTATTATTAAACATAGCCATCGTAGACTGCGGGCCCGTCGACACTGAAAAGTACAATCGAACTCCTTTGGCAGTAGTTGCAACTAGGTTAAGCGCAGCCGATTGTGAAGCTTCCAACGCCTTAATCGATGTAATACTGTGAAAAGATGTCTCATCGTGACCGAATTGCGTCAGAATATGAGCTTCATGTGCAATTTTCGAGATGGGAACACTCAAAAATTTGGCACAAGCTGCTCCATCCGCTCCGAGATCCCAGACACTGACGGTGCCGGCTCGGCCGAGCAAATACATGATATTTCGGGATTTATCGATTGTAATCTGATCGAGGGGCTCTTTTGAAGAGCCGAAGAATGGTAGAGAGATCAGTGTTCCGAGAATTGATGCAGTTTGATTTACACCTCGACACTTGTGATTTGTGGAGCCAAACCATCCGTTTTGTTTCTCGTAGACGAATTCGAAGAGTTGATCGTCGGCTGTATAGAATACTCGACCATTTGAAGTATACGAAATATCATTCACTGTTGCTCCGTCAAGGGCTATCTGAAAAAAAAAATTGGGGATTTTCTAGAGAAATTGCTGAAAAAGCTCAATTTTTGGAGTGTTTTCCAATGTAAAATTGCGATGAAATTCATATAAAAATTGACGATTTGGGGATTTTTATGATAATTTTGGCTTGAAATGGGTTTCGTTTTCAGAAAATATATTTAAAAAAAATAAAGAGTATCGTCTAAAACTAGTGATATTTTCAAAATTTTCGCTCATTTCAGAACAATTTTGGCTTAAAATTGAGCTTTTTAATGGGGATTTGCCAGATACAACATAAAAATTTGACGATTTTCTAGAGAAATTGCTGAAAATGGAAGATTTTTCTGGAAATTATGTGAAAAAATAAAATTTGAGCTCAATTTTAGAAAAAAAATAGACTTAAAAGGAGCGTTTTTATGTACTGGAATTATAGTAAAGTGCTGGAAATTTCAGATTTTTAAGGAAAATTTTGGCTTAAAATGAGCTTTTTTTTCAGAAAAATTAATGAAAAATTGAAGATTTCCGCAAAAAACTGTGTTTATTTTCAAAATTTTAAATTTTTTAGAAAAAAATTTGGCTTGAAAATACCGTTTTTGTGTTATATTGAAGTTTCTCGTCGAAAATTACTGTTATTTTCGAAATTTTAGCTCATTTTTGAAAAATTCTCGCAAAAAAAATTGAGCTTTTTAATGGAAATTTGCGATTTTCTAGAGAAATTGTTGAAAAGCTCAATTTTTGGGAAAATTTAGGCTTAAAATGAGCTTTTTTTATCGGAAAATAAATGAAAAATTGGAGATTTTCGCATAAAACAACACATATTTTCGAAAATTCGGCTTGAAATGAGCGTTTTCAACGACAAATTGTTCTAAAAAAAACGAATAAAAATTGAAGATTATCGAAATCCCCAATTTTTGGTTTGAAATGAGCATTTTTGATGTAAAATTGCTTTGAAGACTCAAAAAATTAGTCAGAAACTCGGATTTTCAAGTTTTCGAGTAGAAAAAAAAACAGAAAAGCGTTATCAGCAAATTTGAGCTAGAAATAGACGAAAAATCCCGTTGTTTAAATTTTTTTTGTCGATTTTTAAGTAAAAATCGCACGGAACATCGATTTTCCCGTGTTTTGAAGACTCAAAATCTCCAAACTTTTGCGATTTTTGATTCAAAAACTTGGGTTTTCTTGGTAATTCTTCCTTCTTTTTTCTCCATTTTCACTCGAATTTCGAACCTTGAAGCATCGTTTTGAGTCGATAGAAATGCTACTGGCGCCATTTTCCACGAAATCAAAGACCGGATAAAGACATATATCGGAAATTGTGCCGACAACGAGCCCATATTGAATTTCCGGCTCAAAAACGCCTGGCTTGATGTTCACCAGCGACACCTTCAGAATTGCAGCGTCTGATGAGTCGAAAAACGCCAAATCGTCGCTGAAAATTCGATTTTTTTTCGGTATTTTTCGGCTTTTCCGCTTACTTTGTCTCGTAATTCCACATATAGAGATTGTTATCAATGACGACCCAAACTCGGCTGATTTGTGTGAAGAATCCCATGCTAAACTCGCTGTGAATATCTGAAAATTCACCAATTTTTCGCTGAAAAACCCCCCCATCGGAAACAATGCTCTCTCACTGCTCATTTGCATTTGAAGCTCTCCGGGTATTGGGATTCGCCGTGTGCTCACAAACTCCGGCGCTCCCTTCACATAAAACTTCTCGCCGAGACCGGAGACGGGCGTCGTGCCGTGTTGTGTGAGGCGATCGAAGAAATCCGATGTCTCCATCATCTGCTCGACGTGGTGTGCCACCTTGTTCGCCGCCGCTTCTGCCGAGTCGGCCGAGCCCAACTCCATAAACGAGACACTCATCTCGGAGGATGGAAAGCTGCTGAAAAAGTCGGAAAATTTTGAGTGATTTTTGATATTTTAACCTTTAAACTTGAAAATTATAGCAAAAAACTGTAAAAAACCCGGAAAACTTCCCGCAAAACGCAACTTTTCGCGCAAAATTCCGAATTCAAATTGCAATGCGGCGCGGAAAAGTGGGCGGGGTCGCGTGTTGCAAGTCCCCCGCACACCTCATCGTGTACTCCTCTCGGACAAGCGCAACAGCTGACAATTTATTTTTGCGTGCAAAAAAAGTCGTTTGTTTGCAATTTCTCACCAGTTTTCGGAGATTTTCTTGATTTTTTGCGGTTGCGCATCGTAAAATACGTATTTAAAATGTGTAAACTTTGGCTCCAGTCGACAAGAAGCTTATGAGTCATTGCCTGGGAAAATTGCTCATCAATTTCCTCATTTTTACGAATAATTGGTGTTTCAATGCGTATAAAAACAAGAAATCGGTAAATTTAGTATGAAATATATTCGAAAATAAAGGTTTTAAGCGTATTTTTCAATTTTCTTCTACTAAAAACCGAACTTTAGCCTAAAAACCTGCTTATTCTGCTCGAAATTCTCGATTTCGCCATGTTTTCCAATTTTTTAACACAGTTTTTCAAAAAAATTCTTCATTTTTCCCATAATTTAGCCGAAAAACTCAACTATTTTGCCCTCTTTTTCCCTAAAACTCGCCATTTCCTACCAAAATTTGAAAATTTTCACTGTGTCCAATCGATTTTTCTTCCTAAAAGTACCATTTTCTCCAATGTTCATTTATTTTTCAGAAATTTTCACTAGAATTACTAGATTTTCTGTGCCAAAACCACGATTTTCAGCAATTTCTTTCTTTAAAATCTTATTTTTTGCCATTTTAAGGTACTTTTCCAACGAAATTCCTGATTTTTTGATTTTTCCACGCAAGTTTTGGCCGATTTTTAACTGATTTTCAGCATTTTTTCAGCCAAAAAAACATCCATTTTTGTTCATTTCCTGAATTTTTTAAATGGAAATTCCTTGATTTTCTTGGAAAATCACGCTAATTATTATTCAATTTCCAACTTTTTCATCCAATTTTCTGCCTATATTGACTCGTTTTCCTTTAAAAAATCGAATTTTCACCCGTTTTTTCACATTTTCAGCAATGTTTAGGTTGAAAATCATATTTTTATTCATTTTAAAATATTTTTTCCCACGAAATTCTTGATTTTTTTTTTGAAGATTTTTGCGTTTTCTTCTCAAAGATGGTGATTTTTGGCCGATTTTCATAAATTTTCGCTCTCAAAAACAAGATTTTAAGCATTTTTCAGCCGAAAAAACTTTCCCCTTTTATATAATTTTTCTTGATTTTTCGTCTTTTTTTTCTGGATTTTTAGGAATTTCTCGTGATTTTTGATGATTTTCCGTCTATTTGGGTTACGTTTTCCAGAAAATTTTCCCAACTTTGACCAATTTTGCGCGCCTAAAAATTCCACGTTTCTAAACAATTTCCCGCATTTTCAGAAATGACGACAAACGGGTTCGATCCATTCGAGTGGCGTTCATTCTACTTCCCAGGAATGAGCCGTGAAGAGGCTCACAAGTTGCTCGGCGAGCCACAAGTATCGATCGGCACCTTCCTAATGCGGGATAGCTCACGCCCCGGTGAATATTCACTGACAGTACGTGAAGCCGACGAGGGAAATGCCGTTTGTCATTATTTGATTGAAAGAGGAGAACCGAAAGAAGATGGAACTGCTGCAGCTGGCGTGAAAATCGCGAATCAGTCGTTTCCAGACATTCCGGCGTTGTTGAATCATTTTAAAATGCGAGTTTTGACTGAGGCAAGCCTGCTGGCCGCCTACAAGAAGCCTATCATTGAGGTTGTCGTCGGAACATTCAAATTCACAGGGGAACGAGAGACAGATCTTCCGTTTGAGCAAGGAGAGCGGCTCGAGATTCTTTGTGAGCTTTAAAGCAGCACTTTTTTGATTAAAGGTGGACTAAACCCTGTGGGGAACTTGCTTTATTGAAATTTAAATTTGCCCATCGAAAACGTCAAAAATTAACTAAAAATCTCAATTTTTCGGCGATTTTAATTGAGAAATGGCTTGAGAAAGTGGTAAAATTTGGCAAAACTTGGTTTTTAATAGTTTTTTTTTTGCATTTGGCTTCAATTTCCCCGAATTTTCAGATTTTTTAATCGAAAAAGTGCTCTTAAAGCTCACAAAGAATCTCGAGCCGCTAAATCAGTGGATTTTTCGGGGATTTCACGAGAAAATTGACATTTCTAGTAGTTTAAATGGCATTTTCCGAACCTTTGTTCTTTCTTCTCTAAGAAGTGCTCGAGATTCCAGAAATTGATTTTTTTTCCAGAAAAAACGTTATAATTGTGAGGAAATCGACATTTTTTCTTGCATTTGGCACTATTTTCTCCGAATTTTTAGATTTTTTAAAGGCGGACCCAGTGGGGAAATTGCTTTAAAACACGCCTATGGGGCCACAATGACAGAATATCATGATTAAAAAATTCAAAAAAATTTCCCTGATTTTATATGATTTTTTGAAAATTGAAAAAAAATCTCAGTTTTCACCTAATTATTTTTGAATTTCCGCCAATTGGATTTTTTCAATGGAGCGCGCTTGCATTATTTTCATTAATTTTCAAAATTTTATTTCTTCTCATTATTGGACTGATTTTCTTCATTTTTTGGAGTTTTTCATCGGAAAATGGAAGAGAAATAAACAAGAAAAATGCAAATTGTTTGTTAAAAATTAACTGAAATTTTCTAAAACTGTGATTTCTTGAGTTCTGACAACGACAAGCCTGAAATTAGTATATTTTACAGTTTTACGCATTTTCAGTTACTTTTAAAAAATCATTTTGCATTTTTCTTGTTGTTTTCTTCGATTTTCCGATGAAAAACCACAAAAAATGAAGAAAATCAGTCCAATAATGAGAAGAAATAGAATTAATTAATGAAAATAATGCAAGCGCGCTCCAACGAACGAGTTCAATTGGCGGAAATTCAAATAGGAATTAGGTGAAAACTGAGATTTTTTCAATTTTCAAAAAATCATTTAAAATCATAAAAAAAAATTTTGAATTTTTTAATCATGATATTCTGTCATTGTGACCCCATAGGCGTGTTTTAAAGCAATTTCCCCACTGAGCGTAGTCCACCTTTAAATAATCTAAAAATACGGAGAAAATAGTGCCAAATGCAAGAAAAAATGTCGATTTCCTCACAATTATAACGTTTTTTTCTGGAAAAAAAATCAATTTCTGGAATCTCGAGCACTTCTTAGAGAAGAAAGACCAAAGGTTCGGAAAATGCCATTTAAACTACGAGAAATGAGTTTTCTCGTGAAATCCCCGAAAATCCACTGATTTAGCGGCTCGAGATTCTTTGTGAGCTTTAAGAGCACTTTTTCGATTAAAAAATCTGAAAATTCGGGGAAATTGAAGCCAAATGCAAAAAAAAAACTATTAAAAACCAAGTTTTGCCAAATTTTACCACTTTCTCAAGCCATTTCTCAATTAAAATCGCCGAAAAATCGAGATTTTTAGTTAATTTTTGACGTTTTCGATGGGCAAATTTAAATTTCCGATTGTTACCATGTTAGTGAGAAAATGAGCAATTTTCAGTAAATTTCCACCCATTTTCTCCTGTTTTTATTGGAAAATGGTAAATTTTGACTGTTTTTCAAGAAAACCAGAAACTTTTGGTAAATTTCCACATTTTTTTAATCCAAAAAGCCGCAAAAATGTTAAAAATTTACGTTTTTCAATGGAAAAATGCGATTTTCTACAAAATTCGCCTAATTTTAACCCGGTTTAGTAGAAAAATGCGAAATTCAGTGCATTATGACTATTTTCCTAATGAAAACAAGAAATTTCAGTCATTTTTACTATTTTCAACTGGAAAATGGAAAGTTTCTGCGAATTTCGACTGTTTTTCACGAAAAAACAACAAAATTCGATCAATTTTGCCATTTTTTCACGAAAAAAACTTTTATTTTATGAAAAAATTCAAAAACCCGGACTCATCGTTGTGAGACCCTGTCCACCCACCCCACTGCGCCTTTAAACTTGTGTCGATTTACGCGGTGTTTTTTTTTGGAGAAACTCTATTTTCGGACGAATTTAAACTGTTTTTAAGGCAATTTTTCACTTAAAACCGCAAAATTATCTGAAAAATAAAATTATAAACGAATTTTATAATGGAAATACGAAATTTTACCTGTAAAAACCATAAAATTTGAAAAAAAAACCGTGTTTTTTGATTTTCTCCCGTTTTTCTCAAGATTTTGTGCATTTTCCAAGTTTTTTTCGGTAATTTTCCTCGAAAATACTAGATTTTTAATAATTTTTTTTTTCCAGCAAAAACGAACCAGGATTGGTGGGAGGCGAGAAACGCGTTGGGAACCACTGGATTAGTGCCGGCAAACTATGTACAAATTCAGATGGAATTTCACAATGACAGAACCTCAAAAGGCGCCAGTCAATCGTCGATCGGAAGCAGCGGAGGTGGCGCCGAACGATTTTCGAGCGCCAGCACGAGCAGTGATAATATTGAGCTCCAGGTGTGGAAAATTGCCGGAAAAATCCACAAATTTCAGATTTTTTGCTGAAAAATTGCGTTTTTTAGTCAATTTTTGACATTTTTCGATGGGAAAATTTCGAATTTCGAGACGATTTTCCTTGTAAATTACAGAATTTTAATGGGAAAGTTGGATCTGAAATTTCTCTTTAAAAATTTGCTCAATTTTTACCGTTTTTAGTGAAAATTCGGTCATATTTTGAAATTTTCACTGAAAAAAAAATGGAAATTTCAGTCAATTTTTAACATTTCTAGTGGAAAAATCGAAAATTTCCTAATATTTCGACCATATTCCAAGAATAAACGAAGCATTTCAGGCAACTTTGACATTTTTTCACGGAAAACACCAATTTTTAGATTTTTCTATTGGAAAATGCGAAATTTCAGTCAATTTCCATCTTTCTAATGAATATTCAATGATTTTTTATTAATTCTAGTTGGAAAATGTCAAATTTCAGTGAATTTCGGCTGTTTTTGTCAAAAAAAAACGAATAATTTCGATCAATTTTGACCTTTTTACTTAAAAAAACTTTTTTTTTTTCTCAAAAAATTTAAAAATCCGGCTCATCGCTGCGAGACCCTTCCACCAACCCTACTGCGCCTTTAAACTTGTGTCGATTTACGCGGTGTTTTTTTTCGGAGAAACTCTATTTTCAGGCCGTTTTCAAGTTATTTTCCACCTAAAATCTGCAAAATTAACTGAAAAATGAAATTATTAACGATTTTTATCATGAAAAACATCTCCTAAACCGAAAAAAAAATTCAATATTTCAGCCCCGTCTGCCAGCAAAAGCCAAAGTGACGTTCGATCGTGTCCCAAACGCCTACGATCCGACCCAATTGCGTGTGAAAAAGGGGCAAACAGTGCTTGTAACTCAGAAAATGTCCAACGGAATGTACAAAGCGGAACTCGACGGCCAAATTGGCTCGGTGCCTCATACATACCTCAGATTCACCGCCGTCAGCGAATAAAATCGTTTTTTTTTTCTAAATTTTTAACCTTGAAATTTATTGATTCGCTTGCCCCTCCACCAGTTTTCCTCTAATACATTACAGCTTTACCATAGAAAAAAATCGTTTTTTTTTCCAAATTATATTTATAATGATATCATGCACAATTTTCGTTGCCTTTTCCGCCCACCGAACCCCAATTCGTGTCCATTCCATTTTGTTCACTTTTCCCTTTCAACCTGCCGGATGATTAATAAACCGTTTTAATTATGATTTTTTCGAATTTTTGTTGGAAAATGAGGTGCTATAGAGCCTCTGAGAGTACTTTTTAAGAAAAAAATGTCATAATTTTGGAGTTTTTTTCAAAGTTTTGAAAATTTACTTGAAGATTTCCAGCAAATTGCAAAAAAATCCGATTTTTCGACGTATTTTGGTGAATTTTCGGCCTTTTTTTTTCGAATTTTCTCTGAAATTGCAATAAATTCTGGTTTTTCAGGCTAAAAAACGGTCAATTTTTTCTATTTTCAACTGGAAAATGGAAAGTTTCTCTGAACTTCGACTGTTTTTCACGAAAAAACAACAAATTTTGATCAAATTTGCCATTTTTTCACGAAAAAAACTTTTATTTTATGAAAAATTCAAATACCCCGGGCCATCGTTGCGAGACCCTTTCACTCTCCATACTGCGCCTTTAAACTTGTGTCGATTTACGCGGTGTTTTTTTTTTGGAGAAACTCTGTTTTCTGTCGAATTTAAACCTTTTTCAAGCTATTTTTCACTTAAAAACGGGAAAATTAACTGAAAAATTAAATTATAAACGATTTTTAACGGTTTAGTGCAGTTTTTTAAAATAAAATTTCAGAAAATTTAGATTTTAAAGCCACATTATCGAATTTTGCCGATTTTTTCTCAGATTTCTATTGAAAACCCGCCGTTTCCTCTTAAAGCTGAAAGATTTTCCCCAAATTTGAACCATTTTCTCGCAGATTTCGCCTAGAAATTCGAATTTTTGGGGCAAAAAATATAATTTTCCGAATTTCGTCTGAGATCCCGCCTAGAAATGTGAAAAATTTGATTTTTTTTTTTGGATTTCAGTAGAAAAATGTTAAAAACTGGATTTTCTCCCGAATTTCGATAATTTTGTTACAGATTCCGCCTAAAAATGTGATAAATTCCGAATTTTTTCACTAAAATTCTTAATTTTTTAGAAATTCAGATAATTTATAGTTTTTTTTTCAGAGTTTTGAACAATTTTCTTCAAGATTTCCATTCAATTGCAAGAAAAAAATCCGATTTTGTATGAAAAAATCACAAAAAAAATTTGAAAGCTCGGCGTATTTTTCTCGATTTTTCTTTGAAATTGCTATAAATTCTTGTGAATTTTTTAGTTAAAAACGGTTTTTGTGAAAAAAAAAACCAACATTTTTTCGCAGATTTCGCCTAGAAATTCGAATTTTTGAGGCAAAAAAAATTACAATTTTCCGAATTTCGTCTGAGATTCCGCCTAAAAATGCGAAAAAATCCGGATTTTTTTCGTGGAAAAATGTTGAAAAATGGATTTTCTCTCGAATTTCGACAATTTTCTGATAGTTTTTTGTTTTTCCGCCTAAAAACTTACAAAAATTTCAAATTTCAGATAATGAATTATGAGAAAATTGATAGCACAATTCCCGGGCCAGGAATCTCTGAAACCGACTGGAATGACGTATTCGAAGGATGTAACTGCGAGGCTGAGTGCTCTTCAGCCGCCGGTTGCTCGTGTCTAATCAATAAAATCGATAATTACACTGTCGATGGAAAAATCAATAAATCATCGGAGCTTCTAATCGAGTGCTCCGATCAATGTGCCTGCATACTGCTCCCAACTTCATGTAGGAATCGAGTTGTGCAATGTGGACCACAGAAAAAGCTGGAAATTTTCAGCACTTGTGAGATGGCAAAAGGATTCGGAGTTCGAGCCGGCGAGCAGATAGCCGCCGGCGAATTTGTGTGCGAATACGCTGGGGAATGTATTGGCGAGCAAGAAGTTGAACGGAGATGTCGAGAATTCCGAGGAGACGATAATTATACGCTTACGTTGAAGGAGTTTTTCGGTGGAAAACCCGTGAAAACGTTCGTAGACCCGCGCCTACGTGGAAATATCGGACGGTTTTTAAATCATAGCTGTGAGCCGAATTGTGAGATTATTTTGGCTCGCCTTGGCAGAATGATTCCCGCGGCGGGGATTTTTGCGAAACGGTGATTTTTTTAAGCCGTTGGTGACGTATTCACTGCAACTTTTTCCTCACGAGGGATGAGGAAAAGTGGTTTCTAGGCCATGGCCGAGGGGCCGACAAGTTTCAGCGGCCATTTATCTTGCTTTGTTTTCCGCCTGTTTTCTTTTGTTTTTCACAGCTTTTTCCCGTTTTTTCTTATTAAAACTGATAAATAAATATTTTTTGCAGATGCTAAAAGAATTTCCAAGTGAAAAAATTATGTATTCAGTGGGCAAGCAGCGGTGAAAGTGGTCAATGCAATATGATGGATTACGGGAATACTAAACCCAAACTTTTTCTGAAACAGGATACATATGTTGCTTAAATGCTGAAATTACCTGATTTTCATAACGAGACCGCTGAAAAAGTTTTGAGGTTTTCAAAATTCAACTTTTTGTGCGAAAATCTCTACTTTTTTACCAAAAAAGTTGAATTTTGGAAACCTCAAAACTTTTTCAGCGGTCTCGATATGAAAATCAGGTAGCTTCAGCATCTAAGCAGCATATGTATCATGTTTCAGAAAAAGTTTAGGTTTTGTATTCCCGTAATCCATCATATTGCATTGCCCACTTTCACCGCTGCTTGCCCACTGAATACATGATTTTTTTACTTGGAAATTGTTTTAGCATCTGCAAAAAATATTTATTTATCAGTTTTATTAAGAAAAAACGAAAAAAATCGATGAAAAACAAAAGAAAACAGGCGGAAAACAAAGCAAGATAAATGGCCGCTGAAACTTGTCGGCCCCTCGGCCATGGCCTAGAAACCACTTTTCCTCGTCCCTCGTGAGGAAAAAGTTGCAGTGCCGTTGTTGACGTATTTTTAGAGTTTTTTAGGGAAAATTTCGGGAAAAAAACCTCGAAAAAGACACAATTTTTACGGAATGTATTATTCCTTATTCGGTTTTTTTGTTTGAAACAGGTATTTTTTGTAAATCTTCCGGAAAAGTTTTTCAAAAACCTTCAAAAATACGTTTTTTTAGAAATTCTATGTCATTTCATTCATTTTTTGGATAAAATTTCAGTTTTTCAAAAAAAATTCAAAAAAAAAACCATGAAAATTCACTTTTCAGTATTTTTTTAGAAGAACGTTCGGAAAAAAACGAATTTTCGAAATTTTAAAGAAAAAATTTTTGGTAAAATTTGGAAAAAACTAATGAAAAATATGTATTTTTGACATATTTTTTGCAATTTTTCAGAAAAAAAAAACTTCGAAAAATACACAATTTTTACGGAAACCTTATTCGGTTTTTTTTGGTTGAAATTTCTCGAAAAATATTTTTTTTTAAAAATATATTATCATTTTTCGGATAAAATTTCAGTTTTAATTTCAATTTTTCAAAGAAAATTCACTTTTAATTTTTTTTTCTTCAAAATAGCTCAATTTTAAAGCCTATTTCAGTATTTTTTGGAAGAACGTTCGAAAAAAAAGGAAAAATGATTCATTTTCGACGTATTTTTCGAAGTTTTTCATAACAATTTTCAATTTTTAGGCTTATTTCAGTCATTTTTTGAATAAAATTTCGAAAAAAACGAAAAAACTAATGAAAAATATGTATTTTTGACGTATTTTACGAAATTTTCAGAAAAAAACCAAAGAAAATCATGTTTTTCCAAGAATTTTTGGCGAATTTTTCGAAATTTTCTCAAATCGCTGCGACACCCATCGTGTTCCTTTAATCTTGTGTCGATTTACGCAGTGTATTTTTCCGAGTTTTCACCAAATTTCAAGTCATTTTAATGGAAAATAATCAATTTTTAATATTTCAGCGACATTGTACGTGGCGAGGAGTTGTGCTACGATTACGGACATTCGGCGATAGAAGGGGAAAATCGAAAATTGTATGAAAAATTTGAATTTTTTCACGATTTTACCAATATTTTTGTAATTTCAGGTGTCTGTGCAAGTCGGAAAAGTGCCGAAAGTACCTTCCAATGTCAGCAACGCCGATTGAATGAAAATTTTCGAAAAATTGGCGAATTTTCAATAAAAATATGTGTAAAAATATTTTTGTCTTCATTTTTTTGTCAAAAAAATTTGGTTTTGAAACCATTTTTAATATATTTTACTGATTTTTTTTCCGTTTTTGTGCAATTTTTCGTCTATAGATGGCTCAACATCGTCGAATTCCGAAAAAGAATCGGAAGAAGCTGAAGTCGGTGGATCCGTTCAACAATAAGGCAAATGCCGCTCGATTTAAGGATAAGAACAAGTGTGTGCTGAAAATTTGATGGAAAAAAAACGTTAAAATAGCTCAAAAATTCGAGTTCAGAGCAGAAAATGACGCAAAATTGGAAAATTTCAAAAATTAAAAAAAAACCCATTAAAATCTAATAATTTCAAAAAAAAAATTAACGAAAAATTGTAGAAAAACCTAATTTTTTTCGTAATTTCTAAGTTAATTTGTTAAATTTTTAATCCAAATTTGCTGCACAAAAACAAAAAAAATCCAAAATTTTAAGCCAAAATTATATTAAAATAGGTTATTTCCCTGATTTCTATCGGGTTTAGAAACATTTTTACTTGAAAAATTTGGAAAAAAATTGTTAAAATCCATAATTTTTACCATTTTTTTGCGTATTTTTAATGCAAAAAATATTGCGTTTTCAAATAAATTTATATGATATTTCAGGGCTAACTATAAAGCCGCAAAATTCAATTTGAGAAAAAAAAAAGACAAAAAATCACATAAAAAATAAAAATATCAGAAAATAAGCGAATTTACCAAATTTTTTGCCCGAAAAATGCCAAAAATTTGAAATTTTGGAAGCAAAAAATCACAAACTTTCATGTTTTTTTGTAGCAAAAAAATACATTTTTAGACGAAAAATTCAAGTTTTAAAGTTTTTTTTTCAATAAAAAATTTTGCATTTTTGGATATCTGAAAATTTCATGGCGTTTTCGCAAAATGTGTACATTTTTCGCACTCACCTGCCTACCTACCTGCCCTCGTTTTAAACGAAAAATTCAAGTTTGAAAATTTTTTTTTCCTAAATGTTTGGAATATTCGGCCTAAAAATTCAAAATCTTCAATTTTCGTGGAAAATTTCAATGGAAAATGGAAAAAATGCACAATTGTCTCCATTTTTGCCCAAAAATACCAAAAATTTGCAATTTTGGAAGCAAAAATCAAAAATTTTCAAGTTTGCTTTTTTGCAAAAAAAAAAGTGAATTTTTAGACGAAAAATACAAGTTAAAAAAAAAATTTTTTTTTCAGAAAAATGGCCAAAAAAAACATTTAAAAAACCAAAAAAATAGATTTTTACCCATTTTTTCTCTCAATTTTATAATTCCAGAAATTCGAATCAAGCTCCCGTGAGCCTGAAAGACGAGCAACCACTGACAAAAGCCGCCAAAAACCTGATGGGCTCCGGAATTACGACAAAAGAGGAGGTGAAAAAGAAGAAAAAGCAAAAGAATGCCGTGTTGGCTCAAGCCGAAGAGCTCGGAATGAAAAAGGGAAAATTCGAGACTGTGAACAGATTTGTGAAACGAATCGAAGGAACTCTTCACTCGAGAATTAATGAGCAAATTGCGATTGCAAAGCATGGATTGGCTGGTAGAAAGCAGGAGGAAATTGATGCTGATTATAAAATTATTGAGGACGCTGAAAAACGGAAGAAGGAGCAGGAAAAGCGAGAAATTGAGAATAAAATCAAAGAAGCGAGAAAGAAACGAGAACAGGAAGCCCGACGGCTGGAAGAGGTGGAGAAGCTGAAAGAGCAGAAAAAAGCTGAAAAAAGGAAAATGAAGGAAGCACTGGAAAAAGAAGAGGAAGAAGAGAGCTTTGATGAGGATGAAGTCTCTGAAAAACGGGCAAAAATTGAGAAAAGTACTGAAAAAGGAGGCAGTGAAAAAGCGACGACGAAACTCAGCAAAAAAGACCGTAGAAAGGAGACGTTGAAAGCGAGAAAATCGGATGAACAGAAGCGACGTGCCGGCGAGGCGTTGATTAATTCTAGAGGTGCAATTTTTTGCAAAAAAATAGTCCAAAAAAATCTATAATTGCACTCAAAAAAGCTTGAAAACTTGAAAATTTCAGCCAGAAAATTGCAAAACTGCAAATTTTGTTAATTTTTCGTAAAAAAAAATGACGACAGTTTTATATTTTCACTGCAACTTTTTCCTCACGAGGGACGAGGAAAAGTGGTTTCTAGGCCATGGCCGAGGGGCCGACAAGTTTCAGCGGCCATTTATCTTGTATTGTTTTCCGCCTGTTTTCTTTCGTTTTTCACAGCTTTTTCCCGTTTTTTCTTATTAAAACTGATAAATAAATATTTTTTGCAGATGCTAAAAGAATTTCCAAGTAAAAAAATCATGTATTCAGTGGGCAAGCAGCGGTGAAAGTGGTCAATGTAATATGATGGATTACGGGAATACAAAACCTAAACTTTTTCTGAAACATGATACATATGATGCTTAGATGCTGTAATTACCTGATTTTCATAACGAGACCGCTGAAAAAGTTTTGAGATTTTCAAAATTCAACTTTTTGTGCGAAAATCTCGACTTTTTCACCAAAAAAGTTGAATTGTGGAAACCTCAAAACTTTTTCAGCGGTCTCGTTATGAAAATCAGGTAATTTCAGCATTTAAGCATCATATGTATCATGTTTCAGAAAAAGTTTAGGTTTTGTATTCCCGTAATCCATCATATTACATTGACCACTTTCACCGCTGCTTGCCCACTGAATTCACAATTTTTTTTACTTGGAAATTGTTTTAGCATCTGCAAAAAATATTTATTTATCAGTTTTAATAAGAAAAAACGGGAAAAAGCTGTGAAAAACAAAAGAAAACAGGCGGAAAACAAAGCAAGATAAATGGCCGCTGAAACTTGTCGGCCCCTCGGCCATGGCCTAGAAACCACTTTTCCTCGTCCCTCGTGAGGAAAAAGTTGCAGTGCTGTAAAATTTCAAAAATCAAAAAATTCCAGAAATAATCGAGTTTGGCGAACGAAACGACGCGCCACCAACATTCGGCGGAGCTCTTAAAAAGAAATTCGAGCCATTGATGGCAAAAGCCGGCCAAAAGACGACGCTTCTTCTTCATTCAATGCTCCAAAAAGGCGGCGGCCAGAAGACGGAATATTTGAATAATTCGACGAAAATTCAAGAGGAACGGCAGAAGGTCATCGACGCGTACAGAGATATGAAGAAACAGAAGAGAATTGCTGCCGCTTTTGCTGCTGCTGCTTCTTCTTCATCTTCTTAATTTTAACTTTTTTCACTGTTTTTGTTATTTCTTCATTGTTGTGTCCCATTGTTCTTTTTTTTCATTCAGTAAAAATTCAAAAATCATCGGGTTTCCGAGAAAAGTTCTCAAAAAAAAAAATGCAAAACACTCCTGAAAACTGAAATTTTAGATCTTTTTCTTGGTTTTCTCTGAAAATTTCAAATTTCCCGCCAACATTTTTTCTCAAGAAGTTTGAATTTTCCGCCAAAATGTTTTTTTTCTCATTTTCACACTTTTTTGACGGAATATTTCACTCAGATTCCCCGTGTTTTTCTCGTGAATTGCTGTAGTATTATTAAATACGAGAACACAACAAAATTCTGAGACTGCGTATTGCACAACAATTTTGACGCGCAAAATATCTTGTAGCGAAAACTACAGTAATACTTTAAATGGCTACTGTAGACCACTGGCCAGATTTTGTGTTGGTTTTTTTCCCATTTATGAATGGAAAAAAAAAATTGGAAAAAAAACGTCGAGAAATTTGTTTCAAAAAACTCGTGCCCGTAAATCGACACAAGCGGCGCTACAGTAGTAATTTAAAGAATTACTGTAGTTTTCGCTACGAGATATTTTGCGCGTCAAATATGTTGTGCAATACGCGTTCTCAGAATTTTATGTTTCCGTAGTAAATATTGTTACTGTTCACTGCAACTTTTTCCTCACGAGGGACGAGGAAAAGTGGTTTCTAGGCCATGGCCGAGGGGCCGACAAGTTTCAGCGGCCATTTATCTTGCTTTGTTTTCCGCCTGTTTTCTTTCGTTTTTCACAGCTTTTTCCCGTTTTTTCTTATTAAAACTGATAAATAAATATTTTTTGCAGATGCTAAAACAATTTCCAAGTAAAAAAATCATGTATTCAGTGGGCAAGCAGCGGTGAAAGTGGTCAATGTAATATGATGGATTACGGGAATACAAAACCTAAACTTTTTCTGAAACATGATACATATGATGCTTAGATGCTGAAATTACCTGATTTTCATAACGAGACCGCTGAAAAAGTTTTGAGATTTTCAAAATTCAACTTTTTGTGCGAAAATCTCGACTTTTTCACCAAAAAAGTTGAATTGTGGAAACCTCAAAACTTTTTCAGCGGTCTCGTTATGAAAATCAGGTAATTTCAGCATTTAAGCATCATATGTATCATGTTTCAGAAAAAGTTTAGGTTTTGTATTCCCGTAATCCATCATATTACATTGACCACTTTCACCGCTGCTTGCCCACTGAATACATGATTTTTTTACTTGGAAATTCTTTTAGCATCTGCAAAAAATATTTATTTATCAGTTTTATTAAGAAAAAACGAAAAAAAATCGATGAAAAACGAAAGAAAACAGGCGGAAAACAAAGCAAGATAAATGGCCGCTGAAACTTGTCGGCCCCTCGGCCATGGCCTAGAAACCACTTTTCCTCGTCCCTCGTGAGGAAAAAGTTGCAGTGATTGTTACTGTTATCCAAAAAAACAATCTGACGGCAAATCAAGATTATAACAAAAAAAAACGAAGGGACCTTCAAGAACCCCCGATCGCTGGGGCAGATAATCTTAATATTGATACTCTTCTTCTGGATAGTATATCTCCGTTTTTTGGCATTTGCGGTGGTCTTCTATTGCCCATCATCATGATCAAAGTGATATTCGCCTTATTTCTGGCTTTTCAGCAGGTAATTTTGTCGGGCGCGGTTGGGTCCTGGCACGAACAAAAGTTCCCAACTATAGCATCCTTTTTTGAACTTTAATCTCCTGCTTTGAAAATTTTTTTTTTCGATAAACTTGCGATTTTTTTTGCTAAAAATTTTGCTAAAAATGGTCGAAAATCTGTAAAATCCTTGTAGTCGGGGAGTACACCGGCTGCGGGAATTTTATTTCCGTATATAAAAACTGCAAAATCCCTAACATTGTAAAAAGCAGGTACGATACCCGAAAGCTTCGGTTCGTGCCAAGACCGCTTTTTTAAAAATTTTCTAGATTTTTCCTAAGCCCGTACAGTAGGCAGGCATGTAGGCAGGCAACAACCTAGTGTACTTCCAGATTACCTGCTCGGGCTACCTGGAGCTTTACTTCCAAAGTGAGTTCCATCTGAAAGCCACAGTTAACATCACGTCATGCTCCACTACTGCTCCGCCAACACTGATCCCATTAATGATTTCTTCGAATGAAACTGTGAAAATGCACAAGGTTCCGATGAAAATGGATGGCTCCGAGTATCAGATTACGATTTTTGTTATTAATCAGGATCGACTAGGTAGGTATTCCATGCAAACTACAAACTACAAACTACAAAATCAAATTTTAGACATTGACAACGCCACCATCACCACATCATTTGTTCCGAAAAATGGTCAAATTTCCCCGCTGACCGTGATGTTCCCGTTTACAGGCATCAGAATGCGTGTAGGATGCGATGAGTAAGTACCTACCTGCCTACCTCTCCTGCCTGCCTGCCTACCATTTCCCGGGATTGCCTGAATTAGAGCTGAAAATAGCTGGATTATTGAAAAAGTTGCATAAATTGGCTGAGTTTTGGCTGAAGCTCTACCTACCTAACTACCTGCCTACCTACCTACCTACCTACCTAGATACCTACCTATCTACCTACCTACCTATCTGCCTATCTACCTACCTACCTATCAGGGGTGTGCGGCAAATGAAAAAAATTGCCGAGCTCGGCAAATCGGCAATTGCTGGTTTTTCAAAATTTGCCGAGCTCGGCAAATTCGGCAAATCTCTTTTTTCAATATTTGCCGAGCACGGCAAATTCGGCAAATTTGCCGTGCTTAACAAACTCGGAAAAATTTGATATTTTTTGATGTTTTTGGAGCACCAAAACTACTGAATTCTTAACACACATCTGGTTTCTGAATAAGTTCCGCGTAGTATGTCTGTTTAAGCATCAAAATAGCTCAATTTTGTGTCATTTTACTAAATTTTTGGCTAAAAAATCAATAGTTTTAGTCAAAATTGTACTGTCAAATTTTTGACGTGTGCGGCAAATTTCGAAATTTGCCGAGCTCGGCAAATTCGGCAAATCTACTTTTTTGAACATTGCCGAGCTCGGCAAATCGGCAATTGCTGGTTTTTTAAAATTTGCCGAATTCGGCAAATCGGCAAATTTGCCGAGCTCGGCAAGTCGGCAATTTTCGGCAAATCGGCAAATTTGCCGCACACCCCTGCTACCTATCTGCCTGCCTTCCTACCTGCCTACCTACCTAACTACCTGCCTACCTACCTACCTACCTACCTAGATACCTACCTATCTACCTACCTACCTATCTGCCTATCTACCTACCTACCTATCTACCTACCTACCTATCTGCCTTTCTACCTACCTAGTTACCCACCTACATACCTAACTACCTATCTACCTATTTACCTACCTACCTATCTAAGCAACTATCTATCCACCTACCTGCCTACCAACCTGAAAATCGACAACATTTCGACAAAATCGGCAAATTTCCCGGGATTGCTAGAATTAGAGCTGAAAATAGCTGGATTATTGAAAAAGTTGCATAAATTGGCTGAGTTTTGGCTGAAGCTCTACCTACCTACCTACCTACCTAGATACCTACCTATCTACCTATCTACCTGCCTACCACAAATTAAATCAAAATTTCCAGACAATGGCACGGCGAGAAATGTGACGTGTTCTGCTGCTCCGAAACCGCTTCCCGAGTCGGAAAAGTGTGCAATTCCCATGGTCAACTCGGATGTCCCCAAGGAAAACGAGGTCTCGACTGTGCTCTACCAATCAGTAAGAAATGGTGTAAATGCCAGAACAACGGAGCATGCATCTCCTCATTCGGAAAGAATTTGCACGAGAAAATGCAATGCGAGTGTCAGCTGGGATTTCGTGGATCTCATTGTGAAGAACGTGTCGACAACATCGAGATGAAGTCGACGTACGGTGTGGATCCAAAGAAATTCGAGATCGCGACGGCGAAAATGTTGTACGAGAGTGTTGTTGATAATGAGCTGGTCGAGGTGAAGCGGGAACGGACCGGAGGACATTTCTTGCAGAATTTGAGAATTAATGATCAATAATTTATTGTTATCATCGTTCACTATATATTAAAGAATATTGTTTGTCTGTCCGTTTTTTTTTGTCACCTGTGACTTCATACTTTACAGAAGAAGCGGTTTTTGGAAAGGGGTATAATAGTGCTGTAGTAGACTCTAGGGGCACTGTAGTACTGTAGGAGTACTGTAATAGTACTGTAGGGGTTTTTAGTAGCACTGTAGGATTACTTGCTGTACAGCAGTCCTGACTACTGTAAGATAACTATGTACTGGGGTGTTGTAATAATACAGTATGGATACTGTAGTGGTACTGTAGAGGTACGGTAGAAGTACTGCAAGGGTACTGTGGTAGTACTGTAGAGGTAATGTAGGATTACTGTAGTTAATGGAAAATTGACTTTTCGTCTTTTGAAGGGAAATTGGTTTGAGGTTAGTGGGGGAATATGGTTGGGGTACTGTAGTAATACTGTTGAATTACTGTAGGGATACTGTAGGGGTACGGTTGGATTACTGTACTTTTGAAAACAAATCGTGTTTTCTTTTTTAGAAGATTTTCCAATACACTCAATATTCCTAATCCTGGCTTACTTGTGCAAATTTTAGCCATTTCAGAAAAATTCTAGCTAAAAAAAATAACAGAATTATGGCAATTTCAGCAATTTCAAGCGATTTTTAGCAAAATTTAGCGGCATTACAGCAAAAAATTCATTGCAAAGTATTAGATTATTTGCGACTACCTTGGCTTAATTGACTAACATTTGCCTAATATAAGTCATTATATTTTTGGAAAGAGTGAAGCACTTTTGTCACGCGGCACCAATTTCTAATTTTTTTTTCAATGTTCAGAAAGTTTCCGTGCATAATATGCTTAAATTTCCGGAAAATTTCACAGATTCAAAACCAATAATTTACAGGCGTCCAAAACTGCCCAGTCTAAAACTGATACGATTTTTCGCCTGACCACGAGAAACATTTTTTCCTCCTGTCTGCGTCTCTCGACACTCTCTGTGTCACTTTCTATATTGAATATAGACTATTTTATTGATTTTCCAACACAAGAGAATGGCAAAAAACTTCGAACCGTGTAAAATCTGCAATTCACCGGGAAACGGCCTACATTTTGGAATCGATGCTTGCAGGTTTGGAAATTTTCAGAATTTATAAAAATTCCGAAATTTTTAAAATTAATTTTCAGAGGCTGCACCTCATTTTTCCGGCGAACAATTGTACAGGAAAAAGAATATTACTGCAATTCGGATGACTCGTGTGAAATTGGGAAAAGTTAGTTGTTTTTTAAATTGAAAATTTTTTTAAAATTTTTTTAATTGAAAAAAGAAAAAAAAAGTTTTTTAAATTGAATTTAAATTCTAAAAAAATTAGTTTTAAAGAATTGCCAAAAAAAATCGCAAAACAGCCAAGACGTGGGCCTATTTTAACTGTTTTTCTTCTGTTAAAAATAAAGATTTTTCATTTAACAAAACATTTGTCATTCATTTTTCAATTATTTTTGTGTTCAAAATCAATTTTAAAAAAATATTTTAGAAATTTGAGCTCTAGCTCCCCCCATATCTTGGCTCTGCTTCAATTTTTTTTTTTGAATTTTTCCAACTTTTTTCAGGTGAAGCTGCTCTAAAATCTCCTTGCAGAAAATGCCGATTTGCAAAATGTTTGGAAGTTGGTATGAAAAGTGAAGGTAAATGGTTTTTTTTCTCCGAAAAATTTAATAAAACCCTGGAAATTTTAAAATTCGGGGACTAGAAACACCCAAAAAAAACCCATCCCAGACTGAAAATATCTCGTTTTTGTTTTTGTCAAACGTTTTTGTCAAAGAAAATATTCCAGAAAAAATGCGGGGGTAGAAAAGGAAAAGTACCAAAACTACTGTATGTGTTGATTTACGCCTGTAAAACGAAAAGAAAAATTTAAAACTTGTTAAAAATGTCAAAAATCCGGCAAAAATATCAGTGGCCGAATTTTCCCCAGAATTTTGACAAAATTTTTATTACAAATTTTTCATATGTGCGACAAATTTCAAAATTTGCCGAGCGCGGCAACTTCGGCAAGTCCACTTTTTGAATTATTATATCGGCAAATTCAAAAATTGGACTTGCCGAAGTTGCCGCGCTCGGCAAATTCTGCAAATTTGCCGTATATCCCTGGCGGCCACGTTGGGCCTACCGGAATTCAGCCTAAAAGTATAATAAATTTCAGCAGTACAAAAGAATCGAGATTCCTATGGAAAACGCCGAGAACTTGCCATTTATGCAGCTAACCCCTCTCCATCAAGCGTCCGTCTCAAATTCCCAGCCCCCTACTTCATGCTGGAATCCGTTAAAAATCAATATTCCCACCTGGAAAGTGTCCGACTAGTGGTGCATCTGGACGAGGGCACCAGCATGTTCTCAAAGCGGATTCCGAAACCGCATACCTTCAGAGATACCGATAAGCTTATGTTTCGCGAGTATGACATGGTTACTGACTGGGCTATGAACTCATTCCCACAACTCGCAGACTTCCCGAATGATCAACGGAAGATCCTTTTGAAGCACTTTTATCTTCAATTTTTCATACTGGAAAGTGGATTCATGGCCTGCAGAAATGGTCGAAATGATGTGTGGTTTCTTCCGAACGGAGATTATATTGATTGTCGAGATCTCGCAAGTTTCTACCGAGATCCGACGCGTCCAGAATCAAGCTCACAGTCGATAAGTCCAGAGCATGCAGCATTGTATGGTTCCAAGGCTCAATTTATTTTGAAGGCTACTAACTTTTTACAGAATGATGAAGGGAACATGTACGGGATGCAGGAGGATGGTGACTAATACCATGCTGAAGGATAATATCGACCAATGCGAATTCTTGGCACTATCAGCGTTGATTCTTTTTCAGACAGGTCTGTTTCTTGTAAACTTTGTGCTCAAACATTGTGCACTACAATATTAAAATGTGTCATACATATAAACGTTATGATTTGTATTGATGCATCATAATTGAAAATATGCATCTGTATTTATTCAATAAACTTATGTGAGTACAACATATTATAAGAATGGAATACATTTTTTACACCTGAACTTTTTACAATTTTAAAGGATTAAAAAAAAACAACATTGACCTCAACTACTAGATTATTGAGGTCTTAAATTGGAAACATAAGTGCAACAGTCTTCTATAGTTGATTTGATTTACAATAATGAAACATATGAAACATAATTGCTTTGACTTGGCATAACTAGTTTATGAAAATTAATCGAGACTACGTAATAGAAAAAATACATTATAAGTAACTTACAATTAATACACCATAATTTAGTTAGCCCAAAATAATTCAGACTATGCATTAAATTTGAAACTAAATACATTATATTAGCCCCGTCAAAAGAAAATCGATGTGTTTATTTTTGAAAATCATGTTGTTTTAGACTTGATTATCTATGATCAAAACTAACGAAACGATGTATCGAAATTAAAACTATGTATTATGTATCATTATAACCTTCCTACGTCGTAATTTTTAAGATGTATGGTGAAATTGATGTGTTCATTAAAATTACAAAGTGCACATGATAATTGAAATTGTGTATGCACTAATATTCAGAATCATAGATGATTAATTTTTTATCAAACAAATTATATTTCCAGGCCTAGAAGGACAATCGGAATCCTGTATGGAGACTTGCAAGAAAATTCGAAGCACAGTGCAACGGGAGCTTCTACAGTACTACGCGGGGAAAAGGACCCAGGAATATTCGATTCGAATGGGAAATGTGCTCTCGTTGCTTCCAAGTGTGCTGAGTTCCACCTATAAAATGTTGGACGATATGGAGCTGATGTATATAATGAATAAACAGGACCACTCATTTTTCAAATATTTTGTGGAATCTAAGAGAATTTGAATGAATGTTTCTTTGTACAAAAACCATCACCAGCCTCTAATCGTTTGTCTTGTCCTGAAAGTGTATGTTGTAGTGTATTTGTTCGAACAAAATGACTGCTGACGAGGTCAAACACTAGAAAACATCTATTTCGATTGTCTCGAAGGGAATGAGCGTCCCCTGCCCGATGTGTGTGATGGTTCCGCGGCTGTTGGGCTCCGTTTTGGTGTTAATGTCTGTAGGTAGGCTGTCTTCATAGAATCAATTGTTGAAGTATGTTTTTTTTTTTGAAAATAATTATTTTTTGGGGTATCAGGGATTTAGATTGGAAAAGCTCCGAACAAAAACGTAATTTTTTGAAGTCTAGATAAACAATCACACATTTTTTGTAACTTACATACTATGTTTTCCCTCTTTTTTCCCACCCTCCAGCCCCGAGAAAGCCTAAACTTAAGTAAGCGTAAGCCTAGTCCATATCCTAAGCCTAAGTCTAAGCCTAAGACTAAGCCTATATCTATAATACATCAACTCGACATGTTGAACCGAGAAAAATGAGGAGGTAATCGCATTAAAGTTTCAAGTAGTCACGTGGGGGTAATTTGTGGTTTCATTAAACTTTAGTTTGAATTTACAACCTACTCAAGTAACATAATTACTTGAGTTCTATACACAAGTTTTACCAAAATCCAATGTTATGTTAAAAAATTCATTGTTAAAAACAAAAAAAACAGTCTAACTGGTCTTGAAGCCCAAGTTATAGAATTTCTCGTCCACCGAATACGCATTCATCACATTCGAAATTGTCATATCTTCATGGAATCGTTGAGTGGCTCTCTGAAAAATAAGTGAACGACATTTGAAGAAAGTTGACTTTTCAATAGATATGTATAAAGATACAGGGTGACAATTAATTATGGGAAGCCGTAAAAACGTCATAAAAACGCTGTAACTTGAGATAATGTTTCAAAATTTTTACCTGCGAATTAAGAAAATATTTCTGATGATATATTCTTAAAAATGGTTAAAGTAATGATTTATAATGAAAAATGTATTAATCTACAGTTCCCAACTATTTTAGAATATTGAAATTCTTCAAAAACTGAAATTTTGAACATCGAACCAACTATCCTGAGAATCCCATTTTTTGCGGCCCACTCAAATTTGTAATTTTCTTTGGGTGTCTGTTGGCCTTGAATGTTATATTCACAAGTTCATGTTTTCGAATATACAAAACTCTAGTCATAGTTCTGTTCTGACACCATTTTGGGGTGATTCAAGGTTTACTCCGAGCTCCTGGAGCTTCTTCAATTCACCTTGAAAAGCACTGAAAAAGGTATTTTTTGGGTATGTTCTTTTTGGACCCCCATAACTTTTTTGAGAACAAGTTTCAGATAATTTTTTTTCGATGAAATTTTAGTCAAATACTTGATTAACATTATCTCCATAAAAAATCATATTAATAGCTCGTTGGCGCCGTGGGCTGGAACGCGAAAAAAACTTCCCATAATTAATTGTCACCCTGTATATGTATATATGTAATCATATGCACGTATATGTATAATTGATATGTAATAGATATGTATAACCTATATGTATATAGTAATACATATGTTCAAAACCTAGTAGTATTATATAAACCTAGTATAGAATATTACCATAACTAGTACCTACCTATGTATATGTATAAAATATGATGCCATGATCAGACTGAATGGTAGGTTAATCATCAATCAAAAAATTACTTCAAAATAATACCCCGGTTTCAGTTATACACCATAACGCCGAATTCAGTAAGCCTATTGTTGGTTTTCGGTAGTTAGTGAATAAACTTATTATTATTATTATTATTATTTGGGTGTATATCTTATATCATACTATTTTATACATGTTCTTATTAAGGAAAAGGTTTATTTCGTTGCACCTCTGATTACGGCTCAAAAACCTACCTGTAAATTCGGTAGGATTGACAATATATCCCCTAGTCGAATTGACGAATCTAATTCTGATCTCGTCAGCTTGGAGTACTGTAGAACTTCCCGCTGCACGGATTCCCGAATCCTTCTGCATGATTCTGTGCATTGATCGGACTGGCCTTCTAGCCCCGTGTCGAATAGAGTTAAGGCTGTTAGAGCCAGAAATTCGAATTTGTCACACGCAATTCGGATCATTGGATCGTACACATTGCGGCGGTAAGTGTCGAATGAGCTGGCGAACATTCTGGAAAATTTTTTAAATCGGCAAAGATATTTGAATAGATTCCTACTTGGAAGCTTCTACCTCGGAAATTGGCTGTTGTCCATCTGGATCGTGATAATACGTTTCTGGATTCACACAATCAATATAATCACCAGATGGTAGGTAGGTAATGTCTGTTCTGCCATATTGACATGCGAAATAGCCACCTTCGAGGATGATGAATTGTAGGTAGAAGTTGTGGAGCAGGGTTGTCTGAAAGAATTCGAGGTATGGACTTTGGACAGGGTAAGCATTCTTGGACAGACTCTAAGCAGGCTTTTGCCAAATAACGAGCAGAACTTTACTCGACCAGGCTGGGAAAGATTTGGACCAGAATTGGTCCTGATATTGTTCAACTCTTCGCTTGGCCATAATCAGACTCAGGCCAGATCTAGACGGTCATTCAAATAAAATTGGCTATCCTAGGCCAGTCCTACCAAATCATGATTCAGACTTAGGTCTGATCTTAGCCAGATCTTATTTAGAACAGACATCGGCTAGGTCTCTGTAAATCCTTGGCTAAGTAAGAATTAAGAAGTCAAAGTCCTAACAAATTGTTAGATATTCAAGAGGAATTCGAGCTGCGGAATGTGCTCAACGCCTATTCGTTGGATAAAATGTTTTACGAGAATTGTCTCGGCAAATTTTAACTTTTCTTTGTTTGAATAAATTTAGTTTGAGAACGTGAATATTGATTTTTAGTTAATTATTGATTTTTCAGAGAATTATTGAATTTTCAATTGAATTATTGATTTTTCGGTAAGGTATTATTTTTAGTAAATTATTGATTTTTCAGTGAGTTATTGATTTTTAATGAATTATTGATTTTAAAGTAAATTATTGAAATCTCAATGAATTATTCAAATTCAGTAAATAATTAATTTTTCAGAAAAAAAAGTTGATTTTTGATTCTGTTTCAATGTTTTCAATAACTTATTGCTTTTTCAGGCCAATTCCAATATCGATAAGATATCGGCTTCTCAATCAAAAAAATATTTTAAGAGCATATTCTCAGTTGATTCTTGGAAGTTTTATCGAAATAAATCAGTTTTTCTATCACATTTCCTTTATCATCTCAACTTTCTGTTTCTCATTCTCTCTCTCTCACTGCGTCTCTTTCTCTCTCGTTTTCTGTCGACTATTCCGTTCTGTATTTTGTAGCCTCACAAATTCAAGTCACATATGTAAACAGACCTCTTATTTTTGATTTAATTTCCTTCCTTCAAAACAAAAAATGCCCCAACACTGTCAAGTATGTGGTGTTCCGTCGGCTCGAATTCATTTTGGCGGAGTCGTTTGCAGGTATTTTTTTTCGCGGAAAATTTAAATTCAAAAAAAAATGAAGCAAAGTTACAGCGCATGTTCGGCATTTTTTCGTCGAACCGTTGTTCGTGGCCACGAGTACAGGTGTAAGCAGATGGAAAATTGTCTGATTGTTTCGAGTAAGTTAAGCACACTCGAAATGGCGGGAAAATATTTTTTTGGAAATTTTGTGACTGTAAGTTGAAGGGGTTGTATTTAGTCGAGTTTTTATTGCTTTATTAGACTTGAAATTGTCTGAAAACACCGAATTTCATAGTGAAACTTCTTGAAACTTTCTCAAAAAAAAGTTATGGCGACTCAAAAAAATGACTTAAAATTAATGAAAATTTGAAATTTGACAGACTGGAAACTAACTTTTTTGAATTCACCGTCTAATTTTGGTTATACAAATTAATTATCTTGCGTTTTTAACTTGATTTAGGTACATTTATGGATCACCAGATTTGGTAAAATTTGATAACTTCTGATGATGAAATTCGGAGTTCTCAGACAATTTCGAGTCTAATAAAGCAATAAAAAATATTACTACACCACATTTAAACGTCCGTAAAGCTTGTGAACGCGTACTTGCGCCTCCTAACGCCCGTTAATTATTCACTAATGGGTTAATGTGATGACGAAAAATGCAAAAATGTATTTTTATACATTTTTTCCCATATTCATGTGTGTAGAAAAATGTTTAAAAACACATGAATTTTTTGCATTTTTCGACATTTTTCTACATTGGCCGACGGCCTACTTCAACTCTACTTCAATTCCAAAAAATGCAAAAAATACATGCGTTTTTTTAAACATTTTTCTGCACACATGAATAAAAATACATTTGTGCATTATAAAGCTAGAAAACTAGAAAACATGAAATTGTCAACATTTTCCAGCAATTCGAAACATGTGCAAAAAGTGTCGATACACAAAATGCATATTAGTCGGAATGAAACGCGAGAGTGTTCAAAAATTTCGAGATGTCTACGGAAAACGAGAGATCACCGTGAAAAACTCCACAAAGACTGCTTCTCCAATTTTAAAAGATTTTGTGAAAAACTACGAGCATCTTGAAAATGTTCGACGGGTGATTCATCGAGACAATTCGAGAAGTGTCTTTGCAAAGGAAGCTCCGAGGCCCGTGAATTACAAAGAGGCTACGAAAGTTCTTCTCAAAGAGTTTAAGCTTGTTAAGGACTGGATTAACAATTCGTTCCGAGAGTTTTCAGAGCTTCCAGATGATCAGAAGGTGACCCTTTTTTCAATCTTTGCCTGACTATGTCTGCAGAGGTTTGGCCATATTCTGGCGATTTTTAGCCCAGGTCTAAACAAAGTTTGAAAACTGAGAAGTTGGCAGTGGCCTGGCAGAGTTCAGTTCCAGGCCGGTAGAATATCTACCGATTTGTCAGGACTTTGACTTCTTAATTCTTACTGAGCCAAGGATTGACAGAGACCTAGCCGATGTCTATTCTAAATAAGATCTGGCTAAGATCAGACCTAAGTCTGAATCATGATTTGGTAGGACTGGTATAGGATAGCCAATTTTATTTGAATGACCGTCTAGATCTGGCCTGAGTCTGATTATAGCCAAGCGAAGAGTTGAACAATATCAGGACCAATTCTGGTCCAAATCTTTCCCAGCCTGGTCGAGTAAAGTTCTGCTCGTTATTTGGCAAAAGCCTGCTTAGAGTCTGTCCAAGAATGCTTACCCTGTCCAAAGTCCATACCTCGAATTCTTTCAGACAACCCTGCTCCACAACTTCTACCTACAATTCATCATCCTCGAAGGTGGCTATTTCGCATGTCAATATGGCAGAACAGACATTACCTACCTACCATCTGGTGATTATATTGATTGTGTGAATCCAGAAACGTATTATCACGATCCAGATGGACAACAGCCAATTTCCGAGGTAGAAGCTTCCAAGTAGGAATCTATTCAAATATCTTTGCCGATTTAAAAAATTTTCCAGAATGTTCGCCAGCTCATTCGACACTTACCGCCGCAATGTGTACGATCCAATGATCCGAATTGCGTGTGACAAATTCGAATTTCTGGCTCTAACAGCCTTAACTCTATTCGACACGGGGCTAGAAGGCCAGTCCGATCAATGCACAGAATCATGCAGAAGGATTCGGGAATCCGTGCAGCGGGAAGTTCTACAGTACTCCAAGCTGACGAGATCAGAATTAGATTCGTCAATTCGACTAGGGGATATATTGTCAATCCTACCGAATTTACAGGTAGGTTTTTGAGCCGTAATCAGAGGTGCAACGAAATAAACCTTTTCCTTAATAAGAACATGTATAAAATAGTATGATATAAGATATACACCCAAATAATAATAATAATAATAATAAGTTTATTCACTAACTACCGAAAACCAACAATAGGCTTACTGAATTCGGCGTTATGGTGTATAACTGAAACCGGGGTATTATTTTGAAGTAATTTTTTGATTGATGATTAACCTACCATTCAGTCTGATCATGGCATCATATTTTATACATATACATAGGTAGGTACTAGTTATGGTAATATTCTATACTAGGTTTATATAATACTACTAGGTTTTGAACATATGTATTACTATATACATATAGGTTATACATATCTATTACATATCAATTATACATATACGTGCATATGATTACATATATACATATACAGGGTGACAATTAATTATGGGAAGTTTTTTTCGCGTTCCAGCCCACGGCGCCAACGAGCTATTAATATGATTTTTTATGGAGATAATGTTAATCAAGTATTTGACTAAAATTTCATCGAAAAAAAATTATCTGAAACTTGTTCTCAAAAAAGTTATGGGGGTCCAAAAAGAACATACCCAAAAAATACCTTTTTCAGTGCTTTTCAAGGTGAATTGAAGAAGCTCCAGGAGCTCGGAGTAAACCTTGAATCACCCCAAAATGGTGTCAGAACAGAACTATGACTAGAGTTTTGTATATTCGAAAACATGAACTTGTGAATATAACATTCAAGGCCAACAGACACCCAAAGAAAATTACAAATTTGAGTGGGCCGCAAAAAATGGGATTCTCAGGATAGTTGGTTCGATGTTCAAAATTTCAGTTTTTGAAGAATTTCAATATTCTAAAATAGTTGGGAACTGTAGATTAATACATTTTTCATTATAAATCATTACTTTAACCATTTTTAAGAATATATCATCAGAAATATTTTCTTAATTCGCAGGTAAAAATTTTGAAACATTATCTCAAGTTACAGCGTTTTTATGACGTTTTTACGGCTTCCCATAATTAATTGTCACCCTGTATCTTTATACATATCTATTGAAAAGTCAACTTTCTTCAAATGTCGTTCACTTATTTTTCAGAGAGCCACTCAACGATTCCATGAAGATATGACAATTTCGAATGTGATGAATGCGTATTCGGTGGACGAGATATTCTATAACATGGGTTTCAAGACCAGTTAGACTGTTTCAAAAACAATGAATTTTTTAACGTAACATTGAATTTTTGAAAACTTGTGTAGAATGTTCTATAGAACCCAATCAATTATGCTAATTAAGCAGGTTGTAAATTCAAACTAAAGTTTAATGAAACCACAAATTACCCCCACGTGACTACTTGAAACTTTAATGCGATTACCTCCTCATTTTTCTCGGTTCAACATGTGTTGCGTACTCACTAAACTATCTTCTTTCTCTGCGTCTCTTCTCTCTCACACACATTCTTTTAATTGTTCGGTTCACGAAAGATTGATTGATTTTGTGTTTTGCAGAGTGTCGTTGGCAAAAATTTTATTTTTAGAAATTTTCCAATGGCCCCGCCGTGTCCAGTTTGTCAGGCTCCGTCAAATGGATTTCATTTTGGAGTTGAGGTTTGCAGGTTAGTCAATTTCAACTTCTTCGTTTTCTTCCGGAAAAGTGACGTCACACTTCATAGTGTGGGCGTGGCCGCGCATTTTGTTCATAAGCTTTGGCGCGGCACTGAAATTTTAAAACCTTATAAAATTTTGACGGTAACCTCAGAATTTAAGTTTTCGAAAAAAATTTAACGCAAAATTCAAATTTGTATTTTTCAAAATATTTTGGCCCGAAATTAAAAAAAATTCAACCAGAATTATTTATCTGTCAGTCGTAGGCAATTAAATGTAAAATATTATTCAAAGTTTTAAAAAATTAAAAAGTTAAAAGTCACATTTTTCTTCGATTATTTAAGTTTGTAAACTACAAACTACAAACTACAAACTACACACTACACACTACACACTACACACTACACACTACACACTACACACTACACACTACACACTACACACTACACACTACAAACTACACACTACACACTACAAACTACAAATCATTTTATAATTATACAAAATGCTTTCAGTGAGTGCTCATCTTTCATTCTATATTATAGTTGACTATTTAAGTTTGAAAACTACAAACTTTAAACTACAAACTACAAACTACAAAGTACAAACTACAAACTTTCAACTACAAACTACAAACTACAAGATACAAACCAAACTACAAGCCACAAACTACAAACTAAAGACTACAAATAAGATACGAAAATTTCAGTGCTTGCTCCTCGTTCTTCCGCCGGGCAGTGTTCAAAAATCGAAAATTCCGATGTTACGGCGAACCTGTGAACAGCTGTGAAGTAATTTCAAGTACAACAAAATCAAATTTTCACTTAATAAATTCAATTTTCAGCTGGAAACGCGCTTTGCAAAGGCTGTCGGCTCGCGAAATGCCTGGCAGTTGGGATGAAAAAGGAGACTGTTCAGCAGGGAAGAGAGAGCTATGGAAAACGAGAATTGGCGCTGGTTTCTCTGCAGAGATCTTCTTTAAATATTCGTCTTGAGTTTCCAGTTCCTTACTTTATGATGGAATCCGTTAAAAACCAGTACACCCACCTGGAAAGTGTCCGGCTAGTGGTGCATCTCAACGAAGGGGCCATTGCTACCCCAAAACGACATACCTACAAGGACACCGATAAACTGATGTTCAGGGAGTATGATGTGGTTACTCGTTGGGTTATCAACTCATTCCCACAGCTAGCAGACTTTCCTAGTGATCAACGAACCATCCTTCTAAAACACTTCTACCTTCAGTTTTTCATACTGGAAAGTGGATTCATTGCCTGTAAAAAGGGTCGGAATGATGTGTGGTTTTTACCAAGCGGAGATTATATTGATTGTAAGAATCTAGCAAGTTTCTACAGAGATCCGACGCTTACAAAAGTAACGACACAGCCAACGCCGCCGGAAAATGCGGCAAAGTCAGTGTGCTCAATTCTGGTTCTCCCACATAATTTATAACTTACAGAGTGATGAAAGGAACGTGTACAGGATGCAGAAGGAAGGTTTGGAATACCATGTTAAAGGATAATATCGACCAATTCGAGTTTTTTGCACTTTCAGCTTTGATCCTTTTTCAGACAGGTAGGAGTTTAGTTGTCGTTCAAAACGTTGCATCCTATGCTTTTTGATGTTGTATATAAAAGTTAAATGCATGCATTATATTTACTCAATGCACTGTAATAGAATTTGAAAGCATGCATTTTTGTTTATTTAATACACATGTGTGTTTTTTGATACAATATAAGACATTATGCTGTTAAAACATCATAATTGAAACTAACTATAAGCGTTTAAACGGTTTTGATGCAACATAATTGAATACATCTACTTTCATATTATACACCATAACTGACTCAAAACACTAGAAAATCTAATGCGCAGTAATTGAACTGTTAATCATGTTTGACTTAATCCACTACATCATCTGTTCAAACCACTATATTTTATTTGGTACTTCATAAATTCCTTGAATGTTACATTATACTATGTATATAAAAACGCGCCACCGTGATGAAAAATAAACACCATATTTCAAACTTTTAATATTAAACTTGACTTGATGGCTTGACTTGATATGATCAAAAAAACCTCGATCACATTGCCATTAATAACATATACGATTAAAAATATGCGTCTTTAAATTTTTGAATTACGAACTTGGTTAGACTCAATTCACGACATTTTCCATATTTATCATAAGAGCAGTATTTATTAATTGTGAAATAAAATAGTCATAATTAGCTTAAATTATATTTTTACAAGTTATGCAACACATACAACCGTCATGTTCCAGGCCTGGAAGGTCAATCGGAATCCTGTATGGAGACTTGCAAGAAAATCCGAAGCACAGTGCAACGAGAGCTTCTACAGTACTACGCGGCAAAAAACACTGATACGATTCGAATGGGGAATGTGCTCTCCTTGCTCCCAAGTGTGCTGAGTTCCACCTATAAGATGCTGGACGATATGGAGCTGATGTATATAATGAATAAGAAGGATAACTCGTTTTTTAACTTTTTTACAGGAAGAGAGTATGTATGAGTTTTGTTAAATATTTGAAAGAAAATATTGCATTTTTTGTATTGTTGAACACAATTTTTTCGAAACAGCCGAAATGTGGTTAGTGTAGTCAATGCAGTCATTGTAGTTTTTAGGTATGTGCAATTGATGTACATATATATATGTTGCATAATGTATTATCTGTGTTTCCGAAATTCATTAACTTTTGTAGTTAATGTAGTTAATGTATAGCTACTGTATGTATAATTAATGTACATACGTAAATTTTGAATAGCGTAGGTATCTGTGTTTTAGAAATTCATAAAAATTCAGTTATTGTAGTTAATGTAGTTAATGAATTTAATGTAGTGACATAAGTAAAACAGTTAATACAGTTCATGTTCCGTTTACGTAAAAGTTCTCCGAATCGGTCAGACAATATTATAATGCAATACCGCAATTCTCTATTTCTCTCGATATTTGATGTATAGTGAATATGTACCTGTGTAAAGTCTCTTTCTCTAAACATCCGTCACCCTCTCACATAAAAATTGAAAGGTATTTGATCGATTTGCTGTTTGACTTTTTTCCGGCCGTTGCACTTTTAAAATGGCACCGCCGTGCCCGGTTTGTCAGGCGCTTTCAAATGGATTTCATTTTGGAGTTGAGGTTTGCAGGTAGGGGATTTACGAATATTTCGAAAAAAATTAAGTTTTGGGTTTTAAGTCTCTGAAACATTACAGTTTTGAAAAATATCGAAATTTTAGTTTCTATCAGAAATTTTTGAGAAATAAGTTTTTTTCGAATTTTTTTGTTAAAACTTATTCGAAAAATGAAAAATTTCAGAAATATTAAAATTTGAAGTACAATAAAAATTGAGATTTTGTTTAAAACTTTTTCGAAAAAATGAAAAGTTCAAAAAAATACTGGAGCATTTAAAACTTGAATTTTCGCCGCAAAATTCTGATAACTTTAAAAAATTGAGATTTAAAAAACGAAATTTAAAAATTATTACACTGGAATTTTATAAATATTTTAAATTTTTGAAAAAATTAAAATAAGAAACTCCCTCGTAAAAAAAAAGAATTTTCAAATTATAGACAAACTTTTACTAAATTTCAAAAAACGAAAAACTACTGGAATGTTAAATTCTACTGCAGTTTTTTTAAAATATTAAAATTGTTTATTTGTTTTTAATGTTTTTTTTTTGAAAAAAACGTTTTTTTTCTGAAATTCGCGCCAAAGTTTTTTGAGAAATCAAACTTTTTTTACCATTTTTTCTCAAATTTTTAAAAGTCAAAATTTTTGAAATTCAACGTATTTGCAGCGCCTGCTCCGCGTTCTTCCGCCGTACCGTATTCAAAAAACGGAATTTCCGATGTTGGGGTGAACCTGTGAATTGCTGTGAGATAGTTTCAAGTATGCATCAAAACTTTAATTTTCAAAAAAAAAATGTCATGAAATTTTAGCTGGAAGTGCATTTTGCAAGAGTTGTCGATTCGCGAAATGCCTGGCAGTTGGAATGAAAAAAGAGACAGTTCAGCAGGGAAGAGAGGGCTATGGGAAACGAGAAATGGCTCTGGTTCCGGTTATTTCAAAATTTAAAGCAAATCGACAAGGTCTACCTATTCTTGAGACAATTGTGGAGACCTATTCGCTATTATTAAATGTTAGAATATGTGTTCATGAGGGACCAAATGGCAGTAATTCGCCGGTAAGGAGGTTTTTCGAATTTAGCGCGAAAAATTGAAATTTGAATTTCCAGCTAGATATTAGGCTTAGCATTAGGATCAGTCTTAGGCTTCGGCTTAGGCTTAAGCTGGGCTTAGGCTTAGGCTTAGGCTTAGGCTTAGGTTTAGGCTTAGGCTTAGGCTTAAGCTTGGGCTTTGGCTTAGCATTAGGATCAGACTGAGGCTTATGCATAGGCTTAGGCGCGCAGGCCCGAGAAAAAAAATAGAAAAAGAGATTCCAAAAAACACAGAAAAAATTGAAAAAAAAGCAAAACAATCTGATAAGAAAAAGTCTTCCGCTCTAAATTTCAAATTTTGCAATTAATTTCAAATAATTTTTATTGTGATTTTTAAGCGAAACTCAAAATTTAACAAAACTTCCCTAATATAGAGCTTTCATGGGAGGCAGGCGCGGTAACAAGGCCTGACGCTTGCCTTTAACCTGACCGCCTGACGCTTGCCTTTAACCTGACCGCCTCACGCCGACCTCTCGCCTCATTTTTGCACTATGGCGAGAAGTCAAAGGCCTGCTATTTACTGCAAAAGGTGGTACTTTCGCCGCAGCCGACACTTTTCGGGTTCCGCGCGGCTCGCGAGGCATGGCAGGCGTGTTGGCACCTGCATGGAAGTCCTACCCTAGTAGTATATATTTTTCAGAAACGAGATCCAAAACCAGTAAACTATAAAGAAACTATTGCATGTTTTCTAAAGGAATTCTATCTAGTCGGCGACTGGTTATCCCACTGTTTTCCCGAATTCGCAGCTTTTCCAGTTGATCAGAAAGATCTTCTCCATCGAAATTTCTATCTGCAATTTGTTGTGCTGGAAGGCGGCTTTTTCTCATGTAATCATAGTAAGTTACAGTACTCCAGTGCTGGTTGCATGTCGGATGCACCATGTGTAAACTACAAACTACAATATTTTTTCAGAAAGAAGTGACATTAGATATCTACCATCTGGAGACTATATTGATTGCGTCAACCCTGAAACCTATTACTATGACCCCGATGGCAAACAGCCGATGACTCCTGGTGAAGCTGTGACGTAAGCAGTGTCCATTGTCCATTTTTAGGGAATTTTTAGCGGAAAATTGTCAAAAATTAGAATATTCTGCGCGCGGAATTCATAACTTGCCTTTTGTCGACAAATTCGGCAAATCGGCAAGTTTTTTTCGATTTTCGGCAAATTGGAGATTTGCCGGTTGCCGAACATCAATTTGCCGGAAGTTTTCAGTAGGATTTTTTATAAAACGGAATCGTTTGAAACTGTGCCTTTTTGAAATTTTTTTCCCGTTTTTTCTAGATATTTTTATAGAATTTGCTTACTTTTCAAAATAGATATAGAGACATTCATAGGAATCGTACAATTTTACCGATTGAACAATTTTACCGATTCAGTATTAGAATTTGAAAAAAAAACGGTTTAGGGTGTAAAATAGGATTTATTGAAATTTAAAAATAGTGGCGCGAAATTCAAAATTCCTAAAAAATAAATTATCTACAACCTTGAAGAGTTTTCAAATTCTACAAAAAAATTCTACAAAAAAATTTGGCGAAACATTTGAAATTTCAATAATTTTTCCCAAAGTTTTTCTTTGATATTTCGCTTTGAAGTGAAATTTTTCAACATCTAGCAAACCAAAACATTTCCAGACTATTTGCCTCATCATTTCAAAGTTATCGTCGTAATGTCACTCACCCTATGCTCCGAGAAAATGCTGACCGATTTGAGTTTCTGGCTCTAACCGGCCTGGCTCTCTTCGACGCGGATTTGGAAAATATCTCTGAAGAAACTGCTGCGGTTTGCCGGAAAGTTCGTCAAAAAATTCAAAGGAATATGCTGAAATACTACATTTCCACAAAATCCCCAGAAGATGCTTCTGTGCGACTGGGCAACTTGATTTCAATTATTCCAAGTTTACATGTGAGTTAAAAAATTTTTTTTGTTGATTGAAAATTTCTCATATTTCCACAACGTTTTGAGATATGCCGCTATAAAATTCGGATTCAGCATGCTAAAATTGCCCGGAAACCTTTAAAAATTCGAAAAAAAAACTTTTGACCACCATGCGGACTCGAACCCCTGTCTTCTGATTGGAAATCGTCAAAAATCACACTGAGCCATTCGGACTAATTTTCAAAACTTACCTTTTTTTTTAATTCAAAATTCTTATATAGTTGATTTTTAACGAATTTTTCAAATTTCACAACAAAAAATGCCGCCCAACAACCCGATATCTGTAAAAATTTTCTTTCCAGCGAGCAACGCGACGATTTCTCGAGGATATTGAGCTGAGCCATGTGATGAAGGCGTACGCTGTGGATGAGAAATTCTATGATAATTGCTTGCCAAAATTTGGGTATCTTTAATGATGAGAATGATGAATAAAACCTCTTCTATATAACACATTTCTTGTATATTCAAAACGTTTTTCTGAAATTTCGCCATTTCAACAAAAAATAACGACGTCCGAGATTGAACATTTTGAACTCAGCGTACACAAATTAATCGAAAACCTTAAAAAAATTAAAATGAAACGTTTTAACCACCTGGCGGACTCGAACCCCGGTCTTCTAATTGGTAGACATGGACAATCGCACTGCGCCATTCGGTCAAAATTTAAATTTGAAAAAAAAAAGAGTTCGGGGCTGATTTTTCAGTACTTTTCAAATCTTTCATTAAAAACGTTGCCATGCTAGAATATCTAAATGAATTTTCCAACGAAATTCAACATTTTTAGCTAGATTTTTCGAGCGCGCTTAGAAGATGTGGGACAAAGTTTAGTTTTTAGAAATTCTAATTTTTTTTCAAGGTTTTCCAAAAATTTTTTAGCTTTGGCATATTGAGTTACCCTGAAACTCTGAAAAAAATTAACAAAAAAAAATTCGCCACTACGCGGACTGGAACCCTGGTCTACAGATTGGTAGCCCTGAATAATCCAACTGAGCCACTCGGGTAAAACTAAATTTTTTTTCGTTTTTTTTTAAATTTTTTACAAAAAATTTATTAATATTTTTAAATATTTTTAGGTGGGAGGGGGATGAGTTCAACTCTCCACAAGGGGAAAATTTTTTTACGAATTTTTTTCCACCCAAAGAAAAAAAAAGGGTCCAGAAAAAACAAACAAACAATTTAGTCGCAGTCAACAAGATGCTAGGATTTCCTCATCCTCCCTGGCTTGTGTCATGTTGGCAGAATTGATATAGAATTCAATTTCTTTTGGTCTTCAATTCATTTTTCACATGCACATTTTTTTCACATCTTTGCAAAAAAAAAATTTCGGATTTTTGGTAGAATTCTTATCGGATGCGATAGAGAATTTTTTTTTAAATATTATGGGTACGTTTCTGGGTCTAGAAATTCGATTTTGGCCGCGCTAGAGGGTTTTTTGTTTCCAATTCATTTTTCACATACTGCACATTTTTGCAAAAAAAATTGTGTCATATTGGCAGAATTGATATAGAATTCAATTTCAAATTTTTAAAAAAATATTATGCAACATATAATCGAATCTTATCCAATATACCCTTACCGTATACCTAGATAACAATCTCAGCGGCCCTGACCTCCATTATACGGGGATACCTCTGCCATTTGTGGTCCAAAAAATACACCAATTCCACCATGAAATATCTAGTTTTCATATTCTCCCTGTTCCAACTCGCGAGCACCTCGGGGCTCCTGGATATTCACCTAAAAAGTGCCCATGACCAATCCGCCACCCTCACTCTTACCGACGAGCAACTTGACACTGAATATTTGCGACTTCCCATTAAAATTTCGAAAAACGAAGAATTCAAGTTTGAGGATATTCTTGTAGACTTTAACACTACCTATTCTGTAAAAATAATTCTCAATGAGACACCGAAATTGGGTCTTGCGGAGAGCATTTACACTGGAACAGTGAATCCGGCTCGTGGAGCATCTTCTCCAGAAACTCTGAATCTTCCGTTGACTGGAATGATGTTTGAGTTCAAGTGTCAAGAGTGAGTTTTTTTTATTTTTTATACCGGATTGTTTAAAAAATATGTGTGTTTTTTTTTTTAATTTTGCAGAAAAAAAAATTGTTAAATAGTTAATGTTTAATCCTACATACCGTAAAATTGCCCCGAAGAAAATTTTTGCTTAATGCTAAATTTAATCTAATTTGCTAAATTTAAAAGTAGTAAAGCATTCCGAAAGTTTTTTGGAAGAAATCTGAAATTTTTTAAAAATTAATACAAATTTTGAAAATTTCAGATTCACAGATCTGTTTTTTGTAGTATTTAAAAATATTGTAAATTTTGAAAATTAGTACCTCCATGTAGGCTTATGCATAGGTTTAGGTTTAGGCTTACGCTTATTCTTAGGCTGATGGTTAGGCTTATCCACAGGCTTAAGCTTAGACTTAAGCTTAGGCTTAAGCTTAGGCTTAAGCTTAGGCTTAAGCTTAGGCTTAAGCTTAGGCTTAAGCTTAGGCTTAAGCTTAGGCTTAAGCTTAGGCTTAAGCTTAGGCTTAGGCTCAGGCTCAAGCTTATGCTCTTATTGAAAAGTAAAAGCATTCAGAAACCTGTTTGAAAAAATCTGAAAATTTTTGAGGGAAATTTTTTTTTCAAAATTTTTTTCTAGAAACTGGACCGGCGAAAAATGTGACGTACGTTGTGACAAAAACTGCACAGAACCATCTAAGACTATCAATGACATGGAATTCGATGTCAGTTACACTGTGAACCCTATGAAACTGGAGACAATTGTGGCGATGCTTAAGAAGGATAATGAGGTCGCCAATACTTTGAGTGAGACCAGAAAGGAGGAGGAGCAGCTGTTGGAAGAAGTTATGGAGGGCTCCGGGGAGCACTTATTGATTAATTAATTAATACATTGATAATGTGAAAGTATTTTCTACAATAATAAACACATTGTTTGAATTTTAGCATTTTACGTCGAAAGTTGTCCGAATGCTTCAAAAAATGTTAAAAATAGAAGTTTTCCCGGTAAATCAATTATCTAATTTGAAAATACTACAAATTTTCCACCCGAAAAGTTGAAAAAACGCAAAACTATACAATAATTCCAAATTTTTGTCCGATTGGCTCAGTGCGATTTTCCACTTCTTCCAATCAGCAGACCGGGGTTCGAGTCCGCGCTGTGCCAAACTTTTTTTTCTGATTTTTTTAAAAAGTTTTACGGGTAATTCAAGTGTGGTGAATTAAAATTTTATAGTATCAGGCTTCAGAGATTCGCTTAAAAAACTAGAAAGTTTGAGTTGAATTTTTTTCAAACTTTATTTTTTGATCTACATATATACTGTAATACTACTATTTGTTATCTTATCAACTGCATATTCTGAACAACATTATGAATTACCAAGGTCATTTGATCCACGGGAACATATATACTTCTCCATCCCGGAATGGCCTAAAAAGTCCCTCCTACACTTTGCTATCACAGTAGTATTTGACAGAAATGACCAACTTACATCTTTCGCTTATTTTAGTGATATTCTCACTTTCTGGAGTAAGTCAGAATTTAAAAAAAATTTAAACTTTATAGCATGTTAAGAAAAAAAAAATTTTTTTTCGAAAATTTCTTTCCAAAAATTTTTTAAGGTATTTTCCTCTGGTTTTTTGCAAATCCGTCTGAAAAGTGCATACCCACTTGATACTACCGTATCATTGTCCCGAGGGAATGGCTCAGCATATCTGAAGCTTCCAATTGCTCTGAAAGCCAACACGACAAGAGAACTCGGGCGGTTCCCAATTGAAATGCTGGGAAATTACAGTCTGGTAATTACTGGAGACAAAGTTGAAGAACTAGGTAACATTTTTACACGTTCTTTTGAAAAGTTTCGCGCGAAATTTGAAAATTTGACAGTTTTGTTCATTGGGAGTGGGATTTTTCAAGTCTTCCAATCAATCAGAAGACCGGGGTTCGAGTCCGCACTGTGGTCAAACTTTTTTTTTCTCGATTTTTAGTGGAAAATTATAGTTTGGTAATCACTGGAGACAAAGTTGAAGTTTTTTTTTTGAAAAGTTGCGAAAATTAGGTCCGAATGGCTCAGTGGGATTTCCCATATCTTCCAGTCAGAAGACCGGGGTTCGATCCCGCGCAGTGGCAAAAGTTTTTTTTTTTGATTTTCAAATTTTTATAAATAAAATTTCCGAGTAATTCGGCCACGCGGAATTCGAATTTCCTAATGACAAATCTCAAAAATCAGTGGAACAACGAGTAATTTCAGGAATCAAAAGCAGCACGTACACGGCATCCTTCAACTCAACTCTAGGAACACATTCTCCAATGAAACTAAATCTACCATTGAACGGATTGGAAATCGATATTGCCTGTGATAAGTGGGGGTTTTCTAATGTTTTAGGCAACATTTGAAAAAATTGAATTTTGCGCCAAAAAACATTTTTTTTTTAAATTATTTTTATTTCGGAGAAGCCTGAAAATTTCTCAAAATTTGACAAGTTTTTTGCAAAGCTCGAAAATAAAAATAAAACAATATTTTAAACTTCAAACATCTTAAAACAAATAGTTTTGCAGGAAAAAAATTTCAAAAAAAGAAATCGACCGAAATTTTGAAAAACTCCAAATTCCAAAAAACTTCAGAAACTGGAAGGGTGCCAAATGCGACGTTCCTTGTCAGGAAAAATGTACCGCCGACACAAAAATCGATAATCCATTGAAAGTAGATATTGATTATTCCATTGATTTGTCAAAACTGCCAACATTTGTCCAAAGGCTCAAAGAGACCACCCACGTGGATAATAAGATCAGAGTTCCGACTGGAACCCCTAGACAGGTCCCTAAGGAGGTTTCAAAAGAAACGAAATCGAAAGAATCCAACTCGGATGCCTTGGGAAATTCAATATCAAGACTTATCTCGTCGTTGAAGAATTTTATTTCTGGAGGCCGCTCTAGCATTATTCCAGGAATTTCTGTCACAATGTCAAGATCTGATTCAGAAAGCGAGAAAAATGATGAGGTTTGCTTTTTTTAATTTGAAAAAGTAAAATTTGAAAATTTGTCCAAATGGCTCAGTGGGATTTTCCATGCCTTCCAATCAGAAGACCGGGGTTCGAGCCCGCATGGTGGTCAAATTTTTTTGTTTGTTTTTTTTTTCACTGCTTACGAGTCCCCTGGCGCATTTTTATACATAAATTCTCAAATTTCGTCGCAAAAAATGAGCCCGGATCGCATTTTCAAAAAGTTTCCTAAATTTGTCCAAATGGCTCAGTGGGATTTTCCATGTCTTCCAATCAGAAGACCGGGGTTCGAGTCCGCATGGTGGTCAAATTTTTTTGTTTTTTTTTTCACTGTTTACGAGTCCTCTGGCGCATTTTTATACATAAATTCTCAAATTTCGTCGCAAAAAATGAGCCCGGATCGCATTTTTCAAAAAGTTTCCTAAATTTGTCCAAATGGCTCAGTGGGATTTTCCATGTCTTCCAATCAGAAGACCGGGGGGTTCGAGTCCGCATGGTGGTCAAATATTTGTTCTTCTTTATTAAATGAGTTTTCGAGTTTATTGAGTGTGCTGAACTCGAATTTTATAGTCTCGGGTATTGAAAATCAAGCTGAAATAATGAATTTCAGATTAATTTTGAAAAACATTTAAGAATGTTTTTAATGATTGTGTTTGAAGGGAAACAAAAATGAAGAAAACACTGACTCGGGAATCACGAAACATTCACGGCTATCGGAAATTCTCGGATCAATGCGCCGATCCCCGCCAGCCTCCTTCTCCGTTGATGATGGACCTTCGAGACACTCTCCATTAACGTTCTCGGTAACTTTTTACAGCTAATATTGAATATTCTGTAAAATATTCAAGATTTTTTTTAGTTTTTTGAGTAAAAATTCGAAATTTTGTCCGAATGGCGCAGTGGGATTTTCCAGGTCTCCCAATCAAAAGACCATGGTTCGGGTCCGCACTGTGGTCTAATTTTTTTCTATTTTTTTCAACATGTTTATAGGGTTAATAGAGTATTCTGAATTCGAATTTTATAATTTCCAAACTCAATAATTAAAGTGATAAATACAGGAATATCTCCGGTCGCAGCGGCCATCCCCTCCATCATCCTTCTCTTTGGACGACGGACCTTCGGTTCAAAGGATCTCTCCAATAGACATGTCCACGGTAAATATTTTCCTAATTCACCGAAAAAAAGAATAAATCACACAAAAAATTGGAAAAAAAAGAAGTTAAAACCGCTATTTTTAAAATGTTGGGTGGAATGGCTCAGTGGGATTTTCCAGGTCTTCCGATCAGAAGACCGGGGTTCGAGTCCACACTGGGGTCAATTTTTTTTCCTTTTTCGAACTAGTAAATCGACTACTCTGGATCCGAATTTCATAGTCTCAAATCCCGGAAAACAAGTCAGAACTTTCAAATTTCGATCTCAAATTGGTTTTTATTGTTTTTTGAAATTTCTTTAATTAAAAAAAAAACTGAATTCGGAAATAATGCCAAATGTTGAGTTTCAGGAAAATTTTGGAACAGAACGTAAATCTCAACCAATTTCATTCTCCATGGATGATGGGCCTTCGATTCCAGGACTTCCGGGAATGTTCTCTCCATTCGGAATGCTCAGCGTAAATTATTTTTCGGTTTTTGAAATTTCCTACTAAAAAACGTATGTGTTTCCAACAAGAAATATACAAAAATTTTCCCTAATAGGCATTATTTCCAATAATGTCCGAATGGCGCAGTGGGATTTTCCAAGTCTTTCAATCAGAAGACCGGGGTTCGAGTCCGCACTGTGGTCAAAATTTTTTGTTGGCCGTTTTTGGGTATTCGGGTAATTTGAATGTGCTGAATCCGAATTTCATAATTAAAAAGCACAAAAATTATGAGAAAATGGAGAGAAATGCAATTTAAAATATCAATTTCAATCAATTTATTTTCATTGAATTAATGATTTTACAGTCAATGATGTCCCGTTTCCCAAGAAGCACTACTCAGCAAAAATCAGAATTTTCTGGAATCACCGCCGAGGACATCGCCGCCGATGGAATTATCAAAAACTAAAATTGTTCCTGTTTTCTTAATATATTTTTCAAAAATAAATTTTGTCAATAAATTCGAAAATATGTACTTAAAATGAGAGATGAAAAAAAATTTTCAAACTGAAAAACTGAAATTCCTTTTAGATTAAGAATGTTGAATTTGCCCGCATGGCTCAATGCGGGTCCCAACTTCTACCAGTCAGAAGACCAGGGTTCGAGCCCCCAGTGTGGTCAGAATATTTTTTAATTTTTTTTAAACGATTTTTTTGGTAATTCGAGTACGCTGGATCCGAATTTCTTAGTTTCAAGACGCCAAAATTGTCTTAAAACCGATAATTTCTTATTTTTTTCAGCCCATGATGTCACCACGTTCTCGGAGAAGCGCTGCTCCCCAAAAATTTGAAGTTTCTGAAAACACCGCCAATAATTTTGTTAGAAACTGATGTTTTTGAATTATTATTAATTTTTTTAGTTTTTGTATGAAAAATTTTTTTGTGAAAAAAATGAATCTGAAAAATTGTATTTTTTTTAAATTTGTATTTTTTCAGGAAAAATATAATAAAAAATGGATGAAAATTTTAGATATGTTCCAAATTTTCAAAAAGAAATATCCAAAAAAACTAATATATTCATAAAAAAAATAGAGATCTATCGATAATATAATCTGTAAATATATTTGGAAATGATAGGAGAAAAAAGATAGCTACATTCCAAAAACCGTACTCGTAAATGTTTCGGAACAGGGGGGAAGGGGATGCCTGCAGGCGGCCTGTAGGCACGTAGGCACGCACCAAGTGCCTCCTTAGAGCAGAGGAAAGAATAAATAAATAAGCCAAAAAAACAATGGTTCATAGGAATTGGAGGGAGGTAGAGAGTGACTTATCACAGAGAGAAACAGAGAAACAGAGAGTGAAAAATCAATAAATTCTTCTTTTGTAAATTGTACATACAACCAGAGAAATTGGAAGAAATTGCGGAAAAAAATGAAAATTTTTGAAAATTTCAGACATTTTTTTGTGGAAAAATAAATTTTTCAGCAAATTTTGACAGAATTTACTGAAATTGCCAGTTTTTTTTTTGGAAAATTATATATTTTTCAGATTTTACAGTAGAAAAAACGTATTGTTTTCAGATTTTTGTAGAAATTTATTTTAACAGAAATTTCTCATAAATTGAAAAAAAATTACGAAAATTTTCAAAATTTCAGAAACTTCAGAATTTGACTGGAAAAACGCTTCTCAAAACTGTAATTCTCACAAAAACTCCAATTTTGGGCTGAAATTTTCCAAATTTTTCTAAATTTCAGTCCTTCCTTAAGATAAAAGAACATCCCTAACGAGTGGATCAAATTTCATCAAATCGAATACATCAGAGACCCGTGTCTGATTGTAAAGAGCATTGATCGCACATCGAATCGAACTTGTCAGCAGAATAATGGTCCCGAAGCGCTCGGCCGCCGTATCCGGGTATTTTCGTTGCGAGTGTCCCATTAATTCAGTCATACAACAGTCGTAGAGATGTTTTACTTCATTCACACAATGTTTGAATACTCCTTGTTCTGCAAAAAATGAATGAAAATTTTTCGAAAATTCGAATTTATCACCAAAATTTTCCACAAATTTCAGGTGGATTTTAATTTCAGAAAAAATTTTTTTTTTGAAAGTTTCAAACTTCAGTCTTTGAAAAATAAAATTTCAGCTAATTTTGACAGATTTTTTCCAGATTTCCGACAGAATTTACAGGGAAATTATTTTTTTTTTTCAGATTTTACAGTATAAAATTAAAAGTTCAACCAATTTCACAAAAAATTACTAAATTTGTAGTATTTTACTGGAAATTTTTTTTTGACAACGTTTTTTGCAAAAAATTGGTTACTTTCGCCTAAAATTTGACATAAGTTTTAAATAAAGTAGTTTTTGATTTTTTTAAATTCGATAAATTTTCGTGGAAAATGTTCTCGTGGTAAATCCAAAACTATGAATATTAATTTTAATGCGAAATTTGCGAAATTTTACTTTTTTTTTCAATTGAGGCCAATTTATTTAATTAATATTTATTTATTTAATTAATATGTATTTATTTAATTAATTAATATTTATTTATTTAATTAATATTTATTCATTTAATTAATAATTATTTATTTATTTAATTAATCAGAACATTTTAATTTGAAATACAATTTTTCTCGGTGTATTTCGGCTGAAAATTTTTTTTTGATTAGTGAACAAATTATATAGTGTCTCAAAAATAAAAAATCAAAAAAAAATTTTGACACTTACGTGTCAAAAGAAGTATCGTCTTTAGCACAGCACACTCGTGTTCGTCGATTTGAAGATTTTTGAACGGATATCCGACACAATTCAGACTCTCGTTCACAAATAGTGGATGAAGTCTGCAAAAAAATGAAATGAAATGTGTAACTCGTATTTAAAGAAAAAAATTAAATTATTTTCAATTTCAATTGACGAGGGGCAATTCCGTCATATTTTTAAAAATCAAGCAACTCGCAATTTTGACATCCACTGCAACTTTTTCCTCACGAGGGACGAGGAAAAGTGGTTTCTAGGCCATGTTTTTTCTTATTAAAACTGATAAACAAATACTTTTTGCAAATGCTAAAACGATTTCCAAGTAAAAAAAAGTGTATTCAGTGGGCAAGCAGCGGTGAAAGTGGGCAATGTAAAATGATGGATTACGGGAATACAAAACCTAAACTTTTTCTGAAGCATGATACATATGATGCTTAGATGCTGTAATTACCTGATTTTCATAACGAGACCGCTGAAAAAGTTTTGAGGTTTTCAAAATTCAACTTTTTGTGCGAAACTCTCGACTTTTTCACCAAAAAAGTTGAATTTTGGAAACCTCAAAACTTTTTCAGCGGTCTCGTTATGAAAATCAGGTAGTATCAGCATTTAAGCAGCATATGTATCATGTTTCAGAAAAAGTTTAGGTTTTGTATTCCCGTAATCCATCATATTGCATTGACCACTTTCACCGCTGCTTGCCCACTGAATACATAATTTTTTTACTTGGAAATCATTTTTGGCATCTGCAAAAAATATTTGTTTATCAGTTTTAATAAGAAAAAATGGGACAAAGCTGTGAAAAACAAAAGAAAACAGGCGGAAAACAAAGCAAGATAAATGGCCGCTGAAACTTGTCGGCCCCTCGGCCATGGCCTAGAAACCACTTTTCCTCGTCCCTCATGAGGAAAAAGTTGCAGTGGTCCTTCTTATTTTTACCTTCTGATTTGTACCTGAATCCCAGATCCGCAGTGCATAGCACTTGAAGAACGGATCGTCCTTTAATCCTTTTTTTTAAAGCTAATCTTAAAACAAAACCAAAAGAATTTTCTGACGCTTTTCAGTCTCCATCAACCAGTTTAAATTAATATTTCATTTCTGACAGTAGTCGAGCAATTTTTTAATGTATTTTTCGAGGAATTTTCAAATATTTCATATTTTCCGGACCTTTTTTGACTTTACAAGGGAAGGTTCTGAACTCGTTATCGGACTTCTTTCCCTTTGAAAAAAATCGAAAATTTTCACTGGAAATTTTTTTCTGAAAGTTGATCAAAAAATAGTTGTAATCGATTTAAAATAGTAAAAAACATTTATTATACAAGTTTTAGCCCATCACTCTCATAAAAACCCTTAAATTAATCTACATATCTTGAGAAAAATTCCAAAAAATAGATGTTCATGTAGATCAATTCAAGGGTTTTTTTTTGAGAATTATGAACTGAAACTTGTATGGTATGATTTTTCCATCATTTCCAACTATTTGAAAACATTTATATCAATTTTTAGAAAAAAAATTTTTTTTTGAATTTTTTGGAATTTTTAAAAAGGGGTATTTTGACACTTTCAAAATGTCGTAACTTGGTCGAACCTGCTCTGAAGCAGCTAAATTTTTTGGAGTGATCATTTGTAACTATTCTCTATCGAATGTATATAGTGGCGTAACGAAGTCCGATAACAAGTTCAGAGTCTTCCCTTGTTAGTTTCTTCAAATATGTGAGCAGTTTTGAAAAATCTGCGTTTTCAGATTTTTTTATAATTATTCAGTATTGTAATGCGGAATTTTGAGCATATTCGCACAATTTTTAGAATTTCTCGTTCTCGTATGTTTTTTCCCCTTTCAACCAAATCATAATGCCAGAGTTTCGGTAATTGTTGGGCTTGTTGGACTATTTTCGCCGTTTTCGGGACACTTTTCAGTTAAAACTGCTCACTTTGCTTTAGTCGCCGCATTCTCCTTCCTCGCATCCTCCTCAGGGAGTCCAAGAAAATAATCCTCATGCATATAAGTATCATTTTGCAACAACCAGAATCCCTTTTCCGCCTTCTGTGCCGTCTTGTATCCCTGATCGACGAGCATAAAAGTGAATCCAAACTCTGTCAAAATGTGCTTCTTTTCCTCAGTGCTTAGGCGTCGAAACAGGTCGAATTGATTTCCCCACGTCGCCGCATCAATCAATCCCAATTTGAGCATACTGTTGACGTCACGAGCTCGAGCTCTTCGATGTAGTGTTCCGTTTAGCTTCAAATAAGTCATTGAGCTCCTGCAAGAAACTACAGATTGTGTGCAACACCTACTTTTAGATGCATATGTGCGTACAAGTCACCGTCCAAATTGATCGCTTCGTGAGCCTCGAAAAATGAATGATGTTTGGAGCACTGCCAGCGTTGAACTTCGACAAGATCCTCGAGCAGCGGTCGTTTGTGTTTGGGAGGTCCTGGAAATTGAAATATTTTTCGTTAAATTTACGTTTTTCACTGCAACTTTTTCCTCGCGAGGGACGAGGAAAAGTGGTTTCTAGGCCATGGCCGAGGGGCCGACAAGTTTCAGCGGCCATTTATCTTGCTTTGTTTTCCGCCTGTTTTCTTTCGTTTTTCATCGATTTTTTTCGTTTTTTCCTAATAAAACTGATAAATAAATATTTTTTGCAGATGCTAAAACAATTTCCAAGTGAAAAAATTATGTATTCAGTGGGCAAGCAGCGGTGAAAGTGGTCAATGCAATATGATGGATTACGGGAATACAAAACCTAAACTTTTTCTTAAACATGATACATATGCTGCTTAGATGCTGAAGCTACCTGATTTTCATATCAAGACCGCTGAAAAAGTTTTGAGGTATTCAAAATTCAACTTTTTTGGTGAAAAAGTCGAGATTTTCGCACAAAAAGTTGAATTTTGAAAACCTCAAAACTTTTTCAGCGGTCTCGTTATGAAAATCAGGTAGTTTCAGCATCTAAGCAGCATATGTATCATGTTTCAGAAAAAGTTTAGGTTTTGTATTCCCGTAATCCATCATATTGCATTGACCACTTTCACCGCTGCTTGCCCACTGAATACATAATTTTTTCACTTGGAAATTGTTTTAGCATCTGCAAAAAATATTTATTTATCCGTTTTAATAAGAATAAATGGGACAAAGCTGTGAAAAACAAAAGAAAACAGGCGGAAAACAAAGCAAGATAAATGGCCGCTGAAACTTGTCGGCCCCTCGGCCATGGCCTAGAAACCACTTTTTCCCGTCCCTCGTGAGGAAAAAGTTTTTTTCGAAAATTTTTTTTTGGTACTTTTTGAGTTTTTTAGGTTCAGAACACGGGGAGGGCGCCGTCAAAATTTTTTCTCGATTTTCAGTGTTTTTTCAAATTTTTTTGTAAAAAAAAAAGAAAAAATTCCCAAAATTTTGAGGTTTTTTTTTTCAAAAATCGATACTTATATATTCTTTTTTTGTGAGAACTTTTGTTCATTGATTATTCATTAATTTATGTAATTGTAATTAATAAATCTATTTTTGAAACTTTTAGTTGAAATTTTTGCCTTTTTCCGATTTTTCGACGATATTTTTGGTACTTTTCGAGCATTTTTAGGACCTGAAAAAAGCCCTGGAAAATCGAAATTATTTTCGAAACGTTGGAAAAACGGAAAATCATAAAAATTTTTCAATTTTTCGATTTCTCAAAAACGGAACCCCATTTAAATAATAGTAAAATTTTTAATTATTTAAATTGTTGAGAAAACAATTTTTGTTGAAATATTGGAATAAAGAAAAATGTTTGATTTTTTTGATTTTCCTGAAAAATTTTGGTTGTATTTTCTGTTTTTCGAATTGATTTTTAAAATTTTTTCTTGTGTGTTTTTTTTTTAATTTGAAAGATTTTTATTATTCATGGAGTTTGGGTGTTTGTAGAAAATCTAGAAAATTTAAAATTATCAATTTTTTTCCGAAAATAATTGAAATTATATCGAAAAACCTAAATTTTCAAATTTTAGGAAAACATCGGTTTTTTTAAAATCAACTTTCCGAGAAAAATTAGGTTTTTTATTATTAAGTATCAAATTATCTAGATTTTTCGAAAAAAAAAAAATTTATTTTCGATTTTTAGGAAAGTTGTATTTTTTTTTTTCGGTTTTTGAAAATTACCGAAAAATATTTCGAAATTTGAAATTTTTTTTTATTTTTTTTGTTTTTTTTTTTGGAAATTTCAGAAAATTTTTTTTTTGTATTTTTTTGGCTCTAAGAATTTTTTTTTCGAATGTTCCGCTAATTTCTTAATTTTTCTCGTTTAAAAATTAGATTCAAAAACGAATTTTAGACACTTTTCTTTTAATTTTCAATGGAAAATCTCCAATTTCCATACCCTCGCTCATACTTCCAGTACTCGATGGATTCGATGACATTATCAATTTGGGTACTTCTTCAATTATTTCAGTTTTTACAATAGATTCCTTGATTTTCGGCTTCCGAGGTCCCATGACGTCACGTCGTTGAATAGCTGAAGCCTTCATTCCTACTGTATAGCATTTTTGAAGTCGACAGTATCGGCATATACATCGGGATTCTGGAAAAATTGGATTTTAGGTATTTTTTGGGGGTTTTAACGAAAATTTAGACAATTTTTAGCGTTTTTGACACATTTCGCGGAAAATAACTAACAATTTTTACTTTCGGACAAAATTATCAAATTTCTTCTAACACAATTTTCTAACACAATTTTTCCGTCTAACACAATTTTTCCAAAATTTTCAAAAAAAAAAAAAATTTTTTAAAGAAAAATTTCTAAAATATTGAGATTTTCCAAAAAAAAAAAGCTACGAAAATTTTAATTTGGAAAAGTTTTCTATTCAAATTTCGACAATTTTGACACATTTTTTGCGTGATTTTAGCCATTTAGAGCCTATTTTTTGATAATTTTGAGCAAAATTTTTTTTTGTATTTCGTGGAAAATTGTTTAAAAAATAGTAACACAATTTTATCATCAAATTTCTTGGGAAAAATCGTTTTTAATTACATTTTTGAGAAAAAAAATTGTAACGCCTTTTTTTTATTACTTTCGGATCCGATTTTTCGAAAAAAAAATTATCAGGTTTTTTTTGTAAATTTTCAGTGTTTTTATTAGTTGAAAAAATGTTTTTTAAAAACAAAAAAAAAAAAAAAATTAGGTAATTAAAAAAAAAAAGTTTTTTAATGTTAAATTTCGAAATTATACCGAAAAATCAATTAATTTAATTTTTTTTTAAATTTTCAGTCGAACTTTTAGAAACTTTTAATTTTTTTCCGAATTTTTATTTTTTTTTCTCTCTAATATATTTAAATTTAAAAAAACGCTCAAAAATCTATGTTTTTTTTAAAATTCCGTACCATTTGTAATAACACACGTTCCACCTTTGAGACACTTATACGTGACCTCATTAGTGACAGCTCTTCGAAAGAATACAATACATCCAAGACACGCAGGTGCTCCGTATCGTTTTCCATTAACTCGATCTCCGCAAACCGCGCATCCGTCCGTGTCGTCTTGTGTCGAGGTTCCGGGTGGTGAGGTATCTGGGGATGATGTTGATATTCTGTGTATTTCACCGTATGTCATCACTTCGCCAGACGACATCGGAGTGTCCAAGCTAATACTGGGAAACTGTGTGTTTCTGAAAATAGAGGTTTTGATGGAATTCGTTTTTTTTTTTTTGAAAGAAGGAACGAATAATGAAAGAAGCGATATATTATTAGGTCTCCAAATAAGTTCCGGGTCAAAAATCATAACTTTGTTCGCTGCGAATCGATTTTTATGAAACTTTGGGAATTTATGTTATCAACCATGATCTTTCATTTGACAATAGTCACAAAATTTTTTGACCACCCCAAGTGTCCTAACTCGGAGCCAATTTTTTCAGACATTTTTCTGATCTCGTTCCTTTTCAGCTTTGAGTTAAGGCTTGTGTGCGGATTTTGCTATGTTTAAAATACATTATTAGAAAACAACAAAAGTTTGAAAAAAAAATCCGTCCAAAAAAAATTTTTTTGGTTGGTCGTCAAAAAATCCTCAAAAAAAATCTTTGTCAAAAATTCTTGATTTTTCATACAAAAATGATGTTACCAACTGTAAACTATTTTTAAACATAAAAATCATTTGAGTTTGAAATTTGAATATCAAGAAATATTCAAAAAAAAACTCAAAAATTATCCGAAAAAATGATATTTTCTATTATCATTTTAGTGTATCGAACTAAACTGATGTGTTTTATATGTGTAAAAATAGTTTACACTTGGTTACATCATTTTTGTATGAAAAATCAAGAATTTTCGACAAAATTTTTTTTTTGAAGTTTTTTTGACGACCAACCAAAAAAATTTTTTTGGACGGATTTTTTTCCAATTTTTTGTTGTTTTCTAATAATGTATTTTAAACATAGCAAAATCCGCACACAAACCTCAATTGAAAGCTGAAAAGAAGCGAGATCAGAAAAATGCCTGAAAAAATTGGCTCCGAGTTAGGGCACTTGGGGTGGTCAAAAAATTTTGTGATTATTGTCAAATGAAAGATCATGGTTGATAACGTAAATTCCAAAAGTTTCATAAAAATCATTACGCAGCGAACAAAGTTATGATTTTTGACCCGGAACTTATTTGGAGACCTAATAAATATATTAGATTTTTTCGTAAAATTGAAAAAATAATCGAGCATCATAGTAATGTTTTAAACAGTATAATTTGGGTTTTCTGCAAAAAAATATTCCATTAATATAGTGCAAATAGTGCTAAACGGACTAGTGAGCAAAGATCATTTCAAAAAATTATTTTCAAGCAATTTTTTCTCAAAAAGTCGTGAAAGCTCAATTTTCACCAAATTTTTTTTTGGAAGTCGTCGATCAAAATAAGTTGTTTCATCCAGTTTTATGTTTGCACATGGTGGTGTCAAAGTGTCCCATTTTGGTTTGATCTACGTAGATCTTTGAAAAATGCGGGAAAAGAGAGACACAGACTTTTCAACAGATTTCGCATGGTAAAGAGTGTGCTGACGTCACAATTTTCTCGGGAAAAAATTCCCGCATTTTCTGTCGATCAAATCGCAAAGAGACAGCCTCGTGATGTTTAAAATCTTCGAACATACATAGGGGAGAGATTTATAGTTTTTTTTTCAATTTTTCGGCATTTGTTGAGCATTTTACTGGGGCTATTCAAGAGTAGTGTCGAAAATTAAAAAGTGTAGAAAAATGACGTCACAACTGAATTAAAATGTATGTTTTCAAATGTATTTTATCACAGTTGCGACGTAATTTTCTACACTTTTTAATTTTCGACACTACTTGAATTACTGAATTACTACGTTACTGTAAAAATTGTGTTTTTTTTTTCAAAAAAATTAAAGGAGATTTTTGATTTGTTTTTGTGTAAGGTTATACGAACATTTCCGAATTTTTATCTTTTTTTGCTTTAAAAACTTTTTTTTCAGTCTATTTATTGAAAAAGAACTTAATATATAGCCAATTTTTATATCATTTTTCAAGATTTGCGCTGGTTTCATCAAAGCAAAAATTGCTTTATTTTGTACAATTACGTTCGTAACAACAATCAAATGTTACAGAAGGTTCACTATTCAAAGACCACCGAAATCAATAAATCTGTACAACACAACACACATGTGATCCTTGTTTATGCATGTCGTCAGAGTATTATTTAGTGGGCAGGAAATGCGCGTAGTCTGATGATTCAAATGATAGATTGGAGGTGGAGGGGGGGGGGGGGGGGGGGGGGGGGGGGAGAGAAACAGGAGGAATAGAAGAGAATTCTCGGAAGAAACGAGAATATTTATGAATAGGTTGTGAATTGCTGATAGTTCAGAAAATCACAACATCGGTGTTGAGAAAATAGAACAACATAAAAGTCGAGTACATCCTAAATAACGAAATGTTTCAAGTGGGTGAAGATTTTGATTTCTCTGGATCGAAACGGTTCGGGGTATTCTGCGTAGGATTAGGCTTAGGCAGGAGCTTAGGCTTAGATCTAGGCTTAGGCGGAGCCGGGGAGGGGAAAACAGGAGAAATTCCTAAAAATCTCGAAAAAAAAACGGCAAAGAAGGGAAATTCCAAATTCGGGTCAAAGAAACTATGAATTTTGAAATGCTTCCTTTTTTGTCAAAAATTCGCAAAAATTAAATACCGTATATCCTCTATTAGTACGGCGTGCAACACTAATTTTCGGACACCTAATTTGATGCAAAACTAATAGAGGGTGCAAAACTAATTTTCAAACAGGTTTTTTCTCATGTTTTCCATTAAGTTATGGCATAATATAATCAATTTCAATAACACCTTATGAACCAAAATGGACGAATTTTAAGGCTGATATAAAATCGTCGAAAAATCTGGAAAATTCTTACAAGTCAAAATTGGCAAAATATGAGTACAACCTGGACAGTTTTTGCGTATCATGATATCATGATACGCAAAAACTGTCCAGGTTGTACTCATATTTTGCCAATTTTGACTTGTTATACCAAGTCTGTAAGAATTTTCCAGATTTTTCGACGATTTTATAATGCAAATTTTGGATTCCTAAAAATAGGGAACAAATGAAGGGGTGCAAAACTATTAGAGGTGCAAAACTAATAGAGAATATACGGTAAGCTGAATTTAACTAAAGTCTTCACACATTTTTAACGGCATTTTCGTCGGATTTGAGAAGTTTTTTTTTTTTGAATTTTCTATACATATGCTATGGCTAGACGATGTGCTTGAGCGAGAAACATCACAAAAAAAATGTGTCATGCAAATTTTTTAGAGCATCAAAGTGCTGAAAATCAACTTTTCGTAGGTGTAATTTTGATTTCGCGTGAAATTTTTTTTTAAATTCGAACCTGTCGAACATTCAGAAAATACATTTTATGTACGTTCCGGCCGGGGTTATGTGCCGCGCGAAAAATGTGTCTACTTGAAGCAGTATGAAGAGCAATGAACCATAGATCAAAATAAAGTTCCGAGTCGGAACGTTGATCTTGATTGTTCATAAAATGTAGACAATACACAGTTAAAACTACAGAATAGTTCGATATAAATCTCGACAAAAACCGGGATTTTCGCATGGATATTCTGGTTTTTTTTTCAACTGTCTATTACTTTCTGCTAGATCTTCTGATGTTCGGTCATCACAAAATCGATGAAAGTGTAGAAAATTGTGGGCTTTTTTAAAAAGCAATTTAGTGTTAAAAACTGGGAAATTAAACAAAATTTCCAATAGTTTTCACCATTTTTTTCCCAATTTTTGGACTTTTTCAGACTTTCCTCCATAAAAACACGAGAAATCGCATCGAAGATCACAGAGGAAGCGGGGGTATTAAAAAAATAAAAATAAAATTGCAGCAAAAACTGATAGTGATAAACGAGTACACAAACAGGGTAAATGGTTTTTTTTCCTCTATCAACCGATTGCAATTTTGATCTATCAATTACCAGGGAATATTTTTTTGACCGGAAATTTTCGAATCTCAGAGGATAGATTTTCTAAAATTTCTCCGAGAAAAAGGCCTAAAAAAGTGGAATTTCTAGCGATTTCAGGTTAATTTCCCGATTTATGTGCGCCCTTTAAAATACGCATCACACATAGAACGATCAATTTATGGCAGATTCCGAGAAAAATCGGCTAAAAGGTTCAATTTTTGCGAAAAACGTGGATATTTCCGAGTTTTGCCGTAGAATAGTTTCAGTTTTTCGTCTTAAACTAAAAGATACTCATTGGAATAGCTTAAATAAGGATTTTGCTTCAAAAATCCAAAAATTTCTTAAATTCAGACTACAAAAAACTTTTTAAAAATCCGATTTTAAAAAAGCTTGATTTTTCAATTTGGCCTAAATTCCCTCCAAAATCAGAACTGCGCCACCAATCAGCGATTCGCTCCGCCTACTTTGCAACCAATCAGATTGAGTGGGCGGAGCAAAACGCTGATTGGTCGAAGGTCTCATTTTGGAGGGAATTTATCCAAAATTGAAAAATCACGTTTTAAAAGTAGGATTTTTAATTCTTTAGCGACTGTTTTGTTTTTCTTTTGTGGTTTTTTTCCAAATTTGAGAATAATTTGTATTATTTGAAAAATCCCAATTAAAAATGCGTTTTTTTTTTTGCATGAAAATTAATGCATATTTATTTCATATTCAAACCACAACAGGAAACCTAAAAACTCATAAGAACAGCATTTTAAGAGTTTTATTCTGAAACTCGACTAGATCTCTGCAAAAAGACTGAAAAGTACACCAACCAAAGTTCAGTTGGCCTCCGCCGCCCGCCGCCGCTGCCGGGCAGCCGAGAGAAACTCGAAAATGTAAAAATGCGTGACTTGCCTCCTTCTCCAACACAACTTTCAAAAGACGAAAGATACGCAGAGAAAACGAGAAATAGTGTTTCTTTTTTCTTTTTCTTTCCCAGTTAGTTCAAAAACTTTCAGCTCTCGATTAGAAATAGAGAGTACACCGGCGGCACATATAGACATATAGAGTCTCATTATAATCAGCTGCTTTCTATTCCCGTTTTAGGATTGGCTGTGGAAGGAAACTAGAGTTTAGGGTTTGCGAATAGAGTTTGTACTCGTTTCTCAGGAATAATTAGATACTTAAAATGTTATTCTGATTTTGAAAAGGATTGGAAATAAATTTTGTGGAAAAAGTTTGATTTTTTGTGCATTTTGTTTTTTGAAAAAACACACGCATGTAGTCAATTTTGGGTTTTTGGCAATTTTTTCGTATTTTAATTTTCTAATAAGAAAATAATAATTTTAATTTGTAAATTAATTTTTCAAAAAAAAAAGCTTGGTATTTTGGCAAATTTTTAAATTTATTATCTGCGAAAAACAATAACTTTCAGGTGAAAAGCTACGATTTTTTCCGAATTTGTTGAATTTTCTCAAAAAAAAAGTTTTTTTCGTTTTTTTAAATTTTTTTTTACTTCAAACAATTTTTCTATTTCCAGTCAATTTTTGTGAATTTTCGTTTTTTTTTTTTTCAGAAAAAAAATCTTGAATTTGATCGATTTTATAAATTCCCGCCAAAACACTATATTTTTAATTCTTTCTTGATTTTTTGAATTGCAAATTCTGAAAAATTGCAGAAAGACGGATATTTTCTGAAAAAAAAACCAAGTTGGTACTCGTTTCTCAGGAATAATTGTATACTTAAAATGTTATTCTGACTTTGAAAGCGATTGAAAATATATTTTGTGGAAAAAGTTTAATTTTTTGTGCTTTTTTTGGAAAAGACCTATAGTCAATTTTGGGTATTTAGGCAAATTTTTCAAAAATTTAATTTTTTCTAATTTGAGAAAATTTAATTTTTTCTAATATGAGAAAAATTAATTTTCAGCGCCTTTTAGTCAATTTTTAGAATAATTTTTCAACAAAAAATTGCTTGGTATTTTGGCTTTTTTTTTGTTGGAAAATACCTATAGTCAATTTTGGGTTTTTGGCAATTTTTTTAAAATTTTAATTTTCTAATAAGAAAAATAATTAATTTTCAGGGCCTTTTAGCAAACTTTTTAAATCAATTTTTCAAAAAAAAATTTTCAAAATTTTTATCTGCGAAAAAACTACAATTTTCAGGGAAAAGCTACGATTTTTTTTAAATAAGAAATTTTTGGCGAATTTGTTGAATTTTCTGAAAAAATGTTTTTCGTTAGTTTTGTTTTTTATTTTTATTTCAAACAATTTTTCGACTTCCGGGCAATTTTTATGAATTTTCGTTTTTTTTTGTTTTCAACAGTACAATTAGAATTTGATCAATTATTTCAAAAATGTTCGCTAAATCGCTATATTTTTAATTTATCTTGATTTTTTGAACTGCAAATTCTAAAAAATTGCAGAAAAAAAATTGCAAAAACAGTTTTTTTCTGAAAAAAAAAACAGAAAAATTCGAAAAATTTCTCTAAAAATTTGGCTGGAATTAACCAATAGTCTTGAAAATACATAATTTTTTGTATTACTCTCTATTTTTTTCCAGTTTTCTCAAAAGTAAATTGGTTTTTTTCCCGAAAAATATTATTTTTAAGCCCCTCATGACGTCAGAATTCCGGAATCGAGGTCCTAATATAGATCAAAAATTGGGAACAAAAATATTGGAAATAAAAGAGAGAATAATGAGGATGTGTTCTATTATTATTATCGTTCTAACCAGATGCAGTAGAAATGAGGGGTCAACGATTATAGGGACCATCGAAACAACGGTTGAGGTCCCCCGACACGGGCGGTCCCGGACTAAAATAGAGGAGATAACCAGGGGCAACCACCACCAGATGAGCCGCTGGAGAGCCTTTTTACGACGATTTTGGAGCCGAACATGTGAGAGCTCTGGGTAGCTGGTTTAGAGGGTGTTTTGTAATTAATTGTTTCTTATAGAGCCGTCTATTTAAAAATTTTAAAAAAAGTGCCTAATTTTGGACTAAAAAAATGTCCTGAACATTTTTTTGGGGGTTTTCTCGATTTTTCTGGGAATTTTTCAAATAAAGCTATATGAAGATTATTGTTATATTACGGGGTTTTCTGCGAATGCGTATTGTACAACATATATGACGCGCAAAATATCTCGTTGCGAAAACTACAGTAACTCTTTAAATGACTACTGTTTCAGTGGTGTCGACGATTTAAGGGCTCGATTTTCGAAATTAATTAGAATCATGCTGTATTTATTTATCGATACAGAATATCAAAATTAAAAAATATAATTTCTACTAATTTTGTGTGGTAACTTTATATAAAATTTCGAATATTCCACCGTTTCCTCACGAAATTTGAAATAAAAATTATTTTATTTAACGTCCTAGAATCGCATTTTTAGGGAGAAAATCGATAATTTAGCTGAAAACCAGTTTTTTTTAAAGCAAAATCTGCGAAAATGGCTACTTTTTGGACGATTTCAACGCTAAAAATCAAGAAAAATGGGGGTTTTTCGTTTAAAAATCCCGATTTGACATAACTTTCAGCGGAAAAATGATCGAATCAGAGAACACTCACTTTGGGAAGTCTCTATTAAGAGAAAGTGATGGGAAAATTCAAAGAACGACGATTGAAATTAATTTATTTCAGAGGGATACATTTAATGTAAAAAAGTCGTTTTTTCTAGCAGAAAACCCAGAATTAACCAATTTCTAGTACTAACGAAAAAACTGAAAAACCACGAGGAAGAAGACAGAATTGATACGCTTGAACAAGAAGAAAAAATGGGTGATATGTTTGGCAAAATGGAGATAATGTGAGAGAAACGAGACGCAGAAAAATTGGAAAATTTCTTATTTTTAGTGTGATGTAACTTGAGACACGTGGGAAAATCGCTGGACCCAGCGATATTTCTACATTATTTAGTATTAGAGTGATTTTTGGAATAAAATGTTAGGATAAAAACATGGTTCCAAAAAATGTTATTATCCTTCTCCCACTGCAACTTTTTCCTCACGAGGGACGAGGAAAAGTGGTTTCTAGGCCATGGCCGAGGGGCCGACAAGTTTCAGCGGCCATTTATCTTGCTTTGTTTTCCGCCTGTTTTCTTTTGTTTTTCACAGCTTTGTCCCATTTTTTCTTATTAAAACTGATAAACAAATATTTTTTGCAGATGCTAAAACAATTTCCAAGTAAAAAAATTATGTATTCAGTGGGCAAGCAGCGGTAAAAGTGGTCAATGTAAAATGATGGATTACGGGAATACCAAACCTAAACGTTTTCTGAAACATGATACATATGATGCTTAGATGCTGAAATTACCTGATTTTCATAACGAGATCGCTGAAAAAGTTTTGAGGTTTCCAAAATTCAACTTTTTGTGCGAAAATCTCGACTTTTTCACCAAAAAAGTTGAATTTTGAATACCTCAAAACTTTTTCAGCGGTCTTGATTTGAAAATCAGGTAGTCTCAGCATTTAAGCAGCATATGTATCATGTTTCAGAAAAAGTTAAGGTTTTGTATTCCCGTAATCCATCATATTGCATTGACCACTTTCACCGCTGCTTGCCCACTGAATACATGATTTTTTACTTGGAAATTGTTTTAGCATCTGCAAAAAATATTTATTTATCAGTTTTATTAAGAAAAAACGAAAAAAAATCGATGAAAAGCGAAAGAAAACAGGCGGAAAACAAAGCAAGATAAATGGCCGCTGAAACTTGTCGGCCCCTCGGCCATGGCCTAGAAACCACTTTTCCTCGTCCCTCGTGAGCAAAAAGTTGCAGTGTCTCCTGAAAAATTCCTAAATTTTTTAAATTTCACACCAGGGGTGTGCGGCAAATTTGCCGAATTTGCCGTTTGCCGAGCACGGCAAATTTCAAAAAAGTAGATTTGCCGAATTTGCCGCACACGTCAAAAATTTGACAGTGCAATTTGGACCAAAACTGTTGATTTTTTGGCCAAAAATTTAGTAAAATGACACAAAATTGAGTTATTTTGATGTTTAAGCAGACACACACTACCCGGAGCTTATTCAGAAACCAGATATTTGTTAAGAATTCAGTAGTTTTGGTCAAATTTTTCCGAGTTTGTTAAGCACGGCAAATTTGCCGAATTTGCCGAATTCGCCGAGCTCGGCAAATTTTGAGATTTGCCGCACACCCCTGTTTTACCCAGTTTTTTTCAGAAAAAAAGCAAAATTAATGGAAAAAAAATCAGTTTAAAGCCAAATTTTTTCAGGAAAAACTTCAAAAACTAGAGGAAAATCCAATTTTTTGGTGATTTGAATCAAAAATCAAAGGCGTTTTGCGGCGGTGGGATTCATAAAACACATAAAAATGTGTGTGTGCAGGAAAATGTGATTTTTGAAGGAACACATCAAAAGCGATCATTGTTACAAAAATCGATTGAGATCGGAAAGCACTTTTGCCAACTGATAACAATTACACTTTATGATTCGAAAATTTTGAACTGATCTAGAAAAGATAACATTTTTAGACTGGAAAGTACTTAAAATTGTGGGGAAATGCATAAAAAAAAGGGTGAGAAGCTGAAATTGGTCTTAAAAATGGGGGAACAAAGGGGGAAAATGTCAAAATTAATTTCTAAAGATTTTTTAGCAATTTCTCAAAATTCTAGTTTTGTTATATTTAGTTCAATTTTCCCGAAATGGTTCAAATTTCGAAAAAAAATTGACTAAATACGTCTCCGCAGCAGCCGGAAGTTGATTTTTATTCAATTATCACCAAAATTTGAACATTTTGGCCATTTAGAGTCAAATGGGCAAAATAGAGTGCAGATTTTGCCGAAAATGAAAACTTCCGGCAAATCGACAAATCGGCAATACGCCGAAAATGAATATTTCCGGCAAATCGGCAATACGCCGTAAATTAAAATTTCCGGCAAATCGGCAATATGCCAAAAATGGATATTTCCGGCAAATCGGCGATTTGCCGAAAATGGCAATTTCCGGCAAGTCGGCAATATGCCGAAAATAAACATTTCCGGCAAATCGGCAATACGCCGTAAATTAAAATTTCCGGCAAATCGGCAATATGCCGAAAATGAACATTTCCGGCAAATCGGCAATATGCCGAAAATTAATATTTCCGGAAAATCGGCAACATGCCGCCCACTCCTGATTTGAGGTGTAGTTAGCTTTTTACAGAAAACATTTTTTAAAGAATTCTCGTCTTTTTCTTAAAATACTACAAAAAAATTAAATCTCAAAGTTATTTTTTCTCGTATTTCTTATTATTTTTGTTAGAAGTTCAGCTCAACAATAAGGTCCTTGTAAGTTCATGTGTACACATATAAATAATAGTAGAAACTATGTATTACTGCGCAACTTTAATTGCAGATCAAAAAGAAATAAAGAGTGTACTAGAGAAGGAGAGAGAAAAAAGTGAGTTGGAAACTGTTTCTATCACATTTTTCTTCCCTCCACTCTCCGCAAAAGAAACCAGTCAGATCAGCGGAGAGAGAAGAGAGAGAGAGAATGAGAAGACATGCGAAAAATCACGTCATTCGTGTATAATAAGTTGGGGGAAATGGTGATGTTTCTTTCTTTCGGAGGGGGAGACACAGATCATCAAACAGTTTCGCCTAGTTGGGAGCAAAAAATGTCAAAAAGAGTTGGGGGAAAACCGATTTTTTCCGAATTTTCTACGAGAATTGCAAAAAATAATTTTTCAAAAAAAAGTTATGGCCGCTCAAAGTTTTGGAAAAAACGGCCTATTTTTAGCTAAAATCTCACATTTTGGCAACTTCTCGGTGTCGCAGCGGTTGGAACTTAATTTTTATTTGATTGTCATCCTTTAATGCATGTTTTGGCATTTTATTACGTGTAATTTCGTTGGCTGAGATGATGCTTTTTTTGGTCGATGCGAACACAAATATGATACAAGTTTGTACCCGCCGCATCGATCAAAAAACCATCTCAGCCAACGAAATAAAACGTAATAAAATGCCAAAACATGCATTAAAGGATGACAATTAAATAAAAATTAAGTTCCAACCGCTGCAACACCGATAAGTTGCCAAAATTTGAGATTTTAGCTAAAAGTAGACCATTTTTTCCAAATTTTTGAGCGGCCATAATTTTTTTTTGAAAAATTATTTTTTGCAATTCTCGTAGAAAATTCGGAAAAAATTGGTTTTCCCTCAACTCTTTTTGACATTTTTTGTCGCAATATCATCCGAAAACTGTAAAAATCCTCTTCTCCTGAAAATTACCAAAATTTGATTCTATTTTTTTTTGTTGTTACTAACATAGTTATTTATTTTTACCCACGAAGAGCAACCTATAGAGACACTTTTCGAGTATTTGTTCAAAAACTTACAACAGAGATCACACTCAAGTTTTCGGGGAAAGGTCTCTGGTGCGAGTTTAAAAGTGGAAATATCACTCCTATTCGAATTACTTCCAAAAGTAGAAGTTCTGACCAGAGGTGGGCGGATATTTTTTCGGATATTTTCTAATAATGAATTTATCAATTAGTATTGATGTAGTTATTCTGGAAGAAATGTATCCGAACAAAAGAGTAACTATTAAGCAACATTTTAATATGATAAAACCTAGAAAAAATCTACAAGTTTTCCTTGCCGAGACCTTAAAACTTATTAGCCGAGCAACATCGGATATCGGATATTACGGATATCGGATAATGGACTTGCATATCGTTTATACAGAAAACTTGTAGAATTTTTCTAGGTTTTATCATATTAAAATGTTGCTTAATAGTTACTCTTTTATTCGGATACATTTCTTCCAGAATAACTACATCAATACTTATTGATAAATTCATTATTAGAAAATATCCGAAAAAATATCCGCCCACCTCTGCTTCTGACCAATCAGCGCGCTGAGCCACGCCTACTTTCTGAACAATCAGCGATGTGAGCTGGATCAAAAGAAGCGCACAGCTCGACGCTGATTGGTCAGAAATTCTAATTATTTTGGAGGAAATTCAAATGAAACGATTTTCAAAAGTTATTGTTCTATTTTTTCTATCCGGAGGACCAAAAAAATCCAAAGATACAGAAAGCCAAGAAATCCCTACTGAACCTGATGTACCTTTAAAGTAACGTACCGGACGCCGGAATAGACAAAAACGCTCCCACCCCCGCCCGCCCGGTGGCTTAGTTTCTGTGATCGCAAGTTGGCCTTTTCGCGCTGTTTACAAATGGAGAGACATGTGTAACCTAGAGGCAGAGAGACGCAGACTAGACACAGGTCACATTTTGATACGTGGCCGGGAAGTGAGAAATCTCGGCCGGAATATGGCCAATTTTTTTCCGATTTTCGCTTGGAAAACCGGCAAAAAAACCCAATTTTTCGTGTAAATTCATAGGAAACCCCCGATTTTAATTTTTAAATGAAATTTTGTAAATTTTCATCGAAATTTGCCTGTTTCAGTTGAAAAATTACAGAATTTTGAGAAAAATCACTTTTTTCCTAAATTTTTTTTTTGTTCACAATTTTCGGTTAAAATTCTCGATTTCTCGACCATTTTTTTCAAGAAAAACTGATGATTTTTCCACACAATTTATATGAAAAATCCTTATTTTTCACTGAAAAAAGGCCGAAAAAAGCACAAAGATCACCGATTTCAGGCGAAAAAAGGCCTGTAAAATGACAAAAGAGCTACAAAAGAGACTTCTTGTTCGAACGAAAAAGAAACATCAATAGAGAAGCCCACCACCCGGTGGTTGCTCTGTGTGCATCTTTTTTTATGTATTGACACAGTCAATACTCTGCCACAACTAGATCATCATCATCAGAACAGTACATTGAGCACAAAGGGGCTCAAAAATCGGATTTTTGGGCGAAAAATCGAGAATAGTTTATCGAAAACGAGCTAAAATCAGAAAAACAATGGCCTAAAAGTGAGAAAATCGGATCTAAAACCGAGAAATTCAGTAGAAACCGGGAAAAATGGCTCCAAAATTGAGAAAAATTACGGAAAAATGGGTTTTTTGAGGAAAAATCGAGGAAACCTATCGATAATTAGCTCATATTGGAGAAAAAAACGCCTAAAAATTGAGAAAATCGGACCTAAAACCGATAAATTCTGTAGAAACCGCGAAAAATGGCTTCAAAATTGAGAAATCCCGAGTAAAACTGTGCTATAAAAAGGAAAATAGTTTCAAAAATTGGTTCAAATGCGGAAAAAATACACAAAAACGAAGAAAATTAGGAAAAAATGGCGTAAAAACTAGAAAAAACGCCCAAAAATAGAAGAAAAACTGTTTTGAAAACTGGAAAAAAAAACGTAAAAACCCAAAAAAGTACGCGAAAATCACGATAATTAACCTAAACAAAAGGAAATTGGGTCAAAAAAATCGAGAAAAATTGCTGAAAAACTAGAAAAACGTTGAAAATTTTGAGTTTTTTCCTCAATTTAGCACTGTTTTCTGCCGAGTTTGAGGATTTTAACCCCAAAAAAAAAAAGCGATTTCTACCACTTTTACGCACAAAAGATGACCTAAACGCACTTGAAAATCGTGGAAAAGATGAGATAGGCATTGCATAAGGACGGATTTTCTGAGGACACAACCTTGACAAGGGACACTCACTGACCACCGATTAAAAACGAAGATATCTCCTGTGAGAAAATGCTTAAAAGTTTCACAAACTCGTCAGAAAATCGGGGTTTCAACCCATTTTTGCGAGAAAAAATGTGAAAAAAATGAGCTTTCAACCGAAAAAAGGACACAAAATGTGAAGAAGTACACTTTTTGTTTCACACGAGTCGGGGGCACGTGAAGCGTGGCGGGTAGTCATGGGATACTTTTTCGAGAGAGAGAGAGAGAGGAAATTGGCAGGAAACCTGATATTTTGGGGGGTTTTGTTTTTTTTTTAAATAATAATTTTATTCGGAATTGTCTGGAACAGCTCGTTTTAATTAGCAGATTTTTAATTTTTCGAGATTTTTTTTAAAGTTTTTGCCCCAAAAAAAAATTTTTCAAGGAATTTCAGGTGATAATCTAATCATTTTTCTCGACAATTACAGCATATCCACCTATTTTTAACACAATTAACACAAAATTTTACATTAAAAAGCCGGAAGTCACGTGAAAAGGCGACTGAAAAGGATCAGGAAAAGGCGAAAAAAACAATAAAAAAAGAAAATAAAGATCGATGCGCAGAGAAAACAGACAAAACAACGATGCTCCGTCGTAACGAGGCGAAACCGTGCGGCGCTCTTGCATTCGACTGCTCCGCCCCTTTTTCTGTGCACACTGTTGATGATTGCGTTGGCCTAAAATATTTTCTCTTTTTTTAGCGGTTTTTCGTGATTTTTGACGATTTTTTCTTGGATTTTTGATTCAAAATTCAGTTTTATTGATTTCTCATCGAATATATCTCAGTATTTTTCAGAATTACAGCTAAATTTCAGTGAAAATGGCGAATTTATGCTCGAAAAATCGATAATTTCTTGAAAATTTGGTTTTTATCAGTTTTGCTACATTTTTCTTGTTCCTAACCCCTTTCTACGTTAATTTTGATTAAATTTGCGCATCAAAATCTCACAAATCGATAAATTGATTCCTCTCCTTTTTCGTTTACTTTCGAATTTTAATTTCTCGCTTCTTCCGCTTAGTTTTGTCTTTATAATTTCAATTTCTTTCAGGTAATCAGTCACCATGGACAAGCTTACTCTTGCTCGTGTCACCAAGGTCATCGGACGTACTGGATCCCAGGGACAATGTACCCAAGTCCGCGTCGAATTCATCAACGACCAGAACAACCGTTCCATCATCAGAAACGTTAAGGTAAGTGATACTGCCTTCTTTTTTTTAATGTCTTTTACTAAAAATTCATTTTCAGGGCCCAGTCCGCGAGGGAGACATCCTTACCCTCCTCGAATCTGAGAGAGAAGCCAGAAGACTTCGCTAAGTGTCGGTCTCGACTTGTTGTTATTTTTCAATAAATCTGTTCACCAAAAAAAAAACGTTTTCTCGGTTTTGTTACTCAAAAAAAAAAGTCATTTTCTTTTCGCGGTATTTCTGTATTCGAGCCGCCACAACGGAAGTTTCTATCAAAAAATTCAGATAATGCCTCGGGGAACGGTTCCTCAAATAGTTCGGCGACCTCGGCAGTCCACCAACACTCCGTTGCGAATGCTGAAACGTCCGATTTCCGTATGGAAGCATTTGTACATTCTCTCACAGCACGGGTTCGCAGAAGACAGTATTCTCCTCTACGAAATAACTAATCAAAGCACAAGCTCCAATCGTTGGATAGTTCCAGACAATGAGCAAGATTTTGCGACTTACCAAAAAATTGCTGAGTTTTACGAGAAAACGAAAAGATACGCGCAGGCGGGAGCAGTAAGATTTCAAATTCTCTAATAAGCCGTGGACTTTCAATTTTTTAAGATATTAAAATCGATAATTCAAACATTCCGTAACGAACGACCGTTTTCCTACCCAAGTTGTTCAACATATATGCCTCAAGATGACCGCAGAGAAGACACCGATGAGGAGCTAAAATTGAAAGATTACACATGGTTCTGCTATTACAGCATTTTGCAAAAGTCCAACAAGCTTAAAGAGGCATATGGTATTCCCCAAACAGCTTTGAGAAAACAAAATCTCAAAAATTTTCCTTTCGTTCAGAAGCGCTCAAGCACATACGGGGTCCACAAATGAAGTCACGCCGAGACGTTGAAATTCCACGTCTCGTTCGTCGAATTAAGAATCAAGAGGAATCGGATCTTCTCGTGCCGGAAACATGGAAAGCAGACCTTCCTGATGAGTATGGAAAAAAAATTGAAATTTGTCGACGAAAAAACTGCGAAAAATTTGATTTTCGCTCTCGTAATTGTAAAGGCGCGCATGCAGTTTTCCGAAAGTTACCATAAACTTTTTTCGCTGCGAGACCCATCGACTTGTTTATTGGGCGCCCCTTTAAACACTTTTCAAAATTTCTTCAATGAGATTTTTAACAAATAATTAAGTCACAAGTATTTTTTTCGAGAAAAAACACTAAAAAATAAATAAATAATACATTTATTTTCACACGATTATTTCAAAAAATCAAGTTGAAGCCTACCATAAACTTTTCCGCTGCGATACCCATCGCCTTGTTAATTGTGTGCGCCTTTAAATATAAGATTTAAAAAAAATACAACTTTGAACGATTTTAGCGGGATTTCAAGTATTTTTCTAAGCAAAATCCCGAAAATACATTAATTTTCATCCGAAATTTCCCGAAATCAAGCCGTTTTGAACAAAAGTTGTTGATTTAGCTGACATAATATTATTTTTTCGAACAAAATCCTGAAAAACAGGGGATTTTTCTCTCGGAATAGAAAAAAACTCGCCGAATAAAAAGTCAATTTCTTTCAGAAAAATTCTCTCGGTTTCCAAGGCTAAAAAATAAGCTGAAACAACAACATTTTTCCGAACAAAATCCCGAAACGTACATTAATTTTTATCCGAAATTTCACAAAATCAAGCCGTTTTGAACAAAAAATTGCCGAAAAACACTCATTTTTCTTCAGAAACAGCGCCCGAATATGCTCTTCATCACTGGGCCCAGTGCTCTCACTGCTCAAGAAGAATAAGGCCGATTCGACGCTAGTCAAGCGTTTTTCAGAGCAATTCACTGGTACCGAACGCAACGACGTGTACTGGTGGCTGAAATCGGCTGAAGCCGTCGGCAATTACCGAATCTACGATGCGATTGCTTGTCTCAAACGAATGTCACATCAGAATCCACGTGTGCTCACCGAAATGGCTCGGCTTAACTATCAAATCGATAAAAAAGACGAAGCGAGGCGGCTATTACGTACCGCGCATAATAACGACAGCCTCTGGATAGACGGAATGGATCTTCTCGCGTTTTTGTGCATTGGGGTACTGGGAAAATTCTCGAAAATTTAGTAGAAATGCCCCATTTTTGGCTGAAATTTATAAAAATTAGTGGAGGAGCCACGTGGATAGCAAATTTAGGAAAAGAATCCGGAAAAAAATTTTGATTTTACTGCATTTTTGTTCCAAAAAATTCGATTTTCCCACTTGGAATTGCGGAAAAATTGGTTTTTTTCGCGGTTTCTGAGCTCTAAATTTATAAAAAATCGACTTTCCATGTGGATTACTACGAATTTGCGGGATCTAAGGAAAATCAATAATTTTTCGGTCAAAAAGTCAGGTTTTCCTGTATTCCACGTACAATTGCTGAAAAAATTTCATTTTCTACTGAAAATTTCGTATTTTTCAGTATTTCCGAGCCCTATAATATTTTAATAATTCGATTTTCCACGTGGATTTCTGGGAAAAAACCTTTTTTCAGCACAAAAAATCTAAATCCTGAGTCAAAATTAAAGAAAAATCGCTCTGAAATTTTGAAATTTCCCACATTTATTTGAATTCAGCTCGCCGAGAGCTTTCAAATAAGTATAATCATGCAAAAATTAGCAAAATTAGAGGAATTCTTGGTCTCGCCACGAAAATCGCAGATTACTGTAGACTCATTATCGTGGCGAGACCCACCTACAAAATAAAAGATAACTGTAGTAAGGTTTTCGTGGTGGGACCCAAATTATGATTATAATTTTGGTTTTATTTTTCGATTTTCAGCTATTTTCTGAGCCATTTTTGGGATTTTTACTAGATTTTTCTGCTAAAAATTTTGAAATTTCCCACATTTATTTGACCAAAAACTCACCAAAAATTAGCAGAATTAGAGGGATTCTGGGTCTCACCACGAAATCCGCCCGAAAGTAGCGGGAAATTCCAATAACCACATTATCTAGGCGAAATTCTAGTGAAAATCCCAAAGATAGGTCAGAAAATACCTGAAAATTGGAAAATAAAACCAAAATTCACATAATTTAGGTCCCACCACGAAAATCTTACTACAGTAATCTTTTATTTTCTAGGTGGGTCTCGCCACGAAAATGAGCCTACAGTAACCTGCGATTTTCGTGTTGAGACCCGAATTTTTTGAAAATTTCGATTTCACCCATGATTATACTCATTTGAAAGCTCTCGACAAGCTGAATTCGATGGAGTTGGTGAAAATTTGTAGAAAAAATGTTTTTTTTTCAGGATTTCACCCAACACGCCGCACTAATCGAGAATCTAGCGACCACATTGAATCGAGAATGGCCACATCGTGCGGAAACATGCACAGTTAATGGATTTATGGCTCAGCAAATTGACACGGAGCTCGCGTGGAGTTTTGCGGAACGAGCCAGGAAAATGGTGTTTCCGGGCACTGAACAATACGTTTTTGCCGTCCATTTGCGCGCCTATGTGCTCAGAACGATGGAGTTGAAGTCGCGAGGAGCCGATGTGGAAAGATGTACGAAAAATTGCAAATTTCCCGGATTATCTCGAGTCTCGACACGAAAACAGATTAGGGATAATTGAATTCCGCTCGTCGAGAGCTTTTAAATAAGTATACTCATGGCTGGATGATTCCACCAATTTCCAGAAGTTCGGGTCCCGCCACGAAATCAGCCAAGCTACAGTAATTCATAAGATTTTCGTGGCGGGACCCTAATTTTCCGAAATTAATATAATCCAGTCATGATTATACTTAATAGAAAGTTCTCGGTGAGCTGAATGCTAATATTCGAGTGAAATTCAATTTTTGAAAAACTTTTAGGTATCGCCACGAAATCAGCCTACAGTAATACACAAGATTTTCGTGACGAGACCCTGAAATTTCCTAATAATTGAATTCTACTCGAAAATTCGGATTCAGCTCTTCGAGAGCTTTCAAATAAGTATACTAATGGCTGGAGTCAACCAAGTTCCAGAAATCCCCCGGTTCGACAATAATTTGGATTACTGTAGGCTGGTTTCGTGGCGAGACCCTAATTTTCCGAAATTGATATAATTCAGTCATTTTTATACTATTTAGAAAACTCTCGGTGAGCTGAATCCCCGAGTATTCTAGCAAAATTTAGGGTCTCGCCACGAAATCACCCAGATTACTGTTAATTTAAACACAAGATTTTCGTGACGAGACCCTGAAATTTCATAATAATTGAATTGTACTCGAAAATTGTTTCGTGGCGTGACCCGACGATTTTTTCCAAAATTGTTAGAATCCAGCCGTGATTATACTTAATTGAAAGCTCTCCTCGGTGAGCTGAATCCTAATATTCGAGTGAAATACAGGTTTTGAAAAGCTTTTGGGTCCCGCCACGAAATAAGCCAGAGAGTATAGTAATCCACAAGATGATTTTCTCGGCGAGACCCGAGTTTCCCGGAAATTTTCGGAACAAAATTTTCGGGCCATGATTATATACTCTTTTAAAAGCCCTCGATGAGCAGAATTCGATATTATTCTAGTAAAATTCGATTTATAAACAAAATTTTTTTTTTGGGTCTCGCCACGAAAATCCAAAAAAATTTGCAGATCGGAACCAAGCGCACCGTATTCTTCTTGAAGCCGTCGAATCGATGCCAAATAATACGGATTTGGGTGTTTTATACGTGGATACCCTGCTCGAAGACGAGGAGTACGTAGAAAAATAATAATTTCTGAAAAATTTTGAAAAAAAGCTGCAATATCATAATTTTTTAAACTTAAAAAGTAAAAAAAGAGAAGAAAATCTCTTAAATTTTTTTTTTTGGAAATTCTCAGTTTCACATTAAAAAAACATACATTTTTGAGCAAAAAAATTCGTAAAATTAGTAGAAAAAAATTAAAAATTTTACCTAAAAACCTCCGGAACTAGTTTCCAAAAAAAAACACCGAATTTTTTTTTGTAGAAAAAATTTTTTTGGAAAATCCCGAAAAAATATTAATTTTTCAAATTTTGTTCATGTTGATGAAAAAAATTTAGAAAAATGTGAATTTCCTTTTTTTTTTTACTTTTTCGAAAGAAATCGGAAACGTTCGTTTTTTTCGATTTTTAGAAAAAAATTGTTAAGAAACATACATTTTAGAGCAAAAATGTCGATTTTATACCTCAAAAACCACACTTTTGAAATAATTTCTAAAAAAAATCGCAAAAATAAAATATTTATGAAAAAACAAACATTTTTCAGCAAAAAATTCGTGAAATTAGTTTTAAAAAATTAAAATTTTACCGAAAACTCCTAGGAAATAATTTCTAAAAAAAAGCGAATTTCTCTCAAAAGATCAATGTTTTATTTTATAATGTGAAATTGAGAATGCCATTTTTGGAGGATTTTTAAAAAAAATTTTGGTGATAAATATGAAATTTGCGGAAAATTTCACTTCAAAATTTGTTTTAAAAAAAAATTTATTTTAAGGAAAAAAGCTGCTGCAATTTCTTAATTTTTTTTTAAACTTAAAAAGTAAAAAAAGAGAAGAAAATCTCTTAAATTTTTTTTTTGGAAATTCTCAGTTTCACATGAAAAAAACATACATTTTTGAGCAAAAAATTCGTAAAATTAGTAGAAAAAAAATTAAAAATTTTACCAAAAAACCTTCGGAACCTCGAAAACCACACGAATTTGTTTTTGTTTTAGTCGAAATTGTCCGCGAAATATCGAAAAAAAAACAACATTTCGATTTTCAAAAAATCAAAAATCGAAAACCGTCGTTTTTCGTTTTTTTTTTTTGCAAAATCGAAATATTCAACATTTTGTTTTAATAGTGAATATAATAAAATTAGCCTAAAATTGCCTAAATTTCTTTACAAAAACACTGCAACTTTTTCCTCACGAGGGACGAGGAAAAGTGGTTTCTAGGCCATGGCCGAGGGGCCGACAAGTTTCAGCGGCCATTTATCTTGCTTTGTTTTCCGCCTGTTTTCTTTCGTTTTTCATCGATTTTTTTCGTTTTTTCTTAATAAAACTGATAAATAAATATTTTTTGCAGATGCTAAAACAATTTCCAAGTAAAAAAATTATGTATTCAGTGGGCAAGCAGCGGTGAAAGTGGGCAATGTAAAATGATGGATTACGGGAATACAAAACCTAAACTTTTTTCCAAACATGATAAATATACCGCTTAGATGCTGCAACTACCTGATTTTCATAATGAGACCGCTGAAAAAGTTTTGAGATTTTCAAAATTCAAATTTTTTAGCGAAAAAGTCGAGATTTTCGCACAAAAAGTTGAATTTTGAAAACCTCAAAAATTTTTCAGCGGTCTCGTTATGAAAATCAGGTAATTTCAGCATCTAAGCATCATATGTATCATGTTTCAGAAAAAGTTTATGTTTTGTATTCCCGTAATCCATCATTTTACATTGACCACTTTCACCGCTACTTGCCCACTGAATACATAATTTTTTCACTTGGAAATTGTTTTAGCATCTGCAAAAAATATTTATTGATCAGTTTTATTAAGAAAAAACGGGAAAAAGCTGTGAAAAACAAAAGAAAACAGGCGGAAAACAAAGCAAGATAAATGGCCGCTGAAACTTGTCGGCCCCTCGGCCATGGCCTAGAAACCACTTTTCCTCGTCCCTCGTGAGGAAAAAGTTGCAGTGAAAAAAATGCAATTTTTTTCACTAGCAGCGGACACCGTGAGGCAAAGATCTTCGCCACAAGATTCCTGCACGACAATCAGAATAATGTTCAAGCAAAGCTCCTGAAAGTGCATGTTCTCGTAAACGGAGTAAGCCGAAATCCCGACGCAAATCACACGAAAGAGCTCTTTCAACTGCTGGAGGACGTTATCACGGAGCATCCACACATTCTCGCGGCCTACTGTTTCCTGCTCAACGAGTACGCGAGGCTTAAGAACAGCGACAAGTGCAACGAGATTTTGGAGAAGCTCACCGCGGCGAGACCCTTGATTTCACAGGGAAAAACACATAAATTCCATAAAATGAAAGCGGATTATTTGCTGAAAACGAGAGATGTTATACCGGCTTATGAGCATTTGATGGCGGCTTTTGCCACTGGAGCAATGGTTGATCAGGCTATGGTTAGCATTGTTTTCTGAAAATTTAAAGCAAAAAAAAAAACAACAAAAGAACACTTTTTTTTGGACGAAAATGTAAAAAAAACATTTTGGCAACAAAACCCAAAAAAAAAACAAAAATCCCCACAAATTTCTGAATTAAAAAAAAATCAAAATAACCAAAAAAAACATACAAAACCTTAAGAAGGCAATTTTTTCAATTGAAAAAAAAACCAAAAATCTTATTCTCGCTTATAAAATCCACCTAAATTTGTTTGGACGAAAAATTAAAAATAAACACATTTTTTGCCCAATAAAAAAACTCAAAAATCCCCATTTTTGACAACGAAAAAGGAGAAAAGCCGTCTGAAATTGTTCAGATGAAAAAAAAAATTTTTTGACCAACAGTCTTAAAAAAAAACAAAAATCCCCATTTCTGGCCTATTTTTCAAATTAAAAAAAAAAAAAAACCAAAAATCGTATCTCAATTATATAACTCGCATATCTTGATTTTTTGGACAAAAATTTAAAAAAAATCATTTTTGGCCAATAAAACCCGAAAAAAACCAACCAAAAATCCCCATAAATTTCAAAAAAATATAAAATTTTTCTGGGCGAACAAAAAAGTAATTCTTGCCCAATTAAACACAAAAATGCAAAAATCTCCATTTTTGAAAAAAAAATCACATGTCTTGAATTTTTTTTGACCGAAAAAAAATAAAAATAAAAAAGTTTTTTGACCGAAAAAAAATTAAAAAAAAAAGTTTTTTGACCGAAAAAAATTAAAAAAAATTTTTTTTGACCAATAAACCCCCATTTTTGCCAAAAATTTGTTTTTATTATTCAGAAAAAACCGAAAAATGTCTAAAATGAAATTTTAAAAAAGAACACACATTTTTGTATAAGAAATTCCGACAAACTTTTCCAGAATAATATTTTTTTTGTCGTTTTTCAGACTTTCCAATAAATTTTTTTTTTCAGATTGCCAACTACGAATCGGAATTTCTGTCGACAAAAGCCGTCGCCGGTGATTATGGAAATCTCGCGTTTTTGGATCCGATGTGAGGAGCTTGGTTTTCAGGCTAAAATCTAAAATTCGACCTTAAAATATCTTTTTTTCTGAACAGACTTTGAAATTTTTGCTGTAAAAATTGCTTAAATTTAATTGAATTGCTCAGAAAATTTTGTTGAAAAATGGTAGAAGTGTCATTCAGACCGCGTTTTTTAATTAATTTCGCCAAATTTGTCTCATTTTTCAATGTTAATAATAACAGGAATAATTTTTGAAAAACCATTTTTAAGCATTTCAAAAATTTAAAGTTTGGCGCCGAAAATATTGGATATTCATAAAAAATGCTCAAAACGCTGAAATATTTTCTGTGAAAAAATTTAATTTTCGTTTTTTTTTTCGATTAAAAGTTGCGACCAAAAATTTTTTTTTTTTAAATTTTGGAAAAATTTCACTGAATTTTTCTCATTTTTCAATGTTCAGAAACAAATAAATTTTTGAAAATTTGTTTATTTTTGCTTTGAAAAATTTTTTTGAATTTTTTTTTTCGAAAATGCTAAATTTAATTTTTTTTTTCATACACTGCAACTTTTTCCTCACAAGGGACGAGGAAAAGTGGTTTCTAGGCCATGGCCGAGGGGCCGACAAGTTTCAGCGGCCATTTATCTTGCTTTGTTTTCCGCCTGTTTTCTTTTGTTTTTCACAGCTTTGTCCCATTTTTTCTTATTAAAACTGATAAATGAATATTTTTTGCAGATGCTAAAACAATTTCCAAGTTAAAAAATTATGTATTCAGTGGGCAAGCAGCGGTGAAAGTGGTCAATGCAATATGATGGATTACGGGAATACAAAACCTAAACTTTTTTCCAAACATGATAAATATACCGCTTAGATGCTGCAACTACCTGATTTTCATAATGAGACCGCTGAAAAAGTTTTGAGATTTTCAAAATTCAAATTTTTTAGCGAAAAAGTCGAGATTTTCGCACAAAAAGTTGAATTTTGAAAACCTCAAAAATTTTTCAGCGGTCTCGTTATGAAAATCAGGTAATTTCAGCATCTAAGCATCATATGTATCATGTTTCAGAAAAAGTTTATGTTTTGTATTCCCGTAATCCATCATTTTACATTGACCACTTTCACCGCTACTTGCCCACTGAATACATAATTTTTTTACTTGGAAATTATTTTAGCATCTGCAAAAAATATTTATTTATCAGTTTTAATAAGAAAAAACAGGAAAAGCTGTGAAAAACAAAAGAAAACAGGCGGAAAACAAAGCAAGATAAATGGCCGCTGAAACTTGTCGGCCCCTCGGCCATGGCCTAGAAACCACTTTTCCTCGTCCCTCGTGAGGAAAAAGTTGCAGTGATACTGAGAAGAATATCCAATTTCTATTATTTCCAGACTACCCGAACGACCATGCAGCTCAATTACAACAGTCCAGCAATCGCCGTCGGCTCTTCAAGAAGTTGTAAATGTTCATGAGAATGCACAAGATTCGTCAGAAGGAGAAGATGAAGAAGACGAAGAGGAAGAAGAGGAGATGTTGGTTGCTGTGGCTCCGTGAATTATCATCATCATGAGAATTTCGTCCAGTCGCCCAACAAAAACCACGCGCCGCTATATATTGTGATATATAATTTATTTTTGACATTTTTCAGTTTTTTTCTCGAAATTTCTTATTTTTCCAAAGTAGGCTTTATCTTGTTAGAAATTATAATTATCATGTGAATTTCTCCCCCATTTTCTAGTTTTTTTTTTCAAAAATTGATTTTTGGCTGAAATTTTCTCAACAAAAAAAAAACTGAACTTATCAAAGAATTTTCAGATTTTCAAAATTCCGTAAAAAATCGAAATTTTCAGCTGAAAATTTTTAAAAATTTTTTTCGAAAAAAAATTAGAAAAATCCAATTTCACTAATTTTAGCATTTTCCAATGATTTCGAACCAGTTTTGGCAAAAAAAAAATTGGAAATCTTTCAATTTTGACCGAAAATTTTCTTTTTATTCAAGGAAATTCAAAATTTCAAAATTTTTCAGCCTAAAATTTTGGGCTGAAAAAACCTGAAATTTTACGAATTTTTGAATTTCCAGAAAAAATTTTCGTGGACTTTTCTAAAAATTAGTTTGCCACTTTTATTCCAATATTTTTAAAATTTTATTCAATTATCCCCCCCCCCCCCCCCCCCCCCCCACTCTCTCTGAAAATATGCGTGTATCATGTGAATTTCCTTCTTCCTCCCGCCAACCAATCCCCACGATATTTGAAATGTATTTCTATAATTTGTTTGTGTATATTTCGGCGGATTAAATACTATTCTTTTAAACATATATTGCAATATACTAGGGATTCTATCGTTTGAAATGAATGTTTGTTGTGGCGTTTTGGGTCTCGCAACGAAAATGCAACAACTCTCACTTCGATGACGTCATCATGGCTTCTTCTGAACAATTTTGCAAATTTGAAGCTTTAGAAAGAACGTTTCAGTTTTTTTTTCGAGTGGAATTCAAATATTAGGAATTTTGAGGGTCTTGTCACGAAAATCTTGTGTATTATTGTAGGCTGATTTCGTGTCGAGACCCTAAATTTTGCTCTGAGCTCAAAATCTGAGATTTACTAGAATACTCAGATTTAGCTCGTCAAGAGCTTCCAAAATAATGTAATCACGGCTGGATTCAATTAATTTCGTAAAAGTTGGGTCTCACCACGAAAATACAGTCTCGTGGGGCAGTACTTCTACAGTACCCCTACAGTACTCCTACAGTACCCCAAACATATCCCCCTACTAACCCGAACCAATATCCCTTCAAAAGACGAAAAGTCACTTTTTCCAAAACTACAGTGTCCCTACAGTACCCCGATTATATCCCCCACTAACCTGAAACCATCATCTCTTCCACAAAACGAAAACTATTTTTTCCATTACTACAGTAATCCTACAGTACTCCTGCAGTACTCCTACAGTACTACAGCATCCCCTTCAGTACTCCTACTGTACCCCCCCCCCCCCCCGGCACTACTACAGTACCCCGACCACATCCCTCACTAACCTCAAACCAATATTCCTTTTAAAATACGAAAACCAATTTTTCCCAAACTACAGTACCCCTACAGTACTCCTACAGTATCCCTACAGTACTCCTACAGTACCCCAAACATATCCCCCTACTAACCCGAACCAATATCCCTTCAAAAGACGAAAAGTCACTTTTTCCAAAACTACAGTGTCCCTACAGTACCCCGATTATATCCCCCACTAACCTGAAACCATCATCTCTTCCACAAAACGAAAACTATTTTTTCCATTACTACAGTAATCCTACAGTACTCCTGCAGTACTCCTACAGTACTACAGCATCCCCTTCAGTACTCCTACTGTACCCCCCCCCCCCCCCCCGGCACTACTACAGTACCCCGACCACATCCCTCACTAACCTCAAACCAATATTTCTTTTAAAATACGAAAACCAATTTTTCCCAAACTACAGTACCCCTACAGTACTCCTACAGTATCCCTACAGTACTCCTACAGTACCCCAAACATATCCCCCTACTAACCCGAACCAATATCCCTTCAAAAGTTTAAAAGTCACTTTTTCCAAAACTACAGTGTCCCTACAGTACCCCGACCATATCCCCCACTAACCTGAAACCATCATCTCTTCCACAAAACGAAAACTCGATTTTCCTAAACTACAGTAATCCTACAGTACCTCTACCATATCCCCTATTAATCTTTTTTTTAATGTATAAGTAATGATATTTAAAAAAATAAAAGAAAATTCGAAAAGCTTCCTTAACAATTTCAAAAAACCCCCTCCTGCACCTACTACAGGGCCCCAAACCAATGTTCCTTCAAAAGACAAAAAGTCAGTTTTCCAAAACTACAGTAATCCTACAGTACTCCTACAGTATCCCAAACATATCCCCCTACTAACCCGAATCAGTATCCCTTCAAAAGACGAAAACTATTTTTTTCCATAACTACAGTACCTCTACAGTACTCCTGCAGTACCCCTACAGTACTACAGTATCCCCTACAGTACTCCTACTGTCAATTTTTATATAACTACAGTAATCCTACAGTACTCCTACAGTACCCCGACCATATCCCTCACTAACTTTTGTATATATACCTAAGTAATAATGATATTCCAAAAAATAAAAGAAAATCCGAACAATTTCCTTTTTTTTATTATTTCAGAAACAAAAATCTTTACAGTACCCCACTACTACAGTACCCCGATCATATTCCCCACTAACTCTTTTTTATATATGCCTACATAAGTAATGATGATATTCCAAATAATAAAAGAATATCCGAACAATTTCCTTTTTTTAAAAATTATTTCAAAACGTTTCCAAATATAATTTCAAAAAAAAACCCCCCTCCCTGCCCCTCTTATTCCCCTTATCAATTTTCCCTCGTTGATCAATTTCCCAATATATATATTTATATATCCCCTTTTCCTTCTCTCTTCTATTGGCTTCTGCTCGTGCTTTTTGCTCTTCTGTCTGTCTTTTAAAGCCAATTCCTCTTTTGCTCTCTTTTTCCACTCTCTCCTTCTCTTCATCTCCTTTTCCTCTACTTTTTCCGTTTTCTTGAAGAGCTGCCCGTGCTCTTTTTTTTTGTTCAATATCTCCTTATTTTCTCCCCTATTCATTATGCATTCTCCATCTCTATTTCCACTGAAAAAAGGCTTCATTCGTTTTTTCTTTTTAATTTTTCTGTTAATTTCAATCAATTTCAGTCAATTTTTGAGCCGTTTTTTGAGCATTTTTTTTTTCAGAAATGGAGCTCACAGACCCTGAAGAGCCCACTGACCTAGATTCTGCAGTTTTTGCTCTTCACTCGATGCACTTGGCAATTTGTACGGCGGCGCTGGTTTTCAATGCGTTTTTGTTATACTTGATTAGAAAATGCTCAGGTAATTTTGGTAATTTCAGAAAAAAAAATTCTGGAAAAATGATTTTTTCACAGTTTCGAACACTGTATTTTATTTTAGGTTTTCGGCAATTTTGAGAAATTTTAAATCTTGTATTTTTTTTCAGAAAATTGCCGATTCTAAAAAATTGATTTTTTTCGGCTTCCGGAAGATTTAGGCGATTGCCATTTTTAATTTTTTTGCGCAATTTTGAAGAATTTTCGACAACTTTTCAAAATTGCCCAATTTTGAAATTGGAGCTTTCCAGCAACTTTTAAAAAAATTTAAAATTCTATTTTTTTGTCAACCATCTTCGATTTTTGGCGATTTCAGAAAATGGAAAGTTCTTAGAAGATTGAGTTTTCAGCAACCGGAAAATCGGACAAATACGAAATTCTTAAAATTTAGAGTTTTTTTGCAATTCCAGAAATTTTAAAATATTTCAATTTTCCACAACTTCGATAAATCTTTTTTAATAAATTAATTTTTTGAATTTTTCGACAGGCGCCGATTTCGGCAATTTTTTTGGTGGCTTCGTCGCCCAGCACCGCCTAAGCCTGAGCCTGAGCCTAAGCCTAAATCTAAGCCTAAGCCTATGCGTAAGCTAATGCCTAAACCTACGCCTAAGCCTAAGCCGATGCCTGAGCCTAAGCCAAAACCTAAGCCTAAGCCTACATTTAGGCCTAATGGTGACATATACGTCTCTCTGTAAAATTTCGCCTTGATCGGCCAACAGGAACCCCTGAAAAATCAAAAAACCGGAAAATCCTAAGCCTAAATAGCGTAGTCCCACTGACGCCAAGCCACTGACGCCAAGCCTAAGCCTAAGCCGATGCCTGAGCCTAAGCCCAAGCTTAAGCCTAAATTGAAGACTAAGCTTGAGCCTGGGCCTAAACCTAAGCCTAAAAATGTTGCTTGCAAAGATTGCAATCATCCCTATTACGAACGAAGTCAACCAATCAGTACTTGCAGCATTCCATCCACACATGAAAATCATCATGATGCACCAAACAATGGCAATAATCGCGACAGACATCTACCTGTTCTTGAGATCCTCAATAGGCCTCTGGCAGACTTATGAAGAAGCTCCCCTTCAAGTAGCACCACAACACGTGGACGATGCACAATGTGCATTCTCTTCCTCAGTTCCAGATTCCCTTTGTGTCCTTTTTCTATGGTTTCCATTTTTATTGGCAATTGAACGAACCTACGCATCGCAGAATTACGAGTCCTATGAGACGAATGAATTTCCGACGTTTGTCGAAATTTCGTGTGGAGTTATGTGGTTCCCGGTAGTTTCGGAGATCATAATTTTTGTGTTCACTTGGGGAATACCGTCGAATCTCCAGGCTTGCCAATACTCACTTCTGCAGAAGACTAGTATGCAAAGAAACACGTGGTTTGTGATAATTGCCTCGTTTTCCGTGTGTTTCTCCGTTTTCTTCAAGTTACTGGAAATGGTGAGTTTTGACCTCAAACAAGTTTTAGTTTTATTTTAAGAAATTCGGGTGAAAAATTTAAATTTTCAAAAAAAAATTTTGTTTCAAAAAAAGTGACTGAAAATTAAAAAAAAAAGTAATTTTGTTAAAACTGACGAAGTTTTTTTTAAAAAATGTCTTCTTTTTTAAATTTTCTGACGGAAATTTCCGTATTTAAATTTTACAAAATAATTTTGGCTGGAATTTTCGTATTTTTAATTACAACCTTCAAAAACAAAATACGATTTCAAAATTTCTGGCTTAAACTTTGGCGTAGGCTTAGGTGTAGGCTTAGGCTCAGGCATAGGCTTAGGCTTAGGCGCAGGCTTAGGTTTATTCTCAAGCTTAGGCTTAGGCTCAAGCGAGGCTGGGAGGAGGGAAGGAGAAATTTTTTCAGAATTTCTGGAATAAACCAAAAAAGGAAAAACGACGAAAAATGGGAGAGTTGATCTCAAATTTTCATTTTCACGAAATTTCAGCTGAAAACTTTAATTTTATTATGCCTGAATAATTTCCCGCAAAATTCAAATTTCAAATTTTCAGAAAAAAATCCAAATTTGGAAATTTTCATATATTTTAAAATGTTTTTAGAATCGGGAAATGATCTAAAAAATTTTTTTTATTTTTTAAATTTATTTAGATCATTTCCCGATTCTAAAAACATTTTAAAAGATATGAAAATTTCCAAATTTGGATTTTTTTCTGAAAATTTGAAATTTGAATTTCGCGGGAAATTAATCAGGCATAATAAAATTCAATTAGTTTTCTTTCAAAGTTCAAAACTGAAATTCTCAACCAAATTAATTTTTTTCAGAAAAACAAGGCAATGGAGATTCAATTGTACAATGATTACGTGTTCAGTGCCCGATTTCAAGTTCGTGAAAATATCAAGACATGCCGATTTGCGTGCGGGCTCCTTCTCCTTTTCTTCACATTTTTCTTCATTTTCTTCATTTTCGATAGGAATTTGGAGACTAGCGATGAATCTCGAATGGCTTCTGCGGCTAGAAGGGTAGGTTGGAAATATATAAAAATTTCAAAAATGTTTAATATTCTGAACAAAGTTATTCAGAAACCTTTTTTTTAAATTGTGCTGAAAATGTTCGAAGTGAGATATTTTTGAATTTCACGCTTTAAAAAAAATTTCAAATTTTTACTATTTTTTCAAAAATATTCAAACTTTACAGTTAGACAATTAAAAAAGTTGTAATTAAAAAAATTCAAAAATTATGAAATAATTGAGTTTCGCGTCAAAATTTTTAATTTCCTGATTTGCTTTTCATGAAAAAATAAAAATTGCTTGAAGTGTTGAAAAAAAGGTCATAATTTTCTAATAGTTTTAAAAGAAAAAGTCCCTTTTCCCAATATCCAATATTTTTTCAGGAGTACTTATTTTTGATCTTCCCAATGTTTGCACTTGTTTATTCATTACACTTCTTAACCGCCAACTCTTCACTGTTTGAAACAGCCAAGCGAACTCTACAACAGTACTACTATCAGGAACATGGTAAGCAACAGGGGTGGGCGCAAACGATTTTTTCCGGCAAATCGGCAAATTGCCGAAATTGCAAATTTCCGCCAATCGACAAATTACCGGAATTAAACATTTCCCTGTAAATTGGCAAACTGGGTACATTGCCGGAATTAGACATTTCCGGCGAATTGACAAACCGGCAAATTAACCGAATTAAAAATCCCCCTGGTTTAAATTGATTTTAATTAGTTTATTCTGCTGAAATTTAAAAATTTAACAGTTTTATAGGACGCCGTCTACGTGTCAAAATCCGTGAATTTTAAATTCTATATTTTATTTTATTGGGACAAAAAAATCAATGTTATACATTTTGTGCATTATCGATTATTCACGAAGTTACAGAACGAATGCTCGAATAATGATGATCTTTATGCCCCGTGGCACACTACCCGACTAACCTGTGATCTACATACATACATACAATTAATTGACATATTTTTGTAAAATTTCATGAAAATACATATTTTTCTTGTATATACATATTTTTGAAATTGAGAATAAATTATTATTATTTTTTAATTTCTGGCTGAAAATATATACTTGAACGCTTAGAAATTTCGAAAAATCTTTGAAAAAATTTAAATTTAAATTTCCCGCCAAAATTATTCGAACATTTTGTAAAAATTTCTAATCTAAAAATGTAGTATTTCTTGTCAAAATATTACGCATTCTGAAATTTCGTGAAACTTGTTCCAATTTTTTTCCAAAATTTTTTAGAACCATTGAAATTTCAGAAGCCACAACAATAACCACAAACTACAATATTTATAGAAATAATTTTATTATTATTATTATTATTAAAACACACCCTGTTTGAGAAGTACCAACCAAAAAATACCGAAAAAATGAACAAAAATTCCAAAAAACTATCACAAAAGAGTCTCGTAAGGAGAATTTAAGGAGCATTTGTGCTTATTCCGAGGCTCCGAAATTGTGGCAATCGGCATTGTTTCAGAATGATTTGCATCTCCTCTACTCTGAAAAAATACTATTAATTGAAAATTGAGAAAAAATCGACAAAAATCCAATTTATTTGAAGCCTAAAATATATTAAAACTATTTAATCAATAAGTGGAAAAATTATTTACAAAAGTTGATAAGATCGATAACTAGGCTTAGCCTTAGGCTTAGTCTTAGGCTTAGGCTTAGGCTTAGGTTTAGGCTTACGCTATGGCTTAGGCTTAGGCTTACGCTTTGTCTTAGGCTTAGGCTTAGGCTTAGGCTACAACTACAGAATTCAATTATATGGAAAACAGTCAAAAGTCCAAAAAAATCAATAAAGTCGAAAAAATCGATAATTACCATTTCAATTTCGAATCAATTTTATCCAAAATTTAAAAAATCTCACCAAAAAGCTCGTGTCGGTTTCCACGGATTTCAGACGTTCCACGTATTTTTCGTCTGCTCTCGGGTTCTGAAAATATTAGCGACTTTATTAAACAATTTTCAAAATTAACAACAAAAAATTTGGAAAAAAAGGAGCCGATAGAAAACTCACACATGGAACACAGAGTCGTTTGAAACGACACAGAATTTCACGGCGAAGAACTGGCTGACAGTACAGGTAAATTGGAAGGCGGGCGGCGCAAGCCATTGTTGTGAGCAGGGATACCAAATCGATTAGTACGATGTATAGGCTGAAAATTTTCGAGATTTTAGGATTAGGAAGTCTATATAAAAAAAGGTTTAAAATTTAAATTTAAAATTTAATTTGACAGCTCATAACTCAGCTGTACTGGATTTTATCAAAAAGTTGTCAATTAACAACATGTGCATGAAATCTTGTTCTATAATCAAAAACTAACCATTATTGTTGTATTTTAAATGAACCGTGATATGAAACACCAAAGTTAAAGAGTACAAAATATGGTGCATAGACCATTATTACATTTGACAGCTCATAACTCGACTAGATATAGTTTTATTAAAAATTTGCAATTAACAAAATTTGCGTTAGATCTTTTTCAATAATTTTGTACTTTGGAACTTTTTGATATTTTTCACGTAAACCAGAATATTTTCAATTAATGTAGAGAGAGTCCTAGATGCACCATCTCGGCATTCAGAGGCAACTTCCTGCCACACTTTGGCAACTTATTTAGTGCCACTAAAATAAGTTGCCGAATTGCTGGCAGGAAGTTGGCGAGTTGTTGGCAGGAAGTTGCCACGTAGTGGCAGCAAGTGGGAAAGAAGGCTCAGCAACATCTAAATGTTGGCAGGAATGTGCAAAAGTTTGGCGGGAAGTTGCAAGTAAGCAAAGTTTGGCAGAAAGTTGCCTCTGAATGCCGAGATGACAAAAATATGTATTTTAATACATTTTGCAAAATAACACCCCAAACGGCAAAATGACAATTTTCCAAAAATGAAAATTTCCGGCAAATCGGCAAACCGGCAAATTGCCGTTTTGCCGAACTCGTCGAAAAATTCCGGAAAATTAACAATTTGGTGAAAATGAAAATTTCAGGCAAATCAGCAATCCGGCAATTTTCCGATTTGTCGAAAACTTTCGGAACGGCAAATTGACAATTTGCCGAAAATGAACATTTCCGGCAAATCGGCAAAGTGCCGGAACTGAAATTTCCCGCCAAATCGGCAAACCGGCAATTTTCCGACTTGCCGAATTTGTCGAAAATTTCTGGAACGGCAACTTGACAATTTGCCGAAAAAAAAAAATTCCGACAAATCGGCAATTCGCTGGAGACAAAAAATTCCGACAAATCGGCAGTTTTCCGAATTGCCGAATTTGCCAAAACATTTCGGCCGAATTTGTCGAACATTTCTGGAACGGCAAATTGATAATTTGCCGAAAATAAAAAATTTTGGCAAATCGACAACTTGCCGGAATTGAAAATTTCCGGCGAATTTGCGAATTGCCGAAATTAAAAAATCCCGGTAAATTGGCAAACAGGCAGTTTGCCGATTTGCCGATCTTGCCGGAGAAAATTTGCCTTGCCGAGCGGCAATTGTCGCTCACCCTTGCCCCAGAAGATAAACTGGTGAAGCTGAGAAAAAATTGATTACTTTTTTGTCGATGCACCATAACATTAATCTCAATTGAATCATCAAACCTACTCTGGATAGTCCACGACAAGCTCATTATTAGTCTGCTCCAGCGATGTCAGTGTCACATTGATAATATTCGACACAAGATAACAACATCCAACCATCACCAGTGTCCTAGTAGCAGCACGGGCACTTGCCTGAAAAATTCAATTTTCTACAAAGCTACTATCCCCTTAAAACACAACCTTTCTCTTCTGCAAATCCTCAGTATTCCCATTAGTGACAAGGCATACTGTGGCAGTTGTGTAGGTCGTCAGTGCTTTCACAATTCGGACGTTCAGGTAGAGAAGGATAAAGAATGGGGCAAAGACTGTCACAAAGTTCCGGTACCAGAAACGGAAAAGGTAATGGTATTGAGTTTCCAGTACGAACGGGCGGAATTTCATGGTGGTTGCCATCATTTGACCCTCACATTGCTCATGGTGCACGAGCTGGAAAAATATATACTGCATCACCAGGCGGCAGGATGAAGGCAGTGCCTGCCTAGCCGCAAAATTAGGGCTCACATGTGGGCAAAACGATCCGAATCTCATAAGCGATGCGCGGAGCCAATTTGCACCAAATAGTGCCATACCCTATCGCACTATCTGGTGCAAAAGCGTCCGACACTTTTTGGGCTCCACGCGCGTCGCTTTAAAGGTTTGGGTCGCGGCGTGAGAGCGGCGTGGGAGCCCTATCCAAAATATAGAAAACTGCGAATTGAGCAGTGCATAAATAGTAGGTATGCAAGTAGGTAAGTAGGTAGGCACATAGGTACCTTCGTGAGACCTACCTCAAACTCAATGGAAATGGTCCCTTTGCTCACAACTCCAAGAAATACTGCACATAGCGCAATGAATGATCGATTTCTAAAATTTGCATGTTTTTTTTTAAATTTCAACTCTTTTTTTTCCAAACATACTTCTGTGCAAATCTAAGATACGGAGAGTTTAGCGTGGCACAGTAACGTTCAAACGAGGCCGCAACAATAAGAAAGGAGGATGACGTCATCGCAATATGGGATACTGTCAATATGGGGATCATATAGGTGTACCTGTAAAATTTTTATGGTTTTTACCAAAAACATTGGGAGGAGTGACAAACCAAATATTGACCAATATTGGTGACATTAGAACATCGGATAATACATTAACCGACATTAGCATTATATAGGCCATTGAGACGAAAATATCAAAAAAGGCAAGTAGCATCATGAATAGGTTTTCACGGCGGTGGCGGCGGCTGGAAATAAATATGAAATAGAAGATTTGGGATCACTGTTATTCTTAGATGTTTTACCCGATCATTTGTTATTGGTTGATGAAAACCCATATATTCTTTAAATTGCACTACGTACTAATTTCGGGATCAGCCAATTTTGTCTGTTACTCTTTTAAAAAAAATTAATTCACGTTACAACTAAAATCTTTATCATCATTACTACATACAGTGCGCCCAACTTCTATAGCGCACCCCTATTTTATTTCGCTTTTCACCACTTTCTGACACTTTTTACAAACAACTGCTAATGCGATTTGATTTCAAATGTCCAAAATTTTTATAAAAAATTCAATAGACTGAGGAGTCAATTTTCAAAAGAAGTATATCCGTGGAAACTCGTAGGATCTCTAAAATTGTCCTGAAACGCCTAACTTTATGTTAGAGGCCCCTGCGCGGCGCCCAGTACTTGAATCAGCACCATAATTAACCAAGATGATCTAATACGTTCACTTGTTGCTGGAAAACTTTTTTTTTACGTCCTACGTGTCATATTGTGGATAAAGGTTTATGTTGTTTTCACAAGTGTTTCTTAATGATATATAATTTAACCAGCCGCCGACCGCGCCTACGGCGCGGGCAACGACTGGCGGCATTCAAATGGTTTGACACATATATAATATTTTCAATCACTCAAAAACTTCTCATTATGGAAAATTGATACACTGAAAACATTGAAGCTATGAATATCTTATCAATTAACATTGTTATTTGTATGTATTTTTTTATGATATCAAAAATTCACAAATACATAGATACATTCACAGAAGAACTTTATGTTACTTTTTTACCAAGACAGTAGTCTTACAGTACCACTACACTAACTTACATTGTCCCTCACCAAGTCCAGGCCTAAAGGTCAAAACTGGAATTTTCCAAAACTACAGTAACCCTACCGTAATCCTACAGTACCCCTATAGTACCACTACAGTACCTTGACATTACCCCTCCCCCACCAATCACCAAATGTTGTTTTCAAAAAATTAAATTTTGAATTCTCGCCAAAATGTTTTCAAAAAATTAAATTTTGAATTCCCGCCAAAATGATTCCAAAAAATTAAAATTTGAATTCCCGCCAAAATGTTTTCAAAAAATTAAATTTTGAATTCTCGCCAAAATGTTTTCAAAAAATTAAAATTTGAATTCCCGCCAAAATGTTTTCAAAAAATTAAATTTTGAATTCCCGCCAAAATGTTTTTAAAAAATTTTAATTTTAATTCCCGCCAAAATGTTTTCGAAGAGTGAGTGGTTAATCGCGTACCTCGATCGATGTCGGGTGCGCATTCATCATAAGTAGCCTCAAAATGTTCTAAAATAATTTCTTGCGCTGAAAATTGTGACGTCACCCGTGACGTCAGAGACAAACGGAATAGCGCTTTATATATAGTAATGATGATGTCTAAATAACATAGCATACCAACACCAAATCTACCATAAACATTACACAGATGTTCTAAATTCGTTAATGTAGTATGGTCCTGTTTGCACACAAATGTTTTATCTATAGTTTCATCTATGCGGTCTGTCTGCTGCCGGAATTGTGTGACGTGCACTCTTCACTCTTCGCAAAAATTCCCGCATTTTTTTGTAGATCAAGCCGTAATGGGACAGCCTGACACCATGTTTAATTGTGTTTAATTTAAAATAACACACTAATTAATAAAGGTTAAACACCAAGCTCAAACTTTACTGTATGTATATAATATTCAGGACATATATACGTTGTCTATGTAATAATATATGTGCAATATTTTATACAAAGTTCCACTGTTGACCCATATGTTCTCTTACTCACCTTGTGACAAATAACCAAAACAGGAAAATATTCTCAATCATTGAAATAAATGAAATAGTCGAGCCGAATATCGAAACCATCCAGAATCTCATGACAAGCATATGGGGTTGCATGACTTCATAGATACAGTCATCTTCAATTTCTGTCTCATTTCCCGAAGTGGACGGTATTGTGGAGTTGAGGGGTAAATCCATCTGAAACCAAAATTGTATGAGATGAGGAGAAACCTATCAAAATAGAAGATGAAAAGAATAAAATAACACAAAAATAAAAAAAAAACACAGAAAAAGAATTCGATTCACACACAAGGTTTGATGGCTTGCAGGAAAGAATGGAATTCAATTTGTGAAGCTCTGGAGTTGTTCCCAACAAAATAAGAGTGAGAATAAGAAAAGGGTATGAAGGAGGAACACTTGGATGATCATGATGAAGTTTTTTAGAGGGTTCTGTGGTTTCTGGGTTTCCATTAAGAAACTTTTCTAGGTTCACGCCCTTGGAATTTGGGAGGAATTTGGAGGTTTTGGGTTTCGAGGCACTTGGAAAATGTTTAGATATGTTCGACTGAAAAATGCAACGATTTTTTTCGGGAAATTGGCAAATTGCCAGAATTGAACATTTCCGGCAAATTGCCGATTTGCTGAATTTTGCCGAAACACGGTAATTCGGTAAAACATTTTTTTTGGAAACTTCAGAAATTCAATTTTAATCGGCAAAATTGTATATGAATGTTCCTACATTTATTTTGAGAAGTAAGCGAATTCTACCAAAATATCTAACATAAAGAAAACGGGGGAAAACTTCAAAAAAGCACAGTTTTAGGCGTTTCCGTCTTATAAAAAATCCCTCTAAACACTTCCGGCAAATTGATATCCGGCAAACGGCAAACCGGCAAATTACCAGAATTTAAAATTCGCGGCAAATCGACAATTTGCCGGAATGAAAAATTTCCGGCAAATTTGCAAACCTCCAATTTGCCGATTTGCAAAATTTGCCGACGAAAAATTTGCCCAACTGCTTTTTAAAAAAAATTTCTGCATGAAAAAATTAGCACACTTTTTTGAAGTGTCGCATTGGTTTTATAGTGTTTAGTAAACAATAAAAACCATTTGAGAAATTTTCAAAAAAAAATTATGAAAAAATCTGAAATTTTCAGTTAAATTTTTTATAATATAAACAATGGTCGAAAAAAAAGATTCACCAAGTTTTTTAATTAAATTGAAACAAATTCCATTAAAAAAAAAGAAAAAAAAATCAAAATTAACAATTTTCAGGGAATTAAGAAAATCGGAAAATCAAAAAAAAAATTTCGTCAAAATTTTCTGATTTTTTATATTTTTTTAAAATTTGATATTTAAGAAAATATAAAATTTTGGCTTTTATGAATTTTTGATATATATTTTTTTACAAATTTTAAAAATTAAAAAAAAATTCCAAAATAAACAATTTAATTTTGAAAACGAAAAATTGAGCAATTTTCGAAAAAAAAAACGATTTTTACGGTAAAAGAAAAGTTGATTTGTTTTTATATATTTCTTGAAAAATCAAATAAAAAAATTAATGAAAAATTAATTTAAATTTTTTTTTTCGAAAATTAAAGGCTTCTCATCAGTTTTCAGTCGGCATGGACAGGCACAGCGCCGCCGCGCCTGCCTGCTTGAGGCACATTCCTAGGGTTTATTAATGTGAATAAATCAAAAATCAAAATAACCAGAGCATGTTTTTCAAGCATTATTTGGAATTTGCATTCTTTATGTAAATACTGAGGATGTCCGGCGCGATCTCTCTTTTTCAGTGAAAACAGGAGAAAAAAATGCAATAACAAAAAGAGTCATTGTATGAATTATTGATGTATCTGTTGCGAATCCAAGATTTTCTGCATTTCCAAAGTATAGTTAATATGTGATTTCTCAACAAAAAAAGACTGCCTACCTACCTACCTATCGCCTTAATTTTGTTGGAGGTTTGAGTAAAAAGTAGGCACAACGTAGGCATAGGTAGGCGAAAGGCAATATGAGGTTTTTTTTTGAAGAGCTATTTTTATTCTAAATTTTGAAAAGGTGATTAACATGTTCCCACGTTAAGCTTTGTCTCTGCTTGGGGCGATGTTAGTCATTAATTCGGATAGGGACAAGTGATCGAAAATCACTGAAAAAACTTGAATTGAAAGATGCATGTATGATTTTTTGATATTCTTTTAAAAATGGACTGCCTTTTTTTAAAACTTGAATATTTTGTATTTTTAAATTACAGAAAAAAAATTTTAAATTTTCAGAATTTGTTTTTTAAGATTTTTTTTCCAGTAAAAAGCTGAAACACTTCTCCATCGAAAATATCTTAAACAAAATTTTCAGAAACATTGACAAACGATTTCAATGTCTAAATCAGGCAGGAGTGGGCGGCAAAAGATTTTGCCAGCAAATTCGGCAAATCGGCAAATCGCCGGAATTGGAAATCGGCAAAATTGTACGCATTCTATGAGCGTTCCTACATCTTTTTTGAAAAGTAAGCAAATTCTATGAAAATGTCTAAAAGGCACTGTTTTAAGTGTTTCCGTCTTGTGAAAAACAATCTCTAAAAAAAATTAAATTTTCCGGCAAACCGGCAATCCGGTGAATTACCGGAATTGAACAATTCCGGCAAATCGGCAAAACCGGCAATTTGCCGATTTGCCAAGACCAAAAAAATTTTTCGACCAAAAAAAGTTGCCGAAATGCAATTGTCCACTCCTTATAAAGTGCAATCTTGATATCATAGTTTTTTGAAAAGTTGAGAACAATTTGAAACGAAAAAATCTGGCATTATTTCAGTCAAAAAATATTTTTTTTTCAAATAGATGGTTTAATAACTTTAGAAACAATTTTGGATAAGTTCAATTTTTCTGAAAATTGTTTTTTTTTTCAAAAAATTTTGTGAAAATTGTTTTTGTGAATCATCAATGTTTAAATTGACTTTTTCAGTATATACCAAAAAATTATAATATTTTCAGCAAAAAAAAACGATTCAAAAAATGCGAGGGAATTCCCCCGCAGACACATATTCCGGGAAAAGTATAATACATCGGCTTTTTCCACGAACATTACTAATTTTTAGGAATTTCTTTTGTTATATTTTGTGTATATATCGGCTTGCCTACTAGGTCATCTATGCCTGCCTGCGTACCTCCATTTTTTGATAAAAATACAAAAAAAAGATATTCAAACTGCGAATAATTGAGCTAGGCATGTAGACATGAAAACGTGCCTGCCTACCATTTGAAACCCCAGAAAACAATGCTGAAACCTAATAACTTGCTTATTGTCTAGAGGCTTTTTGCTTTCTCACGGATATCATTATGCCCAAGCTTAAAATATATTTTGGAATAAAGTTTTATAATAAAAAAATAAAAAAACTTTGAGGTTAAACCTTCACGTTTTCGATTCTCTGAATTTTCAAATTTTGTGGTGACAAACTCTCAAAACTAATAAAAACAGCCCGTTCTTCGAGGTAAGCCAGGAAGAGAAAAGAAACATGGAATCTATCATAAAAGAGCCAATGATGATTATAGGTGTATGCTGCGTTGAAATATTACAGAGCAGCATGTTTTAATGTAACGACTCTTGGATTTTGAAATTTAGGGGTCAAAAATCTAATTTCAATCTTAGAAACACCTAATATCGTTTTTAAAACAGAAAAAATGTTTAAAAATTTCACGTTTTCATTTCTCCTGCGATAAACTAATTCTGTGGTGACTCCACTTGGCTCCACCCTCTTTTTGAAACTTTGTATATTCGGTTTAAATAATAGTTCCATACATTTTCCATTATATATTCGGTTTATTACGCCAAAAGCTCACAGAAAATTCAAAAAATAGGCGTGGAGTTACCACCAACACAAAAATTTCGGAGAAACGGAAACGTGGAAATTTTAAAGAAATTTTTTGGGGGTTTTCAAAATAAAAACAAGAATTTGAATAATATGACCGAAAACCAGCTTGATGACTGTAAAAATGGAGAATGTCTCTATGTCTCACGTTTCTATTTCTCCCAAATTTTTTGCCAAGACCAATCCCATTTTTGTCATCTCGGCTACTTTCATTGTGTTTGAAGTTCAAATTTAACATTTTCACGATAAAATGCTGAATTTTGAAAAATTAGGAAAAGGAAGGGGTCAATAGGAGACACCACTGAGCTGGGAGACAAAAACATTTCGGAGAAACGGAAACGTGGAAATTTCAGACCTTTTTTTTGTTTTCTCGATAAAAAACATTGATTTGGAGAGAAAAAATGTAGTTTCTGTCAAGTTTTCCAGCAAGAAACTTTTTTCACCAGCAAAAGTAAGGTGTTGTGGGTAATCCAATAAGTTTCTAATAATATTAGTTTATCAGGTGTGGTGGTGGGGTAACCGGAGATAATTCAATATTCACCGAGAAAAAGAAAAGAAAGATCTTGCTGGAACTTGACTAATTGACAATTTGGGAATTGAATTCGAGGGCTTACACAAGTTTCTCTCTCATTACAAACATCCGCTTAGGGGATGTATCGAAATTGTAAGAAACGTTCAAAATATAGAGAAATATATGGTAACCATGTTTTTACATGCAAATAATACGAAAAAATTGAATTTTTTCCACATTTCCACTTCTCCAAAATTTTCTTCTTTTTTGTGAACATGATAAAATCCCTAACAAAAAAATTCAAAACACAAAGAACAAAAAATCATTATCCTCTACCGACAACTGCCGGTGACTTTGTAAAAACGGGAGCAACTGACACCTTTATGAAAGGTGAAATGTTTATAATGTACAGGTGGTCGTTTTAAAACAACAGGAAAATTGTTTTGAACATGAAAAAACACGAAAAAAACACAAAAATTGGGAAAGAGTCATCACGGGAGTTTGAGATCAAAATTTCGAAGAAACGAAAACGTGAGATTTTTTGAACAGTCTAACTATTGTCGAAGTATCGAATTTCAAAGTTCCCGCCACATTTTCATTTCTCCCAAATTTGGAATCTCCAATTTCTGTTGGAGACTCCACCCGACCCCGCCCATTTTTCGAAACTTCGGTTAGTTTTCGGATTCAAAATGGGTGTCGAAGAAATTTTTTCGAAAGGTTTTAGTGGATAACGAGAAAATTTAGGAAAACGTGGGAAAGTGGGCGTGGCCAGTTAGAGTCACCACAGAATTGCGGATGAGGAATTTAGGGGCTTTGGAAACGTGTTGGAGATTTATGGTTTTTTTTTCGGCGAACAAAAAATTTGTGAATTTTTTTAGTATTTTTTTGTCACAAATTTCGTTCTCCGATAACCCCCATTTTGCAGTGCCTCCAGCTGGCCACGCCCAGAAAATTTGGGAGAAATGGAAACGTGAGTTTTTTTTCGTTCTTTTTTCGTTTTTTACAAGCCGGTTTTCAGTTTTTATCTTCAAATTTTTGTTTTTATATTAAAGCCCCCAAAAATTTATTTGAAATTTCCATGTTTCCGTTTCTCCGAAATTGAAATGCTAGTGGTGACTCCACCTGGCCACGCCCATTTTTTAAGTTTTCGTTGGGCGTTGTGAGTAAAAATCCGTATATAGAAAATGTGTGGAAATATTTTTTTAACTGAATAAAATAAAAATTCCAAGAAAGGGCGTGGTCAACAAGAGTCACTACAAACATTAAAAAATGAAAATTTCGGGAGATCTAAAAACGTGACTTAATTTTGGAGAAAACCCCAGTAAATTAGAATTCATAACTTACTTTTTAAAAAATAATGTAATAAGGACTAAATTCGCAGGAAAAAAAAATTGAAATAGAGACACATGTTCGAAGAAACAAATTTCGGAGAAACAAAAATGTGAATTTTTTTTTAATTTGTTTGTTTTTTTTTTGATGATTTTCGGTTGGTAAAAAATGGAATGAATGAAGAAAATTTTCTGAGATAATGAAATTAATTTACGGCCGGAAACTTGAATAAATGAGAAAAGACGACGGCGTTCTTTGTTTCCTTAATATATTTACAGAGGGAGAGGGGAAAGTTTTTCAATTTTATCCCAGCCAGACAAAAACTAAAATGTAACATTTATTTTCGTGGAATGTCCAAATTTCTCTGTTTTTTTTTCGTGTCTAAAGCCGTCCTGGGGTATACGAGGTTACTAGTGCCCCCGCCCGCAAAATTAGATCTGCTTTTGAGAATAGGCCTACGGTTTTGTTTTTCGGTGTGTGTTTTCTTGATTTTTGAGACAATTTTTTGATGTATTGGAAAAAAAGTTTAGGTATTAGATTAGAAAATTTGAAAAAAAAAAATTTAAAATGTTTTTTTTTCAGGAAAAAAACTGTCTGAAAAATTATATCGTAATTTTTTTTTTAATTTTCTCAACTTTTATGTTCACAATTTACTGAAGGGATTTAAATTATTTAAATTAAAATTTTTTTTTGCAAACTTTCAGCTCTACAACCTTATTTTAGGTTACCACGGCCGTGTAGTCCCCGGGGACAAGTGGAACAATCCTAATTCGATTTTTCTATATTTTTTCAATGTAAAATTGATAAAACAAAATTGTATTTAGATTTAAAGCGGAAATTTGAAAAATTGAAAAAAAAACCATATTGTTTAAAAAAATGTTCAAAAATTTTTTTTTCAAAATTTATAGATTCGTTAAATAAAAGTCAGAACGGTAAAAACCAGAACTCAAACTTCTTTGTAGTCCACGTGTACTCGTGAGAAAATGAGTTTTCCCACTTAAAATTTGAAAATTTCCAAGCCTCTACTATCAAGAATTCAAATCTTTTTCGCGTTTTGCATCAACTCTTTTTCTCCGGGGAAATCACGCACTTTTTTTAATCCAAATTTCTGCAAAATCAGAACAACAAGTGTTCTTTTTTAGTCATTTGAGATTTGTTAAGGATCACTGAAAAATGTAGTGGACTCCTAGAAAACGATGTAACTCATGAAAAAGTCAAAGCCCAAAAATGTTAAACTTTTGTCTAATAGAAAAAGTTTGGGCAGTGTTTTTGATGAATTTTCAAGAAATTTGAAAAATTATTCAGCGAAAGATTTAAATTTAAAATAGAAATGTTGGGTTTCAACTGAAAAATTCAAAATTAATTAAGATGCTTCCGGAAAGTAAGCTTAGGGCCTAAGCCTATGCCCAAGCCTAAACCTAAGCCTAAGCCTAATACTAAGTCTGAGCCTGCGCCTAAGCATAAGCTTAAGCTTAAGTCTAAGCCTAAGCCTCAACCTGTGCCTAAGCATTACCCTAAGCCTAATACTAAGCCTAAGCCTGAGCCTAAACCTAAGCCTAATACTAAGCCTAAGCCTAAGCCTAAGCCTAAACCTCAACCTGTGTCTAAGCATAAGCCTAAGCCTGAGCCTAAGCCTAAGCCTGCCTAGACCTTAGCCTAAGTCAATAAATTATACATAACAAACAATACGTTCGGAAAAAAGTTGTAGAGCAAAAAAAAGTTTCTGTGGCGCCAGGAGAGAGGAAAAAGTAGACGGAAAGTAAACTCAAAGGTCCCCCTCCCCACAGAATTTTATTTCCTGTTTTATGATGACACATTCACCTCTGTGTGGACCACTTTTATCTTTTTTTCTTTTCTTTTGTCGTGAATTCTTCTTTTTTGCAGGTTCAACTTGTGTATTGATACTTTCTTTGAAAAAGTTCACTGAATTCAATTTTTTCTCACCGTTGCTAAAGTTAACTCAAAAATGTAGAAAATAGGCTATATGCAGATAGGCAGGCATATGTGGGCAAGTAGGTAGGCAGGCATCAGGTAGGCACTTAGGCATCAGATAGGCACACTGGCATCAGGTAGGCCTGTAGGTATCAGGGAGGCACTTTGGCATCAGGTCGGCATGTAGGTATCAGGGAGGCACTTTGGCATCAGGTCGGCATGTAGGTATCAGGGAGGCACGCTGACATCTTATAGGCATTTAGGCATTAGGTAGGCACGCAGGCATCAGGTAGGCACGCAGGCATTAGATAGGCGCGCAGGCATCATGTAGGTGCACAGGCATTAAATTGGCTCATAGGCACGCATTTTTTTCCCCTACAAAAATCATGTTCCACTGCACTTCTAATAGAGTATTTTTTACGGGACAAGAAAAAAAAACAAAAAAAAACCGAATTTTTCCTTGTTCCAAAAAAGGCGAAAAAGACAAAAAAGAAGAGGAATGTTGTGGGAAGAACAAGGATATCAAATTTGAAGACGTGGCACGGGCACACATACGGAAAGAAAAAAGACAGATGATGGAGAATACGCCATTTTTTTTAGGAATGTGGAGACATGTTGAAGCAAAAATGGAACGAGCTTTTGCCTTGTGAGCCGAAACATTTTCAGCATTTTTTTCCACTTTGTGGGATCAAAATAACGACTACAGTAACCCTTTTGCGTTGAAAATTCGCTTTTTCTGAAAACTTAAAATTTAAATTTCGCGCCAAAATAATTTTGACTTTCGCGCCGAATTTACTTGAAATTTTGTTTTTCAAATTAAATTTAGAATTCAAATTTTCAGAAAAAAATTCGGTGGGAAGGGAATTTTGAAGGTTTTTTCTCAAAAGTTTATGGAAAAGTTTAAATTCTACGATTTTTTAAATTTTTCGGGGGACTTTCAAAACTGAATGTTTGATCATTTTTAGCACCATAACAATGATATCAGACATTTTTTTGCCATTTTCAAATACTGAAAATTTAGTTCCTGGAGACACTCATAAAACTCAATAAAAAAAGAAAATGTACTCGCAACATGATTTCATCCGCCGGGGCACCCCATTATGTTGTTTCCAGATAGTTAAACACCTACACAAATTGCAAATATGTTGTTTGTACACAGGCGATTTGAGATATTTAGGTAGGCATGGAAATACCTACGTGCCTACAAGGTGACCTCAAGGTACACCTGTACAATTATCGGTCAATATTGAAAAAAAAACCAAAAAACCCTACAAAAACGCAAACATAAAACAATAATGTTAAAACATTAATGCTAAAAAAAAATAGGCGGTAGGTAGGCAGGCAGGCCTAAGGTAGGTATGTGACTTTATAACGTTCAAGCCAGGAGTGGGCGGCAAACAATTTTCCGGCAAATCGGCAAAATTGACAAAATCGGCAAATCGATGAACTGGCAATCGGTAAATCGGCACAAATAAATCGGCACAATGCCGATTTACCGAGTCTGTCAGAAAACGGCAAAAAAATTCGGCAAATCGGCCATTTGCCGGAATTGAAAACTTCCGGCAAGTCGGTAAACCAAGTCGGCGAGTTGTCGAATTTGCCAAAAAAAATTGCAGAACATGTATTTTGAAAAGTAAGCAAATTCTATGAAAATATTCAGGAAAATTTCCGCTTTGCCAAACATCAAAATTTCCGGCAAATCGAAAAACCGACAATTTGCCGTCCATCTTTTTTTTTGGTTGATTTGGTCTAAAATTTTAGATTTTTTTTGCTAAAAACAATTTCCCGAAAAGAGCTCAAACGTTAGCATATGTTACAAATTTAACACTGAAATTTTACATTTTTTTAACACAAAAATTTAAATTAATTTGAACACTACTGAAAATTTTCCAAATAATGTTCGGAAAACGAACTTTGGCTGGAAATTTGAGCAAAATGTTTAGATTTGTTAGAAATGTAAAATTTTTAAAAAATATCTTTAATTGATTGCGTCTAACTTAATTCAATATAGCTTCATGGATTGAAAATCAAGAGAAAAAAGTTTCTTCCGTGTTCTCTAAACATTCATGGCATTACGAATTGGAATAAATAGATCCAATTCCAAACACTGGGAAAATTAATTTATTCGTCAAATTACAACTTGAAAACGATGAAGAATCGTGCCGCAAAAAAGATTAAATTCTACTTCTCGGCTTTGAGTCGGGGAGCAACAAGAGCCCGAGCTCGCCAAGTTAGTGATGGTGCATCAAGTAACAATTGAATAGTCGTAGTCACGTACAGCAATCCCTTCGAACTAATGACGTTTTTGCTTCGATCCTTACACCCTGGAAATTTAATATTACGGGGGGTGGACGAAATTGTTGAGGGAAGTTGACGATTTCACTGCAACTTTTTCCTCACGAGGGACGAGGAAAAGTGGTTTCTAGGCCATGGCCGAGGGGCCGACAAGTTTCAGCGGCCATTTATCTTGCTTTGTTTTCCGCCTGTTTTCTTTTGTTTTTCACAGCTTTTTCCCGTTTTTTCTTATTAAAACTGATAAACAAATATTTTTTGCAGATGCCAAAAATGATTTCCAAGTAAAAAAATTATGTATTCAGTGGGCAAGCAGCGGTGAAAGTGGTCAATGCAATATGATGGATTACGGGAATACAAAACCTAAACTTTTTCTTAAACATGATAAATATGATGCTTAAATGCTGAAATTACCTGATTTTCATAACGAGACCGCTGAAAAAGTTTTGAGGTTTCCAAAATTCAACTTTTTTGGTGAAAAAGTCGAGATTTTCGCACAAAAAGTTGAATTTTGGAAACCTCAAAACTTTTTCAGCGGTCTCGTTATGAAAATAAGGTAATTTCAGCATCTAAACATCATATGTATCATGTTTCAGAAAAAGTTTAGGTTTTGTATTCCCGTAATCCATCATATTGCATTGACCACTTTCACCGCTGCTTGCCCACTGAATACATAATTTTTTTACTTGGAAATTGTTTTAGCATCTGCAAAAAGTATTTATTTATCAGTTTTATTTAAAAAAAAAAACGAAAAAAATCGATGAAAAACGAAAGAAAACAGGCGGAAAACAAAGCAAGATAAATGGCCGCTGAAACTTGTCGGCCCTCGCCATGGCCTAGAAACCACTTTTCCTCGTCCCTCGTGAGGAAAAAGTTGCAGTGGATTTTTAAACGAGGAAATTTAACACATTTGCCCTAGAAAATTTCAGCCAAATTATGGGCGGGGTCAATGGAAACTAGTATTTTCTTGCCTTCGAAAAAGTATCAAAATTGAATGTTTTGGAAAAAACTTTTTTCAAAAATTTATCAAAGCATCAGACTAAGTTTTTGGATTCAAAATTTTTTTAAATCATTTTCAGACTAGTTGTAATGTTCTGAATATTGAAATAAAGCATACAATTGAAAACTCGCTGAAAACATTGAAAAGGCTGAAACTTCTGCTAAATGTAAAAAAAATTTTGGAACGTACGAAAAGTTTTCAGAAACAAATCGAAAGAAGAAAAAAAAAATAGAAAATTAGAAAAAATAAAAAAAGAAGAAAAGAAGGAAAGAAGGGGAAAAAAAAGAAAAAAAATAGGAAAAAAATAGAAAAAATAATAAAGGAGAAAAGAAGGAAAGAAGGAAAAAAAGGAATAAAAAAATGTAAAAAAGTCCAAATTGTTTTGGAAATTTTTTCCGTACCGCCAAAAAATTCCACATAAATTTTTGGATACTCAATACTTTTAATTTTTAATTTTTAAAAGAAGTTAAAAATTAATTAAAGTGTTAAATTTTCAAAAAAAAAACGTTTGTCAAAAATGAATTAAAATTAAAAATTGTATAAGAATATTTGTTGAGGGGTAATTTTTTCACCAAGAAAAAACTTTCGAAAAACGAAACATATTTTTTTAAAGTGTTCAAAATCCTCGGTGAGTGTGACTCAATTGTCTGTTTGTTTTCTGGTCTTTTTCCCCTTTTTTTTGTAAAAAAAATTTGAAAATTAGCATACATTTTTTCCTGTTTTTTTTTTCTGAAATTGGGAAAAATTATGAAAAAAATTGGTTTTAGTAAATCGTCCTTTGTTGTCAGTTGTCGCCTGCCCGATTTTTTTTTAACTTTCAAAATTTTCAACAATTTTTTTTTTAATTCGCAGTTTTTCTCACAGTCTATAATACAAAAAAAATCCTAATAGTAAGTTATATGTAATTAAATAATTTTCAAATTCTGAAAATTCCAAAACTCCAAAACTGAAAGTCTTTGGAAATACTTTGTAAAATTTTGTGATTTTCTCTATCCAATTTCCTAATACGTCACTATTCCTTGCTTCCTCGTAAATTTTCTGGAAAAAAACTCCCAATTCAGTGAAATGTATTTTATCTGATTCTTCCAGACATATGTGTAGACAATATACGATTCAGTGTCTATGTAGTGTGATTTCTGTAAAATCCACAAACACTTGTTCAAGTTGAACGATTTCATCTAAATAAAACCAGCGCAGAAAATTGGATAAGGACGTCTTCAAGTTTTTTCCGGAATTTTGCTTAAATTGTCAGATAGTGTGTCTTTTTTATTCCTTGAAAAAATGCAGTTCATATTACAATACTTATTATATATACTTAACAACAGAAAATGTTTCCAGAAATTTGTTTGAATCACGAGTGGGCGGCAATTATCGCAGTGGAGTACCGTCTGTTGGTTTTTTTTTTTACCTAAATGACAGAATACAGTCCTAATATACCTAATATAACTGTTAAAAAATTTATAGAATTTTTTATGATTTTTTACCAAGTTGTGTAGCTGGTGACTTTTCTAAAAAATGTATAGAAACAAAAAGTGCCTACCTACCATAACTACAGTAACCCTAACGTATACCTACAGTATCCTTACAGTACTACTACAGTACCTTGACACTATCCCCCACCAACATACAACCCAATACCCTTTCAGAAGACGACAACAACTCAATTTTTCCAAAACTACAGTAATCCTACAATACTCCTACAGTACCTCTACAGTACTACTACAGTACCCCAACCATATCCCCCCCACTAACCGCAAACTAATATCCCTTCAAAAGACAAAAACTCAATTGTTCCTAAACTACAGTAATCCTACAATACTCCTACAGTACCTCTACAGTACTACTACAGTACCCCGACCATATCCCCCCACTAACCGCAAACTAATATCACTTCAAAAGACAAAAACTCAATTTTTCCAAAACTACAGTAATCCTACAATACTCCTACAGTACCTCTACAGTACTACTACAGTAAATTTCCACAATAACAAAAAATCGGTTTTAAACAAGAATCTAGTTATCTGCATTGAAAGATCTTCCGGCTTTAGAGAACCGAAATCAGATCATTTAGACATACCTACAGCGTTTCACCAATTCGTGACAACCTCTTTTCTGACTCCTGATGAATCTTGAACAATTGAGTGTACCGTTTACTTAGTTAGTATAATTACTCGACTATTCGGACTCTCCTCGGCGAGTCTACAAAAATGCTTACATATTCCTATATGGTAACTCAGGTTTTTAAATTGAAAACAAATGTGGAAATATAGAAAAATATTTGTATTGTTTGAAAATAACATTCATATTCTTTGAAAAACTCGAGAAATATTTCAAAAACTGGTCGAAAGTTGGCATTTGCCGAAAAATTTAATTTGGCAAATTCATTCAGCCAATGAAAAGTTTCAGGCAGTTTTTGATATTTTTTCAAGTGTTTTTATGAGAATAAATGTTATTTTCAAACAAAGCAAATATTTTCTACATTTCCACATTTATTTTCAATTGAAAAAACTTGAGTTACCATATAGGAATGGGCACTTTTGTAGATTCACCGCGGAGATTCGCCGCCAACCCCTATTTTCAACCAACTTTAGCCTTCCTCCACTTTCCAACCATGTTTAGCCACTTCTTAACCAACTTTGCCCACTTTTCAATTATTTTTGGATCACCAGTCACTTTGCAACCAACTTTAGCAAACTTTGGTTTACTTTTCCCAACTTGTTTTCAGTGATTCAGAGCAAGATAATCAGACTAGCCGAGCCAAAAACAAGCATTTGAGACACGATTGATATAAAAACCCACTTCTTTTACTAAGATCTCTATAACCCAATAAAAAACCATACAACTTGTGTCACATTTTCCAACTACTAGAAACGTTCAGTGGGGAAATAGTTCACGGTGTGGATTGTTAACAAAAAATTTTTTTAAAAACATGTTCCAAGAAATACGTGGCAATGATTTTCGTTGTTATATTTCACTAGGGAACCGTCAGAAGGTGCCCATCAGACTTGCATATGAGACCTATGCCATTATCGAATGTTTTAAAACGATTACTCGTGAATTTTTAGCGGCAAAACTTTAGAACCAAGCTCACGGCGGGCTCTCAAAGATCCTGAAAATAGCACTTTAACGAAGCATTGGAGGAGCCAATTTTCCAATTTCACTTTGGTAGCTGATATCTCAGCGGATAAATTTTTCACAGAAAAGTCATCAACTGATAAGTTGTTGATATTGTTGTAAAGAACAAGTTTGTAGGTAAAAGTTTTTTACCAAAAAATTTTTGTTTGAGATAAAACCGCGTGAAGTGCAGCAACGGTTGTTGTTATTTTTATGCTGCTATTCCGTTTCTAATGCTTTTCTCTCAATTTTTTTTTGGTAAAAAACTTTCAACTACGAACTTGTTCTATACAACAATATCAACAACTTTTTAGTTAATGACTTTTCTGTAAAAAATTTATCTACGGAGAAATTTTCAAAAAAAAAAAACGTTTGCCAAAAATGAATTAAAATTAAAAATTGTACAAGAATATTTGTTCAGGGGTAACTTTTTCATCAAGAAAACACACACACATCTTCCAAAAAAAACTTTCGAAAAACGAAAAATATTTTTTTAAAGTGTTCAAAATCCTCGGTGAGTGTGACTCAATTGTCTGTTTGTTTTCTGGTCTTTTTCCCCTTTTTTTTGTAAAAAAAATTTGAAAGTTAGCATACATTTTTTCCTGTTTTTTTTTCTGAAATTGGGAAAAATTATGGAAAAAATTGGTTTTAGTAAATCTTCCTTTGTTGTCAGTTGTCGCCTGCCACTTGCCCGATTTTTTTTAAACTTTCAAAATTTTCAACAATTTTTTTTAATTCGCAGTTTTTCTTACATTCTATAATATTTAAAAAAAGTCCTAATAGTAGTTATATGTAATTAAATAATTTTCAAATTCTGAAAATTCCAAAACTCCAAAACTGAAAGTCTTTGGAAATACTTTGTAAAATTTTGTGATTTTCTCTATCCAATTTCCTAATACGTCACTATTCCTTGCTTCCTCGTAAATTTTCTGGAAAAAAACTCCCAATTCAGTGAAATGTATTTTATCTGATTCTTCCAGACATATGTGTAGACAATATACGATTCAGTGTCTACGTAGTGTGATTTCTGTAAAATTTTAGGATCTTTGGTACCCGCCGTGAGCTTGGTTCTGGAGTTTTGCCGCTAAAAATTCACGAGTAACCGTTTTAAGACATGCACTATCGAATGGCATAGGTCTCATATGCAAGTCCGATGGGCATCTTCTGACGGTTCCCTAGTCAGCCAAATTCAACTTCGTTTTAGTTTTGGTTCAATTTTTTCTAAATAATCAAAGTTGACAACATTTTCAGGGAAGACTTTAAAAAAAGAAAAACACATTTTATAACAGAGAAAAACAACGACAACGTATATATCTTGCTCCAGAAAACGTTCTCTAACAAGGGGTGCGCGGCAATTCTACAAAATGAGACGATTGAGCATGTTCCCCCGATATTTTTCATTAAAATTTAATTAAACAATATAGAGAAATACTTGCTTTATTTGAAAATAACTTTTATTTGATTTTTAAATACCGAGAAATTTTTTCAAAACTTGTCCGAAAGTTGAAAATTGTCGGTGTATATTGCCGTCAATTGTGAGCTGAAATTTGGCTCAAATATAACAACGAAAATAAATTTTTAAAAACTCAGAAAATGCCAAGCAATGGTGAAGAATGAATGAATTCTTGGAACTTGATTTTTTGATTTTTCGGTAAAAAATCCACACCGTGTCTAGTTTGCTTCCGCGCAAATTTCCACAATAACAAAAAATCGGGTTTAAACAAGAATCTAGTTATCTTTATTCAAAGATCTTTTAGCTTTAAAGAACCGAAATTTGATTTTTTTTGAACACACCTACACCTTTTTATGGCCACCTCTTCTCTGCCTCCTGATGATATATAAAAAATTTAATGTACCGTATTGCCAATACTTATTTTTGTATAATTATATTCAATTTACTTGATTTGTCTGAAATTTTATGAGAAGCTGAAAGTTTACAGACTCTTCAATTAGGAGTTGATTTGAACGAATATATCAAAAACTTAATTTTGGAAAAAACAAATTGTATGACTATTTTAAAATTGTATTAAGAGTTTGTGTATAATATTCTGAGTCGAAATGTGTCTTTTTTTAAATAAAAATCACTGGAAAATTGAAAATTTTAGACTTTTTAAGTTAGAGTTCCGAAAATTTATGAATAGACTAATTGAAGTATTGTAAATTCAAATATAATTCTTTAAAAAAACGTTTGAATTTTAGCATTATTCATTCATTTTCAACAAGATTTTCAACAAAATTTTCAAATTTCACAGCCATTTTTCGGTGAAATAAATATATTTACAAGTTTGGAAATAAATATTTAAATTCAATTTTCAAGCCAAATATCAACAAAAACTGAAGATAAATCGAAATATTTTGCATAAAAATGTGCAAACAAGATTATTAATTTGCACGGAAATTCGAGAATAATTCAGAAATTTTGTTTTTCACTTTTGCAAAAAATTTCAAAAAAAAAAACATTCACTCGGTAATTTTGGTTTATTATCCTCATCGAAAACCAAACACTTGGCTTTTATAAAAATTTTGTTTTAATAAATGTCTATTTCAGATAATTTTTGGCTCAAACTCTATAGGAATAACACTTCGAACAAAATTTGAATGGAGCCGGTGAGTTTTTTATCGGAAAGTGGAGGAAAAGTCAGAATTTATTTTCGGACATTTTTATATAAATGTTAAATCACCCGTTTTTGAGAAAAACGCGCCCAAACGTCCAGGTATACGGTAGACAAATTTCGTAAAGGTACCACTTCTCGGGCCGTGCCATGGCGCAGAAATGAGCCGAGAGGCCGGCGTGATGCAGGCAGGCGTCAGGCACTGTGACCCCGCCTGCCTCTCCCATGGAACACCTACAGATAACAATGATCTATGTTTCAATTTCAACCACGTTTTCTGGAAATTTCCCAGTGAAGGGAAATTTCTTCAGAGATCACAATCTCGAAAACGAAAGAGAGGAATGAAGTGCGCGCCCACCTCTTTTCGCTGTCGATATTTTTCCACGTGTTGCGTTTTTCGAATAATAGCATTATACTTTGGTTGATTTAATTACGATTAGATAGTAGTGGTTTTTTTTTAAATCGATTTTATTTTTAAATTTTTTTGTTCGTGTTTTTGTTTTAGGTTTTAAGGCTTAAAAAAACAAATTCTGGTAGTTAAAAATATTTATTTCAATCTAGCGTTTAATATAAATGATGAGTTAACACTAAATTTCAAAAAGAAAATTTTTTTGAAATATTTTCTTCTGTAAGATTCTTTCTGAATTTCAAAATGTTTTGCACTATTATCAAATTTTTAAAGAAAAAAATCAGTAAAATAATCGATTCCAGATCTCTCAAACGTTACTTTCCGCTGCGCGGTCGTCGGAAAATTTTATACTTGTAAGTTTCAAAATAGTTTTTGAAAAAAAAAATTTAGTTTTCAAAATTGATTACATTTTTACAGAATAGATGTTTAGAAATGTTGAAAAAAATTTCGAATTTTTTTGTAAATTTATTTAGAGAGGAAGAGTTTTTCAATATAATATATGTTTAAAAAAATGCCAAATTAAAAAATTCTCACAATCAGAAATGTTTCTTCGATTGAAAAAAAACAATTTTTCAAAAATGTTTGGTTAAAAATAGGAAAATATTAATTTTGAAACATTTTGCAAAAATAATGTAAAATTACAATTTTGAGAAAAAAATTCCGTAGGGTTTTTCTTCGGATTTGAAAAAAAACCATTTTTTGGAAGAAATTTCTTTTTAAAAATTGGAGTTTTTCGATTAAAAAAAAGTTTTAAAAATATGTTTTTTTCAAAAAATTTTCATAAATTCTTTCAAAATTTGACAAAAATTTTTTTTTGAGTTTTCTAAAAATGTATTTATTTTTCCAAACTCTCAATAAATTCCAAATTTCAAGATGATAGTTTCCCGACGGATTCCAGTTCTCGCTTACCTATTTCTCAGTTGCCTCATCGCCCTCTACGCCTTCAAATTTCACCTCTCCACCCTAGTTGATGGTATTATTTTTAACAATGGTATTTTTGTGATGAATTTTGTTTTTCTAAAACAACATTTGAATTTTCAGAAGACGATCCAACACCATTTGACTTTGCATTAAGCTTTCAGTTGAAGCCAGAGCTACCCGATGAGCTCCCGGCTCCAAATGTTTTAGTTCTCGTGACAACTATTGCTTCGGAATTTGAAATGAGAAATCAAGTCAGAAAATCATGGGCTAATTATACAAGTAATGCAGTTAGAGTCAAGTTTTTGATGGGAATTCCGGTATGTGTGTTTGAGAAAATTATATAAGAAAAATTTGAAAAACTGAAATATTTATAAAATATGGGTCACCGCGAATATAGTTGCTAGAAAAAGGGTTTCCTATTGTTAGTTAGAAACTTTTTTTGACAAGCCTGAAAAAAGTTGCAGCAGCCGACATCTCAGGGGTCAACTTTCTAAAAGCCGACCAGGGGGATGTCGGCGGCTATGTCTCAAAAACTGAATGTGCTGAAAAAAACCGTTCACAAACAAAATATGCAAAATAAGATTATATGTGTTTTGTCAATTCACAACACTCTTCTAGCACAACCCTGTGAAAAGTTATAGCAGCCGACATGTCAGGGGTCTACTTTCTAAAAGTTGACCTGTATGTTGTCGGCCGCTGCCTCTCTAAAGCTGACTGTACTAGCAGCAAATGTTCAATCTTTATTTTGTAAGTAGCCAACTTTTTTCTAGCAACCATGAAAAAATTTACAGCAGCCGACATTTCAAGGGCCTTTCTAAAAGTGGACGAGCGGGATGTCGGCTGCTATATCTCGAAACTTAATGTGCTATCAAAAAGTTTTTAATTTTAAAAAAATTTAAATATTATTCTACATTTTGTTGGTCCACAACCTTTTCCTTGCGCAACCCTGAATCGAGTGCTATAGCAGCCGACATTTCAGGGGTCACCTTTCGAAAAATTGACCCATAAGCTGTCTAATTATACTATAAAAATCCTTTTTTTTTCTCAAAAAAAATTGTAGATTAACATTATTTTCATTTTGTTCCTTGACATCTTCTTTCTAGCTAAATTCCTTTTGACAAAAATTTGTAGTGGCCGACATCTCAGGGGTCATCCTCCTCGGACCTGTGCACTAGCAACTTTTTTAGTTAAAAACTGTTTTAGCATAACTTTGCCAATGCGGCCGACATTCCACGGGGCAACTTTTCAATAGTTAACCAGTGAGATGTCGGCCGCCATATCTCAAAATTTCAGGCCGATAAGCAACTCCCACTGATCCAGAAAGAAAGTCAAGAATTCAATGATTTAATAATAGCGGATTTAGATGAAGGCTATTATAGTTTAGCGTCAAAAACCATGGCAATGCTTATTTATAAAACTAGGGGAGTTTTTTTTTTTTAATATTTATTTTTGTATTATATTTCAGCCAAACTTTTTGATTTTTCAGGTACTACCCGGACACCAAATGCCTTGTTAAAGCTGACGTGGACAATGTTCTAATTCTTCGAAATTATGAGCGACTTTGCGAAGAAGCAGGTAGCAAAATTTTGAGCTGAGCTCAAAAATTCTCTGAAAAATCGGAAAATTTCCAGTTGCCCCTCTAATTCTGGGAAAATGCGATGTATCTAGAACGGTACTACGGAATACCACAAAATGGGCCGTGCCAGAATTTGTGTATTCCGAGCCAGTTTACCCGACTTATTGCTCCACGGGAACTTATGTGTTGGCTGGGAAAACTGTGCCGCAGAGTCTTATCAAGGAAGCTATGAGTAGCCCATTTGCAAATTCCTTGAACTTCAGGTGAGTAGAAAATGTGTACAAGTATCTCAATATTGTAAATTGAAAATTTTCCTACATTTTATTAGTTGAAAAATTTTTTTAAACTGCACCTGGAAAGATGCTATAGCAGTCGACAGCTAACGAGTCATTTTTTTAAAAAATTGGCCCGCGAGATGTCGGGATCAGGAAAACGTTGTTAATAGTAAACTCTGAAAAAAGTTATAGCGGCAGACACCTTGCGGGTCAACTTTAGAGTTGGGCCCGCGAGGTGTCGGGCGCTGTAACGGAAAATATTTGTCAACTAGAAAAGTATAGTTAAACATTTTTCTAACTGAATAAAAGAAGTTATTGCAGCCCACACCTTGCGGCCTGATTTTTGGGGTTTATGGCTTGTGTGGTGTCGGGCGCTGTAACTTTGCAGCAAAAAAGGCTAGCTTTTTTTGAAGCTACGGCAGCCGACAACTGACGGGATAAACTTTAATGTTCGGGCCCGTGAGATGTTGGTTGCTAAGCTTTTCAAGCGCAGCTAAAAAGGAGGGTTCTTCAATTAAACAACCTTTTTTCGTAACAGAGTTAACGCGGCCGACACCTCACGGGCCCAATTTTTCAAAAAAAAAACTCACCCGTAAACTGTCGGCTGCTATAACTTCTTTTAAGGAACTATTGGAAAAAAGTCTTCAATTAAAAAAATGTAGCAAATTTCTTCAAATTTCTCACCTATAATTTCAGAAAACTCTCGGAAGATGTGATATTCACGGGAATTCTCGCCGAAAAAGCCGGAATAAAACGCCGTCATATCAATGGGCTCTCGTTTTTCGAGATTCCCGAATTCTTTTGTCGAAATGGCTTCAAAACGACGTACAGTACCCATTTGTTGAGTGATAAGAATCCTGTCAAGAATTTCTATAAACTCATGAAAATCGAGGGAGTTCTATGCAGGTGGTGGGATCCGTATGCGGTTCGGAGGTGGCGATCTTGATGGATTTTTTTGAGAATTGCTCAATTTTTTAAATATTTTTCTAATTTTGATTGGGTCGAAAAAATGACGGGTTTTATCGATTTTTAGATTTATTTTAAATAAATTTTTTTCAAAACCAGTTTTTTGCGTTTTTATCCTAAGATTTAGGCTCAGGCTTAGGCTTAGGCTTAGGCTCAGGCTTATTCCTAGGTTTGGCGTCAGTGGGGGAGCGTTAGCTATTTAGGGTTAGGATTACAGCGTTTTTTTCATTTTTCAAAGGGTTCCCGTTGGCCGATCAAAGCGAAATTTAACACAGAGACGTATAGGCCACTAAGAAGCTTCCGTGTAAAATTTCAAATTGATTCCATCAAAACTTATGGAGCTTAAGGTGTTTTCAAAATGACCCTCAACTATTTTTTAAAATTTGAAAGTTTGGCGTTTTGTCAGTTTTCTGTCTAAGCTCACGAAAATTCAATGACAGGAGGACGGCAGTGAAATAAGTTTTCTTGTGAATTTTGAGCCAATTTCGATTTACAGGAGCCGAGACATTAAGCTTCAAAATCCAAAAAAAGTTCGAGTCCGGGTGCGGGCGTCTAAATTTTTTTATGTGCTGTTTTTTGTTCACTCTGAAAACGCGCGTGTAACTTGACGGTGGGTGAATGGATTTTGATGCGGTTTTTTGCTGTCTCTTTAAGAAGCTTGCCCCACCTCTGTATGCTTTATTTCAGAAAGATTGGAGCTCTTTGAGCCGAGATATGAAGAGTATTTTCGAGTATCCTCCAAAAATCACGTTTTTTTTCTCATTTTTCGCCTCTTTTTTTTGCAGGAAAATTCGAGTTTTTGCGATTTTTACGAGATTTTTTAGCAGTTTATAGTACTCGACGAGATGCGTCGAAAAACATACAAATCATCCAGATCCATCAGCTATGAGCTCTTTTAGAGAGCTCCAAAGTCAAATTCGCAGTTTTGACCTCCCCCCTCCCACTTCGGTGTGTTTTTTTCGTGTTTTTTCGCAAACCACCGCTTCGTGCGCTGTTCTCTTTGAGAAATCTTTGGTTTTAGGGTGAAATTCTTGTAGAAAAAGATTTTTTACACATTCTCAAGTAAAATTTATTCCGAAAAAATGATTTTTTCATTTTGAAAAACAAGGCAGAAAAAAAATTTTTGATTTTTTTTTCCAAAAACTTTTTTTTTCCCTTCTCGTAGGATGGCGGTCGTTTGAGATATTTTGATTTTGAGGAAAAAAAATGAAATTACAAATATTTCTAAAGCGATAGAGCAAAAAAATTTCGAAAATTGAGTGAAAACTCACTGAGATAACCGACCTTGAAGCAAGTTACTGCCGTTTTTGCGTTGTTCATTTTTCAACTTTGAGCGTTTATTATTCACTCAATCTGAGAACAATTTCAATTTTGTTTTTTTATATAGATTCAAAATTTGACGCTAAATCCGAAAAACTAAGTTTCAAAAAAATTTTAGTGAAAATTTTTTTCAGCACCGCCAAAAAATCGAGTTTTTCAGCACGGATTTTTTCGAATTTTTGCGATTTTTCACTCATTTTTTGATGAATCTTTGTTTTCTTTTCTGTGTTCAATGAACAATATTGATAAAAAATGAAATCTTTCAACAATTTGTGAAATTTTATTTTTGAAAAAATTTTGTGCCACTTTGAAATGTTTTCAAAAAATTAATTTTCTGCCTCTTGCCCAGAAAAAGTGGTTTGGTCTGGTGTTTCAAAATTAACATTTTTGAAATCCTTACATTTTTTTCATATTCCCCCAAATTTTTGTAACCCAATTCTCACTTTGAAGGGAGATACATGCGGGAGATACAGTTCGTTGAAGGGTTGGCTGCCAACACATCGCCACCCCACCCACAGGGAGACACACATTTACAACCCAATATATTCAAATATTACCTCCTGCTCTCAGTTTTCAAGATTTTATGATGATTTTTACTTCATCAGAAAGAACACATTCTCTTTCCTATTTGCAGGGATAGTGGAAGACAAAAACAAAAACAATATGGATTTAAAATCAGGACTTCGCCCCGATTTTAATAAAATATATGAAACCCTCTTAAAAAGTTACAAGAAGGTTTTTCCTTGCGCTTGGAGCGCAAAAGAAAAGAAAAAGAGCTATTTAGACTTAGGGTACCCAACTGGAATAAAACATTGGAAATCCTTATGACACGCTTAAGCCTAAGGGCCCGAAAAAAAAACTAGGATGCCCAACTGGAATAAAATATTGGAAATCCTTATGACACACCGGCGGTATGGCGCGGCTTAAGCCTAAATAGCCACTTTTATCAAAATACATTTGAGCGAGGCGGTTGTAAACTATTCGTTCTTTAGCAAAAATAAAAAAAAAACTTTATTTAAACTTAAAAATAAATATCATATGTTATCACACCTGAGAATATCACGCCTTAATTTAGTAATCATTTTAGTTCATAAGTGTGAGAGAAAGAAAAATGGATTAATCATCGGAATTAGATATCATCAGAGTGATTATATTCATCAAAGGTCCCACTTTACTTGAGGGTTAATTTGGTTGATATAAAATTCCTATCTCATGTAAAGAAAGGTTCGAATTCTGTACCTATGAATGCTGCCGATATTTGAATTCCTGTCTCATGGGAAGAAGGCCTTTCTTGTGGGAAGAACGGAGTTATAAAAAAATATACGCAGGTACAGAATTTGAACTTTTCTTCCCATGAGATAGGAATTTGAATATTGGCATTCTATAACTTCACTAAGAAAAAAATCTCCAAAGGTTGATCGCAAATATGTAGAGATTGCTCGCATCCCTTCAAATATTACGAAATTTCCAAGTTTCTTAGTAATAATCTTCCTTCAGATTACTGAAAAATATCCACAGATTACTTTTGAGTTGCCTGAGAAGTTATTGTAAAACGCAAGACGAGCTCAAATGTATTTTGATAAAAGTGGCTATTTAGGCTTAAGCCGCGCCATACCGCCGGTGTGTCATAAGGATTTCCAATATTTTATTCCAGTTGGGCATCCTAGTATGTTTTTCGGGCCTTTAGGCTTAAGTGTGTCATAAGGATTTCCAATATTTTATTCCCGTTGGGCATCCTAGTTTTTTTTCGGGCCCTTAGGCTTAAGTGTGTCATAAGGATTTCCTATATTTTATTCCAGTTGGGCACCCTAAGTCTAAATAGCTCTTTTTCTTTTCTCTTGCGCTCCAAGCGCAAGGAAAAACCTTCTTGTAACTTTTTAAGAGGGTTAGGCTTAGGATTAGGCTTAGGAATAGGCTTAGGCTTGGTCTTAGTCTTAGGCTCAGGTTTATTCCTAGGTTTAGGCTTAGGCTTAGCTTTAGGCTTAGGCTTAGGCTTAGACTCAGGCTTATTCCTACGTTTAGGCTTTGGCTTTGGCTTATTCCCAGGTTTAGGCTTAGGCTTAGGCTTAGGCTTAGGCTTAGGCCTATTTTTCGGACTTGCCTACTCGCCTATTTTGTGCAGTTTAGGTACGTTTTAGAACATGTTCCGCCAAATTTTTTTCCCGCGGTTACTTCACCAGATTTCTAATAATTTTGTTTCAAGTACGTACACACCAATGTAATAATAATAATAAGAATAATGTCTCAATTTCTTTGTCTCTTTCTCTTGAATTCATTGTTCCCTCTTTAAAATGTTCCCTTAGCTACCTAGCCTCACCAGCGCTTGCAAATTGTTATTTTTCGACCGAAAAAAGGCGCTCCGCCTCTTTTCACTCTATACTCCAGAATAAGTGAGGAGACGACGCATCCAACCGAGAAGTTGCCTACCTACCTCAATTATGAAACCGGATTCCGGGACGGGCTGGACCCCTCTCCGGATTTGACTCATTTTTGTTGTTACCTTAATTCGAGCTGTTTAGACTGTCTCTTTTTTCAAAAATAATTTTTTTGGTTTTTTGTTTAATCAATTTGCCACGTGTCATCGTTTTTTACGGAGCGTTTTCTATGTGGCCGAGTTTTTGCATTTTCTCGGCCACCAAGCAAAAAGCGTAATCTTCGATAACAAAACTCTTTTTGAAGTGTGGCAGAGTTTACTACTTTTTCAAAGAGAAAAACAAAATTTTCGTAACGTGGCCGAGTTTTTGTATTTTCTCGGCCACCAAACCTAAAATCGATTTTTCAGAAGACAATTGCACATTTTTCAACGTGGCCGAGCGTTTCCTTTTCTCGGCCACCAAATAAAAAACTTTTTTTAAAGAAAAATAAATGTTTCAGATGATTGGCCGAATTTTCGGTATTTCTAGGCCACCAACTTAAAAGCTATTTTTTCGAGCTTGCTTCGTGGCCGAGTTTTTTGTTGTTTAAAAAAGTGGGAATACTCTGTGTTTTTCTAGGTCACTTGGCTGTTCCACCTAATTTTTGAGCTTTCTGCTCTCAGTGTAAAATATTAGCCAATATTTTGAAATTTCTGATTTTTTTTCAGAAAAAATGCTGGAAAGTGGAAAATCCACTTTTTCTCCAATTTTTCTTGCGATTTTTGGCTAAATTGCAAATTTCTAAAAAATCTCGTTCTTTTAAAATTTCAATCAATTATTGATTTTTCGTCCTTCCAGAATGACGCACGTGTTGCTCTTTTTCCTGACCGCCGGTATGGTTCTCTCGTGTGCTCCGCCGGGATTCGTACAGTCGAATGACCCGTCGCAAGTCGGAGCCCGGTGCTCCGACCTCATACTCTATCCCGTTTCGGCCGTTGATCAAACCGATCAATACAGGTATCATCAATATTATTGATTTTTATTGATTTTTCTTCTAAGTGCTGAAGCTTTAGATTCGACTATAGTGATGTTTCATTCGGCAACACTCATGCTCAGGGAGCAACTGTGGCGATAACGTGTACGACGGGCGGCCAAGCGGCCACAGTTGAAGGATACGACCAGGTGAGTCCAGTTCCGTTGCCATTGGAGTTTCGGAAGACAAAAAGAGCAAAAAATAATTCGTATAGTGGTCAAGAATATGAATTATTTAGTTTTTTTGTCCTGAAAATATAATTTTTCCAGGCCCAAATTCCGGGAAGACTTGCGAAATTCAGATAAAAATTTAATGTTCTTGAATTTTGTGCATTTTTTTTATTTCATAGAAAAGATTGAGAAATTTAACCAAAAATTTTAATGCAATTTTCTGCTTTAAAAAATCCAGAAAATTTTTCAAATTATCAGCGAAAAATCGGATTTTTAATCGAATTTCTTGGTAATTTGGTCTCGACGCGACACATGTTCCTTAAATGCAAAAAGGTGTGCGCCTTTAAAGAGTACTGTAGATTCATACTTTTGGTGCAGCGGAATTTTCAACGATTTTTTGTTATTTTTCGATTCAAAATAGTATTTCATTTTTAAAAAATTACAAATGTAAAGTAAAAAGTACGAAAAACTATGAAAAATCGATGAAAATCGCGCAGAAACAAAAATTTGAAACTACAGTACCCTTTAAAGGCGCACACCCGTTTGTATTTAACGGAAAATAATCGTGTCAAGACCGGGTAACGCATTTTTGGCTCCAAAATCGATTTTTTTTTTCTTAAATTTCCTCTGATTTTCGAAATTTCGGGGATTTTTTTAGAATTTTAGAAAAAATTACAATTTTCGCTGAAAATCCGCAGACTTTCCGTATCTTTTCAGCTGTGAAAACTAAGAAACCACAAGGAACAATTATTTTTATTTTTCTTAATTTTTCAGCAAAGAGCTTCAATCTCAGCGGCTCCGTCTCTGCTCGCCACTTGCACAAACGTTGGCGGCTCCCAGTACACGTGGACGATCCTTGGCAGAATTTTGCAGTTCGTCGATTGCAGATTTTAATTTCTAATTTCCCCCAATTTTTTTTTTGAATATTCTCCTCCCTAGAGATACTCGCCCATTGCAATATTTTCGTCTTTCCATAACCTGCCACGTGTATATTTTCGCAATTTATGAACTCTTTCTGTTAAATTAACTCTAATAAATCGCTTGACGTTCCACGTGACCAGTTTCCCGGAGGAGAATACCGGTCAATTGCGTAGCTTGGCTAACCAATTACTGCACTTTTGACATAGCAGCGGTAGCAGCAGCAGCATTGAAACGAAAATGATGACAAGTGTGAATTTTCATAAATATTGAGGGAAATCAAATAACTTAGCAGTATAGTCGCACAGGGGAAAATACAATAGAAGATCGAAAAACGAAACGATTTTAGAGGACTTGTTCGATGTGCGGTGGGAAAGAGAGATGTGGAGTTGGTGTCTGCACGAATGGGAATCCTGGTTTGTCGGGACGGAACAGCTCGAACTGTGAGCCGGCTTTGTTGATCACGGCGAGACGGACAACTCCGCCGGAGGATCCGTCACGGAAGGTGGCGAGTCCGACGGCTTGCTTCACGATCGCCTTGCACTCCTCGAGCGTCAAGTTTGGTCTCCATTGACTGTCGAGGAAGCCCTGCACGAATGTGGAACCGGAGCCGGAAGCTGTCGATCGCTGGCGGGACACGAATCCTCCGATTGGGATTGCGTAGACCTGGCCGCCGAGCTCCTCATCCCAGCCGGCGACGAGCACTGAGGCGGAGAGCTGCTCGCGGTAGTTGTAGAGGAATTGGCGGAAAATCTGGCTCGAGCGGTAGATTGTCACTGGCTTGTTCTCTGTCATGCTGAAAAAAGTGATTATTTAAAAAAATTATTTTATTTAATTTTAAAACAACTGAAAATTCCTTACGTATAAACATCAATATGGTACTTGGCAATATCGGCGATCGCTTGAGTGTCCGCTGCAGATCCAGAACGGCACACAACCATATTATCGGTGATCGGGGTGATTTTGTTGGTGGCACGGGAGGTGATGAACGAGCCGGCGCTGGTTCTCGAGTCGGTTCCGACGACAACTCCACCGTTGTACTCCATAGCGATGAGAGTGGTCTGAAAATTGAGCTTTTAGTGGAAATTTCAATTTAAAAATCTCACTCCAGTGCTGATTTCTTCCTGTGGATAGAACCCGATTGCCGGAATGGCTTTGCGCTTCTCATCTCGCATAGTATCCATTATCTGCAAAATATCGACTTAAATTCATTTTTTAAAAGTTATTTTAACGTTAAGAAATCAATAATAATGTATAAAAACAAATTTAGTAGTTATTTTTCAGAATAAAATCATTAAAAACGAGAAACCCGAGCAGAAAAAACATTGTCATCAAATCTCAATGCAGCAAAAATGACGTTTGAATTGGCGCTCCACCGGACTGCCTGCACATCTAACTTTCCTGGCACGCGGCCAACATTCGATTTTGGGACGATCGACACGTTCTGGCCACATTTTCTTTGATTTTTTCTGATTTCGCCGACTTTTTTCCCGTTAAAACTGGTTTTTATAACTAGTTTTCCATGTATTTATTAGTTTTTGTCATGTTAGTCACTGAATATCCATGATTTCTCGCCCTCACTGTCTTGGATTTTTGTTTCTCTGAATTTTCGCCATTTTTGATTGAAATTGTGACATTCAACCGTTTATTTTTTTGTAATTCCTCGCAACTGATAATTTCTTTTTTCTAAAATCAATTATTTGCAGTAATGTCGGACAGAAATTGCTACAAGTGCCAACAGCCGGGACATATCTCCCGCAACTGCCCGAATGGCGAGTCCGATGGTGGACGTAGAGGAGGTGGAGGAGGTGGAGTGGTGTTGAATTTGGGGTGTTGAGTTGATTTAGGTAAATACATTATCTCTTGATTTCTTACCGAATTGCAATAATTTTTGAAGTTCTGGAGAAGTGGAGGCGAAGAGAAATGTGTTTAAGCTGGCGGAGATTAGGAGTTATTTGATGATAAATTTACAGCGGAAATCTCGAGACTAATTTCATGTTATTTCAGGATCCACCTGCTACAACTGCCAAGAGACTGGACACTTCTCTCGCGATTGCCCCAAGGGAGGATCCGGAGGAGGACAACGTGGAGGTGGCGGCGGCGGTGGATCGTGCTACAACTGCGGAGGACGTGGACACTACTCTCGTGACTGCCCATCCGCCAGATCTGAGGGAGGAAGCGGTGGCTACGGAGGCCGCGGTGGAGAAGGCAGAAGCTTCGGCGGACAAAAGTGCTACAATTGCGGACGCTCCGGGCACATTTCCCGCGAGTGCACCGAGAGTGGCTCGGCCGAGGAGAAGCGTTGCTACCAGTGCCAGGAGACCGGACACATCTCCCGCGACTGCCCAAGCCAGACCAACTAAATCAATCATCATTCCCCCCATTTTCGTTGTCTTTTCATTGTTCTGTAACTCGAAATAATGTATTCAACTGAAACTTTCGTTCACTCCTTTTTCCAATAATCCTCTTCCCCGCATCTCAAATATTATATGTGAATGCTGGTTGCAGCTATTATCCCCCATCCCAACCTCTGAACCTCTTGAACGAAAGTGGTAATAAATTGTTGATTAAAGTCGTCGTCTTGCGCTCCTCCTCTTTCGCATCGGAAGTGAAGGCGACGTGATGCTCTCACATGGGTTTCCATAGCAACGCGCGCTCTCGCCGAGCAACTCGCGCTGCTCATTCACTCACTTTCGCATATTCTGCGGGAGCCTCGAACAATGAGCTGTTGTTTTTCGAAAAAGCTTTTTGGGCGCCGGTCTAAACGTGAGGATCGCTACAAGGTCAGCGAGGATGCGGTGCCGAAACCGGAAGAGGGAGGTGAACCTCCAAAGTATTCGTGGTAAGTGGAATTTGTGGTCTCGCAGTGAATTTTTTAAAAAAATTCGATTTCGCTGCAAGACCTGTTGCAATCATTTTGATAGCGCCTCTCTGAGGTTTCTAGGTTTCGTTTCTTTAGATATTTAGGTCTGGAATTCAAAAAAAGATTAAAGGCGCATCGCTGCGGGACCCGAAAAATTAATTTTTAAGGGATCGTCGAGAAAAAGTTAATGCCGAAGACTTTACAATTGCGAATATCCATAACACGACTCTGAAAAAGGAGTCGAAAGATGGTGGACCACTTCAAATGGAGAATTGCACGGTACGGTTTAAAGGCGCACGTATCGTGGCGAGACCCGATAATTTCTTTTATAAACTGATACAATAATTTAAAGTGGAAAAGGAGTCTCAGCAATTTCCGAAAAATAAAAATATCGTTAAAGAAAAGAGCGGAATTTGAAATTCCCTTCCGCATTTTTTAAAACATTTAATTTTCAATAAGATTTTATCAATCTCCCGTATACTAAATTTTCCGATTTTTGATGTGAAAATACGGTACCCGTTCTCGACACGGCAATTTTTTTAAAACACAAAAACGTGTGTGCCTTTAAAGAGTACTGCATACATACTGTAATTTCAAACTTTTGTTATTCCGGGGTTCTTATTAATTTTTCATCGTTTTTCTATCATATAAAAATATGTTTATTTACTTTTTAAAAACTAAAATATTAAAAAAAAACTCTAAATTTTTAATAGATTATGGAAAATCGATAAAAATTCCGCAGCAACAAAATTTTTAAAATACAGTACTCTTTAAAGGCGGACACCCGTTTGTATTTAACCGAAAATTACCGTGTGGAGACCGAATACCGTATTTTCGGCGCAAAAATCGCAAATTTTAACGTCTGGGTAATAAATTTGAAAAACTTTCTTTGAAAATTTAAATATCCGCTGATTTTTTTCAAAATTTCTTAACAATATTTTTTAGAAACATGTTTTCGCAAAATTTTCATTATAAAAATGCAATTTATCTGAAAGTCCGCAAACTTTCGGGACCTTTTCAACATTGTAAAGCATTTTTTTTTGGAATTTTTTTAGAGACATTTTTTAATGCACACGTGTAGTCAGAAAGTCCCATTTCGGTTTGATCTTCGAAAAATGCGCGAGGTGAGACGCAGACATCTCATCTGATTTCGCGCATGGTTAAGAGCGTGTTGACGTCCCAATTTTTTTGGGAAAAAAATTCCCGCATTTTTTGTAGATCAAGTAGATCAAGAGTAATGGGACAGCCTGGGACCACGTGAATGCAGAAAAAAAAACCCTTCAATTCCAGGACTCAACAATCCTGTACCTCTACCAAACATCTCAAGTGATTATCGACGATTGCCGCCATTGCACCATCGTGCTCGGCCCAGCGGCGGGCAGCGTTTTCGTGCGTGATTGCGCGAATTGCACAATTTTCACCTCGTGTCAGCAGTTGAGAACACGTGATTGCACGAGCATTCGCATAAGCATTCTGTGCCCAACTGAGCCAATTGTGGAGAACTCAAGCGACATTCACTTCTTCCATTTGGCAATGCGGTACCCGGAGCTTAAAGGTGAGTGGGCTCCTTGTAGGTATCGACAATAATCGCCGCCAGGTCGATTTACGGCGCGCTGCGTGCCGCGTCGCGGTTTTCAGCCAAAAATTGAATGCAAGTGTCCGTGTGGAGTACACAAACTATCCCACGCGTTGTCCGGCAGGCGATTGTCAATGGAGCGAGAAAAACGCTATGAGGGAGGCCTGAAGCTCGTTTGCAAATGTGACGCTTTTCGAAAATAAAATTTCAACGATTTTTGAAAACTCTTCTTTCGGCTCCAAAAGAGCAAAAAGATTAAATTTTTCCCAAAATTTTCAGACCAAATGCACGCTGTCGGACTACGTCCATTCACAAATCGAATCGCGTCGGTGCACGACTTCACTCCGGCCGGGGTCAATGGAAAAGGCAACTTTCGAGTCACGCCAGAAGTCGTTCAAATTGTAAGTTTAGTTTCTACATTGCATTATATGGCTAAGAACGTGCTGACGTCACATTTTTTGGGCGAAAAAGTCCCGCATTTTTTGTAGATCAAACCGTCGATGGGACAGCCTGGCACCACGTGACTTTTTGAACAATAACCGACAGATTATCTTGAGCTCCTATCACTTTCACGTGGTGTCAGAACGCCCCATCTCGGCTTGATCTACAAAAATTGCGGAGATTTACGCAGGCGAAAAATTCCCTCATTTTTTGTAGACCAAAGCGTGATGGGACATCCAAGCACCACTAAAACTTTTATTTTTCTAAAATCAAGTTTTGCAGTCCGACGGCCAAGAGGAGATTCTTCGGGCCAAGGGCGTAATCCTCAAGCCGTCTCCGGCGGACTTTATCCCACGATTCACCGACACCACTGACCCGGATCCGACGTTCCTGTACGTGCTCGGCAAATCAGAGCCTGTTGATGAGCTCGGTGATCGCGCGATCGAACTTCTTCACGCGATCTACAAGTCGGGGATGCAGGTCATGGGCACTTGCGATCTCGAGACAAGCACCGTCGACTCGAAGTTGGTCCCGTTTGCCGGGCAAGCAGGTTGGTTTGGACTTTTTTTGTGCACTCTCTTAAAATTCCCATAATACATTTCAGAGCGTATGATCCTGTTCCAACTGAAAGGGAACCTCGCCAACCTCGAGTGTGACGTGGAATTTGACGTGATGTCCGAGAACGACCTGGTTCCACTTCGCAATCTTCTCATTCATCTGGAGGGAAAGAAAAATGGATAAGGATTAACTTCTCTAAACTCTCCACTTTCTCAGATCCTCCACCCAATCCCAAGTATTCAGAAATTCGCTTGAGGGACACTTTTAAAAACTTTTTATTGAAAATCTGTTGAAATTTTGTGTTTCTATGTAACTTTTTCCGAGCCCTCTTCTTATATCATTTTCCAAAACCCCAAATTCCCAGGTGTCCCAGTTTTGCCGTAGCTAAAACGTGCTTTATTTACTCAATCTGAAAAATTTTGACGCATATGTCACCTGAAAATTATGTCCTAAATTTGATCGAAACCAGGCGTGGGCGGCAAACAATTTTAATTCCGGCAAGTCGGCAAATTGTCGGAATTGAACACTTTCGGCAAGCCGGCAAATTACCGATTTACCTAGTGGTTTTTCACATTTTTTTGGAAATTTCAGAATTTTAATTTTAAACGGCAAAATTGTACGCATCTTATGAATGTTCCTACATTTATTTTGAAAAGTATGCAAATTCTATGAAAAAGGCACAGTTTTTAGTGTTTCCCTCCTATGAATAATTACTCTAAAAACTTCCGGCAAATTGATGTTCGGCAAACCGGCAAGTTGCCGGAAATTAAAATTTGCCGAATTCGCCGGATGCCAATTTCCGCCCACGCCTGGTCGAAACTGTCTTCCTTCCCAATTTTAAAGCTTTTTCTGTATTTTTTTTTCAATTTGAACATTTAATTTTCCTAGTTTACATCTAATTCTATCACTTTTGGTACTTTCCTGAAACTCAAGAAAAATCTCAAAACAGCCAAGAAATGGGAGGAGCCTCCTGAGATTAGTTTACCAACTAGAAATCCTCCCCATGCTCCTTAGCTACACAATTTTTTTTCTGCGATTTTCTCAAATCCATCTTATCACAAAATAGAGGCCCCACGAAAAGGGGAGCAGAACGAAAAGGGGATCTGCAAAAAGGGGTTCTGCGAAAAGGGGAGCAACGAAAAGGGGAGCTGGCACTGTGCCAAACGCACAAAACGCTTTTTTATTCTCATTCAACGCACGACTTTGTTATAACCACACTCCGTTATTACGCATCGCGCGTTGTTTAGCGTAAAATACAAAAATAATGCGTGCGTTGAATGAGAATAAAAAAGCGTTTGGTGCGTTTGGCACAGTGCCAGCTCCCCTTTTCGTATCTCCCCTATTCGCAGATCCCCTTTTTACAGATCCCCTTTTCGTTCTGCTCCCCTTTTCGTGGGGCCTCACAAAATACTATAGTTACCTAAAAACGGTAAAACTGTTAAGAAATGGGCGGAGCTTAATAGGTTGTGTACTTAGCTTAGGAAATTAGTTGAGCCAAACTATTGATAAGTAGGCTCCGCTCATATCTTGGCTATTTTTCTTTTTTTTTAATATTCTTAACTACGGAATGATAGAAAAAGAAGTAACAAATATTTTGTTAGTTGAAAATTTTTGAATAGCACAAACGATAACTGAGATATAAGATGTCAATGTTGAACAATTGGGTGCAATACTACTCATAGAAGAAACACGGTAATTGTCGTCTCTATCAGAACAGACCCCCACTCTCTCCACAGAAATTTGTTTTTCTCTGAAAATGCCCATCGAATGTCCCCAAATGCACCTGAAATGTCTTTAACCTTCATACAAATTGACCGTCACGAATAAAATTGAAGAAATTTGGCCGCCGGCGTCCTTCGGTCTTGCCTGTCAAGCGGAAATCATTGCACTTTTTACAACCATACCATCTCGAGAGAGACATACATAAATAGCCGCCGAAATTGTCGAATTTTTTATTTATTTTTCACACACCACATACTGGAACTGGTTTGTTCTTTGAACGCAGCAGGAATATAGCAACAGAAAATAAAAGAAATAACAACAAATGAGGAACAAGAATATAAAAAATGGCAGTGAAAATTTGGTTTGATCATTGACATAGTTTGTGACCTTTAATTGCGGTCAGTATTAGTTTGGCGAAAAAAAAAAACGATGTTTAGAATCCGTATAGGGTGTGGCAATTGCAATTATACATGTCATCAAAAATATGATACATACGTCAAAAAAAACGACGTGTACCTTTAAATTTTTGGGTAAAATAATTTTGAAACCTATTGAGAGTATTCAGCAAAAAGGCTGAGGCTTAGGCTTAGGCTTATGCTAAGGCTTAGGCTTAGATTTAGGTGGGCTGGTGCTGAACTTTAATTTTACATTGTTTATGGAAAAACGACAGTTTGAAACGATTTCAAGAAAAGTTGCTTTCAAATTTTCGAATTAAAAAAAAAATTAGATGCAAAAATAGATCATTTTTTATGACTCTCAAACGAATATTTTTTGCATGAATTGTAATATAGTTTGACATTTTTCAAAAACGCTTTTTTTATTTAAAAAAAACTGAAAAAAAGTTTTCGACTCATCTGAACTTATCAGAAAGAATTTGATTTGTATTCATTTTCCATGAGTTCAGCTTGAATTTTATAGTGTTTTGTGAACATGGATACAATTGTAGGTCATTTTCAAAAAACTTTTTGTTTTTTCGGGAAGAATGTTTCACTTTTTTACTGTTGAAAACTTGAGTTAATTTTTTAAAAACATATGTTGAACTATGATATTTTGGAGTTCTGTAGTTATGAGAACAATTTTAGCTCTTATCCAAAATATACACTTTTTGTGCAGAATACGTCAGGGGAAATGAATTTTTAAGCCAAAAAAATGTTTTTCATCATTTTTCAGAAACAGCTTGAAGTTTTTTATTTTACAATTTTGCAGAATATGAAGCACATTCCAACCAATTTCAGCGTTTTCTGTGGAAATTGAATCACTTTTTTTTTTCGAATTCGTCATCACATTCTCGAGTTGTAATTTTGCTTATTTGTTCTACATGTGACTATCTATGTTGGCGACTTTAGCCAATAGAAAATAGAGAATAACCTTGGGAAATTTTCGAAAAAAACTTTTTAAAATTTGGTGAAATTTTTTTCACAAAAAGCTTATTGCCGAAAATTCTAATTTCTACTGATTTTCGGTAACAGAATTTGAATTCTAAATTTTCAAGCTCAGTGTCTCAGCCCTCCAAAAAAATGAATTGTCAAAATTTCCAGTAATCAGTATTTCCAGCGATTTCCAAAATTGTTGAATTCCAAAAAATTTCTAATTGTAGATTGCCGGAAATCAGAATTGCCGGAAACTTAAATTTGGTATTTTTTGTAGTTTTAGGAGCCTAAATATTCATTCTAATGAGCTGAAAATTATTTATTGAAAAATGATTAAAAAAATTTTAATCGGCAAAATTGTACGCATCCTATAAATGCTCCTACATCTATTTTGAAAAGTATGCAAATTCTTTAAAAATATCTGAAGAAAACGGGAAAACATTTCAAAAAGGCATAGTTCAGGTGTTTTTATAACAAATCCCTCAAAACACTTCCAGCACGTTGATATCCGGCAAATCGGCAACCGGAAAATTGCCGGAATTGAAAATTTCCGGCAAATCGGAAAATTGCCGATTTGCCAAATTTGTTTACAAAACAATTTGCCCGCTTTATGTTAGAAAATGACTAACCGAATACTAAAAAAACAAAGTGAAATTTGTTCAATTTAAGAAATATAATTACATTTGAACATTTCCCAAATTGCCCGGCAAAGGGCAATTCCGGCAATGGCCGGAGTAGCCAATTGCCGAAATTTTGCGAAGCCGGCAAAGCCAAAATTGACGATTGCCGATCTACAGTATTCTGCTCTACAGTATTAAAAATTGCACAGAAAATAATTTTCAGATCGACTTTTACCAGTTTGCCAGTTTTCTCAGGCTTCATCTCAGAAAAATCCCAAAAGTGATAGGTCAGCTTTCATGAGGAAGTGATAACAACTGTACAGTTACTCGCGGTCTCCCAGTCTCTATTTCCCGAAATTCAAAGAGTCAGCATTCAAAATAACAACCTGCAGTACAACACACTCATGTAATGACCATTCTCGAGTATCTATTGTCCATAGTCTTTGTCTTTTTTCTCTGGAAAAAAGGAAACATTGTTGAATGTGGTGTCCCCTTCTCTTCTTTTTCTTTTTCTTCTTTTCACTTCACAAGGGTACGTATTACACTGTAATACGTTCCAAATTGGTATGGAAGAAGGAAAAAAAAATCACAGAAGAGATGGAATAGCTGGGAGAAGAGAGATAGGTGCTGTTATCATGTTTGGTTCGAGAACCGACGACGACGATCTGAAGATGATTGATCTGATCTAAACGTCTACTTCGGCAAATTTGGGGGTTTCTTTGGTTTATCACCAGATATTTACGTTTTTGACCTGAAAACTAGAAATTGTCTTGTTCATAAACCATGAAAACGATCAAAGAACTAGAAAAGTCTGCAATAAAGAAAAAACAAAGTGACCCCGCTTTGCCGCTGATGAGATCATAAAATAGTAATATACAAGTCCATCGGAACATGTGAGAAATTTCTGGAAAAAAAGGCACTAAAACTATTCAACAGAAACACGCATAAGCTTTTCATTTTTTAGGTTTTAAAATTTATAAGAGCGGTTTTTGTCCCAAATCACAAATTGTTTGAAAAATTGTGAAATCTTGGGAGTTTTCACGACAGTGATCACACACTCTGTTACTAACTTCACCCAACTTTTAAATAGAGTGGATAGATCTGGGTCAAAACTTAGTCGGAACTTGACCAGAATTCAGTCAGCTTGCACGGATTTCTAGCTTCCCTCATAAATTGAAATGGAGGAGTTTGCCGAGCTAGGCCATTTTTGCTCGGCCATATCTGGGGGAGATTTACGGTGCGTTGCGTGTCGCGGCGCGGCTCGATTTTAGTTGTAAAACTAAATACGTTTGTCCGTGTGGAGTTCACGACTTTCTCACCAGTGATGTCAAGTTTATTGTCGGCTCTCGGCTTGCGCCAAGAGCCACAAAAAACACCAAATTTTCGTAAAAAATTCCAAGTTTTCGGGCCAGGTGTCACCGTTCTATTCGATCCGTGATGCAGGCTCATACATATAGACTTTCCTTTGCAAATTTGAACAAACAATCGTTAGAGACCACAATGTGAGATTCAATCGAAAAAGTCATCGTTACCAGGTGCAAAATAACAAAGGACCGCAAAGAATGTTTCAAAAAGTTTGCAGATTGTCAACCTAACTTCAACAAAATCTAAAAGTATCGAAAAGTCACTAAAACAGTTTCGGAGACATTCTACGGGGCTCCAAACTAGAATTTATTCTGAAAATGAATATTGTTTTTGGTCCAAAAAACTCCCGAATAAGCAGAACTCACCATAGTATGTTTTGGCCTGAAAGCCAGACAATTTTTCATGGGCGCAGAAAACGATCACTGCAGAACTGTGCAATAAAACAGACTGACCTACAGCCACTACGATCATTAAAAATACGAGGTCGAGAACGGGTACAAAACACATCGACTACATTGCGACTCGGAGTCCTATGTACAAATAATTCAAATTTCGAGAATATGGCACATGCTCTCTAGGGAGGAACACATCTACATTTGAAGTTATCTGAAAGCGGAGGTTTTACGTATATTTGTAAATTCGATACACTGTGAAATCTAATATATTCCCAAATATTGCCATGCTGTTGTGACTTGGGCTCCGGAGAGCCGGCGCATCCCAACTTTGCGGATGTATAGTTAATTAATTGGTCAGAATCACCCACGATCCCACAATTAACATCCGCCGCCGAATACTCACAATATCTTCCGTATTCTTCCAAGAACATTCGCTCTAATAATCATTTAATAAACAATTATTATTTGAATTACCGCCAAGCAATGTAGGCGCGCTCTACGGACAACAACGGAGTGTCGTAGCGCGCTCTCTTTAGCCATTGCTCACATTAAGTATTGGCCTAAATTTGATGATGCAATTATCGCCACTCTCCTCCGATTCTCCCATCGTGTGATGCCGTACTCCTTCTAATTAATTATTATTCGACTCCTGGCTGCCCTGCAGCACATTCTCTACGTTTTTCCTGATCAATAAACAGGTTTTTATTCGTACTAATTGTTCTGTTATATTCACACCGCTCATCCCTCCTCTCGTTCCGTCCGTCGTCTTTTTTGTCACTCCGAGGTTCTGGCTACCTCTCGGATTGGAGTGTCAACACATGCTGCCCTCATCTTAGGAAACACCCACTTTTTATGAAAATCCGCAAGCTCTGCGTTACCTCAAAATATGCCACTAAAATTTTATAAAAAAAAACCTCCTTAAAATTCTGAATAGCGTATAAAATTCCTTGTGGCTATTACGTTTCCATCCCGATAAAATGTACAAATGGCACAATAGTTCGGTAAAAATCAAACCAAGTAAACAATTGTTCGATCGAATTTACGTCGATCTCAAATTTGTCCTCCCTCTTCCCAAATCAAATTAAAAGTGTTTAAAGAACCGAATCGTTTTTTTATGGTTTGTTTCGTACTCTCAACAATTTTCTCTCTCGCTCTCTTCTCGAACTTATCAATGACGTCTCCCAGAAAAGGCGGAGACTCCGTACGGTTTTTTTGGCGGCGGCTACTGGAATCGCCCTCAGATTGCGCGAAATATTGTGCGTGAGACACAAAGGTCACTCTCGACACTTTATACACTATTTTCTACTCGCTGCTTTCAATCACAAACTTGGGTTTGGGTATAAAGGCTACTCGTAATGGCCAGTAAGACCACTGTCGACTCGAATAGTGTCCATCAGCCAAAAACAACATGAAGGTGTTTGTATTCCTCTCCATCGTTGCCATCGCTTCTTCTCGCTACGGTTAGTTTGTTCGTTTTCTTATAGTTTATTTTCTATTCTTTGTACTTTTAGTCGTGAAGAGAAATGCTTATGGAGATGAGCAAGTGACTCCAGCTCCAGCAGCTTCTGCACCAGCCCCAGCCGACGCTCCAGTAGAACAAGCCCCAGTTGCCGTCCCAGCCCCAGCTCCAGCCGCTGCTCCAGCCCCAGACTGCGGATCAGCTGCCCCAGCACCAGCTGCCCCAGCCGCCACTGATTCCGGATACAGAAGCAAGAGAAACGCCTACGGAGATGAACAAGTGACTCCAGCTCCAGCCGCCGCCGCTGAAGCCCCAGCCGATGCCCCAGTCGAGCAAGCCCCAGTCGCCGTCCCAGCCCCAGCTCCAGCTGCTGCTCCAGCCCCAGACTGTGGATCCGCCGCTCCAGCTGCTGCTGCTCCAGCTGCTGCTGCTCCAGCCGCCACTGATTCCGGATACAGAAGCAAGAGAAACGCCTACGGTGATGAGCAAGTGACCCCAGCCCCAGCTGCTGCTCCAGCTCCAGCCGATGCCCCAGTTGAACAAGCTCCAGTTGCCGTCCCAGCCCCAGCTCCAGCTGCCGCCCCAGCCCCAGACTGTGGATCCGCCGCCCCAGCTCCGGCTGCTCCTGCCCCAGCCGCCACCGACTCCGGATACAGAAGCAAGAGAAACTCTTACGGAGACGAGCAAGTGACTCCAGCTCCAGCAGCTGCTGCACCAGCCCCAGCCGATGCCCCAGTTGAACAAGCCCCAGTCGCCGTCCCAGCTCCTGCTCCAGTCGCTGCTCCAGATGTTGAGTGTGGATCCGCTGCTCCAGCTCCAGCTGCTGCTGCTCCAGCCGCCACTGACTCTGGATACAGAAGCAAGAGAAACTCTTACGGAGACGAGCAAGTCACCCCAGCCCCAGCTGCTGCTCCAGCTCCAGCCGATGCCCCAGTTGAGCAAGCCCCAGTCGCCGTCCCAGCTCCAGCTCCAGCTGCCGCTCCAGCTCCAGACTGTGGATCCGCCGCTCCAGCCCCAGCTGCTGCTCCAGCTGCTACCGACTCTGGATACAGAAGCAAGCGAAACGCTTACGGAGACGAACAAGTAACCCCAGCTCCAGCCGCCGCCGCTGAAGCCCCAGCCGACGCTCCAGTTGAGCAAGCTCCAGTTGCCGTCCCAGCCCCAGCTCCAACCGCCGCTCCAGCTCCAGACTGCGGATCCGCTGCCCCAGCCGCCACTGATTCCGGATACAGAAGCAAGAGAAACGCCTACGGAGATGAACAAGTGACTCCAGCTCCAGCCGCCGCCGCTGAAGCCCCAGCCGATGCCCCAGTCGAGCAAGCCCCAGTCGCCGTCCCAGCCCCAGCTCCAGCTGCTGCTCCAGCCCCAGACTGTGGATCCGCCGCTCCAGCTGCTGCTGCTCCAGCTGCTGCTGCTCCAGCCGCCACTGATTCCGGATACAGAAGCAAGAGAAACGCCTACGGTGATGAGCAAGTGACCCCAGCCCCAGCTGCTGCTCCAGCTCCAGCCGATGCCCCAGTTGAACAAGCTCCAGTTGCCGTCCCAGCCCCAGCTCCAGCTGCCGCCCCAGCTCCGGCTGCTCCTGCCCCAGCCGCCACCGACTCCGGATACAGAAGCAAGAGAAACGCTTACGGAGACGAGCAAGTGACTCCAGCTCCAGCCGCCGCCGCTGAGGCCCCAGCTGATGCTCCAGTCGAGCAAGCCCCAGTCGCCGTCCCAGCCCCAGCTCCAGCTGCTGCTCCAGCCCCAGATTGTGGATCCGCCGCCCCTGCCCCAGCTGCCCCAGCCGCCACTGACTCTGGATACAGAAGCAAGAGAAACGCCTACGGAGATGAGCAAGTGACCCCAGCCCCAGCTGCTGCTCCAGCTCCAGCCGATGCCCCAGTTGAGCAAGCCCCAGTCGCCGTCCCAGCCCCAGCTCCAGCCGCTGCTCCAGCCCCAGACTGCGGATCTGCCGCCCCAGCTCCAGCTGCTCCAGCCGCCACCGACTCCGGATACAGATCTTAAAACCCTTCAAAATGTTGTTCACAAATCTCAGCGAACTGCCAGTCAAACTTCTCATCAGGAACTAATAATCTAGATTCGATTTGATAAAAAGTATTCTAAAAAATGAAATAAAATCGTTTAAAACTAAACTGATAACTGGTTTTTCTTTTTTTCTGTTTTGTTAGCCACTAACGGTTAGCAAATGCTGCGTCATGTATTAGAAATCGCAAGTTGTGGACGGAAAACCTTTATCATTGAGAACACACAATTTAATTGAATCAGAAATCAGTAACCACTGGATTCGACAGCAGTCTTGGATCCTCCCGAGTTTTCCACAGTCACAGCAGGCGCTTCAGACACTTCAACGACCTGTGCTCCTCCGCCAACTGGAGCTTCATCTCCATACCCGTTTTGACTGGCTCGCTTCTTCCGATATCCAGAGCTTTCGACGTTCGATTGTGCTCCAGCGCCTTCTGGGGCCACGGTCGCCGGTGCTTCCTGGGGGAAGATGGAATATTATTGTGAATCGTGAAAAGGGCATGGCATTTTTATATGAGGGGCGAGCGGCAATTGCCGTTCAGCAAACTTGTTGATGGCAAATCGACAAAGTTAGCCGACTTGCCGGCCATGTTTATTTTTGGCAAGTTGCCGATTTGCCAAACACCAATTTGCCGGAAGTTTCTAGAGGGATTTTTTATGAGACGAAAACACTTATAACAGTGCATTTTTTAAAAATTTTTTTCCTCGTTTTCTTAAGAGATTTTCATAAAATTTAATTACTTTTCAAAATCTGATTAAAGTTGAAATTCTGAAATTGCCAAAAAAAAATGCAAAACCACAATTTGCCGGTTTGTCGGTAATTTTCAATTCCGGCAATTTGTCGATTTGCTGGAAATATTAAGTTCCGGCAATTTGTCGATTTGCTGGAAATATTCAGTTCCGGCAAGTTGTCGATTTGCTGGAAGTATTCAATTCCGGCGATTTGCCGATTTGCTGGAAATATTCAGTTCCGGCAATTTGCCGATTTGCCGGAAATTTTCAACACTTAAAATTCCAGAAAATTACCTCTACGGCCATCGAAGCCACGCGTGCACCTCCGCCAGCCGGTGTCACAGCTTCATCACCATAACTGTTGTCAGCCCGTCGTTTTCTAGTCAGACCAGCAGCAGTCACACAGCCAACAAGCAATAATGTTAGAATAAGTCGGTTGGAAATGGAAGAAGCAGCCATTTTGAACTTAGAAAACCAAATTTCAACTGTTTTAACTGTGAAATATTATTGCATAAATTGAATTTCCATAGGACCTTTTTATAATCTCGACACAGATCCTGTTCTCAAGTATTTAGGTCATCAAACATTTCGAAAAAACAAATATTTTCATAAGTAACTTGTTGCATTCCAGTTTAGACACTAATTTGAAGAAGTGTGTGGTCACTTAATTCGCTTTGTGAGTAGATGAGAAGTCTGAAATTTTAACTAGTTTTATTGTTAGTTTTGCTATTTGGAGTAAGTGGCCCACATTTTCTAAGAGGCTTGGGTGAGTAACAAGTGCATCGCAAGCATAAGCCTAAGCCTAATAACCATAAATAGCGTTGCTAACGCTCGCCACTGACACCAACAAGGGAACCCTCTGAAAATTGTTCTCCGCGTCTCTTGATTTTCAGTACTTTCTCAGACTTCTGTTGAAAAACTATATTTGTAAGCCGAAGCCTGAGCCCAAGTGTAAGCCTAAGAAAAAGCCTGAGCCCAAGCCTAGGCCGAAGCCTAACTCTAAGCCTAACTCTAAGCTTAAGCCTAAGCGCAAGCCTATGCCTAAGCCTAAGGCTATAATTTATCTTGTCATTCTATAGATTTTTCTACAATTAATATCTCTGAATATATAATAGCGATATGCCTGACAGCAAGAGAAAATGAACGGGTTCCCGGATTCGGCAATTTATCGGCATAGCACACGTCAGCTCTCACCGCCCACGGATTTTAAGACTTCATAAGTTAGTATCTTGCCAGTCCTAACAACACTTCGTGAAACGTTCAGAAATTGGGAGGAAAACTGCCAAATGAAGTGGTCTTAAATATTAATTACATCAAATTTATCATACAATTCGAGTTATTTTCTGAGAATTAGAGTTATTTTGTTGTCGACAAATTCAATTTATATCCGGTTTGCCAATTTGCCGGAAAATTGTATTTTCGCCAAATAGCCAATTTGCCGTTTGCCGGATGTGTTTAGAGGGATTTTTTATAAGAGGGAACCACTTAAAACTGTGCCTTGTTTTTTTTTAATTTTTTCCCGTTTTCTTTAGATATTTTCATAGAATTTGCATACTTTTCAAAATAGGTGTAGGAACATTCATAGCATGCGTACAATTTTGCCGATTAAATTGAAATTCTAAAATTTTCAAAAAAATGTGCAAAATCACAATTTGCCGAAACTTTTCGGCAAAAAGATTTGTCACATTCACGCGGTTCTGGCCTTTCTCATTGAATTTTCGCGCTCCATTGACAATCGCCCGCCGCGCAACGCACTGAAAAGTCGTGTACTCCACACGGACAAATGCATTTAGTTTTACAACTAAAATCGAGCCGCGACGCGACACGCAACGCGCCGTAGATCTACCCCAGATATGGCCGAACCAAAATGGCCTAGTTCGGCAAAAACTCTTCCATTTCAATTTATGAGGGAAGGCAGAAATCCGTTAACGGGGCCGTGAAAAGGAGAAAACTCGGTCAAAAAGCGTATTTCTAATTGTAAGTAGCTAGTAGAATTGTGAAAACAATTTTTTAAAACTTTTTTATTCGGAATATTTTTTTGAAAAGTCGGCCGCCAAATTTTTCTAGGCCACACAGCCACCTTTTAAATTGACAATGCAACGCACCGTAAATCTACACAAAATCTCTCCGACCCAAAATGGCCTAATTCGGCACACTCTGCCATTTCGATTTATGATGTGGAAGCCAGAAATCCGTGCTCATTCGAAGCTCTAAGCAATAGAGCTAAACAAAATGTTCCACGTGTGAATCCAGTTGTTATAATCGTAACGTATTAGTCAAGCATCTGTAATACAGCATCCGGGATCACTTGTTCTATTTTGGAGACCGGTTCCCGGGGTGGCACAAGTTTTTTTTGAACAATATGGAAAATAAATAAGCAGAATTGAATAGGAACGAGACACGGAAAGGGCGGGTGATCCTGTAAACACACATGGTCAGTCAGTGAGCGGGTGAAAATACAAAAGAGGCCGGCTCGCTGGCTCAGACGGTCAGTTCACTATCATCTTTCAGCACTAATAATGGCTTCTCCGTCGCTTTCCTATATTTTGATACTTTCTGTTTTGATCGCGGTTTGTACTGCTAAAAGTACTGCTGATAGTGAGTTTTTTAAAAAATACATTGATTGGATGGCCGAGGTTTTTCTCTTCCAGAAATTTTCTGTGAAATCTCTTCATTTTTCCAGACTATCCCAGACTAAATAATAGATAATTGCGCCGTGACCTAGAAAATGCAAAAACTCGGCCAGCAATTTAAAAGGTGTGGCCTGGAAAAATTAGGCGGCCGACTTTTCAAAAAAATATTCCGAATAAAAAAGTTTTAAAAAATCGTTTTCACAATTCTACTAGCTACTTACAATTAGAAAAAAGCTTTTTGGCCGAGTTTTCTCCTTTTCACGGCCCCGTTAACGGATTTCTGCCTTCCCTCATAAATTGAAATGGAAGAGTTTTTGGCCGAACTAGGCCATTTCGGTTCGGCCATATCTGGGGTAGATCTACGGCACGTTGCGTGTCGCGTCGCGGCTCGATTTTAGTTGTAAAACTAAATGCATTTGTCCGTGTGGAGTACACGACTTTTCCGTGCGTTGCGCGGCGGGCGATTGTCAATGGAGCGCGAAAAATTCAATGAGGAAGGCCAGAACCCCATAAAAAATTTAATGGTGACCGAGTTTTTTCTCTTCCAGAATTTCTCCGTTTTTAGGAACATTTTATAAGCAAAGGTTAAATAATAGATAATTTCGCCGTAGCCTAGAAAAAGCAAAAACTCGGCCTAGAAAAATTCGGCATAACTTCCACGATTCTATGGTCTCCATTTAAAAAAAAATTATCCGAGCGTTTTTGTGAAAATTGCAACCACTTGACCTAAAAAATCGCACGGGGTTCCTGCCTTCCCCATTAACTTTTCGCGCTCCATTGGCCTGCCGGACATTGGAAAGTCGTGTACTCCACACGGACAAACACATTTAGTTTTACAATTAAAATCGAGCCGCGACGCGACACGCAACGCGCCGTAAATCTACCCCAGATATGTCCGAGCTAAAATGGCCTAGTTCGGCAAACTCTTCTATTTCAATTTATGAGGGAAGCCAGAAATCCGTGAAATCGCGGGGCCGAGTTTTCTCTTCTTCTACGCGGCCGCCACCTATCAATTTTTGAATTTTTCCAGTCGAAATTGTCGGACCATGTGTGAATAGTCACTGCCCACACACCTACGAATGCCAGCGAGATGAATGTATTCGAGAAAGACGTGAGTAATTTTTTCAATTTTTTAGTATAATTTTTGTGTAAAATTGAGTGAAAAGGCTTAAAATTAGTGTAGAAATTAGTGTAGAAAAAAATTTTTCTCAATGGAGCGCACTTGAAGACTGAAAAACTCGTAAATTCAAACTTCCCGCGAACCGTGTGCTTTGCAAATTCGCTCCACTGAGAAAATTCAAATTTCCGTGTTTTTCTGAGTTATTTCTAAGATTTATCGATTTTTAAAACTGAAATTGATAATTTTTGGGCAAAATTATCGATTTTTCACTTAAATTATCGATTTTTCACTCAAAATATCGATTTTTACTCAAATTATCGATTTTTCACTTTAAATTATCGATTTTTTCACAAAATTTCCCCAATTTTTCCAGCAAAAGCCCGTCCGGGAACCGTCTCAATTGGGCCGTGCATCAACACCCAATGTCCCGTCGGTCATTTCTGTTTGAACGGCGAAAATCAGTGCTATCCGTCGAAATAATATATTTTTTTGTTGCAAAATTTTAAATATATGTATTTGTATATATAAATCCAAAAGATGTTCATTCTGTTTCCATTCTAGATCAAGCGAAATAGGTTTTTTTTTTCAGATTGGAGGGTTGGGGTAGGGGAGGGTGTTTTGGGAGACCGGAGAGAATCGGGAAATTTTTTTTTAAGGAAAAAGTCGAAATTTTTTGGAGTGATATATATATATAAAATAAGGCAAATACGATGAGAAAAACAGAAAAAAACACAGGTAAAATAGAAATAATAATAATAATAAAACCATAAAATCACAATAAGGGTACAAATAATTTTGGTGGAAAAATTAGAGAAAAAAGGAAATTTTTTGTGTAGGCGGGGGGGGGGGGAAGAGGATGAGAATTGGCACCCGATATGTGTGAAGTAAGCGGGAAAATTTTTTAAGGAATTAATACAAATTTGGGAAGGAAAATACCAATAAATCATGAAAAAATCAATAAAACTATGAGAAAAACGAGGAATTATTGTAGTTGTTGTTGTTGGTCGACGGTGGTGGTGGTGGTGGTGGTGGTGGTGGTGGTGGTGGTTGCTGATTTTTTAATTGAGTCTAGAAAACGAGAGGTTCCACGCTCGAGACGGCCCTTTTGCTCGCGAATTACACTTGATGCACGTTCTACGAATGAGTCGATTGATGATCGGATTGCTGACGTTGTTTCGGGCTGAAAAAAAAAGAAAAAACTTTTGAAAAATTGTTTTTTTCAAAAAATAAAAATTCTGGAAAAAGTCGATAAAAATGGAAAAGAGCCTCATTTTATAGGTATATTGGCAAAAATTTAGCTGGAAATCAGGTTTTTTTTTGGAAAAAATTCAAAATCGGTAAAAATTTGAATTTTTCAAAATCAGACAAACGGTTACAATTATTCATAAAAGAACAATTTCTATCTTGAAAAAAGTCGTTAAAAATTGAAAAAAAAATTGCCTAATTTCATAAGTACATTGACAAAAAAATTAGCTGAAAATTCGAAATTGTTATGGAAAAAAATTCAAAATTTTGGATTTTCGCCAAAATTCGAAAATTTTGGAGAATTTTGGCGAAAATCCAAAATTTTGAATTTTTTTTCCATAACAATTTCGAATTTTCAGCTAATTTTTTATGTCAATATACTTATGAAATTAGGCAATTTTTTCAATTTTTAACGACGACTTTTTTCCAGATAGAAATTGTTCTTTTATGAATAATTATTGTAACTGTTTGTCTGATTTTTAAAAATTCAAATTTTTACCGATTTTGAATTTTTTCCAAAAAAACCTGATTTCCAGCTAAATTTTTGCCAATATACCTATAAAATTAGGCTCTTTTCCATTTTTATCGACTTTTTCCAGAACTTTTTTTTCGAAAAAACTAATTTTTCAAAAAAAATCACAGAAATATTAATTTTTTCGCTTCAAAAATCGTTTTTTAAAATTATATTTTTCGCTATTATTGAAAGTAATAAATCCCGTTAAAATTGCTAATTTTTGTTAAAAATACTGATTTTTATTTATTTATTTTTCACTTGAAATAATGAAATTTGTTTTTAGTTTTCTGAAAATTTTAATTACGAATTTTTTCATAAATTGCATTTTTTTTGAAATAAAAAATCTAATTTTCAACCAAATTTTTTAAACACCATTCAGACCAACATTTTGTTTTTATTTTAAATTAAAAATTGGATTTCCGCTATCGAAATATCGAAATTTCGAGCTTAGGCAATTTTTTAAAATTAAAAAATTCAAATTTTCAGCTAAACTTTTTTTTGCAAAATTTCCGCGTTTTTAATTTACAAAAATTCAACAAATTTTAGATTTATTTTCCGAAAAAGAACGGAGAGATAATTATTTATTTTAAGTATAAATATCTAAAATATTTTGTCATTAGTTTGCATTTTTAGATACTTTTTGAGGAAAAAAAAAAACAATGAAAATATGTTTTTTTTGTTGTTTTTTTCACAGTTTAGACCCAAAATGTTTCTTTTTTTGAAAAAAAAACTAAGATTTCAGGCAAATTGTCACAAAATTTCCGTGTGAAATTACAAAAATCCTCTGAATTTTTGTTTGAAAAATCGAAAATTGTCGAAAAAGTTTTCTAAAAATTATTGGTATTTTTTAAATAAGTTTTGCCTAATTTTTTTTGAATAAAAAAAACAGAATTGGACGGAAAGAAAATTTTATTAGTTTTTTCAAGATTTTTCGGGAAAAATTACGAAAATTGTACATTTAAAAGAAATCGAAAATATTTAATGGAGAAATTTCAAAACAAATTGGTGAAATTTTGTTTTATTTTGATTTTTACACTGCAACTTTTTCCTCACGAGGGACGAGGAAAAGTGGTTTCTAGGCCATGGCCGAGGGGCCGACAAGTTTCAGCGGCCATTTATCTTGCTTTGTTTTCCGCCTGTTTTCTTTCGTTTTTCACTGATTTTTCCCGTTTTTTCTTATTAAAACTGATAAATAAATATTTTTTACAGATGCCAAAACGATTTCCAAGTAAAAAAATCATGTATTCAGTGGGCAAGCAGCGGTGAAAGTAAGCATTGTAATATGATGGATTACGAGAATACAAAACCTAAATTTTTTCTGAAACATGATACATATGCTGCTTAAATGCTGAGACTACCTGATTTTCATAACGAGACCGCTGAAAAAGTTTTGAGGTTTCCACAATTCAACTTTTTTGGTGAAAAAGTCGAGATTTTCGCACAAAAAGTTGAATTTTGGAAACCTCAAAACTTTTTCAGCGATCTCGTTATGAAAATCAGGTAATTTCAGCATCTAAGCATCATATGTATCATGTTTCAGAAAAAGTTTGGGTTTTGTATTCCCGTAATCCATCATATTACAATGCCCACTTTCACCGCTGCTTGCCCACTGAATACATAATTTTTTTACTTGGAAATTGTTTTAGCATCTGCAAAAAATATTCATTTATCAGTTTTAATAAGAAAAAACGGGAAAAATCTGTGAAAAACAAAAGAAAACAGGCGGAAAACAAAGCAAGATAAATGGCCGCTGAAACTTGTCGGCCCCTCGGCCATGGCCTAGAAACCACTTTTCCTCGTCCCTCGTGAGGAAAAAGTTGCAGTGTTTACAAGAGGATTTTTTTTCGATTTTAAAATCAATTTTTTTTTGAAATTTGATTTTTTTTTTTGGTTTTGCAACAGTTCTGCACTAAAAATATCCAATTTTTCCAAATTTTCAAGCTAAAAAGCGCCTTCTCACATTCAAAATGCCGCGCTGCTGCCAAGATCCTCCGGCCCCATCGGGGCAGGCGGCTCTTCCGGAAAATCCGGCACACTTGCGGCTTCTTCTGTAGAAGTGTCCTCATCCATATGATTTGATGATGACTGATGATGATGTAGTTGGTTGTAATTCGCAATGGTCGCCGTTTGATCTGTCGATGGTCCTGTAGTTGGTGTTGGAGGTGCGATAAGCCTCACGGAGCCCGAAGATCCGACTGGAAGATCAGCAGTGGCAACTGGTGGAGCAAGATCAAGCTTCGGCTCCTCGATGATTCCCAAATGTCGACGGCAGTAGGAGGCAATGCAGCGGTGAACGAATTGGAATTGGTCCTGTAAGGAAGATTTTTTTTGAATTTTTATGTTTTCTTTTTCAAGAAAAAACATCAGTTTTCAGTGATTTTTCGTAATTTTCCGGAAAATTCTATTTTTACTAATAAAATTACATCCGGAATTCCTTAAAAATGTGAAATTTTCGGGGAAAATCTTGTTTTTTTTTCAATTTTCTTTAAAAAAAATAGCCGTAAAAATAAAATTTCAAATAAATTTAAATTTTTTAAAAATGTATTTTTGGCTTATCTCAATTTTTTTGTCAAAATCTGGAAAATGACGTCATCTTGAAAAAATGAAGTTTTTTCATCTTTTCTAGAAAATTGGGGGATTTTTATTAAAAATTTGCACTTTTTGCAAAATTAGACGAGTAAAAAAAATTAAATTTGTTATAATTTTGAAGGTTTGTTTTTCAAAAATTCAAGTTTCAGACAATAAATTCTAGTAAATTCCGTTTTATTTTCAGAAATTTGTTTTTAAAAATCGTGATGCGTTTTTTTTTCAAAAATTGAATTTTTTTTCAATTTCAAAAAAAATTTTCTGAAAAAAACTTTTCCGGGAAAACTTGTATTTTTCAGGTAATTTTTTGAAGAAATTTCTTCGATTTTTCTTCCAAAAAGTTGGAAAAAAAAATTAAGATTCGAAGAAAATGCACTGAATTTTATTATATTATTCCAGGAATTTTTTGAAATTCAGTTTTTCAGAGCACTGCAACTTTTTCCTCACGAGGGACGAGGAAAAGTGGTTTCTAGGCCATGGCCGAGGGACCGACAAGTTTTAGCGGCCATTTATCTTGCTTTGTTTTCCGCCTGTTTTCTTTCGTTTTTCACAGCTTTTTCCCGTTTTTTCTTATTAAAACTGATAAATAAATATTTTTTACAGATGCCAAAACGATTTCCAAGTAAAAAAAATTATGTATTCAGTGGGCAAGCAGCGGTGAAAGTGGGCATTGTAATATGATGGATTACGGGAATACAAAACCTAAACTTTTTCTGAAACATGATACATATGATGCTTAGATGCTGAAACTACCTGATTTTCATAACGAGACCTGATTTTCATAACGGTTCAGCGGTCTCGTTATGAAAATCAGGTAGTTTCAGCATTTAAGCAGCATATGTATCATGTTTCAGAAAAAGTTTAGGTTTTGTATTTCCGTAATCCATCATTTTACATTGACCACTTTCACCGCTGCTTGCCCACTGAATACATTATTTTTTTACTTGGAAATTGTTTTAGCATCTGCAAAAAATATTTATTTATCAGTTTTATTAAGAAAAAACAAAAAAAATCGATGAAAAACGAAAGAAAACAGGCGGAAAACAAAGCAAGATAAATGGCCGCTGAAACTTGTCGGCCCCTCGGCCATGGCCTAGAAACCACTTTTCCTCGTCCCTCGTGAGGAAAAAGTTGCAGTGCAGAGATTCCCAGCTCAAAATTCCCCCCGCCGCTATTAACCTGCGTCTGAACCATACTGGCTCTCTGCTTCCGCAACGTCATAACCAATCCAAAAATATCAATACTATGAAGTGTCTCGGCTTTCATTTGTTCACGAATAAAATTAATCGCAATAATTGTGCCCGTTCTACCAACACCCGCACTACAATGTACAAGAATCGGTGAAGAATCTTGGGGGGACACTTCTTCATGAATATTCTCCATTAAATCAATCATATTCAATAGTTGCTTCTCTCCAGACGGACATCCATGATCTGGCCATTCTCGATAATGAAGTTGATGAACTTTTCGACATTCTCCTGTTGTTTGATTCTCCATTTTTAGACATCTCATTAAATATTCATCATCGTCAAAGAGTTTCTCCTCTTCTAAAGTGATCTCGTAATCACCGAAAAGTTCACTTTCACCGACTTGTTCTGGCCAGTATCTTTCGCATTTTATCTTGTTCAACTCGACTAGTTTACACAGAATTACCACTAGTGAGACACGATGCTCGTCGATCATTTTCCACCTGAAACAATTTATATTTTAGAAGGGTTCTAGGCCGATTATCGTCGATTTACGGACTCGATTCTAAGCAAAAAATGTGAGAATAATACGAAAAAAAATTAAAAAGCTGTAACTATTCGAAAAATAAATTCATTTCGAAAATCGAGCCCGTAAATCGACACCAACGCTACAGTAGTAACTTGAAGAATTACTGTAGTTTTCGCTACGAGATATTTTGCGCGTCAAATATGTTGTGCAATACGCATTCTCAGGATTATGTGTTCCGGTAATAAAATCCATCAATTTCAGAATTTTTTCTTCTAGAAACAGTGTTTTTTATTCGAAAAAGTAGCCTGGGAAATGCTGATTTTCGGTGTAAAATTTTTTGTCGATTTTTTTGCGCGGGAGTTCAAAAATAATTTATAATTTTTTTTTTGTAAAATTAATTTTAAAAACGCTTTTATCGTCATTTTATGGCTGAAAATTCCAATTTTTCAGGATTTAAAGGTGGACTACGCTCAGTGGGGAAATTGCTTTAAAACACGCCTATGGGGCCACCTATGACCGAATATCATGATTAAAAAATTCAAAAAAATTTTCTAGATTTTATATAATTTTTTTGTGAAAATTGCAAAAATCTCAGTTTTCCCCTAATTCCTATTTGAATTTCCGCCAATTGAATTTGTTCGCTGGAGCGCGCTTGCATTATTTTTTATTAATTTATAATCTTTTTTCTCATTATTTCACTGATTTTCTTCATTATTTGTGTATTTTATCGGAAAAAGAGAGAAAAATTCAAGATAAATGCAAATTATTTATTTAAAAATCACTGAAAATGAGTGAAACTGTAAAATTATGAGTTCCGACGATAAAGCAAGCCTGAAATTAGCTTATTTCACAGTTTCACCCATTTTCAGTGATTTTTAATAAACAATTTGCATTTATCATGTATTTTTCTCTCTTTTTCCGTTAAAAATACACAAAGAATGAAGAAAATCAGTGAGATAATGAGAAAATATAATAAATTAATAAAAATAATGCAAGTGCGCTCCACCGAACGAATTCAATTGGCGGAAATTCAAATATGATTTGGAGGAAAACTGAGATTTTTCCAATTTCCAAAAAATCATATAAAATCAGGGAAATTTTTTTGAATTTTTTAATCATGATATTCGGTCATTGTGGTACCATAGGCGTGTTTTAAAGCAATTTCGCCACTGAGCGTGGTCCACCTTTAAATCCTGAAAAATTGGAATTTTCAGCCATAAAATGACGATAAAAGCGTTTTTTTAAATTACTTTTACAAAAAAAAATTATAAATTATTTTTGAACTCCCGCGCAAAAAAATCGACAAAAAATTTTACACCGAAAATCAGCATTTCCCAGGCTACTTTTTCGAATAAAAAACACTGTTTCTAGAAGAAAAATTCTGAAATTGATGGATTTTATTACCGGAACACATAATCCTGAGAATGCGTATTGCACAACATATTTGACGCGCAAAATATCTCGTAGCGAAAACTACAGTAATTCTTTATATGACTACTGTAGCGTTGGTGTCGATTTACGGGCTCGATTTTCAAAATGAATTTATTTTTCGAATAGTGACAGCGATTTTCCTTTTTTTTTTCGTATTATTCTCTCATGTTTTGCTTAAAAAAACGAGCTCGTAAATCGACACAACAGCGCTACAGTAGTCATTTAAAGAATTACTGTAGTTTTCGCGACGAGATATTTTGCGCGTCAAATATGTTGTGCAATACGCATTCTAAGAATTATGTGTTCCCGTAATAAAATCCATCAATTTCAGAGTTTTTCTTACAGAAAAAAGTGTTTTTTTAATCGAAAAAGTAGCAAAATAGTGAATTTAAGAAATTTTAGGGGAACTTTTTATTCGTTTTTTAATTTTTTTTTAATAAAAAAAATTCAATGTGGAAGTTTCGGAGGCTGCTTTTTACTTGAAATGTAGATTTTTCAACGGAAAAACTGAAATTTTTCGTTTTTCATTTTTTATTTTCAATTTATTTTTAACTGAAAAATTGCAACTTTCACTTGAAATTCATCATTTCCTTGTTTTTTTTTCAATTCTCAAGAAATCCTAAAAATTTCTGAAAAATAATTTATTTTAAAGTTTCATTTTGTTCGATTTTGAAGATAAAATCTTCAAAATTTCATTTAAATAATTAAAAAATGCTCGGAGGTTTTTGGAGTTTTCTATTAAAAATTTCAATTTCTGGCTTGATATTGTCCTTTTTTGTCAGAAATGTTTGCTGCTTCGGAGCTAACATGAAAAACTAATTTTTTTACACAAAATCCTGCATTTTCAAGCTAAAAATGCTCATTTTTGAGCTCCATAAGCCTATACCATTCGTCGAGTGTAGCCGGTAGCGGAGCCTGTGCCGCAATAAATTCAGTTTTTCCACCAGGCAATTGAATTAGTGAAGCGTTCATATATCCTTCGGGGTTTTCACTGTCTTTTTGGATTTCCACACGATTTTTGTCATCTGAAATGGCGAAATTTGTGCTTAAAAATTGGAAAAAAACGGATTTTTTTTATTTCAAATTTTAGAGTTAATTAAAATGGGTATAGCGTCGTCAAAATTCGAAAATTTTTGAGAAATTTCATCAAATTTGGTCAATTTTTTTATTAAACAAAAAAAAAATCAGTGAAAACGTCAATAAAAACGTATTTAATTGCATTAAAAAATTTTTTCAGAAAAAAATTGCGGATTTTTTGCTAAAAATGGCCAGAAGGCTTCAAATTTCGTGAATTTTGAATATTTTTGCAATCTGAAATATTTTTTTTTGGTCAAATTTAAAGAAATTCTCGATTTTTCTGAAATGGGAGGCAGATAGCTCAGTCGGTAGTGGTGGCCGCTAGCAGTCTGGAGGTCACGAGTTCAAGTCCGGCCTCACCCCTAGGTTCACCCAGCCTCTATTGGGAAGTGGAGCAATCCACGACTGGATTATCGGCCACAGTCCCCGGCTAAGACGTGGCTTAAATTACAGCCCAGAGGGATCACCACCAGGCAATGTACCTGAATCCCAGATCCGCAGTGCAAAGCACTTGAAGAACGGATCGTCCTTTAATCCTTTTTTTTAAAAAAACACACAGTTTTATGCGATTTTTCCCAAAAAAAAAGTGTCAAAATTCTCGCTTTTCCTGCTTGAAAATGACGCTATACCACACTTTTTGGCGAAAAATTCGATGAAAATCAAAAATTTACACGGCAAAATGTCGCGATATCGATTTCGAGCATAATGTTGCGGTGCGACGGCACACTCTGACCGATATTCGGCTTCCATTCGCAGTTTTTCCTGTTCCACTCGGATTTGCTGAAAAAAAATCGATTTTTGTGGGTTTTTATCAGGTGGAAAATGGGGGAAAACTGGCTGAAATCGACCCTAAAATCACCAAAAATCAAGTGAAAATTGCTTAAAATCTATTTAAGTCGTTGAAAATGGTGCAAAATTTGGCGAAAAAGTGCAAAAAATCGACAGAATTCGTCGAAACTGTCAAAATTCCATTAAAATGAGGTTAAATATTCGAGAAATTCGCTAAAAATGCTTGAAAACCTATAAAAATTAACAAAACTGTCTATTCTCGGCAAAAAAAGTAGAAAATTGCCATAATTTAACGGAAAAAAATGAGGAAAATCGTTAAAATTAGACAAAAATTGCCGGAAATTCTCGAAATTGGCTATATTTCTAGGGAAAAAGTCATGAATAAATCGAAATCTGCGAAAAATTTCCAGAATTTTGGCAGTATTCGCTATAAATAGTTTTTTTGTTGAGAAACTCGTCAAAAATCGGAGAAAAATTGTGTGGAAACCAGTGAAAATGACCAAATTTTGGCGAAAAGTGTCAAAAATCTGTGATTTTCGTTTTGAAAAAAGTTTCGACCGAAAATTGACAGAATTTGGCTCGAAAATCGCTAAAATTCGACCAAACTTTGGCTAATTATCGTCGAAAATCGTAGAATTTCGCTGGATATTCCCTAAATTCGACCAAAATCCGTACATAAAATCTGCGCAAATAGTCCTGCGGCGTGTAGGCCTCCTCTTCCTTCAGAAATTCGCGCAAAAGCCCATCCATCGCCGGATTTTTCTCGAAAATCACAGGATTTCCGTTGGGAACTGTCGTCGCCGCCCGCTCCTCCTCACTTTCGAACTGAATTAGATCGCCGGTGGGTACTACTGAAAATTCGTGTTTTTTAGCCTAAATTTTCGCTATTTTCGAACCATTTGGAGTATCTTTGACTACTGGATTCGATGTAGGCAGTGGCGGCGGTGGGCTTTTTGGCTTTTGTTCCTGAATTTCCTGAAAAAAAACCAAATTTTATGGGTGAAATCGGGTGAAAAACGAACTGGAGGGCCGCCATCGTTCCAGACGGATGCCGATGTGTCATCTGACATTCGTTGTGTGTTTCGTTACCTGAAAAACGCGAAAAATTGGCTTGCAATTCAAGTTTTTCAGTGAAAAATTTGAAAAAATCGGTAAAAATCCGGGATTTCCAGTAAATTCTCTGAAAATCGCAGCTTTATTTTGGAAATTTAGACAAAATTTAGATTTTTTCGGCTGAGAAATGAAGAAATAATTTAAATTCAAGGAAAATATTAATTTTAGGCGGGAAAAAGGGAAAAATAGGCCAAATTTGAACTCAATGGTTTTTTCAAGGCAACACACGAATAACGAATAATACAAGCAATTTTTGCGTTAAAATTATATTTTTAGGCATAAAATATTCGATATATCCCTATAAATTAGGTTATTATGATGAATTTGCGAAATTCTAGTGAAAATTCGTTTTTAGTCTGGATTATACGGCAAAACACGGATTTTGGGCCTAAATTTGGGCGAAATTCAGCCTAAAAATCGAAATTTCTGCGTGAAAATTTGCGAAATTCGCTCAGAACTGAATAAAAAAGTAGCGGCCCGCGGGTGAGTCATTGTGTGAATTGCGATGGGGGGGGGGGGGAGAAAAATGCAAACGCGCTCCGTTGCAGCGGCGCGAATTTGAAAACTAGGCGCCGGGGATGTGAAGGTCAATTTTTGGGGTTTGTTTTGCGGTTAAGTTTTGAAGTTTGGCAAAATTGTTTTCAAAATTAAAAAAAAATCGAAGGCAACGACGCTCCGATATTCCGCCAGAACAGTGTATGCGCCTTTAAAGTGAGGTTACTGTAGTTTTTGATTTTTGCCGTGTTTTTTTAGAGTTTTAATAAGAAATCGAGAATTTTCACCAATTAATTTGCGGGAAACTTGTTTATTTTTCAAAAAATCTCTCAAAGAATTCGTTTTTCGTTCATTAAAATGAAATTTTTATGCAAAATTCTAATAATTCTGTAATAATCGTTTCGGGACCCAAGTGTAAATTTAATTCCATGCGCCTTTAATTTTTTAAAATCGAAGATTTTTTTGTTGTCTTTTTCGGAGATTTTTAGCTTCAAATTATTGGTTTTTAGAGGAATTTCGGAAGGTTTTTTCGTGAAAAACAAAGTTTTTTCAAATTTTTTACTAGAAACTGTTGAAAATTTCAACAATTTTTTTGCAGAAAAGGAGGCAGGAATCCCCTGAAATTAAAGTCTAAAAGAAAGCCGGAAGTACAACAAAATCAGAAGACTAGGCTCTCTAATGCTCTCGCCACTCTCATAAAACTAAACTCGAGGCGGCGAGCGATTCCTGGAATTCGTTCGTGCTTTTTTTGTTGCTGCAGTCACGTTTTTCGTGAATAAACCAAACTCGCGTACTTCTAGTGGAAAAATTAGTAAAAAAACTGAATTTTTCCAGAAAATATACTTAAAAACTGAACAAAAAATTCAAAATCAAGAATTTTAGCAAAAAAAAACCGAAAAACCTTCTCGGGGAGTACACGAGCCGCGAGGTTTGGTTTCTGGGGTGTTTATGCCTAAAAAGTGACTCAATCGATGAAAAAAAACTTTTTTTTTTTTTGAAAAAGTTTGAAAAAAAAACTGAATAAATAAACATTTCTGGGTGAAAAGAAGAAAAAGAAGAGAGATAGAGGTGAAAAAAATGACGTCCGCCGCCGCCGCCGCAAACACCGTCACATTAATTTGCACATAGACATTTACTGTCACTCTCGCGCCGCGTCCCCGATTCCTCGTGTCACCGCGGCGCAGCGCCCCCTACACACAGTTTTTTGTCTCTGAGTCTCTCGTGTTTTTGTGCACTCTCGCTCTCTCCGCTGTGAGCTCTAATCTGATTGCGGCGACGGTGGGAAAATGGGTGGCCAGGGAGAGATGTGTGGAAGATTGATCGGAAAATTCCGATTTTCTAGTAGTTAGAGGAATTTCTTGAGAATATACTTTAAAAATTAGAATAATTTTCCGAAAAATTTTTTTTTTCTCTATGAAAAATGAGCGAAAACTCGTTTGTTTTGGTAAAAATCGGCTTAAAATTCCGAAATGTATTGCGACTTTAAAGGCGCATGGATTTATTTCCCCGTTGGGTCTCGAAGCGATCCAAGCAATTTTGATGCGAAATTTAAATTTTTAGCTGGAAAATGACCGGAAGACTTGAAAGTTCCGGCTGGTAATTGATTAAAATTGAATTTTAGTGAATATTTTCTCAAAAACCCCGGGTTTTGAACGACTTAAAAATAAAAAAAATTAGCGGAAAAAATCACTTTTTAAACAAAAAATCGATTTTTTGTAGGCAAACAACCTAAAAATTAAATTTTTGTTGAAAAACTCCACTATTTTGGGCAAAAAATACGACTTACGAAATGAAAAATCAGCAGTTTTCTGCCACAAAATGACGTTAGAAATGACTATACGTGTACTAAAAATCGATTTTCTTATCAGAACTACTAACAAAAAAGGTATGCGACACGCGATGTTTCTCGCAGCTCGGCGGCGGCGCGGGGAAATAATAACATGAAATATTTTATATGAAATCATTTAAAGCATATTTTTAACTGCATTTTCCAGAAATTTCTGCGGAAAAAAAATGAAAGCAGGCCATAAATTTTCGGAAAAATCACAAAAAATGTCGGTTTTTTTTTAATTTATGAAAAAAATCAATACATTCTCAAAAAAATCGATAAACTCTCAGAAAAATCAATAAATGCTCAGAAAAATCAATAAATTCTCAGAAAAATCAATAAATTCTCAGAAAAATCAATAAATTCTCAGAAAATTCGATAAACTCTCAGAAAAATCAATAAATTCTCAGAAAAATCAATACATTCTCAAAAAAATCGATAAACTCTCAGAAAAATCAATAAATGCTCAGAAAAATCAATAAATTCTCAGAAAAATCAATAAATTCTCAGAAAATTCGATAAACTCTCACAAAAATCGATAAATTCTCAGAAAATTCGATAAAGTCTCAGAAAAGTCGATAATTTATCTGAAAAATCGATAAATTTTCAGAAAAATCAATAAATTCCCAGAAAAATCGATAAATTCCCAGAAAAATGAATAAATTCTCAGAAAAATCGATAAATTCCCAGAAAAATCAATAAATTTTCAGAAGAATCAATAAATTCTCAGAAGAATCAATAAATTCTCAGAAAAAATGAAAAAATTGGTTTAAATTCCTAGGAAAATTAATTTAATTGCCTGAAAAATCTCAAAAAATTCAAAAAAAAACATGTTAAATCTTGAATATTCATATAAATTCCAATCTATTTCCGAATTAAACCATCCAAAATATGTGCCACATCACAGACAGCTCTATCCTGAAGCTTATCAGCCATCAACTGAACACCAATCGGCAGTCCATCTTCCGCAACTCCAACTGGAACAGAAATCGATGGGATCCCGGCCAAATTGGCGGCCTGAGTGAAATAATCATCATTATCCTCCTTCGAGAACAACGTATCCCGTAATTCAGAATATTTCGGCGCTGTTCCAGACGCTGTCGGCGTGACAATCAAATCGACTTCCCGGAAAGCCTGGCGCAACTCGTCGTGGATGATTCTCCGCACTTTTAGCGCCCTTTCAAAGTACTTTTGGCGATATCTGGAATTTTTTTTGTTGTAAATTTTAATAGAAATTCTAGGAAGAACCCCCACTGCTTCATCAGGAAATAATTTCCAGCGAAAATCCGCCGTCGAACAATTGTATTCAGGGCTTCTGACCGGGAAGAAGCATACATTTCGTATGTTGAAGAGTCGCTTGAAGAACGATGGCCATAGGCAACACTGTCGTATCTGAAAATTTGAATTTGTAGAAGGAAATCGCGAAAAATGTTATGATTTTAACCTCTTTTTAAATAATTGTTTCGCTTTTTTTTAAAAGAAGTTTTGTTGAAAATTTTCAGATTTTTTGAAAAATTTTCAGTAAAAAAACGGAAAATTTGAAATGTGTTGGAGACGGAGCGAAAAGGGATTTTTTAGAAAAAAAACAATTCAAAAAAAGTGATTTTTTTTTGTTTAAAACTACGAGAATGGGAAAATATAAATTTTTGGTGAAAAATTAAAATTTTTAGCATTTAATAAAAAAGTCGTTCTCGTATTTTTCTTATTAATTTCAGCATTTTTTGCAGAAAATTTGCAGAGAATTTTGTCAAAAAAAGTTTTAAAAAATGTGATTTTTAAAGATGAAGTAGAGCCAGTGGGGAAATTGCTTTAAAACACGCCTATGGTACCACAATGACCAAATATCATGATAAAAAAATTCAAAAAAATTTTTCTAAATTTTATATGATTTTTAGAAAATTGAAAAAATCTCAGTTTTTGCCTAATTCCAATTTGAATTTCCGCCAATTGGATTTGTTCGATGGAGCACGCTTGCACGTTTTTAAGTTTATTTATTTTATTATTTCTTATTTTCCACCGATTTTTAATGTTTTCGGTGAATTTTTGCTTGAATTTTAGAGAAAAAATCAAAATAAATGCGAATTTTCGATTAAAAAGCACGCTTACAGGCGTAAATCAGTGAAAAAGTAACGCTTTTAAACGATTTCGAACCGGAATTAATTAATTTCACTGATTTACGCCTGTAAGCGTGCTTTTTAATCGAAAGAAAATTTGCATTTATTTTGACTTTTTCTCTAAAATTCAAGCAAAAATACACCGAAAACATTAAAAATCGGTGGAAAATAACAATAAATAAAATAAATAAATTTAAAACGTGCAAGCGCGCTCCATCGAACAAATCCAATTGGCAGTAATTCAAATAGGAATTAGGCAAAAACTGAGATTTTTTCAATTTTCAAAAAATCAAATAAAATTTAGAAAATTTTTTTGAATATTCTTATCATAATATTCGGTCATTGTAACCCCATAGGCATGTTTTAAAGCAATTTCTTCACAGGGTGTAGTTCACCTTTAATAAAAAAAATAGATCTCGTATTTTTCTTACCATTTTCAGCATTTTTTTTGTAGAAAATTTCCATATTTTTTGAGAAATTTTCAGTAAAAAGGCTAAAAATGTGATTTTGAACTGCTTTTTAAATTTTTAAATTTTTTTTTTCAAAACTTTTTGTTGAAAACTTCCAGTTTTTGCATTTTTAGAGCGATTTTCATTTTTTTTTCTGGGAAAAAAATCGAGATTTTTTAAAAAATGTTTGTTTAAAAAATTCCAGATTTTCAGATAATTTTATAGCTTTTCGGTTTGGAAATAGGGTTAAAAAAAATAATATTTTCAACGTATTTTAGACAAATTTCTGCAGTTTTTATGGAAAAAATCTCTGATTTTGTGGCTTTTTGTGGCCGATGTTCATTAAAAAATCGAGAAAAACTCTGCAATATCCCACTGCAACTGTTTCCTTACGAGGGACGAGGAAAAGTGGTTTCTAGGCCATGGCCGAAGGGCCGACAAATTTCATCGGCCATTTATCTTGCTTTGTTTTCCGCCTGTTTTCTTTCGTTTTTCACAGCTTTTTCCCGTTTTTTCTTATTAAAACTGATAAATAAATATTTTTTGCAGATGCTAAAACAATTTCCAAGTAAAAAATTATGTATTCAGTGGGCAAGCAGCGGTGAAAGTGGGCAATGTAAAATGATGGATTACGGGAATACAAAACCTAAACTTTTTCTGAAACATGCTACATATGATGATTAGATGCTGAAATTACCTGATTTTCATAACGAGACCGCTGAAAAAGTTTTGAGGTTTTCAAAATTCAACTTTTTTGGTGAAAAAGTCGAGATTTTCGCACAAAAAGTTGAATTTTGGAAACCTCAAAACTTTTTCAGCGGTCTCGTTATGAAAATCAGGTAATTTCAGCATCTAAGCATCTTATGTATCATGTTTCAGAAAAAGTTTAGGTTTTGTATTCCCGTAATCCATCATATTACATTGCCCACTTTCACCGCTGCTTGCCCACTGAATACATAATTTTTTTGACTTGGAAATTGTTTTAGCATCTGCAAAAAGTATTTATTTATCAGTTTTAACGGGAAAAAGCTGTGAAAAACGAAAGAAAACAGGCGGAAAACAAAGCAAGATAAATGGCCGCTCGGCCATGGCCTAGAAACCACTTTTCCTCGTCCCTCGTGAGGAAAAAGTTGCAGTGATCCCAGGCTTTACCTCGCCATATTCGAGGCGACATCTGCGGCGGCGATCACCGAGTAGCAAGCCAGCGAGAATCTAGTTGTCGGAAGGTTCAGCACATGAATTTCAGCAGCTCCCCGGCTCTTCAAAAGCCCTGTAACCCGATTCCAGTGCCTCCACGCGTCTTCTGTCAGGCATTCGTTGTGATATTCCACAGGAATTCCGATTTTCAGCCCTTCCAGAGAGCTAATTCCAGCTTTTTCTGGAAGTTCTACACTTGTTGAGTCGTTTTTATCAATGCCCTTCGATAATTCCAGCAATTCCCAACATTTTTGAGCGGTTTTCGCGAAAATCGACGGAGCATCCAGTGAATTCACCAGAGGAATCAAGCCATTGCGTGATAAAACTCCATAAGTTGGCTTGAAACCGAAAATTCCGTTAAAAGCAGCAGGATTTCTGGTTGAACCGCCGGTATCCGAGCCGAGAGCGCTGGAAATTTGGATTTTAGCAGAAAAAAATTCAAAAAATCGCGATTTTTAGCACTGCGACCGCTGATTGGTCGTAGTTTTCATATTGGAGGAAATTTGAATTTTTCATTATTTTTTTGCGAATTTCAGACTATTTTGGGTAATTTAAAGCAAATTTTTTGGGTTTTTGATCAAAATTTTGAATACAAAACGAGACATTTACGTAGAAATTAAAGAATTTCAAAGTGCACATTTATTCAAAAAAAAAGTGCTCCAAATGCCAATTTTTGAGCGATTTTCAGCATTTTTAAGCCAAAAATGCTCAAAAATGACATTTTCGAAGCTAAAAATGCGACTTTTTGGTTTATAGTATGCTGAAAATGGCTTAAAATGTGCATTTGGAGCATTTTTTTTCCAAACTTTTCGGTAAAATTGTAGTTTTTTAACGGTTTTTGCTAACCAAATGCACAATTTTGAGCAATTTTCGGCATTTTTTTAAATCGAAAAGTGCTCAAAAATCACATTTTGCACACTTTAGAAGCCAAAAAATGCGAAATTTGGCAATTTTTTCTCCGTGATATCTCTGAATTTAGGATCTGTGTGAGAATTCTCAGAATTTTCGGCGATTTCTTGAAAAAATCGCTTACAAATCAGCGATTCCAGTCTGAACGGCAACTGCAGAGCCCCCAGAGCTTCCTCCCGGAATAGTCCAATCCTCAGTGCCACCAGGCTCCGTCAAATCACTCTTCACCGGTCCAAAATGTCCGAGAGCCGACGAAGTTCCCATACAGAATTCGTCGAGATTCGTCTTTCCGATAATACATCCACCGCGCGCGACGATTCTCTCCACGATTGTCGCATTCACGGGCGGTGTGTACTTTTCCAGCATTTGTGAGGCGCATGTCGTGCTTGTGCCATTTGTTCTGGAAATTTTCAGTGATTTTTCTCGATCTTCTGAGCGTTTTACCTACAAAAAGCAGTCCTTTACGGCGATTGGAAAGGGATTTAGGCCGTTTTTCAGCGCATTTTTCGCCTGTTGACGCGCCAATTCAAAGGTTTCAGTGATAAAAATGCCATGGGAACGGTATTTTACAGCTTTTTCGATAGAACTTTCGATTCTGTGCATCTCTGTGCATGGAAAAGCTTTGAAAAACAGATTAAAATAAATAAAATAAAAAGAGTCACCGCGAAATGTGGAATCTAAAATCCTGAAAAAATTGATTTTCAAAAAAATCTCTTTAAAATTCAATCGAAATTTCTAAAAAAAAAAAGGACTTTTAACTTTAATAGTGCATTTAGAAAAAACAATAAGCTGAAGTTCCTAACAAAATTAAACAAAAATTGCAATTTTCTAGAATTTCCCAAGGCACTGTGCGCAGTTTTGGTTCCCGCAAACATTTCGTGTCCTCCCACGTTGTCTCCTATCAAGCGCGCTCCATCGAACCCCAATTTCTCTGCGTCTCTCTCCGCCACATTATGTCTCAGTTGCCACGTTAACTTCACCCGTTCCACGGCTGATCCCTCTTTTCTCGATTTTCTCTATTTTTTCGGCGATTTTCCTTCAATTTTTTGATTTTTCTACCTGAAATCCTTGAAAAATAATTAATTAATTAATTTTCAAAGCCATGCGGGTACTGATAAGCCTGCTACTATTCACCTCGCTGCTCGTCGAAGCCGACGAACACGACCATTTGTACGAGGTCGACGAGGAGGTTGTATTATGGATGAACACGGTAAAATAAAGAGCTTTTAATCGCTGATTTTCATAGAAAAAAAAAGAAATTTCAGGTGGGACCCTACTCGAATCGCCAGGAAACCTACACCTACTTCTCCCTGCCATTTTGTAAAGGAGAGAAGAAGGAAATTGGCCATTATCACGAAACTATGGGAGAATCACTGCTCGGCGTGGAGCTAGAGTTCTCCGGATTGGATATAAAATTCAGAAGTATCGATTTTCAGTTAAATTTTTGAAAAAAAAAAAAAACCAAAATTTTCCAGCAAACACCAAGAAAACCGTGGTTTGCGAGAAGAAGCTCACCGAAACCGACTATAAAACGCTGCTCTACGCTATCCAAAACAGCTATTACTATCAAATGTACCTCGACGACATGCCGATTTGGGGAATGGTTGGAGAAATCGATAATACTGTGAATCCGCCGGCCTACAAGCTTTATACGCATAAGAGGCTAGATATTGGCTATAACGATAAGCAGGTGGTCGACGTGAATTTGACAACAGACGGAAGAGTTGATATTCGTCCCGGCGCTGAGCTCACGTTCACCTATGAGGTGCAATGGAGCAAGTCGGAAGTGGATTTTACCAAGAGATTCGATAAATATCTCGATCCAAGCTTCTTCCAGCACAGAGTATGTAGAGAGATTTGAGCATTTTTCTCCATTTTTAGCACAAAGTTGGTGCCAAAATGCAATTTTTAGGCGAAATTTCGCTTAAATTTCAGGCATTTTCCGTATTTTTCAACGGAAAACACTTATTTTTTGTCGAATTTCATACATTTTTCTCCATTTTTAGCGCCTGAAAGTGGATTTTCAGCGTTTGGAAATTTTTAGTTTTACTTTAATCTATATATTCATTAGTAATTAGGGTCGACTTACATTTTTCAAATTTTAAACGAATTTTTTTTTGCATTTTTTGGATTTCTACATTGTGCGAAATTCGATTTTTTTTTGTCACATTTCGCACGATTTTTCAATTTTTCAATTGATTTTTTGAAAAATCACCGATTTTCCACAAAGATAGTGGTGCTAAAACCAATTTTTTGAGTGTAATTTTGTATTTTTAGCAGCATTTTTAGTTTATGGTGGGCGGAAAATGTCTTAAAATGTGCATTTGGAGCATTTTTTGTCCACTTTTGTAGTTTTTGCAAGAAAATTTTGCTAATTGACATTTTTGTGAGTTTCTCATGTGTAGTAGATTTTTTAACGGTTTTTGCAAATTAAAGTGCTCCAAATGCACATTTTTGAGCGATTTTCAGCATTTTTTTCTATCAAAAAATGCTCAAAAATCATATTTTGCACACTTCTGAAACCCAAAAATACAAAATTTCACCCTAAAAAATTGTTTTAGCACACTATCTTTGTTGAAAATAGGTGATTTTTATGTAAAAATTTTGTATTTTCATGAAACCAATTTGAAAATTGAGAAATCGTGCGAAATTTGAAAGAAAAAAAAATCAAATTTTGTACAATTTTAAAGCTAAAAATGCGAACAAATTTTAACAACTTAAATCGACCCTAATTACAAATAAATATATAGTTTCAAATTAAATTTAAAACTTCCAGACGGCGAAAGTCTATTTTCAGGCTAAAAATAAAGAAAAATGTATGAAATTCGACAAAAAATAAGTGTTTTCCGTTGAAAAATACGGAAAATGCCTAAAATTTAAGCGAAATTTCGCCTTTGTGAAAATCGACTTCATGATGATTTTTCATTAAAAAAATATATTATTTCTCAATTTGAAAATTAAAATTGAAAATTGAAAAAAATCCTTTGTCAGAAATCCAGAATATTCATCTTTTCAACAAAAAAAAAACCTCTATTTAATTGAAAAAAATACTCGAAAATCAGTTAAAAATCTAGAAATCTCAATAAAAATTCAAAAATTTTTTTTTTGCAAATTTCAGATCCACTGGTTCTCGATTTTTAACAGTTTCATGATGGTCGTATTCCTCGTCGGATTGGTATGGATGATTCTAGTCCGTACTCTACGAAAAGACTACGCCCGATACCAAAAAGAGGATAGTCTCGACGATTTGGACGCCGATCTCGGAGATGAGTACGGTTGGAAACAGGTTCACGGAGACGTCTTCCGTCCACCATCAATGCCGTTGCTCTTCTCATCGTGTATTGGAGCCGGTTATCATGTGTTCACTGTCGCGGTTATTACGACGATTTTGGCGATTGTTGGAGAATTTTATACAGAGTACGGATGGAAAACAAAAAAACCAGAGAAAATTGAGAGAAAGTGCTCCTTAAAATGAGAAAAACGCATTTTTTTTCTGCGTGAATTTATGCTGAAATTCCCGAAAAAATCCATTTTTTAAAGTGATTTTTTTATTTTTTTAAACAAATTTTTGTATTTTAGGCTTCAAAATTATGCAAAATGTGAATTTTTCTGTCAAAATTCACACGATTTTTTCAATTTTTAATTTAATTTCATGAAAAAAATTGAATTTCTAAAATTCTACCGCGTCTGGAAATTTTCAATTTTAAAAATTCCCAAAAAAATCATTTTTTTGTGATTTTTTAAACGATTTTTCGTTTTTCAAATTGCGAAATTTTAAATTTCTATGAAAAAGCTGATTTTTGAAAATGCTGAAATTTTAAATTTCTATGAAAAAGCTGATTTTCACAAAATTAAAAAGCTTAAAACGATTTTAGAATGAAAAATTCGCATTTGTAGCTTCAAATTTGTTTTTTTTTTCAAATTTCGCACGATTTTCCAATTCTTAAATTGATTTTTTTTTTGAAAAATCACTGACTTTCCACAACAAAAGTGCTAAACCAATGTTTTAAAAGGTCGAATTTCCCACGACTTTTCGTTTTTCAAATTGTGAAATTGTGTAAATTTCTAGGAAAATATCATCAGGAAGCTGATTTCAAAACGTTAGAGCGAAAAACTAATTTAGAGTGGAAAATTCGCATTTTTTGCTTAAAAATTGTCATTTTTGAGCATTTTTAGGCTCAAAAATGCTGAAAATGGCAAAAAATGCGTTTGGAGCACTTTTTTGTGATATTCTGCACATTTTTCATACAGAAAAACTCCGATATTACCGAAAACTACGCTGATTTTCTGATTTTCAAAAAAATGCCGTCAAATTGCAATCTGCTTTTTTTTTGGTTAAAAAATGTGATTTTTGAGCATTTTTTGGCTCAAAAATGCATTTGGAACACTTTTTTGTTGAGAAATTCTCAAAATCGTAATGAGCACAATTTTTTGCTTATAAAATCCAAAAAGTGAACCAAAATGCTCAAAAATTGCATTTTGCATATTTCTGGAGCTCTAAATACAAAATTGCACCTTTTAAAACATTGGTTTAGCACTTTTGTTGTGGAAAGTCAGTGATTTTTCAAAAAAAAAAAACAAATTTGAAGCTACAAATGCGAATTTTTCATTCTAAAATCGTTTTAAGCTTTTTAATTTTGTGAAAATCAGCTTTTTCGTGATAATTTTTTCCTAGAAATATAAAATTTCGCAATTTGAAAAACGAAAAATCGTTTAAAAAATCACTAAAAAATGATTTTTTTGGAAAATTTTTAAAATTGAAAATTTCCAGACGCGATAGAATTTTAGAAATTCAATTTTTTTCATGAAATTTATTTAAAAATTGAAAGAAAAATTCACATTTTGCACAATTTTGAAGCCTAAAATACAAAAATTTGTTTAAAAAATATACAAAAATAAAATTGAAAATTGAAAAATTTGCAGACGCGGCTCCCTACTCTCCGCCGCAATCTTCGTCTACGCCGCTTGCTCGCCAGTCAACGGATATGCCGGCGGATCGATGTACGCCAGATTCGGAGGTCGTCACTGGATCAAGCAAATGCTCCTCGGAGCATTCCTTCTGCCAAGTATGGTGTGTGGTGTCGCATTCCTTATCAACTTTATCGCGATCTACTATCACGCGTCACGCGCCATTCCATTCACAATTATGCTCGCCGTCTCGGCGATCTGCCTCTTTGTGATCCTTCCGCTGACTCTTGTCGGAACTGTGATCGGAAGAAATATGGCTGGAAGTGCAGACTATCCGTGTAGAGTGAATGCCGTGCCGAGACCCATTCCTGATAAGAAATGGTTCGTCCAACCGTGGCTCATCACCCTTGCCGGAGGTGTTCTCCCATTCGGATCCATCTTCATCGAAATGTACTTTATCTTCACCTCATTCTGGGCGTACAAAATCTATTATGTGTACGGATTCATGCTTTTGGTCACAATAATCCTGTCAATTGTCACCGTATGCGTCACAATTGTCTGCTCCTACTTCCTACTCAACGCCGAGGATTATAGATGGAGATGGACGAGCTTCGCGTGTGGAGCATCTACTGCATTCTATGTGTACATGTATTCCATGTATTATTTCTTCTTCAAGACAAAGTACGCCTGTTTTTATAGCAAGTTGTTGCGGAAAATTGGACAAAAAACGAAAAAAAAAACAAAAAAAAAAATCGATTTTTTAGCCGTTTTTTTTTATGGAAGAAAAAAAAAGAAGAAAAATTGTGCTTTTCAATCTATTTTTAATCATTTCATGTTGAAAAAATCGCTTTAAAATCATAGTTTCGTACAATTTTCGTGCAAAAGGCCTTGTGTGTCGATTTACGCACCTTGCGAACTTCCCGAGGACATCTTTTTAGTGAGAATGATTGTATTTTTTGTTAATAAATTACAAAAACCAACGAGAATTTGTAGTTTTTCTCAACTATAGATACATTATATCCACTACAAAATAGAGAATTTTCAATTTTTTTAACGCGAAAATGGTTCAAGCACCAAGCATTTTAGCCAAAAACTGTGTTCTCCTCGTGGACTACACGAGATGAGCGTAAATATCGAATTTTTTTGAAAGAAATTTACCGAAAAAATCCATTTTTCTATCAAATTTTGGGTAAAAAAATAAAAGTGGCCAAAATTTGAAGCTATTTTCGAAAAACAATTTTTTTTACAATTAAAAAAATTAATTTCTATTTCCTGAAACCCTGTTTCAAAACAATTTTTATCCCCAAAAAAACGGGATTTTCTTCTAATTTTTTTCAAATTTCCACAACACACACAAATTCCAGAATGTACGGACTTTTCCAAACGGTCTTCTACTTTGGATACATGGGAATCTTCGCCGCCGCTCTCGGACTCATGACCGGCACCATCGGATACGTCGGAACCGCCAAATTCGTCCGCAAAATCTATCAGACTGTGAAAATCGATTAAATCCCTAAAATAATATAATTAATTGATGTTTTTTTTTCTTTTTTCTGAATCTCCCCTTCTCCCTCCTCCACACACACACATTTCTTTAACGCTTGGTATTCTCTTTTTCTCTCTTTCCTCACTTTCTTTCCCCCCCCCCCCCACCCAGCTATCGATTTTTCCCGAATTTTCCTGTGTATTATAAAATGGCTATTGATGTTGTTGTTGTTGTTGTCGGTGATTAGTAGGTAATCAACAACACACATATTATTTATTTATTTTCCCCTTTTTCCCCACTTTTTTTCGTGGCCGCGAAATTGAAAAAAAACCAAAAACTCGGCCGCGAAAAAAGTACGCCACACTTTTCCCTTTTTCCCGCGCTAATAATAAAAAGAAAAGTATATATTTATGAATGTTTTATTGTTTCAATACAAAAATATATATAAGGCACATTATTATAACAGCACACATTAATTGAATTGATAGTTCGGGGGGAACAAAATATGATGGGATGGGAGAAGATTGGGTTGGGGGGGGGATTAAGCCGTACTAATAATGACCCGTCTGGAAGTTTTTTTCTGCCACGTGGCAAAGAATTAGTGAGGAATTGGGGAATTTTCAGTGAAAATCGAAGAAATTCAGCAGGAAATTGTGCAAAATTAAAAAAAAAAAGAAAAAAAAGCTGAAAATCGCGGTTAAATTTGGAATTTTTTTTCTTCAAAACTTCGAAAAAATGCTTAAAATGACGGAAAATGTGGAAAAAAACAGTCTTAAACAATTTTCGAGTGCTTCAAATGCTAAAAATATCTCGAAAACCACATTTTACACTTTTTTAAACGTTGAAATTGCAAAAATCAGCTAAAAATTAGTGAGAAAAGCTTAAGCCTACGCCTAAGTCGAAGCTTAAGCCTAAGCCTAAGCCTAAGACTAAGCTTAAGCCTAAGACTAAGGCTAAGCCTAAACCTAAACCCAATCCAAAGCCTATGTTTAAGCCTAAGCCTAAGCCTATGGCCAAGCCGAAGCTAATCCATTAAAAAAATTTTAATTGAAAATCACAAAATTTTCACTTGAAAACGATTTTTCACTGAAAATCCCCTCAACTTTGCGACGCGGCCTAGTTTTTCAAATTCCTAGGCCACGTCGCAATGAGAAATAAAAGGTTATTCGTCAAATCTGACGAGTCTGGGAGAATTTGGTCTACTTGTACGTGATGTGGATGACGTGGTGTCGGGTCCATCGACAACAATAGTCGGAATTGTGAGGGACGTGCTGATCTTCGGCTGCGGCGGGAAATCTGCGTCAGGCACTGCCGGCAGGCTAATTGACATTTGTTGAAGGGACTCTGCAAGACTACAGGCATCATCTTGATCTTCCGGTTTCGCCGGTGGAATTGGTGTCGAGTCTTGCTCCGATCGTCGGGATGGGGAGCAATCCGTGTTGCGGCGGGAACGGAATGAAGAGCGGATCGACCCGCTGCTCCGGCGGCGTTTGTAGAATTGATCGATTACAATGTTTTCCAGTTTGATTACCTGAAAAATATGAAATTTTTACTAATTTGAAATTTCGAATCGTCTGATCCTTCTCAACATAAATTTTGATAGATTTCCCTAGAGGCTGGGAAATTGGGAAACATGATCATTTGTGCACTATAGTGAAGAAGAAACAATTGGCGGACAGTGCCCCTACAGTACTACTACAGTACCCCGATCATGCCCCCACTAACCCCAAACCAATATGCCTTCAAAAGACAAAAACATAGATACAGTAATCCTACAATAACCCCTACAGTACCCCTACAGTAATTCTGCTGTACCTCTACAGTACCTCTACAGTACTCCTACAGAACTACTACAGTACCCCAACCGTATCCCCCACTACCCCCAAACCAATATCCCTTCAAAAGAAAAAAAACCATTGTTTTCATAACTACAGTACTCCTACAGTACCCCTACAGTCCCCTGCAGTACCTCTACAGTAATCCGACAGTACTACTATAGTACCCCGACCATGTCTCCCACTAACCCCAAACCAAAATCCCTTCAAAAGGCAAAATTTATTTTTTTCATTACTACAGTAATCCTACAGTACCTCTACATTACTCCTGCAGTACCTTTACAATGATCCTACAGTACCCCGTCCATGTCCCCCACTAACCCCAAACCAATATCCCTTCAAAAGACAAAAACTCTTTGTTTTCATAACAACAGCAACCCTACAGTACTCCTACAGTACCCCCACTGTAATTCTGCAGTACCTTTACAGTAATCCTACAGTACCCCTACAGTACTACTACAGTACCACGACCAGGCCCCCCACTAACCCCAAACCAATATCCCTTCAAAAGAAAAAAAACCATTGTTTTCATAACTACAGTATTCCTACAGTAGCCCTGCAGTAGCCCTACAGTACTACTACGTACCCTTACATCATCCCCCCCCCCCCCACAATACTACGTTTTAGAGACTGTTAGAGAACATATGATTCTACGGAAGGAGAGAATCAGAGAAACAAGAGGTCAACTGGAGGACCAGTCTCCCCCATCTGGCCACCGTTCATTTGTGACCATGGTCCGCAATGTGTCTATTCCCTTCCAACTGCTCAAATTACCTCAAAAATCGATTGTCTATGTACTTCACCGATTGCTTATTGCAGATTTGTAAGTGGAGCTATATTTTTTTGTAAGTACATATTTAGAACATATATTTATTTTGCAGAATAGGATTTTCATTAATATCTCAAACTGCAAAGGAACGAACCAAACATCTTGGTCTGAAAGCCAAATGTGTCTGTATTGGAATAGATTCGCAAATATCGATTCTTATTTCCCTCCAACATGACCAAACACGTTTCATATTCTACACTAACGAATACCGAAACCCCGAGCATCGTCTTGAAGAGGAGGAATCAATTAAAATGTCTATTGATACCCGGCTGGGGGAATGGAAGACCCCGAAATGTTGTGTCAAACAATTTTTGGATCATGTTTTTGAAATATTTCATGAAAAAACGAAAGTTTTAAGTCTAAGATTTACAACTGATCATTACGAAAATGCTCTTTTTGATGATCTCGGCGGGTTGGAGATTGAATATTTCTACATGCATTCATCACCAAATTCGAAAAGTTTAACCAGTCAAAGAGCACTGAAACAATTTTCCCGTGCAGCAAAAATAATTAATATAAGCCATAATCCATTCCCAACAGAGTCATCAATAGAATTGCAAAGGATTTTAATACGAAACATGGGAATGGTTCAACTAAATCGACCAATGAACTATACTCTAAACGATCTATTCGTCACTAATGCTTCTACAGTCCAGGCTCAAATTCCTGTTAGAGATGTCAATACGTTCTTAAAACACTGGATTCGGGGAATCGACAGGAATTTTCATTTCGCTTATTTTTTCTTTGAAGATCACGAATTGGAAGTTGAAAATGCAATTGAAGAGCTCTTCAAGAATGTGAATTATCAAGTTGCACCAGCGGAAAGATTATTGATACTTTATCCGATCGGATATCAAGAGATCTTGCATAAAGGTGGTTATGATGTTCGACGAATTGATGGAACAGAGGCAACTATGGATGTTTATCGGAATCGGGCGTGGATGTACATTTCATCATATTGTAAGGTTCTAACCAGGGGTGTGCGGATAATAGCCGATTTAGCCGAGTTCGCCGATCGGCTAATTCGGCTAACTCGGCTAATATTAGCCGAATTATCCGTTAGCCGACCTTTTTACCGATTAGCCGAATTAGCCGTTAGCCGACTTTTTGGCAGTTCGGCTAATACGTAGTTATCCGTTAGCCGATTTTGGCCGATGTTAGCCGAATTCGCCGATCGGCTATTTCGGCTAATTCAACTAACATATTTTTTTGGAAAACAAAATGTGGTGAATTTGTATGATTTTTTCCTATTTGAACAGTCGTTCATCCCTGAATTTGCTCAATAACAGTGTAAAAATTAACCCAAAACCTGAATTAACAGAATGGACAAAAAAAAGCTTAACCAAATGAATATTTTCCGAATTAGCCGAATTAGCCGAAAATTAGCCGATTTGAATGACTGAGATTAGCCGAATTAGCCGTTAGCCGAAAGTTTTGAAATTAGCCGTTAGCCGAATTAGCCGTTAGCCGGTTCTCAAAAAATCGGCATTAGCCGATTTATCCGTTAGCCGAAAAAATCGGTTATCCGCACACCCCTGGTTCTAACCAAATCCCCCAGTGCTAGACTAGGAAATAGTCTTGTCAGAAATGCACTCTTTTATTTGCAGAATACCCGGTCAGATGTCAGTCACGCAATATGGATCACCATGTTCTATTTTCACACAGCCTATCCATCCGTGCACAAGAGCAACCGCAGCGACGATTTCCCAATAATCGAATTATTTTTCCAAACTTTGCCATTTATTAATTATCTCCAAATAATCCAAATTATCTTACCTTGTCTAAAGATTTGATAAACTCCGTCTCGTTGAGAACTTTGAAGTCGAAATTTGTCGAGTCGGACATAAGTTCCTTGAATTTCGGCACGGTGTCGTCGTTCTGCAAATCAAAAATTTGAACTGTGTTTGGATTTTGTTAATTTTTTTGTCCACAGAGCGCAAATGCATTTACCGAAAAAAAGAAACAACTTTTCACACTGCAACTTTTTCCTCACGAGGGACGAGGAAAAGTGGTTTCTAGGCCATGGCGTGGGCATTGTAATATGATGGATTACGGGAATACAAAACCCAAACTTTTCCCCAAACATGATACATATGATGCTTAGATGCTGAAATTACCTGATTTTCATAACGAGACCGCTGAAAAAGTTTTGAGGTTTCCAAAATTCAACTTTTTTGGTGAAAAAGTCGAGATTTTCGCACAAAAAGTTGAATTTTGAAAACCTCAAAACTTTTTCAGCGGTCTCTTTATGAAAATCAGGTAATTTCAGCATCTAATCATCATATGTATCATGTTTCAGAAAAAGTTTAGGTTTTGTATTCCCGTAATCCATCATTTTACATTGACCACTTTTACCGCTGCTTGCCCACTGAATACATAATTTTTTAACTTGGAAATTGTTTTAGCATCTGCAAAAAGTACTTATTTATCAGTTTTAATAAGAAAAAACGGGAAAAAGCTGTGAAAAACAAAAGAAAACAGGCGGAAAACAAAGCAAGATAAATGGCCGCTGAAACTTGTCGGCCCCTCGGCCATGGCCTAGAAACCACTTTTCCTCGTCCCTCGTGAGGAAAAAGTTGCAGTGATTTCAGAAAATGTTTTCACACCCACAAAAAGGACTGTAATCTCAAAATCTCACCTCCATATCACCAAATCGTACACAAAGCATTGCCAAATCATAGAAAACTCTCAGACGACTCGGATGAATCGCCCTTCGCCATATCCGACGTCCCATCATGAAAATCTCAGCGTACTCGTGCTTCACGTCGTGCCAGATCCGCTTTTTCTCGACAGGGTCAACCAAAATCGGCGCCAGGCGGTAATAGCAAGCGTAGATCGCTGATTCGTACCTGAAAAATGAAGATTATTAGCTCTGGTACATAAAAATGCCCTCACTAGTAGGTCTCCAAATAAGTTCCGGGTCAAAAATCATAACTTTTTTTGCCTTTTATAGATTTTTTTGAAACTTTGGGAATTTATGTTATCAACTATGACCTTTCATTTTGATATGGTCACAAAATTTTTTGACCACCCGGAGTGCCCTAACTTGGAGCCTTTTTTTTCAGGCATTTTTCTGATCTCGCTTCTTTGCAGCTTTGAACTAAGATTTGTGTGCGGATTTTACTTTGTTTAGAATACATCGTAAGAAATCAACAAAAGTTTGGAAAAAAATTCGTCCAAAAAATTTTTTTTTGGTCGGTCGTCAAAAAACTTCAAAAAATTTTTTTTTCGAAAGTTTTTGATTTTTAGTATAAAAATGATGTAACCATGTGTAAACTATTTTTAAACATACAAAACATTTGAGTTTGAAATTTGGATCTCGAGAAATACTCAAAAAACTCAAAAATTCTTCGAAAAAATTATGTTTTCTATTATCATTTGAGTGTGACGAACTTAGTTAAAACGTTTTGTATTTGTAAAAATAGTTCACACATGACTACATCATTTTTGTATGAAAAATCAAGAATTTTCGAAAAAAAAATTTTTTGACCACCGATCAAAAAAAAATTTTTGGACGGATTTTTTTCCAAACTTTTGTTGTTTTCTTACAATGTATTCTAAACAAAGCAAAGTCCGCACATAAACCTCAATTCAAAGCTGAAAAGGAGCGAGATCAGAACAATGCTTGAAAAAAATTGGCTTCGAGTTAGGGCACTCCTAGTGGTCAAAAATTTTTGTGACCATATCAAAATGAAAGATCATAGTTGATAACATAAATTCCCACAGTTTCAAAAAAAATCGATAAAATGCGAAAAAAGTTATGATTTTTGACCCGAAACTTATTTGGAGACCTAATAATTCGAAAGTGTTCTTTAAACAACAACTTTTATGATAAAAATAGAAAATCTTACCACGCCAAATAGCAATACTTTTTCGAAATCTCGTGCAGCCTATCCAACCAATCATAGCACAACTGTTTTCTCTCTTCAGGAGTTCCCTCTTCAGGATCCGAATATTGGAATTTGAACAGATCATTTGCATTCCAGTCGTCACCTTTCTTTCGGAGCCTCGCGATTTCATTCGTAGGTTTTCGGTTGAGCTTCGAGGCGACTCGGCGCAACGGGCGGTCTGAATATATAAATGTGCATAATTTTGTTTGAAGAAACGCATAGACGCTGAACTAATAAAATATAGTTGTGGTTTTTATCGAAAAATCTGAAAATTCAGCCTATTATGGCGGTTAAAAATTAAAATAAAAACTGGCTTCATTTCAGCTTAAATCTTGAATTTGGCCAACTTGTCAATCAAAGGTGTGCGGCGAATTTTTACTATACAATTTTGACCAAAACTATTGATTATGTCCCCAAAAATTTAGTAAAATGACACAAAATTGAGTTATTTTTATGCTTAAGCAGACACACGGAATTAAGTAGTTTTAGTGCTCCAAAATATATCAAAAAGTATCAAATTTTTCCGAGTTTGTCAAGAACGGCAAATTTGCCGAATTTGCCGAGCTCGACAGATTTTGAGATTTGTCGCAGCCGCTGGATCTTGATTTTCATTTGATAAGCACTCTTTAATACATATTTTGGTAATTTATTACTTCGCTTATTTAGGTACATTTTCGGTTTTTCCAAAATTTTGAGCTGTGAAATATTTTCTGTTAGTTTGCCCAACAAAACTAACGTAAAATACAACAATTAATACAATTCAAAAAAATTTAAATTTTCAAAAATCGTTTTTCCCTGTTTCTTACTACGTCTTTTGTCAATTTCACAGACCCTCTGTATGCTTCCATCAATCACGAAATGCTCATACTCGCCGACGTGCGGTGATTTCAAAAGATATCTTCGAAAAATGAAGAGAAGGTTGTACCCTGCGTCATCATCAGAGCATGCCCTATTTCTTGTGATAAAAACAAATGATTGGGGGGATGTTAAAGAAGATATTATAGGATGGGGAGTAGGCAGGCAGCGACAAGCACGTGGTCCCCCTACCGATACGTAACGATCTGGATGATCGAACATCGGATAGAGATTTATTTGGAATTAAGGATTTTTTGAAAATGGTCCGAAGGAAAATAGTTTGGATTGGTTTTTGCACGAGGTGTCAGAGTGCCACAACACGGTGTGATCTACAAAAAACGCGGGAAACGAGACGTAGAATTTCGAGCTGTTGTCGCACGGTTAAGAGCGTGCTGACGTCACACTTTTCTGGGCAAAAATTCCCGAATTTTTTGTAGATCAAGCCGTAAAGGGGCAGCCTGGCACCACGTGCTTTTGCTCTGTTTAATATCGAGAAAAATCGGAAAAATGTGCAATTCTCTCGCTCTCAGACCGCGGGAAAGGTAAATATCGGCCACGTTTTGGAAAAGCTCGGCCACCGATTTATCTCTCAGCACTATTTTTTTTTGGGAAAACTCAGTCATCGATTTGCTCATTGCGGTCACGTTTGAGAGTTTGGCTACGTTTCGGAAAACCTCGAGCACGTTTGAGAAAACTCGGCCACCGATTTTTTAGCGGCTTGAGAAAAGTTCGGCCTGCCTGGGAAAATCACGGCCACGTTAGAAAGCTCTGCCGCCGATACATTTTTGCCTGTCTAACGCGGTTTCTTGAACTTTTCTAAGTTAAAAGTATAAAAATTCGAGCCAAAGCTTCCGATTTTCCAAATTTTTTTCCAATTTCTGTGAAAAAAAAAACAATTTGCGGTTTTGCAGCGTGGTCAAGTTTTTTTGTATTTTTTTGCCAATTAACCAGTGCCGAAATTGTCAAACTTAAAGTCGGCAAAAACACCGCTAGAAAACGAGTCAGCTGTGTCTATCCCAGCTCCAGTACCCTCAACCCAAAAAATTTCCAATTTTTCAAAAACCAACCTGGAAGAGGATGAAGCTTTGCCTGACTTTTCCTTCGTTGCTGATCTACATCTGTATTCTCGCGTAGGCAACGCTTCATTTGGATCACACATCGACGATATTGTGATAAGAGAGCATTCGACACTTCTCCCTTCACTTTTCGCCACTGACGACGCAGAAAGCCCGGCTTTGGATTCATCTGGAATTGAGAGTTTATTTCAGATTTTTATTTAAGAATATATCATTTTTCAACAAAAATTTTGCATTTTACACATTATATTTATAGTAACATCACAAAATTAGCTAGACTCGAAAGAGAAACAATTGCAGGGATTTTGCAACGTGGCCGCTAAAGAGAAAACTTGGCATGGAAGTTGCCGGTATTTTTACAGTGCATTTTTCCCACTTCTACGACTTTGAAGGCGCGCGCATTTATACAAAATGGTCCCGTCATTGGTCTCGCCACGCGCTCAACAAATCAATGGGATGCGCGTGGCGAGACCATAGCGCGAAAATGCGCGCGCCTTTAAAGTCAAAAGTTGGAAAAAAAATGCACTGTAGTTGTTTCCATTTTTTTCTCGGCTACACAGATAGAGTGTTCAAATTTTTTGCATTATCACCAATTTTCGCGGGTATCAAATATGTTTTTTGTATAATTTTATTTTTTTTGAAAAATCAACAATTATCTTTTTTTTCTGATCCGTTTTCTTCATAGTTTTTCTATTTTATATACAAATTTTAAATACAAGTTAAATGCAAAAAGGGCAAAAATCCGAAGATGTTTCACTTCAGTGTACTAGAATAAAAATTTAGTTTTTTTAAAAATCCATTCTCATAGGTTTTATACTGGTTTTATGAACTTTTTCTGTTATAATTAAAAAATTTGATAAAGAAATCTTTCGGGAATAAATTTTTAATTTTTTTAAATATAAAATTCCATGAAAATCTAATTTTTCTCAATCAAATAAAATAGAAATCAGAAGTCGGCAGTTGTCGTTGGTTTGCCGATTTGCCGGAAATTTTAATTTTTGGCAAATGTCCGATTTGCCGTTTGCCGGATATCAAATTGCCGGAAATTTTTAAAGGGATCTTTTTATAGGACGGAAAAACTGTGCCTTTTTGAAATTTTTCCCGTTTTATTTAGATATTTTCATAGAATTTGCATACTTTTCAGAATAGATGTACGAACATTCATAGGATGCGTACAATTTTGCAGATTAAAATTGAAATTCTGAAATTTCCAGAAAAAAATATGCAAAACCACAATTTGCCGAAAATTTGCAAACTTGGAAAATCGGCAACTTGCCGGTTCAGTTCCGGCAAATTGCCAATTTGCCGTTTGCCGAAAAAAATCGTCATGTAAAGTTTTTCATCGATTTATTATTATTATTTTCAAATTGAAATCAACTTAGTTTTAAAAAAAACCAAAAAAGAAAAGTTTCCAACCTCTCTCCGCAACTTTCCAATCTCAAGCCTCTTTCGTTTGGAAGAAGTTAGTAAAGAGAAAGTTTTCATGATAATAAGAAGGATACGAGCAATCAGGAAAGAAAAAGAGTGTCATCCACCGCTAGGAATGTCCGATCAATCAAGAAGGGGCCCGGCTCCCAAGGAGTCAAAATAGTTGGAGAAGGCAAGGAAGAAGCTTCCCAAAAAGTGCATGACGCCACCGCCATCGCCGCCGCGTGAAATGTGATTTATTGCGGCGAGATTCGAAATGGAGATAGAATTGCTCCAAATCTCCCAGTTTGCAGGAAAAAAGAGCACAAAAACTCACATTTTTACTCGGCTCGACCTCACAGTCCACGATTTTCGACCGCATTAGTACATAGGTCTCTGGAAATTTTACGAGATCTCGACTGACGGGGAACGAAGAAGATGAGGAGGAAAAAATCAAAATGAGCACGAAAAGTTTAGTTAGAGCAATGAAAAGACACATGTGGTGTGGTTGCCGGGAGAGAACAACTGTGGGAAGCAGAGCTCGTGGGAGCAGAGGGACGGGGAGACGCAGAGAACGGAGAGTTATCTGAAAGATGAGCAGAGAAGATATGGGATAAGGGTGTCTGGAAGTAAAAATAGATCACGAGGATGCGTGGCCGTGAAACGGAAAACCTCGGCCACCAAGTTTTTGGGAACAATTTTGAAAGCCGCTCGATTTTGTTTGAATATTCCCAAAACAAAAATTTCAAAAATGTTGCGAAACAAATATGAATTGAGGACTTGAAGGTAGGGAGGCAAGGCTAAATTTTCATTACATGCCTACGTGCCTACGTTTCATTTTTATTATTTTCGACTTCGGATCACCAGAAGTTAGCAGATGTCTAGGGCAATCAGGTTCTGGGAGAGCTTTCAGTTGACCAATGAACTTTTTTTTCTATGGTGTATATAATTTTTAAATACATTTTCCGACTTTTCAACAAAAAAAACTATGCCTACGTTCCTACGTGCCTACGTGCTTAAGTGCCTGAATACCTCCCTACATGCCTGTTTATAAAACTACCTACCTTTTTGAAACTTCAGTGTGTAAATAGCTGCACAAATAGGCACAAAATAGGCAGGCACCTTGAGCCTACATAAAAATTTTGAGAACTAAAAAAAATCATCTCAAATACCTCTTTTTAACCCGTTTTAAAATATGTAGTATGCCCCGAACGCCCAAATAAAAAAGTGATTGAATTTCACAAAAAAATCAACAGAAAATAGTATTTTGGGGAATACTGTTCCATTTACAGAACACCTCGTGAAACTTGATAGTTTCGTGTAAATATCGTGTAAATAGTAAAATTGTTCAGAATTTCTATTTGTAGGGTTCTTTGGAAGAACGTTTTATTTTTAGCTAGCTACAGTAACCAGCTGAAGAGGCACGTAGGCACGTAGGCACGTAAGCACGTAGGCACGTAGGCACGTAGGCACGTAGGTACCCAGGCACCTATGCACATTGTCACGTAGGCACTTAGGCACGTAGGCATGTAGGCACGTTGGCACATTGGCATGTAGGCGCCGCTTTTTTGTTGAAAAAGTCAAAAAATGTACTTAAAAAGTAAAGGAAACTATTGAAAAAAGTTTTTTTCTAAACGAAAGACCAGAAAAAGTAAAAACATAAAAAAACGGAAAAAAAAGTTCATTGGCCAAGCTCTCCCAGAGAACCTAATTGCCCTAGACATTTGCTAATTTCTGGTGCTCCGAGGTCGAAAATAAAGCTTAAACTTTATCCTCAGCCCCTTGACTCAGCGTCAGACAGGCTTTTGTTTCGAAATTTAGCCAATTTCACAAGTTTTGCGTCATCAGACGGACCTTCCGGTCCGGGGAAGAACAAAAAACAATAATTACACTAGAACAGATGACCACTCGAGAGGGGGTTTTGCAAGTAAGTGACCAACAGCTTTTCTAGTGAAAGAGAAAAATTGTTTTCTAGTGTTTTCTAGTGAGAGAAAGTAAAAATAGTGATTAGCTCTCTCTCTCTGAAAAACAAAAGTAATTATGGGATCCATTAGGTTTTTGAATTATTATCAAAATATTAAATTTGTCACATCAAATTTGAATCCAGCCAATCCCGCGAAAAATCCCCTCTCGATTTCGGATGCCGAAAATTGGCTCGAATCGAGAGATGAAAAATTCGGGAGATGCTGGAATCAAATAAGACTCCGCCTACTTTCTTTTAAATTTCCACCGGTCACCGCAAAAATGAAAAGGGTGGGTAATATCTGGCGGCCGACATCCCACGACTTCCGCGCCTCCTTGTGAATAAAGTTAGGAAGCCGCGCCCACAGAGTTGGTGTGCATTTTGAAGGGCGTGGCTTCCTAACTTTATTCACAAGGAGGCGCGGAAGTCGTGGGATGTCGGCCGCCAGATATTACCCACCCTTTTCATTTTTGCGGCTGCCGCGCCAGCCTTGCGGCGACCTCCGCCTGCCTCGCGCCGCGCCTCCTGTATAGTGCGGCGCGGAACCCGAAAAGTGTCGGCCGCGGAGAAAGAACCACCTTTAAAATAGGCTCAGCGTATAGCTTGGCTCTGTGAAAAACTTGAAAACATTAAACACTAGCCGAAATTCACGTTTTTAACTTAAAATTTCAATTTTCCCGCCAACCATATGTTACAAGTGCGCTCCAGTGATAATGTTGAAAAACGGCAATTTTTAGCTCTTTTCAACAGTTTTAGTATAAAAAAAACGAGGATTTGTCAAATTTTTACTCGAAAACCTCAAAATCTAGTCAACATTTACAATTTTAACCTAAAAATTCCAATTTCCGCACGGTGTACAGCAACTAGATGAGTGCAAGCGCGCTCTACCGAACAAACCCAAATTTGACCGGTTAGGAAATTTCAATCAAAAAATTTTTTAATAGAAAAGATAGAGAATTTTATTGCGGTCATTTTTCATATGCATCGCAAAATCAAATTTGGGGTTAGTTTTCGAGATAGCTGCCAATATAGGTTTTCAGACTAAGTATCATGAACCAACCCATCTAGTTTCTGTGCTACCGTGTCCGGCGGACCGCACGGTGCAAATGCGCTCCAGTGATAAAATGTGGGAAGATTGTATTTTTTGGTAATTTACCAAATTTACCGAAAATTTATTTCAAAAAGTACAAAGCCGGATAAAACGCTAAACTTGTCTATTGCAAACAAGGATAAATACACGAAAAAAAACGAATAGCTCAGCCCATATATACACATACAATGGGTTTGACTCGTCAGTCACATAGAATAATATATATCCTCAATGGCATGCGAGGTACATACACACATTTTCCATGTACAACAAGGTCCTTTTTCTCGGGAGAGATAGAAATAGATGATGAAGCTCAGAGGAGGAGGAACATTTTGAGCTAGTCTCCCTGACCTGCTCATGAGAAAAGAGGCCACAAATTTTTGTTTAACCTGTAAAAAGGGTTAAAAAAACTTTTGATATGAGAAAAAACATCAATTTTTGCAGAATTTCTGGCGGTTTTCAAGAATAATATTGGCGGAAAATTAAGCTTTGTCAGGAAAATGTTTTGAAGTGAAATTTCAAAATTTACAAAAATTCAAATTTTTCATAAAAAACTATTTACGAAATATTCGAATTTTCTGAGAAAAGGGTTGGCGGAAGTTCAAATTTTGTTTGAACAATTTTGGCGGGGATTCAAATTTTATGAATTGGATTTTATAATTGGTAATGGAATTCAATTTTTTTTTTGAAAAAATTTTAGGCTGGAATTTCAAAATTTGTTAAGAAGCTTTAGCGGGTAATTCAAATTTTCTTAGAAAAATTTTGGCCGGGATTCAACTTTATGAGAAAAAAAATCGGTGGCAAATTCTAATTTTGTTAAAAATTGTTTTCTAAAAATTCTAATTTTTCAGAAAGTAGGCTGGAAGTTCCAATTTTCTCAGAAAAAAATTATCGGGAATTTTAAATGTTACGGAAACATTTTTTGGTGAAAATTCAAATTTTGCTAAAAATTTTTTGAGACTCTGAAATCCACTGCAAATTTTTTCGAACGAGGGACGAGGCAAAAAGGTTTCTAGGCCATGGCCGAGTCCCCGACAAATTTCAGCGGCCATTTATCTTGCTTTGTTTTCTGCGTGTTTTCTTTCATTTTTCACCGATTTTTTTCGTTTTTTCTTATCAAAACAAATAAATAAATATTTATTGCAGATGCTAAAACAATTTCCAAGTGAAAAAATTGAGAATTCAGTCGGCAAGTAGCAGTGAAAGTGGGCAATGTAATATGATGGATTACGGCTATACAAAACCCAAACTTTTTCTGAAACATGATATATATGCTTTTAAAATGCTGAAAGTATGTGATTTTCATAACGAGACAGCTAAAAAAGTTTTTAGATTTTCAAAATTCAACATTTTGTGTCAAAATCTCGACTTTTTTACCAAAAAAGTTGAATTTTGAAAATCTCAAAACTTTTTCAGCGGTCTCGTTATGAAAATCAGGTACTTTTAGCATCTAAACATCATATGTATCATGTTTGGGGAAAAGTTTGGGTTTTGTATTCCCGTAATCCATCATATTACAATGCCCACTTTCACCGCTACTTGCCGGCTGAATTCACAATTTTTTCATCTGGAAATTATTTTAGCATTAACAAAAAATATGTATTTATCAGTTTGAATAAGAAAACACGGGAAAAATCGGTGAAAAACACAAGCAAACAAAGCAAATGCGGTGTATTGTGTGCAAACACCGATTTTTCGCATTTTTTCTCAGCCCTCGTTCGAAAAAAGTTGCAGTGAAATCTTATAACTACAAAAAATAAAAATTCAAAAAAATTCCTCACGGAGGTAGATTAAAAAGAAAGATGCAATATAGCATCTTTTATGACTCTAAAAATAAGGCGTTGCACACACGCAAACCAATTTGTGCATCCGGACAGCATCGTCTAAATCGAGTTAAGGAGGGGGGGCCCGGACGATGGCTCCAGCTCAATTTGACTCAGTTCTGACGTCATTCTGGGATGACTGAAGAGAGATAGAAAGAGAGAAAAAGTGAACTAAAACGTGCAAGTAGAGAAAGTATCGGATGGAATATAATAAAATGATCAAATAATAGACAGTAGCGCTTTTTTTGTGTGTATTGGTGTGCTGCGGCTGCTGGTATTTGACTTTTGACACTATTTGTTTTTTGAACGATTTGAAAGTGAAAAAGAGAGGAAAGTAAAACTTTCTGGTAATTTTTTTTTGGTATTTGATTAATCAAAAATGAAATGTACTGCTGAAAAAAATAATTATAAAGTTTACAACTTTAGTTTAAGAAAACTTCTTCTGGAAAATTTTAATGTTTTTGAGTTTTAAGTAAATATAATGATTTTTTCTCTTTACAAGGGAAGGCTCTGAACTCGTTATCGGACTTCGTTACGCCATTATATACATTCGATAGAGAATGGTTACAGATGATCACTCAAAAAAATTTAGCTGCTTTAGAGCAGGTTCGACCAAGTTACGACATTTTGAAGTTGCCGAAAAAAAAATCCTTGATGCGCCCCTTTGTAATAGATTTAAAATAGTAAAAAACATTTATTATACAAGTTTTAGCCCATCACTCTCAAAAAAACCCTTAAATTAATCTACATATCCTGTGAAAAATTCCAAAAAGTAGATGTTCATGTAGATCAATTCAAGGGTTTTTTTGAGAATTATAAACTGAAACTTGTATGGTATGATTTTTCCATCATTTCCAACTATTTGAAAACATTTATATCAATTTTTAGAAAAACAATTTTTTTATTGAATTTTTTGGAATTTTTAAAAAGGGGTATTTTGACACTTTCAAAATGTCGTAACTTGGTCGAACCTGCTCTGAAGCAGCTAAATTTTTTGGAGTGATCATTTGTAACTATTCTCTATCGAATGTATATAGTGGCGTAACGAAGTCCGATAACAAGTTCAGAGCCTTCCCTTGTTAGAAGTAGAAAAACTGAAAGTATTTTGTTCTAGAAATTTTAAGATTAAAACAAATCGTATTTTCAAAAATATTCCAGAATTTTTGTGCACTCCTAACATCCTCTAAAATGAACAAAAAGGCAAAAATCGTCTATAGAGCTGGAATGGGCGGCAAACGTTTTTTCCGGCAAATCGGCAAACCGGTAAATTGCCGGAAAAACGGCAATCGTCGAAACGTTTCGGCAAATTGTGACTTTGCAAATTTTTCTGGAAATTTCAGAATTTTAATTTTAATCGGCAAATTTGTACACATCCTATGAATGTTACTACATCTATTTTGAAAAGTAAGCAAATTCTATAAAAATATTCAAAGAAACGGGAAAAGAATTTCAAAAGGGCAAAGCTTCAAGTGTTTCCAACTTATAAAAAATCCCTTTAACAATATCCTGCAAATTGATGTTCAGCAAACGGCAAATTGGCAATTCGCCAAAAATGAAAAAAAAAACGGCAAATTGGAAGACCGGCAATTTGACAATTTGCCAAATTGTCAAATTTGTTTTTTTCAAATTGGTATCAAATGTCTGAAAACTTTTTGAATTTTTCAGAAGTTTTTTTTGGTAAAAATATATATTTCCAACAATAACAATATGTTTTGAAACATTTCAAATTGTCATGCAGTTTTTTTTATTTTCAAATTTTTTCAAATTTGTTTTCCTTTTTTTTTGCCAAATACCTTTTCCTCTGTGTGTCATCATTAAAACAAAATTGCATTCCATTTTATACAGACAACAACAACAATAACAAACAACAGTTTTTCACTTTTCCACAGTGTAATGTGATGGCTAACAACCTGGCAACCCAAAAAAAAAACGAGAATTAGAATTCAGATAACAATCAGCTTTAATTTTAGCTGGGAAATTGGACTCTTTGAACAAATAAAAAAAGAAAATCCTTCTTGTAAAAATTAATGGAAAAGGAACAAATTTCAGATTGAACTTTTGATAGGCGAATTGGGACTGTCAAACAGGACATCCGATTTTAAAAAAAAATTGTTAAAAATTCACAGTGCCAAAATAGCGAAATATCGTAGTTATTAAAGTTTTTATTTGCAGTCAAAATTTTTGAAATTACCCAAAAAATAGGTTATTATAAATTAAAAACACGAATTTATACTTTTTTGTGTGCATAACTACTACTTTAATTTTCTCTTTTTGATTTTAAAGTGCACTATTTAATAACTCAATTAGTTTCAGAAATCTTCATAAAAGCTCAATGTCAAATTAAATTTAAATTCTGATATCATATTTTAACAATACATACGTGTTGTTTAATGTTTTTTCTGTCCCCCTCCCCGCAAATTTGTTACAAAAAATTGCCTGCAAAGTGTGTAATTTCCTACCCTGACCCCGGCGACTGCATTATTTTCAAGCCAGAAACGGGCGGAGCCAACCGTGCCTTATAAGCCAGAAGTTCGGGAGTCATTTTCAGCAACGCAACAATGGACCTCGAACAACGAATCAAGGCTTACCGCTTTGTGGCCTATTCGGCAGTCGCTTTTTCGGTGGTTGCTGTGATTTCCGTAAGTTTTTGAGCTTCTGGAAATTCTGGAATTTTTTAGAACTGAAATTCAAATATGATAAATTGAGTTTTTATCAGAGATTTTGAATTTGAATTTCCCGCCAAAATTTTTCTCCAATATTCAAATTTCCAGGTCTCTGTGACTCTGCCGATGGTGTACAACTATGTTCATCACGTCAAGCGATCCATGCAAACTGAAATCAACTTCTGTAAGGGCTCCGCAAAAGATATCTGGACAGAGGTGAACCATCTGAAATCAATCCCCGCCAGCCGTAACCGTACAGCACGTCAAGCTGGTTACGACGCAGGTGTCAATGGAGGAGGATCTGAAGCATCTGGTGCACCCGGTAACTGTGAAGCTTGTTGTCTTCCTGGAGCAGCCGGGCCTGCTGGAACTCCCGGAAAACCTGGTCGCCCAGGAAAGGCCGGAGCCCCAGGACTCCCTGGTAACCCAGGACGGCCACCACAGCAACCATGTGAGCCAATTACCCCACCACCATGCAAACCCTGTCCCCAGGGACCAGCTGGACCACCAGGGCCACCAGGACCAGCTGGGGATGCTGGATCCGACGGGAGCCCTGGAGCACCGGGAAGCGATGGGCAACCGGGAGCAGCTGGAGACAAGGGGCCTGCCGGGCCAAATGGAAACCCAGGAGCACCGGGATCCCCTGGAAAACCGGGAGAAGATGGAAAATCCGAGCCAATCACCCCAGGAGCACCAGGACCTGCTGGACCACCAGGACCACAAGGACCACCGGGAGCCCCCGGACAGCCAGGACACGATGGTCAACCAGGGACACCTGGACCAAAGGGACCAAATGGAAATCCAGGTGCTCCGGGAGCCGATGGAAATCCTGGAACACCAGGAGTTGCTGGAGTCGCTGGAAGTGGTGGAGAGAAGGGAGTATGTCCGAAATATTGTGCCATCGATGGAGGTGTCTTCTTTGAGGATGGAAGTCGGCGTTAAATGTTCGTTTTCGAGAAATAAATCATTTAATTTTCAATATTTTTTTTGTTGCAAAAAATTTAATTTTGGCGGAAAGTTCAAATTTAAATTTCCGACAATTTTTGGCAAATTTTTTAAATATTTTCCCGCTGAATATTCTACTTCTCAAACAACTAAGGTTTTGGCGCAAAATTCCAACTTTCAAAAATATTGGCGGGAAATTAAAAAAAAATTATTTCGGAAACGAGAATTGAATATTTGATTTAAAATTTCGGAATACGAAGTTTAGTTTTAAAAATTATTTGAAATTCATTTCAAAAAATTTGGTGAATATTCCTTTGTTTTTTGGTTGGATGTTCAAATGTTCAATTTTCAAAAATTTGGCGCGAAATTTAAAAAAAAAAAAATTTTAAATAAAAAAGAATTTCAATTGGAAATTCAACTTTTTGATTTAAAAATTTTAAACAAAATTATGGCGGGAAATTCAAAAATTTTAAATCTCAACATTCTGTCGTTTGAGTTTTTAATAAATTTTTCAATTAAAATTTTTTGGCGGGAAAAAAAAATAAACTTGTGAAAAAATCTGGGTGCGATCTTTAAATTCAAATTTCCTATCAATTTTCAACAAAAAATTCAAAAAAAAAAAAAAAATTCCGACCGGTTTTGCTGGAATTTCAAATTTAAAATTTTCAAAAATCTTCCCGGAAATAGATTCTTCCCAAACTTTCGGCAAATTCGAAATTTTTAATAAATTCATGTGGTGTCAGAGTGTCTCATTTTGGTTTGATCTAGGTAGATCTTCGAAAAATGCGGGAAAATGAGACGCAGACTTGTCTAGTGATTTTGAATGGTTAAGAACGTGCTGCCGTCACAATTTTTTGGCAAAAAAGTTCCGCATTTTTTGTATTAGGTTGAGCAAAAAGTCTTTGCAAAATTTGTATTTTTCTTCATTTCTCAGCGTTAATTCATTTTTTTCTGATTCTGTTTTTTTATTTGCATAGTACGTAATGTGCATGTTTAATATATTTAAAAAAACTTTTGGGTGCTGTTCAAAATGACCGAGAATTTGCTCGCCGAACGTCACGCCCTCCGAGGGGTTTTTCTGTACGAGTTCCCCCAAAGCTGCAATTGCAACGAAGCTCGTCGTAACATGTGTGCAGTGTTAGGCAAGAACTCTGTCACCTACAATACCATGAAGTTTTGGTTCGAAAAGTTCACGAAAAAGAACTACGATCTCGATGATAAACCAAGATAAGATCGCTCTCGTTTGGATATCGATGAGGATATTTCGAGAGCCCTGGAAGATGATTCAAGAGCAACGTCACGCGAACTTTCTGCGACTCTCAAGCATCCCCAAAGAATCATCATCAATCATCTCCAAAAAACCGGAAAGATAGAAAAGTTCGGTCAACTCGTTCCTCACAAATTGTCCGATTCTCAGAAAAATTGCTTTGTGACCTCTCTCTTTCGCTGCTCACTAGGAAACGAACAACGGACTGGGTTAAAGATATCATTACTGGAAATGATAAATGGGTATTGTATGTTAGCCATACCAGGAAAAAAGAGTGGGTCCTGGTCGAGGAAACCGCGACACCTGACCTCAAATGAGAACTTCACGGAAAAAAGTGCTTCTCTCAATTGGGCGGGACAGTAAAAGTGTCATTTCCAGAGAGCTTCTTCCAGACTTTGCTACAATCAGCGCTGGCCTATACTGCATTTAATTGGAAAAGGTGGTCCATGCTCATCGATTACATCGCCCTAGAGGATCAAAGTTGTTGCTGCTCCATGACAACGCAAGACCGCATACAACTTTTAAGACCCGCCAGAAGCTCCAGACAGTCGGAATCCAAATTTTGTCTTACCCATAGTATTCGCCGGGCTTGGCTCCTACTGACTACCATCTGTTCCGCTCACTCCAGAATCACTTTGCCGGGCAGAAGTTTCATGATCGAAAGGTCGTCGAAACGGGGTTGGACGACTTCTTTGCCTCCTAATCGCAGGAGTTCTAGGCGGAGGGTACTGTTCAACTTCCGTTGCGTTGGCAAGAAGTCATAGGCATTAATGGTAAATATATTACCCATTGAATCTTGTTCGCTTTGAAAAAATACTACTTCCAAAAAAAAAAAAAATTTTGCAAAGACTTTTTGCTCAACCTAATAGATCAAACCTTAATGGGACTGTTTGACACCACGAGTAAATTTAATAATATTTTACCGGAAATTCAAAGTTTAAACTACTTTTTCAAGCGTTATTTTTTAAATTGAAATATTGAATATTAATCTGAAAATTAAACTGCCCAATTTCCAATTCCCGAATTCCCAAAAAAAAGTAGGTTTCGATTTACCCAATGGTGAATAATCCAGTACACTCGCCTGCCAAAAAAAGCTGTGCAAATACATAATTGCGATCTCATCATCATCATCATTGCGCATACATACCCCCACAGAAATACCATACAAAATAATAATAAATTGTATTATGAAATGGGGAAAAACCGAACGGCCAGGAATAAATACAGTCGTCATTTTCCCCAGCACCTGACACAAATATACCAACATGCCAGCTTTTTTGCCGTATTTCATTTCATTTGTATTTGTATTACATATTGAAGGTTCTAAGTTCAAACGACAGCTCTATCTATGTGGATCACAACCGTATCAGTTTTATTCCACAAACCGTAAGTTGGCAAATTTTAGGGGCTTGTAACTCTGTTGGTTTTCAATTTATCAAAAAATTGTTAACTGAAATAATAATTCGTATTTAATTTTCTATAATTTTGTAGTTAAAATTATGTTGATAGCTTTGAAATGAACTGAGATATGAGCAGCTAAACATGAAGCGTGTATGCTTATGCTGGAAACGTGAGCATTTGATAAAGCAGCAATAAACAAAAATTGAGCATTTTGAATCGTCGAGTTCGAGTTCTAATATTATTTTCCTCAATTTGGAATACAGTTGGAGGCGATTTCCGGGCCTACCTAGTACCTACCTATGCCTGCCATGTGCCTACCAAGACTTGTCTACTACCTACTAACGCTTTTGTCATGCCTACATAATATTGCTTTAGTCTACGCCTGGATTATGCCTACCTAGGCTTGCCTAGAGCATACCTATGTTTGCCTTGTACCTACCTACATATGTCAAGAGTTTACCTACGCCCAACTGTCTCGTGCCTACCTAGTATCTATATGTGTGCCTATCTGGTACCAACATAGGCTTTCCTCGTGGCAATCTACCCATGCCTTGTGCCTACCTATGCATACCTTGTGCCTACTTATGCCTGCCTAAACTTGTCTAGTAACTACCAACGTGATCCTTTGTCATGCCTACGTACCCTTACCTTTGATCTATCTACGCATGCATTATGCCAACCTGTACCTACCTGCCTTGCACCTACCTACATTTGTCTTGTGCCTAACAATGTTTGTCTGTGTTGCCTACCTGTTTCCCTACTGACGCATGCCTAGAATCTACCTACGACTGCCTATAGGCACAAAGCAGGCAGAAGGCAGGCGTAAGCCGCATAGAAAACAGTCAAAACACGTTAAGTGTAAAAATTACCCGAATTTCAGCCTGCCCATCATCACAATCGTGTCCGAATGGCGGGATATTCATGAACATCGCTTGCGAGCAATCTTATCAATGTACCCCTTATTATTCGGGAGTCTCCACGTGTATTAACAATTTTTGCTGTACGTCACCTAATTCTCAGAATGTCCCGAATCCGATTATAACAACAACAACTACGAGAGCTCCAGGTTTTGGTGAGTACAGCTCTTTTTATAATTCCATAAAACTAGGTTATCCAACAGGAATCTGCCCATCAGGCCAGCTATCCGAAGTACGGTGTACTACACGTGGACAATGCGCGGCCGGTCAAACATGTATCAGTGGGCTTTGTTGTACGACGACTGGTAACGAGTGGAATGGTAGGCAAATTTCGAAACTTTTCTTCTGTTAATTCTTTAATTCCAGTAGCCTGTGGAGGACAGCCCGCGTTGGGGTCCTGTGACATGTCGGGACGATGCTCTGCATTATCTCAAATATGCACATCGACGAATTACTGCTGTGAATGTCCATATGGACAAGCTTACGGGACTTGTGGGAATGTAAGTAATACACTTTGATAGCTCATATCTCGGTTCAATTCAAAGTTAGCAAAAAATGTTTAACTGCAAAACTATAGAGAAAAAAATGAAAAATATTTTACTTGTTTGCAACTTTTTGATAAAACCAAAACCAATTGAGATATAAACTGTCAAAGTCAAAGTTTAGCAAAAATCTAAAATCTAATAATCATACTAGCTTTGAAAAGTTGGTGCATCAATAAGAGCATGAGAGGAATATGAAATCATTGTTGAAAATTAGAATACATAAATTTAAAATATACTATCTTAAACATTACAAAGCAGGTGGGCGATATGCCGGCCTGCCTACCTGCCTGCCTAACACCTAATTCTGAGCTTGGACGGGAATTCGAGGATTTGATGTTTTAACATATGCAGGGGGAGACACTATGGCAGTTGGCAAGCTCGTAGGTAGGCAGGCAAGTGTTTCGTTGTTGCCTGCATGCCTACCTACCGCCAGTCTCGCCTTATTTTGGCTTAATTGCTAATTCAATTAATAATAGTTATTTTTTTAGTTTTAATGTTTTTCTCCAGAACGCATGGGCGTAGGCAAAAGGTAGGCGTAGGCCCACTTTAAAGTAAGCAGGCAGGCATAATTAGGCCTACCGGGAAACCACTGTGTATTTTCGTCTCTATTGAATCTTATATTTTAATGAAAAATGTTTAGGAAAAGTGAGCTAAAAGTGTGGTCAATTTACACATTTTAACTTTTTTTTATTAAAAAAAACTCGGCCACCAATTTCTCTTCCAGGGAATCTGCCCAAATGGATTTTCCTGCCAAGCAAATGGCAATTGCTGTCCCTCGTGTCCAAATAATCAGACACCTTTTGGAAGCTGTGTTGCAAACCGGTGTGGTGGTGGAAGAACCTGCCGGAGTGGGAATATTTGCTGTTAATTCTACTTTTACCGTTCATATATCGGTTTATTATAAAGATGTTTAAAAACATTAAATGCAGAGTTATTGTGTTTATTAACAATTTTCGATTTCCAAGGATAACCAAGATATGGGTTGTCAAAGTTGAGCTATAGAGCATTCTTGATGCACCATGTCTTAAACATTGGCAGCTCACACATCTCGGTTAATTTTGATATTATTAAAACATGTTTAACTACAAACTTATGGAAAATTAAATAAGCAATATTTAGCTAGTTGAAAATTTTTTGATAACTTCAACGTGAGCCGAGATGTGGGCTGTCAAAGTTGAGAGCATACTCGATGCACAATGTCTTGTACCACGTTACTTTAATTGCTCATATCTCGGTTGATTTTAATGCTATCAAAAAATTATCAACTACAAATATATAGAAAAAGAAATTACAAACATTTTGTTAGTTGAAATTTTTTTGATAAATCCAAATACAGCTGAGATATGAACTGGCAAAGTTTTAACAAAAATTGGAAAAAAAAATAAAAATTGAGTTTATTTGGTTTCAACATACATAGTAGTTAATAAATATACAATACAAGCTTATAGTTTCTGTATTAGCAAATAAAGAAAATATATATATATATATGTAATTAAGAAAATGTCGAAAAAAAAGTAGTTACATGCGTGTTGTTCTCCGCTTCAAGTTGTGACACCCGTTTTGAATAGTACAGAGTATAGGAAAGTGGGGGGTTAAGTAGAAGTTTATATGAAGATGTTCCTGTCAAGTTTGACTCTTCTCGAGACGATCAATCTAGAAAAATGTACAGAGAGTGTACGGTAAGGTACTGAAGGTAGACATGCAAGAAACGAAATAAAGGGGTACTGGGAGTTGAAATTTTTTGAAATTTTTTTTCACATTGAAATTGAAATTTTTATCAGATCTCCACATTCAAATAGATTTTGACCTATTTTTCAAATGATTTTCAGACAAAAAATAAAAAAAAATTCTGTTGAAAGTTTTGAAAATTGCCTGAAAACTTTTAAAAAAATACAAAAAAAAATACAAAATTTGGAATGTCAAGTTTTTAAACGATTTTTTTTCCAAATTATTCAAACTCACGTGAAGTCAGAACAGTCTCATTTCGCTTTGATCTTTGAAAAATGCGGCAGAAGAGACGCAGACATCTCATCATGATTGCACATGGTTAAGCTGACGTCACAATTGTTCTGGGGTCACAATTCTTCTGGAAAAATATTCCCGCATTTTTCGTAGATCAAATCGCAATGAGACAGATTTTTCCGATTTTCTATAATTATTTTACTATGAAATCAGGAACTTTAACAAAAACCAAAATTCTATAATTTTCAGTTTGATCTTATTAAAATTATACTTTAAATACAAAAAAGTTCTTTGAAAATTACAGAAAAAAACCGAATTTTAAAATATTTTTAATTTGAAAAAAATTATCGATTTCTGTGAAATTCCAAAAAAAAAAAAACTAATTTTTGTAAGTTTGAGCAAAAATTTGCAAAATTTAACTTTCCCAAAAATTTCAAAGCAATACCAATACCCCAACTAAATGGATAGAAGAAAGAAAATTATTACAAAAACAGAACATTTGGGGGAAAAACACAAAAGCAACCGGTTGGGGAAAGAAAAAAAAATAAAACGGAAAATGACTAATTGAGTACGGAACTAACGAGTAGCTCTCCCTGTCGGGACCAATCACAGAACAGATAGTAGCGGAGAAGCATTCGGTATTTGCCAGAGAACAGCATGTAGACACAGATGTTGCATGAAGCATTGATGATCACCTGGAATAAATCAATAATACTGATTTTCATGCGCTGACGAAAAATACAAAAATGTATTTTTATACAGTTTTCCCCCTATTCATGTGTGCAGAAACATTTAAAAAAACGCATGCATTTTTTGCATTTTCCGACATTTTTCTACATCGGTTATGGCACGTGGTCGCTGGCTGTCCTTTTGCATAAGTTTGAAGCAAACGCGCCTCATTGAGAATTCACGTTGGCGCCAACTCTCGCTATCCATTGGGCGTGAGAGACGCAGATACAGTGCGTACAAGTTCTATACGCCACCCCCTAAATTTATGCCTGTGGCCACGTCTGTGCTTTCAAAAAAATTTCTGTTGATGCCATTCGATTCCAAATCTTAAAAAACCTATAGGCCCAAATTTTCATGACCTTACCTCAATAATTAAAAAAATTAGGTCAATAAATCGAAAAATTGGCCGTACAACTTCTATACGCCACCCTCGATTTTTTGATGATTTTTCAAAAATTTACAATTTTTGAGAAGAAGTTGAACAGCACATTAATAAATTTGAGTGAATTTCGGTGCACAGTAGCTTTTCCTACAACCATAGAACAATTTTGTCCCAATTCGTAGATCCATGGAGTGCCAATGGCACCAGAGGGCCTGAAACGTGGATTTCTGCTCCCACGTGAGATATAACCTCAAAAGTTTGAGGATATGTTCTAGATACTATTCAAACATTTCATGCAAATTTTGGCATAAATTGGACTGTTCCTCGTCTCGATAGAAACACATTCATGTAAGGTCTAGCCACTTTTTGGCTACTGGAATGCTTAGAGGCCGAAATCACGGCGCCCGTGCCTTTTAGAGAGATTGAAGCATAAAAAATATTGAGATTACCACAATTAAATCACTATTTTTATTCATATGTTCGTCATCTCACCTCTTATCCGAAGAAAATGCGGAGCATCAAAAATTTGTGTGTTTTCAGTGCATTTCTACTGTGGTTTCAAGTTAAAACTTTTCTAAATCGCTAGAGCGCTTGATGATAGTAACCTTGATTGTTGCGTTCAAGAACAATACTACGAAATCTGCTGTAGCTCAATCGCAAAAATGCATCCCCACTGGATTCATGTGCACCGTGATTTCGGCCTCTAAGCATGCCAGTAGCCAAAAAGTGGCTAGACCTTACTGAAATGTTTTAATATCAGCACGAAGAACCGCCCAAATCAGACCAAAATTTACCTGAGATGTTGGAATAGTGTCTAGAACATATCCCCACACTTTCGAGGTTATATCTCACGTGGGAGCCATAATCCACGTTACAGGCTCTTTGGCGCTCCACAGTAAATCGGGTTGGGACAAAAATGTTTTGTGGTCGTAGGAAAAGTTACTCTTTGCTGATATTCAATCAAATTTATAAATATTCTCTTCAACTACCTCTTTAAAATCAAAAGTTTTGAAAAAATCGTCAAAAAATTGAGGGTGGCGTATAGAAGTTGTACGGCCAATTTTTCGGTTTATTGACCTAATTTATTTAGTTTTTGAGGTACGGTCATGAAAATTCAGGCTCATAGGTTTTTTAGGATTTGGAATCAAATGGCATCAGCAGAATTCTTCTAAAAAATTCAGACGTGCCCACATGCATAAATTTAGGGGGTGGCGTATAGAACTTGTACGCACTGTACTACTTTTTTCTCTGGACGTGAAAAACGCAAAGAACCGTTTTGCCGTCTGCATCTCTTCTTTCACACGCTATTTTGGCTGTGGACGAGGAATTCTCCTCTTCCAGGATTTCTAGGCCATTTTCTCACATTTCTCAAGTTTTCTCGTCCGCGAGAAAACGTGAATTTTGAGACAGCCAGCGAGCACGTGTTATGGGGTTATTCATGTGATGACAAAAAATGCAAAAATGTATTTTTATGTGGACCGATCTAGAAAAATGTCGAAAAATTAGAAAAATGCATTTTTGCTTTTTTTTTGTCATCACATGAATAACCAACCCCATTAGGTTATTAATAAATTTAGAAAAAAAATTAAAAACAATTTCAGATTAATCTAATGAAAATCTAATAATTAGTGGCTGGTTTTGGTGGAATTTTATTGTATTCGTGTGTGAAACGTCAATCGAAAAAAAAAAATTAACTGAGCAATTTTTGATTAATAATTGATTAATAATAAATATTCGCAAAAAAAAACAATTTTTTTTCTCGAAAAATGGCTAGCACAAGTTTTTAAACTAGAAATAAAAATTATCACCGACAAGTTGCAAAATGTGCATTGCAGCTGGAAGTCATATTCAGTCTTTGCACTTTCAAATGAAATATGACTCGATCAAAAGTCGGCTGGAGCCTTCACAACCTTCTTTAGTCAGAACTCACCAATAAATTGTTAAAAGTGACAAGAGTTTGATAGATTGCTCCCTCAGTGCCCATGTTCTCCATAATATTGCAAACGAATGCAAGAGTGTTACAGGCGATGAACAGGAGCACGATTGAGATGAGCATAATAGAAGTTTGTCGCTCCTTTCGTTCGGCTTTCTTCGAGAACTCCTCACTTTCGGCGCCACACTAAAGTTAGAAACAATTGGATTTTGTATTGTAGATCTTTTTTTTTTCTAAAATACTTTTTTCTCACACTGTTTCGAATCTTGGCTGCAATTTTCAAAATGGGGCTCAAATTTTGTATACATAAGTGCGTAACATCTGTACTCGTGCCGTGATAATTATAGAACCAGCACAGTATCGCACAGTATCGCTATCTTGAAATTAACTCTCATTGCTTATAATTGGAGCTTAAAAAACAAAATACAAATTAAAGACGCTATTTTATAAACTAATGCATTTCTATCGATTACAATTAGTATATATGGTGGTAGTAGTATCGACCTTGCTTTGAGATCTAATCAACCCACAAAACATAAAGTCCCATACCTGCGAAACCATATGCATCCGCCTCGACCGTCTCACCGCCGACAGCACCATCGAGTTGAGCGCGATCAGCAGTGTGAACGGCACCACATACATCACAATGGTGTACGCCCATCCGAAGAATATTTGCCTATACAGATCGTTCATTCGAAGAGCGGTCGGCTGAAGTGATGGCATGTAGTAGTCGATGTTTTCTCGGTAGCACACGTTGGAAATGTGGACCTGAAACAGAAAGTGGGGTTGGTTTCGTACTGTTTCAAGGGATTCAATTAGGCGGCAGTTACAGGACAGATGTAAGCCGAAATGACCTCTGCTCAGACTAAGAAGTCTGTCTACATCAGGGGTGTGTGGCTTGATACTGATACTTTTTGATATTTTTTGGAGCACCAAAACTACTAAATTCCGATAAACATCTGGTTTCCGAATAAGTTCCGTGTATTATGTCTGCTTAAGCATCAAAATGACTCAATGTTATACCGTTTTACTGAATTTTTTGCGACAAAATGAGTAGTTTTAGTCAGATTTGTACCGTCAAATTTGTACGGCAAATTTGGCAAATTTGCCGCGCACACCTCTGGTCTAAATCTAGTCTGTCCTAATTACTTCGACAATCGTTCAGGGTTCTATGATTAGTGAGAGCCGGTCTAAAAAAGAGCTTATTTGGACGTCACTGGGCATATTAATGGTCTTATAGGCCCACGACATCGTCCCAAATAATCAGGTGTATAACTCTTACTCAGTCCAAACCACACAATCGCCAGTATGTACTAGGCAGGTGCTCATATTTATTAAAGGTCATTTTTGAAACAAGGCAGCCAATAGTTTGAAAATTTATGCTCTTGGTTTCACACTCCCCTAGTCACCCAACCTATTACAAAAACGCTCACCTCAAAGAACCGAGTCGTGTTGAAAATCACGGAGAACGTGAGTAGACCAATGATGAAAGTGGTGACCCGTTTCTTGGGCAGCCACTCGACCGATTTGTACGGATGACAGACGCCGATGTAGCGATGAACGGAGACACCGACCGTCATGAAGACACTGCACGTCTGGGCGGTCATCATTAGACCGTACATGCACGGAGTCACCGAATAGCTGGAATAAGGGACCATTTTCAGTGTCCATGTCCAGTAATTTGCCTGTCCTATGACTGATTAAAGACGAATTTCCAGAACTTTTGCCAGGTGGCCTTATTCTAAAAACTATGCAGTTCAAAAATAGTTACCTGATATAATTCGCCCGCCACCAGGTGAGATATTCTCCGAAACGCGGCAACGAGAGCACAAAAAACGCGGAGAAGAGAATCAACGTGTCAGACGCGGAGAGTACGGCAAGATACCAGTTGATTGAGGATCCCGACATGATACGGTGTGTAAAGATGCGCATTGATGTGACGTTTGCCAGAATGCCGAACATGATTACTGGAACTGCGACGAGGCCAAGAAATACTCTGGAAAAATGTAGTTGAGTGTGTGGGCGAGGTGGATTTCGACTTGAACTTCGAGACAGGTCCTCGGCCACCGTTAATTCTACCGATAATTCAAAAATTCAAAAACTAGTAAATTGAAAAAATGAACGATATTTGTTCTATAGTTTTCTAGTTAAAATATTTGCAATGGCTTGAAATCAGCCGAGATATAAGCGGCCAAAGTCACGCAATGTAGTTTTCGATGCACCATGTGCAAGCCTGGTCTTGCACCTCATTTCTCAGTTGTCCTTGGGTTTATCCAAAAGTTGTCAACTAACAAAGTATTTATTTTTCTTTTTTCTACATTTGTGTAGTTTGCCAACTTTTGGTATCTTTAAAACCAAGCGAGATATGAGCGGTTGAAGTCAAAAAGTGGAACTTTCTCGATCGATGCACCATGAGCATCTCATATCTATGGTTTCTGTTCAAAAAATTTTATTAAAAAAAGCATTTCCCATTGTTATTTCTATGTTTTACTGCAATTGTTTTTTTTTGTTGATATTATCACACCCAACCGAAATATGAACCTTTAAAGTACAGTATCCCCGGCTCACCTCTCCAAACCTTCATAACTTGAGTAGTCCGTATGACATGCACAAGAAATGTTGAGTGGTGTACACATATCCTCCTCCTCAAACAACGGCACCTCTGTTGAGCCAATCATCAAATCAGGTGACTTGATCAAACCAAGTACGGAAACGAGCGGCGACGGGTCGCCAGTGAAATTAGCGTCCGTCGTCATTCTTGCGGCGGTGATGGGTAGCGTGGCCGAACTGGCGGGAACCGTTGATTGTAGCGCTCCTCGGTGATGAACAGGACACCGACAAGTCGGCCTGAAAAGAGGTAAAGAAATATTAAGAAAATATGAAACAAGAGGGGAGTGACAGGGGGCTTGCAGGTGGAAAATATGAAATTTAGAGGCAAAAATAGAAACAGAAGGGGGAGGGGGGGGGGAAGGTGCAATGCATTTTTGATGGAAAAGGTGACGGAAGGGCAAAGTGAGAGAGTGTGGCAGAGATTAATAATTTGATTTCAGAGGTTTTAAGGGATCAGGGCAGAACTTTTCACAAAGTCCAAACTCTCAAAAGTCTTCCAAATTCAGGTCCGGCCAGCTTCTCGTCCAGGAGCTGCCGGGCGAAGGAGGGCGAGTTGTTCCTCGACGCCTCGACCAGGGAGGCAAATTTGCCGAATTTGTCGTTTGCTGTGCTCGGCAAATTTCAAAAATGTGGATTTGCCGAATTTGCCGAGCTCGGCAAATTTTGAAATTGGCTGCACTCATTAAAAATGTTTCATTAAAATTTTGCTCAAAACTAATGGTTTCGATCAGAAACTTAATGAAAGAAAACATAGCAGCGTGTTTCTTTCATTTTTTATTCAAAAAATCCACATGCGCATTAGGAAAAAATCGAACTATACCAGTGAACTTAATATTTTCAATTATTTTTTGGCATTTTTAAGCTCCAAGAAATATTGTGATTTACCGAATTTGCCGAGCCCGGCAAATTTCAAAATTTGCCGCACATCCCTGGCCACGTAAAATGTCTAGCCATAAAAATATAGTCAAAAAAAATTTGGAAAAGTTTTTCTGAAGACAAATTTTTTAGAACTTAGCAAATCAAATGCAGTTGAATATCTTTTTTTCAATTGACCCAAATTTGTTTCCAGTAAAATGCTCAACTTTACTAAAACTACAAATTCAAGCTCACAAAATCACAGTGATCCTTCAAGATTTTTTCATCTAAAAAAACTAAAAGAAAATAGTAGTTTAACACGTTTGTATAACACGTTTGGTAATTTAATTTTCCAGTAACTACCGTGGGAGGAGGAGAAAAAGCGCAATACGAAAATTCACCTGGCTAACGTCATACACTGATTTCAGCGGGAAAAGTTCATGTGGCACGTGGCATTTTGGTAAAGTGTGATTGTTAAACTTTGAGAGCTTATACGTTACAGTTATGTAAAATAAAGGTAGAAAGTTTTTTCTATTACTGAATAAACGTGTTGGAAAGACTTTCAAGCCGTTAGACTTAAACCGACAACACACTTTTTGCTCACTTCCAAGGTTCATTATTGACTCATCATTCATGTTTTTAATAAGTAACGTAACTTATGAATGTTTAGTGAAGAAATGTTACAAGTGAGAAAAAAGTGTTGTCAAAATCACACTTCAAAAAAATCAATTGAACAGAGATTAAAGTTCTATAGGTCTGATACCTATATTTGTATAATTGCGTGAGAGTGTCTATGAGTAAGAAAAAGAGAGCCAAAAAAAGAAATTTCGAGATGAATCTCCTACCCGCCTGATATGCTTTAATCACTACAGAGACGCAGAGCAACGGAAATATTGACGAACACACATGTGTGTCGTCCTTGTCTACTGCTTCATCTTCATCCTCATCTTCTTCTTCACACAGGCTTATATGGCGGTGGTGGTGGTGGTGGAAGCGGAAAATAATGACGTAACGAATGACCGAGCATATATCGCAAATATGAATTTGTCACGCAAAGTTCCAAAAGAAGCTGTTTTTTAATCTGGTGGCAGAGTTTTTTTTTTTGAAACTCGCACTAATTAGTAGTGCACTTTAAATATTGTGATAGTTCATATCTCCATGATCTTTGGTTTTTTGAGAAAATTGTCAACTGACTATATATATATATTTGGTATCTTGATATTTTAGCAAAACTGGCGTTAATTAAAACTTTATTTAGTCAAAGTTAGCGTGATGTGGGTTTTTCCAACATTTTGCTGACCAGAGATCAATGCATTAATGAAAAAGTTATTAAAAACCGACTTGTCGAAAAATTTTCCGAATTTGTCAATGACTAAACTTCAAAATTATGTTTGAGAAAATAAAGCCACGTTTGGAAATATTTCCGTCAGATATGGGTGTTAAGTAGAGTGCAAGGAATTTGGCAAGTTTAAAAAAAACTATGCAACGAAAGTATAATAATTGATAGATATATTTATATATGTTCTCGTTATGTGTTTTTTTAAGTGAGGCCAAAAGGTACGTAATTAAAAAAAAACGCGTTACATAATAAATTTAATTAATTAAGTGTTATACAACGACAAATATATATATATGTACAACTGTGTATGTGGCAATTTTTAGCAAATAAATGTCATTTTAACTATAGCATATTACAGAATGTATAATGTGAAAAAACCACGTTCAGTTCATTGTGCCAAGATTTTTTCAAAGTAACGCTATGTGGCTTTAAATTAATATGTAAACGTTGGTGTGAAAAACGGAAAAAGCTTGATACTTTATATTTTAGTAAGTGAACGGCTAGCGATAATTATAATGACGGATGAATATAAACTATATACATGCTATATAGTACACGCGAGTTATATTAAGGAGACTATATGTAGAAGTTCAAATACTGTTCAAACAAGTTTGGTACCACGTGGGAATGCATGCCAACTAATACAATACTATAATATTTAATGGTCGATAAATATAAAACAGCGTATATCTAATCTTGGCAATTTTCCATAAAGCGATGTCATTTTAACTAATGGTATTAAACTTATATAACGTTACATATTTTAGATACTTAAAAAACCAAAAAAAATTACAAAAACTCTGAAACCATGTCTCATTTTAAGAATATATTTTTTGAAATGAAGGTACTATAATAAAACCAATCATCAATGTTTAAGATGACTTTGGTTTTTCCGGAAACTGGTTTCCTATTGACAAACACATCTATATCGATATCGAATTGGAACACCTTGACAAAAGAAAAAAGCCGACGAAAGAAATTGGGGAGCGGGGAGTTGAAAATAGTGGAAAAACAAAAAAAAAACCAACGAAGACTGAAAGAAAAACAGATTAGGGTCGGTTGGGGTGGTCCTCTTGGCGCTTTTCACTCTCACTCTCCTGTGGAAGATAGATAAACTTTCGCCGGATTCGCAGAGAGAAGGGGGTTTCAACAATTAATTACTCATTTCAGTACTTGGAGTTTTAAATTCGGAGGTAAGCAACAAAAAACCGAGAAGAAAAGAAAATTGATCACCCGTTTTGCTCCCAAAAACATGAACCAATATCATCAATTATTATATCCAGCCCAGCTAAAGAATCAGTCAAACGTGTCTGATGAGAAGTGAATTGTATGGGGTCCGACCTTATCGGGGGGGGGGGGGGGGGGGGGGGGAAGGGATGAATATTTGAATTGAAACGTCCATCTCTTTTCCGAAAGATGGACGATCATGACGAAGAGGACGGGCAGAAATGAATAGATACATAAAATATTAGAAACAGGGGAAGATCATCGAAAAATGGAGTGCAAGGAACTTTGCAGGACATTCAAAATTCCACGTGGCTTAGGCTTAGGCTTAAGCTTAGGATTATGCTTAGGCTTCGGCTTAGGCTCAGGCTTAGGCTGGTGCGTAGACTTAGGTTTAGGCTTAGTCTTCAACTTAGGCTTAGACTCGGTCTTACGCTTAGGCTTAGGTTTAAGCTTAGTCTTAGGATTAGGATTAGGATTAGGATTATGATTAGGATTAGGATTAGGATTAGTCTTAGGATTAGGATTAGGATTAGGATTAGGATTAGGATTAGGATTAGGCTAAGGCTGAAGCTTAGGTTTAGGCTCGGGCTTAGGCTTAGGCTTGGCCTTACGCTTAGGCTTAAGCTTAGGCTTAGGTTTAGGCTTAGGCTATTTGGCTTAAGCTCAGGCTCAGCCTTAGGTTAAAAATTCGGAATTTTGAAACAAAAACTGTCACATTTCAAACTTTAAAAGTTACACGATTTTCGGTTAATTCCATAGACAAAGCCGTTCGACAAATTTTCAGGTAATCAACTATTAAGTTCATCGTGACTATAATCCAAAAAAGTACAGGACGGCTCTCTTGAGAGACGCAGACGACATAAGACACCAGGTTTTATGTGGTGTACCGCGGGCCAAGTTTGATGTCGGCTGCGCATTTACTAGATATTTCAAAAACAAAACTACAAACTACAAAATAACCCACAGGGCGAATATTGCGAAGTGGCCGAGGAAGAGAAAATTCTTACTCGGCCACCGGCAAAAATTGGACACCAAATCTCAAAATTTCGATCAAAAGTAACATGGGATCTCACTAACCAACACGAAAAAAAAAGATGAAGATGAACCACCGGAAAAAAAACACAGCTGACACACTCACTGCTCCAAAAGATTCATACCCCCACGGGAATCCGGCGGGGTGGAAAGAACAAAAACAGAAATTGATAGAGATATCGCTGAATTTTTTTTGGGAGGCTCGGAGAACGTGTGTCAGCCGAGAGGAGGAGGAGAAGGTGACAGATAAAAAAAAATATTTTTTTGATTGTTTTCCTTATATTTTTCTCACTCCAGCTTTCTTATTTTGTTGGCTGCCACCCCCCAGAAATATAATGGATTTGGTCAACACAACTCTAAGGATTCGGAGCGGGCGTGCCCGCTTTTTGACTAGTGAATTCGGAATTTGTTGAACAACAATACATTCGAAAATAACATGAAAATTGATGAAAGTTAAAGAAAATGAGAAAAAAAAATCGATTTTGTACCTGCCTGCCTACATGCCTAATCAACGCCTACCCATACCTGCCTGCAGGCGTGTCTTTTCTATGCCTAACTGCCTTTCTGCATATCTAATGCCAGCAGTATATACAATTGTAGACACAAGTTTGGCAGCTGTGTGAAAAAATTGAAGTGATTTTTATAAAAAAGGGATTACAGTGAGCCTACGTGCCTACCTAACGCCAGCCAGACTAGGCCTCTCGACCTATATGCTTAACAAAAATTGATGGGCACATCTTCAGGTGACCGTACCTAGGCACTGATATAGGCATAAGGCACGCGTAGGCGTGGTTTGGAAGAAGGAAAACATGCAGGTAGGCAAATTTATGCCTACGTGAAAAATTTTGAAACCCGTGTCTAGGAACTCTTGTAGGCGCGAATAAGGCGTAGGCCGCCTTGAAGGCAGGCAGGCAGACATTTTTGTACCTACACCGACGAAACATTAGATTTAATCCAAAAATTGACGTAGAATTTCCAAAAAAAGCAGGCGGGGTGGGAGGAGGAACCGACCTTCAAAATAAATATTTCATGTGTTTTTTTTTACTTTTGAAAAAAAAACGAGAAGGGGGGGTCGAGGCGAGTTGATTATGGAAGGAGAAGAAGAAGCACAGAAGAGAGCGGCATTGTTTTTTTGGAGTGGTATAAGGAATGTAATTTATTTGTATTTTTTGACAAGTGTCTGAAACTATGTCGAAAAGTGAAAAATTATTTTTTTTTAAAATATTTGTGAAAAAATTCAATGAATTTGCGGATTTTTGGAGCAATTTTTAGACTTTTCTAGAATAAAATTGTATTTTTCACTCGAAACTTTCAAGACCGGAAAAATATTTCCTAATAACCTAAAATTCGTGCCTACCTCATGCCTACTTACGTGCCTATTTTGTGACTTGGTACCTAGTAGGGCTGTGCGGCAACCGGCAACCAAATTGGCGGTTTTTGAAAATCTCGTTTGCCGCACAGCCCAGGTACCTGCATGTCTGCCTACATACCTACATTTATGACTGTAGGCATAAGGTAGGCGCAGGCATGAATTTCAATATTTTTTAAAGAAAAGTAAACTTTAAACAAATTCTCAAACTTTTTCAAAGCAAAATTTTCAAAAATTCCAAACCAAAAAAAAAAACGCATTTTTGACTCACATAATGTGTCTCAAATTTACAGCTAAAAGTCATCGCAAAAAATGGCAACAAAAAACGGAAACGAAAACTGAGAACCCACAAAACTTGAGAAGCTTTTCAGACTCTTCTCCCCCTCCCACATATGCCAAAGAAAAAGGAGAAAAGGCGGAGTTTCACGGATTTCGGGGAGACAGAGCTCGCAGAGCACACTTTGGGATATACGGAAATTATCAGATTTGGCGAAAAATTTAGAGAAAGAGCATCGAAATTGAGCAAAATTGAGCATTTTTGAGTGTCAATTGACATTAGGCATGTAGGCACGTAGGCACGTAGATACCTAGGCACGTAGTCGCCTAAGAACGTAGGTACGTAGGCACGTAGACACGTAGCTTCCAAGAAACCTAGCCACGTAGGTACGTAGGCACGTAGGCACGTAGGTACGTAGGTACGTAGGCACGTAGGCACGTAGGCACGTAGGCACGTAGGCACGTAGGCACGTAGGCACGTAGGCACGTAGGCACGTAGGCACGTAGGCACGTAGGCACGTAGGCACGTAGGCACGTAGGCACGTAGGCACGTAGGCACGTAGGCACGTAGGCACGTAGGCACGTAGGCACGTAGGCACGTAGGCACGTAGGCACGTAGGCACGTAGGCACGTAGGCACGTAGGCACGTAGGCACGTAGGCACGTAGGCACGTAGGCACGTAGGCACGTAGGCACGTAGGCGCGTAGTCACGTAGGCACGTAGTCACGTAGGCACGTAGTCACGTAGGCTCCCAATTTTCATGTAAACGTAAAAACCAAAAGTTTTCCTCTCCGCCAAATAAATCGTCGCCAAAACTAAGCAAAAAAAATGTTTCAAAGTGACTAGGCAATCATTCATTTCAAATGTGTCCCAAGTGACTTTGTTTTGGGCGGAAAAAGTACCAGATTTCGGGCGTCAAACATGCAGAAAAAATTAAAAAATTTTTTTGGCTAGCCATTTTCAAGGTACATGAACTTTTGGCGACCAGCAGCCAAAAAATTTGATGGATTACCCCGTGAGCCGGAGCGGAGCTCTATAAAAAGAGTGCTCTCTGGCTTCAGCTTCATCCAAAACCGTCATATCTTTTATGCATTTTATATGCGATGTGCAGCACTCGAAAAAAATAAATGAGGAACCGCTGTAATTGTGACACGGAAATGAGTTCCGAAGCAGCATAAAAATAAAAAAGAGAAAGACCGTCAAATGAACCCGATGTGGAAGGGGGTGTATAATTATATTTATTGGGAATAGAGCGGGGGGGGGGCACGGAGAAATTAATCGGCGGGAAGGACAGAAATAGAATAGAGCTCGGAAAATGGGAAAACTGACTAGGCGCAGTTATGGTAGGCGCAGTTATACCTACCTACCTACTACACTTGCCTTGTGCCTACATTTTTTTTCCTACTCTCAAAGTACATCTGCGCCTATTTAGGCATACAGTAGGCAAAATTGTATATAAAACTATACGTAGACAAGTGGCAGGTGCGTAGGTTGGTAGGCATACATGAATAAGGTAATAGGCAGGCGTCTAGGTGAATGTAGGCCTGAGGTAGCTTATGAGCACAAATACATGCTTACATATACGTGCTCAACCATTGTAAAAAAGGTTTTAAAATGAAATTTTTTTCTTAATTCCAAAAATGTTTTTAAAATTCATTTTTCCCTAATTTTTTTCAAAACTTGAAATTTAAACTTAATTTTATTAAATTTATATTTATCTCCCCAAAACCTTTCATTTAAGTATAATCATGCCATCATTCTGCCACGTTTGAATTACTTGGGTCTTACTGCGAAAACTATTGGTTACTGTAGTTATGCTTTTGTGGCGAGACCCGTCATTTTGAAATTTCAGAACAATCACTCATAATTATATTTAACTAGCTCCGTTAAATTTGAATTTTAACATGAAAGTTTACCACTTTTTTTAAAAGGAAAGTATAGTTTATAAAATGCTACAAAAAATTCCGAATGTCCTTTTTCGACATTTATGAATATCATAAGCATAAAAATTTGGTGGAAAGTTTCTAAAACCAAAAAAAAAAACTTCATCCGGAAGCTATAAAGAAAAAGTGGCGGGGACCTATTGAAGCAGAAATTTTGTGCGCCGACGGACGGCATTTTGAAATGGGATTCGTGACGCCACAGATCTTCCGGAACTGGACACAGCAAAAATTTGAAAGGAAATGAAAATTCAGCAAAAAAAAAATTATAGGAAAACATGTTCAATTATTTAGCAAGGGTCTCGCCACGAAAAGCGTTTTGGTTACTGTAACTGTTTTGTGTTTCGCTGCAAGACCAAAATTTGGAGCTGCAAAGGAAATTATTTCTTAAACGTTGTTTTTTTTTTTGACAACTTTTAGACGAGAATTTTGATATAGAAATGTTAATTTTTTTAATTGAAAAAAATTGGAAACATTTTAACTTTCAATTTTCAAAAAAAAATTGGCGGAAAATTCAAATTTTCAAATTTGTTTTCAAAAAAAAATTGCCGCCAAAATGGTTTATATTATTTTATTTTAAAAAAAGATTTGGCGGGAAATTCAAATTTTATTAATTGCATTTTTTGGCGAAAAAATTTAAATTTAAATTTTCAATTTTCAAAAAATAATTCACCGGAAAGTTTAAATTTACAATCTCAAAAATTTGGCGCGAAATTTGATTTACAAATTTTTGGAATAAGATTTCATATTTTTGCGGGAAATTCAAATTTCCAAGTTTAAACATTTTAAGAATACACAGTTTGGCGCGAAATTTAAATTCAACAAATTTTTCAGGACATTTTGATGAGAAAAAAATGCTTACAAAAGGCTCAAAAACGCAAAAAAAATAGAGTTTGGAACGCGGAAACCGAATCAAAATGAGCACAAATAAACTCGAAAGAAATGAGGCAACAACAACTGCACTCAATTTATCTCTGGAGGTCGCATTCTTAGTGATAATATACCAACTGTCACATGATGATCCCCCGTTTAATTACCCTCTACTGGCACAACACAAGCCGATTGAAACTTTTTACAACAAGAAAGTAGAGTCTAAAATTGATATTAGGAGCCAGAATTCTAGCGAGCTGGGAAAACAGCTCAAGAAAAAAACATGGAAAATTCGTAGATTCGCCAGTTGTGAATTTTCATCGATGCACCATGAATCACATTTTTTGGTAAGACATCAAAAATGTTATATTGGAAAAATGTGTTCAATATTCAATGCACTTTGAGGAACATTTTATACTTTTTACTAAGGCTTACATGGTAGGCAGGCGCAACTTCATGGCCTGCCTGAAACCTGACCGCCCAACGCCGGCCTTCACGGCTGCACACTGTAGTTGTGCAACGCAGTTTTGGCCGACATGTTCGGGGTTCCGCGCCCCGCACTTTAAATGCGGATACGTTGCGGCGTTGGTCGCTACTCACCGGCCAGGCAGAAGGCAGACAGAGGTCGCCTTATGGTCAGGCAGGCTATGGTCAGGCATAACGTCTACATGGAAGCCCAACTTTTTACAGAAAATAGTTTTTTTGGAAAAAAAGTTCTTGGTTTTGGTCAAAGTGGCACTAGGAAAATATTTAGAATATTTAGAGTAATTTCTAGGAAGAAATAAATTTTTCATTCCACGTGGTAACTTTCAAGTTTTCTAAGAAACGTTTCAAAAACCATCGCAATGAACAACAAAAATAGATATCCAGTTTGGCTGGGAAAAAAAAGGAAAAAAAAACTCCTGGCCTAAAAAGACTGGAATGACGCAGAAGCAGTCTATAACTTAATTAACCTCATTTGTAAAAGGATGTTTGGGAGCAAGAAAAAAAGATGAAGGAACATGACAAAAAAAAGAACAGGAAGCCACGAGGTGTGGAAGGGAAATTCACAGAGCAATGTGTCTCGCCACGAAAAGTTATCGGTTATTGTACCCGGAATTTGAGCTTTTCGCTGCAAGACCCACGCCAAATTCACATTTTTATTTCAGCAAATTTTAGTGGGACTTTTCAAAAAAAAATTTTTAATTTAACAAAAACGTTTGGTCGAAAAGTGGAATGTCCAATTTTCAAACAATTTTGGCTAAAAATCTAAATTAAGATTTTTTTTTAAAGTTTCTGAAAATTTTGGGCCGAAGTTCAGATTTTTTAAAAATTTTCAGGCGATTTTGGCTGGAAATAAAATGATCAATTTTATGGAATATTTTATGGAAATTTTAAATTTTCAGATAGTTAAATCTGGAAATTAAATTTCGAATTTTTGCAATTCTTGGCGGGAATTTAAAAACTTTTCAAAAATTTCAGATAATTCCAACGCAAATTTTGATATGCTCTGTTCATTTTTGATGGAAATTTGAAATTTTAATGGTTTCAAAGTTTTGGAGGAATTTTCGAATTTTCAAGATTTTTTTGACAATTTTTTTTCAGAACATTTTGGCGAGTACCTCGGCAAAAATAATTGCTCGGTCCGAATAAAAAAACGAGATAAAAACCAGAAATTCATATTTTTTATATCATCATCGGATTCATATCATTATTTTTTATCGCCACACACATCAATTTCTTCAATATACCCGGAAATCGTTGAAAAACGACATCGGACACAAAAAGTCAATTGAGCCGATAATCGTCCTCCAGCAATTCTCGAGGACACTGAAATCACAGAATAAGAAGAAGAAGAAGAACAACAATTCGAAAAGTGGTGAAAAGAAGTGGAAACAGAGTGACGTGTAAAGTTATAGTACACTTGTGGCGGAAAAAATAGGTTGCTACTTGGTGCAACTCTTAGTTTTCTAGAACAATTTTGGCGCAAATTTATTAATCGTTGTGATTTTCAGAGTTTGAGTATAAAATTCAAGTTCGGTTCACCGAGAGCTTTGATTTAAGTATAATCATGACATACTTTTGGGTCTCGCCACGAAAACTGCTGATTACGGTTGGTAGGTGTTCGTGGCGGGACCCAAAATCCTTTAATTATTAACAAATTTGAGCTCGCCTAACTGAAAGCTTTTAAATGTGTATAAACATGACTCACTTTGCTCAAGTAGGTTCCCACCAAGAAAACTGTCGGTTACTGTAGCTAAGTTGTCGTGGTGAGACCCATCATTTTTAAAATTTTAAGGAAGTAGGCCATGATCATACTTAAATTGAAGCTTTTGTGAGCTGACCTTAAATTTTAAATTTATTTTAGAAAAGCAGCTGAATTCGCAAAAATTTAGGTCTTGGAAAGGAAGGAAGAGCAAAAATTTAAACTTTTTATTTTTTTTAAAGTAAAAAATAATCAAATATGTTGTTTTTAACAATCTAAATTCAGCAATCTAAGAGTGCCGTAGTTTGCTCAAATTCGGAAAATTCTGGGTCCCACCACGAAAGCCTGGCTACAGTAACCAACAGGTTTCGTGGTGGGAGCCATACCTGTGCGGCATTCGGAATTTTTCGGCATAACGGCATAACGGCATATGCCGCCAAAAATTTTTTTCGGCATATCGGCATATGCCGATATGCCGTCCATTTTTCGTTTCGGCATAACGGCATTTTCGGCATGTGCCGTGAATTTCAAAATCGGCATTTCGGCATATGTCGCGCTCCAAAAACCGGCATTATGCCGGCATTCGGCATTCGGCATTTCGGCATTTTGAACTATTGTTTTCCAGTTACAAAAAATCAACATGATTTAAATGTTTTCAATCAAACTTGCATATTTTTTATATCATTACCAATATCCAAAAAATAGTGTTCGTCTGATTTTGGTATGTGAAGTAACACTACAGGTATGCACAATTTTTGGCTTTTGACAAGATATTGAGTTGGGGTTACTGGTTAGATGTTTTTATGTTTTTGTAGGAGTATTTTAATGCGACCAACAGCTATGAAACCCCCTCCACTTGAGCTGTATAGGACATCCGCAAACTTTTTTTGGGAAACTAATATTGGCATCGGATACAGCATACCAAAAAACCTCTGTATCTACAATTTTATACTCACATTTCAAAATTGAACGCAAAAGAGCAAAAAGTTGAAATGTCGACTGTCCAAATGTTATGGGACACCCTGACAAGGAAAAAGGAATCCGTCAGAAGGTGCTCATGCGACTTACATATTAGATATATTTCATTCGATCTTATATGTAAGTCCAATGAGCAACTTCTGACGGATCATTAGTGAGATTTTCGAGAATTTCACACAAAATTCTCATTTTCTTCGCAAAACATTAAATTTTCCATTTTCAAAATAATATTTAATGGAGTACTCTGGTAGTGTACTGTTTGTTTTTTATATTATGGAAATTACTGAAAACGTGCAAAAAAAATTGTAAGTATGTTAAAGGGGGAGTACAGTTTGTGGGTATTTTGCTTAAATAGACTAAAACTGGCCCAAAAACACCGAATTTCATAATGAGACTTCACAAAAAATTTCCAAAAATTTTTTATGGCCGGTCAAATTTTCGAAAAAAAAAGAGCCTAATTTTGCTAAAATCTAAAATTTCGCGCACTTTTCTTTGCCACAGCTGCTGGATTTTTGTTTTTCTGAAATTATCACCTTTTAATAAATATTTTTTGGTAATTTATCTCGCCGGAAATACGTTGATTGAGACAACTTTTGGGCATCCAATTTTGATCATTTTCGGATGCCTACCGGCCTAAAAGTTGTCTTAATAAACGAATTTCCGCGAGATAAATTACTAAAATAAGGATTAAAGGATGATAATTTCAGAAAAACACAAATCCAGCAGCTGTGACAAAGAGAAGTGTGCGAAATTTTAGATTTTAGCAAAATTTGGCTTTTTTATTTCGAAAATTTGACCGGCAATTTGTGAAAATTTTTTACGAAGTCTCATTATGAAATTTGGTGGTTTTGGACCAGTTTTAGTCTCTTTAAACAAAATACCCACAATCTCTACTCCCCCTTTAATGTACACGCCTTGAAACATATTGGTACATTTTCAGACAATTTTCGAGTCAAGCCAAAACTGTTGCAGAAATTTTCCAAATGCTCGAGCAAAAAGCTTCAGGAAATCTCAAAAATGGAACAATCTGCGTAGAAACCTTACTATTTGCATAATCTTTATGTTTCATCGGATACACGAAAATTATGAAAATATGGTTTTTGACAAAAAAATAAACCAAAGCCAAAAATGTAGAAAAAAACGACATAATGCCGTCATAATGTCGGCATTATGCCGTTATGCCGGTCATTTTATTTTTCGGCATAACGGCATTTACGGCATATGCCGCGCTCCAAAAACCGGCATTATGCCGGCATCGGCATATGCCGAATGCCGAATGCCGCACAGGTATGGTGGGAGCCCAAAGTTTGTCATGATTATACTTAAATCAAAGCTCTCGGTGAGCTGAGTTCGAATTTTAAATTTATTTTTGAAAAATATGATGAATTCGCATAATTTCAGGCCGTAGAACAATACTAATTTTCAAAGAAAAATTCAAAAAATTCAAAAAAAAAATTTTGAGCATTTTCTCTGAAAAATAAGTATAAAAGGGGGGTGAAATTAAAAAAAAATTTTCAAACAAAAATAGATTACATCATCAACACCAAGCTTTTAGTGCAAAGTACCAATCAACACCCAATTTCGAAAGTTTTTTAGAAGTGCCCCGGGGCGGTATAACGAGAGAGAGAGAACTTTGCTGGAAAATAACGCGAGAAGATACAAGCTCTGTGAGCAACACAGAGAGAAGTGTGTGCTTGTTGTTGCACATGATACCAAAAAAGTCATGGTCTCCCCCCGGGGGGAAAGTGTGAATGGGCTCAGAAATGGAGCATTTTTATAGAACTTTTTTCCCGTCTTCTTTCGTCTATTTTTGAGTTGGTGTCAACATGGAAAAGGCAAAAATAGAGTGTATTTTTTGGGGAAAAAGTAGTTTTATATTATATAATTATGGCATACTTTCTTCAAACTAAAAAAACGGGTCCCCCCACGAAAGTTTAGCTACAGTAACCCATGGAGATTCGTTGTGGGACCCATTATTTTTCAAGCTTAACAGAAGTAGGTCATGATTATACTTAAATTGAAGCTCTTGGTGATATGTACTCAAATTTCAACACATTTTGTTCAAAAAATGGAAAAATAAAAAATGTTGGGTCTCGAAACGAAAGGAATGGTCTTTCGAAAATTTCTCACGCTTTCTTGAGTTTATTTTTTACTAGGGAGGTTTTATATAAAGAATTTGAATTTCACTAACCAAAGGCTTTGATTCAAGTATAATCTGGGGTCCCATCACGAAAATTTTGGATTACTGTAGCTAGGTGCTCGTGTCGAGACCCATAATTTTTCAATATTTATGAAAGATAGGTCATGATCATACTTAAATTAAAGCTCTAAATGAGCTAAATTTAAATTTTTCAAAAACTTTTTGATTAGTGCAAAGCCTCCTGATAATCTATGCAAAAATCCATAAAATTTTTAATTTCCCTTCCTCCCGAAAAAGCGCCGATCCGGAAGAAGCACAAAGACTATATATGTTCCAGAATACGGAAAAAGCATAAAGGCCATCGGGCAGCCACTTCACTGACTAATTTCAAAAAGTTGAAGCAACTGAGCCGAGAAGAAAAAAAAAGGAGAGAGCGAGCGAAGACAAAAGGAGGGAAATTCAATTTTGAGAAGGGCGTGAATGTAATTGCACCTGTTGTATATAATGTTAAGAGTTTAGCTGGGTTGCTAGGGAAGTTACAAAAAACAACGTTTGCAAATGATCAATGACCACAAGATAAGGAAAAAATAATTTTTGGTTTTACAAAAAATTGTTCAGGGGATAATTTTTTTCAAAAACAGTTTTAGTGGAATTTCAATATGTTATTTGAATTTGAAGCACCAGGTGCTTTAATTTAAGTATAATCATGACCTACTTTGCTACAGTTTGAAAAATGATGGGTCCCGCTACGAAACTCTCTGGATTACTGTAGGCCGGACCCTCCATACCTTAAATTTGAGCAAAGTGGGTCATGATTATATTTATTTTGAAGCTCTCAACAAGATAAACTTCAATTTCAGAAAATTTAAAAGTTTGGGGTCCCGCCACGAAAACCTAGCTTACCTCCGTTTCTCCCAAAAATGGTATTTGGAGTGGAACCAAAACCAACAAAATCTAGGGGAATGTTAGCGTGATTACACTTATTTTTAAGCTCTTGGCGAGTTCAAACCGAATTTTGGAATAATTTTTGAATATCTAAAAATATTGTGAAATTTTAAGAGACCAAATGTTTGAAAAACCGGCAGATTTTTTCAGAATCAACTTTGTTCGCACAATTATGATTAAATAATGATTTATCTTATTTAGAGCTTTAATTTAAGTATACTAACCATCCATTTCTGTCAAGTTGAAAAATTTTCAGGTCTCGCCACGAAATCCTGGCTACAGTAGCCTGGAAGTTTCGTGGTGGAACCCAATTGCAAGGAATTGTTTCGAAAATTGCGGGAAGCATTTAAAATTCAAATTCAACTTATTGAGAGCTTGAAATTAAGTACAATCATGACCAACCTTGCTAAAAAAAACTGAAAAATGATGGGTCTCGCCACGAAAACCTAGCTACAGTAACCCGCTGTTTTCGTTGTGGGACTTCAAAGTAGGTCATGATTATACTTAAATGAAAGCTCTCGATGCGCGGAATCCAAATAGTCTAGTGAAATTGAACGAAACTAGAAGTTGGAAAATTTTGAGTCCGAAAATTGTAAAAAAAAAAACAAACAATTTTGCTCTTATTTTCAGTCAAAAGTTTGAAAAAAAAAGTAAAAAACAAAGCACAAAAACTAGAACCCAAGCCAGTAATTATCTCCCCACTCAATTGTTTCAACAATTCTAAAACTTGTGAATAAGAAAAGAGCAAAACCGGAAGAGCACACCGAAATGTTTCTTCCTTCCCCTCCTCTACCACCAAAAAATTTTCACACACACACACACACTTGTTTATGAGTGGGAAAGCCTATGCGGGGTCAAAAGTTGGCAGAAGGGAGATTAAATTGAAAATGCAGGAAGAAAAACGTGGGGTGAAGGAACAAAGACACTTTTCTTCCAAGGAACATGTAAAGATCAATTTGAATATGGAATTTCGGAAGAAAAAGTAGAAAAAATGCAATAAAAAAGAGTGTAGGAGCATGGAAAACTCGAAATCAGGAAGCATATTTGAGTAAGTTTGGAGGGTAAACTATAAACAGCAAGATGAAAAGTTAAAAAAAGTTGTTGCAAAGATCAGAAGTTTCTAGAAATTCTAAATTTTAAGAAAAAAATCTAGCGACCGACACCTCACGGGCCATTGTGGCAAGTTGTAAAATGCAACCCGTTAGGTGTCGGCCGCTATTAATGTTAAAATCGAAAATTTCAATGGCTGAGATTTTATCTAGTTTTGTGGATTGCCAACAATTCTCAAACCGGCGTATTTAGGTAACTTTAGTGGCCGACACCTTATGGGCCCTTTCAGCTTGTAGCAAAATTGCACCCGTGAGCTTTCGGCCGAAAAAATTATTTTGAAACTATTTTTTTGTGTGGTACTCAAATGAAAACATCGTCTTTATTTTGTTAGTTCAACGTTTTTTCTAAATGCAATGTTAAAGAAAATATAGTGCCCGACACCTCGCGGGTAAAGTTTGAAATTGCTGTCCAGTGAGGCGTCGGCCGCTATAACTCTGTTGTCAACTAACAAAAGGTTTATCACGCAATTGCCTAAAACTTGTTAACAGGCAATTTTTCTGACTGTAATAGTAAGAAAAATGTAGCGGCCTACACCTCACGGGTAAAGCCTTAAATTCCAGTCCAGTGAGGTGTCGACCACTATAACCCTGTAAATGTGTAAAGTAGGGTAAAACTAACAACGAATTTTTTCTACTGAAATTTGAAGACAGATACACCGACACCTAACGGGTAAAGCGAGAAAATACTGTCCAGTGACGTGTCGGCCGCTATAACTCTGTAAATGTGCAGAATAGGAAAAAGTTATCAACATACGAAATGCTAATCTTAAAGTTACCTACATTTTGCTAATTGATAATTTTTTTCTAATTGCAGTGTTAGGGAAAATATAGCGGCCGACACCTTACGGCTGAAGTTCCGAATTTATGTCCAGCGAGGTGTCCGGCGCAACAACTCTGTGAATGTGCAAAATAGGAAAAAGTTGCCAATTAACAGAATATTTATCATCTATAATTTGCAATGCAATGTTAAGATAACCATAGCGCCCGACAGCTTACGGGTAGAAAAAACCAAAAAAAAAATGGTTAAAAATCACCCAATTTAAGAATATTTTTTCCAGAAAACACAAGAAAAAGGTCATAAGAAAATTACTTATTGTCTACCATTTTACGATAAATTCCAATTATTGCCCCTGACATGTCTTATTTTAATCTTTCTCGCGCGCGCGCGCATAAATCCAACGTTCTCTGAAATTATGTGATTCAAAGGGGTAAAGAAAAAAACAAGAAAACACCACCGACATGTTCAGCAAGAAAAAAAGCAAAAAAAAATATAAAGAAAAAGCATCGTCGTTCACATTGACATTGACACTAGTGCCTGCTCGGCTGTTCAAGAAAATAAAAATGTTCGTTTTTAAAAACAACGTTAGGGGGAGGCGGCGGCGGCAGGCAAGGGGTTCCTTGTTGCAAACGAGCCGTAATAGAAACGTGAGATGCAAGTTACAGCGGTATAAACAAAACATTGAAGCCATCCATCTTTACAACTTTGAAAATTTTCAGAAAAATTCAGAAAAATTGAAATCGCTGTAAGACCCCATTTTTGAAAATCGTTGCTCAAATTCAATTTTTTATACTGAGTTTGAATTCAGCTAGTTTAGAGCTTTCATTTAAGTATGGTCATGACATACTATTTGGGGTCCCAACACGAAACTTATGGATTACTGTAGCTATGTTTTCATGGCGGGACCCATAAAAAAGGTCGTGCTTAAACTTATCATTGAGCTCTCGGTGAGCTGAGTTTGAATTTGGTAATACCAAATCGGTATATAGATATTAGAAATACTAGGAATTGAAAAGTATATAAATAAAATCACTGGCTACAGTAATCCGGAGATTTTCGTGGCGAGACCCACTTAAAATTTAGAAATTCAAATGCAATATGTTAAGTGCTTTAATTTAAGTGTAACCATGACATGCATCCTATTTGTAAAAAAAAAGTTGGGTCTCGCCACGAAAATCTGGCTACGGTAATTGATTTTCGGAGATTTTCGTGGCGAGGCCCATCAATTTTTGAAATCGAGCGAAAATGGTCATGTGCATACTTAAATGAAAGCTCTCGATGAACTGAGCTCAAATTTTATAACAAAAACTCTCGAAAACAGCAAAAATAAATAGTTGTTTCTTTCATTGAAAAATCAAAAGTGAAAAAAAAACAGAACGTCACTTCCACACAATTGTTATTATTTAGAAAGAGAACGAAAATCTCGAAAATGTCCAAAAAACTGAAAACTTTCAGCCGAAATGTCCAATATTTAGGGTTTTGAAGGGTGGAGCTCACTTGAAGAGTTCCAGAGAAAAACTTGAAAATAAGAAAAAGGTTTTCTAGGGAATGTTGACACAAAACCAGAGAACACTAGGGAACAAAAAAAGCAATAAAAATAAAATACAAAGAACCACGAACATTTAATGAAGGAACGGCTTGGTAATTTTATTTTTGAATTTTAAAAGCACAACTTAAAAACAAAGAGAATTGTACAATTACCCCAAAAATTGATGAAACATTTTTCTAGGTTATTTAAAAATTTTGTAACATCCAAAGTATTTTTACAGCTAACATTCTAGGTGTTACACCTTTTCCAAAACTTTCTAAATTCCCGCTAAAATTTTTCACAAAAAATTTGAATTTCTTGCCAAAGTTTTTCTCAGAAAATTTGAACTTCCGGTCAAATTTTATTCTTCAAAATGTTGAATTCCCACCAAATTTTTTCCCGAAATTTTTCAAAAAAAGTTTTAATTCCCGCCAATTTTTTTAAATCAGAAAGTTTGAATTTCCAGCTAAATTTTATTTTCCGAAAATTTGAATTTCCCGCCAAAATTATTCTCAAAAAATTTGAATTTCCCGCCAAAAATTTTTCTTTTAAAAATTGAATTTCCAGCCAAATTAAATTTATAGAGAAAATTTTTTCTCAAAAAGTTTGAATTTTCCGCCAAATTTACTCTCCGAAAATTTGAATATCCCGCCAAAATGGTTCACAGAAAATTAAAATTTTTATTTACCGCCAATTTTTGTTCTGATAATGAGAAAAACTAAATTTTTAATACAATATTGTTTGCTTTTTGATAATTGCCAATTTGTTACCAACTACAACATAAAAGAGGTTATAGCGGCGGACACCATACGGACTGCTTTGTAAAAACCAACCCTTGAGGTGTCGGCTGCCATGAGTTTTTTTTAAGATTGCACTGCGGATCTGGGATTCAGGTACACTTCCTGGTGGTGATCCCTCTGGGCTGTAATTTAAGCCACGTCCTAGCCGGGGACTGTGGCCGATAATCCACTCGTGGATTGCTCCACTTCCCAATAGAGGTTGGGTGAACCTGCGCTTTCAGGAACAGCTATTAAAATATACTGACAAGCCCTAGGTTCAATGTTTTTTTTGCCAAATTTTCCCGATTTTATTTTGTTACATTCTATGAAACCAATAAACGGTGAGATAAGTGAATAAATTGGATAAACTGGCAGCGGCACACATCAAATTCAAAGGAAAAATGATTTGTTTTAAAGTGTAAAGAATGTGGGATATTGAGATCAAAAAGAAACAGATGTCGATAAGGGTTTTTTTGTTGTTATGGGAGAGAGGGTTTTGATAGGTTGAAGTTGAAAGTTGTTAGAGCCCTGATGATTGAGCCTATCAGGTTACATGACGTACAGGAGATCAAAAAGCACACGGAATTTGTTGAAAAGTTGTTGAAAGCCTCTTTTATAGTGTTTAAATTTCCAAATATAATTTTTTTTTCAATTCAAAACTTTTTTGATTTTTTTACTCAAAAAGTCTACAATTTCGACTGAAAACTTTTAAAAATCTAAAAATACATGGAGTACTTTATTACGATATCCGATGATCATTTCAGACTACATTTAATGTATTTGGACCTGGCATCAGAATCAATTTGTATGAATAAGAGACCAGAATAATGCGCCAAAAACGTGAGGAAAAAAATTTCACTGAAATTTTTTTTGAGACCAAAAATTTCAATCAGAAAAAGCTCCAAAATTCACTATAAACCAAGTTTTAGAAGTAGTAGGGGAAGCTTCAACTTATAGGATTTTTAAATGGAAATTGAAAAGTTTCAGAAAATTCATTGAAAAATTGTTATAAAATTTTTCAGGACATGTTTTTAAAAAAAACAAGGGGCATAGGCTTAGGCTTAAGTTAGGCTGAGGCTAAGGCTTAGCCGTAGGACTAGGCTTAGGCTTAGGCTTAGTATTAGGCGTAGGATTAGGTTTGAGCTTAGACTTAGGCTTAGGAAATACTTTTAATGAAATAATTTTGAAAAAAAACTCGAATTAAAATCAGGGTAATTGACTGGAATTTATGTAGATTCTTTTGAAAAGTATCAATTTTTGGGTATTTGAAAAAATGGCAAACGGACATACAACAATAAATCTCGGACAAATAAAAAAAAAGTCAAAGTAAAAAAAGCAACTAACCGTCATAACAATATCCATCCAGCAAATTGAAGCACATAGTTGAGTCCTCAACCTCCCGAAACTTGATATAAACCAAAGCGACACGTGTATCTACAGTAACCTTCACCCATGGCCAAGTCCCTCCATGTGTCTTATCAGCAGCCAATCTCTCTTTCAGATGTTTGTTAATCCTTGCTATATTATCAGTCATTGACATTTCCGGAATCATTCCAACCATCCCACTGATCTTCACGCATTTTGTGGGTGCCAGGTAGCACTCAACGGGTTCTGCGGTAGTGTCGCCTGGAAGAAGGGGTAATTTTTGGTGGTTTTTAATTTTGAAATAAAGTTGACAACTGAGAAAATGTGGGAAATATTGATTTCTATATTTTTGTAATTTAAAACTTTTTGGCACAACTGACAGAAGCGGAGATATAATTTGTCAATGAAAATTGTAGTAAGAAGAATACCTACGTGCCTGCAACATGTAAACCTGCCTACAAGCCTACCTAAGTGCCTACAGGCGTAGCTAGATACGTACAGGCTTACCTACGTGCCTGCAACATTTCTACCGTTTAGCCACCTACCTACAAGCCTACCTAGGTACCTACAGGTTTACCTACGTGCCTACAAGCCTACATACGCGCCTACAGGCTTACCTACTTGTTCAAAACTTGCCACATGCCTGTATTTTGCAGTGTCAATTTTTAGGCTCCGTAACAAACAACAACAATGAAAATACGATTTTTTTTTCTTCTTAAAATTCGGTACTTTAATCGTGCTCCACTGACTTTTGTTGTCAGAATCGGAATTTTCAACTGATTTTTGATGAAAAAACTTACGATCTCCCCATCCCACAACAGCTTTAGGATTTCTTCGAATGTCACAAATATTAACGGGAATATCATTTTCATCGTCCACGTACGTCCACATCAGCTCACTGACTCGAGAGCGTTTTCGGTGGTGACAATAGAAAATTGCTGGAAATTCAAATTTTTGAGACTTCTGCATTTGCGCCAAAAATCTTGGGCACTACACAATGGGGGTCGATGCACCATACTTCACTCGAAAATATTTTTGACTTACCTGAAGTAACAACTAGTGAAATAAGCATTGGACACCAAAATTCCTTTGGGACCCATATCAAAAAGTCAATAGTGTATGTGATAGTTTTAACTGTTGCTGGAAAAAAATGTTTTAAAAATAAAACACGTATGCTAGTACTTACCCCAAAACATAAAATTGCAATTTTGAAAAATCCTAGTGTGAATAAAAATGATATGAATACATTGATAAATAAACCATAGCCACCAGATATTGCACAACGCGTGACCCATATCGTAATCTCTGAAATTTGACCATTTTGTGGCGGAGCTTGATAAGAATTTGGCGCAAAATTCAAATATTTTGGAATTGTACACTAATTTTGACTCGGAATTTAAGATTTGAAATGAACTTTGGTTTTAATATTTTTGGCGCGAAATTTGAAAATTTTTGAAAATTTTAATCTAATTATGGCGCGAAATCCAATTTTAAAAAATTCGGAATTTTTTTTTTATTTTCAAAGAATTCGGCTTAAAACTAATTTTGACGCAAAATTCAAAATTTTCAAAAAAATTTCGATAATTTTGGATCTTCAATTATTTTTTAATTGAGCATAAATTTTTAAGATCAAATATTTTTGGCGCGAATTTCAAAAAAAAAACTCACAATGTATACCACCTGACAAAACGTCGAATATTCATGAACATATCCCTAATACCATCTAGAACTATGAATTGAAATGTCTGAAATTTTAATTTTTTTTAAACTTTTTCAAATAAATAAATAAATAAATTATACCAATAAAAAATGTGTTCCATATTCGGTACACTCGTTTATGTTTCGAAGCATTCTGAAATTTAAAAAAAAAATTCTAAACGTTGAAAAAAGCGTAGAAAACATTAAAGTTATAAGGCTTCAAAAAAAAATTGCGGAAATGTTTTTTTTTGGAAGTTACTAAAAATTCGGAAAACTTTGAAAATTAAAAAATAATTTTAAGTTGTTATTCAGATTACATTTTTAACATTTTCCAGCCCGTTTAGTCCAAAATAGGCACCCAATTAGTTTTGGAAGGGCAATCAAATATTATAACAAAAAAAATACATTTTTTTACCAAAATTTCAAAAAAAAATCTTAACTTTGAAACAGTATTAGCACGAGAAATTTTTATTTTATTTTTCTCGTACGTTATTTTTAAAATTAATTTTTTCTTTGTAAAAACTAAAATTCAAAAAAATTCAAAAAAGTTTTGGAAAATTCCCAAAGTTAAACCAGTCCTAATTGAAAAACGTAAACATAAAATTTAGGGATTATAACAATTTTTAAATTTGCAAATTAATTTTATGAACAAACTTAAAACGGTAGAAAATTGAAAAATTATAGGCTATTGGACAATTTTTTTCAATTTTATCGATTTTCCAAATTAATGCATATTGATATTAATAACTGATATCTTAACTCTTATCTTTTTCGTTGATAATTTGAGTTTTAATTTTTCAAAACCAGGTTTAAATATTTAAACGAATTAAGCAAAAAAAAAGATTTCCAAATCTCTCAAATCAGAAAAAATAGAAACAAAAACATAATAAATCCGCATAAATGACACATTAGTACCTCAATATAGGTGAAAGAGCACGTGAGAGAGTAAGGGAAGACGAGAGACGCAGGCGGTACAAGACTCCGACAGAACACCCCGCGCGATGTTTATCTAAAGTGCATATTCTCGAGGAAATTAGGAAGGTTAGGTAGGTGAAATTGGGGAAAAACAGTGAAATTTTATAATAGTTTGATTTTATAATTATATGCTGCAAACAATTGTTTGCTGCAGGAAAAACTGTTCCGAGCAGTTGGTGTTGTCAAGTATCAAGCCCGTGGCTAGAAGTGATCAGAACAACTTTTTAAAAATTAATTTAATAGCTTTATTATTCTTATCTACTACCAAAACAAAAATAAAATAAATTATCAGAACCGCAAATACGAGATCAGGCAATTTTCAGACATTTTTCAAATTTTCAGTATTTCATACAACAAAAAAAATAAAATTATTCTCCAAAAAATCCGGCAAAAGTGCGCTTCAACTGTCCCATCGTGTCATCCACATATGACACAGATTCCCGGGATCCTGTACGTGGAATTTGTGGTGGTGGATCGTAATGATCCTTGTGACGCGACTCTACTTTGTCCGACATGTGGCCACGTGGCGGAGCAGCTGAAGAGCTTGAAGGGTGTGGTGGGAGACGGCGAGTTGGCACTGCGGGAGCTGGAAAAAATCAGAATGATTATTTTTGTTGAGAATTTTTGAAATTTTTTGAAAGTAAGAAAAAAAAAATTACCGGGTCCATGATTTCCATGACCATTAGTTACTGCTGAGGTAGTTGGCGAAGTTGCAGGAGGCTCAGCGGCTATTGGTGATGTGATCCTTGGAGCCACTAGAGCTCTGAGCAGTAGACTTGCTGCCCGGCGATCATCTTCGGCGGATTCCCCGAAGTATGCTGAAAGTTTTGTTTTAAATTTGTAGTCATTCAATGTAAAATTGAATTCTGTATACTTTTACAGTGGGAAGATTTTTGATAGCTCAACTCTCCGCGGAGTTGCGCGCGTTCAAAGTTCGGCGAGCGAGGGAGTGTGGGGTGAGGGGAGACGCAGAATGCTCTGCGTCTCCCCGCACCCCACACTCTCTTGCCACCATAACTTTGAAGCTGTATATTTCCTCGGGGCGCAAAGCTAACAAAATGTGTCCAACTATGATAATGTGCAGAATTTGGTGTTCTACAATTTTTGATTAAACACATTTTTAAAGCTTTGCTTTCCAGGAAGTTGTTGCTGTTCAAATTTGAAGAAGCATGGGTCAAGGGAGACGTAGAGGGGGTCTATCTAAAAGTTGTGTATCTCCACAGGGCGCAAAGTTATTAAAAAGTTGTCAACTAACCAAATTTGCAGAATTTTGTGTACTACAATTTGTTTCTTGACAACTTTTTGATAGCTCCACCTATCACGGAGTTTCGCGCGTTCAAAGATCATGCCGCAAAAGAGTATGGGGGAGGGGAGACGCAGAGTGCACTTTGTGTTTCTCCCCATCACACACTCTCTCGTCACCCACCTATAACATCATTAACGTCATGCACAAACTCCCGTCCCTCCTTCGAAACGAGAATGTCAATGGAGCATATATGCATTGGTCCCACGTGATCCGTGATGGCTTTCAGGTACTTTTTGTGCCTCTCACACGTGGAAATTTGCTCCAAAACGCTGGAGCCAACGTTGCTCTTCCAGTGTTTGCAGATTCCACGGCGAATGAAGGTTTTGTACTCGTGGCCTATTTTTTGGATGTGAAGGTCGTACTTGGCGTCGACGAACGGTTGCACTTCCACCTGGAAAATAATGTCATACATTTAAAAAAAAATCCCTGAAATTTAAATTTGTTAAAATATTTTCTTTCTATGTTTAGAGACCTAGTAAAGTTTTGAAATGTAATTTTGAACCTTCAAAATATTCAAAAATCTTTCAAATTTGCCGCCCACCTCGGTATCGCCTTTGCTCATAATTTGGAGCATTCCCTCGACGTCGCACAGCTCCTCGTGATTGTTCACTTTGATTTTTCCGATTCCCTGGAATCCCTCGTTCACTGAGACAACCATCGGGTAAGTCGACGATTGGCTTTGGTGCTGGAAAAAATTTGTCTTGATTTTTGAAGGTAAAGTTCAAATTTCTAATATATTTTGATGAGTACTCAATTTTTGGAAAAAGTTCGAAAATTTTATAATTTTTTGAAAAGCCTAAAGCTTAAAATTGTGCATGATTTTCAGTCGATTTTTTTAAATTTTTATTTGAATTTTATTTGTCTGTTTTCAATTTTTCATAATTTTTCGACTTTTACCAAAACCAAAAAGAAATTGTAGAAATCTTTCGAACAACAAATTTTTTTAAGTAATTTCGCTTATTTTCTCATTTTTTTAAACTTGAAATATCAAAACATTCATCGATTTTTCTTCAACTTTTCTAAAAAAGAAGCTTTATGGGATGATGCAAGTGAATTTTTCTACATTTCTCGACAATTTTTTGCAATGCAAGTAAGCAGCGAAATGACGCGAAATTCGCAATTTTTTTACATTTTTTTACAATTTTTTTACATTTCTCTACATTTCTCGACATGGGAAAAAACACTCATTTTTTGTCAAAACCACGTTAGTTCACGACTTTACCTTTCCAGACGTTCACGTTTGTTAAAAGTAGTGTAAAATGGGAAAAATAAAATAATTTGACAATTTTAAAAGATATATGCGTGTTGCAAAACAGACAAATATGAAAAATCAAACTTGATCATTTTTAAATTTTAGAATTCAAAACCACGTTGTGTGGCCACGCATATATCTTTTAAAATTGTCAAATTATTTTATTTTTCCCATTTTACACTACTTTTAACAAACGTGAACGTCTGAAAAGGTAAAGTCGTGAACTAAAGACGTGGTTTTGACAAAAAATGAGTGTTTTTTCCCATGTCGAGAAATGTAGAGAAATGTAAAAAAATTGTTAAAAAATGTTAAAAAATTGCGAATTTCGCGTCATTTTGCTGCTTACTTGCATTGCAAAAAAATTGTCGATTTTTTAGAAAAAACTAAAAAAATAAAAAATATATATATAACTGAAAACTGAACAATCAAAAATAATATAATTTCTACTTTTTTTTGTACTCAATAAATAACTACAACATCGGATAGGTTTTCAATTTTTTCAATTTTTCTGAGACAAAAAACCAGGAAAAAAGTTTTTTGGTTTGATCCTTTTAAAAATTAACAAAAAAATCGAAAAAAAAGCCAAAATATTTTTTTTAACCTAAAAATCGAAAAGGTTTGATTTTCTGTGATTAAATTTGATTTTAAAAACGTCTTTTTAATTTTAAAATTAAACAAATATTTTCGAAAAATAAAAAAATCGAGCCAAAAACTCACAAATTTATGAAAATGCGGATAATGAACAATAGGAAGCATTGGGATCGATGCACCATCAGACAATGTAATCTTTTTCAACTGCTTCTTCAGATTATTCCGATCCAAAAACGCTACCGCAGAGGTATGGGAGTTCAGAAATGGAATATGAGCAGCTATAAATGCTCGAGTGATTGTCTTCAACTGAGCACATCGAGTTGCTCCGGCTCCCAGAAAAACTGCGGATGGGGTGAACGTTCGGACGTCTTTTCCCGGTGTGTTCAGCTCGACTGTGCAGTTTTTCTCGGTGCACATTACGTCAAGCTCGTCGATGTCTCCTTGCTCCACGCGGATTGCATATTCTGTGTGATTGCGGAAATATTTTGACCAATCCACGTGGTGTGAGTCGATGACGAGAAGCACCTTGGCATCCTTCATTAGTGGCTCACCACGGCTTCTGGAATAAAAAATTTTCAGTTTTTCTTAAAAGTTTGAATTTCCATTGCTGATTGTGAGAGCTTTAATTTTATTTTAAAAATGACTTTTTTTAGATTAGAGTTAACCTAGATTTCTCCAAACAAATTTTGTTAAATTCACTTGAATTTCATTAATTTCCAGAAATAAGCTAAAATTTGTCCAAAATATTTCTGGAGAATTCTAAAAATTTCAGAATTTTTTCAGAGGATTTTTTAGCTTTTATGGCTTGTTACGTTGTTTTATAGAATTCTCGCTAGATTACTAGAATTTTTTGGACGTTTTTAGTCTAATAATTAGCCTAAGCCTAAGCCTAAGACTAAGCCTAAGCCTAACCCTCTTAAAAAGTTACAAGAAGGTTTTTCCTTGCGCTTGGAGCGCAAAAGAAAAGAAAAAGAGCTATTTAGACTTAGGGTGCCCATCTGGAATAAAATATAGGAAATCCTTATGACACGCTTAAGCCTAAGGGCCCGAAAGAAAAACTAGGATGCCCAACTGGAATAAAATATTGGAAATCCTAATGACACGCTTAAGCCTAAAGGCCCGAAAAACATACTAGGATGCCCAACTGGAATAAAATATTGGAAATCCTTATGACACACCGGCGGTATGGCGCGGCTTAAGCCTAAATAGCCACTTTTATCAAAATACATTTGAGCTCGTCTTGCGTTTTACAATAACTTCTCAGGCAACTCAAAAGTAATCTGTGGATATTTTTCAGTAATCTAAATGAAGATTATTTCTAAGAAACTTGGAAATTTTGTAATATTTGAAGGGATGCGAGCAATCTCTACATATTTGAGAGATTTTTTCTTAGTGAAGTTATAGAATGCCAATATTCAAATTAATATCTCATGGGAAGAAAAGTTCAAATTCTGTACCTGCGTATGTTTTTTTATAACTCCGTTCTTCCCACAAGAAAGGCCTTCTTCCCATGAGACAGGAATTCAAATATCGGCAGCATTCATAGGTACAGAATTCGAACCTTTCTTTACATGAGATAGGAATTTTATATCAACCAAATTAACCCTCCAGTAAAGTGGGACCTTTGATGAATATAATCACTCTGATGATATCTAATTCCGATGATTAATCCATTTTTCTTTCTCTCACACTTATGAACTAAAATGATTACTAAATTAAGGCGTGATATTCTCAGGTGTGAAAACATATGATATTTATTTTTAAGTTTAAATAAAGTTTTTTTTTTTATTTTTGCTAAAGAACGAATAGTTTACAACCGCCTCGCTCAAATGTATTTTGATAAAAGTGGCTATTTAGGCTTAAGCCGCGCCATACCGCCGGTGTGTCATAAGGATTTCCAATATTTTATTCCAGTTGGGCATCCTAGTTTTTTTTTCGGGCCCTTAGGCTTAAGCGTGCATTAAGGATTTCCTATATTTTATTCCAGTTGGGCACCCTAAGTCTAAATAGCTCTTTTTCTTTTCTTTTGCGCTCCAAGCGCAAGGAAAAACCTTCTTGTAACTTTTTAAGAGGGTTTCATATATTTTATTAAAATCGGGGCGAAGCCCTGATTTTAAATTCATATTGTTTTTTTTTGTCTTCCTCTATCCCTGCAAATAGGAAAGAGAATGTGTTCTTTCTGATGAAGTAAAAATCATCATAAAATCTTGAAAACTGAGAGCAGGAGGTAATATTTGAATATATTGGGTTGTAAATGTGTGTCTCTCTGTGGGTGGGGTGGCGATGTGTTGGCAGCCAACCCTTCAACGAACTGTATCTCCCGCCATCTCCCTTCAAAGTGAGAATTGGGTTACAAAAATTTGGGGGAATATGAAAAAATTGTAAGGATTTCAAAAATGTTAATTTTGAAACACCAGACCGAACCACTTTTTCTGGGCAAGAGGCAGAAAATTAATTTTTTGAAAACATTTCAAAGTGGCACAAAATTTTTTCAAAAATAAAATTTCACAAATTGTTAATAGATTTCATTTTTTATAAATATTGTTCATTGAACACAAAAAAGAAAACAAAGATTCATCAAAAAATGAGTGAAAAATCGCAAAAATTCGAAAAAATCAGTGCTGAAAAACTCGATTTTTTGGCGGTGCTGAAAAAAATTTTCACTAAAATTTTTTTGAAACTTAGTTTTTCGGATTTAGCGTCAAATTTTGAATCTATATAAAAAAACAAAATTGAAATTGATCTCAGATTGAGTGAATAATAAACGCTCAAAGTTGAAAAATGAACAACGCAAAAACGGCAGTAACTTGCTTCAAGGTCGATTATCTCAGTGCGTTTTCACTCAATTTTCAAAATTTTTTTGCTGTATCGCTTTAGAAATATTTTTAATTTCATTTTTTTTCTCAAAATTAAAATATCTCAAACGACCGCCATCCTACGAGAAGGGAAAAAAAAAGTTTTTGGAAAAAAATCAAAAATTTTTTTTCTGCCTCGATTTTCAAAATGAAAAAATCACTTTTTCGGAATAATTTTTACTTGAGAATGTGTAAAAAATCTTTTTCTACAAGAATTTCACCCTAAAACCAAAGATTTCTCAAAGAGAACAGCGCACGAAGCGGTGGTTTAAAAAAAAAACGCGAAAAAAACACACCGAAGGGGGGGGAGGTCGGAAATGCAAATTTTGACTTTGAAGCTCTCTAAAAGTGCTCACAGTAGACTAGCGCGGCAAGAGATATGTCGTAAAATATACATATCTGATCCTGTAACAGTAATTAGAGACCATATTTACAGCCAGTCTACATGCATCACTGTGGAGACTCTGTGGAGAGGGAGGAGGCAAGAGAAAGGGGAGGCAAGAGGGGGCGGGCGGGCACTGCTGAACCTTGAAAGCGCCGTAGCTCCGCTCACAATTGGAATTGAAAAATAAAAGTATATATTTGAAGTCAGCGTTAAAAGGAGAATATGATAGCATTTGAAATTTTGGAAATTGGTAAAGAATGAAAAAAAAGCCTCTGGAGCAAGGCTTGAAGCTCACAACTTCAGGAACGGGGCTCGAAGAACTCATGGGCAAAAATTTTTTGTTTGTCTCGCTTCTCATAGCAAAAATAATAAGATTTAAAACATAAAATTGATTATCCAACAAAAAACTGGTCCAGGAAAAGAGGGAAACTGAAAATTCGAGGTCAAAAATTAAATAAACTAAAATCGTTGAAAATGGAGAGCTGTGCTTTCAGCTTGCATTCGGTATTTATGCACTTATTACGAATTTAACATAAAATCCCATTTGATAGTGGAAAAATTTTCATTTTTCCAGCAAAAACGTCATTTTTTTGAGAAAATGCAGAAATTTGCGATTTCTGAAGTTATTTTTGATAATTTTCAAACAAAAATTATATTTTTGAGGACGAAATTTTCTGAAAAATACGTTTTTCGAAAAATTTACCCCAAAAAGTGCCAAACTGACCGACTTATGGCCGAAAGACCATCAAAAATCGCTAATTTGCACACCAAAAAAAAGGGGGGAACATGCAATTTTCGATTTCACACTAAAGAGCCCACTTCTATAGCTTAAAAGAGTCGTAGAATTTTTTCAAGATACACGTTGAAAAGCCCTCGTCAATTTGTATACACCCCTAAAAAATCGTGAAATAATCTCAAGTATTCGAATTTTCCTTCAATTAAAACCACCCGAAAATGACGGAAAATAGCGATTTTTGAGTTTGACTCAAAATATCTCGGCTCAATGAGCTCCAATCTTTCTGAAAAAAAGAATACAGAGGTAGGGCAAGCTTTTTGAAAAGACAGCAAAAAACCGCATCAAAATCCATCCACCCACCGTCAAGTTACACGCGCGTTTTCAAAGTGAAATCTTTTTGTCGACAAAAAGGGGCGGAGCGAGGGTCATTTTTTTTTGGATTTTGAAGCTTAATATCTCGGCTCCTGTAAATCGAAATTGGCTCAAAATTCACAAGAAAACTTATTTCACTGCCGTCCTCCTGTCATTAAATTTTCGTGAGCTTAGACAGAAAACTGACAAAACGCCAAACTTTCAAATTTAAAAAAATAGTTGAGGGTCATTTTGAAAACACCTTAAGCTTCATAACTCGGCGAGTTTTGATGGAATCAATTTGAAATTTTACACGAAAGCTTCTTAGTGGCCTATACGTCTCTGTGTTAAATTTCGCTTTGATCGGCCAACGGGAACCCTTTGAAAAATGAAAAAAACGCTGTAATCCTAACCCTAAATAGCGTCAGTGCTGCTGTAATCCTAACCCTAAATAGCGTCAGTGCTGCTGTAATCCTAACCCTAAATAGCGTCACTGACGCCAAGCCAAGGCATAAGTTTTAGCCTAGGTCTAAACCTAAGCCTAAGAGTAAGCTTAAGACTAAGCCTAACCCTACGCGAAAGCCTAAGCTTAAGACTAAGCCTAAGCCTAAGCCTAAACCAAAGCCTAGGCCTAAACCTGAGTAAGCCTTTCGCATGGTAAAATAATTTTTTCAAAAAAAATTAAAACTTCCAAAATGTTACCAGAGTATTTACCTAGCCTTGTACATATTTAAAATAATCGAATGTCTGCAAAAAGCTGTATTTCGAGCAATTTTACGGGTGTGAAATTTTTTATGATATATTATCAATAAAACTGACCAATTTTCAAAGATGGAGTAGCGTCAGTGGATTTTTTTTTGTTTTTTTTTTTTAATACACTTATAATGATTTAAGACAACCGAGTATCACATCAAAAAACTCTAAAAAATTTTAGATTTTTCAAAATTTCCGGACAAAGTTTTGGCAAATTGCCAAAATTTCGAAAAAATATGAGCTCTTGAGGAAATCCCAAGCAATGTCGCATGTTTCGACCCCTACAATGTTTTAATACAAATAATTGAATCAAAATCATTTACTATATATAAAGCGCTTATTCCGTTTGTCCATAGTTTGTAGTCTATGTAGTCTTTGTAGTCTGCGAAGTTTTAGCTTCTGGAGGGATAGTGAGTTGGGGGTTAGTGTAGGGATATAGTCGGGGTACTGTAGTGGTACAATAGTGGTACGGTAGGAATACTGTAGGGTTACGGTAGTTTCATAAAAAATTAATTTTCAGCCCCAGAAGTCGGGGGCCGCGCCGAAGGTGCGGTCCACGGCTGGTAAATAAATAAATAAATAAAAATTGGTTTTTTAAAGCAAAAATCTTTGATGTGCGTTTGTAAATTGTTCAATTCTTATAAATTTGTCATAAAATATTGGGTCCCATCACGAAAATTCCCAGGTTTTCGCGGCAGGATCGCTAAGTTTTGAAATTTGATCAAAACATGTCATGATTATACTCAAATGAAAGCTCTCTCTTGAGCCAAACTCAAATTTTTTATTAATTTTTTGTTTCGAACAATTTTAAAGCAAAATTCCAGCTAACAAACCTATCATGATTGAGTGACCTCTCCAGTGCAGCGGCAAGTGATTCCCGAGACTTGGCAGGTGACGTTGGAGCACTGAAATAAGTGAACATATCTGACAAAGTGATTTAAACACATGTTATCTTGGCAGCAGAACAGAATATAGAAAAAAAATGTGCGGGTTTCCATGGAGATACCCAGATTTGCATTTTCTCGGGAAAAATGAAGGAAATTCTCTGAGGAAAATTTCCCACGATTCTCTCATTTTACACTATATTTTATTTTTTTTTTATCTTTGGCAGTCTCAAAAGAGCCGCACACTACAATTTTAATGAATGTTTTCGCTAGCGGGTTTTTTGGTTCTTTCTTTTTTTTTTTTGAAGTGGATGACAAATTTTCTTGAGAATTTGTGTATTTTTTGAAATAAAACTTTTAATTTGAGCTTTTTAAATGATCTGGTGAAATTTTGGAATTTGAAAAGATCAGGTGGTTCAGATAAGTATAAACAAGCCCAGGTTTAGAATTAAGAGATTTGGAGCATTCCTGTGCTCCGCGAGCATTATCTGAACTGATAAGAATCTTTTAGAATCAATTTTTCAAACAAAAAAGTTCGAGCCTGTTCAGAAAAGTATAAACAAGCCTAGGCTTGGAGCTTTAGAGATTTGAAGCATGAGCGGCTCTGTGAGCCCGGGAGCTCCAGAATCAAATTTTTTTAAACCAAGCAATATGGGTGTCAAATTGATGCTATTGGCAGGCTGTACAACAATTCTGAACTGGAATTTGAAAAATCTGGAAAATGAAGCATATTGAGCTCTTTTTTTAAATTTTTGTCAGACAAAATTGACTGGAAACTGGGAAAAATATATTAAAAAAAGGTTTTTGAAAATTTCATTTGAATTTTCAGATTAAAAAGCTCAAGGCGGCCTAGGTTTGGAATTTTAGAGATTTGGAGGATCGGCTGCTCTGTGAGCTCCGGGAGCTCCAAACTCAAAATTTTTAAAAACCAAGCTATGTGGGTGTCAAATTCAAACTTTCAAAGTTTTCTAAACTGGAGTCTTCCCAGCCGGCCGAGCTCACGGAGCACACAAATATTTGAGATTTTTTATTTTATTTTAAAATTTCGTACCTTATCGTATTAGACACCTTATTAGCAATCGACTGAAATGAAAAAGAGCTCGGCGGTCCCGAGTTCACGTCATCCATTGGCTCACCCTCATCCTCGGAAAACGAGAATTTTCGCTTGAAGAAATTCATTTTCTGAAACTGGAAAATTGGATTTTCGTGAGCAAAAAAAGGGGGAAAAAGAGCAAAATGTCAGAGAGAAGCCACAAATTTTCTTAAAATTTCCCCAGAGACCTTTTCAACCCATAATTAGAGTTAAAAATAACTAGAAACAACTCAAAAACCAAAAAAAAAAACCATGAAATGTACATTTTGTGGGTGAAGGAGAAAAGGGGAAAGTGTCTGGAGGGGTTGAAGCTAAGGAAGTGAATAGAGAGAGAGAGAGAGAGCACAGAGAGAAACTTAGAGATAAAGAGAAAAAAGATGGAGGAAAGTGGCGAGGAATAGGGGCATCAATTTGAAAAGCGAGAACGTCAGTCCCCCTAAGGGGCCCCACAAACTTTTTGATGAAATTTTGAGATTGTTTAGAGGCAAGGTTGGTGGCCTAACATTTTTAGTTTAAGCTTTTAGGCTGTGTGATTAGAATTTTTGAATTCCCCTAGATTTTGCGGTTTAGAAAAGAATAAACATGGCTAGACTTTGAATTTTTGAGGAATGGGCTCGCGGAGCACCAAAAAGTGTCGATTTTCTGGAAACGGGCTCTTGCCGGTGCTCCGCGAGCCAAAACCCAGAAATTTCAGAACCTGGACAATATGAATATTATCTGAAAACACTAAACACGCTGATTCTGATACTTGTGTTCATTTTCCTCAAAAATTCAAATTTGTGCTTTTTAGAGCTGAAAGACACTGGGCTCCGCGAGCTCGAGACCGAAAAATTCAGGACTTGGACTATTTGAAATCTCTCATTGCTACAGTTTTTTTTAAAGAAAAATGTGAATACTTATTTGGAGCATTTCGAGCTTAAAAGAAGAAATTTCAAAATTTTTTCAAAGAAGAAGAGACTTTCAAAAAAAAAAAAAGAAACGTCACTTTTTAATTATGGCTTGACACTGGAAGATGTCTAATCAAATTTGAAGAAAAAATAGGAAAAAAAAGGAAGAAAAAAAAAGACTAACTCACGAAAGAAACTATTCGGGCCTTTTCAGTCATGGTTTTCAAATTTTAAAATCAGAAAAGTATATACATTACTAGGTTTAAGATCGCTGAGCACATCTGAGAGCTAGGAACTTTCCTCAAAATTTAAAGCTATTTGGAGAATTTAAAACGAAACATTTCTTAATTTCAAGAGATGTGTGGGTAATCTTGTATTCATTGAAGTGAAACAAGAAAGAAGGCGAGACGAAAAAGCGTATAATCCCGTAAAGTCGAAATGTTATACCCCCTTTTCTGCGTCGAAAAAAGGGGAGAAGCCGCATCCAAAATGCACATGGAGACGGAGAGAAACATGAAACAAAATCAAATGGAGCCGGGCGTAAGGAGAGTGGGTGAAATTTACATTTGGGTGAAAACTGAATTACCCAAAAAATACTAGTAGATGAGAGCGCAGACAATTTTTCGAGCCTCTGGAAAATGTAGAGAAAGCTCGAAAATTTGAACTTTTTAAATTTCAAAAATTTTTTATATTTTTGCGCCGAAAAATGTGAAATTTTATTTGAAAAAATGTCAGAAATTTCTGGGTACAAAAACTTTAGCATAGGATCTACATATTGGTTCATGTTAAAAATGCAAAAGTCTAGAGAAGCTCAGTGAAAATTCGAGAATCAAGTGTCAACGGAGGGACGGGGACACAATGATTGATAGCTGACTTACATGGCTTCTAGTGGTTTTTCTTGTTTTCCTTTTTGCTGGTTTGGGGGAGGGGGGGGGGGGGGGGGGGGAAAGCTCGTGTTGGAGCATGGTGCATCGACGCTAAAAAACTCGGAGTTTCGATATTTTCAGAAACTGATCTATTATTGTACAATGTACTTGTTCTAATGTCAGGTTTAACTGGGTACAAAAACTTTAGCATTTTTAATTTTAAGGCGACCTACGCCTACCTATTGCCAAATTAAAAGGGATTCATTCATAGAGAGTAGGCGTTTGTCAGGCACGCAGGCAGACATAAGGCAGGCTAGTAGGTAAATCCTGTCTGTTTGTCTCCTTGAATATATTGAAAAAGTCGTGATGATATACGATTTCAATCAAAACCAGGCATTATAAATACGAAAATAGGTCTTAGGGGTAGGCACGAAGGCCTACCTAACACTTATTCTAATTGTAAGTTTTTTCAACGTCGATGCACCATGTTTCTTATAAAAAAGCTTCCAAAAAATCTTTTTTTTAATCTGAAAAAAATATTCCAAACAAATTAATAAATCTTAGAACTTCTTAGTTTTTTTGCATTCCATGATGAAAATCAGACAAATTTTAACAAATCGCAGAATTGACCAGAGTTTGACGTTTTATGGGCACAAAGTATAATACAGACACACACACACACAAAAAGTGGAAAAAAAGTGGAATAGATTAATATTATCACACCCGAACACCCCGACGGCGCGGCGCAAGAAATGATGAAGAAGACGGATTTTTGACACGAATGCCTTCAGAACGTGTTGATGGTGCCAACACAGCTGCTGATGAAGAAGGGAAGAATTGGCAAGAAGAAGACTAGCAATAAAATAGGTGACGAGATGCTGAACAGTGAAGGATCTATCGGCGGGTTCCGTCCTCGAAGAAGACTCCTCCGTCGAGAGCACAGTACTTGGGGCAGATTCCTGGAAAATTAGGATGTTTTGGTTTTATTTGTGTCATGGCTGAATAGAGCCTTTGTGATAGGTAGGTTATAATTCCTATATGCCTACTAATCTGCCTACCTATGATTTTTTGTCTGAATGTTCGCTTAAAACTTGAAAAATGTAATATTGATGTGAATAAAGAGTTTATAAATTGTAGGTATGTATGCCCATGTGCATACTACGTGCCTTCGGCGTGCCTATCAGGTGATTAAGTGGATTTCGCGGGCCTACTACGTGACTACCACATGCCTACGCGCCTACCTACAACATATTTTCGAAATTATAATTTATGGATTTTTCAATATGTTGAATATATGAGACAAACAGACATGCTTTACCTACTTGCTTGTCCTGCCTACATGCCTCTTAGTGCCTTTTACGTGCCTATCAAGTGATTACTTGTGTTTTGCGTGCCTACTACAATCCTACCTGCCTATCAACCTATCTTCTTTTGCCTAATTGTATGTGTTCTGCTTTAAGCGTAAGGGCACATAGCATTCAAGTATCTACGTGCCTATTGCGTGCCTACTAGATGCCTGCTCGTCTATATGCGCATATTTTACCGAGTTTTGTCTATTTGTTAATTTAAAATTTAAAATTACACGGCCTACTTTTCTAATTTGTTTGCGGCCACGTAGCACAATCGGTAATCTAGCTCACCTCTCTCTCCTTGTGGTCCTGGAAGACCTGGTTGTCCTGGCTTTCCTGGTGGTCCAGCTTCTCCAACATTTCCTGGTGGCCCTGGTGGTCCTGGTGGCCCACTTTGTCCTGGCTGTCCATCTCTTCCTGGGGCTCCATCGTCTCCTGGTGCCCCGGTTGCTCCGGCGTCTCCCGGATTTCCTGGCTCTCCCGGCGTGGATGGTGTCGATTGAGCCGGTCGTCCTGGTTCTCCCTTCTCTCCGTCGTTTCCAGGTGCTCCAGAGTCTCCGGATGCTCCATTTGGTCCGACAGGTCCCGGTGTTCCTGGGGATCCTGGCCGTCCTGGATTACCTGGCCGTCCTGGTTGTCCACTGTTTCCAGTTGGTCCTTGTGGTCCTGGTGGTCCTGGTGGGCATGGATTGCATGGTGGAACGTCTTGCTCTTCGCACACAATCGGTGGTCTTCCAGGGGTTCCTGGTCGTCCTGGTGCTCCTGGAACTCCAGGCTTTCCGTTACGTCCTGGGAGTCCGGGCCGCCCTGGGTGTCCTGGCTTACAGCACCCGGCGCAACCGACCGCCTGACGCTTGTTGCGGATGGTGGTCAGGTTTCCAGCGATCGCGGCGGCAATCGGCTTCTTGTGACTGATTTCAGACATGATATCTCTGGCGGTCGACTGGAAAAAACGAATGGGGGAAAAGGTGATCAATTATTATTACACACTAGGTTATTCTATAATATTATTATCCTTAGAGGAGAGGGGGTCAAACCGGTTTGCTTGCGCAAATGGCCATGTGGCTGGAACGGTGAAGAAGCAGGTGAGAATTGAGAAAAAAAGAAGAGAAAAGGTGTGCTTACCTTGCAGAAAGTCATGTCTCGTTTCGTTTGCTGGTGGATCGAGTCGACAAAGTTGTAGATAATTGGCATGGAGATGCATACTGCAGAAAAAAAATTAACTTTGGAATTTTTTAACTGTAAAATACTGACAATCTACGGAAATTTATTTCATGTCACAAGTAGGTAGGCACAGTAGTCAGTAGGTAGGCATTAGTAGCACAAAAACCCGAATACCTTCAAAGTGAACTATGCCTGCCTGATGCCTAACTAGGTCATTGAAATACAAATTTGCAAAAAAAATTAGAAATTTTTTTGGAAATTTCAGAAAATCAAATTTTTTCGGCAATCAAAAAATTGAACTGTTTAATTTAGAGCTGAATGTGCCTGCCTACGCCTGCCTACGTGTTTGCCTATTTTATAAGTAAACAATCTGCCCTACCTTATGCTTACCTGCCTACAAGGTCGCCTAGACCTACTCCGTGTCTTCAATTTCCAAATCAGGCTACCTATGTTGGCCTATCTAAAAATAAGTATGTGTCTACTGGCGCCTACGGCTACCTCGTAACTTAAAAAAAAAATTGCCTGCCTGCCTGCCTTCAAGATAACCTACACCTACAAGACCACCCTACCTCGTGCCTACACGCCTATATGTCGTTAATCAAGCCGCCTGACATGTTTGGTCAGGTCAGGTTATGTCTACACGGTACAATCAAAAGGTACACACGCAGGGAGGCATAAGGCAGGCGCGTATGCCTGCCTACCTACCTTAGAAGCGACTAAAATTTTTCATTAAGCTATGTACGTTAAAATGATCAAAAACAAGATAAGAATCTATAATTAAATTTTTATTGTTCGAGACTCCAACGGTAAGGATTAAATCCCGAAATTCAAGGTATTTGATATGATTTTTATAAACTTCAAAGCTTAAATTATTTTCGAAATCAAAAGATCATACCTGAAAGAATAGCGAGGAAGGAGAATGTGACTGCCGAGTAGGTGACAGCCTTATAGGCTTTCTCTCGTGTGTCCTCCATACCCTGTGAGATAAGGAAACGTTAAAAGAAATTAAAGAAGTTAAGAGAAAACTAGTAAAAGTCAAAAAGGTCCAGTGTCATACACCTCCGAAATCTCTCTATAATCTGAGGTAAATTGCGTGTGTGCGTTCGAAAAGCGTGGGCGGGGCCAATGGAGACCGGATGACTGTTATATATGAAGGTGCGTGGTCGCGGACGCGGAACCGCGCGCCCGCCCTGTTGCGCTTCTTCGACTTCTTCTTCTTCTGCTTCTTGCGCAGAAGAGATGACAGGCATCAGAAAAAAGAAACATACAAGAGGATAGCGGGGGGAAGAAAACGACAGTAACCTCTTGGCACTTTCCATTTGTCTTATTGCCCTTTCGCGTATCGAATAAGGAAGGAACATGGAAGTGTAACCAGGGATTTTTTTCAGCGTCTAGATGGAAGTGTAATCCTTTGTATAAATCATCTTAATCCCTTACACCTTTCCAGGCGAAGCTGGCAATCCATTAGGCTTTAGGCTTGGATTTCGGAAATTTTTTCAATTGACAAAATTGCAATTCTCGGGCAATTTTTGACCTACCAAGTTTAGGCTTCAATCTTGAAAAAAATGTGTTTTAAACCGTCTAAGTTTACAGAAATTATCAAAATTATATTACCGGCAAGGCTAGAAAAAGGCAGAAATTCGGGCAGCTTTTCGGGAAGATTTGGTAAAATTTGTAAATTCCGGTGATTCATCGACTTTAAATGTACCTAAATCAATTTGAAGACACAAGATAATCATCAAGTATGTCTAAAATTAGACGGTGATTACAAAAAAAAGTTAGTTTCCAGCCGCTGACAAGTCGCTCAAATTTCAAATTTTAACTAATTTAAGGTCATTTTTTAAGCAGTCATAACTTTTTTTTCGAGTAGTTTTTATGAAGTTTCGTTATTAAATTTTGTGTTTTCAGACAATTTCGAGTCTAATTCAAGTGATAAAAATCACGACAACACCTTTAATCGCTGTAATGAGCACAGTGGAAGTTACAAGACATCGATGCACCATGTTTTAGATGAGATGTAGTTTTTAAGAGCTTAACAGGCCTTGAAATGCTTTTTTGGTTTCATTTACTACATTTTTCCATTAATTTCAAGTTTCTTCCGGGTTGTAGGCAAACATTCTAGAGGCTTTCCGGAAAATATGAGTTTCTGAAAACGTGACCATCTCATTTCTAGACAGTATGATGTCATGATAGTTTTGTAGAAAAATCTTGCGTGACGCGACGAGATCCAAAAAAGTTTCAAATTCCTGAAAAAAAACAAATAGAACATAATTTTCAAAATTACCACATCCCCGCCCACTTCTTGGTTTCTCGAGTTTTTTTTGCCATCAAATGTTTCTCATATTGAATACCAAATATCCAAAATCTTGCCGAAAGTAGCCGCCAACCAGACTGAAGCCCCTTTTTACATAAACCGTGATGATTGTGTGTGATGATTGTAGTGAGAATGCCGTATCATAAGCGTAACTTGCAAGTTGAAACATCAGAGATTAATATTCTGATGGGAAGTTTTCACTTTATTGAGGTGAGAACTTAATGTGTGAATTGGCGTTCAATAAGCATACCGCGTAGGCATGCCTACCTGCTTTCTTGGTTTTATTCCTTTAAAACAACCAACAAAGGCACGTAGGCACGAGGTAAGCATATACGCAGGTAGGTTTGAGGCAGACAAGGGTACATAAAATTGGTACGTAGGCAGGTATTAAATTATGAGGCGTAGGCACATGAGCTTAGGTAGACAGGCAAAAAAAGCATAAGCCAGACAAGTAGGTATAACGCTGGTAGGCTTAATGCAGGCAGTAGGTACCTAGGCAAAAAAAGAGAGGCAGGAGGTGCAGGATGAGAAAAGGGCGTAGGCATAAGCAAGGCACGTCGGCATGCAGGCAATAAAACTGCAGGCAGGTAGCAGTTTAAGGTAGGCAGACACTAAGGAAAAACTAAAACAGGCAGGCACGTGGGCACATTGCCTACCAGCCTGACACCTTCCCTTCAATGGATAACCTGATCAAAATCTCAAATTTTCAGACATTAGTCAGCAGATGTATGTGTGCACCGCGCAACGTCACAGGCTCTCAATTTTAATAAATATATGTGTGCATCGAAGCTTATGATAATTCGGTCAATCTCTGCCTTCCCAAATTCCTTATCCGCTTTGATGTCACAAATGTCAAGATGATCAATAACCGTATGTGTTCGTTTGGAAATAAATTGTTGAACAATTTGTCTTTTTCACGCCGCGCGCCGCCGCAGCCGCTGGTGGGAAGATGAGTGATGGGAAGAGGAGGAGGAAGCAAAAAAGAACACTAACAATAATAGAAATGACATATGGAATACTTTTACTTGTGGAGGGTTCTACTTGATACATAGAACAGAACTTTGGAAGGTTAGGCATGCCTACGTGCCTGCCTATTTTCTCGAGTCGGGGGAGAAGCTAATAGCGATTTTGCAGTGCTATAGGTACTAAGGTAGGCAGGTATGATATAGGCGAGTAGGCATTTGGTAGTTAGGCATGGGGTAGGAACTTGTATCTAGGCAGTGGGCTGGGTTTTAAGGGACAATATAGGCGCTAGTCAACCTAATATAGGCAGGCAAGTATGCATTAGGGAGGTAGGCATGGTGTAGGCACTAAATCGATCTTGACCTAAACTTCTTGAAATTACAAGTCAAATTGCTCGACTTCCAAAGAAAACTGAGCTCAGTAGGCCTGCCTTTGCCTGCCTACAATGCGACCGACACCTGCCTGCTGGGTTTTATTTTAGTTGAACTTTCAACAATGCGGATACAGGCAGGCAGGCTTGCCTATCCGACTCAAATTTTCGTACCAAACTTTTTTTTTTGAAATCTCTTGATGTACAGGTGGGCGGCAATTACTGTTCGGCAAATTTACTTCCGGCAAATTCGACAAATTGCCGGTTTGCCGAATTCGCCGGAAATTTTTATTTTCGGTACATTGCCGATTTGCCGTTTTCCGGATATCAAATTGCCGAAAGTTTTTGTACGGATTTTTTAAAAGACGGAAACACTTAAAACTGTGCCTGTTTGAAAAGATTTCGCCGTTGATATTTTCATAGAATTTGCTTATTTTCCAAATAAATGTAAGAAACATTCATAGGATGCGTACAATTTTGCCGTTTTTTCGACAAATTCGGCAAATCGGCAAGTTACCGGTTTGCCGAAAATGTGCAATTTTGGCTAATGCCGTGCCGTCTTCATGTGCCCTCTTTTTGGGTTCTCTCACTTTTCAGAGGCGAGAGGTCGGAAAATTGCCGGTTTGCCGATTTGCCGAAAAATACCACTTTCCGTAATTTGACGAATTTGCCGGTTTGCCGGATTTCAACTTGCCAAAAATTTTTAAACGGATTTTTTATAAAACGGAAACACTTAAAGCTGTGTCTTTGTAAAATGTTTTCGTCGTAGATATTTTCATAAAATTTACTGCATTTTCTAAATAGATGTAGGATGCGTAAAATTTTGCCGTTTTCACGACACATTCATTCGGCAATTTGGCAAATTGCTGGTTGGCCAAATATGCCGAAAATTTGCGATTTCGGCAAATCCCGTATTTGCCGCTTGCCGGAAAAATCGTTTGCCACTCACCCCTGGAAGAGAGTCTCTCCATGAGCCGCCCTCGTTCTTAAATTTTCCAAAAATATTTTTACAGGTATTCCAGGGATACTGTTAAAGCTTTTAAAGCTTATCATGTACCCCCTCCCTTTTAGAATCGAACTACGTCTCAAGTACGTCGGCGACTTCATCATCATCGCCTCGGCCATCAAGTACGTCTTCAATGATCTATGATTCATTGAATCAGCTGCTTGCCTTCTCCCCCGTCTTGAAAGTTGAACGGAGTGAGGGGAGAGAAAGACACTTTCTCTCTCTCTCACTGCCTCAGAAAATTGGCAGCATAGGTCTCTCTCTCTCTCGAAAAACTGGGGGGAGATGAAGCTGAAGACGTCGGTTGGCAAGGAGGAGAGAGGGAGCAGAGACGGGGTGGCAAGTAATTGCAATTGGGGGAAGGGAAACACACGAGATGTGTGTGTGTGGATGACGAGATGAAGCACTCGCTTTTAAGAGTCAGATGAGAGATAGAGAAAGAGCACTGGGGGGGAGGGGCGGAGTCTGTTTCTCTGACGTTCTCCATCTCTCTCCAACTCTCTTCGTCTCCAGCCATATTCTAGTTTTTTCCCCCCCCCCCCCCCCCTTTTGCTCCTTTTCCTTTTTCTTACTCAACGGCTCCCCCTCGACGAGCCCAATGCCCCTTTTTAAGCGACGGGATGGGAGTGGTCCCGCGCCGAACGCCACGATTCGGGAGAAATATGATTTTCGTGATGTCCTTGGGACGGGAGCTTTTTCGAAGGTTAGTTGGTATCGAAACTAGCAATTTTTTTGGGCTTAGCGGTAATTCTTAAAGAAGGGAGCGTTTAAGAAAAAAAAAGAAAAAATACCGACATTTTTTGAGAAGTTTTCTTAGATTTTCTGGGTTTCTTACCACACTAAAAATTCTGGTTAATTATTATATTATGGGTAGTTTTAATGGTTAGCTATTTGTGCTTTAGTGTGTTTAGAGCAGATAATTATGAAGACGGGCAATTTTAATGGTCTTACAAAAACAATAGAAAAAAATGTTTAACGTGGCGAATTTCGATTTTTTTTTTCAAAAAATTCAGAGACAGAGCCTCGATGCACCATGTTTTATGACGACCTTGTGACGTGGGCAGGAAACTCATAATTTATCCGATTGCCGTGGGAAGATGAAAACCCGCTTTACAGAAACACAAATTTCTAGAAATTCAGAGACAAAGCCCCGATGCACCAGGTTTTTTAAAGACCCTAGGTCGTGGCCGTGGAGTGATATTGGTGGCCGAGTTTTCTCCCTGAAAACTTTGGTAAATTCCTCATGGTCATGATCGAGAATATAGAAAACTCGGCCACCTTTCGAATGAAACTTTCCGAAAATTCCGAGCAACTCTCGATGCACCATGTTTTTTGATGGCTGTGAAAAACTTCTTTTTTTTTTGAATTCTAAAAATTCTCAAAAATTATCAAAATGCTTCCGCCGAAATTTAAAAATTTCTTTTTTTTTCTAATCGATACTTTGGCAAACCGAAAATTATTGAATTCACAAAATTTTCGAGAAAAATCTCGAGCAAACTATTTTCCTCTCCCAGCTCATAAAAATCTGAGAATGTCATCTCTGAAAAAAAAATTAAATTCTGTGAAATTTTAAAATTCTGAGAATTCCAGCAACTGCTCTTTAGTAATTTTCGAGTTTTGAAAATGTCAAGTATTCAGGGTTTTTTGGCAATTGTCAAGTTGCAGAAAATTCCGCATTTTCAGCACTTGTCTAGTTTCAAAATGTTCAAAAATTCGACATTTTCGACAATTGCAGAATTGGCTAAAATTCGAATTGCCACGAATTTTTATGCACTGACCTAATTGAAGACTCCTTTTTTTTCATATGAACTAGGTTGCTTTAAAAAGCTCATGCCACGTGGAAAAGCTAATGCGTCATGATTTCTAATTTAAATTTTTTTCTGTAAACCGAGAGCCCCTATATTTCTCTTTTTTTCTTCTTCATCTCCCCCCAATGCATATGGATTTTCTCTGTCTCCAGCCGCGCCGCCGCTCAATTTCAGGGGCACCCTGACTTTATCCCCCCCCCCCCCCCCCACTCTCCGAATCGGAAGCGGTGCCCGGGCAAAGAAACGAGACGCGAGAGCAACGGAGTGAGATAGAAATAGAATTTCTGAATTAAACGAGTGTATGTGTGTGTGTGTGTGGTGGACATTGAAGAGAGCACCCATTTTGTTGAAGAGAGATAGACCGATTGATGAGCTTATCCCCATCAGGTCCATCCACACACGTATTACAACACCATACGAACATGCTTTGGAAAAAAATTTGATGGCCTTGGATATTACCCCCCGACCGAATTCAATTTCGTTTTTTTTTCAGGAAAAGTCCAGCACGTAGAATTTCTATTTTCGAGGTAAACCTGGTTAGGCTTCCTTTTATAGAAAATCCCAGAAAAGAGGGGGTCTAGACATTGTCACTACGACTACATTGGAGACGGGTCTAGCTTGAGAGGCTGTGTCCAAAGTCTAAGCCTCAGACTTAGCATGAGCATAAGCCCAACCCCAAGCCCAAGGCCAGGCCCAAGTCTAAGCCTAAACTTCAGACTTAAGCTTCTTGGTGGCCTATACGACTCCCTGTTAAATTTCGCTTTGATCGGCCAACGGGAACCCTTTAAAAAATGAAAAAAACGCTATAAACCCAAGCCTAAATAGCGTCAGTGGCGAGCGTTAGCTGCCAAGCCTAAGCCTAAGGCTAAGACTAAGCCTAAGCCTAAGACCAAGCCTAAGCCTAAGCCTGAGACTAAGCCTAAGCCTAAGCCTAAGCCCCACTGCCCTAAGTGAATTGCTAAAATAATTAAACTACCAGTAACGCCTCATAACTCTTGACTTTTGACCCATTTTTGCTTCCAATTATGCCCCTTTTCCAAAAAAAAACCTTCTCCCCATACTATCTAATTATCTCATGCTCCGTTGTGCTCAACGAAGCTTGTGTTGTTGTTGCACACACACACACACACACACACATATACACCCCTTGTCATTCATATAACACGCAATCTTGCCCTCTCCTTCCTCATGACCTAAGACAGGGGAGAAAGGAAATTAAATTATAGTGCTGCTCGCGGAGCCGCGCGGGGACTGAAAAAGCATAAGAGGTGTCATTGATGGCGTCATGAAAATGACACAAGTGGTGGTTTTGTTTCATTTTGATGACGTTTCATCGTGCAAATATTGTAGAGAATATTGTTTTTGCGCTGGAAACATGGTGCATCGAGGGTGTAAAAACAAGGAGCCTTATTTTTTTCTAATTTTCTGTCATAAAATCAATGTTTTATTGAGGTCAGTTGAATGTTGAAAAAAAAATCGGTGGATGCACCATATCTCTGGAGGCACGCTCCATGTTGCCAAACCTTAATTTCAGTCAAAATTCTAGAATTTTTCCAAATTTCTTAGCTCTTCTAAACAGTCTGGCAAATCAATTTTCTATTAAAAACCAGCTTTTATTCTATTTTTCATCCTCTAAACCATTCTGACAGCCGCCGCTGAGCCGCCGCGCCCGTCTAGTGACGTACAGATCCCACTTTCTTATGCAACAATAATGTGAAGCTCGCGCGCAGAGCCCCTTTCTCCTTCATTTCCAATTTCTTCAAGACCGCAGGTCATCAAGGGAGCTCCCCAGAGGCCCTTTTTCTCGATTAACCGACCGGAGAAACAGATTTGTTGGGGGAAAAAGAGGAAAGGAGAAGAAAAAAAAAAGAAGAAGGATATCATCAAGACGGGGGGGGGGGAAGCACCAAACATTGAATTGAAACTCTTTTTTTTCTGAATTTTTCATGACTAGTTGGGTACGAGTTTGAATTTATAAGGGGTTGGAAAATGGGATTTGGAATGTTGAAAAACTTTATGTTTTCCAGAAAAAAAATTTCAGGAAAATTGGGAAATTTTTCTTGGAATTGGAGAAGTTTTGGGATTTTTGGTTGGAATTTTTATTTTACTATTAAAGGTGTAGTAGCGCCAGTGCGGAAATTGCTTTAAAACACGCCTATGGTACCACAATGACAGAATATCATGATAAAAAAATTCAAAAAAATTTTCTAAATTTTATGTGATTTTTTGAAAATTGAAAAAATCTCAGTTTTCACCTAATTCCTATTTGAATTACCGCCAATTGGATTTGTTCGATGGAGCGCGCTTGCACGTTTTTAAATTTATTTATTTTATTGTTTGTTATTTTCCACCGATTTTTAATGTTTTCGGTGTATTTTTGCTTTAATGTTAGAGAAAAAGTCAAAATAAATGCAAATTTTCGATTAAAAAGCACGCTGACAGGCGTAAATCAGTGAAAGTAATTACTTCAGGTCCGAAATCGTTTAAAAGCGTTACTTTTTCATTTTTACGCCTGTCAGCGTGCTTTTTAATCGAAAATTTGCATTCATTTTGACTTTTTCTCTAACATTAAAGCAAAAACAACGAAAACATTGAAAATCGGTGGAAAATAACAAAAAATAAAATAAATAAATTTAAAAACGTGCAAGCGCGCTCCATCGAACAAATCCAATTGGCTGTAATTCAAAAAGGAATTAGGCAAAACTGAGATTTTTTCAATTTTCAAAAAATCATATAAAATTTAGCAATTTTTTTTGAATTTTTTTATCATGATATTCGGTCATTGTGGCACCATAGGCATGTTTTAAAGCAATTTCTCCACTAGCGCTACTCCACCTTTAATTCTCTCTGGAAATCTCTTCTTTGTTGAAAAAAAAATGAAATTTTCAGATTTTTTAACTTTTTGAAAATTTGAAAGAAAGTTTGTTTTGAAACTCTCCAATTTTATCCCAAAAAAATTGACTAGCAAATCGGAGATTTGCTAGGCTTCGCAGTTTGGTTCGGCGTAGAGTAACTCAAGAATAATTCGCTTTATTAATATTTAGCCAAGTGTTGAGTAAATGTCAAGTAAATGTGCTGAAGTTTGTCAAGACCGGCCAAATTTAGTTTAATGATAATTTTATAAATAACAATTTCCACTTTTCAAATCGCACTCAACGGTTCCCCACTGTTTCTACATGTATTCGGGCCGGCGGCCCTCATTGTGAATTATTGGGCTCACAATAGGCTTAACAGTTGTCCAACGCTTCTATGTGTATTCGGGCCTGTGGCCCTGAACCTGAATTATTTAGCTAAAAATAGGCTTGACGGATCTCCAACACTTCTTCGTGTATTCGGGCATGCGGCCCTCAACTCGGGTTTATTGGGCTCAGAATAGGCTTAATGGCTGTCCAATACTTTTGTGTATTCGGGCCTGCGGCCCTCAATCCGGATTACCTGACCTTTCCAAAAACAGACGTAGTTATGGAAACATACGTCTCATAGAAGGCCTCCAGCCTGCTCTGCTGGGAGTAGGGATAGAAAAGGTCTAAAGTTTCTAAGAGTAAGAAGGATTTTTTGGGTTTGAGTGAAAAACAATAGCATTGCAGGCCTCCAGCCTGCCCTGCTGGAATTGAGGTTTAAAGTGACCAAAATGTCCGAGAAGTGCGGTCCTCAATAGGATTAGAGAAAAAGGAAAAATCTCGAAAAATCTTTAAAATTGAACTTTCCTCACGTTATTAAAATAAGAAATGAAAATGATCGAATTCATCCCCAAAATAGAGAGAGAGAGAGAGTGATAGAAAAGTTTTTCACGTTTAATCCATCTTTATAATTTTGCAAAATTTGAATGATGGCCTACATTTTGGAAAATGGGCCAATTTTTTCCAAAATAGTTTCAAAAAATTGGTAAGACAAAGTTCTCTCTTGCGCAAAAATTGGAACCAAATGTCAGAAAAACTGCTCGTATGGGATTGAAAAATATAAAACTCTTCAGTACAAAGAAAATATTCAATTTTCGCGGTCTCCAGAAACCCGCGCAAATTAGTGTTCTACCCTTCCCAAAACCAATCCCCTCAATAATGACCATGATGGGGCAACTATTTTTGAGGCATTCGCACTTATTGAACGCAAAAGCGCCAGCTATGAGCCAAGTTATTAAAGCTTAAAGTTTGTACATTTTTGTCGGACACTCACGTGTCGAAAAGTTGCTCTTATTTTTTATTTCTGTCAAGAATGCAACTTCAGGATTTAATATAGGAAGAGGCAGAGAAATTGGCAAAATTCAATAGGAGAAAATATTGATAATATTTGAACAAAAATTCTAAAAATTTTATTCTCCAAAAATCAGAAAAAAAATGTTTTTTTTTCGATTTTCTGAAAAAAAAATTTTTAAGAAAAAAAGGTTGAATATTGCAAAATTTATAAAATATTCCTGGAAATTAATTTATCAATATTGAGAAATAGTAAAATTGTCAAAAAAAATTCTTCAAAGTATCCTAAATTAGAAAAAAATCGGCCGAAAAAAAAAAATTTTTAACTTTTTTCAAATACTTGGAATTTTTCAAAAAAATATAGGATATTGATTTTCTAACATTATAGGTAAAAAACTGGGTCATCAATTTTTTTTTGGCGGCCACGTAGCTAACAAGTGCTCTGAGAACGCTACCAAAACATGGTGCATCGATGTCAAAATTTTAAAAACTAGAAAACAGGGGTTTTTGAACTCCGGAAATAGGAAATTACAACGGATCAACTATAACTACTACATCTATTTTCAGGTGTTCCTAGCCGAATCAAAAAGTGATGCCGGTCAGATGTATGCAGTCAAATGCATTGACAAAAAAGCACTGAAGGGAAAAGAAGAATCACTGGAAAACGAGATTAAAGTTCTGAGGAAGTGAGTTGATTTTTGATTTTTGCCTACGCCTACCTTACAACAGTGCCTTTAGGGCTTGAGGTAGGCACCTGAAGACCTGCCTATTTTTAATGTCAAAAGCAAAAAGAAAACCTTTCGTCTTTCGAGTTTTCTTCAAATTTCGCTCACTTTTCCCCGGTGATTAATTTTCTTCACATATTCTGCCACAATATATAAATCAAACGCCCTTGGAAGCTGTGCGAAATCTAAATTTAGTTGCTCGCCGAGCAGCAGCCGTGGTCTATTTACGCTCTGAGGGTATTCACTTTCAAGTCAAAATAATGATGTCATCTTTTTTCTCATGAGGAATTTCAATTTTGTTACATTGAAGGATGATGATTAGGAAAAAAAATCGACGAACAAACCTATAGACACCTGTAAGATGTGAGGGTCTGGGGTAGGGCCTCCTAGGATCTGGGGTAGGGCTGCCTAGGATCTGGGGTAGGCCTGCCTAGGATCTGGGGTAGGCCTGCCTAGGATCTGGGGTAGGCCTAGGATCTGGGGTAGGCCTAGGATCTGGGGTAGGCCTAGGATCTGGGGTAGGCCTAGGATCTGGGGTAGGCCTGTCTAGGATCTGGGGTAGGCCTGTCTAGGATCTGGGGTAGGCCTAGGATCTGGGGTAGGCCTAGGATCTGGGGTAGGCCTAGGATCTGGGGTAGGCCTAGGATCTGGGGTAGGCCTAGGATCTGGGGTAGGCCTAGGATCTGGGGTAGGGCTACCTAGGATCTGGAGTAGGCCTGCCTAGGATCTGGGTTAGACCTGCCTGAGATCTGGGGTAGGCCTGCCTAGGATCTGGGGTAGGCCTGCCCAGGATCTGGGGTAGGCCTGCCTAGGATCTGGGGTAGGCCTAGGATCTGGGGTAGGCCTAGGATCTGGGGTAGGGCTACCTAGGATCTGGAGTAGGCCTGCCTAGGATCTGGGTTAGGCCTGCCTGAGATCTGGGGTAGGCCTGCCTAGGATCTGGGGTAGGCCTGCCCAGGATCTAGGGTAGGCCTGCCTAGGATCTGGGGTAGGCCTAGGATCTGGGGTAGGCCTGCCTAGGATCTGGGGTAGGGCTGCCTAGGGTAGGCTAGGGTCTGGGGTAGGGCTGTCTAGGGTAGGCTAGAGTCTGGGATAGATAGATGGATAGATAGATAGATAGATAGAGACGAGATAGAGACGAATTTGATCAAGTTAGACAAAAGTTGGGTCTCACCACGAAAACTACTGTACCCCCTTTTTAATTTGAGCAAACCATGTGTGACTATAAACGAATTCAAACTGGAAAAATTTGAAATTTTCAGGCTCCGACACAACAATATTGTTCAACTATTCGATACATACGACGAGAAGCAGTTTGTGTATCTTGTGATGGAGCTGGTCACCGGTGGAGAGCTTTTCGATAGAATTGTTGCAAAAGGGTCCTACACGGAACAGGACGCGTCGAATCTTATTAGACAGGTGAGATTTTCAGTTGAAGAGATCAAAAAGTTGTGAATTAGAAAATTGTAGAAAAATATATGGTGTAAATCTGGCAAAGTTTTTATTTTCAGGTATTGGAAGCAGTCGGGTTTATGCACGACAACGGAGTCGTCCATCGTGACCTGAAACCTGAAAACCTTTTATATTACAACCAAGACGAGGACTCCAAAATAATGATCTCAGATTTTGGACTTTCAAAAACCGAAGATTCAGGAGTAATGGCTACAGCGTGTGGAACACCGGGATACGTGGCACCAGAGGTCCTACAGCAGAAACCGTATGGAAAAGCAGTCGATGTTTGGTCGATTGGAGTTATAGCGTATATTTTGCTTTGCGGGTGAGTTAATTTTGGGGGTATACCTGGGAGATGTCGGCTGCTGGCACATCAAATGATTAGGAAAAACCACTGGCACCCGTTAGGTGTTGGATGCTAATAACCCTGGAGGTGTCGGCTGCTCGACTTAACGAGATATGAAGCAGACGACAACCCGGCAGGTGTCGGCTGCAGACGCTTCTAGAGATCACAAGGCGCCGGACATCATGAGAGCTTATAGCAGCCGACACCTGCCGGGTAAACGTCAAATTCACGGTATTTGCGGAGGTTATAGGGAAATTCAAATTTTTTAAGAGAACATTTCTAATTTCCAACCCAGAAAGTGCGCGCCAATGACAAAATTGCCGAAAATTTGAAGATTTTCCTTAAAATTTTGAAGTTTTTGAATAAATTTTAATAGATTTTCAAATAATGAAGCGAAAACTTTTAATTGTTTCAGATATCCACCATTCTACGACGAGAGCGATGCAAACCTATTCGCACAGATCATCAAAGGAGAATACGAGTTCGACGCGCCCTACTGGGATCAGATTTCCGATTCGGGTAGGTCAAAATTGTCAATTTTCCCGCCAAAAAACCTGAAAATTTGCAGCTAAAGATTTTATCACACACTTAATGTGTTGTGACCCAGAAGCCCGATTCACGTGTCAGGATGCTCTGTCACATCCGTGGATCAGTGGAAATACGGCGTACACACACGATATTCACGGAACTGTCGCCGTACATCTTAAGAAGAGTTTGGCAAAACGGAACTGGAAAAAGGTAATTTTCGATGTTTTATATTTGAAAAATTCGTTAATATTTTCAAAATTTTTAAAATTAATTTTCATTGTTCAATTTCCGAGAAAAATCAATAATTTTTTTTCGTTTTCCAAAAAATCGATATTTCTCATTTTCGTTAACAATTGAGTGGTGTTAGAGTGTCTCATTTAGGTTTGATCTATGTAGATCTACAAAAAATGCGGGAGAAGAGACGCAGAGCTCTCAACTGATTTCGTATGGATGTCCGATACTTGAGGAAAAAATCGATAATTTCAAATTTTGCAGGCTTACAACGCAGCCGCAGCAATCCGCCAGCTTCAAATGCTCCGTCTCTCCTCAAATAGCAATCGCCTACAGAAACAAGCTTCACAGCAGCAACCGGAGCCCCCTACACCCGCTTTTCACGCTTGATGATGTCCTTTTAATACAGTAATACGCTTTTGATCTACCCGACCCCCCAAAGTCTCAGAGTTTCCACAGAATTTGAACTCCCGAGAAATCAATCCGCGAAAAAAAGGGCGGACACACTTTTGCGGACGTGGCTTCGAATTTTCTTAGGCTCCGCCCATTTCTCCGGGTTTTCGTTTCCCCGGAAACTGTTTTCCTTGGCAACACTGGGACTCCCCGTCCACACACCCGCGCCGCGCAAACATGCTCCACTGTGATTTTTTTTTGAAATTGTTTTTTTCGTTCGCAACTCACCCCAACCCTCCCTTTTTACAATTCCTCAGTGTACATTCCTTTTTTCCAATTTTTTCAGCCACAGTACCCCCGCCCTTCCCCCATGTACCTTTAAAATGTAATATTTGTGATTTTGATCTCGTGAAACAAGAAAAACACTATAAAATGAATTGTTTTGTACTTGAGAGTTTGAATTTTCCCGGGAATTGTGGCGTGGTGGGTGCAAACGCGCTCCAGTGTACAGTTTTAAAAATTTAACATTTGTTCAAATTTTCAAAAAAAAAAGTCAGATTATGCACGAGCTCCATTGAAATTTTAAAATGTTTCAAACTAATTGTAAAACATAAAAAATCAGTGATAAAGTTGTTAAATTCAAATATATCGCCGACCACATGTTGCAAGCGTGCTCCAATGAAAAAACGCGTTTTTTCTTGATTTTAGTGAGAAAGCATATACAATTTTAGGAACTTTTCAATTTTTTTTTTCAGTAAAATTGACTGAAAGGGTGTGCCTAACCCAAAATTATCACTAACTGATAAAACTGATAAGGAAATTATCGATTTTCGGCACAAATTTTTGCCGGAAAAGTACGAGCGAAGTTTTTATTTGTTTACCCCCCGTCTAGCCTCCAATGTTTGTTTTATTTTCTACTTTTTTCTCTATTTCTCAGAAATATTTTGCACTATTTTCTTGTCAAAATTAAATTTGAAAAAGTTTTCAAAGTTTTTTTTTATTGAAAAATTTTCAAAAAATTTCAGAAAATGGACGCTTCAACTTCGGAATTTGCCACTGATGTAAGATTTTTTATCGGGTTCTTATAGATTTCTAAAAAAAAAAGTTTTAAATATGTAAGCAAATACATATAAATTCCTTTTAATTGAAATTTTCCTCACAATAATGTTTGGAAAATAATTGGAAAAAAAAAATATTTTCGAAATAAAAAAATGTGTTGCTTCAAATATTTATTACACTAAAATAATGAATTTTAAAAAATTATTGGAAAAAAATTCATAAAAAATCGATTTTTTCAGTTTTATTTTTTTCAATAAAATTTAAAGCTTCCCGTAATTTTTTTAAAACTTTTTCACACAAAAAAATTAAATCCACCGCTTAAACAATATCTCTATTTCTCAGTTTATTGGAATAATTTCAAACGAGAAATTTTCCGGATTGGATGATTTTGGACGAACGGATTTTTTGAGGATTTACGACAAGGCTAAGGTATAATTTTCAATCGACTTTCTAAAATTTCCTATACAAAATAATTTCAGAAGAATAAATCGATAAAATCGATAACCCGCCACGATGTGAATTTTCGCGCCTACATCCTTCAAGTTCTGCATGGCAAAATTGTGGTGGTCGACAGGAAATTGGTTCGTTTTTTTATAGGTTTTCTAGATCACTGAGAGCTTTGATATGAGTATAATCATGATCAGGTTACGGTAATTTGGAAATGTTTTGAGTCCCGCCACGAAAACTTTTGAGGGTACTGTAGCTTTTCGTGGTGGGACCCAATTTTTCTTTGAATTTGGGTGAAGAGAGCATGATCCAACTTAATTTATAGCTTATAACAGCAAAAAGTCAAATTTTGACAATGGAATTAAAATTTTAAAAAAAAATGGAAAAAAATAGGACCTTTTTTTTAAAAAATACATTTTTTTAGTTTTTTTTTTTCATTACTAAGTTACTGTAATTTTGAAATATATTTAGTTTCGCCACGAAACCCCCCGGGGTACTGTACCAATTCGTGGAGGGACCCACGTTTCTTGAAATTCAAGCAGTAAAGCCATATCAGGTTTGAGAAAACAAATGTTTTGTATTCTCGAAAAATTAATAAAACTCAATTTTTTCAGTTATACAATGTCAATAATTACCTTGGTTTTTTGAACATTCAACCTATGGTATTTGCACAGTTAGAAGAAATTTCAATTCAAAAAAAAAGAAAAAAAAAACAAACAAAAGTTCCGAGCCCACCGAACTTTAGAGCTTCATCTCTTTTTTTCCAAAAAATCGGAATTCAAAATTCTCAATTTGTATATTCAATTTTTACCGAATTTTCCGATTTCCCTAGTTAAAAGTACATGAAAATTCAAAAAATTCCAGAAAACCTGCTGCTTCGAGGTCTCAATTCCCCTGATCTTCTCCTGCGGCTCATTGACGGAAGATGGTCTTGTTCTGTTCACTTTCAATATTGCACCATATCAGGGAAATATAAATTATCGCGATTTGATGGTTTTGGCACTTCCTGATGAGGCAAGAAGTTTGTTTTAGATGCAAAAATTTTTCAAGAAGAATTAGTTCAAAGTCTGGTAGCTCCATGTCTGAAGCCCACGAGATGTCGGCTGCTCTGTTGAACTCTGAATTTGCCGGCTGCTTGTTTAGAAAAAAAAAATTTTCACTTTTAAAGTCTTATTCTATACAAATTATATTTCTAGAAAACGGCCGAAAAGCTATCAGAAGAGCTGAATTTTAATTTCGCACGCTTCGCCGAACAACAACTACAGACTGCGTCACGTAAGTTTTTGTTATTCTTTATTCTCTCTTCACTTTGAATTTTAAACTGAAACTTTATACTTTAATACTTTTTGTTTTAATCTGTGTTGGCTCAAATTTGTAGTCAATTTTTTTTAAAGTAAAGAACTACAGAAATATTGGAAATTTGTTACTCACTAAAATGCAATGCACAAAAATATTCAAATTTTGTTGACAAGTTTTGATAGCATTCCCAGTTTTTGAGATAGCAGCCGACATCTTGCGGGAACCGTAAAAACGACGCTATGTTATTTAAAACTGTTAGTATCTTCAAAATTAAATATTATATCAAAAAATGACCAACTAACAAAATAAAACACGCTCAAAATTTCCTACATTTTGTTTCTTAAAGGTTTTTTAATAGTTTTCCTTGTTTTTGAGATAGCGGCCGACATTCTGCGGGCGCCAAATTTGGCCATTCAAAATTTAAAATTATATCATCTTTAAAACTCTTTAAAACTATTGATGCTTTCAGAAAGTGAGCAATTATAATAATAAAGTGTACAAATTTGCCTACGTTTCCAGTTGGCAAATTTTTTCTACCTTTTCTAGTTTATGAGATAGCGGCCGACGTCTCACGGGCGCCGCCGACATTTTCTGCAAATTTAAATTGTAGCGTCCTATTTTCAAACAGAGCAATATTTCCCAAACTACCGGTGATTCCGAAAAGTGATCAACTGACAAATATACATACACAAAATTTCTTAAATTTTACCAGTTCAAAAGTTTTTGAAAGCTAATTAAGTTTCTGAGATACATACGTTCAAAGTTTGGCACTGGGAGCTGCTCTTGGAAAATATCATCTCTTGAAATTGATCTTCCGATTCCCGATTTCACTGATCATCAATTCCTTATCAGTTTACATGTTTCCTTGACCATTCATCTAACATCCCTAATCACTCCACTCCGTACACTATTTTTCCTGCCCAAGCCGAAGAGATTTTCTCGCGCGAAAGTGTGACTGCGGGCGAGAGATTTAGAGAAAAAACGCACACAAACTTCTTTTTCTCACTTTCTGTGTGTCTTTTGCAAATTTTACTCTTTCTCTCTCTCTCATGATTACTCCTTTTTAACTTTTCTGTTTGTGGTTGCGTTTTAGTTGAAAATTTTCAAAAATTTTAAAAATTAAAAAAAAACAGTTAAAAAAAACAAATTTATTGAGCAGATTCAAGCTGTATTTTTCTAAAACCAGTGAAACGTCGGCTGCTTTGTTTCAAAACTTATTAGATATTCTTAATTATAGCTATATTTTGAAGATTAAAATGTAAAGTTAAAATTTATACAAGTTCGAATTTTGATTTTGAAATTTTTTTAGTTTGACAAATTCTAAATTTTCCAAATTTTTCGTTAAAGACCCAATTTTATTTTCATTTATTGTAATGAATATTAATTTTAGCTTTTTAATTGTTAACTATTTTTAAAAATCAAGCAATTAAATGAGCAAGTTGCACCTTCCTTAAAAATTGCAGCCGACACTTCCCGGCTTCGCTCAGCCTAGAATTTTTTTACTCGCCCTGAAACTTGAATCCTGTATATCTCCTTAACTAAAAATGCTATTTTAGATATGCGAACTAACAAAATGTAGGAAGTTTAGTGAAAAATATTTTGTTAGTTTACTACTTTTATATAACTTCAATGGTTTTTGTGATAAATGAGTTTTTGTAAGCTTACTCTAGACCTCTTGCACCATCTGACAGGTGGTTCTTTGAAAACCAGTAAAATGCCGGCTGCTCGCGAAATCAACCAATTTCGAAAAATATTTCGAAATGGAAAATGTATCATATTATAAGCATGAAAACAAACTCTCTTTACGTTAAAAAAAAGGCTTGCAGCCGACATCTTGCGGATTCTAAAAGGGTAGTTCTTATTTTAAAACTGCAGTATCGCCAAATCTAGAAATGCTATTCAAAAATTTTAAAGAACAAATTGTAGGAAATTTTATGCCAAATATTTTTTCAGTTAGCAACTTCTTGCTATCTCTAATAGTTTTGGAGATAATTGAGTTTTTGTTTTTCAAATTAATTAAAATTGTATTCCAAACTTTGAACCTTCATATCTACAAAACTAAATGTGTAATCAAAAATTTATCAACAGACAAAATATAGGAAATTTTTTGCAAAATAATTTGTTAGTTGACAATTTTTCTCTAGCACTCGTAGTTTTTGAGATATTCCCTCTCTAGCTATGCACGTCCCTCCCTCTCCTCCGCCGCTGCCAACAATAACATGTTGTTTTTCATTTTTTATATATTTTCATCAGGCATCAAAAGTAAAAGAAAAATATATTCTGATTCAAAATGTTGTTTTAGTAGGTTGGTTGGGTGGCTGAGATGGCTAGTTTTCCAGTTTTCACCCGTCTAACCGTCTGCGTCTCTCGTGCACACTCTCGTCTCTCGCCCCACCCGTTCTGTTGTTAAGATATTTACGACGACTAGGTTGCAGAGAGAGAGAGGCTGGTTGGTCAACTAGTAATACCTCATTTTTTTGTTTGTCATTTATAGCAAAAGAACATAGTCTGTAGTAGAGGCGAGAGCGCAGACAGTTAGACACTCTGGTTTCTCTGCGTTTCTCTCCTCTTTGCGTCTTTTGTTTTGCACTGTGGCGCTCTTTGAGCACGTTTTTCTCAAAAACTACAAGAGATAGCAAAACAATTTCAACTAGCAAATTAAAAAGCATAAAATGACCTGCATTTTTCTAGTTGACAAAATTTTGATAGCACTTTCAGCGTTGAAGATATAGCAGTTTAAAAATAGGAAATCAAAATTTTGGGTGCCCGTCAAATGTCGGCTGATAGAAAAGTGTTGAACTGATATATTTCAGTGTTAATTTTAAATTTGTTGTACTTTTTAGTTGAAAAACCAATAAAACGTCTTTTTTTCAGGCTATTGCAGCCGACAATTTACGGGGTCAAAAACCATGTATTTATAATTTTGGGCCCCGTCAGATGTTGGCTGCTAGACTTTGCAACAGGTTTTGATATATATTTTAGAGTTTATTTATAAATTGTATGGTTGTTTCATTAATAAATCCCATTTTAAATTTAGTAATTTCATAGCAGCCGACAGTTTACGGGCCAACGCTTTGCTGAAATCACCAATTACTTAAAACTGCGATATCTCGAAAACTGACAAAGCCATCAGAAAACTGTCCAAAATCGAAATAATTTACAAAAAAATTCCTAAATTTTGTCAGTTGGCAAATTTTTGATAGCTTGCTTAGTTTCAAAGATATAGCTGTTTGAAAAGTGAAAGTCGCTAAATTTTATAGCACAAAATAGGAAGTTTCTTCTAAACCAGTGAGGTGTCTGCTGCTTTGATTTTTTCTCTCTGTTTCAATCGTGGTCAAAAATCATTAAACAACGTCTTTTTTCAGGCCAATCAAAATCGCTGTCCTCACTAGAAGCGTGAGTTTTTCCAGATTTTCTCGACAAATTCAAATTTCTGCCAAAATTCCAGATCCTCTCCGCTAGCAAATCTTGACACTCCTCTCACCGAATCGAGTCATCAATCATCATCGGTTGTCAGTAAGGCGATCAACGAGGTAAGTTCCATCCACATTTTGTATCAATCAAAGCAAAAACTATTGGGGGAACACCTCGCCGAAGAGGGGAAATGGGGTCGTAAAATGTCAGAATTTTGATTTTTCTCCGGACTTTTACATTCTATATGTTTTTTTTTGGCAATTTTTGTAAACAAGGAGAAATTTGAATGTTTCGCCAATTCTAATTTTTTTTTTGGAATTTTCTGACAATTATTTAGTGATTTCGACAATTTCTAGGATTGCCGTTGAGTTTTTCTAAATTTCGCCAACTTCGGCAACTCGTAGAGTTGCCTAATTTTTGGTTTTTCTCTAGTACTTTTGCCAATTTCAGCAAGTTTTGAGTGGCAGTATTTGTCTAAATTTTGAAAGTTTCAGCAATTTCCGAAGATTCCGAAGATTCAAAAGCTTCTTTTTGGCATTAGACGAGCAATTAGACAGTAATTTTCGGAGTTGCCAAAAAATTTCGGTATCTAAAATTTGGCACTTTCAGCAGTTTCAACAACTTCGGGAGATGTCGATTTTTCTAGATTTTAAAAATGTCGAAAATTTCGATAACTCCAAAGTTGCCGAATTTTTGAAATTTCGCCAATTTCAGCAGTTCCAGCAATTTCCGGAAACTTCAAATGCTCTTAATTTCAAAAACTTTGGATATTTTGGCAACTTCCAGAGTTGCCGAATTTTTGAACTTTCGGTTGATGTGGCATTTTTGAAAACTTCCAGCGTTGTAGAGTTTTCTGAGTTTCAGAAGTTTCGACAACTTAACTTAACAGACTTACCAAATGCTCAAAATTTTATAGTTCGTAGGTAATTGAATTTTTGGCAGATTTCGGAGTTGCCGAATTTTAAAAATTTCGGCAATTTCGGCAATATCTGGAAATTTTTTTTTAAGTTGTCAGTTTTCAGAGTTGCAGAATTTTCTAAAATTCAGAAAATTTTTTTAGGAATTTGTAAAAGTTCGGTAATATACGTTAATGGCAACCACTGAAATTCGAACAATTTTCGAATATTTCAACAATTGCCAGGCCTAAAAAATGTTGAAAATCGGCACTTTCAGCACTTACCGCGTTTCAAAAAAAAAAGTATTTCTGGCAATTTCCGCCGGATTTTTCACAATTTCAAATTAGTTTTGGCGGCAATCGATTTTTTCCGGCAAACGGCATAGTCGGCAATTTGGCGTTTTTCAAATTTCCGGCAAATTCGGCAACCCGGCAAAATAAAATGTATTGAAATCCGAAACTTTTTCTTGAAATAATCTAAAACTCGATCTACAACCAAATTGGATAATTCTCATCACATTTGACAGTTTATTCCCTCCCCCAACCTCACTACGTTCACTTCCTCACCCTGACTATTTTAGTAGGAACGACGCCAACACTTCCTGGTCAGACAGAGATTATAAAAATACGTTCTCTTTTTCAAAACTTATTTTTTTCAACCAAAAAAAAAACGTTTCAGTTTCTTTCAAATCCCGTACATCAGAGGCTTTTGTTGTTGTATCTTTTGAATGGAAATGCTAAAAAAGACTCTGACAGCACAAGCTTATCCGTTCGGTTTTGAGCTGTGAAAACACAATTTTTAAACTTTTTGCGAGAGGGGTTCTGATTAGGAAATGTCGATTTTTTGCTCTCACTTTTAAATTTTCATATTAAATTAGGCAAGTCTTTCTGAAATTGAAATTTGATTGAATGCTTTCGTATGCTACTTGAAACTGCAATATCTCAAAAACTAATAGAGATATCAAAAAAATGTAAAAAAAATAATTTTCGTAAAATTTCCTACATGTTGTGAGCTGGCAATATTTTAATAGCTCCATTAATTCTAAAATTATAGCAGTTTCAAAATTGAGGGCGCCGAAGACTAGTAATCCTAAAGTAGTCAAATAAAATGCTTTTTTTTAAATACAAATTATTTTTTGTCAGTTACTAACTTTTTGATAAATTTTCTAGATTTTTTCGGTTTGATCAACATTGATCTACAAAAAATGCGGGAGAAGAGACGCAGCGTTCTCAACTGATTTTGTATGGTTAAGAATGTGCTGACGTCACAATTTTTGGGGAAAAAATTCCCGCATTTTTTTTTTGTAGATCAAACCGTGACTTCGGCAATTTTCTGGCAATCAGCAACTGCCGAACTCTTGAACTTGTGTAAACCGGCAATGCCACGTGGATTTCTTATCACAGTTTGATCTACAAAAAATGCGGGAATTTTTTGCTTAAAAATCTGTGACGTCAGCACGTTCTTACCCATGCGAAATCAGTTCAGAACTCTGCGGCCCTTCTCCCGCATTTTTTGTAGATCTACGTAGATCAATCCGAAATGAGACACTCTGACACCACTTGCAATGCCCGCCAATTTTTAGGAAAGCGGCAATTGCCAAAACCGTAATTTTCCGGCAATTAGGAAAACTGCCAAAGTTTGAAATATCTACCGATTGTCTCAATTTTCTCTCTTGTCTGAACAAAAAAAAGTGGCAGGAGAATATTTTATTCATTCTTTCATTCGTATTCATCATCCTTCTCCAACCCTTCTTGTTTATCCCTCCTCTCTGTCTCTAACTGTCTGCGTCTCTCACACAACTTCAATCTCTCATTTCAGCGCCCCCATATACGCTAATCGAGCCCAGCGGCCCGCCCGTCTCGTTTTCCACAGGGTTTTTTGTTGCTTTTTTTTGCATTTTTGTTTACCTACCATTGCCATTTTCATACTACTTTTTCTCGGTGTGAGGTAGTAACTTTTTGAATGAAATGACGTCATCTAGAAGGTTCTAGCCAAACCTGGCCAAGTTTGAAGCCTAGAGGAAATTGTATGAAATTTTATTTGAATATTTCCGCTTTTTTAGACGAATTTTAGCTTTTTTTTCGGCACCCGGGATACTGAAAATTTCGGCAATTTTTCAAAGATTTTATAGACTTTTTCCGAACTTCAGACACTTGACGTTTTACCAGATTTGTTAATTTTGATTTTACACGAAAGTTTATGTTTTCTGCAACTCTCGGAATTTTTGGCAACGTGCGTTTCAGCTTTTCAGCTGCGAAAATTCGAAAAAAACCGGGATTTTACATTTTCGATGCAACATGTTCTTGGCGGCTCTCTCTGTGCGGCCGAGTTTTTTCCTCCACGGCCACGCTATGAAAGAGCTAGGCCACGGGCGATCAGACCCCAAGTTCCCGTCAGAAACATCGTTACTTTTGAAAAATCCAAAATTGTTTTTTCAGCAACTTTCGGCAACCTAGATTTTGAAAAAAATACGCAATTAATCCATTTAAATTTCAACAAATTTTTTTTTAAATATTTGTCTCATTTTTCAAAAATTCGAAAAAAAGTAAAAATCCGTTTCGAATGTTAAAAACTGAAAAATTAAGAGTTTTAGCCAAAAACTGTAAAATCATTCAAAAATTGTACAGTTGTCCACGAGGAGTACACGACGGCCTGTGCCGCACTTTTGCAAAAATACGCTCCGCCTCTTTTTCTGTGCAGCACACTGCAAATTTAGCAAGTGCCAACCGTTCGGATTTGATAGTATTTTTCAAAATTTTCGTAAAAAATAATTGTCACAGTTTGCAAAATGAGTACAAAAATTGAAAAATTGCCGAAAATCATAATTTTTTGAAATTGGTGGCCTAGAAAATCCTCGGCCACGTTTTCAGCTTCCTGCCTGCGTCTCCTCATATCCCGTCTAATTTGTGCAAGAGCATAATAAGAAAAAGCGCGGGGAAGTAAAACGTAAGAAGAAGAAGCTCGTCTCATTTTCTTATTTAAAGCCTCGGCACAAGTAATAAGCTCTCCTGCTCCTACTCCTGCTGTTGCTGTTGCTCATTTTGCTACTCTTTTTCCTTTTCGGCACCCGAGATTAGTAGATTTGTATGCAAATCCTTTGCCTATCTTCATTCGGAGAAACAGCTTTAGAAACAAAAAAAGGGCTTTGCTTTTAGCTATTTTGTCGTGGAAACACGAGTTTTCTCTAGTTTTTTTAGTCGTTTATGACGTCACTTTTTTAGTAAATTTTGGCGTCAAATTTGGTGTTTGGTGTATGCACAGTTTCTCGTTTTTGGTTAACTGTGCAGTAGGCACGCCTAGGGGTCGTATGTTTAGGCAGGCAGGTACGCTTCTCTGTGCTTGCAGGAAACATGATGCATCGACTTGTTCCCCCCAAAAGTTTGAATGAACCGATTAAGCTCTGAGTGGCCGAGTTTTTCCCACCCACGTTGTAGGCAACTAGGGCTACGTTATAACTAGTAGCTCTGTGAGCACTCAGAATCCTCGTCCCAGCCAGAAACATGGTGCATCGAAACATTTTGGCTCCAAAAATTTGAAAATCCAAGATTTCAAATTTTTCGATGCACCATGTTTGCCTAGAAACTGTGTGACCGCGTTTTCTCACTTTCAACGAAATTTTTCAGCAGTAAAATGGAATTTTAGTCAAATTTGTGTAAATCCACACGTTTTTGGACCAATTTTTATGTATAAAATAGGCTTTCCATCTGAAAAAAAGATCAATTTCATCGTTAAATTCTGAAAACTTTAGCAGAATAGGTGGAAAACTACCTATTCTATGGAAAGTATGTACCAGCGGATTCCTCGCATATATTTAAGTTTGTATTTTGTAGATGGAACTACAGTACTTGCGTACTTCCGAGGTTACAGTACCCCTCGAAGCTCAAATTTTCACCTAGATGCCCTGGGAAAAGTGTATTTAATTGTAAAACTGTGCGATATTTAAGAATTTTTTTTTCTGTCCGGAAAATTCGAATTATCCAAGTTTTTGAATCGTCGATGCACCATGTTTTTGACTGGAACGTCCAGCTGCAAAAATTTGAAAAATCCGGGATTTTACATGTTTTGATATACCATGTTCTTGGCTAGGCTCTGTGTGGCCGAGTTTTTTCTCTACGACCACGCAATGAAAGAGCTAGGCCACAAGTGATTAGACCCCAAGTTTACCGTCATAAACATGGTGTATCAAAACTTTCGAAAAACCCAAGTTTTTGAATTCTCGACGCACCATGTTTCCGACTCGACTGTCTAAGCTCTGCGTGCGTGGCCGAGTTTTCTCTCATTCTTTCTCCACGGCCTCCTCTCCCTTCAAGCAACTAATTTCGACCTCATTACTCATCACCTTCGGTTCCTTCTCATTCCGCTCGGTCTCCTCCTCATTTCGCTCATTTTCTCGAAAAAGCGTGAAAATTTGTGTGTGCGCACTAGCACTTGCTCATAAACAGACAGAGAGAGGGTGAAAAATTGGAGCGAAAAACGAAGATTAGTGTGGAGAGAGGACATTCTTTCTCTCTCTCTCTCTACTTTTCTTCCCACTAGCTGCTTCTTCTCTCTCTCTCTTCTTTCATTTTTGGCCTGAGGGCAGGCACTACTGCAACATTTCGCCTTTGCCCCCCCCCCGCTCGAAAATGAAGTTATCACTTGTTTTTGTGGCGGCGACGGCGGACAGTGATAAGGTGATAAGGAAAAGGATAAGACCCCACAAACCCCGTTTTTTTTGTAAACTTTCCCCAGAGAAACTGCATGTTTACTGTGTAAAAATTCGGGTTTTTTTTTTCAAATTTTTGGGTTGATCCGCCATGTTTTATGGGTTCCGAGCTGCCTAGCTTTCTTGTGAACGTGGCCTAGTTTTCAGAAACTCGGCCACGCAGAAAATCGAAAACATGGTGCATCGATGGTGAAAAAAACTTGATTTTTTGCCCCAATTACCACGTGGTGTCAGAGTGTCTCATTTCGGCTTGATCTACGTTGATCTACAAAAAATGCGGCAGAGTTCTCAACTGATTTCGTATGGATAAGAAGGTGCCGACGTCACAATTTTTCGGTGAAAAAATTCCCGCATTTTTTGTAGATCAAAACGTAATACGTTTTGATCTACAAAATTAATGGGACAGCCTGGCACCACGTGCAATTGTTCTAAAGTTCCCCAAAACGTCGATGCATCATATTTCTGATAATAAAATTCTACCATTTTAAACTGATTTGCCCAACAAAATGCCCCAAAATCCCTTAAAAATTTTACAATTTTTGCCCTCTGACGTCATTCTAAAAAGTTTATTTATTGGGAAATTGCTTGGTTTATTTTTAGTTTTTTCTCCTTGAAATCCAAAAAAAATCTGACATTTTCAAGAGCACCGCATTCAAAATTAATGGGAGTTTCTTTTCTTTTTTTTTTTTTGAAAAACATTTCGTATAGAAATGATGAATTTTAAAGAAGAAAAGAAATTTTTTTTTCGAAATGTGAATTATCAAACAGAAAACTGAAGTTATGTTAAGTCAGATTTTTTAAAGTCCAAACTAAGAAAATTCGAAAAATTCTGGGATTTCTTTTGCTGAAGATTCCGCAAAAAAAAACCGAACATTTTCATGTTTCCCTACAAGCTTGTGGTTTTATAGCATTTTTTACAAAAATTGTGTTCTAAAAATCTCCCTTTTTGGCTTTTTTTCGCTGAAAATTTGAAATATTCGACTTTTGCCGTCAAAAACCGGTAAAAATCAATTTTCACATAATTTTTCTGTTGCAAAATATTTAATTTTATTTTAATTTTATTTCTCAATTTTTCTCCTAAAATTCAGTTTTATTGTTGGAATTCATGGAGTTTTTGCCTGAAAATGAGAGTTTAAAAATATATTATTTTCACACATGTCGTAAGATTCTGCGCTCGATCCGCATTTTTCTCCATCCGTGTTTGCGTACTTTCGTCACACGCGAGTTTAATGAAATTTAAATCGAAATTTATCAATTTTCTCATCATTTTTTCCTTTTTTTTCAGGTTCTCTCTTGTCTCCGCCCCGAAGAAGTTCCACATTTTCGCGAAATTATCAAGAAATACAATAGCGGCGAGCAAAATGTGAAGATTTTCGCGCAAAAGCTCGTCGAACTGCTCGGCCCCGGACGAAAAAAGCGTCTTTCATGTGAGTTTCTACAACACTCCCCTCTTTTCTTTTCTTCGAATTCAATGCAATTTCCTGTGCCAATTTGCAGACCTGAAACATGCGTTGAGAGCCGGCGACATGCTCCAATTCGACTCGGCGATTCTTTGAAATACGCGGGTCGTCAAAATGCGGGTGAGTGTCTTCGTCGTGAAATTGCAATTTTTCTTTTTTTTTTAAAGAATTTTTATCGTAGAAAATTCTGTTTATTTATTATTTAATTTTGCAGGGAGATGCTGATGAAGATGTGGCGGAGACGGATGGATTTCGATTGGATTTTTTCTTTTTTTTACATTTTTTTTCAAATTTTCTCCTCTAAAAGTCGGTTTTTCTGTGAAAACTACCCGCAAAATCTGAGAATTTCGCGTTTTTTTTCTGAAAAATTGCGTGAAAAACCACAATCCACTTGGATTAAGCTGAAAAATCGGCAATTTTGTATATTTTGTCAGGATTTTGATTTAAAAATCGAATTTCTTGTGAAAAATTTGCTTTTTCGGTGAAAGTCGGTTTTTCTTGAAATTTTGCACGAGGTTTCTCCTGAAAATTGGCTTTTCTTAGATTTTTTTTCATAAAATTCCCGGAAAATTTGTGGTTTACTCAAAAAATGCCCCGTTTTTCCAATTTTTTCCTGTAAATTTGGTGGTTAAAAAATGACGAATTTTTTGCATTTTGTGGAAAATATTTGTTCGGAAAAATCACAAAAATTCTCGAATTTCGTGTAAAAATATAGAGAAAAACGACATTTTTTCCGCTGAAAATTGAGTTGTCTTAGATTTTTCTGATATAATTCCCTGAAAATTAGTGGTTTTCTCAAAAAAAAATGCACCGAATTTTTTAAAAAATTCCACGTAAACATGCGCAGAAAATTCCTTTTTTTTCTGAAAATTTGAGCAAAAATTGCCGAATTTTCTTCAAAAATGATGTTTTTTTCGCAAAAACTCAAATTTCGTGTGAACATTTTCGGAAATTTATCGAAAAAACTGCATTTTTTCGCTGAAAATTTGAATTTCCTCTCGATTTCTCTCTCACTTTTCCGCATTTTTTTCCGTTTTTTCCTCCCCGCTCCGCTCAAAAAAATCAATAAATAAATACTTTTACAGATCAAAAGGTGATACCTCCGACGCCCGCCATCCACCACATCCACTCACAATCCGAAAATTAATCGATAAAACAATAAAGCGACCAGCGGAAAATCAACTGGAAATGAGCTCTGGGAGCCGTCCGTCGAGCGGCGGTGGTGGTGGTGGCGGAGGAGCCAGTGGTGGAGCCGGTGGTGGTGCTCCAGGTGGTGGTGGAGGTGGAATCCGTGGATTCTTCTCCAAACTTCGTAAGCCGTCTGATCAGCCGAATGGGAATCAGGTTAGAGTTTTGTGGGAGGTTTTTTTGCAGGAAAAATCGCTGAAAAATGATTAAAATTTACCTTTGTGTAGATTTACGGGGATTTTGGGGGAAAATATGCGGGAAAATGGGCAAAAATGATATAATTTTGATAAATTTGGCCTAAAAATCCCGAGTTATTCGGTCATAATGTGCTCAGGACTTTGTAAAGACCTATGTGGATTTACGGGGGTTCAGTGTCGATTTACGAGACTGTAATGTCGATTTACGGGGGTTCAGTGTCGATTTACAAGACTGTAATGTGGATTTACGGGGGTTCAGTGTCGATTTACGAGACTGTAATGTCGATTTACGGGGGTTCAGTGTCGATTTACGAGACTGTAATGTCGATTTACGGGGGTTCAGTGTCGATTTACGAGACTGTAATGTCGATTTACGGGAGTTCAGTGTCGATTTACGAGGGCTGTAATGTCGATTTACGGGGGTTCGGTGTCGATTTACGAGACTGTAATGTCGATTTACGGGAGTTCAGTGTCGATTTACGAGGGCTGTAATGTCGATTTACGAGGCTTTAATGTCGATTTACAGGGGTTCAGTGTCGATTTACGGGATAACATTTTCCGAAATTTTACTGAAATTCGACTAGTTTTGGAATGAAATCCTTCAATTTTGCAAAATCTTTCCAGGATTATTTGGTGTTTTCCGCAGCTCCGTGTATATTTACGGGGGCCTGTGTCGATTTACGAGAGTTTTTTTTCAATTTGGCGAACTCAACATTTGATTTGAGTTTATACCATAAATGCAGTTTTCTAAATTGAAAATTTCAAAAATCTGTGTAGATTTACTGATGCCTATGTCGACTTACGGGCGAAACTTTTGGTGATTTTCACCAATTTCAGCCAGATTTTCAAAATTTTCAGGTTTTTTGTGCACAGAAATGGTATCAACTTTGACATTTTTTACACATTTCCGGTTGAAATCCTCGGATTTTTGCTAGATTTTGTCTGAACTTCTAGATTTTCGTGACCAGAGATCATTGTCACTTTGTGTGGATTTACGGAGGAGCCGATTGTCGATTTTCTGGATTTTCTGCGGTTTTTCCGGGGTTTTTGGTGCTCCAAATGGAAAATTCTTCCGAATTATTGCCTAGACTCTTCCGACTATTCTGCTGGTTGTTCCGAGTTTTTCAACACATATTTTTCCAATTTCCCGCTCCGGAGCTCTCCGCCAATTCTGCTGCTCGGCTCTCTCCACAGGACGCCTGCAATACGACACCAACTGTTGTTTGATGGCTCCATGGGGGTCGCGTAATGATCATGTTCATGTCGACTTGACGAAATTCCTCTTATCACAACAAATTGAGCCTGGTGATAGCAGACCTGGTGGTGAAGAGTTTTCCGTATTTCTAGTCCTATATTCCGTGCTGAAATGTGTGGAAGTGTCTGAGTATGAAAAGATGATGAAGCAGCAGCCACCCAGGATTTATGTGAGTTTTTGGCGGACCGAAAACTTGGAGAATTGGAATTTGATTGGCATTTTTTCGCCTTAAAATGCGACCTAGTGGGGGCTAAATCCCAGATTACGGTAGAAATTTCAGAAGTTCAGCTCTAAAATTAGAAAAATCATCGACATTTGAGCAAGACATCAGGATTACCGAAAATCTGAAATTTTTAGGCGAAAGCTTGGATTTCCGATGGCTTTTCAGTTTTTAAAATTGACAATTTCAATAGTCTAATAATGGATTTTTCCTCGAAATTTCGCCCAGAATCACGGAAGAAAATCGATTCTCATCTGAAAATTCGAATTTCGCCTTCACCGCATACGCGCCCCACTGAGAAAGTTAGGCATTTTTTCTCATTGGAGCGTGTTTGCTACTAAATCCACGTAGATTTTTCTATTTTCCGACAAAAAAATAACTGCAAATTGATCGATTGATCTGAAAATTGATATATTTTTTTATGAAAAAAAAAAAGTAATTCTCTTATCAATCCCTATCGGCCGAACTGACGTCATGTTGTTCCCCACAGCTCAAAGCTTTCGAAACAGTGAAAACTCGGCCATTACTAAAAATGCCAAAATTCGCAAAAATTCGAAATTTTGGCAGAAAAAGGCGGCGGCCACGAGCCGAAAAATCTCGGCCACTTCACGGAGTTTATAGAATAACCGAACAATTTCTTTTGCTTTTCGGTTTACACCTGCTTCCCGGTGAAAAGTCTAGAAAAATTTGAGCTTTCTGAATAGAAAATACATCTAAATTGCCATTTTTTTCCTGTTAAAGATCGCAGAAATTCAATTTTTCCGATATTTTGGCAGAAAAAGGATGAGATTTGACCCAATCTTCCTATAAATTGTTACTTTTTCCCATAGCTCAAAGATTTCCGAACAGTGAAAACTCGACCATCACGTGGTGCCAGGTGTGTCCCATGTCGGTTTGATCTACGTTGATCTACCAGAATGCGCGGGAAATTGGACGCAGACTTTTCAACTTATTTTGCATGGCTAAGAACATGCGGACGTCACATTTTTTAGGCCAAAAAATCCCGCATTTTTGTAGGTCAAACCGTTATGGGAAAGTCTGGACCATACCGATTTGTTCCTCGGTTTTTCACGTGCTCGTGGTGTCAAAAAATTCCAGCTTCCCAGACCACGTCTCACCTGGAAAATTGATCGATTTACGATTTTTCAGAGTCGAAATTCGCAAAAATTCAATTTTTCGAAATTTTGGCACACAAAATTTCTGAAAATTGAACAATTGATCAGAAAAAAATTCGATAGTTCTTCTTATCAATTTTCTCAATGGTATTTTCTTCCTGGTGAACTCTTCCTTATGCACAAGTGTACGTGCTCTTGTGCAATTGTGCATTGCACAAAAAACGGGTGAGCCCATGCCGATAGGGACGACCGACGCTAATAGGATTTTCCTCCCGTCGTCGGGCCGTTTTTCTCATTTTTTACAAGCCAGTTTCATTTTTTTATGCCCAAAAAAAAAAGTTTTACTTCATTTTTTTTTATTTCAAGGCCCCACCACCCCTCGTCGTCATCACTATTTTTGGACGTTTTGCATTAAAAATATGTGCGCCCTCCCATTTTGCCAATTTACTTTTTTTTAATCACCTGCCTGCCTGCCCCGGCTGTGTGTCAACAACACACAGAGAGAAACACAATTTTTGAAAAAATACAACTTTTTTTTGTTGTTTTTGATCTCTGTCGCCCAACGAAATTGAGTGAAAGACTTGATTACCTATTTTCTAAGAAAATTGAATTCCCGCCCTGGGGAGACACACACACACAGGAAGCACATTTTTTCTGCAATTTTCCAAGAAAAATCTGAAAACTTGTTGAAAAATGAGAATTTCCCACGATCACATGCATCAAACGCGCCCTAATGAGAAAAGTATTCAATTTTCTCACTGGGGCGCGTTTGCAATATGCGATCGGCGGGACATTTGAATTTTTTTTGTGTGCGGACACTTAATTTTATGCACTTTTTGTTTACTTATTTTCCTGTCCTTGAAGCCCTTTTTCTGCAATTTTTCAAATAAATTTCCACTAGAAATATTTTTTGCTCCGCAAACGCGCTCTAATGAGAAAAAAAGCGAATTTTCTCACTGGGGCTCGTTTTCTGAATGTTATCAGTTTTTTACCATTTTTCGAGACGAAAAATCTAGATTTCTACGAAAATGTACGTGGCATCCCAGAATTTCTGCCTTAAAAAAAATGAAAATGTGGAAATTTAAAAATTTCTGAAAATTTTCAAAAAGCTTTTGAATTTGTCCGTGGGGCCCGAGAATTTCTGCGAAAAAAAAGCAAAAATATCCTTTCGTTTTCCTGCCTCATTGACTCTGAATCAGGTAGAAAAGAAAAGGAAAATGGAATTAGAACACACGGGCGGTCTCGAGACAAGAAAAAAGTCAAGGAACAGGAGCTGTTTTTGTCGGCCCAATTTTTCACAGAGAAAAAGGAAAGTAATTTCCATTTTCAGCCTAACAAAGCTGCCTCGTTTTTTGTATGTTCATTCATGACAGAATAGTGTGGGAATTGGTTTCTGAACACCTTTTCTTCGTCGATTTTTTCTGTCTTCGAATTTGCCGAGATTCTTATCTTGTTACGCCTCTTGTGCGCCTTTAAAGATCACTTAGAAATCGTTAGATTTTTATTTTGTTTCTTTTTCACCGTCACGTCACTTTTACTATTGACATTTTCTGGTTAATTACTGTAGTTCTACAGTAATCCAGAAATTTCGAAGTTTCCATGAAAAAATATTGTCAGAATCAAAGATTTTCTCGTGTGGCAAAAGTCAATTTCCGTTTAACATTGAATTTTCGAAAATTGTTTTCGAGAGAGAAGCTGAAATTCGAAAATTCAGAATAAAGGATTTCTGAGAATCTTTCTCTCGAAAAACTGGAAAACTAAATTTCCCGTCTTTTCCTAAAAATTCGATTTTCTGCGAATTTCGATCTGAAAGTAATTGTTTCTCAGTTCCACGTGGGAGTTCTCAAAATTTTCTTGTCAAAATTTCAAATTTTTTGATCGAAAATTAGTCGAAACTCGAATTTCGCATCGTGGATTTCATAGAAAATCTAAATTTTGACAATTTTCTCGAAAATTGGACGAAATATATAAAAGTCGTGATGTCACACCACTCGGAAATTTGTTTCCCGCGCTCTTTCTGGAGGTAAAAAAAAGAGCTTTGTGGTCATAAAATCCGTTGGTGTGATTCCGTTCCTTGTTTTTCTTAATTCTCCTTTTTTCCATCCATATCCGATTCGGGGCGGCGGCGGTTGTTGAAAATTGAGATTCAGGAGCACCGGCGGCGGCCGAGGAGCTTGTTATTTTCAGTTTAAGTTGTGTGTGTCACTCACTCCATTTGTGTGAGGCAGTAGCTGAAGAAAATGAAGAAAATAAAGAGAAAAGTGTTGTGACACACACACACACACACACAAATCTCATTTCGCTTTGTTATTATTATTTATTATGCTCCGTTCTCCACTTTTCCCGCCGCTGTTCCTGATTTTTGAATTTTGTTCCCTGATAGATCAAGAGTTTTTGGAAGACCCACGTGGTATCAGGGAAACACTTTTTGACTACTGGATTTTTGACTACATTGCTTTTTGACTACGAGTGTCTTTTTCGCTACTGACCGAAAAAATAGCTACATTCGCACAACAATTTTCCGATTTTCCTCAGTTTTTTTGACAGTTCTTGTCGGTTTTTTCGTCATTTTCTGACATTTTGAAAAACGCCTGAGAAATAGATTTTTTAAAGTTAAAATGATATTTTTTAATGCTAGTTTAGCATTTTACAAGTTTTTCTTGGCATTTTCTCCTGTTTAAAATGGTTTTTATTTAGAAATTTTAAGGAAATTTTACAACTTTTTCATAGAAACAGAGCTCCTGAGCTGATATCGAATGTAAATTTATGAGCGTACTAGGCATTTCCCATTTTGCACGGAAATTCGAAATTGATGTAGTTATTTGAAGAGTTGGTTAAAAAATCGAAATCAAATCACAGTTGCACCTGTAGGATACCTTTTATGAGTCAAAAGTGCTTGAAACAGCTGCAAAAATTAAAATTTTCCGTTATTCCAATTGATTTAAGTTCGCAATTTCCTTGCCCAGAAATAGGATTCATCGTCGAGATTCTTTTTGGTTTTCCAGTCTAGTTAAACTTATTCCAGATTAGCTGTGAGACTTATATAATGCAGACGTCATCATACCAAGAATTTTGATCTTTTTCCTTTTTTCTAAAAGAATTTTACAAATTGTAGCCAGAAAGGTCAGTAGAAAATTTCCAAAAACTGTGATTATTTTGGAGATTCTGATATTTCTGGGGGGGACCAGTTTTGCAGAACTGTGAGGCTTCACGAAAAAAAAATCTGCGAAAAGGTGATCTGGCACACGATGGCAGATCCCTTTCCCGTAGATCCTGTTTTCGTGGGACCTCTGAACTGTGATCTTGAATTATCATTCTGTAGTCTTTTGACCTCTTCGACGTTTTCTTCTTCTTCCGCAACAAGTAGCCTTCACCTTTCTCCCTTTCTCCTTCTCTCTCTCTCTGTTTGCATCTCAGTTACCCCACCACCGCGACTGGCCAAATTTGATATCATTTTCATTATTGATATATAGATCTAATTTTTGACGCCGCTGTGTCCTCATCGATTATTATATTGCTAATTATTTGAATTTTTCGGCTCTAAAAATACGAGAAAAGTCAGCAGAAGAAGGTGCGCGGTGGCAGCAAAATGTGCTGGAAATTCAATCCGCTTAAAGCCTTGCGCGTTGTTGAGGTGAGTTTTTCCTTTATTTTTCTTTTATTTTTTGTCGCTTTGACTGACTAAAAAATATCGGTTTTTTTCAGTCCTAACTATTAAAAAAGCATCAAAATCAAAAATTGAAAAACACTTAAAATTTCACGAAACTAGAGATTTGGCAATCTATCCCATGCTCACATTTCCCATGCACACATTTCCCATGCTGACACTTTCTCCCGTGCATACAAAATTCCCATGCTTACGCCCAGTAGTTCGAGTACTCCCATGCCTACAATTAATTTTTTTTTCCGTTTAAACCTTTTTTTCCGTTCCCAAAAAAAAACCTTTTTTTCCGTTCCCATGCTGACATTCCCATACATGCATTTTCTCCCGTGCATACAAAATTCCCATGCTTACATCCAGTAGTCGAACGTTCCCATGCCGACATTCCCACACATACATTTGTTCCCATACTTACAAAAATGTATTCCCATGCCGACATGGAGCATTTTTGTGCTCCAGAAGAGCACAAAGTCAATTTTTTTGCTCATTTTCATTGTATTAGGCTTACTTGACAGCTTTCAGTTACAACTGATCGCTTTTTTTTTCAAAATGCATTAGTTCTCGATTATGAACAAGGAATCGAAGAAAAATGGGGATGACTGCCTATAGAGTAAAATTTTTTTTTGCTCAAAAAAAATTTTTTTTCTCTCTATTTTGTAGGATATAATTAATTCGGTGAATTCCACAACTTCAAATGTTCATATTGCTGTTTCCGTGCAGTTATGAGTTTAGCAGTGCCTTAGGAACATTCCATTTTTTGTTGCATTTTGTAGGAATTCGGAGCTATCTTATAATTTCTACAAATTAGAAAATCCATTTCGCATTATTTCATGTAACTTGAACCTATTGCTTCAAAAATAGCACAGAACGAATGTTGATTCTGTTTCTTTCATTAAAAAATGTGCTACTGTGCATTTTTTCCCACTTCTACGACTTTAAAGGCGCGCGCATTTATACAAAATGGTCCCGTCATTGGTCTCGCCAGCGCTCAACAAATCAATGGGATGCGCGTGGCGAGATTATTGCGCGAAAATTCGCGCGCCTTTAAAGTCGTAGAAGTGGGAAAAAATGCACAGTAGCACATTTTTTAATGAAAGAAACAGAATCAACATTCGTTCTGTGCTATTTTTGAAGCAATAGGTTCAAGTTACATGAAATAATGCGAAATGAATTTTCTAATTTGTAGAAATTATAAGATAGCTCCGATTTCCTACAAAATGCAACAAAAAATGGAATGTTCCTAAGACACTGCGAAACTCATAACTGCACGGAAACAGCAATATGAACATTTGAAGTTGTGGAATTCACCGAATTAATTATATCCTACAAAATAGAGAGAAAAAAATTTTTCAAAAAAAAAAATTTTACTCTATAGGCAGTCATCCCCATTTTTCTTCGATTCCTTGTTCATAATCGAGAGCTAATGCATTTTGAAAAAAAAAGCGATCAGTTGTAACTGAAAGCTGTCAAGTAAGCCTATTACAATGAAAATGAGCAAAAAAATTGACTTTGTGCTCTTCTGGAGCACAAAACTGTTCCATGTCGGCATGGGAATACATTTTTGTAAGTATGGGAACAAATGTATGTATGGGAATGTCAGCATAGGAACGAAAAAAAATGGAAAAAATGAGGTGTATGCAAGGAGTACTTCGACTACTGGATGTAAGCATGGGAATTTTGTATGCACCGGAAAAAATGTATGTATGAGAATGTCAGCATGGGAACGGAAAAAAGGGAAAAAATGAGTTGTAGGCATGGGAGTACTCGAACTACTGGGCGTAAGCATGGGAATATTTTGTATGCACGGGAGAAAATGTCAGCATGGGAAATGTGTGCATGGGAAATGTGAGCATGGGATAGATTGCCTAGAGATTTCAGGCAAATTTTACAATTTACCATTTTTTTCAGCATTTAGCAATTTAGAAATTTTTTTTTCGAAATTTTGAACTGCCATTTTTCGGAGGCATTCGTATTTCAGATAAAATCCGCGTAGAAAAAACATGGTAGTAATAAATTCTGTATCCTGAAAATCTCTATGCATGAAAAATCTCTGAAAATCCTATTCAAATTGCACTTTCGTTTCCAGCGGTCTGTAGAAAAATCCATTAGATTTTCCACGAAACTTTTTTATTCTTTATTCATTACAAAAACCCTCATGGCATATTTTATTTGAATATGTGGAATTTCGTAAAGTTTCCAATGTTCAACTTCCAGCAAATTCATTTGAAATATCAATACCCCGAGAATGGAGCCTATAGGTTCGAAATTTCCAGAAATTTTGAATCCGCCGGCAATGAAATTTTGACAATTTTGTGATTGCGGACTCCACATGGCTGCTCGTATGAGCTTTGTGGAAAAATGCTTTTCTGTGATACTTTTTTCATTATCCGATTGTAAATTTCCGTAAAGCCCGTGGAAAAACTTCATTTCACGATTCTTTGTTGTTTGCGGATTGCGTTGCCGCAATACACCTCACTTTTAGCCTAATTAGAGGACATGTGTGAATGTAATATATTTACATATTTGAGAGGCCCTTGGAGAAGCTCACTTCTCCATTCCCCCCGGAGAATAGGGTTGTGCTGCAAAAAAATGCGGACGATTTGAATCAATTTTAATGGACGATTTGAATCAATTTTCCCTTTTGTGTGTGTGTCTGATTTTCTGAACACTCCTAGTGTAGGCGCGCCTGGCTGGATGTGAATTTAGTTTGAAGAAATCGTGAAATTCACCTGCCGAACTCAACGCTGACACGGACGGAGCTAATTGCAACTTGGAAGCGATTAACCTGTTCAAATAGAGCAAATCAGTTTGGTCAATATAGATGAGAAGCTAGGATCATAGCACAAGTTTTCCGCTTCGACGGGTGCAAATTCTGAGATTTTGAGTGATTTCCGGACCCACAAGGTACAACTTTTGCAAAGGTTAAAGTTAGTTTCCTGGAAAGAATTTGAAGAATTTTGCTTAAAATATCCGAATTTTTGTGGTTTTTCCCGAAGCTTTCCCGAATCAAGAATTTGGAGCATTTTCGGAAGTTTTTCGCCGAAAAATTTGAATTCCCGTGCACGATGTGTCGTCGTCTGGAATGAAAACAATACATTTGGAGCATTTTGAGCAAATGTTGACGAGTGAAAACCTAAGCTTGTGCACAGACGTTGAAATTCATTTCCGTAAAAATTTGGATTATCAATTTCCGGAGCTTTAACATGGTGCATTGCCAAAATTTCAAAAATCGAGAAATTTTCGGTTTTCGGTCTGGCGTTGCAAAGCCTCCATTTAGTGAAGGTTTGCAAAAATCTTTGCAACATATTGCCAAAAAAAAACAAAACACAATGTTTTCGCTCCTCCAATCTCTCAACGATTGCGGCGGCGGCCGCCGCAAATCATCACCATCATCAGTGCAGTTTTGACCGACCAACACACCCGGCAGAAGAAGAAAAAGCACGTGATTTCGTGTCTCTCTCTCGCTCTCTCTCTCTCTCTAACAGTCGCGGCGCCAAGAACCGTAACTTTGCTCTCCGCCTGCGTCTCCTCAATCTTTCCATCGAAATGTGCCACGTCGGAGCCTCTCTTTGCTGAAAGGATGCACAAGAAGACACGCAGAGACACAAAGACGGCGTTGTGCCACGAGAAGGACCATTGAATCTTTCTCGGGTTCTCTGCGTCTCCGAGTCACTCGCGACTTGTCACCCGCCACGGGCCCCTTTTCTCTTCTTTGCTTTCTTTTTTGCTGTTGGGCTTGCCAAGGAATTTTGCTCTTCTTCCTCTTCTCGTCGTGAAGCCTATCTTTGGCGCACTTTCTTCATTTTTTCCCTTTTTTCCCTCCCAGTGTCACAGCAGCAGCAGCAGCGTCTTCACCATCAATTAAGTGTGAAACTGCGGAGAAAGGAGAGAAGAAGGGCGGAGCCTCTTGTCCTGTCCGCTACACGACAGACTTACATTCTCGGTCATTTTTCTTGTGTGTGTTGGTTTTCCGTTACGATATAAACTATCATATATATATTCCAGCCGCAGAGAGAGAGCGGTGATTTTTCTCACCAAATGTATGGATCCAGTCGCCACCATATGGACTCGTTCTCCTCGAACGATGGTGGCGCGTTTTTGGTGAGTTTTCAGTGGCTTTGTTCTTTGTGTGTTGGCTCTCAATTCAATTAGGGAGAACTGGTTGAAAAACAACCAGTTTTTTTTCTCTTTTCGATGGGAGAAAATTCGGGAAAAATCCGGTGGAAGGAAGTGGTTGGGTCGTTCTTCTTTAAACTCAATTATATATTGACACGTGGCTTTACACTAGAAATTGGCTTCACAGCGACAAAAACTTGACTTTTGGAGCTGAAATTGTGGTTTTGGGCAGTTTTTTCCTGAAAAAAAACCACCTGGCGAACTTGGACTTTCTGAAATTTCCGACAAAACGCAATCGATGCATCATGTTTTTGGGAGATTTCTAGAGAAATACTCAAAGCTTCGACCGAATCGGAAAGCGTCGTTTCTCGCTCAGAGCTTAGTTATGGCCTCGAAAACTAGAAATTTTCCAACAAGAAGCCTTTTCCGATCACTTCTCTATCGAAAGATTGTTCACACTGGAGATTGCAGTAAGTATGATCTCCAGGAACGGTGAAATATTGGCTTCACAGCGCCAAAAACTTCAACTTTTGGGGCTAAAAATGTGGTTTTGGGCGTTTTGGGAAATTTTCCGAAAATTCCGAATTCCGAGTTTTCCGGTAAAACGCAATCGATGCACCTAGTGATGGCCGCGAAAAATTGAATTTTTCCAACAAGAAGCCTTCGATGCACCATGATTACTCGTAGTAGTTTTGTGCGCTCCTAGAGCTAAAAATTCTCTTATAATTTCTCCGAACGAGAATATCGACTTTTATTTCCGATCATATCTCTATCGAAAGATTGTTCAATCAATGGCCTTCGTTTCCAATATCACCACTACACAATACTTATTATCTCGTCTCTATTTTCACGACTATGTTCTACGATCCAAAACATGACCGCTACAGTTCGAAAAGTGACTTTTTGTGACTTTGAGACGCAGACACCCCACTTTATTGTGTATTGATAAGCGTCACAGAGACAGGGAAAGGTCGAAATTTGCCGCCGAAATGAGAAAAAGAAGAAAAAGACACATAGTTTTTCGTTCTCAACGACCGATCACAGACCAAAAAGTGTTGGTTGTTGATACGGTGGCGCGACGGGGGTCTTCTTTCCTTTCATTGAAATTTCGTGAATTGAGAAGAAGAAAGAAATGGGAACAAAAATCACCAGTGATATCCAAATAAAAGGTGTTTTTAATTGGATAGAAGGTTATAGGACACACTTTTTGAAAGTGCCGTTTTTTGTAGCGATCACACAGAACAGATCTCATTTAGAGATGGAGTCCGACAAATTTTTTGTCGAGAAATTCGGCAGATTTTCCCGATTTGCCGGAAATTTTCCCGATTAGCCGGAAATTTTCATTCACGAAAACTTGCCGGTTTACCGATTTGCCGGAAATTGACATTTTCAGCAACTTGCCGGTTTACCGATTTGCCGGAAATTTTCATTTACGGCAACTTGGCGGTTTGCCGATTTGCCGGAAATTTTCATTTTCGGCAAATTTTCTCGATTTGCCGGAAATTTTCATTTTCGGCAAATTTTCTCGATTTGCCGGAAATTTTCAATTCCGGCAACTTGCCGGTTTACCGATTTGCCGGAAATTTTCATTTTCGGGAAATTTTCCCGATTTGCCGGAAATTTTCATTTAAGAAAACTTGCCGGTTTACCGATTTGCCGGAAATTTTCATTTACGAAAACTTGCCGGTTTACCGATTTGCCGTAAAAAATAGTTTGCCGCCCACCTATGGATGGAGTGGTGCTAAAATCGTCAAATATCGCAATACAACTTGTTGAAAAAATTTTGGAATTTTTTTGATATTTTTTTTTTCAAAAAGTGGCAATAACCCAATAATTGCCACTTTTTTGACTCGAGATTAAAAAAGTTCCGACATTTTTTTAAAAGTTGCATTTGTCGCGATATTTGGCCCTGTTAGCACCATATGAATAGATTTAAAGCATTTTTTCACTATCTAAGTAACTGTTTTTTTTTTTCGCAGAAGTGTTGAAGGAAAAATCGAACAACTGCCCATTTTTAGAAATTTTGGAGCAATTTTCAGCGAAAAAAGAGATTGATTATATTGATTTTTTGAATATTTGTACAAAAAATTACTATTTGAGCTAAATATCGTAAAATTTGAATCAAGCATAAGATGGAATTTACAAAAAAAGAAGCCAAATTTCAATCGAAAAAAAAAAAACTGAAACCTCGTAATTTTCAGGTACAAGTCGGCACACGAACGTTCGAGGCTCACGAGCTTCAGAAGCTGATTCCACAGCTCGAAGAGGCGATATCTCGGAAGGATGCACAACTCAGACAGCAACAGACAATTGTTGAAGGACATATTAAGAGGATTTCCGAGTTGGAGGGAGAGGTTACCACGCTTCAGGTGAGCAATTTAGAGCTCTGAAATAGGCTGGAAATTGAAAAATTTCTATAGGCCAAAACCTTGAAATACCAGAAAATGGAAAAATAATGTTGAAAACATCGGACCAATCAGCGCGCTTAACCACGCCCATTTTCTAACCAATCAGGAATTGATTGGTTCAAAGTGGGCGTGGTGGGAGATGCTGATTGGTCGGAAATTGTCGTTTTCTGAATTTTCTGAGTGAATAGGCGATTTTTCTGAAATTTAAAAAATCAATAAAAACAAAATAATTTTTTAATTTTCGTGAATTTTTGAAAAAATCGAAAATTTTTTTCGTTTCGAAACAAAATGTTAGAATTTTTTTGAAAATAAAAAAAATAAAAAAATAAGAGAAATTATCAAAAATAAATGTTTAAAATTTATTGCTTAAAAAAATTCAAGAACAATTGATTTTTTTTTTGAAAAATAATGTTTTTTTTCAAAAAATGGATCTGAATTGGCATTCTGAAAGTTATTATCAAAATTATGAAAAATTCTGTAAAATAAATTTTAAAAAAATTGAAATTTTTTTCCAAAAATTTCCAATTTTCTGAATTTTTTTTAAATTTTGCCGAAAAAAAATTAGACAAAGGGATACTGTTGAAAATTTTAATTTAAAAAACTTTTCAAAAAAATGTTGATTTTCAGAAAATTAACAAAAAAAACTCTTTTTAAAAAAATTTTCAGAAAAAAGGAACATTCTGTCAAATCTTATTACAGTTCAAAAAAAATCAAATTTTAACAGCATTTTTTTATTTGAAAAATCCTTCTGAACAGAATTTTTTTGCACAAAAAAAACTCACAAACTATGAAAATTTACGTTTTTCATCACTGCAACTTTTTCCTCACGAGGGACGAGGAAAAGTGGTTTCTAGGCCATGGCCGAGGGGCCGACAAGTTTCAGCGGCCATTTATCTTGCTTTGTTTTCCGCCTGTTTTCTTTCGTTTTTCATCGATTTTTTTCGTTTTTTCTTATTAAAACTGATAAATAAATATTTTTTGCAGATGCTAAAACAATTTCCAAGTGAAAAAATTATGTATTCAGTGGGCAAGCAGCAGTAAAAGTGGTCAATGTAAAATGATGGATTACGAGAATACAAAACCTAAACTTTTTTTGAAACATGATACATGTGATGCTTAGATGCTGAAATTACCTGATTTTTATAACGAGACCGCTGAAAAAGTTTTGAGGTTTTCAAAATTCAACTTTTTGTGCGAAAATCTCGACTTTTTCACCAAAAAAGTTGAATTTTGAAAACCTCAAAACTTTTTCAGCAGTCTCGTTATGAAAATCAGGTAGTCTCAGCATTTAAGCAGCATATGTATCATGTTTAAGAAAAAGTTCAGGTTTTGTATTCCCGTAATCCATCATTTTACATTGACCACTTTCACCGCTGCTTGCCCACTGAATACATAATTTTTTTACTTGGAAATTGTTTTAGCATCTGCAAAAAGTATTTATTTATCAGTTTTAATAAGAAAAAACGGGAAAAAGCTGTGAAAAACGAAAGAAAACAGGCGGAAAATAAAGCAAGATAAATGGCCGCTGAAACTTGTCGGCCCCTCGGCCATGGCCTAGAAACCACTTTTCCTCGTCCCTCGTGAGGAAAAAGTTGTGCAGTGTTCATTCCAAATTTGCAACAAAATTTCTGCGTTTTCAGAGAGAATGCGACAAATTGCGTTCCGTACTGGAACAAAAAGCTCAATCAGCTGCCAGCCCCGGCGGACAACCACCATCACCATCTCCACGTACCGATCAACTTGGCAATGATCTACAGCAAAAGGCCGTGCTACCGGCCGACGGAGTTCAACGAGCCAAAAAGATTGCCGTTTCAGCAGAGCCGACGAATTTTGAGAATAAGCCAGCCACACTTCAACACTATAATAAGACTGTCGGGTAAGTGGGGATATTTCGAGAAAAAAACAACAAAAAAAATATATTTCAGAGAAATGACATTTACTTTTGGAAAAAAGGGTTTCAAAACCTTTTTTTTCCAAAAAAGTTTTCGAAAAAAAATCTAAAAACTGAATTTTTCTGAAAAATTTTTATTTTTTTCAAAAAAAAATCATTTCAATTTTCTACGTTCAAATTGCGAAAAAAAAACTCCAAAAAATTACAAATTCCCTATTTTTTCAGTTTTAACCAAAAAAAAAAGTAATTTCCTCAAATGTCTAGAAAAATAAAGAAATACTAAAATTAAAAAAAATAATCTAAAAAACGGACAAATTCCTTTTTTTTTATTTATAAATCAGTTTAAAAAATGTTCAACTAAATGTTGCGAAAAATATTTTTAAAAAATTACCGAAATTTTCAAAGAAATGTCATTTATTTCGGAAAAAAACAGTTTTTTTCAAGAATAAATATTTCAAAAAAATGAAAAAAAAATCGGAAAACTGGATTGTTCGAAAAAATTTCTAGTTTTTTTCAAAAAAAAAACCTTTTAATTTTCTATGCCCATTTTCCTTTAAAAAAAATCAATTTTGGATTTTTTAAAGTATTTTTTCGGCAAATATCTAGATTTTCAGGAAAAAAACCAGTTAAAAATTTTTCAAAGTAAATTTTGCGAAAAATATCAAAAAAAAATTTTTATACAGGTTTTTACCAAAATTTTCAGAGAAATATAATTTATTTTGGAAAAAAAAACTGGTTTTTCTAGAATAAATTTTTTTTTAAATCGGAAAACTGAATTGTTCTAAAAAATTTCTAGTTTTTTCAAATAAAAAAACATTTCAATTTTCTATGCCCAATTTGCGAACAAAAAAATCAATTTTTAGAAAATGAAATTTTTTTAAAGTTTTAACCAAAAAACGTATTTTATTCAAAGTTCAAGAAAAATACTGAAAGTTGAAAAAAAATCTAAACAACACTTTTTTTTGGCAAATTTCTAGATTTTCTTTTTTTTTTCAAAAAAAAGTAGTTTAAAAAATTTTACTAAAGTTTTCGAGAATTCAATTTAAATTTTCTGAAAAGTGCAAATTTTGAAAAACCGAAAAAAAATCAGAAAACATGATTTTTAAATGTTCATAAATTTTTTTCAAAGGAAAAATGTTAAAAATCATAAAATTTTCCATCAAAATCGTCGTCTATTTTCTTTCAGAGCCAAACAAATGATACGTGACGCCGTGCAGAAGAACGATTTCCTGAAGCAATTGGCAAAGGAGCAAATAATTGAGCTCGTCAACTGTATGTACGAGATGAGAGCACGCGCCGGACAATGGGTTATACAAGAAGGAGAACCTGGAGATCGACTTTTCGTCGTTGCCGGTCAGATTTTGGATGTTTATGAGTGTGTGGAAAATGAGAAAATCGCAGAAAATTGAATCGGAAATTAATTTTTGCCGCCGTGGAAAATTGATTGAAAATTGTCTAAAATCAGCAAAAATTTCTAGTATCATTTTCTCGATTTCTCGGCATTTTTGAATGATTCCAAACAAAAAATGTTGCAAAAGATTTTGTGATACTTTCTGTTATTTTTTTTTTCAGAAACCTAGTAATTATTATTAATAATGTGTTAGGATTTCGATAATATTGAACGAAAAGTTGCATATTAAATACAAAAGTAGCTAGTTTAGCTTGTAAAGTTTTTAAAAAGAATATTTATTAAAACATTTTAAAAGTAATCATCGTTGTTTTTTTTTGTTGTTGATTAAAACACTTTTAGAAAAAGCCCCCGTTACTGAATTAACATACTAAAAACCTAATTAAAAAAAAATCACACTGATTTCCCCAATTTTTGCAGAAGGAGAAATCAGTTTTTTGGTGGAAAATTGATTTTTGGTAAAAAAGAAAAAGAAAAGTTCATGAAAAATGACAAATTTACTGAATTTGACGTCGAAATTGACATTTCGAGCTATAAAATGTAATTTTTTTTAAACGTTGAAAATGCATAGAAATTTGAAAAATGATGGGATTGCAGGCTTTTAAACTGGTTTTTTTTCGTATGAAAACTGCTCGAAACTCGAAAAATTACTAGTTTCCTATTTTAAAACCCCTAAAAATATCAAATTCATTGAAAAGTGACAATTAAAAGAGGCGAATCTAGGTTCTGAAATGAAAATGGCATTTTTGGCCTAAAAACTACTCTAAATCGATTAAAATCAATGAAATCGTCGTGAAAATCTGTATTGTCATTTTTGCTGAAAATTTATGAAAAAAAATCAGTTTTAAGCGATAAAAAAACGAAACATTTTCAATCAAAAATGTAAAAAAAAAATTCTGTGCAAAAAATGTTACTATATCCAGCCAAGTCCAGCTGAGATGTAAAATATATCGGAAATTTCATTTTCAACCTAATAAATTGCTCTGAAATTCAAAAAAAAAACCCACTAATTTCCCCAACAATTTTTGCAGAAGGAGAATTGCAAGTTTCACGTGAGGGAGCTCTTCTTGGAAAAATGCGCGCCGGGACCGTTATGGGAGAGTTGGCTATTCTCTACAACTGCACAAGGTATGGATTTATTTCACTTTTTGAGAGAAAAAAAATTATATGTTCAGCTGGTTTTGAGCGGCGGGGAAATTTGGGGCTTTTTTCAGATTTTCAGATAGGGATTTTCAGATTTTTGAAATTTAGCTAAAATATAGCTAAAATATCAATTGTCACTTATCACACCTGCCTGAGATTATTTTTATATAATTTTCACGTTTTATTGAATATTTTGGTAGTTTTCCCTCCATTTTTTGTAGATTTTCATGTTTTTTTCAGTCGTTTGGTAGTATTTTGATTGAAAAAAACCTGTATATATATATATATATATTAAAAATTTAATTTTAGCAACTACGACACAGTTAAATTTGAGTGTTTAGCTTAATTGAGCCGTTTTCTTGAAATTTGAACCGCCTTAAAAATTTATTACCTTTACCTTTTTTTAATTTATTGGGCAATTTCCAAGAGTGTCGTTAAGAAATTAATAGCAGGAGGTGATCGGCAAATGAATTTTCCGGCAAATCGGCAAATTGCCGGAACTGAACATTTCCGGCAAATCTGCAAACCGGCAATTTAGCCGAATTTACCAGACTGTGGTTTTGCACATTTTTTCTGGAAATTTCAGAAATTCAATTTTAATCGGCAAAATTGTACCCAACTTATAAATGTTCATACATCTATTTTGAAAAGTATGCAAATTCTATGAAAATATCTAAATAAAACGGGAAATAAATTTCGAAAAAGCACAGTTTTTAATGTTTCCGTCTGTAAAAAAATCCGTCTTAAAATTTCCGGCAAATTGATATCCGGCAAACGGAAAATCGGCAATTTGTCGAAAATAAAAAATGTCCGGCAAATCGGTAAATTGCCGGAATTGAAGATTTCCGGCAAACCGGCAATTTGCCGATTTTCCGAATTCGTCGACAAAAAATTTGCCGAACTGCAATTATAAAGAATCCCTCTAAAAATTCCCAGAAAATCGGCAATTTGTCGAAAATAAAAAATGTCCGGCAAATCGGTAAATTGCCGGAATTGAAGCTTTCCGGCAAACCGGCAATTTGCCGATTTTCCGAATTCGTCGACAAAAAATTTGCCGAACTGCAATTATAAAGAATCCCTCTAAAAATTCCCAGAAAATCGGCAATTTGTCGAAAATAAAAAATGTCCGGCAAATCGGTAAATTGCCGGAATTGAAGCTTTCCGGCAAACCGGCAATTTGCCGATTTTCCGAATTCGTCGACAAAAAATTTGCCGAACTGCAATTATAAAGAATCCCTCTAAAAATTCCCAGAAAATCGGCAATTTGCCGAAAATGAAAATTCGCGCCGAGCTCCAATTGCCATCCACTGATTCAAAATAATAATTTTTTTCGGAAATAGGCCTGGCGAAATTTGATTCCTTTCCGGTGATGCTATTTTTATCACTTTTCCAAAAAATCACTTGTTAAAATAATTTATCAGAGAGAAAAAAAATAGGCGGAAGAGATATATGATAAAGAGAGGTGATCAGATGATATGATTTCGTTTTCTCACTCGTTTTCACTTTTCACCGAAAAAAATTTCACTGTTTTTTTTTCACTTTTTTCAGTGATTATTTAGTTACCTACCTACCTACGTCAGCCATTAACGATGCCCCATAAATTTCTCGGCGGCTTACTGATAACACACTCTCTGCTGCCGCCCGTCAAAACAAGTTGTTCTCTGCTTTCAGAATTTCAGAGATCGTCTCGTTCTACTTAATTTTTAGTTAGTTGTTCATCTTCTTGTTCCGCGTTCAAATATCACGTTATCACTCGCCCGACAATATTAAATTTATTTATTTATTTTTCAATTAAATTGATATATAAATGTCAATTCTCATCAAATTGTTTGATTTTTCGTCGTCGTCTTCTTGTTTTTTTTGTCTTCTGAAAAAGTATATATAATCGCATTTTTGACCGGTTCCTCTCTTATTCTTCGCATCATCATCATCATCATCGAGAAGAACACCTCTATCAGAGAACCTGCTATAAGTTTTTGTTGCCATTGATGGCTTCATTTCTTTTTGATGTTTTTTTTTCGGATTTGCAGAACCGGATAATCTGAGATTTTCCGAGTTAAAGCTCGAAAAATGACGATTTTCAGTGGAAATTCGCATTTTGAGCCCTTATTCCGAGAATTTACGAGAAATCCTGATTTTCAGTTCATTTGCCTAATGGGTCGAATTTGAACATCGGGATAATCTGAGCTTTTCCCCGAGTTAAAGCTCGAAAAATGACGATTTTATTCACTTTTTGGGACATTTGATAAATTTTTAAGGCCTATCGTGTTCGAATAAAGAAAATCTCAAACTTTCCTATATTCGAGAATTCGAAATACCCCGTGATCTGGGATTTTTCGGGGTATTTTCCGAAAAATGAGCATTCTGATCCATTCGTGATGATTCTCCGATGTCATTTATTAAATCGAATCCAGAAACGGCTTGTTTTAAGATTTTCAGTCAGCTTTCAAAAAAAAAGAGCTTCCACCAAATCTTTCATACCGTTCTTCGACGAAAAGACGACGAGTACCTCGAAAAAGTGTCGATTTTACAAGTTTTTGCCACAAATTAAACCATCAAATTCGTCAGTTTTGACCAGTATCACAGCTACATGTCCACTTTCTTCTTCTTATTCCTCTCAAGGACAAACTATCATGTGAATGATACGGTGGTTGAGAATGAGATGGAAAAGGAATTGATACACAAAATCATGGTTCTCCTTTTTTGGTGATGATGATGTGTTGGTCGTGTTTTTGTATGTGTTTTGAACAACTTTTTTCGAGGGTTTCGGCCTATTTGAGGCCCTTGGCTTCCGAGCCCGAAATGATGTAGCCTACCGTAATTCGAATTGACAAAAAGTTACTCAAATTCCTCACAAAGAGCATTTAAGTATTCTGATCTCTGGTAGCTGTTGGATCACACGTGGTTTTTAAATCAGTGACGTCATCAGCAAAATGTTCGTGACGTCATAATTTGTTATGCCATGCTCTGCAGAGGTTTCCAAAGATTTTCACTGAACTTTTCAGAAAAATCACTGGAAATACTGTTTTTTCAAAAATCGGCTATACGCTGGAGAAGATTGAGATTTCAGTTGAACTTAGCTCTTTTTTTCGAAAATCGACTTTGTCATAAAAATTTTGTGAACTTTTCGGTAGGTCCCGTTGGGAAGGTCCATGTAGAGTCAAAAAGTCCCATTTCGCCTTGATCTTCAAAAAATGCGGGAGGCGAGACGCAGCCGTCTCATCTGATTTCGCATGGTTAAGAGCGTGCTGACGTCACAATTTTTCTGGAAAAAAATTCCCGCATTTTTTGTAGATCAAAGCGCACCACTGACACCACGTGAAGGTCGGTACTTTTTTAAAAGTAATATAGACGCGTTTTTTTAAAAAAATTCTGTGAAATACGTTTCGCATCATTTTTCGAAGACCACCCAGAATCTTATGGAACGTCAAAGTTTAAAATTTGTTGGAAAAATACCGGTTCCCCCCGCCGTGCGGTGCAGCTTACCCGAATTGTACACACACACACACAAACTGTTTGAGGAAATGTGTTTGCATGATTACTTTTGTTATATTTAGCCAGCATTTCGGTATCAGCAGCTGCAGCAGTAGTTATTTATAAAATGGTAGATTTGCTTCTTCTTCTTTTCTTCTGCCAAACGAATTCTCGTATGGTGTTATCTGGGTTCATGATCTACAAAATGCCCGCGTATTCTATTCGTTTTTTTTATCTTCTTCTTCATTTCGAGTAATTTCAATGCCATTCAAGATTTCTCTCATCCTATGTCTCCATTTCTCTTTGTGTCGAGAAAAAGAATCTTGAAAAAAACTACCGATTTCCGAAAAAAGTTCACCTTTGTTTGGCTGCCGCCGTTTTCTATTTTTCTGTCATTGGTATTTCGTTTTGAAGGCGAAGTTCAGTTATTGAAGTTTTTCTCGACTTAGTTGGGGGGCTTTACCCCCGATCAGAAGATCTTCTGAGATATATTTAAAAAAGATTTAAAAAAGAGGATTTAAAAAAGATTTTTGAGAAGTATATTTCTCGTTAGTTTGATTCCTCCCCGCCTCCTTAAAGTAGCTGGAAAGGTAGATGAATTACGACATAGCCCATTTGACCCAGAAGTCTTTATTCTTTTCTTCCCATGCCGCCGACGCTTTTTTAATCATCATCACATTTTACCTATCTTCTTGTCGATTTTTCGCATTTGGTCTCGAAGAAACTGGTGTTGAACCCCTTTACCTGATTCTACGCTAGTAGTTGTGATGGTCTGTAATCGCCGTGATTCTTTGAAAATTCGGGAGGATCCTCCAATCTCGTTTTGAGTTTTCTAGTTGTCTCTAGAAAGCTGTCACGATTTTAATGAATCTTGTAAATTCTCGTTGAGCCTCTCTCTCGAGCCTTCTATAATGTTGTATTGAGGCTTCTAAGATCTGAAGTCTACTAAAAGCTCCATGTTTTATTTGGCCCCTTTTGAGCATCACACGAGGTTCTAGGAGCTTTTATGATATCTGAAGATTATATACTTCTTTGATAATCCCCGGCTGATGAGCTGATGAAGATGATCTGGATCCTTTAAAGTCTATTAAGGATCTTCTCACTCTAGGATCTTTTAGGATTATCTATATAGATCTTCTAAGAGGTTTCTGAACTTTTGGAGCACCCAAGACTTTCTGAGCTCCTTTCTAATATTGCCTACAACTCCCCATCCCCTTCTCTAGAGAGATTATAGACAGAACTCTCAATATGTTTAACAGAACCCGGATCGTCTAGAAACCTCCAATAATCTTTGTAGATTCTCAAAAGTTCTCTGAACAGTTTTAGTAATCTACGACTCCCCCAAGGATCTCCTCTAAAACCTCAGACGTTCCGTATCTCATGTTAGGATACACTCGAATCCTATGAAGATCCTTCCGAATTCCCTAGGGCCCTCTAGGATCTGTCTATTAGCCTACGTATGTTCTGTTAGTGCCCTCCGAAGTTCTCTTCTCGGATCTCCGAGGCTCCCTGTGATCTTCTTAGGATCGCCTAGAACCTTTTGAGGACTCCCTAGAATATTTAAATTTATTATGTTTTAATCAGTTTCATATCATCCTTCTCTCCAAGGCCTTCTTAGGAACGTCTGAGATCTTTTAAAATCGTTTAGGAAGCTCTATTGATAGGTTCTCGTCGACGTTTAAGGTTCTCATCGTTGAACTTTGTCCCATTGTTCCTCACCCTGTTGTTTGTTTATGTTCTTCTCTTTTCTCATTTTCCTAGTTAGTCTTTAGTTGGAATTTAATTAAAGTTTCACTCCCCCCCCCCCCCACGCCCACGCCATTTTCCATTTCCACACCTTTCTCGTGGCTTGCTTCGTCCAGAAGAATTTCAGAAATTTTTCTGCAATTTTTCAAGCAAAAATTCCTCAAAACCCGTCGTCTCACTGTGTTGATGGGGGTAATTCGGTTGTTTTTCTTCTCTTTTTTTTTGTTTTAAATTCTCTTTTTTACTACGGCTTCTCCTTCTCCTTCTTCATATCAGTTTTACATAATACAGTACCACCCGGCTTGAATGCTGACGTGCTCGACGACGACATGTCAAATCTCGCCTGCCTACCCGAAATTCATCGAAAAGCTGCGGCGAATGATTTGGGGTCGTGAGCCGTCGACTTCGTATGAATTTGATGAGCTCGCGCAACAAGTCGCGCTGAAATCGCATCGACGAAACGTTGACGATGGTTATTATGTGGAGGAGATACATTTTGAGCCGCCGCAAGTGGTTCGGAAGAAGCAGCCGACAAGAAACCTGTTTTACAAGAGATCCCATAAAAAGTTGGTTGTGGACGGAGTTTTTTTTTGAGCTTCTGACACTGTAAAAGCTTACCAAATCTGGCAAAAAGCTTGTTGAATGGCAACTATAAACTGAGATAACTGCGATTTTGTTGAAAATCTGAAAATTTTAAAAGATTTCCCGTTAAAATCCTCTCAAATTTCAATTAAATCTGTAGGAAACGTGTCAAAGGCTTGAATATGCTCAGTTGTTTTAGTAAAAAACTAGAAAGCCTGTGGTTTTTCTGTAAATTTACAGATTTTTGGCAACTTTTCTGACAAAAATTTAATAATTTTCAAGTTTTTCGCTCTTAAACATTGCAGAAAAGGTGTCAGAAGCTTGAAAAGTCTTAATTTTCTAAGAAAAAAACCATATTTTTCAATTTTTTTTTTTGAAATCTACATTTTCAGATTTAAAAACCCCCTCAAAACCAGCTGAAAAAACCAGCTCCCCAAAAAACTTTGGATTTTCAAAAATTTAAATCAATTTTTGCAGAACCGCATCAGTTCAAGCATTAACCGACGTACAATTATGGGTGCTGGATCGATCCGTATTCCAAATGATTACACAGAGATTGGGAATGGAACGTCACTCGCAGTTGATGAATTTCTTGACAAAGGTACGAGAAAATGCTATAAAAAATGTGGTGAAAATTGCGCCGCAATCCACACCTAAAAACGGCCTGAAAATGAGACTGAATTGGTCCTTAAAAAAGAAAAAAAAAGTTTTTATTTTAATCAACTCAAATAATAACTACTCTAAATCGTCCTAGAATAACTTGAAATAAGTCCAAGTCGGGCTAAATTGGCCCGATTTAGACTAAAACTGGCCCGACGATTAGGACTTTAAAAAATATTTCAAAAAATGCGTCTAAATAGGCCCAAAGTATCATCATTTGTGTTAATCTTTGCGCCGGCGACCCGTCATTTGATGATTAGCGTCAATCAATTTTCTGTTGATTTTTCGATGATTTCGGTGATTGAAAATGTGAAATTCACGTGAATTGATCCCCCCAAATGACAAATGAACTTTTAATCTTTTTTCCCTGTGAACGCCGATTTTAACGAAGAAAAATCACGTAATCGTTCGAAATTCGAGAGAAAAAACGCGATGAAGGCATATTCTTGACCAATTTTGCCAAAATTTGAACTATTTTGGGTCCCACCACGAATAGCTACAGTACCCCCGGAGAGATTTTCGTGGCGGGACCCAAAAACAAACTTTTAAAAATTGAGGAAACCTAGTCATGATTATACTTAAACGAAAGCTCTCTTGTTGAGCTGAATTTGAATTTAATACAATACACTTTGTTATATAGAAACGTATAATTTTTTGGGTCTCGACGCGAATTAGGAATTTTCAAAAAAATTTGAATTCGTCATAAAAAAGTCTCATTATCAATAGATTACACTCCTCTTTGACAAACGATTTGACAAAATTTTGGGGTCCTACCACGAAAATCCTACAGTACTTACTCCAAAGCGATTTTCGTGGCGGGACCCAACAAACTTTCAAATTTGAAGAAACCTAGAAACCTTGTCATGATTATACTTAAATTAAAGCTCTTGGTGAGCAGTTTCTGAAATTCGCGTAAAATTGGAAAAATTTTTGGGTCCCACCACGAAAACCTCCAGGACATTTCGTGGCGAGACCCAACTTTTCTCCAAATTTACGGAATTCAATCATGTTTATACTCAAATGAAAGCTCTAAACGTGTTGATTTCGATTTTCGCGATAATTTTTTTTTTTTTTAAATTGCCTCTAAAAACTTCCATAAATTATGGTTTAAACTGTAGATCACACAAGAATCGACTTCAAATTGAGCACACACACACACACACACTATGATTAATTTGAGCTCATTCACTGTGCTCTGTTGCTCTTTTTTGTGCGGCGGCGGAACCCGTTTGAGATAATCCAAATTATCAACAAAAAATCGGGGGCCGCCGAGCCGTCTGTTCGGGCGGCTCAATTACAGTAATACAGAGGAATAGGCTCCGCCTATTTTCGGCGGGGAGCTCACCGAATCGTTTTCGGGCTCATTTTAGGCCTATTTTCTGATGGCTTATTGTTGTGCACCAGTTTTGGCGAAAAATGTTCAAGTTTTGACCGAAAATCGGGAAAAAACGGAAATTATATTTCTCTAATTAACTAGCTATCGGAGTAAAAATGAAGAAGGTTTATGTGGTGAGTTTTAATCAAAAATCTATTGAAAACCCTAATAAAAAATGTCATTTTTAACCTCAAAAGGTCAAATTTTTCATAAAAATCCCGACCAAAACCTTATAAAAACCGCCTAAAACTCTCAATTTTCAGGTATCAATCTTCCAAAATTTGTCGGAAGATCGCATCTCAAAGATGGCCGACGTCATGGATCAGGACTATTATGATGGTGGACATTATATCATTCGACAGGGTGAAAAGGTAATTTTTCGGGCTTAAAATTAATGAAAATTTGGAATTTTTTGACTTTCAATTGTCCTATTTTGTTGGAAATTTGAGAAAAATCGAACTTGGAAAATCTCGATTTTTCGCTTGAAAAATCGAAAGAAAGGTTAAACTTTTTTTTTTTAAAACAACATTCGATTTTTTGGCTTGAAAATCGTTAAAAAAATTCGACAAAAAATAAAATAAAAATGATTAACTACTGGAAAATTATGCAATTTTGTCCTAAAATTTGGAATTTTTGAAAAAAAAATTAAACGCGAAAATTTCCCTAATTTTTGAGCAAAAATGCAAACTTCAAGAAAAGTTATAAATTTCTGAAAAATTTTCGAATTTAGATTTTTCCGAAATTTGTTAGATTTTTTTTTTGAATTTTTCAGAAAAATACTGAAAATTTTTGGGCTGAAATTTTGTAGGTAGCAATAAAAAAAAAGGAATTTTTTCTAAGAATTTCAAAATTCCTCCAAAATTCGTCCAAAAATCTTTTTATTTTTGGCAGAAAATTCCTGAAATGTAATGCTGAAATTTTTTGCGTAAAAAACTCGAAAAAATGAGAATTTTCTAAAATGTTCAAATTTGAATGCCTCGAATTTTTGTGCAGTTGTTTTCTTATAATCCCAAAAAAATTACTGAAATTAGACCGAAGAATATAGTTTTTTTGTTTAAAAAATCGAAAACGGCGGCGTTTTCTAAAAATTCCCATTAGAAAAAAAATTATCTAAAATTTCAAATTTTTTAAAATCCTTCAAATTTGAATTTTTCTAAAATTTTCTATTAAATTTTTGAATTTTGCAGAAATTCTTACAATTTAAAGGAGGACTAACGGTTCGGACGATTTTGAACGTATAGACCCAAAATGAGCTCAAATCAACGAATTTCGTAATGAAACTGCTCAAAATATTTTCAAAAATTTTTTATGGCGGTTCAAAATTTCAAAAAAAAATTACACTGCTTTTCCTAAAATCTCGAATTTTTCTCATTTTTCCGTGTCACATATGTCCGAAGTTGAAGCCGATAGGTAACCAAAAATCATCGAAATTGGTTACCTATCGGCTTTAAATGTACCTTAATCAACGAAATTAAATGAGATTAATTACCAATATATGTAATAAAAGGACGATAATTCCAAAAAAGCCAACTTCGGACAGATGTGACACGAAAAAATGGGAAAAATTCATGATTTTAGCTAAAATCAGTGTAATTTTTTCCAAATTTTGAACCGCCATAAAACATTTTTTAAAAAATTTTGAGCAATTTCATTACGAAATTCATTTATTTGAGCTCATTTTGGGTCTTTGTCACGTTCGAAATCGTCCGAACCGTTAGTCCTCCTTTAAATTGTAAGAATTTCTGGAAAACTCAAAAATTTAATAGAAAATTTTAGAAAAATTCAAATTTGAAGGATTTAAAAAAATTTGAAATTTTAGATAACTTTTTTTCTAATGGGAATTTTTAGAAAACGCCGCCGTTTTCGATTTTTTAAACAAAAAAACTATATTCTTCGGTCTAATTTCAGTAATTTTTTTGGGATTATAAGAAAACAACTGCTCACAAAAATTCGAGGCATTCAAATTTGAACATTTTAGAAAAATTATCATTTTTTCGAGTTTTTAACGCAAAAAATTACAATTTCAGCATAACATTTCAGGAATTTTCTGCCAAAAATAAAAAGATTTTGCACGAATTTTGGAGGAATTTTGAAATTCTTTTCAGAAAAAATTCCAAGTTTGAGCACTTATTTCAGGATTTTTTTTAATCAGGAAATTAGAATTGCTACCTACAAAATTTCAGCCCAAAAATTTTAGTATTTTTCTGAAAAATGCTTTTTTTTTCTTTTTCTGAAAAAGTCTTTACGTTCGAAATCGTCCGAACCGTTAGTCCTCCTTTAAACGCTTCCGTTTTTCCGTGCAGGAATGCAATGTGACAAGTGTTTACAGGGTGACGCATTCTTCGTAATCAACTCAGGACAAGTGAAAGTCACCCAACAAATCGAAGGAGAAACCGAGCCCCGAGAAATCCGTGTGCTCAATCAAGGAGACTTCTTTGGAGAACGTGCACTGCTCGGCGAGGAGGTCCGTACAGCCAATATTATTGCACAAGCTCCAGGAGTTGAAGTACTTACTTTGGATCGAGAATCATTCGGAAAGCTTATCGGAGATCTTGAAAGCCTTAAAAAAGACTATGGAGATAAGGAACGTTTGGCTCAAGTTGTCCGAGAGCCGCCGAGCCCTGTGAAGATTGTCGACGACTTCCGAGAGGAGTTTGCACAGGTTACACTGAAAAATGTGAAGAGGCTAGCGACACTTGGAGTTGGAGGATTTGGAAGAGTTGAACTTGTCTGTGTAAATGGAGATAAGGCAAAGACGTTTGCGCTGAAGGCTCTGAAGAAGAAGCATATTGTTGATACCCGGCAACAGGAGCACATCTTTGCCGAGCGGAATATTATGATGGAAACTTCAACTGATTGGATTGTCAAGCTTTATAAGACTTTTAGGTACAGCCTGCAGCAGCAAAATACATCAAAAAATATTTGGTTTTTGCTGTTAAATTTTGACCTAAGAAAGGAGTTCAGTTTTATTTTTGGCTAGAAAACTTTTTTCAATTGAAAAATCGAAAAACGCTATGATTTTTTGTCAGAAATTCTAATTTTTCTGCAATTTTGATCTGGAAAGGGGCGCGGAGCCTGTTAAACCACGCCCCGAAAATGGTTCTCATTTTTTTCACCCATTTTTTGGTTTTCAACATTTTTTCCAATTGAAAGCCGTTCGATTTGCTGTAAGGAATTTCGAATTTTGCATCCATTTTTGATCTGAATAGGGGCGGAGCCTATTAGGACAATTTTGACCTCAGAAAAGGGCGGAGCCTGTTTAGCCACGCCCTAAAAATGGCTTCTATGTTGAATAAAATTTTTTAATGGGGCATTAAACTTTTTCCAACTAAAATCCCTAAAATTTTCTCTCCGAAATTTGAATTTCGAAGCATTTTTGACCTTAGAAAGGGGCGGAGCCTATTTAGTCACGCCACGCCCCGAAACTGGCAATGAACTTTTTCCCCCAATTTTAACGCGAAATTTTCACTTTTCTAAAGAAAAAAGTGAAAAACCCCTATGAATTTCCGTCGTAAATTTGAATTTCAAAGAATTTTTGTCCATGAAAGAGGCGGGGCCTATTTAGCCACGCCACGCCTCGAAAATGGCAATGAACTTTTTTCCCCCAATTTTAACGAGAAATTTGCACTTTTTTAGTGTTAGACACTTAGGTTTAATGAAAAAAATTTCCGAAAAAACAGCTGTCCGAATTCTCTGTAAAAATGACAAAAAAATTTAAAATTTAAAGTAAAAATTTAAATTTTCCAAAAAAAAAAACTCAAAACTGGTAAAATTGAAAAAAACATTGCCTGAAAATCCACGAAATATGCGAAAAATTCGGTTTTTTATCTCGAAAAAAAATTTAAAAAAAAAAATTTTGTTTCAGAGATCAAAAGTTTGTGTACATGCTGCTCGAGGTATGCCTTGGCGGTGAACTGTGGACGACACTCCGCGATCGAGGACACTTTGACGATTACACCGCCCGTTTCTACGTGGCCTGCGTGCTCGAGGGTCTCGAATATCTGCATCGCAAGAATATTGTCTACCGAGATTTGAAGCCCGAAAACTGTCTGCTCGCCAACACTGGATATCTGAAACTTGTGGATTTCGGATTCGCAAAGAAACTCGCGTCTGGAAGGAAGACGTGGACATTCTGTGGAACACCGGAATACGTGTCACCTGAAATTATTCTCAATAAGGGACACGATCAAGCCGCCGACTATTGGGCTCTTGGAATATATATCTGTGAACTGATGCTCGGACGGCCACCGTTCCAGGCTAGTGATCCTATGAAGACGTATACATTGATCCTAAAGGGAGTAGACGCACTGGAGATTCCGAATCGTCGGATTGGAAAGACGGCGACGGCGTTGGTGAAGAAGCTCTGCAGGGATAACCCGGGAGAACGGCTCGGCAGTGGAAGTGGTGGGGTGAATGATATTCGGAAGCATCGGTGGTTTATGGGATTCGATTGGGAAGGATTGAGAAGTAGGACGTTGAAACCTCCAATTCTGCCGAAGGTTTGTTTGGGAAGATTTAAAAAATTTACAGCTGACCAAGGGAAAATCAGTAGTGATATGAATTTTTCCGGAAAAAATCGGAAAATTTTTCGGATTTTCGATCCACATTTTCCTTTTGAAAAATCGATTAAAAAACGTATTGGGGGGTACCAGTCTTTTTTTTTCCGAAAAATACAATTGTTTTGCACACGTGGTCGCTGGCTGTCCTTTTGCATAAGTTTGAAGCAAACGCGCCTCATTGAGAATTCACGTTGGCGCCAACTCTCGCTATCCATTGGGCGTGAGAGACGCAGATACTACTTTTTTCTCTGGACGTGAAAAACGCCAAGAATAACCGTTTTGCCGTCTGCGTCTCTTCTTTCACACGCTATTTTGGCTGTGGACGAGGAATTCTCCTTCCAGGATTTTCTAGGCCATTTTCTCACATTTCTCAAGTTTTCTCGTCCGCGAGAAAACTTGAATTTTGAGACAGCCAGCGAGCACGTGTTTGCACAGTCTCCTCGGCGTCGAATTGGGCTGGGGCGCACTTGCTGACACCTTGGCGCAGCCTGGCGCAGGAGTGAATCTTTTTACCGTTGAGAAATACAATTCTTCGTTTCTTAGCGTTGAAACAAATTTTTGTTCGCAGATTTCGAACTTAACTTTTGTTCATTAGCACAAAACGAAAAGAAAGACCATAAAAATAGAAAATTTCGTCAAAAATTGAAAGAGGAGTAGGGATTTTTTTTTAAATCAATTGAGAGCTCCGCCCACTCAACGCGCGGTAAACATTGTCAGGCGCGGAACTCGCAAGATGTCGGGCAATGATATCACCTACCCTCGCGAACATTTTCTTCATCTGGAAGATGAATATCATAGGTGGGGGGTGGCTTAAATTTTTGAATTCTAGAGTATTTGCCACACAATTTCTACATTTCGGAGAAATCCACCAAAATGCGCAAGCAAAAACGCGAAAGGCGCCAGTAAGCTACCTCTACTGCGCTTTCGATGCCGAGGAGACTGTGTTTTGATCCGAAATCGTCAATATTTGGTATTAAAAAATTTCGCAAAAAATTATACGAAAACTTTTAATATTTTATCAATTTTTTTCAATTCTGACAAAGTTTCAGTTAAAATTTGTCAAAAATTCAAATCCAGCTCGCGCAGACCTTCAATTTGAATATAATTTCGACAAATTTGGAATTTTTGGGTCTCGCCACGAAAACTGATGTTATCTACAGTAACCACCCATACTTTTCTTTGTAATTTTCAGTTTTATTCCTAATTCGGCTTCAATTTTAGTATGAATTTCAGTAATATTATTTGGAATTTTGGGAATTTTTAATTTTAGGAAGAAAATTGTACATTTTTGGCTAAAAATCACTAAAAAACTAGGAAAATTACCTCGGGAAAGGACTAAAAATGTGATTTTTAGTTTCAAATTCAGTTTCATTGATTCCCCTATAAATGTTCATTTTTACAGTATTTTTACGAGAATTTTGAAAATTTTAAGTTTATTGGGTCTCACCACGAAAGGCTACAGTACCCCTGCAAAATTCGTGGCACTATTGCACAGTCTAATGATTTTTGCGTCATAAATACGGTGCCCGGTCTCGAAACGGCATTGTTTTGTTAAATTCGAAAAGGTTTGCGCCTTTAATGAGTACTGTAATTTCACATAAATTTTCTACAAATTGTGAAAAAAAATATGAAAAAAGGAAAAAAAAATTGCACGTACAGTACACCACTTTAAAGGCGCACACCTTTTTCCATTTAACTAACATTTGTCGTGTCGAGACCGGGTACCGTTATTTTAACGCGGCGAAAATCGCAAAACTTCATGCCTTGGTAATACGGAAAGGATTTTCCTCACATCTTTATAGTAAAAACCTGTAAAAAGCGATCGATTTTCGCCATGAAAATATAAAATTTTCAAGTTAAAAAATGGTTTTTAACTCGAAAATTTAAATTTCTATCAGTTTTTAGGGCCAAAAATCGCAAACTTCCACTCTTAAAAAACCCCTCAAAAACTTCCATTTTCCAGGTGTCCAACCCAGCAGACGTGACGAATTTCGACAATTATCCACCAGATAATGATGTTCCACCAGACGAGTTTTCCGGATGGGATGAGGGATTCTAGGCGTCCGATCTTGCTCTTCTGCTGCTCCGTCGTTTTGTGCTCATTCTCACCCCACCAAAACCGCCCAAATTTTCATAATTTTCAGTCGATTTTCAGTGTTCACTCTGTATTAGTTTTTTTTTTCTGTGTATATATATATATCACCTCTCCTCATTATGTTCGGTTAGTGTACCGCCGCCGCCCGTCTCGCCCGCCAAATAAATTTCAAATTTTCCAGAGATTTTCCCCCCGTTTTCTTGTTCTTTTTCCACCATGTTCACTGAGATTCTATGTGATCTTTTCCGGTTTCTCTATGATTTTTTGAAACTCTACCGCCACTATTTTAGTATTCTCGAATTTTCATATATTCACCCCCTCCTCCTCTTTTTTCTCAGTTCCTCATTTTCAGTCTAACACCATTTTTTAGTTTCCCAACAAAAAAGTCCGAGAGAAAACTCGGCAAACTACACCACCACCAGGTAATATTATTATTTTCTAATCCCCCCCTAATACTGATATATCTCTATTTTCATTTCTATCTAAAATCCAATCATTCGAAATTGAACTATACATACTTTTTTTTCTTTGCTCTCTCTCTTATGTCTCGATTCTATATTTTTGATTCTTTTCTATGTGTTTTTTTTCGTGGAATGAATTATTGATACGAACAAGAAAGAAGATTCGCATTTAAATCGAATGCAATAGATTCAGAAAACTAGAGGTAGACGGCAATCGAAGATGGAATTTTTGTTTTCAAGAAAATCTGAAAAAATTTTTTAATTACTTTATTTAAAAAAAAAAAGTAATTTTAAACAATATTTCGTGAAAACTCCACAGAAGCTGGCTGTTTAAAAAATATAGTCAAATGGTGAATTTTGAGGTCATAAAACACCATTATCGACAATCAATGTATGGAATTTGGTTGACTGGAAATTCATTGAATATTGTAAATTTTACGAAAATGGTACTTGTGTAAATATTATACCCCCGCCATTTTAAAAATTAATAAAATTTCCATTAATTTATCCGTTTAAATTAAACGTGATACTCATTTTCCTCGTTAGGCTTACAATTAGGAATGGTGTTATCCTAAGCCTACAATTCCACACGTTTTTATTTTATAAATTAAAAAATTGATTTTTAAAATGGCGGGGGTATAATACACAAGTACCAATTTGATTTACGGTTTCAACTGTATCAAATACATAGGTTAAACTGTGAATTCAGACATATTTCGAATTTTTGACATATAGTAAACGTTACAAATCATTTATTGAGTTGAGAAGTGTAAATTTAGTACAAAGTAAAAATAAATAGGTACCTGAATCCCAGATCCGCAGTGCATAGCACTTGAAGAACGGATCGTCCTTTAATCCTTTAATCCTTTTAATTATGGGTGCATTTTTGGACCTGGCAATTAAATTTGAGTCGCGCAATTCAATTTCAACAGGTATGTACAAGTCTTGCGAAAAAATGGTTATAAAAAAATGTTGGAATTTTGGTAGAATTGACATGCCGTTGGATAGGCAATTTTTTTATATATAGGCGCAAAAAAACAAAAATTTTGGAATTTTGGAATTTTGCCAGAATTGATATGCCGTTGGATAGGCAATTTTTTTTTTAATATTATGGGTACATTTCTGGACCAGGAAATTATACCCATTAGAATTGAATTCGAAATAAAAACCCCTATAGCGCGGCTCAAATTTAATTTCCAGGTCCAAAAATGTACCTATAATATTTTTAAAAAAATTGTTAAGCTGCCGGTTGGCCCATAGCTAACCGTCGTCCTGCAATATTTATCAGCAAACATGTTTCGACATCAATATCGCATGATATACTATTAGAGACTGTTTGGTAATTATTACGGTAGAGTACATTGTTCTTCAAGTTTTGAAATTTCTCAACCCCTACCCTTCCTGATATTCGAAAACGCCCGACCGATCGGGAGTGTGAAGTAGTATTTATTGATGATGAGGAGATAGTGTTAAGAACATTGAAAAGACCGAGGGGTGAAAGGACAACATATGAGAACAAACATGATCGGAAGGAGGAGGACATATACACAGAGAAGAGTACTCAACCTCATTCAATCTTAACACTTGTGGCTACCGTAGGTGTTGAGTCTCGCGGTGGAACAAGATTGACATAGGGGAAGGACAATAGTTTGCACAAAACATTGATAGAATCTTGTTGGTATAGTGAGTGAATGGTGATTGAGAGACACAATAGGAATAATAGTGTGCACACTGCCGCCGTTGGGCTTAACTCTTCGCTGGTATCAAGAAGCTCCGGCATGTTTGACAAGAAGAAACTTGTTCATCTTGTGATTTGATACATGGAATCTTATACAAATTGTAATAAGATCCTGGAAGCACTAATCAGAAGTTTGGCTTATATCTTGAGTGAATGATTGGTCTACGGAGTGTGTATATCAAAAAATCATGCACACTGAACACAAAATGTCGATCTATACCAAAAATACAGACTTGAACGCTTTGAAATTTTCAAAATTGAATGCTAACCATCGTTACTATGTATATCCTTAATTGTATGTTTATATCGGAGAGCACAACGTTGGGATTAACTCTACACTGGAATTAAAAAATTGCAGCATGTGTAAGACATGAGCCGTATTTTGTTTCGATACGTGAATCTTTATAGAACTTTAAATAAGTTTCTCTAGAACCGTTTTGAGGAGTTCATTTCAAAAACCATCTGGAATATACACCACCAAGTGTGTGAGACCCTTAAAACTTGATTTGGTATGGATTAATTTGAGCAGAATCTGAAATCGTGTCTGGATGCTCCTCAATTTGACGAAGCTTTTAAATTTCTGATAAAAATCGAAAAAAATACCATTTTACGATAGCAGTTACAGATGGATAAGTTTATATAAAAAATTGGAAAAATTACAATAATAACACTAAAACATCGAAGTCTTTTTGCACATTTTTTGCACATTTTGAAAAGTTTCTCAAAACCCGACTGAGCTTTAAAACATTCTCTATGCTCGTACAAGTTGATATGTAGAAGCGAAACATCACAAAAATTTCGCTAAATCGAGTTATGAGCCTTCAAAGTGCCGAAAAAAATCTCTTCGTCCATCTAATTTGAATTTCGCGCGCAAATGAGCGCCCCCTCGTGTGTACTCCTCTCGGACAATCAAATAATTAATTTCTCGATTTTCGGCAATTTTAGACGATTTTTCGTATAAAAAAAGTATCTATAAAAAAATTTAAAAATTGACAAAAAAAACACTCAAACATAATAGTCCTCTAATAGTCTTGACTCTAATAGCTTTGAAGTTCTACACTAAAATTGGAAAAAGTTTGCATTAAAGAGGAAGCACGGTGTATATAGATTGTGCACATGGAATTTGTAATTAACGATGATGGTATACTGTAGCAAAATTTGAACATGGTTGATTAAAGGTGGTGTAGCGCCAGTGGGAATTATGTCTAAATTCACTTATAGTGATTTAAATCAAATGTGAATCATAATAAAACACTTCAAGAATTTTTAAGATTTTTCAAAATTTCCTGTCAAAGTTTTGGCAAATTGTCAAAATTTTGAAAAATATGAGCTTTTGAGGAGACCCAACAAGTTTACAGTATAAAAAATGCTGAAAAAAAAAATTTTTTTTGGTCGACTTCCAAAATTAAAAAATTAGAGTGGTAAAAACTGAGTAATTGTCACTTTTTGACAGTAAATAAAAAATTTTCAAAAAATGTTCATAAAGTTTTATTATGATATTCGTTTATTTTGGCACCATATGAGTAGTTTTTCACACTTTCCCCATGGGCACTACTCCACCTTGAATGTGCCGATACTAACAGCCAGTGCGGTAATACATAGTGTAATATTATTGTATCGACCTTGAAGTTGAACATTTAAAAAAATTAACTAAATATATATATATATATATATATTTTCATTTATTGATGTGAGAAGAAAAAAAAATCAATAAATATAATTAGACTCATCCCACTATGCCGTTGGAATAACAAAATATTTTGAACATTTTAATTTTCCAATAAAAATTGAATCTTCTACAATACTTTGTATTAAAATTTTTGATTTAAAATTTGTTACACTAAAAAAATTTCTGAGGCAACTCTTTTACTTCTTCTACGTGGCTTCCAAGAAAGATCCCCCTCAAAACTTTTAACTCTGTTCTTCCACTTCCCTAAGCACACGCTGTCACTCCGAATCACAGCTCATTTGAGCTTAACTCATTTTCACACCATTAACTGCTGCAATAGCGTTTAGGTTTTTCGTGTCAAAAAAAAAAACGGAAGCTGGATATATACGAAATTGAAGTGGGCGACACCATAATCTGTCGTTGAGAAAATCTCCACTCTCTTTTCGAAAAGAAAATTTTCTTTGAGATTGATGTGATGTGAGAGTTGGGTTACGGTAGGTTTTGTCTTTTTGCAGGCACAACTTGAATCAGTACAGTATCCTGTGGGCGGGCGCTAGTGATAGCGCAAATATCGCGCGCTGATTGGGTACACTATCGATGCACTATATGATACAGTGACGGGAAACATTTTATTTTCATACTAAGTTGCCCACAATTTTCTGCAATATTGTTCTAGAAAAAGTTACAGCAGCCGATATTTTGCAGGTTCGTATTTAAGTGGAATAGGTCTATAACTTTACTATTAGTGAAACAATGCTAATACTGAAATTTCAGTGATAGATAAATTTAAGAATTTCATGATGTTCTTGCAAAATTCAAAAAGTTCAAAGTATTTACTCTTAAAAATGTTTAACAATCAATTTTTCTTAACTATCTACATACAGTGCTGGCCAAAAAGATATCCACTTTCTGTTTTTTGATGATTTCGATATTTTTTCCATTGAGCATAACTCCAAAACTAGGAAAGCTATCAAAAAAGTTTCAACTGGTAAAATGTAGCTCGTGATCAGGCCTATGTATTTTTACATGATTAAATTATTCACCCAAAACATGGCAAGTGATAAAGCGGCCGACATCTCGTGAGTCCGCTTTTGATGATGATTACTAAAACGACTGTAACTCGAGAAACATATTTTTAATGGAAGGTTTTTAGAAAGTAACACGATGTTTATATAATTTTTTATTGTTTGAACATACTAACTTCGTCCTGAAACCTCCATTGAAAAAGACAAGAGAGTTTAAAGAAGAGAAGTGTAGAGTAATCTCGAGCTCATGTCTCAAAAATAGTAGATTTTTTTTCTGAATTCTGTTTATTGGTTAATATGTAGTTCAAATATAATAACAACATCAGTTCTTCACAAAAATTGTCGGAAAAAGATTTTCAATCCAAGAAACCTGATTTTTGAACAAAGCCTCTAAACAGTGTCTAATGAGACACTAGTTTCAGCGCACACATTTTTTTAAATGGAGGTTTTAGGACAAAGTTGATATGTTCAAACAATGAAAAATTAAATAAACATTTTGTTACTTTCTCAAACCTTTCATTAAAAATATGTTTCTTGAGTTACAGTCGTTTTAGTAATCATCGTCAAAAACGGACTCACGAGATGCCCGCCGCTTTATTACTTGCCATGTGATGGATGAATAATTGCAACATGTAAAAATACATATGCCTGATTACGAGCTACATTTTACCAGTTGAAAATTTTTTGGTACTTTTCCTAGTTTTGAAGTTATGCCCATTGGAAAAAATATCGAAATCGTCAAAAAACTGAAAGTGGATATCTTTTTGGCCAGCACTGTAGCTCTAAAAGTACTAAGTAGTTGAATACGAAAGAAAATCGCATGTGATTTAAAAAAAATGTTTGTCTTATTTTAAAAAAACAATGCTTAAAGGTAGTGTAATAGAGCTTTATTATAGCTTTATTAGACTCAAAATTGTCTGAAAACACTGAATTTTATACTGAAATTTCTTGAAAGCTTCTCAAAAAAAAGTAAAATTCAATTCATTTTAGGTACATTTAAGATCAATGGATAACCAGAAGTTACCGAATTTACAAAGCCGTTCTAGTCAAAGAAATAGTAAACAAATAAATTAGGTAATAAATTAAGCCGCTGCGACATTGACAAGTAGGTCAAATTTTAAATTTTAACTAATTTTAGGCCATTTTTAGAGGCGTCATAACATTTTTATCGAGAAGTTTTCAATGAGTTTCATTATGAAATTCGGTGTTTTCAAACAATTTCGAGTCTAATGATGCAATAAAAAATTCGACTACACCACCTTAAAAAAATTTCAGCAATTGCCGGTTTTGGGAATTTTTTTGGCAATCTGCAATTTCTTCAATTGCCGAAATTGCCATAAATTCGATTGCCGAACGGCAATTGCCGCGCACCCCTGATTAAAATCTATAAAAATTTAAAAATTTTCAAATCTATAGTATCTTATTAGGCCTTTCTTAGGCCCCTTTATTAGCTATTTTCACAAATTTCGATTCCGTTCATTATCAACCTTACCTTAAAAGCGCGGCAACTCAAATTTTTAGTAAGCCCCGAATAAACTACCCCCAACCTTTTTTTTTCAAAAAAGTCCCTCTCTTCTCCCATTTCGCTAGTCACTTTGTCCATCAATGCAGGTATCAATAACGTTTTAGGTGGTGGTAACCCAATCTTGTGCCGCTACCTTTTTCTCCCCATTTTCCTCCAATTTTCGCCCCGATCACCACCACCACCACACCGTCTGTCATGTAATTTATTTGCTTTCACTGCATCGAGCCAGATTGTTGTCATCACTTTGCTCGTTGCTCACGCCCGAAATCATATCGAATATCGTACAAACATATGTCAAACATTACCTTTAACTTCTCTCTCCCTGCCAACACCTGGTCTCCTTTCGTTTCTGTCTGGGCACTCTCTCAAAAGTCCATTGTCTCTCGACACGTTTGTTGTTGTTAAGAGTCTGCCTTTTTCCGGTAACGTTCTATTGATAGAAATTAATGGATACTGCTAGGAATGACAGGTGATGACGAGGTGACACAAGTTTTTGAAAATCAGCACGAAATGGAATTTGACATCAAAAAAATAAAATACATGGTGCTCAATTTGAAGTCTGATAAATTTTACTGAATTACTGTTAAGCCACGTGATCATAAATTTGAACCCAAAAAAAAATGCTTTAGGGTCATGTCCCACTATTTTCACGTGTTATTAAGTAGTATAGTTTCAGATTTAGGATTCAGATTTATAGTCATCAAATCGAATGATGTTGATTTTTTGTTTAGAAGTATTAATATACATAGTTAAGAAAATTGCTTTTGAAAAACCTTATTTTATTGAAAACAAACCCATATAAATTAGTTTCTCAGCAATTTTTCTTACAAAAAATCCTGAAAGCATTTGAGACAGGGGGTTTTTATAGTACAAAGGTGCTCGCAACACTATTAGAGACGCAATTTAAAAAATGTAGCGTTTTTAATAGGTTACACCCTACTACCATACTTAAAAGAAGTTAAACTGTCCAACTTCGTCAACCTTTTTTCACAATTTTTCTAAATTTTTGTCTTTTTTTTATTGGGTTTTCCTGAATTTTCTGGCTTTTTCTCCCCAGCCTAAGCCAAAGTATAAGCTGAAACCTAAGCCTTCGCCTAAGCCTAAGCCTAGCACTTTGCCTAAGCCTAAGCCTAAGTCTAAGCCTAAACCTAGGCCTAGGCCTGAGCTTAAGCAGAACACTGACCCTAAGCCTAAGCCTAAGCCTAAGCCAATGCAAAAGGCAAAGCCAAAGGCTGAGCCTTAGCCTAAGCCTAAGCCTAAGCCTACTCCTAAGGCAAAGCCTGAGCCAAAGCCAAATATCGTGAGGGTCATCCTCAACGCATGTAAGTCCTAAGTTTAAGCTTAAGAGCCTAGGCCTAAAAATAAGCCTAAGCATATTAATACTTCGGAAAGTCGTGTTGAAAAATATTTCCAGACACCAAATTCGACCCCTTTCTTTGTGGGTTTTCAATAGCGAGTTCGAATCTCCCAGGCAGGTGTTCAAGTTTTCTTTTTTTTTTGGAAAATGCGCAAAACGTTGTGATATGAGTAATCAAGGCCACCTTTTGTTCAATATCCAACAGCTTATCTCAGTTTTCGCATGGTTTGAAAATGGGATAGTTTTGAAGGGGAAAAGGAATACAATCTTGGAATTATTTAAAACAAACCTCATGGTCCCCAATCTCTCATTCACTATTTTTTTCAATTCAAAATCTCCATGTCAACCCCAAGCATCCGGGTAACCATAGATCTTCCCATGGCTGTCCAGGATACCGCAAAAGTATAAAGCCGATAAATCATCGAGTTCTGGAAACTATTTTCCTCCGGATTTCGAAAATTTTCTTCGTCGTGTCTTTCAAATTGCTCCCCCCCTTTCCACTTATCTTCGGGTTGTTAACTGCACCCAAGAAGATATAAACAATGAACCCTGAAGAATTATTATTATAAACATAACAATAGGATTAGAAATTTTGAGGGGAAAGATAATCAGAGACGTTGTTGACTAATCCTAGGAGGGGAATATAAACGATTTTCGTTTATATTTAACACAAAAAATTCGAGAAGAAGAAGAAGAAGAAGAACTCTGATGATTTGATGAAGTTTAAACAAAGTTAATAGATATAGCCATGACCATTAGGAATAGTACTGATAAAATTGAATTTTCGAAATTTTTGAAAAATATTCTGTTTATATCAGTGGTGCGCGACAATCGATTTTTTCCGGCAAATTGGCAAATTGCTGAATTTGGTGGAAAAACAGCAAGAAAATTTTCGGAAAGTTTTGGTTGTGCACATTTTTCTTTTGGAAATTTCAGAATTTCAATTTTAATCGGCAAAATTGTACGCATCCTATGAATGCTCCTACATCTATTTTGAAAAGTATGCAAATTCTATGAAAAAATCCGAAGAAAACGAGAAAACAAATTTCAAAAAGACAAATTTTCCGTCTTATAAAAACCCCTCAAAACAATTCCAGCAAATTGATGTTCGGCAAATCGGCAAATCGGCAAACCGGCAATTTGCCGAAATTGAAAATTTCCGGCAAACCTGAACTTTGCCGATTTTGAAAATTTCCGGAAAATCAGCAAACCGGCAATTTGCCGACATTGAAAGTTTCCGGCAAATCGGCAGACCGGCAATTTGCCGAAATTGAAAATTCCCGGAAAATCGGCAAACCGGCAATTTGCAAAATTAAAAATTTCCGGCAAATCGGCAAACCGGCAAAATGTTGAAATTGAAAATTTCCGGCAAATTAACAAACCGGCAGTTTGCCAAAATGGAAAATTTCAGGCAAATTGGCAAACCGGCAAACTGTTGAAATTGAAAAGTTCCGGTAAATTATCGAAGCGGCAATTTGCAAAATTAAAAATTTCCGGCAAATCGGCAAACCGGCAAAATGTTGAAATTGAAAATTTTCGGCAAACCTAAACTTTGCCGACTTTGAAAATTTCCGGAAAATCAGCAAACCGGCAAACTGCCGAAATTGGGACTTTCCAGCAAATCGGCAAACCGGCAAATTGGTGAAATTGAACATTTTCGGTAAATGGGCAAACCGGCAAAATGTTGAAATTGAAAATTTCCGGTAAATTAACAAACCGGCAGTTTGCCAAAATGGAAAATTTCAGGCAAATTGGCAAACCGGCAAAATCGCCGAAATATGTTTAATGTTCAGGTGTCTTCGTTATTAGTAAAAAAAAATAAGACTAGCAGTGTTCACGGTGCGATCTCTTTGGCGCAACTGTAGCTAAAAATAAGTTTCTGAAGTTTTAACATGAGTCTACAGTGACCTACTGTATGCTATTACTTCTAAAGTTACCCGACCGTCATACCCCTAACTACCCTTTCAATTCATTTACCCAATCTCTCCCGTCTCTTCGAAAAAAAAAAAGTTCATCAAATATTAACCAATGTTTTCCACCACTTTCTCTATCAATTGTTAGAAGGGGGTCCCGAAATGAAGAGGTTTAGCTCTCTCTCTTCTCTCATCGACAACAGAGGACGTAGAGATAAAGAGAAAAGGTAATTGTAGTCAGCAAACTAATTATTCATTGGGGTCTTGAAAAGAAAAACGGGGGAGGGAGAGAATAGCGGTTTATTATTAGCGATCAGTTGGGGGATATGTTATTGTTACGAATAATTGTTGGTATGGAGGAGAAGATTTCAATTAATTCTCACTTTTGAGATTATTTTGAAAATTTGCAGTTTTTTAGAAGCCACGAATTTCAGAGGTCATATTAGGGGTCATGTATCAAATTCCAGAAGTTCATCTCGAGATAAAAACTCGCTTTTGGCACCTCATTTTTAAGCTATTTGTTCTTCTTTTAATAACCTACAGCAATATTTGTAATGTTTTTTTCTCCACAGCTCCTCTTTAGCCTAAGCCTAAGCTTAAGTCTAAGCTTAAGCCTAAGCGAAAACCTAAGTTCAAACTTAAGCCTAAGCCTAAGTCTAAGCCTAGGCCTAAGCCTAAGCTTACGTCCAAGCCTAAGCCCTTTTATTTTCGAATAACGGTACCAGCACAATGGAGGCGGCGCCTATCACTCAATGATAACAACAGCCACTCGCTGATTGGCCGCGGGGGTCTTCTTTTCTGTATGATTCAGGAATAAGTATGTAAATTCTGAAACCTTTTAGCATTCCAGATAGATTTATAATGGCTCCAAACAAAAATCAGTCGAATCGAGTTTTTCTCTGAAATGTTCAAATTTGGGACTGCTACAGCTTAATTTTTTTTGAGCGATTCTTAGTAACGGTCTCCAAAATTAGGAGCAGCGTCAACTATAGGAACCCTTGAGAGATAGTTCTAACCTAGAAGGATGCTACAGAGGTCCGCGTCATGGGGTCATGGTCCTAGGGTCGGACTCCTCTAGACATCGTGAATAAATTATCCATTACTAAACCTTGTGGCCAAATGCTCTCAGTCTGCATTATGGATAAATAATCTTGTGGTGGATTGACTTTAATACCCCGTGCCACTGAACCAATATGTATTCTGGCTAACCCCTTCCCACAACTATTGGAAAACTTTTCTATCACACAAATTGCCGAACAATCATCGAAATCATGCTGTGAAGTGAACCACAAACCGTCCACGATCAGCTTTAGCCGATTATCGTGCTATTTTGATGCTTAAACAGACATACTACGCGGAACTTATTCAGAAACCAGATGTGTGTTAAGAATTCAGTAGTTTTGGTGCTCCAAAAAACATAAAAAATATCAAACTTTTCCGAGTTTGTTAAGCACGGCAAATTTGCCGAATTTGCCGAATTTGCCGAGCTCGGCAAATTTTGAGATTTGCCGCACACCCCTGATGTAGAGGTAGTCTGGCGAAACATTTTGAAAGGGATTTCTAGCCTACTCACATAGAATTCCGTCAATCAGAACAGAGCACGTCGGGGATTCGCTTTAGAACCCCGTCTGGCTCAGGATTCGAATTGTGCGACGCTCTTTTTGATTTGTGACTTAGTCATATCCTGAAGCCTTGACTATTGGTCCAACCATTATCTGCATTGTGGTTAACCCCCTGTCAGGCAAAACTTTTCTATCACACAAATTGTCGAACAATCATCGAAATCATGCTGTGAAGTAAACACCCAGCCTACTGTCAAACTTCCATCATTCCCTCCTCTCCCTCCACGATCAAATTTAGCCGATTATCGTTTATCTGTGCCTGCGTGGCTGGCGTGTCTCTCCATTCGAACAACACAACCACTACCGTTGTTCTGACTGGACTGTATGCCTGGATAGTTTGTGATGGTTGGGAGGGGAAGGTCTCTTTGTCACAGTGGCGCCCCGCTACAAACATGTCTTTTCCGCCTCTGCATCCCTCACTCACTCACTCTCTTTTGTCTGTGAAACGGGGGGAGGGAGGGAGAGTTCTCCCCCACTTTCACCCCGTAACAAAAAAACTTTCACAATCAATCAATCAATCAATCAATCGATAAGTATCATGTGATCAGTTTTTACTTCCTTTGTCACATTTTCATCTGATCTCAAACTTGGAACGTCTGGTTATTTCGCCCATAGTGATAAACTTTTAAGACCTCCAGATTTGTACTGTTGAAAGGGCCTACGGGCCTTCAGTCTGCGGGCCTTCAGTTTTGAAGTGTCATCTTAAAATATAGTTAATTTCCTTTTTATAAGATTTTATACAGAACCTCTTTATATTGTTCTTGAACTTCAACTTTCGAAGCTTATATCTCTGATGTCATTTGTTTCTATCAAAAAATGCACCATGAGCTCAATAAGATTACAGTCAGTTTTAAAATAGTACCGATTGAGCCAGGGAGGATGAGGAAATCCTAGGTCCTCGGTGACTGCGACAAAGAGCTTTTTTTCTGTAACTACGTGAAGCTTCTTGTACCTACTGGAATAATGTTGGTAAACTCTAAAAGAGCTTAAAATTTACTACAACGTTTCTGAAAGACATTTCAAAAAAAGTTACTTTCAAGAGATTTATGAATTTTCAAAATTTGGAAAATTCATCTATTTTTGCCTATAAATGGTAGTTTTCATTAAATAATAAATACCGATAATACCTATAAAATATACCTCGTTATAAAGCAATTAATGTTTAACAGTAACGTTTTCAATGCACCATGATCGAAATCATAAATTAATAGTATTATAAATTTTAAACTCTCATTCTACAGTTGTCTTTGGCTATAGCAAACTGTTTTGAAAGAATTTACAATCATGAATAAAGCTTATTTACCTTTAAAGTTAGCTTAACTATAAGCACTCAAAGTTCAATAATAACTTTTTCGATGCATCATGTGCAACATCGATTCCAGTCTATTTTCAAAGCTCACATTCGTTATAATATCATTGATAGCTATTTAGTTGAGCATTTTTTAATAGAATTGCAATCTCATTTCCACCTCGCTCCCCTCTTATCACTCTGCGTCCAATCAGCGTTATCACCAGTCTCCACCCCCACTTCCCCATCAAAGGCCACAAAATTGATTACTTATTCTCTATTCGCATATTATAACAAAACCATAACTGTTTTCAAGGTGGTTTCCACCATTATTCATCGTCTCGTTTTCATTTCTTCAAAGTACTTCTTCCCTTTTCTTCTCCCTCTTTCACAGAAACAGGTGGAAACAGATGGGGGTTTATGAGGCGTGTGTAGTTTTCCCCCTTTACTCTGACAAGGCCCTATCATCTGATCATGTTTTGGTGATGCAGATGTTTTGTATCACATGAGCCTTTAAATTTAAAATTTCAGAAAACACCTCTTCTCTTGTTAAAGGACAAATTGAGTAACACTTCTGTAAGTCTTGCACCGTACTTCTTCCCTTCGGCAGCTTATATCTCGTTTTATTTTGCATTTATTGAAAAATTGCTGACTAGAAAAATATTCAAGATAATATTTTAAATATTTTGTTAGTTAATAGTTTTCGCATAAAACAAACGATAATCAAGATATGAGCTGCCAAAGTTGAACAATGATGGCATATAGTTTAAAGGTGGAGTACCGAAATTTGAGACTTGCTTTTTTTGATTTTTTAGAATAAAAGATACATTTTTGTGCTCAACCATATGTACTTAAATCAACGATTAAGCGCCAAATAAAAACCAAAATATTTAGTAAAGAGTGATAAAAATTAAGTTCCAGACGCTGAAAATGAGCCTTTTTTCCAAAACTTTGAACCTCTATAACTTTTTTTTTGAAATATTTTCAGAACGTCTTTTTACGAAATTCGGTAGTTGGGGTCATTTTGGGTCTAGAAAAGCAAAGTCTCAAATCACCGGCACTCCACCTTTAAACCGTCATAACTTGGCTGAAAACCGATATATTTTTTTTACATTTTTGCATTGTCCGTAATTTTTCCTTCAAAATTAAACACGTAAATGTTTAGTCCAAAAACTTTCAATTGTATTGACTACGTTTGGGTAGGTAGGAATCCCCTCACGTAACCTACGTACACATTTCTAGTTGGTAATCACATGTAGATTCGAAATCAATTGGAACAGTGAGGGAGAAAGAGATTTGTCGAAAACTTTTAATTGCCTTTTGCCTTCTCTGTTGTTCCGCGAGATAACCTCGATATGGACAGGAGGGGATACACTGGGAGGGGATACACGATTTTTCAGTTACACAGGGACAAATCGATTGATCTGCGCAAACATAGCATGACAATAATGATGATGATTTCATAATTGTTTGAAACAACCCCGGGTGTGTTGAACTATATGAAAGAAGTACAATTTTAGACTCACCATAATGAAAATTATTTCTAAATTGAGCTGAAAATCATCTAGCAGAAGCTGGAAATTTTGAAATTCTCACCAGTCACGTTTTTAGCTGTTTAATATACCGGGAATCAGGGGTAGGCGGCAAATTTTTTCTGGCAAATTGCAGGTTTGCCGGAAGTTTCTAGAGACACTTGACGCAGTGCCGTTTTGAAATTTTTTTCCCAGTTTTTTAAAAGATATTTTCATAGAATTTGCTTAATCTTCGAAACAGATGCATATGCCGTTTTTTTTTTTTGGAAAACTTTGCAAATTGTCAATTTGCCCCGGTTTGCCGATTTGCCGAAAAATTATTTGCCTCCCACATCTGGCAGGAATAACGTTATACAAAACAAACACGTTTATAAAAATTGTTAGCCGTTTGATAAGAAATTCCAAAAGAATTTCTTCAAATTTTTATTGTAATACAAATAAAAGCTTATAAAAAGTTTTTAAACAAAATATGTGATTTATCCATGATGGTACATATTAACATTAAATATGCAGGTCCAATTAAATTTATAACTCTAAATACCGGTAATACTTGAAATTATAATGAAAAGCCAAAGTAACAATGTTTTAAGCATTATAACAAATACTAACATCTTTATTAATACCTACTACATATATCATAAAAATAGCTAGATTAATAACTTGAATATCCCAATGTTCATCAGTTCGGATCACAAAAACCAGAGTATAGTCAACTTATTTTGTGATTCTCAATGTTATTATTACCCAATGCAGGATAGTAATAACTATTGTATCAAAAAACAAAACAGTCACTAGACTTTCCTTACTGGCTTAAATATCCCACTGTACACATGCTACCAAATTTTTTTATTAATTTTTTGGGATTCGTAAGGTTTAACAAATCCTCTTAAACATTTACATGATTCATACTAAACGACTAAATCTAAACAAAAAGACACCCCCCCCCCCTCTGCTATTAAATTCAAAATCGAAACACCAATTACCAGAGTGATATGCATGCTCTCTCTCTTTCTTCTCCCCACATGTGGTCCCTTCCTGACCTCCTTGCTGCCTGTCCTCACCATCTGGTGATCACACTCTCTCTCTCTCTCTAACCCTCTCTTTTTGTGTAGTATAAGCATATCTGCTTATCGTATGTGTGCAGCTGGTGCTGATGCGGCGGCTGAGGCCTGTTAGTAATTGGGGCTTCACATTCGGCTTCGATTAGTGATCAAAATTGCTGACGAGAGGTCTTGAGCTTTATCATTTGCTAGGCGTATAACTGGTGTTATTTTGGGTTCAAACTTTGAATATTTCGTTGGTTATGTGTGTTTTTTCGCGTTTGGCTAACGTTTTTAATTTGTTATCGTGATTTTCCTCTATTTGTGAGTCACCCATTAAACTCTAATTAAAGCTCTGAATTGACTAAATTTCGGCTCACGACAGGAGTTTAAAGGTGGAGTACCGAAATTTAAAACTGTGCTTTTTTAGACTTAAAATGATCCAAAACTACAAAATTTTGTAATTAGACGCTCTGAAAATTTCTAAAATTTCTAAAAAAATAAGTTATGTCTGCTCAAAGTTTTGAAAAAAAGTTAAATTTTTAGCTAAAATCTCAAGTTTTAAAACAACTTTTCAGGGTAGGAGAGGTTTTGGACTTAATTTTTATTGCGAAAATGTGCATTAAATCGAATAAAAATTAAATTTAAACCGCTGCGATACTGAAAAGTTGCCAAAATTTGAGATTTTAGCTAAAAATTGGCGGTCATACACTTTTTTAGCAAACTTTTCAGAGCATCTCATTACGAAAAAATAGGCTGTTTTGGGCCATTTTAAGTCTAAAAAAGCAAAGCCTTAAATTTCGGTACTCCTCCTTTAAATTACTATCAGTAAATGTTACTCAAAAATTGATATCGTCAAAGCTTTTATGTACCTCATATCTGATTTGCATTCTGGTTTAATTAGAATTAATCATTATTAACTAGGAAAGTGTCATTTTCCAAGCACCCTTGAGATTCTAATAAGACCCCCACCCCCTCTCACCCTAACACCATCCCTCCTTATCCTTTGGCGCCCGGGTGTCCCGTGGCCTTTTCCACGCCATTGGTGCACACCACCCCCTCAACACGTTATCTTACACTATCTCAATTACCGTGTCAAAAAGTTGAATAGAGAGACAAGGAGAGAGAGAGAGAGAGAGGCATGCGATTAGCTGACAACCCCACTGTGCGCGCCTTATCCCCCACCAATTATGCCTAGAAGGACAATTAGCCCCCACTGACACTGGGATAGAGGTCAGACCCTGGAGAGAGGGGGGGGGGGGCCTTCAATCCGATAATAGTCGTGACATGCGCCTTTCTTGTCATCACTCACAAAAGATTAGGAGATTTGGTAGGAATTGTTTTGGGAAATGGGTCGATCTTTGATTATCATACCATTTCCAAAAAAAGACAAGAGCTCCTTTTAATTATTAGTTAACCGGACCTAGGTCTCATTAGTTTGTCTAAACATTTATAAGTTTTATAGATTTTGTCATGAATAACTCGCAACCTCTAAGTAGGTCTTATTTTATCTTTAACTGCCTTTAAAAGTTAATACTTTTGTCACAGTGTCTTTATATATAACCCCAGGTCAACCGTAAACCTTTAATTGGTAGGTATGATGCTTTTGGAATACTTTAGTTACACTGTTTTTAATTTTTAAAAACTCGTTCAGATTCGAAAAATTACCCAAATTGAGATTTCATTTCAGCAAAATTGAGTTATTGGGCAAAAGTTTGTTAGTCATTTAATAACATCTCTTGGTACGATTATTTTCTTACCACACCTTAGAAAAAGAATTGTACCCACCGCTTAACTAAAAATGTATAAGTTGTCTTACAATTCCATGGTGACCATAAGTTTACTCATCATGCTCAGTCCATTGCATTCCGTTAAGTCTCAGGATATGTGAATTCCGACTTTTTCCAGGATTGCGCAGTACGCGTCAGGGGTGTGCGGCAAATTTGCCGAATTTGCCGAATTTGCCGTTTGCCGAGCTCGGCAAATTTGCCGAATTTGCCGAGCACGGCAAATTTCAAAAAAGTAGATTAGACGAATTTGCCGAGCTCGGCAAATTTCGAAATTTGCCGCACATGTCAAAAATTTGACAGTACAATTTCGACTAAAACTACTGATTTTTTCGCCAAAAATTCAGTAAAATGACACAAAATTGAGTTATTTTGATGCTTAAGCAGACATACTACACGGAACTTATTCCGAAGCCAGATGTGTGTTAAGAATTCTGTAGTTTTGGTGGTCCAAAAACATCAAAAAATATCAAAATTTTCCGAGTTTGTTAAGCACGGCAAATTTGCCGAATTTGCCGAGTTAGCCGAGCTCGGCAAATGTGCCGAATTTGCCGTGCTCGGCAAATATTGAACAAAGAGATTTGCCGAATTTGACGAGCTCGGCAAATTTTGAGATTTGCCGCACACCCCTGTTTTCAACCTTTTTGCATGGTTAAGAAAAATTTTCTCTTTTTTGTAGATCAAAGCCTTATGGGACATCCAGACACAACGGGAAAATATTCAAATTTAGTCAATCTCTACACAGTAGTAGTATCTGCCCCTAACACCCCATTGTTCCCCTTTTCCCAACCTACCGACATCACTCTACTGGATGACCTAACCCAACCCATTGATTACAAAGAGAGCCAATGTGTGTGTGTGTCTTTTTTGAGACAAAGAACCCCCCAGCCTCCATTCTCCTCCAATTTCCAAGTGATGAGTGTGTCCGACTGTCAGATCCCCCGCTGGGTCTTTTTCTTTTTTTTCTATTAAGAAATATATGCCGTTTTCATGGGAATTATCATTTTCTGTTTCTACTTCTGCTACTGAAGGTGTCAAATATTTGTACAAAAGATCGACTTATGCATATACATGTATACATTTATAATCCATGTTGACACCTGATTGTCTCCAACGGGGTCGAATTTAGAGTTATATTATAATAACTGGACAACTTTAAATGTGCCGCTATTTCATCGTATTAATTTTGAATTTTTTTTTGTTGATATTTTTGTCTTAAATCAAGTAGGGAAACCAGTTTTGTCTAAAAATTTTTTATGTAGTGTTAAATCAAGCATATTAATAGAAATATTGCATAAAATCATTAGTGTCTTGTCACTGCAGGTGTGCCACGTCACCTAAGTGCCCTGTGATTTGAGCAGATGGTGATGATGATTGGAAGGGACTGCGGATTAGATTCACAGCGGGATGGGAAGAGATACTGCCTAATGGAGGTTGCTATCATCATCCGGTTTCTGAAGGTTTTTTGGAAACTGAAAAATTCACTAACTACTATATATTTATCACTTACCTGTGCGTGTGCACCTTTAATCCGGTCCTGACACCTGTTTGACCGGAAGTTATAGTTAACACTGCAATTATTTAAAATTAGATTAGGGTAGTACCTACAAAAGTGCCAACTTTTAAAGTGTTCCCCTCCAGGTTATACATTTGTTTCATTTAACAGTTATTCAAAGGACTTAAAATTAATAAACTCTTGTGTGACACAATCCATGACTGTACTTTTGGAAAATATACTGTACTTTTAAACAGTAGTTCTTTAGGGCTTTAGTCTCCATTAATTATAGTTGATGTGTGTAACTCCGTATGTCTCATTTAAATCACGTATTTCTGAACATTGAAACCCCATAATTTGGTTGTAGTAGGCTTTATAAGAGAGCAGGGGTGTGCGGCAAATTTGCCGAATTTGCCGTTTGCCGAGCTCGGCAAATTTCAAAAAAGTAAATTTGCCGAATTTGCCGAGCTCGGAAAATTTCGAAATTTGCCGCACACGTCAAAAATTTGACAGTACAATTTGACTAAAACTGATGATTTTTTAGCCAAAAACTTAGTGAAATGACACAAAATTGAGCTATTTTGATGCTTAAACATACATACTACGCGGAACTTATTCAGAAACCAGATGTGTGTTAAGAATTCAGTAGTTTTGGTGATCCAAAAAACATCAAAAAATATCAAATTTTTCCGAGTTTGTTAAGCACGGCAAATTTGCCGAATTTGCCGAATTTGCCGAATTTGCCGTGCTCGGCAAATATTGAAAAAAGAGATTTGCCGAATTTGCCGAGCTCGGCAAATTTTGAGATTTGTCGCACACCCCTGTAAGAAAGATATCAACTAACAAAATATTTCGCGCAGTTATTTTTTTTTAATTTCCGAATTTCAAAGTATTTGGCAAGTCGGCATTTTTTGGAAATTTTCCAGTTCAAAATAGTTGAGGAAACCACTAAATTTTTTAAAATAAATTGTTCTCTTTCAACACATTATAGTTGAAAAATTGTGATATTTCCTTCTGTGAATTGTATTTTTTCAGTAATTCGACAAGTCGAGGAATGTCGAATTTAAAAATGATGTAGAATCAGTAGAAATGCTCAAAAACCTGTCATTACTCAAATTTGCAACTACAACACTTTTCTCATTTCTATATGCCCCCTATCCAATCAAAACTTCCTCCGCTTACAGTTATGAAATGTAGTAACAGATCATCAAGTACATGAGTACATAAATGACCATATCTATGCAAACATACAGTTTCTCGCCCCACCACCACCACCATTCCCCCAATGAGGTTAGTATTCTTCTTCGTCGCCTCATCATTCATCATACATACACGGAAATTTTCAAGTGGGTTGTTTAATAATCACGGACGATTTTCGATTTTGCCCCTTTTTCTCGCGCGCTTTTTTTCCTATTTGAATGATGATGATGATGATGGTCGTGATGATCGCAACATTTGCAATTCTCGAAGGACGGCTAGGGAGTGTGAGCGGGCCCCCGGGTGGTGGTGATAAGGTTATACTTTTTTCGAAAAAAAAATATTTTCAAAAATCTTATTCCTTTTGTCCCTACCAAGTCAAAACATAGCCCCAGCGGAACTTTTCAACTTATCACAACATACCTTATCTGACCTCGAGTGGTGTCTCGCTGGGCGTTTTTGAATGTTTTCGGCGCTAACTTTTTTACTGCAAATTCTAGACCTAAATCTAGCCGAGGCCTAGAAAATGCTGTCAATTTTATCTGGACTAGGATTCTAGGAGATCTTCAGAAAAAGGTATCACACACTTCATAAATTATGCCGAAAATCACATATAACTTCAAAATGAGCCTGGCCTGACAATGAGCCTGGCCTAACTTAAAAATTGAAGACCCTAGCTTGCAAGATGCCTGCCGTTTTCTTCCAAATTTTGCAGAATTTTTATATTATAGTCCTCGTTATCCTGGAGGGCCACCTGGAAAGCTTTAATTTTTACGGGACCAGGCCTAACCTAGAGATCAAAGTTCTTAGCTTTCTTCGCAAATTTGTAGAATTTCGGCACCAACTTTATTCACTGCAAATCTAGAACTAAACCTGGCCAAAGCCTTGAAAATTCTGTCATTTTTACAGACCATGATTTTAGTAGAACAAGATCTTCAGAAAAAGTATCACGTACTTCATAAACTAGAGCAAAAATCTCAAATAGGCCTACACTTGAAGCTCCACGAAAACCTTGCCCAAGCTCTAAAAACGTCACGTGGCCTACTTTTCATTCTGGTTTGGCCTAATTTGCAGGCCTTACTGTCGTGGCAGGCCTTAAGGAGTCAGGTTCGAAACTAATCTGGTGTGGAGCCAAGGTGTTGGGAGCTGGAAGCTAGTGAGGGCCACGAGTTGTAAATTTTCTACCAAATTTCGTCTACAAATCTGTCAAGCTAGCTTGAAAGTACACCCAAAACCCTCTATCACAAATTTTGAAGCACGTGGCCTAGCCGCATGCTTCCACCTCCCAGAGAGACTCCCAACAACAACAAGAAAACTTTTATCCATCGTGCGATTTATCCATTTATCCTATCTCCAATGCCTATCCGCTTTGATTCTATTCACACACACACACGGACAAAGAAGAAGAAGGAGACACATCTGGCATCCATCCAATCATCGTTTTTAACACCACCACCACCAACACCGTCCCTCTTCTTCGTCTCCTCTTTCGTCCTCCTCCTCCGTGTGTTTGTGTGTGATGATGATGATACTCTTATGTCCCTCTCTCCACCTATCACTTCTCTCTCTCTCTCTACTGGATCTTCAGACCTCCTCTCCGGGCTGAGAGGACCGCTCGATAACCTTGAATTTGCCTCCTTTTTCTGCTGATTTGTGTGTGTGTGTGTGTGTGTGTGTGTGTGTGTGTGTATGTGTATTTGCCTCTCCTTTTTGTCACTTGTCCTCTATCTTTTAAACTTATCGCTACTGGATGCTAGGCCGCCAAGACTTGAGCAATGTTAGGACCAGGGGTGGAATTTTGGGATATTTCGATAAATGTCAGTCTAGCTCGGCAAAAAGTACAGCTGCCGAAATTACCGAGTTCGGCAAAGTTTGAGTTTTGCTGAACTAATCTTCCCAGAGCCACAATACACACGCGGCCTGTTTCAGGGATTTGTGACAAATCTCAAATTTTGCCGAAGCTAACTCGGAAAAATTTCATAATTTTTCATACATTTTGGAGCACCAATATTACTGAATTCTTAGCACACTCCTTGTAAAAAATTCGAGACACCTCAATTTTATGTTATTTTACTACTAAAAGTGTTTGGAACGAAATCAATAATTTCGGTCAAATTTTTTGCGGTAATTTTCAAAATTTGCCGAGTTTGGCAAATTCGGCAAATACATTTTTCTGAAATTTTCCAAACTCGGCAAACGGTATATTCGGCAAAATTGCCGCACACCCCTGGTCTGCAAATTGTCGATTTGCCGGAAATTTTCAATTCCGGCAAATTGCCGATTTGCCGTTTGCCGGAAGTTTTTAAAGCGATTTTTTTACAAAAAAGAAACAATTAAAACTGTGCCTTTTCGAAATTTTCCCAGTTTTCTTTAGATATTATCATAAAATTTGCTTTCTTTTAAAAATTGATGTAAGAACATTCACAGGATGCGTACAATTTTGTCGATTAAAATTGATATTTTGAAATTTCCAAAAAAAGTAATTTGCCGATTTTCCGGAAAATCGTTGGCCGCCCACCCCTCATTGACAGCTTTTTTTGTATCAAAAAAAAATAGCCAACTTCCAAAATACTTGCCCTTTCGACTTTCTCTTCTTTAGCCGCTACCCTATTTTATTCCAATTCCCATCTTTTAGTTCTACTCTTTTTTCAATTTGCCATTTGCCTCGTGTGCCTTAAAAATCCAATATTTTTCCAGATTCAACTCCTCCACTTTCTCTTCCAAACAACCGATAAGCGTGAGTTCTCTCTCTCTCTCTCTTCAACACCACCACGACTTATATATTTTCGGGTGACAGCTTCTCACCTGTGTGTGTATATGCCTGCGCTCCGGATATATGATGTGCTCAATGGAGCACGAAATTTGTCATACACAAATCAGTGAACACATCAGTAATTTCTGGCACCTTTTGCTGCTCCCGAAAGCCCTACGGTAGATGGATTGCGCATAGATCCATCAGCAGAGCTCTGAGCTAGGGTTCAGTATTGTGCAAAATTGATAGACATTCGTTCACTCATTTTCAATCTCGAACCGTCTTCATTTTTGGATGCGGCGAACGCAGAAGGATCGAGAAAAAATGAGGCAGATGGCGCGCGAGTGTGAAAAATGACCAAATTTGGCGGGGCTGGATTAGAGGGTGCACTTGTGTGGGTGACTGATTGACAGGCAAATTACCACGTTGACAATTTTTCATGCTGTGGGGAAAAATTTTAGATCTACTGAAAATGTTCCTAGAGGTTACAGTTTCTCAGCGACCATGTGAAAAAAATGATCTGTTTGTTCACAATAGCTTCTCTAGCAATCGGATCGAAATTTTGAAGATAAGCTCAGTCCTGAGCCTAAGCCTAAGCCTAAGCCTAAGCTTAAACTTAAGCTTAAGCCTAAGCCTAGGTTATGGCTAAGCCTGAATCTGAGCCTAAGCCTAAGCCTAAGCCTAAGCTTAAACTTAAGCTTAAGCCTAAGCCTAGGTTATGGCTAAGCCTGAACTGAGCCTGAGCCTAAGTTTAAGTTTGAGCCTAAGCCTAAGCCTACGCCTAAGCCTAAACCTAAGCCTAAGCCTACGCCTAAGCCTAAGTTTAAGTTTGAGCCTAAGCCTAAGCCTACGCCTAAGCCTAAACCTAAGCCTAAGCCTACGCCTAAGCCTAAGCCTAAGCCTAATAATATATAATCAATCTGAAATTTCAGACTTAAGCTTCTTGGTGGCCTATACGTCTCTCCGTAAAAATTCGCGTTGATCGGCCAACAGGAACTCCCTCAAAAATCAAAAAAACCGGAAAATCCTAAGCCTAAATAGCGTCACGCTCGCCACTGACGCCAAGCCTACGCCTAAGTCTCAACCTAAGCTTGAACCTAAGCCTAAGTCTAAGCCTAAGCATATATATATATATATATAAGCTTGAACCTAAGCCTAAGCCTAAGCCTAAGCATATATATATATACTTCTTTCGGGGTCGCCACAGCTGCTGCTTAAAGTTGAAGCGGGTCGACCCGTTGCTACCCCCATTTCAGCTGTATTTGTCAGGTTACCCAAACTTAATGCCTACCTACCTGCCTGTTTCTTCTTTGTCTTTAAACGGAGTCTTTAAGCTGGCTGGCTATTTTGAAGAAAAAACTCTTTTACAAATTTCTGAAGCCATCAATCCCCCCAGCCTCTATATCACTATATTAGGGTCCCCCCCCCTCTTGCCCATCCACTCTCGTGCGCTTGACGCACCACACAAAGATAATAGGCTTCTGGTTGTGATGTGAAAAGGGAATGGATGGATGGATGGATGGATGTGGAGAGAGTAAGAGCACACAAAGACGAGCACAGCAGACAACAATGCCAATTTGGTGGCGAAAACGAATCATTGAATTATCACCATCTCCCCCCATGATTCTCGGTTCCCCCATTTTATAATACCTTTTCTCTCCTAGTCCTCTTTTGCCGCGCCGGTGGCGCCAGACGGAGCCCTGGAGCCCTCACGTGTCTGCGTCTCCTCGCGTCACACCTCTTCTTATCAGACGTCGTGGTCCCCGTTTTTATCGATTTAGGGGCGAGAGGGGGGGGCTCTCCGGGAGACATTCTGCCTCTATCTCTCTTCTTTCATTTTCACCATATGTTTTGAATAGGGTGGGGGGGGGGTCCCCTTCCGACTGACTGATTTGATATCTCCCCCCCCCCCCCTCCCTTCTCCTTTCCATATGGCACGACTCTGCGTCTCTCTTGCGCCTGCTTAATTGCCCCAACAGACCTTTTCGATTTTCGAATTAATTTTCGCCTCACAAAATGATAAGTCTCCTTCTGCCATTGGTTGATAAGGGATAACGGGGAGGTGAGAGGTGGGAGAGAAGCGATAAGGAGGCGGGGGCGACGCACACTGATTGGTGGAGGAGGTGATAAGCGGTTGATACTTTTGTGGTGCCAGGCTGTCTCATCAGGGTTTGATCTACAAAGAAGGCGGGAATGAATTTTTTGCCCAAAAATATGTGACGTCAGAACGTTCCTAACCATACGAAATCAGTTGAGAACTCTGCGTCTCTTCTCCCCGGGCATTTTTTGTAGATATACGTAGATCAAGCTGATATGATGTCATAATAAGGCCTGAAACTTGCTTTTTTAATTGACATCGAGAGGTAAAGCAAAAAAAAATACTTGTAGATCAAACTGAAAGGGGTCAGTAGCAGGGGTGCGCGGCATTGGCAATTTCGACATTTTTTCCCAAGTCAGTAGGCACAATTGCCTATTGCCAAACATTTTTCGTGGTTCGGACAGTTGCCGTTTGTCGGAAATTGTTGTATTTGGCTTGACTACATCAGTTTTTGAGAAATCCAAGCATATTACAATATATGAAAAGTTGGCATGTTTTCACAAAAACAGTTCGAGATATTTTTTTTTAACTCTACAAAAATACACATTTTGAAATTGCCAAAACTATTTGCCGCTTTGCTTCAACTCTTACTGATTACCGGAAATTTTTGCATCGCGATAAGTTTGATCTCCAGAAATTGCGCCAAATTCCCACATCTGAGAATCTTCATACACACACGTCCATAAAGATTTCTGAGAGCACACGAACTTTCAAGGCTGAACAATTTTGACTCTAACAACGAAATTAATTTCATCTTTCTCTCTCTCTCTCCTTTCCATATATTTCCATCTCTCTTTCTCTCCACTACCCTCCATATTCCGTCTAACATGCCTCCGTCACTCACTCACTCACTGGGCATTTTGCCCAGGCCGCCGATATTCCATATCTCGCATTGTTGTCATTTCTCCCATGCCTATATCAAATTTCCCTCCCCCCCCCCCCCCCTGCTTTTGCTCTCACTTTGCTCTCCGCGCTAACAGAGAGAGTCCTTGTCATCATCATTCGGCAAAAAGAGTGCTCCCCGCGGAGCCATGGCGCCCGTGTACGGTTGCTAGGGGCCAGGCCAGACCTCTAGTGCTGCTGGCACCTCCTCGTCTTTTAACGATTTTTCTAGAACAAAAAATGTTTAGACGCACAGTTGCCTTCTTTTTGTCTGTAGTAGATAACAATACACGGGAGTATGGGCAATTATATGGGTGAGGGAAGAAAGAGGAGAGTCTGACTTGTTATTCAATGTTTTCCTCTTTTTACAACAACCCACCATCACTCACACTGTGTTGGTCTATTTTTGGGCGAGCAGAGGATTCTTGTATTTTTTGGTTTTTTGTGGTGTTCAATTATCACGAGGCGTGATGTGTTTCATTTTAAAAAAGTTTCCGAAAGAAATTCTAATAATTTATACCTGTATTTCATATTTAGGTAGTTTTATATACCGTAATTCGTTTATTAGAATGGTGTCAGAGTGTCCTATTTCGATTTGATCTACTTAGATCTATAATACCAAAAATGCGGAATTTTCAACTGATTTTGCATGATTAAGAACGTGCAGACGCCACATCTTTCTGGGTAAACAATTTCCCGCCTTTTTTGTAGATCAAACCGTGATGGGACATCCTGACACGACGCGATTTTATCGTTAAGTTTCTTTTCAAACGTATACTTTGATCTTTTTTGTGTTCCAGAACAAATTAAAACTTATAGCGATTTACGGATTTTCCACGTGGCGCTAGACTGTCCCATTACGGTTTGATCTACAAAAAATGCGGGAATTTTTTTTCCCAAGAAATGTGACGTCATGCGAAATCAGTTGAGAACTCTGCGTCTCTTCTTCCCTCATTTTTTGGTAGATCTACGTAGATCAAGTCGAAGTGAGACACTTGTGGACGCCACGTGAATTTACCGAGTTCAGAAAATTTGAAAATTGTCATGTTGTACTATTGAAAAAGTCACGGGTGCGCGGCAATCGGCCAATTTCGGCAATTGCCGGTTTTAAAAATTTCCGGCAATTTCCGGAATTGCCAAAATTGCCGGACATTTTCGGCAATTTTCAAACTTAATTATATGTTTTGGAAAATGAAAAATTTCACGTATCACATTTTTATTTCCGGCAATTTTGATTTCCGGCAATCGGCCATTCCGGCAACTGCCGAAAATTCGATTGCCGCGCACCCCTGGAAAGAGTATTTATATAATACAAAATCCATACTGATGATACTCTGATCATTTATTTAATGAGCCTTAGTTTTAGATATTCTGAAAAATTATCGAAATCTCAGTATCCATCCCCCCCCCCCCCCTACCTTCCGAGTACTGCTCGAGCATAGAAGATCAAAGCCGGATGATAACCTTTCCCCTTTCCATCCCCCGACTCAGATAATTATGGTAATTATCTCTACGGCTCTCCTTCTCGCCACACACATGCTTCAGTTTCTCTGCTTCTCTCTCTCTTTTTCTCCAGCACATCTCATCAACTGATATGCATCGCGCGCGCGCGGGGCCCCTTGCCTTGGCAAAAGCTCCATTGGTCCCCCCATCGGTCTGCGTCTCTCTATCACGCTCTCAATCACTATCAGAAGACGGAGCAGAAGAAGACGTTGAGCACAGAGCACATGCACCAGGCCCCTTTCTTATTTGTTCTTATATAGAAAAGGGGTGTTTGTGTATGTGTGCTCCGGGATTCCGGGAGGAGGTGGAGCTTCATCATTTTCATCATCAATTTCATTTAAGCCCCCCCCCCCCCCTCCTCATCATCATCATCCTGGAGGCGGTGTATATTTGCCCGCTTGGTTTCATCACAATTTTCATTTTGTGGTGTGTATTGAATATTTCTCTCCACGTTTCTAGCTTTAAAACATTTAAACTATTTTCGGCTCGTGTAATCCTCTCGGACAAGTGATAGCTAATTTTCCTTTATCTGAAAACACTACTTCGAGGACTAGTTGTTGCCTTAGTTAAACGTCAAAAAAATAAGTCTTGGCAAATTTTTCTCAATTTCCCGTTTTGTACTCCTCTCGGACAAGATATTGCCATTTTTTCAGTTTTTTTTTAAATTAAATTTCGACACAATTTCACAGAATTCTTGTGTTTTCAAGTTTGAATGGTATGATCTATAAAAAATGCGGGAATTTTTTTGCAGAGGAAAATGTGACGGCAGCACGCTCTTAACCATACAAAATCTGTTGAAAAGTCTGCGTCTCAATTCCCGCATTTCTGGTAGATCGCACCGAAATGGGACATTTTGACACCACATGAAATTTCAGTTTTTGTAGTCCTCTCGGACAAATGTTGAAATTTACCGTAGTAAAACGGGGTTTTTTTTTAATTCTGTTATTTTCTGGTTTTCGCCTTAATTGTATTTCCACTTATGTAGTCCTCTTGGGCATGTGATAGCTAATTTTTTGTGAAAATATTTTTCTTAAATACAGACAATTTCTTTCAAGTTTTTTGTCAATTACCTAGACAAATAATTAGAAAAATTGCCAAAAGTTTGATGAAATCTCCGAGTTTCTCTCAGAAAATTTAAAATTTTTTGTATCAATTGTCCGAGAGGGGTACACGAAAGTAATTCTTCAGGAAGTGGGACATTTCTAATTAATTCTGCTCAGATATACAATAATTTGCCAAAAAAACTCTAAAATTGTGTAAATTAAATTCTGCCAAAATACCGTTTTTCGCGCGAAAAATTTGCTGTTATCCATTCTCCGAGAGGACTACACGGGAGAAACTCCTGGAAATCGCTTCAAATTCGACAAAATTCTTGTTGGGAAATATTTAAAACTAATTTTGAAAAATATTGCGAAAAAAAATTTTCAGACCTTTTAATTTTTTTGAAAAATATTTTCTTCACAACCAAATCTTACAATTTTCAACCCCTTCCCAAGGAATACGTACACAAAATTTCTAAAAGCTTCTGCTGACAAAAGTGGGCACCCCCCGCGGGGTGCTCAACAGATTTGACAATTTTCGATAATGATTTTCCCCTCGGTCTCTCCGGAATAGGCGGCTAACAATAGTTCCCTAGGTAACACACTTTCATTGATAGAATATTCAATGGTCTATTCTCTCTTCCATCTTCACCTTCTCTGCTCGCTTCACCACAACCACCACCCCACTCTATCCACCACTTGACAAAGGTCCATTATCTCTGAGCTCCCCCCCTCCTCGAAGGGGTCCCAAGGTAGTCGAAACAGTGGGCGGAGTTTGGAAAGCTTCCGGCTGCATATACCTTGTGTGTACTCCCCCCGCCTCCCTTATACACACTATTTCCCGCCCTGTGTGCTGTGTGTGCCCCCCGGGTCACACTGATCCATTGTTCGTTCAGTGGTCCCGGTTGACACCTTGTTAGAGTTAAAATTGGGCACTTGTTCATTTTTACTTTGAAAACTTGCGCGTCAGATTCTGTGTTTTGGTACGTAGTTGTTTTTTTTTGGTCATTTTCTTTTGTTTAGGTTGTAAAACACACATTGACCCTCTAAAAATCTGAATTTTCCTCCATTTTTCCCTGCAAAATTCCACCTTTTCACGTTGTGTCAGAGTGTGTCTCATTTCGCATTGATCTACAAAAGAATTGCGGGAATTTAGACGCGTCTAGACGCAGGTTTCTAAATCACGTGGTGTCAGAAAGTCTCATTGCGGTTTGATCTACAAAACATGCGCGGGAATTTTTTCCCAGAAAAATTGTGACGTCGGCCGACTCTTAACCATGCAAAATCAGTTGAGATGTCTGCGTCTTACCTCCCGCATTTTGTAGATCAAACCACAATTGGATAGCCTGACACCACGTGTTTTTTTAAAATAAATTTGACCCAGTAGTTTTGAACATTTTTAATTTTCTCTTCATTTTCTCTCTTTTTGCCGAAAATTTTATGAATTTCGGTGATTTTTCTAAACTTTTCTTTTTGCGGTAAAATGAATTTTCAATCAAAATTTGATAAAAACGCGATTCCCAGCCAAATTTCTTAATTTTTAATCGATTTTCAGCAAACCTGACTACTGTGATTTTTGATTTGTGCATTATTGATTTACAAAGACTTTTCCACGAATAATTAAGTTTTAAAATTTTTAACTTGCCGGTTCTCCGATTTGCCGGACATGTTCATTTTCGGCAAAATGTCGGTTTGCCAATTTGCCGGAAATTTTCATTTTCGCAAGTTGCCGATTTGCCGGAAATGATCATTTTCGGCAAATTTATGGTTTGCCGGTTTGCTGGAAAAAATCCGCTAATTTATTTTTAACCTCCAAATTTCTCAAGCTCTATCGCAAGAACCCTCATAAAATTCAATGATATAGTTAAATCAGGAGAAAATGGAGAGAATCATAAAATTTTCTCTCTCTCCAGCTGATTATCCATCATAAAATTTGGCAATTTGCGCGAAATTGTGTGTGTATGTGCGTGCGCGCACAATGTTTTATGAGCCCTTTAGGGTTTTTTCAAATTTACTATTAGTACGGCCAGGAGAATATATATAGGGTGGGCTGTAAATTCGGGTGATACCGCTAGGAAATCCGGTGGTTTTGTATGTGAAATGTTATAAAAATGCATTTTTGAGGACAAAAATTGCAAATTTCGGCTCTAAATCGTTCGAATTCCGCATTTTGGCATATTTTCCAGCGTTTTCTATCGCAAAAAGGACAATATTCAGCCGAAAAAGTGTGCTGATGCGTCAATTTTTCTGCTTAATTTCGAGAATTTCTTGATTTTCAGTAGCGATTTTTATTTTTTTTTTATCTACGAAAAATTGGGAAAATACTGATTTTTTTTGTAAATTTTCTCTTTAAAATCGGCGATTTAGAGCTTTTTTCAGCCGGACTTTGACATGCTATAGTAATTCTTCAATAAAAAATTGCTAATAATGATCACGTGGTGTCAGAGTGTCTCATTTTGGATTGATCTACGTTGATCTACAAAAATTCTTTTCGCATGGTGAAGAACGTCACATATTTGTGGGAAAAATATTCCCGCATTTTTTGTAGATCAAACCGTAATGGGACAGCCGAGCACTACGTGAATGATGAGACTTCCAAAAAATTTTTACGTTTTTTTCCACCACGGTCAAAAAACCACATTAATTGATCTACATATCTTTGGCAAGATTCCAAAAAGTAGGTTTTTTGGTAGATCAATTTGTGGGTTTTTTGTCGTATGTATTTCACTATTTTGAACCATTTACAAATTTTTTTTCCCATTTTTTTAAAGAATTTTTTTTGGAATTTTTGGAATTTTTTAATTTATAAAAAAAGATGTTTTAGAGACTTTCAAAACCGGGCAGCTAAATTATTTTGCAGGGATCATTACTAGCACTCTTTTATCGAAAAAAAAATACTATGGCATGTCAAAATCCCCGTTTTCTGACTTCCCTTGTTAGAAATTAAAATTTGGCTTTTTAGGATAGGGTAGTGAAATTAAAATTTTGCCGATTTTCAGCAAGATTTCAAAAAATGTAAATTTCCTAGATTCCCTTTCGCTCAGGGCTTTAAGCTGCGAAATTTTGGCAATTTTTGAGATTTCCGGTTACTTTAACGTATTAAAAAGGAAATTTGGCCGAATTTCAGCAAAACTCGTGGTTTTCGCTATTCGGAATTTCATCAGAAATATCCTGGTTTTGTTTCCTTGCGGTGCCTGAAAAATTCCACGATCTTTGGCAGTTTTTGAGATTTCCTGGATTTTTTTCGACCTCTCAAAATTGGAATTCTAGCTCGATTCGGCACGGATGCTTCCTGAAAATTCTGTAACCTTGGTGATTAGGTTTCCCTCAGACCGTCCTCCACCACTGAAGACCCATGAACTTATCAGAGGATCCGCCGCCAATGGGTTCCTATCCGTGTCGGAGCGATAATCATCGATAATCTTTCTTCTTCCTATCTTTCTACACTTTCATGGGGCTTGTCTTTCCTTGTCCCCCCTACTAAAAGATGCTAATCTATATCTAACAACCCCCTCTCTCTCTCTTCCCGATCGTGCGCAACTGATTCGGTGTTAACACGCGTGTGACGACGGCCCAAATAAAGGAAGGATGTTGAGGAAGAAGTTGAGGCAAAAAGAGAGAGACTTCGTTTCGAAGAGAAGATCGCAATCAACTCTTCTGATCAGCAGCCATCCAATCGAATCGATAAGAATGTTTGAAGATTACCATCTTCTCACTAACATCGTCACACACACACACACATACACTCACATTCTCCACTGCATTCCTTTGTTCGGACTCATCACGGACTCATCACCTCATCGTTTCTTGTGTTAGGACACCACTGTTTACGGGCTCTTAGACCGGTTATGGTGCATCGTCTCCTTGTCAGATGGACCACCAGGGTGTTACCGCCACACAGGTTCTCGGCAGGTGTTATCTGAGATTAGCTGAGAATTCAGCCTTGTCCTGGAAAATTGTTTGATTTTTTACCTGGCATATTAGCTCAGGGCTCGGTGAAAGCTTTTTCACAGATTTCTCCGCTCGATTCGACCAATTTTGAGCATTTATACCATGGGTGGCCGGCACTTGGCGTTTTGCCAATTTTTTTGTCGGTAAGTTGCCGGTTTGCCGAGTTGCCGGAAAACTTCAATTTCGGCAATTTGCCGATTTTCCGGAAGTTGCAATTTTTGCCAAAAAAATTCCGATTTGCCGTTTGCCGTACATAAGATTTGCCGGAAATCATAGAATTTGTTTACTTTTCAAAAGGATGCGTACACTTTTTGCCGATTAAAATTGGAATTCAGAATTTAAAAAAAAACGTGCAAATTCCCAATTTGCAGAAAATGTTCGGCAAATCGGCAAACCGGCACATTGTCGATTTGCCGGAAATTTCAATTCCGGCAGTTTGCCGATGTGCCGCCCATCCTTAATCTATACCGAAACTCAAATTTTCAAAAAAAAAATTTTTTTTTTAAATTGATAAAAACTATTGTAGCAAATCAAAAAAATGTTTAAAAAAACATGGCAAAGATTCCAATTTTGTTTTTGGAAATTTTGTAATAAGGTGTTTTAGAGACTTTCAAAACGCCATCACTTTGCTGTACCTGAACCGGGGCAGCTGAATTTTTCGGAGGGATCATTATTAGCACTTTTTTATCGAAAAATTACAACGGTTTTCCGGCAAAATCTGTTTTTTTCCAGCTTTTTTATGCAAAAAAAAAGACACCAATTTTGAAAAATTGATATATTTCGAGTTTCCTTGACACTTGGCACAGTTCCAAACAACTTCCGTTATCGACAAGCTAAAATTTGGCACATCTACAATTATCGATTAGGTTTAGTGTCGGGGTGATACTACGTGCATAATTTGTCGTACAACAACACAACAAATCGTCTCCCCTCTTCCCCCCCCCCCCCCCCCCTATCCACCTAATTTCCACGTTTGTCCGGCTGGGGGAAAAGGGGCGGAGACGGGCGGTGAGTAGCGTTCTTCTCCACACAATATCCCGCCCATTTTCTTCGCGTTGATCAGTGTCATTTTATGGTTATTTACTTGTTGGTCCATTCTTGTCAGTAAGGAGGGCCTCCCTTTTTAAAGTTTTGACCTATATTTTTGATTATTTTTTGTCTAGTTTCAGCTTGAACTAAGCCGATTTTAGGCCGAAATAGTCCGCATTTTTCTGATTCATAGCTTAAATTTAATCTCCAAATTGCTAATTTTGAGTAGATCCCTATGTTTATGCTACGTATTTTTAGCCCCAAATAGTTTTTAAATAGGCTTTTATTGATAAAAATTGACCCTTTAAGAATTAAAACTAAGCTATTTATCGGCCTGAATTCTCCATACAAAACGGCTATTTTAGGCCGTTTAGGCCGTCAATTTCTGGTACCTCCATAGTAGTACATTTTAAGGTTCAAATAAAATTGTCCCCCGAAAAATCAGTTTTTTAGTCCAAAATCACCCATTTTAAGCCCTACCCCAACTCTGTTCAGGTCAAAATTTTATCCTCGTACTCTCTTGATATTTTACTTCCCCTGCACATTTTCCCTCTAAATTTTCCATTTTTTGCAGTGTCTCCACACAGTCTATATGTCGATCAGCATAATGACGGAAACGAGACCAGAATCCGCCGAGCAACAACACCACGAAGTGCTCCAGAGGCCGTCAGATGAGCCGTGTAGTGGTTGCAAACAGTTACAGAAGGATGTTGCAAAGGTAATTTAGAGCTCAAAAAACCATTAACAATTAAAAAATTTCCAGACAATCAGCATGGTTATGGAGCGAATGGACAAACTTCAGTATCGGCTCGACGAGCTGCTCAAAGAGAACAATGAGCTGAAAAGCTCATCGGTCTCATCGGGAAAAGCCTCACCATCACCGGCAGAGTCGAGGAGCTCTCCGAAGCTTGTCGAGACAGTAGTCGCTCCAGTATCAGGAGCCCGGAAGCGGAAGCCCAAGGAGCGGAGCCCACCGGCAGCTGCGAGTCCACTTCCAGACTTTTCGAATTTGATGAACGGATTCATGTTTGATCCTCTGAATATGTCAAATCCAAATGGAATGATGCAATTATTATCAATGGTTCAACAGCAGCAGCAGCAGCAACAACACCACCAGCACATTGAGAATCAACAATCCGTGAGCCCACCACAATCGAAATCCGTGAAAATTGAAGATCCAATGGATCAGGATGTGAAACAGGAAGAGTCGGAGCGATCCGATATCCCGACGGCTACAGAGGCGCAGAACCTTTTGGATGCACTAACAGCACAGTTTAGCAGCAACGGACAGGCGGTAAGTGTTGAGGAAGGGCCAAAGGGGGGGGGGGGGGGGGGGCGAACAAAGGAAAGATATATCACCCCGGGAGGCGGCGTTCGCTTTTGAAAATCTACCGCTGCGCGATTTTTTTGCACTTAGGATTTCTAGGATCCTGATTGGATTTAGGATCTTTCGAGAACTTTGGGGAGAAGTTCCCGAAGCTCTATGATCGGAGTTCGCAGGGTTCCTTGAGGAGCCTACTTCTGGGGAAACCCTTGTGAAGGTCCGGAAGCTCCCAAAGTTGCTCAGGATCATTGCGCACCTTGACAAGCTTTAACTGCTGCCCTGACTTCCAGCGGACTTCCAGCGAGCCCTTGAAAGTCGCCAGGATCCATTGAAACCTCCCAGAGCTCCTTAGCTGCTTTAGGGTTTTTCAGGATCTTTGAGGAGCTTCTAAGATCCACCCTGAGTTCTTTAGGATCTCTGCGATCTTTCAGCAGCTCCTTCAATCAATCAATAAATACATTCACTCCTAATCACATATCAGTTCTTCCAGACCTCCACCACATCTCCACCATCATCATCATCCCAAGTACAAGCGGTCATCGAAGCAGTCGCCACACCATCATCCCAAAGCCAAGACAGTTCAATGTTTGAGAAAACCGAGACGAGTGGTGATCCGAACGCGGCGCGATGCTCCAACTGCCGAACCGACAAGACAACCGCGTGGCGACGTGACGCCGAGGGGAAGCTTGTCTGCAATCCGTGTGGGCTCTACTATCGATTGCACAAGGTTTGTTCGTCGTGTTATTCATTAGCAGAAAGATATTAGCAGCGACAGTAGAGTAGCAGCAGTAACAGCTTCTAATGGGGGGAATAAGAGAGTGTTTGTTATCTGATGCGAATAGAAGGAAACAACCTAGTTAAGATAGCGGCAAAATGAGGGGAAAATAGGAGTGAAGGAGAGGGGAGATTGAAATATGAGATTAGCTTCTTCTTCTTCTCCATCTTCTTCGTCTTCTTACTTTTTATGTGTTAGTTGTGCGACTGATATTGATCCGAAGACGATTTCTAGGTCAGTTTGGCTAGATTAGGATTTTCTGATCCTTAAAGGCTCTAAGATCTAAGCTCCACAAGCTATCCTAGATCTTATCAGAAGGTTCTCGGGTCCTGCCGATCCTTGAAGGCTGAAGATTCGCTCTATCCAGGTTCTAAAGCTGCTCTAATCGTTCTGGAGAATGTTCGGATCCTGGTGATCCTAGATAGGCCAGAGAGCCTGTGATAACCCTCTTAGCCTGGCAATCCTGGGCTTCAGGTGAAGATTTCAGATCATCTGATCGTCCCATATGCGATCCTGATCCTTATCAGAAGCTCTGAGTTACTTGGTTCTTGTTGAAGATCCCCGCATTATCAAGAATTTCGAACTCTACCACCCCAGTAGGTCAAAAGTACAGTACCTCCACCTTCTCCACCTCATCATCATCATCATCTCCATCATCATCGATACAGTATCTACCTTTCTTTCAATTTCCATCACTTCAACCATTATGTGGTCGTCGTCATCGTCGTCGTCTCCACCTCGATAATTAGCGTATCGGCTGCGGCGGCGGCGGCGGCGGCGTGCGTGCCGCAGAAGGAGACGAGTCAATGATTACCTGTAACTCGAATAGACTTTCCACCTCTTCCTTTTCTTATTCATTTTAGGAGAAGAAACGACGACGACGACGTCTTATTGTTCACCACCGGCACCGACAATTAGGGGGAGATGAAACTAGTGCACGCGTGCGCGCGCAAACAATCCAGCCTCAACGTCGTCATCATCATCACCAATGACTTTTTGGTTCCGCACGCCAATCCATATCGAAACTTTGGCGGCGGGGGTAGTTGTAGGGAGGATCCTGAGGATTCTGAGGATCTTAAGAAGCACCAGAGCTTCACTGTTTCCTGGAATAGGTCGATGATTCCCGAGGTGGAACATCAGAGAATAACCTAGCAAGGATATCCCAACAATCTTGAGGCGATCGCTCAAGATTCTGATGATCTGTAGAAGTTTCATTGGTTCCAGTGATTCGAGGATCCTCAAGATTCCGGTGTAAGGTGTAAGATCAGCTGATCCATACCCAAGAAGACCTTCCATTAGTTCCACTGGATCAAAAATTCGGCAATTACGGAGTGATCCCCCTCTCACCACCACTTTGTATCTCCCCCCTCCTTTTGCTGATACACGTACACTCACTCTCACCCTAATTGCCCACCCCGCCGCCGTCTCCGAAGATGGAAGACCACCACCACCCCTATTGTTGTCTCTATTGTGTGTGCAAATTGAGAAGAACGTTCCGCCCTTAGATGGATGTGTGTGTGTGTATCTAATATGGCCAAGGTTATGAAATTGGGAGAAATGATAATTGGCGGTGCAGGAAACGGGACGATCACGACCGGACAGACCAGATGTCTGATTAGGAGACAGGTGGATCCAAGAATCTGACTTAGGATCCGGTGAGGCTATCTAGGACAGAAGCTTGGTGATAATGGAGATCCCAACGAATTCTTTGATATGCTAGAACAACCGGAAGTCTTTAGATCGAAGCTTAAGCCAAAGGAGACCTCCGATCCTTCCGATCCTTCCATCGCTAGGATCCCCTACAGCCTCTAGTAAGAACATTCACATCATCTGCGGATCCTTCTAAAATTTACCAGCGCGAAGATCTATCCGAAGGATCTTTCCACCGATATCCTGAGATCTGAATTTTCTGGGAAAATCTACAATTCTACAGAATCCTTTGATAAGATAATTCTGACCCTTATGCTGCTTGGATTTCTGCGCGATCGATTGTGGCGATCAACCACACTGGGATACTTAGGATCTTAAGGATCCTCACAGTACCCCCCCCCCCCCTCTTAGAAGCTCCTAAATGCCTAAGGATCCTTCCAAAAGCTCACCCAGATCCTTCCCACCTTAACAACTAATTCATTTTCCAATTTCCAGGTTCGCCGACCAATAGAAATGCGCAAAAACCACATCCAACAACGCTACCGCCGAAAGAACAAGGAAAAAGAGTCGTCGGCGGCAACACAGATCTTCAACCAACTCCTCACACAAATGCCGACGATGGCGACCGGCGGAGTGAGCACTGATGGAGCCATCAACACATTCAATTTACTCGAGCAAATCTCGCAATTCACGCAGGCTCAAGAGCTCATGAATAGCAGTGCCACATTTTAATTATCATTATTATTTTTTCCCCCTTCACATCCTTTTTATGCACAATACCTTTATGTAATTTTTCTTATTTATTGAAATTTGAAATTTGAAATTCTCCATAATGTATTATTGATTAATAAGCAATCCTTCATCATTCCATTACCCCTTCAGAAAAATACAGTATTAAATAATTTTCCGCCAATTTTCTAATAATAATTGTGCCCCATTTCCCCCAACTTCACCGCGTGTTTCCGACTGTGAGCTTTACCTCCTCCTCCGACAACTTATAATAATAGTTAGGCTCCGCCCCATTCTGCAGGAGGCCCCTCCCCCAATTCTCTGTGCATGGTTGTGTTATATTCACCTCCTCCCACCACTTTGTCATTTCACTTGAATCATCATTTTTGCATTTTCATATTTATTTTGAAAAAATCTCATCTCACTCTCTCTCTCTCTCCTTATCTCTTGTGGTTTTTGACGGATAAACGTATGTATCTCATTCTATCACTTTTAGCTTTTAACTTCGTCCTCTCGCTCTCTCGCACTCTCCCCTCGCTCCACAGTCTCTCTCCGTCTCTCTCTCTCTCTCGCTCTCCACTTCTTCTTCTTCTAAAACAACGTCACACGTGATTTACAGATGACGTCGTCGAAGGAGGAGATGCCGGATGAGATGGTGAGCCGGGAGGTGGAGGAGGAGATGGAGGATCGGGTTGAGGAGACGGCGACTACAGCAGCAGCGTGCACCGGATGCGCTCAGCTTCACAAGGATATTCGACAGGTGCATATTATTTTGTTTAGCAGTAGGCTCACGCGCCTGCCTACTCTCGACATTTGGCTCCAGCTTCTTGCCCAAGTTTGGCCTAAAAAATATTAACTTGGATAAGAAGCTGGCTAAACTTGGGCAAAAGTTGGGCAAGACTTTGGCAAAACTAAAATCTGGTCAGACTTCTACCCAAGTATAACTAAAAAAAAGAAAATTTTGGACCAAAGTTTGGTAAGAGTTGGGGGAAACTTTGGTGCAGCCTGAATCCAAGTTTTGCCCAAGTTTTGCCCAATTGCCAACTAGAGCCAAATGCCGATAGGCAGGCATACATGAAGTAATTCTCGGATTACCAGAAACATTAAATTATTTTTCATTTCATTGAGAATTTCTGAAATTCTAGGAATTTGAATCGCCGCGCTGAAAGCTCCGGTCTATTCGTTTTCTTACAGGATGTTTCAAAAATGATGTCGAAAATTGACGAAGTGTGCGGAAGGCTTGAAGCTCTTATCAGTGAAAAGGAAAAAGTCCTGCTTGAGCAAATGTCCGAGAGCGGAAGCGAGGAGAAGGTGAGATTTTTGACAACTTTTAGCGGCCATGTTGCAAAAGTTCTGCGGGAAGGAGCTGGTGGAACTTTAGAAATAAGCCAAAATGGGCTGAAACTGAGCTTATTTCGCAGCATTTTCCCGCCGCCTGACAATTTTCGAGAAAGAAACTGAATCTGTTTTAAAGTTATTTTCTCAGTTTTTCGCGATTCTGAGCCATTCCCAAGAAACTTGTTTATTTTTGCATCCACGTTGATCATAACTTCCTGCTGTGTCCCGTGGTGCCAGGCTGTCCCATCACGGTTTGATCTACAAAAAAATGCGGGATTTTCTTTGTTTCTTCAAGTAATGTGACGTCAGCACGTTCTTAACCGTGCTAAATCAGTTGAGAAGTCTGCGTCCGAATTCTCGCGATTCTCGTAGATCTACACGTAGATCAAACCGAGATGGGACACTCTGATACCACATGTCATAATTGTAATTTCTGGAAATCAAGAAGACCAAATCACGAAAATTTTAAATTTCAGTATCCCCCATCACCAACTGAAAGCCGTGCTTCTCCGTCATCAGTCGGAAAGTCGAATGGAGGGTGCCGCAAACGGAAACCCACCAAAGAATCTGTGAATCGACATTTGGAGAATGGAGGTAGTGACTCGCCTTTTGAGAAAATCACAAGGAATATTTCGACGCCGGTTTCCGCGAGCTCTCCGTTTCCCGATTTTCAGAATTTCAACGGGTTTGTGTGTAAGTTTCATTGACTTTAGAAAAATAAAGGTTCTTAGAGTGATAAAGCTTTTAATAGAACCACATAGACCTTGGAAAAGACCTGAAAGAGCTGCCATGCCTACCTGCGCAGGATATCCCAAGATCTTTGTACAAATCTTTGAAAACTTTTTAGTCGATCCCATGGCCAATCCACAAAATATGATGAACTTGCTAAACCTTGTGCAGCAACAACAACATCAAGCCGCTGCTCATCACCATGCTCAACAGCAGGCGAGAGAGCAGAAGCCCGTAAAAGCCGAAGAGTCAAAGCAGCAGGAACCGTCGGAGAACAGAAACCAATCGCCAAGTGCGTCTGTTGAGCAGACTCTGCTCGATCAGCTCTCTATGCAGTTCAACGGGGTTAGTAGCATAGTCTTCAGACCAGACTGCTAAACCAAGACCTAAACCAAGTCTAAATTCCAGAAATCACCATCACCAACAGTACACGCATCCACCGCCGCGGCGGCTGGTAGCTCGGAGGACGATACAAGTGCCAACTCGTCCATCTCGAAATGCTCCAATTGCTCCACAATAAAAACGACAGCGTGGCGAAGGGATTTGGAGGGGAAGCTTGTTTGTAACGCGTGTGGATTGTATTATAGGCTGCATAGGGTGAGTTGGCTGAAAATCTGAGGGTTACTGTAGGTACAGTGGTTACTGCTGGAAACTCTTACAGAGATTGAGCCCATAACTACTGTAGAGAAGTACATGACGCCTAGCTAGCACTCAAAAAACCAAAAAAGGAGCTTCAATAGTGTTGACCCAATTCAAAACACACAACCTTGACAATATATATATATCCGTCGTCGCGTTTCAAAAGATAATTAGAAGATTGCGCGTACGCTCGTCCTCCGATTACCTCTTAGAAACCCATAGGGGCTGCTGATGTTATGTACTACTTCTAGCTACTGGTCCACTACCACCACCACTACCCATCTCGAAAGGTCGTTTCCGACTACGACGACTAATTATCGATGAAAATTGAATGGGTTTTGAGTGAGTGAGGAGGATCTTGATGATGGTTTTTGTGGTCAAGAAAGAGAGAGAGAGAGAGAGAAAGAAGGAAAAAAACCAAAAGTGTGAGCGAGTTAACGAGTTAAGGGAAGTATTGAATGAATCTGGAGAAGGGATTTATAGCTTAGGTTTGGCTTATATTAGGCTTAGGCCTAGGCCTACATTTAGGCGTAGGCATAGGCTCAGGCTTAGGCTTTGGCTCGGCCTTAGGCCTAAGCTTAGGCTTAGGCATAGGCTTAGTCTTAAGCTCAGACTGAGACTTAGTCTTAGGTCTAGGATTTGTTTTAGGCTTAGGCTTAGGCTTATGCCCAGGCTTCAGCTTAAGCATCGGCTGAGGCTTAGACTTAGGCTTATGCTAAGGCTGAAACTTAGCCTTAGGCTTAGGCTTAGGCTTAAGCTTAGGCCCCCGAACTACTTTTTGATGTTACCGCTGGTTTTGAGAAACTACACGTCCGAAAAGTCTGGAACCTAAAACCTTGACAAATGACATTCGGATAACCGGATGTTCGGTTTGTGAGCCCTAACTGAACCAAATAACTCGCAGCATTAAAACGTTTAGGATTCATCTGTGGAGAGACCCAATTTCAGACCTCATTTTTCAATATTCTCCCCCCTGAACTCTACAAATTTTCAGACACATCGGCCGGTTCACATGCGAAAAGATTTTATCCAACAGCGATTCCGTAGAAGAATGAGGGAAGATGAAAATGTGAGCCGTTGTTTTGCTCAATTTTTTTCCAGCGAAAAAAAAACTCTTTGGAAAAAACTCTAAACTTTTCAGCCAGCAACCAGTCAAGCAGCCGTTTTCAGTCAACTTCTCGGCCTACCGAGCATGGCTAACGGTGGAGCCAACGCGCTGACCTTTCTCGAGCAAATTAATCAGTTGAATCAGTCACAGGAGCAGCGCAAGTCTCCCTGATTATTATATTTTATTATCTCGTGTGATATATCCCCCAATGTCCCCTCCCGATCAACTGTGAGCTTTATCAGTATTTCCGTTTTCACTTTTCCAACAAAAAATCCCACTGACCCCTGCGGTGGTCTCTGAAAAAACAAAGAATCTCAACATTTTTTTTTTTGCAATTTAAATTTTTATTGTATTCCCCCTTATTAGAAGTGCAGGTCTCTTTCACTTTGTCGCAATATCTGAACAGAATAATCCCAGCACCGAGTTTATTTGTGTGCATATCCATGTTCCTTTAATAAATATTATCATGCAGGAAGGAAACTTTTAAAAAGGTTTAAGCTAGTTTCAGATCAATGAAAGCTTTAAAAAAGGGGAAACTTTTGGGTCCCGCCACGAAAACCTACAGTAACCCGGAGAACTTCATGGCGGGACCCTGTAATTTACAAAGGAAAACATGACATTATTGTATCCAGATTGAAGCTCTCAGATTGATGAATTCAATGTTTAAAATTATATCCCACCACGAAATTCCCAGGGTTACTGTAGGCTTTCGTGGTGGCCCAAATTTTCTCAAATTTCAAAGAAGTATGGGAAGCTCATATTTAATTAACATCTCTCAATTGCATAAAAACCTTAAAATCTGAAATTTCGAAATTTGAAAAAAAATTTGGGTCTCAAAACGAAAATTCTGAAAATTTGTCCAAACCTCTGGATTTTCAATTTTTGGTATTTTTCCTAGATTCAGCTCGCCGAGAGCTTCAAAATAAGTATAATCATGGCTAGGTTTTGATAGTTTTGAAAATTTTTGGGTCCCGCCACGAAATCCCTCGGGTTACTTTCGTGACTTTCGTGGTGGGACCCAAATTTGTCATGATAAGACTTAAATTGAAGCTATTAGTGAGCTGATTTCAAATATATCTGTAAAAATGGACATTTTTGGGTCCCGCCACGAAAACCTACAGAAACCCGATGTTTTTTGAGTGTCACTGTTATGTCTGTTATTAGTTGGCCAAGTGTTTTAAAATAAGTATAATTATGTCTATGTTCAATCAATTTTCAAAAATTTTTGGTCCCGTCACGAGTTTTCGTTTCGGGACCCAATATTTTTGAAACCTTATTACAACTGATTAGATTTGAAAGTTAAAAGCAAGTATATTTAATAACTGTTATTTTAATAAACAAAAAAAATTAAATTTTTTTTTTAATTTCCGCAAATATTTGAAATTTTCACAGTTATTTTGTTATTCAGCGTATTTTAAAACTTTAATTTTATTAAAATTAGTATTAAAAAATCTTATAAAAATGTTTAAAAATCCAAAATTTGACAAATTCAAGGTCCCGCCATGAAAACTACCGTAACCCGGGGATTTTCGTGGTGGGCCCTGACTTTTTTAAAATTTTAACAACTTAATGAAACATTTGAGTTCATCAATCGGAGAGCTTCAATTTGAATACAACCATATAAGGGTCCCGCCGAGAAACTCAATGGGTTACTGTAGTTTTTCGTTGCGAGACCCAAGAATTTCGGAAACTAATGGAAATGGGTCATGATTATACTTATCGTTAAGCTCCAGGCGAGATGAGTGCAAATTCGGAAGAAAAATTTTGAAAGTTTTTGAAGAATTTATTTTGTTTTACTTTTTTTTCGGAATTTTTTAAGTTTCAAATAAATGTTTTTTCACTCGATTTTTTAATCAAGTTTATTCTAAATTTTCAAAGTTTTCAATAAAAATAAAAATTAATAAAAAAAAATTTCCCGTCCAGTCAGTGCTCCACGGAGCCCCCACTATTCTTCTGCTCAAGGACATACATTTCCGGTGTATTTCCCCCGCAGCCGCCCGTGCCTATTATTCGTTCACCGCATTCGCAATACTAGTTGGATACACAGCGTTGTAAAGACAATTCGAATACTAAAAAATTTTGCGAAAATCTGAGAATTTTTAAACGTCCCAGAGAATTGTTACGTTTTTTTTTTCCGGAGAATCGGAACTTTTCTTTGATTTTTCCGGTTTTTTCTTATAAAATTGCATTTTAAACGATTAATTTCCCCTTTTTACTTCCAGTTTTTGAAAAAAAATTGGCAAAAATATAAGAATTTTAAACTTTAAAACCCCCATGGGTCCTATAGGGCGTCTGTCGCAAAAAAACCATTTATCATATTTTTCTCATTTCCTTTCTCAGTGATTTCTCGAAAAACTATCTGAAGGAACTAATATTTCGAATAAAATTATATCCTCAACATGAACAACTGCGCTCCATTGCAAATCGACAGGTCTCGCACGGATTTTCTCGGGTTTTTATGCTGAAAATTGGGAAACTTGAGTGAAATGTAACGTTGTTTTTGAATTGCAACCCTAAATTTGTTTTTTAAATATTTTTCTCATTGTCCGACCAAAAATCGAAAATTCAGATTTGCACCCTCAAAATCTTTTTTTTGTTGGATTTTAAACAAAATTTTCTTCAAATTTTCTATTTTTAAATGATTATTTCCGATATTCCTCATATTTTCCACTCATTTTCCACTCAAAATCGTCGTTTATTTGTCTTCCATAGACCCTATTTATGAAATCCTCGTGATGACCAGCCGAATGCAAACGCGCTCCACCGCACTTTCTTCATTTCTCACTGAATTTCACCCATTTTTAATGAAAATTTCAGCCATTTTTCCAGAAAATCGATGAGTAGTGGTGCCGGGTTAACCGGATCACACGATGAACGACGACTTTTCGAACATTTTGTCATAGCCGGTGAGTTTTTTAATCGACTTTTCGCCGGAAAATTGGAAAAATAGAGGAAACCTGGAACACCCGGCGAAAAGTGGCAGTTTTCAAGACTAAATGTGATTTTTTGAATGGAAAAACTGAATTTTTCAGGCGGGAAAGCTAAAAAACAAATTGAAAAGTGAAATTTTCGCATAAAATTTATAAAAATCGACAAAAATTCGGAAATTACGTTAGAAACCGTGATTTTCGATTATTTATCCAGTTTTTGACGTAAAATTTGTTTAAAAAACACTGGAAACTGTAAATCTTGTCGAAAAATCGCTTTTTTAACGAATTTTTGATGAAAAATAGCCAAATTTCATTTAAAACTGCATAAAAACATGGAAAACGGGTTTAAATAAGACTAGAAATATTAAAATATAAGTTTTGCCGGAAATTTCCATTTATTTGGTCGAAATTGTACTAAAAATGTTTAAAATCCCATTTTTTACCGAAAAAACCAAAAATTTCCAGGTTTGGCCGAAAATCAGCCGCTGGAACGTCTAAAACCGTCGTCCGAGGAATGTGGGCTCCGAAATACGCAACCACTGGCTCCGATCACCGACATTGCCGTCATTTTCCCGAGTCTCGGTGAAAAAGTGAGAAAAAGCGTGGAAAATTGGATGAAATTGGGCAATTCCCTGGAAAAAATTCAAGAAAATCTGATTTTCTAGCTTTTTTTACCGAAAAATTATGTAAAAACTAAAAAAAAACTCGCATTTTTCGCTTAAAATGGAAAAACCTGGAAATTTGGGAAAAAGCCAAAAATTGAACAGAAAATGTTCAACTTTTCATACAAAAAATGCATTTATTTCCGAAAAATTGGGTCCCACCACGAAATTCCCAGGGTTACTGTAGACTTTCGTGGTGGGACCCAAATTTCCAATGATCACAGTTAATTAAAAGCTTTCAATTGCATAAAAACCTTAAATTCGGAAGATTTTAATTAAAAAAAAAAACTTTGGGTCTCGAAACGAAAATTTTTAATAATTTGCCTCAACCTCCGGATTTTCAATTTTTGGTATTTTTCCTAGATTCAGCTCGCCGAGAGCTTCAAAATAAGTATAATCATGGCTAGGTTTTGATAGTTTTGAAAATTTTTGGGTCCCGCCACGAAATCCCTCGGGTTTCTGTAGACTTTCGTGGTGGGACCCAAATTTGTCATGATTAGACTTAAATTGAAGCTACCAGTGAGCTGATTTCAAATATATACGTAAAAAAATATTTCCGTCATTTTTCCGAGGCTCGGTGAAAAAGTGTGGAAAAATTTAAAAAATACGTTTAAAAAATTTTTTTAAATAAAATTCAAAGTTTTAATCAAATAATTGAGAAAAATGTGATTTTTCTGATTTTTCTAAATTTTTTTGTTTTGAAAAATTTTGAAATTCAGAGAGATTTTCGACATTTTTAGTGTTAAAATATTAGTTTTTCACCAAAAAGTATAAATTTTTAAACAAAATAAATTCTTTTTTCTATAATTTTTGTTTTTGCCCCAAAAACTCCGGGTTTTCTGATGAAAAAATTGCAATTTGAGCTAAAAATTGATTTTTTTTTTAGCAAAAAGTTAATTTTTTCCTATAATTTTCAGAATTCTAGCTGAAAAAACCGATTTTTGCACAAAATATCGAATTTTAGCTATTAAAATCTGATTTTTGAGCCGAAAAAATCATTGTTTAGATCCAAATCAAATTTTCATTTAAAAATCAATTTTTGGACCGAATTGGGGTCAATTTTAGGGTCAAAAATTCAATTTTTGAGCTAAATAAATCCAATTTAACCGACAATTTTCAATTTTTAAGCAAAAAAAAAATCTTTTTTTGCTTAAAATTTTCAATTTTTAAGCCAAAAAACGACAATTTTCCTACTATTAAAACCTAGAATTTTCAATAAAATTATTTTAAAAATCGATTTTTTTTCCAGCCGCCCGATGGTTTCGACGTTATCGAATCGACTACACTGGGCTACCCGGCAGACCTGAATCACGGCTCCATAGGCCAAAAATCAGTGTTTTTATGCTACAAAAGAGGTTATAACAAGCTTCCACTAGTTGATATTGGAATTTTGGACGAAGGACGTGGTGATAAGCCAATGATTGATTCGAATGTAGTTCAGACGACACCGTTTGGGCGGTGTGCAAGTGTTAATAACGCTTCACAGGTTGGTTTTGAGAAATTTTAGGCGGTTTTGTTGGATTTGGCTCGCTGAGAGCTTTACAATAAGTATAATCATGACATATTTCCGGCTAATTTGAAAATTTTTCGGGTCCCGCTTCAATATTCAAGTATAAAAATAGCATGTTTCGCTGACCGAGAATTTTCTGGGTCCCAGCACGAAAACTACAGTAACCCGGCCAATTTCGTGGCGGGACCTTGAAATTTCCAAATTCAAGCACATCTAGTCATGATTATATTAATTAAACCTCTCAGATTGATGAATTCAATATTTTAAACTAAATTCTTGAATTTTTTAAAAACTTGGGTCCCACCACGAAATTCCCCGAGTTACGGTAGTTTTCGTGGCGGGACCCAAATTTTCGCAATTTACCAAAAAGTATGGCATGCTCATACTTAATTAAAATCTCTCAATTGCATGAAAACTTTGAATCCCGAAATTTTAAAATTTGAAAAAAAATGTTGGGTCTCGCCACGAAAACTACAGTAACCCGGAAAATTTCGTGGCGGGACCCTGAAATTGGCAATTTTCAGCAAAACATGGGATGCATGATTGTATCCAAATTGAAGCTGTTAGATTGATGAATTAAATTCTTGAATTTTTTAAAAATTTGGGTCCCACCACGAAATTCCCCGGGTTACTGTAGTTTTCGTGGTGGGACCTTGAAATTGTCATCGAAGAGCGCTTACTTATGGGTAATCATGCCATGTTTTCGCGAAATTTGGCAATTTCAAGATCCCGTCACGAAAACTACAGTAACCCAGAGAATCACTAAATTCAGAAACTGCTCAGAAACTCCTCAGAAAATTCCAATTTTCTTTTGACTGGGTCTTGTCACGAAAATCTTCAAATCTTGCGCAGAGACCCTAAATTTTAGATTTTTCATTTCGTCAATAAGTTTGAAAAAAAGGCAATCATAGATTTACTTTCTTTAAGAAACTTTTGGGCCTCGTCACGAAATTGCCTGGGTTACTGTAGTTTTCATGATGGGACCCAAGTTTTTCAAATTCGGTAAAAATTGGTTATTGTTAACTTCAAATTGAGATTTTAATTTAGAAAAAAAATTAACTTTATTATATTTTTCTGAACAAAAGATCAAAAATTCACAATGAAATTTCCTGTGGCAAATGTGCTCTACTGATCTAGGTGTTAATTATGTTATTTCCTCAACTAAATAACATACTTAACACCTATGACTATCAGTAGTTCACATTTAGTCACGCGTAGGGGGAACCTCTGCCCAAATTTTCATTTTTCTCCCAAAAGCATGTATTTTTTTTCATTTTTTCGCGAAAAAAATCCCCAATTTCCTCAATTGTTTTATTTTCAACCCAAAAATTTAACAGATTTTTTTTTCACATTTTCATCAAATTTTTCCAATTTCAGGGAATCTACCTCACCTATCGACGAGCTCCACCAAACTCTTCACAGAGCCAATTCGTAGTGACAGATATCAAAGTTATTCTGGCGAATAAGGGAGAAATCCCACCGCACACCTACTACAAAATCACCAAAAACCTGAATAAAGGTCTCGTCGGTTCGGATGTCTTCATTTGTTATAAGAAATCACAGGGAACAGCGAAACGGTTGGCCTATAAGCCGGCAGTTTTGGATTATTTCCCCCGAAGTGATCATTCGGGTGAAATGGAAGATTTTAAGCTCGCACAGAACGTTGCAATGTTCTGCCTACCGATGGGAGCACTTATCGAGTGTTGGCCTACGAAATGTGCACCTCCTGATCGCAGTTTTTCCACTTTTGTGCTCACTGATGAGGTAAAGTTGCCAAAAATTGGTGATTTTCACCTAAAATTTGGATTAAAAACCGCTGTTTCACAACAAAAAATAAAATAATTAAAAACCCAAAAATAAAATAAAAAATGCAGCCAGATTTCAAACTTCTTGAGGCAAATGCGCTCTACTGATAATCTAGGTGTTAATTATGCTATTAAATAACATGCTTAACACCTATGACTATTAGTAGTTCACATTTAGTCACGCGTAGGGGGAACCTCTGCCCAAAATTTCATTTTTTTAGGCTAGAAGTTTTCAAAAATCTGTTAATTTTTTGGAAAACTTTGAAATTTTTACCGAGATTCAACAGAAAATTTGATATTCAGTATCAGGGGTGGGCGGCAATGTTTTTTGTTTACAAATTCGGCAAATTGCCGGTTTGCCGATTTGCCAGAAATTTTCAATTCCGGCAATTCGCCGATTTGACGGAAATTTTCAATTTCAACGAATTACCGATTTGCCGGAAAATGTCATTTTCAGCAAACTGCCGATTTGCCGGAAATTTTCAATTCCGGCAGTTTGCCGATTTGCCGGAAATTTTCAATTCCGGCAATTTGCCGATTTGACGGAAATTTTCAATTCCGGCAATTTGCCGATTTGCCGGAAATTTTCAATTCCGGCAGTTTGCCGATTTGCCGGAAATTTTCAATTCCGGCAATTTGCCAATTTGACGGAAATTTTCAATTCCGGCAATCTGCCGATTTGACGGAAATTTTCAATTCCGACAATTCGCCGATTTGCTGGAAATGTTCAATTCCAGCAATTTGCCGGAAAAAAAAAGTTGGCCGCCCACCCCTGTATAACAAAATTCAACTGTCTGAAACTTGGCATTTACACTTCAAGAATTAATTCCCAATCCGAGTTTTCTGTTCGAAATTTTATGGTCTCGAAGCGAAAATTCAGTCCTATTGTTCCAAAAATTATTTCCCCTATTTCCGAATTCAAATTCTTTGTGGCAAATGTGCTCTACTGATATTCTAGGTGTTAATCCTGTCAAATTATTAACAAGCGTAACATCTATGCCTATCAGTAGTTCACATTTAGTCACGCGTAGGGGGAACCTATGCCCGAATTTTCATTTTCCCACCCAAAAACTTGCAATTCTTTACAGAATGGTACAAAATTCTACGGCTCCGCAGTAACGTTTTACGAAAAATATACAAAACAGTTGAGCGAAGATCAATTGGAACAATTGGACCTGAAAAGTGACGAAGGTGGAACTGTGGAGGATTCTGGCAGTAATAATGATCCAGCTGATGATGTACGGGGCGGTTTCTTCAATTTTTTGGCTGAAAAAATTCTCGATAAAGTTGCAGATTCTCTTCTACAAAAATGTGTCAATATGTCTGATATCGCGTTTTCCGTTCTTCAACTCATTCAAACGATTTCTCTTCTTTCTACACAGAATGTCATCGACACCGAGTTGTTCACATCCAGTGCCAATTGAACGATACATTTCTCATTTGGTGCATATTTTATTTGAATTCAGCTCAGAGCTTCAAAATAAGTATAATCATAACTAGGTTCTGATAGTTTTGAAAATTTTTGGGTCTCGCCACGAAATCCCTCGGGTTGCTGTAGTTTTTGAAGTCATTTTTGTAGTTATATTCAGCTCGTCGAGAAGTTCAATTTGAGTATGAAATTAGCATGTTTCGCTGAAATTCGAGCATTTCTGGGTCTCGCCACGAAAATCTACAGTAACCCGGAGAATTTAATTATTGTATCCAAATTGAAGCTCTCAGATTGATGAATCCAAGTTTTAAAAATTAAATTCTTGAATTTCTTTTAAAAATTTGGGTGGCACCACGAAATTCCCGGGGTTACTGTAGATTTTCGTGGTGGGACCCAAATTTTCTGTATTTTCCAAAAAGTATGACATGCTCATAAGAGCTCTCAATTGCTTATAAACCTTAAAATCCGAAATTTTAAAAATTTGTTTAAAAAAAAAGGGTTTCGAAACGAAAATTCTTAAAATTTGTCTAAACCCTCTAATTTTTAATTTTTGATATTTTACATATTCTACCTAGATTCGGCTCGTCGAGAGCTTCAAAACAAGTATAATCATGACTATGTTCCGTTGAATTCGGAAATTTTTGGGTCCCGCCACGAAATCCATCGGGTTACTGTAGTTTTTGAAGTCATTTTTGTAGTTATATTCAGCTCGTCGAGAAGTTCAATTTGAGTATAAAAGTAGCATGTTTCGCTGAAATTCGAGCATTTTCTGGGTCTCGCCACGAAAATCTACAGTAACCCGGAGAATTTCGTCGCGGGACCCTGAATTGACAACGGAAAACATGGCATGATTGTATCTAAATTGAAGCTCTCAGATTGATGAATTAAATTCTTGAATTTCTTTTAAAAAGTTTCTGGGTTCCACCACGAAATTGCCAGGGTAACTGTAGTTTTCGTGGCGGGACCCAAATTTTCTCAAATTTCGAAGAAGTATGGAATGCTCATAAGAGCTCGCAATTGCATAAAAACCTTAAAATCTGAAATTTCGAAATTTGAAAAAAAAATTTTGGGTCTCGACACGAAAATCTCTAAAAATTTGTCTAAACCCTCTAATTTTGAATTTTTTGATTTTTTTACATATTTTACCTAGATTCAGCTCGTCAAGAGCTTCAAAATAAGTATAATCATGACTAGGCTTTGATAGTTTTGAAAATGTTTGGGTCCCGCCACGAAATTCCCCGGGGTACTGTAGGCTTTCGTGGTGGGACTCAAATTGAAGCTCTCAGTGAGCTGATTTTAAATATATCTGTAACAGTATGAAAATTTCCCTAAAAATTCCCAATTTTTCTTTCAGATGTACGAAGTTTCGTTCCCAACACCCCGCCGCCCACGCGTTTTCATGCAACTTGGCGCTGAAAATATCAGTTTTGACTCACATGATGATAGTCAACTCCCGTTGAACGGAGCTCAACTAATCGATACTCTAAAATATCTTGGAAGTGAAAATCTCATGTATTTGATGCTTCTGGCGCTGCTCGAGCAGAAAATTTTGATTCATAGTTTACGGTAGGGGGTGAAGATTTGGAGTTTTCTTATTAGAAAAATCGGATTTTACGCGAAAAATTACTCTAGTATCAGATTTCCCGAGATTTTTACTGATTTTTACACCAAAAATGATTGTTTTTTTTTGAAAATCTATAAAAATTCAAAATATCCTGAATTTTTAGAAATTTTCATTTTTGGCAATTTTCCGATTTGCCGGAAATTTCCATTTTCGCCGAATTGCCGGTTTGCCGGAAATTTCCATTTTCGCCGAATTGCCGATTTGCCGGAAATTTTCATTTTCGCCGGTTTGCCGGAAATTTCCATTTTCGCCGAATTGCCGATTTGCCGGAAATTTCCATTTTCGCCGAATTGCCGGTTTGCCGGAAATTTCCATTTTCGCCGAATTGCCGGTTTGCCGGAAATTTCCATTTTCGCCGAATTGCCGGTTTTCTGGAAATTTCCATTTTCGCCGAATTGCCGATTTGCCGGAAATTTTCATTTTCGCCGGTTTGCCGGAAATTTCCATTTTCGCCGAATTGCCGGTTTTCTGGAAATTTCCATTTTCGCCGAATTGCCGATTTGCCGGAAATTTTCATTTTCGCCGGTTTGCCGGAAATTTCCATTTTCGCCGAATTGCCGATTTGCCGGAAATTTCCATTTTCGCCGAATTGCCGATTTGCCGGAAATTTCCATTTTCGCCGAATTGCCGATTTGCTGGAAATTTTCAATTTTGGCAATTCACCGGTTTGCCGGAAATTTTCATTTTCGCCGAATTGCCGATTTGCCGGAAATTTTCATTTTCGCCGGTTTGCCGGAAATTTCCATTTTCGCCGAATTGCCGGAAATTTCCATTTTCGCCGAATTGCCGATTTGCCGGAAATTTCCATTTTCGCCGAATTGCCGGTTTGCCGGAAATTTCCATTTTCGCCGAATTGCCGATTTGCCGGAAATTTCCATTTTCGCCGAATTGCCGGTTTGCCGGAAATTTCCATTTTCGCCGAATTGCCGGTTTGCCGGAAATTTCCATTTTCGCCGAATTGCCGGTTTGCCGGAAATTTCCATTTTCGCCGAATTGCCGGTTTTCTGGAAATTTCCATTTTCGCCGAATTGCCGGTTTGCCGGAAATTTCCATTTTCGCCGAATTGCCGGTTTCCGGCAATTCGGCGAAAATGGAAATTTCCGGCAAACCGGCAATTCGGCGAAAATGGAAATTTCCGGCAAACCGGCAATTCGGCGAAAATGGAAATTTCCGGCAAATCGGCAATTCGGCGAAAATGGAAATTTCCGGCAAACCGGCAATTCGGCGAAAATGGAAATTTCCGGCAAATCGGAAAATTGCCAAAAATGAAAATTTCTAAAAATTCAGGATATTTTGAATTTTTATAGATTTTCAAAAAAAAACAATCATTTTTGGTGTAAAAATCAGTAAAAATCTCGGGAAATCTGATACTAGAGTGATTTTTCGCGTAAAATCCGATTTTTCTAATAAGAAAACTCCAAATCTTCACCCCGCCGGAAATTTTCATTTTCGCCGGTTTGCCGGAAATTTCCATTTTCGCCGAATTGCCGATTTGCCGGAAATTTCCATTTTCGCCGAATTGCCGATTTGCCGGAAATTTCCATTTTCGCCGAATTGCCGATTTGCTGGAAATTTTCAATTTTGGCAATTCACCGGTTTGCCGGAAATTTTCATTTTCGCCGAATTGCCGATTTGCCGGAAATTTTCATTTTCGCCGGTTTGCCGGAAATTTCCATTTTCGCCGAATTGCCGGAAATTTCCATTTTCGCCGAATTGCCGATTTGCCGGAAATTTCCATTTTCGCCGAATTGCCGGTTTGCCGGAAATTTCCATTTTCGCCGAATTGCCGATTTGCCGGAAATTTCCATTTTCGCCGAATTGCCGGTTTGCCGGAAATTTCCATTTTCGCCGAATTGCCGGTTTGCCGGAAATTTCCATTTTCGCCGAATTGCCGGTTTGCTGAAATTTCCATTTTCGCCGAATTGCCGATTTGCCGGAAATTTCCATTTTCGCCGAATTGCCGGTTTGCCGGAAATTTCCATTTTCGCCGAATTGCCGATTTGCCGGAAATTTCCATTTTCGCCGAATTGCCGGTTTGCCGGAAATTTCCATTTTCGCCGAATTGCCGGTTTGCCGGAAATTTCCATTTTCGCCGAATTGCCGGTTTGCCGGAAATTTCCATTTTCGCCGAATTGCCGGTTTTCTGGAAATTTCCATTTTCGCCGAATTGCCGGTTTGCCGGAAATTTCCATTTTCGCCGAATTGCCGGTTTTCTGGAAATTTCCATTTTCGCCGAATTGCCGGTTTGCCGGAAATTTCCATTTTCGCCGAATTGCTGATTTGCCGCAAATTTTCATTTTTGGCAATTTTCCGATTTGCCGGAAATTTTTCATTTTCAGCAAGTTTCCGATTTGCCGATTTTCCGGAAATTTTCTAGTCCGACAAGTTACCGGAAATTTTCAATTCCAGCAATTTGCCGATTTGCCGGAAATAAAAATTTCCGGCAAATGGGCAAATTGCCTGAAATTTTAATTTTAAGGGTTACGGCTCTGCCCAAAATATCCTTTTTCAGTCCAAAAACTTCAGTTTTTCTCTTAAAACTTCAATTTTTTCTGCAGACCATGGATGCTTGCCGCCGTAGCCGAATCAGTGTGTGCTCTGATGTTCCCATTCCATTGGCAATGCCCATACATCCCACAATGTCCGTTGGGACTTGCCGGCGTACTCCATGCCCCGCTTCCATTCATCGCCGGCGTCGATTCCCGATACTTTGAGCTTTACGAAGATCCACCTGATGACGTCACCTGCTTCGATTTGGACACAAGTACGATCAGTTTTTCGACAGTCCGCGCCACTTTCAAAACGTCGATGTTGCCGAAAAAACCGGCAAAACAGCTGAAATCGGCGTTGGAGGATATATTTGGAAAGCTGCAGAAACAGGATTATTCGACAAATTCAAAAAGTGATGGAGGATTTATTCCAGTAGATCAGGTTGTGTACTCCCAGAGGAGAAGATTTTTTAATTTTTAATTTTCAAAATTTTGTTCAGGATTTGGTAAAACAGCGACAACGACGAGAGTTCGAGAATGAAATTCACGATGCTTTTTTGAAATTCATCGCGAGTATTATGAAGGGATATCAAGCGTTTTTAAGGCCTATCAAGGGGGCTCCAATGACTGAACATGCTACAGATACTGGGAATTTGTTCGATTTGGATGGGTTTTTAAGGTAGAAATCCGGGGTAAAATTATGCTTAAACAACGAAAATTTAGTGATTTTACCATAATATTAAGCGTAGAAATTTGGCGTTTTCCCAATAAATTTCTCCAAATTCAGCCAACAGTTTAAAAAATCAATCCATTAAATCTGACCTTTGAGCAAAATCAGTTAAACTCTAAAAACCACGAAATATTAATTTAAAAATCGAGGAAAAAACTATCATGTCAAATTTTTTGTGGCAAATGTGCTCTACTGATAATCTAGGTGTTAATTATGTTAATTTCTTATTCAATTAACATACTTATCACCTATGACTATCATTAGTTCACATTTAGTCACGCGTAGGGGGAACCTATGCCCAAATTTTCATTTTTGCACCGAATCCTACGTGAAATTGCGAATATTGAACAAAATTTGTCTTAAAAAGGCCGGAGGTTTGAAAAGTTCAAAAATCCAGCACATTAGATTCTTTAATTTTTAATTTTTTTATGTGAAAACTCTTCGATCACTAAATTCAGAAATTTCTGAAAATGTTTGAAAAATTCAGTTTTGTTTTATTGAGTCTCGCCACGAAATTCTTCAAACTTACCGCAGACCCTCAATTTTGGATTTTTCATTTTGTCTCTTTGAATCCGGCTGAACGTTTGTGTTAATTTAAGTACAGTCATGACAGATTTCCTTTCGTTTAAAAAAAAAATTACAGGTCTCGCCGCGAAATCGCCTGGATTACTGTAGTTTTCATGGTGGGACCAACAATTTTCAAATTCGATACAAATTAGTTATGGTTACATTCGAATTAAAAATTTAATAAAACTAATATTTTTTTTTTGAGAAAAAAAACGGGGTCTAGCTTTTTCTTTTAAAAAATCGAAAATTCGCAATGAAACTTTGAAATGTTCTGTGGCAAATGTGCTCTACTGATAATCGAGGCGTTAATTATGTTATTTTTACCAAAAATAACATACTCAACACCTATGACTATCAGTAGTTCACATTTAGTCATCCACTCAAAAAGTCTGGAAAAAAGCCAAATTTTCAGATCCCGTGACCGTTCGTCTGCAGACTTTTACAAACGATTCTCGGAGACGCAGTCTTTTATGAGATTTATAGAGGAACGAAGCTTTGTATCGGATAAAAACACATATAATGCATTCTTCGATGATTGTATTGCAAAGTTGACGAGCGCAGTGGAAGGTGGGCGGAATTTTTCTGCTGAAAACAGGAAATTATCGCAAATTCCGCATCATTACAGACGGTCGAGATATCAGTGGAGTTCAACTTTTAGAGCCCGACACATCGCACAGCCACACTACGGTAGGTTTTTTTCAGAGTTTTTGGCGGATTTTGGCACTGCAACTTTTTCCTTACGAGGGACGAGGAAAAGTGGTTTCTAGGCCATGGCCGAGGGGCCGACAAGTTTCAGCGGCCATTTATCTTGCTTTGTTTTCCGCCTGTTTTCTTTTGTTTTTCATCGATTTTTTTCGTTTTTTCTTATTAAAACTGATAAATAAATATTTTTTGCAGATGCTAAAACAATTTCCAAGTAAAATTATTATGTATTCAGTGGGCAAGCAGCGGTGAAAGTGGGCAATGTAAAATGATGGATTACGGGAATACAAAACCTAAACTTTTTCTGAAACATGATACATATGCTGCTTAGATGCTGAAATTACCTGATTTTCATAACGAGACCGCTGAAAAAGTTTTGAGGTTTTCAAAATTCAACTTTTTTGGTGAAAGTCTCAGCATTTAAGCAGCATATGTATCATGTTTCAGAAAAAGTTTAGGTTTTGTATTCCCGTAATCCATCATTTTACATTGACCACTTTCACCGCTGCTTGCCCACTGAATACATAATTTTTTTACTTGGAAATTGTTTTAGCATCTGCAAAAAATATTTATTTATCAGTTTTATTAAGAAAAAACGAAAAAAATCGATGAAAAACGTAAGAAAACAGGCGGAAAACAAAGCAAGATAAATGGCCGCTGAAACTTGTCGGCCCCTCGGCCATGGCAGTGTTTGGCATGATTTTCGTGGCTTTTGTGAGAGCAGATTTAGTAGGTGTGAAATTTTTCGAAATTTTAGAGTACGATTAACGCGTTAGCTGATACAAGGACGTCTATGGTTTGTTGTGATTTTTTGATTGGAAAAAATTGATTTTTTTCTTTTAATTGCTTCTGGTCCTCTGTTTTACATGTTGCATGGCTTTTTATATGGGGAAGGAAAATGGTGTTTTTCCGAAAAAAAAAAGTGTGAAAAAACGTAAAAAGGAGCCTAAAACTCGAAAAAATTGGCTTAAAAACGTGAGAAAAGCACAGCAGCCGACATTTTCCTGGTTTTGGATTTTTTTTGAAATTTCAAACCTTCAGCGTAAATTTGAAAAAAAGCTCAAAAATTGGTTTTTTTTATAATTTCAAATAAAGCAGCCGACCCTTTCCGGGTTTGAAAAAATTTACGAAAAAGTCTGCTTTAAAATCTGCTTTGAAAGCTCAAAAAACTACTGAAATTGTCAGAAATATGAAGCAGCCGACACTTTACGGTTTTTAGAAATTTGCGGAAATCTTAATTTTTTTAAATTTAGAAATTTCAGTTTTTCGAGACAAATTTTGCTAAAAATTTGAAGGAATTTTGAAAAAATCTTAAATCGTTAAAAAAAATTTAAGCAGCCAACACTTAACTGGTTTCAAGAGAATTAACTAAAAATCGTACCTTTTTACAAATTTCAGTTTAAAAATTACAACAAAAAAAACTTCGAAAATTCAAAAATTAGCCCAAAACGGGGAAATAGTAAAGCAGCCGACACTTTACTGGTTTTTGGAAAATTTTCGGAAAAGTATATATTTTTTATCACAAAAACCTCGGTAAACTCGAAAAAATGGCTCAAAAATCGTAGAAAACACGTGTTTTGTGATGAAAATTTGAATATTTTACCCAAACCTTTATGGCAATCATTCAAAAAAAAAACTAAAACAACAAAGCAGCCGACACTTCACTGGTTTTAAAATAATTTTTTTTGTTAAATTTTACCGCTTCTACTAACAATTCACACCACATTGTCCATTTTTTTTTCACATACAGGAGCTCACCAATTCAAAAAAAACTGAAGTTTACAGTAATCCCCCTCAAACTTCAGGTCTTCATCCCGGCACCGGAGCCATTTTTGAATCAGGAGACTGGCGAAGAGCTGCAATTTGTCTATGGGGTTTGTAGTTCTAAATTTAAAAAAAAATTTTTTTGATTGCTTTATTAGACTCAAAATTGTCTGAAAACACCGATTTCATAAAGAAACTTCTTGAAAACTTCTCAAAAAATAGTTATGACGGCTCAAAAAATGACCTAAAATTAGTGAAAATTTGAAATTTGACCTTGTCAAGCGTCTGGAAACATTTTTTTTTTGAAATCACCGCCAAATTTTGGGTTTACAAGTCAATTATCTTGTGTCTTCAACTTCAATTAGGGATTTAAAAGTCGATGAACGGCGAGATTTGGTAAAAAAATTTAAAAATCTCGCCGTCCATCGAATTTAAAATCCCTAATTGAAGTTGAAGACACAAGATAATTGACTTGAAAACTCAAAATTTGGCGGTAATTTCATAAAAAAAAATGTTTCCAGCCGCTTGACAAGTCGGTCAAGTTTCAAATTTTCACTAATTTTAGGCCATTTTTTGAGCCGTCATAACTTTTTTTTCTGAAAAGTTTTCAAGAAGTTTCATTATGAAATTCGGTGTTTTCAGACAATTTTGAGTCTAATAAAACAATTAAAAAATTCGACTACACCACCACCTTTAAGTGATAAAAAAATAAAAGAAAATTTAAGGAATTCCCGTCGAAAATGCGAAGCGAGTACTTCCAACTGGATCGACTTGAGAAAAATGGGAAAGATGGGGAAAAGGTTCCCATGCATTTTGGTAAGAAATTGGAAAAATTTGGAGAATTTGGGCTGATTCAAACGGTTCAAAAAATTGGAAAAAGTGTGGATTTTTTTTGAATTTTTTCGCGATTTTCAGTGTAACATTTGGTTTAAAAACCTTAAAGTTTCAGTTTTTTTGGAAAAAAAGCAAGATTTTGATCAAAAATGAATCTCCATTCGAAAATTGGCGGAAATTTCAGAAATTAAAATTTATTGGGGCAAGTGTGCTCTATTGTTAACATAGGCCAGAGGTGGTGGGCGGCAAACGATTTTTCGCGCAATTTGACGAAATTGAAAATTTCTGGCAAATCCGCAAATTGTCGGAATTGAAAAATTCAGGCAAACCGGCAACTTGACGAAAATAAAAATTTCTGGCAAATTGCCGGAATCGAAATTTCTGGCAAACCGGCACATTTGCCGGAATCGAAATTTCTGGCAAACCGCCAAATTGCCGGAATTCAGCATTTCGGACAAACCGGCAACTTTCCGGAAATAAATATTTCCGGCAACTCGGCAAACCGGCAACTTGTAGAAAATAAAAATTTCCGGCAAACCGGCAAACTGCCGGAATTGACAAATTTCGGAAAATTGACAAACCGGCAAATTGTCGGAATTCAAAATTTCTGGCAAACCGACAATTGGAGAAAATTGGAAAAATAAAAATTCTCGGCAAACCGGCAAATCGCCGGAATTGAAATTTCCGGCAAACCAGCGAATATCCGGAATTGAAAACTTCCGGCAAATCGGCAAAAAAATTCTTGGCAAGCCGACAAAATGCCGGAATTGACAATTTTCGGCAAACCGGCAAATTGGCGATTTGCCGACCACCCCGAAAATTTGTATTTCCAACTCAAAAACTTCCGAGAAGTTTCAGAAGAGTTCCAAAAAGTTTCAGAAGCATCCCGTTGCTCGGCAGTTCGCACAAAACCGGAAACCCGTTCCTCGTTGCTAGCCGCCACAAATGCTGTGAAAACCAACCCGCTTCATGTAATTTCCCCGTAAAATTCCCCCTAAACTCCTAATTTTTCACGATTTCAGTGGTCAAAAACGCTTCTGTTCTACTCATATTCACTATGGTTCATGCAATTGGATAGCCTCCTCACCGCTGCTCCAAACAAGAAGAAAATACTTCGTCTGGCATTTAATGTGCTCGATCGAATGGAAAAAACCGAGATTTTCCCGCTCGATCAAGTATGCTATCGAATTCTTATCGAACTTTGCGGAAAATATTCGGAGCCCGAGATGGCTGTCAAGGTTATGAGAGCCATGCAAAGAGCTGGGCTTGAACAGGTAAAAATTGGAGAAAATTGGAGAAAAGCAAGTGCGCCCCGATGAGAAAATCTACTTAAATTACTCAAAAATATCGATTTTTCACTCAAAATTTTGAATTGTCAACCGACCGCATGATGTAAGCGCGCTCTAATGAGAAATCTACTCAAATTTTCAAATCCGCATCGACCGCATGATGCAAGTGCGCTCCGATGAGAAATTGTGTCAAAATTGCTGAAAAATCGATTTTTACACGAAATTTTTTAAATTTGCACCAATTGCATGATCTATGTGCGCTCTAATGAGAAAATATGCTCCGATTACTCAAAAATAGCGATTTTTCACTCAAAATTTTCAAATTTCCCGCGCAACACATGGTGCAAGTGTGCTCTAGTGAGAAAATCATTATATTTGCGCTAAAATCATCTCGATTTGCCACTCAAAGTTTTGAATTTCCCGCGGAACCCATGTAGAAAGTGCGCTCCAATGTGAAATTCCGTTTAAATTGATTTCGCAGGATGCAAGTGCGCCCCAATGAGAAAATCTACTCAAATTTTAAATTTCCCCCGCGAAACGCATGACTCAAGTGCGCTCTAATGAGAAAATTATTCAATTTGCTCTAGAATATAGATTTTTACTCAAATTTTTTGAATTCCTCCCTCCCCCAAAGCATGATGCAAGTGCGCTCCAATAGAAATTCCCAAATTTCGAGTAATATTCTCATTGGAGCGCATTTGTGGCACGGCGAGAATTTCAAAATTTTCTTCCAGAACGCCGTCACCTATGGAATCTACCACCGCGCCGTTATGGATGCCACGTGGCCGTCGCCAGCTCGCCAAAAAGCCATAAAAATGTGGAATTTGCTGAGAATTGTGCTCACCGGCGCCGAAACTCTCCGAAAATGGGCGAATTTGGAAAGAAGACCGCTGAAAATTGATGAAAAATCGGTGGAAAACACGGAAAATGCTGAGAATGTGCAGGCGGAGATCACGGTGGATTATCAGATTACCAGCTATCCACTGGATTCTGTGGAAAATTCGCCGAAAATGACCCCAAAACGGCACAATTTGGAGCAAAAAGAGCCGCTGATGGATCCACTGGGTGCTCTGGGCCCCCTGGAAGCTGAAAATTTGGAAGTTTCACGCGAAAAAACCAAGGAACGATCAAAATCGCTGGGAAAAGTTGGAATGTCGCCAGCGAGAGCGAAATTCTTTGCCGATCACGCTACACTGCCATTTTCCAACGAAAATACGCCGAAATCCGATAAAAAAGAGGCAAAAAGTGGATGGTTTAAGGGAATTGCGAATAGTCCAATGTTTAAAATGATTAAAAGTACTACTTTTGGTAAGAAATTGGATTTTTTTGCGAAAAAAAAATCTGTAAAAAATTCAAATTTAACATAATTTTTTAAACAATCTTGTTCTGTGGCAAATGTGCTCTACTGGTAATTGAGGTGTTTATTACAAGAACAAAATTCTGTGAGAATGCGTATTGCACAACATATTTGACGCGCAAAATATCTCGTAGCGAAAACTACAGTAACTCTTTAAATGACTACTGTAGCGTAGCGCTTGTGTCGATTTACGGGCTCTATTTTTTGAAATTTTTTGCAATTAAAATTAAAATTATTTATTCAACCATGGAATATTAAAATTAGGCAAAAAATAAGAAAATAATACGGGCAAAAAATCGAGCCCGTAAATCGACACTACAGCAGTCATTTAAAGAATTACTGTAGTTTTCGCTACGAGATATTTTGCGCGTCAAATATGTTGTACAATACGCATTCTCAGAATATTATGTACCCTTAATACGTAGGGTTTTGCCGTAATATCAAATTCTCTGTGTTTTCGCCAAATTTTTTTTTCCACATTTTTTTAATTTTATAAAATTTCAATATACAATATGTGAAAACTTAGCTGATTTTCGATTGAAAAAAGCTGATTTGTTTTCAAAAAATCGCAATTTTAAATTAAAAATTGTAAATCTTTTGTGGCAAATGTGCTCTACTGAGCTCTACTGACAGTCAGTGTTAAATACGCCATTTTCACCGAAATGTCGTAGTTAACACGTATGACTAATTCTCAATCCGCGTTTTCTGTTCAAAATTTTATGGTCTCGAAGCGAAAATTTAGTCCTGTTGTTCCAAAAATTATTTCCCCTATTTCCGAATTCAAATTCTCTGTGGCAAATGTACTCGACTGATATTCTAGGTGTTAATCTTGTCAAATTATCAACAAGCGTAACACCTGCGACTATCAGTAGTTCACATTTAGTCACGCGTAGGGGGAACCTCTGCCCAAATTTTCATTTTATACTTAAAAACTTTAAAATTTACCCAAAAAAAATCGACTTGAATTCTGGCTTCCCTCATAAATCGAAATGGCAGAATTTGCCGAACTAGGCCATTTTGGGTTGGAGAGATTTTGTTTAGATTTATGGCGCGTCGCGGCTCGTTTTTAGTTGTAAAAGTGATGTATTTGTCCGTGTGAAGTACACTTCACTTTTCCACGCGCTGTCCGGCAGGCGATTGTCAATGGAGCGCGAAAATTCAATGAGAAAGGTCAGAACCCCGTGAGATCTACAAAAAATGCGGGAGAAGAGACGCAGACTTCTAGCTGATTTCATATGGTTAAGAACGTGCTGGCGTCACATTTTTCTGGGCAAAAAAAATCGCGCGTTTTTTGTAGATCAAACAGTAATCGGATAACCTGGCACCACGTGTGTTGCTTGATTTTCAATTGAATTTTCAATTGAAAAAGGTTAACAAAAACCTGAAATTTTAATTTTTGTGGCAAATGTGTTCTACTGGCAGTCAAAGTGTTAAATACGATGTTATCACTGAAATACCGTATTTAATAACTATGACTTTCAGTAGTTCACATTTAGTCACGCGTAGGGGGAACCTATGCCCAAATTTTCATTTTCTCCCGATAAAACTTGAGAATGAACTTAAAATTTTACAGATTCTTCCAAACAAAACTCTGCTGAATCATCAAGTGAAACTAGCTCAATAACCGGAGCTTCTCCATCATTCCATTCCGTAGTAAATCAATTCAAAAAGGGATACGATGACGTCATGCCGTCTCGATTCCGTCTCGGCGTTTCCACACTATTGAACAAATCCGTCGGTGCAATGGGCTCTGGAATGATTTATTCGGACGATCGGGCTTCTGCGGAAAATCCGTTCTTTGTGAATCCAAAAGATCCGGCTTATGTGCTAGATTCGGGCGTACCGAACTGTCTGCTGCGGGAGGAATATTGGATGCGTGAGGTGTATTTGCAGTTGAAACGGAGCCGTGAGCGGGTTGAAAAGGGTCAGAAAAGCGAGGAAAACGAGGAGATTTCCGATGGAATAGGTGAAAATTCGAAAATTCAAAAAAAAAGTGTTGCGATTTTTGAAGGGTTAATTAATTTTTTCTATACAATTACGTACATGACAAAATGTCATTAATTTTTGCGGACTCTTTGTCGATTTTCAAGAAAAGAAAAATCTAAAAGTTCTTGAAGCTTCCGATTTTCCGGATTTTTCTAAAAAGTTATTGAAATCTCAAGATTTTTTGATTTTTTTAGAAATTCTAGGTCCAGTTATTCTAGAAACTTGAATTCCCGCCGAATAACTCTACTATACGCCTACAGTACCCCAACCATATTCTACTAAACCCAAAAATTTGAAATTTATTCTTTTTTTGTGAAAATTGACATTTAAAAGAGCTCTTATTAAGTTATTAAGCTTTTTTTAAAAAATTGTCGTAGAATTTGATGTGCGCTCAAAAATGAAGCTACAGTAATCCAAAAACTTCAAATTTCGGCTAAAAAAATTATTTTTCCCAGCTAATAATTCACTAAATTCAATATTACACTTTATTATTTTTTTGTGGAAGTTTTCTATATTTTCTAGATCTCAGATCATAAAAAATAATTTCTATAGAAATTCAAGTTTCCTGTGGCAAATGTGCTCTACTGATAATTGAGGTGTTAATCATGTTACTTCTACCTATTTCATAGAGAATAACATGCTTAACACTTATGACTATCAGTAGTTCACATTTAGTCACGCGTAGGGGGAACCTCTGCCCAAATTTTCATTTCTAACCCAAAAACTTGCTCATATTCAGCGGATTTCCCCCAATTCTCCGCAAAAACTCCAGGAAAACTGGAGGTGATCCTGTGCACCGCCACCTACTGCCCGTCATGCCGAACAATGGTCTACGATGAGGAAATCATGGCCGGCTGGAAAGTTGACGATCAGAATTTGAACACAATATGCCCACACTGCTCGGGAAGCGGAACGGCGACAGACGCCGTCTCCAACGAAACCGCAGCCATTCAGGAGAGCGTTTTCGCGCCGAGACTCAAAATTCGAATGAGATGGATTGAGGAGATGAAGAGTAGTTGGTATCAGCCTGGTGGACTGCAGGAGACACCGATTTCGGTATAGAAATTGCGGGAATGTTGGGAAAAATTCAAATTTTGTGAATACCATCCACGTGGCGCTCAAATTTCGTTGTGATCTACGCGTTGATCTACAAAATATACGAGAAAAGAGACGCAAGAACGTACTGACGTCACAATTTTCTGGGCAAAGAATTCCCGCGTTTTTTGTAGATCAAACCGTAATGGGACAGCCTGGCGAAATTTCTTGACAAATTTTCAACAGTGTGTGAAATTTCGTTCAAAAATCACGTTTTTCAATAATATCCTCCTTGTGACAAATGCGCTCTTTTGCTAATCTAAGTGTTGAGTATGTTATTTCCTTACATAAATCATATATTCTACACGTATGACTATCAGTAGTTCACATTTAGTCACGCGTAGGGAGAACCTATGCCCAAATTTTCAGTTTTAGGTTCAAAACATGCACATAATTGAATTGGTAATATAAATTTTGAGGTCATAACTGACAAAAAACCTGAAAAATCCGATTTCTTAGCTAATTTACCCTGGAAATTTTTTTTTTGAAGATAGAAAATGAGGTTTCACACTGCAATTCTCAGCTTTTGAAACCATTTTTTTTTTGAATTGTGAGAAATGTGATTCAAAAATACAGATTTTCAAGATTTAGTTCTTTTAAAAGATAGCAAAAATTTTAACAATTGAAGAAATCTAAATTAATTTCTAATTCCTTGTGGCAAATGCGCTCTATTGATAAGCTAGGTGTTAATCATGTTATTTTTACTAAAAATAACATGACTAACACCTATGCCTATCAGTAGTTCACATTTAGTCACGCGTAGGGGGAACCTCTGCCCAAATTTTCATTTTCAACTCAAAAACTTGTGAATTTTCTTACAGACTCCCGAAAAAACGACGTCCACTCCCTCGGATATCCAGCTTGAAGTTGCATTTGTAAGCCCATTGGTGCTCCGTCGTGAGCTTGAAACACTCCTATCCACTGATAAGGACGCGATGAGGAATGAATCGCTGAAAACGACGCATCCGGTGGTTTTCTGGAATTTGATATACTATTTGAGGTGAAAATCACTGCATTTTTGAATTTTAGGATCGTAGCGTAATTTCAAAATTTTTGGGTTACTGTAGCGCCGAAAGTACGCAAACATCGACTACCGTAATCCGAAACACCGAATTTTACGCGATTTCGAGCTACGGCATTGAAAATTCGCCCCTCGAGGTGAAAAGTGACGAGGAATTCGAATTTCAAATTTGAAAAAAATTTGAAAAAATTTTGAATCTCTTTAAAATTTTAATTTTTTTTTTCGTTTCAACACTATAAACTCGTTTCTTTAAGTTCTTAAGTTGAAAAAATCGAGTTCCTCGTGAATTTTAACACATTTCTGCATTTTTCCCGACGCACTAACTTCAAATTTGAAAATTCCGGGTTACTGTAGCCCAAAAGTACGCAAACACCGACTACTGTAGTCCAAAACACCGAATTTTACGCGATTTTGAGCTCGATCTTTGAAAATTTAGTGTTAGAGAAGCGAAAAATGACAAGGAATTCTAAATCTGTACCAGAAAAATTCTGAAAAAAATTTGAAACCTCCTAAAACTGGATTTTTCATTTTTCAACACTTAAAATTTTTTCATGTTCTATAAATTAAATTTTCATGAGTGAAAATCGAGTTTTTTTCTTGAATTTTGAATTTTAACGCTTTTCTGAACTTTTCCCACAGATCCTAGCCAAATTTTTTGATTTTCTGGGTTACTGTAGCGCCAAAAGTACGCAAACACCGAATTTCAAGCGAATTTGAGCTAGAGCTCTGAAAATATAGTTTTAAATGTGAACAATGACGAGGAATTTGAATTAAATGATGAAAATTCTGTCAATGACGACAAAATTTAGCTGGAAAAAAATTCAGCTTTTCAGAAAAAAAAATCGAAATTTTTTTTTTTTTGCAGAAGACTCTCCCTTCCGAGCCATTTATTCTCGTGGATTGCCGAACGTCATCACATTCGTTGCGTCTTTGATCTACCAACACAACACGACGAAACCCGTCTCCCATTGTACTTTTACAACCCGAATCACGATGGAAACGCGCCAAGTTTCGGCGATTTTACCGAAAAAATCACCCGAAAATTGGAGGATGGCTCGGATTCGACGGGCTATGCTACATGGAAGACGGTCACCGACTCGGTGAACAAGAATTTGCTGTTTAAGGCAGTTCAGACACTGGTCAACTCGTCGCGATTGGTGAAAAATGGAAGTGTTCATGTTGGAGCACATTTTCCCATTTTTAGGTGGGGAATTTTCACTGGAATCGGAAAATTTTGATCAAAATCGAAATCTGCAGCACGAAATTTCGTTCCGACTAGCGTTTTTCCCGACACTCTAGCTCAAATTTAGAAATTTTGGGTTACTGTAGCGCCAAATGTACGCAAACACCGACTACCGTATCCCAAAACCCCCAATTTTCCGCAATTTTGAGATAGAGCTCTGAATATTGAGTCTCTAGGACGAAAAATGACGAGATACCCGAATTTCGTATTGAAATTGTTTGTTAATTTTTTTGAGACCCGTGAAAATTGAAATTCCCAGTTTTCAACACTTTAAACTTGTTTTTTTGAATTTTTAAGATGAAAATCGAGCTTCTCGTAAATTTTAGCACATTTCTGCATTTTTCCTGACGCTCTAACTTGAAATTTGAAAAATCCGGGTTACTGTAGCGCCAAAAGTAAAAACTGTAGCGCAAACACCGACTACCGTAACCCAAACCCCCAATTTTACGCAATTTTGAGCTAGAGCTTTGAAAATAAGGTCCCTAGAGTGAAAAATGACGAGAAATCCGAATTTCGTATTGAAATTATTTAGAAATTTTTTGAGACCTGTGAAAATTGAAATTCTCAACTTGCAGCACTTTGAACTCGTTTCTCTAAAATTTTATGACGAAAATCGAATTCCTCGTGAATTTTAACACTTTTCTGCATTTTTCCCGACGCTCTAGCACAAATTTTGGAAATTTCGGGTTACTGTAGCTCCGAAAGTACGCAAACACCGACTACCGTAACCCAAAACACCGGACTTTACGCGATTTTGAGATAGAGCTGTGAAAATTGAGTCCCAAGTGTGAAAAATGACGAGAAATCCGAATTTCATATTGAAATTTCTCAGAAAAAATTGGGGAAATTCTGAAATTCGAAAATTTTCAGCAAAAAAAAAATCAATTTTTCAAATTTTTAAAAGCTTTCCAATTACAGAGACATTCAATTCGCATCGATTGACGTATTTGGCAGAGCACTGCTTCGTGATGCTCTCGACACTCAATACGACTCGGAATCCAACAAATTACCGCCGAAAATCAAGGAAATCCTTCCGCTTCAGGATCATCCGTTGTCCCATGTCACCCGAGCGTGCCGCAAAGTTTTCATGCCATTGGACCTATTTTAATCACTTTTTTTTTTGCTTTTTTGTGTAGAAATTTGGGATTTTTCGCGTTTTTCTTACCCAGGAAATTTGAGAAAAAAGATTTTGAAAAAATTCGAAAAAAAAAATTTTTTCGGAAAATTTCAGATTTTTTCAAAAAATTGTGGGGGCTTTGCAATTTTGAAAAATGCGAAAAAAAAATTTTCTAATTTTTGGCATTTTTTTCTAGAAAAAAATTGAGAAAATATCGATTTTTTTCAAAAAGTATGAATTTTCAATTTTTTTTTAATTTCTGAAGAAAGCCCCATTTAAAAAAATTTCGATTTTTCTAGAAATCAATATTTGAAGAAAATTTAAATTTCAAATTTTCCGGAAATTTTTTGAAAAAAATTTTTTTTTCAATTTTTTCAATTTTCCAAAAAATCTGAAAATTTGCAGTTTTTGAACATTTTAACAAAAAATTATAAAATTTCGAGAAAAATTATCACTTTTACAAAAAAAATCCCATTTTTAGCCAATTTTCTTCATTTTTTCTGTATAATTGTATGTTTTCTTTATAATTTTTCCTATTTTTCTCTATTTTTCCCCCATTTTTCTTTAAATTTTTCACAATTTCTTCCCCCTGTACGAGTGCCCTTTTTTCCCCTTCATAGTTGTGACCGAAAAATCAAAAAAATTTCTAGTGTTGTTCTTTTTAATGTTACTGTGATTCTCTCCAATTGCTTCTGATGATATAATTTTTTAATTCTTTTGGATCACTGAATTATAAGACTTTTATCGACGGAAAATTGGGGTTTTTGAGCGGAAAATTGGACAAATTCGAGGTTTTTTAGCCGGAAATATTTTGATTTTAGATTTGAAAAACAAAAAAAATTAAAAAAAAAATTTTTTTTTGAAGAAAAACTATGGCAGAATGGAATCGAGCGAAACGGAAGTGAGTTTTTGTAGAAAAAATTTGAAAATTTTTAAATTTTCGCGATTATTTCACTAGAGCGCACTTGCATTATAAAAAAATTGAATTTTTTAAATATTTTTTCCGTAGAAAAAACGGTTAAATCTGAAAGATTTGTTTAAAAAACCGTTTTTTTTCGAATTTTTCGACAACATTACCCCGAAAATTTCTAATTTCTCAGTAGAGCGCACTTGTGACTTTGAGAAATTTCAAATTTTTAGGAAAAAGCTAAAATTTAGCAAAACTGAGCCCGAACATTGTTCGAAAACTTTTTTTTTTTTTCATTAAAAAAAAAGAAAAAAAAACCTGAAAATTCAGATAAAATGCTCTGAAAATTGCAATTTTCTCAATAGAGCGCACGTGCATTTTGGTCAAAAAAAAATGTTTTTTAATGCAAAAATCGCTGAAAAACTAAAATTGGACACGGGAAATAGCATAATTTCAAAAAAAAACTTACTGTCGCTTGAAGAGAATCGATAGTCAAAATGAAAAAAAAGAGTTTTTTATCAATAGAGCGCACTTGCGATCCCCGCGAAATTCAAATTTTTCCAGACGAAAAACCATCGAAATTCAGTATACGGGCCTGGCCTCAAATTCGACGCTAAAAGTGACAAAAGTGACCGGAAAACACTTGGAATCAATGGGAATTCCAGGAAAATTTGGTTATGAAGTGTATCCCGAGGAAGCTGTCTATCTGATGGAGGTAATACCTCGAAATTCCGAAAAAGTTGCAATAAAAACCTGGAAAAAACGGAAAAAAATCGATTTCTAAGACAAAATCCCGGAAATTTTGTCATTTTTAAGCCATTTTCTGCAATTTCTATTAATTTTCAACACGTTTCAGACGGGTTCCGCCACGATTTCCACGTCATCAGGCCGTGATCTGAGCCTTTTGGAGGCATTTTCGATATTAGAAGCAATGTCGGTGCCGATGAGCAAATATGAGGCTTATAAGCACGTTAAACGAACCGGATTAGTCGTTTTACGGCCGAGGTACGGCCCCGAAAAACCGCGAAAATAGAGTATTTGTGTCACTGGAGCGCACTTGCACAGTGTGTGCGGTTTGGCGGGAAATTCGAATTTTTGGAGTTTCCACACATCTTTTTTTGATTTTCGCTATGGAACCCACTTGCATATCATACGATCTATAGAACTTTGTATTTTTATGAAATTTTCACAAAATCTCACAGTTTTTAGTGATTTTCATGAGAAAATTAAAAAGATTTCAAAATTGTTCTCATTGGAGCGCACTTTCTTTACCGAGAAATTCAAAATTTTTTTCAGAAAACCAACAATCGATTTCGAGCGTCTTCGTCACGTGGAACCTAAGATTCGCCAGAAATTCGCCGAAAAATCGTTCGAAATGCTCGTAAATCGACATACAGTACCCGAGGAGCGTGTTCCGAATCCCGATTCGTTTCCGAGTTTCGAGAATCGAAATGGGCAAATTTCAATGAAAATGAAAGGTAAAACTTGTAAACCTACACAAAACTCCGTAAATCTACAGTAATCCCTCGTAAATCTACAAGAAACCCCCGTAAATCTACAGTAATCCCCCGTAAATTTACAGTAATACCCCGTAAATTTACAGTAATACCCCGTAAATCTACAGTAATCCCCCGTAAGTTTACAGTAATACCCCGTAAATCTACAGTAATACCCCGTAAATCTACAGTAATCCCCCGTAAATCTACAGTAATACCCCGTAAATCTACACAAAACTCCGTAAATCTACAGTAATCCCTCGTAAATCTACAGTAATCCCCCGTAAATCTACAGTAATACCCCGTAAATCGACAGTAATCCCCCGTAAATTTACAGTAATACCCCGTAAATCTACACAAAACCGTAAATCTACAGTAATCCCCCGTAAATCTACAGTAATCCCCCGTAAATCTACAGTAATACCCCGTAAATTTACAGTAATACCCCGTAAATCTACACAATGAGCCTCCGTAAATCTACAGTAATACCCTGTAAATCTACAGTAATCCATCGTAAATCTACAATAAACCCCCGTAAATCTACATAATGAGCCTCCGTAAATCTACATTAACTCCCGTAAATCTACAACATGCTTCCGTAAATCTACACTAGTTCCCCGTAAATCTACACAATCATCCCCCGTAAATCTACAATAAGCTCCCGTAAATCTGCAGTAATACCCCGTAAATTTACAGTAATACCCCGTAAATCTACACAATGAGCCTCCGTAAATCTACATTAACCCCCGTAAATCTACAAAATGCTTCCGTAAATCTTCACAATCATCCCCCGTAAATCTACAATAAGCTCCCGTAAATCTACAGTAATACCCCGTAAATTTACAGTAATACCCCGTAAATTTACAGTAATCCCCCGTAAATCTACACAAAACTCCGTAAATCTACAGTAATCCCTCGTAAATCTACACAATGAGCCTCCGTAAATCTACAGTAATACCCCGTAAATCTACAGTAATCCCCCGTAAGTTTACAGTAATACCCCGTAAATCTACAGTAATCCCCCGTAAATCTACAGTAATCCCTCGTAAATCTACAGTAATCCCCCGTAAATCTACAGTAATACCCCGTAAATCTACAGTAATCCCCCGTAAATCTACAGTAATCCCCCGTAAATTTACAGTAATACCCCGTAAATTTACAGTAATACCCCGTAAATCTACAGTAATACCCCGTAAATCTACAGTAATCCCCCGTAAGTTTACAGTAATACCCCGTAAATCTACAGTAATACCCCGTAAATCTACAGTAATCCCCCGTAAGTTTACAGTAATACCCCGTAAATCTACAGTAATACCCCGTAAATCTACAGTAATCCCCCGTAAATCTACAGTAATACCCCGTAAATCTACACAAAACTCCGTAAATCTACAGTAATCCCTCGTAAATCTACAGTAATCCCCCGTAAATCTACAGTAATACCCCGTAAATCTACAGTAATCCCCCGTAAATCTACAGTAATACCCCGTAAATCTACATCTACAGTAATCCCCCGATAAATCATACAGTAATCCCTCGTAAATCTACACAAAACTCAGTAAATCTACAGTAATCCCCCGTAAGTTTACAGTAATACCCCGTAAATCTACAGTAATACCCCGTAAATCTACAGTAATCCCCCGTAAATCTACAGTAATACCCCGTAAATCTACAGTAATACCCCGTAAATCTACAGTAATCCCCCGTAAATCTACAGTAATACCCCGTAAATCTACAGTAATACCCCGTAAATCTACAGTAATCCCCCGTAAGTTTACACAAAACTCAGTAAATCTACAGTAATACCCCGTAAATCTACAGTAATCCCCCGTAAGTCTACAGTAATACCCCGTAAATCTACAGTAATACCCCGTAAATCTACAGTAATCCCCCGTAAATCTACAGTAATCCCCGTAAATCTACAGTAATACCCCGTAAATCTACAGTAATCCCCCGTAAGTTTACAGTAATCCCCCGTAAGTCTACAGTAATACTACCCCGTAAATTTACAGTAATACCCCGTAAATTTACAGTAATCCCCCGTAAATCTACACAAAACTCCGTAAATCTACAGTAATCCCTCGTAAATCTACACAATGAGCCTCCGTAAATCTACATTAACCCCCGTAAAACTACAAAATGCTTCCGTAAATCTTCACAATCATCCCCCGTAAATCTACAATAAGCTCCCGTAAATCTACAGTAATACCCCGTAAATTTACAGTAATACCCCGTAAATTTACAGTAATCCCCCGTAAATCTACACAAAAATCCGTAAATCTACAGTAATCCCTCGTAAATCTACACAATGAGCCTCCGTAAATCTACATTAACCCCCGTAAAACTAAAAAATGCTTCCGTAAATCTTCACAATCATCCCCCGTAAATCTACAATAAGCTCCCGTAAATCTACAGTAATACCCCGTAAATTTACAGTAATACCCCGTAAATTTACAGTAATCCCCCGTAAATCTACACAAAACTCCGTAAATCTACAGTAATCCCTCGTAAATCTACACAATGAGCCTCCGTAAATCTACATTAACCCCCGTAAAACTACAAAATGCTTCCGTAAATCTTCACAATCATCCCCCGTAAATCTACAATAAGCTCCCGTAATTCTACAATAATCCCCCGTAAATCCACACAATTCTCTTACAGTACTCCACACATCGCCGGCGCTCGTCAACTTTCTTCCCTTGGAAATGCTCGAATCCATCCAAACTTCCACGATTTTACAGAATCTAAAAGTTAGTACGACACTCCGAAATCCCGCCGAAATTTTGGTGGCGCCAAATCAAAAAATTCAAAAATTTCAGCCGCCCACACCCAATCGACCGCCGTGCCGACCGCCGTCTTACTGGCCATTTGTAGATCACCATGTGACAAATTGGCAGGAATTCCGATTTCAGGCCGAGCAGGCCCGACAGGAGACGGTTTTGAGGAGGCTTAAAAAGTAGATTCTAGGAAATTTCTAAAAAAAATGCTCCAATTTTCCTGTAATTTTCAGATTACGCCCACCGTCGCACGCCGAGCTCCGCCGAGAGCGGATTACTGTAGAAAATGTGGATTTTCACGTGTTTTCGCCAGCCTCTTTCTCCCATCGGCTACCAGCTCGGCCGTTGTTCTCACTAATTTGTTATAGGTGAGCATTTTCGAATTTTTAACCAAAAAATTTGAAATTCCCGGCCTTTTTTTAACCCGGGAAAGGAGAAATTTTCAAATTTTCCGCTTTTTCAGCGCCACCGGACCACCGCTGAAAATTTCGGAGCTCGCCGAGCTCGAAAACGTGGTCTTCGCGATGGAAGAGGCCGGAAAAGTGAATTTCGTTGCGATGAGTGGAGCGTCGATTGATCTCAATAATTATTTGTGTTGATTTATCGATTTTTTCGCTATTTTTATCGTATTTGTTGCTCTATTTTTCCCCCGAAGTTGTTCAATTTTCAATATTCTTGTTCAAACTTCCGCCCAAAAAACTTGCCGGTTAAACTGGGCGCGGGTACGTTATTTCGTTATTTCGGAGTGTTGTTGTTTTGAATTTTATCGGAAATCGTTGTGAAATAGGGGTTTTTAGTGGTTTTAATGAATTTTTTTTTGAAAAATTGGTTTTTTAAACTAAATTTTGATTTAAATTTAGGTATTTCACCAGGAAATATCGATTCTCAAAAGAAAATCTCCGAAACTCGGTGGTCCGCTAAACAACACGCGCCATCGGGATTTCGGAGCTTCGTTGTTTCTATTTTATTTATATTCAGTTTTTACCATTTTTTTTCTTGATTTTTCTATATTTGAAGGTGTTTTTTTGTGTAAATAATCGAAAAGATGGTAACAATTAAAAATATGTTTCTTCCAGATTGTCGGAATTTTGCAATGGGAAAAGGAAAACATCGAGTTGTGAAGCCACGAAGAGCGGATAAACCGCCGAAAGAGCGAAATGTGGAGGAAGAAGTTGAGACAGAAGAGGAAGAAGAGGATATCGAAGATGAATCCACATCGGAGCCGGGCTCAGAAGACTCTGACGACGAGCCGGAAGAAGACTACAAATTCCCATTTCGTCTGGCGATGTACGATTTTAATCAGTGCGATCCGAAGCGATGCTCCGGGAGAAAGCTTCTTCGTGCGAATTTGATCACAGAAGTGAAGCTCGGGCAACGATTTCCCGGATTAGTGCTCAGTCCAACCGGAACGTACACATTGGCTCCGCGAGACCGTCCATTTGTCGAACAGAATGGGCTCTGCGTTGTGGATTGCTCATGGAAGGAAGTCGAGAGAACTCCGTTGCATAGGTGCGGGAAAACGCATTAAATCGAGGAAAATCTGGAAAATTTTAGAATTCTGGAAATCTGTTATAAAAAAAAATTTTCGACGAAACATTTTTAAAAAATCCATTTTCAAATATTTTCAGTGGAAAGTCGCTTCAAAATCAGCATTTTTGAGGATTTTTCTCAATTTCTCAGTGAAAAATTTCAAATTTTAAATAAAAACCTGAGAAATTCAGAATTTCTAAATTTAAATGTTAGAATCCCCCGTAAATCCACACAAAAACCGTGCGTAAATCCACATGATGTTCTCGTAAATTCACACAAGTCTCCTCCCGTAAATCTACATGAAATTTTATTGCTTGCTTTAAGCTCTGAAAAATCTCAATTTTTTTCAAAAATAAAAACCACAAAAAAAATTGCCTGAAAAATCTAAAATTTTAAAATTTTAATTCCTTGTGGCAAATGTGCTCTACTGATAATCTAGGTGTTAATAATGTTATTTTTACTAAAAATAACATGATTAACATCTATGACTATCAGTAGTTCACATTTAGTCACGCGTAGGGGGAACCTCTGCCCAAAATTTCATTACTCCACCTCAACAACTTAGGAAACTTAATAATGTATTATTAAAGCCATTATCTTCTCATACAAAAAGGATTTATTGTAAAATATTATCCTTTATTAAACATTCTCGATTTTATTTTCAAAAAACTGCAACAAAAAAAAATGGCTAAAAAGTTAGAAATTTCAAGTTTCGGGTCTCGCCACGAAATTGTCTGGGTTACTGTAGTTTTCATGGTGGGGCCCACGATTTTTTATCAAATATGATGAAAAATTGGTAATGGCTATACTCAAATAGAACATTTGAATAAAACTCAAAAATTTTGAAAAAAAAACTAAATTTAATAAAGTTATGGGGTGATTCAAGTAGTGTAGCAAAATGTATTTAAATACATGTTTTTATATACTTGAATACAGTTGTGACGTAATTTATCAACACTTTTTAATTTTCCGACATTACTTGAATAACCCCATAACTTTATTAAATTTTTCTGAAAAAAATCGAAAATTCGCAAAACATGAAATTTTCTGTGGCAAATGTGATCTATCGATAATCTAGATGTTAATTATGTTATTTTTTTTACCAAAAATACCATTATTAACACCTGCGACTATCAGTAGTTCACATTTAGTCACGCGTAGGGGGAACCTCTGCCCAAATTTTCATTTTCCCCTAAAAAACTTGCAATTTTTCCAGAGTAAAAGCCCCGGAGCACCGTCTTCTTCCATATTTGGTGGCAGCCAATTCAGTCAACTACGGAAAACCATGTCATCTAACATGTGCCGAGGCGATGGCCGCCGGTCTCTACATTTTAGGCTTCCAGGAGGCCGCAAGCCGCCTCATGAAGCCCTTCTCCTGGGGAGATCACTTTATTGAGCTCAACAAAGAGCTTTTAGATCTCTACGCGGCTTGTGATACACCGGAAGACGTGATTCGAGCACAAAATGAGTATTTGGAGAGAATCGATAAGGAACGGGAGCAACATTCCCGGGATATTGATCTACCGCCGAGTGGTAGTGATGAAGAATATGAGGATGAGGAAGAAGTGGAAGAATTGAAGAAATGTGAGGATTTTCGACTGGAAATTCTGAAAAAGCGAAGAAATTTGACATAAAACTGAAGAATATTGCAAAAATTTCAAATTTTTGATCATCGAAAATTTTAAATATTTGCAAATTTACTAAAAATCACTAGAGATTTTGGTTTTTTTTCACAATTTTACTGAAAACTGAAAAATTCTAATTTTCGTTCATAATTCGTACGAAATTATTTAATTTTTCGGAAAAAAAAATTGAAAATTAACTGAAAATCACAGTTTTCATAAAAATTCTTTGAAAACCTTTAAAAAAAAAATTTTTTTTTTTGAGAAAATCGATAAAAATTTGAATTTTTGAGAAGTTTTTCTATATTTCAATTTCAATTTTCCAAGAAAAAATATTAAAAAATTGAATTTTCTGAAAAAAAAATTTGAAAAAAATAATTAAATGTTTTCTTCAGTTTTCTGGGGAAAAAATATAAGAAATTTATTTTTCTAAAAAAACATTTTTTTATTTCTATAAAAATGCGTATTTTTCGGGGAAAAGACGATAAAATTTTAAATTTTCCAAAAAAAAAAGTTGAAAAAAAATTTGAAAATTCGAATTTTAGGAAAAATGACAAAAAAATTGGAATTTTCTGTGATAAACGAATAAAAATTAAAGTTTTAAGGAAAAATTTATTTTTAAAAATTTAACTTTTCTTTTTAGAAAAGTCACATATTAGACCGAAAAAATTGAATTTCTCGCTCAAAAAATCGAGAAAAACGCATTTTTATATCAAAATACCCTAAAATTTATAAAAAATTCCACAAAAAATAATATTCCCGCTCCAAAAATCGAGAAAAAAAAAATTTTTTTAGTGCAAAAAATCCCTAAAATTAATTTTTAAATAATAATTCCTTCAAAAAATTCAAAATTTTCAGAAAATCTCCCCATTCACTGCCGCCGAGCTTCATCAATTTCTGCACATTGTCATTTTTCGTTGGATTTTTTTTTGATAATTTTTTTCCTTAATTTTTCGTTTTTGTTATTGTTTGTTATTCATGTTTCTTACTTGATTTCCGGTTTTTTCTCTCATTTCCCCGCCAAAAAAAAATTGGAAAATTTAATAAAAATTTCAGGTAAAAAATTCAAAATGACAGCGGCGACGACAAGCTCCGACTCGGAAGGCGAAATGGATTTTGAGACGACAATTGAGACGGGATTCGGGTATCAAATCGATGGATTACTGTATCAGGGAGCCGAGGCGAAAGTTACAAAGTGTATTTGGTTGGGAAGGCAGGCTATTATCAAAGAAAGGTTCGAAAATTCGACGAAAATCGGCTAAAAATTAGCAAAATTCGGTTAAAATCTCACTTTTTCACACAAAAATTCAAATTTCCCTCTGTCCGTACGCTGCATGTGCGCTCCACTGAGAAAACTCAAAAATTCAAATGTCAAAAAAAAAGTTCGGAAAAAGTTGACAAAACACTCGAAAATATCTAGAAAAATATGAAAAATCGTGCATTTTCACTCGCAAATTCAAATTTCCTGTCTACCGCAAGATGCAAATGCGCTCCATTGAATCAATTGTGACTCTTACACTTTTAATTCAAATTTTCGTAAAAATTTGGCACAAATCCCACAAAAAAAAACTTGAAATTTGTGAAAAATAGGTTAAAAATCGTATTTTTTCCTCAAAAGTTCAAATTTCCTGTCAACCGTTAGCTGCAAGTGCGCCCCATTGACAAAATTGGGATTTTTGCTGATTTTCTTCTAAATTTTTCGATAAAATTCGACTAAAATCCGCAAAATACTGTGAAAATTATGAAAAATTCGTGAAGAATCGTTTTTTTTTTTGCTCAAAAATTCAAATTTCCCGCCGACTGCCGCTAGCTGCAAGTGCGCTCCAACAAGAAATTTTTGAATTTAAATAAATTTTAACCCAAAAACTCTGAAAAAATAAGCCTTTTCTACTGAAAAAATCAAATTTCCCGCGGTCTGAAAGTGCGCCGCTCGAAAATTAAGTTTTTCGCGATTTTCTGCTCATTTTTAGCGAAAAAACACGAAAAAAAACGGATTTTTTTTCCAGATTCTCAAAAGGATACCGTCACCCAACACTGGACACTCAGCTCAACAAGGCACGCACAAAACAGGAGATTCGTGGGCTCAATAAGGCTCGAGAAGTACGAAAAACTAGGAAATTTTGCCCATTTTGACCCTAAAATCGAGAAAAATCGAAATTTTTCATGGAAAAAATCTGAAAATTTTGAAATTTTCGTATGAAAATCTCAAAATTTCCGCATTTTTTTTCCGGAAAAAATGAGAAAAAAAACTTTTTTCTAATGGAAAAGTCTTGAAATTTTCGAATTTTCCAATGAAATTTTTAAATTTCAGCTCGGAATCCACGTGCCCGCCGTCTATTTCATTGATAACGAGAAGAATCAGCTAATTATGGAGTTTGTGCCCGGTTCGACGGCAAAAAATTGGATTTCTCAACTAAATCCGGCGGATTTTGATGCAAAAACTCGAGAATTTGGCCAAATTTTTGGCGAAAAACTGGGAAAATTGCATCGCGGAGGCCTAATTCACGGGGATTTAACAACGTCGAATATTATTCTACGGGACGATGATCTACAGAAAATGACGTTTATCGATTTTGGGCTTTCATCACAGGGAAAGGTCAATTTTAGTGGAAAATGGGGGATTTTAAGGGGAAACACAAGACAATTTTTAGAGTATTTCGCCCTAAAAATAAAGTTTTCATAATTTTTCCGTAACAAAAAATTAATATTTTTCCAATTCTTCGCCCAAAACCAAGGAAATGCCAATTTTCCTACCGGAAATCTTAGAAAAGTTTGCTATTTTTTAGGATTTCTCCACAGAAAAATTAGAAAAAAAAGTATTTTTACAGTTTTTCACCAAAATCAAGAAAATACACATTTTTCGTAATTTTACGATTTTAGAAAAAATATATTTTAAAGATAAAATAAATTTTTTTAAACAATATTTGGACTGAGTAAAATTAGAATTTGGCTCAAATTTTTCTTGGGAAACCCTTTTCAGCCGAAAAAAAAAAGTCCATTTGGCAAGATTTTTACTCAAAAAATTGAAATTTTTATTGTGGTTTTTCTCAATTTCTCAGTGAAAAATTTCAAATTTTAAATAAAAACCTGAGAAATTCAGAATTTCTAAATTTAAATGTTAGAATCCCCGTAAATCCACACAAAAACCGTGCGTAAATCCACATGATGTTCTCGTAAATTCACACAAGTCTCCTCCCGTAAATCTACATGAAATTTTCTTGCTTTAATCTCTGAAAAATCTCAATTTTTCTCAAAAATAAAAACCTCAAAAAAAATTGCCTGAAAAATCTAAAATTTTAAAATTTTAATTCCTTGTGGCAAATGCGCTCTATTGATAATCTAGTTGTTAATTATGTTATGTTATTTCCATAGCTAAATAATATAATTAACATCTATGACTATCAGTAGATCACATTAGTCACGCGTAGGGGGAACCTATGCCCAAATTTTCATTTTTCCCCCTAAACAATTTTGGAAACTTAAAAATTTATTATTAAAGCCATTATCTTCTCATACAAAACGGATTTATTGTAAACAATGTTCATCGAAGATCGTGAAAATGTTTGATTCTATTGAAAAACTGGCTAAAAAATCAGAAATTTTAAATTCTTTGTGGCAAATGCGCTCTATTGATAATCTAGTTGTTAATTATGTCATTTCTATAGCTAAATGACATAATTAACACCTCTGACTATCAGTAGTTCATATTTAGTCACGCGTAGGGGGAACCTCTGCCCAAATTTTCATTTTTCCCCTCAAAAACTTGCAATTTTTCCAGGTAACCCCAGAAGAAAAGGGTGTGGATTTGTATGTACTTGAACGGGCGGTCATTAGTACCCATGATAAATGCGCGGCACTTATTGAAGGTCTTATGGAAGGATACAAAAAAGCCGACGGGAAACAGGTACGCAGCAATCGCGGTCCGTTGAGAAATTCAAAAAATTCAATTTTCTTTTTGCAGTTTGTCGCCGTGGAGAAGAAGCTCAACGAAATCCGACTTCGTGGCCGAAAACGCGATATGATTGGATGATTTTTTGGAATATTTGTTGTTATTAATTTAAATTGTTTTGACTCTATAAAAATGGTTTTTTTTTGTTTGAAAATTTGTGTTTTTTTGTTCCGAGCTTAAATCTGTGTTGTGAGCTGTTGATTATCTGATTTTAATTTTTTAAAGATTATTTTCCCCCAAAAATTTGCAGAAAATGAAACGGACAATCCAAGAGACGCCAGGACCCAGCAGCACTACAGTACCACCTCCAAAAAAATTAAATTCGCAAAGAAATGGCTCTAATTTGGAGCCCGGCAGCATTTATTTCACGCCGGTACTAAAAAAAAATAATTTTTATCGAAAAAATCAGATTTTTTTCAAGAATTGCTAAAAATTTTCGATTTTCAAGAAAAAAAACCCATAAATTTTTTCCAGATTGGCGGAATCTCGGTACCCCGTCAAGAATCTGAAAGCTCACGGTCTCTGGACGAGATTTTAGCCGACATTCGGCCCATCAACTCACTTCATTTCTCGTTTATGCTCGATTTCGAGTTTTTAATCGGGTAAAATTGGACACAAAGACTGAAAAATTTGAATTTCCCATCGAAATCTGGTGCAAGTACGCTCCGTGGACATAAACTAGCAATTTTCTATAACAAAAAATTTCAAAAATCACAAATTTTCGACTTTTTTGCAACAGGGGGGCGCACTTGCACCATGCGATAGGTGGAAAATTTGAAATTTTAGATCAAAAATCATTTTTTTGATCCAAATTTCTTCGAAATTTCCGTTTTTCGCATTAGGGCACATTTGCAACATGCGATCGCCGGGAAATTTGAAATTGTCCTTTAAAAAATCCATAGATTTCTCTAAAAAATTTCCCAATTTTCCCAATTTTTGCAGCTCCTACCCTCCATCACTCCGCGAGTACCCGATAACTCTTGTAGTCGGAGCCCCCGATGCTCCAGATCTCTTAAAATGCACAAAAAACCAGAAGCTGGTTACAGTAGTCGGCGCGTCGCTGCCAATTCCGTTCGGGACCCATCACACGAAAATGTCGATTCTGGAAGACGAGGACGGGCGGTTCCATGTGATCGTTTCGACGGCAAATTTGGTACCAGATGACTGGGAATTCAAGACGCAGCAGTTTTATTATAATTTTGGAGTTAAAATTGCGTCTGGCACGGTGCCAAGGTGAATATTTTCGAAAAATTGAGATTTTAATGGGCGTTTTACCATGTTTTACCCTTTCAAAACATGGAAGTATGCAAATTTGAGTTTTTCCTGATTTTTCTTGGAAAAAAATCAGTTTTTCCTTAAAAAAAACATAAAAACTGCCGTTCGGCAAATCCGGCAAAGTGCCGGTTCGCCGGAAACTTTGATTTTCGGCGAATTGCCTATTGGCCGGAAATTTTAGATTCCGGCAATGTGCCGGTTTGTCGATTTGCTGGAAATTTCCGATTCCGGCAAAATGCCGGTTTGCCGGAAATTTTGATTTTCGGCAAATTGCCGGTTTCCAATTTGTCGGAAATTTTCAATTCCGATAAGTTGCCGGTTTGTCGATTTGCTGGAAATTCCCGATTCCGGCAAATTGCCGGTTTGCCATTTTGCCGGAAATTTTCATTTTTGGGAATTTGCCGGATTGTCGATTGGCCGGAAATTCGAAATTCCGGCAAATTGCCGGCTTACCGGAAATTTTAATTTTCGGCAATTTTCCGATTTGCCGGAAAAAAATCATGTAAACTGTTAGACTAATTTCAACAAAAAAAAATAAATCATAACAATTATGCCAGATTTAACTGAAACCATTCAAAACAACCATTCAATTTTCTTGTGGCAAGTGTGCTCTAATGATAATCTAGGTGTTAAATATGTTATTTCCATATCTAAATAACATGCTTAGTAACCTATGACTATTAGTAGTTCACATTTAGTCACGTATAAGGGGAACCTCTGGCCAAATTTTTATTTTCAACTCAAAAACCTGTGATTTTTTCCAGATCCGACTTCCAAGATGACCTTCTCGAGTACCTGAGCATGTACCGTAACCAACTGGACACATGGAAACAGCTTCTCCAAAAAGTTGATTTTTCTCAAATCTCCGACCGTCTCATCTTCTCAACGCCCGGTTATCACACCGATCCGCCCACGCAACGTCCGGGACACCCACGCCTTTTCCGTATTCTTTCGGAAAAGTTTCCATTTGATGCGAGTTACGAGCACACGGAACGATGCACATTTGTGGCTCAATGCAGCTCAATTGGCTCACTAGGATCTGCTCCAATCAACTGGTTTCGCGGGCAATTTCTGCAGAGCCTCGAAGGAGCAAATCCGTCGCCGAAGCAAAAGCCCGCGAAAATGTATTTAGTGTTTCCGAGTGTTGAGGATGTTCGGACGAGTTGTCAGGGTTATGCGGGTGGATGTTCTGTGCCGTATCGCAATAGTGTGCATGGTAGGGGGATTTTTCTGCTGGGAAAATGAAGAATTCTGGAGAAATTAGTTGAAAAATGGTTTTTTTTTTCATCGGAAATGCTATTTTTAACTAATTTTACAACTAACAATGGGTCGATATTTTGTTAGTCTAAAAAAATCAAATTTAGAAACATAATTTTAATTTTAAAAAACTTGGTGGCAAATGTGTTCTAGTGATAATCTAAGTGTTAATTATGTTATTTCCTTATCTAAATAACATACTTAACACCTGCGACTATCAGTAGTTCACATTTAGTCACGCGTAGGGGGAACCTCTGCCCAAATTTTCATTTTTCCCCCTAAAACTTCAAATTTTTCGCAAAAATTCAAAATTTTCAGCTCGTCAAAAATGGCTGCAAGGCAACATGTGCAAATGGCGCTCCAATGCGAAACGAAGGACGAACGCAGTGCCCCACTGCAAGACCTATGTGAAATATGACAAGAAAGTGGCGATTTGGCAATTGCTGACCAGTGCCAATTTATCGAAAGCCGCGTGGGGAGAAGTGTCGTTCAATAAATCGGTATTGCGATTTTTTGCACATTTCGGAATGAAAAATTCAGAAAAAGCTTCAAAATTCATGAAAATTAGCCCGATTTAACCATAAATCGTGATTTTCTCATTAGAGCGCGTTTGCAACGCGCCTGAAATTTAAATTTTCATTTAAAAAATTTTGAGAATTTACGTTTTGCCATAGAAATTCGACGATATTATAGATTTTCAAACAATTTTGAGGGAATTGCGAAATTTTTAATTAGAAAATCTGATTTTCTCATCAAATTTTGTAATTTTTAGGCCCAAAAATTCCAAAATCCTCTATTTTTGCAGAAAAACGTAGAGCAACTAATGATCCGCTCATGGGAAATGGGTGTTCTTATCACTGATCCAAGCCGTTTCAATATTCCATTCGACTACCCACTGGTACCGTATTCGGCCACCGATGAGCCATTTGTGACCGACAAAAAACACGAGAAGCCCGACATTTTGGGATGTATCTGGACACCGCCTTAACCCTGATTTTGGGCTCATTTTCTGTGAAAAATTGCTTGTTTTTTTGAATTGATAATCTCATTTTCCTGTGAATTTCATTAATTTCTAACGCTTTACAATAAAATCTCGCTTTTTTCTAATTTTTGTTCAATTCTTTCCGGTTTAAAAGGTCAAAAATCCCCTTTTTCCTATTATTATACTCAAATTTTAAATTCGCGGCGAGCGAGCTGCAACCGCGCTACATTGAGAACACCACGAAATTTAGGCGCACTTACATCATAAAAATTGGGAATTTTCTCAATGGAGCGCACTTGTAACGCGCAAATTTTCAAATTAAAAATTCTTATTGGCGTGCAATCGCGCTCCACTGACATTGTCACGAAATTTATTGATTTTCGATAATTTTCGCAATTTTTTCGGTAGAGCGTACTTGTAACTTTTGATCTAAACAAAATTTGAAAGCTTTCTTCAAAAAATCACGAAAATTTTTGAATTTCTCAATGGAGCGCACTTTCAACGTGTTTTTTTTTCAGATTTTTCAAATTCCCGCCGCCCTGAATAATGTCAGTTCCCCCGGATTTCCGCCTATCCTACGAATCGGTCGTCCTTACCGCCGATGACGTCACTATTTTGGAGCACACGGGCTGCTGGTTCAACGATAAACTTCTCACGTTTTGCGCAGAATTTTTAGAGCAACACAATTCGGCGGCGGCGGAAATTCAAATTTTCACGCCCCCGCAAACCGAAATGATACGGCATTCGACGTGTGACGAGGAAGTTGACATGTATTTCGGATGTCTAGACGTGAACTCGAAGGATTTGGTACGGAAAATCACGAAATTCAAAAGAATTATCATTGGGGCGCACTTGCAGTGCCGCTAAATTTAAAAATTTCGGGTGAAAATCGTGAAAATTCCATTATTTTTTTTTGTTTTTCGATGTAAAATGTGACATTTCGAAAAAAAATTGCTAAATTTAACCCAATTGTCTTGCAGAAATCCCGAAATTTCAATTTTTCTGTGAAATTCTCAATAGAGCGCGTTTTCTACATGCGGTCAGAGCGGAATTTTTAAATTTCAACGTAAAAATTGAAAATTTGAGCCCAAATTGCAAAAAAACATACAATTTGACTATATTTCGCAATTTTCTCATTAGAGCGCACATTCTACACGCGAAATTCGAATTTTTGAATGCTGCAATCGCGCCCCAATGATAACAATCGTTTTTTTTTGCAGATCGCCTTCATCGTAAACGATAATCAAGATGTGACACGGGTCAATGGTGGCAGTCACTGGTCCCTATTGATTTTCGACCGAAAAATCGATAAATTCCGTCACTTCGACAGCGCGCGCGGCCATAACTTGAAAATTGCCGAAAATTTGATGCAAAAATCGCGAAAACTCGTCCGACAACGCCAAAGCCAGCGGAATTTGGAGCCGGAGCTATGTCTTCAGCAGAAAAATGCATCCGATTGTGGACTCCACGTGGCACAGTACCTGGCGGTGCTCGCCGAGCAAAAATCGGCGGACGCGATTGGAAAATTGGAGAAAATCGATAAAACACGCGGTTTTTGGCGGGATTTGATTGTTAATTTTGAAGCGAAATAAATGTTTTTTATTGATTTTGATTTTTTTTTCCGATGGGTTTGAAGGTTTTTGTGACCTTTTTCTAATATTTTTCATTTACCGAAAAATCGATAATTCAGTTTTTGAAAAAATTGATTTTTCGAAAACAATCATTGTTCATGGTGCGTCCATAGTCTGCGGAAAACGGGAATTTCCCGCGTGCGGAAGCGTCCATAGTCTGCGGAAAAACCGGAGTTCCTCGCTTTTTTTTCCTCAAAATTCAAAAAAGTAGGCGTGGCCAACCAATCAGCTGTTGTTTCTTGTTTTCCCATTGCTCAGCTTAAAATTTTACAGCCTCTAATTGGTTGAACACGCCCACTATTTTGAAATTGACCAATAACAAAGCGAGAAACTCCTTGTTTTTTTCCGCAGACTATGGACGCTTCCGCACGCGGGAATTTCCCGTTTTCCGCAGACTATGGACGCATCATCAGAAAATTTCCACGAAATTTCGAAAAAAAATCGGTGATTTTTCAGAAAATTTCGGAAAAAATCGATTTTTCAAAAATTTCCGGGAAAATTATCGATTTTTTCCGAAAATTTCTTTAAAGCATCGATTTTCAAAGAAAAATTCAATTTTTATGTTCCAGCCAATTTATCGATTTTTTCATTGAAATCGGATATTTACCGTATCGATTTTTCTGAAAATTTCGGCATTTTTGAAAATTATCGATTTTCACCAAAAAAAAATCGATTTCCCCGACATTTTCGGCCCGATTATCGATTTTCCGCGAAATTTTCCGGATTTTTCAGATGCTCACACCTGTATTCTGGATCACTCAAGACGACGACGCGCTGCTCATCCGTATTCGTGCTCCGCACGGAAATATCGCCGAGCTGGACTATGATCACGGCGATTATATGTTCGTGTTCACGTGTCCGCCTTATTTTTTGAGGTAAAAACGGTTTTTTTTACTGAAAAATTCAAATTCCCCCCGCTGATCGCATGCTGTGCAGCAAACGCGCCCTACTGAGAAAAGTACCGATTTTCGTGATTTCACAGCCAAAAATTCAAATCATCGCGCCGATCGCATGCTGCATGCATGCTCTATTGAGAAATTCTCCAAATTTCGCGAATTTCCAGCCTGCAAACGCGCTCCACTGACAAAAATGTGTGTGTTTTTTTGCAGATTACACTTTAAACAAATGGTCGAGGAGTACGGTAGCGGAAATGGAAGCGTCGAGTGGAAATCCGACGAAGGTACGGCACGACGCAAACGCGCTCCGTTGAGAAATACGCAAAAAATGCCGTAAAATCCTAATTTCTCAATGGAGTGCATTTGCATCGGCGCGAAATTCGAATTTTCAGGCGAATTTCACATAAAAGTCCCGAAAATGCACAAAAAAGAGCATTTCTCGAATTTGGACATGATTACGGAGCTGCTAACGCCTAGTACAACACACCACCAACCACACGGAAATCAACTTGTCGAGGAAATGGACGATTCTGAAGACGATGATGAAGGTGATGGCTCGGAATTTCTAGTGGAACAGCAGCCAGCAGCAGAGCCCGAAGAGCCGAAAAGTGATGGAAAAATCGAAAAATTCGGCTATGGTTTCGGTTGGAGCAAGTTTGGAGTTATTGAGAGGCTCAGAGATGAAATCGGCAAAATTGTGGATATTTTGGAGCCCGAAAATGTGGAAATTGAGAAAAGAGCCGACAAATTGATGGAATTCGATTGGGAAAACTTTGATGAAGGCAGATATTTGTAAGAAATCGAATTTCCCGCCAAAAATCACTCAGAAATTGCGCTCCATTGAGTAAATGCGTGAAAAAATAAAATTTTCCGACATTTTTGTGTCAGTAGAGCACAGTTGCAACGCAAAATTGTTCATTTTTTAAATTTGAAATCTCGAAAACTCGCAAATTTCTCAATAGCGCGCGCTTGCAACATCCGAACGGCGCGAAATTTGAATTTTTGGCCATAAAATAACGAAAATCGGCAAATTTCTCAATAGGGCGCGCTTGCAACATTTAGTCAGCGCTAAATTTGAATTTTTGGCTATAAAATAACAAAAACTAACTAATTTCTCAATAGGGCACGCTTGCAACATCTGAACGGCGCGAAATTTGAGTTTTTGGCCATAAAATAACGAAAATCGGCAAATTTCTCAATAGGGCGCGCTTGCAACATTTAGTCAGCGCTAAATTTGAATTTTTGGCTATAAAATAACAAAAACTAACTAATTTCTCAATAGGGCACGCTTGCAACATCTGAACGGCGCGAAATTTGAATTTTTGGCCATAAAATAACGAAAATCGGCAAATTTCTCAATAGGGCGCGCTTGCAACATTTAGTCAGCGCTAAATTTGAATTTTTGGCTATAAAATAACAAAAACTAACTAATTTCTCAATAGGGCACGCTTGCAACATCTGAACGGCGCGAAATTTGAATTTTTGGCCATAAAATAACGAAAATCGGCAAATTTCTCAATAGGGCGCGCTTGCAACATTTAGTCAGCGCTAAATTTGAATTTTTGGCTATAAAATAACAAAAACTAACTAATTTCTCAATAGGGCACGCTTGCAACATCTGAACGGCGCGAAATTTGAATTTTTGGCCATAAAATAACGAAAATCGGCAAATTTCTTAATAGGGCGCGCTTGCAACATTTAGTCAGCGCTAAATTTGAATTTTTGGCTAAAAAATAACAAAAACTAACTAATTTCTCAATAGGGCACGCTTGCAACATCTGAACGGCGCGAAATTTAAATTTTTGGTCATAAAATAACGAAAACTAACTAATTTCTCAATAGGGCGCGCTTGCAACATCTGAACGGCGCGAAATTTAAATTTTTGGTCATAAAATAACGAAAACTAACTAATTTCTCAATAGGGCGCGCTTGCAACATTTAGTCAGCGCTAAATTTGAATTTTTGGCTATAAAATAACAAAAACTAACTAATTTCTCAATAGGGCACGCTTGCAACATCTGAACGGCGCGAAATTTGAATTTTTGGCCATAAAATAACGAAAATCGGCAAATTTCTCAATAGGGCGCGCTTGCAACATTCAAACGGCGCGAAATTTGAAATTTTTGAGTTGAAATCCTCACTTTCGCTTGTATTCTTTTCAAAAATCAATAATTATTCCAGAGCCGACACCCTGGAGCCTGAGGAGGAGCTTCTCGCTGTAATTTCATCGAAATTTGCTCAAAAACTCGAGATTTCTGACGAAGACCGCACCAAACTGAAGGATTTGAAAAAGTCGAAAACGTCAGCAAAAATCAATGGAAATGACGTGGAAATTATGACGTCACTAATCGATATTGTCTTTGGATATTGCTACGATCAACGTGTTAACGATTGGGAATCCGCGTGTGAAAGTGGATGGAATTGCGCTAAACTTTCGCCGAGCTTGAGCTTTTTCGCCAAATTTTCCAGTGTTAAAGAGGTCTCGGCACGATTTTTAGCTATATTTTTGCATTCAGCTTGTCGAGAGCTTTGAAATAAGTATAATCATGACTAGGTTCGGATGGTTTTAAAAAATCTTGAGTCTCGCAACGAAAACTTTAGCAAACTACAGTAATTTCGTGGTGAGACCCGAAAAATTTCCAAATCGTCGGAACCTAGTCATGATTATACTTAAAGTGAAGCTCTCGGTAAGCTGAATTCAAAAAACATATAAAAAAGCTAAAATTTTTCAAATTTTGTTTCAAGAAAAGATCTCGCAACGAAAATTTAGCGGCTACTCGATATTGTGTAGAAAAACCAAATTATTCAAGCTTTAAGCTATATTTTTGAATTCAGCTCACTGTGAGCTTTGATTTAAGTATAATCATGACCAGGCTCCGACGAAATTTAAAAATCGGGTCTCGCCACGAAAACTGCAAAAGATTCGTGACGAGACCCGAGAAATTTCAAAATCCTTGGAACCTAGTCATGATTATACTTAAATGAAAGCTCTCAAAACTAAAATAAAAGCTGAAAATTTTGAAAAAGTCAATATTTTTGCGGTGAGACCTAAAATTCTCATTCTTTCTACAATTTTCACATTTCATATTGATTAATGCTCATATTTGAAATCAGCTTGCTGAGAGCTTCAATTTAAGTATAATCATGGCCAGGTTTATCGAAACTTTTTTGCAATTTTGCAATTTTTTGCAATTTCAATTTAATTTCAATTCAATTTAAGTATAATCATGGCCAGGTTTATCGAAACTTTTTTGCGATTTTGCAATTTTTAGGGTCTCGCCACGAAAACTACAGAAGCTTCGTGGCGAGACCCGAGAAATTTCAAAATCGTCGGAGCCTAGTCATGATTATACTTAAATGAATGCTCTTGGAGAGCTGAATTCGATTTTCTTGATAAAAATAAAAATTTTTTTTGATAATTTTTTTCTTCAAATTCCCAAATTTCAGTGTCTCCTCGCGTGCACCCGCCGTGCACTCACCTACCCACTCTACCGTAGCTTCCAACTCACGCAACGTGTCATTCAGGACGTTTGCCACGTCATCACCGCCGGCGGTGGCCGTCCCGCCCTCCTGCACATTCTATGCGATTTACACCGAATTTTCATCGAATCCGGAGAATTTCGCTACATTTTGAACGATTTAATGATTGCCGACTACATTTTCTGGATTCAAACTGTGCCCGACGAGATTCTGACGCGAATTCAGACGGATTTGACGGAAATTTCGGGAAAAATCGATAAATACGATATTGGATGGGATTTGGAGGTGTTGGAAGCCGAGGCGAAACTGGCGAATACTCAACTTGACAGCGATGATGAGCCCGATAATTGATATGATTTTTAGAAAAATCGATAATTTATCGATTTTTTTTTTCAATTTTTTTGTTATTTTCTATTATTACCCACATTAATTGATTTTTCCGCTAAAAAATCGATAATTTCACAATTTTTTCTGTTGTTGCACACTTTGTTGAATTCTAAAATAATTACTCAATTTTTTCTCCAAATATCGATTTTTCGGGTTCGAAGCTCCTCACTCTACCTTTTTTCACCGATTCATTGATTTTTCAGCTAGAAAATCCGATATTCTTACAGATGTCAAAGCATCTCTACAAGCAGTACGTCAGAATCGCCGGAAAATGGCCGAAAGACGCATTTCGGGCGCCGGAAAGGTAGGGTTATACGCGACGCGACCGCAACGCGCGCTTCACTAAAAAATAATCAATAAAGTATCGATTTTTCCGCTAAATCTTCGCTAAAATCTACAAATTATCGATTATTTCCAAAATTGCCCTTTTTCAGAGACTTCTCCAATTTCCTCGTCAAAGAAATCGAACGGCAATTCCAGCCGGGAGTCGTCGCCTCTCAAGCGATTTGCGAGAAACGTCTTCAGGCGCTCGAGCAGCTGCTCAACAACGAAGTGCTCAAAAAACACCCGAATTCGTACTCCTCCGGCGTATTTGGAATGCGATTAGCCGATCTACAGGCGGCCTCGAGTGAAGAAAGCCGAAAACAGATGGGTCTACAGCCGAAAGTATCGATTTTCAAGCGATTATATCGATCCGTCGTGCCCGAGAAGAAATAATCGATTTTTATTGGATTTTTTTAGCTTTTTGAACGATAAAATTGCTTTATTTTCTGATTTCCCGTATTTTTCGATCGAAAACTTAAAAAAAAAATGTAAAAAACAGTCCGCTAAACAGGGCGCGCAAGCGGAATATCGGAGTGTCGTTTGTGTTTTGAATTTTAAAAATTTAAATTTTTGTTTAGAATTAATTTTTTTTGATTGAAATTTCGGTTTTTCCGCGGTTTCATCAGTTTTGTAGTGAAAAAACATTAAAAATAGCGGTTATTCATTAAAAAAAATCTAAAAATGATCGGCTGTTTCGATGATTTTTACGAATTACGCGCGTGAAATTTTAATTTTGTAGCGAAATTTGAAACTTTTCCAACCGAATCGCTTATTTTTAAGCGTTTTTTTTGTTAACTGTTCGCTATAAAAAATAAAAAATTCGACAGAATATCGGAACATCGTTTTTTTCCGAAATTTTTATTTTTAAAGCCAAATAGTTTATGAAAAATCAATAAATCAAAGCGAATTATTCATTTTAATAAAGGGAAAAAGTTCACAAAATCGTGCAGCACACCTTCTTCTTCGCCCGTATATCTTTAGGCTTTCGCTTTGTCGGCGGCGGAGGGGGGGCCGGTGGTCTCACTGAAAAATCAATAATTGATTTTTATTCTGAAAAATCGATAATTTACCCTTTTTCTTGGCGCTGCCGGAGGTGCCGGTGGCCACGGCAGCCTCCTTTTTCGTCTTTTTCATCGAACTTTTCTCCTTTTCCGTGCTGGGAGTCGTCGAGTTCTTCGTTTCCGTCGATTTATCGATTTTCTCCGTTTTCAATCGCTCTCGATCCCTCAGCTTTTTCTCCTTTTTCAACGCTTTCTTAATTTTCAAAATTTCCTCCTTCGATAGGTCCCCTTCGTCTTCGTCCTTTGATTTTTGCTTCTTTTCCATCGTTTCCTTCTCCCTTGGCGCCTGGAAAAAGGAGTAGTGAGTGAAATTTTATCGATTTTCTGTAGCAATTTTCAATATCGATCCACAACGATACATTTTCTTGTGAAAAATTACGCAAAATTATCGATTTTTCTACGAAAAAAAAATCGATAAATCCAAAAAATCTACGGGAAATATCCTTAAATCCTTTTTCACGGCCATTCGTCGATACACACGTGGTGCCACGTTTGATCTACCAAAAATGCGGAAATTTTTTGCCCAAATTATGTGACGAACTCCAGTCGGGACATGTAGCTGTGGAGATGATGAGGGTGGCCTAGATCACACTACCTAACCTGCAGTAGATCGAAGCCGATCCTGAAAGAAAATCTGTGGACGTCCCCCAAAGAAGCCGCCCGTGCCCTCGGGCTGGCCTATAAACCCTTCGATCCGGGCGGTGGAGCACATACGGCGGGCGTCTAGAACGGCGCTAGCGCCGCGTTGTTGCACAACAACAACAACAAAGTTGAGAACTCTGCGTCTCTTCTCCCGCTTTTTTTGTAGATATACGTAGATCAAGCCGAAATGATACACTCTGACGCCACGTGCACTGAGAGAAAAAATCCGAACAGCTCACGTGGTGTCGAGCTGACCGCGTGATCTACAAAAAATGCGGGAAGCGAGCCGCAAGGTTTCCCTCTGACGTCACACTTTTCTGGGCGAAATTTCCCGGATTTATTGTAGATCGAGCGGTGATGGGACAACCTTACACCATGTGGCAGCTTTGCAATTATCGATTTTCATTTGATTTTTCCATATAAAAATCAATAAATCAGACCTCTTCGAGTTCATCCTTCGTCTTAGTCTTCTCTCTTTCCTTCTCTTTTTCCTTCTCCTCAGTGACTTCCTTCGGTGGTTTTTCCTCCTTTTCCTCTTCCTTTTCTGCCTCTTTTTCCTCCTTATCCGCCTCGTTTTTCTCATGGGTTTTCTCTTTTTCCTTCTCTTTTTCCTTCTCCTTTTCCGCCGCCTCTTTCTCCGATTCCTTTTCCTCAAATTCGTCGATCAACTTGGGCCCTTCACGTGGCTTAGAGGGCACTTTTTTCGCCCGTTTTTTCTTTTCCGGAGCCCAGTCATCAATCTCACTCAGTCCGTCTGTCATATCATATCCAGGCTTTAGAATTACTTTACCCGATTTCGTGCACTGTGGTTGCTCGGCGCGGTGTGCTTCCATTTTTGAATCTGGAAATTTATGGCTCAGAATTGTTGTGGAGGCCCGTAGAATTGCTATGGGAGCACATTTTGCTGATTTTTAGGCTTAGGCTTATGCGTGGCCTTAGGCTTAGACATAGATTCATGCTTAGGCTTAGCCTCGAGCTTTTGCTTATGGTTAGGCAGGCTTAACTTTAGGCTTAGGCTTAGGTACAGGCTTAGGCTTAGATTCTGGCTTAGGCTTCGACTTTGGCTTAGGATTAGGCTTTAGACTTTAGGCTTAGGCTTTATGCTTAGGCTTAGGTTCAGGCCTAAGGTTAGGCTGAGGGGGGGGGGGCTTAGACCTAGACTTATCGGTGTCTGGGGAGAAAAAAAATTAAATCAAGAAATTTCAAGATATCAAAACTTTCTCTCAGCTATAAAAAACTTTAAAATTCTGCGAAAAAGGCTTTTGATGAGAATTTTCGGCAAATTCCCGGAAACATACGCTGGCCGAGTTTTCGCTTTTCCTAGGCCACCTAGAAAAGAAGCAAAAAAGTTACCTTTATGTGAATCGGTTTTGACTTTTCCAAGAAATCAGATTTTATCCTCGCCGTCTTTCCGCTAGCCGAGAAGAAAATAACAATAAATTTATTTTCTCACAGGTTGTCGGTTTTTTTTTTTTGAAAAATTTGAATTCTAAGTTCAATTCGAAGTTCAAAATGGCAATTTCACGGAATAATTATTCAATTTTTGTTGAAAATTAATTTTCTAGATTTAAATTAAAACATGCATTCAATTTGTCCTCTCTGAAGTTGTTCGGTTTTTGCGCCAGAAATACGGTACCAGGTCTCGACACGACAAATTTTTGTTAAATGGAAAACATGTGTGTGCGCCTTTAAAGAGTACTGTAATTTGTTGTCAAATACATTTTTATCGAAAAACTATTAAAAATCGATTAAAACCCCGAATATTTAAAATGACAGTACTCTTTAAAGGCGCACACCTTTTAGAATGAAAAAAAATCCTGTCGAGTCGAGACCCAGTACCGTATTTTCATCGCAGAAATCGAAAAATCGATAGTTTCCGACATTTTCGTGCTTTTTACCCAATTTTCCCCCCGAAAAATATGGATTTTTAGCTATATAAACTTGTACTTTTCCCCTATTTTCCCTCCCGTGAATGGGTTCCCTCCAAACTTTGCCCAAAACTGTCGTCAAATATGGTGTGGCGGTACCCGGCGGTGTTTGCACTGCTGACGTCGATTTGAGCCAATTTTGGAGCATTTTCCACGTATTTTAATGGGGATTTTCACTCATTTTTCATGGATTTTTTGCTATTCCAAAACAAAACAAAAAAAAATAAAAATTTCCAGCAAAATGTGGGTGATTTTCCTGCTGCTGGCCGCCGTGGTTTCGCCTATGTTCGGTGAAGTTGAAGAGTATAAAATTGATGTAGAGGAGTGCAAGGCGGCGGGATTCAATCCGGAGACTTTAAAGGTTTTTCTCCTGAAAATCTTGGCAAAAATCTGAAATTTTCGTAAATTTTCAGTGCGGATTATGCGAACGACTATCGGATTATCATCTGGAAACGCTGCTCACCGATTGTCTTCAGTGTTGTATTAAGGAAGAAGAGTTTAAGCACGAAGTACGCTTTAAAATTGGGATTTTTTTGTGAAAAAATCGATTTTTCCCGCTAGAAATCACCCAAAAATCGATTTTTTTTAAATTTCAGAAATATCCAACGGCAATTCTGGAAGTCTGCGAGTGCAATTTGGCTCGATTCCCACAAGTTCAAGGTGAAAATTGATTGGAAAAAGAGAATATGGCCCGAAAAATACCTCAAAAGCGAAAAAAACTAGCTTTTCACACTAACTGTCGATGATTTACGCGGCTCGTGTACTCCCCGAGGAGAAGATTTTGTAGTTTTTGGCAGAAATTCTTGATTTTGAGCCATTTTTGTTAAAATGTTTCGTTTTCAACGTTAAAAATGCTAATTTATCCTTATTTTTAGTATTTGAACATTAAAAAATGCCCGAAATAAGGGATATTTTGCCAAAAAAACCATAAAATCCTACTACTCGCGGAGTACACACGCTGCGTAAATCTACACGGGGCTGTGCTAGAGCTCATTTTTCTGAAAATCGAAAAATTCTGTTTCCCTATTTTTCGAGAGGATAAAAATCATTTTTCCAAGAATTTTCTGAAATTTCTCTATTTTTAGAAAATAAAACTATTTCATTCGAAAAGAAAGTTTCTGCCGATTTTTTGAAAAAAGTTTTTAAAAAAGCGAAAATATTATTATTTTTCCCTGAAAAATGTTTAAAAAAACTAGCTTTTCACACACACACGATGGTTTACGCGGCTCGTGTACTCCCCGAGGAGAAGATTTTGTAGTTTTTGGCGGAAATTCTATTTCAGATTTGGAACCATTTTTGTTGAAATTTTTCGTTTTCAATGCTAATTTATCTCTATTTTTAGTGTTTGAAAGCGAAATTCTGGGTAATTTTGGTGAAAAACAAGAAATTCTTATAAATACCCCGATTTACACGTTCAAATACTAATAAAAGTGAAAAATTTGCGATTGAAATTTAAAAAATTAGCGAAAAATGACCAAAAGCGAGTTTTTTTTTGCCGAAAAACCATAAAATCCTGTTTATCGAGAGAAAAAAGGGTAAAAAACTATTTTTAACAGAAAAAGTCTTAATTTTTTACGATTTGCTCGGAAAAATTTCGAAAATCGAAAAAATTTCAAGCTTTTTTTATTTTTATTTTTCATCAAAAACCCCGATATTTTCATAGAGCCATTAGGCCATTTGGGCTCGGCCGGGGTCGATTTACGGCGCGTTGCGTGTCGCGTCGCGGCTCAAAAAAATAATTTTCCGTGTGGAGTACACGACTTTCTCTTTTTTTCATTTTTGCAATAATAATTTTTATGATTTTATTCGAAAAAAACCGAAAATCGAAAAATAAAAAAACTTTTTTTTAAATTTTTCAGTGAAATTTTCAACACCCAAAAAATCAATAATTCCAGCATTCGTCCATAAGGATATGGCTCGTCAATTCGGTGGAAAAGTGAAAGTTAAGCATGTACGAGGTGTCCGACCACAAGTTGCACTGAAAGATGCCGATTTTAAGACAAAAGAGGTGCTCAGCGTTGAGAAATGGGATACCGATACGCTCATCGACTTTTTCAATCAATGGCTCGAATAATTTTTTGTTATTAAATTCGATTTTCACCCCATATTTTCCTGACTCTCTCTCTCCATGTTTTCACTGGTATTTTTTAAATTATTTTCCAATTTTTTTTGCTGTAGTGGGCTGGTTAATAAAAGCAACAAGGTTCCGATATTTTCATTTTTCACATTAATTTCAGATTTTCATCACGACTCTTCTAGAATATTCCAAGCTTCTCCCTTTCATTTCATAATTACATTATCCTCCCCCACAGGGAGAAGGAACAAGTAAAATGAGAAGAAAACTAAAAATAATCGAATTATTACTGACTATGAGCTACAAATAGAGCTATAGTGGACCACTTGGCTCCAGTTTTGCCGGAAATTGATTACCTGAGCTCAGGCGCCTCCTGAGCCATTTTCGGCTTCTAATTGCCAGTTTGCCGGTTTGCAGGAATTTTTCATTTTCAGCAAATTGCCGGTTTCGCCAATTTGCCGGAATTTTTCATTTTCAGCAAATTGCCGGTTTGCCAATTTTCCGGAAATTTTAATTTCCGGCAAATTGCCAGTTTTCTGATTTGCAGGAATTTTTCAATTCCGGCTAATTGCCGGTTTGCCAATTTGCTGGAAATTTTCATTTTCAGAAAATTGCCGGTTTGCCAATTTGCCGGAAATTTTCATTTCCGGCAAATGTCAAGTTTTCTGCTTTGCTGGAATTTTTTATTTTGGGCAAATTGCCGGAATTTTCATTTACGGCAAATTTCCGTCTTGCAGGAAGTTTTCAATTCCGGCAAATTGTCGGTTTTCTACTTTGCCGGAAATTTTTATTTTCGGCAAATTGCAGGTTTGCCAATTTGCCGGAAAATTTCAATTCCGGCAAATTGCCGGTTTTTCGATTTGCCGGAAATTTTCAATTCCGGCCGATTGTCGGTTTGCCAATTAGCCGGAAATGGCCATTTTAGCAAATTGTCGGTTTGCCAATTTGCCGGAAATTTTCAGTTCAGGCAACTTGCCGATTTTCCAATTTGCCTGAAATGTTCAATTTCGGCAACTTGCCGGTTTTCCGATTTGCAGGAAAATTCCAATTCCGGCAAATTGTCGGTTTTCCGATTTGCCGAATATTTTAATTTTCGGCAAATTGCCGGTTTGCCAATTTGCCGGAAATTTTTATTTTCGGCAAACTGCCAGTTTTCTGCTTTGCCGGCAATGTTCATTTTCGGCAAATTGCCAGTTTTCCAATTTACCGAAAATGTTCATTTTCAGAAAATTGCCGGTTTTCTGCTTTGCCGGAAATTTCAATTCCTGCAAATTGTCGGTTTTCCGATTTGCCGGTTCATCAATTTTCCGGAAACTTTCATTTTCGGTTAATTGCCAGTTTGCCGGAAGTTTTTATTTTCGGCAAGTAGCCGGTTTTCCGATTTGCCGCAATTTTCGTTATAATTCTGAAAATTTCTGCAATTTAGAGAATTTCGGCGCACATTACGGGAACACAAAGTCCTGAGAATGCGTATTGCACAATATATTTGACGCGCAAGATATCTCGTAGCGAAAACTACAGTAATTCTTTAAATGACTACTGTAGCGCTGTTGTGTCGATTTACGGGCTCGGTCAGCGATATTCGATTTTGTAAGGATTCCACCCTTTTCACTTCTCATTTTACATAAATAAATACTAATTTATTTGTCTGTAAATTCTCTCTGATAATTTACAGAAAGAACGGACGAAATCGGTCGAGGACAACGATTTCTACAGCGAAGGCAATCCGCGAGGAGGAGAAACTCCAGTTCAAACCGCCGCCAAGCTACAGAAGGTCGCATTGTCGCGCCGAGACCCGTCGTCGTTAAAGGCTGCGTCTTTAACCCGGAAATGCCTATATAAGGAGAGGACGACGCTCATTTGTGATCATTTCTTAACTCTTTAACCCGTTACTTGTCGTTTTCCCTTTTCTCTCGTTTACTCTGTTTCGACGATGCAATTAGTCTGTTCCCTTTTACTTAATAAACCCTTATAAGATCGATCAGTGTGCGTGAGTGGCAGTTACATCCTATACCTTTATTATTTTCCTCCGGTTTCTTCGTATTATTTTCTTAATTTTCGCCTAATTTTAATATTCTATCGAGAAATAAATGATTAAAATTCATTTCATATATGGAGCCCGTAAATCGACACATCAGCGCTACAATAGTCATATAAAGAATTACTGTAGTTTTCGCTACGAGACATTTTGCGCGCCAAATATGTTGTGCAGTACGCATTCTCAGAATTTTGTGTTTGCGTAATAGTAATTCTCCAAAAAACTGTTTGTTCTAGTCTGAAAAATCCGTATAGGCTTTCACTAAATGGCCTCCTGGATAGAAAACTAGGCCTCCAAACTAGTCATCAGGTTCAAAGTTCCGAGAAAAAAAATTCTGCAGAACTCGATTTTCTAGAATTTCCCTGAAATATGCACAATCTTTAAACTGGGCAGGTGCAAAAACTTGCGTAATCCTCGATTCTTGAACTTTGAGCAGCTTCTCCTCGCCTGCTGCTCCTCACCTATTCAAACTTCACACGCCTCCTAGCCGTACTAATAATGGATGTAATTATCCAGTTTTTTTTCTTTTTTTCTGGTCGAGCGCAAATTAAAAAAAAAAATTTTTTTTAATGCGTGTACATTTTCCCGGAGCTCACTCACTCAAAAAATGAGCTACTTGGATTACACTTTTGACTGAATTGATGAATTCTAAATTCAGAATTCATCAGTGCCCTCCGCAACTAAGATATTCAGCAAGAGTAGCTCATTTCGACGGCAAAGCCAATATCATGAATATTCGATTAGAAGGAGCGTGTAGAGATATAAAACAACTTTTTTTTCTATTATGTGCTCTGGAAGACGGGCTCCGGCTCACGAATAGAGTCTATTTCCCCACCCGTGTTTTTTTGATTTTTCTCGGATTTTTTTTCAGTTCAAGCTTGAGGCTCAAGCTCAGAAGCTGTCGAAAACTCGAATTCCTTTAATTCATCATTCCTTTCGGATTACTATAAATATGTTTGTTCTTCTTCTTCTAAGCTCTGTGAAAAATAAATACATGTGCTAATGGCAGTTTGTCTTGCCATCCGTGTCAGTTTCAGTCGATCATGATGTCGTTTTTTTTTATGATAGAGTGCTCATTCTGTCGTATTTTCACCATTTAAAAGATACGCCAGTTTTCAGGCGGTTTTGGTGTCAGAGAGCCCCAGTTCGGATTGATCTACAAAAAATGCGGGAAAAGTGACGCAGAGTTGTCAACTGATTTCGCATGATTAATAACTTTCTGACGTCACATTTTTTTTGGGCAAGGATCTCCCGTATTTTTTGTAGATCAAACCGTAATGGGACAGCCTAGAGTACCCCATTTCGGTTTGATCTACGTAGATCTACGAGAATCGCGGGAATATTGGCGCAGACTTCTGAACTGATTTAGCGTGCTGACGTCACAATTTTTGGGAAAGAAATTCCCGCATTTTTTGTAGATCAAACCGCGATAGGACAGCTTGACACCACGTGGAACCTCGTTTCCAGAATTTCGAGTATTTTTTGTCGGAGTTATGGCGGAGTTAGACAGTTTACCTTATCACGGGTTCGCAAAGCTTGGAGAATGCGTATTGCGCAACATATTTGACGCGCAAAATATCTAAACTACAGTAATTTTTTACATGACTACTGTAGCTCTTGTGTCGATTTATGGGCTTAATTTTTTGAAATTAATTGATCAAATATGCTGTGCAATACACATTCTCAGAATATTGTGTCCCCGTAATACAAGATTGTTGAAAAAACGGAAGTTTTCGTGACATTGAGTTGAAGCTTTTGGAAATTCTTTGAGTTTGTAGACGGTGTAAGGGATAGTAACGGGGGGTCCCGTAGCAGTCGTGGTGGTGCCAGGCTGTCTCATTACGGTTTGATCTACAAAAAATGCGGGATTTGTTTGCTAAAAAATGTGACGTCAGCACGTTCAAATCAGTTGAAAACATTGCGTCTCTTCTCCCGGCATTTTTGTAGATCAAACCTTTTTCAGTAGCACAGATACGAGAATTCCTGCCAGACCCGAAAGTAGGCAGGCACGTAGGCATTTTAAAAATGCCTACTTCTTATCCCAGAGACGATCCATTTGGAGTTCTCCACAGTTGAGATGTACGGAGCCAATTTTTCCACGTTTTCTTTTGAGTTCTCACTATAGAAAAGCCCAAACAATGTACACGTGGTGTCAGGCTGTCCCATCATGGTTTGATCTACAAAAAATGCGGGAATGTTTTGCCCAAAAAAGAATGTGACACCAGAATGTTCTTGTTGACAACTCTGCGTCTCTTCTCCCGCATTTTTGTGTAGATCTACGTAGATCAAGCCGAAATGAGACACTCTGACACCACATGAATGTCGAGATATTCCTTTTTAGCTGAACAATCATATTTCTCTTCTGGTCTTTCCAATCTCTCTTGCAAATTCCCATAAACCAATTTCCAGATGCATTTCCAAATTCAAGCACTCATCTTCGCCACGCTTCTCCTCATCCCAACAGAGCAGAGTGTTCCAGAAGGTGTTTCAGACGATAAGGAGATTGCAGAACCTTCATGGAAGAATATGGATGACGGCGACGAGGCAATGTACTATGTCTCGCCATCTCTTGAGGACCGCCACAGCCTTTATCGTGATCTTCGTGAGTCTTACGACGATTTATCGATTTTTTTGGTGGTTATATATATTTTTTTGCAGGATCAATCCGCGGAAGATACTACAAATCATCATTCCCATACTACAAGGGACTCGGAAGAAAGTGAAAATAATCATAAATGTTTTGTTGAATAATGTATTTATAAAGGTTTTTGTCGTGAAAAAAAAATAATTAGATTTTTCTCCTAATTTCAGGAAATTACGATGAAAAGCTATGAAAATTTGGAAAAATTTGCTTTTTTTGTCCTCGAGGAGAAGATCGTTCAGTTTTTGGCTAAAATGCTCTTTTTTAGAGATTTAAAGTTGAAAACATGGGTTTTTGCCCTTTTGAACGTTAAATTCGAAATAAAAAACACCGGGGTTCTGGCCTTTCTCATTGAATTTTCGCGTTCCATTGACAATCGCCTGATGGACAACGCGTGGAGGTGTCGTGTACTCCACACGGACAACAAACTCTAGTTTTACAACTAAAACGAGCCGCGACGCGACACGCAACGCTCCGTAAATCTACACAAAATCTCTCCGACCCAAAATGGCCTAGTTCGGCAAACTCTGCCATTTCGATTTATGAGGGAAGCCAGGAATTCCGTTTAAAAAAATAGTGAAACCTGTTGAAAATCCCGAGTTTTCGGGGAAAACGCAGAAAATCGCGGGGATTTTATCTTTGAAAGTTGTGACGCGTCGATAACTTTGTATTTTGAAAAATTAGCCGATTTTCTGGCCAAAATTGCAAGTTAACAAGACTCTCGGTGGTGCGAAAAAATCGATTTTCTAGCGGAGATCCGACGGAAAGATATATTAATCGTAGTTGTGACGTAGTTTTCAATGATTTTCACGATTTTTGATGCGCAATTTCTGCAGAAATCCCACATATTTTGCACGAAAATCGGCTACAAAACATGAAATATCACACTGAAATTGCTTTAAAATGAAACTGCGCGGCGGGCTTGCGTGCGGCTCCCCGCCCACTTTTCCGTGCCGCATCGCAAATATTTGTTTGTTTTTAGAGTGTTTTTGCGGGAAAATCACTGAATTTTTGCATTTTTTCCATTTTTTCCGGCCGAAAATTGCAAAATTAACGCAAAAACTGCTAGATTTCAGTTGTTTTAACTCGAAAAAGTCATTTTCTCCCTGAAAAAATCAATATTCCTCTCAATTTTCCTAATTTCCTCGTAAAATCTCGATTTTCCAACTATAAAATCCAATTTTTCAGGCCGTATGCTCCTTGCTTAAACCCTAGGAAGCTTCACGATGCCTGATCCACCGAAAAGTACGCGAAAAACCCCAAAAAAAAATTCATTGAAAACCTGAAATTATTGCAGGAGATCCCAAAGAGCCGACTCCGTTGGTGCTTATGAACCCGGAGCTCCGTGTTCGTCAGCTTCGTTACGCAGCAAACATTGAGGCCAGCCAAATGGTTCCGTTGGCTAGGTACTGCACGATTTACCGGATTTTTTGACGGAAATTTGAAGAAAATCATTTAAAAACTAGGAATTTCAGCGAAAAAAAACCAAAAAAAGTGATTTTTTCCGCCGAAAAGTTGCCAAAATAATGCAAAAACGCTAGATTTCAGCTTTTTAAATCGTAAAAAACATTTTCTCTCTGATAAAATGCTGGAAAAAACCCATTTCGAGTTTTCGGACAATTTCTCACTGAATTTTTTATCGAAAAATTTTATATTTTCAACTGAATTTCTCATGAAAAACACAGAATTTAAGACAATTTTTCACTGAAAATTCGTTAAAATGGGTCTCTCCGTAGAATGTGTCCTGCAAATCTTGATTGTTTTGCAAGGAGGTAACGTTCCAAGTTGAAGTTCCAGCCTCGAATTTCTGCAGCGTCGATAAGACCGGTGACAGTTCTTTTGAGTCTCAACGTGGATCCAGCATTACAAGTCCAAGTTTCACTAGCATACAGGAGGGCTGGTAGCACATTTTGCTTGAAGAGGATGATTCTTTCCTTGTTTGGCATGATTCTCAAGACTTCTTTGATTCCAACCAGAGCACCCCAACCTGCTCTTATTCTCCTCGAGATCTCTTCGTCAATTGAGCCCGAAATGTCGATCCAGCGACCCAGATAGCGGCAGCCAGGCACGGGAATGATGGGGGATCCGTTGAAAAGGATGTCTTGGCTCCGGCAAAACTTGTTCTTCAGAAGAACAGTCTTTGACTGATTGATCTTGAGTCCGTAATTAGAACTTATTCGGTCCAAAATTTCCAGTCGTTCTTGAACTTCTTCCGGTGTGGAGCATATCAAGACTACGTCATCCGCAAATTCGAGTCTTCTTATGTGTCTGCCTTCCACACTGATGCCAACTCCAGCGAGCTCGTTGTCGCAATCCGTCAGAATAGCTTGGAGAGCAGCACTGAAGAGAGCTGGGGAAGCTGAGTCGCCTTGACGAATCCCGGTGCAGAGGTTGACTTTGAGCTTCTTATCGTGCACTGTGATCTCAGCTTGTCCTCCCTCCATCAACTCCTGTATCATCTTGCGCATGGCGGGATCGGCTCCTGCTCTTTCAAGACTGGAAACCACAGAAGAGTGGGATATTTTGTCGAAAGCCGTCTGGTAGTCAATGAATAGAAGAAGGAGTGGGAGCTGGAATTCGTTGCACTTTTCGATGAGCATGGTGAGGCTTTGGATGTTGTCAGCACAGCATCTCCCTTTCCTAAAGACTTTCGTCTGACTTTCGTCCAGGTAGCTCTCCAAGGTTGGTGTCAGCCTTCTGGTCAGAATGCTCGAGAACATTTTGCTCAGAATGGGGAGGAGCGAGATTGGCCGGAAGTCTTTAATCTTGGTGGCTTTTGCCTTTTTTGGTATCAGCTTGACATCCGCTATTTTCCAAAGATCAGGTACCTTGTTGTGGTGGAGGATGTCGTTGAACAGAGCAGTTACTGAGTCTACAACAGTGTCTCCTCCATTCTTGAGCATCGCAGCGTCCACGTTGTCGAGGCCTGGAGCAGATTTGGTCTTGAGTTTTCTGATCTCCAGACGTACTTCGCATTTGAGAATGGCTGGGACGGGATCAGAATTTGGAGGATTGGAATTGGGATTTCGCGGGTGACTTGGAGAGCTCGTGGGAGCCTCGTATAGCGTCTTGAAGTGAGATTCGACGATTTTCCGGATTTCGATGCGGTTGGCCGTGAGAGATCCGTCAGGCCATTCGAGATATTGCAAGGGGATTTCGGCAGGGATGGATTTATTCAAGATTTTTGAAGATCTTTTCTTCCGACAAGCTTCAAGAATCGAGTCGTACTTTTGAGTGAGATCTTCCGTTATCGATTTCCTTGCCTCTTGAGACAGTTTACGGAGCTTGGCAATATCTGGAACGGAGGATTCAAGAACTTGTCTCCTCTCTTGCAGAATCATGATAGTCCTTTGGCTGAATTTGTGCGGTTTGTGAGCGGGAAGTGGAACCAGCCCTTGGCGTAGGGTCTTGACGAAGGAATCGTACGAACCGAGGGTTGCGTGTTTTCTTAAATCCTTGATGGCGTCTTCGTAGAGAGTCCAGTCTCTCTCCTTACCAGTGGATGGCGGTCTCCTTGACTTGAATGCGTGGTCTCGTTCGGATTTGACTGAGATAACCCATCTCGAGCGGATAAGACGGTGATCACTGAGATTGTGGAGATTGGGGAATGTACTGACATCCTCCACAAGATCGATCCTATTTGAGATGAAGAAGTCAATTTCCGTCCTCCCAACACCCTTCTTTCCTGCAAATGTCCATCTGCTCGCGAGTCTTTTACGGAATCTTGAGTTCAGCTGGAAGAGACGAGTGGATGCAAGGAAATTGAAGAAGAAGTCTCCGTGGTTGTTGGAATTTCCGAAGACGTTCCCGCAGATCCAGGGGGCTAGTTCATCGTTAGTGGAGCATGAGGTGGCGGCGTTGAAGTCTCCTCCGAGAACGATTGGACCTTTGAAAGATTTCCTGAGTTGAATGTATTCAGCCCGGAGTCTCTCGAAGAAGCGCTTAGCGTCGTTTTCGGACCGACTTTTACAAACTGGAGCATAGACGTTGAGAACCATGATCTTGACTTTTCGGAATTCCAGTTCAAGAGAAGCAATGCCTACGCCAATCCACGAGACGTTTATGACTTCGAGATCTTGGCATTTCTTTACGAAGAAGCCCAGTCCCAAGTCTTTACTGTTGGTTTTTGGCGAGAAGAGCAGTTGGAATTCAGGTTGATCGATGGAGGCCATGGAGAAGAAGCGCGTCTCTTGGAGATTGACGACATGGCATGTGGAATTCTTGAGGTATTCAACCCCTGATGCGAGTCTAGGACCGAGCAGAGATTGAGCGTTCCATGAGCCGAGGTGGAAATGGCTCTTCTTTAATTCCGATCTGGTGGTCTTCCGTAGTTGGCCCCCGGCAGACCTCAAGGGCGAAGACCGTGGCCCTAGTGAACTTGATTGCCGGGTTGTTGATCCATCGGTTTTTCTTTTGGTTTTTGAGTTTTTAGTAATAATTGGTGTCCTACTGGGCTGACTTACTAGGCCAAGCCAGATTGCCGGAGCACGGACGTCGCCAAGACCTGGGGAGGCCGCCAAGAACGGGAGCATTGGACGCTGCTACCGATCAGGACGAATGGCAGTTTGGGTCGTTTAGCCTACTTCTCTCCTACCTGGTGACCAACTCCAGGAACAAGCGAGCTTGGGGGAGAGAAGCGTTTCCACCTTTTCGCCACTTTGAGGCACTACCCATGAAATTTTCAGACAAAATTTATCGAAAATTCCTTATTAAAGATAACAAAATTTAAAAAGAAGTATATTTTAGGACGAAAAATAGCAAAATTAAAGAAAAATACGCATTTTCGGACAATTTCAACTGAATTTTGCAGAAATTTCGAAAAATGTTCATTTTTCAGTCGGATTTTTGTAGTTTTTCATTTAAAAAAAAACGGATTGTAACACAAAAAATGAAATTTTAGTACTATTTTCCACTGAAATTCATCAAAAAATCGATATTTTCAACTGAATTTTATAACGATTTCGAATATTTTTCGAAAAAAATTCAGTTTTCTGTCGAATTTTGGCAGTTTTGATGGAAAAACACAAAATTTCCACTGAAATTCATCAAAATGCTATATTTTCAACTGATTTTTATAGAAATTTCGAATAATTTTCCAATTTTCAGCTAAATTTTGGCAGTTTTCCATAGAAAAAAGGCGAATTTTAACTCAAAATTTTAAATTTTCAGACACTTTTCCACTGAATTTTATCAAAAATTTTGAATATTTTTCAATTCCCAGTCCAATTTCGGCAGTTTTTGATGTAAAAACACAAATTTTAATCTAAAAATTATTTTTTTTTTGTTGTCCACAGAAATTCATTTAAACCTCTATATTTCCAAAAATTACAACGTTTTTAAACTAAAAACCATGAAAATGCTCGTTTTATGGGAATTTTTCTGAAAAAAAAAATCAATTTACAGTCGGATTTTGGCAGTTTTCGACGGAAAATCACAAAATTTGACTTAAAAATTAAAATTTTCAGACAATTTTCCACTGGAATGCATTAAAAATTCCTTATTGTCAACTGAATTTTATAGAAATTTCGTATTTTTTTCAATTTTCAGTCGGATTTTGGCAGTTTTTTATAGAAAAAAAGCGGATTTTAACCTGAAAATTGATATTTTCAGACAATTTTCCACTGAAATTCATTTAAAATTCCTTATTTTCAACTGAATTTTATTTTAAAAAGTCGAATTTTTTTCTTTAAATTTTTTTCCTCTTCTTTCAGTCGGATTTCGGCAGTTTTCGATGAAAAAACACACAAAATTTCCACTGAAATTCATCAAAAATGCTATGTTTTTTATAGAAATTGTTCATTTTTCAGTCGAATTTTGGCAGTTTTCCATAGAAAAAAAAGGCGAATTAAAATTACAAACAAAAATTTAAATTTGCAGACAATTTTTCGCTGAAATTAATTTTTATAAGTTCCTTATTTTAAACTGAATTTTATGAGAAAATAAAAATTTTTTCCTTAAAAATTCAGTTTTCTGTCGAATTTTGTGGCAGTTTTTGATGGAAAAACACGAAATTTCCACTAAAATTCATCAAAAATTTCATATTTTCAGATACTACGAAGTGCTAATCGATCTTTCTGCAATGGGCCTCGAATATCTAAAATCAATGAAGCTTGAACGTGCATTTATCATATTCAAACGTATCGAATATTTCATTTATCACCGTCTACTCAATCATACCGGCTACAAAACCTTCGAATCAGCTGCAAAAGCTCAAATAATGCGTCGAATTCCAATGATAATGTATGTCGCCCAACAGCTTATCATTGATTTTGTGATGCCTGTCTATGAACGACAGGCGGCCTATTTCCGATATGAAGAGCTTCAGCGACGGCTTAAAATTCTGAATCCAGACGCTTGGCGGATGTATATGACGGAATTCGCTCAGAGAGAAGCACAGTTTTATCGGGAAGCTGAACGAATTTCTACACGATTTGGTGTGGAACTTCAGAGCTTTTTACCTCAGGAAGTGCTCCCCGATGAGCATCATCCGTCGAATTTTCCGCCGAGAACTTTTCCCGGTAAAATTGAAGAATTATTGCGTCGATTCGCACGTTTTGCACCTCAAAAATGCTTTTAAAAAAGTTGACTTTTTTGGTGAAAAATATACGAAATTTCTATAAAATTCAGTTGACAATAAGGAATTTTTAATGCATTCCAGTGGAAAATTGTCTGAAAATTTCAATTTTTAAGTCAAATTTTGTGGTTTTCCGTCGAAAACTGCCAAAATTCGACTGTAAATTGATTTTTTTATCAGAAAAATTCCCAAAAAACGAGCATTTTCATGGTTTTTAGTTTAAAAAGTTTAAGTTTAATTGGAAAATTATTCGAAATTTCTATAAAAATCAGTTGAAAATATAGCATTTTGATGAATTTCAGTGGAAATTTTGTGTGTTTTCCATCAAAACTGCCAAAATTCGACAGAAAACTGAATTTTTTTCGAAAAATATTCGAAATCGTTATAAAATTCAGTTGAAAATATCGATTTTTTGATGAATTTCAGTGGAAAATAGTACTAAAATTTCATTTTTTGTGTTACAATCCGTTTTTTTTTAAATGAAAAACTACAAAAATCCGACTGAAAAATGAACATTTTTCGAAATTTCTGCAAAATTCAGTTGAAATTGTCCGAAAATGCGTATTTTTCTTTAATTTTTTTGCCAAAATTGCTATTTTTCGTCCTAAAATATAAGGGAAAAAATTCAAAAACTTCCCAGTTTCTGGAAAAAATGAAATTTTTAACGTAATTTTAGTTTCAAAAATGTGTGAATGTGTCGAATTTCTAGTTTAATTTCTGTGGTTTCATAAGAAAATCAGCTTAAAATATGGTATTTTCGGTAAATTTCAGTGAAAAATGGTCTGAAATTATCAATTTTTAGATTAAATTGTGTGTTTTACTATCAAAAACTCTCTGAAAAAAATTGAAAATTGGCTAAAAATGCAATTTTTCGAAAAAAAATCTGATAAATTTCTGGTGTGAGAAATCATTTTTAAAAATTTGTAGAAAACCAAAAAAAAAACCGCATTTTCTGAAATTTTTCATTAAAAATGCGAATTTTAAAAATTTCACTCGAGTTCCACGAAATTAGTGTGAAAATCGCTAAAAATTTGGAAATTTCAGCCATTTTTCACTGATTTAGGCCAATTTTGGGCCAACATTTACATTAAAAATGTGCAATTTCGAAGCAAATTTTTTTGAAAATTGGTGAAAAGCTACAATTTTCCATTTTACATTTTAAAATTACAAGCAATTTCCCTGCAAAAAGTAGCTTTATAGCTATTTTTCCGCTGAAAATGTATGAAAATTGCTTTAAAAAATCTGAAATTTTCCACTAAAAATGTGAATTTTCATTCATTTTCTCGAAAAATCCGTTTTTTTTGGATTTTAACGTAATTTTAATGGTTTTTTCACCCAAAATTCTCGAAATTTCCAGATTTTCCCCGCATTTTCATCAAATTTACCCACTTTTTTTTTGCAGTTTTTGCAGGAACGCCAAATAAACCAAAAACCAATGAACAAATGTCGGCTTCACGTATTTTTCCATTTAAACATTTTGCAATTTTGTAAAATTCCATCGAAAAACCTCAAAATACACATTATTTTTAAACATATTTTTGCGTTTTCCACTGAAATTTTGTGTGAAAATTGGAAAAGTTTTTTGGAAAAGCAAATTCAGGGCGAATTTGTCTGAAAATTGCAGAAAATCTGAAATTTTCTACAAAAAAAAGCCAATTTTCAGCCATTTTCGTTCCGACAGCAAAAAAAAAGTGGGTCAAAATTTGATGAAAATGCGGGGAAAATCTGGAAATTTCGAGAATTTTGGGTGAAAAAACCATTAAAATTACGTTAAAATCCAAAAAAAAACGGATTTTTCGAGAAAATGAATGAAAATTCACATTTTTAGTGGAAAATTTCAGATTTTTAAAGCAATTTTCATACATTTTCAGAGGAAAAATAGCTATAAAACTACTTTTTGCAGGGAAATTGCTTGTAATTTTAAAATGTAAAATGGAAAATTGTAGCTTTTCACCAATTTTCAAAAAAATTTGCTTCGAAATTGCACATTTTTCAAGTAATTTTGGCCCAAAATTGGCCTAAATCAGTGAAAATGGCTGAAATTTCCAAAATTTTTAGCGATTTTCACACTAATTTCGTGGAACTCGAGTGAAATTTTTAAAATTCGCATTTTTAATGAAAAATTTCAGAAAATGCGGTTTTTTTTTTGGTTTTCTACAAATTTTTAAAAATGATTTCTGACACCAGAAACTTATCAGATTTTTTTCTAAAAATTGCATTTTTAGCCAATTTTCAATTTTTAATTTTCTAAAAAAAAAAAAAAAACAAAAAAAAATGCCAATTTTCAGCCATTTTCATCTGAATTTTCCAGAAAAGCTCCAAATTTACACAGAAAATTCGGAAAACTTCTCTCAAAAATTCGAATTTCGATTCATTTTTCACGAAATTTTAAGCCAAATTTCATAAAATCGATGTAAAAATGCAAAATTTTCCAAAAACCCCCAAAATTTCCCACTTTTTTGCAGTCGGGACGTTGAATAAACCAAAAACCAATGAACAAATGTCGGCTTCACGTATTTTGGATGCAGCAATACTTGCAATGAATACAAATACAAATTTACCGCCAATTGCTGGAGATCAACCAGTTGATACACTTATTCGAAATATTAATTCAATGATGAACAATGCGTTGACCAACTTTTTTCAGACGAAAAATCAAGAGGAACAGGAAAGGTAGGGGGTGATAATTGAGAGATGATTTTTTTGATAGAAAAATCACAAAATTTCAGTTTAAAAACATGAAAATTCATCAAAAAATCACTTTTTTTTGGTGAATTTTCAACAAATTTATCACTTTCACTTAAAGGTGGTGTAGTCGAATTTTTTTTATTGCCTTATTAGACTCAAAATTGTTTGAAAACACTGAATTTCATAATGAAACTTCTTGAAAACTTTTCGGAAAAAAGTTATGACGGCTCAAAAAATGAGCTAAAATTAGTTAAAATTGGAAATTTGACCGCCTTGTCAATGTCGCAGCGGCGAGTTTTGGTTTAAAAAAATCAATAATCTCGCCGTCCATTGACTTTAAGATACACTGCAACTTTTTCCTCACGAGGGACGAGGAAAAGTGGTTTCTAGGCCATGGCCGAGGGGCCGACAAGTTTCAGCGGCCATTTATCTTGCTTTGTTTTCCGCCTGTTTTCTTTTGTTTTTCATCGATTTTTTTCGTTTTTTCTTATTAAAACTGATAAATAAATATTTTTTGCAGATGCTAAAACAATTTCCAAGTAAAAAAATCATGTATTCTGGGCAAGTGGGCAAGCAGCGGTGAAAGTGGTCAATGCAATATGATGGATTACGGGAATAAAAAACCTAAACTTTTTCTGGAACATGATACATATGCTGCTTAAATGCTGAGACTACCTGATTTTGAGGTGATTTTGATTTTGAGAGTTTTGAGGTTTTCAAAATTCACTTTTTGTGCGAAAATCTCGACTTTTTCACCGAAAAAGTTGAATTTTGGAAACCTCAAAACTACAATGCCCACTTTCACCGCTGTTTGCCCACTGAATACATGATTTTTTACTTGGAAATTGTTTCAGCATCTGCAAAAAATATTTATTTATCACTTTTAATAAGAAAAAACGGGAAAAATCTGTGAAAAATAAAAGAAAACAGGCGGAAAACAAAGCAAGATAAATGGCCGCTTAAACTTGTCGGCCCCTCGGCCATGGCCTAGGAACCACTTTTCCTCGTCCCTCGTGAGGAAAAAGTTGCAGTGCCCATATTCCAAGACCCTCAACAACGCCGTGCCAGAGTTTTCAGAGAAGCATTCCCCGATTTTATGCGTGCAATGGCAATTCCACACGATAAGGATCTAGTGCTCGAGCTTCCACAATCAGCCGATTGTCGGAACACTTATTCGCCACGTGTCGGCCATATGTACGGAGTCCCGCCAGGAGGATCAGCAGCAGCCGACGCTTTACGGGTTCCCCAGGCTGAAGAGCACCGGCAACCTGGAGAATATCAGCCAAAACAGTCACTGGATACGTATATCGGCTTGCTCACAAAGACTTTTGAGCACAATTCGGCGGATGCTACTGGCTACAAGGTTCTACAGTATCAGGTAGATCATACGACATCGCCGAGCACCGCCGGATTTATGCTCTTTTTGGATCCAATTGTTCCAGCAGCGGTTCAGCAGGCTTCAGCTCCACCGCCGGCTCCTCCTCAGCTTCAGGGAATTGATTTGGCGACGATTTTGCAGTCTTTTGGGGCTCCGGGAGCAGCTCCTCAGATGATCCCTGAACTGGACCCCGGGCCGCCTCGGCTGGGCCCTCCAACCCTCCCACTGGTGCCTCCAATCAATCCAGTTGAAACTGAGAGTTCACTTGGAGTATGGGCAAAACGTGGTGGAGCCCGTGATGGTCTTGGAAGCCTTGGACTCCTCTCGGAGTTGGATCGGGCTCGAGATGTGCTCGACGCGGTGCCCCCGCTACCGCCTGGTGGGATTCATGGAGCTCAGCAGCAGCAGCAGGCTGTTAGAAAACGACCGGATTCACACCAGCAACAACAATCGGAGGAGAATCGGAGGAAGAGAATGTCCACTGGAGCGAGGAGTGTATGTGTGCCCGAAATTTGAAAAGAAAATTGTGGAAATTTGTGGAAAACTGCTAAAAATTTGAATTTCAGAGCTCAAATTCCAGAAAAAGGCCAAAATTTGAATTTTTGCCCTAAAATTTGTGAAAAACCTGCAAAAATTGTTTTAGTCCTGAAATTTTTGTAATTAAGCTGAAAAATGTTTTTTATAGCTGACTTTTTGTGAAATTAAACCCAAAAATTTGCGATTTTGGTTGGAATTATTGAAAAAAAAAGAATCGAGAAATTCTGAAAGTTTTCAGAAAAATTGGGCGAAATTTTTTGAATTTCGGTTGAAATTTAAGATAAAAAACAAAAATTTTGGAAAAAAAGTTGAAAAGTTGTTGGATTTCAGAGGAATTTTACGACGCTAAAATTCCAGAAAAATAGGCAAAATTTGAATTTTTGAGCTTAAATTTCTGAAAAAAAAAACACAGTAAAAAAATGTGTAAAATGTTTCAAATTCAGCTTAAAAATTCAAATTTAGCGCTGCAAATTTTCCGGAACACGGCAAAATTTTTGAATTTTATGCTGAAAAAAACCCCCCCCCCCCCCCCCAAAATTATCGATTTTCGCTGAAATTTGCACTTTTGGCCTGAAATTTAAAAAAAAAAAAGAAAAACCAACGATTTATAAGAAAATTTTGAAATTTTCCAGAAAAAACGCCCTGAAAATTGGAAAATTAATGCATTTTAAAATTCAGAATTTTGCTCTGTTTTGCATAAAATTACACTGGAAATTTCAAATTTTACTCTCAAAATTCTTTGATTTTTCCATTAAAAAACCCCCCATTTTTTGCAGGATCTCGGATTTGGAGGCCCCGGGCCCAGTGGAAGTTATGGACCACCACAATGAACATTTTGACATCTACTTTCTACATATTTGTGCATAATTTTTCCCCCTTTTTTTCACTTTACCCACACACAAAAAATTCCCCAAAAAATCATGTAAATCCGAAGATTTTGATTTAAAAATCGATAAAATCGATCGATTTCAGCTAAAAATGAACATTTTCAGATACTTTTAAGCCGAAAATCGGAAAAATTTGAAGATTTTGACCGAAAATTCGATAAATTTCAGAAAATCAAAGTTTGGAGCTTTTAATCCCAAAATGAGCATTTTCAAGGATTTCTGAGCTGAAAATCTGAAAAATTTGAACATTTTGACCTAAAAATTAGCAATTTCGAGAGTTTTCAGCCCAGAAAAATGGATTTTCAAAAATTTCGCCAAAAAAAAAGCAAAAAATGCAAAATTTTCCATTCAAATTCAAGAATTTTGAATGAAAAATTTCAAAGAAATTCGCACCAAAAATTGCTTTAAAATCGTGAAAATTACGACTATTTTTCACTCAAATATTCAAATCTCCCGCCGACCGCATATTTTGTACTGTATTTATTTTTTTCTGAAATTTTCCACTAAGAAATGTGAATACCCTCCATATTTCCACCATTACCCTTTCAGTTTTTCATGTACTTTGTTTCCCCAGCCCAGCCGCCCAGCTCTCCATATTCACCAATATTTCAACGGGTTTTCCAAAATTATTTTAAATTTTTTCCACAAATTTTTTTTTCCTAACTTATCATGAATTTATGCTCAAATTTTTCGCGATTTCCCCTGAATTTTCGGTGAAAATCCACTTATATCTGAAGGCTTTTTTTAAATCGATTTTTGTGAATTTAAAAATTTTAAATCATTTTTTTTCACCAATTTCTTGCAGAAATGGAAACCAGAAGACGTTCTTCACGTCTTCAACAACAAACTACGTCTGATTTAAATGCTCGAGAGGAGCCTCAACCATCGGAACCACCGGTGAAAAGAGCTCGCGGAGCCAAGAAAAACGAGGTTCGCCGCGGGGATTTTTTCAGCGAAAATCCATGAAAATCTTGAAAAAAATTTGACGATTTTGCCGAATTTCTAACCAAAAATAGCAACTTTGGCCATGTTTGACCCCAAAATGTACGAAAATATGAGAAAAAAATAATTAATTTCGAAGAATTCTTAAGAACATTTGGATGAAAATTCGTTTTCATCACATTTTTCGATTAAAATTGTAATTTTAAGTTTTTACAGTAAAAAATCGAAAAAATTGTAATTTTTTGACCTAAAAATCTTTAAAAATCGATAAATTCGTGATTTTTTGACCTAAAAATATTCAAAAGTCGATAAATTTTTACCCAAATTTTTATAAATTCAGTATTACAGCCGGAGAAAAGCTGAAATTCCTATAAAATGCAATCGCGCTCTACCGAACTCCTTTATAATTCAAATTTTTTCAGGCCCCATCCACTGCTCCAATGCCACCAAAAACCACCAAAAAATCCACAAAACCGAGCCGAAAACAAGGTTCGCCGATCGAAGCGGAGCTCGACGAGATGGGATTCGAGTTGGAGAACGAAGAAGAAGCTGAAATTGTTGTGCAAAAGTCCAAGAAAAACGGCCGAAAATTGGTGAAAATCGATGAAAATTTGCGAATTTCTGCTGAAAATGGCTCAAAATCATCGAATTTTTTGGAAGAAAATCGCATGGAAATTGATGAAAAACCAGGAAATTTGGCTAAAAAATCCTCGAAAAATGGCTCAAGGGTGGTGAAAAGCGATGAAAAATCGGAAAATTTGGTTCAAAGTGTTCCAAAATCTACTACAAATGGCTCAAAAGTTGCAATTATCGAAGATGATCCGGAAATTCGGGCTGAAAATGGCGTAAAATCTTCAAAATCTGACGAAAAACCGGATTTTTCGGCTCAAAATGGCTCAAAATTGGCTCAAAATGCTCCAAATCGAATTTCCCGCCCACGTAGATCAGTCACAACCGCCAAAAAAGTGTCCTACGTGCCAAGTGATGATCAATTGGAGTTGAGCTCATCGAGCTCCGAACTTGAATCCTCTTCAGAAGACGAGGACACTGAAATTCGTCCGAAAACTGGCTCAAAAATTGCGAAAAAACGCGAAAAATCGTTCAAAATTTCGGAATCTGAGAGCAGCTCGGAGAGCCCCGACGATGAGTCTGAAGCTTCTGAAGCATCGGAGGATCCTTCAATTCCAGGACCTTCGGAGCCCAGAAAACGACGAAAAATTCAGAGAAAATCAACGTTGTCAAGCGGCGGAGCCACCACAAAAGACCTTCACTGGCCAAAATGCTCCAAAGCATCGATCGCTAGAAAAACTGGAAATCCAGGCAGCAAAAACGCGGCGAAAAAGCCGGCAAAATCGAGTCTTCGAATGGCTCAGAAACAGAAACCCGATCAGCCGTGGAAGAAAAATTTGAAAGGTGAAAATTTTGTGGAAAAAATCGAAAAATTGGTGTGAAAATCAATATATTATCGAGTTATTTTTTGCAAAAAGTCGGAAAAATACTGCAAAAAAATGAGAGATTTCTACCAATTTTGGAATATTTTTCAAAAAAAAACTTTCGAGCGTCGAAAAGCGAAAAATCAAATTATTTAATTTTGTTTTTGCCAAATTTTTGAAAAAATTCTGGATTTTTTTGAGAAAAAATCAAAAAAATTGGTGAAAATCAATATTTTATCGATTTTTTGTTACAAAAATGAGTTTTTCCCCTATTTTGGATTTTTTTTTCGAATTTTTGAAAAAATTTCCAGGAAGAAAAATTCGAAAAATCGATTTTATTTTTTGAAAAAAAAAATTTTTTTGTTTTTTCAAGAGATTTCTTTTTGTTTTAAATTTTAAAAAAAATTTAAATTGTACCAAAAAGGGATTTTTTTTTGAAAATTGTCCAATTTTCGATTTAAAAAATCCAAAAAAAGATTTTTAATTTTTTTTTTTAGAAAAATGTCCAATTTTTTGATGAAAAAATTGAAATTTTTCGGAAAAATTTTAATTTTCAATAATTTCCGGTCATTTTTAGTCCGAATTTAGAAAAATTTTAAAAAATTACCGAAAAAAATTTTTAAAATTTTTTTCGTTTATCGGTGTTTTCTGGAGAAAAATTCTCTAAAAAATGTGTCAAATATTCCAAATTTTGCCTGCAGATTTTACGAATTTTTAAACTTTTTTTCTCGGTAACAAAGAAAAAAAACACGATATTTTTAAAAATTTCTAAAAAAGAATGTATGGAATCTTAGGATCAAAAATAGATTTCAAAAAAAAAAATTTTTTTTTTAAAGATTTTGATGTTAAATTACCGGAAAAAAATTTCAAAATTTGGAAAAAGCCGAAAAATCTGTAAAATTTCTAATTTTCTAAAAAAAAAGTTTCGATTTTTTTTGCTAAAAAATAAAAAAATAATAATCCAAAAAAGAAACAGAAAAATCGAAAATTTTAAATTATTTTCAAGAAAAATAATAATTTTAAAAAAATTGATTTTTTTAAGAAAAAAATAACAAAATTCAATTTTCAGTAATAGCCGGTCATTTTTGGTTCGATTTTGCGAATTTTTGGTGAAAAATCGAAAAAAAAGTGAAAATTTCCAAATTTTCTGATCTGCCAAGCAGCCTCTTCTGACAGATAAAGCTAAAAATTGGCGATTTTCTCTGAAAAAAAAAACCAAAAAAAAAAAAACTAAATTTTCAAATTTTTATGATCAAAAAATTAAAAATCATAATTTTCCGATTTTTTTCATTAAAAATTTCGAAAAATTGACGTTTTTTTGAGCAAATTTTCAATTTTAAATTTGAAGAAGCCGATTTTTCTCCGATTTTCAAAATTTTATTTTAACAATTTTAACAAAATTTTAACCCAAAAAATCTGATTTTCTCTGAAAAAAAATCGAAAATCTCGAAATTTTATGCTTTTCACAAAAAAGCATAAAAAAGCATGAAAAGCATAAAATTTCGAAATTTTCGATTTTTTTTCAGAGAAAATCAGATTTTTTGGGTTAAAATTTTGTTAAAATTGTTAAAATTAAAAAGTTAAAATTTTGAAAATCGGAGAAAAAGGCTTCTTCAAATTTAAAATTGAAAATAACTCAAAAAAAGTCAATTTTTCGGAATTTTTAATGAAAAAAATCGGAAAATTATGATTTTTAATTTTTTGATCATAAAAATTTGAAAAATTCAGAATAAAATTAAAATTTTTTGATTTTTTGTAAAAAAAATCACACAAAAAAAAATAAAATTTTCCAAAATTTCCAGACTACGAAACCGATCGTAAATTGGCAAAAGGTGAACGTCGTATGCTTGAATATCGCCACGTGGCACACGCCTACGTAGCACGTGGAAAAATCGAAGAAATCACGTATGACGAGGCCTACAAACTGCACGAAATGATGAAAAAAGCCTATTTCGCGGGCCGCTCGTTGTTGGATGCAGCAGTTCTGGATCCCGTCGAATTTGAAAAATCTCAAAAAAATGTGAAAAAATCGGAGAAAAACGACGAGAAAAACACGGCGGGAGATTCGTCGTCGTCGGAAGATGAATGGGAAGAAATGGAGCATTTTCAACCACCGATTATTGATGATAATATTGAAGTATCGATTGATCATGAAGGTGGAGGAGGAGATGATGGAGAAGAAGTTGTGAAGGATTGGTGGGCAATCTATTTGAGACAGGAGATTAATCGAAAAATTCGAGAGATGTGGGAGAATACTCATAAGGTGCTGCTGCTTGACTTGCTTGGAGAAATTGGAGGATTTTTGAGGCGAAAATCGGAAAAATTCGAAAATTTAGACCCAAAAATGAGAATTTTCAGACATTTTTGAGCTGAAAATCGAAAAAATTTGAAGATTTTGACCGAAAATTCGATAAATTTCAGAAAATCGAAGCTTGGAGCTTTTAATCCCAAAATGAGGATTTTCAAGGATTTTTGAGCTGAAATTTGTAAAAATTTGAGCGATTTGACCTAAAAAATGATGATTTTCGAGAGTTTTCAGCCAAGAAAAATGGATTTACAAAAATTTAGACCCGAAAATGAAAATTTTCAGACATTTTTGAGCTGAAAATCGAAAAAATTTGAAGATTTTGACCGAAAATTCGATAAATTTCAGAAAATCGAAGCTTGGAGCTTTTAATCCCAAAATGAGGATTTTCAAGGATTTTTGAGCTGAAATTTGTAAAAATCTGAGCGATTTGACCTCAAAAATGATGATTTTCGAGAGTTTTCAGCCCAGAAAAATGGATTTTCAAAAATTTTGACCCAAAAATCATGTAAATCCGAAGATTTTGATTTAAAAATCGATAAAATCGATCGATTTCAGCTAAAAATGAACATTTTCAGATACTTTTAAGCCGAAAATCGGAAAAATTTGAAGATTTTGACCGAAAATTCGATAAATTTCAGAAAATCAAAGTTTGGAGCTTTTAATCCCAAAATGAGCATTTTCAAGGATTTTTGAGCTGAAAATTGTAAAAATTTGAACATTTTGACCTAAAAATTAGCAATTTCGAGAGTTTTCAGCCCAGAAAAATGGATTTTCAAAAATTTCGCCAAAAAAAAAGCAAAAAATGCAAAATTTTCCATTCAAATTCAAGAATTTTGAATGAAAAATTCCAAAGAAATTCGCACCCAAAAATTGCTGTGAAAATCGTGAAAATTACGACTATTTTTCACTCAAATATTCAAATCTCCCGCCTCCGACCGCATGTCGCAATCGCGCTCTATTGACAAAATTGACGATTTTTTCGTTGGAGCGCACTTGCAGCACACAAATTCGAATTTTTGATATCTCCGCTGCATGCTGCAATCGCGCCCCAATACCAAAAATTGCAAATTTTCTCATTAGAGCGCACTTGCAGCAGCGGCGGGAAATTCAAATGTTTAGGTTAAAAATGAGATTGTGAACTATTTTTTTTTCAAATTTCAAAAAAATTGAAAACTCAAGAAGTTCAGCTTGAAAAATTTAATTTTTTATCCAAAAATTCTAATTTCCAGCCCCGACCGCATGTCGCAATCGCGCTCCAGTGAGAAAATTGTCATTTTTTGCGTTGGAGCGCATTTGCACCATACTAACGGTGTGAAATTTGGATTTTTGCTAGCTCCGCATGCTGCAAATGCGACCCAATGCCAAAAATTGCAATTTTCTCACTAGAGCGCACTTGCATATTTTTTTCAAATTTCCCGTCGTCAGCTGCAATCGCGCTCTAACGCCAAAATTATGAAATTTTCACATTGGAGCGCGTTCGCAGCATGCGGTCGACCGGAAATTCAAATTTCTGAATTCCACATGGTGCAATTGCGCCCAAATGACAAAAAAAAAATTAAATTTTTGAGTTAAAAAATGTGTTTTTGACCCAATTTTTTCACTGCAACTTTTTCCTCACGAGGGACGAGGAAAAGTGGTTTCTAGGCCATGGCCGAGGGGCCGACAAGTTTCAGCGGCCATTTATCTTGCTTTGTTTTCCGCCTGTTTTCTTTCGTTTTTTACCGAATTTTTTCGTTTTTTCTTAATAAAACTGATAAATAAATATTTTTTGCAGATGCTAAAACAATTTTCAAGTAAAAAAATTATGTATTCAGTGGGCAAGCAGCGGTGAAAGTGGGCATTGTAATATGATGGATTACGGGAATACAAAACCTAAACTTTTTCTGAAACATGATACATATGATGCTTAGATGCTGAAATTACCTGATTTTCATAACGAGACCACTGAAAAAGTTTTGAGGTTTTCAAAATTCAACTTTTTTGGTGAAAAAGTCGAGATTTTCGCACAAAAAGTTGAATTTTGGAAACCTCAAAACTTTTTCAGCGGTCTCGTTATGAAAATCAGGTAATTTCAGCATCATATGTATCATGTTTCAGAAAAAGTTTAGGTTTTGTATTCCCGTAATCCATCATATTGCATTGCCCACTGAATACATGATTTTTTCACTTGGAAGTTGTTTTAGCATCTGCAAAAAATATTTATTTATCAGTTTTATTAAGAAAAAACGAAAAAAATCGATGAAAAACGAAAGAAAACAGGCGGAAAACAAAGCAAGATAAATGGCCGCTGAAACTTGTCGGCCCCTCGGCCATGGCCTAGAAACCACTTTTCCTCGTCCCTCGTGAGGAAAAAGTTGCAGTGTTTTTTACCAAATTTCGAGAAAAAAAAATCAATTTTCCACCTAATTTCCAGGTACATCTTCTCTGCTTCATGGCCCATCTGAAATTTGTTGTGAAAATTGCCCTAGACGAGTCGCTTGTCCCATCACTAATGATGTCCCAACTTCCAAATGGATATCTAAAATTTATTGGAGAACCCGTTGTGCCAATTGATATCATGAAAAATCTCGTTAAATGGTTCGCCGACGCGTTCCGTCCACTTAATGGTGTCGTGTCGGTTGCTTCTATCGAACAGGATTCTCTTTTGGAAGGACATGAAGCTCGTTATCCTGAAACAAGAAGATTGACGGCTCTCGTTGATGCGAAATGCTTTGAAACTGACTTGGATAGGGCTACGGTACGGAGGAAATCCCCCCTGTGAAAAGTGCAAAAATTACTTTTTTTTTAAATCTAAAAATACGAATTTATCGCTGAAAATCCAATTTTTCAACCAAAAAATTTGAATTTTTAGTCAATTTTCTACGATTTTTTCGCAAAAAATTAAAATTTTGCCTGAAAATTTGAATTTTTAGGTTAAAATTCACAATTTCGGAGCAAAAATCTGTGTATTTTACAACAAAAAAACTCGATTTTTTTCGCAAAAATTTCAAAATTTCATCTCAAAAACGTCAATTTTCACCGAATTTTTCATGAAAAAATCGAGATGCAAACACGCTCCAATGAGAACAAAACATGTGTTCTCATTGGGGCGCACTTGCAACACGCGGCGGTCGGTGGGAAATTTGAAATTTTCAGTTCAAAATTTGATTTCCCGCCAAAAAAGGCGACTTTTTTTATTTATTTAGAAAATGCTAAAAATATTCCACTTTCGCCTCGATTTTCATTGAAATTCTACATTTTTCACTTAAAAATTCAATTTCCCGCCGATTGCATGCATGCTTCCATCGCGCTCCAATACAAAAATACCGTTTTTATCATTGGAGCGCACTTGTATCATGATGCGGTCGGCGAGAAATTTCAATTTTCCCCCGAAAATTCAAATTTCCCGCCGAACGCTCATGCTTCAATTGCGCTCTAATACAAAAATACCGATTTTCTCATTAGAGCGCACTTGCACCATGCGATCGGCGCGAAATTTGAACTTTTATCTGTAAAGAAAACATAATTTTGAGTGATTTTGTTAAAAAATTTGATTTATTTCCCAAAAATTTCCCCCAAATTATTCAAAGTTTCAGTGAAAAATTGGAAAATGTGGACCAGAAATTTCAAATTTCCTGCCGACCGCACGCTCCAAGTGCGCTCCAATGCGAAAATACCGAGTTTTCTCATTGGAGCGCACTTGCAGCATGCGGTCGGCGAGAAATTTTAATTTTTGAGTGAAAATTCAGTTTTTTTAGTGATTTTCATATGTAAAAATTTCCCAAAAAGTCGAATTTTCACTCAAAAAATCGATTTTCCGTCATCCTCATGCTGCAAAAGCGCTCCAATGCGACACACTTGTGATTTGCTCATTGGAGCGCACTTGCAGCAGGCGAAATTTGAATTTGAATTTTTCAATCAATTTTCCTCCCCCAAAAACTCTTATTTTTTTGCAGCTTCTCTTCTGTTTGCTCCGCGGCCTTGAGCTCACCACACGACTCGTAGTCAATGTACGTGCAATTCCACGAAGATGGGATAAAACTCAACAAAAAGAGCTTCAAAATGAGTTGAGCAAGTTCCGTGAGCTCAGCCGATCGAGAAGTACAACTCCAGGCGAAAAATCACTAGAAATTCAGGAGAAATCCGGCGAAAAATCGCAAAAACCGGCAAAAAAGGGCCAAAAATCGGAGAAAAAAGCAGCGAAAAAAGTGGTGGTGGAAGAGCGAAATTATTGGGTCGAATATTGGCAACCACGTGAAAAACGTTGGATTTGTGTCGATCCGTTGCATAAAAGTGTCGACGAACCGTTGAGTATTCATGAGCACTCGGCGAGCCCCATTTCATACGTTTTTGCTATTGATAATAGTGAGTTGGCGGAGAAATTTGGCTGAAATTTCTAGAAAATCGAGAATTTTTTGGCTAAAAATTCAAATTTCTACCAAAAAATCTCATTTTAAAACTCGAAAATTGATCACTTGAGCCGAAAAATTCAAATTTCCTGCCGATCGCATGTAGCAATCGCGCTCCAATGCGAAAATACCGAAAATTATCAATTTTTGACGTTGGGGCGCGTTTGCAAATTCCGTGCGTTGCAAATGCGCCCCATGCGGATCAAAATTGGTTTTTTTTCTCAATGGGGCGCACTTGCAGACAAAAAAAAGCGGTAAATTTGAATTTTTGAGTGAAAAATGTAGAATTTCAATGAAAATCGAGGCGAAAGTGGAATATTTTTAGCATTTTCTAAATAAATAAAAAAGTCGCCTTTTTTGGCGGGAAATTAAATTTTGAACTGAAAATTTCAAATTTCCCACCGACCGCCGCGTGTTGCAAGTGCGCCCCAATGAGAACACATGTTTTGTTCTCATTGGAGCGTGTTTGTTGCATCTAATTTTTTCATGAACAATTCGATTTTTGGTGAAAATTGGCGTTTTTGAGATGAAATTTTGAAATTTTTGTGAAAAAAATCGAGTTTTTTTTGTTGTAAAATACACAGATTTTTGCTCCGAAATTGTGAATTTTAACCTAAAAATTCAAATTTTCAGCGTTTTTTTTTTTTTCATATTTTCAGGCAAAATTTTAATTTTTTGCGAAAAAATCGTTGAAAATTGACTAAAAATTCAAATTTTTTGGTTGAAAAATTGGCAAAGATTTTTGATGAAAAATCGTGAAAATTTAGCAAAAATTCAATTTTCCCTGCGAATTTTGAATATTTTCACTGGAAAAAGCATGAAATTTAAACGAAAAATTCAAATTTGCCGTATGTTGCTGCAAGTGCGCCCCAATGCGCCCCAACTAACTCATTTTCTCATTGGAGCGCGTTTGCATTGTAATTTTTCGTCGAAAAAATCGGATTTTTAACGAAAAATAGAGAATTTTGCTTGAAAAATTCGAATTTTTAAGCCAAAAAACGAGATTTTCAGTGATTTTTTTTTGTTGAATTTTTCGAGTTTGTTCGAAAATCTCAAAATTTTCAAATTTTTGCAGAACAAGGAATCTGTGAGGTCTCACAACGATACGCAATGGACTGTGTAAAACAGGATTTTCGTCGACGCCGTACAAATCCGAAATGGGTTGCTTGGACCCTCTTTTTGCCTCCGTTCGCCGCAAATTCAGAACGAAAAAAGTGGGAAATGATGCAAATGAGAGAGGATTTGGTGAAAAGACCGTTGCCAACGGTTATGTCGGAATATAAGAATCATCCATTGTAAGGGAGACGGAAAATGAGCGAAAAATTGGAAAAAAAGGCAAAAGTAGCTCAAAATTTGGGAATAAAGCCACAATTTTGAAAAAAAAAAGACGAAATTTGGAGAGAAATGGGATAAAAAATAGCCGAAAACTAAAAAAATTTAAAAAAAAAACGGCAAAACTTGATATAAATTGTCAAAATTTTGGAGAAAAACAAAAAAAAATTGAAATTTAGCTTAAAAATTCGGCCAAATTTAGCAAATTCCCAGAAAATGAGCAAAATGCGCAAAATTTTAACGATTCTGTGAAGAAATGCTGAAAAGTGAAAAAAAAAACTAAATTACTATAAAAAGTGGCAAAATTTGGGAAAAAATGAGCCAAAATTGGTAAAAATTTGCCCAAAAAAATCTGCTAAAATCTAGAGCAACATTTCGGAAAAATTGAAGAAAAACAAATTTTTTTTTCCTCGAAAAAGTGGCAAAATTTAAGGCAAAAATGGGCCAAATTTAGAAAAAAATTTCAAAATTAGTAAAAAAATTTGCCAAAAATTTGAAAAAAAGACGAAATTTGGAGAAACTTGAGATAAAAAAGAGCCTGAACTTGGGAAAATTGAACAAATTTGAATAAAAAGGCTAAATTTATAAAACTTTTCCGGAACATTAGGAAAATATGGAAAATATACAAAATTTTAGCGAAAATGGAGAAAAAATTGGCAAAATTCGAAATACAGACACAAAAATTTAGACAAAATTGAAAAAATTAAAAAAATGTGTCAAAAAAGAGCCGAAAATTTAAAAAAAAAAAGAAAATGGCAAAATTTGATATAAATTGGCAAAATTTTAGAGAAAAACGTGAAATTTGGGCAAAAGTAGCTTAAAAATTTGCCAAAATTCAGCAAATTTTGAAAAAAAGCAACATACGGAATATTTTTACGTTTTTTTGCAATTTCTGTCAAGAAATTACAAAATTGCTTAAAAATTGAAGATTTTAAAATTTTAAAATGTTGAAAAGAACGGCAAAATTTTTGAATAAAAAGGCAAAATTTATAAAACTTTTCCGGAACATTAGGAAAATATGGAAAAAATACAAAATTTTTGCGAAATTCGAGGAAAAATTAACCAAATTCCAAAAACAGCTACAAAACTTTAGACAAATAAAAACAAACCCGAAAAAATGTGAATTTTTTAAATTATTTTTTTCCGCAAAATAATCGAATTTTCACCATTTTCACCCAATTTTTTTTTTAAATTTTTTTTACAGATACGCTCTGGAAAAGGATCTCCTAAAATTCGAAGCAATCTACCCACCACCCGCAACCCAAAAACCACTCGGACAAATTCGCGGGCACAATGTCTACCCAAGAAGCACCGTATTCACACTTCAGGGCGAAAATAATTGGCTGAAACTGGCGAGAAGCGTGAAAATCGGTGAAAAACCGTACAAAATCGTCAAAGCTCGTCCGGATCCGCGTATTCCTGTTGAAGATCGAGAGGACAAGTTTCTGGATGTGTATGGATATTGGCAGACGGAAAAATATCGAAGACCACCGTTGAAAAATGTTGGTAGCCGCGAAAAAACGACGATGGAAAAATATGAAAAATGGAGAAAAATCGATGGAAATTGCTCAAAAACTGAAAATTTCACTGAAAAATTCAAATATTTCCGCCAGGGAAATGCGAAATGCGCCCTAATGTCAAAATAACAGTATTTATCATTAGAGCGTATTTGCAATATGAGATCGCGGTAAAAAAAATATCAAAAAATGGAAGAAATTCGGTGAAAATCGATCAAAATCGAAATTATAACCGGCAAATTCAAATTTCCCGCAGTTTTTATGCTGAAAATGCGCCCCAATGACAAATTAACCATGTTTATCATTGGAGCGTATTTGCAACATGAAATCTGCGAAAAATTTGAATTTCCCGCAAGGAAAATGCGCTCCAATTACAAATTAACGATATTTATCATTGGAGCGTACTTGCAACATGAGATCTGCGAAAAATTTGAATTTTCAATGAAATTTGTGGTTTTTGAGAAAATGTGTGTTGAAATTGCGCCCTATAGGACAAAATGAATTGCCATATGTTGCAAACGCGCTCCAATGTAATAAACCCAATTTTTAATGAATAAACCCAATTTTTGGCTGAAATTATACATTTTCTGGTAGGAAAGCGTTATTTTTTCGCTAAAAACCGCTAAAATTTAAAGTTTGCGTCGATTTTGTGCTGCAAACGTGCTCCAATCGTAAAAAATGACGAAATTTTGCATTAGAGCGCGATTGCATAGGTGTAAAATTTGAATTTTCAGTGAGCTTTCTGGTTTTTTTTACATTGGAAACTAACGAATATCGTTGAAAAATTCAATTTTTTCGTGTCAAATCGCAAATGCGCTCCACAGAGAAATTATTGATTTTTCTCAATGGAGCGCATTTTCAACTAGCAATTTTTTGAAATTTTGTGTTAAATTTGAGACATTTTTCGCTGAGATTTTGCACTTTTAGGTCGAAATTTCTAATTTTTTAGTATTTTTTCCTCCAAAAAACTCGAATTTGAATCTCAAAAAAAAAAAATTTATTAAAAAAAAAATTTATTTAAAAAAATAATTAATTTCAAAAAAAAAATTTTTCAAAAAAAATTAATTTCAAAAAAAAATTTTATTTCAAAGAATGAAATTAATTTCAAAAAAAAAAATTTTCAAAAAAAATTAATTTCAAAAAAATATTTTCAAAAAAAATTAATTTCAAAAAAAAATATTTTCAAAAAAAATTAATTTCAAAAAAATATTTTCAAAAATAAAATAATTTCAAAAAAAAAATATTTTCAAAAAAAATTAATTTCAAAAAAAAATTTTAATTTCAAAAAAAAATATTTTCAAAAAAAAAAGTTTTCAAAAAAAATTTTAATTTCAAAAAAAAATATTTTCAAAAAAATTAATTTCAAAACAAAATTTTAATTTCAAAAAAAAAAAAAAATTTTTTATAATTTTAATTTCAAATTTCCTTTTTTTCAGGGTAAAATTCCGCACAACGAGTATGGCAACGTGTACATGTTTAATGAAAATATGTGTCCACTGGATTGCACTTATCTAAAACTATCAGGATTGGTTCAAATCAGTCGAAAATTGGGAAAACAGTGCATTCCAGCAGTTGTCGGATGGGCTTTTGACGGTGGATTCACGCATCCTGTGTAAGAAATCGCGGAAAATTCGATGAAAATTCGATGAAAATCTATATTTTCCACTTGGAAATTCAAAAATCGCCCTGTTTCAAGTGCGCTCCATTGAGAAATCGCGTCGAAATTTCGCGGTTATAGCGTTGGAGCGCGTTTGCAGAATTTTAAGATTCGTAAAAAATTTTACAGTTAATTTTGTAAATCAAAAAAAAATTTGGATTTATTTTCCAATTTTTTGAATTTTGAAAAATCGAAAATTTGAATTTTTTTTTTTAATTTTAAAAAGCTAAAAAGTAAAAAATTTCGACTTTTCCCTACTTTTCAGTGAAACTTTGAAATTTTTGAATTAAAAAAAACTGAAAATTACAATTTTTCGGTTTTTTTTAGCTTTTGCAGTGAAAATGTTGAAAAAAAACCAATTTTTAAAAATTCAAATTTTTGAATTTTTTTTTAAATTTCGATTTTTGGTTAAAATTCGAAATTTGTGGAAAAAGCAAAAAAAAATTTTTTTAAATGGTTTTCAGTGGAAATTTGAAATTTTTCGGTTCTTTTTTCGGCTTTTGCTGTGAAAAATTTAAAAAAAGCCAATTTTTAAAAATTCAAATTTTTGAGTACTGAAATTCGAAAAAAAAAATTTTTTTTCGAATTTTCGATTTCTTTTTTTTTTCAAAAATTTTGAATATCCTTTGGAAAATTGAAATTTTTTTTTTTTAATTTTGAAAACCCTCAATTTTTTGCAGTATCGACGGAGCAATTGTGCTTGAAAAGGACGCCATTGATTTTATCAATGCTTGGGAGAAGCTGGAGTCCGGAAGAGCCGAGAAAGAGGAAAAAGTATGGGAATGCGCTGAAAATGCGCTGAAAATCGACCCAGAAGCAGCATTTTTTTTTAATTGAAAATGTTGAATTTTTCGCTCTAATGAAAAATTTCAGATTTTTCGATTTTTGGAAAGAAAAAATCGGAATTTTTTAAAATTTTTACTCGTTTTTTCAAAAGCGTTTTTTTTAATGAAAATCTAAAATTTTAAAATCGAAAAAAATATTTTTTTTCAGAAATATTTCATAGAAATAAAAGATAGAAACAAAAAAACTTTTTTAAAAATCGAAAATAATAGTTTTTTCGATTTTTTTACCCTGAAAAATACCTAAAAATCGGGATTTTTTTTTAATTTGAAAAAAAAATTCCGATTTTTCGATTTTAATCTGAAAATACCAAAAAATCGGAAATGTTCGATTTTCCGCGTTGATTATGAAAATTTTCTTGGAAATTAAAAAAAAAAAATTTTGCAAAATTCCCATTGGAGCGCATTTGCATCATTTGAAAATTTGAATTTCCTCCAAAAATTCAGATTTTTCGATTTTTAGTCTTTTTTTAATTGGAAAATGTAGAAATCAGAACATATTTAATCTAAAATATCTAAAATAATTTTAAAAAATTCCAAAAAAATTGGGATTTTTTTTCATTTTGAAAAAAAAGTCCGATTTATGATTTTTTTTAATCTAAAAATACCAAAAAAATCGAATATTTTCAAAAATTTTGTGCAATTTTCCCATTGGAGCGCATTTGCATCATTTGAAAAATTGAATTTCCCCAAAAAAGTCAGATTTTTCGATTTTTACTCTTTTTTTAAATTGGAAAATGTAGAAACAAAAAAATCTAAAATAATTTTAAAATTACCTAAATCGGGAAAATTTTGCAACTTTAGAAAAAACCGATTTTACGATTTTTTACCGATTTTACGATTTTTTATCTGAAAACTCATTGGAGCGCACTTGCAACAACACTCAAATATTCAAATTTTCCTTTAAAATCTTATCATTTTTGCAGCAACGCGTCGAAAAAATCCACGAAAACTGGAAAAAGTTGATCAAAGGAATGCTGCGTCTCGCATACGTCCGAAAACAATTTGGACATCCCGCGGCGGAAAAACCGACAAAACGACAGAAAATCGGTGGAAAAACCGAAGAAATTGAAGAAAATGAAGGTGGTGCTGGACCCCCGTCTTCGGTAGATCATATCACTGATAACACAGAACAGATCACACCGATGCATGGATTCTCGTTGGATGACTTTATTAATAAGAAAAAATGATTTTTTTCCCCCAAATTCCTATCCCTGCTGAAACTGAATTTTGCCTTAAAATATCCAAAATAATCGCAAAAAAAAAAATTGAAAATCAGCGAATTGAATTCCCTCCACAATGAGAACCGCGACCAATCAGCGCTTTCAACTCCGCCCACCTCGTCTGATTGGTCGTGAAGTTCTCGGAGTTTTGAAATTTCCGAATTTTCTTATGCAATATTTGGAACAAATCAAGAAAAATTTATTTTCGAAAATTTTAATTTTCAAACGTTTAAAAAAATTCGAAATTTTTGAAAAGTAGAAAATTAGCCCTTTTTTAAATTAAAAATTTCTGTAATAAGAATTTTTGAAAGAAAAAAAAACGATTTTTGGATAGATTTTCTGGAAATCTACGAAATTTTTTGGATTTTCAAATAATTTTCGAATTTTTCTGCCAAAAATTGCGATAAAAATTCCATTTTCCAGATTTTTCTTACGCAATATATGGAAAAAAGTGAAAATTTTAAAAAAAACCCAAATTTTCGGTATTTTTTAAATTTTTCTTTAAAAAAAATCGGAAATTTAATATATATTTTTTTTAAACTCCTAAAATCCGATAAATTTTCTAGAAAAGTACGAAATAATTTCAAGTTTTTGGATTTTCAATAAATAATTGTTTGAATTTTTCTGGCAGAAATCGCCAAATTAAAAAAAAAAAATTTTTTTAATTTTCGCACGGAAAATTTTGAATTTTTAAGGCAAAATCCCCATTTTTCAAAAAATTAGAAATGCAATTTCTTCAAATTTTCCCCATCCAAACGTGCTGTTGATGTAAATTTAATGCTTTCTCCCCCCTACAAAGTACCTTTTTCTATAATTTTTACGGCAATTCTCGGATTTGCCAATTTCCAACCAAAATCGACGACCAATATCAAGCCCTTTTTTGTTATAAAATTCACTTTTTTCTACTGTTTCCCTGTCTAAAAATCTGAATTTATTAAAATTATTTAATCTAAACTCCCCCCCCCCCCCCCTAATGCTTAACCTACTGGTTATTGTACTTTAATCCCCCCCCAAATCTCTCAACGCATCTCATTCACTTATAGACCTCATCACACTGTTGAATTGTTATTTCCAGGTCTGAAATAAAATTACGTAACGGGAAGAATTTTGTGTAAAAAATTGAATAATTTATAGGAAAAAAAAGGAAAAATAGGGAATAAGGCGACGAGCAACAAGAAAATTCACAAAAATTAGAAATAAAAAACCGGTTTTTTTCAAAAATTGAGAATTAATAATAAAAAGCCATCCTGCGAAGTTGCATCAGATCATCGATTATGTGATATCTGAAAAATCGGTGATTTTTGAAAAGAAAATAAATTTTTTGGATTAAAAATTTCTGGAAACCTACAAAAAATAATTTTTCAACTTTTCCGGCAAAAATCGCGAAAAAAACTGGGTTTTTTTCAAATTTTCGGGGAAAACAAAAAAAAAATTTTTTTAATTATTTTTTTAATTTTCTCCAGAAGTTTTTCTCTGGAAAAAACTGCTGAAAACTAGAAATTAATGGAAAATTGAAATTTTTTTCCCAATCAAAAATGGCGAAATCCTAATTTTCAAACAATTTCAATTCTCAGTATTATCGAAAAAATACGATCGCACAAATTTCTCATAATTTATTTTTGATCTACCGAAAAAATCCTAATTATTTCTTTTTCGACACTTTTTTTTTGCGTTTTTTAACAGGCAAATTTAGAAAAAATCGCGAAAAAACCTATTTTTACAAATTTTCTAAAAATATTTAAATTTCAACTATTTTTTCAGACTATTTTTTCGGAAAATTCAATGAACAAAAAGTCAGAATCTCCAGCAATTTTGAGAAACTATTTTTTTGTTGGAATTTCTGAGAAACTCGTGTTAAAATTACATTTAAATTCGATTTTTTGAGAGTTTTTAGCTAAACAAAAATTAAATTTCCATAAATTTCCTATGAACTTCGTTAATTTTGCCCGAGTTTCGCACGAAAATGGAGTTTTTTTCTTCGAATTTTAGACATTTTAATCATTCGGAAGCTAATAATCCCAACTTTGGACATTTTTTTCAGAAATTCCCTAAAAATTTCTGCATATATCATTAGTTCTTTTTTTTTAATTTTGCACTTTCAATATTATTTTTTTATGAAATTTCAACTTTTTTTTTGATATTAAAAAAAATTGATTTATTTTTTCAATTTGAAGCAAAAATCCAAATTTTTAAAAATTTATAGTCGATTGTCAGCTATTTTTATGAACAAAAAATTAGATTTTCAGAATTTTTTTTTTCGATTTTCCGAGAATTTCAGTTAATTTCAGTACACTCCCAATATGATTTTTTTCAAAAAAAAAAAACATTTTTTTTCGAGATTTAAAAAATAAATTGATGTTTTTTGTAAATTTATACTAAAAAAATAAAAATCCGAATTTCGGTCATTTTTCTTGAATTTTTCATGATTTTGCCGACTGATTTTTGGCGGCACGTTTTTTTCCAATTTTCACACCTCCCAACGCCGAGCCTTCTCGCCAAATCAGTTTTATCATAAAGTGATAAGTGTAAATATTGTTCAACAACATCTCCATCGATAAGATTCCTAGCATTTCGTCCGTTAACAATCGGTTGAGATGGTTTCGCAGATCGTGATCCCTTGATATGAAGTCCAGCGATTTGTGGTGTCACACTTCCGATGAATGTTTGAAGGAAATGAAGTCGACGATATGATTTTTCAGTTAATGGACGAACAAATCCAAATGAACCATCTAATGATGCAAATACTGTTGTCATTCGTTGTTCAATTGCCTCTTTTTCATCTTCATTATTTAATTGGAGCAGCGATGTGTGACCTGGAAAATGGAACGATTTTCGGCTAAAAATGTCATTTTTCAGTTGAAAACTGACTGAAAATGTAATTTTTCATACAGAAATTCATACGAAAATAATAGTTTTTTCGATTTTTTTACCCTGAAAAATACCTAAAAATCGGGATTTTTTTTTTAATTTGAAAAAAAATTCCGATTTTTCGATTTTAATCTGAAAATACCAAAAAATCGGAAATTTTCGATTTTCCGCGTTGATGAAAATTTTCCTGAAAATTAAAAAAAAAAATTTTTTGCAAAATTCCAATTGGAGCGCATTTGCATCATTTGAAAATTTGAATTTCCTCCAAAAATTCAGTTTTTCCTAAAATAATTTTAAAAAATCGGGATTTTTTTTTTCATTTTGAAAAAAATCCGTTACTATTTTTTTAAAACCATTTTTTATCTGGAAATACCGAAAAATCGGAATTTTTTTTCATTTAAAAAAAAAAGTCCGATTTATGATTTTTTTAATCTAAAAATACCAAAAAAATCGGAAATTTTCAAAAATTTTGTGCAATTTTCCCAATGGAGCGCATTTGCATCATTTGAAAAATTGAATTTCCCCAAAAAATTCAGATTTTTCGATTTTTACTCTTTTTTTAAATTGGAAAATGTAGAAACAAAAAAATCTAAAATAATTTTAAAATTACCTAAATCGGGAAAATTTTGCAACTTTAGAAAAAATTCCGATTTTACGATTTTTTATCTGAAGACTATGATATTTCCAAAAAAACAACTCATTGGAGCGCACTTGCAACAGAAATTGAGTGAAACCGCCATTTTACGGATGAAAATTGACCGAAAAGTCATTTTTCGAATAAAAATTGATTGGAAATGGCATTTTTCAGACAAAAATTATCTTAAAATATACATTTACCGGTTAAAAATTGACTGAAATTTGCATTTTCCAGATAAAAAATCTCTTCAGCAGGCGAAAATTAATGGAAAATGCAATTTTTCGGATGAAAATTAACTGAAAATAAGATTTTTTTTTTGATAAAAATTTATGGAAGAGAGTCACTCTTCTGGCGAATATTAATCGAAAATTGACTGGGAAATTCCATTTTCCAGATAAAAAATCATCATGGGAATGACATTTTTCAAACGAAATTTGGCAGAAAATTTCACTTTTCGAACAAAAATTACCTGAAAAAGTCACTTTTTCGGATGAAAATTGTATTTTCTTTAGAAAAGTGTTCAATGATTTTTATTTTTGCAATAAAAATTGCAAAAATAAAAAATGAGATTTTCAATCAATTTTCCAACGAAAATTGATATTTTCATTCCACATTTTCGCTTTCAGTATGTTCTAATCAAAAAATGCCATTTTCAGGTCTTTTGCATTCAGAAAATGGCGGTTTTTTTTTCAATTTTTCAAACGAAAAATATATTTTTATATTTTCAGTCAATTTTTGCCGGAAAATTGATATTTTCATTCAAATTAACCTCGAAACATTGTGATTTTAAGTCATTTTAAGTCAGTTTTAGATCACTCGTAAAAATAACATTTTCGCGGTCGAATTTTCCCGAGAGATGGATGACATTTTCAGACAATTTTATTTTCTGAAAAATGACATTTTTAGTCGCTTTGGGCCCGAAAAATCACATTTTCAGCCAATTTCAGACACAAAATTGTGTGTGGTGTTTCGAGTAGATTTTTCAATCCAAAAATAACATTTTCGCTCAATTTCCACTCCAAAAATCCGTACAAACGCATTATTTTCAGTAAATTTTCACTCGAAAAATGATTTTTCCAATCATTTTTTGTTTAAAAAAAACGACGACATGTCCAAATTTTCGTCCAAATGTTCCCGAAAAATGACGTTTTCAGCCAATTTTAGACTCAAAATTGCGTGCTTGAGTAGTAGATTTTTCAAAAATCAAATTTCGTTTGAAAAATGTCATTCCCATGATGATTTTTTATCTGGAAAATGGAATTTTCAGTCAATTTTCGATTAATATTCGCCAGAAGAGTGACTCTTCCATAAATTTTTATTAGAAAAAAAACTCTTATTTTCAGTTAATTTTCATCCGAAAAATTGCATTTTCCGTTAATTTTCGCCTGCTGAAGAGATTTTTTATCTGGAAAATGCAAATTTCAGTCAATTTTTAACCGGTAAATATATATTTTAAGATAATTTTTGTCTGAAAAATGCCATTTCCAATCAATTTTTATTCGAAAAATGACTTTTCGGTCAATTTTCATCCGTAAAATGGCGGTTTCACTCAATTTTTATCTGAAAAATGTCATTTCCAATCAATTTCCACACTTCAAAAACCGCCCCCCCCCCCCAAATTACCTCTCAACCTCACAAACGCATTAATATTCGTTCCAATATTAATAGCAGCTCTAACAGTAAGTCGTTCGCCTCCATTCGATTCAGGTGCCTCGGGAGCATAGTTGAACATTGTAATATTTCCCGTCTCATCACTCAACAAAAATCCAACATGTGCTCCATCAACGACAAGCTGTGAAGCCATCGGAGGCTGTGCACACTTTCGATCATCTCTCGATGCAATTGACATTGCCTTATTATCCTCTTGAAAACGAATAAGTGACATACTTTCGCGTGCATCACACGCAATTGCAATAGTTCGAAGCGAATGTAGTTGATAGACATAATAATGCATATCAAGAAATGAAATTCCCATTAAATCATTATCTTTAAACTGCCAAATGAACACTTTCTGACCCATTCCACACAATAAAAGCCCATTAATAGCACACAATCCGGTGACGGGTCCCTTTTGTTCTTTATCAAATAAAACTTTGATTTTTCGATTCGAAGTCGGTTGATCAGGCTCTGGTACCACTTCAATCACTTCACACAGGATAATCCGCCCACGCACGAGCACTTCTTCTCCGTAATTGTTGACTGTTCCCATCGCGAGCAACGTTTCGAGTCCACTGATTGTTGATTCGGATTTGAGTGCAACGTCTTCGCACGCTGTGACAGCTTCCATGTCTTCGAATGAGATTTCTGTGTTGGGGACAGCTGCCCAGTCTTGGGACGAGAAGAGCTGCAAAAATAATGGATTTTTTTTTGTCAAAATTCAAAATTAGGGTGAAAACACAAGCTAGCTTTTACACACCAACATTGAATCTTCACACTGCAACTTTTTCCTCACGAGGGACGAGGAAAAGTGGTTTCTAGGCCATGGCCGAGGGGCCGACAAGTTTCAGCGGCCATTTATCTTGCTTTGTTTTCCGCCTGTTTTCTTTCGTTTTTCATCGATTTTTTTCGTTTTTTCTTAATAAAACTGATAAACAAATATTTTTTGCAGATGCCAAAACGATTTCCAAGTCAAAAAAAAAAAATGTATTCAGTGGGCAAGCAGCGGTGAAAGTGGTCAATGCAATATGATGGATTACGGGAATACAAAACCTAAACTTTTTCTGAAACATGATACATATGCTGCTTAAATGCTGAGACTACCTGATTTTCATAACGAGACCGCTGAAAAAGTTTTGAGGTTTTCAAAATTCAACTTTTTGTGCGAAAATCTCGACTTTTTCACCAAAAAAGTTGAATTTTGGAAACCTCAAAACTTTTTCAGCGGTCTTGATATGAAAATCAGGTAATTTCAGCATCTAAGCATCATATGTATCATGTTTCAGAAAAAGTTTAGGTTTTTTATTCCCGTAATCCATCATATTACATTGACCACTTTCACCGCTGCTTGCCCACTGAATACATAATTTTTTTACTTGGAAATTGTTTTACTAGGGAATGGCCAGCTTAGGGGTGAGGTACCTAGAGACGCCACATATGCCAAACGGAAGCTGAGATTATTGGCTACAAGAATATGCTTTCAAATTCTGCAACGGACCTCTGGGAGTCTGGAAATTCTTGCCTGAAATTATGCTTTTGAATGCTCGAAAGTGGTAAGAATTTAGAATTTATTACAGAAAAACGTTTAATTAATAAAATTAGTTTTATACTTGAAACAAGTACTGTATGCACTGTCTCAAAACACATTTTCATCTTTTCTAGGTATTCAACTTCACGTTTTTCTGTAATAAATTCTAAATTCTTACCACTTTCGAGCATTCAAGAGCATAATTTCAGGCAAGAATTTCCAGACTCCCAGAGGTCCGTTGCAGAATTTGAAAGCATATTCTTGTAGCCAATGTCTCAGCTTCCGTTTGGCATATGTGGCGTCTCTAGGTACCTCACCCCTAAGCTGACCATTCCCTAGTTAGCATCTGCAAAAAATATTTATTTATCACTTTTAATAAGAAAAAACGGGAAAAAGCTGTGAAAAACAAAAGAAAACAGGCGGAAAACAAAGCAAGATAAATGGCCGCTGAAACTTGTCGGCCCCTCGGCCATGGCCTAGAAACCACTTTTCCTCGTCCCTCGCGAGGAAAAAGTTGCAGTGTTTGGGTTTAAAATAGCTTTTTCTTCGAGATACTCTTCAAAAATATTTGAAAAAGAATTTTCAGGTTCAAAAATTTCCAATTTTTAATTCATTTTTCGCCGCGCGCGCTCACATTCAGTGTATACTTCGGTGGTGCTGGAAGTACAAAATTCTCGTCTTTTTCATGAATTTCCTCCTGTTTATCATCATTCATGACGACCCAAATCTTGTTACTCGGCTTCGGAATCGACGAAACAACTGCATAGACATCCGAATTCATCAGATATCTGACGTGATGAATTGTTCGGCCAACTTCAATCTTTTTCACGGGATACGGCATTTCATAGTCGAAATCTGGATGCATTCGGGCGATACGGAGCTCTGATTTGTGTTGAGTCATGTAGACAATACCGTGGAGCACGTTTTCATTGTTGAACGGAGTGAATGCTCTGAAAACAAAAAGGGAAATTTCCAATAATTCTTGAGGATTACTGTAGGTAGCACCAATTGTAGTATGCAAACACCGTATTTTACGCAATTTAAACGGTGGAATACCGAAATTTGAGACTTTGTCTTCTCTTTTTTTTAATTTCGAGACCTACAACATTGCGTAAAATCTGGTGTATTGGGTTTACTGTAGTCCGTGTTTGCGTACTTTCGGACCTACAGTAACCCTAATTTTTTGTAATACAGAGCCAGTGCTTTGAAATTCCTGAGCCGTTGGTGAAATAAGGCAAGAAATTCGAATTTAGTGCTTAAATGTGGAGTAACAAAATTTGAGACTTTGTCTTTTTAGACCAAAATTGGTCCAAAACTACCGAATTTCGTAATGAGACGTTCTGAAAATTTCTCAAAAAAAAAAGTTATGGCAGTTCAAAGTTTGGCAAAATAAGGCCCATTTTCAGCTAAAATCCAAAATTTTTCCAACTTCTCGGTGTTGCAACGTCTGGAACCTAACTTTTATTTATTCATCACTTTTTTAATAAATATTGTGGTCTTTGAGTGGGCGTTTATTCGTTGATTTAAGTACATTTATGGTCTTTGTGGCACAAAATGTAACCTTTATTTGTGCCCCACTGACAATAAATGTACTTAAAACAACGAATAAACGCCCACTCAAAGACCACAATATTTATTAAAAAGTGATGAATAAATAAAAGTTAGGTTCCAGACGTTGCAACACCAAGAAGTTGGAAAAAAATTGAATTTAGCTGAAAATGGACCTTTGTTTGCCAAACTTTGAACTGCCATAACTTTTTTGGAGAAAATTTCAGAACGTCTCATTACGAAATTCGGTAGTTTTGGACCATTTTGGGTCTAAAAGCGAAGTCTCAAATTTTGGTACTCCACATTTAAGCACTAAATTCGAATTTCTTGCCTTATTTCACCAACGGCGGCTCAGGAATTTCAAAGCACTGGCTCTGAATTACAAAAAATTCGGGTTACTGTAGGTCCGAAAGTACGCAAACACGGACTACAGTAAACCCAATACACCAGATTTTACGCAATGTTGAGGAATTCGAATTTTCACAGACGTTCTGAAATTTTTTGAATAAAAATCGGACTCCCCGTTAACTTCTATTCACAAAACACAATTGGCGTAAAACCGGATGTTTTGGGTTACGGTAGTGTCAGTGTTTGCGTACTTTTGGAGCTACAGTAACCCGAATAGTTCAAATGTGAAGTTAGGGACTCAGAAAAGTGAGAAAAGTTGTAAAAATGATCGGAGAAATCATAGTTCAAAGTTAAAACGTGAGGGGAAATTATTGAATTAGTCAAAAATGGGCATTTCAAGCTTTAAACTCGTTTTCTGCAAGTTTTAACTACTAAATTCAAAATCTCCATCACATTTTGCACCTAAAAACTTGAATTTAGGAAGTCTAAAACGATTTTTTTAACTTGTCGGGTTACTGTAGCTTTAAAAGTAAGGAAACACCGAATTCTACAAAATTTTGAGATAAAGCTCTGAAAATTGATGGTTTGGGGGTGAAAAATGGCGGGGAATTCGAATTTTTGTATGAAATTTTCTGGAAAAACTAATCGTCGAGGATCCTAAATTCGAATTTTTGAATTTTCGGGTTACTGTAGCTTCAAAAGTACGCCAACACCGAATTCTACGCAATTTTAAGATAAAGCTCTGAAAATTGATGGTTTGGGGGTGAAAAATGGCGAGGAATTCGAATTTTTGTTTGAAATTTTCTGAAAAAACTAATTCGAGGATCCTAAATTCGAATTTTTGAATTTTCGGGTTACTGTAGCTTCAAAAGTACGCGAGAACACCGAATTCTACAAAATTTTGAGATAAAGCTCTGAAAATTGATGGTTTGGGGGTGAAAAATGGCGGGGAATTCGAATTTTTGTATGAAATTTTCTGGAAAAATCGATTTTCGACTAAATCGAGTGTCCTAAATTCAAATTTTTGCATGAAAAAATCTGAAAATTCCAAAAAATTGCTCCGTACTTAATCGGTCCATCGACCGTCATCTGATGTGTCTGCATACCACCCCATGCACCATAGACAAGAAGTGTTGGTACAGCGCCCACAATCATCACACCATTGTTCACTGAGGAGACTCGTTCGAATGGATGAATCAGTGAAAAGCGTTTTCCATTATTGATTTTCATCTCGAACTGCAAGCAAAAAAATGAATAAATTGGAGGAATTTTTCGCTCAAAAATTTATTCAAAAAAAATTTCAAGAACTGGATTTTTTTCAGCCAATTTTCATTTTTTAAATAAAAAATCTATGAAAAAGTTTAATATTATTTTTTTTTAATACAAATTTTCGTTAAAATTTGAAAAATGCTTAAAAATTTGAATAATTTACTCATAAACTTTTTTTTTGAAAACTTAAAAAAAATTCCTAAAAATTTGAATATTTTATTCAAAAAGCCCAATTTTTCAAATTTGTGAGTTAATACAAATTTCTTAATAAAAATCTGAATTTTTCGAATTTTGTCCGAACAGGCAGAAATTCGAAAAATTTAGAGTTTTTCAAAAGTATCGAAGAAAAATTTGAAATTTTTTGAAAAAAAATCCGATTTTCCACGAATTTTTACGAAAAAAGAGAAATTTTTGCAGTAATATTGGAATTTTGCTCAAAATTGTCCAAAAATCAACATCTATCACTTTAAAAATTTTATTCAAAAAGTAAAATTTTTGGTTAAAATTTGAATAATTTACTCATAAAACTCTTTTTTTTTCTGAAAAATCTTGAAAAATCTCTGAAAATTTTGAATATTTTATTCTAAAAGCCCAATTTTTCAAATTTGTGAGTTTCGCGGAGGTCTTTAACGAAAAACCGAACTTTTCGAATAAAATATTTAAATTTTCAGAGATTTTTCAAGATTTTTCAGAAAAAAAGAATTTTATGAGTAAATTATTCAAATTTTAACCAAAAATTTTACTTTTTGAATAAAATTTTTAAAGTGATAGATGTTGATTTTTGGACAATTTTGAGCAAAATTCCAATATTACTGCAAAAATTTCTCTCTTTTTTCGTAAAAATTCGTTGAAAATCGGATTACTTTTGAAAAACTCTAAATTTTTCGAATTTCTGCCTGAAAATGTTTTAAAAAAAGTAGAATTTTTTCAAATTTGGCTTGAAAAAATCGCCAAAATGCGAATTTTTCAATACTTTTTCGGACAAAATTCGAAAAATCCTCCAGATTTTTATTAAGAAATTTGCATTAAGCGCGCCGAGAGAGCTTCAATTTAAGTATAATCATGACTAGGTTCCGTAAATTTTGAAAATTTTTGGGTCTCGCCGCGACGAAAAGCTACAGTAACCTTCGCGGTGAGATCTGAAAATTGGCGAAAATTGACCAACAATTTGTGCTACCAATATATATTCAATTTTCCAGTCGAAAACCGAGAAAAAAGCTGCAAATTTTTTAGTAAATTTTTCAGTTTTTCTTTTTTCGGGGTCTCGCCACGAAAAGCTACAGTAACCTTCGCGCGGTGGGACCCAAAACTCATAAAACTTTTCGGAAAAATCATAACCTAGTCATGATTATACTTAAATTAAAGCTCTTGGCGGGCTGAGTTCAGATTTAGCTGAAAAATCGCCTATTTTTTCGGTTAATTTCGGTTTTTCGTGCGAAAAATCGATGATTTTCCACCCCCTACCGGAGCCCGTTTTCCGTCGGAATTCAAATGAGACGATGTTCGGAGGCAAATAAAGTGTGGAAGCTTTCGGAAAGAAATTCCAAGGTGTCCAGGAATCGGATTTGAGCTCGAGAACATCTCATACAGGACTACTTGCTCGTCGACAATTGCCATCAGAATCGGATGGGCCTGGTTGATTCCCATTCCTGAAAAAAAAAGCAATTTTAAGACGGAAAAATCGAATTTTTCCGCAAAAATTCAAATTTCCGCCTAAAATTTGTTATTTTCTCATTGGAGCGCACTTGAAGCCTACGGTCGCTGTGAAAAATTCAAATTTTTGAGTAAAAATTCACATTTTTGAGTAAAAATTCAGAAAAATCGACTAAATTCCAGATTTCTGGCTTGAAAATCGTATAAAAACCAAATTTTTAAATAAAAATTCAAATTTTCGCCTAAAATTCGCTGTTTCTCATTAGAGCGCACTAGCGAACGGTCGGTGAAAAATTGAAATTTTAAAAAATTTGCAAAATTTGCAAGTTTTTCATGGATTTTTCCGGTTTTCTCGATTTTTCAGAATTTTTCACGGTTTTAAAGTCAAATTTTCCGCAAAAAATTCAGAAAAAAGGCTGAAATTCCATATTTCTCGCTTGAAAATCGTACAATAACCAATTTTCGAAGCAAAAATTCAAATTTTCTACGGTCGGTGTGAAAAATTCAAATTTTTTAGTAAAAAAAGGTTCTAGGTCAAAATTAGGCAAATTTTCTTGTTTTTACGCTGCAAAAAATCAATTTTTCCGCAAAAATTCAGGAAAAATCGCTTGAAAATGGCATAAAAACCTATTTTTTAAGTAAAAATTCAAATTTCCGCCCAAAATTCACTGTTTTCTCCTTGGAGCGCACTTTTGTAGCATACGGTCGGTGTGAAAAATTCAAATGTAAAAAACAAATTTGCGAAATTTGCAAGTTTTTGATTTTCCCGGTTATTCGGAAAAAAAATTGACGAATTTTCTCGATTTATCATCAATTTTCGGCGGTTTTTCAGAATTTTTCACGGTTTTAAAGTAAATTTCTCCGCAAAAAATTAGAAAAAATGTTAAAATTTCAAATTTCTGGCTTGAAAATTGTAAAAAAAACTTAATTTTTAAACCAAAAATTTAAATTTCCGCCTAAAATTCGGTGTTTTCTTATTGGAGCGCACTTGAAGCAGTCGCTTGGTCGTGGTTAAAAATTCAAATTTTTGAGTGAAAATTCCAGATTTCTCGCTTGTAAAAACCGAATTCTTTTGATGCAAAAATTCAAATTTCGGCTTAAAATCGTGTTGTTTTCTCATTAGAGCGCACTTACCGAAGCCTACGGTCGGTGTGAAAAATTTAAATTTTTGAGTGAAAATTCGGCGGTTGTTTCTTACGAGTTCGACGTAATTTTGCGGTGGTGGAGCGCAGTTGCAGCATACGGGAAACCGAAAATTTGAATTTTCGCTTTATTTTTTAGTTTTATCATTAGAGCGCATTTGTACTATGCGAAAAATTCAATGTGAAAAATTCAATTTTCAGCGCGCGGAATCGATTTTTCATGATTTTTCACGATTTTAAAATCAATTTTTCCCGTTTTCTCTCCAGTTTTCCGGCCGGCGTACTAACCAACAATCTGCGCCTCTAAAACGCGTTCGCACAACTGTTTCATTTCCGTATTCAGCTGTTCGGCTTCATCTGTAGGCACAGAGGCCTCTTTTGCCGCCTGCTGAGCCTTCGCCTTCCGCTCTTTTTCCTCTTCTTCAACAGTTAAATCAACGAGAAGTTCTGGAACATTCGAGAAACGGCCAATTTGATAAACTACTTCCATTTCTGGTAGAGAATGAATTGAAAGACGGCCATTTTCGTGTGAAACAATCAGCCAATGGGAAATGCTCGCTGAAAATTGGGAAAAAAATAAAAAATTAGGGAATTTTCGGCGGGGAAAATTGGGCAAAAAACACACAAATTTTTCGAATTTCTGCCTGAAAATGTTTAAAAAAGTAGAGTTTTTTCAAATGTGGCTTGAAAAAATCGCCAAAATGTGTGAATTTTTCAATACTTTTTCGGACAAAATTCGAAAAATCCAGATTTTTATTAAGATTTGCATTAAGCGCGCCGAGAGCAGCTTCAATTTAAGTATAATCATGACTAGGTTCCGTAAATTTTAAAAATTTTTGGGTCTCGCCGCGAAAAAAAGCTACAGTAACCTTCGCGGTGAGTGACCTGAAAATTGGCGAACAAAACCAACAATTTGTGCTACCAATATTCAATTTTCCAGTCGAAAACCGAGAAAAAAGCTGCTGCAATTTTAGTAAATTTTTCAGTTTTTCTTTTTCGGGTCTCGCCACGAAAAGCTACAGTAACCTTCGCGCGGTGGGACCCAAAATTCATAAATTGCACTTTTTGACTCAAAAAATAGGGATTTTTAGTGTAAATTCCTTTGGGGAAATTGCTTTAAAACACGCCTATGGGTCCACCGAATGACCGAATATTATGATAAAAAACTTTAAAAAAATTTTCTAGATTTTATATGATTTTTTTTGAAAATTGGAAAAATCACAGTTTTTTTCACCTAATTATTTTTCAATTTCCACCAATTGGATTTGTTCGGTGGAGCGCGCTTGCATTATTTTTATTAATTAATTTTATTTATTCTCGTTATTTTTCCGATTTTCTTCATTTTCTATGTTTTTTCCTCGGAAAATGGAAGAAATAAACAAGACAAATGCGAAATGTTTGTTAAAAAGTAATTGAAAATGCGCGTAAAACTGTAAAATGTACTAATTTCAGACTTGTTGTCGTCGTCGGAACTCAGAATATCACAGTTTTACGCATTTTCAATTACTTTTTAACAAACATTTTGCATTTGTCTTGTTTATGTCTTTCATTTTCCGCGAGAAAAAAACATAGAAAATGAAGAAAATCAGTCAAATAACGAGAATAAATAAAATTAATTAATAAAAATAATGCAAGCGCGGCGCTCCATCGATCGAACAAATCCAATTGGTGGAAATTGAAAAGTAATTAGGGGAAAACTGAAATTTTTTCAATTTTTAATCAAAAATCATATAAAATTTAGGAAAAATTTTAAAAGTTTTTTATCATAATATTCGGTCATTCGGTGGACCCATAGGCGTGTTTTAAAGCAATTTCCCCAAAAAAATTTAATTTTTTTTAGTACAAATCCCAATTTTGAGTCAAAAAGTGCAGTTTTGGGTGTTTTTTACCCAATTTTCCCCGAAAATTCCCTAAAAAATATCGATTTTTCACATTTTTCCGCTTAAAAACAGCCAAAAATTCGAATTTTTTTCTTTTTTTCCGGGTTGAAAACTCTCACAAAAAGTTCTCGTCGGATCAATTGCATCGGATTGTTCACCACCACGACTTGATTGGATAGCATCGTGTCCCAAACGCTTTCGTTTTCGTGTATTCGACTGTTTTATCGTGGCTTCTCCGTCTGAAATTTGAAAATTTTCGTGGAATTATTGGAAATTTGACCGAATTTTGCACAATAACTGATTCAAAAAAAAAATCCCCCGGAGAAACTTGGAAAAAAAAGTTTTTAAAAATAGCCTCAATTTGTGGAAATTTACGATATTTCTCATTAGAGCGTGGTTGCAGCGGTGGGAAAATTTGAATTTCCAGTCCATTTCTCAACTTTTTTGGGAGATTTTAAAGCAAATTTTTTCAACCCTTAAACCTTAAACCAGGAGTGTGCGGCAAATTTCAAAATTTGCCGCCGCACACTCCTGGTTTAAGGGTTGAAAAAATTTGCTTAAAAAAAAAAGAAAGAGAAAAAAAAGTTGAGAAATGGACTGGAAATTCGAAAATTTTCCCACCGCTGCAACCACGCTCTAATGAGAAATATCGTAGATTTCCAGATTTCCAAATTAAAGTCACTTCCAAAATTTTCAAATTTTTCTTTAAATTTGAGCTAAAAATAAATTAAAATTCTGCAAAACATTTCAACTCCAATTTTTCAATTTTCCTCAATTTTTGCATCGAATTTCAGTCACTTTTTCCAGCAGATATCGCCAAATTTTTAGAGCGAATTTTAGCGAATTTTCATATTTTTCATCTATTTTTCCAGGTTTTACACACTTTCAACAGGAAAATTCTGTTCCATAATAGTTTCGTCTTCATCTCCATACAGAAAATCATCGTCTTCTCCGTGCAGCAAAATCGCTTCCTCGTGCTGCTCTTTTTTCATCATCGCATTTTCGGCGGTCGAAACTTCTCCGTCTCCTCCACCGCCCCCGCCCATGCTTTTCTCCGCCGCCGCAAATTTCATAATTTCCGAAGCATCAGCGTAAATCGAGATTGACGTGAGTTGTGTGAGATTCTGTGCGGTGGCGTGCCACGTGGCGAACGATGTTGCAGAGATATCGACTTCACGCAGCTGTACGTAGGGCTCCATGACGAGCTCGTAGAGCAAAAGCCGTCCATTTTGAGTGAGCAATGCCACGTATGGATCAACAATTGATGCTTGAATTACTGGAAAATTCGAATCAATATGAACTTCTTGCATTTGTTGTCCATCGGTGACCAACGCGATGCATGTAGAGGTTACCTGAAGAAAAATCCGATTTTTTTGATTTTTTCGACGAAAAATTTGCGATTTTTAGAGTTTTCTAATGGATTTTTAAAATAAGAAAATTGGAATTTTAGGGGGCTTGCTTTCGCTGCAATTTTTGATATAATCAGAAAAATATTGGAATTTTAGACGAATTGAAAGGTGGTGTGGTCTAATTTTTTTATTTGCCTAAACAAAAAATTCACAATAAATTCCAATTTTTTAGAAAAAAATATCTGAAATTGTCTTTAATAAAAACTCGCTCAAAATTCCAATTTTCCACCCAAAAAATGGCTGAAATTGACAAAAAATGCATGTTTTCCAAAAATCCAGCGAAAATCTCTAAAATTTAAAATTTTCAGTAAAATTTTTTTCAAAGTAAAAATCCGAAATTGCCGCCGAGAAAAAACTGAAAAATTCACCTAAAATTTAAAATTTTCAGTTATGAATATCTGAAACTATCTAAAAAGCACTTTTGTGAAAACCATTAAAATTTCCAATTTTTCATCAAAAAATGACTGATATTGCCCAAAAAACACTTAAAGGTTGTGTAGTAGAATTTTTTTAATTGCCTTTTTAGACTTAAAATTGTCTGAAAACACCGAATTTTATGATGAAACTTTTTGAAAACTTTTCAAAAAAAAGTTATGACGGCTCAAAAAATGGTCTAAAAATAGTTAAAATCGGAAATTTGACCAACTTTTTAATGTCGCAGCGGCTGGAAACAATTTTTTTTGAAATCACCGTCAAATTTTGAGTATACAAGTTGATTTAATTTCGTTTTAAACTTGATTAAGGTATTTAAAAGTCGATGGACGGCGAGTTTTGGTTCAAAAAAGTTAATAATCTCGCCGCCATCGCTTTTAAATACCTTAATCAAGCTTAAAACGCAATTAAATCAATTCGTATACTCAAAATTTGACAGTGATTTCAAAAAAAAGTGTTTCCAGCCGCTGCGACATTGAAAAGTTGGTCAAATTTCCGATTTTAACTAATTTTATGCCATTTTTGAGCCGTCATAACTTTTTTTTTGAAACGTTTTCAAGAAGTTTCATCATAAAATTCGGTGTTTTCAGACAATTTTGAGTCTAATAAAGCAATCAAAAAAATTCTACTACACAACCTTTAAGTGTTTTTTGGGCAATATCAGTCATTTTTTGATGAAAAATTGAAATTTTAATGATTTTCACAAAAGAAACGTGATTTTTAGATAGTTTCAGATATTCATAACTGAAAATTTTGAATTTTAGGTGAATTTTTCAGTTTTTTCTTGGCGGCAATTTCGGATTTTTACTAAAAAATTTTTTTTTTTTAATTTAAAAAAACATGCATTTTTCGACAATTTCAGAATTTTTTACTGAAAAAATTGGAATTTTAGTGTTTTTTTTGTCAATTTCAGCCATTTTTTGGTGGAAAATTGGAATTTTGAGCGAGTTTTTATTAAAGACAATTTCAGATATTTTTTTCTAAAAAATTGGAATTTATTGTGAATTTTTTTACCGAAAAATCAGATTTATAAGTGAATTCTGAAGTTTTTTTTTTCACAATTTCTGCTATTTTTTCTGATAAATCAGATTTATTTTTTCGTGTTTTTCCCTTTTTTTTTCTACTGAAAAACTTCATATTCCAATTTTTACACTAAAAATTGTCAAAAAATTGTCAAAAATTTGAATTTTCGGGGGGTTAAAAACTTTCAAAATTAAATTTAAAATAAATTTTTTTTTTCATCGGAATTATTGAAAAAAAAGTCTTTTTTTTCAGATTTTCACAGAAAAAAAAAATTTTTCCGATATTTTCAGCTGCTGCTCCAAGAGAGGAGTACCTGAACAGCTAGTGCTCCTTGGGAGAGCTCTCCAGCCGCCACAGTAGGCTCTCCAGTGACAAAAAGTTGCTCTTCCAACTCGACAAGCTCCTCGCCGAGCTCCAAAATCAACGTGGATCGAACTCTCGACACAATCAGATATTTATGAGATTCATTTTCTTTTCGCCCAACAGCCCAAAGTTGCTCGGCTCCTTCCAAAAGTGAGCTCGTAATGATTTCCGGTCGAAGGGATCTCTGATGAACACATAGGGCTCCGTTTTTTCCGTGGCCGCTCGCAGTTACCTGAAAAATTCAAAAATTTAGGCAAAATTGTGAAAATTTTGTCGATTTTTAAAAAAAAATTTCAAAAAAGACTGCCCAATTTTTTGAAAGTTTTTATTGAATTTCAGAGATTTTGAGGAATTCTCACATTTTCAAAAAATTTTCAAAGCTTTTAAGCTGGTTTTCATCAGTTTTTACTCATTTTTCTCGATTTTCAAGTTACTGCAAAATTCGATCAATTTTTCGGTTTTTTGTTGCGTATTTTCAAAAATTTCGGGTCCCGCCGCGAAAAAACTACAGTAACCTGAGCTATGAAAATTGAGTTTATTGTCACTTTTCTTGGAAGTAAGTCGAAAATTTCCGGTTTTGCAACTGTTTTAGAGGTTTTTTCAAAATTTTCTCATTTTTGTCGATTTTTTTTTGTTGATTGTTACGATGTTCCTACCATAAAACTACTCATGGAAGGTAAAATTGGCTGAAATTTCGTTTTTCAGTGGCAAAATTAATTTTCTTGAATTCAGCTCGCCGAGAGCTTTAAAATAAGTATAATCATGACTAGGTTCTGGTGATTTTGGGTCCCGCCACGAAAACTACAGTAACCTTCGTTCGTGGTGGGACCCAAAATTTCAAAAAAATAACGGAACCTAGTCATGATTACACTTATTTTAAAGCTCTCGGTGAGTGGCGATTTCAAAAAAGAATATAACAATTCCTGAATTCGGAAATTTCATGCAAATTTTGGATCTCGGCGCGAAAATTTCAAAATTTTAAAAACAAGTAAATGTACGATATATATATAGATGAAATCAGCACGCCGAGAGCTTCAAAATAAGTATAATCATGACTAGATTCCGTTAGATTTGAAATTTTGGGTCCCACCGCGAAGGTTACTGTAGCTTCGTGGCGGGACCCAAAATTTCAAATCTAACGGAATCTAGTCATGATTATACTTATTTTGAAGCTCTCGGCAAGCTGAATTCGAAATTCATAGAGAAAATATGTTTTCTGAAAATCAAAAATTTAAAAAAAAACGGGTGAAAATTACCAAAAATCACGTTTTAAGACAATTTTCAGTCAACTTTCACCTTTTTAAAACAAAATTCGCCAGTTTTAACAACTTTTCTCCGCTTTTCAAACATTTTTTCTCGATTTTTAGTCAATTTTCAGTGTACTTTTGGCCAATTTTTTGTTGGATTTTTTGGATTTTAAATGAAAAATAGAAAAAAAAAATTCAAATTTTACCAAATCAAAAACAGGATCCCGTCTTTTCGAAAAAAATTGGGTCCCGCCACGAAAACTACAACAATAACTTTCGTGCCGAGACCCAAAATTTCAAAACTAACGGAATCTAGTCGTGATTATACTTATTTTAAAGCTCTAGGCGAGAGGAATTCGAATTTTAAAAGAAAAATATGAAAACTAAGGTCATTTTGAGAAATATCTAACTTTTTTAGATTTTTTTAAAAATTCAATTTTTTGAACAAAAAATTCAGATTTTTAGCCAATTTTTTTTGTATTTTCTCTCATTTTTTTCTCGGGATTTTCACTGAAAAATGAAGAAAATTTTTTAAATTTTACCAAATCAAAAACAGGATCCCGTCTCTTCGCATCAACAAGATCATTACTCATATAATTTGGCCTTCCAACACACATTGATTTCACCGGTCCAACATTCCGAAGCCTATCAAGCTCTCGAAACTGCAGTGACTCATCAATTTGCTCATCATCATCATTTTGTTGCTCTTCAATTGCTCCACCATACAATTCCATATCATCTTCATCCAATTCAATTTCCGCCGCCGCCGGATCTTTATTATCGATTTTTAGACGTTTTACAGCACAATCTCGAGTGGTTTTTAGTAGAGTATACTCCAAAAGTTGAGAATCTCCGAGCCGTGAGCCAACGAATAGGTGACCAGGAGCACACACTGTTAGCGAGTAGGCAATTGAGGTTTCTGCAATTTTTTCGATTAAAAAAATGGAGTTTTTCAGTACATTATTGAAAATATTCATAGTTCTCATATTTTCATCTTAAAATTCGAATTCAGCTCGCCTAGAGCTTTCATTTAAGTATAATCATGACTATATTCCATTAGTTTTGAAATTTCGGGTCCCACCGAGCCAAAATAATTCAAATTTTTCGTAGTTTTCGCTAATTTCAGGCCAGAACTGCTCAATTTTCAGCCAATTTTCATGTCCCACCACGAAGCTACAGTAACCTTCGTGGCGAGACCCAAAATTTTTCAAAATCAACGTAACCAAGTCATGATTATACTTAAATTAAAGCTCTCAGAGAGCTAAATCCGAATTTATTAGTAAAAATCTGGATTTTTCGGTTTTTGTCTAGAAAAGTATCGAAAAATTGGCACTTTGTCAACTTCAACCTAGAAATTCCTAAATTTGAACAATTTTTTTTTAGCAAAATTTGATTTTTTTGTGTTTTTCGCCAATTTTAATCTAGAAATAACCAATTTTCAGAACAATTTTCAGCTAAATTCAAATTTCTTGTGTTTTTTGCCAAGTTTTCAGCAAATTTTCAGCTCATTTTAATTTTTTGTGCATTTTTTTCAAATTTGAATCTAAAAATTCTCAATTTTCCGCTAATTTTTCAGCTAAAATTTGATTTTTCTGTGTACCTTTCCAATTTTAATCTAGAAATTCCCAATTTTCAGCAAAAATTGGTATTTTTTTGTGCATTTTTTCCAAATTTAACCTACAAATTCTCAATTTTTAGCTAATTTTTCAGTTAAAATTGAATTTTTTGTGTTTTTGTGCCAATTTTTCAGCTAAAATTGATTTTTCTGTGTATCTTTCCAATTTTAATCTAGAAAATCTCAATTTTCAGCAAAAATTGAAATATTTTTGGACATTTTTTTCAAATTTTAATCTAAAAATACTCAGTTTTCCGCTAATTTTTCAGTTAAAATTGAATATTTTCGTGTTTTTTTGCCAATTTTTCAGCTAAAATTTGATTTTTTTTTGTGTTTTTCGCCAATTTTAATCTAGAAATTCCAATTTTCAGCGAAAAATTTTTCAGCAAAAGCTTGAATATTTTTGTGCATTTTTTTCAAATTTTAATCTACAACTACTCAATTTTTAGCTAATTTTTCCGTTTATTTTTTCAATTTTAATCTAGAAAATCCAATTCCACACCATAAACTTTGCTAAACTCCAGCGATTTGACAGTTCCACCACCGGATGACGTCATCAACCGCAACAAGAACAAATCTCCGTCGCGGCTGCCGACAGCAATTCGTCCATCTTCCATATAGACACTTGTAGAGCAATCCAACGTCATTTTCAAATGTTTCAAATCTTTTAACGGGAATTTCGTAAATCCATCATAACATGAATTGAGCACGAGACCACACGGCGGTACCGCCTGATTCAGATAGACTACTGTATTCGAGCCAAAAACCAGGGCTCCGCCGAGTGGTTTTGGGATTGGGAGCAGTTGGGAGCAGTCCATTGGAAGATTTGCAGTTTGCCAGACGACTGCAAATTGACGATCGACAATGTTCACGGAGACACCCATTATGCACATTGTATCGTAACGGACGCAGGCTCTGAAATTCAATTTTTTTTTTGGGTTTTTTAAACTAAAAAATTCGAATTCAGCTCGCCTGGGAGCTTTCATTTAAGTATAATCATGACTATATTCCATTAGTTTTGAAATTTCGGGTCCCACCACGCAGGTTACTGTAGCTTCGTGGCGGTACCCGAAAAACTAAGAAATAATCGATTGCAAGTATTGACGAGCCAAAATAATTCAAATTTTTCGTAGTTTTCGCTAATTTCAGGCCAGAACTGCTCAATTTTCAGCCAATTTTCATGTCCCACCACGAAGCTACAGTAACCTTCGTGGCGAGACCCAAAATTTTTTAAAATCAACGTAACCTAGTCATGATTATACTCAAATCAAAGCTTTCGGTGAGCTGAATTCAGATAAAACCTGAATTTTTCAATTTTCTAAAACAATTTTGGAAAATCAATTTTTTGAAAATTTCGCGTCGAGACCCAGAAATTTGTATTAAATTTCGGAATTCAACATTTTAATATTGTAATATAGAATCACCTCACCGAGAGCTTTAAAATAAGTATAATCATGACTAGGCTCCATTAAGTTTGAAATTTTGGGTCCCGCCACGAAGGTTACTGTAGTTTTCGTGACGGGACCCAAAATCACCAGAACCTGGTCATGATTATACTTATTTTAAAGCTCTCGGCGAGCTGAATTCAAAAATAAAATCAATTTTTACCTTCCAGGAGTAGTTTGAATTGGTTCATAAAGGAATAAAATTGTCGGCTCATAATATCCATCCAAAAATACCATATCAGCAATATTATCCAGCCGTGGATCGATTTGTTTCAGTGGAATAACATAACTATGAATTCTTTTCGAATTCTCATGAAATGGAAGAATTGCTATATGTTTTCCGTAGACAAGACACGCTGCACATCTGTTTGATGGATCCGAACGGACCAGTGGTGGCTGAAAATTGTGGTTGAAAATTGGATGAAAAGCTCAAAAAATGGCTAAAAACTGTCAGAAATAGCTGAAAATTAACCAATTTCTTAGAAAAATGACTGAGAATCAGAAAATTTGGCAAAAAAAAGACTAAAAATTGCCGAAAATCGCTTAAAAATCGTTTAAAAATCGTGAAAATCCCACATATTCTTTTTTTTTCTGGAAAATGGCTGAAAATTGATTATTTTGGCATAAAACTGAGTCAAAAAGCTTAAAAATAGTTAAAAATTGAGGAAAAATCTTGTAAATCCCAAATTTTCTGATTTTTTCCTTTAAAAATTGACAATTTTTCAGAAAAATGGCTAAAAAATAGCTGAAATTATGGGGGAAAAGCTTCAAAAAATGGCTAAAAAACTGTTAGAAATAGCTGAAAATTAACCAATTTCTTAGAAAAATGACTGAGAATCGGAAAATTTGGCAAAAAAATGACTAAAAATTGCCAAAAATCGTGAAAATCCCACATATTCTGATGCTTTTTGAGCGAAAATTGTTTTTTTTTCTGGGAAAATGGCTGAAAATTGATTATTTTGGCATAAAACTGAGTCAAAAAGCTTAAAAATAGTTAAAAATTGAAGAAAAATCTTGAAAAGCCCAAAATTTCTGATTTTTTCCTTAAAAAATTGACAATTTTTCAGAAAAATGGCTAAAAAATAGCTGAAATTATAGAGGAAAAGCTTAAAAAATGGCTAAAAACTGTCGGAAATATCTGAAAATTGATGAAAAATATCGTAAAAATCCCGAATTATCCGATTTTCCTCCCTAAAATTGATATTTTCCAGTCCAATGGCTGAAAATTAGCTGAAATTATGGAGGAAAAGCAAATGTCGATGTCCAAAAAATGATTAGAAATAGTTGAAAATGAGCGAAAAATTGCGATTTTTCTGATAAAAATTTGGAAAAGTCAAAGAAAAAGCTCCAAAAATGTATTAAAAATTGTCAGAAATAGCTGAAAATCTCATATTTTTCTGATTTTTTCCACAAAAATTGACAATTTTTTAGGAAAATGGCTGAAAATTAGGGGAAAAAAGCTTCAAAAATTCGGAAAAATATCGTAAAAATCCCGAATTATCCGATTTTTTCCTTAAAAAATTGACAATTTCTTAACAAAATGTCTGAAAATCGGAAAATTTGCCCGAAAATTGGCTTAAAAATTGCCAGAAATGACTGAAATTTGAAGAATTTCGTTGAAAAATCGATGAAAAATTGTGAATTTCCAGGTTTTACCAGAAAATTTAGAGAAAAAACGCCAAAAGTGCCATTTTAAATATAGTTTTTTCTGAAAAATCGACATTTATCGGGTCTCGCAGCGAAATTCACCACCGGGCTGCTGTAACTTTCGTGGCGGGACCCGAAAACTACGAAATTGAGCAAGTTTTCCGTTTTTTACATGAAATAATTAATTTTAATGGCATAAATACCATTTTAGGTGCAAAAAATCGTTGTTTTAAGCGAAAATTTACCTTTTTTTTTTTTTGAAAAATGCTTGAAAATCGATCATTTTAGCTAAAAATCTGAATCAAAAAGCTTAAAAATTGTCAGAAATAGCTGAAAAATAAATTTTCGCATGTTTTCTCGCGAAAATTGGCTTATTTCTTTAAAAAATGATTTAAAAAATCGGTTTTTTTTTTCAGTTTTTGGACAATTGTAAGCAAAATTTCGCGGTTTTTGCGATTTTTACAGTGAAATTATCCTTTTTTTAATGAAATATATACAATTTTTGGCCAATTTTTATCGAATTTTCACCTGAAAATGATTAATAAATCCATCTCGTAGATATTCATTTTCAAATGCATGAAGTGATATTGTTTGCATATTTCGTTCCTTTTCATTTATACTAACAATCGATAGTTTTGCATCGTCAAATGTCATTAGAATTGAATCTTGGTCCGGTAATTCTGAAAAAATGAAAAAAATCGAGAATTTTAGGTGGAAATTCGGCGTTTTTGACTCAAAATTCGATGGAAATTGGCCTAAATTCGGTGTTTTCAGTTGAAAAATTGGTTTTACAGCGTTTTCCCGCCGAAAAATAGCTCGAAAATGCTGTATTTTTCAGCTAAAAATTCAATTTTGAAGATTTCAGGATTTGACAAAAATCGCAATTTTTGACATTTTTCATCAATTTTCCAGGCCAAAAACGGATTTTCCACGAGTTTTTGGGTCACTTTCCATTGATTTTTCCCATTTTCACACGAAAAACGTACGCGGAACCCTCGCAACGGCGATAGAATGACATTTATTCAATAATCTGCACGAGAACATGCACTCCAATTTGGTTTTCTGCTGCCATTCTTCATTATCCTCGCCCGGCTCTTTGAGCACATATGGATTTACGCGAAAAATTCGAATAAACTTGGCTCCGATTGTGAGCAGCTGGAATCCGGTGTCTGAAAATGAAAAATTTGGGTGAGAAATTCGAATTTTTTGGGATTTTTTCGAATTTTTTGGGATTTTTTCCCAAGTTTCTAGCGCAATTTATTATTAAAACTTGCGTACTTTCTCCTGGCAAGAATTTTCCGTATGCCGAGAAGTTGATTGCTGTGGAATCGTCCGTTTCTCGGAGATATCCATACATTTGTCTGAAAAATGGTGAAAATTGGGATTATTTGACTGAAAAATACGATTTTTAGGCGGAAAAATTAATAGAATTCCGTTTTTCATATCAATTTCCAAGAAAAACTGCGAATTTCGGCTACAAAACAAAGAAATTCGATAAAAAAATCGCGAAATTAATTCAAAAACATCATTTTTCTCTGTCGTCTACACTCTCTAACGCGTGACGATAGAGCGCACTTGCAACTGAGACGCCACAGGTGGAAAAGTACTCGTGGACAGTGAAACCCCACTTGTTTGTTAGAAAAAAAGTAGGCTACCAGTGAGAATTAATGGGGAAACTGAATTTATTGTTTCATAAATGCCTTTTAAGGGGATTTAGCAAAAATTTTATAATAATTTTTTCAGAAAAACACCAAATACTTGTTTTTTTTTTAATTTTTTAAATGAAAATCCTGAATGGTTTCCTTATTTCCTCCTCTTAAAAAATTGAAAAATGTGTTTAAAAAACCAGCAAAAAAACGTTGAAACACTTAAAACGCTACATGCTCAGTAATCAATTAAATCGCATTCTTACCAAGAAACTGTAGCTAAAACACAATTCAGAATACATTATCACTTTCAAAAAAAAAAATTCTGCAAACATAATTTCTTCAAAATTTCAAAAAGTTAAAGATTATTTTCGGAAAAGTTTGGAATAGCATTCAATGTGTTTAATTTGATGTAACTACACCCGCGACAATGTCCTAACCAACTCCAACCAAATCTTCAAACGCTTAAATCCTCTTCAAAAGCTGAAGTACAAATTTTCCAACACTACAGTAATCATACAGTAAGCCTACAGTACGCCTACAGTACCCCTACAGTACTTTGACTTTATCCCTAACCAACACCTAACCTAAAAAGGCAAAAAATTCAAACTTTCCCAAACTACGCAAATCCTACAATACCTCGCCGTTATATCCCACCAACTCACAACCCAAAAGGTATATACAAACAAAGGTACAACATATATATATATATATATACAACAGGCGCAAAAAAACAAAAATAATAATTATGGAATTCCGGAAATGTTTTGATAGATTTGGATTCTAGATTTTTAAAAAATATTATAGGTGAGTTTTTGGGACAGGAAAGTAAATTTAAGCCGCGCTAGAGAGGTTTTTGTGTCGAATTCAAATTTAATGGGCATATACCTTATTTAAAATCAAAACGGTTCACGGAAATAAGTAATGACTGTTTAAAAACTGCTTATTTTATTGCATTTGTTCAATTTATTAAATTTTCCAATTTCCCTGTTGCCAAAAAAGTCAATAAAATTCAATTTTCAGAACACCAATAAAATTAAATTTCTCATTTAATGGATCTCTGAATGACTTTGTTTTTTAATTTTTGCTTTTTTCGAATATTTTCTTACTCTTTGACTGCAATTTCAGTTCTAAAACTTGTAAAAAAATTTTTAAAAAATATAGGCACTTTCATATCTATATGAATATTCGGTACTTTTTCGATTTCTGCCCCCCAAAATGTTTTTTTCTTCAATTTTTCAATTTAAATTCTCACGTGAATGTTTATTTCAAAACTATTTCAATTTTTAGGCTTAGAAAACAACACTACTAACTATAAGCCTGAAATTACAAAAAAAGTTCACGTTTCATTAATGAATATATCCAAAACATTTTGGGGGGGGGGGGGGGGGGCAGAAATCGGAAAAGTACCGAATATTCTCCTAATCAGTTTAATCAGTCAATGTTGGAAAGGTTTAGTGTCAATAATGGAAATAATGCCTTATCAAGTTGGTATTCTGTTTGATAACTCGGAATCTATATTAGGTGGACCGCCGAGCTATCAGATGTGGTTCAAGCAAGTAGTTCTTCCACTTTATAAATACCAGAAAATAACAAAAATAGTATGATAGCTTGTACGGAATGTTTTTTTTTTAATGCAGATTTTAACCAAAAGCTGTTTCTTTTTCCAAAAGTCCAAAGTACGGGAATATCATATGGATCCCTCCTTTTTATTTTAAAATCCAGAAAATAAGTTCTACATGGCCTATACAAATTATGCGGTAAATTTGGTTAGATTTAGAGGGAGGGGGGTAAGAAGGGAAAAAACTCTTCTCAATAATTCTTTACATTATTGAGACTCACATAAATTTAGATATAATTTAAAAAACGGTGTAATTCGGTAGAGGGTAAATATTTGAGGATGAAGTATTTGAAAAAAACAACTGGGGAATGAGATCGTAGCACGGTTTTAAAAATGAATGGGGAACAATTGGAGACCGTGGGGAAACGAATACATTAGTCCGAGTCGGAGTCGACGACGCGTGCCCTCTTCTTCTTTGGCTGATCCGAACTCGATCCGGAATCGTCCTGCTGCTTGATCACGTCCTGCTGCTTGCGGTATCTGAAAATTGAATTTATTAGACTATTTTCAATTTTTGTGACGTCACAGTGCATTTTGAACGTTTTTTGAGAGACGTGACGTTAGAGAAATTCAAAAAAAAAACGTTTTAAATTACAGAACCGTAATAGCCAAGTGTACAGAGTGACAATTAATTATGGAAACATTTGTTGAGCTTGAGGTCAGACCAAGAAAATCTCGAATTTTAGTGCTTTTAGAGTGAATGGCAGACGCTTAGGATTTTTCCAGAAATTATATTTGGTCATTATGGCCTGTTTTCTGTGATTTAAAGCAAAACAGTTTTCGACTCGAGTCCACCTTATTGCTCTTTATAAATAATTTTTAAACTAACCGCTTTCCTCTTGTGCTGACGACGCCGCTGTCCTCTTCCTCATCGTCTGGTCCAGCATTTTTAGAAGATGCTCTCTTGCTCTTTGCCCACATATGAGATATGACGAAACGGTCAACTGTGTACCTGATTATAATTTAAAATCACTTAATTTTTGATTTGAAGTTTTTTATCAGGCACCTGATTTCGGAGTTACAGGCGAAAACGTGAAAAATTAGGGTTTTTTGAAAATTGGACCAAGCTCACTTCTATCGACTATAACTCAGAAACGTGAGGATGGACAACAATGTAACATACTGATAAAATGTAGCTGAAGATGTGTACATTAATGTTGTAATACATTACTTTTGTATATCTCTCATGGTTTAAAAGTTAGCACCGCTCAAACATAAAAAAGTCAATTTTGCAAGCGTTTTCGGCACTTCCAACCGATGTAGCGCTACCAATAAGCTATGCCTGAGTCTGAAATTTTTCAGTTTTGTTTAACTAACTGTCTAATACCTCTACGCATACAAAGTTTCTGATTTCACCAAGAAATGAAAAAATTCGAAAAAAAAAATTTTTTTTTTCGTCGTCATAGTTCTGAGTTTTAAATAATCTGGAAGTTGACCGACATGGCTGATATTGTTGGGATTGTCATTACTAACAGTCTTCTATACAACCGCAAAATAATATTCAAGAAAAAACCAAAACTAGAAAAAAACGAAAAAACTTATTGAACGACCTAATATAACCAGAAACGTTGCCAGAAACGTTTTAATACAAAAATTGAGACTTTGAAGGCTAACATTTGGATTTTATAAAAATATTTTTGGCAGTATTATCGTAAATATATTTACATAAATAGTAATTTAATTATTTACTGTAAATGTAAAAGAATTGAAGTTTTCGATGTACTAATTGTAACAAAGAAATGAAGTATTTAGCATGCGTTATCAAGTTTAGAAAAAATTGAGAAAAGTTTTTTTGAAAATTAATTTTTCGAATTTTTTTTAAATTCTGAAGCTTTAGAACTATTTATTTGTATCAAAATCTGTTGAAAAATAAAAAAATACCAGCCAATAAGGAATTTTTTCAAATTTTCCTCTGAAACCCCCCAACACAAACTGTAATATCTCACGGAAATATGGCCTAGGCTTAGGCTTAGGCTTAGGCTAAGTATGTAACTTTTAAATTTCAATCCTGCTTCCAGAGGTTCAAGCAAAGCTGGGAAAATACCTTCTTACAGAAACTACTCTGGTAATCTGTTCTAAAATGTTCCCATTTCCCAAAATTGTTTCATTCTCATTATCAGTCCCGAATAAAGTTCACACATGATTATCACCTCCTCGGCAGAGACAGCTCCCCAAAGAGCAACACATTGTGAGCCAGTTGTCGCTCATCCGCACCCGTTGTCATGACCACTATAGATGCGAATTATAAGCCTTTTTCAAATATATATATGCATACATACACCATTATTAGTACTCTAACACATACACACACACACGTGCTCATTGTAAAATATTGATTGAAAATGTTTTCGAGCTTCAATTTTGAAGATCCTCCACCATCTGAAGTACCGAGGAAGGTTCAGAGAAAGGACAGGAGTGTCAGGTATCTTCGGGCGTTGAGCGCCAAGAATCAGGTGAGCTTTGGAGGGGGGATTAGGTGTGAGTTTTAGTAGGATTTAGCAGAGGATATGGTGCAAAAATCTAAAAGTAAGACCTTCCTTCAAGAAGTTACTTTTTCCAGGAACGTACCGCTAATGAACATTCAAGTGTTGATGTTGCAGTCACCCAGGCTTCCTTATCGGTTCCGAGACCTGGAATCTTGCGATTAGTAAGTTTTTTTCCCAGTTTCTCATCTTTCAGAAATCATATCAAACCCCTAACTTCCAGCCTTCCTCCGATCCCGGCGAAGAAGATCCCCAACCATCGACCTCCTCGATTCCCCACCGCCCGTCGAAATGGGCGACAGTCCGCGAGAAGAGCCCCCAGATTATTGGAGGTCACGCGAAGGAGGTCACATTTCAAGAGAGACACCATAAGCTGGACCTGAACAAGTCGAGGTCCACGAGCAAAAATCGAAGAAAAAGCGCTCAAAATGGTGGCGCAGAAGACCCAGGCCAAAAGTCGTTCAGCGACGTGGTAAAGACAGCGATGGTGAGATTCTATTCAAAGTCCTTAGACATAGAACAGGTAGTTTCAGATGCTTCGAACCTGGATCTCAGCCATGGAGCACGACGAGCGGGAGTCGGAACCGGATCGCGACGCAACTACTACCAACGCAGAGATTACTGCGGCAGACGATCGGTCAATTCTGCCGAGTCCGCCGATATTTCAGCAGAGGCAGACGGGATTTACGCAGATAAAGGATATTTTGACGGATAAGTGTCGGTGAGTGGGAAGTTGAATGGCTCATTCCAGGGGTGGGCGGCAAACGATTATTTTCGGCAAACGGCAAATCGGCAAAACGGCAAATTGCCGGAAAAACGGCAAATGCCGAAAAATTTTGGCAAATAGTGGATTTACACATTTTTGGAAATTTCAGAATTACAATTTCAATCGGCAAAATTGTACGCATCCTATAAATGTTCCTACACTTCCGGTGAATTGATATCCGGCAAATTAGCAAACCGGCAAATTTTACACCTCTGTTCATTAATTGACAAAAACATACAAACTTTATCTGAACCTGAACCTATTCTTTGACTGGATTTTCTACTTTGGTAAATTGATTTCGATCCAGGTAGAATTCAGCAGAAGCTGCGGACTGACTTTTAGGCCAATTTACCAGAGCTAATAGAACCAGACTTTGAAGACTGAAGACTTTGAAGGTTATAAAAAAATGTGATGACGAAAAATGCAAAAATGTATTTTTATACATATGTACATTTTTCTCCGTAGAAACAGTGAATATAAATCAATCCATCAAACAGGAATAACCCGATAAGATTGGTCTCGATGGGAATCAATTCAACCAGAGCTAATAGGACCAGACTTTGAAGATCCTTACGGATTCTCTGTCCATTTCCAGAAAACTCTACTACTTCTACGTAACCGAGAACTCCACCTTCTTCTACTACTGGACAGCAATCATCTCCATCGGAATCCTCTATAACATGTTTGCCATGGTGATCTTCATTTTCGATGATGTTCATTTTGGATACTTTAACCAGTGGCTCTACGTGAATCTTTTCTTTGACTTCTGCTTCCTTCTAGATTGTCTAGTGGGGTCTCGAATGAGTAAGGCATATTGAATTTCTACCAAAATTTCTACAAAATACCAAATTCGCTGAATTCTTTCAGCATTTGTGAGCGAGGGTAACGAAGTTAGTCAAACCGACAAGATGTTCAAGAACTACCGACAAAGCCGGCGTTGTAAGCTCGACCTTCTGTGTTTAGCCCCCGCCGACTTTTACTTGTTCATCGATACGAAAGCTTCACTGGTCAGAGCTATTCGGTTGGTTAAAGGTACGATTTTACAGATAGACTCCAGTATATAAGCCTTGGTATTCTAGCATACCGCCTGTACGAGTTTATCATGCTCACCCAGCGGCGTACAGACTTCCCGCATTTCATGAAAATTCTGTTTCTCACCTCTTCCTGTGCCATATTGTTCCATTGGAATGCATGTGTCTACTTCCTCTTCTCCTTATATCAAGGTCTCACAGAAGATGACCCGAATGCTTTTGGATTCTCTTATTATAAAGTTTTCGATCCAAGATTCTCAATTTGTGATGTAAGTGCGTACAGAAAACCTCCTAAAAGTCCCCGAACTTTCAGGCCCTCTACGATCAAGACTGCTATTATCCAGAAGACACAGAAGTCCTGGACATTCGCGACGAGCGTCCTCACTATATGGAGGATATGTACAAGTTTTGGGACAAAAAGTTCAATATTCTCCAAATCGGAAACTTCTCTCGGGAGTACAGTATGACCATCTATTGGTCATCTTTAACAATCACAAAATGTGGACAACAGCCGTGGCCATCGAAGAGCTCGCAGAATTCGCTGGAGATCTTTGACACTTTGATCGGGGTGCTAGTGTTCGCTACGATTATTGGAGGTGAGGGAATAAACAGGTCAAGTGTCTGGCCCCACACAAGGCTATTCTTAAAGGTGGTGTAGTCGATTTTTTTTAAAATGCCTTATTAGACTCATCAAAATTGTCTGAAAACACCGAATTTCATAATGAAACTTCTTGAAAACTTTTCGGAAAAAAGTTATGACGGCTCAAAAAATGGCCTCAAATTTGTTAAAATCGGAAATTTGACCTTGTCAAGCGGCTGGAAACATTTTTTATGAAATCACCACCAAATTTTGGGTATAATAATTGATTATCTTACGTTTTATACTTGATTAAGGTATTTAAAATTCGATGGACGGCGAGATGTTTAATTTTTTTAAACCAAAATTCGCCATCCATCGATTTTTAAATACCTTAATCAAGTATAAAACGCAAGACAATTAATTAAAATACTCAAAATTTGACGGTGATTTAAAAAAAATTAGTTTCCAGCCGCTTGACAAGGTCAAATTTCCGATTTTAACAAATTTCAGGCCATTTTTTGAGCCGTCATAACTTTTTTCCGAAAAGTTTTCAAGAAGTTTCATTATGAAATTCGGTGATTTCCGACAATTTTGAGTCTAATAAGGCAACTTTTAAGGTTTGGGAAAGTAAACGTTCTATAAGTGAGAATGAAGAAATGAATGTCCCATTTCGGTTTGATCTTCGAGAAATGCGGGAGAAAAGGCGCAGACTTTTCAACTGATTCCGCATGGTTAAGACTGTGCTGACACCACATTTCTCTGGGAAAAAATCCCGCATTTTTTGTAGATCAAACCACAATGGGACAACCTGACACCACGTGACGTAGTACAATAACAAAATATGCATAAAATAAAATAATAAAATATAAAATATAAATAAGAAAATGAAACCTTACTTACCCAAGTTGTGACATTGGCAGTAAGGCCAAATTATGGACTTTAGCTAAAAATAGGTCATTTTCTCTAAAACTTACCGCCGTCATAACTTTTTTATTACGAAATTAGGTGGTTTTGAGCAATTTTGGGTATAAAAAAGCACATAATAGCATTTTAGGTAGGAATTCGATATCGTCAGTTAACGATTCTGCCCTTTCATTAATGAATATTTAAGCTTCTCGAAATTTGAGCAGAAAAAGAACTCGGCCACCAATTTTCTTCCTTATCTCAAATAATTGCAGGCGTGGGCAGTGTCGTTACCCAAATGAGTCAAAACGTGAATGATTTCCGCGAGATGATGGATGGAATCAAGTTCTACATGAAATACAGGTCCCCATTTGTTCCTTTTTTTGGCTTATTGTTGTTGTTGTTGCATTTTCTATATATTTTATTACCCTATTCATAAAAAGCCGCAGTAAAAATTGCATTTTCATTCCAGAGGCGTGCAATCAGCTATTCAGGACCGCGTGCTCAATTGCTTTCTATATCTGAATAGCCATAATCAGTTGTATGACGAGGAAGTGAGTATTTGCCGTGTGAATATACGTATTTTTGGGTTGAAGCTTTGTAACTGCTCTACTATTTATAATTTCAAGTCTAAGAGTTACCTGGAAAGGACTTCGAGAAATATTAGCTTTTTCTAGTTTAGCAGCTATACACAATTAAAATTCATTGTAAAAATGTTTGATAACGTTTTGAGAAAGCATATCTTTGAACATCAGAATAATAGACCCTAATATCAAAACTTCCAGGAAATCCTCTCCCTTCTGCCTCCATTCTTCCAAGCGAGAATCGCAGCCAACCTCCACCAGGACACCCTATCCAAAGTGTCCCTGTTCTACAAATGTGACCAGCGTCTGCTACAGGAAGTTGTGATGCTTGTAAAACAACAGGTCTACTCACCAAATGACTATCTATGCCGGAAAAACGAGAAAGCCAAGGAGATGTTCATCGTGAAAAAGGGCCTGCTGGCTGTAATCGATGACGATACCGGAGTCGAACTTGACAGTCTCAAGGAGGGCCACACATTCGGAGAACTCTCAATTGTACAGGTTAAGGGGAACATCCTGGGCGATCGGAGGAGTGTCTCGCTGCGAAGTGTGGGATACTCGGATGTTTACGTGCTTCACCAGGATGATGTGACACGGTTGTTGCAGGAGTATCCAGAGGAGAGAGTTAGACTAATGGAGAATGGTAGGTTTCATATACGTTATAGTAAAGAAAGTAAGAATGTGTGGTTCAGCTCGCCGAATGCTTCACTCAAGAGGTTTGCTCGAGACAAATGAGCTTGGAGAGATGTGTGAAACAGACGATGGACTGGATGATGAAGCAATGGTAAGATTCCGGGGCTCGAGCATCATGCTCCTAGTCTCACAGCCACGGAAAAAGTTGATGACAGTCTCTAATCATAGTTAGACTGTCAAAAACTGGATTCTGATTAACGTTGGATGATTTTTAAAAGCAATTCTAGGGCATATCGTAACATTTTAGAATTTAGAATAGTCCCAGTCGTCCCGAATTTGCCAATAATTTTAAATTCAACTGTAATCTGATCTGACGATCCTTTGCCGGAAACTGATGTCCCAAAATTGAATCTTGGTAATATTATACTACATATTAGACTACATAGAGCAATAATCACGGACTGTGGCTACGGCCCATAATAGTCCATAACCATAACGACTAGATCCATAGTCACGGTCTGTAGTCCGTAGTCCACGATCCATAAGTGCTTTTGTTTCGGCAACCGGCAATTGCCGAAGTTGCCGTACCCGAAAAATTGTTGAAATTAAATTTTTAAGCGTTTTGGAAAAAAGTATGGTCGTTTTTTTTTGTTTACAGTGAAATTATAGCATTTTTCAGGCTCTCTGAATGCTTTTTCTGAGCTTCAAAATGCTTGACATTGATATCGGCAATTGCCGAAGTTGCCGAACCCGAAAAACTTAGGCAACCGGCAATTTTTGGTTGCCGGTTGCCGCACAGTCCTGGTCCATACCTAAAATGGTCCAAGGTCCAAAGCCATGGTCCATAGGTCCACTGGTGCATGAGTCCATGGCCCATAATATTTCATAAACAGACCGGTCCAAAGTCCAAGGTCCACAGTCAATAGGTCGCTCTCTGAGAAGCTGAAGTACCTGACGTTTACAGAAACATAGGGAGTTCAATCTATACAGTACTATATAATCAAGACGCGCCCCTGATTTTTAAATTTTCTTCCAGCTCGAGTTCCTATCCGTCGATGAGCAGCTCAATCGCCTGGAGAACATCATCGACTCTATTGATACCGACCTGGCTAATATGATAACCTCTTTCTCGGTAGGCTCATCCTCTTTCTTCCTGCCAAAACTCGAAACTTTTCAGTACAACTCGGTTGCGTACAAGAAGCGTGTCACCGCGTTGGAAAACATCTTCAACTCGAACAAGAAGCGAATTCGCGGCGATTTGTACAATGGAATTTTGAAGACGGATTACGATGACAGAATGATGTTTTGATGGAGAACCCCTGCTTGCATACACACACACATACATATATGTCACTTTTCTCTTTTTGACGGAGACAGGGAGACACATGTCGCCCGGATTTTTCTGTGATATTCTTTTTGTCTATTTTGTGTACAAATGAACAAGAGCTTGTTTTAGAAGGGAAGAAGTTGGTCAGTAAAAGAAAACCAAAAACCTTTGCACATTACGCTTCACCGGCCATTTCCCCCAGATTTCCTGAGTATGTTGGGGGATTTCAGGGGTTGCAAGTTGTTTTTTTGAGCTAAGGATTTGAGGATAACCCTTTAAAAATATAGTACTTGAACTTTAGTTCAAATTGTTCTAAGTTCTAAGTTTAGAGATTTTGAAGTTTGTACCACCGATCTTGTGCTGAATATATTAAAAACTTCTGAAGATAAATCATGTCAGTGCACCATGACTAGTATCTGACTGTGTATATCTGAGTGCTCTTTTCACCGGTTTGGACACTTTTGACAATAAAATCAGCACTTTATGAATTATTTTCAAGACCGAGAACACCGTGATAGGTCGGAGACCCTAACCTTAGGCTTCGGACTTTTTTCGGCCGTTATTACGGGATTTTGGGCCAGCTTCGGAAAGTCTAATTTTTCCTGATTTTTTTGTCGGTTTTTCTGGATTATAAGGATTTTCTCTTTTTCTCTCTGTTTTCTCCCCCCCCCCCCCTCAGCCTCGCCTGAGCCTGCCTAATATACGACTCTCCGTAAAAATTCGCGTTGATCGGCCAACTGGAACCCTCTCAAAAATCAAAAAAAAAAAACCGGAAAATCCTAAGCCTAAAGCTAAGTATAAGCCTAAGCCTGAGCCTAAGCCTAAGCTTAAACCTAAACCTAAGACTCCAGGTTCTCTATAAGGCAATTATTACAAAGACTCTCTAAACATGGTGCATCAAAAATTGGCAAATCTTGAATATCTCCGTGGGCATCAAAGCTATCAAAATTTTGTAAACTGGCAAAATCTTTGAAAAAAAAACCACAAATTTTGCACTATATTATTACTATATACTATACTATATACTATACTACATAATATACTATACTATACTATACACTATATCACTATACTATATTATACACTATATTATATTACACACTACATTACACTATATTACTATATTAATTGGCAATTTTCGATAGCTCCTATGCTCGCAGAGATATACCCTCAAAAAGGCACTATCTTCCAAACTTGGTACATAACAGACAGTGAAGACCGCAGTATTTAAAACATGGTGCATCGATAATAAACTACTGAACATATCTCTATAAACTCGATGGACCATGACAGAGTTTGGATAGACTATAAGGATTTATCCTCTGGTGTCAATTCTGGGGTCAGTGTTCCAAATAGGGCTTCACCTCTTCGGAGGTCATTTCGTTGCATTTGTAACTCTTCGAGTCTTCGAGAATTCTGATGACCACCACAAACGTCTTTGCTCTTTCTCCGTTTTGGAGGGATGTCTTCCAATAATTCTAAAGCACCAGAATATTGAATGTGCTCTTTCCATCCGGCGCCCCGCAGGAGCACCACCACCACCACAATAAAACTCTTTTTTTCATGAATAAGATATTGATGGTTTCCCTCCTATAGCTGAAGAAGGGAGTCAATACTTTGGTAGGTTTTTGGAAAAGAATCTTCGAAATATTCAAAAAATTTGTCTATAAATTTTTCATATATTTTTTTTAGCTAATCAATCCCCTTCTCATTCAAGCTGCTGATAATCTGATATAATCCTCTCCTCTTGCGTAATTTCATCCTATTTCCGTCATATCATCTTGGCTCATTCACTGTGTTTTAGCCAATTCATAATAAGTTTTTGTGATTGGGTTTTTCTATAGTTTCGTTACACATGCGTCGCGGTCGCGTAGCGGCTCAATGCACACGGGGTTCTGGCCTTTCTCATTGCATTTTCGAAATTTAAATAATTAAAAAAAAACAAAATTTAGTTTTACAACTAAAACGAGCCGCGACGCGACGCGCGACGCGCCGTAAATCTACACAAAATTTTTCCGACCCAAAATGGCCTAGTTTGGCAAACTCTGTCATTTCAATTTATGAGGGAAGCCAGAATTCCGTGTGTGCACTAATAAAAAAATTGGCAAAACTAGGGCACGTTAGACTTCATAGCCAAGTGAATTGTGTCGAATTTTTGAAAATTTGGCCTGGTTTCAAGATCAAACTCATTTTGTAAACGCTTTTGCTATATTTTTTTGAATGTCGCGTAGCGGTTTTTTTATTTGTTGGGAACATATCAATATGGGTGTTAAATCAAACCTGATAAACTCAAAATTTTCTAAAAATGTTAAATGTTCATTCTACAAGCCCTTTCCTATGAGTGTTCATCAGAACGCGCTGCGGTCGCGTAACGGTTTTAGCCAAAATTTGAAAATTATCAAAAATATAGCAATATGGGTGTCAAATCAAAGCTGATAATCTCAGAAACTTGAAAATCGTATCAATTTCGAACTAAAAGTTGTTTCCTTTACAGTTTTCCGTTCATACGTATAATGCGTCGCGGTCGCGTAGCGGTTCTAGCCAAAATTTCAAAATGAACAAAAAAATATAGCAGTATGGGTGTCAAACCAAGGCAAAAAATCTGAGAAAATCAAAAGTTGTTTACTTATTTTAAAATCAAAACCTAATGCAGAACCTTTCTCGCTTTGTTTAAGTTTTCGGTGCGTCGCGGTCGCGTAGCGGTTCTAGAGGTCAAAGGTATCCGAAATATATCAAGATGGGTTTCAAATCAAAGCTAATAATCTCATAATCAGAACTTTGTAAATCGTATTGATTTCAAACCAAATTTTGTTTCCTCTATAATTATTTGTTTTTGCGTAAAATGCGTCGCCGCCGCAAAGCGGTTCTGTCCAAAATTTCAAAATTATCAGAAATTTAGCAACATGGGTGTCAATGCAATGCCGAAAACCTTGCAAATCTGAAATTTTCAGTCAAAAAAACCGAATTCTCCACGCAATCACTGCAACTTTTTCCTCACGAGGGACGAGGAAAAGTGGTTTCTAGGCCATGGCCGAGGGGCCGACAAGTTTCATCGGCCATTTATCTTGCTTTGTTTTCCGCCTGTTTTCTTTCGTTTTTCACCGATTTTTTTCGTTTATTCTTAATAAAACTGATAAATAAATATTTTTTGCAGATGCTAAAACAATTTCCAAGTAAAAAAATTATGCATTCAGTGGGCAAGCAGCGGTGAAAGTGGGCATTGTAATATGATGGATTACGGGAATAAAAAACCTAAACTTTTTCTGAAACATGATACATATGCTGCTTAGATGCTGAAACTACCTGATTTTCATAACGAGACCGCTGAAAAAATTTTGAGGTTTAAAAAATTCAACTTTTTTGGTGAAAAGGTCGAGATTTTCGCACAAAAAGTTTAATTTTGAAAATCGCAAAACTTTTTCAGCGGTCTCGTTATGAAAATCAGGTAATTTCAGCACTTAAGCATCATATGTATCATGTTTCAGAAAAAGTTTAGGTTTTGTATTCCCGTAATCCATCATATTGCATTGACCACTTTCACCGCTGCTTGCCCACTGAATACATATTTTTTTACTTGGAAATCGTTTTGGCATCTGCAAAAAATATTTATTTATCAGTTTTAATAAGAAAAAACGGGAAAAGGCTGTGAAAAACGAAAGAAAACAGGCGGAAAACAAAGCAAGATAAATGGCCGCTGAAACTTGTCGGCCCCTCGGCCATGGCCTAGAAACCACTTTTCCTCGTCCCTCGTGAGGAAAAAGTTGCAGTGGCAATTTCCATCTGGTCCCCCTTTTCTTCATTTCCCCTACACATTCAACAAAAACATCCGTTCCCCCCATGCTTCTTCCAAGGTGTTTTTCAGTCCATTTTCAGCCATGCAAACACAAAAGACAACAGATTTCCACCCAGAATGCTCTGCCCCACCACTTTCATTATTTCTTTTTTCTTGAATTGCGCCCCCCCCCGTGTACCACTACTACTTGAGCTGAAAGACATTTCAATATTATTTTCCCTTCTATTTGTTCTCTCATGTCTCTATCTGCATTGGTAAACATACATTTTACAAGCCCAGTTGAACAAAAAAAAACGTCATATTTGATTTCCAAGGACATTCTGTGAAATTTGAAATTTGAACGTATTTGGTTCCGTTTTTTATTGAAAAATTTTCAAATTTTTTTTTTTGCACAATTTTTTTCCTATTTTTTTGAAAGTTGTACAGTTTTTGTCGGATTTTTTTTAGAATTTCTAAAATATTTCAATGATTTTTTAACGTTTTAGAAGATTGTTTCCCCCCTTGCAGCTATTTTTCGAAATTTTTTTTTGTTTGAACTTTCAGATTTCATAATAATTTTAGGATATCAAAAAAATTCACCAAAAAAAATTTCGTTTTAATTTTCTCTTCATTGTTTCCAAATTTCTGATAAATTTCTGCATTTTTCGTCTAAATTTGGCTAAAAATTTTCTGGTTTTCCGAATTCAAAATTTCTCGTTTTTCGTTTAAAAAAAGTCGATGCACCATGTTTTTGACACGTTGATTCTGAGTGCTCCGAGCTTCCTAGAAAGTTCAAAATTTCGGAAAAAATTCAGAGAAAAACTCAAATTTTTCCTCATAATTTTCATATGTATCAAATTTTTTTCTGCGCCTATACGGGTAAATTTTTAGTAAACTGGGCGTTACCAACCAATCAGAAAAAAAAAACTTGAAAAAAATCTGCTTAGAATTTGAAAAAAAATGAGAATTAAAAAAAAACCTTAAAAGTGAAGTAGCGCTAGTGGGGAACGTGTTAAAAACTACTCCTATAGTATCAAAATGACCGAATATCACAATAAAACGTTTCAAAAAAATTTTGAAATATTTTTATTTACTGTCAAAAAGTGACAATTACTCAGTTTTTGCCACTCATAATTTTTGAAGCCAACCAAAATACATTTTTTTTTAATCCTACATTTTTCATACCGTAATTTTGTTTTAATTACTCCTATTAAAACATTGTAGGTGTCGGGACATTCGACATTTCTTTGGATTTCCACAAAAGCTCATATTTTTCAAAATTGTGGCAATTTGCCAAAACTTTGACCAGAAATTATGAAAAATCTAAAATTCGGTCGTTTTGAATCATTATAAATGTATTTAGACACAATTTCCACTGGCAGAATGTCCCATTACGCTTTGATCTCCAAAAAAATGCGAGATTTTTTAATTTTTTTCGCCCAGAAAAATGTGACGTCAGCACGTTCTTAATCATGAAAAATCAGTTGAAAAGTCTGCGTCACTTTTCCCGCATTTTTTGTAGATCTACGTAGATCAAACCGAATCGGGCTACTCCACCATTAAGAACTCTTGAAAATTACCCAATAATTTATGAGCCCATTGCTTCATGGTTCCCAGAGGAATCCTAAATTTCTAGAAAACCGACTTCTTCCAGGAATCTCATAAGCTCAAGAGACCTATGTACATATGTTGAAAAACTCATATTTTCCTACAAAATTAAACCAAAGCCGGGGAAAAAAGCAAAAGAAAAGAAGGAAAATCTAAATTAGCATGAACTTTAAAACCCGCCGTCCTCTAAGAACTTCAGCAGGCCTGGTCGCACACAAAACTTTTTTAATCATACTGATTTAGGCGATGCACTTTGTTTCTTTTTCCTCGCCTTCAAGGCATATATCGTCTGCGTCTCTTTTTCTCTCCTTCTCTCTCTCTCTCTTTCTTTTCCTATGGCACTGAAACATATGTGAAGACTGCGCCTCTTAATCTCTCCAGGCAACACCAGCTCCGCCTCCCAATACTTTCTCTTTTTCTTTCTCATTTTCCGCGCCCCGCCGAAAAACCATCGCATCGCTCTCTCTCCACAAGTTACACTATCTTTTGATGAGGTGACGAGAGATCACCGAGACGCAGAGAGAGCGTATTGTTAGAGAGATTGGAGAAGCAGACGGAAAATGGGGAGGGGGAAAAGGCTGCCCCATCAACTACAACCACCACTCTGGCACCCCAACTGGTCTCTCTACTCAGTTTTCCCGTCCCTCTTTTGTTTGAAAAATTTTTTTTTAAATTTCTTGAAATCCACACCACCGTTCAGTTTTTTTTTCCAAACCTTCAAATTTCCAATGCCTTTTCTCTGAACTTTTTCAAATCATGTGCCTAGTGTTCAGCGCCCGTATCTCAGCCAATTTTTTAGATATCCAAAAATTTTTAACTGCAAAACTATGGAAAAATATACAATATATATTTTGTTAGTTGACAATTTTTCGACAAAACCAAGGACATAGCATTTCGGTCGATGCACCATGCACTAACCTTTCTACTTTGACAGCCGATATCTGAGTTCATTTTAAAGATATCAAAAAGAGGCCAACTACAAAATTGTAGAAAACTATATAAAAAGTATTTTCTTAGTTGACAATTTTTCAGTTAAACTAAATACAACCGAGATATAAGCAGCCAAAGTTAAAGGTAGCATTTCGCTCGATGCACCATGACTTCCATTCTTACTTTGGTAGTTTATATCTGAGTTCATTTTAAAGATATCAAAAAGTGGTAAACTACACAATTATAAGGAAACATATTATTGATATTTTGGCAGGGAACAATTGTTTAGTAAAACTAAGGATAACAAAGATTTGACGCACCATGGTTTGCATCGTCCTAGGTAATTATTGAGAAACGTGACATTTTGTCCTAATAATTGTACTAAAATATAAAAGTAATAAGTTTAACTTTTCCAAAAAATTTCAAGCAGTACTTGATCATACTTAAATTTATAAATTTATAGCCCACCTTTTGTTTTACCTTTTCTTGATTTATTTCTTGTACATTTTTTATCCGCGTAGTTTTAATCATACTTTAAAAGATATGCTTTGCACTTTAGTTGTACTTTACCTCAAAAGCTCATATCTATATTTTCAATGGTTGTAGAAAAAAAGTTGTTAACTTTCAAAATGTTAATTATTAAATTTTCTATAATATTGCAGTTTAAAATTTGTTGATATCTTCAAAATAAAACGAGATATGAGCTCTTAAAGGAAAGGTGCAAGACATGGTGCATCACAGTTTTGTAGTTACATCTTTTTGACATCATAAAAACTAACCAAGATATGAGCTGCCAAAAGGGAAGTACTAGACATGGTGCATCGACTGAAAATGACTCCCAGCATAACTTTGAAAGCCCAACCCTCTGTTTCCTTTGAGCTTATGAAAATGTTGTTCACTAACAAAATATGTATCTTTCCATTTTCTATAGTTTTGTCGTTGAAACATTTTTGATAGCTTTCAAAATTTAGTTGTTCATGTTTATGGAGCTTGTTCCAGTTTTTAATTAAATTTTTCGCTTTCCTATTAGGTCTCCAAATAAGTTCCGGGTCAAAAATCATAACTTTGTTCGCTGCGTATCGATTTTTATGAAACTTTGGGAATTTATGTTATCAACCATGATCTTTCATTTTGAAATGGTCACAAAATTTTTTGACCACTCGGAGTGCCCTAACTCGAAGCCAATTTTTTCAAGCATTTTTCTGATCTCGCTTCTTTGCAGCTTTGAACTAAGGTTTGTGTGCGGATTTTACTTTGTTTAGAATACATCGTAAGAAATCAACAAAAGTTTGGAAAAAAATCCGTCCAAAAAAATTTTTTTTGGTCGGTCGTCAAAAAAACTTCAAAAAATTTTTTTTTCGAACGTTTTCGATTTTTAGTATAAAAATGATGTAACCAAGTGTAAACCATTTTTACACATAAAATTCATTTTAGTTTGAAATTTGAATCTCAAGAAATATTCAAAAAACTCAAAAATTATCCGAAAAAATTATATTTTCTGTTATCATTTTAGTTTATCAAACTAAACTGATGTGTTTTGTATGTGTAAAAATAGTTTACACTTGGTTACATCATTTTTGTAGAAAAAATCTAGAATTTTCGACAAAAAATTTTTTCGAAGATTTTTGGACGATCAACCAAAAAAAATTTTTTGGACGGATTTTTTTCCAAACTTTTGTCGTTTTCTAATAATGTATTCTAAACAAAGAAAAATCCGCACACAAACATAGATTCAAAGCTGAAAAGAAGCGAGATCAGAAAAATGCCTGAAAAAATTGGCTAAGAGTAAGGACACTTGGGGTGGTCAAAAAATTTTGTGACTATTGTCAAATGAAAGATCATAGTTGATAACATAAAGTCCCAAAGTTTCATAAAAATCGATAGGCAGCGAACAAAGTTATGATTTTTGACCCGGAACTTATTTGGAGACCTAATATTATAAATTGTTTATTTTTTATAATATTTCTATTTTCAGAAAAAATGCGGTGGCACAACTTATTATTATTTCTGATATTCCTCAGATGCTCCACAGGATTAGTATGTCCAATACCAGCAGCCACGCCAGGAGGTAACCCCTCAAATGATAAGAAGCCTACTATTAAATAAGCTTTTGGCAGGTTCGTTACGCAATAAAACATGTCCCGACTTCAAAGCCAATCCGACATTTGTTCATTGCTGTGCTTCAAAACTACCGCCAACCAACACATTGTTGAAAGAAAAACACGGAGTTTATTGCTGTTCGTTGGAGGATTTCGAGAAGGAAAAACAAGACATGGCGAATCAGGAACTCAGGAATTTCTTGAAAGAGTGCGTTTTTTCTTGTTGGTGAAATTTACAAATTCCGGTGGTTTGCCATAAATTTTGGTGTTTAGCCTAAAATCGACAAAAACATTTTAGAACCGCGCGCGGCGCGGTTGAGTCGCTGTTTTGACAGAATTTTCAATATAGACCAAAATTTGCTACGATTGGTGTCATTTGAAAGCTTTCTACTTAAATAATTCAAAAATTTACGTCAGAAACTTGAATATTGAACAAAAAGTTAAGAAAATTAAAAAAAATGTTTTTTTTTTGAAAAATCGCAAAAAATTGTTTCCAAGTTCAATGAATTTCATTTGAATCATATGTTTAATAAACAAACAATTTTTAAAGTTTTCTACCTAAAAACAGTGTTTTAATAACTCCCAGGTTCCGTGCAATTTGTTTTCGACCGCGCGTCGCGGTTGCGTCGCGGTTTCGAGCCAAATTTCACAATTGACCGATATATGCCGATATGGGTGTCATTTGAAAGCTCTTTGTCTGACGTTTTCTAATTCTTACATTAAAAATGCTCAAATTTCCAAACAAATTGGAAAATTTAGGAACTTTTTGAAGTGCTGCCCTCCAAATTCAATTCAACTCATTTACATCATACACATGTTGTTTTAAGCCACTTTGCTTACTCATCAAGTCCAATTTAATGAATTTTGTATCCAAAAAGCTCCCCCCTCCCCACGGAATAATCTCATTAGTCGACACAGCAGTGTGTTTCCAAAAAGTCGGTTTTTTTTTCGGAAAAAAAGACGAAAAAACGAGAGAAAATAGTGGGACCGAGGCACGCAATTTAATTAGCACCACTAAGTCCCCGTGTTGTCCCTGCACCCAGACAAATTTTTTGTGTAAGGGGATATGTCGGTCCAAAATGGCAGTGGAAATTTATGTATTTGGGTAGTTTTAATTAAAAAAATTTAATTCTGAAAGTATTGTTTGGATTTTCCAATTTAGGACGTTAAGAGCTTCAAAATGAGCCCCATAATGATGTATTTCGAGCAAATTCAAGAGTTTACGGTAAAACCGCAACGCGACCGCGACGCGTCCAAAAAAACTCCACAACATTTTTTTTTGAGTTGAAATCGGGCAAGAATTTAAACCTTAAAAACTATTGTTTTGAGTTAAAATTTTAATTTCGACAAAAAAAAATCACAACTGCTTCTTTCTCTAGTTTCGAGGCGGTCGCGTCGCGGTTCTGCTCTGAATTTCAAATTTGAGCAAAATCTATCGAAATTGATTGGGCTTAAATTGAAGGTCTCAAAGCAATTAATTCAAACACTTTGAGTTCTAATTTTAAAATTTCGTAACAGACCACTTTCACCCTGTTTCGGCTCTGATGCGTTGCGGTCGCGTCGCGGTTTTTCTCAGCATTTCAAAATAGGCCCAAAATCTATCGACATTGGGCTTAAATCAAAGCCCCTGACTGGCTCATAGAAATAAAGTTCAATTCTCAATATAGGTCATCTGGCACACCTACACTAAATTTTAGATTCGCCGCGTTGCGGCCGCGTCGCGGTTCTGTTCAGAATTTCAAAAAATTGGGCAAAACCCGTCGAGATTGGGCTTAAATTGATGCGCCTAATTTCATTAGTTTGAAGGTTTCAATTTCAAATGTTTATAAATGTTCCCAAGCACACCTACGCCTTGTTTCCGTTCCGATGCTTCACGGTCGTGTCGCGGTTTTGCTCGAATTTTCAAAATTGAGCAAAACCCGTCGAGATTGGGCTCAAATCAAAGCTCTTTCCTTCCTGATTTCGAAAATCGTACTCCTATTGCAATCGGAAGTAGTAGTATCTCTCAAAATTTCCGAATTCGCTAGGGCTCTCCAAGATTTGATTTGATGAAGAAGTGTGGGGGGGATGGGTTGATGCTCCCAGGAGAGGGCTTCATCTTTTTCTCTCTCACTCACAAATCATAAAAATCACTTTACGAAAAACGTGATGTCTTTTTGCGTTTTTTCTCACCAATTCTGTGCACTCTCTCTCCCTACTCATCCTTCCGCCCAAGAGAGAGAGAGACGGGAAAAGCCGCTGAAAGAAAAGAAATCAGATTTTGTGAGAAGACAGAAATGTTGTGCTCTTTCGACACGTCCCAATGGGACTTCTTGGGCCTTCACACAAAATAGATTCTTTGAAATTTCTTTTTCAAAAAAAAAAAACGAAAAACTTCATCCTTACTCACGAAATGTTTTGGAGAGGGATTTCATGAAGAAACTGAAACATGTCTCTAAAAAACTTAAAATTTATAAAACCGTTTCAGCCGGAAAGCGGCAAGTTTTGTATTTCAACCTTGCGGCGCGGTCGCGTCGCGGTTCTTCCCTGAATTTTTTCTGAAGTGTAATTACCATTCTAATAGCATCCACATAATCTAGGTTTCTCAGAATTTTGAGTTCTCACCCGTGCGGTGCGGTCGCGTCGCGGCTCATTGGCCGAAATGGAGCAAAAATGTCTCAAAATTTGGCAAATATTCACGTATTCGAGTTAATATTATTGTTTAAACCAATTTTCAGAATTTCGGATTTTACGACCTGTTTTTCAACATCCATATCAGCTAGACTTCTCAAAAACGTAGACTAAAGGCCGCGCGTTGCGGTTGCGTCGCGGTTTTTTGAAACAAATATTTTTGGTTAAAAATCACAGACTTACTTAGATTAGAATCTAAAACTTGAAGAATTAGGCTTTCATATCTTCTATGCGACACCCATATCAGCTAGAATTTCCGCACGTGGTGCCAGGCTGTCCCATTACGGTTTGATCTACAAAAAATGCGGGAATTTTTCGCCCGTAAAGGTAAAAGGAACTCTGCGTCTCTTCTCTCGCATTTTTTGTAGATCTACGTAGATCAAACCGAAATGAGACATTCTGACACCACGTGTTTCCGCAAAATTCAAAATTATCAACCGCGCGTTGCGGTCGCGTCGCGGTTTTGGGAATTTGTTCAAAATTGAGCTAAACATACCGATATGGGTGTCATTTTAAAACCATAGTGCCACTTATTCATATAACACCAATAACGGCTAAATTCTACAAAAAATCGTTTTCGAAGCTGCGCGTTGCGGCCGCGTCGCGGTTTCCTTACAAATTTCAGATTTGAGCAAAACTTATCAATATGGGTGTCATTTCAAAGCTACCAATCTCAAAAATTCAAATTTCACCTTCAAAAAACAAAATTCCAATTCTTTCCCCCAATTTTAGCAAAATTCCTCAACCCAATTACACACATAATTTTTTTCAAAACTCATATGTCAGACACAAGATATGAGAGATCATAATATGTATACATATATTGAAAGGCGAGCAACCGGAAAATAAGTAGCATGAGGAGAAAGTGTTAGAGAGAGTACAAATAATGGAGAGGCCGAGGATAACTTCCTGTTATGACCCCCCGGGTTCTTGTGTTGGGAGCAAGACTTCTTTTACTAATTCCTTGGAAAAAATGGAGAAGTTTTGGGATATAAGGGAGATTTTTTCAAATAATAATTGGGAATGTACAACAAAATTTCAAAAATTTAGAGAAAACTAATAGTAAGCAATTTTTCAGAAATGCATATCAATTTATGCTCAAAACTATAATTTTTGAATATTTTAGCTTAAGAGCTTTCATTTAACACCCATCTCGATATATTTTGCTTGATTTTGAAAATTACACGACCGCAACGCGACGCGACCGCAACGCGCCTAGCCTAAATTTGCTCCAATCTCTCTGAAACTCAACTTTTTGAAAACTCGAACACGTGAAGCAATATATAACTTTATTTTGAATTGATTTATCACTTTTCTTATTAGTGTCTTGAAAAAACCGCGACGCGACCGCCTCGCACAGCTGAAAATCATAATAAAGCTAACATAGGAAATATGGGGCTCATTTTGAAGCTGAAAACCACAGAAACCTAATAAAAGTGCTGAAAACTCATGAAATTCATAATTGAAATATTTTCAGCTACCTGGCACTAATCATCTTTGGCTCAGTACTTGTCATTTCTCTACTGGTAATTGTGACAGCAATAGTTTGCAAAAAGATTCCCGGGTGTCCAATGTATCAGAGTATTCATAGTAAGTTCTTTCTTTTTCACGGAAAGTTTGAAATTTCCACCAATTTCAGTGATAACTCGATCGAATGAGTCACCATCTGCGCTCTACCGTCCGGTAGATCAAATTCCGCCAAAAATGTACGAGGCACCGCCTCCCTACGAGTGTTTTGTACCCCCGCCGGTGGTTGCCACGTCATCAACGGATAATAACGAATGGAATTGCATACTGGAAAATGAGGTATGTGGGAGGAGTTTTGATTTTGGCGCCAAAAATTATACATTTAAAAAATTATTAAAATTTCAAAAATTGGATTCGAGAAATATAAATTAAAAATTTTTAAATTTGGCGCCGAAAATTAAAAATGCGAAATTTATTTGAATTCAACGCAAAAATCATAAAGAAAATTTTGAAATTGCACTAAAAGTTTAAAAAATCTCGAAATTTTTTAAATTGGTGCCAAAATGTAGGAACTTAAAATTTTGAATTCAAAGTCAAAATTTAAAACTTTGAAAATTTGGAACTTGGCTCCAAAAAGTGATTTTTCAATTTGGTGCCAAAACTTATTAATTTTACAAATTTCAAATTTGGCGCGAAATTCGAAAATTTTTGAATTCTTACATTTTGCCGCCAAGTAAAATAAAATTCGTTTGTGCCAATTTTCAGATTTTGAATTTTATAATTTTGTCGGTTTTTTCAAAAATTTCGAGTATATAGTTTTTGGCGCCGAAAATTCAAAAATTTTCCATTTGGCGGTAAAAATTTCAAATTTCGCACGGAAATAGTTACAAATAAAAAAAAATCAATATTTTCAGGTAAACGGATCCCGTAGGACACCTCCTCAAATCTCCTAATCTTCCTTTTTTTTTCTAAAAAATTATAAAAAAAATCCTCTCTTCAAATTTAACGGGTCTTGACACGAAGTACTCTCACATTTTAGCATGTTTTTTTTAATGTAAGATATTGAATTCCCCGCCCCCCGGATCATTTGCTCAATTTCTTCTATGAATTTATTGATTTTTTTTCAATCACCCGGCTTCTTCAATTTTTCTGTATTTTTGTGATTTTTTTCGAATTTTTTGGTTAAAAATTCATCATTATTCGGTGCTTTTTCTCATGTGCTTCTTTCAAAATTCTTCCATGTTTGTTGGAATATATGGAATTTTTATGTAAAAATCTTCGATCTCTGCGCTTTTTGCTTCAATAAAAAAATTTAATACCGCGGAAACATTCGTTTGAAGAAAATTTCTTAATTAAGAAAAAGTTCAATTATCACCTTTTCCAGCAAGTTTCCAGCTTGAAATTTTTTATTTATTTAATTATTCAATCATTTCTCATAGTGAGACTTATTATTGATTTATGCTTTCATTTTGTCAAAGTGCGTCCATTTTGTATATATATATATTTTTTTTTTTTTTATGTTGCACAATATTTTCAGGTTAAACAAATATTTAGATACATTTAACTTTACCGTAAAATATGAAAAGGTGCACAGTAAATTGAGAATAATTAAGAAATAAATGTTTAAATTTATTATAAGTGAATTTATTTATTTATAAAAATAGTACGTGAAATATCTATATCCACGCCATTAAAAATTATATTTAAACGTACAAAAGATTCATGCACATGAAAGTATTGTTTAAATTAGGGTTCCCAGCTGAGTGAGGCGCAAAATGCGGGCCTCACGCCGGCCTCACGCCGGCCGGCCTTCGCCTTCGCCGTTCGCCGCTTTCAATAATAATGACGTGAATTTTAAATTTTAATTTTCAAAAATTCGTTGAAAATTTAGAAAAAAAATATAAGAAATGAAAATAAAAGTTTATGTGTAATTCAGTGAAAGGCGAGAGTGACGCCGTGAGGCCGGCGCGGCGACCGCTGAGGCGGGCGAAGGCGCCTTTGCGGCGACCTCATGGGAGCCCTAGTTTAAATCAGGTGAAAAATTAATATTTGAAAAAAAAATCATTAGGGACAACTTTTCGTCCCGTTGGCGAGGAACAGGGAAGTGACCTTTACAACAGCTCTAGCACCTAGCCGGACTAGATTCCCTCGGAATAGCCGGACTAGATTCCCTCGGAATACGATTAAACATGAATTTTTTAAGATTTTGATAATATCGAATTTGTAGATCATCTGTGTCGTTCATGCAATTGAAAAACCAAATGCTAGGTTGATTATTTGTAGAATCGGTAACTATGCGAAACGGAATTCCCAAAAATCCTTCTTGAAATATAGAATTATTTACGTCACTGTTCACAAATGTGACCTTGAACTGGAGAAAGTCCGGTGAAACTAGGAACATCTGAAATTATTTTTTTTTAAAAATTACATGAGATATTCGAACTCACATCTCTCAAATATATAACATTTTTCAATGATAACGAATCCAAAATTATGTCAACTTTTCTGAAGTGAACAAGATTTTCAACATCACACTTGATAACACGCTTAATAATTGTCAACTCTTTCGCATTCCTCCATTGTTCCATGACCAAAAACTCTTCAATGCTCCATACATCACTTGCAGGTACGTCGAAAGATGTTCCAAACTCAATTTTGTTCAGCTTAGAGGGATCCACGGATTGGAGCAGTTGCACTATGGTTTTTTGGTTTCTTGTTGTGACAACCAACTTTTCCACTGGCAGCAATCGACCCAGCGAGGCGTGCAAATCTTTGAACGATTTCAAAAATCGATTCTCATTCTGGTCCCAGATTGAATGACTTTCTGTTTCCTGGGGATTCCCCTCAATTTCATCCATGTATTTTTTTTCTTCTTCCGTAACATCCTTGAAACTTGACTCGCTGGTTTCATCAACTTGCATAAAATTCATTTTAAGTTCTTCCAAAGCAGATTTTTGATTTTTCAAAATAAGGAACAAGTCGTTTGAAAAGTTGCCGTAATCCAACTCGCTAGATTTTCTGGATAATCTTGAAGCCTTATATGAAACTTTTCGGTTTGTGGATTCGGTAAACATCTCAAGAAGTGCGCACCCAATGCTTTGAACATGAATGCCGATTTTGAGTAATTTATGGTCTGGTTTGATAAGGTCGATGCACTGACGGCTTCCATAAGAAATTTTACGGAGCACTTGTCTGAAAAAATAAAATTCAAGCTAAAAAAAATCAAAAGACTTTACATACATATCAAAAAAATCGAGACGTTCAACAACGCTGTTCATAATCACAGTGTTGTAGAACCACAAAGTGCTTGATATCGATGAGCCAGAAACTTCAGACAAAAGCTTCGTTTCATCCATTGTCAGCTGCTCTAGCTGGTTCTGAATAGTTGCATTGTTAACAATAATTTCGTTTCGTGCAAGTATTACACTGTAGGAGAAATAAAATATGCCTGTTCTGTGCTAACTCTAGCTTTTTCTCGTGTCGGGCCATAAATTGAGCAAGATTTTGGCAAAACTTGGTTTAGGTTGCTCTTGATCTGCCACTCTTATCTAATTAGGAAATAATGTTAATTGGACATTAAAAAAGACAGAAGTGAAATGGAAGATCAGATTTTTGGCTACATGAGTTTTTTTGGGGTTACCTGGAACTTAGCAGAATAAAAAAGAATTTAAAAATGATTGCAATGTTCCTATTCGTGTATTTTTTTTTTTCGAAAGTTTTCGAAATTTTTTGTGATGTCTCATTATGAAATTCGGTGGTTTTGGACCAGTTTTAGTCTATTTAAGCAAAATATCCACAAACTCTACTCCCCCTTTAAGTTGATTCACAATTTGGAGAAAAATGCAAATTTAACGAAAATCTGAACTTTTGCCATGATGTCAATGTTATGCCGCAGTGACCGAAAGTTGAAATAATTTAATTCGCACTCTAGTTTGCATGTGGTAATTGGTACATTCAATTTCTAAGTCACAACATCTTGACAGTTTTTCCACACAGCAGGACACACGAATTCTTTTTCAGCATCAGATTTTGTCAGCTCCAAAACTGTTGTACAGGCTCACCTGCTAAAGGTCACTCTCTCGCAAAATATGTAGGAGGCAGTTATATTGCCTGTGTATCTCTACAAACTCAACTCTCTCTATACGCTCACAGGCCACTCCCGTTGTGGGGGAAAAACGGTCAAGATGTTGTGACGTAGAAATTGTAGGTACCAACTATGCTCACTTACCAATTATCAACATGCATAGTCGGTACCTTTTCACTAGTCAAGAACATTGATCACATAGAGTCTACAAATTTTCTGACCGAATATATGTTAATTGGAAATAAAAGAAAAGAGCCAAACTTTCGACGCTTTCACTAATTAAATAATTTTTCTGGGCTTCTTTCCGTTAGTTTTTCGTTGTTCTTTTTGTTGCATAGATTGCATAGCAAAAATAATTTATTCATAGGAAAATTGACAACTGACAAAATTGCCGAAAAAAAATCTAAATAACCCCTATGCAAATTTAGCTATTTACCTGTTAAGTTTTCCAGGTTTTCATAAATTCCCCAAATCCAAGTACTGCTCTAAAACAAATAATCTAAAAATTGTCCAGCTTGAAAAACAAATACCCATCTTCCCAACGTCTTCCAGGAAATTCTAACCGCAATAATATTTTCCTGCATTGCATCCAGATGTTAGTTATTGGAAATATATGAACATGCGAAACGGAAACCAATATTTTCTTGGAACATCTTAAAATGAATGAGATTAGTTTTTCTTTGTATAGAGCTTCTTTACACCTATTACCCTACTCATATGAGTTGATTAAATGTATGGGTACTGTAAGGGTACGGTAGTTAAACTCAAAACTGAACTGTTATTATAATTCTTGCCTACTAATATTTACTGTTGAATTTAGTCATTACGGCCCATTTTCTATTATTTAAAGCAAAAAAATTGACTCTACTCCAGTGGTGGGCGGCAAACGATTTTTTCCGGCTAATCAGCAAATTACCAGAATTGAAATTATAGGCAAATCGGCCAACCAGAAAATTGCCGATTTGCCGGAAAAAACACTTCCGGCAAATTGATATCCGACAAATCGGCAAACCGGCAAATTACCGGAATTCAAAATTCCCGGCAAATCTGCAAACCGGCAAATTGGCACAATTGAAAATTCCCGGCAAACCGGCAAATTGGCCGAATTGAAAATTCCCGGCAAATTCTCTAACCGGAAAATTTCAGGCAAGTCGATTAACCGGCAAAGTGCCGGAGTTAAAAATTTCCGGCAAATCAGCTAACCGGAAAATTTCCGGCAAAGTACCGGAGTTAAAAATTTCCGGCAAATCGGCGGAATTGAAAATTCCCGGCAAATCGGCAAATTAGCGGAATTGAAAATTTCCGGCAAACCGGCAAATTTGCCGAATTGAAAATTTCCGGCAAATCAGCTAACCGGAAAATTTCCGGCAAAGTGCCGGAGTTAAAAATTTCCGGCAAATCGGCGGAATTGAAAATTCCCGGCAAATCGGCAAATTAGCGGAATTGAAAATTTCCGGAAAATCAGCAAACCGGCAAATTACCGGAATTTAAAATTCCCGGCCAATCGACAAACCGGCAATCTGGCGGAATTGAAAATTCCTGGCAAACCGGCAAATTGGCGCCATTGAAAATTCCCGGCAAGTTGGCTAACCGGAAAATTACCGGAAATTAAAATTTTCGGCAAATCGGCAAACCGTCAAATTGGCGGAATTTAAAATTCCCGGCGAACCGGCAATTGCCGGAAATGAAAATTTTCGGCAAATCGGCAAACTGGCAATTCGCCGATTTGCCGTTTTTGTCGGAAAAAAATTTGCCACGCACCCCTGATCTACTCCACCTCTAACAATGACGTAATTCTGATAGATAATAAAAATCTGTTTTTTTTATTTCTAATTTTAAATTCAATAATCTCAAATCAGCATGTTTTCAAAATTACATTCAATACTCGAAACCTTGAAAATCTCAATATCAAAAAACCTTTTCACTTCTCCATTTTTTATGTGCATAAGCATAAACAACAAACATTTTTGCCCTGCCGCGCGCTCTCAAAAAAAAAAAAGGCGGCGGCGCCCCCCGTTTCTCCCCCGGGGGCACCCACGTCCATCAACTGTGGTGCTACTCATTGTGAAGAGCATGGAGCAACGAATGTTGTGTGTGTGTGTTTTAACACTTACTTTTTCATTTTTTTTTCATTCTCAATGTGTGTTCCTATATTATTTCTTATTTCTATTAATTGACCTGGTTTCCCCATTCCAGGAAATTCCAGCTCCAGCTCCTCTCACCTCCAGAGCCACAATTCAAAAATTGTGCTGTTTTGCAAAGAGGGAAGGGGGAGGGGGATACATGGAATAAAAGCCCCCATATTCTTGTGCCTCTAAAAAAGAATCTCAGAAGATGCGGGGGGCGATTCCCAGTGGGCGCCCCCCTCTCAGGCACCAGCTCTTGTTCTTCTCCACTGCCCGACCTTTCTTCTGGTGGTGGTGGTGGTGGTGGTGTACATATCTATTTTATATACATCTGCTATTTGGTTTTATATGTATGTAGTTGTGAAGTCACTTTATGATTTATGTGGTCATATGAGTTTCTAGCTTTAGCCTCGGAGGTAGAGCTCCGAGTTAGAGCCAGGAGATCTACTACATACACTTTTAAAATTGCTCTGTTTTTGTGAATTTGTTTTCTTAAAAGTGGAGTAGCTTTTCGATGCCCTTTGTAGACAAATCAATGGGAAAATTGTCAATTTCTGAAGGCAGTAATTCTCAAAATCCACTTTTCTTTATAGATTATCGATTTTTTTCCAAAAAAAAAAATGTCCTGAAAATAAAATAAAATACACATTTTTCTCTATAAGTCTATACTTTTTTCCAGAAAAAATTAAATTTTCTCAATAAAAAATTGATATTTTTCCAAAAAAAAAATTGATATTTTTCTCTAGAATTCTATATTTTTCCAAAATAAAATCTAAATTTTATTCCAGAAAAAAAGGTATTTTTTCTAAAAATCAAAAAAAAGTTCAAGAATTCTATATTCTCTCCTACCTCGACTACCTAGACTACCTAGACTACCTAGAGAATACCTAGACTACCTAGACTACCTCGACTACCTAGACTACCTAGACTACCTAGAGAATAACCGAATATAAATGTAAAATTGTTTTGAAAACTTTCCTAATTTTTTAAATGATTTTTTTCAATTTTCCAAAAATTGAAAAAAAAAACGGCCGGACAAAAATTGAATTCCCGCGCAAGTGAGTGACGTCATTTTCGATATTTTAGAGTTTACTGGTAAAATTCTCCGGTTTTTTTTTCAATTTTCTTTTCTGCATTTGATTTAGAACATTGTTTGCCAATTTTTCAGACACTTTTCCGCTCATAAAACTTGATAACCCGCAAGAAATTGGCTTAAAAAACGGCAATTTAATAGTTACTTATAATTTTTTTTTCGGAAAACTGCTTTGGAAAAAATTTCTGACCCCATTTGAAAATATCGAGCATGTAATTAATTAGAGCTTATGGATATACATTTAAGGCTTGAATTTTATTTGAATTTATTAATGGTCCTGTAATGGTCCAAAATGAACAAATATAATATTAAAAGACTTCAAAAAATTTTGGGTTTTGAAGATTTTTAGTCAAAGTGTTTGGCAAATTTTTAAATTAAAAACATTCGCTTTTAAGGAAATCCAGTGCAATTTCACATGTTCGGAATGATCGAACACAAATAATTTTTAAAAAAACCCAATTAAAGAAAAAAAGTCGTGGAATTTTTACGACTTCCAAGCTTGTGAGTGGTAAAAACTGAGTAATTATCACTTTTTGACGGGAAATTAAAAACATTTCAAAATTTTTTGAAACGTTTTACTACACAGTCTTTGGACCATGGGGTACAAACGATTTTTTCCGGCAAATCGGCAAGTTGCAGGAACTGAAACTTTCCGGCAAATCGGCAAATCGGCAAATTGTCGGAATTCAAATTTCCGACAAATCGGCAATTTGCCGATTTGCCGATTTGCCAAATTTGTCAACAAAAAAAAATTCCGCCTCAAATTGAATATTTCTACTAATTTTTGATGATAACTATGTTTAATTCACTTTTAAAAAAAAGTCATGTGACATGTCTATTCCACCTACTCAATATTCAGCCTGACATAAAAATTGCGCAAAATGTCATTTTTATGGTGCATCGACATTAATTCCCCCGTTTAATTTCTAATTTTTGACCATTCACCCTTCTTTCTATTTCTTTTGTGTGATAAATCAATCATCTTTGATAACACATGGTGTAATAATATCTTGTGTGACAAATTGCTCTATAGAAATGTTATAAGTAAATTTTCAAATAATAGTATCGATTTAATATAAGTTGGCGAATTTCTTAAATTTTATTTGCAAATTTAAAAATTATTTTCTTTATTATTAGGTCTCCAAATAAGTTCCGGGTCAAAAATCATAACTTTGTTCGCTGCGTATCGATTTTTATGAAACTTAAATTTATGTTATCAATCATGATCTTTCATTTGACAATGGTCACAAAATATTTTGACCACCCCAAGTGCCCTAACTCGGAGCCAATTTTTTCAGGCATTTTTCTGATCTCGCTTCTTTTCAGCTTTCAATTGAGTTTTGTATGCGGATTTTGCTTTGTTTAAAATACATTATTAGAAAACAACAAAAAATTGGAAAAAAATCCGTCCAAAAAATTTTTTTTTGGTTGGTCGTCAAAAAATCTTCAAAAAAATTTTTGCCGAAAATTCTAGATTTTTCCTACAAAAATGATGTAACCAAGTGTAAACTATTTTTACACATATAAATCATTTCAGTTAAAAATTTGAATCTCAAGAAACATTCAAAAAATTCAAAAATTATCCGAAAAAATTATATTCTCTACTATCATTTTAGTGTATCGAACTAAATTGATAGTAAAAACGACACAAAATTTCAGAGTGCCGTCATTTTTTGATTTATTGTATTCTAAAATGTAGTGTTCATTTTTATCTTCTGCTGCAGAGCTACAAAACTGCAGAAAAATTGGAAATAAATTGAAAAGCACTGCTGTTACTACTTAAGAATCTTAGTTATTCTTCCAAAATCTTTTTTGATTCAGTTGATTTTGCAAATTTTTCGAAACATGCATCCAACATCCGACTGGACTGGTAACCCAACACACTTGCAGTTGAGAGGAGACTCGACTTCAGGTGACTCAGGTCAAATTTCAACCGCGTTGGATTTCAAGCAAAAAAGGTTCAATTTTTTTTTGTGGAAATTCTTTCTTTGCTTGAACACTATTTTTTGACTGGAATAAGAAATTTTATAGTAAATTTTTTTGAGATCCCGGATACTGCCAATGCCAAAAATGTCAAATTCTAACATTTCCGGCAATTTTTGGAAATTACCAAAACTTACAACTGTCGAAAATTTTATAATTTTCATATATAAATTTCAGCAAACGGCAATTTCGGTCACATTTTGAAATTTCAGAATGTAGGAAATTTTGGCAATTACCAGGTTTTAGCAATTTGGCAATTTTGGCAATAAGCAAATTTTTTTTTTTAGAAAATTCATTATTGAAACATTTTTTTAATTTACGGCAAATTCGGTCCCTACAAGGTTTCAAAATATTTCGTAACTTCGGATTATTTAAAGTTTTTGACAAATTGGCAAAGCCAATTGGAAAAACCGGCAATTTCATGACTCAGAAGTTTCGAGAAACTTCTGGTATAGCAACAGCCTTGGTAATTTGTTTTTGGCAAATTTGACAATCGTTACAATACTAACATTTTTGACAATTTCGGCAAAATTCTAAGATTTCCGGCAATCGGATTCGCAGTTCTGGCAATTTTGGCAATTTTAACAAATTTGGCAATTACCAAATTCTGAAAATTCTGGCAATTGGTACTTGTGAAAACTGTAGGATTCTCTAAACTTCAGGAATCGGCTATTTTGCCAGTTGTTTTATTTTGGCAATAAACTGATAGTGAGCAGTTCCAAAAATCGTAAACCCTAATTTTACTACTACATCTGCTCACTGAGCCCCCCATCTACACCTCATAAACCCCCTTAGTGTCAGGTGTTAGTTTGATCATCCACCGAATCTTTCTCTCCTTCTCGTATTTTTTTTTACTTTTTGATAGAACGAAAAAACCAGACACCTGTTCCCTAGTCCCCTGAAACTATTCTCCCAGTCCGATTCCATCAGGATTTTCTGCCCAAGTTCCAAATCCAATAAATTCCGCGGCCCAACTTGGCTAATCAACTGAAAAATTGAATTTCATGGCTCCATTTTTTCTTTTTTTTTGTGCCTAAACTTCCCTTTGATGATTTCTTTTTCTTTTTTTGTCTTTTCTATTCATGGAATTGTGGTGTTGTTGGGATTTTTTGTGTCGTTTCTTTTTTGGGCTCACTAGAGCAACAAAGTGTCATTTTCAGACAAATTCCGGGGTTTTGTCCAAGTTGTTCCACCACCGCCACCCCCGTCCGATGCCAGAATGAGACGGAGTTATGAAGGTGAGTGGGCTCTTTTTAATAGAAAAAAAACGATGTAATTTTTCAAATTACAACAATTTGAAATGGTACATAGCAGTTTCACCAAAAAAATGTTCTCAAATAATTTGAATTTCTCAGAAAATTTGAATTTTCCGTCAAATAGTTTTCAAACATTTTGATCCCCATTTAAATATTTTGAGAAATTTTTTGAAGGAAAATTCAATTTTTCTATGAAAAAATTCGGACGAAAATTCAAATTTTCTGAGAAAAAGCATTTTGACGGAAAACTTAGTTAAAGTTTTTTTCTCAGAAAATTTGAATTTCCCACTAAATCATGTTTCGAGACATTTTGAAGTTCCCTCCGAAAAATTTCTCAAAATATTAGAATTTCTCGCCAAAATGTTTTCTAACAAATTTTGAATTTCCGCCTAGAGTTTTAACGATTTTCTGTTTATGGCCTAGAAATTATAACTGGGAAAGTTAGGCCATCAACTTAAAATTGCTATAACTTTGCGGAAAATCCAAAATTTTAAATTCTGAAAACTTTAGCAAGTCACGGACCGTCTGCTCTTCAAGTTTTGAAGTTGGTGGCCTAGAAATCCAAAATTTGGGTTTCTAGGCCACCAAACTCCACATGCCGAAACTTGGCTCCAAATTCGAGTTTTTGAAATTGTGAACCTCCACCAATATAAGAAATTTGTACGCTGTAAGCTCTACAATTAGTTTCGAGGGTGGTGGCCTAGAAATCCACAATTTGGTTTTCTAGGCCACCAACTTTACACCGTCGTAACTTGGCTCAAACTCGATGTTTTTTGCATTTTTTTTTGTGGTCTTAAAACTGAAGCATACCCATTCTGAAAATGAATATGACCCATTTCCAGGTCGATTACTTCGAAGTGACCTTAGATAAGGGTATCGATGAACCGTACTTGGGCGGTGATCCGATCAAAGGCATCATTGAGATGGTTTGCTCCAAACAGGTTCGGATCACTGGGCTTATCGTTCGGTTGACTGGTGTCGCGGAGACAGGTGGAAAACCTTATCATTTTTACTTTACAAAATGTTCTAAAACGCCCAAAGGTTTCAGGTTGGCGGAGTAGGCAGGACGATCTGCCTTATGAGAGTAGGCACACATTTATGGACGAGCAGATTGATTTAACCACGTAAGTTGGTCCTATGTTAACTTGTGCCTGACCGTGCCTCCGCGTAATCTCCGCTTTTAAAATTAGGGCATCACATTAAAGGTGGAGAACCGAAATTTGAGTTTTTGTTTTTTTTTTTTAGACCCAAATTGGTCCAAAACTACCGAATTTCGTAATGAGACGTTCTGAAAACTTCTCAAAAAAATATATTTAGCGGTTCAAAGTTCGGCAAAATAAGGCACATTTTCAGCTAAAATCCAAAATTTTTCCAACTTCTTGATTTTAGCTGAAAATGGGCCTATGTTTGCCAAACTTTGAACTGCCATAACGTTTTTTTGAGAAAATTTCAGAACGTCTCATTACGAAATTCGGTAGTTTTGGACCAATTTTGGTCTAAAAAAGCAAAGTCTCAAATTTTGTTACTCCACATTTAAGCACTAAATTCGAATTTCTTGCCTTATTTCACCAACGGCTCAGGAATTTCAAAGCACTGGCTCTGAATTACAAAAAATTCGGGTTACTGTAGGTCCGAAAGTACGCAAACACGGACTACAGTAAACCCAATACACCAGATTTTACGCAATGTTGAGGAATTCGAATTTTCACAGACGTTCTGAAATTTTTTGAATAAAAATCGGACTCCCCGTTAACTTCTATTCACAAAACACAATTGGCGTAAAACCGGATGTTTTGGGTTACGGTAGTGTCAGTGTTTGCGTACTTTTGGAGCTACAGTAACCCGAATAGTTCAAATGTGAAGTTAGGGACTCAGAAAAGTGAGAAAAGTTGTAAAAATGATCGGAGAAATCATAGTTCAAAGTTAAAACGTGAGGGGAAATTATTGAATTAGTCAAAAATGGGCATTTCAAGCTTTAAACTCGTTTTCTGCAAGTTTTAACTACTAAATTCAAAATCTCCATCACATTTTGCACCTAAAAACTTGAATTTAGGAAGTCTAAAACGATTTTTTTAACTTGTCGGGTTACTGTAGCTTTAAAAGTAAGGAAACACCGAATTCTACAAAATTTTGAGATAAAGCTCTGAAAATTGATGGTTTGGGGGTGAAAAATGGCAGGGAATTCGAATTTTTGTATGAAATTTTCTGGAAAAACTAATCGTCGAGGATCCTAAATTCGAATTTTTGAATTTTCGGGTTACTGTAGCTTCAAAAGTACGCGAGAACACCGAATTCTACGCAATTTTAAGATAGTTTCCATAATGCATAACTTTCTCCAGAACAATAGCGGAGCACTGCACCGACGAGTTCGAACTCCACGAGGGAAAGCATAGCGTCGAGTTTGAAGGCCGGATACCTCTGGACGTTCTGTCATCTGTGGAACGAGACAATCACGGGAGCATACGATACATGTGCACAGCGCTGATGGCTATTCCAGAGGATGGTGATACTGAAGTAGTGTCTGGTAATAAATTGTAGATACACTGTGAAAATGGAAAGAAAATAGGAATTGCAGAAAAAACGTTCAAAGTGTTCTCGCTGCTCAACTTGGACGCCCCATATCTACACGATAAAGCACATGTGACCGAGGAGGAGGAAGTGAGTTTTTGAGATATTGATGCTTAAAGGGAAATGTTTATATTATCATTTTATTATCTATCCTTAATTTTTTATACTTTTGTTATACTCAGAATTGTCTGAAAACACCGAATTTGATAATGAAACTTCCTGAAAGTTTCTCAAAAAAAGTTATGGCGGCTCAATAATAACCTGAAATTAGTTAAAATTTGAAATTTGACCGACTTGTCAAGCGGCTGGAAACTAACTTTTTTGAAATTGCCGGTATACCAAATGATTATCTTGCGGTTTCAACTCGATTCAGGTACATTTAGGGTCGATGTAGGACCAGATTTTGTAAAATTTGGTAACTTCTGATGATTCATCGATCTTAAATGTACCTAACTCAAGTTGAAAGATAATTTAAAAAAATTTCTTTTATATCCAAAATTAGACGGTGATTTCAAAAAAGTCAGTTTCGGTAAAATTAGCAATTTTACCTAATTTTAGGCCATGTTTTTTTCCATAATTTTTTTCTAAGTTTTAAAAAAGTTTCAGCATGAAATTCCGTTTTTCTGTCTAACAAAACAATAAAAAACCGGACAACACCTTTTTTAATACTATAGTAGACAAATGTAAATTAAATTCAAATGCATATTAGTTTTGTTGCTCTCTGCTCCTCTATCCAATTCATGTTCCTTTTCTTTTTGCCGAATGTTTTCCAATTTTGACATTTCAAATCAAAATCTACTCAACTCAATATGATTTAATGTCGAATTGCACTGCAACTTTTTCCTCGCGAGGGACGAGGAAAAGTGGTTTCTAGGCCATGGCCGAGGGGCCGACAAGTTTCAGCGGCCATTTATCTTGCTTTGTTTTCCGCCTGTTTTCTTTTGTTTTTCACAGCTTTTTCCCGTTTTTTCTTATTAAAATTAATAAATAAATATTTTTTGCAGATGCTAAAACAATTTCCAAGTAAAAAAATTATGCATTCAGTGGGCAAGCAGCGGTGAAAGTGGGCATTGTAATATGATGGATTACGGGAATACAAAACCTAAACTTTTTCCCAAACATGATACATATGCTGCTTAGATGCTGAAGCTACCTGATTTTCATATCGAGACCGCTGAAAAAGTTTTAAGTTTTCCAAAATTCAACTTTTTGTGCGAAAATCTCGACTTTTTCACCAAAAAAGTTGAATTTTGGAAACCTCAAAACTTTTTCAGTGGTCTCGTTATGAAAATCAGGTAGTCTCAGCATTTAAGCAGCATATGTATCATGTTTCAGAAAAAGTTTAGGTTTTGTATTCCCGTAATCCATTATATTACAATGCCCACTTTCACCGCTGCTTGCCCACTGAATACATGATTTTTTTACTTGGAAATTGTTTTAGCATCTGCAAAAAATATTTATTTATCAGTTTTATTTAAAAAAAAACGAAAAAAAAAACGAAAAAAATCGATGAAAAACGAAAGAAAACAGGCGGAAAACAAAGCAAGATAAATGGCCGCTGAAACTTGTCGGCCCCTCGGCCATGGCCTAGAAACCACTTTTCCTCGTCCCTCGTGAGGGAAAAGTTGCAGTGAATTGACAGCAAATTTCTGTAAAACCAACCACTTTCTAATTCCAGATAACCGGATGTTGTGGCCGGCGGAAAGGTGCCCTTATCGCCACAATGCAAGTCGATGAGATTGGTGTGATGCCGGGAATGACTTCGAAAATCAGTTTAACCGTGGAGAATAAGACGAAGAAACGAAAAAAATGGATGAGGAAGAAGGTTTTTTATACATTTATTTTCGAGATTATACTCAAAAAAAAAGAGATTTCAGGACAATCACGAATGTGTGCTTCTATCTTTGTGTCAGCAATTGGATTTTGTAGCCGTGAATCGGAATGATCCAATGATGATTGATAGGAAATCTATTACAATAGCTGTGGAGAGTCATGTAAGGTTTTTATGGACTTTTTTAAGGACCAGTTTGTACTACAAAATTCTAAATTTTGTAAAGTTGTTTTTCGATTGAATCGAACAAAAAATCCCTATTATTGAATCTTACAGTATTTATACAAAAATTAATACTTTTCATCCAACATTAAAAATTTAATAAATATGTTGTTATAAAATTCCGGTTCGATAAACCCATATTCTCTCAGCATTCAAGATGTTATAAAACTGACAACTTTTTTGGCTCGCCGAGTTGTGCCATTAACGATTTTTTCCGGCAAATCGGCAAATTACCGGAATTGAAATTTCCGGCAAATAGGCAAGTAGACAAGTGGTTTTGCACATTTTTCTGGAAATTTCAGAATTTCAATTTTGATCGGCAAAATTGTACGCATCCTATGAATCTTCCTACATCTGTTTTAAAAAATAAACAAATTCTATGAAAATAACTAGAAACAAACGGGAAAACAATTTCAAAAAGGCCCAGTTTTAAGTGTTTCCGTCTTATAAAAAATACCTCTAAAAATTTCTGGCAAATTGATGTTCGGCAAACGGCAAATCAGCAAACCTAATCTCAAAAATTTCCAGGGAACCTGCAAAACAAAAGCCGGCGTTGGACCTCAAACCAAAGAAATCGAGTTCAGTGTACCTCCTAACCTCCCTCCAACGTCAATTCACGCGAATCGCCTTGTCACAGTTTCGTATTTCTTCAAATTAGATCTGGATCACTTTGACTTAGTATTACCCGTTATTGTGGGCAGTGTAAAGTCGTCGGCGTCAAATGGCTCCGAGAAGTAGTAATTGTACGGTGGAGCGCACTTGTATCATTTACAAAAAAACGGGAAGAGCCCAGGCATTGAATAAATTTTTTTCCAAAACATGCTCTGACTCAAATCGGGTTTTGATCTCCAATTTTTAGCTGTTTTTATTCCAAATTCTTGCAATTTTAGCCCGGTTTTTTTTTCAATTTTTTTCAATTTTTTTAATAAAATTTTCTATTCTTCAAGTTTTATTCTAGTTTTTCCTGTAACTTTTACCCCAATTTTCCTTCATTTTCATACATTTCTTGGCAATTTTCTTATTTCAATTTCAAATTTCAAGTTATGTCTTTCCTTTTTTTCAAATTTTTTCAATAAATGTTATTCGCCTAATTGTATACAATTATTTCTTGTTTTTGAAGTGGAGAATTTCAGATTTTTCAGATTTTTTCCGTGTCGTTGGAGAGTAAAAACCAGAACATTGAAATTTTCAAGTTTTAAAAATTTAGCCTTACAGGCAACATTTGCCTAATTTATGCCTACTCGTATTTTTATATAATGTGTTTCAAGCACGAAGCAGGTAGGTAGGCCTACCTACCTGCTTCGTGCTTGTAACACATTTGAGAAAAGGTAGGTAGGTAGGTAGGTAGGCAAGTAGGTAGGCAGACAGGCAGGATGTAGGCATGAGATAGGCAATGGATCTATAAAACTTGCACATTCCTTATGCTCCAAAAGAGTACTAAATGTTGCAAGAACCTCCGGCTGCTCCTTTCTCGACCGGTGCGACAATTTCCTTCCGGTTTCTCACCTATACTACACCAATTACGATAGTATGAGTATGATGAGTGAGAGTGTTTTGTCCTCAATACTTTTTTTGCGGAGTATCTGTGTAGTGGCTGTTGTCTAGGTGCAAAAAAAGTAGGCAGGCACATAGGTAAGTGTCAGATAGGCATATAGGTAGGCATCTAGGTAGACATGCAGGTAGGTTTAATGTAGACATGAGGACTCCATATAGGTAGACTCATTAAATAGGTACATAGATAGGAAGATGGGTAGTCATTTAGGTAGGTAATAAAGGTAGGCATATTGGTAGGCACGTAGACATGACGTAGGCATATAGATTTTCATGAGTTAAGTGTGCTTAAGATCCTTGTTCCACTCCGAAAAGAACTCCTGCTCCCCAACACATTTCCTCCACCAGAAACCCCGTCCGATGCACCAAGTTGTTCTATTCTTATCTGTCCCCATTGATTAGCTGACTGGTTTCAGTTGCCTCTGCGTAATGGTCATCATTCCGATTCCGTGAGCTAATGGTCACCCGGGAAGGGGGGAATTCATCCAAAGTACAAATAGAAGAGAGCCTACTGTGTGTGTGTGTGTGTTGGCGAGCGGGAGCTTCATCTCCTCAGAAGAAGAGGGAAAGAGTTCCGTTTTTGGACGAGTTCAATCGTGTTCTTTTCGTTCTGATTATCTTGCACTTTATCGACAATTTTATTGGTGCCACGTGGATTTTTGGTGCTTTTTTGGTGCTTTTTTACTTATTCGTTTAAATTAGGAAGATTTGACTACATTTTTTATTGGTATTTTTTTAATGAAATAACATTTTGGCGCGTTGTTCAAATTTCAATTTCCTGAAACTTTTTGCAAATTCAATCAGGGTTGCGCGGCAAATTTGCCGAATTTGCCGTTTGCCGAGCTCGACAAATTTCGACAAAAAAAATTTGCCGCACACATCAAAAATTTGACAATACAATTTTGACCAAAACTATTTATTTTTTCCCAAAAAAAAATTTGTAAAATTACACATTTTGAGTTATTTTATTGTTTAAGCAGACACACTACACGGAACTTATTCAGAAAACAGATATGTGTGCTAGAAAATTTAGTAGTTTTGGTGCTCCAAAAAACATTGAAAAAATATCAAATTTTTTGGAGTTTGTTAAGCACGGCAAATTTTGAGATTTGCCGCTCACCCCTGATTCAAACTTTTCAGAAAGTTTGGCTGGTGGTCATCTCAAATTTCTGCGCATTTTCAAAAATGTTGTAAAGTTTGGTAATTTCAAAAATTTCCAGGAAATTCAAAATCCAATTTCTCAATAAAATATTGCCGTAAAATTGAAATCCTAATTGTTCTTTTTCAAAAATAATTAGAGCTGAGAAAAAATAAAAATTAATATTCAAAATTTGTTTTTTTTCTGTTTTTAAAATTTCCAAAATTTTGGCGCTAAATTCTTACTGAAATTGAAACTTCCTTCAATTTTTCCAAAAAAAAAAATTTAAGTCTCAAATTTTTGTTAAACAAGAAATAAAAAACTTCAAATTTAGTACCAAATTCAAATTTTTATCAGAAATTTTGGGGGGAAATTCAAATCTGAAAAAAAAAATTCGAAAAAAAACACACCCAGTAGTATAACAATTTTTTTACAAAAAAAATTGGCGCGAAATTCAAATTTTCAAAATTCAAATTTCCAAGTTTTTGAAAAAAAAAATATGGCGCGAAATTTGAAATTCAAGTTTTTAATAAAATTTGCGAGAAACACAATTTAGCAATAAAAACTCACTTTTTCAAATCAAATTCGGCGGGAAATTCAAAATTTAATTTTCTTTTTTCTTAATTTATGGCGTAAAATTCAACTTCAATTTCAATTTTCTGAAAATATATTCCCGTAAAATTCAAACTTAATTTTTTTTCCAAAATATTTTTTTTTTGCAAATTCAATCAGAGGTGCGCGGCAAATTTGCCGAACTTGCCGTTTGCCGAGCTCGACAAATTTCGAAATTCGCCGCACACATCAAAAGTTTGACAATACAATTTTGACCAAAACTATTTATTTTTTCCCAAAAATTTTTTTTTTTTAGTTAGCCTCCCCCACATACTCCAGGACCAAACCTTTTTTTAAAACATTTTTCTGCTCAGACACCTTGCTAGAGTAGCAATAACAACTCTAAAACTACTTTTTTCCCATTTTCAATACGTTTTTCTTTTCCACCACCCCAAAAGAAGCAAAAAAAAAAAACGTTTCCTGCTATTATATACGTATGTGGGGACCCTTTTTTCTATTACTTTGTAGTTTTCCCCACTCATTTTTTCCCGTTTTCTTCTTCTTTTTTTTGTCTACCTGACTACCTGAATAACATTTAGAACATATGCATTTTTTATTCGTTTACCCACACTTTTTTTTTTCGCCCAAATTTCCGAGAAAATTCTGTCTTGTGATTTTTGCTATTTCTTTTTCTATTTGAACAGTGAAAATTGGGAAAATTTGAATTTTACACATACAATTCCGATTTATTTTAGTTACAAATTTAGTTACAAAAATCTAATTTTTTTTGTGTTTGTGGATTCAAAAAATTAGACAAGAAAATAAATTCTAGGAAAATCGGACCGGAAGTAAATTCGCTCAATTGCACATTTTGCTGTCTGGTATTTTTTTCCGGGAATTACTTTTTGGCAACATTTTTCTGTAGTTTTTAAAATAAATTTCCAATATTTTCAATTATCTATTTCATTTTAATTTAACACGTTGTTTGGGTCCCACCATAACTTTTCGTGGCGGGACCCAATTTTTCGAATTTTTGCAATGTGGGCCTATCAAAAAGTCGAATTAAAATAAATTATTGAACAAATTTGAAAACTGAAAAATTCTGACATTTGAGCATTTCAGATTCGGAAAACTCAAACGTTTCTGAAATGTTATCAATTTTTATTGTAAATTTCTGAATCCTCTTGTTAAGAACATTTGTTTCAATACAATCTAGATTCCGTTGATTTTAAAAAAATAGTTGGGTCCCGCCACGAAAACCAGGATTACTGTAGCTGTTCGGGGCGAGACCAAAATTTTACACAATCAGTGAACCGAGTTCAAGAAATTAGGTAGAAAATTAGTAAGAATGAAAAGTGCAAAATTTACAAAAAATCTCGATGACAAATTTGAAACTTTTTTTTTCAAATATTGCAATTTTCATTTTTAGTTGTAATTTACACTGTTGGGTCTCGCCACGAAAACCCCTCGGGTTACTGTAGCTGTTCGTGACGAGACCCAATTTTTTCACAATTGAAGCTCAAGGCGAGTTACACTTGACTAATTAAGTGAAAATTCACAAAAATAAAGTTCTGGCGGCAGAATATTCAGGTCTCGTAGCGAAAACTTTTTTCGCTCGTTGTATTCAGAACTAAATATATATTCACGTACTACACCGTACTACAACCCTATCCCTTTTTCCACACCTCTCTGTCATTTTTCCATTCAAAATTCCGCACAAAATTGAAACAATTCAGTGGGGACTGACGTACTTGTATGGCTGGTTATTTCGTCACTGGCGACTTATGCTAATTTTAAGAGATTTTTTGACGAGTCGAGTTGCTATCGTTTATATATAAATAATAGACTGTACCGGGAATTTGCATAGAAATCCGAGTTTTCACCATTCACAACTTTTTTCTTTGAGTTTGGAATTGTTTTATCAATTTTTTTTTACTTTTCAAATAGCCACTTTTTCTCCTTTCTTGCTGATTTTTCCAATTTTTAACTAAAAAATCTGAATTCTGCAATATGGAAAGCCTATCTAACATCACGGGGGGTCGAACTTGCCCAAATTTATCACATTTCAGCACATAAGCCATCTCTCTTATCCACTAGGCCACGAGTTTCCGCGTCACCCGGGTGTCTGGAAATTCCGGTGCCCGCGCATGGCCTAGTGGATAAGAGGGATGATTGCCGCTCTGAAATAAAGAAAGTAGGACAAGTTCGATTCCCCGACCTGGTTTTTAGGTTTTTCATAGTGGAGAATTTGAATTTGTAACTTTCAAAAAATTGTGAATATCGAACCGGAACATTTTTTTTAATTTATAAAATTTTCTAGTCTAGTTTTCCACCTGAATTTTTCCCCCGTTTTCTTCTTGTTCCCACCACAATTTTCAAGTGTTTTCGATCAGAAATCAGCCCCGTGATATCTAACTAATTTGTTTTCTCTGTTTTCTCCCACCACAAAAGTGAGTGATTCGAATTATTTTCTGCATTCCATTTTTTTTAGGTAGCTGGGGGCAAATACGTTCACGGAATGCCTTTGTGAACAACTTTGTTAGTTGAAAACTTGCTCTTTTTCGTGATTTTTTGGGATTTTCGAGATAAAATCTTCAAAGTATTGTATCTCAAAAACTAGCAGAGCTATCAAAAAGTTGTCAATTAGCAAAATGTTAAGCATAAAATTTCCTATATTTCGGCAGTTTACATCTTTTTTGTATCTAAACTCATTTTTGAGATATGCCCGCTCAAAGTTAGGGGTACCCAGCGACTTTTCAAACCCCGTGAGATGTCGGCTGCAGGGATTTTATGAGCAATTAAGGAAATATAAAACTATTTTAGTTTAAAAACTGCTTATTATAAGATTTTTTAGAAAAAAAACAGTTAAAATCAAAAATGACAAAAAAAATTCAAAAATTTTCCAATTTTTGTCGGAATTTTTTTTTTCAAAATTTTTTTCAAAATCAGGATTCTTAAAATGTTTCATATTTATTGCATAACTATTTTTAACTAAATGAGTCACTAATGATAAAATGATAAGATATCATCAGTGATATCACTAAATTTCCTCCGAACTACCATCCCCAATCGAAAAAAATTCTTTTTCCCAAAAATTTTGAGTGTAACATGTACTCGAAACAGCCCTCCGAAAATTGAATTTTCATGGAAACAAATGGGTCAAAATGACGTAGAGAAGAAGAAAAAATTGGAAAAGAAATTTGTGGGTTCTGCCGAAAAAGAAGTAATTGGGCGGCGAAAATTAATTAAATTTTTTCTCGTTTTGCGGGCAAAGTTATTTTATTTTTTTCTATTTTTTTCGGAAATTTATGACATTGTGTGTTTTTGGAAACACAAATTTTTTTAAGGAAAAGTCGAAAAAAAATGTTTTTTTCTTCAAACCCTCCATCCATGATTTAACAAAAATCTAAAATTTTCCACATTTCAACTTTGCAGCCGACACTTCACGGGTTTGGCGGTCTTCTAGGAATGGAAACTTTGACCACAATTATCTCAAAAACTAACAAAGATATCAAAACGTTTTTAATTAACGAAATGTAGAAAATTTTACGTAGAATATTTTCTTAGTTGACGACTTCTTGATAGTATCACTAGTTTTTGAGATAATCCAGTTTTTCTAAAAAATGTGGGACACAGGGGCTGATCTGACATAATCAACTAAAAAGTTACGAATTAAAATAACATATAGAAAAAAAAAATTAATTAATTATATAAAACGGTCATTTTTCAGAAAAATTTAGAAAAATTTGGAAAAAATCCAAAAAAAAAAATTCTTTTCCTAGATTTTTTGTTGTTCTCGTGCTTTTTCCACGAAAAAAAATTATTTATATTTTCTCTAGCCACCTCTCTCAATTTCAAATACTCTCTAATCACTGATATTCACCATGGAAACGGATAGATTTAGAGAAAAAAAGGTCTGTGTGAACCAGTCAGCCATTCATTTATTGATGATTTCCGGCCTACGGAAATTTAGCAAAAAATAAATTAGTGCGAAATTTATCGAGCGGAAATCGTTTTATTTTGTTTAATTTTTAAATTTTCTAAACTTACTTTAAATTAAGATTTTTCTCAGTTTTTCAATTTTTTCAAACGATTTTTGGGTTTCAACCAAAGTGCATTTTAAGTACATTTTTTCTAGAATTTTTAGTGTTGATATTTAATTTTAGGCCGAATTTTATGTTTTTTTTTTAAATAAAATGATATTTTTAGCCGTTTTCGTTTTTTTTTCATCCAAAAAACTCAATTTTTCTAAATTTTGTCACATTATCTTGGTTTTACCTATTTGAATTTTTTCCATTAACATTTTTTGACAATTAAATTCTTTTGGTAGCTTTATTGAAAAAAAAAATCAATTTTCAACAATTTTCGGAATTTTTCAACAATTTTTTTTTCGAAAAAAAATTATTTCAGAAATTTTCATATTTTCAAATTTCCAAAATTTTTAACAATTCTCCGTGATTATTGACCATCCCCCACAAAATTCCCAAATTCCCCACAATTATATGAAACGGTTTAATCAAATTATGGTCTCTCGCAGAAAGTTCAATAGTTTTTTTTTCCAAAAAACCGGAAACCTGATCAGGGAGAACGAGAAACTCTACACACAAAATATTTTTCAAATAAAATATATGATTCATCAGGCGACTTGTTCAAAGATGATTCATTTTAAATGAAAGTGATAGTTCTTGGAAGAAGAAATCATCTTTGAAATATGAAACTTCTGAATTTTCCAGTAAAAAAAACCATAGTTTTCAAAGTTTTAACTCAGAAATTCGAATTCTCCACTATCAAAAACCTAAATACCATTACGGGGGGTCGAACTTGCGCACATTTCTGCACATGAGCCATCTCTCTTATCCACTAGGCCACGAGTGCCAGCGCCCTCAAGGAGTCGGGTCCGCATGGCCTAGTGGATAAGAGGGATGGCTGCCGCTCAGAAATAAAGATATTGGGGGTAAGTTCGAGCCCCGACCTGGTCTTTAGGTTTTTCATTGTGGAGAATTGGAATTTTTATGTTAAAATATGTTGAATTGTTAAAATAAAGCTGAAATTTAGTTTTTTTCTAATTTCTGGTAACATTTTCGAGGTCAAAAAAGCCGCAGCTTTTCCCTTTTCTAATGTTCACTTTTCATCAAGCCTTTAAAGCCACAAGGATTATAAGAGATAATAGAAGAAATTCCCTCCCCTCTCCTTCTCCTCTTGCATTTTCTTTTTCTTCTTCGTTTTTCAATATTTTCCTTCATAGCCATATTTCTCCCTCCCCAATAACATCTATTCCACACACAGCTGAGTGGATTTCTTCCAAGAAAGACTGGCCTCCCCGTCTTTCGTCTCTTCTGAAAATCCACGTGTCTCTTGTTGAGCCCTGTGTCGAAAAGTTATTTGTGCTCCAGAAGACTATGGACATTTTTTAGTTATTTCCTCACTGGAATTTTAAAATTTCGGCACCAAAAACTGAGAATTTCGAAGTGAATTGTACGTTTTTTGACACTAAAATTGATTGCAAATTTCAATTTTTGGCCGAAAATTCAAAATTTGCCTGTATTTCCAGCGTAGTTCAAGTGTGCTCTGACGCAAAAATTCAAAATTTACCGTTTTTCTCCCAATTAGTTACTTTCAACTGAAAATTTGCACACGCTGCAAACGTGCTCCAATGAGAATTCTCACATTTTTCTCGCAAATACTGTCCCTAAACTTCAAAAATCTTGGCTTCTATTTAAAGTGGTTGCCAGAAAACTAAGAAAATCTACATTTTCCCCTAAAAATTCAAATTTTTCTCGGTCGCACGTTACAAGCGCGCCCTATTGATAAAATGCGCTTAAAACTTGCAAACAGCTACAAATATGGTAATTTTGAGTAGTTTTTAGCTCAAAATCAATGAAAATTGCCTTTTCCTCTTCAAAAAGTGAGTTTCTATCATTTCTGGATGATTTTTCAGCAAAGAAACATTTTTATTTAAATATGTATGTGCCTAAGTCAACTTTATGTTTAAAAATTCATTTTTCCAGCAATTTCTATCAATTTCCAGTCAAATCTGAAATTTTTCAGATCCCAAGAAAAAAAAAATTTCAACAGAAAAAAATTCCAAGTTTCTCGAATTTCCTCATCATATACAAATTCAAAGTATGTATAAGAAATTTGAAGAAGAAGAAGAAGGCGGAAATTTGAAATTTCCGGTTCCAAACGTTTGAGCACTTCTTCTTCTTCTCAACTTACTCTTGACTCTTGCTCCCCGTATTCAGTAGTTTTTTTTTCACTACCCCTTCCCTTCCAAACTTGCCAATGATAAGGGTGTGTGTGTGTGTGAAATAACAACACACTTTATGACCTATTTACTTTTTCGTCAATTTGTTAAAATCAGGTGTTTATATAATAGAATAATATAATAATCGTAGATCAACATGATAAGCACAACATGTTAATTATTGTAAATAGAAAAGTGACGTGGACGGAAATTGTGTTTTAATGGAGACACGAAATTTCATTTTTGTTTGAAATTGTAGATCTATATTTCGTTTAGACGTCACTATATCTATCTACTTTGATAACATTGTCCGTATCACTGGAAGATATTTTTTATTGCATGCTATATACAATACAGGTTAGTTCATTCAAAATCAGTTCTTACCATCAGAGAGAGAGAGAGAGAGAGAGCAATGAAACACCTTTAATGTGCATTAATTTAGTTAGCATATACTGAATATGTTAGTCTTACTGAAATTATGTTATATCTTGGCTATATCTAAGCCGTTAAAAAGGAAAGAAATTGAAACATGATCTCTTTAAATAAAATTGAAATTGCCGGTTTGCCGGAACTTTAAAATTTCGGCAAATAGCCACCGATCTGTGCCTTTTGAAATTTTGTTTTCCCATTCTCATTAGACATTTGGCAATTATTTCCGTTTCCTGGCAAATTCGGCAAATCGGCAAATCATTTGCCGGTTTGCCGATTTGCCGGAAATTTTTAATTCCGGCAAAATTCCGATTTGCTATTTTCCGAACATCAATTTGCCGAAACTTTTAGAGGGTTTTTTATTAGACGGAAACACGGTGCTTTTTTGAACTTTTTTCCCGTCTTCTCTAAATATTTTCATAGAATTAGCCTACTTTTCAAAATACATAAATGTAGGAACATTCATAGGATTCGTACAATTTTGCCCATTCGAAATGAAATTCTGAAATTTCCAAAAAAATGTGTAAAACCAATAATTTGCCGAAAAATATTTTTCAGTAATTACCGTTTTTCCGGCAAATTGCCGATTTGCCGGTTTGCCGATAAGCCGGAAATTTTCAGTTCTGGCAATTTGCTAATCTGCCGAAAAAAATCCTTCCGAAAGGCGTACCTTTTTGATTTTTTACTACTATATACTTAACATAGTTTCTACAGTTTAGTTTTTTTTCCATACCCGCCCATATCTTGGCTATATATATATTGACTGTCATAGTATCAAAATGCCACGTATTCTTCTTATTCACCCCAACCACAACACCCACACATTTTATTGTATTCCTTCCAACACGCCCTTCAGAAAAACAAAATGTTATCACTATATCGTCACCCCAATAGTGTCTAGTCTTTCTTCTATATTTCGTAAAACATTTTGACCTATCACAAGTCTTACTCGCCATTGTTTTGAAATTTCTGAGTATCTTGTGATTTTTTAGCCTTTAAACCTTACTACTTAAAACTTCAACTTTGAAGTTTTCTTTCAAAATGCACCTGTTCGACTGATCATAGGATTTCTGACATAACTTGGTCTTTCTGCTCTTTCCAGACCCATACCTAGTAATTATTAAGGTCCTGCTTTCCTATAAACCAGCGAGTTAACAAAATCTCTCCCAATAGCTGATTTCCAGGATTTTTTTTGGCATTCAGAGCTTAAAAGTCTACTTTTCTTGCTGCTAGTGTGTGAATGTCTCTGCTTGATTCTGACTTTTCTTTTGGATTTTTGGGTTTAACTCCATTTTAGAAAATTTCATTCGTAGCCATCGTAGCACTATTATATGTTCAAAAAATTAAAAACCAATTTCAAAGATCCTGATAGTAAGTAGGAAAAATTAAATGCCGAAAATTAGTATAAATTTGATACGAATTTTAGTTCTGAGATATTTGTTTCGTCATGATAACTGTGTTTTTTATAGTTACCTAAAATTCACCCATACCAAATTACCTATATAACAAATTAAATATAAACCCTATATGCATTATTACCCATATATCTAATTATATATAAAACTAGTTAACGATATGGCTAGTTAGTTATATGTATACTGAATTATTCATACACCTAATTACTTATATCCCTAATTAACTATATACACGATTACCTATTAGGTCTCCAAATAAGTTCCGGGTCAAAAATCATAACTTTGTTCGCTGCGTATCGATTTTTATGAAACTTTGGGAATTTAGGTTATCAACTATGATCTTTCATTTGACAATAGTCACAAAATTTTTTGACCATCCCTAGTTGTCTTACTCGGAGCCAATTTTTTCAGCCATTTTTCTGATTTCGCTTCTTTTTAGCTTTGAATTGAGGTTTGTGTGCGGATTTTGCTATGTTTAAAATACATTATTAGAAAACAACAAAAGTTTGGAAAAAAATCCGTCCAAAAAAATTTTTTTTGGTTGGTCGTCAAAAAATCTTCAAAAAAATTTTTGTCGAAAAATCTAGTTTTTTTCTACAAAGTGCAAACTATTTTTACACGTACAAAACATTTCAATATCTGATTCAATATCTAATTAATATCTAATTATATATATAAAACTAGTTAACGATATGCCTAGTTAGTTATATGTATACTGAATTATTCATACACCCAATTACTTATATCCCTAATTAACTATATACACGATTACCTATATTATCATATAGAGCTTATATTGCTATTGGACAACGTTTTGAATAGCCATTCTATTAAAAAAATTTTGACATACACGAAATTTATCTAAGATATCAGTTATCTGTTAGTATGCCGAATGTAAAGCACCTAAACATGAGACGTCGTAAAACCCCTTTTAAATGCAACAAGTTGATCCAAAACCTAGGCACGCCCGGTCTCGATGTATTTCTATCAGTGATATGAAGTAATCAATCGTCCTTCATCCACCCCTCTTCACTATTTCAATTCCAACGCTGTCTGTGTCGCTGCGTCTCTCATCTCTCCCTCCCTCTCCTCCTCTCACAGTTTCATCAATTGGCGTCCCCCTTGGTCCAATTACAATAACCTGTCTCTCTTCTCGTGTTGTCTCACACACACACACACACACCGCAATATACAATTTGTGTATGTATTTGTGTGTGTGTGTGAGGCTGTATAGGAGGAGGGGGTATCAATTGTTGAACAATTGGAACCGTACACTTTTTTTTTAACCTTTCACTTATTCTGTCATGATATGCTTTACTAGGTTCGGTAGATTTTTCCTAAGCTTAACTTGAACGTTTGTAAATTTTCCAAAACCACTGCCAAATTTTGCTCATTTTTCAAATTTGATGTCTATATTTTTAATTAACGTTTTTTCAACGTACTTATGGCTTCATGGTAGGCAGGCGCGGTTTGACGCCTGCCTGAAACCTGCCCACCTGGAAAGGCAGGCAAGCGTTTTAACGACTACTTGGAAGCCCTTACTGTTACCACAGTGAATGCATGATAGAAAAGTGATCAAAAAGTATTGTCAATTCACATTAGCGCCCTGAGTAGCAAGGCAAATTGGGCAAATCGGCAAATTGCCGGTTTGCCGATTTGCCGGAAATTTTCATTATCGGCAACATGCCGTTTTGCCTAACCACTTTTTTGTTGCTCTTTGCTCTGAACTTGAAATTTTGCTCCGTTCTGCTCCCTCCGAACCTCCATAATCCCCACCAAATTTCAGTTCGACTTGGCGTGAGGATGCCATCATCAGACGATTATGATTGTTCCATCTCCGAGCTCAAACTCCTCATGGAGCTCCGCGGAGCCGAAGCGTTGGAGAAAGTTAGTCCCCTCCTAGAAAGCCGCGCATTCTAACTTTTCCGAAAAAAACTTCCAGGTAAATAGCACATACAATGGAGTCGAAGGACTGTGCAGAAAACTCAAAACAGATCCGATAAACGGACTGCCCAACGACACAAAAGAGCTTGAACACCGGCGGACGGCGTTCGGCAAGAACGAGATCCCACCGGCACCGTCGAAATCCTTTTTCCGGCTGGCATGGGAAGCATTGCAGGATATTACGCTGGTTATTTTATTGGTCGCCGCTTTGGTATCACTTGGATTGTCATTTTATAAGCCTCCGGCAGAGCATGCTAGTGAGTTTTTGGGTGTCTTTAAATGGATCGTTGGTAGTTAGTATTACATTAAAATATCTGAGCATTGTAATGGTGATAATTCTACATATGTTTGTCTCTTTTGTAGGAAAATATATGCTATATTTTTTTGGAAGAGTAGATTACAATTCTACGCCCACGCAAGGCTCAGGTTTTTAATAGCTTCAATTGCGTTTGAACTTTCTAAGAGATAACTATTTGGCCCATTCGGCTTGGCTTTACGTAAAAATGACAGCTCCACGCAGTTCTGTCTTTTTTAATGGAAATTTATGTGGACCTAGTTTTTAGAAATGAATTTAGAATAGAAGATAGTGTTGAGTATGTGTTATGGTTCAAAAGGTCAGCCCCCTTCATAAATCAAATTTCCCAGGCAATGACTCTTCGGAATCCGAGGCTGGATGGATTGAAGGAGTCGCTATCCTTGTTGCCGTCCTCGTCGTCGTCCTAGTCACAGCCCTCAACGATTGGACTAAGGAAAAGCAGTTCAGAGGTAAGTCACCTTCCACAATCTCCCAAGTACCTTTCCTGATTCAGGCCTCCAATCGAAAATCGAAACCGAGCACAAGTTCTCCGTAATCCGAGGTGGCGAGCCTCTTGACATCGTCGTCAATGAGCTTGTAGTCGGTGACATCGCACGTGTCAAATACGGAGATCTTCTCCCGGCCGACGGACTTCTCATCCAATCAAACGATCTCAAAATCGACGAATCCTCGCTTACAGGAGAGTCGGATTTGATTCGCAAATCCGAGGAATTCGATCCCGTACTGCTCTCCGGCACTCACGCTATGGAGGGATCCGGTCGCTTCCTGGTCACAGCAGTCGGTCTTAACAGTCAAACCGGTATTATCATGAGCTTGCTGGGAGCCGCTAAGGAGAAGAAGGACGATAAGAAAGAGGAACCGACAACGCTGACAAATGGAAATCACATGAATGGATTGGGAAATGGAGTGGACAAGGCCGCAGAGCTGCCTGTCCCAGAGGAAGAGGAAGTCGGAAGAATGAGCAAGTCAGTTCTTCAGACCAAACTATCCAATTTGGCACTTCAAATCGGTTATATCGGATCCATTGTTGCCGCCGCTACCGTCTTAATCCTCATTATCCGGCATTGTATCTCAAAGTATGCTATTGAGGGAAAATCCTTTGAGGTAAGTACTTAAAAATCTCAAAAGCCCTCAAGCCTTTGCTTTAGGCCAGCGACATCTCTCATTTCGTCAACTTCATTATTATCGGTGTCACCGTATTGGTTATTGCCGTTCCAGAAGGACTTCCATTAGCGATTACCCTCGCTCTTACCTATTCCGTGAAAAAAATGATGAAGGACAACAACTTGGTGCGTCACTTGGATGCTTGTGAGACCATGGGAAATGCCACATCAATTTGCTCCGATAAGACAGGAACACTCACCACGAATCGGATGACATGTGTTCAGCAGTATATTAATAGTGAGTTCATATTTGGAACTTCCCTGGAATTTCCCAAAATGGAGGTAGATATCACCTTTTGTTCAGGCGTAGGCTTAGGTTTGTGTTCATCAGTTTAGTCAGGCCTATGTACCCAGGCTTAGGTTTTTAAAACCAAAGCACTGAGGCATACTCTGTCAGGCTTAGGCCTCCACACTTTGAACCTTCGGTTTTGAACGTGAGGCTTAGGTCCCAAAGCCAAACCCGTTAGAATTAGCCTCTACTATTAAGTTATCAGACTTACTACAGTTAAGCCGTTGCAGGTTTGGCTCAAGCAGGTTATCTTAGGACTTTAGGATCAAGCCCTCGAGCTAAAGCCTTCAGGATCAGATTTTGGCTAAAGTTTAAGCCTGGCCTTTGTACCCGAGGCTTAACCTCACAGACCTACCTCAGGTCACCAGGCTTACAATTAGCTTCACAGACTTAGGCTTTTAAGAATTAAGCCCCCGGGTCTTGGCTCTCAGGCTCTGGTCCTCAAGCTCAGCCGGTTAGGATCAATCTTTTAGGGCTAAGACTTCAGGTTTAGGACATGACTTTTCCGGATGTTTTGGTCTTTGCATAATAAATTGAGCAAAACGTGCTGTCAATTTAAACCAAATACCCGCATATTATGTTTTCAGGCGAGTTCTACAAAGGAAATGCTCCAAAATACGAGCAAATGGACCCATCAACTCGCGACATTCTCTTCAACGGAATCGTCATTAACAGTGGTTACAACTCGACAGTCGTCACGCCAAAGAATCCCGGTGAGCAACGTGGACAGATCGGTAATAAGACAGAATGCTCATTGCTCGGATTCATTATGGACAGTGGAAGAAGTTACGAAGATTTGAGACGCCAGTTCCCTGAGGAGAAGCTTTACAAGGTGTACACCTTCAACAGTTCCCGGAAAAGTATGATGACAGTTATCGAGTTGGGAGATAAGAAGTATAGAATTTACGCGAAGGGAGCTTCAGAGATCATTCTTACCCGATGCAACTATATCTTTGGAAAATCCGGAAAGATCGAGCAGTTCGGACCAAAAGAAGCTGCGGTGATGACTAAGAATGTAATTGAGCCAATGGCTTCCGATGGTCTTAGAACAATCGGTCTGGCATTCAAGGATCTAGTCCCAGCTGGTTCTAAGAAATACGAATATGAAGAGGAATACGACGGAGAGATCGACTGGGAGGATGAGGAGAAGATCCGTGAGGGTCAGACCGTCATCGCAGTGATGGGAATCCAGGATCCAGTCCGTCCAGAGGTTCCAGCAGCTATCGCCAAGTGTCAAAAGGCCGGAATCACTGTCCGAATGGTCACCGGAGACAATATTAACACCGCTCGCTCGATCGCCACACAATGCGGAATTATGCAGCCCGGAGGTGACTTCTTGGCTCTGGAAGGTAAAGAGTTTAACGCAAGAATCCGTGATGCCGATGGGAAAGTTAACCAGCAGAAGTTTGATGCAATCTGGCCCAAGCTTAGAGTGCTGGCTCGTGCTCAACCATCCGATAAGTATGTTCTTGTGAAGGGAATCATTGAGTCAACTGTTACGAAGAATCGCGAGGTTGTCGCTGTCACCGGCGACGGAACCAATGATGCTCCAGCGTTGAAGAAGGCCGATGTAGGATTTGCTATGGGTGAGTTTTTTTATTATTTTTGGATTGACATTAAAATACCTCATTTGAGACATCTGTAAGCCCTGAAGGAACAGGATGGACCATAGTTATGATAAAATCTATTTAGGCGTGTAATTTAGCTGCTAAATTGTTGCAAAGAGTACGGTCTTGTTAGTAGTGTTGTCTCCAATTTTTAAATATCGATCCTGTTTAAACCAGGGATGTGCGGCAAATTTGCCGAGCTCGGCAAATTTCGATATGTGCCGCACACATCAAAAATTTGACAATACAATTTTGACCAAAACTATTAATTTTTTCCCAAAAAATTTTGTAAAATGACACAGTATTGAGTTTTTTCAATGTTTAAGCAGACAAACTACACGGAACTTATTCAGAAAACAAATGTGTGTGCTAAAAATTTAGTAGTTTTGGTGCTCAAAAAAAAAATCAAATTTTTCGGAGTTTGTTAAGCACGACAAATTTTGAGATTTGCTGCATACCTCTGGTTTATACGTTATTTGAACGTTATTACTTGTAATAGAATTAAAAAGTACATTTCTCGAAATCTTATAGCATATAATTTGGATTATTCTGTGTTACAATAAGCTAATGTGGAAAACGCTGTCCAATTTTCAGGAATTGCCGGAACCGACGTCGCCAAAGAAGCATCCGACATCATCCTCACCGATGATAACTTCTCATCAATCGTAAAGGCCGTCATGTGGGGCCGTAACGTCTACGACTCGATCGCCAAATTCCTCCAATTCCAACTTACCGTCAACGTCGTCGCCGTTACCATTGCCTTTATCGGAGCCTGCGCCATCAGTGACTCCCCACTGAAAGCCGTGCAAATGCTCTGGGTCAATCTTATCATGGACACGCTTGCCTCGCTCGCCTTGGCCACTGAAATGCCAACCGAGGACCTTCTCAACAGGAAGCCATATGGAAGAACTAAGTCGTTGATTTCAAGGACTATGGTGAAGAATATTGTGGGTCATGCTGTCTATCAGTTGGCTATTCTTTTCGCGATCATGTTCTGGGGAGACAAACTGATTCCAAATACTCCATCCGGAAGAAACGCCGAGTTGGGATCACCACCAAGTGCTCACTTCACAATTATTTTCAACGCTTTTGTCTTGATGACGTTGGTAAATGAGATCAATGCCAGGAAGATTCATGGAGAGAGAAATGTTTTCAAGGTTAGTTTTAGTACTGGTACAGCGATCTAGAAACCCAGTATCTGGGGGTTTATTTTAAGGAAATCAAAAATTTACAACCACAAAACTGTCTAATAGTTGCCAAAAAAATTAACAATTTTTTAATAAATTCTTTCTTGTCGATGCATCATGTTTTGTCCAGAACTTGGGCAGCCTTCTCGGTTCAAATTAACAATATCAAAAAGTGTTCAACTACAAAACTGTTGATAGTTCCGTGATACATACAACGACAATTGACATAATTAAGATAGGCCTAACGATTAACAAGATATAGGCGGTCAAAGGCTCCTTGTCGATGCACCGTTTTGCCCCGAACTTCAATCGGTTCCAAGTCGGCATTTTGCAATATTTTATACATTCACAATCAGTAATACTTTTTTGAACGCACACAAAAAAAATGATGAGAGTGAGAGAAGGAGACGCAGACTACTCTGCACTCTCGCCTGCCTTTTGGTCTTTATTTTCAAACTCTCGTAACTCAGTTAAAATTTGATCTACAAGCAATGTCAGGTTGTCCCATTACGATTTGATCAACAATAAATGCGGAAGTTTTTACCCAGAAAAATGCGCTGCTCTTACCATGCAAAATCAGTTGAGAAGTCTGTCTGCAGCTAGGCACGTCTAAATTCTCGTAGATCAAACCGAAATGGGGCACACTGACACCAGGCCGGTCTCTCCTGACAGCCTCCATTGAGCCGCTTTACCTAAACACGTCTTTCCAGGGAATTTTCACCAACCCAATCTTCTGTGTAATCTGGATCACTACTCTCATCTCGCACATCCTCATCGTCCAGTTCGGAGGTCAATGGTTCTCCACCGCACCGCTAGACTTGACACAATGGATCATTTGTATTTGTTGCGGAGTCGGCGAGCTCTTCTGGGGACAGGTAGGTTACTCAGTTATAGACATGATTTGCGATTCGCACGTCTCTCTCACGTAGCCTCGTGTGTTTAGGCCTTCGTTCGTTTAGTGCATCCCTCCGTGATTTTGCAGATTATCAACTGCATTCCCGCATCGATTCTCCCGAAGTCATTCCGATTCGGAAAGGGAGACGTTCAACCGACGTCGATCATGCTCTCCGGAGAGTATGATATGCCAAGCACCGCGTCGACGCTGCCAATGAAGGATGGCGCGGCCGCTGACCATCAGAGAGCCGGACAATCGCTCTGGTTGCTCGGTTTGACCAGGTTACAGACGCAGGTTAGAATGAAGCTTTAGGATCTTCTTGCACGTTTCTAGACAACACTTTCAGATTCGCGTCGTCAAGGCGTTCCAGTCGGTGAACGACGATTCGCACCCGAATTCGTTGACCACCTCAACCGCAGACAGACTTCGGGCATCGTACCGACGATTGAGGATCGCCAGAGAACTGGAACAACAGAAAAGTTCGTCTCAACCTGAAAATTAGGATTTTCTTTTTCCTTTTTACCCTTTTCCAACCTTCTCAAACCTCTCAACAAAAAAAAATCTAACCTCCTTTTAGGAGCCAATCGTACTAGAAACAAGTATATCGTGTCAGAAGAGCTCTGAGCTCTGTAGAGATGCTTTATATACATATATCTTATATATATTATATAGTTTACATATATTTATTTATCATATCTATTTATACATATCTACATATATATATTAGCCAAAAGGTAAGGGAATATGTTCATAGATTGTTTGGCAGTTCATTTTTTTTCCTCTAATTTTGCATTTTAGTCCACACAGCACTCCGATCCTGTTTGATTTTCTTTTTCATTTAGCTAGAAGTGTGTCTAAGCTATGGAGGTGAAGGTAAATCGCTGGCAAGTGTCGAAAATCGTAAATTTTACACTTACAGCTAAAAAATTTTGTAAATGCTACGAAATTCGCCCATCCATAATGGGCGGCTTTTTGCAATTAAAAGTCCCAAAAACGAAATTTATGCAGTGAGAACTATTGTATTTTCAAAAAAAACATGCAAAATAACATCATTTTGTCAGTGTTCAAGTTAAGCTGTCGAAATTTTCAAATCTTGATTTTTTTTTGATTGTTTTAAACACCGATAGCCACAAATGTTGTGTTTTAAGGTATTAAAATTTCGGAAATACCATCTGATGTCAGGCTGTCTTAATACGGTTTGATCTACAAAAAATGCGGGATTTTTTCCTTGAGACGTCAGCACGTTCTTAACCATGCAAAACGAGTTGAAAAGTCTGCGTCTCTTCTCCCGCATTTTTTGTAGATCTACGTAGATCAAACACATGTACCTAAAAAAAAGTAAGAATTTCATTAACTTCAAGTTGTCAAAATCGAAATTTTCCGCAGGGTAGCATATGCTAGAATTTGTTATTTCTGACACAAAATCCGTAATTTTCAAGATTTATAGCAAATTATATGGAGAATATAAAATGAGACAATACAAAATTTGAATTTCAATTTTTCGATTCAATCTGAGAGCAAACTTTTAATGCTAAAGTTACTGAAAATTCCTAGTTTTGTGAGCCAGGTGTACCAAATTTCCAGCGATTTGCCTTCAATCTTCCAGAAAACCGTAATTCCTCCCAAAATCCTGACTTTACCCCCTTCCCGCCTAACTTTAATAACACGTGATTCTTTCTTACAGGGGCTGGTGGCCTACGAGCCAGTGGACAGGTATATTCTACGGAGACAAATGCAAAGGATACATCCGGAATAAGATTCGCCTAACAACTTCTAAAACATCCTCTTCACCTATCCAACCATATCGCATCCGGTGGCCATTCTACCCCCATCAATCCATCTCTCTAATTCTTTCATAATAATTCTAATAATCTTTATTCAACTACTCCAAAAAAAAACAACCAGGGTACTTGTGTCTTGCATCGGTGCTTCTTCTTTTTCTCCCGATTTACCAAATTCCTTCCCACTTCCTCCCCCTCCAAAGTGCCTAATGTACATTTGACCTTAAAACGCTAGAATCAAACTTTCAATGATTCGACTCTGAAAAAAAAATAATTCTATTTGGTATTTGCTAAACAGGTGCACATATTTCCTTGAACACCCCCCATCTTTTCTGAAATTTCTTCTTTTTTTCCAAACGTTTTTTTTTGAACATTTGTTGCTCACTTTTTATAGATTGTGTCTAGCTGTCTTACTAACTGATGATGATAATAATGATTTTATTTCAAACTTCCAATTGAAAGAACCATTTTTTATAAAATAAATGTTTTTTTTAAGTTTTTAATGACTAAAAATTGTGTTCTCGTCGGAGACATCTTCTTCCTGGATTATTTGCACAATTTGCTGGGGTATGGCAAAGCGGACGCGGTACACGGCGTCGTCACGAAGATAGCTTCGCATATTGGTTCTGGAACAAAAGAAGGTCATTAGGGTTTCATGGGACTTAGTCTATTCATAGATTTTCAGTATGTTCCTTATTTCTAAAATATTAGGTCTCCAAATAAGTTCCGGGTCAAAAATCATAACTTTTTTTGCCTTTTATAGATTTTTTTGAAACTTTGGGAATTTATGTTATCAACTATGACCTTTCATTTTGAAATGGTCACAAAATTTTTTGACCACCCGGAGTGCCCTAACTCGGAGCCATTTTTTTCAGGCATTTTTCTGATCTCGCTTCTTTGCAGCTTTGAACTAAGGTTTGTGTGCGGATTTTATTTTGTTTAAAATACATCGTAAGAGATCAACAAAAGTTTGGAAAAAAATCCGTCCAAAAAATTTTTTTTGGTTGGTCGTCAAAAAAACTTCAAAAAAAATTTTTTTTCGAAAGTTTTTGATTTTTAGTATAAAAATGATGCAACCATGTGTAAACTATTTTTAAACATACAAAACATTTGAGTTTGAAATTTGGATCTCGAGAAATACTCAAAAAACTCAAAAATTCTTCGAAAAAATTATGTTTTCTATTATCATTTGAGTGTGACGAACTTAGTTAAAATGTTTTGTATTTTTAAAAATAGTTCACACATGACTACATCATTTTTGTATGAAAAATCAAGAATTTTCGAAAAAAAAAATTTTGAAAAAAAAAAAAAAAATTTTTTGACCACCGACCAAAAAAAAATTTTTGGACGGATTTTTTTCCAAACTTTTTTTGTTTTCTTACAATGTATTCTAAACAAAGCAAAGTCCGCGCATAAACCTCAATTCAAAGCTGCAAAGAAGCGAGATCAGAAAAATGCTTGAAAAAATTGGCTTTTAGGGCACTCCGAGTGGTCAAAAATTTTTGTGACCATATCAAAATGAAAGATCATAGTTGATAACATAAATTCCCACAGTTTCAAAAAAATCGATAAAAGGCGAAAGAAGTTATGATTTTTGACCCGGAACTTATTTGGAGACCTAATAGAATATTAAAGGTGGAGTACTGAAATTTGAGACATTGCTTTTTCAGACCCAAAATGGCCCAAAACTACCAAATTTCGTAATGAGACGTTTTGAAAATTTCCTCAAAAATAGTTATGGCGGTTTAAAGTTTAGTTTTTTTTTTGTTTTTTTTTTCAAAAATTTGAACCGCCATAAACATTTTTTGAAAAACTCTTGAGAAGTTTCATTACAAAATTCGTTCATTTGAGCCCATTTTTAGTCTATACGTTAAAAATCGTCCGAACCGTTTATCCTCCTTTAATGTTTAACACTATTGACCCTTTTGAACGGACCAAAGTCGGACGACAAAAGCCTAGGACTAAAAGTCTACAAGCCAAAACGTAGTTTCCTGAACATGGAAGCCCAAGGCCATAAGTCTTTAGGACAGGCCCAAAAAGTCTAAGCCCAAAGGCTAAACCTATGGGCCTAAGTCTATGCTCTCCTGAATACTTTGAAGACGCGTATGTGGAAAGGGCTAATGTGTATTATTCCAGATGTCACTTTTCAACTCCCAGACAATATAAGTTCTGCTTACAACTTTGCTGTCGAATACATTCTCTCATCCAATTCCGAGTTCTCCATTTCCAATTTGCTGAACGCCATGTGCCGAGCAATTTGTGATGTCATTTTCCGCAGCGCAGAATCCTTTCGAATCTTTGGCCGTCGAGCGACACTGAATGATCAAGTATCACACAGAAAAAAGAGGTCTTATCATATTACAAACCCTTGAAAGAAATTACTGATTAGGTGAAACAAGTGCGATCGAAACGTTCTTGACAGGACCAGCATCAGGGGAAATGGGAGAGAGTAGGAGATTCCGTACATTTGGTTCTGAATAATTATTAAGGGGCTTGTTTAGAATACGGACGGGCGACATTTTGCAAATTTTATTTAATTTTTCAATGTGCAATGCCGCCCATCCTTGAGGATTGGAAGTGTGCCAAGGTTTGCGGAATATGTGCAAATCCTTACCCTAGTCGATTCAGAAATCTGCCATCCTCGTAGAATATGAAATGTGGTGAATATGTGAACTGTCGAGTGGGACAGAATAAATGCAATGAGTAGAGGTTGCAGATTTGAGAACAATGGAATATGCTTCGCCGCATATGGACTGCTGAGCTTTGGCAGGATGCACTTTTCAGCAGCGAAAAATACCAAGGTGCAGAAGGCAGTTATCCTGGAAATAGTATATCGAAAAATTGGGGTACAATGGGCTTAGAAAGTTACCAGAAGATTAGAGTAGGGAAACTACGAATCAGGTCTGTTTTGATGTGATTTTGCATTGCTGCTTCAGATAAGTGAGGTCGGCCAATTGCGTAGAGCTCTTTTCTAGAAACAAGGAAAATTACACTCTTTACATTGACAGACAGCGTATATCTCGGTTCTCTTTCGTTTTATATGAAAGTTGGCAACTGGTCAAATACTTGCAAAATATTTTTTTTTACTTTTTGACAGTGAAACATTTTTTTTTAATACGGCTTCAAGGCCAAAAGGATCTGAATACTGTGATAAACTTTAACTTTGAGTTTGTAACTTTGAGTTTGTAGAAAATATGATTTTGACACGTAACAATTAAGTTAGTACATTTTGGCAAATTTAAAGTAAAACTAACTATAGTTTTACATTTGTCTCCAAATAAGTTCCTGGTCTAAATTGATAACTTTGTTCGCTGCGTATCGATTTTTATGAAACTTTGGGAATGTACGTTATCAACCATGATCTTTCATTTGACAATAGTCACAACATTTTTTGACCACCCCAAGTGCCCGTACTCGGAGCCAATTTTTTCAGGCATTTTTCTGATCTCGCTTCTTTTCAGTTTTCAATTGAGCTTTGTATGCGGATTTTGCTTTGTTTAGTACACAATGTAAGAAAACGACAAAAGTTTGGAAAAAAATCCGTCCAAAAAAATTTTTTTTGGTTGGTAGTCAAAAAATCTTCAAAAAAATTTTTGTCGAAAAGTCTAGATTTTTCCTACAAAAATGATGTAACCAAATGTAAACTATTTTTACACATACAAAACATATCAATTTAGATCGATACACTAAAATGATAGTAGAAAATATAATTTTTTCGGATAATTTGTGAGTTTTTTAAATAAAAAATTTTTTTTGACGGATTTTTTTTCCAATTTTTTGTTGTTTTCTAATAATGTATTTTAAACAAAGCAAAATCCGCACACAAAGCTCAATTGGAAGTTGAAAAGAAGCGAGTTCAGAAAAGTGCCTGAAAAAATTGGCTCCGAGTTAGGACACTTGGGGTGGTCAAAAAATTTTGTGACTATTGTCAAATGAAAGATCATAGTTGATAACATAAATTCCCAAAGTTTCATAAAAATCGATACGCAGCGAACAAAGTTATCAATTTTGACCCGGAACTTATTTGGAGACCTAATAGAAGTCTATTACATGACATTCCAAGCTTTACCCATTGCAGATTTTAATCATCGGGCTGTATTTAATGGCGAGAATTTGCGCAGCATTAAAAATTGCCAGTTTTGCTAGAGTTCGGATCATTCTGACCTACTTGACCTGAATAAACCCACCCATACACACACTGCTCGTAGTCGATAACCCATTCAAAGCATAGCGGAACATTGACAATTGTACCGAACGGCAACAAACAGAAGATCTTCTGCCAAGCGACCCATGACACCGAACTCCATCGTCGACATCTCTACAATTCAAAGTTGCTTCTGAAAATATCGAAAACCTACCCTAATACAATTCAAAAGTAGTAATAATCGTATTGTGAAACAAAGACAGAGAGTGGATATGACGAAGTGAAAAAGAGCAAGGAGAACTGGCAAAAAATTGGCGGCAATCCATGTTCGGCCGCTGAAATTGTATTCGAAGAAGGAGATGTGTCAGTAACATAGAATACCCAATCTACATGCTCCTGATCAAGATTTAATTAGCCTAAGAAAAAGCGGAAAACTTTGAAAAGCTCCGGAAAAAATCAGCAACTGGGACTGAAAGGCGCTGAGTCTGAGTCTACCGCTCAAACTGAAGGTTTAACTAATAGAAAATATAATGTAGACCAGCTGCTCCGACTGGCTTACTCGAAATTAAAATGGAATTCTAGAAATTTTAAGCGTTTCTCTGTAGATGGGACGTTTTTTCTCAGTTTTCCAGATGTTTTTGAAGCAACATGAATATTATATGACTAAGTGTTCAAGAGTTACAACTTAAAAAAAACTCTAGTTTCTTGGAACTACTTCTGAATTTCTTGAACGTTTCTAGATATTCTTCATGTCATATGATCATATGAAACTTTTCCACGTTTTTCCGAAAGTTTTTGGCAAACGTCATTTTTTACATTTTTAAGTTCATGGCATTTATTTTTGATCTATTAAAGAGATTCTAGAAATTTCAGAAAATTTTAGAACGCTCCACGAACTTCTAGACTTTTCCAGAAGATCATTCCAGAGTTTTGTCGAATTTTCTAGAAGGTTCTGGAACATTTCAGACAATTCTTGAATTTTCTAGAACGATTTAGAACATTCCAGAATTTTCCGATTTTTCTAGAAAGTTCTGGAACATTCCAGAATTTTCCGATTTTTCTAGAAAGTTCTGGAACACTCCAGAATTTTCCCGATTTTTCTAGAACGTTCTGGAGCATTCCAGAATGTTTTCGAAATTTCCAGAAGATTCTAGATTTCCAGAATTTTAGAACTTTCAGAAAGCTTAAATTTCCCGCCAAAATATTTTTTTCAGAAAATTTATATTTCCCGCCAAAATGTTTTCACTAAAAATTTGAATTTCCCGCCAAAATATTTTTCACTAAAAATTTGAATTTCCCGCCAAAATTTTGGGTCTTACCACGGTGGGTCTCACCACGATGGGTCTCGCCACGATGGGTCTCACCACGACGGGTCTCACCACTGTGGGTCTCGCCACGATGGGTCTCACCACGAAGGATGACAGACCCCGCCCACAATTCTCAGTGACTTTGGGTGTGACGTCACAGACTACAAAGACTACATAGACTACAAACTATGGAACAAACGGAATTATTTTTTTATATATAAGTAATGATATAAACAAAACCCGCTCACGCCTGGTAATGATCCGTAAGAATTTTCAAGGGAAACGGTGTAATGAAGAACGCGAGTTGAAACATTCCGATAATCCGAATATACGCAAAACTGAACATTTTCATATTTTTATCTGAAGAAAATCTCTAAAATACCTCGCGGTGCCCAATTTTGGACGACCTGAGAACATGGAATGTAGGCAAACGTTGGAGATTAATCCGCCAATGATTAGCACCAAATGGAGTATTATGGTAGTGGTGTCAACTGGCGGAGATGCCTGGAAAAATTATTGAAATTTTGGAATAAACTTTATGAAGTCAAGCCAAAGAAGTAAATTATAAACTTTTACCCTAAAATAGTTGAGGTATAAATCTACAACACGTTTTGCTCACCTGGTTTTAGTTTTTTGCTTCGGTTCTTTTTGCTTTTTTTTAATTGTCAACTGACGAAGTAGATGCAAAATATTTGTAACGTCACGCCCACCGTCACTGAGAATTGTGGACGAGACCGCCAAATTTGTCAAAAAATTTTGGCGGAATTTCAAGTTTTTTTTTAAATTTTTGCCTGGTTTTGGCGGGAATTCGAATTTTTTCAAAAAAAAATTTGGCGGGAATTCAAATTTCTTTGAAAACATTTTTGGCGGAATTCAAATTTCTTTGAAAAAAATTTTGGCGGGAATTCAAATTTCTTTGAAAAAATTTTTGGCGGAATTCAAATTTCTTCAAAAACATTTTGGCGGGAATTCAAATTTCTTCAAAAAATTTTTGGCGGGAATTCGAATTTCTTTGAAAAAAATTTTTGGCGGGAATTCAAATTTCTTCAAAAACATTTTGGCGGGAATTCAAATTTCTTCAAAAAATTTTTGGCGGGAATTCGAATTTCTTTGAAAAAAAATTTTGGCGGGAATTCGAATTTTTTCAAAAAAAAATTTGGCGGGAATTCAAATTTCTTTGAAAACATTTTTGGCGGAATTCAAATTTCTTTGAAAAAAATTTTGGCGGGAATTCAAATTTCTTTGAAAAAATTTTTGGCGGAATTCAAATTTCTTCAAAAACATTTTGGCGGGAATTCAAATTTCTTCAAAAAATTTTTGGCGGGAATTCGAATTTCTTTGAAAAAAATTTTTGGCGGGAATTCAAATTTCTTCAAAAACATTTTGGCGGGAATTCAAATTTCTTCAAAAAATTTTTGGCGGAATTCAAATTTCTTTGAAAAAAATTTTGGCGGGAATTCAAATTTCTTTGAAAAAATTTTTGGCGGAATTCAAATTTCTTCAAAAACATTTTGGCGGGAATTCAAATTTCTTCAAAAAATTTTTGGCGGGAATTCGAATTTCTTTGAAAAAAAATTTTGGCGGGAATTCAAATTTCTTTGAAAAAATTTTTGGCGGAATTCAAATTTCTTCAAAAACATTTTGGCGGGAATTCAAATTTCTTCAAAAAATTTTTGGCGGGAATTCGAATTTCTTTGAAAAAAATTTTTGGCGGGAATTCAAATTTCTTCAAAAACATTTTGGCGGGAATTCAAATTTCTTCAAAAAATTTTTGGCGGGAATTCGAATTTCTTTGAAAAAAAATTTTGGCGGGAATTCAAATTTCTTTGAAAAAATTTTTGGCGGGAATTCAAATTTTTTTGAAAAAAATTTTTGGCGGAATTCAAATTTCTTCAAAAACATTTTGGCGGGAATTCAAATTTCTTCAAAAAATTTTTGGCGGGAATTCAAATTTCTTCAAAAAATTTTTGGCGGGAATTCAAATTTCTTCAAAAAATTTTTGGCGGGAATTCAAATTTCTTCAAAAAATTTTTGGCGGGAATTCGAATTTTTTTCAAAAAAAATTTTGGCGGGAATTCAAATTTCTTTGAAAAAATTTTTGGCGGGAATTCAAATTTCTTCAAAAAATTTTTGGCGGGAATTCAAATTTCTTCAAAAAATTTTTGGCGGGAATTCGAATTTTTTTCAAAAAAAATTTTGGCGGGAATTCAAATTTCTTTGAAAAAATTTTTGGCGGAATTCAAATTTCTTCAAAAACATTTTGGCGGGAATTCAAATTTCTTCAAAAAATTTTTGGCGGGAATTCGAATTTCTTTGAAAAAAATTTTTGGCGGGAATTCAAATTTCTTCAAAAACATTTTGGCGGGAATTCAAATTTCTTCAAAAAATTTTTGGCGGGAATTCGAATTTCTTTGAAGAAAAATTTTGGCGGGAATTCAAATTTCTTCAAAAAAATTTTGGCGGGAATTCAAATTTCTTCAAAAAAATTTTTGGCGGGAATTCAAATTTCTTCAAAAAAATTTTTGGCGGGAATTCGAATTTTTTCAAAAAAAAATTTGGCGGAATTTTTGGCGGAAATCAAGTTTTTTTTTATATTTTTGGCTGGTTTAAAATTTTTCCAAAGAAATTTTGGCGGGAATTCAAATTTCTTCAGAAAATTTATTTTCTAGAAAACTTCCAAATTTTCTCGATTCTTACAGATGATTTGAAAACCTTTTTTTTTGGTAATTGTTTTTTAACGAATTTTGAATTTTGGAATACTGTAGAAGTGTCTTTGAAATTTGAGATATTTCTTGAATGGCCTAGAACCTTCTTAAATTTTGTCTAGATTTTCCCATAAAATTGGGATTTGTACATCAATATATACAAAAATTCGATAATGACCAACCTGATACAAATCAACGCATTTCGCGATCGACTGATTCTTCATGAACGGGATTCGCAACTTGTTCATTCATAAAACTGTGTTAGATCGATTTTTATAGCGGTAGCGACAGAAAAGTGGAAAAATGCGGAGAAAGATAGCACCGTGTGCAGAAAATGGGAGCCAATTTGTGATGTGGAACTGTTGTGCTCGGAGGCTAATTGGGTGCTCTTTCTGATGTGAACAACTTTTGCTTTGGCTCAAGCATTATGACATTCGCATGTCCAATCTCATATCGGGAAAATTACAGGGTGGCTTGAACTGATTTTTAAGATATCACTATCAAAAGCTTCATATGCAAGATAATTGCATAATACATATTTACGGATTTTTGAGGGAGTATTGTGATTAAAAGTAATAAATTTATTAGATGAAAACAGTGTAGGAATTATTATAAAACAAAACAATTGAACTATAACCAAAAATTTTTGAGTCATCAATGTCGCTGGAAGAAATAGGCACGTCGGTAGTCTGAATGTTCAAAGTTTAGAACTTTTTTTTTTGAATGAGTTTCAGTACAATTAATTGAGTCTACACAAAATTGAAAACTCGTTTTGCTCACATTATATTGGAAATTTAGAAATCAGTTTCTGAGAAAATTGAAGTATATAAATCTGAAAAAAGTGAAAAATCGACACCCACCTGGTCTCCTGATCCCTCCATTGTACCCATTCTGCATTGCCCCCGACGACCATAGAATCTCAGTCGGCGCCATTCCCTTCTCAAACTTATGATTTCCTCTGTCGATTTCCAGAGGTTCTAGGCCCCTTCCCTGTGAGTTCCCACCGACTTCAACTCCATCTTCAAACCCTCCGATGATCTTTTTGACATGATGCTTCTCGTCAAAGATCACATCTCCACCGACTCCATGCTCGGGGTCATGGATATGCTCACGGCCTGGATGGAGGGTTACTGTAAGCTCGGTGGCGGTGAGCTCCGAGGTTTCTTCTCGAGACTTTTCCTCGCGTGACTTTTCCTCGTTTGACTTCGACTCATCCTCAGTACTTCCATCGACAACTCCGCTCACTTCTGGGCTGCTATCCACTGTTTTGAACTTTTGATCCTTATCATTTTGAAGTTGAGCAGCTTTTAAGGTCTCTTCTACGTCGAAGCCGGAGACTATAGTGCTTTGATGTTGAGGTGCAGAGGATATGGGATCTGAAACTAGTTATTTTGCAACACAACGTTCCTCAATGCAGATACAAATGTTTTATTTGTGCTGTTCAAATTTCAAAGCTTTGGAATTATTTTGAGCTGAGATACAGGCATTCACTGCGACTTTTTCCTCACGAGGGACGAGGAAAAGTGGTTTCTAGGCCATGGCCGAGGGGCCGACAAGTTTCAGCGGCCATTTATCTTGCTTTGTTTTCCGCCTGTTTTCTTTTGTTTTTCATCGATTTTTTTCGTTTTTTCTTAATAAAACTAATATATAAATATTTTTTGCAGATGCTAAAACAATTTCCAAGTGAAACAATTATATATTCAGTGGGCAAGCAGCGGTGAAAGTGGGCATTGTAATATGATGGATTACGGGAATACAAAACCTAAACTTTTTCTGAAACATGATACATATACGGCTTAGATGCTGAAACTACCTGATTTTCAAAACGAGACCGCTGAAAAAGTTTTGAGTTTTTCAAAATTCGAAATTTTGTGCGAAAATCTCGACTTTTTCACTAAAAAAGTTGAATTTTGAAAATCTCAAAACTTTTTCAGCGGTCTCGTTATGAAAATCAGGTAGTTGCAGCATCTAAGCGGTATATTTATTATGCTTGGAAAAACGTTTAGGTTTTGTATTCCCGTAATCCATCATTTTACATTGACCACTTTCACCACTGCTTGCCCACTGAATACACAATTTTTTACTTGGAAATTGTTTTAGCATCTGCAAAAAATATTTATTTATCAGTTTTAATAAGAAAAAACGGGAAAAAGCTGTGAAAAACAAAAGAAAACAGGCGGAAAACAAAGCAAAATAAATGGCCGCTAAAACTTGTCGGCCCCTCGGCCATGGCCTAGAAACCACTTTTCCTCGTCCCTCGTGAGGAAAAAATTGCAGTGGCATTCGAAGTTTCGATCGCGCGGCGCGGTTGCGTCACGGACAATTTTCAATTGCTCGTAGTAGTTTCAGAATTTTGAAAATTCAGCATAAAGTTAAAAAATATAATGTCTAGTGATCAAATAATATACTTTAAAAACAATGATTTTCGAAATTTGAACCTTTGCGTTTTTTTTTTAAATTAAAGTCCCAATTTTGTTCAAATTCCATTTAAAAAAATTCCAAGTATTTAGGTTTACTATGCGTTGAGATATAGGCTTGCAAAATTTCAACCGCGCGGCGCAGTCGCGTCGCGGTCAGTTGGAAATTTTCAATTTTTTATAACTCTATTGTTAAAAGTCCGCTACGCGACCGCGCCGCACTACCTTTAAAGAAGGAGTATCGTCAATGGGAAAATTGTTTAAACATGTAGTATTCGTACTCAAACTTACGAATATTACAAAAGAAAAACGGGAAAAATCCGTTAACATTCAGCATTTTACGCCGAAAAAATCTTCAAACATTAACTAGAGAAATCCTAGGCCACGACGATCTTTTGAATTTTTATTTGTTTTGGTATTGTCCTTTGAAAAAATACTTAATACAATTTCTTCTCCCCAGTTTTCTTGAACTTTTTGAGAAAGAAAAGCGAATTAAAGTTTCGAAAAAATTACATTTAAATCAATATTTTGTTTACGGCTATGGCCTAGAAATCGCGTGGTGGCCTAGGATTCTAGGATGGGGTTTTGCAATAATTTGAAGTTTGAGTACAAATACTACATTTTAAAACAACTTCCCCATTGACGATACTCCTTCTTTAAAGGTAGTGCGGCGCGGTTGCGTAGCGATCCTTATACATTTACGATTGCGCATAATATTGTATAAAATAGCAGTAGAGCCCAGAAATTTCAGTAAGCTACTCCAAAACATATTTTCTATACAATTTTCAAAAAATATCCCAAAAAAAAAACTCACCAAAAATACACAGAACGACCAGCAGTAGACTTGATAGTATCATCTTTTTCAAAAAAAAATTATCGTTTCAAAAATCTTCCTGTCTTACATGTTAAGTACATTTTACTAGTAGGCGGCGCCTCCTGACACCAAAAAAAAAATGAAAAGATGTAAACATTTTATTACCCGCGGAGGACAAAAATATAAAAATTCGAAAATCAGGAGTAGTAATTGTATAAAAATAGACTTTTGATGGAGGAGAGGGAGATGGGAATCTGGTTTTTTTTCTTTCAGGTGAAGGAAATGATATCAATGTTCAGAGTGTTCTTCTTGATAACAAATTGATAATGATGATTGATGGAACGAGCTTTGAGATTTGAGATTTTAATTTGTTTTGTTGAAAAATAAAAATAAAAAACTGTAAAGTTGTATTAAAATTACCCGTTAGTTGACTGATCTTTGTAAAACTCAAAAATTCGATTTTAGACAACTTTATGGCTGATTGAAATTGGTGGCCGAAAAAAAGAAATTTAGATTTTTTCTAGGCCACCAAAAAATTCTTAACAAATATTTTAGACAACTTTATGGCTGATTGAAATTGGTGGCCGAAAAAAAGAAATTTAGATTTTTTCTAGGCCACCAAAAAATTCTTAACAAATAGGTTTCTAACGAGTGACTCGATGGGTTTTTGAATAATTCAAAAATATCAATTTTCCGCCAGTTAGGAAAACCTAAAGTTGATGGCCTAGAAAACCCAATTTTCAAGTTTTCTAGGCCACCACAATTTTTGAGGAATTTATATTTGTAATGCCTTTGGTACTTTGCAGAGTTCAAAATAACAATATTCCGCCGAGCTATAATGGTTTAAGTTAAGTTAAAGTTAAGTTAAAGTTGGTGGCCTTGAAATCCATATTTTTAGGTTTTCTAGGCCATGAAACAAAAAATTATGTGAAAATGTTGAATTAAATTCAAAGTAAACTATCTTTTTTTTTGATTTTTCAAAACTCAAGAATTTTTATTTTAAACAAAGGTTTGATATTTTGAAAATGATGACCTAGCTTTTTCTAGGCCATTCATCATCAATTGCAAATATCTGGTGAATTGGCGTAAAACTGTTAATTTTGAGTTTTCCAAAAAGCGACTTAAAATCATTATCTTCACTCCTATTACAGTCTGGTGGTCTAGAAACTTACAGTTTTAACGTTCTAGGCCACCAACTTCAAAGTGTCACAGTTCTGAAATTTGTAGCTCAAAACAAGACTAATAATCGATAAAATCAATATACAATCCATTTTTAAAATCACTTCGAATTTGCTCTCGATTCTGGTTGAATGTATCCTCCAAGCCGGTGATTTTTTGCTTGTAGTAGCTGCATGAGTTCTGAAATATTGATTATTTTGAAAACTAGAAAATATGAAAAAAAAAATTGTCAACAAACATTTTGTTAGTTCACTAATTTTTGATAACTTGCGAAACCGCAGAGATACAACGAGTTGAACTTTTTTTTTTTTTTTTGAAAATTAATTTTTTAAAGTCATCAACTTTAAACGTTCACAACTTTGCAGATTTACTAATTAGAAAAAAGTTACAAACTAACAATTCGTAATAAATTTTATGCTTAACAACTTGTCAGTTGACATATGTTTCCCCCCCCCCCCCCCATCCCCCAACAAAGCCTTTAACCCAAACCCACCGAAAAAGACAAAATCATCACATTCATATTCCCATTCAAACCATCAATTATTCCATTGAGCCGATTGAGTTGCTCTACAACTGACATTTCCTCCAGCTAAAAAAAGAATTGAAATCATGTTTTTGTAAAAATATAACTTCAGCTTACAACTAGGTCATCAGCCTCTTCGTGGTCACTGGGGTCGCACATCTCCCCAAGCTCGGTGGTCTCCAGGAGCCCCCTGGAGTGAAGCAGGTTTCGTGCTGGAAATTGATGAGTTTTCAGTTAAATAATTTTTAAAATAATTGATTTTCTGTCAAGATTTGAGGCTTGGAAGTTGATTGCCTAGAATACCTTTTCCTAGGCCATGCAACTTTTTTCGATACAACCTACTTAGATATATTTTTTTTAAGTTGGCAGTCTAAATTATTAAGCGTAAATAAATTCATTAGGATTTTAAATTGGTGGCCTAGCTTTTTCTAGGCCGCCAGTTTGAAACTGTAATAACCTGGCATGCTCAACATTTTTGAGTTAAATTGTATTTTTTTGGTTTTCTAGGCCATCCATTTCAAAGTTTTTTTAAAAATTTATTATTATAAAGAAACTATCATTTTACAGTAAAATTGCCTATCAATTACATATTGAGTGATATTTTTAATGGCCTAGAAATCCGGCAAAATTTGGTTTTCTAGGCCATCTACTTCAAAAAAATTGCGGCAACTTCTGCTGGCCTACAAATTTAGATCGCAAGTTTCTAGGTCACATGTCCTAAACACAGAAAAACAGAAAAGTAGCCTATTAATCAAAATAAACGATCTTTCAGTCCAAAACACAAGGCGGTCGGTTCCAGTTTTGTGTACCTCTGAAAATTGGAAAAATGTTGTTTTCAAAAACAAAAAAAATGTTTTTTACCAGAGAACAGGTTGTAATTTTATGGATTTTCTGATTAAAAAAGGACAAAAACAGAGTCAAACTCAGTAACAAAATTTCAATGAATTTGATCTAGGGAGAGCTGAGACGACCGCGCGGCTCCTGTGATAAATTCAACGGCTTACACACCAAGCTTCAACCGTAAGCTCTGAGGTTTTCTCCTTCTGCTTAAAATATCAGGCTTTGTTGGAATTATATGGTGAATACTTTTTTAAAAACTTTTTTTCCTACTGTAACATATATGTAATTCAGCTCCCACACGTCCCAGAAATTTGAAATTTTTGCAGCCCGTCAAAGTCCTATAATATACTATAATCTGCTGCTCACCATTCATCACAATAGTTTTATATTCTTGCGGAAATTCTTGCAAAAGTCGTGACACATCATCTCGATAAAGTACATAAATGTCCGAAAAACCAACTGATTGTAGCGAACAACACCGCCGCGTGCCTAATAAGTTGCCCTTAACATATACTATCGATAGTTCTCCAAATGTCGCTCCCTCCGTCAGTTCTCCCATTTCCTCTCCGGTATCATCGTCGATCACCCGTAATTTGCCCTTTTTCACGATAAACAACTCCTTGGCTTTCTCGTTTTTTCGGCAGAGATAGTCGTTTGGAGAGAAGACTTGTTGCTTGACAAGTAGGACTACTTCATGCATGAATCGGGATTCACATAATGCGAAGATTTGAATATTTTGAAGAGTTTCCATGTGGAGGTTTGCAGCTATGTTTGCTTGGAGACGTGGTGGGAGAAGTGAGAGGATTCCCTGAAAAAAAATGTCTCAAGAGGATTCCCTGAAAAAAAATGTCTCAAAATCTCTAAAACAAGCTCTGAAATTTTCCGCCTGCTAGGTATCTTGGAAGTCGAGTTATGAACTTTTTAAATTTTGACAAACGAGTTTTCTGGCAAACGGCTAAAACGGATAATTTGCCAAAAATGACGGCAAATTGTGGTTTTGCTTATTTTTCAGATAAATTTCAGAATTTCAATTTTAATCGGCAAAATTGTACGCATCCAATGAATGTTCCTACATCTATTTTGAAAAGTAAGCAAATTCTATGAAAATATCTAAAGAAACCCGGGAAAAGTTTCATAAAGGCACAGTTTCCGTCTTATTTAAAAATCCCTCTAAAAATTTCCGGCAAACGGCAAATTGCCGGAATTAAGAATTTCCGGCAATTTGATCTCTCCGACAACAAGAGTACCGTGACGCGGCCGCGCTGCACGAAACATTTTTAAAGAAAACTAAATTTTTAAATTTCAAACTAAATTTATAAATTTTTTAGGTAGTTTGCAGTGAAGTCTAAAAGTTTCAGAGCTTTGCAAGCACTATGTTATAAATGTTTGAATTCAAGTTATAAATGTTTGAAATTTTCAGCTGGACCGCGATTTTTTTCAGCGTCAAATTCGTATTCAGCTCACCGAGAGCTTTCAAATGACCCCCATATCGACTAAGTTCCGGAAATTCTGGGTCCCGCCGCGAAAATTGGGTCCCGCCACGAAGGGTACTGTAGTTTTCGCGGCGGGACCCAAAATTGGAGGAACCTAGCCGATATGGGGGTCATTTTGAAGCTCTCGGTGAGCTGAGTTCAAAAATATAAAAATTTCAGTAAAAATTTGAAAATTGCCAAAAAAAAAATTTTTTTAATTCAATTTCTATTTAAAATAATTTTTTCAGAGTTTTTTAAAACTTCAGCGTCAAATTCGTATTCAGCTCACCAAGAGCTTTCAAATGATGATAATAGTGGCAACAAAATCCTTCACGTAAATTGTGCATAAATGTTGAGAAAAAAATTTAAACCGCAACGCGATCAAAACATAAATATATTATATCTCATCTTTATATGGTCGTAGAGTCTTGAAATTTATTGTATGTGAACGAAAAGATTTTTGCACCGAACTCCAAAAAATACCTCTTCATCGTCCAATTGATTATGTGCCATCAAGTACATAAAACAACTTAGTGCCCGTTCCTGAATAGCCGAGTTTACTTCTCTGTAATTTTTTATTCAGAAACTGATTTTTTTTTGCAATAAAAAACACCTATATTTCATATAAAATTTGATTCCATCCATCATTTGCCGAAATTCATTGACAGTTTGACTCATCTGTGTGACCACACTTCCGACGCCTGAAATTTCAGATTTCGGTGAATTTTTGTGTTGTGTTGGCAACCAACTTCCAATAATTGTGGCAAACACTAACACTCCAATCAAAGTATCGAAAACTTCCAGAGAGTTCTGTGAGCTTGTGGATGGCCATGGTTGTTGCCCGCAGGTTGTGATGGTTAGTGCTGACCAGTAGATAGACATACTGTACTCACGGGAAAAGTTTCCAGTCGTCCAGCGGTAGTGTCTGGAATTTTCAATTTTCAGGTATTTTCAAATAGGAGTGTAGTGTGCGAGCCGAATGCTCAAATTTCAGAGCTTTAGGACCACTTTGAACCAAGATAAACAATCTCAAAGTTTTTAGCATGCGACGCGGTCGCGTCGCGGTCCAAGCGCAAATTTCAATTGCTCACATCTTAGTTCAGAGTGGAGCTAGTGTTTTGAAAGTTGGCGAAAAAATTCAACTATAGCTTCTCTACTGATTGATAAAAATAATTTTCATTTTGGCTGACAGCGAAAAATTTCAACTTTTCAAAGAAATGTCAATTTCTTCAAAATTTTGCTTGAAGTTTTTTTTCCCTCTTTTAAAATTTTTATTATTCTTATTACTAGGTTTTCAAAGTGTTAACAGCGCGTTGCGGTTGCGTCGCGGTCCACTTGCAAAATGGCATTGCTTATAACTTGGCTCAGAGTGGTGCTAATGCTCTGAAACTTTCAGAGCATACTCGGAATGTAATGATGTTTAAAACAAAATGGTAAATTGCACCAAATTCCCGAAAAAGCTCACTTATCCTTCCAATATTCCGCCATCTCTTTTTTATAAGAGTCTCTGACGTCATCAAGGTCCAAAGTGTGATCAATATCTTCTCCAAACCAGCAATTTTCATCGTAGTATGCCTGAATGTTTTAGTGAACATTTACAAAAATTGAGGTTACTGTAGCCCGAAAAATACGCAAACAGCGGGTACCGTAACCCAAAAACAACGAAATTTTACGAAATTTCGAGCTAGAGCTCTAACATTTGGAAGTGAGTGGTGGAAAATGATGGAAAGTTAGAATTTTGTGTTTAAGTGAATAAAAATGGCTGGAAGCTCAAATTTCGTATTAAAAATCTTATCCAAGCAATTTGTAACTTCTAAACTCACCTGACAAGTTGGGAAAACTGGTTCAAAAACTTTATAATATGAAAATCCGAATTCCGTCTGTGACTCTTCAGTGATTCCCTCGTAAAGCGAAAAAAGAAAGTACAAGCATGCATTCCAATGAAATAATACAATACATGACACTGCCAGAAGAATGATTTTAAATGCGCGTGGGAATGTTGTCTGTTGTTGTGTCCGTTGCACAAAATCCATTAGTCGGATTACTGAAATTTTTAAAATTTCGAATTCAAGGCAGAAAAATGAGCCAGTGGAGTTTTTCCATGACCATTTAGGATATACATCAAATTTTTCCGGGCTACTGTCGGCCGAAAAGTACGCAAACACCGAATTTGATTTTTTTTTTCATGGTAGACAATTCAAAGTTTTTGTTTCGGTACAAACAATAGCGGGGAATTCACATTTAAAAGGGGAAAAGTGCTAGAAAATGTTTAATAATTTTTTTGAGATGTTTAAAATATGCAACTTTCCAACAAAAAAATTCAATCAGTGAGTTGTATTTTTCATTGAGGGTTTTTTTTCGAATTCTCTATAAAAACCGTTTTTTAGCTCAAATTTTAAATTTTTTGAGTTACTGTAGTTCCAATAGTACGCAAACACCGAACTCTACGCGATTTTGAGCTTGAACTCTAAAAATTCAGCTGGATACGTAGAACATGTCCAGAAGTTTGATTTCAATAATTAAAATCCATATAAAATTTTTGAAAGTCCTGAAAATTGAGAAAAAAAGGATTTAAAAAGGATCCCTCCAAAAATTGCACAGAAGTAAGAACAATAAATTCTGAACTTCCTGTCATTTTTGCATTTCTGAATTTCAAAGCTGTTGCTCAGTTTTTTAGAATTTCAGGTTACTGTAGCCTCAAAAGTACGCAAACACCGTCTACCGTAACCCGGGAACACTGAATTTAAAATAATTTCGAAAAACAGCTCTGAAAGCTCAGCTGATTCGATTTAAAAAAATGGCAAGGGTTTTGAATTTTTTATCCAATTAAAAAAAACTCAAAAAAAGAACAAAAATATTCTGATACCTTTAACAATCCTGATCGTACGGACAAGTGACATAGAATCGTCGAAGAAAAGCAAAAAATCCAATGGTAACAGGCAGAAAATGTCATTTGCCACTTTCAGTTTTTGGAAAAAGTAGTTTTTTCGAAGTTTCTTCGTGTTTTTGACCTCTTCGCCTTCATGTAGGTATGCTGAAATTTCCTTTTTTTTCAAAAATTAGTATTCTATATTTAAAAATAAGGTTTTGACCACTTTTTCTATAGGATCTATAGCTTAAAATCTGAAAATTCGGGTTACTGTAGCTTCGATAGTACCCAGACATTGACTACCGTAACCCAATACATACAGCGAATTTTACGCAATTTTAGGCTAGAGTACAGAATATTGACGAGAAAATTAAAATTTGATACTGAAATTATTAGCGGAATTTTTTTGAAATTCGAAAATTCTAATTGGTGAAATCAAGTTGCATTATCAATTTTGAACTTTCTGTAGCTCCCTTTTGCGTAAAATCGGATGTATTGGGTTACTGTAGTCAGTGTTTTCGTACTTTTGAGTCTACAGTAACCCAACAGTTTTCACTTTCAAGCTTTAACTTTAAAGCTTTGAAGCTAGGAGTTAATAATGCCGGGGGAATTTGTTTTATTTTCCAATTAAGAAATTAATTTATAAATCATTTACTATATATAAAGCGCGTGTCCTTCTGTCCCTATGTAGTTTGATCTCTGATCAGAGCAACGAAATTTTGGGAAACCTTATGCTAAATGCTAAATGCGCAGCAGACATCGATCGAGGTCCGCGATAGACACCGTATATCTAATGTGTTTTCTCAAAAAAGTCGGGGGCCGCGCCGTAGGTGCGGTCCACGGCTGGTTAAAAATAATACGGAAAAAAAACTCACTCAACCTTGATTGCACAAAAATATCGACAATAAATACCATATCAAACATCACATTCAAAAATATCCAATTCCAAAAATATTGAGTTTTTATGTCGGCAAATATGAAAATAACCATTGCAAACATATTGTACATTACTCCAAAAGACACGAAAAATGACCAAATGTAATAGTATTTTGAGTTGAATGGCACGTAGAAGTACAGTAGTCGGCTGAACAATTATTTTAGAAATTTTGGAAATTGTTTTAACCCAAACCCAAAGTTTTCAAAGCTCTAGCACAAAAAGGCGTAAAATTCTGTCTTTCTGGGTTTCGTTAGTCTGTGTTTGCGTACTTTTTGGACTACAGTAACCCAAAAAATCGAATCAAACATTTTTGCCACTTTTCCTTTTTAAATTTGAATTCTGCACTATTTTTTGCTTGTAAACCCAAAAATTTCAACTGTCTACCTTGAAATTGCGTCAATTTCGGTGTTTGCGTACTTTTGGTGCTACAGTAACCCAGAAGTTTTAATTTTTTTTTAACTTTGGGCTAAGCACCCAGTAAAAAGTTTGCCAGGGGTAGTTTTTTTTTGTCGTGAATTTGAATTTTTTAATGAAAAATTTAAGAAAAATATCAACTTACTGAAAAGAATCGTGCAAAATATCCTTGCAAATAGTCCATCCCGATGGGTAAATGTCAAATGATTCCAACTCTTCATCTTCTAAATATTTTTCAACAACCTGGAATCAAAATTTAAAATTTGGAATAATTCAGGCCCCGCCCTTTTTATACTTCATACTGCGAAATATCAATATCCAGGAGACTTTCCGAGTCGGAAACCTCTGCAGACGACATGTAAATCGATAATTTTTTTGAAAAGAAAATGAGAAATATGAGGGTATTCAGGTAAGGAAAATCCAAATCCGGGTGGCGACGGAGGGGGATAATCTACCTATTCATAGGGATAAGATTTGTGGAGAAGAGGAGAGAGCTCAGAGTGGGCTCAAAAATAGTGAAAAGCTATTTGACGCTTTAAATTTTAAGTTAACCATGGCTGAATTTCAGGAAAAAAACTTATTATTAGTCGTGTCCCGCTGCAAAAACCTAAACAGTTAAAAATCTAATTTTGATATCATTCAGGACAATGCTGGCTTCAAATTGAAAATGTTGGGCCTTGTCACGACACACATATCTCGCTACAGTAACCTTCGTGGTAAGACCCAATTTTTTTAATATGAATCAAAGTAGGTCATGATTATACTGAAATTCAGGTTCTCGACGACCTGAAAAAGGCGGCTAAAAATTTAAAAATCTGGAAAAAAAATTATAGAAGAAAAACTGCGTTTAAAGTTTATTACATGAATTGGGAAAAAATTGAAAAAAATGCATTAATTCACAAAACCTTTCCCAATTGAATTTCGTACAACCAGTCGAATCCCAATTTTGGACGAATCCCAACATAAACACTGCACCAGGCGTCCTCAACCAAGAATACACTGGCATTCAGATGGGTGTTCGGATCGTTGTAATCGACCTGCAAGTTATTCGTTACGAGACCCAAATGACCGGGTACTGTACTGATAGTGAGACTGTAGGGGTGCAATAAGAAAAGATACAGTACGGTACGGTAGGGGTACGCAACAGGGCTTGGAATTTTTCGGTTTTTTTTTTTGGTTTTTCGAAAGTTTCAGTTTTTTGTTTTTTTATATTTTTTGGTTTTTTAAAAACTTCAATTTTTTGTTTTTTTTTTTTTTTTGGTCCAAAATTTTTTTTTGGTCCCAGCCCTGGTACTCAAGGGGTACGGTAGAGATACAGTAGGAATATGGTTCACAGAATTTGCCCAACTTGGAGTACAGTAATCGCCCAATCTAGTTGAGTGGTTTTTTGAATATCCTGAGCCACAACTGACGGTTGATTTGATTTAAGCGCAGATTCGATGACCTGCAAAAGGTAGATCAAAAAATTTTGGATTTGAGTAGAATTTCGAAACTTTGAAACTTTATGGAATATCAAATGTGCACTGGTTTTCAAATTTTTTTTAACTGGGAACTATACAAGAAATACTTTTTTTTCAATTTTAATTTTTCAAATTTTGGCAAAACTCCAATCTGGAATAGGTCAGCTAAAGGTATACCTTATAAGACCGAAATATTCAAATTTTTTAAATGAAAATATTTTTACCATATTCTGCAAAGTTTCATTCAAACAAATTGCGAAGCAGTACACTACTCCAGTATTATTGTTCACACATCCATTCTGGGAGCCCAAGTTTTCTGAAAATGAGTGCTCCACTGATTCGGGAGCCAATACTTCACTTCCCAAGTCGATATGATATGCAACGTGGGCAGTTTTTTGATCGTGGTTACCCTGAAAACAAGTTGATTGCCCCTTAAAGTTTAAAGGCGCATACACTACCTCTATGCAAAAACTTGTCCCATTTGTTGGATGACCTGCAGTTGCGTACTCGAGAATGCCAGTGCCATTTGTGCTGAGCCAACTTGGCGGCGCTGAGGACAGGACACATTTTCCTGGAAACAAAAATCGAATTTCGTGGCGAGACCTAACAATGTGAATTTTTTCAAATTGGTAGCAAAGTAGTCAAGTTTATATTCAAAGTTAGGTAAGCTCTCATTGAGAGCAATTGGAGTCCCGCCACGAAAACCATTTTAATTTCGTGCCGGGACCCAAAAATTATTTATGCTTTTGATCAACTTTTTAAATATACCTATATTTCCACTTGTTTGGACTGCAAAACTAAGAATAATTGTTAAATATAGACGCAAATATGCGAAATTTGCCATTTTCAGACAATCCGGAAAATTATATGATACAGTGAAAGTAACTGACGATGAAAAAAAAAATTAGTGATAAGGGTTTCTGTTATCAGTGAGCTAATTTCAATTAACACTGATCATAGAACAGAGTAGGAACTCTTATGCTAATGGTAAAAGTAAAAAGTTTTACAAAAAATTGAAAATTTTTGGGTCCCCCATCGAGAATTGCTATAGTTTTTGTGGCGATGAAAAATAGAATTTTAAAAAAACCAGAAAATTTTATTTTTCGGAAACATTTTTCAATTTAGCTCTTTTTTTCAAAAAATAAAAAATGTCAATTTTTTATTTAGGATTTATTTATTTTTTCAGTTTTTGAAATATTTTTCTATGAGATACCAGCCGATGACCGCGCCTCCGGCACCACAACAATTCCAGAATTTTCACGAATTTTCTCGAATTTTCCAGAAGTTTCTAGAACATTCCAGAACTTTCTCGAATTTTTCAGAAGCTTCTAGAAAATTCCAGAATTTTTTTTCGATTTTTCCAGAAGGTTCTAGAACATTCCAGAATTTTCTCGAATTTTTCAGAAGGTTCTAGAGCTTTCCAGAATTTTCCAGAAGGTTCTGGAACATTCCAAAAGTTTCCCGAAGTTTCCAATTTCCCTTCCAAAGACGGAAAGTCAATTTTTCCAAACTACAGTAATCCTATAGTACTCCTACAGTACCTCTACAGTACTACTACAGTACCCCGACCATATCCTACCACTAACCCCAAACCTATATCTCTTCAAAAGACAAAAACTCAATTTTTCCTAAACTACAGTAATCCTACAGTACTCTTACAGTACCTCTTCAGTACTACTACAGTACCCCGACCATATCCCACCACTAACCCAAAACCTATATCTCTTCAAAAGACAAAAACTCAATTTTTCCTAAACTACAGTAATCCTACAGTACTCCTACAGTACCTCTACAGTACAACTACAGTACCCCGAACATATCCCACCACTAACCCCAAACTAATATCCCTCCAACAGCCGAAAACGCCTTGCCTTTGTAAGCTATGACGTCACAGACTACAAACTACGGAACAAACGGAATTATTTTTTTATATATAGGTAATGATAACATAACATATTCATTTACAGAAATTTTTTGGAAATTCTCGATAATTCTCATTTTTAAATACACTTTTTCATCAAATTCTCCTTCAAACACACGCCTCCAACGCCCCTACACCCACTACACCTGCCTCCCACTAGTTGCCATGACAACCGCGCTCCACTGAGAAATGCCGATTTTTCTCCCATTTCCTGACTCAAACATTCAGTTTTCGAATAAAAATGCTCACTTGGAGCACATCAGCCACGTCATCAAAGCCAACACTTCGTGGAAAAATTCCAAATTCGAAGGCAGCTGAGGAGTTTCTGGATTCATGGGATAACGCGGTTTTCGATGGGAAAAGTACTGGTGGTGGGTGGCTTTTTTTTTGAAAATAGTAATGTATATTTTAAAATAATGCAAAATGGAAAAAGTAGCTATAAAATGTTGAAGTTTTTTTTGAAAAGGTTTTTTTGGAAATTTTCTAAATCTTGATAATTAAAATGTTTTTTTTTTATTTTCCGCGTTACTAGCTACAAAATATATAAAAAGTATGACTAAGTTTGCTTGAGTTACAAAAAAAATTATATTCCCAAAATTTTGAAATGTTCAAAAACTTAAGAAAATTCGAAAACTTTGGAGAACTTCCGCAAATTTTAAATTCGAAAAAATGCAAAAATATTCACTAAGAATATCTTATAAAAAATGTTTGCAAATTGTTTTTTAAATATTCCGAAAATGCGAAAAATCAGAAAAAAAACTATAAAGTTTCATACAATTCAAAAAATAAAAAAAAGAGCAAAATTGAAATATTTTCCAAAATTCCAAAAAAAAAAAAACAAGAATACAAACCTTCAAAAAATTATACTCAACTTAAAGCCCCTGACAGGCTGAATTCGAACATTAAATTAAATTTCATTTAAATTCTAAAATTTCCAAATTCAGACCCCGAATTGGACCGAGAAGCATCACTATGGAGGGACAAATTTCCTCATTTAAGGATTACCGGATCCCGTTTTGAATCTCAGAAAGTGACGGTAATAAGAATTTTTACTGAAAACTGGAAATCCTAAATTTTCAGCACCCCATCCCAGTTGACAGCTTGAGCTTTCAAAAATCAATAATTCAACACTCCAAGTCTGCAAACGCAATTCGGGAAAAACTACCAAAAATTGATAACTTCAAGAAAAAATGAATTAATTTTTCAGAAATTTTTTTATTTTAAAAAACTTTTTTTTCCATTTTGTAGGGCATATTTTAAATTATAGATCTGCCGAAAAAGTTGGTAGAATTGAACTATCACCCGATATATATTTGTTGCCTATTCTCTAAAAATTTTCTCCTTTCACTTCTGTTTCCCCTTTTTCCATATACATTTTCTGAAAAGTGCACCATGTTTTCTAATTTCTTCTTCGGCTTCATCTCTTCCTCTCCTCATTCGATTCATTTCAAAACGGAACCGGAAAACCCCGCAACCACCGCTTTTTAATTAGCCAACGGAATTAGTGAGCAGCCTTCGCGGAGTGGGGATTACGTGCTCATTTGAAAAATTGATGACGTGGCAATCTGGAAAAAAAGTATACTGGAAATTGTTTTCATGTTTTTCAAGTTAAAAGAGGAGACAAAAACATTAGGCTTATGGAAGAGAAGAAATGACTTAATTTTTTTGATCTTTGCAGTTGTAAAGTGTAAAGATCCGACGAACGAAGTAAAAAATTATTCAGAGCCTTCCAAAAAGTTTTTGAAACGTTTTGAGATTGATTTTTATTATTACTGAAATTTTTAGAAAGTTCGTGGAAACTTCTGGAATGATTCGAAGTGGAAATGGAATGGCTTCAAAAGTTTTCAAAAAGTTCGGGACATTTATGAATATTTCCAGAAAGGTATAAAAAGTCCTGAAATCTCTGAAATTTTCTGGAACTTCCTTCATACGTTTGGAAATTCCCTAAGTATTTTTAAGGCTTTGAGAAAGTTATAGGAATTTCTGGGACTATTGGAAAGTCTTGGCAATTTCTTAATCTAACCTTCTATTAATTTAAACTTCTAAGACTTTCCAATAATTTTCAGAAAACTCCAGGCGTTTCTAGAACTCCAAAAAAAATTTTCAGAAAACTCCAGGCGTTTGGCAAGGTGCTTAGAATATTTCAAACATCTTCAAAAGCTTCTCACTATCCAGAAAATGCCAAAAATTTTCAAGTTTTTAAAGTTTTTCCCGAAATGCCAGCATTTTCCAAAAGCCTAGACAACTATATATAATTTCTCAAAGCATTAAAAAAAGTTCAGAAAGTTTCAAAACTTATAGAGAAAGTTCCAGAAAACTTAAGCATTTACAGGGAAATACACATAAATGTCTGGAACTTTTACGAAAATTCTGGAGCTTTCCTAATAAAAAATATTAAGCGGTTCCAGAACTTTCCAGGATTTTCTACACTTTCCACAAACTTTCTGAATGAAAATTTAGAAAATTGCCGGTTTGCCGATTTGCCGGAATTGTTTATTTTTGGCAAATTGTCGGTTTACCAATTGGCTGGAAATTTGTATTTTCTGCAAATTGCCGATTAGCCGATTTGCCGGAAATTTTTATTTTCGGCAAATTGCCGGTTTACCAATTTACCAGAAATTTTCAACTTCGACAATTTGCCGGTTTGCCAATTTGCCGGATATCAATTTGCCAGAAGTATCTAGAGGTTTTTTTAATGACGGAAACACTTGAAAAGGACACTTTTTGAAATTTTTTTCACAATTTTCAAAAATTGTCGGCAATTGCCGTTTTTTCGGCAAATTGGCAAACCCTCTATTTGCCGATTCGCCAAAGTTGCCGGAAACTTTCATTTTCGGCAAAATCGATTTACCGCTTGCCCACCGCCCTGATTCGAACTATATTTGAAAATTGGCAAAACTTCGACACTTGTCAGTCTACCTGAAAACCTTTTTTCCCTAAAAATTGGTATTTATTTACACAAAAATACCCTAATATTTGAATTAATTTCACGTGTCTCATTACTATTCCATTCTCGTAATACCAACAAAAAATTCCCGGAATAGAAGGAATTTATATGAAAGGTATAATAAGATTCATGTCTTAGTAACTAATACACCACTAGCTTAACCTAGGTGGCACATGATGTATGGGTTAATAATGCCATCATATAGACTAATACCTTCTCTATATAGGATGCTTTAAAGGGGGAGTAGAGTTTGTGGGGAAATATATGTTTCTGACTCTAATTGTGCTCCTGATACCGAATATCGATGTGAAAAAAATTAAAAAAATTTCCCTGATTTTATATTAATTTTTAAAATCCATTGGATGCCTATATGTGAAATTTCAAACGCAAGATTTTCCCGCCAGAGACGCCCCGCCCACGAAACCGTGCCGCACGTGTGGGTTTACGAGATTCATTTTTTCCTTCTATTTTTATTTAATTTTATGCCGATTTTTTCCATTTTTTCGCTGTTTTATATCGAAAATGTTGTTATTTAGCGTTAATTTATGCATTTTTATTGATAAAAATCAACAATATTCCATGTAAAGTTCCATTTTCAGCACAAAATCGACGGAAAACAAAGAAAATTACGGCGACACGACGTTTCTAGGAAAAGTGAGCATTTCATTTAAAAAGCATTTTCAAAAAACAATTTAAAAGTGAAAAGCATTCCGTTCGCTAAAAAATTAGGCCTAAAACATCTTTAAAAAATCAACAGTTTGTCGATTTAGTATTTAAAACTTCAATTTTTGTTTTTTTTGTTATTGTTTTTTCCCAGAAATGTGATTTTTTATAAATTTTATTGAAAATAAATAGTTTTATAATATATTTATTGGGTTTTTATAAAAAACAATAGTATTACACACGGAATAATGATAAATTTATTGTCCATGGTTGCTTCCACCTCGTTTCGCGTCGATTTTGTGCTGAAAATGGAACTTTAATGGAATTTTGTTGATTTTTATCAATAAAAAGGCATAAATTAACGCCAAATAACAACATTTTCGATATAAAACAGCGAAAAAATGGAAAAAATCGGCATAAAATTAAATAAAAATAGAAGGAAAAAATGAATCTCGTAAACCCACACGTGCGGCACGGTTTCGTGGGCGGGGCGTCTCTGGCGGGAAAATCTTGCGTTTGAAATTTCACATATAGGCATCCAATGGATTTGCGGATTTTAAAAATTAATATAAAATCAGGGAAATTTTTTTAATTTTTTTCACATCGATATTCGGTATCAGGAGCACAATTAGAGTCAGAAACATACATTTCCCCACAAACTCTTCTCCCCCTTTAAGTTGCCCAGTCATTTAATAACTTGTCTCCTGAATTAATTGCTTTACTTTCTTCTTCTTCATTTTCAGATTATTTTTTCTCAGAATCACTTTTCACTCATTTCTTACTCGTCGGACAGGTTTTGAATAGAACCTCATCATTTTCAAGTGAGCCTAACGAATTTTTTCTCTCTTTTTTTTGTCGAAAATTCACGTCCCATAACGCTTGCGACCAAAAAAATGATGCCCTCAAGGGCTCGGAATGCATTTCTTTTGCCCAATTTTTTGTTACATTTTTCCTATCTTTTTGGTGGAATCTTTTGGAGTTCCGTGTTTCGAACTATCTCCTTCTATTTGTGAAAAATCACACGAAATTCCACTGGGAGTTCGGGACATAAAGCTTTTAGACTTCCGGCTGTTTTTTGATGGGATTGTCATGTTTTGAAAACAACAAATTTTGATATTAGACTTAGGTTTAGGATTAGGTTTAGGCATAGACTTAGGCTCAGGCTTAGACTTAGGCTTAGGCTTAGGCTCAGGCTCAGGCGTAGGCTTAGGCTTAGGCTTAGGTGTAGGCCCAGGCTTAGGCTTAGGCTTAGGCTTAGGCTTAAGCTTTGGCGTAGGCCTAGGCTTAGGCTTAGGCATACCTGGCTGGACTAAATTTTTGACGAAGGTTTTTTTTTAATTTGTAAACGTCGGGTTTCGCACGTAATTTTAGTTTTTAAGCGTTTATTTTTTTGCAGAAAATTAAAGTTTTTTGGTAAGAAAAATCTGGCCGTAATTTTAACGCTTCGGATTTTTACAAAAAAAACTGGCAAATTGATACTTTTTGACTGATGTTTCAAAAATCCGAAAAAAAAGTTCTTGGCTACTAATTTGAATTTTGGTTTTTTCGTTCGAAATTAACATTTTTTGATCGAATGGAAATTCTAATTTTTTGATCTGGAAACTGGAAGATTGGAAATATTGAATTTTGGTAAATATTTTTAAATATTAAAAAAAAATTGAATTCATTTTCAAATTTGTGTAAGTTTAGACTAGAAATCGAAAATTTATGGCATCCACTGGGAATTTAGATATGTTTATGGCATTTTTGAACTAAAAACATGGCATTTTTGAACTAAAAACATAAGTTCAAAATAGGTTACCGCTTTTTTTTCGAAAAATTCAAAAAATTTAGTGTTTTTTGCTAATTGTAAAACTGAAAGTTTTTCAACTAAAAAATAAAGTTTTCGAATTTTCTTTTTAAAAAAATTTCAAAAATTTAAATTTCCCGCCACATGATCTACGTGGATTCTCAAAGAATTTCCACCACTCAATCATACGAAAACTAATTATTCCCATTTTGGGAGTACTTATTTGAGTAGCTGGGTGGAGGAGGTGTGTGTGTTATTTATAAAAAGACAAACTCGGGGTACTCGTACCCAAATCCAATTTGATATTTTTCCCCGGAAATTTTTTTTCATTTTTTTGGAGTTGATTGGTAAATAAACCAAAAGTCAACTTGCAACAAATCATAATTTTTAGTTTAAAATTTTAAAAAAAATTGAGATACTTGAAATTCTAAATTTTAGAGGATTTTCGAATTTTAACAGGAAGCTAAAAATGCATGAATTTTTTTTTTCAAAAAATTGCGAAATTGAATTTTTATGTAGGAAATTCTTGAGCAGTTCCATATTTTTTTTGATAATTAAACAAAAAACTTTGTTTTTTTTAGCGGAAACCAAAAAAAATTAAAAAATTTCACAAAAAATCGTTTGAAAAATTATTCTAGCTGAATTTTTTCCGGAATTTTTTTTCCAAATTTATAAAGCTGAAAATAAGTATTCAGAAATTTTTTTTTTTTTCATGCAAATTCCCCCATTTTTATATTAATAGATCATTCAAATCAATCGGATATTCAAAGTCTGCACTTGATATCATCCTTTTTTTTTAATCATGACATTTTGTGAAATAGAATATCAAAATCAAAAAAAAACTATTTGAAAGCTTAATCTCATGTATAGAAAAAATGTAATAATTTATCATACAAATCACACTTTTTTTTGGATTTGCTTCTATTCAGGTTTATGATGATGAGTATAGGTAGATCTGAGTATATAGTTGCTGTTTTTGGCATTAGAATCATTTTCAAAAAAATAATCCAGAAAATTAGTTGCTGGCATGCGAAAAGAAAATTCAAATTTTCAACCAATTCTCGAATGTTTCTTTTAACGGAACGTGCCTCGCAACTAAAATTCTGAAAAATCAAAATTTGAATTTGGCGCCAAAATTTTTGAAATTTTTTTTTACTTGCGCCAAAACAAAACTGGAAAAAAAATTAAAAATAGTCTTTTAAAAGTTCGCGCCAAAAACAACTCGGGAAATTAAAATTTGAGTTTCCCGCTGAATCTCTAATTTTCTGAAAATGTAACTTTTTGAATTAGTAATATACCCCATAGAAAAAATAAATTTTAAAAATTGTAAACTCGAATTTCCAGTGTAATTTTTTTGTTTGGAAATTTATATTTTAATCGCTTTTTTTTCGCACCAAAAAATATTTGAACTTCAATTTTTATTTTCAGCCAAAACACAGAAACGTAATGTTTTCATTAATTCAGAAAACACTTTGAATAAATATTGAATGTCAAATTTAATAATAAGATCATGCTCTATATAAATACCCTATAATTTAATACGCCGTATCACAAAATACCTAGCACTTGGCAACCATGATAAACACTACTTTGAGAGAATTCATCTTTTCCGCGTTTCTTTTGAAATTGATCCATTATACAATTTTAAGATGGTTTTTTTTTTGCCTGAAATTTAAAAATTCAAATTTTTAAGATATTATTTTTTTTCTTGGGTTTGGTGTGAATTTTTGTGAATTTATAATTAGTTTTGTCATGGTTTTCCTGGAAAACCAACAAAAAAAACAATTCACTATTTTTATTCTATTAGTTAAAATTTGCGAAAACTGAATTTTTGAAATTTTTTCAATTTTTTTTGGCGGGAAATTTTCAATTTTAATAATATAATTCTGGCGGGAATTTATACATTTTAAAATAATTCATTTTGGAAGGAAATTTAAATTTTTTTAAATATTCAATTTTGGCGGGAAACTTTAAATTTTGAATATTTAATTTTGGTGGGAAGTTTTATATTTAGATTTAACTTTTTTGAATTTTATGTTAGGCGGGTATATTTGGATTTTTATAAAAAAATTTTGGCGGGAATTTGAAAAATTTCAAATATCAATTTAGCTGCAATTCTGTAATTTTTCAAAAACTAGTTTTTGTAGAAAAAAAAACAAAAAAAAAATTTTACTTCCTCGGGAAAATTTGAACTTCAAAAAAAAACCATATATTTTCGGCGGGAAATTCAAAAAGCTCATTTTCAAAGATCCGTTTCCTTTTTTATTATCGAATTCCTCCGAGGTTTTTTCTCAATTCAAAACAAGTCCACAACACACACACACGAGAAAAGTCTCAAAACATTTTTTTTCTGAAATCCGATTTCCTGAATAGAAATGTGGGCGTGGTCTGTAAATAAATCAGAAGAACGTTGAAATGTATCAAAATACTTGTTAGACTTTTAGTCTCCTCTCCCTTTTTCTCTGAGCATCCTTCTCTGTTTGGCTCCGCCCATTTTTGTGCTCTTCCTCAAGAAAATATGTGCTCTCATTCATTTCTTTCTCTGATTTTCTGATTTTTTTGCTTTTAAAAATCTAAATTTTTCAAAAAATTTATATAAAATTTTATTTTGTCATTTTCTACCCCTGCTTTGAAATTTTTCAGAGCTATATATCAAAATCGCGTAAAGTTCGGTGTTTGCGTATTTTTGGGGCTACAGTAACCGGAAAAACTCGAACTCACTGGAAACTCAAAATTCTGAATTTCCAATTCTGTGTTTGCGTACTTTTGAGGCTACAGTAATTCGAAAACTAAACCTCATGAATAGAATATTTTAATAGATAATTTGACTTTGATAAGTGGAAGTTACAAAAATTAGTTTTATGTTTTTTTTTTTTGGAAATTTTTTTTGAGCTTTGACTCTCAGAAAAAGCGCCTAAGCATAATTTTCTGTGAAAAATTCATTTTTAATAATGAAATTTTGCAGAATGGAAGCTCTCAACCGATTTTCCCAGGAGGAAAAGGACATTCTCCGCCGCAGTTGGAAGGTTCTGGACAAGAATCTGAACCACACCGCCTATAACATTTTTGAGATGATTTTCAATCAAAGCCCCGATACCAGACAAGTATGTGTCTTTTATTTAAAATTCAGAGCCTGACGCCTGCCTCCAACCGGCGCACCTCACGCCGGCCTCCTCGCGGCCGACACTTTTCAAGTTCCGCGCCATACTATACAGAAAGCGCGGCGCGTGCCAGGCAGAGATCGCCGCAAGGCAGGCGCCTACATTGAAAGCCTGATTTAACTGAAAACATATAAAACTTTCAGCTTTTCCCATTTATGAAGTTCAACACAGGAGGAAGATCTAAGGAAATCGAGTTTCACGCACTAAGATTTATGCAGGTACGTGTCAAGTTATTCAGACTTTATGCTAATGTGCTCCGGATATGCGTAGTTAATCTATGAAGTTGAATACTAATAGCTTTTTCATTATGAAAATCAAATATCTTGCGAAATTTCACTTTTTAAGCAACGTTTAAGGGTAAATGCTCCAATATTCATATTTTCTAAGGTTACTGTAGCCCCAAAAGTACGCAAACACCAACTACAGTAGCCTAATGCATCATATTCGAGCCAGAGCTCTGAAATTCTAAATTAGGTGTGGAAAAACTCAAGAAATTTGAATTTTATAGTAATTCATAGGAAAAAGCTTAAATTTCCAAAATTTCAGGGTTACTGTAGCTCGAAAAGTACGCAGATACCGCAATTTTGAGCTAAAGCCTTTAAAAATTAGGGTTAAATGTAAAAAATTGCAAGAAGACTGAATTTGAATGAAAATTTGATTTTTCACACTTCTAAGTTTTTCATTTTTGGGCAAAAGTTACAGGGGATTTTAGCTAAATTTCAACAATTTTTGATTACTGTAGTCCCAAAAGTACGCAAATAACAACTACAGTAACCCAATCTACCAAAACTTACCCGATTTGAAAGAATAGCTCTGAATATTCAGACTTATAAGAGAAATCGGCAAATATTTGCTTTTTCTCAAAAAAAGTTCAAACACTAAATATCATTGATAATCAAGTTATCAAATTATGATGACCTCACTATCAAAACTGCATATTTTAGGTGTTGGAATCAGTGGTCAAAACTTTGGATAATCCGGAAACGCTTAATCCACTTTGCGACAACTTGGGGAGGTGAGAGCAGTTTCCAAAAATTAAATAACAAACTTGAAATCGGAGTTTGCAGGGTACATGGTAGATTGAGTGAATCACGAGGCTTCCGAACTCACCACTGGGGCGTTTTCATCGAATGCACACTTTTTCATTTTCGCAAGGTTTTGGGGCAGGTAGGTGGGACTCTGTAAATTGACATTGAAGCGCGTAAATCCATACAGCAATTTTCTTTTGTAAAATCTTGCAAATTTATTCCGTAAATCGGCATGAGCCTGCGTAAATACACATTTTTTTAAAGTAAATTGGCATAGGTTTCCGTAAATCCACAAATGTCTCCGTAAATCGACACGGGTCTTGTAAATCTACATTACCGCCCGTAAATACACATTGATCTTCGTAAATCGACATTAGCTGTTGTAATGTTCTTTTCTGGCAAATGCAAAACCTTAGTTCTAATTTTCATAGTTTGTTTACTGATATTTACAAATAAAACACGTTTCCCTATTCCTTACCACATTTATTCAATAATTTATGTGATATTTGAACACTTCGTAAAGGGCAACGGAAATGTGCTGCAGAACTTTATCAATAAATGACGCGAAAGCATATGTCACCGTAAAGCTACAAAAAATTCTGAAAATCGTAAATCTACAAGGAATCCCGTAAATCCACACTGTCTCCGTATATCCCGATTTGGCCACGTAATTTTATAAATAAATATTAATTAAATAAATAAATATTAATTAATTAAATAAATAAATATTAATTAATTAAATAAATAAATATTAATTAAATAAAAAAATATTAATTAAATAAATAAATAAATATTAATTAAATAAAAAAATATTAATTAAATAAATAAATAAATATTAATTAAATAAATAAATATTAATTAAATAAATAAATAAATATTAATTAAATAAATAAATAAATATTAATTTTTGGAAATTGTAAAAGGGTCCAGGAATTCCACATTACGTTTCGTAAATACACATTAAACCCTGTAAATCCACACTACATCCCTTAAATCAACTTTTGGCAGCGTAAACCTACACTAGTTACCGTAAATCTACACTAGACCCCGTAAATCCATAAGTATTCCAGGACACGTATTTCCATCGTATGGACGCTCTTGATAAGGTGATAATCAACTGGCGAATCATCATCCGACTCCTAATCAAACAAATGAAACGTGGCTTCAACACGGACATCAAGAACCGCCAAGCATCTCGTGAGCTCGAGGAGAGCAACAAAGCCTCGACGAGCAGTTCACCGATCAGTCAGGAGTCATGCAGTCTTGGTACGGGTCTTAGAAAGAATTCGAGGCAGTTGATGTTTTTAGCTGTGCCGGGAGCCGCCGCTGCGACAATGTCACAGTCATTGACACTGCCGGCTATCAATAATAACAACTATCGCAAGGGAAGTGATAGTCGGTGTGAGTTTTTGAGAGTTTTTGAAGGGTGTATAACTGGAAGGGGACAAGAGATGGAAAAAAGTTGTGTACTACAAAATTGTAGAGAATTTTTTGGGCTCTATTTCATTTGTTGACTATTTTTTTGTAACTTTAACTCCTGTAAAGTTATTGATACTTTAAACTGATAGGTTGGGAGAGGGGTAGCTTCTCCTATCTTTAAACGTTTGTAACTCTACCGAGAGTGAATATACAGAAAAGCAAACAACTATCAAAATGTAGCCCGCAAAATTCTCTACATTTCATACGTTAATACCTTTTTTGTAGCATTACTTTCTATGAAGTTGTAGGCATTTCAAACTAACCGGGAGAGGCATACGTACCTTTAAACGCCTGTAACTCCGGTCAAACTTAATTTAGAAAAAAAAATTGCAAATGTAGCCCGTGAAGTGCTCTACATTTCATAAGTTAACAGCTTTTCACCATCTCCCTTGCCTACTGAGATATGACCTATTTCCAGTATCAACCGTCTCCGCACTGTCCGCCACCTCAGTCTCCCCCGCAATCGAGCGTGCTCCGTCGACCGGCTTGCTCCGTCCACTTAAAGAATTTGCAAGACGCCGTTTTATAAATCATTTTTGAAAATCATTTTGTAATCGCTTAATTAGCTTCTTTTGAATTCGATGTATCTCGACTTCTTTTCTTTATGGCTACCCATTTGAATAAATTTTAAAATAAATTTTAACCACTTGAGAATAATTTTATTTAATGTTTCGCGAAAAAGCCGAGGAAGGGACAGGGGAAATTCAAATAATTATAAATTAAAATTAATATAATGAGGGTGCATGAGTGATGAGGGGGCGAGATGAACAACTTAGAGAGTTTGAAGGGACATAGAGGAAGAACAAATTTGAAAAAAAACATGAAATTAACTATTCATCGGTGGCTTTTGCGACAATGCATGTTTGCTGTTGGCTTCCGTCGGCACAGTAGTCGGTCGAGGAGCTTGCGAAATCGTGATCTCCTTCGATGCAGGTGACGAGGTATCTGAAAATTTTGAATTTCGGGTTGAAGAGCTTAAATATACACATTTATTTTTTTTGAAAAATTAAAAAATATGAATTTTAAGCAAAGTTATAACGATTTGAAGCTGGTGGCCTAGAAAACCAAATATATGGGATTCTAGACCACCACACTTTAAAAACTTTTTTTTAAACAGGCTTGTTATACAAATCGACATGCTTTTTAAATATTGAAAAATATCAATTTTGAGCAAAGTTATGAAGATTTGAAGTTAGTGGCCTAGAAAACCAGATAATTTAATTCCTAGGCCATGAAAAATTAAAAATTATGTAACCCGAAAATAAGCAAGCTTGTGTTTTAAATCAACTATATTGTATAAAATTCAAAAATATTGACTTATAACCAAGTTATGACAATGTTAAGTTGGTGGCCTAGAAACGCAAAACTTTGGAGTTCTAGGCCACCAAAATTTAAACGACCTAGAATCAAATATTTCAAATTTAGTTATGTTTGTTTAATTCAATTATTGCGCAAGTTTTAATGTTTTAAGTTCGTGGCCTTATTTTGGATTTCTAGGCCACCAGCTTTAGGTTATAAATGGGCGGCCTAGAAAACTAAAAATTGTTAGGCCATCTTACCTGACTCCAGCGTATTTCTCCTTGAGGCTGGCGACGATGTTGTCTCGGGACTCGGATGTGGTGGTGCGGACTCCCTGCAAAACCGGGATTATCTCAAGACTGATAAGAGCTATCAAAATGTTGTCAACTGATAAATTGTAGAAAATTTTACAGAGTACAATTTTGTAGTTAGCAAATTTTTGCTATTTTTTTGTTTCGAAAGAGTTATGATCCTTTAAAGTCTTTTTTTGCGATAAGATTTTCGAGAAAATTCACTTTCAACACCGTGACCGAGCTTACTTTTTTGGCGGGGTCTCAATAGAAAAACCTGCTAACTTACATTCAAAATGATCTTTCTGAGCTCTGGATCAGTGCATTTTGAGTCTTCACTGGCAGCTCTCTTCTTTCTTCCTCCACATCCACATCCTCCGCCGCATGGTGGTGGTGGTGGTGGTGGAAGCTTCAATGTTGGGACGTTGAAGGAGATGACGGAGCATCCGAGGGTCGGAAGGCATCCTCCACCTCCTCCGCCCCCGCATCCACCTCCACATCCGCCTCCGCAGCCCCCGCCGCCTCCGCCTCCCGGGAAGAGGAACGCTTGTGTCGAGACGACGATTAACGAGACAACTACCAGAACTCTCTGCAAAATTTGTAATTTCCGACGTTATTTGAGGTTGTTAATGAAAAATTCAAATTCGCAATTCCAGTACGAAAATCCTATCAAATTTCGTATTTTAACAATTTATTTGAAAATCTTGAATTCAGCTCGCTGAGACCTTTTATTTGGGTACCAGCCGTGGACCGCACCTTCGGCGCGGCCCCCGACTTCTGAGGCTGAAAACTAATTTTTCTGAAACTACCGTAATCCTACAGTATTCCTACCGTACCACTATTGTACCACTACAGTACCCCGACTATATCCCTACACTAACCCCAACTCACTATCCCCACAGAAGCCAAAACTTCACAGACTACAAAGACTACATAGACTACAAACTATGGACACACAGAATAAGCGCTTTATATATAGTAAATGATAGTCGCGACTAGGTTACAACAGTTTAAAAAATTATTACCCTTACCGCGAAACTCTCCGGGTTACTGTAATTTTTCGCTGCGGGACCCAATTTTTTAGAGATATCTTCTTCTAAGCATTATTATTCTCATATTAAGCTCTGGATTAGCTAAACTCAACATTTTAACTGAAAATTTAGAAAAAAAATCAGCTCCATTGGGTTCACGTGGTTTCAGAGTGTCTCATTTCGGCTTGATCTACGTAGATCTACAAAAAATGCGGGAGAAGAGACGCAGAGTTTTCAACTGATTTTGTATGGTTAAAAACGTGCTGACGTCACATATTTTTGAGCGAAAAATTCCCGCATTTTTTGTAGATCAAACCGTGATGAGTCAGTTTTGCACCACGTGTGGGTTACGGTAGGTGTTGTGGTATGAATAAGCTACAACACGTGGCGAGACCCAGGATCAACCTACAGTAACCCGTGGCGGGACCTAAATTTTTTATATAAAAAGGAATCATGATTGTCATGATTGAAGCTATTGGTGAGCTGAATTCGAATTTCTAACTCAAAATTTCAAAACCGTGTTATTGATGATTTTGGAGAGCAATAATTTATTTTCTATTTTCAGAATAAAAAAATAGTTTTGCGAAGAAAACCTACAGTAACCTCCGTAGTTTTCGTGGCAAGACTCAACGTTTCAAGTTAAAGGTTTCAAATTAAAACAATAAAAAAGGCAGTTCCTCACCATATCAGCTTCTATGAATCCTCAGCGTCTGTGGTGTCTTCTGTGACGACAAATAACAAATTGAAAATGGCATAAAACAAGTAAGATATCTTGTATTTATAAACCTCCCCCTAACCAGTTCCGTCTTCGAATCTACATATTCCAAATGACATCCACACCCGCCCCCCAAATCGAGTTTGAACATTTTCGGATTTCCTACTGTGTGACGGCGACCCGGCTTATCTCACCATTGATTGCATCAGAAGTAGTGACTAGTAAATGCCATTCTGAGACCGATGGAATGATGATGACAATATGTATGTACTATTGAATTAATTAGTGTTATGAGAATTGTTTGAGTATAAATCTATTGGTCCTTTAAAGCCTATTAGTAATAGATAAGCAACAATTTTTGTTCCAAAAACTTTTCAGACGCTTTAGAGTCGTTTTAATATCAAATCAAGAAGACGTTCTATTATACATCACACTTGCTTTGATTAACATCATAAGATAATGTAATTGAATACGAGTTGCCCAAACAAGATCCCCCTGATCTTTATATCGTCTCACAATCTCGACACTTTTCACTACACAATTTATATGTTTATGGGCTGGGGAATTTGTGATATTGCATGCCAATTAGTTTGCTTGAAGGTAGATGTTACTTAATCATAAAGGAATTGTATTTAAATCTATTAATTTTATGAAAATCAAATTAAGAAATGAAAAAAAAAATTAACGTACATAGTTTTAGCATAATTGAGGGGGAGGTACGCTTTAAGGTCAGGTAGGCAGGCGTTTTAACACCTACATGGAGGCCCTAGACAATCTATATTATTGCTGATTCAAAAGGAGTATTTTATGTATGTTCATAGAGTTTGTAGTCTATGACATCACACTTGAAAGCATAAAAGCAGTTCTTGGCATGTTGGGCTAGAGGTACTGTAGGAGTACTGTAGTAGTACGGTACGGTTACTGTAGTGGTAATGTGGTGGTAACTGTAGGGTTGCGGTTCTGCAGTGTAGAAAAATTTTGGTTGGAAACTTCTGAATAACTCAAAAAAAAATCTGAAAACTTTGAGAGTTCGAAAAAATTTTTCAGAAAATTCACGGGACTTAAAGAAGGAGTATCGTCAATGGGGAAATTGTTTTAAAATGTAGTATTCGTGCCCAAACTTCCAATTATTGCAAAAGAAAAACGGGAAAAATCCGTTAACATTGAGCATTTTCAGTCAGAAAAAGAGTCGACGGAGCTTTAAAATCTAACTAAAGAAATTCTAGGCCACGAGAATCATTCGAATTTTAATTTTGTTATGTGTTTCATTTTTGATAAGTATTTTATACAATTCCTTCGTCTCGATTTTCTTAAACTTTTTGAGAGAGGAAAACAAGTTAAAGTTTGAAATAATTACATTTAAATCAATATTTCGTTGAACAAAAATGGCCTAGAAATCGTGTGGTGGCCGAGGTTTCATATGCGCGCGAAATTTAAAAAAATTTAATTTCAGCCAATTTCAGCCACTTTCGTCGATTTCACGGCGGCTAAATGCTTAAAGTTAACGGATTTTTCCCGTTTTTCTTTTGCAATAATTAGAAGTTTGGGCACCAATACTACATTTTAAAACAATTTCCCCATTTTTGAAAATTCAAACAATTAGGTTAACATATTTTTATGAGATTTTCTCTTTTTGTTCAATTTTCTCAGTATTTGTAAGAATCATCTAATATAAAAAAAAATAAATCCATCATTTCATATTATTCAGTTTCAATTTTGTTTATCCCATATCTTTTGTTTTTTTTTTCAAAAAATTGTCAATTATCAAAATATAATAATTGATTTTTTTTCAATTGTGAAATTTTTTTTTTTTAATAAAACCGAGTAAATACTATGTATGGTTATTATTCAGCTAATTCATCGTTATGCATTTTTTCCCAGACATAGTATATTTTAGTGAAAGTTGCATATCAAGTTGGTAAGCGGCTAACAGCGATCGCTTATCGTAATTGATAACATATATAACTAGTTAGCCATTGGGGAAAAACGAAGAAAAAAGAACTTGTGGTGATTGATAGGCTACTATTTTGTTGGTTTTTTTTTGAGAGCGACAATTTTTTTGAGGGGTTTTCCAAATTTCTTATCTTATTTCTTGATGTCAATGATAAGAAAACTGATAAGATTAAAAATTGATTGGCATTATTTAATTCAAGTTTCCCTTTTCATTCTTCTTTTTCTTTTCAAAAATGTCCGATTTCCCATCTGAAGCGTACACTGAGGCTCAACAAAAGTGGCTTGGCAGGGATCACCTTATCACTCCTACTATCAAAAAGGCATTTGGTCATATTTTGGTGGGAAAAGAGGTTTTGGATGTTGGGTGTGGAAATGGTAAGGTTTTTAGGTTTTCGCAGAATTTGAAAATACTAACTTTGAGCAAAGTTATGATGATTTGGAGTTAGTGGCCTAGAAACCTGGAACTTGGATTTCTAGGCCACTAAGTAGGACGTACCCAAATTTAATGCGCGTTTTTATTATGAGTTGGTCAGCTTTAATAAAATTCGAAGTCGATAATTTTGAGAAGAGTTATTTATGACGCTCTGAAGTTGGTGGCCTAGAAACCTGGAACTTGGATTTCTAGGCCACCAAAAATTAAATACCCAATTTTTGTTCGCTTTGGCAGCGCAAAATAATGAGGTTTCAAAATTGAAAAAAGTATATGAATTTTGAGCAAAGTTATAATGATTTGAAGTTGGTGGCCTAGAAAACCAAAATTTTGGGATTCTCGGCCACCAATATTTGAAAAACTGTTTTTTTCTAAAAAGCAAGCTCATTATACAAATCGACTAGTTTTTGAAAATTGAAAAAAAATTGATTTTGAGCTGAGTTATGATGCTATGAAATTGGTGGCCTAGAAATCCGAAACTCGGATTCCTAGGCCACCAAAAATTAAATACCCAATTTTTGTGCGTTTTTCAAAGCAAAGTGATTAACATTTTAAAAATTCAAAAATATTTATATTACGCAAAGCTATGACTATTTGAAGTTGGTGACCTAGAAACCCAAAGTTAGGCCAGCAATCTACTTTAAAATTTTCCAGGTCACTACTCCTTCGATTTTCTTCGTTGGGGAGCCCATAAAGTATTTGGTGTTGACAATTCGGAGGAGATGATTCAAATCTGCAAATCTTCCCCGGATTTCGAAAATTTTAACTCAAAAATCGATTTTCTGCTCGGTGAAGTTACAAATTTCCATGTGGACGGTGCCAGTTTTGATGTGGCGACCGCGTTTTTTGTGCTCCAATTTTTGCACAAAAACGATGACGTGGCACTGGCAATTCAGAATATTTCGCGGCATTTGAAGTCACGTGGCACATTTTTTGGATTGATTCCTAATGGTGTTCCGGGTGTTCGGGCTCCAGAGAATATGGGCCTGAAATTGGGAGCCCAGATTCAAAAAGAGCCCGAAAGCCCGTTTGTCGATGGGGAAGTTGTTGGAATTAATTTTTATGCGAATGGAGGTAAGCTGAAAAGGCCGAAAAGGAATTCAGTAGGCCATGAGCTTTCATTTAAGTATAATCATGATTAGGTTACGAAGAGTTTGGAAAATTTATGGGTCTTGCCGCGAAAATCTACTGTAAGTTCGACTCCGGTACATTTTCATGTCGAGACCCAAGTTTTTGACTTCAAATCACTCAAACTGAGTTTAGCTCGCTGAGAGGTTTCACTTGAGTATAAATATGGCTCATATTTGAAAAATAATGGGTCTCGCTGCGATATCCTAGCTACAGTAGTTTTCGTGGTGAGACCCAATTGTTTTCCAAACTCAATGTAGCATAGTCATGATTATACTTGAATGGAAGCTGTCAGCTAGCTGAATTCAAATTCGGCGGTTTTGATCATAAAAATCGGGTCCCGTCATCAAAATCGCGGCGAGACCCATTTCGTAAAAACTTAGTCATGATTATACGTAAATTGAGGCTCTCTGTGAGCTGAATTTGAAAAAATTGAAATTTTCAGAAGTTTGCGGAAGCTCGAAAATCGCTCTCCACTCCCGCGAATTCTATGAGCAATGCTTCAAAGCGGCAGGATTTTCACAAATTGAATGGATTGCACCGCATTTCACGGATCATGCAAAAAACTTGCTCGGCGAGCAATTTTGCTTTCAATTTTTGAATCCTCCATGTGATATTATGTTCAAATGTGTTAAAATGTGAAAATAATTTTTCATTTTCAGAATAAACCATTACAATTTCAAAATTTGAACTCAGCTCACCAAGAGCTTTCCGATAAGTATAATCATGACCTATTTCAATCTGGTTGGGTCCCACCACGAAAACTCCACCTACAGTAATCCTTTTCGTGGCAAGACCCATGTTTTGGAATTATACCGAATATCTGCAAGATTATACTTAAATGAAAGCTTTGAAAAAGCTTGAAAACTGAAATATTTTATATGAAAATTTTAAAAGTAAGGAGAGTTCAAAAAAAAAATTAAAAAATCAAAATTAAAAATAATTTTTTTTTCGGTTTTTCCCATTTCTCTCCAAACTTTTCCCTCTAATTTTAATATGTCGAACAGCTGATTTTTCTGTCTCAAACTTCTGAAACCGAATCTAATTATACCCTTTTCATAGCCCGTAATTTCCCCCCACGAAAATTTCATTTGAAACTGAATTTTTCGAAATTTTCATATTTTTAATATTTTTATATGATATTCTACGTTTTTCAACTAAAAACCTTGAATTCGAGCACTGCCACATGGCAACAAGCTTCATTGGAAAATCACATTTCTGATCCGAAAAATGTGAAATTTTTTCTAACGGTTCTCAACTTTTTCCTTCAAATTTCCTTATTTTTTCTGATTTTTTATCGCAAAAAACGACACAATCAACTAATTCTAATTCCCGCCGCAAGTGCGCTCCAATGCATTTTCGGATTATTGATTGAATTTCTGTTTTTATCGATTTTCGCGTGGAATAATCGATTTTTGATGTTTCTCTCAATGTTGGTTGAGTGTTCAACGGATTTATTGATTTCTACAGCAATTTTGGTGATTCCAGCAATGAAAAAGTTGCAAACATATGATAGGTAACGTGCGTTGCGGTCGCGTCGCGGTTTTCAGGAAATTCACGTGGTGTCAGGCTGCCTCATTGCAATTTGATCTACAAAAAATTCGGGATTTTTTCTCCCAGAAAGATGTAAAGTCAGCACACTCTTAACCATGCAAAATCAGTTAAAAAGTCTGCGTCTCTTCATACAAATAATACCAGAAAATTGAAATTCAGAGCAGCGCGTTGCGGTCGTGTCGCGGTTTTTGTAAAAATGTAAATTTGGAACTATTCAAAGCGTTGTTAGAACAATATTCAAAGTAGTGCGGCGCGGTTCCGATCTTCCAAGCGTTGCGGTCGAGTCGCGGTTTTCACGAAAACTCCAAAAGCGTTAACTTTTTATTTCAGAAGAATGCTAAACATGGCGATAATCTCATTTGCCGTCGGATTCACAATTTTATCATTTTTCCACCACGAAATTCAACGCACAAACTTCCCGATTATCTCTCTGGCAAGTTATTGGCCCTACGATAAAGTGAGTTTTGGTGGCCGAGTTTTTCACCTTTTTTCCGCGGCCACTGAGTCCTGTGTTTTCAGGGCTTAATTTACCTTCAATACAGTGTCCCAATATTTGCATTAATCATTAATTCCGCATATCCTTCACATTTTTGCCAAGTTTGCGCAAGTCAAGTACTTAAAATTCTTATAATACTGCTACTGGAGCTCTCGGAATTGGACTTTTTCTCTAGAAGTTGGATTCCTTGGGTTTTTCCCTGCATTTCTCAGCTTCCAGATGCAATTTTCACTTTTTTGAGTTTTTTCAAAGTGGCCAAATCGAAGAATAACGTGGATGCTGTGATAATTAGCTCGGTGGTTGTTGTCTATTAACTTTCCAGTAATAAATAATTTATACCAATTTTTTACTGTTAAAAAGTGACTATTACTCAGTTTTTTTTCACTCATAATTTTGGAAGTCGACCAAAAAACTGTTTTTCTTTATTTTTTTTATACTGTAATTTTGTTTTAATTACTCCTGAATTAAAACATTGTGTCGGGAGTCGACATTGTTTTGGATTTCATCAAAAACTCATAGTTTTCAAAATTTTGGCAATTTGCCAAAACTTTTACCGGAAATTATGAAAAATCTAAAATTTTTTGGAGAGTTTTTTTAAACAAAATGCCCACTTTTTAACAAAATGCCCACTTGCGATACTCCAACTTTAAAGTACATCTAAAGCCGATAGATAACCAATGTCGATGATTTTTGGTTACCTATCAGTTATGAATGTACCTTATTCAATGAAATTAAAGGTGTGGTACCGAAATCTAGGAAGGTTGTTTAATTGACTCCAAAATTTCCCTTGATTCCGAATATCTATGTGAAAAAATTCGAAAAAATTTCCCTGATTTTATATTTAAGTTTGAAATCACGATTTTCAATTGTACCCGCATCTCTTTTTTCAAATGCGCGGCGCCCAAAGAAATTCGCATTGGAGCGCACTTGCATCGTTTGATTTTTTTGAAATTGATCTCGGTGAGAAATTAACGAAGGAAATCAAACGATGCAAGCGCGCTCCAATGCGAATTTCTTTGGACGCGCATTTGAAAAAAGAGATGCGGGGCACAAATGAAAATCAAGAAAATAAGATTTCAAGCTGAAATATAAAATCAAGGAAATTTTTTTTGAATTTTTTCACTTAGATATTCGGAATCAGGGGAAAATTTGGAGTCATTTAAAAATATTTCCCAGATTTCGGAACCTCACTTTTTAATGAGATAAATTACCAAAATGTGCAATAAAAGAGTCAATTTCGGACAGATCTGACACGGAAGAGGGGCCGAAATTCAAGATTTTAGCTAAAAAAAAATCAGTGTAACTTTTGTCTAATTTTGAACCGCCTAAAAAAATTCCAAAAAAATTTTTGAGCAGTCACGGAATTCTGGCTGCCCTCATAAATCGAAATGGCAGAGTTTGCCGAACTAGGCCATTTTGAGTCGGAGAGATTTTGTGTAGATTTACGGCGCGTTGCGTGTCACGTCGCGGCTCGTTCTTAGTTGTAAAACTGATTTATTTGTCCGTGTGGAGTACACGAAACTTTTCCACGCGTAGTCCGGCAGGCGATTCGGCCACCACAACAATTCCAGAATTTTCACGAATTTTCTCGAATTTTCCAGAAGGTTCTAGAACATTCCAGAATTTTCTCGAATATTCCAGAAGCTTCTAGAACATTCCAGAATTTTCTTGAACTTTCCAGAAGGTTCTAGAACATTCCAGAATTTTCTCGAATTTTTCAGAAGGTTCTAGAGCTTTCCAGAACTTTCTCGAACTTTCCAGAAGGTTCTAGAACATTCCAGAATTTTCTCGAATTTTTCAGAAGGTTCTAGAGCTTTCCAGAATTTTCCAGAAGGTTCTGGAACATTCCAAAATTTTCCCGAAGTTTCCAATTCCCCTTCCAAAGACGGAAAGCCAATTTTTCCCAAACTACAGTAATCCTATAGTACTCCTACAGTACCTCTACAGTACTACTACAGTACCCCGGCCATATCCCACCACTAACCCCAAACCTATATCTTCAAAAGACAAAAACTCATTTTTTCGTAAACTACAGTAATTCTACAATACTCCTACAGTACCTCTACAGTACTACTACAGTACCCCGAACATATCCCACCACTAACCCCAAACTAATATTCCTCCAACAGCCGAAAACGCCTGCCTTTGTAAGCTATGACGTCACAGACTACAAACTACGGAACAAACGGAATTATTTTTTTATATATAGGTAATGATAGAGCTTCGTATGTCGAATTTTTATTTTACGGTACAAAAGAGCCCAAAAAAGATAAAATTGCTCAATTTTCCTCCAGTTCCAAGTGTCCTCCGCAATCTCTTCCCCCAACAGCTAGAGAGGTCAATCAAGTCCCTTCCAACAGCTGCCTGGCACCTAGAGCACATGTTGTGATATTGCAATACACCGCTTGTTTTGTGAAGACGCAGATTCTCGATGCATCATAGACGACGAGGCGTCCTGTGTGCAGCTCGAATCGTAAAGTTTTCTTCAGTTCCCCTCTTCCTCTCGATTTTTCTCAAGAAGTTTCACACATTCTGAAATTTTTTTGCAATTTTAAGTCTCAGGTAATATGCGTCTGATCGTTGCCATTTTGGCATGCCACGTGGCAATTTCGGCCGCCTATATTTCCAGTGAAGATCTTGAAAAGGTTGGTTCCCATTTTTTGGTGTAAAAAGAAATGCAAAAAAATCCGGTAGTTTAAAAAAGAAGACATGCTTTTTAGGGCAAAGACATAAAATGCGCTGATTTACGAGAGACACATAAAATTGGCCACCCATTAGGCAAAGTGTACGGGGGGTTTTCTATTGGTTTAAGGTGATTAATGAGAGAGGATTTCTTAAGTTTTTTGGGAATTGATTTTTATAATAAGAACAATGATAGATATAAATATATGTTTAAAAAAAAGAAATTCAAAAAAAGTTTTTCAAACTACTGAAAAAACTTCGATATATGTGATTTTGTGATTTTTTACCTCAGTAAGTTTTCAAATATGCCTAAAACAATACAAATAAGTTTTCTAAAATCAATGATAAAGGACGAAATTTTCTTTTTATCGTTATGGGTTAATTTGATAATTGTGTAGTATATTTACCAAAAAAAAAACTTCGATTTTAAAAATAAACCTGTGAATTAAATTCGTGTTTGAGCAGTTATGACGGAACCACAAAACTCTGAAAATGCGTATTACGCAACATATATGACGCGCAAATATCTCGTAGCGAAAACTACAGTAATTCTTTATATGACCCTACTGTAGCGATTGTGTCGATTTACGGGCTCAATCTGTAGTCTTCGCTACGAGATATTTTACGAGATATTACGTCAAATATGTTGCGCAATACGCATTCTATAATATTTTGTGTTCACTAAAAACTTTGAAGGTACTACTATATACTTTATAAGTACTAAATTTCTGTGAGATTTCAAATTCTGTATTGAAACTTTCAACCTTAAAAATGTTGTGCAAAAGCACTGATATTCAAGCGGAATTTGTCTCAAGTAACACTTTTAATGTAAACATTTTCCAGCCATCATCCGCTGACAAGCCAGTTCACGAGAAAAATCGTAAGTTTTATTATTCGTAAACCCGTTAGAAATACACGCAAAAACATTGGTACTGGTCGTATATTATAATCACGCGAATTTTTGAAACGTTCTCGGGATTTGAAGCCAAAATTTGAAAAATTTGCGCGTGCCTATAATACAAGAACGAACACCAAACAATTTTTAAATTCGAGATCTTTTTTAGACTGCACTAGATCCGAATTGATGCGTATGGGAGGGCGTCTTGTGAAATGGTTCAAGGACGTTCATGCACAGGAATCCGGAGCCGATCATACTTTGAAATGTGAGTTGTTCTCATGTGTTGGTGGTTTGTTGCATTTTGAGTGCTTCCTGGAATTTTAATGGTGAAAAAAACTGATTTTTACCGCAACCCTACTCCCTCTATTCACACAAATATCTTTCTATCATCTAATCAATCGGCAAGATCACAAAAAAGGGACCGATAGTAATGAAGCGTGAAATCTTTTTAATGGCCTTTTTTTTGTTTGCTGAAGATATTCTCGTTTTTACGACTCTAATGAAATGGAAACAGTTTTCCCCCGATCCATTTTTAGACTAATCGATTGGAATATAAATGTTTGGTACTTGTTTTAACAATTATAAGAATTGTTTATTTTCTGCTGGAAATACTAGGCACGAGGTAATTGGGCTTTTGGAATGAGCAAAAAATTTGTAAAAACGATTTTTTTTACCGGCAAATTGTCGGAACTGAAATTTCTGGCAAATTGACAAACTGGAAAAATGCCGATTTGCCGAAAATTTTCTGCAAATTGTGGGCTTGCACATTTTTTTTTTGGATCTTTCAAAATTTCAATTTTAATCGGCAAAATTGACGCATTCTATAAATGATTATCCAATCAATAAATTCTATGAAAATATTTAAAGAAAACGGGAAAAAAATTTCAAAAGTGCTCAATTTTAAATGTTTCCGTCTTACTAAAAATCCCTCTAAACACTTCTGGCAAATCGGCAATTTGCTGAAAATTAAAATTTCCGGCAAATCGGCAAACCGGCAAAATGCCGGGATTGAAAATTTCCGGCAAATCGGTAAACCAGCAAAATGCCGGAATTGAAAATTTCCGGCAAATCGGCAAACCGGCAAAATGCCGGAATTGAAAATTTCCGGCAAATCGGCAAACCGGCAAAATGCCGGAATTGAAAATTTCCGGCAAATCGGCAAACCGGCAAATTGGCAAACCAGCAAAGTGCCGGAATTGAAAATTTCCTGCAAATCGGTAAACCAGCAAAATGCCGGAATTGAAAATTTCCGGCAAATCGGCAAACCGGCAAAATGCCGGAATTGAAAATTTTCGGCAAATTGGCAAACCAGCAAAATGCCGGAATTGGAAATTTCCGGCAAATCGGTAAACCAGCAAATTGCCGGAATTAAAAATTTCCGGCAAATCGGCAAACCGGCAAAATGCCGGGATTGAAAATTTCCGGCAATCCGGCAAAATACCGGAATTGAAAATTTCCGGCAAACGGCAAATCGGCAAAGTGCCGGAATTGAAATTTTCCGGCAAATCGGCAAACCGGCAAAATGCCGGGATTGAAAATTTCCGACAAATCGGCAAACCGGCAAAATGCCGGAATTGAAAATTTCCGGCAAATTGGCAAACCGGCAAAATGCCGGGATTGAAAATTTCCGGCAAATCGGCAAACCGGCAAAATGCCGGAATTGAAAATTTTCGGCAAATTGGCAAACCAGCAAAATGCCGGAATTGGAAATTTCCGGCAAATCGGTAAACCGGCAAATTGCCGGAATTAAAAATTTCCGGCAAATCGGCAAACCGGCAAAATGCCGGGATTGAAAATTTCCGGCAATCCGGCAAAATACCGGAATTGAAAATTTCCGGCAAACTGCAAATCGGCAAAGTGCCGGAATTGAAAATTTCCGGCAAATCGGTAAACCAGCAAATTGCCGGAATTAAAAATTTCCGGCAAATCGGCAAACCGGCAAAATGCCGGGATTGAAAATTTCCGGCAATCCGGCAAAATACCGGAATTGAAAATTTCCGGCAAACGGCAAATCGGCAAAGTGCCGGAATTGAAAATTTCCGGCAAATGAGCAAACCGGCAAAATGCCGCGATTGAAAATTTCCGGCAATTCGGCAAACCGGAAAATTGACGATTCGCTGAATTGGCCGGAAAACGGCAATTGCTCGGCAATTCGTTGTTTTCTTGAGCCAGGAAAAATTGCCAAGAAAGGACATTTTTTCAAGCTTAGCGTTAATTTTTATAAAATTCTAAAGAGTCCTTACCAAAATAAAAACTGTTTAAAATGCTACCGTTTAGTCAACCTCACACAAGTTTGCGGAAAAAATCTACAATATTTTCACTTTGTGTGGAAATTATTTTTGCACTTAGCTAGGCTTGATTTTTGGCACAAAACGGCAAAGTTTCTTACCTGGTAAGTTGGAGGTGGCTGGGATGGTATCACAAAATATGGTGGTGGTAAATTTCCGCACTCAAGCTCCCGAAGAACTTCATCTTCCGGTTTATTGGATGGGGGAAGCTTCACCTTCAGCTTCTTCATGTGTCTGAAATATTTCAACTATTTTCAAATTGTCCAAAAAAAAACTTTAAACTCAAAAACCTTACCTAGCAAGAACAAATAGAAATATAAAGAACAAAACACTTGCCGCTGCTCCATTAGCCATAGACTGTCGGTACATGGCTCTGAAATTCAATAAAAGGCAATAAATGACTGAAAATCGATGATGCGCGGTGAGGAAAAAGACAACAAAGGGAATAAATGCAAAGGGTGGGACAAAGGTCATACACAGACAGACAATGAGCGATCCGAACATGTGATTAGAGGAGGGAAATGAGGCGGAAAGTTTAAAAAATATAGAAAGCATAATGTTTGAAGCGTGGTAGAATTTAAAATTTGCAGTATTTTGATAATAGAAAATGCATGCAAGAACAATTTTCATGAACAATTTCCCAGTTAATGAGAATTAGCTAGGAATGAATATATTTAAATGAAACTTTGGCATTTGGTAAAATAATGCCAAAATCGCCAAATTGGCGGTTTGCCGAGTTGCCGGAAATGTTTAGAGAGATTTTTTGAATGACGGAAACACTTAAAACTGTGCTTTTTTGAAATCTTTATCCCGTTTTTAAAAAAAGATATTTTCATAGAATTTATTGACTTTTAAAGATCATTCATAGGATGCGTACAATTTTGCCGATTAAATTGAAATTTGAAATTTCCAAAAAAAATGTGCAAGAACACAATTTGCCAAAAAATTTCGGCGAATCGGGAATTTTCCGGTTTGCCGAATTGCCGGAAATTTTCAATCGCGGCATTTTGCCGGTTTGCTCATTTGCCGGAAATTTTCAATTCCGGCACTTTGCCGATTTGCTGTTTGCCGGAAATTTTCAATTCCGGTTTTTTTCCGGATTGCCGGAAATTTTCAATCCCGGCATTTTGCCGGTTTGCCGGATTGCCGGAAATATTCAATCCCGGCATTTTGCCGGTTTGCCGATTTGCCGGAAATTTTCAATCCCTGCATTTTGCCGGTTTGCCGATTTGCCGGAAATTTTCAATTCCGGCATTTTGCCGGTTTGCCGATTTGCCGGAAATTTTGATTTTCAGCAAATTGCCGATTTGCCAGAAGTGTTTAGAGGGATTTTTAGTAAGACGGAAACATTTAAAATTGAGCATTTTTGAAATTTTTTTCCCGTTTTCTTTAGATATTTTCATAGAATTTATTGATTGGATAATCATTTATAGAATACGTACAATTTTGCTGATTAAATTGAAATTTGAAATTTCCAAAAAAAAATGTGCAAGAACACAATTTGCCAAAAAATTTCGAAAATTGCCAATTTGCCGGTTTGCCGATCTACCGGAAAAAAATCGCTTGCCTTATATCCATTTACTACTAACATCTTTCGAAAAAATCTTTGCCTAGCTATAATGTAAGCTTTATCATGACCAAAATACAGGATGGATAGGAAAAACAAATTGGATTTAGTTAAAAATCTAGTATCTAAAATCTTTTCTGACAAACAGATAGCTTACTAGTCTTGGATATGAGATAAAGATCCGCCATCTTCACCTCCCAGGTAAGATATAAGGCGTACTGTTTGTTTAATTCCTCTCTCTTACCAGATCATCTCTTCACTGTTTATTTGTATTTGGGTTGGGTCAAAATGATGATGCTCACCGAGCACACGAATCATATGATACGAAAAGAGTTCAAATTTAGTGGTTTTTTTTTTAATTTTTGAGTTAAAATATATTTTTACGCTAGAAAAAGGATTTGGCATGTCAAAGTGAGCAGCTGAAAAAAAAGGAAAAAAATGCACTGTACGAAAAATTAAAAAATTCAGTGAAGCTGTATAAAATTTTAGCAACACAAAAAAATTGTCAATGTGAAAAACGAGCTTGCTATAAATCAGAAAATAAAAAGGTTTAAAAAATTTAAGCACCAAATTATGAAAAGGAAGAATTCTATCAACCAAAATTACTAAAAATAGTGAAAATTCAAGACGAAATTGTTGTTGGTTAGCATAATACCGGCCGCCCGTAAACACAGCGGGTGGTCACGCCTCCCCCGAGGGGCGGTTGGGAAGAAAGACGCGCGTGCTGGGTTTGATAGATAACCAACCACTGTACATGGATGGATGGAAATAAATTAGACAAAGAAGAAGAAGAAAAATATGGGAACATTTGGAGGAATTTTTTCGAGGATTCTTGGGGAGTGAAAGGTGGGCAGGAAGAGTAATGCGTGGGAAATTGGGTCAGCAACAGGGCTGGGACCAGAAAAAATTTTGGACCAAAAAACAAAAAACACAAAATTGAAGTTTTTGAAAACCCAAAAACCAAAAAACAAAAAAATTGAAATTTTCGAAAAACCAAAAAATGTTTGATGCTTAAGTTGATGTTGCAAAATGTATTAAAATACATTTATGACGTCACAACTGTGTTAAAATACATGTTTTAATGTATTTTAATACAGAATAGTCTCGAGTCGAGACTAGACACGGAAAACATTTTTTTTCGGATTTTTTGGTTTTTTTGGTCCCAAAAAACCAAAAAAAAAACCAAAAAATCGATTTTTCGTCAAAATATCAAGAAAACCAAAAAAATCCCAGCCCTGGTTAGCAACATGGTAAACTGATTTCCTGTTAGATTTTTATAGAAATATGCTATTTTAGCTAAAAACTTCTCGTTTGCTATTATTGTTAAAGACGTCAAAATTTTCAAAAAATATTTAGTTTGTTTCACTATTTTCACATCACGTTTTTTTTGACGCGCAAAATATCTCGTAGCGAAAACTACAGCAATTCTTTAAATGTCTACTGTAGCTCTTGTGTCGATTTACGTGCTCAATTTTCGAAATGAATTATTTTTCCAAAACTGACAGCGATATTCAATTTTCCGTATTTCCTCATTTTTTGCTCAAATTCAATATTCTATCGATGATTAATTTATTTCGAAAATTGAGCCCGTAAATCGACACAACAGTGCTACAGTAGTCATATAAAGAATTACTGTAGTTTTCGCTACGAGATATTTTGCGCGTCAAATATGTTGCGAAATACGCATTCTCTCATTTTTGTAGGGGCCTATTTAATAAGTTTACATATAAGTAAAAGCTTACCATAAATTGGCCCGACAAAGTGGGAGAAACGGACTAAATTCCTCTAAAATTCTACTTGGGATTCCACACGCACTTACCTACATAGTTCCCCATTTTTCACTTCCAATCATTAATTATTAATGCAATACGTGATGTACAGCAAAGAGTCTAGAAAGTTCATAAAGTTATTTTGCATAAAGTTGAACTAAACTTGTGTTTTCAGTGCATTCGGTGCCATGTCGTGTTGAGGTCGGATGGATGTTCAACCAATGGGATGGAAATCAGGATGGAAAGCTTTCCAAGGTTGGTTTTGTCGTCTCAGTTGAGGTCTGCACACATTTAGCACAAGTTTTGGAAATTTTTTTTTTTTTTTTTTTGCTGAATGTGAGCAAAATCTTCCCCAAGTTTAGAACGACAATCTAAAAATTTTGGATAAAGTTTTCCGAGATTTGGGTTAAACTTTTAAACTTGGCCGAAGCCGAAATCAAGTCTTGCCCAACATATTTTGGACCAGCTCAATTAATAAGCCAACTGTAACTTCAGGCCGAACTCCGTCCGATCGAGAGAGGAGGCAACGAGGCGTGCGTCGAGGAGTTCATTGACATGTGTGGTAGGATTATTTGGGGGGCCGCCTGAAAACCCTACGTGTCATATTTTCAGACGATATGGTAGTCGATGGTTCGATTTCTGTGGATGAGTGGTGTGATTGCTTCACCTTCTCCGACGACTTGAGACATGAGCCACCATGCCATAAGGCCAAGCACGACGTTGATCCACACCTTCTTGGTACGCTTAAAGAATTAAAACTCTGAAAAAGCTATTATCAGGAGTGCGCGGCAATTGCCGTTTGGCAATCGAATTTTCAAGACTATTTTCAAAACATTTTCAATAGAAAAAATTCCGTACACCCCTGACTTGTACAAATTATTGAAATAGATTCTGTAAATTTCTGCTTCAGAATACGATAGAAACACTGTTTTCATAGTCCAGAAAAGTAAAAAGGGTCTGATTGGAAAATTTTGGAACATTATCAAACGCTGAGAAAAATCCCATAGTTTGCTAATACCTTGCAAATTCATAAAAGATGAGTATGAAACTGTCAACAACTTGCGCAACACGGCAATGGAGATTATTCTAATTAGGTGTGACATGGATTAAAGTGTCAAGCGGACGTTTTCCTGTTGAACTTCGGAGAAAATAATGTTATTCGGGAGGTCAGACTACTCGAATATAGCAGCGGGAATCAATCGAGAATTTTGATACAGTTTCAAAAACTATTATTAGGTCTCCAAATAAGTTCCGGGTCAAAAATCATAACTTTGTTCGCTGTGTATCGATTTTTATGAAACTTTGGGAATTTACGTTATCAGCCATGATCTTTCATTTGACAATAATCACAAAATTTTTTGTCCACCCCAAGTGTCCTAACTCGGAGCCAATTTTTTCAGGCATTTTTCTGATCTGGCTTCTTTTTAGCTTTGAATTGAGGTTTGTGTGCAGATTTTGCTACGTTTAGAATACATTATTAGAAAACAACAAAAGTTTGGAAAAAAATCTGTCCAAAAAATTTTTGTTTGGTTGGTCGTCAAAAAATCTTCAAAAAATTTTTGTCGAAAATTCTTGATTTTTTATACAAAAATGATGTTACCAAGTGTAAACTATTTTTACACATATAAAACATATAAGTTTAGTTCGATACTCTAAAATGATAATAGAAAATATAATTTTTTCGGATAATTTTTGAGTTTTTTTAAATATTTCTTGAGATTCTAATTTCAAACTCAAATGATTTTTATGTTTAAAAATAGTTTACACTTGGTTACATCATTTTTGTATGAAAAATCAAGAATTTTTGACAAAAATTTTTTTGAAGATTTTTTGACGACCAACCAACAAAAAATTTTTTTGGACGGATTTTTTTCCAATTTTTTGTTGTTTTCTAATAATGTATTTTAAACATAGCAAAATCCGCACACAAACCTCAATTCAAAGCTGAAAAGAACAGAGATCAGAAAAATGCCTGAAAAAATTGGCTCCGAGTTTGGCACTTGGGGTGGTCAAAAAATTTTGTGATTATTGTCAAATGAAAGATCATGGTTGATAACATAAATTCCCAAAGTTTCATAAAAATCGATACGCAGCGAACAAAGTTATGATTTTTGACCCGGAACTTATTTGGAGACCTATTATCTGTAGTTAGTTTATTGTTCTCGTCTAGAAATGGATTTTGGTTAAGAGCAAAATATTTTTCGAGTAACTTTTTATGGTTTTCAATGGCTTTTTTGTTTTAATATCCAACAAAGTTTAACCACCCATAATTTGTAGAGAAAAATGTTCCCTACATGACAAAATAAAAATTTTGAAAATTAGTAAACTCAAATCAAGTCTTAGTTCATTCCAAAGCCAGTAGTAAAATTAGGAATAAAATACATATAATTACGATATTATTAGTGGAAATAAAATAATATAATTGATAACTTCAGGAGTCTTCTTGCCACGTTGCGACCTTGAGGGATTCTACAAGCCAGAACAATGTCACGATGGAAACTGCTGGTGTGTGGACCGTTATGGACGGGAATTCGACAAATCTCGAGTTCAGAACACTCTTCCAGACTGTGGACAATACGGTAGGTGCTCAGTTTTTTTTTTTTTGGAGCTTCAGTTGAAGTTGAATACCGTTAATTTTTTTTTTTTAATTAAAAAAAAAAAAAAAATTTCAGCATCCGATATGACCGAAGAAGACATCGCATTCCTCAGAGAGAGACTCTAAATTTTTTCGTTATTTTTTATATTTTCCATAACTTTTGTTTGGTAACATTCACTGCCTTATTTACTACATTGAATTTGATCTAAAATGTTTATTCAACAATTTTTTAAATATGTTTCTTTTTAATAAACTTTTAATATTTTATTCAAAACAATTCAGTTTTGTAGTCTTAGATTTTTGAATTTGAACTGAAAACGACTCAAGATTTTATTTAAGTAAAATCACGACAAGGGTCCCGCCACGAAAACTACAGTATCCCGTGGTGGTAGAGTCCAACTTTAAGGAAACATATTTATGATTTTACTTAATTTGAAGGAGAATTCGATGAGCTCAAAAAACAATTAAAATTTCCATAAAATAAAATTTTTATTATAGTCTCAGGAATGCAATTATAATTAGATATCACCAGCAAACATCTCCAGGAACATATTTATCAATAAGGGACTGATAATAGGGCTTCAGGGCGTCCATGTCAGGAGCATCGTCATTTTTGGAGTACAAGTCGCATTCGCTGAAAAATATAATTTCTTTCTGGTGTGATTTTTGAAGATTTGACGTTAAAATTTAAGTTAGCAGCATATAAATATAAATATTGAACTTAGAAGGTGACTTAGAATTATGCTAATAAGAACTTAAGGCTTTATAGGTCTCGCCACGAAAACTACAGTACCACAGGGAAGTATTCGTGGCGGGACCCAGATCGGGAAGGAATCTAGTCATGCTTATACTTAAATGAAAGCTCTCAGCGAGCTGAATTTAAATTTACTAATTTCAACTTTAATAAACCTACTTCAACATCATAATCGCCGGCTTCATCGCCACATCCCTGTCGTTTTGGAATTGGACGTAGTCATTGTGAGAGTGATATGGGTAGAATGAATGGAATCGAATTGCGTAAAGAGCCTCGTCTGGAAGAGTTGTACCGTGGTTTACAAGGACCTGAAAATATTTGTGCCTTAATTTAACAATAAAAATGTTGAAGAAAAAATGATTTTTTTAAAATTTTTTCCAAAAACTGTGTTTTGTTTTTCTTTAGTCCAAATGATTTTTTTTCAATATGTTTTTAGAAATAAATTTGAAATTCAAGTTCAGCTAGTTTTCAGCTTCAATTTAAGTATAATCATGACTATATTCCGTTGATTTTTAGAAAACTGGGTCCCGCCACGAAAACACTACTCTGGGGTATTCGTGGTGGAATCCAACTTTCTTCAAAATCAATGCAATCTGGTCATGATTATATATTTTTTAAAAAGCTGAAAATGAGTTGAATTTGAAACATCAGTTGAAATTTTTTAAATTTTGATCAGACAAGTTTAGAGAAAATTTGTGGAAAAAAATTTAAAAATTTCTTACCTTAATGTTTTTAGAAAAAAACTTAAAATTTCAGTTCTGCTAGTTTTCAGCTTCAATTTAAGTATAATCATGACTATGCTCCGTTGGATTTGAGAAAGTTGGGTCTCACCACGAAAAGTACGGTAGCTGGGGTGTTTTCGTGGTGGGACCCAATTTTTTTCAAAATCAACGGAACCTAGTCATGATTATACGCAAAATGAAGCTGAGGACGCGCAAAATTCAAGTTTTTGGGTTTCATTTTTACTCCGGCAAAATTGGAGGAAATTTTTAATTTTTGGAAACAAAAATTTTTCAAAAAAAATTTAGTCTAATTTTTTCTGAACATTGTAAAACTTCCTTCTACTCAACTCACCTTATACATATACTCATCATGACTCCAAGTCATTAACAAATTCTCCATTCCACACTTTTCCTGATACATTCCCATTTGGGTACCGTATACCGGATGGCTAATGTCCGGGTTCCCATCGAAGCTGGATTTTCCGTAGACAATAGAGGCGGCTGGTGCACAACCAACAGGATACGTGTCACCGGTGACTGCCCATTGCTCTTCACCCCATACGCTCATGATTTTCCCCAAGTCGTGGATTAGACCTGAAAAAAATTTCTGATTTTTTTTTCAAATTTTCTTAAACTTGAATTTCCAAGAAATTGATGTTAAAATTCGATTTTGACGCGTTTTTAGGTTCAATTTAAGTACAATCATGACCATGCTAATTTAAAAAATTTTGGGTCTCGCCACGAAAAAATTTGCTACAGTACCCCTCGTGGCGGGCCCAAAAATTTTCTAACTTATCGGAACCTAGTCATGATTATACTCAAATTGAAGCTCCACAAGCCCAATTCAAATTCGTTGTTTAAAATTCTAAATTCTAAATTTAATGAAAATTTCCCCGCAAAAAAAGGTACCTGCCAAATGCATCCACGGCTTGTCCGGGTGATTTTCTCTGATTTTTTCAGCTGTCTGGTAAGCATGAATTAAGTTTGCCTCATCCACATCCGGATCAGATTCGTCTAAAAATGTGGCTAGCATGTCCAGGCAGCCGAGAATTGGCATTTTCGCGTGGTCGAATTTCAGCCACTTTTGATGCTGAAAAGTTTTATTGTTTACTTGTTTTGTGGAAAAAGTTGAAAATTTGTAATCAGCATGTCAAGAGCTTTCATTCAAGTATAAACATGACTAGGTTCTGTTGAATTCGATAAAAGCTGGGTCTCACCACGAAAACCTAGCTACAGTAACCGACAGTTTTCGTGAAGGGACCCACAATTTTCAAAACCAACGGAACCTAGTCATGATTATACTTAATCAAACGCTGAAAATGCGGTGAATTCAAATTTTATATGTTTGAAGTCTTAATTCTAGCCTTCACCAAATTTCAAAATTGCCGAAACCTAGCCATGATTATACTTAAATGAAAGCTCTCGGTGAACTGAATTCGAATTATTTTTCTAAAAATCATTTACATGTAAAATTACCATTTCCTTTACAAAATCCACTGTCTGCTTCTGGTGCTGGGTGAAATAATGGGTCCTGACACGAACTTGAATCGGGTCCTCAGCCTTGACGTCATAGATACGATAGGTTTTACCGTCGGCTTCATAAGCCACGTTTTTTTCAATTCTCATTCTGGAATTTAATCTTTTTTTTTTCTATAGAATTGAAAAAAAATCGAAAAATATTTTTGAAAAAAATATTTACAAAAAATTTTTTGTTGGTTTTTTTTTTGGTTTTCAAATTCTGAAAAAGGGGTTCAATATGCACCGGGTACAGTGAATATTAAGCAAAAATGAATTGAGAATGAGGAAGACGACGTGATGAAACGCGTTATCTTTCATCGAAAGAACCGGTTTCACCCCCTCCCCACTGGCCCCCAGTCGGGTATGATACGATCTTTGTTCACATGACCATGTACTACTTGCAGGAATCGAATGATACTTGTTTTATCACCGGAACTTTGTAGTTTTGATATTAGAAACATATTGCGAAATTGCAACAGAAAAAATTCAAAAAAAAAAAATTTTTTTTTGGAATTTTTTCTTTCAAGAAAACTAGAAACCTTTTTTACAGATTATTTGAAGCTTTAAAATTATCGCTTTGAGAGCTTTTATTTAAGTTTAATCATGACCTACTTTGCTCAAACTGTGCAATTTTTAGGTCCCACCACGAATACCTACAGTATCCCGGGGGTTTTCGTGGTGGGACCCAAAGTGGGCGAAACATGATTATGATTATGCTTAAATTGAAGCTCCCGACAAGCCGGATTCGAATTTTTATACAGGTCCTAATAAAAATCAATTTCGGTAATTTTTGGGTTAAAAACATTTTCAAAAAAAAAACTTTTTTTTGAATTTTTAATGATAAAACTAGCAAATTTTTTGACAAATTCTTTGAACTAACCTTTTTGAGAGCTTTAATTTAAATATAATCATGGCCTACTTTGCTCAAACTATGCAATTTTTAGGTCCCACCACGAATACCTACAGTATCCCGGGGGTTTTCGTGGCGGGACCCAAAGTGGGCGAAACATGGTCAAGATTATACTTAAATTGAAGCCCTTAACGAATTGTGTTTGAATTTTGATACAGATCCTGACAAAACCCAAATTTGGTAATTATTTGGATTTAAAACATTTTCAAAAATAGTTTGAAACATTTTTGATTTTTTTAATCCTAAATACCGAATAGTTTTTGTTACGGCTTCAATTCATGGAAAATTATGAATGTTTCCCATTATTTTCCATTTTTGGGTCCCGCCACGAAAACTGCGCCGAATACTGTACCTATTCGTGGTGGAACCCAAAAATGTTCAAACTTTTCTAAACTTAGTAATATACTCAAATCAAACCTTATAGTAAGTTGGTATAAATTTTCCTAGTTTTAAATTTAAAATAAAATTTAAACGGTCTTGACACGAAATTGCCACGCTCAATTTTGGGTCTCGAAGCGAAAATTCTGAAAAATCGAAAAAAAAAAAACGCACACATAACATATTTTTATTGATAAATACAGTACACTTTAATATAAAATACATATGTAATTCCAGTAAGTTGATCTACAAAAAAAATTGAAATTCGAAAAAAAAATTTCGAACTTTTTTTTCAAAAAAAAATCCCAATTCTCCTTCACATAATTGAGCACACAGCGCTCTCCACATTTGGCTCACTGACTGAAACTCCACTGTCATTGCTCTGAATTGTTCGGAATTTTCGTTTGACTGACCGTAACCGGGTCAACGCCTTTCGGGTTCGGCTTTGCTTGTTTTCCAAAGCGTCAACCACCTGGAAACTCGAAAAGTTGCGATTTTTAGAGAAAATGTAGTTGAAATTCGGATTAAACTTGCCGAGAGCTTCAATTTAAGTATAATCATGACTATATTTGGTCTAAAGTGAAAAAAAGTTGGGTCCCACCACGAAATCTTCAGGAGGTACTGTAGGTTTTCGTGGTGGGACCCAAAAGGGGTGCAGCATAGGCATGATTATACTTTAATCAAAAGCTAAAATTAAGCTGAATTCGAATTTGAAGCTTAAGTTATTTTTAAAGAAAATTTGGAAAAAAATTTGAAAAAAAAATTTAAATTAAAAAAAAATGTTTTTTTAATAATTTTTCCAGAAACCGTTTTCAACTCACCGAAATAACTCTATAAGCCGCTACAGTCGCTTCTTGCCACTCCTCAGTTCCATTGTCCGAGTGAAGCTCACGATAACCATCGATACTGTCATTGGTGGCTGGAAAAAATTTCAGGATTTCATTTTATTTTTCCTTTAAAACAGATTTTTCGGAAAAAATATTTTTATTTTGAAATTCAGATTCAGCACACTGAGGCCTTTAATTTAAGTATAATCATGACCCACTTAGCACAAGTTTGAGAAAAATTGGGTCTCGCCACGAAACAATAGCTACAGTAACCGCCCGTTTTCGTGGTGGGACTAAAAGTTTTCAAAACCGCCGGAATATAGACATGATTATATTTAAATCAAAGCTGAAAACACGCTGAATTTGAATTTAAAAATTTTGAAAATCCGGGACCTGGTCCCATGACGAAAACCCTAGCTGTTCGTGGTGGGACCCAATTTTCATATCTTTTTATTTTCATATTTCAGTTAACTAGGTCATGATTATACTTGAATCGAAGCTAAAAATAAGCTGAACTCCAATTTTTTATTTATATATTTTTTTTTAAATTTTTGTTTCTCCTCACCTTTATCCCGATCCACAATATCCCAAACACTGCATTTCTCGTTTTTCTCCAGAAAATGTGTGAGGACCTTGCCGGATTGCAATTCCAGATAACCATTTGCATTGAATACAAATATACTTTTGAGGTGTTTGGTGACCATTCTGAAAACTGGAAAATTTCAAAAAAATCGTGGTATTTTCTGTGAAACGCTTGAACATTCGAATTCTACTCGTTAGTAGCTTTCATTTAAGTATAATCATGACCCACTTTTCTTTGATTTGAAAAATTATGGGTCTCGCAGCGAAAAATAGGAAACTACAGTAACTTCGCTGCGAGACCCAAAATTTTTAATTTTTCAAACTGAAGGAAACCTAGGCGTAATTATACTTATTTTAAAGCTTATGGTGAGCTGAATCTGAAATTTATGCTGAAAATTTGTAAAATGAAATACGCAGAGAGGGTCACGGTAGGTTTTCGTGGTGGGACCCAACTTACGTCCTAACCGCATTACTAACGAGCACTTTTCCAGGTGAACTGTGTGAGCAGATTGATTTAGTGACGTTTACAGTGTTGCCGAGGACGCAGAATCTGAAATTATTTATTTTTAAACATTTTTTTCAATTTAAAAATTTGTTTTTTTAAAGAATTTTTTTTTGAAATTCAATTATAGTTTTGGATTCAGCTAGTTTTCAGCTTTAGAATAAGTATAATCATGACTGTTCTGATTTTTTGGGTCCCGCCACGATGGCTACTGTAGCAATCCTAGTTTTTCGTGACGGGACCCAAAAAGGCGGAATCTAGTCATGATTATACTTATTTCAAAGCTGAAAACAAGCTGAAAACAAATTAGTTGGTAATAATGGACCAACATGATAGACTTTCGTGGTGAGACCCAAAAATCAAATGTTTTTTTCGCTTTTTTTAAAACTTTTTGATTGTAATTAAATTATAAAATCAGCTTCTTAGGCCTTCATTATTAAGGTTAATCATGGCTATATCCACTCGAATTTGAAAAATTTTGGGTCCCACCACGAAACCCATCTTGGTTTCTGTAGTTTTCGTGGCGGGACCCGAAATAATAGGCACTTATTCAAGATTATACTTATTTTAAAGCTCAGAATTGGCTGATCACGAATTTGTTAATAAAACTGTGTCCCCAAATCTCAAGTGTTTTGTGGCCGGACATGTAAACCCAATTTTTTTTTCAAATACGAGTCGAATCAAAGCTGAAATCTAGCTGAATTCATCATTTTTCAGTTTCAAATGTACCTTGGCTTTTGCTGACTAACAATTCCAGCAACAACAGGCCCACAATGCACACCAATTCTCAGCCGAACACTTCGCTCCAATTTCGGCACCACGACCTGTTTAGCCTCGAATAAAAGTCCGAGAGCAAGATTCAAAGAATCTTCGCAGTGATATTGATTAGCATTTGGAACACCGCCGACAATCAGGTAACTGTCCATCAGAGACAGCACCTTGTATCCCTTGTGCTTTTCGATTATTCTGTCAAATCTGTGGAAGAGATCAGTGACCACTGTGATGATTTCTGTTGGTGAGCAATTTACGCTGATTGTGAAAAAGTCTGGGATATCTGTGAATATCACGGAACAATCGGAGAATTCTTCTGAAAAATCAATACTGATTCGTTTTTGCATTACTGTAAAATATTGATTTTCAGCAGAGTTATGGTTGTTTAAAGTTGGTGGCCTAGAACTCCAAAGCTAGGGCACCAACTATGATATTTTACAGAACGTTTTTTTAAAATCGATTAGTTTTGACGACAGAATTCAAAAATATTGATTTTCCGCTGAGTTATGATAATTTCAAGTTGGTGGCCTAGAAATCCAAATTATGGATTTTCTAGGCCACGTATTTTACAATAGCAAGGTTAGTAGTTTGAGCGGTCAGAATTTCATTGATTTTATAAAAACTCAAAAATATCGATTTTTCGCCCCAGTTAAAATTCAATTTGATTAATTTGAAATTCATGGCCTAAAAATCCAAAACTAGGCCACTAAAAATTAGGTAGCGTTTTTTAGGGGATTTTAGGGAGTTAGTGAGCTATCAATTAGTGCCACTCAATAATATTGATTTTCCGTTGAGTTCTGATGATTTCAAGTTGGTGGCCTAACTTTTTCTAGGCCACCAATTTCAAACTTTCGTAACTTGTCTAAAAATTTATTATTTTCAAGCTTCAAAAAAAAACCAACGAACATCTTGTAATAAGACGCGTAAACTTGGGTTATCTAACTTTTGCTGGCCTAACTAAAAACCCAAAATTTTGTTTTCTAGGCCACCAACTTCAAAACGCCATGACTCGACGGTAATTCACTGTTTTCGAATTTTTCTCAAGACTTACGTGCTGGGACAGTTTTTGCGGCTCGCAGAGCCTCGGCAATCACGGGCGGCACAAACTCGAAGAGGAGCCTGTCGGTCTGCGATTTTTTGACCTCCAATTCCTCGGTCATTTTCTTCATTTTTTTCATAGTTTCCTCCAGTTTTTTACTGAAATTTTTTTTTTAATTTTCTAGTTTTATTATTAAAATTCAGAGCTCACTTCAATTCCATTTGGCAGATTCTCGACTGGTTTAACATGACCAAATCGCGAGTGGCGTCGTGCATTGGCATATCCGAAATGTAGAGTTTCAGATTGAGAATGTCGCGGACCTGAAATTTGGATTCAGTGCATTGAGAGCATTCATTTAAGTATAATCATGGCTAGGTTTCGGTAATTTTCACAAATTTTTGGGTTCCGCCACGAAAACTATCGGTTACTGTAATCGTGGTGAGACCCAAAAATTCACGAAACCCAGCTGTGACTGTGATTATATTCAAATTAACTGAAAATTTGGAATTCATCACGTTGTTAAATTTGATTTAAGTATACTCATGACTAGGTTCCATTGAGTTTGAAATTTTTGGGTCTTGCCACGCGGGGTACTGTAGTCTTGAAGTTTTCGCTGCGGGACCCATATTTTTAGAGTTCTACGTTTGCTTAAATCGAAAAGTTGCACAATTTTTCCAATTTTGAAAAATTGAAGTTTGATAGCTCCCAAAAGTGTAAAAAAAGATTTTTTTTTTGAAAATTTTCAAAATTTTCAACATCCCCAGAATACCTACCGTAGTCACATGTGGAGAACATATAAAAATAATAGAATTTCCATCATTTATTGGCATCATCTCGCCTTTGAGCACGAGGGGCTGCTGAAAAGCCTCCGAGGAGCCCTCTTGCACCTCATTCCGCTTGCTGTGGTGTTTTAGTTGGAATATGAACAAGGTGTTGAGATAACTGAGCACATTTTTGTAGGTTAGCTGAAAATAATTGAAAAGTTGAAAAAAAAACTGAAATTAAAAAAAAAAAATTTCGAAACTTTTTTTTCAAAAATTTTTTTTTGAAATTTTTTTTGAAATTTTTTAAATTAAATTTTTGTCTCAAAATTATTCCAGAACTCACCTGAATGTCAGAAGGTTGCACCAGTTGCATCAAATCACTGACTTTCAGTGTTTTCTTGTTTTCCAGCCCATACTCTCGTAACAAGTAAATTCCTGAAATTTACAAAATTTTGAAAATATGATTATTTTTTAAATGAAATTTTGTTCTCATATTTGAACTCAGCTCACCTAGAGCTTTTAATTAAGTATAATCATGACTAGGTTTCAAGAACTCTGAGAATTTTCGGGTTTCGTCACGAAAAATTCCGGGTTACTGTAGGAGGTTTTCGTGGAGGGACCCAAAATTTTCGCACTTTATGGAAGAAGTTCATGATTATACTTATTTTGAAGCTCATGACAAGCTTAATTTTCTGAAATAACGAATTTTTGCTAAATTGGGTCTTACAGCGAATTCCGTCTCGATTAGGAGGTTTTCGTGGCGGGACCCAAAACCCCTAATAGAAGGAACATAGGACATGATTATACTTATTTTGAAGCTCTCGACAATCAGAATTTGATTTCAATTATATTGTTGAACACAAACTCACAACTAAAAAATCTAAAAATCTCCGCACTTTTATATTTTAGGGTCCTGCAACGAAAAACCTTTTTCCCCATATTTTAATGATTAATGCGTAGGCTTTGCCGTCGTTTGACGTCAAATTGCTCATATTAAATGCGGTGAGAATTCCAAATTTGAGTGATGCTCCAAGAAAATGCTCAAACACGCAAGCACCCCGCGCGCGCGCGACGAGACCCAGATTTTTGAGCTTTTCGAGGAATAAATCAAAGAATAAAATTATTAAATGCTACAAGAAGAGTATAATTGTGACTAGGTTTTTTTTTTTGAAATTTGAAAACAAAAAGTTGAGTCCCGCCACGAAAACTACTGTAGGGTTAGTTTTTCGTGGCGGGACCCAAAAACTTACCAATATGCTCAATGATCATTTGTTTGTTGAAGCACACGTGGTAAGGGAAAATGTTCTTAAAATCGCGGAGTCCGACGAGAATTGTAGAGGACTGAAAATTTGGGTTGTGTAGGTTTACGAGGCCTTGTGTGGATTTACGGGAGTCAAATGTAGATTTACGGGGATTACTGTGGAGATTTACGGGATGAAAATGTGGATTTACGGGAGCACTGTGTAGATTTACGGGACGAACATGTGGATTTACGGAGTGAACATGTGGATTTACGGGGTGAACATGTAGATTTACGGCGTAAACTTGTGGATTTACGGGATGAAAATGTGAATTTACCGGATGAACATGTAGATTTACGGGAGCACTATGTAGATTTACAAGGTGAACATGTGGATGTACGGGAGCACTATGTAGATTTACAGGGTGAACATGTAGATTTACGGGGTGAGCATGTACATTTACGGGAGCACTATGTAGATTTACAAGGTGAACATGTGGATGTACGGGAGCACTATGTAGATTTACAGGGTGAACATGTAGATTTACGGGGTGAGCATGTACATTTACGGGAGCACTATGTAGATTTACGGGGTGAAAATGTGGATTTACGGGGTGAAAATGTGGATTTACGGGGTGAACGTGTGGATTTACGGGGTGAGCAAGTGGATTTACGGGAGAACTATGTAGATTTACGGGGTGAAAATGTGGATTTACCGGATGAACATGTAGATTTACGGGATGAACTTGTGGATTTACGGGGTGAACGTGTGGATTTACGGGGTGAGCAAGTGGATTTACGGGAGCACTATGTAGATTTACAGGGTGAAAATGTGGATTTACGGGATGAAAATGTGGATTTACGGGATGAACATGTAGATTTACGGGATGGAAATGTGGATTTACCGGATGAACATGTAGATTTACGGGAGCACTATGTAGATTTACAGGGTGAACATGTAGATTTACAGGGTGAACATGTAGATTTACAGGGTGAACATGTGGATTTACGGGGTGAGCATGTACATTTACGGGAGAACTATGTAGATCCACGAAAGTCAATTGTAGATTTACAGGAGGTTAAAATTTAGATTCACTTACCAAAGTAAAAGAAGGCGCATTTTCTGTAGTTTTTGTGTTTCGAAACTTGTGAAAAAGCCGTTTTCCCTTCCGATGATTGTCGTCCGGCTCAACAGAAAAAATCACGTGTTCCACCATTCCAGACTTGCGTCGTTCCTGATTACGCTCCAACATACATACCTAAAAAAAAATTTGAAAATTAGAGACAATTTAATCCAAAAATTGCGTACTTTAACATCCATTTCGAACAAAGTTCTCGCGGTTTTTCGGACCAACCCCTTGACAATCGGGAAAAGTCCCTGACGGAATGAGAAATAGTGAAGTTTGAGGCCAGACTCTCCGAATGGCTCACACTGGAATGTTGGGCCTTTCATCTCGGATTTGAACGCGATTTGATCGATGAAATAGTGCATACTGTTGAGATTGTCAAGGAATTCCTGGAAGTTTCAGAAAATGTAATGTGAAAATACAGATTCCCCATGAAATTTCACCCCTGGGGCAGTATTTTTCCTGGGTTCTAACTGAAAATTTAATTTTGTGGGATTACGGTAGCTTTGAAAGTACGCAAACACCAGATTTTACTATTCATTAGCAATTTTTCACTAGGAAATTCAAATTTTTCGCATAACTTTGTATCCCAAAGCTTTGAGGTTACTGTAGCTTCGAAAATACGCAAACACCGAATTTTACGCTATTTTCAGCTAGAGCTCTGATATTTTAGGGTCGAGGGTAACAAATGATGAGAAATTCAAACTCAATAATTAAATTTCAAGCAAAATTTTCCGTTTTCCTCACCTGCAAATTATTCGCCATGCAGAACAACATTTTTTGCCATCCAGTCTCACACGCATGTGTGATCAAAAATTCTCCATACATCTCCCACATGTCATCAACGGAAAGGCCTGAAAATATTAATTTTTTTTTGGTGGCCTAGAGTCTAAAAATTTGTGAGTTTCTAGGCCACCGCGCCTACCTAATACTGTCGCGGCTACTCGGAAAATTCTCATCGTCTCGGTGTCATCGTAGTAGCATTGAATATCGAATTTTATATCTTCTTGGTAGCCGGCTTTTCGTCTGAAAATTTGAATTTAGCTTATTGAGAGTTTTAGTTTATGTATAATCATAACTAGGTTACTACTAATTTTGAGATTTTGAAAGAAAGTTGGTTCCCGCCACGAAAAATCTTGAGTTACTGTAGTTTTCGCGGCGAGACCCAAAATGTTTCAAATTTGAAATAACTTAGTCATGATTGTACTTGAATTGAAGCTCTCGACAAACCATATGTGAATACGCTAATGGTGATCAAAAAGGAAAATCTCAAAAACAAAATTTTGGTGTTCAAATTTCAAATATTCTGTCATTTTTTGAATACTCACTGAACCATTCAAATTGATGCCACCAACAGCTTCACCCTAAGTATAAACATGCCTAATTTTGCCCAAATTTGAAAAAGTAGGGTCCCGCCACGAAAAATCCTGGGTTACTGTAGTTTTAACGGCGAGTTCAAAATTGTCAACTTTGAGGCAACCTAGTCATGTTTATACTTGAGTTGAAACTCTTGGCGTACTAAATTCAAAAATAACATTTAAATTATTAAAATGTCATTTTAAACTACAGTAACCTTGAAGTTTCGTGGCAAGACCCATTATTTGCAGTTCTGAACCTAAATTGTTTTATCTAAAAACATACAAAATCTCCTCCAAAACTTCTGGTCCATATTTTCGAAGAATCAACGCCGAAACGCATACATGTGTCCAACCGATCTGAATTTACTTTCTTTTTTTTTTGAAATTTTAGCTTCAACTTTCAGGCAAAATATGTATAACTCACCATATTTCTGTGTAGTAGAAAAAGTAGAAAAGCGAAAAAAGACGGGGTGTATAAACTTTACGAAATGCTGTGGTCCGCGCGACGGCAGGTGAGCAGGCTTCTCTGCCTATCAAATATGCACCGACACGCAAGGGGCAGGCAGAAGAGGAGATATGGGGATATATAGAGAGATAGTGTTTTGATTAATCACTATGTCATGTTTACTTGGATATTCATCATTGGGCATCCACGTCATATGGGGGAATTGCGAAACTAAGGGAGATCGATTTTTTTCCCCCGAAAAACGGGTCCGAATATAGGTGTTTGCTCAAAACCGTAGTAACTTTTAACATAGTTATAGCAAGTTAAATTTAATTTCCTTGATTTTGAAAAATAGTTTTGCAGAAAAAAAATGTTTTGTTAAATTTTCAAGTAACTATTAATATTTTTCCTTATGATATTTGAGTTTGAATACCAAAAACTACACTTTTCTATCAATAATTCTAGCTTTTCCTTAAAAATCTCCAATTATTAACTTTTTTATTGCTTTATTAGACGCAAAATTGTCTAAAAACACCGAATTTTATAGTGAAACTTATCAAAAACTTCTCAAAAAGAAGTTATGGAAACTCGAAAAATGACCGAAAATTAATTGAAATTTGAAATTCGACCGACTTGTCAAGCGGCTGGAAACTAATTTTTTTGAAATCACCGTCTAAACATGGGTATACATGTTACATACCATGAGTTTTCACCTCGGTTGAGGCACATTTAGAGTCGATGGATCACCAGAAGTTACCAAATTTTAACAATAAAGTAGTTTTTTTTTCTTCAATAAAGTAGTATTTCAAATTCTACCTAATTTTAGGTCATTTTTTGAACCGCCATAATTTATTTTTGAGAAGTTTTAAAGAAGTTTCAAAATGAAAATCGGCGTTTTCAGACAATTTCAAGTCTAATAAAGCAATCAAAAAATTATGTCTACACCACCTTTTTTTTTTTAAATAACATTATTGAATATATATTTGTTACGTTCCAAGAATTTGATTCAAGTTTTAATGAGACGGTTTTTGAAACTTCAAAAAACTTGCAGAATCTGACTATAAACAATGTAATATGAACGGATTGCAAGAATTTCTGATACACTTCTAATTAGAGAAGTAAGGTTCAATATTGTAAAGAAAACTTGTCAAGATGCAAGATTTATTTATCCCATTAAGCACATAATCCAGCGTTATCATACTTATTAGCCCGGCAACGTGTGAGTACTGGACAAGCCGAGCATGTCGGTCCCTCTACGTAGATTGGCTCATCAACGACGTTTCCTCTGAAATAGCAGGTTGAAGTTGGCAGTATCTTTTAGATTTTGTTCCCGACATTACCAGAATATGATCTAGGCAACAAAGAAAAATAAGAAGTTAATTTTTTACATATCGATGTTTTTTGAATTTTTAAACAAAATCCAGAGATTTGTAAATTGACAACACTTTTCGCTCACTTTTTTTCCGATTTCAAAATACTTGCATTGTATTTTTCTTACATTTTCTTCGGCAAATTGCCGATTTGCCGAAAATTTTCAATTCCGGCAATTTGCCGGTTTGCCGATTGCCGGAAATTTTTAATTCTGGCAATTTGCCGAAAAAAAACTTACTGAACATAATACTTGCACACAACAACCACTGGCCCATTTTCCGGATCCCAACATCGCTTCATCCCACAGCCAACCGAACTAGTTCTTGCCCACACTATTTTCGTTGCCGAGCTGATTTTTTCAGAGCCCTTGTAGATGTTCGACGTCCATCCGTTATCTTGATTTTACTTATACAATTTCAAAACTTCCACATTTTTAACTGTTATTTGAGTATATATTTTCTTTCAATTTTTGGCAAAGTTGGGTTCCGCCGCGAAAATTACAGTAACCTCGCGGCGGGACCAGAAATTTTCAATTGGCGGGAATATGGACATCCTTATAGCTTTTGACAAAATTCATCTGAATTCCGATGTTTAAATTTAAAAAAGAATACTCCGAATATTGGAAAAAAAATTCCAAAGTATTCACAAATTTTCAAAAAAAAAGTAATGTATTTTTTCAAAATATATTTTTTAAATTTTGTTTTGATAAACTATTATTAAATCTAATATCAATAACTTTTACACAAAATAAAGTGAAAATAAAATTCATATACACAAAACCACCCGTAGAAATACACACAAAACGAGGCTGAAGGGAAGAGTGAGAGAGCAAATTTTCGAGTTTCGAAAATTTGGAGCCAAAAATTTTTTTTTGGCAAAAGAGGGTCTGTAGCACCTAAGGCAAGAGGTACAAATTCTATTTAAAAAATTGCAAAAAAAATTTAAAAGTTTCGAAGTTTAAAAAAAAAAAAGTTTAGACGGTGAGCCCAGAAGTCGTCGGAACATGATGATGTTGTGTCATTTCCACGTCGATTCGGGCGGCTCCAGACTCGAGAGATGATGATGATGAAGTGGATTGAGAATGCTCAGGTATCTGAAAATAAATTTTTTTGGAAACTTGTTAAGAAAAATTCTAAAAAAAAATGTTTTTTTTTTCGAATTTTTTTCCTGAATTTTCAACTTTTTATTTTTCAGTTTTTGCATATTGTTTGAATGAAATTTGACTTTTTTTAAACACTTTACGCTTCAATTTAAGTGTAATCATGACTAGGTTCCCTCGAATTAGACAAACTGGGGTCCCGACACGAAACCTGCTGAGGGTACTGTAGTTTTCGTGGCGGGACCCAACTTGAGAGGAACAGCTCAAGGTGAGATAAATGTGATTATTTTAATCATTTTTTTCACAAATCTAACAGAAAAATTCTGAGAAAAAAAGTTTCAACCAAAAAACTTTTTTTTTTGGAAAATTTCACTATTTTTTATTTTCAATCAGTCTTTTTCGTAAAAAAAATTAATTTTTTCTCATTTTCAGCTTCAATTTTAATATAACCATGACTAGGTTGCCTTGAAGTTGAAAATTTTGGGTCTCACAACGAAAGCTCCAGGGATACTGTATTTTTCGTGGCGGGACCCGAAAATTTTCAAATTTCAGGAAATTTAGTCATGTTTATACTTAAATTGAAGCTCTCAATTCGCTGAATTCATTTTTTAGTGAAACTTTATATGTTTTGAAAAATTTTTAATTTTTTTGAAAATTTTCAAAAAAAAGTTGTTTTTCAAAAATTTCCAAAAATTCCAATTCTCAGAAAAACTCTCCAACTTATTTTTTTTCCCCCACTTTTCCGAGTCAAACTTAGTAATTTAGTCCATGTAGTGCACTATTTGCTCAGCGAAACTTCTAGTTCAACGCCGCCGGAGGTTTAGAGAAAAAAAAATAGAAAGTCAAACAAAAACCTATGTAAACTGAGCAAGAAAAAACGTAAAAACATAGTTCATTTAGAGCGCATGTTGTAGTCCGTGTGCTCGCCGAGCACACCAACTACATGTTTGTTTAGATGATGATGTTTCAAAGCTGGATATGGTAAAAAAAGAAAAACAATTGTATTTTGTGGATTTTTGCAGCGAGGCCTGATTTTGCAGGAATCAAAACTTAAAATTTCGAATTCAACTGGGCAAAAGCTTCAATTTAAGTATAAACATGACTAGGTTCTGTTGATTTTGGGTCCCGCCACGATAAATCTACTGTACCACCATGTAGTTTTCGTGGCGAGACCCGAAATGCTCAAATTTGAGATAAGTAGGTCATTATTATACTTTACTGTGAGGTCTAGTTAGTGAGCTTAATTCAAAAAATCAGTAAATTGAGCAGACTTACAAAAAAAATAAGCGGGGTTACTAAAGATTTTTGGTTTTCATACGGATTCTCGCTGCGAGACCCGGTTTTTCAAACTAAAAATTAAAAAATTTGAATTCAGCTTAATAAAAGCTTTTATTTGAGTATAATCATGAAATACTTTTCTCAAGTTTAAAAAAAATTGGGTCTCGCCACGAAAAATGAAACTACAGTAACCCTAGCGGTGAGACCCAAAGTTTTCTGCAAAATAGGTCATGTTTATACTTATTTGAAAGCTTTCGTTGAGATGAATTTTGATAAATTAACTGGAAATTAAAAAAAATAAATTTTGCGGTAAATTCACAGCGAGACCCAATTTTTTTCGAAAATTTCAAACTAATCGTATCATGGTCATGTTCATACTTATTTTGAAGCTCTCAGTCAGCTAAATTCAAAAATTAAAGTTTCATGTAGATTTACGAGACTTTGTGTAAATTTACGGCAGACACACTTACCGTAATCACAGTCTGATTTGGTAGTCCAGGCTCCCCATTCTGAACCATCGTCCTCACAGCGTCCTCATATGATGGTGGAGCATCGAATTTGGGGTCATAAGACGGTGATACTATGTACATTGGCGGGAAACTTGCAGGTCGAACTGTATCGCCAGTTGGGGAGGAAAGAGCCGACGCTGGCGACAGACGGAGCACTGTTTGTCCCTGGCGTTGCTGGAAAATTGAACTTTAGGAAGGTTTTAATGTTAATTTTTAGATTCATCACGTTGAGAGCATTCAGAAAAGTATAATCATGTCGGGGTTCTGAGGATTTTCAAGATTTTTGGGTCTCGCCACGAGGTTACTGCAGTTTTCGCCGTGGGACCCAACAATTTCAAATTTGATGGAAGTAGGTCATGATAATACTTAAATTGAAGCTCTTGGTGTGCTGAAATCAAATTTATCACTGAAAAAATCGGTTTTTTGGGCCACGCCACGAAAAGCCGGGGTTACTGTAGTTTTCGCGGTGGGACCCAAAAACTTTCAAAATCAACGGAATCTAGTCATGATTATACTTTAAAAAAAAGCTCTCAACATGCATAATTTGAATTTTATATAGTTTTTTCAAATAATTCAGGCAATAAAAAAATTTCAGCCGAAAAAAGGAAAATTTTGAAAATTCCAACCTGTGTTCTTTGTCGTGTGCGTGCATTCCTCCGATTGTTGACCAACATGCAGAATAGAGTGATAACAACACATACAATAGCAATTGCAGCAATTATTAAGACCTGGAATTGATTGGGTACGATTTTTAAAATGAAGAAAAAAAATGTTGTTAAAAAAAATTTTTTTGAAACTTTTTTCCTTTTTATTCTTGAATTCATCTCGTCAAGAGCTTTGATTTAAGTATAATCATGACTAGTTTCTATTCATATCGAAAATTTTCAGGTTCCGTCACGAAAAGGGAGGTACTGAGAGAGGTTTTCGTGGCGAGACCCAAAATTTGAAAATTGAACAAAGTATGGCATGATTATACTCAAATTGAAGCTCTAGGTTAGTTGAATTCAAAATTGAACGAAAAAGTGAAGAAAACTAAAATTTGAAAAAAAAAATCTGAAAAAAACATTCCGAACATGTTTTTTTTTGAAAATTTTGAAGATTTTTGATGTTTATATTTTTTTATCTTTATTTTTGAATTCATCTCGTCAAGAGCTTTGATTTAAGTATAATCATGACTAGTTTCTATTCAAATTGAAAATTTTCAGGTCCCGTCACGAAAAAAAAGGTACTGAAAGAGGTTTTCGTGGCGAGACCCACAAATTTGAAAATTTAACAAAGTATGGCATGATCATACTTAAATTGAAGCTCTAGGTTAGTTGAATTCAAAATTGAACGAAAAAGTGAAGAAAACTAAAATTTTGAAAAAAAATCTGAAAAATTTTTTTTAAAAATAATTTTCAAAAAACCTACCGTAAGCGCTCCATTTGGAATTCCATTTCTTGAGGATGTCGTTCCGTCTTCTGATTGATAATCGAGCGGCATTTCTGCAACAAAATAGAAATAGTAATGGAGTGCTGTTTTTCACAGTAAATTTCTTATCAGTGATTTCAAGGAAGTTAGGAAACATGTACATTTCCGGTGTGTCTAGACCAAAATATTTACAAAAATGACGAATAAATAGTAAATAAACCGATAGAATTTCGAAAAACGTTTTGAAACAAATTCTGTTCTGAAAAAAAATTTTTTTTTTGTAAAAAAATTTTTGACCGAAAATATCCTTTTTAGATCGTAATTTGCAATTTTACAATGTATTTTCAAGTTTATCTTACCGAGAGCTTCAAATTAAGTATAATCATGACCTACTTATCTCCAATTTGATAAGTTTTGGGTCCCGCCACGAATTCGGTAGATTTTCGTGGTGGGAGCCAAAAATTGTCAAATTTGATAGAAGTAGGTCATGTTTATACTTAATTAGAAGGTCTTGGTGAGCTGATTTTAAAAATTTTGATATAAAAATGATTTTGTAATGAAATAAAATTTAATATCGAAAAAAAAGTTTTGAAAAAAATTTTTTTTTGATTTTTTAGAAATTTTTTTGCAAACTTTTCTAAACAAAAGAAAACGTGCCCAATGTCACCAAAAATAACAAAAAGTCACAAAGTACATGTGGTCAAACCGTGTTACGCAACACCCCGTTTTTAGTCACCTGGGACCATATCGAATTTCTATGGTGGCCCAGCGGTCTTTGATGGCACTTTTTTTCGGAATTAAGTGTGCAAAACATCATGTTTGATGAGTGGAAAATTTGAATTTTGAAAGTTTGAAAATCTGGGAGAAAATTAATTTTTTTAAAAATTTTAGTTGAAATTTTTTTCAATTTTTTTTCTTAGAAGAAAGTTTTTTCTTCTTTTTTTCTCCCCCCCCAGATTTCGTGACGGGACCCGAGTTTTTCAAATTCGAGGGAACCTAGTCATGATTATACTCAAATTGAAGCTCTGAATACGCTTAAAACGAATTTGAAAATAAAAACTGACCAAATTACATATTTTTCAAAATATTAGTAAAAATTATTTATTCAACAAAAAATTCAAAAAAAAAAAATCAATTTTTCGCAGAAACATGCGAACAAGAAAAAATTAAATAGGAATTAAAGAATTATAAAATTCAAAGAATTTCCGTTCGCAAACTACAATCGGATTAAAACGGTGCACTAACTTCCCTCCAACTGATAATTGATAAAACTAGAGAAAAAATTGATAATTTCTTGCAATTTTTGGTTTTAATTCGTACAAGGAAATAAATAGATCAAAGAGTGCCTACAAACATTTTTCGACAAAAATTGTGAAAAAACATACTTAAAAAATTTTATTAGAACGTGTGGGAAGGTGTGAAGTGTGGGTGATTCATCACCTTTTCAGGGAACAATGGCATGGAAATGTGATTATTTTAGTGAAATAATGGTACTAGTAAGCGAAAAAAGAAGTTTGTAAAGTTTGGGAAGTTTTTGAATAATTGAACATTTTCAAAAAAAAATGTTTCTTCCAAAAAATTTTTTCCTGCTTTGATTATTTTTTTTAATCTAATTTTTTTAGTTCAACTCATTCTCAGCTTCAATTTAAGTATAATCATGCCTATGTCCCTTTTAATTTCGAAATTTTGGGTCTCGCCACGAAAAGCCTAGGTTTTCGTGGCGGGACCCAAAACATGTCAAATTGGAAGGAAGTATGGCACGATTATACTTAAATCGAAGGTCTCTGTGTGAAAATTATGGAATGGGCACCAAAAAAAAAATTTGAAAAATTTCGTGAAATTTTAAATTTCTTTGAAAGCTAAAATTTTTGAAAAAAATTGAATTTTTTTCTTCTCAAAACTTTTTTGTTTTCAAATTTTGTTTTGTCTATTTAAGCTAACTTTTTGTGTTTAGCTTATTTTCAGCTTCAATTCAAGTATAATCATGCCATTTTTCCGCTTAATCTGAAAAAAGTTGGGTCCCACCCCGAAAACCCACGGAGTACTGTAGCTTTTCGTGGCGGGACCCAAAAAATTTCAAATTGGAAGGAAGTATGGCATGATTATACTTAAATTGAAGCTAGGAATGCAAAAAATTCAAATTTCAAGTTAGTTTTTGAATAATATGAAAGGAAAAAAAAGTTGTAAAAATAATTTTTTTATTTTTTTTTCTAAAAAATCAATAATTTTTTTAAAAACAAAATAAGTTACCAAATAGCCATTCAGTACAAAATAAATAAAAAATATCCGAAAAATCCCAGAGTTTTGTCAAGTGGAAAATAAATACCACTTCACTAGGTTATTTACCAATTTTTCGGAGAAATTATTGATTTTTTTTGTGTGGATTTACGGGGTCTAAAAATTTTTTTAATTAAAAAAAAAGTAATAATAAACTGTGAAAAAAGAGCCTCACAAAGAAAGCGAAAAGTTTTCGAAGTGAAATTTTTAAATTTTTCCATGATTTTCACCAATATTTGCCTACGGGAAAGGGGGCATAACTAGTATCAGAGACGTATATTTAGTAGCACAGCTATTTCAAGGTACAGCAGGAAAAAAAAGTAGGTAAATATTGGGAAATTTTGAAAAAAAAAATTTGAAATTTTTTTAAAAATTTTTTTCAAAAACTTTTGCAATTTAATTTCTTTTTTTTTAATTTATAAAAAATAATTTTTTCTAAAAAACTTAAAGAAAGAAAAAGCTTGAAAAATTGGGGTAAAATGAGAAAAACGGTGAAATTTGATACTGTCCTGTGAGAAAATAGGTGCACAGAATTATTTATGGCTACGTATAGGTATCTTGTTGGCACAACAAAAAACATATACACAAAATCTCGGGTTACTAGAATTTTTTTAAAAATCGATAAATAGTAAGCGACACATAACATTTTTAAATTAAAAAAAAAACAATTGAAATTAAAAAAAAATTGAAATTATGTTTTTGACCTGAATTTCTTACATTGTGTATTTTTTTTTAACTTTTATAAAAACTGAATTTAGTGTGTTCTCAGCTTCAATTTAAGTATAAACACGACCTATTTTGTTCAAATTTGAAAATTTTCGGGTCCCGCCACGAAAAGCTGCCGATTTCATGGCGACACACAACATTTCAAATCGCAGGGAATGTAGGCATGATTAAATATACAAAAATTAAATGAAAGCTAAAAATACACTGAATTCCAAATTTTATATTATTTCCAGAAAAAAAAAAATTTTTTTTTGCGTGCTAAAAAAATTTCAAATTTCTTTTTTGAAAAACTCGAAATTTTCGAACTTTTTTTAAAATTTCTATCAGGTTTAACTTTGTGCAGCGTATTTAGCTTCAAATTGAGTATAAATATGTTTCAAAATATTTTTTAAAATTTTAGGTCCCGCCACGAAAACCTACAGTACCCCGGACAGATTTCGTGGCGAGACCCAAAAAGTGCAAAACTGGGGAACACAGCCATGATTATACTTAAATTGAAGCTGGAAACGTGATAAAGACGAATTTTTAAAAGTCGATATTTGTAATCGAGTTTTCAAAAAAATTTTAAAATTTCGCGCAAATTTATTGCGAAATATTGCGAATTTTATGAAATAAGCCAATTTTAGGGTTAAAATTTTCAAAATTTTAATATTTTACAATGTCCTTAATTTATTATCAGCCAAAAAAAACGTACCGTTCGTAGAATTTCAAAAAATCTCCGGTGCCTTGTTGGTGATTGCCGAGGTTGGTTGAGTAGAGTAAAAGTGAATTTTTTTTTCGAAAAAGTTGGGCGAATTCGAGAGTTTCGAGAGTATAAACACAGTTAGTTTGTACTGCCAATGCTTTTCTCTCTCACTCTTTATTTGCTCAATATCCCCGTCTTGGCATACTGCTACGCCGGCGGCAGTGGAGGGGCAAAGTAAATATGACCCCCCTTGCTGGGGTCCCCGACCCCAATTTTGTGTGTCTTTTGGAGTTTATACGGGGCTTATCAATGTTGGGAACACTTTGAGCAAACGTTTTGATCGAAAATATCGAGTTTGGAATGAGGTGGCCTAGAAATTCGGGGAGAAAACTAGGCCAGCAGTTTTCAGTAAAATGAGAATTTTTGTAAATTTAATAGAACACATGTTTTTCTACATATTGCGTTTTGAAAATCTAAAAAATAATGATTTTGAGCCAAGTTATGGTAGATTGAAGTTGGTGGCCTAGAAAACCAACGTTAGTCCACCAATAGGAAACATTTTTTATTTTAAAAAATTTTGATACAGTCTAATTGAACGCATTTTTTTTCTATATATGGCATTTTGAAAATCTAAAAAAAAAAATTTTCAGCCAAGTTATTGTAGATTTAAGTTGGTGGCCTAGAAAACCAAAGGCGGAACTTCTAGGCCACATCCTTGTGAACTATTGTAAAATAACATAAAATTTTCATAAAACGGGGTTTTTTTAAAATTTAAATAAAACTTTTCAAACTTTTTCACTTTTAAATTCCGAATGATAATTAGTTTCAGCCAAGTTATTGTAGATTTAAGTTGGTGGCCTAGAAAATCAAAGGCGGAACTTCTAGGCCACATCCTTGTGAACTATTGTAAAATAACATACAACAATAACATACAACGATTTCTGGCCACGTTACGGCGGTATAAAGTTGGTGGCCTAGAAGTTTTCTTTAAACTGCCGTAACTTGGCTAAAAATTGTTGTTTCTAAAAATTACTAAACGCAAAATGTAAAATATAACACACTTTTGTAGAGCATTGGCAAAAAAACCAATTTTGAGTTGGCGGACTAACTTTGGATTTCTAGGATTTCTAGGCCACGGCCCATTTTAACACATGAATACTTTATTTATGCAAAATATACTGTACAAAGTTTAATATTAAATATGCAAATTTCCACCACCACACACATTTTTCCATTTATCACTCTAAATTGATGGAGAAAAATGAATATTCTGTTTTTGGCTTTACTCCCCGCAATATTGGCTCATGTTCGTACACATATTGGTAAAATTTTAACTTTTTCGTCAAAAATTGAAATTCAGCTTGACGAGAGCTTCAATTTGAGTATAATCATGCATAGAATCGCTTTGATTCAAAAAATTGAAAAAATTTAGGGTCCCACCACGAAAGCATTCAAATCTTAAGTAATTATACTTAATTTGAAGCTTAAGACGCTGAGAAAAATTAATTTAATTTAAGATTAAATTTGATACATAAAAATTAGAAAAAGTTCGAAAATTTCAATTTTTTTTTGAAAATTTTTTAGCAAGTAAAAAAAAATTAAATTTGATTGTTACTAGAAATTATATAAAATTTGGAATTCAGTGTATTCCTAGCTTTCATTTAAGTATAATCTTGCCTGCATTCCCTCCGGTTTGAAATTTTGGGTCCCACCACGAAATCGGCAGGTTTTCGTGGCGGGACCCGGAAATGTTCAAATTTGAGCAAAGTAGGTCATGATTATACTTAAATTGAAGCTCTCTGTGAGCTAAATTCAAATATTTCTAAATAAATTTTTTAACATTTTTTTCCAGATTGTTCCTGTCCGAAATTTATCGAAACCTATTCCGCCGAAGGCTCTTTTAGTATTGATCTCTATGCGACACTGGGCCCCGTTGAACATATCGACTACAGTAACCAATGTAGTGACGTCACTGTAACCTGCACATCTTACTCATCCACGTGGAATTCCAATGCGTGGGCGGTGTATAATGGAACGATGACGTCATTGTTGAGTATGACGTCACGGGTTTGGTGTGAAGGAGACACGTGGCATGTAGAGATGAAGAAGAGTGGAGAGACGCAGATTTGGAGTGATATATCGGTGTATTGCCAGTCATATCGATTTAGATAAATGATACTTGAAAACTTTTTTTATAGCTAAAATTTTTTATACAAATTTTTTGAAATTTTGTTTTTGATCTAAATTTTTTTCATTGCTCATTTTTCTTTAAATCTATTTTAAAATTTAAATTCAGCGTGTTCTCAGCTTCAATTTAAGCCTAATCATGATCTGCCTTGCTAAAATTTGAAAATTTTCGGGTCCCGCCACGAAAACCTAGCCGATTTCGTGATGGGACCCAAAAGTTCGAATCGGAGGGAATACAAGCATGATTATACGTAAATGAAAACTAGAAATACACTAAATTCAACATTTTATATTATTTCTAGTTAAAATTGAATTTAATTACTTTACGTGCTAAAAAATGTTCAAAAAAGATTCTGAAAAATTCGAAAATTTTGAACTTTTTCTATTTTTTATCTATCAAAAGTTTTCATGTTTTCTACTCAAATGGAGTATAATAATGTCCATATTTGCTGAAATTTTTTAGAATTTTTGGGTCCCACCACGAAAATCCCCCTGGGTACTGTAGTTTCCGTGGCTGGACCCAGAATTGGAGCAACCTAGTCATGATTATATATATATATATAATTAAAGCTCTTGATGAGCTGAATAAAAATCGTTATGCTGAGAACAAAAACCCTGCGCAAAAACCCATTTGACCTCTGCGTGATAATTCCTTTGATTTCAGTATAATCACGACTATTTATATTCCCTCCTATTTCGATTTTTGGGTCCTGCGATTAAATCTGCCAGTGGTACTGTATGTTTTCGTGGCGGGACCCGAAAATTTTTTATGTGGATGGCTTTACGCATGATTATACTTAATTTAAAGCTTAAGACGCTGCGAAAAAATTAAATTCGATAGATAAAAGTTAGAAAAAGTTCGAAATTTTTGAATTTTTAAAACTAAAAAAAAACATTTTGAAAATTTTTTAAGACTAGAAATAATATAAAATTTGGAATTCAGTGTATTTCTAGCTTTTATTTAAGTATAATCACGACAATATATCCCCTCTAATTTCAATTTTAAATTCCGCCAAGAAGTCTCCCGAGGTATTGTAGTTTTCGTGTTGGGACCCAAATTTGTTCCATATTCGTCACGTTTATGCTTAAATCAAAGCTAGAAGCAAGCTGAATTCAATTTTCATATTCTTAAAGTTTAGAGACAGGTGGTTTTTAAATTTTCAGGGTATAAAACTTCTGCTCCCCGCAAAAAAAGTTTGTTACCCAGTCAAAGAGAAAATCTTTTTATTTTTCATTTCCGGTGGGCCTTCTTCTCTTTTTTTTAATTCTACTCTGAAAAAAAAAATGCAAATGCACATTCGTTTTCCAATTTGTGTCCCCCTTTATAAACATGTGTGAGAAAATGCGTATTTGTGCTCCATGAGCAAGAATATTATCGACTTTTTCATATTTCAAATGATAGGAATGAGGAGGATTACCTTAAGCCGCTTTAATGTGGTGTTCCGTTTTATGATTTGTCAAGTGGAGCTTTACGGAAAAAAATGTTTTTTTTTGGATTTCCAGGCCACCACGTATTGTGTGGTGGCCTACTTTTATTTTATTTTAATGGAGAAATAAATTTGAATTATGGTGGCTTTTTCAGAATTTAAAAGTGCCGATTTTCAGCCGATTTTTTTGCATTTTAAATTGGTGGCCTAGAAAACCAAATTCTAGATTTTCTAGGCCACAGTGTTCCCAGGTTGTAGAACCAATTGGGTCAAGCTAGGGACACATTTTAAAATTTCAAAAATGTTTTTTTATGATACCTTAATGTCGGTGGCCGAACTTATTGGTTTCTAGGCCATCAACTTAAAAATAGAATAACTCTTTTCACTTATTAGTTTTTGATGAATTAAAAATTACTGTAGCTATGAAAATTCCTTTATCATTTTCTGAGATCATTTTTTAGGTCATGGCCTAACTTTGGTTTTCTAGGCCATCAACTTGAATTTTGGAAAAGCAAATTCAGTGGCCGAAGTTATGGGCCACCAAAAACTTGCACAACTTGCATAAAACATTTTAATATGATTCAAAGACCAAATTTGTCCACAAAACAATTTTAAGTCACGGTTTAAAGTTGGTTTTCTAGGCCACCAAATTTTAAAAAAATCAGTGGTAAAAAAAAATGTTTTCTAGGCCATCAATATAACCATCGTAACTATGCTTTAAATCAATTATTTTTAATTTTGCAAACTGGGAACAATTTTCATGGCCTAACTTTTCACATTTCTATACCACCAACTTTCTTTTTGTGGCCTAAAATGTTAGGGGGTTTCTAGGCCACGAACCCTGGTAAAAATGCTCATTTGTGAGCCAATTTAGTAGAGATTAAGCGTGCTTGTTTCAATTTTACATTAGGCCAGATGCAAATCTTGTTTTCTCCGTGGCCGTGCCCTTTTCTGAATGCTCTGCCGACGGAGCACACATACACAAAAGAGCACAAGACCTAGGCCAAATTGAGTTGAGCTTTGAGCTCTTTATCTCTTTTTTGGAGCACACACACACACACACATCTAATTTGAAGTGCTTGTAAATGTTAGGTGAATCTTTGTTTCTTTTTTTTTTTTGAGATTTTTTTTTGCTTCATTTCGAATTATTTTTTAAATATGTTTCTCGTTCAATCGGGAGAGTAATATTTTTAAAATCTATTGCATTTTTCAATTTTTAAAAATGTTAGTTTTCCACCAAGTTACACCCATTTAAAGTTGATGGCCTAGAAATCCGAATTTGGAATTTTCTAGGCCACCGAATTTAATATAATCAATTTGTATAATATTTTCGCAGTGTTCCAAATATTTTTTTTTAGAATTCGAATATATTAATTTTGAAGCAAGTCATGAGCAATTTAAGTTGGTGGCCTAAAAATCCAAAAATTTCTAGGCCACCGAAATAAAAACAGTAAATTTTATAGTCCACAGAGCTTTGCGTATTCTGTATGTTCCAGTTTTCAAAATTCAAAAATAATAGTTTCTCGACAAGTTATAGCGATTTAGAGTTGGCGGCCTAGAAAAAAGTAAGGCCACCATTTTTTTTTCGCCAAACCTTGGCAAAAACCGTTATTTTTTTCCTTTTAGAACATCTTTAGAAAATCTGTTTCTTCGAATATTGATGTTGGTGGCCTAGTTTTTCACATTTTGGTTTTCTAGGCCACTTTGTTCGTGGCCTAGAAAGCCAAGTCTTCAAAAATTAGACAAAACGAATAATGCTTTTTTCAGACATTGAAGATTTTGATTTTGAAGAGAGTTTTAACGATTTTCTGTTCATGGCCTAGAAATTTTAACTGGGAAAGTTAGGCCATCAACTTAAAATTGCTATAACTTTGAGGAAAATCCAAAATTTTAAATTCTGAAAACTAAGTCACGGACCGTCTGCTCTTCAAGTTTTGAAGTTGGTGGCCTAGAAATCCAAAATTTGGGTTTCTAGGCCACCAAACTCCACATGCCGAAACTTGGCTCCAAATTCGAGTTTTTGAAATTGTGAACCTCCACCAATATAAGAAATTTGTACGCTGTAAGCTCTACAATTAGTTTCGAGGGTGGTGGCCTAGAAATCCAAAATTTGGTTTTCTAGGCCACCAACTTTAAACCGTCGTAACTTGGCTCAAACTCGATGTTTTTTGCATCTGTAAACAGCAAAAACCTTGTTTTCAAGTTTTCAAGAAAACCTCTATACTACTGAAGCCTCTTTTTTGTATCAAATTTCATTTTGTGATTCTTTTCTTGCTCCAGTCTCCGGCTTTTTTCAACTTTTTTCACACATTCTTCTTCAGTTTTTTGTGCCATTTTTCTCCTTTTTTGCCTATTGTCCTGAAAAAAGAAGGATGAACCCCACGAGATAAAATAATTATCCCCTCTTCCCCTTGCGGTGAGCACTGGCTCAGCTCCCTATCCGATTTCAAAATTTTTCAACAATTTTTCCTTTTCATTTCTTCTTCCTGCTTATCTCCTTGCATTTTTGATTAATTTTTCTCGAAAAATTGACCTGAAACGCCATTTTTTAGTTGGTGGCCTAGAAATCCAAAGGTTGATTTTCTAGGCCATCAGTCTTAATAATCTAGTTTTGCGGCTTCAACTCCCAGAAATCCAAGTAGATTTTTGAAACTCAAATTTATTGATTTTGAAGCAAGTTACAAGCAGTGAAAGTTGGTGGCCTAGAAACCCAAATTTCGGATTTCTAGGCCACAAATTTCACAATTTGTAGAATAATTGGTAGCTAGTATTTCACAGTTTTAAAAAACGGCAATATTGAAGTGAGTTATGACAGTTTTAAGGCCATGGCCGAACTTTTTCCAGTGGATTTCTAGGCCGCCAACAGGCCAACACAAAATCGGTAAAACTCGGTTCAAAATTACAATTTTCATATCATAAAACGAAATTTGAAATGCTGAGAGATTTAGCTACTAAAATACTACATTAAAGTTGGTGGCCTAGAAAAATCGCATTTTGGATTTCTAGACCATCAACTTTAAATTCTTGTAACTGGCTGCAAACACAACATTTTCGAGTTCTGAGAAGATATTTGGAATAGGGAAAACCTACGAAACGTCTTTTTTTTTTAACTTGCCTTGATTTTCTACCCCTAGAATTCCTAGGTGGCCTAGAAATCCAAACTTTGGAATTCTAGGCCACTACATTCCCAGTTTGTAGAGCAACTTTTAACTAACTAGCAACACGTCTTAAACTTTAGAAATGCTAATTTAAAGCAAATTATGATACATTAAAGTCGGTGGCCGAACTTTTGGGTTTCTAGGCCATCAACTTAAAATTAGCATAACTCTCTTCAAACTTATCAGTTTTTTATAAACAAAAAACTGATTTTTATGTGAATATACGTTCTATTATCTCCCACAACAAAATGTTATGCTATGGCCTAACTTTGGCTTTCTAGGCCATCAATTTAACATTCCCATAACTCTGCTCAAAGTGCACATTTTTCAGTTTTTGAAAAGCCAAAATGGGCGGCTCACAATCTACAACAAGCTCTCGAGCCGCAAAATTCAGCGGAACCAATAGTGCGAACCGCCGGAGCGTCCGAGCAGTCCGAAGTGCTCCGGCCACTGAGCTCAACGCGCGGCGTGCCACTTCGTGTCGGAATACCAACAGGAATGTCAAGGAATTTTCAAAGTTTTGGAGTGATGGTAAATAACTTTTTTTTGTCTTTAAAAAAATTGAGCTTTGAGGAAAAAAAATTTTAAAGAAAATTTTTTTTTCTGAAAATTCTAAATTTTTATGTTTTTTTTTCGAATAACTTTTTTAAAAATTTTAGCGGGCTCTATAAATAGATCAAAATCGTCCAATAGAGCATCAATGAAGCAGAAGCAGAATGGAAACGGAAGCATACGCCGAAACCGAACACAGTGTGAGCTTTATAACTGAAATATCTCAAAATCTGGAATAGCTGTCGAAAAGTTTTTAACTAGTAAATTGTAGAGCTCTTTGTGCTTAACAAATTCTCAGATGGCAACTTTTTGGTATCATTTTGCTCCGCGGAGTTATAGCCGTTTAAAGGAGCATTGGAGATTGGAGCAGCTGGCTTTAAAGCTTGATAACTCTTCCAATAAAAGTGTTATCAAAAAGTTGTCAACTAACCATTTGTAGGGAATTCTTAGCTGAACAAATTATTAATTGACAATTTTTTCATATCACCTTGCTCCGCGGAGCTAGGATGCTCAGAAGAGATCCCGTAATCCTTGGAGGCTCGCCTCTAAATTTAAAATTTTTCCAGCCGTAGACGTCCGCCGAGCATCAAACTGTCTCCCGGTCCCCGGTACCCCGTCAACTATCCCGAATCCACAATTAACTCAGCGAAGAGCCACAAGTTTCCGAAGCAATGGTTCTTCCACGTCATCAACGCTTACTGTGAACGGAGAGGGGAGGAAGTCGAGGAAGGGGAGCACTACGGAGCTGCTCACACCGAATTCTGCACGATCTGATATTTATTCAATAGAGGTACGGTGGACGGTCACGAGGGTTTTTGAATTTTGGAAAAATATTGATTTTGAAGAGAGTTATGAAGGTTTGAAGTTGGTGGCCGAACTTTGAGTTTCTAGGCCACCAATTTTTGATGTTGTAGAACTAGCATAATCAAGTTTGTTCCCAATTTCAAAAACTCTCAAAATTACGCCAAGTGATGCAAATTTTAAGTTGGTGGCCTAGAATTCACAAATTTCGGATTTCTAGGCCACCACCTTCAAATTGGCATAACTTGGCGGAGAATTGAGTTTTTTTTTTGAAATTTAAAAACTGGAACAAACTTGCAAAAATGTGTTTTACAATGTCGTCAAATCTGGTGGCCTGGAAACCCAATATGAAAAAGTTAGGCCACCAATTTCAAACTTCGTAATTTGTTTCAACAGTGATTTTTTTGTTGAAAATTCAAAAATCACCACCGTAAAACTCTTTATTTCGGCAGCATTGAACTAAGAACAATGGCCTAGTTTTCCAAAAACTTGGTTTTCTAGGCCATCAACTTCAAGCCGTTGTAACTTGGCTCAAACCCCATATTTTTTGAGATTTTCAAAAGCTATTGTTTTCATAAAACGTTGAAAATTAGAGGGGTGGCCTAGAATTTTAACTTGTAGGTTTTCTAGGCCACCAAAGCATTTTTCAATTTTATCGATATTTTTGCGCAAAAAAACGAATTTTAACTCGAGTTTTCTCAAAAAAATCAATAAATAATCGATTTTTGCAGTTCAACCAAGCGGCGATCGCTGCCGCTCGTCTGAAACGCCTCTCGCTGACACCGTACCCGGACCCCCAGCTGCCGCGTCTCTCCCCATTACAACAACAACAGCCACATCATCGATCGAATTCCACAAAGAAGAGTGTGACGTCATCCGTCAGCCCAAAACCGCGCACACAACAGCCACGTGGCAAAAGCAACAGCAGCAACAATCATCTAAAATCTCCAGAAACTGCGATTTATTAATGAAGATTTTATATATATATATAAAAAACGATAAAATTTTGAATTTAACTTTTTTTTCATTCAGGTTTTCAGGGGAAATCTGCAAAATTCACCGAAAAAAACTTTTAAAATTTGAAATTCGCGGTGTAATGCATTAATGCACCGGGAATGCGCCAAGGCCTCTTGCTGGCGCACTCGAGGATCACCGCGCGCACGAGAAACGCGCAAACAAAAAACGCAGTGTTTTTCGCGTTTTTCATCGATTTTCCATCGTTTCTCCTCGTTTTTTTCTCATGTTTTCTTCTTTTTTTCTTCTTTTTTCATTAAATTTATTGATTTTCAGCGTAATTTCAACGAGTTACTCAATAAAAATGACCGACGAGACTGAAAATGTGCCGAAAACCGAGCAGGAGGTCCCAAATGACCCGGAGTCTGAAAAGGAAGTGAAAGAAGATGCAAAGGAGGAGGTAAAGGTACGTTTTTCTTGGGTTTTTTACTTAAAATATTTATAATTTCAGGATCTAATCCCCGAATTCTACTCTCAACACGGCGGAGACCCACGTTTGATCGATATCGCCGCGTAATGATGCAAAATCGGCCGAATTTTTCCAAAAAACTTTGATTTTTTCAGGTCTGTCTGGCTTTCTGGCATCCCAACTGACTTCATCACGGATACCTATGAGCAATTCTGCGAGACCATCAAGAATATCATGAAAATGGGTCATAAGCTCGATGTTTCCACGGTTTCAAAGGTAAAATCGGCGAGAAAAATGGGTTTTTTGAATTAAAAATTGCGGTTTCAGATCGTCCGAATTCCGAATCTGGACAGCAACGCCAAGAATTCGGTATTTTATACTATTAATAAGAATTTTCAGACAAAAAACAAGCATAAAATGCGTTTTAGGCAGTGCTTTTCAAGAAAATGCGCGATTTTCAAGTGGAAAATGCTTGTGTTGAGCTCAATTTATCGAAAATTACGTGGAAATCCAAGAATTTAGGCTAAAAGTGGCTCGAAAATCAAGCTTTCGAGTCGAAATTTCAAGAAAGTGCAGAGAAAGAGAGAGAAATTCACCTTTTTCGGAGGATTTTTCACAAAAATTCTGCCTTCTGAGCCAAAATTAGTTCTGAATTCAAATTTTTTTTTTTGATGATTTTTCACTCGACGTGGGGGGAAAAGCTTAAAATTCAAGTTTTTAAGCTTTAAATAACCTTCTAGATTACATTTTAAAGGGGATTTTCACGGAAAAAGAACGATTTCTCACAATAAAACTGGAGTTTATAGCAGAATTTGGATAGGAAACGCTTGAAAGTCAAGTTTTTAAGCTCAAATTTCAAGAAAATAGACTCAAAATTTAAATTTTCGTCGGTTTTTCCCAGAAAATCCAGTTATTCGTGCCGGAAATGGCCTAAAATTCAAAAAAAAAACTGGAAATTCATAATTTCTGACGAAAAATTGCGATTTTCGAGCCAAAACTCGTCCCATTTCAGCCGACAATGGCTCAAAACTCGAGTTTTAAGCCTAAAATTACAGTTTTTAAGGGATTTTCACAAAAAATTCCAGGGTTTGCAGCCGAAAATAGCTCAAAACTCAAGATTTTAAGGGTTATGGTTATCACTTCCAAAATAGCCTGAAAATTAACGTTTTCAAGCCAAAATTCAAGTTTTTAGGCGATGATTTTTCACAAGAAAACCTCAAAATTCAAGTTTTTAATGGTATTTCAATTCAAAAAAGAGCTGAAAATGCACAGAAATTTCTGCCGAGAAATTGTGAAAATTTTCAAGCCAAATCTTCTCTCCAATATCTCCTCATCCATATGTGGCTTCATATTACAGGAACATGCTCTGCGAGCGCTAATCTGTTTCTCAGACAAGAAGCACATTTATCGAATGATGACACGTGAAGCCGAGTTTGCGAAAGAAGAAATGAAAGTGGAATTGATTGAAGAATTGCCGTCAGACGCGTTGGAAATCAGTGAAGACGATAAATGTCTGCTTTTGAACGGACTTGTCGAAGCTGAAGACGCTGGAGATGATGTTGATGTTGGTGGTGGAGATGACGATGAAATTGATGAATTAATGGATCATGATGATGAAGGAGGGCATGATGAACATGAAGAAGATGAAGAAAGTGATGTTAAAAAGGAGGAGGAAAAAGGTTCGCAGAAGCAGCAGCTGGAAAAATGCATTTTTTGGAGGGATTTTGACCCAGAAATGGGGGTTTTCGGTGAAAAATGACCCCGGAATGCTCTCAAAACTAGAAAAACATCAAGTTTTTGCGGTTTTCATACCTCAGAAGTGAGCATTTTGGCTTGAGAAAACCATCCGTGCGCGGTTTTGTTACCTAAATCAGCAGCAACAACTGGAAAAATGCAGTTTTTGGAGGAATTTTGAGACCCGGACACTTGAAAATCACTCAGAAATGGGGATTTTTGGTTGAAAATGCTCTCAGATGATTTTCATTGCTAAAAAATGCCTCAGAAATGAGCATTTTGGCAGAAGAAAACCATCAGCGCGCGGCTTTGCACGGTTTTGACGCCAAAATCGGCTATTTTTTTTTGGTTTTCCAACTTAAAATCGCATTGAGTGGTCGTTTTAATCATTTTTTTTGGGGATTACTGGACATCGGTCACAATTTGTCTCCCTGAAGAAGAAAAAAGTGGTTTTGGCACCTAAAATCACTCAGAAATGGGTATTTTTCAAGCTAAAAACCGATAATTTCGACTTTTGGCTCCGAATATGCATTTTTCGGAGGGATTTTGGCTCGAAAATCACCCGGAAATGGGGGTTTTCGGTGGAAAAAGACCCCAGAATGCTTTCAAAACTAGAAAAAGACATCAAGTTTTTGCGGTTTTCATGCCTCAGAAATGAGCATTTTGGCTTGAGAAAACCATCAGCGTGCGGCTTGTTTTTGCCACCTAAAACCACCCAGAAATGAGGTATTTTTGGTGAAAAAAGACCTCAGGATGCGCTAAAAACTAGAAAATATCAAGTTTTCATGGTTTTCGTAGCTGAAAAATGCCTTAGAAATGAGGATTTTAGCAGAAAAAAACCATGAGCGCGGTTTTGTACTACGGTTTTTGGCACTAAATCGGCTATTTTTTGGGTTTTGAACCTAAAATCGTCGTTTTTAGAGAGAGAAAACCATAAAATGGTTTTAAAATTTCTTTTTAAACCATTTTTTGGAGATTCATCACAATTCGCCTCTGAAGCAGTCGATTTTTTGATTTTGGCATCTAAAATCACTCAGAAAAGGGCGTTTCGGGCTAAAAAGTCGATAATTCGAATTTTGGCGCCGAATATCACTCAGAAATGGGTATTTTGGTCCAGAATGGCTTTCAGAAGGTATTTTTGCTCCGAACAGAGAGAAGCGACGCAGAATTTCTCAAATTTGTGGTTTTAGCGCCCGAAATCATTCCGAAAAATCATGAATGCCATCAAAAATGAGCATTTTCGATGACAAGAATTTTGTCTTAAAAGCTCCAAATTCCAATGAAAATCATCAATTTTTCGTTTTTCAGGCAGCGAAAAGAAGGAGAAGAAGCCTGAGCCGCCAAAGAAGAAGGTTTACGAAGATGAAGATGAGAAGGCTCCGTTTGAAATGTATTGGGATGGAGCTCCGGAATTCCAGTGGAGATGTATGTGAAAATCCACAATTTTCACACTGAAAATTTTAACAATTTTCCTTTTTAAAATATAAAAAATCACGATTTTTCACTCAAAAACACCAAACAATCGTTATTTTTAACCCCTAAAACCACAAAATGACACAGTTGTCCTTTAAAAAGTTCGAAAAATCCCCCAAAAATTTCAATTTTTCTCTCAAAAACACCATATAATTCCGATTATTTTATTTTTAAAAACCCCCAAAAAAATCATAATTTTTGTTAAAATTCTGAAAAAAAAACACTGAAATTTAATAATTTTTATATAAAAACCTCTCAAAAAATTTCAATTTTTCTCTCAAAACCACCAAAAATACATCGTTTTTTTTTCCTAAAGCTTCAGCTCCAAAAACACTTCGATTTTCATTTAAAACCCTAAAAATTCCGATTGTTTACTTAAAAAAAAAACGGAAAAATATCGATTTTTAATTACAAACCTTCAGAAAAATTCTGATTTTTCACTTGAAAAAAAAACACCGAAATTTTATATTTTGATATAAAAACCTCAAAAAATTCCAATTTTTATTTAGAACCCTCAAAAATTCTGATTTTTTATTTAAAGACCTTGAAAATTCCGATTCTTCCCTGAAAAATCCCGATTTTTCACTCATAAAAACTCCAAAAAACCCGATTTTTCACTTAAAAAACTCCAAAAATCCCGATTTTTTACTCAAAAACTTCAGAAAACCCGATCTTTCACTCAAAAACTTTTTTAAAAAACCCGTTTTTCACTCAAAAACTTTGATTTTTCACTTAAAAACTTCAAAAAAATCCATTTTTTTCACTCAAAAACTCCAAAAAACCCAATTTTTCACTCAAAAACTCCAAAAACCCTCAAAACCTTTACCATGTTTTGCAGTATGCGAAGGACCACGCGACGAGAAAAAGCTGATAATCGATAATTTGTTGTGGGCCGATTTGAACAATGTCTTCATCTACCGTACAATTCAAAAATCGACAACGTGTGAAATCAACTTTCCGACTCGTTTCAATTCCGATGGAAATCGTACGTGTCACGGAAAACTGACACTCTTTTTCCCGGGAAATGTTGCAATTATGGATGAGGCACTGAAGCATTTGGTCTATTTCCGTAGTGGAGATGGAAGAAGAATTAAAGTTTTTCTGCCACAAACCACAGTTTCTTTGAAACGAAAAGAGGAATTCGAGGGAAAACTCGGAAGAGTTATTAAGCCGACCGAACGAATGATGCAGTTGATTGTGAAGATCCTTCCTGACGGTTATACTCCGACGCTGGATGAAGCTTGTGCTTGGTTCCCACTTCAAGCCGTTATTCAGTGTGATTTGGTTAATGATGAGATGGGGTGAGCAAGAGTTTTGTGGCTGAAAATAGCTTAAAATTGATTAAAAATAGCTGAAAATTCACTAAAACTAGCTTAAAATAGACGAAAAATAGCTTTAAAATTCACTAAAATAGCTTAAAATTGACTGAAAATAGCTTAAACTTGACTGAACATTCAAAAAAAAATAGCTTAAAATTTAAGAAAATTGTCTGAAAGTAGCTGAAAATAGACTAAAAATAGCTTAAAATTGACTGAAAATAGCTGAAAATTCACTAAAACTAGCTTAAAATAGACTAAAAATAGCTTAAAATTCACTAAAATAGCTTTAAATTGACTGAAAATAGCTTAAACTTGACTGAAAATTCACTAAAATAGCTTAAAATTTAAAAAAAATTGACTGAAAGTAGCTGAAAATAGACCAAAATATCCTGAAAATAGACTAAAAATAGTTTTAAATTGATTGAAAATAGCATAAAATTCACTAAAATTAGCCTAAAATAGAATAAAAATAGCCCAAAATTCACTAAAAATAGCTGAAAATAGACTGAAAATTGCTTTAAAAATTACTGAAATCGCAGAAAATAAGATAAAATTTACTTTGAAAAAACGGTGTAATTCGCTTAAAAATTTATGGAAAAAGCGTAAATTTTCTTGAAAATTGCTAAGAATGAAAGGAGGAAAATGACAATTAATAGCTGAAATTTGAGAGAATTAACTGAATTTCTATTCAATTCTCAAGTTTTTCAATGAAATCTCACAAAAAATTTGAAAATCATCTGAAATTCTGCAAAAAAAAAGTAGAATAAACTGTGAAAAATCTGCTGAAAATTCATCATTTTACTTAAAGGAGGACTAACGGTTCGGACGATTTCGAACGTATAGACCCAAAATGAGCTCAAATGAATGAATTTCGTAATGAAACTGCTCAAAAATTTTTCAAAAATTTTTTATGGCGGTTCAAAATTTGGAAAAAATTACACGGATTTTAGCTAAAATCACGATTTTTTCCCATTTTTCCGTGTCACATCTGTTCGAAGTTGGATTTTTTGGAATTATCATCCTTTATTGCATATATTATTTGGTAGTTTATCTTATTTAATTTCGTTGATTAAGGTACATTTAAAGCCGATAGGTAGCCAAAAATCATCGAAATTGGTTACCTATCGGCTTTAAATGTACCTTAATCGACGAAATTAAATGAGATTAATCACCAATATATGTAATAAAAGGACGATAATTCCAAAAAATTCAACTTCGAACAGATGTGACACGAAAAAACGAGAAAAATTCATGATTTTAGCTAAAATCAGTGTAATTTTTTCCAAATTTTGAACCGCCATAAAAAATTTTTGAAAAATTTTTGAGCAGTTTCATTACGAAATTCATTCATTTGAGCTCATTTTGGGTCTATACGTTCGAAATCGTCCGAACCGTTAGTCCTCCTTTAAGTAAAATGATGAATTTTCAGCAGATTTTTCACAGTTTATTCTACTTTTTTTTTGCAGAATTTCAGATGATTTTCAATTTTTTGTGAGATTTCATTGAAAAACTTGAGAATTGAATAGAAATTCAGTTAATTCTCTCAAATTTCAGCTATTAATTGTCATTTTCCTCCTTTCATTCTTAGCAATTTTCAAGAAAATTTACGCTTTTTCCATAAATTTTTAAGCGAATTACACCGTTTTTTCAAAGTAAATTTTATCTTATTTTCTGCGATTTCAGTAATTTTTAAAGCAATTTTCAGTAAATTTTAAGCTATTTTAGTGAATTTTAAGCAATTTTCAGTCTATTTTCAGCTATTTTTGGTGAATTTTGGGCTATTTTTATTCTATTTTAGGCTTCGAAATCGTCCGAACCGTTAGTCCTTTAAAATTCAATACTTTTTTCCAATAAATTTTCCAATTTTTCAGAAATCCGTGTGCAGTTGTAAAATTCGAGACAGCCGAAGAAGCTGTGGCCGCTCACGCTGGAAAATCCTTTGTGACAATTGTCCAAAAATCGATGATAACTGTAAAGGATTCGGAAGGAAATGAGAAAGAAGAAGAGAAAGAGACGGAGACACACTGCAATGTTTTCATGAGAGGAGGTATAATAATGGGGTTTTAGACGGAAAATTGACGATTTTTGGGTCTGAAAATGTGAAAACTGGCCGCGGGAAACGCATTTTTCAACCAAAAAATCATGAAATTTGAGCTAAAATATCACAATTTATGATTAAAAAAGGTAAAAAACACGTATTTTATTGTAAAAATATCTGAAAATCTCAAATTTCAGCCAAATTTTGACCCAAAACTTGTGTATTTTGAAGATTTTTGCTCTAAAAATCGAAAATATACTGAAATTATATTTCTTCTGCACAGTTTTCTCTAAAACAACGAGAAATTAATGCATTTTTTACCCGAAAATCGAGTTTTTAAAGTTATAATTGCTTTTTTTTGTGATTTTTGACAATTTTTTCGACTGAAATGCACGAATTTTGTCTGGAACTACATTATTTTCCACTAAAAATCGTCAAAAATTAAACGAATTTGGCTGAAAATTGAGCAATTTCAGCTGAAAATCGCTTTAAAATCTCAGCTTTGACGATTTTGTTTTGGAATTCCAAAAAATCTAATTTTTCTCAACGTTTTCCTCAAAATTTAACATTTTTCGAGGATGTTCGCTCGAAAAATTGACCGAAATTGAACGAATTTGATGAAAAATTTGCAAATTTCAGCTTAAAATCGTTTGAATTCCTCAGATTTTTGCCGTTTTTTGTCTGAAATTTATGAATTTTGGCTCGAAATTCATTATTCTCCAGTAAAAATCCCCAAAAATTGGCAAGTTTTGCTGAAAAATTCTCTCAAAAAATTTATAAAATCATTCGAAATTCAGCTTTTTTTAATCAAAAAATTGTCTAAAATTGGGCAATTCTAGCCCAAAATCGCTAAAAAATTTCAGTTTTGACGATTTTTCTTCTGGAATTTCGAGAATTTTAATATTTTCTCTTCCCATTCTTCTTCCTGCTGCTGCTGACGATTTATTTATTATTGGAAAAAATTGTTGAAATTGGAAAAATTTTTTCCTCTGCGATAACATTTAAACAGGTGGCCGGGGGCATATTGGTTTGAGTCAATATCAGAACAAAACTTTTTTTTCAATTTTATTTGTTCATTTGCTCACTCCCCCGCATACTGTCTATATATTGGTACACAATTGTCAATTTTTGGGCTCATTTTTCACATTTTCCGATTGAAAATGTCATATTTTCGACTTTAAAACTGGAAAATTCTTGAATTTTTGAAACACTGAAATTCACATTTTTCTGTTAAAAAAAATCAAATTTTCAGCTCAAAAACTTAAAAATCGTTTACCTTAAAACATTACCTTAAACATTACCTCAAAACCTTAAACATAGTTTTTTTTGTTGCTGAAAGTTGGAAAATTGGTGATTTTTCACTTTTTCTGTTAAAAAACAAATTTGCCACTTAAAAAAGTTTTCACCAATTTCCCGCAATTTTGGCTTAAAGGTGGAGTACCGAAATTTGAGACTCTGCTTTTTTTAGACCGAAATTGGTCCAAAACTACCGAATTTCGTAATGAGACGTTCTGAAAATTGTTCAAAAAAAAGTTGTGGCGGTTCAAAGTTCGGCAAAATAAGGCCCATTTTCAGCTAAATCAAAAATTTTTCCAACTTCTTGGTGTCGCAACGCCTGGAACCTAATTTTTATTTATTCATCACTTTTGAATAAATATTGTGGTCTTTGAGTGGGCGTTTATTCGTTGTTTTAAGTACATTTATGGTCAGTGGGGCACAAAATGTAACTTTTATTTGTGCCCCAAAAAAAAAAAAAAACCATAAATGTGCGTAAAACAACGAATAAACGCCCACTCAAAGACCACAATATTTATTAAAAAAGTGATGAATAAATAAAAATTAGGTTCCAGACGTTGCAACACCGAGAAGTTGGAAAACATTTTGATTTTAGCTGAAAATTGGCCTTATTTTGCCGAATTTTGAACCGCCATAACAATTTTTTGAACAATTTTCAGAACGTCTCATTACGAAATTCGGTAGTTTTGGACCAATTTCGGTCTAAAAAACCAAGTGAAAAATCACTAATTTTCCAACTTTCAGCAAAACAAAAACTATGTTTTAAGGTAAAAATATACGATTTTTACGTTTTTGAGCTGAAAATTTGATTTTTTAACAGAAAAATGTGAATTTCAGTGTCAAAAATTCAAGAATTTTCCAGTTTTAACTCATCGTTCTATACTCTCACACCACCTTTAAAAATTCAGAAAATATTGAATTTTCTGAAAAAAAAACTTTAATTTTTCAATGAATTTCCAAATTTGTCGTCGCAGAAAATTTCGGTTTTCCTCCGCATTTTCCTAATGATATGAGTGAGAAAATTGGCAATTTTTGTGTGGAAAATATCATAAATTTCAGAATTTTGGATCTTTAAAGTAAATTTTTTTATGAAATTATCAATTTTTGGCTCGAAAATGAGTTATTTTCCGCTTTTTTTTTTGAGTGAAAATAATTTTCGAGCCAAAAATTGATAAGGCTCTAGCTTGAAATTAGGTAGATTTTTGTATTATATCCACGATTTTTCCGTTTTTTAAATGCGAAAATTGAACATTTTCCAGCAAAAATTGAGATTTTTGGGGACTAAATTAACCGTCGGTTTATCGAATTTAAAAATTCTAAATGCTTGATTTTACGAGCTGTTAAAAACTTGAAAAAAAAATCAGAAAATGTGGAATTTTTCTACAAATAATACCACTGCAACTTTTTCCTCACGAGGGACGAAAAGTGGTTTCTAGGCCATGGCCGAGGGGCCGACAAGTTTCAGCGGCCATTTATCTTGCTTTGTTTTCCGCCTGTTTTCTTTCGTTTTTCACAGCTTTTTCCCGTTTTTTCTTATTAAAACTGATAAATAAATACTTTTTGCAGATGCTAAAACAATTTCCAAGTTAAAAAATTGTGAATTCAGTCGGCAAGTAGCAGTGAAAGTGGCCATTGTAATATGATGGATTACGGGAATACAAAACCTAAACTTTTTCTGGAACATGATACATATGCTGCTTAAATGCTGAGACTACCTGATTTTCATAACGAGACCGCTGAAAAAGTTTTGAGGTTTTCAAAATTCAACTTTTTGTGAGAAAATCTCGACTTTTTCACCAAAAAAGTTGAATTTTGGAAACCTCAAAACTTTTTCAGCGGTCTCGTTATGAAAATCAGGTAGTCTCAGCATCTAAGCAGCATATGCATCATGTTTAAGAAAAAATTTAGGTTTTGTATTCCTGTAATCCATCATATTACAATGCCCACTTTCACCGCTGCTTGCCCACTGAATACATGATTTTTTTACTTGGAAATTGTTTTAGCATCTGCAAAAAGTATTTATTTATTAGTTTTAATAAGAAAAAACGGAAAAAATCGATGAAAAACGAAAGAAAACAGGCGGAAAATAAAGCAAGATAAATGAAGCAAGAAAAAACGGCCCCTCGACCATGGCCTAGAAACCACTTTTCCTCGTCCCTCGTGAGGAAAAAGTTGCAGTGCCTCCAAACCCCTAAATTTTCCTGTTTTTTTTTCAGTTGAAGCTCATTTCGGCTCTCTGCTCACCTATTATGATCAACGTAAGAAGGTATTGGAGCAACGAAAAAAGACGGCTTCAACAGGATCCCAACAACGTCCACAACAAGCCGGCGGAAAACGTCAGGCTGGCTCAACAATTCGTGGACCGGCTCAGAAGAAACGTGCTCCATCGCCATCGCCAAAGCGGGGAGGACACAAGGATGGTGGTGGAGCATCACGTGGAAATGCTCGAAATGTAGGAAGAGGTGGTGGACAGAGAAGATCTTCACCACCACCAAGATCATCTCCAAGAGGTGGTGGAGCACGGGGGGGACCATCTTCAAGAGGAGCACCAAGAGGTGGTGGACGTGGTGGAATTTCGAGATCTTCTGATAGACCGAAATGTGAGGAAAAGTTTGCAAAACAATGGATTTTTCACCGAAAATTGTCCTGAAAATGTGAAAATTTCACGAAAAAAATTGAAATTTTTTAGTAAATTGAGCTGAAAATTTGAGTTTTCTCGAAAAATTGCCTGGAAAATATGAAAATTTCACGGAATTCTGGTTAGCTTAACTGCAAATAGCTCGAAAAGTGTTAAAATTTTGGAATATTAGAATTTTTCAGTAAATTTAGCTGAAAATTTAAAATGTATAATTTTCAGATTCAAATTTAGGATATTAAGTTTTTTGTGCAAATATCAACTAATTTTCACGAAAATTTCACTGAAAAATTTTCAATATTTCTTTAAAACTATAGATTAAAGAATGTTTGTCATCAATTATTTCTTTAAAAAAAATATAATTTTGAAAAAAAGTATAATGCAAAATTATTAAAGAAAAAAATGTTTTAAAATTATAATTCTCAATAGAAACTTTGAAAAAAAATTTTATTAGATTTTTTAATTTTCTGAAAATATATACACTTTTGTGCAAATATAAATTGATTTCTAAGAAATTTTTAAATTTTAACACAAATTATATTTAAAATAAATTTTTCTAAAAAAAGTTTTTAAAGGTGGAGTACCGAAATTTGAAACTTTGCTTTTTTAGACCAGAATTGGTCCAAAACTACCGATTTTCGTAATGAGACGTTCTGAAAATTTTTCAAAAAAAAGTTATGGTGATTCAAAGTTCGGCCAAATAAGGCCCATTTTCAGCTAAAATCAAAAATTTTTCCAACTTCTTGGTGTCGCAACGGAAGGAACCTAACTTTTATTTATTCATCACTTTTTAATAAATATTATGGTTTTTGATTAGGCGTTTATTCGTTGATTTAAGTACATTTATGGTCAGTGGGGCACAAATAAAAGTTAAATTTGGTGCCCCAAAGACCATAAATGTACTTAAATCAAAGAATAAACGACTAATAAAAGGCCACAATATTTATTAAAAAGTGATGAATAAATAAAAATTAGGTTCCTTCCGTTGCGACACCAAGAAGTTGGAAAAATTTTGATTTAGCTGAAAATGGGTCTTATTTGGCCGAACTTTGAACCACCATAACTTTTTTTGAACAATTTTCAGAACGTCTCGAAATTCGGTAGTTTTGGACCAATTTTTGGTCTAAAAAAGCAAAGTCTCAAATTTCGGTACTCAACCTTTAACATCTGGAATAACATGTAATCAATCAATATTTAATTGTTTTTTTTTCTTCCAGCGTCGCCTCGTTCATCATCATACCGCAACGATTCATTCTCCTCATCATCCCACCACAGACAACCAGCCAGAGCTGAAGCATTTGGCAATTATGGATAGTTAGTGTTGTTTTTTTTTTGTTGTTTACTTTTTAAAATCAAATTAACTCAAAACAACCATTCAAAATGTCGAAATTCTGATAGGAATTCGACTTTTGGTGTTTTATCCTAAAAAACTCCTTAAAAGAAATGAGAAAAATACAATTTTACTGTCGTATTTAGCTAAAAGCTCATGCATTTCCGGGGTAAACACGCTATATTTTTAATGGATTCTTGACACGAAATGTCGTGTGAAATTTTTGATGAGATTATGAGAGATTATATTCATCAGAAAATTCGACGAAATTGGGTCGGAAATTGACTGAAATATCGCGAAAATGCACAAAATTTTAAATTTCTAATGCATTTTGTGGTGAAAATCACTTCAAAATTGATTTTTTTTTTCAAATTTTCGGCGAGGAAAATTATACAAAATTTGTGTGCTTTTTTCCCGTAAAATTGTCAATTTTCTACAAAAAACTTTTTATTATTTGCTAAAAATTAAACCCCCCCCCCCCCCCCCCCGATCAAAATAGCCAATTTTCCATTCCAAAATCGAATTTTGTGCGAAAAATTGGATTTTTTTTCCACATTTTTGGTGTAAAAATAGTAAAAATAACAAAAATTTGTGGATTCGCGATTTATTTCAAAAAATCGGGGGTACGTGCCTGAAAATTGTCGCGTTTTTACATCTTATAGGTTCAAAGTCCACCTTTTCCCCATAAAATTTATCTATGAAAACACTTCTTTTTTTTTAAAATTATGTGATTTAAACCAAAAACACCAGAAAAATGGAAAAATTCGTCGTATTCGTATTTCATATTCGAAAAATACTTTACTTTTTGTCCGGAAAAAAAGGGTTTTTTAAAATGCCAAAACCTGGTGTGAAAAGGTTTTCGTAAAAAAGTTTTATTACAGGAACACATATTTGACGCGCAAAATATCTCGTAGCGAAAGCTACAGTAATCCGTTGAATCTTTTCACACCAGGTTTTGGCATTTTAAAAAACCCTTTTTTTCCGGACAAAAAGTAAAGTATTTTTCGAATATGAAATACGAATACGAATTTTTCCATTTTTCTGGTGTTTTTTGGTTTAAATCACATAATTTTAAAAAAAGTGTTTTCATAGATAAATTTTATGTGGAAAAGGTGGACTTTGAACCTATAAAATGTAAAAACGCGACAATTTTCAGGCACGTACCCCCGATTTTTTGAAATAAATCGCGAATCCACAAATTTTTGTTATTTTTACTATTTTTACACCAAAAATGTGGCAAAAAAATCCAATTTTTCGCACAAAGTTCGATTTTGGAATGGAAAATTGGCTATTTTGATCGGGGGGTTTAAAATTATTTTTTGGCAAAAAAAATTCAGTATTTTTCGAATATGTAATGTGTGAAGTTAGTTTTCATGTTACCTGGTTTAAATGAATTAGATGAATTTCCTTTCAATTTCTGACACATTTCGTAACTGGAATACATTAAATATTTAATATTTCCCCACGACGTAATAAGCCATCGTCGCGTGTTTACCGGAAATTATGCTTTTAGAGGCTCTAGAGAAGATTTATATATATATATATCTACATATATATGATAATTTATTCATTTTCCGTCCCTGTGTGACACCTCTTAATCCCCCCGTTTTTCCAGTGGTCAATTCGAGAATCGTTACAACAGCAGCAACGTTGATCCGTTTGGACGTCCGGTTTACGGAAATTCTGGTAAGGAATTTGGCTTGAAAATTGAAATTATCGAATTTTTTGAGCATAAAATCTTTTTTCATCTGAAAAAAACTTTAAAATTCGAGTGATTTTTACCTAAAAATGCCCCAAAATTTATGTTTTCTGCTTAGAAATTTCCTTGAAAATTGTATAGTTTTTATTGTAATTCTGGAGTGGGAATTTGGCTTGAAAATTGAAGAATTTCAGATTTTTCGAGCTAAAAATTTTGTAAAAAGCTTGAAATTCGAGTGATTTTGACCTAAAAATGCCCCATAAATTTATGTTTTCTGCTGGAAATTTCCTGAAAACGCGTATATCTTTTAAAAGAAACCTATGAGAGCAATTTTGGCCAAAAATCTCGAAATTCGAGCAATTTTTGATCCGAAAAATTGGAAAAAAAACGTTTTTTTAATTAAAAATTAAACGTTTTTAAGATTTTGTGAGGATCTCCGCCTAAAAATAGCGTCAAACCCCAGATATTTCCTCAAAATTTGCAAAAAATGGGTATTTTCAGCTCAAAATACGAGAAAACTGTGAAAATTGGTATTGGGTTTGAAAAATGAAGAATTTCTAATATTTTCAGGCAGAACTTGTAAAAAGCTTAAAATTTGCAGGATTTTGACCTGAAAATGTCCCAAACATTTTTTTCTGATGGAAAACTGTTTGAAATGCTCAAAATTCGAGCATTTTTAACTTGAAAACTCGGAAAAACACGGAAATTTCATTGAAAAGTTGAAGATTTTTGCGATTTTCCCACCTGAAAATACGTGTAAAATTGTTTAAATATTCATAAAAAGTTGAATATTCTGAGCAGATTGTGTGCTTGGAATTTCTCAAATTTGGGAATCTCGCGGAAAAACCCTTCAAAAAAAAATTTTTTTAGCTGAAAATTGATAATTTCCGCTTAAAATGCGAGAAAAATTGCAGAAATTCGTGAAAAAGACAATTTTCCCGGAAATTTCAGCACAATTTTCATCATATAACTGCTCGCCCACATTTTTCTTATCAGTTTCTCGATTTTTTGGCTTAAAAATGCGAAAATTTCACTTAAAATCTGAGGAAAAGCTTTTTTTTTTCATATTTTATCTTTGCAGCGTTCAACTCGTCATCCTCGTCCTCCTCATTCCATCGTGGAGATGATCGTAGCGGATTCTTTGAGTAAGTTTTGAACTGAAAAATGAGATTTTTAGGCCAGAAATTTGGTATTTTATAGGGAAAAAGCTCAAAAAAGGTTTAAATTCAGCCAAAAATTAGAGTTTTGCCTGGAAAATTGGCTATTTTATGGGAAAATTTGTGATTTTCACTTGAAAATTGTGTGTTTTTTATGGGAAAACGCGCAATTTTTTACTCAAAAATTGGATTTTCGTGTGGAAAATTTGGTATTTTATTATTTTTTTATTAAAAAAACCCTTACGCTCGGCTTTTTGGCCTGAAAAACTGGAATTTCCTTCTGAAAATCTCGTAAAGCCTCTCTTCCAATGAAAAACTAATTAATTTCCAATTATTGGAGGAAATTTCTTATTTTTTGTGCTCATTAAGCCCCGTTTACGGCTTGATTTCCAATTTCCTACGACGCTTTAAGCTTTTAAATCCGGTTTTAATTGGTTTTTTCTTTCTCATTAAAACTGACGATTTTTCACGGTTTTCTGGGTAATTTTCTGACGGGCGACAATGACGTCACTTTAATCGTTTGAATCAATCATTTTCTTTCGTCGTCACATTTGGCCGCGTGTTGTTTCTCCCCACTTTAGGAGGCAATTTTCGTCGTTTTTATAGTGTGGTTTTTCAGATTTTACTCGAAAATTCAGCAAAAATTGCCGAATTTTATTAGAAAATCTGAATTTTCCATAGATTTTCCTCCCGGGAAAATCAAAATTTCGTATTGAAATTGCTGCATGTTTTCACCGATTTTTCTTGAGAAAAAAAGATTTTCTACTACGGATTTTCCTCTCACAACAGGGAATTTATATTGGTTTTCTCAGTTTTTCCTGAAAAATTGGAGTTTTCTGTGTGGTTTTCCAGTCAAGGTTTGAGTTTTTTCGTAAAAAAACACGATTTTTACGTGAAAAAGACTTAAAAAAGGATTTTCTACGGATTTTCCCCGCCCAAACCAAGAGTAATTGTTCTCACCGCCCGAGAGTTGGAATATTGACACTAGAAATTTTCGTGGTTTTGAACAAGCTCACGTAGGCTCGCGGAGCCCACCACAAGAGAGTTTAGAGAAGAAAATTGCGTCATTTCTCTTTTTTTTCAGTTTTCTTTTTCTCAGTTCGAGTAATTTGAGTGGGAGAAATGAGACAGAAAACGTGGGATTTTGAGCCATTTTCTCGTGGTTTTTCACATGAAAAGTTTGGTTTTTAAGCTGAAATTCATCTATTTTTTGAATAAAAAATTATGAAAAGCTCAAATTTTCCAGTAAAGTCAAGATTTTTCGTCGTGAAATAACTGTAGAAATTCCTACATTTCCACTGAAAAATTGAAAAACAAATTTCAGAAACAGTGGAGAAAACTCTAATTTTTCTCGCTTGAAAGCTGAAAATAGTTTTTTATTCTAAACATGTGGTAATTTTGTGGGAAAAGCACTCAAAATTCCCAATTTCCCTCGAAAAATGTAATTTATGTCAAAAAATGTCATAATTCATTAAACGAGACAGATTTTTAATATCTAATAGGGCATCATTATTGTAATAATAATTATTATTATATGGCCTGTAGTTATAAGAACACCCATAAATCACGATGGGTGGCCTTGCCTCCACGCGTATCCTCAATACAAGATATCCTTGTAGTTTTGTACCTTTTCGGTCGAGATTCTATTGATTTTCCCCTATGAAAATCGGCTATAACTAAAGAAAATCGCCTTTTTCGGCCGAATTTTTAATGAATTATAGTCATTATAGGGTACACTACAGTGTGTGTGTTCCTTTTGGGATCATACCATTTGGTCCATCAAGAGAAAAAGTCCGAGAAACTATAATCTGAATAGAATTAGTGAGTAGTATAGTCAGAATTGAACCATTTTCAATGGAAAATATTGAAAAACGTGGCGAAAATGCGATATTTTACACTAATTTTAAAGGTGGAGTACCGAAATTTGAGACTTTGCTTTTTTAGACCCAAATTGGTCCAAAACTACCGAATTTCGTAATGAGACGTTCTGAAAATTTCTCAAAAAAAAGTTATGATGGTTCAAAGTTTGGCAGAATAAGGCCCATTTTCAGCTAAAATCAAAAATTTTTCCAACTTCTTGGTGTCGCAACGGAAGGAACCTAACTTTTATTTATTCATCACTTTTTAATAAATATTGTGGTTTTTGATTGGGAGTTTATTCGTTGATTTAAGTACATTTATGGTCAGTGGGGCACACATAAAAGTTAAATTTGGTGCCCCAAAGACCATAAATGTACTTAAATCAACGAATAAAAGCCCAATCAAAGACCACAATATTTATTAAAAAGTGATGAATGAATAAAAATTAGGATCCAGACGTTGCGACACCAAGAAGTTGGAAAAATTTTGATTTAGCTGAAAATGGGTCTTATTTGGCCGAACTTTGAACCACCATAACTTTTTTTGAGAAATTTTCAGAACGTCCCATTACGAATTTCGGTAGTTTTGGACCAATTTCGGTCTAAAAAAAGCAGAGTCTCAAATTTCGGTACTCCACCTTTAATATATTTTCACCACACTTTTATAAATAGTGTTAAATACCGATTGTTCACTACATTTTTCAAAAAATTAGGTATTTAACACTATTTATAAACGTTTGGAGGAAATGTATTGAAATTCGCGGTTTTCAACATGAAAAACTTCGAAAGGCAGTGTTAAATATCGAATTTTCACTACATTTTTCAGTAATTTTCCAGTTTAAATGGTCCACTTCTGACTACACTATTCACTTATTTAGATTATAGTTTTTATGACTTTTCTCCTTATGGGACAATGATATGGTCACAAAAGGAACACATTTATAAGTTATTGAGTCACACCGTAGTGTACCCCTATAATAATGACTATAAACCACACAAAATTCGGCAGAAAATGACGATTTCCGTCTCTTTGTGTGTTTGTCAATAAGAAACTCTGTTTTCCAGCGAAAAGTTTCGATTTTTAAACAGTGAAATTCAACTTTTTCTATGAAAAATTCCCAATTTGACACGTTTTTCCACTTAAAAATCGTGTCATTTGTGGTTTCTGACATAGGAAAAAGTGTTTTTTGTAGTCAATATGGTCTCGTAAATCATCTAATCGTATCTCTCTCTGTGTCTCTTTGTCTGCGTGTCTCTAGGTTAGTGTCTCTCGCCCATTTTACTTGGAAACACGTGGAGACGTCGTTTTTCCGCATTTTTGATTTTCGTCGAAAATCTCACGTTTAGCCTATAGTTTTGTCAGTTTTCATATGTGAATTGAGTTTTTTTAAGCTTTTTAGCCTTCGGATATGGAAAACTTTTCCAAAATGGAAATTTTCAGTATTTTCTTTGAATTTCAAATTTTCACTAATGTTAGGCCTTTTTTCGAGCCGCCATAACGTTTTTTTGAAAAAAATTCGAGAAGTTTCATTATCAATTTCGGTGTTTTCAGACAATTTTGAGTCTAATAAAGAATTTTAAAAAATTCGATTACACTACATTTAAAGAGTTTCCTTCTTCTAAAAACTCGGATATTTTACTTCTGTAAGCTTTTCCAAAATGGAAATTTCAGAGTTATTTCCTTGATTGGTTTTTTTGCACACATTTCTTCCAATAGCCAATAGCACAAGGAAATTAAATTCTCTCCCTTTTGCGCCGCGAATTAATTAGTGTTTGGAGACTCAAATGGTGTTAGAAAAAGAGGTTTTCTCCGTTTTTTGTTCCTCACTAGATTTTCACTTGAAAGTGATTTTTATTACACGTCAAAAGTAGCGAGAAATTTCACATTTTAAGTTAAAAATTCGATTATTCAATTTTTAACTTAAAATGTGCAATTTCTCGCTACTTTTGACGTGTAATAAAAATCACTTTCAAGTGAAAATCTAGTGAGGAACAAAAAACGGAGAAAACCTCTTTTTCTAACACCATTTGAGTCTCCAAACACTAATTAATTCGCGGCGCAAAAGGGAGAGAATTTAATTTCCTTGTGCTATTGGCTATTGGAAGAAATGTGTGCAAAAAAACCAATCAAGGAAATAACTCTGAAATTTCCATTTTGGAAAAGCTTACAGAAGTAAAATATCCGAGTTTTTAGAAGAAGGAAACTCTTTAAATGTAGTGTAATCGAATTTTTAAAATTTCTTTATTAGACTCAAAATTGTCTGAAAACACCGAATTTCACAATGAAACTTCTCGAATTTTTTTCAAAAAAACGTTATGGCGGCTCGAAAAAAGGCCTAACATTAGTGAAAATTTGAAATTTGACCGACTTGTCAATGTCTCAGCGGCTGGAACCACAATTTTTTTTTGAAATTGTCGTCTAATTTTGGGATTATCTTGCGTTTTCAGCTTTATTTAGGTATTTAAAAGAGAGAGAGTGAGAGAATTGATAAAAAATTCTTCGTCCATCGGCTTTTAAATACCTAAATAAAGCTGAAAACGCAAGATAATCGACCTGCACATACCCAAAATTAGACGATAATTTCAAAAAAAATTGTTTCCAGCCGCTGCGACATTGACAAGTTGGTCAAATTTCAAATTTTCACTAATTTTAGGCCAGTTTTCGAGCCGCCATAACGTTTTTTTTTTTTTGAAAAAAAATTTATCTTTAAAATCGAGAATTGGAATTTTTCGGTAAATGTTGTAGAATTTTCTTGAAAATTTTTTTTTTTAATGAGTCAGGAGGCCTTCTGACAATTTTAGAAATCCTGCTGATTCAAGAGTTTTCACCTGAAACACTCGAAAATTCAACATTTTTTCACCAGAAAAAACGCATTTTCAGCTAGAAATACATATATAATATATAGGAGAAAAACGGATATTTTGACTGGAAATTTTGGATTTTAGAGCTCTTTTTTGAGTGAAAAATTGAAAAAAAAAGTATGAAATTCCGGATTTTTTCTTTTTTGGGACGAAAAAATTCGCAAAAAATTTCAACTCTCCACAATGGGAAAATTTTTTGCGAATTTTTTCGTCCCAAAAAAGAAAAAATCCGGAATTTCATACTTTTTTTCAATTTTTCACTCAAAAAAGAGCTCTAAAATCCAAAATTTCCAGTCAAAATATCCGTTTTTTCTCCTATATATATTTTTTTATCTATCCAATCCATCCTGAAATTCCATAAAATTGACTCTAAAATGAATTATTTTCCTCCAAGAAATGTACTTTTTTTCCTCACAAAAAAACCGGTTTTCTCCTCGAAAACTTCACATAATAATTCACTTTTTTTTTCTTTTTGCAGACGCCGTCGCTACTAACTGCTTCTTCTTCGTCTCCAACAACTACAATCGAAACATTCTTCATCATATTTTACTACTTTTTATTCCAAACAATACTCCACGTAAAACTACCGATTTTCTTCTTCTTATTTATTTATTATTCTCTCTAGATCTCTTTGGTTCTGTTTCAAGTCTTGAAGAGGTCTCTTCTTTTTTTTCCTGTTTTTCTGTTTTTACCGCGGAAATTTTGAATTTATTGAGCTAAAATCGAGAAATTTGGCTGAAAATGGTCAATTTTGAAGGAAAAATTGAAAATTTCACCCAAAATTTGACCTACAATTGATTATTTTCAGTTAATAATAATTATTTTTCAAAAATGCTAAATTTTGTGATGAAAATCATGAAAATTCCAGATTCTCATCGAAATTTTGGGATTTTTCTGAAATTGTACATAATTTCCCCGAATTTTTGGTAAATTTTCCTGAAATTGACAAATTCTGAATTTTGGAATTTTTCCTGAAAATTTAGAATTTTTCTGGAATTTCTGGAATTTTTAGTATATTATTGAAGTTTTAAGAATTTTCGAAAGAATAGGGAATATCCTAATTTTTTTTTTAAAACGAAATTTCAATTTTCTAAAAATTGAAAACATTCTGAATTTCTCCCCGAATTTTTCTGGAATTTTTGGGATTTTGCGGAAATTTTTAAATTTTTCTGGAATTTCAGCATTTTTCTCGAAAAATGGGAAATTTTTCAAAAAAAATGTTTTTTTGAAATTCTCGAATTATGGTTTTTTTTGTCAAAATTTTTGAATAATCAGCTCTTTTCCTATTTTTTTTTGGGAATATTTTCAAAAATTGTGGCTAATTTTCATTCAAATCTGCAATTTTACACCTTTTTTTCAATTTTCTACTCAAAAAAGAGCTCTAAAATCCAAAATTTCCAGTCAAAATATCCGTTTTTTCTCCTATATATTTTTTTTATCTATCCAATCCATCCTGAAATTCCATAAAATTGACTCTAAAATGAATTATATTGTGCCAATATTTTCCTCTGATTTTCCTCATTTTCCGTCAGTTTTTTGCTGTTTTATATCTTTTTTTTTCCCCCGATTTTTCAGCCTAAAAAGCCCCAAATTTCCAATTTTAGGACAATTTCCGTTTGGTTTTTGCCACTTGGTAACAATAATGGGTCACATTTCCGGAAAACAATGCCCTATGGTATTGATTATTCGGCTGCTGTTACAGGTGAGCCAGTTTTTAAAAAAAAATTAGTGTTTTTGAGCCAAAAAATTTAAAATTTCATAAAAATCACAATTTTTCAAATTCTGAAAATCTAAAAAAAAATTTTCAATTGAAAATTTTGGTTTTTGAGGAAAAAATCTAAATTTGAAAAAAAAAAGAAATTCAGAAAGTAGTTTAAAAATCATTTTTTTAGCGAAAAAATTTAAAAATGTATATTTTTGAAGAAAAATATTTACAAATTCAAATTTCTGCATAAAAAACGGATTTTTCAAAATTTTTGACCTAAAAATCTGACTTTTATTCAGATTTTTACATTGCATTGAAAATTCAAAATTTTTAGAAATATTCTAATTTTTGCCTAGAAAATTTGATTTTTTTTTTGGAAAACATTGGATAAAATGGAGCGTTTTTGGCAATTTTTCATATTTTTAATATATATAAAATTTTGAAAAACACCAAAAATTTTGATGAAAATTGTGAATTTCTCACATTTTTTAGTGAAAAATTCGACTTTTTTTTAATCGAGAATTTCAAGAAAAACACATTTTTCACATGAAAATTGGCGTTTTTAACAGAGTTTAGTGTTAAAAAACCTTGAAAAATCCCGATTTAGATGAGATTTTTAATATTTTAACTTGAAAATTGCATATTCAGAGCAATTTCCGAAGAAAAAAAAAATAGATTTGAACAACAATTTTTTGGCCAAAAAAAAGAGGGCATTTTTGAATTAAAAAATTGTATTTTTAGCGAAATTTCAATCAATTTCGACAAGTTTTTTTCGGAATTTTAATCTAAATCTCGGCTGGAAAATTGAATTTTCCCCGAAAAAACCCTCAAAAAATATCAAAAATATTCAAATTCCCGCGCCAAAAAATCACCGAAAAAATCACAGATTTACCCAAAAACCGCATATTTTTTTTCAGAAAAACCTCAAAATTCCCGAATTCTCTATTTCAGACCGGGAAAAATGTGAAAAAAAATTTTATTTAAAAAAACCACGATTTTCCACAAAAAAGCCTAAAATATATATTTTGTCGCAGCTTAAAACTCTCAAATTTAGACAATTTTTAGTGAAAAAATTGCAAAAACCCACTATTTCTCCAGAAAATTCTACTTAAAATCCAAAATACAGGCTATTTTCATCCATTTTTTCGGTGAAAAAACTCAAAAATTGACAATTTTTCCAGGAAAAAAACTATAAAAATCCGAAAATTTGAAATTTTATAGTGAAAAATAGAAAAAAAAAGAGAAAAACCGTCCATTTTTTACAGTTATCATCAACAGTATCAGCTGAATTGAGCCGTTCAATGACACTCACCTATTCGCCGCAATCAATTCATGATTTGGAAGAATATGGTTCAACTGATGTCAATGTTACGTTGAAATTCCCGAAAAATGAATTTGAAACTGAAAATATTGAGCATTATGCGCTCAGTGTCAAGTGAGTTGGCAGCAGAAAAACGCGACGAAAAAATGGATGAAAATTAAAGTTTTTAGCAAAAAAAATCATTTAAAATAGAGAAAAATTATGAAAAACTCCTTTTTTTAACGGATTTTTATAGTTTTTTTCTGGAAAAATTGTGAATTTTTGAGTTTTTTCACCGAAAAATGGATAAAATTGCCTGAATTCAGGATTTTAAGCGTTTTCCGTACAATTTTTGCGTTTTTTTTCCCAAAAAATAGTCAGAAAAGGCAAATTTTTACATTTTTTTCACCAGGAAACTGAAATTTATCGGCAATTTATGTTTAAAAAAAAATGTAAAAATTTGCCTTTTCTGATTATTTTTTGGGAAAAAAACGCAAAAATTGTACGGAAAACGCTTAAAATCCTGAATTCAGGCAATTTTATCCATTTTTCGGTGAAAAAACTCAAAAATTCACAATTTTTCCAGAGAAAAAAAAACTATAAAAATCCGTTAAAAAAAGAAAAATTATTGCAGTTTTCAGAAAAACTTCAAAATTCCCAAATTCTCAATTTGAAACCGCGAAAAATGCGAAAAAATGGATGAAAAATGATGTTTTAGCCTAAAAATCATTTAAAATAGAGAAAAATTATGAAAAACCCCTATAAATTTCAGTTTTCAGGTGAAAAAAATGTAAAAATTTGCCTTTTTTTTGCCCATTTTCTTGAGAAAAATCGCCAAAATGGCACACTTTTTGTCGGAAAAAAACTAGATAATTTGTAAATTACTGTAATTTTTTAATTTTTACGAAAAAAATCTCAAAATGTTATGAAAACTATAGTTTTAGCCGGGAAAAGGAGGCAAAAATTTCCATATTTCTGCTAAAAATTTGTACAAAAATTCACAGAATACTCTCGATTTTACAAAATTAAAATGGAAAAAATTACAGTTTTACCCGAAAAACTTTTTTTTTCGCCTAAAATTCCCGAAATTTTCAATTTAAAGTCAAAAAAAATTTAAAAATGAGAAAAATCTTTGGAAAACGCTTAAAATCCTAAATTCAGGCAATTTTATCCATTTTTCGGTGAAAAAACTCACAAATTCACAATTTTTCCAGGAAAAAAGTATAAAAATCCGTTTAAAAAATGGAAAAAATTACAGATTTACCCAAAAACCGCACATTTTTTTTTTCAGAAAAACCTCAAAATTCCCGAATTCTCTCTATTTCAGACCGGGAAAAATGTGTAAAAAAAACATTTTTATTTAAAAAAAACCACGATTTTCCACAAAAAAGCCTAAAATATATATTTTGGCAGCTTAAAATTCACTCAAATTTAGACAATTTTTAGTTAAAAAATTGCAAAAACCCACAATTTCTCCAGAAAATTCTACTTAAAATCCAAAATACAGGCAATTTTAACCATTTTTTCGGTGAAAAAACTCAAAAATTGGCAATTTTTGCAGAAAAAAACTATAAAAATCCGAAAATTTGAAATTTTATAGTGAAAAATAGAAAAAAAACCTGTATTTCTCTGAAAATCTCTGAAAATGAAAAAAAAAAAAGAGAAAAAGCCTAAATTCAGGCAATTTTACCCATTTTTTTCCATTATTTTCTGTGAAAAAAACTCAAAAATAGCCTAAAATCCCAACTATTGCAGTTTTAAAGTTTAAAAATCCTGAAAAAGACGATTTTTTCCAGAAAAAGAACTTTATAAATCCCATAATTATCCCGGAAAAAGCTAAAAAATTTACAGTTTTACGCCCGAAAAACCTTGATTTTTTCATTTTTCCAAGAAAAACTCCAAGAAAAAGCTTAAAATTTCATATTTTTTTAGCTCATTTCACCCGGAAACAGCGACAGCAGACTACAACACAGAAAAGCTAAAAACTGAGCAATTTCGTCTAAACGGTCAATTCTACGAAACTGAGACAATTATCACGATAAATGGAAATCTTTTGGGAAAAACTGCGATGAAAATGCGTCTTGTACCCGCCGCCGAATACTACAATGAGACAAGAAGCCAATTTGAGTGGAAAACTGAAAAATTGAATTCACCGAAATTGGCTGAAAATGAGCCGCTGCGTGGTGGTGGCGGCGATTGGCTCGATGTTTGGGTTGTTCGATCGAAAGAATCACGTCGGCTTACTGTATATTTCGTTATTTCTGTAGTTGTGCTCATCTCGATGGCAAATGTTATGATGGGTTGTGAGGTACAGCAAAAATCTCTAAACTTTTCGTGAAAAAATGACTGAAAAACTCTAAATTTGACCCGAAAATGTGAAAAAATTACTTAAAAATCATGAAAATCGACTCAAAAATCATTAGAAACTTCAATTTTTGGCAAAAAACTACGCTGACACGCTGAAAATTGAGCGAAACTTATGAAAAATATATATTTCCATGAAAAACGAGTGAAAAGCTTTAAGTTTGACCCAAAAAAGTGGAAAAATCACTCAAAAATCATGGAAATCAACTCAAAAATCATTAGAAACTTCAATTTTTGGCGAAAATACGCTGAAAATCGAAAAATTGAGTGACAAAGTATATATTTTCCTGAAAAACGAGTAAAAAGCTTTAAATTTGACCCTAAAAATTGAAAACATCACTCAAAAATCGTGAAAATCGGTCAATTTCCATTAAAAACTACTCAACAATCTTTAGAAACAGCAATTTTTGGCGAAATTACGCTGAAAATCTGAAAATTGAGTGAAACTTCTGAAAAATACATATTTTCACAAAAAAAAAATGGCTGAAAAGCTTAAATTTGAGCGAGAAAATCATGAAAATCTAGGTATTTCCACGAAAACTACCCAAAAATCATTGAAAAATTGTTAATTTTGGCCGAATATCGAATTTTTGAAAAAAAAAATGGATAGTTGCTTTCTGCAAATTATGTCAAATACGGCAAAAATCAACACAGAAATTCAAAATTTCCACCGCTGCAAGTGCGCCCCATTGAAAAAAATGAATTTTTGTTTTTTTTTTCTCAATGGGGCGCACTTGCAGCGGTGGAAATTTTGAATTTCTGTGTTGTTTTTTGCCGTATTTGACATAATTTGCAGAAAGCAACTATCCAATTTTTTTTCAAAAATTCGATATTCGGTCAAAATTAACAATTTTTCAATGATTTTTGGGTAGTTTTCGTGGAAATACCTAGATTTTCATGATTTTCTCGCTCAAATTTAAGCTTTTCAGCCATTTTTTTTTGTGAAAATATGTATTTTTCAGAAGTTTCACTCAATTTTCAGATTTTCAGCGTAATTTCGCCAAAAATTGCTGTTTCTAAAGATTGTTGAGTAGTTTTTAATGGAAATTGACCGATTTTCACGATTTTTGAGTGATGTTTTCAATTTTTAGGGTCAAATTTAAAGCTTTTTACTCGTTTTTCAGGAAAATATATACTTTGTCACTCAATTTTTCGATTTTCAGCGTATTTTCGCCAAAAATTGAAGTTTCTAATGATTTTTGAGTTGATTTTACTGATTTTTCCACTTTTTAGGGTCAAATTTAAAGCTTTTCACTCGTCATTCTGGTACCATAGGCGTGTTTTAAAGCAATTTCCCCACAGAGTGTAGTCCCCACCTTTAATTTTCCAAATTTTTTGCAGCTCGACATTGACGCTGTGCTCGCCACGTTGAAAAAGCCAGTTGCTCCAGGAATTGGGCTCTTTGCTCAATTCATCATAATGCCTCTGCTCTCATATCTCATCGCCTACGCAATATTCATGCCGCGTGGATTATATTCAATGGCTCTTGGGCTCTTTGTAACTGGATGCTCCCCAGGCGGTGGAGCATCGAATTTCTGGACTTTATTATTGGATGGAAACCTGAATTTATCAGTTACAATGACATTTATATCGACGATTTGTTCGTTGGTTATGATGCCTGCGTGGTTGTATTTCTTGGGACATCCATTCCTGCAGGGGTTCAATTCAACGGCAGTGATAAAGGTGAAAATCCTGGAAAAAACGGCGAAAATCGCTTTGGAAATTGGAAAAAGCCTATGAAAATATGTGAAAAATCGGTAGAAATAAGCAAAAATTCGATAAAATTCGATGAAAAAAAACTTTAAAGTGGAAAAAACCTCTAAAAATCAGCATTTTTATTATATTAAAATTTTTGGAAACAAAAAAAAAAATTTTTTTTTGGAGGAAAAATTGAAAAATTGGCTTTAAATTCTGAAGAAACGTCGAAAATGACCGAAAAAATTGAAAATTTTGAAAAAACAATTTTGGACCATTTTCCTCCATTTTTAGTCACTTAATTTCTGAGAAAGGTAAAAAATTGACTGAAAAATTGTAAAATTCCATGAAAATTGGTGAAAAATGTCAAATTTTTGGGCAAAATTTCAAAAATTGTCAAAAAATCGGTCATAGAGGTGAAAATCCTGAAAAAACGGAGAAAATCGCTTAAAAATTGGAAAAACTCGACAGAAATTAACAAAAATAGCGGAAATCGGATGAAATTCGATGAAAAATTGGCTTAAAACTCAGGAAAAAAAATCTGAAAATCAGAATTTTTTAGAATTTAAAAAATTATGGCATTTTTCGTATGGAAATGTCGAAAAGTTTAGAAAAAATTGACAAAAATACCGGAAATTGAATTAAATTTCGTAAAAAGCCAGTTTGAAGTGTAAAAATTGGCTGTAAATCCTGAAAATTCACGAAAAATTTGATTTTCAAACTAAAAAATATCAAAAATTCAATTTTTAACCATTTTACTCCATTTTTTGCCACCGAGTTTCTGAGAAAGGTGAACAATCGACAATTGGAAAAAAATTCGATAAAAGTTAGTGAAAAATGTCAAATTTTTGGGCAAAATTTCAAAAATTGTCAAAAAATCGGTCCTGGAGGTGAAAATCCTGAAAAAACGGCAAAAATTGATTAAAAAATGGAAAAACCCGACAGAAATTAACAAAAATAGCGGAAATCGGATGAAATTCGATGAAAAATTGAAAAATCTGAATTTTTTTGGCTAAAAAAAACCTTCTTCTTCGTATGGAAGTGTCGAAAAGTTTGGAAAAAATTGATAAAAATACCGGAAATTGGATAACATTTTCAAAAAAGCTAGTTGAAAATTCGCAAAAATTCAAATTTTGAACAATTTTCGTTGGAAAAAGCTTGAAATTTCTGAAAAAGGTGAAAAATCAACTGCTGACAATTTGTAAAATTCGATGAAAATAGGTGAAAAATGCCAAATTTTCAGGCAAACATTCGCTGAAAACCTGGAAAAATGAATCGAAAATCGCTAAAAATGTCACAAAAAAAAAATGTTCGGGCACATAACTCTCATTTTGTAAATTTCGGGTTACTGTAGCTTCGGAAATACACAAACACCGACTACCGTAACCCAATACACCGGATTTTACGCAATTTTGCGCTAGAACTCTGAAAATAAGGTCCCTAGAGTGAAAATGACGAGAAACCCGAATTTCGTATTGAAATGAGTTCAACTCTCCACCACGGGAAAATTTTTTGCGAATTTTTTCATCCCAAAAAAAAAGGAAAAAAATCCTGAAAAAACGGCAAAAATTGCTTAAAAAATGGAAAAACTCGACAGAAATTAACAAAAATACCGGAAATCAAATAAAATTCGATGAAAAATTGACTGAAAACTCCAAAAAAAATCTAAAAATCAGAATTTTTTAGATAAAAAACTTTTTCGTATGGAAATTCGAAAAGTTGGTAAAAATTGATAAAAAATACCGGAAATTTCTTATTCACTTAATTTTTGAAAAAAGGTGAAAAATCTACTGGAAAATTGTAAAATTAGATGAAAATAGGTGAAAAATGTCAAATTTTCGGGCAAAAATTCGCTGAAAACCTGGAAAAATGAATCGAAAATCGCTAAAAATGTCAAAAAAAAAATGTTTCCAGGTTCCATATGGAAAAATTGCTAGTCAACTTGTCACCCTGATTCTTCCACTTCTCATCGGAATAGCCATCAAGAAGTTCAAGCCAACGTGGGCCGCAAAGGCCCGGAAGATTATGCGGCCATTTGTGATCTTCGTTATGATTTTTGTGGTGATCTTCGGATCGCTTACCAATCTCTACATGTTCCGAATGCTCACCGGCCCGGCGTTGATCGGAGGTGATTTTCGATTTCCATTGTATCGAAATTCGGATTCCCTGCAAAATTTTACCGTACGCAGCGTTTTCTCCGGAGTTTTTAGCTCAAGTTTGAAGTTTGCGGGTTACTGTAGCCTCAGAAGTACGCAAACACTGACTACAGTAACCCCAGAAACACAGGATTTTACGCGATTTTATGCTGCTAGAGCTCTGAAAATTCACACGTCGAGGTGAAAAATGACGGGGGTATTCGAATTTAATAGTGAAAATTTTCGAAAAAGTATTCAAAATCATTTTTTGAAAACTTTTTGTGAAAAGTTCGAATTTCGTAGTTACCTTCTCAGTCACTGCAACTTTTTCCTCACGAGGGACGAGTAAAAGTGGTTTCTAGGCCATGGCCGAGGGGCCGACAAGTTTCAGCGGCCATTTATCTTGCTTTGTTTTCCGCCTGTTTTCTTTCGTTTTTTACCGAATTTTTTCGTTTTTTCTTAATAAAACTGATAAATAAATATTTTTTGCAGATGCTAAAACAATTTTCAAGTAAAAAAATTATGTATTCAGTGGGCAAGCAGCGGTGAAAGTGGGCATTGTAATATGATGGATTACGGGAATACAAAACCTAAACTTTTTCTGAAACATGATACATATGCTGCTTAGATGCTGAAATTACCTGATTTTCATAACGAGACCGCTGAAAAAGTTTTGAGGTTTTCAAAATTCAACTTTTTTGGTGAAAAAGTCGAGATTTTCGTACAAAAAGTTGAATTTTGAAAACCTCAAAACTTTTTCAGCGGTCTCGTTATGAAAATCAGGTAATTTCAGCATCTAAGCGGTATATGTATCATGTTTCAGAAAAAGTTTAGGTTTTGTATTCCCGTAATCCATCATATTACCCACTTTCACCGCTGCTTGCCCACTGAATTCACAATTTTTTAACTTGGAAATTGTTTTAGCATCTGCAAAAAGTATTTATTTATCAGTTTTATTAAGAAAAAAACGGGAAAAAGCTGTGAAAAACAAAAGAAAACAGGCGGAAAACAAAGCAAGATAAATGGCCGCTGAAACTTGTCGGCCCCTCGGCCATGGCCTAGAAACCACTTTTCCTCGTCCCTCGTGAGGAAAAAGTTGCAGTGTGAAAACGTCTGAAAATGTTTTTTTTTTAATTTTTCAGGATTGGCTCTCCCGTGGTGTGGCTTTATGTTCGGCTGTTTCGCGGCTCTTTTAACAAAACGAAAGCCTGAAGATGTGACTGCAATTGCCGTAGAAACTGGAATTCAGAATACTGGAATTGCGATTCTCTTGTTAAAAGCATCTTTTGGTCAACCGGATGCTGATATTGGATCACTTATTCCTGTAATTGTGGCTGCATTCACTCCGGGACCACTTTTACTCGGCGCAGCTGTACATTTGACATTTAAATGGATGAGAAATCGAAGGAATATGAAGGTTAATAGATGGATGGAAAAAGCACTTTTTGACGAGGAAATTGTTGAAAATCTTGAAAAAGCAACCTGAATATGCTGAAAATTTGAAATTTTCCTTAAAAAAGAACGAGAAAAAAATGCCAAAAAAAATTAATTTTTGTATGAAAATTTCGTTTTTTTGAAAAAAAAATTTCAACAGTTTTTTGAGCTGAAAATTGAATTTTTCTACCAAAAAATTGTGAAAATTTTCCGAAAAACGCAAATTTTGTAGTTTTCCGTTGAAAATTTGTGAAAAATTCAAATTTACAGCCCTTTTTTCGCGGAAAATTGAATTTTTACACCGAAAATTATATATTTTTCGAAAAAAAAATCATATTTTTTTGCAGAAAATTGACTAAAAATTTTAACTTAAAAATCAAAAAAATACTCGAAAATGTTGATTTTTCCATCAAAATTTGTTGCAAAAACTCATTTTTAAACTAAAAATTGACGAAATTTCCAGGTTTCTATTGAAAAAAACAAAAAAAATTGTGAAAAATGTTCAAAATTGCCACAAAAATTCCATAAAAATTGGAAATTTTAAATTTTTTTTTCCAAAAAAAAATTTGTGAAAAATTCAAATTTCCTACCTAAAAACGCCTAAAAACCACAATTTTTCAGTGTCCCGACACGGATTCCATCGAAAAACAAGGAGTTGAGCTCATCGATGCCTCAAAGCTCACGGAGCAACAAAAATTGGGACTTCCCAATAGTCAATACGAAAGTCTATTGGATGGAGCAACAGTGGCGGCGGCTCAATGAGCAGCAAAAAACACCCAATTTCAGCTTTTTTAGTACATTTTTATAGAGATTTTTAGTTTTTTTGCTTTATTTTTGCCCCCGGCTGGTCCATTATTTTATAATTCTCACACACACACATTTACATAATCATTACAATTTGGAGCAAATTTGGAGCATTTTTGGCTGAAAATCCAGCAAAAATTTGTATTTTTCCTGTGAAAAAATACTGAAAATTCAGTTTTTCGGAGGATTTTTTGGTTGAAAATTTCAATTTATATAGAGAAATTAAAAAATTTTTGCCATTTTTTTCGGATTTTATGAATTTTTATTGAAAATTGCAATTTTTGTTTTTTGCAAAAAATTGCAATTTTTCTGTCAAAATTTTCCGACTAAAAATTCTAAAAAATCTACGACTTTTTCACAATTTTTTCCGAAGATAATTCGTTTTAAAAATCTGAAAAAAAAGTAGATTTTCAGTCGAAATAACGTGAAAATTGTCGAATTTTTTAATTTGAAAATTTGAATAATTTCAGCGTTTTCTGAAATTTTTTGCAAAAAAAAATTCAGAATTTTTTTGAAAAATTCTCAATTTTTTTTTTCTCGAAAAATTGCTCTAAATTGCTCCAAAACTCTCCCCCGCCGTTTTCTCTCCCGGCTGATTTTTTATTCATTAGTTTACATACAGGTGTCAGGTTTCCCCGTTTGAATAAAAATCCCAAAATATCGATTTTCCCCACCATTATTTCTCTCTGATAGACATTTGATTACTGATAACGATCTCATTTTTCCTTTTTCTCGCGAATTTTCTTTTTTTTGTTGTAATAAAAGCTGATTTTTTTGTGATTCTGGTTGTTCCAGCAGCGCATCTTTTATGAGGAAATTTTTGTGATTTTTCATTTTTTTTTCTGCTGAAAATCGACATTTTTCACAAAAATTTTTACAATTTTTTTTCCTTAATTTGTGACTGAAAAACACTGCTTTTTCCCAAAAAAAAAAAATAAATTTCAGACAAATTCTGAAAAAAAAAACAATTTTTTTTCCTTTTTTTTTAAATATTTTTCTAAAAAATCTAAAAAAAAAAAAACGTTCCTTGGATTCTATTATTACATGAACATGAAATTCTGAAAATGCGTATTGCACAACATATTTGACGCGCAAAATATCTCGCAGCGAAAAACTACAGTAATCCTTTAAATGACTACTGTAGCGCTGTTGTGTCGATTTACGGGATCTCGATTTTTTGAAATTTTTGTTAGCTTAATTTTAATATTTTTCCGATAAATAAAAGTTTTTAACCCATCATTCGAGCCCGTAAATCGACACTACAGTAGTCATTTAAAGGATTACTGTAGTTCTCGCTACGAGATATTTTGCGCGTCAAATATGTTGTGCAATACGCATCTTATTTAAACTTTTTATGAATAAAATTTGAAATTTCTGAGAATTTTAGAAAAAAAAACCCTTGAAAATTTTTTTTTTGAAAAAATTTTTTTTGACGGTTTTTCAAAATTTCAAAAAATTGGAAAAAAAAAATTTTGTGAAATTTTTTTTTTGGAATATACATTAATTTTGACTGAAATTTGGAAATTTTTCTTATTTTCACATTTCTCTCAAAAATTAGCTTGTTTTTTTTTAATTATTAAGTTTTTGATCCTTTTTCAGCCAAAATTTACCACAAAAAACAGTGATTTTGCGGTAATTTCAAACACATTCACGGGGTTCTGGCCTTCCTCATTGAATTTTTCGCGCTCCATTGACAATCGTCTGCCGGACAACGCGTGGGAAAGTGTCGTGTACTCCACACGGACAAATGCATTTAGTTTTACAACTAAAATCGAGCCGCGACGCGACACGCAACGCGCCGTAAATCTACCCCAGATATGGCCGAGCCAAAATGGCCTAGTTCGGCAAAAACTCTTCCATTTAAATTTATGAGGGAAGCCAGAAATCCGTGCACAAGAAAAAAATTTCAAGAAAAAAATGATTTTTTTTTCAAATTTCTCCCCCGGATTTCTGGCTTCCCTCATAAATTGAAATTAGGCCATTTGGCTCGGCAATATCTGGGCTAGATTTACGGCGCGTTGCGTGTCGTGTCGCGGCTCAACTTAAGTTGTAAAACTAAATGTATTTGTCCATGTGGAGGAGTACACGACTTTCCTACGCGTTGTCCAGTGGGCGATTGTCAATGGAGCGCGAAAAATTCAATGAGGAAGGCCAGAACCCCGTGATTTCTGTAAAAACCGCAATTTTTTTGAAATTTTAGCCATAAAAATCTGGAAATGACACTTTTGGACTGAAAATTCAAATTCAACTTTTTAACAAATTTTAAAAATTTTAAGGATCCCTCCGAAAAAAATCCCAAAAACTAAATTTTGGCCTTGTTTTTCTGAAAATCCAAAAACAAATTTTGATTGAATTATTATTCAAAAAGTCAGAAAACATCCAAAACATAATAATTCGTATTATTCCGATTTGTGCCCGCCGATTTTCGTATTCTCCTACCCCCCCCCCCCCCCCTACAAATAATTGTAGTTTGTAGTCTTGAATCTTCACTCCGCTAAGGTATCCATGGAAATCTCGTGAGTGCTCAGATGCTCCGCCTTGGACACGGAGCCTCTGGAAACAAGAGCCAGCGGTGAGATTTTTGCTTCAGCACCACCCAGAGCATGGAAAGATCCGAAGATCTCAAGGGATCATAGGCTCCGATCCTTCACAGATCTTCCACCACTGGTAGTGAATCTCCGCAGGAGCTCAGGCTTTGATTCTCTCAGTTGACTGATCATTCAAAACTCCCACAAACGACCTACCCATGTGGAAAGATCCTGAAATCATTAGGGATCAAAGGTTCCAAACTTCCACAGGTCTGGCCCTCCGGGGATCTTTAAGCCAGATCCTTCACACAGATATTCCACCATTGGTCTGAATCTCCACAGGATCGTTGACTTCGGTTTGACTTTCCGTAGATCTTTCTTCTGATCCTTCAAAACTTCCTCCCATAGTCTATAGCAGGGGTGTGCGGCAAATTTCGAAATTTGCCGCTATTGATTTTGCCCCCAGAAATTTTAGTTAAATGATACAAAATTGAGTAATTTTGATGCTTAAGTAGACACCCTACACGGAACTTATTCAGAACTTTTTGTTCAGAATTTAGTAGTTTTGGTGCTCCAAAAAAACATCAAAAAGTATCAAATTTTTCGGAGTTTGTTAAGCACGGTAAATTTGCCGAATTTGCCGAGCTCGGCAAATTTTGAGATTTGCCGCACACCCCTGGTCTATAGTGACCCTAGACTCCAAACTTCCACAAGTTAAAGATGTGATCTTCCGTAGGTCGGATCCTTCCACAGATCTTTGAGATCCTCCAGAGATGTTCGGTCTTGGACTCCGTAGACCTTCAGATCCTTCTATGATCTTCCACTTTAGGTATGATCCTGACTTCCTCAGACCCTCCCTGGAACCTTGTTTCCAAATGACGAATGTTGGACTCCGGTATATATTTTCTTTGACTTGAACTTCCGTAGAAGTTTAGTCTGATCCTTCAGATCCTCCACAAATGGTCTTTGACCTTCGTCATGTCTCACCCCAAGGGCCTGATCCTTGGTCAGTGCTTCCACAGATCTTCCGACAGCGTTCCATCTCTCCACAGATTTCTGACTTTGACTTACCACACCTCTCGAGATCTTCGTCCAAACCTTCCGCGGAACTTTCGATTTGTCTTCAGCCAGCTTGATCTTCCACAAATCTTCTACTACTGTTCTTTTCTTCTGCAGAGCTTCACGGGCCGTCAGATTCTCCAAATTTTCCACACTGACTTTATCAGATCCTTGCTGATTCTTTAGAATGTCTAAGCCCTTCCGTTTGTCCTTCTACAGATCTTCCACTGATCTTCTTCAGAACTTGGACGAATCCCTGCCCGACGGCCTATCCGTAGATCTCCGATCCGATCCTTCACCGAACTCCCAGCACATCCCGATCCTCAACGGACAAATTCTCGACTCTGGCATATCTAGGTTCAATTGTGTGTTCACAGCTTTGAAGTAGGGATCTGTCCTTAACTTGTTTATCTCTATGTATGATCTTCTGATCTCCAGTATGTTCTTCTGGATGCTCTCCCAGTTCTTGTTAACAGAGCCCCCGAGCTCATTCACGTCACCACAGTGCACACTTCCCCGAACATAAATCACATGGCTACCATGGACACCGGCTCCCAGGAGGGGCTCCGCATTCGAATCTCGTGACTTTTATAATTATTGTGGCATTTTTTTGAGAATCGAAATGTTGACTCGTGAGATTTTATAACTCCTGAATTTGTAATAAAGTTGCCTCGAAGACCGCTTATTATATTATTCTGTAAAAATTCTGCTCCTAAAATTTGGTCCTCCGCCTAATTAGCCATTTCCTCGACACCCGCACCTTGGGCATAATCGCATTAGGACCCTCCCGTGTGTTCTGTGCTTTGATATGCGAGTATTTGTGTATGTGTACTCGTACCCCTCGCACCTTATTGCATTTATCAATAGAACGTTTGTATGCAGGGGGACAATAGGATATTACCCGCATGGTCCTGTAAATGGATTTGCAACGTTTGTGCTTTGATATTTTGAACATTTGGGGCATTTGGGGAGTGGCATGAGTTGTTTGGAGATTTTTTGTATTTGATATTTGCTGTTGTGGCACCCGGAGGCGGCAACCGTGCCTTTAAGCCGTAACGAAGAGTGACTCGAGACCGAAGAAAGAGTATGTATAGTCTGGAAGGAGCGCTGTGGCAGTGCGGATGAATGCGGTGGTCTTGCTCCCGAGGAGACTTGAATATAGAGCTAGTGACAGAACAAATGTATAAATATATTAATTTATATAGTAATTATAAGAATTACAATACAAGAGGGAGAGAGGATAAAGTAGGGGGAAGGCCTGGAAACTCCTTGGTTATTGGAGTTTGTCGGGTTCTCTTTGGTTATCAGAGATTGTCGGGTTCTCCTTGGATATCGGAGCAAGTACATGAATAATAGTGAGGGGCAATTACAAAGGAAAATGGGGGATGCGTCGGGAGAGAAGTGCCACGCACGACCGTTCGGCACGAGCGCAGCATCAAGACTGAAGTGGTGGCGTCCAATAGCTGCGTATCCTGTCGTCGCTTGAGTCCCCGCGCAGCTAATGTCGCTGTGGGGCGCGAGTGTGACTCTTGTGAGAGAGCGTATGAGAGCGAGAGACGCAGAAGAAAGAATGACTTCTGCGGCTCTTTGTCATAGAATCCTCGTCTGAGAGATCTCTGAAGAGATCGTAGGACGAGACATTGTGGAATGGCTCCCCATTCCACAACATTTGCCCAATTGCTTTGTATTCGGTAAGCTTCCAAAATGCCAAGAGCTACAGAGCATGGATGCATCACCAAGATGCCGTGAGTCAAACGAAACTGCCGAAAACTTACTCTAACTAAATTTTGACTTTCGGCATTCTCGGTGATGCACGTGGTGTAAGGCTGTTTCAATACAGTTTGATCTACAAAAAATGCGGAAATTTTTTTTCATAAAGATAGTGACGCCATCACGCTCTTAACCACACGAAATTAGATGAGATGTCTGCGTCTCACATCCCGCATTTTTCGAAGATCAAAGCATAATGGGACATTGTGGCTCCACGTTGTGATGCTCTGAAACTCAAGGTATTTTATCCATGTGCAAAAACTTACAGACTAAGACGCTGCCTAAAAATTAGACCCACTCTTGAACCATCCATTACGGATATACTGATTTCACTCTACCGGAGTTGCTGTTTATGTGCCATACGTCCGGCACTTTTGACGTCACTAGTTGTTGGAAACTACCTTTTTTCGAAATTTCAACAAATACTGATATTTGTGAGAGGCTCCTAAATTGTTCGGTGTTTCGGGAACTTACCGTATGCGAACAACGATGACAAAAATTATAACAGGAATTGGTAGAGTTCTGAATTCTGAATTTTAATGATTTTTGTTTGATGGAACCTTTGCACTACCTAATTACAATGCGAGTGAGCCGTTTAAGTGTCTAGACCACTTGGTGATAATCTCCTTATTGAAGGTGAACCATCACCACAAACTAGAGTGGAGTGTCTTTGACCAGGCATACCTAATGTCAAAATAGGCATTTCCAGAAATCCAAAAATTTTCGGAATTTCGGAGCCTTATTGGCGAAAAATTTCGCAAAATGTCATAAAAGGCATCCTGAGCATTTTCAGAAGCCTGTAAAATTCAAAACAAAAAATTTTTAAAAAATTGAAGCTCCGACGCTTTTCAGCAGTTTGGAAACATAACTGTAGTTTTTAGTCGAATTTTTTATTGATCTATTAGACTCAAAATTGTCTGAAAATCCCGAATTTCATAATGAAACTTCTTGAAATTTTCTCAAAATAAAGTTACGCCGGCCGCTCAAAAAATGACCTGAAATTAGTTAAAATTTGAAATTTGGCCGACTTGTCAAGCGGCTGGAAACTAACTTTTTTGAAATTGCCGGTATACCAAATGATTATCTTGCGGTTTCAACTTGATTTTTAGGTACATTTAGGGTCAATGGATCACCAGAAGTTACCAAATTTTACCAAATCTGGTGATCCATCGACCTTAAATGTATCTAAATTGAGTTGAAACCACCGCAAAATAATCATCTGTTATACCCAAAATTAGATGGCAATTTCAAAAAATTTAGTTTCCAGCCGCTTGACAAGCCGGTCAAAATTCAAATATGAACTAATTTTAGGTTGTTTTTTGAGCCACCATAACTTTTTTTTGAGAATTTTTCAAGAAGATTCATTATAAAATTCGGCGTTTTCAGACAATTTCGAGTCGAATAAAGCAATAAAAAATTTGACTAAACTACCTTTAAGTTTCCAAACTGCAAAAGCGTCGGAGCTTGAAAACTATATAAACGAATCAAGATTTCCTTTTTTGACGTTTACAATAGTTTCTAAATCGCCTAAATTTTACAGGCTTCTGAAAATGCTCACAGGATGCCTTTTATGGTATCCTGCAAAATTTTTCGCATTCAGTGAGGCCCTGAAATGTCGGCATTTGCAGCAGGGGTGTGCGGCAAATCTCAAAATTTGCCGAGCTCGGCAAATTCGGCAAATTTGCCGTGCTTGACAAACTCGGAAAAATGTGATATTTTTGATGTTGTCTGGAGCACCAAAACTACTAAATTCTTAACACACTGCTGGTTTATGAATAAGTTTCGTGTGGTGTGTCTGCTTAAACATCAAAGTCACTCAATTTTGTGTCATTTCACCTAATTTTTGGCGAAAAAATCAACAGTTTTGGTCAAAATTGTACTCTGTCAAATTTTTGACGTGTGCGGCAAATTCGGCAAATTTTCCGGAATCTGGCAATCTTTCGGGTGGTTTTTTCAATTTGCCCAATGCTCTTTTGAAACGCTGTGAATTGAAAATTCCCTATTACAATATAATTACAATACAAATGGTATTACGGGACCATGAGATCATGAGAATGCCTATTTATTGGCGCGAAAATATTGGCAGGCCGCGTCAGCGAGAGAGCACATATGGCGAAGAGAGACGCAGGTCCCTTCGCTACGAGATATTTGCCGCCAGAAAAGTAGGCCTTCTCATGATCTCATGGTCCCGTAATACCTTATAAGAGTCTAGACCAGGGCTGAGCAGTCGCCCAAAAAAATCGGCGATCACCAATTTCCGAAAAATTTCGGCGATCGGCGTTCGTCTATATTTTTATATTGAAAAAAAAAACCAATTTTAAGAGCTATTTTAACGAGTTATTTATAAAAACAATAACAAATGAATAAAAATCAACAAAAACAATCAAAACTTATAAATTCCAATATTAGCCGAATAGAAAATCATCATCTGAGTCACTGTTTCCTTCAGCATCTTCGTATCCATCCTCTCCTTTCTTTTTTGCATCATGTTAAACAATTATTATGAGTTACGAAAAGCAAATAAAACCTTTTTGTCCTTTTTTCGAGACGAAACCACACAGTCGGCATTTCGGACCATCAGAACACAGTTTATCGAAGAATTCCCAAACGATTGAGCAACTCATCTGAAAATTATGTAACTAAAAATTAAATTCTTCTGAAAATTAAAAAAAAAACGAGATCAAACGCCAGAAAATTGCTCAGAAATATGCACAGAAATCTGATGGGTGTCAACGAGCGATGGGGCGCACTTGCATCATCTCAGATTTTTTTTTTCGGTCAAAACACCTTTCCGTTTTTTTGTTTGGTGAGGAAATGCGACGAAAAAATTAACATTTACTCAAAAAAAAAAATTAAAAACAACAAAACAATCGTAAAAAAAACATGAGATTTTAAAAATCGAGATGAATTTATTGAAAAATTCCATCGGCGATCGCCGATCGCCGATTGCCGCTCACCCCTGGTCTAGACCACTTGGTGTGCTAATCTTCTCTCTTTCTCATCAAAGGTGCACCAAACAAGAGTGCAGTCCTGTGCCTGTGTTTTGAACCATCTCCCCTCGTGTGGTATGGTCTGTGTGCATTCACAATATTTATAATCGGACTGATCAAGCGAGATGACGGCGGCGGCGTATATTTCGATTGTTTGTTCACTCACTCACCCCCACGCGCGCCTGCGAGCGCGCGCGGGAAAACTATTAGAAAGAGATTTGAGTGGTGTTGCACTTTCCAAGTTCATGCACCTGTCCCCGCAGGGGTCAATTCTTGTGTGGCTAGTGGTGTCACAAATTGAAGAGAGACGAGCCCCGAGCCGCAAGCACCCACGTGTTTTCGATTTTTTTTTTGAGAGAAAAAAGATAGAAAATCCTACACTTTTCTTGCTCTTTTTCACACAATATCCGGCTTCCGGAATGAAGTTCTCGGTTTTTTGGAGCCGGGAACTCAAAAGTTGACTCTTTTGACGATTGCAGTAAATTTTTTGTCTTCGGAAACAGTTTCCGATAATCGGTAGGTTTTGGCAATTGAGCTCGGCAATCGGCTTCAAGTTTTCAACCTTTTAAAGTTTTTTAAAACTTTTTTTTTGGAATTGTGTCATTTTGACTTTTTTCTTAGCATTTTTTAGAGAGATTTTTTTCTTTTCTGAATTCTTAAAATTTCTGAAAATTCTTGTTTCTCTCTTCCGCTTCCCTCGTCTAGCCTATGAAAAAGCCTGAGCCTATTTCGTTGCCTAAGCCTATGAATAAGCCTAAGCCTACGCTTAAGCACAAGCCTACGCCTAAGTCTAAGCCTACGTAATAAGCCTAAGCCAAAGTCGTTGCCTAAGCATAAGCTTATGCTTAAGCACAAGCCTAAGTCTAAGCCTATGAATAAGCCTAAGCCTAAACCTAAGTCTAGCCTATGAATAAGCCTAGACAACGCCTATGTCTAAGCCTTAGCCTTAGCCTAAGCCTATGAAAAAGCCTAAGCCTAAGCTTCAGCCTCGCCAATCGGTTCTTCAGTCAATCTGAGTAATTTTGATATTGAGCCCGAGGTTTTCCATCGGTACTTGTGCTCAGCAATGGGCTCTATAATTAATTTGGCCGTCGGATCTTTAGTCAATACGGCAATTTTTGTATTTTGGCTCGGTAAAGTGCTTCTGGTTTGGCGATAGGCTCCGACCTCTGTGAAGCTTCTTCTTTCCCAAATTTTCGACTCTTTCCACGTGCTCTAGATTTCAGGTTTCCCCTATTTCGCCGACGCTCATAGATCATGTGATCGAAGATTAACAGATTTTATAGTTTTGGGATCAGAAATCTACTCCCAATCTGTCTGCGATTGTTTGGTAGACTTGTAGGACAGAAAAGTTCAAATTTTAGTCAGAGAGTTTTCCGGCAAATCTAGTCTAGGAGGGGGCTTGAAGAGACTTTCTGAAAAGATTTTGGTTCAACACTCAGAAACCAATGTTTCCCTCAACTTCTTAGATTGTCCGACCTTTTGGGATCGGCAACCAGTTAGGATAGTCGAAGCTTTGGAAACTTGAAACTACGGGGTAGGAACTGTTTCTGTGAATATGAATATTTCGGCGATTCGGCAATTCGGCAAACACTGTCTTGAAATTCTCTACAAAGCACTGTTGAACTCTATATTTTCGGTAACTCCGGCAATAACCGTTCTGAGATTCTCGGGGATTCTGTCGAAATTACACTATTGCTGATGCCGGAGCAATTCCGGCAAGTCATTCTGCCGGAATTTGTCGTTTCCTGGAGCCTGTGCGGTCCCTCACGTTCTTGGAACTCCGGCAATAAACGTCTTGAGAATCTCGGGAAATCTGCCGAAATTTTTGCCTTTTGCTGATTCTCGGACACCTAGAGATCTTCTTAATTCGGCGAAAGTTGTGGTTTTCTGAAGCTCAAGAAGCTCAGAGACCTGAAGCTTTGAGGCTTTAGGCTGCCTGTAAGAAGGTCAGTAAGCACCATCTCGAATTCGGCACCTTCGAATCAAAAGTGCAATTTCTCTTTCTCATTTCCGTGACTTTCGTAAAGTTCGGTATGTGTGTGTGTGACGGGGGGAAAAAAAAGCCTCGGAGATACTAATTAAAGGTTCTCCCCGTCTCCACACACACACATACGCAGCTGCTAACCGCCGAAATAGTGTGGATCGCCGTGAAACGCAGAGACATGAGAAACGTCCGTTACGAAACGACGCAAAAAATTCGGCGCGGCCAGCGCGCGACGGAAAACGAGGGAGGGCAAAGGAATTTGTGTTCACCCCCCCCCCCCCCCTTCCCGCCTCTTTATCTCTTTCTCTCTCTCTCTCTCTCTCTCTCTCTCTCTCTCTCTTTTTACTGGGCAGGCGAGAGAGGCTCTGAGAAATTAAGAGACGCAGAGAATAGTTGGCACGATGCCAAATGTCTCTGCGTCTCTTGCACGTGGACGTTGTCTCTCTGTTGGAGTACACTGCGTCTCTCTCTGTATCTCTCGCTTGCTGGCACGTGATTGAACGGCGGTGGCCCCCGGGACGTGGAGAGACAATTATCTTGGCATCGTGCCAAGTTTCGGCGGGATTACCGTTTTTCGCGATTTTTGAGTTTTTTTGCGGAAAATTGTGATTTTCCTAGATTTTGGACCGGTTTACACATTTTTCCGCATGAAAAATCACTGATTTTTCCTATTTTTTTCAGCATTTTTTCAATGAATTTCTGTTGAACTGCAGTTTTTTTCTCGAACAATTTCGTTTTTCCTAGATTTTTTTTCGGAAAAACCCAAAAGTTGCAGAATTTTTTTGGAATTTTTTGAATGAATTTTGTTTGAAAATTTCTAGAATGTTGATAATTTTCTCTAGAAAAATACAGTTTCTGGGATTTTTCCGCCTGTAAATTTGCGATTTTCCGCAATTTTATGTTCCAAAATTATAATTTTTACCGAGAAAATATTCAAGAAAACTTGAATTTTTTTTTCGAATTTTTTTTCTAGTATTCTCCGGGAAACCCCCCTATTTCTCCAGCTTTCTCCCAAATTTTCCCGGATTTTCACCCATTTTCTACCGATTTCCATCTCCTGCTTACTCACTCTCTCTCTCTCTCTCTAACCGTCTATTCCTCTCTTCCCTCGCAAACTGTGTCAGGCGGTTTGGGAAGGTGATGATGATCACGAGGTATTGTTGAGTTGTGTCGAACGTCATAGCATTGAAATTCCGACGACATAATACTGACGAAATAGTGCAATTTTCGGGTATTCTCACCCAGCTTTTTCCCGCAGAAATTGCTCAATTTTTGAGGGTTTTTCGATTCTTTTTTTTCAAATTTTTTGAGCTAAAAATCAGAGAACCCCCAAATTTTCTAGTTTGTTCTCAGAGAGCACCTTCCAGCATAAAGTCGGGAAATCCGTAGAGATTATTGGATTTACGCTATCGGGAAGTGTTTTTTTTTGCAAAGAAGATGATCCTTAATAATCCTTGAGGAGCTTTGCACTTTTTGATTACTCGGCAGCCTGAGTAGCTGAAGCTTCAGAAACGGAAAGAAAAAATCATCTAGTCGCCATGGGACGAGCCTATGAAGCTTCGGCAACTTTATCTACAGTTTCCGATGCCTGATCGATAGCAACCTTCAGGTAGCCAAGGCTTTAGAGTCACTGGATTTGACGACTTAAAGAGACTGTGAAGGCTCGGCCCAGGACGGCTAGATGACCATTCTTCGGCTGCCGAAACTGCCAAAAGTTGTAATCTACTTCTAGGTTGCCGAAGCTTAATGAGATGACACATCGGCAACAATTGATCAGGGGTTTCTGTACACCAAAGTCAACTAAATCAAGCTGCATCTGCGTTTGAACCGCTTGACAACCAATAAGCCTCGGCCTAAGCCAAGCTGCGGCATCAGGCAGCTGACTCGGAGCTCGGCAACCATTGGGGGGTCAAGCTTAATACAGAGCAGAATTCTTTATGGATTCTTGAACACTCGACAATCAAATAACTATAGGTTTGGGCCAAGATTAGTAGCTCGGCAACCAGTAGCCCAGGCCTAGGCTCGAGTTACTAGCTTTGACGAGTTAACAGTCGGTTTCAGCACTTGACAACCGCTAGCAGGAAGCCGCCGTCTAAAGTCAAGCAATCAGATAACTATCAGCTCGAGCCAAGCTTACAGCTCGGCAACCAGGCAACACTATCGCCGTCAGCAGTTTTCTATTTCAGTCTCGGAGCTAGGCTTCCAGGCTTTTCAGGCTTAAAGTACCCCGGCAACCGTTACGGCACCCGGCTTGTTGCTTATTGTTTCTTTTTTGTCGTCGACACACAATGTGTGTGTGTGCTCCCGTGGTCGTCCACGATTGTGCAAATAATGTGTTGAATATTTGTGGCGGTTGCGTCTATTCGCTGCTTTCAATATGCTCGTGCTCCTGCCTGCTGCTGCTTCTGTGTTTGAACTTCTAACGAGGACACGCACAGTTTTTGAGACAACACACACACACCAATTATGTCCTCCTCCTCCTCCTCCTACTCCACTGGGCTCGTGTTAACAGCAATTCGGCATATGTTTGGCGCCAAAAATGCACTGTGTTTTTTTTTTTGCCTGAAAATGCCAAATTTCAGCGTCCTACCTATAATTATCGATTAGATAATGCCCTGAGGCGTGGGAGTAATTATAGTGCTAGGAGAGGGCGGTTTTGCACTTTCTAGCTATAAATAAGCTGGAATTTTCTGCGATCTGTGATCTACCGTAGACCAGAAGGCAACTCTGGAATTTTGGTCAGAATTCAAAATTTTGACATTTTTCTTAAATTTTTCAAATTGAAAAAAAAATTCTCTTGATTTTGAACCATTTTCGCTAAAATCGTAAAAAATTAGCGAAAATGACAAAGGCACGTGGTGTCAGAGTGTCCCATCTCGTTTTGATCTACGTAGATCTACAAAAATGCGGGAGAAGAGACCAACTGATTTTGCATGGTTAAGAACGCGCTGACGTCACATTTTTTGGGCGAAAAATTCCCGCATTTTCTGTAGATCAAGCCGTAATGGGACAGCCTGGCGCCATGTGCACGGGGTTCTAGCCTTCCTCATTGAATTTTTCGCGCTCCATTGACTACCGCCTGCCGGACAACGCGTGGGAAAGTGTCGTGTACTCCACACGGACAAATACATTAGTTTTACAACTAAAACCGAGCTGCGACGCGACACGCAACGCGCCGTAAATCTACCCCAGATATGGCCGAGCCAAAATGGCCTAGTTCGGCAAAAACTCTTCCATTTAAATTTATGAAGGAAGCCAGAAATCCGTGCACACGTGCACAGGTGTGAAAATTGCCGGATTTTCAAAAATTCTGCCAAAAATTGCCGGCCACGTGGGAGGCGGTCATCGCCCACGCGCATGATTCACCACTAAATGAACAAATATCAGGTGGGAGAAAAAAGACGAATGAATAAATAAATAAATGTATTCCGAACATTTATGATTGTGGGAATCGCTTTTTCTTTCTGTTTTTCGCCACGATTTATTTGACTAGACGCCCCACCTCAACGATTTTTTGTACTTTTCAAAAAATAGTACATTTTCCTCATTTTTCATCACTTTTCTTCGGTCGAATCTCTTTTTTTTTTTTTGAATTTAAATATATATTTAAACTAATTTTCAGAAGCTGTGCTCAACTCATCGCCGAGCTGCAGCACCGCCCAGTTTTTCTGTACATTTGACGCAAAAATCTGAAAATTGTGAGTTTCACACCAATTTTTTGCGAAAATAATCGATTTTTTTTTTCCAGACTATCGAAATGGCATCGTATGTTCGACAATTTTTCAGGGCAAAACGTCGGAAAACTGATTGTAAGTTGAAACAGAAATTAGAGAAAAACGAGAAATCCACATGAAAATTTGCGAAAATATCCTTTTTTTTGTGAGAAATTGTAAATTTCCGATAATTTTCCACAAAAAAAGTTTAAAATTCACATTTTCTCGTGATTTTTCAGTTTTCAGTTGAATTATACAATTTTTTGTGCTTTTTATTGAATTTTTCACAAAAAATCGATCAATTTTTTGCTTAAAATCCAAAAATAATCAATAAATTTTTAAAGGGAGGCGCCTTTTCTCGGGCGGTGGGTCTCACAGCGAAATGCTTCAAGTTTTGGAGTATGCGCCTTGGAGACTACGGTACCCCCGCGTTGAAATTAATTTTTTCGCGATTTTTGATTTTTCTCCCAGTTTTCAATGAAAAAACTTGTTTTAAAGTGATTTTTTGCGCGAAAAATCAAAAAAACAAGTGTTTTTCTCGTGTTTGAGGTGAAAATTTCGAATAAAATGGGAAAAACTCGCCGTTTAATCTAAATTTGAACTTTTACCGCAGAAAGATGAATTTTCATCAAATTTGCTCCCCTTTTTCGCTATTTTTTTTGCAACTTAAGCTGAATTTCTCATAATTTTATTGATTAAACTCGAGAAAATAAATTTTTTAAGCGAAAAAATCGATTTTCCCCGATTTTCCCCCAAAAATCGCCAAATTTTTTGATTTTTTGCATTTTTTTTGCAGCATCATCCGAAGAATCCGATCATCAGTTCGCGTCGCCCACCTCACCACGTCCATCAAGTTCCGACTCATTCGGACCGTCGGCAGCACCGTCCACGTCACTTTCACCGCCATTTCTGAGCCCATCGTACTCAATGGATTACATCATCGAGGCGATGACGTCATCATCGTCAACGTCACCAGTACCACCACCAGTGTCGGCTTCTAGGCCAGTGGCACCGGTGGTGGCAAGAGTTGAAGGGCTCCGAGCGGTGCCGGTTGGGCATCGAAGACAGCACTCGAGCCGTCAGTTTTTCCAGTGAATTTGTGAAAAAATGCGATTTTTCATGTGAAAGTACAGGAAAAACGCATAAATTCATAGAAAAGAATGGTTTTTCCCCGAAATTTTTTTTTGCAAAAATTTGGTTTGAAAAACTGTGAAAAACGTTGAAAATTCCTAGTTTTTTGAGCTAAAACAGAATTTTCACGCTTAATTCAGCAAAAATTTACAAAAATTTGCAATTTTTCATTGAAAATTCCAACAAAAAATTTGAATTTTCAGTTAAAAACCTGAAAAGATTCGAGAAAAATTGAAACATTTTCAGCCGGTCACCTGCAACAATTCCAGCAGGAGCTTCACGCTCGTCACCATCACGCAAATATCACTCGGCTCAACAAAAAACGACGGAATACCGATACGGGATACGATCCGGAGGCTCGGCCACCGAAATTCAAGCACCGAAGTCCATTGTAAGGATTTTCGAGAGACTAAAATCTGGGAATTTGGAGTGTTTTTAGGCTTTTCTGGGGGTGAAAATGGTGGATTTTTGACCAAGTTAGGGTGGATTTGAGTTGATGGCCTAGTTTTTAGATTTCTAGGCCACCATCAAAAAGTTGGCAAATTTTGAAGAGCTAATTTTTGTGTGGTCTTTGAAAAGTTTTTTGATTTTGAAAATATACATTTTAAGCCACGTTATGGTGGTTTTAAGTTGGTGGCCTAGAAAACCAAATTCTGATTTTTCTAGGCCACCGAAAATTAATCTGACCTCGTTTTTCTGTAGAACTCAACCTGGGAAATATTTCAAAAATTTTAGACTAAGGAAATATCGATTCGGAGCCAAGTTACAATGTTTTCAAGTTGGTGGCCTAGTTTTTAGATTTCTAGGCCACCAAAAAACTTAGGCCAAGTTACAATAAGTGGTGGTCTAGAAATCTAAAAAACTAGGCCACCAATACGTTATGCCGGATTTAAAGTTGGTGGCCTAGTTTTTAGATTTCTAGGCCACCAATTATCAATTTTTTGGTGGCCTAGAAATAAAAAGTTAGGCCATGAACTCAAAAAAGCCCTAACTTGGCTTAAAATCCATATTTTTGAAAAAAAAAAAAAAAAACTGAAATGGCCTAGAAAATCCGAATTTTAACTCTATTTCGGCCCCCCCCCCCCAAACCGCAATTTTTTTGATTTTTTCCAGCTATCAAAGCAGTTGCTGCCTGAAACCAACGGATCTTCGTATGCTTCTAATCGAGGCGGAATCCCGTGTACTGTACGATACGGCTACAGTAATCCCAACGCGTAACGGGACCCATCAGAATGCCAGTTCCATCTCAGCGTGTGGAGAATTTCAATTTTTGCGAAAAAGAAAGGATACGCGAAAGTTGTCGCAAATGATTTTTGGCGCCGTGCCAAATTTGAAGACTAATGAATCGTTTAGGATTCATGTTTTGGAGTGAGTTTTCTGGAAAAATTCAAACATTTTTTTCTCAAAATTTTTAAATTTTTAAACTCAGCTCGCCGAGAGCTTTGATTTAAGTATAATCATGACTAGGTTCCGATTATTTTGAAATTTTTTGGTGGGTCCCGCAGCGAGGAGGTTACTGTAGTTTTCCAGTTTTCGCGGCGGGACCCACATAAATTTCAAACTTCTCCGAACCTTGTCATGTTTCGTACTCAAATTGAAGCTCTTGGTAAGCTGTATTCAAATATAACAGAAAATTTCGAAAATTTAGGGTCTCGCCGCGAAAAATTGCAGGTTACTGTAGTTCTTCGCGGCGAGACCCAAATTTTTTAGAAATTGAGCAAACTAGGGCGTTATTATAGACAAATTAAAGCTCTCGGCGGTAAGCTAAACTCGATTCTCATATAGAAAAATTTGAAAACCCTTCGAAATTTTGGGTCCCACCACGAAAACCCGAAATTCTTTAAAATTCAAGGAAACCTAGTCATGATTATACTTAAATTGAAGGTCTCGGTGAGCGGAGTTTAGTTTTCATCGAAAAAAATTTGAAATCCATCGAAATTTTGGGTCCCACCGCGAAAAATTGCAGGTGGTTACTGTAGTTCTTCGCGGTGGGACCCGAAATGTTTTTTAAAAATATTCCTAACCTAGTGATGATTATACTTAAAACAAAGCTCTCTCGGTGAGCCGCATTCGATGATATCTTTAAAAATTTCAAAAAATGGGTCTCACCACGAAAAGTGAAATTTTTTTCAATTTCTGTTTTTTTTTCCAAATTTCTTATTCAATTTTCAATTTCATAGCATAAGCAAGACGGGATTTGCCGATTTCTCTTGAAAAACCTCAGATTTACGCGATTTTGGGTCCCGCCGCGAGGGTTACTGTAGCTTTTCGCGGTGAGACCCGAAAAATTTCAAAATTAACGGAACCTAGTCATGATTATACTTAATTTAAAGCCCTCGGCGAGCTGAATTTAATTTTTATAAAACAATTTTCTAAAAAATTTGGAAATTCTCAAAAAGAGTGGGTCTCGCCATGAAAAGAAAAAATTTTCAATCTGCTGCTTTCTGCTAAGATTCATTAGAATTTGATTAGAGCTGTTTTTAGGTTAAAAAATTAGATTCAGCTTGCCGAGAGCTTTGCAATAAGTATAATCATGACTAGGTTTGTAGAAATTTAAAAATTTTTGGGTCCCGCCGCGAAGGGTTACTGTAGCTTCGTTGCGAGACCTAAAATTTTGAAAAAATTTCAAAATATTCGAATTCCGCTCACAGAGAGCTTTCATTCAAGTATAATCATGACTAGGTTCGGGTAAATTTGAAAAAAAGTTGGGTCTCGCAGCGAAAAATAGAAAGCTACAGTACCCCTCGCTGCGGGACCCAAAAACTTTAAAAATTCTCCAAACCTAGTCATGATTATACTCATTTCAAAGCTTTCAATGAGAGGAATTCAAATTTTCTATAATAATTTGAAAATTGGGGTCTCACAGCGAAATCTTCTTGTTAGATTTTCGTGGCGAGACCCAAAAATTTTCAAAATTCGTCAAACCTAATCATGATTATACTTATTTAAAAGCCCCCGGCGAGCTGAATTCAAATTTTACACTTAAAATTTGAAAAAAAAATCAAAAAAATTCTCATCAATTTTTCAGAGACGAGGAAACAATCCTGGTGAGCAAGACGTTTGCAATTCCGAAATATCGCAAAGGTGCTCTACCGGCCGCTGCTGCAGCAGTAGTTCGAAATGAAGCATTAATGGATTCGTCGGATTCTTCGGACTCGCAGAGCACAGTAAAATCGCTCGATGGATGGAGAACCCGTACTTCTCGATCAATTATGACAACTCCTGAGGCATTTAGTCGTGTTCGACACATATCTATAACATTCGGAGAGCAACAGCATGACATTGATACGGACCACTCGAATCAACATTTTGGCTCGCCGAGCTCGTTGCACAGCAGCCTACCGAGAGCTTTTTCCCCTCCGCATAAGATTTCCAAAGCGAGAAGACGTCAATTGGCGGTTACTACGAGTTTAAGCGAGACTTGTGCGTTTTTTTTCGATTGAAAGTTCGCGAGAAAAATTGGAAAATTTTGAGTCCCGAAATTTTTCGCGTTGGGACTCTGTTTTTTTCTCAAAATTTTTAAATTTTTAAACTCAGCTCGCCGAGAGCTTTGATTTAAGTATAATCATGACTAGGTTCCGATTATTTTGAAATTTTTTGGTGGGTCCCGCAGCGAGGAGGTTACTGTAGTTTTCCAGTTTTCGCGGCGGGACCCACATAAATTTCAAACTTCTCCGACTACCTTGTCATGTTTATACTCAAATCGAAGCTCTTGATAAGCTGTATTCAAATATAACAGCAAAAATTTCGAAAATTTAGGGTCTCGCAGCGAAACCCAGGGTTACTGTAGCTTTAGGGTCTCGACACGAAAACTTGAAAAATCTCGAATTTTTTAGTAAAATTTTGAATTTTCGGTATTTTTCTGACACGGAAACTTCAAAATTAAGTCGATTTGTAGTGGAAACCTGAAATTCTGATTTTTTGGGTCTCGACACGAAAATGTATAGTTTTTGTGAAAAAAAATTATACGAAAAAATAAAAAGCTGTAAATTCAAATTTAGTTCACGAGAAGACCGTTGTTGCAAAAAAAAAAGTCAAAAAATTTGGGTCCCGCCGCGAGGTTACTGTAGTTTTCCAGTTTTCGCGGCGGGACCCGGAAAATTTAGAATTTCTCCGAACCTTGTCATGTTTATTCTTATTTTAAAGCTCTCGGCGAGCTGATTCCAATTTTTCGAATAATTTTCCCAAAAAATTTTATTTTTCCAGCCGCGTTCCCAATACCATCAAGCCTGAAGGCTCGTTCACGGATGAGCTCAATGAGCTCAACACAAGCAGACGATGAGCATCCGATTTCGATGCAAAATATGCGAAATATCGCGTTGGGCATTCTGGTGCCGATTAAACAGCGGTTTTTTCTAATGCAGGTGAGAGGATTTAGGCCTGGGCTTGGGCTTAAGCTTGGGCTCAGGCTTAGGGCTAGGCTAAAGCCCAGTCTTATGCTCTGGCTTAGACTTTGGTTTAGGCTTAGGCATAGGCTTTACGCTCAAGCTCGGAATTTGACTCAGGTTCAGGCTTATGCCTAGGCTTCGGCTTAGGCTGAAGCTGAAGCTTAGGCTTAGGCCTAGACTTAAGCTTAGAATCTGGCTAAATCTCATGCTCAGACTTAGGCTTTGGCTTAGGCTTAGGCTTTTCTATCAGGCTAAAGCCCAGGCTCAGGTTTAGGCTTAGGCTGAAGCTGAAGCTTAGGCTTAGGCCTAGACTTAAGCTTAGAATCTGGCTAAACCTCAGGCTCAGACTTAGGCTTAAGCATATGATTAGGCTTAAAACTTTGCTGAAGCCAAGGCGCAGGCTTAGGCGCATAGGCTCAATTCTAATCTTAGGCTTAGGCTTAGGATCTAGCTAAAGCCCAGGATCAGGCTACGGCTTGGGATTAGGCTTAATCCTTAGTTTAGGCTTAGACGTGGGCTTAGGCTTCAGCTTAATCCAAGGCTTATGAATTTCCCCCCAAAAAAAATTTGTTAATTTTTCCAGCATATACCCCTAATCGAAGCTGAAATGTCAAGATTTGAGTCGCGTGTCGTCACGGCAGCCCTCCATCCATCCACATTTCTTCAAAATATCTCAAAATCATGGGAAGAGCTCACCGAAACAGTATGCCAACTGCACAATGCACCGAGACTTCGACATCCATATTGGCTCGCATTGAATGAGAAATGTCATTTGGATGGACGTACGTTGGCCACTGAATTCTGTGAGCAATTGGCTTATTTGGTACGACGATACGATCGGAAAGAGGCTGGATAGTGAGTGGGGAAATTTGCTGAAAAATTGATGATTTTCTAGTCGAAAATTTGGTTAAAACTGGCCAAAAACAGCTGAAAATTGCAAAAAATTTGCGGAAAATCGTCCAAAATCGAGCTTTTATGGGTCTCTCCTCCACAAAATCCCCCCAGGTTACTGTAGTTTTCGTTCGCGGCGAGACCCCACTTTTTCGAATTTTTATTAGATTTTCGAATTTAGTTAATGAAATGAGGAGAGCCCTCGTCAAAACCTCGTCAAGTGTAGGGTCTCGCCACGAAAACTACAGTAACCCGAGGGGGCGAGTTTCGTGGCGAGACCCAAAAATTTTCAAATTTGGCCAAATCTAGTCATGATTATACTTAAATTGTAGCTCTCACTCAGCTGAGTTCTCGAATAATCAAATGAAATTTGAAAAAAATCGCAGAAATTTTTTGGGTCTCGCCACGAAAATTTTAGTTTTTGAAGAAGCTTTCCATTTATTTTCAATTAATTTTTTTTTGCAGTTTTCTATCAAATCTGGTAACCGCTCTTCTGATGCACCATATGTCATGGGTTGCAAGTGTTGCCTCGCCGCCACTCCATAACGCCGATTCGAAAGATCAAATTGACGAGAATTCCCTATTCGGAATGATGTCATCAGGAGCTCCGACGGTCGGCTACAATGCACTAATGGCTCAATATTTGGAGATTTCTGGAGCGTGTGGTAACATGCGTTCGGCGAAAATCTGCGTTGTAGGCGAAGATTTGGAAGTTCTCGCGTCCGTTTGTTCGGTGCTCTCGTTTTTCATTCGATGCTCCGCCGTTCAGCACGTTGGTGAGTTTTAGGTGGAAAATTCGGATTCAGCACGCCGAGAGCTTTGAAATGAGTATAATCATGACTATGTTCCCCGATGATTTTGAAAATTTTTGGGTCTCGCAGCGAAAACCTACAGTAAACTAAGAGGTATTTCGCTGTGAGACCCCAATTTTCAAATTATTTTAGCAAATTTGAATTCCTCTCATTGAGAGCTTTGAAATGAGTATAATCATGACTAGGTTTTGAGAATTTTTAAAGTTTTTGGGTCCCGCAGCGAAGGGTACTGTAGCTTTCTATTTTTCACTGCGAGACCCAACTTTTTTTCAAATTTACCCGAACCTAGTCATGATTATACTTGAATGAAAGCTCTCTGTGAGCGGAATTCGAATATTTTGAAATTTTTTCAAAATTTTAGGTCTCGCAACGAAAATTTTCGCTGCGAGATCCAACTAACTTGTTTTTTTTTCAAATTTATTCAAACCTAGTCATGATTATACTCATTTTGAAGCTCTCGGCAAGCTGAATTTTATTATACTAATTTTATTACTGAAAATTCAAAAATTTTTAGGGTCTCGACACGAAAATTGAAAAATTCCAATTTCCAGACAACGACAAGATGTGGGAAGTACCCACGGAGCAGCCATTCTCTCCGTGTGACGTTTCGAACTCGCCGAGCACAAGTTGTGCTCATCAGCACCAGCAGCAGCAGCAGCTCAAAAATGGCTACCAACATCCCGAGGAGACGTCGTCGGTGGCAATGATGAGACGACTGAGGAATAATAATCAAATGGATACTTCTTCCACGCCGTCCACGTCCACGGCCGCCGCACTTTTGGATGCCGATGTTGAGATGGTGGTGCAGACTACTACCGAGGTGCGGAATTTTGGCGAAAAATTCGGAATTTTTCGGGTCTTACCGCGACAATTTTGATCAATTTTTATTCTAGACCAACATATTCGAATTCTGCTTGCCAAGAGCTTTCAAATGCGTATAATCATGACCCGTTTTGCATAACATTGACAATTTTTGTAAAAACCTACAGTAACCCGAATGATTTCGTGGCGGGACCCGGAATTTTTTTTGAAATTTAATAGAACCTAGTCATGATTATACTTAAATGAAAGCTTGGGGGTGAGCTGAATACGAATATGGAGATAAAATAGAGTCCCATCACACGAAAACCCAGGGTTACTGTAGGTTTTCGTGGCGGGACCCAATTTTTTTCGACTTTTTTGAAACTTGTCAGAACCTAGGCATGACTATACTTGTTTGAAAGCTCTCGACGAGCCGCGAGTCTGAATATTATCGATTTTTTCGAAATTTCAGATCACCTCAACCACGACGACGACACCCCGACATCATCATCTTCATCATCTTCACAGTGTCACAATCGATCGTCTCGATTTTCCGTGTTGCCCGACAATTGCCGACGATGCGGATATGTGGGTTCCGCAGCGGCCGAACTCTGAAGGACTCGGTAGATCAATGTTCGCCGGCCCTCTTAACAATTATTGCTCGCATTTTGTACTGTCGGCTGTGCAGAAGACTGATACCAATATGCCTGAAGTTTATTCTAGGTGAGAGAGAGAAATTTTGGAGCCCAAAAAAATGAGCCCAAAATTTGGAAAATTGGGTGAAAATTACTATTTTTTCAATAAAAAACTTTTTTTTTTTCGGAAATTTGATCAATTTTCCGATGAATTTCCTGATTTTCCCGCAAAAAATATCGATTTTTCAACAGGTTTATCGATTTTTCTGTATTTTCATTGATATGTTTTCTCCGGTAAATTATCGATTTTCCTAGAATTTTATCGATTTTCTGAAATTTTATCGATTTTTTTCAAAAAAAAATTTTTTTTTCTGAAAATCTATGAATTATCGATTTTTCTGAAATTTTATCGATTTTTCAAAAATAAATTTTTTTTAAACCTATGAATTATCGATTTTTCTGAAATTTTATCGATTTTTTTCAAAAAAAATTTTTTTTTCTGAAAATCTATCGATTATCGATTTTTCTGAAATTTTATCGATTTTTTTCAAAAGAAAAATTTTTTATTCTAAAAATCTATGGATTATCGATTTTTCTGAAATTTTATCGATTTTTCAAAAATAAATTTTAAAAAAAATCTATGAATTATCGATTTTTTTCAAAAAAAAAATTTATTCTAAAAATCTATGAATTATCGATTTTTCTGAAATTTTATCGATTTTTTTCAAATTTTTTTTTAATTCTAAACATCTATGAATTATCGATTTTTCTGAAATTTTATCGATTTTTCAAAAATAAATTTTAAAAAAAATCTATGAATTATCGATTTTTTTCAAAAGAAAAATTGTTATTCTAAAAATCTATGGATTATCGATTTTTCTGTATTTTCATTGATAGGTTTTCTCCGGTAAATTATCGATTTTCCTAGAATTTTATCGATTTTTTTCAAAAAAAATTTTTTTTTTCTGAAAACCTATGAATTATCGATTTTTCTGAAATTTTATCGATTTTTTTCAAAAAAAAAATTTATTCTAAAAATCTATGAATTATCGATTTTTCTGAAATTTTATCGATTTTTTTCAAAAGAAAAATTTTTTATTCTAAAAATCTATGGATTATCGATTTTTCTGTATTTTCATTGATAGGTTTTCTCCGGTAAATTATCGATTTTCCTAGAATTTTATCGATTTTCTGAAATTTTATCGATTTTTTTCAAAAAAAAATTTTTTTTTTCTGAAAATCTATGAATTATCGATTTTTCTGAAATTTTATCGATTTTTCAAAAATAAATTTTTTTTAAACCTATGAATTATCGATTTTTCTGAAATTTTATCGATTTTTTTCAAAAAAATTTTTTTTTTCTGAAAATCTATCGATTATCGATTTTTCTGAAATTTTATCGATTTTTTTCAAAAGAAAAATTTTTTATTCTAAAAATCTATGGATTATCGATTTTTCTGAAATTTTATCGATTTTTCAAAAATAAATTTTAAAAAAAATCTATGAATTATCGATTTTTTTCAAAAAAAAAATTTATTCTAAAAATCTATGAATTATCGATTTTTCTGAAATTTTATCGATTTTTTTCAAATTTTTTTTTAATTCTAAACATCTATGAATTATCGATTTTTCTGAAATTTTATCGATTTTTCAAAAATAAATTTTAAAAAAAATCTATGAATTATCGATTTTTTTCAAAAGAAAAATTGTTATTCTAAAAATCTATGAATTATCGATTTTTCTGAAATTTTATCGATTTTTTTCAAAATTTTTTTTTTATTCTAAAAATCTATGAATTATCGATTTTTCTGAAATTTTATCGATTTTTTTCAAAATTTTTTTAAAATTCTAAACATCTATGAATTATCGATTTTTCTGAAATTTTATCGATTTTTCTAAATTTTCTATTTTTTTTAATTTATCGATTTTTCCGAAATTTTCAAAATTTTCCCAAAAAAAATTTTAACCCAATTTTTTTTTTGCAGAATGTTCGACGAAGTCCGGTGTACCGATTTTCCGTGTCACCGTTCGGCAACTGCTACGCCATCACAATCGACGTCATCAATGTGTGATCCGGCAATGAATCCGGAAAATGTGCTAATCATTGCGGATATCGAGCAACTGACAGTAAAAGTGCTCTCAACAGAAGGATCAGATGAAGTGACGTCACCATCCGAATCAATTGTCGCAATGTTGGAACAATTTGTTGGAATTCATAATGCTGTACCGGCGAATGCCGAGTTTTTAGTCGGAATTATTGAGGATTCATTGGCTCATATTGTTGGAAAAAGTTTGACACTTGTCGAACTTGTCAGAAGTGATCAAACGGTTAGGATTCAGGGCTCAGAGAGAGCCAAAAAATCGAAAATTTTAGCAAAAATTGAGATACTTTTGGCTGTTTGCCCCGAAATCGGAAATTTTAGCAAATTTGAATTCCCCTCATATAGAGCTTTAAAATAAGTATAATCATGACTAGGTTCGGGTAAATTTGAAAAAAAGTTGGGTCTCGCGGCGAAAAATAGAAAGCTACAGTACCCTTCGCTGCGGGACCCAAAAACTTTAAAAATTCTCAAAACCTAGTCATGATTATACTCATTTCAAAGCTCTCAATGAGAGGAATTCAAATTTGCAAAAAAATTTGAAAATTGGGGTCTCACAGCGAAATCTTCTTAGGTTACTGTAGGTTTTCGCTGCGAGACCCAAAATTTTTCAAAATCATCGGAACCTAGTCATGATTATGCTCATTTTAAAGCTCTCGGTGAGCTGATATCGAGTTTTCTATACATTTTTCAAATAAATTTCCAAAAAATGGGTCTCGTCGCGAGTACAGAGTACAGTAACCTGAGAGTAATTCGTTGTGAGACCCAACTTATTGAAATTATTTCAACATTTTCGAATTCTCATTGCTGAGAGATTTGATTTAAGTGTATAATCATGACTAGGTTCCGATGGTTTTGAAAATTTGTGGGTCTCACAGCGAAGGTTACTGTAGGCTTGTAGTATTCGCGGCGAGACCCAACGTGTTTTTTTTCTTCAAATGTCTTCAAAATAGTCATAGTTGAGAAGAATTTGAATATGCGAAAATTTCCGGAAATTTAGGGAAAAAATGACAAAAACTGCCAAAAAAATTGATCTAAAATTTGACTTTTTTGGGCTAAAAACACGAAAAAAAAATCGATATTTTTACCGTAACAATCGATTAAAAATTTCGAAAAATCGAGAAAATTCGAGGAACTTTTTGGGATTTTCATATAAATTTTTTTGAAAAAATCTACAAAATTTTCTCGCAAAAAAATAAGCATTTAGCTAAAAAAAAAATAAGCATTTAGCTAAAAAAAAATTGAAAAAAAAAGAAAAATCCGACATTTGCCGACAATTTCAGCCTGAAAACCCAGAAATTAACGTTTTTTGGGTAGAAATTTTTGAAAATTTTGGCAAAAAACACGACAAAATCACCCCCCGGCAATGAGAATCGCTTTTAAAAAATCCAAAAAAAATCCTGGATCGGCAATTTCTCGGAACTTTTCGTGGATTTTCATACAATTTCGACTTTTTTTCCGGGAAAATTCGCGACTTTCGAGTTTTTGAGCCGAAAAAACCGAAATTTTTAAATTTTTTAACAATCTTGAAAAATTTTGACCTGATTTCCGAGCATTAAAAAAAATCAAATTTTTTGAATTTTGGAAAGTTACAAAAACTGCCAAAAAATGCCAAAAAATTTGCCGACAATTTTGGGCTGAAAACACAGAAAAACTATAGATTTTGAACTATTTATTGCTAAAATTGTGGGATTTTTTTGATGGAAAATGGAAAAAAACGTTTTTTTTTCAGTTTTCAATTTGTGCAAAAAACCCAAAAATTTCGGAATTTTCGAGCAAAAAATCAAAAATTTTTTTTGAATTTTTCAATTTTTCACCCCTAATTTTTCTATTTCAGAAAAACCCGAATTCCCTACAATTAACACCGGATCGTGTTCGTACAATTATTGGTTGTGATCATTCGGATCTTCGTCTTATCGTCAATGTTGCAGCCGTCTACTGGCCTCCTGTTCTCCAATCCGTGCTCGGATGAGCTCCGACACCTTAAAAAATCGTCGAGATTTTCTCAAAAAATCATTCAAAAAACGGGAAAACTCTTTCCTTGCGCCGGTGTGTGTATTGTTATTTAATATTAATACTACTAATTTACTAATTATTTTTTGTTCTTTTGTTCTTTTTTTTTAAATTGTAAATTTCCCCCTTTTTCAAGAAAAAGTTGATTAAGCCATTTTTCGTAAAATTATATATCGAATTTTTGGGAACAAATCGAGAAATTTTGAAGAAATTCGATTTTTCTTACATTTTATTAATTTTCTGCAAAAAAAACTCCAATTTTCAATATTTTTCTTCAAAAGTTGATGACAAAAAGAACAAAAAATTCGATTCCGGAAAACTCGAATTTTAAAATTTTTGTGAATTTTTTTGAAAAAAGTCAATAATGATCGATTTTTTGTGATTTTTTCGCAAAAAAATCAATATTTATCGATTTTTGTGAATTTTTTCTGAAAAAAATCAATATTTATCGCCTTTTTGCGATTTTTCTTGCAAAAATATCAATGATTATCGATTTTTTGTGAAATTTTTTAGAAAAATCAATAATTATCGATTTTTATAAATTTTTGTGGAAAAAATCAATAATTATCGATTTTTTGTGATTTCATTTTATTAATTTTCTGCAAAAGAAAAATTACGAATTTTCGCAAAAAAAAAATCGATAAATCAACTCCAATTTTCAATATTTTTCTTCAAAAGTTGATGACACAAAAAGGACAAAAAATTCGATTCCGGAAAACTCGAATTTTAAAAATTCAAAAATCGACAGATTTCTGCTAATTTTTGATCATTTTTCTGGAAGAAACGATAAAAAACATTTCCATAAAATCGATAAATCCGCTTATTTATTCCACTTTTTCCTTTTTTTTTCTGAAATTTCCGAAAAAATCCCCTAACGATTTCTAATCAATCTTTTCTTCTCTGTCCAATGTGTTTTTTTGTTTTTTTTTCTCGGCCGGTTTCAAACGATACTCCGCCGGAATATCGGAGCATCGTCTTGTTTCTTGTTTCTTGTTTCTCTTCCCTTTTTTTGATGTTTTATTAACATAAAATGTAATGTATATCATTGTAAATCACCCCCATTTCCTCCCCCTTCTATCTTTTCCCGAATCCACCACACACATTTCAGCGGGTTTATGATTGTTTTCTTTGTCGGCGGTTTTGCTTCGAAAAATCGATAATCAATCGATTTTTTGGATTCGATTTTCCGCCTTTCTCCTCCTATCCATCCTGTCAAACGGGAATTTGATTATTATTATTGTTAATTTGTTTTTCTCCTCTGTACAGAATAAATTTTTGATTAACGATGAATGTGTTTTAAAATGGAAACGAGAAAAATAATGCGAAAAGGAAGAAATTTGTAGCGGGAATTTATTGATTTTCCGGGAATTATTAATTTTTCAGAAATTTATCGATTTTACAGAAAGTTATTGATTTTACATCAATGTATTGATTTTTCTCCTAAAATTATCGATTTTCGGGAATTTATCGATTTTCTCTAACTATGAAATTATTGATTTTTTATAAGTTTATCGATTTTTCCGGGAAAACTAGCGATTTAACTAGTTCAGCATTGAAAGATTCTAGGGCTTCCATGGGAGATAATGCCTGACGCCTGCCTCCAACCTGCCGACCTCTCGCCTGATTTCTGCACCACATAGTGCGTCGCGGCCGACATTTTTCGAGTTCCGTGCCGCACTATTCAGAAGGCGCGAGGCAGGCGGAGGTTGCCGCAAGGCAGGCGGAGGTCGCCGCAAGGCGCGGTAGTTGTTTTGGCGCCTGCATTGAAGACCCAGCAATCTGTTCATGATCGGCCGACTGGGCACATTTTTCGAGTTCCGTGCCGCACTATTCAGAAGGCGCGAGGCAGGCGGAGGTCGCCGCAAGGCGCGGTAGTTGTTTTGGCGCCTGCATTGAAGACCTAGCAATCTGTTCATGGTCGGCCTGGACTTAAAATTTAAAGTTTCTAATGCTCCTTTTTCAGAAATTTTTCATCATTTTCCACAGATTTTCATTGTGAGCGATAAAAGCAAAGAAAGAATGAGAGCTATTGTGGAATTGCAAGATCCTCGTAGTTTCCTTCGTCCTTTGGTGGTGCTCGAATTGGCTCCGTCTTCGATTTCTGGAATTAGTGTGATTTACTGCTAATTTTCTAAAATTTTCCAACATTTTAAAAAATGTTTTGGAAGTGTCTGATTTTTTAGATTCTAAAGATTTCTTTTATATAAGAAATTGAAAAATTTTTATTGATTTTTAATTATTGATTTTCAGCAAAAATTTAGGACTTTTATCGATTTTTCGCGGAATTATATGGTGATACACGAAATTTGAAAATCGAGAATATTGTAAAATAGTTACATTTTTTTCTGAAAAATCGATAAAACTATGTTCAAAAAAGGAAACAAAACCAGTTTCTATAAATTTTACTACACTTTACATTTTGAAGCTCTAAATGTGCTTGTAGTTTTGCAAATTGTATCTGACCATACACCAATAAAATATCTACAACTCACACTAATAGTGTCAATCTTGGATCCATCTTCCCCAGAGGGTGTCGAGTTTGTTGCTTCGGAAATTGGCACCGGCTCCTTGCCCGACTTGCTCTTGCCCTTCTTAGTCTTCTTGCTTTTCCCCTTTTGATCTCTTCCGGCAGTCTTCGAGTTCTTCTTTCTCGGGCAAAACGGCAAAAATCCAAAGAACCACAAACCAGCGACAATCAGGATGGATGCGACGAGCACAACTGCAACCGAGACAGCAATGATGATCATCATGGAATTGTCTGATGCTGGAGGTGGAGTTGAAGCCTGCCTGAAATTCGGAGAATACATTAGAAAATAGTTTAATATTATGGAAACTCACGCTTTCTTCACTGCAGCTGGGCCTTTCGAAACAGTTTTATTTCCCGTTTTTCCACTTGAGAACACCAATTGAAGCCCGTTGAAAGTTGTTGAAATGTCCTTCAATGCTCCATTGAATTTGGAAAATTGCAAATCCAATGGCTCAACACTTTGGAGTGAACTCTTGAGCTCGTCAAGCTTTGGCTTTTGAGATATAGGTAAGGGTAACAAATCATCAATTGCCGAAATCTTCAGATCTGCTTGGATGTCCACACTCGGAAGTTGACTGAGACCTTTGAACATTGCAGTAAGAGCAACAAGAGTGTCATTAGCTGGCTTCTTGATGCTTGATTTCCAGGATTCAAGTTTTCCCAAAAGCAGAACCAGATTGTGTTGAAGAGCGGAAAAGTCTCCCCATTTGGAGCTAACCGCACGCTTCAAGGTTTCATTGAAAGAACTCAATCCTTCTTCAACAGTCTTTCCATCTTCAACAATTGAATACAAATCATCCTTCTTCTCCAGAACCTTCTCGGCATTCACAAGTGCAGTGGCCACATTTCCCAAAGGAGCTGAATACTTTTGCAAGTCCTTCAACAGTATCAGATCTTCAGTATTATTGCTCTTCTTGATGTTTGCAATTGCATCACGAATTGATTTGATAGGTGACGAGGATCCAGCGATTTCAGATGAAATCTCTTCTAGATTTGTGAAGAATTCCTGATTGCTTTTCAGTTCACGGAGCTTCAATGCTACTTCTAGAACATTTGAAATTGGACCAAAGTCGTCTTTCTTGTTTTTCAGACAGTCAAAAACGCCAATGACAGGTTTAACAATACCATTTTCTTTAAATTCAACAATTAGGTCTGATTCTGATTTTAATTTAGTGGCAAGCAACGCCACTGTTTCACGATTCTTGATCAGTGCAACACTCGACTTCAGTTGACGAGTGAAAGTTTTGAGTGTCTCAACAGGTATTGAATCCAGCGAGTTTCCCAATTTCGACGTAGCAATCAATTCAGAGATCTTTTTAACAGCGTTGAGCGTACGTTCTAATAACTGGGAATTCTGACTTGCTGTTACCACTGATTTCTGATGTTTCCCATCCACAGCAACAGGGGTACATGGCTTGATAGATCCAATAATTGTCTGTGCAGATATTGGTGCATTACTCGACATTTGAATAAGCTTCTCTAAATGAGCAGCTTCAGACGCCGAGTGCTTCATAGTTCCAACTCCTTTCAACTTCCCATCCAACACTGCAGCAGTTTTACTCAGTTCTTTGAAGTTCTTCAACCCGTCAACCGTACGATTCATGGTTTTCTGAATCCATTCATCCTTTAAATCCACTTCAATCTTCTGCAAGTCCTGTACACCATTTGAGAAGCCTGCAGTGTATTTGCCAAGAATGTTTGTAGAACGTGAAGCCACTGTGCTCATCAATTTGAAAATAGTAGTAACTGGGAGCTTCTTAATATTTTCGATGTCTGCATCCATCGACTTCCCATCGCTTGGTTTTGATATTATGATATCTTTGAACGCGGAATTCTCGTAGAAACTGAATACTTTCACAGCCGAATGAAATGGTGCCAATTTGGAAAGAGTGTCCAAACCTCCGTTGGTTGCATCGATTGCACTTCTGACTGATTTGATAATTGCTTCTAGAGACTTTTTCGCAGTCGCAATTGATGCTCGTGAGTCCAATAACTTCAGTGTTTCACTCACCGCAAATATCTCGAAAATTTTCAAATCAAGCTTTTCAATTTTTTCGAAAACTTTGAATGCTTCTTTGTCCGGAATACTATTCAAATCGCCAACATTCTTCCACATTGTTCTGACAGTTTGAGCATCTACAATTGCTTTATGAAGATCCACAGAGCCTGCTCCTGATATTTTTTCACTGGCTTCCTCCCATTTTGCAATAACATCATCCACCTTTGTCTTATCGAACGTCTCCAAGTCTTTCAGTTTGACACCTCCAATATTCAATAAGTCAGTGATAGCTTCATCCGATGGAATCGAGTTGTCAACTAATCCATTATAGAGGCTAATTGCACTCACGACACGAGCAAGCATTGGAATACGTTTCATGAGTAGTGAATAGGCATAGTCTGCAAATTAATTGTATATTGGGAATAATTTTGTTCAATATTTTCTATGATGCTCACCATTTTCTGCTCTTTTCACACGATGCAAAAACTTGTTCGGTTTGAATTGTGGTGGAGAATCTGAAATTAGTAAATATATTTCCATTAGAAAATAAGAAGAAATCTGCAACCTATGGACGTAGAAAAGTGAGCTTTTTGAAATCTAGGTGCAAGCGCGCTCCACAGCGAATTGGCAAAGCTCCGTCCTCTAGAGTTGGGTCTCGGTAGGTATTTGTGGTGTCTACTTCGTGTTGTTTTTCGTGTTTTGTTGACTTTTACGTTGTATTAAAATTTTAGTAGAAATGTGAATGCCAGACGCGCTCTAATGATAATCTATTGATAATCGTTTTAATACGTGGCTGTGTAGTTCACGTGGAAAAAACAAGGAAATTATCCCTAAAATTACGTGAATTTCATTGCAAAAAATCAATAATTTCTAGTAAATCGTCTGGCCTTAGAGCTGAAAATGAGCTGGCCTAGCATTTAAAAAAACTAAGCATTAAGAGAAGTTTCAAAACAAATGGAAACATGTTGGAATTCGGCTCAACAAATACCTAACGAGACCCAACTGTATAAGGCGGAGCTCTCACAATTGACCGTGGAGCGCGTTTCCACAACTTGCAATTCAAAAGAGACATTTTTCTGCGTCTTGACAATATTCACAATCTTAAAATTCCCTCTACTCACCTCTGATAACGTTATGAGCATTGGAAAAGTCGGTGAAATGGGAAGTTTTGGCAGTTTCCGATTGCTTGGATGGCGATGAACCAGAAGCTGAAAAATTGAATAATTTTTATCCAGTTGTTCCAGCGTCAGCGCCAGTTGTTGAATAAGCATCCAAATATTTAACTTACATATACAGAAGACTGATATCAAAAGAATTCCGATAATGATCAGAATATTCTTTTTCATCTCGATCGTCCGATTAACTTCGGGAAATGATTCAAAATGTGATGACAATTCGAAATAAACTTTTTTTTGTTTGGAAAACCAATTAGCCTTTACGTGGAATTAGCGTGTACGAATTTATTTTAATTTTTGTTCTTTGGAAAAGTTCAAATTAATTAAAGTTCACGTGAACAACACGAAAATAATGACAAAACATATTAATTCCACGTGTTAACGTTTATTTTTAAAAATTAATTTTATTACTCAATTCAAAAAGGAAACTTTAAATCACAACTTGACGCTAAAATCACTCCAAAAAAGTATATTTCAATTGTAATCATAATTTTAATAGGTTCTCGAAGCAAATCAAACATTCGAAATTAAGAAAATTACTCAGTTTGCTGCTGGAGTTCCATTGATATTAGTCACCAGTACATGTGGAAACACGGCTGGCCTTGGAGCCGAGAATGAGCTGACCTAGCATTTCTACCTAACGAGACCCAACTTTGGGGGCGGACTCTTTCAATTGGCCGTGGAGCGCGTTTCCACATTGATTTCAATTCAACATAGGAATTTTTCTGCGCCTCAATAATATTCAATGCAATGTTGCTGCTTTAGCAACAATATATCCCTAACATACCTATGATAATATTATGAGCATTGGAAAAAGCAGTGAAATCTGAAGTTTTGGCAGTTTCCGATTGCTTGAATGGCGCTGAACCAGAAGCTGAAATGACCATATTTTTATATGGCGGCAGTTGATATATAAGCATCCAAATATGAAAAAAAAAACTTACATATACAGAAGACTGATATCAAAAGAATTCCGATAATGATCAGAATATTCTTTTTCATCTCGATCGTCCGATTAACTTCGGGAAATGATTCAAAATGTGATGACAATTCGAAATAAACTTTTTTTTGTTTGGAAAACCAATTAGCCTTTACGTGGAATTAACGCGTACAAATTAATTTTAAATTTAGTTTTATTCTAATAATTCAAACTAATCTTTTACGTGAACATTAAAAAAATCGACAAAAACAATAGTAAGTGCATATTAATTCGACGTGTAAACTAGTTAATTTTGATTGGTTTTTTATTATCGATTTTTTGAATATTTTAAGCGAATCGGATGTTCGGAGCGATGAAGAATATTCAGCCTACTGCTGGAGTTCTATTGATATTAGTGTCCAGTACATATGGGAAAAACACAATCCAACTCTTGAATTTGAACTATATTTCACAAAATCATGTAGAATTTAATTCAAAAATGAATGAATTCTCGTAAATCGGCAGGCCTTGGAACCGAGAATGAGCTGGCCTAGAATTTCTGCCTAACAGGACCGAACCTTTGGAGGCGGGTCTTTAAGCCGTGGAGCCCGTTTCCACAACGTTTTCAATTCAAAAGGTGCATTTTTCTACGTCTCGATAATATTCACAATCTTAAATGCGCTATACTCACCTCTGATAACATTATGAGCATTGGAAAAGCCAGTTAAGATGTTCCCTTGCCATATGCAATGACTATCATTACAACATTGTTCACCTGGCTCATTTGTTTCTTTTTGTGGTACGCTTCGCGTCGTTTTGAGTATGTTTTACCTGTAAAAAGTTATGTAAAAACATGTTTTTAGGAAGAAGAAGATTCACTATCCTAGTAGAAGACAACGGTTTGTGGATTATCTCATTAATGCACAGCGATCGGAAAAATTGGAACTACATTCTCAACAACAATTTGGAAATAGACACTTGGGATGTGACGAGTTGGTCAAGTCGGAGAATCGGGAGAAAGCCAAAAGTACAAAGAAGAAAGAAAAGGTCAAGTCAGAGAAAATGAAAAAAGCAACAGCAACCACTGGTGCTGGATCAACTATAGATCAGAGTTCAAAGGATCCCACAAGAACTACTATGGCATCTGAAAGAGGAATGACAATGACCCAGAGAGTCCAAAAAGAAAAATCAATTAAAAAGACGAACTCAGAACTGAAAGCTGCAGCTGACAATCAGACGGTTACCCAGGGAAATGACACGACAACTACGCAAGGACCATCGTCACTGTTTCCTGCCGATTTATCCAAAAAAGACAGACTGAGATTGCAAAAAGTTAAGGAGCGTGCGGTGGCAGCACCTGAAAAGAAGAAAACTAAAAATAAAGAGTGAAATAAGTTATCCATTGACTCGATAAATCATCTTCGTGTAGAATACTTTATTAATTTTTCAATAATATTATTCCATGAGGGTCTCATTGGTTTAAAAAATCGTTCCAAAGGTTTTTGTGGTTGACCTTTTTAAGTTTTCAACCGCGTATTAGATTGTGAAAAGTGTGTTTTGGATATTTCGATGATCTAAAAACGATAAATTTCGTTGTTAATGCTGAAAAACTACCGTGGCTCCGAAAAACATACACCATATCGTCTAGAACAAGGGTGTGCGGCAGATCGCAAAATTTGCCGTCCTTAACAACCTTCGTAAAATTTGATTTAAAAATGTTTTTTTGGAGCACCAAATCTACTGAATTCTTAACACACATCTGGTTTCTGAATAAGTTTTTACTGTTTGCTTCAACATCAAAATAATTCAATTTGTGTAATTTTAATAAATGTTTGGTGTCAAAATCAATAGTTTTCGTCAAAACTGTATCGTCATAGTTTTGATGTGTGCGGCGAAGTGTCGAAATTTGCCGACCTCAGCGAATTCGGCAAATTAGCCGCACACCTAGAATCCACAGAAACGGAAGTTCAGTTTGTTCTGATTAGCTGATTGTACAGTACAGTATCAACAAAAGGAAGCTCGTTGGGTTTTTGAAGGTAATTCAATTTATTTAGAATTGAGTAAGTTTTCATGAATTTATTCTTATGAAAACATCAGAAGCTGTCGAAAATTCAGTTATAGAAAATTTGTGGGGCTTCAAAACATTCAGAAATCAGGAAAAAGAACGTTTTATCTGAAAAGAGGCTAAATTTTAGCAGTTTTGAAATTTGACTTCAGTTTAGAGTTGACCAGTCGGAGCACGCGCGTGCTAACTGATGATTTGTTAGTTATTGTTCATTTTGTTAACAAACCCCAGCTTAAAAGTTGTTTTATTTTATTAAGTAACCAGCCGCTGACCGCGCCTACGGCGCGGGCAACGACTGGCACCATTAAAAGTATTTGACACACATACACTTCCAGAATTTTCTCGATTTTTCTAGAAAATTCTGGAACATTCCAGAATTTTTTCGAAATTTCCAGAAGATTCTAGATTTCCAGAATTTTAGAACCTTCAGAAAATTTAAATTTCCCTCCAAAATATTTTTCCCAGAAAATTTAAATTTCCCTCCAAAATATTTTTTTCAGAAAATTTAAATTTCCCTCCAAAATATTTTTTTCAGAAAATTTAAATTTCCCGTCAAAATTTTGGGTCTTACCACGGTGGGTCTCACCACGATGGGTCTCACCACGATGGGTCTCACCACGATGGGTCTCACCACGATGGGTCTCACCACGATGGGTCTCACCTCGATGGGTCTCACCACGATGGGTCTCACCACGATGGGTCTCACCACGATGGGTCTCACCTCGATGGGTCTCACCACGATGGGTCTCGCCACGATGGGTCTTTCCACGATGGGTCTCACCACGATGGGTCTCGCCACGATGGGTTTCGCCACGATGGGTCTCGCCACGAAGATCTCGCAGCAACATTTTTTAAATTTTTCAGAAGGTTCTAGAACAATCCAGAATTTTTTCGAATTTTCCAGAAGGTTCTGCAACATTCCAGAATTTTCTAGAATTTTCCAGAAGGTTCTAAAGCTTTTCAGAATTTTCCAGAAGGTTCTGGAACATTCTAGAATTTTCCCGAAGTTTCCAATTTCCCTTCCAAAGACGGAAAGCCAATTTTTCCCAAACTACAGTAATCCTATAGTACTCCTACAGTACTCCTACAGTACAACAGTACCCCGACCATATCCCACTACTAACCCCAAATCTATATCTCTTCAAAAGACTAAAACACAATTTTTCCTAAACTACAGTAATCCTACCGTACTCCTACAGTACTCCTACAGTACTATTACAGTACCCCGACCATATCCCACTACTAACCCCAAACTAATATCCCTCCAACAGCCGAAAACGCCTTGCCTTTGTAAGCTATGACGTCACTTCTTAACAAACGGACACTATTTTTTTATATATAGGTAATGATTCTACGTGAAACCTTGTTTGCTTTCTGGCAAAACATAAAAACACGTGGAATTAAAAAAATAAAACAATACACGTTATTCCACGTATAGGATAGTTGTTTTTCTCAAAAGAAAACAGTTGATTTTGAATTGTCATCATAATTTTAATCATTTCTCGAAGCCAATCGATCGAGATGATGAAGAGTCTTTGGCTTACTTTAGGAGCTCTAGTGATCCTATTCTCCAGTACATGTGAGTTTCAAGCTGTCATATCCTTCATGAAATCTGTACATTTTCCAGCTTCCCGCCCAACTTCTCAAGGATCTAAAATAGTCGGAGGTCCACATGAAAATATCAGAGGTAAGAAAGTCAACTGATTTAGTTTTTCGTGTTCTGTAAATCGCAGTTTGCAACTAATCCAATATTTCAATTTCAGATTCTACACCACGCGACAAACTGATTGCTCATCCAGACCGTCAGAAAAGAGCCGAAAATTGTAAGTTTTACAAGTAGTAGTGTGGTCTAGTGGGTAAGGTGCGCTGCTCTAACTCACATTGCGCGGGTTCAATCCCCGCTCAGGTCACCTCTGGTTCATAGGGCTCCCAGCTGAGCGAGGCGCGAAATGCGGGACTCACGCCATCGCCGCGCGCCGCTGTGTGTGTGCAATGAAATGCGAAAGGTAGTTATTTGGAAGCGGCCGACACGTTCGGGGTTCCGCGCCGCACTATACGTTTGAATACATGCGGCGACCGCATGGGAGCCCTAATTAAGGATGCATGATACCCAGATGGGTTGGAATCAGATCAGGTGTATCGGCCAGTAACGAGTCCGAAATGATGGGAGGCGTCGTACGCTCGGATCCCCCCTTTGGTCGGGCCAACTGCCCATCAACCACACTAACGGAATCTAGCTTCACAAGTGTCTATAAAATTCTTGAACAATAGCTTTACAGACGTGTCTCTTACATGTCTTCTTCGCTTTAAATCGAAAGTTTTTTTTAAATTTCAGATTCTCCACCACAATTCAAACCGAACAAGTTTTTGCATCGTCTGAAAAGAGCAGAAAATGGTGAGCATCATAGAAAATATTCAACACAATAATTCCTAATATACAATTAATTTGCAGACTATGCCTATTCACTACTCATGAAACGTATTCCAATGCTTGCTCGTGTCGTGAGTGCAATTAGCCTCTATAATGGATTAGTTGACAACTCGATTCCATCGGATGAAGCTATCACTGACTTATTGAATATTGGAGGTGTCAAACTGAAAGACTTGGAGACGTTCGATAAGACAAAGGTGGATGATGTTATTGCAAAATGGGAGGAAGCCAGTGAAAAAATATCAGGAGCAGGCTCTGTGGATCTTCATAAAGCAATTGTAGATGCTCAAACTGTCAGAACAATGTGGAAGAATGTTGGCGATTTGAATAGTATTCCGGACAAAGAAGCATTCAAAGTTTTCGAAAAAATTGAAAAGCTTGATTTGAAAATTTTCGAGATATTTGCGGTGAGTGAAACACTGAAGTTATTGGACTCACGAGCATCAATTGCGACTGCGAAAAAGTCTCTAGAAGCAATTATCAAATCAGTCAGAAGTGCAATCGATGCAACCAACGGAGGTTTGGACACTCTTTCCAAATTGGCACCATTTCATTCGGCTGTGAAAGTATTCAGTTTCTACGAGAATTCCGCGTTCAAAGATATCATAATATCAAAAACAAGCGATGTGAACTCGATGGATGCAGACATCGAAAATATTAAGAAGCTCCCAGTTACTACTATTTTCAAGATGATGAGCACAGTGGCTTCACGTTCTACAAACATCTTTGGCAAATACACTGCAGGCTTCTCAAATGGTGTACAGGACTTGCAGAAGATTGAAGTGGATTTAAAGGATGAATGGATTCAGAAAACCATGAATCGTACGGTTGACGGGTTGAAGAACTTCAAAGAACTGGGTACAACTGCTGCAGTGTTGGATGGGAAGTTGAAAGGAGTTGGAACTATGAAACACTCAGCTTCGGAAGCTGCTCGTTTAGAGAAGCTTATTGAAAACTCACGTAATGATCAAATATCAGCAAAGAAGGTGATTGATTCGATCATACTATGCAAGTATTTTTCTGTGGGTAGTCATGTGAAATCAGTGGTAACAGCAAGTCAGAATTCCCAGTTATTAGAACGTACGCTCAACGCTGTTAAAAAGATCTCTGAATTGATTGCTACGTCGAAATTGGGAAACTCGCTGGATTCAATACCTGTTGAGACACTCAAAACTTTCACTCGTCAACTGAAGTCGAGTGTTGCACTGATCAAGAATCGTGAAACAGTGGCGTTGCTTGCCACTAAATTAAAATCAGAATCAGACCTAATTGTTGAATTTAAAGAAAATGGTATTGTTAAACCTGTCATTGGCGTTTTTGACTGTCTGAAAAACAAGAAAGACGACTTTGGTCCAATTTCAAATGTTCTAGAAGTAGCATTGAAGCTCCGTGAACTGAAAAGCGATCAGCAATTCTTCAAAAATCTAGAAACAGCGTCTTCTGGAATTGCTGGATCTTCTTCATCAATCAAACCTGTACGGGATGCGCTTTCAAATATCAAGAAAAACAAAAATACTGGAGAAGTTGGAATGTTGAAGGACTTACAAAAGTATTCGCTTCCTTTGGGAAGTGTTGCCACTGCTATTGTGAATTCCGGCAAGGTTCTAGAGAAAAAAGCTGCACTTTATTCAATTATTGAAGATGGAGATACTGTTGAAGAAGGACTGATTAGTGTGAGCAGTGAAGCCTTGAATCTTGCGGTTGGCTCCAAATACGGCGATTTTCATGCTCTTCAACACAGTTTGGTTCTTCTTTTGGGAAAACTTGAATCCTGGAGATCAAGCATCAAGAAGCCAGCTAATGACACTCTTGTTGCTCTTACTGCAATGTTCAAAGGTCTCAGTCAACTTCCGAGTGTGGACATCCAAGCAGATCTGAAGATTTTGGCGATTGATGAATTATCACAAAAATTGAAAGACGATTCCCAACAACAGAAGCTTGACGAGCTCAAGAGTTCACTCCAAAGTGTTGAGCCATTGGATCTACAATTTTCAAAATTCAATGGACCATTGAACGACATTTCAACAACTCTAAATGGTCTTGCATTGGTGTTCTCAAATGCAAATAAGGATACTTTGAGTGGAAAGACCGCAGGTGACAATGGGTGAGATTACATTGATAAATCAACTGTCTAATAATATATTCTCAATTCCAGCGACTCCTCAAATAGCAACATGATCATCATTATCGAAGTCTCAATTTTAATTCCTCTTCTCATCCTTATCATCGTTGTGCTTATTTTGTGGTCCAGAAAATTACTGTGTTTTAAGAAAAAAGACACCAAGCCCTCTGCCCCCAAGCCAAAACCAGATGTTCCGGTCAATCCTACGCCTCAAACTGCCAAAGTTCCAGTTGCTCCTGCACCTCCAGCTAAAGATGAGAAGCCGAAGGACGTTAATGTTAAGAAAGCCGAGACCGAGAAGCCAAAAACTGAAGTTACGCCGAAACCTGCACACAAAAGCGCTGCCAGTAAAGTCGATGCAACCAACACGAAAACTGAGGATCAAAGTGTGAGTTTTTTAAAAACTTTTCCTGTTTAGATACTAGTTTTGGGTACCTTTTTTGGAAAATAGGCAAAGCCACGAAAGTTGCATTAATTTTTCAGGCGGAATCTTTGAATGCCTGTTGCGCGGCGAATGCCTGTTGCGTGTGATTTTTAAGGACTTTATTGATTTTTCGAAAATATTTATCGAGTTTTGAGGAATTCACGGAATTTTGAAAAATTAAATATTGTTTTTAGTAATTTAATTTTTTTTTAATAACGAGCTTGGGACGAGGAGGATTCATCCATTTTTCAAGAAATTTATCGGTTTTTGGAATATTTATTTTTTTTTCAATTTTTGACGTCCCTGTCAAATTTATCGATTTTCTCAGAAGTGTTTGGAGAGTTTATTTGTTTTTGATTCTAATGAAATTTGATCGAATTTTGAGGACTATTGATTTTGTGAGAACTTTTTGATGTTATGAGGGGTTTATCGGCATTTTGAGAACATTTCGATTTTTGAGAACAGTCAAGGACTATCAGATAATTTGCAGATTGATCAAACTGAAACAGTAAACGACTGAAGATCAAGGAACTTCTGATGATCCTTCGGTAGATCTTCCTTCGGCGAAATTCGTTCCGAAAGGATTTATTCCATAAATATTCACTTTTTAGTGCAAATAAATTGATGAATTGTTTTCTTGATGATCATTGATCATGGCAATAGCAACCTGAATTTCCCGCTAGAAAAATCGATAAATGCCTCTACCTAACAATTCTAATATGTTTATTCTGGAAAATTGATTTATTAATTTGAATAACATTGCAAAAAACTGATGAAAATCCGGCAATTGCCGTTCAGCAAATTTGTTTGTCGACAAATCCAGCGAAACGGCAAATTGTCTGTTTGCCAATTTGCCGGAAAAATAGATGTAGGAACCTTCATAGGATGCATACAATTTTGCCGATTTGAATTGAAATTCTCGTAGACACCAGAATTTTCTGCTAGAAAAATTGATAAATGCCTGAACCTTTTGAAGCAGCTCTATAAAACATAGATATATTCCTAAAAATTCTGAAATTTGATTGTTTTGATAAGTCGATAAGTTCCCGAAATAATCAATAAAGTTCCTAAAAATTGATAATCATACTATGAAAATGTTATTTATTTTTGTGCCGTTCGGCAAATTTGTTTGTCGACAAATTTGGAAAATCGGCAAATTGCCGGTTTGCCGACTTGCTGGAAAAAAAATGTTGAAACATTCATAGGATGCGTACAATTTTGCCGATTGAAATTGAAATTCTGGAATTTCCAAAAAAAAAAGAAATGTGCAAAATCACAATTTGCGGAAATTTTCAGCAATTGCCGTTTTTCCGGCGGAAATTTTCAATTCCGCCAATTTGCTGATTTGTCGGAAATTTTCCAATTCCGCAATTTGCCGGTTTGCCGGAAATTTTCAATACTGGCGATTTGCTGATTTGCCGGAAATTTGAATTCCGGCAATTTGCCGATTTGCCGGAAATTTTAAATTCGGCCAATTTGCCAATTTGCCGGAAATTTTCAATTCCGCCAATTTGCCGGTTTGCTGATTTGCCGGAAATTTCAATTCCGGCGACTTGCTGATTTGCCGGAAATTATCAATTTCCGGCAATTTGCTGATTTGCCGGAATTTTTTCAATTCCGCAATTTGCCGATTTGCCGGAAATTTTCAATTCCGCCAATTTGCTGATCTGCCGATATGCCGTAATTTTTCAATTCCGGCAATTTGCCGATTAGCCGGAAATTTCTGTTCCGGTAATTTGCGGAGTTGCCTGAAATTTTCAATTCCGCCAATTTTCCGGTTTGCCGATTTGCCGGAAATATCGTTTGCCGCCCACCCCTGATAGTTGACATAGTTGCACTGTTCTGGTTCCAGACTGACCAAAATCGTACCACCGAGTCAGTTGGTCAAACAACAGAAACTACTGGAAATACTACTACTGAGGAGGGTGCTGTTCCCATTGATTGGCCAAAAGATGTGAAACCACCACCGAGAAACCTGAAATTGAACATTAATGAGATTTAAATGCTATTTTTTGGTGATGAGAGAGAACTGAGAATAAATTGATGAATATGATTTTTCGCATTAGTAACAGAATCTTTTCGTATTTCAAACAGAGGGAAAATTCACGTTTTCAGAAAACCTTGAAAAATCGATAAATTCTGAGAAACACAAATATTCCAATAATAAATTCTAAAAAATCGATAAATTTCTACCTTTTTTCGGCAAAATAGCTACTGAGTTTCTTTTATATATATTATTGAATTTTTTGTAAAATTTATCGACTTTTTTAAAAGAAATTCATCAAATTTTTGGGAAATATATCGAATTTTGTGTCCTTTGCCGACTTTTGTTTATGGAGTTTTTTTGAGTAATTTATATTTAAGTTGAAAAATTGAGAAACATTTGAGTAAAAAACTGCCTATGCCTATGCCTATGCTTATGCATAAGCCAATGCCGAAACCAATGCCTAAGCTTAAGCCTAAATATTCGAAAAAGAAATAAAATTGCTGAAATACGAAAATACTGAAAAATTCCCAGGTTCTCGAAAATTCAATTAAAAAATTTCAGAAAAGTGAAGAGAATTTTTCAAGAATTCCAGAAAGTTTCAGGAAATTCAAAGAAATTGGTAAAACATTTTCAAAACTACTAATTTTTTTGGAAAATTCCAGAGAATTCCTAGAAAATTTACAAAAATTCAAGGAAAATCTTCTGGAAGATTTCAAAAAGTTCCAGAAACTCTTGACAAATTTGAGAAATTTCAGAAATTGCTTTTTAAGAAAAGTGGAATATTTTTTCCAGAGCGCTCAAAACTGTATCTCCCAATCAATGACTCATACGGAAACTACTGGAACAAGAAACGATGAAGATCAGTAAGTTTATCCAATTCTTAAATATATTTGAGCGAGAATTGTATCAATAATATTCAATTTTCAGAGAAGATGACACGATGAGAGGTGTGAAGTCGTTCAGAGATAAAAAATGATTCCTTTTCCGGTTTTTTCCTTCGAATTGCAAAAAAATTATGAATGATTTTCTATTTTTAATTTCAATTCCGCCAATTTTCCGATTTGCCGGAAATTTTCAATTCCGGCAATTTGCCGATTTGCCGGAAATTTCAATTCCGGCAATTTTTCGTAAATTTTCAATTCCGCCAATTTGCAGATTTGCCGGAAGTTTTTAATTCCGGCAATTTCCCGATTTGCCAGACATTCCAATCCCGGCAATTTCCCGATTTGCCGGAAATTTTCAATTCCGGCAATTTTCCGGAAATTTTCAATCCCGGCAATTTGCCGATTTGCCGGAGATTTTCAATTCCGGCAATTTGCAGATTTGCCGGAAGTTTTTAATTCCGGCAATTTCCCGATTTGCCGAAAATTTTCAATTCCGGCAATTTTCCGGAAATTTTCAATCCCGGCAATTTGCCGATTTGCCGGAGATTTTCAATTCCGGCAATTCGCCGATTTGCCGGAGATTTTCAATTCCGGCAATTCGCCGATTTGCCGGAAATTTCAATTCCGGCAATTTTCCGATTTGCCGGAAATTTTCAATTCCGGCAATTTGCAGATTTGCCGGAAATTTTCAATTCCGGCAATTTGCCGATTTGCCGGAAAAATCGTTTGCTTTTTCCTGAACATGTCTGAATTTTTTGAACACCATTAAACAAAAAGAAAAAGTGGCAAGAAATGTTTTTATTTTAAAACTGAAACAATTATGTATAATATACCAGTATCTTAAATATGGGGGGAAAATCAATCACACAAACACGGAAAATTCGAAAAATTTACAAACAGAAAATCGATAAATCATTTAATTTTAAGATTATCGGCAACAATGATGACCTCGATGGCTTGATGAAGGGAGAATCTGCAAAAAAATCGATAAATATTCATTTAAAAAAATAGATAATTTCCCCGAACAATATTACCTAAAGACGCGGTTACTTCTGAGAATTTTCGGTGTCCAATACATTTTCCAACACTCGAAAATCGATTCGACTTCTGATTTTGCAGAATATGTTAATAATATCGATTTTAGTTGCCGATCCAGTTGATCTGCCCACGCTTCGCATCCAATCGATTGGATTTCGGTGATCGGTATCGATTTTTTCTGAAAAAAGTAGAATTTTTAAAATTATCGATCTTTTTTCATCGATATATTCGAGAAAAACCAAAAAAAGTGTTTTTTAGATCACAAATTTCATAAATTTTCGATTTTGAAACGATTTTTACTGAAAAATCGATAAATCGATAAAATTTCGATTTAATTATTTTTTAATCGATTTTTCAAACGAAAAATCGATAAATTATTGATTTTATTAATTTTTTAATAAAAAAATCGATAAAATTTCGATTTTATTAATTTTTTAATAAAAAAAATCGATAAAATTTCGATTTTTCCTATTTTTCACGCGAAAAATCGAATATCTATCGATTTTATCAATTTTTAATCGAAAAATTGATAAAATTTTGATTTAATCATTTTTTAACCGAAAAATCGATAAAATTGCGTTTTTTTTTCCATTTTTCCGCTGATAAATCGATAAATTATCGATTTTTCTCATTTTTCCTCTGATAAATCAATACTTTATCGATTTTCCCTAATACCTACCGTATTCTGAACAAGTTGGTTCAAATGTGTCAAATATTCTTCAGAAGTCTCGAATTCCGTATTGATTAGGTAGTTTTGTTGTCTGAAAAGTGAAAAATCAATGAAAAATGTCGGAAAAATCGATAAAATATTCGAAAAATCGTCAAAAGTTCCAAAAATCGAAAATTTTTTTATTTGAAAAATCGATATTCGGCTAATTTTATCAATTTTTTGTCAATTTTTATCGATTTTTAACTAGAAAGATCGATAATTTTCCTTACGTCGCGGTGCGATTCCGCCGAAAAAGAACATTTTTCTTTTCCAGCTCGTCAACTTGAATTTCAATACGTGACATTGCCGGCACTAGAGAAATCGATTCACGGAGATCCCAATTGCCACGTTCCGTACAGCAGACTGCAAAAAAGTATTGATTTTTGAAAAATTATCGATTTTCCTAAAAAAAATTATCAAATTTTACGGAATTTTTTTTTGTTGAAAATTTTATCGATTTTTCTTAAAAAATTATCGATTAAAAGAGGCATTTTTCAAGAATTTTTAGTTACTTTTTCGGAACTTTCTGTTGATTTTTTAAAGAACTTTTTAAAAATGGAAAATTTTATTGATTTTTTCAAAAACATTTCGAAATTTTTAAAAAATTTATCAATTAAAAAAATCAATTAAAAAAAATGCCTCGTTTCCAAAATTTTTAATCGATTTTCCCAAAAATGTGTTTTTTGTGACCTTTTTTGGAACTTTTTATCGATTTTTAAACAGTTTTTTATTGATTTTTAGAAAATTGAACATTTTATTGATTTTTTGTTGATTTATCTTGATTTTCAGAAATTTTAAATTTTTTAAATAAATTTTTTTAAAACTGAAATTTTTTAATTTTTTATCGATTTTCAAAAAAATTTTATCGATTTGTTTTTCAAAAATTTTCGGAAAAAAAACGAACATTCTCTCAACCGAATATGTTTTTCGTACAAATCTCTCTTCATTAAATACGATCCAATTGGAAGATGATTTTTGATGCGATACACCGTTTGACCATCGCCAGAAGTGTCGATGAAGCCTGAAAACTATCGATTTTCACACAGATTTTTCTAGTCGAAATTCGAATTCTCCGTGAAATTTCACCCCCGTTTGGCCATTTTTCTGGGTCTCTAGCTCAATTTTTGAAATTTTCTTCGGGTTACTGTAGCACCGATAGTACGCAAACACCAAATTCTACGCAAATTTGAGCTATAGCTCTGAAAATTCGGCTTCTGGGGTGGAAAAATATCGGGAATTCGAATTTTTAATCGAAAAAAATTTTGGAGCACAATTTCCCCCCGTACCATTTGAGTTAAAAGCCAGCGCCAAGTCCACAGTGGAATCCGCCTTGTACGGCTCATAAATTGATGAGAAATAGTGAAGCCAATCGGTTGATAGTGTCACGTCTTCTTCAATAACCAACACCGAAGAGGCATCCGGAAAAATGGAAAAAGCATTCGACAGCGACAACAGAAGATGGGCTGAAAATTAGAAAAATTAGGATTTTTTTGGAAATTCACAAAAAGCATAAATTATCAAATCTAATAGTTTTTAGAAAATTCAAAAATATTGATTTTCAGCCAAGATATAACAGTTTTAAGTTGGTGGCCTAGAAAACCAAACTTTTGGGATTCTAGGCCATGGCCTAACTCGAAGAATATTTCCTCAGCAGTCTAGCAAAGCTTTTGAAATTTAAAAATATTGATTCTCAGCCAAGTTATGACAGTTTGAAGTTGGTGGCCTAGAAATATATTTTTCTAGGCCACCGAAATTAATGTGGTCAAATTTGAAGCGCATTTCTTGGGCAATTTTTAATACTAATTTTCTTCGAAAAATATGAATTTTTAGCCAAGTTATTACTGTTTAAAGTGAGTAGCCTAACTTCCCACTGGAGGTTTCTAGGCCATCAACTTAGAAGTGTTTTAACTTGGCTTAAAATCCATATTTTTAAATTTCAAATACTTCACTAGATTGCTGAGGAAGTCCTCTTCAAGTTAGGCCATATTAATTTCTGGTGGCCTAGAAATCCAAATTTGAGATTTTTTTAGGCCACCGAAATTAATATTGTCAATTTTAAAGCGCATTTCTTGGGCAATTTGTAATACTGTTTTTCTTCGGAAAATATGCATTTTCAGCCAAGTTATGACTGTTTAAAGCTGGTGGCCTAACTTTCCACTGGAGGTTTCTAGGCCATCAACTTAGAAGTGTTTTAACTTGGCTTAAAATCGATATTTTTAAATTTCAAATACTTCACTAGATTGCTGAGGAAGTCCTCTTCAAGTTAGGCCATATTAATTTCTGGTGGCCTAGAAATCCAAATTTGAGATTTTTTTAGGCCACCGAAATTAATATTGTCAATTTTAAAGCGCATTTCTTGGGCAATTTGTAATACTGTTTTTCTTCGGAAAATATGCATTTTCAGCCAAGTTATGACTGTTTAAAGCTGGTGGCCTAACTTTCCACTGGAGGTTTCTAGGCCATCAACTTAGAAGTGTTTTAACTTGGCTTAAAATCGATATTTTTAAATTTCAAATACTTCACTAGATTGCTGAGGAAGTCCTCTTCAAGTTAGGCCATATTAATTTCTGGTGGCCTAGAAATCCAAATTTGAGATTTTTTTAGGCCACCGAAATTAATATTGTCAATTTTAAAGCGCATTTCTTGGGCAATTTGTAATACTGTTTTTCTTCGGAAAATATGCATTTTCAGCCAAGTTATGACTGTTTAAAGCTGGTGCCCTAACTTTCCACTGGAGGTTTCTAGGCCATCAACTTAGAAGTGTTTTAACTTGGCTTAAAATCGATATTTTTAAATTTCAAATACTTCACTAGATTGCTGAGGAAGTCCTCTTCAAGTTAGGCCATATTGATTTCTGGTGGCCTAGAAACCCGTAAGTTTGGTTTTCTAGGCCACCAATTGAAAACCGGTGTAACTTGGTTAAAAATCAATATTTTTCAAATCTAAAAATGAAGTTGATTTTGTCCTTATTTTTCTCAGAAAAATTGATGGCCTAGAAACACAAATTTTTGGTTTCCTAGGCCACCAGGTGGTTTTCGATCAATTTTCATCGGATTTTCTGCAATTTCTTCAGATTTCCAACTAGTTTTTCTACCATTATAACTGCCATTCGACTGAATCGCCACACTTTTCACATGAAAAAGCGACACCAAATCCGCATTTTCCGAGTATTCCTTATCATAAGTGACTAGAACCATTTGGGTATTCAGACCCTCCTGATTAAGCAATGATTCCAGTGTAATTCTCAAAGAATCCGGTGCCAAACCCGACGCGACAAGGATCGGTACGTTGAAAATCGCGTCCGACGAGCGTTGTTCGTCGCTGAGGTGACGTGGCATTATTGGAGAGTCAAGGTTGGCGGCTGAAAGCAAAAAAAAATCGATAATTACTAATGTGTACATATGAAAAGTAGGAAATTTTGGAAAAATTTTAATTAACAAAAAAAATTGATTCAAAAAAAAATTTTTTTTTTTTTTTTTGGAAATTTTTTTTTCCAAAAAATCTACGCTTACTTACCACCACAAAACTCTTCATGTCGGTCATATTTTGCGCAGAAATGTCGTTTCGGCAAATTTCTGACGTCATTTGAAGCTGATGACGTCATCGATGATGATGTGTCCCGGCGGCCCGCCCATTTGTGCACTGAAAATAGTTTTTTTTTTTTCAAAAATTTTGAATATTGGTTTGGAAGCGAAGAAGTTCTCAAATTAAACGGGTTTTTCAATTTTTGAAAAATATAGATTTTAAGCCAAGTTATGGTAGCTTCAAGTTGGTGGCCTAGAAACCCAAAATTTCAAATTTCTAGGCCACAGCTTTTCAAAAAAAGGAAGAGCTAGTCACAAGGCTTACAGTGAAACTTTCAGACTTTGAAAATATGAATTTTAAGCCAAGATATGGTAGCTTCAAGTTGGTGGCCTAGAAATCCAAAATTTCAAATTTCTAGGCCACAGCTTTTCAAAAAAAGGAAGAGCTAGGCACAAGGCTTACAGTGAAACTTTCAGACTTTGAAAATATGAATTTTAAGCCAAGATATAACAGTTTTCTGTTGGTGGCCTAGGATTTTCTAGGCCACCGATTTAAAATCGTGATAACTCGGCGGAAAATCGATCTTTTCGAAATTTAAAAATTGGGTTTTTCAACTGCGCTAATGCGTTACAACGTCTATAAGTCATATGGAATCTACTTAAGATGGCCTAGAAATTAAAAAAAAAATCCTAGGCCAACAATTGTGAAAATTTTGTTTTCGTGTAAAAAATTGTAAATAGCCCCATCAAATTATCTATTTTAAGCAACAAAATTATGATAATTTGAAATTGATGGCCGAACTTTTTCTAGGCCACAAACTTAAAAGCGTCATAATTTGGTTTAAAATTGATATTTTCCGGAGATCAAATGTTTGTTGAACAGTATTTCATTTTCTCTACAATTTTGTCTATATTAATTTTTGGTGGCCTAGGAATCCGTCAATTTGGATTTCTAGGCCACCAACTTAAAAGCGCCGTAACTTGGCTAGAAATTACTATTTTTCAAAACTGAAAACTGTATTGGATAGCTCATTAAATTCTGCATAAGCTTGATGGCCTAGAAATTCAAAATGTTCAATTTTTAGGCCACCAACTTCAAAAAGCCGTGTCACAGCCAATTTTGGCCCGTTTTTCCCCAAACTTTCAGCATGTACTAACAAGATTTCGGCAAACAAAATGAGGTATGAATCGGATTTGCCCAGTTATTTCCCTGTGGAATATTCAGGTCTTCAAACGGTGTGTAGGCGCCGATGCCCTTCTGTCCGACGAAATACCACGAAGCTCGGAATTTGAGCCGATCGATCATACTGGAGCCCATCTCGTAAAAGATGCGCCGAGCCATATCTGACAGCTGATTAGAGGCCTCGTCGAAGCTCACAACGGCTACAATGTAGCCGGTCGGCACCGCGTCAAGCCATTCTTCCAAGCCGTGGGATTCTGGAAAATTTAAAAGTTTATTAAGATTTTTGTTGGGTTTCACCAAAGGGCACAATTAGAAAAATCAATTAGTTTTTGAAAAATTCGAAAACATTGATTTTCACTCAAATTACGACGCTTTCAAGTTGGTGGCCTAACTTTTCACTTGGTGGCCTAGAAGTCCAGAGCTAGGCCAGTAAATCTAGGTGGTCTAATAATTTATTAAATGGATCGAAAATATTGATTTTCCGCCAAATTAGAGCAATTTGAAGTTTTTTGGTGGCCTAGAAAAATCAACAAAAAAAAAAACTAGGCCACCTTGAAACTTGAAATCGCTGTAACTTGGTGGAAAATCAATATTTTTGAATTTTAAGCGTATTGCTAGATTTACAATATAACACTCTACAAGTTAGGCCATATTAATTTCTGGTGGCCTAGAAACCCGTAAATTTGATTTTCTAGGCCACCAACTTGAAATCGCTGTAACTCGGCTTAAAATTCGTATTTTTTAAATCTGAAAACTGTATTAAATAGCTTATACGGTCCTCTTTCAAATTTGGTGGCCTAGAACTACAAAACTAGGCCACCAACTTCAAATCGATGTAACTTTGCCGAAAATCAATATTTTTGAGATCAGAAAAAATAATCGATAATTCCTAAAGTTGGCCTACCATCCTCATAAGTGTCAAAATGTGCAACTGCAGTAACTTTCCCAGTTTTAGGCTCCAACATCGCCAGGTTAAGCCCACGGCCGGCAGAGTTGAGGTCTCTGAAATTTATCGATTTCTTCATAATTTTCGGCCTATGAGCACGTACTTATCAAAAAGCATCCGCCCACCAATGCACATTTTCGGATGATCATCCTTGTGCTCGCCGGAGAAAAAGTGGACGGGAATTGTGTCGGCCTCGTTACACGGGCGGTCCATTCCGCAATTCTTCCATTTTCCGCCATACTCGACGTCCTTGTTTTGTTGGAGCAAGTCCGCCTCGAATGCTCCGAGCTCCGCGAGCTTTGATTCGTCGGCTCTGCAAAAAAATTTTTTTCACGAAAATTAAATTTTTGAATATTAAAAATTTTAAAAATATACATTTCTCCAATCTACACAAAAGACGCTCAAAGACTCTTCAAAATTCATTTTGAAAATCGAAAAAATATCGATTTTCCACCAAGTTATGACGATTTCAAGTTGGTGGCCTAGGAATCCAAATTTTCGGGGTTTCTAGGCCACCAAAAATCAATATAGTCAAAATTGTAGAGAAAAGAATGTACTATCACGGCTAGTACTTGATACTTTGAAAAATATTTATTTTGAGCAAATTATGACGGTTTCAAGTTGGTGGCCTAGAAACAGCTAGGCCACTGTGACGTGATTAAATTTTTTTTGAAGCAAATTTTATTTTGTGGATTGCTCAAAACTTATATTTTTATCAAGAAATGCTGAAAATCCTCCGTTTTCCAATTGGTGGCCTAACTTTTTCTAGGCCATCAATTTCAAATCATCATAACTCCGCTCAAAATCCATATTTTCCAAAGATCAAAGCTTTCCTGGATAGCACATTGGCTTCTCTACAAATAAGACTATATTAATTTTTGGTGTCCTAGAAACCTCGAAATTTGGATTCCTAGGCCACCAACTTCAAATCGCTCTAATTTGGCTGAAAATCAATATATTTGAAATCTAAAAACTGTATTTGATAGCTTGTGCGGTCCTCTTTCAAATATGGTGGCCTAGAACTACAAAACTAGGCCACCAACTTAAAATCGATCTCTTTCATCCAATTTTGATCTGATTTCCACCAAAAATTTTCACCTATGCACCGGCGGCCCATCGATTTTCAGTTCAACTTCTCCACCAATTTCAGCAATCGGTAGATCAAAACACCCTTCAAAGAGCTTTTGCTGCGTGTTTTCTTCCAAAAACTTGGCGACAGTTTCGTGGGCTTCTCCCCGGCGGATTCCACGTTGTCCGATAATTGCGTAGGCGTTTCCCACCCTCCAATTATCGATTTTTTGAGCTCCGAAAGCGGCGAACAATTGGCGGGATTGTCGGGAGACGTGCTCTGCCACGTCACCAAATGAGGCGGCAACGAGCAGCGAGGCGTGGGGCACTTTTCTGGAAAATTTGAAGTTTTTAGAAATATTTTAGGCTTCCAGATTTGATTTTAGGCTGTAGAACACACTCTCCGCAATTCAGAGATATTTTGAAATTTCAATAAAATTTACTTTGAGCCAAGTTATGGCGGTTTTAAGTTGGTGGCCTAGGAATTCAAAAATTTGGAATTCTAGGCCACCAGTTAGATATTAATGTAAAAACGTTTATTGGCTATCCGAAAGCTTAAAGAAACTCAAAAAAAAATAATCTTAAGCCAAGTTACCGCCCTTATGAGTTGGTGGCCTAGAAACTCTAAAATTTGGAATTCTAGGCCATCAACTTAAACTACGTAGCGATGGTTATTAACTATTCACACACATTTTTTTAAACTTCCAAAAAGTTGCTTTTCAGCCGAGTTATGACAGTTTTGAGTTGGTGGCCTAGAAAAAGCTAGGCCACCAAATAGAAACAAAAAAATACAGTTTGTAAAAATCGATATTTCGACACTTAAAAAATGACCTAGGAAATCCCCATGAATTAAGTTTTCAAAACAGCGATTTTAAGTTGGTGGCCTAGAAAAAGCTAGGCCAGCAACTCAAAAACTGTCATAACTCAGAGAAAAATCTATTTGTTATTTAAAATATATCACATTTTTATATTATTGTGGAAAAAAAAACAGAAACTGGCCTTTAAAATAAGCTTTCAAACAAGTCAGACCCGATGGTGGCCTAGAAATCCCCAGAAATTTGGATTTCTAGGCCATCAACTTTAGAAAACTTGCAAATCATGTAAAAAAGTATTTTAGCCGTTGCATAAACGTTTTTAAATTTTTAAAAAGTTGATTTTCAGCCGAGATATGGAAATTTGGAGTTGGTGGCCTAGAATCCTCCAGTGGAAAACTAGGCCACCAACTTCAAATCGTCATAACTTAGCTCTAAATCTATATTTTTGAATTCTGAAACTTCCGTCTAACTCAAGTTGTCATTTCCTATCAGTTTTGATATTGGTGGCCTAGAAACCGCCGGAAAATTTGGATTTCTAGGCCACCACCCTTCAAATCGTCATAACTTGGCTTAAAATCGATATTTTTCAAATCTAAAAAATCAGGCCACCGGGCCTTAAGCCCCTCTAACTCACAAAAGCCACGTCATCAATTTCTCATCGGACGCCGTGACGTCAAACGTGGCTTTTTCGATGATATCACCGGTTGTTCCGTTCAAAATGGCCGCATTTATTCCGCGGCCAATGTTATCCGTGTCGAATAGCTTAATATCGTTGAGACACGCAAATGGAGGCTGACTATCCGTTTCGCTGCGTACTCGGAAGAGCATTTGCGGTAGGGTGCACTGATTGTCGTAGTAGCATTTGGATTCTGAAGAAGGTTTGCGGGTGTGGTTTTAGGGTGTAAAAGGTGAAAATTTGAAATTTTTTATGAAAAATTACTACTAAAACTTAGTTGGGACTTTTTTTGAGAAAAAAAAAATTTTTCGAAAAAAATTTTTTGTTTCAAATTTTTTTTCAAAATTTGTTTAAAGTTTCAAAAAAAGTTGTTTTCCTTCGAAATATCCAATTTTCACTTTAAAAAATTCGAATTTCCCACTCAATTTCACCTCTCACCGCTTTTTTCTGGGCTTTCTAGGTGTAATTTAAAATTTTCAGGGTTACTGTAGCGCCAAAAGTACGCAAACACCGAATTCTACGCGATTTTGAGATGGAGCTCTGAAAATGCAGGGTTTCGGGTAAAAATCTGGCGATGAATTCGAATTTGACAATGAAAATTTCGAAAAACACAGTTGAGAGCCGGAAATTTGAAGAAAAATGAATTTTTCCTGGAAAATCTGTCAAATTTTTTTAAATTTCAAACAACAATTCTGAAAATTTCATTACAAAATTTGAATTCCCTGTCATTTTCTGTCACAGAATCTAAAATTTCAGAGCTCTAGCTCAAAATTGCGTAAAATCGGGTGTTTTGGGTTACGGTAGTCGGTGTTTGCGTATTTTTGGGGCTACAGTAACCTGAAAATGTCAGAATTGAGCTAGAAGGCCAGGAAAAAGTTGCCTAGAAGTAAAATTCGACGGGGACATCGAATTTGCTAGTGAAATTGTTCTAAAAATTACAGAACACTGGGGAAATTTCAATTTTCATCAAAAATTTCCCGACATTTTCTTTAGCTCAAGTTTTTTTTTTTGGGGATTTTTATATTTAAATTCGAATATCTCGCCTATTATCACCCCTAAATTTGGGGTGAAATTGAAATTCCAAAGCTCTAGCTCAAAATTGGGTGAAATTTTTGGTGTTTGCGTACTTTTGGTGCTACAGTAACCCCAAAGTAATGAAAATTGATTTAGAAAAACTCTAAAAACCCATTTTTAGGGGTAAAATTACGCGGGGAATTCAAATTTAACAATGAAATTGCTTGAAATTTTCATTTTTACATAGTATTTTTTTCTGCATTACCACTTGAAGCTCCACCCTCTTCTTGGACCTGATCCACCAAACTCTTCGGTTTCCCGATACCTCCAATAATTGATTTTTCGCCACCAATATTTGCAATTTCGGGATTATTATCACCATCCAATGTGGCAAATTTGAATATTAAAAATGTGGTGAGTAGTAGTGGTAATAATAGGAGAAGCCTCCAATTCACCTTTATCATCTGGAACATGGGGAATTTTTTGGTTTTTTTTTTTGGGTTTCGGGCTGAAATTGAAAAATTTGGCTTTTTTTTTTATATAAAAAATAACAAAAATTCCAAAAAATAAAATAAAACGGCTGAAATTCGGGATTTCAAATTAAAAAAAAAAATTTTTTAATTTTTTTTTGCCAAAAATTTTTTAAATAAAGTTTCAAAATTTTTAAAATTCTTTTTGCTCAGGTAAGACACCATTTTGCTTAAAAAATCAATAAAAATAGGCTGAGCATTTTTTAAAATATCAATTTCTAGAAAAAAAAGTTTTTACAGAATTTTTACAAAAAATAACCAAAATTTTGCGATTTTTTTGTATAAAAATTCACAAAAAAAATATAGCATTTAAAAAAAAAATTTTTTTTCGTTTTTTAAAAACCTGAAAAGTATTTATTCAAATTTTGAAAAGAAAAATCAATTAAAAAAACTGGAATTTGATTTTTTAAAATTAAATTCTAAAAAAAAACTTTTCAAAAATTTTATCTGATTTTTCAAAAAAAAATTTTTTCTCGAATTAAAATTTTTTTTCGAAATTAAATTTTTGAAAAACTGATAAAAATCGATATTAAACGGTTAAAAACCGAAAAATGAACTTTTTGAACCAAAAAACTTTTTTTTCGGACATTTTATTCAAAAAATTCAAAAAAAAAGAAAAAATATTAAAGGCACATGAGATTCCAGAGATAAAACTTTTAGGTTAAAATACGGTGAAAGATTCGAAAAAAAAAACGGTTTTAAAAGTGGAATTCAGGGAATTTAGATATGTGGGAACGACGACAAAATCAGGCGCGGTAAATTTTTGAAAAATTTGCTATAAAAATTCAGATTTTTTCCGGAAAAATTAAAGATTCTTGACACTTTTTAGAAAAAAAAATCGAAAAATTTGGAGTTTTTCAGAAAAGTTTTTGAAAAATCCGCGAAATTTCAAAAAACTCGAAAAAAAAATTTTCCGAAAAAAATGCCAGGAAATCTGAATTTTCCAGAAAAAATTAGAAATTTATGCGAATTTAAAAAAAAAAATTTTCCGAAAAAAAATCGTGTAAAATAGCAAATTTTTTAGGGGGATAAAAAAAGGAAAATTATGCAGTTTTCTGAAAAAATCGAGATTTTATGAAAAAATTCAGGAAAATTAATGTATTAAATGGCACTTTTTTTGAAGATTAAAGTGAATTTCAGGAGATAAAATGGGATAAAACGTGGGTGTTAACAATGGGTAAAATTATGGATAAAAATGCAGGAAAATGGCAGTTTTTCAGCCAATTTTCAGCTTAAAAATCAATCCGAGATCCTAAGCCGCTTGGAGCTGAGCGGATTTGTGACTCCTTGACGTTTTCCGGCTCCAGATTTGATGTGTGGCTCCAGGCGGTTTGTGGAAGAGAGCCGAGCAAAGTGAACCTTCTGTGTATCTCGTATCGATAGAATCAGACACTGAAAATTGGAAAAATTATGGTGGTTTTTTCAACTTTTAATACAATTCTGAATATTCTCTTTTTGTGAAATTCGAAATCCTCGCCGATTTTTACCCTAAAATCATTTTTCTTCTGAGTCTCTAGCTCAATTTTGGAGCTTTCGGGTTACTGTAGCCCTAAAAGTACGCAAACACCGACTACCGTAACCCAATACACCGGATTTTACGCAATTTTGAGCTAGAGGTCTGAAATTTTCGGGTTAGGGGCAGAAAAGAGCGGGAAATTCGATTTTGATAGTGAAAATTTTCGAAAAAGGATTTGAAATCCGTTTTCGCAAGATTTTCGTGAAAACTTCGAATTTTACAGTTTCATTTTCAATTTCGGTTATTAAATTCGAATTTCTCTAGTCAAATTCCACATATTTAGGCTTTTTCCAGACGCTCTAGCTCAAATTTTCAATTTTCGGGTTACTGTAGCCCCAAAAATACGCAAACACCGCGACTACCGTAACCCAAAACACCCGATTTTACGCAATTTTGAGCTAGAGCTCTGAAATTTTCGGGGTTAGGGGAAAAAAGGTAGAGAAATTCAAATTTTGAAATGAAATTTGCGGAAAACAGTTTTTGAGAAATTTAAAAATTTGACTTTGAATTCTCAGAAAAAGTCAATTTTTTAAACCAAATTTCCGCGTCTCAGAGGTGTTTCTCGAAAATTTTTATGGTCAAATTCGAATTCGCCGCCGTTTTTCACTCCAAAACCAGACATTTCAGATCCATAGCTCGAAATCGCGTAGAATTCGGTGTTTGCGTACTTTTGGCGCTACAGTAATCCAGAAAATTTCAGATTGCTGCTAAAAAGCCTAGAAAACAGTGATTAGAAGTGGAATTGAGCGGGCGGGGAATTCAAATTTCTCAGTGAAAAGTTTATATTTTTGAAAAAAAAATTTTTTTTAATCTTAAAAATTTTTTTTTAAAGGAAAATTTTGGATTCGAAGTGAAAAATGGGGCGGCGAAATCGAATTTGACAGTGAAATTTGATCAAAAATTAGGATAAAATCAAAAATTCTTAGATTTTCAGCCCCAAAATCCAACAACACACCTCTCCGCGGTGATTGACATGAAACGAGGAAACGTATGGAACAGGGAAATCCGTGGAGACGCGGTGTATGAAGCCCAACGACGGCTCGAAAAGCTGTAAAAATGCATTTTTTTTTTCTTTTTTTCGAGAGAAATTTCAGTTTCAAAAAAAAAAAAAATTATTTTTTTAAGAAATTTTTTTTTGCCGATTTGCCGAAATTGTTAATTTGCCGTTTTGCCGAAACTGCTCAATTACGGCAATTTGCCGGTAATTTCAATTAGGACAATTTACCGATTTGCCGAAAATTTTCAATTTGCCGATTTGCCGGAGATTTTTAATTCCGGCAATTTGCGGCGATTTGCCAGAAATTTTTAATTCCGGCAATTTGCGGCGATTTGCCGGAAATTTTTAATTCCGGCAATTTGCGGCGATTGCCGGAAATTTTTAATTCCGGCAATTTACCGATTTGCCGGAAATTTTTAATTCCGGCAATTTGCGGCGATTTGCCGGAATTTTTTAATTCCGGCAATTTGCGGCGATTTGCCGGAAATTTTTAATTCCGGCAATTTGCGGCGATTGCCGGAAATTTTTAATTCCGGCAATTTACCGATTTTCCGGAATTTTTTAATTCCGGCAATTTACCGATTTGCCGGAATTTTTTAATTCCGGAAATTTGCCGATTTTTTGGAAATTTTCAATTCCGGCAATTTGCGGCGATTTGCCGGAAATTTTTAATTCCGGCAATTTGCGGCGATTTGCCGGAATTTTTTAATTCCGGCAATTTGCGGTGATTTGCCGGAAATTTTTAATTCCGGCAATTTGCCGATTTGCCGGAAAAAATCGTTTACCGCCCACCCTTGATATTGTGAAAATAAAAAAATGCATTTTTTCTTTTTTTCAAGAGAAATTTCAGTTTCAAAAAAAATTAAAAAAAATTTTTTTTTTGAAAAGTTCCAAAAATATTTTTTGGCCATTTTTTTTCAAATTTCCCTCTTTTTTTTATCCTTTTTACCTTGAAATGATGATTCTTCGCGTCTGCAATAATGACATTTCCATTCTGATCAATTTGTGCTCCGGCGACGTAGGTAAAATATTGAGTGTTGAGAATGTGCTCGGCTGACAAATTGATTCCAGTCTGCAAATTTAAAAAAAAAAATTTTTTTTTCAAAATTTTCAGGTAAAAATTCAAATTTCCCTTCAAATTTCGTATCTGAAACACACTAAAATTTTGCAAATCTTTGAAAAATTCGGGTTACTGTAGCTAGAAGAGTACGCAAACACCGCAACGGGCCCCAAAAATCGAGGAATATCAAAATTTGATCATAAAAATTTCAGAAAAATTGCGTAAAATCCGGTGTTTGCGTATTTTTGGAGCTACAGTAACCCGGATTTTCCAAATTTGAGCAAGAAACACACAAAATAAGGTGGGGAATACGAAGTTGATAATAAAAATTGTAAGAAAATATATAAAACTTTCAAAAAAATGTAATTTTTTTGGGGTATTTTGTACAAAAATTTTAAATCTCAAAATTTTTTTGTGATTCTAGTTGTCAAATTCGAATTCCTCATCATTTTTCAACCCTAGGCCTTAAATTTCAGAGCTTTAGCTCAAAATTGCGTAAAATCCGGTGTTTCGGGGGGTACGGTAGTCGGGTGTTTGCGTACTTTTGAAGCTACAGTAACCCAAAAATTTTCAAGTTTGAGCTAGAGAGCTCAAAACATATAGTTAGGGGTAAAAATAGGTGGGGAATTTGAATTTGGTAATAAAAATTGTTTAAAAAAACATCGAACCTTGAAGTATTTTTGAATTTTTTCAAAGTTATTCCACATATTCTGGACCACAACTTATTTTCTAATAATTTTCGTTATCAAATTCGAATTCCTCATCATTTTTCACCCCTAGGGCCTTAAATTTCAGAGCTTTAGCTCAAAATTGCGTAGAATCCGGTGTTTGCGTACTTTTGGGGTTACAGTAACCCGGAAATTCAAAATTTAAGCTAGAGACTCAGGAAAAAGCCTAAATATGTGGAATTCGACGAGAAATTCAAATTTAATAACCGAAATTGAAAATGAAACTGTAAAATTCGAAGTTTTCACGAAAATCTTGCGAAAACGGATTTCAAATACTTTTTCAAAAATTTTCACTATCAAAATCGAATTTCTCGCTCTTTTCTGCTCCTAACCCGGAAATTTCAGACCTCTAGCTCAAAATTGCGTAAAATCCAGTGTATTGGGTTACGGTAGTCGGTGTTTGCGTACTTTTAGGGCTACAGTAACCCGAAAGCTCCAAAATTGAGCTAGAGACTCAGAAAAAATGATTTTAGGGTAAAAATCGGCGAGGATTTCGAATTTCATAAAGAGAATATTCAGAATTGTATTAAAAGTTGAAAAAACCATAAAAACCATTTTGCGTACTTTTGAAGCTACAGTAATCTAAAATTTTTCAAGTTTGAGCTAGAGATCCCAAAATTGGATTCGCTAAGGGTAAGTTTAGGTGGTGAATTCGAATTTTTGTCTGATTTTTTTATTTTTTCCAGAAAAAAAATTAACCGCTGAAATGACTCGAATAATCTCAATCTTCACATCTTTCCATTTCGAATCGTCAAGTCGTATAAGAATAACTGTCTGTTGTTTACCCAAATCAGTAATCACTACAGTATCACCAGATGTGGCGATAAAGCTCGGCAAAGAGGTTCCCGAGAGCACAAAAGTCTCATCGGAAACCGCCGTTTTTCGGCGATCGTCGTCAACCCGAAAAACGCGAAGTCGTGGATCTTGTTCTTCTGGCGGTGGTCGATCCATTGTTATAAGATTTCCTCCAATAGTTCGAGCCAAACCGCGTGCCGGATGAGAAAAATCGATTTTTCGGTCTTTATACGAGCAGAATGTGCTTGCTTTGTGCGACGAATTTTTGAGATCTATGAGACGAATCGATGGACGTTTTGAATTGTCCGAGCAGAGTACAGCTATTTGTGATCCTTCCTGCAAAAAAATAGAATTTTATAAGGTTTTTTTATTGCCAAAAAAATTTTTTGGAGATTTTTTGAAATTTTTTTTGAAAATACGAAAAAATTTTAGAATGCTAGAAAATTCAACATTCTGAATTTTCTATGCATAATAATATTCGAAAAATCCAAAAAAAAATTTCATTTTAAGCATTTTTTCCAGTAGAAATTTCAACTTTTTCCTGAAATATTTTACTCTAAAATTCTGAAAATATTATGCTCAAAAAATATCCGAAAATTCAGTAAAAAACATTTTGACCGAAAAAAAGTTTTTTGTTTCCGAAATTTTTTTAGTTATTTCGGATTTTATAGAAAATCTAAAATTTTAATTTGAAAAAAAAAAAATTGTATTTTCAAATTAAAATTTTCGATTTTCTATAAAATCCGGAATAACTAAAAAAATTTCGGAGACAAAAAACTTTTTTTACTGAATTTTCGGATATTTTTCGGAGCATAATATTTTCAGAATTTTAAAGTAAAATATTTCAGGAAAAAGTTGAAATTTCTACTGGAAAAAATGCTTAAAATGAAATTAAAAAAAAATTTTTTTTTGGATTTTTCGAATATTATTAAGCATAGAAATTTGCACTCTACAGAGCATTTTTTCGAAAAAAAAAAAAAACTTTTTTTTTAGAAAAAATTTTGTTTTTTCCTATTTTTTCTGAAAGTTTCGAAAAAAAAACAATTTTTTTTGAATTTTTCAAAATTATTTTTGAAAAGCAAAAAACTTTCAAAGTTTGTTTTAAATTGAAATTTCGAATATTCTATGATCAAACTTGCAAAAAAAAAAATTTTTTTAAGGAAAAAGTTCGTTTTTTCCAAACAAAATTATTTTGAGCATTTTCAGAATTAAAAAATTAAATTTTCGAATTTTCTATGAGAATTTTTTTTTAGGGAAAAGTTCCTTTTTTTCCTAATTTATCTGAAATTTTCGCTGGAAAAAATGTTAAAAACTAGTGGGAATTTAAAAAAAACAATACAAAATTTCCAAAAAAAATTTTCTTGCGAAAATAATTAAAATTTTGTTAAAATTGAAAAAAAAAACCGTTTCCAATAAAAAATTTTTAAATCGATTTTTTAAAAAATATATTCTGAAAATTTTCAGACGAAAAATAATGTTTTAAATTTTTTCGGGTGGAAAAACGTGATTTTTTGTTGAATTTTTGACGAAAAATTGGAAAAAATTTCAGATTTTTCAAAGAAAAACTAGTTTTTTTTCATGTTTCCGGGTCCTAGAATTTTTTTTTTTTTAAATTAAAATAGAATTTTATTTAAAAAAAATGGTGTTTCCTTCGAAATTTTTCTGAAATTTCTACTGAAAACATCGAATTTTGATTTTTTTTAAACTTTTTAAATCTTATTCGAAAATTTGATACAAATTTTTTAGAATTATTCTAAAAATTTCAGCCAAAAATTTTTATTTTAAAAAAATGAATGCAAAAATCGATTTTTGAATTTTTTTTGAAAAATTCTTGAAATTTTGCTAAAATTGAAATTGAACAGATTTTTTTTGATAATATTCCCAAAAAAACTTTAAAATTAAAAAATAAGATTTTTCGGCTGAAAAATCGTGAATTTTCTGAATTTTTTACTAAAAATTTTAAAAAAAAACGAATAAATCGAATTATTTTCAGATTTCTCCATGTTTCCGGGTGAAAAAACTTGAATTTTTCGAATTTTTCACTGAAAAAGTTCCAAAAAAAAAATTGTTTCCAATGAAAAAGAAATTTTAATTTTAAGACGAAAAACTATTATTTCAGATTTTTCACTAAAAATTAAAAAAAAAAAAAGAAAAGTGAATTTTCAGTTAACAAACTTGAATTTTCTGAATTTTTCACACTGAAATTTTCCGTTTTTTTAAAAAATTTTTTCAAAATTTCCAAATAACCACCTTATAAACAGTAATCGCCGATGGATTTTGAATTTTCGAATCCTTGATATCCTCAAATTTCGCAATTTTCTTATCGCATCCAGCGTAAATCTTCACAATTTTCGATTCTCCCTTAAATCCATCACCTTCACAGAAATATGGTTGATTTGTGATGTACCATGAGTCAGATTTCGTGTCAAAAGTCACTCCAAGTGGGTAGGTTAAGTCAAATTTTGCAGAATCCACGGGGGGCATTTTCGACAATTTCTTCATTTTTAGGTCTGAAAATTTTTTTGAAAAAAAATTAATTTTTTTTTGTGAAAATTCTCAAAATTTTCGATTATTTTAGAGTGAAAAATTCGAATTTTTTCACATATTTTAACCCGATTTACGATTTTTCTGGCACTTTTACATAGCTTTTTATGACGATTTCCATAACTTTTTCTTATATAAAAATTCCGATTTTCTTAAACTCGACTTTCTCATGAAAATTTCTGTTTTTTGTCAAAAATCCCGAAATTTTAAGTAAAAATTCTCAAAATCTGATTATTTTAAAGTGAAAAAATCTAATTTTTCACATATTTTAACCCGATTTTCAATTTTTCTGGCAGAAATACTCGAAATAAAATAAAAAAATAATTTTTGAGCACTTTTACAGAGAGTTTTTCATATAAAAATTCCGATTTTCTGGTTTAATTCTTTTAAATAATTTTTTAAGTCAAAAATCTCGCAATTTCAAGGCGAAAAATCAATTTTCCACGACTTCTATTGCAAAAATCGTGTTTTTTCAGATTTTTCGGCTTTAAATCGTGTAATTTCTCGGTTAAAAATCAATTTTTTATGTGAAAATCCTTTTTTTTTCGGCTTGAAATTAGATTTTCGTGAGTTTTTTTTTTAATTTTTCACTGAAAAACTCGATTTTCTGATCAAATTTTCAGATTTTCTATGTTTTTTTGACAATTTCCGACAAAAAAAGCTGCGATTTTAGTCACTTTTTTGACAGAAATCGCGAAATTTCTAGGCGAAAAACGAAAATTTAACTTTTAGGCTTCAAAATTGGAATTTTTCGGATTTTTTTTTCAGATTTCACACAATTTCTAGGTGAAAAATCGGTTTTTCTAGACTTTTTTGCACATTTTTCACGATTTTTTGCGTTTTTTTCAGGGAAAAAGATAAATGTTTTATGAAATTCACAATTTTTTTTCAATTTTCAAGCCAAAAAAAAAAAAACGAAAATTTGTTAAAATCACGACAAAAAACTTTGAAAAAATGAAAAAAAAAATCAGAAAAACTGGGAAAAAGCCTAAAATATTCAAAACCATTTTTAGCGAAAAAATTGAATTTTACAGAGCTTTTTATGACGATTTCTATAATTTTTCATATAAAAATTCCGATTTTCTGGTTTAACTCTTTTAAATAATTTTTTAAGTCAAAAATCTCACTTTTTTTAGGCGAAAAATCAATTTTCCACGACTTTTAATGCGAAAATCGGGGTTTTTTTTTCATTTTCATTATTTTTCGGCGAATTTTTAGATTGAAAATTAGGGTTTTCGTGAATTTTTATCATTTTCTGTTCGATTTTTTTTTACTTTTCACTGAAAAACTCGATTTTCTGATCAAATTGTCACATTTTCCACGTTTTATTGGCAATTTTTGACAAAAAAAATCTGCGATTTCAGTCATTTTTTGACAGAAATCGCGAAATTTCTAGGCGAAAAACGAAAATGTATCTTTTTAGGCTTCAAAATTGGAATTTCTACGTTTTTTTGAATCGGAAAATTGGAATTTTTCGGATTTTCTTCAGATTTCACACTATTTCTAGGTGAAAAATCAATTTTTCCAGATTTTTTGGGTTTTTAAGAGAAAAAAAACGTACGAGCTCGATCCTTGGATAAATGTTTTATGAAATTCGCCTGAGAAACATTGGATTTTTGCAGAAAATCGTCTCTTTCAGCTTCAGCATCTTCAGATTCCGAATCTGATGATAAATAAATAATATCCTCCTCCTCCTCGGTTTTGATTGCTTTTTCCTTTAAAATTTGCAAATTTTTCAGAATTTCCCACGCATTTTCGGCGGTTTCCGGTGGAATTGCCGGAAAATATGCGGTTTCTTCGATTTCTGACTCGATTTTCACGTCGTTTAAGCCATTTTCAACGAAATTCAATTCGTCTTCTTCGGCCAGCTCTTCCGCACTTCTTTGAGATTCCGACCAATCTGACAGTGATTCGTTGTAGTCGAGCTCCTCGAGCTCCTCTGGCTCATCAATTCGAGAATTTGAGGTTCCGGGAAGAGTTTCCGTGGATTCTTGAGGTCTCGGCGAGAAAAAATTCAAATTTTTGACGTTTAGAATGTCCTCTTCGGTTAGTGCAGTCTGACGGGACAAATGGAGCTGGATCTTTTCAATCTGAAAATTTGAAAAAAATTTGGTATTAAACCCAAAAAAGTCTAGAAAAATCGATTTTTCACCTAGAAATTGTGTGGAATCTGAAAAAAAAAATCCGAAAAATGTAATTTCTCGGTTAAAAATCTATTTTTCTCGACTTTCTAATGAAAATTTCAGATTTTCCATGTTTTTTGACAATTTTCGACAAAAAAAGCTGCGATTTTAGTCACTTTTTGACAGAAATCGCGAAATTTCTAGGCGAAAAACGAAAATTTAACTTTTAGGCTTCAAAATTGGAATTTTTGGGATTTTTTTTTCAGATTTCACACAATTTCTAGGAGAAAAATAGATTTTTCTAGATTTTGTTGCACATTTTTCACGATTTTTAGGGTTTTTTTCAGGGAAAAAGATAAATGTTTTATGAAATTCACAATTTTTTTCAATTTTTAAGCCAAAAAAAAAACGAAAATTTGTTAAAATCACGACGAAAAACTTTGAAAAAATGAAAAAAAAAATCAGAAAAACTGGGAAAAAGCAAAAAATATTCAAAACCATTTTTAGCGAAAAAATCGAATTTTACATAAAAAAATAGATTTTTAACCGAGAAATTGCACGATTTAAAGTCGAAAAATTAAAAAAAATCGATTTTTGCAATAGAAGTCGTGGAAAATTGATTTTTCGCCTTGAAATTGCGAGATTTTTGACTTAAAAAATTTATTTAAAAGAATTAAACCAGAAAATCGGAATTTTTATATGAAAAATTATAGAAATCGTCATAAAAAGCTCTGTAAAATTCTAAAATGGTTTTGAATATTTTTGGCTTTTTCCCAGTTTTTCTGTTTTTTTTTTCATTTTTTCAAAGTTTTTTGTCGTGATTTTAACAAATTTTCTTTTTTTTTGGCTTAAAAATTGAAAAAAAATTGTGAATTTCATAAAACATTTATCTTTTTCCCTGAAAAAAACCCAAAAAATCGTGAAAAATGTGCAAAAAGGTCTAGAAAAATCGATTTTTCACCTAGAAATTGTGCGAAATCTGGAAAAAATCCGAAAAATTCCAATTTTTCGAGCGGAAATTTATGAAAATTCCAATTTTCAGATTAAAAAAAACGTAGAAATTCCAATTTTGAAGCCTAAAAAGTTAAATTTTCGTTTTTCGCCTAGAAATTTCGCGATTTCTGTCAAAAAAGTGACTAAAATCGCAGCTTTTTTTGTCGAAAATTGTCAAAAAACATGGAAAATCTGAAATTTTCATTAGAAAGTCGAGTTTTTCAGTGAAAAATTAAAAAAAAAACTTACGAAAATCTAATTTTCAAGCTGAAAAAAAGGATTTTTACATAAAAAATAGATTTTTCCGAAAAATCGGAAAAAAAAACACGATTTTCGCATTAAAAGTCGATGAAAATTGATTTTTCGCATAGAAATTGCGAGATTTTTGAATTAAAAAAATTATTTAAAAGAATTAAACCAGAAAATTGCAATTTTTATGTTAAAAATTATGGAAATCATCATAAAAAGCTCTGTAAAATTCTAAAATGGTTTTAAATATTTTTGGTTTTTTCCTAGTTCTTCTGAATTTTTTTTTTTCATTTTTTAGAAAGTTTTTCGTCGTAATTTATACAAATTTCCGATTTTTCGGCTTGAAAATTGCAAAAAAAACGTTTTTCCTTGTTTCTATAGGAATTTTATAGAAATTTCTAGCTTTTCCTTGACCTTCAAGCCTGTTTTTAGCTTTTTTCACTATGATTTTTCACATACTTTGTTGCGAAAATACGTTTTTATTACACAGAAACAAGGAAGCAGCCCCGTGGATATCGATTTTCTTGGTTTTTTCTCCATTTTCGTGCTTTTTTTTACAATTTTTCATGATTTTTCATCAATTTTAACAATTATCTGCTTTAAATTTATTAGAATCACGCAAAAAATAGAGAAAATCATGTTTTGTTCCGGATTTTTTTGGATTTTCATTTTTTTTCATCCATTTTTTTGCAATTTTTCACATTTCTGTTGATTTTCAGAGTTTTTTTGCTTACCGCAAGCTCAACATTTTGCACATCGATCGCTGTGAGCTGCTGCACCGGCTCATTCGATAAAATCTTGCCGAAAATCGATAAAACTCGATTTTTCTCGATTTCTGGGTCATCTGGAGGTCCCAATAGCTCATTTTCATCGTCCATTATAAAATATTACCTGTAAAAAATTGGAAAATTGCTGAATTTTACTCAAAAACACGAAAAATTTATCTGAAAATCGTTGAAAACAATTATTTGTCGTAGAATCTTGGGTTTCGACATGTGTCGTCAGCTGCGGTGTTTGCGTACTACACATTTCAAATGGAGGGAGTTTAAATTTGGGTTTTCTGGATTTTTTCCGTTTTCTTCAGTTTTTTTGTAGTATTTCAAAGATTTTTCAGAAATAAAAACAGGTATTTGACAAATTATTCATTTCTTCTAGTAAATCAACACAAAAATTGGGGTAAAAACAAGTAAAAAATGCACTAAAAACCAAATAAACGACATGGTGAAGGCACAAAATATACAAATTATATTATTATTGCGAATATTTTGAGGGCAGAATAAAAAAATATATATGGAAAGTAAAAAAAAAGAAAAGTTAAAGTTTTTATTGAGATTTACACGACTCGCTCTCTCATCCGGTGGGGGAGATCATGGAGAATACAAAATATTGATTGATTTTTTGGAATAATGAAGAGGGAATTGGAAAAAGAAGACTATCGAAAACCCATGGCAAAGTTTAACAAAAAAAAATGGGAAAAAAATGTCCGAAAAAAAAAATTTGCTTTTCGAAAATTTTTATTTTTTTCTCGCTCCAAAGTTCAAACTACAAAGTTGGCATTTTTATGGGTACTGTAGGTGTTTTTAAAGAATCCGTTGACGATGGGAACTTGAACGAGGTACTCGACTGTGATGGGGGCATCATAAACGGGGCCATCGGGCTGATAAGGTTGGAGAATGTGTTTAGCAGCGGATTTGTGGCCTGGAATGCGGAGACCGGCGGGAATTGGAACACCTGAAAAGTATAGAAATTTTGAATGTTTAAATGCAAGCCATTGAGAATTTTTTTAAAAAATTGTTAAAAACTAGGGAGAAACCGGGTGAAAATTGTTGAAAATTCGATTTTTTTTTTGACTTTCAATTCGAGATTTTTTTTTCAAAAATGATAAATTTAACAATATTCATTTTATATCATTTTTTATCCTTATTTCCATTGGAAAATTATCAGAAATGAATTTAATTCATTAAAAATTGGTACGGTAGCTTTAAAGGCTCATACCTCTATCCTTGTGGGAGGTCTCGCCACGACAGCTGGACTTTTATTGATTTCCAGAGATTTTACGATTTTCAAAGAGGAATCAGGCTATTTTCGGGTAAATCCTAGACAGGAGAGATATTTTTCACTAATAATTTAGAAAATAAGACTAAAAATTTGGCGAAAATAGTAGAAAATCAGTTTTTAGGGGTTTTTTGGCTAAAAAATTTTTTTTTATACTCGCTACGTTCTATGTTTTTTAAAAAGTAAGATTCATTTTCCAAACGATTTTCAAAGAAATTCCTCTGAACAAACTGTGAAGAAAAATTTAACTTGGTTACTGTGTTTTTAAAGGCGCATAGCCCTAAGTGTGTGAGAGGTCTCGACACGAAAAAAGCGGGAATTTTTAATTTTCAATGAACAATAATTATTTTTCGATATAAATAGAGAAAAAATCGATAAATATTTCGTATTTAGAAAAAAACCAACCTGACTCTCGCCAAGACCGGGAGTCCTACCACTGCTGCCAAGCTCGCCGAGCCCCAAATTTTTCGGTGTTACCAGTGGTGATCGGAACGGTGACTGGGACGCCAAATGTGGTGATATTTGTGGTCCATAAAGCCCGGCAGACGCCAGCGCTGCGTACGTGTACAGTTGACTGATCTGTGCTTGGAATAGCGGGGAGTTTTGATGGTGTTGCTGAAGCATCAGAAGTGGAGACGAGATTGACGGTTGTAAGGAGAAATTCGAGGTTGCTGTCAGGTTCAGCGGGTTCGGCTTCATTCCTTTTTTCGTTGGCGGCTGCGGCGGCGGCGGCGGTGCAGTCGTCGATGACGTCGTGGAGGGCGATAGGGATCGTTTTCGGCATTGTCGGGACTCATCTACAGGGGATGAGGTGGATGGAGTCGCCGAGGAGGCCACACTGCTTGACGGGGAGCACACACTGAAAAATAAAAAAATTATTGATTTTTTCTCTAGAAAATATCGATTTTCTCGACGATTTTTGGATTTTCAATCCATTTATTGATTTCATTTAAAAATTACGGCTAATCTTTGGCAAGGATTTCTGGCTTCCCTCATAAATTGAAATGGAAGAGTTTGCCGAACTAGGCCATTTTAGCTCGACCATATCTGGGGTAGATTTACGGCGCGTTGCGTGTCGCGTCGCGGCTCGATTTTAGTTGTAAAACTAAACGTCTTCGTCCGTGTGGAGTACACGATTGTCAATGGAGCGCGAAAAATTCAATGAGGAAGGCCAGAACCCCGTGCTTCGAGACAATTTATTGATTTTTCGGTTTAAAAATATATTGATTTTCTTGATCATTTGAACTTTTATTCAACAAAAAAAAACTATCTATGCCGTCCCTTCAAAATTATTGATTGAAAAAATGTATCGATTTTCTGTTAAATTTATTGATTTTTCTATAATTTTATCGATTTTTTTCAAATATTCATTGATTTTTGCTCAAATCATTATCGATTTTCCCAAATCTTACCTATCTGTTGGACTTGGTGTGCTGACACTGTGCGTCGTCGGTGAATCCGTCCCAAGAAGGCTCAGCGCCGAGAAATCCGTGTTGCCACGTGGATTTTGAGGTGGTGGAGGCGGCGGCGGCGGTGCTTGTAATGACGTCATAAACGACGGAATCTCGTGTCGAATGTCCTTCTCGTCTTTGACATAACACATCTTCATGTTCATATTTGAGGAAAAGTCGGCGGTCGGCGGAGCGTGGGCGTCAGTAGTTACAAAGCGATATACGAACTTTTTGCCGATCACCTGAAAAATGTTCAATTTGGTTAGCAAAAAAATGGTGCATCGACCCCGCTTGCGCTTGTCATATTTCGGTTAGTTTTGGTGTTAACAAAAAATTTTCAACTGACAAAATGTTTGTTATCACTTGTTCTATAGTTTTGTAGTTGAACATTTTTTGATATCTGCAAAATTGGCCAAGATATGAGCTAACAAAGTTGTCGGCAAGACATGGTGCATCGACTAACTGTGTTAGCCCATATCTTTGTTGCCGTTAATATTATCAAAAAATAGTCAATTAGCAAAATGTTTGCAATGCTTTTTTCTATAATTTTTAATTAAAAACTTCTTGCGATTTTCAAAATTGAACCGAGATATAAGCCGTACTACCAAAAAAAAATTGTCAACTACATAATACTCCCGTCCCAAGAAACCTCACCTTCTTAATAATATTCTTCTCATAATAATATCGTAACGCTCTCGACAGTTTATCATAATTCATATGCGGTTTCGCCTTCCGTTGTCCCCACTTTCTCGCCACGGCTTCTGCATCAATCAGTCGGAATTCGCCGTCCGTTCCGCGTGTCCATTCGATTATATCACCATTTTGGTCTTGTTGCAGTAGTTCTAGAAGGAATTGCCACAGGGTTATGATTGAGTCGACGGATGATGAGGTCGGAGGTGTCGAGGATCGGGTACACATCAAGTCTGAGACGTTCATCTCTTTCTCTGAAAAAGTGGACGTTTGAGGAGAAAAATTGAAAATGGGAAAGTTGAAAATTAAGAGAGTTTAATGGTATTTTAGGAGAGTATGAAAGATTTGAAGCGATTTCGAAAGGTATCTAAAGGTCCAGAAACACAGTAAATTTCAGATTTTCTAAGTTAAAAATTGATTTTCGCAAAATAAAACTGTATTATCTTACAGAGTAATACATTATTTAGCTCCTAATTGAACTGTTTTAGTTAATATACTCAAAATTTGAGCTTTTGGATTTTTTTGAGCGCTTATATCTCGGTTCATTTTGAAGATAGGAGAAAAGTCTTTAGTACAAAATTATAGAGCAACTAATAATAAATATTTTGTCAGCTGGCAATTTTTTGATAAAACAAACGACAGCCGAGATATGAGCCTTCAAAGTTGAGGAATTACAGCTTGTCGATGCACCATGGTTTCAACAGCTTATAAATTGGTTCTTTCTGATTATAAAGCAAATGCTAAATATTCTAACAGAAACTGAGATATAAGCTGTTCTAGTCAATTCACCATGTCTTGCAGTGCTCATATTTCGGTCCATTTTAAAGATAAGTAAGGTTTTGTTAGTCTACAAAATTATAGAAAAAGTAACGATGAATATTTTGTCAGCTGGCAAAGCTTCTCGATGCACCATGTCTTGCATAGTTTTAAAGCGGAAATCCATTGCAAAAGAGGAAATCAAAAGACGAATAGTCATGAGTGATAAAACGCGAATCGGTTATCTTCTTCTTCTTCTATTTGAAGAAGATAATTAAGAGAGAGCGAAACAGAAGAGAGAGAGAAAGAGAGTATAGCTAGAAAAGTCACTAATCATGACCTCGGAACCGGAACTAGAACCATATCAAACTTGTAAGAGCCCAATAGAAGGGGGTCCACCAGAACCCGAAATGAGTCACAGACGTTCTCCATAGCACAATACACTGGTCATCATCAAATAAGTATTGAATGGGACGCCGCGGCGAAAAGAAGAAGAAGGGAGACGTCCGGGATGGGGGGGAGAGGGTTGATATCAAAATAATTTATATATTGAGACATGGAGAATGATGATACCAGTTGACAGTAACTAAATTGGGATCAAACATGTAGTTTTTCAGTACGCCTAGAAAATACAGAGCCTCGCCGTCTGGATCAGGCAATTCTACAGAATAAGGTATTTTTTCCAAAATGGCAAAATATAGAAAAATATGTGCTCGATTTGAAAATTTCCTTATTTGACTGGGAACACACTAGAAAAATTTTCAACAATTGCCTGAAAGTTGAAAATTATCGAAAAAAAAATTGGCAATTTTTAGAGAACAACTTTCAGAGAACTTTTGAGCACTTTTCAATAGATCCAAGTCATATAAAAATTATTTTCAGATTGAGCACATATTTTTCTATATATTATTACTAAGTTTTAATAAAAAAATATTAGGAGAACACGCCACACTGGCTCACTCTGTAGCATCCCTTCGCCTGATCCTTCTGGAAGCTTTAAACACCTGTAACTCTGTCAGAACCAAATCTACAAAAAAGTTGTCAACTAACAAATTGTGCAAAATTTAAAATCTCACATTTTGTTAATTGATCACTTTTTGAAATCTGTGAAGCCAAAAATGTTATGGGGCAAAATCGCGGAGAAGGCTCCCGAAGCCTGAACTATGTTTAAACGCCTGTAACTCCGCTAAGAAATGAGCAATGGAAAACTTATCAACAAACAAAATGTGTAAAATGGAAAGGCGCATATTTTCTCTGTTCACAGTTTTTGACAATTTTTGAAACTAAAGGAGTTATTAAGTAAAATCGAAGGGAAGAGCTCAGACCGAACCTACAAGCTTTGAGCCCATGTAGGTCTGTCTGGGGCAAAGCTACCAGAAGCTTGTCTACTAACGAAATATGCACAATACAAAAACACATAATCTTCTACTGAAAATTATTTTAAAATCTTGTTAGCCAAAAATGTTATGAAAGTTATTTTGCCTGAGACCGCGCCTGGACAACGTCACATATCACCGTGTTTATCAGAAACTTTGACCTAATGCGACGTTGAACAGAAAAAAAATGTCAAAATATTTAAATAGGTAATATCAAATATAGTATCTACACTATAAATTATGATTATTTTTCCAGTCACAAGATCCTCCGGAAACTTCATTTTTCGAACTTTAACCCAAGAAAATGTTACCAGGCACCCCAAAAAACAGATGACTCATATAGCCTCGTAAAACTAAATTCAAAATTTTAGGAGAGCGGTGAAAAAAGGCAAAGAAGGAGGGGAGAAGTGTAATTGATAAGGTGTTTATGTATGATGATCACCAATTTTCTCTTCTTCTTCTGCCCCCTCTAAAAAACTGGTTCTTCTCTCCCTTCTACCGCCATATCAACGCTTGTTGTCTTGTGACTGAAGGAATGGTCTTACCACGAAAATATGTATTTATATACGGGAATTATATAAGGGAATTATATAAGGGATGTGATGAACAAAAAAAGACAAAAGAAGAATGTACAGTTTTGTTATGGTATGGCAATCAAGGGAAGATCAAGAAAGGCGTGGGTGTGCCGGGGGTGAGTAGCCAGCCTTAATTCCGCTGAAAATTGTGCTAGAAAGTTGGTTTTTAGTTCAAAATGAACGGAAAATTCACGAAAAAGTGACACTTTTGGGGTTTAGGCAAGTTTTGACTGCTGAAACACCTTAATTTCAAAATTACCATGATCTTAGTTCACCGTGTCGAAGGTACAACGGGAAGGAAAACATCGTAACTTTGCTCAAAATTGGGCTAGAAACATGGTTTTTAGCATGAAATACACAGAAAACTGAGGAAAAACTGATTGTTCTACGTTTTTGTCAACCTGTGTTTACTGGAATACTTTTATTTCAGAGTTAACATCGACCGATTACACCTGAAAGGGCAAAGTACCATGTTGCATAACTTTGCTCAAAAATTGCCTGGAAACTTGATTTTTAATTCAAAATGAACAGAAAACTGTGCTGAAACTAAAAATTTAATAATCGAATCACTATTTGTTTTCTGAAAGACCGTTATGAACCAATAATTGAGCCTATCTATTTTGGAGAGGGAGGTCGGTTTAGGCAGCGTAACTTGGCTTAAAATTGAGCTAGAAACATGGTTTTTAGCTTAAAATAAACAAAAAATTATGATGAAACTGAAAATTTATATTTCTAATTCACAATAATTTTTCTATGAAAAGCCATTATTTCTGATTTAACACCATTTTTAACACCACCACCTTCCAAGGGTGACTATCTAGAGAATTGATATTGTTTCAGGCCTTGTAACCCGTTAAAAAAATGACGTGAGAACTAGAATTTTAAACAAAAATACGTGAAAAGGCTGTGCAGACTTTGAAAATCTACTATTTGGAAGCCTGCTAAAAAATCTAAGAAACTTCAAAAACTATCCAGAACTATCCGAGAGGAGTTCAAGATCAGTTCAACAGTTCAATATAAAACTGTTGCTCTCTCTCTCTCTCGAAATTCGACAAATTTCCGTGTTTCAAAAGTGTAGTACGGCCGGAGGGGGGAGGGGGTGCTCATGAAAAAGCAAACAGTACAAGAAGAAGCGACCCTCATTATGCTAATATGGAAGAGAGGAAGTTGTCTCAAGATGTGTAGAAATAATAATGTTTGTGTTTGAACAATTGCATAAGTTGTTGCAAAATTTTAGTTAAGAAAATTTTGAGATAACTTGGAACAGGGTTCATAGCAGGGGCAAACGAGTTTTTTCGGCAAATCGGCAAGTTGCCGGAATTAAAAATTTTCGGCAATAGTTAAATTGCAATTCCGGCAATTTGCCGAATTGCCGATTTGCCGGAAAATTTTCAATTTCGGCAATTTGCCGAATTGCCGATTTGCGAGAATTTTTCAATTTCGGCAAGTTGCCAGTTTGCCGATTTGCCGGAAATTTTCAATTCCGGCAATTTGCCAAATTTCCGATTTGCCGGAAAATTTTCAATTTCGGCAATTTGCCGAATTGCCGATTTGCGAGAAATTTTCAATTTCGGCAAGTTGCCAGTTTGCCGGAAATTTTCAATTACGGCAATTTGCCGAATTGCCGATTTGCCAGAAATTTTTCATTTTCTAACAAATTGCCGGTTTGCCAATTTGCCGAAAATTTTCAATTCCGGCAATTTTCCGAATTGCCGATTTGCCAGAAATTTTCATTTTCGGCAAATTGTTGGTTTGCCGATTTGCCGGAAGTTTTCATTTTCGGCAATTTGCCCATTTGTCGAAATGCCGGAAAATTTTATTTTCGGCAAATTGCCGGTTTGCCGATTTGCCGGAAACTTTTTTTTTTCGAAAAATTGCCGATTTGCCGATTGCCGGAATTAAAAATTTCCCGCAAATCGGTAAATTGCCGGAATTAAAAATTTCCGGCAAATTGTGGTTTTGCAGTAAATTTCAAAATTGTAATTTTAATCGGCAATATTGCACACATCCTATAAAAGTTCCTAAATTTATTTTGAAAAGTAAGGAAATTCTATGAAAATATCTAAAGAAAACGGGGAAAACAGTTCAAAACGGCACAGTTTTAAGTGTTTCCGTCTTATAAAAAATCCCTCCAAAAATTTCCGGCAAATCGGCAAATTTCGCAAGTGAAAATTACCGGCAAATCGGCAAACCGGCAATTTGTCGATTTGCCGAATTTGCTGAGAAAAATTAGCCTAACGGCACTTGCCGTTATTGAGTCTGTAGTTTTTCAGTACACCTAGAAAATATATCGCGAAACCGGCAAACTGCCAGAATTGAAAATTTCCGGCAAATCGGCAAACCGGCAATTTGTCGATTTGCCAACTAACAAAGTATGCAAACTTTTGCCATAATTATTTTGAATATTAGCAATTTTATAATATTTAAAGCTATAGAAGTTATGGGGGTAAATGTTACATCATCCAATCACCTTTGAGCACCTACAGCTCTTCTGGGGGCGGAGCTATAAGAAAATTGCCAACATATAAAATGTGCAAAAATTTATGGTGTATATTTTGTTAATTGGCAATTTTCAATGATCTTTTGAACTAAAAGAGTTATGAAGGAAAATTATTTATTAGAAAACTTTTCAAGAGCCCCGTCCTCCAGACAGCTTCTGGCGCGACTGTAACTCCATTGAGAGTTGTGCTATACAAAAACTGTAAACTTAGAAAATGTGCAAAATTTCAAGGCGATTAATATATCAGTTGGCAATTTTTTAGAATCTTCCAAACTAAGAGAGACCCACCCGCATTTGAAGCTCCAAAATTCATGCATTTGTTTTTAAGTTTTTAGTGCCTCATACACTTCAAATATTCCAAATTCAGTTCAAATTGTCGAAAATTCAACCAGAAAGATGCAAAAACGTGAATCACCAGCGGCAACCGATAAGGAGAACCTCGAAAATGATTTCCGGCCGGCGCTTGCGACTGATGTCATCTCACTTTTGTCAATTTTCCCTCCCTCTTTCTCTCCAAATTTCTGTTGATAATCAGTGATAAGAAGAACAGATTATTGATTGGGGTGTACGCGTGCGCGCGCGCGCCGAAAAAATGATAGATTAACCGGTAAAAAATGGGGCGAGCGGTGGGCTCAAAGAGCCGGGGGAGCCCCTCTTAGAAAAGTGCCAATTGATAGCATATGGGGTGACCACCGCCACATGTTTTAAATTTACTCCCATTCAGCTGATGGATCAATGCATAAACTTATTGCAATTCGATTCAGGAGTCGTTTTTTTTTTCGGATTTGATATTGGAATTTCGGGAGCTTCAGGGCTAGAATATGGGGGCAATGTCAAAAAAAAAAATTAGGCGAATTATTGTAATGCCTCAGAATCCCCGTTAAATGGAATGGTTTTTTTAATTGGAGAAATTGATTAAAAATTTCTAGAAATAGCGGAAATTATGCTACTCAGCAGGAAATTTACAAGATATCCAGTAAAATCAACTTTTTGATGGTTGGAAAATGTTGCTAAACTCCAATTTTTTTAGCTATAATTAACATGGAAGCTTATAAAAATGCAGATTTATTTTCGCAAAAAATACCAACATTTTGGCCATTCTAGTAGTTAAATTGATGCAAATTTAACAAAACTATGATATTGTTAAATCGCATCAAATCCCCTGTTTTCAGCAAACTTTCGTTTCTAATAAAGGCTGAAACAAATAAAATTTACGAAAAATGCCATGGAAAACTTCCGCTTGGCATATATGAAAAATCGTAATCAGCGTATAGAAATTGCAAATAAAACTATCAAGAAATAAGATAGAGGAAGCAAAACGGCCCGGGGTAGAGGGGAAATTAATGAGCACCCCTCTAGAAGGTTTATCACCAGGGGGGGGGGGGGGCAAATGGAAGAAAGCTAACGGAAGGAAGCATGGTTGATTTCGAAAAGTTTCTGAGTATCGTGGCAAATTATTATCAGCAGCAGAGTTTAGATATGTTTAACAAAGACGAAATAGCAAGATATGGGAATTTTATTAACCTTGAAAAGGTTCTTAAATTTGGTTACAAAAAAAAAAAAGTACAGCTATGAGGAAACTTAATAAAAACATTTTTTTAACTTTGTAAAAAGCTGTTAAGAAGTTGCGACAACCAACGGGATTGTGAGCGAAATTTAGCTTTACATCTGCTAAGAAATTGCAAAAGTCGTCTGAAAAGCTGCAGAAGTTTGCTTAAAAGCTAAAACGCCTAATTAATGTTAAGAAGTTGCAAGAGTATGCTATGAAGTTAGGCCGTTTTGCCGAGTATGCACAAGTAAAGCTAAGGCATAAAACTGTACTACTACTGTAGTGATAAAGGAGGCTGCCACTAGATAGGCGGAGCAGAAGGAAGTCGGTAGGGTGTTAAGTGACTAATCAGTATACTACTGATGATGATTTTATCACTGTTAGTTCAGGGAAATCATGAGGCAAAAATGCTCCTCTCTTTAGTTGCCGACAGTAAAATAATTATTTACACGATATTATAGTATTGCATGCAAGACCAATTATGGATTGATTTGTGAAGGAGGATTCAGGGCCAATAGAGGAAATACAGCATATATGTATATAACTAATGACTTGTATGAAAGTATAAGTATATCAAATTGTTACAGACAGTAACCTGATGTGTCTTCAATTAAAAAAAAACCAACACATGATGGAATTCTGAAATACTGTAACTAACTGAAACAAATGCATATTTGATTAAGTATATAAGTATTAATATATTACTACCAGCCATGGACCGCACCTCCGGCGCGGCCCCCGACTTCTGGAGCTGAAATCCAATTTTTCTGAAATTACCGTAATCATACAGTACTCCTACCGTGCCACTATTGTACCACTACAATACCCCGACTATATCCCTACACTAAGCCCAACTCACTATTCCTCCAGAAGCCAAAACTTCACAGACTACAAAAACTACATAGACTACAAACTATGGACAAACGGAATAAGCGCTTTATATATAGTAAATGATAACACTAATATCCAAAGCTCACTTAAAAATTAAAAATTCAATTTGGCGCAAACGTGTAAAAACATTTTATGCAATGCATTTTAATATATGACATTTGAAAGTTACCCCATTTTAGAGCCAAGTCGGTATTTCCTATATAACATTTAATGACTAACATTAAAGCATGGAGCTACGTGGAATTTTGGCATTCTCCCTGGGAGAGTTGATAGTATTGAAATCAAGAATTTCATGGGTTCTATTATAGAAAGATCACATCATCATGAAAAAGGGCGATTCACTTATTGAATTATTAATAATTCACACGTATACAAAACTGTGGTGGATAGACATACTTGAAAAGGTAAAGATCGGCCATGTGTGTGTGGACACTTGAAACATTGTGTTAAAACGAATTTCGTTTTTTTTTCTTGAAAAAAAAACAATTCCACAATATTTAGAACTCTCTTTCTTGTGTTCGGAAAATCTAAAAATTTTCATTTATTTTTGACAAATCCAAATCTTGAACTTTTTTTTCCTTTCAAAAAAATTCTCAGTGCACATGTTCAAAGCTTTATATTAAGATAGGTTCCTGGTTTTGGCTAAAAAATAATTTTTAATTTTTATAATGCCGCCGCAATCCTAGTTTTTGTTTAAACTGACAGAAAAATCAAAACATTTTTTTTGGAATTTGCAAGAAAAAACAACGGGAGACGAGAAAAAAAGTGACCAATGGAAAAAAAAACAGTGACTTGCAACGAAAGTTGGTAATTGCGGCTACTTGATGATGTCGTGGGCAGGATTCACTTTTGACAGAATAGACAACACGAATGCATAGATACCGGAAAAAAAGTGAGAAAAGTAAGTATTATTACCTACTTTCGGGGTTCCCGTCTCCCGGAGACAGTAATACCATACTTATTAGCTTGTTGACGGATCTTTAAAACCTTAGAGGTACTACGGGAATTTTAAATACTGAGAATATGGTCACTGTAGTGAGTGTTAGTGTCGATTTACGGAGTTTAAAATTATTTATTATTTATTCATTGATAAAATTTTAAAATCGAGCAAAAAATAAGCAAAATAATGAGAAAATAATGCCAAGAAACGAAGTCAAAGAGTTACTGTAGTTTTCGCTACGAGATATTTTGCGCGTAAAATATGTTGCATGATACGCATTCTACGAGTTTTGTGTACCCGTAATAGAATATTTTTTATCAGAATTTGTCCGAAAATCCCAATTCTTTTTCAAAATTTTGCCTGAAAATTCGTTAATAAAAATTTACAATTTTCAGAAAATATATGAAAGAGTTGAAATGTTCTGAAACGTTAGAAAAATAATAATTAACTATTTTCATACAATAGTACAGATTTTGAATCAAGGTCTCACAAACTCAGAGACTCAGAAACACGGCGCCAAATGTCGAACAAGTTTCTGCGGTAAATTGTCAAATACATCAAAGAGGCTCATAACGTTTTCTTATTCTTCATACCAGAATAACTCAGGCGGAACTTCCTAAAAAAGCATGACTAAAGTGAGGTGGGGGGGGTAACCCAAAACTTGACGACGCGACCGGCATAACTTCAAAAGGTGTCTTGGCTAATGGTGTGCAAGTGTGATGAAAAGGTAAAATGATTCATAACCTTGAACACCTTCAATTGATGAGTTTTCTTGGAGACTTGTAGTAGAGAAAAATAGTTTAAAAGTGGTTTTCTAAAAGCATAGCTGAGCTCGAAAAAGAGGTTCTGAAAAAAAAAGATTGTTAGGTTCATTTTTTGGTAAATTGACAGAGTAGCGACCCAGTTAACCATTATGATACGGAGTTTTTCCAGGGTTTGTGGAAAAAGGTGGAATATTAGGAGGAAGTGTAAAACTTGAAAAAAATCAGAAAACTCTTAGAAAAATGCGTTCAAAACTCTTATATTTGCCAAAATCAATTTTCAAAAAATTAGGTAAAATTTTGCCCTTTTCGTGGAAATTCGCACAATTTTTGTGAACTTTTATAAGTTCCAGCAAAGTTTAAAAGCTCTAATACATTTGTACCCCAATTTCTAAGTCTCTAGCTCAATTTTTTTTTAATTGGCTGAGCAGCGACCCAGTAAACTATAGTGATACGGAGTTATGCCAGTTTTAAAGATACAAAGCTGAAAATTCACCAACAGGTATGTGAAAAGACTGATATTTTTAATTGTTTATAACAATTTGAAAAAACTGAAAAAAAATATAGATTAAAATTTCGAGGTCAGGAAACTTTTTAACAGAAGTTTTAAAAATTTGTTTCCCAAAATTTTCAATTTTCTAAAACTCATAACAATTTTTAAAGAAAATTTCAAAGTAACACATTTGAAATTCAATTATATTAAAACCCAAAATTAAAAAAAAAAATAAAAACGCAATTCGAAAAATTTCGCGGTTTCAAATTTCAGAAGCTCATAGCTAGAATGATACCAAAAAGCTCATATTAAGCGTAAAGTGTGCATAATTTTACAAAAATTATGGTATAAATTACAGACTCTTGTGTTTATCCATCAAAATTCTGAAAAAAAACTTTTAAAAAAATTTCTTTGAAATTTTTTTTCAGAATTGAAAAACGTCATAATTCAGCTAAATATGTAGATTAATGTCTGATTTTTGGCTTGAAAAAATGAAAATTTTCACAAAATATTAGGTTGAATTCACGAAAAATTATTGAAATCCGAGTGTTTATCCCTGAAAATTCTGACTCAAAAAATTTTTTGGAAAAATTTTTTTCCAAAATTTCAAAACGTCAAAACTCAGCTCAAAATCTAGATGAAATCCTAATTTTTACTTTAAAATATGCAGAATTTTCTAAATTATTAGCTGAAAATTCAAATTTTCGTTTCAGAAAAATTGTAAAAAAAAACTCTAAAAATCGGTCGATAAGTTTCAGGAAAAAAAATGAGAAAATTTCAAAAAATCTGCAAAATTCTCTAAAATGAGGTCGAAATATTATAAAACCCGTCAAAAACCGGCAAAAAATTCTCGCAATTTTCTCAGACAATTACCTATCTCCTCGTCCATTTCAATAGGGCTAACAGGAACAGAGAGAGAGAGAGAACCGGGGGGGGGGGGAGAATAATGATTTACCTTGAGAAAAGTTGTACGCCATGGCGAACGGTACAGTGGGAGAGTAGTAGAACAAGAAAATAGTGGTGGAAGACAAATTGCGACAAAACGGAATCAAAATGATGACACCAAATGGGGCAGATAGAGGAAAAAGATGAACACCCTCTATGGGAGGAAGATTTGAATTGAAATTGATGGGTGTCAATATGAGTAGCTAATTCTATGGGGTGCCACGTGGTTGGGGTTGGTCAAAATTTTTGAGTGCTTTAAGTAGGTAGGTAGGAAGGCAGGGATAGGTAGGAATTTAAAAGGGTCCTGCACAGCAGAGAGACCTGTAGAGAGAGAAAGAAATTGGGGATATTGGTGTTTAAAGGGACATAACTAAGTTTTGATAGCAGATATCAAAAGTTCGTCAGCTAGTGAATTGTTAAGCATAAAATTAAAAAATTTGCTACAAGTTGTTAGTTGACAATTTTCAATCCATTTTATGACTAAGAAGTTACAGGAGTTTAAAGCTGCTATGAGAAATTGAAGGGATGGCCGACCCAATGATGTTTAAAGGCGCATAACTCAATTATCATTATAGACACAAAAAAGGTATCAACTAAAAAATTGTTAAAAAATTGTTAATTTGCTACAAATTGTCAGTTATCAACTTTTTGATAGACATCAAGACTAGAAAGCTACGGTGGCTTGAAGCTGAAGTCGGAGAAAACGTCGATGGCATAATTAGTGTTGTTTAAAGGCGCATAACTCATTTGGCATTGAGCTTATGAAAAATTTTTCAACTAACAAATTGTTAAGCATTAAATTTACTACAAAATGACAGTTGACAACTTTTTGATTGGTTTTTTGATTAAAAAGTTACAAAAGTTTAAAGGTTTAGAGATACATCGAGGTCAGTAAACCTACTGATGCTTAAAAGGACATAACTCAGTTCAAAAAAGAGATATCAAAAAGTTGTCAACTAACAAATTGTTAAGTATTAAATTTACTACAAATTATCAATTAACATCTTTTTGATAGGTTCTTTGATTAAAAAGTTATAAGAGTTCAAAGTTTGAGAGATAAATCAAGGTAATCAGTGAACATGTTGATGCATAAAAGGACATAACTCAGTTAGCATAAAATCGACCAAAAAATGTCTAGCAAGTTGTTAAGCTTAAAATTTGCTAAAAATTGTCAATTACAACTTTTCTATATCTTTTTCGGTTTTTGAGATATTGGAGCTTTTAGTGACTAAGTGATTTTGAGCTGATTCTGGAATTTCAAAAATTCTTTGAAAATTGTGCAAAAACTGTAGAAATAGGCTCAAATTTGCTGCAAAATACAGTGATCATAGCTTGAAAAATAAAATGTTGAAATTTCAAAAAAATCCAAAAACTCCCAATACTTAGTAAAAAATTTCACAAAAAAGTTCATAACCAGGGCCAAATTTTCTTAAACTTTCCTTCTTAAAAAATTAAATTTCTCTATATTTCAAACTTCTAATAAAAAAATTCCTACTAAAATTCCCAAATCTTCCCGAAACAAGAAAACTGGTAACCAACCAGAAATCCGGCGGAAGGAGGTGCGGAGGAAGGGCGGAGCATCCTCCCGCCTCAGGATCCCGCCTCCTTCAATAGGACGGGTGTCCGAGATCAGATTACGGTATTAAAGGAACATGAGGCGTCAACAACAAAAATGATGAATTAATGGAGAAAAAAGCAGGCGGCACGGTTTTTTAGAGGTGAGAGGGAAGATGTTCCGACACCCCCCTGGCGGGGTAGAGTGCAAATAAAGTTAGGTTAATTGGATTAGATAGGGATACACTGGACGGTTAAAATAACATACTTTTGGCAAATATGACGACTTGTGGGAATTTAGGTTTAGGGAAGGTATGATAATATTATTTTCAAAAAAAGTTTAAAAAATTTTTTTTTAAATTAAATTTGTTTTACAAAAATTGAATTTTCGCAAGAACCACTTTAGATACTAAAAAGTTGTAAACTATGGAATTGTTAATCATAAAATTTGCCACAAATTGGTAATTGACAACTTTTTAATAGCAACAATGGTTGAATAGTTACAGGGGCTTAAGCCAGCAGAGTTGGAGGAAGGCGTAAAGCCTGCGGAGCCTAAAAAGTGTTGTAACTCGGCTGGAAACAAAGTTACTAAAATTTTGTCAACTAACAAATTGTTAAGCATAAAATTTGGGACATTTTGTTAGTTGACAATAATTTCAAATATTGCATAGTTTTTGAGATACATCTTGAAACTTTACAACCAAAAAAATTGGCTTGAACTTTGATCTTTTTCTGCAGTTTTTTCCACACTGATACGTATAAATTACTCATAAGCTATATATGTATATATATATATGTATATATATAAGCTATATATATATAATATATAGCTATATATATAATATATAATTTGACAGTTAACAATTTTTTCTTCAAATTTTGCTCCCCTAAGATTGTTGACAACCCCCCCCCCGTCAAGATTATGCAAATGCGCTCTATTGATAGTTTCTTCTTTAGAATCCTTACAATATGCATATATCTATATAAATAAGTACGTGAAGGTTCAGGAGTAATAAATAAATCACAAATCCGATCATAAAACTATTCACAATGCCGTAGACTTTTACGAACCTGTCACCTCCTCCCCCTCCTGTTGTGACACCTCTACCTGACAGCTTAGGGCTCACGGAGCAACTGTTTTTATGGAAAATAGGATTAGGAGTTTTTTGGCTGTTTTTTTTTTGAATTTCAATTAAAGGAGACCAGGAAATCCGGTAACATGGATAATCCTTTCATTTTTTTTTGGTGTTTTGGTGGGTTTTTTAAAGAACTCCGCTGGGAAGCGACTTATAAATAAGTTAAATGAAATTATTTTATGTAACAACTTTAAAATTGTATTCCCTACAATTTGTTAGTTGAAAACTTTTTTCTAGCATTTAGAATAAGGAAGTTATGGAAGTTCTGCCTGTGTCTTTCAACTTTAAAGGCTCATAACTTCTCTGTAAAGCAAGTAAACAAAGATCCGTTAACTACCAAAATATTTTAAATTTAATTTTCTACAATCTGCTAGTGATTAACTTTTTGGTTGCTCTAACCGTAAAGGAATTATCAAAGTTTAAAGGTGATTAGTGGGCTCGCTGTCAGCGCCTGTATTTAGAGACTTTAGAGACTAGACTTTAAAAACGTACACCTAACTCATTCCAAAATTATTTAGGCTTAAGTTTTCTACATTTTCCCAGTACACAACTTTTTGCCAGCTCCCCTCTAATCGGAGCTAGCCATCACATCCGGTTGTCGCTGTCAGTTTAAAAAAAGAATAAAAAATGGTGGCATTAGGTGGAAATATTTCAGGTAGTGGTGAGGAATTTGACAGGAAAAAAAATGCAACACCGACATCATCCCCACTAATAAGATGAACCAGAGAAACAGAGATGGTAAGATGGGAAGTGTGGACAGTGAGAGAGGAAGGGAAGTGATGAATTAAACAAAAGACGGTAGAGAGGATGGAAGATGGAGTTGATTGATTCGAATTGACGAACTATTTAGAAAAGAAAATTTTTGATTTTTTAAGTGATAGATTTGGAATGTTAAATTAACACACACGGTTGTATTAATACCCATTTAAAACATACAAAAAACATTGGTCTAACTTGTTGTTTTACAATTTTCGTGTTGCTAAGAAGCTGTAGGAGTTCAGAGCTACAGGCGGTACTTGGAAAATCTTAATTGATTATTGAGCAAAAAGTAGGAGTTTTTTCTCTCTAAACAATGGTGAGATCATCGGTGGATAATTTTTTCCCGGCAAACGTTAAATTGGCAATTTGCCGGAAATGGAATTTTCCGGCCAATCGACAAACAGACAATTTGCCGATTTGCCGATTTTGCCAAAAAAACGGCCGAAAATTTTCGGCAAATTGTGGTTTTGCACTTATTTTTTTGGAAATTTCAGAATTTCAATTTTAATCGGCAAAATTGTACGTCCTACATCTATTTTGAAAAGTAATCAAATTCTATAAATATATCTAGAAAAGGCACAGTTTTAAGTGTTCCGTCTTATAAAAAATCCAGCTAAAAACTTCCGGCAAGTTGATATTCGGCAAATGGTAAATCGGCAAATCGGTAACTTGTCGAAAATGAAAGTTTCTGGCAAATCGGCAAACCGGCAATTTGCCGAAATTGAAATTTTCCGGCATTTCGACAAATGGGCAAATTGCCGAAAATGAAAACTTCCGGCAAATCGGCAATTCGTCAAATTGCCGGAATTGAAAATTTCCGGCAAATTGGCAAACCGGCAATTTGTTAAAAAATGAAAAATTCTAGCAAATCGGCAATTCGGCAAATTGCCGGAATTGAAAATTTCCGGCAAATCGGCAAACTGGCAACTTGCCGAAAAAAATTTCAGTTGGGGTTTACCCCTGACATGAACCATTGAAGCCACCAGGTAGGAGTAAAAAGATTGACTCCGAATTTGAAACTTAAAGTTCAACAAATCATATCTCCAAAACGAAAAGAGATACAAAAAAGTTGCCAACTAATATATTGTAGCATATCTTTGTATCTAAAAATCCTGCCGAGTTATGAGCCCTCAAAGTCAAACACCTCCCCCCCTACCGCCTTTAATTAGATTCCGGTGTTCACACCTCCAAACGCTTGTGATAATAAAGTGTGAGACTTCCAGCCGTGACCGTCTCTTCCTTTCCACCTTACCGTCACAATAATTGAGGGGTTTTGTTGTCAAGAGGCGCGTACAAAGGACCGGCGGGGCCGGATTAGCTCTTCTTCTTCGTCCTCTTCGTGGAGAAATCCTATGAAGGAAGAAAGGGATTATTATTAATGCATTAATGTATTGTGACAACATTTTGTCCGAAATTTGGTGGGACTTTTGACCTAATTCAATTTCGATTTAAAGTTACAGGTAACATTCTAACATTCTAACATTCCTTTGCGGTAGAACTTTATGGGAACAGACGAAAAAACCAACACGAAAAATACGGGGGTGGTCTAGTGCCTCTTAACGGTATTTGGGAGGACACAGCCGTTGGAAGAAGACATGATTTGTTTCATTGCCAAGATAAGGAGGCGAGAAAGAAAATGTTCCGTTTTTTTGTGTGTCACATCACAGGGGAAAGACGCACTGTATACGTCCAAGAGACATCCGTCGCGCCGCACTTTGTCCCGATTCCGGGTACAGATTAGAGAGGGAACCGAGAGGATATCCGTTAATGGAGAAAGGTTCTGGAGCGAGCTGTTCTTCTGGGAATTTTGACGACGGTGTGTTGAATTTTGGTACGAAATCATTTACTATATATAAAGCGCTTATTCCGTTTGTCCATAGTTTGTAGTCTTTGTAGTCTTTGTAGTCTGCAAAGTTTTAGCTTCTGGAGGGATAGTGAGTTGGGTTAGTGTAGGGATATAACCGGGGTACTGTAGTGGTACAATAGTGGTACGGTAGGAGTACTGTAAGATTACGGTAGTTTCAGAAAAATTAGTTTTCAGCTCTAGAAGTCGGGGGCCGCGCCGGAGGTGCGGTCCACGGCTGGTATATACATATATGGCTAAAAATGGAGATTTCGTGAAAATTGAAATTGACATTGACAATTGCTCGGCGCCAAATGTTAGCTTGTTTTTGAGATTTAGGACAATCATAGCAGAATCTTGTTAAAAATTACTTAAAGGTGATTCCGGCAATTTGCCGAATTGCCGATTTTTCGGAAATTTTCAATTCCAGCAATTTGCCGAATTGCCGATTTGCCGGAAACTTTCAATTCCAGCAATTTGCCGAATTGCCGATTTGCCGGAAAATTTTCAATTTCGGCAATTTGCCGAATTGCCGATTTGCGAGAATTTTTCAATTTCGGCAAGTTGCCAGTTTGCCGATTTGCCGGAAATTTTCAATTCCGGCACATTTTCGATGTTTCATAATTTCCGGTCAAAGTTTTGGCAAATCGCCAAAATTTTGAAAAAAATGAGCTTTTCAGGAAATCCGAAGAATTTTTTTTACACTGATATTTGGTTATTTTGGCACCATAGGAGTAGTTTTTAGCACTTTCTCCACTGGCGCGACTCGACTTTTAATATGAAAATATGTGTAAAATTAGAAATCAAGTGAACATTGAAATTGACACCTACAATTGCTCGGAACGAAATACTAGCTTGGTAATTTGGATATCCGTGGCGAAATTGCAAAATTACATGATATATTATTTCAGTAATGCTATAGGTGCTATTTTATATTAGAGAGATTGTCAAAAACTCAAGAAATCCAGAAAGTGGAATTCGACACCGACAATTGCTCACTATCAGTATCAAATATTAGCTATTTGATCTCTGTTTGATGAAAAAACCACAGTTCTGTAGTAACTTTTAATATTTATTGATAAAAAATCTTAAAATATACACTATACGAGTCTACCATTCAATTGAGCCCTTTGTTTTACACATGGTGCATCGACCCCGCTAAAAATTTAGTTTCCTAGCTTTGACGTCCCATATCTTGGTTTATTTGAAAGATAAAAAAAAGTAGTTAACAGCAAAATTGTAGAAAAATGTACAACAAGTGTTTTGTTAGTTTACAATCTCAAATAAAATCAAAAGACAACCAAGATATGAGCTGTCAAAGTTATGCAAAAGTGGTTTACTCGATGCACCATGTTAAATCCTCCTCACTTTAGAAGCTCTAATTTCAGTTGGTTTTAAAAATATCAAAATATAGTAAACTAGAAAACTATAAAAAATATGTGACAAACATTTTGTCTGTTGACAATTTTCTGATAAAACCAATGACAACCGAGATATAAACTGGTTAAGTTGAAAGGTGGCATTTTTTCGATGCATCATGTTCGAACAATATGATACTTTTCTACTATAGTGGCAAGTGGAGCTATTGGCACATTCTCAAAATATTTTACCAGAAACATCTTGACCAATTTATTAGGGCAATTTCCTGCCGCCGCCCACCTAAAAATCTGTTATACAATTTGACCTTCCGGGGGGCGCAGCTCTCAAAAGCCATATGTTGCGGTATGTTTCCCGGGTAGTAGTAAATCTGTCATAGCGGTTGGCGGAATTTCTAATGTTCTCGAATGATGTGTACATATAACAAATGCTTATGATATGTCTGTGTGCCGCCTGTCATCATCATCACTCATTGCCCCTGGAAACGGGCGGTTCGTTTGAGGCGGGTACAGAGAGAGAGAGAGAGGGGGGAGGAGATGTATATTGGATAAGGGGGGACCTATAGGTAATGGATATGACACCTTTTGCATGCTGATTCTTATCGAGTTATTAATCAAAATAGGGAAATATTGAGATATTTTTAAATCAAAATGTGGGAGGCTGTATCTTTTTGAAAATTTTAAAAATGTTAAGGGACGGTTTCAGGGCCTGATGCCTGCCTGAAACTTCAAACTTCAAATTTTATCATTTTTATCAATCTGTTAAAAATCAAAATAAGAATGAAAGAAGTTCACGAGAGGCAGGCAGAGGTTGCCTTAAAGTCAGGCAGGCAGGCGTTTTATCGCCTACGTGGAAGCCAGGGGTGTGCGGCAAATTTGCCGAATTTGCCGAATTTGCCGAGCACGGCAAATTTCAAAAAAGTAGATTTGCCGAATTTGCCGAATTTGCCGCACACGTCAAAAATTTGACAGTACAATTTTGACTAAAACTATTGATTTTTTAGCCAAAAATTTAGTAAAATGATACAAAATTGAGCTATTTTGATGCTTAAACAGACATACTACGCGGAACTTATTCAGAAACCAGATGTGTGTTAAGAATTCAGTAGTTTTGGTGCTCCAAAAAACATAAAAAAAATATCAAATTTTTCCGAGTTTGTTAAGCACGGCGAATTTGCCGAATTTGCCGAATTTGCCGAATTTGCCGAATTTGCCGTGCTCGGCAAATATTGAAAAAAGAGATTTGCCGAATTTACCGAGCTCGGCAAATTTTGAGATTTGCCGCACACCCCTGGTGGAAGCCCTAGGAGAGGCTACAGCAGTTATTCCAAAATTCTCAAGGTGGGTTCAAAAATTTCCTAAATTTTTCTCATGTCCTCAAAAAAAAGCAAATACACTACTAAAACTGAATCATGCACTACCAGATGCCTATCAGTCGCACCTTTTGATGACCTTCCCCCCTGGTTATCTCCAAAATGATGATCTCACAAAAATCCGTGAAGACGCAATAATATTTATGTTCCACCCTTCCACATCTTTCCGATATAACCTATCATTAGTACGGTTTTCTTGTTGGATAAAGAGGTTTCAGGGGCTGACAAAATATTTAATATGAATTGAGTAGAGGGGTTTTTCATATGATACTACCCTAAAAACATTCCGGATGACTGATCTTTTTAGGACCCCCACTTCACCCCATTCAAGCACCTCTTCTTTGTCGGCCATATATTCCGATCCGTCAATTTTGGTCGCAGATGACTTTAATCCGCAACTTCAGCTGCTCCGAAAGAGCACAACAACAATAACAACAGATAAGGAAGACAAGAGACCCGTAAATAGTGAAGAACAGATGCTAGTTGGGATGGTTTTAGGGGTAACAGTAAAGCATATATATCAAGAAAATTCAAAGGTATAGAAGAATATCAAAATGAGTGATTTTCACCCATTTGAAGATACTTTCAGAAAAATTGCAAAGCACGTAAAAATGCATTAAATTATTGGAGGACACTATTACAGACTCTGTGGCATAGTAAAGACAAAAGGTTGTATTTTATTCCAGCCATGTGTTTAATGTAACGTTTTGCAAATGGATATAAAAACAATAGTTCCAGTTATGAACCTTTAAAGCTCTAAACATTGTCATGTGGTTTGATTTAACTTGACTCTTCAACAAGAAGTATCTAAATATATAAACGTATCAAACACACACCCTCCCCTCCGACTTATTAATTGACACCATATGTCGTATGTATATATATACAAAAGTGATTGGGTGTGAAAATGCGGTAGAAATCAAACAAAAATGGGGGACCTGCGGTACTGTGAGGCGGAAATATGTATAGAGGGAGTTGGATTTATACCGAAAATTTCGTCTTGACAATTATTTTAGAATTGAATTTTATCGTGTTATTTTTTTTGAAAATTCTGCTCAAAGTTTTAAAAAATACCCTATGTTTTGGCAAAATTTAAGTCATTTTTCTCACAAATTTCTTGAAAATTCTACTCAAAAACTTGAGAAAAAAGAAACACCATACTAAATCATCAAATCATCATTAAAACCAAATACGGATTAGCTGCTCTACCCAAAGCGACACACATTCATCAATTCTTATCGGATTTTACCCGCAAAAACCAAAACTAAATTCAGAAAAAAAGAGAAAAAAGTGGCAGGGAGAGGAATCAGTAGTTGAGCATCAACCGACAGGTGGAAGAGCATGGTCGTTACGGTTTATTCAGCCGTCTGGCAGGAAGAACAAATTGGTTTGAAACTTGTTCTACTAGACTAGTTAGTAAAATATTTTGAGAATGTGCCAATAGCTCCACTTGCCACTATAGTAGAAAAGTATCATATTGTTCGAACATCCTTTCAACTTTACCAGTTGTCATTGTCATTGTCATTGTCATTGACTCGGTTGTCATTGGTTTTATCAGAAAATTGTCAACTGACAAAATGTTTGTCACATATTTTTTTAAAGTTTTCTAGTTTACTATATTTTGATATTTTTAAAATCAACTGAAATTAGAGCTTCTAAAGTGAGGAGGATTTAACATGGTGCATCAGCTCATATCTTGGTTGTCTTTTGATTTTATTTGAAATTGTCAACTAACAAAACATTTTTCAAATATTTTGCTATAATTTTTTCATTTTAAAATTACTAGCATTAAAATAAATAGAGATATAGGCTGTCCAACAAATTAACCTCAAATGAACCCACTTTGGCAGCTTATGCAACTTTATCAGTTGATATCTTGATTGACATTGGTTTTATCAGAAAATTGTCAACTAAAAAATTGTTTTTCACATATTTTTCTATAGTTTTGTATTTTACTATATGTTGATATTTTAAAAATGAACCGAAATATGTGCTCCTAAAGTGTAGAGGTTCAAACATGGTGCATAACTTTGTCACCACTTTCCTTGGCTATCTTTGGTTCTATCAAAAAACTTTTAACTAACAAAACAAATTTCATATGTTGTTCTATAACTTTGTAGTTACATATTTTTTCGTATCTTAAACATTAACCGAAATATAAACTGCCAAAGTTGCCCAATCAATGCACCATGTCCCCTAATTTTTCATTTCACATTTCGACTGTTCAAATCACAATAAGCAAATTGCCGAAAAATGTGAAATTTTTCATTCAAAATAAAAATCACTATCAGCAATTTTGAGCCAAACTTCATTGAGCACATTTGCTTTTAGTAGCAAGTGTGTTTTGCTCCAAATACTATAAAAAATAAACTAACTTCTTATATCCAAAATTCCCTCAATCGTATGTTTCGGAGATTCTTCTTCCTCGGCTTCTTCCGAACTCGACGGCGGCTCTTTTTTGACCTGCAAAAGAATACTATTTAGGAGTCATGAAGTCAGTGGACAAACCTTCAAAAGGTCAATGTGATTCATTTTCGTGTAAACTGTAGAGTGTCGGCGCTTTCTTTTGACCTGGAAAATGGTACGGGGTGGCGGCGGCTGATGAAAGATGACGTGGCAATGAGTGACGAGCTGGCTACTATTTTCAGTGACTCTATAGATAACAAGGGACGGGAGGGGGGCTGTAAAATGCGGAAATTTACAACACTTTTTGCTCACTTATTGTTGAATTGAATCTACATTATAAAAACACGATAATTTTAAGATATGAGCAAAACTTGCTGTCACTTTACGATCTCATGCCTACCTTATGCCTACTCTAGGCACCAGGCAGGCATAAAGGCCTACTGTACAATTCATAAAAAAAGAATGAAGTATGTGGAAAGTGGGACAATTATTAATATCTTCAAATTTTAATGCGTTGTGACACAAGACACAAGGGAAAAGTTTTAGTTTCAAAGGCCTAATTCCCTTGGCTAATACGATTTTAAACGGAAGAGGAGAGGTTTAATGTTAGAATAATTTAAAAGTTGAGGGAAATGGTTTAGTCTTAGATTTTTTTTAAAAGTAAAATCATATATTGGAAATCACAAAAGTTGGTCTGCTCAAAAGTTGTTTAAGTGTAATGAAGAATTTTTTTTTAGCTATTTGATAATTATTTTATAATACCTGCAATGTTTTTGTATGTCTTCTTACTTCAAAATAGCTCAAAATTGTCTGAAATTGCCCAAAAAACTCTTTGAAAACCCGCCAAACAACGTAGGAAACCGAAACTTGCTCGAGACTTAACTTTGAAAACTTGGTTGTTTTTGTCAACTGACAAAATATTGTACAATTATGCAATTAACATTATTAATCAATTTAAAACAAACCAAATTTTTTTCCACTTGCCAATATATAACTATTTTGGAAAATTAGAAAATCATCATATTAAACGAACATGGTGCATCGAAAAAAAACTTCAACTTTACCAGTTTATATTTCGGTTGTCATTGGTTTTATCAGAAAATTGTCAACTGACAAAATGTTTGTCACATATTTTTTTATAGTTTTCTAGTTTACTATATTTTGATATTTTTAAAATCAACTGAAATTAGAGCTTCTAAAGTGAGGAGGATTTAACTGCATAACTTTGACAGCTCATATCTTGGTTGTCTTTTGATTTTATTTGAAATTGACAACTAACAAAACATTTTTCAAATATTTTTCTATAATTTTCTCATTTTAAAATTACTAGCATTAAAATAAATAGAGATATAGGCTGTCCAAGAAGGAACGACATGGTGCATCAATTGAACCTCAAATGAACCCACTTTGGCAGCCTATGCAACTTTATCAGTTGACATCTTGATTGACATTGGTTTTATCAGAAAATTGCCAACTAAAAAATTGTTTTTCACATACCGTATATCTTCTATTAATATGGCCTCCCTATTAGACTTGCACTCCCTATTAGTATTGCCCCTCGGAGACCTTCCGAAAATTAGTATGGCACTCCCTATTAGTCTTGCACTCCCTAATAGCCTTGCGTTTACTCTTTTTTATTGCAGGCCCGTCTTGTTAACTTCAGGATTTCAACAAAAAAATTTGCCTATTTTGCAACAGTTTTTCACAACATTTCTACGAGATTGAAGTTTTTGAACTTATTATATATGTTACAATTAAAAGCAAATTTTCTGAATTTTTACATAAGATTCGAGCTTTTTCAGAAAAAAACTAGTAAGCTCAAAGTCAGAAAAATGTTCTGAAAATTAGTATTGCACTCCCTAATAGTCTTGCACTCCCTATTAGTATTGCAAGCGGGAAGACCATCGAAAAATAGTATTGCAGCCATATTAATAGAAGAAATACGGTATTTTTCTATAGTTTTCTAGTTTACTATACGTTGATATCTTTAAAATCGATCGAAATATGGTCTTCTAAAGTGTAGAGGATCAAACATGGTGCATCGAATTCACACGCTCAACTTTGCCAGCTCATACCACGGTTATCTTTTGATTTTATTTGAAACTGTCATTTTAACAAAACATTTTTCAGCCATTTTTCTATATTGTTCTAATGTCAAACTTACTAACATTCTAAAAATGATTAGAGATATAGGCTGTCAAAGAAGGAAAGTCGTGGCAGTGCGTCGAATGAACCCACTCTTGCTCTACTTTAGCAGCCTATACCTCGGATGTCTTTAATTTTATTTTAATAAAATTTTAATAAAATATTGGCAACTGACAAAATATTTGTTAACACATTTTCTATAATTTCTGTGCAAATGCATAGAAATATTTCAAATGAACTGGGATACAAAATGACAAAGAAGAATGATATGGTGCATAGCTCAACTTTGGCAGCACATACCAAAAAATTGCCAACTATCACAATACTTAAATTTAGAATTTATTTCTTTGTAATTTAGTTCAAAATTTGTTAATATCTCTAAACTGAACAGACCTATGAGTCATCAAAGTATACAACTTTGACAGCTCATATCTCGGTTGTCTATAACTTAATCAAAACAAAAAAAGTCAACTATAAATTTGTGGATATTCTCAAGTAAAAAAGGGTGACTAACAGAGCAAGTTATATGTATAGAAAAAAAAATACAAAAAAATCTAAACTTTGAAATATCGCTGATTTCCGTCAAGAAATCAGCGAAATCGATAAACTTTGAGAGAGATAAACCTCATGATGATGGGGCTCCAGGATTCTCTACTCGATGAGAGAGAGAATCGTTACAGCGTGTGCTCCTGCAGAGCAGAGATAGGGGGATGAAGCATGAGACTGAGAGATATCGACAAGTTTGAGACAAGACGGGATCAACATTACTCATCAACATTCTTCTTGTCAAAAATTTGTTAAAGGATTGTGAGAGTAGAACACAGAATATCAAAAAAAGATCACTCGAAAATATTGATTTTAAGCCGAGTTCTGACCATTTGAAGTTGGTGGCCTACAAACCCAAAAAATTCTGGTTTTTCGGTCATCGTAACCATTCTATGGGTTTGATTGAGATATTTTGAACATTTTTTCATTTTTTTTTTTCAATCTTGAAATTAATCCGAGGTAAGAGGAGGTTTTGAGAGTTGGCGGCCGAGTTTTGGAGATCTAGGCCACCAAAGTCTAATGAAAACTACACAAGCTATCTAATACAGATTTCAGATTTAAAGAATACAAATTTTAAGCCAAGTTAGAGCGATTTGAAGCTGGTGGCCTAGAAACCCTTATTTTGGGTTTTTAGGCCATCTTTATTTCTGGGTTTGTGTTTTTAAATAAAAATTCTAGTCTTTAGTATTTCAAAAATTTTTGAATTTTTCAAAACAAATTGGTGGCCTAGAACCCAATGTTTTGGGTTTCTAGGCCACCAATTTCAACGCACCTGTTGGTGGTTGTTGGCCTAGTTTTTGGTTTCTAGGCCACCAAAAAAACAACTTTCATGATCCGTAACTTTATGGAAAATCAATATTTTTTGAAAAATTCTAAAATATTTGAGAGCTATATCAGGAATAAAAATGCAAAATAATAAACAGGGCCTAACAATCCGAAAATTGGGTTTCTAGACCACCAACTTTCATTGCTCATAACTCGGCCGAAAATTCGAATTTTTAGAAAATTCTAAACCTACTTTATTTGCTACTAAATTTTTAGGCAACCAACTTCAAGCCACCATAGTTTGGCTCGAAATCCAGACTTTTCGAAAATTCTAAAACTATGAAAAAAAAGTTCAATTTTTTCAGAAAAAAAAACTCAAAAAACTTTAAAAATGCCTTCGAACACAAGAAAAATTAAAGGAATGTGCGAAAAAAGCGAAAAAATGCCTTGTGTGCCGACCGACGGACTACAAAGTTTTGCCCCCAACTTCTGCGCCGCCCGTAGCTTCTCAGTTTCTTAGCTGAAACTTGATACATGTAGCCTTTTTTCTCTACCCAATTTTTTTTGATCTTTTAGTTTTTTTTTTCTCTGAAAACTGGAGAAAACAGGTAAAGAGAAGGTTCAGGGTAAAATTTTAGGGAACAGGTGTTTTGGGAAAAATCTATAAATCTATGGTGCGAATTGAAAAATTTATTAATTGAAGTAAAATAACACATACATAAATTGAAAGAATTTAAGAAAAAAAATCATGAAATTTTTTTTTGAAATTCTTTTTTAAAAATCTTTTTCCATACAAAGAATATTCCATTTTCAAAGCTATCTACCAAAACTAACACAAAATACCATATCTCTGAAAATTTTTAGTAATAATATTCAATTCAAATTTGACGACTCCAGCTGACACACTGACAATCTTCTCGCGAATCGACGGATCCTCCAGGGCGCTGAGGCTGGTGAGCTGGAAGAGTTTTAGGTGTAAATTTCGGAAGGGGTAGGGATATCAAAAAGTTGTCAACTGGCAAAGTGTGTATAATTTAATGATGCTTAACAAATTGATAGCTGAAAACTTTTTGTTACTAGCAGGCATAAAAATGTTATGCGCCTTTAAACTTAGAAATTCCATTTGAGCATTTCACCAGCTTTAAACTAATATAACTCTCCAATAGCTGAAGTTTTAAAAAATTTGCTAACTAACAAAATTTCCGCAACGTTGTACTTAATACTTAACAAATCGTTAGTTACAAATTTTTACTATCAACAATCCAAAAAATGTTATGCGCCTTTAAACTCAAAAGTTTAATGAAGCCCTTTTCTTTTTTAACCTACAAACTCCTATACCGTCCTCAAAACTAAAGTTTTAATAAACTTGTTAAATATTAAAATATTCAAAATTTAGTGATTAACAAAATGTTAGTTGATAACTTTTTACTATCAACAATCCAAAAAATGTTATGCGCCTTTAAACTCAAAAGTTTAATGAAGCCCTTTTTTTAACCTTCAAACGCCCATATCTCCCTTATGGCTAAACTTTCAAAAATTTGGTCAACTAACAAAATATGCAAAATTTAGTGCTTAACAAATTGTTAGTTGATAACTTTTTACTATGATCAATCCAAAAAATGTTATGCGCCTTTAAACTCAAAAGTTTAATGAAGCCCTTTTTTTTAACCTTCAAACGCCCATATCTCCCTTATAGCTAAACTTTCAAAAATTTCGTCAACTAACAAAATGTGCAAAATTTAGTGCTTAACAATTGTTAGTTGAAAACTTTTTGCTACCAACAGCCATAAGGATGTTATGCGCCTTTAAACTAACCTAATCCATATTCAAGTCTTCCCATTATTGTAAATTTACAGGTGAATATCTTGCTCATCTCCCTAATGGCTTTAGCGTTTTAAAAATTCTAAACTAACAAAGTATACCAAATTTTATGCTCAACAATTTATCAGTACACAATTATCTTCTACCTCCATCAGCAACCGAGTTATAACCAATATTCACTAGGGCGAACTTGCATACTTGCATACTCACCTGCAGTCCTCCTCCCACCAGTTTATGCATCATTTCCTCCCTCCAACTTCCTTTAGGTCGCCAGCATCCAGATGTTAGAACATGTTTCCCGGGAGAGGTAGGAAGGAGCAAAGTACCGTACCCAGCAATTTCCTGTCTACCGTAGTTGTCATGGTGCCAGATTTGGAGCAAAAGTCGGGGCCAACCTGGAAATTCCATCTATGTGTCGGGGGTGTCATGATGTCTCTTACCTTGAATACTGGAAGTTGCCAGGTGCAAATCGATTGGATGAGCAAAATGAGCATTTTCGAAAACTGAAGGACAATCTGTCTGAGTCTGACCCTCACTTTCACCCTGAACCACTCTCCAACCGCCTCCTGGAAATTTATTTATTTTTCTTTCTTTCTGATGAAATTTTTTTTTTTGAAGTTTCAAAATTCTAGAAGAATTGAAAAAATCAATTTCAAACTCGAAAATTTAAATTTCCCGCCGACCGCATGTTGCAAGTTCGCTCAGACGCGAAAATTGAAAAATTTAAATGTTTCTACGTTCAATTTATGAAATTTAAAATGTTTTTACAGAACGATTGTAATTTTCAGGGAAATTTAACGAAAAATTCTATTTTCCCTCAACCTATGTGCTATGCAAGCGCGCTCCAATGAGAAAATCCATGAAATTAATAATTTTCACGTTTCAAACTCGATGTACTGATAAAAATCGAAAAAATAACAACATTTTAATGTAAAATACACGAAAAACAATTTTTCAATCCAAAATTTGAGGAAAAACTCAAATTTTCCGCGAAAAAAATCGATAATGCTCTCACCAAAACTGAGTTGATATCGAATCGATAGCCGATTATCACCGAATCCACGTGCCGATAAAATTTGTCCCGAAACGAACACTTCGGCCATTTTATCCCGGAGGGAATCAATGGGCTCCGCGAGCTCCTTGGAGTGGAAGCCGGTTGCCACGGCAACCGGGTGGTGCAGAGGTGCCCAGCAACCGGGAAAAGCGTGGAAATAGATTGAGAAATGTCAGAATTTAGTAAAATTTCGATGTTCTTCAGTAATAAAAACCATTTTAATATTTTTTAATGCAAAGATCACAAAATTTGGCCACTTTTTCAGTGGAGCGCACATACAGTTGGGGCAAAGTTTGAATTTCTAAACAGAAATTGGATTTTTTGTTAATTTTTAGAGGAAAAACTGTTTTTTCTTCACGAAGACTTAGTTTTTCAACGATTTTTCGGACAAAAACGCAATTTTCTCATTAGAGCACACTTACAACGTTCGGTTGGAGCCCACGGTAGCACAGAAACTAGATGGATTGGTTCATGGTACTCAGTCTGGATACCTATATTGGCTACTATCTCGAAAACCATCACAAAAAAAAAACCATCACAAGATTTTGCGATGCATATAAGAAATGGCCGCAATGAAATTATCTATCTTTTCTATTAAGAAATTTTTTGATTGAAAATTTCCTAACCGGTCAAATTTGTGTTTGTTCGGTGGAGCGCGTTTGCACTCATCTAGCTGCTGTACCACCGTGTTTGAATTTCTGAACAGAAATTGGATTTTTAGGTTATTTTTATAGGAAAAATCGCATTTTCTTCACGAAGACTTAGTTTTTCAACGACTTTTTGGGCAAAAACGCATTTTTCTCATTAGAGCGCACTTACAACGTTCGGTTGGAGCAAATTTTAGTTTTTCCAGTGAAAAAGCCAAATTTTGTGCATTTCTCAACACAAAATGTGAATAAATCAAAAAAGTTCACTTGGGTTCCCGAGGAAAACGACAAATTTCGCCAAATTTCCGAATTTTCTTATTAGAGCGCGTTTTCAACATGTGATCGGGGCGCGATGTTCAAATTTTTCATGTAAAACGTGATGAAAATCCTAATTTTGCATATTTTATCAATGAAAACACTGAAATTTCGCTATTTTTCGAGGTGGTTTTCTCAATGGAGCGTATTTGCGCCTGCGCGAAATTCAAATTTTTCAGTCAAAAAATCAATTTCTATGTAGTTTCAAGTGCAAATTGAAATTTTAGGTAGTTTGTCATTAGAGCACAATTGAATTTCCGCGAAATTCAAATTTGCTCATTTCCAAATCGATTTTTAGTTCCTTTCCGGTCAAATTTGACCAATTTTCTTGCAGAAAAATCCCAAAAAATCCAAAAAAAAATATCAATAAAAAATACATTTATCTCTTGGAATGTAAAGAAATCGGAGAGTGTGTGAGGGGGGACTGACTGACTGAATGTTGTAGTTTGTCATACATAATAAGAGTAAAGGCGCGGAATTTATCCCTAAAAAATAAAGGAAAAATTCCAAAAAAAAGACGGGAAGGCGAGCATATAAGTGAAATTTCATCTAAAATTACACTAAATTTTAGGCCAATCTACTACTTCTAAAACTTGTAAAAATCGTTATATTTTTTGTCATAAAATTTTGAAAAATGTTTTTTTTTAATTGGGTGTAGTGAAAAATTGCGACTATCACAGGAAAATTGGGGTAAAAAAATAAGAAATTCGAAAAAAAAAAATTTTTGTTCTTGGGTGGTGATGGAGGGGGGAATGTGTGTGTACAAAATTCGGTGGTATCCAGATGACGTCATCACTTGTTCAAAAAATCGATATTCAGCTTGAAGAAGACGTATGGATAATATTCGTTCACACCCAGCGACATGAGAGCTGGCGAGTCTTCCAAAGTCTGCAAAAATTGAATTTTTCGGCAATTTTCTCATTAGAGCGCACTTGCACTCCATGTAAGCGCAAAATTGTTGCGGGGTAATACCTAGGAAATCACGGATTTTTGCAATTTTTGTCAGTAGAGCGCACTTGCATCGTGTGTGTGTGGTCGGCGCGAAATTCAAATTTTGCACAAGATTTTTGAGTTTTTGGTCAAAATTTGGCTAGTGGACCCAAAATTTTCATATTTTTTTACTGAAAAAACACGGAACTCAAAATTTTCAAAAATTTGGAATTTTCTCATTAGAGCGCGTTTTTTTTTAAAATTTTTGCCATAAAACCTAGAAAATTCCAGTTTTTTGGGAATTTTTGTCAGTAGAGCGCGCTTGCATCGTGTGTGTGTGGCGAAATTCAAATTTTTCGTAGGATTTTTGAGTTTTTGATCCAAAAACTCGGGGAAAAAGTACAGAAACTTAAGTTTTCGGCAATTTTATCATTAGAGCGCACTTGCATAATACGTGATTGGCGCGAAATTTGAATTTTCTGTGAAAATGCGGGATTTTTGACAAATTTTTCAGTGGAATTTTCGCTATTAGAGCGGTATGAAACTCAAAATTTCAATTTCAAAATCGATTTTTCGAGTTTCCGGGGTGATTTTCCATGAAAATATCGATTTTTCAAAAATTAAATTAAAAAATTAAAATTAAAATTAAAAACAAAAACAAAAATTCAATTTTTCACGCAATTTTCTCATTAGAGCGCACTTGCATCGTGCGGTCGGTCGGCGCGAAATTCAAATTTTACACACAAGATTTTTGAGTTTTTGATCAAAATTTGGCTAGTGGACCCAAAATTTTCATATTTTTTTACTGAAAAAAACACAGAAACTCAAATTTTTCAAAAATTTGGAATTTTCTCATTAGAGCGCGTTTTTTTTTTATTTTTGCCGTAAAACCTAGAAAATTCCAGTTTTTTGGGAATTTTTGTCAGTAGAGCGCACTTGCATCGTGTGTGTGTGTGTGGTCGGCGCGGCGAAATTCAAAATGCGGGATTTTTGACAAATTTCTCAGTGGAGCGCTATTGGAACGGTATGAAATTCAAAATTTCAATTTCAAAATCGATTTTTCGAGTTTCCGGGGGTGATTTTCCATGAAAATATCGATTTTTCAAGTCAATTTTGAGCTGAGCGCATTTTTCCCGTACATCAATAGGACCAGCGGCGGATCCATCCAAATGAATATACAATTTGTGCAACTCTTGTCTCAGTTTCTTCTGTTGTCCCTTGGCCGGTTCAATGACAGCAGCCTGGAAGTTGACTGGGAGTCCGTAGCGGAGTACCGATTCGACGAATACACGGAGAGCCTTGATATGAATGTAGGCGGCGAAGATCTCGCCGAAATTGATCTTAAGCCAACGAATTAGTGGAGCGTATTGTCTCTGCTTCTCGGCCATCAACTTGTCGCGTTCCGTTCTTCCTGCAATTTTTTAAAATTTTTTCTTTCTTCAAAAATCTGATTTTTTTTTCAAATTTCAATATCAAATTCGTAATCCCAGTCATTTTCTACCCCTGGGCCTAAATTTTCAGAGCTCAAGCTCAAAATTGCGTAAAACTCGGTGTTTTGGGTTACGGTAATCGGTGTTTGCGGACATTCGAAGCTACAGTAACCCAAATTTCCCAAATTTGAGCTAGAGGCACCAAAAAAAAAGAAGATATGGTGGGTGGAAAATTGCCGCGATTTCGAATTTTTAGACATCAAAAAGACGGAAAATTATGATTTATAGGCCACAAAGTTTTTGAAAAATTGTAATATTTCAACAATTTCAGAATCAAATTCGTAGTAATCCACGCCATTTTTCACCTCAGCACCAAAATTTTCAGAGCTTTAGCTTAAAATTGCGTAAACTCCAGTGTATTGGGTTACGGTAGTCGGTGTTTGCGTACTTTTGGGGCTACAGTAACCCCGAATCTAAAAAATTGAGCTAGAGCATCCGGAAAAAAGGTATCCTGGGGTGGGAAATTGCGGGGAATTCAAATTTTTTAATGAAAACAGCGGAAGACAGTTTACAAATCTCGAAATGTGAAAAGTACCCAATTTTTGAAGGGTCCAAAATTATTTCCGATGAAAATAATTATCAAATTCAATTTCCCCCCCACACTTTTAACCCCTTGTCCCAAAATTTTGAGTTAGAGACTCAGAAACAAGGGACAAGGGGGTTAAAAGTGTCGGGGAAATTGAATTTGATAATTATTTTCATCGGAAATAATTTTGGACCCCACAAAAATGGGTACTTTTCACACATTTCGAGATTTGTAAACTGTCTTCCGCTGTTTTCATTAAAAAATTTGAATTCCCCGCAATTTCCCACCCCTGATATCTTTTTTCCGAGTGCTCTAGCTCAATTTTTTAGATTCGGGGTTACTGTAGCCCCAAAAGTACGCAAACACCGACTACCGTAACCTAAAAACACCGGATTTCACGTAATTTTGAGCTAGAGCTTTGAAAAATCACGTGTCCGGGGGTAGAAAACGACGAGGAGTTCAAATTTCGCACTGAAATTTCATGAAAAACTTTTTTGGGACATCGGAAAATCTCATTTTTGAGCAATTTCGTCGTCAAAATTTTCCAGCAGCAGTAGTAGTACCTGCTTTAAGAGTCTCCTCATCGTAGACAAAGTCACGAACGATGAATTTATTCTCGCGTGCCGTATTCTTGAACTCATCGATGACCTTCTTGAAGAGGGTTACTGTATACAGAGCATGTTCTCCTTCTTCTGTCAAAAGTTTTGAAGATCCTGGAACAACCATCGACGAGAGTGTCGCGTATTTCTGTTCCCATTCTTTCACTGAGATTCTGCAAAAAAAATGGAAAATTCTCAATAGAGCGCACTTGAAAAACGCAGAAAATTTAAAAAAAAAATTTTAAATCAAATTTTCAGTTTTAAAAATCCGGTTTTCGCTAGTTTTTTATCGGAAACAACATCAAAAATCGACTTTAAAATGTGCGAAATATTCAAAAATGCTCAAAAATCAAGTTTTCCACCATTTTCTCATTGGAGCGCACTTGAAAAACACAGTTTACAAGGGAAATTTGAATTTTTAATAAGAAAATCGTTTTTTTTCGCTATTTTTCATCGAAAACAACAAACATCGGCTTTAAAATATGCGAAATATTCAAAAATGCTCAAAAATCAAGTTTTCCACCATTTTCTCATTGGAGCGCACTTGAAAAACACAGTTTACAAGGGAAATTTGAATTTTTAATAAGAAAATCGTTTTTTTTTCGCTATTTTTCATCGAAAACAACAAAAATCGACCTAAAACACTCGAAAATCAACATTTTCCGCCATTTTCTCATTTGAGCGCACTTGCAACATGCGCGGTCGGCGGGAAAATTGAAAAGAAAATTGGTCGGCGGGAAAATTGAAAAGAAAATTGAAAAAAACACATTTTTGACCAAATTTCATTGGAGCGCACTTGCAACATGCGCGAAAATTCAAATTTTGCCAACTTTCTCATTGGAGCGTATTTGCAGACTGTGGTGAACATTCAAATAATTTTCAGCTGGAAAATCAATTTTCGACTTTTTTTCGGAAAAAATCGGCTTCGAAATGATGTTTTTCGTAATTTTTTCGAAAAATGACATGTCGCGGCCGTTTCTAGTAAATTTCCCAATGGAGCGCACTTGCAGTCGGCGGGAAAATCAAAATTTCTGGCTGGAAAATCGATTTTTTCGAAGCATTCAGTTTTTGACTTTTTGCGAAAAATTTGACTGAAAAATTCGAATGTCGAGTAACTTTTGATCGAAAAATGCGGTTTCTCGCAAATTTCTCATTGGAGCGCACTTGCACTAAACACTCGGGGCGGGAATTTTGAGTTTTTAGTCGAAATTATCGATTTTTCAATCAATTTTCACTAAATTTCGTGGTTTTCAATGAAAAATCTCAGAATTTGGATTATTTTTCGGGGCAAAACTGTCAATATTGTGATCAATTTTTACCGTAAAATTTCAAATTTCATTGAAAAATGCCACGTGGCGGCCGTTTCTAGTGAGATGCTCATTGGAGCGCACTTGCAACATGCGGGAAATTTTTGAATTTTTTTGAGTTTTTGAGTTAAAAAGAGCATTTCCTCGTCGAGGAGTTCCACTTCAATTTCATAAAATATTGCAGAAAAATCGGGGGAAAAAAACACATTTTTGACCAAATTGCATTGGAGCGCACTTACAACATGCGCGGTGGGCGCGAAAATAATTCAAATTTTCACGAGTTTTGGGTCGATTTTTTTATTTTCCAAGTGTCCTTACTTCGGGACAACAACAATGACCGTCTGTAGATACTCAGAATTGAGTACAAAATCGTCAGCCTTCACCAAATCTGCCAAATCCTTGGTGAGAAGTGATCCAACAGTCTTTCGATCCATCGATGCCAACGCATTTTTCAAATTATTGTAGGTGAGCGATTTGACTTTCAAATCGTTATCAATCTGGCTGATTTGTTTGCCAATAATCTCGCTGAGCACTTTCAACGATTGTTTCAGTGGATATTTGGCACCTTCCCATTGGAATTTCGTCACGTACGTCTTCATGTCCTCTAAATGATACATTTTATTGGGTTTTTTTTTTCATTTTTCAGCACAAAAAATGGCTGAAAATCCATCAAAAATCGCAATTTCCGCGAAAATTTCTCATTGGAGCGACCTTGCGATCTATCAGGAATTTTTTATTTCACTCAAAATACATTAAAAAAGGCGCTAAGTCGATTAAAAACCACAAATGAATCAATTTTATCATTAGAGCGCATTTGCATCATGCGGTCGAACAGGAATTTGAATTTTCAGTGAGAAATTGAAAAATTTCACTGTTTTCAGTGTAATTTCACTCAAAATACACTAAAAATTGTACAAAAATGGCTGAAAACCCGCAATTCTAGTCATTTTCTCATTAGAGCGCATTTACATCATGCGCGGTCGATTAGAAATTTGAATTTTCAGTGAAAAATTAAAAAAATTTCGCCGTTTTCTGTGATATTTCACTTAAAATACACTAAAAATTGTACAAAAATGGCTGAAAACCCGCGATTCTAGTCATTTTCTCATTAGAGCGCATTTACATCATGCGCGGTCGATTAGAAATTTGAATTTTCAGTGAGAAATTAAAAAATTTCGCCGTTTTCTGTGATATTTCACTTAAAATACACTAAAAATGGTACAAAAATGGCTGAAAACCAGCAATTCTAGTCATTTTCTCATTGGAGCGCACTTGCAGCATGCGGTCGGTCAGGAATTTGAATTTTTTAGTTATAAATACAAACATTTCGTCGTATTTTTCTTGGATTTTTGAATGAAAATAGACGAAAAATGACGGCTGAAAATCCATTAAAAAACACAAATTTCGCAAAAAATTCCTCCGTGGAGCGCACTTGCAGCATGCAATTTGCCCCGCGAAATTCAAATTTTTTATTTGAAAACTCACTGTTTCCAATGACCAAATTCTCGGCAATTTTGCTCTTATCTTCCTCGAGAACTTCGGTGAAATATTGCACAAGTTTGCGAATAACTCTGTAAGAAAATCGATAAATTATCGATTTTTCGGGTAGAAAATCGATAAACTCACGCCTCAGCAGAGGTGTCCAACTTGCTCAAATCATCCGATAATCCGACGAGTTGATCCAAGGTTCCGACCTGGAAAAAAATCAATAAAAACCGCCGGTGAAATGCGGTTTTTCGCAAATTTCTCATTGGAGCGCACTTGCACTAAACACTCGAAATTATCGATTTTTCAGTCAATTTTCACTAAATTTCGTGGTTTTCAATGAAAAATCTCAGAATTTGGATTATTTTTCGGGGCAAAACTGTCAATATTGTGATCAAATTCAAATTTTATCGAAAAATGCCACGTGGCGGCCGTTTCTAGTGAGCTGCTCATTGGAGCGCACTTGCATCAAGCGGTCGGCGGGAATTTTGAATTTTTGACTGGAAAATCGATTTTAAGGGTATTTTTCGTCAAAATCATCGAATTTTGGGTCAAATTTTATCAAAATTCTCGAATTTTGGGTCATTTTTTGCCAAATTTGCTCACCTTCAAATCAGGAATCAAATATTTCGAGTTGGTCGACGTATTTCCAGTGGATCGATTGAGCTTATCCCACGCATCATTTGCTCCCTTCTCACCGGGCACCGAAATAAGCCAATATTCGCCGGACGTCGCCGACGACATCTTCCACTGCTGCTGTTGAGGAGGTGGAGCGGCCTGAATTTTTTTTTTTTTTTTGAAATTTATTATTCACAATTTAAGATAGAAACGAGAGAAAATTCACAAGAAAATTGGGGGGATTTTTCCTCATTTGTTGAGGATTTTTTGAAGCGAAAAAAACTAGGGAAAATATAGAAATTTTGTGTGAGATTAAAAAAAAAAGAGAAACTCCTAGGAGAATATAGGAATGTTATAGAAAAAAAATCACAGCGGTTTAGACTGAAAAATTGGAGAAAAAATGGAAAAAAACGAGAAATTCCGGAGAAAATCGGTGAAAAATCGGGGAAAATTGAGTGAATTATCGATTTTTAGGCGGGAAAATTGGAAAATTTGGGTTTTTGAGCGGTAATTAGGTGATTTTTTGGTAATTTTCAGCGAAAAAACAGAAAAAAACTGGTATTTTATCGATTTTCAGAGAAAATTTGGAAAAAAAAAGTTTTGATCAAATTTTATCGATTTTTCACGAAAAAATCCACAAAAAAAACCACGAATTTTATCGATTTTTACGGAAAAATCAACAAAAAAACCACGAATTTTATCGATTTTTTTGTAATTTTTCATGAAAAACAGGAAAAATCAGGTTTTTATTAATTTTTAACGGAAAAACAGGTATTTTATCGATTTTCACGGATAGTTTGGAAAAAAAAAAGAATTTGATCTATTTTATGCGAGAAAATCGGAAAAAATCTAGAATTTTATCGATTTTTACGGGAAAAATCCACAAAAAACCCCAAATTTTATAGATTTTTGCGACGAAAAAAAATCAGATTTTCCAATTTTTACTAATTTTTTAAAACTCGGCAATTTAGCTCAAAATTTGCCCGATTTTTTACAGAAAAGCTCCGAAATTTCTCTTTTTTTTTGTGGAAAAACTGCAAAAATAGGCGAATTAAGAAGTTCCAAGGATGAGGGCGACGATCATTCCGTAGAGTCCCAAGACTTCAGAGAAGATAAGGATAAGGATCATTCCGACGAAAAGACGTGGCTGTTGAGCTGTTCCACGGACTCCGGCGTCTCCAACAATTCCGATAGCATATCCGGCTCCCAATCCACAAAGTCCGCACGTAAGTCCGGCGGCCAAGTGAGCGAATCCCTTATTCAAATCGTAACCAGCACTTGCCGACGTCACTTTTCCCTTCAAGACCATCGCGACGACGAGACCGTAGATACCGATGATACCGGCCATAATAACCGGAATCACAGACTTCATGATAAGCTCCGGGCGCATGACACCCATTGAACAGATTCCGACGGCAGATTTGGCGGTTCCGTAGGCGGCTCCGAGGACGGTGAAGATTTGGGCTGAAGCGGCTCCCATGTAGCCGAAGAATGGAGCATAGGCGGCTCTTTCGGCGGTTTCCAAGTCGTACGACATTTTTTGTGTGAGGAAGTTTTGTAGATGGGAAATAAGGTTTTTACTGAAAATTAATGGGAATTATAATCCAAATTTGGAGTAGAAATTGTTGCGAAAATTCGACGAAAATCTGACGAAAGAGACGGAAAACCCGAGAATTGGAGGATTGGAAGCTTCTAGATTACAATTTTCATAAAAATTGTGATTTGTGAAAGATTTGTTTGTTAAAAACTACCGAAAAACTGAAGAAAAATTAATGAAAAATCACCTTTTTTCGGTGATTTTTTTACAAATTTTCTGTATAAAATAGCACGTGCTACCTGGAAATTACATTGTTTTTTTGTTTCAACCGATTTTACTCTGAAAAAACTACGAAAAACCACAAAAATTAGCTGAAAATGCTCGTCAGATACCGTGTACGGTACGCAATGACCGTGACGAACTATTGCGGATTTTCTCGAATTATTGATTTTTCTCTGCATTTATTAATATTTCAGAGCAAAATATTGAATTTTTTATCAAAAAATTGCTATTATAAAAATGTAAAATGTACTTTTTCAATAATTTAGTCGCGAAATTACGGGAAAATCCGCTAAAAACAACGATTTGTCGGAAAATTTCAAGAATTCCGATTTTTATTCGAAATTTTCAGATTTTAAGAGCATGACATTAAACACAACACGTGGCACATTGAGCAAGAAAATTTGCTGAAAGTTGAGAAAAACTAGAGAAAAAGTGAAGTTTTTGCAGGAAATATCAAGAATGATCACAAAAAAAAAGATGAAATTAAAAATCACGGAAATAAAAAACCAAAAATCAACAATTTACTGATCGAAATCTACCGTATTCTATGCGAAAATCCATCAGATTTCCACTAATTTCGAGCATTTCCTGCGACTTTTCATAACAAATATACAAGAAATCGGTTAAAATTCCAACTTTATAGCTATGTGGCAGGTCGTTGGAGGCGAGAATCAATGACTAAAATAGAGATACAAGATCGATTTTCGGTCTCTGCGGCCAGCCGTCGCTCTCTTGCCAATTTTTCCGTCGAGCGGGACGAGACCCGAGGCAACGTTTGCGGTGGCGCGCCTTTGGGACACGGAGTCTGCGTCTCTTCGGTGTGCAGTTGATGTCTCGTTGGGAAAATGGTGGAAAGTTTGAAAATTGACGATTTTAATGAAGAAATTGATGGAAAAATGGTTTTTTTTTAACAGAAAATAAGGAAAAAAACCGTAGTCCGTTTTCAAGTAAATTCGCAAAAAAGTAACAGAAAATCCTCAATTTTTACCTGAAATCCCTCATTTTGATGACGTCCACGATGCCAGCGAATCAAGTCGGCGATTATGAACATTATCGGGGGAGAAATGGCAAAATGGAAATGATTTTTTTTTTAGAAAAAGGTTCAAAAAATCAAATTTCAAATGATTTTTTTTCAAAAAAAAAACGAATAAAAAGCCCGTGGTCTTTATATTACAAAAAAAAATCTCTAACACAAAGTTAAGTTGAGTCCAACTCTCCAACCCCGCAAAACGTTTTGTCACTATTTTTTGGACAATTTATCATGGTTTTTGTTGCCAGACTTATGCCTAGGGCCTAAGCCTAGGCCTCAGACAAAGTCTAAGTTTTTATCGTTGATGCGTTTAGGCATACGAAATATCGCACGTTCTGGCCTTCTTATGGCCTCGCCCATTGCGTTTTTCGCGCTCCATTGACAATCGCCTGCCGGACAACGCGTGGAGAAGCGCATGTACTCCACACGGGCAAATATTTGTATTTTCTTTATTTAAAACACAATAAACTAGTTTATAAGCTGTTGATTTTGCTTGAAAATTTACGTATTTAATCTCAAAAAATAATGTTTCGTATTGAAGGTTGGTAGCAAGCCTTAATTGGAGAAAACGTCACCAGTTCGCGAGAAAACGAAAGAAAAATGTGGAGAAGGTAGGTATTGTTACGTATTTGCCTTTTATTTCTTAATTTTTCAAATAAAATTGTTCAGATACACGGAGAAGGAAGTCGCAGCACATGCTTAATGGGTGTGACTTGAAAAACGAGTTGAGTTTCCGTGACCCTGCAAATCCTGTCCTCTGGCTCACAGTTCTTAGTGACGGCGGTGGAGGCGAGTTCAAGTTGTGTTTGGCAACTGGAGCCCAATAGTTGTCATCGCATCCTTCCTTCAGGCATTTTCAACGATGACAAATCGGCGGTCAATATCCTGAAGTACCTGTCGCGAATTATTGACCAATTGAAGCACGAAAAAACAAATTGAGCACATTGAAGGTTGCGGTAGCTGGAAAAAAGTGAATGTATCAGTCCGACTATTTCTCGGAGGCGATATGAAATATCAGTACAAAATGGTTGGACATCAGGGTGCATGCGGTGCAAATCGTTCTATTTAGGAATTTTTCAGATTATGCCCTCCTAATTTTTTCAAAAATTTCCCGAAAATATAAATTCTGCTTTCTTTTTAATTCCAACCATTCATTCTCCTTGTTTACCGCACCTCCCCCTCATTCATTCCCCTTTGTGGTCCGTAATTCCTGTGCAAGGTCATCACCTCCCCCCACCATTATTAAATTGTATATTATAAGTGCCTGTTGTTTAGGGCCCCCTCCCGACTAAGTACGATATGATCTTTATGCGAAGGACAGGCGGTTTATTCACCTTTTTCTGTAAAATTTCTAAAAATTTAAATGAAAAACAAAACATCATGGGACAACAATCATCAATAAAGAGAAAACTTGTTTTTTTTTCTTCGATTTTTTCAAATTTCTTTTTCCAGTCAACATCATCCATTTCATTGAATTTTGTCTTCATTCGAATATTATTAAATTAAAATTATTCATCAGATTAGAATTGAAATTTTATTTACACCTTTTACAATACAATTTGCGGAATTTATTCAGTGAAGTGCATAGATTTTAATCGGTTTCTCATCTAAAAATGTTTGAAATAGCCGATTTTTTATTATTCATTTTATATCCTGAATATATGTATAGCAAGATATGAGCAAGTTGTGAGACATGGTGCATCGACTATCTCGGTTTTCACTGGATCTTCCGGAAAATTGTCAACTAACAAAATATTTACTCATAATTTTTCTATAACTTGCAGTTAATTGTGAATTTTTATCTTGAATACGAGCTACCAAACTTGTGGACAGGACATGGTGCATCGACTCTTCATTGACGGCTTGTAGCTCGGTTATCTTTGCATTTATCAAAAAATTGTCAACTATCAAAATATTTGCTATAACTTTTTATATAATCTGCAATTAAATGTTTATCAAAATCTCAAAAATGAACTGACTAGGTGCCGAAGTTGTGAATGAGACATGGTGCATCGACTTTTCTTTGCAAGGCTATCTTTTGGTTCTCTTTGGCTTTATTGAAAAGTACTCAACTACCAGATTGTGGTTATTAATTTTCCTATATCATGAAAGTAAATATGTCTAAAAATCTGTAAAATGAACCAGCTGTCAACGTTTTGGGTAAGACATGGTGCATCGATCACCTTTTGACATTTTATACCTCCTTTTTTTTGATTTCTCAACAACTTGCTAACTAACAAAATATATGTTATTACTTCTTCTAAAACCTGCAATTGATTGTGAACTTTATCTCAAAAATTAACCGAGATACGAGCTACCAAACTTGTGGACAGGACATGGTGCATCGACTTTCCTTTGACAGCTCGTATCTCGGTTGTTATTAGTCTTTAAAAATTGTTTTCTATAAATTTTAAACTGAAAACTTTTAGGTATCTTAAAAACTAACTAGGATGCAAGCAGCCAAAGTTGTTGGCAAAACATGGTGCATCGACTTTCCTTTGACAACTCGTATCTCGATTATCTTTGCATTTATAAAAAATTGTCAACTAACAAATTAATTGCAAACTTTCCTATAAACTCATATCTAAAAACTTATAGATATCTCAAAAATGACCCGAAATACCAGCTGCCAAAGTTGTGTTTCAGACATGGTGTATCGACTAAAAGAGGAGACGTGATGACGTCACAGAACCAAAATGACGTTATAATTTTTCTAACAGTTTCATGACATCTTCCCTCGTTTCCCCCGCCCCGGTGCCCCATTTCCCAGGTGGCGTGAACAATAGAAAATAGACAATAATCGAAATCTGTTCCTCCTCGCCCGCCGTTCTGAGTGACCATAGCTATTCCGGCAGAGGAATTCACCCATCCGTTCCAATTCTATGTGTTTCTACGTTACTTTTGTCGTTTTCGTCGTCGTTCCCCCCTTTCTCTCTCAATTTGCATCGTTCGAAGGACACTTTTAGTGTCTACGGGTGGTCTGTACAACAGCTAGCATTTCGGTTTTCAAATATAGGTAGATTTTGGATTGGTTTTTGTGATTTCATTGTGATTTCTAGCTATGTGAACATAAAAATTTGCACATGGTGCATCGAACGCTCAACTTTAGTAGCGCATATGTCGGTGGTTTTTTGTTTTATCAAAAATTTGCCAACTAACAAAATGTTTCTTATATATTTTACTTTAATTTTGTAGTTAAACATTTCTTGCTATCTTTAGTATTAACCGAGCTATGCGCTGTCAAAGTTAAGCAGTCATATCCAGTCGTTGTACCATGACCAGAAAAGCTATTGTATTGAGCTCCTCATATCTCAGTTATTTTCAATTTGTTCTAAAAGTTGTCCACTAACAAAATGTTCACTATTTATTTTCCTAAAATTTTGTAGTTTTATCGTTTTTGCTATCTTCAAAACAAAACGAGATACAAACTGTCAAAGTTGCCTAATCCAAAAATAAAAATATTCAATTTTTCCCGATTCAAAACCCAAATTCAGGGCGTTTCTCCATTTTCTCGTTGTCTTCTCTTCTCCACAGGAGGTGTCATAAATCTTTTTGCGATTTTCAAGTCTTAGACTTCGGGTGGTCTCAGGGTTTTATCGATAAAAATCTAGATTTCTGCGATTGAATTGATTGATATTTGAACTTTACTACTTAAATATTCCTTTTCATTACTTTTCAAGCTTATATCTCGTTCATTTGTGATGCACCCTGTTTTGTCCCTAATTTTAACAGCTAATATCTCGGTTAAAATTAATGATATCAAAAAGCGCTCAACTACAAAACTATAGAAAATCTGATAGCAAATATTGTTCCAGTTGATGAAACAATCAAAGATGCTTGAGATACAGGTCATCAAAGGTTCCCTCTCGATGCACCATGTCTAGCCCCCAATTTTAACACCCCTTAACTCAATCCATTCTAGAAACATCAATAAGTTTTGATTTACTAACTGTAGAAAATTTGCGGTTAAATTTGAGTATAATTGAATATAGTCAATTACAAAACATACACTAGTTGATGATAAGTACTTTGTCAATTGTAAACCTATTGATAGAATTAAGGATTACTGAGATATAGGCTGTCAAAGGCTCCCTGTCGATGCACCATGACTTGATTCAAATTTTGACGATTGATATCTCGGTTCACAGTAACAGTATCAAAAAGTTTTCAACTGGAAATTTATAGAAAATCCTATAAAAAATATATTGCCAATTGACAATGTTTCCCTAAAACTAAAGATGACTGAGGTATAGACTGTCAAAAACTGTCGATGCACCATGTTTTCTCAACTCCAAAACTCACATTTTTATTAACAACTTTAATGTTTAGTAACCTCTTCCCTATCCCCGATCGATTAAATTTTACAACAAACATTTAGGAGGTGCATGGATGCATATCTATTTCTCAACCTCCTCCTCTAAGACGACCTTGTCGCCCGGCGATCTCTCTAACTCTCCAGCCATCTCCCTACTATTTTCAACCGTCAAAGCCATACCTGACCAATCAAAACCGTACATCTACCCCTCTACCTACCAGCCATCTTCGTTTTCAACTACTACTACTACTATTACTCCAATTACCACCCAATAGCTGTTCCGTTTTTGAATTTCGTTTTGCTTTTTGAACCCCAATTCCAAGGTTCTATTAGATTTTCATCACTAGTTCAAGTACCATCTTTACTTCTGCCTAAGTGTCTTTGGTTTCGTCTTTTGTCTGAATTAAGGCATACCGTATTTCTTTCAATTTATAGGCAGTTTAACGTTATTTGCATTAAGTAATGCCATAATTAATTTGAGATTTCTGAATGCATATTGAACAGAGTTATAATAGTTTAAAGTTTACAACATTTTCCAAAGTTAACAATTTTATCTGCCAGCAGGTTTTCATGGATAAATCTACAAGAATCAAGCAAGGTAGTAGCTCCCAAAGTGTTTGACAAGTCATGGTGCATCGCAACACCTAACTTTTACATCTTATATCTAGCTCAAGAAATGCTTATTTATTGATGTTCTATATACATTGTAGTTTAAAACTTTTTCTGTAGTTTGAATTAATTGGCTGAATTTGATTTTATCAAAAAGTTGTCAACTGACTAAATGCTTATTAGCAATTTTTAATGGGTTTGCAGTTTAAAATATATTAAACTTGTTTTATGAACCGAGATACGGGCTATAAAATTTAAACTCTAGACATGGTGCATCAACACTTGGCAGCTTATATCTCGGTTGAATTTTGATTTATTGAAAAGTTGTCAATTGACAAAGTATTTATTATTAGTTGTTCTATAGTTTTTTAAACAAATTAAACAATTTTTGATATTGTTAACTTGAACCAAGTTATAGGCTGTCAAAATTGAAAGCAAAACATGGTGCATCAGTCAAGCTTTTAACATATATCTCTATTTTCTCGAGTTTTATTAAAAAGTTGTCAACTAAAAGTGTGTAATGAATAGTTTTTTTTTAAATTTTCTAATTTAAAAGTGACTAGTGAGTTTGAAACGAATCAATTAGACTTCAAAATAAGAGGTGGAAGTCATGGTGTGGTGCATTTTTTCCCACTTGTACGACTCTAAAGGCGCGCGCATTTATACAGAATGGTCCCGTCATTGGTCTCTCCACGCGCTCAACGAATCAATGGGATGCGCGTGGCGAGACCATTGCGCGAAAGTGCGCGCACCTTTAAAGTCGTAGAAGTTGGCCTAGTTTTCACTGTTTTTATCACGGTGATACTAGCGTTGACTCTACAATATTTTTTTTCTTTTTTAGTCAAGTTCCCCGCTAAAATTATCGTTTTTCTCACTTCATCACGTTGTTAGAAACCCCCAAAACCCCACGCCTAATAGTTCAAAGATGATTATAATTGAAGTGCCTCCTTACTGTTTACCTATTTTCCTACCAAATTCCCTTTTTTTTCCTTTTTTCCAACCGGATGGCCTTCTCTCTGCATCTCTCATCCATCTCCTCTTCTCGTTTTCCCTTTTTATAGTGGTAGTACTTCACTTGTTCCACTGTTACACTGAGATACACACCTCCCAAAAACTTTCACAAAACTATTATTGATTTTTTTTGTGCCCGTCCGTCATCCGTTCCGCCGCTACACTACCATGCAAAATGTAACAGTTTGATTATTTTTGAGGAAGGAAGTTAGGGATTTTATTTAGTGTATAAAAATTATCGATGCACCATGTCTTGCTATTCATTTTGGCATCTTATATTTCTATTGATATCAAAAAGTGTTCGAGTGAGATCAATAGCTAGAAAGTAACAAGTTTTTGAAAATGTCAAAAATAACTGAGATATGAACCGTTCGAGTTTTGCAATCGATGCACCATGTCTTCTTTGATTTCTGATGGCTCATGTCTTGGTTCTTGTTCAAATTATTTGTTAGTACTCCTAATATCAAATATATTTCAGTTGATTACTTGTTTAAAAAAATTTGAACTGAGCCAATTATGACCCTAATCAACCGGTTGATGCACCATGTCTGGATGCACCACAGTAACTTTTTCTTATCAGTTGGAAATTTTTTATAAAACTAAAGCTAGGCGAGTTATGAGCCCAATAAACCGGTCGATGCACCGTTTGTCTTGCATCTAAGTTTAATGACTCATATCTCCATTTTTAATTGCACAACTATATAATGACTTATGCAAAATATTTTTAAAAGTTTAAACGTTTTTGATAATACCTAATCTGTGTGAAAACAATTGAAAATTCATCCCCTGATTGTAAATTCAATATAACCTCTCAAGATGTCCAAAATCTAATTTCACTTTATAATTCTAACCTTAAAAATTTCAGCGTCGAATGTCCAGCGGAGCCGATCTCGGTAGGAAGGGGTCTCTCTTCCTTTCCCTTCTTTTCTCATTCATCGGAGCTGGGCTCTCAATCGCCGCAATTCTCACACCCTCCTGGCAAATCGTAAACCTTCGCGAGTATGGATCGATCCACGAGCACGGTCTGTGGCTGGATTGTACAAGGCATAGCAGAGATGGAAATCATATTTTGCAGAGGTAGGATCTAACCAAGAACTAACAAAATTTTTGTTAAAGGTGGAGTAGCGCCAGTGGGGATTTTGTCAAAAAAAAATTTTGAAAAATACTAACTTTTGAAGAAATTTAAAGAAATGTCGCATGCTTCGACCCCTACAATGTTTTTATACAAATAATTTAAACAAAATTTAAACATAAAAAATGTCGAAAAAATTTTTTTTTCGGCCGACTTCCAAAATTATGAGTGGAAAAAACTGAAAAATAAAAAATTTTCAAAAAATTTTTGAAAAGTTTTATCATGATATTTGATCATTTTGGGACCAAAGGAGTGGTTTTGAACAATTTGCCCACTGGCGCTACTCCACGTTTAATCATTTTATGGGATGTCAAGCAAGAAACTATGTAAATTTCCAGATACGCCACAGTAACCGAGCCTCTACACTGCGTGTACAAATTTGACTATGACAAGTATTCGGGAACATTCGAGCTTGAGGACGACAACAGTCCAGTTGGAGAAGTCAATAGGCACAAGTTCTATGGTAAGTTTGAAGCTCAAAATTTTAATGTACCTATTTGGATCCCAACTGCAATTCTGTAAAGCTCAGAACTGTCCGATAAATATAATTTGGCCTATTCTAATTACAAAATCCAGAGACACAAAAACTTAACTAAATCAAAAGTTTTCTCTGAAAAATTCCCACACTTCCCAAAAATTTCCAGGCTGGCACACGTCTACCATGATCCTTCTCGGATTCGCTCTCCTCACCACGGGTCTCTCGACATTCATCGGCGCCTGCGCATGCTGTCACTCGTCTCTTGCCCTATTCTTCACAATAATTACATTGTTGACAAGTGAGTCATCGTAGTGACCGGTTATGCAAAGTCTAGACGGGAAAAAAGGGCATTGGATTATGGGAATAAACTGTGGGGATATAGGAACTTCCAGGTTGAAAATGGAATTATTTTTTCAGGTTAAATGGCAGCTCATCTAGTGATACTTGCTCAAAGTATTATAATTGTATTGGGACAAATATATGAGACACATTTTTGAATTTATAAATAGAGAATTGATAAAAAGTTTTCAAAAATTGCTTCGCATTCCGTATAGCTTTCAAAAATAACCGTTACTGGAAAAAACACTTTTTCATTATTTTATTTGTTCTCTAATCGCGTTTAAGTTTTACCTAATGAAAATTCAATTCAACATGATAGATCCTATAAGACTACTGGAGCAAATTCGAAATGATTAGTTATATACGATTTAGAAAATATATCACGTACAAAAAACTATCCTGTGTGCCAAACTACTGCAGTTAGTTAAAACTTTCTATATACAAGCTCAACTATTTCTTCCAGCTCTCCTCTCCGCGATTGCCGAAGGAATCTTCTTCTTCTACTCCCACCGTGCCGACAATCGATTCATCAAAGGAATCGTGGGAACCTATGAGCAGAGAGTTGGAACTGCATTCTTCCTTCAAATGGCTGCAGCTTTCTGCCACTTGATCTCATTCCTTATCGCCATGTTATTCACATACTTCTCATTCGCATCTTCAAAGGACTCGGATGGTTTCAGCATTCAGAGATCCAGCAGGACGAATGTCACTAATATTGGAAGGTTAGTCTGAAGCTTTTAAAACTTTTAAAACTAAATCTCTTGTTAGATAGCATCGTTTTTGTGTCCTAAAAGTTGTGTGCATTTAAGATATGTCTACTTTGAACGCGCATAACTATTAACATGTAAGTTAAAAGACCTGGACATATATATTTTAAGACTTAAAACTTTGTTAATATTAAAGCTACTCAACAAATGATATTTTATGATTAAAATTCGGCTAAAAGCTTAGATTTGACGTTTTTAAGGTTGCTTGGCCTTAGGCTTAGGCCTAGACGTAGGCGTAGGCCTAGGATTAGCTTTATGGTTAATCTTATGCTTATGCGCTTGCTTAGGCTTAGACTTAGGCTTTAACTTGTAACCCCAGCCAAACCCCCAAACAATTTGCAGACCAGAAAATTGCAGATCAATCGAATTCGACGCCCCACTCATGTACCCTCCACAGACCCCAATTTCTGGATTCAGAGCCGCAAGTTATATGGATGATAAGCCAGTGATTGCAGAGAGCATGCCAGAGCTCGGCCACAGGTGAGTGTTCGATGGAGCAAGTTTGCATTATAGTTTTTAAAAATTCAGAGGCGCCTACCCCTCAAATGACTTCCTCTCTTCGAGAATCCGCAGGAAAAGTGAGACTTGTGTGTGAATAATATGTTTTTTTTTTCGAATTTTTGAATTTCCGTGCCTTTACTTTCCAATTTTTCTGAATTCGCTATCACCTTATCACTTCCCACTGAAAGAAATCTCAAAATCACTCAAGATGACAGCACTGCATTTTATCGATTTTTTAAAATAATTTTATGTGACTACTTTGTAATGCTCAACTCGTGTAGTGCGTCTTTGTGAAAAATATAAATATTTGAATAAATTTCAAGTTTTCTGATGTATCCAAAAAATACCAAAAAATAAATTTTTTTTTTTTGAAAATTTCAAACTTTTTGAATTTTCTCAAAAACCAGCAGAGCTAGCAAAAAGTTGTCAACTACCAAATTGTAGGAAATTATATTCTTCACAATTTAGCAATTGACAAAATTTTCAAAACCCTACTATTTACCAAGTTACGGTAGTTTTTAACACAGCTCCGGGAAGTGGCCGTCAATCTGTCTTCACCTTAAATTACCCATAACTTTTTAAGAGTGTAAGGTAGAAAAAAGTTGCGAACTAACAAAATGTAGAAAATTTTACGCGTGACATTTTACCAGTTGACAACTTTTCCCAATCTTTATTACTTTCAGAGTTATCGCTATTTTTCTGCCACAAAAATTGAAAATAGTAAAAAAATTTTATTTCCATTTTCCAACATACAACCTAATGAACAGCCATTCGGCAAACAGTGTCCAAAACAGAACAATCTGGAAAAAAAGCTTCACGAATCTCAGTTTCAGCGATTTGAGCTATGGTTAACGGGATGAGCAGCAGCTGAGCACATCTTGTAGAGCGCGACTGGAAAACACGAGCCGCGTGGTTTTCCGCCAGAATTTGCATTGCACCGATTTGGGTGGAGAGGGTTTCCGATTTGGACTCTAAACGTCCATCTTCTGAATTGAAAATCCTAAAATTTGTGATAAAAAAGAAAATAAAAATAATATATTGAACCCGTGGGTCGAACCTGTGACCTTCTGTATGAAAGGCAAAACTTTAACCAGTTAAACCATTAGTAACAATAAAACCACACATATTAATGGCGTATAGTTAAGTGCTACCTGTCCCATGTCCTATAGACATACCTGATCTGTAAATAATTATCACTGTAATCGCCCATTGCTCCACGACATTTAAATTCAAAGCCTTTATAGTCTTACTTATAGATCGGAGTTTTTCATTATTGCAATCTGCAAAAAATCGATAATTCCATCAAAAAATCGATTCAAAAAACGAACCATTAACCAAACTGGTGCCCGACTGGCAAATAACATGAAATAAAAATAAGGAATGCCAACAATTTGAGAATATTATCTGAAAACCCGTCAGAAAATTGAATTTTGTCCGATAGAGCGCACTTACCCTGCGATCGGAAGCTGGGAACCCGTTGGCTGGTGGAAGTGATGACCACCATCGGATCACAGCTGATAGGCAACTGATTGGGTCGGATATCGGGTCGATTACTTCCGGAATTCCAGGTTTTCTAATTCGTTTGGCTTTAATAAGTGTCTGTGTGGGTTTTGGCTCCGGCGGCGCTCCCAGGCGTTCGTGTTGGACGGCTGAAAATTGAACTAGCAAAATTTGACAAATTTCTCGGCGCTTATGTTCTAACAAAGTTATAAGTTTTTGAAAATTGCAGAAAATATCACCATCGTGCCAAAAACTATGATAGCTCAGGAAAATGTGAAGCTACAAAAATGTTGTTCATTAAATAAATGTTTAACTTAAAATTTTCTACAATTTTCCAGTTGACAATTTTTTAACATTAAGTTCCAGCAGAGTTATACGGGCTGCACTAAAAATTTTTGTGTCTCGGTAATTTGTAAAGCTACAACGAATAGTTGAACTACAGTGCATTTTTTTCCAACTTCTACGACTTTAAAGGCGCGCGCATTCATACAAAACGGTCCCGTCATTGGTCTCGCCACGCGCTCAACAAAGTCGTAGAAATTGGAAAAAATATGCACTACAGTGATAAATAAAATTTGCTACATTTTGCAAACCGCCCTAACCGAAAAACTCACCATGTCGATTCATGGCAACTGTGATGCATTTCTGAAAGCGGCAAGCCTGACATTGATTTCTCCGTGTTACATCAATCACACAATCGCCACTTTCCTTGCATGAATATCGGAGGTTCCGACGAATCGATCGCTTGAAGAATCCCCGGCAGCCATCGCAGGAGAGCACTCCGTAGTGGCGGCCTGTGGTGAAAAATACATTAATGGTTGGGGACTAGGAGACTTAGAAACAATAAAAAATTTTTAAATGTTTCCTTAGTGAACACCTTTTTGATGACTTAAATGCAAAATTAATTACGACTTTGAAGTAGGGTGAAGGCTCAGACCATATTTGAGTCGATGCATTCTTTTGCTCATAACTTTGTTCGCGTTGAAGCTATCAGAACGACAAAAACTATTAATTGTAGAAAATTCTACGCTCACCATTTTGTTAGTTGGCAACTTTTTCATAATCTCTTTGAAAAAAAGTTACTTGTGTTTTAAGTTAGGCGCGTGATTCGAGGGTCGGGCTGTCGACAAACTCCGCGGACTTCAGCTGCTTACAACTTTGCTGGTATAACATATATGAAAAAGTGTGCAACTAACAAAATGTAGCACATTTTAGGCTTAACAATTTTTCAATTACCAAGTTTTTAATTTTTTAGTGTTAAAAAAGTTTTGCGGATTACTAGCGAAGCTTTCTCAGGCAAGAGAAGAGTCGGCACCTTGAAATGGTTATAACTTTGCTGGTAAAGCAGATATCGAAAAGCGCTCAACTAACAGAATGTAGCAAATTTTTAGCTTAACATTTTTTGATTAACAACTTTTCGACGGCTCTAATAGCAAAGAAGCTGTACAAGCTTATAACAAAGCGAATGCTAATGCATTGAGATGACCGCGACTTCAATCGCGTGTAACTTTTTTCATACAAGAGATATCAAAAATTTGTCAACTAACAAAATGTAGCAAATTTTATGCTTAACACTTATTTGTAAAAGTTAATAACACTTTCCCAGCTCCAGCTCCAAATATAGTTCCACACAACTCACCAGACGCCCGATCTCCACACACTCTACAGCACTGGGATTCCGGAATACCGACACAGAGCAACATTTTCTGACGATAGAAAATGAGTTTCGTCTAGTTCAACGCTTACTAAATGAAAAAGACGGCGGGGGGCTCACTTTGTGAAGTGCTCCTTCCGACGAGAAAGGGGATAAGCATCTCGATGAACGTGGGAATATTCTCCTGAAAAATATCCGAGAGGGGGGACCGGTGACATTTGAGTAGAGGGGCTGCGGATTATCCCCCTGTGAGCTTGTGAGAGCCCTGACTAACCGCGTTTTTTGAGCTTTTGAGAAGAAGCTCACAATCTTGAAATCGGAACCACTTTGACGCTACAGTAATTTTCTACTCCCTCTTGGCTGTAAGAAAAAGTGGGCGAATAGCACAGTGGCCACAGGTAAAGCGCGGTGAGCGAAGGGTGAGGGAAGTGTCGACCGCTGGTGAGCGACGGCAGAACAATCGACTTGTCACTAGCGGTTCACCCTTCGTTCATCGCGGCTCGCCCTTCATTCATCGCGGCTCACCACACAGTCACTCTTGGGTCACCGCGGTTCCAAATTTCAACCCCGCATTCCGGCATCCGCGCTTCCGCTCTTCATACTTTTCTCAATTAAAACTAAAAGACTGCTTAACAAATAATATTTATGATACAACAAGACAAAAAAATAGTTTTAAAAAACTAAAAAGAAATTAGGAGAACAACAAAAAGCTAGTTACAATGAGGAGTGGAACAAAATTGGGGAAAAACATGGAAAATAATTAAAATTATAAAAAATTCCGGCCTTTCTCCATCCGAAAACCTCGAAATCGGCGTGCCCTTCAAGAGTGGGGCAGGAAGTTCCAATCTTGTGTCGTTGATCGTAATTCGGTCTGAAAAAATCTCAAATAGAGAAAAAATATATCGATTAATTTACGATTTACCTCTTTTTCAATTTTAAATGCTCGATTAATCATTATTACATTACATTTTAAATTTTCGCTCGTTAGAAACAAGTATCGATATTTGAAAATAAAATATTACCTTCGCTTTCCGGATTCCTTCGGCTCTCGTTTGCGGTCGTCGGAGCTTTTCTCGTTCGGAGTCGGTGCCGGCGACACTCCTGTAAAAATTATCATGCTTTAGAGTTAGTTTGACGGTTTTTCTTTCGGGAGAATACATTTTAAAACTTTAAAACTCACTTTAACAGCTCATAATCGTGTCCCTCGCTGCAGGATTCCTCGTCGAAGCCGGCGAAGTTGCGTCGGGACGAAATATCTGAATTCGAAGATTATTTCTCGCTTTTTTCGTGACAAAAATTTATATTTTTCGAATAAGAAACCAATTATAATTAGTTAACAGAAGAATAGACGCAGAGTTTCTCAATATTTTTGAAAATACCTGATTTTTGGCATCTTTTTCCTATTCCGTCGTTTTGAAGGATCCTTTTCTTTGATTTTCTCGATTTTTATCTGCAAATTATGAAAAATGTGAAAAAGAAAAATATGTTGTGCGGAAAGCTCACAAAATCACGCAAAATAAGCGGTAATCGTGAAAAAAAACGAGAAAAATTGCAAAAAATGCAAAAAAAATTTGAATAAAATTTTCGCTAAAGAGGGCGCGCTAGGTTATTTCGGAGTGTCGTTGCTATGAAACTCATAATGAGAGTAAGCGTTGAATTGAAATGATTTATTGGTGTTAAAAAACGTATTGAAACGCTGAAAAATAGATCGAATAGTACTAAGTAAGATATTTCCGTTTCAACTTTAAGAGTTTCGAATGAAATTTCGATAAAAATTCTAAATATGGCCCGTCTTCATCCAATTTGATAAATCATTATTTTGATCATAAGGGTCCCCCTTATGATGAAAATTGGTGAAAAAAAATTGTTGAAAAAAATTTTGAAAACATGTTGGAAACATAGAAAGTAACAGGTTGGATATTTTCTACTAGTGTGAGAGTTCACACTGAATGTTCTGCCAAGAAATGGTAGAAAATGTAAAGTTGGATCAAAGGAACCTAGAAGGTTTGAGAGCTTCTAGCTTCTTTGACACGTAGAATACAAAATTTTCATCAACAGGAAAGTTGTTTACAATAATGTGAAAAACATTTTGTTAGTTGGTACCTTTTAGTTATCTTCAGTGACAGTGGAGATATGAGCCTCAAAAGAAGACCAAAATATTCTAGATCTGTACTTAAATATATCTCAGTTCTCGATAAAGATGAAGAGATACTTGCATCTATCAATATGTTTATTGTTTTAAACCTAACAACGTTGTAGTTGATAACTTTTTGATATCTTGCCTCTAGAATTAGATACATCCATTTTAATACAGGAGGTTTTAATTTTCAGAGCTCCAAGGAATGTCGGTTTGACTTTTCGAAAGCACCGAACTTAGCAAAAAAACTTATAGAAACGAACAATTCAACATATTTCTACAATACCTGATAAAAATTTGATAATTTTTGAAAAAAAAATCCAAAGGGTCCCCCCTTACAAAATTTTTCAAAATTTTTTTCAAAATTTTTTTGGAAACTTTTTATAATATGATTAGATGTTATAGAAAAATGCAATGTTTGTAATTATTTCTAGTTTGTATGTTCTGAACACGATTTCGGACGAAAACCTGAGGTGTAGTAGAACACCTAAGTTCAAAAAACGCGTTCACTTTGGATGCGTAAATCTCCGTGGAAAAATTTTTGATGGCAAAGTGATCAACTACAAAGTTGTTTATCTTGATCTGAAGTATAACTTTGTAGTTAAACGTTAGTTTTAAAAAATTGTTGATTGAGATAGGAATAGGAAAAGAAGAAGAAAATTCAAGCATGAAGTTGCCAAAATGAACACAACTTTATCTCAATTTTTTGTCAACAATTTTTTGACAAGAAACAATAAACAACAAAGTTGTACTTCAGATTAAGATAAACAGCTTTGTAGTTGATCACTTTGCCATCAAAAATTTTTCCACGGAGATATACGCATCCAAAGTGAACGCGTTTTTTGAACTTAGGTGTTATACTACACCTCAGGTTTTCGTCCGAAATCGTGTTCAGAACATACAAACTAGAAATAATTACAAACATTGCATTGTTCTATAACATCTAATCATATTATAAAAAGTTTCCAAAAAAAAATTTTGAAAAAAATTTTGAAAAATTTTGTAAGGGGGGACCCTTTGGATTTTTTTTTCAAAAATTATCAAATTTTTATCAGGTATTGTAGAAATATGTTGAATTGTTCGTTTCTATAAGTTTTTTTGGTAAGTTCGGTGCTTTCGATAAGTCAAACCGACATTCCTTGGAGCTCTGAAAATTAAAACCTCCTGTATTAAAATGGATGTATCTAATTCTAGAGGCAAGATATCAAAAAGTTATCAACTACAACGTTGTTAGGTTTAAAACAATAAACATATTGATAGATGCAAGTATCTCTTCATCTTTATCGAGAACTGAGATATATTTAAGTACAGATCTAGAATATTTTGGTCTTCTTTTGAGGCTCATATCTCCACTGTCACTGAAGATAACTAAAAGGTACCAACTAACAAAATGTTTTTCACATTATTGTAAACAACTTTTCAGTTGGCCACATTTCATTATTCTAAACACCAACAGAGATACAAGTATTTGAAAGTAAGACGTCTCCATGTTCAATCAACACAAATTGAAGTGATTTTTCGACTGAAAATGTAATATGAATGTTTAAACTTGTACAAACAGCCAAAATTGTGATTTTCTATAACGTTGAACATTTTTTGAAAAAGTTTTCAGAAAAAAATTTTATGTGAAAATGTTCTTCAACCATAAGGGGGCCCTTATGAAAATTCAAAGAGTTGTGAAATTTTCGGCCGCAAATGACGAATTTGTTTTAAAAACGTAAAAATGTAAAATACTGCTACATTATCTAATAAGTTTTTGATAATGTTCGAAATTTTCAAGTGAATTATTTCCATTTCATAAATCACCCATTTACCGCGGTTCATCAGTCGGTCACTCTTCGCTCATCGCGGCTCATCGCGACTCACCGCGGCCGACACACTCTTAAACACCAAAACACTCAACCATCCTTCGCCATTTCTTGACTCACCGCGCTCCTTCCTCCACCACTGAGGCAGCGGTCGTTCACCGCGGCCCCTTCCCTCACTCATCAGGCACCGTTCGCTCACCGCGCTTTACCTGTGGCTAACGCTTTTGCCTTTGGCTCTGAAGGTCGCTGGTTCGATACCCAGTCGAGCATTTCGGCTTTTATGGAGCTCAAGCTCAATCCGAATTTTCAACTTTTAAACTATCGTTTTCAATTAAAAAATCGATTTATTATATGCCTAATGCCTAATAACAAGAGAAAAAAATTCGAGAAAATATGGGGGAAATACAACCCGTCGAAAATTACAGATATTCCAAAAAAAAAAAAAACATTGAGCAAAAATTAATTATCCTCCTTCGGGAGCACATTCTCCACCATATCAATGACGTGTTTGTCGCCGAATTTGGGTGTTCCGATGAGTTTCTTGACATCTTCATAGTTGAGCACTTCACGTTTCAGCAGTGCCTGGGCGATCTGGAAAAAAACTGAATTTATGGATTTTTTTTTCGATTTTCAGACAATTTAAATGTCAAATTCGTATTCCTCGTTATTTTCTACCCCTCGGGCTGAAATTTGAGAGCCCTAGCTCAACTTTGAAAATTTTCGGGTTACTGTAGCCCCAAAAGTACGCAAACACCGACTACCGTAACCTAAAAACACCGAATTTCACATAATTTTGAGCTAGAGCTCTGAAAATTTACAGCTAGGGGCAGAAAATGACGATGAATTCGAATTTGATAATGAAAATCTTCAAAACACAATTTGAAAGCCCGAAAAATTAGGATTTTTCATTTTTCTTAGCAGTTTTGAAGTTTCTAAGCAAAATTTCAGTATTAAATTCGAGATCCCCACATATTTTTATCCCAATTGCCGAAAAATTGGGATCTCTAGCGTTAATTTCGAGATTTTCGGGTTACTGTAGCCCCAAAAGTACGCAAACACCGACTACCGTAACCTAAAAACACCGAATTTCACATAATTTTGAGCTAGAACTCTGAAAATTCAGGGTTAGGGGCAGAAAATGACGGGGAATTCGAATTTAATAATGAGAAATTTCTTGAAAATTGTACCGTTTCAAGTTTATCCATATTATTTTTGATCAAATCAGTTGTCGCCTCGTTGGCTTTTGCCACAATCAGCGTGGCTTCTTGATCAAAAGTCGACGCGAATTTTTTCGAATACGGTTTAATTTGAAATCCTTCAGTATTCGGAAACGATAGCGGCCCAACAATTGAGCTCATTCCATACAGCTTCACTTGAGCATACGCCGATTTTGTCACTTTTTGCAGGTCATCTTGTGCTCCTGACGTGGCTCGGCCGAATTTCAGGTTCTCAGCACATCGGCCACCGAGCATCATGCACATTCGATCGAAAAGCTCATCTTTTGAGAAGAGATGTTTGTCACGTGGAGAATATTGAGCAAATCCGAGAGCTGCAGACGTTCGGGGGATGATTGTTACCTGGAAAATCAAAGGATTTTTGAGAGGATTTTAGACCAATAAGTGGGTAATTTAGGATACTTGGCTGATTTTTTTAAACAAAAATTGGAATTTTGGGCCAAAATGTCGGAAAATAAAGTGCTCTGGCTGATTTTTCAATGGAAAATTTTAATATTTGTGGAATTTTGGACTAAAAATCGGAAAATTAGGAGCCTTGGCTGATTTTTTCAATGAAAAATCGGTTTTTCAAGGAAATTTTAGGCCAAAAATTCAGGAAATTGAAGTTTTTTTTTTACTAAAATTAGGGGAATTTCGGAAAATTCAGCAGCTACAAGTGTAGTTTTTGAGTTTTTTTTGGATTTTCTCAAAATTTTCAAGCATTCTTTGCGGGAAATTACAAAAACTATGTTTTTTGTGCTAAAAATTATAATTTTTATTATTCCGGTAAATTTTGAGTTAAAATAGCAATTTGTCCAATAAAATATTCAATATTTTCACAAATTTTGGTCTAAAATTAAAAAACTATTCCGGATTTCCGAGGGGATTTTTGGCCAAAAAGTCGGAAAATTAGGAGCCTTGGCTGATTTTTTCAATGAAAAATCGGATTTCCGAGGGGATTTTAGGCCAAAAAATCAGGAAATTGAAGTTTTTTTTTTGACAAAAATTAGGTGAATTTTGGAAAATTAAGCACCTACTTAAAAGTGTACTTTTTGGGGTAATTTTGGGCCAAAAATTTCAAAAAAAAAAATTTTTTTGATAAAATTTTTTAGATTTTTGAGGAATTCTGAGGAATTGTTTGCAGGAAACTTCAAAAATTCTCCCAAAACTGGAAATTTCAATCTGAAAATTGGACTTTCGGCGAGATTTTAAGGTTTTCAGAGTAAATCTGAATTTTTGGCGAAAAATTGAAAATTTTTTCAATATTCCGATGAATTTTGAGTTAAATTAGCATAGTTTTTTCTGAATTTTTACGGAAAGTATTCAACATTTTCACAAATTTTAAGCTTAAAATTCGGGATTTTTTGGTCGAAAATTCAAAAACTAATTTTCGGTGGGATTTTTGAGCCACAAAGTTGGGAAAATTGAAGGTTTTGGCGAAAGAAGTCAGAAGTCAAAAAATGAGGTGAATTTTGGAAAATTAGGCAGCTAAAAGTGTACTTTTTGATGTTTTGGGTGAATTTTTGGTGAAAAATTTGAATTTTGGAGTAACTTTTTTGGATTTTCTTAAAATTTTCAAGTATTCTTTGCGGGAAATTACACAAAAATTCTCGCAAAAAATGGACTTTTCGGCGAGATTTTAAGGGCTTCAGAGGAAATCTGAATTTTTGGCGAAAAATTGAAATTTCGTACTGAAAATTAGGTGAATTTTTTCAATATTCCGATGAATTTTTCTGAATTTTTACGGAAAATATTCAACATTTTCACAAATTTTAAGCTTAAAATTCGGATTTTTTGGTCGAAAATTCAAAAACTTTTTCGGATTTTTGAGGAACTTTTAGGCCAAAAAGTGCCAAAAATTGGGAATATTGAAGGTTTTGGCCCAAAAAGTCAAAAATTGGGCGAATTTTAGGCTACAAGTGTGGTGTTTTTGAGGTTTTGGGCAAAGTTCGGGTCAAATTTTTGAATTTTTTCGAAATTTTTAACAAATATTTCGCAAAAAATCGAGATTTCGATCAGAAATTTGGACTTTTCGGCGGGAAATTTGAATATTTTTTTTGATCATTTTTTAGGTTTTCAGAGGGAATCTGGTTTTTTGCCGGAAAAGTGAAATTTTGTGCTGAAAATAGCATTGTTTATCTGAATTTTTACTGAAAATATTCAACATTTTCACAAATTTTAAGCTTAAAATTCAGAATTTAGGGTCGAAAATTCAAAAACTATGTTTATTTTGGATTTTTGAGGAACTTTTAGGCCAAAAAAAGCGAGTTTTCAATGAAAAATAGGGATTTTTTCAAGGAATTTTGAGCCAAAAAGCGGGAAAATTGAAGCTTTTTTGTCAAAAATTAGGCACCTAAAAGCGTAGTTTTCGAGGTTTTGGGTGAATTTTGGGCTACAAATTTTTTTTTAAATTTTTTCTGAAATTCTGGGGAATTCTTTGCGGGAAATTACACAAAAATTCTCCCAAAAAATGGAAATTTCAATATCTGAAAATTGGATTTTTCGCCGAGATTTTAAGGTTTTCAGAGAAAATCTGAATTTTTGGCGAAAAATTGAAATTTCGTACTGAAAATTAGGTGAATTTTGAGTTAAATTTGCATAGTTTATCTGAATTTTTATGGAAAATATTCAATATTTTCATAAATTTTTTGGCTAGAAATTCGAATTTTTCGGCCGAAAATTCAAAAACTATTCCGGATTTTTGAGGAACTTTTAGGCCAAAAAGTGCGAGTTTTCAATGGAAAATTGAATTTTTGGTGGGAATTTTGAGCCAAAAATTGGGAAAATTAAAGGATTTGGCCACCAAAAAAGTCAAAAAAAAGTGGCGAATTCTAGGTAGTTTTTGAGGGTTTGGGGGCGAATTTTGGGCCACAAATTTAAGGCTATTTTTGGGCAAAATTTTCAATTTTTTCTGAACTTTTGAAGAGAATTCTTCGCAGGAAACTACAAAAACTTTCACAAAAAACCGAGATTTCTATCTGAAAATTTGATTTTTCGGCGGATTTTTTTAGGTTTTCAGAGAAAATCTGGGTTTTTGTGCCGGAAGATTGAAATTTTGTGCTAAAAATTAGGTGAATTTTTACAGAAAATAGCTTTTTTTTTTTCATTTTTTCACAAATTTTGAGCTTAAAATTCGGATTTTTTAGTCGAAAATGCAAAAACTTTTTCGGATTTTTGAGGAACTTTTAGGCCAAAAAGTCCCAAAAATTGGGAATATTGAAGGTTTTGGCAAAAAAAGTCAAAAATTGGTCGAATTTTAGGCTACAAGTGTGTGGTTTTTGAGGTTTTGGGCGAAGTTCGCGTCAAATTTTTGAATTTTTGATTTTTGCAATTTCCACGTAATTTTCCGTGGAAAATTCGAAAATTCCACTCATTTTCCGCGGAAAATTCGAAAATTCCACTCATTTTCCGCGGAAAATTTCCATTTCAAAATTTTTGTTCAGAATTTCCGCAGCAGCACCTTCAACAGAGCATCAGTATGCTCCAACATCCATCCAACCAGCGCATGCCCAGCTTCATGATATGCGACGACTTCTCGTTCTTCTTCAACAAGTGATCTACTCCGCTTCTCGGAGCCCGCCAAAACTCGATCCAACGCGTATTCCATATCTTTATGAGTGACCACGTGACATTTATTGGACGCCGCGCGGATTGCCGATTCGTTGCATACGTTCATAATGTCGGCACCTGTGAAGCCGGGTGTCAGAGCTGCCAGACGTTGAGAATACTCCTAAAAATAGGAAAAATTTGAAAAAAAAAAATTTTTTTTTGAGAATTTTTGGGTTACTGTAGCCCCAAAAGTACGCAAACACCGGCTACCGTAACCCAGAAACACCGGATTTCACGTAATTTTGAGCTAGAGCTCTGAAACTGCTGGGTGACGGGTAGAAAATTACAGGGAATCTGAATTTCTGGATGAAATTTTCAGAAAAAAGAAGTTTTGAGAGTCAGAAACTCTCAATTTTTAGGCAGATTCGAAAGTTTTCTGAGCAAATCTATTAACAAATTCGAATTTATTGCCAGTTTTAGGCCTAAAACGTTTAATTTTCAGAGCTCTAGCTCAATTTTTATAATTTTTGGGTTACGGTAGCCCCAAAAGTACGCAAACACCGACTACAGTAACCCAAAACACCAGATTTTACGGATTTCGAGCTAGAATTCTGAAAATTAATGTCTAGGGGTAAAAAATGACAAGAAATTCGAATTTGTTAATGAAATTTTGCAAAAATAATAATAATTCTCAAATCCTAAAAATTGCAACTATTCACGGTTTCCTATTTGATGTTAACATATTTTAATATGAAATTCGAATTCCTCGCCAAATTTCACATTAGAACGTCTTTTTACCGCGTCTCTAGCGGACATTTTCAAATTTTAAGGGTTACGGTAGCCCCAAAAGTACGCAAACACCGACTACAGTAACCCAAAACACCAGATTTTACGCGATTTTGAGCTAGAACGCTGAAAATACAGGAATAGGGGTAGAAAATGACGAGAAATTCGAATTTGATAATGAATGTCGCTGAAAATCAATTTGAAACCCAGCAATTTCTGCTGTTCGGTTTTTTTCCAAAATTTTCAGCTCCAAAAACCCAAAAAACTAGAATTTTCAGCGATTTTCAGATTATTTTTCTTTAAAAAAATCAGAATTTTCAGCTGATTTTCACGGAAAAAAGTGAATTTTCTGCATTTGGAGAGATCTTTGTGGTTTTCAGGCGATTTTGAACGATTTTAAGCCAATTTTCAGACTATTTTTCTCGAAAAATGAAGCATCTCAGTGAAATTTGAACACAATCTTAAGCCAATTTTCGTGCATTTTTTGAAACTATTTTCCTTCAAAAATCGGATTTTTCTTTAAAAAAGTGATGCAAAATCCAAATTTTTTTTCTGTACTGGAAAAGCTTAAAAATTCGAAAATTTCTCGATTTTCACAAATTTTGCCGCGGATTTTTCTCAATTTTTTCGCCGCCTAAAAATCGGGCAATTCCTAACCTGCGGAGCATGATCAAGCTTAATCTTTCTCATATACAACTCGAACATGTCTTTTCGCTCCAAAACCGTCGGTAAATCGATTGAAATGTGTCGATCGAAGCGTCCGGGTCTCAGGAGAGCCTTATCAAGGACATCGGCTCGATTTGTGGAAGCGAGCACAACAACTCCGTTCCCCGAGCCCATTCCGTCCATTTCGACGAGCAACTGATTGAGTGTTTGTTCTTCTTCACCGGAGCCACCTGAAAAATTTACAAATTTTTAATTTTAAAATCCAAAAATTTTCGAATTTTTTTTTTTCGGAATTTTTTTTTTTCGGAATTTTTTTTTTTCGAAAAAAAAAAAATTTTCGAAATTTTTTCTGCCAATTATTATTCAGAAATTCGAATTCCCCGTTATTTTCTCGTCAAAAATGTGAATTTTCAGAGCTCTATCTCAAAATTGCGTAAAATTCGGTGTTTGCGTACTTCTGAGGCTACAGTAACCCGAAAACCTTGAAAAAATTTTAAAGAGAAAAATAGCCTGAAAATCGCTGAAAATTCAAGTTTTTTTGGGTTTTTGGAGCTGAAAATTGTCGGAAAACCCGTGTTTTTTTTTTGGAAAAACCGAAAAGCAGAAATTGCTGGGTTTCAAATTGATTTTCAGCGACATTCATTATCAAATTCGAATTCCTCACTATTTTCTACCCCTATTCCTGTATTTTCAGCGTTCTAGCTCAAAATCGCGTAAAATCTGGTGTTTCTGGGTTACTGTAGTCGGTGTTTGCGTACTTTTGGGGCTACAGTAACCCGAAAATTTACAAAATTTAGCTACAGCTTTGAAAATTACGTTTTAGGCCTAAAAAATGACAATAAATTCGAATTTGTTAATAGAATTTCACAAAAAATTACCGAATAATCCCAAAAATTGAGAGTTTTCTGACTCTCAAAACATTTTTCAAAAACTTTCATCTCGAAATTCAGATTCCCCGTATTTTTCTACCCCTGGGCCTAAATTTTCATAGTTCTAGCTCAAAATTGCGTGAAATCCGGTGTATTGGGTTACGGTAGTCGGTGTTTGCGTACTTATGAGGCTACAGTAACCCGAAAATCTTGAAAATAAAGCGCTGGAGCTCTCAATTTTTTGCCGCTTGGCGTGTAAAAATATGTGAGGAACTCAAATTTGATATTAAAATTTTGCTCAGAAACTTCTAAACTTCTCTAAAAAAAAAAAGAAGAAAAATCTCAAAACTTTCGACTTTTAAATTGTTATATTAAGGAAGATTCATTAACAAATTCGAATTTTCTGTGATTTTCTACCCCTAAACCGAAGTTTTCAGGGCTCTATCTAAAAGTTGCGTGAAATTCGGTGTTTCGAGGTTACGGTAGTCGGTGTTTGCGTACTTTTTGGCCTACCGTAACCCGAAAATTTTGAAAAATTGAGCCAGAGATCCCAATTTATCGTCCGTAGAGGTAAAAATATGTGGGGAATTCAAATTTGATATTGAAAATTTGAGGAAAGAACTTTTTGAGTGAAAAACTTCACATTTGACTGAAATTTCAGAGGTTTTAAAACATTTTCGTGAAATCTCATCAATAAATTCAGAATCCCCGTCATTTTCTACCCCACGGACTGAATTTTCTAAGTTCTAACTCAAAGTTACGTAAAATTCGGTGTATTGGGTTGCGGTAGTCGGTGTTTGCGTATTTTTGGGGCTACAGTAACCCGAAAATTTTGAAAAATTGAGCTAGAAAATTAAATATTTCGGTACAGAGGCAATAATAGGCGGGGATCTCAAATTTGATATTGAAATTTTGCTTAGGACATTCAAAACTCACTGAAAAAATTAAAAATCTAAATTTTTCTGGCTTGGCTTTCAAATTACGTTTGGGAGATTTTCATTATCAAATTCGAATTCCCTGTCGTTTTCTACCCCCGGGAAATTATTTTTCAGGGCTCTAGCTCGAAGTTACGTAAAATTCGGTGTATTGGGTTACTGTAGTCGGTGTTTGCGTATTTTTGGAGCTACAGTAACCCGAAAAATTTCAAAATTCAGCTAGAACTTTCAAAATGTCGGCACAGAGGTGTAATCATAGGCGAGGAATTCAAAATTCAAAATTTTGAATTTTCCGATTTGTCGTGAAAATCGACCGAAAATCGCCGGAATTAGTGCAATCCAATGCGAAATTCGACTTCTCCATCATTTTCTACCCTTGGCACCCAGTTTTTAGGCTTCTAACCCAATTTTTTTGAATTTTGGGTTACTGTAGCTCCAGAAGTACGCAAACACCGACTACAGTAACCCAATACACCGGATTTCACGCAATTTTGAGCTAGAACTCTGAAAATTTAGGCCCCGGGGTAGAAAATGACGGGGAATCTGAATTTCGAGATGAAAGTTTTTGAAAAATGCTTTGAGAGTCAGAAAACTCTCAATTTTTGGGATTATTCGGTAATTTTTTGTGAAATTCTATTATCAAATTCGAATTTACTGTCATTTTTTAGGCCTAAAACGTAATTTTCAAAGCTGTAGCTAAATTTTGGAAATTTTCGGGTTACTGTAGCCCCATAAGTACGCAAACACCGACTACAGTAACCCAATACACCGGATTTTACGCAATTTTGAGTTAGAATTCTGAAAATGCAGGGTTAGGGGTAGAAAATAGTGAGGAATTCGAATTTGATAATGAATGTCGCTGAAAATCAATTTGAAACCCAGCAATTTCTGCTTTTCGGTTTTTTTCCAAAATTTTCAGCTCCAAAAACCAAAAAAACTAGAATTTTGAGCAATTTTCAGACTATTTTTATCGAAAAATTAACTACAGCTCAAATTTCTACCTCCAAAACCGCCGCCAGCTCCAGCTCCTTCACTCCTTTTCCGTCCGATTGCATCAATTTCATCAATATAAATGATACACGGAGCCCTGGAACGTGCTTCTTTAAATAATCCACGAATTCGCGATGCACCAAGTCCACCGATAACCTCTACGAATTCGGATCCATTCATTGAGATAAACGGTACTGTAGATTCAGCGGCCAGAGCTTTTGCCAGTAGAGTTTTACCACATCCGGGCGGTCCGGTGAGCAAAGCGCCACGTGGTAGTTTGGCTCCGAGTTTCTGAAAAAAAAGAAATTTAAAATTTTTTTTTTTTTAATTTCTAATTTTGAATTTAGAATTTAACGACATTTTCTACGTTAAAATTCACTAAAAAGTCAAAAATTTGCAAAAAATCCTCGAAAATTGACAGATTTTTCCGATTTTTCTGGGAAAAGTCAAAAAGCAACGAATTTTGCAAGAAAAAGTGGTTGAAAATTCACTTTTTTGAAAAAAAACCAATTTTTGAAGAAAAATCGTTTAAAAAAATGCACTTTTTCCGTAATAAAACAACTGCTGAAAATTGGCTTAAGTTGTTCAAATTTCACCGAGAAGTTTAATTTTTCGAGAAAAATAGTCTGAAAATTGCTCAAAATCGCTGAAAATTGGCTTAAAACCGTTCAAAATCGCCTGAAAACCACAAAAAATCGCTCAAAATACAGAAAATTCACTTTTTTCCGTGAAAAATAAGCTGAAAGTTTTGATTTTTTTGAAGAATTTTTTTTGAAAGAAAAATAGCCTGAAAATCGCTAAAAATTCAAGTTTTTTTTGGGTTTTTGGAGCTGAAAATTGTCAGAAAATCCGTGTTTTTTTTTGGAAAAAAACCGAAAAGCAAAAATTGCTGGGTTTCAAATTGATTTTCAGCGACATTCATTATCAAATTCGAATTTCTCGTCATTTTCTACCCCTATTCCTGTATTTTCAGCGTTCTAGCTCAAAATCGCGTAAAATTCGGTGTTTCTGGGTTACTGTAGTCGGTGTTTGCGTACTTTTGGGGCTACAGTAACCCGAAAATTTACAAAATTTAGCTACAGCTTTGAAAATTACGTTTTAGGCCTAAAAAATGACAATAAATTCGAATTTGTTAATAGAATTTCACAAAAAATTACCGAATAATCCCAAAAATTGAGAGTTTTCTGACTCTCAAAACATTTTTCAAAAACTTTCATCTCGAAATTCAGATTCCCCGTCATTTTCTACCCCGGGGCCTAAATTTTCAGAGTTCTAGCTCAAAATTGCGTGAAATCCGGTGTATTGGGTTACGGTAGTCGGTGTTTGCGTACTTCTGGAGCTACAGTAACCCAAAATTCAAAAAAATTGGGTTAGAAGCCTAAAAACTGGGTGCCAAGGGTAGAAAATGATAGAGAAGTCGAATTTCGCATTGGATTGCACTAATTCCGGCGATTTTCGGTCGATTTTCACGACAAATCGGAAAATTCAAAATTTTGAATGTCCGGAAATCCTTTGATTTTCGCTAGTTTTCAATTTTAAATTCGAATTCCTCGCCTATGATTACCCGCTGTGCCGAAATTTTAAAAGTTCTAGAATACTCCTAAAAGGTTTTATGAAAGTTTGGAAGCAGTTTGAAAAATTTGAAAAAAAAAAAAAATTTCCAGATTTTTTTTTTTCGATAAATCTCATTCAAAAATTCGAATTCCTCGTAATTTTCCACTCCCGCCACGTTTTTTTCTAGCTCGGCAGCTCAATTTTTGAATAGTTTGGGTTACTGTAGCCCCAAAAATACGCAAACACCGGCTACCGTAACCCAGAAACACCGAATTTTACGCAATTTTGAGATAATGCTCTGAAAATTCAGGGATAGGAGTAGAAAATTACAGGGAATCTGAATTTCAGGATGGAATTTTTAGAAAAAAAATGTTTTGAGAGTCAGAAACTCAATTTTTGAAATGATTCGGCAATTTTTTGAGAAAATCTATTGAAAAATTCGAATTAATTGCCATTTTTTAGGCCTAAAACGTAATTTTTAAAGCTGTAGCTAAATTTTGAACATTTTTGGGTTACTGTAGCCCCAAAAATACGCAAACACCGACTACCGTAACCTCGAAACACCAAATTTTACGGGATTTCGAGCTAAAGCTCTGAAAATTGAGGGACAGGGGTAGAAAATGACGGGGATTCTGAATTTATTGATGAGATTTCACGAAAATCTTTTGAAACCTCTGAAATTTTGGTCTAATGTAGACTTTTCTACTCAAAAAGTTCTTTTCTCAAATTAGAAAATGATGGAGAAGTCGAATTTCGCATTGGTGTGCTCTAATTCCGGCGATTTTCGGTCGATTTTCACGTCAAATCGGAAAATTTCCAATTTTCCAAAGATTTTTGCTATTTCTCATAATTTTCGTCAATTTTGTGCAGTTTTTAGACGTATATTGCTCCTTTTTTCCTAACAATCAGTTGGAAAATCGGCAAAAAATTGGAGAAATTTTCAGCCCAAAAATTCGGCAAATTTTCCACCCGAGAAATCCTACCGTAAATCGTCCGGGATTCTTCAAATAATCGACAAATTCTCGAATTTCCACTTTCGCCTCACTACATCCCGCCACATCTTTAAACTTAATTTTCAGCTGTTTTTTGCCTTCAACACTGTGTGGATCGATAATTGTGAATTTTCCTTTTGTCATATTTGACATCATATCACTCATATTGAATGATCCTTTAAACTTTCTGAAAAGCACAAAACCACCCAGAAGCAGACCACCCAACACGATTATTGTGAACCATTGAGCTCTGTAAAATATATCGAGTTTAGGAAAAATTTTCCGAGATTTTCAGTATTAAATTCGCATTCCCTGTCATTTTCTGCCCCTGGAAATTAATTTTCAGGGCTCTAGCTCAAAATTACGTGAAATTCGGTGTTTTGGGTTACTGTAGTCGGTGTTTGCGTTCTTCTGGCGCTACAGTAACCCGAAAATCTCGAAATTAACGCTAGAGATCCCAACTTTCCGGCAATTGGGATAAAAATATGTGGGGAACTCAAATTTGATATTAAAATTTTGCTCAGAAACTTCTAAACTTCCTTCTAAAAAAAAGAAGAAAAATCTCATAATTTTCGACTTTTAAATTGTTATATTAAGTAAGATTCATTAACAAATTCGAATTTTCTGTGATTTTCTACCCCTAAACCGAAGTTTTCAGGGCTCTATCTAAAAGTTGCGTAAAATCCAGTGTTTTGGGTTACGGTAGTCGGTGTTTGCGTATTTTTTATAAATTCGAATTTTTCAATAGATTTTCTCAAAAAATTGCCGAATTATTTCAAAAATTGAGTTTCTTACTCTCAAAACATTTTTCTACAAATTCCATCCTGAAATTCAGATTCCCTGTAATTTTCTACCCCTATCCCTGAATTTTCAGAGCATTATCTCAAAATTGCGTAAAATCCGGTGTATTGGGTTACGGTAGTCGGTGTTTGCGTACTTCTGGAGCTACAGTAACCCGATTCTGGTCGAAATTCGACTAGAAACCTGAAAACTGGACTCTTAGGGTAGAAAAATGAAATAAATTTGAATTTGACAATGACAAATTATGCAGGAATATCTGTAAACACAGAAATTTTGGATTTGTCCGAAAATTCCGGGGAAAAAATTTCCTGAGATAGATCACTATCAAATTCGAATTTTTCATCTAAATTTACCCCTCGGCTCAAACTTTTGGATCTCCTGCTTAATTTTTAAAATTTCAGGGTTACTGTAGCGCCAAAAGTACGCAAACACCGACTACCGTAACCCAAAACACCAGATTTTACGCGATTTTGAGCTAGAACTCTGAAAATTAATGTCTAGGGGTAGAAAATGACAGGGAATTCGAATTTGTTAATGAAATTTTGCAAAAATAATAATAATTCTCAAATCCTAAAAATTGCAACTATTCACGGTTTCCTATTTGATGTTAACATATTTTAATATGAAATTCGAATTCCTCGCGAAATTTCACATTAGAACGTCTTTTTACCGCGTCTCTAGCGGACATTTTCAAATTTTAAGGGTTACGGTAGCCCCAAAAGTACGCAAACACCGACTACAGTAACCCAGAAACACCAGATTTTACGCGATTTTGAGCTAGAACGCTGAAAATACAGGAATAGGGGTAGAAAATGACGAGAAATTCGAATTTGATAATGAATGTCGCTGAAAATCAATTTGAAACCCAGCAATTTCTGCTTTTCGGTTTTTTTCCAAAAAAAAACACGGATTTTCTGACAATTTTCAGCTCCAAAAACCCAAAAAACTTGAATTTTCAGCGATTTTCAGACTATTTTTCTTTTTAAAAATCAAAACTTTCAGCTTATTTTTCACGGAAAAAAGTGAATTTTCTGCATTTTGAGCGATTTTTTGTGGTTTTCAGGCGATTTTGAACGATTTTAAGCCAATTTTCAGACTATTTTTCTCGAAAAATGAAGCATCTCAGTGAAATTTGAACAATCTTAAGCCAATTTTCAGCTGTTGTTTTATTACGGAAAATGTGCATTTTTGAAACGATTTTCCTTCAAAAAAGTGAATTTTCAACCAATTTTGTTTTGCAAAATTCGTTGCTTTTTGACTTTTCCTTTAACGAAAAAACGGAATTTCAGTCATTTTTGAACGATTTTTTGCAAATTTTCGACTTTTTAATGAATTTTAAAGTAGAAAATGACTAGAAAAACGACCTTTTCAGGTTTTTTGCTCGATTTTTTAGAATTTTCGGGTTACTATAGCCCCAAAAGTCCGACTACAGTAACCCATAAACACCGAATTTCAAGCGTTTTTGAGCTAGAACTTTGAAAATTCAGGGTTTGGGGTAGAAAATTACGGGGAATTCTAAAAATTGTGTTTAGAACTCTGGAAAAAGTTGAAATTTCTCAGAATTTTATGTAGAAAATGGCCAAAAAAAATCTTTTTTTTTTTGCTCCTCCAAAACGTACACATTTTCACTTCTTCTGTACTCAATTTGTGTCCAATGCTCTGGCGGAAGCCCGAGAGCAGCTTCAGCAGCTCTAACTTCTGTTTCGAATCTTGCGACGGAAGGAATACCGACTCTGTACATGCTCGCCAGCTTTTCACCTCTGAAAATTCGAAAAATTGGGTGAATTTCCGTAATTTTCTAGTAATTTTCAGTAGAAAATATCAGAATTTTAATGTTTTTTCGACGCATTTTCTACATAAATCTACAGGATTTTTATATAATTTGCAAAGAAAATTAGTTTTTCACTGAATTTTAAAGATAATTTTTTCTAAAAATGCGAAAAAAAATTCTTTTCAGCCATTTTTCCGTTAATTTTTACTAGAAAATTCTGAAATTTTCAGTGATTTTTCGGAAATTTTGCAGTTTTCATTGCTATTTTTCACGATTTTTGGCTCAATTTTTCACCTCGAATTCTGGGAATTTTGCAGCTTTTAACTGAAAACTCTGAATTTTTAGGTAAATTTTCACAATTTTACAGTAATTTCTACTGAAGAATTGGAAAATTTCAGTGATTTTCAAAGAAATTTTCTTAATTTTTAGGTGTCGGAATTTTTTAAATTAAAAAAATTAAATTTCAATGTTTTTTCGAGATATTTTTAGCTTTTTTCCCCGATTTTTAGGCAAATTTTGGGTCAATTTTAACGATTTTTGGCTCATTTTTCAGCATTTTTCACGACACCTCGAATTCTTAGCTCCAGTATCATAGCAATAAAGATATGCGACATCCTTTTCCGGTAGAATAATAATTCGATAAACTTGTCCAGTTGGCAATAGCTCATTTATAAATTCACTCCATGAAATTTTATCAGCTGTGACAGCAGCGGCTCCTTTTGGAGATAAAATAAATAGAATTCCGTAGGCAAAAAGTGAAATTGCAAGCCATCTCTTCATTTTTTCCATTAATTGCTTGCGAGGGTCATTATCGCCCTTATTTCCCCCGCCGTTTTCATTGCCTTCTGACGCTGATTTTGCGTCGGATTTTGTTTCTCGGTGGCCTTTGGAGCTCCAGCTTATCTCGAATTCCCAGCGTTTTGGTGGACCTGAAAATTGGAATTTTTAACTGAAAACTGTGTGGAAAAATCGAGAAAATTCCGATTTTTTAAAGGCAAATTTAATTATTTGATTGATTTTATGTAAAAAATATTTTTTTTTTCTAAAATAAATACTTTTCTCTGCTTCTGAACTTTCTTCCTTCGGGCGAGCGGGCCTCCTTTGTGGAAATCTGCGAGCTGAAAACTTTCAAAATTAGTTATTCTCTTGAAAATCATCGCTACTTACCACTCAAAATATGCGGTAGAACTGTTGAAAATCGATTTATTGTGCCGGAAAATAGTGGATTTCGATGAAAAAGCAGTCCAAGACGATGTGTGGAGCGGTGTAGAAGCATTCTGGAAAAAAAATAAAAAAATTGCGTCATGTGTGGGATTTTTCTGGTGAATTTAACTTAATTTATAGGATATTTTATTAGTTTTTTGAATAATTTCTTTAAATTCTAAGACGAAATGTTAGTTTTAAGAGTTTTTTTTGCGGAAAATAAATATAAATATTAAAAAATACACTGCACGTCAAGAAACGCGCCAGCAGACTTTGCTGGCGCATTTCTCGTGCGTTGACGCGTTTCTCGTTTTTTAATTTTAATTTTATTTATTGACTTTTTTTTTTGACAGAAAAACCTCAATTTTTCAATTTTTTTCCGTCATAATTGATAAAAGATAATTTATTTCAAATTATTACAACAATTTCCAGATGGAATCAACATCTGAAGCGGGCGAATCACCGAGGAAAGAGAGAAAAAGTAATTTCCAGCAAGTTTCTCAGGTTTTCTACGTATTTCTCGAATTTCCAGGGCACGAATCAAGTGACTATGAGATTTCTGAGATTTCTCCAGGCGAGGAAAGCTCCGTAGAGGTTTTTTGGTTTTTTTCAATCGATTTTCACCTGAAAACCCCAATTAAAATTGCAAAATTGCTTTCAGGACCACATCCCCAGCAGCAGTGAGATGCAAGAAGAGATCGAGGAGCTGAATAATTCGACGAAACCTACGCCGAAAAGCAGAAAACGGGCGGCTCAAAGCGGCCCAGTCGACACTTTCAGCCCATTTCACTTCAAAAAGGATATTAGTACGTGGATGGATTATCGATTTTTATTCGGAAATATTGATCAAAAATCGATATATATTTCAGCGAGTAGTTTCTTGCCATACGTGCCGAAAGTTTGGTCAGTGCAAAATACGTACCGAATTCCGACAGACGTCATTTTAAACACTATTCGGACGGGCGGCACCGAAGGATTGGGCAGAGCAGAGGTAAAAATGCGAAAAAACTGAAAAACTGTAGGGAAATTCGAATTTTCCGCTAATTTTTGGAGTTAAATGTCTGAAATTGTGAATTTTAGGGTTTAAAGTGACATTTTTGGGGCGAAAATTTGAGTTTTTCGCTGAAAAAAGTGCCTGAAAATTCAAAAATTAGCCGGAAAATTGAATTTTAAGGTGATTTTAGTGGAAAAAATGCCTGAAAATTTGAATTTTTCAGTTAAAATTGACATTTTTGATGGGAAAATGTGAGTTTTTCGCTGAAAAAAATGTCTAAAAATTCCAAAATTAACCAGAAAATTGAATTTTTAGCTGATTTTATTGGGAAAAATGCCTGAAAATTTGAATTTTTACGTTGAAATCGACATTTTTTGGTGGAAATTATGTCTAAAAATTCCTAAATTCTGCTTAAATCCGGTGATTTTCAATATTTTGCCTTCAAAAATTGAGATTTTGCATTAAAATTGGCTTTTCTGTGGGGAAATTCGAATTTTCAGCAGATTTTTGGGGAAAAATGTATGAAAATTTAAATTTTAGGGTTAAAATTGCCATTTTTGGGGGAATATTCGGGTTTTTTCGCAGGAAAAAAGGTCTAAAAATGCAGAAAATAGCCAGAAAATAGAATTTTTAGCTGATTTTAGTGAAAATTATGTCTGAAAACTCAAAATTTTAAGTTAAAATCGACATTTTAGGGGCGAAAGTGCGAGTTTATAGGGAAAATTCAACGAATTTTTGTTAAAAATGGCTGAAAAAATCGAGATTTAGCTTTGAAAGAATGTATTTTGTAAAAGAAATTCGAATTTTGAGTGAATTTTCATGGTTTAAGCTGAAAAATTCCGAAATTTTTGAATTTTGGAATTCAAATTGACATTTTTGGAGGAATATTCAAGTTTTTCGCTGAAAAAAGTCTATAAAAATTCAAAAATTAGCCAGAAAATTGAATTTTTAGCTGATTTTAGTGAAAATTATGTCTGAAAACTCAGAATTTTAACGTTAAAATTGACATTTTTGGGGTGAAAATGTGAGTTTTTATTTGATTTTTGCCATATTTTGACTGAAAAATTTAGCATTTAGCCTGAAAATTGACTTTTTTCGCGGAAAAAATCGAAAATCCATGGAATTTCGGTGGAAATTATGTAATTTTAACGTCAAAATTTACATTTTTGGACAAAAAAAAATCGAATTTCTGCTTAATTCCGGTGATTTTTAATATTTTGGCTGGAAAAATTGATTTTTCAGCTGATTTTTAGGGGAAAAATGTCTGGAAATTCAAATTTCAACGAATTTCAGTTAAAAATGGCTGAAAAAATCAAGATTTAGCTTCTTCTTTTAGATTTAGCAACTTGTATTTTGTAAAAGAAATTCAAATTTTGAGTGAATTTACATGGTTAAGGCGGGAAAATTCCGAAATTTTGAATTTTTCAGTTAAAACTGGCATTTTTGGGGGAATATTCGAGTTTTTTGCAGGAAAAAGTGTCTGGAAATTCAAAAAATAGCTAGAAAATTGAATTTTTAGCTGATTTTAGTGGAAAAAATGCCTGAAATTTGGAGTTTTTATTCAATTTTTGCCGAATTTCAGTTAAAAATGGCTGAAAAATCGAGAAATTCGAAATTTGGGCCCCAAAAATCTGGTTTTTTTTTAAAGCTAAAAACTTCGAATTTTCAATTTTCAGCTGGGAAAAACGGTCGGTTACGACTCTACGAACAAATCCGGCGGCCGTCGAGTATCTGATTGGATTGTAAAATGCACAACGGAGCATCCTGATCATATTGGACAATTTCAGAAGATGAACGGAAAAGTTCGCACTATTAGGTACGAAATTGGAGCATTTTGGCTTAAAAATCACGTTTTTTCTGTGGAAAAATAGTGAAAAACTGCAAAAAATTGAAAAAATCCATAAAATCCCGTTTTGCAGATATTTCTGGAAACAAAACGAGCAACCGGAGCGTTTTGAGAAGCTTTTCGAAGAATTTCAGCAATTAACCGCATGCCAATGCCCATTTAAAATAGGAGAAGTTATAAAGTTTCCTGAGAAGAAATTGAGTAAGTTTTCGGTGAATTCCTGCTGAAAATGTGTGGAAAAAATGGCGAAAAATTACGTTTTTTCCATGGAAAATTTGAAATTTCAGCTGAAACTAATGGAAAAACTTTGAAAATACGCCAAAATTGATGTAAAAATTCAAAAATTTCGGAATTTTTCAGTTTAAACCATGAAAATTCACTCAAAATTTGATGAATTTCTTTAAATCTCGATTTTTCAGCCATTTTTAACAAAAATTCGTTGAATTTTCCCTATAAACTCGCACTTTCGCCCCTAAAATGTCGATTTTAACTTAAAATTTTGAGTTTTCAGACATAATTTTCACTAAAATCAGCTAAAAATTCAATTTTATGGCTATTTTCTGAATTTTTAGACCTTTTTTCCTGCGAAAAAACCCGAATATTCCCCCAAAAATGTCAATTTTAACCTTAAAATTTGAGTTTTCAGACATTATTTCCCCAAAAATCTGAGGAAAATTCGAATTTCCCTACAAAAAAGTCGATTTTAATGCAAAATCTCAATTTTTGAAGGCAAAATATTGAAAATCACCGGATTTAAGCAGAATTTTGGAATTTTTAGACATAATTTCCACCGAAATTCCACGAATTATCACTTTTTCTGTGAAAAAAGTCAATTTTCAGGCGAAATTCCACAATTTTTAAGTCAAAATATGACAAAAATCAAATTAAAACCCACATTTTCCCATCAAAAATGTATATTTTAACGTAAAAATTCAAAATTTCCCACATTTTTCCTAATAAAATCAGCTAAAAATTCAATTTTCTGCCTAATTTTTGAATTTTTAGACATTTTTTCCTGCGAAAAAACCCGAATATTCCCCCAAAAATGTCAATTTTAACTGAAAAATTCAAATTTTCAGGCATTTTTTCCACTAAAATCACCTTAAAATTCAATTTTCTGCATTTTTAGGCCCTTTTTCCTGCGAAAAAACCCGAATATTCCCCCAAAAATGTCAATTTTAACTGAAAAATTCAAAATTTCACTCATTTTTCCCACTGAAATCAGCTAAAAATGTGCAATTTTCAGACACTCTACGCGTCAGTGACGTCACTTTGAAGCGATTCAATCGAATTATTGCATTGGTTAACCAATTCAGAGTTATTGTGACAATTAGTCGACTTATAAAAACGATATGCGAGCAAGAAATGGCTGATGGATATAAATTTCAGGTTAATTGAGCTGAAAATTGAGCTGAAAAAAGAGCAAAAACTGCCTATTTTCCATTAAAAAGAGTCGAAAATTGATAATTTTAACGTTTTTTCAACGAAAAAATGTCAAAAAACGAGAAAAATCAGACAAAAACTGCCCATTTTCGCTTGAAAATGCCCAAAATTCGATAATTTCTTCAAAATTTGCAGATTTTTCCCAAAATTTCCACTAAAAATCCCAATTTTCCATTCCAGATCGACAAAAAATCAGTGATGAAATGCCTTTTGGCACTCCAAACGAAAGGATTCGTACGACTTTTTGATACAACTGTTAGATCTGATAATATCAATCATCAGGTACAGTTTTTGCAGCGAAAATTGCAATTTTCACATATTTTAGTACAGAAAAATCAATTTTTCAGCCATTTTTCACATAAAAAACTGATTTTCCCCACTAAAATCCAATAAAATTGTGGAAATTTCGTGTTAAAATTCCATTTTTAGCATATTTTCTCCCGAAAAAAACCCAATTTTGGACTTTTTTAACCTTAAAATTCTAAATTTCTGACTGCAAATTCAATTTTTCTATCAATTTCCTTCTGGAAAACATGTAAAAATTCAAAATTTTCACATAAAACCCAATTTTTACATGATTACATTCGAAAAAACCTCATTTTGTATCTTTTTTAACCAAACGAAAAATCTAAATTTCTTGCTGAAAACTCCGTTTTTCTGTCAAATTTCCACTTAAAAATCTGATTTTTTCCTCCTAACAAGGGAAGGCTCTGAACTCGTTATCGGACTTCGTTACGCCATTATATACATTCGATAGAGAATAGTTACAGATGATCACTCCAAAAAATTTAGCTGCTTCAGAGCAGGTTCTACCAAGTTACGACATTTTGAAAGTGCCAAAATACCCCTTTTTAAAAATTCCAAAAAATTCAAAAAAATTTGGTTTTTTTTCTAAAAGTTGATATAAATGTTTTCAAATAGTTGGAAATGATGGAAAAATCATACCATACAAGTATCAGTTCATAATTCTCAAAAAAACCCTTGAATTGATCTACATGAACATCTACTTTTTGGAATTTTTCTCAGGATATGTAGATTAATTTAAGGGGTTTTTTTGAGAATTATGAACTGATACTCGTATGGTATGATTTTTCCATCATTTCCAACTATTTGAAAACATTTATATCAACTTTTAGAAAAAAAAACAAATTTTTTTGAATTTTTTGAAATTTTTAAAAAGGGGTATTTCGGCAACTTCAAAATGTCGTAACTTGGTAGAACCTGCTCTGAAGCAGCTAAATTTTTTGGAGTGATCATCTGTAACTATTCTCTATCGAATGTATATAATGGCGTAACGAAGTCCGATAACGAGTTCAGAGCCTTCCCTTGTTAGGAGGAAAAAATCAGATTTTTAAGTGGAAATTTGACAGAAAAACGGAGTTTTCAGCAAGAAATTTAGATTTTTCGTTTGGTTAAAAAAGATACAAAATGAGGTTTTTTCGAATGTAATCATGTAAAAATTGGGTTTTATGTGAAAATTTTGAATTTTTACATGTTTTCCAGAAGGAAATTGATAGAAAAATTGAATTTGCAGTCAGAAATTTAGAATTTTAAGGTTAAAAAAGTCCAAAATTGGGTTTTTTTCGGGAGAAAATATGCTAAAAATGGAATTTTAACACGAAATTTCCACAATTTTATTGGATTTTAGTGGGGGAAATCAGTTTTTTTTAGGTGAAAAATGGTTGAAAAATTGATTTTTCTGTACTAAAATACCCCTTGTAAAATTCAATAAAATTGTGGAAATTTCGTGCTAAAATTCCATTTTTAACATATTTTCTCCCGGAAAAACCTAAATCTGGACTTTTTTTAACCGAAAAATCTAAATTTCTGACCAAAAAATTCCAATTTTTCTATCAATTTACCCCTCAAAACCACAATTTTCAACATTTCCTTTTCCAGATTCAAATCATCTGCCACGGATCGATTGATAATGTGAAAAATGTTGAAATTATCGCTGGAATCGAAGAAATGATTGATTCATTTCATAAAGAAGGACGAGTATTTCCACACGGACAACACAGAACACTCAAAAAACACAATCAAATTGAAGAAAATCCAAAAGTTGCCGATGAATTTAATGAAAAATTGGAGAATGTCGATGAGGATTTGACGAGAAATCGAACAATTCATGATAGATATCAATTTTTCCGACTTCAAACACTTCGAAATAGTCATAAAGAGGTCGGGGTTTTCAGGTGGAAGAAATTGACGGAAAATCTGGGGAAAATTTGAAGAAAATCGCCGTGAGAAAATAGCGAAAAATTGACTGAAAAAGTTGAAAAAATGGCTAAAATTGCAAAAAATTGGCTGAAAAAAGCTGAATATCAAGAAAATAACCTGAAATAACTGAAATTTTGCTCAAATTTTCCGACTTCAAACACTCATAACTAAAAAGAAAAAAGACTGTTTTATGTAATGGAAATTCGAAATTTTCACTGAAACTTGTGAAAAATTAGAAAAAATAGCCATAAAATGCTTAAAAAATGGCTCAAATACCCAAAAATTGGCTGCAAATTGCCTGAAAAAGACTAAAAATTAGGAAAATAATTGAAATTTTGCATGAAAAGCTGGAAAAGCCCAAAATACAGCTGAAAATTGATTGAAAAACCACAGTTACCGACGAATGTTGGAAAAAATGGCTAAAATTGGCTGAAAATGGCATGGAAAAGCCCTTAAAAAGCTGAAAATTAGGGAAAATTGACTGAAAAAGTTGAAAAAATGGCTTAAATAGCCACCAAATTTGGCTGAAAATTCTCTTAAAATTCACTGATATGATTTTAAAAAAATAAGGAAAATAATTGAAAAAAAAAGTTTTAAAAAGCCAAAATTTGATTGCAAATTAACTGAAAAAGCCAAGAAATGATTTCAAAAAATAAGGAAAATAATTGAAATTTAGCTTTTTTAAAAGCAAAATTGAGAGAAAATAGAAAAATTGCTATAATAACTTGAAATAACTGAAATTTAGCTCAATTTTTCCGACTTCAAACACTCAGAAATAGTCATACAAAAAGGTCGGTTTTCAGGCGGAAAATTTGGAAATTTTGATAAAAATTGTGAGAAAATAGCGAAAAAATGCCATAAAAAAGCTGAAAAACTGGCTAAAATTACAAAAAATTGGCTGAAAGAGGTTAAAAGCTGAAAATTAGGAAAAAAAAGAAATAGTTATAAAGAGGTCGGTTTTGAGTGGAAAATCTGGAAAATTTGAAGAAAATCGTGAGAAAATAGCGAAAAATTGCCATAAAAAAGCTGAAAAAATGGCTAAAATTGCAAAAAAATTGGCTGAAAAAGCTGAAATAACTGAAATTTTGCTCAATTTTTCCCGACTTCAAACACTCATAACTATAATAAGAAAAAAGACTGTTTTATGTGGAAATTCGAAATTTTGCACTGAAACTTGTGAAAAATAGCGAAAAATTGAATGAAAAAGATGAAAAATGGCTAAAATAGCCACAAATTTTGGCTGCAAATTGCCTAAAAAACTATTTTTTTAAGCTGAAAATTGTTAAAATAACTAGAAGTTGCTGAAATTTGACTAAAAATTTACTGAAAAGTAGCAGCACAAAACGCGGAAAATTGATTTTTTGACGAAAAATTGACGAGAAATCGAACAATTCATGATAAATTTCCAATTTTTCGACCGGAAAATCTATAAATTTTGCTGAAAACTGCCTCAATTTGGTCTAAAATCGCTGAAATTGTGCTAAAATAGCCAAAAAAGTTTACCTGAAAATTGTCGGAAAAAAATTAAAAAACAGAAAATTGAGGAATATAAATTGAAAATTGCTAAAGAAAAAAAATAACTGGAAATAGCCAGAAACAGTCAAAAAAAAAATTTACTAAAAATTTGACAGAAAAAAACTGAAAATTAACTCGAAATTCTTCAAAATTCATTGGAAATTTGTAAAAATCGGGCTGAAAATCGATTGAAAATTGCCTGGAAAATAAGCCAAAATAACTGAAATCGAACTGAAAATTTACCATAAAAAATTCAAAAATTCAAAAAAAAAAAACCAGAAAAGTGTCAACTGAAAATTTAAAAAAAAAATTGAATTTTTCTGTTAGAAAATTCACGTAAAATTAGGCAAAAATGCTGAAAAATGTGTAAAATAGCTTAGCTTTGACTGAATTTTTACTGAAAAAGTATCCCAAAAAGCTGAAAAAATCCATTTTCAATAAAAATTCAGTCAAATCTAAGCTACTAAACACACATTTTTCAGCATTTTTGCCTAATTTTACGTGAATTTTCTGAAAAAAAAATTCAATTTTATTTTTTAAATTGATTTTTTTTCAGTTGACACTTTTCTGGTTTTTTTTTTAATTTTTGAATTTTTTATGGTTAATTTTCAGTTCGATTTCAGCTATTTTGACTTATTTTCCAGGCAATTTTCAATCGATTTTCAGCCCGATTTTTACAAAATTTCTCGAGTTTTTGGGCAAATTTCCAATTATTAAAATTGAATTTTACAAAAAATAATGAAAATCGCCCCCGAAATTTAGCTTTTTTTTTTTGCAGAATAACTTCCATGAAACGGACGAATTCAACGGAGGAAACTCGACTCTTGATGATTCTCAAATTGAGGATGAAAAAACGATTAATTTGGATGAAGAAGGTGCTGAAAATGGAGAAGAAGACCCGGATCAGGCGATGATTAACCTTTTTGGTACGGAAAATTTATGGAAAATGGCAAAAAACATACAAAAAATTTCCAAAAAAGCTGGAAAAATCGAAAAAAACTGCAGTTTTCACTATTCTTTTTGTTACAAAAATCGTAAAATTGTTCCACTTTCTGTCTATAAGTTCTCTGGAAAAATCGATAGAAACCGCCTGAAAATCTCTGAATTTTCAGCTGAAAAAGCTACAAAAAATTGGCATTTTTCGTCGAAAAATTGTTCAAAAATTGTGATGATTTTCCAGTGGAAATATAGAAAAAAATCAACGAAAATTGACTGAAATTTCAGCATTTTTAGCTGTGAAAATCAAAAAAAAAAACTGGTTTTTACCAACGGAAAACGTGAAGAAAATTTTGGAAAACCACTGAAAAATTGGCAAAATTATGCTTTTTTTACAATTTTCCTCTGAAAATGTGTTCGTTACTCAATGTTTTCTATTAAAACACCAAAAACAGAAAAAAAAAAGAATTATTTCTCGTTTAGAAACGCTTTTATTCTAAAAAATGGAAAAAAACGAAAAAAAATTTTGAGAAAAAACCGAAAAAATTGAAAAAAAAGTTATCAAATTTTTTTAAATCGAAAAGAAAAATGTTATAAAAGAAAAACCGAAAAAAATGAATAAAAAATGAAAAAAAAAACAAAAAAAAAAATGACAGAAAACCAAAAAAGCAAATGAAAAAACGAAAAAAAAAATGAAAAAAAAAAAAAATGAAAAAAAAAACGAAAAAAAAATGACAGAAAAACGAAAAAAAAACCCAAAAAAAATGAATAAAAAATTTAAAAGAAAAACCAAAAAAAAATGAAAAAAAATGGAAAAAACGAAAAAAAAAATGAAAAAAAAAACAAAAAAAATGAGAGAAAAACGAAAAAAAAATGAAAAAAACAATTTTTTTACTATTATAAAAAAAAATTTTGAATAAAAAAACCGAACAAAAAATAAAAAAAATAATAAAAAAAAATTTTAATGTGATAAAAAAAATCATATTCCGTCGTTTATTATCTCGAAAAAGTGCAATTTTCAGCGAAAAACCCGACGGTAACTACTCCAGCATCAAAATTGAGATCGAATCAATTCTATTTCGGACGAGATTCGCTTGGATATCAGAATAAAACCGTCCGCCTCATGATTCTCCATGAAATGATCTATAATTTTGTACATGGACATCCGATTGACACGTCTCCGACGGCTTTTGATTTGTACGTTTTTTTTGGAAAAGAAAATATAAGCCAAAAAATACAATAATTTTCGAAAAACAACACGAAATTAAAAAATTGAATGTGAAAAAAGCAGAATTTAAGAGAAAAGCAGTGAAATTCGCTGAAAATTGTGTAATATATTTTGGACAATTTTTTGGACAGTTTTCTTGTAAATTTTGTATTAAAAAAAAGTGTCAATTGGCTGAAATTTGTTATTTTTTGAATTCAGCATTTAGTACTGGAAATATGCATTTTCACAAAATCTAAAATAATCTAAATTTGAAAAAAAAAAACGAAAAAAGGATTAGATGAAGCTGAAAAAAAAACACGCAAATTTCTTGAAAATATAAAAATACGAATAAGATTTTTTATTAAAAAATGAACCAAAAATTGATTAAAAACAGAAAAAATGACAAAATTTCAACAAAAAAAAAATTGAAAAAAATTTGATGCAACCGATATGAAATTTGAGATCATATGGAGAAATGAGCAGAAAAAAGCAGAATTAACGAAAAATTCTGAAAACTTGGGTTTTTTGTTTAAAGGAGAGGACTAACAACGGCTCGGAGTTCAAATGAACGATTTTCGTAATGAAACTGCTCAAAATTTTTGTCAAAAATTTTTTATGGCGGTTCAAGATTTCCGGGTCCCACCACGAAAACTCCAGGGTCACTGTAGTTTTCGCGGTGAGACCCGGAAATTTTATTTTTCCTAAATCTCTCTGAACCCGCCGGTCATAATTATACTTAAATGAAAGCTTACGGCGAGCTGAATTCGAATACTAAGTGTATGGTTGAGCTACAGAAACCTGACGCTGAATTTCGCGGCGAGACCCGAAAATTACCAAAAACTCTCAAAAACCGTCAGAATCGATCAAAATATGCCAAGATTATACTTAAAGGAGGACGACTAACGGTTCGGACGATTTTGAACGTATAGACCAAAAATAAGCTCAAATGAACGAATTTCGTAATGAAACTGCTCAAAAAATTTTCAAAAATGTTTTATGGCGGTTGAAAATTTTGAAAAAATTACACTGATTTTGGCTAAAATCATGAATTTTTCTCATTTTTTCGTGTCACATCTGTCCGAAGTTGGATTTTTTGGAATTATCGTCCTTTATTACATATATTGGTAGTTTATCTCATTTAATTTCGTTGATTAAAGTGCATTTAAACCCGATAGGTAACCAATTTTGATGATTTTTGGTCACCTATCGGGTTTAAATGCACTTTAATCAACGAAATTGACTGAGATTAATTACCAATATATGTAATAAAGGATGATAATTCCGAAAAAGTCAACTTTGGACAGATGTGACACGGAAGAATGAGAAAAATTCGTGATTTTAGCCAAAAGCAGTGTAATTTTTCATTTTTTGAACCGCCATAAAAAATTTTGAAATTTTTTTTGAGCAGTTTCATTACGAAATTCGTTCATTTGAGCTTATTTTTGGTCTATACGTTCAAAATCGTCCGAACCGTTAGTCGTCCTTTAAAATTCTTAATTTTTTGCTCTGAAAATCTCAATTTCAAAAAAAAAAAAATCCACAACGATGGTTGGGGTTTTGTTTTGAAAAAAAAAACATGATGTTCCGTACAATTTATGATTATTTTTGAATTTTAATCATTTTCACAAACTGTTTTGAACACTTCACTGCAACTTTTTCCTCACGAGGGACGAGGAAAAGTGGTTTCTAGGCCATGGCCGAGGGGCCGACAAGTTTCAGCGGCCATTTATCTTGCTTTGTTTTCCGCCTGTTTTCTTTCGTTTTTCATTGATTTTTTTCGATTTTTCTTAATAAATCTGATAAATAAATATTTTTTGCAGATGCTAAAACAATTTCCAAGTAAAAAAATTATGCATTCAGTCGGCAAGTAGCAGTGAAAGTGGGCATTGTAATATGATGGATTACGGGAATACAAACCCTAAACTTTTTCTGGAACATGATACATATGCTGCTTAGATGTTGAAACTACCTGATTTTCATAACGAGACCGCTGAAAAAGTTTTGAGGTTTTCAAAATTCAACTTTTTGTGCGAAAATCTCGACTTTTTCACCAAAAAAGTTGAATTTTGGAAACCTCAAAACTTTTTCAGCGGTCTCGTTATGAAAACAGGTAGTCTCAGCATTTAAGCAGCATATGTATCATGTTTCAAAAAAAGTTTAGGTTTTGTATTCCCGTAATCCATCATATTACAATGCCCACTTTCACCGCTGCTTGCTCACTGAATACATGATTTTTTTACTTGGAAATTGTTTTTGCATCTGCAAAAAATATTTATTTATCAGTTTTAATAAGAAAAAACGGGAAAAAGTTGTGAAAAACGAAAGAAAACAGGCGGAAAACAAAGCAAGATAAATGGCCGCTGAAACTTGTCGGCCCCTCGGCCATGGCCTAGAAACCACTTTTCCTCGTCCCTCGTGAGGAAAAAGTTGCAGTGCCTAAAAATTCCACCTACTATTTTCCAGATTCCCACCAACTCAACCATATCGTTCATGGGAAGTACGTGATGATTCAAATGCATATGTATATTTAGAAGAAGAATCTCCATATCGTTTTATGCCACCACAACCACAATATGATGGAGTTGATCGGGGATGGTTTATGACATTGGATCTACTTGCCGCGTTGCCGCTATCGGTTTTTGTGCTCACCAATTATGTGCCAAATACTATTGATGTGAGAAGATTTCTCTAGATTTCTCTGGGAAATTAAAATAATGGTGTACAATTCCGCGGAAAGATTTAAAAAAAGCCTGTAAATTTCCAGATTTTCAGCAAAAAAATTGGGTTTTTACCCCAGAATTGCAAGAATTCTCTGGAAAAAAAACCAAAAATAATACAGTAGTAAATTCCGTAGAAATCTTTAAAGGTGGAGTAGAGTTTGTGGGTATTTTTCAATTTAGATATTTTTCAAAATTTTTTAAATGAAAAGTGGAAAAAAACGGGGAAAAATACGATTTTCAGTAGAAATTTAATTTTTTTAATTTCTATGTTTTAGTTTTCCACTTTTTAATAACAACATTTCTAAAAAAAAATCTAAATTGGCGGAAAAGTGTGCTGAGATCCTAGAAAAATGTTAAAAAACGTTAAAATCTGGGTTTTGTTCTACAAAAAGAAGTATATTTTCGGTAAAAATCGAATTTTTCTTTGAAATTTTGCACATTTTCATCCAAAAATCTAGCTTTTGTCAGCCAAAATCTGACCAAAAATCTCAAACTTTTCGGGTAAAAACCAAAATTTTTGATGAAAATCTGGGATTTTACGGGTTTTTTAAAGGGAGAGTCGAGTTTGTGGGTATTTTGTTGAAATAGACTAAAACTGGTCCAAAACCACCAAATTTCATAATAAGACTTCACAAAAAATTTCCCAAAATTTTTTAAGGCCGATCAAAACATCGAAAAAGAGCAAAATTTTGCTAAAATCTGAAATTTCGCACACTTTTTTTTTGTCACAGCCGCTGGATTCTAGTTTTTTCTGAAATTATCACACTTTATTCCTTATTCTGGTAATTTATCTCGCGGAAATTCGTTGATTGAGACAATTTTTAGGCCGATAGGCATCCAATTTTGATCATTTTTGGATGCCTACCGGCCTAAAAGCTGTCTCAATCATCGAATTTCCGCGAAAGGGTGATAATTTCAGAAAAAACTAGAATCCAGCGGCTGTGACAAAAAACAAAGTGTGCGAAATTTCAGGTTTTAGCAAAATTTGGCTCTTTTTTTTTCGATGTTTTGAACGGACATAAAAAAAATTTTGGAAATTTTTCGTGAAGTCTCATTATGAAATTTGGTGGTTTTGGACCAATTTTAGTGTATTTCAACAAAATACCCACAAACTCTACTCCCCCTTTAAAAAAACCCGTAAAATCCCAGATTTTCAGCAAAAATTTTGGTTTTTACCCGAAAAGTTATAGATTTTTGGTCAGATTTTGGTCCAAAATCAAGATTTTGGCTGACAAAAGCTAGATTTTCGGATGAAAATGTGCAAAATTTCAAAAAAAAATTCGATTTTTACCGAAAATATCTTTTTTCGGAAAAAAAACCCAGATTTTAGTGTTTTTAAACATTTTTCTAGGCTCTCAGCACACTTTTCCGCCAATTTAGATTTTTTTGTTTGAAATGTTGTTATTAAAAAGTGGAAAAACTAAAACATAGAAATTAAAAAAATTAAATTTCTACTGAAAATCGTATTTTTCCCCGTTTTTCTCCACTTTTCATTTAAAAATTTTGAAAAATATCTAAATTAGCGGAAAAGTATGCTGAGAGCCTATAGAAAAATGTTGAAAAATGCTAAAATTTGGTTTTTTTTTTTTGGAAAAAATCGAGTATTTCCTCCCAGAATATTTGCACATTTTTCTCAATAAAAACCTAGTTTTTATCGGAAAATCGTGGGATTTTCAGCCAAAATCTCTTGATTTTCAACTAAAAAAAGTAGTTTTCGAGTTAAAAAACCCCGAGTTTCCCTAATTTTTTTGATTTTCAAATGTTAGAAATCCTAAAAAAAATGTTGAAAAAAAATTAATTTGAAATTTTTAATTATATTATCAAAAAGGAAATATTTTTTGTCCTCTATTAAATTAACTTATCGCTCGAAATTGTCGAATTTTGCACGAAATTTTCTCAGATTTTACGCTAGGAGCTCTATTTTTAACCGAAAAATCTCAGATTTTCAGCCCCAATTGTTGGTTTTTATTTTTTTGATAATCTTCAAATTTTTACATATGAAAATCCCGAATTTTGTGCAAAAAATCAGTTTTTCAGTAAAAAAAAACGAATTTTCACGGAGTTTCACTAGAAATGTTTCGAATTTTCCGGTAAAAACATCTTTTTTTTTCCCGAAAATTTTCAGCTTTTCAGTCAAATTCTCAGATTTTAGAACAATTTTTAACGGAAAAATCCCGAATTTTTAGTCAAAATCACTGCAACTTTTTCCTCACGAGGGACGAGGAAAAGTGGTTTCGAGGCCATGGCCGAGGGGCCGACAAGTTTCAGCGGCCATTTATCTTGCTTTGTTTTCCGCCTGTTTTCTTTCGTTTTTCACAGCTTTTTCCCGTTTTTTCTTATTAAAACTGATAAATAAATATTTTTTGCAGATGCTAAAACAATTTCCAAGTAAAAAAATTATGCATTCAGTCGGCAAGTAGCAGTGAAAGTGGGCATTGTAATATGATGGATTACGGGAATACAAAACCTAAACTTTTTTTGAAACATGATACATATGATGCTTAGATGCTGAGACTACCTGAATTTCATAACGAGACCGCTGAAAAAGTTTTGAGGTTTCCAAAATTCAACTTTTTGTGCGAAAATCTCGACTTTTTTACCAAAAAAGTTGAATTTTGGAAACCTCAAAACTTTTTCAGCGGTCTCGTTATGAAAACAGGTAGTCTCAGCATTTAAGCAGCATATGTATCATGTTTAAGAAAAAGTTTATGTTTTGTATTCCCGTAATCCATCATATTACAATGCCCACTTTCACCGCTGCTTGCTCACTGAATACATGATTTTTTTACTTGGAAATTGTTTTAGCATCTGCAAAAAATATTTATTTATCAGTTTTAATAAGAAAAAACGGGAAAAAGTTGTGAAAAACGAAAGAAAACAGGCGGAAAACAAAGCAAGATAAATGGCCGCTGAAACTTGTCGGCCCCTCGGCCATGGCCTAGAAACCACTTTTCCTCGTCCCTCGTGAGGAAAAAGTTGCAGTGAAAATCTTTCTATTTTCCTCTGTTTTTCAGCGTCCTCTCCTGCTCACATACCTCAACGACCCGGTAAAACGTCATTTATGTATTGGATATCTACCCGATTCAATTCGTGATCCAATTATGAAGAATAAGAAAATTGTCAAACAACTTCAACATAGTTTCCTATGTCTCGCAGGAATGCGACTGGCTGCTGTTGGACCGAATCCATCGGTCAAAAGATTTCCGGGAGCTACTTCGGAGATGTATTATGTCGCGAGAAGGTAGCGAAATGTTTGAAGAAATTGTGGAAAATTGACTCGCGAGAAATTGAACAAAATGGACCGTTTTTTCCAGGAAAACCCGGAAAATTGTGTGAACATTCGCAAAAATCGCAAAAAAAATATTTTTTTTTCTTAAGAAATTTTTTTAAAAAATTCGCAGAAATTTTAAATATATTCCCTCAAAGTTTTCACCTAAATTTCAAGGTTTTATCTCGATTTTTGTTGAGATTACTGGGTTACTGTAGCTTCAAAAGTACGCAAACACCGACTACCACCGTAACCCAGCACACCGGATTTAACGAGATTTTAATCTAAATCTTTTTAGATTTTTGAAAAAACTCCGGAAAAAATGGAGAAAAATGGAAAATTTCACCAAAAAGTCCGCTGAAACGTCTGAAACCTTTTTTTTTTTTTAATTTTGATCTTCAAAAACTGCAGAAATAAGTAAAACCTACTGGAAAATTGATTTTTCTTCTACAAAACTCGAAATTATCGTGAAAAAATATTAACTTCCACAAAAAACCACATAAAAACTTTTTAAAAAATTGTCTGAAAACTATGAAAAATGTGAAAATTTCTGGAAAATCCATGTTAAAAATAGTGAAAAGTACAAAAACGCGCTTAAAATTCAGAAATGTTTCAAAAATTTTGCACATTTAAGTATAATCATGATGACCAGATTCTCTAGAGAATTGAAATTTTTCCGCGTCTCGCCGCGAAAACCTACAGTAACCCGGGAAGTTCGTGGCGGGACCCAAATTTCGTATTATTTTAGTTGAATTTTGAGTCTCGAAGGGAAAATTTTTAAGAAAAAACTTTTTTTTCGCATTTTTCCAAAAAAAAAAAACGTTTCGTTTTAAAGGTGGTGTAGTCAAATTTGGGACTATGCTTAAAAACGTTCTCGATGCTCGTACAAGTCGATATGTAAAAGCGAAACATCACAAAAATCTCGCTTAATCGAGTTATGAGCCTTCAAAGTGGCGAAAAAAATCTCGCGCCGTCCATCTAATTTGAATTTCGCGCGCAAATGAGCGCCCCCTCGTGTGTGTACTCCTCTCGGACAATCAAAAATCGTATTTTGTAAAATATTTAACGTAAAACAGTACAAAAAATAAATAAAGACATAACTGGATAATTCAATAAAATGTGCAATCAATCTCTCATTTACACCAAAAAATAGACAAAAATTCACGTTTTATTGAATTATCCAGTTATGTCTTTATTTATTTTTTGTACTGTTTTACGTTAAATATTTTACAAAATACGATTTAATGTCTCTTTTAAACATTAATTTCCAATAAAAAACGAGAATAGGCTCATTAAAGTACGAAAAATCGTCCAACATTGCCGAAAAGCAAGAAATTAATTATTTGATTGTCCGAGAGGAGTACACACACGAGGGGGCGCTCATTTGCGCGCGAAATTCAAATTAGATGGACGGCGCGAGATTTTTTTCGCCACTTTGAAGGCTCATAACTCGATTAAGCGAGATTTTTGTGATGTTTCGCTTTTACATATCGACTTGTACGAGCATCGAGAACGTTTTTAAGCATAGTCCCAAATTTGACTACACCACCTTTAAAACGAAACGTTTTTTTTTTTTGGAAAAATGCGAAAAAAAAGTTTTTTCTTAAAAATTTTCCCTTCGAGACTCAAAATTCAACTAAAATAATACGAAATTCGAATTCAGCTCTCGCCGAGACCACGGATTGGGTCCCGCCACGAACTTCCCGGGTTACTGTAGGTTTTCGCGGCGAGACGCGGCGAAAATTTCAATTCTCTAGAGAACCATCAGGTCATGATTATACTTAAATGTGCAAAATTTGAAACATTTCTGAATTTTAAGCGCGTTTTTGTACTTTTCACTATTTTTAACATGGATTTTCCAGAAATTTTCACATTTTTCATAGTTTTCAGACAATTTTTTAAAAAGTTTTTATGTGGTTTTTTGTGGAAGTTAATATTTTTTCACGATAATTTCGAGTTTTGTAGAAGAAAAATCAATTTTCCAGTAGGTTTTACTTATTTCTGCAGTTTTTGAAGATCAAAATTTAAAAAAAACGCGTTTTCAGACGTTTCAGCGGACTTTTTGGTGAAATTTTCCATTTTTCTCCATTTTTCTCCATTTTTTCCGGAGTTTTTTCAAAATTCTAAAAAGATTTAGATTAAAATCTCGTTCAATCCGGTGTGCTGGGTTACGGTAGTCGGTGTTTGCGTACTTTTGAAGCTACAGTAACCCAGTAATCTCAAAAATCGAGCTAAAACCTTGAAATTTAAAGGGGGAGTAGAGTTTGTGGGTATTTTGTTGAAATACACTAAAATTGGTCCAAAACCACCAAATTTCATAATGAGACTTCACGAAAAATTTCCAAAATTTTTTTTATGTCCGTTCAAAACATCGAAAAAAAAAGAGCCAAATTTTGCTAAAACCTGAAATTTCGCACACTTTGTTTTTTGTCACAGCCGCTGGATTCTAGTTTTTTCTGAAATTATCACCCTTTCGCGGAAATTCGATGATTGAGACAGCTTTTAGGCCGGTAGGCATCCAAAAATGATCAAAATTGGATGCCTATCGGCCTAAAAATTGTCTCAATCAACGAATTTCCGCGAGATAAATTACCAGAATAAGGAATAAAGTGTGATAATTTCAGAAAAAACTAGAATCCAGCAGCTGTCACAAAGAAAAGTGTGCGAAATTTCAGATTTTAGCAAAATTTGGCTCTTTTTTTTTCGATGTTTTGATCGGCCATAAAAAAATAAAAAATTTTTGGAAATTTTTCATGAAGTCTCATTATGAAATTTGGTGGTTTTTTAGTCTATTTCAACAAAATACCCACAAACTCTACTCCCCCTTTAATCACACTGTGCACACTTCAGAGGTGGGCGGATATTTTTTTCGGATATTTTCTAATAATGAATTTATCAATAAGTATTGATGTAGTTATTCTGGAAGAAATGTATCCAAACCAAAGAGTAACTATTAAGCAACATTTTAATATGATAAAACCTAGAAAAATTCTACAAGTTTTCTGTATAACTGATATGCAAGTCCATTATCCGATATCCGTAATATCCGTAATATCCGATATCCGATGTTGCTCGGCTAATAAGTTTTAAGGTCTCGGTAAGGAAAACTTGTAGAATTTTTCTAGGTTTTATCATATTAAAATGTTGCTTAATAGTTACTCTTTGGTTTGGATACATTTCTTCCAGAATAACTACATCAATACTTATTGATAAATTCATTATTAGAAAATATCCGCCCACCTCCGGTATGCACTTGCTACAAAAAAATACAAATTTCCGGAAAAAAAGTACTCCAAAAAACTATCAAAAAATCTCTTCTTTTTTTTTGAATTTTCCCCCTAACAAGGGAAGGTTCTGAACTCGTTATCGGACTTCGTTACGCCACTATATACATTCGATAGAGGATAGTTACAGATGATCCCTTCAAAAAATTTAGCTGCTTCAGAGCAGGTTTGGCCAAGTTGTGACGTCTTGAATTTTGGTGCTGAAATTCCTCATATCAAGTGATATTTCAATGACTACCACGCTGCAGAAACACCAGTGAACTCACCACTCTCAATTAGCGTTAGCAAACATGGCTTGGTGGCCGAGTGGTAGTGGCGTGAGTTTCGAGGTGTGGTATTCGTGGTTCGGTTCCCCGTCAACATAAACTTTTTTTTTTAATTTTTAAAGTCAATCCATTTCCAATTAGAACACATCTATAAACTTTTTCAAGTGGGAAAATGTGCAGATATTATCCCTATGAATCAAATGCGTCAATTCTCCAAATTTTTCCGAAGTGTTTTTTTTTGTTGAAATAATTGTTTTTTTCACTGATTTTTTTCCGTAATTCAAAATGTTTTTATTATATTTTATAAATGATTAAATGAAAGTAATACATTAAATTTTCAAATAATATCATCGTGGTTAAAAATGTAGGCCACAAGAAGAGCTGTTAGGTCCCACCACGCTTCACACCTTTCTTGTAGTTTTTTTTTTGTTATTTTCTGTTGACTCGTCTTCCGTTGTCTATATTTTAACTGAAAATGCCCTTCCGCCCACAAGTAATCATCGGAGAACTTATGAAAACGTTTGGAACTAATACAAACGCGTTGCCAATGAGTCGAGAAGAAACGAAAACTGTCGAGAAATTTACAAGGATTCTCAAAGATGCTGAAACGGACGATCTTCTTATTCAAAGTGACGACGAAGAAGAAGTATTCGGAGGAATTGTTGATGAAGAGGACTGGAAACCTGATGACGATGATCCATCCGCTTGCGTAGTACCCGATAAAGTGAACTTCTCTTCTGGAGCTGCCATTGATGTTGCAATGGTAAGTGTTTAGAATTTATCAATTACTCAACATTCGCTGATAAATAATTGGCTAATAAATAAAATTTGAAATACATTACTTTTTACAGGTGCATAGTGCCGTTGAATTTATGACTGATGTCAGAACAAAGAAACTACGATCTTTTGCTTCAATGCAGCGTAGGTATCGTTTTATTAAAACGCAACATGACATGCAGAAACTTCGCGTTTTTGCTAAAAATAGTGAGTATTAACAGCTTCATATTCGGTATAAAACTGGGTTTTTAAGACGAAATTCAATGCTCACGTGTTTCACAATTTTCGACACTTTCTGGACTTCTTCGTACAAAAGTTTTTGAGGCAATCGATGACAGTGAGTATTCCTATTATTGAAAAACTACTGTGTTTGCACGACAAGTAGTGCATTCTTTGTCAGACTTAAAACACATCTTGAAGGAATTTCGATTGACAAGTTCACGCTACGCCGTCTTGCAGTGCAATTGAATGATGAGCACGTCCATATTGAAGGATTTCAAGCAAGCGATGGCTGGCTGAAGAAGTGGAAAAAGACAAACGGTCTCGTTTCTCGCCACGTAACTACTTTCATCACTCGTGCCAATTACGTCAATAAAGAGCTCACAGAACAAGCTGCCAAAAAGTTCGTGGAGGAAGTTAAAGCAGAATTGGCAACTTTGGATCCTGATGTCGTTTATAACTGTGACCAAAGTGGGTTCACGAAAGAACAATATTGCAAACGGTAAATTCTAAACCGAGTTTTTCAAAGACCATTAAAATTTTTAGGACGCTCGCACCAAAAGGTGTTAAACGTGTTGAAAGACTGGTACAGTCCAAAGATGCCCTCACGCACTCTTACACAATCCTTCCCATGTTAAGCGCTTCCGGAAAGTTAGCCCCAATGTTGTACGTGGTTCTGCAGGTATGTTTGACAATATGCACAACATTGCCACACAGTCTTGTGACTATCGTTTTACATTATGCAACTTTATTAAATTGTAGGAGAAAGGTGGAAAATTTCCCAAAAAAGGGCACTTCTCACCAGACAATCTGATCATCCGAGCTAATACGTCCCACATTATGAATAAACAACTAATGGTCGACTGGGTTGAATCCGCTGTTTGTGATCCTTCGATGCCAACCGAGGTTGTCCTGCTTCTAGACGCTTGGCCTGCTTGGAAAAACGAAGGGGATGTTCAAGCTGCAGCATTATCCGGAAATACAGTACATGTGAGATCTATTCCACCAGGAGCTACATCATTTATTCAACCTTGCGATCTTTACTTTTTCTGTCCGTTGAAGAATTTTGTCAAAAAGGTGAACGCGTACATCATCTACTCCGGTATCACCTTCAAGACGTCAGAGCGTGACAACCTGCTTCGCGTGATATCTGCAGTGTACCGTGTCTTTCGTGCACCAATTTTCCAATCATGCTGGAAGTACGGCTGGATCCAAGGAGGATACATAGATGACCAACATGTCAAAGTGGAAACTCCATCCAAATTTTGTTTCAAAGTTTCTGGATACTGTTCGCAAAAGAAAACGAGAGATACGATGTGTCAAGATACGGCTTTTCTTCTTTGCCCATACTGTAAGAAGGTTTTATGCTTTAACCACTGGGTTGGATGCGGCTTCCCAGCTCATAAGTGTAAGTGTTAAAAGCCATTGTTGAGTATATTATATGTTGCTTTTGTTTTTTTTTTTAATATTGGCATCGTTCGTTTGTTTTTTACATAAACTTTAAACATCTGTTTTATTGTGCTTTTAACTATAACACATATTGAAAAAAAAAATCGGAAAAATTTGGAGAATTGACGCATTTGATTCATAGGGATAATATCTGCACATTTTCCCACTTGAAAAAGTTTATAGATGTGTTCTAATTGGAAATGGATTGACTTTAAAAATTAAAAAAAAAAGTTTATGTTGACGGGGAACCGAACCACGAATACCACACCTCGAAACTCACGCCACTACCACTCGGCCACCAAGCCATGTTTGCTAACGCTAATTGAGAGTGGTGAGTTCACTGGTGTTTCTGCAGCGTGGTAGTCATTGAAATATCACTTGATATGAGGAATTTCAGCACCAAAATTCAAGACGTCACAACTTGGCCAAACCTGCTCTGAAGCAGCTAAATTTTTTGAAGGGATCATCTGTAACTATCCTCTATCGAATGTATATAGTGGCGTAACGAAGTCCGATAACGAGTTCAGAACCTTCCCTTGTAAAACCGCCAATTTGTTGCAGAGTGCACCTATACGACACGAGTACAAGTGCAAAAGGATACGCATGTGTGAATCCATCAATTGAAGAGGGTGAATATGTGAAATATGAATATGAATTGGCAACACGACATGATATTATTATGTATTGGCATCATTTGAGAGCTATTGTCCAATCTACACCACTTACATATCGTATCGATGATATTGGTGATCGAAAGTTTACCCAGAGACATCGACAATATACTATTGGAGTTTTTGATCGGGTTTGTTGTTGTTGGCAGAAATTTTTTGGTTTTGGAAAACTAAGAAAAATTTAAAAAACCCGGAAAAATGGAAAAAATTGCAAATTTCACCGAAAAAATCAGCGGAAAACACTGAAAAATAGTAGAAATTAGCAAAAAAAATCCGCTGAAACGTCTGAAAATGCGTTTTTTAAATTTTTATCTTCAAAAAATTTTACGCAATTTTGAGTTAGAACTTCGAAAATTCAGTCCCTGGGGTAGAAAATGACGGAGAATTCAAATTTCCCATTGAAAATCCCTGTGAAAATTTGCAGAAACTCGTCGAAGTCGACTACATATTCGAACTCCCCGTAATTTTCCGCCCTTGGCACTAAATTTTCATCGCACCATCTCAATTTTCAAGAATTTAGGGTTACGGTAGCCCCAAAAGTACGCAAACACCGACTACCGTAACCCAAAAACACCGGATTCTACGCAATTTTGAGCTAGAATTCTGAAAATTAATGTCTTGGGGTAGAAAATGACAGGGAATTCGAATTTGTTAATAAAATTTTGCAAAAATTATTATAATTCTCAAATCCTAAAAAATTGCAAATTTCACACGGTTTCCTAGTTGATGTTAACATATTTTAACATGAAATTCGAATTCCTCGCCCCAAATTTCACATTAGAACGTCTTTTTACCGCGTCTCTAGCGGACATTTTCAAATTTTAAGGGTTACGGTAGCCCCAAAAGTACGCAAACACCGACTACAGTAACCCAGAAACACCGAATTTTGCGCAATTTTGAGCTAGAACTCTACAAATTTCGATTTTAAGGGTGAAAAACATCAGAGAATTCAAATTTCCCATTGAAAATTTCTAAAAAATTTGCAGAAACTCGTCGAAGTCGACTACATTACCGGAATCGAAGAGCTCTACCCGAAAGTTGCGGCGGACGGAGTCGCCGGATTCGATGCTGGGCTCTTTGTGCATTTGAAACGTCATTGGGACCTAATTACAGTACCACATGGAACAGTTTCATGGTTTATACAGAGATTCAGGAAATGTTCGACCGATTGCAAGCGAATTGTTGAGCAAAGGTGAGGAAATTGGTGGAAAATCGAGAAATTTTCGACTTTTTTGAGTGGAAAACTGGGGAAAATCTCGTGTTTTTTAGGTTTAAAATCGGAAAAACCTGCATTTTCCGAGATTTTTGCTGGAAAAAATCGTGAAATTTCAGAATTTCTACTGAAAAATAGGGTTTTTTAAGCACTTTTTCATTGAAAAATTCTGAAATTTTCCACATTTTTCCACTTTCTGGCTGAAAAAAAATAATTTTCTGAGAAAAAACTCGTAATTTTCAGAGTAAAATCTGTGCACAAAGACTGGAACAACTTCTCGCGGCTCTCGCTCGCCGACTCTGATATTGTTAGAACCTCATCAAATCCGCTCAAAGTCGAATATCCGCCGATCAAGAAGTTTGGCGGCACCAATGCGCCGAAATCCAATCGAAATACGCAAAAGGTAGTGCGAAATTCGAATTTTCCCGTCATTTTTCACCCCCGGCGCGGCGGCGAAATTTTCAGCGTTTCAGCTCTCAATTTTGAACATTTCGGGTTACGGTAGCCCTAAAAGTACGCAAACACCGACTACCGTAACCCCGAAACACTGGATTTTACGCGATTTTGAGATAGAGGCCTGGAAATTCAGGGTTTTGTGTGGAAAATCGCGTAGAATTCGAATCTGGCAATGAAATTTGATGGAAAAAGCGTTGAGGTGCTGAAACTTTTGAAAATGCCGAAACTCTGTAGCTCCTGGAAGCTTTTCAGGCAAATTCGATAGAAAATTTGAATTTCCCGTCATTTTCCACTTATTACCTCAAATTTTCAGAGTTCTAGCTCAATTTTTAAATAGTTTGGGTTACTGTAGCCCCAAAAATACGCAAACACCGGCTACCGTAACCCAATACACTGGATTTCACGCAATTTTGAGCTAAAGCTCTGAAATTTAAGGGTTAGGCGTGAAAAATCGAGTAGAATTCGAATTTCTGATAATAAAAATTTGCTGAAAATTATAGAAATTCTGGAACTTTCCAATTTTTGCTAATTTTCAGATGTTCTAACTTTTGTTCGGGTAAATTTTAGTATCATATACGAATTCCTCGTAATTTTCCGCCCTTGGCACTAAATTTTCATTGCTGTAGCTCAATTTTTAGATATTTTGGGTTACTGTAGCCCCAGAAGTACGCAAACACCGACTACCGTAACCCAATACACTGGATTTTACGCGATTTTGAGATAGAGGCCTGGAAATTCAGGGTTTTGTGTGGAAAATCGCGTAGAATTCGAATTTGTTAATAAAAATTTGCTGAAAATTATGGAATTTCCAAAAAAAATTTTGAACGTTTAAATCAATTTTTGGTTACTTTCAGACTGCTCGTCAAATCCCAAAAAAGCGAAAATTGGATAGTGTGGATATTGTCAGCTCGTCGGCCCGTGTCAGTGTCCGCTGCCGTTTTACACCCAAGGAACGCGACCAACTAATCATGATTCGGGCCGTCGGCTTCTTCTTGAATCCGGTCTATCGTTTCTGGTTGGATCCAACAGTTCTTCGTGATTTGATGCATGAATTCGTACCGGAAAGCCGAAATAAGACGGTCCAAAGCCTGATGGCTTGTGGAGTTCGTGAGCTTGTTCGGGCCAATCGTCTGGCCTATTTGCAGCGGGTTGTCCGGAATTTGTCCACTTTTCCGGTGAATTCGAGTTTTCTGTGTGAAAAAATTAATAAATTTGAACTTAGCTCACCGAGAGCTTTCATTTAAGTATAATCATGGCAAGGTTTCGTTGATTTTGAAAATTTTTGGGTCCCGCCACGAGATTACTGTAGTTTCGCGGCGAGACCCGAAAAATTTCAAAATTAACGTAACCTAGTCATGATTATACTTAATTGAAAGCTCTCGATAAGCTGAATTCAAATTTCTTCGAAAAATGTAGCAAAAATCGGATTCTGGCCGCCCACTTTGGGTCCCGCCACGAAAGTCCGCAATTTTTGAAATTTTCCGGAATATAGTGAGCTTTCTTTTAAGTATAATCATGAAAAGGGTCTGTGAATTTTGGGTCCCGCCACGAAATTCCAGGGGGGTACTGTAGGGTTTCGTCGCAGGACCCAAATTTTTTCAAATATTTTCAAACCATTGTCTTAACCACATGCAAACTGACGCCAAAAATAAGATTCGACAAAAGTTATAAAAGTTTGAAAAAATTGATGTATTCGCTACGAGACCCAAAATTTCCCGAAATTTTTCTATTTTCAAAAAATTAAAATTAAATTCGACTTCAGCTCGTCGAGAGCTTTCATTTAAGTATAATCATGACTAGATTCTGTTAACTTTGAGAAAATTTGGGGGTCTCGCCTCGAAAACTGCAAAACTACAGTAATCTTCGTGGCGGGACCCACCAACTTTTTTCAAATTTCTCAGAACCTAGTCATGATTATACTTAATTGAAAGCTCTCGACGAGCTGAATTCAAATATTACATCAAAATTGTGTGTAGAATTTTGTGGTAAAAGCCGAATTTCCAAATTTTTGGGTCCCACCGCGAAACACTACAGTAACCCGGTGGGATTTTTTTTCCAATTTTTTTTTCAAAACTTAACTATTACTATGCTTTTTTGAATTATAAAGCTTATCTTGCCAGAAAAAAAGTTTTCGAACAAATGTCGCTTCGGGACCCAACATTTTCAGACATTTTTCTAAATTTTGGCTAAATTTAAAGAAATTCGAATTCAGCTCGCCGAGAGCTTTCATTTAAGTATAATCATGACTAGGTTACGTTAATTTTGAAATTTTTCGGGTCTCGCCGCGAAACTACAGTAATCTCGTGGCGGGACCCAAAAAACTTTAAAATTAACGGAATCTAGTCATGATTATACTTAAATAAAAGCTCTCAACAAGCTGAATTCAAATATTACATCAAAATTGTGTGTAGAATTTTGTGGTAAAAGCCGAATTTTCCAGTTTTTTTGCATTTTTTTCGAGAAAAAAAAACTCAAATTTTGCACTAACTTTCATTTTTCAGAGTGTCTTGGTCCATCAAATGAATGCTGGACAACCCGAGAAGATTTTGGATCAAATTCCGCCTGCCGTGCTCCAATCTGTGCTCCAAAGCCTTCGAACTGACGGACTTGTGTCCCGAAGTCGAACTCTTGAAGTTGTCACCGAGTTGGCTAATAAGAAAGACGCTACGTTGTCTTTTTAGTAAGTTTTCGAGTCGAAATTCTGGAAAAAAATCTGAAAAAAATGAGAAAAATTGAAGTTTCCTTGTGTGAAAACGTGCAGCCGACAACTGACGGGACTGGGAAAATTGAAATTTTTAATGAACATTCGAAAAAAAAAACTAAATTTGAGAATTTTTGAGTTAAAAAATTCCAAATTGCAGAGAAAAAAAAAAAAATTTTTAGAAAAAATCCAAAAAATAAATCATTTTTCTAGAAAAAAAAAAGCAAAAAGTTCCCATTTTGCGATAAAAATCGAAAAAATCCCGATTTTTTTACAATTTTCTAGAAAAAATCCACATTTTTCAGAAAAAAAAACAAAAAAATCCACATTTTTCAGAAAAAAACGCAAAAATTTTAATTTTTCCTAGAAAAAAACAAAATTTTCAATAAAAAATCGTTTAAAAAAAAACAAAAAATTTTTTTTTTTTAATCGTAATTATTTCCAATTTTTTGGTTTTCTCCTCAAAAAAAGTTGTTTTTTTTCCCATTTTTCTCGAAATATTGACACAAAATTAGCTTTTTCTTCGAATTTTTAATAAAAATTTTCACTTTCGCGACCCGTTAGTTGTCGGCTGCACGTTTTCTGAAAAATTGAGAAATAAAATTAGAAAAGTTGCAAAATTAAACAAAAAAAAAACCGCAAAAAACTGAAATTTTCTAGGAAAAAAAACCAAAAGAAATCCACAAATTTTTCGATAAAAATTGAAAAAATCCAAATTTTCCTGAAAAAAATCCCAAAAATCGAAATGTTCCAATAAAAAATCGCGAGAAACTCTATGTTCTCCAGAAAAAAAATTAAAAAATCCAAATTTTCCAGGAAAAAAACCTGAAAATCCAAATTTTTCGATAAAAAATTGAAAAAATCCGTTTTTTGGGGAAAAAATCCCAAAAAACTATAATTTTCGATTAAAAAAATGGAAAAAAAATAAGAAGAAATTCAAGTTTAAAAAAAACATCAAAATTTTACATAAAAATACAAAAATAAATCATTTTTCGGAAAAAAATTGAAAAAAAAAAACTATAATTTTCCTTTAAAAAAGAACCCCCAAAAATTCAAATTTTTGTACAAAAAATACCAAAAAATCCACATTTTTCAATAAAAATTAGAAAAAAAAACAATTTTTGCTGAAAAAAAACCCAAAAATCCAATTTTTCTACAAAAAAAATCCCAAAAAACTATAATTTTCTTGAAAAGTTGAAAATTTTAGAAAAAAAAATCCCAAAAAATTGAAACTTTCTGGGAAAAAAACAAAAGAAATCCAAATTTTTCGATTAAAAAATTGAAAAAATCCCGATTTTTCAGGAAAAAATCCCAAAAAACTATAATTTTCCTTTAAAAAATCCAAAAAAAAAACCGATTTTTCAGGAAAAAACCCAAAAATCCAATTTTTCTACAAAAAATACAAAAAAAATTACGATTTTCCTGAAAAAAATCCCAAAAAACTATAATTGTCCTGAAAAGTTGAAAATTTTAGAAAAAAAATCCCAAAAAATTGAAACTTTCTGGGAAAAAAACAAAAGAAATCCAAATTTTTCGATAAAAAAAATTGAAAAAATCCCGATTTTCCAGGAAAAAATCGGGAAAAAATTCAATTTTTCTACAAGAAAAATACCAAAAAAATATAATTTTCCTTTAAAAAATCCAAAAAAAAAAACCGATTTTTCAGGAAAAAATCCCAAAAACTATAATTTTCCTGAAAAAAATTCCGATTTTCCAGGAAAAAATTCAATTTTTCTACAAAAAATCCCAAAAAACTATAATTTTCCTCAAAAAAAATCCCAAAAAATCCAATTTTTCTACAAAAAAAATACCAAAAAACTATAATTTTCCTTTAAAAAATCCAAAAAAAAAACCGATTTTTCAGGAAAAAATCCCAAAAAACTATAATTGTCCTGAAAAGTTGAAAATTTTAGAAAAAAAATCCCAAAAAATTGAAACGTTCTGGGAAAAAAACAAAAGAAATTGAAAAAATCCCGATTTTCCAGGAAAAAATCGGGAAAAAATTCAATTTTTCTAGTTAAAAACCCAAAAAACTATAATTTTCCTTTAAAAAAACCCCCCAAAAATGCAAATTTTTGTACAAAAAATACCAAAAAATAAATCATTTTTCGGGAAAAAATTGAAAAAAAAAACTATAATTTTCCTGAAAAAAAATCCAAAAAAACCGATTTTTCAGGCAAAAATCGGGAAAAAATTCAATTTTTCTAGTAAAAAACCAAAAAAAAAACCCAATTTTTTTTTGCAGTTTCCGTCACTTCTTCTACCACCGTTTCCACAGTAATCTCATCGAAGGCGTAGGTCGCCTACTCGACAAAATTAATGATACTGCTACAGCCCAACAACAACTACAAACTACAACAAACGAACTCGACGGCGATGGCCCAGAAATTGTAATCGCCGCGGCAAAAGCGTTCCATCCGACTGAAAAATTCGATTTGGAAATGAGTGTGGACGATGATGAAATTCTGAAAGTATTTGATATACAAGAACAAGAGCAAATTGTGATGAAAAAAATCCGACATTTGGAGAATTCTGACTTACATTTCGAGCGAATTCATGTGAATTTGGCGAAAAAAGAGCGATTTTTTGACGACGTTCAGAGCGACGAAAAACTCGCCGAAATTTGCGATTTTTTGAGCCAAAATTGCCGGGAAATCTCGAATTCTCCTCGAGCAACACTTGACGAATGGATTCAGACTGGTGGAAAATTCGAAATACAACGTCGCCGAGAGATTCGGGCGGTTTGCCACGTCATCAAGGCCACCCGTCAGGTGGGAATTACACTTGGCGAGCTGTGTGGAAAAGTGAAAATTGCCAAAGAGCAAATTGCCGAAATTTTGGCCGATTTGAGCGGAGCGGCTCAGATTTTGGCGGCCGGAGTTGACGAGAAGCGATGGGTTATGCCGGAGTACGAGGCTTGTTGGATGGTCCGAATTGGAGACAAGAAATGGTGTCCGAGACCTTGGATTGCGCCGGAAGGTCTCTTTTTTTTTTAAGGGATTTTTTTTTGGCGAAAAATTTGGATGATTTGGCTCACCGCGCGAGCTTTGATTTAAATCAAAATCTGCCAAGAAGGATGGGTTTGATTTAAGTATAATCTTGACCAGGTTCTGAGAAATTTGAAAAATATTGAAATTCCCGGGTCCCACCACGAAAACTAAAGGGTTACTGTAGTTTTCGCGGTGAGACCCGGAAATTTCTTTATTTTTCCTAAATCTCTCTGAACCCGCCGGTCATAATTATACTTAAATGAAAGCTCACGGCGAGCTGAATTCGAATACTAAGTGTATGGTTGAGCTACAGTAACCTGACGCTGAATTTCGCGGCGAGACCCGAAAATCACCAAACTACTCTCAAAAACCGAATCAGAATCGATCAAAATATGCCAAGATTATACTTAAAGGAGGACGACTAACGGTTCGGACGATTTTGAACGTATAGACCAAAAATAAGCTCAAATGAACGAATTTCGTAATGAAACTGCTCAAAAAATTTTCAAAAATTTTTTATGGCGGTTCAAAATTTGGAAAAAATTACACTGATTTTGGCTAAAATCATGAATTTTTCTCATTTTTTCGTGTCACATCTGTCCGAAGTTGGATTTTTTGGAATTATCGTCCTTTATTACATATATTGGTAGTTTATCTCATTTAATTTCGTCGATTAAGGTACATTTAAAGCCGATAAATAACCAATTTCGATGATTTTATCGGCTTTAAATGTACCTTAATGGACGAAATTAAATGAGATAAACTACCAATATATGCAATAAAGGATGATAATTCCAAAAAATCCAACTTCGGACAGATGTGGCGCGGAAAAATGGAAAAAAATCGTGATTTTAGCCAAAATCAGTGTAATTTTTTTCAAAATATTGAACCGCCATAAAAAAATTTTGAAAATTTTTTGAGCAGTTTCATTACGAAATTCGTTCATTTGAGCCCATTTTGATTCTACACGTTCAAAATCGCCCCCGAACCGTTAGTCCACCTTTAAGTATAATCTTGGCATATTTTGATCGATTCTGACGGTTTTTGAGAGTTTTTGGAAGTTTAGGGTCTCGCCGCGAAATTCAGCTTAAGGTTACTGTAGCTCAATCATACACTAAATATTTGAGTTCGCCTCGTCGAGAGCTTTGATTTGAGTATAATCATGACCAGGTTCTGCGAGATTTAGAAAAATTAAAATTTCCGGGTCTCACCGCGAAAACTACAGTAACCCTTTCGAAAAAAACTTAATTTTTGCGGGTCTTTCTTGTATAAATTGTATTTTTCTTCTTTCCTTAAAGCTTTGAGCAAGAAATAATTTGGAACAAATTAAGTCCTGCCGCGAATGCTTCAGGGTTACTGTAGTTTTTCGTGGTGAGACCCGGAAATTTCTTTATTTTTCAAAAATTTCAGAACCCGGTCATGATTGTACTTAAATGAAAGCCCTTGATGAGCTGAATTTGAAAATGTTCATTAAAATTTTTAAATGCTAAGCCCCGCCCACTTCTTGGTGGGTCCCGTCACGAATTTTTGGAAATTATAGTAAAACGCCGAATTTCATACTGATTTTGATGAATTTTAACAATAAATTAGCAGTATTTTAAGATTCTGAAATTAATTTTTTACTGAATTTGGCGAAAAATTGCAAATTTTTACGGGCATCTACAGTAACCTGGTGGTTTTCGTGGCGGGACCCGGAAATTTCTGAATTTACGCAAACCTGGTCATGATTGTACTTAAATGAAAGCTCCTAGCGAACTGAAATCGAATATCTATTTCAAATTCGTGTCCCGCAACGAAAACCTACAGTAACCTGGGGGGGGGTTTTCGTGGCGGGACCCTAATAAATTCAAATTCTACGGAACCTAGTCATGTTTATACTTAAATCAAAGCTCCTGGCGAGCTGAATTTGAATTTTTCGTCGGTTTTACCACGAAAAATCCTCCATTCAAATAATTTTTCTTATTACAGGTTGCATCTCCCTGCCGGTAGTTCGTTGGATGGCTGAAAGTGCTCTGGTTTTAATTGTTTCAAAGCTTGGAATTCAACTGAAAGACGTCATCACAACATACGAATTCGCTGTTCAACCGATTGCTATTCGAGAAATTGTACGGAAGGAAAAAAGTGCCAAAAAATCCCCAAAAATTTGCTCTGAAAACTTGCAAAATCGGAAAAAAAATGGAATTTTTGTGCTAAAATTCACCCTCAAAGTTTGAATTTTCACATAGCAAGCTCCTGAACCTGTAATAATGTTTTTTTTTATTAGGAGTTAAAAAAGCTTTAAAAAAATCGAATTTCTGCTGAAAAATGTCAAAAAACTTGATTTTTCCGTTCAAAGACCAGTAAAATATATTTTTAACAGTGAAAAACTTGAAAATAAAATTCAAAAATTTTGAAAATGTCTAAAAATCTTAATTTCCCCCCCGATTTTTCCAAATTTTCAGAAATTTCATCCAAAATTCATTTTTCATAAAAATTTTTGAATTTTTCAAAAAAAAACTTCAAAAATTCAGATTTTACCATTTTTGGCCACAAAATGCAGAAAAAAGAAAAGTTTTCAGTACAAAAAAAATTGAAAAAATTGAAAAATCTCGAATTTTCACCCAAAAAAAATTCTTTTAAAATGTCCAAAAATCGCAATTTTTGGCATTTTTTCAAAATTTTTTTGAAGTTTTCCATCCAAAAAATCTCTGTTTTTCCCGCTGCTCGAAACCCTCAGTTTTTGCAGATTTCCCTGCTGGAAATGCTCGATTGCATTGAAATTATCACTGAAGAATTCAAATCTCCAAAAATGACGTCTCCGTTCTCATCGCCATCTACCCGACAATCAATCACTTATATTCAAGCGAAAATCGACGGAATTGACAAATTTTCGCGAATTTTCCATTCGATTCCACTTTTGAGCACAATGTCATCGAAACCACTCTCTTAAAACTGCAAATTTCTCGAAATTTTCGACATTAAAAATTTTTTAAATTCCCAAAAAATCACAAATTTCTGTCAAATTTTCAAGATTTTCCACCCACCAAAAAAAGCTCTGAAAATGCAATTTTTTCAGTCAAAAGTTGCCGAAAAAACCAGATTTACTCCTAAAAGGACACAAAATTTTGCTCTGTTTTCCTCAAAAATGCACAAAAATTACATATTTTTGAGCTTTTTTAAAGGTATTATCAAGCAAAAAAAATGAATTTTTTGTAAAATTGAGTATTTTTCAGCTTTTCTGGCCTAAATTGGCAATTTTTAGCCTAAAAATGGCCTAAAATTTCAATTTCAATTTTTAAATGAAATTTTACTTTAAAAAGCCCATTTTTCTCATTTTTCAGTCAAAACTGGCCAGAAAATCAAATTTTTGAGATTTAAATGGGAAAATATTGATTTTTAAAAAAAATTTTTTTTCACCTAAAACTGCCCAATTTACCCCCCAGAAAATCTTATTTTAGCACATTAAAAAACCCATAAGTCACGAAAATTCCATTTTTCCGTCCGAAAATGCTCAAATTCAACTTTTTGAGGTAATTTTGAAGATTTTTATATGTGGAAAACTGGCAAAAAAAATTTTTTGGCAATTTTTCGCCTAAAAATGGCCTAAAATTTCAATTTTTCAATGAAATTTTCGCGAATAATGCTCTAATTTTAAGCCAAATCCGCAAAAATCGTGGTTTTTCCATACTTTTTCGCTCAAAAAAGCGAAATTCTTTGGAAAATTGTGGGTTTTTAAAATCAATTTTCCCCAAGAAATAAGCTGAAAGTATGGGAAATATCCGATATTTTCCATATTTTTGCATAAAAATGCTGAAAAGCCTTAAAAAATCTCACTTTTTTCCGCCTAAAAAGCCCCCAAAAATCTTTTTTTTTTCACTTTTTTTTCTAATTTTTCCAATTTCCGTCCCCAAAATCCTCCACTTTTTATTGTTCATTTTTGTTGAATTTTCACTTTATTTTTCCGCTTTTTCTCTGTTTTTCCCCTCATAATTTATCCTTTTTTACATGCAAATCCCATTTTTTTGTTGATAAATTCAATTTTTTTGAAATTTTTTAAAATTGAAAATCCTATATGTTTTTATCGTTTTTCCAGCGATTTTGTATCTTTTTTTTTCTAAATTTTCCGATTTTCACACAAATTTTTGAATTCAGCTTGCCGAGAGTTCAAAATAAGTATAATCATGACTAGGTTCCGAGAAATTTGAAAATTTCTGGGTCTCGGCACGAAATCCCCGGGTTACTGTAGGTTTTCGTGGTGGGACCCAATTTTTTCAAAAATTTTCAGAACCTGGTCATGATTATACTTAAAGGAAAGCTCTCGGCGAGCTGAATTTGAATTTTTCACTAATTTTGCGAAAATTGAAATTTTCTAAAAATTTTGGGTCTCGAAGCGAAAATTTTGGAAAACTCAATTTTTCGGATTTTTCAAAAAAAAAAAAAAAAAAGTTTTATCGAAAATTAAGCTTTGTATTAACCACTTTTAGCAGAATAACAGTCAGGTTCCGAAAAATTTGAAAAAAGTGTGTCCCGCCACCAATTTCCCCGGGGTTACTGTAGGTTTTCGTGACGGGACCCAAATTTTCAGAACCTGGTCATGATTATACTTAAATGAAAGCTCTCAGCGAGCTGAATTCGAATTTTATACTAATTTCGCGAAAATTGAAATTTTCTAAAAATTTTGGGTCTCGAAGCGAAAATTTTGGAAAACTCAATTTTCCGAATTTTTCAAAAAAATAAAAGTTTTATCGAAAATTAAGCTTTGTTTTAACCACTTTTAGCAGAATAACAGTATGTTTCAAAAAATTTGAAAAAAGTGGGTCCCGTCACGAAATTCCCGGGTTACTGTAGGTTTTCGTGACGGGACCCAAATTTTCAGAACCTGGTCATGATTATACTTAAATGAAAGCTCTTAGCGAGCTAAAATTGAATTTTTCATAATTTTGAGTAAAAAGTTTTAAAAAAATCCGAAATTTTGGGTCTCGAAGTGAACAAATTCCAAAAATTTCGTTTTTTTTTGCAGCTGGAGTTATGACAGATCCATCGACAAGCTCAAACAGTGTCGGATGGTGGGAATGGTTGGGATGGAAAGGTTCACCGTCATCAATTCCAGGCCGTCAAGCTCCGCCGCCGCACACGGAGCCATCTACAGTACCCACGACAAGTGTCGTTGCAGTTATGGAGCCAAAAGTGATAGAACACGTGGAAATTGTGCCAATGACCGGATGGGAACGATTGAAATCAATTTATGAACGGGAAAATTCAATGGAAAAAGATGTTACTTTTAGGGTACAGCGGCAGACAGATTTTTTTCGGCGAAAAACTGCAAAAAACAGGGTTTTAACCAATTTTCGCATTGAAAATCGTGAAATTCAGCCTTGAAAACCTCAAAAACAAGTTAAAACGCAAGGTTTTACCCTAAAAATTTGAATTCCCGCCGCCCACATGATGCAAGTGCGCTCCAGTGATAAAATGTCGGAAAATGGTGTTTTTTGATAATTTTCAGCAATTTTCGCAAGGAAAATCGTGAAATTCAGCTTTGAAAACCTCAAAAACGCAAGGTTTTACCCTAAAAATTGAATTCCCGCGGACCGTGTGAGGCAAATGTGCTCCAGTGATAAAATGTTGAAAAATGACAATTTTTAGCGGTTTTCAACAGTTTTAGTATCAAAAAACGAGGATTTTGTGAAATTTTGACTTGAATACATCAAAAACTAGTCGAAGTCACGTTCTTAACCTGAAATTTCAAATTTCCCGCCGACCACATGTTGCAAATGCGCTCCAGTGATAAAATGTCGGAAAATGGAATTTTTAGTCAATTTTCCACATTTTCCGCTATAAAAATAGAGATTTTACCGAAATTTTGCCTCGAAAACATCAAAAACTAGTCGAAATTCACGTTTTTAACCTAAAAATTCGAATTTCCCGCCGACCACATGTTGCAAATGCGCTCCAATGATAAAATGCTGAAAATTGAGGTTTTAGGCGATTTTCCACATTTCCGCATTAAAAAACGTAGATTTTCTCAATTTTTGGCTCAAAATCCTTGAAAACTAGTCAAAATTCACGATTTTAACATAAAATTTCGAATTTCCCGCCGCCGCCCACATGATGCAAGTGCGCTCTAGTGATAAAATGTCGGAAAATGGTGTTTGTTTTGGTAATTTTCAGCAATTTTCGCAATGAAAATCGTGAAATTTAGCTCCGTAACCTTCAAAAAATTAGTTAGACGCTACAAATTTAACCTAAAAATTCGAATTTCCGGCGGCGGACCACACATGGTGCAAATGCGCTCCAGTGACAAATATCCCCCATTTTTCGAGCAAATCTGGTCGTTTTCTCAATAGGGCGCGTTTACACTATCGGCAGGAAATTCAAATTTTCGATTAGAAAAAAAGATTTTTTTTCAGCGGTTTTTAAGAGGTTTTCGATGCAAATTTTGGGTTTTAATTGACTTTTAGCAAATTTTAATCAATTTTCAGGTAGTTCGGATGTCATTTTTGGGTGGTTTTCTTGTCGGTGGAGCAACAGGATATGCACAAGCACGTCACGCGTACGAAACGAATAATGTCGGCCGCAAATATCTGAGCCCCAGTGATGCGGTAAAGCGGAAAATCGATTACGCGATTGTGCGGTTTGCGAAAGGCGGATTTGGTGTCGGATTCAAATGTGCACTTATTTCTGGATCTATTGTGTACGGTTTTTGGATTCAGCTCGTCGAGAGCTTCAAAACAAGTATAATCATGACTAGGTTCGGAGGAGTTTGAAAAAAGTTGGGTCCCGCCGCGAAGATTACTGTAGTTTTGCAGTTTTCGCGGCGAGACCCAAATTTTCTCAAAGTTAACAGAATATGGTCATGATTATACTTAAATGAAAGCTCTCGACGAGCTGAAGTCGAATTTAAAGGTTAATTTTCTGAAAATAGAAAAATTTCGGGAAATTTTGGGTCTCGGAGCGAAAAAGCGAAAACTTAAATGTTTTCAAACTTTGTGTCAGAAATAGTTTTGTACGAAGCTTACTTTTTCAGCATAAGTTTGTATGTGGTTATGACAATGGTTTGAAAAATTTTGAAAAAATTCGGGTCCTGCGACGAAACTCTACAGTACCCCCCTGGAATTTCGTGGCGGGACCCAACATTCACAGAACCTTGCCATGATTATACTTAAATGAGAGCAGCTCTCGGTGAGCTGAATTCGAATTCCGTACTGAATTTTTTTTTAATTTGAAAAAAAAATTAAATTTTGGGTCTCGAAGCGAAATTTTTTAGAAAAACTCAATATTTTCGTAAAAATTTGTTTTTTTTAAAGTAAGCTTCACTTTAAGCACTGTGAGCATGATAATAGTCAGGCTCTAAAACATTTGGGGATCTCGCCGCGAAAATCTACAGTAATCTGGGGGGATTTTCGCGGCGGGACCCAAGTTTTCTCAAAGTTAACTGAACCTGGCCATGATTGTACTTAAATGAAAGCTCTTAGCGAGCTGAACTCAAATTTTCTGATAGTTTCAAGTTTTAATTCGAATTATTTGATTTTTTTTTTTTAATTTCAAAAAAAATTCAAAAAAAAATTTTTTTTTTTTCAATTTTTTTTTCATTTCAGATTCCTGGCGACACACATCACCGCGTATCGTGACAAATTCGCCTCCTGGTATTTTCCGGCAATTTCAGGTGCGACGGCATGCCTGCTTCACACAGGTATTAGGCGATTAGGTTGACAAATTTTCGCAATTTATAGCATCAGTCGGCGGTGTTTTCACGTTTCCTATTGGATTACTTGGATCGATGAAGGCTGTCGGATTGGGTGTCACGTCGGGGTAGGATTTGTTGGAAAATTTGGAGAAATTTTTTTTTTTTTTTTTTTGGATTTTTTTAATTTTCGAAAAAAAAATTTTTTTTTCTTTTTTTTGTTGCTCTGAAATTTTTTTCGATTTATTTTTTTAGCAATAAAATCAATAAATTTGAATTCAGCACACTGTGAGCTTCAAAATAAGTATAAACATGACCAACTCTTCACCAATACGACAAAAGTTGGGTCCCGCCACGAAGTCCCCCCGGGTTACTGTAGCCTTTCGTGGTGGGACCCAAATTGGGCATGATTATACTCAAATTGAAGCTCTTAACAAGAAGAATTCAATTTTCCTAATAGTTTTCATTTAAATTCAACCGGGAATTTTTTTTTTGCGAAAAAATGGCAATTTTTGGGAAAAAGTAATTTTTTTTTCGGTTTTTTTTCAACTGTTGTTTCAATTATAAATTAAATTTGATTGTACATATCTGTAAATTAATATTATTCGGCTCCTTGAAAATAGTATAAATTTGACCGTTTAATTTAAAAAAAAAAGGGTTTTTCTGCATATTTTCGAAATTGTTCACATTTTCCCCCCAAATCTAATAAAATATTTGAATTCAGCTCGCCGAGAGCTTTGATTTAAGTATAATCATGACCAGGTTCCAAAAATTCCGAAAAAGTTGGGTCTCGCCCCACGAAAACTACAGTACCCCGGAAATTTCGTGGTGGGACCCAACTTTTTTCAAATTTCTTGGAACCCAGGCATGATTATACTTAAATGAAAGCTCTCGGTGAGCTGAATTCGAATTTATTGTTAGTTTTCTAAACAAATTCGAAAAAAAAAATTTTTTTCAATAATTCCAAAAAAAAAAATTTTTTTTTCAAAATTTTCCCAAAAATTCCAAATTTTTTCCAGCCTAACACTATCAGCAGTTGTCCATCTCTACGCAATGGCAATCGATAAACCGGTCAACGACGCGTATCGCCTATTCAAACGGGACTATGAAAAAGAGCTGAAATCGGCGTCGGAATGGGATTCCCGGGTGTCAGAGCTGATGGAAAGAGAGCAAATCACGTGGAGACAGCAGGCGGTGAAGAAGCTTAAGCAACAGGATCACGAGAAAATGGCCATTTTTGATGATTAATTTAATTATCTGAATATTTTTTTTTTTTTTGAATTTTTCAAGTTTTCCCCGTAATTTTAGGCATATTTAGACGTTTTTCCGTTGTTTTTTATATGAAAATTGGTTATTTTTGCTTAAAAACTGTATTACTTCATGTTAATGGCGAAATTGCTCTGGAAATCTGCGAAAAATTTCTTAAAATCGGTAAAAAACTTGCTTGTCCAAAAGGAGTACACCGATTTGTTCTGCAAACGCGCTCCGCTAGACTAGTGTAATTTAAATACAAAAAAATATACAATTTTTCGATTTTTATTCAAAAATAAATATATAATCACATATCTGGCGAGGGATGGTAAACGAACGAAGGGAGACAATAAAATAATTAATTTAAATTTTTTTCGACGAAAAAAAAAACGAAGAGAATATCGACCCATAGAAGTTGCGGAGCACAAAGAGCCATTTTAAGGGCTTAAGCGCGGCTTCTCGTGAATTTTCCCCAAATGTGGAGCACGAACACGGAAGCGATGAAGACGAGCGACATGACGAGCACTGGAACTGGTCCGATCTTCAAGCCGGTCGAATCCTCGGTGTAGAAGCGCCAGAGCCCTCCGTTGTTGCCTCCGGCGCGAGCACGAGCCGGTGCGGCGGCTGCTCCTGAAAAATTTGGCGGGTTTTGTGGGTAAAAATCGATATTTTTCCAGTTAAAATACCTCCTTTGCGTTGGCGAACTCCTCCGGTGGTTGGTCGTGGGCTGCGTCCAGAATCGGCCATTTTTCTGTAAAAATTAGATTTTGGTGGGGAAAAATGAGGGAAAAAACCAAAAAATAAAGAAAAGCAGTGAATTTTGTGGAAAATTAATTTTCTGTCATTTTCTGAGGATTTTTAGTGAATTTATGGAATAAAAGAGCTTTTTTAGAACTTTAAATGCACAAAATCGATGAAAAACACAAGAAATTAGATATTTTGACTTTCTTCACTTGCTGCACGATTTTTAGGCGATTTATTGGCGAATTTAATGATTTTTGGGCCTAAAATATCTTCAAAAATGTCTGAAATTTATGAAAAATGCGAAAAACCGGGCGAAATATAAATGAAATCAGACAGGCAGCCGTCCGACAGACACACCGCGGCGGCGAACAAACGAAAAACCTCCGACGGGGTGAGTACGGTGTGTGGCTTGGCATGATGCCAAGCGGGTTGCAGTTCGATTTCGTGTGTACCCCTTATGTGTGGCGGCGTATGATGAAGGGGGCACATACGCCCGGCGTGCAGGTCGGTACGCAAACACCGTGACGCACAGATGCACACGAAGAGAGACTCGACGGAGACACGTTGTAGTTTTTGGAGAGTGGCGGGGTTTTCGTCTCAATTTATATTTATTTTTGACGATTTTTTCGGCGGAAATGTTAATAAATATTAATTTTGTTTGAATTTTCATTGATAATTAGGCATTTTCTTCCTAAAATAGTGGAAAAATACCCCCGAAAATACCGTTTTACTTCCCACTAAACATTTAAATGCATTTTAAAGCATTTTCCTTTCAGAAAATCGAAAAACCATGGGCAAGCTCACCAAGGAAGAGGAACTTCTGCTCTCGAGCTACTCGGCGACCAGCTCCACCAAGGGAAACCTCTTCTTCTACCTCAACGCGTTGATCATCTCCATCGCCCCGCTCTACCTCTTCTACGGAGTTCACCAGATGGAGGTTAGCCGGAAATTCTATCGGCTAGGAAAACCTTGTGAAACGCATTAAATTTTCAGATCCAAGACTCGCTTGTCGTGTGGGGACTCTCTGCCGTCGGCACTGCCTACCTCCTGTCCCTGGCCTGCAAAAACCAGAAGTGCCTTCTCAAGCATCAGTGAGGGTTTTTTTGAATTTTTAAAAATCGGAAATCGATTTTTCACCCCAATAAAAACCCCCAAAATTTTCAGAATCGTGATGAAGCGCGGATCAGCTGTGGAACGCGAGATCAGCGGACAATATGCTGCTGACAAGAAAATGACTGTTAAGGAGAAGGAGGAGCGCGCGCTTTTCCGCAAAAACGAGGTCGCCGACACCGAATCCACCTACTTGTCGGTCTTCTACACAAACTCGCTCTACTTGACCATCATGCTCGTCTCGGCGTTCTTCTTGCTCGCCAACGTGGCTCCAGTCTTCAACTTGCTCATCTCCACCATCGGATCCGCCGGACTCGTCGCCTTCCTCTCCACCGCTAAGAACTAAGCGATCTTTACAAACGGGACCCCCCTTTTTTTTCTCAAAAAGTTTCATGTATTTATCATAAAAAACGAAAGTTTAATTTATTTTTCCCCACCACCCACCCGCAGATTTTTTGTATAATAAATCCCAAAAACTAAAAATGTTTATTTTTTTCTTTTTTCCCAAGAATTTCAGGTTTATAATCCAGTCCAAGCTGCTTTTTTAATATGATTCTGCTCGTCCAAGAGAACTACACAGCTGTTGGGGCAACTGCGCTCCACTGAACAATTATTTTAGCGCGATTTTCTGATTTTTAACATTAAGAACAGCATTTTTCGATAAAACGCCATATTTCATACCATTTTCAGCGATTATAATTAATATTAAACGATTAAAATCGATTTTCGCCAGCGAAAAACACCAAAAATTAAATTTTCACCTCAAGACCAGGTGCTGCAAATGCGCTCTAGTGATAATTAGTTGAAAAACACGGGATTCTGTTAAAATATATGATTGTCTAGTTACAAAATTTGTGAAAAATGAAAAAAAAATTAATTTACAAAGTTTTTCTCATTAGAGCGCGTTTGAGGCATGCGGTCGGCGAGAAACTTGAATTTTAATTGATTTTTAGTGATTTTTAAGTAACAAAGTGTTTAAAAAAAGAAGAAAAATTCAAATTTCCCATGCAAGAAATTTTCCATCAAAAAATCGGATTTTCAGATGCTCTCGGAGGAGCCCTACGAAACGTATCACCCGGAATTTCCAGATCCAGAGATTCGACGAATAGCTCTAAAAAGCTCGGCAGTCGTCGAGCTGCTCCGAATCGAATCACCATCTTCATTTTTCTGCCGTCCCGTCGATCATGTCACCGATGATCAATTATTGATTCGCGAACCGTACCGCCTAACAACTCGAATTATCGATTTTTCGGCGGGAAACATGGCGATGGCTCCGCTCCGGCCACGTGTATTCGCTCGATGTTTAATTTTGAAAAATTTGGAGCTTATCGAGGCCGCCCGGATTTTTTTCATCGATTCTGCGGTCACTGCTAATGTTTCGTGGAAATGTCTGTTTCAAATTGATGAAAATCTCAAATTTCACCCATGGCAGGCGATGCATTGCACTTTGGGACGTTTGGTGCACCTTTCGGTCTGATTTTTAGCACTTTTTAACCCAGAAATTCAAATTTCCCGCCGATCGCATGTTGTAAATGCGCTCTATAGAGCAAAAATGTGTGCATTTTTCCTGATGAAAATCCACGGATTTCTGGCTGGCTTACCTCATAAATTATTGAAATGGAAGAGTTATTGCCGAACTAGGCCATTTTGGCTCGGCCATATATGGGGTAGATTTACGGCGCGTTGCGTGTCGCGTCGCGGTTCGATTTTAGTTATAAAACTAATGCGTTTGTCCGTGTGGAGTACACGGCTTTCCCACGCGTTGTCCGGCAGGCGATTGTCAATGGAGCGCGAAAAATTCGAGGAAGAAGACCAGAACCCCGTGAGAAATTCAAATTTCCCGCCGTTGCAAATGCGCTCCATGGCAAAAATGTGCATTTTTCCTGATGAAAATCGTAAAAAATTGACTGGAAAACTATAAAATAGAGATTTCCATCTGAAAATTCAAATTTTCAAACGAAATATTGAAAGTGCGCTCCATTGAGAAAAACCGGACATTTGAATTTTTGAGAGGAAATTGGGGTTTTTGATGGTTTTTTAACCTAAAAATGCTATTTTTCAGCTAAAATTGACCTGAAAAATACGAAAAAATCCAACAATAAACGGAGATTTTTCATTGGAGCGCACTTGCAACACGCAATCTGAATTTGAATTGCCCGCCAAAAATGTTTTTAAACAATTTACAAAAAAAAAATCGATTTTTTGAAAATTATTGATTTTTCAAAAATTATCGATTTTTTCAGGACTCATGGACAGACACCCAGTGCACCGAATTTCGAAATATTGTCTCTAAATTTGCAAAATTTCAAATTACCGCCAACCAGTGTGACGTGGATTTTCGCTCGGACCGCCCGTCTCTTCTCGTGAACCTGTACGGATTGCCAAATGGAACAGAAATCGATAAAAAAGTGGCGATCGAGGAGATTTGCGCGGTTTCTATGCAAAATGTTATGGTCTCTCAATTTCCCACTAATTTTATGGGTATAATTTTTGAATTTTTGGAAAAAAAAAATTTCGCGAAAATTTCAAAAACCCGAAAAACCCGAACAAAGTTTATATAACATTCGAATTCAGCACGCCGAGAGCTTTGATTTAAGTATAATCATGACTATGGGTTACGAGTAATTGGGTCCCACCACGAAAATCCCCGGGGTTACTGTAGTTTTTCGTGGTGGGACCCGGAAAATTTTCAAAATCAATGGAATCTGGTCATGATTATACTTAAATGGAAGCATTCAAACAGCTGAATTTGAATTTCATAGTTTTGTTTTAAAAAAATGAAAAATTTCCGAAAAATTTGGGTCTCGCCACGAAACCCCGAAATTTTTGGTTTTTCCGCTATTTTTTTGGTTTAAAACATGGAATGTGTTTAAAATGTCATAAAAAACTAATTTTTCTCAAACATTATCTAAAAAAAAATCGAAATTTGGATTAGTTTTTCATAGAAAATGTCAAAAAAGGAATAAAAAATTCAAAAATTTTTGTAAAAATCAAATTCACTACATTTCTAGCTTCAATTTAAGTATAATAATGACCAATTTTGCTAGAATTTGAACAAAAAATCGGGTCCCACCGCGAAAACTACAGTACCCCTGAGGTTTTCGTGGCGGGACCCAACTTTTTTAAAGATTTAGCAAAAAAGGTCATGATTATATTCAAATTGAAGCTCTCAGTGAGACACAATCAGTCGAAATATGAATTTTCAGAAAAAAATTAATTTTGAAAAATTTTGGTTAAAAAAAAAAAAATAAAAACATTTTTTTTTTTTTTGAAAATTTTTTTCCAGTCAATCCCAAGCTCGAGGAGCTCGACAAAGAGCAAGACCACCTCGACGTGATTCTTCTCGAAGAGTTCCGCCGGGACCTCCCAGCCGACTGGGCTCACGAGCCGCCTGCCGATTACCGTGAAGACGACGCCGACTGGGATATACTGCAGTGCCACGTGGCAGAATGGAATGACACGGCACTCGAGCAATTCCGAAGAGCCGATGGAAGCTTTTGGGCGATGCTCGAGCCGAGTTGCACCGTATCACCCTGGGAAATGCACGTTACACCGATTTTGGCACCGGAAAAGATGTCTGGTACGGTGGAAATTGAACAATTTTGCTCGAAATTCTGCTTAAACTCGCGAAATAAAGCGAAAAATTGAGTAAAATGGCGAAAATTGACCCAGAAATTTGAAATTTCCCGCCGACCGCATGTTGTGCAAGCGCGCTCCAATGAGAAAAGGGATAGCGGAGCATCGTACTGAGCACAATTCGAATTTTTTCAGATAATGAACATTGGATTTTCGAGCAGCTCGTAAAAAACTCGGAAAATCAGCAAAAAATCGACGATTTCTACTCGAACCTCAAGAATCAGCGGCCGCTAGAGATGGAAGAAATGTTAGAAAATTTCGAATTTTCAGTGAAAAATGTGAAAAATATGCGGAAATCGATTAAAACCTGAAAAATTATGCTAAAAAATCGATAAGTTCGCCGAAAATTTGAACTTGGCGCTGTTTTATCGATGGAGCGCATTTTTAACGGCGAAAGATTGAATTTTCCGCCAAAAATCGATGTTTTGAAGTTTTTCTCAATAGAGCGCACTTTCAACAGCGAGAAATTTGAATTTTCCACCAAAAATCGATTTTTAAAAGTTTTTCTCAATAGAGCGCACTTTCAACAGCGAAAAAATTGAATTTTCCACCAAAAATCGATTTTTTAAAGTTTTTCTCAATAGAGCGCACTTTCAACAGCGAAAAAATTGAATTTTCCACCAAAAATCGATTTTTTAAAGTTGTTCTCAATAGAGCGCATTTTCTACAGCGAAAAATTTGATTTTTCGTCAAAAATCGATGTTTTTGCTTTTTTCCCAATAGAGCGCATTTTCAACAGCGAAAAAATTGAATTTTCTACCAAAAATCGATTTTTTAAAGTTTTTCTCAATAGAGCGCATTTTCTACAGCGAAAAATTTGAATTTTCGCCAAAAATCGATTTTTTAAAGTTTTTCTCAATAGAGCGCACTTTCAACAGTGAAAAATTGAATTTTCCGCTAAAAATCGATGTTTTTGCTTTTTTCTCAATAGAGCGCATTTTCAACAGCGAAAAATTTGAATTTTCCGCAAAAAATCGATGTTTTGAAGTTTTTCTCAATAGAGCGCATTTTCACCAGCGAAAAATTTGAATTTTTCGCCAAAAATCGATTTTTTGAAGTTTTTCTCAATAGAGCGCATTTTCAACAGCGAAAAAATTGAATTTTTCGCCAAAAATCGATTTTTTGAAGTTTTTCTCAACAGAGCGCGATTACACCAGCGAAAAATTTGAATTTTCCGCAAAAAATCGATGTTTTGAAGTTTTTCTCAATAGAGCGCATTTTCACCAGCGAAAAATTTGAATTTTTCGCCAAAAATCGATTTTTTGAAGTTTTTCTCAATAGAGCGCATTTTCAACAGCGAAAAAATTGAATTTTTCGCCAAAAATCGATTTTTTGAAGTTTTTCTCAACAGAGCGCGATTACACCAGCGAAAAATTTGAATTTTCCGCAAAAAATCGATGTTTTGAAGTTTTTCTCAATAGAGCGCATTTTCACCAGCGAAAAATTTGAATTTTTCGCCAAAAATCGATTTTTTGAAGTTTTTCTCAATAGAGCGCATTTTCAACAGCGAAAAAATTGAATTTTCCGCCAAAAATCGATTTTTTGAAGTTTTTCTCAATAGAGCGCATTTTCAACAGCGAAAAAATTGAATTTTCCGCCAAAAATCGATTTTTTGAAGTTTTTCTCAATAGAGCGCATTTTCACCAGCGAAAAACCGATTTTTCTATTTAAATTTTTTCCAGAAAATTCGCCCTCCAAACCGGCCGAACCTACGTGATGGCAACCATCAAAAATCGCCAAAAATCGTCGGCTCAATGGCTCCGTTGCGAGATTATCGATTTTTTGCCGAACGCCAACGTGGCTCTTCGCTACGTGGATCTGGGAACACGTGGCATCCTGAAGCTCAAAAATTTGCACCGAATGCACATTGAGCACACAAAAATCGCGCCGGCTTGCATTGAAATTGGCCGATTTCTCGACGACGATTTATCGATGGCCGACAGCGAAATGGAGTGGAATACACATTTTTGGCGTGAAATTGTACCCTATGACGTGCCGATCGTTGTCGGACCCGATATGGGTGAGAAATTTACGGATTTCTCTCTGGAAAAGCGACAAAAATGCAATTTTTGCATGTTCCTGTGCGCTCCATTGATAATTTTACCCGAAATCACAGAATTTTACCAAAACTTCACTATTTAACTCAAAAATTCAAATTTCGCGCCGAGAACACCTGAAATTTTGGTTTTTTAACTGAAAAATTCGAAATTTTCATGGGATTTCGCCGATTTTGCAAAATTTCAAATTTCCCGCGCCGGCGGCCTCGTGTCCCAAATGCGCTCCATTGACAAAAATTCTCCTGCGGAACAATTCGATCGATTTTCAGGGGAAAATGCGCTCCATAGCTAATTCGCGCGAATTTTCGTCAAAAATCGATAATTCCCATGTGCGGAATATATCGGAGCATCGTAAAAATCAATAATTTTCCAATCATTTCAGAATTCCTGGAAACCGGCAAACTGCAATTCTCGCAGATTCGGGTCGCCGGCGACGAAGACGACGAAAATTTGCTCGATAAAATCCCGTCGCCGTCGCCGTTTTTCACTGAACGATCCGACGATTTACGTACCCAGAAAGAGGATGATGATGATGGAAATGTTAGCGACGATAAGGATAGCGGATGATTTTATTGATTTTTTCGCATTTCTCCCGTGAAAAATTGCAAAAAAAAAATCGATAATCCACTTGCCCGAGAGGAGTACAAAATCGATAACATAATTTTTTCCTGTTTTTTGTCATGTATTTTATAATATCGATCTCCTCCTCGTTTTAACGATCTGTTTGTTTTACGTGAACGTGTTAAATTATCGATTTTTTACGATAAAAATCAATAAATCAATATTTATTCCAATGGAACAAGCAGACACGTGTATTTTCCAGCGATTAGCGTAGTTTTCATATCTTCCGAAAGTGGGTCATCGGATTGTTGTGGCTGGATTACGAATGTTGGGATCTGGAAATTATCGATTTTTTGGTAGAAAATAAATACTTTTAGTGAAAATTTTGAAAATTTTGACCAGGCGTAGGTTTAGGCTTGGGCTTAGGCTGAGTCAGGCTTAGGGCTTAGGCTTGGTGTCAGTGACGAGCGTGAGCTCTCGACAACCAACTCGACAACCAAACCGGGATTAAGTTGAAATACTTCCCTTGTTAGGAACAAACCCAATTTGAATAAATCATAGGAAATCCCCCCAATCCGACAAGCCTAAGGGCCCGAAAAACATACTAGGATTCGGGCCCTTAGGCTTGTCGGATTGGGGATTTCCTATGATTTATTCAAATTGGGTTTGTTCCTAAGTCTAAATAACCCTTTTTCTTTTCTTTTGCGCTCCAAGCGCAAGGAAAAACCTTCTTGTAGACTTTTTAAGAGGGTTTCTTATATTTTATTAAAATCGGTTAGGCTTGGGAAACTACAAAAAATTGAAAATAAAATTCTAGATCTAAAAATTGCAGTTTTCTCTCTGGATTTCTCAAGGCTTCTGGACAATATTCATGAACACTCTGGCATTTTTTTGCCATTTCCGGCTCTGTCGGCGAATAGTTTTTTCGGCAACGATGGCTCAATTCGCCACTTGTTTTATGTCTGGGTGCTCTATTATAGGTTCCATATGTTTTACCCCATCCACTGAAATGAATTAAAATAGAGAAATTCCCTATTTTGGAAAAAAAAGCTCGATCGATATATACACCGTTTTCCCGTTTGCGGTTCGCCTTTCCCGTCATGACGGGGGAGGCGATGACGTGCATATCGTCCTCGCTCGTCTCTTCTACGATCGATAGGTGTTCCCAGTAACCTGCATTCTTTCCACTGCAACTAGCGGAACCCGTGAGTTGTCCGTATATCCAGAAGATGACCTCCCTTCATATTGTTGTCCCACTATCTGTCAGGGTCCTGCGAAAGCGAATCTCTGGCCTGGCGGAGGGCCAACTAACTCTCTCCCTCAAGCCTTCGGGTGCTTCCTGGGTTATCGGTGAATTTTTGGGATCTGCCAGGGACCTGCGAAAGCAAATCTCTGGCCTGACGGAGGGCCAGCTAACTCTCTCCCTTAAGCCTTCGGGTGCTTCCTGGGTTATCGGTGAATTTTTGGGTCTGTCAGGGTCCTGCGAAAGCGAATCTCTGGCCTGGCGGAGGGCCAACTAACTCTCTCCCTCAAGCCTTCGGGTGCTTCCTGGGTTATCGGTGAATTTTTGGGTCTGTCAGGGTCCTGCGAAAGCGAATCTCTGGCCTGGCGGAGGGCCAACTAACTCTCTCCCTCAAGCCTTCGGGTGCTTCCTGGGTTATCGGTGAATTTTTGGGTCTGTCAGGGTCCTGCGAAAGCGAATCTCTGGCCTGGCGGAGGGCCAACTAACTCTCTCCCTCAAGCCTTCGGGTGCTTCCTGGGTTATCGGTGAATTTTTGGGTCTGTCAGGGTCCTGCGAAAGCGAATCTCTGGCCTGGCGGAGGGCCAACTAACTCTCTCCCTCAAGCCTTCGGGTGCTTCCTGGGTTATCGGTGAATTTTTGGGTCTGTCAGGGTCCTGCGAAAGCGAATCTCTGGCCTGGCGGAGGGCCAACTAACTCTCTCCCTCAAGCCTTCGGGTGCTTCCTGGGTTATCGGTGAATTTTTGGGTCTGTCAGGGTCCTGCGAAAGCGAATCTCTGGCCTGGCGGAGGGCCAACTAACTCTCTCCCTCAAGCCTTCGGGTGCTTCCTGGGCTATCGGTGAATTTTGGGCGGTCGTTGTTGGGTGCCGCATGTCTTCGACCCTCGCTAAGTTTGAGGGAGCCGGGTAAAACCGCACGTTCGAATGTTCTCTAACCCAACTCGAGCTTCGGGGCTTGCGGGCTAGGTCTGCCTAGGATAGGCTAGGTCTGCCTAGGATAGGCTAGGGCTGCCTAGGGTAGGCTAAGTCTGCCTAGGGTAGGCTAAGTCTGCCTAGGGTAGGCTAAGTCTGCCTAGGGTAAGCTAGGGCTGCCTAGGGTAGGCTAAGTCTGCCTAGGGTAGGCTAAGTCTGCCTAGGGTAGGCTAAGTCTGCCTAGGGTAGGCTAGGGCTGCATAGGGTAGGCTAGGGGCTGGCTAGGGCTGGCTAGGGCTGCCTAGGGCTGCCTAGGGGCTGGCTAGGGCTGCCTAGGGGCTGGCTAGGGCTGCCTAGGGTAGGCTAGGGCTGCTTAGGGTAGGCTAGGGCTGCCTAGGGTAGGCTAGGGCTGCCTAGGGTAGGCTAGGTCTGCCAAGGGTAGGCTAGGGCTGCCTATGGTAGGGTAGGTCTGCCTAGGGGGCTGGCTAGGGCTGCCTAGGGGGCTGGCTAGGGCTGCCTAGGGGCTGGCTGCCTAGGGGCTGGCTAGGGCTGCCTAGGGGCTGGCTAGGGTAGGCTTCAACTTAGGCAGTATAAGTCTTCAGGTATAAGATGGAAAAATGGGATTTTTTTTTTCAATTTTTGACCGCGAATTTGTTACCTTAGTCTCCGGTTCACCGAAGATACTCTTATTCCACCAATCGGTCTCATTGATTCCTGAAAATTTGATGAAAATCATCTTTTTGTGTATTTTTCCAATCAATAGTTCCTCGCGATTCTTGTAATTTTTCCAAATTTGTTTGGCGGCGAGTACCGTTGGTTTGATGCCGGAAACTATGATTGAGAATCTGGAAAATTATCGATTTTTTTGTTCAAAATTATTGATTTTCTCTCCCACCTGTCTCTGCTAACTTTTTCCCTATCGATACCCTCGCAAATTAGCTCAAATTTCATCGAATTTCCGGCTTTAACAATTGCAAAAGTGGGCAATGTGTTGAAAATCCCGGACCGTGTGGATTTAAATTTCACCAGAAGATCCATTGATTCATTGTTTTGAATTTCGATTGGAATTTCTTGTTTTCGTGGTTCCGCGTCGAATGTTACCTGGATAATTGACAAAAATTTCGAGTTTCCGTAACACCGCAACGGCGCTCCATTGAGAAAAATCGATAGAACTTTAAAACTCACCGATTCCGACGGATTAAAGTGCACATTTTTCAATTCCACATCGCTATCCATTGAGAAATGATTGGAATTATCGATTTTTTAGAATAAAGGAAAAGAAATGAAGGAAAAAACAAATACTTAGATTTTAACGTTTATTTAAATTTAAATTTTTTACAAAAAAAAAAAAGAAAATTGTATAAAAAATCAATAATTATGAGTTCTCAGGAGCTCCGTAACCACCGCCACCCGGAGTTTCGATGCATAAAATATCCTGAAAATTTGAAAAATTATCGATTTTTTCAAAACAATTCGTCAAAAATCGAATTTGGTTTTTTTTTTTTGGAATTAATTATCGATTTATTGAACGTTATTTCAGGAGTAAAATTGGGAATTTACTTTGGAGTTTTTCGGAAAAAAATTGCAAAAACTATCGATTTTTCAAGTTTCCAGTAAAATATCGATTTTCCCGCTAAACTCACCCCTTTTTGAATTTCAAAACTCGCTTTCGACCCAATATTTACAGCTCTTCCACCTCGTTTCAGCAAATTCAGACCTCGTTGTCCGGGCTGACCGCCGTGAAGCCCATACGGTTGGAATGCGCTGAAAAACCAACAAATCAATCAGTAGAGCGCGATAGCAACACGCGCTCGATGCGAACTTCAAATTTTAAGCTCAAAGATCATCCAAATCTATGGGTTTCTTATTGGAGCACACATACAACGTGCAGTCGGCGAAACTTGAATTGCCTGCTCAAAAACGTTCAAAGTTCTTCTGAAATGATCGTCGTAAAAAATCATAAAATCAGCTAATTTCTCAATGGAGCGCACTAGTAACAAGCGGTCGGCGCAAAATTTGAATTTTTAATTTTTAGCTTGAAAATCTTCATAATCAAGTGTTTTTCGTTTCAATGGAGCGCACTTACCGTCTCTCAGTCAGCAGACTCAATGTGAGCTTTCTCGTAAACTCCAACTGCCTCACAACTCCATCACCGCCCTCCCATTTTCCACTTCCACCGGATCCATCTCTCAATTTCCATTCCCGAAGTATCACCGGGAACCTGTTCTCCAAAATCTCAGGATCCGTGATTCTTGTGTTCGTCATGTGCGTATGCACTCCACTTCGTCCGTGGAACCCGTTGCCGGCGCCGGCACCGCCGGCAATCGTCTCGTAGTAACCGCAAGTCTCGTCGCCGAACACCAAGTTGTTCATGCATCCTTGACTGGCGGCGACAATGTCAAATGTCTAGATAAATCGATAATTTTAGTTTAGAATTTTGGAAGAAATCGATAATTTTTTTCGAAATTGTTTCGAATTTATTTTTAAAAATTGTTGATTTTTTGTTGAAAAATTGTTGAGTTTAAAAAAATTATAATAGTTCCGAAAAATCGACAATAGAATTCCAAAAAAAAAAAATCCGATACAAACTCCACAGAAATCGATAATTACCGGCAAAAACTTTCAAAAAAAGATAAATTCGATAATTTTTTGGGAATATTAAAAATCGATAATTTTCAATAATTTTTATGTCTCCTAAAAATCGATAATCAAATTTCCCACCTTAAAAATGACATCACAAAGTCTCTGGCTAGTCAGCACATTTCCAGCTACAACCGGGGCAGTTTCCGACGGCGACAGCAGTGTTCCCTCGGGGATCTTTATCTGAATCGGCGCCAAGCATCCGTTATTCAGCGGGATATCCTTCTCGACAAGACATCTCAAACAATAAGTGACCGCCGACATGGTGACTGCTCTCGGAGCATTACAAGAGCTATACGACTCTGGACCAGTACCCGTGAAGTCGAAAATCGCAGTACCCTCCTCTGAATCGATATCTACAGTCAGCTTGATCACTGTTCCATCATCCATAAAGTCTTCCCCAGATAGCTGACTTTTGCCGGTTTTCTCCAGAACCTTCCGTCCAACTTTTTTGAGCATTTCCCTGACACAAAGCTCAGCAGTGTTTTGGATATGTTGCATGTACGCGTGCACAACGTCAAGGGAGTATTCCTCGATGAGACTTGTAACTAGTTGGATTCCCTGGAAAATTTCACATGATGTAATCAAAAAAAAATTGATCTACAAAAGTACAGAAAACATCTAAAAACTTTTTTAGCTATTCGACTATTTCTTGGTTATACCTAAGCTGGTCGAGATAAAGGCTTTTGAAGTTGATCGTCAGCATCATGTCGTCCAAACTTTGACAGTTTATATCTCTGCCAGATTTGAAGCTATCAAGAAGTGATCAAATGCAAACTTATGCAAAAAGAAATATTAAATATTTTGTTAGTTGAAATTTTTTTGATAACATCAAAGACAACCGAGATATAAGCTGCCAAAGTAGAGCAATGGTAGATTACCAAAAAATTACCTTCCGATTGGCAGCGATCTGTGCATTCAAGTCGGCAATATTGTCACTGATATTTCTGGCCGCCGAGCATCCGGGCACTTTTCCAGGGGCTTTAAGAGCATCGATTAGGCGCTGCTCTTGGAAAACTCCTTCATCCACTAGTTTGAAGGAGATGAATGAAGCTCCTTCCTGGAAATTTATAAATTTTTAGCAAAATCTAGGTTAGATTCTAAAATTTTCACATGAAACTCCACACTCCTAGTGGGATCCAATTTCTATTAGGACCCTATAATATCAAGCTAGGTTCCCTCAAATCTCACAGGAATCCTCTAATTTACATTAAAGATCCTTCCACTTTTAACTAGGTTCCTTCAGCGTCTTCTAGGATCTTTTCGCTTTGCCTAGGATATTTCATTTCGTCTTCCGATCCTTCAAAGCTCTAATAGAATCTTTCAATTCATACTAGGATCTTTCAGTATTTACCTAGATTCCGTCCAATTTCATGGAAATCCTTTCATTCACTCCAGGATCTTCCAACTTGTTTTCTAATCCACTAGGCCTTACTGAAATCCTTTCATAACATTTATGATCCTTCATGTCTATCTAAGTTTTTTTCAATTCCTACTAGGCTTCTTCAGCTCCTTCTCTGAACTTTCAACTCCGCCTAGACTCCTGCTGTGATCTCTAGGATCCTAAACGTATTCTTCCGATCCTTCCAAGCCCTATCAGGATCCTCCAGGCCCTCCTAGGAACCTTCAGTTCCGGCCCTTACCTGATCTATATGATGTGCATTTGGTGGCATGCTCCCCGGCACCAGACCCCCAATATCCGCATGATGGCCTCGATTCGCCACGAAAAAGACAGGAGTCTTGTGTCCCTTAAAGAAGACCGGCGTGATAACTGTAAAATCCGGTAGATGACATCCACCGGCTGTCGGATGATTAGCCAAGTAGACATCTCCTTCCTTGATATTCTCGATTCCGCGATGATCGATTTGAAATTTCACAGTATACTGCATCCCGCCGAGATGGACTGGAATGTGTGGAGCGTTTGCGATGAGGCCACCTTCCGGATTGAACAGGGCACACGAGAAGTCGAGGCGTTCCTGAAAGGACAAAAATATGGTACCCATAAGATCCATAGGTACCATGGATGCCATAGATTTCCATGACATCCATGGTTCATAAATATTGACAGCTACATATATATTGTTACGAAAACCCAGAAAACCAGAAAACCTGTAGATTCAATTTCCATATGCACAACGGATTCCATAGATCTCATCAGTTTTATAGATACTAAATTCCGGATATTTCATGGATCCCATAGCTTTTCAATGAATTTACTGGTCAAACCTTGATGTTTGTGGAAATTGCGGTTCTCTGAAGAATCCGTCCCATTTGTTCAGCGATCGACATGAAGCGGTTGCTGAAAATCGCCAATCGGATGGGGTCTACCTGAAAATTGCAAAATTTTTTGTTTTTGATCTAGCAAAACGCGATCGGCGGCGTGAAATTTAAACTTTCAACTGAAAATCTAAAATTAGCGAGGTAATACGACGTTCCCGATGTTCCGAGCGCATTTACAGAATGCGAAAACCTGGATTTTTGCATTTTTCTCAATTTTTCTGAATGGCCGGTCCGAAATTTGAACTTTTGAGTTAAAAATGTGGTCTTCAGCAGGGTTTTCTTATTTTTTCTAACATCTAAGCCTAAGCCTAAGCCTAAACCTGAGCCTAAGCCTCTGCCTAAGCCTAATCCGAAGCCTAATCCTAAGCCAAAGCTTCAGCTTAAACCTACGCCTAATCCTGAGCCCAAGGATAAGCCTAAGCCTAAGCCCAACCAAGCCTAATCCTAAGCCTAAGCTTAAGCTTAAGACTAAGCCTAAGCCCAAGCCTAATCCTAAGCCTAAGCTTAAGCCTAAGCCCAAGCCTAATCCGAAGCCTAAGCTTAAGCCTACGTCTAATCCTAAGCCCAAGAATACGCCTGAAGCTAAGCCTTAGCAAAAGCTTAAACCTAAGCCTAAGCCTAACCCTAAGAATATGCCTAATCCTAAGCCTACGTCTAAATCTAGGCCCGACATTTGAACACACATCAATTTTTGAACTGAAATTCACCTTTCTAGCTATCTTGTCAAAAGAGCGCATTTGATGCCGCTGAGAAATTCAAAATTCAAAATTCAAAATTATAAATTAAAAATGTATTTTTCCACCAACCTCCGTTGTCAAATCCTTCTCCACATCATTTCCAATCTGAAGTTCTACATTTCCGTGCTCGGTAATCGTTACCGTACTTGACGGCTCTATCACTATAGTACTATTCTTATCGATAAGCAAAGCTGGACCATTGATAATCTGCCCGGCAAGCATTTCCTCCAGCAAGTAGACCCCCGTCTCCACAAACTTCAAATTTTCAAAGTAAACCGATGACACAGACTTCAGAACCGCTTGTCTCTGATCTTCAGCCGCCTGCTTGATGGTCTTCTCCACGTGGCACCCCGATTTTCCACGTGTGCGAATTCTGACGTCATCGATGATAATATTACGGTCCTCGAGCACAAATCCGAACTCCCTGCGGTAAGTCGTTCGGAATTCGTCTCTAAAACTCGCAAGATCTTCGGATTTTCCGATATCACAGCTAATCATGATAGCCGTGTCGGTTTTCTCGTATCTCATGTGCATAAAGTATTTGGTTTCGATTTGCGATTCTGTGAAACCTTGGGTTTTAAGTCCGGCCAGGGATTTTGAGCGGAGATCCATGAATTGGGAGTAGAGTTTTGGGAAGTTTTCTGAAAATTTCAAATTTCAGAAGATGATAAATTGTAGAACTTTAAATTCGGCTTCTCAGGCTAAGGCTTGGGCTCAGGTTTTGGTTTGGCGTCAGTGGGGGAGCGTTAGCTCGCTATTTAGGGTTAGGATTACAGCGTTTTTTTCATTTTTCAAAGGGTTCCCATTGGCCGATCAAAGCGAAATTTTACACAGAGACGTATAGGCCACTAAGAAGCTTTCGTGTAAAATTTCAAATTGATTCCATCAAAACTCGCCGAGTTATGGAGCTTAAGGTGTTTTCAAAATGACCCTCAACTATTTTTTAAAATTTTAAAGTTTGGCGTTTTGTCAGTTTTCGGTCTAAGCTCACGAAAATTTAATGACAGCAGGACGGTAGCAGGATAAGGTTTCTTGTGAATTTTGAGCCAATTTCGATTTACAGGAGCCGAGATATTAAGCTTGCAAATTAGACAAAAGTTCGAGTCCGGGTGCGGGCGTCTAAATTTTTTTATGCCCTGTTTTTTGTTCATTTTGAAAACGCGCGTGTAACTTGACGGTGGGTGGATGGATTTTGATGCGGTTTTTTGCTGTCTCTTCAAGAAGCTTGCCCCACCTCTGTATGATTTATTTCAGTAAGATTGGAGCTCTTTGAGCCGAGATATAAAGAGTATTTTCGAGTATCCTCCAAAAATCACGTTTTTTTTCTCATTTTTCGCCTCTTTTTTTTGCAGGAAAATTCGAGTTTTTGCGATTTTTACGAGATTTTTTAGCAGTTTATAGTACTCGACGAGATGCGTCGAAAAACATACAAATCATCCAGATTCGTCAGCTATGAGCTCTTTTAGATAGCTCCAAAGTCAAATTCGCAATTTTGACCTCCCCCCTCCCACTTCGGTGTGTTTTTTTCGTGTTTTTTCGCAAACCACCGCTTCGTGCGCTGTTGTCTTTGAGAAATCTTTGGTTCCAAGGTGAAATTGTTGTAAAAAAGGACGTAGGTACATTTCAAAGTAAAAATTATTCCGAAAAAGTGATTTTTTCATTTTGAAAATCGAGGCAGAAAAAAAATTTTTGATTTTTTTTCCAAAAACTTTTTTTTTCCCTTCTCGTAGGATGGCGGTCGTTTGAGATATTTTGATTTTGAGAAAAAAAAATGAAATTAAAAATATTTCTAAAGCGATAGAGCAAAAAAATTTCGAAAATTGAGTGAAAACTCACTGAGATAACCGACCTTGAAGCAAGTTACTGCCGTTTTTGCGTTGTTCATTTTTCAACTTTGAGCGTTTATTATTCACTCAATCTGAGATCAATTTCAATTTTGTTTTTTATATAGATTCACAATTTGACGCTAAATCCGAAAAACTAAGTTTCAAAAACATTTTAGTGAAAATTTTTTTCAGCACCGCCAAAAAATCGAGTTTTTCAGCACTGATTTTTTCGAATTTTTGCGATTTTTCACTCATTTTTTGATGAATCTTTGTTTTCTTTTCTGTGTTCAATGAACAATATTGATAAAAAATGAAATCATCAACAATTTGTGAAAATTTGTTTTTGAAAAAATTTTGTGCCAGTTTGAAATTTTTCAAAAAATTAATTTTCTGCTTCTTGCCCAGAAAAAGTGGTTTGGTATGGTGTTTCAACAATAATATTTTTGAAATCCTCACACCTTTTTTCATATTCCCTCAAATTTTTGTAACCCAATTCTCACTTTGAAGGGAGATACAGGCGGGAGATACATTTCGTTGAAGGGTTGGCTGCCAACACATCGCCACCCCACCCACAGGGAGACACACATTTACAACCCAATATATTCAAATATTACCTCCTGCTCTCAGTTTTCAAGATTTTATGATGATTTTTACTTCATCAGAAAGAACACATTCTCTTTCCTATTTGCAGGGATAGAGGAAGACAAAAAAAAACAATATGGATTTAAAATCAGGGCTTCGCCCCGATTTTAATAAAATATATGAAACCCTCTTAAAAAGTTACAAGAAGGTTTTTCCTTGCGCTTGGAGCGCAAAAGAAAAGAAAAAGAGCTATTTAGACTTAGGGTGCCCAACTGGAATAAAACATTGGAAATCCCAATCCAACCAGCCTAAGGGCCCGAAAAACATACTAGGATGCCCAACTGGAATAAAATATTGGAAATCCTTATGACACACTTAAGCCTAAGGGCCCGAAAAAAAAACTAGGATGCCCAACTGGAATAAAATATTGGAAATCCTTATGACACACCGGCGGTATGGCGAGGCTTAAGCCTAAATAGCCACTTTTATCAAAATACATTTGAGCTCGCTTTGCGTTTTACAATAACTTCTCAGACTCAAAAGTAATCTGTGTATATTTTTCAGTAATCTAAATGAAAACTATAGATTACTGAGAAACTTGGAGATTTCGTAATATTTGGAGGGAAGCGAGCAACCTTTGACGATATTTTTTCTTAGTAAAGTTATAGAATGCCATTATTCAAATTTCTATCTCATGGGAAGAAAAGTTCAAATTCTGTACCAACAGCTCGTCTTGCGTTTTACAATAACTTCTCAGGCAACTCAAAAGTAATCTGTGGATATTTTTCAGTAATCTAAATGAAGATTATTTCTAAGAAACTTGGAAATTTTGTAATATTTGAAGGGATGCGAGCAATCTCTACATATTTGCGATCAACCTTTGGAGATTTTTTTCTTAGTGAAGTTATAGAATGCCAATATTCAAATTCCTATCTCATGGGAAGAAAAGTTCAAATTCTGTACCTGCGTATATTTTTTTATAACTCCGTTCTTCCCACAAGAAAGGCCTTCTTCCCATGAGACAGGAATTCAAATATCGGCAGCATTCATAGGTACAGAATTCGAACCTTTCTTTACATGAGATAGGAATTTTATATCAACCAAATTAACCCTCCAGTAAAGTGGGACCTTTGATGAATGTAATCACTCTGATGATATCTAATTCCGATGATTAATCCATTTTTCTTTCTCTCACACTTATGAACTAAAATGATTACTAAATTAAGGCGTGATATTCTCAGGTGTGAAAACATATGATATTTATTTTTAAGTTTAAATAAAGTTTTTTTTTATTTTTGCTAAAGAACGAATAGTTTACAACCGCCTCGCTCAAATGTATTTTGATAAAAGTGGCTATTTAGGCTTAAGCCGCGCCATACCGCCGGTGTGTCATAAGGATTTCCAATGTTTTATTCCAGTTGGGCACCCTAAGTCTAAATAGCTCTTTTTCTTTTCTTTTGCGCTCCAAGCGCAAGGAAAAACCTTCTTGTAACTTTTTAAGAGGTTAGGCTTAAGTTTAGGATTTGGCTTAGGCTTAGCCGTATGCATAGGCATATGCTTAGGCTTAGGCTAGGCGTCAGTGTCGTTAGCTCGCTACTGACGCTATTTAGGCTTAGGACTTTCCGGTTTTTTTGATTTTTCAGGGGGTTCCTGTTGGCCGATTAACGCGAATTTTTACAGTGAGACGTATATATAACTAAGAAGCTGAGGTCTGAAATCTCAGATTGATTCGATCAATATTCGCCGAGTAATGGAGGTTAAGGTGTTTTCCAAATGGCTCTCAAGATTTTTTAAAAATTTGTTTGTTTGCCAACTTTATTATTTTTCGGTAAGGCTTAGGCTTAGGCCTAGCCTTAGGCTCGAGCCTAAATTTTTGTTTGAACTCACCTTCCTCATAAACCACCTGCGCCGGGGTCTGACTCTCATCTACCACATCCGCCAGCGCAATTCCATAAGCTGAAAGCAACGAGGCGTACTTATGAATCCGAACTTGGCTGATCCCCAGAACTTTCGCGACGGCACACGCGTGTTGTCCACCGGCTCCACCGAAACATGCGAGCACATGCTCAGATGGGTTGAAGCCACGGGATTGGGTTAGAGTACGGATTGGGCGGCACATTTCCTCATTGGCCACAGCGAGGAAGCCGAGGGCAACCTGGAAAATGTTCAATTAAAATTTAAAATTAATACGATAGGTTGCACTGAAATTTTAATAACCTAAACCATAAAACCAGAAAAAAACTTCAAAAATAAAAATCCAATCCCTCATCTCTCATAATCTGTATCATGGTTCCCACCGTTGTCAGCTTTTCCTCGATCGGCCCCCACGCCAATCTCGAAGCTTTCGGGTGGGCAGGTTTCAGCAATGTTTGTAATCACGGGGAATCGAACTCGCGAGCGTCTACGCGGCAGACGAGCGCGTTAGCCAGTCGGCCAAATGTTCAACAGCTGTCGGCCTGGGAGAGAGGTGTATTTGAGTAGAGTGTTTGGAGGGGGGAGGCAGAGTGAGAAGGGGTGTGGAAAAAAGAAAAAAGTAAAAATAAAAAAATTGCGGACGTTTGAGTCTAAAAATCAAGGAAACAGATTGAATATAACCTAAGTTACGGGGCTTATTAAGTTTAAAGAGCAAAATTAATAGCACAATGTACTTCATAACATAGTTCAAAGTTACATCATATCTTTATTCAATTTTCCGGTTTGCCGATATTTACCGGAAAAATCGTTTGCCACTCACCCCTGATTCAGCTTCGAAAATGTAAAAAAAAAACTCGAAAACTAAAAAAAGAAAAAATTTTGTTGTTAAAACTTTAAGCTATCACATCTTTTTTCTGAATATATTTATCAAAAAGTCTATAATTAAAAAGTTGTAGGAAATTTGTTGCTTTCAATTTTTCTAGTTGACAATGTTTTGATAAATATAAAATTCACGGAGATACAGTTGTTTTAAAGAGTGCGAACTTTTAAAAGTCTTGGTTTCTTCAAATGCGCATATCTTCTTAGTTAATAAATATATCAAAAAGTTTTCAACTAACAAATTGTAGAACATTTTAAGCTGATAAATTTGTTAGTTGACAACTTTTTCCTATCTTACATTCCAAAAGAGTTATAGCCGTTTCAAAACACTAACCTCCTCCACTGAGAACTTCTGATGCGTGGTACTCTCCATGAACCTATTGATTCTCTCCGTTATTTCTGCCATCGCTTTGTAAGATGCATCCTTATCTAGTTCCTCGTCAGCGTTGGGCCCGAAAATCTTCGGAAAATATTCTGGAATGATCCTCCCGAGCACCAAGTTGGCATCCGTCACTGTCAGGTACCTAAACCCCCCGGGGAGTCAAAATTGAAGTTTAAATCTACTACTAACCCATTCTTCCGATAACAAACCGGTCCTGGATGAGCACTCGCCGACTCGGGGCCCACAATCAATAGGCCATCGCGGAAGAAAAGCCTAGAACCTCCACCAGCGGCCACCGTACGAATGTCGAGTTGTGGCGCCTGAATTGTGATGCCAGCTGTGGTAGTCTCCATGACATGCTCCAAGTATCCAGAGTATCTACACACGTCGGTTGAGGTGCCGCCCATGTCGAATCCGATAACAGGCTTCTTATCGGATGCCTTGTACGCCGTGCTCGCAATACCGACGACTCCACCGGCAGGGCCACTGAGAATCGCACGAGAGCCACGGAACCTAAATAGTTGAAAATTTGTAGTTTTGGAACCGAAAAGCTTAGGATGTAATACAAATATGACTCTTCAAAAATAAAGCTTGAAAAATTAATAATTAGGGAATGTTTTAAAAACCCTCTTAAAGCTACTGAGGAGAATTATCATTGGAGCACATTTACGTTCCTAGGATTGACTGGGCTGTAGTGTTATTGTATAGTGTATGTAGATAGTTACATAAATCGTGTAATAGGAGCGTTTTAAATTTCGAAAAACTCTTGAATAGTGACAAAATTACAAAAGTTTGAGAACACCAGCTCATCAGTTTCATCAGAGCGCGTTTGCTACTTTTCAAATAAGTTTTTTCCAATAATTATATTCTTTCGAACCAGGGTGTGCGGCAAATTTGAAAAAAAGTAGATTTGCCGCACACATCAAAAATTTGGCAATACAATTTTGACCAAAACTATTGATTTTGTCCCCAAAAATTTAGTAAAATGGCCCAAAATTGAAAAAATTCAGATGTTCAAGCAGATACACTATACGGAACTTTTTCAGAAACCAGGTGTGAAATTAGTAGTTTTGGTGCTCCAAAAAATATCAAAAAGTATCAAATTTTCACACCCCTGTTTTGAACTTTTAAAATCAAAATTTTGATTCGAAAATCGTTTTATAGTAGTTTTCTGAATAACTCTCATTAGAGCGCATTTTCTACTTCCTGTTAAATTTTAAAATTAAATAACTGGATATATAAAACTCGGAATAAAACTTACTTATCCATTTCACAAAGTCCTCCATCTGATTGCATAAAGTTGACGCGAACACTTGAAATATCCGAAAACCCTGCTTTAAAACCATCTAGATACTCCATAATCTTCGGTGTAAGATAAGCATCTGCACAGACTGTGAATCCACGTGGCACCACTTTTATCATCGGCATTACTTGATGAGAAAGTGAGACGTAGTCAAAACCAAACTTCTTAGCAATATCGCCTGCCTCCTTCTCGTGGTTGGGATAGCTGAAAGTTTTTTGAATTATTTTTAAACATGGTGCATCGACATACCAACTGTGGTAGGTCTGTGGTAGCATATCTCAAGTATCTTTAATTTAATCAAAAATTTGTCAACTAACAAAATATAGATTGTATTTTCCACTATATGTTTGTAGTAAAACATTTTTTGATATCTTCGATAAAATAATAACCGTGTTTTTTACTATATTTTTGTAGTTGAACATTTTTTGATACCATTAATATAAATTGAGATATGAGTTGGCAAAGTTAGGTCGATGCACTATGAAGTGTTTGTCATTTCGTTTTAACAAAAAGTTTTCAATTCACAAATTGTTTCATTTTTGCTTTTCTATAAATTTGCAGTAGTCATTTATTTGCTAAAATTATTATATCGATGCACCATGTCTACAAAAAACTCTCAAAAAGGGGGACAGATAGCTCAGTCGGTAGTGGTGGCCGCTAGCAGTCTGGAGGTCACGAGTTCAAGTCCGGCCTCACCCCCTAGGTTCACCCAGCCTCTATTGGGAAGTGGAGCAATCCACGACTGGATTATCGGCCACAGTCCCCGGCTAGGACGTGGCTTAAATTACAGCCCAGAGGGATCACCATCAGGCAGTGTACCTGAATCCCAGATCCGCAGTGCAGAGCACTTGAAGAACTGATCGTCCTTTAATCCTTTAATCCTATAAATTTGCAGTAGACATTTATTTGCTAAAATTATTATATCGATGCATCATGTCTACATAAAACTCACATAAAACTCACATAAAACTATGCAAAAACAAAATTGCCACACTTTTCACTCCCTTTTCCTTCAACTCGCCGAGCTTCTCCTTCAGCTCCAACTCGTCGACCTTCTTCTCCACAACAATCTGCAATCCATTGATCGTCGTCTCGATTTGTGCATTTTCATCCAATAACTCCTTAGTTTGCTCCAAAATGAGCACACGTTCGTCTACTTCAACGACATCTTCGTATAGAACTTCAGGGATTTGGATATTGAAATCAAAGATTTTCGGGCGCGCTTGATTCCCGATGAATAATAAATCTTTGAAGCCTTTTGTAATGAGAAGCCCGATTCTTTCACCTTTTCGCTCGAGTAGAGCATTGGTTGCAACAGTGGTACCCATACGGATCCATGAGATGGAATCTGAAAGTTAGAATTATTGCAGAGTTTCCTAGGCGTGCCTAGGTGCCTATGTACCTATATGCCTATATTCCTAGATACGTAAATGCCTAACTGCCTAGGTACCTAGATGCCTACATGCCTACATGCCTACCTGTCGGCAGCGCAACGCCACGTGGAATCTTCTTCCCGCCTTCTCGTTCCAGCACCTGCCTGATGGCTTCTGTTGGGGCATCCGTATAGTTGGCAGGATCCACTGACAACACTTTCAGCACCTCTACCTCACTATTCGGCTTGAACACTATGACGTCGGTGAATGTGCCACCACGATCAATCGCGAATCCAAGACCTCCGGACATTTTTTGGTCTGGAAAAAAATGAGGTTCGTTAGGAGTGAGTTGCGATTTATTATCGGGGTTTATTTTGGGACATAAAAAAAAATAAAAATAAAAAAAACGTTGGATGCACCATGGTTTAGCCAAAGTTTATCAAGAATCGTACATATAACAATTTCAAAAAAAAGTTCTTTGATGCACCATGTTAATAGAATATCAACGCATTTATAAATTTACAACCTATAAATAGTCATGAGATTAAAAATTGTTTGATTTTCAACACGATTTCTAAAAATGGATCAATGTAACCCAAAAGTGATCGCTGATGCAACATATATGATTGTCATCATGAGAAGAGTGAATGATGACCAACACAAGTGATAAGTGATACGTGTTGTGATGCTGCGAAGATAATACGAGACGCAGGGAGATAAGAAAATACATATATATATATTTTGAGAGTGGTTTTTGCTTTGTGGCATTTTTAAACAAACGAAAACATTTTAGTTAGTATTTTTTTTTATTTATGACTTTTTAAAAATCTGACCCAATTTGCTGATTTTTTAAAGATGGAGTAGTGCCAGTGGGGAAATTGCTTTAAAACACGCCTATGGTACCACAATGGCCGAATATCATGATAAAAAAGTTCAAAAAAATTTTCTAGATTTTATATGATTTTTTGAAAATCGAAAAAATCTCAGTTTTTGCCTAATTCCTATTTGAATTTCCGCCAATTGGATTCGTTCGCTGGAGCGCGCTTGCACGTTTTTATTTTTATTTTTTGTTATTTTTTCTTATTTTTCACCGATTTTTCATGTTTTCAGTGTATTTTTGTTTGAAATTTGAAGAGAAAGTCAAAATAAATGCTAATTTTTGATTAAAAAGCTAATTTACAAGCGTAAATCTGGCTTTTTAATCAAAAATTAGCATTAATTTTGACTTTTTCTTCAAATTTCAGACAAAAATACACTGAAAACATGAAAAATCGGTGAAAAAAAAGAATAAAAAAGAATAAATAAAAAGAAAAACGTGCAAGCGCGCTCCATCGAACAAATCCAATTGGCGGAAATTCAAATTGGAATTAGGCAAAAACTGAGATTTTTTCAATTTCAAAAAATCATATAAAATTTAGAGAATTTTTAAAAAATTTTTTAATCATGATATTCGGCCATTGTGGCACCATAGGCGTGTTTTAAAACAATTTCCCCACTGGCGCTACTCCACCTTTAAAACTTATAAATGTGATGTCAAAAATGATTCAAAAATGTAGTGTCTAATTTATTTTTGTTGAAAAGCTGAAAAATACAACAAAAAAATTATCTTCATAGTTTCATGGGGAATAAGGCAAAAATAGTTTTTAAAAAAGAAATTATTGTATCGTTTACGATATGACAAAAAAACTTGGTACATTAAAAATAGCTGGGTGAGCATTGGAACACTGCACTCTGGGGGTGCACCTGCACTGACCAGCAAAGATGAGAGATTTAGAGATTTAGACGGATAAGAATATAATAGAGTGCACGTTTTACGACAACTACTATTGCTCTAAATCATGATTCTATAAAAACTTGGCACTGAGCCAAGAAGTTGGGAAAATGTTATTGTAGATTGTATTGTGATTTAGTTTTTTTTATGCGGAAAACTAGCAATTTTTTACCCCAACAAAGTCGTTCTTAGAATTCTCAAAAAATGTTTTCAATCCGGTTTTTTACTGAAAATTACGGAAAACTGTCGATTTAAAAATTCAAAAATTCTAGTAATTAGCAAAAATGTCAGAGAAAAATTCGGAAAAAAATATTGACAGCAATTTCAGATTTTTTTTCGAAAATTTGTATTCTTGAAATATTCTAAAATTTTCCACATTATCCAATACTATGAATATATTAATTTGAATGCTCAAAATTTCTTTTCTGAAAAACTGAAAATTTCAGTTTTTTGTCGGAAAATATTATTTTTTTTGTTGGAAAATATAAATCTGACAAACTTTACGGTTTTTATAATGTAAAAATGATTATTTTGAACATTTTCAGACATTTAAAAATGCTGAATAAAATTTTTAAAAATTTGAAAAAATATTCTAAAATTTTTTTTTATTCTCAAAATGTTTTTATTTGCATTTGTTAACTTTTTTCATAAAATGGTATACATCTAGAAATCATCCCCACATCCTTTTCTCCCGGCTTAAAAATGTTGCAACATTAGGGGTGCTTAAGGGTGTGTAACCATAAACTACCGATTATGCAAATGTCTTGATTGGAAACAAGTAGAACATGTCTAATTAGATATTCAAAGTGCGATGAAAGTTGTGTAATGTGATGACAGGATGGGAAAATATACAAAAATTCAGACATTTTGGACGTTTTCCCGAAAATGGGGCAAGTGGCGCAGTGGGATTTGGGTTGGACGCAGAGAAGGTCGTAGGTTCAATCCCCGAGAGGGATAAAAAATTTTATTTTTTGCTTTTATTGGTATAAAAATTTTTTTCAATTGAATTTACGTCTTTTGAACATTTTTCCCAAATGGCGCAGTGGGATTTTGGTTGGGCGCAGAAGGTCAGGGGTTCGAGTCCCCCGCTGAGGCCAAACATTTTTATCTTTGCTGTTAATTATGTAAAATGCCGTTTAAAAATGACCTGTGATGCGGAAAAATTTAAAATTTTAAAAATTAAAAAAATTTGGCCGAGTGGCGCAGTGGGGGTTTTTTGTACGCAGAAGGTCGTAGGTTCAACCCCCGGAAGGGATACAATTTTTGATGTTTGCTTTTATTGGTAAAAAAAAAGTTTTCAATTCAATTTCAATGCTGAATATTTGAATTTTGACACGCGATAATAGGCCGAGTGGCGCAGTGGGATTTTGGTTCAACGCAAAAGGTCAGGGGTTCGATCCCCATGGTGGTCAAATTTTTTTTCTAATTTTTTCTAAATATTTTTTCAATTTTTTTTCACCAAAAACCGTTAAACTTCCCAAAAATTCCCAAAATTCCCCATCTGTTTACCATAATAAACAGTTCATAAACCAGTCTCGAGTCAAAAGAACCATCAAACTTCCTGCTAAAAAGGATAGGTGACATAATTAATAGCCCTTTAGATATAAATCTTCCTCCCTCTCTCCTTACCACCATTTTGAAAAAAAGTGAGGAAAGTTTCAAAGTTTTCGTTTTTTTTTTGGTCGGTAATTGAATTTCATAGCCCATTAATTTTTTCAATTCGACTTTTTTTTTTTGGAATTTCCCTATTATTTTTTGTTCTGTATTCAGTTGTCGATGTGCCGCCAAAGAGCCTCTTTTTCCTTCAAAAACACAATAAAAAGAACAAAAAGCAGTTGTTCGCACACCCTTCAGTGATGATTTCGAGTGGCGGTTGCGTTGAATCACTTTCAAATCGGAATTATGCACCGGGTTACTGTAGCAGTAGGGAATACGGTACTTGAAGTAATATCTGTTTAGTAATTGCAAATTACTGATTCCTGTAAATGCATATAGGTAACTAGGTTACTGTACTTTTTGAGCCAAAACTTTGAGCCAGTCTGTGATAGCTGTCAGGATACTGTAGATCTTTGGGAATTTTCGGCAAACGGGAATTTCGGCACTTGCCGATTTCGGAAATTCTCGACGATTGCCGGTTTTGGGGATTTTTGGGAATTTGGGGAATTTCGGCAATTGCCGGCTATAGGAATTTTCGGCAAATGACAATTTTGGCAATTGCCAGTTTTGGAAATTATCGGCAATCGGCAACTTCGCCAATTGCCAGTTTCGGGAATTATCGGCAATCGGCAACTTCGACAATTGCCGGCTTTGGGAATTTTCGGGAATTTGGGGAATTTCGGCAATTGCCGGTTTTGGGAATTTTTGGCAATTGCCGGTTTTAGGAACTGTCGACAAACGGCAATTTCGGCACTTGCCAGTTTCGGGAATTTTTGGCAATCGGCAACTTCGACAATTGCCGGTTTTGGGGATTTTTGGGAATTTGGGGAATTTCGGCAATTGCCGGTTTTGGGAATTTTTGGCAATTGCCGGTTTTAGGAATTTTTGGCAATTGTCGGTTTCGGGAATTTTCGGCAAATGGCAATTTCGGCAATTGCTGGTTTTAGGAATTTTCGGCAGTCGGCAACTTCTACAATTGCAGGTTTTGGGAATTTTCGGCAATTGCCGGTTTTAGGAATTTTCGGCAGTCGGCAACTTCTACAATTGCAGGTTTTGGGAATTTTCGGCAATTGCCGGTTTTAGGAATTTTTGGCAAATGGCAATGGCAAATGGCAGTGGAAATTTAAGTTTTGACAACATCCCGATTTGCCGGAATGAATCGCTTGCCACCCACCTTTGATTTGGACCCCTTTCCCCCATTCTCCATAAAATTTTCAAAAAAATCTTTACCGTTCAAAATGAACATAAGGTGCGTAAAATATTCATTGCGTAAAGTCACTTCACTTGGAATAGAAATTAGTGACGTAAGGTACCTGGAAGGTACCTGATCGAGTGGATTAGTACAAATTGGTGACGTCGTGGAGAGAATATGGTACTGTGATTTTTGAAAATGAGTGAGAATTTCTTAAATATATACATATTTTGCTAATTGGCAAAAGTAACTAATAACTATCAATTTCACAGCGTACATTTTATCTGCTACTCCATAAACTTGAAAAAAAAATTACTAGTTGCCGTTTCCATCAATATTTTTGCCATTTTCAGGGAAAGTTGCCAAAATTTCAGCGATTTTTAAACCCCCTAACCTCAACATTCCTCCCTGGTCCTTATTACCAGCCAACTGCTGATATTCCCCCTCCCACCTCCCCTATAACCCTTTTCTTCTCATCATTCATTTCGCTTTTTGTGTTCATTTTAATTGAGTGAAAACATCGAAATTCGTTTTGTCGGCTGAATGACATGTGTCCGTGTGTGTGTGTGTTTCGTTTTTTATGACCTCTTTGAAGATTTTCAAAGGTGGTAATTAAGGGGTTTGTTGACCGTTTGTTCATAAATTTTTACAGGAAAATTGTAGGTTTGATCAAAAATTGGAAGCAAATTTTCGAAAACATGAAAGTTTAAAAAATGATGCATTCAAAAAATAATACCAATTTTTAGTTATCATTTACGGTTGAAAGTGTGTGCGCATTCTAAGAAACTATGTCAGAAAATAAATAAATGAATAACCAGGTCTTTCAGAAACATACCTTTTTTTAAAATTAATATTTTTCTAAAAATTGAAAATTTCATCAAATTTGAATAGTTCCCCCCTCCGAAACCCCCGAAAGCTCAATCACCTTCCCCTCCCCGAGCCATTGCAATTTTGTTTCAAATTGTGCATAGCTAATCAGTTGGGGAAAGAGGGAGCCAAAAGAAATTGTAATTCACTGGCTTTCTATTGTGTCCACTAATTCATCACATTTAATGTCTAACGGTATGTGGGTATGTCAATTCAAATATGTCTAATAGATTAGCGTATCCATGTAGTAAAATGAGTAAAAACGATAAGCTGTGAAACATGGTGCATCGAAGACTTAAACTCGAAGAAAAAAAAAGCAAATTGAAAAAAAATGTATTTTCATAATACTATAATTTCACAAGCAATTTTTTTTCATACCGTTGAAATGGGCTGAGATATATGCCCCTAAAGCTGACATGGTGCATCGAAAACTTTGTCAGCTCAGAACTATTCTGTATTCAGATAAAGCAAAAATGGTCATATTTATTAAATTCTTACCTATACTTTTGTACCTTAAAACTTGTTGATATCATCTAATTGGACCCACATGGTATTCTTGGCATAAATTGATATATGAGCCGGCGAAGTTGAGGTGCAAGAAATTGCGGATTTTGGCAAAAAAATTTTCAAATTTGTCAACTTATAACTTGTCTAGATTTGATTTTGTCAAAAAACTGTAAGCAAAAAATATTTCTCAAAATAATTTTGAAATACACTGTAAAAGTTATAGTGTAAGATATGGTGCATCGACAATAAAAACCTTTTGCTCAACTTTAACAACTCATATTTTTGCCAACTTTTAGGTAAAATCCTAAAATCCCCTAACTTTCCAAGCTATATAACAATTTGCCATGCTTCATTCAAAAATTTCCAAATGCCCTTCTTCAGCCCCCTGTCATCAATGAATGATGTTGATTATTTATTCATTGATTACTAACCGCCCATTAAACATCTCCCGGGTCGTCGTCTCTCCTTTTGCGGTTTTTCAATGTAAAAATGGCAATGAGACATTTCGGCACTGCTGCCTTGGGAAAAAAGGCTTGCCGGTTCACATTCTCATGAATCACGGTCATTTGTAGAAGCAGAGGAGAGTTACTCAGAAATTTGCTAGTGGGAAAATCGAAACTGCCAGTTATCATTTAGCGTTGCCAAATTGAAAATTGGGAAATGCCTACTAGTTTGCGAAAATTGGAAAAATCACAGTTTTCACCTACTTATTTTTGAACTTCCGCCAATTGGATTTGTTCGGTGGAGCGCGCTTGCATTATTTTTTATTAATTAATTTTATTTATTCTCGTTATTTGACTGATTTTCTCCATGAAAAAGGTAAAAGTTTTTGGGAATTTGGAAAAGGTAAGGATTTGGGGGGATTAAGGGTTCTGAACTTAAAGGTGGACTACGCTCAGTGGGGAAACTGCTTTAAAGCACGCCCATGGTACCACAATGGCCGAATTTCATGATAAAAAAATTCAAAAAATTTTTCTAGATTAAATATGATTTTTTGAAAATTGGAAAAATCACAGTTTTCACCTAATTATTTTTGAACTTCCGCCAATTGGATTTGTTCGGTGGAGCGCGCTTGCATTATTTTTTATTAATTAATTTTATTTTTTCAATTACTTTTTAACAAACATTTCGCATTTGTCTTGTTTATTTCTTCCCATTTTCCGAGGAAAAAGCATAGAAAATGGAGAAAATCAGTCAAATAACGAGAATAAATAAAAATTGATTAATAAAAATAATGCAAGCGCGCTCCACCGAACAAATCCAATTGGCGGAAGTTCAAAAATAATTAGGTGAAAACTGTGATTTTTCCAATTTTCAAAAAAAAAAAGGTTTCTAGGCCATAAATTGGAAACCTAGGCCGAGGCCATCAATAACGCAACGGCTAACGCGGTTTAACGTTTTTCCTCGTTTTTATTCGCATATTTTTCAGAGAAATTGTGCATTTCCAAGCAAACAAACTACTAATTACGTTAATTGATAAGATCTCCGACACCGGTTTTTTTGCTGGCAAAATAAATGTTGATGGATTACCCTTTGATGACACGTTTGTACAAATTATCTACTAATTAGTGTTGGGTGCATCTAAAATTTTGGGAGAGCATATTTAATCGGTTGTCTTTGGATATTATTTGAATATTTTCAAATGAAAAATAGCAGCCAAAGTTGATATGAGAGACGTGGTGCATCGAAAATTATTAAAGGTGGACTACGCTCAGTGGGGAAATTGCTAAAAAAGCACGCCCATGGTACCACAATGACCGAATATCATGATAAAAAAAATTCAAAAATTCAAAAATTTTTTCTAGATTTTATATGATTTTTGAAAATTGGAAAAATCACAGTTTTCACCTAATTATTTTTGAACTTCCGCCATTTGGATTTGTTCGGTGGAGCGCGCTTGCATTATTTTTATTAATTAATTTTATTAATTCTTGTTATGTGACTGATTTTCTTCCTTTTCTATGTTTTTTCTCGGAAATTGAAAGAATAAACAAGACAAATGCAAAATGTTTGTTAAAAAGTAATTGAAAATGAGTAAAACTGTGATATTCTGTTAGTATATTTTACAGTTTTACGCATTTTCAATTACTTTTTAACAAACATTTCGCATTTGTCATGTTTATTTCTTTTATTTTCCGAAGAAAAAACATAGAAAATGAAGAAAATCAGTCAAATAACGAGAATAAATAAAATTAATTAATAAAAAATAATGCAAGCGCGCTCCACCGAACAAATCCAATTGGCGGAAGTTCAAAAATAATTAGGTGAAAACCGTGATTTTTCCAATTTTCAAAAAATCATAAAAAATCTAGAAAAATTTTTTGAATTTTTTTATCATGAAATTCGGTCATTGTGGTACCATGGGCGTGCTTTAAAGCAATTTCCCCACTGAGCGTAGTCCACCTTTAAGTTCAGAACCCTGAATCCCCCCAAATCCTTACCTTTTCCGCTTTCCCAAAAACTTTTACCTTTTTCCGGGGGAGAGTGTCGCCGCAAAAAAACAACATTCCTGCCGTGCCGAGTATAAACAAAAGTGACCTTCTTGGAGGGAATTTTTCAAAATCTACAGTATCCTTGAGGCAGGTGGTGATGTCTTGCACTGGAGATGGGCGGCTGGTAATAAGCAGCGTTTCTAGATGGAATTTGGAGGCATCAAACTGAAAGGATATTAAGATAAAAATAGTAGAAAACTTTATTTTCATGCCTGCCTACAATCTGCCTAGTCGATTATAAATGAAAAACATTTTACATATGAATTTGCAACACATTTTGCTCATTTTTTACAATTAAAAATTCACATTCATCTTGATTTTTTAATTAAATTTCCAGTAAAATTTCTTTAAAAAACATGAAAAATCAATCAAAAATATTTAAGAAAAATTGATAAATAAAAGTTAAAATAATGCAAGCGCGCTCTTTCGAACATCGAACTATTGGCGGTAATTCAAATGGGAATTTGATGCAATTCGAGATTTTTTCAATTTCAAAAAATCATATAAAATTTAGAAAATTTTTTAAAATTTTTTTACTATGATATTTGGTCATTGTTGTACCATAGGCACGTTTTTAAGCAATTTCCCCACTGGCGCTACTCCACCTTTAAAGGTGGAGTACCGAAATCTGAGACTTTGGTTTTTTAGACCCAAAATGGTCCAAAACTACCAAATTTCGTAATGAGACGTTCTGAAAATTTTTTTGCCCATTTTAAGCTAAAACTTTGAGCCACCAGAACTGTTTTTTGAGAAATTCTCAGTACGAAATTTGGTAGTTTTGGGTCTTTTTTTGGTCTAAAAAAGCAAAGTCTCAGATTTCGGTACTCCACATTTAATATCAAAATTGGCTAAAAGTGTTGTAGGCACAAGGCAGACCTATCTATGCCTACACAAAATACCTAATTGCAAAATTTCTCCCTACTAATCCCCCCCCCCCATGTTTCGCAACACTTTTTGACCACCGAACGGTTCGTTGAGCACACACGTGTGTCGGCTCTCTTATTAAGAGACTTTTTGACGTGTGAACCCTCTTAGCTGTAATATTTACCTTCGCGACATTTCTGTCATGAAAAAAGGGGTCCGCCGTGCATGTGTATGTTTGCAAACTCCCCACGGGGGGTTTGATAGGGTCTAAAATGTCAAAAAGTTGAAAGAGAACACCGGAGGAATTAAGATATCACGCTGAGAGATAAGCTTTTAGAAACGTTTAGGAGTACTCTAAAAGGATCTTTTCACTTGAACTTGTTTGGTTACAAACTCTGTTCAGCTGATAAATTCGATGTTTAGTTTACTTAAAGGTGGGGTACCGAAATTTGAGACTTTGCTTTTTTAGACCCAAAATGGCCCAAAACTACAGAATTTTGTAATGAGACGTTTTGAAAATGTTTCAAAAACAAGTTATGGCCGCTCAAAGTTTTGGAAAAAACGGCCTATTTTTAGATAAAATCTCAAATTTTGGCAATTTCTCGGTGTCGCAGCGGTTGGAACTTAATTTTTATTTGATTATCATCTTTTAATGCATGTTTTAGCATTTTATTACGTGTTATTTCGTTGATTGAGATGTTTTTTCTTTGGGGACGCAAAATTGTATCATATTTGTGTCCCCAGTGGCCAAAAAACATCTCAATCAACGAAATAACACGTAATAAAACTTTAAAACATGCATTAAAAGATGATAATCAAATAAAAATTAAGTTCCAACCGCTGCGACACCGAGAAATTGCCAAAATTTGATTCCAAAATTTGAGATTTTAGCTAAAAATAGGCCGTTTTTTCCAAAACTTTGAGCGGCCATAACTTTTTTTTGAAAAACTTTCAAAACGTCTCATTACGAAATTCGGTAGTTTTGGGCCATTTTGGGTCTAAAAAAGCAAAGTCTCAATTTTCGGTACCCCACCTTTAATTGAAAGCACATATAATGGTATATTGAGTATTTCAAGCATAAAAAAGATTTTTTATTGTTATTATGCATGCACTTAACTTAACTTGTACAATATAATAATTCCCCCTAAAAACTCGATTTTCCTAATTCTCAGCAGTAGTTTTTTATTCAAATTGCCCAATTACGCGTATTAATCAAATTAGCTTATTATCATTATTCTTCACCTGTGTCAAAATATATTGTAGTGCGTTGTTTTTAATGATATTCTTATAGGTTGCCTTTTCCATAAACCATTATATTTTAAACTTGTGCTTTAGCAACGGTATATGTTTCATATTTGGGATCAGGGGTGTGCGGCAAATCTCAAAATTTGCCGAGCTCGGCAAATTCGGCAAATTCGGCAAATTTGCCGTGCTTAACAAACTCGGAAAATTTTGATAATTTTTGATGTTTTTTGGAACACCAAAACTACCGAATTCTTAACACACATCTGGTTTCTGAACTAGTTCCGTGTAGTATGTTTGCTTAAGCATAAAACTAATTCAATTTTGTGTCATTTTACTAAATTTTTGGCGAAAAAATAAACAATTTTAGTCAAAATTGTACTGTAAAATTTTTGACGTGTGCGGTAAATTTGGAAATTTGCCGAGCTCGGCAAATTCGGCAAATCTACTTTTTTGAAATTTGCCGTGCTCGGCAAACGGCAAATTCGGCAAATTTGCCGCACACCCCCGCACACATGTTTGGGATACTCTTAGAAATTTATACCTAACAATCCGTTTTCTTTCACCTCGACTCCTTCATCACTTCCACCTTTGATATCCATGCGTATGTCTTAATTACATAACGGAACATGTTCCACTCGATCATTTAGTACCCCTTTCTCTAACAAATAGATAACATCTGGTCGAAATAAAGGAGAACATCATCGAGCCGCCGAAATTGCGCAAAAAGAAATAAAATAAGGAAAATGAAGGAGGAAATACCATAAAAATCGTGTCGAACAGGAAGGGAAGAGATTAGCGGTGGTGATAAGGAGGAGGTGCAGGCAAAGCTTATATTTTGGCTTATCTTGAAATAGGTAGCTGCCCCTAGATTTAAACATGGTTAGTTTTGATCTCATTTTTGAACAAGTGTTAAGTAAAAAAAAAGTTCAGTTTAAAAAATTCCAATAAAACCAGTGACAACTGAAATACAGGCTTTTGAAAATTGAGCTCCTCACGGTGCATCGTTGTTAACTGCTTTTATCTCGGCTCTTTTTAGAGATATCAAAAAGCATTAAGAAACAAAAATGTAGAAAAACAAATTACAAATATTTCACCAGTTGAAAATTTTGTAGTAACATCAAAAACTGAGCTCCTCACGGTGCATTGTAAGCGGAAATTGTATTACCTATCTTTGGTGGCACATATCTCAATTTTTATTGCAAATATCAAAAGAGTTTATTTATAAAAATGCAGAAAGCTTAATTGTAAATGTTTAGTCTATTAACATTTTTCAACAAAACCAGTGACAACTGGAGTAGTGGCTTTTAAAGATTGAGCTGCTCATGGTGCATCGACTGATTGCTCATATCTTCATGTTCGAAATATCAAAAAGGTGTAATCACATGAGCAATATATGTACCAGGGGTGTGCGGCAAATCTCAAAATTTGCCGAGCTCGGAAAATTCGGCAAATCTCTTTGTTCAATATTTGCCGAGCACGGCAAATTCGGCAAATTTGCCGAGCTCGGCTAATTCGGCAAATTCGGCAAATTCGGCAAATTTGCCGTGCTTAACAAACTCGGAAAATTTTGATATTTTTTGATGTTTTTGGACCACCAAAACTACTGAATTCTTAACACACATCTGGCTTCGGAATAAGTTCCGTGTAGTATGCCTGCTTAAGCATCAAAATAACTCAATTTTGTGTCATTTTACTGAATTTTTGGCGAAAAAATCAGTAGTTTTAGTCGAAATTGTACTGTCAAATTTTTGACGTGTGCGGCAAATTTCGAAATTTGCCGAGCTCGGCAAGTTCGGCAAATCTACTTTTTTGAAATTTGCCGAGCTCGGCATATTCGGCAAATTTGCCGAGCTCGACAAACGGCAAATTCGGCAAATTCGGCAAATTTGCCGCACACCACTGATATGTACTATCAGTTGGCAAAATGTTGAAGATACTTCACAAATTTGTTCATTTTGACTCTATTTTTACATTTTTAGACTCAAAAATAATTAATTTGTTAATTGACAAACTTTAAAATTAAACCATCGACAATTGAGCTGTCAAAGATCAAACTCCCTTCATGGTGCATCGGTTTTTGAGTAGAATTTCTAGGTAACCTAACATCTGAAATTCCCATTGCATCGGATGTTCCCATAGTCCTTGAAACCTTCTACTGACAACCTCTGCCGACACATACACAAACACATACACACACACACAGGCCGAAAGTGGATTAATGGATTAGAAAAGTGGCGCAACACTTTTTGTTATGATACTACCTTACTGACCTACTGAACGGATATTATGAACAACGCAATACAATGATTTATGTATTTTTATATTTACTTGGTACGGTAGTTGTTGAGTAAGCTTATTACGTCGCTTTTTGTAAAGGCGGCGGCTTTTTTTTTTGACTGAATTCTTTGAAAAGTTTTCAAAAACCAGAATTTTTCATAAAAATTATCCCTGGAGCGCGTTTTCCGTTGATAAAAAATAATTGTTCAAAAAACTATCGTTAGAGCGCGTTTGCAAAAACTTGTAATTTCAAAGAAAATCGGCTAAACATTATTTTCGCCAGTTTATCTTTAGTGCTTAATTTTGTTAATTTTTGAACTGTTCTAATGAAAAATAAAGTTTTACAAACTTAAAATTTATGTAATTAATGTTTCACAATCATTTCTGCCGTTTTACCACTAGAGCGCGCTTGCTCAAGTTGGCAGCAAATGCGCTCGAGTGAGAAACTGGTGAGAAACGCCGCAAATCCACGATTTTCAATTTATCGTTAGAGCACACTTGATTATTATTTAGATGAGCTGCAAGCGCGCTCCATTGCTAAATCAGCGAAAACTCTTCAAAATCAAGGGTTTTATAGGTTTGAAAAAAAAAACAAATTTTCCTGAAAACCACGAAAGTTCCCCTAACAACCTCCAATTACCCATTTATGTATTTAAACCCGTAACAGGTGTCTCGTGGAGGTTTTTTCTGACCCTGAACGTCTAATTTCTTCTCGAAAAGCTGTTGGTCATTTTAATTGCTTCTTGGTCACACACACACACACACACACACAGACATACATAAATTTGTCATTAATTTCACAATTTCTATATCCGTCTCTGATACTAACACCAGCCAACAACAAAAAAAACGGAAAAAGTGTCGGAGATAATGAGAAAACTGCTTTGATCTGAATAGATAAGTCATCCTAACACTTGTGACCCTTATCAGTGATCAGCTGGCGCCACGCCAATTGTCTGGAATAACGGGATCTTATCGATATTTTTAGGCGGATGTACCTATTACTTGCCTAACTGCGAGGCCAGCCTGCCTGACTACGTGCCTAAGGCTTTTCTGAATGCCGGCATTTCTACCTCATACCTGCCGCCATCTTCACTTATACCTGCAGCATACTTTGTGCCTACCTGCCTACTCAAGCCTGATTGTCTACTTCAAAATTCATATCGTTTGAGCAAAATAGAAGACGATTCGAACTACTCGAAAATTATAAATTTCAATTTTTTCGTATTTTCTTTGACAGCTTATATCTCAAGTGTCTTTGGTGTTATCAAAAAATTATTAACTAACAAAATAATTGTCATATCATATTCTACAACAGTGTTATTGAAAATTTTTAAACATCTGCAAAAATAACCGAGATATAAGCTTTCAAAGTTAGACCAAGACATGGTGCATCGATAAACTGTCACTTTTTAAATTTGAACACTCATAAATCGCTTAGTTTTGCTTATATTTAAAAATAGTCAACTAACAAAATGTCCCTTATTCATTTTCCTATAATTTGCCATTAAAAATTTTTTGATGTCGCTCGCTAAAACAAGCAAAAACTCAAAACCAATTAGCATCGCCCCGCCGAAAAAAAGGACCTATCCATCAAAACAACACTCTATAGATATAATCTCACCGCAATTCTCGATACTATCAAAACTTCCCAGAATGTTGTCACCCGGAGACAAGGGGGAAAGGGGAACGGTGGGTGATCATAATTTACAGCCTGTCTCAGGTGGTTTATGGAGTCACCCTGTGACAATGTTATGTATAGGGGTGGTGGCAATAAGACACTTATTAGGTGAGGTTTTTTGGGAAGAAAGTATCAAGTTTTTTGTTTGACTAGGAAAAAAGTGCCTACTGAAAAAATTCTTTCACTATCTAATACTGACAGTCAAAGTTAGGACTTAAAGTTTTCACGATGTACCAGCTTATCTCTCAGCTATCGCTTGTTCTACACAAAAATTGTTAACTGGCATAATATTTGTTGTATCTTTTTCTATGGATCTGTGGTTTAAAGGTGGAGTAGCGCCAGTGGGGGAAATTGCTTAAAAACGTGCCTATGGTACAACAATGACCAAATATCATAGTAAAAAAATTTTTAAAAAATTTCTAAATTTTATATGATTTTTTGAGAATTGAAAAAATTTTAATTTTTTGAATTGCATCAAATTCCTATTTGAATTACATTTTTCTTGCAAAAAATCTCCAATAGTTCGATGTTCGATGGAGCGCGCTGGCATTATTTTAACTTTTATTAGATTCACGGCCCGAGAAGTGGTACCTGTACGCAATTTGTCTACCGTACACCTGGACGTTTGGGCGCGTTTTTCTCAAAAACGGCTGGTCCAGTTTTTTTGTGATGCATATAAAAAATGTTCGAAATTAAATTCAAAATTTTTTGGACCAAAGCTTTTTTCCTTAAAACGCGCCCAAACCTGGCTAAACTGCAATTATCAGTAGAGCGCGTTTACACTGATGTACCCTTTGCCGAGCCGTGGATTGTTCACTAAAAATAATTGAAAACAGAGAAAGAACGTTTTCCAACGACGTTGAGCCTGAAATAATCTATTTCAAAGATTTAGGCATTAGCGCCCGCTTTTTAATAAAAAATTTACATTTATCTTGAATTTTTCATTACATTTCCAGTAAAATTACTAAAAAAAACATGGAAAATTGATAAATAAAAGTTAAAATAATGCAAGCGCGCTCCTTTCGAACATCGAACTATTGGCGGTAATTCAAATAGGAATTTGATGCAATTCGAGATTTTTTCAATTTCAAAAAATCATATAAAATTTAGAAAATTTTTTAAAATTTTTTTACTATGATATTTGGTCATTGTTGTACCATAGGCACGTTTTTAAGCAATTTCCCCACTGGCGCTACTCCACCTTTAAAGGTGGAGTACCGAAATCTGAGACTTTGGTTTTTTAGACCCAAAATGGTCCAAAACTACCAAATTTCGTAATGAGACGTTCTGAAAATTTTTTTGCCCATTTTAAGCTAAAACTTTGAGCCACCAGAACTGTTTTTTGAGAAATTCTCAGTACGAAATTTGGTAGTTTTGGGTCTTTTTTTGGTCTAAAAAAGCAAAGTCTCAGATTTCGGTACTCCACATTTAATATCAAAATTGGCTAAAAGTGTTGTAGGCACAAGGCAGACCTATCTATGCCTACACAAAATACCTATAATGCAAGCGCGCTCCTTTCGAACATCGAAGTATTGGCGGTAATTCAAATAGGAATTTGATGCAATTCGAGATTTTTTCAATTTCAAAAAATCATATAAAATTTAGAAATTTTTTTACTATGATATTTGGTCATTGTTGTACCATAGGCATGTTTTAAAGCAGTTTCCCCACTGGCGCTACTCCACCTTTAAAGGTGGGGTACCGAAATCTGAGACTTTGGGTTTTTAGACCCAAAATGGTCCAAAACTACCAAATTTCGTAATGAGACGTTCTGAAAATTTTTCAAAAAAAAGTTATGGTGGTTCAAGGTTTTAGAAAAAAAGCCCATTTTAAGCTAAAACTTTGAGCCGCCAGAATTTTTTTTTGTTTTTTGAGAAATTCTCAGTACGAAATTTGGTAGTTTTGGGTCTTTTTTGGTCTAAAAAGGCAAAGTCTCAGATTTCGGTACTCCACATTTAATATCAAAATTGGCTAAAAGTGTTGTAGGCACAAGGCCTATCTATGCCTACACAAAATACCTAATTGCAAAATTTTCCCTACTAATCCCTACTAATGTACCATAGGCAATGCAGACACTTTTGCACGGTGACATTCCTCTTAGCGAATTCAAATACTTTTTCCCGCCTTTTCTCAAAATTTTCGAGGCGATGGTCGAGCTGAATACACGTGCTCCACCTTTAACTGACATACTATTTGTTGTATATTTTTCTATGAATCTATGAAGCTTAATATTTTTTGAAATTGCTTCTAAGGGTGCAATACTATTCGAGAAAAAACTGTAACCCCATTTTCTCCGATAAAGGCGTTTCCCTTAAACCTTTTCTCTCCCATATTTGCGGGTGATCACAGCGGGAGTCCTTTTTTTCCCCTTCCGCCTATCCCCAGCATTTTGTATGTTTTCAAACCGCCAGTCTATCTGCCACCTGCTTTTTGTTTTCGTCACCACTCCTAGACAGTCACTCTATAATCCGCTTTAGGGGGTCCAAGCTTTTGAAGAATCCTTAGATTTTTATCGCGTTTTTGGGTAAATACAGGTTGTGAGGGGGGCTTCTTTCTTTAGTTTTCAAGTGGGAAATATGGGGGGAGGGGGGAGGAACAGATGTTTTTAGATGGAGATACAAGTGGAAGAGGTGTCTTGTTTCAGTTTTCTCATCAAATTCGGGCTAGCAGCTTATATCTGGCTTGCTTTTTGTTTTGCAAGAAAAGAGCTAACTACTAAAATATTTGAAACATGATGGTGCATAATTTTGCACGATTTATGCGTTGTCAAAGATTGGCACCCAGACATGGTGCATCGATAAACGGTTACTTCCCCACTTTGAATTCGTATATTTAAGTTTGTTTTAGTTGTATCAAAAAACTGAAAATGTGTCCACAATTTTGTTTTATACACTTTTTTGTTATTTGCAACATTAGCTGACACAGAGCGGTTTTTACTACGTGGCCGTAAAATAAGAAAACTCGGCCACCCTTATAACATGGATACGGAACATTTTCTCAAAATCGCCACGGTGGAACTCTAGAACCCCCTTTCGAAAACATTCTCGTCGTAAGTTTCAGAAACATCCCACGTCAAAAACCACAGATAAATCATTGGCTGAGTTTACGATTTTTCTAGGCCACGTAGTAAAAGCCGCTCTGTGCTGATATATGGGCTGTTGAAGCTGGCTAGACATGGTGCATCGATGAACGATTACTTCCTAATTTTGGAAATTCATATCTTGGTTGGATTTGGTCTCTGAGATACAAGTATTTAAAGCTTGGTACCAAGACAGGGTGCATCGAAATCACAGTTAAGAAAATTATTAGTTGATGTAGTGACAAATAATACTTTTTTAAAGTTTTTTTTTGGATTTTAATAGTGCCAGGTCACTTCTAAAAGATATATTTTCAGACACTAGGGTATCTATAACTTCCGCGTTCACAGGCAGTGAGAATTAGGTGAGAACGGCACTTTTTATCTTAGAATTTATTTTCCGATATGATTTTTCCACGGACTTACCAATTTGAGGATTTTTTTTCTCAAAATTGGCACTATTGCCAGTCGGATTGGCCTATTTGTTGCCATCTTCTCGTCATCTTTAAATTCAGGGAAATGCATAGAGACTACTGTAGATTTTGGTGACAAAAGGTTTTGGTTTGAAGCGAAGAATTACAAGGTTGATTTTTTTCACGTTAAGATTTCATTTAAGGCCTACCTGGCCGGATACTTACCTATCTGAAAAGTCTAAATTTTCTGTTCTGGAATTCTCACCTATCATCCCACCGCTGGGTTATATCCGACTGAGATAAAAGGTGGCCGTTCTCACCTAATACTCACCCCCTGCTGATGTGAAGACGGAAGTTATAGAGACCCACTGTCTGAAAATCGCACCTCTCTATAAATCGATATCTTTTAAAAGTGACCTGGCACATTCAAATTGCAAAAAAAAAACTGAAATAGTATTATTTAGTACTACATACATACATCAACTAATAATTTGATTAACTGCGATATCAATGCACCATGGCTTTGCCAGCTTATATCTTAGACATATTTTAAGGTACAAAAAAATTAACTGCAAAATTATAGAAAACTACCTTGTGAATCTTTTGCTAGTTTACAAGTTTTTGTTAAAACCCAATCCAACCGAGGTATGAGCTACCAAAAGTAAGATGTATCCGTTTATCGATGCACCATGTCGTGGATCCAAGCTTTGGTAGCCCCCATATGCTGAAATTGTTGAAATGTCATGTTGAAAATATCAAAAAATGTATAATTACAAAATTGCCAGTTTGGCTGAGTTTTTTTTTTCAAAATTAGTAAAATCTGGAATGCGAAATGAAAACTACACATGGTGCATCGATAGAAAATTTTTCTCAAATTTGGTATTTGTTTGAAGCCGAGAAGTCCGAATTTTGGATTTCTAGGCCACCAATTGGAAATCATCATAACTTGGCTTAAAATCCAGATTTTTGGAGTCTGGTACCTGCAACATGTTGCCCTGTAGTTTTTCTACAAGTTAGGATATATTAATTTTTGGTGGCCTAAAAGTCCAAATTATGGATTTCTAGGCCACCAATTGGAAATCATCATAACTTGGCTTAAAATCCAGATTTTTGGAGTCTGGTAACTGCAACATGTTGCCCTGTAGTTTTTCTACAAGTTAGGATATATTGATTTTTGGTGGCCTAAAAGTCCAAATTATGGATTTCTAGGCCACCAATTGGAAATCATCATAACTTGGCTTAAAATCCAGATTTTTGGAGTCTGGTAACTGCAACATGTTGCCCTGTAGTTTTTCTACAAGTTAGGATATATTAATTTTTGGTGGCCGAGAAGTCCGAATTTTGGATTTCTAGGCCAACAATTCGAAATCATCATAACTTGGCTTAAAATCCAGATTTTTGGAGTCCGGTAACTGCAACATGTTGCCCTGTAGTTTTTCTACAAGTTAGGATATATTAATTTTTGGTGGTCTAGAAACTCAAAACTGGGAATTCTAGGCCACCAACTTGTAATCGCTAGATCTCGGCTTAAAATCAAAGTTTTTTGAAATGTAAAAATTGCACCATGTTGCCCGAAATTTGCTCTAGAAACAGCGTTAATTTTCAATGGCCTAGAAAGTCAAAACTGGGATTTCTAGGCCACCAACTTCAAGCCTTCATAACTCGGCACAAAACAAGCGTTTCAAGTTCTGTGCAGTTTAAATGCGGTATATGAAACTCTTTATTTTCGAAATTGATAATTCTAAACAGCTATTATAAATTTAAATTTAATAGGAACTCAGTTCAAACTTGAACAAATTAAAAAAAGGTTTTTCGAATTTTTTTCAATTTCCCAAATTTTTAAAAACACAGTATTTATTAATGTTCCATATTTTCTCTCTCTCTCTACATTTCCCCAACCCTCTCCATCTACCCGTTTACCTTTTTTCCCACCAAACCACTGACCTCTTTGCCTCCCCGCCGGCTCCGCCCTCCCCAAGTCACGCCTCCCGTTCCATCTCCCTATGCGTTTCTTATTCTTCTTCAACATGATGCTGCGATTGACCAACAATTGTTATATTTTTTTCATAGTTTTTTGGTCATTTTTTGGATAGTACCCCTACTTTTGAATTTTTGGATCTGAAATTAAAGATTTAATTCTAACACTGCCTGCTAAAAAAAAATCTGAAATTCAAACTCTTCTAACTCTTCAGAGCGTTGAGATATAGAAAAATTGTTCACTAACAATTTGTAGAAAATTTTAAGTTCTACAATTTATTAGTTAACAATATTTTGCTAACTCTTGTCTCCGCTGAGCTATAGACGTTTTTAACAACTTTCCTGCTTCATCTGGCTTCCTCACTGTTCACTTTGCAGGCATGTGACTTAACAAAAAAAAAGAGCTATCAAAAAATTTATAACGACCAAAATATAGAAAATTTTATGATCTACAACTTGTTAGTTGACCATTTTTTGCTAGAATTTATCTCTCTTTAGTTATAGCCGCTTTAAAAAAATCTGTTTTTTTTTTACTTTGCTCACTTTTAGCTCATTGGAAATCACAGCTCTCAACTAGCAATATAGTGAATTTAATGCTCTACAGTTTGTTAGTTGAAAACTTTTTAATATCACTGCTTTTGGCGATAAAGCATAGGAGGAGGGGAGACGCAGACGCTCTTGCCACCTGCGTCTCGTTCTCCTTCACGCTCTCTCCCTCTTCACAATCTGACTAAACTCTAAACGCCTATAACTCTGCACAGAGAAAATCGATGAAAAAGTTGTGAACTCTTAAAATGTAGGAAATTTTGTGCTTTATAATTTCTCATTTTTAAAGCTAATAATTTCTCACCTCCCTAACAAGTTATACTTCCAGAACCAGAATGAACGACATCACAGCGAGCTCCTCAGTGATCCTTGACTCCCTGCTCATCGACGACTCCCTGATCACTTGTGAAGTCTGCTTCGAGGTGTTCAATCATGAGAATCGTCCACCAAAGCTTCTTCCGTGCGGCCACAACTTTTGTGAATCCTGCATTTTCAGCCTTTGTCTTCATCAGGAGGTAAGAAACATTTTTTTAAATTCAAAAATTTAGAAACTTTTTCAGTACTACCTTCTGGACTCCATTAAATGCCCAACATGCCGGCGGGAATTTACAACAAATACGGCTCGTCAGGCACCAACCAATTATGATCTTTGCAGTAAGTTTACGCGCCAAAAAACAAAACTTAAAACATTTTATTCCAGAAATCCTCGAGAACCTATTCCGCCGAAAAGAGCAAAACGTCACAGTGATTGAAGTCCCCGAGCTGGTTCATAACCTCCCACCACCAATGGCCGAAGTTTCCTCCTCGGCCACCAAGATTGTGACGTCACAACAACAACAACAACAACAACCCGCTGTTGCCACAAAAATGCCACGTCATCATGTGAGCAAGAAAATGAAGGCGTTGGCAAAACGTACCGAGGAGAGCAAGCACTTTCGATGCGCCGATTGTCAGCGGAAAATCTCGCAGAAAAATTTGTTCAGAGTGTCCAGATATTGTGTGGATTGTACCAGTACTAGTCGTATGGTTAGTTGGTTTTTGAATTTTTGTAAAATATTGATTTCCCGCAAAGTTATAAAGGATTTGAAGTTGGTGGCCTAGCTTTTCCTAGGCCATCAACTTTAAATCGTCATTTCTCGGTTAAAAATCTACCCTCTCAAAATATGAAAGCATACCTCGTTAACCACTTTACAAGTTAGGATATATTAATTTTTGGTGGCCGAGAAGTCCGAATTTTGGATTTCTAGGCCAACAATTCGAAATCATCATAACTTGGCTTAAAATCCAGATTTTTGGAGTCCGGTAACTGCAACATGTTGCCCTGTAGTTTTTCTACAAGTTAGGATATATTAATTTTTGGTGGTCTAGAAACTCAAAACTGGGAATTCTAGGCCACCAACTTGTAATCGCTAGATCTCGGCTTAAAATCAAAGTTTTTTGAAATGTAAAAATTGCACCATGTTGCCCGAAATTTGCTCTAGAAACAGCGTTAATTTTCAATGGCCTAGAAAGTCAAAACTGGGAATTCTAGGCCACCAACTTGTAATTGCTAGATCTCGGCTTAAAATCAAAGTTTTTTGAAATGTAAAAATTGCATCATGTTGCCCGGAATTTGCTCTAGAAACAGCGTTAATTTTCAATGGCCTAGAAAGTCAAAACTGGGATTTCTAGGCCACCAACTTCAAGCCTTCATAACTCGGCACAAAACAAGCGTTTCAAGTTCTGTAAACCGCAATCAAAACGCAATTTTTCAGACAATCGTTTGCCTGGAATGCTGCGTGAACCATCACAACGGCCACGACCTTCTCACCGAGGACTCCCTTCACCACAACCAACTCAAGACACTCTCCGACCTCCGAAAGCTGCGCCACCGAATCCTCGACTCCTCCGACGAGTTTGACCGCCGTGCCGATGAGATAAGAACCTCCGGAATGGATGTCTGTGGGGGTCTGAGTGCCGAGAAACACAATCTGCTCACCTACACCCTCGCTTCAATTGATGACGTCATGCGTCGCATCGAGATGGCTCCGATCCTCTTCCCACCAGTTCTTCGGACTATTCGAGACGAGCAATCCCATAATTTCAGCCGTTTGGAAAAACTCTCAGCTCAGTTGGAAAAGAGCCTGGTCTCCCGGAAAAACACGAAACCAACTAGCCTAACCTTCATTGAAAACATGAATGATACCACTTACCAGGGCCTCCAAAGATCTGTTCAAAACCAGAGCCTGAACAAATCCACCCTATCTATCCGTCAATCCAGAGTGTCCCTGAGAACCGACGACTCCTTATTCCACGAGTCGATAAGTTCCCTGACAAGACTTATGCATCAACACCCAATGTGTCTTCAACTAGAATTTCATCACTCTACAGTATCCTCCAAGGATACCGTAACCCAGCGAAAGCAGAAGATCATGTCCTGCGCCCACGCAACTACTTCCATGCTTGACATGGATCTTACTCAAGTTTCGATGGTGCCGATCTTTGCGGATGTTCTTCTCAACTGCTTCTACCAACTCAACCGGCTATCTAAAAACAAGTTCGTCGGGGATAAGAAGTACCGAAGATGTGACATTTGGAAGCAGGTTCAGTGCAGTTATACTGAACTTTTTGGCATCACTGCCAAGCACTTCCCATCCCATCATCCGGAGAGAGTCGATATTTTGGATGATTTGGCGTACTTGTGTCATTTGTATAGTGATGTCGCGGATCAGGTAGGCATTCTTCAAGTTATGGCGGTTTAATGTTGGTGGCCTAACTTTGGTTTTCTAGGCCATCAAAAATTAGATACTTATATTTTATAGAACCACAACTTTACTGTTCAAAATAGTTTTCAGAACTTAAAAATATTGATGTTGGGCAAAGTTTGGACAGTTTGAAATCAATGGCCTTACTTTTTCAATTTTTGGTTTTCTAGGCCATCATAAATTTAAATAGGACTGATTTAAAGATTTAAAGCTTAACAGTTCAAAACAGCTTTTAGAACTTAAAAATGTTGATTTTCAATCAAGTTAGGGGTTTTTGAAAATGGTGGCCTAACTTTAGTTTTCTAGGCCATCAAAAAATTAAAATTGCATTTTTAAAAAGTTACATGTTCTAAATACACACCTCTTAACAGAACTTGGAAAAATGTATTTCTAACCTAGTTATGGGCTACTGAAGTTCATGGCCTAACTTTTGAATCACTTGGGTTGGGTTTCTAGGCCATTAATACTGTAATACGTTTAAACCAGAAATCTGACAGTTTGAAACAGTTTTCAGATTAAAAAAATGTTGATTTCTAACCAAGATATGCGCCTTTTGAGTTGGTGGCCTAGAAAAGCTAGGCCACCAAATTCAAACCGCTCTAACTTGGCGAAAAATTAATATTTTTGCAAAATTTAAAAAACCAGTCTGTTAATAATATATTTTCCTACAACTTAAACATAAAATATTCCAAATATTATTTCCAGGGCACCGTCACAATCTGCCTAATCGAAGCTGCCCGCGCCAGAGCTTCAGACTCCAGTGGCCTAACTGAAATTGAGCAGCAAAGATCCGAAGAACGTCTGGAACTGATTGATGAGCATTTGACAGAATGCCGGCGGCTCCAGAAGCTCTTGGAGCTCCGAAAAACGTCAAAAACCAAGAAAAATGGAGGATTGAAGCGACTTTTTGGCGGATGCTTTATTGCTCAAGAGAAGGCTAATGATTCTCTCGTTTATTGATTTTTATACAGTATTGATTTTTTTTGTCTAAATATTAATTTTCCGGTAAAGTATGTAGATTTTAGTTAGTTTTAATGAAGTTGAAAAAATGAAAAAAAAAAAAATTTTTGAAAAAAAATTTAATATTAATTAAAATATAAAAACTTTATTGTAATTAATTGTATTATCAACGTTTAAAATGCAAAATTAATGGGAAAAATCAATAATACGCAATAGCCATTGGTGGAGGAGGTGGTGGAAGTGGTGGAGTGTGCCTGAAAATTGTTTAATTTAAAATTATACTCGTTTAACTAAAAGCTAATTTTGCGTGGTATCTTTTGGTTTTTAGTAAACTCAAAAATCTGGATTTTGGACCGAGTTATAGCAATTTGAAGTAAATGGCCTAGAAACCGAAATCCTAGATTTTCTAGGCCATCAGAATTAATGTGGCTCAATTATAGATCTCTTCTTAAATTTTTTCGCAGCCAAGTTCTTGTTGTAGATTAAAAAAAATAATCTTACAATTAGTTTTAAGCGGCGTTATGATGATTTGAAATTGGTGGCCTAGGCTTCTGAAAGGAGTTTTCTAGACCACCAACTTCAAACACTGATAACTCGGTGTAAAATCCCTATTTTTAAAATTTCAGAAAAACCTATGACTGTGGAAGCGTAGCTCTTAAAATTTCAGCATATTAACTTTTGGTGGCCTAGAAAATGCAATTCTGCAAAAGTTAGGCCACCACTTTCATACGCTCATAACTCGGTTCAAATATAATATTTCAAGGTTCTGAAAAAAGTTATGGGCTGCCAAGGCTTAGATCTTCAAATTTGAGCATATTAACTTTTGGTGGCCTAGAAAAATATTTCTAGTCCACCAACTTCAAACTCTCATAACTCGATTTAAAATCCATATTTTAAACTTCTGAAAAAAACTATGGATTGACAAGGCTTAGATCTTTAAGTTTGGTTACATTAACTTTTGGTGGCCTAGAAAACACAATTTTGCAAAAGTTAGGCCTCCAACTTCATACGCTTATAACTCGGCTTAAAATTGATATTTTCTGATTCTATAAAAACCATTGGAATTCAAAAACTCACATGTATCCCGGAGGTGGTGGTGGAATTAAATTCGGAGATTTATAATAGCTTCCGGCGCTGGAAGAGCATCTCAACTGATCAGTTTTTTGCTTCAAGTATCTCTGATATCTTGAGACACAACAAACATAAATCAGCAATGCCAAAAGTGCAATAATCAATAATCCAACAACTCCGATCAATATTAAAGTGTTCAGTGGGATATCAGAATTGGAGGATGATGTGGATTCTGATGACGTGGCAGATGGCTTCGGAGCACACATATCAACGTTTTGAACTTTGAAAATGTGATGAAGCTTTGAAATATGCCCATTTGATGGGGAAATTATTGAGGAAGCCTGATTCTCGTCAAGTATCGCATTTTGACGGGTCAAATAGAAACATACGGAGGTCCTGGAATTAAAAAAAAAATTTAAAATGTGATTTTTTCCAATAATATTCATAAATTCGTATTTAGCTCTGCGAGATCTTCAATTTAAGTATGATCATGACCTACCTGCCTCACGTCTGTAAAAAGTCGGGTCCCACCACGAAAAATACAGTAACCCGAGAGTCTTAATTTGAAGCTCTTGGTGAGATCAACTCAAATATTTGAAAGAAAATGTAGAAAAAAAATTAGGAACTATTTTTTGCAAAATTTTTTAATTTTTAATTTGAAATCTGCTTTTGGAACAAGTACTATTTTTAATATTTTTAATGCTGGGTCCCGCTACGAAAACTACAATAACCCTGGAAATTTCGTGGTGGGACCAAAAGTGAATGGAACTTAGTCATGATTATGCTTAAATGAAAGCTCTTGGTAAGCCAAATTCCAGTAAATTGAAGAAATCTGTGAGTTCTTAAATTTTTTGTTCAAATTTTGAAAATTCATAAAAAAATTTTTTTTTTAATTCAAAATTTTTCAAAAAAAAATTAAAAATTTAAAAATCCAAAAAAATAAAAAATTGAAAACTCACCACGTGGAATTTTTTCTATCCGCTTTCGGTTCATCAAAATGAATTTCCAACTGTTTCCCGGCCTTCTGATCGTCTTTACCAATAGCTTCAAGAATTTGGCGGCGGAATTTTTCCAAATTTGCTCCAAATTCGTTACGGGACATGGAGAGGACGTAACGGAGCTTTCTGTCATTGCGGATGTGGTGAAGCTAAATTTATAGGTATTTAAAGAAAAATGTTTGAGATAAAGAAATTTGCAAAAATTAAAAAAATTGGAAAAAAACAATTTCGAATTTTTTTTTCAAAATTTAAAATTTTTTAAATATATTTTTTTCAACTTATACGTTCATTTAAGCTCACAAAAACTTTCAGTTGAAATATAATCATGATCTACTTCCTTGCATTTTGAAAAAAATTAGGTCCCACCACGAAATCCCCCGGGTACTGTAGTTTTCGTTGTGGTACCCTTTATTTTCAGAACCTAGTCATGATTATACTTAAATTGAAGCTTTCCGCGAGCCCGATTCAACTTACCTGTTTAACACCTTCCCCTCCATCCCCTCTTCCAATTTCAGCAGTGTAGACGCCTTGCGGGGTGTCTAGAATTTTCCCGTTTGCCACGAGTTCTCCAGTATTTTTGTTAAGCTCTACGGCTCCTTCTGGTGAAATCATGTCACGTCCGAGTTCGTAGTTTGCTCTGGAAAATTGCTTTTGAATTTTCTGAAAATTTAGATTTTGAGCAAAGTTATGAGGGCTTGAAATTGGTGGCCTAGAAATTTTTTAAAAAATTTGTTTTCTAGGCCATCAAATTTTTTTTGGTAGAATTTGAAAAGCAGCAATCATAAATTTTCTCAAACCATAGGAAAAATAAATCTTAAACTAGTTTGAAGCATTTTAAGTTGGTGGCGGAACTCTTGAGTTTTCTAGGCCAGCAATTTAAAACTGTCATAACTTCCTTCAAAATCAAACTTTCGAAAAATTCAAACGTGTAGCCGCTAGCCAGTTTTTTGTTCTACAAATTTGATCATAATAATTTTGGTGGCCTAGAAATTTCAATTTTGCAAAAGTTCGGCCACCAACTTCAAATGGTTATAAGTTGGCCCAAAATCAATATTTTTAGAAGAGCAAAAAATGAATGGAATGCTTCAACCAAGCTCTATAAATAGCTATATATTAATTCTGGTGGCCTAGAAAATTCAGTAGCTAAAAAGTTAGGCCACTGACTTCAAATGTTTACAACTTGGCCCAAAATAAATATTTGTTGAAAAGCAAAAAAATGACTCGAATGCTACAACTGAGCTCTACAAGTATCTATACATTAATTTTGGTGGCCTACAAAATTCAGTAACTGAAAAGTTAGGCCACTGACTTCGAATGATGAAAAAATTGAAAATATCCTTGGAATGATACAACTGAGCTCTATGAACCTATGAATCTCTATGCATTTATTTTGGTGGCCTAGAAAACTCTGTAACTCAAAAGTTCTGCCACCAGTCCAAAATCCAAATTTTCATTACTTACGGCACAAAATTCAGGGATTTTTGCTCATAATCTTGTGCCCCTGCGGCTGCTCCCAAATTCATTGGAATCTCAACACGATCCAGCACATCACCAACAGAAGATATCGATTGATTTCCAGAAAATCCATTATTGATTTTTCCAGAATTTGCAACGGAGTCAACGGAGTCGCCCACAAACTCCACTTTCACACGCTTGAAATTTTTCGAATTTGCATCGAAGAACACTTCAGATGTATCCAGATTTTTCTGTGAGGTGGCAATGAAGCACACCTCGGCTTCCGTCATTTTTGAGCTCGGATCAACTTTTGGCTCGTATACAATTTCTCCGAATTCGGCGTCAATATTGAAGTTGTCTGAGGATTCCGGAGTTCCACAATTTGGGAGCAAGTGGTAGAAAATCGGAGAGAAATCTGCATCCCGGGCGGTCAGCCGGCCGATTGCAGTTGGTTTGGATGTGTTTTTGGGCACTTGGAAGATTGGGAGAGCGCTCTGAAAATTTTGTTCAAAAATAAGGAAAGTCTACAGAAATTCAATAATTTTTAAAAAATTAAAAAATATCGATTTTCCGCAGAGTTATGAGAGCTTCAAGTTGGTAGCTTTGAAAAAAATTTCTAGGGCCACCAAAAAAAACATATCCAATTTTGAAACACTGAAAATTAAAAGTTCAAAACTCTTTTCAAAATCAAGATTGAGTGATTTTGAAAGAAGTTATGAGCATTTAAAGTTGGTGGCCTAGAATCCCAAATTTTCGGGTTTCTGGGACATCTCTTTAAAAAAATTAAAACCTCTTACAAATTTAAAAATAAAAATTTCAACTGCTGAAAATAATTTTATCTAAAAAAACCGACAGCTGCTATTTGTGGCCTAGAAAAAGCTAGGCCACCGAAAATTTCAAACTTTCGTGCTCAAAATTCCTATTTTCCAGTCTTGAAAAATTCAATAGACGTCCCATGCAAATAGCTCCATTTTTGGACTATTTCAGTTTTAGGTGGCCTTGAAAATGCAAATTTGCAAAAGTTAGGCCACCAACTTCACATGGTCATAACTAATGTGATAATTTAGAATTCGGACTACTACAAAGTGAATGTAAATTTATATTCTACGAGGCTTTTTTACCGTGGCCTAGAAAACCATCCATCTGGATTTCTAGGCCACCAACTTCAAACCTCCATAACTTGGCTTAAAATCAATATTTTTTAAAATTTTTTAATTTAATATGTTTGTATTTTGTTCTATAACTCACTGGCAAAAATTCTGGCTCATTATCATCCAAATTTTCCACACGAATTTTCAGTAAAGTTGATGACGTCACCAACTCGTTGCCCGAGTTGAAAGCGGTGATTAGAAGCTGAAAATTGGGGAATTTAAAGAAAATGGAGGCGGAAAATTCCAAAAAAAAATGAAGATAAGAATAAAGAGAAAAATATTCATTATGATTTACAAAAAAAAATAAATTTTTACATAAAAAAATTTACAAAAAAAAATTTTCGAAAAAAAATTTCAAAAAAAAAATTTTTTTTTGGAATTTTTTTTCTGAAAATTTTCACAATCAAAAACCCGATAAAAGTACTGTACAAGATTACTGTAGGAACAAGGATCCACATGATTTCCTGGAGTTTCCCAAAATGCTTAAACCAATGATATTCAGTGAAATTAGGGAGTTCTTTGCCAAAACCTCGGCCGGCTCCGTGTCAAATAGGAATTTTTGAGGATTCGGTTGAATTGGGTAGTTGGGAGATTCCACATCATCAGATTTTTCTAGATCTTGTAGGGTCCAATACTGGGAATGCCATTCCGGTGTCTCTTTGTGAAGATAGGGGAGTAGCCGGGTGTAGCTCCGTTGGTAGATTCCTAGAAAAAATTTGGTCACAATTTTTTAAAGATTGAAATTTTTAAACTGTAGGAAATTAAATTTCAAACTAATTGGTTTTTTGAAAATTTTGAAAATATTGATTTTCCGGCGATATATGGCTATCTGAAGTTGGTGGCTGAACTTTTCCAGAACTAGTTTTCCTAGGCCATCAACATTTAGACAGGTCTGACTTAAAAATTTAAAGAATCTAAACTAATTTTTGATTTAAAAAAGTTGATTTCAAACCAAATTTTGCGGTTTGGAATTTGGTGGCCTCGAAATTTTTCAATTTTTCTAGGCCACCAGTGAGAATTTTCAAATTTTTTAGAATTTTTAAATGAAGCACTGGTCACCAAAATTAATATAATCAAGTTTGTAGAACAAGAAATTTACTTTCTGCTACAAGTTTTAAGTTCACGAAAAGTTTATTTTAAAGAATTTTATGAAGGTTTTAAGTTGGTGGCCGAACTTTTGCGAAATTGCATTTTTTATGCCATAAAAGGAAATGAGGTCAAATTTGTGGAACAAAAAATTAGCTATCACTTTTAACTTCGAGAAATTGATTTGATTTCAAAGAAAATCATGCCGGTTTTAAATTGGTGGACTAGAAAATTCTTCGGCCACCAATTTAAAATGCTCCAAGTCAATTAAAACATTTTTTATGTTTTGAAGTAGTTATGGATTGCTGCTTTTCTAACTCTTCCAAAAAATTAAAAAAAGAATTTTTTCCGGTGGCCTAGGAAAATTCTAGGCCACCAACTTCAAAAAAAAACGCTGCAACTTGGCGGAAAATCAGCTTTTTTTGAATTTTTAAAAAATCAATCGATTTGTAATTTAATTTTCTTCGTTTTTAGTGTAATTGTGCAAAACTTTTTGTTAAATAAAAAATCTTAAAATGAAAAATTTACCCCTAACAGAATCCGTCTCCCGATCCTTTGAAATATTCTCCACCGTACTGCTCTCCGCAAGCTTCACTGGTGTCTTTCCATGTCCCATGCCACGTAGGTACAGAAGCCGTTTGTTATTTTCCCGCAGAGCCTGCAGAAGCTTTTCCTTGAGCCGACATTCCAGCTGGCGGCTCCGTTTTTCACGTGGCACTGACCAGTGGAGCTCACATGCCACTGCCATCATGTTTTTAGTTTCAAACCAGCGGTCTATCTCGTGAATGACGTCATCACCGATTTCCTGAGTTTTTGGCAACATAAAAAAATCTCAAAATTTGCTTTTTTTATGCTCAGATTTTTTTCTTTTTTTTTCTCACAAAAAACTGTTTTCATTTACATTTTTGAATTCAGCTTATTATGAGCTTTAAATTTAAAAATCTTTGGTCCCACCACGAAAACTACAGTAACCCAGTCATGATTATACTTAAATCAAAGCTCTCAGCGAGCTGAATTCAAAAATAAAAAGTATTTATTGAATTTGCCAATAAATTTTTAGATTTTGAAGAAACAGTTAAAAAAAAAAGTTACCTCAAATCCCCGATCTTTGGCCTCAAAAACCGTGGTGATCATTTTTGTTTTGTAGATGTGTGATCTCATAAATTTATCAATAGGATCCTCATCTTCCGGCTCAGCTGCCAAATTGGATAAAGTCGCCGCCCGTTCAATTTTTGCGGGAAATTTCAAATTGCTCTCTGCCGCCGCCGCCAAAAGTTGGTTCGAACTTTTGTAGATAGGGTGGTGCCGGTTGCGGATATTGATTTTTGGAAAATCCTGTTTTTTGTAGTGCGTGGTACGAGGGACAGGGTCCACAAGATCTACAGTAATCCCGGGTATCGTACTCCTTAAAGGTTCTGGTACAGTAACCCCAAGAATCTTGGGTACCGTAGGGGTGTGTACAGCACTCCTCAGAGTTTGAGTTTGATGCGCAGATTCGGGTATAGTAACCCCCAGGATTCTAGGTACTGGGGATGGTGCAGTCACCCTCTGGCTGTCAGTTTGATGTGCAGGTTCTGGTACAGTAATAATTTTGGGGACCGTCGGGGAGGGTACAGCGCTCCTTGTAGTTTGACGTGCAGGTTCCTTCAACGGTACAGTACTCCTCTGGTTTGAAAATTGACGCAAAGGTACAGTATTCCGTAGACTTGTAGTTTGATGTGCAGGGTCTTCTACAGTAACCCCTGGGATTCTGGGGACAGGTGTGTTTTCAGTTAGATGTGCAGGTTCTTTAGGTTTCTGGACAGGTACCGTAACCCTCCGCTCAATCGGAATCTCGTATCCCTCTGAAGGTACCGTAGGGCTCAATTGTCTTGGACTTAGATGTGCAGGTACCGTACCCGGCGACAGCTCAGCATTTGAATAGTACCCTTGGGATTCTGAATAATCAACCGATTCACGCTTGATGTCCAGCGGGCTCAGAGAGCTCATCACAGTGTCGTCGGTAGCGTACCCGGCGGAGCCCTCATCTGAGCCTGCACCTGGTGAGCCCACACGATCATCTAAAGTTTCTGGCGGTACCACTTGAAACTTGTGTACGTACTCGTCGGAATCCGAGGAGCTTGAGCTTGATGTTGGCACGTTATCACGCCGGCTCGACGAGCTGCGCAGCTTTTTCAGCAGACTTCTTCCCAACTTCTCGAGTTTGCCCATGGAATCTGAAAACAGCTTACCGTTACATATTGGAATTGAAGAAAAGGTGTGAAAACTGCAGAGTGGGGGTTAGAGGTGGTAGTGTGATGGCCTAGAAAACTACATTGTGAAACTTCTAGTCCGTAAATTTAAATATCTTAAAGAGCTAGCGTTAAGCTATTCAGAACAATTTTGAAAATTTAAACATCTCAATTTTAAGGCAAGTTATGACGGATTGAAGTTGGTGGCCTAACTTTTTCCAAAATTTGTGTTTCTAGGCCATCAAGAAATAAGTAATTTTGATTTGAAGATCAAAAAGTGCACAGTTCAAAACAGTTTTCAAATTTTAAAACTGTTGACTTTCAGCCAAGTTTTAAGGGTCTGAAATTGGTGGCTTAACTTTGGATTTCTAGGCCACCAACAGTATAACTAGAAGAGCAAAAAGTGTTCAAACAACAATTCAAACTCTTTTACCACATTTGAATATTCACTTTGAGCCGAGTTATGGCGGTTTGAAGTTGGTGGCCTAGCTATTTCTAGGCCATCAACTTTGAACGGCTATAACTTCTCGGAAATTAAATATTTTTGACTTTCCCTAAGACAGTTTAAATCATAAGTACTTGCTCTACAGTTTATACCTTAAAAAAGTATATGTTCGAATCTGATGCCCTAGAATTGCAAATTTCTAGGCCACCAACTTTAAACCGCTATAACTTGGCGGAAAATCAATATTTTTGAATTATTCGAAAAGCGTTAGATTTGCAAGAAGTTTTTACATTTATTATTTTTAGTTTATCTACAGAAAATTATGCATAAAAAGTGCAGAACAAGGTATTTGTTGACGTTCAGTCAACCATTCACACAAACTGCTATTGGCAGAATCAGAAACACCTACGCACACACACACATAACAAATACACATACAAACATTCCGGATTTTGTAACGCCCATCTTTCTTTTTTTTTTTTTTAGTATTTCGCGGCTTTTTCCTATTATCTAACTGGACAACACTTTCTGCTGCCGGACAAAACAATAATGGGATAATTGGTGGCGGGGCGGCGGAAAGTGACATGTAACTGTTCACATGTAATTAGTTATTGTACTACTATGTGATTATATGTTTCTTTAGAGAATTTGGAAAATTTTGGCATAAAAAACGCGGAAAAATCTGGGAAATTGGGAAAGTTACAAAAGATTTTTTAAAAAATTTTAGAAAAATTTTTTCCCAGTTTTTTTGCATAAACTTTTCGAACGATTATTGACACGTGCCAATGCCAATACCATTCACAAAATAATTGAATATTTGCATATTTTATGAATTTCCCAGTACTGACTCCTAGCCGGCCAGCTTCACATTTTGTGACGTCACCTCGGAAAACTTAGGGTTAACTCGGCAGGCTTCAGCGTTATCAAAAAGTTGTCAACTAATAAAATGTGCGAAATAATATTTAAATTATTTTGCTAGTTTAAAGTTTTAAGGTAATTTTGATTGTTTTCGAGTTATGAGCCTTCAAACTTTTAATAAAAATAATTTTATAAAAAAAATGAACGTGCTATTTTTTTGCCGAAAAGTGCCAATATTTCCGAATCTGAAAAAGGTATAAAAAAAATGTTAACTGATAAATTGTTGCTCACATAATTGGCTACATTTTGCCAATTGGCAATTTTATTGTAGCTCCATTAACGTATTAGTTATGCGCCTTTAAATCAAAAAATTAAAAAACTCAAAAATTTTAATTTTTGAAAGAAATTCCATTTTTTTAAATCAGGGGGAAGGCATGAAAAAGTCATAAACTGAAAAAATATTGATGTCATATACACCATTATCTTCCAAATTGGCAATTTTTTGTAGCTCCGCCCCCTTCTTGGTTATGCGCCTTTAAACAGTCAGTTCCAAAAAACTCAAAATTCAGAATTTGAAAAAAAACGGAGATTTTTTCAAATCTAAGAGAGGTAGGAAACATTTATTATTTAACAAAACACTTTTCACAAGTTAAGCTACATTTTGTTATTTGAAAATTCTACTCTAGCTCCGCCCCCTTCTTGACTATGCGCCTTTAAATCTTCAAATTCAAAAACCATCAAACTTTGAAAATACTCGTATTTCAAATTTTACATAAGTTATCAAAAAGTAGTCAACTAACAAAATGTTGCTCACATATTTTTCTAATATATATATATATATATAACTCCGCCCAATTCTTGGTTATGCGCCTTTAAAAAGTCTAAGCTGTGTGTTTGTGCCAAACAAAAAAACATACCAAAAAAATATGTGAATTAGAGTGCCAAAGTGAAGACTAAAAATATAGAAAATAATAAAAATGTCTAAAAAAAACTTTCTTTGAGCTCCGAGAATATCGTTTATCGGTTTTTATCACAGAGAGGTAAATTGACTCCACGAGAAAAGGGAGTCTATTGGTGGGAATCTCTGTGAGAGATCTGAATGATCATACACTTTTTATTAGTTAAATAATGTTCGGAGCAAGTTTTTGAGCAGCAAATGAAATAATTGGAAAAATCTCAAGTGAATCACAATGTAATGGAAGGGGTAAGTGATATTGGGGCGAACGGCAGGGGTTGAACAAATAGATACTTTTGAGAGAAATTTCAAGGAAACATTTATCATATGATGATACGGAACTATATTATATCAGAGATTGAGGTGCTAATTAAAATTTCGTTTTTTTTCAATTATAATGGCCCTAACAAGAAGCGCTAACAAGGCGGCAATTGCGGTTCGGCAATTTTTTTTTTGAAAATCGGTAAATTGCCGGTTTGCCGATTCGCCGGTTTGCCGATTTGTCGGAAATTTTCATTTTCGGCAAATTGCCAATTTGCCGTTTGCCGGATATCAGATTTGCCGTAAATGTTTAGAGGGATTTTTCATAAGACGGCAACACTTAAAACTGTGCCTTTTTGAAATGTTTTCCCGTTTTCTTAAGATATAGAATTTGCCTACTTTTTAAAATAGATGTAGGAACATTTATAGGATGTGTACAATTTTGCGGATTGGAATTGAAATTTCGAAATTTCCAAAAAAAAAGTGCAAAACTACAATTTGCCGTTATTGCGACAAATTCGGCAAATAGGCAGTTTGCCGGGAAATTTAAATCCGGAATTTTGCCGATTTGCCGCATTGCCGGAAAAAATCGTTTGCCACCCACACACCTGGCTTTAACTACGCGGGGAGAAGAGCTATGAAAAAGTTGCTAACAGACAAATTGTTCAGAATGAAATTAGCTACAAAATTTCCGTAGACAAATTTTTGATAACTCTAACAGTTAGGGAGTTACAGTCGTTAAAAGCTAGTCTCCGCAGAAAATGTAACTATTGAAAAATTTCTGCGCTTCCACTCACTTTTGACAGCCTATAACTTCGCAGAAAGTGACGTAATCACAAATTTATCAATTGACAAAATGCTGAAAATTTAATTTTCTAAAAATGTTCAGTTGACAACATTTTTATAACTCCTAATATTTTTGAGCTATGCGCCTTTAAACATTTTCACAAACTAAACGAAAGTTCAAGCAATTTCTCTTTTCCACACTATATTAGGCAATTAAAAGTTGGAAATATTTTGAAACAATTTTCCAGATTTCAGCAAAAAAAAGAGACGCAGGGTGACAAAATATCACATTTTCCAAAAAAAAAAAAGCAAAACAGTAAACTTTAAAACTACTCTGTATTTTTTTAATAAAAATCCAAAAAAAAAAGTGTGATTAGCCACACAGAGAGCGTTACAAAGGAAGTGAGCCACCCGGGCAGGATGGAAAGAGCACACACACACACACGGAGTTTTTGTTAAAGAGCCTCCGATATCACTTGAGAATATCTCAACGGACATTCTTTGTTTGTTCATGTTTAGCTGCTAGAGATCCCTACAGGAAAAAAAAATTAGTGGAGCATGTGATCTTTTGAAAACAAAATGGGATTTCACATAGGTTTTTGCAAACAAACACCTTCGCAACTAACTCATAATTTAAGTAATCAATAAATTGTCAACTAACAAAATGTTAAGCACAAAATTTGCTACAAATTGTTAGTAGACAAATTTTTGATAGCTTAGTCCTCCGCGGAGTTACATGCGTTCAAAGTAGAGGTACTCTGTGACAGCGCTCCTGGTGTCTGCGTCTCTTGGAACACGTTTAGCCTCTTGAAAAGCAAAGTTTTAAAACATTTGTTAGTTGATAAAATGTTGAGCATAAATTTTGCAACAAATTGTTAGTCGCCAACTTTTTGATACCTTTGATTTTCGCAGAAATAGAAACGTTTTAAGTATACGTTATACGTAGTCTCTGAGTGAAAGAGAGCGCCTGGTTTCTGCGTGTATTTAAATTTCTGTGGCTTCTTGGAAATTGAAGTTAACAAACAGTTGTTGGTTAATAAAATGTTAAGCATAAAATTTTCTACAAATTATTAGTTGAGACGTTTTTGATTCCTTTAATTTCCGGTGAGCTATAGGCGTTTGAAGAAAGTATATCAAAGCGCGCACGTCAACTTAAACTCCTGTATCTCCACGGAAGATTAAGTTGTCTAGAAATTATTTATTATCGAATTGTTAAGTATAAAATTTGCCACAAATTGTTAGTTGAAAATTTTCCGATAACTCTATTCACCGCGGAGTTACTTGCTATCAAAGCAGAGGTGTTCGCAGTGCAGAGGGCGCGCGCAGAGTCAGCGTCTACTTAAACTCCTGCATCTCCACAGAAGATCAAATTGTCTGGAAATTTTTTATTATCGAATTGTTAAGCATAAAATTTGCCACAAACTGCTAGTTGGCAATTTTCAGATAACACTATTCTCCGCGGAGCTATAGGCTTTCAAAGTAGAGGATCTCATAGAGTGTGAGAGCCGCGCGCTGTGTCGCAAAATTCAAAAACTTTCCAACAAAACACATTTTCTAAAAGTGTCTCATCAAAAACAAGTACAACACTTACACAAAATAATATAAATTGACAAAAATTGTGAACGCAACGGCACGAACAACAATAGGGAGGTCTGCTGAAAAGCGTCGAGGCGGAAGACGATTTGATAATTGGTTCCCCCTCGGGAAAAACTTACTTTTGCCTCATACAGTTTTCTCACCTTTTTCACTTTCAGCGCAGTTATTCAGTTTAAAAAAACCATGGAAATTGAACTTTTAATGATCAAAAACCTACAAGGGGGTACAAATGTACGTAATTATTGGGTGAGTCAGTTGTAGTATAGTTTCGTTGGAAAAGAGAAAGAGAGAGAGTGGAGAGAAGTGGTTTATGGTAATTTGGTTTTATTTTCCGAGTGGAAATGTTTGAAAAAAAACAAGAAAATATTCAAAAGAGAGACGCAGAGAAGCTAGAGTACTCTCGGCGTCTGCGTCTCTCCAAGGCTCCATTTCCTCGGTGCACAAATAATATATAGCTCAGAGGAGAAAAAATATATGAAAAAGTTTTCAACTAACAATTTGTAGGAAGCTTCATGTTTAACATTTCGTTAGTTCATAATTTTTCGATAAAATCACTCTTTGTCAAGTTAGACTGCGTTGAAAGAGAAGTTACGCAGGTAGAGAGAGTGCGCGCGCTGCTCTTCTTTCTTCAAACGCCTATAACTCGCCGGAAGCTGGAGCTATCAAAAACTTGTCAACTACCAATTTGTAGCAAATTTTATGCTTAACATTTTATCAACAGCAAATTTTTTGATAACTTCCACTTCCAAGGAGCTACAGTGGTTTGAAGAGACGCAGATACCACGCGCGCTCTCACACTCTGGGCCTTCGCCTCTATTTTGAAAGCTGATAACAAAAAGTGGAGTTATCAAAAAATTATCAACTGACAAATTGAAGTATATTTTATGCTTAACACTTTGCCAGTTAGCTTTACTTTCCACGACGCTACAGGCGTTGAAAATTACTCATATCCGCGCCAGCTCTCACTCTCCGCTACTTCTTCTTCATTTTGAAAGCCAGTTACTCTGCGGAAAATAGAGCTATCAAAAAGTTGTTAACTAAAAATTTGTAGGAAATTTTATGCCGAATAGTTAATTAGTTGACAAATGCTTAATATGTTTACTTTCCAAGAAGCTACACTAGTTTGAAAAATTCTGAGAATCTCGAAAACCAAGAAACCTACAGACTTATTCAACTAGTTTCTTTCACTAAGATGACTCATTATTATGAATAGAAAAAGGGAAAATAAGTGAAAACTTATTCTGAAAAACTTTCTGTGGAAGGGAGGTCCAAGAAAAAAGTTGATGGTGGAAGGTAACAAATCAAAGGAAATGGGCGAAGAATGGGAAGAGAGGGAGAAGTCAAATAGGCGGAACGTATTCAGGGGGATTTGAAAGATTAAGGTAAGGTTTAATTGGGATGTTCCGAAAGGGGTTTTTTCTTTGCAAAAAAATTTTTTTTGGAATTTTGTTAAGACACTTGTAAATTACAAAAGTTAAAGGCCCAATGGACAATTTGTCCAAAAAAAAGTTGCTTAATTTAAAGGCGCATAACTCCTTGAGATTCAAAGGAACAAAAATTTTGTCAACTAGAAATTTAAACAAAATTTCATGCTCAGAATTTTGTTAATAACAACTTTTTGATACATTTTTTACTTCAGCACTAGGGCTTTAAAGACGCATAACTCCGTTAATTTGAACGATACTAAAATTTTGTTAACTAACAATTTGTGACAAATTTTATGTTTAACATTTTGTCAGTTAAAAATATTTTGATAACTCTAAAACCCAATAAGTTATTCAAGTTTGAAAAAACATCAAAATATGTTTTAAAAAAATTTCAAAACTCGAAAAAAAACCGTCTGTAGTTTATAATATTTACCAACAAAAGAATGGTTCCAAATCCGCATTTTCTTCTCCAAGTTTGGGCAAAAAGGTGTTCAAGTGTTTGATTTAATGCAACTATCTGCCCCCCCCCCCCCCAACACATTTTTCAAGTACTTCTCTCCTCCCGGGAGGAAGGAACAAGGAACATACCCGTATATTTGTCCAGAGGTCTCACGGCACCAGATTGCACACAGTTGGCACAATAAACTGCAACTTTTTTGGCATTTTATTGAGATTAAAAGAGTAGAAAAAAAAGAGATGGAAGTTGATAAACAAGTATAAGTTTTTAAAACTAAAAAATTAGGTCTTAAACTTCAAAAGTTTCAAAAACTATATAAAAATTCGAATTCTCCATGCAAAATTACCCCATCACCTCACTTTACAGAAAAATTGTGGTCATGGGGTACAGTACCTCCCCTTCAGTCGGTGCCGGCGGTGATTGCGTACCCGGCACCCGATCTGACGACACTTTGCACAAAAATCACAGAGATCGGGTTTTAGGGTAATTTTTACATGGAAAACTCAACATTAGGCCAAAAAAAAAGAGACATTTCAAAGTATAGGTCAAATCATTTGCGGAAAAAAGAGGAGGACAGACAACAAGTGACTGATCGAATTAGGTGAAGAGGTGTCAAAAAAGTGATAGGTGTTCCAAATTGTTGTGCGGTTCCGGTAGTAGTGAGATATGTATTTATGAAGAAGGAGAAACACACGGAATTGGAGAGCTGGAGGACTTGTCCTATAAACTACTATAATTTTACGAAGAGAGGCAAAATGTAGCAAATTGTATGCTTAAAATTTTGTCAATTGGAAATTTTTTGATAATTAAATTTTAGACTAAGTTGTGAGGCTTTTAAACAAACAAGTGAAGTTACCTTATCAACTTTGCATAATTAGTTTACAATTTTTGGAATTGCTTATAGTTTTCAAGATATGTCCTCTGCTAGAAAGGGTACTGTAGAATATTTTAAAGCTTTATCAAAAATGCAATAATTTTTTTATGATGACGAACACTACTCGGACAGGTTTGGCACATAGTGATGAAGCTGAGAAAACACTCACTTCACTAGATCCCAAGAGCAAATAAACACTTCTAGGCGCCACCTTTTTTCGATAAATTGCTGTAACTCGGTAGGAATTGGAGCTAGAAAAAAGTTGTCAACTAATAAAATGTAGGAAATTTTTAACTGATTATTTTTGTTAGTTGACAAATTTTTGATACCTCAGCTCTCCGAAGAGTTGAGCGCGAAACAAAAAAAGCAATAAAGTCTCTAGTGTGAGCAAGATTTTTTATTTTTTCGAAATAAATTCAATCCAAATACAGTTATGCAGTTTTATGAGTAATTCCAAAACAAACACAAATTTATGGCGCATTTTTTTGTGACCTCAACGCGTACGTTTTGGCTATCAATATTGACTTTGAAACTAAATGTCGTAAACACGAACGGCTTAAACCTTTTTTTTCCCTTTTTTTGTGAGGTTTTGTACAGTCGTATTTTTCTGAAAACCAAAAATTTCAAAAAAAAAGTTGTTAACTAGCACCATAAAATGTTCTACATTTTGTTAGTTAATACCTTTTCGTAACAAATTCGGCTTCTGAGTTACGATGTCATATTAGGAAGGTTGTTTCAAAACCACTGTACCTTGACAAATGCTTGAGTTCTAAAATATTGTCAATTAAAAAACTGTAGAGCATAAAATTTACTATATTTTAGTAGTTAGCAACTTTTTTGTAACATAATCCGTTTTTGAGTTATAGCCGTTCTAAGAAAGGTTGGTGAGTGGAGGGTCTGCATATTCTTAAAATCCCTGTACCACATTGGAAACTGAAGATATCAAAAAAGTATACAAATTGTAGTCCATAAAATTTCCTATATTTTCTTTCTTAAAATTTTTCTGTCAATCCTCACCTAAATTGAGTTATACTAGTTCTAACAAATGAAGAAGCTCCGGGGGCTGCCCTTTTCCCTCCATAACTCAAAGAATACAGAAAACTAATAAAGTAAAAACTAATCAATACAAAAAAGGTGAAAATTAATATTAAAAAATTCCACAAAAACAAAACGCCAGAACAGACCATATGAAACCGGTGCAAGTGATAAGCAGGCGGAAAACTTGAATGTTTGCTCAAGGTTTTTATTTTCTTCGATTCACTTTGTTCCCGGCCGGTCAGAATGAAATGGTGTAGAAAATGCGGGGATGACCTTATGGAAATCATCTGTGAATACCTGCGGGGGCGGATCACACTTGTTGAAAAAAGAAAAAAAAGAGGTTTTGCGACAATAGGATTAGTAAGAGGGAAGGTTATGCTAACAACAAATACCTATTGACACCTGTTGACAAAAGGTGAAGTACTGTAGGATTACTGTAGGATTATTGTAAAACTACTGTAGAACTACTGTAGAGTTAGCTTAAAACTTGAATTGATTACTGTACTAAATTATCGAATAACATGTTTTTCGGTTTGCCAATTTTGAGTTAAATTTTGGATAGTTTATTTTGGTTTCGGATGGGAGTGCTGTAAGGGTAGAAAAAGGGCAATGTAGGATTACTGTATTGTTACTGTATGGTTACTGTAGAGTTACTACAAGATTACTGTGGGAGTACTGTATGATTACTGTCTGGATACTGTAGGAGTACTGTAGAATTACTGTAGACTTACACAAAACTACCTTAGCGCAAGGGTACTGTACGGTTACTGAAGGATGACTGTAGGATTTCTATAGGAGTATTGTAGGTTACTGTAGGAGTACTGTAGGGTTACTGTAGAGTTTCTATGCAAGCATTGTAGGGTTACTGTAGGATTACTAAACGCATTGTGTGGGGGCTTTGTAGGGGTATTGTAGGATTACTGTAGGGTTACTGTAGAGTTACTACAGGATTACTGTTGGAGTACTGTAGGGATACTGTTGGGTCACTGTAACGTAAATGTAGTGGTACTGTAGATTTTTTTAGTCTTAGAATCAAGTACTTTAGAGACACTGTTGAATTACTGTAGCCACCCGAATTTTCCTAAATAGGGTACTGTACCTGATTACATGTTTTCCCACAATATTTGTTCACAGGTTTGTCGTCACGACGTGAAAAATGAGAAACTTGGTTTAGGTTTGTTAAAATACGCAATAATCGCAAAAATAAATAAAACGGAAAAATGTTCGAAAAAATTTGGAAAAAAAAATAGTTTTCAAAAATTTTTTATGTGGAGCTCCTGAGATGTCTCCAAATTTTCACATACCGTATACTCGCTTCTCTCCTCAAAATCAATCGGCTTCACCACAAAAATGTCGCCGGAATCCTTGTCGACTGCGAAAATTGGCTCTTTTTCTGAGCTCAATAGGTCTTTCAAAGTGTAGACGACTTTGCCACGTGTTTTTGAGGGAATTCCACGTAAAACCGCTTTTGCGGTGTAGATTTTGGTGTCCGGGGCAAGGTTCTGAATATTTTGAAAGTTAAGAGAACATATTTTTTGAACTGAAAATTTTTTTTTTTAAACAAAAGTTAAAAATTTGAATTCATCTCAACAAAATCTTCATTTTAAGTATAATCATGAATAGATTCCTTCACTTTTGGTCCCGCCACGAAATCCCAGGGTTACTGTAGTTTTTGCGGCGGGGCCCATCGTTTACCAAACCTAGCGAGCTTAATCAAAATTCAACAGTTAAAAACTGAAAAAAAAGCAATATTCAAAGATAATATGGCATTTAGCTGGAAAAATTTTAAAACAGAATTTTTGTGCTAATTTTCTTCTTCGAAAATTTAACATTTTTGTAAACACGTCTTGAAATCAAATTCAGCACATCAAGAGCATCATTTTAAGTATAATCATGACTAGGTTCTCTCTGTTTTCAAAAAAATTGGGTCCCTCCACGAAAACCACGGGGTTACTGTACTTTTCGTGGCGGGACCCAAACTAGAGCAAACCTAGCCATGATTATACTTAAATTAAAGCTCTCGGTAAGCCGAATCCAATAAAACTAACCTCCTGAATCACAACTTCCTGTGTAATTTCTTCAAACTCCACCGCCTCCTCAGTGACCACCTCGTCCTTATTTCTAACTCTTAAGCTCAAAATCGACGTGGAATTGAGCCCAGGCGCTCCAAAATCTTGAGCAATCACTTGGAATTTGTATGGCTGCTCACGTGGCATTCCCCAAAGGGATCCTGAGATTTGGACAACTCCTGACGTGGAATTCACACTAATGACGTCATCGGTGACGTCAGATGGGTTGGAAATTTGGTAGTTGACTGTGGAAGCTGCTCCCGGTGCATCTGAATCCATAGCGTGAACTCTATGGATTACCATACCACTTGGCAGGTCTTCCATGACTTCCACGTCATAAAGGTTCTGCTCAAATTGTGGAGCATTGTCATTTACGTCGAGAACCCGAATTGGAAGAATTATTTTCTCGGAATTTCCAGAAATATCTAAAATTTTCACAAGAAGAGCTATAAAATCTTGAGTTTCCCGGTCGATTTTTGCATTTTCCGCGATGAAAATCGATAAAGTGGCGGTCGTGTTGGAAGAGGTCTGAAAAACATTTTTTGAATTTTTTGTATGCCGAAAAAAGTTGGGTCCTAACACGAAAACCTAGAGTAACCGACTAAAAATTAATTTGCAGGTTTGAAACTAAGCTAGGTAGATTGGGCTTGATGTGGGCTTCAATTTGACTTTAAACATGACTACGTTTCTTTTAATTTGAAAATTGAGGGGCTTATCACGAAAACCTGCTGGGTTACTGTAGGTTTTCGTGGCAGGACCTAATTTTTTTCAACCTGAAGGGAAATTAGTCATTATTATACTTAAATTGAAGTTTTTGATAAGACAAATTCAGTCAAAACTGTAAAAACTGGGAAAAACTAGGTCCCACCACGAAATCTCCTGGATTAGTGTAGGTAATCGTTGTGGGACCTGATTCTTTTCCAAACTCTTGTGAATTTTGGCATGATCATATTTGAATTCAAGCTCTCGGCAAACCTCACTTAGCTTGAATAATTTCACTTCATTTAAAATTTGTTTCTATCCGGTTACTGTAGGTTTTCGCGGCGGGACCAAACATTTTTCGCAATTTGTTTCCCAAAACTTACAATATTCGCCATGAAATTCTTGCTTCCATCCCCTTCCAGCTCAACTTGGTAGCTCTCCGAACCATCCGGATCAGTGACGTCGAACTCGGCGATTTTTGTGCCAGCGGAAAGATTTTCCGGTAGGGAAATCTGGAAATGGGTTTGAAAGTTGTTGAAAATCTCAGAAATGAGAAGAGCTATCAAAAAGTTGTCAAATGGCAAATTGAAAAGCAAAAAATTTCGTACATTTTTTCAGTTTACAAGTTTTTCATAACTTTGTTCCCCGCGGAGATATAAAATTTTTAAAATTGCGAGGTGAAAGAGGGGGGGGGGGGGCTCGCCCACACTACCTATTTTTGACAATTTTCAAATTCCAGTATGCTCCAGATGCTCCAAATGCCAACAAAAACACAGTTATCAAAGCTTGTTATTTGACAAAATTATATATATACACTTGAAGAGTCTTATGTTTTCCAAATGCAGTTTTAAAAAAGAAATATCCCCTTCAAACTTATGTAGCTCCGTTATCAAATAAGCTATCAAAAAGTTGCCAACTAACAAAATGTACCTTACAAAATTTCATACAAATTGTCAGTTACCAACTTTCCTCTATCTCTCTATCTTCTTACCATTTCAGCGTCTCCAACATCCACAACCGGCGAATTGTCATCCACATCCGTCACTTGAACCATTAGGATAGCCTCACTTTTGAAGCCATTTTCACCGGAGCTCAGCGTCAAATTAAACGTTTTTTGAGCTTCATCTAGTGTCTCATAATCGATACGTTGTTTGATCTTGAGCTCTCCAGTTGTTCCATTGAAATCAAAAGCATCGCTCATTAAGCCAGAAATTTGAATTTCGCGCGACAAGTTGCCTTGGGAAACTGCGGGGAACACACCCACAACTTGGCCCTGTGCCAATTCTTCGCGTAATTCCACGTGGATTACAGGATTCTCTCGTGTCCATGGCATCGGGTAGATTGGACGTTGAGCCAGTTTTTCCTGGTTTTTCAGGTATTCTGGGGAGGAAATTAGGCGGACTAGGATATTGATTTTTTGGGAATCCGGGTTTTTGAGGGTCATGCCAATGAGTCTGAGAGATTTCAGGGAATCAGGAGTTAGCTGGACATGTGTAGAGGTGACTGTGATGGAGGTCTGAAAAAAAAAATGAGTTTTTTGAAATTTAATTTGTTTTCCCGATTTTTGTATGCTTTAAATGAATTTTAAAAAATTTTGATAGCAATTTTTGAAATCAATTTTCTGAGAGCTTTGATTTAAGTATAATTATGACTATGATCTCTACTATTCGGAAATTTTCGAGTCCCTCCACAAAAACTACAGTAACCCAGGGATTTCGTGGCGGGACCCAAACGTTTTGAAGCTCTCGGTAAGCTTAACATGAATTTTGTAATAAGAAAGTTAAAGTTTAGAAAGTTCATGAAATTTAGAAATTTAGCTCTAAAAATTAAAAAAAAGTTTTTGGAAATAAAATATTTAAACAAAAATTTAAACGTTTTTCCGAAATCCTCACCGGATCCAGTGTGACTTTCTGACCCTTCTCATCAATTCCATACATGGATTTTAAATCCAACTTCATGTTCTTCTCATCCAGTTGAATTTCGAAATCTTCCGATTTTTCCCGATCAAAAGTAGCTTCCAAAACTCTGGATTTTCCAGATTTTTCCTCAATTTTTTGTTCATTTTCCAGAGGTTCTTGGCCATTTTTCACATCAATTTCAACTATGGTTTCAGTCAAAATTGTCCACGTTTTCTTGTCAACTGCGCCAATTCTGATTGGGAATTTGCCATTGTAGATTGGTCTGGAAATATTGAAATAAGTGTATGTTGACCTAGGAAAATGTAATCAAAAAGTTGAAAACTGATAAACTGTAGAAAATTTTGTGCAGATAAGTTTACTAGTTGAACATTTGATAGCTTTACTATCCGCGAAGTTTTGAGCGTCCAGTGGCATGCACAGCACTTTTGAAACCACTATATCTCTACTAAGAGCAAAGTTTTCAAAAAGTTACTAACTATTAACTTGTAGCAAGTTTTGTGTAGATAACTTTGTTAGTTGAAACTTTTCTGATAACTTCACTATCTGCAAAGTTATGAGCATTTATGAAACGGCTGCATCTTTATTTTCCCTTTGGTGCCTTGCACAGCATTTTTAAACGTCTTTATCTCCTCGGAGAACAAATTGATCAAAAATTTGTCAACTAACAATTTGTAGCAAACTTTTTGTTCTACAAAATGTCTGCTGACAAATTGTTGATATTTAACTCACCCATCATACTTCCCCACATTGACTTTTCCACCGTACTCCTCTACAGTAACCCATCCTGGATTTCCATCCAAGACCATAATTTTTGCCTCGTCAATTGGCACACCTTCCAGCTCGACTTGTGTCAGTTTCAGTCCATTTTCCACTTTTCCAGCGTCAACTTCCAAAGAGTACTTGGATTTTCGGAAGTGAGCATGGGATTGGGAGTTTTCTACGAATACTTCAATGGTTTTTGACTGAGTATCATCGTCAATGGAGATATCCAGTGAGTAGCGGCCAGATGCAGCAGAGTTGATAACAATGATCTGGAAGTTTTTAGGTTAAACAAAATTTTGGATGAAAAATTGTTTGCCTCGAAAAAAAAAATTTTTTTTTGAAAAATTTAGGAGGTCGTATTTTTCGTAAAAAACATATCTCAAAATCGGGTAGAGCTACAAAAAATCTGTCAATTAATAAAATATTGCAAATTTTATTTTTAACAGTTTGCTAATTGACAACTTTTTTGTAGCTCTGTTCGTTTTTGAGTTCTTGAAGTTTGCCTCTCAAAAATTTATTTCCAGTAAGCTCCTGATAAAACTTTAAGAGCCTATATTTCAAAATTGGGTAGAGTTACAAAAACTTTGTCCATTACTAAAAAATTTCCAATTTTATTTACGAAAAGTTGTTAGTTATCAACTTTTTTCTAGCTTAGCCCATGTTTTAGTTATCAGCATTTGAAGTTTGATCCTCAAAAATTTATTTCCAGTAAGTTCCTGATAAAACTTTAAGAGTCTATATTTCAAAATTGGGTAGAGCTACAAAACATCTTTTAACTAATAAAACATTGCTGATTTCATTTAAAACAAATTGTTAGTTATCAACTTTTTTCTAGCTTACCCCATTTTTGAGTTATCAGCATTTAAAGTTTGCTCCTCCAAATTCGCACTTCAGGGAATTCCTGCCAAAACTTTTTGCGCCTACATATATCTCAAAACTATGCATAGCTACAAAAAACTTGACAACTAACAAAACATTTTAAAAAAATCCAACCTGATACAGACCCTCCTGGGCTTTCACAAAGCCCAAAAACTTGGCAGCATCGCCTCCAAGCTGAATGTCCTTGCGAGTTCTCTCCGTAATCACCGCAAATGGGCTGATAATTCTGTTATCCGATATTCTAATCACTTTATCAGAAGTTCGAAGATTTGCTTTTTGTTGAACAATTATTGTGACTTGGACTGGAGCCAGAGCTCCATTTTTTGGCATTAAAATCAAGGAAAATGACTTTTGATCATCGTTTTCCAGACATTTTTCCGTGTCGAATTGGCTGCAGGAGAGGATTAAATCGTTGCCAACCAAGGAGAATCTGAAGTGAGAAACTGTTTAAAAAGATGTTAAAATCAATAAAGTAAGCTGATAAATCGACTGGTTTTTGAATGTTTGAAAAATATCGATTTTCAGCCAATTTATAAGCATTTTAAGTTGGTGGCCTAGAAATCCAAAGTTAGGCCACCAACTTCCATCCCCCATAACTTTTCTCAGAGTTGATATTTTTGGAAGATTGAAGCTAAGTTATAGATTCCCTTGTTTGTTCTTCAAGTTAGGAAATGGTAATTTTGGTGGCCTAGAATTTTGCTTATTTGGATTTCTAGGCCACCGAATTCAAGCATCCATAACTTCGCACAAGGTGGACCTTTTTACGATTTTGAAATGAAGTCTAAGAGCCTTTTGAAGAAAAAAATTGGCTATGTTAATTTTGATGGCCTAGAATTCCCACTTTTTGGGTGCCTAGGCCACCGATTTCAAACCCTCATAACTTTGTTCAAAATCAATATTTTTCCGAAATTCAAAAACCCATCGATAAATCAATAACCTAACTTACTTTCTGTTACCATTCCCGCCAATAATCTTCAAATCCGAATCCACCTGCCCAATAGTTCTACCCGACTCGGCGGTCTCTGTCACCGCAAATTCGACTTCTCGAAGCGATAGCATCTCAGAACCGTCAGAATTTCCTGGATTTTCCAAATATTCCGTCAAATCCAGCCGAATTGGAGTTCTGAGAGTGGAATTCCCAATTTTCGCGACAATTTGCAAGTTTTCCGACAAACTTTCAGCCAAATCTCCGATGAATATCATGGCTTTCTCGTCGAAATTCAAGATTTTTGGACGAATTTCCAAAAATCCGGCGGGCTCAATTTCCAGCTCAATTTTCTTAGTTTTTCGAAGGTTTTCAGTCGCCGACTGGAATTCCACTTGTAAATTGCGAATGACGTCACCCGGGCGGGCGTCACGTGGAACTTTGATGACGTCACTGGGGGAGATGGTGAGCTGGATGTCGAGTGGCTCGATGATTCCGTCGGGAGAATTTTGGAGAGGTAGAATTGAGACAGGGCCGGTGATTGGATCCTCTTCTTCTTCTACTAATGAAGCTTCAGATGAGGAGGCTGAAAATTTTTATTTTTGAAAAAAAAAATTCTGAATTATTTTTTCTGAAACTGATGTAACTTTTTAACAAATTACTGAACACAATTGCCACTATAAAATTTAAGTTCAGCTTACCGAGAGCTTTTATTTGAGTATAATCATGACCAACTATGGGGTCTCGCCGCGAAAACTACAGTGCTCCGTAGCTGTCGTTGCGAGACCTAACTGTGAATCTTTTTTTTTTTTTTTTTTTTTGAAAAATGTTAAACAAATTAAAATTCGGCTCACCGTGAACTTAAATTTGAGTACAATCATGGTTTATCTTACACAAGTTTGAAGAAAGTTAGGTCCCACCACGAAAACTACAGTACCCCAGGGATTTCGTGTTGAGACCCGACTCTGTTCAAACTAAAGGAAACCTAGTCATAAATACACCCAAATTGAAGCTCTCGGTGAGCTGAAATCATAAATCTCAGTAATAATTTTAACTTTTAAATTACCCGGCAAATTTGACGACGTTGAAGAGTCCAGAAGCTCGCCAGATCCTTCGTTAGTCTCCGTAGTTGTCAAAACATCAGCGGATCCTTCACCTGATCCATCCAAAACTTCAACTTCTTCCTCTTCCTCAGAATCCTTGGGTTGTGTAGGTTCTGGTGACGTCACCGGGATGGTAAGATCATCGTCGTCTGAGAAATCTGCAGTACTAGCTGGTGACGTGGCTGCTGATGACGTCACCACTTCCTCTTCTGGTGACGTCATGGGTACTGTGGTAGTCTCAGTTGATGTAGCTTCAGCACCACCACCACCTAATGTAAGATCCTCCTGAGTTTCAGATTCCCCATCCACCTCGATCATTTCAGATGATGTTGACGATGATGACGTTACAGGTACAGTAGTCTCCATTAATTTTGGCCTGTCAGGTACAGTAACCCGGGTCCTCTTCGTGGTAGGAGCCAGCTTAATAACATCCACCGAGATATTAGTCGTCGCCAGAACCACTTCACCTTGCTGCGCCTCCACCACAAACCGATACAGACCCCCTTCGGTCTTGGCGATCTCCACGTTGGAGTTCTGGCGTAGGATTACGGTAGCCTTGTAGACGTCTGCGTTGTCGGCACGTGTCTTCTCCACGTTTCCTATGGCGAACCACTCGTTTTCGTCGAAATTCACAACGAATGCTGGCTTTACGTTGTGCTTTCTGGTGATGAAGTCGACAACTGCGAGAATGGTCGAGTTCTGGAACAGGGAATAGAGCTAGTAAAAAATGATTATTGGTAATTTGTAGCCCATAAAATTTCTAGCATTTTGTTAGTTAAAATTTTTTTGATACCTCTTTTCTCCGCCGAGATTCAAGTGCTTAAAGATTGAGCTTGAAAAAACAAGAGAGATAGTGTGGTTAGTGGGGAGACGCAGAGAACGCGCGATGCCTGCGTCTCCGCTCACCCCACACTCTTATACTTCGCGATCTTAAAACCTTGCTATCTCTGCAGAAAATGAAGCTATCAAAACTTTTTCAACTAACAAGATATTCGAAATTTTCAGCTCTAAAAGTTTTTAAGTTTTTCAAAATTACTAACCTCAGTTTTTCCTTCGGGAAGCATAAAATCATAAGATGGCTGATCAAACTTGTCAGGAACCGAATTTTCATCTCCGACAACTTCCGTGGAGGAATCCGATGAGTCTCGACGAACCACAAACTGGAATTTCGAAAGATTAGGTTGAGCTTGAATTAAGCTAATTGACTTTGGAAAGCTGTATCTCCGCTCTGGTTGACATTACAGAAAAACTGTCAATTGACAAAATGTAGGAAATTTCCTGCTCTACAAGAAAGTACAAAAAGTTTCACCTTATCCGACGACAACCGCTCCAAGTTGGGTTCCTTCTCCAAGCGAACTGATCTACGAATATCCGAATGTTCCTGAGAGTTCATGATAAACTCCAGTGGAATGTCATGACGTTTTTGGACGTGTTTCAGCTGAAAGATTGTTGATTTACGGGTCCCGGTGTGAATTTTAGAATGTTCTTTGATAGATGTACAGAGATTTCACGCGAATTGACTAGGGGTTCAAGGAGTTCTGGATGGTTTTTGTAGATTTACTGGCGTCAGTGTAGTTTTACGAGAATATTATGTAAATTTACGGGATTTCGATGAATTTAGATTGACATTTGACAAGGGTAGTGTGTGGATTTACGGGCTTTTATGTAGGTTTACAAAGTAATCATGTGGTTTTACGCGCGTCCATGTAGATTTACGTGATTGTCGTGTAGGTTTACGGGAATTTATATATAAATTTAAGGAACTTCTATACATAGTTATGAGGTCTCGTGTAGATTTACGGGATCTTATGTGGATTTAAGGGGCTTCGTAAAATTACGCGCATTTTTATTTTCATTTTTTGACCCACCGAATGTTCATGATGCCTTTCATTTGCGATCAGCTCACCCGACAGAAGAAGAATGAAGAAAGTGAGAGAAATTTCTCTCATTTTTCTGAAATGTTCAAATTTTTCAAGATACGGGAAAGCGGCAAAAGTTAGATCAAATGCAAAAAAGCTTTCCAAAATAGGTTAACCCGGCCCAGCAGGGGAGGTATGTTCCGCGCTAAGTGTCCTTGAGCGCCCAAACGAAATCTGACCTGATTTTCTTATCATTTGGCGCAATCTTGCCGTGTTTTTCGGGAACCTATTTTTTTGGGTTTCATATGGAATGTGATTTATGATCTGAAAAGTTGAAATTTATGTGAAATTGAAAAAAAAACATTTGGAAATTTTTTTTCGAAATTTTTCAATTTTTCGAAAGTAAGTTTCGATTTTTGTTTGCTTGAGATCATTTTGAATTTTTACGTTCTAAATCGTCCGAATTGTCCGTCCTCATTGAAAGTTTACAAGAGCCTCAGGCTTAGCCGCCTGTGACTTTCAAGCTCATATATCTCATTTTTGGCAGGACGTACAAAAAAATTCCTAATTTACGAAATATTTATCTAGCAAAGTACAACATTTTGTTAGTTGATAACTTTTTGATATCTCCACTGAGAATTGAGATATGAGCCTTTAAAGTTGGAGCTATATAAATTTCATTGATAAATTTTTAATAGCTTTTATAATAATTGAGATATGCGTGAAAGTTTTCAAGCCAATCTGAACAACTTGTGATCTTTGAACTCTATATTACTCAGTTTTGGTTAAAAGTATAACAAATCACATTTTGCCAGTTGTCAACTTTTTGATATTATTCCTGAAACTGAGTTGTGTGCCTTTGAAACGGCCGGAAGCTTATCGAGTAACAACATGTTTATAGAGTAATCTGCAATAATAATGATGCTATGTTTTTTTTTCAAAAGCAACAAACTAAACTAAAACATCCTGTGTTTTTAATACTATCAATTTATATTATTCCTCACCAAGTCCAAAATGCCAAAATCAAATGCACATAGCTCTTCAAATTGTTTGCGGTTTACAGTTTATGTCACACGATCATCTCCACTTCCTGTTTGCCATCGATAACGGGGAGCAATCGAAAATGAACTGTATCTTTGGTAGAATGGGTAGTATATAAGGAAACGGTAGAGGACTTGTTGAACTCATCTTGTCAATTCATCTGCAGTTATGTTTGTCAAGTCGTTGGTTTTTCTGACTATTGGTAGGTTTTTAGGGGTCCAACTTAAACTATTGCCTTGATTAGTATCACTATTGAGACTATTAGGTCTAAGACTAAGACTAATTAGAAAAGTAAGGTAGGTTTTAAAACCTTCTGGAAACTTGAAAAAATTCTGGAATGACCTAGAACCTTTTGGAACGTTCGGAAGATATCTGGAATGTTTTAAAACCTTCTGGAAAATTAATCGTGGTGAGATACCTTTGGTCATATTCCTAGTGGTAATAATACACTTCTGGAAAAGTATTAAACTTTGAGCAGCACGTAAGGTTTAAAAAAAAAAAGGATTAAGGGACGATCCGTTCTTCAAGTGCTATGCACTGCGGATCTGGGATTCAGGTACCTGCCTGGTGGTGATCCCACTGTAAGGTTTAAAAATTTAATTTCAGCGGTCGCCTACGCCTCCGCCGATTGCCTCCATTGCATCTGTATGAGAGAATCCGGATGTAAGCCGATCGGTTGTAACATGGACGTCGGATCCCTTTCTTGTGGATATTATCAGGTTAGTATTCAAAACTATATAAGGATATAACCAAAATATTCAGATCAAACTCCCCTACTACGAGGACTGCGGTCAGCCTACCAAGAAATCCGGAGAAACAACTGAAGCCGCGTGGAAGAGGTGCGCGAATGATCTTAGCTGTGCTACTACTTGTGTTGAGGTAAGAAAACTTTTTGTCCGGTCTGAACATTAGCAATAAACTCCCAGAACTACTACAACCGCTACAAGAGTCAATGTGCTGGAACTGGACAGGGAGCATGCGAAGTGATGGCTCGTAACCACAACGGAGGGCCACAAGGATGCAAGCACTCCGGAACTCTGGGATACTGGAATGGAATCAAGAGCTGTTGCGGATGCTCTTAAAAAAATTTGAACTGAATTTTGAATCTAATGAATGTTTTATGATTATCTATAGCTCACACAGAGTCAGTCTTGAAAAGTTGTGTAGGAAGATGTGAATCTGCAGGAAACCCCATAGTACCCCATACAATACCGATACAATTGACGGTACTGGGAATAGTAAAAACGAGAGTCTTCTCATTTTGTACGTAGGATTGGTTGACTTTCGTAATTTTCAATTCATAGAATTGCCGGTTTGCCAATTTGCCCAATTGCCAGAAATTCTTATTTTCGGCAAATTGCCGATTTGCCGTTTGCCGGAAATCAATTGGACGGAAGTGTTTAGGTGGATTTTTTTATAAGACAGAAACACTTGAAAAGTATCTCTTTAAAATTTTGCCCATTTTCTTCGGATATTTTTATAGCCCCCATTTTTGCCCATTTTGCCAAATTGCCGATTTACCGGAAATTTTCAATTTCGGCAGTTTGCCGATTTGCGAAAATTTTTGATCCCGACAGTTTGCCGATATGCTGAGTTGCCGGAATTTTCAGTTCCGGCAAATTGCTGATCTATCAACTTGCCAGAAGTTTTCAGTTCCGGCAAATTGCCGATTTGCCAAAAGTGTTCAGTTTCGACAATTTGCCGAATTACCGATCTGCCGTTTACCGGAAAAATCGTTTGCCGCTCACCCGTAATACTGTCGACAATATTTAATTATCAAATTTATAATTAAAAAAGCGCAGGAAACCACTAAAATATCCCTTATTTGAACTGATCTACCTGCGCTGTTCTACTTTAACCGCTTATATCTCGGTTGTATTAAGTTTTACCGAAAAAATTTCCACTGTAAAAATGTAGAGAAATATGTTGTGCGTATTTTGTTAGTGGAACAATTTTTGATAAAATTAAATAGTGCCGAGATATAACGTAATGCGGAGTATAGTTTCTCTGCCTCATCAAAACGAGTGTTTCTATAATAACTAACATTCTTATAATTTTGATCTCGAGTCATGTGATTCCTGCTGCAACAATTTGGTTGCCGATTATTTTGTGACTCTCCCAGCGAACTATACAGGAGTTTCTACCCTTATCAGTGGAGACCTTCGGACTTGTTCACTATTTGGTTTTTAAAAAAGTAGCATCAATGATTAGGCGACAGTATCAAATGATCATGTGTACCGGAAATGGAAGATGGTGTTTTTTTCCACGTGGATATTTTCTACGGTTTAGGAGGTGTTCTAGAAAATGCAACCTTGAATTGAAATTTCCGGCAAATCGGCAAATTGGTAAACCGGCAAATTGTGAATTCGCCGAGGTTGCCGGAAAAACGGCATAACCGAATATTTTCACCAAATTGTGGAGATTGCCATTTTTCTGGAAATTTCAGAATTTCAATTTTCAACGGCAAAATTGTACACATCCTATTAATGTTCCTACATCTATTTTGAAAAGTAACCGAATTCTATGAAAATATCTAGAGAAAACCGGAAAACAATTTCAAAAAGGCACAGTTTCAAGTGTTATTAAAAATCCCTCTAAAAACTTCCGGCAAAATGATGTTCGGCAAACGGCAAACTGGTAATTTGCCAAAAATAACAATTTCCGGCAAATCGGCAAACCGGCAATTTGTTTATTTGCGGAATTTGCCAAAAACAATTTTTTTTTCATAAAATCATTAACGAGCAAAATCTTTATTACAAGTTATTCTAAACTTTTGCCGGAACTGAAAATTCCGGCAACTCAGCATATCGGCAAACTGTCGGGATCAAAAATTTTCGCAAATCGGCAAACTGCCGAAATTGAAAATTTCCGGTAAATCGGCAATTTGGCAAAAATAAAAATTACCGGCAAAATGGGCAAACTGCCGGAACTGAAAACTTCTGGCAAATCGGCAAAATGCCGAAAATAAAAATTTCCGGCAAATCGACAAACCGGCAATTTGTTTACTTGCGGAATTTGCCGAACATCAATTGCCGCCAGCTCTGCTTTGAGTGCTCATAACTCCGTGATCTTTGATTTTTTCATAAAATCACCAACAAGCAAAATCTTTATTACAAGTTATTCTAAACTTTTGTAGTCAATAATTTTTAATTTAACCTTTGCCAACCAGAATTTGCGGTGTCAAATTCAATTGAATACTGGACTAAATATGATGTTTAATGTTTCAAACTGTGCTTTCGATCCTCATGCTCTAACCCCGCCTTCATCTTAAAACCGTGCTGCAAGGACTAACTGATAACAGACTGTGCCCCAATTAAGGTATAAAAAGAGCAGCTTGGGGAATACGCACAGCACATCTGCAGTTATGTTTGTCAAGGCTATTCTACTTCTTTCTATTGGTAAGTTGAATTGTGTAAGAATGACTGCTGAAATTAAAAATTTCAGCGGTCGCCTACGCCTCCGCCGATTGTCTCCATTGCATCTGCATGAGAGAGTCCGGATGTAAGCCGATCGGATGTCACATGGATGTTGGATCGCTTTCTTGTGGATATTATCAGGTAGAGATTAAAATGCAAGATTTGAGTACTTAAGCTTAAACTATGAACAGCAAGCAATAAGGTTATATAGTTAGTACCAACATTAGATATGTACTTTTAAGGTAGGAAGTGAACCTCTGAACTTTATATCCTTATATGTAAGTATTGGTTTAAATTAATAGTAAGACACTTCTAATTTCTACAGTTTGATACTAATAACGTGTATCGTTGTTATGTATCAGTTATTATTATTACCAACCAACACATTGATATATATTCATAGACTATTGATATCAATAGTAATTATCCAAACGTTAGACCTAGGAACTAGAAATCAACCAAGATACACGATAATGCTTAACATCTTAAGCGTAATCAAAGGTATTAATGTATTCTTCACTAACAAAGCAGTGCACCTATACGCCGTAAGTTTGATAGTAAATATTCGAAATTATAACAGGTAATTGAGTCTTTGAAGTTGAAGGAAGCCTAGGTAGCATCACAGACCATTCAAATGCTAAGGCATTTAGTAAGAAATCATACTTATAGATTAAAATCCCATACTACGAAGACTGCGGTCAACCTGGCAAGAAGCACGGAGAATCAACTGAAGTTGCCTGGAAGAGATGTGCTGACGATCTTAAGTGTGCTACTAATTGTGTTGAGGTAAGGCAGTGTTCCTTTAAATTATTCAAAATTTCAAATAAGATATAAGCCGTCAAGGTAGTGGGGGGCTAGACATGGTGCATCAAAATTCTCGGAAACAAATTAAAGAACACAATAACTTTTGCTTAACTTCTAGAACTACTACAACCGCTACAAGCATGAATGTGCCGGAACTGGACAGGGAGCTTGCGAGGTGATGGCCCGTAACCATAATGGAGGACCACGTGGATGCCACGCGTCAGGAACCTTGGGATACTGGAAGGGAGTTCACAGCTGCTGCGGATGTTCTTAATTTCACCAGATTTTCTATCTTTTCAGTGTATACAAGTTGTATTTGAAAATAAACAGAGCAATCATCAAACAGACCAAGAATCTAAAAATAAACAGTAGGAACCTATCAGTTGTAACAAAAGCTGAGCAAGGCCCAATGCTTACTTACAACAAGTGAACAAGAGATATGGGAACGGTTTAAAAAGAGGATAGGTTGAGGTTCTGGCATATCTCATAGCAATTTTTCACTTTGTTGGCAAATTTCTTAACTTTGTTCTCAATCGGTATGTTATAATTTAAATTTTATTGTCCTTATTAGACGTTTGCACCTAACCTTTAGCTCTTTCCTAACTGTCCTAAAAGATATAAACAATTTTTAAAATGGAGAACTATAGAACATAATATAACGAATATTTTGTTAGTTGACAAAATTTTCATAAAACCTAGTGCAATTGAGATATACACTTCCAAAGTGGAAAAAAACAGCGACTTTGACAGCTCCTATTGTAATGCATCTTGAACATTAAAAGAGTTTTTAAACTACGACACTATAGAAAAAGATATAATAAACATTTTGTCAGTTGACAAAATTCTGATAAAACTTAAGGCAATCGAGATATATTATGCCAAAATGGGGTGACCAGTGACCGGTCGATGCACCACGACATGGTCACTTATTTGACAGTTTATATCTCAGTGTTTTCTAAAACTACAAATAATGTAAAAATGTAACACGATAGAAAAAGATATAACAAATATTTTGTTAGTTGACAAAATTTCTATATAACCAAAACTAACCGAGATATATGTTGCCAAAGTGGTGCAAGCAATGACACGATGCACCATATCTTGTCCTTAATTTTGAAATCTGAAAAATCAGTTAATTTTAAAGGTATCAGCAATTTTGATAATGTCATATAAAACTATTGAGAAAACTTATTAAAAATATTTTGATAGCTCACGAAAAACAAGAAAAACGAGAGAACACTGTTCTAAAAGGCAGCTCGCCTAGACTTTGCCATAGGGAATCGATATAGGGACACACTGGCAGGTGTGAAGGGAATGTAAGGTTAATTGCTAACGCTCACGTAAGCAGTCATTGTTTCTTGCTCATCTTATTGATTTCCCGATTTTTTGTGTAATGGGGATATGTTGCAAAATGTATTTAAATACATTTGTGACGTCACAACCAAGGGTGTCATTTTTCGATTTTTCGATAATTTTCGGTGAAAATTGGAAAATCGAAAAACGAAAATGTTCGATTTTTTGATTCTCTGGAAAATCGAAAACTCGAAAAAAAAATGTTCAAAAAATTAACCATAAATATGATTTTTATCAAATTTTGTTTATATTGATAAGAAAAAACTTGAAAACTTCTTCCAAAAAGGAGAATAACGGCGAAAATATTAAGCTAATTTTTGAAAAATCGAAAAATTGTAAAATCGAAAGATCGAAAAAACGAAAAAACGAAAACCAAAATTTTTAGATTTTTCGATTTTCTGCAAAAATCGAAAAACCGACACCCTTGGTCACAACTCTAAAACCCCATCAATTATGAAAATACACTGTAAATTAAAATAAAAAATTTTTAAAACACAAAAAAAACGATTTCTCTGTAATTTTCCAGCCCTCTTCAAAAGTCACGTAGAAGCCTCCTGGGGTATTTCTGACCAATGTATGCACTGCATGTGCCTAGGGAACTTTGTCGTGTGGATACTATCAGGTAAAGCTGCAATGTCTTGTTAAATTCTAAATAGATCTAATTTCAGATAAAACTTCCGTACTATATTGACTGTGGGGAGCCTGGAAAGCAACGTGGAGAGTCTACTGAGAGTGCTTGGAAGCGGTGCGCAGATGATCTGGATTGTGCGGAGACTTGTATGATGGTAAGAGTTAGACAAGATTGCAGGCAATATTAAGCTTTCAGAACTATTATCACCGCTACAAAAGCCAATGCAATGGGCTTGGAATGAGCGAATGCGAGGTAAACATTTATTTGTATCTGATTTATATTTTACAGGCATATGACTGCACATTTTTGCAAAAAAATATTTTTGGAATTTTGAGGGAATTTTCATAAATTTGAACTGGTAATCCTTTTCTAAGATTATTGGTACGTTTCTGGACCTAGATATAGAATTTAAGACGCGATATATGGGTTTTTGTATCCGATTTATTTTTTACAGGCATATGACTGCACATTTTTGCAAAAAAATATTTTTGGAATTTTGAGGGAATTTTTATAAATTTGAATTGGTAATCCTTTTCTAAGATTATTGGTACGTTTCTGGACCTAGATATTGAATTTTAAGCGCGATATATGGGTTTTTGTATCTGATTTATTTTTTACAGGCATATTAATTATAATTCAATATCTAGGTCCAGAAACGTACCAATAATCTTAGTTGGGAATGTTAGACAGTTGGACAAGATTGCAGGCTAGCTTTCAGAACTATTATCACCGCTACAAAAGCCAATGCGATGGACTTGGAATGGGCGAATGCGAGGTAAGCATTTATTTTGGTTATTCAACTAGTAGTTATATGTATATTTATTAAGGTTTTTGCACGTAATCACAATGGAGGGCCAACCGGGTGCCGTAATCCGGGAACCTTGGAATACTGGCAAAGTATCCAGAAATGTTGTGGTGGATCTTGTTAACTTTTAAGTAGTTATGTATATTATGAATTAAATTGGACCGTTAAAACATTAAGCTAAATATAAATTTTCCTAGTGTGTCTTGTTTGGCAGCATGCATCTTCGTTCATTTAAAAGATATTGATAAATCTTAAACTACAAGTTTGTATAAAAATAAATGATGCCTATTTTGTCAGTGAGCAAGTTTTTGGTAAAACCAAAAATAAACGAGAGTTGCGGTGTTAAAGTTGAGTAAGCTAGATCCGGTCGATGCACCATGTCTTGAATGTCTCCTCAACAAGTAACTATGTATCAGTTACAATACTGTATAAAAGAGATGACTGATATTTTAAGGTCCCAGCATCAGTGAAAATTTCATACCCGAGCGAATGTCGAATTTCATTCGCCGTTCAAAATTTTGAACACCAACTTTCCCCCATTGACCTTACATTCAAAAAAAAACTTCTGGAGAAAGAGGGAAAGTCAAACATAATTGACCTATAAATACATCATATAAGGGAGTTGGAATAATGTGAGACTGTGACTATTTGGAAATGAAAAGATGGAACATGAAAAAGTTATGAGGTGTTTATGTTCTTCAAACAGAATCGCAGAACATTGATGAGAGATGATGGTGGATTTGTAGTTTGTAGTTTGTAACTTGTAGTTTATAGTTTGGCGTTTATAGTTTGTAGTTTGTAGTTTGAATTTTGTAGTTTGTAGTTTGTAGTTTGAAGTTATTATAGCATACTTTTATTTAATTTTCAACATGAAACGTATCGAAGAAAGTATTTTTATGACCGTTCATCTGTTTTTCCTAGTGGCTCATTGTTTGTAGTTTGTAGGTTGTAGGTTATAGTTTGTAGTTTATATTTTATAGTTTGTAGTTTGTAGTTTGTAGTTTGTAGTTAATACTTCATGGTTCATAGTTTTTAGATATTTTATTAATTTTCAACAGGAAAAAAAGAAGAAAGTATTTTTATGACCGTTCATCTGTTTTTCCTAGTAGTCCACTATTTGTAGTTTGTAGTTTTTAGTTTGTAGTTTGTAGTTTGGATTTTGTAGTTTGTAGTTTGTAGTTTGAAGTTATCATAGCATATTTTATTTAATTTTCAACATTAAAAATATCGAATAAAGTATTTCTATGACTATCCAATTGTTTTTTCTCGTAGTTCATTGTTTGTAGTTTGTGGTTTGTAGTTTGTAGGTTATAGTTTGTAGTTTGAAATTATTATAATATACTTTTATTTAATTTCCAACATGAACAGTATCGAATACAAAATGTCTATGACTATCCTATTGTTTTTCCTAGTAGTTCATCGTTTGTAGGTTATAGTTTGTAGTTTATATTTTATAGTTTGTAGTTTGTAGTTTACAGTTTATAGTTTTTAGATATTTTATTAATTTTCAACATGAAAAATAAGAAGAAAGTATTTTTATGACTCAATTTTTTTTTTTTTTTTTAATTTTTTCCTTGTAGTTCACTGTTTGTAGTCTGTAGTTTGTAGTTTGTACTTTGTAGTCTGTAGTCTGTAGTTTGTAGTTTGTAGATTGTAATCTGTAGTTTTTAGTTTTGTAGGTTGTAGTCTATAGTTTGAAGTTATTATAAAATACTTTTATTTAATTTTCACTATTTAATTTTCAACATCGAATAAATTATTTCTATGACTATCCAATTGTTTTTTCTAGTAGTTCATTGTTTGTAGTTTGTAGTTTGTAGTTTGTAGGCTGTAGGTTATAGTTTGTAGTTAGTAGTTAGTAGTTTACAGTTTATAGTTTTTAGATATTTTATTAATTTTCAACATGAAAAAAAAGAAGAAAGTATTTTTATGCCTCTTAATGTTTTTTCCTAGTAGTTCATCGTTTTTAGTTTGTGGTTTTTAGTTTGTAATATGTAGTTTGTAGTTTGTTGCTTGCAGTTTCCGTAAAACAACCAAATATTCGAACAAAAATCTTCAAAACCGACCAAACACCTCCAGTTTCCCTCTTTCAATCACCCAAACACACGCACATTTTATATAATTTATATATTACAACAGCTTATTACAATTCTCTTTTGATTCGAGTTTTTCCAATTCGAAGGACCCCAAAATTAGCACCCTTAGACCCTCCTTAATACCATGTTGTTGTCGTTAAACCGGAGAAATTATGCGGAAAAACTCATTTGTTGTCCGTCGGGTTTTCACTTGGTAGATGGTCAGTGTTTAAAGCTATTGTTTTAGGTATGTTTGTATATGAAAACTACAGTAACCCAGCTATTTCTGTTATCACTAGGTGTTAAATACCGTATATCTTCTATTAATATGGCCTCCCTATTAGACTTGCACTCCCTATTAGTATTGCCCCTCGGAGACCTTCCGAAAATTAGTATTGCACTCCCTATTAGTCTTGCACTCTCTAATAGTCTTGCGTTAACTTTTTTGTATTGCAAACCCTTCTCGCTAATTTCAGGATTTCAACAACATTTTTTGCCTATTTTCCAACAGTTTTCACATCATTTCTACGAGATTAAAGTTTTTGAACTTATATGAAAATCAAATTTTCTGAATTTTTACATATGATTCGAGCTTTTTCAGGAAAAAACTAGTAAGCTCAAAGTCAGAAAATGTTCTGAAAATTAGTATTGCACTCCCTATTAGACTTGCACTCCCTATTAGTGTTGCAAGCGAGAAGACCATCGAAAAATAGTATTGCAGCCATATTAATAGAAGAAATACGGTAACTGGTGAAGATTCTCTCTCCCTCAATCATCATCACCCTCTCATAATTCATGACCCCCCTTAAATCATGAATAAATAAATATAAATCTCTCGCATCCCACCTCGTCGGAAATGTCTCCCGAAAAAGTCTTGTCGTTTTTATATCTGATCCGTTTAAAGAATTCATGTGAACGCGTACCTTTTGTTTGAATTGCCGCGCACGACAGGAAACCGGAGGGTGAAAGTGCGTGCCATTCTGGATTTGGAAGCAGCTGGACGAGGAGCTAATAATTGACTGGCAAACTGATGGACATTCTTTTTGTATTCCTCAAAAACGAGAAAAAGTCGAAATTGAAAAAAAAACAGTTGATGCACCATGTCTTGACTACAAAGTTTGGCACCTCATAACTCGGTAGCTTTTAGAGATAAAAATCATGTTCCAACTACAAAACTGTAGACAAAGCAATGATAAAAATTATAAATTTTGTTAGTTACTAACTTTCTAATATGAGCAAATTCAACGGAGATATGCGCCTTCAAAGGCAAGATAGTTTGTTCGCTGCACCATGTGTTTCCCCTTTACTTTGGCAGCTTGCATATTGGTTCATTATTAAAATATATCAATAAGTGTTCTTCTACATAATTGTAGAAAAATGAATTATGAATAGTTTGTTAATTAATAATTTGTGTATACGACCAAAACCAACCGAGATACGCGCCTTTAAAGTTATGGTATAGTTTACTCGATGCACCATGTCTTAAATTTTAACTCTTACTTTAAGATATGCTTCATTTTTCAATTGCAAAACTACAGAAAAATAATACATTTTTTTACTTGTCGGCAACATTTTGATATCACCAGAGACAACCGATACATTTGAAAAATTGTGTTTTAACTATAAGCTTTCACAATTAATTTCACGCTCATCTGGTCTTACAAACAAAGGTGTGTAGAACATCTTATGGCAATCCCATTTGAGATCCAGTAATGTTCTTTGCTTTTGCGACTCTTGAAAAAACAAACAGGCTTTATCTTTTAATTGAATGTGTTGGTATATCCGTGAACGGCTATCAGTTTAATCTTGAATCATTCTTGGATCCTGCCGTTTCTCGCTTCCAGTCAGTCATGTTTGCTGTGGAACATACCTTCGTGCCTACTTCTGCCTGCCTACTAGTCGCTTTGAAAGAAGGCAAGGGAACTACAAGTGTTCCATCTTCCTCCATCAATTTTTTCTACAATTTTTTTTCAAGAAAAAAAAGAAGATTTCCTTCCGTTATTTATGTCTCAATAAATCATACTTTTCCTCCGTTTCAAGCTTTCCACCATAAAAGAAAAGGGGAAAAATCAACCTCTTGAAATGCAATTATCCATTCATTTTCTCTTTTCAAAACGGTCTCGTCATCCCCTCATAATGCCCCGCCCACGCCCCATCCTTTTACTGTCATCATGTCTTCTTAGTGACCCGGGGGCGCACTTTAGGTGCTTGTTTATGTATTATAATTGCATTTTCACCCCCCCCCCCCCCCCGATCGTCTCCTTATAATGCCCTTTTTACGCGACGGATAATTCCTATGAAAACTGTTTACTTTTTAATTCTAGTAGCCCAGCGGGAAGTGCCACTTTTTGATTCTGCTAAGAGTTTGCTGTAGATTTTTTTAAAGTTTTTTTGCAAATTTTAAATATTTTAAAATTATTATAATATTTGATTCGATTTATATTTGAATTTTTCTAAATTCTGAAAATGTCGATTTTGAGCAAAGTTGCGCCGTTTTGAAGTTGGTGGCCTAGAAATCCCAAATTCTTGGTTTCTAGGTCATGATTTTTTTTTCTTTTTTTTGTTTTTTCTTTAAATTTTAATTGCTGTCACCTTCAAAAAAACTTTGAAGAAATGTTTTTGAAATATTGAAATGCATGGATTCTAAGCCTTGGTGGCCTAGTTTTGAATTTCTAGGCCACCTTTTTTTAAAAATTTTTTAAATCAGATTCGTTTGAGTAATAAAACATCTCCTTTGTCTCTCTCAGATTTTGGTGTTTTTAAACATTCAAAAAATCTTGATTTCGAGCAAAAAAATTGTGCCAGTTTTAAGTTGATGGCCTAGAAAACCAAATTTCCAGAAAAAAAATTTTCTAGGCTAGAAAAGTTTTACTTTTTTGTTTTGTTTGAAAGATTTATAAGTATTCTATGGATTGCAGTTTTCAAAACTCAAAAATATAATTTTTCCGCTAAGCTACAGTATTTTCAAATTGGTGGCCGAACTTTCGTTTTCTCGGCCACCAAAATTTAATAAAGACTAGTATAGTGCCACATTATAACAGTTCAGTTACTCAATTCAAATTCTAGAATATCAGTTTGCTGTCCAGCTTCAGGGAATTTTAAGTTGGTGGCCTAGAAAAATCAAAAGCTAGGCCACCAAATTAAATCTTCGTCATTCAACTAAATAGTTTTTAAAATGTCGAATCTTTTACTACTGGTTATTTCTGTTTTTTCACTAATCTGATCATTTTCGAATCGATGGCCTAACTTTTTCTAGGCCACCACCCAATTTTTTTCTTTTTCAGCTCTCATCCCCCAAAATGCGTTGTATTCAACTTTACGTCTTCTATCTCATCTCTCAATTATTCACTACAGGATCTGCCCAGAAAACTTTTCATTATGGTGTCACAGGTGGCGAGCAGTTTGGAAGGCACGGTAAGTTTGGTGGCCTAGAAAATTTTAGATTTTTAGGCCAATAAATAAAGTTGGTAGATAACAATTGTGGGTGCTTAAAGAAATTCTCAGAATTCAGAAATATCAATTTTAAGTAAAGTTACACCGATTTAAAGTTGATGGCGTAGAAAAATCATACTTTGAAAATTCTAGGCCACCACTTTTATTGAAAGTTTAATATAATCCGTTATACTGCTCAAACCTCAACACTGTTAAATAACTTACATCAGTTTTAAATTGGTGGCCTAACTTTTTTCGGGTTTTTCTAGGCCACAACTTCAAACGGGGCTTTTTTCAGAGCCATCAACTCGCCTGTCCCGCTTCCAATCCACGCCAGTATCCCTGAATCCCTTGGAGGATACCCTCCGAGTTCAGCAAATTCTCAAAAAGCTAGAAGATCCTGGTGGACTAGAAATCCGGCGGAGGTCCACGTCACGCCGGTTGCACGGTGTGCTCACTGAGCCATTCGGAACACCGCTGGTGATCAGTGGGAACAGCAGTGAGAAGAAGAAGAAAAAACCGCTGAAAATAAAGAAACGGAATGGAAGAAGGAACCCAAAGTCACCGGAAGTGGTAAGCGTGGCCTAGAAAAATTTTGGGAAATTCGGCCACTGAATTATATTGCAAAAAGTGTTTGTCAACTATATAACACAAGTTTCAAATTTCAAGAGATTCCAGTTTGAGCTGAATCTTAATGGTTTAAAGTTGGTGTCCTAGAAAACCCAAAATTTAGGTTTCTAGGCCACCAAATGTAAAATGCACCCTTTTGTAAGGTAGGAATAAAAATTATAATGCAATTGCAGTTTAGAACTTCTCAAAATGTCGATTTTAAGCAAAGTTATGGCGGCTAGCAGATGGTGGCCTAGAAACCCAAACCTCGGCCACCAACTCAAAACTTTCAAAACTTTACTTGACAATCACAAATTATCATTCTGAAAAAGTTCGAAAAGGTTGTGCTTGGCTTAAGCGTGTTTTACAAATCCAAAAGTTGGTGGTCTAGAAACCTCTAAAATTTGGTTTTCTAGGCCACCTATATTCGCTGTTTCAAAAAATGCTAATTTTATTTGTGAAAGTTCCAGATCTTGAAATTCGGAAAATTTCCAAATTTCGATTTAGAGCCAATTTTTTAAGCTTTTAAGTTGGTGGCCTAGCTTTTTCTAGGCCACCAACTTGAAACCACTGTAACTTGCCTCAAAACCTACGTATTTAAGTTCTGAATCTCACAATCACTTGTTGTAAGCGTGTTCTCCAAGATCAGAGCTTGATGGCCTAGGGATCTGAAATCTCGGCCATCAACTTCAGACCCCCATAACTTGGCTCAAAATCTATATTTCTGAAAATTTCAAAACGTCATTTTTGCCAGAACGAATACGAGCTTCAACTTGCAAAACAAATCGAAGAAGATCAGCTAAAATTCGTAGAGGACGAGAAGAATCCGATGAAGTACGTGGTGGAAAACGGGCTTCTCTTCCGGCAATCGCGATATTCTCCTCTGGCTCGGGTGGAAATCCCACCGGTCTCAGGAATGTCTGAAATTTCTGGAATTTCACAGAGAACTTCGCATAGTGTCGGCCAAACTATGCAGAATCCACCGAGAAAGCGGAGGAGAAAGCAGAGTTACAAGCTGAAAAATTCCAAATCCAGCTCTGAGTCAATGTTCCGGACTAATGTTTTCCGGGGGAATATTAATCGACAAATTCCTGCGATTCCCCTGCCTTCGGTGAGTTTATCAGATAGAAAAAAGTGTGAGCTATCCGATGGCAGTTTTATTTTTCAAAAATATCAATTTTCCACCGAGTTATGACGCTTTGAATTTGATGGCCTAACTTTGGATTTCTCGGCCACCAAAAATTAATTTAGTCTAATTTGAAGATCGCATTTCTAACAATATAGATAACAAACTTGAAATCAATAATATTAATTTTCAGCCGAGTTATGAGCGTTCAAAGTTGGTGGCCTAATAAAAGCTAGGCCACCAATAACATAACTTTGCAGAAAATCGATATTTCCGGGTTCTAATTTGTTCCACTATAGTTCTGTAAATTTGCTCTTTACAATGAGCTATATTATTTTTGGTGGCCTAGAAAATCCATTTTTCAAAAGTTAGGCCACCAACTAAAATTACCTATAACTTACCTCAAAACCAACATCTTTCAGTGCTCTAAAATGGATTTAAACCTAAATTTTTCAGCCCTTCTCGGTCGCCTACGGCAAGCCTTCATTTGCAATTGCACGGGAAGAAGATGGAAAATGCTACACAAATCGATTTGGTGAGTTTTTTTTCTAGAATTTTCTAAATTTTTTAAAGTTCTTCAGGATACCGATGTTGTGATGAAGCTCTGGAAGCGTTGATCCTGAAAAGTTATGAAAAACTTCGGCGAAAATCTAATGATTTGGAGGATAATCTGTCCAAAATTGCTTCAACGTTAAGGAGGGACAGTCGACAAGTGTGAGTTGGCGGCGGTGGCCTAGAAATCTTAAAATTTGGGTTACTAGGCCACCAAGTATCTTTTGTATCTGCCAGAATTCAAATCTAACAACTTTGAACCAAGTTACAGCGGTTTTAAATCGGTGGCCTAGAAATCCATATCGAAGAATTTCTAGGCCACCAATTCTCATATATTCCATTTTGTAAAGATAAATCTGGTCAATTCTGAGCAGTTTTCAGAATTCAAAAATAAACACGTTCAGCCAAGTTGCCGCACTTTTAAATTGGTGGCCTAGGAATCCAAAATTTTTGAAATTCTAGGCCACCAGCTTAAAATTGTTCAGAAGATGCCAGAATTTTACCTTATAAAGCGTGTGTAGTTTACAGAGTTCAAAAGTATAAACTTTCAGCCAAGTTAGATCTATTTCAAGCTGGTGGCCTAGAAAAAGCTAGGCCACTAACTTAAAAGTGCCACAACTTGGCTCAAAATCAATATTTTCAAGTTCTGGAAACTACAATGAATTGGTTTGAGTTTACTCTACAAGTTGCAAAGGTGGTGGCCTAGATTTCCAAAGCTAGGCCACCAACTTCAAAGCCTCATAACTTGGCTCAAAGTCGATATTTTTCAAAATTTCAAAAACCATCAAGATTGTTAGGCATTCAATTTATCGTCGATTATTTCAGAATATTTTCGTTTTCCAGATTCGCAAAAAATCTGGAGGCAATCGTCTCCACCTCCAACTTCGGCACCTCAATCCCCTCGGATTTCTCCTGTAAGGTGGAACTCGGGCCGAATAGGTTTGTAGCTCAAGTATTCGTGCCAGAATTGGGTCTCGACGCGAAAACCACCACACGTAGGCATCGGATACCGTACCACGAACTTTCAAGGGAGGATTTAAGCGATGCGGCAGATTTGGTTGTATCCAGGAATGGAATTATTGTTTCGAAACTTTTATGATCTATTGATTTTTATTTTTGATTTGTAAATTTTAATAATATCTAGTTTTTTTTTTTGGTTGATTGATTAATTAATAATAAAAAAATTTGAATTAAAAAAAAAACTTTTTTTTTCGAATTAAAAAAAAAAATTTATTTCATTTTTTTTTTCAACTTTTAATCTAAATATTCGTATTCAGCTCACCGATGGCTTCAATTTAAGTATAATCATGACCTACTTCCCACAAACTTGACAAAATTGAGTCCCGCCACGAAAAATTCCGGGTTACTGTAGTTTTCGTGGTGGGACCCAAAACTTCTGGAATTTTGAAGCATAGGCATGATTATACTTGTTTGAAAGCTCGTAGAGAACAGAATTTGAATTTTCTGGTAAAAAATAACAAAAAAATTTCTGTGGAACTTTTTTTACATAAAAATTGTTTTTTTCTGACTCCACAACATTTTTTTTTGATTTTTTTTCAACTTTTCATCGAAATATTCGTATTCCGCTCACCGAGAGCTTCAATTTAAGTATAATCATGACCTACTTCCCACTAATTTGACAAAAATTGGGTCCCACCACGAAAACTTCCGGGTTACTGTAGTTTTCGTGGTGGGACCCAATTTTATATTGAAAGTGGGTCATGATTATACTTGTTTGAAAGCTTGTAAAGCACAGAATTTAAATTTCCTAGTGAAAAATGACAAAAAATTATGTTTTTGTAAAAAATATCTCGAAAAAATGTTTTTTTTTTCTTTTTTTCACCTAAAATTTTTTTGTTTCAGAATTTTGTGGGTGTTGATCTATGAATCATATCAGGTCAGCTGCATGATAAAACTGTCATATAACCTCATGATAACCACGTTTTCTCCAAGAAACCACGTGATTATTCGAGTTTTTCTCAATTTTTAAGCTAAAACTCCCGGGAAAACGGGGAATTTCGAAATTTATTAGGCGAGAAATTCAATTTTGACATCATTTCCAGCTCTTTGGGCTCCATAACACCAAAATTTCACCGGAAAACCTTTAAATAAACTGCCAAAAAAAATGCGTCATTATGTCAATTTCGGCGATTTTTACGAGCCTCTGGCGCCCCTCAATGGAGGTGTTATCTAACTGAAAAAATGGCACATAAAAGATGTTTGGACAGCAAAAATGTGCATTTTCAAATTCAAATAGTCTACCATAGGAAATTACAGTTTTTGCATTTTTAAAAAAAAAAAAAAAATTTAATTTCCAAAAAAAAATTTAGAATTTTTTTCGGAAAAATGCTGAAATTTTTTTTTCAGAACTTTTAAAGTATTTCTAAATTTATTGTTTAGCTCATTCAGAGCTTTCAGGAATGTATAATCATCCGTGAAAGAAATTCCTGGGTCCCGCCACGAAACTCTCGGGTTACTGTAGTTTTCAGGATCTTTTTTTGTTGAAAACTAATTCACATTTAAAAAAGTTCAACGTTCAAGAAAAATTTAACCGGAAAAATTGTAGAATCTTTTTTAAAAAACTGAATTGAAATTTAAAGATTTTTGAAAAAAAAATTTTTTTTTCATAAAATTCCAAAAACTACAGTAACCCGGAGCTTTTCGTGGTGAGACCCCGAATTTTTTTTAGGATCCGAGAGAATTTGTTCAGATTAAATTTGATCGATACAAAAATTTTGAACATTACTTCTTTTTTTTCATTGAATATTAAAATTTCGTTTCGAGACCTTCAAATATTATTTTTCCACATTTTTTAAAAAACTACTTGGAATTCAGCTCTCTTAGAGCTTTCATTTAAGTATAATCATGACTAGGTTCTGAAAAACATTGGGTCTCACCACGAGACCTGCTGTTTTCGTGGCAAGACCCAAATATTTTTGTGTTAGAAAAATCAGATTTTCACAAAACGAAATAAATTGTTTTTCAATCATTTTTCTTGTTTTTTCGATTTTGCAATAATTTTTTCTAAAATTTGTTAACTAACTCAGCGTGCTGAAAGATTTACTGTCATGATTATACCCTAAACTGAAGCTTTCGGTGAGCCGAACTCAAATTTTTCAGCCAAATTATTTCCAGAGATGCTTCTAGTCCTGCTTCTGGCTCTTCCAGCAATTGTCAGTTCGTCATGTAACATATTATATCAGTTGGATGATATGTCCTACTGTAGAATTGGTCAACCATTCGACGCCTATCGCTATTACGGGTGTTCGTGCTCCGGAATTTCTCCCAACAAGCCAATCGACGGAATTGATAGGTAGGCAGGGTTAAAGGTCGGGTACCGAAATTTGAGACTTTGCGTTTTTAGACCCAAAATGGTCCAAAACTACCAAATTTCGTAATAAGACGTTCTGAAAATTTCTCAAAAAAAAGTTATGGCCGCTCAAAGTTTTGGAAAAAATTACCTATTTTTAGCTAAAATCTCAAATTTTGGCAATTTCTCGGTGTCGCAGCGGTTGGAACTTCGTTTTTTATTTGATTGCCATCCTTTAATGCATATTTTGTCATTTTATTACGTGTTATTTCGATGATTGAGATGTTTTTTGGCCAATGGGGACGCAAATATGATACAATTTTGCGTCCCCATTGGCCAAAAAACATCTCAATCAACGAAATAACACGTAATAAAATGCCAAGATATTCATTAAAGGATGATAATCAAATAAAAATTAAGTTCCGACCGCTGCGACAATGAGAAGTGGCCAAAATTTGAGATTTTAGCTAAAATAGCCCGTTTTTCCGAAACTTTGAACGGCCATACCTTTTTTTTTGAGAGATTTTCAGAACGTCTCATTACGAAGTTTGGTAGTTTTGGACCATTTTGGGTATAAAAACGCAAAGTCTCAAATTTCGGTACACCACCTTTAAGGGTACAGTAACCCAAGGGTTACGGTAGTTTCAGATTACTGTACCAATTCATCATTTCCAGATGCTGCCAAGTGCATAATGATTGCTACAATGAGCTTCTTCTTACTAAAAAATGCCAAAATTCGAATTCCCCATACTTCTGCCTATACAAATGGGAATGTGTCTATCAGCAGCCAGCGTGCAATAGTAAGTTGTTGGGGGTACTGTAATTTTAGAAAATTTCTGGAAAAACTCCAATTTTTGGAGTTATTTTTTGAAGTTTTAATTTTTCAACTCTTTTCCAAGTTTTCGTGAATTTGAATTTTTATTTAAAAAATCTTGATGTTTTTTTTTTTTTATATAATCATGACTCTGGAAATTTCTACAAAATCTCCGGGTCCCGCCACGAAAATTCTTGAGGTGCTGTAGCACGAGTAATTGCGGAGACATTACAAAATTTCGTTATGAAAAGTTATGATTTTCAACATTTTTCCAAAAATTGTTTTTTCTCGAAAATTTCACTTATATTCTAGAACTCCGAGAATTTGAATAAAAACTTCGAAATTCCAATTTTTCCCGATTTCAGCTGATTTTGAGCTTTTAAGAAAGGCTAAGCTCCTTCCATTCTGAAAATTTCTACAAAATTTTCGGGTCCCGCCACGAAATGTTTTTGGGTACTATAGTATGATTTGAACTTATGAACTTATGAACTTGTTAAGATTAACTTTCGGCAAAAAAAAACTTTTTTTCTGAATTTTGTATATATTTTGGTGTATTTTCGTGGAAATTTAACTTTTCTACAATCCAGCTTTAAAAAAAGAAACGATTTTCCGCATTTTTGGCAAAAAACTCTAATTTTCTCAATTTTCACCCGCTTTTTTTCCAATTTCTTCCATAAATATCTGAAATTTTTCCAGACGAAAGTAAATGTACACAATCCGTGTGTCAATGTGATGAGCAGTTTATCAATTGTCTTGCCAAGTATCCATATCCGACATTTTCCAAGAAATGTCAATATTCCGAACGGGATCCGATTCTCAAGATGATCGCCACTGCGTCTGCGGCTACAGCAGCGGCAAAGAAGAATTGATTCTTTTTCACTTTTTTTTTGTTAGAAACAGAGCAATTTGAATTTTTGAACATTTATCTCTGAAATACGCCACGTGTCATTTGAAAATGAAATAATTGATTTTTTTAAGGAAAAGTGGTTTCTAGGCCATGGCCGAGGGGCCGACAAGTTTCAGCGGCCATTTATCTTGCTTTGTTTTTCGCCTGTTTTCTTTCGTTTTTCATCGATTTTTTTCGTTTTTTCTTAATAAAACTGATAAATAAATATTTTTTGCAGATGCTAAAACAATTTCCAAGTAAAAAAAATCATGTATTCAGTGGGCAAACAGCGGTGAAAGTGGGCATTGTAATATGATGGATTACGGGAATACAAAACCTAAACTTTTTCTGAAACATGATACATATGCTGCTTAGATGCTGAGACTACCTGATTTTCATAACGAGACCGCTGAAAAAGTTTTGAGGTTTTCAAAATTCAACTTTTTGTGCGAAAATCTCGACTTTTTCATCAAAAAAGTTGAATTGTGGAAACCTCAAAACTTTTTCAGCGGTCTCGTTATGAAAATCATGTACTTTCAGCATCTAAGCATCATATGTATCATGTTTCAGAAAAAGTTTAGGTTTTGTATTCCCGTAATCCATCATATTACACAATGCCCACTTTCACCGCTGCTTGCCCACTGAATACATATTTTTTTACTTGGAAATTGTTTTAGCATCTGCAAAAAATATTTATTAATCAGTTTTATTAAGAAAAAACGAAAAAAATCGATGAAAAACGAAAGAAAAAAGGCGGAAAACAAAGCAAGATAAATGGCCGCTGAAACTTGTCGGCCCCTCGGCCATGGCCTAGAAACCACTTTTCCTCGTCCCTCGTGAGGAAAAAGTTGCAGTGACCGCGACGCGATTTCGGTTTGATTGCCAACAACTCTGTCGAAGAATGCTAAATTTAGGAAAAAATTGAAATTGAATTCAATTCATATTATCGATTATTTATTTTTCGACCGTAAGACGATGCATTCGAGGTACAGTGCTGGCCAAAAAGATATCCACTTTTGGTTTTTTGTGTGTAACTTTTTTCTAAGTGGTTATTTTGTTTTGAAACTTCACCACAGTGTTCACAAAATCTAAAAACACAATATTCATCAAAAATGTTCAACAGATTTTGAAAAAACTTCAGAAAAATTCAAAAAAATCGAAAAACTAGAAATATTGAAAAAACCGAGGTTGCAAGGAAATGACAATTAAAGTACCGGAATATGAGCAATTGGATTTAAAAACAACATAATTATGCTTAATACTTTGTCGCGTATCCGTTTGCATCAATAACAGCTTGACAACGACGTGGCATCGAGTCGATCAGCTTGTGAATAACTGACATGGGGATAGCTTTCCAAGCGTTTTCCAACTGGTTGAATTTGGCATCTGCATTTGAAGCCCGAATACCTCCAAGACGTCTTTCCAACTCTTCCCACAAATGCTCTATTGGATTCAAGTCCGGAGACTGACTTGGCCAATCGAGCAAATGCACACGACGACGTTGAAACCAGGAACGCACATGAAGAGAAGTATGCTTAGGATCGTTATCCTGCTGAAACACGAAGCCACGGCCCACATTTTGAAGTGCCCAGGGTCGCATTGTAGTTTCCAAGATGTTTTCGTATTGAAAACGATCCATAATGCTTTGGATTCTCCTTAGTGGGCCCATGGAAGTGCTGGTGAAGCACCCCCACACCATGACGCTCCCACCTCCATGCTTAACGGTTGGGCATTGATACTTTGGAGAGTACCTAGAGCCAACAGGACGACGTACCCAGGAATTTCCATCACTCCCGAACAAATTGAACTTGCTTTCGTCAGACCAGATGTGTTTAGCCCATTCCTGACGTCCCCAACGAAGATGCGCTTTTGCCCACGCAACTCGAGCCATGCGATTTTTCTTACTGATGAACGGTTTCTTGACTGGCTTTCATCCGTGTAGTCCTGCTTGCTGTAAACGTCGACGAACAGTTCGTTTACTTGGTACAGGTTCATTTGGAGAACTTATAATCATTTGAATATCCGTGGCGGTCCTATGCGGATCTTCTCTTGCTGATCGGAGGATGTTGCGATCCATCCTATGGGTTGTCACTCGAGGCCTGCCGGGCGAGATTCTCAAAGCGACGGATTTCTAAACATTTATTATTAAAAAATAATATTTTTCGAACTCACCTCAGTTTGGTACTTCTTGATTACTTTCCAAATAGTCGACGGAGAACGTTGAATTTGCAGCGCGAGCATTTTCGTGGGTATTCCTTGTTCGAAGCCAGCTACAATGGCTTTCTTGACGTCCAAGGAAAGATTTTTACACCCAACAGATTTTACCATACCTTAAAAATAATTTATCAACCAAACAAATCCAGTGCAACAAACAGAGTGCGTTTTATTGATAATTCAAAAAAAATAATGAAAATTGGAAAAACGAAAAAATCAAAAAATTGAAATAAAATTCAGAAAAAATCGATAATCATGTAATGTTTGGTCCGCAAATTTGCGTAACATTTCGCTTTATGCACACGGAAAAATTCAAGTCAAATGGATGCTTGAGAAAAAAGTTACACACAAAAACCAAAAGTGGATATCTTTTTGGCCAGCACTGTAGATGGTGTCAGGCTGTCTTATCACAGTTTGATCTACAAAAAATGCGGGAATATTTTTCGAGAAAAAGTGTGACGTCAGCACGTTCTTAACAATGGGAAATAAGATGAGGTGTCTGCGTCTCTTCTTCCGCATTTTTTGAAGATCAAATCGAAGTGAGACATTTTGACACCACATGTCAAGGTAGAATCGAGCGGCAAAATCGGTTAAAAACCGGCGAAGAAGAATTACTAAAAATGCCGAGAATCGTGCTGAAAATTCTATTATCGATTTTGTCAGAGAAAAATCGATGATTATCCTGAGCTCTTGATCTACAAAGAATGCGGGAATTTTTCGCCCAGAAAAATTGTGACGTCAGCACGCTCTCTAACCATGTGAAATCAGATGAGATGTCTGCGTATCAAATCCCGCATTTTTCGAAGATCAAAAATAATGGGGCTTTCTGACTCCACGTCAGCTTTCCAAGTCGTCGCCGGTCGAAGTAAAACCAAGATTTTTGCGTGACAAAACCGAGAGGTCGACCTTTCGGCCAAAATGCCAATATAAAATGGAATTCAACAGGGAATATATCCATTATACAGTTTTTTTTTACCAAAAACAGGCACAAAATATGCAGTTTTTGTGCAATTAATGCTTCTCGGTGAGTCTAAATGCTTATTTCAGGGCCTAAATAGCATTTTTTTTCAGCGCTCATCAGATTTGAAGACAGTTTCAATATTCAAAGCTATAATAGTTTCTACGATTATTGGGGGAAATGATGGATTCGAACTATTATTTGTAGAAAATTTTCAATAAATTTTCGAGCTTTTCCTACTGTCTTTTTGAGATTTTCAATCGTACAGAATTCATCTTTAACTTTTGTACATTTAAACAACTATTGTACTCCTCGCGGAGAAGTGAATTTCACAGTTTCAGAGCAAAAACATACACTTTGATGCATTTTGCCATTTTTTGGAAGCTGTAGGCGCATCTTCAGGCGTACGTGCCTTTTCGATGCCTGCGTACCTACGTGCTCGCCTCACACATATGCCTACTTTTTAGCTGATTGCCTACCCATTTACGTTAATATCTCACGTCTGCCTTATGCCTGCCTACTTACCTATGCTTACCCACCTCACACCTACCTACCATATTCTAATCGCTTAGCTACATGCCTACCCGTCTACGTTAATAGCTTACGTCTGCCTTATGCCTACCTACTTAAGGCCTCATGCTTACCTACGCGCCTATATCTTGCCTAACTACCGTATACCTGCCTGCCTAATTCTTGCCTGTCTACGTTAATACCTCATGCCTGCCTTATTCCCACGTAAATTACACCGGCCTCGTGCACCAAAGCGCCTACACCATGCCTACCTACCTTATACCTAATTGCCTGCCTAATGTTTGCTTATCTACGTTAATACCTCATGCCTGCCTTACCTATGCTTACCTGCCTCATATCTACCTCATACCTTCATGCCTTTATTGAGCCTAGCTCATACCTGCCTGCCTATTTAAACGTTAAAATATCATGTCTGCCTTTTTCCAACCTACCTCTTCGACCTCTGACCTCATGTCGACCTCTGACCTCATGTCTACCTATGTGCCTATATCTACCTACCTTGTACCTGCCTAGCCAATTTTTGCCTGCCTACACTTATATCCTGCGTACGCACCCCATATCTACCAAAATTATACTCGCCTGCCTAATGCTTACCTGCCTACGTAAATTACACCGGCCTCATGCTTACCTATGTGCCTACATCATGCCTACCTACCATATGCCTGTCTGCCTAATGTTTTCTTGTCTGCGTTAATACCTCATGCCTGCCTTACCTATGCTTACCTACCTCATATCTACCTACATTAAGCCTAGATCATGCCTACCTGCCTACGTGCCTATCTCATGCCTACCTGCCTCAAAACGCCTGATTCTATGCCATTCTAATTTTCAAAACTCAATAAACCGTAAAAATTACCACGTGAACCCTTTTGAAATGAATTTCATCCAGAAATAGTGAAATCAGATAAGAATTTTTACGTGAAAACCCGAAATGTACTCGTTTCCCACCAAAAAAAAGTCAATGTGGGGGGAATCAGAGGGAAATCGAATCAGTATGTTGTTTTAGTTTGTTCAAACATGCAACATAAGATGCGGTTTGGGCAATTATTGCTTCTCGGTGAGTTGTTTTCGTGTTTTTCGTGGTTTCTAACCAACAATAATCGATTTGCAGCGCTCTTTGGAGTTGCAAACGGCTACAGAGAGCAATTTAATACAATTTCTTCGTCTGTTAGACAAGGTAAGTTCATGTTTCAGAAGCTCAGGTGCTCATGAAGCTCGTCGACGAGCCTGGAACTTTTGTGCTCTTTGAGCCCTTGAGCCTTGGCTTCATAGAGCTGAAGTGCTCCGAGGCATTACAGGCTCAAGCCTCTGAGAACTTTCATGTGGCTGGGCTCCGCGAGCTGAACTTCTTCGCTCTCATACAAGCTTTGAAGTCTTAATTTCCTATTTTTTCAGAAAAAATCAACGACAATCACCTGGACAGCCCCCGCTCGGATGGACACGAACTAATGGAAAACCCCTTGGACCCTATCGCATCTCACGACTTTTCGGACTTCCTGGATCCTCATGAGCTTCAAATCGCCGGAAGAGTTGCTCGACAAGGTAATTCTAGATCTCCTTGGTGCTCTTGGTGTTGGGCTTTTGGAGTTGAAGCTTTTGGATCTTGGTGAGGAGCATTTTGCTCCTGAAGCTCGGGGCTGGGCTTGATGTCATGCACTGACCTTGAGCTTGAGGCTTCAGAAGCTCAAATTCTCTGGAGAACGTGGCTAAACTGAGTTGAAACTACTCATTTTTAAGCTTCTAAAGCTCCAGTTGCTTACCAACATACTTTTCCCAGATAATAACAACGATCACCTAGACACTCATCGCTCCTCGGCTGGACACGAACTTGTGGATAGCCCCTTGGAACCTCGTGATTCTCACGATTTCTTGGATCTTTCGACTCCACAGGAACTTCAAGACGTCGGACGAGTTGCTCGACAAGGTATGTTCACATTGTACATGTCTTGTGCTCTTGAAGCTGGCATGTTTGAGCTGAAGCCTTGTGCTCGTGCTAAATCTGAGGACCTGTGGAGATGCTTCAGGATCACAGATTCTTGGAGTTTAGAGCTTCAGGGCTTCGGTTTCTGGGCTGGCTTGCTCCTGGGAATGTAGCATCTCGCAAGAGCTTCTTATACCAGTGCACAATATCCTCACATATCCCTTGTCCTTTTCAGAACAAACCTATGATGTGGACACCCCCAGCTCGGTTGAATCTTTGGATATCCCCTCGGACACGTCCAACAACGCCGGAAGAGTTGCTCGACAAGGTAAAGAACTGAGCTTCCTACTCGTAAATCTAACTTTCCAACTTTCAGTTGCTCCTTCCAAGTCGGCTGACTACCTCAACCATACAACACTTATCGCTCATATCGCTAATGGAATTGCTCTGCAGGCTGGCTTGATGAAAGGATCGATTCCGATCGATGCAGCTGTCAGTGAGCTCCTCAATTTTGGTTCGGTCAAAGTGTCGGATATCACTGCCTTCAAGCCTGATCAGATTACTGCTCTTATCGGTAAGCTGAAAGGCGTTCCCGCATCTCTTGTTTCAACGGACCCGATTGTCACTTTGGAAACTCGAGCGCTGGATTGGAACAAACTTCTGATTGCTTCAAAATCTATTGGTGACGTTGCAAGTCTTCCAGGAAAAGATGACTTCTCTACTGAGTTAGCAAAATTTGAGAACACATTCAACTTTGACTCGCTTTCCAAGACAGCCGACACCATTAATAGCACCATAAAATCATGTTCAAATCTTTTAGACAAATCAGACACAAGCTGGGAAAGCCATTCGGCCATTCGTTTTAAAGACTTGCCTGGAACTCTAGAAACTCTAGGGTCTAAAGTCAAAGAGATCATCAATATGGATGTTTCTTTTGATAAATTGATGAATGGCTTCACTGCCTTTCAACCACTCGAACGTTTGATGCACCTTGTTGAACTCCGTCGATCGTATATTATCGTTCCGGTGTCAAATACTCCAGATATCACAAGCAACCTCAAAAAAGTTGTCGAGCAAGTTGCTCTGGCGAAAGCTGCTGGCAAATCTTCAATGACTGTTTCAGCTCTAGCAGATGTAGGAGGCTCAAAGCCAAAACGCGAGCATTCTGTCGGTTTCCAGAGCGGAATCTCTGAACTGAAGCAGCTCGTCAAAGACGTGCTTGATCCTTGGTTTTCTAGCCTACTGAATGTCACCAGCGCTCAGCAGAATAATTTAGCCGATGGTTTACAGTCTTTGTTCAAAACTACTGATCAATTGAGTAGAATGAATGATAAGCTGAAACCAATAGTTTCTTCGTCTGTTCAACAAACAATCGCCGTTTTCCAGGTCCTTGTGAATGAAATTTCTTTGCTTTCTTCAGACTCTGCTGAAATGAGTAGCGTTATGGCAGAACTTGATAAATGTTCTAGAACACTCCCTATGGACGATCAACGTGTAGTTGGTGTTGAATTGATGAAACACATCAACTCACTGAAGCTCAGTCTATCTCAATTCGCTGAATTCAAAACTTCGACAATTTTGAATAGTCTAGAGAAGGAGATAACTTCTTTTCAGAACTCATACAAGTTTAGCGACTTGCAAGACCCGACTGCAACGGCGACAGAAGTAAAAGCCGTCGTGGAGAGTATTCAAAAATCAGGTTCTCTCGAAAAGTTTAAACAGTATCTTTTGCTTTTGCAAAAAACTTTTGCTGATGTAGATGGAAATAATCTCAAAACAGTTATCTTGGGTGGAATAAAAGCTAGAATTACTAAGATAGGAGATTCAACGTTTGGAGACTTTATCAAAGAAGAACTTAAGGTCCACACTTGCCTAAAGGCACAGGAGGAACAATCAAGGAAGTTATCTCAAGCTATTCAAGCAACTCAATCATTGAGAAAATTGGATGAAAAGATGCTCGAAGAAGTTGGATCAGCAGCTTCTGCGGTGTCTTCGTTTGCTAAAGATCTTGCCACTATTAAATCGATTCCGGAAACCATGAAGAAGGAAGCAAAGGGAGTCTCCACGGATCTCAACGGCATGGCAGATGCGAAGAAGAACTCGGATTCTGTTGGACAATCTGTGAGCTCTCTTCAAGATGCAAGTGAATTGATCGAGTTGGAATCTGCCATCAAGGAACTGAAAGGTTTTGGACCTGAGATTGATGGTTACATCAAAGCTGTCAAAAGTCCGGAAGATAGGAAAGCGATCGAAACTCAATGGGGAAACCATCATAGTGACATGGCTTCTCTGGAATCTGGATTGAAAGCTGCTAAAGGATTTGTTGACAAGATTGACGTCTCGAAAGCCAAAACAATGTCAGATTATGGTACTCCATTGGCAAACTTGAAGGATCTTCCGGATGTCAAAATCAATGCATTGGAGAAGATAAAAGCTCTCGATGCTCTGATCAAAGCACTTCCACCTCCGAAACGCAAACGAGCAACCAGCGATCCGAAGACTGTCATGGAAGCTGCCAAATCGACTCTGGAGAAGATTGCAGCCTTGGATCTCCAATTCTCAAATCACAAGACTCAATACCAACAGGCTCCTGCTGCATTCAAGGCATTCCATGACTTTTTGGCAAAGTTCCTGGTGACTACACATAGCAATAGTACAGGTGGTTCGGATTCCGGGATATCTATTACGTAAGTTCTAGGTGATATAAACGACGAAGATGCTTAATATATATTCTTTCAGTTTGATCATCATCATCGTCGGTAGTATTCTTGCTCTCATTGGCGTTGCTGTCGGAATCTATTTCGGAGTTCGTTGGTATGAGAAAAAGAAAGCAGCCGAGCAGATGGAACACGAAATTGTTGTATGGGTAAAAGCTCAAGCATACAAGAGTCTGGAGGCGGCAATCATTGTTCTGGTCGCTTCGTTGCATGTGGTGTGGGGAACACAGACCTCGGTGTCGGTTGAGAAGTCGAATGCGTATTTGCCGAAGGAGAAGAATCGGTAGGGATCAATGGTGTGTGTGTGGAGTTTGAAAATTATATATATTTTGCAGAAGACCGTTGGCAACACCTTGTAATCCGGAAACTGCCGTGGAAGTCATGTCGGACGGGACAAGGATTCCGATTCATGCGAATTGGATCAACACAAGTCCGGATGTGGATGGTAATACGCAGAAGTTCATTGCAACACAGGTAACGTCTTTTGACGTTTTCTCACATACAAACGCACGTGGTGTCAAAGTGTCCCATTTTGATATGATCTTGAAAAAATGCGGGAGACTGATTTCGTATGGTTAAAAGTGTGCTGACGTCACATTTTCCTGGGGGAAAAATTCCCGCATTTTTTAGTAGATCAAACCGCAATGAGACAGTCTGGCACCACATACAAACGACATCTTTGCAGGGACCACTTCCGAACACTTCGGACGACTTCTGGACGATGGTTCAATTCCACAAAGTTGAGACTGTTGTGATGCTCTGTCAGTTTGTGGAGAAAGAGGAAGAGAAGTGTCATGAGTATTTCCCAGTCAGAACTGGGCAGATTGTCGATTTGGAGAGATATAAGCTGAAAACCGTTACTCAGGAGCAGATTCTGGGCGATTCGACGTCTAAGCGTACAATTCAGGTTGAGGATACGTCGTGAGTTGTTTTAGTTTCGGAGCAAATGTTTATAAAATGGCATTGTTTCAGGAAAGAATTCCCCACCCGTACAATCACCCATTATCAATATCACTCATGGCCGGATCAGGGAATTCCACAGGGTCATGCCCAATGCTTCGATCTGATGAACATGGCGAAGGAGAGCAAGAAGCCAATTGTCGTGCACTGTTCTGCTGGAATCGGTAGAACCGTCTCCTTCATTGCCACACAATACATTCCGAGTGCAGTATTGGCCAACAGAACTCTGGTTTTGAATCAGGCTGTCGCCGAACTTCGTGATCAGCGCTGGTGTGCCATTCAGACCGTCGAGCAGATGTACTGGGTTCAAGTTGGATCTGTCTACAGACTCTCCAAGGTTTGATGCTTTCACATTTCCCAGCTGACTTTATTCTTTTTCAGGAAAAGAACATTGACATGAAGCACTACAAGGAACAGTTTGAAATGCTGGATGGTGGTCACAAATTCTTGTATTTGGCTCAGGAGCAGTTTAAAGATGGAAGAAAGGATGTTCTGAAGAAACTTGAAGCTGATGGTGAGGTTAGAAAGGCCAAGCAGGATGAGAAGAAAGCAACGACTGGAATTGATGAAGATCTTGGTGGTGATCGTAAGAAAGGAGGAGCCGAGTGTATTGCTGTCGACATGGAATATTGAGAATTGACTTGATTTTTGCCTACTAGAAGACTTGATTATGTCATTGAACTTTTTTCATGACCACCAATGAATTATTTCTTGAAACTGTTGATCAATAGTAACCTATAATTAAATATATACTTTTGCCTGTTTTTCATAGATTTCCTGAAGGAATTCCCTTTTTTCCACTGAATTTTAATGAAAAAAGGGAACTTTCTCGTCTGCAAAAAGTAAAAGATCCAAACTTTTCGGTTGTTTTTTTTGATCTTAAAAGCTTTGAAAAAAAAGAATAAATTAGTGAATTTGTCACAAAAGCTTTTTGAGCCGGAAAAGTTTGCCAAAATTACACGTTTTGTTCTGAAGGATTTAGCGAAAATCGATTTTTTTTGCTACTGGGAGTTCGGGAAGTTCATAAAAAACCTGAAATTTGTCTGAATTTCTGTTTTTTCATACTTTGTGACTCGATAACAAGATTTTTCAGTGTGTATATCCGATTTATAATTTAAATTTTACAAATTTTGTGCCGCCGCAGCATTTACTGTAGCGGCGAGATCTCCTTTTCCTTCGGCGAGCCGCTGTCTGATGATCGTCGCCACGGCTTTCTGCGTTCTCCGCTCCAATTTTTGCAATTTCGACTCGATGTCTCGCTTCAAATCCCAATCGATCTTCTTCGGAGCCAACATCGCCAGATCTACGCTGTCGATGGCTTTTTCGTGCAGAACGTCCTAGAAAAAGCGGGGAATTTATGGAAAATTGTGATTTTTCGATGACTCTCTACCTTCAAATGCTCCGTAATTTCTCGCTGAACGATATCCAGATCCATGTCGACGTTTTGCGTGCCGACGGCATCGTCTGGCTTGTGATTCCGGAATTCTCGACCAACTTCGCGACTTTTCTTGGTAGAAGTCTCGCCTTCGTCGTAATCCTCCTCTCTGAAAGGAAAAACAATAGCATTATGCAATTTTTGAATGAAAATGACACTCACTGCATCTCAATTCCATGAATCTTCGACTTCATCGCTAGTAATCGTCGTTTGCGTGCTTTCGCCGCAGCCTCTAACGACGTTTCATGATTTGTGAGACTTTCGATGTCTTCATCGGAATCGCTGTTGTTTTTGTCGGTCATCTGCAAATTTTTAATTATATTCAATACATTTCAGTAATTTTCATGTAAAAAAATCAAAGAAAAAGACGAATTTTAAGCAAAAATCAGCTGAAAAACAAAAAAAATTAATTCAAAAACTCAGTGTGGATTTACGGCGTGTGGTGGGTCTCGCCGCGAAATGGGGGTACGGTCACAGTCGTTTCGCGTGTGCGATTTATGTTTCTCGGGCGGTTGCCATTTTTTGCGCGTGAAAATTCATTTTTCCACGGATTTTCAGCGATTTTCAGGTTTTTTCTTTAATTTTTATTGATTTTCTGTTGAAAATTAACAGTTTTCATTTAGAATTACGTAAAAACAGCGTGCTGAGCGCCTGATTTTGATAAAATTAGGTCTAAATCTGAAAGTAAAAATGCGTTTTGTCCGCATTTTTCGTTTCCTTTCTGAAACCTATAGAAAACAATTTGCAATTTTTATTTCAACATTGATATATGCATACATGGAAAATTCTCATTGAATTTTTCCTGAAAACGTTCAAGAAATTACGTCATTTTCGAAGTTTTTAAATACCCGTTTTCTCAATATCTACAGTTTTCAGGGTCATCATGCTTCGTCAAGGCGCGGGAACTCTCCAGCTTGTGTCTCAAGGCTTCGCCAATGCCGAGCAGGCTCGTGGATTTGCCACTTTGAAGGTAACTAGGCGATTTTTTGAAGCTTCCCACAATTCTCCAATTTTCAGGACATTTCCATCCGTCTGAAGTCGGTCAAGAACATCCAAAAGATCACCAAATCCATGAAGATGGTTGCCGCCGCCAAGTACGCCAAGGCTGAGCGTGAGTTGAAGGTAAAACTTTGATTTTATTCAAGAAAAATCTTTAAATATCAAAATTTTCCAGGGAGCTAGAGCCTACGGAGTCGGAGCCAAGACCTTCTTCGACAACATCGATCCAGTTGTCGAGGGAGTCGAGAAGCAAGAGTCCAAGAAGCAAGTTTTGGTGCTCATTACCTCCGACAGAGGACTTTGCGGTGGAGTTCACTCTTCCATCGTCAAGGAGGCCAAGAACATCCTCAACAACGCCGGAGACAAGGAAATCCGCGTTGTAGCCATCGGAGACAAGTCCAGAGCCGGACTTCAACGTCTTTATGGTAATATTTTGGTTTTTCTCGGGAAAAAGTCTTAAAATTGTGTTTATTTTCCAGCTAACAGCATTCTTCTCTCCGGAAACGAGATTGGACGTGCTCCACCAAGCTTCGCTGATGCTTCCATCGCTGCCAAGGCTATCCTCGACTCTGGATATGACTTTGAGACTGTAAATATTCAAATTCTAGTTAAAAACCCCCCATTTTTTTTTCTTGCAGGGAACCATCTTGTTCAACCGTTTCAAGACCGTCGTCTCGTACGAAACCTCAAAGCTCCAAATTCTTCCATTGGAGGCAATCAAGGCCAAGGAAGCCCTCAGCACGTACGATTCCGTCGACGATGACGTTCTCCAATCGTATTCCGAGTATTCGCTCGCCCAATTGATCTACTACGGAATGAAGGAATCCGCAACCTCAGAGCAGAGCTCCAGAATGACTGCCATGGACGGAGCATCGAAGAACGCCGGTAAGAGGCGGCGATGGACGACGATGCGAAGAATTAGATGATTTCTGATTGAACAGCCCAGAAAATTGCAATTTTGGGCTTGAAATTTGATATTTTTGCTGGAAAACGTATTTTGGGCATTTTTGGAGTTAAAATCGGCTCATTTTCGTGATTTTTCGCGAATATTCTTTTATATTTCCAGACAATTTTCTGATTCGAATGGTTCGCATTCTGTTTTCTAGGAATATCCGGTTTTCGTGTTGCAAATCGCCGAAAAACTACTTTTCTCAACAAAAAAAACTGTTTCAAAACTTTAAAAATGGTCGATTTTCTGCAAAAAAACGTCGGAAATCGTTGAGAATCTGTTTTGTTACAATTTTTTTAAAACCATGTGGAATTTTAATTTAACGTTAAATATCCATTTTCTACTGAAAAACCAGATTTTCTTGCCCAAAAATGTTATTAAAAAATTTGCAGCGACGGGATTTCGGAGTGTCGTTTACCGGCGCGAAATCTTGTTTTTCTCAAATGTTAACTACAGAATCCAAAAAATAGCTACAACATCAAATTTAATTTCTATTTTTTCAGGAGAAATGATCGACAAGCTTACATTGGCCTTCAACAGAACTCGTCAAGCAGTGATTACTCGCGAACTTATCGAAATCATCTCTGGAGCTGCCTGCGTCTAAATATCTCTCTCTCTCTGTCCCTTTTCTACATCCATTGTTGTTCAAACTATCGCTGTTTCGACGCCCCAATTTTCCCCACTTTAAATCCTTCCTGTCACCCCCAAAAATTAGATGTTTCGATTTATTTTTTATTTTTTTGTGTGTAACCCGTTGTTATAGTGATACGTTTGAGTAAATAGTGACACAAAAACAAGCGAAATAAATATATTTTTGTATGATTTCCCGGTCGTGGAAATCATGCAAAAAAATTTGATTAGTATGGTAGTCTTAAAATATTTTTTTTGCGGAAAATTTTTGGGAAAAAATGACGGTAAGAATTACCTAATGCGGATTATTTTGGAAGAAAAAAAAATAGATTAAAAAGAAATTAATTAAAATTTTTTAGGAAAAAACCGATAAATGGATCTCGCGACGATAGAAGGATATGCACAAACCTTATTGGTAAATTTTCAGAAAATTTCAAATAAATGTTAGATTTTAACAATTATTTGCTAAAAAATTCTGAATTTTCCTGAATAATCGTTAAATCCGTGATTTTCCGAATTTTTGAGTGAAAAAAACGGCAAATTTTCGGTTTTTTTCAGGAAAAATTCTCTAAAACCCCAATTTTTCAGGCCCCACCGAACCTGGTGACGTCAGAAGCCCGTGAACAAGTCACATTCTTTTTCGAGGATTTAAAGAAGAAAATTTCAATTAACGAATGTTTAATTCTGCTCAGTACGTTGGAAAATCGCTGAAAAAACTTGGTTTTTGACAAGAAATTCACGAAAAACGCTAGGAAATCGCTAAAACCCTTAATTTTTCTCTATTTTCTCCTGAAACCCCCATTTTTCAAGCTTAAAATTCAAATTTTTCGCATTAAAATTGCCGGAAAACCTTGGAAAATGCAATTTTTCACCCCCCGAAAATTGAAAATTCAAGCTTTTTTCCACTAGAAAGTGATGAAAATCACTGAAAATTCTAGATTTTTCGCTGATTTTCCAGTAAAAAAAGTGTCAAAAATCATTATTTTCAGACATTTTTCACTGGAAATTGCTGAAAATCTGCTTTTTTCCAACAAATAATGCCCATTTTTCTTCAAAAACCGGATTTTTTTTTGTTGTGAAAACACTCTAAAATTCGGGTTTTCAAACGTTTTCGCGCAGAAAAATGTCGAAAAGTTACAAGTTTTAGGCTGAAAAACGCAGAAAATCGCCGAAATTTCGATTTTTGAGTTGAAAATTCGCAAAAATCGGATGAAAAACCCGGATTTTCTCTAATTTCTTATCCAAAAACACTGGAAAATTCGAATTTTTCAACGTTTTCGCGCTGAAAATCATGGAAAATTGGCTTTTGCATTTTGAAAAAGTTCAATTTTGCATGATTTTGGGCGAAATTTTACCGATTTTTTGAAAAATTTTCACCTAAAAGTCCGGAAATTTACAGAAAATTCATTTTTTTAAAACTTTTTCCGCAAAAAATTAATCAAAGACTTGAAAAATGATCGATTTTTTGTAAAAATTTGGTGAAAAACCCGGATTTTATCTAATTTCTTATCCAAAAACATTGGAAAATTCGAATTTTTCAACGTTTTCGCGCTGAAAATCATGGAAAATTGGCTTTTGCATTTAAAAAATGCTAAATTTTTCATGATTTTGGGCGAAATTTTACCGATTTTTTGAAAATTTTTCACCTGAAAGTGCTGAAAATCTATAAAAAATTTTAATTTTATTTTTTTTTCACATTTTTCAGTGAAAAATGGTCGATTTTCCGCAAGAAATTGGTTTTTTTTTTCAGGAGAATCGAAAAATCCGTTTGTCTTATTTCAAATTGGTCAAGCAATCGGCGAAATTGTGCTCCGTGATTGGGCATTAATTGAGCCAAGTGATGTTCAAATTGCCTATAAAACTCTGCTAGAATTCGTGGCCACTTCGTTGAGGTAAAGCTTGGAAAATGCTGTAAAAAGCTGTAAAAATTGCCAAAAACTTGAAAATTGGACCTAAAAATGCAAAAAATGGGTAAATTTTGCTGTAAAAAATGACATTTTCATCATTTTTTCGACAAAAATCACTCGAAAAACCGCAAAAAATCAATTTTTCTTCAGAAATGCCTTGAAAAATGATCAATTTCTTCAAATTTTGCACAAAAAAGATTCTAAAACTCCAAATTTTTTAAAAATTTATTCGATTTTTGCAAAGAAAATCCAGTTTTCTCTTGAAATTGTCTGAAAAAAAAGGATATTTTCCACAAATTTAACCTCAAAAATGTTTAAAATTTCAAAATTTACCGTAATTTATTAAAAATTTCCCAGAAAACCCCCCAATTTTGCTTGAATTTCAAGAAATTTGTTTGTAAAAAGCCAGATTTTATTCAAAAATTTCGTGAAAATCATTGATTTTTAAAAAAAAATCCACAAAAATATTCAGTTTTATAGAAAAAATATTGATTTTATTGCAAAATTGTGGTTGAAAATTCAAAATTTACCGTAATTAATATATATGAATTTCCCGGAAAAATTCAAACTTGTATAAAAAACCAGATTTTCTCGCGAAATCATCCAAAGAAATTCCAATTTTTCTTATTTTCCTTTTAATTTACATAGAAAAACCAAGTTTTTGTTGAAAATGCTCGGAAAAATGCTCAAAAATGCTCAAAAAACCTCAAAAATGTTTAAAATTTCAAAATTTACCTTAATTTATTAAAAAGTTCCCAGAAAACCCCCCAATTTTGCTTGAATTTCAAGAAATTTCTTCGTAAAAAGCTCGGAAAAATGCTCATTTTTCATAAAAATTCCCACGAAATTCACAAAGTTTCCCCAAAAAAACTGTCCTAAAAATACTAAATTTCATATAAATTTACCCATTTTCCGTATAAAAAACTGTCTTAAAGTTGCCAACTTCATCAAATTTTACTCTAATTTTCCAGAGAAAAGCACCATTTTTTGAGTAATTTCCTCGAAAAAAGTCAGTTTTTCCGTAAAAAATTTGTGAAAGTGCTCAATTTATACTCTAATTTTGATAAATATCGATGATTTTTAACCTTAAAAATTTTATTTTCTACTAATTAAAAGCCTTCAAAGTCCAAAATTGTATTATTTTCCTTATAACTTTGAAGGCTTTTAATAATAATATAGTAAAATAAAATTCTTAAGGTTAAAAATCGATATTTATCAAAATTAGAGTATAAATTGAGCACTTTCACAAATTTTTTACAGAAAAACTGACTTTTTTCGAGGAAATTACTCAAAAAATGGTGCTTTTCTCTGGAAAATTAGAGTAAAATTTGATGAAGTTGAGAACTTTAAGACAGAGTTTTTTATACGGAAAATGGGTAAATTTATATGAAATTTAGTATTTTTAGGACAGTTTTGGGGAACCTTTGTGAATTTCGTGGGAATTTATGAAAAATGAGCATTTTTCCGAACATTTTCAACAAAAACTTGGTTGAAAAACCGCGTTTCCATTTGAAAAATGTTAGGAAAAAAGTCAATTTTTCTCGATTGTTGAACAATTTTCCTTGCAAAAACGTGTGTTTTCTTCAAATTTTACCATTAATTCCCAAAAAAAACCCATAATTTTATCTATTTCAGGCAGTTTTCTACATAAAAAATTCGAAAGTTTTACTCTATTTTAAAGGTGGTGTAGTCGAAATTTGAGACTTTGCGTTTTTAGACCCAAAATGGTCCAAAATTACCGAATTTCGTAATGAGACATTCTGAAAATTTTTCAAAAAAAAGTTATGGCCGTTCAAAGTTTTGGAAAAAAATGGCATATTTTTAGCTAAATCTCAAATTTTGGCAACTTATCGGTGTCGCAGCAGTTGGAACTTAATTTTTATTTGATTATCATCCTTTAATGAATATCTTGGCATTTTATTACGTGTTATTTCGTTGGCTGAGATGGTTTTTTGGTCGATGCGGGCTCAAACTTGTAAATTGTATCATATTTGCGTCCCCATTGGCCAAAAAACATCTCAATCAACGAAATAACACGTAATAAAACTCTAAAACATGCATTAAAAGATGATAATCAAATAAAAATTAAGTTCCAACCGTTGCGACACCGAGAAATTGCCAAAATTTGAGATTTTAGCTAAATTAATAGGCCATTTTTTCCAAAACTTTGAGCGGCCATAACTTTTTTTTGAGAAATTTTCAGAACGTCTTATTACGAAATTCGGTAGTTTTGGGCCATTTTGGGTCTAAAAAAGCAAAGTCTCAGATTTCGGTACTCCACCTTCGAATTCCATTTTAAAAAATCCAATTTTTCTTGAATTTTTATGTAAAAATCCAGATTTTTCACTAAAATGTCTGGAAAAATGTAATTTTCTTGATTTCTGAGCAACTTTCCTTTAAAAAACTCAATTTCCAGCCTTGAATCATACGTGGTCGGCGCCTGTCTCAAATCCGCCGCAATGATAATAAAACGTGGAATTTTGGACGGAAAATCGGGTGATCAAGAGGAATTATATCAATTTATTCATCAAATGCTCACAAATGAATCGTCAACTGTTCAGGCAGCCGGATGCCTTTTTATTAGCGCTTTAATTGAACAATTCTCGTCGGCGTGGAGAAATTCCAAATTTTCGATTACTTGGGATTTTCATTTGCAAGCGAAAAGCACTTTTGAGGTACTTGGAATGGGAAAAAACCATTGAAAAATCAAGCTTAAAAAAAACATGGAAATCCATTAATTTTCACTAGTTTTTACTTGATTTTCCTTTAAAAATCAAGAAATATGATGAATTTCATGGGTTTTTACATGTTTTTACCTGAAAAACATGCGATTTTTGTGCAATTTTAATATAATTTCCAACTTAAATCGTCGAATTTTCAGTGAATTTTGCTTTATTTTCCCCAGAACGAAATTCCCGATCAAAGTCGGAATATTTAAATTTCTATAAAAAATTTTATTTTTCAAAACGCATTTTTACACTTTTTCTGAACTTGTTAGACCACTTTTACACACGGATTTTCAACGATTTAACCTAAAATATGAACATTTTGACAGTTTTCACTGGATTTTACTTGAAAATTCAAAAATTTCCAACTAAAAAATTCAAATTTAACTCCGTGACATAGAGCACACTTGTCACGGAGTTAAATTTGAATTTTTTAGTTTGAAATTTTTTTTTTTTTTAACTTTTTGATAGGAATTTCTAAAATCCAAGTTCCAGTCAAAAATTCAAAATTTTTGAAAAACTTGGCAAAGAGTGTATAATAAAGATTGCTTGTCATGAGCAGGTTTATTAGTTAATAAAGTAATTTACAGAAAAGCAGGTTGTTGGGGGCAAACAGCGAACACGTGACAACGGGTTAAAAGTAAAGGAAAAGGCCACGAATGAGCGTTTCTACTCCTTTTATAGGGGAATTGGGCGGGGCCAAGAACATTCCAGAATGATGACAATTAGAGTTGGCGCCGGCAATTCAGATCCGCGCGCCGCCCGGTGGGGCGCGCTTGCATCGTGACCTCCAAACGTTGGCAGACCTAGTCGTTGTCTTGGGCAGCGGTTCTGGCCGGATAACCGTGATGTTATCCGCTACGACATCACTTGCTGGACCTATAAGACTATACGGAAGTAATGCTCTTGTATGGCGGTGGGAAAGTACAAGGATCGTGAAGATTCTTACAGTATTATGATTTTTTTTCTGTAATTTGGATGAAAATTTTAAAAAAATTATAGAATTTTCAGCTGAAAATGTAAAAAATTGTAAAAATCATAGGGGGGCAGATAGCTCAGTCGGTAGTGGTGGCCGCTAACAGTCTGGAGGTCACGAGTTCAAGTCCGGCCTCACCCCCTAGGTTCACCCAGCCTCTATTGGGAAGTGGAGCAATCCACGACTGGATTATCGGCCACAGTCCCCGGCTAGGACGTGGCTTAAATTACAGCCCAGAGGGATCACCACCAGGCAGTGTACCTGAATCCCAGATCCGCAGTGCATAGCACTTGAAGAACGGATCGTCCTTTAATCCTTTTTAAAATTTCATGTTTTTCCTAGTGAAAAACTGGAGAAAAATATCAAAGGTTTTCTCCGAAAAATTGAAATTTTGGGCAGAGTTTCCCCCGTAAAAGTGGCCAAAATGAGCAATAATTGGTGATTGTGGTGGAAATAATTGGAAATTCCAATTATTTTCACCACAATTACCAGTTTTTTTTTTAATTTTTGCCACTTTTACTGGGGAAACTCAGCTTTTCAATTTCAATTTTTCGGAGAAAACCTTTGATATTTTATTTTTCTCCAGTTTTTCACTAGGAAAAACATAAATTCCCTAATTTTTACAATTTTTTACATTTTCAGCTGAAAATTCTATAATTTTTTTTAAATTTTCATCCAAATTACAGATAAAAATCATATTAATACACTCTTTGCCAAGTTTTTCAAAAATTTTGAATTTCCTATCAAAAAGTTTCAAATTTAATTCCGTGGGGCAAATGTGCTTTATTGGCGATTGTGTGGAAAATAATGGTGCTCATTCATTATTTTCCCCACAATTACCAAATATTGCTCATTTTGGCCACTTTTACGGGGAACCTCTGCCCAAATTTTCAATTTTTTGGGGAAAACCAAGATTTGATATTTTTCTCCATTTTTTCAACAGCAAAAACTTGGAATCCAGCAATTTTTACACTTTTTGCCCAGTTTCCCGAAAAAAAAAAAATAAATAAAAATCATACATTTTTTGTTCATTTTTCCAAAAAATTCAATTTTTTTGACTGGAACTGAGATTTTACAATTTCCTATCAAAAAGTTTCAAATTTAATTCCGTGGCAAATGTGCTCTATTGGCGATTGTTGTAGAAATAATTGGAAATTCCTATTATTTTCACCACAATTACCAACTTTGTGCACATTTTGACCACTTTTACGGGGGAAACTCTGCCCAAATTTTCAATTTTTCCACCAAAAAACTTGCAGAACAACGGGCTCCGCCGTCTGCTCGAAATGTCCTTAACCACTCTTCACGCTCTATCAAATCAGGAAGATATCGTCGGAAACGCCTTTACAAGTCGCCTTTGTGATCGATTTTTAGAGGTGTCGGAGAATATTCTCTCGTGGAACTTCTCGAGCAAGCTTTACAGACGATTTTTGAGCAATCATCAGGTAGAAATCTTAACCAAAAAAAACTGATTGAAAAATTCAAGAAGCAAGAAAAAAGCATAAAAGTCTGAAAAATTATGAAAAATTTCCTTTTTTTTTCGCTTAAAAATTCAAAAATATGCAAAAAACCCCCAAAAACGTATAAAAAATGCTTTATTCCAACCAAAAAGTTACAATTTCCTCCCCTCTACCACGATCCAAAGAGCATCATCACTGTAAAACGGGCATACCATGCGGAGCTCATCACTTCATAATTCAATTGAGTATTATTTGCATATTTTGTTGTCACTTTTTGAATTGCATTGTATAGGGCAGTGCGTTTTCCGGCGGGGCTCTGCGAAAAATTGAGGTTTTCTCACAGAAAATGGGCTAAAAATCTGAATTTTCCGGGAAAAATTGGCCCAAAATCTGAATTTTCTGATAAAAATCACTCGAAAATCAGGGTTTTAACAGGAAAATTGTCAGAAAATCGGAAAAAAAGTGTTTTTCGACTGAAAAATAAAAATAATATCTTAAAACAACTACAAATCATCAATTTCAGTCAAAAAAAAAAAGAGCGAGGATGAAAATGAAAAATTACACGAAAAATCGTTATTTTTGGTCGGGAATGCCCAAAAAATTAGACTTTTTTTGTCAAAAATCACCCAATTTCACTGAAAATCGGATGACTATGACCCCCGAAAATCAATAAATTCATCTGAAATTTTCAATTTGAAAAAATTGAATTCTCAAGGTGATAAATGCCTAAAAATCAAGATATTTCAGCCAAATTTGGAGTAAATTTTCAATTTCTCTCAATTTCCCGTTCACCATAAACTTACATTATAATGACAATAGGCGTACCACTCGTTCAACGCGTCGAAAAACGCATTATCATGAATCTTATCCGTTTTTGCCCACATATTCTTGTATTTTTTCGAGATTGACGCGTTGTAAACTTTGGTTAGTCCCGGTTGAAGATCAGCCCAGAACAAGCCGACTGTATTACGATGATCCAGAAGCCCGGTGACTGCTTCCAGTGCTTTTGCACTTGTTGCATAGAGGTCCAACGCCGGGAATTTGTGACTTCCCTGCAAAGAAAAATGGAGATTTTGATGTGGAAAATCACTGAAAATCCCAGCAGGAGCCTCCAAATTGAGCCAAAGCTGTATCCGATTTGACTTAAACTGTCAGGTTTTTGTCAAGAAAATCGAAAAGTTGCAAACAATTTGGCTTATATCAGGGGTGTGCGGCAAACGAATTTTTTGTACGCATCCTATGAATGTTCCTACATCTATTGTTTGCAAACGGCAAATCGGCATTTTGCCGAAAATCAAAATTTCCGGCAAATCAGCAAACCGGCAATTCGCCGAATTTGTCGACAAAGAAATAGCGAATTGCCGCCCACTCCTGGCTTATACGATGTTTTTGTCCGGTGACGACCTATTTCTGGTGAAAATATGCTGAAATTTGGAGTACTACGCGGATTCTAGTGAAAATCCAAGGCTTCATAAAAAAAAAATGAGCTGAACATTCCCTGAGCTAAAACCGAATTCCGTGAAGCTCTATGTAAGCTCCAAATAACTTTAAAGGAGGACTAACGGTTTGGACGATTTTGAACGTATAGACCCAAAATGAGCTCAAATAAACGAATTTCGTAATGAAACTGCTCAAAAATTTTTCACAAATTATTTATGGCGGTTCAAAATTTTGAAAAAATTACACTGATTTTGGCTAAAATCACGATTTTTTTCCCATTTTTCCGTGTCACGTCTCTCCGAAGTTGGATTTTTGAAATTATCGTCCTTTATTGCATATTTGGGTAGTTTATCTCATTCAATTTCGTTGATTAAGGTACATTTAAAGCCGATAGGTAACCAATTTTGATGATTTTTGGTCACCTATCGGCGTTAAATCGACCTTAGTCGACGAAATTGAATGAGATAAACTATAGAATGAGATAATATATGTAATAAAGGATGATAATTCCAAAAAAAAAATCCAACTTCGGTCAGATGTGACACGGAAAAATGGGAAAAATTGGTGATTTTCGCCAAAATCAGTGTAATTTTTTTGCAAAATTTTGAACCGCCATAAAAAATTTTTGAAAAATTTTTGAGCAGTTTCATTACGAAATTCGTTCATTCCAGCTCATTTAAGGTCTAGACGTTCAAAATTGTCCGAACCGTTAGTCCTCCTTTAAGCTGCCCGAAAATCATAATTGCCTGGCTGAAAATGGGATTTATGACAAAATTTCGTGAATCTCCAAGAAAACGGATGTTTAATCTATGAAAAACGGCCTGAAAATAAGTTTTTTCACCCGTCATAGTACCAAAAACAAACCCAGAATGACCCGAAATCCGTCTAAATTTGACGTGGGATTAAAGTGTCAAATTTTGTGTTCGAAAACAGTTGTTTGAACAAAAAATGCTTAAAATTTTACAAAGATTAGTATTCTCCGACGCTGCCGAGATATTCGGATGCCGTAAATCGGTATAGGATTACTGTAAAAACCTAAAAAGCTTGAAATTCGGACTACAGTAATCGGAAGCTTGTAGTTACAAGATTGTTTTCGAAAATTGCTTTAAAAAAGCTTCATATTTGGTCTAAAGTAACCTGACATTGGTGGCTACTCTGTTTATTGCCAAGAAACTACCATTCTGCTGCCAAAAACCTAGTTAGGGTTACTGTAAACGGTCCCAGGATCAGTCAAAGAAGACGGAAAGTGCCTATTTGGCGGAAATTTTCGCCAAACGATTTTTCCGGCAAACCGGCAAATTGCCGGAATTGAATGTTTTTTTAGAAAATGTTTTTTTTTCTGTATAATTGATATCCGGCAAACGGCAAATCGGCGATTTCACGAAAATGAAAATTTCTGGCAAGCCGGCAAATTGCCGGAATTGAAAATTTCTGGCAAGCCGGCAATTTGTTGGCAAAAACATTTGCCGCCATTTTTTTTGCTGTAGACCATACAGTAACCCAAAATCGGTCGCTACGAGTTTGTTGCCGAAAAGTTAAAAAACCGGCTTTTCGTATGCTTCAGGCATATCAGGGCAACTGTAATAACCGGGAATGGTCTACAGTAAACTAATGCCGGAAATTGGCGAAGACCCCACAGCCTACAGTTGCCCTACAGTACTCACCAGATTATTCGGCACCCAACTGTTTGCCCGCTTCTTCTTGGCAGCCAAAGTGGCGTCCTTGTTGAGATTGGTGACGAACTGGAATTCAATTTTTTTTCTCTGAAATTCCCAAATTTCCCTCCTCGACAAACTCACCGTATTCAACTTATTCATCGGCGAATAGGCCAAAATCTGGGCAACACACCCATAGGTGACTGGATACTGTGCATCTACGGTCACCGACACGAAAACCGCCAAAAATGCGACCAAATTAATGTGTAGCGGGCGCATTTTGTGTGTGTTAGTAGTAGTCGAAATGGGAAATTCGCAAAAACGAATTTTCCAACTTTTTTTCGAAGGCGGGAATACGGATTATCTGCGAACTTTGCCACTGATGGGGCATATAGAGAAAGAGAGAGCGGATTTTGAATAGGACACCATAGGCCCGAAAGGTTTTTGATCGTATGAACATAAATCAACCAGCGAATTAATGGTCAAAAATTGTATTTAATGAGGGGAAAGCAATATTGAAGGTGCGAACAAAAATCGGAAAAGGGTAAGCAGGGCCGATTTTCAGAAATTTCGAAAAAGAAATTGACCGAAAATTGAACTCGGCTACAGTGATTACCAGAATAATGACGATTTAATGAACTCTACATGATCATTGTGTAGTGCTTTGGTTGCCGAGAAGACGGTACAAAGTTCTCACCAGGGGTGTGCGGATAACCGATTTTTTCGGCTAATTCGGCTAATCTCAGTCAGTCAAATCGGCTAATTTTCGACTAATTCGGCTAATTCGGATAAAATTCATCTGGTCAAGCTTTTTTCGTTCTTTCTGTTAATTCAGGTTTTGGGTTTATTTTTTCATTGTTATTGAGCAAATTCAGGGTTGAACGACAGTTCAAATAGGAAAAAATCATACAAATTCACCACATTTAGTTTTCCAAAAAAATATGTTAGTTGAATTAGTCGAAATAGCTTTGTGTAGTGCTTTGGTTGCCGAGAAGACGGTACAAAGTTCTCACAGTACAGAATTGCTGAGATTTCCAACCAGAGCGATCACAAAATAGCTGAAGCTTTGGTATGATCTTGAAGGTGGTGAAATTTGCTTTGTTAGACTCGAAGTTGTCTGAAAACACACACGAATTTCATACATTTGTTGGTTACCAGAAAAGTGCCAAACATTGAACTTCAAGTTCTCGACGTGTCGACGGGTTTCAGCTCAAATGGACGATAATAGGGCAAATAATATCAAAATGTGTGTCGGTTCTCAAAAAGTGCAGATAATTTTTGAAATTTGGACAAAAATTAACAAATTTCTAATATTTTGGCAATCACTGGTGGCATTTTGTGGTGACCACACATAAATCACGAAATTCGTGATCTATTTCAAGCGAGAAAATCGTCAGTTTTAGCCGCCTCGCAACACACATTCTAAAGTATCAGTGGATTACTGTAGTTTAAGCCGAGATTCAACGCAAAAATGAATTTTTTTGCAGTCTGATTGATTGGTTGAATATTGAAATTGGTTCGAACTGTCAAGTTTCGGAAACATTATTTTTAAAACAAACAAAAATTCAATTTCCGTGGTAAATGTGCAATAATTGGTGATATTTTGATAGAAATAATATGAAAAACCTATTATTTCTACCCTAATTGCCAATAATTGCACATTTTTTTTCAATTTTTTGGGAAAAACGAAGATTTGATATTTTTCTCCATTTTTTCAACAGCAAAAACTTGAAATCCAGCAATTTTTACAAAATTTTTATCGAAATTACAAATAAAAATCATATTAATACATTTTTTGTTCATTTTTCCAAAAAATTCAATTTTTTTGACTGGAACTGAGATTTTACAATTTCCTATCTAAATTCCTAATTTCATATTTAATTTCGTGGCAAATGTGCTCTATTGGCGATAGTGGTGGAAATAATTGCAAATTCCTATTATTTTCATCACAATTACCAATTATTGCACATTTTGACCACTTTTACGGGGAACCTCTGCCCAAATTTTCAATTTTTTGGGGAAAACGAAGATTTGATATTTTTCTCCATTTTTTCAACAGCAAAAACTTGGAATCCAGCAATTTTTACACTTTTTGCCCAGTTTCCCGAAAAAAAATCCGATTTTTTTGACTGGAACTGAATTAAAAAATCCTATCAAAAATTTCAAATTCAATTCCGTGGCAAATGTGCAATTATTGGCGATTGTGGCGAAAATAATGGTACTCACCTATTATTTCCCTCACAATTACCAATTATTGCACATTTTGACCACTTTTACGGGGAACCTCTGCCCAAATTTTGCAATTTTTGTCCCTATAAAATCTTATTTTTTGGAAAATCCACCACCTTATAATTATGTAAGTTGCAAATTTTTTTCAGTCATCAACCTCATTCCGGCCTCCAATTTCATGGAAAGATCTACTGGAAAACGATGAATTTTTCATACTTTTCTTCAAATTGCACTCGAAAATTCGCCACGACGAGACCCTATGCACAAAATCGATGAATTGTCTCATTCAGTTGGCTTCACTTACAGGTTTGGAGCAGCTGAAATTTTTTGAAAAACTTGGAAAAAACTCTGAAAATCAAGTTTAAAAAAAAAATTTCCCGAAAAAAAAGTGGAAAAGTGTTGTTTAAATTTTAGGAAAATGACATTTTTTAAAGATATTTTCAGCAAAAATAAAAGAAAATTCATTCTGAATTTTTTTGGGTTTTTTTTAGAAAAAATAGAAAATTGTTCAATTTTCAAGCAATTAACAGCATGAAAAAAATATTTTTTTTCAAAAAAATTATGAATTTCCTGCAAAAAAATCTGAAAATTCCAAATTTTTAGTTTTATTTTTAAAATTAAATTTTGAATAAAAAATTTCTAAAAAATAAAAAAAAAAACGCATTTTTCAGTTTTTTTCAGGTATTTTCAAAAATATTGAGAAATTATTTAATTTTTCAGAAAAATTAGAAAAAGAAAAATGAGAAATTTTTCATAAAAATTGTACATTTTTTGCAAAAAAAAACAACTGAAAATTCCAAATTTCCAGTTGTATTCTTTAAAAAAATTAAATTTTGAATTAAAAAATTTCTAAAAGATCAAAAAACCCATTATTCTTAAATCATTTTTTGCAAATATAGCTGAAACTTTCCATAATTTTCTGAATTTTTCAGGTATTTTCAAAAAAATCGAGAAATTTTTTATATTTTTTTAGAAAAATGAGAAAAAACCGCACTTTTCTCGGATCTCAATGCTAAAATTGTAAAAATCATTATTTTTTATATTTTTTTTTTTCGAAAAAATTAAAACATTTTCAAGTTTTATACACAATATTTTTTAAAAAACTGTTATCAGCAAAAAAATAGATTTTTTTTCATAAAAATTGTAAATTTCTTGCAAAAAAAAACTGCTGAAAATTCCCAATTTCCAGTTAAAAAATAAATGAAATTTGAATTGAAAAACCCATTATTCTTCAAATTTTTTTTTGAAAAATAGCTGAAAATTTCCAGAATTTTCTGATTTTTTCAGATATTTCTGAAAATATTGAGAAATTATTTAATTTTTCAGAAAAATCAGGAAAAAAACCCATTTTTCTCTGAAATTCATTTAAAAAAAAATGGTAAAATCTATATTTTTGGGATTTTTTCAGTTTTATACAACAAAAAAAAATTAAAATTAACCAAAAAACAACTAAAAATTTCCAGAATTCCATTTTTTTCAGTAAAAAAAAAAATTTTGAATTACTTAGGATACTTACTTAGATAAAAAAAAAAATTTATTTAAAAAAAACCACAAAAAAACGCTTTTCTTCAACTTTTTTCGCAAAAATAGCTTCAATAATTTCTACTTTTTTTTTGCAGGTGACTGTATGCCGGTAGCAGATCAAGAAGCGAGTACAAAATACGTCCGAATGTATATCAGTAGCCTACTGGAATTATTCGCCCAAGGACCATCAAACTGGGAGACCAATCATTTTTGTTTGATCATCAATCGACTTTTCCTCTACAGACCGCTCACTTCAATTATGAGACAAGAACCAGAGCTCAGAGCTCGGTTTTTCGGATTTTTGAGAGATTATACTATTCATTTGACAAATCAGGCAATGCAAAAAGCCATTGTGAGTTTTGTGCAGAAAAACAAAACTTTGATTTTTGCTTAAAAATCTTAAATTCATCTGCAAAATTTTCAAAATTCAACTGAAACCCCGGCAAATTTGGTAGTTGCCGGATATTAGATTTGAAAATTTCCGCCAAAGTCGCATATTATTGCCGTTTTTAAAATTTTCAGCAAACCGGCAAATTTGGTAGTTGCCGTTTTTAAAATATCCGGCAAATCGGCGGCAGATCGACATATTGCCGGAATTGAAAACTTTCGGCAAATCGGCACGTTGCCAAATTGCCGTTTTTAAAATATCCGGCAAATCGGCGGCAGATCGACATATTGCCGGAATTGAAAACTTTCGGCAAATCGGCACGTTGCCAAATTGCCGTTTTTAAAATATCCGGCAAATCGGCAGATCGACATATTGCCGGAATTGAAAACTTCCGGCAAATCGGCACGTTGCCAAATTGCCGGCTTAAAAATTTCCGGCAAGTCGCCAGATCGACATATTGCCGGAATTGAAAACTTTCGGCAAATCGGCACGTTGCCAAATTGCCGGCTTAAAAATTTCCGGCAAATCGGCAGATCGACATATTGCCGGACTTGAAAACTTTCGACAAATCGGCACGTTGCCAAATTGCCGTTTTTAAAATATCCGGAAAATCGGCAGATCGACATATTACCGGAATTGAAAACTTTCGGCAAATCGGCAATGTGCCAATTTGCCTAAAAAACGGCGATTGCCGAAAATTTTGGGCAAATTGTGGTTTTGCACATTTTTTTTTTCTGGAAATTTCAATTTTAATCCGCAAAATTGTACGTATCCTAAAAAAATGCCCCTACATTTATTTTTAATATTAAGCAAATTCTATGAAAATATTATAGAAAACGGGAAAGAAGTTTTAAAAAGTCACAGTTTTAAGTAGTCGTCCGTTTTATAAAAAATCTAAACACTTCCGGCAAATTAATATCCGGCAAATCGGCAATTTGATGAAAATTTAAAATTTCCTGCAAACCGGCAAATTGCCGGAATTGAAAATTTTTCTATATCGTGCTATTTTGAAAATTTTTTAAAAATTTATCAAACGTTTTTGATGAGTTTTTATGAGTACTTTATTGCAAAATGTTCACTTTTATTAATGAGAAATAACACAACTTTTTTTATTTAAACCTCCGATTACAAGTTTCCATGCATTGTTTGCAATAATCGAAGCATGGTATATGTGAATATGCTCCACAATCAAAAAGGCACGAGTAAAGTCCATCAGAGCCGAAAACAGTGGCCGAGGAAAAGAACAGGATGAGCAGCAGTAGTAGGATTTTGACAATCATAATCAAAATAATGATAATTTATTTTAGAGACCTATGAGACCTTTTACTGAAATATATATGCAAATATATGCAACGTTTCATTAGAAATGTTTTCGAACACAAATTTACTGCGTCATATACATTGAAAATGTTGTAGATTGAAAACAATTGTACCGTTTTCAATTCGGAAGCAGAGGTGGGCGGATATTTTTTTCGGATATTTTCTAATAATGAATTTATCAATAAGTATTGATGTAGTTATTCTGGAAGAAATGTATCCAAACCAAAGAGTAACTATTAAGCAACATTTTAATATGATAAAACCTAGAAAAATTCTACAAGTTTTCTGTATAAACGATATGCAAGTCCATTATCCGATATCCGTAATATCCGTAATATCCGATATCCGATGTTGCTCGGCTAATAAGTTTTAAGGTCTCGGTAAGGAAAACTTGTAGAATTTTTCTAGGTTTTATCATATTAAAATGTTGCTTAATAGTTACTGTTTTGTTCGAATACATTTCTTCCTGAATAACTACATCAATACTTATTGATAAATTCATTATTAGAAAATATCCGAAAAAAATATCCGCCCACCTCTGTTCGGAAGTTAAAGTTTGTTATTTCCAAGGGTGTCGGTTTTTTTTATTTTTTCATCATAAAATCGAAAAACTAAAATTTTTCAATTTTCCGAAATTTCGAATTGTCTAAAATTCTGCTTAACATTTTTATCACTGCAACTTTTTCCTCACGAGGGACGAGGAAAAGTGGTGGGAAAAAAGGGAAAAAAAAATAGCTTTTTCCAGTTTTTTCTTAATAAAACTGATAAATAAATATTTTTTGCAGATGCTAAAACAATTTCCAAGTAAAAAATTATCTAAGCATCATATGTATCATGTTTCAGAAAAAGTTTAGGTTTTGTATTCCCGTAATCCATCATTTTACATTGACCACTTTCACCGCTGCTTGCCCACTGAATACATTATTTTTTTACTTGGAAATTGTTTTAGCATCTGCAAAAAATATTTATTTATCAGTTTTATTAAGAAAAAACGAAAAAAATCGATGAAAAACGAAAGAAAACAGGCGGAAAACAAAGCAAGATAAATGGCCGCTGAAACTTGTCGGCCCCTCGGCCATGGCCTAGAAACCACTTTTCCTCGTCCCCCGTGAGGAAAAAGTTGCAGTGATCCTACGGGTCTCGCCGCGCTGCCAACTGGTTACTGTAACCAAGGGTGTCATTTTTCGGTTTTTCGATGTTTTTCAGTGAAAATCGAAAAACGAAAATTTTCGATAAATATTTTCAGAAAATTAACCTTAAAATAAGATTTTTTTAAATCTAATTTTGCTTATATTTATAAGAAAACATTGAAATTCCTTCTAAAAAGAAGAATAATGGGGGCAAAATATGTAGCTAATTTTTCGAAAAATCGAAATTTTTTTCGAAAAATCGGAAAATCAAAAAAAAATTACATAGTTTTGGCGAATTTTGAATGTTTTCTGTGGTAAATGTGCAATTTTTGGGGTGTTACCAATTATTTACACCGTTATTACCACTTATTGCACATTTTTTGCAATTTTTCGAGAAAAGCGAAGAGCTTTGATATTTTTCTCCATTTTTTTTCACCAGCAAAAACATGAAATCCCGCAAAGTTTACAAGATTTTCTGCGGAAAATTCTAGAATTTTCATAAATTTCCATCCGAATAGCAAATAAAAATTAAAAGTCATATTGCCAAGTTTTTCAAAAACAAAAATCCCTAATTTCTATATTTTTCCAGAAAAATTTCAATTTTTTGACTGGAACTGAGATTTTAGAATTCCTATCACAAATTTCATATTTAATTTCGTGGCAAGTGTGTGGTGAATTGGTGATTGTGGTGGAAATAATATGAAATATCGATTATTTTCATCACAATTACCAATTATTGCACATTTTGACCACTTTTACGAGGAACCTCTGCCCAAATTTTGCAATTTTTTTATCAGAAAACGATATTTTTTGATATTTTTTCCCACAAAATGCAAAAAAATTTATCTTGTTATTCAGGGAGAAGCCGAACACGAGGATCACACATCGCTAGCACTGATCTACGATGCAATCGTAGTTCTTCTACGTGGCCGCTGGCGGACATGCTTCTCGTCAGAAGAAGAAGCCGACGCTGTTGATAATGAATTAGTTAAATGGCCGACGTTAATGATTGTCAATGCATTTGTATCGAATCTTCTTGCCCCACCAAAAGGTACACGGCCAGTGGCAAAAGATGAAGATGATGGAGATGAAGACTCGGAAGATCGGACATTATTTATGGATCTATTTAATCCGCTCGGAGCGATGATTTGCTATTCGGTTGGAGAGTTTATGGAGAATATGGCTACGTAAGTTGCGGAGATTATTCCGATTTTCCAGTTAAATAGTGTGCTTCACTGCAACATTTTCCTCACGAGGGACGAGGAAAAGTGGTTTCTAGGCCATGGCCGAGGGGCCGACAAGTTTCAGCGGCCATTTATCTTGCTTTGTTTTCCGCCTGTTTTCTTTCGTTTTTCATCGATGTTTTTTGTTTTTTCTTAATAAATCTGATAAATAAATATTTTTTGCAGATGCTAAAACAATTTCCAAGTAAAAAAATCATGTATTCAGTGGGCAAGCAGCGGTGAAAGTGGTCAATGTAAAATGATGGATTACGGGAATACAAAACCTAAACTTTTTCTGAAACATGATACATATGATGCTTAGATGCTGAAATTACCTGATTTTCATAACGAGACCGCTGAAAAAGTTTTGAGGTTTTCAAAATTCAACTTTTTGTGCGAAAATCTAGACTTTTTCACCAAAAAAGTTGAATTTTGGAAACCTCAAAACTTTTTCAGCGGTCTCGTTATGAAAATCAGGTAGTCTCAGCATTTAAGCAGCATATGTATCATGTTTCAGAAAAAGTTTAGGTTTTGTATTCCCGTAATCCATCATATTACAATGCCCACTTTCACCGCTGCTTGCCCACTGAATACATGATTTTTACTTGGAAATTGTTTTAGCATCTGCAAAAAATATTTATTTATCAGTTTTAATAAGAAAAAACGGGAAAAATCGATGAAAAACAAAAGAAAACAGGCGGAAAACAAAGCAAGATAAATGGCCGCTGAAACTTGTCGGCCCCTCGGCCATGGCCTAGAAACCACTTCTTGTCATCCCTCGTGAGGGAAAAGTTGCAGTGTGCTTCTGAATTGTATTTTTAATGCAAAAAAATCCTGAAATATATCAGTTTGCCACTAATTTTCTGGATAATGTTTGAAAAAATTGAGTGAATTTAAAAATTTAAAAATTTATTCGAAAAAAAATTTCTAGGTTTTTTAAATGAAAAAATATTCTTTTGAAATTTTCTCCAAAGCACGCCTCAGAAAACAGATAATTTTAAAAATTGGAAAAAAACTTGATTTTGAATAAAAAACGAGCGGAAAAACTTGAAATTTCAAAATTGTGGCTAGACAACCTCAAAATCATAATTTACCGTAAATGTGCAATTATCAGGGAGGCAATTTTTTTGCCCATTTGCCGAATATTTTGATTTTCGGCGAATTGCCGGTTTGCCGGTTTGCCAGAATTTTTGATTTTTGGCAAATTGCCGATTTGCCGGATATTTTGATTTTCGTCAAATTGCCAATTTGCCGGAATTTTTGATTTTTGGCGAATTTCCGGTTTGCCGGATTTTTTCATTTTCGGCGAATTGCCGATTTGCCGGAAATTTTGATTTTTGGCAAATTGCCAGGTTGCCAATTTGCCGGAAATTTTGATTTTTGGCGAATTTCCGGTTTGCCGGATTTTTTGATTTTCGGCGAATTGCCGATTTGCCGGAAATTTTGATTTTTGGCAAATTGCCAGGTTGCCAATTTGCCGGAAATTTTGATTTTTGGCGAATTTCCGGTTTGCCGGATTTTTTGATTTTCGGCGAATTGCCGATTTGCCGGAAATTTTGATTTTTGGCGAATTGCCGCTTTGCCGGATATTTTGATTTCCGAGAAATTGCCGGTTTGCCGGATATTTTGATTTTCGGCAAATTGCCAATTTGCCGGAAATTTTGATTTTTGGCAAATTGCCGGTTTGCCGTATATTTTGATTTTCGGCAAATTGCCAATTTGCAGGAAATTTTGATTTTTGTCGAATTGCCGGTTTGCCGGATATTTTGATTTTCGGTGAATTGCCGGTTTGCCGGATATTTTGATTTCCGAGAAATTGCCGATTTGCCGGAAATTTTGATTTTTGGCGAATTGCCGGTTTGCCGGATATTTTGATTTCCGAGAAATTGCCGGTTTGCCGGAAATTTTGATTTTTCTCGAATTGCCGGTTTGCCGGATATTTTGATTTCCGAGAAATTGCCGGTTTGTGGAAATTTTGATTTTTGGCAAATTGCCAGTTTGCCAATTTGCCGGAAATTTTGATTTTCGGCAAATTGCCGGTTTGCCGGATATTTTGATTTTCGGCAAATTGCCAATTTGCCGGAAATTTTGATTTTTGGCAAATTGCCGGTTTGCCGTATATTTTGATTTTCGGCAAATTGCCAATTTGCAGGAAATTTTGATTTTTGTCGAATTGCCGGTTTGCCGGATATTTTGATTTTCGGCGAATTGCCGGTTTGCCGGATATTTTGATTTCCGAGAAATTGCCGATTTGCCGGAAATTTTGATTTTTGGCGAATTTCCGGTTTGCCGGATAGTTTGATTTTTGCCGAATTGCCGGTTTGCCGGAATTTTTGATTTTTGGCAAATTGCCCATTTGCCGGATATTTTGATTTTCGGCAATTTGCCGGATATTTTGATTTCCGAGAAATTGCCGGTTTGCCGGAAATTTTAATTTTTGGCAAATTGCCGATTTGCCGGATATTTTGTTTTCCCCGTTTTCTTCAGATATTTTCATAGAATTTGCTTACTTATTAACTTATGTGTAGGAAAATTGCGTACAATTTTGCCGATTAAAATTGAAATTCTGAAATTTCCAGAAAAAAAAATGTACAAAACCACAATTTGCCGGTTTTTCGGAAAATTCGTTTCTGTTTTTTTTTTTTCATTTCCGGCAATTTGCCGATTTGCCGGAAAAAAAATTTGCACTTCTGATTGGAGTAGAAATAAAAAGAGTTACCTATTCTTTTTCAAAAAAATTTCCAGAAAAAACTCGAAATTTTCCAGAAATCTTCGACACAAGCAGTAGTCCTTTCAAGAGTTACTGTAGTTTTCGCTTCCAGATATTTTGCGCGTCAAATATGTTGTGCAATACGCATTCTCAGAGCCTTGTGTTCCCGTAATACATTAAAACCCGAAAATCAAAATGTACTCATTGTGGTAAATGTGCAAATATTTTGGCGATTGTGGTGGAAATAATGGTACTCATCTATTATTCCCACCCCAATCACCAATTATTGCATATTTTGACCACTTTTACGGGGAACCTCTGCCCAAATTTGCAATTTTTTGGGAAAAACGAAGATTTGATATTTTTCTCCATTTTTTCAACAGCAAAAACTTGGAATCCAGCAATTTTTACACTTTTTGCCCAGTTTCCCGAAAAAAAATCTGATTTTTTTGACTGGAACTGAGATTTTACAATTTCCTATCAAAAATTTCAAATTTAATTTCGTGGCAAATGTGCTCTATTGGCGATAGTGGTGGAAATAATTGGAAATTCCTATTATTCCCACCACAATCACCAATTAGTGCACATTTTTGCCACTTTTACCGGGAACCTCTGCCCAAATTTTCAATTTATCTAGAGAAAACTTGTCAAATATCTAATTGTAAGTTTGAAATTTCCACAAAATTTTCCAGAAATCTTCACACATCCCTTGCCGAGTTCACCGCGATGGCCACCACGGGCTCCACCGGAGATATGAGCCGTCGTCTACCAATGTGGCAAGAGGATCAGCACTGGCTTATGCTCATCCTTGCCAATTCCATCGTCGGAGAGGAAATCGATGGTGCATGTCACGTGTCGGGTGACGTGTTCGACTACACGCAGAAACTATTCCATACGGGACGGAAATTCGATGAGACGAAGAAAGCGCAATACTTGCAAATGTGCATTGAGCAGCCGACACAGGATCGGGCTCAGTACGCGCTGGAAGTTGATCCGTTCATTATGTGGGTGGTTTTGGAAGATTTGCAGAGGAATTTGGAGCATTTTGGAGCAAAATTTGTGGAAAAATGATGGAAATCGACGGATTTTTGGAGATTTTTAAAAATTCAAATTTTGAAAAAAAAAATTTTTTGAAAGTTTTTAGATCTTCTTAGGCCAACGACAACTTTTATTATTAATTAAGTAGTTTTCAATAATTTTGTATTAAATATTAAGGTGGAGTACCGAAATTTGAGAATTTGCTTTTTTAGACACAAAATGGTCCAAAACTACCAAAAAAAAATTTTTTGAAAATATATACTTTTGTGCAAATACAAATTGATTTTCACAAAATTTGTAAATTTTTAAAAATTATATTTAAAATTAATTTTTCCTGTATTTTTAATTTTTCAAAAAAAAGGGCAAATTTTTAAAAAAAGTTTTAAAGGTGGAGTACCGAAATTTGAGACTTTGCGTTTTTAGACCCAAATTGGTCCAAAACTACCGAATTTCGTAATGAGACGCTCTGAAAATGTCTCAAAAAAAAGTTATGGCGGTTCAAAGTTCGACAAAATAAGGCCCATTTTCAGCTGAAATCAAAATGTTTCCATTTTCTCGGTGTCGCAACGTCTGGAATCTAACTTTTATTTATTTATCACTTTTTAATAAATATTGTGGTCTTTGATTGGGCGTTTATTCGTTGTTTTAAATACATTTATGGTCTTTGGGGCACACTTTGCCACTGTTATGACCATAAATGTACTTAAATCAACGAATAAACGCCCACTCATAGACCACAATATTTATTAAAAAGTGATAAATAAATAAAAGTTAGATTCCAGACGTTGCGACACCGAGAAATTGGAAACATTTTGATTTTAGCTGAAAATGGGCCTTATTTTGTCGAACTTTGAACCGCCATAACTTTTTTTTGAGACATTTTCAGAGCGTCTCATTACGAAATTCGGTAGTTTTGGACCAATTTGGGTCTAAAAAAGCAAAGTCTCAAATTTCGGTACTCCACCTTTGAAACTTTCTTTAAAAATTTGCCCTTTTTTTTTGAAAAATTAAAAATACTGGAAAAATTAATTTTAAATATAATTTTTTAAAATTTACAAATTTTGTGAAAATCAATTTATATTTGCACAAAAGTGTATATATTTTCAAAAAATCTAAAAAAAAAATTTTCTTCAATAATTTGGTATTTACTCTTATTTCAAAATTTTTTTTTTTAATAATTGACAAAAATTATTATAAAAAATTAATTTTCGAATTAAAACAATTTAACCTATAGTTTTAAAGAAAAATTGCAAAAAAAAAACGGAAATTTGAAAATTTTTCAGTGAAATTTTCGTGAAAATTAATTCATATTTAATTAATTTGCACAAAAAAAAACTCAATATCCTAAGTTTGAATCAGAAAATTATAAATTTTATATGAAAAATTTTCAAACTTCCTCCTATTTTCTAGCTAAAAATGCTCCAAAAAGTGCTAATTTTTCCCTCTAATTTCCAAATTTTTCAGAGTAATGGGTGAACTCTTCGCATGGGCTTCCATTGAACACGACGTTTTTGCCAATGCTTCACGTGAAATGATCAGTCCAGAGCTTTGCCGGAGCACATTTCTTTGTTTGAGAAGATTCCTCAATGCAGCGAGCTCCTCGGTCGATTGTGATGTGAGAAATAGAAGAAAAAAATAGACTAAACATTATTTGGTTTTTTTTCTACCATAAATTTGAAAATTTTGAGCATTTTGAGCATCTCTACAATTTTGAAAAGTTTTGGAAAAAAAAAATGCTTTTTTACTCCGAAATTTTGAACTTTTGAGCGTTTTTCAGTCGGAAAATTCGGAAATTTTCCAAAAAAAATATTATAATTTCCACCTAAAAAATGGAAAAAACGACAAAAAATGACAAAATTTCGATTTTGTCAGAGTATTTTATTCAAAAATCTGAAATTCTGTGATTTTTTCAGGTAAAAAATCGTCGACTTTAAGTCTTAAAATACCAAAATCTTATGAATTTTGCCACAAAAACGAAAAATTAAAGAAAATTCTGAAAAATTAATGAAAAATTTTAAAAAAACCTAAGTTTTAAGGGGAAAAAAATTCCAAAAACCAAAAATCCAGTATTTTACGAAAAAATTATCAAAAACGTAAAGAATTTTTTAAAAAACTGGAAAAACCCAGGAAAAACCAGGTAAAAAATTTCTAAAAACCTGAAAAAAAATCAGGAAAAATTCCAAAAACCTAAAAATTCAGGAAAAAAATTTAGCAAGTTCCAAAATTTAAGTAAAAGTTTCCAAAAATCTAGAAATTTCAAAAAAAAATTGCCAAAAACTTGAAAAATTTAATAAAAAATTGCCGAAAATTAAAAAAAATTCAGGAAAAATTCCAAAAACCTAAAAATTTAAGTAAAAAAATTCAAGAATTCCAGAACAAAAATCGGCAAATTCCAAAATTTGAGAAAAAAATTGCCAAAACCCCAAAAATTTAAGAAAAAATTTAGCAAGTTCCAAAATTTAAGTAAAAGTTGCCAAAAATCTAGAAATTTCAAATAAAAAATTGCCAAAAATTTTAAAAAAATCAGGAAAAATTCCAAAATTTGTGAAAAAAATTGCCAAAACCCCAAAACGTTAAGAAAAAATTTGGTAAATTCTAAAATTTACAGAAATGGAACGACTACCAGGGAGTATCTTCGGAAAATCTACCAGTGATGCCACAAAGCAAGGAATTTTCAGCGATTTTGGTTCGATTTGTGATCAAAAAAGTGCTCGCCGTGCTCGTCAACTATGGTTCCGAGGAAAAGTGCGTGGTGGTGGCTACAGTAATCCTGAAAATGTTCAAAAATTCGCAATTTCAGGGAAAAAAATAACCAAAAAAAAATTCAACAATGTAGTTTTTAGAATTTTGAAAAAAAAATATGTGTTTTTTTCTAATTTTCTCCGGAAAAGTTGAGTTTTGGCAACAATTTTTTACAGGAAAACTTTTTAAAAAATTGAAATTTTCGTTTTCCTGGAAAATCAATATTTTTCAATTTTTACTTTCAAAAAAATGTAAAAATTTGGCTTTTATAAGATGAAAAACTCGAAAATTGACAAAAAAAAAAGAAATTTGAATTTTTAGGCTAAAAATCGCAAGAAATTACCGATTTTTTCTCCAATTTCTTTAAATTCAACAGATTCAGCGTTTTCCCTTTAAAATCTTAAAATTTCACTTTAATAAATGACATATATAATGGGAAAATTGAATTTTGTAGCACATTTTTCCCATGAGAACTTCTCTAAAAATGGGTTTTCCAGTTTTTTTCAATCAATTTTTTCCGTGATTTCTCTTGAATTTAGTCGAAAAAAAAAGGAAGTTCTCATGGGATGGAATGTGCTACAAAATTCAATTTTCCCATTATATATATGTCATTTATTAAAGTGAAATTTTAAGATTTTAAAGGGAAAACGTTGAATCTGTTGAATTTAAAGAAATTGGAGAGAAAATCGGTAATTTCTTGCGATTTTTAGCCTAAAAATTCAAATTTCTTTTTTTTTCAAAAAGTAAAAAACAAACAAACAATTTTTCTCAAGCGTTTTTTGGCAAAAAATAATTACAAAAGTCTTAGAATTTATTTTTAAGTGTGTAAAAAAACTATTAATAAAACAAAATTAAAATTCCAGACTATGCCAGGACGCAATTGACTGTCTGCTAAGCCTCGTGGAATCTCATGCTTCAGACATTGCTTCATCACCGGAACTCTTTGAATATCTCAATTCCCTTGATATTGCCCGTCTCCCAAATCGAGCAAATCTCATGAAAGCTCTTGTGCTCATCGGAGCAGCCGCCAACGATCAGGAGCTTCAAGAGAACATGTTCAAATTGATTTTGGTCCCGCTATCCGAGAGATTTGTGTCAGCTTGTGATCAACCAACGAGAACAGACATTGATTCGCAAATTGTCGATTATTTGCAGTGTTTTGATGGAGTGGCAAAAGCTAGTCAGAGCCACTCGGCTCCTGTGCTCTTCAGTGTGTTTTTTTTTTGAGCCAATTCTGAGAATTTTAGAATTTTAGATAGAAATTGTTTTTCAAAAAAATCATTGAAAAGTAGCTAAATGTGCTAAAATTGAAAAAAGAAATTTTAAGTCAAATTTGAAAATTTTACAAAAAAAATTTAAAAAAAAGGATTGGGCGGAAGTTTTTGAGCTCAGCTACTAAAATTCCAAAAAATTTTTTTTGAAAAATTGGGAAAAAATAAGTGAATATTTGATAAAAAGAAGAGAATTCTGTTGAAATTTATGTCAAAATTCGACAAAAAAAATTCATTTTTGCTCTCTGTCGCGTTTTTTGAGCCAAATCACACAAAAACTCTTAAAAAATTAGGAAAAACTGATCGAAAAACTGCTAGAAATCTCAAAAAATGAGAAAAAAAAATTATTAAAATAGCTGTATCCAAAAATTTGAGAAAACGAGCCCAATCAGAGACAATTTTTGGGAAATCTGTCGAAAAATGTGGGAAAAAAGATTTTTTTTTTGAAAAAAAAAAACCCAAAAAATTTAGCAGTTTTGTGATTTTCCGAGCTTAACTGGTGAAATAGGAAACATTTCTAAAACTATCATTTTTCCCGGCAAAAATCGATTTTTTGAAGGAATTGGCGAACTTTTAATGGTATAGAGTGTGTTAGAATTTTTTTTTTTAATTTTGAAAATCTCGAAATGTAGAACTCATCGAAGTTTCAATAAATTCCGTGGCAAATGTGCAATTATTGGCGATTGTGGCGAAAATAATGGTACCCACCTATTATTTTCCTAACAATTACCAATTATTGCCCATTTTGACCACTTTTACGGGGAACCTCTGCCCAAATTTTCAATTTTTTGGGGAAAACTATTTTTCGCCTCCGGTGTTTTGTTTTTTAAGCGGAAATTTTGAGCAATATTTGAAAATTTTACAAAAAAAATTAAAAAAAAAAGGATTGAGCGGAGTGTTTTTGAGCTCAGCTACAGAAATTCCAAAAAATTTTTTTTTGAAAAATTGGAGAACCATAATTTTGCTGAAATTTATGTAAAAATTCAAAAAAAAATGCATTGGCAATGGTTCGAAAAATCTACAAAACCTGAGAAATTCCAAATAATTAGGAAAAACGGCTCAAAAACTGCTAGAAATCTCAAAAACAGAAAAATAGATAAAAAATATTAAAAATAGCTCTAAATTACCTTGAAATCGAAAACTTAAACTGGAAAATTGTATCCAAAAATCTGACGAAAAATTTTGGAAAAACTAGAGAAAGCTTGATTTTTTATGATAAAAACGCAAAAAAGAGCTTATTTCATTGAGTGAAACTGCTCGAAAAAGTGAGAATTTTTGTGATTTTGCGAAAATCTGCTAAAACTATCCATTTTCTCGGCATAGCTCGATTTTTCGTTTGGACGAAAGTTGAAATTTTAACCCTTTTTTTCAATTTTTCAATAAAGTGATCAAAAAATGTAAAACTCATTGAAACTTCAATAAATTCCGTGGTAAATGTGCAATTATTGGCGATTGTGGCGAAAATAATAGAACAGTCTATTATTTTCATCACAATTACCAATTATTGCCCATTTTGACCACTTTTACGGGGAACCTCTGCCCAAATTTTCAATTTTCTGGGAAAAACTTGTAAAAATTCATCAAATTTCTTCAGAATTTCTCTACGCAATCATCGACAAATGCGTTGGCCTAATGCGTTCCCGTAATCAAAATGAGTTGGTGGTTTCGAATATTCTTCAATTGATTCTCGACGTCACTACAAAAGTATCAATATACATTGATAATGAGGACGAGTCGAATGCTCTTTATGCGTCGTTGCTCCAAATTGTGGACACCTACAAAACTGACCAATTTCAGCGATTTTCCACGTTTACAGCCGACGATGAGGAGAAGGCAACCGATTTGGTACGGGGAAATTTGAAATTCCCGCCAAAATTTTACACTTTGATCATTAGAGCGCGTTTGGAAGATTTTGGAATTAAAAATTCGAATTTCCCGCCGACCGCGCCCCAAGCGCCCCAATGGCAAAATTGGCAGTAGAGCGCGTTTGCGGAAAATTTGAATTTTTAGAATTTTAATCGCAAAATACGGGCGGCTCGAATTTTAAAACTTGAATATAAATATTGATTTTTGCGCCGCTAAAAAGCAGTTTTAATTCAAAAATTTTTCGAAAATCTCACCGCAGTTGCAAGTCCGCCCTATTGAGAAAAAGTGCGGAAAATTTGAATTTTTTTTGAACAAAAAATTAGAATTTTGCAAATGCGCCCTATTGCAACTTACGGCTGGCGAGAAATTCGAGCAGGTGCGCTCTATTGACAATTTTAACAATGGGGCGCACTTGCAACGAGCGGCTGGCGAAAATTTAATTTTTTTTGATTTTCAGTAGAATAGCTAAAATGTGAAAAATTCGATTTTCCGAGAAATAATTTTGAATTTAAAAATATCAAATTTCGCAATAGGGCGCACTTGGGTCGGCTGCTGGAGATTTCAAATTTTGAATTATGCAAGTGCGCTCTATTGATAATTGTTTCAATAGGGCACATGTTCAACCTTTGGGCGATAGACATTTTTTGAAATTTTCAGTAAAAATTCGAACTTTTACAATTTTCACACTGCAAGCGCGCCCTGTTGATAGTATTTGCAATGGGGCACACTTGAAACAAGCGGTCGATCAAAATTTGAATTTTTGAATTCAAAAATTAATAATTTCACAATTTTCATGTTACAAGTGCGCCCTTTTTTTTTTTTTTTCGACTGAAAATTTGAATTTTCGATTAAAAAAATTCAAAATTTCCAGTTATAAGCGCGCTCTGTTGATAATATCAACAATGGAGCGTAGTTGAAACAAGTGGTTGACAAAAATTTGAATTTTTGAATTAAAATTCAAAATTTCACAATTTTCATGTTACAAGCGCGCCCTATTGCTAATTTTCGACTGAAAATTTGAATTTTTGAATTAAAATTCAAAATTTCACAATTTCCATGTTACAAGTGCGCCCTATTGCTAATTTTCGACTGAAAATTTGAATATTTGGTTTAAACATTCAAAATTTCACAATTTTCATGTTACAAGTGCGCCCTATTGCTAATTTTCGACTGAAAATTTGAATATTTGGTTTAAACATTCAAAATTTCACAATTTTCATGTTACAAGTGCGCCCTATTGCTAATTTTCGACTGAAAATTTGAATTTTTGAATTAAAATTCAAAATTTCACAATTTTCATGTTACAAGCGCGCCCTATTGCTAATTTTCGACTGAAAATTTGAATATTTGGTTTAAACATTCAAAATTTCACAATTTTCATGTTACAAGTGCGCCCTATTGCTAATTTTCGACTGAAAATTTGAATTTTTGAATTAAAATTCAAAATTTCACAATTTTCATGTTACAAGCGCGCCCTATTGCTAATTTTCAACCAAAAATTTAAATTTTTTCTAAAATTTCCACTCTTTTTTTTTTGTTGCAGGCTCTATTCATTGATATTCTATCAAATGTGCTCTCCAAAGATTTCCTCACACTTGGAGGTGAAAACTGTACAAATGGTGCAAAAGTTGTGATTCATTCACTGGAAATGTTGCTCACAATCATGAATGACCGAGTGCTCCAAATGCCAGAAGTCGCGTTGAAATTCTTTCGTTTAATCTTGTATCTCGTCGAATTCTCGCCAGAATCTCTCGCCGAAATGTCCGATCAGTTGATGTCATCGTTGTGCCAGTGCATTCGGGTAAAAATTTCGAAATTCCGGAAAAATCAAAAGAAATCCGGAAAAATCGATAAAATTTTTAAAAAAACCGGAAAATCGATAAAATTGAAAAAAAAAGTCGATAAACTTTAAAAAAAAAAACGGAAAAATCGATAAAATTTCAAAAAAAAAATCCGAAAAAAATCGATAAACTTTTTAAAAAAATCCGGAAAAATCGATAAAATTTCAAAAAAAAAATCCGGAAAAATCGATAAAATTTCGGGAAAAAATTGGGGAAAAAAGACCTAAAAGTCATGAAATTCAAGAAAATTGAATAAATTTTTTGAAAAATCGATAAAACTCAACCAAAAATCAATAAATTTCCGGGAAAATCGATAGAATTGAAAAATCCGGAAAAATCGATATATTTGTGAATTTTTTTCAAATTTATCGACTTGCAAAAAAAAAATCAATTTTCCTGCATTTTACTTTTTTTAAAACAAAAAATATCGATTTTTCCAAATTTTTTTATTAAAAAAAACCATTTTTAGCTCGGAATGGCATTAATTTCCATGAAAATCCATCAAGTTTGAAAAAAGTAGCTATAATTCCCCAAAAATCAAGGAATTTCGTTAGAAAAGTTCAAATTTTGTGTCACAATTTTATCGATTTTTCTGTATTTTATTGATTTTTTCTTCCAAAATTTAAATTATACAAAAGTTAAATCGATTTTTCATCAATGATTGAAAAAATCAATAAAATGCAACCAAAAGTTCGTAATTTTCCAAAAATCAAAAAATACCCAATAAAATCGATAACTAAAAATTCGAAAAATTGAAAGAAATTCTGTAAAAATCGATATAAAAAAGCCTCAAAATTATTTGAAGAATTGATTTTAAAAAATCGATAATATCATTTTGTTGATTTTCTGCATTTTATCGATTGTTTCAAAATAAAATGATCAATTATCGGAACCTTTTCATTAAGAAAAACCGATTTTTCAGCTCGGCATGACTGGACAATTCGGAATGGAAATCACATCAACATCACTGGAATCTCTGACGGAAGTTGTTCTTCATTTCGGTAGCCCGGCGAATAAAGGAAGATGTACACAGAATTTGGCATTCCTTTTCAAGGAAATGTTGCCGGTAAGCACGGAAAGACGAGTGTTAATGTGCGCCCGCAAGCTGTCAGGATACTGCAAAAGCCCACTAATTTGGCAGTGTTTAATCCAAACTGCCAATTTAGTCTGTCACCTGGAAATCGGCCAAAAAACGCTTTTTTTTGTTGTTAAAATCGATAATTCTATAGAAAAATGATAGTTTTTTGTTGAAAAATTGATAATTTGATGAAAATCGATAAAATCGAAAAATCGAAAAATCGATAAAAAGTTTAATTTTAAAAAACTTTGGTCGATAATTTGAATAATTTTATCGCCGCCAACTCGCCATATATCCAGATTTCCGTTTAGAAAATTCTAAAAAATTTTTGCAGACGGTCTTCGAAACGTGCCTATCAAACACATGTGAAAACAGTATCTACGCGGAATCGTGCTCGGCACTCTATGCTCTAATCGCTTTCGAACGCTCATTCTTCGATGAATATGTGAATGAACTTTTCTCGAAGAAATCGAATCAACAAGCACGTCAAGTACTCGAAGCTGCATTTACAGAGCTTATGGAAGTTAATCCAGAACCTGGAAATCGACGTGGAAGGTGCAGATTTTTTTCGTCGCCGCAAAAATCGATAAATTACAATGGTTTTTGAAGGGAAAATCGATGTTTTTCATAGAAAGTAGCAAATTTATATAAAAATCTATAACTTAATTTTTTTTTCCAAAAAATCGATAATTTTATTTAAAAAAATCGATAGTTTCTATAAAATCGATAATTCATTTTTTTTCCAAAAATCGATAATTTTATTAAAAAAATTAATAGTTTCTATAAAATCGATAATTCATTTTTTTTTCCAAAAATCGATAGCTTCTATAAAATCGATAGTTTTCATAGAAAAATCGATAGTTTCTATAAAATCGATAATTCATTTTTCTTCCAAAAATCGATAGCTTCTATAAAATCGATAGTTTTCATAGAAAAATCGATAGTTTCTATAAAATCGAAAATTCTTTTTTTTTTCCAAAAATCGATAATTTTCATAGAAAAATCGATAATTCATTTTTCTTCCAAAAATCGGTAGTTTCTATAAAATCGATAATTCATTTTTCTTCCAAAAATCGATAGTTTCTATAAAATCGATAGTTTTCATAGAAAAATCGATAGTTTCTATAAAATCGATAATTCATTTTTTTTCCAAAAATCGATAGCTTCTATAAAATCGATAGTTTTCATAGAAAAATCGATAGTTTCTATAAAATCGATAATTCATTTTTTTTTCTAAAAATCGATAATTTTATGAAAAAAAATCGATAGTTTCTATAAAACCGATAATTCATTTTTTTTTCCAAAAATCGGTAGTTTCTATAAAATCGATAATTCATTTTTTTTCTAAAAATCGATAATTTTATGAAAAAAAATCGATAGTTTCTATAAAACCGATAATTCATTTTTTTTCCAAATATCGATAATTCATTTTTTTCCAAAAATCGATAATTTTAATAGAAAAATTCATGATTTCATAAAAATCGATAATTCTTTTTTTTTTTCCAAAAATCGATAGTTTCTATAAAATCGATACTTGTATTGAAAAAATCGATAATTTTCATAGAAAAATCGATAATTTTTATAAAAATCGATAATTTTAATAGAAAAATTCATGATTTTATAAAAATCGATAATTTAATTTTTTTTTTTGAAAAATCAACACTTCAACGAATAAATCGACAATTTCATATAACAATTCATGATTTTATGAAAATCGATAATTTAAATAATTTTTTCCCCAAAAAATCTATACTTTTACAAAAATCGACACTTTCATATAAAAATTCATAATTTTATACAGTAATCAATAATTTAATTTTTTCTAAAAAAAAAACGGTAGTTTTATAGAAAAACGGCAATTTAATGAAAAATCGATAATAGTTGCAAAAAATCCATAAAAAATTTTTCTTTTCCAAAAATCAATAATTTTTATTCTGAAGAAGTTGATGATCGTAAAGAAAAATATATTATTTCATGGAAAATCGATATTTTCATTTTAAAAAGTCAATATTTTCAGAGAAAAATCGATAATGTTTCAATTTTTTTTTTCAAAAAATCAATAATTTTTTGCAGAGTTCAATTCCGCAGCCGAATGGAACAATTCCTAAACAAGATCCAAGGACTTTTGAGCTATAATTAATTTTCCCCCTTCAGTTTTCCGATTTCCCCCATAATTTATCGATTTTCTCATATTTTACCCAATTTTTTTTGCGCTCTCTACATGTTTTCACACGATATTTATTTATTTTTCTTGTTTTTTTTTTCTTTTTACCATCACCCATTCACATTCAGGCATAACACTCCGAAATCGATCAATAAATTATTTAAGAAATTTTGAACTTTTGCCGCAACGCAGAGCGAAAAATCGATAATTTTCCATAATTTACGGAAAAAATCGAATCGGAATAGTTTTTTTCCGGAAAATCAATAATTTCCAGTTTTTCTAACCGCGACGCAACCGCAACGCATGTGAAAGTCAGATTTGATTTTTTGGAAAAAAATCGATAATTTTCGAATTTTTTAATGGAAAATCTATATTTAATTTTCGAATTTTTTTCGCAAAAATCGATAATTCTCAAACTTTATTGCAAAAATCGATAATTCGAATTTTAAACATGTTTTCAAGTTTATATCGATTTTCCCGCTATTCCCCTCAAAATTACACTCCCAAACACGGAAATTTTCAGACATTTTTTCAATTTTTCAACAGAAAAGATCACAAATCCGATCGGAAATGCGTTTTTCTCCGTTTAAAGGAAAATCGCATCAATTTTTGGATGTAAAAGTCGATCTCAATGAGCGTATTTCGAGTTTTGGCCGATCCGAAAAGTTAGAGTTTCAAAAAAAAAAGTTTGAAAAAATGTTTTAGCCAAACATATATTTTTTTTTGCCATGTTATCTAATATGTATAAAATCTCAAAATAACAATATTAATTATTATTATTTTTTGATGTTTTGCCACGTGGTTTTTGATCTCCGCCGCCGGCAGTGCGGCAGGGCTTCTTTTCCCTGCGTTATTGCTTTTTCCAGGACTTTTTGGTGCCTAATCAATGCTCATTTTGAGCTCACTAGATGTGCGTGGCGTCTCAGTGGGAAAAATCGGAAAAAAAGTTCCGAAAAATATTTTTGTGAAAATATTTTTTATCGATTTTTCGAAGAACTGTCATTTTTTTAATGAAAATTTTTGGTTTTTTGGTTGCAATCATTTATTTTTTATAAAGTCAATAATATTCATCGATTTTTTATCGAATAAAGATTGATTTTTAAATTGGGGCGGAGCTTGAGCACTTTCTAGAAAGCTTTCTGACCCCTAAAATGTCAATCCCATCATCTTTTTTATTTATGAAAATATATTTTTTTCGAGAAATCAAAAATTATTGTAGATTTACGAGATTTTGTGAAGATTTACGCAGTTGCTGTGTAGTTTTACGGTGGTGTTCCATGTAGATTTACGGAAACCCTGTGTATATTTACGGTGCATCCGGGATTTTTATGTAAATTTACGGAGCTGTCCTGTGTAGATTTACGTGATGCCATGTGCAGATTTACGGAGGTATTCCATGTAGATTTACGGGAGTTTGAGTAGATTTAAAAAAGTTGTGGTGTAAATTTACGGAAACTTTACATATTTAAGATTTACGAGATATTTTTGTGGAGATCAAGAAGTTTCCATTGTAGATTTACGGGATTTTATATTTACGGGATATTTACGGAGGCTCTAGGTTTTTTTTAAATGTAGATTTACTCAGTTGCTGTGTAGTTTTACGGAGGTGTTCTATGTAGATTTACGGGAGTTGTGTTGAATGACAAGAACCTTTGTGTAGATTTACGATTTACGGTTGCTTTCTGTGTAGATTTACGGGGGACTCCTGTATAGTTTTACAAGAATTTTGTGTGATTCACATAGCACTCTGTGTGTATTTACTGAGTCTTTAGGTTTTTTTTAGTGTAGAAATACCAGGTTTCTGTTTAGATTTACGGAAAATTTTATAGCATTGCAAAACTCTCTGTGTAGATTTACGGAGGTGATCCATCTACTTTAAGGTTTGTGTAGATTTACGGAACCCTCGTGTCGATTTACGTGACTTTTCGCAGTTTTTGCACAAAAATATGCAAGAAAGTTAGTTTTATGGCGTGTTTTTGTGTCCAAAAGTCACTTTTTTCTTGAGTTTTCTTACATAGAACAAATTTTCGGCAGGAGAGCTCTCTTACCACTTTTTCCCATTTATTTTAATCTCCCAGGGGACTATCGTGTCTTCAGTTCAGTAATTGAACTGATTAGGAGTCGAAAAAAAGTGAGTAAGAGAGAAAAAGTGGAAGAAGAAGGAAGAAGCTCACTGACGGGCTCCGTGAGCTCAGGAATTCTTTTTTGGTGAAGCAGACATTTTTTGAGGAGATAGTAACGTGGAATACTAGGTTTTTTTTTCACATTTTCGAGGGAAATATTTTTGTGGAGAAACATTTTTTTCCTAAAAAATTTTATTTGAAAAAAAATAATTTGTTACCTTGTAGTTTTTTTTTTTTTTTAATTTACCAACAAACTAGAATAAATACCAAAGCCAAAACTTTTTTAAAATGCTATAAATTACTGAAAATCTGAATTTTTTGGGAAAGTTTGGAAAAAAATGTTTAAAATTTTTTCGAAATGTTTTTTCGAAAAATTCCTTTTTTTTTAAACAGAAATCACATTAATTTTAAAAGAATTCCCAATTAAATTATTTAAAAAATTGTAATCATAAAAACACAGAAAATCTGGAAATATTTAAGTTTTTGAAATTTATAATTTTTTTTTTCGATTTTTGTTTCAATTTTTATATTCTCTCCGAAATAAGTTTTAAAAAATTTTACTAATATTTAAGTTGCCACAAAAATTATAAACTTTTCTGAATTTCCCAAAAATTACTATTTTTTACAAAAAAATTTCAAAATTTGTTTCTTCCCAACTTCAAAAATAAATCTTAAACATACGTAATATATCGTGACTAATATCTCTCATGGTGCATTTTTTAATATTCTATAAATTTTTCCACTCTATATTTGCTGAAAACGTTCGATGAATTAGTAATATTTTCTGGAATTTTTGAAATTTTTTTTTCCGCCAGACATTTTTGCATTTTTATTCAATTACTGTGTGAATTATATGTGTTATATATTATTTTTACACTTTTAGATAAAAATTAAGAAAATTAAAACTTTTGCAAAAACATTTTTTTTTTTGGAAATTTTTCAAAAAAAAAAATTCAAAAAAAAATCGAAAAATGTTTTTTCAAAAATTTTCAAAATTTGCCTACTAGTTCCCTGCCCTTTATATTATGTTTTTCTTGTAAAATTTCGGCAACCAGACGTCGTAAACAACACGAGAAAATCATATTTTCATGCTCTTTTATTCCTTCTTGTCCCCCCCATCTCCTCTTGTATGGCCAAAAGACTTTTCTGCTGCTGAAAAAAATTTGGTTATGAATTTGTGTTTTTTGAACCTTTGAGGTGTTTTCAGACATCTTTAAGATAGTAGAAGTATGCTGGAAAAATAATCCAGAAAGATTGAAAAAAAAAATTCAGTACAATTTTTTTTCCGGAAAATATCTGAAATTTTCAAGGTTTTACAATAAAAATTTAAATCATTTTAGTGAGTATTCAGTAATTTTTATCTGAAATTTCACCCTAACTATACAATATGGAGAAAAATAATTTTAAAAACTGCAACTATAAGAATAATTTTAAGGCTAAAAAATTCAAAAACTAGGGCTATAACAAAAAAGTTGTCAACTAAAAAATTGTAGAGCTCAAAATTTCCTATACTTTGTCAGTTTAAAGTTTTTCTATAGCTCTACCCTGCGCTGAGTTACAAGCCTTTAAAGTGAGAGAGCGTAGGGAAGGGGGAGACGCAGACACGCTCCTCGCCTGCGTCTCCCTTTCCCCCACACTGTCTTCTTGTGCAAACTTTAACCTCGTGTATCTTTGCGGAGGGAAATGCTAGAAAAAAGTTTTTAACTAACAAAATATAGGAAATTTTATGTTCTACAACTTAGCAACTTTTTGGAGAAATTTTCAGTTTTGGAGTTATTGAAGACCGAATTTTTTAAATTAAAATAATGTTTGGGGATGTTAAGTTTTTTTGGCCCAAATGTTCCGAGCTAGAATGATAACTCAATAAAACTTCTTCTCTTTTCGAAAAAATGAAATTCATTGCCATGTTTTGAAACTTCCGGAACCACAAGAGGGGCACCATCAAAATATCCGTTTTTCATAATTTGCGTATGTATCCATGTATCCATCTACTGCAGATGACATTCTTTTGTTTCTTTTTTTGTGCACTTTTACTTCCTCATTCTGATTTTATTTATTTTTGGCAATTCTTTTTTGGTTCATTTAGTTTAAAAGGGATATTTTTAAATTCTCTCATTTAAACTGGAATATCTCAAAACCACAAAACTTTTCGGAAAAATTGTCAACCAACAAAGTGTAGAGCTGGAAATTTCCTATATTTTGTCAGTTGACAAATTTTTTCCATCACCAGCCGGCGCGGAGTTACTGGCGTTTGAAATTTGGTAGGTGCGAGAGAGCGAGAGGTGGGGAGACGCAGACGGTGAGCGCGCCTGCGTCTCCCCTCCTCTCACGCTCTTTCACATGGGGTGTAACGGAAAAGTACATTTCTTTGAAACTATCACGGAGTTCTCCCCTTTCTCATAGAATTTTCGCGCTCCATTGACCTGCCGGACAACGCGTGGGAAAGTCGTGTTTTCCACACGGACAAATAAATTTAGTTTTACAACTTAAACCGAGCCGCGACGCGACACGCAACGCGCCGTAAATCTACCCCAGATATGGCCGAACGAAAATGGCCTAGTTCGGCAAACTCTTCCATTTCTATTTTTGAGGAAAGCCAGAAATCCGTGAACTATCAGCTAAAAAATAGTTTTTCATTCGGAACGAGACACAATTAACAGAATTTTCGAAAAATGCTGAAACTTTAAATTTTTTTAAAAAAAGTTTTAATATCTCGAAAACGAAAAGTTTTGCAAAGAAATTGTCAAGAAATAAAATGTAGAGCTGGAAATTTTCTACAATTTGTCAGTTGACAATTTTTTTCTGTCACCATCCTGCGCGGAGTTACTGGCGTTTGAAATTTGATAGGTGCGAGAGAGCGAGAGGTGTGAGGAGACGCAGGCGGTGAGCGCGTCTGCGTCTACCCTCCTCCCATGCTCTCTCACGGGGCAAACTTTAAACGCTTGTAACTCTGCGCAGAGTGGTTATAGAAAAAAGTTTTCAAATATGAAAATATAGGAAATTTAAAGAACTACAATTTGTTAGTTGGAAGCTTTTTGGAATTCCACTCAGTTTTGGAGAAGAAATTCGGCTGAAACTATAGAGTTTAAAATTTCGCAGAAAAACTGACTAGAAGAAACATTTTTTCTTCACATCCTAGACAGTTTATAATCCCATAAAACATCCCTGTTGCCCATGACACCAAAACTTGAATTTTTCAAAAAAAAAAAAATGTGTACGGAGTTTTGACGTACATACCTCAAAAAATAAAAAAATTCGGCAATTTTTTTTACCTTAATTTCTAGCTAGAAAGTTATGAAAATGTGTTTTTTTTTTGCTTCAATTAATTGTAAATTTTCGGCAAATTAATTTTTTTTTGAAAAGGAAAGCTCTTTGCTCCGTTATTTATGTACTAGTATACACATAAAACCACACGAATCTCCTGAATAAAAACAATAGGATTCCTCGTGTGAAGAAGAGAAGAAGCTCATACATTTTCTAGGAGCATTTAATGTTTTCTTTTCAGGGAGCACCAATCGGTTTTTGGTGAAGCCGGAGTCAGGACGTTTTCAGAATAGTCAGCGGGATTTTTTAAAATTTTTTTGTTATGTTTTTTGCGAACTTTATTTGTATGTTTTCGTATTTTTTGTAGCTTAAAAAAGCTTCAGCTTTTTATTTAAGACCAACATTTTCAAATTCTAATTATCTTAAAAACTAATGAAGATATAGAAAATTTGTCAGCTACAAGTTTGTAGAAATAAAAAATAAAAAAATTTCCTACATTTCCTTAGTTGAAAGTTTGCCAACAGCCCTACCCTGCGCGGAGTTACAAGCTTTCAAAGCTTAAACGATGAGAGAGCGTAGGGGTCGAGGAGACCCCGGTCACCTGCGTCTCCTTTCTCCCACGATCTCTCTTTCTACAACCTTGTAACTCCGTACAGGATAGTGCTGGTAAAAAGTTATGAATTAACAAATTGTAGAACATTTTTAGTTCCATAATTTGTTAGTTAACATTTTCTTTTCTAAAACTTTTTCTTTTTGAGATACTTGTCTCAAAACTTCTAAAAAAGGCACTTATTTTTCAAAAAAAAAAAATCAAGTTCTGGTGTCAGTTCTGTGGCAACATGGAAGTTTTATAGGATTTTGCTCGTTGGGATGTGAAGGAAAAGTGTGTTTTTCTAGTCAGTTTTTCCGCAAAACGTCAAATTTTCTCAAAAACTGGCAAGAATTCCAATAAGTTTTCAACTAACCTTTTTAAAACGTTAAATTTCCTATGTTTTCTTAACTGAAAACTTTTTTGTATCACCACCCTGCGCGGAGTTACAAGCGTTTAAAGTTTGCCCAGTGAGAGAGCGTGGGAGGAGGGGAGACGCAGACGCGCTCGCCACCTGCGTCTCCCCCTTCTCCACGCTGTCTCGCGCAATTATTAAATTTCAAACGCTTGTATCTCCGCGCAGGGTGGTGATAGAAACAAGTTGTCAACTTACAAAATGTAGGGAATTTTAAGCTCTACATTTTGTTAGTTACCAATTGTTTCTAACAATTTTAGTTTTTGAGATAGTTCCAATTTTAGTTTCAATTTTTTGAAAGAAATCTCCCTTATCACTCAACCATTTTCATTTTTTCTAGTTTTCCAGCAAAACATACTTCAAAAACCTCCACACATAGTGATGAATCCTAGAAAAGTCTCTAAAATTCATGTTTTTGATCGCCGATTTCCACCACCTTTCGATTTCGTGGAATTTTTAATGAATCTGCTCTCCTCGCATTTTTTATATTTTTTCCGTGATTTTCTGCTTCCGTTTTTTTGCGGGAAAACTAACATTTGTTGACTGAAATGGATAAGTCAATTATTATAATTTTCAATTTTCAAACTATACGGTTTTTTTTCAAAAAATTTGAAAAATAATTTCAAATTTTGAAAATGTTTAGATTTAATATATAGTTTGTTAACTTTTGATCTACCATTTTTTGATAGTTTTTCCTCAAAAGACGCGAGAGATAATGATAAAAGGGGAGACGCAGGTAGACACTCACTCACTCTACCAACTTTAGACGCTTGTAACTTTGCGGAGAGTAGAAATGCAAAAAAGTTGTCAACTAGCAAAATGTAGAGCTTGAAATTTCCTACTTTATCCGTTTAAAAAATGTTTAAAAAACTTTGTCCTGTGCGGAGCAACAAAGCTTCAAAGTTGTACCTGCGTCAACTCTGCGAAAAATTGAGTTTTTAAAATTTTTAAAAAATATCAAGGTATAGAACATTTTCAGCTCTAAACTTTGTTGGCTACAAATGTTTTCCCGTAGATTCCCAGAATCTTCTCAAAATTTCAACTTTTCTTCCCTAATATTCTGCAAATCCAGTCACCAATTGACCTAATTAAGGCCCCAAGCACTCTCGGGGAGCGCAAAATTGGGGTAATTTCAGGCTAAAGAGCACACTGCTCTGAGCATCTTGTGACACTTTTTAATCCTTCTGGGTAGGTGTTTAGTGACGTGTAACAGTTTTTAGGAGTGTTTATTGGAAAAAAAAAATTTTTTGAATATTTTTTAAGTTAGAAAAAAATTCCCTCAAACCCCCCTTCTCGTACAAGTTTGATCTTATAGTCAGCAAATAAGTATCCCCAAAGAAATAAAACATTTCATTATAACTCCTGCTCCATGTGCTTCAAAATGTAATTCTGTCGGGCGGGGAGCTCCTTGACAATTGAATTTTCGATAACTTCTTGAGTCCCCCACCACTGTCGCTGCTCCGGTGAATAATGGAATTTATTTATAACCCCCTCTACAATGTGTATATGCACATATTTTGGCGATGAACACTTTTTTTTCAGAAAATTGGGAGTTTTCCAATTTTTCAATGCAAAATTCGAATTCCCAGATCATTTTCACATCTCACCATCCATTATCAGAGCTCTAGCTTAAATTTGCGTAAAATCAAGTGTATTGGGTTACTGTAGTCGGTGTTTGCGCGTACTTTTGGGGCTACAGTAACCCAAAAATATTGAACAGTAGGCAGTTTGATTTAGAAAAAATGTATAAGTTAAATTTTAGCAAAAAAATTGAATTTGGTAATTTGGTAACAAATGTTTTTTTTTTCAATTGGAAAAAAAGAATTAAGATTACACTTTCCAATTTTACAGGCGTTTAAAATTTTTTCAGCAAAAAAATGTTTTGAAATTCGAAGTCCCTGCCTCTTTTTATGTCGAACCCTAAATTTTTAGAGCTCTAGCTTAAAATTGCGTAAAATCAAGTGTATTCGGTTACGGTAGTCGGTGTTTGCGTACTCTTGGGGCTACAGTAACCCAGAACTTTTAAATTTAAGCTAGATATGCTAAGAGGGAGTTTGTAGAGTTAAAATTTAGTGAGAATTTGAATTTAATAGTGTTATGTTTCAGAAAAATCATCGAGAATCAGAAAATCTGATTTCGAAATACTTCCAAAAACTCGAAACAAAATGAACTGTTTTTTTCTTTTTTAAATTCAAATTTCTCGTCACTTTTCACCACTAGGCGTGAATTTTCATAACTCTTTCTCGTATTTGCGTCAAATTCGGTGTGTTAGGTTACGGTAGTCGGCGGTTGCGTACTTTTGGGGCTACAGTAACCCTAAATTTCAACGAATAGCACTGGAAATGTGGAAAAACATTTTTTTTTCATTGAAATTTTTTAAAAATTTTAATTTTTGCCGCTAAATTCAACATTTGAGAACATACCGGAAAAGTACCTTTGATTTTTAATCTTATAATATTAAGTTTAGAATGCATTTTTAATTTTGTTTTTGAACTTATTTTTGTGTTGGAAAAAAGAAATGTTATTTAAAAATTTCCAAAAAAAAAAATTCAAAAAAATTTTTTTATTATTATTATGGAAAATACTTTTAAATTGTGATTCCTTAAGAATTTTGTTGCAATCTTTTTTTTTTGGACTAGGCTTTAGCTCAATTTTCATATTTTCGGGTTACTGTAGCTCCAAAAGTACGCAAACACAGACCCTAAAGCACAGGATTTTACGAGATTTAGGGTTTGAGCTGTAAATTTACGAAGAGTACGAATTTCTTATAGAAAGTTTGTAGAAATTTTTTTTCTCGTCTGAGAACTTTTTTTTAGAATTTTAAACACATTTTTCATACTCGAAAAAAGTTTTCAAAAAATCCACCATTTATCCAAAATTGTGAATTTAATTCTTCCTTCATTTTAATATTTTTTAACCCTTTTTAATTACTGTAGCCCAAAAGTACAAAAAAACCAACTACCGTATCCTAGTGCGCCAAATGTGACAAAATTTTGAATTAGAGCTCTGAAAGTTTATTGTTAGATGTAGAAAATGATGGAGAACACGAAATAAATCAGTATCATTTTTCTGAAAAGTTCAAAAGAATTCCTTATTTCACTCGAAAAGCCGAAAAGCTTTTGGTTTTCAATCGCAAATCTTATTTTGCAAAATTCTATACGGATTATGGGTCAGAAAAATGAATACGTATTTCTTATAAATCCACGTGACAAATATGGAGATTAAAATTGATAATACTAGTAGTAGGTGGATTGATATTTAATTTATAAACTTTGCCATAAATATATTATTTCGTAATTTGTCATATATATTTGATTAGGCCAAAGTATATTTTTTAGCTGTAAATGTTTAGTGAAACATTTTCTACTTGGGTTTGATGTTTTTTAAATGAAAAAAATCAATAATAAATATATATTCTAAAATAAAAACACTTTTTGAAAGCTCATCTTTGCGCGTGGTTGACCAATCTCTTACCATTTTCAAACTACTTTATCTCGGCGCAGAATGATATTTTCAAAATGTTATCAACTAATAGAATATAGAAAAATTTTCGGTCTACAATTTACTAGTTGACAACTTTTTGATAACTTTATTGGCCGCGGAGTTATAGCTTTTTCAAAGTTGCAACCCCTGAGCAGGGTGGGCACTTCCGCAGACTTACTAATTTCAAATCATTATCACTCCGCGCAGAATAAATCTTTAAAAAATTTGCAATACATCAAAATATAGAAAATTTAAAGTTTTACAATTCGTTAGTTGAAAACTTTTTCGTAGCTCTTTTAGTTTTTGAGAAATTTCCATTTTCAATTTACAATTATTTTGTTTCAATACTTCTACTCAAAATGTATCTCTTGCACACCCATTACATCAACTTCACAATTTTGAACTCAATTTTGATCTGAAATCATTTTATAAAAATATTAAAGTAATCCTCAATATAATACAATTTTTTTTTCGAAAAATAAGATTTTTTTGAATCACTGCTTCTGAGAAAAGGTGTTTTTGCCCATTTTTCTCCATTTTTCTCGTTATTCACTACTCTTGTTGTTGCTCGGCGAGCCTAAACGTATTTGGCCAGAGGTTTTTGCTCACAAAAGAGAGTTTTCAGTGTGAATAAAAAATATTCACCCAAAAAGAAAAAAAACATAAATTATGTTTTTTGAGGGTCTAGTTTTTCCTGTCATTTTTGTTTCAAAATTAACATTTCTATTAAAGTTCTAGCTCGATTTTTCAAGTTTCCGGGTTACTGTAGCCTCAAAAGTACGCAAACACAGACTACCGTAACCCAACACACCAGCTTTTACGCGATTTTGAGATAGGACTCTAGAATTTTGAATACATTTTTGTATTTTTTTCCGAAAAAAAAATTGGTTATATAAAATTAAAATTTTTTCTGCTAAATTTGAAGAAAAAATTTAATAAACTGTTGTAAAATTTTAGGGGTGAATTTCTATATATTTCAACTATGAAATTACGTTTTTCGTTTTTCAAAATTTCTGGCTACTGTACCCCCGAAAGTACGCAAACACCGACTACCTTAACCTAACACACCTGATTTTACGCCATTTTGAGCTAGAGCTCTGAAAATTTAGGGTTAGGGGCAAAAAATTACGGAGAATTTGAATTCAAAATTTTATTTCTACGGAAATCATCTTGAATAGCCAAAAATTTACAAAAAAATGGTGTAAAACTCACATTATCCTATGAACAGTTCAAATTTCATTGCTCTCCTTCTAAAATTTAACTTAAAAAATTGACGTTCACAAGAAAAAAAAAACTGAAAACAAGAAAAAAAACGCGTTGAAAATTAGTTTCAGCACAAACAATTATTTTTATTTTTTTTCTTCCAGCGAGGAGACTCGAGACGCAAAAAATTGAACATGTGTCTAGTTTGCAAGCTTTTTCTTATTTTTTATAGTTAGCGGATTCTCTGGGTTTTCCCGTTCGGAAAAAATATTTTTTCAGTGGTTCATAAGTTTTTCTGCAATGTTTCACTAAGATATTCAAATTTCTTGTAATTTTCTACCCCTGGATTTAAATTTCAAGAGCTCTAGCTCAAAAATGCGTAGAGTCTGGTGCTTTGAATTACGAACCTAAGAAGCCTGAGCCTAAGACTAAGCAAAAGCCTAAGAATACACCGAAGATTAAACCTAAGCCTAAACCTAAGCCTAAGCCTAAGCTTAACTAACCCTAAATAGCGTACGCTCCCCACTGACGACAAACCTAAATCTAAGCCTAAGCCTAAACATAAACCTCAACCGAAGCCTACGCCTAAGCCTATGCCTACGCCTAAGCCTAAGCCTAACCCTAAGCCTAAGCCTAAACCTAGGCCCAGGCCTAAGCCTAAAACTAAGCCTAATTGTAAGCCTAAGTGGTACACAAATTTTTTTTTTCTTTTCTGAATTAAAAAATGTACCCAATAAAAAAAATCCCCAATTTTTTCTTGAAAAAAGCTAATCTATATGTTAGTACACACTACTCATTTTTGAAAAAAAAAATTTGCCAAAAAAGATCAAAGAGGCGCCGCCGACAGAGAAGTGCACATGAATTATATTCAGCTGGAAATTGGAAACTGAGAGAAATCTGAATAAAACATAATTTTTTTCTCTTATTTCCGTTGCTTGCAGTGTTCCCTTTGCCAATTTCCTCTGAGCTCCCCGAGCCCGTCAAGAGCTCCTCCTATTTTTTCTTCGATTTTTCCCATTATTCGCTGGTTTTCTTGATTTTTTTCGATTGGAAAAATGAGAAATATAATTATTTAAGTAATAAAATTGTAATTTTCAGAAAATTCGGGAATGACAAAATGACCGATTTGGAGATTTGCGATTATGACGAGGTGGGTAATTTTTTTGCTGGAATTTTTTTTTCAAAAAAAATTTCAAAACTTTTATTTTGATAACAAAATTCTGATTGGTCTTGCCAAGGGCTTTAATTTAAGTATAATCATGACCTACTTCCCACAAATTTGGAAAAAGTTGGGTCCTGCCACGAAATCCTCGTCGTGTTCGTGGTGGGACCCAATTTTGAAAAATTGTGGAAAGTAGGTCATACTTATACATAAATTAAAGCTCTTGACGTGCAGAAATTGAATTTTGTATTGGAAAATATTGAAAAATAGTAAAATTTGAGAAAAGTTTTTTTTTTCGGAATTAAAAAAAATCTTCTTCCAGACCACCAACAATAGGCAAAACTGTACCGAAGACTACGGCGTATACGATGGATATACACAGACATGCGTTCCTCTACAACTTATACAATTTGAAGATGTGGTTAGTGGAAAATTTTAAAAATAAGAAGCAGAAAGATTTTTGAACATTTTTGAAAATGTTTTTTTTTTAATTCAGAATTTTCCCAATTTCTGAAATCCACAATTTTAAATATTGTTTTTGCACTCAGCTTGCCGAGAGCTTCAATTTAAGTATAATCATGCCTAGGTTCCTATTACTTTGGGTCCCGCCACGAAAATCTACAGTAACATCGGGATTTCGTTACGGGACCCAGAATTCTCAATTTCATAGGAAGTAGGTCATGGTTATACTCGAATTAAAGCACTTGATGAGGAAAATTTAGTTTTAATAATGAAATCTGAGAAAAAGTGGAAATTTTTTTTGTTCAAAGTATTCAAAATGTATTTAAAATTTTCAAAAATCACAATATTAACTTTTACTTTTGCATCAAGCTTGTCGAGAGCTTTAATTTAAGTATAATCATGACCAAGTTTGCTTCAAATTGGGTCCCGCCACGAAAACCTACAGTAACCAAGGAATTTCGTGGCGGGACCCAACTTTTTTAAAAATTAACGGAATATGGTCATGATTATACTTAAAATAGAGCTCTTGGTATGTAAAATTCAGATTCAATAACAAAATTTGACAAAAAGCTGAAGATTTTTCGAAATTTGAAAAAAAACATTTTTTTTTCAACTTTCAAATTTTTTATCATATACTTTTAGAATCTACTTTTTTAACTCAAATTTCACTACAATTTGACCTAACTGACACATTCGAACTAATTCCAGCTCCACTAATCTCTGAATTGCTCCAATTAAATTAAAACGCGGTTTCCCGACTTGTTTTTGTTATTTTCCATCACTTTTTTTGCAGGAAAATGATGTGAAATTGCAAATAATCTATGGAATTATATTGCCAGTTCTTGCGGTTCTTGTTGTTGTTTCCAATAGTGTTGTTATATTGGTCTTGAGCCAGCAAAAATCGGTAAGTGTGGGGGGGGGGGGGGTGAGTTGGGCCTCTACATCTTGAAAAAAAAATTTCCGAATGTAATCTTCCGAAAAAGATATAGAAAATTTTGAATTCAGCTTGCCAAGAGCTTCAAAATGAGTATAATCATGACTAGGTTCCGTTAAGATTGAGAAAACTTGGGTCTCACCACGAAAAATGAAATTCCTTGGAAAATTCCTACTGTAGGTTGGTTTTCGTGGCGAGACCCGGATTTTCAGAACCTAGTCATGATTATACATATTTTGAAGCTCATAACCAGCTGAACTTGAGTTTAAAGCTATATTCCTGCAAATATTGTAAAATCTCGGAGTACTGTAGGTTTTCGTGTCGAGACCTAAATTTTTTAGTTTCACACAATTTAACTATTTGCATCGGCTTTTTTCTTTTCTAGCGCATCGATTCAAGTACAAACATGACCTAGTTTGGTACAATTTCGACAATATTGGGTCTCGCCACGAAAACCAACCTACAGTAACCAAGGCATTTCGTGGCGGGACCCAACTTTTTTTTTGATTTTATGAAACCTAGTCATGATTATACTTGAATTGAAGCTCTTGCCAAGGGGAATACAAATTTTATTATTATTATTAGATAGAAAAATTATATTGCGAAAAAAAGAGTTTTCAAAAAATTCATTGTTTTTCAGAAAAGAGCCAGCGTGGAGCCTTTACTATGGATGGCAATATGCTCATTATTAATGGCAATTTCACCACTACCATTTACTATCTATTACTACAATTTAAGCCATCATTTGGACTTCAATCAGACACTTTTCCTATGCTATTTGCAAAAAGTTGGTGGAAAATTTTGAATTTTCAGTCAAAAATTTAATAAAATTTGATAATTTTTTCAGGTTTGCATGGAAATTATGCCGTTTTTCTTCAATAACTTAGTTCTGTTGTTCACAATTTTATTAGGGGTTCAAAGGTGAGATTTTTTCTTAAAAAAACAACTATTTTTTACAAAGTTTCAAAAAGTTATTTGGGTTCCTAAAATGTTCAATTTTGAAAATTCCACAACGTACATTCTATTTTCGTACTGAGCATTGCGCTAGCTTCAATTTAAGTATAATCATGACTATGTTCCGTTAAGTTTCAAAAAAGTTGGGTCCCGCCACGAAATTCCTTGGTTACTGTAGGTTTTCGTGGCAAGACCCACTTTGGAGCAAATTTTGTCATGATTATACTCAAATTAAAGCTCTTGGCGAACTAAATTCAAAAATGTAAAATACAATTAAAAAAAATTTTTATCCATCTTTTTTTTTTGAGAAAAAAATATTTTTTCCAAAACTTCACTTTTCCCAAAAAAAAAAACATTATTTTATTTTAACTCAACTCATGAGAACAATAATTCAAGTGACCAATTGCGTCCAGTTTGAAAAATTTGGGTCCCACCACGAAAACAAACCTACCTACAGTTACTTCGTGGCGGGACCTAAAAATTATCAAACTGGTGCGTTTTTTGGGGAAAATTTGAGAAATTTCAAATTATTGATCGATTCATCGATTTTATTCGGTTTTTGCTTATCAAGAGCTTTCATTTAAGTATAATCATGAGCAGGTTTCGATTAAGTTGGGTCTCGCCGCGAAAACCACGAGCAACTACAGTAACCTCGTGGCGGGACCCAATATTTTTTAATCTTATCGAAACCTAGTCATGATTATACTTAAATGAAAGCTCTCGGCGAGCTGAGTTCAAAAAATGTTACTAAAATGGGTCTCACAACAAAAATTACTAGTTTTTTCAGATTCATTGTTGTTCAGTACCCTCTTCAATCCATCAGATGGTGCACACCAAAAATGGTTCGAAGATATTCAAAATTAATATTAATACTGGCCACATTTCTAACCGGTTTTCATTCTCTTTATGATATCCGTTTATTATACCATTTTTGTATAAAAGTGAGTTTTTGTGTGGATTTACGGTAGTGTCGATTTACGAGATTTTTTTAAACAACAGGAAAATTTATTTCAATCTAAAAAAAATTTTCAGTATCGAGATGAATCATTCTGGGTGGCGAGATGTTTTATTGGGTACTCTTCGTTAACTTCTGCTTTTGGCGCAGACGCTTTTTCGGCGGTACGTACATAGTTTTTCGCTTCGAGACCCAAAATCTCCCTGAAATTTTGTTTCAGCAAAAATTGAACAAAATTTTTGGCACCAGCTCGGCGAGAGCTTCAATTTAAGTATAAGCATGACCAGGTTCCGTTAAGTTTGAGAAAACTTGGGTCTTGCCATGAAATTCATTGGTTACTGTAGGTTGGTTTTCGTGGCGAGGCCCGATTTGTATATATTTTTTAAACATAGTCATTATTATACTTATTTTGAAGCTCTCAACTAGCTGAATTTGAATTTAAAGATTATAATTTAAAAAAAAGGAAGTTTTCGAAACTTACAGACCAATTTTCAGCTCTTCGACTATTTTCGAATTACCATCAACCTACTGGCCAGTGGGTTATTATTCGTTGTGACCATTTTGCTGATCCAGACAATAAGAACACATGATCATCCAAAACAGGGGTGAGGTTTTACAGATTTTGAAAGAAAAATTTTTTTTTTCCTGAAATTTTCCAGAGTTCACCGTCACAAAAATCGGAAAACTTCAGCGAACACGACTATAATGTTGACAGTAATCATTATTATTTATATGCTGGCGAGGTATGACATACAATTAAAAGTAGAAAAAGTAAAAAAAAAAGTTTGAATTTTTTTTTCTAAAATAAAAAAAAAATCTTTCTAATTTTCGTTTATTACCGAAAATTTTTAATTCCGCTTGCCTAGAGCTTCAAGTAAAAACATGCGAAGCTTCCCTGAAGAAAGTGGGTCCCGCCGCGAAATCGCCTGGGTTACTGTAGGTTTTCGTGGCGGGACCCCAAATCGAAGGAAACCTGGTCGTGATTATACTTAAATGAAAGCTCAAAGTGAGCTGAATTTTAAAACTGAAAAAAGAAATTTAATAATAAAAATTTTCAAAAAAAAAATCGTAATTTTTCGGAAATTCGTAACTTTCTCAGTTTTTTATATTTTTTCTTAAAATTTTCTATAAATTAACCCTAAAAATGTAATTCAATTTTTAAAATTGTATTTCAACCAAAATTTGATGCAACTACATTACAAAAAGAGTTTTCGTGGCGGGACCCAAAAAGTAAAAACCAATTTACATAAATGAGAAACCTAGTCATGAGTATACTTAAATTGATGCAATTTGTGAATAGAATTTAAATAATCTGATAAAAGTTAAAAATTTCAACTATTATTTTGGGTCTCGCCACGAAAATAGTAGTTTTTAGTTTATAAACTTAGCTAGTTACCTTAAAACTTTAATTTTCAAATAAAATTTTTCCAGAGTACCTACCACACTGCTATTCCTACTTGTAAAACTGATGGACTACATTTCAGTGCCAACAATAGCATTTGAAGTGATGAATAATATCTATCTACGGGTATTTGCAAATATCACCACAATATCTCTACATCCCATATCATTTGCGATTTATATGTTCATGTCGAGGAAATTTCGAGTTTCAATGAGAAGGTTGTTAGGTAGGTTAAAAAGAGCAAAAAATTTGAAGCACTTTGACAGAAAAAATTGGTTGAAAATGTGTAAAATTTATTGAAATACGAGGGTTTAAAAAAAAAATTGGAAATTTTTATAAAAAATTTTTTTCAAAAAATTTGTAAATCTGAAAATGAGTGCAATTTTCACAAAAGAACTATGTGTTGCATTGCCAAGAGCTTTAACTTGAGTATAGACATGCCCAAATTTGAAAAAAGTTGGGTCCCGCCACGAAAACCCCTGAGTACTGTAGGTTTTCGCGGTGGGACCTAACTCTTTCAAATTTTAAGCGAAGTAAGTCATGATTATACTTAAATTGAAGCTCTCGGCAAGATAAATATAGTGGAATAAGTATAAAAACGATATACTTCGAAAATAAGAAAAAAATTAATTTTGACAAAAAAAATTCCAAATTTTTTAAATACTTTTTATAAAAATTTCCTTTTTAAATTAAATTTTTCCAATATTCTAGGTTGGCGATTTCTTGCATCCGACGAAGAATTTAATGCATTCACATCATCCACCAGAATCCACACGGCACATCCAAAAATGACTCTAATGGAGAAGGAAAGCATAGGGTTAGTTTTTCAGATTTTTCGGAAAATTGGTTTTTGCACCTAAACCCAAAAATTCAACTTTTTTCTTCGATATTGACTTTAAATTCAAATTCATCTCGCTAAAAGCTCTCATTTAAGTATAATCATGACTAGGTTTGAATAAGTTTGAAAAATGTTGGGTCCCGTCACGAAAACTCTCGTTTCACTGTAATTTTTTTTTAATTTTCACGGAAAATACAATTTTGAAAGTGAATTTTCGAAATTACGCGTATTTGAAAACAAAAATTATGTGAAAATATCACAAACTGAAAAAGTTACAGATTTTCGAAAATTTACAAAAACAATTTTTTTTGAAATTTTTGAATTTTCGGAAAAAAATTTGAAAATTCTTCATAAAATCGTTTCAAAAACTTTGATGCGAATATAATCATGACTGGGTTCCCAAACATGGGTCTCGCCGCGAAACTTTTCCGGGTACTGTTGGGTACTGTAGGTTTTCGTGACGGGACCAAAAATATTCCAAACTTGAGCAAAACTAGCCATGATTATACTTAAATCAAAGCTCTCGGTGAGCTGGGTTCAAAAATTTGTATAAAAATCAATAATATTTCGTAAAACCGTCTGTAAAATCGGTGTGAACCCAATTTCAGCAGCAGTGGGAAAGGTACTCCATCAGTCGGACAAAAACGTGGAATGTCCGTCGATTTTAAGATTTCGTTTGACGTTGAGCCCCAACGTCGTCGCCGAGCAACCACCGCCGACACGAATCATGTAAATTTCCGAAGATTCGCTGAAAAATCGGAAAAAACGACGGAAATTTTGAAGATTCGAAGAGAAAATTCGTAGTGCAATAACAATTTAAATGGTGTGTTTTTAAGTTGCTTTCTGTGTAAATTATTGATTTTTTTGTGGATTTTTAGTTTGAAATTCAAAAACTACATAGAAAATCGGTATATTACCGTAAAAATTGGGTAAAACAAAATATTGTTTTTTCAAACGGTGATCGATTTTTCCAATTTATTGATTTTTCCAAAAAATTATTGATTTTTCCGAAAAATTATTGATTTTTTCGAAAAATTATTGATTTTTCCGAAATTTTTTGATTTTTCCGAAAATTTATTGATTTTTTCAAAAATTATTGATTTTTCAGAAAATTGTATTGATTCTTCCAAAAAAAATTATCGATTTTTAGTTTGAAATTTGAAAAAATAACGTTAAAAATCGGCTTTTTACTGATTGATTGGGAAAAAATTTATTGATTTTTCCAAAAATTAATTAATTTTTTCAACAATTATTTATTTTCCGAAAATTATTGATTTTTCCGAAAATTTACTGATTTTTCCGATAATTTATCGATTTTCCTGAAAAATTATTGATTTTTCAGAGAATTTATTGATTTTTCAGAGAATTTATTGATTTTTCCGAAAAATTATTGATTTTTAGTTTGAAGTTTGAAAAAATAAAGTTGAAAATCGGCGTTTTACTGCTTGATTGGGAAAAAATTTATTGATTTTTCCAAAAATCTATTGACTTTTTCAAAAAATTATTGACTTTTCCTTAAAAAATATTGATTTTTTTCCGAAAATTTATTGATTTTTCCGATAATTTATCGATTTTCCCGAAAAATATTGATTATCCAAAAATTTATTGACTTTTTTAAAAATTATTAAAAATTATTCCGTGAATGTATTGATTTTTTCTTTAAAAAAATATTTTTCCGAAAAGTTATTGATTTTTAGTTTGAAATGTGAAGAAATAACGGCGTATCGATTTTTGAAAAAAATATTGATTTTTCCGAAAAATTATTGATATTTCAAAATTTTATTGATTATTCCAAAAAATTATTGATTTTTCCGAAAATTTATTGATTTTTTCCGAAAATTTATTGATTTTTCCAAAATTATCGATTTTTCAGCAAAATCATGCACCGATCTCCATGTCAAATGCAAATCACCGCCGGCACAATTCTGTGATAATTTTATTTTTTTTTCACTTTTTCAATTTTTAAAAATTTAAGAAATTTACGACTTTTTCAATTTTTAAAAATTTAATAAAAATCAATAATTTATTCCAAAAAAACTACAAAGGAGATCTCTTTTTCATCGGCGATAGTCCAATTGCGGATGGGCTCATCGGACCCTTTTTCGTCGGAGTTCTGGCAGTTTGTGGGGTTCTTGCAATTGGCTTTGGGGACAATCCAACTCGTGGGGACATCCCAATCCGTGGTGACACTGGGGACCTGGAAATTAGAAGTTTTAGGAGGAAAAATTGATTATCGATTTTTTCTAGATTTTTTTAATTTTCCAAGAAAAATTGTCCAAATTTGAGGTTTTCAACCTCACTAATACGTTTAATTTGTGTATAATAGGCTCCGCTCACTTCGGGTCCCACCACGAAAACCTACAGTACCACAGCATTCTCGCGGCGAGACCAAATATGCCGAATTTGATCAATGTTTTTTTTACCGCTGGCCTAGAAGTCTCAAAACTAAAAAAATAAAATTCCTCTTGCCGAGAGCTTTGATTTAAGTATAATCATGCCTGGGTTTGGATAAGTTAAAAAAATATCGGGTCCCGCCACGAGGTTACTGTAGTTGTTCGTGGTTTTCGCCGCGAGACCCAACATAATCAAAACCTGGTCATGATTATACTTAAATGAAAGCTCTCGGTGAGCAGAAACCGAATAAAATCAATAAATCGATCAATAACTTGACATTTCTCAATTTTTCTCGAAAAAAAAACGCACTTAGCCTTTGGAAAAGGTGAAGCTGCTGGATGTTGAGGGCTTCTTTGTTCCTCTTCATCCTCATCTGGAATCTCAATTTCCTCATTCACGTGCTCCGACGACATGAAGCCTCGTTTTTTGAAACAACAGTAGACCGGGCCGGCGATAAGTATACCGAGGCACAGGATTATTCCGATTGTGATGAGAAGTGTAGCGTGGACGGCAAAACTAAAACTGAATCAGTTAAAAATCGATAAAAATCGATAAAACCCATGAGTTATCGATTTTCCCAAAATTTTCTCTTCGAGACCCAATTTTTCACACATTAAAATTTATTTTATTTAAGAATCTGAGTTTAGAAAATTTGCAGAACATTTATCGATTTTTATAGAAACTAGAAACTATTGATTTTTCAAAAATCGATTTTCGAGATTTTCTGGAAAAAGTCCAAAAACAAAAAAATAAACATTTTGAACTACCAAGAAATTATTAATTTTTCGTAAATTATCGATTTTTTGCAGAAAATTCTAATTGGAAAATAAATCGATTTTTGTAAAATTTGGGTCCCGCCACGAAAACCTACAGTACCCCCAATTTCCGTGGCGGGAACACAAAGTTTCTCAACTTGAACAATATAGGCCATGTTTATACTTAAATCAAAGCTCTCAATGTGCCACAATCAAATTATTCCATCAAAAACTTGAAATTGTGGGTCTCGAAGCGACAACAAAACAAAATCCTACAATCCTTTCGGCTCCTCGACTGGCTCAACGCGTATCGGTTGATTTCGAACAGTTTCCGCATTTTTCTCAATATTTTCAGCCGCCTCTCGGATTTCAGTAACAATTGTCCGGAAAAACTTGTAAAAGTCGTTCTGAAGACGGCCTATAGCATCTTTGGGTTTGCGAGTTTCTGTAAAAAAATCGATGAAATTTCAAAAAATCAATAATTTTACGAAAAACAAAAAAAGTACCCTGAAAAATCAATAATTTTCTTCAAAAAATCAATAATTTTCCCCAAGAAAATCAATAAACTCACTATTCATGTCTCTTTTTTGTCTGAATTGAACGACTGAATATTGAATCAAAAATTCTAAAAATGATTGAAAAATTCACGGGAAATAAATCGAATTTTTTTTGAAAATTCAACGTAATTTTATCGATTTTTTTTTTGCTAAAAATTTAAGTAATTTTCCGTGACCCCCTGTTTTTCTGAACTTTGAACTTCGCGAAGAGATGCATAAAAAATCGATAAAACAATCAGTTCTTGATATTGGAGTTTCGAAAACGGATCGTTTTTGGGATAACAAGTTAATCATCATGATACGTAAGTTGATGCTCCGATGTTCCGGCGGCGTGTGTTGTGAGCGAGTAATTGGGCTTCCATGTGATGAGAGCGGTGCCGGCGCCGGCGCCTCCGCCGGTCTTCGCAGTCGCCGCTCGCCGCTGTTGCGCGCAATAATGTGAAAGGTGGTCATTTGGCAGCGGTCGACACAATTGGAGCACTATGCCTACGGTGCGAATGGCTGTGTTAGACCGCCGGCGGAGGCGCCTCACCGGAGCCCATATGGAAGTCCTACAAGAAATGGAAAATCGATAATTTCGGCGTTTTTAATAACGCTCTAATATCTCGCCGGAATTGTTGTTAGATACCAGGAAGCGCGAAAGTTTCGGTTTAACTGCAAAAATAACGGTTAAAAATCAATAAACCAGTTATCGAATTTTCGGCTGATATTCCGCTAGGCTGCTATTATTTAAATGCTCCGATATTCCGCCGGGGAGCAAGAAATGAAAAATCGATAATTTCAGGAATTTAAAACAAGTCTCTGATACTTTTCGCTTGTAGTTTAAAACGTGGTAATTCGAATTTCAAGTCTCATTTATCGATTTTTCTTCATTGAAAATAGGAAGTTATCGATTTTTTTAAAAGTAATTTTCCAACTTTGCATTCTTAGTGCATTTTTAATAGCATAAACTTTAAAAAAATTATAAAAATGTACGAGTTAGTTTTAAAAATTTGATGTACAACTAGCGAAAAATGCTCAGCGAAAAATGCAATTTTTCACAGATCAATTTAATTAAGTTTCTTTTGCAGGTGGTACTGAAAAATGCCTTATCATAATGATAATATTGATAATGGCATTCACATCAATTATCAATCCTTTGGAAGCGAGTGATGACGTGGATGTTCAATCCGATGATTCTGACTATCAATTCAATCGATTTGTTAATCCGAATTTTGTTTCTAATAGAGGACTGAGAAAAAGGAGAAAAGGTTCAAACCAAGGTAAGTATGAAAAGCGAGACCTTTTACCTGTTTTCTGCCTTTTGACGTGAATTAACTAAGGCTACCACGTGGGAGCGGCGCGGTGTCGGCGCATCACCGGCGGTCTTGGCAGGCGTTGTGCGCAACGTAGTGAGAAAGGTAGTTATTTGGAAGCGGCCGACACGTTCCGGGTCCCACGCCGCACTATACTTGCGGATACATTGCGGCGTTTGTGGCGCCGTGAGGCTGTTCGAGGTGCCTCACCTACCGGCGAAGGTGCCTCGCCGGCGCCGGAATGGAAGCCCTAGAGAGAAAGGAAAAAATTAGAAATTTGTAAATTTAATTAGAAATTTTTTATTTTCTCATTTCTCTCAATTTGTTGAAAATATCATTTGAAAATTAAAAAATATATCGCGTTAGTTTGGAGGGCCCCTTGCGGTCAGGCAGGCAGAGTTTTTAACGCCTACATAAACCGTAATGTACAGCAAGTGAGCAAGTGACTGACATCATGTAGATCTAAAATTTTTTTCTACGGTTAACTTTTTTGACGTCGTTGATCTCCACAAAAATGTGGTTGCGGAAAAATTCTAAATGTATCTAATTTCAGACAACCAAAAAACGTCGTGTGATTCCGGAAAGTATGAGAATTGCAGAAAGTTGAAACTCAGAAAATCAACATTTTAAGAATACATTTTCAGTTTTCGTTCCATATTCGAAAATAGAAACGGATTATTGCAAGAAAAACCTCACCGATCAGAGATGCCCAGGTTGGTTACAAAGCTATTAAAAATTAAATGTTTTCAAAAAAACAAAAATAGTTGTTTTATTACTAAGAACCTAAAAATCGATAATTCTTAAAAAAGGTCAATATTGTTCTTTTCAGGAACTAAAGAGAACTATGGATGCAAGAAAATTAAAGATCTTAACTGTCACTCAAGTTGGTGTTTTTTCCACTTGCAAACTGTTCAGCACTTAATTTTCAGAGCTTTCCGAACAAGATTCTGAAGACAGATGTAACAGTTCTGTACTAGATCAACGGTGTCCAGGTGAGCGCCGATTTTTCATAAATCAATGAAGAGATTAATAACTTTCAGGCACTTCTTGGTACTGCACGGTTTCGGTCAACACAACTAACGAATTATACAATAAAGCATGTGATGGAGTACTTAAATTGGATGGTTTGTATTTATTTTGATTGCCGAGGTCCAAAAAAAATCTTTTCGATTTTGTTTTTGAAAGATCAAAAAATCGAAAAAAAAAATCGAAAATAATATTTCGACAGTACCCCTGTGTAGGATGCAGATACTTCTTCCCATGCACCAATTTTAGATTTTAAACAAGAAGATCTGGAGAAGCTATGGTTCTTAAAAATTAATGTATTTTATAGGTGAAAAGTATTGCTACAACTTGAAAAATGGTGCTTGCCAGAAGCGTGAGTGAATGTATATACAATTTCGAGAAACATCGTTTTATTTTTAAGCTATTTCATCAACAAGGGAGGATAAAGCTTTCTGTAAAGAAAATCCTAACGATTTGCGATGCTATTCATTGAAAAACGGTGAGTGAAATTCATAATATTTTCGACATTTGATTAATCTGTAAAAATGGTAAACTTCCAGAAAAGCGATAACTTTTGCGCAGCCGCCGGATTATTTTAATTTTATTTATTTCTAAGATACTATTTTATAAAGCTGAAAAAACGCATCTACAAAGATGCGTTTTTTCTAAAAAAAACATCTCTGCTGTGCTCACAGTTCTGCGCCTTATAATGGGATTATTCAAGTAGTGTCGCGAAATTTCGCAAAATGTATTTCAATATGAGTACATTTAAAATCGAGAATATTAATTTTCGAAAAACTAGCCCAAAGGATACTTTTTTCCAGGATTCATGTCTGTCTTTCCAAATTTGGCGTTTTGCACGTGGCTTCGTGATTTTGGAAATCATTGGCCGATTGAATGCTCCTTCAAACAAGAAGGTTTGCAAATTTGTTTTCTAATTAATATATATCTGGGCACATTTTCACGTTTACGTCGCTTTTTAAAACCGCCGTTAAAAAATAATCGATAAATTAAAAATTTCACAGGTAAACTTGGACAAGGATGCTTTGAGGATAATCATAAAGACTGCAGCTCTGGTTAGAAATTTGTTTAGCATTATTAAATTAAAATACAACATTTTCCAGTTCTTTCAATAAAAGAAACCAAATAGTTGTGTAAAGGAAACCCGAATGGATGGGATTGTCGATGTCCTGGTTTGTGCATTCATGGTCTTAATAGTCTGAAATGAGACCGACTTTCAGGAAGCACTTCTCCCACTTGTCCAAAAAATGCTACCGCGGTTGCATCTGGTTAGTTTTGATAATCTGAATTATCGATTTTTCATTAAACAAATTCAGTGAAAAAAATCTGAAAAAATCTTTAAAAGTTGATAACTTCCAAGTTTTTTTGAAATTTTTAATGGAAAACAGATTTTGAAATTCAACCAATTTTATGGAAACTGCCGATTTTTCGGGATTTTTTGAAAAAACCGGTCAATTCTGAACAAAGACAATAAATTTTGGAAAAATATGGACTTTTGAAACAAAAATTTCTACATTTATTGATTTTCCAGACTACCGATTTTTCAAGACTTATTGATTTTTCGTAGTTTGTAGACATTGCTCCAAAATAAACACATTTTTTCAGTAACTACTACTGCAAGCACATCCACAACAAAGACAAGTCCAACGAAGCCGGTGAGCATTTTTTAAATCGTTTTTTTTTTCAAATTTTCAAGCTCTGAAGCTTTTTATTGAGAAATTTTGTTGTATTTTCGTTGCGAGACCTCAAGAAAATAATATTTCAGCCAACTCCAACATCTCGTCCGACATCTGCTCCCACGATTCCCCCACAGCCTTCCGCAAACTCTACCCGAGCACCGGATATTGGAAAGACCCTGAGTACCCAACCACCCAGAAGAACGCCTCAGCCACATCCAAAGCCACCACCACCACCGCCTCCACCAATACATGAAGCGCAACCAGAGGTTTCCGATTCAAACAAACTCGGAACAACTGCAGCATCTAGGAAGGATTGTGAGGTGAGAAACTTCACATCAAAAAATCAATTATTTTCAAAACAAAATTTAAAATTTAAAAACTTGATAAATCGATGAATTTTCATAAAAATACCGAAAAGTATATCTTGAAAAGTCGATAAATGTTTTGTAAAAATCGATAATTCTTGAGATAAACACGTTTTTTGAAGTGTTCAATGATTTCCTATAAAAATCAATAATTTTGCAATATTCCAGCAGTCCGATGAGAACTGCAAGACGCCCACGTCAGCTCCAGCAGAATCATCTTCAACTGCAGGAATTATTGGAGGAGTTGTTGCTTTGGTGGTGGTATGTGCTCTTGCAGTGCTCTTCTTCTTCTGCTGGAGAAATCGTAAGAAGGAGAAGCCGAAGGTCGTCAGGAAAGCACCACTTAGAGCACCCATCCGTCCCAGACAGCCGCCGAATCAGAATATCAAGCCTATTACGGTATCGATTATTTACTGAAAAAATCAATAATATTTCTAAATTATTGATTTTTCAGCCTGCGACTCCCACACCATCTCAGCCATCAGAGGAAAATAAGGCTGCATTGGCCAAGCAGATTGAAATGATGAAAATCCGGGCCCACATGAGAAAGGCAGAAGAGCGGCACAAGTGGGACACGAGAACCTCTAAGTTCAAAAAAAAAGGAGCAATCTTTATCCCGATGGAGCCGGACGTACGTTTATTTATTGTTTTAATATTGAAATTGAAGCCAGCATGTCGACGGATTTGATTTGAATATAATCATGACTAGTTCCCTCAATTTTGAGAATTATGGGTCTCACCGCGAAGGTTACAGTAGCTTTGCACGGAGAGACCTGTGATGTTTAAATTGAGCGGATTCTAGTCATTTTTATACTTAAATTGAAACCACTGACTTGATATATTGAAATAATTTTCAAAAAATATCAATAAACTTTTGCAGATCTTGCCAGCTGGTCCACTCCCCAACGACATCGTTCTGAAGAAAGTGGAGTATGATCCATCCGGCAATGAGATGTTTGATATTGGATCCGATGTCGATGACATCGAGCTGGATGCGTCTTTTATTGTGGATCCAAGCACGATCACGGAGGACGAGCCAACGAAGAACACACCATCGACAAAGGGAACGGAGACAACAGAGGATACAAAGAAGCCGACGGGAGGAAATAAGAAGAAATAAGAGACTGATGGAATTGATTTGAGAACAGTTATTTCATTCAATCAATAAATGATTTTACTAGATTCCGATTTTTTTGGCTTTACACATACAGTTTGCAGCTTTTCAGAAAATCAGTTGCAAATTTAACGGAAATCGAGAATAAAAATTGAATTAGTTCTCGATTCTGAAATTTTCGAAACGGACGATTTTTGATGACAAGTGAGTTTATTTTGCTACTTTGAAACGATGCTCCGAGGTTCCAATGGGGGTGCTCTTTTCGATGCTCCTGCATTTCAAGTGTTGTTTAGCAACAGAAAAAGCGGGAATTCAAAATTTCGAATGAGAAGCAGGGTCCAGCGGCTGGCTGATTTTTTCGGCTGGCGCCGACAGCTGACTGCTCACAATTTTTCGGCTGTCGGCTGGTGCTCAGTCGGCTGTCGGCTGGTGCTACAAGCCGAAAATCACCAAATTTTCGGCTGGCGGTTGGCTGCGCAATCTTATATATATATGTTCAATTTGTCTTTCAGGGTTCACTGGTGGAGCAAAGGAGAAGACGGCGGCTACGGAGGAGTCCAATGAAAAGAAGATTAATTTTAATGAACTATTTTAATTATATATATATGTTGTTTTTTTAAACAATATTATTGATTAGGGCTTTAAAAACGCCAAAAACGTTTGTTTATTATTTTGAAACTAAACTTAAATCTTTATTGATGCAGCGAGCCCATTCCAGCAATATTCGGCAACTCGCCAAATGTTCCATTCATCTTTTGAAATTTCTCAACAAAATTGGCGATTTCCGACTGTTTCAGCAATTTGAAGCAATATTTAATATTTTTAAACAAATTTGTTAATTTCGGCGTCCTTGGAAGCTTACGATACTTTGTCAACTTTCGATTATAGTTGGCAACTTTTGGAACATTTTTGGCAATTTCTGAAAGCTCTCCGCAATCGGCGGCAATTTTAACAGCTTCTGACATTCATCGTAAAATGTATAGCAAGTTGATAAATAGAGGTCTTTAATAGCAAACAAGTTTGATATTTTTTGTCCATTTCTGGCAACTTCCGACAGCTTTCAGAGATTTCCTCCTATTGTTAAAAATTTTCGACATCTTTCCCCAGCTTTCTGTAGCTGTTGAAGTTTTTTCCACGAGTAACGGTAGACTAGGGCTTCTATGAGAGGTAGGCGCGGTTTCAGTGCTTGACACCTGCCTCCAGCCTGCCTGCCTCAACAATATGAAAAGAGACTGATGGGATTGATTTGAGAACAGTCGTGAGATTTGAATAAAACTAACTGGTATCTTACAATTATTAAATTCGATCAATAAACGATTTTACTAAATTCCGATTTTTTGGCTATAAACATACAGGGTGACAATTAATTGTAGCAACAGAATTCGCGCTCTTTTGCACAGTTACATTTGTCATTATATGCAATTTTTTTTATTTTAAACAATTTTATCTGACCCATGTTTTCAATGAAGTTATGGGGGTTAAAACAAAAAAAAGATTTTCACTGCCATTTAACGGGAATTGGAGGAGCTCCAGGAGCTCAAAATAATTCCAAAGTTAAACTGTAACTGGTATTTTATATTTTCGAAGTCTTATCTTGTGAACATAACATCCCAAGCCAGCAGATACAAAAAATTATGATCTGGTTTAACAGATTCCGTCAATTGACCGGTATGGCTGATATTGTAGGTTTTGTCATTACTAATAGTCTTCTATACAATGCAAAAAACCTGGATAACACTCATTGGACGGGCTAATAGTTTTTTTCCTCTATTGCTTCTGGGGTCTCCTTGGGGACGAGAAGACAATGGCGCCCCTACTTGCCGACAGTTTACTGTCACTCCCCACTGTGCACATGATGCCTCAGTAAGCTCAATAAACAGGGTGCCATCGCGATGTGAGCATCACAAAACGACAATTCGTAGAGGCCACATGAGTGCATTACGCCCCAAATGAAATAAAAATTTGAAAAAATATCAACAGATTCGTTTCCACTTTAGTACCATTTTCAGGAAAAAAAATCTACTTTGTGAGAAGTTTTTGATTTTAGAAAAATTGTGGCCTGTGGAAAAAATCGTGGCACAAAAATTTTCGATTTTCAGCAGACCCTACAATATCAGCCATACCGGTCAATTGACGGACTCTGTTAAACCAGATCATACTTTTTTGTATCTGCTGGCTTGGGATGTTATGTTCACAAGATAAGACTTCGAAAATATAAAATACCAGTTACAGTTTAACTTTGGAAACATTTTGAGCTCCTGGAGCTCCTTCAATTCCCCTTAAATGGCAGGGAAAATGTTGTTTTTTTTTAATTTGGACCCCCATAACTTCATTGAAAACATGGGTCAGATAAAATTGTTTAAAAAAATTGCATATGATGACAAATGTAACTACCGTAGTCTGTGCAAAAGAGCGCGAATTCTGTTGCTACAATTAATTGTCACCCTGTATGTTTATAGCCAAAAAATCGGAATTTAGTAAAATCGTTTATTGATCGAATGTAATAATTGTAAGATACCAGTTAGTTTTATTCAAATCTCACGAATATTTTCAAATCAATCCCATCAGTCTCTCTTCTTATTTTTACTATTTCCTCCCTGCGACTCCTTTGTATCCTCCGTTTTTTCCGTTCCCTTTGTTAATGGTCAACACTGAAAAACAAATTCAAAATATACATGGGATTGATTTTGATTTTTTTTAAACAAAAAATCAATAACTTTGCGGTCTCTCATTCAAAATTTTGAATTCCCGCTTTTTCTGTTGCTAAACAAGACTCTTGAAATGCAGGAGCATCGAAAAGAGCACCCCCATCGGGACCTCGGAGTATCGTTTAAAAGTATAAAAATAAAAAAAACTCACTTGTCATTAAGAATCGCCCGTTTCGAAGATTCCACAATCGAGAACTGATTTAATTTTTGATACTTTCAATTCAAATTTAAAAAAAAAGATTGCGTGGCAGGAGTTCACGGTGAAATTGAATTTTTTTGAATGAAATTTCAAAAGAAAATATCGATTTTGATCCCTAAAATTAATTTAATTTAATTTAATTGAATTTAATTTATTACGATAGTAAGATATCTTGAGTTAAAACAAAGACACATAATAATTAATACAAACCATCACAAGTGGTTACATAAACAAAAATGGAAAAAACAATAAGAAAGAGACAAGAAAAAAACGTAATGGCTACAGTGAAGAAGCAACAAGAAGCACAAAATAAATGGGTAAAAAGCAGGAATAACTGATGAATAAAAGTGAAGATAAGGTAACATTAGATCAGTGTTGTTTCATTGTAGGTAGTGTTCTGTTAACAAAAAAGTGCCTCCTGAGTTTAGTGCTCCAGACATATTTATTTTTAGAACGAGTGCGGGTCTCGTGATGTTCAAATAACTCAGATGTTTTAAGTCCACTTTACCAGAGTTCATTCTGATTACTTGGATTCTGTCAATTATTTTGCGTCTTGTGCTCAAGGTTTGGATGTGGAACAACTCGTTACGTTCTATGTCTAATTTGTAATCTTTATCGGTTGGATTAATTTTTTTTTTTTGATTCTACTATAAAGGCGTCTAGTGAATGCGTTTTGTACAAATTCTATGGTTTTCTCGTCCGATTTTTTCAACGGAGAAGACACTACAGTCTCATATTCTGAACGGGGACGGATGAAAGTTTTGTATAAGAGAGTCATTAGTTTCGCATTGGAGGTACTGTACTGGTTGAATATGTTGAGGTTATTACAAAAAATAACAAACATTTCCGATTTCCTTCAAGCATTTTCTTGAAAAGTTACTTGCGGCAAAAATGAAAATTTTCATGGTGCATCTGTGAGCTCGTTGTTGTCAGAGAGAATCTAATTTTGTGAAATATTGATGAATTTCTGATTGTGAATACCGTATATCTCCTATTAATATGGCCTCCCTATTAGACTTGCACTCCCTATTAGTATTGCCCCTCGGAGACCTTCCGAAAATTAGTATGGCACTCCCTAATAGCCTTGCGTTTACTCTTTTTTATTGCAGGCCCGTCTTCAGGATTTCAACGAAAAAATTTGCCTATTTTGCAACAGTTTTTCACAACATTTCTGCGAGATTGAAGTTTTTGAACTTATATGTTACAATTAAAATCAAATTTTCTGAATTTTTACATAAGATTCGAGCTTTTTCAGAAAAAAACTAGTAAGCTCAAAGTCAGAAAAATGTTCTGAAAATTAGTATTGCACTCCCTAATAGTCCCTATTAGTATTGCAAGCGGGAAGGCCATCGAAAAATAGTATTGCAGCCATATTAATAGAAGAAATACGGTAGTTGTTTGCTGTTCAGTTAAATCTTTGTGGAATTATCTTTATTCTGAACATTTTTATGACAACAAAAGAGTGTTGCTATAATAATTTGTCACTAGCTTTCATGAAAATCGATATGTTTCAAGGAAATCTGTGTAATTTTAGGGATGAAAATCAATTTTTTTTTGAAATTTAATTCGAAAAAAATTAAATCTCCCCGTGAACTCCTGCCACTCAATGTAATTTTTCAAATTTGAGTTGAAAATATCAAAAATTAAATCAGTTCTCGATTGTGGAATCTTCGAAACGGGCGATTCTTAATGACAAGTGAGTTTATTTTGCTACTTTTAAACAATGCTTCGATGCTCCGATGGGGGTGCTTTTTTTTCGATGCTCCTGCATTTCAAGAGTGTTGTTCAGCATCAGAAAGAGCGAAAAATAAAAAATTTTGAATGAAAGACAGCGAAGTTAATTTCACACAGCTTTATTGTTTTGATTGGTGGCGGTGTTTACCGAGAAGCAGCATGTTTGAAGAAAACCATCAATTGAAAATGTTCAGGTACTGAATCAATGTCTACTATGCTTACGATATTCATATCAACAAAGGTCAACAGAGGATACAAAAGCGTCGAAGAGTGGAAACAAGAAAAATAAGAAGAGAGACTGATGGGATTGATTTGAGAACAGTCGTGAGATTTGAATAAAACTAACTGGTATCTTACAATTATTGCATTCGATCAATAAACGATTCAATTAAAATCCAAGTTTTTGGTTTTACGCACACAGTTTGCAGAAATGGATAGTTTTCAGAAAATCAAGGAAAACAGTACAATTTTTAGCGATGAAAATCGATATTTTCTTTTGAAATTTCATTTAAAAAAATTTAATTTTACCGTGAATTCCTGCCACGCAATGTGTTGTTTTTCAAATTTGATTTGAAAATATCAAAAATTTGATTAGTTCTCGATTCTGGATTCTTCGAAACGAATGATTCATGATGACACGTAAGTTTATTTTTCTACTTTCAAACCATGCTCTGAGGTTCCGATGAGGGTGCTCTTTCCGATGCTCCTGCATGTCCAGAACGTTGTTTAGCATTAGAAAGAGCGGGAATTCGAAATTTTGAGTGAGAAATTGCAAATTATTGATTTTTTGTTCAAAAAAGCTCAAATCAATCCTATGTTTATGTTGAATTTGTCTTTCAGGGTTGACCATCAACGAAGGGAACAGAAACAACGGAGGATGCAAAGGAGTCGCAGGAAGGAAATAAGAAGAATAAGAAGAGAGACTGATGGAATTGATTTGAAAATATTCGTGAGATCTTAATGAGAATAACTGGTATCTTACAATTTTCACATTCGATTTAATAAACGATTTTATCGAAAAGTTATTTTGATTTTTGTTCACATTGAATAACATTTTTCTAAAATCGAAAACTTCTAGCAAAGTAGATATTTTCCCTGAAAATGGTACTAAAGTGGAAACGAATCTGTTGATATTTTTTCAAATTTTTATTTCATTAGGGGCATAATGCTCTCATGTGCTCTCTACGAATAGTCGTTTTGTGATGCATCGCGATGGCACCCTGTTTATTGAGCTTACTGAGACATTAAGTGCACATCACGGGAGTGCGGCAAATCTCAAAATTTGAAGAGGTCGGCAAATTCGGAAAATTGGGCATATTTGCCGCCCCTGGACGAAAGCTTGCTATGTGCCAAGTGAAAGATATATGTTGCATTACTAGAATGTCCAAATATCTTGCCGCTAAGCGGTATAAAGTTGCCCATGTATTGTGCAATCTATATCTGTAACTTGGCACATATCGACATACATGTTATCCACCTTTTCACTGCCGCCCAACTTCCAGATTATTGAAAAAAATTATCGATTTTTTTTTGCAATTCTTTCTGAAATCAAAACCTTTGTATGGGTAGAGGTAATAGGCAGTGAGTTTAATGAAATTATTAAATTCCAAATTCAGAAATAGCTGATTCTTTTCAATTTCAGATGATTCAACATCTTTCCAAAGTTCCGAAAATGCTTACAAAAATTCATTTGAGCGGCGTAAAAAAATTGCCGAAAATGTTCTAAAAAATGCCAAATATCGTCGAAAGTTCACAAAATGTGTCTAAAGTTTCCGAAGACGCTGAAGGTTATGAAGGTTATTGAAATTGTCGGTAACAGTCAAGTTTGTCGAAAAAGTTTAAAATAAATAGTTGGAACATCTGAGAGCAACCGACTTTTGCCGGAATGGGCTGGCTGCATCCATAAAGCTTTTAAGTTTAGTTTCAAAATATCAAACAAAAGTTTTTGGCGTTTTTAAAGCCCTAATCAATAATATTATTGAAATCAATATTTACAAAAAAACCAACAAATAAATAATTAAAATAGTTAGATAAAATTAATCCTCTTTCATTGAACTCCTTCGTATCCTCCGTCTCTTCCTTTGCTCCACCAGTCGAGTCAACCCTGAAAGACAAATTCAATATAAACATAGGATTGATTTGAGCTTTTTTGAACAAAAGCCAATAATTTGCAATTTCTCACTCAAAATTTCGAATTCCCGCTCTTTCTAATGCTAAACAACGTTCTGGACATGCAGGAGCATCGAAAAGAGCACCCTCATCGGAAGTTCCGATTCGGAACCTCAGAGCATGGTTTGAAAGTAGCAAAATAAACTTACGTGTCATCATAAATCGTTCGTTTTGAAGAATTCAGAATCGAGAACTAATCAAATTTTTGATATTTTCAAATCAAATTTGGAAAAACAACACATTGCGCGGCAGGAGTTCACGGTAAAATGTAATTTTTTTCGAATGAAATTTCAAAAGAAAATATCGATTTTCATCGCTAAAAGTTGTACTGTTTTCCTTGATTTTCTGAAAACTATCCATTTCTGCAAACTGTGTGCGTAAAACCAAAACCTTGGATTTTAATAGAATCGTTTATTGATCGAATTTAATAATTGTAAGATACCAGTTAGTTTTATTCAAATCTCACGACTGTTCTCAAATCAATCCCATCAGTCTCTCTTCTTATTCTTTTTATTTCCACCCTTCGACGTTTTTGTATCCTCTGTTGACCTTTGTTGATATGAATATCGTAAGCATAAAATCTTCTGATAAAAAACATTATAAAAAATAGGAGCGTTTTAGAAAATTTAAATTTTTCGTTGAAAAATATTTTTTTGTTGGAAAATCCTCAAATAGTGTGAAACATTGGCAATTTCTTGAAGAAAAAAGTGTAAATTGACCGAGACTTTTTTTGATAATTGATATACTGTTAGAAAAAAAGACACATTTTGGAAAATTCAATAAATGTTAGGAAAAATCCAAATGTTTATTTTAGAGAAACAGTGAGCCTTACTTAATTTCCATTTATTTTATAAACAGTTCTGAGTTTTTTTAGCTAAAGGTTTCGAATATCTTTTTATTTCAGAAAGATCGAGATGATCAGCCGTTTCCTTGGTTCGAGATTTTTTTTACCATAATTCCAATTTTTGTGCTTTGTTTTTGCCTTCTGTGTAAGAGTAATATTTAGAAAACGAGGATCTGGCGGAATTAAAAAGTATCGTTGCCTTTATGAATCATGATAATGAATATTTGAATTATTCGAATGTCTACGTGTGTTATTTTTTGTGGAAAATTGATATAAACTAACTTAATTTCCAGTTAAATGTTATAATCTTTTAAAAGTATTTATAAATTTCCTTGACAGCAAAAAAATTAAAATTTAATATTTTCACTGTTTTTGACAGCTGAATTGCATATTTCGGGTATTTGTATCAATAAGAAGTTTCACTCCAAAGTAAATAAAAATTGCTTTTCCGAGTAAAGCCACTTGCACGGAAATTCGAATTTCGCATTTTTTTGGTTTTTCTCCTACTTTCATGTTGTTTCTCAAAATCTAATTGTAAGCAAAATTATACTTCTCTGGAGAAACAAAATTTCAGAATGAATTTAAAAATTTTTTAATGATAAATATTTTGTAGTTTATTACTGGTCGTCGGCCACAAACAAAATCTACAAAATAGAGTAAAAAATGACTAAGACTTGCGTTTTGGATGCTGTGATACAACAGTTATTGCAGAAATTCGCAACTTCTTTTCAGATTTTAGTAACTGTTTAGCCAAGTTTTGCCAACCTTAGAACTTTTCAGTGCCAATTTCTGAGAGAATCCCCAACTTTCATCAATTTTACCCAACTTTAAAGGTCTGCAAGAGTGCTTCAAAACCTGGGTTGGGAAGACTTTTGATGTTTTTTAGGATGACTGAGTGTAGGTTAACATTCAGAAAACCTTGGCGGAATGAAATGTAGACATTTTCTTGATCGACATAAAAATCTACACAATTTTTGGAGTAATTTTGCAGTCACCTATTTCAACGGCTCTTTTTTTTTAAAGTAGAACCTGTTATATATTTCCATTTTTTCTAAAACTTCATTGGTTTTCAAAGTGTTGTGAGTTCTAGTAAGCAGTAAAAATGACAAATGCGGAGACAATTCCAATTGACAGCGAGATGATCGAAGACTGATGACTTTGAAGAGAAGTTTGTTCCACCGGAGCTGACGTGGCCACATCCAATTTTGAATTCGATTTCTGAAAACAGAAAGTTCATATTGATTAAAATACTACATTAAGAATGCAAAAAATCTAAATTGTGCGCAATCATAATTTTTGTAACTAAACGTTGACTCTGAATTTATGAAATAAAATTGATCCGTCAGAGCTTAGCAGACTAATCTAAAGCTGTTTGAAAATCACCTTCATCGAAGTAGTAGGGAATGTAGTTGTCACCGTGGTTGTGGGTTCAGGAGTCGTTGCTGTAAATTGAGTTTTTAACAATTTGAATGAAATTGAAGATTCAAAACATACTGCAATCGGCATCAACAGGCTTGTCACAACCTTCACCAGAGAGTCCTAAAAAAAGTGAATGATTTATCGAATTGTGAAAAATTAAAACAAACTAGGACATCTCAAGTCTCTAAACTCAAATTCATCAATGCACAGGTATTTTGCTTCTGCCTCAGTCATTGCTTAAAAAATATTTTTGGAATAAAAAGTTAGAAAATTGTCATACTCGTATTGTGATTGCAATCATGGTCGGTGTCTTTGTAACACCCTGCACCAATATCCCCTGCAATTATTTTTTTCAATAATAGAATCACATTGTCAATTTTTGGCAGAATAACACACCACTTTTTACAACGCATGCCCAAATCCATTTCTTTATTTCAGCGTGATGCAACTTGCAGAGTGCGCGGTTTGGATAAATAGGCAAGAATCCTGAAAAGTATATTTTATCGACTTTTCAGAAATTAGAAAATTTGTTGAATACCAAGACGCATTGAGTAACATTGGCAATCATTGGTATACTTTTTGCAGAAATCCGTGCCATATGATGCTGTCGGTGGGATAGCTGAAAATTGAAAGCTTTATTCAAAGTACAGAAAAAAACTATTAAACTTACGTTTTACACACGCAGGATCACCTGCTGCATAACACACTTCTGGATCTGAAAAATCAATAAGTTCTAAAGAGCATGCTGCCTGAGAATTAAAATATTTCAGAGATAGATTCAGATGGATTGACATTAGAAATAATCACTGTACAACGACGAAAATTTTCTGAAATCCTGATAGAAGCATAGGCTTAAAACAGTTATTTTCAAAATCAGCAGGATAAATTATCGATTTTCCTGATAACAAACCATGTGTTGTATTGACATTATTGCACAAGTTCCTATCGGCATGCTTTGGTGCGATAGTACAGTACCAGATCGTTCCTAAAAATATAGACGTATATTATGAAATGAATATAATGAAACGACTGATTTCCTACCCGGACACCTGTGATCTTGCTTAAAATCCTGACACTTTTGATTAATTTCCTCCTGTTTGAGTGCTGAAATTATAAATTAGGGAATATGTTCAAGAATAACTTACGGAAATGACAGTCCTTATCAGTGATTTTGAGACAATTATCACCTGGTTCACTCCCTGAAAAAAATTGATTATTCTTTAAAAATTGTCGAGTTCTCATTTGAAAATTATAGAATTTATTCAATATAAATACAAAAACTGAGAGATCTTATTCATTTTTTTGTAAAAAAAACATTTTCTGAAAACGATCAGTTTTTGAAATCAATGTGTACCTGGGCAACGCGGGTCTTTTTTGTTCGCATCCATATTACAATATGAAGTTCCATCTGATGAATCGGCTTCGAAAACTGAAAGGTAATTACATTTTTGTGTGAGTTTCTTGTATTGCTCCAACTTACCACACTTTTTATTTACTGATGGATCGCATGGTTGTTTTTTGGTAGATGTGTCTAAAATTTTATAGTAATTTATTATGTGATTTCTATTCAAAAGTATTAACAGCTAGTCTGATTGACAATGTTTTATACGATTTTTGAAAAGTTAAAAAATCTCCGTTGTCCCCTAATTCCTATTTGAATCAATTGGGTTTGTGCGATGGTGGTGAAATATTTTTGAAAATATTTACCTTTACATGTACCGAGGGGGCGCCACCTTTGCTAAACTATACAGCTTTACAGCTTTTGCTATACAGCTCTCAGGCAAACGATACCACGCAGGCGCGCGCTCCCATCAAGCAGGAGATGGCGGGCTCTGGCATGGTGGGAACGCGCGCCTGTGTGGTTTCGTTTGCCTGCGATAATGAGGCTGTATAGCAAAAGTGACGCGCCTTTTCGAAAGGCGCCCGTAAGGCGCCGGGAATTTTCTCCCACCGAGCGTTTAAAATTGACAGAATTTGATTTAGGTACTTGCTTTACGCTCACAACTTAAAAGTGGTCTAATGTTTTATAAAAATATGACAACGCTAATTGCTTTTATCACATTTTTCGAAACGAACCTTGACGTTTTCCGATGCTTTTGAATCCAATATTCGAATCCTTAAACTGAAAATCAGTGCTCTTGGTACCAAAATCAACATTTTCATGAACCGTCAAAGCGTCCAAATTTTGAGGCATTGCGGTTGTTAACCTTAAAAACCTTTAAAAACCTTGGTTAAAAAATAGAAGATTCAATCAGTTCTTGATTTTGATTTTTTGAAAGTGACGGGTTCCCTTCGAAATTTCAACTCAGTCGTGTGATTAAGTAAGTTTTCAATTTAACAAACTAGATTTATCGTGGTCTTCGATATTCAGAGAGAATTTTCTAAATTTTTTTCTGCACTTTTATGTTATTGACTGAAATTTTGCAGGACTCATAGAAAAATGGCTCATCATTGCACTGATTTTCAGTTTAAGGATTCGAATATTGGATTCAAAAGCATCGGAAAACGTCAAGGTTCGTTTCGAAAAATGTGATAAAAGCAATTAGCGTTGTCATATTTTTATAAAACATTAGACCACTTTTAAGTTGTGAGCGTAAAGCAAGTACCTAAATCAAATTCTGTCAATTTTAAACGCTCGGTGGGAGAAAATTCCCGGCGCCTTACGGGCGCCTTTCGAAAAGGCGCGTCACTTTTGCTATACAGCCTCATTATCGCAGGCAAACGAAACCACACAGGCGCGCGTTCCCACCATGCCAGAGCCCGCCATCTCCTGCTTGATGGGAGCGCGCGCCTGCGTGGTATCGTTTGCCTGAGAGCTGTATAGCAAAAGCTGTAAAGCTGTATAGTTTAGCAAAGGTGGCGCCCCCTCGGTACATGTAAAGGTAAATATTTTCAAAAATATTTCACCACCATCGCACAAACCCAATTGATTCAAATAGGAATTAGGGGACAACGGAGATTTTTTAACTTTTCAAAAATCGTATAAAACATTGTCAATCAGACTAGCTGTTAATACTTTTGAATAGAAATCACATAATAAATTACTATAAAATTTTAGACACATCTACCAAAAAACAACCATGCGATCCATCAGTAAATAAAAAGTGTGGTAAGTTGGAGCAATACAAGAAACTCACACAAAAATGTAATTACCTTTCAGTTTTCGAAGCCGATTCATCAGATGGAACTTCATATTGTAATATGGATGCGAACAAAAAAGACCCGCGTTGCCCAGGTACACATTGATTTCAAAAACTGATCGTTTTCAGAAAATGTTTTTTTTACAAAAAAATGAATAAGATCTCTCAGTTTTTGTATTTATATTGAATAAATTCTATAATTTTCAAATGAGAACTCGACAATTTTTAAAGAATAATCAATTTTTTTCAGGGAGTGAACCAGGTGATAATTGTCTCAAAATCACTGATAAGGACTGTCATTTCCGTAAGTTATTCTTGAACATATTCCCTAATTTATAATTTCAGCACTCAAACAGGAGGAAATTAATCAAAAGTGTCAGGATTTTAAGCAAGATCACAGGTGTCCGGGTAGGAAATCAGTCGTTTCATTATATTCATTTCATAATATACGTCTATATTTTTAGGAACGATCTGGTACTGTACTATCGCACCAAAGCATGCCGATAGGAACTTGTGCAATAATGTCAATACAACACATGGTTTGTTATCAGGAAAATCGATAATTTATCCTGCTGATTTTGAAAATAACTGTTTTAAGCCTATGCTTCTATCAGGATTTCAGAAAATTTTCGTCGTTGTACAGTGATTATTTCTAATGTCAATCCATCTGAATCTATCTCTGAAATATTTTAATTCTCAGGCAGCATGCTCTTTAGAACTTATTGATTTTTCAGATCCAGAAGTGTGTTATGCAGCAGGTGATCCTGCGTGTGTAAAACGTAAGTTTAATAGTTTTTTTCTGTACTTTGAATAAAGCTTTCAATTTTCAGCTATCCCACCGACAGCATCATATGGCACGGATTTCTGCAAAAAGTATACCAATGATTGCCAATGTTACTCAATGCGTCTTGGTATTCAACAAATTTTCTAATTTCTGAAAAGTCGATAAAATATACTTTTCAGGATTCTTGCCTATTTATCCAAACCGCGCACTCTGCAAGTTGCATCACGCTGAAATAAAGAAATGGATTTGGGCATGCGTTGTAAAAAGTGGTGTGTTATTCTGCCAAAAATTGACAATGTGATTCTATTATTGAAAAAAATAATTGCAGGGGATATTGGTGCAGGGTGTTACAAAGACACCGACCATGATTGCAATCACAATACGAGTATGACAATTTTCTAACTTTTTATTCCAAAAATATTTTTTAAGCAATGACTGAGGCAGAAGCAAAATACCTGTGCATTGATGAATTTGAGTTTAGAGACTTGAGATGTCCTAGTTTGTTTTAATTTTTCACAATTCGATAAATCATTCACTTTTTTTAGGACTCTCTGGTGAAGGTTGTGACAAGCCTGTTGATGCCGATTGCAGTATGTTTTGAATCTTCAATTTCATTCAAATTGTTAAAAACTCAATTTACAGCAACGACTCCTGAACCCACAACCACGGTGACAACTACATTCCCTACTACTTCGATGAAGGTATAAAAATCAGCGAAGCGCAACAATATCAGTATTTTCCTGTCCTATTTGCTTCAAGTTTTTAACATTTTCTCTTTTTTTCTCACATCTAAAACAACCGGGTTTTTGCTGCGAGACATAAAAACTTAAATTTTTCAAAAACGAGGACATCTTTCAGAGGAGACCGCCACCACCACCGCCTCCACCAATACATGAAGCGCGACCAGAGGTTGGCAATTCGAATCAACTCAGAACAACTGCAGCATCTAGGAAGGATTTTGAGGTGAGAAACTTTAGGAAAATGCATGTATTTTTCCGAGAAAATCAATAATTTACAAAACAAAATTTAAAATTTAAAAACTTGATAAATCGATGAATTTTCATGAAAATACCGAAAAGTATATCTTGAAAAGTCGATAAAGTTTTGTAAAAATCGATAATTCTTGAGATAAACACGTTATTTGAAGTGTCCAATGATTTCCTATAAAAATCAATAATTTTGCAATATTCCAGCAGACGTCCACGTCAGCTCCAGCAACGTCAACATCATCAACAGCAGGAATCATTGGAGGAGTTGCTGCTTTGGTGGTGGTATGTGCTCTTGCAGTGCTCTTCTTCTTCTGCTGGAGAAATCGTAAGAAGGAGAAGCCGAATGTCATCAGGAAAGCACCACTTAGAGCACCTATCCGTCCCAGACAGTCTCCGAATCCGAATAGCAAGCCTACTACGGTATGGGTTGGGAGATATTTTAAGCACAAAAAAAAACTAAAACTATGATTTCAGCATCCATCTGAAAAGAGTGAAAAGGGCGGGGCAACATCTGCACCTCCAAAGAACACAGAAATGAGGGAGAAGCTTCTGGAGACTCAAGCCAACCTTCAGAAGATCCGGGCCCACATGAAGAAGAACGCTCTACGGCACAAATCGGACACTAGAACATCGAAGTTCAAAAAGATGGGAGCAATCTTCATTCTCATGGAGCCTGATGTAAGTTTTTGAGGCTCACGCAAAGAGCCTTTGGCTAGCCTACCTCATATTTTCAGAGACAACTGAAAAAAAATCATGTATGTTTTGCAGATTCTCACGCCGCCGGTACTTCCCAACGTTGCCCTCGACAAAGTGTTTTATGATCCGACATACAACGAGATGTACGATATTGGAACCGATGTTGATGACATCGAGCTGGATGCGTCCTTTATGGTGGATCCAAGCACAATCACGGAGGACGAGGCAACGAAGAACACACCATCGTAAAAGGGAACGGAGACAACAGAGGATACAAAGAAGCCGACGGGAGGAAATAAGAAGAAATAAGAAAAATTGATGGGATTTGATTTGAGAACAGATTTTGAGAACGTCAGAACAGATTTTTGAGAACAATATTTTACTAGATTCCGATTTTTTTGGCTTTACACATACAGTTTGCAGCTTTTCAGAAAATCGATATATTTCAAGGAAATCAGTGCAATTTTAGCGAAAATTGAGAATTTCTTATAAAGTTTCATTTGAAAAACATTTTATTTTAAAGTGAACTCTTGCCACGCAATCTTTTTTTTTCAAATTTGATTTGAAAATATCAAAAATTGAATTAGTTCTCGATTCTGGAATCTTCGAAACGGGCGATTCTTAATGACAAGTGAGTTTATTTTGCTACTTTGAAACGATGCTCCGAGGTTCCGATGGGGGTGCTCTTTTCGATGCTCCTGCATTTCAAGAGTGTTGTTTAGCATCAGAAAGAGCGGGAATTGGAAATTTTGAATGAAAGACCACGGAGTTATTGATTTTCTGTTCAAAAAAGTCCTAATCGATTCTATGTTTATGTTCAATTTGTCTTTCAGGGTTGACTGGAGTGGTGGAGCAAAGGAGGAGACGGCGGATGCGATGGAGCCAATGGAAAGAAGATTAATTTTAATGAACTATTTTAATTATATATTTGTTGGTTAAAAAAAATATTATTGATTAGGGCTTTAAAAACGCCAAAAACTTTTGTTTGATATTTTGAAACTAAACTTAAAACTTTATGGATGCAACGAGCTCATTCCGGCAAAAGTCGGTTGCTCTCAGATGTTCCAACTATTTATTTTAAACTTTTTCGACAAACTTGACTGTTACCGACAATTTCAATAATCTTCAGCAATTCAGCATTTTTGAACGAATTTGTTAATTTTGTCGTCTTCGGAAGTTTATGACATTTTTTTCCAACTTTTGAAAACTCTCCGCAATCGGCGGCAATTGTCAACAGCTTCAGACATTTTTCTCCATTTCCCGCAACTTTCGGCAGTTTCAAGCAGTTTTCGACAGCTCATAAAAGTTTTCGCTTATTCTGGAAATTTTTCGGCAACTTCGCACATTTCCTCAGCTTTCTATTTTTAGTTTTTCCATAAGTAACGGGAGACTATGGCCTCCATGAGAAGAAGGCGTGCTTTCAGGGCCTGGCGCCTGCCTCCAACCTGCCCGCCTCACGCTGCCTCGCCTCATCTCTGCACTTGGGCGAGAAGTCTGCGGATTGATGTTTACGTCGCGGCCAACACTTTTCTGGTTCAGCGCCGCACTATAGGGCTATACAGGAGGCGCGAGGCAGGCGGAGGTCGGGCGCGGCTCGCGCTTCGGCGCCTGCATGGAAGCCCTAGCCAGTTTCCCATAGTTTCTGCAAACATTGGCCAACTTGCTCCCAGTTTTCGATAACTTTCATCAGCTTTTGCTCAATTCTGGCAATTTTTGACAATAACAAAAGACTGTTTGAAAGAACATTCGCCAACTTTAGATGTTCGTTTTATATTTTGAAGACGCTTGCCAACTATCACTAATTAAAATTTCCGGCAAATTGTCGGAGTTTAAAATGTCCGGCAAATTGGCAAGCCGGCAATTTGCCGAAAACTCTCTCCTCAAAATGCACGTTGTGTCAGAAAGTCTCATCGCGGTTTGATCTACAAAAAATGCGGGAATTTTTCACCAGAGAAATTGTGACGTCAGCACACTCTTAACCACGCGAAATCAGATGAGATGTCTGCGTCTCTTCTCCCGCATTTTTCGTAGATCAAAGCGAAATGGGACTTTCTGACACCACGTGAAAATGTGTGGTGATGAGTATGTTTTATCAGATAATATAAAAGTTATCAGGGAACCGAAAAATCATATGAAGTGCTTTTTTCTTTTAAAAAACTATTCAGCATAGTCATATTTATCAAAAAAATTATTTTTTTAAAGATTATTTTTAAGAAATTCAGAAAATGCATCTAAAGCTTCTTTTCAAAAATTCAAAAGTACCGGAAAATCATATAAAGTGCTTCTTTTTTCTTTTATAAAACTGTTTAGCATAGTCGAATATACCAGAAAATACCAAACAAAGTATGCTATCTTGTACGAAAGATTATTTTAAAAAATTCAGAAAATGCATCTAAAGCGGTTTTTTTTCAAAAATTCAAAAGTACCGGAAAATCATAAAAAGTGCTTCTTTTTTCTTTTATAACACTGTTTAGCATAGTCAAATATACCAGAAAATACCAAACAAAGTATGCTATCTTGTACGAAAGATTATTTTAAAAAATTCAGAAAATGCATCTAAAGCGGTTTTTTTTCAAAAATTCAAAAGTACCGGAAAATCATATAAAGTACTTCTTTTTTCTTTTATAAAACTGTTTAGCATAGTCGAATATACCAGAAAATACCAAACAAAGTATGCTATCTTGTACGAAAGATTATTTTAAAAAATTCAGAAAATGCATCTAAAGCGGTTTTTTTTCAAAAATTCAAAAGTACCGGAAAATCATAAAAAGTGCTTCTTTTTTCTTTTATAACACTGTTTAGCATAGTCAAATATACCAGAAAATACCAAACAAAGTATGCTATCTTGTACGAAAGATTATTTTAAAAAATTCAGAAAATGCATCTAAAGCGGTTTTTTTTCAAAAATTCAAAAGTACCGGAAAATCATATAAAGTGCTTCTTTTTTCTTTTATAAAACTGTTTAGCATAGTCGAATATACCAGAAAATACCAAACAAAGTATGCTATCTTGTACGAAAGATTATTTTAAAAAATTCAGAAAATGCATCTAAAGCGGTTTTTTTTCAAAAATTCAAAAGTACCGGAAAATCATAAAAAGTGCTTCTTTTTTCTTTTATAACACTGTTTAGCATAGTCAAATATACCAGAAAATACCAAACAAAGTATGCTATCTTGTACGAAAGATTATTTTAAAAAATTCAGAAAATGCATCTAAAGCGGTTTTTTTTCAAAAATTCAAAAGTACCGGAAAATCATAAAAAGTGCTTCTTTTTTCTTTTATAACACTGTTTAGCATAGTCAAATATACCAGAAAATACCAAACAAAGTATGCTATCTTGTACGAAAGATTATTTTAAAAAATTCAGAAAATGCATCTAAAGCGGTTTTTTTTCAAAAATTCAAAAGTACCGGAAAATCATAAAAAGTGCTTCTTTTTTCTTTTATAACACTGTTTAGCATAGTCAAATATACCAGAAAATACCAAACAAAGTATGCTATCTTGTACGAAAGATTATTTTAAAAAATTCAGAAAATGCATCTAAAGCGGTTTTTTTTCAAAAATTCAAAAGTACCGGAAAATCATATGAAGTGCTTCTTTTTTCTTTTATAAAACTGTTTAGCATAGTCGAATATACCAGAAAATACCAAACAAAGTATGCTATCTTGTACGAAAGATTATTTTAAAAAATTCAGAAAATGCATCTAAAGCGGTTTTTTTTCAAAAATTCAAAAGTACCGGAAAATCATAAAAAGTGCTTCTTTTTTCTTTTATAACACTGTTTAGCATAGTCAAATATACCAGAAAATACCAAACAAAGTATGCTATCTTGTACGGAAGATTATTTTAAAAAATTCAGAAAATGCATCTAAAGCGGTTTTTTTTCAAAAATTCAAAAGTACCGGAAAATCATATGAAGTGCTTCTTTTTTCTTTTATAAAACTGTTTAGCATAGTCGAATATACCAGAAAATACCAAACAAAGTATGCTATCTTGTACGAAAGATTATTTTAAAAAATTCAGAAAATGCATCTAAAGCGGTTTTTTTTCAAAAATTCAAAAGTACCGGAAAATCATAAAAAGTGCTTCTTTTTTCTTTTATAACACTGTTTAGCATAGTCAAATATACCAGAAAATACCAAACAAAGTATGCTATCTTGTACGGAAGATTATTTTAAAAAATTCAGAAAATGCATCTAAAGCGGTTTTTTTTCAAAAATTCAAAAGTACCGGAAAATCATATGAAGTGCTTCTTTTTTCTTTTATAAAACTGTTTAGCTCTCAGCTTTCTTCTTTCTCCGGAGTCTCTTCGAACCGCCAGCTTCTCCTCCACGATCGACTGGCTGACGACGTTGTCTGGGCCTTCTTCTTCGTCCTCTGCAGCGTCTTCTTCGTCATTCGTTGGATTTGACACTAAAATCCTTGCGTTCGGAGCCATGCAACTGTTTGAGATCCGAACCAATTGTCTTCTCTCTCGAATTTCGCATCGACCATCAGAACCACGTCCTTTTTGTTCCAAATAATCGATCGGTTGAACCATTGGCGCACTCTTCAGTATCAGCTTTATTTCACTCTTCCGCTCGTTTCCATAGAAACCTCATTCCTTAAATCTCGAAAACTTCGATCTCGATTCTCCTTTGAATGCTGCTGCATCGTCCTCAGTCATCGACACAAGAGCATCTCCTTGATATTTGCTCGAAAATCTCCGCTGGGATCTTCATGTGCATCCTCCCAGCCACCTCGAACTTCTTCGATCAGAAAAAAAAAATTTCTAAAATTCTTCAAAGATTTGCGTTCAAAATGTTGAACCTCAATGGTTTTCAATCACCTTTCTTAACGGAAAAATTTCTGTCTCGAAAATGTATGATTAATGTGGAAAATAAAACCGGTTCTGAGACCGGGAGGAAGAAAACAAACAAAAATTTACCTTACTCGACAGGATGACGTCTTTCTTCTTCCGCTTCCACAATCAAATATGCTGAACTGCATTACGCTGACTCGCCACATCCGATGCTCTTGGATCCTCCGTTGGCGATCAGCAAGACTTTCCAAAGTCAGGTACGGCAAAAATAATTGCCCAATCCATACTGGATTCTTTTACAGCGTTACAGACGCTGTATCGATTTTAAAATCACACACTGACACATTATATCAGTTTTCACTTTGTCAACTGGCTTCACGAATAAAGGCACGGTCATGATACCGCAATATTTTGAATGAAATACTTACATTAGAATCTTAGATTCTTCCTGCGTTCCTCCGCTAGCCATTGACCATCGACTTTCCGTCTTCTTGATGCTCTGGACCCGATCCTCGACTGCCACTTGTCTTGATCTTCATGTGAACTTGTTGTTCCGTCCCGCATCCTCTTCCACGACCGACCTCCGATCGTATGAGCTCCTCGATTGCTCACCGAATTTCTTGTAGAAATACATCCTGATTTTCGCCACTCTTGGGTCTCCCAAAGGACACTTGAGAAATCTCATTTCTCTACCTGTATCATCATCTCTTGCGACCTTCTTGAACAAACTTATCGATTGTCTGAACAAGATGAATATAAACTGGAATTTTTCCGCTACTGACAACGGACTCACATCAGTAACGAAATTATTGCATTCGAAACCCGTGAACTCATCTCTCACGATGATTTTTAATTATTTTCCCATCGAGCTACCTGCTGTCAAACATACTCCTCTTATGCTGACACGCCCCATCCGACGCGGTACTCGGTTTTGCTGCTTTTGCAACGATTGATTTCTCGAGGACTCCTCGATCATCTCACCTCCTTCTGCGCCACCTGCGCTTCAGGAATTAACAAATTTTCCTCCACCTCTAACACCAATTATAAAATGCACGGAATTGAGTCCGCAGAGTGAGACTCTCACAAGCCTCACTAGAAATTTTCAAAAACAACCGAAACCTTCAGTTACCTGACTCTCCAAATCCTTTATGCGAAACTCTGACCAACTCGTTAATCATCACCGACGCCGCTTCAGCCAAATGCCACGTTGAAGCACAACCAATCTCCATCTGAGTTCGCTCCACTGCATACCGGTCTTCTTCAGGAAGGAAATTCAGCTCGGCGGATTTGCCAGTCTGCCACTACTGCATCCATGAGCACGAAACACTATTTTTAATAGAGGAGAACCCGTGCGGAGACGGTTGGAAAGTGAATTTGAGTTGGAGCTCGAAATCCTGATTTGTGGCTAATCGGTCTTGAAAAATGAGACACTACTCAAACCCGTCTGCAACATTTTATTAAAAGTTTTTCCTAAAATAAGAGGTAAACATAATGAGCGAAAATTGTTAAATTTTGACCCCAGAGTGCTAAACATATTTGATTTTAACACTCCCCGACGAAGTTACGAAATCCAGATGTGTGAATACTTCCCCTGAGGAGGCAGGGAAAGCATTCGATGTGACCCTACAGCGGTGTCGTGCTTATAAGATAGATGGTTCTCTTACCAGTACGTCAGGTGTACTACCCCTAACTTCAGCCGACCTTCACTAAACTGACCTTACTTTCCACCGAATCCATCGTCGCTCGACTTGCAAATGTGCTCCTAAGCTTCCCGAGTGTTAGCTACCAATCCATTGAATCCGAGAATCCTCTTGAAGATACAGCACGAGAATAGCGACTAATCGCACTGCCAGAATAATCAGAAAACGGGAAACGGTAAAACGAGAAGAACATTCGAGGGGACTACTTTTAAAATAAACGAGAAACTAAAGCTGGTGGATCGCAACTACCACTGATACGCGTTAGCAAAAATCAGTGACACTCGCTGACTACCAGTAAAGGTTTAAGTGTTCCCCACAGTTTATCTTTATGACAAATGCAGTTGTTGCATCCCATACTACACCCAAATTCTGTGGAAAGTGAAGAGGTAGGCTGGAATTTTGTAGAAATTGTTGGAAAACTTAGACTTTTCAGGTTCAAACTCGCAATTGAATAATTTGGGACAATTTGTAAAGTTTCATTTGAACTTGTGACTATTTATCAGAATCACAAACTGGCCCATGTTTATGTACAATTCTCCGTGACTTTTGCTAATCAGTGAAATTGTAAGAAGTGTATTAACGTATTAAATGGGATCTAGGTGAAAAGATCAGTTCTAACATTCAAAAAGACTATTATCGACTACAGCAGTAAATGTAATTTTCATTAATATTAGTGAGTGTTTTGATTGTTATAAACTCGAGAAAGATTAAATCACAACATATTCAAACACAATGCGTAAACGTTTACAGATGAGCAATTTTTTAGAAACCGCTTTTCCTCGTCCCTCGTTCAAAAAATAAGTTGCAGTGTAGTTGTTTACTCTCAATTTCGACATTTTTAAAATACATAAATCAAGTTAACAAGTTCAACAAGCCATATTATTCCTAACAAAATAACTAAAATTGAGAACATTGAAAAGGTCTGAACGTTTCGTTTGGTTATAAAATAATTTAACTGAACTTCTAATTGAACCGATTAGTAAAATAATTTCTCCAAACCGTTCTGGATCATTTCTGTGTTGTAGCATTTCTGTTAAACATTTTGCTCGAGATTGCTGTGAGTTTAGTTGCACTTCGCCAGGAAACGAGGCTGGAATCAGCAAAAAAATAAGTTAAGTACTCATTAAATTTAGAAAAAAAACTAACAAGACAGCAGAAGCAATGATTTCAGCAGGCCACATTCATATTCATCTAGTTCTAGACGTTTCAATGGCTGACTGATATTTGCAATCAACTGGTTGACCAAGTCAGCACTGAAAAACTTCAGACTAAAAGTATATTCAATTCAAGAACTCACTCAGAACTGTTGAAAAGTTGCTCACAATGCAGCACACTGCCATTCTGAAGTAACCAGCATTGTTCATCAGCATCGCGTGCCGTCTTGTAACCTTGATCAATAAGTGTGAATGCAATACCATATTCTGATAAAATATTCTGCTTGTCTACATGGCTTAACATTGAAAAAGACTCGAGTTGATTTGCCCATTCCAATGCATTTTGAAATCCTATATGTAGGCACATTGCACATTCGCTCGAGGTTGCAGCGTTATATTGCTTTTGGCTGAACTGAAGCAGTGGTTTTTGCAGAATTAAAGCATACCGATTGAAAATTATACACCAAAGGTGGAGTAGCGCCAGTGGGGAAATTGTTTAAAACTACTCCTTTGGTCCCAAAATGACCAAATATCATGATAAAACTTTTCAATACAATTTTGAAAACTTTTTATTTACTGTCAAAAAGTGGCAATTACTCAGATTTTGACACTCATAATTTTGGAAGCCGACCAAAAAAAAAAATGTTTTTTTCGACATTTTTTATGTTTTAATTATGTTTTAATTAAATGTATTAAAACATTGTAGGGGCCGGAACATGCGAGATTGGTTTAAATTTCCTCAAAAGCTCGTATTTTTCAAAATTTCGGCAATTTGCTAAAACTTTCAGCGGAAATTATGAAAAATCTAAATTTTTTTGAGTGTTTTATTATGATATTCCGTTGTTTTGGATCATTATAAGTGCATTTAGACAAAATCCCCACTGGCGCTACTCGACCATCTCGGCAAAACGGCCTAAATTCATAGCATACTCTTGCAACTTCTTAACAACAATTAGGCATTTTAGCTTTTAAGCAAACTTCTGCAGCTTTTCAGACGACTTTTGCAATTTCTTAGCAGATGTAAAGCTAAATTTCGCTCACAATCCCGTCGGTTTTCGCAAATTCTTAACAGCTTTTTACAAAGTTATATAAATGTTTTTATTAAGTTGCAGGAGTATGCTATGAAGTGAATGTTTCAGTATAAATTACATCCCTTTTATTTTTGTGTAATAGTTTGAAGGAATTCAATTTGAAGATATCAGTTGGTGTTCTACAGTAAAATTACTACACAAGCAGGGGTGTGTGGCAATCGGAAATTTTTACAGTTGCCAAACAAAAATTTTTCGGGCAATCGGCAACTCCGGCAATTGCGGAATGTTATGTTTCGGAAATTGAAAATGTTTCACCTTGTTTTTCAGTATTCGATTAGTCATTTTCTAACAGAAAGCGTTCAATCCAGCAAGGATTCAATGATTTTAAATATGAAAAGATAAAATTTGTATATGCTCTTAAATCTACAAAAATTATCAAATTTATTTTTCCGGCAGTTCTGATTTCCGGCAATTTTTTGGCAATCGGCAGCAATTGCCGAAATTGCCAAAAGTTTGATTGCGCCTTCCCCTGGTTTCGAGTCACTGCTGAATCTCGTTACTATGCTCTTATCGTTAGTAAGATTGGCAACTCACATTGTTCTGTGTTTCTCCCGAAAAACTAAAATTTTGAGCGCAAGTTAGCCGATGCTGCATTTAGTGGTTTTGTTGTAGTTGCAACAAACCACTCAAGTTTCTTACCTTAGAAACCTTCGGTTTTCTCGGCCCAATTTCGTCCCGTCGCTGAATGGCTGAAAATTGGCCTTGTTGGCTAGATTTAATATAAAACTAACCATTTGGATTCATTCCTACGTTCAGGCATTTCTGAAGTCGGCATGCACGGCATGTGTTTCTTGTAGCTAAAGAACACCGATTGGTTGTTATTGCGCTTCAAAACTCTTATGTAAATAGTTACCTATATTGATCTCGCAATTCCGATTCCGCAGGCAATACCACTTTTTCTCGCCGCAAGTCATTCTTCGGAAGAATACAAGACATCCGATACAAGACAAGGCTCCATACCGACTGCTACTCGCTTTCCCACCACAAACAGCGCATAGTTCAGAAGTTTGGCTTGATGGAGTGGAAGAAGAAGTTGTGGAGCCTAGGGATGACATTTTTTTGCAAGAGCTTCTCTCAATTGTGCACCTCACCCATAGCTCTCCTCTTTTTATTCGAAAATTCTAGGAATCAAACAATGGACCTTTTTATTTACTCTTGCTCAGTTTCTACATAAATTATCCGATTCGACTCGAAAATTAACATCCTAACAGTTGTTCAAACATTCTAAACATCACTGGCCAATAATTTTACACGTAGTTTAGTCATCTGTGGCGGAAATTTTCATTTATTGTCTATAAGGATCATTGTCTTTAACTGTATCTCACTATCAGAACAGTTGTTTGAAGTATATCAAACTACTAGGAAGACGGTGACTGTATAACAGTTTAAATGGTTCACGTACTCAGCAATTCGTGGCCACTTCTCAACCAATTTTAGCCACTTTCTAACATTCATTAGATTTCAACTATTTTCCAAACAAATTTTTCTGTATTCTAACCAACTTTGTTCACTTCTTAACCAACTTTCGCCAATCTTCGTCAACTCTCACCAAGTTTTTTCCAGTTGTTCAGAGCGTGAAAATACTGCCCAAATTAACCAACTTCGACCAATTTTAACCAACTTTTCCACGTGGCTAAAGTTTGTGAAGAAGTGGTTCCGACTTGCCAAGTGTAGCTGTTTTTTGTTTGTATGTCGTGGTTTTGTTACAGTCAATGTATTTTGTCAGATGTCATGATGGTAGTCCATGAAGCTTTTCATAGATATTTGCGGGGATAATTATACCATAATCATCAAGTTGTGGTAGGACCCTCATGTAATCTTCACCCTTAAAAATAGGCCTACCTCAACTTGCGCTCGAATTTAAAAGGTCATGTTGCCTGTGTAAACACTACAAAGATCTCTACCAGCTTAGTGAAGCAGAATCAAAATGGTTCAAAAAAAGAACGCCACCCCCAGCAGCCGATAGGTAGACAATACAGTAGTCTTTTAATGCAAATTGGGACAATTTTGGAATAAAATCAGCAATTTGTTAAAGACAACTGGAGTACATAAAGCTTTTTTTTAATTTTAGCATTCATTAGATTTCTAACCAAGTTTATACCACGTCAGACAAAACTTTGAGTTTTCTAGCGCAACCTATCTTACCATCTTACCAACGATTATTGCACTAGGCAACTTTGAAATTCGAAACTTAATTACAACTGAAAAAAAATTATTTTTTTGAAACTTCAAAAATTGATCTTCATTTTACACAGCGCCGCGTGATAAAAAGTTGGTGAAAGCTTAAAGTGAATGCCAAGTATTCTATGTATTCCCGTTGTCTATAACTTGATTTTAAAATAAGTCCTAATTTGTATGAAAAGAGTACTGTATTGTTTACCTACTGAGGGTGGCGTTCATTCTATTTTTAGCGTTTTTATTTTGATTTTTTTTTTGGGAGTGGTAGAGATTTTTGTGATTTTTGTAGTGTTTACACAGACTTTTTGCGAAATGTCCGTTTAAATTGAAAGTGTTTAAATTGGCTTAGATCTCATTTCAAAAACAAAGAAAAGCAAAGGCAAAGCCGGAAATACAGGAAAGAATTCGTTGAAATTGGACGGATCTTCTATTTAAGCTAGAATTTTGTAAATAATCCGCAAATATGCAACTTGGCGAAGAAAATTATTTCTGCAAAAATGGTATGTTTTGTCTCAGACACATCAGTAAACTTGTTGGGACACATTTGGACGGATGTTTGTGCGAAACTATGATGATCCTGAAGTATTAGAGTTTTCAGTATTTAAACTTTGTTATAGGTAGTATTAATAAATGGTCTCAAATATATGAAGTGATTTTCTTGGAAAAATGAATATTCAGATTTGAACAACGAATCACATGAAGATCATCTGAGTGTTGCTAATGCTAATGGCAACCACATCTCAACTTGAGAGTACTTCAAACTCGAAAACCCACGATTTTTGTTTGATTTTTTGATTTCATAATCCTTTCATCGTGTTTTTGTATACTTTTCAAATGCTTACAAACTTGTTGTCTGCACCGTTTTGAATGGTTACCTGAAGGCATTTCTAAAAGGGTGTGAAATGTCTATAAACAAAAATTTTGTGTTTTGATAGAGGAAACATTTATTGCATTTTTATAAATATGTGAAACAATTGTGAAGGTTTTCAAGAAACTGAATGAAATTTTTACTTTTTATTTAAATCTGGTGAATGTTTAATACATTGTATAATTCAAAATTCTTGTTTTAAAACAACTGGAAATATTTGCACTGCTGTTTTATCAACGCTGGTTAACATATAAAGTCATTCTGATCGTTTTATTTTTATTCATATCCATGCCTATTAGTTAAAACGTAGTTCACTTCTACAACACTTCCTTTACTTTTACGACTCATTTTCCACTGATAAAAAGGAACCTATGGAAAAATAGTGAATTCTTTGGTATGGAGGTGCTCTTTGCGATTATTTTTATGGTTCTTTTTATAGTATAACCTTAATCTATAAACGTTGAAAAGCAGCATTACATTTGTTGAATTTGAATTTTAATAAATGTCCTTTGGTTTTCAGTATTTAAATTTTATATGGGTAGTGTAATAAATGGTCTCGAATAAATGAATTTGCCCTATTCCGATTTTATATTTATTTCATAATGCTTCCAGCTATTTATTTTGCAATATCATGTATTTTTCAAAATAAACATGCTTGCAAACTCGCGGTCATCACTTTTTTGAATGATTTCCTGAAGCAATTTCTAAAAGGGTGTGAAATGTGTACTGTTGTGTGCTGATAGAGGAAAAATTTATTGCATTCTTAGGAATGAAATTAACTATTGGATAGTTGTGAAGGTTTTCAAGAAACGGGATGAAATTTGTGCTTTTTATTTGAATTTGGTGAACATTAAGTGCACTAGAGAATTCAAACTTCTTGTTTTAAAACGACTGAAATATTTGGACTCTCGTTTTATCAACCGTGGCTCACTTTTTAATCTGAAGAGCAAACATTGAAAGAGTTTCTTATTCGGACAATTGGCATTTTTTCTTTTTTTTCAACGATTTATTTTCCACGCATAACTCAACCTGATTCTATAGAGACATGTATGTTCCGTTTTTTTTTATGTAGGGAGGTATATTCAATTTGTGTTTCGTTTTATTGTGAGTTCATAACACAAACATATATGTTTCAGTTTCCGTGTTCACTTTTAATTTCTTAAATTTCTATTTTCATCTCAAAATAACATAGAAAATTTCAGATGGGTTACTCGCCAATAAAACCATCACAAAAAAGATTTGACCTACAAGGTATACGTGGTTTGGCTATAATTGCAGTTCTCGGTTTCCATTTTTACCCTGACACTTTTCCAAATGGATATTTAGGTGTTGATCAGTAAGTGTACCAATTTTTCTAATTTATGAAACTATAATTATTATTTTCAGATTCTTTGTATTATCTGGATTTCTTATGTGTATGCTATTAAAGAGAGCTGAGAAGGAGCCACCATGTACTCTGATAACTATATTCTATAGCAAAAGATTTAAAAGAATTCTACCACTTTACTACTAATCATATTTTGTTCCATGATTTGTCTCTATTCATTTTTCCCGGACATCGTAGTTGAAACAAATCAGGAATCTGCGATACGGGCTCTATTGTTTGTGTCAAATACTCCAAAAACAGAAGCACAGGATTACTTTATGATGGTATATAATTCCGATTTGATTGATACATCCTATAATTCCAGCTCACAAAAGCAATAGACATATTCACTCATACCTGGTCGTTGTCAGTTGAAATTCAATTTTACTTTTTAATTCCTTTCATCTTCCTGTTAGCCACAAAATTGCCATCAAAATTTGAAAATGGGTACTACGCATTTATAGGTTGGTTTTATAGGTACCTTATATATAGTATATATATATATACTTATATATACGTATACATACTTATATATATATTTATATAGGCACCTTCAAGAGCGGCTGAAATTGAATTTCCAGGTCCAAAAATGTACCCATAATATTACATTTAAAAAAATTCCTATCGAATGCTATGAAAATTCTACCGAAAATCCAAGATTTTTATTTTTGTTTTTTTAGCCAAGACTAGTCTTATATATTTATAGTCTTATATATTATATATAATCTTATACCTTCTATAACAAAGCTGAATTCCAGGAATTGTGTCATATTCTTTTTTCTTCTCATCCCCTCAATCGGTAGCATTCAATAGCGTTTTTGCGAGGATTTGGCAGTTTTCAATTGGTTAGTTGCGTGTTTTTTCCAAAATTTTTGATAGGTAGAAATTTTCAGGAATAATTGTGTATCTACTTGATTATTCTGAGCAGCAAAGAGGTGTGAAATACGTCGAGCTTACAAAAGAGACAGAAGCTTTTGAGAGCTTGCTCACTGATGACGACAGCAAATATGTTAGCAGTAAATCCAACACGCATTCTGAGCGTTGTGATCCTACAACGATCATCGCATATTTGCTATTAACCGGCCTAGTCCTCATAACTTTACTTCCAACCTCATTAGATGCGTCAGTTATAAGGTACAACCTCTTTTTTCTAATAGTTTTGTACATGGCTTAAGCAGCCGTCAGTATAATTTAATATTTCTGGCAATAAGAAAGTTTAATTTCGTTATTATTCTGTCCTATGTATATAAACATTTGCAGACCACTTGTGACTATTGGGACGGGATGTTTAATGCTTATATCTGAAGATAATGCAGTTCTGTCAAATAGAGTGTTAACCTACATTGGAGATATCTCATATTCACTTTATCTAATTCACTGGCCTATTTATTCCTACTGGAAGCTCACTTACGAAGGCAACAAGCTATGTAAGTCTAAATGGCAATAACGGAACTCCTTGTCGTGTAACAAACGCTTAGGATTAGATAAAACAATAGTAAAACGTTCAACTTTCATCTTTTTTTCAGTGCTTGTTGCTGCATTGCTCATCTCAATTCTACTGGCTGCCCTTATATTTGAAACTTTTGAGAAATGGTACCTCAAACTAACATCTACAAAACTTGCACTGCTCGTTGTATTACTATTCGCTCTGAATATAGTTCTGGTAGAACGTGATCAATTCGCAATTCAAAAGAAAGCTAACTTGACGTCGACTGACAATATTACAATTGACGATGTAATCCGACAGAACAACAACTGGAATAGAGGAGACACTGGGAATCTGTATGTGAAAAATTGTAAATATGAGCAAAACGGTCCATTTGGATGGTGCAATCACACGGTATTAGGATTGATTCAAAACTACCACATTAGGCTCATAGTTTAGGGTTTGAATGCGACTTCGAAATACAAATTAATGATCATTGGTAATAGCTGGACAGCAAATCACGGCACCCTGTTTCATCAAGAATGTGGCTACAAAGCAAACACAATTATACAGGGATCTTACTCAAGTGAGTCAAGTCACATAAAATTTGAAATCACTCTAATTTTTAAGAGTGTGAAATGATTTATCCCACCGAAAACCTGAAACACTGCAAAGAATACTACAACAGTTTCCAAGATCGCGTTAAAAAGGAAAAGCCAGATTATCTGTTCATAGTTTTTAGGTAGCCGAAAACAATTGGTCAGCTTTACTTAAGCTTCACTTCGGTTTCAGGTACATTTCCATCGGTGATCCCATGCCGAAAAATGTCACAAAGTTCCGAGACGACCCCATTTATAAATCTATGAAAGCTCAGTTACTCGGGTTTCTGTCGAATACAAAGTACATGGTTTACATCCTGAATGTCATTCCAGCACACAATTGGGACTTGACAAAGAACATCGGTAAATGGCTCAAAGAAGGGGTGAAGCCTCTAGAAGTTGAGGTACGGAGTAATGAGCTAAATTTCTAACACCCTCATATCACAAGAAAAATTTCAGAAACGCTTGGGTGATGAGGTAGGCAAGCCGTACAAACAGGCGACCTACGAAATGGCGCGAAAAAGATATGCGGAGCTAGTGAAAGAGTGTAATGGGCGATGTGCTCTTGTGGATTACAAGCTCGAATTCTATAACAATGCTACTAAAACCTATAAAATATTTGATGACAGAGGATTTGCGTACCTAACCTCAACATTACATTTATCACCACTTGGTTTGGAAAAAGTGCGGCATATTTGGACGGACGTTTGTGCGAAATTATGATGGTCCATGATGGCCAACTATGGAAAAACTTTAGTATTGTATTAAAATTATACATGGGTAATATAATGTAATGGATTGTTATGATATGATTGTAAATATAAAATCAAAAAATAAACGTGTAAAATTAAAACTGATCCTCGTTCTCATCATCCTTCACATTCCAGAATCGGGTTCTCATATTTTTAGCGTGTTTCTCGCACTTTCCACCATCGACACAGTGATAGCCGGCTGGGCAGCAAGTGTTCTCACAGCAGATGGCCTGAAATGAATATGGCTTGATCTTAGCCTAACCTAGGATCTAGGATCTATGTTTCTTTGTGTCAGATTCACTTTTAAATGGAAATTCATAGTGAATTGTGGATTTTCAGCATTTTCAAAGAGCTATTTTATAGTCAGGGATTTTAATAAAAACATGTTATCTAGACATCACAGCAGGAGGTGGAAAATCGTATCTGAAACTGAAAAAATGTTTTTATTGGATAGTTGTTATGGACTTTAATAAGCCAATTCTTTTATTGTGATATAATTGGTATATTTTCTGAATTTATGAAAAATAGAAAATCACGCATCAAGTTATGCAAAAAATCTGGATTCTGGAATTGAGGTGTGTCACCCCTGCTGAATTCTTCGAGTATCCCTACAGTACCTCAACGGTACCCCTATAGTCCCATATATTACCCGACAGCCGAAAACCCCCAAAACTTGCATCGGTATGTATGCACGGGATGTAATCTCAGAAACAAGCACAGTTAAGTATATTTTTAGTTAATTTACTGAAAAAACATAGTAGGAAACCTATTTATAAATTTTTAACTTTGTCAAGATTTTTCGATTTGGTACTGAATTTCATTGATTTCTTTTGATTTTTCAAACTGTCTAACATACTTTGAGCACAATTTTTGTGAGTTATTTGTTGTCACTACGTTAAATAAATTAATTCCGCACATTTGAACAATTTCGGGCAAACTTTGTGAAGTAAGTTAATTTGTATGTTTTCCAATCACAAACCTATTTAAAATTTAGGATTATTACTGATAATTTCAGAAGTTTGAAGTAAACTTTCGTTTTTCAGTTGAAAACGCTTAACGCTTATGAAATTCTCGTAAATGACCTGAACATTGACGTAGTTCCCTTTAGAATCATAAACATATATCGTGCTCCTTCTTGCACTTATCAAAATACTGTTAGATTAATTAGTAAAATTGAAGACCTTGTGGAACATCAAGGCAAAGTTGTAGTTGTGGGAGATCTTAATATTGGAGGTATCGACTGGGGCCTCAACGACTCTAAAACTAAATTAGGTTCTTTATTAGTAGATCTGTGCAAAAACTATAATCTGGAACAATATGTCAAAATGCCAACCCGCAAATCGAAAATACTGGATGTTGCTCTTTCTAATTCCGTAATCAGCAATTTAAACATCATGGCCCCAATAGGGTCTAGTGACCACAATACCATTAAGTTTACGGTGCAGCTCTTACAAAATATATCAGTCCCTAAGAAAATGATACCAGATTTTTCGAAACTGGACTGGCCCTGCTGTGCAACATACTTTGAAAACATAGAGTGGGGTAAGGTATTTGATACCCATTCCCACGTGAACGATATTTATGAATGCTTTCTAGGCCACATTAGAACAATGTTCTCTCAGGCAGTCCCAACTATGCCGATGCCAGAGACTTCAAAACCAGTGCCTCAATATTTAAGGTCTTTTGAACAAATGGTAAAAAACCAATTCAGCAAAACGATAATGTCGAAAACTATGAATGATTTTATAGAATATATTTACCTAGCGAGAAAATATAGAAAAAAGTTGCGGAAGTATCTAAGTAACCTGGAGGTAAAGTTATTTAAAAAAAAGGGCAATAGTAAGTTTAGTAAACACGCAAAAACTCTTCTGAAACCGCGAAACTGTAGTGTTCCAGCCCTGATAGATAATGACGAAAATGAAATTGTCTCTGAACTAGACAAAGCAAATCTTCTAGCATCCTACTTTGAAGCTCAGTATACAAATCAAAATAACACGAATTTTGCTCTAGATGATGATTTTGTATCAGATCAACCAATTCCCTGGGTTACTGATGCAGAAGTTCTAAAAGTGATCATGGCCTCGAAAAAGTCGTGCTCTGTAACAAGCGACCAGGTCCCATTTACTTTTATAAAAATACTATCGCCTCTCATCAGTAGCGTTCTGGCCCAGATTTTCAACTTGAGCATGATGAGAGGGCAAGTCCCGCACGCTTGGACCGAATCCATTGTAATACCTCTTGATAAAATCACTAACGCTAACAATCCAACCGACTTCAGACCCATTAGCTTGACCTCGCACTTGTGCAGAGTTTACGAAAGATGTATATTAGCAAAAATTGAGTTATTTCTAATAGATAACAAATTTTGGTCACAAAATCAACATGGATTCCGCCCCAAAAAATCAACGGTGACTAATATGTTAGAATCTTTGAATGATTGGTCTAAAAGTATTGATCTCGGAGAGCAAATCGATATCATATACCTAGACTTTTCCAAGGCTTTCGACCGGCTCCCACATGACTTACTTTTAGATAAACTCGTATCTTTAAGAATGAACAAAAATTTACTGATATGGTTGAATGAATTTCTGTCAAATAGAAGCTTTAGGGTTAGAATTGGGCAAACGCTGTCATCCAGAAAATTGGCCACCTGTGGCGTCCCACAAGGCGCAGTTCTGTCACCACTTTTGTTTGGTATCTATGTTAATGATATATCATCAATATTGCCCGAAAAAGTAGCATGTAAACAGTTTGCAGATGACACGAAATTGTATGTATCGACCCCTAAGACTGAAAGCGAAAACAATTTACAGTCTGCTCTAGATGCTGTAGTAGATTGGACAAGGGGATCAAAACTCACTCTAAACCAATCTGAGACAGTTCACGTCACAGTAGGAAAACGTAGAACAGATTTCAAATACCACCTAGACGGTTACCCTATTGAGCGAAAAGCTATTACCAGAGACCTTGGATTTTTAATCTCTGAAAAGCTGGATTTCTCTGAGCATTGGAGGAAATGTATCAATCTAGCTAAATTTCAACTGGCCAACATGTTCAACCAGTACAGTACCTCCAATAAGAAACTAATGATTCTCTTATACAAAACTTTTATCCGCCCTCGTTTAGAATATGGAACAGTAGTGTCTTCTCCGACAAAAAAATCGGATGAGAAAGCAATAGAGTCTGTACAAAACGCATTCACTAGGCGCCTTTATAGTAGAATCAAAAAAAGATATATTAATCCAACTGATAAAGATTACAAAACTGCCATGGAACGTAACGAACTATTCGACCTCCAAACCTTAAGCACGAGACGTAAAATAATTGACAGAATCCAAGTAATCAGAATGAATAATGGTAAAGTAGACTTAAAAACATCTGAGTTTTTTGAGCAACAAGAGACCCACACTCGTTCTAAAAAGAAATATATCTGGAGCACAGGTAAATCTAAACTTAGGAGACACTTTTTTGTCAACAGAACACTAGCCACAATGAAGCAACACTGATCTAATGTTACCTTATCCTCACTTCTATCCATCATTTATTCTTGCCTTTTATACATCGATATTTGTGTTTTTTGCTTCTTCTCCAATGTAGCCATTATTTTCTTCTCATCTCTTTTTTATTTTTGTTCCGTTTTATTTATGTAATTTATTTATGTAACCACTTGTGATGGTTTGTATCTATTTATGTGTGTTTTTTTTCTACCTCACGATATCTTACTATCGTAATAAATTAAATTAAATTAAATTAAAACTTTAGAAATGCCAAGTGCAAAAGTTGCTAAAATTTGGTAAAAAAGTTGCCAAAGTTGGGCAAAATAGGTTAAAGTTGGGATCGGCAAATTCCCGGAATGGATTGTTTCAGGCAAATTAGCAAGGCAAATCGCCGGAATTAAAATTTCCGGCAAATCGGCAAATTGCCGGAGTCGAAAATTGTCCTTTTTCTTTTAGCAAATTGTGGTTTTGCACATTTTTAAATTTCAAACTTTAGACTTCAATCGGCAAAACTGTACGCATCCTATGAATGTTCCTACATCTATATTGAAAAGCAAGCAAATGCTATGAAAATATCTGAAGAAAACGGGAAAAAAAATTCAAAATGGCACAGTCTCGAGTGTTTCCGTCTTATAAAAAATTCATCCAAAAACTTCCGGCAAATCGATGTACGGAAAATCGGCAAATTGCAATTTGCCGAAAATCAAAATTCAAAATTTCTGGAAAATCGGCAAACCTGCTTTAAATCTCAATTTACTTTGCAAAAAATTCAAAATAAATATCCCAAAAATTTTGAAATAAAATAGTTTTCAACATTTTTCAAGCACGAGTTATCATGTTCAATTTGAAATTTTAAGTTCGCGCTAATTGAAACCTGTGGACATTGCCAAAAATCTATAATTTTACTGGTTACTTTGCACTCCCGTGGGAATAATAAAAATTGAATAATTAAATAATTAAATTTCATCACGTAAAAATAAAATTAATTTAATTTTCCGTAAACTCTCGTTCTCGACCTTTTGCCAAATGTCAAATCTAGCCACGTGGCAAAAATGTGCATAAAAGGAGCGAAAATCGTCATAAATTCATAATTCTATCGATATTTTACTGTTGAAAAACAAGTTAATCGATATTCTCATCATTCTTGCGAACAATTATCGGAATAGTTCCAAGAATTGCAATGGAAGGTTAGTTTTGTTCAGGTTTTGTTCAGGTTTTTACAGGGTCTTGCAGCGAAAATCTGAAATTTTTTACGGAAAATGGCGTTTTCCACCAGAAAATCGATTTTCAAACGGCACTCCGTTATAAAGATAGCGCGCGTTGTTTAGTAATGTGATGCGCTTTGGCGGCAATTCAAATTTTGAATTTAATAATTTATCGTTGTTTTTTTTTTTGCAGTTCCGATCAAACATCGAGTGTTTCAAACGTTCATCCTCTTGATGGTCCTTGTTCAATTTTCAATTGGCTTGGGCAATTTTGCACGGGATATTCGTAATTTTGGCGGAGCCGGATCAGGAAACAAAACTTGCGATCCAAGCAGAGACAATGATTGTGGTAATTACAGCATACATGAAGACAAAGAAGGTGCCAGGTTGTACACAATGTTAATGTTATTAAAAATGCCATCTCAAATTGTAGACACCTGTCAGATAATGTATTTGTATAAAACGTGTTTAAATCCCACATGTCCATGTCACGTGGATATGGCTGTGCGGGAACCGGCAACCAAGTTGCCGGTTGCCGATTTTTTTGGGTTTGGCAACTTCGGCAACTGCCGATATCAATGTCAAACATTTTGAAGCTCAGAAAGAAACATTCAGAATGTCTGAAAAACGCTATAATTTCACTCTAAACGAAAAAAAAACGCTTAAAATTATAATTGCAACAAAAAATTTTGAAACCTGGTTGCCGGTTGCCGAAATGTTGCCGAAGTTTCGGCAACCAAAAGTTGTCGGCTGCCGAAAATTTTAGGGTTCGGCAACTTCGGCAATTGCCGGTTGTCGAAAATCTCGGTTGCCGCACAGCCGTACTTGCCTATGTCTCCCAATTTAAAGGGGGTATTCAAGTACTGTCGGAATATTAAAAAGTGTAAATAAGTTTCTTAAACTTTGATTTTACAGACTCTCCAGCCACTGTACCCTCTTCTACAACAAAAGGTAAAAAATCGATAATGTTTCACATAAATAAATAAATTTCTTTCAGCTCCAAGATATCGTAATAATACTACCGAGAGTCCTCCACCTACACCACCATCATCACCACCAGCCCCAGAAGGTATATACTCATTTTTGCAAAACAACTTTATCCCGAGAAAAATCAATAATTTACCGGTTTTTCAGGATGTCACAACGAAGGGAATTCAGCATGTGATACTGGTGAGTTCTAGATTACGGACAAGTTTGCAGACTGAAAAGTCTAGGATTTCTCAAAATTCAATATCATATTTAATTATTGATTTTCTTAAAAGTATAACATTGGAAATTGAGGCTCTGACAAATACGAGCAATTGTAAACCGAACTCAAAAGACTTGAGATGTCCAGGTTTGTTGTGATTCCTCAAGAAAATCGATTCTTTATTGATTTTTCTCAATTCCAGGTAAACCCTTATTCTGCAAATTCAAGAATTTTGATGCAGCAGAATGCAAGTGTTCAGAACCACGCGCTAAAGTCTGTAAAGAAGGTATGTCCTTCAAGCCCCAGGATCAGGCGGCAATTTGAATTTATATGAATTTATTGCAGATTTTGAGTTTGATGCTCAGAGAGAGTACTGTACGAAATCGGTCAAACATCCAAAAGACTTGAGATGCGAAGGTTTGTTGTGAAATGTCTAATGATTGTTGATTGATTTTTTTCAATTTCAGGCGAACTCTTATTCTTCAAATTCCACTGGAACACAACGGCTTGTCACTGTATAAACCACCAGCGTGACAGAGTTTGTGCACATGGTGTGTTGGTTCTTTTGCAAGAGGGACTTTTTAATTTTTTTTTTCAGACTTCCAGTCGGATGAAGATAAGAAATATCAATGCAATAAAAAGCCTACAGACTTGAGATGCAAAAAACAGAAACTCTACTGCAAATTTCATTTGGATGACAAGGATTGTCGGTGTTTTGAGTCGAATCAGAAGGCTTGTAAAAAAGGTGTGTCGGGATTTTATTCAAGCAACGATACTTTGAAATTTCCCTCTTCTATTTGGCGGCAATTTAAGTTATACTTTAAAAAAATATTGCAGATTTTCAATCGCCAGATGAGAGGGATCTTCAATGTAATTCATCACAGACTACACCACAGCGCCCGAAAGACTTGAGATGCAAAGGTTTGTTAAGCTCTAACTGTAGGAAAAAAAAATCGATAATTCATTGATTGCAAGGGAAAAACTGTATAGCAAATTCGAACGTGAACCGAGAGATCGCGTGGATGAATGCAAATGTGATAATCTGGAAGATGATCGTGTTGCTTGTAAAAAATATCCCGAGTTGGACGAGTCTTTCATTAATGATTTCTGTCTCAAAAACGAGAATGATCAGAGATGTCCAGGTTTGTTTATTCTAGTTTAAAATCCATAGATTATTTCCCTTTGCAGGAGGTTCGATCTATTGCGACAACAGCACGCATTTTCGTAACAGTAGTTGCTTGTGCACAACAGGGAATGAGACAGTTTGTGATAAAGGTATTCTTTTTCAAAGTTTCATAAGCCCTGCTATAGAGAACTTGTTTTGCTCTTGATAAGAGCTGAGAGCGGCCGAATAGTTAAATAAATTACAGTCCTTCCCTTCAATCAAAAGGCAGCCGTGGTACTAATGGAACGCAAAAGAATGCATCTCTTGAAGATGAACGATGTCCAGGTTTATTTTTATTCTGAAAAACTTTGAAAATTAAATATCGATTTATTACAGGAGGATCCATATATTGTAAAAATAACTCTTCATCTCCTGACTGTTTAACCACGATTGCTCCATCTGGTTAGTTTTAGAGGAATCAAAAAATGTCATAGAAAATTCTACATTTAGAAGACAACTCCACCACTACTGCATCCTCGACTGAAGCCACCACATTCTCGACAACTACTTCCGACGAGAAGACCTCAACGACAGAGAAGGTTTGTGGGTTGAACATCGATTGGGTGCCGTCGCTAAGAGTACTGTAGCTTCGTGGGCAAAGTTCGAATTGAACAGTCCAACAATGTTCAAACTGGACAGGCTCTGGGCCAAGTTCTGATCAACTCTAGATTTATGCAAAATTTTGTAGTAACAGAAGAATTTCTCAACGGAGCGCACATTCAGACACGAAAAATTTGATTTTCCAAATCTAAACCACTACTTAACTTTTTGAAATTTCAGACAAATCCAGGACCAGCACCAGGACCCGGACCAGGACCCTTTGCCTCCTCGCCATCTCCAAAGGATGTCACAGCGGAAGCACCGACTCCTCCTAAGACTACGAAGACTACACAAACGCCAGGTCGAACACTGCCGCCGGAAGAAAGGCAAGAAGAAACTGATCCTCTTGCGAATGGCCCATCGAACATCGAATCTGACGAGGTGTACAGCAATATGACTTGTTCGGTTAGTATGAAATTTTAATTCCGCTTTTATTTGAATCTAATCATGACTAGGTTTCGTTCACTTTGAAAATTTTCGGGTCTCGCCACGAAACTAGAGCGGTGAGGCCCAACTTTCTTCAAATTACAGAGGAATTAGTCATGATTATACTTAAATCGAAGCTCTTGACGAGCTGAATTCAAAATGGTATGTATCAAAAATGTAAAAAGCTTCATAATTGCAGATGAACGTCGACATTTGTGATGAGAATTACTGTAAGAAACTTGCTGCTGGAAGGAAGAAGGCTGACAGTGGTGATGGTGGTGTTCAGTTGTATCTCTGGATTGGTCTAGCTTTTCTCCTGGCAATAAATGTTGGACTTTTTGCTAAAAACTACAAGAAGTACTTCAAGAAGAAGCGAGCTGCTCCGGTGACTCCAGCTGCTCCGAAACCTGGTGCAAAACTTCGAGAGGCTCAGGCAAAGAAGGAAATTCTAACGAAGAAAAAGGTATGGATTTAGGAAATATTTTAAGCACAAAAAAAAACAAATCGGACACTAGAACATCGAAGTTCAAAAAGATGGGACCAATCTTCATTCCCATGGAGCCTGATGTAAGTTTTTGAGGCTCACGCAAAGAGCCTTTGGCTAGCCTACCTCATATTTTCAGAGACAACTGAAAAAAAATCATGTATGTTTTGCAGATTCTGCAGGCGCCGGTACTTCCCAACGTTGTTCTGGACAAAGTGTTTTATGATCCGACCTACTATGAGATGTATGACATTGGTTCCGACGTGGATGACATCGAGTTGGATACTTCTTTCATGGTCGATCCAAGCACGATGACGGAGGAAGAGGCCACCAAAAAGAGTAAGAAAAGCAAGAAGAGCTCAAAGAGCAAGAAGAGCACCGACAGCAAGAAGGAAAATAAGGATCAGAAGGAAGAGCCGAAGAAGGGAGAAGATGAGAAGACTAAGGAAGGATCCAAGCAGAAGAGTATCGAGAAGGAGAAGAGCGTGGAGAAAGAAAAATAGATGATTATTGATAGAATAGAACTCTACTAGAATAAAGAACTTTATAGTTCAATTTGTTTTATTGATTTTTTCTGTCACAACATTAAACACATTTGAAACATGCGGCTAACTTGGGCAAAAGTTGGGCAAGACTTTGGCCAAACTTTGATTCAGCCCGAACCCAAGCTTTTTCCCAACTTTTTTTGTTTCGTTTCAAACTTGGGTAGAAGTTTGGCAAGAGTTGAGTGCAACTTGGAGTGAACTTTGGTGCAGCCTGAAGCTCAACTTACCCAAGTTTAGCCAACTTTCGATCCAAATAAAAAATATTTGGGCAAAACTTGGGCAAGAAGCTTGAGCTAAATGCCGAGTTCAGCAAAGCAACTATGTAAGGGGTGGGTGGCAAAATCTCCTGTCGGCAAACTCGGCAATTTGCCGATTTGCCGTTTGCCGAACGTAACTTTGCCGGGAGTATTTAGAGCGGTTTTTTTTATAAGACGGAGTGTGCCTTTTTGAAATTTTTTCCCCGTTTTCTTCAGAAGTTTTCGTAGAATTTGCTTACTTTTCAAAATAAATGTACATTCATTCATAGTATGCGTACATATTTGCCGATAATTTTCGGCAAATCGGCAGCTTGCCGGTTTGCCGATTTGCCGGAACTGTGTATCATCAAATTGTGCAGTACCTTCTCACAAGAAACGAATTTTTGGTTTGAACTGTATGAAATATAATTAAATCTACTTTTCAAAATTCCACGGATGCAAAGGTCATCCGGCACGTGGTAGATTGAATTATCGATAAAAATCAATTTGAAAATTTAATCAGTTCTCGAAATTTTCGTTATGAGTTTCTGATTGATTATCGATTTTGGTGAGTTATCTTCATTCTCTTTAAGTTTTTTTTTTTCAAAAAATAAATGCATTTTAGAGTAAGAAAAGTAAGGAGAACAAATAAATGGCTGAGGTGGGATTGGATCAATCCCAGGCAATGGGTCCAGGCAGGATGAGCGAGGAAAAGGTCCCCAGAAAGAGCAAGAAGAGCAAGAAGGGGAACGACGGCAAGGACAATAAGGAGAAGAAGGAAAAGCCGAAGAAAGGAGAGGATGAGAAGACTAAGGAAGGATCCAAGCAGAAGAGTGTCGAGAAGGATGAGAGCGTGGATAAATAGATGATTATTGATAGAATAGAACTCTACTAGAATAAAGAAAAAGATTGAGAAGAAGTACCTCTGTTCAGGTTGAGAACTTAATTTATTGATAAATTAATAATATTGAATAAATACTTACTTTTCCCCCGGCGTTTACAGCTTTTGTAAAAAATAGCAAAGGATCTACTTACTATCATAGTTTTTAAATATAATACGTCGGACTATTCGGAAAACGAAATCGCTTTCTGGTTGAGCTCACAATATGCCGATTTGTGTAAAATTTCAATTCCGGCAACTTGACGATTTTCCGGAAATTTCAATGCCAGCAACTTGCCGATTTGCCGGAAATTTCAATTCCGCCAATTCGCCGATTTGCCGGAAATTTCAATGCCGGCAATTTGCCAATTTGCCGGAAATTTCAACCGGATTTCCCATAATTTTTTACCAAAAAAAATGATATTCAGCCTATCGAACGTTTTAATTTGCGTATGATCATGCTCTACTTTGCAGAAACTCGTGTTTTCTGGGTCTCGCTGCGAGGTTACTGTAGTTTCCGTGGCGGGACCCAATCTACTTTAGAATGGAGCGAATCGGGTCATGTTTATACTCAAATCAAAGCACTTTGCGAGCCCAACTCGAATTTCTAAACAATTTACAATTTTTTGTTTTTTTTTGTAAAATTTAAGGGAAACCCGGTTTTCACGCGAGATTACTGTACTTTTCGTGGTGGGACCCAACATTTTCAACTATTGAGAGCATTTTGTCATGATCATGTTTAATAGGAAACTTTTGGTAGACTGAACTGAACTTTAATATTAAATATTTAGTTTTTATTCAATTTTGAGGTAAAAAATATTGGGCAAAAATTGTTTTGAATTTTTTTGCAGAAATTTAACGTTTTAGTCAAATTCGTTGAAAAAAACTGATTTTCCCACAAATTTTTCATTATATTTTGAATTCAGCATGCCAAGAGCTTTAATTTAAGTATAATCATGAACCACTTTGCTCAAATTCCAGTTTTTTGGGTCTAAACGCGAGACTACTGTACTTTTCGTGGTAGGACCCAATAATTTTAACGTTTTAGTCAAACTCGAAAAAAGACTGATTTTCCTACAATTTTAAACAGATATTTTTGAATTTAGTCCACTGAAAACTTCAATTTTAATATAATAATGTTCTAATGTTCTCAAGTTCACAATTTTGTGTCCCACCACGAGATTACTGTAATTTTCGTGGCAGGACCCAATTTTTTTCTAAATTTAGGAAATTGGGTCATGTTTATTCCCAAATTGAAGGTCTCGGAAAGCTGGACTCGAATTTCAATGTAATTTTTTCAGTAACATTTTTTTTCAACATTTTTCCTATCTTTCCTCAAATTTAATATATCGGCTATTTTTCGGAATTCAAATTCAGGGAAAACATATTTTCTGCAAACTTTTTACTATAATATTCAAATTCAGCCCATCGAGAGCCCCTACTCTGCTGAAAGTCGAGTTTTCTGGGTCTCGCCATGAGATTACTGTAGTTTTCGCGGCGGGACCCCGCAATTTCCAATATCAACAAAACATAGTCATGATTATACTTAAATTGAAGGTCTCGGCAAGCCGGATTCGAATTTTCAAATTTCAGTGTGTAACTTACTAGTTGGGCAAAAAATTTTGTGTGAAAAAATTTATTTTTTCCAATTTATTTTTTGTCAAATTGCATTAATCGATATTTTTTTGGATTTTTGGATCCCCGCAGACGCTAAACGTACAAATTATCGGATTTGTCAGGTCCATGCATTGTGCTCGCCGAGTCCATTGTCTCCCCTTTCTCTCTCGGCACTCTCCACCAGTCTACACACTATTTTCATACATATTCCATTCCCCGTGACACAAATAGTGCATTCGTCCTCCACCCATTGATTCCAGCTACTGTGTCTGCGTCTCTCTGTTCTCTGTTCTCATGTTCTATGTCTTCTCTAACTTCTCTCTCTCTCTCTCTCTCTTTGCCCGCCCGCACCTCGAGGGTTTTCTTCTTTCAGTTTGTGTGTCTTCGGGACGAGACACTCGATTACTTTTCAGTTTTTTATATCGATTTTTTCAAAAATATGTAGATGAATAAGTAACACTACATTTTGAAATATTTCTGGAAAAAAATTCGAAAAAAAATGAAATTTTTTTAAGCGAATTTATATAGTAATTTTAAGAAATAGCAGAAGTAGTACTGCTTTATAAAACTCAAAAATATGCTAATATCCACGAATTTTACCAGAGTTTTTTTTTATTTAATGTTAGAATTTTCTCAGAATTTTTCGTCTAATTTTCAGAGAAAATTTGAATATATCTTTTAAAAAATAACCAAATTCCGGTTTTTTTGCTGAAAATTATAATTTTTTCCGACCTGAAAATTGGAAAAAGAAACACTGTTTTTTTTAAAGTTCTTCTTGAAAATCCAAATTAAAAAAAAATAATTGAATCAAGATTCAATTATTTTTTTGATATTTTCAAAAAATTTGCAGGTTTGTCAGAATTTTTAATGCCGGCAATTTGCCGATTTGCCGGAAATTTAAATTCCGGCAATTTGCCAATTTGCCTGAAATTTCAATTCCGGCTATTTCCCGAATTGCCGGAAATTTCAATTCCGACAATATGCCGATTTGTGTAAAATTTCAATTCCGGCAATTTGCCCACTTGTCGGAAATTTCAATTCCGGCAATTTGCCGATTGGCCGGAATTTCTCAAATCCGGCAATTTGCAGGTTTGTCAGAATTTTCAATGCCGGCAATTTGCCGATTTGCCGGAAATTTCAATTCCGTCAATTTACCGATTTGCTGGAAATCCAAATTTTTCGACGGTTTTTTCTGTAAAACTCAAATAATTTTAACTTAAAATTACAAAAAAAAATCAGGATTCAATTATTTTTTTGATATTTTCAAAAAAAAAATTCTGAAAAAAATTGTTTGAGAAATTTTTTTGAGATTTTCAAAAAATTTCGAATTTTTTTTTGAAAATTGTATTTTTCTCCGATTTTTTAATTCAGATCCCATTTATTGCAAAATCCAAAAAAAATCTGAAAAGTGAATGAAGTTCTATTTTTGATGAAATTATGGTGCATCGATAATCGACGAAAAATAATTTCGAAATATATTGGTATATACCAAATAATTATTTCTTCATTTTTTATCGGAATTCCTCTCAATTTCCTCCCGATTTTTTTTCCGAAAATTTCCAATTTTTTCTCTTTTCAGGTTAATGGAATGAATATCCGACAGAATGAGCTGCGACTGGTTAGTTTTTCGATTTTTTTATAGTCCCAAAAATAAAAATAAAAAGTTCATTTTCCGGCCTAAAAAATCAATTTTACGCATTGAAATATTGCGAATTTCAAACTTTTCACCAAAAACCCAATTTTTTTTCAGACTGTCGAACTTCGTCAGGTGACCGACGCCGTTGAATGCATCTTCCACTCGTTGCTCCTTCACAGAACACTTGGAAGGGTAGGTTAAGCTCGGAAATTGACTACAAATCTGAAAAATTCGGGAAAAAAGGTTTTTAATGCAAAGAATAGGGAAATGGATTTTTTTTTTCAAAAAAGTTGATTTTTTTTTTAAATTTTCAAGTAAAATTTTTGAATTTTCCCCGTTTTCAAACATTTTGGGCATTTTTTTTAAATAAAAATAAAGTCATATCAAGTTTTACGCTAAAAATGTCAAAATACGACACACGGAATTCTGGCTTCCCTCATAAATCGAAATGGCAGAGTTTGCCGAACTAGGCCATTTTGGGTCGGAGAGATTTTGTGTAGATTTACGGCGCGTTGCGTGTCGCGTCGCGGCTCGTTTTTAGTTGTAAAACTGATGTATTTGTCCGCGTGGAGTAAACGACACTTTTCCACGCGCTGTCCGGCAGACAATTGTCAATGGAGCGCGAAAATTCAATGAGAAAGGCCAGAACCCCGTGACGACAGTGAAAAAATACTTAAAAATCAATTATTTTCGTTTAAAATATCACTTTTAGACTGATTTTTAGGTCAAATCTTCTCAAAAAAATTAAATTTCAACGGTTTTTAAATCGATTTTCGTCAAAATCCCCCTGAAAAAGGCGATTTTTCAGCTTTTTTCTCTTTAAACCCAAACATTTATCGATTTCTTAAAAACTCTTCAAAAATCATATTCCATTTTCCCGCCTATAATCAAGTGTTCAATCACGTGAAAACTCATCACCCAAAGTCATGCAATAGTGTATCTTTTGATGTCTGCGTCTCACCAGTGTCTCTTTGCCTGTCTGCGTCTCCTCCGTAGTCATATGATCTCTCATCACGGGGGGAGAATCAACAGTTTTTTCGTCGGCAGCACGGGATGACGACCTTATGAGAGCGGCAGGGGAGGCTAGAGACAGACATGGAAAGAAGGCTTCTTATCAAATCATATATAAACATTTTAGACGTTCTATGCACCTTTAAACACGGAACACATTTTTTTTTTGAAATATAAAATTCTGAAAAAAATGGTTTTCTAAAAAACTATTTTTTAGACATTTTATTTTTTTTTAACATCTCATCAAAAAAATCATCGAAAATAATCAAAAAATCCCGACTTTAAATCATTTTTAGAACCTCAAAATCAATTTTTAAAAACCGACATCAAAAAATGCTCGAAAATTTTTTTTCTCAGTTTTTTTTCCAAAATGTTCTCCTGTCTAGCTATGGCAGAAGGTTTTTTTTTCAAATGTTCAAGATCGTTTTCAAAAAGTGAAAGGGTGGGTGTCCTCGGTCTCGAGGTCGCCCGCCGATCATTATCTATCTGTCGTCGGATTGTGCAAGCAAACTACAAGATTTCATCATTTTTGATAGCAAATTTTGAAAAGCGGAGAGGCATGTGATTGCACAAGTGCAATTGATACGATTTTTGAGATCAAAAAATTAAATTTGAGGGGGATTTCGTCAATACAAAACCCTTAAAAAATCATTCCCTGTTGTTTGCAAGGTTTTTAAGTTAAAAATTCGAATTCTCCAGCCTAAAAAGCCTATTAAACCACCAGCTAAAGGACTCGAACCCGGGACCCTCTGCACCATAGTCTTGCCTGTTACCGGCTGCGCCATTCGCGTCTACCTTCCAGAAGCTGTGAAGCCTGGCACTGGTGGCGAGTGGCGCAACTGGTAACGAGTTGGGCCTTGGTGCAGACGGTCTCGGGTTCGAACCCCTGTGGCGGTTACTGGGTTTTCACACTTGGGGAATTCGAATTTTCAACTTTCAAATCTGAAAAACCTGCGGGAAATCGATTTTTAGCTACAATTTTCTAATGTTTTTGTCTTTTTTCAGTTCCAATACAACGATGAGAAGACGTTCTCGATGGGATCGATCGGTATCAAGGAAGTCAGTTGTGAGCAGATTGATATGACTTATGTACGGTTTTTTCTTCTTTGTGACCCAATTTCTTCTCCTCGTCATTGAGATCTTTGAGAGTCAAAACAACACTATACGATAACATTGCGCTATTGACACAGTGAAGTGTTGGGGGAAACTCGTTTTATTGGAACAAAACAACCCCGTTTAATAAATTTTCCATTGATTTTCACGCTTTTAAACTTGAAAATTCGAATTTCCCACATGCGAAAACCTAGAAAAAGAAGAAATTCAGCAGAAGGACTCGAACCCAGGGCTCTCTACTCCAAGACCCAACCCGTTACCGGTTGCGCCATGGTGCAACCAGCACGCCAAACGCCATCTAGCGCCGGGCGCACGGATGGCGCATGAGGTAAAAGGTTGGGATTTGGTGTGAAGGGCCCGGGGTTCGAGTCCCGCCGGCACATTATAGGTTTTCGTACACGGAGAATTCGAATTTTCAACTTTAAAATAATGAAAATTGACGGGGAACTTCTTTTTCCTCACTTTTTTCCTTCAATTTCTGGTCTTTTAATCCCTAGACTGACCCCAAAGTACGCACCTTTTGCCTCCTCGTCCAAATGAATCAGCTGACGCAGGCATAGAAGAGACGCAGACACACCTACTCTTATCCCTGACATCCTCCGCCGTGTCTATTTGTGGCTGGTTCTGAACTCACGGAGCCCCCCGTGTTGTCTATGTGCTCCGAGAGCTCAATAGATAAGGGGTAAGGTGTTCGAAAATTGAACCTTCACGGGATAGAGGGGGGGGAGGTCTGGTGATGTTTTTAAAAACTTAGAAAACATTTTAAAAATCGAAAAAAAAAACAACAAGTTTATTTGGTTTTTGAGGTCTTAAAGTGGAATGATCTTTTTTAAAAATGCAGAAAATCGTGGTTAATTTTTTTTTTCGAATAAAACATGGAAAGCTGGCCTAACTTCTTTACTGGTGGCCTAGAATTCTCAAACTCACAAAAATTATAATTCAGCTCCCCGAGAGCTTTAATTTGAGTATAATCATGGCCAGGTTCCGATGGATTTAAAGAATTTTGGGTCCCGCCAGGAGGTTACTGTAGGTGTTCGTGATTTTCGCGGTAAGACCCAAACATAGGCATGATTATACGCAAATGAAAGCTCTAGAAGAGCTAATATCAGATATTTCACTAAAATTTTATAGTATTAGGATCTCGAAAGAAATAATACTAGAATGAATTAAAAATGTCGCTTCAAGACCTTGTTTCACTCTCAAACTTCAATTTTACCGAATTTTTATAAGAAATTTGAATTTAGCTTGTCCAGAGCTTTGATTTAAGTATAATCATGACTATGTTCCCGTTATTTCAAACAATTTTTGGTCCCGCCGCGAGGTTACTGTAGGTGTTGTGATTTTCGTGGCGAGACCCAAATTTTCCCAACTTGAGCAAAGGTGGTCATGATTATACTTAAATGAAAGCTCTCGATGAGCTGAATTCGAATGTTCAAGTTTCAAAATTTTCTAGGTCACCACTGAAAAGTTAGGCCATCAATTAATATTTTAAATTTTTTCGTTTTTCAGGTTCGCGTGAACTCTACGGAGCTGGCGATGTGCGTCGACGAGGACATTCGTCAATTCAAATGTGAAGTGGAAGAAGCCACGTGCTCTGGCTCGATACCACGTCGCACGCCGACAGTCGGAAGTCCGACAGACAGTGCGATTCCACTTTTGTCCGCACAAATCGGACTCCAATTTTATACAAAATCCAAAAAGCCCAACTCTGTCATTGGAACAGCCGTCACGTGGTTCGGAGGTGCGGCGGCAACTGCTACCGGCGCCACGGTCGCCGACGATGGAACGTCATGGGAAGAATGGAAGCTTATCTTGGGTAGGTTTTTAAATTTCCAAAAAAAAAAATGAAAAATCGATAAAATACGTTCTCTAATGAAAAAAAAATTTATCTTAAACCAAAAAATGTCTGAAAAAAAAACAATAATTGTTTCGAAAAAATATTGTTTTTTTGTAAAAAATTGATTTTTAACTAAACACGAATTCACGTCACGGCCCGGCAAAGGGTACATCAGTGTAAACGCGCTCTACTGATAATTGCAGTTTAGCTAGGTTTGGGCGCGTTTTAAGGAAAAAAGCTTTGGTCCAAAAAATTTTGAATTTATTTTCGAACATTTTTTATATGCATATCATCACAAAAAATCTCTTGGCGAATTCAAATATTTTTTCCCGCCTTTTTTTTGAAAATTTTCGAGGCGTTGGTCGAGAGCGAATACACGTGGAATTTCTGGCTTCCCTCATAAATTGAAATGGAAGAGTTTTTGCCGAACTAGGCCATTTTGGCTCGGTCATATCTGGGGTCGATTTACGGCGCGTTGCGTGTCGCGTCACGGCTCGATTTTAGTTGTAAAACTAAATTTATTTGTCCGTGTCTTTCCCACGCATTGTCCGGCGGGCGATTGTCAATGGAGCGCGAAAAATTCAATGAGGAAGGCCAGAACCCCGTGAATTTTTTTTAAAGAAACTTTAACATAAATTTTTCAAAAACATGCAAAAAAAGTTTTAAAAATCGATATTTTATCGATTTTTCACGACTTTTAAACTCAAATTTCCCCAAATTTTCAGACGTTTTCCGTGTCGAATCGATAGATGAGCTTCAAAAAATGCGTCAACGCGTCGCTGACGATATTGGCGAAAAAGTGCTGGATATTTGCGAGCACATTAATCACAATCACTATACGCCGAAAATGCCGACGAAAACCGAGATTCCCGAGATTTTCGAGACGAAATTCTCGGATTGCCAACCGTATTTGTTCAAGATTCGACGACAGGCTGTTCCACGTACGTTTTAAGTTGGAAATTCGAATTCAGCTAGCCGAGAGCTTTCATTTAAGTATAATCATGACTATGTTGGGGTCTCGCCGCGAAAATCACGGAGACCTACAGTAGCCTCGTGGCGGGACCCAAAATTTTTCAAAATCATCGGAACCTGGTCATGATTATACACAAATTAAAGCTCTCTCTCTCGGTGAGCTAGATAATAATTTCGTAATTAATTTTTTTCGAAATTTTCGTAAAATGGGTCTCGGCACGATTTTTTTTTGCGAAATTCTAAAATTTTCAAAATAGTTTATAACTTCCCGCGTTATTAACACCTATTTTGAAATATTCTGTGAAAAATCTGGTAATGTGAGTTTTAGAAAAATTTAGAATGTTGAGAATCTCGAGAATAAGAGAAATCGTGTCGAGACTCATTCGTCTTCAAATTTTTTAAAATTTTATAAAATTATTCGGAATCAGCTCGCCGAGAGCTTTGATTTAAGTATAATCATGACAAGATTCCGATTATGTTGGGTCTCACCACGAAAATGACGACAACCTACAGTAACCACGTGGCGAGACCCAAAATTCTTCAAATTCATCAGAACCTGGTCATGATTATACTCCAATTGAAGCTCTCGGCGAGCTGAATTTAATTTTTCTGGTTTTGAAACTTCTAGGCCACCAGTAGAAAAGTTAGGCCAGCTTTTAATTTTTTTTTGTTGCAGAAATGGAGCACAAACAATCGCTGGCTCAAGTGGCACTATCGCGTTGGAAAGATATCCTTGCTGTCTAAAAAAAATCTGCCTCCTCCCGAAATTACTCATTTTTTGTCCAAATTTTCCAACTTGTTTTAGGTTTTTGCGATTTTCTCCGAGCTTCCTCACCCCAAAATTTTTCCGCCCACGCCTCCCATTCCTTGTGTGTATTTTTTGTACATTCTTCCAATCTTCTCTAAAAAATATGTGTAAAAATTTGAAATTTTTTTGTAAAAAATCCCAGTTTCTTTCTGTAAAATCTAGTTTTTTTTTTGGATTCTTCTCCATTTTTTTCATTGTTCTCTGTGCATTTTACTCAATTTTTTCACTTTTTTTTTCATCACCAAATTGATTTTTTTGTCTACTTTTTTTCCTTTTCTCCGCATTTACCTTACAAAAACCTCTTCCCTTAGGGGAATTCCACCACTGAAATTACCTCTTTTCTGCCTGAAAAATTGGAAGAAAATTTTCGATTTTTTCGTTTACGGGACCCCTCGCACTCTCTTCACTCTTCACACTATTTCCCAAAATTTTCCCAAAAAAAAAAAAAATTTTCTCTGATAAGCCACCCACTTCCCTCCAATTTTTTTCCATTTGTGTTGATTTTTTAATGATTAAAAAATGTTTTTAAGCAACGTTTTTCAGTTTTTTTGGATTCGAATAAGTTGCGAAGTCTTTGAAAAATGATATTTCTTTGCATGAAATAAATTTTAGAAAAATTTTGGCGAAAAATCTGAATTTTCATTGATTTTTTTCGACTTTCACTCAATTTTCCAGTCCGTAGTGATCTATTGCATATGAAAATTAAAAAATAAGCGCGAAAATCAATTAAATTCTCAACTAATTACCGTAGTGATTTAAAGGCGCATGTCGTTAGTCTTAACTTGGGTCTCGAAACGACAACTTTTATTTTCAAATTTATTGACTTTAAAATTTATTTTTAACATTTTAATGGATTTCTGATGCTTTTTAATAGATTTTTCGCTTAAAAACTTTGAAACTTCTTCCTAATCTCTCTTTTTTTCACCATTTTCTATCGATGAATCATTCAAAAAGAAGGAAAAAACGAGTTTTTTGTTCTCAACGAATAATGTGATGGTTTTCTCTATAAATTTCGCCATTTTCGACGAATTTTTTTTTTGTTTTCTTCTTGAAAGTGAGCCTAAAATCATCGATTCTTGCAATTTTTTCAACCAAAAAATTCCATTTTTCAGCCCCTCCAACATGCCGGGCCGTGTGATGTCAGTGGTCTTGTGCCGACCGACAGTTTCCGGCGATATTGTTCCAATTGCAATGGGAAATTGTGAAAATATGGACGAGGCAACGAAATTTAACGACGTAAAGCCGCCAAATGGTACAGAATTTTGAAGAAAATCCCAAAAATTATTGATTTTTGCAGATAGTGACGTCATCCGCCTCGTAAAATCGCGTGTACGGACGTATTTTAATAACGATGGAGTCATTGAGCTCGATGGAGGGTTGGTTTTTTACAATTTTAAGCTAAAAGACTTTAAAACCATCGGAAAAAAAACCAGAAAAACGACAAAAAATCAACCTGAAATTTGAAATTTCGTGGCCGCGACGCGACCGCAACGCGTGGTCTCAAAAAATCGATAATTCTTTCAGATATCACCTATATTTCGTCGTTGTCATCGAAACATTCTCCAATATGGTCTACTGTTGTGTGGGAGAAGCCGGAATGGGAATCGAGGAGGCTCTGGAATTTTTGAACTCAAAAATTCGATCAATAATGGATTATTCGAATATTCAAATGGTCATCGCGCAGTCGAATGCCTACGATTTGCTGGGACATTTACAACCGGATATTTTGAAATTTATTGTGAGTTTTTCCGTATTTTTTCATCTAAATTTGGATTTTTTTTTGCAGAAACAGCACAACGAGACGTTCCCCACGGCGCAACAGCAGCGAATGATTGATATTCGCCGGCAAGTTGACGATGTTCGGCAGGTAATTAGGGGAAATTATCGATTTTTTAAAAATCAAATTTCCGTAATTTCAGGTGATGGCGGACAATGTCGAGCGAATTATGGAGCGCGGGGAGCGTCTGGAGAATATGGAAAATCGAACGGAAGCGCTGAGAACCTCGGTTAGGACAATTTTCCACGAAAAATTGCGAACACGGCTCGCACTGCAACTTTTTCCTCACGAGGGACGAGGAAAAGTGGTTTCTAGGCCATGGCCGAGGGGCCGACAAGTTTCAGCGGCCATTTATCTTGCTTTGTTTTCCGCCTGTTTTCTTTCGTTTTTCACTGATTTTTTTCGTTTTTTCTTAATAAAACTGATAAATAAATATTTTTTGCAGATGCTACAACAATTTCCAAGTAAAAAATTATGTATTCAGTGGGCAAGCAGCGGTTAAAGTGGTCAATGTAAATTGATGGATTACGGGAATACTAAACCTAAACTTTTTCTGAAACATGATATATATGCTGCTTAGATGCTGAAAGTACCTGATTTTCATAACGAGACCGCTGAAAAAGTTTTGAGGTTTCCCAAAATTCAACTTTTTTGGTGAAAAAGCCGAGATTTTCGCACAAAAAGTTGAATTTTGAAAACCTCGAAACTTTTTCAGCGGTCTCGTTATAAAAATCAGGTACTTTCAGCATCTAAGCAGCATATGTATCATGTTTCAGAAAAAATTTAAGTTTTGTATTCCCGTAATCCATCATATTACAATGCCCACTTTCACCGCTGCTTGCCCACTGAATACATGATTTTTACTTGGAAATTGTTTTAGCATCTGCAAAAAATATTTATTTATCAGTTTTAATAAGAAAAAACGGGAAAAAGCTGTGAAAAACAAAAGAAAACAGGCTCAAAACAAAGCAAGATAAATGGCCGCTGAAACTTGTCGGCCCCTCGGCCATGGCCTAGAAACCACTTTTCCTCGTCCCTCGTGAGGAAAAAGTTGCAGAGGGCTCCCAAATTGGCGGGAATTCATTTTTTTTTGGATTTTTCACCATTTTTCATCAGAATTTTTCTTCAGGCAACATCATTCAAATCCACTGCCCGCCGTGTCCAACGTCATTTCTGCCAGAAAAACCTGAAATGGACCCTAATTCTTCTGCTCGTCGTCACCATCATCGTCGCCGCCATTGTGCTCACAATTTTGCACAAAAATGGTGTTATATGAGTGTGTGAAAAGTATCGATTTCCTCTTTGATTTCCATTTTTCTACGAGTTTTTGCTGATGTTTTAACTTTTTTTTTTTTTGATTTTTTTGTCAAACCGTCAAAACTAATGTTCAATTCACCCCTGTTGATGTGCTTCTGTATTTTCCTGTTTTTTTTTTCGCCATTTTTTTGTACTTATTTTGCCATTTTTCACTATAAACTTGTATTTTTAAACTGAAAATAATGTTTTTTACCATTAAAAAAAAAGAAAAAAAATGATGACCCAGTCCCGAATTTCCACGTGGCGCCCTAATTACGTGTGCCACGTTGGCACTTTGTTTTTGCGCTGATTATTTTTAGTTTTCACCTCATTTTTACAAAATTTCCCATTCCCCTTTCAATTTTACAGTTTTCACTTGATTTTTATGCTTTTCAGGTATTTTTTTTGCTGAAAAATCGAGAAAATGGCTTCAAATAAGGTATATTTTAGTATTTTAGCGGAATTTTCTCCTCGAATCTATAGCTTAAATTCCAGAAAAATCAAGCCAGCGGCGGCGACCAAAAGCTGGCACAATCGGAAAGCGGAGTCGAGCTGAAAACCCTCCTGCAACTCATCGGCAAGGCCATCGAAGCGGCGCCGGCGACCGATGAACCCGCCGAGCCAGAATTGCCACGTTTCATGCGAAACAATGATAATTATCACGATCAACGGCGGCAATTCGTCGTCACGTTGTCCGAGATTTTGATGGTTCCTGTCGAGAAATATCCGAAATACAATTTTGTCGGCCGAATTCTCGGGCCACGTGGCATGACGGTGAAGCAGTTGGAGAAGGAGACCGGCTGCCGCATCTTTGTGAGAGGAAGAGCTTCCACCACGGCGGTTAGTACAGGATTTGCATGGAATTTTAGTTGAAAATCCGGAAAAATCCAGGAAAAACTTTGTTGATATACATATTTTAGCGCTAATTTTGAACCAAAATTAGATTTTCTTGAGAAATTCTCCAATTTTTATGGATTTTTCTAGAGAATTAAGTTGAAAATTAAAGATTTAACTTATTTTTCACATTTTCAACCTGAAAATTGCTTTAAAATCTGTGAAAATCTGTGAAAATCAGTGATAATCGGGAGAAAATAGCGATTTTAGAATCGAAAAACCATTCGAAATTGCAAACAATGCTCCGAAATCCCGCATGCGCGTGTTGTTTAGCGTGGCGCGGAACATTAAATATTTGAATCTTGAACTTTTATTTATCGATTTTTGCAGTCCAACCCGGAAAGCAAGCCAAACAAATCGACACCAAGCTTCTCCAAACCGTCATTATCGATTATTTCGAGAAACGCGTTGACTGAAGAGCCGCTGCACGTCTACATCGAATGCCAAGATACTCAGTCAGCGGCACAGGCGAAAATGGCTCATGCCGTGGAAGTCATTCAGAGATTATTGTCGCCGCCGGTAAAAAAAATTATTTTTAAAAGATATTAATTGAAAAATAAACGATATAAATTCCAGAAAGATGGGAAGGATGAGCTGAAGCGACAACAGTTGGTGGATATTTCGCTGATCAATGGGACTTATAGAGTTACAAGCACATCCAATGAGCATGTTGGTGCGTTGAAAACTAACTTGAAACTTGAAACTTCTAAAATTTAATTTTTTTAATTAAAAATCTGTATTTCAGGCCAATTCCGCCGTCCACGTTATTCAGCGGATCCGACGTCAAATTCCACAGACTTGCAGCTTCGCCCATTGGATGCTCACGGAGCATATGGAGATGTTGGATCAGTCTACGGGTTTTTTGATATTAAATTGACAGGTTTTAACCTGATTCTCTTGCAGAATCGCCCAGCAAAAGCGCATTTGGCAGAAGCCACGTGGACCGGATGCCACGTCAGAAGAGTTCGCTCACTCTGTATCCTCGCGCGAGTTTGTCACCGATATTGTGCACAAGACGAAGAATAGTCCGCGACGAGCAAACGACGCGATTTTCAGTCTAACCGATGAGATTGTCAATGACTCGTTGAAGTGGGAAATTACAATTTTTTTTTGTTTTTGTTGTCTAAAAAATCAATAATCTTTTTTTCAGAGCCGCCCAAACACTGCTCGCCTCCCATGAATTGCTCACCTTCGGGCTTCAGGATCAGCAAAAAATGATGAAAGTTACGCAGTATGGAGCCGGTGACACCAGCAGTCGGAAAAGTAGAATTTTTGATTCCAAAAATCAATAAACTATCGATTTTTTTCAGATCTTCCGTATCCGCCACCACTGATGTCCACTCCGATGCCGCCTCCAGGATATTCAATGTGCTATATGATGCCGCCATATTACCCACCAAGATATTGATTTCTCCTGGGAAATTTCTCTACTCGAATTCTTCAAATCCTGTGTCATTTTCTCTTCGTTTTATCTGTGTTCGTTGTTCACCCTCCTCGTTTTATCCAGCTTTTATATAAACATTTCTAAATAACAAAAATTTATTGGAAAAATGGGGAAATTTAAAAGAAAGAAAGAGAGATAGAAGAGAGAGAGTATGGTACAACATGAAACATTGATCGCATCGAGAAATCGATGATTGATTTTTAGTCGTCCTCCATCTTGAACGGGATCGTCGAGTGCTGCTTGCTGCGGAGAATTGCCGCTGGGCCTGAGATGGCGTTCTGAAAATGGAAAATTAATGGGAAAATCGAGGTTTCGACGAACTTTTTTGCCGAAAATCTTGCTGGTACACGGAGAGAGCATATTGTCGGATGGTGAGCCAATGTGAAGCTCCTTTTGAATATGACGACGATTACGGACGGCCGCCGGCGTCTCGTGGGGCAATGGGACGACCACTGGAGTCTGAAAATTGGAATTTTAGGGTTTTTTAGTCGAAATTTATTTATTTTTTGAATAGAATTTATAATTTTGGATCCGCGATTCGACCGCATCGCATAATTTTAATGCAAAAATGTAGTTTTTAAAAGAATTTCCACGAACTTTTCCCTTATTCTCCCCGACTTGTGGCTCCTCTGGCTCCTCGCTGCCCGGAGTTTTCTCCTCGACGGGCTCCTGCTGCTCCTGTTTTGGTGTGCTTGGTGCGGTGCTCATTCTTCTGAAAATGAAAAAAAAAATACATGCGATAGTTTTGCCAAATTCGAAAATCGAATTTATAGCAAAATTTATCGAAAAAACAGTATTTTCTCTGTATAATACCGATTTTCTAATGAAAAATTGAATTTTCTATTCATTTTCCCCAAAAAAAACAACGAAAAAAACACAAAAATAGGATGAAAATTGAGAAAAACTACTGAAAATGTGAAAATAGGGACGAACAATATTTGAATCACCCCATTTGGCGCGGTGTGCGATGGAGCGCAATTACATTGCTTTCTCGAGATTTTATCAAATAATTGTTAAAAGGAGGGTTTTAGTGGGGAAAAACAATGAAAACAAAAATGAAAATGTTGGAATGATAAAGAAAAAAAAATGTAATTGATGATTTAGTCATTAAATTTTAAAAATTTAAAGAAAGAAATCGAAAAATTGAGCTTTACATAACATTTTTGATATAAAAAGTTCAAGCTTCAATATCTCCAAAACTATTAGAGCTACCAAGAAATTATCAACTGCAAAAATGTAGCTAACAAACAGTAGAACATATTGCCATTTGAAAACTTTTTTCTATCTCTGATACCAGCTGAGATATATTAGCTAGAAATTACCTTCTTACTTTCTGGTTCAAACGCTCATTTCTCAGTTGATATAGATGTTATTAAAAAGTTCTTAACTAAAAATTTATGCCGAATTTTATGCTCAACATTTTGTTAGTGAGCAACTTTTTGATAGCTCTCCTCCCTGTGAAGATAAACTATTTTTTATGATTTTTTTTACTATTAACTTTGGCTATTCTCTAGTTATTTATGCCCAAAGAACAATCAACATAACAAAGAAATTTGAGAATTCATATCTTATCACTGTTAATTATTGCATTTTTAGTTTTTATTTTATGATCTTACCTCCTTTTACACACTGTTTCGTCGTTTTTGGTGCACGTGCACGGTACACCTATAAAATGTGTGCGGAAATTGCAGAAATCGTAGTTTTTAGTTATTTTTAGTAGGAAAAATTGATTTTTTAAGAGATTTTTCATGACAGAAAAATTTTGAACAAAATGTTGAAAAAAAATTTTTTTTTTTTTTTTGATAAAATTTTTTTTTTTTTCAAAAACTCAAAAAATCTATATTTTTCAGAAATGCCTAAAATTGCTGTACTAGGCGCAGGAATTAACGGTATAGCATCGGCTCTTGCAATTCAGGAACGACTGCCAAATTGTGAGGTTAAAATTTTAAAATTTTAAAATTGAAAATATTTTGAAAAACAATTTTTTTTGAAACTTTTTTTCGAAAAGTTTTAAAAAAAATTCAGGTGACAATAATTGCTGAAAAATTTTCTCCGAACACTACAAGTGACGTGGCAGCCGGGCTCATTGAGCCATTTCTTTGTGACGATGATGTGGATAGAATTATGTAGGTTTACCTTAACTCTTAATTAAATTTTTTTTCTTTAAATTCAGTAATTTTCAAAAAATTAAAATTATTTCTGAAGTCAGCTCAATGAGAGCTTCAAAATAACAATAATCATGGCCTACTTCCGACAATTTTGAAGGATTTTGGGTCCCGCCGCGAATTCATTAGGGGTACTGTAGTTTTCGCGGTGGGACCCATAAGTGAAGGGAACCAGGGCATGTTTATACTTAAATGAAAGCTCTCGGCGAGCTGAATTTGAAAATTATAATGTTAAATTTTCTAAATATAAATTTGAAAAAAAAATTTCGGAAAAAAATTTTGAAATTTTTTTCTCATTTTTCATCAAAACGTTTATCATTTGACGTTTTGTTGTTAAATAGCTACATTAAAAAACACTTTTTTCCAGAAACTGGACATCTGCCACAATTTCCCGAATCCATGAGTACCAAGCTGACGGAAATCCTGGCGCGGAGGTACCCCCACCCGAACGAAAATTTATTTTTTTAATATTTTTCAGGAACAATCAGGATATTGGTTACAAAGTGTAAAAAGTGAGCCAAAATGGTTAAAACTGATGAAAAATGTGCACATTTTGACGGACGCCGAGATGAAGCAGGTGGCACGGAGGCCCGAGCACAAGTGGGTGCACATTTGCTTTTCTGAAAACAAGTGCTCACAAAAATCGAGTGAAAAATTTGAATTCAGCTCGCCGAGAGCTTTAAAATAAGTATAATCATGCCCAGGCTCCGTAAAATTTGAAATTTTTTGGGTCTCGCCACGAAAATCTACAGTAATCCAGCGTTTTCGTAGCGGGACCCATTAAAATTTGTTATTTGTGTTTAGCTTGTGGGGAGAGCTTCAAAATAAGTATAATCATGGCTGTATTCCATTTATTTCAAAAAATATCGGGTCTCGCCACGAAAGCTCCTGGGTTACTGTAGGCTTTCGCGGCGGGACCCGCAAAATTTTCAAATTAGCTCAAACCTAGTCATGATTATACTTATTTGAAAGCTCTCGGCGAGCTGAATTCAATTGTCATATATTCGACTCAAACTTTTTGGTCTTGAAGCGAAATTCTCCCCCTTCAGATTCGGAATATTCTACACGACATGGTACCTGGAACCAACTCCATATATCAAGTGGTGCACCGATAAATTTTTGAAAAATGGCGGGAAATTCAAAAAACAAAAAATCGAGAATATTGATGACGTGGCAAGAAGCTATGACGTCACAGTGAACTGCACCGGGTTGGGGTCCCGAGCACTGATTGGTGATAAGGAAGTCTATCCGACGCGTGGTCAGATTTTGAAGGTCTCGTGTCCACGTGTCAAACATTTTTTCATCGATGACAAGTATTACGCGCTGTTGAAGTGAGTTTCTCTGAAAAATTTTTTATTCAAAATTTTTGCTGGAAATTCATTTCCAAAATATTTTTTACTGAAATTTTTAAGTTCCCCTCACTGAGAGCTTCAATTTAAGTATAATCATGACCAAGTTTGCTCAAGTTTGAAGAAAGTTGGGTCCCGCCGCGAAGTTCCAGAAGTTTTCGCGGCGGGACCTAACATTTTCAGAATTGAGCGAATCTAGTCATGATTATACTTAAATCAAAGCTCTTGACATACTGAGTTCAGAAAATTAAATGAAATTTTTTTAAACTTAAAGCAAAAAATTTTTACTGCTGAATTTTGGATTTTCAAAAAAAATTTCGGGAAAAATACAATTTTTAAATTTTTTATCTCACAAGTTGTAAGTTTTAATGCTAAAATTAAAGTTTTCTTGGTAAGATAAATTTATTTAACAATTTATTAAAATCTGAAATTTCTACAGTAAAACTTTTTTTTTTTAATTTCAGATTTTTTTAAATTTTCACCCTAACTTTTTAATGTTTAGTTTATCAAAATTTTCCTGCAATTTTTCAAATTTGGTATGTTTGGAGCTTTAATTTAAGTATAATCATAACATACTTTCCTCAAATTTGAAATGTGTGGGTCTCGGCACGAAATCTACAGTAACCTTCGTGGCGGGACCACAAAATTTTCAAAGTGAACAGAACCTGGTCATGATTATACTTAAATTGAAGCTACTGACGTGCCGAATTCAAAAATTGCGTTATTTGCTGAAAAAAACTACAAGCTCAAAGTTTTTTTACAAGAAGTTGGAAAAACTTATTTTCTCGATAAAATTTAAAATTTTAATTTTTAGTTTTCTGAGCAATTTTTCGTTGAAAAAACAAAAAAACTTCCAGCGACTCCACAATAACCCTCGGCGGTACCTTCGAAGCCCACCAGTGGGACCTGACAATAAATTCCGAACTTTCCCAAAAAATCCTCAAAGAAAACATTCACAACATTCCATCATTACGTACCGCTCAAATTTTGTCCAGTCACGTTGATATGCGGCCCTCGCGGGGTACTGTAAGACTGCAAGCTGAGCTCGGGAGGAGTTTGGTGCACAATTATGGGCACGGTGGATCCGGAATTACACTTCATTGGGGATGTGCTTTGGAATGTGCTGAAATTGTGGAAAATGTGCTGAAAATGAAAAAGTCGAAGTTGTGATTTTATTGATTTTTTTTTGTTGAAGAAAATTAAAAATCAATAAGTTATCGATTTTTTTTGTAAGATATTTTTGTCCAATTTATGACATTTTAGTGCAATAAATAGTGCAAGCTCTCTTCATTGTTAGCTTTTTTTCAATTTTTATCAATTTTAGAAAAAAGTTGGGTCTCGCCACGAAATCCTACAGTAACCTGCGAGTTTTCGTGGCGAGATCCTACATTTTTCATATTGTATCAAAGTAGGTTATGGTTATGCGTAAGTATTAGATCTTGGTTGGCTGAATACTGAGAATGAGTCAAAATTTTAAAAAATTGGATATATGTCCCTTTGAATCTCCTGCATCCAATTAAAATTCGCAGAATTCGCTTTGAGACCAATTTTCAAAAATGTATAATTAAGATTTGAATTCAGCTCACCTAGAGCTTTCATTTAAGTATAATCATGACCTACTTTGCTCCAATTAGAAAAAAGTTGGGTCTCGCCACGAAATCCTACAGTAACCCGTTAGATATCGTGGCGAGACCCGAAATTTTTTTACAGAATCAAAGTAGGTCATGATTATACGTATATCAAAGCTTTCACTGAGCTGAAATCGAATTTTACAAGCAAATATTTCAAAATTTGAATTTAAGGAAAAAATTAATTTTGAAAATCAGATTTTTTTTCAAAAATTTTTTTGCCGATAAGACCATGAATTTTCTAATTTTCTAACCTGGGTGGTTTTCGTGGCGGGACTCGAAATTCCTCAAGTTTGTCGGAAATAGGCCATGATTATACTTAAATTAAAGCTCTCAGTAAGTTAAAACTGACAGATTTTCAGGAAAAGTTGTTTTTTTTGGGCAAGTTTTTTTCTCATATTTTTCTCAACTACTTTAACCAAATACAGCAAAAAAGTAGCTTCAATTTGAGTACAATCACGCGTATGTGTGAATATTTTGGGCCATACCACGAAAGTCTAAAGTAACCGTAACCCAGGAGATTCCGTGGCGGGACCCAAAAACTTCAAACTTTATATAATCATAGTTTTTTCAAATGCAATCTTGACCTATTTTTCCCAATTGAAATTTTTGGGTCCCACCGCAAAAACCTACAGTACCCTGGGTGGTTTTCGTGGCGGGACTCAAAATTTCTCAAATTTGTCGGAGAAATAGGTCATGATTATACTTAAATCAAAGTTCTCGACAAGCTGAATTCAAATTTTAATATGAGAACTCAAGTCATTTGGGTCTCGCCGTGGAACCCTCATTTTTCTCAAAAACCCAACTGAAGGTTGTCTGAAATTTTTATTTTTTAACTTAAAAGACAAATATCAAGTTTAGCACACTGAGAGCTTCAAAATTGCACCCATATCGGCTAGGTTACAATTACTTCGGGTCCCGCGACGAAGGAAGCTGGTTACTGTAGCTTGGTTTTCGTTGCGGGACCCACTTTTTAAAAATTAAAGCAAAATGGGTCATGATTATACTTAAATCAAAGCTCTCGGTCAGCTAAATTCAAATTTCAACATAAAAGTTTTAATAAATCGGGTCCCACCGCGAAAACCTCCATAAATCATCTCAAAGTACACTACAAAACCGAAATTAATCAACTTTTCCAAAGAATAACCGCCCTTCCCCAATTTCAAAAAAAACGTTACTTTCTGGCTTCCACTTCTACGCACAAGCATCATACCACGCCAAAATGATAAAAAAAATGATAAGAATCTCTGATAAGAAAACCTTCAACTTTGATCAAGGAACCCAGAAATCCACAAAATACTATTAAAAACCAGGAGACGGAGAGTCTGTGAACGTGAATAAATTAAAAATCAGTAGAAAATTACAGGCGGAGCCAATTGGTCACAAAGTCTTTGATACTCTGCGTCTCTTCACTTCTACATACTATTTCGTCAGGAAATCGATGCCTAGAGTTCATCGACAAAGTCGTTGGAATTCCGTGAGTTTCTCCGGATTTTTTTTGCAAATTTCTGGTATAAAACCACGATTTACGAGCGAAAAAGGCAGTTTTCTGAAGTGCCTGGGCAGCTTTAAGAAATAATTTTTGAACTTTTTTCTTTTAGAATTTGAATTTAGCTCCCCTAGAGCTTTCATTTAAGTATAATCATGACCTACTTTGCTTGAGTTTGAGACAAGTTGGGTCTCGCCACGAAATCCTACAATAACCCGTGAGTTTTCGTGGCGAGACCCTACTTTTTTCATACTGTAGCAAAGTAGGTTATGGTTATGCGTAAGTATTAGATTTTGGTTGGCTGAATACTGAGAATGAGTCAAAATTTTGAAAAATTGGGTATATGTCCCTTTGAATCTCCTGCATCCAATTAAAATTCGCAGAATTCGCTTTGAGACAAATTTTCAAAAATGTATAATTAAAATTTGAATTCAGCTCACCTAGAGCTTTCATTTAAGTATAATCATGACCTACTTTGCTCCAATTAGAAAAAAGTTGGGTCTCGCCACGAAATCCTACAATAACTCGTTAGATATCGTGGCGAGACCCGAAATTTTTTTACAGAATCAAAGTAGGTCATGATTATACTTAAATCAAAGCTTTCATTGAGCTGAAATCGAATTTTACAAGCAAATATAACAAAATTTGAATTTAAGGAAAAAATTAATTTTGAAAATCAGATTTTTTTTCAAAATTTTTTTTGCCGATAAGACCATGAATTTTCTGATTTTCATTTGTTATTATGTTTCATTTGTCATATGCTTCTTTATCACCTTTATTATCAGTTGATGCTTTAACCTTTTTTATTTCAAAAAACACTGTTGACACTGTAAATTTTGCAATTTTTGTTCCCAATTTTCTAATTGTTTTTTTTTCAAAATTTAAAAACTTTTCAGATAATATTCTCACAATGGAGGGTGAAATGAAATGTCCGATAGAAGAAATTAGGGAAAAGCCTGAGATGCGAAAAGCTCAGCAAACCTATGAAGTTCAGGTCGAAGTTGAAGATACTCCAGATGTAAGTTTTTCCCCGATAACTAAAACCAATTTAAAATATAAAATTTGAATTCAGCTTGCCGAGACCTTCAAATTAAGTATAATCATGACCTACTTTGCTCATAAACCGAAAATTTGGGTCCCGCCGCGAAAATTTCCGGGTTACTGTAGCTAGGTTTTCGTGGCGGGACCCGAAGTGATCGGAACCTAGCCGATATGGGTGCCATTTTGAAGCTATCACTGTGCTTAACTTGATTTTTGCCATTAAAATACAATTAGCTGAAAAATAAAAATTTCAGACAACCTTCAGTTGGTTTTTTGAGATAAATAGGGGTTTTGGCGGTGATACTTTTTTTTTGAATTCTTATATTGAAATTTGAATTCAGCTTGTCAAGGGCTTTAATTCAAGTATAATCATGACCCATTTTGCTCTAATTTGATAATAAGTGGGTCCCACCACGAAAGCCAAGCTACAGTAACCAGTAGTTTTCGTGGCGGGACCCAAAGTGATCGGAACCTAGCCGATATGGGTGCCATTTTGAAGCTATCACTGTGCTTAACTTAATTTTTGATATGAAAATACGATAAACTAAAAAAAGATAAATAAAAATTTCAGACAACCTTCAGTTGGCGTAAGCTCTGGGCATTCACAGGCCCCGGTTTCCTAATGTCAATCGCCTACCTGGACCCGGGAAACATTGAAAGCGACCTTCAAGCCGGAGCAATTTCCTACTTTAAGCTCATCTGGGTGCTCCTAGTGGCCCACATAATGGGTCTCCTGCTCCAAAGACTTGCTGCAAGACTTGGAGTGGTGTCTGGAAAGCATATGGCGGAAATTGCGTTCAGTTATTACCCGAAAATTCCTCGTTTGGTACTGTGGATGTTGGTAGAGTCGGCGATTGTTGGAAGTGACATGCAGGAAGTCATCGGAACTGCCATCTCGTTTTATTTGCTTTCTAACGGAGTGTGAGTGATATTTTAGAGATTTTTGAGGTGTTAAAAAAATTATTGCATTTTTCAAATCGTTGTATCTCAAAAATTACAATAGGTAGAAAAATATTGTTCACTTCCAAAATGTAGAGAGTTTCATGCGTATTACTTCATTAGTTGATAATATTTTTATATCAATTGTTTCTGTGAAGTTATAAGCGTTTGAAGGTTATGAGTAAGCTGTAGGTCAACCTTTCAAGACCCTGATCTCCATAACCGGCATAGTTACAAAAAATTTTCAACTAACAAAATATAGAAAACTATATATTTTTTATTTTGTTAGTTGGCAACTTTTTGATATCTTCATTATCTGTAAAGTTAAAAGCTTTTAAAATCAAATGATAAAATTCTACCCGTCTCTCTATCTGAGCTGAGCTTTTTATCTTTTTATCTCCACAGCCATCATAGCTACAAAAAATTGTTCAGCTAAAAAGTGCCCTTAACTCCATTTTCTAACACATTTTATTGAAAAAAAAATTTAAGAAAAAATTTCAGAATCCCTCTCTGGGCAGGTGTCTTAATTACAATCTGCGATACCTTCACCTTCTTGTTCCTGGAAAAGTACGGAGTGCGAAAGTTTGAAGCATTCTTCTGTTTTCTGATCACTTGTATGGCAATTACTTTTGGTTATGAGTTTGGAGTTAGTGCTCCTGATGCGGTGAGTTTTTATTTTTCATTTTTTTCTTAAGTAAAATTTTTAATCACAAAATTACTTTTTAAGGGAAAAATGTTCTCCGGAATGTTTGTGCCATGGTGCAATGGCTGCGACAATAACATGGTGATGCAAGGGGTAGCGATTATTGGTGCTGTAATTATGCCACATAACTTCTACCTTCACTCGGCACTTGTCAAGGTAACATTTGAGCTGTGTACCTTAAAAAGTACCTTAAATTTTTCGTAGCTTTCAGTGTTGTTGAGTTATGAATGTTTGAATTTTGAAAAAGTTGAGTTAGAGGCGGCAAGCTTCAAACCTACATATCTCCAAAACCAAGAAAGCTATCAAAACATTGTCAACTAATAAAGTGATGAAAATTAAATTTTCTATATTTTGTTAGTTGATAACTTTTTTGTAGCTACCATAGTTTTCGAGATATAATAGTTTCAAGTTTCACTTTGAACCAGGGGTGTGCGGCAAATTTGCCGAATTTGCCGAATTTTTTTGCCGCACACAACAAAAAATTTGACAATAAAATTTTGACGAACACTATTGATTTTGTCCCCAAAAATTTAGTAAAATGGCACAAAATTGAGTTATTTTGATGTTTAAGCAGATTTAGTAGTTTTGGTGTTCCAAAAGACATCAAAAGGTATCAAATTATTCGGAGTTAGTTAAGCACGGCAAATTTGCCGAGCTCGGCAAATTTTGAGATTTGCCGCACACCCCTGCTTTGAACACTCATATCTCCAGAACCACTAATTGTCATAGAATTTTCTACGAATTTTCTGCAATCCTAATTATATTCCAGAGCCGAAGAGTGGACCGCCGGAGAGCTGAAAAAGTGACAGAAGCGAATAAATATTTTTTCATTGAAAGTGCTTTTGCTCTTTTTGTGTCGTTTATTATTAACACTTTGGTCATATCGGTTTTTGCACAAGGAATGTATGGAAAGACGAATCAGGATATTGTAAGTTGTGTGGTGGAAGTGATAAAACTTTGAAAGCTTGTATCTCACCAGGTGAAGCAGGCATAAGAAAGTTGCCAACTGACAAAATATAGAACTTTTCAAGCACTATAATTTGATAGTTGACAACTTTTTGATAACGTTGTTTTCTGCTGAGATATAATAATTTTCCCAGTAGGACAGATTGTGAGGGAGGTGTTGAGATTTTAAAACGTCTGTATCTTTGCAGGTTTACTAGTTATCAAAACGCTGGCAACTAACAAGTTTTAGCAAATTGTTTACTGCTTATTTATTTAGTTGACACTTTTTTGATCACGTTATGTTCCGCGGAGATATAGTGATTTTAGACCAAAAATGTCAATAATTGTCAAGTAACGAATTTTGGCAAAATTGTTTTTGTCAATTAATTTGAACATACGATAGTTATTGTTAACATTAAAGTTCAAAACTGTTCTCTTGTCAATTATTGATTTTTTCCCGATTTATCGATTTTCTTGCAGCGCGACACCTGCTACAACAATACTCACAATGGAATGCCGGATTTCTATAAAGTAGAGTTCCCAGCAAACAATGATGCTGCTCAATCGGATATCTATCATGCCGGAATCTTTCTTGGATGCACTTTTGGAATCTTTGCACTTTATGTGTGGGCGGTGGGGATTCTGGCCGCTGGACAATCTTCTACAATGACCGGTACTTATGCTGGACAGTTTGCTATGGAGGTAGGGTTTTCTTGATTTTTAGATTACTTCGGCTTAGACTAAGGCTTAGGCTTAGGCTTAGGCTGAGGCTGAGGCTTAGGCTTAAGGTCAGGTTCAGGCTCGGGCTTAGTTTAGGCCTAGGCTTAGGCTTTGGTTTAGGCTTAAGCTTAGGCTTGGCGTCATTGGCGAGCGTTAGCTCGCTACTGCCGCTATTTAGGCTTAGGATTTTCAGGTTTTTAAGGCTTGGGCTTAGGGCTAGGTTCAGGCTCGGGCTTAGGGTAAGCCTAGGCTTAGACTTTGGTTTCGGCTTAGGCTTAGACTTGGGCTTAGCGCTTAGGTCTAGGCTTAGGCTTTGGCTCAGGCCGAGGCTTAGGCATGGGCGGGGAGAAAAAATGAATATAGAAAAAATAGGAAAAAACTACAAAACATTAGGAAAACTGGTATATTCCGAAGTCGGGTCCAAATAATCCCATAAAAAGGGTTGCACACTTGCTTGTGTAATTTTCTCACTATCAAATTCGATTTTTATTTTTCCTTGCTGAAGTTATCAATCTTATTCAATTTCAGGGCTTTATCCAAATCAAACTTCCCCAATGGAAGCGTATCCTTATCACCCGATCTTTGGCAATCCTTCCAACTCTTGCTGTAGTGATCTTCTCCGGCGGAATCGATAATATCTCAAGTTTGAATGATTTTTTGAATTGCTTGCAGGTATTTTTTATGGATTTTCGATTTTTTTTTTTGCAATTCCCACCAATTTCAGCTGATTCAACTTCCGTTCGCTTTAATTCCAGTGCTGACATTTGTATCGGATAGAAATATTATGCACGAGTATAAGCTAGCAAGGTGAGAGATTTGAAGAGATTGAAATATTGAAATATATAGAAGATTCAAAGTTTAAAAAAATTGCTGTCGATGATTATAAAAAAATTTAGAAAAAAAAAATAATTCAAATTTTTTTTTTCAATTTGTTCAAACTTGAATATCTCCGCTACCGTAATAGCTACTAAAAAAATGTCAACTTCCATTATGTAGAAAATTTTATTTTCTACAAATTGTTAGTTAACAACTTTTTGATAACTATCATGGTTCCCGAGATATATCAACACAAATGCCTGTTGGTATTTTCCTATTTGTGCAGCCCTTAACTTTAAACGGTAATATTTCCTGAACCACACTAGCTATAAAAAATTTGTAAACTAACAATATATAGGAAATTTCCGGCTCTACAAGTTTATAGTTAACAACTTTTTTATAACTAATACGGTTCCCTAGATAATATACTTTTAAAGTTTCTAGCCATAATTTTCAAATTTTCAGTGTCTCCAAAGTGGTCTCCATTGTGATTTCCTTGATAATTTTATTCATCAACTTTTATTTCTTATACTCTTGGATTGGATCAACATTTGGTTATAATGCAGTTTCTATTCCAATCACTATTTTTTGCGCGATTTTCTACATTATTTTCATCGCATATTTGGTAAGTGACAACTTCATTAAATTAATTATTTAAATACAAAAACCAATTAAAAAATTTTCAGACGTATTATTGCCTTGTCGCAATGGAATTCATCTCACCCATTCAAACAGTAAGTTACCGGGCGAAAAATCGATATTTAAAATGGGCTCTAACGAGTTTCAAACGATGCTCCACAATTACGCAGGCGCGTGTTGTTTAGCGCAGAATTTCAAATTGTTCCTTGGCATTTAGTGTTTCTTTTTGGGTAATTTTCACGTGTATTCAGCTCGACCAACGCCTCGAAAATTTTTAAAAATGGCGGGAAAAAATATTTGAATTCCCCAAGAGGAATTTCACCGCAGCGCGTGCAAAAATGTCTGCATTTGCGCGTGGCGGTGTTTGCACAAATTACACCGAATGGTCGAGCTGAAAACACGTGATTTTTTCATGGTAAAAATACAATAGATCGCTAAACAATCGATTCCCAAAAAATAATTTTTCAGAAATGGCTCGCGGAGCCCATCTACCACGATTTCGATGCTCCTTGGCTGGAGGACTCGGAAAATCCATCGACGAAAAATACAATTTCCGACGACGAACTGTCTATGCGATATTGATTTATGTAATAATTTTTTATAATAATATATGTATTTTTGAAACAAAAAAATTTTCGAAAATTTTCAAAATGTTAATACCTAATTTATAATCAATTTATATGATCTCCTATGCAAAAAATCAATAAATATCTCCGATTTTCATACTGTGTTTTAAAATTTTTCAAAATTTCGATTTCACAAATTAAAAGCCAAGTTCAAAGTTGGTGGCCTAGGAAGCCAAATTTGCAGATTTCTAGGCCATGTACGAAACGTGCCAAAATACAAAAATATTGATCTTAAGGAAAGTTAGGCAGGTTTGAAGTTGGTGCCTATGACGACTTCTATTTGATGGCCTAACTTCCCACCACCCCCCCCCCCCCCAATTTTCTAGGCCACCAATTTCAAATGCCTATAACTCGTTTCAAAAATCGTATTTCAAGAATTCAAGCATATGTTCTTTAACGGCAAAGTTTGTTCTATCAATTTCTAAAAATTGATCCCCGTGGCCTAGAAATCTGAAAATTTGGATTTCTAGGTCACCAACTTCAAATGCCTATAACTCGCTTCAAAATCTATATTTTCGAAGATTGAAAAAGCATTCTTGCTCAGCAATATTAGTTTTTTCAGCTGTTGAAGAAAGGTGGCTTAGAAATCCGAACATTTGAATTTCTAGGTCACCAAATTAAGTGGCTTAAAAATGTTTCAAAACGAAAAAAAAAAAAATTTTATTCTTTACAAAAAAAAATTGAAATATGCCAAGTGAGAGCAAATTTGACTAGACGATACCCAAAAATGTGAAATTTCTGAAAAAAAAAACTTTGAACAAAAAATTGTGTCAATGATGTGGGAAGCTTGGGCTCTGATGATGATGATGGTAGTACATTTGCGACGGTGGATTACTGTAGGATGAGGGGTACTGTAGTGGTTGTGGGAAGCATGGTGATTGGAATGGTGTGGACTGAAGAGATTGGCTCGCGGAGCACAGGCCACAGGAACCCGTCTCGCAGCACTGAGAGGAGTCTGGGGAGCCGCCGGATAGTTGGAAGCTTAGACTGGCGATGTATCTGGAATTTTTGGGATTTTTAGATTTTTAGAATGTTTTTTTAAAGAAAAAATCTTAACTTTCTGAACCCAGAAAATTTAGACAAAATTATTAAATTCGAGCCGTTTTTTGAACTCTCAAATAAAAAGTTGAGAAAGTGGCTCAGTCGGGTAGAGGTTCGCTTTTGGGGAAAATAGTGCCGGGTACGAATCCACGCTACGGAAAATAATTTTTCTGATCCTGATGAGCTTGGAAATATAGTTAAAATATTCGAATTTTTAATAAAACTAACTCTTGGGCTTTCCTCAAAGTCTCGATTTTCGTCATTTTTGGCTCATCTGGAAGAGCTGGAAGTATGCCACGTAGATGCTCCAACGCATCATTCAAACTATTCATTCTCCGACGTTCTCGAGCATTAGCCTTATCTCTTCTGACGGTTTTTGCTCGTTCGATTGTCGCTGGGCTCCGCTTTCGGCATCTATATCTCCGTTTTTCTCGTTTTACAGGCTTTTGTGTAGAATTCTTGGAGTTCTGAAATTAAATTTGTAAAGAGAAAATGAGAATTGATTTTGAGCTCAAAAACAGAATTAAAGGGACCTTTCTGAGACCTTGTTTAGACTCAAAATTAGCTAAAACGACCGAATTTTGTAATGAAGCGTTTTGAAAATTTCTCAAAAAAAAGTTATGCCAGTTCGAAATTCTGGCAAAAAAGGTGCCAAAATTTTGATTTTAGCTGAAAACGTGCCATTTTTTCCAGAACTTTGAGAAATTTTCAAAACGTCTCATTACAAAATTCGGTAGTTTTGGGTAATTTTGAGTCTAAGAAAAAGTCTTAGATTTTGGTACTCCTCCTTTAAATGGCTTGAACAGTAACAAAGTTATAGAGAATGAATTTTTTTTAAACATTTTTTTCTGAAAAAAAACAGTTTACTGAAATTTCTGCAAGAGCTATTTAAAGATTGTTAATTAGCAAAATGTAGAAAAATGTTTTGTTTAATATGTTTTAGTTAGCAATTTTTCAGCAGTTTTTGTTTCCGCCGAAATATAGCTACTCAAAGTTTTCGGGTGTGCTGAGACAACTTTAAACGGGCATATCTTATTAGCCATAATAGTTATTAAAAAGTTGTTAACTAACAACTTGTAGAAAATTGTTTGATTAGTATTTTGACAGTTGACAAGTTTTGCATAACTATTACCGCCGTTTAGATACAGCTATGTATTCAATTTTTAATTTTGGTGTTTTCTAAAAATCATTCTACAACTTTAAAGGCTTATATCTCATTAACCGGGAAATTTATTAAAAAACTGTCAACTGACAAATTGAAGATTTTGAAGTTTTCTACCACTTTTTAGTTTTAAATTTACACGAGGAAAGTTACAGCTGTACAATACCATGAGTATTTTGAAGGCTTATATCTCGGGAACCATACATCCTATCAAAAATTGTTAACTAATAAAATGAAACAAATTAAATTTGCAACATTACGTTAGTTTACAAATGTTTTGTAGCATCCACCTCCACGGAGTTACGATAGTTTAAAACTTGAAGTTTTCAAGATTCATTAGGAAATTCGGCGTTTTCAGACAATTGTAAGGCTAATGAAGCAATGAAAAAACTCGACAACACCACCTTTAAAAATCTGGCACCTTCAGAAAATTGCGGAAATTTTCAAAAAATAATCGAAAAAAAAATTATTTGGTTTTAAATTTCTCTAAACATTTTTCCAAAACCAAAACTAACCTGATCCATATCATTTTCTCGTTCCATATCTAAATCTTGCTCGCCAGTTTGCAAATGATGCGGGTAGAATGGTGAATGATGGTACATTGTGCAAAACAAAAACACGTGGGTGGGGGCACCACTGTGGAAAATGACTGACTAATGACAGATGGGACATAAAGGGGGCGGGGTGTAAGGAGATGGGCGGGGTAGAAAGAGAGAGAGAGAAGGGAAACAAACCGGAACACCAGTCTGGAGATATGGTGGGGTGCGATTTTTCAGAGTAGGAGAGCTCGCCGAAAAAGAGGAATAGAGGTGCAAACCGGAAGACTGTACATTCTGAAAGGTGAGAAACTGGTGGGGTGGGAGTGGAGATAACGACACTTATACGGAAATACAGAAAGACAGGTAGCTTGTATAGGGGAGAGCGTTTAATAACAAATATTTTGTTAGTTGGCAGCTTTTTGATAGCGAAAAAGATAACCGAGATACAAGCCAGGGGTGTGCGGCAAATCTCAAAATTTGCCGAGCTCGGCAAATTCGGCAAATTTGCCGTGCTTAACAAACTCGGAAAAATTTGATATTTTTTATGTTTTCTGGAGCACCAAAACTACTGAATTCTTAACAAACGGCAAATTCAGCAAATTCGGCAAATTTGCCGAGCTCGGCAAACGGCAAATTCAGCAAATTCGGCAAATTTGCCGCACACCCCTGATACAAGCTATCAAAGTTAAGTGAAACGAAATTTTTCGATGTACCATGTCTTTGGCAGCGTATATCTTGGCTTAAGAAAAAATTTTAATTTTTTTAATCGCTGAAAATAATGCAACATTTATAATACTTTGTATTTTGTTAGTTGATATAACCAGGGAAAATCGAGATATAAGCTAACTAATTCAATTAAACTATTTTTGAATTCAAATATATTCAAATGTGCACATGGTGCATGTAGGAAGTTTAATAGAGATAATAGGTATTTTATTGGTTTTTTTTATATGATTGTTTTGCAATTTTTTTAATGAGATCAACGACACCTACATCGACGAGGAAAACCTTTTAACCCAATTTTTTGTTTTACATCGTGGCTTATTTCGAAGATATCAGTTAATGTTGTTTTTTGTAGTAAATGACAGAATACAGACCCAATATACCAAATATAATTGTTAAGAATTAATTTATTTAATTTTCGATTACGAATTTCTGGGATTTTCAAAATTCCGACAAGTACAAAAATGCACTCATGAGCTTATATTTCTGTTGTGTTTGGTGTTATCCAATATTTATCAATACGTTTCCTATATTTTAAACATTTGACATCTTTAATATCTTCAAAATAATTGAGTCCAAAAACATGGTGCATCGAAAAACTTGTTTAACTTTTGACAGCTTATATCTTGCTTATATTTGAAATTAAGGGGGGGGGGGGGGGTGGGTAGAGTTTGTGGGTATTTTGCTTAAATAGACTAAAACTGGTTCAAAACCACCGAATTTCATAACGAGACTTCACAAAAAATTTCCAAAATTTTTTTATGGCCGGTCAAAATTTGGAAAAAAAACGAGCCAAATTTTGCTAAAATCTGAAATTTTGGATTTTGGATTTTTTTTCTGAAATTATCATCTTTTTAATCCTTATTTTGGTAATTTATCTCGCGGAAATTCGTTGATTGAGACAACTTTTAGGCCGATAGGCATCCAATTTTGATCAAAATTGGAGGTCTAAAAAGTGTAAGGTGTTAGTGGAGATCCCAACTGACGGAAACGGTATACAGTGTTGAGGGACCCATTAGGTGTAAGTGTATATCAGAATATACTATAATTTCACTGCTCTATAATCTTGTAGCTCATAATTTTTTTGTCGATGCACCATGTCTGTTATTGCTTAAATCTCGGATATTTTTGGTTTTTACGGTTTTACCAAAGACTTTTTCAACCAGCAAACTATTTGTGTACTGATTTTCCACTCGTTTTATTTATCAATTTTTCAAAAATAAAACAAAGACAACCAAGATATCCACCTTTGCTAAACTTTGTTAGCGCCTATCTCCACTGTGTTTGGATTTATCAAAAATTTGTCAACAAACAAAATATGCACCACTTCTTTTTCTATAATTTTGTAGTTGAACACTTCCTGATATCACCTTAATGAATCGAGATATAGGGTCTTGAAGACATGGTGCATCGATAAACTACCTAAACTTTGATAGCGCTTATCTCCGCTGTGTTTGGTTTTATCAAAAACTTGTCAACTAACAAATTATGTACCATTTCTCTTTCTGTAATTTTGTATAAGTTTTTCCAAATTTCGAAAAAATAGTCATACCACATATAATGTGCAAATTGATACCTATTGACCCAATAATAGAGTAGCCAAAGGTTACGGAATAATCCCCCCTCCCTGCCTACTGTGTATTAGGATTATGGTGTTTAATGAGATTAGCTTGTATATTTATATACAAACATTGACACCTGTGATTAACAAGAAGGTTTCCTGATTCTCTCTCTCGAAAAGTCGTCAAAACCGTAATAGGCTAATCATCACCCCAGTGGAAACTGAGGGAGAGAGAGAGAGAGTGTGTGAAAATGTGAGAGACGCAGAAGACACATGCTATGAATTTCAATTAATTGCTCGTGAAATTTGACGTTTTAACAAGAGAAAGCTTGGGGTTCGCATCAAAATCATGAAGCGAGGAGAGGGTTAGATTGGGGGGAACATGCTAATTTTACCCAAAATTGTGATGATTGCTTTAGGATTTTTAACAATTGTAAAAAAAATTTTGTTCAAGCATGGTGCATATCAACCCAAAATTTGACAGCGCATAAATCTCTCTCGATTATATTTGGTTTTATCAGAAAGTTTTAAACTACTAAAACTAATTATAGAACAATGCGCATGAGCGCCTGGCGCCTGCCTGAAACCTTCCCCCGCCTTTCGCCTCTTTTTTCCATTTTGAAGTGAATTTACAAATTTCTAATTTTTCAAAAAATGTTAACGTATGTTTTTACATAAAGCTTTTTAGGTCAGGCAGGTAGGCTTCTAACGCCTACATGGAAGCCCTACAATGCACAATACATATTTTTCCCATAAATTCCACACTGTAAATCAACCCATCCTATATAGTATTTTATTATGGAGGATTTGCAAATGATTTCCCAAGAGAGCTCTTTCTGTAAATCCTTTGCCTGAAATGTTGACCAGTAATAAATTTTAGTGACAGATTACTGCTCAATGAGCATAGCATATCCATCATTTCCTCACCCTCTTTGTTCTCCAACAGGCTGTCAGGTTAGGATTGTTGTAGAAAAGAGGGCAGTCATTTTTTTCAAGAGTTTTCAATTTGAAATGTTGGGATTATTCGCACTAATTTATTATTTTTTTTAAATTGGCATCGACCAGGCTATCTCACTGGGGTTTAGCTTTTATTTAGAAACTTTATTAAAATGTTTTAGGTTAGTGCTTTAAAAATTGTTAAACCGGCAATTTACCGACTTGCCGAATTTGCTGGGAAAACACCTTTAAACCGAAAAAAGTTTATTTTGGAAAAAAGCTCAAAAAGGCACTGTTCAGGTGTTTCCGTCTTACAAAAAATCCCTCTAAAAATTTCCGGCAAATTTACCCTTCTTGGCGTATAAAAAAATAAATAATTTTCAAATGACAACATATTTATTTTGTATTGTTTTATACTTTTTTTAATTGAAAAAGTTATGATAAAACCAAAGACTGTCCAGGAGGTAAAGCTCACGTCGATGCACCATGTTGTTCTGAATCTTTCACGGCCCATATCTTGGTCAGCTTTAATTTTTTTAAAATATTTTTAACTAACAAAATGATTAATACTTATTTTTCTATAATTTTCTAGTTGAACACTTTCTGATACCTCCACAATGAACCGAGATATAAGCTTTCAAAGTCATGGTGCATTGAAAATCTACATTTTCCAAGCTTCCACTGCCCATATCTTAGCTATTTTTGGATTTATCAATAACATGTTAATTTAAAAAATGTGTACTATTATTTTTTATCCATGATTTTGTAATTGAAAATTTTTTGATATGTTTGAAATGAACAGAGATATCAGCCGTCAAATACATGGTGCAACGACAAAATGTTGTTTCTCTAACTTTGACAGGTAATATCTCTGCTATCATTGAATTTATCAAAATTGTTCAACTAACAAAATGTTTAATATTTATTTTTCTATAATTTTCAAGTTGAGCACTTTCTGATACCTCCACAATGAACCGAGATATAGGCTCTTAAAGGTAGGGTACCGAAATCTGAGAAATATTTTTAAATGACTCCAAATTTTCTGTTTATTTTGATTCCGAATATCAAAGTGAAAAAATTCAAAAAAATTTCCCTGAGTTTATATTAGAGCTTAAAATCGTGATTTTCATTTGTGCACCCTTTCTTCAAATTCGCGCCGAAATAAATTAGCCGCGTTTGTCTCATTTTATTTTCCATATAATTTCAATTTTTTCAGTTTTTTCAGCTTTATTTTCACTCATTTTTATGCTAATCAAATGTTCAATTGACACAAAAGGATATATTTTTCAAAAAAAAAAAGAATGAAAATAGCTGAAAAACTGAAAAAAAAGCAAAAATATATGGAGAAAATTAAATGAGGCAAACGCGCTCCAAGGATAATTTATTTCGGCGCGAATTTGAAAAAAGTTCATGGGTGCACAAATGAAATGCGCGATTTGAAGAAGCTCAAATAGAAAATCAGGCAATTTTTTTTTTGAATTTTTTCACATCGAAATTCGGAATCAGGGAAAAATTTGGAGTCAATTAAAAATATTTCCCGGATTTCGGTACCCCATCTTTAAAGACATGGCACAGCACGGGGAGGCAAACGGTACGTCCGAGAAAGTGCGCTCTACTGCTCAATGAGCATACCACTGGTGAGAGGGTATCAACAATAAATTCATTGGTGTCATTAAATAGAGAATTTTCTGTAGAACATTTTTCATATGCATCACTTTCAAAAAATTTGAGCCGTTTTCGAGATAAATCCATTCTAAAAATGCGACTACTGTAGAAATTAGTGTATGTACGTAAGGTTTGCCTCCCCGTGACAGCGCCTCAAATCGGGAGAGTTAAGAAAATCGAGAATTGGAAAGTCCAACGGAGCGCGCTTGCACACTTTTACGGTATTAAATGAGTTTCAGACGAAATTTCGCGATTATTCGAGTTTTCAAAATGAAATTTGGAAAAATAATCAAATATTGGGATTATTATTGCTTTAAAAAAGTTTTAAAAAACATTTTATTGAACAAGTTCAAGATTTGGCTGCTTTTTCATTGATTTTCGAACCGACTAGAACAAGTTAACTCTATGACAAATTTTCTACGCGAAACAAATTTTTTCAAGCATTAATATGTTTGATTCCAATTTTTAAACGTCAGCTTGATAGAAATAACACGGTTTCACGTCTTGAAAATGTTCAAAAATGCCCACATCAACGGAAACTGTTTAGTTGGCAGCTGATCTTCACTAAACCAACACTAAATGTTCAGATCAAATCACAACTTGTTTGATCATTTGAAAAAACATTTTTAAATCATTGTTTCTCACAAAAAGCAGATGATAAGTAGTATAGCATGATGAGAATCCATATGATTCTTCATATGCGCATAGCTATAGATACTGTAACTTCGACAACTCCTATCTCCTCAGAGAGGCAAGATATCAAAAAGTGATTAACTAAGAAATTGTAGAACATATCAAAAACTATGCTAATTAATTAAAATCATGTGTTTATCTCTTAAGATGAGGGAGTTAGAGCAGCCAGTAGAATAACAAAAAGTATGCAATACAAATGTACGTCTAACTCCCCCATCTTTAAAGATAAAAACGTAAGTTAAATTGAATATCATAGTTTTTGATCTGCTCTACAAGTTCTCAGTTGATCACCTTTTGGTATCTCACCTCTCCGAGTAGATAGGAGTTGTCGAAGTTGAGGTATCTAGAGCCGTAGAGGGTAGGAAGAACCTGATGGTTCCTTATTAAGGAAAAGAAAATATAACACGAAACTTGTAAAAAATGTTAATTTGATCATTTATGTGAGTATTTGAGCCATTTTTGAGGAAAATTGGAGAGCAACACTTACATAAGAAATTTGGCGTGGCATAGATCCATTGGTAGATTGGAACATTGAAATTTGATCAGAACTATTTGTATTTTTAGTGATTTTGATTGATTTGTAGCTTTATTCTAGTGAAATCTTTGATTTCATAAAAGTTTTTTAACCAATTTTGCAAGATTTCCCTTGATAAATGTTGCTTTACTTTTTTATCGATTTCGTTGTAAAGAAAAATCATTTTTCTGTGTTATCAGTCAAATTATTGACTAAAACTCTTTAAAAAGATTCAAACTATTAGTAAAAATTCTAAAATTGAATGTTTATGCAATAAATTGCTCTAAAATCAATTTTTATTTGCAAAATTTTGTTTTTGGTCAAAAAAAATTTTCAGATTCGCCGAAATTCAGAGCTCATTTCGAGCTTATTTGAGGAAAAATTTATATTAAAATGAAGTAAATCGCATCGCGAACAGTCTCTGGGCGGTCCCGCATGTTGAAAATTGCTTTAAAATCCCTAAAATCCAGCAAAAACGCGATATTTTACTGTTTTGCCACATATTAATTCCAATTCGTGCGACGTCTGCAGCAAACGCGCTCCCGCGCCAAAACCACTTCTTTAGCTCTTCTCTCCCGATCTGAGGCGCTGTGCATGGTGCATCGCCAAACTCGCCTACACACGTGGTGTCAGGCTGTCTCTTTGCGCTTTGATCTACGAAAAATGCGGGAATATTTTTCCAGAAAAATTGTGACGTCAGCACGCTCTTAACCATGCGAAACGAGATGAGATGTCTGCGTCTCTTTTCCCGAATTTTTCGAAGATCAAAACGAAATGGGACTTTCTTACTCCACGTGCCTACACCCGAAACTCATTGAGCTTATACTGTCAATTATTGTTATCCAACACACTGCTCCACCACCACCACCTGCATTAACAAGATTAGCCTTAGCAAAAATGAAAACAATAATGATGAGGTGTCCTGTTACAGTAATCCCAAATTAGCGGCAATCCGAGAGACCCCCCCCTCCCCCCTATTCTTTAGTATGCAGCAGTGACGTAATACACAATGACCTGAACATTGTATAAAGACACCTGACTTTTCAGATGGAAATTAGAAAAATCATATGTTATATAATTAGAATTGGCATGGATTTTTTGGGGAACAAATTTTTGGGGTTTAAAAATTAAAAACAACGTTTTTTTTCTAAAATTGTAACAAATTTTTAATTAAAAAAAAACAGTTGAACATTATAATTATAAATAATTTTAACAGATATTCGAAGGAGGAATATCAAAAAATTCAAAAAAAAAAAATCAAAAAATCACAATTTTTTTCAAAATTTTAAAGAAACTTCTTTTTTTGGAAGAAAATTTTGGAAGATGTAAGGAAGAACATTTAATTTTTTTGCGTTGATATTTTGAAACTTTTAAGTTGTTGGAGTTATTAGGAAATTTAAACAATTTTGGCAAAAATATCAAAAAATTTTGATTTCTCAAAAAAAAAAATTCCAAATTCCTTTTTTTCAACCAATTTTTTTTTGATTTTTCTGCATCTTTAAAGCATACTCAAAATAAAAAAAATATATATATAATTTGGCAGTTTTTAAAAATTTTCAAAAAAAAAAATCGCGAAAAAAAGTTACAAAAAAATTTTTTTTTTCCCTAAAAAACTTATCCTAAATTTCAAATTCTCTTCTTAAAGTTGATAATTATCGTGGCGGGACCCCCTGCTGACAACTTCTAAAGATACCCCTCCCGGCGGTCCCACCGGCCGCCAAAAAAGGCCTGCAAAACGGTCCAAGAGGGTCAAATTACATAAGGGAGAACAAAACAGGTGTATTTAGTATATGTATGTTTAAGGATATTATACGGCAGTTTAAATATGGAAGGGGGAGTTTTTAAATTTTTTGGAAAAAAAAATTTTTTTTTTGGAAATTTTGAGAAAAAATTTTTTTTTTGGAAATTTAATTTTTTTTTTTTCAAAAATCCCAGCTAACTTTTGATTCAATTTTTTTAATTCTTATATTTTCTAATGCCAATTTTTTCCGAAAATTGTTCATTTTATTCTTGAAAAGTTTTTTAAAAGAAAAGCTGAAAATTTTACAATAACGCAGATGAAAATTCCAAATTTTTTGGGGATATTTCGCCAAAAAAATCATTATGTGAATTTGTGGTGATGAAGATGATGACAATCGCTTTGAAAAAAAAAATAACAAAAAATACAAAATTCGGGGGAAAAAAATGAAAAATTAACAATAAAATTGGACATTTTAGTTTGAGCCAATTTTTGGCAGACAGAGAGAGAGAGAGTAAGAGTAAAGAGAGGTAGCAGAGAAAACAGACAAAAATTATTCGGGGGAAATTTAAAAATCCGCCTTGTACTGTACATTCGTGTTAACCGAGTGAACTGACGTCGAGAATGAGCGAAGTTGCACCTGAAAAAAAAATCAAATTTTTGAGGGGTCAAATTCGAATTTTCTGTGATTTTCTACCCCTAACCCTAAATTTTCAGAGCTCTAGCTCAAAATTACGTAAAATTCGGTGTGGTTACGGTAGCCGGTGTTTGCGTACTTTCGGGGCTACAGTAACCCGAAATGTTCAAAATTGCGCTATAAAGATGTCCATAGGTGCATTTTGTGGCAGAGAATTTAATTTTAAAAACGAAAAAAGTATCAATTTCGGAAAATTCAAATTTTTAAAAATTTCTGATTTTTCAAAATGAAAATTCAATATTAAATTCGAAATCTCCGCCGTTTTTCACCTCTTCATCTCAATTTTCAGAGCTCTAGCTCAAAATGGCGTAAAATCCGGTGTATTGGGTGACGGTAGGCGGTGTTTGCGTACTTTCGGGGCTACCGTAACCCGAAAATTCGAAATTACGCCAAAATCTCCCAAAAAAAAAGCTCTAGGGGAGGGAAAAAAGCGGAGAATTCGAATAAAAATTGTGACAATTCGAATTTTTAAGAGTTCCGCGCAGTTTTTCCAATGAAATTTCAATATTAAATTCGAAATCACCGAGTTCTAGCTGAAAATGGCGTAAAATCTGGTGCTTTGGATTACTGTAGTCGGTGTTTGCGTACTTTCGGGACTACAGTAACCCGAAAGCTTGAAATTTAAGCTAGAAGCTGGAATATTCTAGAAATTCGAATTTTTATATAAAATTTGTTGTGGAAAATGTGTAAAGTACGCGAAAATTCCAATTTTCTGGAAATTTTCAACAAAAAATTCGTTTTTTCCGAATTTTCAGTGATTTATCTCAAAATCGCGTTAAATCTGGTACTTTGGGTTACTGTAGTCGGTGTTTGCGTACTTTTGGGGTTACAGTAACCCCAAAATCTTTGAATTTCGCGGTACTTACAGTCTCCGAATTCTGAATCAAACAGGCTCCGCTTTCAGTCCAGTCCTCGGGTGCTTGAGTATCTTTTCCAGTGTAAATGAGCACATCGAACGAGACAGGCTCCTCGAGCAGTGGCAAGAATGACACAGATGCGGTGATTTGGCTGAAAATTTAGATTTTCACTACAACTTTTTCCTCACGAGGGACGAGGAAAAGTGGTTTCTAGGCCATGGCCGAGGGGCCGACAAGTTTCAGCGGCCATTTATCTTGCTTTGTTTTCCGCCTGTTTTCTTTCGTTTTTCATCGATTTTTTTCGTTTTTTCTTAATAAAACTGATAAATAAATATTTTTTGCAGATGCTAAAACAATTTCCAAGTAAAAATCATGTATTCAGTGGGCAAGCAGCGGTGAAAGTGGGCATTGTGTAATATGATGGATTACTGGAATACAAAACCTAAACTTTTTCTGAAAAATGATACACATGCTGCTTAGATGCTGAAACTACCTGATTTTCATAACGATACCACTGAAAAAGTTTTGAGGTTTTCAAAATTCAAATTTTTTAGTGAAAATCTCGACTTTTTCACCAAAAAAGTTGAATTTTGGAAACCTCAAAACTTTTTCAGCGGTCTCGTTATGAAAATCAGGTAGTCTCAGCACTTAAGCATCATATGTATCATGTTTCAGAAAAAGTTTAGGTTTTGTATTCCCGTTATCCATCATATTGCATTGACCACTTTCACCGCTGCTTGCCCACTGAATACATGATTTCTTTACTTGGAAATTGTTTCAGCATCTGCAAAAAATATTTATTTATCAGTTTTATTAAGAAAAAAACGGGAAAAAGCTGTGAAAAACGAAAGAAAACAGGCTCAAAACAAAGCAAGATAAATGGCCGCTGAAACTTGTCGGCCCCTCGGCCATGGCCTAGAAACCACTTTTCCTCGTCCCTCGTGAGGAAAAAGTTGCAGTGATTTTTTTTCAGGAAAAATCGATTTTTTCAGAGATTTGAATTTTGTCCGATGCAATTTCCTATATTATTTACATTTTTAACGCTGAATTTGTAACACTTTTCACCTCAAGACATTTATTTTAGCTTAAAATCGCGTAGTATCCGGTGTTTCTGGGCTACGGTAGTTGGTGTTTTCGTACTTTTGAGACTACAGTAACCCGAAAATCTTGAAAAAGAGAGCTAGGAGATTGGAAAAAACAGTTTTCGGCCTAAAATAAAGTGGGGAATTTGGATTTCGCCATAAAAACTAGTAGAGTAACCTTATAAAAATGACAATTTTCGGGGAAAAACTCATTTCTTATGCTCAAATTCAAACTTTTTCTCCATCTTAGCGCGAAATCGCGTAAAATCTAGTGTTTTGGGTTACTGTAGTCGGTGTTTGCGTATTTTTGACGCTACAATAACCCAAAAATTTCCTAGATTTAGCTAGAGCCTTAAAATTTATGTTTTAGGCCTAAAAATGGCAATAAATAGTAGATTTTCCCAAAAAATTTCCGAATCAGTTCAAAAAATTGAGTTTTCTGACTCTCGAAATTTTTTCTGAATTTTTCATCCTGAAATTCAGGTTCACCGTCATTTTCTGCTTCTGGGGGCTAAAATTTTCAGATTTCTAGCTCAAAATTGCGTAAAATCCGGTGTTTGCGCACTTCTGGGGCTACAGTAACCCAAAATTCATAAAAATTGGGTTAGAAGCCTAAAAACTGGGTGCTAAGGGTAGAAAATTGTTGGAGAAGACGAATTTCACATTGGATTGCACTAATTGCCGGCGATTTTTGGTCGAATTTCACTGGAAAACTTTTTTTTTTCCAACTTTTTGCGTCAATTCTCAAAACTTTTACGTTTTCCTCCATTTTTTTTGCGTATAATTTCCGTCTAAAAACCCATAATACAAATATAATTGAGGATCATCTCTTTCCTTCCTTCTTCCACCAATTAGTCAAATAAAACACGTCTGTCGCCTAGATATGGTATTCTCCCAACCAATAAGAGCACCATCACACCACCTGACGCCACAAATTTGTATTTTGGTTATTTCTAATCAAATTTCTCAAATTTTCGGGGGTTCTTTTCTTCTTTTTGTCCTTTTTGAAAGCCGTACCGAATCACATCGCTAATCTCCTGCCGAATCTTCTTCTCCTCCTTGACGCGGTGCGCGTTTTCTCTGCAAAAATTGGGAATTTAGGTCTAAAAATTTATGAAAATTACGAAATTTGACCTTAGAAAAGTTGAAAATTGGCCCTGAAACCCTGAAATTGCCCTTACAAAAAGAAACTTCCCATGCCGGGAATCGAAACCGGGCCGCGTGGGTGAAAACCACGAATCCTAACCACTAGACCACATAGGATCCAAAAACTGAGGGCGCGAGTGCATAGACATGCCGGTGGGGGCCAGGGATTTATCGATTTATCGATTTTTTTTTCGCTTTTTTTTTCAGTTTTTTGCAAATTAAGCATCTCCTTGACCTCTCTGCTTCCGGCTGAGCACACCTGTTATGCTTCTGAAGACTCTCCTCTTGGTATAATGTCTATTGCGTCATCATAGGGCGGTTGCCGGAGCACTTGAGAGTCAAGAGGTTTTTGTTGTTGAAAGGGATTATGAGACAATGAGAAATGTATACATATCACACCTTTTTGAGGGGGTTTGTGATGCAATTAGTGGGTTTCAGTGAGAATTTTGAAACAAAAAAATCCGAAAAAAATGCTGAAAATTAATCAAAACGTGCGAAAATTTGTAACTTCTATCGGTAAATTTCCAATTTTTAAAGAAATTCTCAAGAAAAAATCAATTTATTGCTCCGGAAAAGCTGAGAGTAACCTAAAAATTGAGACAATTCAGTTAAAAAACTTCAAAAACGCGCCAATAATTAGGAGATTTTAATCGCAAAACTTGGCCAATTTCAACAATTTCAACAGGAAAAATGACCATTCTGAAGATTTTTTCAGCCAAATTCCCCAGTTTTAGCGGAAAAAATTGAGCTTGACGCCGGATTTTGCAGCTTTGAGCCAGTTTTCAAACGATTTCGTACCCTTCCTCGGCCAAATTCTCTGTATGAATATCGAATTGCCATCTTTCCACGACTTCCTTCGTCTTCACCTCGGAAATCACCATCACCAACCGTTTCAGCTGTCTTTTCGCGAGCCAATCTGCAAACTTCAGATGATTTTAACGCTGAAATTCGAATTTCCCCCGCCGCCGCAAAAAAATTACATTCAACTTGCTGCAAAAGTGGATCCATGAACGCTTGGAGCTTCTTCTCATGAGCCACCCACAGTGTGAGCCCGTACTTCTTCTCACGCTTGAAACTGTCTGATGGATAAAGCGCACGTTGATAGAGAATGCTGTTAAGGCCGAAATCTGAAATAAAAAACGATAAAATCGCGAATTTTTGCAGGGGAAAACCGTACGGAAGAACTCTTTGACGAGTTGGGCAGATCCTTTGAGGGAAATCGCGTTTTGTGTCTTTACATCCGTCATTTCTGATGAATTCCCTGCAAAATAACGATAAAAACTGATTAAAAATCGAAGAAAAATGACCGAAAACGCGCCGCAAACAGTTTAAGATTCGAATTCTCCCGCCGAAACAATTGCACGAGAAACGCGCCAATAAACATCACGAAACGCGCCAGCAAGCGTCCAAGGCACATATCGATTTTTCTCGCGACTCGGAAAAGAAATTAATTAAAAATCTCGAAAATCATCGATTTTCATTGTTTCTTTCAGTTTTTTCATTGATTTTTTGGTAAAATAATTGATAAATAAGTTTTTTTTTTCAGAAATGAACCGCTTGATGGTTATTTCGGCTCGTCGGATGGCGTCGGCGGCTCCAAAAACGAGCACCGGAATCGAGCACGCAGAGAAGGCCAGACAGGTCGCTGGTATGGCTTTCTGAAACTCTAAACTAGATAATAATCCGTCATAATATTGTATTGAAAAAGTTTAAGCCAAAAAATTCCTTAAAAATAGCTGAAAAAGTTGAATTTTTGCGGAAATGGCACGAAAATTCGATGTTTCCCGTAAAATCACTGAAATATTTGATTTTTTGCATTAGAACTTGTGAATAGCTAAATTTTTAGTTACAATTTCATTGAAAAAAGCTAGTTTCTGCAAAAAATGTCGATTTTTCGCCATTTTTCTTGTTAAAATCGATTTTAGCCGAAAATATTCTGATTAAACATTAAAAATGAGCAGAATATCGATTTTTGTCAGAAAAAAAAACTATGAAAAGTCTAATTTTCTGGAAAAATGTGCATTTTTCTAGAAAAAAAATCGAATTTCAGACAAGTTTTTCCCAATTTCCATCCAATTTCCACGCAAAATCTCTCAATTTTCAGGCGGAAAACCCGATTGGTCACTGTACAAATGCGACGAATACCTGAAATTCGACAAATACTCGTACGCTCACGCCGAAATCACCATGAACAAGGATCGTGTCGTTCAGCCGTCCTACAAGAAGGCCGACGTTCTTCCGAAAGTTCGAGCTTAATCTTTTTTCGACATTTTCTGTGTGAAAAATAGAGTTTTCGGTGGATTTTATCATTTTTTTTGTGTAGATTTTTCGTATAAATATGAGTTTTTACATAGATTTTTTAATTTTATTGATTTCATGGCTGTTTCCATGCTTAATTATCTAGTAACAAGTCGTTGAAAAACGAAAAAAACACAACGATGCTCCGATGTTCCGCACGTGCATGTTGTTTATCATTGCTCAAAAAATGGCGGTTTTTCGAATTTTTTTTGTGAATTTTTGCTGTTTTTCCGCCTAAAAAAATAAATTTTAACACAATAATAAGCCGAAGCACAATTTTTCTTTAATGCCTGCTCGTTCCCACGGTGATTGCCGCCACAAGGGATTACCTAGCAGCGAGTTTCCATGGTGATGGGCGTCGCTAGCTTTTGTTCAGAGAAGCAGATGTCATATTCATTGAATTTTTAATTTTTTCAATCAAAATCGCATTATTTTCGAGAGATTCGAGGGAAAAATCGAAAAAATTGCAAAATTTTGATCGAAATTGTTGATTTTCATTATTTTTCGCAATTACTTCAATGAAAAATCACTTCAAAATGACCAAAAATGGTGTTTCGATGCAAATAATAAGGGTTTTTTTTTCAGAATAAGCTAGTGAAAAAAAAAAAATCGAATTTTCACTATTTTTCTCCTCGTTTCTTTGATTCTGCCATAAATACGATTGGAGAGAGTAAAATCTGAAATTTTTCCGAAAACCAGTTAAAATTCTGTTATTTTTCAACAAAAACCGTAAAAAAAATCATTAAAAACCTCGGAAAAAAAGTAATTTTTCGCTTTTTTTAAAACAATTTTTAACGATGCTCCGAAATCCCGCATGCGCGTGCTGTTTAGCATCACAAAAATTCGCGATTTTTTGAATTGTTCGATCCTGAAATTGCATTTTTTCTCGTAAATAATTAATTTTTCATGATTTTCAGGCAATTCCATGTCTGAAGAACTACATTCCGACCTGATTGCGTCGATTTTCGGCGGGAAGCCTGCCAAAATCGAGGAATTCTTCTCGAAATGGAATTTCGCGAACGCCGCTGTCTCAAAATTCGATATGGCGAACTCGGCAAAGAATGTGAGAGATTTTAATTAATTAGTTTTTGCAATAAATTTCCAGTTTTCAGGAGCTCGGAGACCGGATTTGTGAGGTTATAGAAAACGGAGAGCTGACCCACGTGCTGCTGGAGACGATAAAGATTTTGAGTAGGGAAAAAGATGGATTGGAGGTAGGGAAATACTACGCAATTTTGAACTGAAAATTCGGATTTTTCAGCTAAAAAACTAAAAAACCCCAATTTTCCCAATTTCCAGGGCCTCCTGAACGACCCGCTCTGCGATAAAATCCTCGCCTTCGCGGAACTCTCGTCAAACGAAAATAACTCGAAAACTGTCCACAGTAAGGCAATTTTGAGCCTAAAAATTCTCGAATTTCCCGCCAAAAATCATAATTTCAGCACTAATGGAGGCGCAAAAATGTCTAATCAACACTTTGTTTCACTCACAACGAATGAGAGATCGATTTTAGTGAGTTTTCAATTGAAAAATCGATTTTAAAGTGATTTTTTGCATAGGAAAGTGTAAAAAATCCTTTAAAAGTGGAAAAAAAGGTTATTTTCCGAAAAAAAAATTAGAAAAAAATCTATAAAATCTGATTTTTAATTGAATTTCTAAGAAAATTAGCTAAAAATTAGAAAAAAAACACGATTTTTGCAGTGCAAACCCGAAAACTGGTGAAAATTTGCAATTTTTCCTCGGAGAATTCGAGGAAAACCGCCGAAAAACGTCGTCAATCGATTGGATTCGCCTTCTGAATCCGGTTCAAGCCGCCGAAATTTGGTATTTCTATCATCGGATCGCTTTTATTGCAACTGCATTGGGCAGGGAATTTCAGGTGCTCGAAACGACACGAAAAATTTGAATTTTTTGACACAAAAATGACCCGAATTTTGGAGAAAACTCGTGTAAAATCGGCAGAAAAATCGAGCGTTTTTTACTGGAAATACACATATTTTTCGAGTTTTGAGCGATGCCACGCGTTGCGGTTGCGTCGCGGTTCAATAAATTCAGATTTCTCAGAAAAAATTTGAATTTTCTGCCTGAAAAAACCGATTTTTGTGTGATTTTTATCGGCAAATTTAGTTTTTAAAAACTGTGGACCGCGCGTTGCGGTCGCGTCGCGGTTCGAAATTTTTTTTATTATTTCAGATTTTTTTTTACAAAAAATTTTGGAAAACATAAAAATTATAGGTTTTTAATCAATTTTTACAAAAAATAAATTTTTTTATTTCAATTTTTATGAGAAAATCTGCGAATATTCATGAAAATTTTTAGTTTTTTTGTGAAAAACTAATTTTTTTTTTGCAGAAAAACTGGGCCAACGACCCAAAAACCATTGATTCTCTGCTTTTGGCCGTCGAAATTTGCACAAATCGATCAGAAAACAGCACTCAGGATATAAATCGAGCTACCGAGGCGTTGAAGACGTTTTTCAACGTTTTTTGCCATTTTCACGGAGATGTGAAGGCTATTGATCATGTAAAAATTCAAAAAAAAAAAAAAAACTGAAATACCAAAATTTATACCTTAAAAATGCGATTTTTTGAATTTTTTAAAACTTTTTTTTTTTAAACTACAAAAATTCGAGTTTTTAACTTGAAATTCCAAATTAAAAAAAAAAATTCATATAAAAACTTCCAATTTTCGTACGATTAATCGGTGAAATTTTCCGGTTTTTCAGGAATTTTCATTGAAAAATATCAAAAATCCAAAAATGACGATTTTCTATAGAAATCGTCATAAAAAATGCAATTTTTTGAGATTTTTGAGGTTTTTTTAGATTAAAAAAAAGATAAAAATCATCGATTTTCGTTTTATTTTCATTTTTTTTAAATCATGAAATATCACTCTATTTTTATTTTCCAAAAAAACAAATTAATTTAATATATAATTATATATCATATTTTTTTTGAATTGAGCAGAAAAATTCTGAGAAACTTCCTGAAATTGGCCCAAAAAATAAAAAATAAATTAAAAATTTGCGAAAAAAAAATTTCTTTTTTTTTCGCTTTTTTCGCATTTTTTCTGAATTTTCGTTTTTTTTCAGCTTTAAATTCTCGTGAAAATTCTTCTAAATTGCGGTAAATTTTGTAAAATTATCTAGGAATGTCAGAATTTTTTAAAATTTTTTTAAAGCACATTTCTGAAAAAATTCATTTATTTTTCAAATTTTTAACCCCAAAAGTATCAAAAATTCCATAAAAAATGTCAAAGTTTTGCTACAAATTACGACGAAAAAAAGTTTTTTTTTTCAGAAAAACGCGGCAAAAACGTGCCAAATCCTTCGTGACGCAATTTGCTCCGATGTGCTCACCGATGACGTCGTTCAATCTGCAATTCATTGCTTATCAGTTCCACCACTACCAATGGTCCTCTCAGTACTTTGTGGAAAAAATTCAAAAAATAACGGAGGAGAAAACGAGGAGGAGAAATTCTTTGTTGAGGAACTTAGCAATATGCAGCTCACCGAGGCAATTCTCATGCATTTGGATAAGCAACTAACAAAAGTCGTTGCTCTACTGCTCAATGATGCTCCAAATCAGCAGCAGAATCCAATGTTGTCGGCAGAAGCTTCAACACTTACAGATCTTGTTGGACCATATTTTCAAGTTCTCGCTAGGCTTTGTACGGATAGTAAATATGTTCGCAGATATTGTAGAATTCGGGTTCGTGAAAAAAAAAACACTTGATAGGGAAATTTTGAAAATTTCACTGCAACTTTTTCCTCACGAGGGACGAGGAAAAGTGGTTTCTAGGCCATGGCCGAGGGGCCGACAAGTTTCAGCGGCCATTTATCTTGCTTTGTTTTCCGCCTGTTTTCTTTCGTTTTTCACTGATTTTTTTCGTTTTTTTCTTAAGAAAACTGATAAATAAATATTTTTTGCAGATGCTAAAACAATTTCCAAGTAAAAAAATTATGTATTCAGTGGGCAAGTAGCGGATGTGCGAAAATCTCGACTTTTTCACCAAAAAAGTTGAATTTTGGAAACCTCAAAACTTTTTCAGCGGTCTCGTTATGAAAATCAGGTAGTCTCAGCATTTAAGCAGCATATGTATTATGTTTCAGAAAAAGTTTAGGTTTTGTATTCCCGTAATCCATCATATTACAATGCCCACTTTCACCGCTGCTTGCCCACTGAATACATAAATTTTTTCACTTGGAAATTGTTTTAGCATCTGCAAAAAATATTTATTTTCAGTTTTAATAAGAAAAAACGGGAAAAAGCTGTGAAAAACAAAAGAAAACAGGCGGAAAACAAAGCAAGATAAATGGCCGCTGAAACTTGTCGGCCCCTCGGCCATGGCCTAGAAACCACTTTTCCTCGTCCCTCGTGAGGAAAAAGTTGCAGTGTTGATAGGGAAATTTTGAAAATTTGAAAAAAATTCAAGACATTTTATAAAAAATTTAAAAAAAAATCTTCCGCCTCTATGAAAAAAAAATGATCTGATTTAAAAAAACATTTTTCACAAAATACATCAGTAAAATTATTAAAGATGGGGTACCGAAATCCGGGAAATATTTTTAATTGACTCCAAATTTTTCCCTGATTCCGAATTTCGATGTGAAAAAATTCAAAAAAAATTCCCTGATTTTCTATTTGGGCTTCAAATCGCGCATTTCATTTGTGCACCCATGAACTTTTTTCAAATTCGCGCCGAAAAAAATTATCCCCGGAGCGCGTTTTGAAATTAATTGAGACAAACGCGCTCCAAGGATAATTTATTTCGGCGCGAATTTGAAAAAAGTTCATGGGTGCACAAATGAACTGCGCGATTTTAGGCTCTAATATAAAATCAAGGAAATTTTTTTGAATTTTTTCACTTAGATATTCGGAATCAGAGAGCAAATTTGGAGTCAATTAAAAAGGTATATAGAAAAATTTATTCATGTTCTGATTAAAAAATTTTTTTTTCACAAAATACACTAGTAAAATTATTAAAAAATTATATGAAAATGTCGTTTTTGAAAGCTTCAAAAAAAAATTCAAAATTTTCGAATTTTTGCAGGTAATTCCCCCACTGGTATCAGAAGAAGTGCAAAAACGGCCGGAGGAGAACAATACACTACGTGGCCGAATCGCTAGAATTATGATGCTTCCGTCGTCAACGAAAGATGTCGCCGCCGAGTTCCTTTTCATTATTTGCAAGAGATCAGGTACGAAATTAACTTAATTCAAAGTTTTTTTTTTAAGTTAGAGTACAGAAATCTGGAAAAAATTTCGAATGACTTCAAATATTCCCCTGATTCCAATAATATCTATGTGAAAAATTCAGAAAAAAAATCCCTGCGAATTTTGTGGCGCCAAAGACGCCTTGTGTGTCGATTTACGAGAATTGTGTATATTTACGAAATGTTTAATCTTTATCAGATGCTGACTTCCCCCTTTTTTCTACGAGTTTCCCTGATTTTCGGCTATTTTTAAGGTCTATTAAGGTATAAAAAAATTTGCAAAATGTTCGGTTTTCAGTCGGAAAAAGCTTCAATTTGGATGGATTTTCCGTCAAGGAGTGCAACCTAAGCAAATATTTCGTAAATATACACAAATCTCGTAAATCGACACAAGGCGTCTCTGGCGCCACAAAATTCGTGATTTCAATCAAGCTTGAAATATAAAATCAGGGAAATTTTTTTTTTGAATTTTTTCACAAAGATATTCGGAATCAATGTTGTGGCACCCGGAGGCGGCGACCGAGCCTTTAAGCCGTAACGAAGAGTGACTCGAGACCGAAGAAAGAGTATGTATAGTCTGGAAGGAGCGCTGTGGCAGTGCGGATGAATGCGGTGGTCTTGCTCCCGAGGAGACTTGAATATAGAGCTAGTGACAGAACAAATGTATAAATATATTAATTTATATAGTAATTATAAGAATTACAATACAAGAGGGAGAGAGGATAAAGTAGGGGGAAGGCCTGGAAACTCCTTGGTTATTGGAGTTTGTCGGGTTCTCTTTGGTTATCAGAGATTGTCGGGTTCTCCTTGGATATCGGAGCAAGTACATGAATAATAGTGAGGGGCAATTACAAAGGAAAATGGGGGATGCGTCGGGAGAGAAGTGCCACGCACGACCGTTCGGCACGAGCGCAGCATCAAGACTGAAGTGGTGGCGTCCAATGGCTGCGTATCCTGTCGTCGCTTGAGTCGTCGCGCAGCTAATGTCGCTGTGGGGCGCGAGTGTGACTCTTGTGAGAGAGCGTATGAGAGCGAGAGACGCAGAAGAAAGAATGACTTCTGCGGCTCTTTGTCATAGAAACCTCGTCTGAGAGATCTCTGAAGAGATCGTAGGACGAGACATTGTGGAATGGCTCCCCATTCCACAACAATCAAGGGAAAATTTTGAGCCAATTCAAAATATTTCCCAGATTTCGGTACTCCGCCTTCAAAAACGTCAGTTTTGGAAAATTTGTGAGGGTTTATCTTTAAAAAATTCCCTTTTTCCAGTGAATCGAATGATCAAATACCTTGGATTCGGCCACTCGGCCGGTCACCTCGCAAATTTGGGTCTTCTCGGACAAATCAATCAACCAAAACACGCGTCGGACAGTGAGGATAGTGAAACTGAGGATTATAATCAGATTAAGGATAGGTATGCTATACTTTTTGTGCATAAAATCCATGGAAAAAAAGAGATTTTCAGTGTAAATCCAGTGACCGGAGCAATTTATCCATCGGATCACGGAAGTGCACTTGCCGGAATGTCTGAAGAGCAAAAAGAGTATGAAGCGATGAAGCTGGTTGATGCTATGAATCAAATGATGGAAACTGGTGAGAAATTCGGAGAAAATTGCGCGAAAATTTGATGAAATTTGACATAAAATTCAGGTTTTTTGCAGCAGAAAAATCTGGAAAACAATTGGTGAAATCCCCCCAAAAAAATATAAAAAATTGCACGAAATTTGATGAAATTCATCAAAATCGTGACGATATTTTGCAGAAAATTCTAATTTTTTGGTGTAAAATTGGAAAAATATCGAATAAACATATGAAAAAAAACTCGAAAATTGGTAAAATTCGAAAATAACCTCGAAAAATGAATATTCTTATTTTCTGAGAAAATCTCAAAAATTGGCGGAAAAATTCATAATTTGGAGCATTTTTCAAGTAAAAATTGAGAAAAAAAAATTTTACCTTAAAAATTCCGAAAAATACCGAAAATTTTATGATTTTTTAGCTTAAAAAGTTTGAAAAAATATCCAAAAATTTGGAAATTTATCGTAATTTATCAAAAATTCTCCCCGAAATTCTCTAATTTCCCCATTCATTTTTTTTTTTGCAGGAATTGTGAAGCCCGGAACCATTGGAGATGACGGAAAAATTCGCGAAGTCAGCCATGTGTTGGAGCTCCTGAAGAATGCTCCAGAACCAGCGCCGGCTGAGAATTCGGATTCTGATGAAGAATAATTATTTTTGATTTTTCCATTTTAACATTTTGAAAAAAATTCTTTTTAAAAAACCTTTAAAAATTTGAAAATAGCGAATTTTTTTTTCTATTTTTATCTTATAACACACTACAAAATATTGTTCAAATTTTCCCTCACAGAAATTTTCAAAAAATTTCTCAAAAAGTGCCTAAAATCCTGAAATTTCCCCCTTTTTGTCTAAAAATTCACTAAAATCTTATGAATTTTCCACACAAAAAAAAGTGGAATTTTTGTATCAATTTTACCATCTGAATTTGAGAAATTACATTCAAAAATACACAAAAACAATTTCCAAATTTTCCACATTTTTCGTTGAAAACATTTTTTACCCAAAAATCCCTCAAATTTTGAATTATTCAAAAGTTTTTCCTGACAAAATCCCCATTTTTATTGTATTTTCCCCCCTCAAAACCCCCAAAAATGGTCTAAAAATCACAATTTTCAATGTGTATATTCCCCTTTATTTCAGATCTCTCAACGCAAAATATGCCAATTTCCAAAGCTTTACCCCTTTTTTTAGTCAACTTACAGAAGTTCTCAATCTATTTTTCTTGTGAATTTTAATAAATTTTGATATTTATAAAGTTTGAAATATTAATTCACAAAAATATCTGCGAAAATGGCGAAAAAGTTCGATTCCCAAAAAATCGAAAATTTCCAAAATTTGCGAAAAATCAATAATTCCCGAAATTTCCAAAAATCAATAATTCCTGAAATTATACATATTTTCCTGCAAACATCAAAAAATGAAAATGCCCGAATTTTTCAAGAAAAGTCGATTTTCAACAATGCTATCCAAAAATCGATAATTCATAATTTTTCCGGAGAACTAAAAAATCGATAAAACCAGTTATATAAAATTTAAAAATTTTTATTTCTAAAATTTTTTTTATTCTAAAAAAAATTTATAACTTTCGCAAGAAAAAGGCACTGGAAAAAAGGATGGATGAAGAAACGAAAGGCATTTTAGGGAAAAGTGATAAAATCGATGAGCAGCGTGATGATGAGAAGATGAAGATAATACATTGATAGGAGACAACCCGTGAAATGTCGGCCACTTGATGATTGTGGTAACCCGTCGAGATAATCGAGAACCTGTAGAGAAAATATGTGGAAAATTTGATGAGGAAAATGGTTAAGGATCGAGAAACGCGCCAAGTATCGAGAAAAGCGCCAAGTGTCCGAAAATACGCCAAGGATCGAGAAATGCGCCAAGGCTCCAGAAATGCGTCAAGTATCAAGAAAAGCGCCAAGTATCGTGAAAAGCACCTAGGCGCCAGAAATGCGTCAAGTATCGAGAAAGGCGCCAAGTATCCAAAAATGCGCCAAGTATCGTGAAAATCGCCAAGTATCCAAAAATGCGCCATGTTTCGCGAAAAGCGCTAAGTATCCAAAAATACGCCAAGTATCGAGAAAAGCGCCAAGTATCCAAAAATGCGCCAAGGATCAGAAAATGCGCCAAGGATCGAGAAAAGCGCTAAGTATCCAAAAATGCGCCAAGGATCAAGAAACGCGTCAAGTATCGAGAAAAGCGTCAGCACCCCCTTTACTGTATCCAAAAATGCGCCAATCAAAAACCAAAACTCACTTTAACTTGTTTAACAGTTGATAATACCAACTGGAAGCGTGGTGATTCGTTGAGCGAGAAGTGATCCGCCAATTTTCGAACATATGGTGAACAAATCTGAATTTTTTTCAGTTCGGTAGGGCGAGGTTGCTTTGAACATGAGATTTGAAAAGTTTCAGGCAAATTGGTGCCCTTTGAACAATGTTTCAATGGAAGTACGGTAGAGCGCAGTTGCCCAATAAAGTTTTTTTTTTAAATTCAGTAATATTCAACAGTTTCAGCCAAGTAATGATAAAAGTTCAATGGAGCGCGTTTGCGTAGTCGGCTCTAAAACAGCTTAAAATGCTCGGATCAGGTTGTATGAAAATATGAAAATAGCACATTCATTTTCGTAACAGTTCGATAATCATGAAGCAAGTTACGTCAAAAGTTCACTAGAGCGCATTTGCATTATCACTCGTAATCTGCTATAAAAATAACTAGCTATTCTGAAACTTTATTCACACATAGCTTTGGATTATTAAATATAGCTTAACGATTTTCAGCGGGTTCTTTTCGTCGCGAGCAGTTAAAGTTCAGTGGAGCGCGACTGCAAACAAGCTTCTAACTTGATTTTAAATGATTGAAGCAATCTGAAATTTTACACACACATAGCCCAGTAAAATTAAAATTAGCTCAAAAACTTTCGAAAAAAAAATCCGATAACTGATAGACAAGTTACGCAAAAAGTCCAGACTGGCCGGAGCGGGCGAAAATTTTTGACCTACCTTCTCAGCACCATCAGAATGCCACCTGGTACGTGTATGATTGAACATCTCATTTCTACCGTACCACTCGATACGGTACAAAGCGTTGCCGGGCTCGCTGAGCTCATTCATCGTCACAATTCGGCACTGCAAGTTTTTCGGCAACAGACGTTCAAAAGCGATTTGCATTCGTGATGCGATATCGGTGGAAGCATCGGACGACGAAAAGCCGGCTTTATCGAGAATTTCGCGTGGCACGGCTTTTCGAATGAGCTCCACATCTTTCTGTGAGTACCCGATTGACATGTAGAGCCCCGGGTAGGTCTCTGGTGAATCTTCTGGAAATTCGCACACAAAATTTCCAGTTTCACAGTAGCAGGCTCCACGGTCCTTGAGGAATACACGCTCGCCGAATTCTGCAAAAATTGTTTTAATTGTAATTTTAAGAGATCCTTATTCTGAAACATTAAGCTGCAAATTTCAGCTTAAACCCATTATTTTGAAATAAGTTGTACCAAAAGTTCGGTGGAGCGCACTTGCACTAAACTTTCTTAAATCATGAAAAACCATCACAAATTCGATTTTGCGATGCATATAAGAAATGACCGCAATGAAATTATCTATCTTTATTTGTGATGAATTTTCGATTCTGTACTTCCTGGCCAAGTTATGCACGTTTGTTCGGTGGAGCGCGTTTGCACCCATCTAGCAACTGAACCACCGTGTAATGAACTGATAAATCTGAAAAATTCGCAAAACAATAAACTAGTCATTTTCAATCTACACAAAAGTCAGCTATCAATTTCTGAGCAGATCAGAATTTTCCGCCCGCATAGTGCAAGTGCGCTCCACTGAACTTTTGCTGTAACTTTCCTGGAAACAGAGAAATTTTGTCGGGAATAATTTTGCACAGACTACCAGATTTCGGCTACTCATCAAACATTCGGCTACTCATCAAACAAAATGTGACGTCACTTACCAATAGTAGTCAGCGGAGCATCACAAGTACCATGGTCTAGACATGGGACTGGTTCACACGCGAGATGATCCTCAGACTCGCATTCACACCAAGTGGAGCATCGACCCGACCAGTCCACGTATTTCTGGAAAAAAAAACGTTATTGAGATTTGGCGGTTTTAGCAAAGTTATCATAAAAAAGAGCGCGTTCGCAGCAGCTGAGTGCAAACGCGCTCTACCGAACGAACCCGAATTCAACCGGTTAGGAAATTTTTTGGGAATTTGAATTTGTTCAAAATATTTCAATTGAGCTTAAATATTTGTAACCCGATTGATCACTGCATACTTTATTTCAAAATTCTCCCTAAATTTTATTTTGAAGCAAGCTATGGCAAATGTTCACAAGAGCGCATTTGCATTATATCCTTTCTTCAAAACGCTTCAATTAAGTTCAAATGTTTTCTGCATACTCTGAAGTGCTCGAATTTCTGATTGAAAATTTTTTTTTTTTAAATTTAAGTTTGGGTACCCAAAACCCGATGAAAGTTATGACAAAAGTTCACTAGGGCGCGTTTTCATTCTCGCCAACCAACCCTCATAATAGCACCAATATGTGTGAAGATCTCTCGTCCATTTGCATCCTTCGTATTACAACCCTCCATCGGTGGTGGCGCATGCGTCGTGAATACGGTAGTCGTTGTGGGGGCCGTCGGTGTTGTAGATATCCAAGGAGGCGGAGCCTCTGACGTAATCGGCGGGGTTACTGTAGTCCGGAATTTCGGCTTCCTTTGAACAGTGTCACTAGATTTTTTGATCTCCGTCATTGGTTCTTCATCCATTTGTTCCTCATTATTTTCATCGTCCGTCGGCAGATTATCGATTGTTTCGGAATTTATCGATTTTCTGTCCGCCACCGTTGTCTGCGTCTCTTTCTTGCCGAAAATTCCAAATAAATCCAAAAAACTTGACTTTTTCGAGGTAACTGGGGGCGGCGGCGGCGGCGTTGTTGTAGTCGTTGTAGTCTTTGTAGTCCGTACGGTTACTGTAGTTGGTGGTACTGTAGTTCTAGGTGCCTTTGTTGTTGTAGAGGTACGCATGCGTTTTCGATTGTTCTGCTGGTTTTGATAGGGTCTCGAAGTGGTCCTGGGCGGCTCTTGGTAGGTTGGCGGGGCGAAGGTTACTGTAGTTATTGGCTGGTGGTTTATCTGAAAAATTAAAAAAAAAACATATTTTTTCCGATAATATGGCCAATGGAGCACACTTGCACAATGTACAACGCTTGAGAATTTTCAAATTTCAAAAAGACCCCACTGCTGTCCTATTACAGTTTGATCTACCAAAAATGCGGGAGCTTTTTGGCCTAAAAATCTGACGTCAGCAGGTTCTTGCGAAATCAGTTGAGAACTCTGCGTCTGTTCTCCCGCATTTTTTGTAGATCTACGTAGATCAAGCCGAAATGAGGCACTCTGACACCACGTAGTTATGCAAAAAATTCAGCGGAGCGCAGTTGTACTAACCAGCCTACCACCGGAATAAGCTGAAATTCGGGTCTTGTGTAGTTGGAAATTTTAAAGATGATTCCGGCCATTCTCGGTCATGGTAGCTCAAAAATTCTGCGGAGCACAAATGCACCATTGCACCAAGAGTTCATTGGGGCGCGATTGCACTGTCGCTTCAATTGAGTCCACGCAGCACAAGTAGCTCACTTTGCACAAAAACTCAAAAATTTTCACACTTTACGACTCGAATCACTGAACGTTTACTCAATTTTTTGAATTAAAAACCTCATTATAATCGAGAAATTCGATAAAGTCTTGTTGAAAACTATCTCTTTTTATTTTCTGAAATTTTTCCAAAATTTCATTTAAAAACTCGCAAGAACTCACCGTGCTTGCGGTTCTTCGCATCGCTGGCTCCGGCTCGGGGGGGTCCACCGCCTCTTCTACCGTACTCTGCACACGATTCGTGGCGAGACCCGGCTTACTGTAGCCCATTATTCGAGAATATTCGATCATCGCACTCTCAATGCACGGGTTAGTCGGGATCATCGAGTTTTGGTGCGCAAGACATTGTACATCGGAGAGCTTGCAGAAACACGGTTGCTCGAGGATTGAGGCTCTGAAAATTGTATGATTTGAAGCATTATTTCACTCAGAAAATTTGATTTTTTTTTCAAAACTTGTGAACTAACAAACAACTGTCTAACTGCCTAAATATTTTAAAATTCACCAGCTCTACACTATTCCTGGCTGTTTTTTTTCCATTTTTGTCCCGCTCTTCCGAGGGGACTCCAAAATTTGTGTATAATACTCAATGTATGCTCCTTTGCACGGAAATCTTTAGTAAAAGGCGAAAGATTTTCACGGTTAAATGCAGAGGAACCAGAGTTGGTGTGTCGACAGCGACACAGGTGGCATTGCCCACAGTCTACCGACACCTTGCGGGTTCCGCCTGACACCGCGCATAGTGTGCAACCTGGGCGGTCTTTAAATTTTGACCAAGTTATAACTAAAGTTCGTTAAAGCACGTTTGCATTATCGTTTGTAACTTTCTTCTAAACACTCCAATCCCGCTGATTTTTTTGGGACAAACTTGAAAATTGCCACCTACCTGGCAGTTAGCAAGGTTCTTCTGCAGTCATCCAGAGAAGTTTTCGAGCATTCCCCATTTCTCACGGGACAGTGAGCTTGCATTGCGTATCGAATATGCTTACACCTCTGATCTTGATCACACTTCTGAACTGATTGAGTACATGTCTGCATGTAGCCGGATGATCTGTACAGGCATTTCGGGTAGATTATTTCCTGTAAATTTTACAGTGTAAAAATTGAATATTTTGCTAATTTTTGGGTTCTAGAAAATTTTTGCGTACTTTTGGAGCTACAGTAACCCGAAATAGTGGAGCATTTAGCTAGCGGTTCGGTAAAAAGCTTATCAGAGCGAATTTCCTATCAAAAAATTTGCTTGCACCGAGTTTCATAAAAAATTTTAACATTTTCAGGGAGTTCTGGCCTTTCTCATTGAATTTTCGCGCTCCATTAACAATCGACTGCCGGACAGCGCGTGGAAAAGTGACGTGTACTCCACACGGACAAATCCATTTAGTTTTACAACTAAAAACGAGCCGCGACGCGACACGCAACGCGCCGTAAATCTACACAAAATCTGTCCGACCCAAAATGGCCTAGTTCGGCAAACTCTGCCATTTCGATTTATGAGGGAAGCCAGGAATTCCGTGCATTTTTAAGAATAAGTACATTCTAAGCATGAACTTCATTGCTTTAAAATTGAAAAATCAAATTTTAAACATCAAACTCAAAAAATCCTGTTATTTTCTCACTTGTCCTCAACTTTTCAGAGCTCGAGCTCAAAAACGCGTGAAATTCGGTGTTTGCGTACTTTTGGAGCTACAGTAACCCGAAATAGTGAAACATTTAGCTAGCGGCCCGGTAAAAAGCTTTTTAAACATAGAATTTGGCGGGAAGATCGAATTTGGTACCAAATTTGGTGAATTTGGTAAAAAAACAGAATTTGCCTACCAAAATTCCCTCTAAATAGCCCACCAATTCATTCATTTTCCCACTCTGATTCATCTGCAATTCACGGCAGGAAAAGTACACATTTTCCTCTTTTTGTGCATCTTTTTTTTCCATTTAGATTGCTTTCGGGGCGTAAGAATGCCAAATGATAGTTAGGTACTCCTCTCTCTCTCTCTATTATAAGTTTTTCTCGCCTGTTTCGGGCGGTCCCATCTTCTTCTTCTTCCCCCCAAATTGCTTTTTTTTTTGCTGCTGCGCGGCAAAGTTGAGTGAGAAGAGCACAGGAAAGGGGAGCAAAATTGCTTTTCGAAGCTTTTGTGCGTGGGTGAGGAAGCTTTGAAAGAAAATATGGCGGTCAAGTTTCCTAATTTGACTAATTAGGCTTCAAATTGCTTTTTCACGTGTTTCTCAAACGAAAACTAATTGGATACGTGAAGTTTTGGATCTTAAACAGCTAAAATAACCGAGATCGTGGCGAGACCAAAAATGCGCCTTTAAGGTGATATGGTGCACAGGTTTCACTGACCAAAAATATCACATCTCGCTCTTTGAATCCCTATTAGCACGATTACACCCTGGTAACGTACGTTCAAATTGTTCGGGAGGCCTAGTGGCTAACAAGCTCCCTTTTTGCTCAACGGCTCCTTGGTTCGATTCCCAGTTCGGGTAAAAATCTTTTTTCTTGGCGAATAGAGTAACATTTCGACTTCAAAGGTGCATTCTCTGCATTTCCAATGAATTTTTGATCTACTGACCTCAAAATTTACATAGAAAAAAACATGGGAAAACTTAAAAATTTAATGTTTTTCTGCCCCCCCCCCCCCCCCCCCTATTTTCCCCGTCAATTGTATTTGAGTAGCCATTTTTCGTTCGTCCAAGTGAGATGGATCGGTGTGGGGAACAATTTCGTTCCCATTTTTTTATTGCAAAAATTTTACGGGCTCCGCCGCCGCCGCGCCACTTTTATTGCTCCGTGCCTCGTCTACAGGAAACTTGTTTTGCGGAGTGGTGCGTACGGGAAGGGAAATGAGGAAGAAATTTAGAATATGAGCTAAAAATTGGTTCTGAGAAATGTTCGAGACGAGTAAAAATGATATGCACATAGCGGGGTTCGAACCAGGGAGTGATGGGCAAAAGGCAAAAGCGTTAGCCAATAGGCTACGTGGGCAGCAGTTAGATGTTATGGCAGATGGTTACTTGTAGTTGGCTGGGGCAGATTTGATATTATACATCTGGGAATCAAATACCGATAAAGGCACATAGTGGGTCTCGCCACGATCTAGGTTCGTTTTGCCGTTTAAGAGGCCAAACTAAGTGTTCTCAACTAGTTTTCAGTGCAGTTTTCGAACTTTACATTAAAAAACATTAATTAAACCAACCTGTTGAGTTAAGCACCCCTCATCCTCCGGTGCGCAATGACAGAACATTATTGATTCGATCAACGCAAACGGGACGTACGTCACGAACCGTTGAAGGCTCTGAGCGCATTCCTCCCGTTGACAGGAGGCCGTCGAGGCGCAACGAACACGAAGCTCGCCGAGATGCCAACGACATTCGTCGACGGATTCGCAACGGCGGATTGCGTCCGGGCAGGAGGATCCTGGAAACATTGGAAATTTCCATGAGATTGGAGCAGTTCAGTAGGGCGCGTTTGCATTTATGTTTTTAACTTTGTTTGTAATACAACCATCAATCTGAAATTTTTGCGTACTCTAGTTTTTCATAGGTGTAGTTTGGCAAACAAATTGCAAGTGTTTTTCACTGATTTTAAGAGAGTTACGCTAAAAGTTCCGTGGAGCGCGTTTGCATTATTACCTGTAGCTCCATTCAAAGTTCTCAAATCGAGCTTAAATTTGTTCCACCTATCCCCTAGCACATTTACTAACAGGTTTTAACATTTCCAAGCCCTTACCATAATCGTCACCTTGAAACCCAGCCCGAACAAGATGAAACCTAATGCTTACAGTAACCAGGTAGTAGATCAAATGCAAAAATATCATAGCTTCCGGCCCTTTTTCTCACATTTTCGGCACATTCGGCTAGCACGGAGAGAAGATGATGGTTGGGGGAGGAAGGAAGAGAGGAAAAGCCGTCGGTCTTCTGAAGGTGAAAAGTGGGCGGAGCGTGCGGGTGGCTCAGTGTGCACTTCTGCGTCTCCCAAGCTCAGAGGAAATCAAGAGTATTGTGTGTGTGGAGTTCAAAAGACGAAACAAGAGAAAAAATGCACAAAAAAGGTGACACCTATTGTTTTTGTTTCCATTTTTTGTGCAACCAGAGCAAGGATTATCGTGTGTTTTTTTTTCGGTTTTGGAAGGGGTGAAAAAGACGAAGATGAAGCGTGGGGGTTAACTTATTGTGTATATGGTGTCTGCGGGGAAGACCTTCTTGTGAAAAAGATCTAGAAAAAAAAATTCAGGTTGGGAGGTTTCGAACCAGCGACCTCCAAATTCAAAATGTTGGGCGTTAGCCACTAGGCCACGCATGCAGGTTTTTTTAATACTCAAAGGCCGTAGAGCTTACTGAAAAGTTTGAAAACGAACTTTTCTCGACAAAAGTAGAAAAATAAGGTTTTTATTACGTGACCGCAAAATGGGAAAAACTCTGCCACCCGATTTTTTCAAAAATCAGGTTTGGTGGGCATTTCAAAACTCCAATATCAGGCAGAAACAAAAGGATTTCCGCACTGAAGGATTCGAACCATCGACCTTCGGAATCAAAAACGAACGTGTTAGCCACTAGGCCACATGCGCAAGTTTTAGGTTACTTTCAAAGGCCGTAGAGCTCAACAATCACCTCGAAATTGTTTTTTTGAGAATTTCGAAAAATGCAATTTTCCCGCCAAACGCATCCCACATCTACAATTTGGCTCACAGCGTTCAAGTAGGTGCACTTGAAACGGGAAGCCAATAATTATTTTTTTTCGGATTCTTTCCTCCTTTTTTGCTCTTTTTCTGTGCAAGAACTCACTCAAACTAGATTTCCGGGGACGAAAAGCCGGTGGGAATTCCATTTTCGAACCCTGATACGTGTAATAATTCTCCTGGGCTACTGTAGGTGTCGGATCAATTACTGCTTTCAGCCGAAAACCTTGACGTGGTGACGTGTCACGATGACGTGGCGCTTGGGCGGAGCTCCACCAACTGGGTACGGTAGTTGTCCGGGGTACTGTAGGTACTGTAGGCCTTGGGGTAGTTGTGGTTGTGGTCCTCGTTGTTGTTGGGGGTACTGTAGTGGTTGTTGTGGTTGTTGTGGTAGTTGGAACTTCACGGAGAATATATTCTGGAAAATCAGGGAAACTTGAATTTTTAATAATTTTTACGTGTGTTATCAAAATTCTATGATAAAAATTGAAAAATTCACATTTTACCGCACATTTTAAGTCAAAAAACAGAGAAAAAGCTCAAAAATTGGCTAATTTTCGGGGTTTTATATGTGGTTACCATTTTCTGGGTTAATATTTTTATCATGTGTTTTTCCACTTTTTAACTTAAAAATCTGAATTCAGCTCTTTGAGAGCTTTCATTTAAGTATAATCATACTTTGCTTAAAATGGAGAAAGCGTGGGTCTCACCGCGAGGTTACTGTAGTTTCGCTGCGGGACCCACTTTTTTCACCATTGAGCAAAGTATGGCATGATTATACTTAAATAAAAGCTCTTGGCAAGCTGAATTCGAATTTGATAGTAAGTTTGACTAAAAATAAAATTTTTGGCGAAAAGTTAGAATTTCAAAAAAAAACAGTTTTTTGAAAATTTAGAAAAATCTTCACTCACCAGATTGTTCGCGATTTTCATATCTTCTTCGATACTGCTCACTCATTGCTCGCTGCTTATTCTCCTCAGCTTCACGGTTTTTCTGAGCCAAAGTCATCAAGACAGGAAATTGTCCGGATTTCGAAATTTCGTCTGAAAAAAAAAAAAATTTTTATGGAGGAATCGAATTTTCACTAATAAATTCAAATTCAGCTTGTCAAAAGCTTCAATTTAAGCATAATCATGACTATGTTCCGAGAATTTGGCCAAAAGTAGGGTCCCGCCACGAAAACATACAGTAACCCAAAGGTTTTCGCTGCGGGACCCAAAGTAAAGGGAAGTAGGTCATTACTAAAATTAAAGCTTTCAGTGATGAAAACTTTACTTGTTTGCTTAATATCTAGTGAATCAAAAATTCCCCAAATTTAGGCACGCAAACTTGGAAAAAGCGATTTTTGTGAATTTGGTAAAGAAAAACCTTTTTGGAAATTTGTAACATTTAAAAAATCGCTAGAAAAATTATTTTCCTATAAAAATGACCAACAACCCCGAATTTCAGATTTCTTTCGCGTCGAGACCCATGTTTTCCGAACTATCTCATAATTCCTCATTTTTCGAATTAAATTATATCAAAATTAAGAATCAGCTCACCGTGAGCTTTGATTTGGAAAAATCTTCAATCATGACCTACTTTTGGGTCCCGCCACGAAAACCTACAGTAACCCATAGATTTTCGTGGCGGGACCCTACTTAAGCAAAGTAGGTCAAGATTATACTCAAATTGAAGCTCTTGATGAGATAAATTTGAATTTCAATGTGAAAATGTTTCTTTTTTAATTTTGAAAAAAAAAAAAAATTTCGAGTTAAAGAAATTTTTTTTTTTTAATTATTTTGTTTTGATTTTTTTTCCAAAATAAAATAAAATTCAACTTACATATACATTTATTATAATTAGTATGCAATCGAATCCAATGACAATCCGACGAATTCGAAGAAGCACACTGACAATCGCCGAGCCCACTCCACGTGAGCCCCTCAAAACTCTGCCAGCACACTTCTCGATCAGCCATTCGACACTGATTATCCAGATCCACGTCACAATTCTTGCGAAACATTGACCAAAGTTGAGAGCAAGACACGTGTTTTAGGCAAACTTGGTAGAGCGCTGCGTCGCACGTTTTTTGCTCGATTTTCGACTTTGTCAGCTCTGAAACTTGGGTTTTCAAGTGAAATATACAAATTTAGAGTAGAAAGTCTAAAAATTCACATATTTCTGCAGTTTTAGAGCCAATAAAGAGAGAAAACACGCTCGAAAATTAACTGATTTGCAAGAGTTTATAGGTTGGTGCTTGTTTTGGGCTAATTTTCAAAAGCCATGATTTTGTCAACATTTTAACAAAAAAAATTGAATTCAGCCCACTGAGAGCTTTCATTTGAGTATAATCATGTCATACTTTGCTCAAGTCTGAAGAATTAAGAATTTTAAGTCCCACCACGAACACTTCCGGGTTACTGTAGGTTTTCGTGGCGGGACTCAATTTTATTCGAATGTATGTCAAGATTATACGCAAATTGAAGCTAATTGCATGGAGAATTCGAAAAAATTATTATAATTAGAAAACATTGAAAATTGTTCGGGTCTCGACACGAAAAGTGGAAAAAGCTGGAAAAACCACTTTTTTGAGGTTTAGTTAGCCCGGTTTTCTTTTTTTTTTGTTTTTTTGACGGGAACTTGTCTCTGCATGCTTTTGAAATTAATTTCAATTGAAATTGGGCAAAAGTTCTTCTAAAAATTTCAGATTTTCAGAAGTTGTGAAACACTTTTTTTGGCTCATTTACAAAAACCATGAATTTTACATAGTTTTAAACTGAAAATTTGAATTTTGCATGACAATAGCTTTCATTTGAGTATAATCATGCCATACTTGGCTCAAGTGTGAAAAAGTTTAGGTCTTACCACGAATCCCCGGGGTTACTGTAGGTTTTCGTGGCGGGACTCAATTTTATTCGAAAGTATGTCAAGATTATACGCAAATTGAAGCTAATTGCATGGAGAATTCGAAAAAATTATTATAATTAGAGAAGATTGAAAATTGTTCGGGTCTCGACACGAAAAGTGGAAAAAGCTGGAAAAACCAGCTTTTTTTCATTTTTTTTTTGACGGGAACTTGTCTGCATGCTTTTGAAATCAATTTCAATTGAAATTGGGCAAAAGTTCTTCTAAAAATTTCAGATTTGAAGTTGTGAAACACTTTTTTGGCTCATTTACAAAAACCATGAATTTTACATAGTTTTAAACTGAAAATTTGAATTTTGCATGACAATAGCTTTCATTTGAGTATAATCATGCCATACTTCGCTCATGTGCGAAAAAGTTTAGGTCCTACCACGAATCCCCCGGGGTTACTGTAGGTTTTCGTGGCGGGACACAAGGTGAAGGGAACCTGGCCATGTTTGTACTTAAATTGAAGCCCTTGATGTGTTGAATTTAATTTTTCAAAAAATAATTGAAAATCGATGGGTCCCGCGCCCATTTTTGATCTAGTTTACCTCCGCTGAGCTGTGTCTTCCATTGGTGGATTTGATCTGCGACGGGGGTTCTTGTCGTCCTACGGAGACTAGTTTCAGGATGCTTTTGTACATTTTGCATGCGATTTGTTTCGATTCGGAGAATTTTTCTGGAAAAAAACAGGATTTTTAGAAAAAGCATTTATTAAAATATTCTAAAAATATTCAATTAAAAATACCGATTATTCAGCTTAATCTCCTCTCCAACATCACGCATTTTTCGCTCGCAAGAGTGATTCCAAATAATTTGCCGAAAAAAGTCGCATTCTTGGGAGAATCCTGAAAAGTTTTGGAATTTTCGCTTCGAGACCCGAAAATTTGAAATTTTTTAAATCACAACTTTTCATGCAAATTTTAATTGAAAATTGAGCTCAGCTCACCGACAGCTTCAATTTAAGTATAATCATGACCATGTTTGGAGAAAGTTGGGTCTCGCCGCGAAAACCGGCAAGCTACAGTAACCCAAAGGTTTTCGTGTCGGGACCCAAAATGGAAGAAACCTAGCCATGATTACACTTAAATGAAAGCTCTCGATGAGCTGAATTCAAATTTTTTAGTGGAAATTAGAAAAAGAAATAAAATTTCGAAAAAAAAAATTTTTTTTGTAAAACTTTTTCAAAAATACCAACCAATAGCTTCATAGCAAGTGCATGATTTTGTCGGAAAAATTTCCCGTATCCGATGCAAATAGTAGACACAATCCGACGGAGATGTGCCCGAGCAAACTGAAATTCCGAAATTTTTTGTTTGAATTTTTTTTCAAAATTAAAATTCCTACCATTCAAATCATATCCACACGTGGTTTGAAACCGTTTTAAATGCTGATTGCATGTGTCATTTCGTAAACATATCGATCGATAATGGAGGCAACTGTCGTAGGATGCCGAAGATTCTGAAAAATATTTAAAAATTTTGGGGAACAAAACGATTTTTCAACTTTTTTTTTCAATTTTCGATAAGAAATTCGAATTCAGCTCGTAGAGAGCTTTCATTTAAGTATAATCATGACTAGATTACGATGAGTTTGAAAACTTTTGGGTCTCGCCGCGAAAAGGTCTCGTCGCGGGGGATTTCGCGGCGAGACCCAAAATTCGTCGTTTTGAAGGAAAGTAGGTCATGTTTATACTTATTCTGAAGCTCTCAACAAGTTGATTTCAAATTTTTAAATGAATTTCGATTTAAAGAAAAACTAGGCAAAATTAGAAACCAAAAATGATAACAATATGGAAATTCGATCAAAATTTCTTGTAGAAAACGAGAAAAACCCACCAAATAACGAGTATAATAGTAGAATCAGGAGCCACGGTGACATGTGAGCTCATCAGATGACCTTGAGCTCGTTTTTAAGTCTGAAATTCTGAACTTTAGTGGCATAAACTTCGAGGAAACAGCTGAAAAGGGGATAAAGGGGATTTTGAGCAAGAAAATAGGTTTCTATACGAAAGATGGGTAGTTTGAATTAATAATAGCGAATTTTTTATATTGGAAATTTTCGAGAAAAACTAATTTAAAAATTCAAAGCCCTGCCCCTTTTCAAAATTTTACGGCTTTAAAACATGTACAATCTGCAATTTGATCTAAAAAGATTTCAGCGTGGCGCAGTGGCTAACACTTTTGCCTTCCACGTAGGAGGTCAAGGGTTCGAAACTTTTTGGGGCAAATCTCTTTTAAATGATTTTTAGAGCTATTTAGAAAGCACAACAGAAAGCTTTTTGAGCCTAAAAAGAAAAAGTGGGTGGAGCTCAGAGAGTTCAGTTCCATATCCCAACGGACCGATTGACACCAGCGGAAAACGAAGGGAAAACTTTTGGTGGAGGAATCCTTGAATTTGAGAATAAAGAGAAAGAGAGAGAGAGAGAGAGAGAGAGATTGAGATGCAAAAAATTTCCTTTTTTTCCTTTTTGAAGAGCCCACACATTGTGTTTTTGAATGGAAACATTTGGAGTCTGTCTAACTGCCTGCGTCTCTCTATCCCTGTCTCTCTCTCTCTCTCTCCATTCCATTCTGCTCACCCAACTTGACACTTTTTACTCTTTCACACATGCTTTTCTTCGAAAAAAAAAATTGCGAAAAAGAGAAAGAATAGAAAAATTCCGCGGGATCTTCTCTCTTTTCATTGAATGGAGCACTATGGGAATGGGATTGTGTGCGCGTTTTCACGGTTTGCCGGATTTGTAGAGAGGTTAGTAGGGGGGGAGAGATTCTAGAGTTTGATAACATTTTTTCAACTCGTTTTAGAGCGGATTTCAGACTTTTTCTTGCTTTTCAAAAGTTGACGGCAGTTTTCTGTATGCCTCCTGTTGCATTTTGAAAAGTGGTGCTGGTTGGCGCAGCCGGCAACACTTTTGCCTTTCAAGTTGAGGGCCCGGGGTTCGAAACTTTTTGTGAAAAATTTCTTTTTCTTCTTTTTTATAAGGAAAACTCAGTTGATCTTTCTTTAATTTGAGAAAAAAATCTATGACACTTCAGATTGTACTGGAAAAACTAGAAAACTTAAACTCTTCAGCAGCTCTTGTCGGTTGTACGTCTTCTGCCAACTTAAGTGGAAATTTCCATTGGGCAAGCCATGGCGCAGTGGCTAACGCTTTTGTTTTTGAAGCACAAGGTCCCGGGTTCGAAAATTTTTGCTCGAATTTTCTTTTGCATATATTTTTTGATGATAAACTGATATGTGCGGAATTTGATTTTCTAGAGTTTTTTTAAAAATTCTGTTATTTCAAAAAAAATTAACCTATGGAATCTGGGGAAATATTCAAAACCACAAGAAAATTCTAGACAACAAAAAATTCGGTGCCCAGGGGGCAAAAGGGGGTGAATATGATGATGAAGAGCACATGGCTCAAGTGATCTCGGGCGGTTTCAAATTGAAAATAGGGCGAGATAGTGGCTTAAAACAGGAGAGCCCGGTAGAGATGACAGTGTAAAATCGAGAGGGGTCCCTTTACATGAACAGTTGGCATTTGCCACCCCTTGGAAAGTTTTGCACTATTTATCACTTGGAGCTCAACAGAGAGAGAGAGGGGGATCCTGGGGGAGACGCAGAGTTTTTGGGAACACGGATCTTAAAATTTGTTTTATGAGTTTGCAACTTGAATCGGAACAACTGCAGCTTTCTCTACGGCTGATCCGTTAAACTTGGGCAGCACGAATAGCGCAGTGGCTATTGCGTTTGCTTTTGGAGCAAACAGTCACGGGTTCGGAACTTTTCCCTTTGAATTTTTTTTCAATTGAAAAGTTCCTTAAAACTGAATTTTTTGCGTTGAAAATTGTGCCTACAAAAGTTATTAACAAGTCTAGCATAGTGTTAATCTCCGCCCATTTTAGCAGAGAACCTGTGGGGCGGAGCGTTATATTGATTTTTTGGAATTTTCATGTTGGTATTTTAAAGAATTTAAGGGAAACAATAAAATCTATAATGGAACTAACAAGTATATAAAAATATCACAAAACCCTGATTAAAAAAAGACCAAATTTTTAAGATTTTCGAAAGATTCGCATGAAAAAAAAAAAAAAACTCAAATTCCTCCATTTCCCAATTGTTTTTCGTTTAATTTCCCCATTTTTTCACATCAATTAGGCTGAAATTCTCACGTTTCTCCAATAAATTCGAGGCTAAAGGGGTTCCGGGCCCTCCACCATGCAAGCGCGCTCTATTGAGAAATTGCATAGTTTTGGCATTTGAACGGGTTCACAGGCATTTTGTTGATTTTTCCGGCAATTTTTTAGACTTTAATGATTTTTTCTAAAGCTTAATCAATTTGTTCATGAAACCGGACAAAAATATACATGAAGTTGAGGTTTTTTAATGTAAAAACTCTCGTTTTTATAGTTTCCCAGTGATTTTTCAAGTTTTTATTGATTTTCCAGAAACTTTAATAGAGAATATGTGTTATAAACCTGTTGAAAACAAATAGAACTGTCAATATTTATAATTTTAGAGATTCGAACGCGCGATTTTCTCCACAAAATGACATTGTGCAGCACATTTCGTGCCTAACAAGCGAGGTTTCTTATCAAAAACAATTTTTAAAATTGTTCATTTTTGTGTTGGAAATATTTATTCGCCTAATTTTGTTAATTTTAAAAAAAATTTGGCTAAAGTTTCTGTTCGGTTACGGTAGGCAATGCCGCAAACACCGAGTGAACTTTTGCACTATATCTGACGACACTTTTTTCTCAATTTTTAAAATAAGATTTTCTCCATTTTTCCTCAATTTTCCGCGAATTTCTTCAAATTTTCTCGCCGGAAACGTCAAATTCGCCTCGAACCATCTCGAAAATCATAAAAATCATCGTTTTCCCATCAAAATACGACCATTTTCTCCCTTGAAAACAATTAACTCTGCGCCGGAACCAATTTTCCCCGTTTCTCATCAATTATTTCCGGTTTTTCAGAGAACATCTTGCGCAATGGATCGTGAAGGCTCGAGTAAAGTGAGGAGTTTTAGAAAGTTTACAAAATTAATAAAAAATGTGTGTTTCAGAGCGCCGAAGAGGAGAAACCAAAGGAGCCGGTGGTAGTGGAAAAAGCCAGCGGGGAGCCGAAAAAAGCGGAAGATCCGACGACGAAAAAGCGACCAAGGAAGAATGAAGATGTAATATATATGGGAAAATTGAGCTTTATTGAAGAAAAATTAATATTTTAATTTTAAAAAAAATTAAAAAAAATTTTTTTTTTTTTTCATTTCTAATTTTCTAAAGCTTTTGAAGGATGCTCCCGAGACATCAGACGACGAGGATCAGCGTGCCGAGACCGCTGGCTCCAGAAATTACCCGGCAAATCTGTGGAATCGTCTCAAAAATCCGCCAGCAAATCGTCCGACTATCGACGTGTGGGAATTCAAATTGGTACGACCGACGGGGGAAATTCAACTATTTTTTTTAGGCCAAAATTTTTCTGTTTCAGGACGGCGAAGTGCTGACAATGACGTTCACGTGTGACGGCGAGAAGTATCCAATGTATTTTACGCCGAGAAGCGTGATGTAAGCTGGAAAATCTGATTTTTAATGGAAAAAATCGGGGTTTTTTGATGAAAATACCCCTAAAACTCCCATTTTTTGGCCAAAAAAACGCAATTTTTTGCAGTGATTTCCAAATGCGCAACAACTATTGGATTCCACGTCATAATAACACGTTCAAATCACTCAGAACTCGTCTCTACTCGCTTCCGAAGACTGTCAGCATCAATAAACTCGTTTTTTCGGTGAGAAAATCGATAAATTTGCCAAAAAATTGGATTTTTACGGAAAATTTGCCGAAAGTCTCGTGGTTTTGATAATTTTTTGGCAGATTTTTCTATAAAACGCAATTTTTCTTCTAGAAACGTTAAAATTTGTGTCAATCCGGCTGAAATTGCAGTTTTTAGGCCAAAATTTCGGTAAAATACCCTAAACTTTGGAATTTGGACTCAATATTAACAGTTTAAATGTGAAATTATGTGTGAAATCGATGGAAATTTCAATTTTTTAGGCTAAAATTGTGTAATTCGAAAAAAAAAACAACGAGGAATTTCACATTTTTCGCCGATAATTCCTACTGTTTCAGCTTAAAATTCATTTTTTTTTCCTGAAAAAACTTGAAATTTCTAATAAGTATCCACTCAAAATCCGCGAATTTAAGGCAAAAACTTAATTTTCGCAAAAAAAATCAATTTTTAAATTATTTACAACGATGCTCCGAAATTCCGCCGGCGCGTGTTGTTTAGCGCGCATTTTTTTTCGGCGGGAATTTGAATTTTAATGCTCGATTTTCTTGATTTTCAGTGGAAATTCTAAATTTAATTTCATTTTTCTTCTAGAAACCGGTAAAATTCGTGTCAAACCGGCTGAAATCCCAATTTTTTAGGCTAAAATTTTGTAATTCGGGAAAAAAAAAATGAATTTCACATTTTTAGCCGATAATTTATTCTATTATCCAGCTTAAAATTCATTTTTTTCCTGAAAAAACTTGAAATTTCTAATAATTTACTGCTCAAAATCCGCGAATTTAAGGCAAAAACTTGATTTTTTCGCAAAAAAATCAATTTTTAAATTATTTACAACGATGCTCCGAAATTCCGCCGACGCGTGTTGTTTTTTTCCGCGGGAATTTGAATTTTAATGCTCGATTTTCTTGATTTTCAGTGGAAATTCTTAATTTTTTTCTCTAATTTTTTGAAATTTTCAGAACACTCCGGAATGTGAAGCCGAGGATTGTCTGATTGAGCTCATGTTCATCAAAAAATGGACGTGTAAGCAGGTAAAAATCCACTTTTTTCGGTAATTTAACTAATTTTTTTCAGCTCGACTATAACATTTGCACAGAATTCAATCAACCACAGCACTTGCGTCGTCTCGTTCACATGTTCAAGCCGACAGATATAACAGTTTCGTTGCATTTCGGACCATATATTCCCTCGGCGACTGCCCATGAGCCCAACTCAATGCACAATCACTTGGCTGCGCTCTCTGATACGACGCTGGCAATGGAAAAGGATTTCCGGCTGGATTGTGCTCACGCGTTGAGCTGTATGTGTGCAAAAATTTTTTTAAAAATTGAGCTGAAATCATGAAAATTCGCCAAATTTTGACAGAGAAATCTGAAAATCAAAAAAAAATCATCGTTTTTTTTTCAGTGCCTCCAGATTCGTCGAAAAAGGAGCTCGGAATGCTGTACGGAGAAGCTGGAAAAGGACGAGCATTCGGAATTCAAATGCTCCGGACTCTCACCGCGATCCGTAAATTCGTTGGAATGATGGCCGAGAAGCGAATGGCGCAGACGAAGGGTGTCGCGATTCGCAAATTTGTCGTCAAGTACGGGAAAATTCAGTTAAATCATAAAAATTCATCGAATTTGGACCTAAAAATCTGAAAATTCCCAAAATTTTGACTTGAAAAACATGAAAATTCCTGAATTTTGATCTCAAAATCTAAAAACCCCTGAATTTTGACCTAAAAATCGGAAAATTCCCTAATTTTGACCTAAAAATCTGAAAATTCCTTAATTTTGGCCTAAAAATCTGAACACTCCCCGAATTTCGACCTAAAAAGCTCAAAATTCCCAAAAATTTTGACCTCTATATCTGAAAATTCCTTAAATATGACCTAAAACCACAAAATTTCATGAATTTTGACCTAAAAATCTTGAAAATTCCCAAATTTTTGACTTGAAAATCTGAAAATTCTCCGAATTTTGCCCTAAAATCATAAAATTTCCCAAATTTCGACTTAAAAATCATGAAAATTTCCCAAATTTTGACCAAAAAATCAAAAAAAAAGCTCTCAAAAATCTTCAATTTATTCGAAATTTTACAACGATGCTCCGAAATTCCGCCGACGCGTGTTGTTTAGCGCGCGCTTTTTTCCGGCGGGAATAATGTGCTTATTTTTTATTTTAAAAAAGTTTTTAAACACCTGAAATTCCAGAAAAATTCAAAATTTCTATTCTATTTTCAGCGGCCCGGGCATTCATGACAAGCCATGTGCAAAACTGCAACAACTGCTCAAGGAGGATGGTCTCGACGAGGCTAACAAGATGCGCGGCGCCTATGCTACTGGAGAAAGGGTTTTTTCCTGAATTTTGATCTCAAAATTTGAAAATTCGTCGAATTTTGACCAAAAAATTTGAAAATTCCTGAATTTTGGCCTAAAAATCAGAAAATTCCTTAATTTTGGCCTAAAAATCAGAAAATTCCTTAATTTTGGCCTAAAAATCTGAACACTCCCCGAATTTCGACCTAAAAAGCTCAAAAGTCCCAAAAATTTCGACCTCAATATCTGAAAATTCCTTAATTATGTGAAAAAAAAAGATAAAAATCTAATTTTTCCCCCCGATTTGTAGGTGTACGTTTGCGTGCGGAACGATCTCCGTCGAGCCTTCAAGTACTCTTTGGCAATGCCAGCCACCGCATTCAAAATGTCAATCGGAAATGAGCAATTATTGCTCTTCACTAAGTCTGTGCCGGTTTTTCATTGCTTTTTCCGCACAAATGTCGACGAACAAGGCGTCGTGCAGCTCATTACGGTGAGAGTTTCGACGAAAATTCGGGAAAAATCACTTGAAAATCAATTTTTCTGGCTAAAAATTAGGCAATTTAGTTTTAGATGGCATATGACATTCGAAAAATGCAGAAATTTTCATGAAAAGCGGTTTGAAATTCAAGAATTTAGGCCAAAAATTAATAAGAATTATTATTACAACGATGCTCCGAAATTCCGCCACCGCGTGTTGTTTAGCGCGAGCTTTTTTCCGCGGGAATTTGAATTTTAACACTGGTTGTTTTTTGATTTTCAGTGGAAATTCTAAATTTCATTTCATTTTTCTTCTAGAAACCGGTAAAATTCGTGTCAAACCGGCTGAAATCCCAATTTTTTAGGCTAAAATTTTGTAATTCGGAAAAAAAAAAGAAATTTCACATTTTTAGCCGATAATTTATTCTATTCCAGCTTAAAATTCATTTTTTTTTCCTGAAAAAACTTGAAATTTCTAATAATTTACTGCTCAAAATTCGCGAATTTAAGGCAGAAACTTGATTTTTTTTTTCAAAAAAATAGTCAGGAATTGACCAATCAATACCTGGATAATAAGACAAAAATATACCTGAAAACCAGAGGAAAAAGAACAAAACACAGGTTTTATATCTCACTCACGTCTTTTATTGGGACAAAAGTGTGGAGAATGACTCCAAAAGACAGTAAAACACAGTGAAAATCACAATATGAGACACTATAGCCTCAAAAAACCTAAAACCTTAAACAAAAACAACAAAATAATGTCGAGCCTCACGGCACGACCTCTTTCTAACTCGTTCTCCGAGCGAAGTGATGACAATTAAAGGATTCGCGTCGCCTTGTGCGCAAGGCACGGAAAGTGCGTCAACAAGAGCGCAAGGCGCGAAACTTGTTAAGCGGGAATTCAGAGTTTCTAGGCGTGTCAGAATGACAAAAGAGCTTGCCTTTGATGAAAAATAAGAAGAAAAACGGGCAAACCCGACAAAATTTTAAAATTCGATTAAAAATAATTACGATGCTCCGAAATTCCGCCGACGCGTGTTGTTTAGCGCGCGCTTTTTTCGGCGGGAATTTGAACTTAAAACTCTTTATTCACTGTGTTTTAGTGAATTTTCTGGCAGTTTTGACGATGGGTTTTATAGGGAAGTATGCAAAATTTAATAATTTTTAATCGCAAAAACAAAAAAAACGTTGAAAATTTCAGGAATGGCAAAAAGGCGAGCGTAACATTGAAGAAATCCAACTGCACCTGGATCGAGTGATTGAGCCCAATTTCGTAGATCATTTGAACGCGGATCACGCGGATCCAAAGCGCGTCAAAGTTCGACGAGTTGTGTACGTTTATTGAAAAAAAAACCACTATTTTTAAAAATTAAAAAAAAATTGAATTTTTTTCCAGAAACGGCCGCAAAACCACGCTGTACATTGAACGAGATCGTCTGGGATCCCGCCATCTCGCCTTGAGAACACTGGACACTAAATAATTATTTAACACTGAAATATCGATTTTCGTCAATTATCTTATTTATTCTGTCACTACTATGAAGCATATTGTCACTATTTTTTCACTGATTCTGCAGAAGAATTTTGAATATTGGAACCAGAGGTCTACAAATTCGGCAAATTGCCGATTTGCCGGAATTAAATTTTCTGGCAAATCGGCAAATTGCCGGAATTGAAAATTTCCGGCGGCACACCGGCAATAAAAAAATAAAAATAATTCAATTTGTTTCATTAAAGCTGTGAATTTTGACACCTGAAACTATAAATTTCCCCGTGTTAGAATTGCCGGTTTTCTGATTTGCCTGATATTTTGAATTCCGGCAATTTGCCGATTTGCCGCAAATTTTCAATTCCGGCAATTTGCCGATTTACCAAAAATTTTAACTCCGTCAAATTGCCGATTTGCCGCAAATTTTAAATCCCGGCAAATCTCAATTCCGACAATTTGCCAAAAATTTTTAATTCCGGCAATTTTCCGACTTGCCGGAAAATTATTATTTTCGCCAAATTGCCGATTTGCCGGAAATTTTTTATTCCGGCAAATTGCCGATTTGCCGGAAATTTTCAATTCCGTCAAATTGCCGATTTGCCGAAAACTTTAATTTCCGGCAAATTTTCCGATTTGCCAAAAATTTTTAATTCCGGCAATTGTCCGATTTGCCGGAAAATTATCATTTTCGCCAAATTGCCGATTTGGCGAAAACTTCCAATTTCGGCAATTAGCCGTTTTGTCGGGAATTTTGAATTCCGGCAATTGTCCGATTTGCCGGAATACGCACCCCAGAATAACACCAAATAATGTGATTAATGGCAAATGCAAAAATGTATTTATTCGTACAAGAATTCGAAGTATTAAAAAAGAAGAACAATCGTTTTTTAAAAATCATTACACATTTAAAAATAATCCCGAATTAGAACTATCAACTCTAAATCCTGATTCTTTGAGGTCTGGCCTTAGTTGCCGGCTCGGCGAGCAATTGCTCAATGAACATCTCAATGACAACATCTCCGTGGCTCCATGCAGTTGGATGGAAACGGAATCTCGGAACTCCATTTCTATCGATAAGGAATTTCTCAAAGTTCCAAATGATATCAGATGCTCGAATCGGGTTGTACATCAATTCCTCACTCTTTCCGATTTTCTCGACAGTTTGTGGACAGGATTCCTGAATTTAAAACAATTTTCCTAATTATTAGTACATTTTTCGGGGGGACTAAGCGGGGCTACCTTAACAAATTCATAGAGCGGGTGTTGATTCTCTCCGTTCACATCGATTTTTCCAAAAATTTGAAGCTTCTGATGTGGAGTTCATCCGTTTCCAGGACGAACATGAGTCAGGCCATTCAATAATTCGTGATTCTCTGCAGGTTCTTGTAAATAGAACTGATTGCATGGAAATGCGGCGATGACTAGGCCTTGTTTTTGATATTTGTCGAGTATGGGGTTGAAATCGGTGTACTGTTGAGTGTAGGCTAGAAATATATATATATATTTTATATTTTATTCGTTCACGTTTTAAAGAAATATTTTAAGATTGTCACACAATTTTGGCTTCCCGCATAAATCGAAATGGCAGAGTTTGCCGAACTAGGCCATTTTGGGTCGGAGAGATTTTGTGTAGATTTACGGCGCGCGTTGCGTGTCGCGTCGCGGTTCGTTTTTAGTTGTAAAACTGATGTATTTGCCCGTGTGGGGTACACGACTTTCCCACGCGTTATCCGGCAGGATACACGTGGCTGTCTTTTTGCATAATTTTGAAGCAAACGCGCCTCATTGAGAATTCACGTGGGCGCCAACTCTCGCTATTCATTCGGGTGAGAGACGCAGATACTACCTTTTTCTCTGGACGTGAAAAACGCAATGGATAACCGTTTAGCCGTCTGCGTCCCTTCTTTCACACGACATTTTCTTCTCCGAGAGGACTACGCAAGCTGTGGACGAGGTATCCTCCTCTTCCAGGATTTTCAAGGCCATTTTCTCACATTTCTCACGTTTTCTCGTCCGCGAGAAAACATCAATTTTGAGACAGCCAGCGAGCACGTGACGGTATTGTCAATGGAGCGCGAAAATTCAATGAGAAAGGCCAGAACCCCTTGGGCCTCATATTATGAAATTTAAGAGTTTGCCGAACTAGGCCATTTTGACTCGGCCAATGCCGGGGCAGATTTATGGCGCGTTGCGTGTCACGTCGCGGCTCGTTTTTAGTTGTAAAACTGCACGACTTTCCCACGCGTTATCCGGCAGGAGATTGTCTATGGAGCGCGAAAAATTCAACGAGGAAGGCCAGAGCCCCGTGGAGAATAAAAAAGATCCCACCACAGAAAGTAGCAACATTGACCAGAAGTGTAACCTTTCCTCGATATTGACTAAGATCCGTGTAATCTCCTTTTAAGGTTTCAATTTGAAAATCGAATACACTTTGATTCGTGACTGCACATTGTTTCCAGCGCAGAGTATCGTCCACTTCGACTAAAAAAAACCACAGATTATACAGAAGCAGAGAATTGTTTTTTTTTAACTTACCACAAAACGCAAAGAGAATTACTGTGAAAGAAACAGCCAAAGTAAGTAGGGAATTCGATGCCATTGTTAGCTGTTAGCTGTATTCAAGCTATTTGGCGTTCTCTTTTTATACCATAGGTTCGGTTCAATGGTTCAATGTTTTAATCCTTGCCAACGGACACATCATTTGATGTTCTTATTTATCAATTTACAAACAAATAGTTTGCCCCGCAAAATAAATAGCGGAGGAGATTTTACAAGAGATCAAATTAGTTCGATATCGGCAAACAAACTAACAACTTCAACTATTTTGATTCAAAGATACCACGGCGTGTAAATTGGTACCTCTGGCCTAGAAAAAAGCTTGAAAAACAAATGTACGCAATTATGAAAATGCGCGTGGTGTTTGCGGACTTGACTACCGTAGTCCACATAAATTTTAGCAATTAATACTTCCCGGTTTCGTTTTATATGAAAATATCGTTGAATTTAAGCAAAAAATGCATTGTCTTATTGAAAAAGAATGAAGGAAACACTAAAATTATATGAAATTCAATTACAAAAAAATATGAACCACGCATTGAACGAAACAAAGCAGTTTGAAGCTGCATTAAGGAACAGCAATTTTAAGTGTAAACTTGTGACGGTGGGTATACATTTTATGTTTTTAAATTGTTCGAAAACCTTCATTTCGTCAATTGGTGAAGTTTCAAAAACTTTGTGAATCTAGTTTTTGAAAAAATTTAAAATTTGTGGCAATTTCACCGATTTTTCGTGAATTTCCGAGCTAAAATTGAAAAATTCATTGTGAACTTGTGACGGTGGGTATGGATTTTATGCACATATTTTGTTTGAAATAGTCTACCAAGTAAACTGGTGAAGTTTCAAAAACTTTGTGGATCTAGTTTTTGAAAAAAGTTCAAAATTGCGCCAATTTTGACCAATTTTGGTGGTTTTCTGAGCTAAAATTGAAAAGTTGGGAATGAACTTGTGACGGTGGGTATGGATTTTTTTCACATAATTCGTTCTAAATAGTCTACCGAGGAAACTGGTAAAGTTTCAGAAGCTTTGTGGCCCTAGTTTTCGAAAAAAGTTCCAAAATGTGCCAATTTTGACCAATTTTGGTGGTTTTCTGAGCTAAAATTGAAAAGTTGGGAATGAACTTGTGACGGTGGGTATGGATTTTTTCACATAATTCGTTCTAAATAGTCTACCGAGGAAACTGGTAAAGTTTCAGAAACTTTGTGGCCCTAGTTTTCGAAAAAAGTTCCAAAATGTGCTAATTTTCACGCATTTCTGTAATAATTGCCTAATAAATCAAATTTCCATTTTTATTTAGGAAAATAATCGTTTTTTAATGTGATATATTTATTTAAAAAGCAATTTTCGTTCATATTCTGTTTGTTTTGATCGAATTTTAGTGGTTTTCGGAGCAAAAATAGAAAAATTCAATATGAACTTGTGACGGTGGGTATGAATTTTTTGCTCACAATTTGATTATAACAGTCTACTGAGTAAACTGGTGAAAGTTTAGAAAATTTGTGGATCTAGTTTTTGAAAAAAATTCAAAAATGTACAAGTTTTGACGCATTTTCCTAATAATTGCATAATAAATCGAATTTCCGCCTTTATTTAGGAAAATAATCGTTTTTATATGTGATTTATTCGTTTAAAAAACAATTTTTGTAAAGCAAGCGGCTCTCATATCTTTTGAATCAGCTACATAAATTAGCAAGAATTTAGCAAGAATCAAGTGTTTCTTTTCAAATTAGAGAAAATAAGATTTAAAAATCCGCGCAAAACTGAATACGCGTCAGCGCGTGCGAGAAACGCGCCAGCACCGTACCTTGACGCGTTACTCGTCCAATTTATTTTTTCGAATTCAAATCTTTCTCCGACAAAAATGCCTCGTTCTCCGTGAGTTTTTCATATTTTTTCAAGATTTTTTGCAATTAAAATATTCTTTTTTCAGTAACAAATATGATCGAGACCGCCGTGACCGCGATCGGGACCGCCATCGATCGAATAAAGATCATTCAAGTGTAAATTGAAGTTTTTAAACTTTAAAAATATTTATTCTTGTTCAGGACGTCGCCAGAATGAAGGAAAAGATGCGGAGCACACTGGAGAGTGCGAGAAAATCCGATGCTCCCTCCACGTCATCGGATTTTTCGAGAAAACCGCAAAAAGTCGAGGAACTGACGCCGGCCGAGCATTTGGCCAGGACACGGGCTATCGAGGAGATTGAGGAGGCCGGTTTTCAGCCAGGAAGCTTCAGATCCGGCTCAGCGGCAAAGAAAGTACGGGATTTATCGATTTTTTTGCGCGTGGAAGTTATTTTTTAAACATTTTTCCAGGATCAAAAAACGAAAAAGGACAATTCTCACGACTCGGCAATCTTCGGACCAGCGTGGAAAAGTGCAGAGCAGAGAAAAGTCATCGATAAGGTGGGGAAATTGTGGAATTCATCGAATATTTGTTTTAAAAAAATCCGAATTTTCAGAAGCAATCCGACATTTCCACCATCACATTGCCCTCGGCTCCGGCTCCGCCGGCAAATGCGATGGCTCCGATGGTCCCAAGTCATGTTAGTAATGGAAAATCGTGATTTTCTGTTGGAAATTGCTCGAAAATTTCGAAATCCCGCTGAAAAATCGATTATTCAGCGCGGGAATTCAATTTTTCGTAAAACAAACAACGACGCTCCGAAATCCCGCGTGTTGTTTAGCATCGAGTTATTAAGACAAATCTGTTTAAATACCTGATTTTTCGTGGAAAAACTGGATTTTTTCGGAGTTTTCGGTGAAAAAATCGATGATTTTTTAAATTTTGGATACAAAATTTTTATTTGAAAATCTCAAAATTTACAGCCAAAATTCAAAAAGTTTCAGAGAAATTTTAAATTTTCACCTAGAAATTCGTAATTTCGAACATTTTTCATTTGAAAAAATTTGGAATTTGCAGTAAAAAAGCAGATTTTTTAAGCAAAAATTTCAAAATTTTAAATAAAAATAGGAATTTTGAGCATTTTTTTAAAGTCACATTTTTTGGGTCAAAATAGCCAAAAATTCTGAAATTCTGTCAATAAAACTGATTTTTTCTAGAAAATTTCGAATTTTTATCTAAAAATTCGGAATTTTGAGCATTTTTCATTTTAAAAAATCAACTTTTTGCTCAAAAACCGATTTTCTTTAGAAAAATTTCACAACGACACTCCGAAATCCCGCCATCGCGTGCTGTTTAGCGGAGGAGTTTTTTGGCGGGAATTCAAAATTTAAACAATTTTTTTTTCGAGTTTTCGTGATTTAAAAGCTAAAATCAAAATTTTTCAGATGTACTCGGAGCACAGCGCCACACGAAAAGCCGACTGGAAAGTCTACTGGACAACGCTACGCCATCAACTTTTGGCTGAAAATTATTGATTTTCCTGTATTTTATTCGTTTTTTTTTCTGTAAATTCACCCTAAAAATAATTCCGATTTCGACATCATTATTAAACGTTTATTTATTTTTTTTCCATGTAAAATAGGTGAAAAATGGAATTTTTACACCGAAAAAATCGGTGAAAAATCGGTGAAAACGAAGAAATTTAAGTGAAAATCTTTAAGTTTTTGGCGGGGGTAGGGGGAGCAGCAGCACACATCCAGTAGCAGTAATAATACAAATAATGGAGAAGAAGAAGAAGAAGCACTTTTAGATTTTTTGGGGGTATTACACGATTTGTTGGAAAAAAAATGCCATCGAACGAGGTGGTGGAGAGGGAGAGATTAAAATGAGAAAAAAAAATGATTAAAATGTACAAATAGTAGTTGTGCAAGAAGAATTAATTGTGTGTATATGTGTGGAGATAAATTACAGAACATATTATAAAAAAGATTGGAGAATTTTAGGCGGATATTTGAAAATTTTTGCAAAAACTTGGATTTTTATTTCGAAAATTCAGAAAAATTGCGTGGTTCCAGTGGAAAAATTGTTTTTTTTTCATGTTTTTTGGGTAAAAATCATCATTTTACACAAAAAAAAATGGTTTTTTTTAAAAGAAAATTTCATTTCTTTTTTTTCAAGTCGAAAAAAAAACAATTATTTCCGAAAAATCAAATTTCGCGCGAATTTCTCTTAGGTTTTTCAAGAAAATAATTTTTAATTTTAGCCTATTTTCAAAAATTTCATAAAAGTCAAATGTTTTCCAAAAGAAAAAATTGAAAAAAATCGTAAAATCGCTTCAGGATTTTTTGAATTTTTTTTTTTCGAAAAATTCGAGTTTCGCGCTATTTTTTTTCGAAAAAAACATGAAATTTGTAACAAATTCCAGCCTATTTTAAAAAAATTTCAGAAAAATCAACTAATTTTCCAAAAAAAAATTTTTCGCAAAAAATGTTTTTCAATTTTTTTTTTGAAATTTTTCAAAAAATTCAATTTTCGCGCCGAAATTTTTCAAATAAGAAATTCGAAAATTTCGCTGTAAAATTTAAAAATAAAAACTCTGAATTTTCAAAATAAATTTTTCAAAAAAAAAATTGAAAATTCCCCATTTTTTCAAAAAATTCAAATTTCGCGCCAAAATTTTTTCCCGCACAAAAATTGTGGTTTTTTTCAAGATTATTATGCAATTATGTGATTCAAACGGGTTCGAATTTTGGATGAAAAAAGGCACAAAAGGTGACGAAAAAGTGATAAAACAAAGTGGGGGGCGGGGCGAGGGTACTGTAGTTTGGGGGGGGGGGAGCTTGCGGGATTACACGTGGCGGAAAATACGAAATCTTAGCGGAACGAGGGGATTCAATAATTGGTTTGTTTCAGAAATTTGCGAAAAAAAATCAAATTTTCAGAAAAAAAGATTCAAAATCTGAAAAAATCCAGAAATTTTTAAAGGTGCATACGGATTAACAATAGTTACGCAATAAACTGTAAATGCAGTATATTTGGATAAACTGTACAGAAAAAATGGGGGTGAGGAACATTGGGGAGTACGGTAAGTGTTCCGGGGGTACTGTAGGTGGGAAAATTTTAGGGAAAATTGCATTTTTGAAAAAAAAAATTGTAAAATTCTGCCTGAAAATTCGCATTTTTCGCAAAAAAATCACAAATTTTAGCTCAAAATCGAGAAAATATGGAATTTTCAGTCAAAAAATCTGACTTTTCGGCAAATATTTTCGAATTTCACGTAGAAATTTGCAATTTCGAGGAGCATTTTTGGCTCAAAATGGAAAAAAAATTGGGAAATTTCTTTCAAAATTCATATATTTTTCAGCGAAATTTTGAGAAATTTCAGCCTAAAATTGAATTTTTTTGACATTTTTCGAAAAAATTGCAATTTCTGCTTAAAATTGTCAAATTAATTTTATTTTAAAAGCTAAAAACTGGAATTTTCAGTCAAAACTCTGTATTTTTCGGCGAAATTTTTAAACTTTATCTCAAAACTCAGCCTTTTTCATGTTTTTAAAAATTTTTCGCCTTCAAAAAAAAACTCCAATCACCTACAGTACCCCGAGAGCCCTAATTTTTGTTCAATTCAAAAAAAAATTCAGCGATTTTGTGCAATAAGTGATCGTATTTCAAGGGGATTTGGCTGCTGTGAGCTTCCTCCTCCTGGAGCAGAAGCTTGTGATGCTCCACCACCAGCTCCACCCTGAAGCTTAAATGTCGTCGCAGGTATCATCATGTTCAAGTTGTTCGAGTTGGGCGATTGCATTGAACCGTTCAATATCATCTACAATACGATCAAAATGAGCGTGGCGAAATGATGACGTGGCTGATGATGTGGCAGCGGCAGATGTGGCAGATGTGGTGGATGTGGTCTGTTTATTGATTTATTGATTTTTTTTCTCGTGATTTTTTTTGGATATTGTGTGGGTGTTTTTTGTTTCAAAATTGGGGCATTTCGACAAAAATTAGAAATTTTTGATTTTTACTGAAGAACAGTTTTTTCGCGAACAAAAAGAAACACAAAATTTCAAATTAGAAATTTATAAAAAATGGTTTCTACCGGAAAATATAAGAATTGTGCAAAATTTTAGTTTTTTTTTTGGTTGAAAAACATCCGATTTCGGTAAATATATTACATTTTTTTGGAATTTGAAATTTTAGATTTATTTGGAAAAAAAATATTTTTTTCTTGAAAACGTTAGAAGAAAAAAAAACGCTGTTTAAAAAAAATTTTTTTAGATTTTCTCAAAAAACTTTTGATTCGTTAAAAAAACATTCAAGTTTTTCGCGAAAAATTTGTAAAAATTTTGAAAATTGAACAAAATCTCTAAATTTCGATTAAGAAATTCAAAATTCAAAATTAAATTAAAGGTGGACTACACGTTGTGGGGAAATTTCTTTAAAACATGCCTATGGTACCACAATGGCCAAATATCATAGTAAAAAACATTTTAAAAAAATCTTCTAAATTTTATATGATTTTTTGAAAATTAAAAAAATCTCGAATTGCATCAAATTCCTATTTGAATTGCTGCCAAAAGTTCGATGTTCGAAAGGAGCGCGCTTGCATTATTTTAACTTTTATTTATCAATTTTTCTTATTTTTGATTGATTTTTCATGTTTTTTTGTAGTTTTTTATTTGAGATTTAATGAAAAATTCAAGATAAATATAAATTTTTTATTAAAAAGCGGGCGCTAAAGCCTAAATATGTGAAATTGATTATTTCTGGCTAAACGTCGTTGGAAAACGTTATTTCTTTGTTATTTACATTTATCTTGAATTTTTCATTAAATTTCCAGTAAAATTACTCGAAAAAAAACATGAAAAATCAATCAAAAATAAGAAAAATTGATAAATAAAAGTTAAAATTATTTTGCAAGCGCGCTCCATTGAACATCGAACTATTGGCAGCAATTCAATTAGAAATTTAATGCAATTCGAGATTTTTTCAATTTTCAAAAAATCATATAAAATTTAGAAATTTTTTTTTTGAATTTTTTTATCATGATATTCGGTCATTGTAGTACCATAGGCATGTTTTAAAGCAATTTTCCCATTGGGCTCCCACTCCACCTTTAAATATTACTAGTTTTGCAAAACTCCAAATATAATTCAAAACTGCTATCAATTCATCTCAAAAATTTCAAAATTCTGGAATTTTATAATAATTATCAAGTATCCAATTTTTTAAGGTTGTTTTAATATGTTCAACATGTGAAATATTTTTTAAAAATTTTAAAAATTTACATTCAAAGCCCCAACACCACTGAACAACAGTAACCCAATAAAAAGCAGGGTAACGGTTTAAAGGCGCATGCCCCCCAAAAAGCCAGTAGTACAATATTGAACAGCCACACAATATTCAAAAAAAAGAGGAAAAATCAATATATACTATCACACCACAAATAATATCCAGCACAAACCATCACATTCATAATCATCAGCCAACAATATTAATTTTTCAATAATTTTTTTTCCGAAAGATTACTATCAATTGTTATTTATAATTGCATTAAATCGTATGTTTTGAAAATCACGGGTTTCTGGCTCGACCTGTTGTGACTTGGCCTCAGTAGAGGTCCGCCGCCCCAACTTTGCGGATTATAATTATCGGCAAGAATTGCCCACAATCCAGAGATAACCGGTAATTTACTCTCACAATTCCGTCTGTTCGTTCTTTAATAATCATTCCACCATTTAAATTAATTAAATTAAATAATTCTCATTTGAATTTGCCGCCAAGGATGCAAGCGCGCGCCATTGTACACATCGGAGTGTCGTAGCGCGCGCTGTTTATTCCCTTGCTCATATTAATTACTGGCCTAAAATGTGGCCACTCTTCACTTCACTCTTCGTGCCCCTTCGTCACTGGCTGCCCGTCGCCGTTCTTTCTCCCAAATATTCACTAAATATTCTCTACGTTTTTGCCTTGTTTATCCCAGCATAAAGCTGCCCTGCTCAATAAACTTGGATTTTCGTCAAACTGTGTACTGTTATTAGCACCGCTCATCAATTCTCCCGTTCCGTCCGTCGTCTTCTTGTCACTTCGAGGCTCTGGCTGCCATCTCGGACCGGAGTGTCAACACGACCCCCTCTCTCGAAAATTTTGGAAAATGGCGCGAAAAAATATTTGAAATCGCAAGAGGAATTTTCACGCAGCGCGTTGAAATAGTGTATGTATTTGCGCGTGACGGTGTTTGCACAAAATACGCCGAGGGGTCGAGCCAGAAACTCATGAAAATAATAATAGATTCCTTGAAGTGCTCACGAATAAACAAGTTAGTAGTATAGGTATTTAAATTTGCAAATTCTAACAAAAAAACATTAATTTTAATCACAATTGAAGCAATATCACAGATTCGCGAAAAGAGTTTTAATATTAATATTTTATAAAGTTTCATGGTATCGGTATCAAATTGATAAATTCCTACCTGATTTGGATACATATTATGTGCATTTCCCATCAAATTAAGCTGTTGGCGACCAGCGCCACCTTGTTGTTGATCTTCGACTTTGTGTTGGCATTTCTGCGGAAAATTTTAGTTTTATTAAAATAGTTTAAACGTGATATTGGGGGCTTAATTAATTTTGGCAATTGATTCCGAAAAGGTATTTAATAGGTAGGATATTTGTTTGAATGTTTTTAATCGAAACTCGAATTTTATTATACATTTTCCATTTTTGTCGTTTTTATTATAATTTACTATATATAAAGCGCTTATTCCGTTTGTTCCATAGTTTGTAGTCTATGTAGTCTTTGTAGTCTGTGACGTCACACCCAAAGTCACTGAGAATTGTGGGCGGGGTGTGTCATCCTTCGTGGTGAGACCCGTCGTGGTAAGACCCATCGTGGCGAGACCCACCGTGGTAAGACCCAAAATTTTGGCGGGAAATTCAAATTTTTAGTGAAAAATATTTTGGCGGGAAATTCAAAATTTTAGTGAAAAACTTTTGGCGGGAAATTCAAATTTTATGAGAAAAATATTTTGGCGGGAAATTTGAAGTTTCTGAAAAAAAATATTTTGGAGGGAAATTTAAACTTTCTGAAAATTCTAAAATTCTGGAATGTTCCAGAACTTTCTAGAAAAATCGGGAAAAGGCTGCAATGTTCTAAATCGTTCTAGAAAATTCAAGAATTGTCTGAAATGTTCCAGAACCTTCTAGAAAATTCGACAAAACTCTGGAATGATCTTCTGGAAAAGTCTAGAAGTTCGTGGAGCGTTCTAAAATTTTCTGAAATTTCTAGAATCTATTTAAAAGAGAAAAAGTTGTATAAATGCCATGAACTTAAAAATGTAAAAAAATGACGTTTGCCAAAAACTTTCGGAAGGAACGTGGAAAAGTTTCATATGATCATATGACATGAAGAACGTCTAGAAACGTTCAAGAAGTTCAGAAGTTCCAAGAAACTAGAGTTTTTAAAGTTGTAACTCTTGAACACTTAGTCATATAATATTCATGATTGTACGGAAAAGGATTCCACTAATTTCCCGTATAATAGTTTATTGATAAATAGATAAGAATATAAAGATTAAGGGATCAGAAAAGGGTAGAAGGATTGGGGGACGGTTGGTTACATCTGGACGGTGGCGTTGATATAACACTTGCTTGAACCAAGTTATATGCACAGAATAGCGTCTTATATACCATTCATACAAATCGAATTATGCTAATGTTGGGGGCGAAGGTGGTAATGTGATGGGAACGACGGGAATATTGTTTCCCTATGACTAATAGAAGATCAGAAATCATAATCAAAGAGCAAGCGATTTGACAGCTTTATAAACATCTGGAAAACTGTGAAAAAAACGTCCCATCTGCAGAGAAACGCTTAAAATTTCTAGAATTTCATCTTAATTTCGAGTAAGCCAGTCGGAGCACGCGCTTTAGCGCGTGCGAACGGCTGGTATATATATATATAGTTTTTAATAAATATATATTTTTTAATCAGTCGGCTTTCATCATACACAGATTTTTGCCTTAAAATTCGGAAAAAGTTTTTCTCCAGCCATTTCAGTTTTATTTTCTGATTTACTCAAGCTTACAGCAGAAGCAACTTGAAATTATCGAATTATTTTTTTGAAGGAATAGTAAGGATTTTCTGAACAATTATTTTTTAATCAGTTTAAATCACGATTGTTTCGTTTTCTTTCTCCAAATCTAAACCATTATTACCTCCTCATGCTTCTTCTTCTCCTCATGTTTATGGAATCTACGTGCACACGTCAAACAACTATACGGTTTATCAGCCGAATGTGTTCGTTCATGTTTTGCCAAGTGATCCGATCGAGAGAATGATCGGAGACAAGTTCGACACTGAAATAGTCGTTGTCCCGTATGTATTCTCATGTGTCGCTGTAAATGATCATTCCGACAGAAACGTTTTTGACAATCCGGACGGGGGCACACGAATGGACGTTCTTTTGGCATTCCCTGCAACAATGAAATTCGGTGAAAATTAATTAGGAAAAGTACATTTTTACAAGTTTTCCATAGTTTTATACTTTTCCGGCAATTTCTTCAGAAAGTTTCTTAAATTGTGGGCATTGACAAAAATTCACAAATTTTTCTTTTAATTTTTTAAAATTTTTTGTCTGAATTTGGCAAATATAAACCATTTTTCGAGTTTTCTTCTATTTTTTTTTCTTCATAATTTCGAGCCAAAATTTACGTTAAAAAATTGGTATTTATTTCTTGTTTTCCAACTTTTTTCTCAAAAAAAAAAGCCGAAATTTCTCGGAAATTTGACAATTTTTGGAACTTTTTGGCGAATTTGATTAAATTAACATCATTTTCCCGAATTTCGACGCTTTTACAAAATTTGATATATTTTCCCGAAAATTCAAATTGGATGGTATTCAGACGATCTGCAACAGTTTTTCTTGATTTATTCAGGCAAATGTCAAAAGTTCCCAACTAAATTTAGACCGTCAATTTTCACAAAGTTTTTGGGGAATTTTGCTCGTTTTTCGCGGAATTTACTTTTCGAGAAGTGAACATATTACAGTTTTTGTATGCGTTTATTCGAAAAAATGATGTTTTTTTTTCGAAATTTTTAAAAGATTGGGTACATCTTTAAGTTTTCATCAGGCCTTGACGCACTTTGAACAATTCCCTGCAATGAAATTCGGGGAAAATTGAACTTTTCAGACAGAAACAGCTTTGAAAACTTTATTACGGTAACACGAAATTCTGGGAATGCGTATTGCACAATATATTTGACGCGAAAAATATCGTGTAGGTCTTGTGTCGAAATACGTTTATTTTTGTAAAGTGACACCGCTATTCCATTCTCAATCGTTTCTTCGTATTATTTTCTCATTATTTGCTTATTTTATATCGATAAATAAATTGAGTTCAAAAATCGATACCAGCGCTACAGTAGTCATTTAAAGAGTTACTGTAGTTTTCGTTACGAGATATTTTGCGCGTCAGTTACGTCGTGCAATACGCATTCTCACAATTTTGCGTTCTCGTAAAAAATTTTTGGATACTTTTTCTATTTGTTAACTTTTTTTCGATAAATGTCACCATTATCAGCTATTTTCTCATGCAATATCGAATTTTGAAGTTTGAATTTTTTTTTCCCAATTTTCCAAGAAAATTGTGATTTTCACGAAAAACTTACGCTCAAAACATGATTTTTTAGATCTTTCTATTGAAAATTTGTTAGAGCCAAATGGCAAAATAATTCATAATTCGTATCTGTTGATTTTTCGCGGAATTTTCAGCGAATATTGAACATTCAATATATCCTTTAAAGTTTTTAGCTTTTTTGAGGATTTAGAAATTTTTAGGTTTTTCAATAATTTTTTTCGCAGCATTTTCAAAATCTGAGTTAATTTTTTAATTTTTCATCGACCCGCTTTTTTTTTCAATTTAGAAGTTTTTTCAAACGATTTTTATGAAATTTGGTCAATTTTCCCGTCAATTTCCTGACATACATTAGCATCCAAAGCAGGTCGCCTTCCGGGTCCTTGTCCTTTTTTTTTCTTTGTCGACGTAGTAGTAGTAGCTGTTGTGGATGATGACGATGTTCCATTTGTACCACCACGTGGCGCCTGTTGATTATTACCCAATAGACCACCGCCCCCATTTTGCATTAAATGGTTCTGGTGGCCTTGGAACAGGTCGAACTGAAACTAATGGGACACACGTTAGACACGTATTTCTTCACAAGTTTTAAAAAAATCTAGGAAATTTGCAATTTTTAAAGCAAATTTTCACAGAAAAATTTACGTATTTCTCGAGATTTTCTCGAACTGTAATTTACAAAAAATAAAAATTCTCGAGAAATACGTAAATTTTCATAAATTTGCATATTTTTGAAAACAAAAAATTTTTGAACAAAAAATTCTGAAGAAACTTATTCGAGTTTTTTTGTTGAAAAGACACCAACAAAAATTACTTGAAATATTTAAAATTATTAATTTTTCACAAATTTTCTCTTAAATTTATTAAAGGGAACTAAAAAAAATATTCGACATTTGGCACTGAAATCTCATGAAAATTGAGAAAATCATCACTCGAAAATTCTCTACAAACGTGAGAGAAACTATTACGGTAATAGCACCAAATTCTGAGAATGCGTATTGCGCAACATATTCAACGTGCAGCATATCTCGTAGCGAAAACTATTATTTAAATGACTACTGTAGCGCGCTGTTGTGTCGATTTACGGGCTCGATTTTCGAAATGAATTAACCTATTATTCTCTCGTATTTTGCTTAATTTCAATGTTCGATCGATAAATAAATTATTCCATTTCATTTCGAAAATCGAGCCCGTAAATCGACACAACAGCGCGCTACAGTAGTCATTTAAATAATAGTTCTCGCTACGAGATATTCTGCACGACGTTGAATATGTTGCGCAATACGCATTCTCAGAATTTGGTGCTATTACCGTAATAGTTTCTCTCTCACGTTTGTAGAAATTTTCGAGTGATTTTCTCAATTTTTAGTGAGATTTCAGTGCCAAATGTCGAATATTTTTTCTACTTCCCTTTAATAAATTTAAGAGAAAATTCATGAAAAATTAAAAATTTTAAATATTTCAAGTAATTTTTGGTTGGTGTCTTTTCAGCAAAACTCGAATAAGTTTCTTCAGAATTTTTTGTTCAAAAATTTTGTTTTCAAAAATATGCAATTTATGAAAAAATTTACGTATTTTTCGAGAATTTCTTTTTTTGTAAATCACCAATTTTTACATATTTTAGAATCTTTACAAAAAGCGAATTTCATTCTTTTTTAAGAGTTTAGTTGTTACCTTTTGTTGTCCATTTAAGAGAATACTCGAATCAAAAGATCCATTATCATGTTGATTATTATATGCAGATGATATGATTCGATTTATTAATTGTGCATGCTGATTTTGATGGGGATGGGGGGCTTGTTGTTGCTGCTGTTGTTGTTGTTGTTGCATGTGTTGGGACGACGACTGCTGAAAAATCAATAAATTGGTGGCCTAACTTTTGGTTTTCTAGGCCGCCAAGTGAAAAATAGTACCGCTACAGTTTTGTTGATTTATGTTAAGGGAATATTTAATTTGGTGGCCTGATTTTTCCCAAGGCCATCGTGAGAAAACTAGTCCACTTAGCTGAATGTTTAGTTCAAAATTACCAACTTTTTCATTTGGTGGCCTAAAAACCCAAAAACTAGGTCATCGAATTCGTCAAGCGATCTAGTTTTTTTTTTCACTTCAGGATAAATCCAGTGATTTTTCACTTGGCCACCGCCTAGAAAACCAATACTTAGGCCACATTTTCTCAAAAACAATTTCTGTGATAATTTTACATAAAGTTTGACCACCTAAAAATATCGATGGCCTAACTTTTGTGATTTCTAGGCCACCAAATGAATCAGTAAGTCCCCGGCTATTTCGAACTCAAATTTTCCAAATAACCGGGGGGACTAGTTTTTTCACATGGTGGCATAGAAAATCAAAAGTTAGGCTACCACTTTTTTTAGATCTCAATTTTGTGAAGATTTTTCGCTGCAATGTTTTACGAAATTTCACGCGATTTTCTGATACGGTGGCCTAGAAAAAAGTTAGGCCACCAATAATTTTGTCAGAAAAAATCGATTTTTTTTGGGCAATTTTTCTACAAATTTCTACAAAATTCAACAATAATTTTACCCCTCCAAACGAAGTCTGCGGTTCAGACTGCGTATGAATCATTCGATTCATCGTCGTCGTCAGTCGATGATTGCCGTTGTCGATTCGATGAATCTGGAAAGAAATTGGGGTGAAAATGAGTAAAAATTTTCAAAAATAAAGGTATAAAAACTGCAAAAATTACAGTAAAATCGGGGGAAAAATTAGGGGAAATAAAATTATTTCTAACAATTTTATCAAAAAAATTTGAAAATTAATTAACAATTTTAACGAATAACGAATAAAGAAAAAATCAACAAAAACTTCCAAAAAATAACAAAAAAAAAAATCAAAAAATCAACGCCGGTTTCCGAATTTTCCGCCTCCCCGGGCTCCTCCGCGAGCCCCTCGGGAGCTTCCTCCACGAGCTCCGCCACGAGCTCCTCCACGGGCTCCTCCACGAGCACCGCCGGCTCCACCTCGTCCAAGATGCTCGGCCTTCTTTTTGAGATTCGACTGACGGCGATGCTCCATGTAGTTTTCGAGTTGCTCTTGCTTACGGCGACCCTGGAAATATTTACATTTTTATTAGAATTTCCAGTTATTTTTTAGAATTTTCAAATTCATAAAAAAAAATTTTTTTTGTTTTTTTTTTTTTTTAATCCTTTAATCCTTTAAATTTCAATTTTTTTCCAGGAAAAACCAAAAACTGGTAGAAATCAAATTTTTTGAAGAAATTTTTTTTTTTCTATTTTTTCGAATTTTTTGAAATTTCACTACAAAATTTGCAAATAATATTTTTTTTTCTAATTTTTTCGTTTAAAATTCTGCTAATTTTAGATGTTTCGGACATTTGTTTCCAAAAAAAGTTTTAAGTAGAAGAAAAATGGTATTTTCTCCAATTTTCATAAATTTTGGCTATTTTGACGCCAATTTTTACGATTTTTGGCTCGTTTTTCTCCGAATTTTCATGAATTTCGTCTCATTTTTTTCCAATTTTCACGATTTTTGCCAGATTTTCGTAAGATTTCAGCACCTTAAGAATCTGTTCCTTATTCTTAAGCTCAGAATGTTTTGGTCCTTTATTAATTTCATGAATTTTAGCTCATTTTCTCAATTTTTGGCTCATTTTCCTCCAATTTTCACGATTTTTGCCAGATTTTCGTAAGATTTCAGCAGAAATTTTGACATTTTTTAAAAATAGAATTTCCATTTATTTTTCAGAATTTTCAGATTTTTCTGCAAATTTGCCCAAAAAAAAATTTCAAAAAAGTGTGAAAAAAAAACCTTTTTTTTTTTAAATTTTTTAAACAAATTTTCTGTAAACTTTTAATTTTTAGAAAATTTTGATTTTTTTAAAATAAAATACCAAAATTTCTGATATTTTCACGTGAAAATCTCATTTTTTCAATAAAATTTCCCAAAAAGCTTGCACATTTTCAAGGCCAATTTTTTTTCCGGGCCAATTTTCAAATTAAAATCTAATTTTTCCGAATTTTTTGCACCTTTTTTAAAAACTTAATTTTGCAATTTTTGTTCCATTTTGTTCTAATTTTTGCGGTTTTTTACGTTGATTTTTCCTGAAAATTGAGCAAAATTGGATTTTTAGTCCATTTCTTTTAAATTTAAATTTGTTTTATGCTCATTTTCTCCAAATTCTATGAATTTTCATGAATTTTGGCTCCTTTTTTCCAATTTTCTCAATTTTTAACTAATTTTTCTCAATTTTTGGCTTATTTTCCTCCAAAAATTTCTCATTTTTCTTCAATTTTCATGAATTTCGTCTCATTTTTTTTTCCAATTTTCACGATTTTTGCCAGATTTTCGTAAGATTTCAGCACCTTAAGAATCTGTTCCTTATTCTTAAGCTCAGAATGTTTTGGTCCTCCTTTCGGCTTCTCCATCTTCCATTTCCTCTTCCTATCCATTCCTCCTGATCCTTCATTATCTCCATCATCTCCTCCTCCATCACTTTTCTTAAAGCCAATCTTCTGCTTTTGCTTCCAATCCTCGTATTTTCCAGTTTTATATGAAGCCGGGAGCCATGTTCCTGGAAATTTGGAATAATTGTTAGTTTTAGTGGAAAAAAATCATTGTTTCAGTGAAATTTTTAGCCGAAAATTCGGATTTTAAGCTATTTTCCAATCAATTCCAGTCGCGCAATCCATGAATTCTCACAAGTAATCTTATTTTTATTTAAAAATCGTAGCATTTAGCTATTTTGCAATCAATTTCAGCCGAAATTCAACTGAAATCGTCTTTTTTTACGACTTTTTCAGTAAAAATGTCATCATTTTTCGTTGGAAATGCCAATTTCTTACCAAAAATTCGATTCGTTATTTTAAAGCTATTTTTCCAAAATTAATAATTTTTAGCAAATTCACAGTCAACATTGAAAAAATTCATCCTGAAATCGAAATTTTAAGCATTCTTCTCGGATTTTTTAAAGGAAAAAAATTGGAAAATTCTTCATTTGTGAGCAAAAAATGCAATATTTTCAGTGAAATACGTTTTTGAGCCATTTTTGGCACTTTTTTCAAAACGAATTTTCCGAAATTTATGATTTTAGGCAATTATCATGCGTCTCTCAATTATTTTCCGAAAATATTGCGCTAAAAATGGTTTTAGAGCTTTTATTGGCCAATTTTTATGGATTTTTCACGGTTTTCATCCATTTTCACCAATTTTAGTGGTTTTAGTGAAATTTTAGCTCAAAATTCCGATTTTTTCGCAGTAAATTACGTAAATTCCATTGAAAATCACTATTTCGCATTATAATTAATTTTTTTCCGGAAATTTATAATTTCAAGCAATTATCACGCGGCTCTAGATAACTTTGGTTTAGTTTTTTTTTTTCATAAAAATCGCCCTAAAAATGATTTTAGAGCCAATTTTGGCTAATTTTTATCGACTTTTCACGCTTTTTCCGGCCAAAATCTCGATTTTTAGTCATTTTCTCGATTTTCCACCGTAGTACCATCTTCAGTTCGAATCTTCTTATTCGCCGGCTCATTTCCTCCACTTAATCCGACATATTTTTTCAATCGACGATCCCATCGTTGTCCATGTTTCTGTTGATACATTCCACGATCATCATCCATAATAATATCGACAGATGCTCCTTCGGCTTGACGTGCAAAATCTACCGTATCCAGTGCCAGGTGTCGTTCAGCGACATGATCTGATGACATGTATGGGACATAGTGCTTTTCCTGGAAAAATGAAAAGATTTTTTGGGTGTTTTGGGTGACTGAAAAATTCGGGAAAAAACGTAATTTTATGATTCTTCGCCGAAAAAAAAATCCGAAAAAATGATGTTAATTTAAAAATATAAGAGATTTAGAGAATTTACCAAGAAATGCTTGAAATCCAAATTTTCAGCCATTTTCCAATCAATTTCCGCCCCGAAATTCAACTGATATCGTGCTTTTTCAAACTTTTTCAGTGAAAATTTCCCCATTTTTCTCCGAAAATCATTATTTTAAAGATATTTCAGTCAATTTTCAGCACAAAATTAATTAATTCATCATTTTTAGCAAATTTTTACTCAAATTTGACAAAATTGATCCTTTAGCTTTTTCTCGGATATTTCAGGAAAAAAAAGGAAAATTTTTTGAAAATTTTCATTTTTCCTTTTTTTTCCTGAAATATCCGAGAAAAAGCTAAAGGATCAATTTTGTCAAATTTGAGTAAAAATTTGCTAAAAATGATGAATTTTGTGCTGAAAATTGACTCTGAAATAGCTTTAAAATAATGATTTTCGGAGAAAAATGGCAAAATTTTCACTGAAAAAGTTTGAAAAAGCTCGGTTGATCAATTGAATTTCGGCGGAAATTGATTGGAAAATTGCTGAAAATTTGAATTTCAAGCATTTCTTGGTAAATTCTCTAAATCTCTTATATTTTTAAATTAACATCATTTTTTCGCATTTTTTTTGCGAAAAATCATAATGGTTTTAGACTGGAAAATTCGGGGAAAAACTGAGAAAAATGTAGTTTTTCATACAATTTCTTGAAAAAAAAAGTAAAAAAATTTTTTTTTTGCGTTTCCTGAGAAAAATTGGCTGGTTTTAGACTGAAAAAGTGGGGGAAATTTCAAAAAAAAAAAAAAAAAAAGTTTTCGACGTTTTTTTTTTGGAATTTTTCAATTTCCTCAATATTCTCAATTTTTAAATAAATTTTTTTACACATTTTAACGAAAATTTTTTTTTTCAAAAATTCCATTTTTGCCCAAAAAACATTGGAACTTTATCGATTTTCTCTGAAAAATACCGAAAATTCCAAGAAAAAAAAAACTGTTTTTTCAAATTTTAATTACTTTTCAATTCTTAAAAATCAATTTATAACTTTTTTCGCCGTTTTAGTACCAAAATTGATCGGTTTTTACAATTTTGACCAACTTTCTCATAATTTTGAGCAAAAATTCACTTCTTTTTAGTGAATTTCAGCCGATTTTCCACCGGCATTTTCTTTAAAAAAACGGCGATTTTTGGTGAATTTTCGGTAATTTTTTATCTTTATTTTCGAGTTGTTTTATCCATTTTTTAGTGATTTTCCATGATTTTTTCCGGTTTTTTCTCCAGTTTTCTACAGAATCCCGTACCCTCTCGAATTTCATTTGTTCAGCTCGATCAATCCTCTTCCCAGTTCCAATTTTTCGCTTTTTTCCGCCCTTTTCCTCGCTTTTTTCCGTATGTTTAGTGGATCCAATAACGGTTCCAAAAACTTCGGCAAGTTCATCCTCTCCGGCATTTTCGACCGTTTTTTCGGCGATTTCCACAGCGATGTCAGTACTTTTTTGCTGCTGCTCTTTTTCCTCTTTTTGCTTTCGTTTTTCTTCGGTTACTGTAGAAATTCGGGGCTCATGAGCTTTTCGTTTTGCTTGCATTACTGCCAGGGCTTGCGATTTTTGCGATTTGTTCATTTCGAAGATTGTCTGCGAAAAAATTAGAGAATTTTCAGCTGAAACTTTGAGATTTTGACGAATTTTAGAAAATTTTCGCTGAAAATTTGACAAAAATTGAGTTTTTCAGAGTGAGAGTGAAAGAGTGAATTTTGGCTGAAATTTCGAGAAAAATGTGAATTTGTCTGAGATTTTTCACCTGAAAATCTGGAATTTCTGGCCAATTTCACAATTTTCAGCCAAGACTGGTGAAATTTTTTCTCTGCACTGATTTTGAAGTTAATTGTGGAATTTTGAGAACAAAAAAAATTAGATTTTCAAAAGCGAAATTTGAATTTTTGGCTGAAATTTCGAGAAAAATGTGAATTTGTCAAAAAAATTGATGGCCTAACTTTTGGATTTCTAGGCCACCAAGTGGAAAACTAGTCCCCGATTGGTTTTTGAGCTTTTCCAGCTGAAATTTCGAGATTTTTAGGAAATTTTCGCTCAAAATTTGCCAAAATCGATGGAAAAACATTGAAATTTTAACATTTATGGCTCATCTTTATTTTTCCTATATTTTTGGCTGAAATACTACACACCTTTCGAGAAAAATGTGAATTTGTCTGAGATTTTTCACGGAAAATCTGGAATTTCTGGCCAATTTCACAATTTTTAGCCAAAAATCTGGAATTTTCAGTAAATATGATTGGAAGTGAACTGGTGAAATTTTTTCTCTGCACTGATTTTGAAGTAAATTGTGGAATTTTGAGAGAAAAAAAAAATTAGATTTTCAAATTTTTGAAACTCAGCAAAATTTTTTCAATTTTTCAACATAAAATTGCTCTCACATTTCTGCTCTTATACTGTGAGATTTTATTAAGAATATCATTGCTCTGCTTATCACCGTCGGCTTTCAAAAATGGATGTGGAGCACACTCGACTGAGTCGGTCCTGAAAAAAGGAAACAAAAAATATATTTAAAAAATTTCGCAAAAAAATGTGTAAAATTTCCATTTTCTTCAGTGAAAAATTTCCATTTTTGATAGAAATTCAAAATACTCTCATTTTAAGTGAAAATTTGTGGAAAAAATCAATTTTTCCAGGGTGTAATGGTTTTTTAATGGTTTTACCAGCCGTTCGCACGCGCTAAAGCGCGTGCTCCGACTGGCGTACTCAAAAGAAAAATCATAATGGAACGAATTTTCAAGAAGATTCTAGATCGGTCCACAATTTTCGAATTTGAATTTCCCGGTAAATGTTTTTCAGAAAATTTGAACTTCCCGTCAAAATGTTTTTTTTTCGGAAAATTTAAATTTCCCGCCGAAACTTATGGGTCTCACCACGATTGGTCTCACCACGAACATTCCAGATTTCTTATCGAATTTTCCAGAAAGTTCTAGAAAATTCCAGAATTTTTTCGAATTTTTCAGAAAGTTCTAGAACATTCCAGAATTTTTTCGAATTTTCCAGAAATTTCTAGAAAATTCCAGAACGTTTTCGAATTTTCCAGAAGGTTCTGGAATATGCCAGATTTTTCTCGAATTTTCCAGAACGTTCTAGAACATTCCAGAATTTTCCAGAAAATTTCAGAAGGTTCTAGAACATTTCAGAATTTTCCCGAAGTTTCCAATATTCCTACCAAATACGAAAAACTTTTTTTCCTAAATTACAGTAATCCTACAGTACTCCTACAGTACCTCTATTGTACTACTACAGTACCCCGACCATATCCCTCCACTAACCCCAAACTAATATTCCTTCAAAAAATGAAAAGTCAATTTTTCCCAAACTACAGTACTCCTACAGTACTCCTACAGTACCTCTACAGTACCCCGGCCATATCCCACTACTAACCCCAAACCTATATCTCTTCTAAAGACAAAAACACAATTTTTCCTAAACAACAGTAATCCTACAGTACTCCTACAGTACCTCTACAGTACTACTACAGTACCCCGACCATATCCCCCTACTAACACAAAACTAATATCCCTCCAACAGCCGAAAACGCCTGCCTTTGTAAGCTATGACGTCACAGACTACAAACTACGGAACAAACGGAATTATTTTTTTATATATAGGTAATGATGGTTATGGTTTTTTTTTTCGTAAATTTCTGATCTAAAAATAGATTTTTTCTAAGAAATAAATATCGGCGGCCCGTACCGAATATCTTGTTTAACACGTCTTGCAGATTCAGCTGATGGTGGGGGACGTGTTCTCGTGTACTTCATCATTGCATTTGTCGCTTTTTGGCGCAAATCTTGCTGAAAAATCGAGAAATTTCATTTAATTTTTTCTCAATTTTTTCTAATATTTTTTTTCATACCATATCCTCATTATTATCATGAATTGAGTGGAAAAACTCCGTTTCCAAGCTGACAATGCTGTCTGGGACACGTCCGATTAGGGTTTCGTCTTCTGCAACAAAAAATATATAGAAAAGCTATTTCTTGAATTTTTTTAAATCAAAATTAAAAATAAAAAAAATAAAATTCCCAATTTTCACCTCCCCAAAAAATCAGCATTTCTGACGGCTTTGCAGATTTTTTTAAAATTTTAAAGGTGGTGTAGTCGAATTATTTTTATTGCTTTATCAGACTCAAAATTGTATGAAAACACAGAATTTCATAATGAAACTTCTTGAAAACTTTTCAAAAAACAGTTATGATGGCTCAAAAAAATGACCCAAAATTAGTTAAAATTTGAAATTTGACCGACTTGTCAATGTCGCAGCGGCTGGAAACTTTTTTTTTTTTGAAATTGTCGTCTAATTTTGGGTATAGATGCCAATTATCTTGAGTTTTAAATTTGATTAAGGTATTTAAAAGTCGATGGACGGCGAGATTTGGTTAAAAAAATTTAAAAATCTCGCCGTTCATCGACTTTTAAATACCTTAATCAAGTTTAAAATTCAAGATAAATGACATTTATAATTCAAGATAAATGACATTTATAAAATTAGACGACAATTTCAAAAAAAAATTGTTTCCAGCCGCTGCGACATTGACAAGTCAGTCAAATTTCAAATTTTAACTAATTTTAGGCCATTTTTCGAGCCGCCATAACTTTTTTTGAGCAGTTTTCAAGAAGTTTCAATATGAAATTCGATGTTTTCAGACAATTTTGAGTCTAATAAAGCAATAAAAAAAATTCGACTACACCAACTTTAAAAAAAATAAAGTTCGCGATTTTCACCGCCCCAAAAATCCGAGTTTCTGACGGTTTTGCAGATTTTTTTTAATTTTAAGATTATTTTTAGGAAATTTTCACTAGATTTGTTGCATTTTTGAAAAAAAAATTTTGTAAAATTTCAGAAAACTTCAGTAAATTCAAAAAAAAACCTAAATTTTGCATAAATTGTATAGAATCCATTAAATTTTGGATATTCTTCGTTTAAAATTTTTTTTTTCGCTGATTTTTCCATTTTCTCGAAAATATATAATTTTTCCGTCATTTTTCAAACTTTCACAGTGAAAATAAATCATTTGTTGAAGATTGTTCGTATATATATATATATATATATCATATTTAGTTTTTAAATCAATTTCCCTAAATTTGTAGTGAAATTTAGGATTTTCTAAGCGAAAAATTAAAGTTTTTGAGGGTTTTTACTGATATTTAGCATTTTTTTATTCAAAAAGTCGATTTTTAGTGAAATTTATGAATTTTTGCCAAAGAAAATAAAGAAATTTTGACAAAATCAAAGATTTTTGCAATCAATCTTCTGAAAAATTCCAATTTTTTTTGGAGGGTTTACCCTTATATTCGCTCTTATCACTGGCAAAATTGATGGGTTTTCCCAGAAACATAAATAAATCCGTGAGATACGGTAGTTCATCGTTTGCAATCAAAGAAATCGCTGTTCCAGATCGGCCAGCACGGGCGACACGTCCAACACGATGCACAAAGAGCTTGGCTTTTGGTGGAAAATGTAAGTTGATCACCTGGAAATTGTGAATTTTTAGGGCTGAAATGTGCAAAAAATGGCTTTAATTAAAAAAATTTAAAAATTTCAATTTTCGAAAATCTTAGTCTCGAAAAATGGATTTTTTTCAAAATGTTTTTTTTTTTTTTTTTCAATTTTTCTTCCAAATCACACTAAATTTTGAGATTTCTAGTTTGATTTTATGAAAATTTCATTATTTCTTAAATTATTTGACATTTTTATGGGGTTTTGACTTTAAAAATTTTGAAATGTGGTTTTTTTTTTGCAGATTTTCATCAATTTTTATTCAAAAATTACCAGAAATTTCAGATTTTTCGAATTTTTAATAAAAACACGAGTGAATTCACACGGATTTAGAACGATTTTCTCGAATTTTCAGACAAAAGTTGAGATTTTTAGTTTTTTAACAAATTTTTAGAAAACTTTAGAAAACGAATTTTCACGATTTTTTTGTTGGATTTTCATTAGAGATGGAATGAAATATTGCGCCAATTAGACCAAAAAATGCCGATTTTTTTTTTGATTTTTGGCAAGTTTTTAATGCGAAATTGCCCATTTTTCATAAATTTTGAGTAAAAAATCTGGATTTCCGCTTTTTATAGCACTTTTATAGAGAGAATACCGTTTGAAACCTTCAAAATTAAATATTTCCGGGCATTTTAAGCCTAAATTCTCCAAAATCAAGCCTTTTTCATAAAATTTGAGCCAAAATTTTCTCCTATTTTGGTGGGCCTTTTCTAAAATAATTTCCAGCAGAAAGTTAGCAAAAATCTGAGAAAAACCCCAGAATTCTCTGCAAATTTGCATAAAATTTCAATTTTCCACGCTTTTTGAGCTGGAAATGTGGTTTTTCGCAGATTTTTTATCAATTTTTGTTTAAAAATTCTCAGAAATTCCAGATTTTTTCAATAAATCATTAAATTTGGGGCGCGATTTTCTCGAATTTTCAGCCAAAAATTGCACAAATTTACCGTATCCAGCAGCGGAATATCGACTCCACGAGCCGCCACATCAGTAACCACAAGAATATTATTCTGTTTTTCGTGAAATTTTTGAATATTCATTTTACGGGCGGTCGCATCCAACTGTGAGTACACAAATGAGCAATCAATTCCGGCTCGGTGAAGAATTCCGACAACGTATTCAACGTGTTTCATTGTTGCACAGAATACGACTGTCTGCTTATTCTCACGGTCCATACGTCTGCAAAAATTGATTGGGACAAATTGGCCCGAATTTCAAAGTTTTTAGTGATTTCCCATAAATTTTTGATTGAAATTTCGACGAATTTTGGCCCAAAATCACTATTTTTTCTGTAAAATTTGCAGAAAATTTCAATTTTTCACACATTTTGAGCCATAAATGTTGAAATTTCAATGTTTTTCCATCGATTTTTGCAAATTTTGAGCGAAAATTTCCTAAAAATCTCGAAAGTTCAGCTCAAAAAGCTCAAAACCAAAATTTTCATATTTTCCATTGAATTTTCAGACCTTAAAACCATAAAAAGTACCCAGAAAGCATGAAAAAAAGGGGAAAAAATTGATGGCCTAACTTTTGGATTTCTAGGCCACCAAGTGGAAAACTAGTCCCCGATTGGTTTTTGAGCTTTTCCAGCTGAAATTTCGAGATTTTTAGGAAATTTTCGCTCAAAATTTGCAAAAATCGATGGAAAAACATTGAAATTTTAACATTTATGGCTCAAACTGTGTGAAAAATTGAAATTTTCTGCAAATTTTACAGAAAATTCAGGGGTTTTCGGAGAATTAAAATCCGTCAAATTGTTAAAAATAGTGATCTTGGGCCAAAATTCGTCGAAATTTCAATAAAAATTTATGGAAAATCACTAAAAACTTTGAAATTCGGGAAAATTTAATTTGACGAATTTAATTATCCGAAAACCCCTGAATTTTCTGTAAAATTTGCAGAAAATTTCAATTTTTCACACATTTTGAGCCATAAATGTTAAAATTTCAATGTTTTTCCATCGATTTTTGCAAATTTTGAGCGAAAATTTCCTAAAAATCTCGAAATTTCAGCTCAAAAAGCTCAAAAACCAATCGGGGACTAGTTTTCCACTTGGTGGCCTAGAAATCCAAAGGGAAATCCAAAGGCCATCAATTTTTTACACTTTTTTTAACAGTGGCACTTTTTTTTTCGAAATTTTACATTTTTTTAAAGAAGTTTCTAATAACTTTTTAAAGCAAAAATTCCTGAAAAAATCGAAAAAAAAAAATTCTAATTTGAATAAGATTTACCTGCACAAATGGAGCAAAGCGAAGAGCTTTTCATCCGGTCGACACATACAGAACACCATTGAAAGTTTATCCGATACTTTTTCGTCGACGTCGAGGCGAACTGCAAACATTTAGCAATTTTTAGGGGTAGAAATTGCACAATTTAAGTGAAAAATCGATTTTTTGGCATTTTTTTCCGTTGAAACACTGCAACTTTTTCCTCACGAGGGACGAGGAAAAGTGGTTTCTAGGCCATGGCCGAGGGGCCGACAAGTTTCAACGGCCATTTATCTTGCTTTGTTTTCCGCCTGTTTTCTTTCGTTTTTCACAGCTTTTTCCCGTTTTTTCTTATTAAAACTGATAAATAAATACTTTTTGCAGATGCTAAAACAACTTCCGAGGTTTCCAAAATTCAACTTTTTTGGTGAAAAAGTCGAGATTTTCACCAAAAAAGTTGAATTTTGAAAACCTCAAAACTTTTTCAGCGGTCTCGTTATGAAAATCAGGTAGTCTCAGCATTTAAGCAGCATATGTATCATGTTTCAGAAAAAGTTTAGGTTTTGTATTCCCGTAATCCATTATATTACAATGCCCACTTTCACCGCTGCTTGCCCACTGAATACATAAATTTTTTCACTTGGAAATTGTTTTAGCATCTGCAAAAAATATTTATTTATCAGTTTTATTAAGAAAAAACGAAAAAAATCGATGAAAAACAAAAGAAAACAGGCGGAAAATAAAGCAAGATAAATGGCCGCTGAAACTTGTCGGCCCCTCGGCCATGGCCTAGAAACCACTTTTCCTCGTCCCTCGTGAGGAAAAAGTTGCAGTGTTCAACCCAAAAAATGGGGAATTTCTCGAAAAAAAAAAAGATAATTGGTTTAAATTGTGTGTAATACCTTACTTCTTGGCTTTTAAGTGAGTTTTTGCTGGAAAAAATCAATCAAATTTTCGGTATTTCTGCCAAAAAATGCGAATTTTTTCGTCGAGTTTTCAGTACATTTTTCTTTTCAGCAACCTACCAAGCATTGGATCAGTTAGACCAGCTTTTGCAAAATCTACGAGCATTTTTGGAAGTGTAGCAGAGAATAGAAGAGTCTGACGGCTTTCTGGGATACGTTTTAGCGTTTCCTGCAAATTTTACGGGTGAAAATTGAAATTTTTTGGCGTTTTCGTCGAAAATCCGTCTGATTTTTTTTTTTAATATTTCGATAAAATCGACTGGAAAAGTGTATTTTTTTCGTTTTTTGGAGGTTTAAAAATTATTTTTTCGGCAAAAACTTCGGGTTTTAGAGATCAAAATATCGATTTTTAAAGCTAACTGAAAATCCCCAATTACAGTTTTGACCCCAAAAAATACTGAAAATCATCTAAAAATCAATGTTTTAATCTGCAGTTTTCGCCGGAAAAAATCTTTTTACCTAGAAAAAATCTGGAAATTCGCTCAAAAATCGATATTTTGGCTTAAAAATCCAGTTTTTGGATAAAAAATTATTGGAAAATCACCCAAAAATTGATATTTCAATCAAAAATCCAGTTTTTAAACCAAAAAATACTGGAGAATCGCTTTAAAAATCGATATTTTGATCTAAAAACCCGAAGTTTTCGCCGAAAAAATAATTTTTAAACCTCCAAAAAAACGAAAAATTAAAAAAAAATTTGTTTCGTTTTTTGGAGGTTTAAAAATTATTTTTTTCGGCGAAAACTTCGGGTTTTAGATCAAAATATCGATTTTTAAAGCGATTTCCAGTTTTTTTTTTGGTTTAAAAACTGGATTTTTGATTAAAATATCAATTTTTGGGTGGTTTTTCGATATTTTTTGATCCAAAAACTGGATTTTTAAGCCAAAATATCGATTTTTGAGCGAATTTCCAGATTTTTTCTAGGTAAAAAGATTTTTTCCGGCGAAAACTGCAGATTAAAACATTGATTTTTAGATGATTTTCAGTATTTTTTGGGGTCAAAACTGTATTTTTTCACTTAAAAATTCCATTTTTAACGCTAAAAATGCGATTTTTGTGCGAAAAATCCAATTTTTTGAGCATTTTCAGCCAATTTTTCAGATTTTCAGCCTTTTTACCGTCAATTGATCCTGAAAACCCATTTCGAAGAGCCGATCGGCTTCATCAAATACAACATATTGAACATATGAAAGACGAAGATCCATCTCGACGATAACATGAAGAAGGCGGCCAGGAGTGGCGAGAAGACTGCAAATTTTTAGATTTTATGGGTTTTTTGGGCTTAAAAATTGGATTTTTAGGCTTTAAATTTGGATTTTTAGGCTTTAAATTTGGATTTTTTGGCTTAAAACTGGATTTGTAGGCTTAAAATTCGGATTTTTAGGCTTAAAATTTAGATTTTTAAGCTTAAAATTTGGATTTTTTGGCTTAAAACTGGATTTGTAGGCTTAAAATTCGGATTTTTAGGCTTAAAATTTAGATTTTTAAGCTTAAAATTTGGATTTTTGAGCTTAAAAATTGGATTTGGAAGCTTAAAATTTGGATTTTTAGGCTTAAAGTTTGGATTTTTAGGCTTTAAATTTGGATTTTTTGGCTTTAAATTTGGATTTTTAGGCTTAAAATTTGGATTTTTGAGCTTAAAAATTGGATTTGGAAGCTTAAAATTTGGATTTTTAGGCTTAAAGTTTGGATTTTTAGGCTTTAAATTTGGATTTTTTGGCTTTAAATTTGGATTTTTAGGCTTAAAATTTGGATTTTTAAGCTTAAAATATGGATTTTTAAGCTTAAAATATGGATTTTTAGGCTTTAAATTTGGATTTTTAGGCTTTAAATTTGGATTTTTTGGCTTAAAATTTGGATTTTTTGGCTTAAAATTTGGAAATTTGAGCTTAAAATTTGGATTTTTAGGCTTAAAGTTTGGATTTTTAAGCTTAAAATTTGCATTTTTAAGCCTAAAATTTGGATTTTGAAGCTTAAAATTTGGATTTCTAAGCTTAAAATTTGGATTTTTAGGCTTAAAATTTGAATTTCTAGGCTTCAAATTTGGATTTTTAGGCTTGAAATTTGGATTTTTAAGCTTAAAATTTGGATTTTTAGGCTTCTCAGCTATAAATCCTAAAAAATTGCAATTTTTTGCATTTTGTGGGTCAAAAACGCTGAAAACCGTCCAATTTTCTGCGCAAAACCATCGGATTTGTTCGATTTTTGGGCCAAAATGACCGAAATTTCGGCGTTTTTTCGTCGAAAAAATCCTCACTAACATGTCGGGATTCTCGTGAATTGTGGAGAATTGCTCCTCAATTTGATCTCCTCCGACAAGGCAAGCACAACGGAGTCCTGTGAAGCGGCCGAGCTGAAAAATGAGCAATTTTGAGTGAAAATTCGGGGTTTTCAGCTAAATTTTTGAGATTTTTGGCATAAATTCACACTTTTTAAGTGAAAAAGCAACATTTTTAGGCAGAAAAAAAATGAATTTTTAGCCGATTTAATGATTTTTAACGGAAAAAAAATCAGTTTTCAAGTGAAAATACAAAGTTTTTGAGCATTTTTTCGCGGTAAAAATCCAGATTTCCCAGCCAATTCCTCGATTTTCATCAATTTTCGCACCTCTTTGACGACTTTAAACGTCTGAAGAGCCAATTCTCGTGTCGGAGACACCATAAGAGCCCGAATTCCAGTCGTATCTCTTCTTTTCAGCTTTTGGAGCATCGGAATCACAAAAGCGGCGGTTTTTCCGGATCCTGTACGTGACATGGCCACCACATCTTTTCCATCCATAATACACGGGATTGTTTTGCGCTGAAAATTGGAAAATTTGGGGGTTTCCGGCTTTTTTCTGGGGAAAATGGGATTTTGCGGGTTTTTGAGGGCTAAAAACCAGATTTTCAAGCTTATTTCGCTTTAAAAATTGAAATTTTAAACTATTTTATTGGTAAAATAGTGGAGAAATCGATTTTTATGTCAAATTTAAGTGATTTCAAAAATTTAAATTTTTCGCGGGAAATTTTGATTTTAAAGAATTTCTAATCTTTTTAATCAAAAATTTCACAATTTTTCACTCCATTTCCCACTACAAAAAGCCATTATTTCCTTAATTTTTCGCGAAAATCCTTGCCTGAATCGGCGTGGGCTGATTAAAGCCTTTTTTCTCGATCGCCTTGTAAACCGAATGGTCCAAACCGATTTGTTGCCATCCTCCGGCCTTTTTATGCTTTCTATTCTGATTAATTTGCAGCTGAGTGAAGTCTTCCTCGTCGTCCGACGCCATTTTTACCCTGAAACGAAAATATCGATTTTTAGCGGGAAATTTGTCGCGGAAATTGACGAATAATGAAGAAATAGGTGATTTTTAAAATTTTAAATCAAAATTTACAAGAAAAATCGAGAAATTCGGTTGGAAATTGGCGGAAATTGAATTTAAAATTTAATTTTTCGTTGAAAAAATCATTTGCGCGTAGGTTCCGCTGCATTGTGTGCACTCTGGAGGGGTGGCGTGTTTGCGTACAATGCGCGTCAGAGGCAATGTTGACCGTACCCCAAGGGGAAATTCAGCTTTTCTGTGTGTAATTAATAATTTTCTGAAAATGCCTGTTTTTCTCATGAAAAAGCTTTATTATGTACACAAAATCTAGCGAGAAATTCCAAAAAAAAACAAATTCACAAAAATACAGGAAAACCTGGGCGAAAAAAACAGGGAAAGGCAGTCCGCGAAAAGGAAAAATCGATAATATTTACAATTTTCTACACATTCTACACAGGTGCTCATAGGAAATGAGTAAGGACAACGAGAAAAAAAACGGGGGCAACGAAGATATGGACACACGAAGAAGGAAGAAACTGGGAAAAAATACAAAAAAATCCTGAATTTCGGGGGGAATTGAAGAGAAAATTTGGGGGGGGGGGGGGGCTTGAGGTCAAAAAAATTGGTGATTTATGGGAAAAATGAAGAGATTTGAGTGGAAAATTTGAAATTTTCGAGCATTTTTACCCCTAGATTGATGAAAATAAATATTTGCACTTGGTGGCCTAGAAAAAAAAAATTTCAGAAAAGTTCGGCCATCATCAATTTTTGCATCATTCTAGTGTGAGTTTTGCTCAAAAATCTCAATTTATAACTAGTTTTGACTTAATTTTCACGGGAAATATCGGACAAATTGAACAAAAAAAAAAGAATTTTAAGCGGAAAATAAAAGTTTTCCGAATATTTCCCCCATTAAAATTCCATTTGATCTACAGTCATTGTGTCGTCAGCATCAAAATCATCAAAGTTCACTTCACTTTCATCAAATTCCGACATTGAACTACAACTTTCGTCGTCATCGTCCTGCGGGTGACCATCGTAGTGCTCCGAGGGTGTTGAGGATATGGAATAGGCGTTTCCCGGGGAGCATCCTTCTATGGCACGGTGTTCACTTGCAAATCGCATTACGTATTCTGAAAATAAAAAAAAATTTAAAAAAATCGATAAAAATCGGCAAAATTCCATTTTTTTGATCAAAAAATTGCTAAAAACATGGAAAAATTCGCTCAAACTCTTAAAATTTTGCAATTTCAACCTCAAAAACCACTTAGAACCGTAAAAAGTACGCAGAAAGCAAAAAAAAAGCAAAAAAAAAAATGATGGCCTAACTTTTAGAATTTCTAGTCCACCAAGTGAAAAACTAGTCCCCGATTGTTTTTTGCCGAATTAAAAAAAAGGATTAAAATATACTTTAATAATTTGAATTAAAAAAAGCTCCAAATAAAATAAAACGGCCAGTTTCGAGTAGGTGGCCTAGAAATTCAAAAGTTCGGCCATCAACATTTTTTTCTCTAAAAAAATTTTTTTCGCGAAAATTGAGATCCTTACACAAATAAGCTTAGAACATGGTTAAATCAAAATCAAAATTGTAAAAAAAAGTTGGCGGTCTAACTTTTGGATTTCTAGGCCACCAACTTCCAAACTGGGCTCGAAGCGTGTGTTTATCTATTTTTTTCCTCTGGTTCCCTTATTTTTCAGGGTTGAAAGCCTACTAAAACCGTGAAAAAAAAATATAATACCCGAGGTGGCCTAGAAATCCGAATTCTTCAAAAGTTAGGCCACCGATTTTTTTTTGGTTTTTCTTGTGGACTTCTTTCTAGAAAAACTGTTTTTCAGCGTATAAACTACAGAGAATAACTGAAACCCCCAAAAAAAAAATCGAAAAATATAACGGTGGCCTAGTTTCTGGGATTTCTAGGCCACCAAGTGGAAAACTAGTCCCCCAGTATAAGTGAACCGGTTTTTAAAGCTAAATCGTGTTATAAACATACTAAATGACAGTAAAAACTCAAAGAAATGAACTAGTGGCCTAGAACCCCAAAACTCGGCCATCAACGCATTTCCGCTCTTTCTGGGTCGATTTTCATGGTTTTTTCAATGCAAATATTGATTTTTTAGTGTTCCAACGCACCTCTACACGTTCTTCTGTATTCCTCTGGCTTGTGAATGTATAACCGGGCGGCTTCTCCGTTCAAGGGGTCTGCTGCATTCGGGTAGGTGAGAAGTTGAGGCAGGAAGGTATCGAAAATGTTTGTGAGATCGTAGAGGGCTGTCCAGGCCTGAAGAAAAAATGAAAATCCGATTAAAAAAATCGGCGTCCTAACTTTCGGATTTCTAGACCACCAAGTGAAAAGTTAGTCCGCGGGCTGGTAATTGCTTAAAATTACTTAAAATGACTAAGAACATAGTCACGGACTAACTTTCCACACACTTCGGCCACCAATTCCTACCTGATTTATGACATCAAGGCATACGGTGCCCGAAGCTTCATCGATATTCGGGTGGAAAATCTTGTTCAAAAACCCGATGGACGGCGATTTGAACGGGTATTTGTCCGGCATATCGACACGAATTCTCCACACACCATTCTCGTAGGCAGCTGCAAGAATTTTTGTTCGAAAAATCGGTAAAACCTGTCTGAAATTGAAGTTTTTTGGGGAAAAGTTTCCTAAAATTGGAGGAAAATGGGCAAAACTCTCGAAATTTTCGAATTTTCGAATTGAAAAACCGTTTAAAACCACAAAAACCACCCTAGAAAACGATGAAAATCATTTTAAAAAAATTTAGAAAATCGGTGGCCGAACATTTGGATTTCTAGGCCACCAAGTGAAAAACTAGTCCCCAGCTGTTTTTTTCTGATTTCCAGGTATTACGAGGAATCTAAGTTGTCACATCGAAATTTCGGGGACTAACTTTTCAACTGGTGGCCTAGAAAAAGCAAAAGTTCGGCCACTGCGCGAAAACAAGTCTATTTCAGTCATTTTTGGGCCATTTTTTCTGATTTTTTTGCCAAAAATATTCAATTTTTCTCTATTTTATGACGTACTATCTTTTGGCCCATGAAATCTGACAATAAACTCGCTGCACCCATTCACAATCTGAACTTCATGGTTGTGGGAAATTCTGGAACAAAATATCGATTTTTTTGGAATTTTCCGAAAAATTCAATTACAGCTTAACGACGTCACAGTCTATACGGCGTTTTCCGATTGCGGTGGCTGACGTCATCGGGTCTGAAAATATCGATTTTTTCAGATAGAAAAAAAATTTCTGGAAAAAATTTCAAGAAATTTTTTTTGGTCAAAGGAAAAAAATTTCATACATGGACTTGAAAATAGTCTTTGAACAAATTTTCTCAGTACCCCTGAGATACGGTAGACTACTGTAACCCGGAAACACGTAAATAAAGTTTCAGGCCAAAACCAGGCTTAACCTCGCTCAAATTGCTCCAAATGTCACCAGACTTATAGAAAATGTTGCTACAGTAGTACCCCAGGTTACTGTATTCAAATATTAATGTAGCTACAGTACTCCTAGACTAGGTACAGTAAGCACAATGCTTCCGAAACACATTTAAAAATTCAATTGGCTCAAAAAAAATCCCGTAAAATTGTTCAAAACATTCCAATATATTCAAAATTTTTAGACAATGTTGTTACAGTACCCTAGGTTACTGTACTCAGATACTGATGTAACTACAGTACCCCTAGCCTAGATACAGTACCCTTTATGCCATGAAAACTACAAAAAACAACAATTAAACTCATAAAAAGTTCTGTTAAAACTATTCAAAATGCTTTAAGTTTCCTCAAATTTCCAGAATCTGTTCCTACAGTACCCCAGGTTACTGTACTAAAATTTTGGGTCAGCTACAGCATTCCTAGCATAAATACAGTACCCTTTATGCTATCAAGACTACGAAAAAGCAGCAATTGAGCTCAGAAAAACCTCTGTTAAAACTATTAAACATGCTTCAAGTTTTCTCAAATTTTCAGAAAATGTTGCTACAGTACCCTAGGTTACCGTACTTCAATATTACTGTAGCTAGAATACTCCTAGACCAGTTACAGTACCCTTTATGGCATCAAAATAAATTTAAAAAAAACAACAATTGAACTCATAAAAAGTTCTGTTAAAACTATTCAAAATGCTTTAAATTTTCTCAAACTTCCAGAATCTGTTCCTACAGTACCCCAGGTTACTGTATTTTGTTTTTGAGTTAGCTACAGTACCCCTAGCCTAGATACAGCACTCCTATCAACACCAAAACACTTCAATGAGCTCCCCGTAAAAATGCTCCAAAATGCTCCAAAATGGTCAAAATTTTTGCCACGTGTTTCTACAGTACTCAGGATTACTGTACCGTTATCATCAATTAGCTACAGTACCCCTCACAACCCTACACAACTAAAAAAACAACTGATAGTACTTTAAACCGGTGTAAACCCTCTTCAAAATGCTCCAAATTACACGGGATTTTTGCCACGTATAGCTGCAGTATCCAAGTCTACAGCACTCTCAGAATCCACGCTTCAAAGTGCGCAAAACACTGCTTAAAATCGGTTGAAAATCGATGGAAAACTGGACGAAAAACATATGATCATCGGGGCGCGGGTCGTCGTCGGCTGGTTGTCTTGTGCTGCGTGCGCCCCCCGGCAGCCAGCCGTGTCTTGCGACTCGAGAGAGAGTACACGGAAGTGAGAGAGTGGGTTAGACAGGACAGAGAAAAAGAAAACACGAGACAACAGACGCGAGAGAGTGTGCACTTTGTGGAGACGCGCAGCGAGAGAGGAGGGATCGTGAGACGCGGAGATTTCATGGGGAGACGAATGGGCGCGCAGTAGGCATACAAACAGCTGAGGGGGGAGAGAACGATGAACTTTTAGAGAATATTGCGCGGCTTTTCTAGACATTTTGGGATTTGTTAAGCAGAAAAGTTCAATTTTGCACGTATTCTAGATTGACAACACATTTTGCTCATTTTCAGAAATTTAGTTTTAATATGTTTTCTATTTAAAATAAATACATTAAAGGTGGACTACGCTCAGTGGGGAAATTGCTTTAAAGCACGCGTATGGTACCACAATGACCGAATATCATGATAAAAAAATTCAAAAAAATTTCCCTGATTTTATATGATTTTTTAAAAATTAAAAAAAAATAAAATCACAGTTTTCCCCCCTAATTATTTTTGAATTTCCGCAAATTGGAGTTGTTCGGTGGAGCGTGCTTGCATTGTTTTTATCAATTAATCTTTATTTATTCTCGTTATTTGACTGATTGTTGCCGTCGGAACTCAAAATCTGATAGTTTTGTGCATTTTCAATTACTTTTTAACAAACATTTTGCATTTGTCTTGTTTATTTCTTTCATTTTCCGATGAAAAAACATAGAAAATTAAGAAAATCAGTCAAATAACGAGAGTAAATATAATTAATAAATAAAAATAATGCAAGCACGCTCCACCGAACAAATCCAATTGGCGGAAATTTAAAAATAATGTTTAGCAGTTGGAGTTCAGATATAAGAAATACAATACCTCAATCAAGACATTTTCAAGATTTTCTCATATTATAAATGTATCATAATGTTTTCGATATAGTCAAAAAAATGATGAGAGGATTACTCCATTTTGGACTTTCTGACGTTATTTCAATGACAAATAACGATGTGAAATATTAAAAATAGCAGGGATATATTCTAGCCCAAATATTCCAAACAACTTTTCATTCAAATAATATTCTAGAAACTTTTGAATGGGAATTTGTTATACATATTTAATAATTTATCACGCTCTCTGGGAGACGAGAAAAAATACAATAGTGTATGACCATATTCCTAACCATTGAATACCGTATGCTCATGTTGTTTCCAAAGCCAGTGACAAAACATTTCTCAATTTTAACATATTCATTTAAATATATTCATTTCATTTAAATATATTTCATTCACATTATTTATTCATTCACATATTTTTTTTTTCATTCAGATATTCATTTAAACCAATAAACCTTAAACAAAACATGCTTGTAAGTTTAGTTTAAAAAAAGAAACACAGAAAAATCAATTAAAATCAAAAATCAAAAAAATATCAATTATTATTACGAAGCACCTGGATTAAGAAGAAGTTGATGGAAGGTTATTCTTCATATCATTCAAATTGAACGGGCTGCCTTCCTCGACGATTTCCTCCTTGATTTCGGTCTTCATACCTTCTTCATGAGCCTTGTTTTGCTGCTCTTCAACAGTTTGGCGGGCTTCAAACATTCTAATACGCGTAAGTGGCCTCATAATTCCGTACTGAAATTGTGCTCCCTCATAAGTTTTCGTTGTTTCTTCAATCGCGACAGATATTTCTTTGTGAGCTTTTTCAACTAGATCTGATTCTTTGAGAGCTTTTTCAACTGGATCTGATTTTTTGTCGTCTGATGCCATGTCCTTGTAAAAAATGAACGAGGTAATGTGAGCTTCACATTCCCAGCCTTGCTTTTGCATTTGCGTTGTAAGCTTTCTACGGATGTTGCTTCTTTGGGAATCGGGTCCATCTTTCAATGGACTTTTCGACTTGCTCGAGCTCTCTGGTTTCTTTTCGTCATGAAGATTGATGTAAACACACAACTGATTTGGGTCGTTGATTATTATCGGACGAACACGACTCTCCATTCTGCTGAAACAAAGAAATATCGTACTGTAGGGAATTGTAAGATATAACGTAGTTCCAGCAAGATAATGCTTTAAACGGAAGACTTTCAAAAATCTATGAAAACTACATAAAACAAAGGAAATGTGGTTATGTGAGAGAAGTTAATGTACCGTCAGAAGGTGGGCAGCGGACTGTTTTTGTAAACGGTGGGGCTCGAAAATTTTTCCCCCACTAAATCAGAAAGTTGTCAAAATTGCCACAAAGTATGGACCGTCTCGCAAAAAGGTAATTCGAGATTATTGGAGACTGCAACAAGGCCAGACATAATATGGTATATTTCGAATAGCCTACTTATTCAATCCTTGGGCATGGTACAAAACGGTGCAGTGGAGGTAGATTGTTTAAGCCCCTACAATTCTGAACGGGAGAATAGAGCATGGGAAATATGAAAGAATACAAGGCCTTCATGAAGATTGAAAAAAAAATCGGAATGATAAAATAACAGTATTGCCCAAATATAAATGCTTTGAGGCTGTGCCTACTTTCATGGAGTAATGGAAAAATGTAATGCAAGCAACTCATTCTATTAAAGTTTAAACATATAGCTCTCAGACGTTGTGTATATGAATGAGAAAAAAAAGTTGAAGATTAAGAAATTAAAAACAGAGTAAGTACTTTTTTTTTTAAAACGGAGTAGTACAAATTTTAAAGTATTAAAAAGAAAGTACCTCGATTGAGCAACACCGGCTTCTTATATAGGGCAAAAAGGAGTTCTAGGGAACAATCCAGAATGCTGACAAATGAAGCTGAAAGTTCCAGACCGTTTACAGGGGAGCGCGCTTGCAACTATCGAAAAATTTCGCAACCACTGTGATAACGTTAACTGAAAAAAGGAGAAAGTTTTGAAGAAAACTTTTAGTCCTACGGCAAAATAATCAATAATCAGTTGCAAAGTGATATTTTCTGAGAAAGACTTTAGAGTAAACTATTTTTTTCGATAAAAAATCAGAAAACGGAGTATAATTATTGAAAATTAATATTTGTCAAAACCCATAAAATATTTGGTACTTGTGTATTACATAGCTTCTTTTGAAAAGTAATTTTTTAAGTTATAAAAAGTAAAAACGTGTAGCATAATTTTGTAATTTTAGGCTTAAGAAATAATCATTTCTAGGGCCCAATCGACGGACGCTGTGTGTGCGGCCAACACCGGACACCAATTATGACAAAATTATATAAGAGGAAATGAAGTTTCCACAGAGAATCTGAACCCTCCAGTATTTTGAAATATCTTAAATGTTTTCAAATTGAATAATTTACTAAAACCCAATCAACAAAGAAATCCGAAAAATAAACAAAAAAAAAAATCAGAAAAGTTTAAGTCCTTTCAGAGCATTTTTGACTTCTTCCTTCGGGTACGGTTTGAGTGCAATGCAAACCGGAAATCCATCCTCAATCCATACTTTGTGATCTACATTTCGGGCGGTGAGCTTGTCAGCCACTTTTTTGATTTCTTCCTCTGAATCCACCTGAAAATTGGGAGAGAAATTGGCTTAAAATGGCCTATAAGTCGCAGAAAGTAAATTGGTGGCCTAACTTTTTCTAGGCCATCAAGTGAAAAGCTAGTCCCTGGCGATTTTTTGTAAACTTCTAATGGACTTTGAGTGATTTTAAGCTGGGGGACTAACTTTTCACTTCACGGCCTAGAAAAAACGAAAGTTAGGCCACTGATTTAAGTTTTTTTTTTTTTTCTGTACGTTTTCTTACTATTTGCCAGAATTTACTGTTTTTTAACAAACAAATTGGTGGCCTAGCTATTAATTTATTAGGCCATCAAGTGAAAAGTACTCAAAAACCACTTTTTATGTCCGGGAGAGAACGTGGCCTAGAAATCCCAATGTTAGGCCATCGATTTTTTGTCGATTTTTTTGTCTAAAACCTAACCCCAAGTGTGACTTTGTGCATGCTGTCCAGATTGCTGGTGTAGGCTTCAGTGTTCGGATCGTTTCTGGAAAAAAAAATCAAAAATTTCTAGGGAAAAAAATCGGTGACCTAACTTTTCGATTTCTAGGCCATCAAGTGAAAAAACTAGGCCACCTAATTTTTCTGTTACTTTTCCGTTTTCGATAGAAAATTTGAATAGAAAATTGGCCTAAAAAAATTGGTGGCCTAGAAAACAAAAGTTAGGCCACCGGTTTTTCTCCTGATTTTTAAGCTATTTTAAGTCGTTTGTAATGGTGTTTCGGACCTAAAAATCCACATAGAAGCCGATGCGGCATGGGCGGCCTGCGTACAAACTGCTCCGAGTGGCCAGCCGAGCTTTGTCTGAAGATCTCGCCGAAGAATCACGTACATCACATAGGAAGTTGCGGCTACAGTAGCCATTATGCTGGAAATATCGATTTTTCAGTGAAATTTTAGGCTTCAGAAAGCCCAAAAAGCCTGAAAATACAAAAATCTGGAAAAATCAATAAATTATTCAGAACTGATACTGAAAATATGAAAAAAAAAATTGGAAAAAGGTATGAAAAATGTATTTATGCGAAGAAAAAATATGAAATTTTGGCAAAAAATGGGGGAAAATACAATAAAAATCATTAAAATCAAAGAAAAAATCGGCGGCCTAACTTTTGGTTTTCTAGGCCACCAAGTGAAAAACTAGTCCCTGTGGGTATAGAGGTATCTTTAAGTGATTCCGAACATTTTTCAGCTCGCGGACTAGCTTTTCACTTGGTGGCCTAGAAAATCAAAAGTTCGGCCATCTATTTTTTTTTCGATTTCAATGAGTTTTAGTTTAAAAAAAAAAGACGAAATTAGGACGAATACAAAACAATTCGGAAAAAATGCGAAAAAAACAAGAAAATCGGTCAGAAAAATTGATGACCTAACTTTGGATTTCTAGGCCACCAAGTGAAAAGTTAATCAGTTAGTCCTTTTAATTTTTAGGCCATTTTCCTATTCAAATTTTCTATCAAAAACGGAAAAATAACAACAAAAAATTAGATGGCCTAACTTTTCACATGATGGCCTAGAAAATCAAAAGTTCGGCTACCGATTTTTTTTCGGATTTGATGGATTTTCAGGCGATTTTAGGCCGATTTTCATGATTTTTAGGCCTCGAAAAAAAAATTAAAAATTTGTCAGAAATCGGTGGCCGAACTTTTGGATTTCTAGGCCACCAAGTGAAAAATTAGTCCCCCAATTTTGTTTTGACATTCTGCGTGATAGGTCAGGTCAGTTTTGTGTGGGGGACTAACTTTTCACATGATGGCCTAGAAAATCGAAAAGTTCGGCCACCGATTTTTTTTCGGATTTAATGGATTTTCAGGTGATTTTAGGCCGATTTTCATGATTTTTAGGCCAAATTTCCACAAAAAAAAATCTATTTGCAAATCTTGTCCAAAAAAGCGTCACAACACTTGACACACTGCTGGAGGACCTCGTCGAATTGTTTGCTACCGGACTCGTAATACGGATCCGGCACTTCCCGTTTCCCGGCCATCACATCCTGCACGCCGAGCATCAAAATCTCGGCTTTTCGCTCCGTTTTCGGCACTTTTCGTGCAATTTCCTGAAGATCCTCGATATTTTGATCGTCCATTCCGAAAATGTAGTCGAATTTTCGGAAATCATCGGGGGAAGTCTGGAAAAATGGAAAAAAATTCGGGAAATTTTAAGTAAAAATGAAGAAAAAATCGATGGCCGAACTTTTGGGAATTCTAGGCCATGAGGGGAAAAGTTAGTCCTCAAAGTTTTTATGGCTACTTTTTGACAATTTAGGCTTCTCGTATTACCTATAAATCGTGGAAAATACTAGTTTTTTACTCGGCGGCCTAGAAATCCAAAAGTTCGGCCATCAATTTTTTTTTAATTTTAATGATTTTTAGGGTGGTTTTTACGGTTTTAAACAGTTCTTCAGTTCAAAAATTCACAAATTTTGAGTTTTAAACCCTAATTTTGCATCAAAAATATGAAAAAATCGGTGGCCGAACTTTTGGGAATTCTAGGCCATGAGGGGAAAAGTTACTCCCTGTAATTTCACTGTTCGACAATTTAGGCTTCTCGTAATACCTGTAAATCGGGAAAATCAGCCGGGGACTAGTTTTTACTTGGTGGCCTAGAAATCCTAAAGTTCGGCCTCCAATTTTTTTTTAATTTATTGATTTTTAGAGTGGTCTTTATGGATTAAATCGGGTTTTCATCTCAAAAAATCACAAATTTTGAGTTTTAAACCCTAAATTTGCATCAAAAAAATGAAAAAATTGGTGGCCGAACTTTTGGGAATTCTAGGCCATGAGGTGGAAAGTTAGTCCCCGAAGTTTATGGCTACTTTTTGACAAATTAAGCTTCTGGTAATACCTGTAAATCGGGAAAATCAGCCGGGGACTAGTTTTTACTTGGTGGCCTAGAAATCCTAAAGTTCGGCCACCGATTTTTAAAATTAATTTTAATGCTTTCTAGGGTGAATTTTACGGTTTTAAACAGTTTTTCAGTTCAAATATTCACAAATTTTGAGTTTTAAACCGTAATTTTGCAACTAAAAACAAATGTAAAATCGGTGGCCGAACTTTTGGGAATTCTAGGCCATGAGGTGGAAAGTTAGTCCCCGAAGTTTTTATGGCTACTTTTTGACAAATTAAGCTTTTGGTAATACCTGTAAATCGGGAAAATCAGCCGGGGACTAGTTTTTATTTGGTGGCCTAGAAATCCTAAAGTTCGGCCACCGATTTTTTAAATTAATTTTAATGCTTTCTAGGGTGAATTTTACGGTTTTAAACAGTTTTTCAGTTCAAAAATTCACAAATTTAGAGTTTTAAACCCTAAATTTGCAACAAAAATATGAAAAATTGGTAGCCGAACTTTTGGGAATTCTAGGCCATCAGGTGAAAAGTTAGTACACGATGTTTTTTTAAACTATATTAGGGGTACATTGAGTGTTTTCCATCACGGGGACGAACTTTTAACTTGGTGGCCTAGAAATTCAAAAGTTCGGCCACCGATTTTATTTTTCGTTTTTAATTATTTTTAGGAAATTTTCAGTCATTCTCCGTCGGGGGACTAGCTTTCCACTTGATGGCCTAGAAAATCAAAAGTTAGGCCACCAATTTTTTTTCGCTTTTCATGATTTTTAGGCCATTTTAGGCCGATTTTTCTCATTTTTTCGCCAAAATTCCGCTTCCTAACCACTCTGGCTCGATGCTGATAATCCTTAATTCCATATTTTTTCAGTGCGCCCATCGCCCGGCTATCGGGTCCTTTTCCCGTGTGATATCCGATGATTGCACTGCTATCCACGTGCCATTCCTCACGTTTTCCACGTTTTTTCAGGCAATCAATGAAAACGGCCTCGGCGATCGGGGAACGGCAGATATTGCCTGAAAATCGGTGTTGTGACGCTTTTTTGGACAAGATTTACAAATAAATATTGATTTTTTGTGGAAATTTGGCCTAAAAATCATGAAAATCGGCCTAAAATCACCTGAAAATCCATTAAATCCGAAAAAAAATCGGTGGCCGAACTTTTGGATTTCTAGGCCATCAAGTGAAAAGTTAGTCCAGCCCATCTGAAAATAGCTAGTCACAATTCAAAATGGCAAGAAGACGCTTGTGGACTAACATCTCAGTTGGTGGCCTAGAAATTCAAAAGTTCGGCCATCGACTTTTAAAATTTTATTTTCTTCCAATTTTTCACAAAAATGTGCTGAATTACTAATTATTCGATGGGAAACCCGAAAAAAAATCGGTGGCCTAAATTTTTTAAAAAGTCGGCCACCAATTTTTTTCGCGCAAATTTGACCGTTTTTTCGTCAATTTTCCAAATAAAAAATTGCTGGCCTAGAAACCCAAACCTCGGCCACCTATTTTTCACCTAAAAACCGTACCTAAACACACCATCAGGACGCTTTTCTGCTCTCCGACGCTCATTTTCTGGGAAAAAATCAGATTTTTTTTCTGAAAAAAACGTGAAAAATCAATAAAAATATCACAAAAAGGTCGTAAAATCCTTCAAAAAATCAATAAAAATTGGCAAAAAAATCGATAAAAATCTACAAAATTCATATGATTTTAAACACAAAAAAACGGAGAAAAATCTACTTTTTCGAAAAAAAAAATTTCAGGGGCTCTAATTATAGATTTTCAGTCGAATTGTGGCTTCTCTCCTGGTTGCCATCCTTGAATTTTGGTACGAGTTGTCGAGTATGGAACGTACTTTTTGTCGCTGAAAAATTGGGAATTTAGGGGTTTTCTAGGCCATGTGAGTGGAAAACTAGTCCCCGGGATGTTTTTTGTGAAAAATTGACTTTAAAAAACAAGAAAAATGGCCGAAAACCGTTAGAAAAAGATGGTGGCCTAGAAAACCAAAAAGTTCGGCCACCAATTTCTTGAGTCCCCGAGCTGTTTTTTGCGGAAAAATTGACCAAAAAAATGTGAAACTCGAGCTAAAACAGCTGGAAACCGTTAAAAATTGAAAAAAAAAATTGGTGGCCTAGAAAACTCAAAAAGTTCGGCCACCAATTTCTTGAGTCCCCGAGCTGTTTTTTGCGGAAAAATTGACCAAAAAAATATGAAACTCGAGCTAAAACAGCTGGAAATCGTTTAAAAATTGAAAAAAATTGTTGACCTAGAAAACCAAAAAGTTCGGCCACCAACTTTTTTTTCGAAACTTGACGACTTCTAGGCCATGTGAGTGAAAAACTAGTCCCCGGGATGTTTTTTGTGAAAAATTGATTTTAAAAAACAAGAAAAATGGCCGAAAACCGTTAGAAAAAGATGGCGGCCTAGAAAACCAAAAAGTTCGGTCACCATTTTTTTGTTTGAAAATTTTACGATTTCTAGGCCATGTGAGTGGAAAATTAGTCCCCGGGATGTTTTTTGTGAAAAATTGACTTTAAAAAACAAGAAAAATGGCCGAAAACCGTTAGAAAAATTGGTGGCCTAGGAAACCAAAAAGCTCGACCACCAACTTTTTTTTTAAAATTTTACGATTTCTAGGCCATCCAGGTGGAAAACTAGTCTCCGGGATATTTTTTGTTCAAGAATCTGCGAAAATTGACCAAAAATAGGCGAAAAACGTCCGAAAAAATGATGGCCTAGAAAATGAAAAGTTCGGCCACCAACTTTTTTTTTTTCAAAATTTGACGACTTTCAGGCCATCCAGGTGGAAAACTAGTCCCCGTGATGTCTTTTCTTAAAAATTTACGGCAATTAAGAAAAAAAAATTGGTGGCCTAGAAATCCAAAAAGTTCGGCCACCAACTTTGTTTTTCTCAATTTTCATGATTTTTAGGCCATTTTTCACCGTTTTTCTTGATTTTTTCATTGAAATTCGTCTAAAAATCCAATTTTCCGTCGAAAACCTACGCGTAGATACTGGTGTTCTCCTTATGTTCGAGTACCCAATCCTGAGTTGGTGGTGGCTTCACCGATGGAGCATCATCGGTGATGTGGTGGAGCCAAGAGTGCCTGGAAAATTAAAGAAAATGATGAAAAAATGAACAATTTTGCGCATTTTTACACGAAAATTAGGCTTGAAAATCGGTGACCGAACTTTCGGATTTCTAGGCCACCAGGTGAAAAGTTAGTCCACCATGTTTTCCGGACATTTTGAGTGATTTGGGCCAAATTTGAGTGGTGGAACTAACTTTTCACCTGGTGGCCTAGAAACCCAAAAGTTCGGCCACCGATTTTTTTTTCGATTTTCATGATTTTTATGTCATCTATTTTTATTTGTATTTGTCTAGGCCATTCTAGGCCATTTTCTAGGCCATTTCTAGGCCATTTTAGGCCGATCTAGGCCATTTTTCGTGTAAAAAACAGCAAAATTGTTCATTTTTCGTCGTCATTTTTTTGCGTACCATTCCGGTGGCACTTGAGTCGCATCATAGTCGAGCCAAACTTTGTCGGGAAACTCGACCCAACGGTTGCGTGGCACGAAATACGCGTTATTCTCGTAGTAACGATTGCCGAAATTGTCCGAACCGACGAGTGTTCCGACGCGGGTCGCGTCCATTCTGAAAATTTGAGAAGATTTTTATGTAAATTGAGCGAAAATGGTGTAAAATTGGCCTAAAAATCATCATTAAAAAACAAAAGAAATCGGTGGCCGAACTTTTCGATTTTCTAGGCCACCATGTGAAAAGTTAGTCCCCATCGATTTTCGCTCGTTTTCAGGTGATTTTAAGCGATTATAAGCCCGCGCGGACTAACTTTTCACTCGCTGGTCTAGAAAATCGAAAAGTTCGGCCACCGATTTTTTTTTCGGTTTTTTATGTTTCTCCGGTCATTTTTCCGACGCGAGTCATTCGAAAAATTCAATTTTTCAACCGAAATTTTGATGAAATTAAGCGAAAATAGTGTAAAATTGGCATAAAACTCATTAAAAAAAAAACGGTGGCCGAACTTTTCGATTTTCTAGGCCATCAGGTGAACAGTTAGTCCCCCACACAAAATTGACCTGACGTATCGCGCAGGATGTCCAAATGAAATTGGGGGACTAATTTATCACTTGGTGGCCTAGAAATCCAAAAAAGTTCAGCCTCCGATTTCTGACAGATTTCATGACAAATTTCGTACATTTTTTGAATTTTTTAATACTGAAAAATTCAAAAAAAAAATTCGTGGCCGAACTTTTCGATTTTCTAGGCCACCAGCTGAAAAGTTAGTCCCCGCTGATTTTCGCTCGTTTTCAGGTGATTTCAAGCGATTATCAACCCGCGGACTAACTTTTCACATGACGGCCTAGAAAATCGAAAAGTTAGGCCATCAATTTTTTGATGTATTTTTAAAAAATAAAATTCGATTGTTGTAAATCGAAAAAAAAAATTAAAAATTTGTCAGAAATCGGTGGCCGAACTTTTGGATTTCTAGGCCACCAAGTGAAAAATTAGTCCCCCAATTTTGTTTTGACATTCTGCGTGATAGGTCAGGTCAGTTTTGTGTGGGGGACTAACTTTTCACCTGATGGCCTAGAAAATCGAAAAGTTCGGCCACCGATTTTTTTTTCGATTTTTATGATTTTCAGGTAATTTTCGACCGTTTTTCTTCTAATTTAGTGCATTTTCAGCCATTTTTCCACCTGAAAACTTACAAATAACGCTTCTTAAGCACCGCTTTGACACCTCCAATCTCCTTGACCATTTGGCCAAACTTTTGGATTTTATCGATTCCCAGCCACGCTTTCAGGGACATCTGTAATGTAAATTTGGTTGGAAAAATGGGAAATTTTAACGGAATGTGGGGAGGAAAAACCAAGCATTTTGTGAATTTTTTCAAAAAAAAATTTTTTATAAATTTTTTGGCGAAAAACTCCATATTTCCTGTGAAATATGATATTTTTCGAGTTTTTCACTGAAAAATCTTGAATTTTTTGAAAAAAATCAGGGAAAAATCGATTTTTCAGTGGAAAATTGGAACAAAAAAAGTGAATTTTTACATTTTTTGAAAACTTTAAATTTTTCACCAAAAAATCGCAGAAGAAGGATTTTTCTCTCTGAAAAATTGGGAAAAAATCTGAAAAATTCAAAATTTGACTTTAAAATTGAATTTTTAATGGAAAATTTGTAAAAAATGTGCATTTTTCACTAAAAATTGAAAAATTCTGAAAATCTGGAAAAAATAAAAAAAATATTTCAGAGCTTGAAAAACTCGCAAATTCCAAAACAAAAAATCAATAAAAATCGCCGCAATTTTTCACAGAAAACGGTGTACTTTTTTTATGCATTAAAGTGTGATAGAAGAAAGAAAAAAAACGATATTGGGAAATGGGGGGAAAAAATCAAATAATTTAGCGTAAAATACAGGTATTTTCAGGGAATTTGAGAGGTTTTGGGGGGTAAAAACGAGTAGAAATTCGAAATTTTTTCAGATGAAATTTTCAATTTTCAATTTTCCCGCCAAAAAAGCAGCGTCAGGAATCTCCTCAGTTGGTGGTGGGCAAGATTTTCACGGCGACGACCGAATTGAGCACATTTGCATCCTTCAGAGTCTGTGATTCGTCTTCAAATGGTTTTGGAGGGTAGGCAGCCATCATTTGGAATGGAGCGTAGATCATATCTGGGCGGGCGCTGGAAAATCAAAATTTTTAAATTAAAAAAATTTGAGTTTTTTGAAAGAAAAAACTAGAAAAATGTAATTTTTTAATTTGAAAAATGTAATTTTTTAATTTGAAAAATGTAATTTTTCTATCACTGTGTATATCAGAAAAATATTATTAAAAAATAATTATTCATTGGAAAATTTCGAATTTTTCAGGCTAAAAATGTGATTTTTAGATGATTTTTTTATTTTTTTAATTCGAAATTTTCTAAAAATCTACTTTTTCTAGTGAAAAATGAGAGTTTTTAATAGCTTTTTCCGGCTGAAAACTCACGTGCAAATGAATGTACGAACTGCTTCAAGTGTGTGAGAATGATTAAAAATACCGACGAGACGCTGATTGTTTGGCAGACGGATTTGGATCTGAAAATTTTGTTAAAATTAATCAAAATATCAGGAAAGAAGCCACAATTCGACTGAAAATCTATAATTAGAGCCTGAAATTTTTTTTTTTCGAAAAAGTAGATTTTTCTCCGTTTTTTTTGTGTTTAAAATCATATGAATTTTGTAGATTTTTATCGATTTTTTTTTGCCAATTTTTATTGATTTTTTGAAGGATTTTACGACCTTTTTGTGATATTTTTATTGATTTTTCACGTTTTTTTCAGGAAAAAAATCTGATTTTTTCCCAGAAAATGAGCGTCGGAGAGCAGAAAAGCGTCCTGATGGTGTGTTTAGGTACGGTTTTTAGGTGAAAAATAGGTGGCCGAGGTTTGGGTTTCTAGGCCAGCAATTTTTTATTTGGAAAATTGACGAAAAAACGGTCAAATTTGCGCGAAAAAAATTGGTGGCCGACTTTTTAAAACAGTTAGGCCACCGATTTTTTTCGGGTTTCCCATCGAATAATTAGTAATTCAGCACATTTTTGTGAAAAATTGGAAGAAAATAAAATTTTAAAAGTCGATGGCCGAACTTTTGAATTTCTAGGCCACCAACTGAGATGTTAGTCCTCCACAAACGTCTTCTTGCCATTTTGAATTGTGTCTAGCTATTTTCAAATGGGCTGGACTAACTTTTCACTTGATGGTCTAGAAATCCGAAAGTTCGGCCACCGATTTTTTTTCCCAATTTAAGCGAATTTTTGAATATTTTATTATCAGAATCATTTAATTTTAGAGTGTTTTTGAAGCTTATTTTATCCGATTTGAAATTTTTCAGAAATAAACTGATTCTGGGATGTTTTTTCTAGTGTATAATTGATAACATATATTTAAAATTTAATTTTCAAAAGTTTGCAGTTGATTTTAGCCTAATTCTACTGAATTTTTTCTTTGATTTTTCTTTTTAAAACTGCCAATTTTAGCCGGTTTTCCTCCAAATTTCACAAATTTTCGCTCCAAAACCGTACAAACTCCGTACATTTTCCACTGAAAAATCGATTTTTCCGATTTTTTCCGAGCAATTCAAGATTTTTCAGTGAAAAACTCGAAAAATATCATATTTCACAGGAAATATGGAGTTTTTCGCCAAAAAATGGCGAAAAAAATGTTTTTTGGTCAAATTTTTTTCCCCCACATTCCGTTAAAATTTCATATTTTTTACTGAAAAAAAATCCCATTTTTCCAACCAAATTTACATTACAGATGTCCCTGAAAGCGTGGCTGGGAATCGATAAAATCCAAAAGTTTGGCCAAATGGTCAAGGAGATTGGAGGTGTCAAAGCGGTGCTTAAGAAGCGTTATTTGTAAGTTTTCAGGTGGAAAAATGGCTGAAAATGCGAAGATAAACTATCAATAATGACCGGAAAAACATAAAAATTAAATGAAAAATCGGTGGCCGAACTTTTGGATTTCTAGGCCACCAAGTGAAAAATTAGTCCCCCAATTTTGTTTTGACATTCTGCGTGATAGGTCAGGTCAGTTTTGTGGGGGGGTCTAACTTTTCACCTGATGGCCTAGAAAATCGAAAAGTTCGGCCACCGATTTTTTTTTTCGATTTTTATGATTTTCAGGTAATTTTCGACCGTTTTTCTTCTAATTTATTGCATTTTCAGGTCAGTTTTGTGGGGGGACTGAATTACTAATTGCAGTTGATTTTAGCCTATTTCTACTGAATTTTTTCGTCCATTTTTCTTTTAGAACTGCCAATTTTAGCCGCAGTTTTCCTCCAAATTTCCAAAAATTTTCGCTGCTCCAAAACCGTAGTACAAACTCCGTACATTAGTCGTTGGCTCATTCATATTGGTGCTCAGCTCCTTCTTAGCATCTTCCAGCTGTTTTGCCTCATTTTCAGCAGTATGATCCGGGTTATGATCAGTTGTTGCAGATGATGTCCCAGCAGTGGTGGCAGACGACGATGATTGTCCCAAAACTGTTGGGACAACATTTCCCAAACGGACTCCACTACCGCCGAATGGCTTCATCTTCGGAGCAACGTACTCCTCGTGGTGGCGGTTCACTTTGAAATCGATTTCTTTTCCCGGATATTGTTGAACAAGTGATGGAGGGATTTCACTGAAAAAAAACAAAAAAAAAATAGAAAAATTAGTGAAAAATGGATTTTTTGGCACTTTTTTCGGTAAAAATTGGAGAATTTTCAATTTTTTTTTCGTGAAAATTCATCACAATTGAGTTTTTTTTCAACGAAATTTGATTTTAAAATCGGTTAATTTGTAGAAAAATCGATTTTTTTGCTAAAAACTGAGGAAAATATTGGAAAAATTTGAGTTTTTTGAAAAAATGGAAAAAAAGTTCCATTTTTTTTGGGATTTTTCTCGAAGAAATTGGAGAATTTTGAGCCAATTTCAACATTTTTTCGTGAAAATTCATCAAAATTGAGTTTTTCCAACGAAATTTGATTTTAAAATCTGCAAATTTGTAGGAAAATCGATTTTTTTGCTAAAAACTGAGGAAAATATTGGAAAATTTTGAATTTTTTTTAGTGGATAAAAATGCCTTTTCTGGAATTTTTCCGACAGAAATTGGAGAATTTTCATCATTTTTATGTGAAAATTCATAAAAATTGAGTTTTTCCAACGAAAATTGTCATTTAAATCAGCTAATTCGTAGAAAAATCGATTTTTTTGCTAAAAAACTGATTAAAATATAGGTTTCCTCGGTTTCTTAACAATTTACAACTGAAACAATGCGTTTTTTGCGATAAAATGCTAAATTTTCAGGCAAAAAACCGAGATTTTCTCAATTTTTATGTGAAAATTGATTAAAATTGGCATTTTTGCACAAATGTTGATATTAAAATCGCCGCCAAAAATCGTTGCAAAATCAAAATTTTTTTGGCGTTTGCTGAAAATAAAATTAAAACTATATGAAAAACTCAAATTTTGGACTAAATTCTACATGAAAACAGCTTAAAAGTCCCAATTTTAAGTAGAATTTTGCATTTTCAACGATAAAATCATGATTTTCCTGCCAAAAAACCGATTTTTATGTGTAAAAATTGATATTAAAACGGCTAAATCGCTAGAAAATCAATTTTTGGCTGAAAATTGGCATTTCACAAAAATTATTTTTGGGGAATTTTCAAATTTGCAGGGAGAAATATCGGAGATTTTTGGAGAAAAATTGGAAATTTCATGGTTTTCTGTAAAAAATTTTTTAATGTGAAAAAAAATGAATTTTTTGGCACTTTTCTTGAAGAAGTTCGAACATTTTTAAGCCATTTTCAACATTTTCTATGCTAAAAGTTATAAAAATTGAGTTTTTTTCAACGAAAATTGCTGTTAAAAGCGACTAATTTGTAGAAAAATCGATTTTTTGGCAAAATTTTGAATTTTTTGAAAAAAAAAGATAAAAATTCCATTTTCAGGAATTCTTCCGACAGAAATTGGAGAATTTTCATCATTTTTATGTGAAAATTCATAAAAGTTTTTTTAAACGAAATTTGATTTTAAAATCAGCAAATTCGAAGAAAAGTCGATTTTTCTGCTAAAAACTGAGGAGAATAGTGGAAAAAATCGAAATGTGAACAATTTTCAAGAGAAAATCGCTGAAAATCAGCTTAAAACAGTGAAAAACATCAATTTTAAGCTAATAATGCCCAAAAATAACTTAAAAAATGCAATTTTCAGCTGAAATATTGCATTTTTAGCATCAAATTTTTAAATTTTCGGCCAAAAAATCGAGATTTTCTCATTTTTTAAGTGAAAATTAGTTTAAAATGAAGATTTTTCACATATTTTATTTGTTAAAATCAATAAAAATCGTGGGAAAATCGATTTTTTTTTTGGCGAAAACTGGACAATTTCCAGGTAAAGTTTGCTGAAAATAGGATTACTATGAAAAAACTTTGAAAAACTCAAATTTTGGACTAAATTCTACATGAAAACAGCTTAAAAGTCCCAATTTTAAGTAGAATTTTGCATTTTCAACGATAAAATCATGATTTTCCTGCCAAAAAACTGATTTTTATGTGTTAAGAAAAAATCTTGTATTTTGTATTTTCAGTGAAAATTGGATCGAAAATCTTGATTTTCTCGTCAAAAAAATCCAATTTTCTCTCGATTTTCTTCAAGAAATCCTCCATTTTCCGTCATTCCGTACCCTTTTCCGACGCTTTCCAAGAATTCAATAGTTCTGGGGTCCTGGCGAGACATTAACGGGCCGTCTTCGATCGATAAGCCGTCGGACCACAGGTGAAGCGTTAGGCTCTGCAAAAAAATATCGATTTTAAAGCAAATTCGCCGCGCAAAAAATGAGCAGAAATCAATGATTTTCAGCTATTTCAGCAGCCCACCGCGGCTTACAATAGTTTCTCTCCCTGACGGGCGTCCTCTTGGAGCTTCTCCTCCCTCTGGCTGAACCACTTCGGCGGCCTGAAGGATTCTCCGAATGTGGGCTTCACTATCCGGGCCTCGAGCAGCAGCTCCACGTGGTCCTTGAACTGCTTGTCCGCTGAAAAATCCAAGTTTTAAAAAATTTTAATTAAAAAATCTAGGAATTGCGGCTACCTTCCAGCGTAAAATTCCTGTGGGGCTCCTCTCTCGGCGGCATCGGCTCCTGAATCGTCGCTGTCCGGCCCCCCATCGTCGTTGTTTCCAATGTCACGAAACGTGCGAATACTGCAAGTAATTTATCGATTTTTGAGGTTGAAAATCGCGGGCGACACTCACTTTCTGCTCATTTTTTCCGGGGTTTTGTGGTGGAAAATTGAAGGTTTTCACTGTAAAAATATTAAATTTGAGAAAAAATGAGTGAAAAACAAAAAAAGAACGACGAAAAACCGATGGAAATAGGAAACAAAATAATAATGATAAAACGCGCCGAGAAACGCGCCAGCGCGTGCGGGAAGTGCGTCAGCAGCCGCTGTTGACGCAATTCTTGTCGGGGGCACGTTTCCAGCAGCGTCCAAATTCTGCGAATTGATAATAAATCAACAGTTTCTTTGGGGAAAAACTTAAAAAACAATTGTGAACTGAAATTTTACCTGAAATCGAGGAAAAATTCTAATTTTTCTGAGAAATCACGTCTAAAAGTGGATTTTGATAATATATTTGAAATGTCTTTATTTTTAATATTCAAAATTTTACTCAAAAGCATCAAGAAACCATCAGATTGAAAAAAAATCCCACTGACTATGAGAAAAAAAAATTTAAAGTCGGTCCATTGGCGCACTTCTCGTGCATCGCGTGGAAAATTGAGAAATTACCGAAAACGTTCAATTTACTGTTTTTCTTCATATTTTTTATAACATAAGCTTTGGTGGAAGATTACTTTTCAAATATACATCAATTTCCACTAGAAAAATGATGATAAATATACGAAATATGAGAAAAACTCAATTTTTAGATGTTTTTTTCTTTTTATATCATCGCTTTTATTTTTGAACAAAAATCAAAAATCTTTTTTTTCCTTCACCTTACCCTCAAGTAGCTTTACAATTGATACGTAATTAAAAAGTTTGAAATCGATTTCAAACCCATGAAAACTGAAGGAAATTACTTTTCAACGGCAAAATTTTCCCACGCTCACGAGAAACGCGCAAGCCCCCTGTTGTTGGGTCATTTCCACGTGAGGAGGCTGTGAGTCGTTGTTTTGAACGACAAGTTTTAAAAATCTGCAAATGGACTAATCAAAATTATTCTTGCATGCAGGTATTATACGGTAGCTTCATTCCTTTACACACATCATGATCAACCCAAGTTTCCGCAAATGTTCCGAAACTTTAGAGCCATCCTACTCCAAGTCAAGTAGGCTACGTGACACAGGATACCGATTTATTCCTGTAGTTTCAAACCATCATTTGGTTTTTGAACTTAATTTGACAATTTCAAATTGCTCGGGAAACCACGGGATCCTTCACTGCAACTTTTTCCTTACGAGGGACGAGGAAAAGTGGTTTCTAGGCCATGGCCGAGGGGCCGACAAGTTTCAGCGGCCATTTATCTTGCTTTGTTTTCCGCCTGTTTTCTTTCGTTTTTCACAGCTTTTTCCCGTTTTTTCTTATTAAAACTGATAAATAAATACTTTTTGCAGATGCTAAAACAATTTCCAAGTAAAAAATTATTGTTGTGTATTGAGCGAGTGACAAGGAGAGAAGAAGTTTATTACAAGAGAGTGTAAGAAGTAATGAATTATAAAGAGAGGTCGCTTACGCGATAAGTTCATGATGACCGAAAGGTCACGTCTGTATAAAGTTCCAACCTCCGCCTGCCTCTCGCCACAACCCGCTTCTTATGCTAACTAGTGATTTGATATTTATCAAATTTATAGAAATGAGAAAATTATATAATAAATTTGTAAATTCACGTAAAAATGCAAACAATGAGCAGGAAGGCTGGCGGGCAGGTCCCTGAAAACGCGCTTGCCTACCATGGAAGTTGTTTCCTATTGTGACCTACATCTTTCCCGCTTGCTCTGTTGTCCTCTATCCCTCTATAAAAATCAGGTGATTGTGAATTAGAGTTTTCTACTACTTGTCTACTACAATCTTCATAAAACAAAACGGAATAGATGTTAAACATATTTATTCAAATCGGAAGAAATTTAGAATGTAAAATTGTTAGATACAATTGAATGGTATTTAGGGGGAATGAGTCTCGGCTCAAAATTCATAACTATTTTGTTGCATAACGATTGATTTGACAACGTGAGAACGTATATAATCAACCACGATGTAATAATCTTTTATTTTACTGTAATTTCAAAATTCTCGAATCACCAAATGTTCCAAGAAACTTCCCCCAGGAGACATCTCACAAAAACACGAAGCATTATTGTTTTCGAATCTCTAACTGTAATCTTACATTTTATTCCGAGTTGATAGTGAGTAAATTTTACCCATCAAACTCAGATAAAAACCTGCAAAGAAGTAAAATCAGTAGAGTTTTTTTGATTATCATAAAAGATAAAATCTGTGCTGCCAGCTGAACGAAATTGCCGAATAGTATACATTTTCGCAATTTCCAATCTATCAATATACAGGGTGCGCCAAAAGTATGGTAACACGTGAAGCGCTCTTTTACATGAGCTTTTCGCGCGACTGCCACTTCATACATACAATTTTCTATAGAATACTGATAGCTGAATAAATTTCCTTCAATTTGACCTAAAATTTGTAATGTTTCCCAATAAGGTGTAACCTTTATCACCTCGGCAATTTGACGAACCCTTTCGGCAAAACAAAAAAAAAGTTTTGGCACGCGGCACTTCCCACACAAACGCACATCCCACGCACGCCAATAATTTTCAGATCTATGATTTTTATGTTAAATTCAAAGTTAAAGAAGTGAAGAAGCGTTTTTAATTGTTTTTGTAGTATTTGAAAATTTTCTGTATCGACACTGGCGCCTAGAAAAAACCTTTGAATATTTCATGAATTCAACTTTGCGAAAATTACTCAGTTTTTTTTGTCTTCACAAGGTGTAACGACCCACAAAATCATCCGAGCTTAATCTTCTATTAAAATTCTTGAAAGTCAGATCAAAACGTTCCCCGAAAAATACTAAAATGAGTTTTCCTGCATACTGCTGCCGCCGCTCACATCTATCTTTCTGGCGACTGTGTCATTCAAGGCTTCTATGTCATTCAAACTACTGCCACAGTCATACCATGACAGAACTTTTTTGGATTTTTGTTTTCAAAGAATCTCTAGACCAAGAGCATTCTTTGAACTATAAAAACTTGTAAGATACTTGATGGGTTCCTCGAAAAAAAAAAAGTAAAAATCCCGCAGAATGCCGACTTGCGTGCCATCAAGAACGTGATCTCAAAAGTTCGGAAAGCCTGCAGCGATGCGGTTAGGGAAATTTTAAAAATTTTAAACGTTAATCTGGTCAGTATTTCATGGAGATCAAAATTTATACAAATTGATGTAATAACTCTCGCCACACGTGAAGTTACAGAGCTGCAAACGTGTTACCATACTTATGGCGCAGAAGAAAAATCAATCAACAATAACTTTATTTAGGATACACCTGCAAATATCCAAAACGATTTACGATCATAGTTTTTTCCCAAAAAAGTCTTTTCGAAAAATCCCTCAATCAAGGCGCCGGGTCTTTTTGAATACTCATTTAAGTACCAGTTCACCGGTCCGAAAAAGATAGTAGTGTTGCGCCGAATGATCAACACAAGTCCACATTCATCGCCGAACCGTTCGCAAAGCTTTTCCGCATAATCTCCTGGAGATTCTTCGAAGGATGCTCGATGCAACACCTCCACAGTCGTAGTAAGTACAGTGTACCGCATTTTCTATATTAGTCGCCACTACCATACTTTTATAATGTGTTTAACTGAAGACAATTAATGTTAATGTTAATGCAATATGAACTAATACGGAAAATACGGTATTTATTTAAAGAAAACACCATTAATTAATTTAAATCAATATTCAGCATTCATGACCTTCGTGAGTACGTGCGTGGTCTTCGCGAAACGTTCGGCGCCGAATGTGGCTTTGTGGGGATTATTCGAAAACATAGAAACATTCGCAAACGTTGGGTAAACTGTGACCCAGACGATTATCCCAGAGGACCCGGTGACTGTATTGAGAGATGTTTCAAGGGCAATGGTTCTGACTTTTTTTTTGGTAGTGGCGACTTTTTTCAGTACTGGTACGGTCAAAAGTTTGAGATAATTGCTGGTGTTCGATGAATATTTGTAGTTTTTATTCAAAACCGTTCCATTGTAATAAAAACTACGACATTTTATCTTTTTGCGATTTCTTTTTTTTTAAATAAATATTTTATCTAATACCTTCAAGGAAAACTAATGTATCTTTTACATGTTTTTTGTGAATAAATCTTTTCTTTCTTTTAAAATCTTTTAAAAAAATCAGAATTTATAGTTTAGTTCTTTAGTTCGGAACTCACTTACTATGCCAAAAATCGTGTTCCCTAAATGAGTCACTTGGTACTATTGACATATTTGAGTATTTTCAACACATAATTTTCTTTGACATTTTTGCCCTTTCCGAATTTTTATGAGGAAGACGCTAGCATTCCTGATAAAGAAAATGTCAGTATTCCTCATACTTAGTTCCACAAGAAAAATGGCATGCGTGTAATGTGTAGCACTAGAGTATAAAACAAGAACAGAGAAAAGAAAGATAAGACATCATTGCTTTTCTATTTGGAGACAGTTATATATTTCAAGATGGCTGGTAAGATTCTATTTTTAAAATAATATGAAATTGAATCGAATTCTCAATTTTCCAGCTGTAAACTACACGACGGGATTTATTTCGGTGGTCACTGGCTGCCTAGGAGTACATGGGGCTTATGCGTCCGCCGCAGTGGTTCCGCATTTAACTGCGATTTGTGCATGCGGTGCTATAGTTAGTGCATATGTTACGATGGCTGCATACAAAGATGACAAATCAACGGAGCTGATACTCAGCGAGCTCAAAACGCTCGACAAGAAGATTGGGGAACTGTCACATAAGATGGACGCGTTGTTCGGTGATCTTAAGTCATTTATAACAACGTCTCACTTTTACATGGTATGTTCGGAATAGATATTGGTTCAAAGTGTGGTTACGAAGCCTTCTGCGCAGGAAAAAAGTTAATCACGACCCTTTTTAACCTTCACCCTTTACCCTTACTCAAAATTTTGCAGAATGAGGTCGCTACAATCAAAACGTTGATGAAATACATGCAGGATACGATGAACAATCCTTGTAAATACACAAAAGAGCTATTTCGTGGCGCTGTGACGGATAATAAACCTTTGTGGATTGCAGAGGTAGGACTTATTAAGGAATCACAAGATTTCAATGTTAGACAGCTTCAAATTTCCAGCAAATGATTATAAAACTCGACCAGGAGGAAACGAATCCTCTCAAAATGGCAATGAACTGTGATCCTCTTCGACCAACGGAAACTTTTGAAAAATGGAGAAAAATAATCGACGGAGTGCTTGCCCAATGTGTAGGTACTCACTACATCCCTCACTAAATAAAGTGTATCATATTCAGCTGATTTTGGAGACGTACCAGAATGGAATGTTTTGCGATAAGAACATGATTGGACCGAGTCGTTTAAAGAAGCAAACCGAAGAATTACAACTGAAAATGAATAGATGGGCTGAAGAATACCGTCAAGATCACTCGTACTGGGACGATGGAGTCTTAAGTTTAATCCATAATGTGCAAGACAATAATGAGGGAAGTGAAAATATACGAAATATTTTGACTAAAGAATTGGGCAAGATCATGACAAAGTGAGTATTTTTGTAAATTGACAAGGGACATAAAAGGGTAATTGTGTATTATAACTTTACTTTTTTCAAATTAAATTATGACCGGGGTAGCAATTATTTTATCTGTTAAGTTATTTAAAACGTGAATAGTATTTCCATTATTAGGCTTACAAAGGAAGTATTCCAATTTAACCCCGGTCAATTTAGGCACTTTGAACTGGAAAGAAGTCGCTCTGAAAAATTTTCAATGCATTTTTCACGATTTTCGCAGCCCGTAAAATTCCTCCAAATGTTGATTTTTGCAGATTTCTGATGATTTCTAGGCTTTTGAGGGCCAACCAATTTTTTTCTGGAATTTTTTTAATTTGTGAAAAAATATAAAAGATTTTGGTCCCGAAAGACCAAAAAAGCCAAAAAATCTGCGTTTTCCGAAAATTTATTCAAAAAAAGACAGCCCTGCTGTGAACGTCAGTAATTTTTCTCACATCCACTTACAAATGTAACCATTTTTTGCACACCATATCGCAAACAGTCAGATTTCAAATTGATTTTCCAAAATATTTCAGCCACAAATTTTACGTGATCGTCTACGATTTCTGTGACGGTTCATCTGAGGAGTACCAATTCACTTCATACAGCTATTTCAAACGCAATTTTAAATCTTCTTTCAATCGAAACGGGTGCAATGCTTTTGTTTTACGAAGCCTCAGAACCCAAGATTGCAAAAGGCACGAGGAGAACCTTCAAAGAAAGCTGCAAGCTGCCCTTCCAATGGAATACGAGTTTGTATTTTGCGGCTTAATGGCATAACATTTGATCCAAACATTTTTTCAGCTACAGATTCAAATTGATTGATTATGCGGAAAAGCTTTGCAAACGGTTCGGCGATGAATGTGGACTTGTGTTGATCATTCGGCGCAACACTACTATCTTTTTCGGACCGGTGAACTGGTACTTAAATGAGTATTCAAAAAGACCCGGCGCCTTGATTGAGGGATTTTTCGAAAAGACTTTTTTGGGAAAAAACTATGATCGTAAATCGTTTTGGATATTTGCAGGTGTATCCTAAATAAAGTTATTGTTGATTGATTTTTCTTCTGCGCCATAAGTATGGTAACACGTTTGCAGCTCTGTAACTTCACGTGTGGCGAGAGTTATTACATCAATTTGTATAAATTTTGATCTCCATGAAATACTGACCAGATTAACGTTTAAAATTTTTAAAATTTCCCTAACCGCATCGCTGCAGGCTTTCCGAACTTTTGAGATCACGTTCTTGATGGCACGCAAGTCGGCATTCTGCGGGATTTTTACTTTTTTTTTTTCGAGGAACCCATCAAGTATCTTACAAGTTTTTATAGTTCAAAGAATGCTCTTGGTCTAGAGATTCTTTGAAAACAAAAATCCAAAAAAGTTCTGTCATGGTATGACTGTGGCAGTAGTTTGAATGACATAGAAGCCTTGAATGACACAGTCGCCAGAAAGATAGATGTGAGCGGCGGCAGCAGTATGCAGGAAAACTCATTTTAGTATTTTTCGGGGAACGTTTTGATCTGACTTTCAAGAATTTTAATAGAAGATTAAGCTCGGATGATTTTGTGGGTCGTTACACCTTGTGAAGACAAAAAAAACTGAGTAATTTTCGCAAAGTTGAATTCATGAAATATTCAAAGGTTTTTTCTAGGCGCCAGTGTCGATACAGAAAATTTTCAAATACTACAAAAACAATTAAAAACGCTTCTTCACTTCTTTAACTTTGAATTTAACATAAAAATCATAGATCTGAAAATTATTGGCGTGCGTGGGATGTGCGTTTGTGTGGGAAGTGCCGCGTGCCAAAACTTTTTTTTTGTTTTGCCGAAAGGGTTCGTCAAATTGCCGAGGTGATAAAGGTTACACCTTATTGGGAAACATTACAAATTTTAGGTCAAATTGAAGGAAATTTATTCAGCTATCAGTATTCTATAGAAAATTGTATGTATGAAGTGGCAGTCGCGCGAAAAGCTCATGTAAAAGAGCGCTTCACGTGTTACCATACTTTTGGCGCACCCTGTATATTGATAGATTGGAAATTGCGAAAATGTATACTATTCGGCAATTTCGTTCAGCTGGCAGCACAGATTTTATCTTTTATGATAATCAAAAAAACTCTACTGATTTTACTTCTTTGCAGGTTTTTATCTGAGTTTGATGGGTAAAATTTACTCACTATCAACTCGGAATAAAATGTAAGATTACAGTTAGAGATTCGAAAACAATAATGCTTCGTGTTTTTGTGAGATGTCTCCTGGGGGAAGTTTCTTGGAACATTTGGTGATTCGAGAATTTTGAAATTACAGTAAAATAAAAGATTATTACATCGTGGTTGATTATATACGTTCTCACGTTGTCAAATCAATCGTTATGCAACAAAATAGTTATGAATTTTGAGCCGAGACTCATTCCCCCTAAATACCATTCAATTGTATCTAACAATTTTACATTCTAAATTTCTTCCGATTTGAATAAATATGTTTAACATCTATTCCGTTTTGTTTTATGAAGATTGTAGTAGACAAGTAGTAGAAAACTCTAATTCACAATCACCTGATTTTTATAGAGGGATAGAGGACAACAGAGCAAGCGGGAAAGATGTAGGTCACAATAGGAAACAACTTCCATGGTAGGCAAGCGCGTTTTCAGGGACCTGCCCGCCAGCCTTCCTGCTCATTGTTTGCATTTTTACGTGAATTTACAAATTTATTATATAATTTTCTCATTTCTATAAATTTGATAAATATCAAATCACAAATTAAAAAAAGAATCACGTATGCTTTACTAGTTAGCATAAGAAGCGGGTTGTGGCGAGAGGCAGGCGGAGGTTGTCTTAAGGTCAGGCAGGCAGGTGTTTTAACGCCTACATGGAAGCTCCAGGTCACAAAAAAATATATAGTATGTAACACCTATTGTTCTATTAACTGCTCGGGCTTCTCGATTTTCGCCATTTTTCTCGAAATTTTAAAAAATGTCATATTTTTCATGAAAACGTGTAGCTAAGCTCTGTGAGCTCATAAGCAGCTAGATTAAGCATATTCAGTCGAAGAGATAAGTCCCCGGAAGGCATTAGTTTTCATGAAAATTTCCAGAAAACTATTCGATTTCTGCTTTTTCTTTATCAACCATTTTCGCATGGTTGCCGAATTGCTGATAGTGAGTGCCGAGCTTTTCATAATCTTGAATCTTTTTTGTATTATAAATATTTAGAATATATCAAAAAATTGTGTTATTCTCAGTAAAAAAAATCTCGTCTTCTGATTTGTGCTGCTCGCAATCTCTTGCTCTCTCTCTCTCTCTCTCTCTCATTCTAGACACCTGTTTTTTTTCTGCCATTTTGATCAAATTTCCCCTATGTGTGATGACGTTGTCTGCGTATGATCTTACAAAATGGAAAAAATTGAATAGAAAATAGAAAAAAAATGTCCAGAAAAAGCGAAGAGAGCAAAAGTGTAAGTGGATTATGATTTTCTGACTTGCTAACCCACTGATTTCTGAGTAATAATTCAGGGAAATTGCAGATAAATTGTAGAATAAACTCAATTTTTGTTCCTAGAAAGGTAGGCTTCTAAAAACCGCTATAACTTCCTAGGAAGTATATATAACAAAAAGTCGTCAACTAATAAATTGTAGAGCTTGTTCCGTTCTATATTTTATTAGTTGACAAATTGTTTGCAGCTGTTTCCCTTCTAAAGTTAAATGTGCAGGCATTGTGAGAGCGCACCAAGTTTATCTCCATGGCATAATCTTAAAAATTTGTAACTCCGAGTTTAGAGTTGCAAAGTGCATAGCCGCTTGCCCGCCCTCGGAAACATGGTTATCTTCAAACGTTCACAGCTCTGCTCAAAAAAAAACGATAGTCAAATTTTGTCAACTAATACATTGTAGAGCTTAACAAGCTCTATAATCTGTCACTGAACAATTTTTTACTAACTTGTTTTCCTACACAGGATCAAGTTCAAAGAGATGCATTGGGCGCGCTGAAACCTTCCGAGGTTTGAAACATACGAACTATATAATTTTTCAAGTTCTACAGTTCATTGATTCACATATTTGATTTCTTATTACCTGCAAAGTTACAAGATGTTAAACTAAAACTTTCACGGGTCTTCAAAAGCATCTACCTCCTCAACTGTTAAAATTACCAAATTTTTTTCAACTAACTTGTTGTAGCAAATCTAATGCCCTTTACACTGCAAGCATACAATTTTTTTTTTCAAACTTTAACTGTTTAGGAGTTCTAATGTTGTCAGGGTGTGCACACATTTTAAGCTGTATAACTCCGAGGAGAGACACGCTATCAATTAACTGTCAATTAACAAATAATAGCGAACGTTTAGCTTTACTACATAACAATAATTAATTTAATTTATTTTTAGTGATGCTAGAGCTATGGTGGTTTGAAGACAGGCGGCCATGACGGAGCTCCGGAATAAACGGTCATATATTACCTAGCTTTTGTATAAGGAAATTTGTTCATTCGTTTATTATGTATGTTCAAATTTGTCATGTTTGATATTCTAGCTGTACAAATAATTTCAAACGTTAGCTTTATTAGTATATTTACACAGTATATTTTTATGTTGAAACTTCACCACATATGGCCCAATCAGTTTTTTTTCTGTCACGGGATACGATACCGTGTGTCTACTAACATTGTTATCATCTTCTCATTATATCTCACTTGACACATGCACATTTCCGCTTGGCAACACGCTTTTCGGCTCGGTTTTTCTCGAATTTCTGCGTTTCCCTCTCGTCGCGGTTGTGCGTGTGCGTGTGTGTGTGTGTTGTGCGAATTCAATTTTTCGTATGTAGATTAGTCATAGTTGGATTTTTGATTTTTTGGTTTTATATGGAAGATTCTTGGAAATCCAAAAATTGTAATAGTAATTAAATTTTTTTTATTTTTTAAATTTATCATGATTAAGCCGCCAGCTTGACTCCAGCATCACCATATTAACTTTGGCCTATTGACTAACGCTATTGGAGCTCACTCTATCGGTCCTGGCGCCGAAACACCGTAAAAATCGCTGATTTTTAACTTTTGGTTTCCAAGCTAAAAATAATTGAATTCTTGATTTTCCCGAGCTTAACATGTTGTAAGTTCCGTCTCTCTACGTGAATTTCGGCACTTCTCAATGTTTCGCAGGTGCAAATTTAGAAAATTAACAGCGTGTTTGATGTATGAAAACAGAAAACGCCTTGAATTTTTGGGTTTTGATTGGAAAATTTTGAATTTTCGTTTTAAGGGTTTATTCTGTGTCTGAATTTAAGTTTTCGTTTCCCCTAGCTTGAAGCCCTTTTTGAGCAAAATAATATATATATTATAATATCGTTTAAAAAAGAAAATTGAAGAAAAGGAAATAAAAAATCGATAATTATAAGGTTCAAAAAATCAATAATCCTCCTTCACACTTTGCCGGATTTGCCGTTTGCCGAGGTCGGCAAATTTCAAAATTTGCCACACACACATCAAAAATTTTACAATACAATTTTGACCAAAACTATTGATTTTTTCCCAAAAATTCAATAAAATGGCACAAATATGAGAGTTTTTTTGATGCTTAAGCAGACACACTACACAGAACTTTTTCAGAAACCAGATTTTTGTTCAGAACTCAGTAGTTTTGGTGCTCCAAAAAACTTCAAAAATCATGAAATTTTTTTCGGAGTCTCTTAAGCACGCCAAATTTGCCGAATTTGCCGGCAAATTTTGAAACAAGAGATTTGCCGAATTCGCCGAGCTCGATAAATTCGATAAAAAAGAGATTTGCCGAATTTGCCAAGCTTGATAAATTCGATAAAAAAGAGATTTACCGAATTTGCCGTGCTTGGCAAATTTTGGAAAAAGAGATTTGCCGAATTTGCCGAGCTCGGTAAATTTGCCGAATTTGCCAAGCTCGATAAATTCGATAAAAAAGAGATTTGCCGGTTTTGCCGTGCTTGGCAAATTTTGGAAAAAGAGATTTGCCGAATTTGCTGAGCTTGGTAAATTTGCCGAATTGCCGAAAGAGCTGGGCAAATTTTGAGATTTGCCACACACCCCTGTTTGCTTCCCACCTGAAAGACCGGGGATTCAAGTTCAAATACCGAAAAGCTTTATTTTTTATTTCGATTTTCCAATATTCCAAAATGCTTTTCGATCGTCATCTACTTCCCGCTTTCTATAAAATATCCCTGAATGAGTGCTGAGTCAAAATCTTCAAAAGCTTATAGTTCATCCGACTCCGTCGTCAAACTAGACTTTTTCGGCGTTTCCGCCCTCTTTTTTAATGAACAACATGATTATTTGATCTTTCTCACATCTCAAATACACCTGCTTGCAACTCCCAGAAACTGAGACCTAATATTAGTTTTCGTATACTTTCGGGCTTCTCTTTTATTAAAAATTTTCGCAAGCAAAGAAAAAAAGAGATTAGAGAAATATTAGTACCTTTTTAAAACTTTCATCGGCTCTATCAGTTGTGGAGCTTCACATAGATGTGTCTTCTGCTAGAACTTTATCAAAATAGAAAAGAATTCCAAAGACTATGAGTAAGGTTGTATTTAATCATAGTGATTAGCAACATTGTTTTAAAAGTTAGCATTTAGATCATAATAATATATTTCTGTAGGTTATAGTCTAAACTATTTAGAATTGTTTGATTTTGAAATTACTCTAATTTGAAGTCGTTTACCTTTTTTTGTATTTAGAACTTGTTGTTACCATCAAGAAGAGCTGAGATATAAGCCCTTAAAGTCTAGAAATGTTAGGTGTCTTGCACTTTATCTTTGGCAGCTCATATCTTGGTCCATATTGATTTTTAAAAAAATATGAATTACATCCTTCGTGCTATCCTCCATTAGTCTTGCATGCGAGAGTAATTTTAGAAAGGTCCGTAGGGGTACAAGGTTGCTAATGCAAATCGGCAAATTGCCGGAATTGAAAGTTTCCGGCAAATCGTCATATGTATTGCCATATTGCCAATTTGCCGAAAATTTCCGGCAAATTGTGGTTTTGCGAATATACTTTTACCGTGATAACGTTTATGATATACGTTTCTATCAGCTGACATTATGTCTTCTTAGCCGTTATCAAAACATATCCGTTGAGCATACAAAAAACTAATGAATTCTTAGAATGTAATATTATTATTACTACTGATTTACAAAATGAATCATTAAGCTTTTGTTTAGTTTTCATATGCATTTGATATTGTATTATAGAACGTATTTTATTAGTCAACAAATTTTCAAGCTCTCCATAAATTTTCAAACTATTTTGAGCCCCATACCGAAAAAATTTGGAAAATGTGTGCATTGGCGGCTCAGTGGATAAGAGGCTTGCCTGTGACGCAGACCACCGGGGTTCGATTCCCAGTGGGGTAAAATATTTTTGTTTTTCATTTTTTCCAATAAAAAGTGAAAATAATTCATTTACTTACGGTATTTTCAAACTAATGAATATATAATATTATGATTTTTGATTTAGTGCTTTTTCAAACATAGTAATTTGAAACTTTGGAAAGTTTTTTCCGCAATCTAAAAATTACAGAGTACAAGGAAATTGCATACCTTTATTCAAAGTCCCAACTAGTTATTAGCAAAATTTTCTAAACTACATATAGAAAATTACAACCTTATTTATATTTTTCTGCCAAGCAGCCTCTAATAAATGCCGAGTGTACAGACTCCGCCCCTTTTTCGCGTTTTTTCGCGTTTTTTTTGGCTTGCGAAAAAATGTCACACTACGTTTTCATTCACAACTCCTGAACCGTGTGACTTCATGCTCTAATATTTGAAATCCTACTAGAAATATTTTGCCCCACAGTGGAGCAGAAAACGGCACTAAGTTCGGAGCAAAATTGAGCCCAGGACGGCTTTCCCCAGTTTGAAAAAATTTTTTGTTGCTCTTTTTACCCCCAAAAAATCATGTTTTAATTGAATTAAAATTCGGGTTTTGCTCGCTTTCATTTCAAATTCATGTGCAAGATACTACTCAGAGAGACTGATTTTTTGAAAAAAAGTTTGAGTTCATAAGTGCAAACGAAAAAAAGTTGTGATAAAACAAAAGGCCAAAAAATGACATTTTGCCAAAAACAATTTTTTTTCCGAAAAAGTAGTTTTTCGTCATTATCTCAAGTTCTACTTCATCTTTTTTGATATTTTTTTTGCTTACCCCACGTAAAAAAGTACGCTGAACACGATTTTCAACTCAAAATTGAGAAAAGTTCTATGAGTCGGCCGAGCAAGACGAATAAGTGCCAAATTTTGCACACTTTTCCATTTTCGTGAATCTACTTTTTCAATCATAACTCGGTCAGTTTTCAATTTTTCTTAGTTTTCCAAAAATTGACGTGTAGGTCTCATCAAGACGCATCGAGACATATAAAATTTGTAAAAAGTTCAGTGGGAAAATTTTTCAAGAACAAAATAATTCAAAAATTTAGTACTGGGGGGAGTGGTTTCCTGGGTCTCCTGAACATTTTATCCACTAAAGTTTTGCGGAATGTATTTTTAATTCATAGTTTTTGATTTTATCTAATGGAAGATGAAGTTTCGTCGCGTTAGCAATGCTCTGCCAAGAGATATTATTTTTTTTAATTTTCAGGACAAAACTTGTTTTCTTCTATACATCTGTCTGTGTACAAGATATAGCCATCAACTGTACGTCTCCTTTTCGGGAATTCAATAATCAGTACAATCCTGTAATAAAATTTTAAAAAATTCGTTTTCCCGCTGACATATCAATAATAAACGGTTTTCGAACGCCTTTTCTCAAAATGTAATTATTGAAGAAAGCGGAATCGAAAAACGACTCCCTCCAGAAATTTCCCTTCCCTACATCTCCCTCTCAGGTCTCTCCCGCATGGCCGAGTGGTTATTGCGTATGTCTGCGAACATTTTGGTCGTTGGTTCAATTCCACCAACTGACAAACTTTTTTGTTTTTTGTGAGTACTCGGGATTCGAATAGAAATACTCAATTTTATACAAAATATGGGTACGTCTCCCCTAATATAAAGCCTCCTCAAACTTCAATCAATCAAAACTCAGCTTTAACTGATTCATCGGGTGCGTCTGTTTTTGGTCAAACCGAACTCAAAAAACAAGAAGACTCCCATTGACCTACTGAAATTTTCACGAACCCTCTAACAGGTTCGAGGCGAAGCCGAGAGCCTACGCCCGGCAAGGGGGCTCGCCTTACACCCCCTACAACTGGCGGGCCCGCAGGGCCCGCTAGTCTGAAATTTAAAAAAAAAACCTCTGACGTAAATTTTCAGATGCAGTTTTTTTATTATTTGAATAACAAAATAATGTTTACCGTGCGTATTGTGATTTTTGAAATAATAATAGTTAAATTTTTACATATAACTTAATAGAAAAATCCCCAAACTAGAAATTAACAGCATTTTCGAAGAATTTTGAACCGATTTGATCCAAAAAAAGTGTTTTGTGGCGCAGTGGTTAAGAGGCTCGCCTGTGACGCAAAAGACCGGGGTTCGAACCCCAAATGGGGTCAAATTTTTTTTCTTCATCGACGAATCACAGAAATATCACGCAAGTCTGGCGTTTTTTGGAATTTTCTGAAAAAATGGAAAATTTCGCCAAAAAAGGAATTGAAATTTTAGTTTTTGAGTCCTAACTTGCTAGAAAACGCTCAAAATTTGAAATTAACTAACTTTTCGAAATCTTCATGAAATTTAGCACTGATTTGACCCCCCATGCGAAATTTTTTTTTCGAAAATTGTGTGCTTTGGTGGCTCAGTGGATAAGAGGCTTGCCGGGGACGCGGACAACCGGGGTTCGATCCCCGGTGGGGTAAAATATTTTTGTTCGGTTTGTTTAATATAGCAATAAATTCCAAAAAGGTTTGAGATCTTTGATTTATGCTTTTTTTCCAACAAAAAAGTAAAAATAAACAAATCCAGAAAATGTTCCGTGTCCTGTGCGCAAAAATATTGTTCCAGCCACACGATTGTGACTATTTCTGAAAATAAAAAGAGGCGGAAAACTAGAACTTTCGGCTGTCGTCTGACACAATTGATGTAAATAATTAGTCGCGTAAATCTGAGAACACGCCCGGATTTTTTCCGATTTTTCAGACCTTTTCGCACAAGTTCCGCCAAACTTCCAGCTGAAATCGTGGGAATCCGGCGTGTTACGTGGATTTATTCAGACCAACAAAAAGAGCACATTTTTTCAGACGCGTAAACAATCAATTTGGGAGGCCCTGTTGACCTAAATAATGACGGCGGCGTGTGAGTATAAAAGGAGCTGTGATTTTTGAAGAAAATTGTAGTTTTCATTTTTGAAAGCGCTCTAACTTTAAAATAGGTTGAGATAGAAAAAAGTTGCAAATTTACAAATTATAGGATTTTTTGAGTTCTACAATTTGCTTGTTGATAACTTTTTGATAACTTTTGTGTGTACGAAGATGTGATTGTTTGAAGTAGACTGACATACTGTATGCACCATTAATTCTTTCACACTACCGCCTGTAGTTTGACAGAGAGGAGAGATATTAAAAATTTGCTAACTACTAAAATGTAGATAATTTTATGTTCTACAGTTGACAACTTTTTGATAGCTCTTATTTCTGCAACGCTAGAAGCGTTTGAAGTGGACAGGTGAGAACCTGCGTCACCTATTTCCACAGGCGAGTGCCTGTATTTTGTCGGAGAGAAGAGGCATAAAAAATTGTCAATTAGCAAACTGTAGGAATTTTGATACTTTAAAACTAGTCCGTTGAGAATTTTCCAGTAACTTTTGTATTAGCTGGAATAAAACCGGGTTACCCCCCACTGCTGAAAAACTCTAAAACTATCCGAGACATCAAAAACCAATTTTACGTATCTTTTGACCCGTATAATCCGATTCTGACCCGAAGTGTTAATAAAAAAATCATTAGAAAAAAAACATCTAAATAGTTCTAAGAATCTTAATGAAGTAAGGGATCACCCCTTATGTGGTCACGAGAAGTCCCCCCACTCAATCCGTTCGTGATCTTCCATGAGTGATCTCTTATTTTTGAACATTTAGTGACCAAGCTGCTCATCGCACAATTTTCTTTTATCTCTTTCCACTTTTTTCAGTTCATTATTTAATCTACTGTCACATGAGGAATGGTGGACTTTGGTTGATTTTGTATGACCCGGAGAGGAGATATTAAAAATTTGTTTACACACAAATTATAGAGCTTTAAATTTCCTATATTTTGTTAATTGGAAACTTTTTTCCAGCTATCTTTTCCGCGGAGTTACAGGGGTTTGAAATTCGTAGAGAGAAATAGTGTAGGGGGAGAGGAGACGCAGGCAGCGCGCGCCCTCTGCGTCTCTCCTCCTCCCATCGTGTCTCACCGCGAAAATTTAAAACCACTATAACTCTTTTGTGAAAAGAGATATAAAACAATTTTTAACTGCAAAAATATGGTAAAAAATACGTAGAATATTTTGCCCGTTCACAAATTTCCGATATCTCCCACCTAAACTAATAAAATCCGTTTCCACGTGTTAGCTAGTCGACCAACGACCACAAAATCGTGTACAAAATCAAATAGAGTCTTACCCTCTGGATTATCTGTCTTATCACCTCATCCGCTAGCTAAGAAATATGTTTGTTATCAACAAAAAAGTATTTAAATTAGTTTTCAGGAAAATGTTGACCAACATGCTACTTCACGCCGATCACCACTTTTATTCGTCGTCGCAATTCGCGAGCTACTACCAGTACTCGCAAAGTTCACAGTTCTTCGAGCAAATGCTTCGTGAGAGCTCCGAGATACGGGCTCCGAGCAGTGGCGAGTCGAGGATACCGGTTGTCGGACGTTTAAAGATGGTGAGTCATTCGTTTGTTTTAAAGCCGCAAAGAGTAACTAAAGTGTGGAGTGCTCTAGTCTTCAAAAGCCTGTAGCTTTGCGGAGAAAAGAGCTATAGAAAAGTTGTTAATTAACAAATTGTAGAAAAATTTACAAGCTACAATATTGTAGTTGACAACTTTTTGATAGCTTTTTTGCTAGCTGAGATATTAGCGATTTTGCAAGATAGGGGCAACAACTTTGACAAAATTTTGTATAGCTTTATATAACTCTACTTGGAGCAGAATTATCAAAAAATTGTCAACTGAAAAAATGTAGAGAAATTTCGGCTCTACAATTAGTTAGTTGACAATTTCCATTTATCTTTTCACCTTCACTCCCAAAAGCTAAATCTTTCAGCCCCCTCCTCCACCGAAACTCAAGCATTGCGAGGTGTGTGGCAACGCTGGTGCCACGTCACACTACGGTGGTACGGTATGTGGTGGATGCAAGATTTTCTTCTCACGGACAGTGCAAAGCAGAAAAGGATTCGTCTGCGAGCGGGGCGGTCAGTGCCCGATGAACGCTGGGAAGAGGGCAAAGTGCCGGGCGTGCAGGTTTCAGCTGTGTTTGAAGGCTCGTATGAGTCCGGAAGGTAGGGATTTGCAACAAATTGTCTAATAGAGTTATGAGAGTTGTAAAGTAAAAGAGGGAGACACAGTGGAAGAGGGAGAGACGTAGATAGCGCGTGCTGTCTGCGTCTCTCTTTCGCCTGCACTCTTTAGCTCCACTAATTTCAAACCCTTGTAACTTTGCGGGGAAGATAGCTAGAAAAAAGTTTTCACCTAAAGTTTTGTAGAAAATCAAACATTCTACATTTCAGCAGTAAACAATTTTTGTCTATCTAGCCTTGATGCAAAGTTATAGACTCAAAAAATTGGCAGAACGGAGCAGATAGGCTCTTGCTTCACTGCGTCTAGCCCACCCGTTCTACGTAAATTTTACGGTAATTCTGCAATTTTTTTTTATTTCAGAAGTCGGACGTCTCCGAGACATGCGGATGGGTGATTATCTGCCGATTGTGAAGAAGGAAGGATGTGTGGTGGGATATTTCGACGAGAGCTCTCAGCCATCGGTGAGTTAAAATTCTGAGTGATATCTGAAAAACTGGGAGAAGTAGCAACAAATTATCAACTATCAAGTTGCAAAAAATTGAAAGCGCTATATTTTGTTACTTTGTTGATAACTTTTTTCTAGCTATCACTTCAACGGAGTTAGAAAGGCTAAAGGTGGAGTAGCGCCAGTGGGAAAATTGCTTTAAAACATGTATTGAATTACCGCCAATAGTTCGATGTTCGATGGAGCGCGCTTGCATTATTTTAACTTTTATTCATCAAGCTTTCTTATTTTTGATTGATTTTCCATGTTTTTTTTTGAGTAATTTTACTGGAAATTTAATAAAAAAATTCAAGATAAATGTAGATTGTTCACTAAAAATAATTGAAAACAAAGAAAGAACGTTTTCCAACGAAGTTGAGCCTGAAATAATCTATTTCACAGATTTAGGCTTTAGCGCCCGCTTTTTAATAAACCATTTACATTTTTCTTGAATTTTTCATTAAATTTCCAGTAAAATTACTCAAAAACATGGAAAATCAATCAAAAATAAGAAAAGTTGATAAATAAAAGTTGAAATAATGCAAGCGCGCTCCTTCGAACCTTAATGCGTACTTGGTGCATTTTATTTGACGCGCGATATCTCTTAGCGAAAACTACAGTAAGTACTCAAATAACAATATAGATATTTAAGCTCTTACTGTAGTTTTCGCTAAGAGATATCGCGCGTCAAATAAAATGCTCCAAGTACGCATTCTCATGATTTATTGTTCCCGTAATAATTCAAATAGGAAATTGATGCAATTCGAGATTTTTTCAATTTTCAAAAAATCATATAAAATTTAGAAAATTTTTTTACTATGATATTCGGTTATTGTGGTACCATAGGCATGCGCTACTCCACCTTAAAAAGTTCCAAACGGATTTTGACTATTTTTGGTTAACGCCTATAACTTCTCAGTGGTCTTATTTAGCAAAAAGTTACCAACTAACAATTTGTAGATCATCCCAATCCCTACAATTTGTTAGTTAACAATTTCCCTCTATCTCTTCTAATTTCCAAGTTTCAGACGTCCATAGAAGACTGCACCAGCCAAGTGCACTCCTTCATTGATACCTTCAAATACAAAGAGGATGAGATGTCAGTTGTGAATATTTTTGTAAACTTGGAACGGTAGGCTATTGAAAATTTTGAGAAAAGTACCAGAAAATGTTCGTTCAGATCTTGCGAAAACAATGCAGCATTATGCTACCGGGACGATTTCCCCAAAACGTTCAATGCATCGATTGATTTGCAAAGCGCTATGGAGTTTCCTTTGCCAATTTGTGAGCGGATACCTGTGAGTGATTTCATTTTAGTGACAAATTATAGATCTCAAAATTTCCTATATTTTGTTAATTGGAAACTTTTTCCAGCTATCTTTTCCGCGGAGTTGCAGGGGTTTGAAATTCGTAGAGTGAAATAGTGTAGGGGGAGGGGAGACGCAGATAGCGCGTGCCCTCTGAGTCTCTCCCCCTCCCACAGTGTCTCTCCTCCCACACCTTAAAAACCCTCATAACTCGGTTAGGAAAAGAGCTATCTAAAAATTTCCAGTTAACAAAATATTGTAAAATTTATGAACAATATTTTGTTAGTTGACAGCTTTTCTGTAACTTCACCGAAAACCGAGTTGCAGATGGATTTCCTCCGAAAACTGTTCCTTCGAGACCCGAAAGAAAATTTCAAGTTGTTCTGGTGCAGGAGTGTGCTACATTTTCTTCAGTGGTGCTCCGCTATAGAAGATTTGAATTATTTCTCACGGCAGGAGAGGGTAAGATTCGAAAATTTCAAAAACTCTGATGAAAAATCATTAATTTTAGACAATGCTAATCGCTGAAAATTTTGTTTCCATCGGCTGCCTGATCAATTTCTACGGATTTTTAAAAATTCAAAGAGAAGAGTTTGAAAATTGTCCAGAAGACGGCCAAATCCCGGCTCCGTGCTCCGCAGAATGGTTTCAAGAACTTTCAGGGTTAGTGCTCGTAAATCTACACAAGCCTCCGTAAATCCACACAAAATTTTTCCAGACTGTCATTTGAAGCTCAAACTGCCGTGCATCGCGCAATTTCCGAGATTATGGAGCCCATGGACTCGTTGGACGTCAGTATAGAGGAGCTTGTGCTCATGAAGTTCATAATGATGTTCAGTGGTAAGTTAGATGCCCGTAAATCTACAATAGACTCCGTAAATCCACACTGATATTTACAGAACCTTCAACCCAAACGTCCGGTGACATCTACCGTATTCGCAGTTATCGATTAAAGTACTGCGAGCTGCTCCAAAAATATATAAAGACTCAGATACCCGACCCGGAAAGGCGGATTGCTCGAATCGGCGAGCTGCTGAAGATTGTGGAAGCTGTGAAGGTGGGAGCCCGTAACATAAATCATGAATATCTACATAGAATCCGTGTAAATTTACAAAAAAAACCTCGTAAATCTACACAGAAGAATCGTAAATCTACATAAGATCCTCGTAAATCTACATTGAAACGCTGTAAATCTACACAACAGGGCTGTATAACTACAAAAAATCCTCGTAAATCTACAAAGCCTCTCGTAATTCTACACTAGAGCCCATTAATTCGCGTAGACATTTGTAATTCTACTCAGAGAGACTCCCGTAAATCCACACCAACCCTCGTAAATCTACACATACTCCGTAAATATACACATACTCCGTAAATATACACATACTCCGTAAATCTACACATACTCCGTAAATCTACACATACTCCGTAAATATACACATACTCCGTAAATATACACAGACTCTTGTAAATCCACATCGATCTTCGTAAATCTTCACCCGTAAACCTAGAAAAGCTCCCTTTTTCGCGCGCTTTGCAAATACGCTCCAATGATAAAATTTTGAAAATTTCCAGACCACCTCGCAATATTTTGACAAATGGATGACAATGTTTTTCGCATCGAACACGTGTCAAATGAATGACGTATTGGTCTACGATTTCCACGTCAGAATGTGGAGTGACGTCATCCCAACCTCCACGTCATCATCATCATCATCGATATTTGCCACGTCATCAACCTTGCAAAAAATTAAAAAGGAATATTGAGGGATTTTTTTGTGATAATTTTGGAAATTTTTATCTGATTATTTATTTTTAAATTGATTTTATGTAAGCATACAGACGATAATAAATTATTTTTACACCTTTAGAAATAATCAATAACCAGAAAAAAAGAAAGAAACCACAATGTGGACTCGAACCCTGGTCTTGTGATTGCCAGCCATCCGTGTTATCCACTACACCAAAAGTTCAAACTTCGATGTGGGTGTCAAATTGATCGGAATTGCATGAAAAATCCGAGTTTCTTAATTTTCCGGCAGTTTTCTTTGAGTTTTCACCTAATTTTTTCATCTCTGGCACCTAAAAATAGCCTAAAGGCATAGGGAAAAGCCGAAAAATTCCCATTTTCTTTCATTTTCTCGGCGTCTCGTCGTTTTATCCGGATTCCCTTATCCATTCACACTTCAAACTTTTTTGTGTCGCCCTTTTTTTCGCATTTTATTTCACTTTCTTCTTCGCCACGCAGGCCCTTTTTGGGGATGCTCCACGGCATCTTTTCTGTGTGTAAGAGAAGCCAGTGATGACGTCATCAATAGATTATAGTGACGTAGATTTTTTTGCAGAATGTTTTTGAAAGTTTGTTGTAACTGGCGTCATGTAGATTTACGAGCGGTTTTTTGTTGCTTTTTTTGAGTTCCTTGGTGTAGATTTACGGACCTTAATTTAGATTTACAATATTTGGATTTGCGTAATGTTTTGTAGATTTACAGGACTTTTACACTAAGTTTTTTTTTAATAGTGTGTAGATTTACTGGCATTTTTTGTATCTCACCGTGTAAATTTACGGAGCTGGTCCCGATTTACGCAAGTTTTGTGTAGATTTACAAGATTTTTTCCATCAATTTTTGCTAAGAAATCAAAAAAAAAACTGGAGATAATTAATATTTTGTGCAATTTGAGACTCTCTGAGCAGCTGCTCTTCTTTTTTTTTTTTTTAGCAAAACACGTTTTTTGTGCAAAAAAGTTGCTCCGCCGCGAAGCCCCAAATGTGTGAAGTTTTTGCAATTCCCAGTAGGTTTTTACTACACGTTTTATGTTCTATCTAATTTCTTTTCAGTAGCAAATGGAATTTTTTTTTGTTAGTCTTTTGGAAATTTTCGGAAAAATTTTGTTGAGTTTCTTAAAAGTGTTTTTCTTTTTGTTTTGGGTAAAACTTTCAGAATTTCTAATTAATCCTGAGCAGAGTTATACTGAAAGTTTTGCAAAACATTCAAATAACGGAGTTTTCTGAAACTATAAAAATCCACAATTATTTCCAAAAAAAAGTTTTCTTGAAAAATTAAAATTTTTTGAAACTGCTAACCTACTATTAAAAATGATTAACCATAGCTTTGTTAACAACTCCAAAAAATTTCGAAGCGATCAGACCGTTTTGAACAAGGTTAGAAGCCTTCAAAGTTTAGAAGGTGCGGCGCGGTCGCGTCGCGGTCGGCCCTCAGACTTTGAGTGGGCGTATCTCAGCTCTCATTGGTCGTGGGATGTTGAAACTTTTTGGTTTTTTTGTAAAATTGAACCAATTTTTGGTAAATTAAACAGTGCATATTTCCATTCTATTTTGGATGATCATCAATGAATTAATCTAAATACGTAATAACTCTGTGAATACCGTCAAATAACTATACAACGTGCGTAAATGATGACGCAAGCCATGTGTTTGTTATCGGTGTGGGGTACAGAGGCTTATTTATTCGTCGTCGCCTGATAATGAATTAGCCTGAAAACTTTTGTGTTTATTCATTTTTTCGCGCTAAAATTAGAAACTAAATTATTTCTACGAAAAAAAAAACGAGATTCAAAAAAAATTGAAACAATATACTTATTTTGAAAATTTCCAGTTGCTTATATTTCAAACACTTCGAAAATATAGTGCAGCCGCGACGCGGCAGCGTCGCGAGGTCGAAACTTTAGAAGTGTTAAAAAATATATTTAAAAATTACGTAAACTGGCTAAGATTTAAAATAAATTCTGTTTTTGTTTTCAGAATTTACTTTTAAAAATTTCAACGCAGATTGCCAACGGGGAGCTGACTATGAGATACAGGTTCTTTTATAACAATTATTTTTAGTTTCATGTTTCAAAAAATGTATTGTTTCTATTTTTGAAACCTCTACAAAAAGTTCAAAAATCTGATCTTGATCTCAAGGTTTTTTTCTAGATTTTATCTATATAAGCACATCTATTTTCCCCAAAAATAGACAACACCTTGAAAATGTTCTCTTTTTTCACCATTTCTGACGAATTTTAATTGTAAGCAAAGTTTTCAATACAATTGTATTACTAGGAAAAAAGTTACAGTACTCCAAAGGCAGCTCGCGTTGCGAATGCGTCGCGGTCACGTCTCGGTCGACCTCAAAGTAGTCCAATTCAGCTAAATGTTTATTTGTGAATTTTTAAAAAAAAAGTGGCGTGTGCGCACGAGGAAAAGGAAAACCTTACATAAAAATATTTACTCAATTGAGGACCCAGACTCATATGAATAAAAACTTGAGCTCACGCAGTCACATGATTTTTTTGTGACCAATATAAATAGGTATTCATCTGTGATGACTGAAGATAATTTGTATAACATTTTTAAAAAAATTTTTTTGGCAATTTTGTTTTTGAATTTTTAGTTTATAATGTGAACTGAAACATTTGAAATTCAGTCATAAACATTGATAAAACATTTCAGCGGTTTTTGCATTCCCCTACGCGGAGTTATGTGCGTTTTAAATAATTTGTGCGAGAGGAGAGAGACGCAGGTGTTGAGAGTGCGCGCGCTGTCTGCGTCTGCTCTTCCCTTACTCTCCTACCTGGTCACCTTCAAACCTTTGTACGGGGAAAATCACGGAATTCTGGCTTCCCTCATAAATCGAAATGGCAGAGTTTGCCGAACTAGGCCATTTTGGGTCGGAGAGATACTGTGAAGATTTACGGCGCGTTGCGTGTCGCGTCGCGGCACATTTTTAGTTGTAACACTAAATGCCATTGTCCGTGTGGAGTACACGAGACTTTTCCACGCGTTGTCCGGCAGGCGATTGTGATTGGAGCGCGAAAATTCAATGAGGAAGGCCAGAACCCCGTGTTTTTGAATTTGTGAAAATTTTCTTATTTTTTGGTTTTTAGTTGTAAGTTAATTGTGACCACTTTTCTAGGTATGATTAAAATTCAGCTAAATCAGTGGGTGGACCGCGACGCGACCGCGACGCGACCGCAACGCGCGATTGAAACTTTTTTGTTCCAAAATTTTAAAAACGGTTGTGTGAGACTTTCTATGGTGTTTCTACTCTTATCACTTAGGCTTATGAATTGTAGCAAAAATGATTATTTTTCACATGTTTTGGCGAAAAGCTTATAATACTTTTGATCTCAAAAAAAAAAATCTAAAATTCATACTTCTCTGAGAACCGGGAAATTATTGTTTACACACATGTCTATCCCGTTTTGATAGAAATAATAATAGTAGTTCTCTAGAAATTCAGAGAAAAACAGAAGAAACACGGAAAATAAGGGGTGTCTCTAATCTCTCGAGCCATATGCTTCAATAAACACACTTTTTGACTTTTTTTGAGGTTATGTTATGTTAAAGTAGGTGAAGTAAAGTAAGCATAAAGGTTTTTAGTAGGTTTTTTTTTTCTAAAATTGAAGTTTTTGAAAAATGATACATTTTAGAATTTTGAGGCAGTTTTAGCAACACAAAACGTTCTGCAAAATTTAAACTTACATATAACAGTGTATTCTATAAATGGAATTTTTCTTTGAACCTATAGGTAAATAGATTTTCTGAAAATTTGGAAAATTCCAGAATATTTTTTAGTTCTTCAGTCTTCAAAAAGCACTTAATTTTCAATTAAACATGAAACTTGAAACATTTTTTTTTAACCTTTCGCTTTAATTACCCCACTAGGACCGGAGTGACCGCGACGCGACCGCAACGCGCGTGCAAAACTCTAGAAGGCTGTAACTTGACTCAAACTGAACCAATTTTAGAAAATTTTAATTTTCTGCAAATTGCCAAAAGTTGCAAATTTAACATTTGTTTCAAGTAAAATTCCTGTGACTTTTGAAATTATTCAGACCGCGACGCGACCGCAACGCAACTCCTTTTTTTCAGATTTGTAAGTCGGCTCTCGGTGTTTTTTTTGCAATTTTAAAATTTTAAACAAAACTATTTTAAAGTAATTTTTTCAAAAATTTTTGTACTAAGAAAACCACAAAGATATATCGAACCTGAAAATTCAAAGAATTTTTTGAACTCTGCCACTTCCCCATGGTTCTTTGACATAAAACCCTAACAGAAAAAGGCTTATCCAATATTCACATTCACTTTTATTCGATTCCTCTTCTTTTCTTCCCCCTTCTTTTTGCTCCTTTTCGCCTTCCACCTTTCTGCTCCAAGTGTGCTCTTTTTTGTGCATTTTCTTGTGCGAATCAACAACAGCTTAGCTTTTATGACTAGTCCCACATTGAAAAACAAAACGAAAAACGATTTCCAGATTCACACGCAGAAATGTCTATTGATCGTGCACGTGCTGGAACTATCGAGAGGAGACAGGTAAATTTTTGATTTATTCGATAAATTGAAATGTTATTTGAAAAATACAATGTCCGTTAACTTTTGGGTAAGCTGGAAAATTTCGATGAATTTGGAGCATTTTGAACTAAATTACAGCCGTTCAAATTGTGAGGGGCGCGGCGCGGTCGCGTCGCGGTCAGCTCAAAAATTTTGAGCGACTGTAGGTTTGCCCCCAAAATTCGTATTGCGTTGAAAATTTTTGGGGATTCTTAAAATACGATTTTCCATCAAAAACTGAGTGGCTTGGAATTATTGAAAATCAAAGTTACCTTCGGAATTTTCGGAATTTTCGGATTTTTAAAAAAAATTTATTAACAAGTTATATGAATTTTAAATTTTTGAATAAAATCATGCTTTGGGTCAGCTGAAAAAATTTCAAAGAATAATAAGCATTTTAAGCAGAACTACAAGCACCCAAAGTTTGTAGGACGCGGCGCGGTCGCGTCGCGGTCAGCACTCAAACTTTGTGCAGATATAACATTACTCAATGTTGTCGTAGATGTCTGAAAATTTTGGAGCTAGTGAGCAACTGGTTAAACTACAAAACTTTTAATTTTCAGCGTCTCCATGACCTTGTCGACTTGCGGGAGGAGCTGAGAGATCTTCAAGCTAACTTGGTGGGTGCTTCTAGTTTTCAGTGCTTTTTATAGTATTTCAGTATTTATTTTATAATTTAGGAACACGAAGAACTACGGTTTGCGGATGCCGTAAAAGAAAGATCCTCCATTATGAACAAAAACGACCAGGAAGATTCAGAGGACGAGGATCATTTTTTGGAAAGCTTGCGGCTAACTGAAGAAAATATTGTAAGTTTGGAAGATGCACAAAAAAAATGCAGAGTTCTAGGATAATTTTGAACAAAGCTATAAGCTTCCAAAGTTTTGACCGTGCGACGCGGTCGCGTCGCGGCTAATCTCTCATTTTCAATTACATATATCTCAGCTCTCAGTTGTTCAATTGACTTCTAAATTGATAGGCGGTCTAATCAAGTTGTGCTCTAGTGGATTATCAAAAAAAAAGCAAAAATTCGAAGATTAAAAAATTTTCTGTTTAAAATTTAAAAAAAAAGTTGACTCTGCTTATTAAAACCTAGCCGTTTAGAAAGCATTTCTAATTTCCGGTAAAATCATCAAATTTTAAAATTCTAAAATTTTTTGAGCAAAGTTAAAGGCTCCTAATGTTCAAAGCGTGCGTCGCGGTCGCGTCGCGGCGGCAGTCAAATCTTGGCTCCTATTGAAGCTAGCACGCTAAATATTTTTTTGGCGACTGGGAGCTTAATTTCCTTTTAAATATCGATATTAATATCTAAATATTACAGCACTCCCATCGTCAGAAGATTCTGGAAATCCAAGGGAAGATAATCGACAAAAAGGAGAGCATTTTAAGCCTTGAGATTCTAGTGAAGCTTCACGAAAATGATAAATAATTATCGGGTTTTTTTTCGTTCTTGATTTTTCGCACCTAAAATTAAATTGTTGGTTTTTTGTCCTCGCTAGAAATAAAACAAAAAATCCAAAACACCAATTTACCCGGTTCCAAAGGGAAAATACTAGTGCAATCTCTAGAGAAAACTGGTATATTTACAGAAAAAATTCAGTTCTTCTTTTTCGTTAGTTTTTGCTCTTAAAATGTAACGGTTTTGTCTAGAAGCTTTAAAACTTTAATATCTTAAAACCAATAACTTTTGTCAAAATTTGCTAACTATCAAATTAATCTACGCAACATTTCCTATATTTTGTTAGTTGACAACTTTTTTCTAGCTATTTTCCCGGAGGAGTTACGGGGATTCAACGGTGGCAAGGTAAGAGAGTGTGGGAGAGAGAGAGAGAGAGAGACTCAGACAGCGTGCGCACTCTCCCCACCTGCGTCTCTCTCCTCTCGCCGTGATACTTTTAAACGCATATAACTTAGTGTAGGAGAACGCTGCAAAAAAGTTGTCAACTAACTAAAATGTAGGGAATTTTGCGTACAACAACTTTTTATTCACTATTTGTTGATTCCTTGACTGTAAATTGAAATATGAGAAATTTTCACATGTAGTCCAAAACACCAATTTACTCAGTTCCAAAGGGACAAATACTAGTACATACTCTAGAGAAAGCTTGTATGTTTATTTTAATTTATTACGATAGTTAAATATCGTGAGGTAAAAAAGCATATTCACAGTATATGAAAGTATATACAAAGAGTATAAAGCTGGTATATTCTCTGAAAAACTCCGTTTTCCTTTTTGGTGCTCTTGAAAACTATTTTTTCTACAAACTTGAATATCTTGAAAATAAACCATTTTATTCAGTTTTGCTAATTGTCAAAACAATCTTCCCAAAATCTTTTGAAGGAATATTAGTTTGAGGTTAGTAGTGGGATATGGTCGGGACTGTAGTAATACTGTAGAGGTACTGTAGGAGTACTGTAGGATTACTGTAGTTTGGGAAAAATTGACTTTTTGTCTTATGAAGGAATATTGGTTTGAGGTTAGTGGAGGGATATGGTCGGGGTACTGTAGAGATACTGTAGGAGTACTGTAGGATTACTGTAGGATTACTGTAGTTTGGAAAAAATTGACGTTTCGTCTTTTGAAGGAATATTGGTTTGAGATTAGTGATGGGATATGGACGGGTACTGTAGTAGTACTGTAGAGGTACTGTAGGAGTACTGTAGGATTACTGTAGTTTGGGAAAAATTGACTTTTCATCTTTTGAAGGAATATTAGTTTGGGGTTAGTGGAGGGATATGGTCGGGGTACTGTAGTAGTACAATAGAGATACTGTAGGAGTACTGTAGGATTAATTTAGGAAAAATTGGTTTTTCGTATTTGGTAGGAATATTGGAAACTTCGGGAAAATTCAGAAATGTTCCAGAACCTTCTGAAAATTTCTGGAAAATTCTGGAATGTTCTAGAACGTTCTGGAAAATTCGAGAAAAATCTGGCATATTCCAGAACCTTCTGGAAAATTCGAAAACGTTCTGGAATTTTCTAGAAATTTCTGGAAAATTCGAAACAATTCTGGAATGTTCTAGAACCTTCTGGAAAATTCGAGAAAATTCTGAAATGTTCTAGAACTTTCTGGAAAGTTCGAAAAAATTCTGGAATGTTCTAGAACCTTCTGGAAAATTCGAAAACGTTCTGGAATTTTCTAGAAATTTCTGGAAAATTCGAAACAATTCTGGAATGTTCTAGAACCTTCTGGAAAATTCGAGAAAATTCTGAAATGTTCTAGAACTTTCTGGAAAGTTCGAAAAAATACTGGAATGTTCCAGAACCTTCTGGAAAATTCGAGAAAACTCTGGAATGTTCTAGAACTTTCTGGAAAATTCGAAAAAATTCTGGAATGTTCTAGAACCTTCTGGAAAATTCGAAAACGTTCTGGAATTTTCTAGAAATTTCTGGAAAATTCGAAACAATTCTGGAATATTCCAGAACCTTCTGGAAAATTCGAAAACGTTCTGGAATTTTCTATAAATTTCTGGAAAATTCGAAACAATTCTGGAATGTTCTAGAACCTTCTGAAAAACTCGGAAAAATACTGGAATGTTCCAGAACCTTCTGGAAAATTCGAGAAAATTCTGGAATGTTCTAGAACCTTCTGGAAAATTCGAAAACGTTCTGGAATTTTCTAGAAATTTCTGGAAAATTCGAAACAATTCTGGAATATTCCAGAACCTTCTGGAAAATTCGAAAACGTTCTGGAATTTTCTAGAAACTTCTGGAAAATTCTAAACAATTCTGGAATGTTCTAGAACCTTCTGGAAAACTCGGAAAAATACTGGAATGTTCCAGAACTTTCTGGAAAATTCGAGAAAACTCTGGAATGTTCTAGAACTTTCTGGAAAATTCGAAAAAATTCTGGAATGTTCTAGAACCTTCTGGAAAATTCGAAAACGTTCTGGAATTTTCTAGAAATTTCTGGAAAATTCGAAACAATTCTGGAATATTCCAGAACCTTCTGGAAAATTCGAAAACGTTCTGGAATTTTCTAGAAATTTCTGGAAAATTCGAAACAATTCTGGAATGTTCTAGAACTTTCTGGAAAACTCGGAAAAATACTGGAATGTTCCAGAACCTTCTGGAAAATTCGAGAAAATTCTGGAATGTTCTAGAACCTTCTGGAAAATTCGAAAACGTTCTGGAATTTTCTAGAAATTTCTGGAAAATTCGAAACAATTCTGGAATATTCCAGAACCTTCTGGAAAATTCGAAAACGTTCTGGAATTTTCTAGAAATTTCTGGAAAATTCGAAACAATTCTGGAATGTTCTAGAACCTTCTGGAAAACTCGGAAAAATACTGGAATGTTCCAGAACCTTCTGGAAAATTCGAGAAAACTCTGGAATGTTCTAGAACTTTCTGGAAAATTCGAAAAAATTCTGGAATGTTCTAGAACCTTCTGGAAAACTCGGAAAAATACTGGAATGTTCTAGAAACTTCTGGAAAATTTGAGAAAGTTCTGGAATATTCTAGAACTTTCTGTAAAATTCGAAAAATTTCTGGAATGTTCTAGAAACTTCTGGAAAATTCGAGAAAATTCTAGAATGTTCCAGAACTTTCTAGAAAAATCGGGAAAATTCTGGAATTTTTAGAACCTTCTGGAGAATTCGAAAAAAATTCTGGAATGTTTCAGAACCTTCTGGAAAATTCAATAAGAAATCTGGAATGTTCGTGGTGAGACCAATCGTGGTGAGACCCACAAGTTTAGGCGGGAAATTTAAATTTTCCGAAAAAAAACATTTTGACGGGATGTTCAAATTTTCTGAAAAAAATTTACCGGGAAATTCAAATTCGAAAATTGTGGACCGATCTAGAATCTTCTTGAAAATTCGTTCCATTATGATTTTTCTTTTGAGTACGCCAGTCGGAGCACGCGCTTTAGCGCGTGCGAACGGCAGGTTTACTATATTTTGTCAGTTGACAACTTTTTTCTAGCTATTTTCCACGAGGTTCTGGCCTTCCTCAGGAATTTTTCGCGCTCCATTGGCAATCGCCTGCCGGACAATGCGTGGAAAAGTGTCGTGTACTCCACACGGACAAATCCATTTAGTTTTACAACTAAAAACGAGCCGCGACGCGACACGCAACGCGCCGTAAATCTACACAAAATCTCTCCGATTCAAAATGGCCTAGTTCGGCAAACTCTGCCATTTCGATTTATGAGGGAAACCAGAATTCCGTGATTTTCCCCGTACAAAGGCTTGAAGGTGACCAGGTGAGAGAGTAAGGGAAGAGCAGACGCAGACAGCGCGCGCACTCTCACCACCTGCGTCTCTCTCCTCTCGCACCAATTATTTAAAACGCACATAACTCCGCGTAGGGGGACGCTAGAAAAAAGTTGTCAACTAACAAAATGTAGGGAATTTTGCGAACAATGTGTTGGTAGTTGACACTTTTTTGAAACTCCTGCTAAATGGTGAGATATACTACTTTGAATTTTACATTAATAAATTGTGTGTATTTTTTTTTGAAATGTGCCAGATTGATGTTTCAAAAAACGTATCATCAAAAAAGTTGTAACTAAAAATCTAACGAAAAAAACACGTCCAAAAACCGGAAAGTTGTTCATCTGACGCATGTTTTGACATCCCGAGGGGACCCTGATTGCTCACTAACAGACAGGTGATAAAGTTCAATTTGCAAAGTTCAAGTTATATTTTTTTGGCTATAAATTGGCGTGAAAACATGAAAACACTGCATTTTTGCAGTTTGAAAGGAAGTTTTTATTTTGAATTATTTTGAAATTTTTTCAATTTTTAATTTCTATTTTTCACCTGTTTTTTCTTGTTATTTATATTTTCGTTCTAATTTTTTTTGTATCTGACAATTAGTTTTTAAGATTTTTGGTAGTTATTCATATCGGTTTTTGGTTCCAAAATTTTGAAGTTTTTTTTGGAAGCTACTACCAGTGCCTAATGTTCCGGAATAGTGATTTTAAGCTTTAGAAAACGGGTTTCTGGGTGATCAGTAAATATGTGGCATTTTTTTTTAAATTTTTTTTTTTGACATTTTTCAAATAGTAATATTTCTCTGACCGTTAGTCGTACATATTAGTTGCTAATTGCCAAAATGTAGCAAATTTTCTGTAGATCACTGTATTAGTTAAAATTTTCCAGTAGTTGTTACAGTTCAACAGATAGAGCGGTTTGAAGCTGACTGAAACCACATTTTATATTTTTCGTAAAATTTCCGATTTGCAACTTTCCTTTTTTTAACTTTTGCCTATGCTTAAAATTTTCCTATTTAGAGTAATTTCAACGAGATAAAATTTTTGACCCTAACGAAGGTTTGAACCATTGACCTCCAGAGCCACAGACATTCATGTTAGCCACTGCGCCATCTGACCGATTTTTTCGAAACACCAAAAAACTAGCAGAATTGATCCAGAGATCAAAGTTTATGTAATATTATGCACTTTTTGATGAATGTTTTGATTAACCATATTAAATATTTAAACTATGAGTCAATTACCAAAAAGTTCAGTAATCCTTAGACTCCCCTCGGGCCTTTTTTGGCGAAAATGTCACTTTACGTTGTTCCATTAGGAATTTAGAGACTAGAGTATATAAACTGAACCAAAAAAAACATTTTGTCGTTAGACAACACTTAATGTTAGACTAACCTCTAAACAATAAACGAAAAACTACAAAGGGTCAAATATTTTCCAAAAATTTCTGTGATGTAGGAAAAACTTGACCCAGGTTTATTTTTACTTTAAAAGGAAAAGTGAAATTATTGAAACATCTAGGTAAAATTTCAGCTCACTAGGACCATTTTGAGCATAGTTATGAACTTTGGAAATTTTTGGGTGAACCGCGACGCGACCGCGCCGCGCGGCTGAAACTTTAAACTGTTGTAACTTTGTTCACAGTTACCCGATTTTTTCGAAATTTTTGGTGATAATTTCAAATTTAGAGTATGTATGCGACGCTACGTAGGATTAAAATTTTTTCATTTTTTAATTTAAAAAAAATCAAAATGGAAAACACAAAAAATCAGTCTGAAAATTTTGCGACATATTTTCATAAATTTTCGACGCGTTGCGGTCGCGTCGCGATTGTTCTAAAAATTTCAAATTTTCGAGTGAGTCAGAAAATTAGGAATAACTTTAATTTCTTCCTCTCTCCACCCTCAAATTGCACCAGAAACTTTCACCTGTCCTGCAAAATGTCTGAGAAAAGTTTGAAAGAAAATTGATTTATTTACTTTTTTAAAATTTTATATAAATTTTGAAACATCGGCAATACGAACGAAATACGAATTATGCGCTGAGCTCTTCGAACTTTTGTGGGAATATTCGAAATTCTTTTCAATTTTTTTTTTTGAAATTTTTTTTTGGAAGTTCCCATAGCCTTTGTCTGTGCGAAAATCGTATAAATTCCAGCGTTCTTTGTCTGAAAAGTTCAGTTCAATTGGAGATTAAACTCCTTGGGTTTTCGCCAGAAAGCCACTTTTGCAATTTCCTCAATTTTCAGAAATAAGAAAACACTACAAAAGACGATTTTCAGGCTCAGTTTTCATTTAAAAATGGCATTTTTCAATCTGAAATTTATTTTGGCATTTGGTTACTGTTCTATTTCATTTGTTATCTATACACTTTTAATTATAATGCTATTGAAAAATTGGAAGGATTTTAAAAGTGCATTCTTCCATATTGTAATTGCTGATTATTTCTTTGTGAGTTTACTGTTTGAATTTGCAAAATTCGTAAAATTTGTATATTCTGCTACAACTAGGTTTTTTTAATCGAAAAAATCTCAAAAGCTGACAGAGAAACGGGTAGTTTAAAATTTTCGTTTCGAGCCCTAAAATCTAGATATTTTCTTACAGAAGCTTCGATTTTTTTTGTGAATTCTAATAAACAAAAATTTGAATTTAGTGAGTTTTCAGATTTTATTTAAGTATGATCATGACCAATTTTGCTCAAACTCTAAAAAAAAGTTGGGTCCCACAGCGAAATCTCTGGGTTACTGTACTCGGAAATTTTCAGGCTTATATAATAGTAAGAAAATCGCGGATTATTTCTTTTGTGGAAATCTGCAAATACCAAATTATTTAGACAATTTTCTTTTTAAAATTTCAAAAATTGAAAAAAAAATCTTCTGTTTTCAAAATTTTCGCTTCGAGACCCAAAACTACATATTTACTAATGTTTTGTTAACGGCTCTATAATACATTTAATTTAAATAGAAACATGACATAGTTAGCTTGAATTTGAAAAACTTTTGGTCTCGCCACGAAATCTCCAGGGTTACTGTAGTTTTCCCCAAATTTTTCAAAATCATCGGAATCTTGTCATTATTATACTTAATTGAAAGCTCTCGACAAGCTGAATTCAAGTATTTATGTCAAATCTCGAAAAATCTTCTGAAAAGTTTAGAATATTTTGGGTCTTGAAGAGAAAATCTTAAAGCATCTGTGTGGGGATAGAGCTGAAAATTTTTATAATACTCTAAAAAACAAGCCAAAAACTGGGAGTATTAATCAAAACTTATTTAAAAAGTTGCAGAACCTACTAACGTGGCTAAATTCCATGATAACCCTGCGACTTCCAAATGGAACTTGCAAAGATTGTGTACTTTCGAATTTATTTGCTAGTTTGGGAAAAGATAATCAATATACAAGTAGTTTCCTGTTTTTCTGCTATTTTTTACACTTTGGAAATGCGTATTTTCAATATTTTATGGTCACTTTGATGGCTGTCAACAGGACAACTTCCATATTTTTCTACTTTGTGAATGAAAAAGTAAGGGTATTGGAAATATTGAAATTGGTAGAACTTAATGAGTTGAGTATTTTATTAGTGGAGGACGTTTTGATAGCTGGTACCTCTGTGAAGTTTAGACTGCTAAACACAACCTATTTAGTATAACTCCGCGGTGAGAGTAGCTATCAAAAATTTGTCAACTAAGAAAATGTAGAGCTTGAAATTTCCTATATTTTGCTAGTTGAAAACTTTCTAATATCTCTTTCCACTGCAAAGATACATGCGTTTGAAATTGAAGGAGGAAATAGTGTGAGAAAGGGGGAGACGTAGAAAGCGCGCGCTCGCTGCGTCTCCTCCTCTCCCATATTCTCTCACCCTATTAACTTCAAGCGCGCTTATCTTGGAGGGGAAAGCAGCTAGGAGAAAAATTCCAACTGACAAAAGCTATGAAATTTTAAGATCTACAAGTAGAGCTATTTCAGATTTGGTCAATCCTCTTTCCCCTTTCCCTGGGAGCAGTTATCCTTGTGGAGGTGTTTTTCACTCGGACAATTTTGTCCACTAAACCATATTTTGTGTTTAATGAGGCTTTAGATATGTACAGTATTAAATCAGACTCGGTAAGACTTTCGGCAACTCGGCATCCTCACGCAATTGTGCTCTTCAGGACATTCTCTCTGCCTACTCGAATGTGATCATTTTTATGGGATTTTGCGTGATATGTTCTATCGTCTGTAACTTTTTATCGATTATGCAGTTGAAACTTATGAAAAAAAATTTATCGACAATTGAAAGAAATTTACTATTCTCCACTCTTGCTTCGTCGGTGATTCAGTGTGCTGCCGCAGGAAATACGGTTTTTTTCTTAAAATTGAACGCAGTTTTGAAAATTATTATTTTCAAAGTTATAGAGCATAAAATTTCCTACATTTTTATAGTTGACAGCTTTTCCATAGCTCTTCCCTCCGCGGAGATATGAGCGCTGAAAGATTTGCAATGAAAAGACTGTGGGGAGGGGGGAGACGCAGACACGCGCTCTGCGTCTCCCCCCCCCCCCCCCCCCACACTCTCCCTGCCTAAACTTCAACCGCTTGTATCTCCGTGGGGATGATAGCTATGAAAAAATTTTCAACAGCAAACTTGTAAAAAATTTCGCGTAGTATTCAAAAATATTTTTTAAAAATTTCAGTTCCTTCTCCAATTCGACCGCAACGCCATCTACGGACAAATTGGACAGCTTTTGCTCCCGTTTTTCAGCGATTTTCTCACCATAAGTCAGCCATATATTCTGATTTTGATGAGCTCAAAGGTACGAATACAAAAAAACGAACCTGTTCATAAATTTTTTTAATAGGTCCGCAATGGTATGCTGAAAAATTTCTTCGGGAAAGAATCGAAGGCTAGCAGTTTGTTCGTGAAAACTCAGGGTAACTTCCGATAAGTTGGAAAATTTCGAAAATCGATGATTTTTCAGGCCCTCAAACCGGATCCAGAACTTCTCAGGTTCTTCAGTCTAGGAATATTTAATTTTTAGAATTTTTGTATATTTTTCAAAATTTTCGTGAGCGAGGCCATCAAAAATTGGGCAATTTTCTCACTTTTTATGCCAATTTTTCCATATTTTTTCTCTCAATAAACCATTTTGATCAGAAACCAAAAAAAAACGTCATTCAACATGTTTTGTGCTGCAAATGTACCAAGAACTGCTTTTCTCTGAAATCAACCGTGAAATTTCAAAAATTTCAAAAAACATTGATGGAACATATTTTGAGGTTTGAAAATCTCATTTTTCAGACAAAAAAACCACAGGTGAAAATTTTGTGGAAAATTGACTCATTTTTATTTTACTATTTTTCTGAAAAAAAAACAGACTCCGACTGAAAAAAATATTTTTTTTTTTTGATTTCTTTCCTTTTTTTCTGTTTCTTCACTACCTGATCCCTTTTTTTCCCTTCACTACCTGATCCCTAATTTTCTAAATTTTCAGCCTTAAAACTTTTCCAATTACCGATTTTCAGAGCTCTTTTCCCTTTAAAAATGGCATTTTTCAATCTGAAATTTATTTTGGCATTTGGTTACTGTTCTATTTCATTTGTTATCTATACACTTTTAATTATAATGCTATTGAAAAATTGGAAAGATTTTAAAAGTGCATTCTTTCGTATTGTAATCGCTGACTATTTTTTCGTGAGTTTACTGTTTGAATTTGCAAAATTCGTAAAATTTGTATATTCTGCTACAACTAGGTTTTTTTAATCGAAAAAATCTCAAAAGCTGACAGAGAAACGGGTAGTTTAAAATGTTCGCGTCGAGACCCTAAATCTAGAATTATTCTTACAGTAGCCTCGATTTTGGTGAAATCAAGTTTAAAATTTTGAACTCAGCGAGTTGTTAGTTTCAGTTTAAATATAATCATGACCTGGTTCTCTCGAAATCGAAAAAAGTTGGGTCCCACAGCGAAAACTTTGGGTTACTGTAGTTTTGCCAGACAAATTTAAAACTAAATCGAACCTAGTCATGATTATACTTAAATAGTAGGTCTTGGCAAGCGGAGTTCGGTTTTTAAAGTAAAAATTCTCTAAATCTCAAAAAAAAAGTGTTTAATGTGCTGAAATTGTGCTGAAATTTTCTGCAATATGCTACAAAATAAAACTGAAATTTTAAAATTTCAAAAATAATTACAGAACCTATTAACATGGTTGAATTCAATGATAACCCTCCGGATTCCAAATGGAACTTGCAAAGATTGTGTACTTTCGAATTTATTTGCTAGTTTGGGAAAAGATAATCAATATACAAGTAGTTTCCTGTTTTTCTGCTATTTTTTACATTTTGGAAATGCGTATTTTCAATATTTTATGGTGACTTTGATGTCTCTCAACAGGACAACTTCCATATTTTTCTACTTTGTGAATGAAAAAGTGAGGGTATCGGGCAAACTGAAAGAGATAGAAATAAATTTGCAACTATGAAGATGTAGAGCTTGATGATCTGCGTATTTTGTTAGTTGGCAGTTTTTTGATACTTCTTACCTCTGTGGAGTTATAGACCGTTAACCGAAATGACTCGGCTGAAAAATTAGCTTTCGACAAAATGTCAAATAAGTAATGTAGAGCTTAAAATTTCCTATATTTTGTTAGCTGAAAACTTTTCAATATCTCTTCTCACTGCAAAGATACACGCGTTTGAAAATTGAAGTGCGAGGGTGTGTGGAAAAGTGTGGAGGAGGGGGAGACGCAGAAAGCGCGCGCTCTCTGCGTCTCCCCCTTCTTCACACTTCCTCGCGCTCTCTTGCACCCCAATTTTCAAACGCGCCTATCTCGACGGGAAAAAAAGCTAGAAAAAAGTTTTCAACTAGCAAAATGTAGCAAATTTTCTGCTTAACATTTTCTTAGTTAACAATTTTCCCCTACTGTTCTCATTTTCCAAGTTACAGCCCACCTTTTCAGATCTGGAAATTCTTGTTCCCCTTTTCCATCGTCCTCATCATTGGAATAACTACTTTCTGTGCCCGAACAATTCTTGCCACGTCACCATATTATTTGTACAACGAGGTGTTGGATATGTATTATATTAAGTCGGACTCGGTAAGCACAGCAGTTTTGATAATTTTCTGAAAGCCCTCAACATTTCCTACATTTCTTCTGTTGAAAAATGTTTTCTATCACCTTTCTCCGCAGAGTTATACTCGTTCAAACATTTACAATGAGAGAGTGTGGTGGGAGGGGAGACGCAGAAAGCACGCGCACACTGCGTCTCCCACTTCCCCTCACTATTTTGCCTGGAAATATTTGAACGCTTGTATCTCGACGGAGAGAACAGCTAGAAAAATGTTTTCAACACACGAAATGTAGGAAATTTTGCGTAGAAAATTTTACCAAACGACAATTTTCAAAATCTCTGCAAGATTTTAAGATTTTCCTCTTTTTTCTAGAACATCCTCCCGGCCTACTACAATATCCTGTATTTTATGGCATTTTCAGTTGCATCATCCATTTTTCTGAATGTTATAGCTGTAATTCGTCTTAAAATGATACAAAACCAAATATCCTCAGTTGAGCGAAATTTGCTTTTGGTAACCATTTTTTCGTCGATTATTCAGTGTTTTGCAGCAGCGAATACGGTGGGTGAAGTTTTTCCGATTTTTTTGCAAAGTTTGAATTTGACAAGCTGAGAGCTTCATGTATACTTAGTTTGCTCGAATTTGACTTTAAAAAAACATTTGGGTGGTTAATGTAGATTTCGCGGTGGGCCCAAAATTTTCGAACTCAATTCTCAAATTCCAGTTTATCCTCCAAATTGATGTCCAGCGAGCCACAATTTTGGGTCAGGCGGCTCAGATTATGCTACCATTTGCAAGTGACTTCTTAACCATTTCACAACCCTACATTCTACTATTTGTGAGCTCTAAGGTAAGAAAAAATTTAAGATTTTTAGGTTTTTTTAATTGACAGAGGGTAGAGCTCAAAATGTCCTACACTCTGTTAGTTGAAAACATTTTTCTAGCTTTTTTTCCCGCCGAGATACACGTGTTTGAAAATTGAAGTGCGAGAGGGCGCGAGGAAGTGTGGAGGAGAGGGAGACGCAGACAGCGCGCGCTCTCTTCGTCTCCCCCTCCTCCACGCTCTCTCACCCTGCAAACTTAAAGTCTCTCTATCTCGGCGGGGAGAAGAGCTATAAAAAAGTTTTCAACTGACAAAATGTAGCAAATTTAGAGCTCTACAATTTGCTGGTAGCCAATTTTTTAAAATATTAAATGACTTTCGAGATATCAATAATTATTGATTTTTAAAGGTTCGAACTGGATTTTTTGGGATGTATCTCAAGAAATATGAGAAAAGCATTAATTCATGGGGATTTTCAAAAACCGGAGGTAATTACTGATTCGTTGTCTAAAGAATTTCGATTTTTTTCCAGGGTTTCAATCGGGGCCAGCTTCGAGATCAACTTCAAAAGTCACGAGATTTTAATTTTTTTTTCTAGTTTTCTGACTTTTTTTCCTTTTTTTCAAGTTTTTTTCAAATGAAATTTTTTCTTTTAAAAAATTGATAAAAACATATATTTTTAAGGTAAAACTGTCGGGAAAATTATTTATTTTGCAGAGAAAATTTTAAAAAATTTAAAAAAAAAGAAAAAAAAAGTTGAAAGCATAATTGGGAATTCCTGGGGGAGTATAATATTTACAAAAATTTTTTCACAAAAAAATACATGTTTTTTTACAATTTTTTTTTGTACAACAATTGGAAAAAAGCTAGACGTTTTGCGCTAATTGAGGTGAAAATTTATACAATTATCGATTTTTTTTTAAATGTTGGGGACAAATTCCGAAAAAATTTTAGGCTCTCGAGCGGAGATGGGCTCTGTGGAGCCCACGCTTGTGGTGCCAATCGTCGAATTTTGTGCTTGTCGATGGCTTGCGAGTTGGTTTTGGTGACGATGGTTCTGGAAATTTGAAAAAATTGAGAATTTGCAAAAGTTTAAAAATTTTCTTATAAATTGGAATTTGGCTCACCGAGAGCTTCAATTTAAGTACAATCATGACCTACTTTGTTCAAAGTCGGAAAACTTGGGTCCCGCCGCGAAAATTTCCGGGTTACGGTAGGTTTTCGCGGCAGGACCCAAAATTGGTCATGATTATACTTAAATTGAAGGTACGGAAGAGGTGAATTCGAATTTTTGACTTGAAAATTGGAGAACAAAAATCGTAAAAAAAATTTTTTTTAATTTTCAAAAAAAAACAAATACTCACGATAACTTTGCACTTTGCATGGAAGTGGAGTTTTATAGGCAATATGTTTTCTGCGGGGTGTGAACTTGGAGAAGTGACGAGAATCGCATTGATCAGTTGGTTTTGAGACGGTTCTCATAGATTGACTGGCTTTCTGAAAAATAATTTCTTGCAAAAATTTATAAATGGGCTTTAAAGTTAAGTTTTCATGCGAATTGCAAAAAAAATTTTAAAAATTGACCTAAATTTGATAATTTTGAGATTTTCGCGGCGAGACCCAAAATTTTCTTAGAGTATCGTTTTTGAATTAGTATTTAACTCATCAAGAGCTGAGCTTCAATTTGGGTATAATCATGGCTGGATTTGGATAATTTTTAAAAAAAGTGGGGTCTCGCCACGAAAATTGAGCAAAGTAGGTCATGATTATACTTAAATTGAAGCACTCAGTGAGCTGAATTTAAATATTCAACTGAAATTATGGAGAAATTCAGAATAAAGTCTTGAAAAATTTTTTAAATTTTGTAAATCTAAAAATAAAATTTGAAATTCCTTCTAAAATTTTAGACAAAAATTATATTTTTTCAGTTTTACTTATTGAATTTGATTATAACTTACCGAGAGCTTCAATTTAAGTATTGTCATGACTAGGTTTGGTTAATTTTGAAAAAAATCGGGTCTCGCCACGAGGTTACTGTAGGTACCCTAAATGTTCAATCTCAAGCAAAGTGGGTCATGATTGTACTTAAATCAAAGCTCTCAGTAAGCTAAATTCAAATATTAAATTAAAATCATGAAGAAATTCAAAATAAACTCTTAAAAAATTTTTAAAAAAATTTGAAAATCTAAAAATAAAATTTGAAATTCCTTCTAAAATTTTAGACAAAAATCTTTTTTTTCAGTTTTACTTATTGAATGTGACTATAATTTACCGTTAGCTTCAATTTAAGTATAATCATGGCTAGGTTTGGTTAATTTTGAAAAAAAATCGGGTCTCGCCACGAGGTTACTGTAGGTACCCTAAATTTTCAAACTTGAGCAAAGTGGGTCATGATTGTACTTAAATTGAAGCTCTCAGTGAGCTAAATTTAAATCTTCAACTGAAATTATGGAGAAATTCAGAATAAAGTCTTGAAAGATTAAAAAAAATTTTGAAAATCTAAAAATAAAATTTGAAATTCCTTCTAAAATTTTAGACAAAAATCTTTTTTTTCAGTTTTACTTATTGAATGTGACTATAATTTACCGTTAGCTTCAATTTAAGTATAATCATGGCTAGGTTTGGTTAATTTTGAAAAAAAATCGGGTCTCGCCACGAGGTTACTGTAGGTACCCTAAATTTTCAAACTTGAGCAAAGTGGGTCATGATTGTACTTAAATTGAAGCTCTCAGTGAGCTAAATTTAAATCTTCAACTGAAATTATGGAGAAATTCAGAATAAAGTCTTGAAAGATTAAAAAAAATTTTGAAAATCTAAAAATAAAATTTGAAATTCCTTCTAAAATTTTAGACAAAAATCTTTTTTTTCAGTTTTACTTATTGAATGTGACTATAATTTACCGTTAGCTTCAATTTAAGTATAATCATTGCTAGGTTTGGTTAATTTTGAAAAAAAAATCGGGTCTCGCCACGAGGTTACTGTAGGTACCCTAAATTTTCAAACTTGAGCAAAGTAGGTCATGATTGTACTTAAATCAAAGCTTCCAACTGGTTGAATTCGAATTTTCTAATTAAACTTTGAAAAATTTAAAACAATTTTAATTTTTGTCGAATTTTGGGGGGTTTTCCCCGACATACCTTTCCACAAATTTGTGCTCTTTGTGGTTTTCTATAGGACACCAGTGTTGGCTTGTAAATAACCGCTGGCAGGTTCTTCTGACAAGTCCACTTGGACTCGTTGACGTGTACAAGGCATGGCTGATGACGTGGCACGTGACGTTGCAGACGTCTGCGTGGCGAGAATGGAGCCGGTGGGATTGGAGCCAGAGCTCTACACTTTGGCTCATTATCGATTGGGAAAAATGCAGGTAAAATTGTGGTTTCGTTATCCCAATTGAGCACTAGATCTACGCTTTTTTCAGAAAATTTCAAAATTTTTGGCGTCTGGATTTGGACTTCCACTTCGGATTGCATTTTCCAAGTGTGAGTGTTGTTGGTAAAGATATCAAGAATTTCAAAGGATCTTATCGGTTTAGAGGCCTTTGGGCGGCGTAAAATATCCCGCAGCATGTGCAAATGCTTCTTCTTGTCGGACAACGGGGCCTGAAACAAAATTTTAAAATTTTCAGTTAAGAAATTTGAATTCCTTATGCCAAGAGCTTCAATTTAAGTATAATCACGACTAGGTTATGTCCAATTTGAGTTTTCCTGTTGAAACTACAGAAACCCGGGAGATTTCGTGGCGGGACCCAACTTTATTTTTCTCCCAACATTATGAACTCAAAGTAAGTCAATCATATACGTAAATTGAAGCACTCGGTTCATATAGAAAACTTTCAAAAATGGAAATTTCTAAAAAAAAATTTGGGTCTCACCACGAAAACTTTAAAACCCCTCTAACTCTGTCAGTTTTTGAGATTTTTTCATGATTTTTGAAGTAGATCGTTTGAAATTTTTTAGTAGATTGAAAATAAATTATAATTATAAATAAACAGATGTTTTTTTATGGAAACTTTTGCGAAAATTGGGTCTCGAAGCGAATATCTTAAACTAGTCGTATCGTTAAGTTTTTTTTCAAACTCTAGTCAAAACATGATTATACTCAATTTGGAGTAAACTCAGTGGTTGTAGTGTAAATTTGTAAAAAAAAAAATCAAAAACTTCAAGGTTTTGGGAAATTTTTGGCACTTTTAAAAAATAAATTTTATTCACAAATTTGAACAGAGCTTGCGAAAAAATTTGATTTGAGTATAATCATGACCTAGTTGCTCAAATTTGGAAAACCAGGGTCCCACCACGAAAACTCTAGGGTTACTGTAGGTTTTCGTGGCGAGACCCAAAATGAACGGAATCTAGCCATGTTTATACTTATTTTAAAGCTCTTAGCATGCTGAATTCAAATTATCAAAATATGACAATTTTAGAAAATCTGAAATTCGGAAAATTTCGGGTCTCGAAGCGAAAATCGGTAAAATCTTTAAACCCCTCTATATATAGATTGTTCAATTTGTTAGATTGAAGGCTCTAAATACATTTTTTTTAAAAACCATAATTTTTTTTGCCGTATTTCATCACATACTTTTCTCATTGCCGGCTTCACAAACTCCTTCCACACGTCGCTCCTCTTCTCGGAGTTCTGGCGCTGCAGGCCAAAATCTTCCGGGAAAGCTGGAACTTCGAAGAGGTAATCACTTGGAACTGGACGTGGATGAGATTGTGCCAACATCCAAGATGTGAAAAGATCCGCGACTGGGAACATGACAAGGAACATTGTGGAGAAGATTAGGATTCGGGGAAAGCCCAGGATTGGGGAGTTGTCTGAATTAAAAAAAAATTTTTTGAAATTAATTAGTTAGTTGTTTTTTTCTTAAAATTAAACAGCTTTTTCAAGTTAGTTAGTCAAAAAAAAAATCAACTTAAAATTTTAAAAATTGACAGTGATACATCGATTTTAAGATTTTCGCATCGAGACCCTAAAATTACAGTTTTTCACAAGAAAATTCCAAATCAGCTCGCCAAGAGCTTTTACCTAAGTATAATCATGACGAGATTACTTCAATTTTAAAAAAAGTTGGGTCTCGCCACGAAAACCTACAGTAACCAGGGAGCTTTCGTGGCGGGACCCAATTTTTTTAAACTTGAGCAAAGTAGGTCATGTTTATACTTAACTCAAAGCTCTTGATCAGCAGAATTACATAGTTTTCGAGATGTTTTGAAAAATTGGGTCTCGAAGCGAAAATCTGAAAATTCGAGACCCAAAATCTATCAAAACTTCGATTTTTGCATTTTTCGTTTAGAAAATTGAATTCAGTTTACCGAGAGATTCAATTTAAGTAAAGTTCTTACTAGGTTCTCTCAAATTTGAAAAAAGAAATGGTTCTCGCCACGAAAACCTACAGTAACCTGGGGTGTTTTCGTGATGGGACCAAATTTTTTGAAACTTGAGCAAAGTAGGTCATTTTTATACTTAAATTGAAGCTCTCAAGGTATCGAAATCAAATTGTTTAGTAAAAAATACTGAAAGATAAAAAGTTTAAGAAATTTTGACAAAATGGGTCTCGAAGCGAAAATTTTCTAAACCCTCGTATTTCAGTCAATGTTTCACGTCTTGGGCCGATTTTTTTGCTGAAAATTGCTCTCACCCTGTGGCTCCTCATCCATCCACTCTTCGTCCTCCTTGCATTTGATAGCCGCCTCAATTTCCTCACTGGAAATGAGATCCTCATCATCTTCAGACTCCGATGCCACGTCATCGAGGTCGGAATCCTCAGAGTCTTCAGAATTTTCAGATTCAGAGTCATTTTCGATTGCTCCTTCTTCCTCCACTTCATCTTCACCCTCATTATCAGAATTTTCCAGAATTTCAGCTGCAGCCCCCTCCTCGGCTTCTTCCTCCTCGGGCTCAGAGATTTCGGATTCCGATTCGGATAGGGAGTCGGAGTCGGAGTCGGAATCAGAGTCTGAGAAAGACTTTTCTGAAGCTGTATCATCATCGTCAGAGCTTGGCGGCTCCTCAACAATTGGCTCAGGCTCCGCCGCCTCGTTGTCGGTGGAGTTTAGGGAGAAGTCATCGTCCAGGCGGTCTGTAATATCTTTTTTTCGGTTTTTTTGTAGTTTTGAGAACTAAATCAAGTAGCTTCCCAAATTTGGCACATTTTGCAAAAAACATTTTCAAAAAATCTCTCGAATTAAGCTAGATTTCAGGTTTTCCCGTCGAGACCCAATTTTTTTTCGAAAATTTCGAATATCTAAGATTTTTGATTAGCGAAATTGAACTCAGCTTGCCAAGAGCTTTGAATCAAGTTTAACCACACCAATTTCCATGTAATTCAAAAAAAAATTGGGTCACGAAAACCGGGATTATCGTGTTGGGACCCAATTTTGTTCAGAATTGGACAACGGTAGTCATGATTATATTTAAATTGAAGCACTCGGCGAGCCTAATTCAATTTTCAAATTAAAAACTTTAAAAAGTTGAAATTTAGTGAACAGTTTGGGTCTCACCGCGAAAACTTAAAAACCCCTCTAACTCTGTCAGTTTTTGAGATTTTTTCATGATTTTTGGGTAGATCATTCAAAATTTTGTTACGTTTTTGAAAATAAAGTTTATTGAATAAAACATGGATTTTAAGAAAAATAAATTACCTTCCTCCACAAGAGACCACGAGTCGGTGGACGTCTCACTGTCACGACGCTCTCGTCGGGACATTATCGATCAGTTGGGATTTATGGGGAGAATTTAATTACCCAAGTAGTTGATTTATCTGAATTTACAAGAATTGAAATTATTGAGAAACCGTGTTGAGAAAAAAATCGGAAAAAAAAGAAAAAAATCTGAATTTTGAAAAAAGTAGTTCTGAAAAAGTAACCGTATCTTAAAAGGAGGCGGAGCTAAAAAGTTGTTCACTAAAAATTTGTTGGAAAATATTTGGTCAATAAACTTTCAGTTTACAACACTTTTGAGTGGTGCGCCTTTAAACTTTGGCACTTTTTTTTCCAAATTTTTTTGTTTAAATTTGTTTTTTGAAAAACTGACATAACTCCAAAGTGAACAGAGCTAGAAGCAAGTAGTCAATTAACAAATTGTAGAAAAAATATTTTCCAACAGTCTGCTAGTTAACAAATATTTCCTAGCTCCGCCCACTGTCGAGCAATGCGCCTTTAAACTCTGCCAAAATGATTAAAAATAAGTGAAAATAATCGAAAATCAGCGCGGCAGTAAAGCCATTTATAGCCGATTTTTGGCGGGAAAAAGCAGTGTAACATTGAGAAAACTGCGCAGTACAAGAGTAAATGGGTCATATGACTGTTGGCAGCTAGCTGCTGGTAGGAGAAAGACAGAGAAAGGTCATTCTTCGTAGTGGCAGCTGTAGAAGGCGGGAGAGGGGGGGGGGGGGGGGAAGGGGGATGGAGACCAGTTTGAAGGGCAGCTAGAAGCTGTCAGACTAGTGAAAGGGTCACATGGGGGGGGGAGAAAAATCAGGTGATGATTCTAGAGAAAAAGGTCATGACAATGGAACTGTCGAATTTAGTTTGGAGACAATTTTTTTTTGGGAACAATGGGTGTGTTGCAATGTGTTCTGAACTTAAAGGCGCATATCTCGGAAATGGGCGGGGTTTGGGAATCGTTTTTTTGTGAAAAAAAATTGACGTTTGACAACTTTTTTCTAGCTTTACGGAATTCTGAGATTTTCAGAGTTTCGTGAAGTAAAGAAAAATCAAAAGCAGGAGAAGCCAAGTTTAAAGGCGCATGGCTCGAAAGTGGGTGGAGCTGAGGTAAAAGTGAAAATTAACAAATTGTTGGAAATTTTGTAATAAATGATTTGTTAGTTGATAACTTTTTTTGAGCTGTGCATTTTTTTGGAGATATATGCGTTTGACAAAAATTTTGTCACAAAAGTGAAAAAAGTTTAAAAGTTTAAAGGCGCATATCTCATGTGTTAAATTGTTGGAAAATATTTTATTAACAATCTGTTAGTTGATAACTTTTTTTCTGATTTTGCCCATTTAGGAGATATTTGGAATTTCATGAGGGATAGAAAAACCACAGGCAGGAGATTCTGAGTTTAAAGGCGCACATCTCTAAAGTGGGTGGAGCTACAAAAAAGTTATCAACTAGCAAAATAATATTCAAATATTTTTCTGCATTTTGTAAGTTGGCAACTTTTTTCTAGCGTTCCTCTACGTGGAGTTACGTGCGTTCAAAATGTTTGCGGCGGGAGGGGAGAGGCTGTCTGGTAGCTAGCAAAACTCAACGAAATTAATTTTTTTTTCGAGATTACTCATCTTGAAGATGTGGGTGTCTAAATTCTTCAATTTTTTTTTTTGAAAAAAAAAATGATATATCAACTATACAAATCTAATGTAAAACGAAAATATTTTCATGACCTGTTTATTTTTTTTAAATCGATCTAAAAAAGTCAACTATAGAAGAAAAAAACAAGAAGGATGGTCAGTACACAGTTGAGATGGTCTGGGGGCCCCCTATAGATCAAAACATAAACAACTGGAGGAAGAAAAATAGTGTGATGATGGGAGAACACGGCAATATAATGTGGACGACGGCGGGAAAGTCATATGACACTTTTTTGTGATGACAGGGGAGGGGGAGGAGGTCGAAAATTAAATCGCGGATATCGAAAAAGTGAGTGGTGATATGGAAAATTGATAGTTTTGAGGTGGTAGATCACAAAATTTGCAACAATTTGATAGTTGGCATATTTTCTGTAGCTCCGCCCACTTTTGAGATATGTGCCTTTGAATTATGCACGTTTTGGACACAAAATTCAGAATTTCACGTTTAATTGAAAGGCGCTCTTCTCAAAAGTGGGCGGAGCTAGAGCAAAATTGCTATTTAACAAATTGTAGAAAAATATTTGATTATTAGTTTTTTTGTTTGAAAAATTATTCAGCTCCGCCCATTTTGGAGTTATGCGCCTTTATACCTGCGCCTTTAAACCTGGCCAGTCCTCATTTTCGAGCAGAAAAAAAAAAATTAAAGGCACATAACCAAGAAATGGGCGGAGCTAGAGAAAAGTTGCTATTTAACAAATTATTCAAAAAAATTGTGGAAAAATTTTTTGCTAGTTGACAAATTTTAAATAGCTCCACTAGTTTTTGAGATATCCCATTTTTTCAAATTTTTCAAATTTGCCAACAAAAAAAATTCAGAAAAAAAGAGGAAAATTGTCACCTGACAAATAGTAGAAAAATATTTGAATATTATTTTTTGAGCTATTAATTTTCACTAGCTCTACCCATTTCCAAAATATAGTATCTTAATAAGGCAAAAATAGTTTTTTTTTTAATTCCAAAAAATGAAGCCCGAAGAAAATCGACAACACTTTTTGCTCCAGTGAAGAAATTTGGTTTCTTTAATAAAGTATATCTCGAATATGGGCATAGCTATGCAAAAATTTCCAACTAACAAAATAATCTACACAAGTTTTCCAACATTTTCTCAGTTGCAACTTTTTTATTAGCTCCGCCCACTTCTAAGTTATGCGCCTTTAAACAAGACTCTCTGGAGCAAAATGTGATCTAACTATAAGTGCACACACATTGTACAAACTCTTTCCAAAACCATCGAAATACCTTTGGAAAGAGAAAAAAAAGTTCTTTTTTTCTTTTTTCCAGGCTCTCGAACCGGTCGTAGGGCGCCCGCGCGCTCAGTAAACATGTGAGGGATGAGGAGAGAGAGAAGAGACGCAGGTAGGAAAAGACACAAGAAAATGGTTGAAAAGTCATGTGAGTGTGAGGGTTCTTTGTGTCAATGTTTTAACTATATGCCAACACAGACTTTGGCATCACGGAAATATTATGTAAAGACGGGGGAGGGGGTTGAAAAGTTTAAAGGCGCATAACCAAGAAGTGGGCGGAGCTAGAGGAAAATTGTCAAGTAACAAATTGTTGAAAATTTTGTAAAAATTATTTTGATAGTTTTCAAATTTTTGATCACTCAACTGGTTTTTGAGATATTTGCAAGTTTTTGTAATTCTTTTTTTTTTTTTACTTGAAATGTATTTAAAAATAAAAAAGTTTAAAGGTGCATAACAAATTAGTGGGCGGAGCTAGAGAAAAATTTTCAACATAGAAATTGTTGGAAAATATTCAAATGTTACTTTGGCTGTTGACAAATTTTTGGCAACTCAAATGGTTTTTGAGATATCCCAATTTACAAATTTGCAAAAAAAAAAAAAAAAAAATTTCAGAAAAATGAACAAAACTTTAAAGGCGCATAACCAAGAAGTGGGTGGAGCTAGAAAAAAGTTGTCAACTAACGAATTGTTGGAATTTGTGTGGAAATTATTTTGTCAGTTGAAACATTTACAATAGATCCAATAGTTTTTGAGATATTTGCATGTTTTTGTAAAACTTTTTTTTGACTTAAAATAAATTTTAAAAAACGATAAAAAAAGTTTAAAGGCGCATAACCAATAAGTGGGCGGAGCTAGAGGAAAACTGTCAACACAGAAGTTGTTGGCAAATCTCTGATAACTCAAATGGTTTTCGAGATATCCAATTTACAAATTTGTCAAAAATTTTTTTTTTTTAATCCAAATTTTAAAGGTGCATAGCCAATAAGTGGGCGGAGCTAGTAGAAATCGCAAACTTGTAAAAAATTATTTTTTCGCTTCTTCAATTTTTGATAAAGCCCAATGTACAAATTGCCAATAAAATGGTTTTTTTTTCAAAGCACAAAAAAATTAAAGGCGCTCAACCAAGAAGTGGGCGGAGCTAACAAAAAGTTGTCAACTGAGAAAATGTTGGAAAATTTGTTTAGATTATTCTGTTAGTTGGCAATATTATTTTATCTTTGCCGATTTTTGAGATATGTGTCTTTAAATTTTTCAAATATCGTTTTTTTTTCAACAGAGCGAAATTGCTTTTTAATATAAAAAATTTACTCCGCCCATTTTTTGGCTTCTAGCTCTTGCGAACCGAAATTCAAAATCAAAAATTGTTGCTGGGGACCACAAAATGAATGAAAAATCCAAAAAAACCGCAAAAAAAAGAGCACAGCCGGCCGTGTGCTCTTTTCTCAACTCTCCAAGGCAGTCAGCTGAGCGCAATGGGAGGCGAATTGAGCCGTTTTCTCTCGCCACACTCTCTCATTTCTTCACACTATCTCGCTCCAAGGAAGAGCTGTGTGACGTCGCTGGAAACAGTGTGGCATCCGTTGGAGGCGCAGAGCCGCCGCCGCCGCGAATTGTTTCAAGTGACAGACAATGGCACCGGCTGCTGCTTGGGTGGGAGGAAGAAAGCGATCGGAAATCGGAGATTGATATTTTGAACTTAAAATTCTGGAAAACTATCAAAAATTTGAATTCAGAGAGTTCCATGGAGAAAACTTAAAATCACGTGGTGTCAGGCTGTCTCATTACGGTTTGATCTACAAAAAATGCGGGAATTTTTTCCAGAAAAATTGTGACGTCAGCACGCTCTTAACCATGCGAAATCAAATGAGATGTCTAAAAAGAAATTGTCCTTTTGAGCTAAAAATTACTCAATTTTTCACTGAAAACGTCCGAAATTTCAGACAAATTCCTTTTTCTGTTCGAAATTTGATTTTTTTTTCTATGTCAGAAAGCACATTTTCTAAAATTTTTTAATTCAACCAGTTGCAAGCACGCTCCAAGGAGAAAGCTTTAAAAACCTGCAATTTTCAACGAAATGTTTCAGGAAAAAAACTGAATAAACGAAGAAAATATATTATAATCTTGAATTTTCATCCGATTTTTCTTGAATTTCTACTATTTAAAAACGTTTTTAAAACCAGCAAAATCGATTGAAAATCCTTAAAACGTTTTCCAGTCGAGACCCGAGATACAAATTTCTGACATGCGCCTTAAGGCTTACTCACGCTCTTCTCGTCCGCCAATGCGCCAATGACTAATTTGCTGGCGCGTTTCTCGTGCTTTGCGCGTTTCTGAAAAGAAAAGAAAAAGAAAAAAAAAGCCAGAAAGCCCATTTCATTTTTTCATTTCTCCTAAAACCGTTTTTTTGGCAAACACTCATTGACTACCTTTCGGATCTTTGACTACCTTCCGAATTTAGAGAAAAAAACGATTTTCTAAATTTCTAAAACTCAAAATTGTAACGTCTGTTCAAAAGCTATACATACAATTTTAAATACAAATTGTAGAAAAAACACTTCGTGTCTAAAGATAGCGTAACGAAATTTCAGAAAAAATTTTAGACAAAATTTATAAATTTCAGTTCATTTTTTTACGTCAAAAAAATAGGGGAAAATAGTGGGAAAATAATAATTTTTTTACAAAAAAATGCAAATCAATTCCACATTCTAATGAGCCGTTAATTTGTCCAGTGTTCACGTATCGATCAAAGGATGCTGATAAGAATTCTGTACCCTCATTATTGAATGCCACTTCACGAACAGGAAGCTTATGTCCAGAGTATGTTCTGACAACTCGTTGACGATCATACACTTCCCATAGTTTAATCTTTGTGTCCATTGAGTAATCTACGGTTTCTTTCACTGAAAAATCATTGTTTTATTACACTGCAACTTTTTCCTCACGAGGGACGAGGAAAAGTGGTTTCTAGGCCACGGCCGAGGGGCCGACAAGTTTCAGCGGCCATTTATCTTGCTTTGTTTTCCGCCTGTTTTCTTTCGTTTTTCACCGATTTTTTTTGTTTTTTTCTTAATAAAACTGATAAATAAATATTTTGTGCAGATGCTAAAACACTTTCCAAGTAAAAAAATTATGTATTCAGTGGGCAAGCAGCGGTGAAAGTGGGCAATGTAAAATGATGGATTACGGGAATACACAACCTAAACTTTTTCTGAAACATGATACATATGCTGCTTAGATGCTGAAACTATTACCTGTACAGAGAGTGTAGATAGTTAGAGAGTGGCAGACATCCGGGACCCAAAGGGGAGGGGCGCGGGGAAGAGACGAAACGATTTACGAGGTGTCGGTTTACGGAGCATTTCTCTTGATTTTTTTTCTTTAGCGCAGACCGATTTTCTTCTAATTTCTGTTGTTTTTATCCATTTTTCTTCCTCTTTTTTTTGTTTTCTTGTAAAAAATAATTTTTTGAATAAAGATAATATGTTTTTAATGTGTTTTCTGTTTATTTTTTATGGAAAATTGAAAGGATACACCCTCACTAGCTTTTCTGCATTTTTAATCCCCTTTTTCAGCAATTTCAGGTAATTCGCCGGTTTTTTCATTTTATAAAGGTATGTTTAATTCTTATTTTATTTTTAAAAATCTAAATAAATTCTATTTTCAGTTATCCTCGCTCTTGGAACGATTATTCATCTGGCTGCGTCAGGAATTCTGGAAATGATTTTTTTAAAACAGGTTGGAATTTTTAAAGTGCCTATAAATCATAGTTTTCAAGACTTTTTTTTTTTCAATGCAAAAATTGATGGGAAAAGTAAACTTTGTCCGGAAAAGTTTTAAACTGGGAATTTATTTACAGGTGAAGCTCAGCTACGGTTGCAACTTGAGGATAACAGCTCCGAGACAACTCCATTGGCCGCAAAAGGAAATTTCAAGCAGTTTCCTTTAAGATTATTCAAAAATAAATAAATTTTTATTGAATATGTGACTTTCTTATGCTTATTTCATAGGACTTTTAATGGCCAAGAGTGAGCGCCTGAAAATTAGAAACACATGTAGCTGTCACGTCTACGTAGGAGTTCTCAGTCAGTCTATCAATTTTTCACACTTTGTGAAGTCTTCGTCGTACTCTTCGCTTTGTCCTTGGTTTGTAAATGTCTAGCGAACCGAAATATGCAAAAATCCGTGTAGATGGGAAACCACATGTTATCGAAAGAGCTCTTCTGTCGTCTCCCCAAAAACGTACGTTTGCAAAAAAGATTTATTAAAACCATAAAATACAGAAGAGCTTGATGATTGCTTCGAAGGATTCATCAATTTACCAGGCATTCCAACATCTCCAAGTGAAAAATTCTTCAAGGATGCCTGTGTGGGGACATCTTTCATCGGGAAAAATCAGTCGACTCTTGTGAAACCTGAAAGTTTAGAGGTACATAGGCGTGAAACAATAATATAATTTTTTCTTGAAATTAGAATATCTATGACAAGATGGCTCGAGAACAAGATGAAAGAGATCTGAATCTAGGGCGGGCAATCAGAACCTTGGAGCTGCTGACAAGGGATCAATGTGATGTTAAAGGAAAATATTCAAAGGATGATTTAGACGTTTCCATGGTTAATTATCTTTATGATCAAGTTGTTAATATAAAATCAGTGCTGGGAGAGCTTGCAAAAGGAACTATCTTCGATAACACCAACGATCTCGTAGCGTCGCTATTGGGAATTAGTTCTATAACAGTGTATCGCAAGAGAAAAAGGATTGGAGAAGAGAAACCTGAAAAAGAAAAGATTTCCAAGAAACAGCGAATTCTGAATATGGTAACAGATGAGCAACGCAAGGAGATTTTTGATCATGTGCAGGAATGCTTCAGAACTGACACAAATTTTACTTTATCAACTCTACTGGTTGATCTGAAGGAGAGGTTCAACTTCCAATATGGACGTTCATCACTCCACGATTTGCTCCGAGCAATGGATCTAGTTTACAAAGTCAAAACCTACAACCCAATGGTATCAGATAGAGTGGATATTGTAGCTTGGAGAGGACGGTATCTGAGGCAAATTTCAGAATTGAGAGAAGCTGGTGCCTATATCACGTTCTTTGATGAGACTTGGATTTATCACGGGATGGTCCGCAAGCATGGTTGGGACTTAAAAAACCATACGGCCTATGAACTTGCTCGTATTGGAAGTATGAGAAATCCGATTCCAGGCTTTGCCGCCGGTAGTGATAAAGGTGTTAGGGCAATTGTCCTAGCGGTTTTGACTCCATCGGGAATTCTAGAGGCCTCCATCGACGTGGTAACTTCGAAGCGTCCCGCTTCGGAACAGCTAGTTGATTATCACAAATCGATGGATTCTGAAATGTACTATAAGTATATGGAAAAGGTGCTTCCAGAAATTGTTGCAGCAGCTCCTCCAGGTCGGCAACCGGTGATGGTAATCGATAACTGTGCCATTCACAACCAAACGACGCTGAAGGCAAATAATTTTGAAAAAAAAGAGAAAGGGAGATTTTATTTAGCTCCCCACGAAAAGCTCCAAGAAGGAAGACATCACCAATTTTCTCAAAGATCAGGGAGTTGCAGTGGATCCTTCTCTTAAAAAAGATGAGCTATGGGATGAGGCCGACAGTTACATGAGAATGCATGGGGGTAGAAAGGCTTTGATGAAATACGAGGTCGATGAAATGGCTGCAAGGTTGGGAGTGCAAATCGTCAGACTTCCACCGTACCATTGTTGTCTCAATCCCATCGAGCTCATTTGGAACCAGCTGAAAAGCTTCCTGCGCAAGCATGGAAAATTTGACAGCAAACTGGAAACAGTAAGATCATTTTTACCAAATTGCTTTCAAATTTTCTGATATTAAGGTCCGTACTCAAGCGATTCAATTTCTTAAAAGCATCGACGAGGAAGCTGTGGCAAATATAATGGATCACGTTATGGATGCTGAGATTGACCTTAAGACTATTATGGATGCCGATTTTGAGCAAAATCTACGCGAGGATGAGATGGATTCGGGGGATGATGACATCAGTTTTTGATATTTTTCTTTTCAGTTCATCTCACCTCTGCAATCGACACATCGAACGCTGTTATTCTTCTAACTTTGTTTCCTGATCCTGAAAATAGAATTTATTTAGATTTTTTAAAATAAAATAAGAATTAAACATACCTTTATAAAATGAAAAAACCGGCGAATTACCTGAAACTGCTGAAAAAGGGGATTAAAAATGCAGAAAAGCTAGTGAGGGTGTATCCTTTCAATTTTCCATAAAAAATAAACAGAAAACACATTAAAAACATATTATCTTTATTCAAAAAATTATTTTTTACAAGAAAACAAAAAAAAGAGGAAGAAAAATGGATAAAAACAACAGAAATTAGAAGAAAATCGGTCTGCGCTAAAGAAAAAAAATCAAGAGAAATGCTCCGTAAACCGACACCTCGTAAATCGTTTCGTCTCTTCCCCGCGCCCCTCCCCTTTGGGTCCCGGATGTCTGCCACTCTCTAACTATCTACACTCTCTGTACAGGTAATACTTGATTTTCATAACGAGACCGCTGAAAAAGTTTTGAGGTTTTCAAAATTCAACTTTTTGTGCGAAAATCTCGACTTTTTCACCAAAAAAGTAGAATTTTGAAAAACTCAAAACTTTTTCAGCGGTCTCGTTATGAAAATCAGGTAATTTCAGCATCTAAGCAGCATATAGATCATGTTTCAGAAAAAGTTTAGATTGTGTATTCCCGTAATCCATCATTTTACAATTCCCACTTTCACCGCTACTTGCCCGCAGAATACACATTTTTTGACTTGGAAATCGTCTTGGCATCTGAAAAAAAAAATTATTTATCAGTTTTAATAAGAAAAAAAGGAAAAATCGGTGAAAAACGAAAGAAAACGCGCGGAAAACAAAGCAAGATAAATAGCCGCTGAAACTTGTCGGCCCCTCGGCCATGGCCATGGTTTCTAAACCACTTTTCCTCGTCCCTCGTGAGGAAAAAGTTGCAGTGTTATTGGGAGATTCAACATTTCAAGTGTAATATTGCGTTAGATATTCAAGATAATTTAGAAAAAATGAGCTGAAATTAGTTTTAAAGTTTTAAAAAATTCGAAAAGATGCACAAAATTTAAAAAATGGCTTATAGTTTTGGGAAGAAGTGAGCGATATTTCCCTAAAATCTTTGAAAATGTGTTTAATATTTCGTAAAGTAGTTGAATATAGCTGAAATTTTAAAAAATGATTCAAAATTGTTCAAAAACTGACAGAATAGTTTAAATGTTCAAAAAGTGGCTCAATTTAACTGAAAATTTTAAAAAATATTCTTAATTTTTAGAAAAAAGAGCTAAAACTATCTTAAATCTTTTCAAACATGATTTTAAAATTTTAAAATAAGAGCACAAAATTGCTAAAATAAGAAAAAGTTTGAAAGAAAAAAAGTCGAAATTCACTAAAATTAAAAGAATTTTTGTTGTTTTGTGTCGTTTTAGGTAAATTTTCAGTACACAAATTTGATTAAAATCTGCCGAAATCGCATAGTTCGACAAATTGCAGCTTAATTTTGCATTTTTCCTGAATTCTAAAGCGGTCTTCTTGGCTTTTTGGGCTCCTTTGAGCCAAATAATCAAGAATAAACTCGTACAATGAAGCGTGGAGCTCTCTTCAGCCATATGCTCACTATCCTCCTTCTCTTTCTTCAATCTTCTACTCTTTTCTTGACCCTTCTTCACAATTTCATCCATTTGTTTCTGAAGTTCTGGTGTTGGTTTTGCGACAGTCTTTTCATCAACATATCGACTCCATGGACCACTATATCCATCAATATCTGCCGAATCATCATTTCCAACGCGTTTTCTCTGCTCTCCACCAGTCTTTTTTGATTCAAAAAGTGAAACTCCTTTCTCGGCTTCTGCTTTTTTGACGTCTCCCACGAAGCGAGTTGTTCCGAATTGCTCTGATTTAAAATGATTCACTGGCCCAGATTCTGGCTTGAAGAGCTGATCAAATTTTGGATTTGATTTAATCTCTTTAGTCTTTGGATCGACAATCGCTACTTGTCGAATTGCACTTTTTGACTCAACGTCCGGAGCAGTGACGATGGCTCTTTCCAGCAATGCCGATGATTTCCCTTTTGCGATCTGATCCATACTGACGTCATTATCTGAGTGTTCACTGTCGCTATACGCTTGTAGCGCATCCATTTTTGATTTGTTTGAGTTGCTGAAAAAAAAAACAATTAAAAAAAATAATTTAAATTATTAAATTTAAATTTCACGTCTATTCTCGAGAAAACGGAGACATTTCTCATTTCAAATACAGAGAAAAACTACAACAAAAAATGGACAAATACCAGCCCCATTTGTGCAGTTTTGCCTATTTTTTGGTGTAATTAAGCAAACAATCGGTTCAAATTGAATTCATAGACTTTCACTCTTTGTTATCTCCATTAAAACACAGAAAAAACTATGAAAAATCACTCAAAAATACGAAAAATCGCCTAAAAATGCCGAAAAGCAAGAAATTAATTATTTGGTTGTCCGAGAGGATTACACACGAGGGGGCGCTCATTTGCGCGCGAAATTCAAATTAGATGAACGAAGAGATTTTTTTTGGCACTTTGAAGGCTCATAACTTCCACACATCGACTTGTAAGAGCATAGAGAATGTTTTTAAGCATAGTCTCAAATTTGACTACACCACCTTTAAAGTTTTTATCACCAGAAACCTGTAAATTTAATCTTAAAGCGCTCAAAACAATTTTCCAGTCGAGACCCGCTGCACAAATTCCTCATATGCGCCTTTAAAGCTTACTGTACATTCCATTTAATTTCTCATCGACTTTTCCAATTTCGCGCCCCGATTTTTATGCAAATTCGGCGCGTAAAAGTGCATTTTTTCTCAAATTTATTCGTTTTTCATTTTATTCAAATTTTTTATCACCAGAAACCTGTCAATTTTCCCGCAATCAATCACTTTTCCGCCATTTTCCTCAAAAATTCCTCCCAAAATGCATTTTCACTCTGTTTTTCTGGAAAAACCTGCACAGAAATTAGTACGTTCTCAAGTACACGTTGAGTTAGTCTCAAAAATTTCGCAATTTTTGAAGAATGGAGGAAATGAGGCAAAAAACAGGGCGGGGGTGCCATTTTTGTCAACAAAAATAGTGTTACGCCACTGGTTTTCGGTGTTTTATGTGTTTTTTCACGTGTTTTTTGGTGTGTTTTTATAGAAAAATGTGAAGTTTTCAGGGTTTTTTGTTATAAAAATAGACGATTTTCACTGTTAGAAATAAATAACGGAACAAATGCGCTTTTTTCTGGAAACATACGATCTCCCCTGTAGTTTTTGACTGAAAAGATCCCGCATTTCTTCAATTTTAACTGAAAAATCGATTTTCTCATCAAAAATCGAAAAATTGATTTTTTAAACAACAAAATTTGGGTAAAAATATCAATTTTTAAAAATTTCCAACGTTTTGTGGAAAAAAACATTTTCTCAAATTTTGAGGTAAATCAACCCAAAAAATCTGAAATTTTCAGTTAAAAAAATCAGTTTTCAGTTTCAAAACTGGAATTTTTCCCAAAAAGCTGAAAATTTCCAGTTTTTTTCACTGAAAACTTCAGAAATCTTTCAAATTTTCTGAATTTCACGTAAGAATGATAAATTTCAAACCAAAAATTGTCTCAAAAAGCTGTAAATTTGCAAATTTTTCACTCAAAATTTGCAAATTCACACCTTTAAAATATCTAATTTCACTGCAACTTTTTCCTCACGAGGGACGAGGAAAAGTGGTTTCTAGGCCATGACCGAGGGGCCGACAAGTTTCAGCGGCCATTCATCTTGCTTTGTTTTCCGCCTGTTTTCTTTCGTTTTTCACAGCTTTTTCCCGTTTTTTCTTATTAAAACTGATAAATAAATATTTTTTGCAGATGCTAAAACAATTTCCAAGTAAAAAAAGTGTATTCAGTGGGCAAGCAGCGGTGAAAGTGGTCAATGCAATATGATGGATTACGGGAATACAAAACCTAAACTTTTTCTGCTGAAACTACCTGATTTTCATAACGAGACCGCTGAAAAAGTTTTGAGGTTTCCAAAATTGAACTTTTTGTGCGAAAATCTCGACTTTTTCACCGAAAAAGTTGAATTTTGGAAACCTCAAAACTTTTTCAGCGGTCTCGTTATGAAAATCAGGTAGTTTCAGCATCTAAGCAGCATATGTATCATGTTTAAGAAAAAGTTTAGGTTTTGTATTCCCGTAATCCATCATATTACAATGCTCACTTTCACCGCTGCTTGCCCACTGAATACATAAATTTTTTCACTTGGAAATTGTTTTAGCATCTGCAAAAAGTATTTATTTATCAGTTTTATTAAGAAAAAAACGGGAAAAAGCTGTGAAAAACGAAAGAAAACAGGCGGAAAACAAAGCAAGATAAATGGCCGCTGAAACTTGTCGGCCCCTCGGCCATGGCCTAGAAACCACTTTTCCTCGTCCCTCGTGAGGAAAAAGCTGCAGTGAATTTTTCCAATTCCCCGCCTAAATGAAGTGTTCAATTTGATTAAAAAAGTGTCCCGTATCTCCCCCCTATTGACATATACACTCTTAATATCTCTGCGTCTCTCACTCTCTCACTCTTCATCCGATTTCTCTGCTACTCTCTTGTTTTTCCATACTCTCTCTCTCTCTCTCTCGAGTACCGCTCTTGTTTCTGTTCGACACAGACAGACTCTGGTGACTGACCTCTTTTTATTATTAGTTTTCTCCCGGTTTTTATCAATTTTAGGTAGAAAAATACCGATTTTTGATATGTTTTTTAGTGGAAATTCGAGAAAAATCGGCTGAAAAATGGTTTTTTTTTGAGGAAAAATCGCAAATTTCCATTTTTTAGCTCCGTTTTTTCGATATTTTGTCCAAAAATCACAAATTTCCATCCAAATTTTGTGATTTTTTGTATGCCAATTCAGTTTTTTTTTGCATAAAAACTGTAATTTTCAACCAGAAACCATTTTTTTTTCTCGGTTTTTATTAATTTTAGGTAGAAAAATACGTTTCTAACAGTTTTTCAGTGGAAAATCTAGAAAAATTGGAGAAAATTTTTAAAAAAAAATATTTTTTTCTCAATAAATCGAATTAAGGAAGTAATTTTTTCCTAAATTCCATTTTTAGGCCATTTTTTCGATAAATTTGAGGCGAAAAGTGGTTTTTCTGAAGTTTTTTTTCAGACTTTATGGGAAATTTGATTAAAAAAAGTGCTTTTTCAAGGTTTTTTCGAAATTTTAACAATTTTCGAGAAATTTGAGGCGAAAAAAGTGATTTTTAATTAAATTTCTCCGATTTTCCAGAGAAAAAGCTCAGAAAAACGTGATTTTTTAATGTTTTTCATTATATTTTTAAATAAAAACTCAATTTTCTCCTTAAAATTACGATTTTGCTCGAATTTTCCGGTAAAAACGGGCGGAAACTTTTAAATTTACAAAAATCAATAAAAATACCGTGTTTTTGTGTAGTTTTTCCCCCAATTATTTTTGTAAAAAGTAGAATTTTTCACTAAAAATTTGAAAAATTCAAACTTCCCGCCAGAAAACAAATGCAATTTTTTTCACATTCTGTTCCCATTTTCACAAGTGTTCTGACTCATAAAAAAATGCGCCAAAATGTTACACTTTTTCACTGCTGCAGCACACTAGTTTCCGCCCGTTTTTACCGGATTCGAGCAAAATCGTAATTTTAAGGAGAAAATTGAGTTTTTATTTAAAAAATATAATGAAAAACATTAAAAAATCACGTTTTTCTGAGTTTTTTCTCTAAAAAATCGGAGAAATTTAATGAAAAATCACTTTTTTCGCCTCAAATTTCTCGAAAATTGTTAAAATTTCGAAAAAAAACCTTGAAAAAGCACTTTTTTCATCAAATTTCCCATAAAGTCTGAAAAAAAACTTCAAATTTATCGAAAAAATGGCCTAAAAATGGAATTTAGGAAAAAAATTACTTCTTTAATTCGATTTATTGAGAAAAAAATATTTTTTTAAAAAAATTTTCTCCAATTTTTCTAGATTTTCCACTGAAAAACTGTTAGAAACGTATTTTCTACCTAAAATTAATAAAAACCGAGAAAAAAAAAATTGGGTTCTGGTTGAAAATTACAGTTTTTATGCAAAAAAAAAACTGAATTGGCATACAAAAAATCACAAAATTTGGATGGAAATTTGTGATTTTTTAACAAAATATCGAAAAAACGGAGCTAAAAATGGAAAAATTTGCGATTTTTACTTTAAAAATCCATTTTTCAGCCGATTTTTCTCGAATTTCCACGTAAAAATAGAGAAAAATAGTTTTTTTAAAATCAAATTTTGCCATTTTTACTCTAAAAATTCATCGAAAAACCGATTTTTTTCGAATTAATGCTCAAAAACGGCGAAACAATTTGAAAAATACAAATTTGATATTTTTGAGTGGAAATTCGAGAAAAATTGGCAAAAAAATGTATTTTTTTGATTTAAAATCGCAAATTTCCATTTCTGCCTTCTTATTTTTGATATTTTGTCCAATTTTTGTGGTTTATTTGTGCAAAAATTCACGGAAAAACAGTTTTCTGAGCAAATTTAAAATTTTTTGCGATTTTTTTACAAAAAATCCATTTTTCAGCCGATTTTTCTCGAATTTCCACGTAAAAATAGAGAAAAATAGTTTTTTTTTTAAATCAAATTTTGCCATTTTACTCTAAAAATTCAACGGAAAACCGATTTTTTTCAAATCAATGCTCAAAAACGGCGAAACAATTTGAAAAATACATATAACAACAGTTTTAAAAGCAAAATTTGTTATTTTTGAGTGGAAATTCGAGAAAAATTGGCTAAAAAATGTATTTTTTTGATTTAAAATCGCAAATTTCCATTTCTACCTTCTTATTTTTGATATTTTGTCCAATTTTTGTGGTTTTTTTGTGCAAAAATTCAATGTTTTTTTTTACAAAAACTTCAAAAAAAAAAAAAGAAAAAAATACTTTTATCGTCTCAATTCCTCTAATTTTCTCAATAAAAATATTAGGTCTCCAAATAAGTTCCGGGTCAAAAATCATAACTTTGTTCGCTGTGTATCGATTTTTATGAAACTGTGGGAATTTATGTTATCAACCATGTTCTTTCATTTGACAATAGTCACAAAATTTTTTGGCCGTCCGAAGTGCCCTAACTCAGAGCCATTTTTTTCAGACATTTTTCAGATCTCGCTTCTTTTCAGCTTTGAATTGAGGTTTGTGTGCGGATTTTGCTTAGTTTAGTACACAATGTAAGAAAACAAAAAAAGTTTGGAAAAAAATCCGTCCAAAAAAATTTTTGTCGAAAATTCTTGATTTTTCATACAAAAATGATGTAACCAAGTGTAAACTATTTTTACACATATAAAACATATAAGTTTAGTTCGGTACACTAAAATGATAATAGAAAATATAATTTTTTCGGATAATTTTTGAGTTTTTTAAATATTTCTTGAGATTCAAATTTCAAACTCAAATGATTTTTATGTTTAAAAATAGTTTACACTTGGTAACATCATTTTTGTATGAAAAATGAAGAATTTTTGACAAAATTTTAAAAAAAGATTTTTTGACGACCAACCAAAAAAAATTTTTTTGGATGGATTTTTTTCCAATTTTTTGTTGTTTTCTAATAATGTATTTTAAACATAGCAAAATCCGCACACAAACCTCAGTTCAAAGCTACAAAGAAGCGAGATCAGAAAAATGCCTAAAAAAATTGGCTCCGAGTTAGGACACTTGGGGTGGTCAAAAAATTTTGTGACTATTGTCAAATGAAAGATCATGGTTGATAACATAAATTCCCAAAGTTTCATAAAAATCGATACACAGCGAACAAAGTTATGATTTTTGACCCCCGGAACTTATTTGGAGACCTAATAAATATATTAAAAATTAACTAAAAGTTATCTTTTTGAGCAAATTTTCAATCAAAAACTCCAAAAAAAAACGAAGAAAAAAAATTACTTTTATCGTCTCAATTCCTCTAATTTTCTCAATAAAAATACTCAAAATTTCACCCCTTTTTTCAGCAAAAAAAAATGGAAACAACTCCTCAAAACGAGCACAATGAGCATCAACAGCAGCAACACGCTGGTCACGTGGAAGACGTGCTTTTGCCAAAAGAGCCACAAGCAGTTCGAGTCGTTGAAGTTGTTGAGGATACGGATCATTCGTTCGAATTGAACACCGAATTACTCGAGAAAATCCTGTTGGACCCGAAAGTCGCCGATAAAAAGGTAGAAAAACTGGTGGCAAAAATGGGGAAAAAAAGACAAAAAATTCGGCTCTATAATTGGCTAAATTATGCCAAAAAAAGCGTGAAAATCTCGAAAAACTGGCAATTTTTCGCTGAAAATGCATAGAAATTGCTGAAAATTTATGGAAAAAACATATAATTCGTAAAAAAAACTCGGAAATTTCATTTGAAACATATTTAAAATATGCCTGAATATCCCGAAATAGAAAATAAAATCAGAAAATTGCTTAAAATTTCAGAAAAAGTGCCAAAAAATGCCAATTTTTCACAGAAAATGCATAGAAATCGCCAAAAATTTATGGAAAAACTAATAATTCGTAAAAAAATATCGGAAATTTTATAAAAAAAGTATTTTAAATATGCCTGAATATCCCGAAATAGAAAATAAAATCTGAAATTGATTAAAATTTCAGAAAAAGTGCCAAAAAATGCCAATTTTTTCCAAAAATCTCGAAAAAATGCCAATTTTTCACTGAAAATGCATAGAAGTTGCTGAAAATCGCCAAAAATTTATGGAAAAACTAATAATTCGTAAAAAAATATCGGAAATTTTATTAAAAAAGTATTCAAAATATGCTTGAATTATCCAGAGATGGGAAATAAAATCTGAAATTGATTAAAATTTCAGAAAAAGTGCCAAAAAATGCCAATTTTTCACTGAAAATGCATAGAAATTGCTGAAAATCGCCAAAAATTTATAGGGAGAAAAAAAATTTTTAATTTAAGAAAAATTTCTGAAAATTTCAGTTTTTTTTTGGCATTAAAAATGCTCATTTTTGAGCAATTTTCAGCTAGTTTCAGCGGTTTTTTGCTCAAAATTTTAATTATTTTTTTCCAGGTTGCCGTAATCGGAGTTGCCGGTGCATATCGTAAAGGAAAATCCTTCCTTTTAAACTTTTTCCTTCGTTATTTGACATGGAGATCGAAAGCTGATAAGGTTATGGGAGGTATAATATATTTTATTGTTTTTTTTTTAATAAAATTGAAAAAACAACTAATTTTTAACTGGAATTTTTAACTGGAGTCGATGGACGGCTAGTTTTGGTTTAAAAAAATTAAACATCTCGCCGTCCATCGACTTTTAAACACCTTAATCAAGTTTAAAACGCAATAAGATCAACTTGTAAACTCAAAATTTGACGGTGATTTCAAAAAAAGTTAGTTTCCAGCCGCTACGACATTGACAAGTCGGTAAAATGTCAGATTTTAGCTAAGTTTAGACCATTTTTTTGAGCCGTCATAACTGTTTTTTTTTGAGAAGTTTTCAAAAAGTTTCATTATGAAATTCGGTGTTTTCAGACAATTTTGAGTCTAATAAAGAAATTTCAAAAAAAATTCAACTACACCACCTTTAATACAGTTGTGATGTAGTTTTTCTACACTTTTTAAAAAAATTTTCCGCCACTACTTGAATAACCCCGTAAATCGGTACAAGCGCTACTACAGTAGTAATTTATAGAATTACTGTAGTCGAGATATATTTTGCGCGTCAAATATGCTGTGCGTAGTACGCATTCTCAGAGTTGTGTGGTGTTCCCGTAATAATATTATCGATAAAAATCCATTTTTGCAGAAGTGGAACTCGACAATTCTCAATGGATGTCGCCAAATTCTCCATTATCCGGATTCTCGTGGCGTGGTGGAAGTGAACGTGATACTAATGGAATACTTATTTGGAGTGAACCATTCATTATGAAGGATAAAAATGGAGAGGAGGTGCCGAATTTTATCTATAAAAAACGTTTAAAAAATCTAGAACTTCCATGTAGTCCCCCCCCCCCCTACATGCCTGACCTTAAGGCGACCTCCGCCTGCCGCTTGCCGTATGCTAAACATCCGTTTTTTCATATCAATTTGATCTTCATCAAATTGATTAGAAATTTTGAAAATTTACGTAAAAATGTTTGAAGAAAAAAAAAGAGACGAAAGGCAGGCGTCAGGCCCTGAAACGGTGCCTGCCTACCATGGAAACTCTGAAAATATGTTTTAAAGGTGGGGTACAGAAATTTTTTTGCTTTTTTAGACCCAAAATGGTCCAAAACTACCAAATTTCGTAATGAGACGTTCTGAAAATTTTTCAAAAAAAAGTTATGGTCGCTCAAAGTTTCGGAAAAAATGGCCCATTTTAGCTAAAATCTCAGATTTTGGCAACTTCTCGGTGTCACAGCGATTGGAAATTAATTTTTATTTGATTATCATCCTTTAATGCATGTTTTGGCATTTTATTACGTGTTATTTCGTTGATTGAGATGGTTTTTTGGTCGATGGGGACGCAAAATTGTATCATATTTGTGCCCGCCGCATCGACCGAAAAACCATCTCAGCCAACGAAATAACATTTAATAAAGTGCCAAAATATGCATTAAATGATGATAATCAAATAAAAATTAAATTCCAACTGCTGCGCGACACCGAGAAGTTACCAAAATCTGAGATTTTAGCTAAAAATGGACCGTTTTTTCCAAAACTTTGAGGGGTCATACCTTTTTTTTTTGGGAAATTTTCAGAACGTTTCATTACGAAATTTGGTAGTTTTGGGCCATTTTGGGTCTGAAAAAGCAAAGTCTCAAATTTCGGTACTCCATGTTTAAATTTGAAATTGTGTGTGAAATTTGATCGAATATATTATTATTCATTCAAAATTTGCATAGAATATTGATTTTCTCGCTGCAGCAGTATCTCTCTAAAATTCGCTTTTTCCACAGATTGCCGTTCTCCTTATGGACACACAAGGAGCATTTGATTCACAATCGACTGTCAAGGATTGTGCTACGATTTTCGCACTTTCCACTATGATTTCCAGTGTTCAGGTATCAAAAAAAACTAGAAAACTACAAAAATTTTACTCTAAATTACAGTTTTATATTGATAAAATTCGCGTAAAAACTACACAAAAAAATTATGAATTAATACAAAATCAGTTTTCCTAACGAAATTTGCTGATTTTTCAGTAGAAAAAACGCTTAAAATGCAGAAAGTTTGTCCGGTAGATGCAAGAATTTCTAAACAAAAAACCCCCTTTTTTTCGGGAAACCAACGAAAATGCTGAGAATTGTTAATTTTTAATTTTAAAATCTATATTTTGTAGTTAAAATTCAATTTGTTTCACTAAAATTTGATTTATCTGTTGCAAAACATTCGAATTGACTACATTAGGCAAAAAACCTTGAAAAAATCACTCAAAACGAAGTCGAAGTGCCAACTTTGTTAGAAAAATTGCAAAAAAAATGTCTGGAAATTGCTGAAACAGGCAAAAGTGTCGTGAGAATGGCTCAAATATGTCTAAAAAAGATAATTATACTAAAGAAGAGAATTTTCGAGAGAAAATCAGCATTTTTCTCAATTTCCAGATCTACAATCTGTCGCAAAACATTCAAGAAGACGACCTACAACATCTTCAACTTTTCACCGAATACGGACGTTTGGCATTAGAAGATTCAGCCTCAAAACCCTTCCAATCGCTTCTTTTCCTCGTTCGTGATTGGTCATTCCCGTATGAAGCGGAATTCGGATTTCAAGGAGGGCAACGTGTACTTGATAGACGTCTTGAGGTGATTTTTACGCTGAACATCAGTTGAAAATCCGGCACTGCAACCTTTTCCTCACGAGGGACGAGGAAAAGTGGTTTCTAGGCCATGGCCGAGGGGCCGACAAGTTTCAGCGGCCATTTATCTTGCTTTGTTTTCCGCCTGTTTTCTTTTGTTTTTCATCGATTTTTTCCGTTTTTTCTTATTAAAACTGATAAATAAATACTTTTTGCAGATGCTAAAACAATTTCCAAGAAAAAATCATGTATTCAGTGGGCAAGCAGCGGTGAAAGTGGGCAATGTAAAATGATGGATTACGGGAAAACAAAACCTAAACTTTTTCTGAAACATGATACATATGCTGCTTAAATGCTGAGACTACCTGATTTTCATAACGAGACCGCTGAAAAAGTTTTGAGGTTTTCAAAATTCAACTTTTTGTGCGAAAATCTCGACTTTTCACCAAAAAAGTTGAATTTTGGAAACCTCAAAACTTTTTCAGCGGTCTTGATATGAAAATCAGGTAGTCTCAGCATTTAAGCAGCATATGTATCATGTTTCAGAAAAAGTTTAGGTTTTGTATTCCCGTAATCCATCATTTTACATTGACCACTTTCACCGCTGCTTGCCCACTGAATACATATTTTTTTACTTGGAAATCGTTTTGGCATCTGCAAAAAATATTTATTTATCAGTTTTAATAAGAAAAAACGGGAAAAAGCTGTAAAAAACGAAAGAAAACAGGCGGAAAACAAAGCAAGATAAATGGCCGCTGAAACTTGTCGGCCCCTCGGCCATGGCCTAGAAACCACTTTTCCTCGTCCCTCGTGAGGAAAAAGTTGCAGTGAATCCGGCAATTTCCCTCATTTTATGGCTAAAACATCACATTTTCAAAATTTCAGGTGTCCGAAAAGCAGCACGCGGAGCTCCAACAACTTCGTCAGCACATTCGTTCGTGTTTCGAGGATATTCGATGCTTCTTGATGCCTCATCCCGGCCTTAAAGTTGCCACAAATCCGAATTTCGACGGAAAACTCGTTGGTAAGTTGTGCAAAAATTCAGAAAAAAAACGGAAGTTATTCACGAAAAAACGAGGATTTTGCATTTGGAAATCATGAAAGTCAGTCAGATTCTGAAGTAGAAGATTTGTGAAAAAAGCGCTGAAAAGCACCAAAAATTGCGTGTTTTTTTTTCAAATTTTCTGACCAAGCAGGCAAAAAAAATTACAATTTTATGTTCGAAATTTTCATTGAAAAGTGAAAAACAATAGTGAAATCCGAAGATTTTCAGTCAAAGATCTCATTTTTCCAGATATCGAGAATGAATTCCAGCAACAACTCGGCGTAATGATCCCAAGGCTTTTGGATTCACACGCTCTCGTTCATAAGGAGATTAACGGTCAAAAGATGACGTGCCGGGAGCTTCTCGAGTACTTTAAGGCTTATATGCACATTTTCAGAGGTAAAATTGACAGAAAAACTGATTTTTTAATGTGAAAAATATTGAAAATTAGACTAAAGCCATGTGGCGCATCTGTAAAAATGTTCAAAGGAGAATTAATTCAAAACTTCCAAGAAAGCCAGAAATCCAGAAAAATCACAAAAAAAAACTTAAAAATTGAAAAATTATACTTTAAAAATCGAGATTTTGCAATTTCTTCCAAAATTTGAACTTCGACCAATCATCGATTCGCTCCGCCCACTTTAGCAGAGTTCAACTGCGCTGATTGGTCGGAGAGTTCATATTTTGGAGGGAGATTTGTAAAAATTGAAAAAGTGCGTTTTTTTTTTCGTTTTGGGAATTTTCTTAGTTTCTGAATATTTTGGATTTTTTGAAGTAAAATCCACAGTCATAATTTTTAAATGAACTTTTTTTTTACAGATGAATTTTTCTATTAAAAATCTGGGAAAATTTAGATTTTTGCGGGTTTTTTGGAAAAATATTTGCATTCACAGAAATCTGAAAATTTTAACAGAAAAATGTGTATTTACAATTTTCTAAGCTGAAACACTGAAAATTAATTTCCCTTTAGGCCAAGACCTCCCGGAGCCAAAATCCATGTTAATGGCCACTGCCGAAGCGAACAACTTGGCCGCTGTCGCCTCTGCTCGTGCAGTTTATCAACGAGAAATGGAAGAAGTTTGTGGTGGAGATACCCCATATATGTCTACAAATGAGCTCTTGGAGCATCATGATCGAGTGAAGAATATCGCGATTCGCGAGTTTAGAAATGCTCGGAAGATGGGCGGTGTGGACTTTTCGATGCAATTCTTGGAACGGTTGGAATCTGATTTGCAGGTAATTTTGTAGTCCGGGGCCTAAAGGTTTGAAGCATGACGTGCTTGAAAATGCTCAAAAAATTTTGCATGAAATCCAATTCAAACCATTTTTTATTTTAAGTTGAAAAAGTTGTTTTTTTTTTCATAAAATTAGTTTAAAAATATAACTTCAAAAAGATTTCATTGAAAAGCCTATCAAACCGTAAATTTACATAGAACTCCCCGTAAATCCACTCAGTACTCCCGTAAATTTACATTTACCCTCCGTAAATCCACATTTTTGTCCCGTAAATCTACACAGTAATTCCCGTAAATCCACATGTTCACCCCGCAAATCTAAACAGTACTCTCCGTAAATATACATGTTCACTTCGTAAATCCACATTTTCGTCCCGTAAATCTACACAGTAATCCCCGTAAATGTACATGTTCGATTCGTAAATTCACACAGTACTCCTGTCATATCGTCCGTCGTTAATTTCAATTTTTGCCGAAAAATGCCTAAAATTTTTTAAAACAGAAATTTTGGAAATTCATTAAAACGTTTAGAAATTAAAAACAAAACAAAAACATATTTTCTAAAATAAGTGCTCCCGAAAATAGAAAAAAATGTTAAAAAATTTAATTGATTGTTTTAATCAATTTTTTAAAATTTTAATTAGAAACACATATTATAGAAAAAAAAACGATCGCACAAAAATAAACAACGACGCAACGACACTCCGCTGTTTTTAAGCCCCGCCCACGATTTCATTTGCACTGCGGCCGCCACATTTCAGGGCAAATGAAATCGTGGGCGGGGCTTAAAAATAGCGGAGTGTCGTTGCGTCGTTGTTTATTTTTGTGCGATCGTTTTTTTTTCTATAATATATAAACATATAATTTTCTTTTAAAAAATCAAAAAATTATAATTTGTCTTCTTCTTTCAGGAATCATACGAAAACTATCTGAAAGTGAATAACGGAAAGAATCTGTTCAAATCAATGCGTACTCCGACAGTTTTGGTCACCTTGATGATAATCGACTACATTTTCCAAGAGTTCTTCCAATTAATCGGACTCGATTTCATTGCCGGCCTCTGCTCTTCAGTACTCTGTCTTGTGATTGGAGCTCTCGGCGTCTGGGCTTATTCTCGTTATTCTGGACATCTTCGTGAGGCTGGTGGATATGTAAGTTTGAAAAAATGGAAAAAAACGTTGTAATTTTCCGATTGGAAATTTTTATTAAAACTTTAAAATTGAAACAAAAAAATTTCGGGAAATCTAATTTTTAAAAGTTTTTTATCGAAAATTCCGAATATTCCAATCTTTTCCAATTTTTCGAATTTTTATAAAATTAGAAATTTTTGTTCTTCGTAAATATTTTTGGAGACTAAATTTTAGCTGAACAAATTAAAACCTTGAAAATTGAAATTTTATTTATTTTTTTCGGAAAATCGAATTTTTTGAACTTTTTAAAAGTTTCAATAAAACTCTGTTTTTTCGAAATTAATATATCCCAATTTTTCGAATTTTCTATAAAATCAAGAAAAAATTGAAATTTTTTTCTGAAAAAAATTCACATTTTCGGAAAATCAAATATTCTTCAATTTTTGTGCAAATCTTCCGATTGTTAACAGAAAAACAAGATTTCAAAAAAGTCGAAATTTTCCAGATTTTCCGAATTTCTCCCAAAAAAACTACAGTAACCCTCTCCCGTTTTAAAGGTTGACGACGCTGTGACATATGTTTGGACCAATTTCATCTCGCCAAATGCTAATCACTTGGGACCACTTGGCGGTGCGATTCAAATGGGAGAAGCTCTCGGAGCAGGAAATCGAACTGCAAATGCGACGGCGGCCCCCGGAGCCGCTGATGGACTCAGAAAACGGCATTAGATCAATTATTGCTTTTTCCACTGAATTTCTCCCCTCAAATGACCAATTTCTTCTCGTTTTCCCCATTTTTTTCCTAATTTTTTCGACCCCAAAACTCCTCATTTCTATTGTACTTTTTCTCCTCAGCCAACATACTCTTTTTTTTTTCGTTATTCCTTCATGTGTGTGTGTGTATTTAGAGTTTAAATGAAATACAAGTAACTTTAATTGAAACCAATGTTACAAGCGTTCACAATTTGTGGGGTGTGTTGCGGTTGCGTTGCGGTTGACCTTTAGTTGTTTTTTAATGAGACTATTTTAGGTTAGTAAAATTAGAAACGTTTGAAAACTAGCCTATTGAAGTTGGAAAAATTTCAAGTTTTAGCTGCTCAACGCGGTCGCGTCGCGGTTTATTCTTAAGTTTTAAAGGATTGTAACTTGGCTCATAGTGGTGCAAATCTGCTGAAATTTGAAGAACGTGTAAACCAAAATTATTTATACAGAACAATTATATGATTGTACAAAAGAAATAAGATTATTCTATGCAAGAAAAACTGAAAATGCCAAACTTAAAGCTCTTAAAACATTCGGAGTCTCCTCCAAATTGTCTAAGTAAATTACAAATCAAAAAAGTTATTCTCCACAACAACAGTACGCCACACAGGATACCAAACAAAAACCTGTCATGAAAATTGCTCCAATCGCGATAATCACGGCGGGTACTACCTGCAAATTCACGTGGTGCCAAGCTGTCCCATTACGTTGTGATCCACAAAAAAATGCGGGAATTTTTTGCCCAAAAAGTATGTGACGTCAGCACGTTCTTAACCATTCGAAATCAGTTGAGAACTCTGCGTCTCTTCTCCCGCGTTTTTTGTAGATATATGTACGTAGGTCAAACCGAAATGAGACATTCTGGCACCACGTGCAAATTGGAAATTGGAAATCAAATAGTTAACATTTATGTTACCTGAGTTCGTAGGCAGCATTCGTTTGCACAACATTCGAAGTAGTATATGAAATTACTGGGGCCTGAATATGAAAAGTTAGCTACACTGGGAGCCGAGATAGACAGCTTCAAAGTTTCAGGTCAAAATAAAGTGACTGTAACTTAGGCCAATCTTTGCTATGTTTAAAGGGGGAGTACAGTCTGGGGTTTCGCCCGAAAGAATGTTCTAGGTTTTTTTTTTTAATGATTTTTTTTTATTTTGAAAAAAAATTAAAAGGTCTGAATTATGTTTGAATTCCCGCGCAAAATAGTGACGATTATCGATTTTCAGGCCAATTTTAAAGTTTCAGCAAGTTTCTCTCCGATTACCAAGTTTTTTTACGGAAGAATGTTTTCAAATTATAGAACAAAAAATTTAAGAAAACCAATCCGTAAACCATAATTTTACACTCATTTGCGCGGGAATTCAAAAATAATTCAGCCCTATTTTATTTATTTTCAAAATTATGTTCTGTCATTTAGGGCAAAAAAACCCCACAAACAATATTCCTCCTTTAAGAAAAAATCATGTGCCTGAATCTGAAATTTCGAGATGAATACAGTGTATTTTTCTGCACTTCTACGGCTTTAAAGGAGGGTGAATTCATACGAAATGGTCTCGCCACGCGTTCCAAAAAATCAATAGATGACGTGTGGCGAGACCATTTCTCATAAATGCGCCCACCTTCAAAGTCGTCATCTCGAAATTTTTCCAACAAAAAAACCCACAATTTAACGGATTCCCACTAGTATCGTTGCATTTTTCACTTGAAGCAAATAATTCAAAACTGGAGCATACTCCGATCAAAATGAAAAATAAAATAATCTGAATCGAAAAATTAACACCTAATTACGTCCAATGCTTACCCGAAACAATACATATTGAAATTTGATGAAAATATGGAGCATGACAGATGACTATTCAAAATGTACGCTGAGGAAAGAGTGGGCACATTGAAAGTAAATAAAATAGAAATAACTGATAAGAATATGGTTTGATGTTTACTGAATATGTCACATGACGCATCATAGATAATCAACTATTTAGTTTATTCCTAAGATATTTCAGATTTTTTAGATCACTGATTGTGAGCACGGTTTCACATTTTGAGTTATTTTTTTGCATTTCCAAAATGAAGTCGCAAATTTTGCACATAAAATACATGAAAACTCATAAGTTTCTTTTTATTCTGATAAGAAAAATGACAGTTGAGCGACTATATTATTTCATTGAGAGTTAAAATGGTCAGTTTCGAAATTAAAAATCGATGATATGAAATTTGGAATTTCCTATTGGAACTGATTTTCGGACTTCTTAATGAAACTTATGTGGTTTGCAAGAAGAAACAATGCCGAAAATTTTATATGAAACTCTGGCAAATGTATGGAAATCAGGGGCACTTTACCGAAAAAAAATTTTGCCGAACGGTAATCTCCGGTTTGCCGATTTGTAGGAAATTATCAATTCGCCAATGTGCCGATTTGCCGGTTTGCCGTCTGCCGGATATCAATTTGCCGGAAATTTTTTTGAGGGTTTTTTAAAAGACGGAAACACTTAAAACTGTGCCTTTTTGAAATTTGTTTCCCGTTTTCTTTAGATGTTCTCAAAGAATCCTTTTTTTTCAAAACAGATGTAGGGCATTCATAAGAGACGAAAAAGTTTGCCGGTAAAACTTGTGAAATTTCCAGTATAAATGTGCAATGCAATTGGCCTAAAATTTTCGGCAATTGCCGTTTTTCCGGCAAATTGCCGATTTGCCGAATTTGCCGGAAATTTGAAAACCGGCAATTCGCTGATTTGTCAGGAAATTGTAATTTTTCAAGTCTGCCGTTTGCCGGAAAAAGTTTGTAAATTATATTTCAATCAGTTTCCATTCTTTTTTGTGTCATGGTTCAAAAAGGTTTATATTGAATAAGTACCGAAATTTGTAATAATAGTAATTTATCAAGCGTTTGGAGATTTTTTTTCAAACATTTTATTCAACGAACTCAAAAAAACCAAAGTTTAAGCCCACCAGCCACAGTGGTCTAATCAGCTCAATGGGGGTTTTGTAGGCGATTAATTTCCGATTAAAAACCATGACCAGACGGATAAATAAAAAGGACGGAATACATGTACTTAGGTCAAACAATTTACTTTTTTTTTTTCAAAATGACACGTGTTATACCCATATTGCTCCTAGTAGCTCTATCAGTCCATGTAGCACAAAGTCAGAAGATCGTGGCGGGAGCCTTGCAGAAGATCTTCCCGTATGCAGCGGCGGCGAAGGTTACAGCGGTGAGGCTCGCCCAAATTATTGAAATAAGTGCAAAAGTTTCATGGATTTGTTAGTTTTTATTATGTAAAAAAGAAAGAAACCCTTGAAAAGAGTCTTAAATTCCTTGAAAATCGTTAAAAATTAGCGAAAATTTTGAATTTTTGTGAATTCTCGTCATATCTGATGTAATGTACGCAATTACGTACCCCTAGCTCCCCCACTAGTGGAAAAAATATTTACTCTACGCCATTAGGAACAGCTGTATACAGCGTGTCCTCGGTAGTATAGTGGTGAGTATCCGCGTCTGTCACATGCGAGGCCCGGGTTCAATTCCCGGCCGGGGAGAATCGTTTTTTGCATGAATTCTGAAAAGGTACTAATTAAAATTGTTTTAGCTCACTACAAACTTGAATAAGCAAACAGCAATTGCCAAATCGAAGACTGTAGTGAAAAATTGGGTTCCAGCGAACTGGGTGAGTATGAACCCAATTTTAAAAGACATTTCTATAATTTTTTTGTATTCAGAAAGCAGCAAACGCAAAGCCGGATGCCAAAAATCCCCTCTCTAAGCAAGCCTACGCACAGAACAAAGCCCTAACCTTTATAGACTACAGATATTCCCTTGTGAAATACGTAAACTACCTGTTCAAGCAGGGAGTTAGCTCCAAGTTCCTGACACAGGCCGAGGCAAATAATATGAAGAAAGTTTTCTGGGCCGCTGATGTGAAGGCTGCCAACAACTATACTATGACGTGCGGACAATTCATGATGGACGCTGCTTCATTGGTAAGTTTATGCATTTATCTGTCTACTCAAAAAAAATCAGCTCAATCGGACCACTTTAAACCGAGATACATCGTTTCGAAGCTGGGAGGGTGCGGCGCGGCTGCGGCGCGGTTGCGTGCGGTCTACCCACCAATTTTAAACCCTTATATCTCCGCTCTCAGTGGTCCGATTGAGCTGAAATTTTTGGAGCAAACTTCGTATAAATAAATACACCTAGTTCATTTTTTTTTAATTTCAGGTGAAAGACTCAGATAAATTGATGGCTGAAGTACAGAAAAATACCAACTTGTTCGCCAAGGCCAATCCTACCGACTTCACTAACCTCCAGTGGAATCTTTAATCTTTTTGTTCCGAATAAATTTTTTAATCTCTTATGTTCTTTTGTTTACAGTTTGTTCGGCGGTTTTTTTTAAATACATCATTTGTTTAATCCGTATTATCCCTTTGAAAAATGGTCAAAAAACAAAAGCGGACATTTTTTTAAAATTAACTGACTAATTGATTAGATTCCAGGAGCATTCCAATTTGTTAAAAAATTTCTCCCCGGCCGGGAATTGAACCCGGGTCTCGCATGTGACAGACGCGGATACTCACCACTATACTACCGAGGACACGGCACAGAGCTGGTCCTAAGGCCGTAGAGCAAAGTGGGAGAAGCACAGAGTGCCGTGAGTGCCCAGTTGCGGACAATACATCAGACTTGACGAGATTTGTCAGAAAATTTTGAATTTTTCATTTTTTTTGTGGGGGGTTTCAATGACATTTGGTGGTTTTTATTTAGTCTAATCTTCTTACAGGTATTAAAATTACTGTTTCACTGTGAAAAAAACGTTTGACAATTGAACATAACAAAAACACACTGAAAACAATATTTTTGCACTTCGTTTCCTCATACGATCGGATAAATCTTCGGATTCTCAGACAAACGCTTAGTAGCTTAATTAGATTTCAACCATATTAAACGAGATTTCAACCATATTTGTTTAGAAAATCCATATTGGATTATATTTGCTCCATATTTTATTATAAAATCCATATTGGATTAGATTTGTCCATGTTAGATTAGATTTGTTCCGTATTAGATTAGACATCCATATTTAATTAGATTTGTTACATATTGGATTAGATTTCAACCATTTTCATTAGATTTGTTCCATATTGGATTAGATTTCAACCATATTTGATTGGAAAATCCATATTGGATTAGAATAGGAAGCGTATTAATTATGTCCCCATTATATTTGGTTTAATTCTAATTAAGCTACTAAGCGTTTGTCTGAGTTACACATAATGGGCGTCGTCACACTCATGTTTATTATAAAACAGCGGAACTTTATAGCGATTTTGAAAGGTTCCTTTCGTTTTTCGGTATGATTTAAATTTACTTCTTTACTTTACTTTACTTAGTTTGAATTTCAGATGACACGTGCAATTACCATATTCCTCTTGTGTTCTCTTAGTGTCTACGTGGCAAGTGATCAAATTATGGTTGGAGCACTTCAGAAGATTTTCCCGTATGCTGCGGCGGCGAAGGTTAAAACGGTGAGTTGTTGTTGATGTATGGATGTATTTTATTATGAAAAAGTAATGAAAATTCACTAAAAATTAGCGAAAATTCAAAAGAATCGTTTAAAAGCCCGTCAAGTTTGTTGTATTGTACGCAACTTATTACACACCGCGGCTCTCCATTTTCCTCTACGCTCTTAAGACAGGCTCTCCGCCGTGTCCTCGGTAGTATAGTGGTGAGTATCCGCGTCTGTCGCATGCGAGACCCGGGTTCAATTCCCGGCCGGGGAGAATTTGTTTTGGAACGGCTTCTTCCGATAACTTACTTTTTTTCAGCTAACCAACACTGTAAATAAGCAAAAAAGTATAGCCAAGGCGAAAGCAGTGGTGAAGAAATGGGTGCCGAAGAATTGGGTGAGTTTATAACTATACCTCAGTTTACCAATAAACCTGTAATTTTTTATTCAGAAAGCCACAAAAGTCAAGCCAGATGCCAAAAATCCCCTCTCAAAAAAAGGTTATGCAGAGAAGAAGGCGATGACCTTTATAGACTACAGATACTCCCTTATAAAGTACATCAATTATCTTTATAAACAGGCAATCGCCACCAAATACTTGACCAAAGAGGAGGCAACTAGTGTGAGTTTCCTTCAAAAATTTTAAGGCTCCAGGGCCACTTGGAGCAAAGTTACAGCTGTTTGTAGTTTTGATTGTAGTTTTGATAGCGCGGCGCGGATACGCAGCGGTTGCGTTGCGGCCGCGCCGCTGTCGGCTTAAAAACTTCAAGCCGGTATATCTCTGCTCAAAATTAGCGTAAAGCTTCAAAATTTTCAGACAAAATTCAGAATACCTAACACATTCAATAAATGTGTCTCTTTTTTAGATGAGAACCTTGTTCTGGGCTGCTGACGCCAAGGCGAACAACAACTACATCGAGACAACGCAGACGTTCATGGTGGAGGCTTCTCAAAAGGTATGAGACCTCTTGTTTAAAAATTCGATAGAATTTCAAAGTTTTCAGATTCATAAGACCCCTTCAATCGATCAAGCTATGGGCGAATTGTCTGGAAAATTCGCGAAGGCTAACGCTAAAGACAACGCTAACCTACAATGGACTCTGTGATATATTTGTAAAGGAATAATGAAGTTGTTCTTTTTGGTTTAAACATCAGTAAAGACTGCTAGAATAGTTATACAGTGGAATTTTTGATAAATTTGAAACTTTGAATTTCGAATTTAAAATTTGCTGTTTTCCATAACATTTTGAAAATTGATGCATAGATTGATGAGGTTAGAGTTGAGCCTTACTTTAGTAGTTTGTTCAATGCACTATGGCTTGCACCAAAGTTGATGGAACATGATCGTTTCCGTCAAACGTGATAGCTAGCACATTATATAAACTGTGTAAATAACAGTGATTCATTAATAGTAGCATGCGGAAATAGTTTTTTTTTTTTTTGAATGAGAATACATACAATGATGTTTTATTAGTTTCGTAGGATTGATCGGTAGAAACTTCCGTATATGACGTTTACGCTAAATAGATATTTTACATAATAAAATATTACAGTAGTTCACTACATGTATATGTTTAAAGTTTAAAATTAGATTTACTTAACGTATTTCCTCAATTATTCCTGACAAATTGTGTGTAGTCTTGTTTAAAATAATGCATCTCATTGTATAAAAAGTATGTCAATTGTTCTAACTAAAAACTACTTTCATAACTTTATTTTTCATACTTTGTCCCATCATACGATTGGACTTACTGTCGGATTAAACATGGTGGGCGTCAACTGTTATAAAGAGTGCACGTATACAGCGATTTTGAAAGGTTTTTTGTATTAATTTTCGGTGCGAATTGGATTCAATAACTAGTGAGACTTTCAGATGACACGTGTCATTTCTCTGTTTCTCCTGTGTTCGCTAAGCGCCTACGTTGCAAGTGATCAAATTGTGGTTGGAGCACTTCAGAAGATTTTTCCGTATGCTGCGGCGGCCAAAGTTAAAACGGTGGGTTTCAGACTTTAATTCAACGAGAAAAGGTAACTTTGATTTCATTTTCAGCTAACTACCAATGTGAATAAACAAACCACAATAGCCAAGGCAAAGACTGCAGTGAAGAATTGGGTGCCGAAGAATTGGGTGAGCAGCATACTTACAACTAAGGCTTCCATAATTCCAATATTTCTAGAAAGCAGCAAACGCAAAGCCGGATGCCAAAAATCAGCTCTCCAAGCAAGCCTACGCACAGAACAAGGCTCTAACCTTCATCGACTACCGATATTCTCTCAAAAAATACATTAACTACCTATATAATCAGGCAATTTCCACAAAGTACTTGACTAAAGCTGAAGCAAACAATGTGAGTTTTCTATTGCTTGTCAGGGTCTGAACCTAAAATATAAAATTGTTCCAGATGAAAACCATGTTCTGGGCTGCTGACACCAAGGCAAACAACAACTACACCGTGACATGCCAGACATTCATGATGGAAGCAATGCAAAAAGTACATTAAATCCTTGTTTTGAAATCTGAGAATTATATTTTTTAGATCAAGAAGACCCCAACAATTCAAGACTCTGTGACAGATTTGACTGGAAAGTTTGCGAAGGCCAACGCTAAAGACTATGCTAACCTTCAATGGACTCTATAGTTTTTCTTACTTCGAAAAATGAAATATTGTTATATTGTAGGAACAAGAATATTGAACAATCCATACATGCCAAGTAATTTGCAGTGTAGTTTTATCCGCTTTAGTACATTATTGTCTATGTAAATAAACCCTTTCAAATTAGTTTTCAGGTTCGAACATAATCTTTTTATTGCACTTTGCCTCATCATGTGATTGGATAAGCCAGCGGGCACACTCTCCACGAATTCCAGAACTCCAGGACCGCAATGCACAAAGTTATGAGCTTTCAAAAACTGGAGGGTGTGCGACGCGGCCGCGTCGCGGTCTACCTCGCCCAAGTTCACGTCCATAACTTGGCTCCCAGTGGTCCAATTGAGCTGAAATTTTTAAGCACATAATAGAATTATTGATCAATCTTTCCATTACTTCAGTATACTTGGAAATTCGAAGTTTTCGTAAACTGGGGTTCGCTGAAATTCGAGTTATTTACAGACCCAACAGAAACTGTGTTTCGTAGCACAAATATTATATGCAATAAAACTCGGAGATTCTGAAAATGTAATAAAACATTTAATTAGATGTCTTGCTGATAACGGGAAAGATGACGGAATCGAATATAATTATGTGAAAATGGAAAGGCGAAAGTACAAATTTGCTTCCAAATCATGATTTTAGAATCATGCAACGTAACTCGGTGCATTGTACATATGACAACTTAATAAGTTTTAAAGCTGGAAATCTGAGAAACTGGCTGGAAATTGGCGTTTCTGCAATTATGGCGTTAAATGTGGTGTTTTTGTACCTGACCACTGTGACCCTGGCCCCCGTCTTCCCCCTCATTTCTCTACGGTCTTAAAACATGCTCCCTGTCGTGTCCTCGGTAGTGTAGTGGTGAGTATCCGCGTCTGTCACATGCGAGACCCGGGTTCAATTCCCGGCCGGGGAGAATCGGTTTTGCAAGATCCAAAAAAATTACGCAGAAGTCATCAAAGTGTTGTCATACATATATGCATATCGAACTTCCTGATGTCTGTACATTAGAGCCTACGCCCCTAACTGATATGATGATAATTAATATAAATAGTGGAGAAATTATCAGTTTACGATATTTTAAACGATCATGCAACAGTTTGTGCTATTTGTGCTTTTTTTCGCAGGATTTTCACATGCGTTAAAATCCTGTGAGACTTGTTTAGGCTCTGGGTATCAGTAAGTTTGAATACCGTAGCCTACAGTAACCTCACCAACATTTTTCAGCTACTGTGCAGACTCAAAGCTTTGTAATACACCCGCATGTGTGAATACTATCAAAGTAAGTCAAATGCGTGATGTTTAAAGGCGCATAGAAAGTTTTCAGGAAGTGCTCAATTGTCCACATGCTCCAAATGCCACATATGACGATAATGAGGCCAGAACGAAATGGTTGCCGCTTTTTGGAGCTGGAGCCACTAATGCAAAAATGGCTCAGAAATGTTTCGAGTGAGTGGACTTCAAAAATGCTCCAAATGGTCCTATTATGTAGTGCACTGCAAAAATTTCAAACCGTTTGGCCAACTGGGAACAAAGTTACAATGGTTCAAAAACTGTGCAGCGTGCGGCGCGGTCGCGTCACGGCCAGCTTCAATTTTTTAGCCGTCGTATTTCAGCTTCCAGGTGCCGACGTACTCTGAAAATTTTTCTGACAGTATATTATTGCAAACTCTGTAAAAGTATTAACTTAGATTTTCGCAAAAGAAGTTTTGAAATTTGTCAAAAATCCAATATCGGAAAGTCAGATAATTTTATTTACTCCGTAGATTAAGCGTAAAAGGTTCGGTCTGCAATACATTTTTCAGAGAAGTTGAATTGCCGGCAACAAAGTTACAATGGTTCAAAGACTTAGACGCGCGGCGCGGTCGCGTCGCGGCCCACCCACAACATTGAGCTTGTATATCTCAGCGTACAGTTGCAGTAGAACTTTGAAACTTTTTACAGAGTTATCAAAAAATTTTTTAGTATCTTCAGTCTCGATTTTCAGCAATAACTGGCCAACACTGAAGGTTTCCAAGCGTTTTCTAGTCAACTGCAGCGACCCAAGTCCAATTCTTCCTCGTAAGCAACACATAAAAAATGTTTTTCAAATAATCAATAATTCCCTTCCAGCAACCGAATGTGCAATGATCACCGCTGTTGATGTTTCCCAAAAAATTCTGGTGATGACTTTCCGTGCGACACTTGGAAATACTCAGCTAGGAGAGGAGGTGCTCAATTTTTTGGTGGCTAAGAAACAATTTTTCGACGTCGGAAAGGTTTTCGAATTCTTCTATGATGCCTACTTGGCACTTTGGAGAGCGGGGCTCGAGCAGGAGATCAGAAGTTTGAAGTATAGGTACCCGGATTATGAACTATGGGTGAGAAATTCATTTCCGTTTAAAATTTGCGCGCACAATACGCTTATTCGCAGGGAAGTTATGAGACTTTCAAGTTCTGAGAGAGCGTTGCGGTTGCGTCGCGGTCATTATCATATTTTATTCTAAATACATTCATCTTGAGATAATCGATTATGATCATCCTACTCAAAAAATTTCACACAAATTGGATCACTTTGAGCTGAGTTACTAAGCTTGAAAGTTTCGGCCGTGCGTCGCGGTTGCGTCGCGGTCAGCCTCAAAACTTTAAAGCGTCATAACTCAGCTCGCAGTTGTCGGATTGGGCTCAAATTTTCGCAGCTTGTGTATATTTTTTTCTACTTCTACTTCTTCCAAAAACTTATTGTACTTCGATATAGTCTAAACTTTCAGGTCACCGGTCACTCTCTTGGCGCTTCTTTAGCCTCTGTCGGTGCAAGTTGGGTTGTGAAGGCAGGCATATTCAATCCAGATTCTGTGAAGGTTTTCACGGCGGGTCAACCAAGAACCGGAGACTATAATTATGCGTTGTGGCACCAGAATACGGTACATTTCAGGGCTTTTGCTAGGTTTACATGGAGACAACTTGCACACATGTGAAGTTGGGTCGAGTTCTTCCGCGGGCGTCGCGGCTGCGTCGCGGTAGACCACCTCACTTCCAAAGCGAACAACTCTGCTCCTAGATGACCTTTAAAAATGTTACGAAAGTTTACAGTTTGCCTACTCGTTCCGTGTTGTCCACCATCACGATATTGTACCACATGTGCCATTGCAAAATGCACCGGTGGATCACGATAGGATGTACCATCATCGTACTGAAGTTTGGTGAGTTTTAAATCTGAAAAAACCTGGAATTTTACCCCTTTCTGCATTTTTGTCGTCAATTTTCGTGTTTTTGTACGTGACCAATGTGACCCCGGCCACGGCCCGGCAAGTGGTACATCAGTGCAAATGCGCTCCACCGCACACACAGGTTCATACGCGAGTTATGGAAAAAACTTCACGTACAAAAATTAGAGAATTCTTTTTTGGTCATTTTGTTATTCAAATTTTAAAAAATGAGCGTGCCGTTTTTGAGAAACACGCGTCAACGCAGCCGAGCAGGCATACGGAATACGGTGGACAAATTGCGTACACGTACCACTTGCCGGGCCGTGCCGGCGCCTGTGTACCCCCCACTTTCCTCCACGCCCGTAGGACATGCTCCCTGCCGTGTCCTCGGTAGTATAGTGGTGAGTATCCGCGTCTGTCACATGCGAGACCCGGGTTCAATTCCCGGCCGGTGAGAATCTTTTTGCAAGACCCAAAAAGAAGAAATCATCAAATTGTTGATGTCTGTACGATGTCTGTACGTTAGAGCCTACACCCCTAACTGATATAACAATTAATTGTAATAAATAGTCAGCAAATTACCATTTGACGATAATGTTTATAGTTCTGTTCATAAAATTTCATTTGAATCAGTTAGATATGAGCGGAGATATACGCGCTCAATGACACCAGTGAGCGGCGCGGACGCGTCGCGGCAGGCTATAATTTTCAAGCTCGTGTATCTCAGCTCCAGTAGTAGCTCTAGTAGTAGGTTCAAAGTTTCAGATTTTAATAAAAATAGTTGACACTATAAATTTATATGTATTATAAAAGTTTGAAAAAAAAACACATTTTCAAAATTTCAAAATTTTTAGGTACAACAACGACATGTCAGTTGGCTCAAGCTATCAAATTTGTCCGGAAGCTGATGGTTTATATTGTGTCAATCAGCAAGTGGACTTGAGCTGGAACGATCATACCCATTATTTTAATACCGATTTGAATGTTTATGGAGATTTGGGGTGCCCGAAGAAATAGTGTTGTTATAAATTTTAAATTATAAATTATAAATTTTATATTTAAAAATGTTATTAAACAAAAAATGTAAGGATATTGGCGGAACAAGGCATTTGGAAAAAAAATTGAAAAAAAAATTGAATACTTACTTCTGGATTTTAAATTCAAAATTTTTTTAAACCGGATTTACAAAAGTGGAGGTTTTTGACATTTTTTTTCAAACCTTGAGATTTTTTAAAAATTTTGGAAATTTTTTAAAGAGAAATTTCAAGAAACAATTCAAAATTTTTGGAAAATTTTTAGGGTTCATCCAAAATTTTCTATATATTCTCATTTTCCCGCACGCTTTTCCCGCTAGCCTTCTTCTTCAAAGATTTGATAAGACGATTGATGAGATCTCAGATCTCCGCTGCGTAAAATGTGAAAGAAAGTGAAAAATAGGTCAAATTTGAAGAATCGTCGTCGGAAAAGTGAAAATTGACGGAAAATCATCCGAAAAGGCTTGTCAGATTTTTCCCCGTGGAAAATGAGAATGTTTGCAGTTTTTCTAGCGGTTTCTGTTTTCGGTAATGTTATTTTAGTAATACTTATTAATTTAATAGTCTGAATTTCAGTCCTTTCCACAGCAATCCCAACCCAACTAAAAGACACAAATCCAGTAACAATTCCTGCATGTCCTGCAGGATCCCGACCTCTCTTAAGACCCGATGGTCAGCCAAGAAAATGCCTACCACATCAGAACTCATTGTGTATTAATGCGTTGCCGGATAAGGTAAGAAAATCATTTTTGCTAATAAACTTTCGATTATGAATTCATATTGAATTCATATTAGGTCTCCAAATAAGTTCCGGGTCAAAAATCATAACTTTGTTCGCTGTGTATCGATTTTTATGAAACTGTGGGATTTTACGTTATCAACCATGATCTTTCATTTTACAATAGTCACAAAATTTTTTGGCCGTCCGAAGTGCCCTAACTCGGAGCCAATTTTTTCAGACATTTTTTAGATCTCGCTTCTTATCAGGTTTCAATTGAGGTTTGTGTGCGGATTTCGCTAAGTTTAGTACACAATGTAAGAAAACAAAAAAGTTTGGAAAAAAATCCGTCAAAAAAAAATTTTTTTCGTCGGTCGTCAAAAAATCTTCAAAAAAAAATTTTGTCGAACAGAAAACATAGCTTTTTCGAAATATTTTTGAGTTTTTGGAGTATTTCTCGAGATCCAAATGTTAAATTGAAATGTTTTGTACGTGTAAAAATAGTTTGCACATGGTTACATCATTTTTGTATGAAAAATCAAGAATTTTTGACAAAAAATTTTTTGAAGATTTTTTGACGACAAACCAAAAAAAAAATGTTTTGGACGAATTTTTTTCCAAATTTTTGTTGTTTTCTAATAATGTATTTTAAACATAGCAAAATCCGCACACAAGCCTTAACTCAAAGCTGAAAAGAACCGAGATCAGAAAAATGCCTGAAAAAATTGGCTCCGAGTTAGGACACTTGGGGTGGTCAAAAAATTTTGTGACTATTGTCAAATGAAAGATCATGGTTGATAACATAAATTCCCAAAGTTTCATAAAAATCGATACACAGCGAACAAAGTTATGATTTTTGACCCGGAACTTATTTGGAGACCTAATAATAAACCTTCAATTATGAATTCCTATTGAATTTATATTAAACTCATGCTTTATTTAGACAGTACAAATTACCCATTGTTAGTATGGCGTATTTCACCAGATCACTTTTTTTGGAAGTTAGTCTTGCAGTCTTCAATAATATTGCATTTACTGTGCTTGTTGAATTAGAAAATAATTTTATTAGTTAGTCATTATTAATTGTTAGTTATAATAGAAATTCGCAATGTTGTCTGTAAAAAATCCTTTGAGCTATTCATTTTAACAGGCTAATAAAAAAAAAGTATACTTTAATTATATTACTACTTCAACTTTCTTTTGGCCCCAACATCTCCTTCTAAATATCGTTGAAACAAACTATTTACATAATAATGACATACATTTTTATTTTATTACTTGATTACTTAGGCTATAAAAGTATCATTAAAGGTGGGGTACCGAAATTTGAGACTTTGCTTTTTTAGACCCAAAATGGTACAAAACTACCAAAATTCGTAGTGAGACGTTCTGAAAATGTTCCCAAAAAAAGTTGTGGCCCCTCAAAGTTTTGGAAAATGGCCAATTTTTAGCTAAAATCTCATCAATTTTGGCAACTTCTCGGTGTCGCAGTGATGCTAAAAATAGACCATTTTTTCCAAAACTTTGAGCGGCCATAACTTTTTTTTTTGAAAAATTTCCAGAACGTCACATTACAAAATTTGGTAGTTTTGGACCATTTTTGGCCTAAAAAAGCAAACTCTCAAATTTCTTTAATATTTTAAATGACTCCAAACTTGCTCCCTGATTCCGAATATCTAAGTGAAAAAATTTAAAAAACTTTCCCTGATTTTATATTTGAGCTTGAAATAGTGAATTTCATTTGTGCCCCGGTTTCTTTTTTCAAATACGCGCCGAAATAAATTTTCCTTGGAGCGCGTTTGCTTCATTTAATTTTCTCCATATATTTCCACTTCTTTCAGCTATTTTCATTCATTTTTACACGGGGTTCTGGCCTTTCTCATTGAATTTTCGCAAATACATCAATTTACAACTAAAACGAGCCGCGACGCGACACGCAACGCGACACGCAACGCGCCGTAAATCTACACAAAATCTCTCCGGCCCAAAATGACCTAGTTCGGCAAACTCTGCCATTTCAATTTATGAGGGAAGCCAGAACCCCGTGTAAAAATGAATGAAAATAGCTGAAAAACTGAAAGAAGTGGAAATATATGGAGAAAATTAAATGAGGCAAACGCGCTCCAAGGAGAATTTATTTCGGCGCGTATTTGAAAAAAGAAACCGGGGCACAAATGAAATTCGCGATTTGAAGCTCAAATATAAAATCAGGGAAATTTTTTTGAATTTTTTCACATCGATATTCGGAATCAGGGGTAAATTTGGAGTCATATGAAAATATTTCCCAAATTTCAGTACCCAACCTTTAATATACAATAGCTTTGTTAATGATGGTTATTAAAATGTGAAAGGAAATGTGAATTGACAAAACTTTTTGCTCATTCCTTGTGATATTGGTATTTCACATATCCTTTTCTATAAACTGTGTGTATAACAACACATTTTCAAATAAACACACGTGGTAGGCTAGATTTTGATAGAAAAAATTGTTAAAAATTAGACCCATAGGCATAGTTCATAGGTTTAGGCCCAATGTCTTAAGTCTTTAAGATTAGGTACAATAAGATGTGGATATTCGGAAAAAAACTGTCTGTAGACTATAACTTTTCTACAACTATAGTTACACTGAAAAAATATAGGGTTTTCAAACGGAATTTTAATTTATTTTTGTTCATCCTATAAAATTTCCAGCCAAACGCTGACACCGTCTGCTGCTACCACAACCAGGTCGACTATTACTGCTGCCTGGACACTACCGAACAACAATGCCCAGACTACCATCAGGTTACTGTAGTCATTCATAACAGTTTCCCTCAGAACCCGTTTGCGTTGAAGAGCTTCTTCTTCAAGGATGGTATTGAGGATGATGTGAGTTTGTTTGACTAAGAACTTTAGTCCTAACAACCAAAATTGCAGATAATTGATGCAACATTTGGCCGTGGAGATGAGGGACTTCAGAATGAAAACGGGCTTCTTGTACGTCATCAGCAACCTCAGGGAAATGAGATTTTGAAGCAATAAGAATTAATCACGACATGTGTAATTTACATTGGTGTTGACTATTTTGAACATATTAATAATTATTATTTTAATAAGAATGTTAAAAAATAAAGTAATAACGAAATGCTCAAAAATGCTCAATTTGCCTTAGAGCACCCTTTGTTTCCATATCCATCCAAATCGGTATTATACTAATGGGTATGTTCATTCCAGCTCAAGTCAGCATGCAGGTTGGAGCAATAGAAATGATCGGCTTCCTGGCACACGTTTCAAACGGTTTAACGCCTCTGAGAAGTTTTTGTGTCGAATTTCAATTTCAACAGGTACTTCAAAAGGTACAACAGGTACTAGCCTTGCGAAAAAAGGGTGGCACAAACATTTTGGAATTTTGGTAGAATTTTCATAGATTTGGATTCTAAATTTTTTAAAAATATTATTGGTACGTTTTTGGACCAAGATGTCAATTTTCAGACGCGCTAGAGGTTTGGATTAATATACGCACTGAAAGCCACAAAAAATCAAATTTGCGGTCAAAGTTTGAAAGTTTGGAATGAAAAAAACTATGAGATACTTATTTTTGCTCATTATCAGCTGAATTGATAAAAAATTAAAAGATTCAAGTTCTCATTACGGATATTGTAGGAACGTCGTTGATGTGGGGATTAATATACCCACTGGAAGCCACAACCAATCAAATTTGCGGTCAAAGTTTGAAAGTTTGATAAAATTGATATCGTTCTTTTTCTTACATATTTTTATGCATCTGAGTAGTGCTAAACTTCCAAAAATTCAAAATTGTAGGGTGCATCTGAAGTCTTGAGAACGAAAATCCAAAGGGTCCCCCCTTTTGATAAAAATATAAAAAAAACCCTTTGGATTTTCGTTCTCAAGACTTCAGATGCACCCTACAATTTTGAATTTTTGGAATTTTAGCACTACTCAGAGGCATAAAAATTTGTAAGAAAAATAATGTCAGAACGATATCAATTTTACTCGGAATTTTTTTTGAAGCTTTTTATCAAAAGGGGGGACCCTTTGGATTTTCATTCTCAAGACTTCAGATGCGCCCTACAATTTTGAATTTTTGGAGCTGACTTTCCTTGTTAGCAGTTTCTAAAAAAAACTGGAAGCTTCTGGAGTGTTCCAGAATCATCTGGAAACTTGTTGAATTTTCTAGAAAAGTCTGGAAACTTCTAGAAATTTTTAAGAATAATCAGGAAACTTCTAGCAAAATCTGGGAACTTCTAAAATTTCCTAACACGACCTGGAAACTTATTTTTACTTTCTAGAAAAGTCTGGAAAGGTCTAGAAAAACCTGAAAAATTCCCGAATTTTTTTAGAATAATCTGGAAATTTCTTGAAATTTTTAGAATATTCTGGAAACTTATTTTGAATTTCTAGAAAAATCTTGAAACGTCTAGAAAAATCAGGAAAACTCCAGATTTTTTTCAGAATAATCTGGAAACTTCTTGAAATTTATAGTTACATCTGGAAACTTCTAGAAAAATCTGGGAACTTCTATAATTTCCTAAAACAATCTGGAAACTTCTAAAAATCCGGAAACTTCTAGAATTTTTAAAAATATTCTGGAAACTTCCATAATTATTTAGAATAATCTGGAAACTTCTTGAACTTTCCAGTTATATCTGAAAACTTCTAGCAAATTCTGAGAACTTTTAAAACTTTCTAAAACAATCTGGAGACTTCTAGAATTTTGTAGAATATTCTGGAAACTTCTTGAACTCTCATTAAATTTGAATTTACAACAAAATCAATAAAAACAATTCGAACATCAAGTTATTTATTCTCAAATTCAAATGGTCATCATCAAGCGGCATCAATGTTTCACTTCTCGACAGTCTTCTCCTTCTTCACACTCTTCTCGTCTTTCTTCGATCCTTCTTTAGTCTTTTCATCTTCTGACTTCTTAGCTTCTTCTTTTTTGATTTTATTTCCCTTAGCTTTCTCGCTCTTCTTGCTCTTTGAGCTCTTCTTGCTTTTCTTACTCTTTTTGGTGGCCTCTTCCTCCGTCATCGTACTTGGATCGACCATGAACGACGTGTCCAGCTCGATATCGTCTACATCGGATCCAATATCGTACATCACGTTGCATGTCGGATCGTACCACACTTTGTCCAGAACAACGTTGGGAAGTACCGGCGCCTGCAGAATCTGCAAAACATACATGATTTTTTTTCAGTTGTCTCTGAAAATATGAGGTAGGCTAGCCAAAGGCTCTTTGCGTGAGCCTCAAAAACTTACATCAGGCTCCATGGGAATGAAGATTGGTCCCATCTTTTTGAACTTCGATGTTCTAGTGTCCGATTTGTGCTGTAGAGCGTTCTTCTTCATGTGGGCCCGGATCTTCTGAAGGTTGGCTTGAGTCTCCAGAAGCTTCTTCTTCATTTCTGTGTTCTTTGGAGTTGGAGATGTAGCCTCGCTCTTCTCACTCTTTTCAGATGGATACTGGAATAATGATTGTTTTCTGGGATTATCAAAATAGTTCCCAAAACCGTACCTTTTTCTTCGTCTGAACTTCCTTCTTCTGAGCTGCCTGAGTCTCTCGAAGTTTTGCACCAGGTTTTGGAGCCGCTTGAGTCTTCGGAGCAGCTGGTTTCTTCTTGAAGTACTTCTTGAAGTTGCAAGCGAAAAGTCCGACATTTACGATCATAGATAGCAAAAAAATAATACAAAGAGGCATTTTAAGCCAGCTATAATCGTCACCAGCCTTCTTAATTCCAGCAGCAAGTTTCGGACAGTAATTCTCATCACAGATGTCGACGTTCATCTGAAAAAGGTTTAGATATAGATTTTAGATTTTTTTGAACATGAAGTTTTGAATTTACCGTTTTGAAAGCTCCAGTTTAAGTATAATCATGAGTTGGGTCTTACCGCGAAACTCGACGGAGCTTAGATCTCATGAATATACTTAAGTGTAAGCTCTAAACTAGCTAAATTTGAATTTCTTGCTATGAAATTGAAAACCTGATTTCATACCGATTTAAGTCCTGGTTAACTTACCGAACAAGTCATATTGCTGAGCATCTCTGAAGTTTCCGTAATCGGAAGTTCTTGTTCTGGCTGAATTATTGATTCAGCTGGTCTGTGTGAAGTTTGTGTAGCCTTTGTAGTTGTTGCAGTCGTTAGAGGGAGCGCGGCTTCCGTTGTGTCAGGCTTCTGGGGTGAAGTCGTAGGATTTGTGACTGGTGTCTTTGCACTCTGTGGAGAAGACGTAGCTTCATCCGTTGTCTCATTCTTTTGGTTTGAAGTCGTAGGATTCTGTGTAGCGACTGGTGTCGTTGTACTCTGTGAAGGGGACGTGGCTTCTTCTGTTGAGTCAGGCTTCTGAGGTGAAGTCGTAGGCTTCAGTGTGGTGGTTGGTGTCGTTGTCGTAGGTGGAGAAGACGTAGCTTCATCCGTTGTCTCATTCTTCTGGTTTGAAGTCGTAGGATTCTGTGTGGTGACTGATGTCGTTTCATTCTGTGAAGGGGACGTGGCTTCTTCCGTTGTGCTATGCTTCTCGGGTGAAGTCGTAGGCTTCAGTGTGGTGGTTGGTGTCGTTGTCGTAGGTGGAGGCGGTGTTGGCGTTGTCTGAAATTTCGAAAAAAAAATTAATTTCAAAACCAGATTTAAATTTCATGATGCTAAGAAAGTGCATTGAAAAGTTGTGCAATTTCTTCAAATTATTAAACGAATTTCTGGCTGTAGGCGTTTCGTGCGTGGTTCAGTTTATCGGAGAAGCTGCAGTACTTTTTTTATTTTTTATTTTTTTTGAAAATTGAGAAACGAAAAGTTTTGTTCATCAAAATGAAATTTCTGAATTATCCCTGAGTTTTTCTCTATTCACCGAATTTAAAGCAACAAAAAAAAAACATCGAAAAATCAAACATTTCTGTTGTATTTGTCAAATGCAAATTGTCAAATTATCGAACACATTTGTATTTCTCAGGCTGTCCCATTGCTCTCCTGCACACGAAAGGCGGGAAAATATTTTTTTGAACATTTGTGACGTCACAGCGCATTTCGAATAATTTTTTTCAATTTAAGCGTCGATTTTCGCCAAATTTTTAAAAATCATTTTTCAAATAACTTTATCGTGTTAATTTATACAATTGATATTTCACCGAAATTCTGAAAAACTTAGCAGGTTAAGTGAAGAAATTGAAGCAAATTATGAAAAATTTTACGAAAACCGACGCTTAGATTGAAAAACAATGATTCGAAATGCGCTGTGAAGTCACAAATTTTCAAAAAATATTTTCCCGCCTTGTGCTCACTAGTCAGTTAGGGCTCCCTGTTATGAAAAATATATTCCCGCAGATCGTACAGCTTTCACGGTAAGAGTAAAACCTTTGAAAATATCGAATTTCCATGATTTCACTATTTTCTGTGCAACTTCAGACGAAGCTAGGGCTTCCATGAGGTCGCCGCAACGGTGCCTCCGCCACCCTCAGCGGTCGCCGCGCCGGCCTCACGGCGTCACCCAAGCCGCATGTAATTATGTAAAGTGCGGCGCGGAACCCCGAACGTGTCGGCCGCTTCCAAACAACTACCACTTCGCACTACGTTGCACACACACACACGCCCGCATTTTGCGCCTCACTCAGCTGGGAGCCCTATGTTCAGTGGAGCCGTGGTACAGCCAGACACCACGTGTTATGAAAAATAAAAAATTTTTGCTTGTCAGTTTTGAGTTTTTTGTTTCAATATTTGACTAACGGATGATAGCCAATTTCCGAAAAATTTTAAACTCGGCAATTGAGCTGAACTTGAACATTATTCGTTAAACTTACCACTTTTTCCTTCGTTGTCGCGTTCTCCAATGTAAAAGTTGTTGTCAAGGGAGTGGTGGTTTGAGTCGCGGTTGCAGAAGTGTTCGATGAATCATTGACTACTGAAATTGAATCGATTTTATTGGAAAGCAGTTTTTTTTTAATTGAAACTAACCACTTGTACTTGCCGACTTGCACTTTTTGTCTAAATGATGAGATTTACACCATTGAAGTCCTCCTACAATAATATAACGAGGATTAATAATTCATCGACGAATAAAAACTAACCTTCGCATCTCTGATCTCTCAGTTGTGCACTTGAAGTCTTTTTTGGCGTTCCAGCTCCACACAGAACGTCCTCTTGGCCATTTTCAAAGTCTGAAGTTTGTTTAAATAAGTATCATAACTACTTCTCTAATCAATTTGTTTTCGAATGAAAGACCAGAAAAACAAATTCCGATTACCTTTCTTGCAAACTTCATCCGAAACATTTGTACTAACTACGGTGCACGTACAGTTGGGGTGTTCGAAGTTCGTCCGTTTCTTGCAGAAAGATGATGGATCTGGAAAAAAAATTAATTTGGCATTCGCCGAAAAATTCTGACGTCGAATTTCGAACTGCTTCTCAAGTTTTTCAATGAACACTTTTTGTTATTTAATTAATCAAATGTTTTTCTCCATTCCTACTTTTTTTAAAATTTTAAAAAGTTGAGTCATCCAATCAGAATAGGCAGTTTTGTATTTTCGCCGAAGAGAGGCAACCTACCATTTATGGAACGAATATCCCGTGAGAAATTGCCCAATCCAATTGAAAACTGAACAAGGACCACGAAGAGGATGAACGTTAAAAACGCTCGATTTTTGATCGGAACTGCAAAAAAAAGAAGTGATAAATTTTCAAAATTTTAGGCCAGAAATCGTGAACACTTTTAATTATAAACATTCTAGCTGGACTTAATATAATAATTAAAAAAAAATATTCAAACTGCCTCCAAATCACCAATTGGCTAAACGAGGCGCGCTAGCGGAATATCGGAGTATCGTTGTTTTTTTTTTAATCGATTACGCATCGATTCCAAACCTTCGAAAATATCGATTTTTCCTTCAAACCTTTCCTGTTTTCACTATTTTCTATGCAAATTCAGCCGAAGCATGGGGCGTGGCCGAAAATTCTCTACTACCGTTTACCAATTTGGCTAATTTGCCAATCAACGTTGAAAAGTTTTGTACATCGAATCAGGGGTGGGCGGCAATTGCCGTTTGGCAAATCGGCAAAGTGCCGGTTTGCCGAATTGCCGGAAATTTTTAATTCCGGCAAATTGCCGATTTGCCGTTTGCCGGATATCAGATTTGCCGGAAATGTGTAGAGGGATTTTTTTATAAGACGGAAACACTTAAAACTGTGCCTTTTTAATTTTTTTCCCGTTTTCTTTTAGATATTTTCATAGAATTTCCTTACTTTTCAAAATAGTTGTAGGAACATTTTTAGGATGCGTTTAATTTTGAAATTTGAAATTTAAATTCTGTAATTTTCAAAAAAATAAGTGCAAAACCACAATTTGCCGAAAATGTTTGGCAATTGCCGGATGGCCGAATTACCGGAAATTTAAATACCGCCACTTTGCCGATTTGCCGGAAAAAGTAATTAAAAGTAGCCATGCTTGGCTGGGGGCCTGGCTGTTTCATTACGGTTTGATCTACAAAAAATGCGGGCATTTTTTGCCCAAAAAATGTGACGTCAGTAACGTTCTTAACCATACGAAATCAGTAGAGAACTCTGTGTCTCTTCTCCCGCATTTTTTGAAGATCTACATAGATGAAGCCGAGATGAGACACTCTGACACCATGTGGACACAGTTGAGTTTTCACTGTTGAATTTGCCTGCCACTAGAAAAATTTAAATCTCGATTTCGCGAGCAATTGGGAAATCTCACGACTCGCAAAACAAAAATGTTCGTCGCAAGCGCCATTGAACTCCCGCCATTAACTAAAATACACGCGCTAGCGTTATAACAGAGTGTCGTTTGAAAATTGATTTTCTGATGGAAAACGTCATTTTTCCTAGAAAATCTTAATTTTCCCATAAAAATTCTTAGTACGTTTTGTAGGAAACCCTGTAAAAATCTTTAAAAAAACTAACTTTCCATTGTAGTTCTTGGAACTATTCCGATAATCGTTCGCAAGAATGATGACAAATCGATTGATATATTTTCAACGGTGAAATGTTGATTGAAATTATGAATTTGTAATCATTTTCGTTCATTTTATACACATTTTTTCCACGTGGCATAAGGTCGATGAACAAGTTTCACGAAAAATAAAAATGATTTAATTAATTATTTTCAAAAAATTTTCACGAGGAAATGGAAAAAAGGAAAATCTCAAGACTTCAGATGCACCCTACAATTTTGAATTTTTGGAATTTTAACACTACTCAGAGTCATAAAGATTTGTATGAAAAATAATGTCAGACCGATATCAATTTTACTCGGAATTTTTTTTTGAAGATTTTTATCAAAAGGTTTTTTTTTCTGGACCTAGATGTCAATTTTCAGACGCGCTACAGGGGTTTTTGTCTTGAATTCATTTTTTTACATACATATGACTGCACTTTTTTGCAAAAAAAAAATTTTGGAATTTTGGGAGAATTGATATGGTAAAAAATTGCTAATTTTTTTTTAATATCAGGGGTACATTTCTGGAACCTAGATATTCCATCCCAGCCGCGCTACAGGGGTTTTTGTCTTGAATTCCAAATTCAACAGGTATATTCAGTTATTTTATTTTGAACTGCTTTCAACATGGTCGGTCAGTTGGTTGGAAAATGCCCACCTTGCAGTCATTGGAATCAACTACAATCAGAAGAACCGGATTGAGTTTTTACATCATTAATATTTATTATTTTATTCCAATGTTAAAGTCCTTTAGTGATTCACTTTTCCCCAAAAAGCCAGAGAGCTAGAAAAAAAAGAGCCAAAAAGGGCCAAGAGAGACACTTTATTTTGAGCCTTAAAATGCGAAGAAAATTTCCGCAAGTGTTTCGAAAATTGGGCGAGGGACAAGTTTGGTCAGCAAAACAAATTTTCGTTTTGATGTAATTTGACATTTTTTAGCACATTTAGCACACAATCAAAGTGTTTTGCATGATGTTTAACCATAAGCTGTGGCACCGGCTTATGACCGTTAACACTAGTCTTAAAAGTTCTTAGTTCCTATTTTCACTCTTGTAACTCCGATGACTTACCTCAAGCTTTTTGGAATATTTATTCTACTACAATTGGCTAACGGGCAGTGCCGTCGGGAAGAAGACGACTTTATTGATGGGTTGTAAGTTTTCGCTGAATTTTTTGTTTTAAAAATTTATAATTTTTTCAAATGGTGAAAAAATGTTAGGAGGTTTCAATTTTAATGCTACAGTACCCACTACAATAACACTACAGTATCATTACTGTACCACTACAGGACTCCTACAATACCTTGGTACTATTCCCAAGTACAAAAAAAAAAAATACAAAATTGCAAAAAATTTGGCTATAATTTCAGAATTTCCGATTAAAATATTTTAAAATTATTTTCAAAAATTAAAATTTTGAAATTCGCACCCAAATTATTGGACAAAAATTTGCTAATTTGAATTTCTCACTGAAAAAAATTAAAGTCCGAATTTGGCGATTGTCTGCGAGAAAAACACAAATTTAAATTTTGCGCCAATTTTTAAAAAATTTTAATTACGCGCCAAAAATTTATTCTGAAATTTTCTTCTGAACTTGAATCTGACACGGATTTCTGGCTTACCTCATAAATTGAAATGGCAGAGTTTGCCGAACTAGGCCATTTTGGCTCGACCATATCTGGGGTAGATTTACAGCGCGTTGCGTGTCGCGTCGCGGCTCGATTTTAGTTATAAAACTAAATACATTTGTGCGTGTGGAGTACACGACTTTCCCACGCGTTGTCCGGCAGGCGATTGACAATGGAGCGCGGAAAATTCGATGAAGACACGAGGTTTCAAAGTGCCTCATTTTGATTTGAACTTCGAAAAATGCGGGAGAAGAGACGCAGACTTTTCAACTGATTTCGCATGGTTGAGTGTGCTGACGTCACATTTTCCTGGGGGAAAATTCCCGCATTTTTTGTAGATCAAACCGCAATGAGACAGCCTGACACCACGTGTGAGGAAGGCCAGATGTATGATAGAAAATTCCATTTTTGAAAATTCCGGCAGTGAAAATTAATTTTTCAAAAATTTATATTTTCCTGTAAATTTTGTCAAAAAGTAAATTTTTTTTAGTATTCAAGTACTTTGGCGGAACATTAAAATTTTTTAGGTGCTACTCTTTCCCAACAGGACCTCTAAAATTCAACGATGCTCAAAACGCATGCCACTCGATGAATCAGCACTTGGCAATTGTGCAAAGCTATGTTCAAGTCAACTTTTTGTCGAGTAAGCTTATTTTTAAAATCCTGAAAAGTAAATTTCTAAAATTTCAGCCCTTATCCGCACTCGCCTTGGAGTTTCCACTGGGAAATTCTGGATCGGATTGAGCCGCCCGTCTGTCAAATTGGGGTACCAATGGGATGACGGATCTCAGGTGGTTTGGTCGAATTTTGATCCAAGTCGGTTTATCGTACCTCTAAGATTTAATAGAAATTCTAAGGTTTCAGATAAAATCCAAAACAATCGATTTGTTGCTGAAAATCTGTTGAACGGGAAGTGGCAGACAATGTGCGGGCAGGTGGCTCTACCATTCGCTTGCAGTTATGATCCGAATGGTAAGCGCCATATCTCGGTTCATTTGCTAGATATCAAAAAAAAAAGTTAACTTCATACTTGTAGAGAAATAAATGATACATATTTTGATAGTTTAAAGTTTTTTGATAAAACTAAGTAAAACCGAGATATTAGCGGTCAAAATTAGACAAAAAAATATTTTCAGAAAAATTCACGACTGTGGCAATTGAAACCTCAACTACTACAAAACCAAGTAAGTTTGGGAGCTTGCACTTTGAAATTGTAGTTAAATAGAGTTGTAGGTAGAGAGGCATGTAGTAGGCGCGTTGATAGGCAGGCATACGATAGGCGTAGGTAGGCAAGCATGTGAAACTTTTCCAGATTTTAGGCTTTTTTGTCCGTCTGAAAAACCATCTGAATGGTAAATTTCAGATCATGTTACTACATCAACAATTGAAACTTCGACTACAACGAAATCAAGTGAGTTTCAGATACTTTTCTTGAAAAGTTGAAAAGGCACAAATTTAAGTTGATTGTCTATCAATACAATTCCAGAACCCAGTGTGACTTGCTTGTTCATGTATGACACCCAATCTTCTGGAATTAGCACCTCTGCGATTTCTACTTATAAAACGGTACTAAATTCCTTCATATTTCCATTCAAACCATATTTTTCAGTACTTCAACTTTGCGATTTTCATAGCAAGCAAACTGAATGACAAGACAATGTTAACCGGGTACATTGATAATTTCGGATACTCTACTGGCCTCAATGATCATGAGAATTATCCGACTGATCATTATAATAATTTGAATAACATACCATTCCCAATTGACGGCACTGACGATAATATCGATCTAGATTTGAAAGAGTTAGTTTTAAAGTTGCAGTTTTGAAGTGCGCCCGACATTTTCCGGGTTCATTGTTCTAAAAATTTAAGCGTTGACGGATCTCTAGCAACTGCTTCTTGGACTCCACCAGTCGCAGATCAAACATGCATGATATTTATATCAGCTGCGTGAGTTTTTGTGAAATTGCACTGAAAAACTGATTTTTTGCTGAAACTTCCATTTTCCAGCCCAGAAGCCGAATACGGTGGTACCACAATCAAATCCACCTACACCTCCTTTGGTACAGTAGTCGGAGTACTGGTTGGTGGAGCCACTTCAATTCCTGGGCTCTCAATTGACACAAATGTGATTGCTGCTCCAGCGTTGTCGGATTCGGACGCCGATGCTGTTGTGAGCAAGCTCCTGGAGCTTTTGCTTTGAGTTTAAGCCTGTAAAACTATTTTGGAATAAAATTGTTTATACTATTCAGTCCAACCTTTGATACGTGGCCGCTAAAAGAGCATAGTTCGGCCATCAGTTGATTTTTACAAAACCATAAGTTCCATTACATTTCAAAGTACTGTTTGGCTCTCAATTTGCACGTAGCTAGTGCGATGAGGAATTTTCCTCTGACTGCCCTAACTAAACTCTATCGTGGTTTTTAACCCGCTTTTTCGAGCTTCTTATCAATTCCTCTTTCTTTTTTTCTTTTCTCGTAATATTACCATCCCTTCCAGCAATTTTGAAAATGAAACAATTTCTACTAATTTTACTATTTTTTACTTCTTTAGCTGCTGCCCAACAGTGTTGGGATAGTTCAGATAGACTGATCAACGGGAGGTTAGTATTTTAACGGAAAATTGTAAAATAAGCTGTTAAGTTCTATAATTGAGAAATAAATTGTTTAAATATATGCAATGCAAAAATTAACTTAAAATAAATGTTTCAAGCTCGAGATACGAAAATATTTTTTTTAATTCCAAAAAGTTGAAAATCTGATAACTATTGTGTTTTTTCAAGTGTACTTTGAGAGTAGTAGGCACAAAAATTGTGAGTAGGCGCGTAGGTAGGCAGGCAGGCCGTGCCTACTTGGATGGCACACCGTATGTTTCGTGTATTTTCAGATGCTATAAACTTGTCAACCAACAACTTTCCTACCAGGACGCCCGGTCCTGGTGTCGTTACCAGAATTCCGTGGTATCATATTTGGCAACTGTTTCGGATCAAATAACGGCGAGCTTTTTGGCATGTAAGGTTTTTGAGAGTTAATGAGTGGTTATAGGTAGGCATGAAGTAGGTGTCAAGGTAGGCGCGTGAGGTGGGTACAAAGGTATGCAGGCATGAGGTAGGTAGATGTGATGTAATCGGGTGCGGTGGGTTTGTAGGTATTTAGGCATGATGTAGGTTTGAAAATACACCATTAGGCTAAAAATAGACACGTAGTTTTGCTTACATGAGGTAGGCATAAAGTATCCAGGCATGATCTAGGCACAAAATAGGTACATAGGGGGGATGCAGGCCTGAGATAAATAGGCGTGATGTAGTCAAGTGCTGTTGGTTAGGAGGTATCCTGATGTTGTCACGAAAGTACACTAATAGGCACGTAGGTTTGCATACATAAGGTAGGCATAATATACATGAGCAGGCATGATGTAGGCATAAAGTAGGTACAAAGACAGACAAGCATATGGTAGGTAGGCATAAAGTAGGTATGTGAAATTGGTGTAGAGCTGACGCATAGGTAGACCTGAGTCATGAAGTAGGTACGTAGGTATGCAGATATAAAGTAGGTAGGCAGAATGTAGGCATGAGATAGGCATCAAGTAAACCGGTAGGTAGGCTCGTAGGTAAGGCCATAGGTAGACTACAAATCCAATTTTCAGCGTACGCCGTCACCGCATTTGGCTCAAACGAGGGAAGCTTCTGGATTGGTCTAAGCCGCTCAAGTTCCACATACAAATGGGATGACGGAACTCCCCTAGGCTGGACCAATTTCAATTATCAAAATTCTCAAGACTACGTGGCCGAAAGTGTGACGAATGCCAAATGGACCGCCTACAACAGTGAAACAGAACTGAAATTCGTGTGCTCCTACTATCCACTGATGCCAACCACTAACTTGGCGTCGTCTACAGATGCACCGCGTACTACAGAGGCATCTACTTATTGGACTTCCGAGACACTGACATCGTCGAGCACTTAAAGTCTACGGCCAACACCCATATTTTCCAAATTTCAAATTTTCTTATCAATGCTTCCTGTTACTTATCACCCAATATTATTACTTTTTCTGAAAAATTTTTCAGTTTTATTTTGTCATGAAAAATCTCATTTTACTTACCTTTTCCTCATTTTTCGCTATTTCTCATTGTCAGGCACAAAAGTGCAGTGATGATTCGGACAATTTAATTAACGGAAGGTAATCTAAATTTCAAAATTTTCAACAGAAAAAAAAAATCAATAATCAGATGCTACAAACTGGTGACTCAACAGCTCACCTACTCGGATGCTCGTGGCTTTTGCCACCAGGCGGACCCGGGGTACACTCTGGCTACGGTATTGGATAAGTCGACGGCTAATGTTTTGTCAGGTAGGGTAGAGAGGGTTTAGGGGCCTGCCTGCCTACCTACCTGCCTATTGCCTATGTGTCTTCATTTTGGCCCGATGCACGACTTCAACAAAAAAAAAAATTAGTTTTGTGTACAAATTTTGTAATTTTGAATTTCACGCCAAAATTTAATTTCAATTTTTTTAAACTTTAAACTTTGAACTAGGACTCCCAGCTGAGTAGGACGTGAAATGCGGGTGCAATGATGTACGAAAGGTAGTTATTTGGAGCGGCCGACATGTTCGGGGTTCCGCGCCGCACTATACATTCGACAACATGCGGCGTGGGATCATAGAAGCCCTTCTTTGTACCACAGTTTTTATTTTCCAGAAGTTTTCGAAATTTTACAATTCTAAAAAGTTTTAAAAACTTTCCAAATTCGCGTCAAGTGTTCACAAAATTCTATGAAAAATTTTGAATCTTGCGCCAGAATTCAGACAAATTTGAAATTTACCTTGTTTAAGCATGAAAAAGTTTATTGGTTTTTTCGAATCGCTTCAACATTAAAAAAACAATTTAAAAAAAAAACCAAAAATGCCTCTATTTTTTGGTTTTTTTAGTTGGAAAGCTACGCGAAAAAAAAATATTCAAAATTTTCGAACAAGTTTCCTTAAAATTCAAAAAAAAAACGTTAAACTCCAAAATTTCCAGTCCTCGCCCATTCCGTGTTCAACTCCAGCAACGGTGGGCAATTCTGGATTGGTTTGAGCAGAAATTCCACCGGGAGCCCATGGACATGGGATGACAAAAGTTCCTTCGGCTGGTCAAATTTCGGAACTCAACTAGGCCAAAACTATGTGGCACAGAGCAGTACGAACTCCAAATGGGGCACATTTGGTAGTACTGATAAGAATTATTTCGTTTGCAGTTATGACCCAGCTAGTGTGCCTACCACTGCGAAACCTTGTGGGTTTAATACTTGGAAACACTGTCAGAAAATATTTGAAATATTACCTACTTACAGTATCTTCTGTAACATGTCTAATTATGTATGACACACAGTCTCTCGGAATTGATCAAAATGCAATTAATTCTTATAAAGCGGTACGAAATCTTTTAGCGTTGTATTTAAACATTGGTGGTTCATATCTTAAGCGTATTTAAAATAGGGAACAAATATCAACCAACAAAAGTATTTGTTGTCGATTTTTCTATATTTTGATGATCAAAATATTTTGTAGCTTAAAAATAAGATATGATATGAGCTGTCAAAGTTGATAGGTTGATGCACCATGTGTAGAAACTAGTAACTAGGCTCTTCAATAACTTTTAACTAACATTCATAGCTATTCGTTTTGCTATGTCCTAATAGTAGAAACTTTGCTATAGCTCAAAAATAAACAACGATAGGCACCGGTGTGAAATCTAGTGTTTTCAATTTCGGGCCTTTTTTATCTCGATTCTTGTGAAATGTATCAAATAATTGTTACCAACCCAACAAATTATTGATCATTTGTTGTTATTTTTATTTTTAGAATTTGACATTTTTCGCTAGCATTAAAATTACACAAAACATGAGCCACAGAAGTTGAGCGGTCGATGCAGAATGTTAGAAGTCTAGTGTGCTCAGGCTCAAAGTCTGATGCCTCCAAATTTATTGAAAAAGTATCATCAACTGATAAAATATTTATGAGTTATTATTCTATCATTTAATAGTAAAATGCGATATTAGCTGTCAAAGTCGAAAGGTCGATGCACCAAGCTAAAAATCTAATGGGTTCAACTATGTAGTTACTAAAGTAAAACAATACATCAGAGATTTACTAACTTTTCAGTACTTCAACTTTGCCCATCTTGTCGCTAGCAAACTGAATGACAAGACAATGCTAACCGGCTACATTGACAATTACGGGTACTCTGCTGGGCTTAATGATCATCAAAACTACCCTACTGATGATTTTTTTGATTTAAGAGGAATTCCGTTCCCAATTGACGGCACTGACGATGATATCGATTTAGATCTGAAAGAGTTAGTGGGGATTATTGTCCTTAAAAGTAACAATCGTTTGAAATTCAGTGTCGACGGATCTCTAGCAGCCGCTTCTTGGACCCCACCAGTCACAGATCAAACATGCATGATATTTATATCAGCTGCGTGAGTTTTCGTGAAATTGGACTGACAACCAAATACTTATAAGCTCTCATTTTCCAGCCCAGAAGCCGAATACGGTGGTACCACAATCAAATCCACCTACTCCTCCTTTGGTACAGTAGTCGGAGTACTGGTTGGTGGAGCCACTTCAATTCCTGGGCTCTCAATTGACACAAATGTGATTGCTGCTCCAGCGTTGTCGGATTCGGACGCCGATGCTGTTGTGAGCAAGCTCCTGGAGCTGTTACCTACAGCTTAACTATTTTTTCCAAATTTACTTGGTGTACCGAGAAAATAAAGATCCTTCTGTCCAATTGAACATGTGCCAAATTGCGTATATTAATATATCAAAAGATATCAATCACAGTTGTGTTCTAATACACAGAAATAACTTGAAATTTGAAATATTCCCGATAAAACAAATTAATAAAAAAGGCCACATTTTTTGGTAAAAAAATCAATTTGAAGTTTAAAAAAAAAAAATCTTCGTAAAAATATGTCATTACCAGAAAACTTGCCATTTTAGATACCAATTGCAATTTTGTTCTAATACACAGAAATAACTTGAAATTTGAAATATTCCTGTTTTTTTCAATATGCAACTAATCATTAAAAATTTTGAAATTATTTTTGGTTGCTCATATTTGTGCAGACAAAAAGTGTCCTAGCAATAAAAATTGCAAATTTTTTGTATTTTCAGATGAGTGTACAACCGTTTCTGTAGCTACGATATTCATTTCAAAAAACCCGAAAGTTGTAAAATAATGAGTAAAGTAAAATAATTGGTGAAGCCAGAGAGTAAAATAATTGGTGAAGCCAGAGAGTAAAATAATTGGTGAAGCCAGAGAGTAAAATAATTGGTAAGGCCAGAGAGTAAAATAATCGGTGAAGCCACAGAGAGTAAAATATAGTGGGAAGTCACAGAGAGTAAAATAATTGGTGAAGCCACAAAGAGTAAAATAATTGGTAAAGCCAGAGAGTAAAATAATTGGTGAAGCCAGAGAGTAAAATAATTGGTGAAGCCACAGAGAGTAAAATATAGTGGGAAGCCACAGAGAGTAAAATAATTGGTGAAGCCACAGAGAGTAAAATAATTGGTGAAGCCACAAAGAGTAAAATAATTGGTAAAGCCACAGAGAGTAAAATAATTGGTGAAGCCACAGAGAGTAAAATATAGTGGGAAGCCACAGAGAGTAAAATAATTGGTGAAGCCACAGAGAGTAAAATAATTGGTGAAGCCACAGAGAGTAAAATAAATGGTGAAGCCACAGAGAGTAAAATAAATGGTGAAGCCACAGAGAGTAAAATAATTGGTAAAGCCACAGAGAGTAAAATAATTGGTGAAGCCACAGAGAGTAAAATATAGTGGGAAGCCACAGAGAGTAAAATAATTGGTGAAGCCACAGAGAGTAAAATATAGTGGGAAGCCACAGAGAGTAAAATAATTGGTGAAGCCACAGAGAGTAAAATATAGTGGGAAGCCACAGAGAGTAAAATAATTGGTGAAGCCACAGAGAGTAAAATATAGTGGGAAGCCACAGAGAGTAAAATATAGTGGGAAGCCACAGAGAGTAAAATAATTGGTGAAGCCACAGAGAGTAAAATATAGTGGGAAGCCACAGAGAGTAAAATAATTGGTGAAGCCACAGAGAGTAAACTATAGTGGGAAGCCACAGAGAGTAAAATAATTGGTGAAGCCACAGAGAGTAAAATATAGTGGGAAGCCACAGAGAGTAAAATAATTGGTGAAGCCACAGAGAGTAAAATATAGTGGGAAGCCACAGAGAGTAAAATAATTGGTGAAGCCTCAGAGAGTAAAATATAGTGGGAAGCCACAGAGAGTAAAATAATTGGTGAAGCCACAGAGAGTAAAATATAGTGGGAAGCCACAGAGAGTAAAATAATTGGTGAAGCCTCAGAGAGTAAAATATAGTGGGAAGCCACAGAGAGTAAAATAATTGGTGAAGCCACAGAGAGTAAAATATAGTGGGAAGCCACAGAGAGTAAAATAATTGGTGAAGCCACAGAGAGTAAAATATAGTGGGAAGCCACAGAGAGTAAAATAATTGGTGAAGCCACAGAGAGTAAAATATAGTGGGAAGCCACAGAGAGTAAAATAATTGGTGAAGCCACAGAGAGTAAAATATAGTGGGAAGCCACAGAGAGTAAAATAATTGGTGAAGCCACAGAGAGTAAAATATAGTAGGAAGCCACAGAGAGTAAAATATAGTGGGAAGCCACAGAGAGTAAAATAATTGGTGAAGCCACAGAGAGTAAAATATAGTGGGAAGCCACAGAGAGTAAAATAATTGGTGAAGCCACAGAGAGTAAACTATAGTGGGAAGCCACAGAGAGTAAAATAATTGGTAAAGCCACAGAGAGTAAAATAATTGGTGAAGCCACAGAGAGTAAAATATAGTGGGAAGCCACAGAGAGTAAAATAATTGGTGAAGCCACAGAGAGTAAAATATAGTGGGAAGCCACAGAGAGTAAAATAATTGGTGAAGCCACAGAGAGTAAAATATAGTGGGAAGCCACAGAGAGTAAAATAATTGGTGAAGCCACAGAGAGTAAAATATAGTGGGAAGCCACAGAGAGTAAAATATAGTGGGAAGCCACAGAGAGTAAAATAATTGGTGAAGCCACAGAGAGTAAAATATAGTGGGAAGCCACAGAGAGTAAAATAATTGGTGAAGCCACAGAGAGTAAAATAATTGGTGACGCCACAGAGAGTAAAATAATTGGTGAAGCCACAGAGAGTAAAATAATTGGTGAAGCCACAGAGAGTAAAATAATTGGTGAAGCCACAGGAATCTCAGTTTTCCCCTAATTCCTATTTGATTTACGCCAATTGGATTTGTTCGATGGAGCGCGCTTGCATTATTTTCCATAATTAATTTATTTCTTATCATTATTTCACTGATTTTCTTCATTTTTTTGGGGGTTTTTAATCGGAGAATAAAAGAAATAAACAAGAAAAATGCAAAAAGTTTATTAAAAAGTAACTGGAAATGCCTAAAACTCTGAATAATACTAATTTCAGGCTTGTCATCGTCGGATCGCATAATTTCAGAGTTTTAAGCATTTCCAGCTACTTTTTAATGAACTTTTTGCATTTTTCTTGTTTATTTCTTTTATTTTCCGAGTAAAAACCCCCAAAAAAATGAAGAAAATCAGTGAAATAATGATAAGAAATAAATTAATTATGGAAAATAATGCAAGCGCGCTCCAACGAACGAGTTCAATTGGCGGAAATTCAAATAGGAATTAGGGGAAAACTGAGATTTTTTCAATTTTCAAAAAATCATATAAAATCTAGAAATTTTTTTTGAATTTTTTTATCATGATATTCGGTCATTTTATGAACAGGCAGTTGAGTTGGCTTGTCCATTTCACCTTCTTCAGTCTCGTTTTCAGAACCATTTTCTTCAGTCTTCCTCTTCTTCGCATAAAAATCATCTAATATTTTGCGGCCATCTTCCGTGTCCAAAAATGCTAAGATTCCCTTCCTAATTGTGTCTGCTAGACTTTCCGCTTCTTCGATTACCCAATCGGCGACCTCACCTTGCGTAGACTCCCCCATAGTGGGAGAGCGATTCCCGAATGAAAACTATCACGGAATTCGGTCATTGTGACCCCATAGGCGTGTTTGAAAGCAATTTCCCCACAGGGTGTAGTCCACCTTTAAAAAGAAGATAAAATGCTTCATTTTCAAAAAAAAAAGTTATCACGTAAAAGCAAATAGTTCTATTTGCGAACATGTTTACTGAACAAATGATTCGTTAAAAAGATAAAAAGAGAAGAATCAAAGTAGCAATGTTAGAAATACTTCTGAATGGAAGCAATCATCTCGTCCCGCTTTTTCTCCAGCAGAGCATAGTAGACTTTTTGATTGGAGGATGATTGCGTGTTGATAAATGCTTCTAGCTCGCCGAGCAACCCGAATAATTTCATCATAGCCTCGCTTGTTGTTGGTTTTGTTCCTTCCTCAGGTTTATACTTCATTGCAATTGCAAAAATGCCGTTAATCACTGCCGGAGACATTCCAGAGCCTTCAACTTCGGATTTTAGCTTTTGCACTGAAAATTTTGTGTTTTAAAGGTGGGTTGAAAGAAGAATAGATATGTGAGGTGTGAACCCTAATGTTTGACCTATTTGATCACCATGGGACTTTAGAATAAATAATCCCATCTTGGCCCACTGTTCTTCAGATGTTAGGGCAGACCATGTGCATTTTGTCCAAAATTTACAGCTTTTGGCTAAAACTTGTCGACTTTTTGCACAGCCTAACAGAAAATATGGTTAGAAGTACAAAACAGGAGCGTGCGGCAAATTTGCCAAATTTGCCGAGACTATCAAATTTTGATACTTGCCGCACTCACCACAAATCGGATTTCAAAGTTGGAGTACCGAAATTTAAGAATTTCAGCGGTCATAACTATTTTTTTTTTTTGAAAAATTTTTTGGAACGTCTCATTACGAAATATGGTAGTTTTGGGCCATTTTGGGGCAAAAAAAACAAAGTCTCAAATTTCGGTACTCCGCCTTTGAAATATTTGACCCAAACTATTGATTTTGTTGAAAAATTATGTGTACATAGTAAGACATCATAAACAAAAATCCAACTTGTGCTAAAAATTCAGTAATTGTGGTGCTTTTAGAAATATTAGAAATTTTCAAATTTTTCGGAGTCTGCTCAGCACGGCAAATATTGGAAAAATAGATTTGCCGAATTTGTCGAGCTCGGCAAATTTTGAGTGTATGGTATCAAAAAAATGTCGCGAAATCACATGAATTATTAGAGATTATTAGAGTCACATGAATTATTAGAGTGGTTTCATTTTGGGAATATAGTAGTGTTTATAAAAACTATAACACAAAAATATTTTTTTTTAACTCACCAACAGCCTCGGCCATTTCGAACAGAAATGAGAGACTCTTCACTGAGAATGTTTCTTAGTCTCCGCCTCACCGGGAACGTACCTCATGTTGGCACACCAAATTGCATTACTCTTGTTTATTATTGTCTCATTAAGCTTCTTCTTTCTCCAGCCTTGCTCTTGTACTCAGTCTCCGCCTCCCAGGAAACTATAAAAACGCTCAACTTATAACACAAAATGCAATTCCTTCTAACTATCCCAACAAGAAATGGCCACACGTCGCACCGCCTCGGTTGATCTTGAAAACTGCACGGGATCCTACTTCCGTCTACAAGTCCTTCATCAATACACAAATGAAGGTACCGACGATTCCGGTCTTTTAGATTTCAAGCCAGGAGAGAAGAAGCGAGTTTTCGACAGCGTTCAGTATTATACCGGCTTCTTCACCACCGGCTGTGACAATTGGAAAGTGGACGGAATTCGGCTGCACGAAGTTACAACGGATTCAAAAACTGTCCAAGCAATGATTGGAGGAAAGGCGTTCGTCGAAGGATTGCCCTATAAGTCCGGACACGGATTTGGTGCGCAGTGGAAGAAGCACACTCTGAGAGCCGAGGACAGAGATAGAGCAACCCTGATCAAGGTGTTCCAGACCGAAGTGCAGTTTATTTCACCGAGTGGAGTGTCGACAACTACCTTTGACACTGTTGGCCAAAATGTGCTTGGACTTGGAGTTCAGTAGATCTTTGTGCGTCTTGGATTTCTTCTATCATTCGAATTTGTTTTTTTCAGATTTCAAAAGTTTTTAAACGTTTGTAAATCGGAATAAATCGTTGTTTTTTTTTTGGAATTTGTCCAACATTTAACATAATTGGAAAACTTCAAGAGTTTTACACCGAGTTCAAAAGGGGAGATTTGCCTGGCTAGTTAGATCTTAAAAAACTAGAACCTAAGTTTTTTGGAACAAGTTCACCTCTACGAAGAAAGTCAGGATCAGTGGTTCGAACCAGGGGTGTGCGGCAAACTTCAAAAATTGCCGTGGTCGTTATACTCGATGAATCGCAATATTTTTTAGAGCTCAAAAAGTGCCAAAATTAATGAAAAAAACTAAGTTCACTGGTTTTCGTTTGATTTTTGCCTAATGCGCTTATCGACTTGTTGAATAAAAAAGAAATATACGCGATGCTATGCTTTCTGTCATTAAGTTTCTGATCGAAACCATTAGTTTTGGACAACATTGTTAGTAAAAAAAAAATTTTGCTGCCTGCTCACTAGTAAATAGCTCTCCCTGCTATCACTTTTGGCTCTGAGGCTCGGCCTTTCACAAAGTACCTGCTGAAATTGCCAGAGTGAACCGTGGAGCCCTAGTCATAACAATGAACGCTTCCGGACGGAGCTTACAGCTACTCAGGCAAAAAAACTCCTGTCGAGCCTTGCCAAAATAATTCTTGTCCGTGACAAGAGTCGACAGGAGTCGGCAAGAGTTAGACTCTTTGCAGACTTGGCAGAAGTTTCACTTTCAGCAGGAGTGTGACTTTTGGCAGAAGTCCGTGTACCTTGGCAAGATTTTGCCATTTTCGGTAGAGTTTTATGTCTGAAAATTAGTATTGACCAGCCAAGCAAAGCACCGAAAAACTTGGAAAGCTGTGATCCGCTCCAAGAACGAATCGACCAAGTATTGTTTGTAGTTTAATGTTAGAATTGCACTTCATTATCTATTTGCCTTGTGGTACACGTTTAACAGTTGACATTTTCATATTGTTGACCACTTTATATTTTACTCGTACTCCAGCGCTTTTCTGTGAGTTCTGCTCTAAAGAATACAACTTGCGGACTTTGCTTTTCGGGTTTCGTGCTTACTTAATTCTTGAAAAAAAGTTTATCAAGCTAGAAAAAAATAGTTATACTTGCGAACATGTTTACCGAACGGATAATTGAGAGTTGGAAAAGATTAATTAAAGGTGCAATGTTAGAAATACTTTTTAATGGAACGTAACTCATGTTTGGAACTCGAGTTATATTCTTCTTGCTCATTGTTATATTTACATCGTTGATCTTCTGTCTCTCAAGTTTCTGTACACAGTCGAAACTGCTGCTCGGTCTCCGCCTCTCTTAAAACTACAAAAACGCACAAATTATAACACAGGATGATATTTCTTATAACTATCCTAACAAGAAATGGCCACACGTCGCACCGCCTCGGTTGATCTTGAAAACTGCACGGGATCCTATTTCCGTCTTCAGGTCCTTCATCAATACACAAATGAGGGTACCGACGATTCCGGTCTGTTAGATTTCAAGCCAGGCGAGAGGAAGCGAGTTTTCGACAGCGTTCAGTATTATACCGGCTTTTTCACCACCGGCTGTGACAATTGGAAAGTGGACGGGTTTTCTCTGAAAGAAGTTTCGTCTGGTACAGCCATAATGAAGATTGAAGGAAAGATGTTCATCGAAGGATTGCCCTATAAGTCCGGACATGGATTTGGTGCGCAGTGGAAGAAGCACACTCTGAGAGCCGAGGACAGAGATACAACCACTCTGATCAAGGTTTTCCCGAAAGAAGTGCATTTTATTTCGCCAAGTGGAGTGTCGACAACTGGTTTCTATACTATTGGTCAAAATATTCTTGGACTCGGTATTGGAATTTAGTGGATCTTTCACTTTTTTTGGATTCTGTTCATTTAAAAATTTTTATTTACAAATAAACCATATTTTTTTTCTTCGTTGGAAATTTAATCAATAAATAGCGTTGATTTGATATCATACCAATTTCTACAAACATCAAATATTTCCAATATTGCCCTTGAGGGCTCAGATTCTGTACAGAATTGCTCTCTGCCATTACAGTTTCCATCTGAAATTTTTCTTCAAATGTAATCTTTAAAAATACGATCAAAGAATCTACGTGAAAGCAATAAAACCATAAAATTTCCATTAAACGTTAAAAATTCGTTCCTTTCCATCCTTCTTATCACAAGTTAACAATTCCTAGTCAACAAGTTTATGACTGCCTTCGGAGAGTCACTATTCTTCCCATTCGCCATGCGAACCGTCCTTATATTCTTACTACCTTTAGTGGCAGCTGTGTCGGCTCAAAGATGTCTTGATAATGGAGACAACCTGATCAGCGGGATGTTCGTAACTTAGGCTGGAAATTCTAGAAAATAGTCTTAATTCCAGATGCTACAAGATGGTGAATCTTCAGCTCTCGTACAATGATGCTCTTGACTGGTGTCACTACAAAAATCCGGTAGTGCAATCAAATTTGGCAACGATCCCTGATCCGTCTACAGCGAATTTTTTAGCATGTAAGCAGACTTCCCGTTTTGCATCCTTTCATTTTACAAACGCATATCTATGAAAAAAGTCAACATGTAAAAGCCAATGCTCAACTCCAAGCCTATAGAAAACCGAGTTGTAAATATTTTATCATTTTTTGATAAGACCAAAGACAAGCGAGAAATTCGCGGTAAAAATTTGAAAATGAGACACTACAAAGTACAAGACCAGTACGGTAACAATGAAATACTAAAATGTTTAGCCTACGCCCGTACAGCCTTCGGAGTCGACTCTGGACAATTTTGGATTGGGTTGCGCCGAAATTCCTCTGGCGGAATCCCCTGGTGGTGGGACGACGGATCCTCGTTGAGATGGACAAATTTTGGTACCCAATTGAGTCATGACTATGTCGCTCAGAGCATAGTCAACGCGAAATGGAACACGTTTTTGGGCACCGAAAAGAACTTTTTCGTGTGTAGCTACAATCCGAACTTTATAACCACAGAGTACCCGACTACTACAGGTTTTTTTGTGGTACTAAGAAGGGTCTGACTAAATTTACGAGTTTTCAGATGACACGTCGTGCCAACCAGAAAGCCCGGTAACTCTGTTATTCGCCTACTCGAATGATTTGGATCCAGATGTTTTGGAATCCACCTGGGGAGCTACAGACTTTGGAGAGTATCCTAATTTTGCGGCTTATGCAACAGTGCGTTTCGATCTGAGAGTTGCAGAGGATATTGCGTATCACACGACCATTGAGTTAGTTTAATGTAGGCGTTGTAGGTACCTTAGTATAACATTCCAGAAGTGCCAACACATACATCACCTCACACCCACCTGATCCAACGTTGGGATTTACTAGCACCTCTGTTGGAAGTGACTCGCTAAGTATTGTTGAGGTAATTCAAGTGATCTTGGGAGGCGGGATAGCTCAGTCGGTAGTGGTTAGCAATTTGGAGGTCACGAGTTCAAGCCCGGTCTCTAGGTTCACCCAGGCTCTATTGGGAAGTGGAGCAGACCACAGTCCCCGGCTAGGATGTGGCTTACATTATAGCCCAGTTGGAGCACCACCGGGCAGTGTGCCTGAATCCTAGATCCGCAGTGCATAGCACTTGAAGAACGGATCGTCCTTTAATCTTTTAATCCTAGTAGAGAAAGTTCATTTAAACTTTCAGAATTTCTATAAGAATCAGCAATTGTCGGTGTGCGGTTCTGTGGTCCTGCTCCTCTCAAAACGGAATCCAAATGAGACCGAAATTTCTCAAATCGTGTCCCTTGTCCGCCGCCATCATGGACTGGTTCATGCCATTATGTCAGTTAATCCGTCCGGAGGGTCACAGCCAAAAGCGCTGTACAATTTGGTTTCGAAGACAAATGGAGTGGCGGCTTTCGAGCAAGACTCGGAGTTCTCTGATGTAAGTTGTTGGGAAAAGTGTTAATAATTTCAAATTGTTCAAAATTTTAGTTCATTCTTCATTTGCCAATGTTCTTGACTCCGTACCCGCTCTATTGTGCAAATCCAAAAGTCTCCGGCACCAACTCCACAGAGCTTCCGCCGTTGTCTGTTTCCAGTGAAGACAGTTATTATACTATCATGGTTGTTCAAGATCATTGTATGTTTATTTCTGATCTGTTTAACAAGATGTGTCCTTGCCAAAAAAAATAGTAGTTTCCTATAAGCTTGATCTGACCGAGCATTTTACAATTACGGCGCACCCGAGTACCCGAGTTCAAAAATGCGGTATTACCTCTTTTTATCAATCTTTTATCAATCACTTTCAGATCCATCGGACAGTTTTCAATCTAGCCAGCTCAAGTGGTGGCCCTCAGGACAACAACCCTTCGGGTTCTCACTTACTAAATCGGATGTACTTATGAGCACTCAAAGTGAACATATTGAAAAACTTTAATTTTTTTAGCTGATCGGAAACGATGCAAACACCTGGATAACTCTGGAAGCTACCTCATACAACATGACACTAGACTACTCCTACGCAACGACAGTCCCGCAAGCCATCCAGATCAGAATTTTCAGTGGAAGGTAAGGGTTTTAGGAATACCTTGTTTGCTGCCAAAACTAACTATCCGGATAGCAAAGCCAACGGCGGCAGACACGTGGTGTCAGAGTGGGTCATTTCGGCTTGATCTACGTATTTCTACAAAAAAATGCGGGAGAAGAGACGCAGAGTTCTCAACTGATTTCGCATGGTTAAGAACGCGTCACTTTTTTTTGGGAAAAAAATTCCCGCATTTTTTGTAGATCAAACCGTAATAAGACAGCCTGGCACCATGTGGGTAGAATCTAGGATTTGTAAACGTATGTCAGGATTCTCCATTACTGGTTGATCTAAAAAAAAAGCGGGAACTTTTTGCTCAGGAAAATGTGACGTCAGCACGCTCTTAACCGTGCGAAATCAGTTGAGAACTCTGCGTCTCTTCTCCCGCAATTCTTGTAGATCAAACCGAAATGGAAATGCCATAGCGGCCTGCGCGCCTGACCATTTAATAAAGCCGCTTCCATTCTGACCGCTGTGATCAGACTTCAATACTCTTCAATTTCAGCCCACTGGACTATTGGCTACCGTACTGCGACTAGACTGGACTATAATTACTTTGATTGTCTAAATTTCACACTTCATTTGCTTTTCTCTGTTGAAATAAATATGACTTTTCCTCTTCCCACTACTTAAAAACGGCTTAAAACTGCCATAACTTCTTATCAGTGTTACATTCTCTATTTTCATTCCAAATTCACACACTATTTCTCAATACTTCAGTTGTTCCAAATGAAAATACTTCCGTTTGTTCTCATAGCCATTGCCAGCGCCGCAAAACAATGCTATGACAGTGAAGATCGGCTGATCAGTGGGATGTATGTCTTGGCAAAGTGTGCACTTTATGACGTCATATATTCAGGTGCTACAAACTGGTAAATCAACAGCTCTCCTATGACGATGCACTTAACTGGTGTCACTACAGCAACCCTGTGGCTCAATCCTACTTGGCAATGGTGGCGGATCAAACTACGGCTAGCTTTTTGGCATGTGAGTGTTTTTAGGGACTCTCTGGTTTTTTTCCATTCATATATAATATTTTATTTTATTTTATTTTTTAGCCTACGCCCGCACCACGTTCAACATCAACGAGGGAAAATTCTGGATCGGCTTGTCCCGAAAGTCATCCACTAGTCCTTGGTCATGGGACAACGGAATTCCCCTGCAATGGACAAATTTCGCGGCACCTCTGGGACAAAACTACGTAGCGCAGAGCATGGTCAACACAAAATGGAGCACGTACACGGGCACTGACAAGAATTTCTTTGCGTGCAGCTATGACCCAGATGGTGTTCTTGCGACGACTACACAGGAAGTTCCAACGACTACAGGTGCTGCATAAATAGGTACATATTTATGACTCCATCTTGTAGTAGATCTAACGTTGTATTACGAAATATATAATTATTTTACATTGTTTTATTACATTTCAAATCAAAATAAAATGTTCAAATATCTATGATACTAAAACTTAGAAAATGTATGAAGTAGTCGAACCGGTGGAATATGGGGAAGTTGATGAATCAGTTGGGTAGGAAGAAGTCGAAGAATCGGTTGGATAAGGAGATGCAGAGGAATCGGTTGGTCCATAGGTGTTGGTAGTAGAGTCGGTGGAATAAGGAGTTGCCGAGGAGCCATAACCAGCAGTAGAAGAGTCAGTAGCGTAAGTAGAGTATGGTGCGTAAGTTGAAGATGAGGCGTCAGTTGAATAAGTTGGTGTAGTTGAAGCGGCTGAAAAGATTTAGTATGTATGTATATATTGAATTGAAATCCAGATCACACTGAAAGATGATAATTTTTGCCAGATGGTTCTCGCCACGCGGACAACGAGTTATGTACATTAACTCGTGCCAATCTGTGGGTCGCTAAAAATGGTGTGATAGCTAACACAAGTTACAGCACAAGTTACAGTAGCTTGTCGCTCTTGTGGCAAGACCCATGCGCGCAAGACATGACGAAATTTTTCATGTTTACATACGTCTACGTAATACGACATATATATAGCTTAACTACAAGACAACCCAAAAAACTTACGATTGACATTATTTGGATTATAGCTGCAAGCAAACACCAGCTTTTGCTGGCCAGCCAAAGTTCTCCATTTTCCATTGATAACGCTTTCCGCCACAATATTATTGTCTTTCGGGAAGTTTAGGTCAAAATTGCTCCAATACATTACGGATCCATCATCCCATGTGAATCTGGAGCTGGATGAAGCTCGGCTCAAACCGATCCAGAACAGGGAGTCGCTGGTTCCGGTTTTTGTGCGGATAGTGGCTGGAAATATTAATGAATTTGTGTTTTTAGATGCAGCATGTTGTGTCTAGTTTTGTTTAAAACATGGGTTTGAGTAAGCTTTCGTTGCAAAAAAATCCATGTCAAGTTCTCGAATTATGCTGCTCAAATCAAGCCACTTTCGATATAAAAACCATGCGTCGCGGCTCCCCCAAACTCACACGCCAAAAAGTTGGCCTGAAGTGTAGTATGAACAACCGCCAGGCTTGTCGAGATTCCGTGGCAATATCCGACAGCATCTTGGTAGCTCAACTGTTGATTCACAACTACATAGCACCTATAACATCAATTTTTAATTTAACATTATTGTAAAGTCACTTACAAGTCTCCAATGCTATTGTCACCTGAAGCACATTGGGAATGTACCGAAGTGGTTAATAATAGCGGGAGTGCAATAGAAAACCAATGTAGGGTCATCTGAAAAAGTTTAAAATTTTGGTGTGATACAGTTAGAAGGGAGGCAGAGAGGAGGTAGGTAGGCATGAGATATTAAGACAGCAATGCGGCAGGTGGAACTAATAGTAAGACCTTTAGGTACGAATCAGGCAGGTAAAAGTCAGGCATGCAATATAAAGCAACAAGGCAGACACCAGGTAGGCAGGCAGACAAGAAGGCAGGAAGGCATACATCAGGCAGCCATGAAGCAGTCAAAAGTGGAAGTATGCAACAGGCATGCAGAAAGGCTCGACACAGGCAGATAAGCGTACGCCAGGCAGGCATGAGATGCAGTCAAGAAAAATGCAGAAATGAAGTAGGTAGGCATTATGTAGGCAGGCATTCTGTATGTCAGTATAGAATATAGGCACATGCACCTGAAGTTATTGTTTAAAATTGAATAGGAAATTTGTCAATGTTTCAAACTATTTATTAACTTTAGACTGTATCATAACCTTTTTTTTTTGAAATTTAAATGTTAAACTGGGAATTAATGATGTGTTATTTTAGTGATAAGCAGATTATAGAGTTCAATGACATTTTGACTTCAAAAGCATGTATCATAACTATTTTCAGTGATATCAGAAAAGTTTTAACTGCAAAAATCGCTTGCCTACTGTGTATTTTAAACTTACTTTGTTCAAAACAAATTACGTTTTTTTTTAATTGATGAACTCAAAATTGCAAATTACAACGCACTGTCAAATTAAAAAATATCCAAAGCAAACGGTATGAAAAGTGTTTAAAATCGTGGCATCACTGTACTACAAAACACTAATATTATTTGAGTCCTTATCAGAACGAAAATGTCAGGTTTATTACAGTTTTATGGTGTACACTTCTAACATTATTAAATTGACATTTGAATTGTTTGCAAAAGTTGGAGTTATTCATTTGATTTTGTACTGTGAATTCTCATAACTAGAGCTTTGAATTGACACCCATGTTACCTAAAAGCGATGAACTTTTAAGTTGATATTGCTTATTCCATTGAAATTTGGAATGATAGCCTAGCGGCGCGGTCGCGTCGCGGTCACTGCTTTTAGAATATGGTTTTAGTGGATTTCCACGTGGTGCAAAACTGACTCATGGTTTGATCTACAAAAAATGCGGGAATTTTTCGCTCAAAAATATGTGACGTCAGCACGTTTTTAAGCATACAAAATCAGTTGAGAACTCTGCGTCTCTTCTCCCGCATTTTTTGTAGATCTTCGTAGATCAAGCCGAAATGAGACACTTTGAAACCACGTGGATTTCCGTTATGTGTTAACTAACAAGTTAAACTAAAAAATTAAAATCAGCTTCGAATTTTCTTCCATATTGCCCCGATTTTAATTTATTTCAGCTTACAGTCGCGCGGCGCGGTCGCGTCGCGGTTATTACAGTTATTATAGTTGAATGAAAGTTTGAGTGAATTTTTGTTGTTTGTAAGCAAACAGGTTGAAATTCCGAACTAAAAAAGTTTTGAAATGATATATCCGTGCGGCGCGGTCGCGTCGTGGTCAATTCTCTTCAAATAGTCTCACTTTGATTTCTCTGCCAAACATCCATAAATTCTGAATTCCGAGCCGCGCGGTGCAGTTGCGTCGCGGTTCTCCACCCACGCCCTTCCCCACCCTTCTGAGCCGTTTTGTCATCATCAACCCATGAAATGTCATCAAAATTTCCATCTTATCATCATAATTTTCTGTATTTTAACGACTCCGAGTTTCATGATTCTCATTATTTTTTCAACTTTTCCAATTTCTGATCTAAATTTTCCAATTCCAGCATGAAATTCTTGCTCTATGTGGCAGCCATCATCGGCTTGGCCAGCGGTGCGTGTTTTGACAATGGTGACAAGGAAATCCAGGGAATGTGCTTCAAACTTGTGCCGCAGATGCTTACATATCAGGATGCTCGGGATTGGTGTCACTATAAGAATCCGGTGACGTCATCAAACTTGGCCTATGTCCCGAATCAGTTTACCGCAAACTTCTTGGCATGTAAGTTGGAAATTTTGGTATGGAAATTATGGAACTATTATAGATTTGCTGAAAAGAAAATTGACACTTTTAGAACAATTTAAATTTTTTGACTGGATTTCTGTAATTACATTAATAACATAGGAAAACGTTTTAATTAACTAAAACTGTTGTCAGTTTTAATTTGAATTTTGGCAAATTTTTTGGTGGATTTTTAGGTCCGAAAAATTGCTCAAAAAACGGCTTTTTGAATAATTAATTTTAATAATTAGATGGGTTTAAAAAAATTTCGGAAACAACTTCAAAACAAATGTACACCATTTTTTGCTCCCAGAATATTTTTAATTTCTGAATACTATTAAAACTTTAACCTTGTTTTCCGCAAAAAAAAATTCTAAAAATGTCGGAATTTTCAAAAATTCAAAATGTTTGCTTACTTCTAATTTAAGCAACTTAAATTTTTCAAAAAATGCATTTTTGTTAGTGTAGACTCCTTGATACTTATCAGGGCGGTGCTCTTCAAAATACTATACAAGACAGTTCCTTGAAATATTTTATCATTGTTTTAGGGAACTTTTAACCGTTTATTCAAAGATCCACACTGAAAAACCATCATCTCAAGGCAAGTTCAAAACTCCAAAAATGAGAATTCCAAAGAAAAAACTCGCAATATTGTCAGTTCCAGAAGTCGTTGATGGTGGGACGGTTGTTGTGACCCTGAAATAAATAAAAAAATTTCAGATTAAAAAAACCAAAAACATTTAGTTGCTCACACTGGGCGATTGTAAAGGCACATATGAGCGATCGGCACAGCTGGTATGAGATCTGTGTACATACAATCACTCTTGATGCACGCAATTCCAGTTTCTCCTGTTCTACTTGTAATCTCATGCTGAAATACGAATTTGAGCTTGAGCTTTGCTCATTTTACGGCAACTAACATTAACCAACTTTGACTCGAAAAATCGAATTCCTCGCTGTTTTTCCAATTCATCGCACGACATTTTCAATATTTCAGCCTCGAGTTCGGCGTCGAAATTCTGGAAAAAACATAGGCGGTGCGTTGCGGTCGCGTTATTGTCAAATTATTTTACCATCCAAGTATAAGCGTCGAGTTTAGCTTTGCTTTGCATCAAATTATTGGCTCGTTTTAAAAATTCAAACTGTTCGTCCTCAGTAAGTTTCGTCGGTCCGCCAAATGCACATTGAGCTGGAAATTTGCAATTGTTGAAGTACAAAAAAAAGTTAATACCTATGAAAAGCAGCAGAGTGAAACGGAAGAACATCTTCATGTTGTGAATCAAAATATCGATTTTTCAAACTGACCAGTTATTTTTTCAACAACAAAAAACCGACACGACATGAATTTTGGGAGATCACGTTTTTAAAATCATTTTTGAACAAGAAGCAAAACAATTAAGTGTCTCTTTTTTGAAATTTGATTTTTAAAGTAGTCTGTAGTTGTAGTTTGTAGGATCTCTTTAGAGACTATAGCTGTAGTTTATAGTCTCTAGTTCTAGTTTCAAGTCTGAAATTGTAGACTATCACAAGAAAATTCAAAAACTACTCAGAAAATGCTTCACATGAGGTATAGAGTAGGAAGTAGTTTAGTAAAATTTGATTTTTCGCTTTTGAAGAGGTATTGGGTTGGAAGTTGGTTGGTGGATATAGTCAAGGTACTGTAGGATAACTGTAGTTTGGGACATTTTGAGTTTTCAGGATTTGAAGAGATATTGTTGCAGTTTGGTGGAGAATAATGCCAAAGTACTGTAGAGGTACTGTAGGGTTACTGTAGGATTGTTGTAGGGTTACTGTAGATTGGGAAAATTGAATTTTCAGCTTTTGAGGAGGTATTGGGTTGGAAGCTGGCTTGTTGATTTAGTCAGGGGACTGTAGAGGTACTGTAGGATTGCTGTAGGGTTACTGTAGAATGGGAAAATTGAATTTTCAGCTTTTGAGAAGGTATTATTTGAGAAGTTATTATATTTAATCAGGAACATTTTGCAATTTTGAAGAAATTTCAAAGTTTGTATAATTTTCTGAAATCCAGATAATTTTTCCTGTATTATGGTTTAGCTACAATCTCTTGGTAAAAATGCAACTTAATTGACTATCAAAATAGCCATACATTCACATAAAAAATTTTTTAGATAAAATAATACCTAAAAAATTTGCAAAAATCGAGTTTTTACATCGATTTCCGCGTAAAATCTACTGCAAATATTTTTATTTTTTTATTTTTTAGCTCGAAAATTAAAATTTTCTAGTAAAAAAAACCAATTCAAAAATTTCCGGAATGCTTTCTAAACTTACCACTCTTTTTCCAGCCTACGCCCGCAGTGCCTTCGGTTCAAATGACGGATACTTCTGGATAGGTCTGAGCCGCACCTCCTCCAACTCCCCATTCACATGGGACAACGGACAACCATTAGGCTACACAAACTTTGGTACCCAACTCGGACAAAATTATATCGCCGAGAGTATCGTAAACACTAAATGGAATGCTTTTGGTGCCAGTGACAAGAACTTCTTCGTCTGCAGTTATGATCCTGCGGCACCGCCGACCTTCTCCCCACTCCCTACTCGGATGCCAGAGACCACTATGATGCCAATGCCCACTACCACAGGTTAGTTTGAATAGGTCAAGTTGGCTGTTAAAAATTTGTATGGGAAATGTGTTGGTTGTGTGCTTCTGGTATGCTGCTGCTGCTGCTGCTGCTGCTCAAGGAAATCTGGGTGAGTTTGGTTTCAGATTTATTGATTTTTGCTGTTGATGTCATATGTAGTATACAGTAAAAAGGTAATTATCATCTAAAATCGTCTAAGTTTTATATTATAAAATTCAGATCCTGAGTTTCGACTGAGTTTTGGAGTTATGCAGTTTTGGAGCTTTTAAAGGAATCCTTATCTTTGCGATTAATAAACGTTTTACCTTTTTTTATTACTATTTTTGCAACAGAGAGCATCGACTTACAATTAGTCGGAAACCTGAAATCGTGTCTCAGGTCCCCGTCGCTGGAAAAAAATACACTTTGGCGGTGCCAATAAAGCAAAAACCCCAAAAATTTGGTCTGAAAAACAATTCTGAAAAGTTAATTTTTCGCTGATAAACGTAGTTTTTTTGTCCAATGGAAAAAAATGTGCAAAGATTTTTTAAAAATTGAATGTTCTGTAAAAAGTGAGTTTTTCCTAAAATCAAGCTCAATGAAATTGTGTGAAAATAGCGCATTTCTCAATAATTTTATTGTACCGTAAAATGTCTTCCTTGAATTTTTGGCTCAGTCCCTAAAAATTGGAAATAGCACGAATAACATAGATATTTTTTCGTAATTGTAATAGTATTCGTAAGTATAAGTAGGCTAATTTTTAGACTCCGATTTGCCTGAAATTTTGTCGAAAATTGAATAAATTTACTGATTTCGCTCAGTGAGCTCGGCAATTTTTTTGAAATTGGAATTTTCACCACAAATTGAATTTTTTTTTGTCAATTTTGAACAAAACTATTGATTTTGCTGCTCGAAAAATTTAAATTTCAGTTATTTTGAACATTATTTGGTTCGACCCACACGGACGTTATTCAACAATGGAATGCTCGCAAATAATCCCGTAATTTTGGTGCTCCTAAAAATAAATAATTTTGTCATTTTTCGGGGTTTAGTTAGCACGGCATATTTTCCAAATTTGCCAATACACACCTGGTGCCAACGAAGCCATAGAATTTTCTCTGGTCAAAAATTGCTTTTATTGTTGTTGTTTGCGTACTTTTGTTGACCTTCGAGTCCGCAAACACTTTGAGAGACGCAGACACATAAACAAAAAATTGTTGCATCGAAAAAAGTAAATATCAACAAAGTGAACTCTATTTAATTCAAATCAATGTTTCATTTAGCCTCTCTGATTTGTAGTGGATGTGAAGACGGAGAAACTAATCAGTTTTATGGTATGTTAAAGTTTTTAAATTGGCGCAAAATTCAAATATTCAAAAACTTTTGAATTCATACATTTTACCGCCGAATAAAAAAAATAGAATTATATGATTTTTTGGCGCCAGTTTTCAGATTTTTAATTTTTTAATTTTACCGGCATTTTTATAAGTTTTTGAAAACTATAATTTAAAAAAGGTATTTGAAAGTAAATTTAAAAAATTTAAAAAATTTTAGCAAAAAAAACCAAGATGTGAACATAACCTATTTTTTTATACCCAACTTGTATTGTTTTATAAATTTAAGGGTTATCAGGAGCAGTAAAAATAAATTAACGAAAAAAAAGTTTCGAAAAACAAAAAATTTCGGAAAAAAAGTATTTCTGAACTAGAAACGTTCAAAAAAGTTTCGAAAAAAATTTGGGAAAAAAAATCGCAGCTCTTTAACCACAGCTCACTGAAACCCTCAATTTGAGTAATAATCATGACCTAGTAGCTCAAAGTTGATATTTTTCGGGTCCCGCCACGAAAACTTTTTGAGATTTTAAAAGCATAACTGCCTAGTTTTGAAAGCTGGTGATCGGTTTTTTTTTTTGAAAAAAAAGTTTTATTTCCAGATAACCTCGAAAAACGTCAGTGCTATTGTAGTTGCCAACATTCTCTGTGCACGCAATGCTTCAACAAATACAAAAATTGCCCAATTTGTGCAAAACCTCTCGTTCGAACCGAAAACTATGCAGCCAGACAAATTTATGAGCAATTTAAGGAAAATCCGATGATTGTGTTCAACAAGTGGTGGTGTTCTATTCAAAATGTACAGTACTTTAGGTTTTTTGTGGATTTTTTTTTTGGAATTATTCCAATTTTCAGACAGATGCTCCTGAAATGTGCCCGTCGTGTCATGTGGACCGGCGGAAATTTCATTGGTGTATTGAATGTGAGATGAAATTGGAAAATAGTGAAGCAAAGTTTAGAAGAGCAAGAATATGTGAGTAAAATTTTGCAAAAAAAAAAAACTGAATTTTGAATTTCGCGCCGAAAATTTAAAAAAAAAATAAATAAAAAATAATGGTTTTAAAAATTGTGGATTTAAATTTAAAGACCCGGCAAATTTTTCCATTAAATTTTCGAAAAAAAAAATTCGCAGCAAAATTCACATTTCACTCAAAAACCCCCGGTAAAATTATATATTTTTAAGTTTAAATCATTTGAAAAGAAAATTTAGCGGAAATTTCAAATTTCATTCTGAAAAAAAAAATTTATCGAGTTGATTTGTCAATTTTGACTCAAAAATAGAAAAATTCAATTTAAAAAAACCTATCTGTTGAAATTTTTGAAAAATTTAAATTTTGTCTGAAAAAAAACCGCCAAAAATGTTTTAAATAAATTAAATTAAAACTTTCCGCCAATATTTTTTGAATAAATTTAATTTGAATTTTCCGTTACTATCTTTTTCAGTTCCACGTACCGACTTGCAAAAACAGCTGTGCAAAATCTCTGGCGTACGATTCGGCTTCGCAATTTTTGCCAGCCGAGTGATTTGTTCGGACTGTGTTCTTCAGGACCACGACGGACATCATATTGTATCCGTAAAAAATTTATATGCTGCAATGATGAATGATAAAAGCATTACTGGAAGCGCGACTCAGGTGGCTACTCAATTCCTATGGTCAGAAATTGCGGAGAGAAGTGGGAAATGTTTGCTGCGAACGATGAGATTGAAGAGAGCCTGCCTGAAGCTATTCTGGACTGCACGGGCTCCAAGCTACAATATATTTTCGGTCGACCAGTCAAAATTCTTCGAGCCATTGGTCCAAATGTCAGACGACTATATCGACAGAGTTCGGAAAAACGTTGAACACCAATTTGTTTGTGCGAATTCGCCTTGGAAGAATTGCAATTGCACACAAATAATGAGGAAAATGCAAGAACTAGCCTTGAAAAATCAGATTGAAAAGCGATATGTAGAAATTGTAAGTGAACTGGAGCTTCAGGAGATCACAGAATGCCCACTCAAAATGGAACGGGTTCAGGATTTGTTGGATAAGTCGAATAAGGTAGTTTTGATTCAGGAAAAGTGTCTTTCAAACTAGATAGATTCAAGGGCAATTTTGGAAAAGTTACAAGAAAATTTTGTTAGATTACTTTTTGAACAAAGTTTCTAGGACGATTTTAAAACAAGTTATGCTAATTTGAAACAATAAACATGAGAGTTTGTGGACGATGGGGAGAGTGCAGAGAGGCAGAGTGTCTGCACTCTCCCCTTTGCCACACTCTCCTGCGTTGCTAACTTTAATGTGGGATAACACGCTTCACAATTGAGCTAGAGACGTAGGGATTGATAATTTTAAAAAATACGCCAATTGTTAACATTTTAATTTTTTTTAGTTGAACTGCATTTTTAACTAGGCTTCTAGCTCAATTTTGAAGCGAGTTATGTTCATTTGAAATAATTAATGCGAGAGAGTGTGTGCGAGAAGGAGAGTATAGAGAGGCAGAGTGTTTGCACACTCCCCCTTCGCTACACTATCTCGCATTGCTAATTTCAACATTGTATAACTCGCTTCAAAATTGAGCTAAAGACGTAATTTTAAAACGGTTCTTGACGGGAGGAAATGAGGATTGATTATTTTAAGAAATATACCAACTGTTAATTTCAATTTATGTTTTACATTTTTAACTAGGCTTCTAGCTCAATTTTGAAGCAAGTTATGTTCATTTGAAATAATAAATGCGACAGAGTGTGTGCGAAGGGGAGAGTGCAGGGAGGCAGAGTGTCTGCACTCTCCCCATCGTCACACTCTCTCGCATTGCAAACTTCAAACTAGGGCTTTCATCTCGGCGCCGCTGCGGCGCCGTCGCCGGCCGGTAAGGCACCTCAAACAGCCTCACGCCGCCAAGTGTACAGTGCGGCGCGGAACCCAGAATGTGTCGGCCACTTCCAAATAACCACTTTTCGAATCACGTTGCGCAAAATAGAATTGCAAAACTACGGTATGCAGCCGTAAATCCTCCCTACGCAAACACGGGAGTTCACGCAAAGTTGCAAACTCCTAGCCCACACTCTTTCAAATTGCTAACTCAAAAAAAAATGAGCTAGAAACTTTATTTCAAAACTATTTTAAACTCGAAATTTAGATGTCAAGAATGCAACTACACAAACTTTACACAGTTTTCTGCTGGAATTACTATAGAACGGATACTTATGAACTATTTAGTGAGTTTTTCGTCTCGAAATCTAAAAATTAAAACAAAAAATTCAGACGAAACCGACAGGAAACCATTAATTTGCTCCCAGTGCAAAGTGTCAACTTGTTTCGAGTGTTACAACCGATTATATAACGAGTGCGGGTTTTGCGAATGTTCTATTATGGCTGTAAGTGTACTTGTAATCTTACAAAACGTTTTTTTTTTGATTTTCAGGTATTTCTAAAATATAAAGATGATGTAGAGGCAAGAACCAACCACGAGGCTTTGGAGTTGTTAAAGTTTTATAAAGAAAACTGTATTGAGGTTTTAGAGGAGTGGTGGGCAAGTGACGTGAGTTTAAAACCCAGTTTTTTGCTTCTAAATGTGTGTGTAAAACGAAGTTTCTAGCTCAATTTTGAACCTAGTTATGTTGATTTGAAATAATTAATGCGAGAGAGTGTGTGCGAGGAGGAGAGCATAGAGAGGCAGAGCGTCTGCACTCTCCCCTCGCCACACTTTCTCACATTGCAAACTTCAAACTCGTAAAGCTCGCTTTAAAATTAAGCTAGAGACGTAATTTTAGAACGGTTCTAGAGAGAAGGAAATGAGAATTGATTATTTTGGAAAATGTACAATTTTAGTTTATTTTTTCAGTTGTACTACATTTTTAACTAGGCTTTAACTAGGCACAATTTTGAAGCGAGCTATGTTGATTTGAAATAACTTACGCCAGAGAGTGTGTGCGAGAAGGAGAGCATAGAGAGGCAGAGCGTCTGCACTCTCCCCCTCGCTACACTATCTCGCATTGCTAATTTCAAGTTGTGATAACTCGCTTCAAAATTCAGTTAGAAACATAATTAAAAATGTATTTTGACAAAACGAACTAGGGCTTTCAAATATCACAAATTTTCAGGCATTTCAACTTGGCTTCTGTCTTAGCTGCTCCTCGTACTCGGAAGACCTCGAGATTTGCGTCTACTGTGAGCTTGTTCTTCGGCGAAGTGTACTGAGAACTGACGCTGAATCACCTGACAACTTTAAAAAAGGAATGAAAATCCGTTTTAATTACAAGTGGCTCGGCGGTCTCCCATTGCGATGGCAATGCTCAGACTGTGTAGATCGACTTTTCAAAGAAGATCAGGGTGCCTGGAAGCAAGGATGCAATCATTTCCTCCAACGACGCTCTCCAATAAAAATCACAAAAGAATACGCCGAGCACAATTGCAAAGCGACTGTAATCCGGCTCAAAGAAATCAAAAATTACGGTTTTGCGTTGAAAAGTGCTACTTTTCGTTTAGTCTTCAAGATTCTCAGGGCAGGAATCGAAGAGAAAGGGCACTTTCGGAATGGCATTTCACAAACATATTGGCTCTTGTACTCTAGAATACAATATTTTCTGCGAAATTCTTTAAATGGGAGGAAATCCGTGGAAATGGAAGAGTTGAAGGTTAACATTTCTCGGTTGATTGGAGAATTGAAAGCTCACAGTTATCGGAATGAATAAAAGTGAAGTGAGTTTGTTTTTTAAAAAAAACTTAAAAATATTAGTTTTTATGGTCAAAATGCATTTTGAACGGAACTTCTAGCACCACTTTAAAGGAAGTTACGGCATTTTCAAGTGAGCAGAGCAAGAGTGTGTTGGTGCAGGGGAGAGCGCAGACACTCTGCACACCTCCCCCTCTTCCTTTTCAACACTCTCTCGCATTGGCTACTTCAAATTGGCATAACTCGCTTCAAAATTGAGCTAAAGATCTAATTCAAAAACAATTTTGAAGATGAAAACACGAGCTTTTGATATTTTTAAACAATGCCCTTATATTTGAGCTAACTTATGTGATTTCTGTAATGTACAGCTTTGAAAAATGTTGCTTTTTGTTTTGTACAACATGCATGGAAAGCATAACTATTTTAATTCTAATAAAGAATTTATTGAAAAAATGGAAAATTCACAGAAAAAAGAAGGTTCGATTCATTCCGGATCCCAATCTGATTTCACATTTTCGTCCAGTGTTGGATAAGCGGCACTTGCCACTTTCAGCCCTTTTGCGATTTGTTGCTCTTTTTCGTCGAGTGGAATTTTTCGTGGAGCCTGAAAAATTGAGACTCTTTTGTTCATAGGCATATTTTTTGTCGACAAATTCGGCAAACCGGCACAATGCCGGTTTGCCGAGTTGCCGGAAATTTTCAATTCCAGGAATTTGACGGTTTGTTGATTTGCCGGAAATTTTTTTTCGGCAAATTACCGGTTTGCCGAAAGTCAATTTGCCGGAAGTTTTTAGAGGTTTTTTTTATAAGACGGAAACACTTGAAACAGTGCCTTTTTGATTTTTTTTCCGTATTTTTTTAGATACTTTCATAGAAATTTCCTACTTTTCAAAATAAGTGTAGGAACATTCATAGGATGCATAAAATTTTACCGATTAAAATTGAAATTCTGAAACTTCCAAAACAAATGTGCAAATCTGCAATTTGCCGAAAACCGGCAAACTCGGCAAATCTGCAATTCGCCGACTTGCCAGTCTGCCTGAAATTTTCAATTCCGGCAATTTGCCGATTTGCCAATTTGCCTGAAAATTTTAAATCCGGAAATTTGCCGTTTTGCCTGCATTTTTCAATTCAAGCAATTTGCAGTTTTGCCTGAATTTTTCAATTCCGGCAATTTGCAGTTTTGCCTGAATTTTTCAATTCAAGCAATTTTCCGATTTGCCTGAATTCTTCAATTCCGGCAACTCGCCAATTTGCTTGAATTTTTCAATTCAAGCAATTTGCAGATTTGCCTGTATTTTTCAATTCCGGCAATTTGCCGATTTGCTTGAAAATTTCAATTCGGGCAATTTGCAGTTTTGCCGATATGCCGGAATCCCCTGATATAAGGTATAAACTACTGAAACTAACATCCACTGGACCGTCTTCTTCTCTCCTTTTCCTTGACCCTCGGCTTGGCTTCTTCTTTCTACGTTTCCGATGCTTTTTAGTCTTTCTCCGTTTTTTCTTCTTCATTTTAGTCTTCTTTTCCGAGTCACTAAGCTCTTCGATTAGTTTCAACAACTCTGCTTCCATAGCCTTTGATTTCATCACCTGATCCATTTTTGTCTCATCCTCAGTCGTGTCCAGAGACGTGCTCGTTTTTTTCTTCTTTGATTTGCAGATTATAATAATTGGTAATATCTCTAGAAATCCTGCAATTTATCAAAATTTACATCTTATTAGAACATCCGATTCAAAAGCCTCCAGACGAGCGTAACTTTTTCATTATATATATATATAGTCTTTTTTTAAACAAAATAGGCGCAGAATTTTGGTCCTCCCAGACGTAAATCCGTGAGAAAGTTCCGCCCATATATTGGATATTGTTTTTGCTTTGTTATATACATATATAGAGAATTTTAAAAGAAAACCTCTACATTTACTTTGGAAAATTGAAAAATTACCTCCAAAAAATTGAAGAAGGCATGCCAATATTGTTGAAATTTTTAGAAGCATTTTTAGAAATAAATGTTTATTTCTCAAAATTCACGTTTCCACAACAATTGTTTTCAAAGTTTATTTTAATAGAGTGTCACGGGAATTTTAATATTTTAATTTTAATTTTTGCAAATTATTTTTAAAAACTGAATTTTCAAATTTTGCAAAAAATTTAAACAAAGTGAGATATTTATTTTTGAGTTCTCAGGAGTGACGCCATTTTTTGACATTTTCGCGTTTTTTTTTTCGAAAAAAAAATATTACTTTGAGTTAAATTATCGATTTTTAGGCCAATTTTGAAATTTTAGCAAACTTTTTTCTGTGTTATCAAGTTTTATATACGGAAAAAAAGTCTGAAAAAAGAAAAAAAGAAAGTGATGAGATTAGCCAGAAAACGCGAAAATTTCCAAAATGCCGTCATTCGCGGGAATTCAAAATTGATTATTTCATTTAAAAAATTGAAAAAAAAATCATTAAAAAAGTTGAAAACTCATTGGACTGAATACAAGTGAAGTGAGTTTGTTGAAAATTTTTGCATTGAATAATTTTTGATGAAGAGTATTCACTGAAAAGTATTGTTTTTTATGGTCAAAATGCATTTTGTACGGCATTTCTAGCACCATTTTGAAAGAAGTTACGGCATTTCTCACTCTCACTCTGCCCACCTCCCCCCTCTACTTCTTACACACTCTCTGGCATTGGATACTTCAAATTGGCATAACTCGCTTCAAAATTGAGCTAAAGATCTAATTCAAAAACGATTTTGAAGACGAAAACATGAGATTTCGATTTTTTTAAACGATGCCCTTATATTTGAAATCCCAAAAAAAAAACATTTTTTAATTAGCTGTCTATTATCTGACAATTAAAGAAATGAAAACAATTTAACTCTACATACTCCACCTTTAAAACAGTACAAGTTAAACCGAAATGTTTACATTTTCCCTGCTGATTTCTGACCTTCCCCGCCCTACTTACCACATTGAAGTTTGCAGGTTCGTGCGACTCCAAGAAAAGCTAAAAAAACTTCCCCTTATCTATGACGATGATTCCATGCAAATCCACACCACACCCAACAACCTCAGCTGATAACATTTTTCATATAAACAGGGGAGGTTCGAAGACCTTTGATATATGCCAAAAATAATGTTTCGTCTAGCATTCTCATTGTGTGTTCTGCAGTTGGTCTTTGGTCAATGCACACGGCCTGATGATAAGTATATTGGAGACCTGTAAGAGTTTTCAACTTTCTCTAATAACTCTCAAAACGTCAATTTTCAGGTGCTACTCAATTTCCGCTCAACTCCTAAAGTTTACGGATGCTCAGTCGGCGTGCTACAGCCAAAACCAGAACCTCGCAGTGATTCATACCTCCCTCCAGGCAAACTTTTTGGCTTGTTAGTTTTTCTGAGCACACCTTAAATTCAAGTCACAAGCTTTCAGCAATCGTCCGCACTCAAACCGGCTCACAGAAGTTCTGGATTGGTTTGAGCCGAGCTTCTTCCAGCTCGAGGTTCCAATGGGATGACGGAACCACAATGTATTGGAGTAACTTTGATATGAACTTCCCGAAGGACAATAACTATGTCGCTGAGAGCACGCTGAATGGAAAATGGCAGACGTTGGCTGGACAGAAGGAGCTTCCATATGTCTGTAGTTACGATCCAAAGTACTTTACAGGTAGGGGGAAAAGTTTTGTAGTTTTCAGCTAGTTGCAGATCAGGGGTTTACGGCAAATTTGCCGAGTTTTTAACGTAAAAAATTGATTTTCAGCTGGACCACCGGGATCAACTCCGAACTATGGATCGACTGGCTACCCGGTGTCTTACCCAGTCTCCGGAGCAACAGAATACCCAGCTTCTTCCATGACCGACTCACCAGCTTCTGGAGCTACCGGTTACCCGGCTTCTGGAGCCACAGGTTATCCAGTTTCTGGAGCCACAGGTTATCCTGTCTCTGGGGCTACCGGCTATCCAGCCTCTTCCATGACCGACTCACCGGCTTCTGGAGCTACAGACTATCCAGCCTCTGGAGCCACAGGATATCCAGCCTCGGGAGCCACCGGTTATCCGGCTTCTTCTATGACGGACTCACCGGCTTCTGGAGCTACAGGTTATCCAGCCTCAGGAGCCACAGATTACTCAGCCTCCGGAGCTCCAGTGTCTGCTTCCACTTGATCGTTCTGATAACTGTAATAAATATTATTTGCTACCAATCATTCTATATTTTATGATCAATTTTATGATCAACTTTATGTTCTAGACGTCGCTGCCAACTTTTGTTATCATTAAGCACGGATCACGTCATTTGTCATTTTTATGACCCCCTGCGCCTGTGTATTAGTGCATTAGAAAATTATCATTTATTAAAAGAAAGAGAACCCATAAATGTTGAGAGAAAATGTACGCGTTTTGGAATCTAATGTGATAGTTATACATATGTATTGATATCAGTTGACTAGACGACTGAACTGCTGGCTCTGTCGAATTGACGATTCTCGATGTTGAACTCATCGTCGTACCTGGAACATGAAATATTATTCATTTCAGCGTAACCATCACTCACCCCATAATTTTTCGATCTCGAATAAGCACGAACGTCATGGAGATTATTGTTAAAAACCATAGGTAGAGAAGTCCGATTCCGGTGGAACCAATTAGAAGCAGTGGCACCACCGAGTTGGAGAGCTCATGACGTCGCAGCACACCCCACGAGCAGAGAACGACAAGCGCCAGGAGGTTGGCTATCTGGAAGACTAGGAGTTCTTAGAAGACGTTTAGAATGTAAAACTTACACAGGAGAGCATAAATGGGAGCAGGAGCCAATGGAAGCTTGTGAGCACCGCTACTATCATGATCATCGATGTGGCAAATTGTAGTAAGGAGAGAACGATTGGAGTAGTGAGAAAAGATTGAGCGTCTGACGTCATTGCTGTTGAAACAGACAGCAGGGAGCAAAGAGCTGGAATTTTAAAAAAAAGTAATATATATAAAAGCTTAGCATGCTTGTTTTAGAAAATTAAATTTCATCAAAACATGGAAATCTTTGAAATAAATTTTTCGGAACAGTTCCAAATTCTACATCAAAATGGGTTACAGCACGAGGTGTCAGGATGTCCCATATCAATTTGATCTACGTTGATCTACGAGAATTGCAAAAATTTAGACGCAGACTTCTCAACTAATTTCGCATGGTCAAGAAAAAAAGCCCGCCTTTTTGGTAGATCAAACCGTTATGGGACATGTTTCAGTGAAAAAAATTTTCCACTGAGAAGACCTTGCCAACTTATAGGAAAACAAATGTATGCCCTAAAAGGCAGATCGTTGACAAATTGCCGGAATTGAAATTTCCGGCAAATCGCCAAATTGCCGGAATTGAAATGTCCGGCAAATTGCCAAATTGCCGGAGACCCACCTGGTGTCAGGATGTCCCATCTCGGTCTGATCTACAAAAAATGCGGGAATTTTTAGCCCAAAAAAGGTGATATCAGCACGTTCTTAACCATGCAAAAACAGTTGAGAACTATGCGTTTCAACTCCCGCATTTTTTGTAGATATTTTTGTAGATACGTAGATCAAACCTAAATGGGACACTCTGTCACCACGTGATTTTTCTCAGATTTGAAAATAATTTCTGTAAAAACTACATTAAAATCGGCAAAAATCTAGAGTAAGTCGGCCAATAACTTTTTTTAAAAATTATGTTCAGTTTCACCAGTGGCGCTACATTTTTTTTCAAATTTGAAAGGAATTAAAACTCGAAAGTCAAAAAAAAAACTTACACAAAATCGCGATCAAAATGCACGCGATGCCAATCACACAGGCTCCGACTCGCAGTCGACACGTTCCGAAACAGCATCGATATCTGGCCATTGCGGTGAAACTTGGCGACTGAGGAGTCGTCACAGGATTTGAGAGCACTGAGAAGAAGCTGCTCGAGGGGCTTAATGCAGATACCTCGGAGAGCTTCGAGTCGTCGATGGGGTATTGATGAAGCTCCGGGTTATGTAGGGAAGATGAGCGGCGGACCTGGAAATCAGAGTTGATGTTTGGGTTTTGAGAGGTTATTGGGGTCAGGTTTCAGAAAGTTGTCTTGTTTCTTGACTTGTTGAAATATTTTTATTCATATTACAGGGAATTTGAGTGGATATGGATAAGTAGGTCAACAAGAGGGTCTTCGTGAGGGGGTTTCAGATTCTCAAAAACTAGACTTGAACTTATTGATAAATATTGATTAAAAAGTGGCGCAAAATTAGCAAAAACCAGTCGGAAGCAGGCGTGAACAAAACCTGCGTCAGATTTGAAGAACTTTCGCGGGAATAGATCAAACATTAATTTTTAGAAAGAAAAAAGGGCCAGGTTTAGTCGAAATCTTTAGCAAAACATCCACAAGCGCGCCAGCAAACTTTGCTTGCGTTTTTATGAAGATCAAAGAGGAGGTCTCGTTAGGAATTTTGAAGTCTCAATAACTCGAGTTGAACTATTTTTTGTAATGGAACTATACGCCATGTGGTGTCAGAGTGTCCCATTTCGGTTTAATCTACGTAGATCTACAAAAAATGCGGGAGAAGAGACGCAGAGTTTTCAACTGATTTTGCATGGTTAAGAACGTGCTGACGCCACATTTTTGCGAAAAAAGGCGAAAAATTCTCGCATTGGTTGTAGATCAAACCGAGACGCGCCAGGCGCCAGAAATGCGCCAGCAACTCTCGCTGACGAATAACTTGATACAAAAGATTTGAAAACCCCCACTAACACATCGCATCTTAAATTAGATGAAAAGGCTTTAAAAAATTAAGAAAAAGGGAACGGTTTATGTGTTGTTGTCTAGACCACCCCTATCCTTTTTTCCAGCTGACTTCACATACAGCTCCGCCCATATCTTCCATAACTGCGTCATAAGAGAATATTCAATGATGAATGCATGCTGCTCGACTGGAAAATATTATGCACGAGCCAGCTGAGCAATGCCGAACATGGGAAATAGAAGGGAGAAGAACATAAAGACTGGTGTTGGTATGAATCACGCATTTCTCGAAGTTCTCGAAAATGGGTCTGCCTACCTTTTGCCTGCCTTCTGCCTACACTTGTGCCTATTACAAATTAAGTACGTTTGTACCTTTCAACAAATTAATCTTAATGATAAATTGAAAAAAAGGCAAAATCCAGCCGGTTTTCTAGTCGTGACCCTGAACTTTGAGAGCTCATATCTCGTCAGCCTTTGAGTTTTTCAAAAAATTGTAAATTGACAAAATATTTCGTGTATTACATTCTATAAAATTGCAGTTTAAATTTTGTAGATATCTTAGTAATGAACCGAGATATGAGCTTCAAATTAGGGATGCTAAAAGTAAGCTCATGGTGCATCGAATTTAAGCTTTGACAGCTTATATCTCGGAAACATTTGGGTCTATTGAAAAATTATCAGCTGATAAAATATTTTTTGTAATTTTTTCTATAACACTTCAATTTTAACTTTTGGATATTTTCAAAAAGTGAACTGAGACATGCGTTTTTAAAGTGGCTACTCTTTAGGCGAACTCATGGTGCATCGAGTTCAGAGTTCTGAATTCAAAAGTCAAACGCTTAAAACAATTTTTGGTCTAACAAAACCTATGACTAAATCATCCTGCAACAAACAAAATGCATTCTTTGTCCTCCGTTTCCTCATTTTTTATTCAAATCACTCTTTGAATTGGAAAGTAGATGTACGCGAGGTTCAGACGGATTCAATTATGTTGAACCTTTCTTCTTTTTTTTTTTTTTTTTTGAAAAAAAACTCGAGTGTTATCCTAGCAATGTGGAATGTGGAGCAATGTGGAACATGAGTCATGGGTGGAAAGATTGAAGACCGAGAAGTCCAGGATCTAAAGATAAATTGGGGAAACTAAGTGATAATTGAGGTAGAGTTTGGATACTTTAAAATTTGTCTAGAGTTTTTCAAAAAATTCTTGGATTTTTGGAAAATGTGTAAAAAATTCGTGAAATAGCCGAAATGTTTTAGCAAGTTACAACTTTCAAAAAAAATACTCCAAAAACGCCAGAAACTCAAGATCAACCTCATGCTAAGCCTAAGCCTAAGACTAGCACTAAGCCTGAGCACAAGCCTCAGCTTGAGCCTAAGCCTCAGCCTGTGCCTAAGCGTAAACCTAAGCCTAAGCCTGACCAAGCCTAAATAGCGTCAGTGGCGAGCTAACGCTCGCCTCTGACGCCAAGCCTAAGACAATGCCTAAGCCTATGCATAAGCCTAAGCCTAAGTCTGAGTCTGAGTCTGAGTCTGAGCCTAAGCCTAAGAACTAAGCCTAAGCCTATGCCTGTGCCTAACCCTATGCCTGAGTCTAAGCCTATGATGCCTATGCCTGTGCTTAAGCCGAAGCCTGAGCCTAAGCCTATGCCTGAGCCTAAATCCAAAACTAAGCATAAGCCTAGGCCTAAGCCTAAGCCTGAACCAAGTTGACCAAAAAATCATGCCAAAAATATAAAAATATTCAAGTTTACGCGGAATAGACTGGCTAGTCAGAAAAAAAAAGTTGGAAATATAAATAATTTATGAAAGTTTGGCGCGGAGCCATATGAGCTATTGGATATTGAAAATGGGTAGGCTTCTAGTTAAGCTAGAAAAGAAAATTGAGAAAAAAACGTCCAAAAAGTGTAAGAAAATTCAGTGCTACATGGGAAAATAGCTCAAAAATCGAAAAAAAAAACTGAAAATTTTGAAAATAAACTGAAAACTATGGATTTTTTCTAGATTTAAGAATTGTCGCCGAGAAACTAGAAAAGAAAATTCCTTATAAATTCGTCCCGTCTCCCCGGCCCTATTCATCTGACTAATTGAATTTCCGGGGCGCCTATTTTCTTGAATTCCAACATGTATTTTTTTTTCTTATTTTGATGTGCAATTATATAAAGATGTCTGATCAGAAGAAATGGAAAGGGGAACACAAAAGGTGTTTTCGTTGGTCGAAAAGCTGAAAAGACCGGAAACGTGTGGGGGCTCCGCAGCAGCAGTTCCGCAGCTGAAAGTGAAAGGGGTTGCGCTGCCGGGGAGGGGGAGAGCGTGATGTCAAAATTTTTGGGATGTTTTTTTTGGCGGGGGGATAACAAACAATTTCGAGAGTGAAGGGGAAATTCCAAAAAGTTGGTCTTTTGTGCCAAAATTTCCCTACCTACCTACCTACCTACCTACCTGCCTACCTACCTACCTGTATGCGTACCAATATATTTGCCTGCCTACCTACATATCTACTTACCTACCTATCTAAGTGTATGCTTACCAATCTATCTACCTTCCTACTTCCTGCCTACCAACTTACCTACCTACCTACCTACCTACCTACCTAACTAGATTTTAAAAATTATTATCATACAGATCCTTGAGATTTGAAAATTAACAATTTTGAGAAAGAAGGGGAGATTCCAAAAAAGTTGGTATTTTGTGCCAAAATTTCCCTACCTACCTACCTACCTTCTTTCCTACTTGCCTGCCTTCTACCAACCTACCTACCTACCTACCTACCTATCTACCTACCTACCTACCTAGAGATCAAGCATTATTCCTGTACTAAAACAATCAATAAAATATCGATTCACCATGATCCTTGAGACTTCAAATTCCTGAAACCCGGGAGAGAGAGAGGTGAGAAATAATTATAAATGTCCGGTTCTTATGAGTAAGAAGCTCCAATTCCAAAAAAAACGGACATGTCTATATAATTTATGAGCAACCAGTAACCAGATGGTTCACAAGAAAAAGCGGAAACCCGACCACAGACCAATAAGATTATGGATCTGGGAAGCGGTTAAGGGAGTGAGATTACATAGACCTGGGTAGACCTGTTTGCCTACTAGGAGGTAGGCCTGAAATAGGCGTCAAGTCATAAAGCAGGCGCCTAGGTGTAACATAGGAACCTAGGCATAAATTAGGCACCTATGCATAAGGCAGGCACCTAGGCATTATTCAGGCACCTATGCATGAATTAGGCACCTAGGCATAAGATAGGCACCTAGGCATAATTTAGGCACCGATGCATGAGGTAGGCACCTGGGCATAAAGTAGGCACCTAGGCATAAGTTAGGTACATAGTCATAAGCTAGGCACCGATACAAAAAGTACGCATATAGGCTTAAAGTAGGCACATAGGAATCTAGGTTTAAGATAGGTACCTACGCACAAGTTAGGCTCATAGGCATAAGGTAGGCACGTAGGCACGTGGGTATAAGATACGCACCTAGACATAAGGTAGGTATCTAGTCATAAGGTAGGCACAAAAACACCTAGGCATAAATTAGGCACCGATGCATAAGGTAGGCATCTAGGCATAAAGCAGGCACCTAGGCATAAGGTAGGTACCTAGGCATAAGGCAGGCACGTAGGAACCTTCACAGACCAAAAAACATTCCCCTGCAATTATTCGAAAACACAGATGACGTTAAAAGTTACAGCTGGCTGAGAAAAAAAAGCAATTCCAGATGAATTTAATAGCACGCTATGTAACGGATCTGACTCACAGATGGAGAAGAAAAATAAAATAAAAAAGTGAAGAAAAAACAAGGAAGTGGCGCAGGTTTGCAGCGACGGGGTGGATAATTTTAAAAGAAGCGGGGGAGGAGGTAATCGAAAAAATTGAAGAGTAGATGATGGGGGTGGCTACAGACTATAAACTATAACCTACATTTGGGAAGTTGAATTGATTACTACAAACTACAAACTACAATGTAGTAATTGTAGTTTGTAGGGAATCAATGTTTCATTGAAGCTGCCTAATTGCAAACTGTCAGATACCTAATGATTTTATGCCTACTGTATTATGAACTACAAGTTACAAACTACAAACTACAAACTACAAAATGCAGAGTTGAAGATGTGCAAACTAATTTATAACTAAAAAAAAAAGATCTACTGAAATAATATCCAGACAAGGCAATTGGCATGTTTTTTGTTAATAACTCTTTATTTTTAGATCTCTGAATTCAAAGAAAGTTTTCCTTAAAATATGGCTTGAGGATTAAAATTGTTCAGCCCAGACTAGACTAGATTGGTTTTTGTTCTTATTCAACATTTAGCTTAGTATAAATTTGCCATCTGGCGTCTTTCAATAAAGTAGTCGGTGGGAAAAGGGAAAAGGGCAAAAAATGACCTGAAATTTGGCCAACTTGTCAATGTCAAAAAGATAAAATGTGGTACCTACGCTCTTTGCCTATCGACCTTAAAATACCTAACTCAAGTTGAAAACGCAAATTAGTTAACTTATATACCCACCAGCCGTGAGAAAACACTTTAGATATACGGTCTCTATCGCGGACCTCGATCGATGTCTGCTGCGCATTTAGCATAAGGCTTCCCAAAATGATCAGAGATCAAACTACATAGTGACGGAACGACACGCGCTTTATATATAGTAAATTGACAATTAGATTTCAAATGAGTTAGTTTCCAGACGCTGACAAGCCGGTCAAATTTCAAATTTTAACTAGTTTTTGGTCATTCTTTGAGCCGCCATAACTTTTTTTGAGAAGTTTTCAAGAAGTTTCGTAATGAAATTCGGAGTTTTCGGACAGTTTCGAGTCTAATGAAGCAAGTAAAAAATTCGACTACAACTTTTTATACATTTGATAATACAATGAGCCTTTAAGAAAGTTGGCTGAAAGTTCTGAAATTGTTTGTTTTCCTCGAGAAATAGGCTCAGCTCTTCCAGCCAAAATTAGAATAAAGACTCGAATATTGTTTACAGGATATAGAGTTTAGATGTTCTTTTCGAACTTTTCTTAGAATAGCTATTTTGTGGAAGGTCACTGAAGATGGTGGCTGATAGCTTTGTTTACGGAAGTTTTAGGGGAAAAATGGGGGATTTTTTGGGTGCGTAGGCATAGATATAGGTTATACATATACACAGGGATAGGGCTCAAAATTATTTGGAAAAGTTGTTTGAAAATTTTGTTGTGAAAAATTTAAAAGTTATAAATTGTGTCGAATTTCGCAGTTGAACATGTTTGAACGTGGGTGAAAAATTTTGCAATTTTTTAATTAATTCCAAAACCGTATAAATTATTTAAATTTAAAATCGAAACTCGAAGAAAAAAACTTAAAACTTAAAAACTCCAAAGTTCGAAAAATCTGGATTTTAGGGCTTCTGGAGCTGGGAAATATATTTTTTTAATAACTGAGGAACTCAAATTATCAAAATACTCGGCGCGCAATTTGAATTCAAACAACAAATTGAAGATTTTATTCCCCAAAATTTGATAAATATCTATGGAAAAATCTATAGTTGAAATAATTGATAAAATCTATAATTGAAATAATTGATTTTTGAAAATTTTGGCGCGAAAATGGAATTTTCAAAAAGTAAATTGGACAATAACTCGAACAGTTTAAATTTATCCAAAAAAAAACATTACTCAAAATTTCAGTAGTGCATATTTCCGGAGAGGAAATTAAAAATATTGTAAATTTGCCAAAAAATTAATTATTTTCATCGTAACTGGGTAGAGTAAAAGCTGATTTTAAGAAAAATTTCAGGAAAAACTAAAATTGTGAAAATTTGAAAATTAAAAAAAACCGGAAAGTATTTTTTTTTAATTTGACGTCACAAAAATGTACCTCAAAAAATTGAAAATGGGTGTGAAAATGAGATGAAATTGAGTTGGCGGTTGTGACAGCTGTCGGCACTCTTTTTTTTCAGACAACTATTTTCAGACGGGTATTTACAAACAAACACATAAAGTAGATTAGTAATTGAATTTTTTTTTTTTGGAACTTTAGGAAGTAAAAATTGTATTAGTGAAGAAGGAGAAGCAGTTGATAGAGAGAGAGAGAGAGAGAAATATATGCATTTATAAAAAGAAAAATAACTGAATGGGAGGAGGAAATGATGAAGCTATTTAGCATTTTATTCTGGAATTTGGGTAGAGAGGGAGAAGTGGTGCAGTTTTGCAAAAAAAAATAAACAAGAAATGTTTTTTCTAGATTTTTGAATTCAGAAAAACCATCAGGAAAATACATTAATAGTGTTTTTTTCTAGGTTTTTTTAATTTAAAAATTTACGATTTTAACCTTTTTTTTATTTATAAACTTTTTGCAATAATTTTATTTTTACAAGAAGTTCAAGTGTTTATGAAAAATTTTCAATTTGTTGAAAAAAACGCTACGAATATTACGAATTTTCTAGTTTTAATTATTTCCACAAATATATGCCTAATCTTAAGCCAAATTTAACTTTCGCGTTTTTTTTCGAGAAAATTGTTCTTTCGAAAACTTGAAAATGTCTTATTTGAATTATTTGAGCTTTAAAAAATTTTTGTTCAAAAACTTTATCCTTACATTTTTCAATTCTACAGGTTTTTTTTCTGCCTAAATTTAAAATTTCCAAAAAACATTTATTTCATGTTGGACATTTTTTACAAACAAAACAACTATTTTTAAAATTTATGAGTTTAAAATTTAAAATTTAAAATTTAAAATTTTAGAATTCAAATAATTGGAAACAAACTTTTTTCAATTTTTTTTCTAATAATCTAAAATAAACTGACCTCAATTCTCGGAATTTGCAATTTATTGCCACTTGACGACTTGATCTTTCTCATTTTTTGAAAACTGTTCATTTTCTAAAGCTTCTCCTCCTCTCCCACGTGGCTTCTTCCTGGAACAAAATTCAATAAACTATGAAAGAAAAACAAAAGTTTACCAAGAAAACAAAGTTTCCTGACAAAAAAAGGTTATTCTCCTGAAGAAAAAAAAAGAAATTTTTTCGGTCAGAAGACAATAGGCGGGGTTTGGTGTCTATTCAACAGAATTCACATCGTCAAAAAAAATGTGTGAAAAGGTCGCCAATTTTGTGGAAATTTCAAAGAAAAATTGAGTGCAGCGTGGTTTTTTTGGCCAGTTAGTTGTGTTTAGCAAGAAGAAAATTTTGAAAAAATAGTCATTTCGACTTTTTTTTTTGGATTTTGGGGCACAATTTTGAGCTAAAACTGTAGAATTTTGACTGAAAAAAAAATTCAAAACCTAAAAAAACGAAAAAGATGGAATAAACAATTGAAAAATTGTCCAATTTTTTGGAAAATATTTTTTCGAATTTAAAAAATTGCAAAATTACAAAAATTAAAAATGTATGTATTTTTAGTAATTTAACACTGAAATCTGTATATATGGATTTTTTTAATCTGTCTTCTTCCAGTGAACAATATTTTTTTTCATTTCTACTTTTTTCACTTTTTTGAATTTTGAAATAAATTATTGTTAAAAAAAAACTTGGAAAATTTGTTCATATTTCAAACTTTAAAGAAAGAGTATCGTCAATGGGGAAATTGTTTTAAAATGTAGTATGTGTACTCAAACTTCCAATTATTGCAAAAGAAAAACGGAAAAAATCCGTTAACATTGAGCATTTAGCCGGTGAAATCAACGAAAGTGGCTGAAAGTGGCTGAATTTGAATTTCGCGCCAAATGAATCCTAGGCCACCACGCGATTTCTAGGCCATATTCGTAAACAAAATATTGATTTAAATGTAGTTTTTTCGAACTTTAATTCCCTTTTTTTCTCAAAAAGTTAAAGAAAACTGGGAAGAAGGAATTGTATTAAGTATTTTTTCAAAACACAATTGAAAACAAATTAAAATTCGTATGATCGTCGTGGCCTAGGATTTCTCTAGTTAAATTTTAATGATTTTTTCGCTGAATGTTAACGTACAAATACTACAATATAAAACAATTTTCCCATTGACGATACTCCTTCTTTAAGCTTTTTTTTTTGAAAAATATTAATTTTTGAAAGTTTTAATTTTTAAATAAAAATCATCACTTGGTGTCAGAGTCTCATTTCGGCTTGATCTACGTAGATCTACAAAAAATGCGGGAGAAAAGATGCAGAGTTCACAACTGATTTCGTATGGTTAAGAACGTGCTGACGTCACTTATTTTTTGGGCGGAAAATTCCCGCATTTTTTGTAGATCAAACCATAAACGGACATAAGCCTGGCACTACGTGAATCTATAAAAAATTTCAGAAAATTATATTTTTTAAGGTTTTGAAATTTCCAACAAATAAAAAATCAAAATTTCAGGAAAAAAATGAGAGCAAAATTATATTTATTCTGACCTAAAACTGATGTTTTGAACATTTTTTTGTATTCTGAAAATATACAGAAAAAATTGAATTTTAAGATTGTGAGGACAGAATCAATAAGGAAAAGTACAAAAAAATTTGGACAGAAAAATCCGAAAATCCAAGTGAAAATGTTAGGATTTTGAGATTAAAATGTATTTTTCAAAAAAAAAAAATACTTTTGAATCTAAAAAAAATTTTTGAAACAAGAACATTAAAACTAGCCAGAATAATTTCAAGGAAAAAACATTTACAGACAAAAAATTAATTTTCTAAAAAATACATTTTTACAATTTTCCACGAGGAATGTTTCAATTTTGTCCCAAATTTCTGCACCAAAATCATCCAAAATTCAGAAAAATTTGCTGACGTTTAAAATAAAACTTGGAACCGGATTTCACCGTTTCAAATGATGCAAATGCCATTTTTAATCACCAAAAATATTTGAATTCCAGTGGGATTCTATTTCTAATAGGGAGAGCTAGAGATTTTTTACTTATGTGTGCTTTGGAATTTCGTTTAAATATTCTATTTATATGAATGCCGCCTCTTCTTTGAAATTTTGATCTTCATTTTTTGAACGAATGACGTTTTGTTTTTTGTAATTGGAGAAGTTGTAGTTCTTGGAGACAAAAATTCATGGAAATTAACGAAAGAATTTTCAGAAAAATTTAGGAACAATTTATATAGATTTCAAAATGTTTAATAATTAGTTCAAATCCAAAAATTTAAATTTGTTTTTGATCCAATTTCTGAAAAAAAAACTTCTATAAAAAATTTAGTTTTTTTCAAAATTTTCCGAAAACATTTTTTACACAAAACTCTACTTTTTGGGACAATTTTCAAATACTTCAAGTACTGAATATAAAATTTGGTATAATTTTGTTCTAATTTACGAAAAATATTTTTTGCAGAAAATTTCGATTTTACTTATTCAAAACTTTTTGGGAACTCAGGAAAAAAATTTTGGCCTAAAATTGTGCTCGAATTTTTTTTTGAATTTCCGGAAAAATTTTGGCTCTAAATTTAACTTCTTTTTGTAAATTTCAGACAACATTAGGCTTAGACTTAGGCTCAGGCTTAGGCTTAGCTTAGGCATAGGCCTAGGCTTAGGATTTGGCTTAGGCTTCTTCTTAGGTTTAGACTTAGGCTTGGGCTTCTTCTTAGGCTTTTTCAAAATCAACTTTCAAATTTTCAGACACTTCCAGAAGAAAAATCTGCTCGAAAATGTTTGGCCCGAAATTTAAAAACTATAAAAATTGCCAATTTTCAATAATACCTACAAAATATTTTTCTGAAAATTTAGTTTTTTTTCAAAAAAAGGAACAAATATTTTGTACAAGAAAAGAGGTTCTCCTCGACAAGATTAATGGAAAAAGTAGGCAAAAACAACAAAAAACAGGAGAAAAAGGTGATATCAGAGAAGAAAATCGCTGCTTCTTCTTCTATCCAATTCTACAAAGTGCCTTCATTCTATTTTTTCTGTGTTTTTTCTTTACATTCGTCAAATTGTCTCCGGAGAACAAATTTGTTTGAGTAGGAGTTGTTGGAGCAGCAGGAAGAGTTCGAGAAATTAGCTATGATGACGGGGTGGATGAGATAGAGATGAGGAAACATTTTCCAGTTATTAGGTTAATTTGAATAGAGAGAAGAGAGTTTAGGGAAAGTTAGAATTTTTTTTTAATTTTGGAAAAAGTATGAAACAAAATTTTCAACTTTTTTTTATTTACGAAGAATCCAAGAACGTTCTATAATGTTTCATGGGTTTTTTGTAGGATATAAATTTTTTTAACAGTTAAAAAAATCTGAAAAAAATTTTTTGAAAGTTCTTTTAAAAAATTATAGGTAGTCTTAAAATGTTTAGATTTTTTTCATCAAAAATTAGAATTTTCAATTTTTGATAAAGCGGAAAGCTTTTAGAGAAAATTAAAAAATTTTGAAATTTCGGAAAAATTTGGAAAAATTGCAAAAAAATTGATACGCTTCAAAACTAACAGCCTGCCCTAGTTGTTAGTTGTTAAGTTGTTAAAAACCTTCAAAATCTGACTTAGAATTTCGATTAAAAAAAGAAACAATTAAAAAAATATACTTAAAAAAAATTAAATTTTTATTCAAATAAACTCAATCAAAAATCTCTAAATTAAAAGTAATTGAGTTCTAGGGAAAAAAACGAACCACCTAACAGACCTTTTTTATTTGAAATTTATTCAAATTTTTTGCTGAAATATCGAAATAAAATTCTGAAAAAAATTATCGAAATTATCTAAAATCCTCTAAAAAATTGTTTAATATATTCGAATATATTCTATAGCTTTACTGAATAAACGTTCATGCTAACATGAAAATATTCCGAACGGAAAAAATATTCCAATTTTCCACGAACAATTTAAAACAAAATTCCAGAAAAGCAGAGAAAAAGTGATAAACTACTTAGTGTGCCAGTCGATGTTTTCTTGATTTTTGAATTTTTTTTAGAAAGCTTAGATTATTTGGAGTGACTAAATTATTGTTTTTTTTTTTTTTTTTAATGTTGAAAAATTTTTCACTTATTGTAGCTTTTCATGATTTTTTTTCCAAATTATAATAAAAATAATAAATAATATTGTGTTAATAGCTATGTTAAATAGTTTGACTATAGAAAAACCATAGTTTTTGACTAAAATAAAAAAATTGTTCAAAAAATTTTTTTTTTAATTTTTAAATCCTATAACCATTTATTCAGATGTATATATATAGTTTTACTAAGAATAAATCCAGTAGATACTCACACGGAAAAAAAAAGGAAAATTATGAGGGGAACGCGTTGCTGAAAAAGCACGAGCACAGAAAAAAGAAAGCTGAAAATATTGCGTGACTGTCTAGCCCTCTAGAAAGATTATGAACGCAACAATATGTGTTGTGCAATAAAATTTGGTTGTTCCGGGACACACGTTGTTGTGTAGTCCTCGTGGAGAAGAAGAAACAGAAGAAGCCACGGCTTTTTTTTTGGATTCTATAAACACATAAGTTTTTGTTTGTTTGTTTGTTTGCCCTTACATCAAAACTAGAAATGCGCAGCCGACATCGCTGGAGGTTTGCGGTGGACAAATCGTCCAGTCTCACGAATTTTTGGTACGATGCACCATGATGATCATAATTTTGGCGGTTTATAACTCCGTTTGTTTTAGAGATATAAATAAATTTTCAACTACAAAAATATAGGAAAAGGAATAATAAATATTTTGTCAATTGACAATTTTTGATAAAGTGTAGAGCCGGTTTTTTATAATGTTTTTTTTCGAAATGATTCATTCAACAACACTGAACAGTTTTCTTAATCTAACATGATGCTTTTCGTTTTTTTTTTCTATTCTGAAACCTCATAAACAAGAACATACTGACGTAGAAGGGAATTAAGCGGTAATTTAAATTATAGCCTACTTGCTTGAGACTGCTTTAACTTTGAAACCAGGTGGTCTACTCAAATTTTGAAATTATATTCTGGAAAAGGAAGTTTTGAAGATGGTTTTCGTGTATTTTCGAAAAAAAATGAACAAGATTTCCCGGAGAAAATGTAATTTGAAAAAAAATATGAAACTCAGATTGTTTTTTTTTTCAGAAGATTTTGAGATTAAATTATGAGATTAACCCACTCCCAGTTTAAAAAAAAAAAGTAAAAAGTAAAAAAAATGTCTGTAAAAGTTCAGAATCAGAAATTCAGAAATTCAGAGTAAAAATCAGAATTTAAATTTTAGTTAAAAAATTATGAGTTTTTTTTCAAAATAATAATGCTAAAATGCGGAAGTTTTTGAATAAAATTTGAAAAATTTTCTTCGAATTATTTTTTTTTGAAATTGGGAACACAAAGAAAACAAAAGAACACATAAAAAATCTAGAAATGAACAAAAACAATGGAATTTTATTCAAATCGAAGAAGATTTTGAAAAAATATTGACAGAACTGGTTGAACAACAAGCACAGATTAAAATCTAGATTAAGAATATTTTTAAAAAAGTTCGGAAATTTCTCTGGGATTAAGCATCCGACCTCTCCCGCGGTGGGTTAATAGCGCCCAAACGTTATAGAGAAGACGGCAGCCGACACCTGGCGGGTGGGCAAAGAGCGGCCAACACTTTTCGGGTGGGACAGTAGCAGCAGTCAGCAGCCGGGTGGAAATATGGAAATAAAGGAGCGGACACCTCCAGAAGCTATAGCAGCGGACATTTTCAGGGTCAATAAAAAGCAGCGGACATTTCCAGAAAAAATAGCAGCCGACATCGGGTGGGTGGAAATTTCGGCGTTTTTGGTTCGTTTTTTTTTCCAATTGACACGTGGTGTCAGAGTGTCTCATTTCGGCTTGATCTACGTAGATCTACAAAACATGCGGGAGAAGAGACGCAGAGTTCTCAACTGATTTTGCTAGAACGTGCTTATGTCACATTTTTTGGGCAAAAAATTCCCGCATTTTTGTAGATCAAACCGTAAAGGGACAGCCTCGCACCACGTGAATTGAAATATTGAATTATTTTAAATTATTTTTTTTTTATTCAAAAATTTTGCAAAAAAATAATTTAAAAAATCCATTTCTCGATAGAAAAATTGTTTCAATTTAAACATTTCCGAATCCTAAATTTTCTAAATTTTCTCTCTATCTAATATAAAAAGTGAAGAAAAAAGACATGTGAAACCTGAAACTTCCGGTGAGCAGAATAAAAAACACAAAAGCTCATTGACCATCTTTAATTGGTCAGAAGGGAGGGCAAACTAAAGGAAGCCGGAAAAGAAAAAGGGGAACAATTAGTTGGTTGAACTTTCAACAAAAAATTAAATTTGAGGAGATTTTTTTGGTCGAAAAAAAATTCAGAAACATTTTTTTTGCACAAAATTTAAATTTTGGGAAATTGAAATGGAAGAGTTTTTGCCGAACTAGGCCATCTTGGCTCGGCCATATCTGGGGTAGATTTACGGCGCGTTGCGTGTCGCGTAGCGGCTCGATTTTAGTTGTGTAAAACTAAATGTATTTGTCCTCCGTGTGGAGTACACGGACTACCCACGCGTTGTCCGGCAGACGATTGTCAATGGAGCGCGCAAAAAATGCAATGAGGAATGCCAGATGACCCCGTGGAAAATTCCTAATGTTTGAAAAATTTTAAATTAAAATTGCTTTTTTTTTCAAATTTGAGATATTTTGTATAAATTTTTATCTGAAAAATTACAGAATATGTTTTAAAAAATTGTTTTACGGGAGAATTACCTAGTTTTATAATTTTCCTAAATAAAAAATTAAACGTTTCAAAAAAATTACGCTTTTCCCAAAATCTTTCCAAACTTGGACCAAAAATCTGTTTTTTCCCAAAAAGTTCTAAAAAAATTATTAAAATCAGAAAACTATTATTTTTTCTATTTAAAAAAAATTAGGTTAAAAAATTTTTTCAGAAAAAATTCCAACTTAATTTTTTTTTTGAAAACTATAATTTTCTCAATTCTCTTTTAAAAAAATTGAAAAAAAAATTATATTCCAAAAGAAAAAGCTCATATTCTGACGCAATATTCTCATTATTCTCCCTTTTTGAGCCCTGAGCTTCGACCTAATTTGCAATTTTTCACTTTTTTCTCTTTTTTTTTTGCTGCTGCTCAGAGAACTGCGATCATCGCTAAACAAATTGGCTGCTGAAAATCGAAAATTTTGAAGAAAAAAAATTTAGATGATCAACTTTTTCATCCGATAATTTACAAGTTTTGACGCATATTTAAAGCTAAAAAAACGGGAAAAATGCTCCGGAATTTCGGAGTTTCGTTGTACACAATAAAATTAAAATAAATTTTTTGGAATTTTAAGTAACATGGAATTGTTGGGGGGGGGGGGGGGGGGGGGAATGATTGTTAAGAAGAATATCGGCTATTCGAGTTGGCCAATTGGAGCATTTTGGAGCCACAGAGTATGCAGGAATTGGTAGAGACGCTCTGATACGGATACCTGAAAAAAGTTTAGGTGAAAAAAATGAAATCAGGAATTTTAATTTTTTAGGACAAAGAAAAGACAAAATACTTTTTTTTTGAAATTTTGAAAATTTTTCAAATTCCGGCAATTTGCCGATTTGCCGAAAATTTTCAATTCCGGCAAATTACCGATTTGCCGAAAATTTTCAATTCCTGCAATTTGCCGATTTGCCGAATATTTTCAATTCCGGCAATTTGCCGATTTGCCGGAAAAGTTCAATTCGGGCAATTTGTCGATTTGCCGAAGCTGTTCAATTCCGGCAATTTGTCGATTTGCCTAAAATTTTCAATTCCGGCAATTTCCGAAACTGTTAAATTCCGGCAAATTGCCGATTTGCCGAAAATTTTCAATTCCGGCAATTTGCTGATTTTCGAAAATTTTAAATTCGGGCAATTTGCCAATTTGCCGAAACTGTTAAATTCCGGCAATTTGCCGATTTGCCGGAAAAGTTCAATTCGGGCAATTTGTCGATTTTCCGAAACTGTTAAATTCCGGCAATTTGCCAATTTGCCGAAAATTTTTAATTCCGGCAAATTGCCGATTTGCCGAAAATATTCAATATCGGCAATTTTCCGAAATTTTTTTATTCCGGCAATTTGCCGATTTGCCGAAACTGCTCAAGTCCGGCAATTTGCCGAAACTGTTCAAAAAAATCTCTTCATACTTTTCCAGATGAAAGAAGAAGCTCAGAACTGAAAATGCTCGTTAAAAAAAAACAAAATTTGCTTTTTTTCTGTCATTTTTACGGAAAAACTCCAAATTTCAACATTTCTAAGGCAAATTACTGGATTTTCGAGTATTTTTTCGATTTTTTTCTCTGAAAATACCAACAAAAAAAAGGGATTTCGCTGGAAATTTCGATTTTCAATCAAATTTTTTTTCCTAAAAATATGGATTTTCCACCTTATAAGGTGTCGGATTCAAATATCGTCGATGATCCTGTCGAAGTGTTGAACGAATCGACTCATTCACGTGTTCTTTGATCTCATTCAGTGTTGGAAGTGGTGTAATCATTTCTCCGTCTTTCCAGTACACATTATGAAGCTTAATGATTTTATTCGCGTTCACCAGAGCTCGTTTGGATTCCTGAAAAAAAATTGGAAATTTGATAATTTTCGCACTGCAACTTTTTCCTCACGAGGGACAAGGAAAAGTGGTTTCTAGGCCATGGCCGAGGGGCCGACAAGTTTCAGCGGCCATTTATCTTGCTTTGTTTTCCGCCTGTTTTCTTTTGTTTTTCACAGCTTTTTCCCGTTTTTTCTTATTAAAACTGATAAATAAATATTTTTTGCAGATGCTAAAACAATTTCCAAATAAAAAAATCATGTATTCAGTGGGCAAGCAGCGGTGAAAGTGGGCATTGTAATATGATGGATTACGGGAAAACAAAACCTATACTTTTTCTGAAACATGATACATATGGTGCTTAGATGCTGAAATTACCTGATTTTCATAACGAGACCGCTGAAAAAGTTTTGAGGTTTTCAAAAATTCAACTTTTTGTGCGAAAATCTCTACTTTTTCACCAAAAAAGTTGAATTTTGGAAACCTCAAAACTTTTTCAGCGGTCTCGTTATGAAAATCAGGTAGTTTCAGCATTTAAGCAGCATATGTATCATGTTTGGAAAAAAGTTTAGGTTTGGTATTCCAGTAATCCATCACATTGCATTGACCACTTTCACCGCTGCTTGCCGACTGAATACATGATCTTTTTACTTGGAAATTGTTTTAGCATCTGCAAAAAATATTTATTTATCAGTTTTATTAAGAAAAAACAAAAAAAATCGATGAAAAACAAAAGAAAACAGGCGGAAAACAAAGCAAGATAAATGGCCGCTGAAACTTGTCTGCCCCTCGGTCATGGCCTAGAAACCACTTTTCCTCGTCCCTCGTGAGGAAAAAGTTGCAGTGTTTTCAATTTATTTTAAGAATTAAAATTTTCACAACTTCAATAAAATTTAAAATTTAGTAAAATTCAAACTCTTATTGCTATTTTAACATAATTTTTATAAATAAAACGTGTAAATTTATTAATTAGAAATATTTAAAAAGAAAATATTATACAAGCAGTAATGAGCCTTTTTTTCAAATTTTTGAAAAAATTTCATGGTTTAAACCATTTTATTCAACAAAAACTGCAATTTTTGGCAAAATTAAGCTGAAAAAAATTGATTTTTCCAGAAATTTCGCTTTTTTTTTATTTTTTAATTAAAAATTTTTTTGTTGATAATATTGAATTTTTCCGAATTTTTTTGATTAACATGTTTCGAAAAAAGATTTCAGAAATGTTTAAAAAAAAAAATTTTTTTTAATATTAATCCATGCGCCTTTAAATCATCGGTTACTGTAGTTTTGTCTATTTTTCAAAAAAAAAACTGAAATTAGCCTGAAAAAATCGATTTTAATTCCGAAAATTTTGCAAAATTCCAAAAAAAAAATTGCTTTAATTAGTTTGTTCTGGAGAATTTTTCTCGAAGTATAGGTTTTTAAAATTAAATAAAAATTAGATTTTTTAAATTTTGGATTTTTTTGGAGTTTTTTCAATTTTTAAACTCTAAAATTCAAATAATTAAAGAATTTTTTGTTATAACTAAAAGCAATTTTGAATTAAAAAAAAAACATTTTTTTACAAAATTTGTATTAATCAAATTTTTTTAATCTTCGGGATTTTTTTCATAATTTTTTTTTTTCGTCTGAATTTCTAGAAACTTGTAGTGAAAAATTGGGCTATTAAAAAAAAGGAAATTAAATTTTCAAAAAAAAAAAAAATTTTTTTTTGAAATTTTAACTTTTTCCCAATTTTTTTTTTAAATTTCTTCAAAATTCTCGGAATTTTTTCGTTCTTTCGTTTTTCCATCAAATTAACCACCTCAAACGGATGCCTGCAAAGAATCTGTTGATTGGGTTGTGGTTCGGGTTCATCTTCCAGCATCATAAGATCCAAGATTGCGTATCCATTCTTTCCAAATATACGATAACACTTCTTTTTGCCGGGAATCGTGATTTTCGTGACATCCTGACTCAGCTTTATCTTTGGCTGTGCGGATTGTGCAACCAGCTACAACAAATTAATGAACCAAATACGAAGGTAATTATTACGATATGGAAATGATTTTACAACTATTATTAGGTCTCCAAATAAGTTCCGGGTCAAAAATCATAACTTTGTTCGCTACGAATCGATTTTTATGAAACTTTGGGAATTTATGTTATCAACCATGATCTTTCATTTGACAATAGTCACAAAATTTTTTGGCCGTCCGAAGTGCCCGTACTCGGAGCCAATTTTTTCAGGCATTTTTCAGATCTCGCTTCTTTTCAGGTTTCAATTGAGGTTTGTGTGCGGATTTTGCTAAGTTTAGTACACAATGAAAGAAAACAAAAAAAGTTTGGAAAAAAATCCGTCAAAAAAAAATTTTTCGTCGGTAGTCAAAAAATCTTCAAAAAAAATTTTGTCGAAAATTCTTGATTTTTTATACAAAAATGATGTAACCATGTGCAAACTATTTTTACACGTACAAAACATTTCAATTTAGTGCGTCACACTGAAATAATGACAGAAAACATAGTTTTTTCGAAATATTTTTGAGTTTTTGGAGTATTTCTCGAGATCCAAATGTTAAATTGAGATGTTTTGTATGTGCAAAAATAGTTTGCACATGGTTACATCATTTTTGTACAAAAAATCAAGAATTTTCGGCAAAATTTTTTTTGGACGAATTTTTTTCCAAACTTTTTTTGTTTTCTTACATTGTGTACTAAACTTAGCAAAATCCGCACACAGACCTCAATTGAAACCTGAAAAGAACCGAGATCAGAAAAATGCCTGAAAAAATTGGCTCCGAGTTAGGACACTTGGGGTGGTCAAAAAATTTTGTGACTATTGTCAAATGAAAGATCATGGTTGATAACATAAATTCCCAAAGTTTCATAAAAATCGATACGCAGCGAACAAAGTTATGATTTTTGACCCGGAACTTATTTGGAGACCTAATATTATTTTTGTAAATGAGGTACAATTTTTTTAAAGGTGGGGTACCGAAATTTGAGACTTTGCTTTTTTAGGCCCAAAATGGCCCAAAACTATCAAATTTCGTAATGAGACGTTCTGAAAATTTTTCATCAAAAAAAAGTTATGGCCGCTCAAAGTTCTCGAAAAAATGGGCCTATTTTCAGCTAAAATCTCCAAACTTTGGCAACTTATCGGTGTCGCAGCGGTTGAAACTCAATTTTTAATTGATTGTCGTCTTTTAATGCACGTCTTTGCAATTTATTAGATGTTGTTTCGTTGATTGAGATGGTTATTTGGCGAATGGGGACGCAAATATGATACAAAATACGAAACAACATGTAATAAAATGCCAAAACATGCATTAAAGGATGATAATCAAATAAAAATTAAGTTCCAATCGCTGTGACACCGATAAGTTGACAAAATTTGAGATTTTAGCTAAAAAATATGCCATTTTTTTCCTAAACTTTTGAACGACCATAACTTTTTTTTGAAAAATTTTCAGAACGTCTCATTACGAAATTTGGTAGTTTTGGACCATTTTAGGCCTAAAAAAGCAAAGTCTCAAATTTCGGTACCCCACCTTTAAAACGTACTTTATGTGGTATTCAAAAAATATTATTTTTTCAAAAAAATGCTTGCTGTATTCAAATTTAGCATCAATAATGATTTTCATTTAGTTTCCTTCAGTTTTATGCTTCGAAAAAATGGAAATTAAATTTAATAGTTTTTTAATTGCATTATTAGACATAAAATTGTCTGAAAACACCGAATTTCACAATGAAACTTCTTGAAAACTTCTCAAAAAACAGCTAAGCATGGCTCAAAAAGTGGACTAAAATTAGTTAAAATTTGAAATTTGATCTACTTGTCAAGCGGCTGGAAACTATTTTTTTGTTTTGAAATCACCGTCAAATTTTGAATTTTGACAATGCGATTATCTTGCGTTTTCAACTTCATTTAGGTATTTTAAAGTCGATGAACGGCGAGATTTGGTTTAAAAAAATTAAAAATCTCGCCGTCCATCGACTTTAAAACCCCTAAATGAAGTTGAAAACGCAAGATAATTACATTGTATATTCAAAACTTGATGGTGATTTCAAAACAAAAAAAAATTAGTTTCCAGCCGCTTGACAAGTAGATCAAATTTCAAATTTTAAATAATTTTAGGCCATTTTTTGAGGCGTCATAACTTTTCTTTGAGAAGTTTTCAAGAAGCTTCATTATGAAATTCGGTGTTTTCAGACAATTTTAAGTCCAATAAAGCAAATAATTATTTTCGTAGATTTTCGACAAGAATTTCCTTCTTCAAACTATTTTACAGAACAAAGTTAATCATAAAAAACTAAACAATGCAGTGATTTTCAGATTCCGGATTTACAATAGATTAACGATAATTGTATAGTCTAAACGGCCCATTTTCGTAAATAGGCCGTAGCTACCAAATATAGTCAAAACAATTATAAAACTTTTACTTTCAATTTTGCGGAAAAATTATAAAAGGTGGAACATTTTTCAAGTTTTTTTTTGGGAAAAGTGTCGTTTTTTTATAAGTCGAAGTCTATGTAAATCGCGGTAATTCGAACAACTTTTTTTTTGTAAAATTTAAAAAAAAACGGGGTTTTTTTTCAAAAAAAAAATCAAATTGTGAAAATGATTAAAAATCATTCATATGGTGCTAAAATGACCGAATATCATAATAAAAAATTTTGTAACTTTTTTAAATTTCGATCCAAAAAACCGCAAGTTCAGCAAATTTGCCGCACACAACAAAAAATTGGACAATAAAATTTTGACGAAAACTATTGATTTTGTCCCCAAAAATTTTGTATAATGGCACAAAAGTGAGTTATTTTGATGTTTAAGCGCAGATACACTACACGTAACTTATTCAGAAACACTACAACTTCTTCCTCACGAGGGACGAGGAAAAGTGGTTTCTAGGCCATGGCCGAGGGGCCGACAAGTTTCAGCGGCCATTTATCTTGCTTTGTTTTCCGCCTGTTTTCTTTCGTTTTTCATCGATTTTTTTCGTTTTTTCTTAATAAAACTGATAAATAAATATTTTTTGCAGATGCTAAAACAATTTCCAAGTAAAAAAATCATGTATTCAGTGGGCAAGCAGCGGTGAAAGTGGGCACTGTAATATGATGGATTACGGAAATACAAAACCTAAACTTTTTCTGAAACATGATACATATGCTGCTTAAATGCTGAGACTACCTGATTTTCATAACGAGACCGCTGAAAAAGTTTTGAGCTTTTCAAAATTCAACTTTTTGTGCGAAAATCTCGACTTTTTCACCAAAAAAGTTGAATTTTGGAAACCTCAAAACTTTTTCAGCGGTCTCGTTATGAAAATCAGGTAGTCTCAGCATTTAAGCAGCATATGTATCATGTTTCAGAAAAAGTTTAGGTTTTGTATTCCCGTAATCCATCATATTACATTGTTCACTTTCACCGCTGCTTGCCCACTGAATACATGATTTTTTTTATTTGGAAATTGTTTTAGCATCTGCAAAAAATATTTATTTATCAGTTTTATTAAGAAAAAACAAAAAAAATCGATGAAAAACAAAAGAAAACAATCGGAAAACAAAGCAAGATAAATGGCCGCTGAAACTTGTCGGCCCCTCGGCCATGGCCTAGAAACCACTTTTCCTCGTCCCTCGTGAGGAAAAAGTTGCAGTGAGAAACTGGCTTTTTGTTCAGAATACAGTAGTGTTGGTGCACCAAAAAACATCAAAAAGTATCACATTTTTCGGAGTTAGTTAAGCACGGCAAAAAATTTTGTATTCAAAACGATTACTTCTAACTTTTTTTTAGCTTTTAGAATTTTTTAAATACAAATATATTCAGTGTGATATTATTGACAACAATATCAAATATGACAAAATGACAAAACGAGTAACATATTATATTACCTTATAAACACATCCCAACGCTGGTTGCTTCTGACAAGTAACCAAATGTGTTCCAACTCCAAATGCATTAATCTCGTGTTGTTGATCATTCAATGACATGATAGTCTCCTCATTAATGTCATTCGACGCGACAATTGACATTTTCTCAAAGAATTTGTACTCGCCTTTCAGTGTCGAAACTTTCACAAAACATTCTCGCAGCTCTTTCGATAAATACGACAAATCTCCCGAATCGATACGGCATCCCATTGATCGATAGCCCAAATCGTGAAGAGCCAGCGAAACGGCCACGAAATTGACAACTCCACTTCGGATGACGTCATAAGTGTCTATTAGAGCGAGGAATGTATCTGGAATTTTTTTTTTTTGATAAAATTTCGAAAAAAGCACATTATTTCAGGTGCGGGAAGCATTTTTTATAGCGATAAAATGACAAAATTTTGAAAAAAAAAATCAGAAATTTTGGCATTTTTTAGTCAAAAAGTTGTATATACTCAGTTTTCACCAATTTTTTTTTGTTTTTTACTGGAACTCAACCAAAAAAAAATATTTTATGACTTTTTTTCAAAGTTTTCATCGAAACTACTCAAAAATTTAGTGATTTTACTGAAATTTTCTGACTAAAATTATAGAAATGTTATTTTAAAAATGTTACAGTGCCGCTAAACAATTTTTAGCGTCAAATTTCGATTTTTTCCTGAAAAATTCGATTTTTTTTTCTGAAATATTATATAAAAGTCATCTATATTTAGTAAGTCTATTAGAGCCAGGAATGCATCTGGAATTGATTTTTTTTGTTAAGTTTTTAAGTTTAAAAAATATTTTTAGTGGTAAAATCAACATTTTTTGAAAAAGTGCAATTTTTTAACATTAAAAAAAACCAACTTTTTCAGCATTTTTTTCAATTTTATGCTCTAAATTACATTTAAAACCGGATTTTTTAAAGAAAATTTTGCATTTAGACTGTTTTTTTTTTCAAAAATTCCCAAAAATTTGAGCGTTTTATTATGATATTCGGTCTAGAAATGCCAAAATTCAAATTTTTTTTTTCAAAAAAAATTAATTTTGTCCAGTTTTTTATCGTTTTTTTCCTGAAATTTAATATAAAAATCATCAAAAAGTTTTAAAATTACCAAAAAATATGATTAAAATTTCGCTCGTAATTTTCAGAATTTTCAACTAAAATATCGATATATATTTTAAAATTCAAAAAAAAATCGGGTTTTTTCGATTTTTCTACAGGCGCCTCTCACACGTGTATCGCGTGTGTACTCCCCGAGAAGAAGTGTACATTTTTACATTTTCGGCTAAAATGCTTTATTTTTCACCATTTTTCCCCCAAAAAAATCGCTGAAAATGGCCCAAAATTGAGAATTTTTCCAAAAATTTCCTCCACGGGGAGTACACGAGTTGCGTAAATCGACACTATTCTTTCCAAATTTTCTACCTGGAAAAGCGATGGCATAGGCGACAAAAGCCGACAATTCTCCATCGGAAACTTCTGAAAGTGCGGCTTTCCACGAGAATTGATCGAGAAGCCACGCTCGTTTTTCCATGGAAATTTGGAATAAATCCGCCTTTTCATTTGTGATTTTGTGGTTGAGCAAGCGGACTTTGAGCTGAAAAATGATGCATTTTCAGGCTTAAGAATGGCCTAAGAATGGCCAAAATGGCTTGTGAGGATCGCTTTACATTTGAATCGTCCTTTGTGTCTCTGAAATTGGATATTTAAAGGTGGTATAGTCGAATTTTTTTATTGCTTTATTAGACTCAAAATTGTCTGAGAACACCAAATTTCATAATGAAACTTCTTGAAAACTTTTCAGAAAAAAGTTATGACGCCTCAAAAAATGGCCTAAAATTAGTTAAAATCGGAAATCTGACCGGCTTGTCAATGTCGCAGCGGCTGGAAACATTTTTTTTTTGAAATCACCGTCAAATTACGAGTATACAATGTAATTATCTTGCGTTTTCAACTTTATTTAGGTATTTTAAAGTCGATGGACGGCGAGATTTTTAAGTGTTTTTAACCAAATCTCGCCGTTCATCGACTTTAAAATACCTAAATGAAGTTGAAAACGCAAGATAATCGCATTGTATACTCAAAATTTGACGGTGATTTCAAAAAAAATTATTTCCAGCCGCTGCGACATTGACAAGACGGTCAAATTTCTAATTTCAACCAATTTTAGGCCATTTTTTGAGCCTTCATAACTTTTTTGAGAAGTTTTCAAGAAATTTCATTATGATATTCGGTGTTTTCAGACAAATTTGAGTCTAATAAATCAATAAAAAATTCGACTACACCATTTTTAATATCGATTCTCAAAACCACAAAGATGAATTCAAAGCAAAATCGCCCATAATTGACAGATAATGTTCTACCTCAGCCGGCGACGAGAATGAGCAGATGAAGCTGTGCGCCTGGGTTCCCTTTACCGGAATTCCGTACAACTTCCCGGCGAGCACATTGCTGGTGGCATCGAAACCTCCAATATAACAATACTTGCTAGCAGTCAACCCTCCGTTCGGTCCCTGTGCTCTGCGGAGCCCGAATTCGAGCAGTTGAATCTTCCAGCCTGATGCTTGACGGAATCTTGCCGCATTTGTGGCGACGAGGCTCGCGTAGTTGACAAGGTTCAGAATTGATGTCTCGATGAGCTGGCACATAGCCAATGGGCCATTGATCGTGAGAAGTGGAACCTTCGGGAAGACAACGGATCCTTCGGCGACTGCCTCAATAGTCAAGTGACTTCCATTCAGAGTCTCTAGATACTCGTAAAACTCGGGTTCCGCGTTCTCCGGAAGTATCTTCTTCACGTAGTCAATATCACTTTGACTGAACTTGAAGTTTTCGACGAAGCGGAGACAATCCTCAAGGCCGGCGAACACGGTGAACTCTCCCTGGAATGGATTCTTGCGGAAGAACACGTCAAACACTGCTGGCTCGTTATGAGTACCAGTCTTCCAGTACGCGTAGCACATTGTGATTTGGTAGAAGTCGGTGAGCAGCGGCTGCACCAGCGAGTCTTGTCCGTTCATGTGGAGACCGTTGCACGGATGGGTTCCGTCGATTGATTCTGGAATGCGTGGGAAGGTTTTGGAAATGTGTTGATTGTGGGGGCTGATTTTGGACACTGTACACTACTACAAACTACACAAACTACACGTATCGCGCCAAATCTACGAAGCAATAGCCCGGATTTTTGAATTAAGGTATTATTTTCAAACTGTAAAAAACTAGGTGGAATATTTGATTTGCTGAATCGTGAATTCAAAAATCAATTTTTCGGAAACTACAGTAACCCTACAGTACCACTACAGTACCCCAACACATACAGACACCTTACAGTGATCTTACAGTAACCCTACACAAATATCTGATTTCCGAATAAGTTCCGTGTAGTATGTTTGTTAAAGCATCAAAATAACTCAATTTTGTGTAATTTTACCAAATTTTTGGCGAAAAAATCAACAGTTTTGGCCAGAATTGTACTGTCAAATTTTTTATGTGTGCGGCAAATTTCGAAATTTGCCGAGCTTGGCAAATTCGGCAAACCCACTTTTTTGAAATTTGCCGTGCTCGGCTAATTCGGCAAATTTGCCGCACACCCCTGCTACAGTATTCCTTTAATGCTCTGACCAAATACCTCCTCAAACGTTTCAAAACTACAGTAACCCTACAGTACCCCAACACACCTTACAGTGAGCTTACAGTAACCCTACAGTATTCCTTTAATTCTCTGACCCAATACCTCCTCAAACGTTCCAAAACTACAGTAACCCTACAGTACCCCAACACACCTTACAGTGATCTTACAGTAACCCTACAGTATTCCTTTAATGCTCTGACCCAATACCTCCTCAAACGTTCCAAAACTACAGTAACCCTACAGTACCCCAACACAACTTACAGTGAGCTTACAGTAACCCTACAGTATTCCTTTAAAGCTCTGACCAAATACCTCCTCAAACGTTTCAAAACTACAGTAACCCTACAGTACCCCAACACAACTTACAGTGAGCTTACAGTAACCCTACAGTATTCCTTTAAAGCTCTGACCAAATACCTCCTCAAACGTTTCAAAACTACAGTAACCCTACAGTACCCCAACACAACTTACAGTGAGCTTACAGTAACCCTACAGTATTCCTTTAAAGCTCTGACCAAATACCTCCTCAAACGTTTCAAAACTACAGTAACCCTACAGTACCCCAACACAACTTACAGTGAGCTTACAGTAACCCTACAGTATTCCTTTAAAGCTCTGACCAAATACCTCCTCAAACGTTTCAAAACTACAGTAACCCTACAGTACCCCAACACACCTTACAGTGATCTTACAGTAACCCTACAGCACAATACCTCCTCAAAACTTCCAGAACTACAGTATCCTTACAGTACCCCTACAGTAACCCTACAGTACTTCCATACTAGAATTGACTGAGAGGACTTGTTTTCATCAATCCTATGCAAAAAAAAGAGCAACAAAAAATGTGCAAAAAGCGCGATAAATTGCATTTCTTTGCGGCGGTGGTGGGTGGTGAGAACAGATAAAATGCAGCAGAAGGACAATAATAAACGATATACAGTGTACACACGGGCGGTATTGCAAAAAAATGAACATTTTTGTGTGCAAGAAAATAAAAAAAGACCACCTATTCGAGATGTTTGATGTTTGACTTTTTCATGATTTTTCCCATTTTTCCAGAAAAAAAATGATTTTTTTTTTGAAAAATTCACGTGAAGGTGGGAATATTTGTAGCCATGTCTGGATTTACGCAGGCAGTGTGTACTCCCTGAGAAGAAGAAAATCTAGTTGAAATGCTCCATTTTGGACCATTTTTTCCAATTTTTATGGGGATATTCAAGTTATCACGGATGTCTCTGGCTTCCCTCATAAATTGAAATGGAAGAGTTTTTGCCGAACTAGGCCATTTTGGCTCGGCCATATCTGGGGTAGATTTACGGCGCGTTGCGTGTCGCGTCGCGGCTCGGCGGTTCTAGTTGGAAAACTAAATGTATTCGTCCATGTGTGGAGTACACGACACTTTCCCACGCGTTGTCCGGCGGGCGATTGCCAATGGAGCGCGAAAACATCAATGGGAAAGGCCAGAACCCCGTGTACTCCCCGAGGAGTTCAGGACTTTCACAAAATTTGGCTGAAATGCTCCATTTTTAACCATTTTTCCAATTTTTTAATGGGTTTTTATTCAAGTAATGTCGCGATATACTCCCATTACGCACAAAGAAAATGTGCGGTAAATTGGCATTTTGAAGGAAAAAATACACAAAAATTTGGGAAAATGGTCCAGAATCATGTATTTTTAAGCCAAATCTCTTGTCCTCGAGGAGTACACGACAGCTGCGTAAATCGACACATGGTCGGTCGTGATTTTTTCTACAAATTAGTGCAAAATGTAGACAGTATTTGAAAATAGCTCAAATTTGAGCTAAAATATAGGGAAAAGTGCCTAAAAACTGCTCAAAGGTGGCCGAAAAAATTTCGAGCAAATTTTCCGATAATTTCCAAATCAAAATGCTCCAAATCTGTTCCTGAGCCCCCTTTTCAGTACTTTTTTACGGGAATAGGAGCAATTTTTGAATCAAAAGTGTTATTTCCGCAAAATTTAAGCAAAAATTTCAGCAAAAATGTTGGGAAAAAAATTCCAATTCAGCACGTGGAGTCAGAAAGTCCCATTTCGCTTTGATCTACGAAAAATGCGGGAGAAGAGACACAGACTTTTCAACTGATTTCGCATGGTAAAGAGTGTGATGACGTCACAATTTTTCTGGTAAAAAATTCCCGCATTTTTTGTAGATCAAACCGCGATGAGACTTTCTGACACCACTTGATTCAGGAAATTTTTGCAGAATTACACATTTGCTTTCCGTCGACAAAATAAAAACCACGAAAAAACGACCAAAAAACAACACACATAAAAGTGCACACAAACACGGAAAAAACGAACCTGATGGCAAAATGAACGACATTCTTTTTTCTGAGTGAGGGTGTTCTGGGGAAGAAGACTGGAAAAAAAGAAGTGTGTGATGAAAGGATAGGCAAAAGAAATTGGAAAAAAAAGAAGAAATCATATAAGAGATAGGCGGAGAAGATGATGATGATGAAGCTGAGAGAGGCGGGGTGAAAGTGCACAATGAGCAGCACATCACCCGGGACACACACACACAGATGAGGTCTCGTCCCCCTTCAAAGTACAATCGGTCACTTTTGATTGGTGACCAGAAGGCAGAGAGAGAGAGAAGAGATAGAAGAGATTTCGCGTCTAAATCTCCAGTGTTTTGTCGACGAATTCGGCAAATTGCCGGTTTGCCGGAAATTTTCAATTCTAGCATATTGCCGGTTTGCCGGAAATGTTCAATTCCACCAATTTGCCGATTTGCCGGATAATTTAAATTCCGGCAATTTGCCGGTTTGCCGAATTTGCCGGAAATTTTCAATTCCAGTAATTTCAATTCCATCAATTTGCCGGTTTGCCGGAAATTTTCAATTTCAGCATATTGCCGATTTGCCGGAAATTTTCATTTTCGAAAACTTGCCGGTTTGCCGGAAATTTTAATTTTCGGCACATTGTCGATCTGCAGGAAATTTCAATTCCGGTAATTTGCCGATTTGCCGAAAGTGTTCAATTCCGGCAATTTGTCGATTTGCCGGAAATTTCAATTCCATCAATTTGCCGGTTTGCCGAAAATTTTCAATTTCAGCATATTGCCGATTTGCCGGAAATTTTCATTTTCGAAAACTTGTCGGTTTGCCGAAAATTTTCAATTCCGGCAAATTGCCGGTTTGCCGGAAATTTTAATTCTAGCGTATTGCCGATTTGCCGGAAATTTTCGTTTTCGGCCCATTGTCGATCTGCAGGAAATTTCAATTCCGGCAATTTGTCGGTTTGCCGGAAAGTCTTAATTCCGGTAATTTGCCGATTTGCCGAAAGTGTTCAATTCCGGCAATTTGTCGATTTGCCGGAATTTTCAATTCCGAGAATTTGTCGATTTGCCGGAAATTTCAATTCCGATAATTTGCCGGTTTGCCGAATTTACCGGAAATTTTCAATTCCAGAAATTTCAATTCCGGCAAATTGCCGGTTTGCCGGAAATGTTCAATTTCAGCATATTGCCGATTTGCCGGAAATTTTCATTTTCGAAAACTTGCCGGTTTGCCGAAAATTTTCAATTCCGGCAATTTGCCGATTTGCCGAAAGTGTTCAATTCCGGCAATTTGTCGATTTGCCGGAAATTTCAATTCCGAGATTTTGTCGATTTGCCGGAAATTTCAATTCCGATAATTTTCCGAACTTGCCGGAAATTCTCAATTCCGGCAATTTTCCGAATCGCCAGAAAAATTACTTCGAAAGAATGAAAAATCCAACTTTTAAAATCAAGATTTTTCAATTTTGGTTAAATGTTCTGGGCGACCAATCAGCGAATCGCTCCGCCCATTTTTGAACCAATCAGATGGAGCGGACAATGCTGATTTGCTCGAAATTGGGCGGAGCGAATCGCTGATTGGTCGCCCAAGAAATTTAACCAAAATTGAGAAATTGCGTGTTTTTAGTTGGATTTTTTATTCTTTCGCAATTTTTTTGCACTTTTTTTGTAGTTTTTCTGAATTTGAGACAATTTTGGTTATTTTCACCCAAAATTGTTTTCAAAAACAATTTCCAAAAAAAGAAACGTGACGTCCACTTCCTCCTGCTACAAATGAAAATGAAATTTTGAGATTTTCAAAAAAAACTCGTCATTTCATATTTGTTGTAAGCTATAGGAAATGCAGAAATTTTCAATAAAGCAGGTGAGTGCTGTACTCTACTTGAAAATTGGAATTTCGAGCTGAAATTCCCAGATTTCGAGCAAATTGGCCTGTCGGAACAGGAGGGAGCTCCTCAAAAGTGGCATATCCGCATTTTTATACGAGAAATATGCCAGTTTGGAGCCCATTTTGCCGGAAACTTTTTTTTGAAAAAAAAATAGCCTTTTCCAAAAAAAGTGTTCTCAGCTACTTTTTCTCGCGAAAAAGTAAACTTTGCGCAGAAAAAAAAATCTGCGGCTTTTGCAGGAAACCCCCATCTCACGGCAAATTCTCAGAATAGGCGTCCTGTTTCAGGCGGCGGAGCAATTAGCCGGGCTCAACGAGATGCCGGCGCCAGCAGTAGCAGCTCAAAGCATCGGAGGTCAGATTCTGACACGTGCCGCACTGAGTGTCATGAGGCAGATGGGAATGTTGGATGGCTCCTCGGCGATGGATGATGGTGTGGAGAAGCCGAAGGTGATTGATGGTGGAAGAGCTCGGAGAGTGGTGGAAGAGGAAGAGCCGAAGACAGTGTCGCCGATGTGTATGGAGGAGTTTCGGGTGAGTGGAAATGGGAAAAGCTTCCACCATTTTCTACTGGATTTCCAGAGAATTAGGGGAAAAACGAATTTAGTAACGGCTGTGATTCCATCACACGTCCTTGTGTGTCGATTTACGCAGCTTGTGTACTCCTCGAGGAGGGAGAAGATGATTTTACAGTTTTTTTTCTATTAAAAAGCTTGATTTTCGATCATTTTCGCTTTTAATTCTTGCAGCTAAAATTCGGAATTTCTCTAAAAAGCTGAATATCGAAGCTTAGCCAATTTTCGGAAAAAACGCAATTAAAGGCGCATGGATTTAATCGAATGGGTCTTGTCGCGATAAAAACGTTATGGTAACACATTTTTGGTAGATTTGGTTCCAGCAAAATTTTTTTGTTTTTGTTTTAATAATTAAAATTTCAGCGTTGTTCCTGAAAATGACTACAAAAACTGTTTTTCGCGGCGGGACCCCCCTTCGAATAAATTCGTGCGCCTATAAGATCACGCTTTAGAAAACTGAGAAATCACGATATACGGGTGATTTTAGTGTTACAAAATACAAAAAGTATTAACAAAAACAAAAGTCAGCCATTTTAGCCAAAATTCGTAAACCCACTTCTCCTAGGGGAGTACACGGGCTTCGTAAATCGGCACAAGCCGGTGTTAGAGGTTTAGAGGTTTTTGTCCGTGAAAATGCCGAAAAAATGCAAAAAACTTCGAAATTTGGTGATTTTCGCCGGGAAAATTGCCACACACAACAAGACAATATTAGAATGAACTTTGTTCTTTCTCTCTATTTTTTTTGGTCATTTTACTACCCTCTGCGTAGTAAATGTATATATATACGCATTGATAAGATTAAATCGACAAAAAGAGAGATAGCCATCATTGATCAGTGATCTACCCATTCCAATTTTCAGAATATCCTACAAAACGGGGTATCCACCGGATCACCGTGCTCTCCGCGGAGACGGGCTTCTCTGATGGCCGAGCTGGTGGGGCCGGTGCCCCGCTTGGAGCTTGAGAGCAAGTTTGTCGAGCCGGCAGCTCCGCCACGGAAGTCGATTCCGGGATTTATGGCGGCTCCAAAGTTCGCGTCGACACCGAAGCCAGATGGGATTCGTAGATCGATGGTGGATGGATCTTTGCCGACGGTAGGGGTTTACGCGTGGCCGAACTTTTTCCCCGGCCATGTGTAGCAAATGATTTCAGCCACGCCGCGGATCTCTCGTCAAGCAGCAGCGGGCACCCGCGATTGGAGACGTGACGCCGATGGAGAACAAGGCGAGCCGGCTGAGACGGCTGAAGCTCGAGGAGACGAGGAAATCGATGACTGGTGGCGGCGGTGGTAGCGGGAAGGAGCTGAATCTCGACATTTCATTGAACTCTTCTTGCGGATGGAAATGAAGTTTTTTAGACTGTCTAGAAAAAATCACTACGACACTCCGAGATTCCGGGGCTGCTATGTGGCCGAGAGAAGAGAGGAACTCGGCCACCGATTGTGTCGATTTACGCAGCTTGTGTACTCCTCGAGGAGAAGAATTTTTTTTGACTTGTTTTTTGGATTGTAACACAAAAACTGCAATTTTTGTCGATTTTCTCACGAAAAAACTGGAAAATAAAAGAGAAAACTCGGCGCCACCGCTTCGAAAAAATGGCCGAGGAAAGGAAAACTGAACCTCTAAAACGGCCATGTGTCGATTTACGTTGCTTGTGTACTCCTCGAGGAGAAGAGCATTTTACAGTTTTTTCTGGCTAAAATTCATGGTTTTTCACTTTTTTTTTCTGAATTTTAACACAAAAACTGCAATTTTTGTCGATTTTCTTCCGAAAAACAGTAAATAAAAGGGAAATTTCGCGATTTTAACGTCAAATACAAAAAAAAATAACCAAAAATAGTTTTAAATCAGCCATTCTGGCCGAAACTGCGAAAATCATCTTATCCTCGGGGAATACACGAGACACGACTGCTACGTGGCCGAGAGAAGAGAAAACTCGGCCACCGATTGTGTCGATTTACGTAGGTTGTGTACTCCTCGAGGAGAAGATGATTTTTCCAGCTTTTTTTTACTAAAATCCTTGATTTTTGGCATTTTTTTTTTTGGATTTTAACACAAAACCTGCATTTTTTGTCGATTTTCTTCCGAAAAACAAGAAATAAAAGAGAAATTTCGCGATTTTACCGTCAAATACCAAAACTAATCGAAAAAATTGTTGAAAATTAGCCATTTCAGCCAAAAACTGCGAAAACCATCTTCTCCTCGAGGAGTACAAGAGCTTCGTAAATCAACACATGGTTGGAACTGGAAAAACGGTATCGCAGCGAAAATTTGGGGGATTTTTGCCGATTTTCTGCTGAAAATTGAAGCTTTTCAACTTGTTTTAAGCCAATTTACTCAATTTTTTAAGTTTATTTTTCGCTGTGAGACCCATTGGAAAGAGAAGTGGGGAAGTGTGAAAATTTGGAAAAAAAAACAGTTCTTTGTAGTGATGATATTGTAAAATTGAACTATAATCGTGTGGTCGGGGTCACTTGGGCATTTTTATACGCCGGGGCAGCGGATTAAAGTATCATACACTCAGAGCACAGAGTTTTTATTTAGTCACACCACTTTTCCGTGTAGTGAAAGTAATTTTTTTTAGGGAAAAAATTCGCGAAAAAATCATCCAACTTGAACTTAGCCGCCTTTTTTCGAAAAAAAAACAATTTCGAGTTTCTTGGCCGAAAGGTCATGCAGGAAGTGTGGTTGACGGAGTGGAAAAGTCGAGAGGAGTGTGAAAATACCTGGAAATAATTCGAAGTTTGTGCTTCCGGGTGGTTGGCGGCGCGGAAATCTGGAAAAGACACAATTTTTCTATGTTTTTTTTTCGGTTTTTGAGGAAGGAAATTCTGAGAGAATTTTAAAGCGATAAATAATTGCGAAACGTCCATGGGGAGAGATTTGCATCATTGTTGCTCTTTTTCAAGTTGTTTTGTCAATTTGCACCTAACCGAGGTTTTTAGCTTAAAATCTTCGAATTTTATCTATTTCATCGCCATTTCTATCAAATTTCATTTGAAATTCCCTCCAAAACGATGCGAAACGGGAGAAATTGAAAGAAATGAGAAGAAAAAAGAAAAAAACAAAAATAAATGTGTAACGATGCTCCGAAATGCCGCATCGCGTGTTGTTTAGCCAGCGGGAATTTTGTTTCGAAAATCAATTTTCCACTGGTTTTTCTGTTACTTTCTCATGTTTTCAGCCATTTTTCCATTAAATTTATCAATTTTTCAGATTTGTTGGCTCAAAAACTCACTAATTCAACGCAACCATGTCGTATATGCTCCCTCATTTGGAGAATGGTTGGCAGGTAAGGGAAATTGACAGTTTGATTTTAAAACGGCAAAAAAACCTGCAAATTTAATGTTTGCTGTTCAGAAAAACAGAATTCTGTGATGAAAATTTGTTTAAAATGCTCAAAACTGACAAAAAATAACGATTTATTGCAGGTGGACCAGGCGATTCTCGCCGAAGAAGATCGCGTAGTCGTCGTGCGATTCGGACACGATTGGGACCCAACTTGCATGCAAATGGACGAAACGCTCTTCAAAATCGCGCCAAAAGTCAAGAATTTCGCCGTCGTCTACCTCGTCGACATCACGAAGGTGCCGGATTTCAACAAAATGTACGAGCTGTACGATCCGTGCACCGCCATGTTCTTCTTCCGTAACAAGCATATTATGGTGGATCTGGGAACCGGTAACAACAACAAAATCAACTGGGCAGTGACCGACGGGCAGGAGCTGATCGACATCATCGAGACGGTCTATCGTGGAGCTCGTAAAGGACGTGGTCTTGTCATCTCGCCGAAAGACTACTCGACCAAGTACAAGTACTAATTATTTTAATTATTTTCTCTGTTCTCTGTGTTCTGTAAATTCTTAAACTGTATCTAAAAATGTTTCAAAATAATTTACATTTTATTCACTCGAAAACTGAGCGATTCTATACAAAAACAAAAATATATAGGCGGCTTGAGAAAATTGTGATTTTGATAATAGAAAAAACAAAACGCGAAATGAGAATCGATTAGTCCTTCTTCTTGTCACCCTTGGATTCGGCAGAATCTCTGAGAAGATCGGAGACGCGGTCGAACTCGCGCTGGAGCCCTTCGGATTGCTTCTTGAGAGTGTCACGGTCAGTGTTGGCGGACTTGAGCTCTCCCTTGAGCTTCTCGATTTGCTTTGCCAATCCGGCGGCTTCTTCGTTGGTGTCAGCCTGAAAATTTGGAAATTTACACGGTTTTTAAGGAATTTGAGCCTATTTTCTCACCGAGTTCATCAAAGTCCTGGCGGTCTTGGTAGCAGATTCGGCTTGACGCATTGCGGCCTCGCTGGCGGCTTCAAGTTGGGCGGCGCGGCCCAACAAGGTCATAATACGCTGAATGACGAGCCAAAGGAGAAGAGCGAAGCCGGAAATGTAGAGATTTCTCTGCGCACGGAACAGACGCATGTGGTGGGTGGCGTCGGATTCGGCGGTACGGCCCATTTGTCCCTCGAGCCCGTTGTACTTCATTGTCTCGCGAACGCCGTCGGCGAAGAGGATGAAGAGCACGAAGCCGAACGTGATCGAATAGATGTGAGCATGTTTGGCGAGAGCTGTGAAGAGACGGGACTTGAACAACTTGCTCCACCTGGAAATTGAGAAATTTAGGATTTTTAAGATTTAAAAATATCGATTTTTCGTCAAAAATTGATCAAAAGCTGCAATTTCCTCGGTTTTTCTCGAACTTTTCACCTACAAAGTCGGTCTGATCCATGGAAGAAGGAGGGTGAAGGTGATGGCGATTTCTGCGTAAAGCACGCCGGCCACGATGGTCCACTGAAGTGTCATGTTGTTTCTGAAGAAAAAAAAGTTATATTTTTGTCAAAATTAATAAAAGAAATCAGCGAAAAATGGTAAAATTCCACCGAAAAAAAAAAGAAAAGTGATAAGAAATAAGAGTTTGTGGGGGCAGTGCAACAAACAACTGCCTGAAATCGATCGGAACACAACGATGGACGAGAGAGAGAGTGCAAGAATTGGGGAGACCGAGGGGAGAGAAACGGAAAAAAACTAAAAACATCGAAGACACCAAAGAGCAGCGGAGACAACAAATAGAAAACAATAAATCTGTATTTGGTCAATCATTAAAGATTTTTAGAGCAAAAATAAACGTTTTTTAATCAAAAATCGCTATTTTTCATGAAAAACCGTCGAAAATTTCATTGAAATCGCTATTTTTCATCGAAATCAGGCAAAAAGTTCATAAAAATCCAATAAAATTGAAGGAAAACGTGGATTAACTTTAAAGGGAGTTCGATTTACCCGAGAGGGTCTCGCACCGAAATACTAAATTTGGGTATGCGCCTTTAAGGATACTGTATTTTTAAAACGCTTTTAATTCAATTTTTGAGGAAAATCGTTCAATTATGGCTAATTTTCTTTAAAAATTGCTCAATTTCGGCGATTTTCATTCAAAATTGGCCAAATTCACACAGAAACTTGAAGAAAAACTCTAATCGTGTCCCAGAATATGCAAAAAATCAATGTACGAAGTGGAAACATTTAGAAAAAAAAACCAAAAAATCAGCACTGCAAAACATGAATACCTCATGCTTTTATGCTCGGGGCTTTGGCGACGTGTATCTCGGCGTGTTGGAAGTTTTTAGATGAAAAATTGCGAAATTTTCGCCTCGAACATAGTACGTTATGGGCGTTTTTAGAGTAACTGAGACGTAGACAAAATGACTAAACAATCGGCGAAAGGACGACCTTGACCTATTTTTAAACGGCCGGGAATATCTGTGCAAATGTGGTTTTTTTTGGAGAAAAAAAAGACTAAAATGAGGAGTTTTCATAGATTTTTGAAGAAAAAATCGCTGAAATTTGCATAAAACAATTCAAAACTCTTCTTTTCTTCAGTTTCTCGAATAATTTCTGCTAAAAAGCTGGAAAAACTACCGGTTGCTTTAAAGGCGCATACACCATCAAGGATCATAGGTCTCACAGCGGAGCGCTGGTTACGGTAGCTTGGATATCGACTTTACTAGAAAACAATTTTTAAAAACCCAAATTTTGGTTTTTTCGGCAAAATTTTCTGTAATATGGTCAGAATTATGTTTTAAAATATGAATACGGCAAAAAAAAACCAAAAAAATTCTGGAAAAAATGCAAAATTATTGGAGCACCAGTCGAATTTATTCACAGGAAAACAATAATAAAAAAGGAAAAACAGTAATAAAAAAAAACAAAATATTATTCACAGGAAAACAATAAAAAATGTTAGAAAATTAGTTTACATAAATATTTCACAAGACTGGGAGAATAAAAATAAAATAACCGTGTTGATGAATGGTGTGAGATCACAGAAAACTCAATAAATAAAATAAATATAATTGGGAGCGGTGAATGGTAGAATTTCGAGAGGGAAATTAGAAACAATAAGGAAAACAATTAATAATGTTAGGAAATTAGTTTACATATTTCACAATAGACTGGGAGAATAAACATAAAATATATTGAATTTTGGGGATTATGGGGGCTCGTAGGTTGGGTCGCTCTCTTCATCGTCAACGAATCCCTCCATCATCTTCCGAAGCTCCTCGTCCGAATCCATTGCCGCGTTTTCGGGATCCGTGCGAGAATTATACACGCTGGACTGAGCAGATGTTGAGTTCTGCAAAAAGGATTTCATTATTCACAAGAAAAAAATTGGCGATAGGTTCCCCTGCGACCAAGGTTTTCTTTCACGTTTTTTGAACGGAAAAATGAAATCTTACGTGGCTTTTGCGTCCGGTTGAAGGGTGGCCACGTGTGTCCGAGCGATGCGAATCCCTCTGAGGCTCCAGTCTTTGCTCCTCCAGTGGATCCGTGATGAGATCCTAAACAAAGAAATTAATTATTCAAGAAAAAATTGGGCAGCGGTTCCCCCGCGACCAAGGTTTTTTCTTTACGTTTTTGACATGAACAAAAATGAATAATTAAAATTCTTACCAGGTCCGGTCGTCCGGTTGAAGGATGGCCTGGTGAAGGGAGCGACTTTTGGGAGTCGGAGTTGGAAGATTTGGACATTTCCGCGAGTTTGAGCTTTTTTCTGTAAGAAAAAACGAATTAATTACGAGTCACAGGTGGGGGAGACGTAAATAATTGACGGGAAATAATTAGATTTAATTAAAAATCATAAAAATGTAAAAGGGGTGCGGAAAATATTCAAAAACCGACGAAAATTGCAACGACGAATTTTGGGATTCGATTTCACTGCAACTTTTTTCGAACGAGGGACGAGGCAAAAAGGTTTCTAGGCCATGGCCGAGTCCCCGACAAATTTCAGCGGCCATTTATCTTGCTTTGTTTTCCGCCTGTTTTCTTTTGTTTTTCACAGCTTTTTCCCGTTTTTTCTTATTAAAACTGATAAATAAATATTTTTTGCAGATGCTAAAACAATTTCCAAGTGAAAAATTGTGAATTCAGTCGGCAAGTAGCGGTAAAAGTGGTCAATACAATATGATGGATTACGGGAATAAAAAACCCAAACTTTTTCCCAAACATCATTTACTATATATAAAGCGCGTGTCCTTCTGTCCCTATGTAGTTTGATCTTTGATCAGAGCAACGAAATTTTGGGAAACCTTATGCTAAGTGCGCAGCAGACATCGATCGAGGTCCGCGATAGACACCGTTTATCTAATGTGTTTTCTCAAAAAGTCGGGGGCCGCGCCGTAGGTGCGGTCCACGGCTGGTGATGCATATGCTGTTTAGATGCTAAAAGTACCTGATTTTCATAACGAGACCGCTGAAAAAGTTTTGAGATTTTCATAATTCAACATTTTGTGCCAAAATCTCGACTTTTTCACAAAAAAAAGTTGAATTTTGAAAACCTCAAAACTTTTTCAGCGGTCTCGTTATGATAATAAGGTACTTTTAGCATCTAAACAGCATATGTATCATGTTTGGGAAAAAGTTTGGGTTTTTTATTCCCGTAATCCATCATATTACATTGATCACTTTTACCGCTACTTGCCGACTGAATTCACAATTTTTTCATCTGGAAATTATTTTAGCATTAACAAAAATATTTATTTATCAGTTTTAATAAGAAAACACGGGAAAAATCTGTGAAAATCACAAGAAAACAAAGCAAGTACAAAATGTCGTAAAATGCGGTGTATTGTGTGCAAACACCGATTTTTAGCATTTTTTCTCGGCCCTCGTTCGAAAAAAGTAGCAGCACGGCCCGGCAAGTGGTACATCCATGCATATGCGCTCTACTGATAATTTGAGTGTAGACCAGGTTTGGGCGCGTGATAACGAAAAAAGCTTTGGTCCAAAAAATTTAGAATTTAATTTCGGACATTTTTTATATGCATCACAAAAAAACTGGACCAACCGTTTTTGAGATACACGCGCCCAAACGTCCAAGTATACAGTAGACAAATTGCGTACAGGTACCACTTCTCGGGCCGTGTGCCACGGCCCGGCGGGGGGTACATGGACGAGAATTCTCTACCGTATTCCAATTTGACTGACTGCGTGCTCAACGTTGAGTACTCAGTTTAAAGTTTCGTACACCGTTGCGTACTACACAGCGCGCATTTTAATTGACGACATTTCGCGAAAATTAACAGAAGATTTTTTCGGAATTATAGAGCTGAAATTGAAAAAAAACTATCAAATTTTCATCGAATTTGTGAAAAATCGTAAGTATGAAGATCTTTTCTTCACTATATTCAAGGAAAATCGATATTTAGCTTTTCACAGACGAATGATGTCTCATTTTACTAGGCTAACTTAAATACACAGCACTTTTTGGGAGTTGTGCAAACGCGCTCCATTGGACACCTCACGCGCGCGCAATTCAAACTGTTGTTGTTTGTTTACAAGTTGTTTACAAGTTGTTTACAAGTTGTTTACAAGTTGTTTACAAGTTGTTTACAAGTTTCTCCACTTCATTTTCATTCGTTTCGCTTCATTTTCTCTGATTTTTTCCTCCGCTGATGGTTTTTTTTCGAATTTTCTCGTGAAATACTTATTTTAATTCCATTTTTAACGCCATGTTAAAAAATTAAGCACTAATTTCCGTAATTATAAGAGTATAAGTGTATCGTCTCTTTCTAATAATCTTTTTTCATCGCATTTTCTCCCAGTTTTGTGAGTTCTCTCCTTTTTTTGGCAAAAGCTGTTTAAACAGAACAATTTTTCGAACAACAAAGTAACAAAGTACAACAAGGAGAAAAACAAACTGAAGAAAAAAAAATTAAGAGTCATTTAGAGCAGAAAATGCAAAGAAACTGTGAGAAATAGTTATTAATAGAGAAATTGTAAAATAAAATGGTTCAGTTACGAGTCCGACGATTCATCGGAATCGAATTCAATCTGAAAATTAGACGGATAAAGCTCGAATTTAGAATTGTTGGAGCATGGGCATTTAGTGTGCAATCGTAATGCGCCGGATTTTTACACAAAATACATCTCTTCCAATCAGTAATTCGGCTCTCATGCTGTTCTGGGTGAGTATCCGGATCAAGTGCAGGGTCTTGCTGAGAACTCTTATTTTTTGTTCAGCACTTCTTTTAAAAAATCTAAACCAATCCACAGATACTGCAGTTGTGAAGGTTCCTTTTAGGCAATAAGCGTACTGTTGCGGTTGGCGTATTCTCTTTCTCTGCCTTTTTACGAATCTAAAAAATCCATCATAGTTTAATATGCATATTAATCATTTACTTTCAACGCAGGGGCCATGTGCATCGATTGGCTTGCTGTCATTGTCGGCCCGTTGGCGTCTGTGCGTACTACCAATGCACTCGTACCCGTTTGCTCGAGCATTTCCTTATAAAATTCTTCAATCTTGTTGAGGTCATTTCTCATTCCGGGGTCTCGGTTTCTTAACTTTTTTCGTAAATTTGCATGCAATAGTGCCGCCATCTAAGATTTTGAAATATATATTTAGAGTTTATTTTTATATCTCACGTTTGAAATGCCATCAACTCTCTTTGTTAACTCATCCGTTTCGTTTTGATCGTCATTTCTTCTTTTTCTTTGTTCAAAATTATCAATTTCAGCTCGATGTTGTGGCCGCTGATGTACAAGGATATCGAAAGGAGCTTCATGCGCAGGGACATCGAAAGGAGCATCTTCTTCATCGACAAAGTCGTCAAAATCCACAAAGGTGAGCTCTTCTTAACGCCTATTTTTTGCTGAAAAATTCTGTTACCCCCCACTTCTTTATGACCCCTAGCTTTCTATGTACCCCTACCTCTCTATGCCCCCCTACTTCTCTATGTCTCCCTAGCTCTATGTTCCTCTAGCTCTCTACTTTAAAACGTACCGATATAAGTCAAGAACCCATGTGTATGCTTACAAGCAACACCTACTGAAGAGGCAGTCGCAGTGATAACGATATGCACAGGCATGACAATTTTCGCAATGAGTGTTCTCCTGAGAAAACGTTTTAGCATAGTATTCAGTAAGATAAGGTAAACATACATTTTCATCGCAGAAGCAATTCAAAAAATCAGTCACGATGTATTCCTTATTTTCTCGTTGATTACTAACTCGGTATGATCCGTCGTCATTCTGAGCGATTATGTAGTGACTTTCATCTTTGTGAAACTGTCGGCATTTGCTGTGGTTCTGTCCTTTTCTGGGACAGGCCGCATACATATTTCTTGCTTTCTGAAAACTCAGATACCTAGGAATACAATTTTCTAACAAAAACCTGGACCAATTTTCGATGAGCAACCATTTTCGTGGCTGATAATAGAATCGCGATTAATTTATCACACCTAATTCCCCGTTTCTTTCCAATTTGAGCCTGAAAAGTTTACGTAGTGCCGAATTTGAATTGTTTAACTATTAAGTAGTTTACCTTTAGAACCGAGTGCCATGATTCTGCAAACATCGATGTATGGCAAGCAATATTTTCTCGAGACGAGGCTGACCATTCATCTATGCGCTCTAAAACTTATCATTTCTTAAATTTAAACCGTCGTCGGATAATACCGTAGTAATATTTTGAAAAATAGCTGGCAAATTCTTTAGCATTTCTTTTGCCCGATTGTTCCAATGTAGTCAATATAGATAGCATTCGATGAATTACTCGGTCTCTTCTAGGCTCACGTACCAGTTCCACCAAAGATCTGATGGTATGATTCATAATTTCAGGATCGGTCTGCAAAAACTTTTGAAAGCTAGGCTATCAGATGAAATTTTTTACAATCAGCAAGGCTTTAGCTCTTTTCCTCCACGACCTCAAAACGTGCCACCTACAAATTACTTTGTGGGTGTGGGTGTTGTCAAAAACAGCTGAAAACCCGTTCCAGAAGCAGTTCGCTTCATCAGTCATGAAATATGCCGGTCGGAACTCTGGCAGTAATTTTTTGATTTCTCCAAAAAAAAATTGCTATTTCTGATGATGTTGTCGAGCTGGATAACAAGAAACCTAAAAAAAAACTGAATTCTCAAATGAACTTTTGTTTTATTGTAGACCTGCTGGCTCTCCTCTATCAGAATTATCGATTACAGTAATGGTCGTGAGTTTCAATCCGTACCGGCTCACATTGTGTGTGTCATCCAATAAAACCATTTTGTGAGAGTACTTCTTCAAATTTTCCATGTGCTGTGGTGTGATTACAACTGAAACTTTCGATTCATATTTTGTGTAATATATGGTTTATCGTACCTAGAGTGAAGTTCAATCCATTTTCGTCTGGAAGCGTGAAATGACGGAATCCGTCGGCGGGATCCTCCAGCATAACTCTCTTTTTCACTGATTCCAAATCGTCCCTATCCAACTGTTCCTGGTTCAAATTCAACGAATTTCTTAGATTTCTGAAGTTTAAAAGTGTTACTTTTGATGACAATTTTGCCCGATTTGAAATTTTAAGAATAATCTGATACGATTCTACCTGATATCTTGCGGCAAAAGATAGAAAAGTTTTGATAATTCGTCCGAACTCTTTTTCAGTTCCTCAATAATTGCATTATTAGACAAGCCCTTAGATGCCAGAGCGGAAATTTCCATCTTCTGATTAGAGGTCAAACTCAAATCTGCCACCTTGATTTCGTGACCGTAATGCTGAAAGCACGCCTCAACCGTAAACTTCTGGCCTAGCTGCACCAACTGAAATTACTTAATTTTAATCAATTTTCAGACAGAAATACCTTTAAAAATGCCGTGCACACTGCACTACCAGTGACTTTCTTGCTGGAATGACCTTTCTTCAGCCCTTGCACTACATTTGGCTCATGGGATCCCTCGTGAATACAATTCATTAAAGTCACTTTTCTTTTGCCATCTGTAGTAGATGTTCGGGTTGTGAGAGTTGATCCTGTGTCTTCTTGCCTCTGTGAGAACCATGCCTAGTAATAGATAAATTTTCCAAAGAGTTTTACACAAATATCTTCAAAGTCTCACTAGATCTTTCTGATAAATACCTCAAAATCATTTTTAGTTCTGAACACAACTGTATCTAGTTCATGGTGACTTTCGTGATAATTTTGGAAGTGTTCGCACAGATCCGAACGACTCATACTGAAAGTTTGGTTTTCATCGTGGCAATCAAAATGGGGGCATTCCAGTCGCTGATTTTTCATCTCTTTTACTTCAGGAATTTCTCCAATAACCTCAATAGGTTTAAATTCATCAGTACAAATACGATATTTCTGCAAGTTCGTGTTAAAAGCAACGAAAAATAATTTAAACCAACCTGCTTTGCTGTAGGATACAGTGTAATTTTACTGGGATCCGAGGTGTCTGGATGTGCCCGACGGTAATGGTTGAGAACTGACGCTTTGGATGAATATTTCCCGTTACAGTCATTGCAGGCATACATAGCTGTACCTTTTTCAGCTACTTTGGCAGCAACAATCTGGTTGTTGAAATTCTCTAATTCCTGTGTTGAAAGGCGGTGAACGTTCTTGAGATGCCTTCGAACTTCAGTTTGAATAGCAGTGTAGGCACAGCCCTCCACGATACAGGGAATTTTGCACGTTGATGTGCTCATAGTTTTCAACGTGTGAAAATTAGATGACTTGTAAATGATGAAGTAAATTTTTTCAGGCAGCCCGTTTAGACCCACGATCTCTGATTCTCTTCCTCTTTCACGCTATTTCCTATTCTCTACGACATTCCCACGCTGAAATCTTTGCGTCTCTTGTTCCTGCGCAGTCTCTAATCCGAACCGCCCCTCCCCTCCCCCCTTTTTTTCTGAATCCTAAAAATTAATACCGTTTTTCAGGAGTTCCGTAAAGTTTATTCTTTTAGCCATTTTCAAGGTTCTGGAGAATCATCTGGTGAATCTTCCGGCGAGAGTTCAGGGAATGAGGAAACTTCCGGTGATACATCACCAGTCGTTCCTGTTGACGAACTCACTCTTCAACAGTTGGAGACACTCAACACGTATGCTCAACAAGTTCAAGCTGAATCACAGAAGCTCATTCACCAAGCTAACTTCGTCATCGAGGATAGTTTATCGACCCCCTTTAAACTAAATATTTTAAATCTTCCAGATGACCGCTCTCTGCTAACGCACAGAACTTTGGAATCCTCTCGAACATCATGCTTGCCAACTCTCAGATGGTTCTCGACAGTGCTCGTCTTTCACTCAATGAGACTGAAACCGAAACCGGAACATCTGCTCTCTGCCATGGAGATTCTGAATGTGGAAGTGGGAAATGCATAGGAGCTCTTGTCGGAACTTGCAACTGCAACTCTTGTGTCGATGGATGGCCGTAAGCTTTCAATTTATTTCACAGCAACATTTCAAATGTTATTATTTCAGATGCCAAGAGGACAGTGCTTGCGGAGGATTCAACAGATGTCTACACCAAGAACAATCTCACTCTGACCGAAGCCCTCACTTCATTCTGCAATGGAGCCGAAGACAATGTCGAGAAGTGCCACGGATTGCCATGCAACTATGGATTATGTGCTTGTTAATTGACCCCATCTTATCAGCTTTTTTATTATATATTGCACACATTTTTACGGAATGAATAAAAATTTCATGATCCTAATTGGCTTCAATATTTCAATGGAAAAATAATCGGATAATTTCCATCAAGTTCGATGATTTATGAGAATTTATTAATTCAGGAGGTGGCTTCGGGTATATTCCTCATCCTTCGAAAGCATGTTAGATTGATCAGATGAACGAAATTTTCTGAAAATAATTATTCGAAACCGACGAAAAACTGTATAATTGTGAAAATATTCTGAATTTAGTGTCACAATGAGCCATTTCTGCGAGATTCATAGTTTTTTCCCAGTATTCTAATAAATCGCAACTCCATTCGAGTGTAGGATCCAAATCGTAGACCTTTGATCTATTTTAAATTCATTTCCAATGCTAATGTAATAAACACATTTATTTATTAGAACGTTCTCAACTGAATATATAAAAAAATAATAATCTTGAGAATTTTGTCCAAATTTCCTGAAAATGAGCTTTTTGGAATGACTATAGATGTGAGCTGATACAGGAAAATCTGAAAATTCGAATTTGAACACCCGCCGAAAAGTTGTCCAATGGAGCGCGTTTGCGCAACTCCCAAAAAGTGCTGTGTATTTAAGTTAGCCTCATTTTACTCGATGGAAGTTTCTGATGAGCTGTTTTTATCGATTTTTGAGCGATAAAAATGCGATTTGTTGATAAAATGGATAAATTATATAAAGAAACAACATATATTGCTCTGAGATTACTTTTTGAGAATCAATTCTTTATTTTTCGGTCATTTTAAATTAAGCATTAAAATAAAAATATTAGAAATCATAATAAAAAAAACAGAAAATCGATATATTACTATTTCTTCGGAATTTCACGACTTTTTTGGACGAATTTTAGTCTGTAAACTTTCTTCTTCGAATTTGTGTCCACGTGGCTTTCAGTCGAAGAAGATTCTGCAGCACTCCTTCTTGCTTGCCCACAACTTGCTCGAATTTTCTAAAATTTTTAACTTATTGAAATTGTCATTTCACCTTTACACTCTCTTCAGCTAAACTATTACTGCATTTCGGAAGTTGATAAGATACTGGTGGAGCAACAAGTGGATGGCTTCTAGTGATTGGCTGGCTTGTCGAGCAAGTTTGTGTGATTGCCTGAAATAATTTTTGATTTCAATTTTGAGTTGATTTAAAGGGCAAACACTTTTTGACTACTGGATTTTTGACTACATTGCTTTTTGACTACGAGTGTCTTTTTCGCTACTGACCGAAAAAATAGCTACATTCGCACTTTTGTCTTTTTGACTACTGAATGTCTTTTTCGCTACTGACTGAAAAAATAGCTACATTCGCACTTTTGTCTTTTTGACTACTGAATGTCTTTTTCGCTACTGACTGAAAAATAGCGGCAAACACTTTTTGACTACTGGATTTTTGACTACATTGCTTTTTGACTACGAGTGTCTTTTTCGCTACTGACCGAAAAAATAGCTACATTCGCACTTTTGTCTTTTTGACTACTGAATGTCTTTTTCGCTACTGACTGAAAAAATAGCTACATTCGCACTTTTGTCTTTTTGACTACTGAATGTCTTTTTCGCTACTGACTGAAAAATAGCTACATTCGCACTTTTGACTTTTTGACTACCACATAAAATTTAGCCCTGATCTTTTGAATTGTGCCCATTCATTTGTCTGTAAACATAAAGTGGGCCAATATTCCTATGCTGTCATATTCTTATGCTGACGTCTTCTTATGCTGTCAATGGTTTTTTGTCTATTCTTATGCTGTCGTTTCTTCTTATGCTGGCGCCCAGTACATTGAAATCTTCTTATGCTGACAAAGAAGTCAGCATAAGAATACAAGAAAATTGGCCCGTTTTGAAAAATATTCTTATGCTGGCAAAATTTTTTTCTGCGGATTTCGTGCTCCAAAAAGAGCATAATACCAAATTTCGAGCTCTTTTGGCTTTATTTACTATAAAGATGAGTTTTTTTTTATCCTATTCATCTAGAAAAACCCTTACAATAAATGGGGATAAAAACTAGGAAACATAAAGACGAGGGGAATGAGTGAAGTGAAACCGGCAAATTAGGGAATGTGGAGATCAACAAATATGATAAACCAAAAAATTAAAGAGATGGTTATGGGTGGGAAACAAAACAAGTCAGATTGTCTTTCTGAACATCAAAAAATACAAAAAAACTAAAAAACTAACAACATCTAGAACAATAAAAAAACAACGAACTGCCTTTAAAAAAACAAAAAAAAACAAACTAGTTGGAACATTTCTTAATTTTCGAATGAAAGATTGAGTGGGGAATTTTAAAATTGAATGTCAAAGGAATGGGGAGATGGCGTTGTGAAATACCGGTATAATGCTAAAGGCTTTTTGAACCGTCTCGAAAAAAAAACTGGGAATGAATATAATTAATGGAACTAAAACTCGGTTAACAACTTAACAACTTGAGAAATCTACAACATGCTTAACAAAAAGAAAAAAAAACAGATTAATTAAAAATAGGGTCAAAACAACAACAAAAAAAATGACGGTAAGTTCGTCAGAAATATGATTAAAGCTCGACTTCGTTTCGAAGCTCAATGTTGAATGATTTCTCACGCAATGCACCTTTCGTCTTGTAGAAGACTGTCAAAACATCATTTGGAGCATCATCGTTGAGGAGCCGAATTTTCAATATGCGGCTTTTCAACACAGTTCCGGTATCAGGTCTGACAGAATAATTGTTCTCAGTTCCCAGTGTGGCCCGGAAGGTGAGGCTCTCAGTCGTATTGGTGTACAGTTCGATATCCCACAGATCAATGATTTCGTCAAAACGCAATAGTCTATGGCTCGGAGACATTTCGAAATCATCGTTTGGTTGAGTTGGCGACGGGTCGAAAATTGTTGAACTGGTACTAAACGTAAGAGTTAAAGAAGAAAACAATGTGTGATCGACTTACCGATTTCTAGCCGACCTTCGACTGTCGTTGAGCTGGCTCTCGTCGGCCTTGTCAGCGTCGAGTTGAATCTCTTCGGCATGGTTGTCCTTGAGCTCCCTTTCCACAAGTTGCCTTTCTTCGAGGCGCGTTGACGAAAAAATAGGCGTGAATGTGCTTTGAGGCGAGAACAGCGAAGTGGTTTCATTGTCAAAATTCACTTCGTTTTCGCTCTCGGTGAGTGTAGTTCTTGAGTTAGCGGAATCGTCTTGGCCGTTTGATTTCGGGTCATCCTGTATACTGTCAACCTGTAATTCGCGTATTAAAAATTCACGAATGACTGGGAGAAACGTACGTGGAAACTTCAACCATTTTTCTTTTCCGGTTGTTGGCGGAATTCTTCTTTCCAATTCTGTCGGACAGCTTCATTCCACTTTTTGGGTCGATTCTGGGTCCTTGTGATTGAAGAGCTTCCTCTTTCTTCTGCTTTTTGATAAAAGTAAGCATTTTATGCCATTGAATCATTCTATCCGTGCCAGAAAGATCCTTCAGACAGCGCAAACTAAAATTGTTTATGTTCTTGGAGACTTGAAGACTACACTTACACATGGCGACAAATAAAATCCAGCTTTTCAGAGTTACATTTGTTGCAGATCAGCATTCCCTGCGTGAGCTCCACCGATGCATATTTTGGGCCGGTACCTGAGTCATCTCGGAGATTGAAAATGTCTGTGTCGCGTTGATAAATGTCGATTTCTCCACTGGGCTCCGCTTCTTGACGGCTTCGTTCCAAGTTGACTTCTACAAACGGGAACCTATTTTGACTTAAAGGTGGAGTAGCGTCGATGGGGAATTTGTTTTAAAATACGCAGAAGGTGCCAAAAGGATAAGTTATAATGAAAAAAGAACGAAAAAATTTCATTAAGTTTGAAAAAATCGGACTGAATATTGCTAATTCTCGCTACCAATTTTGAATTGCCGCCAAAATGATTTTTGAATTTGTTGTTTTTCGTGCTTTCCAGAAAAACAGAAAATTCTAAGTTCATTTTGGCGGCCATTCAAATTTGGTAGCGAGAATTAGCAATATTCAGTCCGATTTTTTTCAAACTTAATGAAATTTTTTCGTTCTTTCTTCATTATAACTTATACTTTTGGCACCTTCTGCGTATTTTAAAACAAATTCCCCATCGACGCTACTCCACCTTTAAAACTGTAATTGTGTGTTACCTGACAGTAGTTGGTATGGAACATCTAACGCTGGAAGCATTCCTCCAGTAATTCCTGCATCGGCAAACCACTGAAGTTTTTCGTCCATGGACATAGTCTGTAGATCAACTGACACGATCACGTACTCGGAGTGTCCCACTGTGCTCCAGAAACACTCGTTGAGTGATTCTGAAATGGAAAATCTCAAATTTTTCTCACTTTGGTATTTCTCACCTTCGCATCGCTCGTTGAGCTTTACAATCAGTTTGTCCAGCGTCAGTTGCTTGCCGATTGTGACTTTAATGGCTCGATTGAAATTCTCCGAGATGTTATTAGTTGAGAATTGTCTCAAATGGCCAGCCATCAGTTTGGCTTTCGCCGACGCACATTCGAAGAACATCGATTTTTTATTGTCGTACCTGAATAATAAAGTTACGATTTTGAAGAGGGATGAAGTCGTGAATTTACCACTTCCATACGTCTTCGTGCACTTCTCCTTTCATAATGGAAAGACGCTCATTGTACGCATCTATCGTGAAGACTCCGAGAAGACCTGTTTTCCACTTTCCATCTCGCTGAATTAACAATGTTTAATTAATTAAAAGAAGAACTCTTCTTCTCGCTTTCTCGAAACATAATGATTTCCTTCAAGAGGACTACACGATGGACGGGTCTCGCAGGGAAGAGTAGCGAAAAAGACATGTAGCGAAAAATCCATCATTGAGAAAAAGGTGATTTATCGCCACGTGACCCTTTTGCTAAGCTTATTCGGAGGACTTTCTGCACGTGTAGCCCTCTCGGAGAAAAAACATATAATTTTACCTGAACTCCGAATACAAAAGGCTTCGCCTTGTCCGCCTTTGGTCTTTTGAACTTGTGAATCATCAACGAATAGATGTGCAGATCACATCGTATAACTCTCACGTCCAACGCCTGAACAAGTACGGTACTTCTTTTTATTAAATTGGAAAAGGAAGACTCACTTTGCTGTATTCAGTTAAACTGAATTCGCCATCCATTAGAAGGCATGGGATGATTTTCCCACTTGGAACTCCTCCTGCCTTTCTAAATTCTTCAACAATAAAAGAGGCAAATCCCTGGTGGACTTCAGTAGCCCGAGAAGTGTGAATCATATAACACAACGGTAAGACTCTATTCTTCCTTGATCTCGTTGTCCTAAAATAATGGGATTATTGTTGCCTTTATTCTTTTGAAACCTACATAAATGTGTTTGTTTCTCCGAGAAGTGTCGTCACGTAGGCATCCCCGAGGTTGTACGTGGTGTCCACGTGCAACCTCGAAGGGAAAAAAACTCCATCGTCCGTTTTTGCAAGTAATTCTTCGATTGCTACCTTTCGTGCTTGTGGAGCCATTTGGCAAATATCTTCGATTTCATCACGCCACTCGGTAACGCGAGATTCTTCAGGGCAACTTTTCAAGAAAATCTTGATCGCTTCAGGGAAAGATTTATAGAAAGTAACGTCGAGTACTCCTCCATCAGCTGAAAATCATATTTCTCAACATATGCAAGGTAATTTTCACACACCGACGGTGTAGCTCAGCCTGTCTCCGTGTGTGCGCTTTGCGTCTTCGATCATATCCTGTGTCGTGATTGCCTTAGGCCCTGTTTTACACATGACGACGTCGCCGTTCGCATTATGATGAAGGTTATGCAACTGAAACAGAATAAAATTATTTGCATTTAAAGGTGGAGTAGCGTCGTTGAGGATTTTGCTTTAAAATACTGAGAATGGCACAATATATCGAATTATCACAAAAAAGGAACGAAGAAAATTGAGTAAGAATGAAAAAATTCGATCGGAAAATAGTGATTTTCAAAACTCTCGCTAATCTATTTTTTGAAATACCGCGCCTTTTCCATACGGTAAACAACGTAAACAACGAACCCCGCCCATTTTCGTGCAAACACACATTCCGAAAAGTTGTTATTGCACCAAAATGGGTGAGGTTTGTTGTTTACCGTATGGAAAAAGCGCGGTATTTCAAAAAATAGATTAGCGAGAGTTTTGAAAATCGCTATTTTCCGATCGAATTTTTTCATACTTACTCAATTTTCTTCGTTCATTTTTGTGATAATTCGATATTTTGTGCCATTCTCAGTATTTTAAAGAAAAATCCCCAACGACGCTACTCCACCTTTAACCGAAACAGTTTTCAAACCTGCTTTGATGAGACTTCGATACCTAAATCCTTTGTTGCTACTTTAGCTCCACGGATAGTGCGGTGTGGCATGACTGTAGTCAGAAGAGTTTTTCGGTCTTCAGCTGAAAATAGTTATTACAGTTGTATCCTACTTTTGTTCTTTCTCACCTAACAATCGTCTTTTCCGGTTTGGATCAGATGGACGTTTGTATCGTCCTTCCATCACAGAGTAATAGATATAAACGTGTTCCTTGTGTGGGAGAACCTAAGAATCAATAAGTCTTCGCCGTGAAGTTTTCAAACAAACTTACGAGTCTGGTGAAAAACGGATTCTCAAAGTCCGTGCATCTCCTACTCTTGATGATTTCACCAAAGATTTTGGCGTTCTCATAACGCGGTGCGTGTTTAGTAGTTTCTGGGGTGGCGCTCTTAAACCAGATATGACCGTCGAATGGCGAAGCATCATTCCCTTTCAATGGAACGCGGACTGTCAGCCTGCTCTGATGCTCAAGTTTCTGGAGAATGTCGGGTGTGATTTCATCCGCAGCGACGTAGCTGAAATTTGAAACTACTGAATACAATCGTGAAAACTCCGAAAAACTCTTACCTCTTTCGGTTGATGATCTTTTCCCAGTCATTGCTGCAGAGCCATTACTGATTTATTCCGCTAAAAAAATTATTAGAATAATTTTTAAAAAAATTATTAGAATAATTTTAAAAAATGACAGCGGAAATTGCGAAAATGCGGAGCGCTTTGAAAAAATTGCAGAAGAAACAAAATGATTTCCTTCAAGAGGACTACACGATGGACGGGTCTCGTAGGGAAGAGTAGCGAAAAAGACATGTAGCGAAAAATCCATCACTGAGAAAAAAGTGATTTATCGCCACGCACGGTCTCCTCGGGTGGAAACGAAGGGGGAGGGAGATTGCTTGCGCGTTTCAGCGATGCGCACTTCGCGTGCTGGCGCATTTTTGGAAATTTAAATTTTGCTAGACAAAAAACTTTTATCTGCGCAGATATCTGTTATTTTTTCACGCGGAAAACGATATTTTTATTGGAAAAGGGTAAAATGATGAAGTTTAAATATGTTTCTGACCATTAAATTATAATAACTGTTTTTCAGGTGGAGAATTCAACAAAAAATTTGGATTTTTATTGAAATTGTACGGAAACGAGGCTCATTCATTAGCGGAAGTCTGGAAATTTGAACTATTTGCAGTAATAATTTAAAATATTGATTCACTTTCCGTTTTGAACAGTTCTGGAGCCAAACACGGAGTGTATTTTCGAAAAGTTTCGATGAAAGTCATGAAGACTCAGATTTTCTGGGATTTCATGCACAAATTTCTGGAAGTCGCTCGTTTTCTCAAAATTTTGTTTAAATTAACGAAAAAAAGCTATGGAATGGGCCTCGATCTGAACCAATTTCAATAAAAAACCAGAAAAAGAATGGAAAATGTAGACAAAAACAAAATGTTTCGAAATATAATGAATGAAATATATGTGTAAAAAAATCAGCAGACTTTAAGAGGTGTTGTCCCAAGTATCTCCACTATCAAAAATATAATTCAGATTTGTGAAATGTTGCAACAAGAGCCGAGCTCGCAAAGTGGGACTTTGTGCAGAAAGATATCGTTTCTCGACTCTATTGAATAAAGCATGAAAACAACATTTTTGATATAAATTTCTTCAAAATAATCATTTGTATTATTGTCGTTTGCTTCAATTTTAGATTTTAAGAGCCAAGTTGTTGAATATCTGATAAAACTTTCGAAAAAACTGGGTGTAATGATGAATAACTTCTACAAACTATCTTTGAGTTTTGGAAAACGCCAGTCAAGGCGCGTCGGAGCGCGCCTTGGTTTTTATGTGGTAGTCAAAAAGTCAAAAGTGCGAATGTAGCTATTTTTCAGTCAGTAGCGAAAAAGACATTCAGTAGTCAAAAAGACAAAAGTGCGAATGTAGCTATTTTTTCGGTCAGTAGCGAAAAAGACACTCGTAGTCAAAAAGCAATGTAGTCAAAAATCCAGTAGTCAAAAAGTGTTTCCCGATTTAAAGCAGTGAACCTACCATCGGGTTCGGACGAGAAAGAGCATTGCTCGGTAGACCACGGAATCCAATTTTCGTTGAATTGCCTCCAAATGCAATAGAAGTTTGTACGTTTTGTGAGAAGTCGGGCTGGAAATTTTCAAAATTTGAAACTTTTCGTGAAAAATAAAAATCTCACCACAGCATTTCGAGATTTTGTCGATTGTGGAAGCCTTTTCTTGGAGCTAAAATTGATTTACGATGGAAAGACCGGGAATGGACGTGTTCTGAAATAGTTGTGTTTTTAAGAATGCATAAATTTTTTTCTGTACCAAAATTACCATAGTCATGTCATTCATGATGTTACGACACATGAGCTCTCTCAGAACATGGATGTAACGCCTTTTCTTGTCCCGGTAATTGCAAAATCTCCTCTCAAGTGCATTGAAAATCGCGTGGACAGATTCAACTCCTTGTTCTGTGATCCTTCCAATGTTTCTCACATCTTTTGCCATTTGTGGTGCATGGTAGACCAACAAGTGCAGCTTTAAAATAATTGTTTCTTCGGGAACCGCTACTTTCAAATCCTCCACAAATCCGCGAATCGAATTTTGAAGTATTAAGACGTCGGAATCATTTAAAAACTTGTTTCCCGAAAGTGACATAATAGTTGAAAGCTTTCCCATTGCTGATTTCAATCCGAGCAACATTGGGCATAAATTTGGGCCAAAAATGTTGAAAGTCTCCTCTACAACAGCCGGCGTTAGCAGCAATTTCAAATGGTTTCCGCAAAATGATTGGAACCAAGCCTGCTTGTCCGCTCCAAACTTAGCCCAACACTGTTCCATTTTTTCAAGTGTTCCTCCGGGAGTACCATTCACAATTGTGTCGAGCAACAATTTTTCCGATTGAAGTGCTTTCAGTTCAGCATGCGACTCCAATTTCATCTTTCCGGTGGCTGCTTGATACTTTTCTTCCGCACTTTTGATTAGGTTAACAGCGTTTTTTAGAGTTGCTTTTCGTGTTTTCAGGATAGGGAAACAAGTAGTGTTATCCAAAGTGACAGAATATTTCCAGAGGGGATTGAAGATATATTTGTCAAAAATACCCATGATAATGTGCAGAAGAGGAATCAAATAGAACATGATCGCAACGTGTGGCAGAAGTGGAGTACATCCTTTGCGAACACCCAAGTCGCCATTTTCACAACAAGCTTTGTAAAGATCGATTGTTCGTGGGTGGAATGTTTCATCAACATTCATATCCTTGATTTTCATCCTCTCTTCAGCTCCCCGTGGATTCTGTGCAAAACATTTGAAGCAGAAATTGTGGGATGAATGTCCTTGGTGTCCAAGAATATCAGATTGAAACTTGCAATCTCCAGTTGCAATTTGCACAATTTTTGCGGTTTTTTGAACTCCTTTGTCCAAATATCGAATTTTCGTTAGCTTGCCAAGCTGCTCAAGAACGTCCGGAATGAATTTTTTCAGAGACGAGTAATTGTCGGATCCGTCATATACTGCAATTACCATAACGTGTCTCGAAGAATTCGGTCGAGATACGTTTCCGATTACCAATGCCAACTTTGTGCTTCCACCTCCAGCGTCACCAACGACTCCAATGTTGATTACTCCTTTCGTGTATCCGTCGTCCACAAATTGATTTGAATTGCATAGAAGCTCTATTCGATAGGCTAAAACTTCTGCAATTTTCATGCACTGCACAATGGTAATCACTTTTCCTTTATTGTCGAACGAAGTGGAAACTTTGAAACTGGAGATCATTGATAACTGGATTGGCAAATCTCTTGCGTTCTTTACCGATGGAAGCAAATCATAGCCAATGGCATTAGTCAAATAGTTTTTGATTTTTTCCATCTGACTTAGAGATAATCCGCATTTTGATAAAAAGTCAACGGCCTCAAAGTTTGAAAGCTTGTTTTTGTAGCTTTGATTCTCTTCTGAATTCAGGAATTTTGTAAATTTTCGAATAAATTGTCCGACGTCATCCTCGAGGCAGATTTCGTGTTGAAGCAAGTGAAGAGCTTTGCGAAATCGATTTTTGATACAACTTTTGTTTCTTAGATTCGAAAATTTAACTTTAAAAGCTGATTTTTTAAGGTTTTCAACTTCTTCGGCGTGTCTTTGTAGACTCAGAACCATAGCTTTGCCACTTTTCTTCACATCTGCACAGCTTCTCACCAATCGACCTTCTATACCACTGACGATCGTTCGTATATTGCATACTTCCATTTGCAGCGAAGAATTAGATGCTCTTATAGTGATATTTTCATGGCGGACTATTTGTATTTCTTCCGAAAACACCGCAAACGCATCATTCTGCTTTTGTATTTCTTCTGATATTTCATTTTTTTCATTTTTCAGTCGTTCGATCGTTAGTCGGAGCATTTTGATCTGCGGAATTTGCTCAACATTGGAGATTATTCGAACCCTCGGTGTACTGAACGAGTTTCGTGAAGGTGTCGGTGGAAATACGGGATTGGAGAATCTCTGCGAAATCATATAATATAATATTAGTTTTGAAATATTGAAAAAAATTACATTGTGAGAAAAAGTCGGAATATCGTCACTAAAATCCATTTCCACGTCTCTCGTCAGAATTCCTTCATCCATATTGAAACAATTTGACGACCTGCATGTAGTTGCGGAGCTACTGGAAGCAATGTCGGGATGGTGGGAGTTTCGATCTTCTGAACTGATTTCCTGATTAGCCTGTGGCGACGAACTGCACGTCTGAAAATCACGTTTTTGAAGTTAGAACAAACTACTCCAACTTAATTAAAGTAGACAAAATTGAGCTGAACGAACCTCCACTTTCGAATTGTTCAGTTCTTCCTCTTCAGTTTGATCTTTTGAAACTCCATTAGCACTGTTCCTTGCTCTCTGGGCATTTGCTAAAAGAAGGCCTGCACAAGATTTTTCTTTTCTTTTTTGTTTGAAGTATACTTTTGTCATCTGGAAATATTGCATGAATATTATAAGGGAAACAATTTTTAAATATCGATTTTCACGAAATTTGAAAAAATCAATAATTTGGGCGCATGATATTGAGCTGAATGTTTCGAATTTAGAATCAGCATGCTTTTATTCATATTTTAGGATCTTTTTAAAAAATCTGGACCAACAGTTTTTGAAAAAAAATACTTTTCGTTCAGAAATGTACTGATTTTCCACTGATTTTCACGAAATTTGAAAAAATCAATAATTTGGGCGCATGATATTGAGCTGAATGTTTCGAATTTAGAATCAGCATGCTTTTATTCATATTTTAGGATCTTTTTAAAAAATCTGGACCAACAGTTTTCGAAAAAATTCAATTTTTGTTCAGAAATGTGAATATTCACTAAATCGAAAAAAATAATTGCAAAATCCGTCGGCTGAGCATTCAAAACTTATCAATTTGAAATCAGCATATTTCAGTGTATAATTAAAAAAGATTTCAAAAATTCTGAGACCAATTTTTGTTGAGAAAAATAATTTTTCGTTCGAATTATCGATTTTTCACGAAATGCCAAAAACAGTAAACTTGGGCCCATGCTAAAAGCCTGAATCTTTCAAATTAAAAACCAACATGATTTTTTCTATATTCTAAGACGTTTAAAAAAAATCTGGACCAACAGTTCTTGAGGAAAGTAATTTTTTATACAAAAATGTGCTGATTTTTCACTAAATTCAAAAAAATAGTCAAGTTGGGCCCATGCTATACACCTAAATCATTAAAATTCAGAACCGCCATGTATTTTTTCATACCATAGGCTCTTTAAAAAAAATCTGGACCAACAGTTTTTGAGAGATGTCAAAAAAACAACTCACTTTTCGACGTTTTTCGTGTTTCCCCGGATGATGCGGTCGATTTTTGCTGCGATTTGTGGTCTTTCGCTGAAAATATTATTTTTATTTCAATTTTTAACGAAGAAAACAAGAAAAAACGACGAGAAAACATCAAAAAACACGAAAAAAACGTCGAAAAACTCCCGCAACCTCATGAAAAAAAATAAAGCACTGCAGCCGCGGGACTAGTTTTCGCAACTTTCTAGGCCATGTCCCGTTCGCCGTGTCGTGCGTGTGCAGTGGATTTCAAAATGTGCGAGTCCGCAATGTGTCGTCGCGGTGTACGCAGAATCTGTGCATACACCGTTGCGTACCGTAATCCTCGAAAGTTCTTAATTCCTATTATCGATTATTCAGAGAGGTGATTCAGTGGTTTTTCGATGAAATCGATAGAAAAAAGATTGAAAATTGCAGAAATATCAGCGAAAAATTAATTTCAGAGCATTTTTATCGGAAAATTGTCGAAATCGAGGATTTTTAGAGATAAATCGACGAAATATGAGCCCGCCACGCGGTTTTCTTGGGAAAACAAGCCCTTTGAACACAAAATGACAACAAAAATGCGATAAATCGCAATTAAATTCCAGTTTGTCCTAATAATTGCATCATATGACGACACAAAAGGGTCTTTTCTCGGAAGGAGAGGCCGAGAGCAGAAATTTGGGCAAAATCACGGATTTTGACAGGATTTGCACATTCGAGGACAAATTGAGCTGGAAAATAGTTGAAATCGACGAAAATTGGCGTTTTCATCGAGAATCTTCGAACGGAGGATGCTCCGGGGAAGAGATTTTCTCCAGAAATCGACTTTACGCAAGATTACGCAAGATTCTTGACTACACAAAAGGCTATTTTAACGCTAAATTCTCGTGATTGAGAGCGAAAAAAAGCTAAAAAGAAAAAAAGCTAACGAGAAATGAGTAAATGGGAAAAACCGGCGAGAGACGCAGAGAAGACAGGGGAAATTAGAATACGTCCGCGCCCGCTGTCGGTAAAGATCGTCTCTCCTCCTACTGTAGTGTGCAACATTGTACGCCTGGTCGTTGTGTGCATGTCGGTGACGAGTTCCACGAGTCATCGAGCATCTGAAATCGAACGAAAAGGCACGAAATAATCATAAGTGTTTATCTAACTAAAAGTGTTACGAATATAAGAGTGTGAAAATGTGCTGATCCTTACACTACCTAGAAAAATAATTACTTTTTTTCAAAAAATTCGGAAAAATTAAATTTTCATTGAAAAAATTCTTAAAAATTGGAAAAATAGATTTGAAAACGTTTTTTTTTCAAAAATTCAAAATATAATGTTGAATTTTCTGAAAATTAGTGCCTTTTTAATTTATTTACTGAAAAATACTGAACAAATTGTCATGGAAAATGCATTTTTTTTCGAATTTTTAAAAACAAATTCAACTTTTTCCGTTTAAAACCTCACTTTTTGAAAATCTTAAAGCCAAAAATAAATAATAAATATTTAAAAAAAATAAATATTAAACTTTCCAAGAAAAAAAAGAAGAAATCATGTTATTTTCAGGTAAAATAAAAATGAACATTTCAAAAAAAATTAAATAACAGAGACTATCAAAAAAAATTATATCAAAAACAGAAAAAAGATGGAAAATCTTTAAAATATGGGGGAATTTTCATCGTTTCTGATTCTCCGACATTTCCATTTCATCTCGAATGACCATTGATGGGACGTAGTGAAGTCACACGATGGCTCCGACTGTAGGATTTCGGCCCTGCAAAAATTTAAATAAATTTTCCTGATTTTTCAAAATAAAAGTAATTTTTTGGAACTTTTTTTTAAAAATTAGAGCGTTCTAATATTTAAAAAAAAAACAATTTTTTTAAAGCATTTTCCATGCAGAATTTGAGACTTTCAGCTTATTTTACAGCTATTTTGTAATTTTTCCAGCCAAAAAACGAAGATTCTTCTACCTGGAATTTCTTGAACAATTCCTTCGCAATATCTCCACTTTCCCTATTCAATATCGTCGTTTTCAGCCATTCTCCAGTTGGCAATTCATTGTCCTCCTCGTCAAATGTCTCATGGATATCTCAGGCGAGCATCTGGAAATTGAGGCAATTTTCAGAAATAATTGTTCAATTTTTTTTCGTATTTATTATAACGGGAACACAAAATTCTAAGAATGCGTACTAAGCAACATATTTGACGAGCAAAATATCCCGCAGCGAAAACTACAGTAATCCTTTAAATGACTACTGTCGCGCTTGTGTCGATTTACGGGGTCGATTCCCTAAAAAACACATTTCTCGAATTTTGACAGCGATATTCTATTTTTCGTATTCCTTGGTCATTTTTGTACTTAGTTTTAAAAGGTTATTCATTAATAAATTATTTTAATTGAAAAACGACCAGTATTGGCGTGATTTTGATTAGTAAACTCCTGCAGGCGTATTTTCAACAGACTTCAAATTAATGCGCCCGAAAGGCTCGAAAAGCAAACGCGCTCTGTTGAACTCCTTCTGCGCGCGCATTCAAATTTAGTTTTTTCTTTCTTCCAAATATTTTTATACGGAAACAGATAGTTTCACACTGTATTTGCAAATTTTAAAGGCAATTTTTATCAAAAAATTTTTTTTTTATTTAAAAAAAATAAATTCTCAAAAAAATTCCGGTTTTTTTCAAATTCTAAAAACACTGATAAGATTCCAAAATATCATAAGGGTCCCCCCTTATGAACTGAATCTTCAGCTCCAAAGGATCACAAGGGTCCCCCCTTATGAACTGAATCTTCAGCTCCAAAGGATCACAAGGATCCTCCTTTATGATCTGAATCTTCAGCTCTAAAATTTCCCCTCTTATGTTTGAAAAATATTGAAAAATAAATTGTTTTGGAATTTTTTAAAAAAGCGTTTAACTTTATAGAAAACACAACTTTGGTAGTTCTTACAAGTTTGGGCATTCATATTGCATTTTTAGCTAAACAATTAACCAAATTAGAGTTGACTGAGCGTATAGACGTCTTACTTTCTAAGACTTATAACTCTGTTGGTGTTTGAATTAATAAAATGTAGACAATTGAAATGTTGTTGGCAACAATATGAAAAACATTTTGTTAGTGGGTACTTTCTAGTTATCTTTAGTGGCTGCGGAGATGTGAGCTCCAAGACAACCAAAATATGCTAGATCTGTGCTCAACATTATCTCAGTTCTGGACAAAGATGAAAAGATGCCTACAACTATGAAAACGTTTATTGCTTCAAGCTTAACATGGTTGTAGTTGAAGGCTTTTTGATACCTCCCTTCTAGAATTGGATAAATCCGTTTTAAGACAGGAGGTTTTATTGTTCAGAGCCCCAAGGAATGTCGGTTTGACTTATAGAAAACACCTATTTTGGCAAGAAAATGTATAGAAACAACCAAGTAAGTGATTTCTATATCTCATGAATATTTGAAAATTTTTGAAAAAAATTTTTTTTCAATTTTTTCAGAAAAAAAATCCAAAGGGTCCCCCCTTACAAAAATTTTCAAAACTTTTTTCGAAAATTTTTTTTGAAAACTTTTCAGATTTTGGTTGGATCTTATAAAAAATGCAATTTTGGTTGTTTTTTCAGTTTGGATGTTCAGAACACAATTTCAGTCAAAAACCTAAGGTATAGTAGAACTCCTATGTATGTAAATCGAATTCACTTTGGATGCTTACACTCAAAATAATAAAACTGCGTGGCGTGTACTGCAGATTTTCAGAGATTTAAGCCGCGCCCACACTCCTGCTATGCGCGCGCACAGTATTTGCAAGTGCGGCGCGCGCAATTCTCAACTAGTTTTTTATTACCGGTACAGAGAGTGTAGATAGTTAGAGAGTGGCAGACATCCGGGACCCAAAGGGGAGGGGCGCGGGGAAGAGACGAAACGATTTACGAGGTGTCGGTTTACGGAGCATTTCTCTTGATTTTTTTTCTTTAGCGCAGACCGATTTTCTTCTAATTTCTGTTGTTTTTATCCATTTTTCTTCCTCTTTTTTTTGTTTTCTTGTAAAAAATGATTTTTTGAATAAAGATAATATGTTTTTAATGTGTTTTCTGTTTATTTTTTATGGAAAATTGAAAGGATACACCCTCACTAGCTTTTCTGCATTTTTAATCCTCTTTTTCAGCAATTTCAGGTAATTCGCCGGTTTTTTCATTTTATAAATTGCTGAAAAATTTTTCCTTTCAATCCTTTCAATTTTCCATAAAAAATAAACAGAAAACACATTAAAAACATATTATCTTTATTCAAAAAATTATTTTTTACAAGAAAACAAAAAAAAAAGAGGAAGAAAAATGGATAAAAACAACAGAAATTAGAAGAAAATCGGTCTGCGCTAAAGAAAAAAAATCAAGAGAAATGCTCCGTAAACCGACACCTCGTAAATCGTTTCGTCTCTTCCCCGCGCCCCTCCCCTTTGGGTCCCGAATGTCTGCCACTCTCTAACTATCTACACTCTCTGTACCGGTAATATTGCTTTTTGCTCCCATTTTCTTGTCAAATACTGTTATTTTCTTGAAAATTGTTCACTTTCCAGGTGTTTTTTGTGTTCAAAAATGAAATAAATAATTTTGTTTCGAGAAAAACACTGTGAACTATCCGTTTTTATCGATTTTATCGCTATTTCGAAGTTAATTTCACGTTTTCTTCAAAAATTCTCAATTTTTCCCTCAATTTCAGGGGACTTTCAATGCAATTACGAAGCATACATCATGAGCCGAAAATGCAGTACTTTGACGCGTTCAAACCAAGCTCTGCATCGAGAAGTGGTTGTATTTTCAGCCATATTTTGAAAATCTTCAGTACCAATCCATGTATAGGTAGGGAATTTGGCCTAGAAGTCGAATTTTAAAGAAAAAAATGTTTTCGAAGCATTAATGAAAGTTTCTTTTTCTTCCAATTTCTGGATTTTCTAACACTACAAAAATTCACAATTTCAGGTTAAACATCTCGATTGAGCCGATAAATCAAAATGGGCGATGGATATCCAAGACCAACGACAACAAGAAGCTCGGCGGGACCCAGAAACATGCAGTACAAGGATGAGAACACATGGTTTTCAAAAAAAAATCAGAAATATGATAAAATGTGTTTAAATTTTTAGGCTAGCAGATGCTGCAGCTGACGGAGACGGCTGGAAGGATCCATCAATCTCAGAGACGGGTCATAAACCGATCTCAGAATGCGGCAAGACTACGATCGGCTTGTGGTGTATGAGTCCAGCATTGGTTAGTACAATATGAGTCCTATAATTCTACAAAACGAATACAAAAATTAAATTTTAATTGTGAAAATCGAATTTTCAGTCCTTCTTCGACGCATTCAACAAAACACGATCGATAGTCCTCGCAACCCTGCTCCCAATGGCAAGAACCGACTTGAATGACAAGAAGCGAGCTTGGTGTTCGAATAAAACGAAAAGTAAGTAGAACTCAACAAAAAAACAAATAAAAATTAGTGAATAACAAATTGTCGTTTCAGATTCCATCAAGCAATGCTTCATCGTCTTCATCTTCGGATTCGAAAGGAGATTCGGCGATGGTCGTCACTGTCACTACTTGAATGACAAGAAGCGAACCGATTTGAGGACTTTTCCGAGTGGTTTATCGAGACTTTGAGACTGGAAGGAGCTTTTATTGGCCACTATTTAAATTATGAGGCTGTTAACTACTAATTTCCAGTCAAATAGAGTTAATGTTTTTAATAATTCCAGGCTGCACCCGTGACCATCTTCGAGACTGTTCCAGGCAACTTTGAGTCATGCACTAATACATCGGAGCTAGGATCCATTTTAAAGCAGTCGATTTCAACGGGAGCTCTCTTATCTACTTGGCCCAAAACAGAAACTAATTTTCCATTTTGGTATTTCATTAATTAATAGATACCTTGAGATGATCTCAATCAATAAAACCTTGAAATCTTTACATATTCTAGTTGTTCCCTGCCCAAATTATCAATTGATTTCTCATTGTAGATGTTTTTTTTTAAACTTTTCTGTAATAAAAATTATAATTTAAGAAAATGTCGCGTGATCCGAACATTTCTAGAGAACAACTGATACGAGTAAAAGGTATATTATTCATTTAATAAAATAAGCAAAAATCATGGTACAACTGAGAATTTGCACAGATGGTGGACGTGGAGAGTCGAGAGTTGTCGGAAGGTCGATCGGTTTTGTAGCCAAACCAGCACAGAGATCGGCTGGAACCGAAGTACATCCATTGAGCTTTCCCGATCTAATGCGCTGCCAGCAGGTCGGCCCCGATCTTCCGTCCATTTCGGATTCCGGCACACAATGTAGTTTTGACTCTGAAAAAGGAAAAGAGATTATTGATGAGGTAGAATATTACGGGAACACAAAATTCTGAGAATACGTATTGCACAACATATTTGACGCGCAAAATATCTCGTAGCGAGAACTACAGTAATTGAGAAAAAAAAATGAGAAAATTCATTTCAAAAATCTAGAACCCGTAAATCGACACAAGCGCTACAGTAGTCATTAAAAGAATTACCGTAGTTTTCGCTACGAGATATTTTGCGCGTCAAATATATTGTAAAGTACGCATTCTCAGAATTTTGTGATTCCATAATATATAAATTAGCCGAGATAAAATTTAAAGTATTTTTAGATGAATTCTGTGTTTGCTAGAATCAGAAAAGCTATTTGTGAAATTGACCCGAGTTCCTTTCCTAGTCTAGATTCACTCAAATACACCAAAAACCGCGGAGGAGATTATGAGAAACGTCCGGGAGGTCTTGGATATTCTGAAGGAAAAAATGGGATCTGATTCGAAGCACACATTCCTCAACAACACTGTTACTGCAACTGCTCAATTTTGTGGAATTCATAGAGACACTGTGAAACGTCGCACCCCGGAACGAAGCCAGCAACCAAGGAAACGTATTTGTGAAATGAGCAAGAAGGAACGGTATCGAAAGGAAGTTTCAAAACTTTCTTTGGTGAAACGGCTTCAGCTCACAAAGTACATCCATGGGCTCTGGTGTGATGGGAAAGACGTGGTTATTGAATCCTTGCAGAGTTGGGCAGAATCGAATATTCAGTGGAACAGAGGATCTACAAGTTTGAGATTTGTGATGCGTGGTTTGGGATTTGTGTACAGAAAGAAGAATCACAACACCATCGTTGACGAAAGGCTAGATATTGTGAAGAACAGAAATATTTATCTGAAAATTAAAGAAGAATTAGATGTGAAGAAGTACTATATTGGATCTTGTGACGAGACATGGGTCTACGCGGGAATGGTCAGTGTTTATGGTTGGCAGCATGGTGATGGAGAAATGTACAAGAAGGCAAGATTAGCTGACATGGAAAACCCCCAATCAGGGCCTCAAAAGGGTAAAAACAAGGGAAGAAGAGGAGTGACAGCAGCAGTTACCGTATCCGTATAGTGACCGTATCGTTGATCCAGAATGAAAATTTGTGGGAATTCATCGCACTCATCTCCAAATATTCCACACAATTCATATTGAAACATCGCAAGATCGTTTCCTTCTGCCAGTAAAGTGAATGCTTTGAATAAATTCGCGACCAAATCGGCATCTTCAGTGATGAAGATACGCTCTGTTTCAATTTCACGGTCTGGGTGGAGCAAAGCGTCAATCAAAATGAGGAAATCGAAAACTTCAACACCTTCAATAGTAAATTCGATCAAAGAGTTGGGTAGTGCTCCGATGTCATGGAAGAGCTCACGAGGAACAATATAAAGCATCAATCCATCGCAAGTTCTCAAGATTTCGTGTCGATTAATCACATCCAGCAAATCCAAATTGTGACCTCCAGAGAGATAAATGAGCAATGGCGTGCTCTTTGGATCGATTAATCGATCGGTAAGCGACGACCAATTCCGTACATATTGAACCATGAACTTCTTGAAGGATTCCGGCAGCTCAGGTACACAGTCTTCATCTGGAAGATTCAACCATTTAACATGGATCTGCGGATGTCGTCCATTGAGTTGCGCTCTCGTCAGAGTGTGTGGGGCTTCGAACTGAAAATGTATTCATTGAAATATCCGTTCTCTAGAATAGTTATCGATTTTAGTGAGAAAAAAACCAAAAAGTTATCATTATTAGATTTAAAATGGCGAAAAATTTTCGATTTGAGAAAAAAAAACGAATTTTTCGTTTTTATTTTCAAAAGAATTTAGTAAAATACTTAAAACCGACACCCTCGTCTAGAATGGCAAAAATTCATACATTGTTCCTAGCACCAAGTTTGTATTTCACTCCATTGACAGAGATTGTACTACGATTGAATTCCAGCTTCTTGATAATCAGAGGTTGCGATTTTTCGATCTTTACAAGAGATGGGCATTGTGCGGCCAGTCGGAATCTGAGAATTATGTATTTAGTTAATTACAGAAACTGTTTGTCTCACCTTTTATTCGCCTCCAAGTGTTTGATAATGCACTGCATGGATAGATAGGTGAGTGGCTTCGAGTCCATGTTTGCAGAAATCTGAATTAAAAATTTTTTATCGGTAATTGCTTCAAATTTCGCAAGAAAAACATGAAAAAACACAGTTAAAATTCGAAAAATCGAAAGAAAAATCAAAAAGCTACAGTTGAACACATCGCGATGAAACCCATGCAACAAGATACTGTGTGTCCCTTTAAATTTACAGTAATATCAGCGTGCATTTTTTCGGCATTTCTCACTTTCGGCAATCGGCGATTCAGGCAGTTTCCAGTTTTTAAAATTTCTATCACAATATCTACTATTTATTCTTCTATTTATTCTTGCATTTTTTCCGGTTGAAAACCATCAGGCTACTGCTGGAAATGCCTTCAAAAATTTCTCAAAAATTCTCAAAAAAAATAACGACTTTATTCAAAAAATCATCAAAATTTCCAAAAGAGAAAAAAAAATCAATTTCGATGGAAGAAGATTTTCTGGAAACTGGGAGAAAAAAAGAAGAATTTAAATTAAATGGACGACGACGGTTTGATGAGGATCGTGAGACAACAGAGACAAAAAAATTTTTTAAAAAATTCAATGGGATGGGGAGGAAATTGTAGAATTTCGAGACAAAAAACCGGGCGGGGACAAAAAAAATCAATATTTAGATATATAGTAGAAGATGGGGAAAATCGAGATTTTTATGCAATTCATACAATTTATTGGAAGTTCGTAAGGGGGCGGGAAAAGGCGGGACAAAGAGCAGGCTGAGAGAATTTCGAATTTTTTTTTGTTTGATGTGATTTTTTGTAGTTGTTCTAGAGGCGAGCTTCGGAGACGATCAGGCTTCTGAAAAAAAATTATTAATTTATTTTTTAAATTGTTAAAAAAAATTTATTAAAATGCATATTTATTGTTGGGTCCCACAGCGAAAACTAGGAAAATCTACTGTTTTCAGAGCCGAAATCGAAAATTCGAAGGGTCGATTTACGCAGCCCGTGTACTCCTCGAGGAGAAGTGGGAATGATTTTTATACAGTTTTTTAACATTAAAACTACCAAAAAAATGGCTCATAAATTCAATTTCCAGCTGAAAACTGCTTTTAAGACACTAAATACTTCGATTTTCACTGAAAAACTGGAATTTAGCGCTAAAGTTGTTATAGTTATGTAAAATTTGTGGAAAAGTCGATGCGAAAACGGTCCAAAATCAATCATTTTAGCGCAATTTTGGAGCAAAAATCGAAAAATCGAACTAGAAACCTCCGAAATTGGCACATGTCGATTTACGCAGCTCGTGTACTCCCCGCGGAGAAGAGGGGTGAAGCACATGGATTTTGAGGCGAAAATTGTTGATGTTGGCCTATTTTTTCCTGATTTGAATCTTTAAATCACCAATTTAGGTCTAAATTATAGTGTTTCTGATAAATTTTTATTTTCGATTTTTTAAAGGTTGAAAAACTAAAAAAAATTCGAAAATAAAAATTTATCAAAAAAGCTATAATTCCGAGCAAAAATTGATGATTTAAACGTTCAAATTAGAAAAAATAGGCCAAAATCAATAATTTTCACCTTAAAACCCGTTTTTTTCACCCCCACTTCTCCTCGGGGAGTACACGAGTTGACGTAAATCGACATGCGCCAATTTCAGGGATTTTTAGTTCGATTTTTCGATTTTGGCTCCATAATTGCGCTAAAAGTATTGTTTTTCGCCGTTTTCGTCGACTTTTCCTGAAATTTTACTTAAATATAGCAAATTTAGCCGTAAATTACAGTGTTTTCCGTGAAAATCGATATTTTTAGTGGCGTAAAAGCAGTTTTCGGCTGGAAATCGGATTTACGAGCCATTTTTTGATAGTTTTAATGTTAAAAAGGTCAAAAACTGTATAAAAATCATTCCAACTTCTCCTCGGGGAGTACACGATCGGCGTAAATCGACATGAGGTCGAATTTTCGATTTTGGCTTCAAAAGAATTGCAAATTTTCATCGATTTCGTGGCGAGACCCTAGATATATTACTGACGAGCATAGTTCATCGTCCATTGTTTTGCAGTCTTAATCGCCTCGGCCTCATTCGTTTTCCATTGCTCGGCGACATCAGTTGCCAGTGGATCTTCCGGATTTGGAGCCGAAAGAAGAGCCTGAATCGACAGAAGAACCGTGCGAATTTGAAGAGCCGGCGACCATTTATCTGAAAAATTGGGCATTTTTTTTCGAGAAATTCATGTGAAAAAGCTCAAAATGAGCAGTTTTTCGAGATAATTCGCATTAAAATAGCCGAAAAATTGAACTTTTCTATGGATAATTTGATTAAAATGCGCAAAAAATGAGATATATCTATCGAAATGCTTTCTTTTGGAGTAATTTTTCGATAAAAATTGGAAAAAATGCGCAAAAATAAAGAAGTTTTCGAAGAAATTACACGAAATTTGTAATTAAAAATCGAATTTTACTATCTCTCCATTGAAATTACTAAAAAATCAGATTTTTCAGCAATTTTAACAAGAAATTCGCTTTAGAATGATTAAAAATAGCTAATTTCGATCATAAATTGAAAATGTCCCTCGAAAACTGGGGGTTCGCCGAAATTTTCGCAATTTTGAATAAAAATTGCCAAAAAAACGCCGTTTTCCGAGATTTTCGATGAAATTTGGTTAAAAATGCGCAAAAATGATACATTTTCGCAGTTTCTTTGAAAAAAATTTCACAAAAAGAGGGTTTTTTAAAATTAAATTTCGAGAAATTCGCATTCGAATGCACCTAAATATATTTATTAGAACAAAAAAAAACACGATTTTTCTCGAAATTTCGTCTATTTTGTCAAAAAACGCTCAAAATAAGCTGTTTTTGATCCATTTTTCCCATTAAAATGCGTAAAAATTCATATTTTTTGGATTATTTTCTCATTATGCGAAAAATGAGCATGAAATTCGGATTTATACGCTCAAAAAGAGCTAAATTTGATTTAAATATTAAAAAATACAAAAAATTCATCTAAACTCGTGAATATTGTTGAAAATGGGCTGTTTTTCGAAAAATTTCAAGTAAAAATATCCAAAAAAGCTAGATTTCTGAATTTTATCAATAAATTTGTGTTAAAACAGTGTAAAAATAGCAAATTTCGATGAAAATTCAGAAAATTCTCTAAAAATAATTGATTAAAACGCTAAAAACCGTTTTTTAAAAAATTTTTTCACTAATTTTTCAAAAAAAGGGGAAAATCTATTCACCCTTGAGAATATCGAGACAAATTCTGCCGAGTTTATCAATATTCGGATGATAGATCTTTGTCATGAATCGAACTTTCGGTGCAGCCATCGGATACTCTTCCGGAAGGAAAAGCTCCAACTTGAAGACACCACCAGCAAATGGAGAATCGTCTGGCCCGGCTATCATGACATGGAAGTATCTGGCGTTGCTCTCGTCTGGATTTGCCGATATTCCGGGAACCGGATCCGCGAGAAGTCGTTGTGTCTCTTTGATGATTCGACGCGGAAGTTGCCCGGCCATTCTGCAAGAAATTTTATTGTGTGTTTTGGGGCTTTTAAGCTGATTTTTCTATTAGAAAAACGGATTTTTGAGTGCAAAATGGTGAAAACTGAATAAAAAAATATATATAAATGTATAAATTTTGGCTGAAATAAAAGAAAAAAGACTAATAATTCAAGGTTTTTTAATTAAAAATCAAAGTTTTTTCTCGAAATATCGGAAAAGGGCCATTTTCCGCAAAAAAAAAGTTAAAATATCTAATTTCCTAGGGGAAACTATGAATTTTTACTTTAAAAAACTGTTTTCCTCGAATTTTCAACGTAAACATCGGCCAAAAATCGATAAAATTGTGTTTTTGGCATTTCCAACCAAAAAAATGCTCGTTTTTAGCGATTTGGAATAATTTTTTTGGAAAAAAAAATCGATTTTGGTGCAAAATAATAGCAAAATTGGATTTTTGTGCAGTTTCCATGGAAAAGTGGAATAAATTTGATGGTTTTTGAGTGATTTTAGAGCTTTTCCCAGCGAAAAACTGTTTTTCTGTTAAAAATTCAACAATTAGACGGATTTTTGAGTGCAAAATGGTGAAAACTGAAGAAAAAAATGTATAAATGTATAAATTTTGGCTGAAATAAAAGAAAAAAGACTAATAATTCAAGGTTTTTTAATTAAAAATCGAAGTTTTTCTCGAAATATCGGAAAAATGCCATTTTTTTTAGTACAAAAAGTTAAAATATCTAATTTTCTGCGGGAAACTATGAATTTTTCAATTAAAAAACTGTTTTCCTCGAGTTTTCAACGTAAACGTCGGCCAAAAATCGATAAAATTGGGTTTTTTGTGATTTCCAACATTAAAAAACGCTCGCTTTTCACGATTTCGAATAATTTTTTTGGAGAAAAAAATCGATTTCGGTGCAAAATAATGGCAAAATTGGATTTTTGTGCAGTTTCCATGGAAAACAGTGATGAAATCGCATATTTTTGCAGAAAACTGACATTTTGGAGTAATTTTAATCAAAAATAAACGCAAAAATGTGTATTTTTGACGTTTTTGGCATTACGAATTCGTTATTTTTGCGGAAAATCGATATTTTCAGCACCAAAATGTTGAAAAAGACGCGTTTTCTACGGGAGCTTTCAGTTTTTCATCTGAAAATATGTAAATTCACCGGTAGTTTGAGTGAAAAAATCAATTCAACAGTGAAATTTCGAAAAAATAGGATTTATGTGCATTTCAGAGTGAAAATTGGCATTTTTGACGTATTTTCCATCAAAAATAATGCCAAAAACTGAATTTTCGACGTTTTGAGCATTTTGAAAACGCTAAATTCGAGAAAATCGATATTTTCAGCAAAAAAACGCTGTAAATTCTCGTTATCCACGCGAAATCTTAATTTTTATACTAAAAATGTATAAATTTAACGGTAATTTAAGTAAAAAATCAATTCCTTTGCGAAATTTTTAGAAAAATTGGATTTCTGTGCATTTCCCAACGAAAACTGTTATGAAATCGCATATTTTTGCGGAAAAATCACATTTTTCGGTAATTTTAGTAGAAAATATCGCCGAAAATTGATTTTTCGGCGTTGAAAAAGCTGAAAATGGGTATTATTTTCCATTTTTACGTATTTTCCATCAATAATAACGTTTCGAAATCGATAAAATTGGTTTTTGGAGGTTTTTAAGGTGAAAATCGATATTTTCAGCCTAAAAATGCCAGTTTTCGACCGTAAATCTTCGAAAATCACATTTTTAAACTGATTTATTTCCTGGAAAACCTAGAAAAAAGGTAAAATAAATTATTAAAAACCGGATTAGAACCGAAAAATTGGCAAACTGAGGGAAAATCAGGGAAAAAAGCTTCATTTGACCAGACCAGTGGGAGGAAGATGATGATGAAACACGAAAAAATTAAGGGGGGGGGGGGAAATCAATAAATAAATTATTATTAATAAAAAATAGATTTCAACAAGTAAAATTGCAATAAAAACACACACGCTAAAAACACGATTATCACATGTAGAACGGCATGAAAAAAAAATCACAGCTCTTCTTTGACATATTTCGGCTTAAGCTCCTCGATGCGCTTGATGAGCTCGGCCTTCTCGGTGCATCCCTTGCACACCTCTCCCCACTCGCCGAGAATGTTTTTCAGCTCTTTCACGCGCATTTTCTTCAAATCGATCGTCTTCCAGTCGAGTGGCTTGTCTGTGAAATTTGGGGATTTATTTATTTTTTTTTTTTGATTAAAAGCGAGATTATGCGCCAAACGAACCGTATTTAAGCTCACAAATCTGAGCATCCTTGCCCTTGAGCTTCTCCAAACAGACTTTTTCCGTTGGCATCGACCAACTGAGCGGCTTGGTGACCTCGTTCATGATGGAAGTGGCCGATTCTGGGAGTGCGCCGATGTAGAAGCACTGAAAATGGATAAAAATTAAAAATTTTAAAGGAAAATTAGATTAAATCATTTAAATCTTTAAATCCCCTACAAATTTGTTCTCCTTGTTGCGAGTGGTCTCACAATGCTCTCTGATCACTTTTCCGATGGCATCTGGCTTGGATTTGTCGCCGGCCGGCACTTTTGCCATCACATCGTCCAGAACCTTTTTGCAGACTGAAAATTTCGCGATTTTTTATTAGATAATTAAGTAATTAAGCTTTCTCAAATTTACAAACCTTCACATTGTGGAGCAGCAGCCGAGGCGACGACAATCACCAGGGAGATGAGAAGGACGAGTCGGCTCATCTGCTGGAAAAAACAGGGATTATTACGGGGTTTTCAGGGCTCTGAGAGTGTAAATAGCGGGAAAACTGAAAAAAAAAACCAACAAATTATGCAGAAAAATAGAATAAAAAGACAAAAGAAAGCGGAAAAAACGGAGAGAAAATAGAGAAAAAGCGAACGCAATTCGAGAAAATAAGCTGACGTGTTTGCGCGCACCGCGGGCGCGTCAGCACTCTCCTTGGCGCGTTTCTCGATGTGGACGTCAGCGTTAACGTTGACTTTTGGAATTAATTTTGTAATTTATTCGGGCTGATTCGCAGTGAAAAACGATATTTTCCATTGAGAAAACCTCAAAAATAGTTAGAAAATCGTATTTTCCAACTAAAATTAGCATTAAAGATCGCGGGAAACATGAAAATTTGCATAAAACTTCACTTTTTACAGGTTCGCAAAATTTAAAATAAAAATGTTTGAAAATCAGATTTTTTAAAAAATCTTTTCTTGGTCCAGAACGAAATTCAGGTCTCGCGTGGAAGGGATTTTAAAGTCGATTTGGCGGTTCCCGTGGAGATCGGGTCATGGTGCATCGATCAAAATACTTTCTTCTTGTATTATAGGTTTTGTACCATTTTCAGGGGGTTTTCCAGAATTTCCAGAACCAAAAAATCCAAGAATTACAAGAAAATTCGATTTGAAAACACTAAAAAGAAGAAAAAGCGATTTCGAATTCAAAACTACTACTGTAGAGGGGTACTGTAGTCTGAAAATTTGCACAGTTCGCGTTGGGAACACAATATATTCTATTAATAGGCACATCTTGATAAAAACCTGGAATTTTTACGGTTAAAACTAAGTTTTTCAACAGAACATATTCGTGAACTTTCTTGATAAACTCGGTTCTATTTACGTGAAATTTTTAGTTTTTAACAAATTCCACATTTTTATTATATTTAATGCCACGTCATCGCAAAACTAATATCGGAACATTGAGGTTAGTTTAACAGTTTTTTTTCAGTCGAAGAAAAGTTGTGAGTTTTTTTTCTAAAAACATTGTATTCTTTTTTGCTGATATGAGGGTTCTCGAAAAGTTGGTGGCCGAGTTTTCTTCTGCGCGGCCGCGAATAAATAATTTTTTTCAAAGAAAAAAATTAGATTGGCAGGATTTAATGAAATTAGTTTTGAAAATTTTCAGGTTACTTTTTGACCATTATAAAATTTTTTGGTGGCCGAGTTTTCTACACCGTTTGAAAAATTAGTCCGTCGTCCCAACGCAAATAAACTGTGTCGTAAAGTTTGCCTTCTGAGAAAAATCTTTAGGGGTAAATATTTCAAGTTTCTGTGTAAATTTTTGACGCGGGAATTAAAATTTTTTCCCTTTTTTTCAAAGTTAGTTTAAAGATTTGCCCGTGTGGTAGAATTGGACTCATCTCACTAGATTCTCACTATAGGTTCAACCAAAATTTTACAGCTCTGCCCGCATATAAATTGTTCGGAAATTCAGATTTGCATTGTACACTGCAACATTTTCCTCACGAGGGAAGAGGAAAAGTGGTTTCTAGGCCATGGCCAAGGGGCCGATAAGTTTCAGCGGCCATTTATCTTGCTTTGTTTTCCGCCTGTTTTCTTTCGTTTTTCATCGATTTTTTTCGTTTTTTCTTAATAAAACTGATAAATAAATATTTTTTGCAGATGCTAAAACAATTTCCAAGTAAAAAAATCATGTATTCAGTGGGCAAGCAGCGGTGAAAGTGGGCATTGTAATATAATGGATTACGGGAATACAAAACCTAAATTTTTTCTTAAACATGATACATATGCTGCTTAAATGCTGAGACTACCTGATTTTCATAACGAGACCGCTGAAAAAGTTTTGAGGTTTCCAAAATTCAACTATTTTGGTGAAAAAGTCGAGATTTTCGCACAAAAAGTTGAATTTTGAAAACCTCAAAACTTTTTCAGCGGTCTCGTTATGAAAATCAGGTAATTTCAGCATCTAAGCAGCATATGTATCATGTTTAAGAAAAAGTTTAGGTTTTGTATTCCCGTAATCCATCATGTTGCATTGACCACTTTCACCGCTGCTTGCCGACTGAATACATAATTTTTTTACTTGGAAATTGTTTTAGCATCTGCAAAAAATATTTATTTATCAGTTTTAATAAGAAAAAACGGGAAAAAGCTGTGAAAAGCAAAAGAAAACAGGCTCAAAACAAAGCAAGATAAATGGCCGCTGAAACTTGTCGGCCCCTCGGCCATGGCCTAGAAACCACTTTTCCTCGTCCCTCGTGAGGAAAAAGTTGCAGTGTAGCGCAACACAATTCCCTTGGAAAAATTCAAAAGAAATTCCTGGTTTCATGAAGTCTCTAACTTCTTTTGTGCACCAGAATTTCATTTTAGTCTAGTGGTTTTGTTTTTGAAAAATAAATAGGTTTTTTGTGATAAATGCACATTTTATCATATTACTTCTGGAATTTGCGGAATTGCACATGGTGTCAGGCTGTCCCATTGGATCTCGAGTTCTGTTGGAAGAATTTGAGATTTTATTAGTTGAAAATATGTATTTTTTGAGTCGCCATTACTTTTTTTGACAAGTTTTGAGAACGTCTCAGTACGAAATTTGGTAGTTTCTGGACTATTTTAGGGCTAAAAAAGCAAAAAAGCAAAGTCTCATAACATATTTCACACCTTTTTTGGTTTTACAGCCCTTCTTTTCTCCGCATATAAATCGCTCCGAAATTTAATTTGCAAATAAAAATTGTGTTTCTCGTGAGACAGACATGGCATTTTCCAGTGAAAAGTGCACAAACAAATGGTTCAAAATACCAAAAAGAGTATAATAATTCCCTTTCCTCCTATCTATATTTGCGTCTGTCTCTTCCACCCCATAGAAACAGTGCCCCCCCTACCACCGCCCGCTGTGTTGCTGCTTCGTGGCTTTTCGTCTCTGCTTCTTTCAATTCTCTCACTCTTTTCTTCTCTCCCATGCCACGCCCCCACCCGTTCCTATCTCTGATTCGGAATCTTTTGAAGGCGACGACGTGGTTCTTCGAAGCCGCCAGCAGCACTACTCATCAAGGAATCCATGTTCGTCGGCGTGTTTTACGGTCTTGCAGCCGTATGTGGCCTGCTCTATTTTTACACACGATCCGCCACCGAGTCAAACGATGATCCAAAGTTTAAGAGCTTCCAGAGAACCTATCTTATTGTGTATATGATGGCTGTTGGTAGGTTATTATTTTTTTAGTTTGGGGTTGCGGGGGATTTGGATTAGCGGGAAAACAGGTGATTGTTCGATTTTTTTGTTAGAATTTTTTCAATTTTTAGACCTTTTTTAGACCTTTTTTAAACCAACAAAAAAGGTTAAAGTCGTTAAAAACCACTCTTATAATGCTACAACGTCTAGAAATATCATTATAAAATTTTTCATAAAAATGTTGAAATTGTTTTATTTACAGTCAAAATGTGGTCAGTTTTAACTTATCATAATTAAGGGAGTCGACCAAAAAAAATTTTCCTTTGACGATTTTATATATTGAATGCATTGAAAGCATTTGTATTCAAACATTCTAGGAGTTCTAGGAACTTGAAATTTCTCAAAAATTACATTTATTGGGAAATTTAGCAATTTACCAAAACTTTGACTGAAATATATTTAAAAAAAGCTAACTAAATTTTTTAAAAAGTTTAAAAAAATCCTAAAATTGGCTCCTCCCATAGCTTGGTTTTTGTGCTCAATTTTAATTATATTTTCCCTGAAGTTAAAAAAAAAAATCAAAGACCGAATCATTGTGTTAACATGAATAAAAAAAAAAGGATTTATTGTTAAAAACCACCAAACTTTTTTTTTCGAATATTTTCTTTGTATTGAAAACAAAATGTTCACATTTTTTGACTGCCAAATATTTTCCCCCGAAATTGAAAAAAATGTACCCTTAGGCAGATATTTCTGTTATCTTTGGTTTTATGAAAAATTGTCAATTGACAAAATATGTATTATCTAATTTTCTTTATTTTTGTAGTTTGAAAATTTTTAATATCTCTAAAAAGAGCCGAGATATAAGCTTTCAAAGTTGAAGAATCAAGCCTAAAAAAGCCTAAAAATTTCAGCCGGTGACTGGCTCCAAGGACCTCATGTCTACGCGTTGTACGAGTCATATGGAATGTCTAAACATCAGATTGAAATTTTATTTATTGCCGGATTTGGGTCAAGTCTTCTCTTCGGAACCTTCATCGGATCGATTGCTGATAAGTTGTGAGTTTCGGGTTTTTTTTAGTTTGAAAGCCTGTAACTCGAGTACCCGTTGTGCTATCAAAATATTGTCAACTGCAAAAATATTTTTAAAAACATTTTCTATATTTTTGTAGTTGAAAGTTTTTTTGTACTTTTATTAGCCGCGGAGATATGAGGCTTAAAGTTTTAAAAACTTAACTTTTTAAAAAATTTTTTTGAAAACTTGACCTTCATAAAAATAATCATAGCACAACTTCAAACTACAAATTAAAATTTTTTGGCAAATAGGCACATTTTTATTGCCTATTCTGTTTCCATTGCCTACATGCCTATGTGCCTACCTACCACCGATTTTTTGCATTTTGGCATGAATACCTAACCCAGTTTCCGTTAACTTTCAATAAACTAGTTTAACTTAACAGTAGGCACTAGGCAAGCACATGGTAGACACCAAGTAGGCAGGCAGGTAGGCTAGGCACTAAAATCACCTTTACATTACAGTGGTCGCCGCAACAACTGCCTGATGTACGCGATTCTGTACGGCGGAGCCTGCATCACCAAACACTTTGGAAATATGCCGGTTCTCATGATTGGACGATTTTTGGGAGGAATCGCCACCTCGATTTTGTACTCTGCTTTCGAGTCGTGGCTCATTTTTGAGCACAATACGGTGAGCCTTCGAATCTGTACTTTTTCGGGTAGGCAGTGTACATGCCTACCTGTCTACCTTCCTTGTGCCTAGATGGCTTTGACTCTGGCGGTTGAAGTTAGGCACGGATATAGGCACTAGGCAGGCGGATTTTTGTGTAGGCCCAAGACTGATGTAGGCATATGTTCAGGCAGAAGCCTGTTGTTGGCCCAAGTGTAGGCACTAAGCAGGCGGAAAAACTAATGCACAAATCTAGGTTTGAGGCAGGCGTACGTACGCATGTAGGTGTGAGCTCCACACAGGCATACCTAGATATCAGGCAGGCAGGTGTAGGCATATATATAGGCGCAAGACAAGGTACACATGGTGACACAAGGCACGCGTAGAAAGGCGTGTAGGCGCAATGCAAGTCAAGATAGGCGTACAAATTTAGGCGCTAGGTAGACGCAGCTACGCCAGTAGGCACGAGGGATTTCCAGGTTCCCTTGGAGGTAGATGTAGGCACGATTGCAGGCACAGAGTAGGCGTGTAGGCATAAGGCAGGCGTAGGCTTCCTGAAAACTTTCCTATTTGTATTTGAAACCTGGAGAAGTCGAATTTAATGTTTAATGTGTGAGAAGAAATAGAACACGAACCGGATCCGTTTCGTATTTTCCTCAAAAATCTCCTCCGAACAGATTTTAATCGCGTGCTATCGCGCAAGAAGATCGTAGTTCCACGGAACAGAATAGAACGACACACTGAAAAAAAGAAAAAATAAAGGGCCCAGTCTGGGTCTTTTTTGAAAAATGTACAGTGGAGCGCACTTACTCAACCGAATATTTTTGCAGCGCGGATTCTCCGACTCTCTCCTGGGAACTGTCTTCTCCAATGCCGCCCTCGGAAATTCGCTGATTGCCATCATTTCCGGAGTTGCTGCTCAATTCGTTGCCGAGAGATTTGGATTTGTGTTGGTTTTCAGAAAGTTTTCAGGCAAATTTATTTTTTATTTCAGTGCCCCATTCGACTTGGCCCTTTCTGTGTTGCTTATCATGGCTGTGATAATCATGAACACGTGGCCAGAAAACTATGGAAATGAGAAGGCACCAGTTAAGGAATCGTTCCAGAAGGCTACTCAGGCTATCAGAGAAGGTAGGGAATTTTTTTGCAGGGCACAGAAAAATGTTTTCTGTGATTTTTTTTTTTGCAAAATAGCTAGTTTTTGATATTTTCTACTCAAAATAACAAACTTAAAAAACTTTGGACAATATATTTATTACCGGTACAGAGAGTGTAGATAGTTAGAGAGTGACAGACATCCGAGAACCAATGGGACGGGGCGCGCGGAAGAGACGATTTGTGTCGATTTACGAAATTTTCCTCGTTGTCATCATTTCGTAAATCGAGACAAATCGTCTCTTCCGCGCGCCCCGCCCCATTAGGTCCCGGATGTCTGTCACTCTCTAACTATCAACACTCTCTGTACCGGTAATAGAGACCACGTGGTGCCAGAGTGTCTCATTTTAGATTGATCTACTTTGATCTACAAAAAATGAGGGAGAAGAGACGCAGAGTTCTCTGTTAATTTCGCATGATTAAGAACGTGCTGACGTCACATTTTTTAGGCACAAAATTCTCGAATTTTTTGTAGATCAAACCGTAATGGGACCGCCTGGCAATACGTGAGAGCCAGATTTAGATTTTTTTTTTCATAAATAATAAAATTCTACTATTTTTCGGAAAAATCATACATTTTCTACCATTAAAGGTGGAGTAGCGCCTGAGGAAAGTGTTCAAAACTTTGACCGGAAATTTTGAAAAATCTAAAATTTTTTGGAGTGTTTTATTATGATATTTGGTCGTTTTAGATTATTATAAATTTATTTAAACAAAATTCCCACTGGCGCCCACCTTTAAAAAATTTAAATTTAAAATTTTTCGATATTTTTTCAACTTTTTCTGATTTTTTTTTAATCTAAAGTTCGTCAACTATTTTATAGCGAGATCAATCTAGACCGAAATACGTACGAGCACCGCCTCAGAGCACCGCCTTTCAGAAAAATTTCCGATTTTCTAATTTTTCTGAAAAACCAAAATTCCATCGCTGTTTGATTTTTATATGTGACGTCACAATTTACACTCGTGACGTCACTCCTGATCGGCTCAACAAATCAAAGTATTAGCCGAACAATTTGTGCAAACATTGTTTGAACAACTGCAAGCTTGAAGCCTAGACTATATTTGAAAAAAATGTAAAAAATACCCCAACTTCCAGATCCCAACGTATTCTGCCTTGGCCTTGTCCAATCGCTCTTCGAAGGATCCATGTACACATTCGTCTTGGAATGGACTCCAGCCCTGTCCCGAGCCGCTGGCGATGTCGGAATCCCGCATGGCTACATCTTCGCCGCATTCATGGTTGCTACGATGATCGGATCCTCGGTCTTCAAGCTTCTTCAGCAACACGAACGTCCTGAAAGCTTCATGAGATATGTGCTCTTGCTCGCCGCGGTCTGTCTTTCAATGCCGATTGTTGCTCCGGACAGCCTTGCACTTGTTTTTGGAGGATTTTTGGTCTTTGAGGTAGTTTATTGTTACAATTTCAATTTGAAGTTCCGCGAAAAAATCAGGAAAAAATTGAGTTTCCTGCCATTTTTAGAAAACTTGAAATTTTCTAAAAACCTGAAAAAATTGAAATTTAGTATTTTTATAAATCCTGAATTTTTGTCATTTAAAATATATAAGAAATGGGAAAATGTTTGAATTTACCGCCAAAAATAATTGATTTTTAAAAAATTTCCCAATAAAAATTGGATTTTTCTCTAATTTTTGAAAGTAAATTTCATTTTGGTGAAATTTTTTTAAACTGAGAAAATTTATCGGAAAATAAATTTTTTTAAAATCCTTTTTTGAACTGCTGAAATTTAAATTTCCCATCAAAAATGAAATTCCCACTGAAAGCTTGAATTATTGTTTTTTTTTAAATTTTGCGCTAGAATTTTTCGAAAATAAGTGAGTTAAAAAATACATTCGAATTAAAATTTTTCGCCGGACCTACTACAAACTACAAACTACATTTATTTTCAGATGTGCTGTGGAATCTTCTGGCCATCAATGGGATGCCTCCGTGGCACCTATGTCTCCGAAGAGACCCGCTCCACGACACTGAACCTGTTCCGTGTCCCCCTAAACCTTATTGTGATATTCATCCTCTGGCAGAACTTCACCATGATCTCCATCTTCAAATTCTGCGTCTTCTTCCTCTTCGCCGCCTCGATTGCTCAGCATGCTCTTTTCATGTAAGCCAATTCTTTTTAGCAAAAAATTTGCATTATCTAAAAATAATTTCAGCCGCACCGAGCACACTCCACGTCATCAAAAGTTGCCGATCAGTGTCGAGGAGGCCGAGAACTTGTGATTTGTGATATGTATCTGTACATTTTTAGACGATTTTTTTAAAATGAGTATTATGGGTTTCTCTTGTTCTATACGTATTCCATTCCATGTTTGTTTTTGCTGGTGATGCTACTATTTTTGTGATTTTAGAATTGGATAATGAAAAGTTATAAATTATTGTTATTTTTTAAGCGATTTTTCTGGTTCTTATTGTCAAAAAACGGCTCCTAGTTTTTGCATACGGATTTTTTTTTGAAATGAAACATGGATCTTTGAACGCAGAGAAGGAACTAGGGCTCCCATGCGGCGTCGCTCAAACGCCGCTCCACGCCGCGATCCAAATCTTTAAAGCGATGCGCGGAACCCAAAAAGTGTCGGACGGGAGCCAAGTTTGCACCAAATAGTGCTGCTATAGGGTATGTCACTATTTGGTGCAAACTTGGATCCCGTCCGACACTTTTTGGGTTCCGCGCATCGCTTTAAAGATTTGGATCGCGGCGTGAGGGCGGCGTAGAGCGGCGTTTGAGCGACGTCGCATGGGAGCCCTAGATGGAACAATGTTAGGAGATTTCAAGTTGGTTTCCGCAACAGTGTAATCCAAAATCTACAGAAATCTTACTGTACCTTAGCGTACGCAACAGGGGTGTTCGGCAAATTTGCCGAGCACGGCAAATTTCAAAAAAGTAGATTTGCCGAATTTGCCGAGCTCGGCAAATTTCGAAATTTGCCGCACACGTAAAAAATTTGACAGTACAATTTTGACTAAAACTGTTGATTTTTTCGCCAAAAATTTAGTAAAGGGACGACAAATTGAGTTATTTTGATGTTTAAGCAGACACACTACACCTAACGTGTTCAGATACCAGAGGTGTGCTAACAATTCAGTAGTTTTGGTGCTCCATAAAACATCAAAAAATATGTAATTTTTCCGAGTTTGTTAAGCACGGCAAATTTGTCAAATTTTTGATGTGTGCGGCAAATTTCAAAATTTGCCGCACACCCCTGAATCGTGCAATATCAGCCTCAGACTTCACAATCAGACAATTTGGTTATGTTATTTCTGTTAAAAGTGGCAAAAATGTGACAAACACTTCGAAGAGCGCTAACTTGAAGTATGAAGTATGAAGTATATTATGTATGTATGTATAGTATGTATATAGTATATATGAAGTATACAACACTAACACACCTCCACTGAGACTAGGCTCATGTAGGGGCAAATTTACAAAATTCTTTATTCTAAGATCATCAGGGACCACATACTTGGTGAAAGTATGGGTGAATGAATACAAAATTCTTTATTCGAAGTAAGTTCTAATGGGCTCTTTTTTCCGAGTTTACGCCTTGACAAATTGTTTGATCGATTCCTTGTCAGCTTTTGCACCATCCGCGTTCGGATTGTTTGCGATAGCAGGAGCAGTTTTAGCCTTAGCAGTTGCTGGAAGTGGAGGTGGAAGCATTTGTTGGAAGGATATCTGAAAATTCAAGTTTTATACGTAGGCCCATAGGCACTCTAAGCAGACATTCTTACCTCCAAGTTAGCATTCAGGCAAACAACGGCGGCCGCGTTGGTAAATTGAGCACAGTAGTTGGGCACCGAGAAAACTGTGATCAAACGGCGTCCGGTCATCATTTCATATCCGTCTTGTACAACTTGATGAGCACGAATGATGAGGTCAATTTCAAGCGATTTGCATGCCTGTTCGACCACACCTTTTCCGAACATATAGCTGATGCCTGGAAAAATTTAGAATTCAAAATTTTGATGGAAAGCCTTTCGGTTAAAAAAATCCTCACCTCGAATCGAATGGAACCATCCCTCGCCCTTATTCGTCGGATCCGACCAAAGCAAATCGATGAGCAATCCTCGATCAAGCGGCTCACACGGACGTGGAATATTTCGAATCGTGTCAAGCGAGACGAGCTCCGGCGACAGTCCTCCATGCATGCAGAGCACCTTCTTCGAAATCAGTCCTGACATGGGCATTCGATTGAAGCACGACTGAAAGTCCCACCACAATCCGACACCGTACTTGATCTGACATTCCAGAATCCGTAAATCTTATTAACCGATGGAGTTTCGTGATTGCCGCGGAGCAAAAAGATACGGTCACGGTAACGGATTTTCAAGCAGAAAAGGAGAATGAGGACTTCGATTCCTTGAGGTCCACGATCTACATAGTCGCCCAAAAACATGAGCTTCTCCTCTGGAACCCGTCCGATCAGATCGAACAAACGGTTCAAATCCTGATACTGGGCATGAATGTCACCGACGACTTTGATCGGAGCCTCCGCTTCGCACAGGTTGCTCTCGTCCATGAAAATCTGCTCGGCGAGCCGAATAATCGAAATAATCTCGTGGCCAGTCATCACGTTACAAATATTGATATTTGAGTTGTTGTACAGAGAATTCATCCGTTTGATACAATCATCCATCCATTCTGCACACTTTGGGTCTGCTTTAGCCAAATCCAATCTTGCTGATTCTCTACTTGGACCCTCTGAAATTGGTACAACTTTAACTTTAGAATAAAATCCTGTCTTGTGCCTACTTTATGCCTACCTACCAGCTTGCCTACCTAATATCAACCTCGTGCCTACTGCACGCCTGCCTTACATCTGCCTACCATACTGCTTATATTATTCCTATAACATGCCTGCGGCGTGCCTGCCCGCCCGCATATACCTATTTTCGTGCTTACTTTCCTGATTGCCAGTCCAAGCACTTGCCTGTCACATACCTATCTCGCTATCTCGCCGCCTAAATTAATGTGTATTCAATTCCTGCCTACGCACCTGCTTTCGCCTAATATGTGCCTGTGTTGGTAGCTCACAGCGCCTAACGCGCGCCTACCTTCGTGCCTAGCTCGTGCCTGCCTTCAGGCATGTCTTATGATGGCAAAACTCCTCTCAACAAGCCAACCTCATACCTGTCTACGCACCTGCCGCATGCCTATTTTCTAACTATATGCCTACGCACAATCATTGTGCCTACCTTGCATCTGCTTAATTCGCCTGACTTCGCGATAGGCTGACGTCTGCCAACACGCCTGCTTTATGCCCCTTGCGTGCCTTCCGGCGAACCCTGCGCATGCCTGGCAATCTGGCCTACCTGCTTGCCTACCTCAAAACTGGTAGCATGCAGGTTGGCCGGTAGACTTTTCACTCACCTCTTGATCCTGATACGTTGCTACTGTCATCTGCACTCATCTTTGAAAGTGTTGCTCTATTGGCAAATTGTCGATTCTTTTTTATCGATTATTTTATTGAGAACTGATTTGAATACGGAGATTTTTCCACAAAACGACAACAAAAGAAAAGGTCAATAGGGTATAAAAATGCTATCACGTGAATTTATTCAAAACTTTTTTAAAAATTAAAACAAAAATGAAAATACATTTTTAAATATTTTTTTAATTATTTCCGCATAGTATAATTGCCTACCTACCTATCTACCTACCTACCGACCTACCTACATACCTACCTACCTACCTACCTACCTACCTACCTACCTACCTACCTACCTACCTACCTACCTACCTACCTACCCACCTACCTACCTACCTACCTAACTAATGGCTTTTAAACAAAAGGAATTTTGTGCATTTTGTGTCGTCAGAATCTCTAATGCCAACTTGCTCAATTAATCCCAGCTTTTTTTTTCTTCCTCTGCAATTACAGAATTTTTTTCCGAGGAAGTCATGTTGACTTATTCCTATTTTTAAGCGGGTCCTAATCTTCAGCCACATAAGAGTTCCGTTCAAAATAGGCGGTCTGAAGCAGCAAAAATCTCATTCTCATGTGCGTGCGCCCAAGTTGTTGAACCAAAAAAGCTGGAAAACACACCAACACACACACAGTTCCTCTGGATGACTTCCGGGAGCCCGTATGGAGCATATATCCGAATAAGACCCCCCCCCCCCCCACTCGACAAGACACACACAACACAATCGAGACTTCCTCAATCCCCCCGCGTTTTTTCTGTTTTCTTTTTTTTTTCAATTGCCCGGAGCACAATTTAATTTCTGAAACATTTCTCCCTTCTCAACACTTTTGTTCTTTTATTTTCTCCTTTTATCTCTTTATCCAATTCCTTCCTTTTTTCCCGTCATCATCTTTCTGTGCTCTTTTTCCATTTGCAGAGCTCGGCAGCAGCTGTCACCTGATTTCACTCAGTTAATCGTTATTTATGAGCACTTATTGGAGGTGCACAGGAGCTATGTTTTGTAGGAAACTAGCTCTTTCATAACTTTATTAATACTTCAAGTATTCAACAAAATCTGTAAACAAAAGTTGAAGCAGCTGACAACTCGCGAGTCCAACTTTGCAGACCCACCAGATGTCTGCCGCTGTAACCTTTTTAAAGGTATAGATGAGAAAATTGAATTTATTTTGAAAATGTAGAAAACATTAAGAGCTATATTTTGTTTGTTGAAGTGTTTTACCGACCTATTTTAGTTTTTGAGTTATAATCCTTTGAAAGTTTTGAAAAATCGCCAAAGCCTATAAAATTATTGGGGCTTTTTAGCATTTTGATCTAAATTAAAATTTTCATTTGATTTCAGCAGATATCACTTTCTGAGAAATCTTATAAATGCCTACCTACTGCCTACCAGGCAACCTACGTGTGCCTTGTTTGCCTACTTCGAAAAAGTCGGGCGCTGGAACCTGAATCAGTTTTTCTTTTTTCATTTTATTAGTTGCGAACTGTCTAATTTTTTAGTTCTTCGTACCTGGCTCATAAAATACAGGCAGGCACGTAGGCAGGCATGAAGCAGGTTTTTTTAAAAGCCTTTCTGATCCCAATCATTACGTCCAAACTCTAACCAACAAACCAACCCACCTACAAATTAACTTTGCGTAGTCTGAGCTCCCTTTATAAAGTTCAAAAATTTTTCAAAATTGCCATTATTGAAATCTGTGGGTTTTGTAGCATAATTGAGGAAGTAACACGTCCTTTGTAAAGTGCACAAGCTTCAGCTGGGCTCAATTCAAACGTTATGTTTTGCTCCAGGCTTCCACTTAGGCGATGCATGCCTAGAAGCCTAGAGGTCCTCCTACAACAAATTCCGACCTCTGGCTTCTCATTAAATTGTTAATGGTGTTGTCAAAATGTGTTTCAGATTGGCGACAGTTGGTTTTTACTATCAATTGCGTAATTGTTCTGTGTAAAAATCTATGTAGTTGTTGATTTTCCCTCTGGACTTTAAACTTTTTATTGGGGTGGCTCATCCCTCTCATTTCTCGAGTTACAAGCTCATTTCAACAAAGCTTTTCTTAATTTTTTAATTTTTTAAAAAAGCTCACTGAAATGTGTATAGTCCGCTACTGATTTCTGTGCATTGCACAAATCAATGAACAATCATGAGTGCAAGTACATTCCAAAGTGACAAAAACTATTATTTGCTGTAAGGTAGGTGTTTAATACAAGCGTGAGAGATATGAGAAGCTTGAAAGCTTCAGGCATTTCCAAAGGTCAAGATGCCTGCCTGCTATTTTTAAGCTTGTACCTTTTCTACCTATGTACCTATGTGTACCTATGTGCCCTTTCTACTTTGTCGTACGTCGGATGATAATAGGTATGAGATGGGTGCATGCAGGCGTGTAGGCAAATGATAGGCGCTGCACATTTTGTCGGTAGGAAAATAGGTAGGTTTTGGTTTTGTCTGGTTTAGCCACATAAAATTTTAAATTGGAAAAAAGTTCATTAACTTAAAATTTCATTTTTTTTTGAAAATTTAATTTTTTTTGAATTTAAGCGCTAATCAAATAACTTAAATTGAACAAAAAAATCAAAGGTAAATTGAAATTAATTTTTGGCTCAAAATTGAAATTCTATTTTGTAAAAATGCACTAAAGTCCAATTTTTATTTCTCTAATTTTTAGAATTTTAGCGCTTTTTTTAAAATAACCTTGACAATTTTTGGCACAAAAATATTATTTTGGCTCGAAATTTGAAATTTTCAAACTTTTTAAAGCAAATTCAACAGTTTAATTTATTTGAATTAAAATCGACGCAAAGTTCAAATTAAAAGAATTGTGTGAGAGTTCAAAACTTTTCAGAAAATTTGAAAAATATTTTCCGAAATGTTTTAATTTTAATTTCGAATTTCTCAACTATTATTACCTGAAATTCGCATCGAAAATTAAAATTTTTGTTTTACAAAATTCCGCATTACGAATTTTAAACCGAAATTTCAGCCCCAAATAAATTTTAAAATTAAACAATTAATTTTTAGTAAAAAATTTCAAGCCAAAATAAAATTTTAGTTTCAAAAAAATTATAATTTTTTAAGAGTGCCCAAAGAAAAATTTTCAGAATTTAAAAAATTTTAGAGGAAAAATTGACTTCTCAAAAGATGGCTAAAAATTAAAAAAAAATTCTAAGAACTTATGGAGCGGAGTTCAAATTTTAATTTTTCAACAAAAAAAAATTATCCAAAATTCAAATTCTGATTTTTCAAATATACTTAGGCACAAAGTGTCAATTTTGATGCAAAATTAATATTTAAATTTTGAAGAAACAATTTTGACTTATTTTTGAATAAGAAAACACAAAAAAATCCAACTTTTCAGCTACTTTAAGAGATAAATTCCTAAAATACCTAACAAATTTCCTTACCATACTACACATTCCTACATAAATTTACCATGTTTATTTATATATTCCGCTCGAAACACAAGTTCATTCTCCCTGCAAACGCCCACCACACATTCCGGATGTAGTAGATTTTGTTTCCCCCACCTTTTTTCTGCAGAAAACCTTATTCAGGACCCTCTCCTCCCTATTCAAATAAAAAGAGTATTCAGTAAAATGCAAACATTAAATGAAAAATAGGAGAGGGGGAATCTCTTACTTTTTCTGTAGAATATCCAATGAACCCCCCCCCGTTTTTTTTTTGCTGAATGACCCATTTTTTATCAAATTTTCTCCTCAAGCATTCAGAGATCTTCACGTCGAAAAAAAAAAAAAAAAGATTCTGAGTCAATTTTCAAGATGAAAAGAGGCGCCCAAAGTGGCGATAACGAGATTTTGTGCTTCTTGAAGTGAGAAATGAGAACGTTTTTTCGTTCGTTTCAGCCAAAGATTTCCCGTTTTTCAGAACTCTTGTTCGGCGGCGGTAAATATTTTTTTTCGTGTTTTTCATATTTGGGAGTCCCAGAGGGTTTCGGATTTTTCTTCCTTCAAGTAATTTCTGATCTCTTCTGTATTCAACTTTTTTGATTTTTAGGGGTTCCTGGTAGAAGTTGCCGCGAAATTTGAATTTTAAAATTTTTAAAATTTCACTAAATTCAACATTTTCGGAAAAAAGAGTTGCAGAAGCTTTTAAAAACTATTTGAAAATTCAAGAATTTTGCGTAAAATTTTTTGAAATTTTTTTCGCAAATGTAGGAGCTGTAGAAAAATTGGGCAAACACTAAAATATTTAAATCTTTCAGAAAAATATTTTGTGCAAATTTTAAATTTTGGATTTTTTAATAAATAAATTGGAAAATTATACAAAAATTTCAAAAAATAAAAACTTGTTCAATTTTGGGATTTGTAGGAAAATCGTACTAAAAGATGTAAAAATCAAACGAATTTTTCCGGCAAATCGTCAAAGTGGCAAATTTTCGGAATTGTAAACTTCCGGCCTACCGACAAACCAGCAAATTGCCGATTTGCCGAATTTGCCGGAATTTTTGGCAAATTGTGGGTTTGCACTTATTTTTTGGAAATTTCAGAATTTTAAATTTCAATTGGCAAAATTGTACGCATCTTATGACTGTTCCTACATCTAACTTAATAAGTAAGCAAATTCTATGCAAATATCTGAAGAAAAAGAAAAAAAAAAGAAATTTTTAAAAACGTTTTGAAAATTCGTGAATTTTTAAAAAAATTTTAGGAGCTGTAGAAAATTTGGGCAAACACTAAAATTTTCAAATCTCTCAAAAAAAATGTTTTTTTTTTAATTTTAAGTTTTGGATTTTTTTTTAAATAAATAAATTGGAAAATTATACAAAAATTTCAAAAATTAAACAAATCGTTAGAAAATCTCAAGAAGATGTACATATAAATTATTTTTATAGCTTCTAATCGAATTTTAGCCAAAAATTTTCACTTTTCATAACCAAATTATTGATGTTTCAACAATTATAAACCTATTGCTAGAGGAAAGTTAAAGCGGCCGACATCTCGCGGTTCTGGTTTTGCTAGTTAACCGTTTTTATTCACTGTTAAGTTCAGACCCACAAAATGTCGGCCGCTGTAACTATGTTCAAAGTAGAGTTGATAAAATTTTGTAAACTAAAAAAATGTAGAAAAAAAGCTGGGCAATATTTTGTTAGTTGAAATATTTTCTCTAACTGTTTTAGTTTTTGAGTTATAAATTCCAAAATTCCAATATACCCATTGGAATTGGAACAACAAAAAACCCAGAGGCAAATAAAATTTAGTTGAACCTGTAATTTAATTTTTTCAGCCAGTTTCAAATTATTTTAAGAATAAATCATGGCCAACGGAACGTGCTTGAAATTTATGACGAGGCATAATGCAGGCGCCTCACACTCGCCTAGTGCGCCTGTCAGTCTGTCAGCCTTGTTTGCAATCTGTAGCACCTTCAAGCTTGCCTGAAAATTTGAGTTTGAACAAATTTTTCGGGGGTCAACCTGAAAATCGCCCCGTACACTGGTAAAAACATCAAAAATTGTAACAAAAAAAATCTCCGTTCCCTTTCCAAATCCAAAAATATGAACACTTCTTGCACGTGTTTTCGTTGCCGCTGGGCACACAAACACACAGATGAGAAGAAGGTTTCAAGAGAATGAATAAGAATTCTTTACGTCTCATATAAGCTTCTTTTCTTTTTTGGCTTTGATTGACGATGTGACAGAATACGCGTCATGATGGGTGGGCCTAGTGTGTGCTAAAATTCTTTTCGACTTACCGTCATTTTGAAAAATTGTCATAAAGTCTCTCCAACTTGCTTGCTCACAGGCCTTCTCAATACCTACCTACAAATATGCCTATGAAATGCATGCCTACCTTCATCATCCCTCCTGCTTTATACCTACGTACATGCTTACATTAATCCTTCGTACCTACTTGTCTGCCTACCGCCCTGCCTAGCTGCCGTACTCCTTAATTGTGGAAAATTGGCTTATTTTCCACCTGCTTACTAACGGCCAGTCTACTTATCTGCTGGCTCTATACGCGTAATGCCAGTTAATAATTGTCTACCTACGTGCCTACCTACCGACCTACCTACCTATCTACCTACCGACCTACTTACCGACCTGCCTTCCTACTTACCTACCTAACGACCTACATTTAAGTGTAAAAATTGTCTGACTCATGCCGCGAAAAACATTGGAATACAAAAGTTTTGTATTTGATTCCTGATCAAGCTACAATAGTTTCTGGTTATATGTTTTGGCAGTTGTAAAATCTGAAGAAAAACAATGATTCATATGATTTTTTAAAGTTTTTTTTTTACTCTGTATGTATTAAAAGTACATGCAGACTTTTTGTGAATGTCAGTTTTACAACAAAAAAAATCTGCTTACTCATATAATATTTTAACTGAAACTTCTGCATTTTTTTATTGCTAAAACCAAAAGCGGTGTTCAGTGAGTTTTATATAATTTAAAATTTATTTAGGTGTAGATTTCCCAAAAAAAATTAGCTTTTTTAAAAGAAAAAATCAGAAAAAAATTTGGTGTAAAAAATTCAAATTTTTAAGATTCATTCAACTTTTTTGATGATTTTTTAAATTAAAAAAAAAATATTTTTCGGCCAAAATTTTCAGAATTTTTTTTTTCAAAAACCTTCAAAAACCAAAGCACAACATATATATTTTCCGTAACCCAAATCTGACATGGTTCAGGTATCTCGAATTCTTAGTATTATTGGAAAAGCTTGCTTGCTCACACCTACTTCCTTTGCTATTTGAATGACCGGAAAATCTGGTCCCTTGGAGAGAAAAATGGTTGGAATACGCTCATACACCTCCGGAGTTTATGACACCTTGAGTTTTGAGTAGAAGGTTTTTCGGTAATACGATGCCTCCTGAATTTTTGTTTTTGCTTGAAATTTTTTGGCAAAAGTTGATAGTTTTGTTTATGATACGCCAAGTTGTACCAATAATTTTATCTAAACATTTCCGAGTGGGTGCCTGCCTCGTGCCTACATAGGCAGGTCCGTAGGCACGCAGACCTTTTTCCCGCCACTGTTTTTTTTGTTAAATTGTTTGGAAATTTAAAATTAATTTTTTTTGCAAATTACGCACCATAGAAAATATTTGAATATTTTAAGGGCATTAATTTTTTTTTAAGCTTCTGAAAACATTTTCAGAAGCTTAAAAGGTTTGGAAATTTTGTGGGCATTTCTAAAAATTTCGGAAAATTTTTAAAAGAAATTTTCTAAGAGATCTAAAATTCTCTAAAATGTTCTACATCTTTTTGGAAAGGTTTAGAAATTTTTTGGAAGTTTTGGAAATTCCTAGATTGCTCTGAGTATTCCTGGCAAGTTTAGAACATTTTTTAAATAATATTCTGAAATGTTGTGGTAATTTTTTGGCAATTTAAAAAAGTTCTGGAATGCTCTGAAATCTTTTTTTTTTTGAAATATTAGAAATTTCTCGAATTTTCTGGAAAACTCTGGAGATTCCTGAAAAAATCGGATTTTTTCTGAAATTTTTTAAATGTTCAGAGTTGTTTTGGAAAGTTTTGGAAAGTCCTAGAAATGTTTGGATAGTTCTAGAATTTTTCTGTAAGTTCTAAAATTCCTTAATTAATCTTAAGATGTACTGAATATTTTTGGAATCTTCTGGAAAGTTATGAAAAATTCTAGAAAAGTTTTTGAAAGTTTTGGAAATTTCTAGAATGCTCTGGACTTTTCTGGCAAGTTCAAGAATTATTTCGGAATATTCTGAAATGTTCTGGAAAATTTTGAAAATGTTTGAAAGTTTCTGGAAAGCTCTGGACATTTCTGAAATTTTCTTAATGCTCGGAACTTTTTTGGAAAGTTTTGGAAAGCTCTGGAAATGTTTGGACAGTTGTAGAAATTTTCTGAAAGTTCTATAATTCTCAAAGATGTACTGGATGCTTTTGGAATCTTCTGGAAAGTTATGAAAAATTCTAGAAACGTTTTTGGAAGTTTTGGAAATTTCTAGAATGCTCTGGACTTTTCTGGCAAGTTCAAGAATTATTTTGGAATATGCTGAAATGTTCTGGAAACTTTAAAAAATGTTTGAGAGTTTCTGGAAAGCTCTGGACATTTCTGAAATTTTTTTAATGCTCGGAACTTTTTTGAAAAGTTTTGGAAAGCTCTGGAAATGTTTGGACAGTTGTAGAAATTTTCTGAAAGTTCTATAATTCTCAAAGATGTACTGGATGCTTTTGGAATCTTCTGGAAATTTATTAAAAATTTTCGAAAGTTTTGGAAATTCCTGGAATGCTCTGGAGTTTTCTGAAAACTATTTTCTGAAAAAATCGAAATTTTCTGAATTTTTTTTTGGAGTGTTTTAAAAGTCCTAGAAATTTTTGGCCAGCTCTAGAGTTTTTGAAAAATTTTTGGAAATTTTAGAAGTTTTCCAGACCTTCCACCTTCCTTTTTTTCTGGAGCAATTCCAACTTTAAAAATCAAACTTCACAAGAGACTTGCACAATTTATTTAGCTTTTTCATTTTTCTCACGCTGCACAGTAATTCCCCTAATGTTGTTCCATTCATTTGGTTCCTCATCTTTCTCCCTCTCCCAAAAATAATCTTCTTTTTCCAACAAACACCCATCCTTTTTCCGCCTTATTCCCTCCCTGTCCCTCTCATCATTTTTGTTCCAGTTCTTCTCATTTTCCCGATCCCAAGAGTCTTTCTCCCAATTGTTTATTGTTCTTCAATGCTGAAAGTCACAATTGATGAGAAAAAAAGGAGAAGAAGAAGAATGTCTGGAACACGCCTTAAAATTAATTTCCACCCCAATTTCCATTCATGTAAATTTTTTGGCCGCCTTTTTCGGGGCTCTAACAAATTGGTTACACAACTTTTTGTGCATATTTTGTCTCAAAAAGTGGACATTTGAGTTTTTTCGAAATAGTTGTAGTGCTTTTCTAGCTGAGAATTTTCAAAATTTTTTTGAAAATTCGGAAAAATTGGAGCCTAACCTCATGAATCCTATACCATTCAGAAAAAATTATCTGAAGTGTTTAAATTTTTTTCAATTTTGCAAAAATGTCAAATGACTATGCAAAATTTTTTGCAAAATGGAAAACAAAATTATTAAAAAATTGAAGGGGTGGGCGGGGTAATTGCCGTTCGGCAATTTGCCGGTTTGCCGGCTTGCCGGAAATTTTCAATTCCGGCAATTTGTCGGTTTGCCGTTTGTCTTTAGATATTTTCATAAAATTTGCTAACTTTTAAAAATAGATGTACGAACATTCATAGGATGCGTACAATTTTGCCGATGAAATTGAAATTCTGAAACTTCCAACAAAAAAAGTTCAAAACTACAAAATTTTCGACAATTGCCGGTTTTCAGGCAAATTCGGCAAATTGACAATTTGCCGGTTTGCCGACTTGCCGCAAATTTCAATTCCGGCAATTTGCCGGTTTGCCGATTTGCCGGAAATTAAAAAAAAACAAATTTAAAACTGCATTTTTCCAATTTTGTGTCAGTGGTAGATCTTGAGAATTTTTGGGAAAAATCAAAAAAATGGGTCGCTTTTGTGTATTTAACAAAATTTAAAAATAAAAATTAATTTTTCCAAAAGAAAAAATTTATAAAATTTTATGAAAACCAAAGAATTTGGGGGGGACTCTTTGAAAAAAGAGTTCAATTCTTCCAAAAATTCCAAATTTTTATTTTTGTTTGTTTGCCAAGACTAGTATCTGTAGAACAGGGGTGTGCGGCAAATCTCAAAATTTGCCGAGCTCGGCAAATTCGGCAAATCTCTTTGTTCAATATTTGCCGAGCACGGCAAATTCGGCACATTTGCCGAGCTCGGCATAATCCGGCAAATTCGGCAAATGTGCCGTTCTTAACAAACTCGGAAAATTTTGATATTTTTTTATGTTTTTTGGAGCACCAAAACTACTGAATTCTTAACACACCTCTGACTTCGGAATAAGTTCCGTGTAGTATGTCTGCTTAAGCATCAAAATAACTCAATTTTGTGTCATTTTACTGAATTTTTGGCGAAAAAATCAGTAGTTTTAGTCGAAATTGTACTGTCAAATTTTTGACGTGTGCGGCAAATTTCGAAATTTGCCGAGCTCGGCAAATTCGGCAAATTCGGAAAATTTGCCGCACACCCCTGCTGTAGAAGTTGAATTCGTCACAAAAGCCCCTCTAGAGCGGTCTAAATTGAATTTCTACGTTCAAAAATTTTTGAAAAAAACTTTAAAAAAAATTAAAAACATTTAAAAACATTGAAAAAATCCAGTACCTGTGTCGATTGACGCTGCAGAAAAATTCGAAATAAATAAACAGAAAAAACTGATTTTTTTTCCGAAAACCCAATTTAAGACAGTTATAGAGTACGATTTTTGGCAAATTTAAAACGTTTCAGAAATTATCAAAAAATCAAAAGCCCTTTGAAATTGTTACTTTCAAAGATTCCAAAACACAAAACTCTTTGCAATCACTCTTACGTCATAAAAGTTGACAAGAATCTTCAAACTTTAGACTTTCGGATCAACTTTTTTCTTCTTTTTTCTTTTTTTCTAAACTTTTCCCAGTTGGTTCGTCTCAATCATAATGTCACTCTCATTGGACTTACCAATCATTCATACAACTCTGCAACGTTCTGACAAGAGATATGCGTGTGTGTGTGTGTGTGTGTGTGTGTAACACTTTTCTTCTCAAAACTTTTTTTGACACATTTTGACACCCCACGAGTTTCGACGAATGATACCAGTGGTTTCAGGAGTAGTTACAATTTCAATTGCTTTCAAAAAAAGCAAAAATTTCTGATATACCAAAATTATATTTATTTGAAAAAAAATAGAAAAGTTGTTTAAAAAACTTTGCAAAACTATTTTTAAGCAGAAAATTTTGGTCCAAATTGAAAAAAATTCAAAATTCTCCGGTAGAATTCTAAATTTATAAAATTTTAAATATCGAAAGAAAAATTCAATTTTTGACAAAAAAAATATCGAAATTTTCAAATTGACCTAAAAATATGAAAGTTTTCCTTTCAATTTTTTGAATAATTTTTTTTCCAATTTTACTAAAAAAAAATAAAAAGTAAATGATGCTTACAAAAATTGAAAAAAAAAATCATAAGAATTTTATAATTTTTAAATAAATTTCTTAGCAGTTTTACATGCCCGAAACCGTTTAAATTAATGAAAAATATTCAAATTTTTCAAGTTTTCTGAACATTCGAAATCCCGCAAAATTTGGAAACTTTAAAAACTTCAAATTATTCTTACAAAAATTCCAATGTTCAAGAAATTAGAAGATTTGCAAATTTTAATAGTTTTCTGAACATTCAAAAAACCGAAAAAAATTATTTTTAATCTACACAGATCTACAAAAAAATGCGGGAGTTGAACTGATTTCGCATGGTTAAGAACGTGCTGCCGTCACATTTTTCGGGCAAAAAATTCCCGCATTTTTTGTAGATCAAACCGTGATGGGAGAGCCTGACACTACGTGATTTTTCGAAAATTCTAAAATTCAAATTTTCTAAAAATTCTAAAAATGTTTTAACAATATTTGAAAAATTTTAATTTTCTGGAAATCCAAAAACCAAACCAGAACTCAAAAAAAATTTCAAAAAATCTAAAAAACCGCTTGGTAAATCGACACATACCCATCCCATTTTGACAGCTTACATGGCCGAGTTTTTACATTTTCTAGGCCACCTTTCTAGATAGGCCACATTCTCAAAAATTTAGTTTTGAAGGTTATTCAAACCCTAAAATAAAACTCTCTAATTCGTACCGGTTTTCTAAGAAAACATGTGAAAACGCTCTCGGTTGGCTGATTTCTAAGTTGTTTTGGTTTTCTTTGCCAATTTTTTTCTGTTATTTTCAGTTTAAACGCTTTATCCTTGAAAAAAAAACTATTCCCCTCTCAAAACACAACCCCAGCCATAAAATTATGTTACGTCTGAAAATTTTCAGCCACCCCCCGCTTTTACCACGTGGCATATGACGAGTCACTCTTAATTCACATACTCATCCTTGTTTTCGTAATTTTTTCCGCTCTGTCGTGATCCTGAACTCCTAAAGTTCATCGTTTCGTCATTGTAACTCATCAAATAAGTCCCCGTCTTAAGTGATGAGTACTTTTTTTGGCGGAGGACTCATTTTTCTCAGTATGAGTATTTGTCGTATAAATTATCAGTTTTTATGAAAAATTATTTTTTAGAAAATTATTTTTGGTATTTAAAATTCTAAAAATTCATTTTGTTCCTAAAAATAAACAAAATGCTAAATTTTCTGGAAAGTTTTTAAAAGGATAAAAAAAAAGGTTTTTTTACATGCTTTTTCCGTTTAAAATTGTTAACTAGGTAGGGGTAGGCAGGCAACAAAATGCCTGCCGAAATATATTTTTAATCGAATTTTTGAATTGTCTCTTTTGTCTCTATAAAAATTATCGAAATTTCTCCAAAATTTTCAATAATGTTTTTCGATATTTTTTGAGAACTGTAGTATTTTGGAAAAAAAGTATATTGCTTCAACATTCTTGAATATTCATTTTTTTAATACTACAGCTCTCAAAAAAAAATTTAAAAAATTAGAAAATGTTTTCTTTCAATTTTAAAAATTAACGAACTTTTCATTCGAAAAAATGTTTCAATGATTTTTTTTTTAATTTTGCTGATTTTTTTGAATGTCAGAAACGCTCAAAAACAATTTTTACAACTACAAATTCTAAAAAATATTTCCTGAACTTCGTGGGTATTTTAAGTAAAATTTTTCTCTCAAGCCGAGCCCAAAAATCTGAAATTTTTTTCTGAAAAACTCCATCACCCCCTCAAAATTGCATGTTATGATTTGATTTGAAAATACAAATAATTTAATCTCGCACTTTTTTTCTGAGTACTCTACCACATCAAAAATCTTTAAAGACAGACAGTCTACGACATGCAATGTTCCGTTTTTTTTTTCATTTTATGAAAAAAAAAACCTTAAAAAATATAAAAAGTTTCTTCTTATTCCCTTTTTCAAATATTTTCCTCTTTCTCTTTTACTCTTCAAAAACTAATTTCAAATTTTTCGCCAATTGTTCTCGCCTCATCTTGATCATTGTCCTCGTCTAGCGGGTCATTGTTCATAAAATTGAAAAAATGTTCTGAAAATTCTCATTTTTACCGATTTTTGAGACGTTTGACTACAAAATTCGAATTCAACGTGTTCGAATTACTCGGAAAAGTTTTCAATAAAACAAAAAAGGAGAATATATAAAAATATTTTCCAGGCTTGTAGGCATCTAGGCATGTAGACATGTAGGTTTGTAGGCATGTAGGAATGTAGGCATATAGGTGTGTAGGCATGTAGGCATGTAGGTATGTAGGCATATAGGCATGTAGGCATGTAGGCATTCGGCTTGTAGGCATTTAGGCATGTAGGCATGTAGGCATGTAGGAATGTAGGCATGTAGCCATGTAGCCATGTAGGCATGTAAGCATGTAGGCATGCAGGCATGTAGGCATGTAGGCATGTAGGCATGTAGGCATGTAGGCATGTAGGCATGTAGGCATGTAGGCATGTAGCCATGTAGGCATGTAGGCATGTAGCCATGTAGGCATGTAGGCATGTAGGCATTCGGCTTGTAGGCATGTAGGCATGCTGTTGAGCTTGACATTTCATTTCTCCAAAAACAAAAATTGCATTTCCGGGATTCTCGTAAATAGTAAACATATCCAAAAAAGACTCTATTTATGATTCTAGACCTTTTCCCTATTTTCCGTTAATTGACAACTTCCACTCTTTGACCTACACAAATACACAAGCTTTCATCATTTATTAGCCTCATATGTCTACACTTTTTTCTGCCTCCGTTTCCTAGAATATACTTGCCCCTTTTTTAAACTTTTCTATTATTTTCTGATCAACTTTGTCCCCAAGTGGGGGAATTAAAGTGACGACACCGTATAGACAGAGCGGGTGGATTCTATTAGGTCTCCAAATAAGTTCCGGATCAAAAATCATAACTTTGTTCGCTGTGTATCGATTTTTATGAAACTTTGGGAATTTATGTTATCAACTATGATCTTTCATTTGACAATAGTCACAAAATTTTTTGACCACCCCAAGTGTCCTAACTCGGAGCCAATTTTTTCAGGCATTTTTCAGATCTCGCTTCTTTTTAGCTTTGAATTGAGGTTTGTGTGCGGATTTTGCTTAGTTTAGTACACAATGTAAGAAAACAAAAAAAGTTTGGAAAAAAATCCGTCCAAAAATTTTTTTTTTGTCGGTCGTCAAAAAATCTTCAAAAAAATTTTTGTCAAAAATTCTTGATTTTTCATACAAAAATGACGTTACCAAGTGTAAACTATTTTTAAACATAAAAATCATTTGAGTTTGAAATTTGAATATCAAGAAATATTCAAAAAAAAACTCAAAAATTATCCGAAAAAATTATAATTTCTATTATCATTTTAGTGTATCGAACTAAACTTATATGTTTTATATGTGTAAAAATAGTTTACACTTGGTTACATCATTTTTGTATGAAAAATCAAGAATTTTCGACAGAATTTTTTTTGAAGATTTTTTGACGACCAACCAAAAAAAATTTTTTTGGACGGATTTTTTTCCAAACTTTTGTTGTTTTCTAATAATGTATCCTAAACAAAGGAAAATCCGCACACAAACCTCAATTCAAAGCTAAAAAGAAGCAAGATCAGAAAAATAACTGAAAAAATTGGCTCCGAGTTAGGACACTTGGGGTGGTCAAAAAATTTTGTGACTATTGTCAAATGAAAGATCATAGTTGATAACATAAATTCCCACAGTTTCAAAAAAATCGATAAAAGGCGAAGAAAATTACGATTTTTGACCCGGAACTTATTTGGAGACCTAATAATTTTAATTATTTTCTTTCAAATGACAACTTCCAATTTCAAATCCAATTTGATATTCAATTTTCATCAGGCATTTGTGATTTTCAATTAAAAATTATAATTGAAAAATTATCGGCTACTACCGAGAACCTGTGATATAATATTTTATTTGAATTCTAGCCTCCCTACTGTAAAACTTCTTTCAACTTTCTGTAGCATTTTTCCAATTTTCATGTCATTTTTCAATTTTCCGTCACACTTTGGAAACTTTCTCGCGCCAACTTTAAACCTTTTGTCGCACTCTGTTAGTTTTTGGGTTAAGCTCCTCGAACTTTCGGCGCACTCTGTAAACTTTCTGTAGCAAACCTCTTTCGATTTTATGCCGAATTCTGTAAATTTTCTGAAGCATTTTGCAGAGTTTTTTCAGCAAAATGTAAATATTCTGTTGTACTCTCAAACTTTCCGGCGCATTTTGTCAAATTTCTGGCGCGTTTTCTATGAGCCCCTTTCCGTTTTTCGCCGTTTTTTTTTATTTTCTAAAAAGCCATTTTTCACATAGTACATTATCTCCCGGAACTTTCCAAACTTGACTTTCACCCGAAACATATCAAAAAGTTGCAATTTCTAGTAAAACCCACTATTTTTTATTGTTATAGCTCTCTAGGGTTCCCCAAAAATGTGTTCACTGAAAATTTATGTTTCAAATTTTTTGTGCTCCAAAATTTTTTGTCTGTCCTTTGTGTGCTTAGATGCTAAGAACACGAATCGAACAATGAATATTTAGAGAGTAGAACAGCTGGATTCTTGATTTTTGAGCACTTATGTATGTACCTCCTCTTTTCTTTGAAGAAACTCTGTAATTATTTTTATAATTTTTTTAAGAAAATTTAAGTTTGTAGCCTACATTTTCTACATTTTTTGAAACTTGGAAAAATAATTTCAAAAAAAATCTGGGTGCTCACATATATTAAAGTCTACATCGTATCAAAGGATGAAGGGCGTGGGGGAGTTTGAATTTTTAAATCGACAAAAAAATCCCTATTTTTCAAGCAGATTTTCAGATTGTAATACAAAAAATTATGACATTAAGAACTTTGGTGCTAGTTTTCTGTTCTTTGAGAAATGAAAAAATTTCTTCAAAAAAATTTTATTATCGTCATTTAGATCAATTTTGGGAAGCCTTATTTTTCAAGTTTAAAAATTTTTTAATTTTTTATATTGTTTCAAAATTTTCAGTGAAGTTTTAAAAGTTTATAAAGCTAATTTTTTAGAAATTTTCGCTGAAATTCAGACACAACGGGAAATTCGAAATTCTATTTTTTTTTAATTCCCGATTTTCGAAATTTCAGTTCACAAAAAAAAATGGCGGGAACTCGATTTTTAAATTAAAATTGATTTCTCGAAATTTCTGGCGGGAAATTCAAATTTTAAATTTCCTACCTACCTACCAGCCTACCTACCTACCTACTTACCTACCTACGTACGTGCCTACCTACCTCTTTTGGCGGGTTATTTAAAAATCCGATCAAAATCCCATCATTTCCAAACTTTTATTTTTTGAAAATTTTAATTTTCAAAACTTAAAATCTAATTTTTTAAATTTTCAAAGTTTTTATTCTTCAAACAAATTTTAGGGGGAGTTCAAAATTTATTTTATTATTTAACTTTGTATGCTCAAGTATTTTTGGCGCGAAATTCAAAATTTCCATAAGATTGGCAAAAATATATACTCAAAATTTATACTTTTGAATAATTTTGGCTCGAGATTGAAATTTTAAATTAAAAAAATTGGGGTGAAATAAAATTTGAAAATTTCAAGAAATATCAGATGGAATTTAAAAATTAAATTTTTCACCGGTGGGTAGGTAGGTAGGTAGGTAGGTAGTTAAAAAAATTAAAAAAAAATTTTTTTTCACGAATTTTCTGAAATTGAAAAACGAACTAAAAACTGAATCTTTTAGATTTCCGATCATCTTCAAAAATTTGGCTACTTTTGCCACGTCACATTGTCCCATGTAGTTCTTTACCTCTGCTCTGTCCGCCGCTTCGCTCATCTAATTTCCACGTAATTGGCGCAATTTGCACACTTCATCCCGCCCATCTTCTTTTTTTCTCTATTGTTTACACAAAATGCTCAGCTTCTATTTAGTCCAATGTCCGAAACATGTTTTTTGATTTGTGCAGCATTTAATGTTATTCATATCGTTCCGGTAGACAGAAAAAAAATTTGTTTTCCCAATTTTATTTTCAACCAAAAGTTCCTGTTTCCTATAGAAGGCTTATCCTATCAAAAAAGCCGATTATAGATTTTTGTTGAATGTTTTTCTTATATTCTGAGATCTTTGCAGTTTTGATTTTTTGAATCATTTATCGGAACACTTTTTATTCATTTTGTATAAGAACTTTGATTAGTTTTTTTCAGGGGATTTCGTGGGGCTTCTTTCTGATTATTATGAAGTTTTTTTTCTCATTTTAGCAAATAAAATTTTTAGTTGCTTTAATAGAATTAGAATTTTGGGATTTTATATTTAAAAAAAATTATATTTTTTTTTTATTTTTGGCAAAAAAATTTGGTTTTAAGTCGTTTGGAAAAAAACATTTTGAATTTTCTCTTCGCCGACCAATAAGTGATGCCGGGGGCGTGGCCAACGTCGCTGATTGGTCGGAACTGTTTTGTCTACTTTTTGAAGCAGGAAGTAAAATTTTTCTGTGTAGTTTTTGAGGAAAATATTTATCTTAAAGATACGAAAAACTTAAATTTTTTCAGCAGGTTAGTAGTAAATTTCCAGACAATTGGATTACAGGTGCTATTCCGGAAATACGTTTTTAGGGTTTTTTGAGTTTTTTAACCACAGAGTTAACTATAATTTTTAACATTGGGAGCTTTTTAGAATTTTTGAATTTTTGAAAAATCTTTAAAAATATTGTTTGAGCAAAAAAAGCTCAATAAAAGGTTTCAAAATGTTTTTGTATGCTGATCCATAGTGAAAAATTTTAGATCAAAAAAAAAATTCCTCTAAAAATTTTTTTTCCATCATTTTGCAAATATTTTTAAACATTATCAAAAAACTGAAAATCATTGAAAAAATTGGAGTTAAAAATTTGGGAATGAATCTGAAAAAAAAATCTCAAAAAAAAGAAGTTTTTTGTGATCCTTAGACACCTGTGGTGAACTCACTATCAGAAGTCACAATACTAAATACAAATTTATTAACAATTCCAAAAATAAACTTCCTAATTCTCACGCTCTCTTTCCCATGCATCATCACCTCTTTATCTTCTCAGAAGCCGTGACTTTTTCACTTTTGAATAGGTGCGAGCTCCGATCAAATTTTCCGTGCATCTTGTGACTTCACGTTGACCTCGAGGTTTCCGAAAAAATGTACTATTTCAAAAAAAAAAAGTTTTGCAGGCATTTTTTGTCTGGCATTCCACAGAAAAGCTTTCTGAAAAGGTAAACTCCAACTTCCCAGAAAATAGTTTTTTTTGAAATAATCCTTTAAAAAATTTCAAATATAATATTTTTCTGAAAATTTTTGAAACTTTTTTTAAGATGACAAGACTTTAGAATTGCTGAATTTCCGCCCGTTCGGCTTCTCCTCACAACTTCCAATTCTCAATTTCAATTCGTCACACTTTTTAATTTCGTATAAACATTTCAATTTTGGCGTTCGTTTATTCTCGGGGATTTATTTGACAAAAAATACTTGCTTTTTGTTATTTCGTCTTCTTATTGAACACTTAACATTTTAGGGATTCTCATTTTGCATTTAAAAAGTGATCCTTGAATATCAAATTTCTAGAAAATTTTTAAAATTCTCACTATCAGTTGCACGTTTTTCACATTTTTTGTAATTTGAATTTTTAAAGTTTTGAAAGTAAAAATTTTGCTAGTCCCTACCTACCTACCTACCTACCTACCTACCAATTTGATCCTGTCCCCACTTCTCCTGCCTAGTTATAATCCCTGGAACACTACTATATTTTTATTATTTCCAAAAAGATTTATAAGAACACATACTAGTTTATTTTCTCTTCTACTCCAATGATCACTAGCACACAAAAAATGAGTATATAAAAATAACAAAGTGTTTATATTGTCAATTTGACATATTAAACGGAGAATGTCTTGAGTTCCATGTTCCGGTGTAGGGGAACAACTCACTGATTATTGGCTCACTATTATTTGGGAGTTCACCTTAAAAATATAGGCGTTATCGATTGCATGAAATTACCTACCTACCTACCTACCTACTTTCTTTCCCCAAAACATTTAAAAATATCTTTTTGAAGCAACTTTACGGGCCCCCAACTAGTTTAAAAAATTCCTGAAATCATTCTTTCTGACGTTTCCTAAAATTCCAAGATAAGTCATCAAAATAAAATTCACTACTACATGTTATCAATAGAAAAATGATTCAAATAATGGCTAAAAATTGGAATACGTAGTAACATGAGTAACAGAAGACGCAGACACAAGGCAGTCTACCGGGTGTCACCGGAACTTTTTAGGGCATTTTGAGTCAGATGCTAATGGTCAAAGTTTAGACTTTTTCTATGTCCTCATTTGTTATATATATAAGCAACTATTTTAGAAGGTTTGGTGCCTTTTTGTGATCTCTGAAAAAACTGAAATTTATAAGTTTTTATGAAATTCAAAAAAAAAAAGTATTCAAAAAAAAAATTCCTAAATTTCTCTTAACTTCTTTAAAACTGATTAAAAAATAGAAAAAAAATGTCTCTATTTTGGCGCAATTTCGTTCAATTTTTATTTGAAAAATTAAAAAAAAAGAGAGTAGATTTTCAACACAAATTGTAATTTTTGAAAAATTCCGATTGTGTGAATTTGTGGGTATTTCATGTATGCACAATGTAAACAGGTAGGTAGGTAGGCAGGTAGGTAGGTAGGTAGGTAGGTAGGTAGTGTAGGATCAAAGTTGAGACAGAAACGGTGCAGTTACATAGTAGATGTAGGTCCTTTACTTGTAGGTGGAAGGTACGCGTAGGCCCGCAGGTAGGCGCCCTAAAGATTCTTGAGGCACACGTGCAGGCATGTAGGTATCTAGGTAGGCATAAGACCTAGGCAATGAACCTTTTGAACTTTTTATCCAATTTACATGCAATTACTTTGCAACAGCAAGAAAAAACCAAAACAAAATTGTAAAACAATTCAATCACTCCCTATCTCTCTTCCTTCTCCAAGTGATGCACACAAGACCAAAAGTCCTTCTCGTTTTCTACTTCATTTTCTTTTTTTTCTTTTTTTTTCTCCCTTTATTTTCCTCCGCCCATGCATACTTTAATGTTGACTGAGCCTCCCTTTACTCCGCCCCATATCTTGGGTCTCGCCTGATTTTTTATTCCATATTTGTCATAGTAACTATTTACTTGTCTTATATACTTTGCACTTTTAATTGATTTTTTTTAAATTTTTGGCAAAAAATTTTTTTTCAGAAAAATTCGCCGCCACAAAAAATGATTTTGCTATCACTGACGCTGGGCGTCGTCAACTGTTTTGTGGTGATCGGTAATTTGCTGGTTTTCTACGTGATTCTTACCAAAAAATCCCTTCAAACATCAACGAACCACTTGGTTTTGTCACTGACAATTAGTGATCTACTTCTTGGAATCCTTATTCTTCCATTTGCTATTATTCAGGTAAAGCGACTGAAAATAGGAAAAATTACGTCAAAAAAAGAAGAAAAAAAAAAGGAAAAGCTCATGCGGGGAGGTCGAACCCTGGTCTTGTGCGCCATGAGCAAGCCTCTACCCGGCTGAGCTGGTGGTGCAGGGCGCCCCTGCGCCCCAGCGACAAGTAGCTCAACTGGGTACGCGGATGCCTATGGCGCACGAGACCAGGGCTCGACCCCGGTGTGCATTGTTTTCGTTTTCCTCCTTTTATAGACAACTAGGCAGGCAGACAGGCATAAAAAATCGAATGTATTTGAAAAAACCGAAAAAAAAAACCATTAAAAATTAAACACTTAAACGAAAAAAGTTGCAAAACCCATTCTTGGGAAAAAAATCTATTTTTTTAAATAAAAATCCAAAAAAACTAAAAAAAATCCCATAATTGCAAAAAAAAACAAATTGGGCCATTTTGCAAAAAATTTTGTAGGCACGCAAGTAGGCACATAGGTAGGCACGCAGATACGCAGGTAGGCAACCGTACAGCACATTGGAAGACTTTTCATATTACAGGTATAGGCGTAGGTAGGCATACTGGCAGGTATACCTTCAGGCATCTAAAAAGAAACCTTTCAGGAACACTCAAATGAATGGATTTTCGGTCACTTTGGATGCAGACTCTGGCTCTCCGTAGATGTCTTCCTATCAACTGCATCGATTTATAATCTCCTTGCAATTTCATTTGACCGATATATGGCTGTCCGTCAGCCAATCAAATACCCAATCATCTCCTCCACCAAGTATGTTCCCCCCCCCCCCCCCCCTCAACAATAATTCTCCAATTCCAAATTGCTCAGAGTGGTCCGACTAATGACGTTCCTCGTCTGGTTCTGCTCCCTACTTCTGGCTGTCATACTCTTCGTGCTCCTCACCCTAAATGCTCATGACTCGGAGCCAACGAAAGATTGTCAACCCACATCTCTCCCGTCAATGTATATCATATTTTCGGCGATGGCCTCGTTCATTGTGCCTGCATTTGTGATGGTTATACTGAATGTCAGAATATTTCAAACGGTCCTACATACGTCGAGGACTATGACCGTTAAGTCGAAGAATGGCTCGTTGAGGGTGCACAGGAGGAAGGAACCGATTATTCCTGTTAAAGTGAGCATTTTTTTTGGATTTTTAATTGAAAATTTGGAATTTGGAAACATTTTGAAAAAAATTTGAAATTTTTTTTAAAAATTTTTTTGCCAAAGTTCTTCTGTAAAAAAAAGAGAAATAACTAAAAATTATCAAACAAATCCAAAAAAAAAACATAAATTAAGCCCAGAGGCCTCCTCTCGCCTCCTCTCGTTATTTGTGAATCGTTATTTTGAAGAAAAAATAATTGAAAACTAATGACACTTTAACAGGCCGTAACTCGGTCAGTTGTTGAGACATAAAAAAAGTTAATATACCATTTTGTAGCCGAAGAAATTTGAAATTATTTGTCTGTTAGAAACTGTTCCAAAAATTAAAATAAACAAAGATATAAGGCGCCAAAATTAAGTAGTTTCCAAAAAATTTTGGTCGAACCTCCATCGATGTCGGATGCTATTTTTTGGTGAAATTTCGATTTTGATGAAATTTTATGAAGATTCCTTTAAGCTAAATTTTATATAGTATCGGTGAAATATCAATTTTATAAATTACCATGAAAAATTATTTGAAAAATGATAAAAAATTTAACAAAAATCGACGCTTAAATCGGGAAAAAATTATTCAGAAAAAGTTAAATGGGAGAGTTTACCGAACTAGGTCAAATCTACCCTAGATTTGGCCGAGCCAAATCTGGGGTAGATTTACGGCGCGTTGCGTGTCGCGTCGCGGCTCGATTTTAGTTGTAAAACTAAATGTATTTGTCCGTGTGGTGTACACGACTTTCTCACTCATTGTCCGGCGGGCGATTGTCAATGGAGCGCGAAAAAATCAATGAGGAAGGTCAGAAGCCCGTGCAAATTTTCAAAAAATATTTTTCCGCTGTTTGTGCGCTAACACTCTTTGGAGATCAAACCCAGCACCACCCACGTTTATTCCCAGCAAAATGTCCACCTATCAACCCTCCCATTTCCAGAAACACGATAAATACGAGACCCGTTTGAGCCACGAAGAAGAATGCGTGGGCTCTCCATCAAAAGAAGTCATCGACCCGATTCCGGTGGTAGCAGTCGTCGAAAAACATCACAAAAGCTCGGCAGTGGATGCACCCGCGATCCGCTCATTTCTCACGCACACTGTGGTTTTTGGAGTTTTGGAAGCCAAAAAGACCAACATCATCAATCACATCACACAGTTAGTTTTTTGTTTTTTTTACTTAAAGCTTCAACATTTTCACTTAAAACAAAAAAAAAGCAAGTCGAATATTTTGAGTATTTTGGTTCGAAAACATGTTAGGGACCCCCCTATTTAAAATATACAGATGGTGGCGGAGAAGCACGGTTCGGTCGCCGAATCCGAGTACCAGGTAACTAGTGTGAAATCGTAAACGCTTCGTTTTTTTTTTTGGAAAATTAACAATATTTTCCGCATACTGTACGTACTTTTGTCGTAACTTTTTTTCGCACACACGCACAGACACAAAACTCGCCTATCTGCCTGCCTGCGTGCCTATCGCCAAAATTTAGCTAACGATGGAACAGAGTTTAATGCAAATATCACAAGGTAGGCAGGCATGTAGGCAGGCTCGTAGGCATCAGGTAGGTATTGTACCTACCTATCACATAAGGCTTTCAGGAAAATACTAGGAAAAATTACCTGTTGTAGTGCAAAAATCATGCAACTTTATCAAAAATTGCCAATTTTTAGGCTTGTTAAATTGCTTTTTGAAAAATCTTTTCTATAGATTTTTTTATAGTTTTTAGAATGTGTTTTTTTCAGAATTAAAAATATAAGCCTTAAAATGCTTCAAAAAAATTTGCCTACGCCTAAAAAATTTAAAACTACTTAAAACATACAAATTTGAAACAATTCCACAAACTTTGGATTCGCTTTTAAAAAAATTTCAGATTGGAAATTCCAGGAGTATTTAAAAAAAAATTTTTTTTGGAACATTTTGTTTTTAGGAAAACTTTTTTCAAAAAAAAAAGCTAATTTTTTTAACAACATTTTTCTCAAAATTTCAAAAAAAAAGTCTTCCTTAAAAATTGAAAGTTTAAAAAATCTGTTAAAATACTGTATTTGAAAAAATTTTGAAATTCCGTTTCTTTTTTTTGTTAAAAATTTTTCATTAATATTTTGATAAAAAATTAGTAAAAAGTGCACTGAGAAGTTAAACTTTTTTTTTTCAAAATTATACTCTTTCAGGAAAAAACAAAAATAGGCAAATTTTAAATTTTTTTTGCCTATTGGAAAATTTTTAAATCGCCTAAAAATTATCAAACTCTGTGAAAAAAAAAATTATCAACACCGCTTGAAACCTTTGTGAATCTATAGTTTTTTTATTTTAAATTTTTTTTGTTTGAAAGAAATCGTACCCTAATTCCAAAACTTTTCAGAAAAAAATGTATGCGACGCTCTCTTCGAACGGAAATCCGAGTAGCTCGAACAACCGGAATCGTCGTAGCGGCCTTCATTGTCTGCTGGATCCCATTTACAACAATATATGTACTCCAAGCCTATGCAGTATGTACAGTTGCCGCCGGGTGCATTCCAGCTTCACTTTTCACGACAGCTTTTTGGCTGGGCTACTCCAATTCAGCAGTCAATCCAATTCTCTACGCAGCGTTCTCTCGAGACTTTCGAATTGCTCTCAAGAGATTATTCTTTCAGAAGCCAAAATTTTGATTATTTTCATTTCTAGCAGTTCAGTAATAATTGTTCAAAAGTATTGTTGGATGCTTTTTGGAAAAAAATCCAATTTTTCTGAAATTCAATTGTATGTATTTCCCTCATTTTTAATGTTTTTTTTTCAATGTTTTGCTTGTTTTCCTCCCTTCTCCATATATGTTGCCAAAATGCCACAATGCCAAAATTGTTCTCCACTCGGGTTTCTCCATTATCACGAGTTGTACAAGTTCTTTCAAATCTCAAACAATGCACTTTATATTAATGAAAATTGAATAATAATAAATAGTAAAATTAATTAGTTATGTTTTGGAATTTGTTCATAGAATCAGTTTTTGAACCCGTACTGATACTCGAGAAACTGCTTCTCCTCTTCGTTGTCCTGCTGATGGCCGATTTCGATTTCCTGGAAAAAATTCCTAAATTTAAATTTTCGAATGTTTGCACAAAAAATCATTAATGCTTTTGCCAGAAATTTCCAAATTTTCCAAAAAAAAAAAAAATTTCAAGCAATTTTTTGTAGCAAAAAAATATAAAATTCCCGATTTTTCAAAAGTTTTTTGTGCCATTTTTCAATAAAAAAAAATTTTTTTCAAAAAAAACTGATTTTTTTGTTTGGATGGAAATTTTGAGGCTAAGAAATTATGATTTTCAGAAAGTTAAAAAAAAAGCCGCTCTAAAAACTTCCGGCAAACGGCAAACCTGCAGTTTGCCGGAATTTAAAATTTCTGGCAAACTGGCAAACCGGTAAGTTGCCGCAATTGAAAATTTCCGGCAAATCGATAAATCGGCTATTTGCCGGAATTGAAAACTACCGGCAAATCTGCAAACTGGAAATTTGCCGGAATTGAAAATTTCCTGTAAATCTGCAAACCGGCAGTTTGCCGGAATTGAAAATTTCTGGCAATTTGGCAAACCGGCAGTTTGCCGGAATTGAAAATTTCTGGCAAATCTGCAAACTGGAAATTTGTCGGAATTGAAAATTTCCAGCAATTTACCATTCATCGACATCGATCACCATCGATTTTTTTTTCAAACTTTCACAACAAAAGGGCCAAATTGGTCAGAAGTTCTAGGTTTTTTAGGACGTAGTTTTTCAAATGAAACTTTAGAGTTTTTTTAGTACTTGACACCGAAAACCCTGCTAACCTTCCTCCGGACTGCAAATTTCTCCTGTCGATTCTTGTTTCCACAGCAAAAAGTGAGACAAATTGTGAATAGACCAATGCCAAGAACGCCAAGAACTGCAATAAACCAGGCGGCACTTCTCAGAGAGTCCTCTTTTAATCGATTTGCATAATCTCGATTTAAAGTTTTAATCGGGAGGAATACGGATTCACTTCTTCTTGGCCCGTCTTTTGCAATTCCTTGCATAAAATATTTCTGGTCTTCTTTTAGGTCTGAAAAGCTTTTGGTTAATTTGGGAACTTACAATTTTTTGTGGGTTTCCGGAAATTTACCAAAAATTTATTGGTTCGGCAATATTTGCAATGGTTTAAAGTAATTTTGGCAGGAAATTCAAATTTTCTGGGAGAAATATAGCCGAAAAATTCAAATTTGTTTCTAAAAAATAATTTTGACTGAAAAGTTTTTTTTTAATTTTGGCGGAAAATTCAAATTTTGCAAAACAAATTTGGCGGGAAATTTAAATTGTATGAAAATTTAATTACTGCGGGAACTACAAATTTTCTGGGAAAACATATTGGCGGGCAATTCAAATTTGTTTCTAAAAAATAATTTGTCGGAAAATTCAAATTTGAAATTGTTTTGTTAATTGGCAGAAATTTTTATTTGAAATAACGTAATTAAAATAGATACCTATTTAAAAAGTGCCTTATTTCGGTTTGATCTACGTTGATCTACAAAAAATGCGGGAGAAGAGACGCAGAGTTCTCATCTGATTTTGTATGGTTAAGAACGTGCTGACGTCCTATTTTTTGGGCAAAAAATCCCGCATTTTTGTAGATCAAACCATAATGGAACAGCACCTGGCACCACGTGAAAGTGCTGTCAATTTACATTCCAGTGCAAATTTTTCTAATCGGCAAATTCTGCAAATTAGCCAAGAAACCCACTTCGTATTGTAATCTCCGTATATGGAAGATATATAATCTCGGACTGGAACCATGTTTTTGAGCTTTCAGCCGTGTAATTAACAAAAAATGCAGCTCCGGGCATCTTCCACACGCTATGATTATTTGGTTGCCACTCGACGACAAATGAGTCCAACGAAATATTTTTTACACGGAAGATTGGAGCATCGGGGACTGCAAATTGGAGCATTTTTCAGGCAATTTTTCTTTCGGGAAACGCTTACTTCTAGCAGGCCATGTTCTGACAGGTCTCAATGTAACTGGGCCTTCTCCGGCCCGGGTCTCGGCCCAAACCGATACCTTGTAGCCGGTATCTGGCTCACTTTTCTCGTGGAGATAGTGTTTTTGTCGATGAATTACGTATGTCTCCTCGGTTTCGTCTGTAGAATTGTGATTTTTAGATAGGTACAAAAATGCCTGCCTGCTTGCCAAAAACCTGCAGCTGAAATTAGGGATATTCACGATTTCAAATTTTTCACAAACATTTTTTTTTCAATTTTTTGACTAGTCAACTAAAATAATAAGAAAAATAAAATATGTGGTAGGTAGGCACGTAGGCATGCGGTAGGCACGAAGTAGGCTTCTCTCACTTTTCTCATTCTGGAATGAAATGAAATATCCTCGAATTCGGCCGTTCGGCTGTAGAGGAGCATCCCATTGAAGCAGGATTGCTGTCGACCCAACTGAATATACACGGAGGTTGTGAACTTTTCCGGGAGCTGAAAAGTGTAGTTTGTAGTTTGGGCTATGAATTTAGAAATAATGCGCAGCCGACACCAATCAGAATTCGGCATTCCGGCAAAGCGGCGAAGCGGCCGACACTTTGCGGGTTGCTGCGGCCGACACCTTACGGGTTGTAGCGGCCGACACCTTGCGGGTTGTTGCGGCCGACACGTTACGGGTTGTAGCGGCCGACACCTTACGGGTTGTAGCGGCCGACACTTTGCAGGTTGTTGCGGCCGACACCTTGCGGATCTAGTTTCAAATTTTGTGTCGTCTGCATATCTGCTCATGAATACTTACGTCCTTCAGGCATCGCAAACGAGACATAATCACTCGGGGCACTTCTGAGCCTCTTGTTTCGAGTTCGAATATGCGCACTGTAGTTGGTGACGGCGTGGAAGGAATTTATAACCTAGAATTTGAAAAAAAAAATTTTTTGGGAAATTTTGATTTTTTTGATAACACGTGGTTTCAGGCTGCCCCGTCACGGTTTGATCTACAAAAAATGCGGGAATTTTTAGCCCAAAAATATGTGACGTCAGCACGTTCTTAACCATGCAAAACTGGTTGAGAACTCTGCGTCTCTTCTCCCGCATTTTTTGTAGATCAACGTAGATCAAACCGAAATGAGACACTCTGACACCACGCGGGCTCAAGCAATAACCCACCTTATAAGTTGAGTTGGCCGGGATTTTGATTGAATACTTCCTGATAGTGTTCTCCGCCTTCCAATATTCAATCTCATAGCCCACAAAATGTCCATTTACAGTGTTGGCGTCTACTGGATTCCACGTGAAATTGATCGTGGTGAAATTGATTTGAGTGTCGATGTGGAAGTCACGTGGTGCTTCATCAGGCACTGAAATTTGACATAAACCAGAAAAAAACAGGAATAAATATAAATTTACCATCTTCTCCAGACCATCCATGATGTATCTCCGGTTCAACTATGCTAGGACCCACTGAATTTACAGATTGCACTTGGATCAGGTACTTCCGGAATGTTGGCTGATCCCGGATTATTGTAAAGTTCTGGAAGTTTCCCATTATAGTATCAGGAGCAACCCGGAGCTCACCGCCAACGAGTCTTCCACCAAAAACTCGGTCCATCCATGGATCGGTTCATCCAGCTTATACCTGACCAAGTACTGCATATTCGGAGCATTCCAGTAGTACCTATCCAGGGGCTTCCATGAAATGACTAGGTTATCCGGTTCGGTTCCTTCTCCTTTGACTCCTGTGGGGTTTGTATATGGGAATGAGGGACGTGTCTGACAGGTTAGCCAATCTTCTTTCGGCTGCCCGTCGATTTTCATGTCGGATCTTCCGTGCGAGTTGACGGCGACAACTCGGAATGTATAGTTGACCCAGGGAGTCAGTGTGATGTCGACCTCGAAGGTTTCCTTGTTCACATTTACTTCCTCATTTATAACCTCCCATTCGTTCTGCAAAACCAAGAGAGGTCTAGAAATTCATTTCGTGCTTGCCTGGTGCCTGCCTTGTGCCTACACGCTTGACTTGTACCTACTTTAAGCCTCCCTCGTAGCGACGCCTGCCTGCCTAATGCCTAAGCCAATTTTGTGTCTTCGAGGCGTCTTGCGCCCACCTTGTGCCAATATGTGTACCTACGACACATTTGTGTCTACTTGCTTGCCGTCAAAGGTACTGAGGCCTCAACGGTACCTACGCCTACCTTCTGCCTGCATTATATTTATTTTCTTATGCCTACTTTGCTTCTACGCGCAAAGTCTCGTACGAGCAGACGCTTCTATGCCTGCCTAGTGCCTACGCCTACTGTATTTTCATCTAGCCGGCCATGTGCCTATCCACGTGCCTACTCTTGCCTACTTATGGTATTCTTGTGCCTACGCCTACCTTGTGCCTAACCCCTTACCTTTTTAAAATCAGTGAACATTTCCACAATATACTTCTTTATCGAATCGCCGTGATCAGAAGCCGCGACCCATTTTACAGTGGCCTTGCGCTCTGAGCAGTGAGCCGTTTCCACTACTGGGTGAGCGGGGACGTCTGAAAGAATATTCATAGTTGCCTGCCTACCTATACCTGTGCCTAACCTTTCACAATCAACTGCATAGACGCCAGCTTCACATCGACGTCAGTAATCGCCGCACAATCTATAATTCCTGAGTGCCGTCCTCTCACAGATCGGAAGCGGAGACGGTCGGGCAGAATTCTAGAAAGAGCTCAATTTATTATTTTTAAGCTTCAGTTTTTCAGGCTTCTCATACTCATAATATTGTGACTCGGTGAGCACTTTTCCATTGATAGTCCATTGATATCTGATAGGAAGACGTGGATCGGCGACGGCTTCACAGAACACTTCAGCCGTCTCCCCGGCTTCTAGAATCAGGCGTTTGGGTGTTGGAATGCGAACAAAGTATGTGGGCTCTGAAAATAGAAACTTTGTGATTCATCTGACAAAAAGATTGTTTTTGTTTCAATTTGATAAAGAAAGATAAGCGGTTTGTTTATTCAGCAGGTTTCCGCTCGTACTTTGAATTTTAACGCGCAGCCGACATCGATCCGGGTTCGCTTCTCCGCTAAGGCGAAGCAGTCGACGCTAGGCGGGTTGTAGCGAGCCAATGACTTGCCAGTTTGCAGCAGCCGACACTTTGGGGGTTTGTAGCAACCGGCGTTTCAGAGGGTTCTACCGACACTTTATGACTCATTGCAGCCGACGCTTAGCGGGTTAGTCCCCGCAGCGGACGCTATGCGGGGGTGGAGTGCCCGACGTTTCGTGGGTTGTTGCAGCTGGCACATTACAGCGGCCGACACTTCCCGGGTTCCTTTAAATAAACTTACTGAAGACTTGCAGCCGGTTAGTTGCTCGATTAATTCCATACTTGTTGCTAACATTGCAATAATAGAGTCCCTCGTCTGCACTATTCACATCATAAACCATAAATGTATGATTAGGGAAGAGCTGAAATAAATTGAGGTGTTTTTGTTGGGGAGAAATGTACAATTTTTGCGTTATCACTTGATTGATAACAGCAACAAAAAACAAGACATTTGCTGGTTAAAAGAACGGCTTTTTTAAAATTTTCATTGGCAAATAGTCGAGGTTTTGCAATGATTCTGGGTTACCCTTTTCGGCCTTGTGGTAAGTTTTTTTTATACAGTAGGTATTCAGTCAATTGTGCCTACCTGCCTACATTGTGCCTACACAATTACTTGTTGCCAAAATGAGCTAGAATCTTTTCTCATAGCTAAAATTCTTTTATGGTTTAAAAAAATGTGCGAAATGTAAATAGTAGGGTATACATAGGCATGCAGACAGGCAGGCAGGCACAAAATAGGCACGTAGGTTTGAGCCCGCCTAACATGGAAAAAGGTTAGGCTTAAGCTTAGGATTAGGCTTAGGCTTAGGCTTTAGATCAGGAATAGGCTCACGCTTGGCTTAGGCTTGATTTTTTGCTAATGGTTTTAGACGTTGGCCTGTAGACTTATAGTTAGGCTTTGAATCTGTCATACATAGATACGGAAAAATTTGGAAAAAAACTCTTTTTTTTTAATTTTTGGCATAGTAAAAATTTGGGTTTTTTTCGACAAACCCCGTTGAAAATTATCAAAAACAAATTTTTTGAGATCCTCATATCATCTTCCTTGCTGTCTTGATCCTGATTTCTCATGCTTTATCCTCCCCATTGGACTATCCCGAAGAGCCCGAAACTTCAGAGGTAACTCCCCAGGAACCTCTGAGCAAGATTGTATTTGTCAATGATCTACCACCAGGGGAAACTGTGCAATTTGATTTTGCGAAAGGCGTTTCGGTGAGACAATTTAGCATGTTGTTTTCTTAATTCATAAAACTTATTCTCAGGTCTATGTATCTTCTTCGCGAGAATCTGAAGCCGAAATTTATGAAGAGAAAATTCAAATTCTGAGGCCAAATTCCGAGGAAAGCTTTCAAAAAATGACAGACGCCGGGATGAATGTAAATAGTGATACTGGAGAGATAAAGCCAGTATTTAAGCAAGAATTTCAAATTTCTATTCGAAATAATAATGCACAAAGAGCAAGTTTCAAGAATCCAGGGATCATTTATTTTCTGCAAGAGTCTGATGAAAAACACGGTGAGTTTGCGGGCGACGTTTCACGGGTTTCTGCAAACGAGGCTTATTGGGATGTTTGTGATCGCCGCTTTGTAGGTTAACGCATGCGACACCTCGCGGGTTCCTGCGGCAGACGCTCCACGGGTACCTGCGGCCGACGGTAGACGGGTTCTCTACCACCGACGTTATTTGGATTTTTGCGGCAGACGCTTTGTATGTTTCTGCTAGAGCTCCGGGGCCTCACGCCGACGCCGTGAGCCGCTCGGTGTGCGCAACGTGGTGCGAAAAGGTAGTTTTTGGAAGCGGCCGACACGTTTGGGGTTCCGCGCCGCACTATACATGCGGCGTGGGTGACGCCGTGAGGCCGGCGGAGGCACCGTTGCGGTGACCTCATGGGAGCCCTAGTTTCTGCGACCGACGCTTCACGGGGTTTTGCAACTGGCCTTTCTTGGATTGCTGCAGCCGACGCTTCCCGGGTTGAAAAATAATTATTTTCAGTGAGCACAGTCTACGAGTCATCTGCTACAGAGAAGCGTAACATTTTTGTTCAATCCGACAATATTGACACTCGCTATGTCACCGTGCTAAATCCATCAGGAGCCGTCAAAATTTGGGACATTCATCATATTGATGGGGTGATTTTTCAAATATTAATGTTGAGATATACAGGTGTAATACAAGTTTTGACAATTTCAGTTAACTGCTCTCACGGTGTCTGCCGGTGGTCTTCAGGAAGCGAAAAGCACATCGTTCACTATTCATGATATTGGGTAAGCTATAGTTGCTCCAGCTACAGTACTCCTACAGTATCCTTAATACTTTTTTTTCAGTAAAGGTGCAGCTCACACTGGAGCACCACTGTATTTTGCTGAGCCAGTTCTCACATTCCATAAGCAATTGTCCATCTTTGCCGGGTCTTCATTTGAAGTTACAGTCAAAGGTGTCGATGGTAAGTAGTCCCACTATTCAACTCAGTTATCAGCTTATTTTCAGTCCCAACAAAAGCCCTGATACCTATGACATGGTCTGACTGGTCGCTAGCAATGTCTCCAAACTACATGCTACGTACGGAGTCAAAATCATTCAAGTACATTTTTAACGCGACAGCTGAAAACTCACAGTTTGATTTATGGGTATTAATGTATTAACTGTTTTAGCATTTACTGAAAAATATCAAAATTTCAGCTGTTCGGAGAACTAGCCGAAGATAGCTCACTACAAGTTTCATATGACGGGATAGAAGGAGCCGGAAGTGAAAGTTTTCGGAAGAGGGATCTGCAGAGCACGTACAAAAATGTAAAGGGACAAACGGTTACAGTTGAGTATCATAGAGGAGAGCATGATGTGACGGAAGGAGTTCTGGTTCGAGTGGAGTGTTCTCGTAAGTTATAGGCCTTCTGTGCCTACCTACCTATAAAGCATTTTTAACTTGTCTTGAAGTTATGCCTATTTTTCGCCTACCTACCTAGGTACCTAAATGGCTGGCTTTGAGGTAGGCGTAGCTTGCCTGTCTGGGATGTCTATTTGTGTGCTTGCCTTAAAAACTGTCAATTTGTACACGGCAGGCACAGCTTGAAGGAATGCCTAAATGCTTACCTAGGGCACTGCAAATTCATATCAACTACCTACTTTGTGCCTAGGCGTAATCTGTTTCGAAAAAAAAGTTCCTAGATAGGTGCCTACATGCCTTTGCGCCTTCTATGGCTTTTTTCGTGCCTTAAAATCATTAATTACTCGCCTCATCGGCATGCTTAATTTTTGCCTACAAGCTTACTTTCCTACAGTGTACCTAACGCCTACATAAAATAGACCTACCTTAACCTGAAAGAATGCCTACATGGTGCCTAGCCTACTTGCCTACAATATAACTCGCTTTTAAATTTTCCTACAAAGTAGGCATAGTCAGCCTTAAGTGAGTACAAACCGGCTTACCTACAAGGTAAGCGCCTACCTACAACAGACCTATATGCCTACAAAGCAGGTTTAATTTGCCTTTTAAAAATAATTTCTTGCATGTCTGCAAGTGTTGCGTAGCTTGTTTCAAGGCACGCCTATTTGAATGCCTACGAGGTAAGCATATGCTTGAAGAAATGCCTACCTATGTGCCTACAAGCCCTGAAACCTACGAATACCTAGAAACCTACCTAGAAACCTGCCTACCTACACGGCATGCGCCAACCTACAAGGCAGCCATAACTCGCCTAGAAAAATGCCTACTTGGGTGCCTACAAACCTAACTAAATAGTTCCACGACTACTCTCGTAGGCAGGCGGGTAGGCTCTTCTGTACCTACTATTTTCTAGATTAAACTCTCTATTAAACTTTCTATATTTTCAGAATCATCTTCCACAATTATTTTGCACATTGCGTTTTTGGCAGTTTTCCTTCAACGGCTACTCTAAATTTGAAATTTTTCCACAAATTTTCAAATTTCCCTCATTCTCTTTTAGTTTCAATAAACCTTCTACCTTATTTTTCCCCTCTACAACTTGAAGCGGTCGATCATCCGCATCAACCCATCGAACCATTGCCTCAGGAGCAGCATCCACGTCACAATCCAGGACTACTGTAGAATGGAGCACCACTTTCCAGTGACGAGCCGCCGGCATCCGGAAGAACGGTGCATGAGCTAGAGAAAATTTGCTGTGCTATAGAGATTCTAGAAACTATTCTTAAACAAACCTCTAACATGAACAAAAGCATTCGCAAAAACATATCCCAACGGATTGCTAGCATTGCATTGGTAGACTCCAGTATCCAGGTCATGATTCAAATTTCTGACGCGTAAAATTCTACCGTGATCGAGTAGAACCCTTCGGGAATCTTCTGCCAATTCGTGTAGAAATTTTCCATTCATACTCCAGGTTATGATTGGAGTCGGCTGGCCACCAGCAAGACATTCAAGTTCACCCGTACTTTCTTCTGGTAGGGAAATATCACGAGGTGGGTCGAACTCCCAGAATGGAGCGGCTGGAATTAATTTTGTAGCACACATTTTATTTAAAATATTCACATAGATTTTGTTATTTTCAATCTAACATGAAAGAGCCTACCTGCCTGACTCTGAAAGTCGAAGCCTACGGAGTTTAAGCCGAATTTTGGAACCAGAGCTTACAAAACTTAGCGTGAAAGAGTTTAAAACTACCGGATGAAGCCTAAAAATGAAGCTCAGAGTACCTGAACCTCATAAACCGGAGTATAAACCTAACAGTCCAAGCTTGAAAGCCCAAATGGAAGTCTGAAGGGGCCTTAGGAAAACATCTTAAGACTGAAAGCCTTAGCCGGATAATTTTGACCAAAGAAACTATGTATAAGCTTAAGCTTGAGTAGTCTTCACTCAGAAATCTAAGCCTGATGAAAAACACCTAAGCCTAAGTTTAAGACACAGTCTAAACCTTAGCCTTGGCCTAAGCATAAGCCTAAGCTTAAGCATACGCCTACGCCTAAGCCTAAGCCTAAGCCTACGTCTAAGCCTGAGCATAGTCCTAAGCCTAAGCCTACGTCTAAGCCTGAGGCCCAAAGCCCAAATCCAACTCACCCATAACTCGAACATTAACTGTATGAACCAAATGCCGGCCTCTGCACTCATACGCCCCCGCATCATCGGGATGAACATTCTCAACAATCAAGGATCTACCGAAATCGCTTTCATGAGATGTCAAATCCTTGATTCTAGATTTTGGAAGCTCTCCATCAATTTTTGACCAGAAAATTGTCGGAAGAGGTCTCCCGCCAAATATGCACTGAAGCTTCAGTTGACCTCCAGCTCGAACGGTTACTTCACTAGGACTAACTGACATCTTTTTTACAGGATGAGATTTATCTGAAATAAAATTTTAAATGGTCAAAGGCTTCCAAAAAAGAATGGAATACCTTGACTAGGTTCAATATCCAACTGTATCCGGTCTCCAGATCGATATTCTCCTCTGAGTACGGGCGATGTCGCAGCACATTCGTATACCAGAGTCGCTTTTCCGTCTGATAGCTCAACGGAGGAAAAGTGAAGATGACCTTCGTTATCGACAGTTATGTGTCGGCTCCGGATAGTTTCGATTACGGAGGAATCGTCTAGGGATCTGGAAGAGAAATGTTCAATAGTTAACCTTTTGCCGAAAAATTCGGCAAATCGGCAACTTGCCGGTTTGCCGATTTGCCGACAATTTTCTTTTCCGGCAATTTGCCGATTTGCTGAAAATTTCAATTCCGATAGTTTGCCGATTTGCCGGAAACTTCAATTCCGACAATTTGCCGATTTGCCGGAAATTTCAATATTGGCAAATTGCCGGTTTACCGGTTTGCCGGAAATTTCAATTCTGGCAATTTGCCGATTTGCCGGAAATTTTCGTTTCCGGCAATTTGCCGATTTGCTGAAAATTTCAATTCCGATAGTTTGCCGATTTGCCGGAAACTTCAATTCCGACAATTTGCCAATTTGCCGAAAATTTCAACTCCATTAATTTACCGGTTTGCCGGAAATTTCAATTCTGGCAATTTGCCGATTTGCCGGAAATTTTCGTTTCCGGCAATTTGCCGATTTGCTGGAAATTTCAATTCCGATAGTTTGCCGATTTGCCGGAAACTTCAATTCCGACAATTTGCCGATTTGCCGGAAATTTCAATATTGGCAAATTGCCGGTTTACCGGTTTGCCGGAAATTTCAATTCCGACAATTTGCCGAAAATTTCAACTCCATTAATTTACCGATTTTCCAGAAATTTCAATTCTGGCAATTTGCCGATTTGCCGGAAATTTTCGTTTCCGGCAATTTGCCGATTTGCCGACAATTTCAATTCCGACAGTTCGCCAATTTTCCGGAAATTTCAATTCCGACGATTTGTCGATTTGCAGGAAATTTCAATTCCAGCAGTTGGCTGATTTGCCGGAAATTTGATTTCCGACAATTTGCCGATTTACCGGAAATTTCAATTCCGACAATTTGCCGATTTGCCGAAAATTTCAATTCCGGCAATTTGCCGATTTGCCGGAAATTTGATTTCCGACAATTTGCCAATTTGCCGAAAATTTCAATTCCGGCAATATGCCGATTTGCCGGAAATTTCAATTCCGACAATTTGCCAATTTTCCGGGAATTGCAATTCCCACAATTCACCGATTTCCCGGAACTTTCAATTCTGGCAATTCGCCGATTTGCCAGAAATTTAATTTCGGCAATTTGCCGATTTGCCGGAAGTTTCGACGTATTTTTTTTTACACAAAAAAACGTGCAATTTTACGAATCTCCCAAATTTTTTGTTTTTGTTAAAATTTTGGAAAACTTCAATTCTGTGTTTTTAAGAAATTTTGCCTATTCCCTTACCTATAAAGCCAGACAATTTTCGGATCAGGTGTGCCACGTGGCGGTGTGCAATTCAACGTCAGCGACTCTCCTTCCTTCACTCTCAATAGTTTAACATCCCGTTTTGGAAAGTGTTCCAGTGCTGGAAATAATTAATTTTCTCGATAACACGTGGTGTCAGGCTGTCCCATTACGGTTTGATCTAAAAAACGCGGAAATTTTTAGTCCAAAAATTGTGACGTCAGCGAAATCAGTTGATAACCCTGCGTCTCTTCTCCCGCATTTTTTGTAGATCAACGTAGATCAAGCCGAAATGAAACGCTCTGACACCACATTCGATAAAACATATCATTTTCTTTTTTCTTTTTTCTCCCCTTCCCTTTTTATAATAATCAACATGTGGTGGTGGGTGGTCTTGATTAAATCCGTCCCCATTCACTAATTAGCACCTTGGCGAGCTAAAAGGGGGCAAAAAGAGCACTCGAGTGCTCATTGAGCCAAATTCAAAACAAACACATTATTATTATTATTAGCATAATTCTTATTATTTATTGATTGATACTGGAAGTTGTTGAAAAAATGGCTTCAAAACTGAATTTTAATTTTTCCAAATTTTGAAAAGTTTTAAATTTGAATTTCCCACCAAAATTTCTGGCAAAAATTGAGTTAAAATTCCACACCAAATTTCGTTAGAAACTAAAAAATTGAATTTTAACTTCCCGCAGAATTTTTTTTAATATTCAAATTTTAACATTCTCAGGGCATTTTCCATGCTGAAAATAATCCAATGTGTTCTGGAAAAATTAACGTTTTTTATTCCTATTTTTTTATGCGCCAAAATAATTTTTTCACAAAATTGTTCAAAAAATAAAATTCGACTTTCCCACCAGTATTTTAAAATTCTAAAAATCATCTAAAAACTAACATCCAAGCCTCAAATGCATTTTGTTCGAAAGTGCTGTTCCAAATATATTCGATGCGAAACATTGATAATATCTGCAATATTTTTTGGTTTTTTTTTCCAAAAATCTGAATTTCTCACCCTTGATGACTAGCATGAGGTTTTGTAAAAACAATTGATCCAGATTGACTTTCTTTTTCCCAAAGAACATCTTCGGAATCAATGACGAATGGCTCACCGTCTTTGAGCCAGGAGTATCTGGAAATAGAGTTGATAAATGCCTGCCTACATACCTACCTAATTACCTGCCCTAAATAGCTACCTACGTGCCTGCCTACCTTCGAGGTGACCTTTGCCTGTCTTGTGCCTACAACCAAAAAACACATACTTTTATTGCAGAAATAGTTTATTTATATAGGCATAAATGTCTACCTGCCTACCACATGGGAGGCCTACACCTGCCTCATGTCTTTCGGTAGGCGCCTGGCAGGCGACGGTTTTTCGCAAACTTTTCACAGCTATTTTAAAAAATGCTCTCGAATTCTCTCAAAAATTTTCATCAAATTCTCAACAAAAAAAACAAGATTTCTCAGTTTCAGACATGAAGGCACGTAGGCACGCTATTTTAAAAATGTATACCTATAGGCAGGGCCTACAATATACAGGCGCCCAGACATAAGCTGCATAGTGCGAAGTACCTTCAACCAAACCAAAAACTCAACTAAAAAAACCGAAAAAGTTAAAAAAAAATAGGCAGTAGGCAGAGCTGGAATTTGTAGTACCTACTATGCCAGTAGGCAAGCAGGCATAAAAATGTATTGTTCACTAGAGGCGTAGGCAAGTAAACACGAGGTTGGTGGTGCCTACTAGACACCTGCTAGGCACAGAGGTACAAGGCACGTAGGCAGGTAGGCACCTAGTAGGTGCCTAGGTAGGCTTGCATGTTTTACGCAGCACCTGTCAATCCCAAATTTCCACCCACCTGTCAGTATTCTCATCTGCCTCGCAACGAAGTGTCAACCTGTTTTTGAGGAGATCCTCATCATCTAAATGATACCACACCTCTTCGCCTGATTGTTCTAGAAGCTTCGGGGGACCTGGAGTTCACAGTTTCAGACATTTTAAAGTTACAAAACTCTTACCAATACTATTTTTTTGTGCAGCAAATACCTGAGTTATTAGAAGAAACTGTGCAATAACTAAACGCATTGTTGGAAAAATCCAAAAAAAAAGTCTGCTACCAAAAATCTACCGACGTCTCAGGATATGATGCATTATAGGCAGGCAGTCTAAAATGTTCGAAATTAATCAAATAACGAAAAAGGAGGCGGAGTCACGGGGCGGGGGTATGATTATGGAGTGTCCGCGGGGCGAATGTCAATGAGATGCAAATCATTGACAGAAATTGGAGCCCGTCTGGTATTTGGGAAACGGGGGGTGAAGAGGGGGGAATGGCATGGTGCATGAGGGTGATCGAATATTGGAGAAAATGGTGAACACTCTGTAAGCACGTGGAGTCAGAAAGTCCCATTTCGTTTTGATCTTCGAAAAATGCGGGAGCTGAGACGCAGACATCTCATCTGATTTTGCACTGCTGTGCTGACGTCACAACTTTTCTGGAAAAATATTCCCGCATTTTTTGTAGATTAAGCTGTAATGAGACAGCCTGACACCACGTATTTAAGTAGTCTTTAGAAATGCTCCTGGAGCGGATTTTTCTTAAAATCTTTGATTAATCTAGGGCACGTGGTGCCAGGCTGTCCCATTACGGTTTGATCTACAAAAAATGCGGGAGTTTTTTGCCCTGAAAATGTGACGTCAGCAAGTTCTTGAGAACTCTGCGTCTCTTCTCCCGCATTTTTTGTAGATCAACGTAGATCAAGCCGAAATGAGGGATATATTTTTTATTTTTTGAAATTTTAAGAATACTCTTTTTTTAGGGTCCTCCTAAATTAAGAAAAAGAGAAAATTTCCAGTTGAAAATTTCCAGAATTTTCGCTCTAAAAATACAGTCCCTGGTCTCGAAACGATGTAGTTTCGAAATTTGCCAATTTTTATAGTTTCTCAAGCAAAAATATGTTTATTCATTTAAAAACTTAAATATTATAGAAAATAAAAAATCATGTGAAAAACTATGCATGAAAACTCGAAAAGAAAAATTGAAACTACAGTACTTTGTAAAGGCGCACACCTTCTTGCATGTAATAAAAAAAATATCAAAAATTGTCGCTTCGAGACCCGAGGTACTGTAGTTTTGAAGGGAAAATCGCTAAATTTTGTGTCTGGGTGATAGTTTTGAATTTTTTTGGAACTTTTATTTTCTGAATTTTTTTTCACACTTTTAGACCCCGTAAATCTACACCAACACTTAAAAAAAATTTTAAGCTTGACTAAAAAATTTCCGATCCCAAAAACCTTTTCAAAATAATCAAAAATCTACAAAAAAAACTGCTCTCGATCGGAAAAACGTCGTTTCGGAATAATAAAAAATAAAGTATTTTCGGTAATTTTTTCAGAAAAATCAAAACAAAAAGTACAAAGTAAACAGAAAAACATCGCCTGCAGTGGCTCCGATATTTTTTTGGTCCCAGAAGTCACAGAAATTGCACAAGAAAAAATCTTGTCTTATCCTCGGCGTCATGGACAATCGAGCCAATCAGGAAGTGAGAGAGTAGGGGAGACGAAGAGACGCAGAGACACAGGAGGGGGGCCCTACAGGAAGACGATGACTGGAGATGGCATGGAAAAAGATGAGGCAGACTATCATCTGCTATTCTAGTTTTGAGGAGAGAGGGAACTGATGTTGATGATGGACAATGAAACTATTTTCAAGTGGCGAGTTTTTGGGATTTTGGAAATTTTAGAAAAAAAGATTGCTTTTATTTTTGGAGAGATAAAATTTCGGATAAAAATATACGCATGGTGGGCCAGACTGTCCCATTACGGTTTGATCTACAAAAAATGCGGGAATTTTTGCGCAAAAATTGTGACGTCAGCGAAATCAGTTGATAACCCTGTGTCTCTTCTCCCGCAATTTTTGTAGATCTACGTAGATCAAACCGAAATCGGACGCTCTAACACCACATATATGGCAAGAAGCTTGTAAAATTACTGAAACAGTGGATTTTTCCAGAGTTGCAAAATTTTAATGCTCTTGAAAATGTGAAAAAGTAGATGAAGGACATTTTTTTGTTTCGAGAATTTTTTTAATTTATCGAGAATTGAGAAAAAATGTGTCAATTTTTATAGGTTTCTCACGAAGCTTCCAGAAAATTTTCACACCCCAAAAACTCAAAAATTTTCTGAAAAATTCCGCCAAAAAATTTTAAAGAACGTTTCTACGAGGTGCAGCTGTGAACAAAATACAATATTCAAAAATATAAATATTTCAAACATAATTTGATCATAAAACCGGAAGAAACATTTTTTGAACCCGGGCTTCCAAAAACTCGTAAAACAGAGTTTCCCAGTTTTTTGGCTCAAAATTGAAATAAAAACTTCTAGAATTTTTCAAAATTTAGTCCAATAATTGATAATTTTAATACGGTAGAAAAGTAGGTACCGGGATGTGCGGTAACCGAGATTTTCGGCAACCGGTAATTGCCGAAGTTGTCGAGCCCAAAATGTTTCGGCAACCGGCAACTAGGTTTTAAAATTTTCCTTGAAATCATATTTTTGAGCGTTTTAGATTTTAGCATTTTTCAGGCTTTCTGTATGATTTTTTCTGAGCTTCAAAATGTTTGACATTGATATCGGCAATTGCCGAAATTGCCGAACTCTAAAAATTTCGGCAACCGGCAATTGCCGAAATTGCCGAACCCAAAAAGTTTCGGCAACTTTTCGGCAACCGGCAACTTGTTTGCGATATTTGGTCGGACGCAAATAAATAACGCAACTGATGAAAAGTTTTAAATTTTGAACAGTTGAGCAGTTCCAAAGAGCCCGTCCGGCTCTAAGCCTGTGTTCAAAACAAAAGGAAGCGGCTCCAAAATGTTGCAGTTTTATCTATAGCCGCCGCCGCAAAGCACAGCGTCATCATCAAGTCTTCTCTGTGAAATTCGCATCAATCGGAAGTACAATTCACTGTTTGCGGGTCCATTCTCGACTTCCTTTTCATGTCTTCTTTCTACTCAACTCATTTGTGTATGTGTTGCAACGTGGGGTGGGGGACCCCATAAAAAGTAGCTAGGCCACCTAGTAGTGGGTAATTACTTGTACCCTCTCACCGACACTGATGAATAGAAAATGAGTGTGGGAAGAACCAGGGGATGAGCCGCCCCGGAAAGGACATAAAAACCGGTTTAAATCGGAAAATATTGGAGGAGTGAAAAGAAAGACGGCGGCAAAAATCAGACGGAGCAATTACAAAATGTGGGTAGCCTTCGGATTGGGTCAGCAGAAAAAAAAGAGGGAAATGAGTCATAAAACCGGGTAAGGGAGCTAATAGAATGGGTCCAGAGGGTGGCATTGGGGTATATACCTAAATAGGCAAAAAAAAATCTAGTAGGTAGGAAGGAAGGTAGATAGGAAGGTAGGAAGGTAGGTAGGTATGTAGGTAGGTAGGTAGGAAGGCAGGTAGGTACGCAGGTAGGAAGGTAGGCAGGCAGGTAGGAGTAGGTGGGAGTAGGTAGGTAGGGATCGTAATTTTTTTAAACTTCCGTCGGAATTAAAACAAAATATTGTTTTTTCTTCAAATGTTTAAATTTTGAGTAAAGCTCCAAAATGATACTTTTTAAGAACTGTTCAAGCTTGAATTCTGGATTTTTTTTTTCTGGAAAATTTAGCATAAGAACTTCTGCGGTTAATTTTTAGTTAAAATAAATAAATTTTGAATTTTAATTTCCACCTTTTAAAAAATGTAATTCCAATTACGCGCCTTTAATCTTATTTAATTTTGTTTTAATTTTGCGGCTCAATTATGAAAAAAAAATTAACTTTAATTTTGAGCTCGTCAAGACTTTTGGAACAAAATAAAAATTCTAAAAATCAAATTTTCCTTCAAAAATTCAAGAAAATTAAAATCGAGTGAATATTTTCCCCTCAAAAATATCGAAATTTGAAGCTCCCACCCAAAATTTTTAGAGAAACAATTGAACTTCGAACTTCCCTTAAATGGATGTAGCGATGAAATTTGAATTTCGCGCCAAAAGGATTTTTTCAAAATTTTGAAAACGTTAGTGGAACACAGCAAAAAATGGCTAAAAATTCTACTCTAATTTCTCAACACCCTGGACTCATTTATTATCCACAAAAACATTATGCCCCTTCCCGTTAACATTATCAAAAATTCACACAGAGAGAAACATCAGGGGCGGCTCGATGAAACCATGAAAACCAAATGGAGACGACACATACACACATTGATAATTCCACGCAAAATGGGCGGCCTAAGGGGGGGGGGTGCCCAATTGAGTTAGAGACCGCCCGGGTAGTGGTACTGGTGGTGGATAAGGAAAATGGGGAGGAGGGGGCATTCCAAAGGGACTCTCTCTCTTCGATTCGATTAGCTCACCCGTTGTGTGAACTCATAACAACAGATGGACATGTAAGGAGTGTGTGGACGGAGTTTTAGGAGAAATGGTTCACACCTTTTGGGTGATGAGGGAATTTTTTCTGATTAGTGGTTTGGGTATTGTGAAATTGTATGGAAATTGAAGGAAATTTGGAAAAATGGGGTGCAAGCTGAGGCACGGAAATGCCTGCCTGCCTATTGGGCAGCCTACGCCTATCAAACAACTGGCACCTACCTGCCTACTAGGCAACCAATATGTGCCTACAACGCACCCAACACGACCTAGGCAACCTATGTTCGCCTCTATTTCAACCAATACTTGCATTCAAGGAAACCAACGCCCTGAAACGGAGCCTAAGCCTACCTATACAGCCTGCAAATAATGCCTACGCCAACTTCAAAGCGGCGAGAATGAATTTTATGTTTGCCTACAAAGTACCTTATGCCTGCCTTCAAGGATGCCTACGCTTGCCTACCAGGCAATGAATACCTACCTAATAAAATGCAACCTACGCCTACCTCTCAGGCCACTTAGGACGGTTCTCCAAAATGCTCGCCTGCCTACTATGCAAATACGCCTGGCGACATGTACCTGACGGCGCGGCCTCTTGCCTAGACCCCTGCCTACAGTTAAAATTCATGCAAGTCTTTTTTTAACTTACACAAAAAACATATTTTTCACACCTACAGGCATTTAAAAGACATTATATTTTAAATTTTGCGTCATATTTTCAAAAATAAATTCAAAATTCAAAATTTTCATTCAAAAATATATTTTTTATGAAAAAGTTCAAATTTCGTGACGAGAAATCTTTTTAAAATTATTCCGAATTTTGAATCAAACTTTATATGTCTTTTTGAACTAAAATATATAAGGATCCTCGAAAAGAAGCATCTGAACACCATAAGAATTCCATTAGGGGGTTGCCAAAAGTGGGCAATTCGCTTGGGAGCCCTTCAAATCAGAATGTGTTGGGCTCAATGAGCTTGATCTCTTTGGATTATAATCTTTTTCTTGGTAATTCCTATCTACTAAATTTCTTTTTAAAAAAAAAGCTCCTGCCGCTGAAATGAGTAACATCTGGAACGAAACTGCTTGATTCTAGAAGAAAATCGACGAAAAAAAGAGACGAGATTGTTACGAATAGAGAAAACGAAAAATAAAAATGCAATCAAAGCGTTTCAAACTAAAACCCTTTTTGCAATTTTACTCGCGGAAAGATGTGCTCCGTCCACACGGCGACAAATTTCGCGCGCTTCGAGAAGAAAAAGAGATGCGTAGAAGAAGTGAATGAGATGGGAAAATGAGTAAAAAGAGTAGTACTTGTATAGGTGGAAGTTCCCACAGTAGATGTACTACTGCTGGAAGGACATGGGAGATTCTGGTATAATTTTTAATTATAAAAAAATATGGTGATTTTGTTTTAAATTTTGATTTTTTTTTTGGTTATAAATACAACACTTTTGGTGCAAAAAGCAAAAAGCTAATTTTCTGAGAACAACATATTTGGCGTGCAAATTATCTCGTAGCGAAAACTACAGTAATTCTTCAAATGACTACTGTAAATAGAGCTTGTGTCGATTTACGGGCTCGATTTTCGAAGTGAATTGTTTTTCGAATAGTTACAGCAATGTTCTATTTTATTAATTTTAATTTTCCATCGATAAATAAATTATTCAAAGACAATTCGAAAATCGAGCCCGTAAATCGCCACAAGCGCTACAGTAGTAATTTAAAGAACTACTGTAGTTTTCGCTACGAGATATTTTGCGCGTCAAATATGTTGCACAATACGCATGTACGCAATACGCAAATACGCACAATACGCAAAAATTACAGCGAGGCTAAATTGCATTCTTTAAATAATAGGAGTTTGGACAAGAATAAGTCATAAAGCAAAAAAAAAAGTTCTCAGCAAGACCGGATGGAAATTTATAATGAGCTCACACCTCTCGGGTGCTCGTAAAAATTTTCAAGTGACGAGATCGTTTGCGGCACGTTTTGATTTTTTTTCTTGTTCTACGGAAGTATAAAGAATATGTAAAAAATTTGAGTAGGTCTGAACAGGTTTCGAAACAAAATTTTGAAAAGACGTAGGACTGTATTGTTGACCAAAATTCTTAGAATGCGTATTATACAACACATTTGACTCGCAAAATATCTCGTAGCGAAAACTACAGTAATCCTGTTTAAATGACTACTATAGCACTGGCGTCGATTTAATAGAATATGTATTAAAATTGAACAAAAATTGAGAAAATAGAAAATAATATGAAGAAACAACGAAGGAAAATGGAAAATCGCTACCATTTTCGAACACATTTCGAAAATCGAGCTCGTAAATCGGCATAAGCGCTACCGTAGTCATTTGAAAACTTACTGTAGTTTTCGCTACGAGATATTTTGTGCTTCAAATATGTTGTGCAATACGCATTCTCAGAATTTTATGGTCATGTAGTACAATAAGAATAAAAAATGGCCAAAATCAGATAATAAAAAAAACTCGGCCACCAAAAACAGGAAAAATCTTGAAGAACGAAACAGTTTGTATTTCGATGTTTTCCGGCAAATCGGCAAATTGACGGAATTGAAATTTCCGGCAAATTGGCAAACCGGCGACTTGCCGGAATGGAAATTTCCGGCAAATCGGGCGAATTGCCGGAATTGAACATTTCCGGCAAACTGGCAAATTCCCGGAATTGAAATTTCCGGAAAATCGGCAAATTTTCAGCAAATTTTTCGGCAAGTGTTTTTGCACATATTTTTTTGAAAATCGGCAAATGCCGGAATTGAACATTTCCGACAAATGGGCAAACCGGCAAATCGCCAATTTTGAAAAGTTCCTGCAAATCAGCAAACCGGCAAATCGGTAAACTGTCGGAATTGAAAATTTCCGGCAAATCGGCAAATTTGCCGGAATTCAAAATTTCTAGCAAATCGGCAAATCGGGCAAATCGACAAACTGGCAGTTTGCCGAAAATCAATATTACCGGCAAAACGGGAAACCGGCAGTTTGCCGAAAATCAAAATTTCCGGCAAAACGGGCAAACCGGCAATTTGCCAATACCAGTTTCATTTTTAGAGGAAAAAAAAAACGCAAAAATGAGCAAAAATCGTCGGAGCCATTGATTCCTGTCTCTCATCATATATCAATCCGTAACGTTCAAATGGCACCCCAATCACCACCGCTGGCCAGGGCTTCTCGGTCAGCCGGGCGGAAAAAAACATTTTCACTCATCACGACAATGTGTAAAGTTTACACGGACGAGAACAAAAAAAATTCATGTGGTTATCAGAGTGAGCTCCGTGAGCTCCGTGAGCTCCGATAATAACATTCAAGGATCGCATTTCATGTTGTACTTTTTTGTTGTTTAATGTCTATATATATTACACCATTTTCATATCTTTCATAGACAGAAATGAAATTATACAAGAAAAATCGAATATTCGGGAGTCAAGGGAGAGGGGGATAATTAAATAAATTAATAGTGTTATTTTGAAATAAGGAATAACGAATAATAATTTCGGAATGGGATGGGGAGGTAAAACATTTTCACGAGTACAGGGCTCGGGGGGAATATGGAGAGAGAGAGAGAAAAAGGCCCCTAAAACACTAAAAAAAGTCGGGAAAAAATGTGCAGTAAAGCTGTGTGTGTGTGTTACCCGAGGACCAAGGTAAATTAAAAGCATGGTGTGTTGGTGTGTTGTGTGTGTCCATATAAAATGGAAGCCTAATGGAAAAAAATTGGAGATTATATTGGGGGGAATTATTCAATTATTTTTTTTTTAAAGTCATGTACAGATAAAACAGGGAGCAGAAAAAAGTCATTGAGGGGAACTGGGGGGGAATGAATCAGAAAAAAAAAGTGAAGAAAAATGGGGAATTACAGGAATGTATAAAGAAAATTAAAAAAGCAAAAGAGGCACAAAATGGCACGAATAGGATAGATTTTTGGATGGGAAGGCATTTGAAGAAGAAGAAGAAGAAGAAGAAGATCTCTCTACAGTCACACAAATCACGGTTGACGGCTTCTAGCTCTAAAAATAAAAAAAAAGACATAAGAACATAGACAATTTCTTAAAGAAGGAGTATCGTGTCAATGGGGGAAATTGTTTTAAAATGTATTAGTATTGGTTGGTGCTCAAACTTCAAATTATTGCAAAAGAAAAACGGGAAAATGGCTGGGACTAGTTTTTCACTTGGTGGCCTAGAAATCCTAAAGTTCGGCCACCGATTTTTTTTAGATTGATTTTAATGATTTCTAGGGTGGTTTTTAATGGTTTTAAAGTTTTAAACAATTTTTCAGTTCAAAAATTCAAAAATTTCAGTTATAAATCCTAATTTTGCAATAAAAACAAATGTAAAATCGGTGGCCGAACTTTTGGGAATTCTAGGCCATCAGGGAATCAAAAGTTCGGCCACCGATTTTTTTTATTCGTTTTTAATGATTTTTAGGAAATTTTCAGTCGTTCTCAGTCTTTCTAGACATTTTTTCAGGTGGGGGACTAACTTTCCACTTGATGGCCTAGAAAATCAAAAGTTCGGCCACCGATTTTTTTTTTCGATTTTCATCATTTTCAGGTCAGTTTAGGCCAATTTTTCTAATTTTTTCGCCAAAATTTTTCGCCGCTTCCTAACCACCACTCTGGCCCGATGCTGTGGCCTAGAATTTGTTTAAAACCGTAAAAACCACCCTAGAAATCATTAAAATCAATTTTAAAAAATCGGTGGCCGAACTTTAGGAGTTCTAGGCCACCAAGTGAAAAACTAGTCCCAGCCACTTTCAGCCATTTTCCGGTTTTTCTTTTGCAATAATTGGAAGTTTGAATACAAAAATACTTCATTTTAAAACAATTTCCCCCATTGACGATACTCCTTCTTTAATCGTTAATCTCTACCTTGTCACCATTTTGTGATCCGAATTCTCGTCGTCACCACCGATTCCGGCGGTCGCTGCCGTCACTGATCCTCTCTTCTTTTTCGTGGCGCCTGCAAACTCGTCGTCGACCGTCTTAGTGTTCTTGCGTCGAGCTGCTGCGGAGCGAGTCTTCTTGGCAACAGCTGTAGTGTCGGTTGCTAGTTCCGGAGTTGCAGTTTCGCTTCGGTTTGTACCCTGAAGTAATACCTTTATTAATTTTTGTTATCTTTTTTCAAAGCTTGACTACTCAAAATGTGCTGAAACAAACGAATTCTTCTCGAAAAATTTTTCAGAAAATTTAATGGCGGTTCAAAGTTTCAAAAAAATTACTTGTTTTTGCTAAAATGTGCCCAAATGCACAAATTTTTTTAATGGCGGTAGTATAAAAAGTTCAACAAAAAATCCTCGTTTTAGCTAAAATCTCCAATTTTTGCCAACTTTTCCGGGTTGGCAATAAGATTTTATATAATTAGATCATTCTTTATTGCATATTTCGATCGTTTATCTCATAATATTTTATTGATTTAGGTATATTTAAAACACTATATTTTGGGTACCTATCGGCTTTAAATGTACCTACATCAATGTATTAATATGAGATAAATTACCAAAATATTCAATAATATCAAATCCAATTCCCAGAACGGAAAAGTTGAAAAAATTGAAGGTTTTAGCTGAAATTAGGGTTTTTTTTTGGAATTTTGACACCCAGAAATCCAGTCCTCAGATATACCTCACTGGAAGCTGCATCATCTTCTCTCTCAGCTTGATCCGCTTGTTGAACTTCAATTTTCTCAGTCTCCTCATTCGTTTCATCTTCATCCTCAGTCTTTTTCTCATGATCATCTTTCTGAAATTTGAAAATTTCAAATTTTTAGGTGTTCTTTTTAATCAAAATGCTAATTTCCCAAAACTCACATCTTCAACAGGTCCCCCCACCTCTTGCCCTCCGTCTTGAGACTCCTTCCTCTTTGTCGATTTATTAGTCGCCGTAGTCCCTGGAGCCTTACAAGGCCTTCCTCGCTTCGGAATCTTCACAGCCGACTTATCATCCAACGACGACTCGGTGCTCATTCCACCACCAATTGCTCCAATTTCCTCAAAAACTTGTCCACCACCACCACCAAGATCTGATGTTACTGATGATGCTACAGGTGCTGCTGGAGTCGTCGGAGTCATTCCATAATCTTTTGAGCTATTCGAATGATCATCCAGATTCAACAGTGTCGTCTCAGTGCTTCCGCCGTATTCTCCACCATTCGCATTGTAGGATGAAGTCGACGATTTATCATCTGTCGATTGGCGGAGCAGTGTATTCGAATAGGATCTTCGTGGAGAGTACTCGGCAATCGTCATTCCGGCTGTTCCGGCGCCCAGCGATTTTTCGTCTTCAAATACCGTCGACAACTTCGACAGGAGCTCTTCTCGTTCGGCACGTTCCGATGGCTGAAATGTGCACAAAATTTCGAAAAAAATTCGTTAATTTCTTTAAAAATGCTGCCGACAAACCGTAAGATTGACAAGATTTTTATCGGTGCATCTAGTGAAGACCTCCTCATCCACAGCCATATCAATACATTTTCGAACGGTTGCCAGCGAGATGCCCATTATTTGGGAAGTCCATTGATCCGGCTTGGAAAATGGTGAATTGACAAGAGGATGACGAGCAGGAAGCCTGAAAATATATGTTTATTTAATATATACCGTATTTCTTCTATTAATATATTGGCTGCAATACTACTATTTTTCGATGGTCTTCCCGCATGCAATACTATTAGGGAGTGCAAGTCTAATAGGGAGTGCCACTACTATTTTTCAGAACATTTTTATGTGTTGGGGCTTACTAGATTCTACTTGCAAAAAACTCAAATTTTATTTGGAAGTATAGAAAATTTGATTGAAATTGCAACAAAAAGGTACGATAACTTCAATCTCTAAAAATTTTGTTATAAACTGTTGCAAAATAGGCAAAAAATGTTATTAAAATTTTAAAATTAGTAAGGAGGGTTTGCAACAAAAAAAAGTAGGTGCAAGACTATTAGGGAGTGCAACACTAATGTGTGCAAGTCTAAAAGGGAGGCCATACTAATAGAAAATATATACGGTATTCCATCCGTTTTTATATTAAATATTTTTGAAATCAACTTATTTATTTTCAGTTTTTTTACAAAATGGTCGGTTGCACCATGTTTTTTTCGAAATTAGTGTCAAAATATAGATAATAACTTGTTTCATCTAAAAATATAACATCCATATCAGCTGAAATATTTGAGAAAATGCTCGAAAATGGCCGGAAAATAGCCAATAGAAATCTCTAACTTTCAAGCCATTTCTGATCATTTCTTCAAATGTTTCAGTTCTAGTAAATGTTACTTTTTTTTAGATAAATTCAGTAGATTTTATATATTTTGACACCAATTTTTAATTGGAAAACATGGTACTAGATAGATCCACACCTGAACTAGTATATTATTCCTCTTAAATCAACTGAGTATTTTGGGAAGTTCCACAAAATGGTCGATTGCATCATGTTTTTCCATTTAAAAATTAGTATCAAAAAATAGAAAAACGGCTTTATTCTTCTAAAAAAATTACATTTATTTCAGCTTTAAAATTTGAGAAAATGCTCAAACTATATGAAAACTGAAAATTTCGGCAAAAATCCCGATTTCAACAATTTTTGAGCATATTCCAAAATGTTAACTGTCATTTTCAGATAAATCAAATCGACTTGATATTTTTGACCTTAAATGAAAAAAATTTTGGAAAAACATGGTGCAATCGACCATTTTGTAGAATTGCCGAAATAAATTATTCCTCTCTCATTCCCGCCAACACCCAATTCATATCTTATTCATCATCATCATCGCCGCTGAAAACCCCCGGTGAAGCATTTGCTGCCGCCGAAGACGACGACGTTGACGACGTCTTCTCGACAATGATGATGAGCCATTGGGGATTGACGAGTGAGAGAGAGAGAGAGGGAGATAGTGTCTGAGTGGTAACGGAGACGCAGTCAGGTAGGTAGGGGGTCACTGAAACCAATCGGGGGAGAGGCGCCGCCAAGAGAACGCAACGGGCGAGGAGGGTGCGTGCGCTTGCCGGGCAAGACGTTGAAGGCCAACGGACCGACCGACCGACCGACCGACCGACGACGACAAATGCAGCTCGTTTGCGCCGCTCTGTGCTCACGGAGCACACTCACTCTTGCATGTATACAGCCTCGGCGCTCAAGCGAAATGGCTGTCACAAGACTACAAGCTGACCTACTTCATCAGTACTCTGATGCGGAAACACGGAAACCTAACTGGGGACTCTTTTTTGGTCATCAGAGAGTTATGAGTCGAATGACATATTTTCTGGAAAGCTAATACAATGAACATATCGAATTCAAAATAAGTGTTCATATTGCCCAAATTGATGTGTTAAGACAATTTTTTTTCAACTCCGAATGCGTATGCCGTTGTTTTTGAAGCTTCATATCTCTCTCGACGGACTTTAAAGATACAAGAAAATAGTCAACTGACAAAATGTTAAGAACAATACGAAAATCATTATATTAAAATATAATTCCATTTGATGTGTTACGTACTCATGTAGTTATAAGCACTTAAAATGTTACAGGAGTACGTAACATGTCACATGGAATTATATTTTAATATAATGATTTTCGTATTGTTCTTAACGTTTTGTCAGTTGACTATTTTCTTGTATCTTTGAAGTCTGTCGAGATATGAAGCTTCAAAAACAACGACATTTTGGCTTATGGAGTTATTCAAGTAATGTAGCAAAATGTATTTAAATACATTTGTGACGTCACAAATGTATTTAAATACATGTTTTTATTTACTTGAATACAGGTGTGACGTAGCTTTTCTACACTTTCTAATTTTCCGACACTACTTGAATAACCCCATAACCCCATTAATATACGCACTCGGAGTTTTGAAAAAAATTGTCTTAACATCAATTTGGGCAACATTTTATTTTGAATTCGATATGTTCATTGTATTAGTTTTCCAAAAATATATCATTCGACACATAACTCTCGGGTGACCAAAAAAGAGTCCCTAGTTAGGTTTCCGTGTTTCCGCATCAGAGTACTGATGAAGTAGGCCAGCTTGTCTTGTGACAGCCATTGCCATAGTAAGCACGCAGATAATATAAGTCAATGATGAGAAATAATACTTACCGTTTAATAAATTCCCGATGGAAATGACAAACACGAGAAATGAGCATTCTCGATTGCTCACAAAGATGCGGGCGGCACGGTTTTCGACCGGCATCCTTCTTCGCCTTCGATTGAACAACGTCGAGCAGTGGGAAGTCTGCCATATCGGGAAACACTGAACCATCAACATCTTCATTGCTATTACTGCTATAGCGTGGCGAGCTCAAATCGTTGTGCTTCTTTCGGCGATGTGCAGCACCGCCACCACCATTCGTCAACGATCCCTCGTTCGAGTTTCTTGGCTTCGAAAAATTGAACATTGGCGCCGAACCATTCGAGGTTGGTGGTGGAGCAGGGATCTGTGGGGTACCGTAGCTCATGGATGGTGGAGTTCCTAGAAATAATTCAATATTGTATTTTTTTTTTTTGATAATATTTCGAATAAACCTGTCAATGGTGATTGCGTATTATAATATGGTTGTTGTTGCTGTTGTCCATGCATTCCGGGGGACATCATAGGCGCCTGTGGTTGCATATGATGATGTTGTGGTGGAACAGGAGGTTGGTAATAGGGATTCGATGTAGGAACAACTCCCGGTGGTCCATTCTGGTGCATTACCGGTGGGCCTGGTGGGGCGTAGAGAGAAGGTCCACGTTGTTGATAAGGATTTGACATTTGTCCGTACGGCTGATTCCTGAAAAATCGAGCTTTTTGATAATTGAAAATTATATTCTTTTCTTTAAATAAAATATGATCTATATCACTCAACTTTGCGCCGAAAATACGGTACCCGGCCTCGACAAGAGGAGTGCACCTTAAAAGAGTACTGTAACTTCAAATTTTTGTTACTGTGTAATATTCACAAATGTTTGTTTTTTTTTCCATTCCATTTTTTCCACTTTTCGAGAAATTCTTAATTAATAGTATGCGAAAAACAATGTTTTACACCAATGCTTCGAATTATTTATTTCAAATATATGAAAAAATTGAACTATATATATATATTTTACGATTCATTTTGTGAGCCAATTTTCAAAAAACTTTTAGACTTCAAAAAAAAATGGTGGAGGTCCCAAGAAATGATGCGGAAAATGTATAAAATTCAGCATTTTTTAAATGTCTAAAACGGATTCAAGGCTTCGGAAAAAGATGTAACAACACACAGATATAATTTTTAGGGATTCATGTTCAAACACAAAAAAATCAGGAATTTCTTGAAATTTTTTTTCGATAACATTAATAATTACTGTAATCGCTGTATTTTTTCCAAAACTTTCTGTAGATTCCCAACTCTCTCCTTACATTTCCCCTCTTCACTCGCTTGATGCTTTCCATCACAAGACCCCCAATGGACATATATTGCCCCTCCATCCTTTCTACTCGTCGTCGTCAGCAGCAGGGCCCCGCGGGCACTTCAGACGCGGTAAAGCATAGAGTCCCTATCGAAACAAGCAGCAGCAGCAGCAGCAGCAGTGAGAGCGCCGGGGAATAGTAGAACACGAAGAGAGGCTTCATTCGCTTCTCTTTTTCTCAGCTTCTCGCTGGCTCTATCATACCACTGATACTTCTCTCATTCCCCCCCCCCCCTCCCCCCGTGTCGGGGTCCCTCCGTCCGTCCACAACCACACATTTGCTTCAGCAGCCACCCATTCAGTCATGCATCGTCCCCTCTGCGCCTCTCTACACTATTTCCGGATGTGTGTGTGTGTGTGTGTGTGTGTGTGTATGACTGCGTCTCTCATCACTCTTCAGAATCTATGGGGCGCGCGACGACGACGACGGCGTCGAGACGGCAGTTTCCCGTGTTTCTACATGGTATTTAGAGATGGGTGGTTCACACACACACACGTATACACATGCACACACACACACACACACACACACACACCTTTGATTCAATTAGTAGAGGACAGAAGCTAACACACAAGAGAGTGTGAATGACGCTAAACGGAATTAGCGAATGGGTGACATGGGGCAGCAGCAACAACAGCGATGGGTTACTGTCAGGGACTTGAAATTTTTCACGTCGTCTCAGAATGTCCCATTTCGTTGTGATCTACAAAAAATGCGGGAGAAGAGACGCTCAACAATTAATTTAGCATGGTTAAGAACGTGTAGACGTCACATATTTTGGGCAAAAAAATCCCGCATTTTTTGTAGATCAAACAGTGATGGGACAGTCTGGCACCACGTGATTTCTTGGAATTTGGAAAAATTCGTTATTTTGTCGAGAAATAGTGTATATTTCTTAAATATTTAGTGTCATTCCATAGCCAAATATATAAAGTTGCACTTTGCCGCGGATATCTAGAACTTGAAATATTTCATCTAGAATATCTCCTGCGGACAGTTACCACCGATTATTCCTGATAGTCGTCTAAATTATCTCTAGGCAGTGGAAAGTTTTTGAAAAATTGCAAAATTGATCAGCATTTCAACAAATTATCGGTACTTCACGTGGAGTCAGAAAGTCACGTGGTACCATGCTGTCCCATCACGGTATGATCTACAAAAAATGCGGGAATTTTTAACCATACGAAATTCTTAACCATACGAAATCAGTTGAGAACTCTGCGTCTCTGCCCACCCGCATTTTTTGTAGTAGACCTGCGTAGATCAAGCCGAAATGAGGCATTCTGACGTCACGTGAAAAGTCCCATTTCGCTTTGATCTTCAAAAAATGCGGGAGGTGAGACGCAGAGTTCTCAACTGATTCCGTATGGATTAAGAACGTGCAGACGTCACATATTTTGGGCGAAATATTCCTGCATTTTTTGTAGATCAAACCGCAATGAGACAGCCTGACATCACGTGGTACTTACGACCTAGCTGAAATAGTATTTATCGAAAGTATAAAATATTTATATTTAAAATTTGAAAAAATGGGGAGGGAGGCGGCTATAGGTGCATTTTTTCATATTTATAATTCTTGAATTACACGTGGTGTCACGCTGTCCCACTATAATTTGATCTACAAAAAATGCGGGATTTTTTGCCCTGAAAAATGTGACGTCAGCACGTTCTTAACAATGCAAAACAACAATAAATCAGTGTCTCTTCTCCCGCATTTTTTGTAGATCTATAGAGCAACCCGAACTGGGACATTCTGGCACACATGTTCAGTTCAATATTCTCAATCCCCCAGAAAAACCTTCCCACCACTTCATATATATATATATATATATATCGTACTCCGTAGTTAGCATTGAGGCCAACAAGTATAGTCGATCGAAAACCGAAACAAGTTTTGCGTGTGAGTGTGAGAGAGAGCGGGGCGCGCGCGCACACGCAGAAGGATCCAATAATCGCTTGGTTCCGACAGCAGAAACGACGACGACGACGGCGGGGGGATCAGCCATCTCTCTCTCTCTCTCTCTCTCTCTCTTTCTACACAACCAAATGCCATAATAATGATTTGGGGGTGCTAGATCCCGCTGCCGTTATAGTGTCACTCACCATGAAGATGTTGGCGACGAGCTGTGCGTCTGTTGACTATCCAAATTCATAATCTGTCGAGTTTCTTCCTCGTGTGGGCGCATTCCCATTCCATAGGGCTGAAAATTGAATCGGTTATCTTAGCTTTTTTTTTATAATTAAATTAAATTGTAACCTGAGCAAAATTCGGAGGCGGTGTGCTCCGCGCAAGGTGCTGCTGAGCCGGTGGCTGGTAGAACTGCATCGTCTTCAACGTGTGCAGATGTTGATTGGCGAGCGGCGGTGCTGCTGGTGGTGTTGGATGATTCCCGTTGAAAGTGACAATGAATGGGTGTGGTGGATACTCTGGAAAAGACTGTGTGTGAAGAATATATAACGATATATAATGTTTTAAGAGAGAAAGTCTATTTTAAGAAAAATTATGGATGAATTTTCAGAAAAAAAAATTGCAATGATCCGGAGCTTTTAGGCTCCTAAAGTCTTAGAAAGCACATGGTGTAAGAATGCCTCATGCCAGCTTGATCTACGTAGATCTACAAAAAATGCGGGAGAAAGGCCACAACCTTTTCAACTAATTTCGCATGGTTAAGAACGTGATGACATCAAATTTTTTTGCGCGAAAAATTCCCGCATTTTTTGTAGATCAAACCGTAATGGGACTGTCTGGCACCAAGTAGATGTCAAAAGGAACTGTGTTGGCTTGAATCACACAACAACGAGAAAGACGAAGAAAGACGAATCTTCTAAGAAAGCAACGGAAATGTACTGCTAGGCGAAGGGTGCCATCTTCGCCTCCATCTCATCACATGACGAGTGTATGTGTGTGTGTGTGTGTGTGTGTGTGTGTGTGCTGCGAGACGAGTGTATGTGATGGGTGTGTGTGTGTGCATGTGCGTGTGTTCTTGAGGAAGAGTCCCGGGGTCTGAAAGGCGTCTGCGGGGAGCGAGCGGCGCCGCCACCGCGGTTTCTTCTTGGATCGGCGACGAAGAAGTGCATGGGAAAATAGTATGACGAATGTCGGAAACGCAGAAAAAGGGTCGCATACGATTTGGGAATATGAATATATATGGTTGTGAAGATCGGAGAGAACATCGGAGAGAGCAGAGAGCAGCAACCATGGAAATGTAGCCAGGCAAGAGATGATCCGGAGCTTTTAGGCTCCTAAAGTCTTAGAAAGCACATGGTGTAAGAATGCCTCATGCCAGCTTGATCTACGTAGATCTACAAAAAATGCGGGAGAAAGGCCACAACCTTTTCAACTAATTTCGCATGGTTAAGAACGTGATGACATCAAATTTTTTTGCGCGAAAAATTCCCGCATTTTTTGTAGATCAAACCGTAATGGGACTGTCTGGCACCAAGTAGATGTCAAAAGGAACTGTGTTGGCTTGAATCACACAACAACGAGAAAGACGAAGAAAGACGAATCTTCTAAGAAAGCAACGGAAATGTACTGCTAGGCGAAGGGTGCCATCTTCGCCTCCATCTCATCACATGACGAGTGTATGTGTGTGTGTGTGTGTGTGTGTGTGTGTGTGCTGCGAGACGAGTGTATGTGATGGGTGTGTGTGTGTGCATGTGCGTGTGTTCTTGAGGAAGAGTCCCGGGGTCTGAAAGGCGTCTGCGGGGAGCGAGCGGCGCCGCCACCGCGGTTTCTTCTTGGATCGGCGACGAAGAAGTGCATGGGAAAATAGTATGACGAATGTCGGAAACGCAGAAAAAGGGTCGCATACGATTTGGGAATATGAATATATATGGTTGTGAAGATCGGAGAGAACATCGGAGAGAGCAGAGAGCAGCAACCATGGAAATGTAGCCAGGCAAGTGGTGTCAGGCTGTCCCATCACGGTTTGACCTACAAAAAATGCGGGAATTTTTTCCCCAGAAAATGTGACGTCAGCACGTTCTTAACCATGCGAAATCAGTTGAAAACTCTGCGTCTCTACTCCCGCATTTTTTGTAGATCTAGGTAGATCAAACCGAAATGGGACAGTCTGAGACCACGTGGCCAGGATGTATACAAAACAATGGAAACAGTCTAATCCGCTATGAAAATGAAGTGCTAAGCGAAGGCATCTAAAGTCATAAATGAAGTTTAAGACAAAACGATACTCCACTCGGAACGTTAGCAGGATACAGAGCTTCCCTTCGGAATACTTTACATCTGACTGCTTGCTGCATGTGTGTTCTTAATAGAACACGCTGCTGCAAAGAGATGCAGAGAGAAATGGGAAATGATGCTGTGCTCGGACGGGCGTGAGCTTGACAACACGCATGATGATTGGAAAGAGTCGGTCGGACGGAAGGGAGTGAGGCATAGGGGGGGGGGGGGGGGGAAGGGAATGGACTGACAAAGCAAATGATGGGCCCCGGGATCCGGGTGGCAGGGGGGGGGGATGATGGGAATGGCGAAGACGACGGAGAAAATGTAATGGATGGCAATATAGACTTCATCTGATCCTTTACGTATAATTAGCTAGGCATCGTCATCACAAACGATACAAGCTGTCAGAAGTTGCACGTGATGTTAGGCTGACCCATCACGGTTTGATCTACAAAAAATTCGGAATTTTTTTGGCCAAAAGGGTGTGACGTCAGCATGTTCTTAGAGAACTCTCAACTCCCGCATTTTGTGTAGATCTACGTAGATCAAATGGGAGACTCTGACACCACGTCAAGTTATCAAACTAGGATGTATGCCTAAAGTTGAACTTCGGTCTTATCCGTATAACTCCATTTCTAGGTTACAGGAACTTCGGAGTTGATCTAGGCATGGAGTTTAACGAATAAGAATCAATTTTAAGCATCCTAGTTTGATAACTGATGGCTTCCAAATTAGCTTTTATCAATGAATTCGTAATGACGATGCCTCACTAATTAAGTAAAAAGAGGGAAAAACTGAGTCAAGCACGTGGTGTCAGAGTGTCTCATTTAGGCTTGATCTACGCAGATCTACGAAAAAAAGCGGGAGAAGAGACACAGAGTTCTCAACTAATTTCGCATGGTTAGAAACGTGCTGACGTCACATTTTTTTGGGGAAAAAATTCCCGCATTTTTTGTAGATCAAACCGAAATGAGACACTTTGACACCACGTGGTCAAGTAGTAAAATCCAAATTTTACAAATAGATCAAGGGCAAGCATGGAAAGCAAACTGCTCCCGGCAGGCATAGAAATTGACACCAAACCAATAAAGGGATATATAGTGTCAATGTCTATACCGCCTCGATTTGATACGATTGTGTAGCGCTAGTCTTGAAGCCAATGTAGCCTCGTTGTTGTGTCTGAATGGCGGGAGATCTGTCCATCATCCCTCAGTTCCGAAGCTACCAGTAAAACCACGGGACTTGGGGGCCTGAACTGAATGGTGGGGATAGGGTATTGTGGGAGTTAGGGAGGAAAATAGAGAGTTGGAGAGACACAGAGAAAGCGAAAAGTGGAAAGAAAGGCAGTGAAAACGAGGGAAAGCAGAGGCGGCGGCGGCGGCGGCGACACAACGACGAAGACGACAACGACGACGACGACAACGAGTGCGGCGGCGGCGGTGGCCTCCGGGGGGCGAAATAGACAGGCTGAGTGGTGTGGTGGGGCACATACGAGAAAGGAGAGAGTCCCCTCGTTTTCCCCCCACTCTTTCCATTTTCGATGACTAGTCATGGGCGGCGCGCGCGCGGCAACGGGAAAGTGGCGACGACGACGACGAAGACCAACCAACCCGACGATGGCAATGAACGGAATGGGGAGAAGAGGGCGACCAACCGGGAGGGGTCAAATCGATACGTCCTGAGAAGAAAAAGAAGAAGAAGAAGAAGCAGTAGTAGTAGTAGAAGACGTCGGGGGGACCCTCAAGCTGTTGAGAAGCCGCTGCCGCCGCCCCGTTGGCAAAGCTACGGTTACCGGGAATCGAAACCGGCGGCGATGAGGAGGAGGAGGAGGAGGCGCAGGTGAGCAGACGGTTGACGCCGGCGGAAATAAATTGTTTTTGTTCGAATGTACCGTTTGGACGGTTTGGGGTTGTGGTGGTGGTGGTGGTCGGCCCGCCGTTGTGTGATAGCATGTGTAGTTGGGAATATATATATATATATGATGATGATGACAGATGGATGGATGGATGGAGGGGACACACGGACGGACGAAACAACATTTGTAAATAAACAAAGACGGCAGAAGAAACACGACGACGAGTTGTCGAAATTCTCACTGAGAATTGCAGCTGGTGTGCATCGATATGAATCGAGAAGATTCGAGTAAATATCATATCATTTACTATATATAAAGCGCTTATTCTGTGTGTCCATAGTTTGTAGTCTATGTAGTCTTTGTAGTCTGTGAAGTTTTGGCTTCTGTGGGGATAGTGAGTTGGGGTTAGTGTAGGGATATAGTCGGGGTACTGTAGTGGTACAATAGTGGTACGGTAGGAATACTGTAGGGTTACGGTAGTTTCAGAAAAATTGTTTTTCAGCTCCAGAAGTCGGGGGTCGCGCCGGAGGTGCGGTCCACGGCTGGTAAACAATATTTGGAAACATATTAAAGAGACCTTGAAACTAAATTATTTTTTTGATAATGGGGTAAAGGCAGTGGTTTTTTAATTTTAAGAGATTTTTATCCTGAAAAATCGAATTTTTTACAAAGTCGTCGTAGCTTTTCACGAATTTTCACGAATTTTTTCAAGGATTTGAACGAAAAACCTCGAAAAAATTCGTGAAAATTCGTGAAAAGCTACGACGACTTTGCAAAAAATTCGATTTTTTAGTGTCGTTCAAATTTTGCAACTGCGAATTTTTTTGTCTTCATACTATTTTTTTTCTCTAAAAATATTGGAAAACTGGAAAAAAAAAGAAAATTTTCACGAATTTCATTCAAAAATAGCGACAAATTCGACAAATCGCACAGAATTCTCAATTTTTGACTGTGATATCCTTGAAAAATCGAAGAAAAAAATCTTTGTACAATTTTCCTCAAATTTTTGAAACTTCAATTTAAATTTTTGGCTTCATGCCAAAAAAAATGTTCTAAAAATAGTTCTTATTCTGAAATTATCCAAAAATTCTAGAAAATTGTCAGAAATTCGCCAATTCTGATATTTATTGAATTTTTGACAGTTTTTTAAGATAATTCACAAAAAAATCAGATTTTCTCCGCATTTTGGAAATTTATTCAAAGCTGTGTAAAATCGAGTGAAAATTCCAAAAAATTCTTCTAAAAAATTGGAAGAAAACGGGAAATTCGCTTCAAATTATCTCAAATTTTACTAATTTTCGCCATAAAAAGTTGGAAAAAAATGAAGTTTTTTTGAGAATTTTTTGGACAGTTTCAACGTTTTTTTTTTGTTTTTTTTCTACAAATTAATCTCAAAATTCTGCAATTTTCGCGGCGGTGAAAAAATAAACCTTGATAGACAATTTTTTTGAGCGGTTGCTGAAGAAGCTCCTCTAATTGAGTCTTCGGACGTTTTGTACCAGCCGATGACGATGCATCCGTGCCGTCTTTATCATCAACCACAGGGGCAGGAGCGGCGTCGAATTCCATCTGCAAGGTGTTTTCTTCTTCTCCACACTGCAACTTTTTCCTCACGAGGGACGAGGAAAAGTGGTTTCTAGGCCATGGCCGAGGGGCCGACAAGTTTCAGCGGCCATTTATCTTGCTTTGTTTTCCGCCTGTTTTCTTTCGTTTTTCATCGATTTTTTTTCGTTTTTTCTTAATAAAACTGATAAATAAATATTTTTTGCAGATGCTAAAACAATTTCCAAGTAAAAAATCATGTATTTAGTGGCCAAGCAGCGGTGAAAGTGGTCAATGCAATATGATGGATTACGGGAATACAAAACCTAAACTTTTTCTGAAACATGATACATATGATGCTGAAATGCTGAGACTACCTGATTTTCATAACGAGACCGCTGAAAAAGTTTTGAGGTTTTCAAAATTCAACTTTTTTGGTGAAAAAGTAGAGATTTTTGCACAAAAAGTTGAATTTTGAAAACCTCAAAACTTTTTCAGCGGTCTCGTTATGAAAATCAGGTAATTTCAGCATCTAAGCATCATATGTATCATGTTTCAGAAAAAGTTTAGGTTTTGTATTCCCGTAATCCATCATTTTACATTGCCCACTTTCACCGCTGCTTGCCCACTGAATACATAATTTTTTTTTACTTGGAAATTGTTTTAGCATCTGCAAAAAGTATTTATTTATCAGTTTTAATAAGAAAAAACGGAAAAAATCGATGAAAAACAAAAGAAAACAGGCGGAAAACAAAGCAAGATAAATGGCCGCTGAAACTTGTCGGCCCCTCGGCCATGGCCTAGAAACCACTTTTCCTCGTCCCTCGTGAGGAAAAAGTTGCAGTGTCTCTCTCTCTCTCTCACCTCGTCTATAACGGCAATCTCGTCATCATCTTCATTTTTCTCATCCAGCTCCGCAACTTCTTCGGTCTCTCCGTTTTCCATCAGCTTCGTCTTCTTCTTCTCCGTCTCTTTGCCATCATCCAAAATGTCTGCGTCTCCGGCGTTCGGTACTATCTCGTCTTGATGGCTCTGTCGTTCGTCGTTCTACAAGATTCTCATGAAATAAAATTATGATTTTAGCAACACAAAAAATAGAGAAAAAATAGAGAAAAAATCGGGATATTTTACTTTGGAAACGAAAAGTCTGGAATTTTCAGCAGATTTTCAGGGTTTTTTTAAAACTAGATACAAACATGATTTTGTGAATATTCAAACGCGATAATAATCATTTTTATACCGTGGGTTATTCAGGTGCTGTCAAAAAATACAAAACTGTATATTATCACAGATTGTAAAAAATACATATTTTCTGTATTTTTCGACTTTTTTTTCGCTATAAAAACTGCTGAACATTCGAGAACTTGCGTCTCCGAGGTAAAATATCGCCAAAACAGCTTTTTCGGATTTTGTTGGCAACAAATTTGACCAATTTTTCTCGTTTTTCAGTGCTATTGGAGCAACTTATAGCAAAAATTATCCGCGGATTTCAAGATATTACCTTGATCTAAAAATTGTTACAAATGGGCACACAAACATTAAGCTATAACACAGAAAAAGCTATAAAAATTGGTCAATATTAAGAAAATTTAATTTGGGATATTACGCCGCGGAGACGGAAATTCACGAATTTTGTACCATTTTTGAAGTATCAGAAGTGTAAAAAATATCTTTTGTACCATTTTATAATATAATAATATATAATACTTCAAAAAAAGTGAAAACAAATTCTAATTTTTTTTGTTTTAAATTGCTCTAATTTTTCCGTTTTTTTGGGCTATTTGGCGCAATTTATAGCAAAATTTCTTCTCGGATTTCGAGATATTACCTTGATGAAGCAGTGCTCAGCATCATGCCCATCATCAGCATTTTCTTCGAATTCAGTTTGAAAATTGAAACAACCATTCGATCCGTAGGTAGATGTAGAAAAAGCAGCACTCGTCGAAGATGTTACTGCAGAAAAAAATAATTCGTTGTGTGTGAGAAAAGTCAGCGAAAGAAGAAGGCTGGTTACAAGGAAAAAAAGACAAAAACGAAAGCTTTTTTGCGTCGTTTTTTTTTTACTCCCAACCTACTTTTTTGAGATTTTTTGCTTTCGCTTTTTTCACTTTTTTCTCCTGATTTCAATAAGTTTTTCGGCTAAATTTTTGGCGAAAAAATTGTGAAAACGTCGAAATCCGAGATGAAAATGAGATTGAGTGGAAGAGTGGGGGAGAAAAATGGAAAATGAAAAAGAAAGAAAACTGGATTTTATACGGCCATAAAACTGACTAATGGCACAGACTTTGGTGCTTGCTTTTCTTTTTTTCGCTTGTTTTTTTTTATTTGGTCGAAATTGGTTTTTCGGTGACAAAAAGATATTTTTAGAATAAAAAAACGTACTACAAACAATTCTACAAAAAAGTTGTAGTTTTTAGACAAAATGCAAGCCAGTTTTCAGCCAGTTTTGATTTAAAAAAATGACGTTTTTTTTCAAATAAATCAAATATTTTCCTAGTTTTATTATATTACGGGAACACAAAATTCTGAGATTGCGTTCCGCACAACATATTCGACGCGCAAAATATCTCATCATAGCGAAAACCACAGTAATCATGTTTAAATGACTATGTAGCGCTGTTGTGTCGGTTTACGGGCCAATTTCAATTTTAAATTATTCTAAAATCGAGCCCGTAAATCGACACAACAGCGCTACAGTAGTCATTTAAACAGGATTACTGTAGTTTTCGCTCCGAGATATTTTGCGCGTCAAATTGTTGTGTAGTACGCATTTTCAGAATTTTGTGTTTCCGTATTATAAAACTAGGAAAATAGTTGATTTATTTAAAAATAACGTCATTTTTTAAATCAAAACTGGCTTAAAGTTGCATTTTGTCTAAAAACTGAAACTTTTTTGTAGAATTTTTTAGATTTTGACTGGAAACGCTGGAATTTGAAAAAAAACCGCAAAATTACGTGATTTTGACGCTAAAAATACGATATCTGGTCTCAGGCGTGCGCCTTTAAAGAGTACTGTAATTTCGAACTTTCGTTGTTGCGGTATTTTCATCGATTTTTTAAAAAATTCCGCAGTAACGAAAGTTTGAAGTTACGGTACTCTTTAAAGGCGCACATTCGTTTGTGTTTAACAAAAATTGTCGTGTCGAGACCAGGTACCGTATTTTTGACGCCGAAATCACAAAATTTCGCATCCTTTTCGATGCAATAATTCAACATGTCCAGTCAGAAACTAATGAAAAAATCGAAAATTTGTGATTTTCACAGAAAATGCTCTTTTTTTTCGATTTTTCCTTCAAAACGAAGCTAATATCAAAATTTTGATGGCCTATTGATCCAAAAGACACGACTCCAGACACACCATTAAAAAACGTGTTTTTTCAATAAAAACTTCAGTTTTGAGAGCCCGGAGCAGCACAGTGAAAAAGTGGAGGGGTGAGCAGGCCGTCGATCGAAGAAAAGAGTGGAGCACACACACACACACACAAAAAAAAGAAGAAAAAATGAGCAAAACTGGCGAGCCAAAACGCTTCTTGTTTGCTTCAAGTCTCATTTTATTGAGCACTCAAGAGCTCACATTTCGTGTACAATTTTTTTTTCTCTTTTCTGACTGAATTTTTCATTCGATACATATTTTTTTCTATTTCTTTTTTTTTCCTCCATTTCTTTTTCATCGAATTCCAACTCCACCCAGCTTCTCTCTCTCTACTTGCTCCTAATACCCTGCTGCACTCTTAATGAGCCAGAGTTCTGCTTTGAGCTGCTCTGCCTCTCTCTCGTCGTCTCCATGCCAACTCTTTGGGGGCTTCTACGACCAGGATGTGCTCGTTAACAAAAGCAACAAGGCTTTCGGCGGCGATTTGCATATACATAACGCAGTCTATTGACAGATTTGTATGCTAAACATTCACCAGAACGTTCAGGGATTGGCGGGAGAGCTGGCGATTTTTCGCTTTTACCGGGAAAAAGTGATCGAAAAAAAACGGAAAAAAATCATGAAATTCGAAAATTTACACTCTTTTTCAGCAATTGCCGTTCGGCAAATTTTAAATGTTTTTCGACAAATTGCCGGTTTGCCGATTTGCCGAAATTTTTATTTCTGGCAAATTGCCGATTTGCCGGAAATTTTAATTCTGGCAATGTGCCGAAAATTTCAATTCCGGCAGTATGCCGATTTGCCGAAAATTTCAATTCCGGCACTATGTCGATTTGCCGAAAATTTCAATTCCGGCAATTTACCGATTTGCCGGAAATTTCAACTCCGGCAATTTGCCGATTTGCCAGAAATTTCAATTCCGGCAATTTACCGATTTGCCGGAAATTTCAACTCCGGCATTTTGCCGATTTGCCGAAAATTTCAATTCCGGCAATTTGCCGATTTGCCAGAAATTTCAATTCCGGCAATTTACCGATTTGCCGGAAATTTCAACTCCGGCAATTCGCCGATTTGCCAGAAATTTCAATTCCGGCAATTTACCGATTTGCCGAAAATTTCAATTCCGGCATTTTGCCGATTTGCCGGAAATTTTCAATTCCGGCAATTTGCCGATTTGCCGGAAATTTTCAATTCCGACAATTTGCCGACTTGCCGGAAATTTCAACCCCGGCAATTTACCGATTTACCGGAAATTTTCAATTCCGGCAATTTACCGATTTACCGGAAATTTCAATTCCGGCAATATGTCGATTTGCCGAAAATTTCAATTCCGGCAATTTGCCGACTTGCCGGAAATTTCAACTCCGGCAATTTACCGATTTACCGGAAATTTTAACTCCGGCAATTTACCGATTTGCCGGAAAATACAAGTATGCTCAAAAAGTTTTATTAATTTTCCAAAAAAACCAATTTCAAGCACTACTTTTTTCGCTTTCCTGGTTTTTTGGCGAAAATTTTTTTTTGTTTTCGAATTTTTTGAAAATTTAACTGTAAAATTTAAAATTCATAAAACTCATTCTATTAAATATCCTAAGATTATCATAAAAAGTGAGAAAGCTCTAGGGAAATTCTTTTCAAAACCGGAAAAAAATAGCAAAAATGTCGTTTTCGGGAATTTCTGCTCACCCCCCGAGCCCGAAAATATCAAAAATGGAGCAATCTCTACAAAAACTACAACTTTCAGACAATTTTTGAGCACTTTTCCATATTTTCAACTTATAATTGAAGATTTTTCAGATTTTTTTTTCAGTTTTTTACCTTTCTCATCAAGCTGAATTGGTCTATCGTAGCTTCCACCCTCCGGCTTATTCCTGAAAAAATTGTTTTTTTTTTAAATATATTTTTTAAATAATAAATTAAATTACATTAGCACATGTCCATGTTTTCCACGACGTTCTTCATCTCCAGTGCTCGTGACATTCTGGAAACTTTTTAAAAATTTATGTAAACCGGCAGATTTTCTATCAGATATTGCTCACGTTGTTCAAATCGAGTTGCTGAAAATTTGGGTGCTGGGGGTAGCCGAAATTGAATTCCGGCACATATTTAAACGGTTTTCGTGGTGTCGCCTGGAATATAATTGATTTTTTAAAAATCACAGATTTCTGGCTTCCCTCATAAATTGAAATGGAAGAGTTTTTGCCGAACTAGGCCATTTTGGCTCGGCCATATCTGGGGTAGATTTACGGCGCGTTGCGTGTCGCGTCGCGGCTCGGTTTTAGTTGTAAAACTAATAGGTATTTGTCCGCGTGGAGTACACGACACTTTCCCACACGTTGTCCGGCGCGGGCGATTGTCAATGGAGCGCGAAAAATTCAATGAGGAAGGCGATGATTCCGTGAATTTTTAAAATTTTATAAATTTTTTTATAAAAATTTTCAATTTTTCACTGGCTTCTGGCCTTCCTCGTTGAATTTTTCGCGCTCCATTGACAATTGCCTGCCGGACAACGCGTGGGAAAGTGTCGTGTACTCCACACGGACAAATACCTATTAGTTTTACAACTAAAACCGAGCCGCGATGCGACACGCAACGCGCCGTAAATCTACCCCAGATATGGCCGAGCCAAAATGGTCTAGTTCGGCAAAAACTCTTCCATTTCAAGTTATGAGGGAAGACAGAAATCCGGGAAAATTTTATAAAATTCAGTTTCTCGAATTCAAAAATCCACACGGCTGGCACATGTCGATGTACGGAGTTCGTGTACTCCTCAAGGAGATTTTTGATTTTTTTTTTTGCAAAGGATTTTGTCTATTTTTGGGTAATATTCTAGATTCTAAGCGTTTTAGCTGAATTTTTTTTTGTATTTAAAATTTAAATCGTCATTTTTCCACTTATTTATAAGATTTTATCTCGAAAATTTCCAGTTTTCACTTAAAATACTAGAAATAAGAGATAAATTGACTACTATTTGAATGTAAAATTCGACAGGAATTAGCGAAAATTGTCTAAGATTAAGCTCAGAGGTGTAAAATCGTTTGCAAAAAATATCAAAATCCTCCTCGGGGAGTACACGAGCTGCGTAAACCGACACAGAGGATTTTAAGTTGTGTAAAACGTTTTTTTTTTTGAGACATTTTAACACTAAAAATTGTCGAAATTCCGTCAAAAAAATCAATAATTTCATAAATTTTGACGGTTAAATTCGAAAAATTGAGAGCCCTTTTTGCCATTTATTTACCACGAGCGGGCGCTGGAGAGCTTTCTGAATCTCACTGGTGTGTGCCTTCTTCTGACGAATCATCGAGACGAACGGCTGTAATTTATCGATTTTTATCTCAATTTTTTTTTTCGAAAACTCACCTGATGATAGGTGGACGAGACAAGATATCCTTGAGCATAATCTGACAAAAAAAAATTTGAAAAAAGAAAAAAATTGTGAAAAAGCTGGCGAAAAGAATGGAAAAAATGAAATGAAAAGTAAAGGAGAATAATACGTTTTTTTTTGTTCTGAATGCCAAAATTTTTTTTTGATTAATTGTCACTTTGAATAATAGGGGAAAGAAAAGAGAGATTGGAGCCAATTGTGTGCATTTTTTTTTGGCTCCGCGGAGCTCCAAATTCTTAGAGAATGTGAAAAAAAAACCGTGAAAAACCTTGATTTACATGTAAAATGCTTGATTTTGGACCATTTTCGCAAATTTTTCCCATATTTAACAGTTAAATAGTCAATTTATTTATTTTTAAACATATTTTATTTGAGAATCGATGAATTTACTGCTTAAAAATTATAAAATTTTGAAGTTTTGATAGGTAAAAACTCAAAAATTGGTAATTTTTGACTTTAAAATCCTTTAAAATTTCACTGAAAATGAGATTTTTTTTGTGTTTTTAAGCTCGCGGTGTGGTTTTTTTTAGCTTTTTTTGTGAAATTTGATGTAAAAAGTGATATTTGCAGATGAAAACTATAATTTTCAACTAATTCCGATACTTTTTTTCGTATATTTTACAAGAAAAAGTCACAGAAAATTGCAAAAACGAGTCTTTTTAGGGAATTTTGCGTCAAAAAAAGTATTTTTTCTGTAAGTTTCGTTTAGAAATAATCGATTTTTTTCAATTATTTGAGAAAAATCGTACTCTAGCTGGCGGAAAATTTAAATTTCCGCGATTTTTCGGGGTACATTTGCGAAAAAATCACAAAATCCACAAATTGATCCTTCTGGCGTCACGTTAAACCCTGGGAAATAGCAAAAATAGTGAAAAATCAACAATTTTAGCCAAAAATTTTAGCTTTTTCACAATAATTTTTCCATTTTCAGACAATACGGAGCTCATTTTTCTGTTTTTTCGCGATTTTTCAAGCATTTTCTGGTGCTCACTCTGAAAATGATTGTATTGTTGCAAAGTAGATGGATTTTTCGATTCATCAAAGTACGGGGGACTGATAAAAACTTTCGGTTCGCCTCTGAGTGGCTCTGACGAGCTGGAAGACGGTTCCTCTGGCCGTTCGATGGGCTCTAACTGGAAAAAATCGACTTTTAGGGGGATTTTCCACGGAAAAACTACATTATTCAAATCTTCAATCGCTTTTTCAGGCTCCAAATCTCCATTTCCACGCTCTACACCAATCGCTGGATGAATTTCCTCGGCAATGGTGGCGTTTATCGGGCTGAAAATCGAACTATAAATTAAAAAATTAGATTTTTTGGGAGAAAATCCGTTTGAACTCACTCTTCGTGCAGAGTCCAGTTATCACGCAAGATATCCGATAAGCTGATATCCGGATCCATTAATTTCAGACAAAATCCAACAAAAAAATTGAAGAAAATGAATGATTTGATGGGGGGAAAAGCTTGTGAAAAGTGGGGTGAAACGTGGCTGTGAGTTGTCGCCTACAGTAATCCAAAGGGCGCGCGTTTATGTTTTTGACGTGGGTCTCGACGCGAAAACGTAATTTGCACGTATTTTTTGGATTTTAAAGGCAATTTTTCAAGGAAAAATTCATAAAATTGATCATTATCAAAGGGAAATAAATTTATTAAAAATAAATTATTTTTGTTACATAAAATTCAGAATGCAATAGAGGTTAAATCTGCAAAACAGCGCTCTCAATGATTACGAGAATTGTACTTTTCATTAATTTCAACATTTTAAAAATATTTGTACTCTTTATTTTTTCCGACGCATCTCTCAAAGTATGTTTTAAACTATTTTAATCATTCTTCGCTTTAAAAATCCAATGAAAAAAGAAGAAAGCTACGAAATCAACTGAAGGGGTTACAGTACCCGTTTAAAGGCGCAGACCCATTTTTAAGCATTTTTAAATGCTTCCAACGTGTTGAGACCACAATTTCAACCAAATAAATAGAGAATAATTCATTTTTATATGATTTTTTTCGGATTTTTGTTGAAAAAATAAATAATAACAGCTGGTTTCAACAAAAACCGGTTTTAAACATTTTAAAAAAAGTACACATTTATTATAATTATTAATATTAATTCGATAACGACTTTGTTCGCACATTTTGAAGCACAATTATCCAGCCAAACATTCAACAGCCGTTACCGTCCTGAAAATTCTTCACGTTTCAATCCCCCCACTCCGAAAGAAACTAACACAACATCCCCAGCAGCATTCGTATACTGCCAGCCATCTGCGAAACATGTCATTTGGATAGAGGTTTCTCCAGAATTAAGAGCGGCGTTGTACTGAAAATTTGGTCATACTTATTTTAAGAACTCACGTGGTGTCAGGCTGTCTCATTTCATTTTGATCTACAGCAAATGCGGGAATATTTTTCCAGAAAAATTGTGACGTCAGCACGCTCTTAACCAGGCGAAATAAGATGCCGAAGTCTGCGTCTCTCTTCCCCGCATTTTTTGAAGATCAAATCGAAATAAGACATTCTGACTCCCCGAGTGAGAGCTGATATCAATTATTACCCCCACAACCGCTGTCTGTCCCTGTACTTCGGCTTGGCAAGTTACAGTAAGAGTGGTTCCAGATACGCTGAGTGTCGCTTCTGGAACATCATCGTTAGCTGGAGCCGCTACAGTAGGGTTTGCACATGATAACGTCTGAAAGAAAAATGTACGCGACAGTATGAAGTAGGTAGGCGTTGTGTCAGAATGTCCAATTTTGGTTTGATCTACGAGAATTGCGGGAGGTTAGGCGCAGGTTTCTCACCTGATTTCGCAGAGTGTGATGACGTCACATTTTTCCGGAGAAAAAATTCCCGCATTTTTTGTAGATCAAACCGCGACGGGACAGCAGTTTTTATAAATTTTCGTCGCGACTTCAATATGCGAAATGTTCTCGCCACGCGCCACTCATTAAATTAAAAGAGTTTTTGCGAAAAATTGCTTATATCACAAGCTTTAATCTTGTTTTTTTTTAATTGTTTCTGGTGATTTTTCGTATATTTAATTTTGATCTACGCAAAATTTTCAAATTAACTCTCAAAAATCAATGAGTGGCGTGTGGCGAGACCATTTCGAATAAATGTGCCCTCCTTTAAAGTCGTAGTGGAAGAAAATATATATGTAACTAGCCTAAAACCAATATCCCAAACTACAGTAATCCTACAGTAACCCTACAGTACGTCTACAGTACTACTACTACAGTACTCCGACCATATCCCCCCCACTGACCCTAAACCAATATTCCTTCATAAGCCAAAAATTTGCACACTACAAAGACTACATAGACTACAAACTCCGGACAGACGAACTGTACTGCACGTGGTCTCAGGCTGTCTCATCACGCCTTGATCTACAAAAAATGCGGGAATTATATGCCTAAAAAATGTGAAAATGTGACGTCAGCACGTTCTTAACCATTCAAAATCAATTGAAAACTCTGCGTCTCTTCTCCCGCATTTTTTGTATATCTACGTAGATCAAGCCCAAATTAGAACCTCTGACACTGATTCCAAGTTCCGCGCAGTGCATATTTTTTTTCAAATTCAAACATTTTAATAATTCTCCGAAAAAAAAAGCTCAAAACTCACAGCACTAGCAGAATTCTGAGTTGCCATGCACGACAACGTTGGATCAAATAAATTCAGAATTAGAAGAACGAAAATGGCGAGAATCATGGCGGCGATTTAGACGGTTCTCGGCGCACCGAACCCTACTATTTGTACCTTTTGCGGCGGTTTTGCACTAAAACATGAAACCCATAAATCACTTTCTCTCAAATCAAACGTAAATTGAATTGCTACAAGAGAAGAGGATGAGGTGTGGAACAAGCCGGATATTCCCAAATGTACCAATTATAGGGGGAAAAACATTGAATGTATCTTGAACTTCACCGTCAGTGGGGAAATTGCTTTAAAACATGCCTATCAGGGTTGTGCGGCAAATTTGCCGAATTTGCCGAATTTGCCGAATTTGCCGTTTGCCGAGCTCGGCAAATTTGCCGAATTTGCCGCACACCCCTGATGCCTATGGTACCCCAATGACCTAAAAGCATGGTGAAAAATTTTTAAAAAATTTCCCAGATTTTATATGATTTTTTGAAAACTGAAAAAATCTCAGTTTTTGCCAAATTCCTATTTGAATTTCCCACGTATTTGTGCGTATTTGTCCAGTGGAGCGCACTTGCATCTTTTCAGAAAAAATGATTTTGGAGTGTTTTTTCCCAGTGTTTTTTCAATGTATTTATCCAAAATTATTGAAATCTTGAAAAAATAATATCAAAACTCGAAAAATAATGGAGAAAACACTCCAAAATCATTTTTTCTGAAAAGATGCAAGGGCGCTCCACTGGACAAATACGCACAAATACGCGGGAAATTCAAACAGGAATTTGGCAGAACTGAGATTTTTTCAGTTTTCAAAAAATCATATAAAATCAGGAAATTTTTTAAAAATTTTTTCACCATGATTTTCGGTCATTGTGGTACCATAGGCATGTTTTAAAGCAATTTCCCCATTGGCGCTACTCCTCCTTTAAAAATACCTTTTATTAACGAGGGACGAGAAAAAAAACGGTTTCTAGATCATGGCCGAGGATCCGACCCCATATGTAAAAAAAATTTAGTTATCAGTTTTGATAAGAAAAAAACGGGAAAAATCGGTGAAAAACAAAAGAAAACAAAGCAAGATCTAATTAAGTTGCCGCTAAATCTTGTCACGGGGTTCTGGCCTTCCTCATTGAATTTTTCGCGCTCCATTGACAATCGCCCGTGTACTCCACACGGACAAACACATTTAGTTTTACAACTAGAACCGAGCCGCGACGCGACACGCAACGCGCCGTAAATCTACCCCAGATATGGCCGAGCCAAAATGGCCTATTTCGGCAAACTCTTCCATTTCAATTTATTAGGGATGCCAGAAATCCGTGTCTTATCGGATGTTTGGCCATGGCCTAAAAACCGTGAACTTTGCAATTCTTCGAATGACGTGGCACTTTTGACACCTGTCACCTGATGACCGATAAGAAGTTCTGAAATTTCAAAAAAAAAAAAGAAAATGTTCAGGCTGACAGCAGGTGTCACTGATAAGCTGATAAGCGGTTCGTGTCGAAACTCTCTCACCCCACCTCGCTGTCCCAAAACCATGCATTTTTTGTATTCGCACCCCATAATTGCATAATGATCAACGAGGAACAGCTGCAGCAGCAGCAGCAGCACAGAAGAAAGAAAAAACCAGCGGATGAGGTGACTCAGAAGATGCCGAGTGGTGAAAAGGAGCCGATGGATCCGTACAAAGTGAGTTTTGCGAAAAAAAAATTCTGCCAGAACAAAAAATCCGGCGGATATTTAAACTTATAACTGCGACCAATCAGCGATTCGCTCAGCCCACTTTTCGACCAATCAGCAAAAGTTTGCAGAGTTCAAAGGCGCTGATTGGTTTGAAAGTGAGTGGGGCTTAGCGCTGATTGGTTTCGCATTTTTCGTTTTCTATGACATTGAAACAAGGAGATTTTGTGTCGGAGTGAAGGTGTTACAACGGTAGAGATACTGTAGAGGTATAAGGTACTGTAGGATTACTGTAGTTTCGGAAATTTTGGGTTTCTAGCTTTTGAAGAGGTATTATGTTGGTAGTGGTGGGGGAATAATGTCGAGCTATTGTAGTGGTACTGTAGGGGTACTGTAGGCTTACTGTAGATGTACTGTAGGGATGCTGAGATTTAGGCTTAACTTTAGGCTTAGGCTAAGGCATAGGCTTAGGCTTAGGCTCAGCTTTAGGCTTAGTCCTATGCCTAAGTTTAGGTTCAAGACTAGGCTTAGACTCAAGCTTATTTATTTCGATTTTCAGCTAGGAGCACTGAAAAAAGCACAAAACGAGCGAAAAAACGATTGGATCGCTCTTAGGCTTAGGCTAAGGCTTAGTCTTAGGCTTAGGCTCAGGTTTAGGCTTAGGCTCAAGCTTCTTTATTTCCATTTTCAGCTAGAAGCACTGTAAAAAGCACAAATCGAGCGAAACAACGAATGGATCGCTCTTAGGTTTAGGTTTAGGCCTAGGCTAAGGTTCAGGTTTAGGGTTAGGCTTAGGCTTAGGACTAGGTTTAGGCTCAGGCTTAGGTTTAGGCTTAGGCTTGGGCTTAGGCTTGGGCATAGGCTTAGGCTCAAGCTTATTTATTTCGATTTTCAGCTAGAAGCACTGAAAAAAGCGCAAATCGAGCGAGACAACGAATGGATCGCTTTTAGGCTTAGGTTAAGGCTTAGGCTTAGGTTAAGGCTTAGGCTTAGGCTTAGGACTAGGTTTAGGCTCAAGCTTATCTCTTTCGATTTTCAGCTAGAAGCTCTCAAAAAAGCACAAATCGAGCGAAACAACGAATGGATCGAAAAAATGTCGCCAATCGTGAAATACAAGGTAATTATGAAACACGAGACGTTCCTGTCAAAATTGATATTCCAGATTCAGGAGTACATCCGTAAACAGAGAGCAAAGAAAATGCAACGGAGAAAGTTCTCACTGGCATGTGGTCTGAATCATCGGAATGGGAATGGAGAGCCCAGTTCTTCAGTGTCGCTGAGAAGACGTCCGAAAAAGAAGCCGTCCATGAAAGAGCACAGTTCTTCTGCTCCAGTGCTCTCCAGAAACTTGAGTCAACCAGGGGAAAGTGTTTCAGAATCTCGAAAAGAAGCCTCAGCTGTCTCAAATCGAAGAAAATCGGCACCAATTCAACATATGGACATGAGAGATTTGGATGACTTGGAATGAAAAATAACTTCTTTTTTTTTGATAAATTGTAATTACTCTGAAAGAGTCTGAAAATATATTGTACACTATTATTTTTTGGAACTTTAAAAAATGTTCCCAACGTTTCTAACGATTTTTCATTATATATCATGTTTTCTGGAACTCAATAAAGACTTTTTTTTTATTAAACTTTGCAAATACTCATAACCTCAAAGATTTTGTTTTAAAGGTGGAGTGGAGTCAAAAAATTTGCTCTAAATGACAGAATACAGTCCCAATATACCGAATAATGGAAGCTGCGGAGCTTTGTTGCGCGCAAAACAATAAATCACTCCATAATAGTCAGTTTAAACAAATTTCCCCTCAATTTCTCAGCAATTTGTTGTACACCTCTCCAACCGCTCCCCGCCGTTCCATCTATCACCGAACACAATCTCTCGAATACGTGGCGTTCCCCCCCCCGTATGTCCCAAAACAATTTGTATGACCTTTTATGGCAATCATCCACACCTTCTTGTCGTCTCCCCTTCTCTTAATTTTATCTTGATTTACGTGTTCACCTCAACTCGTGTCAACTATCTCTGCGTCTCTAATCCCCTAACACTATTTCCCGGGGGAGATGACAAGTTGCGCTCCCGCTCGGGTTGTCTCTTGTCCAATTTTATCGTCGTTTTCCTGATTTATCGCTTTTGGAGTAGTAACGAATTTTTTTTGCATGGAGTTCCATGTAAAAACATGCATTAATCATTGATATGTCATCAAAACACAAAGAGTAGATTATCTAGAAAATTCAACCGGAGAAACTCAGCCCCTGGCAACGGAAGTTTTGATCAGTTTTCTCTTTTCTCTTTTCACTTTCATAATGGTTGTGAAGTTTGATAAAATCACAAAATATAACAATTTCTGAAAATTTTCCAGCATGTTTGGCTACCCCTGAACGGATTTAAAGCACTTTGTGCATTTTTCACTAAATTCGAAGCTCGTTAAAATTGCTCCAAAAGCGGTTTTTTTGCACGTTTTTCATATTTAAAAAATTCCAAAAAGTTTTTAGAACTCTTGTAAAACGGAAAAAAATCTGCAAAAATTATTTTTCCAGCAATTTTACGAGTACACAAATTTTTAGCTCCGTGAAAGTTTTTTCAAATTGGTTTTTTACAGACTTGAGTAAACATTTTAGCGGTTGTTTTTTTTGCGAATTTTGTTAAAACTTACATCTATGTTGTAACAAAAATTTTCGAATTTTATTTTCAGAAAAAATTAAAAATTGCAACAAAAAAAATCCAGAATTATTGAAATTGATAGTCTACAAAAATCACTCTTGGAGCAATTTTAAAGGTATGAACAGCTCTCAGTGCACAAGGCCAAGATGTGGACGGAGCCTATTTAGTAATCTTCTAATTTTGTGCATCGGATGTTTAAGTACTTTCCGATACTTTTAGCATATTTTTATTGGCAGTACAAAATATATCAGATTTGCTTACCGTATTTCCTCTATTAGTCTTGCAGCCTCTATTAGTCTTGCACCCCTAAAGACCAATCGAAAATTAGTCTTGCAGCCTCTATTAGTATTGCATGCAAGACAAATAGAGGAAATACGGTAATAGTATTGCACACCTATTTTTGCCAGACCAGCAGTATTTTGTGAAAACTTCACCAATTTCGCCATTTTTAGATAAATTAAATTTTAAAGTGTTCAAATAATTGATAAAACAATAGAAAAGCATGTATTTTGTACGATTTAGACTGTTTCAAGTCAAATTTTCGACGTTTAATGGTCAATTTTACAAAGCTATTGGATCTTCGAAAATTAGTCTTGCAGCCTCTAATGGTCTTGCAGTCTCTATTAGTCTTGCACCCCTACGGGTTGATTAAAAATTAGTCTTGCATGCAAGACTAATAGAGAAAATACAGTAATTATTTTAAAAAATGTTTTTTTTTATGATGGAGTTTCAAAGCTTAAAGATACACGGTTTTATATGGATGGCTCTCGCCACGAATAAAAAAATTGCATAATTTTCTAAATTTTCCGGTCTCAGATATCAAAATTGAAATTTCTCAAAATTGCCATTCGAATAGCCTCTATTCAATTTCAGAAACACTTTTCAGAATACTATCGCCAATGGGGAAATTTTCAAGTTCTACCCTAAAATTGGAAGACCCACTAAATTGACCCACAAAACTCAACTGTGCACCTTCAAAATCAAGCATAACCATGTAGATACATAAATACTCTTTGGTAAAATTGACAAATTGAATCTCATTTGATATCCGGAATGTGTCCTATACCCACTGACTGATGACACTAATCGATCGTATTCCTTTTGGCGCCACCCGTCTCCTTTTTGGAAGACCTCCCGCAGTGCCCGCCCTTATACGTCTTGGGTGGTCTTCAGGAGGGTACGGTACCTGAATTTTGATGTATACGCTTTTTTTTGTTGTATTGCATTGAGGTATTATTTTCATGGTGTCATATGTTTTTGAAATTCATACTGTTTTTTTTTAATTTTTCCAAAAACTTTGGCTCCGCGAGCAAGGTGTTTTAATATTTTATATACATATACATATGTGCATTTTTGTTTGAGCAAACGATTTTTTGATGTTTTCAAAAAATTTTAATTTTTAGAACTTGCAATCAAAATGGAAAAATAATTAGTTTTCACGTATGTATTTAAATTTAGTATTTTTAAAATCAACCTTTTTTCTTTGAATTTTATATTTTAAAGGTGGTATAGTCGAAATTTTTGCTCTATCAGACTCAAAATTGTCTGAAAACACCGAATTTCCTAATGAAACTTCTTGAAACTTCTCAAAAAAAAAAGTTATAGGAGCTCAAAAAATGACCTAAAATTAGTTAAAATTTGGAATTTGACCAGTGGCTGGAACTGGAAACTAATTTTCTTTAAATCACCGTCTAGTTTTAACTTGTAATACCAAAATTAGAAGGTGATATAAAAAAAGTTAGTTTCCAGCCACTGGTCAAATTCCAAATAAAATTTAACTAATTTTAGGTCATTTTTTGAGCCGGCATATCTTTTTTTTGAGCAGTTTTCAAGAAGTTTTATTATGAAATTCGGTGTTTTAAAACAATTTTGAGTTTCATGAAACAATAAAAACTCGACTACACCACCTTTAATTGGGCTTTAGTTGAAACATTCTAGAAATTAAAACCTAAAGCAATTCTGAAAATTACTCAAATATTCCACCTTTTTTTGGAAAATTTAGCAGTTTACCAAAACTTTGACTGAAAATTTTGAAGCATCTATAATTTTTCAAAAGGGTTTTAATAATTTTTTTTCAAATTTCCGCACTGCTTTCTCATCTAGTTTTGAAAATTTCAAAATTTCAATATATGTATTGGTTCACTTTTAACACAGAAAAATCGGATATAGAACTATTTTAATTTGAAATCAACTTAACTTCTAAAAGCTGAAATTTAAAAAAAAAATCGAAAAAAAAATCGAAAAAAGGTCCCGGTATTTTCGGTATTTTATTAGTCCTAAGAACTTTTTTTTTACCACCCAAAAAATGAACAACAAATCACATTTTTGAATGTGTATAATTTTAATCAAAACTACCTAGTGGAACGTTTTTTTTTGTGGTTTTTTGTAATCTCTAGTACTTGGAACTTAATCAGTATTTTCTTGGTTATCACCAGTTTTATTAGTTCTATAGTATATCTATGCAAACTTATACACCTCATGTGGTTTGATTTTTTGAATTGTAATTTTATAAAAGGTTGGCAAAACTCAGAGAGATGTAGACCCATTTTTTTGAAAAAAAAAACACCACAAAATAAAGCCGTTAAATTTTTAATTTTAGACAAAATATTTAAATACAGTGCATTTTTTTCCACTTTAAAGGGGGGGGGGCGCATTTACGCGCGATGGTCTCGACACGCCTCGCACCACCCACTGATTTTTGGGGTGCGTGGCGAGACCAATGGTGTGACCATCGCGCGTAAATGCGCCCCCCTTTAAAGTCGTAGAAGTGGAAAAAATGCACTGTATGGTATATATATATATATATGTATACGTTTACGGCAAATCGGCAAATTGGCAAATTGCCGGAATTATGATTGTCCGGCAAATCGGCAAGCCGGAAAATTGCCGATTTGCTGAATTTGCCGGAAATTTTCGGCAAATTGCGACTTTGCGCATTTTTTTGGAAATTTTAGAACTTTAATTTTAATCGACAAAATTGTACGCATCCTATGAATGTTCCTGCATCTATTTTGTAAAGTAAGCGAATTCCATGAAAATATCTACGGAAAACGGGAAAAAATTTCAAAAAGGCACAGGTTCCAGTGTTTCCGTCTTATATAAAATCCCTCTGAAAAATTCCGGCAAATTGGCAAACCGGCAAAAAAACAAAAATATTTGCCGCCCACCTCCTGATTCAAATGCTTCTCTCTATCGATTTTTCCCTCCAAAGTTTCATGTCAACCGTCCTTTTTCATAAGTTCGGTAGAGAAAGAGAATCGATAAGATCTTGGAGGAGTACTGTAGTTTCTCAATTCTTCATTGAAACAAGTCTTTCTCACCAATCGTGCCGCGTCGCGTGTCTTTACCCCCACTTTTTCCTCTTTCGAAATATAAATTTCAAATTTGATTGACAACAGAAACTTTAAGTTTTATTGGGTTTCTTCATTTACAAGATTTGCCCTATAATACCTATGATACTCAAATTTTGCCGTGCATTCACAAAACGCCTGCCTACGCGCCTACGAGGCATACTCAGATCAAGCCAAACAGTTGTCAACTAGGGCTACTAGGCCTTGGGCTTAGGCTATTCTTTGGACTTGTTGCTTTTTTCGAGCAGTTTTCATGGGCGGACTTTGGAGAATGTCAGTTTTTTTGTTTTTCTGAATTATTTCAGGGGTTCAGCCTAAGCTTAAGCCTAATCCTAAGCCTAAGCCCAAGCCTAAACTAAAAGTAAGCCTAAACCTAAGCCTAATCAAGATAATAAAAGTAAAAAAAACGCGATTCTGCAGAAATCTAACTTGCTCAAAAAAGGTGAAAAGCATAGTCCTCCGCCTAAGCCTACGGCTTAGTCTAAGCTTCAGCCTAAACCTAAGCTTAAGCCTAAGCCCTGTTTGGAGTGTCTCATTTTTCGTTCTATTTTCCTTTTTTGAATTTTTGAATTTTCTGGGATTTCTTTTTCTCTTTTCCTCTCTTTCTCAGCCCAAACCTAAGCCTAAGTCCAAGCCTAAGATAAAGCCTAATCCTAAGCTAGGCCGTCAACTAGGCCACCATCAAAGCTTTCTAGGCAGGCAGTTGTATGAGCCTAGTTAATTAAAATAGTTGGAAATTAAATTTGAAAATTAAAAGAGCTGAATAACATAAAGTCAGAAAAACTACCAATTACATAGTTTTACTGTTCAATAACTTATTTGGTGATTCTATTTTTGCTCTTTTTTATATTCATTCACTGTATCTAATACTTTTTTTTTGACGTTACTAATATTATTACAATTATTACAGAAATGACGTCATTCCTGTGCTCCGATACTGAAATTGAATCCGATGGTGGAATCTCCAGATGCAAGAAGATTGTGAGTTGGTTTTTTTCTGTAATTATTCAAACTTTTGTAATTTCACAGCTGTCCATAATTTTGAAAATCGGCTTAATTTAATTTTCAACATTTTCAGAAAAACAAACCTCTAATGGAGAAGAAACGGAGAGCTCGAATAAACAAGTCACTGTCACAACTAAAACAAATTTTGATTCAAGATGAGCATAAGGTATCGATTTTTCTCAATTATTTATACCTCCGAAAAAACAAGTTTATAAAATTGATAATGGAGATTTTCAAATTTTTAAAATTTTAAGACGAAATTTTGGTAAATTGTCAAGTTTTTAAAAAAGTGAACTTTTTTAGCATTGCTTCAGATCAGGGGCCTCGGCAAGTTGCCGGAATTAAAAATTTTCGCCAAATTGTGGTTTTGCACTTCTTTTTGGAAATTTCAGAATTTCAATTTTAATCGGCAAAATTGTACGCATCCTGTGAATCTTGTTACATCTATTTTAAAAAGTAGGCAATTCTATAAAAGAAAATGGGAAAAATATTTCAAAAAGGCACAGTTTTAAGTGTTTCCGTCTTATAAAAAATCCCTCTAAAATTTTCCGGCAAATTTTATATCCAAGTTGCCGGAACTGAAAAGTTCCGGTAAACCGGCAATGTGCCGAAAATGAAAATTTCTGGGAATTTGGCAAACCGGCAATTTGCCGAAAATGAAAATTTCCGAGGAACCGGCAATTTACCGAAAATGAAAATTTCTGGGAAATCGGCAAACCACCAATTTGCCGAATTGCCGAATTTGCCGGAAAAACGGCAATTGCTGAAAAATTTCGGCAAATTGTAGTTTTGCACCTTTTTCTTGGAAATTTCAGAATTTCAATTTTAATCGGCAAAGTTGTACGCATCATATGAATGTTCCTACATTTATTTTGAAAAGATAAGCAAATTCTATTAAAATATCTGAAGAAAACGGGAAAAAATTTAAAAACGGCACAGTTTTAAGTTTTTCCGCCTTATAAAAATTTCTCTAAACACTTGCGGCAAATTGATACCTAACAAATTGCCAAATTGCCGGAATTGAAAATTTCCAGCAAATCGGCAAACCGGCAAATTGGCGGAAATGTAAATTTCCGGCAAGCCGGAAACTTGCCGAATTTTCCGGAGAAACGGCAATTGCTGAAAATTTTCGCCAAATTGTAGTTTTGCACCTTTTTCTTGGAAATTTCAGAATTTCAATTTTAATCGGCAAAATTGTACGCATCCTGTGAATCTTGTTATGTACATCTATTTTTAAAAGTAGGCAATTCTATAAAAATATCTAAAGAAAACGGGAAAAATTTCAAAAGGGCACAGTTTTAAGTGTTTCCGTCTTATAAAAAATCCCTCTAAAAATTTCCGGCAAATTGGTGTTCGGAAAACGGCAAATCGGCAGTTTGCCAAAAATCTAAATTTCTGGCAAATCGGCAAATCGGCAATTTAGTGATTTGCAAAATTTGTCAGCAAAAAAATTTCCCGAACGGCAATTGCCGCCCACAACTGCTTCAGATTCAAAAATTTGGAATAATTAAATACGAACAATTACAACTAGGGCTGTGCAACCGGACGGCCGGTTTTAGAAAAAAAAGCCACTTTTTAGAACTTTGAAAATTTTCCGAGGGGTATGTTGTTTTCACGGCGGCGGACAATTTCCGAGTTTGGCCACTCGCTATACTTCATCATAGAATTTTATAATGACTGGCCAAACTCGGAAATTGTCCGCCGCCGTGAAAACAACATACCCCTCGGAAAATTTTCAAAGTTCTAAAAAGTGGTTTTTTTCTAAAACCGGACGACCGGATGTCCGGTTGCACAGCTCTTATATACTTAGTAGTGTAAAATTAGTAGAAACGTTTTATTCCGTAGGCAGGTTTGAATGAGAAAAATAACATTTTTTAAGTAGCGCGAGAGATGAGAATTCGCGAATAACGTGCAATTGGCAAGTTGTAAAAAAATCAATAATAGCCTCCGCCTCTATTTGGGCTTCTTTTGGGTATTCCATTTTTTATTCTTATTAATTAATGATGTATCAATTCTATTTCAGAATTCCATCCAACATTCCAAATGGGAAAAAGCTGATATTCTCGAAATGGCTGTCGAATACCTCCAACAACTCCGTAGTGCTCAACCATGCTCCTTATCACCTTCAACATCATCCATTTCAACTCCACCAACTCCAAAAGAAGAAATTCGAAATATTAAAGTACCTCTTAATCCAATAGCTTCATTTCTGAACCCAATGATGCAGCAATACGTGGCATATCAGCAGCTGGCTCAGTTATCAATGTACACTCAATTATTTAATAATCCCGCTGGAGTACCACTGAGAGCAGATGCAGGGGTAACTGCTCAGTCACCAGAGCTGGCAGAAAAGTTAAAAATTGAGGATCGAAGTAGAGTGTAGAATTTGGAATTGTTGTCAAGAGCCACCAGTTTTGATGTGAAATTGATAATCTACTAGTTAGCCACCTAAGGTCTATAAAATAGCTTCAGAGGCAGGGTTTCGGCCTAGTTTTGATGATTTTTGAAGTAACGGTGAATTCTGTAAGCTTTTTTTTTGTTTCGAACAAAAAATCCTGGGGAAAAATTTTATCAAAAAAATCAAAAATGTCAATTTTTTGAATTTGAAATTTTTCAAATTTTTCAAATTTTTTTTAGATCAACGCGTTAAAAAAACTTGCGATGAGCTTTAATCAAAAGTTATTCACAATTTTTTATCTCTAAAAACTTTTAATATTCTGTGAAAACTTTTGGCTTTAGACGAAATCTGTTAATTTTTGGGTAACAAAACTAGAAATTACCAAAAAATCTCCAAGGTTTTTTCCAATTTTTGCAGTTTTTCAATCCAAAAAATTTCTGAAATTTAATAAAAGTCATAAACAACTGATTTTGCAGAATTACTTGTTCTGCAACATCTTACTTGTTCTGAAACAAGTGAAAAGCCTAGTCCTTAGCTTAAGCCTAAGCCTAAGCCTGAACGCCAAACTTTAAAATTTAAAAAATAGTTGAGGGGCATTTTGAAAACACCTTAAGCTCCATAACTCGGCGAGTTTTGATGGAATCAATTTGAAACTTCAGACTTAAGCTTCTTGGTGGCCTATACGACTCTGTGTAAAATTTCGCTTTGATCGGCCAACGGGAACCCTTTCAAAAATGAAAAAAACGTTATAAACCTAAGCCTAATCCTACGCCAAAGCTTGGGCTGTAAGCCCAAGCTTAAGCCTACGCCAAAGCCGGAGTCTAAGCCTAAGCCTAAGCATAAGCCTAAACCAAAGCCTGAGCCCAAGCATAAACCTAAACCGAAGCCTGAGCCTAAGCTTAAACTTCCACATTCTGGTGGCTCTTGTCCTACCTTCCTCTTTAATGTTATTCTTTATTTTTTTCGCCCCTCAAAACTCCGTAGATCATATTCTCTAGTCACTTCAATTCTTAAATGTCGTTTTATTTTCAGTTTCTCCCTGCTACCCATGCTTTATTTCCAAAAACTATGTTCTCTTTTTCAAATAAAAAAACTTCACTGCTTGGCAATATTTTTGTGGTTTTTCAGATATGATCTTCTGTTTTTCTTTGTTTTTCGAACACATTTAAATTGAAAAAATGTATTTATCACTTTAAAAATAAAGAAAGTGTACCCGAATTTTGAAAAAATTCAACCGTAATTACAATTAAAAGAGCACAGGGGAAATTTAATGTACAACACAATTGGTCTAAAAACTAGCGAATTAAGAAAAAAAAAATCAAAAATCACCCGTATTTAGCTGGAGATTCTTAAATGTCTTAAAACTAGAGTCTTTTTCAAAAATATTTTCGAAAAAATTAATTATGAACTCCACAGAATCGATTGGTCCGAACCCAGACAGTTCGGAAGGGTAAAGCCTGAGCATTCGGGCGGTCTAGTGGAGTGGCCAGGAGGTCTAAACGGTAGGTACTAGCTGGAAGAAGACCTCCGATTGTTGTCTCAATCAGGGATTGGGCATCGTCTTCGGAAGAGGTCGGAGAATGGGTGTAGCAGCCGACGAGTACGGATGAGGAGAGGCCGCCTTCGCAGAGATTGTCGGCCTGGATAAAAAAAAATTGTTTTTGAAAAAATAAAAAATATTTAATTTTTTTTCAGCCAAATTAATTTTTTAACTTTTTCAAAACTTTGTCCCAGTGGTATTTTTTTATTTGTTTTACGGTTTTTTTTTAAATGAAACTAAAACTGATTTCAGGTATTATTTCAGTCTGAAAATTTTTCCACCATTCTCAGCCAAACCACGTGGTGTCAGAATGTCCCATTTCGTTGTGATCTACAAAAAATGCGGGATAAGAGATGAAGAGTTCTCAACTGATTTTGAATGGTTAAGAACGTGCTGACGTCACATTTTTGGGGAAAAAATTTCCTAATTTTTTGTAGATCAAACCGTTTTGGGACAACCTGACACCACGTGCCAAACTATTTATTTCAAATTCTTGTTCTAAATTATTTTTAAATGATTATAAGGATATTTTCTTGAAGTTTAATGAAAATTTATCAATATCCAATAAAATTGAACTAACTTGAGGCTTTTGAATATCTTTTTTTTTTGAACAAAATGAAATATTCCAAAACTTTCAGCCAAAATAGTTTAAAATTTTTTTTTCGAAATTTGATCTGAAAATTTTTTAAAAATTTTTTTATTGGAAAAAAAATTTCAAAAAATTTTTTTTCAATTTTTTTTCAATTTTTTCTCTGAAAGCCAAAAAACCCATCAAAACTCACCAAACTAACAAGATGTTCCAAAAAATTTGAATGTTCTCTTCTTCTATAAACACAGTACTTTACATGACTATCGTGAGCACGAATCCATTGAATTGAGGCAGAAGAGCACGAGCGCCCGACAATCTTTACGCTGAAAAATTTCAATTTTTTTAATTTCATAAGATTTGAGCTTCTGATACCTGGTATCATCTGGAAGATTTGGGTATGGTGACGTGGTGAGATCGGTGCTCGCCCAGACTCTGATAGTTTTTGGAGTTTCGTCGTCGTTTACGATTTGGAAACGGAGATGTCCGCTGCGGATGTTGGTGACTACGAATCTGAAAAATATTTGTAATTTTTTGAACTGTGAAAAATTGGAAAAAAAAACTGTAGATTGACAACAAAAAATTGTTAGAAATTTTTTTTTGAATTTTTTTTTGGAATTTTTTTTTTTGAAAAATCCAATGTAATTGCTTTCAAAACAGTAAAATTGAATGACTTTCGTAAAAAATTATTTTGGCGTTTTTTGCAAAAACAAATTTCAGTCAAAAAAATTGTTTTTTAAAATATTTTTTTCAGCTTTCAAGAAACGCCTCAAACTTAATTTTTTTTTGACTTTTTGATACTGATTTCATATTATTTTGTGGACAATTTATCAATTTAAGGTTTTCAAAACCAAAAAAGATTGTCCCATAACGGTTTGATCTACAAAAAATTCGGGAATTTTTTTCCCCAAAAAATGTGACGTCATCACGTTTTTAGCCATTCAAAATCAGTCTCCCGCATTTTTTTGTAGATCACAACGAAATGGGACACCACGTGTTTTTTTAAAATTTTTTTCAAAACATATTAAAATTGATTTTTAGGAGTTTTCTTTGAGTTCCATGTCTATTTTTCAGTATTTCCTAGATTTGCAGCCAATTTTCAGAAGTTTATAAAATAAAAAATTTATGAACAACTTTCAGCCGAAAAAAAAAATTTTCGATTTTTTTCTAGCTTAAAAAATTTTGAGTTCTGGTTTAAATTGTATTTTTAAGTTTGATGATAATTTTTAATATTTCGTAGTGTGGACGTAATAAATTTGAGTAATTTTCAACATGCTAAAAAAATTACTTCGAGTTTTTATTTTTTTTATTTTTCAAATAAATTGACCAAGTGACTGATGATATGTATTACTCAAATAAGAGCCTAACTTTTAGTTTTTTTCTGAAAAAAACATTTTCAAAAAAACAATTTTTTTTAATTTTTTAAAAAATTTTCCGATTTTTTCTTCAAAAAATTCCAAAATAATTACTAATGTATAAATAAGTCTTATATCCATACAAAAGTATATATTCACTGTATTTTGTGTTTTATGTACCTTCTAAACCCGGAAAACGCGTCGCTTCTCTTGAGAATTTTTCCGTTCCGAAACAAATTGATACGTACGAGTCCATCGCAAGCGTGCACAATGAGCATTGCCTGCAAAAGATGAAAGAATGGAATGTGATTTTGGGGATAAGGAGCTAAAGGGGGTCAGTTGCCATCAGGTGATGACGTCAATCGGGGAGCTCGGGGAGCTAGTAAACGTCGTATGATAGCAAGTTATTTTGGGAAAGAGCAGTAGAAGACAATGAGAAAAAGTTAAAAATAGCTGACACGGATATTGGATTTCGTCCCATTGGTTGACACCTTTTGAACACCGTAATACCTTGGAGGTTCCCGCCTACCTGCCTACCTACGCCTGCAGAGAGTAGTGGGGGTTAGAAGGTCCTCGATCATTTTTTGAACATTCGGTTTCTATCAAAAAATTCAATGTTTCCGAAAATCCCAAAATGGAAATTGAAAATTCCAAAAAAAATATCGATTTTAGTCTATTTTCAGTTTAAAAAAAATCGATAATTCTAAAATTGACAATTTTTAAAATTTTCCATTTTATCGATTTTTTGCACACGGAGTTCCGGCCTTCCTCATTGAATTTTTCGCGCTCCATTGGCAATCGCCCGCTGGAAAACGCGTGGGAAAGCCGTGTACTCCACACGGACAAATACATTTCGTTTTACAACTAATATCGAGCCGCGACGCGACACGCAACGCGCCGTAAATCTACCCCATAAATGGCCGAGCCAAAATGACCTAGTTCGGCAAACTCTTCCATTTCTATATATGAGGGAAGTCAGAAATCCGTGACATTATTAAAATAATTTTTTTTTTTAATCGAGAATTCCGGAAAACCGAAATTTTGTTTAATTTAATCGATTTTATGGATTTTTCGCTATTTTCGTTGAAAAATCGATAATTCGAAAAATTTAAGTTATGCTTAAAACATTTATAAAATCCCATGAAAAGTTGAATTTTCAGATCAAAAAAATCCGATTTTCAATTTTTTTTTTTTAAATCACGGATTCAAAAAATCACGGCTTCCCTCATAAATTGAAATGGAAGAGTTTACCTAACTAGGCCATTTTGGCTCGGCCATATCTGGGGTAGATTTGCGGCGCGTTGCGTGCCGCGTCGCGGCTCGATTTTAGTTGTAAAACTAAATGTATTTGTCCGTGTGGAGTACACGGGTTTTCCACGCGTTGTCCGGTGGGCGATTGTCAATGGAGCGCGAAAAATTCAACGAGGAAGGCCAGAACCCTGTGTTAATGTCTTTTAAAAATCGATAATTTTTGTTTATTGATTTTTTTTTCTGATTACCCACCGATTGTGTATTATTCTCGGCTCCCTCCGGCAGGCTATTCACGAAAAACTTCAAATTCACAAAAGTCCCCTTCTTCGGCTCCAGCTCCACCTGCTCCAGCTGCCCGTTGCTCAAAACTCTTGGAGCCGACTTTTTCTGCTTTCTCGGCACATTTCGGGTAACTTTTCTCCTGTGTGTCACAACTTCCGACGTTTGAATCGTCTGTACCTCATACGCCGACGATGTACCCCTCTTGTGATCCCTCACAAAAACCGTCACAAAATATGTCCGATCTCTTCTCAACGAGCCGATGACTACGGTATTATTTGTCTGTGGGACACATTTGACAGTCTCCACACCTTCTTCCACGTGGTCACACATTCCCGCGAATTCTGGGTCTCGACGCGAAACAATCGTACAGATACGGTAGCGACCCGGCTCGGCGTTCCGAACTTGCGGTGAGATTTTCCATGTGATCAGTGTGGAGACCTCATCCCTTCTGGAATAGGTACTCTCGGAGATTATGTTTGTGGCAAGACGGGTGTCATGTGGAAGTGGTGGGTATTGATCTTCGAGACGGAACAGGGATGGGGTGAAGAAGATTCGGACGGAAGCGGAGGAGGTTGACGCCGCACGGACCACCAGGATCACTTCTGGAATTTGAAAATTATGTTTAGACGGTTTTTGGGGTAGTGCCTACGTGCCTGCCTACGTGCCTGCCTACGTGCCTGCCTATCTGCCTATATAACCGCCTTCATGTCTATGTGCCTATATGCCTGCCTGCTTAGTAGGCATATAGGCAGACACGTTGGCATCAGACGTTGCATACCTGCTGCTACCTATCTTTTTACCTACCTACCTACCTAGGTGTCTGCCTACATTGTATGCCTATATGTCTACGCATATTTGCCTACCTGCCTGCTTGCCTACATTATTTTTAACAAATTCCAGATACTAAAGTCAATTTGAAACGAAAGTCACAACGTCCCAAAACGTCTCCACTGGGTATGCCTCCATAGGTATGCCTACCTGCCTACATGCTTCCCTGCGTGCCTACATCAGGCCTGCAAATCTACACGTCAGCCTGTGTCTAGGTACCTACACACTTGCCTACATATCTGTACCGGTCAAATGCTTGCCTGTTAATTTTTGCTGCCTACATGCCTATTTCTGTTTTTTTGTTTCTAATTAGGCACTAGGCAGGCAGGCGTAGGTCGCCTTCAAAGCTTACAAACCCAAAAAAAAACCTACTTTTCGGCAAACTATGCGCAAAAAACGTCATTCTCTTCTTATCATCCTCTCCGGCGATCAACTTGAATTTTTCAGATTCTTCCAGCGAATTTGACATGTCGGAAATAGTATCGAACTCTTCAGACATGCTAATATCTGGAAAATACTAATTTTTAATGATTTCAGAAAAAAAAATGACCCGGAAACTTACCCTTATCCATTGTGAAAAGTTGCCAGTGAACCGCAGCTCCGCACGGCGTAACATACATAAAAAATGGGGAAGCTTCATTGGTAATGTGAAGGTAGAATCTGGAAGGTAGAAAGTTTAGAGGAGAATAGGTCGCCTACGCCTGCCTACAATAGGCAGGCACTTACCTCTTCTCGCTAACTTTTCCGGCCAAATCGATGACACTTTCAGTGTTCTCCGACAAAATCGAGTAGCTCATGGGAACCACGTGGAATGGTGTGCATAATTGGATAGTAAAAAGGAGCAAAAGGAGTTTGAGCATTCTTTTGGCTCTGAAATAGGGGTGTTGTTGTATATGTTTTCCGTAGCATATGAAAAAGAGCACAGCGGCAAAAAAAATGGCGAAGGTCCGTTGGGAATATTATACAAATGTAAGGAGAGGGGGGGGGGGGGGGGGGGGAAGACGAATGCAACGTTTTTTTTGTTTTGTTACCATTTTTTTAGTATTTGGGGTTTTGTCATACCTCAAAGGTCCCGGGGGGGACTTTAAGGTAGGCGCGAAAATGCCTGCCTGCCTACTGTCTTGGAATGCTGAGGAAATAGGTGATAGGCAGGTAGGAAGGTAGGCAGGTAGGTAGGTAGGTAGATAGGCAGACAGGTAGGCATAGGACACATACACTAGTCTGCCTGCCTAGCTTGCCTACCAAGCCTGCCGGCTTACCTACTGTGTTGAATTGTTAAATGTGCGGAAGTTATCAGGCAGTGTTAGACAGGCATTTAGGCACGTAGGCTGGCAGGTATTAGGTAGGTCTGAAGGCGTGCGTGCCTTACAAACCTGCTTGCCTGCATCCATACTGACAAAGCGAATTTGAACCAGTTTTTTTTTTAAATTTATCTTTCTCATTTAGAAAAAAAGAACTGCCAGTATGAAACCTCAAATATGCAGAAAATAGGAAGGCAGGTAGGCATAAGGTAGGCATGAAGGTACGCCTACCTATCAAGAAAAATACTTCAAGCGAAAATGTGGAGAAAATAGGCGGTAGGCAGGTTGGCAAGTGTACATCTATATTGAGTGCACGATCCGTCTAGGCACAGAAAATTAGGAGGTAGGCATGTAGGCATAATGTAGGCATGAGGCAGGCAGTGTGATGACCTATTACCAAGCGTTAAAATTTAAAATTTCAAAAAACTGCATATAAACAAAATGCCTACTTGCCTGCCTACCTACCTTTGAGGTGGTAGGCAGGCAAGTAGGCAGGCAGGCAAAGTAACAAAAATTGCTCTGGAGAGTCTTCGAAGACACCGGGCGCTCAAACTGTTTTTGAATGAAATCATAAGAGGCGGGGTGGCCCCCTGTGGGGACCTGCGGGGTCAGACAACACACATTCCAATCTCGTTCTCTAGCACACTCTCCTCAATTCACATGCTCTCTCGCAAGTCTGAGTGTCCGCCCCGAAATAGCTGGAATTTGAGGAATGTGTTGTGGCAGTTGTCTCGGGTGTGTGTGTGTGTGTGCTCCGGGAGCAGCAGCAGTCATCTTATCTTCCTTATCTTTTTGTTATCACTCATTGAGAGTCAGGAGTAATACTATTAGAGTACGTGATGATGATGGTGATACAGAGCAAAAAAACGTCATTAGAGGATCATGTTGCAGGATCTGAAATTCCACGAAAATTTTCCAAATATTTTGCAAATTTTTTGTTCTGATCGGAATATTATCAGATGATCCCCCTATAAGTAAAAGTGATCTGAAAGTTTCCACGGGATTTCTTCTGACTTCCCTCCTAAATTGAAATGGGAGAGTTTTTGCCGAACTAGGCCATTTTGGCTCGGCCATATCTGGGGCAGATTTACGGCGCGTTGCGTGTCGCGTCGCGGCTCGATTTTAGTTGTAAAACTAGATGTATTTGTCCGTGTGGAGTACACAACACTTTTCCACGCGTTGTCCTCCGGTGGGCGATTGTCAATGGAGCGCGAAAAATTCAATGAGGAAGGCCAGGACCCCGTGAGTTTCCTGGGAGCTAGGCGAGGCCTCTCTACATGGAAATGACCGCTGAGCCCGGAAAGTGCTCCAAGGGGGTTTTTTGCAGAGTTTTGACGGTTTTTAGATGGTTTTGGGGTCAAAGAATGTTTTGGGAGCTTTTTGGAATTTTTCAAATGTTTAGAAAAAAGTGTTTTTTTTTCGATATTTTTGGGTCAAAAAATTGCACGATTTTTTACACCGTTAAACACTTTAAAATTCTTTAAAATCTATAAAAAACTGCCCTTTTGGGCAATTTTACGGCTCTTTAAAACCAGAAATTTTGATCTGAAAAGTTCCAAACTTGTAAAGCTTCTCCAAAACGGGGGTTTTCCAGATTTTCGGCAATTTTTCAGGTTGTTTACAATTGAATAAACATTCTGAAAGCTTTTCAGAACTTCAATCTAAAAAAAAGTTTTGAAAAAAAAAATCTGAAAAAAAATTTTACCCAAAAAGTATTCAGATTATTTTAGCCACGTGGTCGCTGGCTGTCCTTTTGCATAATTTTGAAGCAAACGCGCCTCATTGAGAATTAACGTTGGCGCCAACTCTCGCTATCCATTGGGCGTGAGAGACGCAGATACTACTTTTTTCTCTGGACGTGAAAAACGCCAAGAATAACCGTTTTGCCGTCTGCGTCTCTTCTTTCACACGCTATTTTGGCTGTGGACGAGGAATTCTCCTCTTCCAGGATTTTCTAGGCCATTTTCTCAAATTTTCTCAAGTTTTCTCGTCCGCGAGAAAACGTGAATTTTGAGACAGCCAGCGAGCACGTGTTTTAGCTTCCAAAAGCTTGCCAGATTCTAGTTACCCTTGAAAAAAACTATAAAAAATGTTAAAATTCCCTTCCTTGGAGCCGTTTCCCGTCAGAAATTGCGAAAAAACTGAAGCTACAGTACTCCTTAAAGGCGCATACCCTCTTTTTCTCGGATTTCATTCGAAATTTTTTTCGAAACCTATGTAGTTGTGTGTAAATTGGAAAATTTCAAAACTTGATGACTAATCGCTTTAAAACACAATTTCGAAATTATATCAATGGGTCTCGCCGCTAAAAAATGAATTTTTCAATATAATTTCGTATATGTGCCTTTAAAAATCGAAAATACGGTAGCTGGGGTCTCGACACGAAAAATTCGTGTTAATTGTGAAATGGTGTGTCACTTTTTGCACTTTTCATCACTTTTTGCACTTTTCATTTTTCTTAGTTTTCGATAAAAATACAAAAATTCTAACAAAAACTACCAAAGTAATAAAAGTTTGAAAATTACAGTACTCCTTAAAGGTGCACACCTTTTCGAATTTAACAAAATCAATCGTTTCGAGACCCTAGCTACCGTAGTTTTGCAGGAATCTACAGTAATCTAGGTGCATAGTGACGTTTTTTTTATCGTGGCGAGACCCATAATCGTATACTTTTTATTTTTTTTGCAGCAGAAAACGCAATGAGAACACTAGTAATTTCGAAAGTATCCCATTTCATTCCCCGTTTTTTTTTTGCATATTTCATGTTTCCGGTTCGTCCGCCCGAGAGCATTTTGTGTTGTCATCATCAAGTTTGTAAACTCTTGCGAAGAAATTCCAATCTCAATAGAAAACAACAAGGAAAAAAGAGCACCTGTGTTGTGGCTGAGCTGGATAAATTGCTCAAATTCCACACTATCTCTTTTTGATATCACATGTGTGTGTATGTGTGTTCTCCTAAAGATTTCCAGAGGTCATAGGATTTTCGGTTTTTTTTTTGAAAATTTAGGAAATTTTAAAAAAAAGTTGGTTTTAAAAAATCCGGAAATTTTTGGTTAAGATTAATTTTTTTCGAATTTTTTAAAAGTAAAATAATTTTTTTTTGTTTTTGAAAATGGGAAATTTTATATTTTTCTGGATTATTCTTATAGTTAATCGAAAATTCAGGGTTTTTGAAACCGAAAAACTTTTTTTAAATCACCGAAATTTCGTATTTTTCGATTTTTTTTCTAAATATAAATTAAATTTTTTTTTTGGGAAACAAAAAATTGTCAATTTTCAATTAAAAAAAACCATTTTTCGAATTTTGCAGTTTTTTCTATAAAAAAAATTGTTCGGAAATCTGATTGGAATTTCGTTTTTTCTAAAATAAAACAAAAGAAACTGTTGTATAGGAGGTGGATTTTCTTGGCGAAACTTTTGAGAAAAAATAGTTCACAATAAAACTTGAAACCACACACACACATAAACGGGGATACACAATAATAAATTGGGCGGATGGGGGAGGTCAGGAGACAATTGAAAAATGAATAGTATATGATCGGGGGAAGGCTAAAAAGCTCAGAAATCAAGCCGGGATTGGTTGGGAGGAGGACGGGAAATAATATGAGGGGAATTTGAATATTATGGACAATAAAACAAACGTTAAAAAATAAACATAGAGAGAGAGAGAGAGAGAGACCAAAAAGTCTGTTTTTAAAGTGCATAATGTTAACGGGGACCACGTATCAGGGAAAATAAGAGAAGCTTTAAGAAACGAAAAAAAAAAAATAAAAAATATCGGGAATAATTATTCCAGAATTGGTGTATACAGAGGGAGATTTAGGCGAATCCAAAGCCTTCTGTGCATTCACGAATTGCCAAGAGAAGTGATTGACGTAGCTTTTCGTATGACTCGTATTGCGGTAAATCCAGTTGATTGAAGCTGAAAACGAACAGGGATTTTATTTTTTTAAACTGGAAGGTAACTTTTTAAAAAATATTTAAATTCCCGATGTTTCGGGCTTTTTCAATGAAAAATTGAGATTTTTGTCATTTTTAAGGCTTTTTTTGCCTTAAATTTTCGAGGTTTTTTCACATTGTTCGGACTTTTTGGGGAAAATTTATTTTTAAAACTGAAAGGAGCATTTTTGAAAATTTTCAAATTTTTATTTTTTAATTAAAAAACTTCAAATTTTTTGAACGATGTTTCGATATTTTTAGGAACAAATTTATCAAAAAATTCGAATTTTCCCCGAAAAAAAATCGATAGAATTACACAGAAAATTGCTAATTTTATTGCGAAAATATTTTTTTTAAAGCATTTTCCGTAAATTTTTGAAATTTCACATATTTCATCAGAAACAGTAATTTTTTTCGCAAATTTGATATTTTTCTTTGAAAAAATCGATAAATTTAGTTTTTTTTTCTTGAAAATTGCCAATTTTCAAGCCATTTCATTTGTGGAAAATGTGCTTTTTAACCAATGGAATATGGTAAAAAAATATCGAAAAATTAAGCATGTTATCGTATATTTTTTAAAATTTTTTGCTAAAATTCCCAAAATCTCACCAAGTATGAGCAGCTGGAAGTCTGTCTCCACCACGGCTATCCATGTGAATACTAAACTTTTGTACTCCGTTCATGCCTTCCAGTGAAGCGAATCCTTGCAGTGGCACCTAGAAAAACTGAATTTATTGCAAAAATACACTTATTTCTAGCTGAAATCTCTATATACCTTCGATGTTCCGGTAACAAATTGCAGGAATTTCGCCTTATCCTCCTTCTCAAACGATCGAAGTGCTCTCCAGAACCATTGAATATGCGTCGACGTCTTCTGGAATCCCTTGTAATCCGTATTCGCCGCCATATCATCAATATCAACAGTCGGAAGTCCAGATATCAGCAGTTCAAGCTCTTGCTCATTAAACATCGATATCAGATCTTTCGGAATGATCTCATAGAATCCGGTGAGGAACGCGTCGAGCTGCTTCCGAATCGATCCGGTCATCTTCATCTGGCACACGAGCTTCACATACTCGTCCTTGTTCGCATCGTTCACCTCAATCTTCCTGCCGTTCGGTTTCAGGTCTCGAACCGATCGAACTCCAAACTCTTCGACTTCTGTGGAGAATGTCAGATCAAGAGCCAGGTCGTCAATCGGATTTTGAAGCAAAAAGTCCAGCGATTTGAAGAACGCCGGATCCTCACTTTCCAGGTCTTGATAACGGACTGGTAGGTTGAGAATATGCTTGTAGAAGGCTCGAGTGAAATAGCAATCGAGATATTTGTGCTCGAACACCGATTTCGCGATGAGACGACCGACGAATTTGAAATAATCAAGATGCTCCGGATTGATGTAGGAAGCCTTATTGATCATATAGGTGACCATATCTCCTGGTGCAGTGATGAATAGAGCGTAATTTGGATTGAAGATCTCTCTTGTGATCACTGAGAACCACTCTCGGAGCAGACCACCCGCATCCTGGCCCTCTTCTCCTTGGAAAATGATGTAGAATCGATTCTTCCATTCAGATGGTCGGAGACGGAAAAGCTCGCGGAATGAATCAGAGAACACACGATTTCGGGACACTTGAACTGAGACATCGTTGCGACGGTAGCGAGGCATTCTGGAATTACTTTTCAACAATTTTACACAACTGAAACACAGAAAAACTTACGATGGCTCCAACTTGGTGAGTTCCTTGCGGAAATACTTTCTCTTCACATCGAAATCCAACAACTTTGGGAATTGTGTCAAAATGGCGAATGGTCCACCAGCCGAAAGAACCGCGTTGTTCTGTCGAAGAGCTTGATTGAGAACTTGACGATGCTTCTCCGCGAACTCGATGAGCTTGGCAGTATCCGGATCCAAATCTTCACGAAGACCATCATGAGAAACCGATGAAGCGACAGCAGCAGCAGCAGACGATGACGCCGCTTGACTCTCCTTCCGTTTAGCTTCGGCATCCTTGGCCTTGAGCTTATTCTGTTGAGAAGCGTGTACCAGGAAGAAGGCTTCTGCTGCTGGTTGGAGAGCCAAAACTGCATGAGGATCGGAGGCTTTACCCAATCGAAGAAGACACTCTGAAAGTGAGTTCCAGAGGCTTTCAAGAGAGGATAGTCGTTCCGAGATTCGTGGTTCTTCATCGTTAACCTCTTCAAGCTCGGCTGCTGGTTCGGGTACTTCATTGTTCTCAACCGGGGCGTCTGGAGCTGCTGGAGCAGTTGGAGCAGTAGCAGGAGCTGCTGGAGCAGCTGGAGCCGATGTCGATGGCGTTTCCTTCTCCTTCAACTTCTTCTCCGCATCCTTCGCCCGTTTTGCCTTATCCTTCCGAATTGCCTTCATATGATTCCGAACCTTGACAAGAGTCTGCAGAGCACTCAGAAGAGCATACTGCGCTCCTCCCTTATCCGTGAGCACAGTGACCGCAGGAAGCTGTAGTTCTTTGCACGAGCTCATCTGCAGACGCATGTTCTGATCTCCATCGATAACCAGTCGTTCTCCATCAAATCGTCCAGTTGCAACGCGTCCAGCTGCACTGGTATCCACCACAAGTTGAGCTGTTTTCGATGATGTCGGTTGATCGGACGGCGCCACAGACGACACTTCTTCCTTCTTCTGTGCCTCATCCAACTCGACAATCAAACGATCGACTTGAGGAAGAAGCTCACCACCCAGCTTGGAAACCGCAAGGAAGAGGTGTTCGTAGATGTCGACGGAGGTAGAATCGGACAAAGATCTCATCGCTTCTGAGAGGATCGTTAGACCATCAGCGAGTCCTTCTGTACTGCATGAGCCGGTCGTCATGACTTGAATCACGAATTCCAACTTTTCAGCCAGCGGCTTTCTCGATTCATCGTTTCCTAACAATTTCAATGTATCCATAGGAAGTGTTACCATAATTTGGCTAGCCACTTTGAGCACTTTCTCCTTCAACGGTGATTTCGCCATGATCGGCTTGCGAAGTGAATTGAGCATCTGACCGAGTGGGCATTCTTCAAGTTGCTGCTCGGGCGTCGCTGTCCAATCCTTGCTCTTCGGCACTTTTGTCGTATTCTGCACCATTGTCCAGAATTGAGCAAACGAGGGAGCTTGTTTCGGAGTATCCGTCGGCTTGGCTCCATGACGAAGAATCAATGGAAGGAAGTTTCCAGGATAAGCACGAGCAATATTCGCGAGAAGATCCAGAATGTTCTTGCACATTGGAATTGCGAGCATCGAATGAATCGAGATTTTCTGGGCATTTTCGGAGATTCGGATGGCTCTTTCGTTGTGACCAACTCCGGATACAGCGATCGAGTCCAGCCAGGCAGGAACGTTTGAGAGAATCTGAAAAAATGATATAATTTGTTTTTTTTTTCATTTTAAATGGGCAATGCCAATTTTCATAATGAGACCTCTAGAAAAATTCACTTTTTTTTTTCGAAAAAAAACCAATTTCAGATAAATTCTAAATTTTGACTACTTAATCGAATTCAGCTCTATATTTTTGCAATTTTTCTCAAGTTTATCTACGTTTAGCTTTATTCTTGAAAATTAGCTGAATTCGAATTCAGCTCTTTTTCTGCTAATTTTCTCGTAATTTTCATTTATTTAATAGGCTCAAGATACCAAAATTCATAATAAGACCTCTAGAAAAAGTCACAATTTTTAAATTTGACATTTTCCATGGAATTTGGCTAGTTTTCAGCTAAATTAAGCTTCTTTTTTTTTGGAATTTATTTCAATTTATTTTCAGCCATTTTCTGGAAATTTTGCTATATTTTTTTGCCATTTTTCTCAAAAATTTTAATGCTTTTTTTGTTGAAATTTTAGCTAAATTTCTGCTAAATTTAACAATTTTCTCGGAATTTTCTGAAAAATTGTAAATTACCTCCTCATCATCAGTATTCGCTTCACTGGCCTTGTCCAACAACGCTAGAAGACACCAAACAATGAAATCGCACGTCGTTTGATTAACACAAGCACTTCGAAGAACTTTCTGTAGACGTGTATGCGGAACACGATTATTGTCGACCAAATAGAGAAGGCACAGCGTGAGAATTGACTCGCGATCCAGCAAATGCGGTTGATCTGGTGGAGCTTGAATCGCATTTCCAGCATTTTGTCCGACTGATGGCCCGGCGTTGGCGGCTGAAATAATTTCGTTTATCAAATATTTATCAGTGAGAAATTGGAAAAATACGCATTTTTCGGATATTTTTTGGAATTTCTTTTCAAATTTCCTGATTTTCCTGAAACTCCTGAAAAGTCTAAAATAGATGGAAATGTGTCAATTTTCTAACGAAAAATAGTGGGAAATCTCTTAAATTAAGGTTTAAAAAAAATCGTAGAAAACTGAATTTTTACATTAAAAACTCGAGGAAAATCAGGATTTTCGGGTAGAAATCGATAAAAATCAGTGGTATTTTCAATTATTTAATAGAAAAATTGAAATTTCTATTAAAAAATTGCTGAAAATCGGTACAGGAAAAACTTTTAAAATCAGGGATTTCCAATCAATAAAATAGTTTTTTTAAAATAAATATTTCTCCACTAACCGGCTCTCGCATTAGTTCTTGCTCTGACTGTTCCGATTGCACCAGGCGCACCACCGACTCCACCACGGAACAACAAACGATGATAACGAAGCATATTCGGCTCGACGTGTTGTGCTCTTGCTCGGCGAGCCTCGTTCTGCATATCAGCCGGCAATCCGGCAAGCTCTGCATCGTCCATTTCCGCGAGAACCTGTGCTCGTTCGTTGGCTGGCAACGACGCTATCACAGCCGCACCATCCATCTCCACAACCGGCGCTGGTGGCGCATTTTGTCTTCTCTGCTGCTCCTCGGCTTCACGTAGACGCCTCTCATGCTCGGCGAGCACTTCTTCTTGCAACTCTGGTGGTAGAGCATTCAAAAACACTGGATCTATCGGCTCAACGAGTGGAACTACTGCAGCTGCCGGTTGTTCGGCTTGACCTTCTCCTTGTGCAGCTTCTCCTCCTGCTGGAGCATTTGGATTCACAGCAACTGGTTGAGCAGCTGGAACTGGTCTTGAAGCTCGTTCAGCTCTCTGTTGTCGTTGATAATCCCGAATCACTTCAGCTCGCATCTCCTCTGGAAGCGCGGCAAGGAACGCTGGATCGACGCCATCTGGTATAATAATATCTCCTAAGATAGCACGGAACTCCTCAGGCATCACATTTTCTTCTGGAGCTTGAGCTGGAGCATGTTCAACAGCGCCTTCATACGGAAGAGTATCATCATTATCTTGAATTTCAGGTACATGATCCTCAACGGCTTGTCGCTCAACATCCTCAATCTCTTCAGTTCCAGCAACAGATGAAGCTGCGGTGGCAGCAGATGACTGTGGAGCTTCTGCAGCACCATCATCTTCTCCGACCTCCATTGGTTCTTCCTCGATGTGCTGATCCTCCGATGCTTGATCTTCAACTTGAGCAGCTGCAGGAGTTGTCAACGTATCATCTCCCCGCGTCGAAGCATTCGGTGCAACCGACTCTGAAACGGTATTCGTCGTATTCGTTGCAGCCGGAGTTGCAAGCCCAATCTCTTCAGGAGCCGGAGCCGGAGCATCTGGGCTCGCTGGAGAATCACTTTGCTCAGCAGATGGAGCTGGAGCAGGTGCCTCGGCAGCCTTCTTCTTATCTTCAGCGGCCTTCTTCGCGGCTTCAGCGTCCTTCTTGGCTTTTGCCTTGATTTCGGCTTCCTTTTTGATTTGAGCTTCACGTGCCGCGTGGATCTTGTTGAGGTGTGAATTGACGATAACGGTGACGAAACGACTGGATACTGGCTCCATTGAAAGACTATAAGATTCTAGACGCTCTAAGCATGTTGGAACTTGACTGGCACGGATGTCACGACGTTCATCACGATCCTGGAAAGAAAATTTTGTGGAAAATTGTTGCTTACACTAAAAATTCGAGGAACAATTCAAATTTTTATATTTAGGAAAATTGCTGAAAATCAATAAATTTCTTTTTTAATTGTGTAAATTGAGAGAAAATTGCTGAAAATTCTTCGTTTTAAACCGAAAAATATCCAAGTTTATGTGAAAAATTGCATTTTTTCACTAATAGTTCGAAGAAACTCTGAAAATCTGGGAATGTTAAATGAAAACTGTCTAGTGCGCTGAATGGTAGCTTTCATTCAAAATTCTCAGATTTTCCTTGATTCCTACCAAACTTTTAGTGCAAAAACTCAATTTTCAACTTTTTTTAAACTTAAATCTAGTGATTTCCCTCCAATTTCGAGAAAAATCGATATTTCCGGCAGTTTTAGACTGGTTTTTCATTAATTTTCTTCCAATTTTTACAGTTTAAAAAATTTGCGCAATCCCTACCCCGGTATTGTAGGATCTGTAGGCTCCGCTTCTCGAGAAAGCAACATTCGACGGTCGAATATCAAAGATATGATCGAAGAACGATGTGTGCACTCCTCCGTCTCCATGTGTAGTCGTTCCACGAACAAGCATCCGTCCCGCGGGCAGCTCTCCCATTCGAATTCCACGAGAAATCGCTTCCAGCTCACGAGCTTCTGTCGTCGTTCGGCGGATCGCGTTCTGACGATGAAGACTGCTTCGTGTATGCATTTGCAGAATTTCCGCGCGAATATTCGTGTTCGGACGACGAGAAACATCGTTTTCAGCTGGTGGCCGTGTCATGAGCGGATGCTCACTGATTACACCACCGAGATGTGAGCCACGAGCCAGGGGTCGACGTTCCGCACGATATGGTGGCCTGGAAAAGCTTGAAGAAATTGTAAATTCTCTAAAAATTTGATGTTCTGGCTAAAATTTTTGATTTTGAACCATTTTTGCTCGGGGAAACGAAAATTTGTAGCTTTTATTTAGAAAAAAATCAGCAAAAATGGTCAAAACTTGAGAATTTTAGCCGAAATAGTCACTTTTCCTCGAGGAGTACACCATCTCTGTAAATCGATTTAAGGAGATGGTGTACTCCACGAGGAAAAGTGTTTTTTTGCAGGTCATTTTATACCTTTTTTGGCTAAAATTCTCAAGTTTTGACCATTTTTACCGATTCATTTGGTATTTAACATTTAACAATCGTCAATTTAAATCTAATTAATAGTGTTTTAGGTGAAATCCGACGTTTCCAATAGTTTTCAGTAATCAAAAAACCTTACAGAAAATCAAAATCGTCTCTGAACAAATCGGCGAACGACGTGACAGCTGGGCGTCCAAACGACGGCGGGAAAATCATATCATCCATACGCTGAGCATCAAACGGTCCTCCCATATCAAAGTAATCATCGTCCAAATCCAATCGTTGAACATCATCCTCCATACTATCACCATCCTCATCTCCATCGTCATCCTCCTCATCATCGTCGTCCTCTTCGAAAAGTCGCCGAGCCAATGGCTCTGGATTCTGCTCAACATGTCGAACATCATCCTCATCCTGATCATCATCTTCTGCCTCTTCCTCCTCATCCTCATCATCATCATCGTCTTCATCATCTTCATCCTCCCGATCATGATCATCTTCCTCCGCTTCATGCTCATTCTGATCTCCATCTTCATCCTCTTCGTCATCTTCCACATCTCGCTGAACTTGTTGCATAATTTCATCGACCAAGTTAATGCCAGGAGGAGCATCTGGAGCCGCTAGAGGAGCATCCTGAGCATCCGCCATATCAACTTCGCCATCACCAGTCTCCACCGCATCATCTCTAACCTCTTCGTCTCCAGCGTGCTCCGACGATTCGGACGGACTATCCGACCGTTCCCGTTCTTCATACGTCTCCGAACCTTCTTCCTCTTCTGCAACTTGCCCGGCTCCTCGTTGTACACTATTTCCTCTCCAATGATCGCCTTGTAGTCGTCTCAACAGATTCTCCATTTCCCCGTCAAATGCAAGCCCGTCTCGTTGGAAAATCGTATCGATCTCTCGTTCGTTCATAATTCCACCGGCCGCCGCTTCTCTCCGCTGCTCTCGCCGTCCAGCAACAATATCCATCAAGGATCGTGGGCCCGTGATCGTCGCCGACGTCGTCGTCGTTGATCCTTCGAGCAGCGTGTCCAACGTCTTCAGAATCTGATTGACTGTATCCAGGGATACTTTGGTGGAAAGCTGTAGGCAGTGAATCGTTTTGACAAGGTCAGCGCACATTCTCTTCTTGTGGAACATCTTCATGATGGCATTCTGAGAACTTCGTTCACGATTATTCCGATCCGTCGACGAGTGATGGTGATGGTGGTGAGCTGGGCAACTTTGACACATGATGATGATGATAGAGCACAGCTCTGAAATCTTGGAAAGAACTTCAGTTTCTTGCTTCTTCAGCGATGTCGTCGCCTCTTCTCGTTCCTCGGATTCCTTATCCAGTTGAAGCTTCGCCAAGTCGACTCTCAACTCGGATGCCTTCTCCGAATACGAGGCCAGCGCGTTTTTCACGTCCAAAACCAGCAGTTCTTGAGCTTTCAACGAGTTCTGAGAAGCCGATATAACAGCGATCAGAGTTTTCAACGCATTCGTCGTCTCGATCTTCTCGATTGGAGCGATAATGTAGGTGTCAATGAGAGAATGCAAGGCACTACGACCTTCCGCTTGAGTTTCAGCAATAATTATCGCCAACGATGGATATGACTTGACGATTTCAGCCAGTATTTGCAGTATTTTCTCCTGTGACAGCATTCGTGTCTGGCCAACAGTCGGGAATTCTCCGTTAAGAACTTCTGAAAGCATCATGCTCACAATCTTCTCGGCTCGCGAATTATTCTCAACGACAGTGTGCGAACTTGACGATGTTAGAGGTGGTGGTGGTGGTGGAGCCGAAGACGATGATGTAGATGCTCCGCCAGCTGTGGAGGATACGGACAATGTTGGCTTCTTCTCCTTGATCATTGGTAAAATCAAGGATCCGTTCATTCTTGCCAACTTATTCATCGCTTCAGTGAAAACCAGAGGATTTCTCGTTGAAAGTGGAGCCATGAAGTTGAGAGTATCGGCGAAATCCTTCGATTTACCAGCTGCATATTCTGACATCGAAGCCGGAGGTTGAGTTGGAACAGCAATATATCCACGGATCGTCTTCTCGTAAATGTGACCAAGAAGGGCATCATCATCAATACAATTTCTGATGATAATGGACACAAGGAATGGATAAGTGATTGCACAACGAGCTCGAAGACGCAAAATGGCTTCGACACCGTCTTTCTCCATGAACCTCACTGCATTTCGATGAGATCTTGTCAATCTTGCGATAAAGCTGAGCATCGAATGAGAACACTTCGGATCGAGAGCTCCGGTTCGAAGAATTTGCGTCGAAAGATCCAAGAAACGGTCGTTTTGGTCTTCACTCCACGATAGTTTGGCTTCAGCATCCATAAGATCTGGTATGGAGACTTCGACGGTCGGTGGAAGTTCAGCCTTGATGTTTTCACGAGAAGTACCGTCTCCTTGCTTCATTGACGCAAAATCCACGTCCACTTTCTTATTTGGTCGGCTGAAAATTAATAGTTTTTAGCAAAAAAGTTTTTTAAAAAACAGTTTTAAACTTACACTCCTCTCTTCAAAGTACACTTGACACCTCGAACTCCGGCAAAGAACGCGTCGTTGAGAGTTTTCTGCGACGCAGCATCGTATGGAACCCATTTCTTTTCTCCTGACGAATAATCGGCACGACGTCTCAACGCGTCTTCCTCATACGATTGGTACGACCAGACGAGCGACGGTGAGAGCGATTTCAGGTAGGCACGACGAACGATGAGGCGATGAGTTTTGGCGTAGAAATCGTTCCAACAAATGATCCGAGTGATCAACGACTGATAGTAATCCACTGATTTGAACCGTTCAACCAGGTATTCCAGTGATGTCAGCATAACTTCAGTCATTCCATTCGCATCAATCCATTGAACATATTCTTCAGAGATCTTATCGAATATGAGAACAGCGAAATGTAGGCGATTCGTCATTGTTCGAGCCACATCATGCTGCTTCGGACGTCCATTTTCGTCAACTTCTTGTTCCACCAAACTTTTAGCCATATTTTTCAAGTCTTCTCCACAAATCTCGGCGATCAAATGCTCTTTCCTCCATTCCTCGGTCATCGCTGGGAAAATTGAGACGATGAGCTCGGCGCACGGATGAATAGTGTCGTTGGAGACGAGAAGAAGCCGTTTCACAAGTGGGAAGAGCTGTTTGCAAGCGCTGTTCAGCGAAACGTCTTGTTCGATTTTCAGCTGGCTCAGCGGTGGAATCAGTGGCTGTGCAATGTTCTCTTCGTACGAGGATCGCGGATTTCTGACTCGGTCCATGACATCGTTGATGAGCTGCTCGGCAGCTACATCCACACTTTCGTCTGGGTACGCTTCCATAATCTGCAATCCAATTTGCTCGGCTCCTGCGTCTCGAAGGACTCGTTGTGCGATGCGGACAAGCTCGTAGCCTTGGTGCTCAGCAAACTGTGCATTGAGTTGAAGCTCAATTTCGTCGGCATTCGGTGTATTGGCTCCGGCAATCATTTCGGCTCCTGCTTCTCTCAAGACTTGATTCAACAGATCATCACGGAATGGATTAGCAGCGTCTTGCAATGGTATCTGAAATTAAGATAATTTATATGAATAGCTCATAGTTTTCGTCTAAAAAGTGAGCAATTTCACATAAAATCATGATTTTCAGTGAAAATTCGGGAAAAATTACATTTTTCATCAAAATTTCAGATTTGTTTTCCCTAAAATTCGCAAAATCTAAGTGTTTTCAATTTTCAATTTTCTATCGGTTTCTCTCGAAGAAACAAATATTTAACGTAATTCTCACCTCATTTCCATGGGCCAGCAGATAATTGGCAGCTTCATCAGCATTTCGTGTACTTTCGAGCGCATAGAGGACTATATCACGACTGAATCCCAAATCCATCAGCATCACAATCGTATCCTCGTGTGGATCGGCGGCAGCAGCAGGATTAACGGCAACTGGAGCCGGTGCAGGTTCAACGGCAACCGGTGGAATTCGTAGAGCTCCAGGACCCCATTCTGCAGCTGGAGCATCGGCAGGAGCAGGAGCAGCTGCAGCGTTCACAGCCTCCGTGGCGGCAGTGGTGGCTTCCGTTTCTTCCACAAGATTTTTCGCGACCTCCTTGAACACGGAAAACGCATTCTCACACACTTTTTTCAGCGATTTCAGCTCCCAATCCGGCATCTGAGCCATTTTCTCGAAGAATTGCTTGTAAGCGTTGAACATGTCGCGGCACACCAGCTTCAAGTACTTGTTCGTATCGAAATCAGCCGATTGACGATCTCTTCTCTGCCAATTATCACTGCTCACAATTGTGTTACGATCCGTAAGCTTCACAGCCAACCGACACCACTCCTCCATCGTCTGTTCGACTCCTTCAGGCATATTATCTCCGAGGAAAGGAATGATCTTATCCGAAAATAACTCGAAAAACGCCTTGTGACATCCAGAAGTGTAGAAATTTTGTGGCAGAGCTGGATTGCTGCATCTTCCGTTCTCGAACAACGAATGATTCAGTTGAGTGAGAAGCTCGATGTATCTTCCGTAGGCCATTGGAGATGTCGCAGCATTCTGAACGGGTGGCTCCCATTTCAAATCCTTGTAAATAGACGAGAAGATCATCGATATGCAGTGTGATGCCGCCAGCGGCAGTGGTGGAGTATCTCTGATTCGAGGGCGTCTCGGATTGTTGACGTTGATCGTTTTCCCCATTGAATTGAGAAGATCCTTGACCATCGCATGTGACTTCGACACAATATCCTGTAGTGGCTTATTCTTGATCCAGAAATCGTGTTCTTCTTGCGAAACACCTGCTGCCTTCCATCTCGGCTCCTTCGCCTCATCTCTTTTCTGCTGCTCATCAACCGAATCCTCATCCCATGGTGGCATCACCTCAACATCCAAATGTGTATCGGCTGGCTGATCGCTGAGCATTTCACCCTCCGTCTGCGTGGCAGCAGTCCGAATTGTCGGCTTCAACGTCTGCACCAGCTCATACTCCCAGCACAGCATTCTCGAAAGTTTGCGGAGCATTCCATAAAGCTTCATTCCTTCTGGCATCTTCCACGTCTCGTAAATGCGAGTTCTGTGATCCTGTGGATTGTAGGTGCTGCTCATCGGGCTTTTGTTGAGATTTAGGAGCGTTGGAATGATACTGTTCAGCTCGACCAATGTCTTCTCAACAAGCTTCTCGTCGAGATGCATCAGAAGCGTCGCCTTCCTTGATTCGGCTTGATTCATTGCCGAAAAATCGCCATTGTTGACTTCAAAGAGTGGATTTATAGTTTTTATGAACTCTCCAACGATCGCTGACATCAGTTTCGGTCCAACATCAGGCCCATTGCGCTGGCTTTGATATCCGGCTTTCTGAAATTTCAAAAATTAGTATTTGGACTACTTTTTCCTATTTTCAATTCAAAACTCACCACAATGTGCTTGATAATGTTGGCAATGGATCCAATATATGTCGCATGAGTTGCCTCATTGGTGATACACGGAAGATGACACAACTTCATGATTTTCTGCATGACACACTCGTCGATGAACTCTTCGGTGATCTTTTGCGACGGACTTTGTGTCATCATCGTCTCCACAACACGAGCAATGAGAAGCATGTAATCTCCGATTGGAAGAATCTTCTTTCCATTCGCATCCTCACACATCATTCCAGCTCCATATTCAAACGGCTTCGTTGGCTTTGGACTTGGCGCCGCTGGTGGAGCTGGTGCTTCTCCTGACATCTCATCCATCGACATCTCGTTATCCTCCTCATCAACATCCGAATCCTCGGCATCCTCAACTTCCATCGGCTCTTCTTCGACGTCACCACCGACACGTTCATCGGCTTGCTCGGGAATCTCTCGTTGTAGTTGCTGGATGCGCAGTTCTCTGGCTTCACGAGCCTCTCTCGGGAGCAGCGAGCTATTGTTTGGCGAAAAAACTACACTTCGGGCCATCGTTTTTGTGAGCGTTGGCACTAGCTCGACTCCAGCAGGTGGATTACGACCGATTTCGTCGAGAAGATCCAGGATAACGATGATAGACTTCAGCATATCGTGTTTCAGATCCGGATAGTGTCTCATCAAATCATCAAGAGCTCCTCCGATGGCTTGCGCCGACTCGAATACTTCTGCTGATCGCTTCTTGCGAAGGGTGACCAAGAATTTGACGCTGAGCACGATACGGAAGATTTGATTGAACGGATCGTAGCTTTTGAACTGACGAAGACCGCGTTCGTTGAGACACATCGCAGTGAACACATTTCCGAGAGTTGTGATGACATCTTTGCTATTCGGGAGCTGAAAATAATTTTTATTTTATTTATTTAATAATTAATGTTTTCTCTTCTTTCCTCACCTCTTTGCGCAGCAAACTTTGGAAAATCACATATGGAACATGACGACGTTGAATCGAAGACAATTCCTCTGGAAACTGATAGACAAAGTTCGTTATCAAATGTGCCGATTGATGGAAAAGCGATGGCGAATAGTATTCGGCGTTGGACAAAATGTGCATCAAAGCTTCAGGTAGATCTCCCTCCATCAAATGCTTCATAATATCCTGGAATTGTACATCGCCGATGGCTCTCTTGATAAATGTGAGCAGTCCTTTGATGAGCCCGCTTCTCTGCTGATGGCAAGTCGCTCCATTCATCTGAACTTCTTCCCATGGACCACCTTTGATCTTCGAATCTGAAGACGTTGAAGCAGAAGCCACTGGAACCGGAGCTGGAGCAGCAATTGGGGAAGCTGGTGGCAGTGGAGCATCAACCTCAATCGGAACAGGAGCCTCCTGATCTACTGGATTTCGCTCATCGCTCTCATCTTCTGGCTCTTCGTGAGCCTCCTGGTCATCTCTGGGCTCAGGCTCCTCCTCGAATGGCATATCATAGGAAATATCGATCATGAACGGCTGCTCCTTTCGACATTCGTTGATCTCGTGCTGAAAAAAAAAAGAAATTGATTTAAAATAGACTTGTAAAAACTTTTTTTCTCATCGATAAGCTTCAAAATTTTAAGAAAAAGGGAAATTGAGCACAAGGAGATTTAAAGGTGGACTACGCTCAGTGGGGAAATTGCTTTAAAACACGGGTCCACAATGACCGAATACCATGATAAAAAAATTCAAAAAAAATTTCCTGATTTTATATGATTTTTTGAAAATTGGAAAAATACAGTTTTCACCTAATTATTTTTGAATTTCCGCCAATTGGATTTGTTCGATTGAGCGCGCTTGCCTTATTTTTATTTGTTCTCGTTAATTTTGAATGATTTTCTTAATTTTCTATGTTTTTTCATCGGAAAATGAAAGAAATAAACAAGACAAATGCAAAATGTTTGTTTAAAAGTAACTAAAATGCACAAAACTATCATATTTTGAGTTCCGACGGCAACAAGCCTGAAATTAGTATATTTTACAGTTGAAAAAAAAAATTAAAAAGAATTTTTAATTATTTTTCAACAAACATTTTGCATTTGTCTTGTTTATTTCTTTCATTTTCTGATGAAAAAACATAGAAAATTAAGAAAATCAGTCAAATAACGAGAATAAATAAAATTAATTAATACAAATAATGCAAGCGCGCTCAATCGAACAAATCCAACTGGCGGAAATTCAAAAATAATTAGGTGAAAACTGTGATTTTTCCAATTTTCAAAAAATCATATAACATCAGGGAAATTTTTTCAATTTTTTTAATCATGATATTCGGTCATTGTGGCCCCATGGGCGTGTTTTAAAGCAATTTCCCCTCTGCGCGTAGTCCACCTTTAAGTCGTTTTTCGCTGATTTAGGTTAGCAAAATGCTACTGACGCCTTTTTTCAGCCTTTTTCTGATATTTTGGTCTTCAATTTCCCTTACCACAACTCGATTCACACAAATTTCCATTCCATTGTTCGCCTTGAACGATGTCACGTCGATCGTCGTGAACAAGTCGATAATCCGAGCACACCGAGTTCCAAACGTTATGCATTCGATCGGAAGCTCGTGGAAACCAATAACACTGAGCAGCGTCTGAGTTAGGCCGGAGCCAACAAGAGTGTCGCCTCCAGGCTCAATACTCGCCAAGTGGTAGATGAATGAGAACAACGCAGTTGCCAGTGATACCGATGGTTTTCCAGTCTTTCCGAGGTTGTTGCTCTTGAGCTCATCGACAATTTGACGCGTCATCACCGACAAAAATCCATGATAGCTTCCGGCGGAGAGTGCCTCGAGAATCTGCGTTATTTTTGGCTCTTTCTCATATGTAACAATTGAGCACAACGTCGAGAGCGCTTCAGTTTGGATGGCATCGTGAAGATTATGATCTTGTTGGGTGTCGGCTTCACGGTCTGACTTGAGCATTTCCACGATTTCCTCGATAAATCCACTGTACAAAAGGGAGCTAAGCGTCGTCTCGTCGGTTCCTCCAAGTCTGCAGTAGACAAGTGTGCTCACAGAGAGAAGCCGAACGATGAGACACTTGAAACGATGATGCCAATCCTCGAAGGTTACGAGCATCCTGACACGTGATAGCAGACAATACAAGTCTTCCTTCGAAAATTGTTGAGATGGAACTGAATCCGAACTGACTGGTGGACTAATCTGGGCGACTGTCCGTGTGATCAGCTCGCCGACTGATTCATCTTTCTGAAACTATGAAACGGTTTAGAAATTATTAAATTTTATTTTTCTATCATGCTTTGGGAAATGGCTCAATTTCTGCAGAGATTGTACAGTTTTCGCTAATTTATGAACATTTAAATAACCGAATTCCGCTTGTTTCAAGTGAAAATTCCCGGTTTTACTGCTAAAAAGCATCCAAATTGCAATTTCTCCTCGTTTTCGGTGATTTTTAACAGTAAAAACACAAGTTTCCACCTGAAACAGTTGAAATCAGCGAAAATGAGGCAAAATTCGTTTAAAAAACTCTTCTTATCAAGCCACTCTTGGAAACCGTCGTTCAAAAACTTGCCTTTGGCTGTTCAACAATAATCGTCCGTTGCTTCGCGTCGGTGTATGTGAACGGGAAGAGCATCGGTAGCTTCGGCTCTCTTTTCAGACATTCTGCCATCTTCACTGTCCTCAGCTTTCCACCCCAGCACTGAGCAATAGCTGTCAGGCGTTGAGCCAGCGCGTGTTGCTCTTTTTGTGGAATTCGTGTGCTCAGGAATTTCGATCGTTTTCCCATCACTTGGAGCAGACGGAGAACTTCGGCGAGCAGATCCATATCTGTACTTTCGAGAAGTGCCAGGATCCTGTCGACACTTTTGTAAATGCGTCTTGAAGAGGTGCATTCGAACAGGAGCACTGTGAATCGGACGATGGCGACGGCATGGTTCTTGAGAACGGTGTCGTGATCGCATTGCAAGTTTCCAAACTCGTTCTGTAACAAAAAAAAAATAGAAATTGCATCAAAATAACTAGTGTCTGTACCTTGTGAACCGCCTTTTCCAATATCTCATCACATCTATTGAGTACTTCTGTCCATTTATACAACTCAGTTTTCCCCATAACAGCATGAACTTCCCGTCCTTTATTGATAGCCGCAATGAAATCCTCGTCGTTTTTGGTGGCCACAATGTTGCGAAGAAGTGTGGCGCTGGCTGGAGGCATATCGGACCCGGAAGAGCTTGAACTCGGCTCAGCATCGTCAATCTTCATTTTCGAAACGATTCAAAAAACCCGCTTGTCCTTCTCGGACGTCTATATTTACAAATATTATCGATTCCTGATAGTTATGTGTTTTTGGGTTTGGTTGATCGTCGGTTTTTGCTGAAACGCGGCGACAATCTGAAAAAATTTGGAGAATTTTTCAACTTATCACGTTTTTAAAACAAGCAAATAAGCGAAATTTGACAAGCTTCTCTAAATATTTTCGGTCAGAACGGAGAAATCGGCATTGATCGATTTGAACTTTTGAGCTTTTCAGGGGAAAACAAGTCGCGAGAAACGATTAAACGCTCCATTTCCCACCGGAAACGTCAGCTCTCATGCCTAGGCGCACTTTAAAATATTGATTTTTGGATGGTTTCATTGAAAATTGACTAAAACACGAGTTCGCGGCGAAGCAAAAATGCTGAAAATCCGCGAACGCATGATGACGAATGACAAACGCAGAGAAATGGGGGAGATTAAAGGCGCACGCCGACTACGGTCACACTCGTTTCGCGTGTGTCAATAAAATCGAGGCCCCACGAAAAGGGGAGCAGAACGAAAAGGGGATCTGCAAAAAGGGGATCTGCGAAAAGGGGAGATACGAAAAGGGGAGTTACGAAAAGGGGAGCAACGAAAAGGGGATCTGGCACTGTGCCAAACGCACAAGACGCAATTTTTCTCACGCAACGCACGTTGATTTTTGAAATTTTCTTCTAGAAGATACGCTTAACAACACGCGACGCGTAACATCGGAGCATCGTTGTATCGTTTTCTTCGAGAAAAATAGCATTTGGCACAGTGCCAGATCCCCTTTTCGTTGCTCCCCTTTTCGTATCTCCCCTTTTCGTATCTCCCCTTTTCGCAGATCCCCTTTTTGCAGATCCCCTTTTCGTTCTGCTCCCCTTTTCGTGGGGCCTCATAAAATCGCGGGGTGTCGCGAGACCAATTGGCGGGTGTTTGAAAATAAAAAAATTTGGGTGTGGATTTTACGATGAATTGTTGATTTTTTTGCGAGTTTTCCTGTGAAAATACAAAAAAAATTAATTAAAAAACTGAATTTTTAAAAGAATTACGGATTTTATTGCTCGAAAAGCACGTAAAACACCCATGAAAATGGAAATTTAGGCAATATTTTTGCGTTGTCGGATTGTATTTGCCTGTGCATTAAAATAAAGTCGTTTTTATATGATTTTTCTCTGCAGAGAACACGTAAAAGGACATGGTTAAAATCATAGCATGACATTATACTCGGAAAATCGGTTGGCATTTTGATTTGTATAATATTTATTGTTTTGTTTTATGAGAAGCTGCTTGTGCAAAAGAATAGTCGGAAACAAAACAAAAGTTAGAAAAAGTACAAAAAAAAACGAAATTTCTGACCTAAAAATCATCCTTCGTGTCGAGACCTTTGCGCAGACAAGACGCGGCTACAGTGAAACTTTTCAACTACAGTACCCTGCATTTATAATTTCGATTATTTTGGAGTGAACTGTATTCAAGGATAGGGGGAAACGTAGGTCTTATACCTGTTAATATAGAATTTAGGGGAGGAAGAGGTAAAAAAACATTTGAGAACTTGTTTAGCGAGTAAGAAGTAAATGATAATTAATTATGAATAATTAAACCAAATGGAAACACGTGGTGTCAGGCTGTCCCATTACGGTTTGATCTACAATAAAAATGCGGCAACTTTTGACGTCAGAGCCATGTGAAATCAGTCGAGAACTCTGCGTCTAAATTCCCGCATTTTTTGTAGATCAAACCGTTATAGGACATTCTGACACTACGTGTGGAAAGGGTTCAAAAGAAAACAAGGGACAAGCGAAAGGGAATACAGAACAGCAAAGCACGCGAGGTTACTGTAGAATGAAGTGACAAAGTGGCTGACCCATGGCGTGACTGACTTCTGGTCGGTGTTCCTGTAAATAAAATCATTACTCCCTATACACACTACTTATCTTCTATCAGTGGGGGGTTTGGTTGATGGGAGAAGTGTAGAGGCAGTTAGAATCCTTACCTCAACTCTTTTCAATGGCTTTCCTCCGTACAACGATTCAATAATTTTTCTTCCATTTGAACCTGGTTCTTGAGCATTTGCTGTCTTCTCTCCAGACCACGATGAAGTTCAAATCCTGCTGGGTACTGCGAGAAATTTCCGATTATCTGATCAATGTTGTCCTGCTCGATTCCGGTTGATGGCAGCTTGAAGAAATCATCGCATAGGCAATCGAGGATTTGAGTGTAGGCGAACGCAACACTTTCGTGATGCTTAATTTTTCTCAATTTTTTAAATATAACTCGCAATATTCTCACCTTCGCCTTCGCCACAAGCTTAACGTCCTTACGCCACGAAAATTAGAATAAGTTGAATTACAAAAAGCATTTTTGCAATCTGAAAAAAACATAGATTTTTCTCTGCAGAACTGGATAAATAATGACTTTACAGTGAAATTTCTCAGAACAAATCACAACGACGTGGATAATATTTCTTTTAACGTAGCCGCGGTCTCCTAGAATTTAAAAACGTGAAAACTTTTTTATCGTCTCTTTTTTTAAAGACTATCTCGTTCTCGTGTAGTCAGGCTGTCCCATCGAACACGTGGACGAAAACTGATGCGCAAATGTAACCAAACGGGCAGGATTTACGACAATTTGTGATTTTCATAATATTTTCTTCAATTCCTTTAAAAAATATTTTTTGCAAATCTTAATGTAAATTTTTTGTTAAAAAATGGTTAGGTAATACACTTTTTTCTCTTGCCGTCAATGTATTTCCAGATCTCCTATTTTGAGGAGAAATGGCAAACCCCGCTTTTCAGCTTAATTACGAGGAATATAGGTTATGGCTTTTGTATACTAATTTAAGATTTGTGCTCGCCAAAATTTTGCTCAGAAAATTTGAATATCCGCCAAAATTGTTCTGAAGAAATTTGATTTCCCGCCAAAACTTTTTGAAGAAAATTTAAATTCCCGCCATAATTTTAATAAAGAAAAACGCATTCCCGCGATGGGTCCCACCACGATGGGTCTCGGCACGATGGGTCTCATCACGATGGATCTCACCACGATGGGTCTCACCACGATGGGTCACACCACGATGGGTCTCGCCACGATGGATCTCACCACGATGGGTCTCACCGCGATGGGCCTCACCACGAAGGCTCACACCACGATGGGTCACGGGTCTTGGTACTATAGCCGCCCATATCCCCCACTAACCCTAAACTAATATCCCTACGAATGACAAAAACCACATTTTTGCTAAATGTTTTTTTGCATTTTTCTTGTTTTTTTTTTTCGTCTTTTTTTGTGAAAAAATTGAAATAAACATAATTTCTGCTTTACAGAGTACAATTGTCACTTTGGAACATCCAAGAAAGCTAAGATCGACACGATCGAATGGAAAAAGTCGAAAAAGGTATGTTTTTTTAAAAGAAAACCCCATTTTTTTGGCGAAAAAGTTTCTAATTTTTCACTAAATCGTCGGTACGGACCTACTAATCGATTTGAAATATTTGAAACCTTCGGTTATTATCTCAGTCTATTTTTTTTTTCTGCAAAAATGTCGAAAATACAGTGAAAATCCGAGATTTTTTGAAAAAAAAATTGATTTTTTTCTCGAAGAAGTTTCTAATTTCTTTATTAAATCGTCGGTACGGACCTACTAATCGATTTAAAATATTCGAAACCAGGTTATTATCTCCAAATTGATTTTCCGAAAATTTCTAAAAATTGATTTTCAATAATCAACTCTGATTTTTCAGATGGCTTTGTCAAAGAAAATTAAAAGTGCCATTAATAACCTTTCAAAGAGAAAAAAACGAAAAGCTCTTCACGAATCTTCAGCTGCGGATTCAGAAGATACGTCAGCTCCGGATTTCGATCGAGGAATGAGCTCAACATCTCATCACAAAGAACTGGGCAGGTGCCCGCTCGAGGTACTACATTCAATTCACGTTATATAAATTTATCGAATATTATATACAGTATTCTTGTCGCAAATTATAAATTTAAAACAAAATTAGATTAAAACTTCAGAATTTCGAGCCATCGACTCCACAAGCCGTTTTTGAGCTGGATGAAAGTTCAAATTGTCAAGAATCGATCGATAATCCAATGAAACGACAAAAGTTGATGGTAAAATTTGCAAAATTAAAAACATTTCAACATTGCCTAAGGCGCGTATATCTGGGCACTTTATTCCTAAAAACGAGATCTCTTATTCAAGTAGTGTCGTGAAACTAAAAAGTGTATTTCAATACACATTTTGCCTTATTCAAGTAACATCAAAAACATGTATTTCAATACAGTTTATGACGTAATTTCTCGACATTTCTCGCCTTTTTCGTCATTTCTCGACATTATCCGACCACCAAAAAGCGAACAACAAATCCACACAATTTGCCGTCGCAGCAGAACAATTCTGATAAAACAACTGTTTTAACAACAAACAAAAAACAACTGTTTTATCAGAATTATTCTGCTGCGACAGCAAATTGCGTGGATTTGTTGTTCGCTTTCTGGTGGTCGGATAATGTCGAGAAATGACGAAAAAGGCGAGAAATGTCGAGAAATGTCTCGAAATTACGTCACAAACTGTATTGAAATACACGTTTTTGATGTTACTTGAATAAGGCAAAATGTGTATTGCAATACACTTTTTAATTTCACGACACTACTTGAATAACCCTATATTAAGTTATTAGTATAAAAATTTGAGATCTCGTTTTTAGGAATAAAGTGTCCAGATATACGCGCCTTCTGGCAATCGTCGTAGCGTTTGTTGTTGGTTTTTACAAAAATCTTTCGGAGCTGAATAGATCTTCAGATTTTGACGAATACATAACATGTGAGATTTTGTTCTAGTTATTTCACAGTGAATTCATTCCGTAAATATAACAAAAACTGAAGATTCTGACGAGGAAGCCATTGGATAGGAAAATAATCGAAATTATAAAGGCGGGTACTGTATTCGAAAAGTTTTACTGTAGCCGGGTCTTGGCACGAAGGTCTCTGCACGAAGGTCTCGACACGAAAGATGATTTTTGGGGAGGCCCCACGAAAAGGGGAAATGCGAAAAGGACAAATACGAAAGGGGGATTACGAAAAGAGGAATTGGCGCTGTGCCAACGCACAAAACGCTATTTTTCACGAAGACAACGATACAACGATACTCCGAAATTACGCATCGCGCGTCGTTTAGCGTGTTTTCCAGACGAAATTTTCAACAAAAAAAAGTGCGTTGAAAAAATGCGCTTTTTGCATTGGCACAGTGCTAATACCCACGGCTTCTTCCATGGCGCTGGTCCTCCTAAAACATAAAAAGTTATTACGCTTGTGAAGAACATTACATCAGAATTGGAGAAAATGTGAATCTTTGTTTAAAAAATTTGCATTTTTAAAGTTTTTCAGGCATTTTGTGAGCAGATTTCTTCTCCGCAAGCACCAAGCACGAAGGTAATTAGTATTTAAAAAATTATATTTAAAAAAATCCAGGAAGCAATTAAATTTCGATTTTTAGAACTGTAATTAGCCATGGAGCGCGTATGCTCGCTTACATTGTCTGCGTTCTCCACTTTTCCGGTTGTCTCTCGCATTTTTTCAAACAATTTATTTTTTCTTGGTTTTTCGCCTTTTTCACTGGATTTTACCGAATTTTTTGGTTTTTTCTTGGTTTTTGTTGCCGTTTTGATTGAAATTTCAAGAAAAAACCTCAAATATGACAAAAAATTCAATTAAATCCTTCAGATGGGCAACAAAAGGTCGAATATAAGGAATCTGGTCTTAGCACATGCTGCCCGTAAAGCGCTACGCTTAAATTCGCAAACCGACGCTTCAACAACTGCCGATGAACCTTCTACTAGTGGAACCACCGGAATAGTCGAGAAAAAGGTGTTTAAATCGCACTTCTCTGGATCAAAATTCAATTGAATTAGAAAAAAAAATTATTTCAACACAATTTCTGGTTTTTTCTTAGTTTTTATTCACTTTTTCGGGAAAATAAAAAATAAAGTACCGAAAATCTGCACAAAAATCGACTAAAACTCGCGAGACCCATCTGAATAGCTGTGTGCGCCTTTAAACTGTAGTTTGCCATGGAGCGAACTTGCTCGCTTCAACTGTCTGCGTCTCCACTCTTCTCTTCTTCGCCTCCTGCGTCGATATTTATTTTAATAATTATTTCGGAAATTTTCAGGAAACCATGAATGAACGAAAAGCGCCAATTTTTGTGGAAACTGTCAAAATGGAAGAAGAAAAATTTCAAGACGATTCGGCAGAGGTTTTTTTTTTAATTTTCAATATATATATTTTTTTAATTTAATAGTAATTTCCAGGATGAACCACCTCCGAACCTTGCCCCAGCTCCTCCGATTCCACGTTTTGCAGCGGTTCCCGTGTTTCCTCGTTCTAGAATTCCAAGTACATATCCATATCGAAGAGTTGAGCCGTACGTTTCCGACGGATTACTCGAAAACGGCTCAAAATGGCCCCAAAAATCGGATTTCTCATTGAAAAAAACCTCCGAAATCAACAAAAAATACTGAAATCGGAAGAAAAATCATTGAACTCACGAAAAAATTTTGCAAAATTTTGCAAATTAAATAATTCATCAATAAAAATTAGATTCCGAATCCGGAAAACTTGTTAAATTGAAGAGTTTAGCTAAATTTGCCAAAAATTTTATAAAAATTGGCAAAATAAATTGCTATCATGCTGAAAACTGCGTTAATACAGATTTTAAGCGGAAAATTATTTTTTAAAAATATTTTTCTGACAATTTTGAGTCATTTAGAGCAATAAAATCCTCTAGATTTCAAAAAAAAAATTCGAAAACTCATAAAATTTGAATAAATTCCAATTTTCTTTTTCGATTTTGTAAGAAAAAAAAATCCAAGTTGACCGAATTTATGATCCAATTTGAAATAATTTAAATTTAGTTCAAAAATATCTATTTGTCTCTTTTTTTTGTGTTAAAATGGTTAAGAATTCCAATTTGCTCTCTATTTTTCATTTAAAAACCAAGAAAAATAGAAAAAAAACAATTTAATATGACTTTTACACTTTTAAAATTTAAAAAAAAAACCTCCTTCTTCGTACAATTTCAATAAATTCCAATTTTTATGACTTTTTCAGAAAAAAAAAATATTTAAAAATTGATTTAATTGGTAATTGTAATTAAATTTACTATAAAATTTACTCTCATAGAGCAATAAAAACCGCTAAAATTGAAAAAAAATCGAAAAGTTATGTTTTTTAATCAAAAAATCCATATTTTCACTTTAAAATCATTATTAAATTCGGATAAATTCCAATTTTTTTCCGATTTTTTCAGAAAAAAAATCCAATTCAAATTTACTATGAAATTTATGCTTTTAGAGCAATATAAACTTTTAAAAATTGAAAAAAAACCCCAAAAATATACATTTTCAGATTCGAGCATACTTCAGAACACGGATATTCATCAGTTGAACGATATAATGAAGAAGTTGCAACTCGATTTCTACTTGGAAATGGACTTCCACTAACTTCAATTGAAGATCATGATTTGAGAACATTTCTGACAACTTTAAATCCAAGTAGATCACTTCCAGAGCCAAGTAATATGACTACAAAAGCATATGGAGAATATAGAGTTGGTTAAAATTCAAAAATTTAATTAAAAATCCCAAGAAAACCTGAAATTTCAGCCGTCACTGTCATATCAAAAATCAATTGGACCACTAAATGTGACTATTGAGGCGATTCGGAAAAACGATGAAATTTTCCTTTCTATTTCCGTTCATTATTACGATTCACTTGGAGAACGGCATAATACTGTTCATTTTGAGAAGATTATTCTGGCAGAGTTCGGTTTTTAATTAATTTTTTTTTAAATTTTGAGGAGAATTTAGCTTTAATTTGCTCTAAAAATGGCTCAAAAACAGAAAAAATTGAAAAAAAGACATTTTTGTGTTTTTTTTACAAAGGTGGAGTACCGAAATCTGGGAAATATTTTCAAATGACTCCAATTTTTCCCCTGATTCCGAAAATCTAAGTGAAAAAATTCAAAAAAAAACATTTCCCTGGTTTTATATTTAAGCTTGAAATCCCGAATTTCATTTGTGCCTCGGTCTATTTTTTGAAATTCGCATTCGCATTGGAGCGCGCTTGTATCGTTTTATTTTTTCGTTAATCTATTTTTTCCGAATTCAATATTTTTAAAAGCCAGTTTCATTCGTTTTTGTTGAGATTTTATTGGTTTTTTTTCTCGAAAAAATGAATGAAACAGGTTTTAAAACCATGAAATTAGGCGAAAATAAATAAAAAACGAAGAAAATCAAACGATGCAAGCGCGCTCCAATGCGAATTTCTTTGGGCACAAATTTCAAAAAATAGATCGGCGCACAAATCAAATTCGTGATTTCAAGCCTAAATATAAAATCAGGGAAATTTTTTTTGAATTTTTTTCACATTGATATTCGGAATCAGGAGAAAATTTGGAGTCATTTAAAAATATTTCCCAGTTTTCGCTACTCCACCTTAAAATTGTTCCAAAAATAGTTCAAAAACTGAGAAAATCGTCAGAAAAATCATTTTTCTCATTTTTGCACCAAATTTACTAAATTTTAACCGATTTTTTTGGTTTTTTTCCAGGAAAAGAGCAAGTTAAAGCAAAATCCTCTGTCCACTTTAAAACATTAACTCCGAATATAATTTAAATATTTTTCAGTTATGAAGGAAAAGTGGTGGCAGATCGATTGCGACGGGTTATTGATGCGAATAAATCGATGAATTTTGGAATTTCGAATATTCTTTCTCCAAATCTTCGAATGTTGACTTTAGTAGCTGAAAATATGCCTTTTAAGAATAGGTTAGCAAGGATTTTGCATCAAAAATGACTGAAAAATCGATAATTTCATAGGAAAAATGACTGAAAATTGAAAAAAAAACGTATTTCAAATTTTAAAACAGAAAAAAAATAAGGAAAAAAATAATTTATTTGCACGGAAATTCGATAATAATTTAGTCTTTTTTGTTGAGAAATTGAGAAAAAATAATCATAAAAAAATTAGAAAATTACTTTAAATTCGGTAAATTGAGATTGTTTTCTGACATTTCCTGCAATTTTTTTAAAATGTGAAAAATCAAAAAATTGCCAAATTTTTTAGCAAAAAAGCGGAATTACGGTAAAAATGCGACTTTTTCCAAATTAAAAAAAAATCAATTTTCAACATTTTCCCCAAACAGAAAATGTTTTTTGACCACTTTTCGTTTTAAAGTTGGCGAAATTTTCAATTAAAAAGAGTATATTAATAAAAAGTAGACAAAAAATGCACAAGAAAGACTGAAGAAAATCGAAAAACCAAAAAAAAGTTTTTCCTGAAAAAAACGAAAAAATTCAAATTCAGCCAAAAAAAAATTTTTCAAACTTTTTTTCCGATATGTCGAAAAAATTTAATTTTTGAAAAATGTCTTAAAATTTCGATCATTTTTCTTTTTTAGAAACAGTTTTTTTCATCAACATGAACAAAATTTGATGGAAAAAAAACATATTTTTAAGGTTATTTCATTTTAAAATTTAAAAAAATGCCCAGAAAATATTTTCTGGACATTTTTTTTCGATTTTTAATTTTCCGGAAAAATCAATACTATATTTGCTATTTTCTAAGACCAAAAAAAATGTAAATCCTCCTATTTTTTCACAAATTTAGCTTTAAAAAATCCAAAAAATCTTCCAGATTCATCTGCTTCTTCTCATATCTCAGCAACATTGCCCGTGAAGTCATTCAAATTCCAGAATTCTTGAGCTCTCTGAAATTGCTCAGAGAATACGTTGGAGCTCTTCGCAAGCATCCAGAAGTTTACACAAAGTTCAGAAAGTAATCATTTATTTTTTGAACTATAAAATTAAATTAATTTAAATTCATTTTCAGAATGCTAATAGAATCAAAAATCACCACGGATATTCCTGCTCTTGACGTTGAATCCGATTGGCTTTCAACTCTTCAATTCCTCTCAACATGTGGTCTTTTAAATGAGACTTTTTCAAATCTACACGAAAATTGGTGTATGCCAAAGTATTTGGATGCTGTTCAAGAGAATTCGATGGCTTTTCTCTTAGATTTCTTGTTGGTGCTCTGCAACGTGGCAACTCAAATCTGCTCGGAGGATAGTTCAGTGTCACAAGTGCTATATTCAATGTCAATTGTGAATAATGCAATTGAAAACTGTGGAATTGTGGAGGCGAGAGAGAAAATGCGATCTACGTTCAGCAAATATTATTCATCGATTTCAAACGGAAAAATTGGAGATTTTTATTCAATTTCTGCACTTTTAGATCCCAGATATGGCTATTCACCAATGATTTTCTCAGAAGAAGATTGGGAAAATGTTGAAGGAAAGCTATTAAAAGAGATGAGTACAACACATCAAAAGAATCTTATTGTTCGAAAAGAATTACAACGATACAGAGAACTTTTAGTTAATCGGCCATTATTTGATGAATCAAATACTCCAGGAATGTGGTGGAATGATTTACAAGAAGAATTACAATTTATGTATAAAAAATGGTTTGAATATTCCGGACTTCCAGCTGTATCGATTGATGGAAAACGATTTTTTGCAAAAGGGGGAAAACTGGCTCATTTGTTTGCTACACTTGATGAGGAATTGCATTTTAAGGCAATGCTTTTGGCACAGAGTTCTCAGGATTTTGTGTAAGTTGATGGAGAAGAAGAGGTTTTTTGCAAGCCTGCGGCGCGGTTTTTCAAATTTCCATGTTCACGTGGTGTCAAAGTGTCCCATTTAGGTTTGATCTTCGAGAAATGCGGGAGAAGAGACGCAGACTTTTCAACTGGCTTTGCATGGTTAAGGGCGTAATGACGTCACACTTGTTTGGGCAAAAAATTTCCGCATTTTTTTGTAGATCAAACCGCGATAGGACACCCTGACACAACGTGCACGTTTTCTTCGTTTTTTTGTGATGAGGTTACCTGTGAAAAAGTGATTTTTTGGCACTGAAAATCGCACAAAATTTCCCAAGTTTCGCAGAAAAGTTGGATTTTTTTAAAAAATTCCTACACAAAAATGAGGTGAATATTACCCAAATGCGAAATTTCTCCGAATTTTTATCTAAAAATACGGCGCCCGGTCTCGACACGACAGTGTGTTTCATTTTGTTATTGCAAATGAGTGTGTGCCTGTAGGGAGTACTGTAGTTCACAGCCTTCAAATTATTTTTCATAGTTTTCTTCCCGTTCCTGTATAATTTTATGTGTTTCTGAACGTTTTAACTATTTAAAATCCAAGAAGATTGCGCCACAACATCGAGTTAGAGACTACAGTATTCCTTAAAGGCGCATACTCTTTTTCAATTAGAAATTATCTATCGCGTCGAGACCTGAATCGCAAAATGCCGCACTTGGGTAATATAAACACGAATAATGGAGAATCGGTGGCGTTTTTTTCAACTTTTTTGTGAATTTTTTTCCAAAATAGCAATAAAAAACCTTTTGAAAAGCTCGAATTTCTGCGATTTTCAGCGAAAAAATTGGATTTTCATAATTTTCACAAAAAGCTGAAATAACCGAAAAGACAAGAAACTCCCGTTTCAAAAAAAGAAGAAAGATCTAAAAACCGCGCCGCAGACTTGCAAATCGAAGCTCCGCCCCTTTTTTGCGGCTCGATACAAAATTCTACTGAAAAAATCCGTTTTTCAGTGGACGCGGAAGTGCAAGTATTCTGATTTTCAATCAAATAACCGACGGAGCAAGTACATTCAGACGGCTTGAAAATGAAGATTCAGTTAAAATGGAAGTTGACGCCAATGTTGAAGAGACGGAAATACTGGAGGATGTTAAACTAGAGTAAGAAATTTCAGATTTCAATGTTTTTTTTCTTCCAAAAAAAAAATCAATTTCCAGACTCGTCGAGCAACCGGCTCCTGAAATCGTACTCCAAGAGATAAAAGCAGAGGAACCCGACGATTTCACGGCATAACTTCACTTCATTTCACTAAAATTGTATTAATTTTTTGAATTTGTTGTTAATTTTTTTTGTTTTGTGAATTCAATAAATAAAAAACAATCGAAAATTTCCAACAATTCACATGAAAAAACAATTAATTGTTGGTTTTTGAGCAGAACATGTGAAAGTTCATCGGATTTTTCCTAGAAAATACGGCGCCCGGTCTCGACACGATATTTTTCGTTAAATGCAATTGTATGTGGTGTCCCATCGCGGCTTGATCTACAAAAAATGCGGGATTTTTTCCTCGGAAAAGTGTGACGTCAGCACACTCATGCAAAATCAGTTTAGAAGCCTGCGTCTTTATACCCGCAATTCTCGGAGATCAAACCGATATGGGACATTTTGACACCACTTGTGTGCTCCTTTAAAGAGTACTGTAATTTCAACTTTTCTTTGCTGCTGGTTTTCGTTGATTTTCCCTAGCTAATAATCAATTGAAGATCTATGAAAAATCAATAAAAACAACGGGACTGGGGAGTAACAGCTTTCTATGATTTCAATTAGTTTTGAATTGAAATTTCAAATAATTTCATAAAGAAGACTCAGTTTTCAGACGAAGAAAAGAATAAAAGCACTGCATTCGAGCAAAATGATGGAAACAATGGTAACATTTTTATAGATAAAACTTGTCAATTTAAAAATAATTAAATAATTAATTTCAAAATTATAAAACAAATGCGGATAAATTTCCGCTTCCGCGTAATCAAGGTGACGCGTCCAACTCCTTGCGAATCCACCAAAGGAAGGGGGTTTGAGGCCGAATAGGCTCATCCAGTTGGCTTCTTCAATTTTCGAAGAGATCACCGCCGCCGAGGCATCACTGGAGACGCAAAAAACCACCAATTTGCCTTGCGTTTGTGATTTGAACGGCATTGCGAGGTACTCTGCTGATTCCAGATCTTCGACTCTGAAATAAGATTATAATAGAAATAAAATAAGTCTAAAAAATCGATACCCAATCGTCTTCAATATCATTTTTAATTCCAAATGCGTTGGATCCGTGATGCTCTGAATTGTGGCGTTCACGATGGAAAAGCGGCGATCGGAACCTTCCATCGTCGAGGAGATGGGTCGCTTGGTGCTGGGCTCGCCGTCTGGAAGATCCTCGGCGGATCGCTTCAACGACATGCTCGCCGACGGCCCAGCAGCTTCCTCACTCGTCGACTCTGGCACCGGATCATCGAGTTCTTCGACAGCATCGGGCGCCATCACCACCATCACATCCTCCTCGTCAACGCGCGCCATCACCTCAACTTCTTCATCGTCTTCCAGGAATATGGAGCCGCCGGAGTAGTCGGACAAGTAGCCGGACGTCGAGCTCACCGGCGATCGGAATGTCGAGAGTGAGCTTAGGGAGCTCACGCTACGACTGGGCGGCGAGTTCCGCGGCATGTAGTTCCAGGAACCAATACCCTGAAAATTGTACGTGTTTTCTAAATTTTTCAAATGATTTTTAAATTTTGCAAAATTAAAAAAATTCATTTCCGGAAATTTCGATATTTTCGCGTTTTTTCAAATTTTTCCCAAAAGAAATTCGCTAAACTTTGAAAAAAATTAGTCAGAATTTTTTTTTGTTGGAAAAACAGTCAGAAAATTAAAAAAAAAATCAAATATTAATGAAAATTTGATTTTTAAATTTTGCAAAATCAAAAAAATTGGCTGATTTTCGATATAATTTTTTTCTTTTTTTTTCAAATTTTTCCCAAAAGAAATTCGCTAAAATTTCAATATTCGTCAAAAAAAAATTTTTTTTTCGGAAAAACAGTCTAAAAAATTAAAAAAATCAAATATTAATGAAAAATTGATTTTTCAATTTTGTAAAATTAAAAAAATTGGCTAATTTCCGGCAATTCCGATATTTTCGCGTTTTTTTCAAATTTTTCCCAAAAGAAATTCGCTAAAATTTCAAAATTAATATTAAAAAAATCTCCTTTTTTTTGGAAAAACTGTCGAAAAATTAAAAAAAAATCTGCCTCTTCCTATATTAAATCCTGAAATTGCATTCTTGACAGAAATAAAAAATAAGGGCACGTCAAATATTAATAAAAAATTAATTTTTCAATTTTGCAAAATTAAAAAAATTGGCTAATTTCCGGAAATTCCAACATTTTCGCGTTTTTTAAAAAAATTTTCCCAAAAGAAATTCGCTAAAATTTCAATATTCGTCAAAAAAAAATTTTTTTTTCCGAAAAACAGTCTAAAAAATTAAAAAAAAATTCTGTAGGCGAATTTTTCCGTATGTTACCTACTTAGCTAAAATGTAATATTTTTTATATTTCCGAGTATTTTCTCAATATTTTAAATAACATTTTTTTATTATCAGGATTATCACAATTTCGAAAAATCAATAGTTTTTTTTCGGAGAATTTTCACAAAAAAAAATTACGCAGGAAGATTCATTATTCAGTTTTCCTAGAAAAAAAAACCAAAATTACTGTTTTTTTGCAAAAATTATATTTTTCCATAATTTCCAGTAATTTCTTAATATTTTAGAATAATTATTTTTTCCATATATTTTTGATTAATGAATACTTTTTTTTTCATAAAATATTAAAAAAAAAGTGTTTTTGATGTTAAAAATTACCGAAAAAAATCTCGTTAAAAAGTCGACTTTTTCAATAATTCCGAGTAATTTCTCAATATTTTTTTGATAAATCAATAATTTTTCGTTTTTTCTCAAAAAAAAAAACGATAATTTTCTCCAAAAAAAGCCTCCAGGCGACCTATACCTACAAAAAAACTCACTTTTCGACTTTTTCCTGTTTCTGCGATCGGGTTTTGCGTCGATTTGTGGTAATTAGCTGAAAATATAAACTATAGTTTTTATATTTTAACTATTAATAAAGAAAACAAGAGAAAAGTGAGAAAAAACAATCAAAAACTCGAAAAACATCAGGAAATCAGCCAATTAAAAAATAAAGAAATTGCATGGCGCTCACACAGAAATTTTAATGCTCGTGTATTAAACAAGGATAGGACATGAGGTGCCAAAATAAGATTCATTGCGCTAATTTTTTATAGAACTTAATACTCTATTTGTGAAAAAGTGCCTTCGTAGTTTGGTTTTGCATTTCCCCCAGATGAACTTGGTTTTGGTACGAGTTTTACTATTTTTGTCTATTTTGAAAAATTGGTCAGAGTCAATATCAACTTTGTTCACTAGCATTTTCGACAAGAAAACTTTATCAATAGCTTTACGCCGAGCCTCTAAAGTTGATAAGTTAAATAGTTCATTACGTTGAATAGCGCTCTTATAGTCGGGGTCATCTGTTCTGATGTATTTTCCCTTTTGCCTGCTGTTGCGTACGAATGCGTACGAATGAATGCGACGAGACAAGACGAGACGAGATGAATGCGATGAACGAGACGAGACGAGTGAATGCGTACGATTTCACGAGCAAACATTTTTTAACCCATATTTTTAAATTCTAACCTTCAAAATTCGGGCAAATTAAACACGATAAATTAATAATAGGCTCCGCCCGTATATTGGATCTTTTTACGTTTAGTCTCTCGAGGTATACTCTTTAAACGCACTTTTTCAAAAAATTTTATTCAAATAAGTTCATTATATTTTCAAAATCGTGAAAACTCTAATAGTTTCCTCCACTGCTTCCTCCTCCCTGCTGCTGCTCTTGTCCACCTCCACCATACTTGCTCGGCTGCTGTTGTTGCTGTTGACCATATCCTCCTTGTTGTTGCTGTGGTTGCTGTTGTTGTCCTCCACCATATTTGCTGCCACCGCCACCACCACCGTACTTGTTTCCTGAATTTAAAGGCGCTTTGAATATCGAAAAAAATATGTGGAATTTAGAAATATCACAAAAAAAGAAAACCGAAGAAATTCGCGGAAGACCGAAAAATCCGACTTAAAAAACGTGATTTTTTAAATTTTAGCTAATTATTTGAACCCCCTCCAAAATAAGAATTGCAACCAATCAGCGACTCGCTCCACGTAGTAGTACTGTAGGATTACTGTAATTTTGGAAAAGTTAGTTTTTGCCTTTTGAAGGGATATTGGTTTGGGGTTAGTGGGGGATATGGTGGAGTACTGTAGGGCTACTGTAGGGATACTGTAGGATTACTGTAGTTTAAGAAAAAAGGCGTTTTGTCTTTTGACGGGATATTGGTTTGGGGTTAGTGGGGGATATGGTTGGAGTACCGTAGTAGTACTGTAAGGGTACTGTAGGGTACTATAAGGGGACTGTAGGATTACTGTAGTTTAAGAAAAAAAAACGACTTTTTGTCTTTTAAAGGGGCATTGGTTTGGGGTTTGTGGGGGATATGGTTGGAGTACCGTAGTAGTACTGTAGGGGTACTGTAGGGTACTGTAGGATTACTGTAGTTTAAGAAAAAAAAACGACTTTTTGTCTTTTAAAGGGACATTGGCTTGGGTTTTGGCTGGGAGAAAAAGGCGGGAAATTCAAATTTTCTAAGGAAGACAATTTTTTGGTAACTTCTAGAATTTTCAAGAAAGTCCGCAAAAAGTCAGGAAAAAGTAGGTAACTGCACAAAAGGTTTTGAGGTTTTTTCACTTTGCGATTTATTGAAACAACTTAATGTAAGCCTGGTTGCTCTATATTTTGATATAATTTTCTGAAATGAAACCCCTACTCACCACCACTCTGACCACCTCCATACTTGCTCTTCTTCTGGCCACCTCCTTGACTATACCCTCTTCGCACTCTCATCTTTGGCTGCGCAGCATCCCCAATATCTTCTTCCTCAACATCCAATTGAACTTCTCCAAGTGGTCCGACATCTTCCTCAGATCCTTGTTTCTCCGCCAGAGCATCCTCTGAAGTTTCACGAAGGAGCCTTGTAGAGTTATTTGGCGACGGTGCAACGTATTTCTCTTGGCCCGGAATAGCCGATACAGCGGCTATCAGAAGAAACATAGAAAGACATGAATAGTATTGCATTTTAAAGTGTGGATAGTTTGACGTCTGGGTCCTGAAACCTTTTTATATGAACCCACAACACAGTGTACTGTAAGAACCGGATGCTTGAGGAGAAAAGACAATTTATCAAGAATTAATGAGGTGATGAGGGGTAGAGGAGGTAGTAGTTTCTATTCTTCAATCGAGTACAAATGACAAAAGGTACTGAAAGTCATTGTTAAGGGGGGGGGGGGGGGTTTCTGATTTTTTTTTTCATTTTTTCACGTGTCGTCATAGTGTCCGCTTTTCTGAAAATGTTCAGTATATTTGGCACGCTTTTCAGAACCCATAGAGTTGCTCCAAAAGTATACTTCTGTAGGTTTTTGATGATTTTAAAGATTCAGTGGTAATATTCTATATTTTGGAAAAAATCTAAAATTTCGAAAAAAAAAGAAACATTTTTCAGATTACTTTGAAAATGTTTTTCTGAAATTGCTCTTACAGTTTTTTTTTTAAATTTACAATTAAGAGTAGTAAAACATTTTGTAACTTCTTTTTAAAAAAAACTATTTTGAAAAAAATCTGAATTTTCAACCAAAAATTGCATAAATACTAGAAGAAGTAAATTTTTCAAAAAAGTTGCCAAAATCTTTGCTCACATTTGAACACTTTCAAAATCACCATAAGTCTACGAAAATTCACTTTTGCAGAATCTTTACGGGCGCTAAAAAAAAGTATCAAAATGTACCAAAAAATTATTTTTTCGGGAATTTATATGTCCTGAAATTGCTCGAAAATTGCAATTGAGATTTGCAATTTTAAAAATGATTTTGTGAGTACTTAGAAGTAGAAAAGCATTTTGGAATTTTTGCAATTTCAGAAAAAAAAATTAAATTCTCTCTCTCCGCGCCTCTGTAACGTTTACTAATCTTTGAAATTGTCAAAAGTATTCGAAAAACTCAATTTAAGAATCTTGGAAACAGTGCAAAAATTAACTGCTTTAATTTTTCATTTTACTCTGAAAATTTAAGTTGTTATCGGAAAAAAAATCATTTACTTATAGTAAAATATTAAAAAAAAACAACTGTGTAACATAACCAAGGATATGATAAAACGGCAGTGATCGAAAATTGATAAAATCTGATTTTTTAGAAGAAGAAAGTCTGGACGTCTTCCCCGGATGCTTCAACATCGGCGCCGCTTCCATCTGATGAGACTGCATCCAAAAGGGTCTGAGCATTTAAAATGGCTTCCTTAGCATCAGTTGAAACATCTCCTGAGCCGGATCCTTCCTAGAAAAAAACGATAGATTATTATAAAAGCTGAGGTAGTTCGATTAAAAATTTTCAGCCTGAATTTCTTTTCATAAGCTTTACTTTCAAAAATCTGAAGTAAAAAATTCAAAAATCAAAGCGTTTCAAAACCAAGAACGAAATTTTGAAAATGTTCACCGTGGTTTCAAACATGAGAAAAATCATAACCACAAACGTAAATTGTAAATTGCTCTCACTTTTTGATATTTTACTCACTAAATGTTCACATAAATGACGTACAAACAAAACAAGATAAGACAAAATTATGAGAAAATGTTGTCAATTCTGACTTTCGTACTTTACTCTTTCATATCAAGTTTACTGGTCAATTTGCGACAAAACAGCAACTCACAAAAAATGTGGAATTATATGGAAATTATCTTCTCATTAAACTTTGTTTTATGAGAACACTTTCTTCAAAGTTGTGGGCCACTTAGCAATTCTAGCTAAAAAAAACAGACCCGTCGGATGGCACCTGTAACTTTTTTCGGAATAGAGTTAAATGAATTTGACCAAATTGGTGATGTAAAAAAAATAACCAACAACAATTCGTTTTTTGAAAATATTTTGCTAACTTTAACTGTTGTTGAGTTATGCGTGTTTGAACATCTCAAGCAAATCACCGAGAAACCTAAAGCGACACTGCAACTTTTTCCTCACGAGGGACGAGGAAAAGTGGTTTCTAGGCCATGGCCGAGGGGCCGACAAGTTTCAGCGGCCATTTATCTTGCTTTGTTTTCCGCCTGTTTTCTTTTGTTTTTCACAGCTTTTTCCCGTTTTTTCTTATCAAAACTGATAAATAAATATTTTTTGCAGATGCTAAAACAATTTTCAAGTAAAAAAATTATGTATTCAGTGGGCAAGCAGCGGTGAAAGTGGTCAATGCAATATGATGGATTACGGGAATACAAAACCTAAACTTTTTCTGAAACATGATACATATGATGCTAAGATGCTGAAATTACCTTATTTTCATAACGAGACCGCTGAAAAAGTTTTGAGGTTTTCAAAATTCAACTTTTTGTGCAAAAATCTCGACTTTTTCACCAAAAAAGTTGAATTTTGGAAACCTCAAAACTTTTTCAGCGGTCTCGTTATGAAAGTCAGGTAGTCTCAGCATTTAAGCAGCATATGTATCATGTTTCAGAAAAAGTTTAGGTTTTGTATTCCCGTAATCCATCATATTACATTGCCCACTTTCACCGCTGCTTGCCCACTGAATACATGATTTTTTTACTTGAAAATTGTTTTAGCATCTGCAAAAAATATTTATTTATCAGTTTTATTAAGAAAAAACAAAAAAAATTAATGAAAAACAAAAGAAAACAGGCGGAAACAAAGCAAGATAAATGGCCGCTGAAACTTGTCGGCCCCTCGGCCATGGCCTAGAAACCACTTTTCCTCGTCCCTCATGAGGAAAAAGTTGCAGTGAGCGACCGGATTTTTGACCGGAATATTGACCGCCACTGGCCTTACAAAGTTATGGTTTAAAAAAAAGACTCTAGATGATTGAATAAATGTTCCTAAATACTTAAATTCAGCATTTAGAAAACATAGAAATTACTAACCAAATCAGCTCCAAATGCTGCTCCAAAGAACAAAATAACCAGCAGAACAAGTTGCCAGAGATGCATATTCGTATAGATAGGCCGTGTTTCAAACTGAACTGATTTGAAGACTGACAGGTGCTCCGTGCTCCAAGAGAGAATGTCTCCTCCCTCTTCTTTTTTTTTTTTTGATGGCACTTTGCAGAAACTGATTTGAAACACATTCATCAATTGGCGGCAAAGGTCAGAATGAATGAGTGGGAGAGATGAGATAAATGGGGTCATGCGACTTGAACGATGAAACAAGTGCAGAGAGAGCACAATTCGTATAGATTTAAAATAGCGCAAAGGAAAAAAATTTTAATTTGAAATTGTTTATTTGGGTGTATACAGTAAAATCAATAAATTAATAAAAGCTGAAGCGATTATAAAAATGTATTAATACAACATAACCGTTGGATCGAAATTATTGGGAGTCTTCGAGCGCTCACGAATAGTCAATTTTTCTGTAAAAACCACCAGAGTCAATGGTGGAATGTATAGGGCAACAAGACCACAAAGTGACATATAAAATGCGTATGAGAGGCTGGCTTGATTGAAAGTTGTGAAGCCAATGTCGTGGTGTTCCTCCAGGAGCATCGAAATTTTGAAGCTGGATTGAAATTGGGAGTAGAAGAGGGCGAGGGCTCCTCCGTGAGATACAGCTGAAAAAAAAAATATCATATTTGGCTTTTTCAAAAATGCATATTCTCTTTTACTATTGTACTCAACTACTTCACTTTTAAATGTTGTATATATCGGTTTATTTGGAAATATCAAAAGTGATCAACTACAAATCTATAGAAAAGGAATAACAAATATTTTTTAGTTGACAGTATTTTAATAGAACAAATTACTACTGAAATATACGCTGTCAAAGTTGAACAATTGGGTGCGATACTATAAAGGAACATGCGGTCAAAATGTTGGCGCTTCATAGACTTGAAATTTTCAAAATTTTCGAAATATATTTAAAACAACATTTTGGAAAATTGAAATTAAATATTTAGTCAGGCAGGCACCTTGAAAGAGACCAGGCAAATTTTCGGGTTACAGAAAAATTGACTATTCGTGAGCGCTCGAAGACTCCCAATAATTTCGATCCAACGGTTATGTTGTATTAATACATTTTTATAATCGCTTCAGCTTTTATTAATTTATTGATTTTACTGTATACACCCAAATAAACAATTTCAAATTAAAATTTTCTTGGGGGCCGAACCGGGGCCGAATCTCAGTTACAGGTTACAATTGTCTTATTATCCAGGTCTTGATTAGTCAATTCCTGACTTGGGGGCCGAAACCATAGTCCAAAAGCGATAAAGATTATCCGGACTACTCATAGACCGAATCGAGAATCTTACCGCTAGCATTTCACCACATTTCATACAGTTTCACATCACAACAGACATTTTTGATTGGAAAAGACAAATTTGCATCAAAAAAGACAGTAATTATCGATTTTTGGAGCATTTTGACAGTTTTTGCATCAAAACAGACAGTTTGCCGCACATTTTGCAGTTTATTGTTACATAACAACACAATTTTCAGCACAGCATCGATTACATCGTCAGCAGAAAGCAGTTTTGTTGTGGATTTGGAAGAAAAATAGCAGAATCACAGGCGAAGCCATCGCCAATTTTACATTTTTCACAAGAAACTCGGTTTTTTTCATAAAAATCGATAATTTTCGCGTGAAGGCACAAATTTTCGGATTTTCTTCGAGAAATACTATTTATTTCTTGAGTATACTGGTCTAAGGATTGATTTCCTTGGTTTTTGTGGAGATTTATTCAGTTTTAAGCTGAAAATCGTCAGTTTGCATCACAGAAAGTCTTTTACACTCTCAACACTCTCCACATTCCGAACACTCTCTCGCTCACTGCGGAGATTTCGTCGATAATCGATTTGGCGAAGGAAAAAGGAGATTTTAAACAATTTTTGGATTTTTTCGTCTCATCGGCTACAAAACACATCGTTCAGTGGATTTAAAAGAAAATTTGCTAAATTATAGGCAAATCTATCGCTGATTTTTCAATAAAAGCTCAAATCTTTGATTTTCTGCAGAAATTTTCTAAAATTTCCAGAATTTCTTCAAGGAATACATCTAAAAGTGTTATTATTGGATTCAACAAATACAAAGGACTGAATTTATTGTGTTTCATCACAAATATTGCAATTTTCGGACTTATTTCGTCGATTTCGTCGCCGAAAGCTCACATTTCTGTCTGCACACTCCTCTTTCACACAGTCTCTCGCTCCGCTTTGAGAACTTGTCAATTATCGATTTTGTCAAGGGAAAAAGGATTTCAACAGAGTTTTCACAAGTTTTCTGAATTAAAAGTTTAAAAAGTAAAACATTTTCAGAATTTTCTTGGTTTTCATTGATTTGAAGACGACCGAAAAATCGATTTTCACACAGATTTTCGGTTTCAAGGAAGTTTTTCAAGAGGATTGGATACAAAGCGTCAAAGATTCTGATTTTAGCATAAATATTGAACAGTTATTGAAAGTTTTGAACTTTTCATGGGCAATTGAGCAAAATGAGCATTCTTTCAAATGAGCACACTTTCTACCTTGAAAAACTGCGGAAAGAGGTACAGGAAACATTTGCAGAATTCCGTGGTCTCAAGATTCAAGATGGTCAATCATTTGCAGATTACTGTAACCGTATCGAATACTTGGCAGATGGATCGATTAGTCTAGGAAACTCAAGGAGGTACATTGAGGCAATGAAAAGGCTAAAACTTAGGACGCTCATTTCTAATGAATACTATTATGTGGCAGAAGCAGAAGTATGTCGTGCACCACTGGCTGATCACTATAAGGTCTTGAAAAACTTTATCATTAGCTATGTTCGAAAATTGGAAGAGAATAAAGAATTGTATTCTGCTGGAATTGTTGGTACATGTATGCCAGATATTTTCCGTAAACCACTGATTCTTGAAACTCCGACAGCTATTACACATGAGTTGACACTACAGTGGACAACAGTTTCAAATGTTGAAGAGCAAAAAGTTATGGTTACTGATGAGAATTCTACAATGTCAGAGGTTGATACCAAAACCTTGAAAGATCTTGATGTCATTATGAAAAAGTTCAACCTGAACTCTATAAGTGAAGTTGAGGAAAGGATTCAAGAAAGTTATCGTTCAGATGATGCTCTTAAAAAGATTGTTCAAATTTATGAAGAGTCACAGAAAGAGTTACAAGAGTTACATGCCAAATTCAATGCAGCACAACATGACCTAAGAAATCTTGAACTGAAATTGCAAATGGAACAGTATGATCATAAAAAGGCAATTACAAAATATGAAAATACACCAAAATGTTCTGATACAAGTGATGTACAGTACTTTGAGAATGTTACAGACAGCTGTGAAGTAGAATCAAGCATGAGTTTTTCAAAATCTCTAAAGGATTCAGGTATTAAAAGTTATGGAATTGACAATGATCACTCAGAAAACTATTTTGAAAGGGAGAAAGTGGACCAGAAAGCCAAGGATACATACTTGGGTCCCCCACTGAACTCCAACATTTTGGAAAATTTTCAAAATTGCGATTCTATGTCTATTGTTACAACTGAATGTTCCAAAACTGATTGTGAGACTGAACATGAGACTCAAATTATTGATTCTCCAGATATTGACTATAAGAATGAAGACACTGATGCCATTGAAAAAGAAACCACATCAATTGAGTCAATTACAATCCAGGAGAAATCCTGTGACAATGAAAATGATAAGATTGAGCACACTATGCACAACTCATTGAACAATCAGATACAAAAGGCCGGACTACAAAAGCCGGGAGATGTCGCCTGTGGCGGATTTTTTGACAAGAAAATGAAGCGTAGAGTCAATGAGGAAATGCGTCCGCGTACAGATCCACCAACTGACTTGTCACAACAAGCATGTTATGGTACAGTATCTGATATATTGGATTGGAACAATTGGAGTCATGACAATTGGAAGGATATGAGTTGGCAAAGATTCGTTCGAGAATCGCGTCCTCGCAAGGATCCACCTTGGAGTTCGTGCCGTTCGGAAGCTGACATGTGTTATGGATGGAGATGGGATGTCAGTCAAGTTCCATCTTGCTCTCAGGATTGGAGAAGTCGTCACGTCTTGTTCACCCCTCGTCAAGCTGCAGAGGTTCAGTGACTCCATCATTCCTATGTGTATTTCAATATCTTTTTATTTTTTATATTTTCATCAGTTTATTATTTCCCCATCCCTTAAGAGTAGTAATTTTATTTTAAGTCTAGGTTCCCATATTTTCATCAATTCTTATAATTCTTTTCCCCACCCTTCTAAGTCTAGGAATTATATATTTTAAGTTAGGTCCTGTGTTATTATTCTTTATTCTCTTATTCCCTATTAGGTCCCGTAGAGTTTTTTTATTTAATTATTTTTGTATCCCCTTTTGGTAGTAGCTGAAGCCCATTTTCTGTGTGTGTCGGGATCAGGGAGGCGGAGCTCGAAAAAACCGGGGATGTCGGGTTTTACCCGTTTTCTCTTTTATTTTTCCCTCAACGCAAGCTCTTTTGTCATTTTGACACGCCAAAACCTCTGATTTCCTGCTCAACAAGTTTCGCGCCTTCCGATCTTGTTGACGCACTTTCAGTGCCTTGCGCACACGGCGACGCGAATCCAAGATTTCTCATCACTTCTCCCGCAAGAACGGGTGCAAGTCGGTCGACGCCGTGAGGCTCGCCGTTTTTCATAGGTTTTAAGGTTTAAGGTTTTTATTGTTTAAGTTTTTTTTATTGTTTTCAGTTAAGGAGAAAGTATTGTTTTTCTCCTTGTTTTTGGTATCTTGGTCTCGAGTATTTCGAGATATTATTGTTTCTCCTGGTTTTAAAAGACTTGTCTTTCTAATAAATTATTAGTAAGATATCAAAAGGTCTTCTGTTCTCAGTTTCTCAGTTTTCAAGGTTACATTGCTACAGGTTGCATCATTAATAAGGTCTTGGAATATCAAAACCTTACTAAATGTAGGTAGGCACAAGCAGGTGTGAGTTGATCTCCTTGACGAAAGTCAGGCAAGCGTAGGTCATTACCCTAGGTACCTAACGTACGAACATTTTAGTTACGACACGCAGTTTTTTCTAAAGTAAATTTTAGAAAATGTTAAATTATCGATTTTAGGTCATTTTTCGAGTTTCAGCGAATTGCATTTTTTTTTGGCTGAAAATTTGACCAATTATGTAATTATGTTTGAAGTCAAGTTTCACTAGAAAATTATGAAAATGTTGAAAATACATTTTTCACTGTTTTTTCCCGGCAAAAAAAACCCACAGACGCTATAGCTACCCCACTTTCCTTAAAACTTACAGGATAATAAACTCCACAAATAAATTCCATTTGGACCTGCTACAGAAATGTCCAAAGCCAATGACGTCATTGAAAATACACATGTCACCACTCCAATCATCGACCAAATCAAGGACATCGATTCAAAAAATAAAAAGAATATCCAAACAGTTCGAGAGAAGAATGAGGTGCCTTCTTGTAGCTCATTGAACACTGGATAATAAATTTTCATAAAACGAAAAAAAAAAAAAAATAGAGCAACCAAACCTGTAAATCGAGTGTTTACATCTCCCTGTCCAAAGTCAATCTCTCGGTTTCCCGCAAAAACGCCAGTGTGAACTGAGCCCGCGTGTTGGAATTTTCTAGTGTCGATAACCTCGGCGCGAGCCCAGTACTCGGAGAATCCAGCGATTATAGTGAAGAAGATACTGGGTATAATGGCATTTAGAATTTGTCCAGTAGGAATTAGGAGAAAATTTTTTAAAATTTTACAGTCTTTGGATTTTTTTGTTGTTAAAAATTCTAAAACAATTCAAAAAGGATACCGTGAAAAAAGTTTGAATTAATAGGCTAGGCAAGCTTTTGCCTGCCTACTTAAATGCCTACCGCCTACTTTCTAAATTCCTCCCCGAAGGGATAGCAAACTTTGTGCACTAGTTCAGATTTTTTGAAATACAAAATTTGCAGCCAAAATGTTCCAAAAAAATTAAAATATGTTTAACTGGTTTATTTATTTTTTCTAGGGTAATTTCTGATGTCTTAACTAATAATTTAAGACATTTTGAATTATTTTTTTAAAAACAATTTTTTTCTAGATAACTTTTTTAGGAAAAATGGAAGAAAAATGGAGCTATACAGCTAAGTTTTTTTAATCAACTAATAAGATTACATTTTTTATATTGTAAATTTTTTCTGAAACAACTGGTAAAAAAATTTAAACACTCTAAAAATCTTCAAATTTTGAAACAATATTTATATTAATTTTTAAGAGTAATTTCTGAAGCAAATAGAACACAGAACACACCTTTAAAAAAATGAGTAAGTTGTACCTACCTAAAAATAAATGCACACATTGATATAATAATTGCAAGTTTGTGAGTTTTATCCATCATTACCCATTAATAAAAAGAGCAGTGTTCCGTTGAAAAGGATACAAATTTCGTTCGAAAAATGAGAACTTAGGCGCCGAAATAGGCGGGAAATGAGATGTTGTTGAAATGGACAAAAAAGTGCAGCAGCCAGCGGCTTCTGGGGGTTTCGTAGTCCGTATTTTCCGTCAGTTTAGGCGCGTACAAACAGAAAACGAGCAGCCTGATCTGCCGGATATCCCTCATGTTTCGCGACCGTCGTTTTGAATGTGGAGGCACTGACACTTTTTACGGACGGCACAGGAAGAAAAAAGTTGAGCAAATAGATAAATACAAGACGGGGATCCCGAGTGAGCCAAATAGTGAGGATAATGACGATTATTAGGTTTTGAACCGTGTCTCAAGTGCCAATAGAGTCTAGGATCTTTGAAAAGTTTCTTGTTTTTTATAAATACGAGTAGGCATAAAACGCGTGCCTGCCTTTTTTTAAATCTGCCTGGCTGCTTCCGAGGCAACCTACGCCTACCTACCGGTCTTCTTGCGCTACCTGTTCTAAGCGGCCTACCTGCCTAACAGCCTCCAAGACGACTTTCCTGCCATCGAGGCAGTCTACATCTGTCGAACGGGTATCTTGCGATGTATATTCTGCCTGCCTGTTTTGAAAGCAAGCCATGCCTGCCGGACTGCAACTACAGCGCCGTCATCAAGGCGACCTAGGCCTGCCTGACTTAAGTCAGGGGGAGACCAACCCATGTCTACTTTACCTACACCAGCACCATGGGTGTCATTTTTCGATTTTTCGATGTTTTTCAGTTTTTCCTAACCTAGTACTTTCTTGCCTGGGAGACGTTCTATACCAGCCTTGTGCCTTCAAGGTGGCCGACCCTGCCTGACTAAATATTTCCAAATGAAATTATAAAATAAAATAAAAAACTTCGAAACTCATGGAAGTTCGAAAATTCTTTATTTTCTGACATTTCTGAAAAATCCATAAAAATATTCCAAACATTTTGGAAATTTCTAGAATACCGAAAATTCTTTAACAATTCAATCCGAAAATTGAAAAATCTAAAGTTCCGAATTTCCTAAAAACTTCTGAAATATATCAAAGTTATGAAAACAAAACTCCACATTTCAAAAAAAATCTAAAAGTTCAAATACAAATTCTCAAAAATTCCGAAAAGATTTTGTATTAAAAAAAATCGTTTCGAAATATTCAGAAATTCAAAAATCACCGTTCTTAAAAATACAAACTCTGCTGTTTTTCAGGCAGGTAGGCGTAGGCATAGCCACGCCTGAAAACGAATAATTCAAGAAAAAATATTTATTGCACAACGAGAAGATGATGAGATATCAATATAATGGAGAGGAGTATAATCAGAGGTTTTAGTTTCAGAAAGACATGGAAATGTGACAGACCCGATTCAAAAACAATACCCGCATTTTTTTTGCACAAAAAGTGAAAAATTAGCCAAACTGAGTGAAGTTTTCCGAGAGAAAAAAACTCAGAAATTGGAGAGATCAGCGGCGAAAAACTGATGTAGAACACCTTGTGACACACTGGAAACCCATAAAAGGTACCGTTCGAGATATTCGAAATGTAATGAGAGAAGTGGTCCCCAGTTGGTGAGTAGACCACGTATCTGAAATTATGATTTTGGTTTTGTTAGCTTACAAGAATTTCAGCGGCAAAAAGCTCATTATTTTAGAATTTTTAAAGAGCCTGTGGTTTTGCTTTGCTCCGAGAGCAGTTGTTTGAAGAAAATTTTGGTAATTTTAATAGCCTATAGGACCTTCTGGAAGCTTTTTTGGGGAAAACTCACAAATCAAAATTTTTCAGTCAAAACTTTTCAGATTTTTTTTATAGGGTTTCCTGGCATGTTTTGTAGAATTTCAACATTTTTTTTAAATTCTAAAAGGGTTATTCAAGTAGTGTTTGAAAATTAAAAGTGTATTTAAATACATTTGTGACGTCAATTTTCGATATCTTTATAATTTTCCGACACTACATTGAATAACCTCTTAAAAAATAAATAATTATTCTGGAAGATTTTTTGATTTTTTGAAAAGAAAATTGAAAAAGTTAAAACAATTTTCAACAAAAAAATATTCCAAAAATCTTCCAGGAAGTTTGCCTAGCGCTAGCGTTTTTGCATTATTTTGACAATTTAAGTAGTGCTGGACGTTAGGAAAACATTCTGGAACCTTTTTTTTAATTCTTTAAATTGACCAGAACATTTACCCATTCTTATGCACCTTATGAAATTATCAAAAGTCTATTAAATTCAATTTTGAATCAGCTCGGGGGGGGGGGGGGCCTATAAATTATTGGAAACATGTATCGAAAATTTTCGAAAATTTTTAAGTTCAGCTAGAGAAAATTCGTAATTTTTTTCACCAAAAAAAATTTTCAATACTTAATTTTTTTCAAAAAACAAACTTCAAAAAAGTCTAAAAATATTTTTAATAACAATTTAAAAAATCCGCAAAACTTTATTTATTCCCACGGGTTGCTCCTAATTTTATCAAAATCGGTGGAAAAAACAGAACTTTTTTTTAGGGGGTACAAGCTCTGATGAGTAAATTTAAGGTACCTGCTGAAGTTCATCAATAGTCTTGACAGAATGCAACAAAATCCGAGAAGCTGGAAGTATATCGGTAGAATTCGTTGAAAATAGTGCCGTTTTCTCAAATGTGCTCATTTTCGCAATCTCCGCCCAGAGATACTTGCGGAATGTTGGATTGTAGTGAAGTGAGAAGTCGGACTGCAAGAAATTAAAATTTTCAGAGCACTGATATCCAAAGTACCTGAAGAGCTGACGCGTAAACCACTGCATTCTTAGTGCTTACAATTGCTCGAGCAGTTCTTCGCAAAAGCTTCTGGTCGTGTGAACACGCCGCGAGTTGCACTGTCAGAGCCCATTTGGCTCCGGAGGACTGGAGACGGCTATCGAGGAGGTCTTGCTGTAATTTTATCGTTGGAAGTAACTTAGGCCTTAGGATAGGGGAAATAGACAACACACTTTGCTCGCCGAAGTGTATAAACATAAGATTCAAGTCTAAAGCTCGAGGAATAAGAGCTTCAGCCTCAATAGTTAGGGCCTGAGCCTACTCATGAATGTTCAATCTAAGCATCAAAGTGTGGAGAAGTCTGTGTTCCAAAACCTATGGGGACAAAGCCAAGAGCTTCCTAGACCACCCACTCAGAAAAGCCTTAACAGAGAACCCAGAGCTTCAGAGCCCATTTAAAAGTGCGAAAAGTTGAAGCCAAACGATCTGACCTATTAAACCTGCTATGGTTAAAAATAGAACCAAATGTGTGTTGTAAACCTATTTTTATTCACATACCACAGTTTTCACTTCATCCGGTGTATTTGTGAATAACTGATGACACACTGCGGTCACTTGCTTGTGCACATCTTCCGTCCATTCATCAGGTGATCGGGACCATCTTTGAGTCTGAAATTTTAAATTTCAGAATTTCGCAAAAAAATTCACAAAACGACAAAGCTAAGGCCTAAGCCTAAGCCTAATATCTCGGCTCCTGTAAATCGAAATCGGCTGAAAATTCACAAGAAAACTTATTTCACTGCCGTCCTCCTGTCATTAAATTTTCGTGAGCTTAGACCGAAAACTGACAAAACGCCAAACTTTAAGATTTTAAAAAATAGTTGAGGGGCATTTTGAAAAACCTTAAGCTCCATAACTCGGCGAGTTTTGATGGAATCAATTTGAAACTTCAGACTTAAGCTTCTTGGTGGCCTATACAACTCTCTGTTAAATTTCGCTTTGATCGACCAACGGGAACCCTTTGAAAAATGAAAAAAAACGCTATAAACCCAAGCCTAAATGCTAACGCTCGCCACTGACGCCAAGCCCAGGCCAGAAAATTTCAAACTTACATAATAATCATTTTTACAAGACGAGAGTCCAGCTGCACATCTCATTTGATACAACTTTGCTAATCTTTCCGGTCGAACTAGCCATAGTGAAGCTGTTTCAGCATCCACCTGACTTTCATTCAACAAATGGTCCATCTGAGAGATAACAGGCTCAAAATAGACAAGAATTGCCTTATTCAATTGAGTTGCCTTGTAGACATCAATAAATTTGTAAACTGCATCAATTCCAAAAAGCATCACTTCCATTTTAGTCTCATGTGCCAGATATCCAAGAAGATAGAGATAAAGATGAGGATTCACTGAATTTGAAAGAAAATATTCAGCGTCTAGGATCAATTGCATTCGTGATTTCTCATTGATCTCCAGATGATTTTGATGTAATGTTCTAGCTAAAAGTTTCCAGTTCAACAAATCATAGTTTACTCGATACGGATATTTCCATTCTGGATTCACAAGAACCGCCTGATTCGGAGAGATCTCTGCGTCTCCGAAGGAAACTGTTCGGTTTTTGAGCCAAAACTCTCGGATCACTTGTCCTTCGGAAGTCTTTAGTGATCCGAACATGTAGGTTATTGGGATAGTCCAAAGATCTTGGGATGCACCGACTCGGCGAGGTTTTCGAAGCTCGTCTCGACGACTTATTGGGCTTATTGATGGGGGTGTAGAGGTCTGAATATTTTTTTAAAAATTAATTGATACTTCCAGAAAAAATTTTCATGAAATTAGAGACAACAATTAAAATCTTAAATTAAAAAAAGTTGGACGAAATTCAAATTTCTAACATTTCAGAAATAAATGGCGGAAAATTTAAATTTAAAATTTTCGAAAGTTCGGTGGGAAACTCAATTTAAAATTTTCAACAAAAATTGAAGGAAAGCTAGATTTACGAATTTTCAAAAAATTTAGTTGGAAATTAGGAAAAAAGGTTTTTAAAAAATAATTTTGGTGGGAAATTCAAGTTTTAAATGAAAAAACATGAACGGGAAACTCAAATTTTGAATGTTTTCAGAACATTTTAGAAATTCAAAATTTGAATTTTTCCAACAAAAAAATTTGAGGAAATTTAAATTAAAGTTTAAAAATGCTGCGGGGTAATTCAAAATTGAAAATTTTCAAATAATTTTGGCAAGATATTGAAATTTCAAATTTAATAAAGATTCAAAAATGTTGGCAGAAAATTCCAAATTATAAATTTTTAGACTAGACGGAAATTCAAATTTTTTAAATAAAAACATAGAAAATTTTGGCAGAAATTTGAAGTATTATATTTTTGCGATTTTTCGTCTGAAAATCCAAAATTAATTTTTTCGGTACAAAATTCCTATTTTATTTTCATAAAAATCCAGCAAATAAAACTAATTTTTCAAATCTTCAGATTAATACATTTTTTTTTGAAATTCGAAATTTAAAAATCGATTTTTTGTAACATTTCGTTGTGTTGAATATAAGTTTTACCTATTCAAATAAAATTTGGTATTCTAAAAATCTGATAAAAATGTCTCTTACCTTCCTCCTAATCGGCCGATGCTTCCGTCTCCTATCCTTCTTCTTCTCAATATACCCATCAAAAAGTGCATCATCAAAAAGAGTCGAACCATCTTCAGCACTTCTACTTCCTCTGAAAGTTTTTTTTTTTTTTGTAATTTTAGAGCTCTGAAAAAAAGGTACATACCTATATCTAACCGATGCTGATGCTTTTCGATCCTTCAAAAAACTTCGATATTCGTGATGAACGGTTTTTCGTTGACTTATGGTCATCATTTCATTGTCGTAGTTTCTTCTGAAATTTTTTTTAAGGGGAATTTTATTTTGAAAAAATTTTAAAAAAATTCGAAATTTTTTTTTGAAATTGAAAACGTAAAATTTGAACTTTTAGAAGTGTTCCAAAAATTTCCAAAATATTTTTTTTGTTTTTTGTTCGACTTTTTCAAAATTTCCCCTAGATTTTGCAAATCAAACTTTTTTCTCAAAAAAGAGCGCTATTTAAAGAATTTTCGGATATTTTCCGGCTTTTCAAAAAATTCACTAACTCGTTCAAAAAAATTTTTAAACGTTTTTTTGTATTTTTTAAAATATTGTTTCCCCGATCAAGCTTTTGACAACTTTTAAACTAATTTTGATGCTCTGGGCAAATAATAAAATTATATTACCGGTACAGAGAATGATGACAACGAGGAAAATTTCGTAAATCGACACAAATCGTCTCTTCCGCGCGCCCCGCCCCATTGGGTCCCGGATGTCTGTCACTCTCTAACTATCTACACTCTCTGTGCCGGTAATACTAACATAAGATATATGTATTTTTACAAAAAAAAATCATAATTTTCCGATTTTCCAATTTATAAAAATAAAAAACATTTACGATCCATCTCATTAACATAAACTAAACTTTATTTGAAAATGTATGAGCCAAAAAAACTCACATCAATGTGATCTCTGGAATTCCTTCATTCACAAACCATCCCTCCAACACATGGCTCAATTTTTCCTGCTCTGCACCATGATCCGCATAAGCTGGAAGACTTGCAAAAAGGTCGTCCCGTGAAACTGATCGATACGCATTCTTCCGTAAGTACCTACGAACTGCCGCCTTGAAATCAAAATCACTGACTAGATCTCGAAGCATTCGAATTAGAACACATCCTTTCGTATAGAGATTAGTCGGATGGAATGATGATTCAACTTGAGACTCTGTGGCGAGCTCTCTGACAAGTGACAGGCGATGGTCTTCTTCACTTTGAGCCAGAATAAGGGAAGCCAGACTGTCGTAGTACTCGAATTGAGCAGTCACTGGGCGTTCTGTGCTCATCATTTCATAGACATAGAACGTCGCGAATCCTTCGTTCAGGAACAGCTCTGACCAGTCACGCATTGTCACAAGATTTCCGAACCTGGAAGTTAGTTGTTTGGAATGTTTTTCTGAATATCTGGTTCGACTTCCAGGAAAAAATTTTCAGAAAAATTTGGAATCAAACCATGAAACCTACCATTGATGAGCAGCCTCGTGAGCTATCAGCTTTCCGATACGGAACTCGTTGTACATTCTATCCACTGTTTCATTCACGTGATCTGAAAACCGAAAACTTAGTTTTGAGTCTGCCTTCGTCTGCCTGCCTGCCTCAAAGGACAGGCTGGTTACCCTTCGAAGCAGGCAGGCAGATCTATATCTAACCTACGCGCCTAACCTACGCGCCTATGCTTGCCTACCTACATCCAATGCAACCATCCAATGCGATTTATTCGTCTTCAAGGTAACCTACGCCTACCTCTAAAACTAATTAGACTTGAGATGCTTTAATGGCTACCTAGCCTTGCCTACCAACGTTCAATGCAACTTATGCCCGCCTGCCTAACTGGCTGTCTACGTTTCCCTCGTTACCTTCGCGGTAACCTACTCGCCGGCCTGCCTACCTGTAAGGTGACCTTCATCTGCTTGTTTTGCTTTACTATCACAACGATTTGTCAGTCTCTCAATAGACCTACCCGTGCCTACGCGCCTTGGAGGCAGCCTCGACTCTACCGCTACCTGAACTATCTGCCATTCTTTAAAAAAGTTACCTATGCCTGCCTACTTGCCTTCAAAGTGACCTACGCCTGCTTTTCTAGCTTTTCGAAACCCTAATCCTGCCTACCTTTTTATAGCTACCTACGCCGATATCGTGTCAAACATCCATCGCTGGAGTTCACGTATAAGTCAAAAATAGGCGGTAGGCAGGCAGGCAGGTAAAAATTGAAATTATTCTTACCAGTAATCGGCGGGGTATATGCAATTGATGCAAATTCAAACACCACAAGACCCCAATTCTCCATTCCTCCAACGTGGAAATTGCGAGCAGCAATCAGATCGACTTTTGGTAAAGGGTACGGAATCTCCAGTGCGTCTTCCAACCTATCAAATATCACTGGAGCATATTCCAGCGTGAACTTCATAGACATCACATCTTCCGGATAAGTCCACACTGTCACCGGGATCCCCCGTTCGGTTCTTGACTCGAGCTTCACAAATTCTCCAATAGCAAATGCCAATAGATATGTAGACATTGGAGGAGTTGTTTGGAATACGGTAGTTTTAAATTGATCCTCCCATGACTTGTGGTCATGGGACTCCACAGGAGGCATATTCGATAATACCGTATACTTTTTGTTATGTCTCACAGAAATATTGAATGTGGCTTTTACACCAGGCTCATCCCAACATGGAAAGAATGCTCGGGCCAGTGTTGGCTCGAATTTTGTAGTGAAACTTGTAGCCTTCAATGAGGAATTGGTCTGATTGTCAAGAGAACATCTGACTCCATCGACGTCTTCATCGCAAATCGTCATGTTATAGGTCATCTCGAGAATATACTTTCCTTTTTGAAGAGGGTCTCGCAACGATATTCTCCCCAATTTTTTGGATTCTTCACGCTTAAACGTTTTGGCGTAGAATTTCTTCCCATCTTTCCGTAGCCGCATTCGTTCCATTTTGATGTTGGGCCCCAAGTGGAATTGAATTTCATCTTCGGTGGAGTTACCATAACTTTCCAGGTGGATTGATATATTGGCACGAATGAATAGATGGGTGTCGAATTGGGAAAAGTCGAGCTGAAAATTTGGTAGGTTTTTTGAAACCTGGAGATTTGAACTTTTAGCATTTCTGGTCAAATTATTGGAAAAAAATTAAAGTTAGACTTTTCAAGCAAAGTTATCAAAAAATGTTAAATTGAATTCCCGCCAAAATTAATGATAAATTTTAACTTAATTAATTTCTTTGAAACATTGAAATTTTTAATTTCCGCCAAAACAGTAAAAACTATGCCTAGCTGCGCAGCTGCATGCGTGCCTACAAATAACCTATTCCTGTGAAATGTACGCGTAAAGGCCGTTTCTGGCACCCATATTTATATGCCTACCTGAAGATCATAGTGGTACGGTAGAATGTACAGAGGTAGTGGAACCAGCAAAGCGTCTGTCGACAACTTGTTGGCTCTGACTGCATGAAGTTGCTCCGCGATGCCAAATCCTCCATCTGCAGGCGGTGGGAATACATCGGATATCGTGAAGTTTCGCTTCTTTTCCAGCTGCAATTTTTTCATGTTTTAAGAAAATTTGGGTTTGTCTATCTGCCTGCCTGCCTGCCTACCTGCCTACGCACTTGCCCAGAAGCCTAAGCGGTTGCCATCCTGCCTAACTTTGAAGGTAGGCACGAGGCAGGTAGGTAGGTCCCTCTCAAATGTTTAACCCGATTCCCACACTGGCCCCCCTCATCAACAAAGTCAATGGTATTAGCATAATCGTATTACTGTGTCCTTGGAGGTTAGCCATTTTTGGCTGGCAGGCAAGGAGGTAGAGTAATTTGCATGCGAAATGGGTGAAATGAGTGAAATCGGATCGGGGTGGTGATTGACAGTAGTCATTATGACAAGCCAAGGCAGCCTATTTACATAATTTGTCAAGTGGTCGCGCGTGATTTTGGAAAGTTTTTGTTTCGCGGAAATGAAAAGTTTATGGGAGTTTTTATGGTAATTGGAAAGTTTGACTGAGAAATTTGAAGAATCTTTGGTGAGCCTTTTACGTAGGTACGAAGATGCCTATCTGTGTGCCTACCAGGCATGTGTAAGTCGCCTTAAAGGTGAGGTTGATCTGCCGTGTAGGCATTAGCCAGGCGAGGTTAAAAAATAAAAAATTTGAGCCTGCCGCCTGCATAGGTAACTGCCGCCTAAAATTCTGCCTATTTACCGATGTGCCTACTATTTGTCTGGCTAAATGTCTACGTAGTACTCCGTCTTGCATTCCTTCGTGATTGACTACATACCTACTTGCTGCCTACAAGCTTGTTTACCTGCCTGCAAGGCGCTTATGTTCTGCATAATTCCCTGTTAGACTAATGTTTGGAAGTTCAGGCAATCGGCTCGCAGGCACGTTACTTTTCATACGCCTGCCTACGTGCCTGGCCTACCTACCGAATATTTTAGTGTTAAAAAGCAAGCGAGTCCCCCTCGAAAGTCATGCGATTCTTCCATCATTTCCCTCCCCAAAATCGTTCGTGAGAAAAACGGCAACGAAAAAAGTTATGAGCACACACCGGGATTAGTCTCTCCACAACTCGTGGCGGCGTCTTTTTCTTCGATTGTCCTAAAGCAGCAGAAGATGTTGTTAGAAGATGTGTGTGATGATGGCTCAATGATTCTGGAGTGGCGGTGCTTGTGGTGTAGATGCCTTCGAGAAGGTAGGCCTCCGCCAGTGTGATGTTCAACTGAAAACCGATGTTAGTTTGTGAAAGAGGAGGTTAGTAGGTTAAGATTTGTTTAGGGTAGGCAACCACGTACCTGCCTAGAATGAAAGTAGGCGTAGGCCACCTACTCATGCTGCCTATTGGTTTTTCAAAAGGGCATGATTAGTAGGAAGGTCAAATGATTTTCTTTTTTCTTCAAAACAAGCAGGCTTGCCTATAGAGATGGTTAGTAGAACAATCGGTTTTTTCTAATAAGGCAGGCATGCCTGCCTACAAAGCTTACACCTACCATAGTTCTATTGCTCAATTTTTGATTTTCTTCTGATATCCAATGTCCGATTATCAAAGCAGCTAGAATTGCTAGAAGAAATATTGCATGGAGAAGAATTACGGCTATACATTTCCGAGCAAAATCCGACTTTCGACGTCGCGATTCTGAAATAATAAAATTTATTATTCTCCCATTGAATGAAAGCCATACCCTGCCGAAAATGTACAGTAGCCGCTGCACCGGAGCCATTTCGAATGCACGGCTCACCTTCACAAATTGGAGCCATCGATTTGAAAGTGGCACTCATCGAGGAAGTCGACGAGTCATTGCTTTTGAGCAGTGGGTCCAGTATGAATACAGATTTGAAACCTATTTTTGCGCTGGAAAATTCAAAAAATTTAAATTTAAAAAAAAACTGTAAAAGGTTAACGTTAACGACAGAAAGAGCAGGGGTGGGCGGCAAAATTTTTCGGGCAAATCGGCAAATCGGCAATTTTCCAGAAATGAAAATTTCAGGCAAGCCGCCAATTGGCCGGAATTCAAAATTTCTATTTCCAATAATTTTTTTGAGTGAAAAAATTTCAGATTTTTTCGAAATTTTTTTTGCAAAAAAAAATGTTCACGAAAATAACCAAAACGTAGTTGGAGAGCAAACTAGAGTAATTTTCTATGAATGCAAACAATTTCAAAATGTAAGACATTAAGAATATCTAATATTGGGGCGGAGTCTAGAAGACATAAGAAAAGTTTCAATTTCAATATCGCAGCCAACCCACTTTTCTCAAAATCTCAAAAACCTATCAAAAATTTTGATGGGAAACTGAAGAGCGGGGGAGAGATGACCACCAGATGTATGATTGCATAGAAACACTAAAATGTACGATTTTATAGTTTTTAAACTTCCTGCCTGTGTAGGCACAGGATAGGCAGGTAGGTAGGCCTGTTTGAGCTTTCCTGAAAGGGTTTTCAAATCTCATTCGTTGAGGCTAGAAAATCCAGGGCCTACCTAAAAAAAATTTAGGTAGGCACGAGGTAGGCAAAGGCTCAGTAGTCAGGCAGGCGCTCACTTTTTTTGTGCCTACGTGGAAATTTTATATGTTAGAATTTTTTTTAGTTGCCGTTGGTTTTCAAAGGCAGGTAGGTTTTTTTTTGTACTTGGTAGGGTCTCCAAATTTCAACAAATAATTGAAAAAATTTTCAAAGTAGGCGTAGGTCACCTAGGCACCAGGCATTTTTTTAGGCACGAAGTTGTCGTAGGCTTTTTCAAAGACAGACAGACCGCTTTTAATGTACTTATTTAGAAGGAGGATTCCTAAGGAAAAAATATTTCAGTTAACTTTCGGCACTAGGTAGGCAGAATTTTGTGTGCCTGCCTACCTGCCTTCCCAGAAAAAAAAACTATATTTTTCTCAATAATAACCTTTGAAAAGTGACAATTAGTGCAAATAACCGAGCAGACAAATAAATAGCAGCCAGAAAAAAAATAGAGAGGACAAACATCGACAAATCCGCCGAAAAAGAGAAAATCCGTTGCAAAAACACTGTATCGAATTTCCAAATACACACACACACATATAAATATTCACTAAATAGAAAAGAAACATAGAATAAAAAAGACAAAGAATCTGGAAAATTGAGAGAGAGAGAGAAATGAGCTTTTGAAGAAAAGGAGAAGAAGTGTAGAGATATACATCTTACTGAATGAATGAAAATGTTTGTTTCTATTGTTTTCTTGTGAAAAGAGGCTAAAAGTGACTTGAAAATGACTAATAATTATTGCAAAGAAGTGGGAAAGGGGCCTTGTGTTATTAAAGTTTTTTGAAAATTTTAAAGTTCTGGATTTTAACTGCCTTTTCAAAAAAGGTTCTAAAATTTAAAAAAAAATAAATCGGTGCTTCGGCTTCGGCTGAGACTTAGGCTGCGGCTTATACATAGGCTTAGGCTTAGGCTTAGGCTTCGGCTGAGACTTAGGCTTCGGCTTATACTTAGGCTTAGGCTTAGGCTTAAAATAATGCCCCCCTCCCATTGTAATTGTTTTAAATTGAAAAATCTAAAAAGTTTTCAAAAAATATGAAAAACCTTTCAAAAATTTTTATAAAAAATTTAATTTTTGATCGGAAAAAACTTTAAAAAATTTTTTTTAACTAGGGAAAATTTTCAAAAAATCTTTATTTTTTCAAAAAAAAATAGGAAACCAAATTTTTTATTTTACGATTTTTCTCTCATTGAAAATCTCTCACTTCCAAAAAAAGTATTTAAAAAGATTAAAGAAACTCGAAAAAGTTTTTCAATTGAAATTTGAGCAAAATTTAAAAATTGCAATAAATATCCATAATTTTTTTCACAAAATTTCCGAAAAAAAAAACCCTATTTTTCAACTTTTTCCAAAACAAAAAAAACACCGCTTAAAACCTCGAAACCTAATCTATGAAACAAATCAGTGTTATAATCCAAATAGATTTACACTATGAACAAATGCAACAAGCAAAAGTGTGTCTACTACTCTATATTTTCAATGGGGTGGTGGTTTACAATGTAACTGTCCTGTCCCAGTTGAACATACAGTCACTCACGGCAGCTATAAAACGGTCGTAAAACTGACAATGACGCGCACAAGAGTCCTGTTGTTTTGAGATTTTCAAATTATCCAAACAATTACAGTAGCCAGGTGTACTATAGTGCTCCCTAAGTTGACCTACGGAAATTGCGGGAAATTTTGCAGTGGAACATTGTGACGTAGATAGGCATGTAGGTAGGTAGGCAGGTAGGCAGACAGGTAGGTAGGTAGGTAGGTAAGTAAATAAGTAGGTACATGGCAGGCACAAGACCTAACAAGTGCGCAAGTAAGTATACATAAACGCTTGTTTCGCGCCTACCACCACACTACAAAAACCATGCATCTGTACTTCACGCCAAATTGGCAGAACATGGGCGATAGGCAGGTACAAAGGTCGGCACATCAGCACCGAGAAATGCCTAGATGCATGCCTAATTATCAAGCACAACGGCCTACGACTGCTTCATCATGCCACCACACACACACTGGATATTTCTGTAAATTGGTTAGAAATAGGTGGTAGGCAGGTACAAAGGTTGGTAGGTGGGCACATCGGCAGAGTTAGGCATGCCTCGATAAATATATGCAGAATTGCCAGGTACAAGGCTAGGTAGATATAAACATACGCCTGCGTTGTGCCTATAACTGAACATTGTGACACCATATTTCACGGAAAATTCCAGAAAATAAGTTGTAGGCAGGTATCTGAACATATGCCTGCCTATCCTATAAGAAAGCACATATTTAAAAAATAAGAATTGGTGGAAAAAGTTCACCATTTTGATGATTTAGATTTCGATAAAAATTATCGCCAAATGTGCAAAAACGTTCAAAAATAGAACAGAAAACCTATAAAAACCCCCAATTTCCTCAAAAATTCATGACAATACCCAAAAAGTCGAGAAGTCGAGAACATGAAAAAAAAACCAGTGAATGAGTATTGCGGAGCAGTGTTTCGAGAGAAGTCCCTGAGCACATAAAACATGTAAAACACATGTTCTTGATGTGCCTGCCTGCCCGGGGCTGCAAAAACACACTGTTGAGATACATAGGCCGGAAAAAACGTCTGTGTGAAAACCCGAAGGGCAACAGATGGTCTACATGAATGTGTGTACCTAGAGAAGTGTTTTTTTTTCTTGAGGGAAAGTAGTTGTACTAGGTACAGAGGGCATTTATTTATATAATTGGTATGAAAAATTATGATTCATTAGTTTGAAACTGGGTCTCCATAGGTAAGTGTTTCTAGGCGTACCTTTCTGCTTGCCTACGTGCCTAGGAGCCCGCCTAGATGCCTATTTGCCTTACGTTTTCTTATCTACTTGTCTGCCCAGATATGTACGTCCTAGATGACTCCTAAGAAAAGGTAGACAAGGCCGACCTGTATGTCTGCCTACCTGTCTTCTACCTACCTCCGTGTTTCACCATGCCTGCCTGCCTACGTGCTTGCCTATCTATATGCCTACCTACGTCCCTGCCTGTGTACCTTCGTACACTCCCACCTGCTCACACTATTGCCTCATATGCCTATTTGCCTGCGTATTTCATACCGGCTTACTACTACGTGTCCCTGTCTACCCACCTACATACCTGGTTTCCTACCTACGTGCCTGCCTATAGGAGTTTTTCATGCCCGCATACGTACCTATGATGTTTCATATCAAAATGTCTACGTATACTATTTAAAGTATGCAAACCAGTAGGCAGGCGTCATGTGCCTAAAAAATAGCAAAAGTTGAAAAAAGTAGTCGAAAAAGTTCTACGTTTTGCAGTTTTATTTTTTTATTTTGTTAGGATACACAACTTCTGGTAAAGATGCCTACCTACGTGCCTGCCTTATGAATGTCTGTCTCATGAATTTCTGTATATGTGCCTGCCTTGTACCCCCACCTGCCTACATACACGCGCTCTATGCCTACTTGTATGCCTGTGTACCAGCTCAAGCCTACCTGCCTCAAGTCTTTAACGGAAAAAAATAGATGCTCACAAAATGGGTACAAGGTAGGCATGGCTTGTACCTACCGTCTAATTGAAACAACTTACTCAAAACTACTAGAGCATGAAAATTCGATCAACTAGCACACAATAAAACTGACAAACTAAAACCAAAGTTTTCATGGTAAATGCGGGGGGGATTACGGTGAGAATGTGAATGCAAAGTATAGTTGTAATCTAGGCTATTCAGACACGTCTCCGGACCCATCAAAAACGATTATGAAGGCACAGGCCCCGTGTATGTGACAGCGGGAGAAACTAGTTGAAAGAAGCCAAACGGGGGATTAGAAGAAAAAGGGAAGAGAGCGAGAGAGGACGTTTTTGTGCTGCTCCGAATGGGAAAAAGAATGAGCAGTTTGCCGAAGGCGGTAAGCACTTCTGGACGAACTAACTTAAGGAAGCGGGGGACGGGATGATAAAATGGATTAATAACGGGGAAGATATTTGCGAATAGACAGGGAAAAGAAGGTTAGGAGAGTGGAGAAGGAGGTTCTAAAAATTTGGGATTTTCTAGAAAATGTTTTCGATATTTTTTTAACACTTTCTTGAATTGGTCTTTGATTGTTGGTTATAAGAAAATCTGGTAACCTGGGGGGTTTTTGTGCAGCCGACACCGAACGATGTTCGCGAGGAACCAGCCATTTTCTCTTGTTGTCAGCGTTTTTTTTTAGGAGCTTCTATCTTAGCTCCTTTTAAGGGTACAGCTTTATTTTAAGTACAGAACAGGGGTGTGCGGCAAATGGAAAAAATTGCCGAGCTCGGCAAATCGGCAATTGCTGGTTTTTCAAAATTTGCCGAGCTCGGCAAATTCGGCAAATCTCTTTTTTTAATATTTGCCGAGCACGGCAAATTCGGCAAATTTGCCGTGCTTAACAAACTCGGAAAAATTTGATATTTTTTATGTTTTTTGGAGCACCAAAACTACTGAATTCTTAACACACATCTGGTTTCTGAATAAGTTCCGTGTAGTATGTCTGTTTAAGCATCAAAATAGCTCAATTTTGTGTCATTTTACTAAATTTTTGGCTAAAAAATCAATAGTTTTAGTCAAAATTGTACTGTCAAATTTTTGACGTGTGCGGCAAATTTCGAAATTTGCCGAGCTCGGCAAATTCGGCAAATCTACTTTTTTGAAAATTGCCGAGCTCGGCAAATCGGCAATTGCTGGTTTTTTTTAATTTGCCGAATTCGGCAAATCGGCAAATTTGCCGAGCTCGGCAAGTCGGCAATTTTCGGCAAATCGGCAAATTTGCCGCACACCCCTGGTACAGAATTATAGAGAAAATATAAGGAGCATTTTGTCAGTTGAAAATTTTTTTGATAAAATCAAAAAAAAGCGTGATATGAGCTGCCAAAGCTGCCCATGCACTTGCCCATGGGCTAGGTGCGAATCAAAGTTAGGCAGGCACGTACGCAGGTACACCTCAGGTGTGTAGGCACAGGCGCCAGTGACTGAATTTGTATCGAAAGTTTCTAGATTTTGCGAAATGGATCATCATGGAATATATATTCCAAAGTTGAAAAAAAATCTGAAAAACGCTAGATTTTAAGAGAAAAACATGTAAACTTTAGTACAAAATCAAACAATTTCAGATTTAAAAAAATTCTACAAAAAAACAGGCTATAAATGGGCGGGGCTGATTGTAAAGAAAATTAAAAATATTCTGTATTAAACTTAATACTTTTTGATAGATTTTTTCCAGCAAATATTTTTTTTTCATTTTTTGGCAGACAGGCATAATGTAGGCATGCATCAAACAAATGCAGGCACAATAGGCACAAAGGCATGCCTTTAAAAGTGAGAATAGGAAATTAGGATGAATTTCCTAACCTAATATAAATCCTAAATGAATATTTCAAAGATGAAAATCACACTGAATAGAATTGAATTTTGATCGAAATTGATACCAATTGGGGGGGGGGGGGGTGACTTATCAATTTCGGCGTTTTTCGAAACCTTTTCAGTTTGAACGTATCTAAAATTTTGGACAATTTTCCATGGTTTAGGGTAACCCTAGGGTAGGTAGGGTGAGGTCGTATAATTTGATACACTCTCAAGAAACAGGGTGTGGTAGTAGAAGGGAGGAGGAATAGAGGTAATGCCGTGAATGGCAACACAAACAGCTAATGAAATATTGACCTAAATGAAAGGTGGTATGCAAATATTTGGATTATTCAGCGAAAAGGAAGTTGTGGTGGGCTTAGTTCTAGAACTACTGAGAACTACTGAAGATTAACTTGAGTTTGTTTAGGTTAGTAGTTATTCTCGATGAAGGGGGGATTAGCCTTTTTGAAAAGGTAACGAGAAAGTTTGAATATTTAGAAGATTTCAGAGTTTACTAACTGTTGTGCCTGCCTGCCTATAGGTCATCGCAATGCGTGCCTACGTGCTTACCTACCTACATAACTGCCTACATACCTTCGTACATTAACATCTGCTTAGGTCTATATATAAACGTGCCTGCCTACCTGCCTACCTACTTTAGATTTTAGGTATACTGCAAAATATAACAAAAAATGTGTGAAAGTTTGGTTACATCTTTCAAAAATTATTAAATTTGATCCTGAATTTTTGGAATTACAGTAAACTCCGTCATTTATAGGCTGTTTTTTTCTCGAATTTTGAAAAAAAATTTTAATTTTGGAATTGATTTTTGGAAAATGATTATGATAAATAATTTCCCAAAATCTAGAAATTTTGATACAAATTCAGGCACTGGCGTCTGTCTACATACTTGCCTACACACCTTAGGTTTGCCTGCCTACGTGCCTACCTGAGGCGTGCTTTTGTACATGCCCACTTAGTCTGCCTACATGGCTACATGATTTGCTGTGTGTTTACTACCTCAGGTTTGCCTGCCTTCATGTCTGCCTACGTGCCCCTACCTTCAACACGAGAAATACGCTTGTTCTAGAAAACTCCACTATTTCAGGAAATAATGAAATATGAAAATTCGTACAGTTATTTGATTATTCACATGTCTTATAAAAATAGGGGATTTCTAAAAAATATTGTTCGGACGGAATGGATATAAATTGTGAAGTGAAGAGAAAGAAGAAGAAATGAATCAAAAACAATTGTAAATTCGTATTTTTCTGAATCTCCGCCCAATCAAAGAGAACGTATGTTCCCCTCCTAGTAGTATCCGCACATCTAATAAATTATGCGCATTTCTTTCAGCAGACGCACTTTTTTCTCACTAAAAAATTAAAATAAAAAAATAAAAAATTTGATTTGAATTGGAACAAATAAAAAACGACGGAACACAGTGCGTACAAAAATCGGAATGTCACCGTGTGTGAATGTGTGATGATAGCGATTATTATCATAATCAATCATTTTTTCGGTACGTTTACCGACTTATGCAGGTGATATATATATTAGGTCTCCAAATAAGTTTCGGGTCAAAAATCATAACTTCTTTCGCCTTTTATCGATTTTTTTGAAACTGTGAGAATTTATGTTATCAACTATGATCTTTCATTTTGATATGGTCACAAAAATTTTTGACCACTCGGAGTGCCCTAACTCGAAGCCAATTTTTTCAAGCATTTTTCTGATCCCGCTTCTTTGCAGCTTTGAATTGAGGTTTATGTGCGGACTTTGCTTTGTTTAGAATACATTGTAAGAAAACAAAAAAAGTTTGGTAAAAAATCCGTCCAAACATTTTTTTTGGTCGGTGGTCAAAAAATTTTTTTTTTCGAAAATTCTTGATTTTTCATACAAAAATGATGTAGTCATGTGTGATCTATTTTTACAAATACAAAACATTTTAACTAAGTTCGTCACACTCAAATGATAATAGAAAACATAATTTTTTCGAAGAATTTTTGAGTTTTTTGAGTATTTCTCGAGATCCAAATTTCAAACTCAAATGTTTTGTATCTTTAAAAATAGTTTACACATGGTTCCATCATTTTTATACTAAAAATCAAAAACCAAAAAAAAAATTTTTTTTGAAGTTTTTTTGACGACCGACCAAAAAAAATTTTTTTGGACGGATTTTTTTTCCAAACTTTTGTTGTTTTCTAATAATGTATTCTAAACATAGCAAAATCCGCACACAAACCTCAATTCAAAGCTGAAAAGAAGCGAGATCAGAAAAATGCCTGAAAAAAATGGCTCCGAGTTAGGGCACTCCGGGTGGTCAAAAAATTTTGTGACCATTTCAAAATGAAAGGTCATAGTTGATAACATAAATTCCCAAAGTTTCAAAAAAATCTATAAAAGGCAAAAAAAAGTTATGATATCGAGGAGAGATTATGAAAAATGGGCGAAAATATAGGCATTTTCAGAAAAAAAACACATTTCCAATTTTTTTTTCGGAAAAAAACTCGAAACTTTTTTTTTATTTTTATTTTTCAGAATGCTCTTTAAATATTGAAGAACTCTGTTTGAAAAATATGTTCATGTCAATTTATGTGCTTTGATTTTAAAGAAAAAAATTACTTAAAAAATAAAACTTATCAGTTTTTTTTTTAATTTTCAAGTTTTCTACCCAAAAAATTAAAACATTAATTTTTCCAAAAACGTCTCAAAAGCCTTTTTCAATCATTTTTTTATTTCTAAAAGAAAAAAAAGGTCAAAAATTTGAAAGGCTGGAGAATTTTCCCGTAAAAAAACTAGGTTAAAAATAAATTCCAAAAAAAAAAATATTTTCAAAAACATTTTTCAAAGGCTTGTAGAATTGTTCTAAAATATTTTAAACTAGAAAAACGGTGTTAAATGTTTTTTTCCAATAAGATGAATTTAAAAATAAAAGAAAATGTTTCATAAATATATAAAAATTTCAATAAGCTAAAAAATAGAGCCAACGCCGATGGCAAAAAGTTTTTCAAAATTTTCAGTCAAAGTTTTGGTAAATTACCAAATTTTCCGAAACGTGGAGAAATTTCTAGAATATTTAAATTAAAACACAAATTAATTATAAAACTCGCTTTTTGGTTGTGAATTTAAAAAAACTCCAAATTTTTTCGCGAATTTCACTGTAAAATTTGAACAAAAATAAAGAGATAGCGTTCAAAACTGCCAAAAATATATACTAAACCACTTTTGGAATATCTTATTCAATTTATCATATTCCAAACTTGTACCTACATACAAGATCGACTTCACCAAAGTGGTACTCCCACAGGGAAAATTGGGGGAGACGAATATGTATTTTCTTATTCTATTCTTTTCCATATTCTTAGTCCCTCCTCCCATCTTCTTGTGTGTGAAGGCAGTTCCCCAACTGCCAGGAGGCTCCGAAATAAATTGAATCAAAATATAGATGTGTTGGTGGTGCCGCCCCTTCCTCCTATTCTACGCATTTAACGCGCATCGCCAAATGACGGATGGAAAGTAGAAAATATTTTTAGAATAATGAAAAGAGATGAACCTGCCTAACTTTGATATTCACAGAGAAAATAATTTAAAAATTTAAAACCCTTCCATGTTGGCACAAAAATGATGCATTCTAGGCATGTTATGCCTGCCTTGTAGGCACGCAGGCAGGCACGCCTATTGACAGGTGGGTTGGCTGTAGCAAGTAGCCTTTCGCTCACCTCAACATGCCTACGCGACTGCCCGCCTACCTGCCTGCCTATAAAACCACTTGGAAACCTATAGTTTTATCAAAAAAAAAAAAAAAACCTATAATTTTGAAATAAAAAATGCTATTCGGCTGATGAGGCAGGCATATGCAGGAAATTTCGTGTTGGTACTTGTGTATTACATGCCCTCATTTTTAAATCAAATTTAATGTTCATTAATTGACTCCATTTAAATTAAACGTAATATACATTTTCCCTTTTTAGGCTTAGAAATTGCTATTTTCTAAGCCTAAAAATACAAAAGTGTGGTTCACGTTTTTATTTCGCATAACTTAAAAAATTACTATTAAAATGAGGGCATGTAATACACAAGCACCTTCGTGTTTTTAAAAATAGAACAAATTTAAAGCCCGCGGGGTCTAATTCTAAAATAAAAAGCATCAAAAATAGCCGGAAAATCGTCAATTTCATGCCTTCAGATCTCAAAGAATTCCCGTCTCGACACACCGTTTCAGATAACAATCTCTTACCATCTTGAACATTATTGAAAACAGTGTGGAGGATGAAGAGACGCAGAGAAAAAGACAACATTCAGAGATTGGAATCTCGAAGAGAAAAGGAAATTGGAAAGGTTCCATTTTAGAAAAATTTAAAAAAAAGGTTAAAAAAATTAATGAATTTTTTTTACAATATTTCAAAATAGAAGTTCAGTTCATTTAAACTTTACCCCAACTGCACCGGATGTTCGCTCGAAAAAAATTAAATCGAAAAAAAGTGTGACCTTTTGGAGCTGCGCTTTTGGAGCAACGAAGCGAACGAAAATTTAAATAAGGAGTCGAAAATGTGTGCGAGATTTGAGATTTGGTTTTTGTTTAGAGGGAGAAAATCGAGTTTTGGAAGAGGTAAAGAAGAAGAAAAAGCGAAAAACTTGAAGACTCAAGTGCTTTTTTTGGAATATTCTGGTTGGAATGAAGTGAGAAAACCAAAAAGAAGAGAAAAGGTAACAACAACAAACATCACAAGTATGTACTACTGGAATCTAGCTTCCATATCCATGTATGTTTTTTTGAAAGAAAATGGGAAATTTATAATAGTTCAAATGAAATTACCAAATCATTACTATATCATCATTTATTTACTATATATAAAGCGCTTATTCCGTTTGTCCATAGTTTGTAGTCTATGTAGTCTTTGTAGTCTGTGAAGTTTTGGCTTCTGGAGGGATAGTGAGTTGGGCTTAGTGTAGGGATATAATCGGGGTGTTGTAGTGGTACAACAGGGTTACGGTAGGAGTACTGTATGATTACGGTAGTTTCAGAAAAATTAGTTTTCAGTCCCAGAAGTCGGGGGCCGCGCCGGAGGTGCGGTCCACGGCTGGTTACTATATATAAAGCGCTATTCCGTTTGTCTCTGACGTCACGGGTGACGTCACAACATTCAGCGCAAAAATTTAATTGGGAAAATTTTGAGGCTACTTATGATGAATGTGCACCCGACATCGATCGAGGTACGCGATAAACCACTCGACACTTTCCGAAAACATTTTGGCGGGAATTCAAATTTTAATTTTCCGAAAACATTTTGGCGGGAATTCAAATTTCAATTTTTAGAACTCATTTTGGCGGGAATTCAAATTTTAATTTTTCGAAAACATTCTGGCGGGAATTCAAATGTTAATTTTCCGAAAACATTTTGGCGGGAATTCAAATTTTAATTATTTGAAACCAAATTCCAAAAATTTGGATTTTTTTAGACATTTTTAACACCGCTGCAGATTTGAATTTCTAGAATGTTCAATTAAAATGCCAATGAAAAAAAATTGAAAAGTTTAACTATAATATTTGGTCACTTTTAGCAATGATTTTATATAATTTAAAGTGGTTCCATAGAACTTCGCAACTGACAACACTCCGCTAACAGGGCAAGTTCCACTAATTTTTTTAATTTGGAAATTATAAACCTTTTATCATTTAAAAAAAAATTATTGCTTTCTATTGAATTTTTAATTAAAAGTTTGAAAATGGGGCTCAATTTATTGTGCAAATTCAGCAAAAACATCTGATTTGAACTTTCCACCGCACGCAGGCCTAGGTCACCTTGTGACTTTTTATGCGTTAATATTATATACCTTACTAGTACTTAACTACTGACTAAAAAATGAGCCAGTTCACAAAAAAAACATGGAAAGATTCTGGAAGCTTTTCAGATTTTTTTTGAAATTTTTTTTCGATATAAAAAAAAAATCCAGCGTATTTTAATACCTCTCAACATTATTGAAACTATCAAAAATCTGCAAGCCACGCATTTGGAACATTTTTACTGTTCTTTTTAATTTCAAATTCACAAAAATAAAAATTCAGATGCTCAATTTTTGTGATAAATTTTTTCAAGACAGTACGAAAAAATGCCAAAAAAAAAAAGCAAGCTTTCTAACATTTTCAGAAGTCTCGTTGAAAAATTTTTAGTTTTTTTGAAGAATTTCAAAAGGTTTCGCTACTCCGCATGTAAGAAGAAATTGAATACCATAAAACTTCTCAGATCCAGAAAACATGATTTGATTCCATAAGTCATATTCCATAATAGACTATTTGAAATCGGAATTCGAAATGAACCTCATCAAAAGAAGAGCGGATCAAAAGAAGCGTTTCAAAAGACAATTAAACATGACCCCCTCCCCTGAATCTTTGTGATGAGAACTTATCATACACGCTTTCGGCAATAATCAAACCATATAATAGCCGTAAATCTTTTATCGACGATTTATAGCGACGGTGAGAAAAAGGGAAATAATGGATAGTGATAATGATGAAAAAGATGATAAGAAATTGATGGGTTACAGTTTTGAGATTTGAATTTAGAAATTTGAAAAAATTGAAAAAAAAAACATTTCTTTATTATGAAAACTATAATAATTGTAAAAAACTATTAGAAAATCGTTTAAATCGCTACTAAGAAGGTGAGCAAAAACTCTTGAAGAATAAGAACAGCTTCTGTACTATTCGGGGAGTGCACATGGATTAGGTAGCAGGAAAAAAGCGGATTAGACCCAGTGGATTAGGAGTCTTCAACCGAAGGGAACGAATCATTGGAAGAAGGGTAAGAACTTAATGAGGGAGAGGGTTAACCTAGAGGGTTTCCTATAGGGAGATTAATTTGGTCAATATTAATGTTATTAGGTTTCAACACGAAATTCTGTAAATTTTGTGAATGGTTTTTATTGAAACTCTACTGAACAATTCAAAATGGAAACCTCCTCAACATGATATTTAGTTGGCTATGATTCAGGTTAAAACATGTGCTCAATTCTCTTATTTTTGTTTTGCCTTCAATGATTCCAATCAGGGATGGGCGGCAAACGATTTTATTTCCGGCAAATCGAGTAATTGCCGGATTTGAAATTAACGGCAAATCGGCAATTGCCGAAAATTTTGGGCAAATTGTGGTTTTCCAAATTTTTTTTTGGAAGCTTCAGAATTTTAACTTTACTCGGCATAATTGTACGCATCCTATGAATGTTCTTACATCTAATTTAAAAAGTAAGCGAATTTTATCAAACTATCTTGAGAAAACGGAAAAAAAATTCAAAAAGGCACTGCTTCAAGTGTTTCCGTCTTTTGAAAAAATGCCTCTAAAAACTTCCGGCAATTTGATGTTCGGCAAACGGCAAATCGGCAATTTGCCGAAAATAAAAATTTTAGGCAAATCGGCAAACCGGCATTTGACGCGCAAAATATCTCGTAGCGAAAACTACAGTAATTCTTTAAATGACTACTGTGGTGCTTGTGTCAATTTACGGACTCGATTTTTGAAATGGATTAAAATCGATGTAATACTAAAATTAGGCAAAAAAAAGAAACTAATAAAAAGGAAAATGGAATATCGGTCTCACAATTCGAAAATAAATTCATTTCAAAAATCCAGCCCGTAAATCGATACAAACGCTACAGTAGTCATTTAAAGAATTACTGTATTTTTCGCTACGAGATATTTTGCGCGTCAAATATGATGTGCAATACGCATTCTCAGAATTTAATGTTTCCGTAATATCTATTAACTGTTTAAGTATTAATTCTAAATAGCCATATTCAAGAAAAACTCAAAGATGAAATTTGAAAACACAGAAAATAAAAAATGGAAAACGTGTTTTAAAATGTGCAAGCTTAAATGGCGCCTTCTGCCAAAATAAGACATAAGCCTCAGACAAACATTTTAAGTTTTGCTCCGTTTGCTCAGCGATTTTTCAAAATTTTTGATCTCCATAATTATTAAATTGCTAAAAAAATTTAGATTTGTCGATTGTCGAAAATCCAGAAATCCAGATTTCTGGCTTCCCTCATAAATTGAAATGGAAGAGTTTGCCGAACTAGGCCATTTTGGCTCGGCCATATCTGGGGTAGATTTAAGGCGCGTTGCGTGTCGCGTCGCGGATCGATTTTAGTTGTAAAACTAAATTTATTTGTCCATGTGGAGTACACGACACTTTCTCACGCGTTGTCCGGCAGGCGATTGTCAATGGAGCGCAAAAAATTCAATGAGGAAGGCCAGAACCCCGTGGGTTTTCGAAATTTGAAAATATCGGTAATTGCCGATTTACAATCAAAGTTGCACAAAAAAATCACCTTGAATTTGAAAAAGCATTTGAACAAGTTGAAAAGAGCACCACATCCCAACTCTCTTGTCCTAATTGCTTTGCCTCCCTGAGGCGGATCCACATCAATGATCCATCAATCACTATTACACACATAAAGACACTTGGAAGACAGAGAGGCGCCGAGAATATCGGCAACTTGTCAAAACAGACGACACTTTTAAAGAGGATAATGATCGAGGGGGAGCACAGGAGCCCGTGGAGAATGTCATTTGGATAATGGGATCAGTTGGAATGGGAATGGAGCAGCTTATATTGAATAGTTTAAAACAAAATGATCATGACAGTTATTGAGATAAATGAGTCATTTCTAATCATATATTCTGAATGGTTCTGAAGCCGGGCTGTTGGAAATTTCGAAATTTGTGAACAGGGTCACTGCAACTTTTTCCTCACGAGGGACGAGGAAAAGTGGTTTCTAGGCCATGACCGAGGGGCCGACAAGTTTCAGCGGCCATTTATCTTGCTTTGTTTTCCGCCTGTTTTCTTTCGTTTTTCACCGAATTTTTTTGTTTTTTCTTAATAAAACTGATAAATAAATATTTTTTGCAGATGCTAAAACAATTTCCAAGTAAAAAAATTATGTATTCAGTGGGCAAGCAGCGGTGAAAGTGGTCAATGTAAAATGATGGATTACGGGAATACAAAACCTAAACTTTTTCTGAAACATAATACATATGCTGCTTAAATGCTGAGACTACCTGATTTTCATAACGAGACCGCTGAAAAAGTTTTGAGCTTTTCAAAATTCAACTTTTTGTGCGAAAATCTCGACTTTTTCACCAAAAAAGTTGAATTTTGAAAACCTCAAAACTTTTTCAGCGGTCTCGTTATGAAAATCAGGTAGTCTCAGCATTTAAGCATCATATGTATTATGTTTCAGAAAAAGTTTAGGTTTTGTATTTCCGTAATCCATCATTTTACATTGCCCACTTTCACCGCTGCTTGCCCACTGAATACATAATTTTTTTACTTGAAAATTGTTTTAGCATCTGCAAAAAGTATTTATTTATCAGTTTTAATAAGAAAAAACGGGAAAAAGCTGTGAAAAACGAAAGAAAACAGGCGGAAAACAAATCAAGATAAATGGCCGCTGAAACTTGTCGGCCCCTCGGCCATGGCCTAGAAACCACTTTTCCTCGTCCCTCGTGAGGAAAAAGTTGCAGTGAGGGTGGAATCAATTTTCGCAAAAAAAAAACTAATAAAAGGTTAATTTTTCTAAAAAAAAACGAAAATTTCAGTCCTTTTACCTTTAGGGGTGAGCGGTAATTGCCGTTCGGTGTAGACAAACTCGGTAAATCGGAAAAATTGCAGGTTTGCCGATAATTTAGAATTTTTGATTTGTGGTCTGAAATTTCCAACAAAATGTTTGTTTACAGTAGTCATTTTAAGAATTTCTGTAGTTTTCGCTACGAGATATTTTGCGCGTCGAATGCCGGTTTGCCGATTTGCCCGAAATTTTGATTTTTGGCATATTGTCGATTTGCCGTTTGCCGAACATCAATATGCCGGAAATGTTTTTAGAGGGATTTTTTAAAAGAAGGAAACACTTGAAGCAGTGCTTTTTTCGAATTTTTTCAGATATCTTAATAAAATTCGATTATTTTTCAAAATAGATGTAGGAGTGTTTATAGAATACGTACAATTTTGCTGATTAAAATTAAAATTTTGAAATTTCCAAAAAAAAATGTGCAAAACCACAATTTGCCGAAAATTCTTTTTCCCTAAATCATTTAAATATTAATTTTTATTTAAAAAAAATAATATTTTTGGCCAAAAAATGTTATATAAAAAATTATGTTTTTTAAATTTTCAACCTAGTTTGTTCTAGAATTGTTCCACCTGAAAACCCTGAAAATTGCAATTTTCAATCCAGTTTTTATGTTTCAATTTTATTCTCTGCGAAAAATTGAAAAAGGACAAAAAACGAATGAATTTGATAAAGAAATCATCAAAAAAAAATCGGGACAGTAAAATAATGAGAAAAAGGAAAAAAGAATAAAAGAAATCTTATTAAAGAGAGAGAGCGAAAGAAAGAGCAGTTGAAAAAAAAAGTTCAAATAAAAATGCCGAAATTTGTTAGGTGAGGGGGGGGGAGGGGGTCAACGGGGGGTAATTTTCCATGGGAAATTCGCCCGTACTACTCGAAGTAGGACAAAAGAAAAGAAAAATCAAAAGAGAAAAAGTATTGGAGATGAGGAGTGGGGGAGACAATGAAAGCTGAAAATACTGGAAATAAAGAGAATTTTATCAAAAAATGAAGAAAAAATTTTTTAAAAATTATGCCTATTTTCCGATTCAAATTATGTATTTTTCTGTTATGCGGGGGAGGGATAAAGACGAAGTATATTATGTGCTCCGACACCGGAAAAAGAGCACATATTAAAGTATTAAGATTGTGTGTGTGTGTGTGTGATGATAACAATAAAAATGTGAAGGGGCTAAGAGACAAAACCTGAAAACGCACAAAAAAATGACGACATTTTTGCAAAAAAAAAGGTTTTGAAAGTGGTGGAAGGGGGGTAGAGAGAATTCGAATATTAATGAGTTTTCTGAAAAAGAAATGAGCACTTCAAAAATAAATCTATAGATTGTTCGTCTCCTTGATATTTCCACGAGACGTGGATCGTGCTGAAAATTTTCGAAAAATTATTATTATTAGAGATTTTTCATAAGCTCAGAATTTGGCTTTTTTTTGAAAATTTTTTATTTCTATTTTTTTTCCTTAACTCATCAATTTAAAAAAAATTTAATTTGTTTTTTCACTTAAATTTTTTTTTGTTGATTTTGCGAATTTCCTAAATACTTAGAAAAAATTTTTATTTGAAATAATTTTAATTTTTTTGAAAAATTTAATTTTTTCAATTTGGCAATTTTTTTCAAATTTTCCTGAATTTTTCAAATTTGTGGATAAATTTTAAAAATGTTTTTCCAAATTTTTGAGGAAGTTGCTAAAATATCGATTTTTTAAAAATTGATTGATAAAATTTTTTCTGTGGGTATTTTTTAAAGCCTGTGTTTTATCCATTTTTTCACCTGCGAATTTCAAAAAAAATTTTAAAAACCAATTTTTTTTGATTTCTCAAATTTCTCTATTTTTTCCTAATTTTTATCTCAATTTCACAAAAAAAATTCTAAATTTTCAACTTTTTTCTTTCAATTTTTGAATATTTCAATCACTTTTTTTCTACAGTTTCTGGATGTTTTTTGAATAAAATCCGGGATTTTCTTTCTCAAAAATCTGAAATTAAATTTAAAATATTTTTAATAACTCTATAGCTTCTCGTCTTTCTTTTTGAACGGTTTTTTTTTAATTTTTTCGATTTTCTTTCAATTTGGCAATTTTGTTTTACTTTTTTCGAATAAATTTTCACATTAAAAAATTTACACAAGTTTTTAAATTTTGTGGATAAACTTTTTTTTTAATTCTCCAATGGTTTTCCAAATTTTTGATTATCGATTTTTTTTTAATTTTAAATTTTTTTTTGTTGGTTATTTGAAAAGTCCGTTTTTTTAAAACAATTTTCTTCACCTACGAATTTAAAATTTCAAAAAAAAAACCTTTTTTTCGATTTTTCGGAAAATTTCATGATTTTTCTAATTTCTCTATTTATCATAATTTTTATCTCAATTTCGAAAATTTTTTTCATTCAATTTTTGAATTTTTAAATAACATTTTATCTACAATTTCTGGAATTTTTAATTCAATTTGTAGAATTTTTTTGAATAATTTCCGGGATTTTTTCACTTAAACAAGTTTAATTTATCTTTTTTTTGAATAAAAAAATATTTTTGAATCATTAAAATTTTTCAATTTGGCGATTTTTGTATTTCTTAAAGTTTTTCGGAATTTCCACAATTTTTTCGGAAATATTCAGTTTCAATAAAAAATCCAAACTCACAGCGATTTTCCGAGTCGACTTGAAGTCGTAATTGCCGACTAATCTCACGAAGTCGGGCGGCCGATTGTCCAGTCAAACTAGGCTCACGACGATCGAGTCCGGCTTGGAAGGCCTTCACGACGCGAATCTGAAAATGGATTCGGGTTTTAGTCTTAGTTGGAAGGCCATATCGAAAAAATATTAAATGTTGTGATAGACAGAGTGAGCAGAACACCAATTAGAACAGAAAACTGAGAGCAGCAAGATCATCAGCGATATATATACAAGTGTTTATGTGTGTCACTGCAACTTTTTCCTCACGAGGGACGAGGAAAAGTGGTTTCTAGGCCATGACCGAGGGGCAGACAAGTTTCAGCGGCCATTTATCTTGCTTTGTTTTCCGCCTGTTTTCTTTCGTTTTTCATCGATTTTTTTCGTTTTTTCTTAATAAAACTGATAAATAAATATTTTTTGCAGATGCTAAAACAATTTCCAAGTAAAAAAATCATGTATTCAGTGGGCAAGCAGCGGTGAAAGTGGGCATTGTAATATGATGGATTACGGGAATACAAAACCTAAACTTTTTCTGAAAGATTTTGGCACAAAAAGTTGAATTTTGAAAACCTCAAAACTTTTTCAGCGGTCTCGTTATGAAAATCAGGTAATTTCAGCATCTAAGCAGCATATGTATCATGTTTCAGAAAAAGTTTAGGTTTTGTATTCCCGTAATCCATCATATTACAATGCCCACTTTCACCGCTGCTTGCCCACTGAATACATAATTTTTTTACTTGGAAATTGTTTTAGCGTCTGCAAAAAATATTTACTTATCAGTTTTAATAAGAAAAAACGTGAAAAGCTGTGAAAAACAAAAGAAAACAGGCGGAAAACAAAGCAAGATAAATGGCCGCTGAAACTTGTCGGCCCCTCGGCCATGGCCTAGAAACCACTTTTCCTCGTCCCTCGTGAGGAAAAAGTTGCAGTGTGTTTATGTGTGTGTAGGTCACAGGCCGTGGGTGGCTATTTTTTTTTGTTGGAAATTTTTATTTATTTAGGGATGTTATGTTTAACCAATATATCTCATTTAGAAATTGGGGTCAAAATTAAAAAAAAAACAATTTAATAGATCTAAAAATAGCTTGGTTGTTTAAAGGAGGACTAACGGTTCGGGCGAGGCACCACGGTTTCAAGATCTGGCGGGATTCTGGATCTACCATTTCCGGAGATCTGGCACCGTGCCAACTCTTAAAACGCTATTTTTCTAGGAGAAAAACGTGACAACGATGATGCTCCGTTGTTACGCGTCGCGTGTTGTTAAGCGTTTCTTTTAGAAGAAATTTTCAAAAAAAAACAACGTGCGTCGTGTGAATAAAAAAGCGTTTTGTGCGTTGGCACAGTGCCACCAGATCCGGAAAACGTAAATCCGGAATTTCACCAGATCTTGAAAACGTGGTGCGTCACGAATTTCGTAATGAAACTTCTCAAAAATGTTTCAAATTATTTTTATAGTTCCAAAAAATTACGCTAATGTTAGCTAAACTCTCGAATTTTCCCCCTTTTTCCGTGTCGCATCTGTCCGAAATTGATTTTTTTTGTAAATTATTATCTTTTATTGTATATTTTGGTAGTTTATCTCATTTTATTTCATTGTGATGTACATTTAAAGCCGATAGGTAACCAATTTCCATGATTTTTGGTTACACCTATCGGCTTTAAGCATACTTTAATAAACGAAATTGAATGAGATAAACTATCAAAATATGGAATAAAATAATGATAATTCAAAAAAAAAAAAAAGTCAACTCCGGGCAGATGTGTGACACGGAAGAGTGGCCAAAATTCGAGATTTTAGCTAAAATTAGCGTAGTTTTATGGAAATTTTGAACCACCATAAAAATTTTTTTGAAAAGTTATTTAAGAAGTTTCATTGCAAAATGCGTTCATGTGAGCACATTTCGTGTCTATACGTTCAAAATCGTCATCACCTATCACTTATGAGTATTTTATTGTTTCAAACTGTAATACCCAGATATATTATTTAGAAAGTAATAAGAAAGTACGAAATAATTCCAAAAAGCACGGGAAAATTAGACTGAAAACGCTTAAAAACCCACTGGACTTTTTGGAAATATTTCGTTCTTTTTTATTATTATACATCATTCTATATAATATGACTGATTATGACTACAGTTGTAAGAAAGTAATTTCACAAGTGATAGGCCACCACAATCAAAGTTATAGCTATTTTCAGATCGACTAAATATGTATATATTGAGACACTAATTTCTTGTAAATGAGAGAAATAATGGTCAATCAAATCAAGCCAAAATGGGTTGAATTGCCAAAAAAAAAAAATAGCTGCCCACCACTGATTTGTGTACTAACTACCGATTGATAATATTATTATTATTCTAATTATTCTAATAATGAAAATTCAAAATATTATTGAAAATTGTTTCGTTTAGTTTAAACTACCGGGACGTGGACATTTTCTGTCTACAATTTACTGTATTAAATTGAAATTTCTAAAAACTTCTTATTAGTTCCTCCAAAAGGTGCCAATTTCGGCAATGTTTTCATTTCGAAACGGTTCCTTCGCTTTTTGTCGACAATGTACCGAATTTGTACTTTAATCCACAAAACTATATCAGAAATGTGCGAAAAAGCCAAGTAACTCAGTGAAAATTGATTTCCAACCGTTTCAAAGTGAAAAATTCGCCTTTTTCAAGGAATTCTGTCTTGTGGGGCCCGTTTTTCACAAAAATTTTATGATTTTGAATCGAAAATCAACACAATTTGTGTGAATTTTCCGCCGCCGCTAGGAACCTATTAGTTGTTTTTTGTTAGAAAGAGAGAGAAGGGGGAAGAGTCATCACACAGAAAACTCGAGAAGTACACACTATTATAAAAACTCTTGTGATTTGGTATAGGGTGATAACTACTGAATTCGTCAACTGAAAATAATTTAGATAAAACCAAAAAAGGGTGATTGTGTTATTTTTCAGAAAAAAAAAAAGAAATTTTCAACTAATATACTGATTCTTCTACGGGGTGTTCAGTGGGGAGGGTCTCTAAGATTTTTATTCATATATATTTAAAATTAATCTAGAATATTTTTTTCAAAAATTTTAATTTAAAAAAAAACTATAATAATGTTCTTATTGCATTGCGGGTTCCACAGAAATATTTTTTTGCAGATAAGCCGACGCAGCTCGTGTAACCTGCGAGGAGAAGAGAATTTGAATTTTTTGAGCTAAATTTTTTGATGTTGGACTTTTTTATGTTTGAATTTAACAATAGAAACACCAATTAGTATCTCTTTTTGTAGGACTTTTTTTAATGAAAATATATATGAAATATATAACAGCAACAAGAAAATTAGCTAAAATGGTCCAAAGTCAAGCATTTTAGCGGAAAAAAAACTGTAAGCTTCTACTCTCCTCGCAAAATTAACGAAATTTTAGAGTTTTTCAGTGCTGAATTTATAAATGTTTCAAAAACATATTTTGAAAATTCAAAAAACTGCCAAAATAAAAAAAGCCTATGGAATATCTCGAAAATATATTTCTGTGGAAAACACAATACGATTATGGGATAATTCACGCAATGTCGATAAATGATGCACGTGGTGGTGTCAGAATGTCTTATTTCGGCTTGATCTACGTAGATCTACAAAAAATGCGGGAGAAGAGACACGCAGAGTTCTCTCAGCTGATTTCGCATGGTTAAGAACGTGCTGACGTCACATTTTTAAGTGCAAAACATTCCCGCATTTTTTGTAGATCAAACCGTAATGGGACAGCCGCCTGGCACCACGTGCTAATGTGAAGTTTCAAAATGTCTTTCAATACATTTTGTGACATTGCACGAATAACTCCATTAAAGGTGGAGTACCGAAATCTGTGAGTTTGCTTTTTTAGACCCAAAATGGTCCAAAACTACCAAATTTCGTAATGAGACGTTCTGAAAATTTCTCAAAAAAAAGTTATGGCCGCTCAAAGTTTTGGAAAAAATGGCCCATTTTTAGCTAAAATCTCAAATTTTGGTATTATTTGATTGCCATCTTTTAATGCATGTTTTGGCATTTTATTACGTGTTATTTCGTTGATTGAGATGCTTTTTCCGTCGATGGGTGCACAAATATGACACAATTTTGTGCACCCATCGACCGAAAAAGCATCTCTATCAACGAAATAACACGTAATAAAATGCCAAAGCATGCATTAAAAGATGGCAATCAAATAATACCAAAATTTGAGATTTGAGCTAAAAAAGCACACTTTTTTCCAAAACTTTGAGCGGCCATAACTTTTTTTGAAACATTTTCAGAACGTCTCATTATGAAATTCGGTGTTTTCAGACAATTTTGAGTCCAATAGAGCCACGAAAAAAATTCGACTACACCACCTTTAAGTAACAAAAAAACATGCCAAATAAATTGATTCATATCTCTTAAAATCTCTTTTAAAAAACTATTAAATTTGAATACTAACTAGTAAGTCGTTCTTATTTGTTTTTTTGTTTTTCGACTATTCGATTTAATCACAAAAGCTTGCATACAACGACGACTAGTTTTTCACAAAAACTCGACACAACACGACATCTACGGGGGCGGGAGGTGATTCGTCATTCTCCATCATCCAGAAAATCAATTAAAAAAAAAAACAACAACATCAACGTCATTCTCTGATTACGTATGTCAGTCGAAGAAGAAAATTTCAATCAATCAATATTGAGTAAAAACCGTTAATCAGGGGAAATAAGTAAATGAGTATGCGGGGGTGTATATCTTATAGAGGGGGATGTGGGGGGGGGGGGAGTCTTACTGCTTGATCAGTCGGTGCACTGCTCAACGGCACCGGGATCAGATGATCCGAGCGCTCTCCGCCAATAACCTGTAAACTTTTTTGAGATGTGTTGCAGAATATGCATCATCTCAGCGTTTTCACACCATCATTTCTCAGACCGACGGGATTTTTTGTTGGATCTATATATTAGACACAATTTTCGCACTGTTCGTGCAGGTTGAAGAGAGAGAGAGAGAGAGAGATATGATAGGAAAAGATGCTGGAAATATAGGAAACTGTGTGGTTTTTGTGGTGTGTGTATAAGCATGCGTCTATATTTCAGATTTCATTATGATGTAGTATGTCAAATTTAAACTTTCATACAAGAGGAATACAATTTATTTTGTTGCTTCAATATGTCTAAAATTACCCAAAAACATTTAATTTCGATATTAAAAAACCTTTCAAATATTACGGGAACACAAACTTCTGAGAATGCGTACGTAGAGCATTTTATTTGACGCGCGCGATATCTCTCAGCAAAGACTAAGAGTAAGAACTCAAATAACTATTGCTATCTAAGTTCTTACTGTAGTTTTCGCTAAGAGATATCGCGCGTCAAATAAAATGCTCGACGTACGCATTCTCATGATTTATTGTTCTCGTAATATTACGGGAACACAAACTTCTGAGAATGCGTATTGCACAACATATTTGACGCGCAAAATGTCTCGTAGCGAAAACTACAGTAATTGTTCAAATGACGATTGTAGAGCTTGTGTCGATTTACGGGCTCGATAGCGATTTTTTATTCTTCTTCTTTTCTTCGTATTATTTTCTCATTTTTTGCTAAATTTTAATATTAAAATATTAAATTGAGGAAAAAATTATTTGAATTAATTTTTAAAAAGTCGATCCCGTAAATCGACACAAACGCCTGTCAGTAGCCATTCAAAGAATTACTGTAGTTTTCGCTACGAGATATTTTGCGCATTATCAGAATTTCGTTTTATTACACAATTGCGAAATTTTCGAAAATTTTGCTCAAAAATACGGACCCCACTCTTGCCACAAGCAGTATTATTTCCAATTCAAGGCTGCACATATGCGCCTTTGAGAACTACAGTAACCCAAAAAGTGTATTTAGGTTACTGTAGTTTTTAAAAGCGCAGTATTCAGTGAGGACTCACATTAAAATTTTTACTGTTCGTGGCAAGACCGCGCGTACCGTATTTTTGCACTAAAATAGCAAAATTTTCGCAAATGTGTAATAAATCAACAAAAATTTCGGAAAATAAAACTTTCGATCGCTTCGATACGGAAAAAAGTACAAAATTGTAAAATTAGAATTTTTTTCAAAATTTTGAATTGTCGAAATAATTTTTATTTATTAATTATTATTAATTTCCCCTCCTGTAAATCGATGCATACAAAAGTCATTAGTTTTTTATTTCAAAAATCATCAAATACATTTTAAAAGTCTAAAAAAGTGGTGGTTGACAAAAAAAAAAGAAAAATATAGCCGAAAAAACATACTAAAAAGTCCGTTGTTAAAAAAGAGAAAACTGAAAAAAAAAAACAAAGGAAACATGGGGCAAAAGAGCAAGATTTTAGGCGTTTTTTAATGAATAATCGAAACAAAATTTGAAGAGCATAAAAATAACCATAGAAATCTGAAAAAAGTGTCTAAAAAGTTAGGTCAAATTATTTTTAAAAATTTTTTTGAGGAGACACACACTTTTCAAAGAGTGGGCGGCTACCGTAACCATTCCTTGTCATATTGGAAAGTGATTCTTGGAAATTGCACAAAGTATTAATTGATTTTTCTTGAAAACTAGAGTGTTTTGCAACGGCATGGGGAAAGGGGGGGACAATCTACCAGTAAAACAAAATGTAAAATTAAATAAAATTGAAAATGTCATGAAAGATTGGGTGAAAATAATCTGGTCTAGAGATGATGATAGCTAAGTACTTTGAAATAATGAGTTCAAATATATATCTTGAAAAAAAGACGGTGTACACGATAATTACTACTGTAACTGAAAAGACGGGGATTGGGTGAGGAATTGAAAAAAAAGATTTTAAAAAATCTCTATTTCAAAAAGAATTACACGTGAGCAACAGAAACTGGAGTATCAAGAGACATGCTCTTGTTGATGCTTCGCTGTGTTTGAGTATACGAAGAATTTGTGTCCGGAGACCATTGCTGCACCAGCGGTACTTTTTCGGTTTTTCCATTCGTTTCGGCTTTTGGTGCTGCTGCCGCCGCCGTCGCTGCTTGTCCATTATTCCCCGATGATGTTCCATTCTCCACCACAATATGTGGTTGTGGAGACGGAGTCCGTGGCTGCTGGTGATGATAGTATGGGTACGGCTGTGGCGATTGCCTGTGCGTGATTGCAGCCATCGCAATACGTTGTCCGGCTGGTTCTGGTGAAGCGGCTGTCGTTGTGTGCCGTCCACCGCCGCTCCAGAATCCTCCACGCATTGATTGAACCGAGTGTGTGGAGGCGATCGATCGTCGCTCATCGAATTCTTCTAATGATGATCGGAATGCTTTGACGACTCGTAACTGAAAATTAATGGCACATTAGAACAATTATAAAAGGGGCGCTTTGTCATTTGAAAAAAACGAAATTTCTGAATGGTCAAGAGAATTGTGGGACAAATTATACATTTCTTGAAGTAGAAATATTCCGAATTAGGAATGAAATTATTCCCAATTTGATGTTTTAACATAATTTTTTGACTTCAAATGCCTGATTTTGCAAGTTAATGTTGTCTTCGAAACTATAGCTTTGTGAAAATGAGAGTTTTTTTTTTTTTAATTTTTGTCTTCACAACTTCACTTCAAAACTCATTTCCACATAGCGCAAATGATTTTTTCCGGCAAAACGACAAACTGCCGGAATTGAAATTTCCGGCAGATCGGCAAACCGGCAATTTGACAAACAGTGCCCCTGAAGTAGTAGGTCAAAATTTGAAGTCAATTATAATTTCTTAACATTTTGTTATTAACATTGAGCAAGCCTTCAGAAAATATATATTTTTCGTCGTATAAAATTCTCTTGACACATTTTGTTGAAAAATCGAAATTCGTGACAAAACCCAATTACATATAATTTCGTAGGTAAAAACGATGAAAACAATGGAAAAATGAACGAGAAAAAAAAAGAAAAAAAAAAGAAAAAAAGAAGAATGTGTGAACCCTCTTCCTCCTCCTCCTCTCATCAAAAATTCCTCCGTAAAGAGGACTTAGAAGTTTCTATACCCTCCGAAAAAAAAACACAATTTTCAGCGAAAAATGAGCAACACACTCCGAGAGAGAGAGAGAGAGACGAGCAGCGAGAAGAAAACCAGTGTTAGTATTATTATTATGATTTTGTTTTAAAAATTATTGTTTGATTAATGGTGGTAGTATGTGGTTGTGGGGAGGTAAATGACAGCCAAAAATTGGGGTTTGTAGGGTTCTTTTGTGAGTAAAAAGCAACAAAATTTGAAATCCCAGGTTAAAATAAACGATTTTGAGTGTGAGTAGTTTTTTGTGTGGCTTTTTTTTATTTAAAAGAGGAATAACTGATCTAAATTTGTACTTTGTTATATTTACTCAAAAAGACCCAAAGATACCGATTTTCATAATGAGACTTTTCAAAAATTCCAAAAAAGTCACTTTTAGCTAAAAATTTTCCAATTTTGCCCCCGCTTTTCAATGAATGTAACACAGTGGCTGGAATTTGTATTTTATATGATTATTGACTATTTTGCATATTTCATCGATTATATGATTTGCACTTTTCCTTGGTGGTCAGGTGCAATTTCAGTCAATACAAACCAAATTTGGATGCCTATGAACTGAAATATTACCTAAATCTCAACGAAATAGCGTAAGATAAACGACCAAAATATGCAAAGAAGGGGGCAATAATCGAATAAAAATCAACTTCCGGCAACAGTGGCACTGAAAAGCGGGCAAAATGGAAGATTTTTTTTAAGCTAAAATTGGATTTTTGGCCAGCCTCATTATAAATTGTGTCCGTTGAGGCCAAAATTAAAAAAAAAACACAAATACTACTTCGCTCTTTAAAGGTGGAGTACCGAAATCCGAGACTTTGCTTTTTTAGACCCAAAATGGTCCAAAACTGCCTAATTTCGTAATGAGACATCTTGAAAATTTCTCAAAAAAGAGTTATGTCGGTTTAAAGTTCTGGAAAAAAGGCTCATCTTGTGCTAAAATAAGAATTTTTGCCATCTTCTCGCTGTCGCAGCGTCTAGAACTTAATTTTTATTTATACTTATTAAAGAGTGATAATTAAATAAAAATTAAGTTCTAGACGACGCTGCGACACCGAGAAGATGGCAAAAATTCTTATTTTAGCAGAAGATGAGCCTTTTTTCCAGAACTTTAAACCGACATAACTCTTTTTTGAGAAATTTTCAATGATGTCTCATTACGAAATTAGGCAGTTTTGGGCCATTTTGGGTCTAAAAAAGCAAAGTCTCGGATTTCGGTACTCCACTTTTGAAAAAAACCCTGCACATTTCCAATGTTAGTTGGTTTTCAAGTCAGCCGAAGATTGCCGAGCACGATCCGTCGATTTGGCGAAAAAGGTTAATAGTATAATAAGTGCATGCTAAACGAAATTAAATCAAATTATCATCATCATCATCATCATCATCCGAAGAAATGAAATAAAAAAGAGTGGTGCATCTCAATCCAATTCGTGTGGCCCTAAAAATTCCCAAAAAAAAAAACTCCCAAAGCATGTTTAATCCTATAAAAGCACTTTCAGAATTAAGCCTGGGGGTAAACATCGGGTGTTGCTCATTTTGCTCAAAAAATTCAAAAAAAAACCAAATTTCCAAACAATTGAGGGAGAAGGAGGATGAAGGAGGTAAAATGACACACGGGAGGATTCGCGTTTGTTTTTTTTTAAATTAAATCTAATTAAATCTAATTTTTCAAAATTCCCAATTCAATTTTTTAAAATAAAGTTCTGTGTCCGCTTTCAACAACAACAACAATCATTGCAAAATAGGGGAAAAAATTGTCTCTTTTTCAAGAAAAAAGGAGCAAAAATGACGCACACGCACACGAGAAAAAAAACCAAACAATAGGGAGAAAATATGCTGCTCTCGAAGTATAAATATATATATATATAGTTTTACCTGTACAACAACTTTGCTGAAAAAGTGAGGTGATAGAGGAGTTCCACAGCCAATTTTCATATATATATATAGAGGTTCATGTACGGAGGTGGAAGAGGAGAAGGAAGACACACACACTACACAACATTGGGTTTTTTTTTTTTTTTTTTGGTTTTTTTGTGTGTGTTGCAGAAATTATATTCTACTTGTGTATGTTTGTGTGTGTGTGTGTGTTATTTTTTCTGATAATTCAGACCACATTTTTCTATTTTCTAAAATAAAATAAAATAAAAAAGGTATGCGTATATAGGGGTAAACCAAGTAATAGATAAGGGCTAATAATAGAACTTCTGGTAATGGCAACTTGTCGATTTACGAAGCTCGTGTACTACTCCTCGAGGATAAGAGGATTTTTTCGTTTACTTTAGCCTTGATTTTGGGCAACTTTACAAGCTTGAAAACGGACTGAATTTTTCACATTTTTGTTTTAAACGTTAATTTTACAGATGTTTTTCTAATGCTTTTGATGTTGTTGTCAGACTTTCGGTTTTTCTTTTGCAAAACTAAAAAAAATGATTAAATTTTCCAAATTTTCAGTTTCTTTTTTTGTGATATACCAATCATAAGTATTTTAAAATGGACATAATATCTTTAAAAAATAGAGGAACATCCAAAAATTATTAAAAAATGAACATTTTTCTCGAAAAACCAAAAAGAAACTTCGTTTTTTTTTTTACGAAATTCAAAAAAAATTCACTTTTTTTTTTGTTGCAATTACGGTCAAAAACTTCAAAGGGAATTCTCCTCGTGGAGTACACAGCCTGCGTAAATCTACACATGGCAGTGTTAGAGGTTTTCTACGGCCATTCTTCCACTTTTTTTGATAGCTTGAAGCTCGTCTCATCCGTTGCCATTAGCCGGAAATTCCATTTTATATAGATTTTTTGACGGAATTTTTCCCAACATATATATATAATATTTTTTTATAAATAATTACATAACTGTTCATGCCAATATATATTCTTATAAATTGTGTGAAGTAGAAACCACACACACACCACAAAACACACACTTTTCCAGAGTTCATTTCCATAAATATACATATTTCTTTCTATTTTCCTCATATCTTTCTCCCGCCTCTCGCTGGTGACGCCTTTTGCTCTAAGAGGGTGTTGCTCATATATTCGAATTGGAAAAAATTAAAAAATTTTGAGAAAAAAAAATTTTTCAGGGTTTTTTTTTGGAGAAAAGGAAGAAGAAAAGAGGCTTCATTCTTCTTTTTTTTTTCTTTTTTTTTCTTTTTTTTTTCTGTCATTTTTTCCATTGTCCCATTATTTATATTTTTAATTGAAAAAAAATAAACTGAAAGCTGAGAGAATTGAGAAGAGAGAAGCAACTGAATAGAAATTAAAAGGAAAAATTATAATTAAAAATTTTTTTTTTTCGATTTTTCGCTTAAAAGTATGTCTGAAATTCCCGGTCTGAAGAAGATTTTCTCTGAATTTTTTAAAAGAAAGTTGTCCTGAAACTAACCTGAGTCTGCAGACGAGTCAATCCACGGACCCAAAGAATTTGTCCGGATCTCTTTTCGTGAGTATCGGAATCCTCATAATCTGGCATTAATGGATCATTTGTTGGAGCTTCACCGGATCCGATGGTCATGTTGGCTGGAAGGGATCCTGTTGGAATGCTCGTGACGATCTGGAATTTTAGAATAATTTTTTGAGATTCGTTATTTATACTAGGAATGGCGGCTAAAAATCGATTTTTTTAATAAAATAAAGCTTATTCTTAAAAGTTATCAAAAAAAAACGCAATTTTCAAAAAATTGATTATTTTAGCTGAAAAATTCATCTAAGATTTTTTTTTTTGAAAAAAAAAACGATTTTTTTATATTTTAAATTAATATGTTTGGTAATGGTTAAAATGTTCACTTTTTGATTTTTTCTGAAACACCAAAAAATTTTTTTAAAAATCGAAATAAAAAATAAGTTTTTTACACATTTGCATAAAAAATTTTCTAAAATCGTTTATTTCGGTTTTCAAAATTTTGTTTGTGAATATCGTATAAATTTTTTTCTAATTTTTTGAAAAAATTTTTTGGCGCGTTTTAGAAAAAACGAAAAATATTAATTTTAATGATAAAAATTATCGTCTTTTTGCAGAAAAAAAAATCGAAAATGAAAAATTGAATACTTTATAGATTTTGTGGTATTTTCCCAATTTTTCGGCATTTCTCCAATTTTTTTGAGAAATATTTTTTAAAACCTGTAAATTCCAAAAAAAATTCGATTTCAGCTGAAAAACTCAGAGAAATCGGAAAACAATAGAATATGTTTTCAGAAAAAATTCTGAAAAATCGAATTTTTTGGATTTTCTCGGGAAAAAAAAACCAAAAAATCTGGAAAAAAATTCATTGAATAAAAAATGAATTAATACGCAGAAAATCGACTTTTTAAAGCTTTTTTATATGGTAAAAAAAACACTGAAAAACTCTTAAGCCCCCACCTGTCCCCAAAGAAGTGTTCCAACTCCGAAAGCCAGACACCAAAGCCATTCTGTGGTGTTCAACGCTGAAGTACTGAACCAGCGACCTCCGAATTGAATAATAACGACTTGAGAGATCATAGTGGCAATCCAGATAACATAATAGATCGGATTCGAGAACAATCCCTTGAAAATGTTACGTTCTCCGTGAATCTTACGAGCGTTGATCTCATTGAAGAGGGTCATCATGACGAATGTATTAAATACAATAGTGAAATGTTTCGATGGTGGAGAGTGGAGTGGAGCCCATCGCCCAGATGGAATATTAAAGCACACTTCTCCGTAGAAGATCAGCGTGAAAAGAATGACGAGTTGATATACAGCATGTCCGAGGATATTCTTGCACATTGTTCTCGAGATGAGTGGAGAAGTACGTCCATATGGTTTTCTTTTGAGCAACTCTTCAGTTGGCATTTCAGTGGCCAGCGCCAACGAGGCAAGCGTGTCCATTATAAGATTAACCCAAAGCATCTGAACAGCCTTGAGTGGAGTATCTTGAATAGCGCAGGCACCGACGAACGCAACTACGACGGCGACAACGTTGACGGTCAGTTGGAATTGCAAGAATTTAGCGATCGAATCGTAGACATTACGTCCCCACATCACTGCCTTAACAATTGAAGTGAAGTTATCGTCAGTCAGAATAATATCAGAAGCCTCTTTGGCGACATCAGTTCCAGCAATTCCCATAGCAAATCCGACATCAGCCTTCTTGAGAGCAGGTCCATCATTAGTTCCGTCTCCAGTTACAGCGACGACTTCTCTTGAATCAGTGACACGAGAATCAATGATTCCCTTAACCAGAACATATTTGTCAGATGGCTGAGCACGAGCCAAGACACGAAGCTTTGGCCAGATCAAGTCGAGCTTCTCCTGTGAGACTTCTCCATTTTCATCACGAATTCTGGCGTTGAATTCTTTGCCCTCCAATGCGATAAAGTCCTCTCCGGGTTTCAAGATTCCGCAGGCGGTGGCGATGGATCTGGCGGTATTGATGTTATCTCCGGTAACCATTCGAACTGTAATTCCGGCTTCCTGGCAACGAGTGATGGCGGCTGGAACTTCTGGACGAACTGGATCCTGGATTCCCAAGACAGCGATGGCGGTCATGTCTCCAACAATCATTTCTTCATTCTCCCAATCTGGCTCCGATGAATAGGCGATTTGATTGTCAGCAGTCTTCTTGGACGATGGCACATAATCCTTGTAAGCCACACAAATCGTACGAAGTCCATCAGAAGCCATTGGCTCAATCACATCACGAACTAGATTTTCAGCGTCTTTCGAGCTGAACTTGGTGAGAGTGCCATTCTTTCCGAGGAAATACTTGCATCGTTTGGTGACAATTTCCGATGCTCCCTTGCTGAACACACGGTATCCTCCATCGGGGAGATTGATGACAGTTGACATGCTCTTTCTCACTGAATTGAAGGTGTAAACTTTTGGAATTGTCTCTTCCGGATGGCGATCACGAATCTCTTGATACGATTTTCCAAGGGCAAGTACGAATCCAAGCATACCACATTCTGTCTTATTTCCAAGCTGGGTGGCTTGTTCTCCGAGTTGTTTTGGTGGAATAACTTGAGACGAGTACGAGGAATTGATTGAAATACAGTCCATCATGAGTTTAGCGGTATTCTGATCCAGTGACTCGATCTTTGGAGTATCCTTGTAATGAACATCATTGACAAACGATTGAACAACAGTCATTCGATTGGTGGTGAGTGTTCCCGTTTTGTCAGAACAAATTGCAGTGGCATTTCCCATTGTTTCACACGCGTCCAAGTGACGAACCAAATTATTGTCGAGCATCATTTTCTTGACCGAATAGGCAAGAGAAAGAGTAACAGCAAGTGGAAGTCCTTCTGGAACGGCGACGACCAACACGGTGACTCCGATGATGAGGAAATTGATGAAATGTTGGAAATCGGCAAGTGAAAATGATTTTCCGTCAATGGCGTAACGAGAGATGCAGAAGCGGATGATGAGAATGAGAACGGTGCATCCGGCGACGAATGAACCTGGAAAAATTGGAAGTTAGTTTTGAACTGGCTGTTATTAAAGATGGTGTTGTCGACCCTTATGTATTGCTCTATTAGACTCAAAATTGCCTGAAAACACCGAATTTCCTAATGCAACTTCTTGAAAACTTCTCAAAAAAAACGTTAAGACGGCTCAAAAAATGGCCTAAAATTAGTTAAAATTTGAAATTCGACCAACTTGTCGCAGCGGCTGGAAACAATTTTTCTTGAAATCACCGTCAAAGTTTGAGTATACAATGTAATTATCTTGCGTTTTCCACTTCATTCAGGTATTTTAAAGTCAATGGACAGCGAGATTTTCAAATTTTTTTTTATCAAATCTCGCCGTCCATCGACTTTAAAATGCCTAAATGAAGTTGAAAACGCAAGGTAACTACATTTTATAATCAAGCTTTGAAGCGGTGATTTCAAGAAAAATTGTTTCCAGCCGCTTGATAAATCGGTCAAATTTCAAATTTTAACTAATTTTAGGCCATTTTTTGAGCCGTCATAACTTTTTTTTTTTGAGAAGTTTTCAAGAAGTTTCATTATGAAATTCGGTATTTTCAGACAATTTTGAGTCTAATAAAGCAACAAAAAAAATTGGACTACACTACCTTTAAGGCAGGTACTCAGAATTAAAAAAAAAATTTAAAAATGCGAAAAATGTCCTAATTTTTGCAAAAAAACTTCAATTTTTTGGTTTTTCTTGTCACAACGGCCGGAATTTGACTTTTATTTAATTTTTACATAAATAGAAAATTTTGATTTATATTTATACGCGTTTTTTGTCGATTTAGGTAAGTTTTCAATCGATATCAACTGAATAGGATTTTCAACAAAAAACGCATAATAAAATACCAAATTCTGCAACTTATGGTAAAAATTGAAGAAAAAAATATAAATTCCTGCCGTTCACACAAGGAAAAGTTGGCAAAATTGGTCATTTTAGTAAAAAATAGGTTATTTTTAAAAAAATAGGAAAATTCGGTTTTTCGGGGTTCTGGCAAAATTTTTTTCTAGCAGTGATGCTCATCTTGAGCCTCAATTTCCTTCTGAAATTTTTTTTTTCAGCGTGCATTTTTCACAGTAAATGTGTGTTGCAAAAAATCGATTTCACAAACAATTTTCTGGTTTTTTCAGTGAAAAATTGCACTTTTCAGCTCAAATTTCGCGCCCAAAAACTCACCAGCATATCCAATTTGAATAGCAAGCCGTGTAAGTTTTGCCTGGAGCACAGATCGTTCCTTCTTTCCGTCAGATTCCGCTGCAGCGACAGCTTTTCCGTTAGCCATGGCTTCATCTCCTTTCGAGTCTGAAAATGGATTAGAACATAGCGATAGAACGTTGTTGAAATGGCAGCACTTTTTTTGAATTGGAATTTCCACGGATTCACTGTGAGATGGGTCTCGGCGCGCAAAAAAGGTTATGGTAGTTTGCTACACATTTTTCGGTTAAAAATGGTTTTTTGTACGTTGAAAACTGATTTAAAACAATTTTTAACAGAAAAATGTAAAGACAGCGATAAAATTCGTTAAAACAGAGCAATTTCAATGAAAAATGCAGTCGCAAAAATAGAACTGTCGAGACCCATCTGACTTAATTCGTGTGCCTTTAAATGTCAAAATCTATTGATATACAACGATATATCGATCGAAAATTAGTCAAAAAGAAAACCAATTAACCAAATAAAAAGTAATAACAGAGTGAGAAAAGAGAGAGAGAGAGAGAGAGAAGTTCGAGAAAAGCAGAGAAATCGACAGGAATTCGGGTGGAATTGCCATGATCAGTGGAGGCCTGGGATGCATTACTAAAAAAAATGGTCAGAGCTCTTTTTTTTTTTTTTTTGCACAACATCCATTCCAGCATCTACTGACTTTGACAAAATCTACTCGAAAAATTTCCCTAGTTTTCTCTCTTTTTTCAAACATTCTCTCCATGTCTTTTCCTTGAAATTGGGGGTCCAGCACTCACCGAGAAGCGCCTGTGCAGTTCCTTCCTCGGCTCCAGATGCTCCATCGCCGCCTGCAAAAAAGATCAAACCTCTATGAGAGAAATAGAAGTGAAATTTTGGGTCTCGAACAGAAGAAGGATTCTGTGGATTTTGTGTCGATTTACGCAGGCATCGTGTACTCCGCGAGGAGAAAACTAATTTGTGTGTCTGAAACTCTGGATTTTGTACTAATTTCGCTAGTTTTTCCTTGAGTTTAACATTAAAAATTGAACATTTACCTCTATTAGATATTACCAAACACAACAGGACCCAGGGGGCGTGGCGCGGGAAGAGCTAAAATTGTGTAGATTTACGGAGCGCGTTAAGATTAATTTAACTATTAACGCTCCGTAAATCTACACAATTTAGGCTCTTCCCGCGCCACGCCCACTGGGTTCTGTTGTGTTTGGCAATATCTAATAGAGATAAATTTTCTATTTCTTAATGTTAAACCCAAGTGAAACCTGGTGAAATTCAGTCCAAAGCCCAGAATTTCAGGCAAAAACTGTAAAATCTTGCAGAAACAAGAATTCGCGCTTCTCGCCGTGGAGTACACAAGCACAAGCCCTGCGTAAATCTAAACTTGCACGTAGTGCCAGGCGGTCTCATCACGGTTTGATCTAAAAAAAAATGCGGAAATTTTTAGTCCAAAAATATGTTACGTCAGCACGTTCTTAACCATACAAAATCAGTTAAAAACTCTCTGCGTCTCTTCTTCCGCATTTTTTGTAGATCAACATAGATCAAGCCGAAATGAGACACTCTGACACCACGTGCACGTGTGGCTTGAAAAATTCACGAATCTTTCGTTCTGTCACTTTTTTCTCAAATATATATATATATATATATATGGGGAAACGACACTGAAGTTATAAAATTTTTAGGGGGAGTAGAAAATAGACTTTTCAGGCATATTCTGGGGAATTTCAGATCAAGCTAATATTCACAAAACACCACCATCATCATCATCATCATTATCATCACGACCAAGACACCATCCAGTATGTAATAGAAGAAGACGAGGAAAATCTATTTAAAGAAGAAGAAGAAGAAGAAGATATAAATAATAAAATAGAGTATAACATTTTTAGGGTGATAGAGTTGTGAATTTCGTGTGTGTGCACGTGGTGTCAGAATGTCCCATTTCGTTCTGATCTACAAAAAATGCGGGAACTTAAATAGAGTCGTATACCCTTAATCTGACACCACGTGTGTGTGGGCGTGTGTGATAAATCTGGGACCAACCACGTGTACAAGTGTGTGTGTGTGTGTGTGTGTGTGTGTGTGTGTGAGTGTTATGCGTGTAATTTTGTGTGTGTGTGTAGTTGAATGGGGGAAAACCAAATTCCTAATCAGAAAAATCGCTAAACGGGTTTCCAATTATCGATTTACTCGGCCATGTGTCGATTTACGCCGTGTACTCCACGAGGAGAAGATTACTACTAGTTTTTGGGCCGACACCGAACTCGCCGAAATAGTGCTTCAAGTGAAAACTGAGACTGAAATTGTATCGTTTTCGCGGTTTTTCTTTTTGACGAAAAATTTTGATTTTTCTACCGAAATTTTTCGTAAAATCGTAAATATCAACCTTTTCACGTACTTTTTTTTTTAAATAAAGGTTTTTCGAAGAACTACCAGAAATTGAGAATTTTTACGAAAAATGGCAATTTGGTAATAATATTTTCTGCATCAAAAAGTGCCGAAATTTCAGGAAATTTACGCATTTCTCAGGTTGTGAAAGGCGAAAATTCAATTTTTTTTTGCCAAAAACAGACAAAAAAAGCAGAAGATGACAAAATTTCAGTGATTCGAGAACTTTTAGTAAAAACCGAAAAACCGACTTTTTCTCGAGGAGTACACACGAGCTGCGTAAATCGACACAAGCTTCAATTGGAAGCCCGTTGAGAAAGACTGTAGAAGATAGGATAGAAGACGGCGACGACGACGACGCAGACAGGCAGAGACGACGAGAATCAGAAAGATCAGAAGATCAGTAACAACAACGACGAAGAAGACGACGACGACGACGACGATTCAGAGAAGGAGTAGAAGTAGTAGTAGTAGGAGAGTTGCAGGAGAGAGATTGGAAAACTACCATTTTGATTTTGAGCCTGATGATGTGAATCTCGATGTTCACGATGATGATGATGATGATGGTGGTGATGAGATTTGACCGACGATCGAGAACGTCGTTCTGTAAACCGATTAGAGAGTAGTTTGAGAGGGTGAAGAGAGGATTCAGAGAGAGAGAGAGAGAGAGAGAGAAGTGGTGATGGAGAGAGAGAGAGCGAGAGCTAGAGAGAGACGTAGACAGCCGAAGGAAAAGAAAAAAAAAGCTAAGATTTAATTTGATTGACTATCAAAGATCAGCCCCCCGTACCCTCTCTCTTTGCAGTTTTTCGTTCCTCTTCAGCGACGGTCTTGGCGGCGCCGAGCAGTGTCATGATGATTCCAGTCTGTGAGTTGACTCCGACAGCTGTCACCAACATCTGTAAGAGAAATCATTGGGGGATTTTTAACGAAAGAACTCGCGGAGTTTTGTTCTGGAAAGTCGTTAAAGGTGGCGTAGTCGAATTTATTATTTATGATTTTTTTGCAGTTTTCTGTTGTATTCTTGCTAATATTGCCGAATCAAAGTCCGCATATAGATCTACATAAATTTAAAGGTGGCGTAGTCGAATTTTTTTAAAATTGCTTTATTAGACTCAAAATTGTCTGAAAACGCCGAATTTCATAATGAAACTTCTTGCAAAAAACTAAAAAAAAAAACGTTAAGACGGCTCAAAAAATGGCCAAAATTAGTTAAAATTCGAAATTTGACCGGCTTGTCAATGTAGCAGCAGCTGGAAACAATTTTTTTTTGAAATCACCGTCAAATTTTGAATATACAATGTGATTTTCTTGCGTTTTCAACTTCATTCAGGTGTTTAAAAGTCGATAGACGGCGTGATTGTTAAATTTTTTAAACCAAATCTCGCCGTCCATCGACCTAAAAATACCTAAATAAAGTTAAAAAGCAAGATAATTACATTGCATATTCAAAATTTGACGGTGATTTCATCAAAAAAAATTGTTTCCAGCTGCTGCTGCGACATTGACAAGTCGGTCAAATTTCGAATTTTAACTAATTTTAGGTCATTTTTTGAGCCGTCATATTACATTTTTTTGAGATTTTCGCAAGAAGTTTCATTATGAAATTCGGCGTTTTCAGACAATTTTGAGTCTAATAGAGCAATTTTCAAAAAATTCGACTACGCCACCTTTAAATTTATATAGATCTATAGATGCGGACTTTGATTCGACAATATTAGCAAGAATACAACAGAAAACTGCAAAAAAATCCAAAAAAGTACGAGAAAATTTGACTGAAATTTTTTTAAGTCAAGAAATGGGCGGAGCCTATATTCAGATCTTCTTTACGATTAGCTGTGTGTTTTGCATGATTAAAAAATTTTTAAGTCTATATAGGTTAGACAGTTTAACTTTAAATTCAAAACGGCGCAACACGCTGAATTTTGAATTTCAACTGTCTAAGGCTTAAATACTTTTTAAAAAACATGCGAAAATAGCTTAAAAAGATCTGCAAATAGGCTCCGCCCATTTCTTGGCTCTTTGCGTTTTTCAGTCAAAGTTCCTCGAATTTTTTGAATTTTGTTTTTGCATTTCACTGCAACTTTTTTCAAACGGGGGCCGAGAAAAAATGCGAAAAATCGGTGTTTGCACACAGTACACCGCATTTAACGACATTTTGTACTTGCTTTGTTTTCTTGTGTTTTTCACCGATTTTTCCCGTTTTTTTCTTATTAAAACTGATAAATAAATATTTTTTGCAGATGCTAAAACAATGTCCAAGTGAAAAAATTGTGTATTGAGTCGGTAAGTAGCGGTGAAAGTGGTCAATGTAATATGATGGATTACGGGAATACAAAACCTAAACTTTTTTCCAAACATGATACATATACCGCTTAGATGTTGAAACTACCTGATTTTCATAACGAGACCGCTGAAAAAGTTTTGAGTTTTTCGAAATTCAAATTTTTTAGTGAAAAAGTTGAGGTTTTCGCACAAAAAGTTGAATTTTGAAAACCTCAAAACTTTTTCAGCGGTCTCGTTATGAAAATCAGGTAATTTCAGCATCTAAGCATCATATGTATCATGTTTCAGAAAAAGTTTAGGTTTTGTATTCCCGTAATCCATCATATTGCATTGACCACTTTCACCGCTGCTTGCCCACTGAATACATAATTTTTTTACTTGGAAATTGTTTTAGCATCTGCAAAAAGTATTTATTTATCAGTTTTGATAAGAAAAAACGAAAAAATTCGGTGAAAAACGAAAGAAAACAGGCGGAAAACAAAGCAAGATAAATGGCCGCTGAAACTTGTCGGCCCCTCGGCCATGGCCTAGAAACCACTTTTCCTCGTCCCTCGTGAGGAAAAAGTTGCAGTGGCAAAGTTTCCTCGACTAACACAAACCTTTCCAGATCCTTCCATAACGTGTGTTCCAGACAAAATAATCGGATCGTGCTCGGGGCTCTTCCTGATTTGATCCGATTCTCCTGTCAACGAGGACTCGTCCATTTTAAGATCATTCGATTGAATGATAATTCCGTCTGATGGAATCAAATCTCCGTACTTGATCTGGGCAATGTCACCGACGACGAGCTCATTCACGACGACTTGTACCGATTGACCGCCACGAAGGACGAAGAATCGATGTTCGGTTTCGATTTTCGCTTGGAGACCACGGAATTGACGTTCCTTTGTGTAATCATTGAGAGCCGTGACCAGTACGACGACAATAACTGAGATGAGAATTGCGACACCTTCGATCCATCCGGCATCGTGTTCACTGTCATCCGAACCCGCTGAAAATTGAGAGAAAAATTGGAATTTGAATGAAAAAAAATTCAATCTTATTTATAATTTCGAAGATTTTGCGATTTTCGGGTCTCGAAGCGAACAATTTTCTGTAATTCAACAAATTGTGCGCCTATAAAGGAGTACTGTAGTTTCCAACTCTTAGTTTTTTTTTCGGAATTGTGAAAATGTATGAAATTCATCAAAGAATTAGCAACTACAGTAGTCTTTAAAGGCACACGATTTTTCAAATTTAAGAAAACCGGTCACTCACGCTCTCCTCAAAGCCGAATAATTATTAGAGCGCGCTTGCAGCGCTTCGCGTTTCTGCATCCGTGGTATTTTGCCTTTCCACTGAAATAAGCAGCTTATAAGCTTATAAGCAGCTTATAAGCTTATAAGCAGCTTATAAGCTTATAAGCAGCTTATAAGCTTATAAGCTTATAAGCAGCTTATAAGCTTATAAGCTAATAAGCTTATAAGCTAATAAGCTTATAAGCTAATAAGCTTATACGCTTATAAGCTAATAAGCTTATAAGCTAATAAGCTAATATGCTTATAAGCTGCTTATTTCAGTGGAAAGGCAAAATACCGCGGATGCAGAAATGCGAAGCGCTGCAAGCGCGCTCTAATAATTATTCGGCTTTGAGGAGAGCGTGAGTGACCGGTTTTCTTAAATTTGAAAAATCGTGTGCCTTTAAAGACTACTGTAGTTGCTAATTCTTTGATGAATTTCATACATTTTCACAATTCCGAAAAAAAAACTAAGAGTTGGAAACTACAGTACTCCTTTATAGGCGCACAATTTGTTGAATTACAGAAAATTGTTCGCTTCGAGACCCGAAAATCGCAAAATCTTCGCATTTGGGTAATAACACAATCATGTGTCGATTTACGCAGCATGTGTACTCCAGGAGGAGAAGCTGTTTTTTAAACAGCTTCTATATGATGAAATTCAGGGGGTTTTGGAGGTTTTAGAAGAAAATCGAAATATTTACTGTTGAAAACCCAGGCAACTATATATTTTGGCTCGAAAGTTGGGAAAAAATCGATTTTTTGCTGTAAACTTTGAAAAAATCCAACAGAAAATGTCAATTTTCAGCCAGTTTTTCGGATTTTTTTTTGAATTTTTACATACTATTTTCCTATATTTTGGTAAACTTTTGATTATAAAAGTTGAAAATCAAGGTTAATTTTCGCTGAAAAATTCGAAAAATGCACTAGAACATTGTCGTTTTCCGGGTAATTACACTTTCCAGCCAGTTTGTTGCAAAATGAGAGAAAGATTGGCGATTTGAGTGCTAAAAATCGCGCCAAAATCGGTAAAATCTATCATCTTCTCCTCGCGGAGTACACGGCCGTGATTTTCTTCTTCCATCAAAAAAAAAAACTATACCAGTATCTTCTCCAGGAGGTCTGTAGAATGAAAGAGCAAGTGATACGATTGCAGAAACAAGAAGAATAACAAGAGTGACGTCCTGAAAAAAAAAACAATTTTTTGGATTTTTTTCTTTTTTTTTCAGAATTTTCCAGTGCTAGTCCCTCAAAAAAGAGGACCTTCCAATATTTTTTTCCGCCGAAAAAAAAAAAAAAACTTTTAGGTTGCCACAACCCACCCACTCATGCATATTCAATAATTTCCTTTTTTTTGCTTTTTTCTCGTCTTTTTTCTTTTTCTTGCTCATAAAAAGGCATACGGAGTAAGAGAAAAAAGGGAAAAATGTTTTAAATTAGAGTGCACGAGAATTATGGAGACGCAGAGAGAAACCTCTTGGGAGAGAGAGAGAGAGCATTTATTCTTTTGAAAGAAGCTCTTGGGAAAATGAGGGAATTTTTTAGTTTTAGATAAATATTTGAATAAATAAAAGGTGAAGGGTGGGGGAATTTTTAGAGCTTTAAAAATTAAAAAAATTAAAAATTGCTTGAAATTCGCGAAAAAATGGGAATTTTTACTGAATTTCCACACATTTTAGGCACTATTTTAACAGAAAATCGAACAATTCGTGAAAAAAAAAGCCAAAATCCATCCAAAATCACCGATTTTTGCATTTTTAGCGGCGGGAAAAAATAATTTTGAACATTTTTGAGGTTTTTCCAGGATTTTCCCCATTTTATGCACACATTTTTCGTGTTTTTTTATAGAGAAAAAATGACGATTTTAATGAAAAAATGAGAAAATCTTTTCAGAAAAATGCAATTTTTCCAATAAAAAATTATCCAAACTCAGCTGAAATTTTGATTGAAAATTGGCATTTTCAAGTCTTTTTTACTGATTTTCTACACATTTTAGGTATTTTTAAAAAGAAAAATCGAAATTTTCGAAAAAAAAAAAGAATCAAATCCAGTTAAAATTTCGTCGATTTTCACCATTTTTAGCGCTCAGGAATCAATTTTAATCAAATTTTCCATCAATTTTATGTGCATTTTTGGTGTTTTAAGAGAAAAAATGTCGATTTTAATGTCGAAAATCAATTTTTTTTTCCAACAAAAATTGCCCAAATTCAGCTGAAATACTCATTTTTATTCAATTTTTCCTCTCAATTTTGTTTGAAAATTGGCATTTTCCCGGTATTTAATGAATATTTTCAGTCGTTGGGAACGAAATTAATCGAAAAAAAAATTAAGTTTTTAGTCTCAAAATTTCGAAAAAAAAAACTGACTAAAATCCCGGATTTTTGCCTAAATTGCCCATTTTTATCGCAATTTTCAGTCAAATTACTGAAAAAAGTGCCAAAAAATCCACGAAAAACGCGGCGGAATTTGAAGGAAATTTGCCGTTTTTAGCCAAAATTTGAGTAATTTTTGCTCATTTTTCCGCCGCGAATTTTCACCTGAAGAGCCTCCCAAACAAGCTGTAAGAAGCATTTCGGTGGATGTGGTGGAATTTCATTGGCTCCGAACACGTTTCTTCGCCTTTCGAGCTCCTCTTCGTTGTTGGGCAGTCCATTATTGGGATCTGTTTTCAATCGTTCACACAGACCCGTTGTTCCTCCGTAATCTGTCTCGATCTTTTCTTTGGCTTCGGCGCTCCTGTAATGTAATAATAAAAAGATTAGCTTTTTTTGTTTCGTTGATTTATTAGTAATAAAAATGGAGATAAAGCACTAGAAATGAGGGGTTTTTGCTGTAAAAAATCCGAAAAAAATGGGGTAAATTTTGCTTTTTCGGCAAGAAATTCACTTTTTAAATCGAATTTCTGCTTTTTTTTATTGATTTTTAGTCTAAAAGCACCTTTTTAGTCTAAAAGCACACAAATTTGGTCACAATCAACTGGAAATGTGCCCCCAAAAACAACAAAAATGTGAAAAATTGGACAGAAAATCAATAAAAACATTGGATTTCCGGCAGATTCCAGCGAAATGTATCCTTTTTTTTCCAAATTTGTAGCTAAAAATTCCGAAAAAATGTGGTGAATTTAGTTAAAATCTGCAATTTTTGGGGGCGGAAATCACATTTCCATCCTATTCTGGTTCAAAAATTTTCTCACAATCGACTGGAAATGTGCGTAAAACGACAAAAATGGGCCAGAAAATCGATAAAAATTGGATATACGGGGCAGCTGCGGCGCGGAAAATGCAGATTTCAGCTAAATTTAGCCCCTTTTTTCGAAATTTTCAGCCAATTCTCACTAAAAACTCTCAGTTTTTGGTCCGTCAGAGAAAAATATTTTATAGTGAGAATTGGCTAAAAATTCCGAAAAAAAAGGGGATTTATATAGAATTTCTCTCCAATTTTGTGGATTTTTTGCTGATTCGGGTGCCTTTTTAGTCGATAAGTTTATAAATTTGGTCATAATCGACTGGAAATGTGCCTAAAAACGACGAAAAAATCGCAAAATTAACGTAAATTCGATAAAAAAATTTATTGGACTTCCGGCTGCTGCGGCACGGAGAAATGCAGATTTCAGCTAAATTTAGCCCCTTTTTTTCGAAATTTTCAGTCCTTCAGAGAAATATATAGTGAGAATTGGCTGAAAATTCTGAAAAAGGAACTAAATTTAGCTGAAATTCAATTTTTTTAAATAATTTTCGTCCAATTTTTTGCGAAATTAAGTGCATTGGTACATAAATTCGGTCCCAACCGACTGGAAATGTGCCTAAAAATGGCAAAATATAACAGAAAATCGATAAAAATTGGATATACGGGGCAGCTGCGGCACCGAAAAATGCAGATTTCAGCTAAATTTAGCCCCTTTTTTCGAAATTTTCAGCCAATTCTCACTAAAAACTCTCAGTTTTTGGTCCGTCAGAGAAAAATATTTTATAGTGAGAATTGGCTAAAAATTCCGAAAAAATTGGGGATTTATATAGAATTTCTCTCCAATTTTGTGGATTTTTTGCTGATTTGGGTGCCTTTTTAGTCGATAAGTTTATAAATTTGGTCATAATCGACTGGAAATGTGCCTAAAAACGACGAAAAAATGGCAAAATTATCGTAAATTCAATGCTGCGGCACGGAGAAATGCAGATTTCAGCTAAACTTAGCCCCTTTTTTTTCGAAATTTTCAGTCCTTCAGAGAAATATATAGTGAGAATTGGCTGAAAATTCTGAAAAAAGGAACTAAATTTAGCTGAAATTCAATTTTTTTAAATAATTTTCGTCCAATTTTTTGCGAAATTAAGTGCATTGGTACATAAATTCGGTGCCAACCGACTGGAAATGTGCCTAAATGTGGCAAAATATAACAGAAAATCAATGAAAATTGGATTTCCGACGGCTGCGGCACCGAAAAATGCAGATTTTTGCTAAATTTATCACTTTTTCAGGAATTTTTAGCCGAAATATGGTTTTTTTTGTTGCGTACTCACCTGTACTCCATAAGGGCGCGAAGCTCCTCCAGTGATGCACCATATTCGGGCATCTTTCTGCAACGAAAAAAAATGAGAAAATTATTTATTTATTTATTCTTTTTTTTAAGAAAAAAAACAACGCAATAACTATTTCTGAATGGTATGTGCTGCTGCTTCGATTATTGTGTGCTGTTATCGAACGGAAATACACACGCTGAGTCACCATGAAGAATGGGCAAATATATTTCTATCAGACCGCGAGGGCATTTTCAGACTTTACAGTGTGGAAAATTTTTATTTTTCCTTTTTTTTTCAAAGCAAATCTGTCCGGGAGAGGCCGTGACTCAACCTGTTGGGCAAAACTACAAGCCGATCGCGGCAAGTAAACGCGGAAAAGTAAAAAAAAAAAAAAAACGAAGCACAGAAAACAACAAGCAGCACACAAAAATAACAACGGCGGGCAAGCTGCTGCCATCGATATATAAAAATTGATCGATTTTATTGATAACATTTGATAAAATAGAAAGCGCGCGCTGACTATTTTTCAACTATTTGAGTGCATTTTATAATTTTCTCGCTTGATTTTAGGAAAAAAATTTTATATTCGAAAAAACACCAATTTTCCACGTGTTTTTACGCTGAAAACCTCCAAATTTCCACGCGGAATTGTAAATGCAACAAAAAAGCATGTGAAATGACTCAAATGAGCCAGAAAAAAATGCTCTTGGCAGGGGTGTGTGGCGGAGAAGAAGGGGGGAAAAGGCATCTGCTGTTGTTTTTGAGGAGCTTCTCTCCCCCATCTTTTTCAGCCGCTGCTGCTCGTTTTCTGTGTTGTTTCCGGGGGGGCGCTAACAGACGCAGACGGCAAAATAAGTGAAAACCCGACGTCTTATTTCTTTTTTTGTTGCGTGTTCTTACGTTGATTATATGAAAAAGCTAAAAAGCTTTCTTGCAGGTAGTTGTAGTTGCACACAGATCTGAAAAATTGGAAATTGGGATGGGAAATCGCGAGAAAATAGGCGAGAAATTAAAATTTTCGAAAATGAAATTAGAAAATTTGTATGTTCGCGCCGCGGCGAGTACGGTGTGCAATTGTACGCAATTAGTGTACGCAAGCACCGTTGCGCACCGTACCCGCGCGGGTGTTTTGAATTTAATAAAATGTGTTTTTTAATTAGATTTTTTGAGATTTAATTAGCGTTTCAAATTTAATATGTAAAGTATTTTTTGAGATAAAAATATTTAAAAAAAGCTCAAAGGCCCCAGAACGTTGGGTCTTGTTAGGTATTTGCCGATAAAACCGTTAATTCAAACTTTTTCAATTAATTTTGCAGATTTCGAAGCTTTTTTCGTCTTTTTCGTTATATTTTCCGTAGTTTTTTTATTTTTTGTTGATTTTTACGTCAAAATGGTTTTCTTTAGCATTATTTCGAGGTTAAAATAAATTTAAAAGACGACAAATTCTTGAAAATTGGCGAAATCCGAGAAAAATGAATATTTCATCGATTTTTGCATAAAAATCTTTAAAAACAACGAAAAACATAACAAAATCGTCGAAAAATTCTTGAAAATCGGCGAAACTAATTTAAAACATTTGAATTTCTTGTTTTACCGCCATTTACCTAATAACGAGACCCATTGCCCGTGGAGCGCGTTTCAACGTCAATTTCTAAAAAAAGGGGCCACAATACTTGCCTCTGAGTTTTTTCTCGGTCTGTTATTCTTGTTTTTCGAAAATTTGAAGTCAGAACGAGTTCATCATACGAATTGTCCCTCACTCTCTACCTTTTCGAACCAGCCTACTACTGTATGCAGGTTTGTCTCGGCCCAATCGTTGATGCAACTGAAAACAAACGAAAACGTAAAATCGAATGAATATTTAATTTTTTTGTTCAAGCGTTTGAAAAATAAATTGAGAAACGCAACGGGACGGGCAGGAAGTTGAACGAAAAGACAAAAGATCGTCGTCGTCCCCGGGACTAAAAGTGTGTGGAGGGCCCCTACCGAAAAAGTTTAGTTTGCAAGTGGCCAAAAAAAATGGGAAGGGATGAAGAAGACGAGACGAAGGCGAGAAAAAGATGGAAAGGAAGAAGAAGAAGAAGAAGTCGACGGCGACGTCTTCTCCGTGTGAAAAACGCAAAATAGTGACGGCGGGTCGCGCCGGATGAGAAAAAAGAAAAAAAGAAGAGCCCGCGCCGCCGACGTCATCAAAAAAATTTTTTTTTAAGAGTGAGAACCAGAATCAAATAGAAAAAATGAATGACTAGAGTTTATTGGAAAATTGGAAGATTATTGTCCGCAAATTGTGGGCGAAATAATTCCACAATTGATAAGGTTTTATCGATAGCAAATAAACTTTCCACAATGTATTTATGAATTTAAAATTAGTCAAGATATAGAGAAAACGAGGAAATTTGGTCAGAAATATTGGTCTTTTCATTAATATCGAGTTTTTCGTAGATGCAGATATTACGGGAACCCAAATGCCTGAGAATGCGTCTTACACAACATATTTGACGCGCAAAATATCTCGTAGCGAAAACTACAGTAATTTTTTTAATGGCTACTGTAGCCATTGTGTAGATTTACGGGCTCGATTTTTGAAATGAAGTGAAATAATTTATTTATTTAAAAATAGAAAATTGAAATTAAAGTAAACAAAAAATGTAGTCATTCCGAGAGTTACTGTAGTTTTCGGTACGAGATACTGTGCGCGTCAAATATGTTGTGCAATACGCATTCTCAGAATTCCGTGTTCCCGTAATAATAACTTGAACCAGTTTTAGGAGTATGCATGGCTAAATTTTTTTTTTGAAAACATTCTTAAGCTGCTAAAATTGCTCCAAAATTTTTTTTTTCAAAAAGTTTTTCTTACGATGTTCTGGCTATGAATTCTGAAAGCTTTTTGGTTTTTTTTTTTTTTAAATCTGAAAATTATATCAAAAAATTTCATCTTTATTCAAAAAATTAAGAAATTCCAAACTATTCTCAACAGTTTTAAATTTTGTAAAGGTCAGATTCTTCATAATTTTGAAATTCTCTGAATATTTTTTCTTGCCTACCACAAAATCTCTAAAGTCAGAATTTTTTTTGCAAAAAAAAAGAAACAGTTTTGGAGCAATTCTCGATTTCTCCGAAAAAAATCACTGCAAAAACTTCAGGGGGTAGCCTGAAAAACTGCACAAAACCTGTAATTTTGGGTTAAAAAATTCAAAAAAAAAAAAAGTATTTTTTACTTCTAAATATCCTGAAAGTTTCCGAAAGTTGACCAAAAAAAATGCTCGAAATTTCAGAAAAAGTGCACTGAAACTGTAACATTTCAGAACGAAATTTCATTTTTTTTTCTTTTTAAGAAACGACCAAAAATTAAAAAAAAATTTTAACAAGAAAAAAAATAGAGAAACGGAAAAGCTGAAGCCGTGGCGGGACACCGGTTGTTTTTCCACAATTTTTTTCTTATTAGACCCCGCGACAAGACATGGAGAAGGCGGGGTGGGGGTGGCGAAAAGAAAAAAATGCGATCTATATATATTTATGCTTATGCTCTGAAGGAGGGGGGGGGGGGGGTCTCTGCTTTAACGTGTGAAGGATTATGGAAAAATATATATGGCTAGGAGGGCGTCGCGCACGCAGTTCGTCTCTCCATCTCCTCATCTCTAAACTCCCAAAAAACGAAAAGCGGGATAGCTTTCTCAGCACAACTCAAGTCTGACTTGAATCAATTTGTGTCTGTGTGTACTGGAGAAGTGGGAGAAGAAGAAGGAACGAATCGAGCAAGAAAGAGAGAGAGAGAGAAAGAGGAAAAGACATAGCCGCTCTTTTTACGGGGCCCTGCTCCAAAAAAGACGACGTCGTCGCTTCTCCTTGTGCTGCTCTTAGCTCCCTCTGCTGCTGCTGCTGCATCGACGAGAAGAGTGAGCACATACACACACACACACACACACACACACACACACAATTCAATGGGATTTGGAATTGGTCCAATTGTATGTATGAGAAAAAGAGAGAAGACTGGAAAAACGAGAGAAAGGAGGCGCACCAGGGCTTTTCTTTTTCCTTGAGAGGACCGAGCAAAAGCACGCGTTGTCTTCAAGGAGTAGGAGGAGCAATAGAGAAGAGCACAAAGAGCATGTAATAAATTATCTAATACGTTTTATTTTCTTGTTTAAAATTTTTGATTTTTTTTTGAAACTGCATATAATTTACCAGCCGTGGACCGCACCTACGGCGCGGCCCCCGACTTTTTGAGAAAACACATTAGATATACGGTGTCTATCGCGGACCTCGATCGATGTCTGCTGCGCACTTAGCATAAGGTTTCCCAAAATTTCGTTGCTCTGATCAAAGATCAAACTACATAGGGACAGAAGGACACGCGCTTTATATATAGTAAATGATTCTAAAAGACGCAGAAAAATTCTAAAAGACGCCCCAATGTGGTAACGCGCTCCACTGCCAATTCTCTACCCCCGCATGTGGGTCTCGTTAGGTATTTGGGGGCAAAATATGTAAATTCAACCATTTTTCGTTTTTTAGGTTGATTTTATTGATTTTTTACGATGAAGATATGTTTTTCAAAACGTTTTTTTCAATTTAAAAAATTATTTTTAAACAACTTCGACGCAAAAATCAATATAAACAACTTGGAACATCACGAAAAATGCTCAAAAATTGGCGAAATCGGCAAAACTTATTGAAAACTTTTGAATTTACGGTTTTACCGCCAAATACACGTCGTGTCAGGCTGTCCCATAACGGTTTGATCTACAAAAAATGCGGAATTTTTTCGGGCAAAAATATGTGACGTCAGCACGTTCTTAAACAAAAGGAAAAAAGTTGAGAACTCTGCGTCTCTTCTCCCGCATTTTTTGTAGATCTGAATGAAAAAGTTACTTCAAATTGTGCTCGCCATACAACATTTTTGGAAAGTTTACGGAATAGCGACGAGATTCTAAAAACGGATAAAAAATCCTTAAGTCAAACTCAATTTGAAAATCGAGCAGCCTTTATCGATACTTTCTATGAAATAATTCTTATGGATCAATCTGCCGAGAAATTTGAAATCGATAAGCTAACAATGTTGGTTAATAAGTGTTTGATGCGGAAGCAATACGTGGAACTTATGATTTTAAAGTTTTTCCCCGTAAATGAAAAAAATACCGTTGACTTTTTTGGCTTGCTCAAGAATTTTCAAGCCGAGTTGTTCGCGAAATAATTATTTGATAGTTAATTGGAATTTTTTTGAATAAATATGTTTCTGACCTTATTATATATTACCCAGACACGAAATTTCCCAATTTTTCGTCAAAAGTACGGTAGGTGCCCCAAAAAATAAATGCTTTAAAAATCGTGTCGAGACCGCCTTCGCTACAGCAAGACTCCGCAAACACGGGCATACACCAAGCACGCTTACCAGTAAGTGCGCTCCACCGGACAGATTATATTTATTTATTTTTTGTTGTTTTTTTTTTGTTATTTTTCACCGACTTCCCTATGTTTTTCTTGTTTTTTTTCAGTTTTTTGAATGAAAATTTAAATAAAAACCATTTTCAACATACAGCGTACAATTGTCGACTCGGAACATCAAACAAAACAGAGATCGAATAAATCGATAACATTTGGGGTTTTGAATTAAAAGTCTTGATTTTTGCGCAAAGGGTTTTCTAATTTTTTATACAATCGTTCAGCCCGATTCACTGAAAATATTTTGAAAATATTATAATTCTTCACTGATATTTTTTACTTCAAAAAATTTTACTTCAAAAATTTCAACTCTGTTTTTTTTTCAGATGGCAAAGTCGAAGAGATGTAAGAGTTCGATGAAGAGCATTGCAAAGATCAACGAGCGCAGAGCTCTTCTGCAACTTTTTGGTGCAAGTTTCTAATTTTCTAGCTAAGGTTTTCAACTTTCTAGCAAACTTCTCCAAGTTTCTAGAGCACTTCTACAACTGTTTAGCGCAGATTTTCAACTTTCTAGCGCTTTTCTCATACTTTCTATAGCAGGTTTCCAACTTTCTAGAGCACTTTCGCAGCTTTTTAGCGTAGGTTTCCAACTTTCTGGTGCAAGTTCCTGAATGTCTAGAGAACTTTTCCAACAACTTTCTAGCCAAGGTTTTCAGTTTTCTAGCAATTTTCTGCAACTTTCTAGCGATTATCTCTAGCATTCTATCACAAGTCTCCAACTTTCTAGATTACTTCTGCAACTTTTTAAAGCAGCTTTCTAGCGCTTTTTTTAAAAACTTTCCAGCGAATTCCTAGAAAAATGGGCTAAAAGTTCTGAATTTTAACGTAAAAAAATCTAAAAATTATGTCAAATCTGAAAGCTAAAACCTCCAGATTTCTTCCTTCGAAGTGCGAAATGGGTGAGCAAAATGAACCCGTCCGGCGGTGCGTTGGTCAGTGGACGAGGTGGATTTCGGCCCGGTTTTGTGTCGAGAGACTGGCGACATGCGATGGCTGAGCCGAATTTTGTTAAGGTACGTAAATCTATGATGTTTTTTCTCACTAGACATTATGCAAATTAATAAGAATTAATAACTTTGATGATGTAGAAGAGGGTATTTTCTTTGAAAATCAAATAAAAATACCTAGTAAAGTAAATGTGTTGACGCAGTTTAAATTTAGTAGGCAGGCAGGTTTCTAGCTGCGCCTGCCTACCAGAAATTCTGTTCGGGTGATCTTACCGTTGTAGGCGCCAAGAGGCTTGTAGGTAGGTAGGTACAAAGCAAGTGCGTGGGCGAAAATTCATATTGACATGAGATAGATGTAGGCAAATAGGCAGTAATTTTGGCAGGCGGTAGGCAAACGTGTAGGCATGGAATAGGCACAAAAGACATGTGCGCGAAATTTAGGCGTGTAGGTAGGCATTAGGTAGTACGCAAGCAGCGCACACCAAAACAATTATTGGGTCGGTTTATAGTCACCAAAAAGCAGGGGCCTATACAGGCACAAAATAGGTATGCAGGCATTAAAAGGTAGCCACAATTTAGTAATGTCTGCACTAAAAGGTACTTAGGCGCGTAGGCATGAAGTAGGCGTGCCTAGAATTCCAAAAAACTATAGGCACCAATAGGCAGGAACCTATAAACTCATAAAATAGGTGTGTAGGCACCAAAAGATAGCCACAATTTAGCTATGTCGGCACTGAAAGGTACTTGTACTTAGGTACTTAGGCGCGTAGGCATGAAGTAGGCATGAATAGAATACCGAAAAAACCCCGATTTTCAAAATTCCAAATTTTCAGCGATCCTACAACGACTACTGACCCCATTACAATGACGTCATCAGTAAACGGGCGCTCCTTGCCACCATCACCACCACCACCGATCTCTTCCTCCACCAACCCAATTCTCGTCTTTTTCTTCTCATCCATATTATCTGTGGTCCCGACATTCCTGATAGCTATGATAAAAATGATCCAAATCCCAATTGGCGACTGTGTTCCGCGTTGTTCCTCGATTTTTTCACTTCCTAGTTCTTTGTCTAAAATTTTTGGTTTTCTTTCGGAGATGTCAATGAATTCGAATTCGTGTTGCCAAATACTTGGTTTTATTCAATTTTTGGAGCTGGTAGATCAAAACGGTTCCGACCAATCAGCAACGTTTGCGATGCCCATGTGCAATGCTGATTGGTCCGTAGAGGATTCGGAAGATCCACGTGGTGTCAGAATGCCCCATTTCGTTGTGATCTACAAAAAAATGCGGGATTTCAAACGCAGACTTCTCAACTGATTTTTTTTGGAAAAAAATTCCCGCATTTTTTGTAGATCAAACTGTTATAGGACAACCTGACACCACGTGAAGATCAACCAGGAGTGTGCGGCAATTGTTGTCGACAAGTTCGGCTATAAATTCGGCAAATTGCCGGTTTGCCGAAAATTTGGATTTTTGCCAAATTGCCGATTTGCCGTTTGCCGGAGAAACGGAAACACTTAAAACTGGGTATATTTTCATAGAAATTTCTTACATTTTCAAAATGAATGTATGAACAATTTTTCCAAAAAAAAAAATACAAAACCGGCAAATTCGGCAAATTAGTAACTTGCCGGTTTGCCGATTTGCCGGAAATTTTCAATTCCGGCATTTTGCCCATTTGCCGAAAAAATCGTTTGCCGCCCACCCGTGGAAAAGACGTGGTACACATTTTATACACGTCATGCTAACCGCCAATTACCTCGTTTTTTCAGGAAAAATATTAAATTAAATTGCTGGTTACAAAATTGCTAGTTGCAAAAAATTGTGAAATTCGGGTACAAAGTTAGATATAAAATTAGATTTTTTTAATGAACTACTTTAATTTGAAAGTTTCTTCGTTAGGAAGCGGCCGACATTTTCTGGTTCTCTGGGTTTCAGTAGGCAGAGAGTAGGCATGCCTATAGGCACGAGGCAGGCATTATTTTTTATGCTAGCGCGTTTCACTTGTATTTGCACACAATAATATGTTATATGTGTTTCTGTTATCAGTACCTAACATTTTTTCTTTGGTGTAGTTTTTGTGTGTGCTTACATACCTGATATTGTCCGTTTCTCTAAAAAATGAATCTGGAAAAGTTAAGCGAGCTATTGTGCTTTCAATGTGGAAAGCTTTATGGTAAGATTTAGAATTAACATTGAAATTTGTTGATTTTTTAACCTTTCACGTAGGCACGTATAGGCGGTAGGCAGGCGTGTCTAAAAAAGGAAAGTACTTATTTTATCCTTATTCTTGGCAAAGCTGATGTCTACTTTTATTTAGTTTTGTGTAGAATTTTCTCATTTTTCAAAAGAAGTTATTTAAAAAATTAAAGTTTTTGGAAACGGTCCCTAATTCTTGATTTTCAGAAAAATCTAAAATAGACATTTGTGAAAAAGAAAAAAATAAAAAATAAATCGGAGGTTCGAAATTTAAAAAATTTTTAGAATCCATCACAAAACCTGATGACGAAGCGATTCTTGTCCCTGTTCTCGGTGCCTGCCTACACTCGATTTGCATTTTATGCGCAACTGGTCTAGAATCACCAAATTCTTGTCCAATTTGTGAAAACCCAGAAGCTTTTGGGAATATCATCAGCAATTGTACAGCTTTGAACACAAAGCGCCGAGTTTTGTGGAAGCTGTCAAACTAGAAGAGCAAATTATTCAAGACTATGTAATTTTAATACATTTTTTTAAAATATAAAACCTATTATTAATTTTCAGGATGAACCACCTCCGAACCTTGCCCCAGCTCCTTCGATTCCACGTTTTGCAGCTGTTCCCGTGTTTCCTCGTTCTAGAATTCCGGCTACTTATCCATATCGAAGATTTGAGCCGTACGTTTTCGACGGGCTTACTCGAAATGATGGAAAATTGCTCCAAAAAAAACCGAATTTCTCATTAAAAAACACCCAAAATCAGCAGAAATTGTCAATTTTTGTGTGCATTTTTGGTTAATAACTACTGAAATCCACAAAAAATTTACAAAATGATGCAAAATCCGGATGCGGAAAACTTGGTGAAATTGATTTCAGCTAAATATTGCCGAAATTGCATGAAATTGGCAGAAAAATATCGGGAATATGCTGAAAACTGCGTTCTTATGAATATTTAGCGAAAAAATAATTTTTTAAAGTGTTTTTCATGGTATTTCTGGCAAGTTGAATCGAAAAATCGATTTAAAAAAAGAATAAACTTCCAAAATGTGACAATAAAAAAAAATTTTTAATCCTTTTAAAAAAATTCCGGACACAATCATTTTTAAAAAAGATTTTTCGCGAAAAAGCAATATTTTTATGAAGTTTGGCGATTCTAGTTAAATTTTATATGAATTTTTTTTTTTTTATATCAAAAATATCGATTTTTCTCCATTTTTCAAAGAAACAATCATTTTTCTGGTGTGAAATGGTTTAAGATCTCTATTTTTCATTAAAAACCAAGAAAAATAGGAAAAAAAAATCAATTTAATTTGACTTTTACACTTTTACAATAACAAAAAAAAATCCTTCATAAATTCCCATTTTTATGACTTTTTCAGGAAAAAACCTCCAAAAATTGATTTAATCGGTTATTCTACTTAAATTTACTATGAATTTTATACTTTTAGAGCAATAAAACCCCTAAAATAAAATAAAAAAAGAAATCGAAAAGTTAGGTTTTTAAATCAAAAAAAAAATCATATTTTAACTTTAAAATCATTATTAAATTCGGATAAATTCCAATTTTTTCCGATTTTTTCGGAAAAAAATCCAATTCAAATTTGCTATGAAATTTACTATTTTAGAGCAATAAAAATCTTTAAAAATTTGCAAAAAAAAAACCGAAAAGTATACATTTTCAGTTTCGAGCACACTTCAGAACACGGATATTCATCAGTTGAACGATATAATGAAGAAGTTGCAACTCGATTTCTACTTGGAAATGGACTTCCACTAACTTCAATTGAAGATCATGATTTGAGAACATTTCTGACAACTTTAAATCCAAGTAGATCACTTCCAGAGCCAAGTAATATGACTACAAAAGCATATGGAGAATATAGAGTTGGTTAAAATTCAAAAATTTAATTAAAAATCCCAAGAAAACCTGAAATTTCAGCCGTCACTGTCATATCAAAAATCAATTGGACCACTAAATGTGACTATTGAGGCGATTCGGAAAAATGAAATTTTCCTTTCTATTTCCGTTCATTATTACGATTCACTTGGAGAACGGCATAATACTGTTCATTTTGAGAAGATTATTCTGGCAGAGTTCGATTTTTAATTAATTTTTTGTTTAATTTTGAGGAGAATTTAGCTTTAATTTGCTCTAAAAATGGCTCAAAAACTGAGAAAAAATTGAAAAAAAGACATTTTTGTGTTTTTTTTACAAAGGTGGAGTACCGAAATCTGGGAAATATTTTCAAATGACTCCAATTTTTCCCCTGATTCCGAAAATCTAAGTGAAAAAATTCAAAAAAAAAAAAAACATTTCCCTGGTTTTATATTTAAGCTTGAAATCCCGAATTTCATTTGTGCCTCGCTCTATTTTTTGAAATTCGCATTCGCATTGGAGCGCGCTTGCATCGTTTTATTTTTTCGTTAATCTATTTTGTCCGAATTCAATATTTTTAAAAGCCAGTTTCATTCGTTTTTGTTGAGATTTGAAACAGGTTTTAAAACCATTAAATTAGGCGAAAATAAATAAAAAACGAAAAAAATCAAACGATGCAAGCGCGCTCCAATGCGAATTTCTTTGGGCGCAAATTTCAAAAAATAGATCGGCGCACAAATCAAATTCGTGATTTCAAGCCTAAATATAAATCATCAGGGAAATTTTTTTGAATTTTTTTCACATTGATATTCGGAATCAGGAGAAAATTTGGAGTCATTTAAAAATATTTCCCAGTTTTCGCTACTCCACCTTAAAATTGCTCCAAAAATAGTTCAAAAACTGAGAAAATCGTCAGAAAAATCATTTTTCTCATTTTTGCACCAAATTTACTAAATTTTAACCGATTTTTTTGGTTTTTTTCCAGGAAAAGAGCAAGTTAAAGCAAAATCCTCTGTCCACTTTAAAACATTAACTCCGAATATAATTTAAATATTTTTCAGTTATGAAGGAAAAGTGGTGGCAGATCGATTGCGACGGGTTATTGATGCGAATAAATCGATGAATTTTGGAATTTCGAATATTCTTTCTCCAAATCTTCGAATGTTGACTTTAGTAGCTGAAAATATGCCTTTTAAGAATAGGTTAGCAAGGATTTTGCATCAAAAATGACTGAAAAATCGATAATTTCATAGGAAAAATGACTGAAAATTGAAAAAAAAACGTATTTCAAATTTTAAAACAGAAAAAAAATAAGGAAAAAAATAATTTATTTGCACGGAAATTCGATAATAATTTAGTCTTTTTTGTTGAGAAATTGAGAAAAAATAATCATAAAAAAATTAGAAAATTACTTTAAATTCGGTAAATTGAGATTGTTTTCTGACATTTCCTGCAATTTTTTTAAAATGTGAAAAATCAAAAAATTGCCAAATTTCAGCAAAAAAGCGGAATTACGGTAATGCGACTTTTTCGAAATTAAAAAAAATCAATTTTCAACATTTTCCCCAAACAGAAAATGTTTTTTGACCACTTTTCGTTTTAAATTTGGCGAAATTTTCAATTAAAAAGAGTATATTAATAAAAAGTAGACAAAAAATGCACAAGAAAGACTGAAGAAAATCGAAAAACCAAAAAAAAAATAGTTTTCTCTGAAAAAAACGAAAAAATTTTTCAAACTTTTTCCAAAAAATTCAAGGGTGTGGGTTTTCCGAGATGTCGAAAAAAATTTGATTTTTAAAAAATGTCTTAAAATTTCGATCATTTTTCTTCTTTAGAAACAGTTTTTTCATCAACATGAACAAAATTTGATGAAAAAAAAAATATTTTTAAGGTTATTTAATTTTAAAATTTTAAAAAATGCCCAGAAAATGTTTTCTGGACATTTTTTTTCGATTTTTTAATTTTCCGGAAAAATCAATACTATATTTGCTATTTTCTAAAACCAAAAAATGTAAATCCTCCTATTTTTTCACAAATTTAGCTTTAAAAAATCCAAAAAAATCCAAAAAATCTTCCAGATTCATCTGCTTCTTCTCATATCTCAGCAACATCGCCCGTGAAGTCATTCAATTTCCAGAATTCTTGAGCTCTCTGAAATTGCTCAGAGAATACGTTGGAGCTCTTCGCAAGCATCCAGAAGTTTACACAAAGTTCAGAAAGTAATCATTTATTTTTTGAACTATAAAATTAAATTAATTTAAATTCATTTTCAGAATGCTAATAGAATCAAAAATCACCACGGATATTCCTGCTCTTGACGTTGAATCCGATTGGCTTTCAACTCTTCAATTCCTCTCAACATGTGGTCTTTTAAATGAGACTTTTTCAAATCTACACGAAAATTGGTGTATGCCAAAGTATTTGGATGCTGTTCAAGAGAATTCGATGGCTTTTCTCTTAGATTTCTTGTTGGTGCTCTGCAACGTGGCAACTCAGATCTGCTCGGAGGATAGTTCAGTGTCACAAGTGCTATATTCAATGTCAATTGTGAATAATGCAATTGAAAACTGTGGAATTGTGGAGGCGAGAGAGAAAATGCGATCTACGTTCAGCAAATATTATTCATCGATTTCAAACGGAAAAATTGGAGATTTTTATTCAATTTCTGCACTTTTAGATCCCAGATATGGCTATTCACCAATGATTTTCTCAGAAGAAGATTGGGAAAATGTTGAGGGAAAGCTATTAAAAGAGATGAGTACAACACATCAAAAGAATCTTATTGTTCGAAAAGAATTACAACGATACAGAGAACTTTTAGTTAATCGGCCATTATTTGATGAATCAAATACTCCAGGAATGTGGTGGAATGATTTACAAGAAGAATTATCATTTATGTATAAAAAATGGTTTGAATATTCCGGACTTCCAGCTGTATCGATTGATGGAAAACGATTTTTTGCAAAAGGGGGAAAACTGGCTCATTTGTTTGCTACACTTGATGAGGAATTGCATTTTAAGGCAATGCTTTTGGCACAGAGTTCTCAGGATTTTGTGTAAGTTGCTGGAGAAGAGGAGGTTTTTTGCAAGCCTGCGGCGCGGTTTTTCAAAATTTCTCGTTTTCACTGCAACTTTTTCCTCACGAGGGACGAGGAAAAGTGGTTTCTAGGCCATGGCCGAGGGGCCGACAAGTTTCAGCGGCCATTTATCTTGCTTTGTTTTCCGCCTGTTTTCTTTTGTTTTTCACAGCTTTTTCCCGTTTTTTCTTTTTTAAACTGATAAATAAATACTTTTTGCAGATGCTAAATCAAATTTCCAAGTAAAAAAATTATGTATTCAGTGGGCAAGCAGCGGTGAAAGTGGTCAATGTAATATGATGGATTAGGGGAATACAAAACCTAAGGTGAAAAAGCCGAGATTATCGCACAAAAAGTTGAATTTTGAAAACCTCAAAACTGTTTCAGCGGTCTCGTTATGAAAATCAGGTAATTTCAGCATCTAAGCATCATATGTATCATGTTTCAGAAAAAGTTTAGGTTTTGTATTTTTTTTTTTTTAAAGCTGTGAAAAACAAAAGAAAACAGGCGGAAAACAAAGCAAGTTAAATGGCCGCTGAAACTTGTCGGCCCCTCGGCCATGGCCTAGAAACCACTTTTCCTCGTCCCTCGTGAGGAAAAAGTTGCAGTGGTTTTTGGCACTGAAAATTGCGAAAATTTGAATTATTTGTCAAGAATTCCGTGAGGTGAATTTATTGATTTTTCCACAAAAAATGCGCACCCGGTCTCGACACGACTTTTCTAATTCAAAAGTACATGTGCCTTTAAGGAGTACTGTATATATAGGCCACGCGCCCATAAAACCGTGCGGAAATTCAAATTTTGCACTTTTCCCACAGTTAATTTTTTTTCTCTAAGCCTCTCAATCTCTAACATCCCTCAACTTTTGTTTTCCGAAACCGTGCGGAGGTTGCAAAACTTGAAGTTCCGCACGGTTCTATGGGCGTGGCCAATCCCCCGATTGGGATCCCCCGCCGCTGGCAATCCTCTCGAGTTTATTGATTTTTTCCATCAAAAAATACGGTACCGGTAGTTCTCGACACGACAGATCTTTTTTTCTGATTCAACAAAGCATGTGCCTTTAAGGAAGACTGTAGATCTTAAAAATTGCGGATTTTTCTTCTTTTTTTCTTCCATTCCCTCATAATTTTACGGATTTATGAATTTTAAACTAAAACAATCAAAGAAATTTGCGCAAAAATAAGATATTGGGAACTACAGTACTCCTTAAAGGCGCATACTCTTTTGAATCATAAAAACATCTTTCGTGCCGGGACCTGAATCGCAAAGAGTCACATTTGGGTAATATAAACACGAATAATTGAGAATCAGTGGCGTTTTTTTTTCAACTTTTTTGTGAATTTTTTGCAAAAATAGCAATTAAAAAACCTGTTGAAAAGCTCGAATTTCTGCGATTTTCTGCGAAAAAATTGGATTTTCATAATTTTCACAAAAAGCTGAAATAACCGTTTCAAAAAAGAAGAAAGGCCTAAAAACCGTGCGGCAGACTTGCAAATTGACGCTCCGCCTCTTTTCTGCGGCTCGATACAATTTCTACTAAAAAATCCGTATTTCAGTGGCCGTGGAAGAGCAAGTGTTCTGGTTTTCAATCAAATAACCGACGGAGCAAGTACATTCAGACGGCTTGAAAATGAAGATTCAGTGAAAATGGAAGTTGACGACAATGATGAAGAAACGGAACGATCAATTCCAGTAGAGAATATTAAACTAGAGTTAGGAATTTCTGATTCCAATGTTTTTTCTTTCAAAAAAAAAATCAATTTTCAGACTCGTTGAGCAACCACCATCTGCTCCTGAAACCACTCATGATCCTGTACTTCAAGAGATAAAAGCAGAGGAACCCGATGATTTCACTGCATAATTTCATTTTATTTCATTTAAATTGTTGAATTTGTTGTTGTTAATGTTTGTGAACGAAATAAAAATCATTTTTTCAAAAATTCCAACTACTCACGTGAACAAAAAAAAAAACTAATTGTTGGATTTTGATCAGAAAAAGGGGAAAGTTTATCGGGAAAGTATTGTTCGGCAATGAACTCGATCGAGGAAGTGTCAAGCTGTACGAAGAATCTGGAAGCAGGACAATATGTACAAGAATCCATGAATCGGCTTCTCAATCTGAAAATGACTATGGGTCAATGCAGACGGTTTCGATTGAAGCATCTTTTCGAAAGATATTCGAAATTTGAGAAGTTTTCTCAAACTGTGAAGGTTTTGTTGCATAGAATTCGAATTTTGGAGATGAAACCGACCGGTGAGTTTTTTTTTTGTTTTGAATGAAAATCGACAACTTCTTGAGTTTTTTGCTGCGAACACGTGCTCGCTGGCTGTCTCAAAATTCACGTTTTCTCGCGGACGAGAAAACTTGAGAAATGTGAGAAAATGGCCTAGAAAATCCTGGAAGAGGAGAATTCCTCGTCCACAGCCAAAATAGCGTGTGAAAGAAGAGACGCAGACGGCAAAACGGTTATTCTTGGCGTTTTTCACGTCCAGAGAAAAAAGTAGTATCTGCGTCTCTCACGCCCAATGGATAGCGAGAGTTGGCGCCAACGTGAATTCTCAATGAGGCGCGTTTGCTTCAAAATTATGCAAAAGGACAGCCAGCACGTGTGCGAATAATGTTGAATGTGTCAATGTCAACACTGCAACTTTTTCCTCACGAGGGACGAGGAAAAGTGGTTTCTAGGCCATGGCCGAGGGGCCGACAAGTTTCAGCGGCCATTTATCTTGATTTGTTTTCCGCCTGTTTTCTTTTGTTTTTCACAGCTTTTTCCCGTTTTTTCTTATTAAAACTGATAAATAAATACTTTTTGCAGATGCTAAAACAATTTTCAAGTAAAAAAATTATGTATTCAGTGGGCAAGCAGCGGTGAAAGTGGGCAATGTAAAATGATGGATTACGGAAATACAAAACCTAAACTTTTTCTGAAACATGATACATATGATGCTTAGATGCTGAAATTACCTGATTTTCATAACGAGACCGCTGAAACAGTTTTGAGGTTTTCAAAATTCAACTTTTTGTGCGATAATCTCGGCTTTTTCACCTTAGGTTTTGTATTCCCCTAATCCATCATATTACATTGACCACTTTCACCGCTGCTTGCCCACTGAATACATAATTTTTTTACTTGGAAATTTGATTTAGCATCTGCAAAAAGTATTTATTTATCAGTTTAAAAAAGAAAAAACGGGAAAAAGCTGTGAAAAACAAAAGAAAACAGGCGGAAAACAAAGCAAGATAAATGGCCGCTGAAACTTGTCGGCCCCTCGGCCATGGCCTAGAAACCACTTTTCCTCGTCCCTCGTGAGGAAAAAGTTGCAGTGTTGATTTACGCAGCTCGTGTACTCCTCGAGAAGAAGTGCAGTGAAAATTGATACATTTACTGCGAATTATGAACCTTGCCGTCATTGGAACATTGACATTAGAGCGCGCTTAGACTTTTGTTTTCAAAATTCGCATTATTCCAGAGTATTATAACTGCAATAAATTCTATTTCAGACCCTCGACGAAAACGTTTCGCATCCGAATCATTGCCTTGTCGAAAGCTTCCGAAACGTTCACCGATTCCGAATAGAAAACCAGTATCTATTCCGACAGAGTGGATAGTAGAACATCCACCGATTCCATCAGTATCTGAAAAAGTTCCAGAACTGATTGATGTTTCTGGTGAGTTAGCATATATTCGATATTTTAAATTAATTTCCATTTTTTCAGAACTTCAAAATCTGGAACAAATCGAGTACGAACGCCTGCGTCCGACACTTGTCACTCTCACCGCCAGACAACTAAAATCATTCATGGACCGTAATCCGGAAATTGAAGAAATCGCCGACGGACTGTTCAGAAGACATTGCCAAGTTGATTGCCCGCAGGACGTACCGTACAAGACTATGACAGAAACGTGGAGAACTATTCATGATGTGCATATTAATTGGAAAATGTATAATGAGACTTTGCAACAGGATCGCGTTGATTCATATTGCATCGATTGAATTTCAATAAACAGTATTATGAATGGGGTGATTTTTACAAAAATTACTTTACAGACCCTAAATTATTAAACTGTAAAAAATTAAGGTAGATAAACGCGCTCTATTGACAAATTTCATGTGCTCCACGATGAGAATGTTTTCAAATCTCTACACTAAAACTAAAAATGGGGGGGGGGGGGGGGGAGTTTTTCCGGCAAATCGGCAAACTTGCAGACTTTAACATTTCCGGCAAATCGGCAAATTGCCGGAATTGAACATTTCCGGCAAATAGGCAAATTGCCGAAATTGAAAGTTCCTGCGAATTGGAAAATTGCCGGAATTGAAAGTTCCTGCGAATTGGCAAATTGCCGGAATTGAACATTTCCGGCAAATAGGCAAATTACCGAAATTAAACATTTCCGGCAAATAGGCAAATTGCCGAAATTGAAAATTTCCTGCGAATTGGCAAATTGCCGGAATTGAAAAGTTCAAAAGTTCCGGCGAATTGGCAAATTGCCGGAATTGAAAAGTTCCGGCGAATTGGCAAATTGCTGGAATTGAAAAGTTCCGGCGAATTGGCAAATTGCCGGAATTGAACATTTCCGGCAAATAGGCAAATTGCCGAAATTAAACATTTCCGGCAAATAGGCAAATTGCCGAAATTAAACATTTCCGGCAAATCGGCAAATTGCCGAAATTGAACATTTCCGGCAAATAGACAAATTGCCGAAATTGAAAATTTCCTGCGAATTGGCAAATTGCCGGAATTGAAAAGTTCAAAAGTTCCGGCGAATTGGCAAATTGCCGGAATTGAAAAGTTCCGGCGAATTGGCAAATTGCCGGAATTGAACATTTCCGGCAAATAGGCAAATTGCCGGAATTGAAAAGTTCAAAAGTTCCGGCGAATTGGCAATTTGCCGGAATTGAAAAGTTCCGGCGAATTGGCAAATTGCCGAAATTGAAAATTTCCTGCGAATTGGCAAATTGCCGGAATTGAAAAGTTCAAAAGTTCCGGCGAATTGGCAAATTGCCGGAATTGAAAAGTTCCGGCGAATTGGCAAATTGCCGGAATTGAACATTTCCGGCAAATAGGCAAATTGCCGAAATTAAAAATTTCCGGCAAATAGGCAAATTGCCGAAATTAAACATTTCCGGCAAATCGGCAAATTGCCGAAATTGAACATTTCCGGCAAATAGGCAAATTGCCGAAATTGAAAATTTCCTGCGAATTGGCAAATTGCCGGAATTGAAAAGTTCAAAAGTTCCGGCGAATTGGCAAATTGCCGGAATTGAACATTTCCGGCAAATAGGCAAATTACCGAAATTAAACATTTCCGGCAAATAGGCAAATTGCCGAAATTGAAAATTTCCTGCGAATTGGCAAATTGCCGGAATTGAAAAGTTCAAAAGTTCCGGCGAATTGGCAAATTGCCGGAATTGAAAAGTTCCGGCGAATTGGCAAATTGCTGGAATTGAAAAGTTCCGGCGAATTGGCAAATTGCCGGAATTGAACATTTCCGGCAAATAGGCAAATTGCCGAAATTAAACATTTCCGGCAAATAGGCAAATTGCCGAAATTAAACATTTCCGGCAAATAGGCAATTGCCGAAATTGAAAATTTCCGGCAAATCGGCAAATTGCCGAAATTGAACATTTCCGGCAAATAGGCAAATTGCCGGAATTGAAAAGTTCAAAAGTTCCGGCGAATTGGGAAATTGCCGGAATTGAACATTTCCGGCAAATAGGCAAATTTCCGAAATTAAACATTTCCGGCAAATAGGCAAATTGCCGAAATTGAACATTTCCGGCAAATCGGCAAATTGCCGGAATTGAACATTTCCGGCAAATCGGCAAATTGCCGGAATTGAACATTTCCGGCAAATCGGCAAATTGCCGGAATTGAACATTTCCGGCAAATAGACAAATTGCCGAAATTAAACATTTCCGGCAAATAGGCAAATTGCCGAAATTGAACATTTCCGGCAAATCGGCAAATTGCCGGAATTGAACATTTCCGGCAAATCGGCAAATTGCCGGAATTGAACATTTCCGGCAAATAGACAAATTGCCGAAATTAAACATTTCCGGCAAATAGGCAAATTGCCGGAACTGAAAATTTCCGGCAAATCGGCAAATTGCTGGAACTGAAAATTTCCGGCAAATCGGCAAATTGCCGGAATTGAAAGTTCCTGCGAATCAGCAAATCGAAATGTGATTTTGCACTTTTTTTGTTGAAAATTTCGATTTTAATCGGCAAAGTTGTTTGCCGATTTGCAGAATTTGTAGACAAAAAAAATTTGCCGAATGGCAATTGACGCCCACCTCTGCTACAAATTCCTAAAAAAACGTCACAGTGGCGCCTTTAATAAAAACCCGCAGAAATAATAAAAATCCCTTTGCGGCCCCAGATTAAATCAAAAAACAAAACTATACATAAACGTTCAAACGAAATGCCGCCGGACAATTTATGCAAATTCTGGCCTACTTTCTTTTGGGTATGCTTGTAAGAAACTATGTGTAATCGTGTTTGTTTGGGTCAATGTGGCGATTCCTTGTCATCCTAACTTTGATCTCCATCATTTTCTGTATAGGATTCTGGATTCAAATCAGCAATTATAGAGTTAGAGCGCATCGTCGGGAATTTGAAAGTGTTGAACCATTTAATAATTTCAAATTTTTCAATGGTAGGGTAGTCTTCTTTTTATCAAAAAATTATTTCAAAAATCAATTTTTCCAGAAATTGGTCAAGTTGAAGATGAAAATGAAAATTCCTGTTATCCATACATGGTGCATTCCATTGAAGCAGACATTCTTGGACTTATTTCACCGATGATGTAAGAGATAAATCACCACAAAACGTTTTGGCACCCCCTTTTCTTGAAATTTCAAAAGAAATTGTTTGCAAATTTACTAATTTTAATTGTTAAATTGACAACCCCCACTATTTTCTTAGTCGTGTCCTATAAATTCCAGTTCAAAATTCAGAAATCGCGCGTCAAATTCGATGTTTGCGTACTTTTGGCGCTACCGTACCACTGGGCTAGCACGTGGTGTCAGAGTGTTCCATCACGGTGTGATCTACAAAAAATGCGGGAAACAAGACGCAGAGAGTTTTCAACTGTTGTCGCACGGTTGAGAATGTCACATTTTTTAGGAAAAAAATTCCCGGATTTTTTGTAGATCAAACCGTTATGGGAAAACCTGGCACCACGTGGAATACTAATCTGATGAAAAATTTCAAACTGTCAAGTTATTCACCGATTTTTGAGTGGAAATTTCAAAGATTGCGTGAAATTTTTGGTGGTTGCGTACTTTTGGCGTCATCGTAATCGCATGGCAATGACCCAATAAACTGCTGGCGCGTTTCTCGCGACCGTCGAAAATTTTAACGTTGAAAAGTGATTTCCTTCTTTTTGCTACTATAAAGTTTTCGAAAGTTCGATTTTCAGGCAGAAATTTTGTGGAATTTATGAACTTTAAAAACTTTTGAATAACTTGGTGATTTTTTTCAGATTTTCGTGCAATTCTCCTATGGGCAACTGGGCGAACTTTTCGGACGGTATTCTGACAATAAGCGAACGAATATTTGAAAAACGGAAAGCCGAGCAAAATCAAAATTTTACGTGAGTCTTGACATTCTACCGGGGGCGCTTTTATCCCGCATAGTTGTTCTGAAAAAGTTAAAACATTAGAAAAAGTTCAAAAACGTTAAAGTCAGGGTGGCAAACGATTTTTCCGGCAGATCGGCAAATCGGCAAATTGTATAAAAATTTCTGGCAATTTGCCGATTTGCCGAATTTGTCGACAAACAAAAAAAAAGATACGCCTTGACATTTTTTAGATTCCTCGACTATTTGAAAAAATAAAATATCAAGCATTTTTCCAGATGTGTCTACGCTGAAATAGTCCCTAAAACGGAACTTCCAAACGGTACTATATTAGCAGAAGCATCGAAACTTGAGACTCCTGTAAGTTAACCGTAACCCCCCAATCTACCTAAAAATTCAACTTCCAGATAGAACCTGGAATTCCAACCAAAATCGAATCAGAACAATTCGTGGTGTTTTGTCGTGATCCTTTTGGAAATCATTTTTATAACAAAACATTTTTCAATTTTCTGCCGAGAAGTGAAACATTGACGAATTTGTCGAGTTCTGATGAATCTTTGATGATATTATCAATATCTGGAATGTCTCACAATCAAGCAATGCGCCATCTAAAAAGAAGTTTGAAATTTGCCGCTGACAATGAGTTTCAGTCATTTTCAATGTTTAACCAGGTCAGGGAAAGTTTCACAGGGCGCAACAAAAGTGCCTCTCACGCGGACGAGAGATTCGAGAAAAGTCGACAACGTGGTAACTTCCCCAAAAACCCAAAATAATAATTTCAGAGATCCCAAGACAATTTGGAAAACTCTCTAAAAACGTTTGGAGGATCTGAAAAAGTATGGAATATTGCGAAGAACAACGGATGCCCGACATTTTTGAATACGGATTCTCCGAAGTTCTCGAAAATGTATGGGTATCAATTTGATTATCATTCAAATCTGTATAGCTCCTTTAACAAACAGTACCTGGGACAAGTTGACAATTGCATTTCAGATGGAAGTGTGGGTTAAATTTTTATTGATTGTGTGCCTGCCTGCCTACCTACCTACGCCCCGGCCAATCCACAAGCCTCCCATCGCCCGCGCCTTCCCGTTTTCCGTTTTTTTAAAATGTTAGTACTGCAGCCGACGATATGCGGCTCTTGCGTCTCCACACTTTATGTGCCATTTACAGAATACACTGCAACTTTTTCCTCACGAGGGACGAGGAAAAGTGGTTTCTAGGCCATGGCCGAGGGGCCGACAAGTTTCAGCGGCCATTTATCTTGCTTTGTTTTCCGCCTGTTTTCTTTTGTTTTTCACAGCTTTTTCCCGTTTTTTCTTATTAAAACTGATAAATAAATACTTTTTGCAGATGCTAAAACAATTTCCAAGTAAAAAAATTATGTATTCAGTGGGCAAGCAGCGGTGAAAATGGGCATTGTAATATGATGGATTAGGGGAATACAAAACCTAAACTTTTTCTGAAACATGATACATATGATGCTTAGATGCTGAAATTACCTGATTTTCATAACGAGACCGCTGAAACAGTTTTGAGGTTTTCAAAATTCAACTTTTTGTGCAAAAATCTCTACTTTTTCACCAAAAAAGTTGAATTTTGAAAACCTCAAAACTTTTTCAGCGATCTCGTTATGAAAATCAGGTAGTCTCAGCATCTAAGCATCATATGTATCATGTTTCAGAAAAAGTTTAGGTTTTGTATTCCCGTAATCCATCATATTACAATGCCCACTTTCACCGCTGCTTGCCCACTGAATACATGATTTTTTTACTTGGAAATTGTTTTAGCATCTGCAAAAAATATTTATTTATCAGCTTAATTAAGAAAAAACAAAAAAAATCAATGAAAAACGAAAGAAAACAGGCGGAAAACAAATCAAGATAAATGGCCGCTGAAACTTGTCGGCCCCTCGGCCATGGCCTAGAAACCACTTTTCCTCGTCCCTCGTGAGGAAAAAGTTGCAGTGAGAATCATGGATACTGTAGAGTCGCGTTACGCAGCGCCCGGCATTTGTTGGGTTTCTTATTGACACGGTCTAGACAGTAGGCATGCATGTAGGCAGGTAGATATCTCCCGTGCCTACGTAAGAAGTTAAGAGTTCCAGGTTACTGTGGAAGATGCCATCACACTTTGGACCAACTTCTCCCTGACTTTCCACCCCAATCTATGCCACTTTTCTCTTTTACACTTCACGGAAGTTGCTGGCCCAGGAGATGGGAAAATTGTGAATATTGATGAAGTTTTGAATAATTCCCTGGAAATACTTCAAAGTTTTGGAGTACTTCATAACACAACTGTTGTGATTTTGAGTGATGGAGGTACTGGGAATAGGTAAAATATCTGGAAATCTTGAAAATTGAAATTTTTATTGATTTTTTATTTCAGCACGATATTTGAGACAGAGACTGGAAAATTGGAGTCAAGATATGGAGTTTTCTTGATTAGACTTTCAGATAGTTACAGAAAAAGGTTTCCAGAAAACGCTGAGATTTTGAAGAAGAATGTTGACAGGTAGGCATGTATAAATGCCTACAGGTGTTGTAAAAATTTCAGATTAATCACTAACCAAGATGTGGCGGAAACATTGAAGCACATAATTTACGATCAAAATCAAGAAAATGTTACATTTGAAAATTCTTTGCTTAGCCGAGAAAATTCAAAATCCAGAAGCTGTGACATTGCTGGAATCGAGGATGAATTTTGCATTTGCTCAAAACTTGCGCAGATTGGAATTGATAAACGGTTCGAATGTTTTCAAGCAAACTTTTTTTCGTGTTGAAATTTTGTCTTTGAAAATTTTTGTACAATTTTTGTTTGAAAAGATAGCTTGAATTTCCCACCAAAATTTTTGAAATATGAACATTTTACTTTCCCGCCAAATTTTAAAATTTAAAATTTTTTTTAATTCCAGCCATCATTTTTCAAAAAATAGAATTTTGAATTTCCCTCCACTATTTTTTTTTGAAAATTTAGAATTGGAAATTCCCGCTTAAAAATTTTTGAGAAATGCTCCTAATGACAATAATATTTTCAGACCCGAAATTTTACGCAATCTTCTGAAAATTGTGAAGCATGAATTTTCCGGCCAAAAATGCATTTTGAATATCGAAATTGACTCTGAAAATTTGAAGTTCAGAATTTACCGGTAACTTTTTTTATAACTTACATTCCTTTTTTTTTAAATATTTTTCTCAAATTCAGATCAATAACATTTTTCAAATTTTTCGGATTTCTTACAACTGCAACTGTAAAATTAGAAAAAGGATTTTCTAAGCCGGTATTTCATGACAAAACTTTTCTTCAAAAATAAAAAATAGAAAAATTTCAGATTCGACTGAAATTCGGAGGAAAAGCGAGATTTTTATCATTGGAGCCGGATGACTTGGAGCTCAGAGAACCTTTGAAATTTATAGAATCAAATCATAGTTTGGAAATGGATAGGTAATTTTTTCAAAATGGCGGTACTTTGAAAAAAAAAATTTTTCAGGGTTTCGGACAATTGCTATCGGAATATTATGGCGGCGTTTCAAAAGTTTTGAAAATTGAGATCAAATTGTTCTTTTATATGTATGTACTGAAAACAATAAAGAATTTTTTGAAATTAAAAATTTAAAGTCTTCACTCACACCCGCCTGGGAACCCCCTCTTCTAGCCCTGAAAACGCCTTAAATTGCACACGGAGCAAGTAGGGAGTGGATGCCTTGTAGGCTTAGGCTCGGACTTAGGCTTAGGCTCAGGATTAGGTTTAGGCTTAGGCTTAGACTGGGCGGGGGAAGAGAGCAAAAATAAGTTCCAGAAAATTCAAGAATTAAAAAAAGGAAATAAGCCTCCTAATTAGGCGAGGAGGCTGGCGAGAGGCGAGTTTTCAATCCATAATATCCGTGTTAAGCTATTTTTTTTTAATAAACTCTTCGAAAATATCTACTTTCCCTGCACCAGTTTTTCTCTTCCAAAATGTTCCAAATATGTATTGTTGAGTGGCGTAAGCAAAACAAAGTCAAGTCTCTAGTGAATACAAACACACGCTCTTCATTTTTTTTTTTGCTTGGGCGGCAGCGGTGGCGGCGGCTCGTGGAGCAATGAAATGATGGATATGACAAACAAAACTGCATTATCGATGGTCCTTTGGGACTCCTCTTGAGTGAGTGAAAGTGTTCCGGTAAGGTTTACATTCGGAATGTTTACGCGCATAACGAAAATGACTACAGTATAATGAGTATAATATCAGGCTGTCCAATTAGGGTTTGATCTACAAATAATGCGGGGACTTTTGCCCCTGAAGAATGTGACGTGAGCCCGCTTTTAACAATTGAACATTAGTCAAGAAGTCTAATTTTCCACAGTTCTCGTAGATCTACGAGAATCGCGGGAATTTCGATGCAGACTTATCAACAGATGGTTGAGAACGTGCTGATCTCACATTTTTTGGGGAAAAGTTCCCGCATTTTTTGTAGACAAACCGTAATGGGACAGCCTGACACCACGTACCGCTCATTTGCTTCTTCCAATTCCAATTTTTTTCCTCAAACCCTAACAATTTCTTCAATTTCCGCATTTCCCAAACAAACCAATTTTTCGAGAAAACCAGGTAAACCTCGTCGAAAATATAATTTCAGGTTGCCCGATTTTTGATAAATTACTAGTTTCGAGCCAACGCCGGACACACACACACACACGCGCCAAGAAAATTGGCATTTGCAATCTGTGTTGGGGCGACAGAATTTGTATATATTTTCTGTCTCACACCGCCTAAACATTTGAAAATAACCATATGATTTTGGAAATATGTGTAAGGGTTCAGAGATCAATCTGTGCAGGGTTTTATGCCTGCGTGCCTGCCTGCCTTTTATGCCTGCGTGCCTGCCTACCGCTGTTTTCCGGGCAAGCTGACGCCATGAGCCTTTCTAGACTACTTCTATTAGGTCTCCAAATAATTTCCGGGTCAAAAATCATAGCTTTGTTCGCTGCGTATCGATTTTTATGAAACTTTGGGATTTTATGTTATCAACCATGATCTTTCATTTGACAATAGTCACAAAATTTTTTGACCGTCCGAAGTGCCCTAACTCAGAGCCAATTTTTTCAGACATTTTTCAGATCTCGCTTCTTTTTAGCTTTCAATTGAGGTCTGTGTGCGGATTTTGCTAAGTTTAGTACACAATGTAAGAAAACAAAAAAGGTTAGAAAAAAATCCGTCCAAAAAAAATTTTTTTCGTCGGAACATTTCAATTTAGTGCGTCACACTGAAATAATAGCAGAAAACATATATTTTTCGGAATATTTTTGAGTTTTTGGAGTATTTCTCGAGATCCAAATTTCATACTCAAATGTTTTGTATGTGTAAAAATAGTTTGCACTTGGTTACATTATATTTGTATAAAAAATCAAGAATTTTCGACAAAAATTTTTTTGAAGATTTTTTGAAGATCGACAAAAAATATTTTTTTTTTTGTGGACGGATTTTTTTCTAAACTTTTTTGTTTTCTTACATTGTGTACTAAACTTAGCAAAATCCGCACACAGACCTCAATTGAAACCTGAAAAGAAGCGAGATCTGAAAAATGTCTGAAAAAATTGGCACTTCGGACGGTCAAAAAATTTTGTGACTATTGTCAAATGAAAGATCATGGTTGATAACGTAAATTCCCACAGTTTCATAAAAATCGATACGCAGCGAACAAAGTTATGATCTTTGACCCTGAACTTATTTGGATACCTAATAGACCATAGTACAGCACTTGCAAAATTCACCAAATTTTCAAAAAAAAAGAAATTCCTAAAGAATTACACCTTAAGAAATAGTTAAGCCACCCAACTACCCCAGGAAAATATCGTACACAACATGCACCCTATGACGCAGTAGAAGCACACAATTTACGCAAATGATAATGATTGAGCAGCTGATAACAGAGAAATGTTGCCGTGTTTCATCGAAAGGCTCCAGAGACCTACGTAAAACGATTTACGACGACTTTTATCAGTATTTGTTGTACTGTGATGAACGCATTGATAACGAAAATTGCTATTTTTGATGAAACATTAAACCGAAAAAAGAAATGAAGAAAGAAAGTGAGAGAAGGAAGACTAAAAACTTTCTTCGCTTTTTTTTTCTTTTTGACATACTTTTTTTAATGACCATTGTCATTTTCATTTTTTATTACCTTATGGCTTTATCCCTATCCTCTAATTGCTAAACATTGCCTAAACTATAAGGAATACAAAGCGCTCCTTACAAAAATATTAGAGAACACTTGCCGAAAGAGCACCTTTTGAATAAAGTTTTACAAAAAATTAGACATAGAGAAGCAATTTGAAATAAAAAATGGTCTGTCTGAAGATTGCCAGCACACTTTTTCACTAGTTGCTTTAAAGGACTTGGAAAGAAGTGAGGAGTTAAAAAACATTCTGGAAATTTTTATTTTTTTTTTTTGGATTTTTTGGTCTGGAAAAATATGAATTTTTTAGGTGAAAAATATTTCAGATTTTTTCGAAAAATTTATAATTCCTCAATCGGCATTTCATAAATTTTTCGGAGCTTTCGTTAAGTGTAATTTTTTTGAAAAAAAATCTGAATTTTTTTGGGTTACATTTTTTTTTCATTTTTCCAATAAATTCGAGTGCCCGTCAAATCGGCAAATCGGCAAATTTCCGGTTTGCCGGTTTGCCGGAAATTTTCAGTTACGGCAATTTGCCGATTTTTCGGAATGTGTTTAGTTCCGCGAATTTGCCAATTTGCCGGAAATTTTTAATTCCGGCAATTTTCCGGTTTGCTGAAAACTTCCATTTTCGGCAAATTGCCAATTTTCCGGAAATTTTCAGTTTCGGCAAATTGCCGATTTGCCGGAATGGTTCATTTCGAAAAACTGCCAGTTTGACGGTTGCCGGGAATTTTCATTTCCGGCAATTTCCCAATTTTCCGGAAATTTTAATTTTCGGAAAATTGCAAGCTTGCCGATTTGCCGAAAATTTTCAGTTTTGACAAATTTCCGATTTGCCGGAAGTTTTCAATTCCGGGAATTTGCTGATTTGCCGATTTTCCGGTTATTTTCAATTCCGGCAATTTAACGATTTACCGGAAGTTTTCATTTTCGACAAATTGCCGGTTTGCCGATTTGCCGGAAATTTCTCCCCAAACGGATTTTTGCAGTTTTTGATTCAAAAAAAAAGTTCAGGAATTTTAAAACAAGTTTTTCGAAAAAATAAAGTTTCTTGAAAACATCTGAAAATGCGCCCAGGCTTAAAAAATCCCTTTAACAAAATCTGAAACAATTTTCAAAATTTTAGCAATCGTCAAAATTTTGATAGGAAATTCTCAAAAATCTAAGAAGGTCCTGTTGAACCATCAAGGCAGGCATAGGCATATAACCCCTACTTTTGAATAAATGAATCAATTCCTCATACTTTAGTACTCAGCAATTCCTACATTCAACCAAAAAAAAATTTCGGGACAGTAAAATAAAAAAGTAACCATGGTTTTCTAATGTGTTCTGACAGGGGGTCGTTAGTCATTTTTTAGTTTGTTTCGTAATTGTAGAGTCCACGGGTGTTAATGTGTATGTGTCATCGAGATTTATGGGTTTCCGCCGGTGAGGTTACGGTAGCTACGGGGATGATGTGGGTGGTGGTTTCGAATTTGTCATCTCAGTTTCAGTTTTCGACACTATTTTGGAATTTTAGAAATGTATTTATTTGGGGGGTTTTTTTTGGTGACTGAACATAATTTGTGCGACAATAGTATATTTTTAATTTTGTAATTTTGCCTACATTCAGAGTGGCCTAAGCCTGCCTAGTGCCTACTGCCAATTTGTGTCGGGCGTTTGTGTCTGCTTGTCTACATACCTACCTATCTAGGTTTACCTCATGCTTGCCTGCCTGCCTACATACATGCCTACCTAGATATACCCCATGCCTAAATCCTCAAATATGCCTAGATGTTTCCCCTTGCCTACCGGTTAGCATTACTCCAGAATAACTACATGCATGCTTATATACCTATCATAAGTCTGCCTACGTGACCATACAACACCTTCCAAATTGCCCGCTTCATGCCTGCCTGGCTACATGCCTGCCTGCATATGTCTATCCCAAGATAGACCGTTTGCCTACACCAATGCCTAAATAAATGCCTGTTTAGCGCCGACATGTGTGTATGCCTACATACCTACTTCATGCTTGCCTGCCTGCCTATCTGCCTACCTCATACCTACCTCATTACGTTTTCTCAAAAATAAAACCCTCATCAACACCAAACAGAACAGAAAAACGTTTCCTTCCCCCCGTATCTCTGTAAAACCATCGGCACTTAAAAAACTCATCATCTATTTTCTTTTCTTCTTTTCATTTTCGGTTTCGCTCATCATAATTATCATCATCATCATCATCGTCAATTTTCCTCCATTTTTAAACGCATCATTTAAATGAGAAGTATGTGTGTAAGTGCCTGCGTCTCTTCGGAGAAAAAAAAATGGAAAACCGCCGGGGCCTCGGCGCCATACACACACACGTACATACAACTAATCGATAACAACAACTGGGCACATCTCTGCGTCTCTGTCAGTTTAGCAGTGTCTTTTGTTGTTCTCTCTATCACTCTTCATGCATGCGTGTTGTCTCGTTCAAATGAGAAAACAACACAAGCGTCTCTGGCCTCTCTCTCGGCTCTCTCACGTTGACCTTTCTCTCTTTCTCTCTCGCTCTTTTGCTGCGTCTCCTCGACGAGAGATTGGGGGGCTTTGGCAACGACATACCCTTTTGCACATTCAACCTGATGAGATAGAGCAAACGTTTAGTGCAAGTTGGTATCCTTGTAGGCTCTAGGATCTAGGCTAAGATCTTTTTCAGTGCCTGAAATTTTTTATCAGGACCCCCTTCCCCGAGAACTCCTTCCCCTACGCTTAAATCGAATTTTACAGAAAATGCGATGCGTCATAACCCAATTTGTTTTCTTCTTTTATATATTACTTGTCCTGCAGAAAGTTTAGCAGAGTTCTTTTATTATTACTTTTTTTCCATTTCTTTTGATTCCATTTTGTATTGTAAAAAGTACCAGAATTTTTATGATTTCAGGGCTTTTTTTCGGTCCCTATGTGCAATTTGTAATTTAAAAGAACTTTATAAAATTGTCTGATTCTTTCGAACAATTTATTTTTGAAAAGTTCTCAAATTTTTGAAATGATTTTTTTTTTTGAAATCGCGCAACTTTTTCTGAACCTTTCAGACCAAAATTTTAAGAAGAGAAAAAGTGGTATGTGTGAATTTTAGGCAGTACAGCGCGGACGCAATGCGCCAAATTTAAAATTTTGTAGCCCAACGGGGGAGGCGCAGTGTTTCTGAAAAAGGTTCATTGAGATCGAAAATTTGTCCGATGAAGTAGGCAGGCATAAGATAGGCATTATGTAGGCATGTAGGTCGGCAGAATTGAGCTAGGCCCGTAGGCAAGCAGAGCTTATCTAGGCATATAAGCAAATCGGCGTACCCACAAGGTAGGCACAAAATCAGGTATGTAGATGAGCACAAGGCATGATGTTGACGCGTAGGCAAGCTGGCATAAAATAGGCAGGTAGGCACAAAAGTGGACCCACAGGCAGGCAGGTAGGCACCCAGGAAAACATGAAGTAGACTTAGTTACTCGTAAAATAGGCACGAAGGCAGGCGGACTTAGACAATTGTCCATCTCCCAAACCTCCAAAACATATCAATTACCCAGACAATATTTGCGAAACCACTTGATTTTTTGGTAATCACTTTCTCTCTCTCTCTGAGTCTCTATATCTCTTCAATTTCTCCAATCATCTTTTCGATCTCTCTTCAAAATGACCACAGCATACAAACCACGAATCATCGTCGGCTTAGAACCCTCATTGGCAAACATGGGGTCACAGTAATCCGTCCAAATATGGACACAGTCCATTTGCATTTTTCTCACTACAGTTTCTCATATACCTAGTTCTCTCCCTCACCCACCCTCACCTCGCCCAGAAATTGATCCGATTTGTGCGCGAAATTTAACACCCTCACATCGATACCCCCAAAAAATTTTGCATAGTGATGTGATGTACTTATAAAAAAGAGATTGTGGTACTGAAATGTTGTCATTTCGTTTTTTTTTTCGGTGCTCTTTCTGTGTTGACAGAAACCAATTGAAAATGTATTCGAATTCTTGAAATACAATTGAATTTTATATTTAGTTCCTTTCGGAGGAACGGGTTCTCTGTTTTTTTTTCCTTGAATAACCAGAGCCTGGAAGGGAAGGCAGGCATATATACCTACCTTTTGAATTTAGTGAAGGCTTGCTCTTCGGACAATTTTATGTCGCATTTTCTGTCACCAAGGAGTTTCTTAACAATAAAGAGAAGTTGAAACTTTTCCCTTTTTTTGGAATTTTGAAAAATTGATTTATTTTAATTTCTAATTTACGAAAAATACCCGGGAATCTGTAGTTTTACCAAAAATGTTTGTTTTTTTCAAGAAAAAACACGAAATTTTTTAAAAACATATTAAAACAGGCATGAGGCAGGCGCATAGGTAGGTACTCAGTCTGGCAGTTGCGTAGGCAACCAGGCATGAAATAGGCAGGTAGGCATGTAGGCAGGCATAGGTTGATCATAAGTTAGTCAAGCACATTGGTAGGCACTTAACCTGACAGGCGCATATGCAACGAGGCATAAGTTAGGCAGGTAGGTATGTAGGCAGGCATAAGTTGTTTAGGCACGAATATAGTAGGTAGGCGAGGGGTAGACGTAAGGTAGCTTAAATATGTACATGGGCAAGTGGAGGTTTTTGCAGGTTGAATAAAACCCCTAAAAATAATATCAACAACATTTTTGGCTCCTTTTTTTTAAATTTTACTGTAATTTAAGGTAATTGCAAAGTGAGCCAAAAATGGTGTCAATTCCTTTTGATATACTATTCCTGAAAAAGCATAAAGTATTGTCAATTTACATTCTGGTGACCACAAATCTCTCCCCCCACGCAATGCCATCTTCAGAATCTTAATCCAATTTAATTCCTCGAAAAACTTTCAACAAATGATTTTTTTCCCACCGTCAACTTTCCAACAACTCCTACACGTTCCCATCATCATTATCCTCGTCCCCCCCCCCAACATAAGTTTTTACCAGAAAAAGAGTCCACTACCACCGCCGCCGCCCGCCAAAAAATTTTCTCACTTTTTGATGCATGGGGAAGGCTTGGGGAGAAAATGGAGGTTGAGTGCCGCCGGAGCCTCCACTCATTCACTCTCTGTGGAGCCCCTCGGTGCTCTTTTCTCTTTTCAAGCGCTTGCCGGCGCCCATCGCTTTTCTCGGTTTTGTGGTGGTCCTGTCCTTCTTCTTCTTCTTCTTCTCTCTACTCTTCCTTTTTCTTTTCTCTTTCAACTGCATTTTGTCCCCCGTCCGCTCCTCTCCTGCCAGCTTCACCTCTCTTGCTCTCTCTCTCTCTCTCTTGTCATTTTGCCATTTTACACTACTACTCAACTCGAATGATATGAAGGTCCCTTTAGTTTACAATTTTGCTGTTATCTGATAACTTTGACTCACTTACTTTTATATAGTTTCAATTTATTCAGTTACTAACTTTTATACACGTGGTGTCAGTGAGGGTCTCATTTCGGTTTGATCTACGTAGATCAACAAAAAATGCGGGTTAAAAACGTGCTGACGTCACAATTTTTCAGGGAAAATATTCCCGCAATTTTTGTAGATCAAACCGTAATGGGACAGCCTGGCACCACGAATCTACGAGAAAATTGATAGACAACAATAGCCAAGATATACCGTGGCGCCTATTATTGATTTATCTTGACGAGTCTTGCCGTTTTCGTATTTTTCTTAAACATTTCGAACAGAAAACTCCAGTATCATTTTTTTCCAAATTTTCATAGCCTGCTCTATTTTTCACAATTTCGAAACTTTGCCAATCTTCATCGCCCGGCTAACATAGTGCATCGTTTGCCTACCAATTAAGGTGGGGGAGTACAGCCTGCAAATGACATCACTCTCAAGTACTCAAGTATTTCTTAATTTTATTCAAATCAGCTGTCAAATGCGGGTAGCTTTAGGGCCAGAAAATGTTGTGGTAGATATGATCTGACATTTTTGACATATCCTACCTGACTAGGGAATACATTACCTATTGGGTGGCGTTTTGAAACGAATGTGGTGTCATTGAATAGCTGATTTTATGTACTTCTCGAACATAAAAGACAATTTTTGCCGCCGACATCTAGAACTTGAGATATTTGCGTCCAAAGTTTAGTGCTGATTTCAGTTGATTTTCTACACTAACCCAATACTTTTTAACAGTTCAAAATCACCGTTTTATGGCCGAATAGTGTGTGACTTCGTCTCATGAGCAGTAAGTAGGCTGTGGGTTCGATTCCAATGCAGGGTTTAAATTTTTGCATTTTTTAAATTATTTATTTCCAGAACGAAAAACAAGTTTTAAACAGTTTTTAGAGCTTTTCAAAACTATTTTTCACTTCTCAACTAAACCACAATTGCCCTGGAAACTTTTCAGAAATTTTTATTTTGTTGAAAATTTTCACTTTTTTCTCCACCAAAACCGTTGGGAAAATTTGGCACAAAACTTTTTTTTGAAAAATTTTTTCAAAACGTACCAAATCTTGTAGAACATCATCAGTTTGCTATTTTCTATAATTTTCAATGTTCAAGTCCTTTTTTCTGATGCTTTATTGATATTTTTTACCAAATCAATGACTGTGCAAAACATCTTGTCTTTGAAGCTATGCAGCTCCGCTGAAAAAAATCTCACAAAAAAGTGATCAACTAAAAAGTTGTTGATTTTGACTTTATCTACAACTTTTTAGTTGAACACTTTTTCAAAAAAAAATTGCTTGCCGAGATATAGAGGTTATACTTTCAAGAATATTCTAAAAATGAGTAGATCGTTTTCAAACGTTTCCAGCTTCCATAGACTAGTTAGTTATGCTAAACAATTAGATTCGCTAGGATTTTTTCTCCAAATCTTTTAAAATCCGATTGCCAACTGCAAAGAATTCTTGCACCTGTTTTTCCATTTCCTTTCATATTTCCATTCTCTTCAATCTTTCAGATTCTTATCATAACATAGCTCCTCTTGCCACTCACAAGATTGTATCTCTAAAGAAAGAAAAACTAAACATTTTTGAGGTCATTTTATAGGTTTCATGGTGTTGCCTCTTTTTTTTTTTTCAATCTGATGTCATTCTTTTGTGTTAGTCTTTTGTAGACGTTTACATATTTATTAAGTACCAGCCGTGGACCGCACCTCCGGCACGGCCCCCGACTTCTGGAGCTGAAAACTAATTTTTCTGAAACTACCGTAATCATACAGTACTCCTAACATACCACTATTGTACCACTACAGTACCCTGACTATATCCCTACACTAACCCAACTCACTATCCCTCCAGAAGCTAAAACTTTGCAGACTACAAAGACTACAAAGACTACAAACTATGGACAAACGGAAAAAGCGCTTTATATATAGTAAATGACAAGTTGTAGTGATAACAAACCCTCGCTCCACCGGCTTCCTTATACAAATCTTTGTATTCAATCGTGGCTTGGCCCCAACCACCACCACCACGACAGCTATAAATCTTGCATCTTTGCCATTTCGCTGTCCCAGTGATTGAAACCAATTACTCAAAGAGATTTGCTCTCGAGATACGCTAGCAAATAGAATAATTCTGAAATTCTGAAATGTCAACGTTGTTGGCACCGGCGCCCTTTTTGATTATATATATACCAGCCGTGGACCGCACCTTCGGCGCGGCCTCCGACTTCTGGGGCTGAAAATTAATTTTTCTGAAACTACCGTAACCCTACAGTATTCCTACCGTACCACTATTGTACCACTACAGTACCCCGACTCTATCCCTACACTAACCCTAACTCACTATCCCTCCAGAAGCCAAAACTTCACAGACTACAAAGACTACATAGACTACAAACTATGGACACACAGAATAAGCGCTTTATATATAGTAAATGATTTTTTAAAGCTTCCTGAGTATAAGCTCAAGCCTACACCTAAGCCTAAACTTAAGCCTAAACCTAAGTCTAGGGCTGGATCAAGGCCTTGGATGCCTATGTATATTCCTATGCCTATGCATATGCCTAAGCCTAAGCCTAAGCCTATGCCTACGCCTAAGCCTAAGCCTAAACAAAAACCTACGCCTATGCCTAAGACTAGGCCTATACTTACGCCCAAAATAGGCCACGCTTTACTGCAAACTCTAAAATGTCATGTTTGGAAGCTTGTGAGACCCTTCTACATCCATTTATATTTCAATTTCGTGCCGCGCAAAAATTCTGTACCGCTCCACCCGGCGTGACAAAAACGAGTTAGATATGTATGTATTTCATTTTGTACACACACATGTTTCGTGGGTGTCAACAACGGATTTTTGCGCGATGGTAGCAAATTTGTCACAAATTTTGGCCTTTTTTTGAAATATTTTATCATTTACCAAGTTATCAGAAAAATCATTCCTGTGCTAAAACATCACGTATTGGTACAAAATGAAGACCGCTCCTAACACGATTAAATGCCATATCAATGAACTTCGTGCGTCACACGCACACACACACACACACACACAATTAGTTAAAATCAAATCGGAACGAGATAGTGAGTGAGTGTAAATTTAGAAAATAATGAATGTAGTTTTCGAAAAGAATTACGAACTAAAACACGTCATTTTGGAAACAGTGGAGGTGAGAGATGAGAGAGAAAGACTAGGTAAACACAGTTTGTTTCGACAGAAATATTGAGGGAAGGCGTCATTTTTCATTTTCGACACTCGGGGGTTCACTGATGTTGAGCAACAACATTCTTTGTTTTTTTTCGCTGGTTTTTAAAAATATGTTTTCGCCGATTTTCCTTCTATTTACTATTACTTCTTTAAAGCGTTGATTTTGAACAAAAACTGTTGGCGCCTGAAAACCACGTGTCTTGATCGGAAATTTTCATTTCCGCCAGTTTGTCGATTTGTCAATTTGCCGGAAATTTTGATTTTCGGCAAATTGCCAATTTGCCGATTTACCGGAAATTTTCATTTCAGCCAGTTTGCCGATTTTTCAATTTGCCGGAAATTTTGATTTTCGGCAAATTGCCAATTTGCCGTTTGCCGGAAATTTTCATTTCAGCCAGTTTGCCGATTTGTCAATTTGCCGATTTGCTGGAAATTTTCATTTCCGTCTGTTTGTCGATTTGTCAATTTGCCGGAAATTTAGATTTTCGGCAAATTGCCAATTTGCCGTTTGCCGGAAATTTTCATTTCAGCCAGTTTGTCGATTTGTCAATTTGCCGGAAATTTTGATTTTCGGCAAATTGCCAATTTGCCGATTTGCCGGAAATTTTCATTTCAGCCAGTTTGCCGATTTTTCAATTTGCCGGAAATTTTGATTTTTGGCAAATTGGCAATTTGCCGATTTGCCGATTTGCCGGAAAATTCGATTTTCGGCAAATTTGTCGATTTGCCGTTTGCCGAACATTAATTTGCCGGAAGTTTTCAGAGGGATTTTTATAAGACGGAAACACTGTGCCTTTTTGAAATTTTTTTCCCGTTTTCTTTAGGTATTTCCATAGAATTTGCTTGCTTTTCAAGATAGATGTAGGAACATTTATAGGATGCGTACAATTTTGCCGATTAAAATTGAAATTCTGAAATTTCCAATAAAATGTTCAAAACCACAAAATTTCCGGCAATAGCCGTTTTCCTCCGGCAATTTGCAGATTTGTCGATTTGCCGAAAAATATCTACTATAGTCTCTAAGGCCGAATTACAGTAAGGCAGGTGTGCCTACAAGTCACTGTAAAAAAATTTGGATACAAAAGTTCAAAAGTCAACAAATATCGAATTTCATGCCACTCATAGAATTGTTGAGTACAACCGTTCTCATAGTATTTTCTCGAGTTCCAACTTGTTTCAACTTTTATCCAGTGTCTAATAGTAAGTCCTAGATCTTATCAGTTTTTACTCGTTAATACATATATCGCATTTTTGGAAAGACTTTACTTTATCGGAAGGTCTCACCACGATATACTGACATTTTTATTGCTTTTAGTTCCAAGTCACAGACTTTCTAGATTTTAGAGCACTTGTTCATTGCACATTTCATCAATGGTATCAAAAGTAACTAGTTAGTTTTCGAGAGGCTACGTTTCAACAAACAATCTTAGATAGCAATTTTGCCATATAGTTCAACAAGAGTTCAAATTGCTGATTTTCAATTTCAAACACTATAGTTATGGCCTAGAAAACCCTAAAACATGTGCCTAGACTCTCCATCACTTTGATCAAAGTTTTATATTTTTTATATTCTGATTCTCCGACGAATCTTTTTTTTTTGATTGCTCATCTAGTCACCTACCATCTGGTAATGATCTAAGCCGTAAATTCGGACGGCATGTGAAACTGATCCGATCTTATTTTCTTCTTCCTTCTTCTTCTTCTTCTTCTTATTTTCCATTGGCACTGCCGTACCCCCATCGAATCTCCGTCTTCCTCATCTTCTCACACGGGGTAAGATACAGAGAGAGAGAAAGAGAGAGGGTCCCCTGGAAATGTGCACTTGTCGAGTAGTATCGGATGTCAGTTGTTGGCCCCTTTATTTCTTCAATTCGTCTGATCATCTGTTCTCTACCAATTTCATATACTCTTTGCACCCTGGCCATCCAGAGATTTCGGTGGACCGCCGGATGGCAGCAGGAATTTTTCGATTTTTCGCAGCGTCTCGGATGTCAATTCATTTTCAGATTTGTCTTTATGTCCTATTTCTTGATCTTCTATCGAACTTTCAAATTCAATTTCCTACAAAAAAAAAGAAAGCTTCTTACTTGTTCTTTCTTCGTTTCTTTCTGACGTTCCCCCATTTAGCACAACCTACCGCCATCTTCTTAAAATGCAAAGTTTGCACTGCCTGCCTCCTCCTCCCCGCCCGCCCGCCAGGCAATTCTTTTTTGAAAAAGCAAATACGACGGACAGACGGCGGGGCCCCGAATTCGAAACTGTCAATGAAAAGTTTTTGGCGCGTTTTGCTGCACCGGAGCAAACTTTTAACTTTTCGCTTAACTCGTTTGCCTGCTCAGCCTAAGCTTTCAATGATATATAGTTCACAGTTTTCTTTGATCTCGATCTCTTGCATTTGAAAACTATATACTGTGAATTTTTTTTTCCACGTCTACGACTTTTAAAGAAGGGCGATTGATTTTTGGGGCGCGTGGCGAGACCATTTCGTATAAATGCGGCCTCTTTTAAAGTCGTATGTAGAAGTGGGAAAAAACACTCAGTAGGCTTTTTTAATGTTACGCTGTGAAAAAAACATGTATCATCTGGAAGAATGTTTAGTAGCAACATTTTAAAAAGACTTGAAAATTTTTTTTCGGTAAAATATGCAGCTTTTCTTACGTTCTAAAAGTTTGTAGCCCAAAATCCATATTCCACAGTTTCTGAGCACGTGATTTTGAATTAAACATTCTTGAAACATTCTCATGGAAACGCGCTCGAATCATGGGTCTCGTTAGGTATTTGCACGTGGTGCCAGACTGTCTCATTTGGGCTTGATCTACTTAGATCATCTCGTTGGCTCTTTAAATTCTTTAATTCTGCCTCAGAATCTTGAATTTCTTGAGCAATAGCTCTATACTTGAAAAAGCCACCAACTTCTTCAGACTTGATAAACGATTTTTCTCTTTCAGAATGCTCGAGCTCATGCATTCTTCTATTAATTTCAGAATCTATCCGTAGAATTTCTTCAGGATCCAGCCTGGAACTAACTTTTGAAAGTATGGAAATGTTGGAAATCTGGAATATTTTGAAAAATTGAAAAAAAAACTGATTTTTTTCCTACTTAATCACTATTCTGAAAATATCTGAAATTTTTTGATCGAGTGGGTCCAAAAATTTCAGAATTTTTTTCCCAGAGCACACGTAGTGTCAGAGTGTCTCATTTCGATTCAATCTACGTAGATCTACAAAAAATGCGGGAGAAGAGTCGCAGAGTTCTCAACTAATTTCGTATGGTTAAGAACATATTGCCGTCTCATTTTTTGGGCTAAAAATTCCCGCATTTCTTGTAGATCACGCTGTTATGGGACATCCTGACACCACGTGAGAACATTCAGTTTTACACTCCTAAACGTCATTAAAATCAGAGAAATTCTGCATAAAAACTCTTGACAAAAAAAAAAAAAACTCTGACATAGATTTCAGTGAAAAAAATCCAGAAAATAACTTTCAGATCATATTTTTAAGCTCTAATTTACAGATTTTTTTTTGTTTTTTGGTGAATGGAGCATTAGCAAAAACCTTTGTCTTTTGGGGAAATATTTTTATTATATTTTTTAAACAAAAACCAATTTGAAAAATAGCAAAAAATCTGAGTTTCAGACTGTGATTTCAGAAACTTTTTCAGGCCGGAAGTTTGTATGACAACTGCTCCGTTTTGAAATTTAGAGGTAGGCCACTTACGTCGTAAAATTTTCAGAAAAGTTTTCTGTGAGTCCTTTGAGCTTTTCCAGAGCAAATCGCAGTCTGCAGCTTGCCTCTGGTTGGCCAGAATATTGAATTAAAGCTTTTTCCAGTGAAAATATAATATCTTCAGCCCGTTTCTCTTGAAATTCGAATTTTCTTCTTCTCAATTTAACCTTTTCTTTTGTCATTTCCTCGATTTCCGATACAAAATTCTTCTTGTAAGAGTCCAACTGACATTCATGAAATTCCGGTGTTCTCCAATTTTTAAATCCTTCCTTGCAATTGAAAATTTGTATTTCAACATTTTCAAAATATTCTACGATTTCCTCGAGTCCAGTTTTGCTGTGAGAAATGAAAGAGGAAATTGTTAGAAGTAACGCGATATCTTCCAAGTTCTCGAGCATATCAATCGGAGCCAACTCATGCTCTTTGTGCTCCAAAACACCACAACTTAAACAGATGATTGAAAGGTCTTTTCTCAGTGGGACCGCAATCCATTTCCCATTGTTTGAAGGTTGTTTTAGGATATCTTGAGATTGAGCACAGGTTATACAAAACTGAAGATTTTCAGAGACTTCCTTGCAGCTTGAGCAGTTTCTCTGGAATTTATATTAAAAAAAGGTTGGTTGGAAAATCAAAAATTTTAGATTTCTCGAATCTTTACTGGATATCCCTACTTTCAGATAATTAAAAGTTGATCCGAAATCGTTTAAGTAGTCATTTTCCATCAGAAAAAAATATTAAAAAATTACAGAAGTCGTTTTTCCTCTTCAGAAAGTCTGAAAAAAATTCCGGAATGCTTAAAAACAGGACTTTAAAAGTTTTTGAAAATATACAAATTATGAGAATTTTGAGGGGGTTTATGAGAATTTTGAGGTATTTTCAAGAGATTTTTTCATTTAAAAAATCTTAAACAATTTCTTATGAGTCAAGCCTGACTTTGATGAACAATTTGAGAAACTTTCGAAAAATGTTCAGTCGACAAAGAAATCAGAAAACAATTTTTGGCAAAAAGAACTCACAATCTTGGTTCCAGAACCTTCGAAATCTTTCTCCAATTTATTTTTTATAAGTTGATGATTTTGCAAAGCTGTACAATTGCTGATGATATTCCCAAAAGCTTCTGGGTTTTCACAAATTGGACAAGAATTTGGTGATTCTAGACCAGTTGCGCATAAAATGCAAATCGAGTGTAGGCAGGCACCGAGAACAGGGACAAGAATCGCTTCGTCATCAGGTTTTGTGATGGATTCTAAAAATTTTTTAAATTTCGAACCTCCGATTTATTTTTTATTTTTTTCTTTTTCACAAATGTCTATTTTAGATTTTTCTGAAAATCAAGAATTAGGGACCGTTTCCAAAAACTTTAATTTTTTAAATAACTTCTTTTGAAAAATGAGAAAATTCTACACAAAACTAAATAAAAGTAGACATCAGCTTTGCCAAGAATAAGGATAAAATAAGTACTTTCCTTTTTTAGACACGCCTGCCTACCGCCTATACGTGCCTACGTGAAAGGTTAAAAAATCAACAAATTTCAATGTTAATTCTAAATCTTACCATAAAGCTTTCCACATTGAAAGCACAATAGCTCGCTTAACTTTTCCAGATTCATTTTTTAGAGAAACGGACAATATCAGGTATGTAAGCACACACAAAAACTACACCAAAGAAAAAATGTTAGGTACTGATAACAGAAACACATATAACATATTATTGTGTGCAAATACAAGTGAAACGCGCTAGCATAAAAAATAATGCCTGCCTCGTGCCTATAGGCATGCCTACTCTCTGCCTACTGAAACCCAGAGAACCAGAAAATGTCGGCCGCTTCCTAACGAAGAAACTTTCAAATTAAAGTAGTTCATTAAAAAAATCTAATTTTATATCTAACTTTGTACCCGAATTTCACAATTTTTTGCAACTAGCAATTTTGTAACCAGCAATTTAATTTAATATTTTTCCTGAAAAAACGAGGTAATTGGCGGTTAGCATGACGTGTATAAAATGTGTACCACGTCTTTTCCACGGGTGGGCGGCAAACGATTTTTTCGGCAAATGGGCAAAATGCCGGAATTGAAAATTTCCGGCAAATCGGCAAACCGGCAAGTTACTAATTTGCCGAATTTGCCGGTTTTGTATTTTTTTTTTTGGAAAAATTGTTCATACATTCATTTTGAAAATGTAAGAAATTTCTATGAAAATATACCCAGTTTTAAGTGTTTCCGTTTCTCCGGCAAACGGCAAATCGGCAATTTGGCAAAAATCCAAATTTTCGGCAAACCGGCAATTTGCCGAATTTATAGCCGAACTTGTCGACAACAATTGCCGCACACTCCTGGTTGATCTTCACGTGGTGTCAGGTTGTCCTATAACAGTTTGATCTACAAAAAATGCGGGAATTTTTTTCCAAAAAAAATCAGTTGAGAAGTCTGCGTTTGAAATCCCGCATTTTTTTGTAGATCACAACGAAATGGGGCATTCTGACACCACGTGGATCTTCCGAATCCTCTACGGACCAATCAGCATTGCACATGGGCATCGCAAACGTTGCTGATTGGTCGGAACCGTTTTGATCTACCAGCTCCAAAAATTGAATAAAACCAAGTATTTGGCAACACGAATTCGAATTCATTGACATCTCCGAAAGAAAACCAAAAATTTTAGACAAAGAACTAGGAAGTGAAAAAATCGAGGAACAACGCGGAACACAGTCGCCAATTGGGATTTGGATCATTTTTATCATAGCTATCAGGAATGTCGGGACCACAGATAATATGGATGAGAAGAAAAAGACGAGAATTGGGTTGGTGGAGGAAGAGATCGGTGGTGGTGGTGATGGTGGCAAGGAGCGCCCGTTTACTGATGACGTCATTGTAATGGGGTCAGTAGTCGTTGTAGGATCGCTGAAAATTTGGAATTTTGAAAATCGGGGTTTTTTCGGTATTCTATTCATGCCTACTTCATGCCTACGCGCCTAAGTACCTAAGTACAAGTACCTTTCAGTGCCGACATAGCTAAATTGTGGCTATCTTTTGGTGCCTACACACCTATTTTATGAGTTTATAGGTTCCTGCCTATTGGTGCCTATAGTTTTTTGGAATTCTAGGCACGCCTACTTCATGCCTACGCGCCTAAGTACCTTTTAGTGCAGACATTACTAAATTGTGGCTACCTTTTAATGCCTGCATACCTATTTTGTGCCTGTATAGGCCCCTGCTTTTTGGTGACTATAAACCGACCCAATAATTGTTTTGGTGTGCGCTGCTTGCGTACTACCTAATGCCTACCTACACGCCTAAATTTCGCGCACATGTCTTTTGTGCCTATTCCATGCCTACACGTTTGCCTACCGCCTGCCAAAATTACTGCCTATTTGCCTACATCTATCTCATGTCAATATGAATTTTCGCCCACGCACTTGCTTTGTACCTACCTACCTACAAGCCTCTTGGCGCCTACAACGGTAAGATCACCCGAACAGAATTTCTGGTAGGCAGGCGCAGCTAGAAACCTGCCTGCCTACTAAATTTAAACTGCGTCAACACATTTACTTTACTAGGTATTTTTATTTGATTTTCAAAGAAAATACCCTCTTCTACATCATCAAAGTTATTAATTCTTATTAATTTGCATAATGTCTAGTGAGAAAAAACATCATAGATTTACGTACCTTAACAAAATTCGGCTCAGCCATCGCATGTCGCCAGTCTCTCGACACAAAACCGGGCCGAAATCCACCTCGTCCACTGACCAACGCACCGCCGGACGGGTTCATTTTGCTCACCCATTTCGCACTTCGAAGGAAGAAATCTGGAGGTTTTAGCTTTCAGATTTTACATAATTTTTAGATTTTTTTACGTTAAAATTCAGAACTTTTAGCCCATTTTTCTAGGAATTCGCTGGAAAGTTTTTAAAAAAAGCGCTAGAAAGCTGCTTTAAAAAGTTGCAGAAGTAATCTAGAAAGTTGGAGACTTGTGATAGAATGCTAGAGATAATCGCTAGAAAGTTGCAGAAAATTGCTAGAAAACTGAAAACCTTGGCTAGAAAGTTGTTGGAAAAGTTCTCTAGACATTCAGGAACTTGCACCAGAAAGTTGGAAACCTACGCTAAAAAGCTGCGAAAGTGCTCTAGAAAGTTGGAAACCTGCTATAGAAAGTATGAGAAAAGCGCTAGAAAGTTGAAAATCTGCGCTAAACAGTTGTAGAAGTGCTCTAGAAACTTGGAGAAGTTTGCTAGAAAGTTGAAAACCTTAGCTAGAAAATTAGAAACTTGCACCAAAAAGTTGCAGAAGAGCTCTAGAAACTTGGAAATTTTTAGTTCGGTTTTAATTTCATATTTTTTTGTGTTAAAAAATTCAGCACTTTTAGCGCAATTTTTCCATAAAATTCGAAAAAAACGTTTGAGAAAAGTGCTAGAAAGTTGAAAATCTGCGCTAACAGTTGCAGAAATTTGCTAGAAACTTGGAGAAGTTTTCTAGAAATTTAGAAACTCGCACCAGAAAGTTGGAAACCTAAGCTAAAAATCTGCGAAAGTGCTCTAGAAAGTTGGAAAAAATGCGCAAAGAAGTCGACAACGTTCGCCGAGAAATTTTCAAATTTTAATTTTTTCACGTGATTCAGAATCACCTTCAGTATTTTCCCCGGACGGTTGAAATTCTAAATTGTCCATGCGCCGTTGACGTTGTAAAAACCGACGAGCGGCCGGGTCTGAAAACCAAAAAAGCAAAACAAATGTGTGCATTTTTGGAAATCAGGTGTCAAAAGAAAACCGACATGGACATTTTGCAGAAGACAGGGGACACGTGGTGCCAAATCACGTTTTGATCTACAAAAAATGCGGGCATTTTTTGCACAAAAAATATGTGACTTCAGCACGTTCTTACCCATACGAAATCAGATGAGATGTCTGCGTCTGAACTCCCGCATTTTTTGTAGATCAACGTAGATCAAGCCGAAACAAGACGAAAATTGACACATGGTAAACGACTCCCAGACACCCCCCGAAAAAGTGAATTCGACAACACTTTTTGCAAGAGGGAAAAATCAATAAAAAATATGAGCAAAAATAACGTGAGGCCTCTTACCATTTGCAGACACATTTCCGAATGAGCACACCATTAAAAGCACAATGAGCAGGGAGAAAATTGAAGATTTCAGCATTTTTCAGCTTTCGCTTTGTTACCTGAAATTTTTTTTCGTTGTTGGATTTTTAAGATTTACGTAGAAAAATTATTGAACCCGAGGAAAAAAGGGGAAAAACACGAATCTCAGGGGGAAAATGCAAATACGTAATTTATGCCGATTTTAGACGACGTAGTAGGTCAGCGGCGGCGGCGAGGGGATCCTGTCAAAATCAGGCTCGGCTAGAAATTTTGGGTGGGGAGGAAATTGTGAAATGGCGCGCGCACACATATGGAATTGGCATAGTACTTGTGGGAGAATTACTAATTGATTTGATGGGTAGGTAGATGGGCAGGTAGGTAGTTAGGTAGGTAAGTAGGTAGATAGGTAGGTAGGTAGGTAGGTAGGTAGGTAGGTAGGTAGGTAGGTAGGTAGGTAGGTAGGTAGTAGGTAGGTAGTTAGGTAGGTAGTTAAGTAGGTAGTTAGGTAGTCAGGTAGTTAGGTAGTTAGATAGGCAGGTAGTCAGGTAGGTAGGTAGGTAGGTAGGTAGGTAGGTAGGTAGTAGGTAGGTAGTTAGGTAGGTAGTTAGGTAGTTAGGTAGCTAGGTAGGTAGGTAGTTAGGTAGGTAGGTAGGTAGGTAGGTGGTAGGTAGGTAGGTAGGTAGGTAGCAGGGATGATGCCAAATAAAATTTCGACCAAAAAAGAACAAAAAACAATTTGTTCTATTTTTTCCATCACACGAACTAAAACAGTTTTGAAAACAATATTTTTTGCTATTTTGGCCCAAAAAACCAAAAACAAAATAAAAAAAAACGACAGGCGTGGCAGGTAGGTAGGTAGGTAGGTAGGTAGTTACAAAATATAATTTTGTGAAAAAAAGCGCAATGAAAATGATAAAGCCAAATGCCTACCTTGCCTACTTTGCCTGCCTTGCCTACCTTGCCTACTGTGCCTATTTTGCCTAAATTTCCTGATTTGTCTTTTCTTTTACCTAATAATGCCTGCCTAACTTCTACCTACATGCCTGACTATCTACTCACGTAGCTATAGGCAAATAGGCGAAAGGCAGGCGGGCGGTAGGCAGCCGTACCTACCTAGGTTCTCTGATTTTTTTGGTTCCCACAAGTGAAAATTTAATTTTAGACACTGCAAAATTGTTCTGCGCCCGTTCCTTCAATTTACTAGCGCCTCCGGTAATTTAATCCTCCAGGTGGTCTAGAAAACAATGGGGGGGGGGGTCAACCGGAAGTATTGTAAATGGCTCAATAGAAAAAATTTGGTGTATTCTGGAAATTACAGCAAAATTTAACTAAAAAGTTCTGAAAAAGAGCCGATTCGCTTTTCGAAAATAGAAAATTAGAAGTTCATAGACACTATTAAATTTCGAATTCCAAGGGTATGAAAAATATACTTTTCAGTAAACAAATTCAGATTCCCTTTCTCAAAAAGAATAGAATATTGAACGAGTTATATGTGAACATCAAATTTAAGCAACCGAAGATTTGAGTTTTTTTTTTTGAAATTTTTGATCTGGAAGTTTTTCAAGACTTCTACGGGGTGCAGTTTGGAAGATTTGGGATAGTTTTTGAAAATATTTGAAAAGTGTAGATTCACGAGACATTTGTGTAGAAATACGGGGGTATTTGTAGATTTACAAAAGTCAATTGTAGATTTACTGAGGATGTAAATTTACGGCATCATATGTAGATTTACGATGACATTTTGTAGAGATACCGGAGTTACTTGTAAATTTACAGAAGTTAAATGTAAATTTAAAAAAAAAAGTGTATTTACGAGATCTTGTGTAGATTTACGAGATCGTATGTAGATTTACGAGATAGTATGTAGATTTACGATATTATATGTAGATTTACGAGATCGTTTGTAGATTTACGAGATTGTATATAGATTTACGAGATCGTTTGTAGATTTACGAGATCGTTTGTAGATTTACGAGATCGTATGTAGATTTACGAGATAGCATGTAGATTTACGAGATCGTTTGTAGATTTACGAGATCGTATGTAGATTTACGGGACCTCATATGAATTTACGATGACCTCCTGTAGGGACACTTGTAGATTTACAGATGTTAAATGTAAATTTTCAGAATTTATATGTGGATTTACGATACCTTGTGTAGATTTACGAGATCGTATGTAGAATTACCAGATGTTATGTAGATTTACTAAATCTTATATAGATTTACTAGATCTTATGTAGATTTACGGTACCTTATGTAAATTTACGATTTTTAAATTTACGAGTTATAGATTTACAGAAGTGAAGGGTAAATGTACAAAACATGTATGTAGATTTACGGGTGATTATGTAGATTTACGAGATTGTATATGTAGATTTACTAGATGTTATGTAGGTTTAGTGATCTTATGTAAATTTACGATAACGTCCTGTAGGGTCAGTTGTAGATTTACAGAAGTTAAGGGTAAATGAACGAAACATGTATGTAGGTTTACGGGTGATTGTGTAGATTTACGAGATTGTATATGTAGATTTACTAGATGTTATGTAGATTTACGATGACCTCCTGTAGGGCCACTTGTAGATTTACAGATGTTAAATGTAAATTTACAAAAATTATATGTGGATTTACGGGATCTTGTGTAGATTCACGAGATCGTATGTAGGTATACGAAAAAAAAATTTTTTAAAAGAAAACTAGTAAACAAAAACAAAAAATAGATCTAGTAATGGAAATCATGCTCGAAATTTAATCCACAAAAGCAGTAAAACACTGAAAGGAAAATACTTGCAGATACTTTCCCAGAAGCTTTTTATGTACATCCAGATTTTGGGAGGAAGGCGTGTAAACCTGGGCGGAGTTTACCCAAGTGGGGGAGGCATGGAGGGAGGTGACGAAAAAAAAGAAGATATGAAGAATTTGGTGGGGGTGGAGAAAAATGGGAGTGACGCACATTTTTTTTGGTCAAAATTTGAAATGGAACCTTTTTTTGCATAAATTGACAAGGATTTTTGGTCATAAATAATGGTAGATCAAAAATAGATTTTAGCCATTCAAAAAACATGGAAATCCACGAAGTGAGCAAAATGTGTTGTCAATTTACGTTCACAGATTTGCAGGTTCTTATAGCTTCGAACGCGGTTTTTTTTTTAATTTTGATAATTTCAAGCATTGTATGTGTTAGACAAGGGTTCTGGGAGATTTTAGGAACTTTTAATTTTTGAAAAAAAAAGTTTAAAAAAAAAGAAAAAATTTTTGTGAAAAAATTTATAATTTTTTTCAGAAATTAAAGGTGGATGGTTCCAAAATAACCGAATATCAAATAAAACTTTTCAAACATTTTTTGAAATTTTTTTATTTTCTGTCAAAAAGTGATAATTACTCAGTTTTCGCCACTCTAAATTTTGGAAGTCGACTAAAAAAAATTTTTTTTTTTTTTTGCATTTTTTATTCTTAAATTTTGTTTTAATTAATTGTATTAAAACATTATAGAGGTCAAAACATCTGGATTTCCTAAAAAAACTCATATTTTTAAAAATTTTGTCAGTTTGGCAAACTTTGACCGAAAATTATGAAAAATCTGAAGTTTTTTGGAGTGTTTTATTAGGTTACAGTTACAGTTTAGTTTTGCAAGTTAAAAAATAATTGCTGGATAAAATCGAATTAACACTTTAGAAGCCGTTTGGCAATTTTTTTCCTTTTCGAGTAATATTTTTGGAAATTTTTAACTTTTTGAAATAATTTAGATTTTTGGGTTAAAAATTTAACTTTTTTGAAAAATGAAAAATTTTCCACTCTTCAGAGTAAAAAAATTTTTTTTAAAATAAAATTCTGAGATTATTTGAATAAAAAAACATTTTAAAAATAAAAAAAAATTATATTCGACAAGAAAAAAAAAACTTACGCTCTGGATTTTTGTTTTGGGAAACAAATTCCAAAAAGCTTCCAAAATATTATTCGACTCCTAAAAATTGTAAAAATTATCAGCTACCTACAAAAATTCCCTTCTAGACCATTTTTACGAGACTTGAACATGCATAGTTGCAAAAACTAACGTATTGAATTTTTTGTGCAAATCTATTCAAAGAACATGTTTTGTTTTGAACGGTAAACTGACTTTCATTTTAGACGCCCTGATGGGGGCACATATTCCTAAACTCTGGTAAACATCCAGGGAACCCACGTGTGAGTGACGTCATCTAAACATTTCTACGTCATCACAACTTGGCACATTTGAACAAGAAACGTACTAAACTCTTCCGGGGTGTTTTAGTATTGTTTAATGCCCCTAGACACACACACACACACACACACACACAACAAAAGGGAAATTGACGAGGAGTTGGATTAAGTGTGTAGGTGATGTCGGCGAAAATGATGATGATGATAGGGTCTCGGACATATGAACATTTGGTGTTCCGATTCTATAACATTTGATTTGTTTTTTTTGTTCAAATGTGTCTGGATTTATTAATAGGTGCAACTGAATTTCATGTTGTTCGAAAAACAATTATTTTTGCGACATTTCAAATTGTCAAAATTAAGTAAGTTCTACTTTGAAGACAGTTATAGCAGCTGACATCATGCGGGACTAATTTTGATTATATGTGGGTCTCGTCACAAACTGCCAAAACTTTTGAAGACTCGGTGTTCCCAGTTTTAAAATTTAGTTTTTTGTTTTTTTATTTTTTATTTTTTATTGTGTCCAAATTTTAATAGAAACATACGTAACCAATAAAATCTACTTTCAATTTAAAAATTCAAAGTACAGTACAGGAACTTGCAACAATTTTTGCTTGAAGCTCAAATGGGTATAACTTTGAGAGTAAAAAAAATAGCAAAAAATTTTCAACTAACAAAGTATAGCTCGATTTTTTCTCTATATTTTTGAAATTTAAAACATTTTGCTAGCTCCTTTCCGGAAAAAGTTAGAGCGGTAGACATCTTGCGGGTCGGTTTATAAGTAGTATCTAAACTTAAAAAATAAAGATGGAAGCTGATGGAAAATTCAGGCATCAAAAACAAATTTTTCGAATGATTTCCAAATCTCTAAGGACCATCAGGTTGACTATGATATAATTTTGAATCAAAAATTAAACCTATCGGACTTTCAAACTTATGAAGTTTCCTAGAAAAAACTTGAACTTGGCGGAAAATGAACACCAGTCTAAATTAAAACCGAACGCAATTTTAAATGAGAATTATTGCCAGGAAAAGCATAAATAGGAAACAAACGCCCCAATAACTAGAATTAGTTTTTCCAGTTTTCGGAATCACTGGTGAAATTGGGCGAAAACTTACTGTAAGTGTAACTGAATTTATAGTCTAAAAATAAGCTAGGGGTCAACAATAGTCTAAACAACAACAAAAAAATTAAATTTACAAGTTCTTAATTTTAAAAATTTAAAGCTTTTTCTTAAACCATTTTTTTTTGAAAACTCATTTGCGGAAAAATTTTTATTTTAGTTTAAAATTTTTATCGTTAAATTTTTTTTAATTTAAAAATTAATGAGTTTTTGCCAAAATTGCTAAAAAATGTTTTAAAATAATATTTTGAATTTTCAAATGTTCCTACAAATATTGTTGAACATTTGAAATTTTAACTTTTCACTGAAAATGTTGTAACATCTAGAATTGAATTTTCCAAAAAAAAATGTATTGAACTTTAATTTCCCGCTTTTTTTAACATCTTTGAAAAATTAATATTTGAACTTCCTGCCGCAATTTTTTTTAATTTTAAAATTGGAACTTCACAATAAATGTAAATATACATTTTGAAAATACCGCCAAAATGCTTAAAGTTTTAAAATTTAAATAAAAAACTGCAGTTTTAGCACATAAATAGTAATATTGAAGAACATGTGTAAACTATATATGAGAGAAGTTAAAAAAAAAGTCAAATATGGAAAACAAATCCTATGATTTTGGAACATTAAATCCAACTTGTTAATATAAATTGATCATTGCGGAATAGATTTCATTTTATAGTCATTCGTTTTTCAGTTACTTGGAACAACAACCCCAATTTCTGTAAACCAATGTTTAATCGAGTGACGAATGAAAAATTCTCGAAATAGAAAAAAAAGAAACGTCTAGACTTTATTGCGCTACTATTATTTCAAAACGGTTGATCACCAAATTTATATTTGATTTGATATTTGATAGAGTATGCGGTCAGAAAATATTATATCAAAAAAGCAGAAATTCTTCCCTTGGCACTTACCTCATACCTACCTCATACCTGGGTGCCTGCTTTATAGCTAGGTGAATACCTCATACCTAGCTACCTACCTCATACCTGGGTGCCTGCTTTATAGCTAGGTGCCTATCTCATACCTAGGTGCCTACCTCATACCTAGGTGCCTACCTTATACCTACGTGACCAAATGCCTGTATCGTGCCTTGCTACGTGTCTAGGTATTTGACCATGTCTTCATGCCTACCTACGTGCCTGGCCCTGTAGGCACAAGACAGGCTGATATGCATAAAATTTGTAACCAGAATACCTGTTATTTTGCAAAATAATAATTACAAGATTTATCCTAGATTATGATAAGGAAATTTCTGAGAAAACGTTCAAAAAGTGATGGTATTTATTTTTCAAATGTTAACTCCAGATTATATAAAATCACCAAAATAAAATAAAATTTACCGTGAATTGACAAAAACTATTGCTCATACGTATCTTGTAAATCTACATGGGAACCCGTAAACCCACATTAAGCCCCGTATTTCTACACAAGGTCATCGTAAATCTACACAAGACTACGGTAAATCTACACAACATACCGTAAATCTACATTTGACTCCCGTATTTCTACAAGAGGCCCGTCTTAATTCAATATAAAACACCACAAATTGGCCTAAACTTTTCAGAGTTTTCATCATTCAAAAAAAAAGCAAAAAGTGTCGTCAATTTACATGTTGGTCAGAATAATCTCTAAACCTTTCAAGAAAACGTGTAAATCTATAAACTTTATAATGTACACCTCCACCCCCATATATACACACACACACACACACACACACACAAATATATCATATTTCAACGCCTAATTTGGTAATTTCCGTCCAATTTTGCGTGTTGATTGTTCTCTGCACAAACACGAACCGACAAAGATTATTACGTTTTTATCCGATTTGTGACGGCTCGCGAGGGGCTCTTTTTGCACAATTTGGGTGTTATGTGCTCCGGATATGTGGTGATCAGCGGAGCTATGTTCAAAGATTGGGGGTGTTAAATTGCACCGGGGTTTGAGGTAGGCATCTAGGTATGAGGTAGGCGTCTAGATATGAGGTACGTAGCTAGGTATGAGGTATTCACCTAGCTATGAGGTAAGCACCTAGGTACGAGAAAGGTATGAGGTAAGTGCCAAGGGAAGAATTTCTGCTTTTTTGATATAATATTTTCTGACCGCATACTCTATCAAATATCAAATCAAATATAAATTTGGTGATCAACCGTTTTAAAATAATAGTAGCGCAATAAAGTCTAGACGTTTCTTTTTTTTCTATTTCGAGAATTTTTCATTAAACTGGGATTTAAGTAGGCACCTAGGTAGGAGATAGGCACCGAGGTATGGGCTAAGCGTCTAGGTATGAAGCAGAAACTCAGGTTTGAAGTATGCAAAGTAGGCAGCTAGATGTGAGGTAGGCACCTAAGTATGAGGTAGGCACTTAGGTGTGAAGTAGACACTTAGATTTGGAGTAGGCAGTTAGATGTAAGGAAGGAACCTAGGTATGAGGTAGGCACCTAGGTACGAGGTAGGCACCTAGGTATAAGGCAGGCAATTATGGAAGGTAATTGGTAACTAGGTATGAGGTAGGCACCCATTAATAATGTGGACATCTAGGATTTAAGTAGGCACTCAGGTATGCGGCAGGCGCCTAGGTATGAAGAAGACACTTAGGTTTGAAGTAGGCAGCTAGATGTGAGGCAGGCACCTAGGTACGAGGCAGCCGGCTAGATATGAGGTAAGCACCTAGGTTTGATGTAGGCACCTAAGCACCACCGTAGGTTGGCAGCTAGGTAGGAGGCAGACACCTGACATAGGTATGATGTAGACACCTAGGTACAAGATATGCAACAAAGAGGTAGGCCTCATCCTAGTTATAAGGCAGGCGCCTAGGCATGAACACATGAAGACGTGCCTACCTATTATGAAGTTTTTAGTAATTTGAAATAATACAAATCTCACACTAACACGCATTATTTTCATATTCAAAGTTTCCCCGCATCATTGAACACCCCCACGTTCCGAGTAAAATGTCATGTCTGGTCACCTTAGAACCCCAAAAGTGGCGTCACCACCATGTCATCAGTCCAAAATGTGTTCTAGAAGACCGGCCGGATCTATCACGAGCCATTTCCACCCCGCCTCATCGCCCACAAGTTTTGCAACAGAAAGTCGAAAACACGGGTAAATTTGTTTTTGTTTCAACACACCATCTTTTCTGGGAATATCTATTATTGGCTCAGAAGAAAACGAAATGTGAAAAGTGGGGGGAAAATGACGTGCAAGAAAGAAAAAACAATTTGATTTTTAATACAAAACTAATTAGAGCCGCCGCTGAACTGACACAAAATGGAAATAAATCTGAAAGCAACAAGTGTCCGAAGATCATGGACCATTTTTGGAATTTCGAGAAAACGCGCCTGACTGCATGCCTACATGCCTACATGCCTACATGCCTACATGCCTACATGCCTACATGCCTACCAAGGATGTCGGTTTTTTGATTTTTCTGATATTGTGAAAATGGAAAAATGGAAAAATTTCGTTTTTCGTTTTTTCGTTTTTTCGATTTTTCGAAAATAAGCTTGATATTTTGGGCATTATTCTTCTTTTTCGAAGAAATTTGTATGTTTTTTCTTTAAAAATATAAACAAAATTAGATTAAAAAGTCATATTTTATGGTTAATTTTCTGAACATTTTTTTTTCGATTTTTCGGTTTTTGAAAATCGAAAAATCGAAAATTTGGGGGTTTTTCGATTTTTCGATTTTCACTGAAAAATCGAAAAAAAATACATGCCTATATGCCTACATGCCTACATGCCTACATGCCTACATGCTTTTTTTGAGTTACCGTATACCGTTTGAAGGCGCATGCTTCTATGTAGAGTTCAATGGAACTTCATTATTTTGTTTGTTTTCTTAGAATCTGACCAACAAAATCCAATTATTCTCAAAAAAAGTTCTCAAACAACATTACCCCTGGAGAGTTCTTGTTGTCTAGTTCCAAGAAAACAAGGACTACTGTAGCAGATCTTGGTAGTAACTTTGAACTTCTTCTTTTCAAAAAAAAAAGCCTTCAGAAATTGACAATTTTCCCATTGATTTGTCTACATAGGGCATCGAAAAGCACCTAATATTTAGAGAACAGAAGATTTTGAGAATTACTGCCTTCAGAAATTGATGCTTTTCCCATTGATTTGTCTACATAGGGCATCGAAAAGCACCTAATATACCTAGTATTAGAGAACAGAAGATTTTTGAAAAAAAAAAAAAAAAAGATTTTGGAATCACTTCGAACTTCGTACTACTACTACTACTTCTGCCAACACTTGAAGATGACGTGGCACTACCACTTCAGAAGGAATTCTTCAATTAAGAGCATACCACATGTGGCTCCAAGTTGTAAAATGTGGACTTACTCATGCAAAGCAGCGAGATTTTGTCGTGTATTTTTTTTCAATACGGGGGCGCACTTGGACTACCCACGTTGAGGTTTTTTTTTACTTCACACGCAATTCAAAAAACTTATAAAAAAATTTTGGCACGTGGTGTCGGAGTGATCTACGTAAATCTACTAGAATCGCGGGAATTTAGATGCAGACTTATCAACTGATTTTGCATGGTTAAAACGTGTTGACGTCACATTTTTTCGAGGGAAAAATTCCCGCATTTTTTGAAGATCACACCGTAATGGGACATTTTTTTGGTGGTAAAAATGGAGGACGACAAAAAAAAGGAAAATTAAAGATTTATATTATGTACAAAAAAGTATTAAAAAGTACTTCAAAAATCTCAAAAACTTCAGGATCAGCGATTTCGAACTTTCCTCGACTCGGTATGAATTTGTTGTTGAAGTGTGCCACGCATCCCGCCGTAGTTGCTCTCCACCATTTCAGCTAGACTGTCGTCGTCCAGTTTTCCGAGCTTCTAAAAATTGGAGGGTTTAAATTAGGAAAAATTGAACTACAGCTGTGCACTTGGCATTTTGTTGTAGCTCCTTGTCCAAGTTTGGCCCGAAAAATATTAACTTGGATCAAAAGTTGACTAAACTTTGGCTAAACTTGGGCAAACGTTGGGCAAGACTTTGGCAAGCTTTGGATTCAGGCGATATCAAAGTTTAACCCAAGTTTCACCCAACTCTTGCCAAACGTTGGCCCAAACTTTTCTTGTTTCGTTTCAAACTTGGGCCAAAGTTTGGCAAGAGTTGGGTGAAACTTGGGTTAAACTTTGATATCGCCTGAATCCAAATTTTGCCACAGTCTTGCCCACTTTTTGCCCAAATTTAGCCAAAGTTTAGTCAACTTTTGATCCAAGTTAATATTTTTCGGGCCAAACTTGAACAAGAAGCTGGAGCCAAATGCCGAGCAGCCGACATAGTTCTGCTGAGTTTTGCTGCTAACTTTCTGGCGCGGATTGCCAACTTCCCAACTCAGATTTACAATTTTCTATCGTATTTTATCAACTTTCTGCCCAACATTTTCAGTTGGCTGGTTGCTTTTAGCAAAAAAAAATGATATGTGTTTTGCACCCAATTCCCAAGCTTTTTGTTGGAGATTGGTAGCTTTCTACTACCACTTGGTGCCAGGCTGTCCCATTACGGTTTGATCTACAAAAAATGCGGGAATTTGTTGCCCGAAAAAATGTGGTGTCAACACGTTTTTAACCGTGCAAAATCAGCTAAGAACTCTGCGTCTCTTCTCCCGCATTTTTTGTAGATCTACGTAGATCAAACCAAAATGGGACGCTCTGACACCACGTTCTTTGATAATTTTCTAAGATTTCTGTAGCCGATTGCCCAATTTCTAGAATTCAACATAGTCTTTATGTACCTCGACACCAATTGGCAAATCCAATAAGTTTTTGATTCGGTCCATTGAGCATCTGTCTATCTCATTTTGGCTCCAGCCTTCCGTATCGGCAAGCTCTTCAATATGACATCTGACGTACTGAGATAAGGTAGTACGGTACTTGTTGCACATGGATCTGGTGAACTCGAGACCTTCGTCAGAGAGGCCCATCAGACTTGCTGAAAAATTGTGAGCTTTTTAGGTAGTTAAAGTTGCTCGGTCTCTAATTGTTTCATTCCACTTTTTCATTTATTTTTAACGCATTTACCAATGGGGAAAGTGTTTAAAAATACTCATATGGTGCGAAAATGACCAAACATTATGATAAAACTTTTCAAAAAATTTATTGAAAAAGTTTAATTTACTGTCAAAAAGTGACAATTACTCTCATTTTTTTTTCAAAATTTTGGCATTTTGCCAAAACTTTGACCGGAACTTTTGAAAAATCTAGAAATTTTTAAAGTGTTATATCATGATATTCGATCGCTTTGGATCATTATAAGTGAATTTAGATAAAATCCCCACTGGCGCTACTCCGTCTTTAAAATTAAAGCTGTTCTAGTAGTATTACATAGATTTAAAAAATTTCAAAAATTGTTCAGATCGTTTTAATATCCTTAAAAATTTTTACAACTATTAAACGCATAATAAAACAACTTTCGAAGCAACAAAATTAGTAGAAAGTGCACTGAAAAAAAATTCTGAAAAAACTGCAATTTTTCAAGTAAGATTTTTTTATATTTTTTTCCGATTTTTTCAACGAGTTTTTAAAATTTCCAGATAAATCCACTACCCTTTAGAACTATGAAAATAATTTAAAATCTGCCAAAATCCACTTTGGAAGCAATTTTATCGAGCATTAAACAAAAATGTAAAAAATGATATCTTAAAAAAATATACATATATATATATATATATACATATCAGATCAAGTTTACAATCCTTTAAATTTTGGAATAAACTAGTCTAAACTAAAGCTACCAAATAAAATATTTTCCTTCTGAAAACTCACTACAATCAAAAAGAAGAATCAACTTGACAAGTACAAACTCTTCCTTCACCATGCCAACTTTCCGCAAAGGATATACAACTTGGTTCACAATTCTCTTCATTTCTTGGCAATAATCATCCATTCTGAAATAATAAACCTTATTTATAGTAGTCTAAACTTACAATATCATAATGAAAAACCGCGCAAAAATGTTTAGATTTTTCGAAATTTTCCGCCAAATATTTGCCAATTTTTCTGAAAGTTTCGACGTGTTTTCTAAAGAGTTATAGAGCATTCCTGCAGGTTTTCAGCTTTATAATGTTTAAATTTAATTATTCAGACATAAAATTTGTAGAAAAAAAAAATTGATTTTTGGTCGACTACCAAAAATATGATAGGAATTTACTATAATTTTTTTTAAATCCAATTTTTTTGTGAAGTTTCACAATGCTTTTTGATCATTTCAAACACCTTAAAAACAATCTTAAAATTTTAAAACAAAATCCCTACTAACAAAACTCACAATGGATCATTTCCCCTCGCCGGATCCCAGTAGAAGCCTGAGCCAAAAAACAGCAAATCGTCGTTCTCGTCATTTTTGAAATGATAGTTCGCATAAACGACGGAAAAGCAGACAACCTTGCAAAGTTGGCACACTGCCAGACGCAACTTGTCCTGGTCACTTAGGTATTGTAGTTCAGAGATTCCAGCAAGCCACTCGAAATAGTGAGCCACGAGACGGAACCACATGGCCGAGAGGGTTTCCTCGGTCATTTGGGTCGAGGCTACTGGATTCATCTGAAATTCGTGGTGTGATGTTTCGAAGAAAATTACTACCTGCCTGCCTGAATGCGACCTAATCGATGCCTACCAGTTTTTCAACAACAAAAAAACAATTCGAATTGTAATTTCCAAATGTTTTCGTGAAATACAATATTTCAAAATAAAATTCGGGCTAAACTTTGACGGAAATTGGAAATTTAAATCTTTTCAAAAAGTAGTTTTTAAAATTTATTTTAAGCAATTCAGAAACATTATCAGAAAAATTTACATGCCTACACGCCTACATGCCTACATACATACATGCCTACATGCCTGCATGCCTACATTCCTACATTCCTACATGCCTGCATGCCTACATGTCTGCATGCCTACATGCCTACATGCCTACATGCCTACATGCCCACATGTCTACATGCTTACATGCCTACATGCCTACATGCCTATATGCATACATGCCTACATGCTTACATGCCTATACGCCTATACGTCTATACGCCTATATGCCTATATGCCTACGTGTTAGGTCGGATTTTCAAGTGCCAATAATTTTTCTGAGTCTGAATAACAAAGAAATTCGCAGATAACTGAATTTTCAATTTATGAAAAATTTCGTAGTGCAAATATAATTTTCAAAATCCTTTTTTTTTTTTAATTTTGGAACTATTTTCGAAACTTTTGGCGCAAATTCAAAATTTTACAGTTTTTTTTTTTAATTTTTTCGATACTTACCGGTGTTCTCGGCGCTATACTTCTTGGGAAAAAAAGCGCCTGAAACAGGTCGGGCTCATTCGGAGCAAGTCCTGTTTTTGGCAGGGCTCCAGTCAAATCATCAACAGCATCACAATAGGCTTCCAGCTGCATATATCTGTTGAGAACATGTGTGAAATCTTGAAGAAAATACGGAGAGCAGTTGGAAAGTCCGTACCCAAACTGGTTGGATGGCTGAAATTTTGGAATTTTTCAAGATGAAAATGCAAAATAAAAATGGTTTTAAAATTATTGAATGCAGTTTTGGAATTTTTTTGGCCATCGGCGATTCCGGCAATTGCTGAAATTGCCGAAATTGCCGATTTCCGGAAATTTTTCGGCAATTTTCAAACCTATTAAATTTAGGAATTTGAAAAAATTTCACCTTGTTTTTGTTTATTTAGTATTCGGTAAGTCTTTTTTTAAAAGAAAATGGCCATTTTGAGCTCGAGAGATTGTTCATTAAAATGCATTTTTAGGCTCCTAAGTCTACAAAATGTATCAAATTCATATTTCCGGCAATTCCGGCGCACCCCTGTTTGTATCCCTGACTGACAAAATTGAAAAAAAAAAAACTTTTTAAAAATTTTGGCTATTTACCGAACTTTTGGCTGAACATCGGGAAATAATTCGTTCTTTGTGGTTTTTTACAATACCAAAAATGAGCCAAAAACTCACAAATCGATATCGATCTCCTTGAGAGACTTGAAACGAGTGATTCACATAAATCGCCATTCTTTGATCGCCAGCTTTGTCGGATTTGGCTGGAATGAAAAATGAGCTGATTGAAGGAGTTCCACCTAGATTACATATTTCCGGGTACGCATGTGCTTTTCTGTTTCCTTGTGCCTTTCTAAGAACTTGAGATCAAAGAATTAATTTGAAAATGAAACTAAAAAAATTTAAACTTTTTTAGCGATTAGTGGCACCCGACATTTTCCAGGTTTCCTGGAATAGTTTTTAGTTACTACGTATGCCAAAGTAAAAAAAATCAGAAAATAGGCGGTAGGTAGGCATGAAGGTAGACAGGTTTGAAAGTAGATTAATGCGAAAATCAAGTCGTTAGGCAGGCTTATGCCTACGTGCCTATCTGCCTGCTAAACTTTCTGAATTTCGAATTTCTGAGAGTAATTTTTTTTTCAATTTTTTTTTCAATTTTTTTGGCTTTTGCAGAGAAAATCTAATTTATTTTCGAAAATTTAAATTTTTTCTCAATTGGAAATTTGGAATTTTCGGTTTTTTTTGAAAATCGGGTTTTCAATTATTTGAAATTTAAATATTTAATTTTAAAATAATTGAAAAATCGATATTATAATTTTTTTTTAGGTTTTAAATTTAATTTATCGATATTTAAAAACTTTTTTTTTAATTAGAAATGTCGAATTTTTCGACTTTCCAATTTTTGGGTTGAAAAATTTGTTACTCAACCTTATGCCTAGTTCCTACTTATAGCTACGGGCTTATCTGCCTGTCTACCTGCCTACCGAGAAATTGAGAAATCAAAAAATTTGGATTTCTAATTTTTTTTTGAAATAAAATTGAAATAATCGAAAAATGCGACTTTTAAAAATTAAAAAAAATTAATTTAAATTTTTTTTTTAATTTTTCAAACATTCAGTCGAAAAATCAAATTTAAAATTTATTGAAAATTTATTTTCCGATATTTTTAAAAATTTTTGAATGTCGAATTTTTCGACTTTACAATTTTTGGGTGAACATTTTGTTTTTTGATATCGTTTTTTTGATGATCGTTTTTTATTGAAAACTAAAACACTAAAACATCAAAAACTAGCAGGTAGGCACAAAGTAGGCGTAGGCAACGATTTTTATTTCAAAACTCGAATTCACTAACCCCTTTGTTCCCCATCATCCTCTTCCATTTGTTCCACTTTGTACAAAAATTCATTGAACATTATTTGTCTGAAAAACAGCTGAAATTTAGCAAAAATTGCAACTCGAAGATCACATTACAATTTGAGAGACCAAAATAAATGGAAAAAAAACGTGGAACGTTCCCAGTTATAAGCTGTAACTAAGAAATGAGCAACAAGGGATTAAGAAGCACACTAGATATTTATTGGAATTTTGGAATATCAGCCCACACCTGGATTAATCTTTGAATGCTTGAATGTTTAGAATCTTTCAAAAATTTATTTTTAAAAGTACCAAAATCCCCGTTCGAAATATTTTTTAATGTCTTAAAATTTTGTTTGATTTTCCTTTAATTTTTCTGAAAATAGACGTTAGAAAAGGCAAATTTAATAAATTCAAACAATTGAAAACATTACGATTGCATGTTTTCTTTTTTGATTTTGAAGCAAATAATTTAAAAAAATTTAATTTATAAAGTTTTTCAAAGTAAAAAAAAAAAAAAAAATTTTGCGGGAAATTTAAAAAAAAAACTTAAACTTGAATAAGCAAATTTACTAATAAATTAGATTTAATAATTGGCAGCAATTTTTTTTGGAAAACCAAAAAATTTGAATTTCTAAGAATGCTTTACCATTGAGAAAAGATTAAACTTGCATCCATTTTAATTTTTTAATGTGAAAGTTGAAAATCTCGTTTTTTTTGTAATTTCTCAATAGTTTGCGCCAATTTTAAAAACATTAAATTTTAAAGATTATTTTTACGCGCCGAAAGTTTTTTTTTTGTTCGAACTTAAAATTCCTTTTCTTGAAAAAAATTAAATGTTTAAATTGCGCTAACACATTTTTCCAGTGATGGAAATTTGAGTTTTGCGCCAAACCTGTTTAAAACTATTTAAAAATCCAAAATTAAATTTCCTTTTTTTTTATTTGAAAAAAATATACATTTTAATTTTTCGAAAGTTAAAAAAAATGCCGCCAAAATTTTCTATAAAATTGAGATTTAAAAAAATTCCAATTTGAATTTATTTGCACATTTCATCTCAATAATTTAATTTTAAAAAATTAGCTGTTTTCAAAAAAAAAAAAATTTTCAACTGCACATTTACACAAATTTGAAATAAAATCCGTGGTATTTTGAGCTTTCAAAAAATTCAGGTGCTCAAGGTTCAGGAACACACGTTCCTGCGGCCGCCGCCGCGTAATCAGATTTTTCAATAAAATTAGGAGATGACGAAGAGGTAGATGAAGGTGTGCAAGTGGGTGAGTAAGTCTGAGAGAGACTTAGAGAAGCGCAGAACACGTTTCGTACTTGTCTGCGTCTCCACTTAAAGATAAGGAGATAAAGAAGAGCTGCCACCGCTGCTCATTATCAAATTGGAACACGGAAATACCAGCCCCTGTTCAAAATAACATGAGATGTCTGTGAAAACAAGACGAAAATTTCCTCGTTTTGTACTTCCTGCTCTGGCTCCGACACTTTATAGACTGTTCTCCCTGGGGGAGTGCCAAATCGTGACGCGGCGCCAGGTGAATTCAAATGCTGCAGAAAGTTTGAAAATTTATCGTGAGATCAACTTGGAGATTGCATGCCTACATGCCTACATGCCTACATGGCTAGATGCCTAGATGCCTAGATGCCTAGATGCCTAGATATCTAGATGCCTAGATGCCTAGATGCCTACATGCCTACATGGCTAGATGCCTACAAGCCTACATGCCTACAATGCCTACATGCCTACATGCCTACATACCTACGTGATGCACGCCTACACGCCTACATGCCTACAACGCCTACATGACTACATGACTACATGCCTGGATGCCTACATGCCTACATGCCTACATTCCTACATGCCTACATGCCTACATGGCTAGATGCCTAGATGCCTAGATGCCTAGATGGCTAGATGCCTAGATGCTTAGATGCCTAGATGCCTAGATGTCTAGATGCCTAGATGCCTACATGCCTACATGGCTAGATGCCTACATGCCTACATGCCTACATGCCTACATGCCTACATTTCTACATGCCTACAATGCCTACATGCCTACATGCCTACATACCTACGTGATGCACGCCTACACGCCTACATGCCTACAACGCCTACATGACTACATGACTACATGCCTGGATGCCTACATGCCTACATGCCTACATTCCTACATGCCTACATGCCTACATGGCTAGATGCCTAGATGCCTAGATGCCTAGATGGCTAGATGCCTAGATGCTTAGATGCCTAGATGCCTAGATGTCTAGATGCCTAGATGCCTACATGCCTACATGGCTAGATGCCTACATGCCTACATGCCTACATGCCTACATGCCTACATTTCTACATGCCTACAATGCCTACATGCCTACATGCCTACATACCTACGTGATGCACGCCTACACGCCTACATTTCTACATGCCTACATGTCTACATGCCTACATGCCTACATGCCTACATGCCTACATTTCTACATGCCTACATGCCTACATGGCTAAATCCCTACATGCCTACATGCCTACATGGCTAGATGCCTAGATGCCTAGATGCCTAGATGCCTAGATGCCTAGATGTCTAGATGCCTAGATGCCTACATGCCTACATGGCTAGATGCCTACATGCCTACATGCCTACATGCCTACATGCCTACATTTCTACATGCCTACAATGCCTACATGCCTACATTCCTACATGCCTACATGCCTACATGCCTACATGCCTACATGCCTACTTCCCTACAAGCCTACATGCCTACATGCCTACCTCAAAAGGCAATTTAAAGGAAAATTCCCTCATTGGTCAAATGTGAGCGGAGCTAATCGGTGATTGGTCAGAATTTCATCGATTTGAATTTTTTTTGTGGAATTTTGCAGAAAGCTTAAAAATTTATCGTGAGATCAAATGCCAAATGTTCTTGACAGGAAAAAAAAACGTCATAGTTTTCCTGAACTTTTTTCTCGCCGGCAATACTCATAACAAAAACAACAAAAAAATGGGAGAATGAGATCAAAACCTCACAGGAACAAGTTGAAAATCAAATACTATATAGGTAAGTTTTCAAGTGTGCAGGCTTGCCTATGTGCCTACCTTCAGCCTATTCCGTGCTGTTTAATATATCTACCTGCAAGCCTATGTGCCTGCCTACTTGCCTATGCTTTGTGAGCTTTTTGAAAAAAAAGACCTTTCTTGAAAAACAAAAAAAATTGGATGGAACAATAAAAAAAAATGTTTCCAAATATTTTTTGCCAAATATTTAAACAAAGTTCTAAATTGCATGCCTACATGCCTACACGCCTACATGCTTACATGCCTACATGCCTACATAAAAAGTTTAAATTTGAGCCGAATTTCAGACCGAGGGTAAACTGAATTCATTTCCCAAAAGCACCCATTTTAAATAATAACTGGCATGTACTGATCTCCGAAAGCACAGAACTTCTACTCGATTCAATCGAGAAAAAAATTAATTGTTTGATCTCATGGCTTCAGCCCCCTCTTCCCCCTTCCAGCCAAAAAACATTAGTTTGATCTCAAAACACGGAAGTTGGAGATGGGCTTACAAAAATATAAAATGAAAATAATAATGCGGAGAAAAATCGGAATTGGAAAATGCTTTTATATAGACTAGTCACATAAAACTACGAATTGGAATGAGAAAAAAAAACGTCAGACTAGAACAAAAATCACTTTGTAGGCAACTAACTCCGGGTACATTCAACATTTTGTACTCGGGCTCACGCAAAAAAAGATTAACTGAGCGAACTTTTTTTTGTGCTCGCGCAAAGAAGACCTTGGAAGAAAACTTTGCAAAAACCAGGCAACTTCTTCACCTGCTTGGAAATTCGGTGAACTAAGAGACGAAAATTGCCTGGTTTTGCATCCCTACGTACCTTCGCATACCTGCGTGCCTTCGCCTACCTACATACCTTCGCAAACCTGCGTGACTTTGTCTCCCTACGTACCTTCGCCTACCTGCATGCCTTCGCCTACCTACGTGCTTTCGCCTACATGTGTGCCTTCGCCTACCTACGTACCTTCACCTACCTACGTGCTTTTGACTACATGCGTGCCTTCGCCTACCTACGTACCTTCGCATACCTACGTGCCTTCGCCTGCCTACTTGCCTGCTTTCGTGCCACATTACCGAGATTTTGGCATAAAACACTGGTGATTGGTGCTCATCTTCTTAATATAATACATTTTTCGAAAGAATTGTTCAGGTAGGCGTAGGCCGACTGAAAAGTAGACGGAAAAACATTTGGAGATAATTATTTTGACGGAAATTTGGGCGTCATCACCTACGACTTGTACCCCCATGTTTACTGTTGTCTCCCAACCGATCAATTGTATACATCACAGACATTAGCTCACGTACCTATCTAGTGCCGCCTACGAAAAACCTTCCTGATGCCTACCTGCCTAACTTTTGCCTACTTTTGAAGCCATCCCTCTTTAATCGATTTGTTGAAAGTTCAGTTAACGAATGGAACGAAAGGTTCATATAAACTTTGGTTGAAAGTACAACGTAGGTAGGTACGTAGGCAGGCACATAGGCAGGCAGGCCTCAGCCTACCAATCTGACATTTTTTTAGCAAATGGTTTCGGAAACTCCAAAAGAAAAAAGATTTTTTGTATTAGAAATGGATAGGGGGATTTTTTCAGCAAAAAAGAAATGGAGATATGAGTTCTTGCAAACCCGGAAGCGGAAACAAAAATGGATAAGAAGTCAGAAATGTTCAAGACACAGACATAAACTTCTTGAAAACAACTGCTCTAAAACTACGCACAAATCACAAAATAATGCTCCGTGAGCACTGTCGTCTACGTAATGAGAATAGCCCTTCGAGAAAAATATTTGCATCTAACATCACAACTGATATACTCTTTTTTGACTAATTTTTACGGGAATTTCTGGTTGTGAGATGGCGGAGGGATTAGAGGGATTAGATGAGTAAATGTGCTCCGAAATTTGGAGTCCAACTGGTTCAAGCGATGCAAAAATGTTCATTGCTCGATTTCTTTAAACCTAGGTTTAATGTTTTATTTTGGTCAGGACTACGTGATGTGTCAAAGATGAAAAAAATTCAAGAAAAAAAAATTTCAGAGTGATGCTATTTTTGAGCTCCATTTAATAGCATGTATTTTCAGGGCTAAAGGTGCTGACGGGAATTTTTAAAAAATTTTTGCAATTTTTTTCAGGGAAAATTGGAAAATCGGAGTAATAAAAAATTGGAAACTAGTTCAAAACTGAAAAATTAGCAAAAAAAAAATTTTAAAAATGCACTATTGAAATTTTCAAAAATTTTCAATAAAGTTTTTAACTAAAAAAAAAAAAAATTTCTCGGTCAACTTTCTAAAAAATATTTAAACATTTTTCCCCATTTTTGGCTTTTTGGCAAAAATTCAAAAAAGTAGAAAAATGTACGAAACTAAAAATAAAAATTAATTAAAAAAATGAAAATTAAATTTTAAAAAATTTCGCCCATTAATTGTAACATTTTGCTTCTTTTTTTTCTCGAAAATCAAATAATTTGGGCAATTTATAAAGCCTGGAGATTAAAGTTTTCATATTTTTCCAGCAAATTTTTAAAAAATCATGGAAATTTTGAAATTTTTCCAAAAAAAAATCAAAAAAAAAATCTTGATTTAAAAAAAAATTAAAAAATGTTAGAAATCAATTGTGGCAAAATTTTTTAATTTTTAACAATACAAAAAAAACCAAAAATGTGATTTTCTGTTTAAACCCAATTTGTTTTGTAAAAAAACAGTTTTTTTTTGAAAAATTATGTTTCAAATCGTTTTAAATTTAAATAATTAAAAAATGAAATTTAGCCCTTTGCGCGGGAATTCAAAACTAATTCAGATCTTGCAAAATGAATAAAAACCCATAGAAAATCTCAAATTTCATAGCTGCTATCAAAAATGCAAAAGAAAAAAATTATGAAAGCTCACAGGATAAACAAGATTGTGCAGATTATGTGTAGGTTGGTTGGCAGGTGAGACGGAGAGAGACATGTGATCTTTTAAATTGTGAGCAACAAAAAGAAACAGAGCTTAATCCGGTTTGTAAGGTTTGAATATGTTCCCGAATATGTAAATGTTGATGAGTGATCGAACGAATTTTTTGTCAATATGATCATAGTTTCTGAGAAACAACATTATAGGTTGTGATAGTGGGGTTAAAATTTAAATTTTCATTTAATATAAAAAAGTTTGGAAATTTATTAAAGGTGGAGAAACCAAAATTACCAAATATAATTTTTAAAAATTTTCAAAAAAAAATTTTGAAAATGTTTTATTTACTGTCAAAAAAGTGGCAATTACTCAGTTTTTGCCACTCATAATTTTAATTTTGGAAGCCGTCCAAAAAACAATTTTTTCTACATTTTTATGCATTTTTTTTTAAAATTATTAGTATTAATGCATTGTATTGCATTGGATTTCCTCAAAAGCTCATATTTTTCAAAATATTGGCAATTTATCAAATTTTTGACCGGAAAAAATAAAAAATCTAAAATTTTTTGGAGTGTTTTATCATGATATTTGGTCGTTTTAGATCATCATAGCAAGTGTATTTAGACAAAATCCCCACTGGCGCTACTCCCCCTTTAAACGTTTTTGTAAACTACAATTCAAGTAAATGACACCTAAAATTGGTAGGTCTTTGCATTTATGATAGTCTAAATTTTCCAAAAAGGTTTTGTATCAAAAATAAAAAACACCAAAAGTTTTTAGATTTTTCAAATTTTAGTCAGAGTTTTGGTAAATTGGCAAATTTTCCAAAATTTTCCAAAATTTTGAGCACTTTCAAACTCATTAAATGTTTGAGTACAAATAATTAAAACATAATTAGAATACGAAAATTGTAGCAAACTTTTTTTGTTCGACTTTCAAAAAAATTAGTCTCAGTGGAGTAACTTGGGATAGAAAAAATCGATCTAAAAAATGCTCAATTCAATATTTTCCTGAAGAAAGTTATTGAAAAAAAAACATTTTATTGGATTTAATGATGTCTTTTAAGGCTGGAATTAATTTTAAATGCATTCGAAATTTTTTTTTTTTGAGAAAAAACCTGAAATTTGTTGATTGAATTTTCAGATTTTTACTAAAAATTAAAAATTTTCAAAACCTTTTCAGATGTGTATTGTTGTTACCTCATTTTTTTAAATTTTTTAAATTTTTTTTAATTGTCAGAAGTCTACCAAATCCAGTTTTGGAGCAATTTTACGCGCCTAGAAAGTAGTACAGAAATGCACTGAAAAAAAAATTAAGATCCAAATTTCAGGTGGATTTGAGTTTTGTTCTGACCTTCTCAGTGAGTTATATTTTGATATTTTAAGAAAATTTCGAAATTTTATAATAATTTAGTCTGAAAAGCGAAATAAAACGCAAGGAATTTTTGTTTGAAATCAGTTTATCAAAAACAGACCCGTAAAATGTCAGCTGCTGTAAATTTTTTCAGAGTAGAGATATTAAAATTCTGTTAACTACAAACATGTAGAGCAAAATTAAGGCTACATTTTGTTAATTAAAAGTATCTTGCTAGTTTCACTAGTTTTAGAGTTATACTCAATTGAAAAATTACCGAAAAAATAGTTTCCCTCCATTGGACGCCTCGGCCAAGTGGAAAATTTAGCTTCAATTAATTACAACTTTTGTATATATATTTTCGAGAGAACGGCGTTCTTTGCCAAGAAACCCGCGATTTCGAGAAATTTCCCATTCTCAGAACTTTGGTGTGTCTGAGCACCAAGTATCACAGCACAAAAAATGATAAGCTGATATGACAACCAGTGAGAGAAAACACACAGAATGAACCCGAGTGATTCAGATGTGTCAAAGAAAAGGGAGCTTGATGTTAGAGAGGGAGAGCTCGCAAATATGGAGCCGGAGCAGTAAGATCAACGAAACATCACTGGTATAGCTTTATTTTGAAAAAGACTGAAAAAATGGAGATTGAACTTCTTCAAAAAACTTTTTTTTTTTTTTTTAAATTTCCGAAGGTTTCAAAATGTTTTCACAGAGCTTACACAGTATTTGGAAACATACCAGGGGTGTGCGGCAAATCTCAAAATTTGCCGAACTCGGCGAATTCGGCAAATTTGTCGCACACCCCTGATGCCTATCTACATATAGTCCGAACTAGATCTTTAACTTGGTACATAGCAACCTGCAGTTTCTTCGCTTTGCTCTGCCGCCCATCGCCAAGGACTGTAGGTGCAATTCGGCATTTGGCTCTAGCGTCTTGCCAAAGTTTGACCCAAAAAATATTAACTTGGATCAAGTTGTGCAAGACTTTGGCAAAACTTGGATTCCGGCGTCATCAAAGTTTCACCAAAGTATCACCCAACTCTTGCCAAACCAAGTTTGAAACGAAACAAAATGAATTTTGGGCCAAAGTTTGGCAAGAGTTGGGTGAAACTTGGGTTACGCTTTGATTTCGCCTGAATCCAAGTTTAGCCAACTTCTGATCCAAGTAAATATTTTTTGGGCCAAACTTGGGCAAGAAGCTAGAGCCAAATGCCGCGAATGTACCAAGTTACAGATATAGATTGCACTATAGGATACAAGAATTTCCAAATGTCTTGCCGCTAAGCGGTTTAAAGATGTTTATCTATAGTCCAATCTATATCTGTAACTTGGCACATATGTAGCAGCCTACAGGCTTTGCTCCGCCGCCCAGCAAAGCGGAAAGGCTGTAAATTGCTATGTGCCAAGTTACAGATATAGATTAAACTATAGATAAACATCTCTACATGCCGCTCAACTGTAACCAATTTTAAAACATTTGAACGCAATCAATCGAACAGGCACGTAAATATACAACTCTAATATATCTGTAACTTGGTAGATAGCGATCTACGGTCCTTTTGCTTTGCACTGCAGCACAGCTGCAAGGTATTGGGAGTAGAATAACACAGAGCAAAGTGGAGGGACTGTACGACACCTATGTATTGAGTAACAGATTATTGCAAGGCATCGGGACTAGCATGAGACCTTGTACGAGGGGTGTGCGGTAAATCTCAAAATTTGCCGAGCTCGGCAAAATCGGCAAATTCGGAAACTTTTTCCGTGCTTAACAAACTCCGAAAAATTTGATATTTTTAAATGTTTTTTTGAGCACCAAAACTACTGAATTCTGAATAAAAATCTGGTTGTTGAATAAGTGTCTGCTTAAGCATCAAAAGAACTCAATTTTGTGTCATCTTGCTAAAAAATTTTTGGGGTAAAATCAATAGTTTTGGTCAAAATAGTATTGTCAAATTTTTGATGTGTGCGGTAAAAAATTTCGAAATTTGCCGAGCTCGGCAAACGGCAAGTTTGACAAATTCAGCAAATTTGCCGCACGCCCCTGGAGCATACCCATCAGGGGTGGGCGGCAAATTTTTTTTGTCGACGAATTTGACGATTCGGCAAATTTCCGGTTTGCCGATTTGCCGATTTGCCGATTTTTTCAAAATAGATGTAGGCGCATTCATAGGATAGGATGCGTACAATTTTGCCGATTAAAATTGAAATTCTGACATTTCAATTTATATAAAATGTGCAAAACCGCAATTTGCCGTTTTTCCAGCAAATTCGGCGAATCGGCAATTTGGCAGTTTGTCGATTTGCCGGAAGTTTTTGATTCCGACAATTTGCAGATTTGCCGGTTGGCCGGAAATTTCAGTTCCGGCACTTTGCCGATTTGCCGGAAAGTTCAATTCCGGCTAATTGCCGATTTGCCGGACATTTTCGATTCCGGCAGTTTTCCAATTTTCCGAAAATTTCAAATCCGGCAATTTGACGGAAAGATCGTTTACCACCCACCTCTGAACAATACACAGAGCGCTGTTGCGGCCGACAATTCGCGGGTTCGCTGCGGCCAACTTTTAGCGAATTGCTGCACCCGACGTTTCTCGTGCTTTCGCGACCGACATCTCGCCGGATTGTAGTTGAAAACCCCAAAGAACAAAAAGTAAGAAAGTTTTATTCAAATATTTTTCTTTTTCAGTTTAATTCAGTTTAAAATCCATTACAAAAAGTAGCATATCGACTTAAAAACTACCAAAAGTTAAGCTTTAGCGCTCATTTTCGAAGAATTTCCAGATTTTTCAGACTTCTTAGAAGTTTCCAAAGACTTTTTGGCCACTGACGGTCCGTTTTCCATTTCCTTAGGCGTTTTCGGAGGCTTTTTCTTAGATTTAGATGATTTTTCTGGTTTCTCGTCAATCACTACAATAACTGTGCATTGTTGGTCTTCTGGAAATTAATTTCGGATTACTTTCAAAAATTCAAGAGTCAAAACTAACTTCTAAAGTACATAAAAGACGCGATGGACCAAACCATGCAGCTACAACAGCAGATAGCACTTGCTAGAAATATGGGATATATGAACCACTGAAAAAATGTTTTTTTTTGTAGTTTGTAGTTTGTAGTCTAAATGAGCAGCCGACATCGGTCGAGCTTCGCGATGAATCGAACTTCCGCCGGCGCCAGTTGACGAAATGAGCGGCGGACATCTTGAGGGTGAAGCTAGAAGGATGGCCCACAAGATGTCGGTCGCTACATACGACGCGGGTGATAGAAGAACAAGGAAGTAGGGATTTTCACTGACCTCTGGATAATGATAAGATGGATACCGCTGGACGTTGGTATCAATTCCACTTAGCACGGTTTTTGTGATGGTTGAGTTGGACATTCTTCGGTGAAATTATTTTCGGAAATGAGAAAAAGTTCCCGAATTTTAGATAAAAACTATTTAATTCACGTTTAATTTAATTCAATTTAATTCAATAAATTAAAAAACAGCAAACGGAACAAATAAAATCCACGAAAATCCAATCATTTCCGCCATTTTATTTTTTGAAAGTTTTTGAAAAATGGTCAACTCTACCGTTTTGCTCAATAGCTCCAACAATGTCATCGAATACGTGGAATTTTTCGGACACAACATACCGATTCGTGACCATTCTCAAGACAATCTACCATCGGTGAGTAATGGGGAAATTTTCAGAAAAATGTCAGATTTTTTTTGCAGTGGTTCATATGGATGTTGGTTTATGGATCGGGTATTTGTTTTGTGAGCTGTCTGATTTGGTTCATCGTTTCGTTAATGTACATTAAAAGTGAGTTGCAATGACCGTTTGGCAAATCTTGCCGATTTGCCAATTTGCCGAACATCAATTTGGCGGAAGTTTTTAGTGACGGTTTTGATAAGACGAAACCAATAAAAACTGTGCATTTCTGAAATTTCTTTTGGTTTATTCTAGATATTAACATTCATAAGATGCGTACAATTTCGCATATTGAAATTGAAATTCTGAAATTTCAAAAAATTGGGCAAAACCACAATTTGCCGAAAAGTTTTGGCATCTGTTTTTTTTCCGGCAAATTCGACAAATTGCCAATTGGCCGGTTTGCCGATTTGCCGGAAAATCGTATAATACAGAAAGTATAATAAAATAATAACCCTGTTTTTGTGCACAACACAAAAAATTTTTGAATTCCCGCGTAAATTAGTTTGCGCGCGAATTTTAAAATTAGTTACTTACTGTCAATTTTTGCTGGTTTTTGAGAATTTTGAGCCAAATTTTCCCATTTTTTGTTGTTGTGCAAAATGCTAGTTTAGGAATCCTTGCTGACAGTTAGTAATTAAAGCCGTTTACACGTGGTGCCAGGGGCTGGCCCATCACGGTTTGATCTACAAAAAGCATGGTATTCTATTGCCCAAAAAATGTGACGTCAGCGCGTTTTTAACCACTCGAAATCAGTTGAGAACTCTGCGTCTCAACACCCGCATTTTTTGTAGATCTACGTAGATCAAGCAGAAATGAGACAGGCTGACAGCACGTCGAAACTTCAAAATGATGTATTTTTCATTTTTCCAGAAGAAAAAGAGTGTACCCATTTGACAATGATCGTCGTCGAAGAAGATCCTAAAATATCGAAACAGGCAAAAATGGAGAAGAAAGATGGACCAGAGCCGCCGCCGCCGCCGCCACTCAATGTGCCTGAACCAGCTCCACAAGTCCCAAGCCAAGCAGCTGGACCTGATCCATCTCGTCTGTCAAAACGATCCTCCCGTCAATCGGCTAATAAACCATCCGAATCCGTGAATCCTGATGCAGACACTTTGAGAAGCTCTAGAAAATCGGATAAGATGACGAACAAAAAATCGGCGGAATCGGTCAATTCGGGGAAATCGGGGAAATCGGGGAAATCTGGAAAATCAATGGAGACGTCGAAAAAATCCGAAAAGATAGACAAATGGTATGACTGGAAAATGTATGGAATTTCAGATTTTTTTTTCAGAGTTCAAGCTACTAGAGGCCAAAATGTTTGAACTGGAGATGAAATGAATAAATTAGTTCTTGAAAGTTTTTTTTTTGTTTTTCTCTATGATCCAACTATTTAAATTGCCACCAAACTTCTTCTGGCAAAGGTGTCAAATAATGGGCAGACCTCATGGGAAAACTAGTATGAATTCAATACGGTTTTAACAGGACCCTAAGGTGATGGATAAAATACCAAAAAAAGTATGCTAGCTTGTCCGGAAGGTTATTTTAAAAAATTGCAAAATTTAACCAAAAGCTTTTTTTTTCAAAAATTCAAAACTACTGCAAAATCATATGAAGCCCTTCTTTTTTCTTTCATAAAACCTTGGTTGGTATGATGAAAAGTCCAATTATTGAAAATTATACTAATTTACTCATCAATATCTGAACAATAATATAAGCACAAAAAATCGATATTCACCGTTCAAAGTTTGACTGAAATTCCAGTTTTAATTCAGCTGCCAATAAATAAAAACTTCATATTCCAACAAACAAAAAAATCAAGTCTTCAAAAACAAAACTTTACATGCTTACTCATTCATATCATATGAAGCCGAAGCTTTAAGGTGCAATATAATAAGAGGGGAAAAGTGAGTGGAGAAGTGGAGAAGAAGAAGGCAAGATTTAAGGAACAAAATGTTAGGGGGGTGGAGTTTAATTTAAAACGCGAGTATTTAGAGGGAGGGGGGTCATAGTACATTTTACACAACAAAAAAATGGGCAAACAATTCGAAATCAAAGTCCAAGTGTGGCGATGATTTTCTTGCCGGACGAGAATCGTTCAAGACGTGACGCATTCCGGACGACACGTTCACGGATTCGCTCGAGCCACTTCTGCTCCGTGCTCTGACCGGCCACGTGGATCATCTGTTGAACGACGTAGTTTCCGTATTGGTGGAATAGGAGGATGTCCGTCACGATTCGTCTCCGGATGCGGAACGTATCCGTCGAAAATTTCGTTCATCATTTCGACGATCAATTGGGGGCGGAGCAAAGCGCAATCTCGACCACGTGACTCGCATACTTTTCCTGTGACATTGACAGCAGGTTTTGCCTGAAAATGGGAAATTTTGAGGAAAAATTTAAATTTTTGAACCTATAAATTTAAACCTACAACTTAATTGAAACGTGGCATGGAAAAAGCGAGAAAAAACTGGTGGCCGAGTTTTTAAATTTTTATGTTTTCCAGGCCATGTCACACGGATTTCTGGCTTCCCTCATAAATGGAAATGGAAGAGTTTTCCGAACTAGGCCATTTTTGCTCGGCCATATCTGGGGTAGATTTACGGCGCGTTGCGTATCGCGTTGCGTGTCGCGTCGCAGCTCGATTTTAGTTGCGAACTAAATGTATTTGTCCGCGTGGAGTACACGACACTTTTCCACGCGTTGCCCCGGCAGGCGATTGTCAATGGAGCGCGAAAAATTCATGAGGAAGACCAGAACCCCGTGATGTCATAAATAAACCTCTTGGTGAAAACCTTTTTTACAGGTTTATTGCAGTTTTCTGATTTTTGACTTTTCGTTGAAAAATCACAAAAAGTTGGGTGTGTTTAACAGAAAAACAGCAATATTTGTATAAAAAAGAGGCGGTTAAGCTCCGCCCATTTCTGGGGTAATTTCACGTGGTGTCAAGTAGTCTCATTTTGGTTTGATCTTCAAATAATGCGGGAGTTGAGACGCAGACATCTCATCTGATTTCGCATGGTTAAGAGCGTGCTGACGTCACAATTTTCTGGGAAAATATTCCCGCATTTTTCGTAGATCAAACCGTAATGGTACAGCCGGACACCACGTGTACTTTAGCCCAGGGATAGGCGGCCAACGATTTATTTCGGCAAATCGGCAAATCGGCAAAGCGGCAATGTGCCGATTTGCCGAATTTGTCGTCGAATCAATTTACCGAACGGCAATTGTCGCCCAGCCCTGATTTAGCCGTTGAAAAAATTACTGGACCTAGGGCACTACATGTGTGGGCGTGTCTGGTGCTTTTCCGAGAGGAGTACATGACTTTTTGAACAAAAACTTAACGGACATTTTCTTCGGATCCAAAGTATTTTTTAAAGTGAAATCCACAAGTTTCCAACTCACAACAAGCACTTCTCAATGATGACGTCACGATAGATGGTCATCTCGGCATCGTCACATTTGATGACGTGTCGAACGACGTAGTTGGCAAACTCATTCGAAGCCAGTTGTCCACAATTCCGGATAATAACCCCGACGAGTCGACGAAGAGCCACCAGCTGCTCGCGTTTCGAAAGCGTTTCCAGCGTTGATTGAATCACACGGCAAACGTACTTATCCTCGCAGACTTCGACGAAATTTGTGTCACGAGAGAAGAATTCCACGAGAAACTGCCACGAAGACGGTGGCAATGTCTTGAGGAGCTGTTGAATGACGTGGTTCCCGTTTTGATCAATGCATGCGTGGGTGAGATCCACACCACGGAGTTCCGATGCCAAACGGGATGCCAGTACGACTTCAAGCTTCTGAAATAAAGTAATATGTTTAATGATTTTTAACATTAAGCAGACAAACTAAACATATGTCTATGTTTCACTCAAAATCCTGAGCCTCACTCAAAATCCTCAGCCTCACTCAAAATCCTCAGCCTCACTTAAACTCTTCAGCCTCACTCAAATTCTTCAACCTCACTCATAATCCTGAGCCTCACTCAAAATCCTGAGCCTCACTCAAAATCCTCAGCCTCACTTAAACTCTTCAGCCTCACTCAAATTCTTCAACCTCACTCAAAATCCTGAGCCTCACTCAAAATCCTGAGCCTCACTCAAAATCCTGAGCCTCACTCAAAATCCTCAGCCTCACTTAAACTCTTCAGCCTCACTCAAATTCTTCAACCTCACTCATAATCCTGAGCCTCACTCATAATCCTGAGCCTCACTCAAAATCCTGAGCCTCACTCAAAATCCTGAGCCTCACTCAAAATCCTGAGCCTCACTTAAACTCTTGAGCCTCACTCAAATTCTTCAGCCTCACTCATAATCCTCAGCCTCACTCATAATCCTGAGCCTCACTCATAATCCTGAGCCTCACTCAAAATCCTGAGCCTCACTCAAAATCCTCAGCCTCACTCAAAATCCTCAGCCTCACTCAAAATCCTCAGCCTCACTTAAACTCTTCAGCCTCACTCAAATTCTTCAACCTCACTCATAATCCTGAGCCTCACTCATAATCCTGAGCCTCACTCAAAATCCTGAGCCTCACTCAAAATCCTGAGCCTCACTCAAAATCCTCAGCCTCACTTAAACTCTTCAGCCTCACTCAAATTCTTCAACCTCACTCATAATCCTGAGCCTCACTCAAAATCCTGAGCCTCACTCAAAATCCTGAGCCTCACTCAAAATCCTGAGCCTCACTCAAAATCCTGAGCCTCACTCAAAATCCTGAGCCTCACTCAAAATCCTGAGCCTCACTCAAAATCCTCAGCCTCACTTAAACTCTTCAGCCTCACTCAAATTCTTCAACCTCACTCATAATCCTGAGCCTCACTCAAAATCCTGAGCCTCACTCAAAATCCTGAGCCTCACTCAAAATCCTCAGCCTCACTTAAACTCTTCAGCCTCACTCAAATTCTTCAGCCTCACTCAAAATCCTCAGCCTCACTCAAAATCCTCAGCCTCACTCAAAATCCTCAGCCTCACTCAAAATCCTCAGCCTCACTCAAAATCCTCAGCCTCACTCAAAATCCTGAGCCTCACTCAAAATCCTCAGCCTCACTTAAACTCTTCAGCCTCACTCAAATTCTTCAACCTCACTCATAATCCTGAGCCTCACTCAAAATCCTGAGCCTCACTCAAAATCCTGAGCCTCACTCAAAATCCTGAGCCTCACTCAAAATCCTCAGCCTCACTTAAACTCTTCAGCCTCACTCAAATTCTTCAACCTCACTCATAATCCTGAGCCTCACTCAAAATCCTGAGCCTCACTCAAAATCCTGAGCCTCACTCAAAATCCTGAGCCTCACTCAAAATCCTGAGCCTCACTCAAAATCCTCAGCCTCACTTAAACTCTTCAGCCTCACTCAAATTCTTCAACCTCACTCATAATCCTGAGCCTCACTCAAAATCCTGAGCCTCACTCAAAATCCTGAGCCTCACTCAAAATCCTGAGCCTCACTCAAAATCCTGAGCCTCACTCAAAATCCTGAGCCTCACTCAAAATCCTCAGCCTCACTCAAAATCCTCAGCCTCACTCAAAATCCTGAGCCTCACTCAAAATCCTGAGCCTCACTCAAAATCCTGAGCCTCACTCAAAATCCTGAGCCTCACTCAAAATCCTGAGCCTCACTCAAAATCCTCAGCCTCACTTAAACTCTTCAGCCTCACTCAAATTCTTCAACCTCACTCATAATCCTGAGCCTCACTCAAAATCCTGAGCCTCACTCAAAATCTTCAGCCTCACTTAAACTCTTCAGCCTCACTCAAATTCTTCAACCTCACTCAAAATCCTGAGCCTCACTCAAAATCCTGAGCCTCACTCAAAATCCTGAGCCTCACTCAAAATCCTCAGCCTCACTCAAAATCCTCAGCCTCACTCAAAATCCTCAGCCTCACTCAAAATCCTCAGCCTCACTCAAAATCCTCAGCCTCACTCAAAATCCTCAGCCTCACTCAAAATCCTGAGCCTCACTCAAAATCCTCAGCCTCACTTAAACTCTTCAGCCTCACTCAAATTCTTCAACCTCACTCAAAATCCTGAGCCTCACTCAAAATCCTGAGCCTCACTCAAAATCCTGAGCCTCACTTAAACTCTTCAGCCTCACTCAAATTCTTCAACCTCACTCATAATCCTGAGCCTCACTCAAAATCCTGAGCCTCACTCAAAATCCTCAGCCTCACTTAAACTCTTCAGCCTCACTCAAATTCTTCAACCTCACTCATAATCCTGAGCCTCACTCAAAATCCTGAGCCTCACTCAAAATCCTCAGCCTCACTTAAACTCTTCAGCCTCACTCAAATTCTTCAACCTCACTCATAATCCTGAGCCTCACTCATAATCCTGAGCCTCACTCAAAATCCTGAGCCTCACTCAAAATCCTCAGCCTCACTCAAAATCCTCAGCCTCACTCAAAATCCTCAGCCTCACTCAAAATCCTGAGCCTCACTCAAAATCCTCAGCCTCACTCAAAATCCTCGGCCTCACTCAAAATCCTCGGCCTCACTCAAATTCTTCCACCTCACTCAAAATCCTCAGCCTCACTCAAAATCCTCAGCCTCACTCAAAATCCTCAGCCTCACTCAAAATCCTCAGCCTCACTCAAAATCCTCAGCCTCACTCAAAATCCTCAGCCTCACTCAAAATCCTCAGCCTCACTCAAAATCCTCAGCCTCACTCAAAATCCTCAGCCTCACTCAAAATCCTCAGCCTCACTCAAAATCCTCAGCCTCACTCAAAATCCTCAGCCTCACTCAAAATCCTCAGCCTCACTTAAACTCTTCAGCCTCACTCAAATTCTTCAACCTCACTCATAATCCTGAGCCTCACTCATAATCCTGAGCCTCACTCAAAATCCTGAGCCTCACTCAAAATCCTCAGCCTCACTTAAACTCTTCAGCCTCACTCAAATTCTTCAACCTCACTCAAAATCCTGAGCCTCACTCAAAATCCTCGGCCTCACTCAAAATCCTCAGCCTCACTCAAAATCCTCAGCCTCACTCAAAATCCTCAGCCTCACTCAAAATCCTCGGCCTCACTCAAAATCCTCAGCCTCACTCAAAATCCTCAGCCTCACTCAAAATCCTCGGCCTCACTCAAAACCCCCAATCTCACTCAATTCTTAACTCAAAAGCGAGCTGAACAACACGGCAGGCGCTCTTGTCCAAGCACAATGTGTACAAGTCACTAGCCAAATACTCCACAATAATCTTCTGTTCTTCTGCATCGGAACACTCCAAAACGCGTTGAACAAAGAAGTTTCCGAACATATGCTTGCATTGATCCAAGAAGATCACACGATCCGCCACCAGCTGCTCGAAGATTTTCTGATGAGATTCCACGTGGCAATCCTCTGAATATTGGTCCTGAAGGAATCGACAACCGTTCTTATCCTTCATAAATTCCATGAGAGAATCCATTTGGATGACGTCATCCAAGGTTACGGTATCTGCCACGTTGCCATGTTCATCGCTTGCCCAAATTGGAAGAGTCGACTTCTGGACAATGCTGCGGTTGGCCGGCGAACTGAAAAGTTTTTTTTTTTTGATTTTTGAAAAATTAATTTATTTATGGAAATTTTCGAAGAAAAATGATTCTTCTGAGTAGTTTTCTTAGTTTCTTAGAACACTATCTTCCAGAAAATATTCGTAAAATTTTTAACTCTTTTTTTTTGGAAATCTAGTTAAAAACTCTAAATTACGCTCAATTTTTTCATAAAAACTAACTTAAAAATGCCCGAATGCTTCTGATTATATCCATTGAAAAGTGGACGAATCCCATGGTATCCGAAACGAGCGGTTGGAGTCATTGATGGCGTTGAAGCTCGCTGCTGGTATCTCGGAGTATCCGGTCGCTGATGATACGATGTAGCAGTTGCCTTGTTAGATTTTGGAGCATTCGGGCATTTCGAGCCAAGTGGATGTTGAGCGTTGCGGTGGGGAGTATATTGTAAACCGTTGAAACATCCACCGATGGTTGCCGTTTGGAACATCCGAGCATCCGAGGTGGCTGGGCTCTCGTGGTTTCGACCGTTGATGAGATTGGCAGTGGTGGCCGATGGGGCTGGAGAGTTATTTTGGCTCATTTTTTGGTCGTGGTGGGGATTAGTAGATGGAGATTACCTGCAAAGTTTCAGTATAAAAAAAAATTGAAAAATGTGAGAAAAGTCAAGAGAGTACCGTAGGCTTTAAAAACACCAAGATATGGGCGGAGCCCGATTTTTCAATTTGAATTTCTTGATTTTATCTAAAAAACACTGAAAATCCAAAATTCAAAATGAATATTACATATTAACTTTATTCACGCAAAAGTACAGTAGCCGGTCTCGACACGACTGAAAATTTTTTGAATGACCTATATGTGCGCCTTTAAACGATACAGTAACCGGTTTTTCCTTCTTCGCAATTTTCAAAGATTTTCCGTTTGAAAACCAAGAAGAACACGACAATAAAAAAAATGTGTAAAACATTTTATGAAAATTGTGGGTACTGTACTACTCAAAAGTGCACGCTTCTAAGCCTATTTAAACATGTTTCGTCGTGGCGAGACCCATTATAGCGTCGCCAGAATTCGCAAAAAGGTAGGTTAGAGAGAAAAAATCTATTCAAGAAATTGGGAATATTTCACAAAATTTACAACCAGAAAAAACTAATGCGAAACTAAGAAGAAAACGGCTCGAGAGACCGGATAAGACGGCACAAATGTCCAAAATCTTGAATGAAGACCATGTTTCAATGTTCGGTGGTCGCATGCTCAGAATACTCGACGACCAAACTACAAAATCAGTTTTGAAATTCAAAGAAATTGGAAAAATCGATGAACGACTGGATTCGAATAGGCAACAACAAGTCTCGGGACCATCGAAACAAGTTCAAACTACAAACAAATCGGGCCGACTTCGTTTTGAGCTTGACTTCTCCGATCATTAAAACAATGTTTTTTTTTTGTTGTAATTTCTGGGCATTTTCGTTAGAAAATAGTGGTTCAGATTTTGAATATTAAGACGGCAAATTTTAGGAAAACTGCTTAATAACATACAATACTACAGTAAGACTCAGCCAACTCCTAGCCGCACTGAAAAATATATATTTACAGTGAGATGCTGCGTAAATCGACACATGTGAAAAAAGTCTCGAAAAATGAAGAAAAATGCGCGAAGTGTGCTAGCTTGTACGGAAAGCTTTTTAAAAAACTGCAAAATTTAACTAAAAGCAGTTTTTTTTTTCAACAATTCAAAGGTCATGTCGGCATGTAGGCATGTAGGCATGTAGGCATGTAGGCATGCAGGCATGTAGGCATGTAGGCATGTAGACATGTAGGAATGTAGGCATGTAGGCATGTAGACATATAGGCATGTAGGCCAAATATAATTGGAAAATTTAATGGATTATTTTTTCAAAACTTTTAATTTTGATGTTTTTTTTGTTGAGCTCCGGAGCAAGGGTGTCGGTTTTTCGATTTTTTGATGTTTTTCAGAGAAAATCGAAAAATCAAAACAACTAAAAATTTGGAACAATCGAAAAACGACACTTTTTCTCACAATCAGCAATAATCGAAAAGTCCTGCACCAATGATTTATTTCTAGGCCCACAAATGTTCCAATCTACCGTACCCCTAGTCTCCGCGCGCGCGCGCGCGCCGTTTTCAGTCGCTTCGAGGCCCGGCAAAGTTTGTTTTCTGGTTTTTCTGGCTTTTCAGAGATTCAAATGTTTGTATTTTTTTGAAGGAAACCATATTTTTCCTCAATTTTCAATTCGATGCCGAATTTCATAGTGAAATTTCCCAAAAAATCACATTTTTCCATGAAATATGGCTAGTTTTGACAAAAATCCTACTTTTCGCCATTTTTCTCACTATATTTCGATAATTTTTAGTGATTCACAGGCGCTTTTGAACTAAAAAATCACAGTTTTTCATCCAATTTTCTTTAGAATGCAAATTTATGTCATATTTACAGCTTTTAGGTGAAAATCGAGATATTTTATTCTACTTGAACCTTTTACGAAAATCCCTCAAGGGTTACATAGATTTGAGCTCGAAAAGACCGAATTGTCCAGTAAAGTGCATGTTTAGGCTCTCACTGCAACTTTTTTCGAACGAGGGCCGAGAAAAAATGCGAAAAATCGGTGTTTGCACACAATACACCGCATTTTACGACATTTTGTACTTGCTTTGTTTTCTTGTGTTTTTCACCGATTTTTCCGTGTTTTCTTATTAAAACTGATAAATAAATATTTTTTGCAGATGCTGAAATAATTTCCATATGAAAAAATTGTGAATTCAGTCGGCAAGTAGCGGTAAAAGTGGGCAATGTAATATGGTGGATTACGGGAATAAAAAACCCAAACTTTTTTCCAAACATGATACATATGCTGTTTAGATGCTAAAAGTACCTGATTATCATAACGAGACCGCTGAAAAAGTTTTAAGATTTTCAAAATTCAACTTTTTTGGTGAAAAAGTAGAGATTTTCGCACAAAAAGTTGAATTTTGAAAACCTCAAAACTTTTTCAGCGGTCTCGTTATGAAAATCAGGTAGTTTCAGCATCAGAGCAGCATATGTATCATGTTTGGGAAAAAGTTTGGGTTTTTTATTCCCGTAATCCATCATATTACATTGACCACTTTTACCGCTACTTGCCGACTGAATTCACACTTTTTTCACTTGGAAATTGTTTTAGCATCTGAAAAAAATATTTATTTATTAGTTTTGATAAGAAAAAACGGAAAAAATCGGTGAAAAACGAAAGAAAACACGCAGAAAACAAAGCAAGATAAATGGCCGCTGAAATTTGTCGGGGACTCGGCCATGGCCTAGAAACCTTTTTGCCTCGTCCCTCGTTCAAAAAAAGTTGCAGTGGCTCTAAAATCCACAAAAAGTATCAAATTTATTGCCGAAAATTGCCGCACATCCCTGACAAACATTGAAAATTGTTTATTTTTGTGATATACGTAAAAATTTTCCAAAAAAATCGATATTTTACACGAATGAGGTGTTCATTTCTTTGTTTATTTTTATATTTACCTCAGCGCTCTCAATTTTCAATCAGGTTTGTTTAGTTTTTTCAATTTAAATTCCGCTCGCAAATCTCCCATTGCAAACGCGCTCCGTTGGCAATCGAAGCCGGCCAGTCGACATTGCGGTGACTGTCGCCATTTTATCACGAGTTTTAAATAAAAAAGCATCCGTATTTGTGATTTTTTGCTATAAAACGTTGAATTTTCGCTTAAAGTACCAAATTTACCGCTTTATATCCCATTTTTTCAGTAAGAAATGTCATTCGGGTGGGTAAGCCTGGTCGCCACGCCAAAATCCCATCCCTTTGAGGAAAGGCGGATTAAGGTATCGTTTTTAATCATTTTAAGCTGAAAAACAAGCCCAATTTTCAAATTTTCAGGTGAATGGCTCGAACGACCCGGTAAAAATAGGCCGAGCGGTCGCGCGCATCCAGGCAACCGCTGAAAATGCGGTTTTTGACTGTAAAGTGAGCATTTTTTCGCATATTTCGTTATAAATATGAATTTTCCAATTTTCCAGGTCTTATCGAGAAATCACGCGATTCTTTGGTTTCGAGACGGCGAGTTCTGGCTCAAGGACACGAAAAGCAGCAATGGAACCTTCGTGAACAACGAGAAGCTGCAACAAACCGTCTCGGGACGGGACACGGATGTCAGACGGGTCTTCAGTGGAGACATCATACAGCTCGGCGTGGAAATTGTGGAAAACGCGAATAAAGGTAACGAAAAAACCCGTGAGACACACACTTTTTTGATAATTTTTTAGTACTTTACATGCTTTTTTTAACTCAAAAATGGAAGAAAAGTCGCAAAACGCACATTTTTCTTCATTTTCCAACGAAAAATGGCTAGTTTTGACTAAAATCTCAACTTTCGTCGCATTTTCGTCATTTTTTCGCCATTTTTTCATTCAAAAATGGAAGAAAAGTCGCAAAAATCACTGTTTTTTCATCTTTTGTCCTAGAAAAAAATTAATAATCTCTTTAAAAAGTTCCAGTCGTGTACGGATGCATCTACGCAGTCATCAACTGCTTCAATGCCGATGGGAAGCTGATGGAGAACACGGGACCCGCGAGCGAAGAAGGTCAACGGACGACGACGACAACGCTTGTCAGCAATCGGAAGCTGTTTCAGATGCAGCAATACATATCAGAAGCCCAGCATCGGTATACATTTTCGCTTCATAAGGAGGATTTCTCAAAAAAATCTCACTTTTTCCAAGAAAAACTTTGGTTTTTCACACATTTTCGCCACTTTTCTCACGTTATTTCGATTATTTTCAGTAATTCACAGGCGTTTTTGTAGTCAAAAATGGAAGAATAGTCGCAAAAAAGCCATTCTCCTCTGTGATCAAATTTATTGCTTATTTACAGCTTTTTAGATGAAAATCGACGTGTTTTCTTCTACTTGAAGCCACTTGGGGCTTTTACGAAATTTTTGTATGAAAAATTCGCGGAGATCACGATTTCTCGCAAATTTCAGAAAATGTATCGATTTTCTCCTGGAACACTTTCAAACAAACACTTTTGCGATTTAAATAAAGGAAAAATCAGCGAAAATTGGACCAAAAATCACACGATTTCTAATCCTGTAATTTTCAGAGAAAAGCAGCGAGAGGATAAGCTAACCGAGCTGATGAGCATCATCGCAGCCAATGAGCAAGCTGCGGAAACGGCCTGGAAAGCTCTGGTAAATGAGGATCGACTTTTGGCCAGGTTAGGACTCGAATTACGCAAAATATTGAAGAAAATTGATTGATTTTCGCTTAAAATGCTCTTAAAAACTCGAATTTCGTAGTGAAATTCCTCAAAAATTGCACTTTTTCCAAGAAAAATGGCTGGATTTGATTAAATTCTCAATTCTCGCTTTCGCTGGAATTTTGAGCCCGAATGAAGCAATTTTCTCAAAAAAAAACCCATTTTTAGTCAGAAAATTGCCGATTTTAGCTGATATTAGTAAAAATGTTCACTTTTTTCTGAGAAAAGGAGACAAAAACGGCAAAAAATTAACTAAAAAAAATCAAATAAAAGTCAATTTCTATCTGTTTTAGCTGAATTTAGGCTATTTTTCTGAATTTTGAGCTCAAAAAAACAATTTTCTTAATAAAATCTCCTCATGAAAAATTTTAGATTTTTTTGCAAAAATTCCGATTTTTTCTTCAGAATAGAATCACTGGAAGCACAATTGTCAATCCTATCCTCCAACAACAATAATCCGGACAAACAAAAAGAGGAACTTCTCAAAATGATCGACGAAAAGACGAAATTCGAGGCCAAGACGAAGGAGATGATCCGTCGATTGATTGAGGAGAACGGAGAGACGACATCTCGCTTGAAAGACATGGAAAGATCACTGGAGACGACGGAACAAACGTATCAACAGCTCCGATCACGGAATGAGGATCTCGAGACGGCGTTGGCGGAAACGACAGAAATGTTCGATGCGAAGGCTGCCGAGTTGGAGCAGGCCACTGCTGATTTGATTGAGAAGCAGAAGGTTGTGACGACTTATGAGGAGAAGCTCACCGATTTGCAGCAGAAGAATTTGAAGTTGAGCAAGAGTTGTGGTGAGTTTGGAGCTGAAGAAAAGCTGAAAATCGCGCCGTGAAATTTCGTGTTTTCCAGACATTTTGGCGTATTTTAGAGCAGGAAACACCGATTTTAAAAGCTTGAAAGTGGCTCAAAATGAAGCTAATTAGCTAGCAAATACAGTAAAAAATAGCGACGAAAGCCTATATATTTAATTGCAAATCTCTTTTTTTTTTTCAGTCATTTTGAACATTTTAGAGCAGAAAAACTGATTTTGCTGCTCAAAATCCTTTTTCGAGCTCTAGAAGGAGCTGAAAATTACACAGAAATTTCGAATTTTGGATGATTTTCAGTGTTTCAGTGCTCTGAAAGGCTCTGAAAGACTCGAATTTGTATTAAAATTGACAAAAAAAAACACAAGTTTTGCTGCTAAATTGGCAAAAATCGATGTGTTTTTTTTTTCTGAATTTAGGCAAAATTTTGAAGCTATTTTGAGTAATTTCAAGCGATGAAAACGATTTCTGGTGAGTTTCGGGCTCAAAACAGAATTTTGAGCGGAAAAATCAGTTGTTATATGCTCTAAAATGCACAAAAAAGCACAATTCCAGAGCGGCGCGAAACTAAAAATTTGGCACAATTAGATATTTTCAAGCTTTATCGCTTGCGTTGTAGAACAAGGAAAATCGTTTTTGAAGCCTGAAAATACTCAGAATGGCTTCAAAATTTTTTTTATCGATTTTAATGTAAATTTGAATCTTCTAGAGCAATAATTTCTGCGTCATTTTCAGCTTATTTTCAGGATTTTGAGCAGCAAAATCAATTTTCATAGCGAATGGCGGTAATTTTCCGCCAAATTCGGTATTTTTGAGATCATTTCGAGCACCAAACTCACCAGAAATCGATAAAAACCGCTTGAAAATACTCAAAATGGCGCCAAAAAGCTAAATTTTAGTACAAAAATCGGCCTGTTTGGCTCATTTTTCTCTTAATAAATCATAAAAAATTCCAATTTTTCAGTGATAAACGAGACGGCTTCCGGATTGTCACGCCTGTTGGCCAACTCAATTAACAGTGGAAGCTTCATCGATGAGCCCGAACTTCATTTGCTCATTAGTACGCTGAAATCGGCTTCCTATCTGCCACCACATACCCGGGAGACCACATCATCATCGAATGATAATTCGTCGGCGTCGGATTCCGCCGAGCTTCATACACAGTTGATCAATGGATTTGCTCAGTCATCTGAATCGTCGGAAGAGTCGGAGGAGAAGAAGAAGAAGCCACAGCAACAAGATGATAAGACGACAATTGAAGCATATCTCAAGACAATTCTCGAGCTACAGGCCAAGAATCGGGAGCTTGAGATGACAGCAGCAATGGCAACAATGCCTGAAGTTCAAGAGAACCATGGATGCCTTGAAGCTTCATCGCTGAAAGAAACGCTGGAATTTTCACCGTCTGGAAATGTTTCGTTCTTCCCGCCTTCGGAATCTGCGAATTTGTCCGGATCATCAACTTCCACGTCTTCACAGGCGCCACTATGGCAGAAGCAGGCGACGATGGTGATGAAGAAGCCCGATGAACTTGAGAACTTGGTTAGCGAGTTGTTCTTCGAATTTTTATGAAGAAAATTAAAGAAAAAAAAATGAAAAGATAGAAGAAAAACGCTTTCGCAACGTGTTTTATATTGTTTTGAAACATATTTCCCCCTTTTTTCAGCTAAAATGTGACGATTTTAGCCATCCTGGGCTTTTTTTAAACTGAAAACTGGCACAGTTTGGTGTCGTCGATTTTCTCTCGTGTACTCTACGAGGAGGATAATATGATTTTTATCAAGTTTCAGCTATTTGCTGTTGAAAACTACTGGAAATTCCGAATTTTCAAGAAAAAAGTGAAATTACTCGGAAATCATGGGTTTTTTTGTAGACAAAACTTTTGAAAATCCATCTTTTCCTCGGGGAGTACACACTGACTGCGTAAATCGACACATCGCTGAAACTAGCGGATTTTTTTTTCAAAACTGTGACTGTCTGAAATTCAGAAATACCACAAAACGAGTGAAAAATTCAATTTTTAAACTGCAATTTGGATTTTTTGCTAATGTTCCTGTTCCAAACCAATCAGCGTCTTCGAACTCCGCCCACTTTTTCCGATTAGTTGAAACGTGGGCGGAGCAAATCGCTGATTGGTCTTGCACTTCTCGTTTTGAAATTTTGGCTAATCTCTATCTTTGAATTCCCGCCAAAATGAGAACTGCTCGACCAATCAACGACATTTGCTCCGCGCCCACTTCTCAACCAATCCACGAGTTGCTGGGCGGAGTTCGAATGGCGCTGATTGGTTTGGACATTGGAGCGCACTTGCACCTCACGACCTCCACAATTCGCGGGAATTCGTTTCGCGGGGACAACAGTTTTTGGCTATTTTTGGCTTCACGCTCTCCTCAAAGCCGAATAATTATTAGAGTGCGCTTGCTGCGCGTCGCGTTTCTGCATCCGCGGCATTTTGACTTTCCACTGAAAAAAGCAGCATTTTCAGATTTATCGAATTTTTAGCTTTTAAATTTTTTTTCTGCATTTTACGAACAAACCTTTTTTGTTAAACAGTGAAAATTGAATTTAAAATGACTAAAATGAACTTTTTTCGTCCACTGGTTGTGAAATGGTTTGAAATTGAAGAAATCAACGGGATTTTTCGTATTTTCTGAATGTTTTTCTATTAAAAATCGGTTTTAAACCATTTTTTGACCCTAATGTTAAGTCAAAAATGTATTAAAACCCATTTTTAATAGAAAAATATTTAGAAAATACGAAAAATCCCGTTGATTTCTTTAATTTCAAACCATTTCACAACCAGTGGACGAAAAAAGTTCATTTTAGTCATTTTAAATTCGATTTTCACTCTTTAACAAAAGGTTTGTTCGAAAAATGCAGAAAAAAAATTTAAAAGCTAAAAACTCGATAAATCTGAAATATCTGCTTTTTTCAGTGGAAAGTCAAAATACCGCGGATGCAGAAATGCAGCAAGCGCGCTCTAATAATTATTCGGCTTTGAGGAGAGCGTGAAGGCCAAAAATAGCCAAAAACTGATGTCCCCGCGAAACCGATTCCCGCGAATTCTGGAGTTTGTGAGGTGCTACGCAAGTGCGCTCCAATAATTATGAACACACCAGGAGGTCGTGATAAAAAAGAGAAGTTTGCAAAAAAATAAAAGCCCGAAATCTTTAAATTGTTAATGTAATTTTTCGCAAAAAAAATGTCACGTTTTGCAGTTGCTGTTGGTGTCACTGGTTCCGCTTCTCGCATTTCTGCTCTCAGCGATTGCTCCAATCCAAAAGCGATTTTCAAGTGGATCATCACCACAAGTGAAGAAAGAAGAATAGTGAAGGATTATCGCACACACAGTTTTGTGCTAGAAATATTATCTCAAATCAAATCCGATCTCTCTCTCTTGTCCACGAAATAATTCCTCTCCCCGTTTCATTCTCCCCTATGTATTGTAGTATATTCTTTATTCATATTATTTATTTTCATTATTTTCCCCGCTTTTTTAACCCATTTATTGATCATCCCCACTAGCTCTTTCACACATTTTAATTTAACTATTAATTTTGCGTATCTCGAGGAAAGTCGTCGGAATTTTTTCTTTCGATTTTTCGCAGTTTTTTAACCAGAAAGTTGAGAAATTTTGATGTTTTCTTGGAAAACTGAAAAAAAAATCTGCAAAAAATCAAAAATCAATTGAAATTTTTCGATATTTTTGAGATTTTTCTTCGAGATTTGAAAAAAAAAACGAAAACTTTAAATTTTTTCGATTTTTGAATCTCAAATCTGTTGAAAAATAGGAAATTCAGTTGGAAAACTGCTTGATTTTTATTGATTTTTTAAAAAATTTCCGAAAAACCGACATTCTCGATGCGCTAGTTACGTGTTTCATGTCTTTGTGCTGTGCTATCATTAAATTATTTCCCTTTCATCCCCCGAATATTCCCTTTTTTCCTATTATTTTCAATTGAATGTTCGCTTACAAAACTGAAAAGAGGGTATAAGCTTGAGCCGTTGATTCCTTCTTCCTATCATCATAGTATTATATAAATATATTATTTCCAATTCTAAGGCTTTTTCTCCCCGTTTATCGCATTTCTGTGTATAGAATCTAATTTTTTCCCCCATTTTTTGTTGCTCGGCCCCATCGAAATTCGTGCTCTAATTTCTGACACGAAAAACGAGTTTATAAACATTTTTCCTTTAATTTTAAAATATTTTTTCCTGCAGATTTTGACAGTTTTCAGCTGAATTTAAATATCTTTAAACTTAATTTTGAAAATTTAAATTGAAAAAAAAAAAAAGATTTTTAAAATATCTATTTACGTCAAAAACGGCTCAGGAAGGAATCTGAGAGAACTGTGAGATTTGACGGAAAATTTGAATCAGACTAAAATAGAATATTTTTGTTGAAAATTATAACAAATTTTCAGTAAACTGAAAATTTTTTCTTTTTTTTTCCCTGAAAAGTTGTCACCTATAGGCAAAATTTAAGATTTTAGTCGAAATTTGCTGGAAAAAAATAGTTTTCATCAGCTAAAAAAATCGACAAAAAAACCTTTAAAATAATTCTGATTGTTTGTATAGAATACCGCTTTCAAAAATCGTGTGAGAGAAAAAAGCTAATTATTTAACGCTCGGAATAATCACATTTAAATCAATATTTTTGTTGAAATAATGTGGCCTAGAAATCGAAAGATGGCCTAGGAATCATTTGCGCACGAATTTAAAATTGCCAGCCACTTTGCCAGATTTCCCCGTATTTTCTTCGTTATAAATGTAGTTTGGGGTAGTCCCTCTACTCATTCTTCAATTTTTTCGAAATTTTGAAATGCCATATGTGCGGCAATTGCCGCTCGGTAATTTGCCGATTTGCCGTAAATGCTCAATTCCGGCAATTTGTCGATTTGCGGGAAATTTTCATTTTCGGCGATTTGCCGATTTGCCGATTTTTTTCATAGAATTTGGTTTTCAAAATAGATGCAAGAACGTTCTTAGAATGCGTACAATTTTGCCGATTAAATTTAAATTCTGAAATTTCCAAAAAAACAGAAACCACAATGTGCCGATAATTTTCGGCGATTGACCTTCTTCCGGCAAATTCGGCAAATTGCCCATTTGCCGGAAAATAGTTTGCCGCCCACCCCTGTCCTTAAATAACCTTTCTTTTATCTCTTTTAGTATTTAATCTTATCAATAACTTTGATCAATCAAAAGAAGAATTCCTCAATGTCTCCTGTCATCAATAAATCTGATAAGAAATGAACGGGGATATAATCTAAAACGGAAGCCAATACTCTTTCTTCCTTTGAGCTATTGCCGACCGATAATTGGAGGTCGGCTATAGGTTATCGCAGTGCGTAATAATGATTTTTCAAGGACGAAAGTTGGCAAAGATTGTGGATAAGGCTGTTTTTTCTTGAAAAATCTCACTGCAACTTTTTTCGAACGAGGGCCGAGAAAAAATGCGAAAAATCGGTGTTTGCACACAATACACCTCATTTTACGACATTTTGTACTTGCTTTGTTTTCTTGTGTTTTTCACCGATTTTTTCCGTTTTTTTCTTATTAAAACTGATAAAAAAATATTTTTGTTAATGCTAAAATAATTTCCAGATGAAAAAATTGTGAATTCAGTCGGCAAGTAGCGGTAAAAGTGGTCAATGTAATATGATGGATTACGGGAATAAAAAACCCAAACTTTTTCCCAAACATGATACATATGCTGTTTAGATGCTAAAAGTACCTGATTATCATACCGAGACCGCTGAAAAAGTTTTGAGATTTTCAAAATTCAACTTTTTTTTGTAAAAAAGTCGAGATTTTGGCACAAAATGTTGAATTATGAAAATGTCAAAACTTTTTCAGCGGTCTCGTTATGAAAATCAGGTACTTTTAGCATCTAAACAGCATATGTATCATGTTTGGGAAAAAGTTTGTGCTTTTTATTCCCGTAATCCATCATATTACATTGACCACTTTTACCGCTACTTGCCGACTGAATACATATTTTTTTCATCTGGAAATTATTTTAGCATTAGCAAAAAATATTTTTTTATCAGTTTTGATAAGAAAACACGGGAAAAATTGGTGAAAAACGAAAGAAAACACGCAGAAAACAAAGCAAGATAAATGGCAGCTGAAATTTGTCGGGGACTCGGCCATGGCCTAGAAACCTTTTTGCCTCGTCCCTCGTTCGAAAAAAGTTGCAGTGAATTTTGCAAAATCACAAAATTTTAATGAAAATATATTCATTTTATTCAAAAATAAAAAATAAAACCACTTCTCTGTCTATAACATGGAGAAATTCGGAAAAAATGGATTTTTTCACTAGAAAAAATAATCTTTTTACAGAGATGCCGTCCCGCAACGATGGCCCGGCGCTTCTCAAGAGGCGATCAGCGAAGCCGTTTGCTGGAAATCTACGACTACGACGGCTCACGAAAGCATATCTTGAGCCGCTGGATGATAATAATAAGGAAATGTCACCGACAGTGGCGAAAATCGACCAAATTTATGATTTGAGTACGTCGGAAAAAAAAATTTTCGCCTAGAAATTCCTGGAATTTTTCTGAAAAAGCTTATACGTGAATAGATTCATACAAAAAATTGAATTCGTTGGAGCCAATTTTGAGATTTTTTTTTTAAATTAGAGGATGCGTTTCGCAAAAAACTTCGATAAAATTCGTAAAATAGGCAGAAATTTACAACAACAAAAAAACTACTTGCCGATTTGCCGGAAAGTTCAAATACGGCAATTTGCCGATTTGGCGGAAATTTTAAATTTGCCAATTTGCCGATTTACCGGAAGATTTCAAATCCGCCAATTTGCCGGAAATTTTTCGATTTAGCGGAAATTTCTATTCCGGCAAAGTGCCGATTTGCCGGAAATTTTAAATTTGCCAATTTGCCGATTTACCGGGAGATTTCAAATCCGGTAAATTGCCGATTTGCCGGAAATGTTCAATTCCGGCAAATTACCGATTTACCGGGATATTTCAAATCTGGTAAATTGCCGATTTGCCGGATATTTCAAATCCGGCAAGTTTCCGATACAAGCTTAAAAAACTGAAAAAATTTTGAAATTCCTAACATTTTCCAGCACAAGAACTAATTGTACAATGCCAAAGTGTAACCAGTGGACTATTTCCTCGATATTCAAAAGATCGAGATGTCGGATATGTGAAGGATAGTATCTACTGTGCAATGGCCTGTTGGGCTTGCTCGGTGGCTTACAAGTAAGCCGATTTTCATCAGTATCAGCAAATACTTAAAATTGAGATTTCAGACGACTCGATGATGATCGTGGAAGACAGACTGAGCTGAGACAAACTGCTGTGAAAACGATGCGAGGAATCTTGTTCTCGTGGATGCAACAGAGCAAAAATGTACGATTTTGTTAGAAAAGAGTACACAGGAAAAAACTCTGAAAAATCGGAAAAAAATCGAAAAATTAATGAGAAAAATCAATGCAACAGGAAAATATGAAAAATTGGAAATTTTTCAAAAAAAACAAATTTCGAAAAGCAGACACAGTTAGAAGAAAATTATGCAAATTAATTTTTTAAAGTAACGAAAATATTTAAAACTTTGAATTTTTTTTTATTTTCGAAATTTAAAAAGTTCAAAAATTCACGATCAATCAAATATCAAAAATTTTGCAAATAAATCAAAACATTTTTTCCGATTTATTAAAACCTGAACTTCATGCCAGTAGCTTGGGTTCGTTCCGATTTTTCAAAAAAAATTTAAAAAATCAATTTTTTTCTGAAAAAATATTAGATTTTCAATTTTTCGACGAAAAAAAACGCTTGATTTTTCTGGATTTTTAAGTTTTTCGAGAAATTAAAATTTTTCGATTTTTGAGAAAAATTTTAATTTTTCTTTTAAAAAAATTATATTTTCAGATTTTGTTAGTAAAAATTAAAACGATTTTTCAACCAAAGTATTACGGGAACACTTCTGAGAATGCGTATTGTGCAACATGTTTAACGTGCAAAATATCTCGTAGCGAAAACTACAGTACTCCTTTAAATTACTACTGTAGCGCTTGTGTCGATTTACGGGATCTCGATTTTTGAAAATAATAGAAATCATTCATTTATCGATAGAGTATAAAAATTGAACAAAATATGAGCAAATAATACGGAGAAACGAATGAAAATAAAATATGTGTCATTAGTCGAAAAAAAAAATCAATTTCAAAAATCGAGCCCGTAAATCGACACTAGCGCTACAGTAGTCATTAAAAGAATTACTGTAGTGTTCGCTACGAGATATTTTGCGCGTCAAAAATGTTGTACAATACGCATTCTCAGAATTTTGTGATAATGTAATATTTCTAATTATCACATCCATCATTTCCCAGAATTTAAGCTTCAATCAATAATTCCAGCTCGACGCGTTCAAATCCCAAAATTCATCAGAATTCGCTCTCCACGCTCGTTTCGATTTATCATCTGGAATGGGTCTCGAAACGCCGAACGACGATTTACACTATGGACATCTTCAAATGGATCTTGTTGCTCTTTATCTACTCACATTGGTACAAATGATTTCAGCCGGATGCAAAGTTATCTATACTCATCATGAAGTGAATTTCATTCAAAATCTCGTTTTCTACATTGAACGTACCTATCGTACGCCGGATTTTGGAATGTGGGAGCGTGGAACGAGATATAATAATGGAAAACCTGAACTTCATGCCAGTAGCTTGGGTTCGTTCTGATTTTTCAAAAAAAAATTTTAAAAAATCAATTTTTTTTCTGAAAAAATATTAGATTTTCAATTTTTCGACGAAAAAAAAAGTTTTTCGAGAAATTAAAATTTTTCGATTTTTGAGAAAAATTTTAATTTTTCTTTTAAAAAAATTATATTTTCAGATTTTGTTAGTAAAAATTAAAACGATTTTTCAATTTTTCAATAAAAATGGTTTTGAGATTTTCTCCAACAAAAAGAGAAAAAATTCGTTTTCCAACAAAAAAAAATGTAGTTTTAATTTTTGATCGAAAAATCCAATTTATTTGAGAGAAAATTACTTAATTTTTAGTTTTTTCAAGAAATTTACGAGAAAATTGTTCAATTTTTCGTTTTCTCCCTTTTTTCAAAAATGTTTTCTCAACTTTTTAAACAAAAATGTCTAATTTTTAAATTTTCAGATATTTTTAAAACAAATTTTAATTTTCGAAACGAAAGTTTGCATTTCCCAATTTTTCAGTTTTTCTAAAATTCTAAATTTCCAAAAAAAAGCGGAGTTTTTTTTTTAAATTTTTCTAAAAAGGCAATTTTCAAAATGTTCGATTTTTTGAAAAATTAGAAAGAAACCTGTTTATTTTAAAACATTTCGAAAAAAATTCGATTTTCAAATTTCCTTTAAAAATCATAATTCAGTTTTCTAGATTCAATTAAAATTTTAGCTTTTCACAAATAAATAATTCTGAAAACATTAAAAATAAGAAAATGTTCCGATTTTTTTAAATTATAAAAAAAAAAAAAAAAATCCAAAACTAAAAATTTCCAGGAATGGTAAAAGCCGCCCTGGAAGCAATCAATGGTTTCAACCTATACGGCAGTACGGGAACATCAGCATCAGTAATCTACGTGGATATTGATGGGCACAATCGAAATCGTACCACTTTTGAGACGATTCTCCCACGGGAAAGTAACTCGAAAAATACGGACGCCGCACTTTTGATGACTGTCGGATGGCCAGCATTTGCTACTCACGATGAGACACTTTTCGAGAAAACTATGCAAAAATGTGTGAGAAGGCTTGAAGGTCGATTCGGATTGAGAAGGTACATTGAGAATCTGGAAATTTTCTGGAAAGTCTGAAAATTAGATTTACGCGCAACTCAGAGACTTGAAAGCTTGCCGAAAATCGAAAAATTATAAATTTTTCCTCAAAAATTACCTAAAAATCCCCCTATTTCGATCATTAGGGGGTGTTTGAAATCTCGTGTAGTCCTCGAGGAGAAGAGAAAATATCATGAAAGAATGACCAATAGTTTTCTAGAAAATTCCTCAATTTCACGATTTTCCCAGAAAATAGAAGAAATGTTACTTTAAATGGAAAATTTTTTTTTCAAAATTCCCTAAAAATGTGAGTTTTTTTTCTTGAAAAGTTGAAAATTTTTCCGAAAATTGACCTAAACTTTTTTAAAACTTCGATTTGCCGATTTTTCCAAGTTTTCCTAGAATTAAAAAAATTTTACCGACAATTTTGTGCCGCCGAGCTATCGAAGTTTAATTGGAAAAATTTGATTTATCTCTGATAGTGAATCGGCAATTTTTTCTATTTTTTAAAGTTCAAAAAATTGATATTTTTCTTGGATTCCTTGATTTCCTGCTTGTAAATAACCGATCTGCCGAATTTGCCTGAAAAACGGCAACTGCCGAAAATTTTCGGCAAATTGTGGTGGTTTTGCACTTTTTTGGAAACTTCATAATTTTAATTTTAATCGGCAAAATTGTACGCATTCTATGTTCCTACATCTATTTTGAAAAGTTAACAAATTCTATGAAAAAAAATCTAGAAAACGGGAAAAATTCAAAAAAGAACAGTTTCAGAAGTGTTTTTGTCCTATAGAGAACCTCTCTAAACATTTCCGGCAAATCTGATATCCGGCAAACGGCGGCAAAACGGAAATTTGTCGAAAATGAAAATTTCCGGCAAATTGGCAATGTGTCGATTTGCCGAATTTGCCGAAGAAAAAAATTGCCGTTAAGTTTTGGTGCTCCAAAAATATAACATTTTTCGGAGTTTGTTAAAAACGGCAAATTTTGTCGAGATTTGCCGAACTCGGCAAATTCGGCAAATATCTTTTTTCAATATTTGCCGAGCACGGCAAATTCGGCAAATCTCTTTTTTCAATATTTGCCGAACTCGGCAAATTCGGCAAATCTCTTTTTTCAATATTTGCCGAGCACGGCAAATTCGGCAAATTTGCCGTGCTTAACAAACTCGGAAAAATGTGATATTTTTTATGTTTTTGGAGCACCAAAACTACTGAATTCTTAACACACATCTGGTTTCTGAACAAGTTCCGCGTAGTATGTCTGTTTAAGCATCAAAATAGCTCAATTTTGTGTCATTTTACTAAATTTTTGGCTAAAAAATCAATAGTTTTAGTCAAAATTGTACTGTCAAATTTTTGACGTGTGCGGCAAATTTCGAAATTTGCCGAGCTCGGCAAATTCGGCAAATCTACTTTTTTGAAATTTGCCGTGCTTGGCAAATTCGGCAAATTTGCCGAGCTCGGCAAACGGCAAATTCGGCAAATTTGCCGCACACCCCTGCCGCACACCCCTGCTTGTACAACTTTCCGAGTACACCCAAATATTTCTCCCCGTGCAATATCATTTGATAGCAGTCAATTTTTTAATAGCCTCCCCCCAAATAATAATTGTCATCGAAATTATGCAAAAAAAGTTGACGGGAAGGGGTCTCAAATGTTAGCACCAATAATTCTCCAGGTCTCTTTCTCTTCTCTCTGCACATTTTCTCTCATAAATCAAATGCCCTTCCCCACTCGCTTTTGCATTGCCGTAGCATTGCTGCGATAAAATCGAACGAATGCGATGATGGTTGTGGTGGTGGTGGTGACCCTCGGTACCATCCTTTCTCCTCTCGTCTCGCTCCCTCTCGTCGCTGTCCCCTCCTTACGCACACACACACACTTTTTACTTTTTCTGTGCTGCTCTGCACAATTTGCACATACACTTGGATACATACAGACACATACAGATATACATATTTGCATGTGAATAGAGAGACAAGACACTGTATCTGTGTCTCTACTTCATTGTTGTATGTATGTGTATGTGTTATCAATCGATTGATGCGTTGTTGGAGACACATACGAATTGAGAGAGAGAGAGAGAGAAATGACCGTTATAATGCAAATCGGGAATTGACAGGAGAGAAGAGAACTGATAACAATTGATGATGTACACACATATTGATAGCGAGAATTTTTCGGAAAAAATCGAAGAATTTTGAGATATGAAACGTGGAAAATCACCCGGCAATTTTAAATACTGACACAAGGCACACAGAGCGGTTTTTACTACGCGTGGCCGTAAAATAGGAAAACTCGGCCATCTTCATAACATGGATACGGAACATTTTCTCAAAAATCGCCACGGTGGAACTATAGAACCCCCCTTCCGAGAACATTCTTGTCAAGTTTCAGAAACATCCCACGTCAAAAATCCCAGATAAATCATTGGCCGAGTTTTGGGGATTTTTCTAGGCCACGAAGTAAAGGCCGCGCTCTGTTAAATGTGGATAATTTATTTAGAGATCTGAGAAGACTCAAAATGATTCGAAACATCATGTTGAAAAATTTCGTAAAAAGCATCTGGAAGACCTGGAATACAGAGAAATCGATGATTTAGGCACACGGGGTTCTGGCCTTCCTCATTGAATTTTTCGCGCTCCATTGACAATCGCCCGCGCCGGACAACTCGAGGAAAAGTCGTGTACTCTACACGGACAAATACATTTAGTTTTACAACTAAAATCGAGCCGCGACGCGACACGCAACGCGCCGTAAATCTACCCCAGATATGGCCGAGCCAAAATGGCCTAGTTCGGTAAACTCTTCCATTTCAATATATGAGGGAAGCCAGAAATCCTTGTAGGAACACTTCAAGCTGATAGGCACTGTGGTAATTTTTGGATACCTATCGCCTTAATATGTGCCTAAATCAACGAAACGTCAACGCGAGATGAACTATAAAAATATTGAATAAAGATTGATGTTTTAATGGAATCTGTATTTCTGATCAGGGATGCTACAGAATTTTTTGTGCCAAGAAACAATAATCCAAGAAATTCAAAACTTTTTTTTCAACTAGAATCACAAAAAATCTAATCAAAATATCAAAAATTAACAATTATTGAATAGTAAAGTCCGTAAACGAATATTTTGGTACATGTACGAACACTAGCTGAATTTCTCATGCCTTGAGCGTTTTGTCCTTGCGGCTTTTGAGCTCTAAAAAATTAATTTCCTGGTAACATTTTGGCGAAGAAATCAAGAAACAAGAAATTCGCATCCCTGTTTCTAGGATGCTGCGAACAATGGGGCAAATCGGCGAAAGTTAAGATTATAACCCCAATTTCATAATGAGAGACTTCTTGAAGATTCTAAAATGTGGGCAAAATTTTTCCAAACTTGACGGTATCGAAGAGATGAAATTTATTATTATTTCATAACTTCCTTATTTTGCGCAATTCAATAGGTCATTTTCAAAAGTCTTATAGAGCATTAAAGGGGGTGTAGTCGATTTGTTTTATTGCTTTATTAGACTCGAAGTTGTCTGAAAACACCGAATTTCATAATGAAACTTCTTGAAAACTTCTCGAAAAAAAGTTATGACGGTTCAAAAAAAGACCTAAAATTAGTTAAAATTCCAAATTTCTGGTTGCCAGAAGTTGCCAAATTTACCAAATCTACCAAATCTGGACCTCCATCTACTTTAAATGTACTTAAATCGAGCTGAGAACGCAATATAATTAATTTGAATACCCATAATTAGACTACGATTTCAAAAAGTTAGTTTCCAGCTGCTTGACAAGTCGGTCAAATTTCAAAATTTTAACTAATTTTACGTCAATTTTTGAGCCGCCATAACTTTTTTTTGAGAAGTTTTCAAGAAGTTTCATTATGAAATTCGGTCTTTTCAGACAATTTCGAGGCTAATATAGCAATAAAAAAATTCGACTACATTACTTTTAAATGAAATTTTCCAAAAGTTTCCAATTTTGATAATTTTTGTGTTTCAAACACATAGGAATTGTCAAAATTAAGAAAACCCGAATTTTTTATTCGAAAAGAAATAATTAGAAAATTCACTTGGAAAACTGGCGTTTTTTTTCAGATTCCACCGTGACGGATTTCGAACAGAGCTCGAGGACAATAGCAAAAGCTTTTACGATGAGCATGAGACGGCTCAATTTCAGGGCGTCGAATCGCAGTTTCCCATCTTCTTGGCGTGTATATCCCTAACTGGTACGGAACCCGCAGATAAAAGGATTTTACAGTTTTTGGTTGAAATTGTCGATTTTGAGCCATACATGGCTCAAAAAAGAACGGAGAACGATGCTAGCCCAAATTTCAAAAATGTCATGCATGTTCAACAAAAAAATCTGAAATTTTGAAAAAAAAGGGAAAAATTTTTAAAGTTTGCACATTTGAATGCCAAAAATGTGCCAAAGTCGAAAATTTCAGCCAAAAAATTATAAAACCATATTTTTCCTCTAGAAGTACACATAACCCCGTATTTATGGCTAATTTCAGCCTACATTCGAGCCAATCAAGAGTACGGTGACATTTACTTCAAAAAGCTCCAAAAATGCCTGGTTGCCGATGAGACGGTCCCCGGCGGATACATTGTTCCGGAATGCTACTGCGTCGACGAATTCATCATGGACAAGGAGCGTGAGCAGCCGAACTCGACGGAGCTCTACGCGTTGAGCCATCAAGAATTCGGACATCATTTATGGAGCAATGCGATTTATATCATTTTGATGCTCAAGCGAGAAGGACTCATTCATTCGGGAGACATTGATCCGATCAATCGGCATTTACCCGCCAGTCAGCGCCCGAAGATGTTCAATCGGCACTCGGCTTTTCAGGTTAGGAAGCTGAAACTAATCTCATTCGAGACACGTGATGTGTCAGGCTGTGCCATTTCGGTTTGATCTACACAGATCTACAAAAAATGCGGGAGAAAAGAGACGCAGAGTTCTCATCTGATTTCGCATGGTTAAAGGTGGAGTACCGAAATTCGGTAGTTTTGGACCAATTTGGGTCTAAAAACACAAAGTCTCAAATTTCGGTACTCCACCTTTAAGAACGTGCTGACGCCACATTTTTGGGCAAAAAATTCCCGCATTTTTTGTAGATCAAACCGCAATAGGACAGCCTGGCACCACGCGATTCGAAAGCTCGACTCTTTTGCCGAAACCTGAAAATCTAGAAATTTACTTTGAAAACTCGGAAAAATCCAAGATACCTCAACTTAGGCATATATCCGTACCTTATCTAGAAGCGCACTATATAGAAAACAGTGGTGTTTTTCAGTTTTCCATATATTGAGTTTCTAGATGAGTTACGGTTAGCCCACAGGCTGTCCCATTACGGTTTGATCTACAAAAAATGCGGGGTTTTTCTAAACTCCCGCCGCAATTCCCGTAGATCAAACCAAAATGAGACACTCTGACACATCACGTGTAAACCTAAGCCGAGATATTTTAGATCTTCAGACTTTTCCGGCCTAAAATTTCAGCTTTTGAGGCCAGATGACTACTAGTGACTAGTCTGTCAAATTTAGATTTTTAAATTTTTAAATTTTCAGGGAAGTATGGAAGGTGATCCAGTGGTGCAGGTGGCTCTAATCTCCGAATCTCCACGCCTTCAAATGATGCTCTCCACCTACGGAATCACAACTCAAACTCCTCATGAAGTGGAGCCCGTTCAAATTTGGCCGAGTTGGAGGATGGTTAAGGTAATACCGAATTTTGGCTCAAATTCGGTCTAAAATGTTTCTGAACCACAACCGTTACCTTTTGGTATCTCCCGCGAGAGTCCGGTGTAATTAAAATTTGCTCTTTCTCTGGTGCCAGCCAGCCAGCCAGCCAACGTGTATGTGTCAGTTGTCACCTATTACGCCCTTCTCTCCTCTCTTGCTCTCTTCAATCGGCTACTCGTCTTCCGAGGCTCTCGTCGTTTCTCAACCCCTAACAAACACACACACACACACAAATTTCTTCACTGTCTATCATCACTACTACACGGAAAAGATATGATAAGGTGATGGTGATGGTAGGAGGACACAGACACACACGCATAGTTTCTGTACGTTTCATGTACATATTGTCTCCGAGACCCCCGACGATTAAACAGCATTGTCGGGCCGGCGCGACGGACAAACCGATACAGATTGAGAGACAAATTTGTCATTTGGAGGACCCCCCTCTTTTTGAGTGAAGCCGGCCGCCGGGTCTATGCGTACTTATTTGGTGATGACGGTAGTACACCGCTCTTGCGCACAATTTGTAAACACATATATATAGTGCGTGTGCTTGTTTGAACTAACAGGGGTGCCGGTTGAGAAGGCGCCGGACGGTCGTGTCGACTCATTTGTCTTTTCCCAACGATGCATCATCATAATTGGCGAGAGCCCATCAGGATTGGAACTCTACGGAACTTGGAAAGTAAATCATTCGACCAATGAGAAATGGCTGAAAAGCTTAGGTCACACACATTTCGGTTTGATCTACGTAGATCTACAAAAAATGCCGGAGTTGAGACGCCGCATTTTCTGTAGATCAAACCGTAATGGGACACCCTGACACCACGTGTAGCAATCGTAGCAATTGTAGACTATTGCCGAATTTTTTGAAAAATTTGGGCCAAAATCTCAAAAACTACCGGAGAATTGTCAATTTCCGGCCAAATCTAGAACTGCAAGAGTACGGTCTTGATCTCCAAATTTTATTAGGATGATATCCCCCCCCCCCCCCCCCCCCTCTACACACACACCCATCATAATAAATCTCTTGATTCGCTTGATATCATCGCTCGCTGATTAGCCATCAGCATGAAACCACCTTGATACACGTGGACAATCGATATCATCGATGGGTGGAGCCCCGGGGCCGTCCCGTCCGGCTACAAACACACAAGCACCGCCCTCCTCTATCGCCGCCCGACTATAGTTAGAGATTGGAGACGAGCGAGGGGAAGAAAGCGCGACGAACCGAGAGCGACCGCGGGCCCGTATAAATAGGCCGGGTCAGAGAACAGTGCCCACATTCCACCACCACCAACACGCACTCTCTCTCTGTTTCGCTCACTCGATCGCTCGCTCTCACTCCGCGCGCTCACCTTCCCGTTTCCATTCTCCCAATCGTTTCGTCGTGTCCCGGCCCGTCCGATCGCCCGCCCGTCCGCTTCCTCCCATTCGTCGTCGTCGTCCCAATCGACCCCGGCCGCTTTCTCCAATTCATTTCTATTCATCCCGTCTCGTCGTTGTTCAGTCCTACACCTAGAGGCAAAACGACCTGAGATGGCCTACTTCAACACTACTACTACTACCACTACAACTAGTATTACTATCCCGGCTTCAGTGGCTCCTCTCGACCTATCCCCCGATGCTCGTCATATCCATTGCCCTACTCTTCGCATCTCATCACTTCGTCCAATACCATAGGGATGAGATCGTTCAGTACGGCAATGGACTGAGCTAGAGTGACCTCTGATAATACGGAACGGAAGGTATGGGAGATTTGTTTTAGAGGCAAACTATTAGTGCATATCGTTTTGAGCGTTCCGTCGCCGCCGCCGCTGCTGCAGAACAAACACGTGTGAGCACACGATTGCTCACTTATACACTCAAACACAGACACATAAAGCCAAAAAAAAAAAGAAGTGTACAGATTTTTTGCCGAATGTGCGCACTAAACGATTGATGGGAAAGGGTCTCTGCAGCAGCAGCAGCACAGGCGAGCGGAGAAGCGATGACGCAAGTGTGTGCCCGCGGGCCGGTCCGTATATCAAACGGATAGTAGTTGTAGCAGCAGCAGCAGCAGCAGCAGCGGCGGACGGAGGAGAAGAGAAAGATAATAATCGATTGAAGGACAACTGTCTCTTTTCTTCTCTCTTGCATCACAGCATCTCTTTTTTTTTAGTTTTCTACAAATTTACCTCTCCCGAATGAAGAATGATTGCTATCGTACAAAACAGTGGAGGACATTCAAGATTGATGAGAACGCGAAAGGGCGTATGATATATGATCAGTTATTCAACAATATGTATATTGATTATGATTTTTATGAAGGGTTTCAGAATTTTCTAAAGGACAGCCGGTTGCAACACTTCTGTAAAACTTCTAACTTCGAGAACCTGAAGGTCCTGCAAATCGATTTTGCGTTGTTCGAAGTTTTGTGAAATTGGCACACGACAGTATATACAATATGTTACTTTTAAATATGGATACTGATAGAAAATTATGATTTTTGTGGAGATTGGCTTAATTTTAGAATTTGCTTCAGGACAGCCGGGTGTAACACTTCTGATTGTCGCTTGGAGTTCCAACAAATTTATGAATCTCCATTAAATTATGGTATATGACATAGTATATAATCTGAAAATAAAACTTAGACATTCAAAAACTCTCGCGAACTTGTTCTAAATTTGCTACAAATCGATAAGTCTATGAATCACCATTAGCTATGTGATACGACAAGATATTTGATAGAACGTCTGGAATTTCCACATATCGATTTTATCTCTTTTTCTTGAAAATCTATCGTCATTTTTGTTGAAATGGATGAATCACCACCATTTGTGATCAGAAACCGCATCATCATGTGTGTTTCCGTTTTTCTCCTGGCGAATTTGAATCGAGAATGTCGGCGGATCATCTTCATCATGGAATTGTTTAACCTCGAATGACATTCGTTTTTCTCCCTTCTCTCATTCGAAAAAAAGAGAGTGACCTAGTTGACCACTGCTGTCACTTTCATCGAGGGTTGGGTACTACTGCAGAAAAGTTTGAAAATTGAGAGATAAATAGAAAAAAATAGAAGATATGCACTTGAAGACTTACCTGGGGAAGTCTTAAATTGTAATATAGTTTTTTTCTGGAAAAAATGTATCAGAACAAAGAAGCAACCATTGAGCAACATTTTCCTATGTAAAAATCTAGTAAAATTGTTTGCAAGTTTTCTGTATACTTAAACGATATACAAGCCCATTATCAATTATCCGTTAAAGGTGGTGTAGTCGAATTTATTTTATTGCTTTATTAGACTCAAAACTGTCTAAAAACACAGAATTTCATAATGAAATTTCTTGAAAACTGCTCAAAAAAAAGTTATGACGGCTCAAAAATAGCGTTGAATTAGTTAAAATTTGAAGAAATTTAAATGTCGCAGGGGCTGGAAACAATTTTTTTTTTGAAATCACCGTCAAATTTTGAGTATACAATGTATTTGTCTTGCGCGTTTTCAACTTCATTTAGGTATTTTAAAGTCGTGAGATTTGGTTTTAAAAAAGTAAAAATCTCGCCGTGTATCGACTTTAAAATATCTAAATGAAGTTGAAAACGCAAGAGAAATACATTGTATACTCAAAACTTGATGGTGATTTCAAAAAAAAATTGTTTCCAGCCGCTTCGACATTCAAATTTCGAATTTTAACTAATTTTAGGCTATTTTTGAGCCGTCATAACTTTTTTTGAGAAGTTTTCAAGAAGTTTCATTATGAAATTCGGTGTTTTCAGACAATTTTGAATCTAATAAAGCGATAAAAATAATTTGACTACCCGCACCTTTAAAGGCAATCTTGTTAGTGAAATAGAAAACTCACTGATAGCTTAAAACTACCAATAACTAATATCAAACTATTTTCAGGTCTTCGAATGTCTGGGCCGAGACAAGAAGCTTGATCTTTCGGGCCGTCCACAACGTCCATTCGGTCCATTGAGTACTTCGAAAGTGTTTCGAGTGTTTGGCGATACCGTGCTCTGCTATCCATTGCTTTTCGAGGTCAAAGACTTTTATGTGAGCTCGGATCCGGCGGTTCTCATTGACGATATTAAGGTTTGTAGACAGACAGCACAGTAACTGGAATATTAATATGAATTAATTGTCATGGTGCGAAACACTTTTCCGTATCGCTTGGAGGGATTAGTCCACCTGAAGGACGTCCCGCTGACAATCTGGTACTCATCTCTACTAGTAATACTAGTCAGATGAAGTACAATGGGATATGTGTATGATACTTAACACTTCAATATATATATATATATATGTACATAATGATTTTTCGGTTATCAATTTCGGTATTCATTTTCGAAAAAAAAATATTCCAAAAAAATTTGAAAAAAAAACTAAAATTGTAGGAAAAAACTGAAAAATTGAAAATTTTCCGCTTGAATTTTGAAACATTGCAAAAAAGTGGAAATTCAAAAAAAAATTCCCGGAAATTACTGAAAAACTGGAAAAAACAACGTAGAAATTGATCAGAAATTGATCAAAATTGTTATTTAAAAAATATAAAAATATTCTACTCTTTTAAAAAATAAATTTGGGAAAAAAAAGATTTATGAGAAAACGAACAAAATTTTTTTTTTTCAAAATTGCAGGAGAAAACCGAGAAATGGAAATTTTCCTATTGATACTTGAAAAATTGCAAAAAAAAATTGTTTTTTAATTTTTTAATTTTTTTTAATTTTCAAATTCGTATAAAATATAAAAAATTAACAGAAATTAGTCAAAAACTGGAAAAATTTCGTCTTTACAATTTTCGGAAAATTTGAGAAAAAAATTAAAACAAAAATTATTCGAAAAATAGATAAATTACCTAAATTTTATTTGCTAAACTGAAAAAAAAACGCGAAAAAAATGCGAAAATCAATTTACAAAAATGTTCAACTTTTCTAAAAAAAAATTTTGAATGAAAAATAAAATAAGATGAAAAAATAAAAAAAAGTACCAAAAATTACTCAAAATTTGGAAAAAATTCCGAAAAAAATGTTTTTCGATTTTTTTTCCAATTTTCTGAGAAACTCCGAGAAATCGAAAAAAGGCACGAAATAAAAAAATTTTATTTTAAGAAAAATTTCTAATTAGAAAAATGTGTCGATTTGCCAAAAATTGAAAAAAAAAAAAACGCAAAAACGTGAAATTAATTTCAGAGAGATATTGAATTCGTTGCTCGGAGATGGAAGCTAGCTGGTCGACCGACAATGTGTGTGGTGTTGAGAGAGGAAAACGTGGCTGGAGAGTATTTTGATCACATTTTGGATCTTCTTGTTCAGCTCAAAAATGGACATATCAACGGAATTCGTGTTCGACTTGGCAGAGTTCATGTATGGGGAAAGAGTTTTTAAATACGTGTAGGACGAATGATATTGTTTCTAAAAAGTTTGATGCATCGGACATGCCGGATTTAGAATCGAATTCTGCTGTAGATTTTCGTTGCAAAAAAACTAGAATTTTGAGTCAAAGCATCAGTTTAGCGCTTTTTTTCCAAATTCCGTATGATCACTGTTCAGGCTTTCGAAAATTTGTTATTCGAACTATATTACGGGAATATAAAAATCTGAGAATGCGTATTGCACAACATATTCAAAATATCTCGTAGTGAAAACTACAGTAACTTTATACTGTAGTGTCGATTTACGGAAATCATTTATTAATCGATCAAAAATACTGAAAGAAAAACATGACAAAAAAACTAAACGATAATTTTGAAATTTGACATTTACTAAAATCGAAAAGCGAGAATTTTTCAAAAAAAATTTGAATTTTTTGTTGAAAAATAGCTTATAATTTCAGTCATTTCTCTCCTTCTTCGTGGAAAATGAATTTTATGGTTAATTTCCTATTTTTACTGTTTTTTTCCTTTTTTGAAAAAGCAAAAAATTTTCGTTTTTAGTTATCCCTGCAAAAAATCAAAAAATTGAAGAAAAAAAATTTTCATTTCAAAAATCGAGACCGTAAACCGACCCGAGCGCTACAGATTCATTTAAAAGGTTACTGTAGTTTTCGCTACGATATATTTTGCGCGTCAAATATGTTGTACAATATGCATTCTCAGAATTTCGTGTTCCTGTAATAGAAACCAACTAGCTGAATTTCGTGTTGCACAACAGACTTGACGCGCGAAATATCTCATACCGAAAACTACAGTAGCTAATTTTGTCACTACCGCACTACTGTAGTGTCGATTTACGGGCAGGATCAATTTTATTTGAACCAATTTCTATAAGCTTCAAATACGATTTTTTTTGTCGATTTACGCAGTTACCAGTAAATCGACACCAGCGCTACAGCATTCATTCAAAAGGTTACTGTAGTTTTCGCCACGAGATATTTTGCACGTCGAACATGTTGTGCAATACGCATTCTTAGAATTTCGTGTTCCCGTAATACCAATTGTTTTCGAAATTTGAATTTTTCCAGCAACTCCTCAACTCTTGCTGCATAGAACACATTGATTTCGCGAATTCCGATGATTTGGAATTTGATATCGATATAATGGAGGAGACACACGATAATTCGGCAATCTTTTCGAGATTAAGTCTTAAAGAGGGTTATGATGATGATATGACACATGAGGTACCATCCCACTGCAACTTTTTCCTCACGAGGGACGAGGAAAAGTGGTTTCTAGGCCATGGCCGAGGGGCCGACAAGTTTCAGCGGCCATTTATCTTGCTTTGTTTTACGCCTGTTTTCTTTTGTTTTTCACAGCGTTTTCCCGTTTTTTCTTATTAAAACTGATAAATAAATACTTTTTGCAGATGCTGAAACAATTTCCAAGTAAAAAAATCATGTATTCAGTGGGCAAGCAGTGGTAAAAGTGGGCAATGTAATATGATGGATTACGGGAATACAACACCTAAACTTTTTCTGAAACATGATACATATGCTGCTTAGATGCTGAAATTACCTGATTTTCATAACGAGACCGCTGAAAAAGTTTTGAGGTTTTCAAAATATAACTTTTTGTGCGAAAATCTCGACTTTTTCACCGAAAAAGTTGAATTTTGGAAACCTCAAAACTTTTTCAGCGGTCTCGTTATGAAAATCAGGTAGTTTCAGCATCTAAGCATCATATGTATCATGTTTCAGAAAAAGTTTAGGTTTTGTATTCCCGTAATCCATCATTTTGACCACTTTCACCGCTGCTTGCCCACTGAATACATAATTTTTTTACTTGGAAATTGTTTTAGCATCTGCAAAAAATATTTATTTATCAGTTTTATTAAGAAAAAACGAAAAAAATCAGTGAAAAACGAAAGAAGACATGCGGAAAACAAAGCAAGATAAATGGCCGCTGAAACTTGTCGGCACCTCGGCCATGGCCTAGAAACCACTTTTCCTCGTCCCTCGTGAGGAAAAAGTTGCAGTGCATCCATTCACAGCAAAAACATTTTTCCTTCAACATTTGAAAGTTTTTCCAGAAAGATGTGACACCTCGAACAGATCACGAACTATTTCAAATTATTGAGAAAGACGATATGGAACGGCCAAGACTGTTGGCTTTTGCCATTTGGATTCTCTGGTCGAGAACTCACCCGGATCTTCTTGTACATAATTGTAAGAATGAAAGAATGTGTGTCGATTTACGCAATTCGTGTACTCCTCGAGGAGAAGTGTGCACCTTTTTTGCAGTGAATTTCACAGTTTTCGGCTGAATTTCTATAATTTTGAACATTTTTTCTTGGATTTCAGGACGAATAGTGTCTCCAAAAATATCGAAAATTGGAAAAACTACAATTGAAAATGTCAGAAATTTATCAACAAAAAAAAATTGTTTTCGACTTTTTTTTGTTGGAAATATCAGAAAATCGAAAAATAGGATAAATTTAAAATAAAACTAAAAATTTTCAACATTAAAAAGTAAGAAAAACTGCCGAAATTTAAGGCTATTTAAAAAATGATTTTTTGGAAATATCGGAACATTGAAAAATCTTTAAAAAAAAAACAAAACAATATCCAATTTTTCAAAAAAAAAACATTCGAAAAAGCCTAGATTACACGAACACAAAATTCTAAGAATGCGTATTGCACAACGCATTTGACGCGCAAAATATCTCGAAGCGAAAACTTCAGTATATATTTTATTGAGAAGCGAATTATTTAAATTAATTTCAAACCGAGCCCGTAAATCGACACGAGCGCTACAGTAGTTCTTTCAAGAATTACTGTAGTTTTCGCTACGAGATGTTTTGCGCAATACTCATTCTCAGAATTTTGTGTTCCCGAAATAATTAAGTACAAAAAAAAATAAATTCAGAATTAATGCTTTATTCGAAAAAATGTCAAAAAAAACCTACCAAAGTCGTAATTTTTCCAGTCACACTCCGCGAACGTCTCGAAAAGGTGTACCGCCGAGCATGTCAACTCCGTCTCTGGTGGCTTGTTCGTTACTGTGCCGGACGACTTCACAAGGCGATGAACTCACTGGCTCCAGCTATCACTAACATGCTCGTCCGTGGAAAACAAATCACTCTGGGAGTTCGCAATCGTCCGGGAGCCCGCGAAGAGATCATCGTTCGACCAATTGCTCCAAGCGATTTGAATCGTTTGCTCTTTGAATGTTGCCCGGCCGATGAGCCACAAGCGGCGGTTTTCCATCAAGAATTGATTATTGCTTGTTCGGATTTGATGTCCCATAACCCGCAGGTTTTCGAAGGAGTTCTCACTATTCGGCTCTCATGGCTCTCCGACGCAATTAGTATGCTCCTGAACTATGTTCGAATTACCGGAGCACTAAAGTTTTCCGGTGTGAGCACCGGAACTCCACCAACTCCAGGAACAACTGGAATTCCTACAGGTGCGGCGCGTAAAAGTTTGAAAATATTTTAACTATACACCGGGCCTCCTGGAGTGTGTTCATAATTATTGAAGCGCACTTGCGCGTGGCATCTCACGAACTCCAGAATTCGCGGGAATTCGTTTCGCGGGGACATCAGTTTTTGGCTATTTTTGGCTTAATAGAAATTATTTTTCTGATTTTTTGGTTTATAATATTATTGAGAAGCATCATCCGAATTGAAAATGTGTAAAATTATGAAATTTGACCGAAAACTGAAGGTTTTACAGAAAGGAGTCACCACGCGCTTTCTTTAAAATGTATCAGAACCGCGCCAGTTTTTCGATTTCAGAGTCGTAAAATATGCCATTTTGTAGAGAAAAGTTTGTTTTACAAAAATCCAAACCTGAAAAATCGAAAAAATAAGATTTTAACGTACAATTGTTGATTTTTTGAATATTTTTAAACTAGGAATTAAACAATTATAATTTCAAAAATGGATTTTTGTAAAACAAACTTTTCTCTACAAAATGGCATATTTTACGACACTGAAATCGAAAAACTGACGGTTCTGATACATTTCAAAGGAAGCCGTGGTAACTCATTTTTGTAAAACCTTCAGTTTTCGGTCAAATTTCATAATTTTACACATTTTCAATTTGGATGATGCTTCTCAACAATATTATAAACCAAAAACTATAACATTTTTTCTTTAGAAGTCAAAAATAGCCAAAAACTGCTGTCCCCGCGAAACGGATTCCCGCGAATTCTGGAGTTTGTTAGGTGCCACGCAAGTGCGCTCCAATAATTATGAACACTCTAGGAGGGGCCGTGCTATCTATCCTATAATTTTCAAATTCCCGCCAACCCTTCAAATTTTCCTGTGTTCTTTTTTCCCTTTTTCCACGTGGAGTCAGAGTGTCTCATTTTGGATTGATCTACGTTGATCTACAAAAATGCGGGAGAAGAGACGCAGAGTTCTCTTCTGATTTCGCATGGTTAAGAACGTGCTGACGTAACATTTTTTGGGAAAAATATACCCGAATTTTTTGTAGATCAAGCCGTATTGGGACACCCTGACATCACGTGTTTTTCCCTATTTTCCTTCCACCATCCCAACTTTTCCAGAGCTGGATTTTATACGAAAACTGATTCGTACCAAATATCGCCGCGAAAAAGTTATCGAGGGTAACTATTATGTAGCTTTCCTTGAATGAGTGAAAAAAAACTTCCCATTTATGTGTGCCGTGACGTGGCTCACGGCGTGTAAATTGGTAAATCTGGCCTAGCGAAAAGTGAAAAGTGAGAATCCTAGGCCATGGCCGCGGCAAAGCGCGCGAAATTTGAATTTAAATTTTTCATGTCATTGAAAATCGATGAATGAGACATTATAATGGATCAAAACTACAAAAATATACAAAAATTGTTTTTAAAATGAATAAATCACATTTAAAAACGATTATTTTCCTGAATAAAGGTGGAAATTTGATTTATCAGGCAATTATTAGGAAAATGCGTCAAAACGTGTACATTTTTGAATTTTTTTCAAAAACTAGATCCACAAATTTTCTGAAATTTCACCAGTTTACTCGGTAGACTATTATAATCAAATTATGTGCAAAAAAATAACACCCACCGTCACAAGTTCATATTGAATTTTTCTATTTTAGCTCCGAAAACCACTAAAATTCGACAAAATTGGCACATTTTTGAACTTTTTTCAAAAACTAGGTCCACAAAGTTTCTGAAACTTCACCAGTTTACTTGGTAGACTATTTCAAACAAATTATGTGCATAAAATCCATACCCACCGTCACAAGTTCACATTGAATTTTTCAATTTTAGCTCGGAAATTCACGAAAAATCAGTAAAATTGCCACAAATTTGAAATTTTTTCAAAAACTAGATTCACAAAGTTTTTGAAACTTTACCAATTGACTAAATGAAGGTTTTCGAACAATTTAAGTACATAAAATGTATACCCACCATCACAAGTTTACACTTAAAAGCGTCGTTCCTTAATGCAGCTTCAAACTGCTTTGTTTCGTTCAATGCGCAGTTCATATTTTTTGTATTCGAATTTCATATCATTTTAGTGTTTCTTTTATTCTTTTTCGATAAGATAATGCATTTTTTGCTTAAATTCAACGAAATTTTCATATAAAACTAAACCGGGAAGTATTAATTGCTAAAATTTATGTGGACTACGGTAGTCAAGTCCGCAAACACCACGCGCATTTTCATAATTGCGTACATTTGTTTTTCAAGCTTTTTTCTAGGCCAGAGGTACCAATTTACACGCCGTGGGCTTTTTGACTTGGAGGTGGAATATCGCTATTGCGGATTTGATTTGAAGTTTATTTGCGTTTTTACACTTTAAGAAATTTCAATCTAAGTTTTGGTAAATGGAAAAAAAGAAATCCAAAAAATTGGACTTTTTGAAAAGTTTCGAGCATTACCCCCACTTTTGAACATTGCAGAATAAAGCTTCCATGGAAGGCAGGCGCAGGTTTCAGTGCCTGACGCCTGCCTCCGACCTACCGCTTCACGCCGTTCTGCAATTTTTTTGTCGGCAAATTGCCGGTTTGCCGGAAATTGTGATTTTCGGCAAATTGCCGATTTGCCGTTTGCCGAAGATCAATTTGCCGGAAGTTTTTAGAGCGATATCTCACAAGACAGAAACACTTAAAACTGTGTTTTTTTTTTGAAAATTTTCCCGTTTTTTCTAGATATTTTCATAGAATTTGCCTACTCTTCAAAATAGATGCAGGCGTACAATTTTGATTAACATTGAATTTGGTGAACATTTTCAGCAGCTGCCGTTTTGCCGGTTTGCCGGAAGAAAATTTTTAGAGTAGCTAATTATGATATAGAGAAACGCGCTGACGATATTCCACATCTAAAAGAATTAATAATAATAATACTACTTGTGTCAAACTATCTATGTAGATAACATGTTGCATGTGTGAAGTTGTACTAGAATCAACATTGAAATCTCCAATACGACACCATTCTCAAATTTTCAGAATTCAAGAAGAGCTGCATCTACGACCTATCTCCAACAGTTGTAAAAGATGTCGTGACTGCGCTAATGACAAGAACTAATTGGCATTTGTTGTAAGTTTAAAGGGGGAGTAGAGTTTGTGGGGAAATGTATGTTTCTGACTCTAATTGTGCTCCTGATACCGAATATCGATGTGAAAAAAATTTTAAAAATTTCCCTGATTTTATATTAATTTTTAAAATCCGCAAATCCATTGGATGCCTATATGTGAGATTTCAAACGCAAGATTTTCCCGCCAGAGACGCCCCGCCCACGAAACCGTGCCGCACGTGTGGGTTTACGAGCTGAATATTTTCCTTCTATTTTTATTTGATTTTATACCGATTTTTTCCATTTTTTCGCTGTTTTATATCGAAAATGTTGTTATCTAACGTTAATTTATGCCTTTTTATTGATAAAAATCAACAAAATTCCATTAAAGAACCATTTTCAGCACAAAATCGACGGAAAACAAGGAAAATTACGGCGACACGACGTTTCTAGGAAAAGTGGGCATTTCATTTAAAAAACATTTTCAAAAAACAATTTAAAAGTGAAAAGCATTCCGTTCGCTAAAAAATTGGGCCTAAAACATCTTTAAAAAATCAACAGTTTGTCGATTTAGTCGGTAAATTCCAATTTTCATTCAAATACTCATCATATTTCCTTTACAAATCACAATGTTTTTTCCCAGAAATGTGATTTTTTATAAATTTTATTGAAAATAAATAGTTTTATAATATATTTATTGGGTTTTTATGAAAAACAATAGTATTACACACGGAATAATGATAAATTTATTGTCCATGGTTGCTTCCACCTCGTTTCGCGTCGATTTTGTGCTGAAAATGGATCTTTAATGGAATTTTGTTGATTTTTATCAATAAAAAGGCATAAATTAACGTTAAATAACAACATTTTCGATATAAAACAGCGAAAAAATGGAAAAATCGGCAAAAAATTAAATAAAAATATAAGGAAAAAATTAATCTCGTAAACCCACATGTGCGGCACGGTTTCGTGGGAGGGGCGTCTCTGGCGGGAAAATCTTGCGTTTGAAATCTCACATATAGGCATCCAATGGATTTGCGGATTTTAAAAATTAATATAAAATCAGGGAAATTTTTTTCACATCTATATTCGGTATCAGGAGCACAATTAGAGTCAGAAACATATATTTCCCCACAAACTCTACTCCCCTTTTAATCACAGAAATCACTGAAAATTTATCAAATTTACAAAAAATGTCAGTTTATTTAATTTTTAGATATTTAGATATTTCATGTAATTTTTTTTTTAAAATACACTGCTGTATTAATTATTATTAAAGTTCTAAAAATCTAAATATTTCACTGAAACCGGACGTCCCCGAAAATACAATAATAAATGTTAGTTGTCTGACAACACGATATCACGAAAAATGGAAACGCGTAGGCACAGCAGAGCGCTACAAATGTTGTAGTCAGAATTTTTGTGATTTGTCAAATTCCGTGTATTCCACTCACACACAAAGTGATAATGTGTGTGAGTGAAATACACGGAATTATAATATATCATTGAAATTGAAATTTTTAGATTTTTTTTTTGCAAGTGAGGCAATGACTAAACTATACAGCTGCATTTGAACCAAAAATTATTACAAATTGTACGATTTTTCAATTTTTCTGAAAATTAGAAGTTGATAAAAATATATTTGAAAGAAAAAAAAATAGGAAAAAAGACGTTTCGGAAATTTCCGGCAATTTTGACCATTGCCGGTTTTGAAAATTTTCAGAAATTGCCGGTTTTGGAAATTTCCGGCAATCGGCAATTTCGGTATTTGCCGGTTTTTTGAAATTTTTGGCAATTTCGGCAATTGCCGGTTTTGGAAATTTCCGGCAATCGGCAATTTTGGCAATTGCCGGTTTTGGAAATTTCCGGCAATTTCGGCCATTGCCGCGCAACCCCAGATTTGCTTTTTATCGAATACAATTTGAAAAAAAATCAAACTTTTAAATTTCCAGATCCTCTCTGCAAACCCGCCGGCTCAACGGAGCACTCAACCGGATGCCGGTCAACTTTTACGATCGAGTCTGGACGATACTGGAAAGATCAACGCATGGAATCATCATTGCCGATCAGTTCCTACCACAACAGCCGACACTCAGCGATATGACAAGATTCGAGTTGACGTTCTCTTATAAGATTGAGGCGATGCTTAGCAGAATATCACATCCTGAGTATAGGCAGTTGCTCGTTGAGGTATAGGGCTTTACATTCTATGCTGAAAACTTGGAAAAAAAATATTGCACACTTTCTGAGAAAATTGAAAAAGTTTACCGAACATTGCCGGAAAACTATTATTTCATGTTGAGTTTAATTTTTTTAATAGGTATTTTTGAACAATTAAGACATTAGATATTTCCGGCAAATCGGCAAATTGCCGGAATTGGAAATTTCCGGCAAATTGATTTTCTATTATAATTTGCTGATATCTTCCAATTTTTGCGATTTTCCAATCAAAAGCTACAGTAACCCCCGAGGTCACGCAAAAATACATGTGCCTTTAATGAATACAGTAATCCAAGTTTCTCTTAAAATCTAAAAAATTTAGTAATACTTAAAGGCGCACGCATTTTTCTGCATAATTCCGACTACTTACCGTAATCTTGTAATCTGTTGAACTTTGTTTGAAATAATTCGTACCTGACCCTATCTGCTGTGAGACCTGATTCGAATATCCGGTAGAAGCATAATTTTTAATTATTAAAAATCGAAAGGAGTTGAGTTTTAAAGTTTGACCGCATTCGTCAGTTTTCTATTTTCGGAAAATTTAATCGAATTATTTAATTTTCGTATTTTGAAAAGAAAAAAGAAGTTCTAATTGATATAATTTAATGGAAAATTTTTAGAAAAAAAACCAAATTTTATTTTTATTCATTTTCTCATTAAAATCACCAACTTTGTGATTTTTTCAAGAAAAATTATTTCCTGTTTTCTGAAAAAAAATCTCCATTTTCTCTCCAAAACCAACATTTCCTGGGTTTTTCTCAAAATTTACTAAATTTTTTTAGAATAGGGCCGAAAAATTCCGATTTTCTTCAAAAATTGCTGAAAATTGCCGATTTTTTCCGCAGTTGCTGAAAATGGTGGATTTTCTTTAAATATTGCTGAAAAGTTTCGATTTTATTCGAAATTTACTAAAAAAAATTGTCGATTTTCTTTTTAAAAAGTTTCTGAAAATTGCCGATTCCCTTCGATATTAACCAAAAAATTGTCGATTTTCTTTGAAAGTTGTAGAAAGTTTTTTTTCTCAAAATTAGCAAAAATTTTAAAAAATTCCTGAAATTCGAAGAGATCCCTGATCCCCACCATTCCCCAATTCTACCACCTCCTATTAGGCCATATCATGCCTACGTAGCTGAGCTCTTGATAGATTTGAAGAGCTCAGCTCAGCTCATCAGCAGCATCAAAAACATTCCGAAAAAACACACACACACATACACAAGTGAAATAGTTTCTAATCCGCTTTCTCTCTCTCTCTTATCTGATGACTCCTGCCGCCGACATGCTAATGTATGACGACACATTGTGATAATGATGACTTGGTGGATATGATAAATTGTTTAGAAATTTGAATTTGTGTGTGTGTACGGAAGTGATACGTAATCACTTAAAGCTCATTTTCCTCGAATCGGAAATGAGCAAGAAATAGTGAGCAGAACGTATATAGAAGAGCACAATTAATACCGTACCCCGAGTAGACTTGTGCGGTAAATGCGGAGTAGTAAAGGAATTTGGGTCAGTGCTGTAACCAGACTCAAAATGGTCTGAAACTATCAAATTTCGTGGAAATTTTATCAAAAATAGTTATACCAGTTCAAAATGTTTTGAAAAACTAATATATTCAGCTAAAATCTCAGCAAAAAAATCTTGCCAAGCAGAATTATTGCACATTTTGGTCGTTGATTTAGGTACATTTACGGTGTTTGGGTGTAAAAATATCACCAAACTTGTGCACCCATAACCAGAAAATGTACCATAATCTATGAATAAATGCGTATATGCAATAAAGAGTTTTGGCAAGTTTTCGGCAAAATTTGATATTTTAGTTGCAAATATGACTTTTTTGGAAAAAAACCTTTGAAGCTTCAACGTTGTTTTTTTGAGAAATTTTCAAATTACAAAGGTATAAACCATTAATATTTACTACCTCTAGCGTAAAATAGAAAAATACCAAGCCTACAGGGTACGTGGTTGAGCTCTTCTATACGTTCTCCAAATGTTCTAGGTTCATTCGAAAATTCGAAAATCGAGGAAAGTGAGCTTGAAACAATATGATCATCTCCTAAAAGCATCTTAAAAATATTACTGAATTTTTATAATTTGCAGCTCCTCTCGATCATCGCCACAATTCTGGAACGTAACCCGGAAATCGCGTTCACTCATTCCCGAATCGATTGTGATAGTGTAAGAGGATATCTGATATTAAATCCTCGACATTTTCTCATTTCAGTTGATCAAAAAGGGATTCGCCCTCTTTGCTGCAGAAGAGGGCATCAAGGATCTCAACGATTTGACACCGTTCTATCAACTAGAAGGACAGGCTCTCTCCACTTCAACGGCCACGTTTTTGACAAAGGTAATCCCACTGACTGCAACTTTTTTCGAACGAGGGACGAGGCAAAAAGGTTTCTAGGCCATGGCCGAGTCCCCGACAAATTTCAGCGGCCATTTATCTTGCTTTGTTTTCTGCGTGTTTTCTTTCGTTTATCACCGAATTTTTCCGTTTTTTCTTATCAAAACTAATAAATAAATATTTTTTGCAGATGCTAAAATAATTTCCAGATGAAAAAATTGTGAATTCAGTCGGCAAGTAGCGGTAAAAGTGGTCAATGTAATATGATGGATTACGGGAATAAAAAACCCAAACTTTTTCCCAAACATGATACATATGCTATTTAGATGCTAAAAGTACCTGATTTTCATAACGAGACCGCTGAAAAAGTTTTGAGATTTTCATAATTCAACATTTTGTGCCAAAATCTCGACTTTTTCACAAAAAAAGTTGAATTTTGAAAATCTCAAAACTTTTTCAGCGGTCTCGTTATGAAAATCAGGTACTTTTAGCATCTAAACAGCATATGTATCATGTTTGGAAAAAAGTTTGGGTTTTTTATTCCCGTAATCCACCATATTACATTGACCACTTTTACCGCTACTTGCCGACTGAATTCACAATTTTTTCATCTGGAAATTATATTAGCATTAGCAAAAAATATTTATTTATTAGTTTTAATAAGAAAACACGGGAAAAATCGGTGAAAAACACAAGAAAACAAAGCAAGTACATAATGTCGTAAAATGCGGTGTATTGTGTGCAAACACCGATTTTTCGCATTTTTTCTCGGCCCTCGTTCGAAAAAAGTTGCAGTGAATCCATGAGTTGAAAGGACGGGATTATGGGGAACTGATAATAATGGAATTCAACAGGGATGATGTCAGATTTCGCGGCGAAGGGGGATTAGTAGTAGGTGGGAGAAAAAGAAACGGCTTCTTTTCGGACAAAAAGGCCAGCTGAAATGTCAAACGATGATGATGATGGGAGAGAAATTGTCGGCGGAAAAATGAAGGATTTCCGGTGTGGGGGCGCTGCTTATCATCGAGTCAGTGACCTTTTTGCGAAAGTGGAAAGAAAATTGTAAATTATTGATTTTAGGATTCTGTTAGAAGTTTATAGCTCTTTTTCAGAAACGAGTTAAAAAAATCGATAATAGGCTCCGCCTTTATCTTGGTTTTTTTTTTGGGTTTTTCGCGAAACATTTCTCGTTCGGCAAATTTTTATGTCGACAAATTCGGCAAAATTTTCAATTCCGGCAAATTGCGATTTGCCGATTTTCGGAAATTTTCAATTTCGACAATTTGCCGGTTTGCCGATTTTATTTTTTTATAATACGGAAACACTTAAAACTGTCCCTTTTTGAAATTCCAAAAAATGTGCAAAACCACAATTTGCCGAAAAGTCGGCAATTGCTGTTTTTCCGGCAAATCGGCAAATTGACGGTTTGCCGGATATTTTCTATTCCGGCAATCTGCCGGAAAAATCGTTTGCCGCCCGAATTCCTGCACCAACTAGTTAGTTTTTCTTGTTTTGTATGTAATATTTTATTAGAAACATAGCTCGCTAAAAATCGCCAAAAAAAATTGATAATTTCACATTTATTTTGTAATTTTTTAACAGCTTCAAAATTTGCCAACGAAATCATAAAACCGAGAATCCATTTTGAGTATTCTTCTAGTAATAAAAAGTGGAAGCTTTTGGAAAAGTTTCAAAAAAATTGACAGTCGTCAAGCTTTTAGCATATTTTCTAAAAAAAATATACTCTGAAGATTTTTGATGTTCGATTCATTAGAGATGTCCATCAATCCCTGAAAAGGTTGGATAAAGTCCAGTATTATTATTATTATTATTATTGTTCATTTTCCTATCAGTATTACCCTTAGCTTATCACGTGATTGTTATTGAATACGAATTTGCCAGAAATTATTGTGTGCCTACAATTCAAAAATTCGTGTCTCTACGGATTTAGGGATTTTTTTTAAGGGATCACTGTATATTTACTGATCAAATTGACATATTATCATTATCATAAGTATGTGAAAAATAAAAGAAAGATAATATCACATCATCAATGGATTATCCTTCATCATCACGTGGTGTTCGTTTCCAATATCCCTTTTGTTGGATTTTTTTTGCGGCGAAAAATAATTGTTCCAGGAACTCCGACTGAGTCAATAATCTGTGAAACGTCGTCGTTACCATACGAAATAGCAAATAAATCCCTTTATAATCTTACGCTTCCCACTTTTAGACATTCCTTGATATTGGGGATTGATCTCATTTTCTCCACCACTGATAATAAGTGCACCATTGGAGCCAATAAAAGGGATTAAAAAGAGATTTTTTCTAAGGGATCTTCTAGAATATCTGCTTTTTTGTATTGAATAAAAAAGTCAAAGTTGATAGAACAAATGTATGAATAGAGAGGTCACCACGTGCTTGAGCTCTTCAAGTTTTTAGGCAAATACTGTTTTACTACTTGATCTTTTACTACGTATCTCTTTTACTATAACATCTCTTTTACTACGAATTCCGCATCTAGATCTTTTACTACAGTTAGCTCTTTTACTACGATTTGACCACATAGATCTTTTACTACGGAAAATACTTTTTACTACCTCATCTTTTACTACGTGGATGTTTTACTACGTTTTACTCTTTTGCTACGGACGTATTTTTACTACGTGGAGGGACACTGTTGGGTTACTGTAGTGGTATCGTGTGAGTAATACAACTACAGTAACCCAACAGTGTCCCTCCACGTAGTAAAAATACGTCCGTAGCAAAAGAGTAAAACGTAGTAAAACATCCACGTAGTAAAAGATGAGGTAGTAAAAAAGTATTTTCCGTAGTAAAAGATCTATGTGGTCAAATCGTAGTAAAAGATATCACGTAGTAAAAGAGCTAACTGTAGTAAAAGATCTAGATGCGGAATTCGTAGTAAAAGAGATATTGTAGTAAAAGAGATACGTAGTAAAAGATCAAGTAGTAAAACAGTATTTGCCAAGTTTTTACTGTAATTGTCGGAAAATTTCCATTTTTGGACCATTTTCCTTGGTTCATTTTACGCTAAAATAGCCGATTCACCCGTTATTTATAGTAGTTTTGCAAAACGGCAAAAGCCGTCCGGCAAATTTTTTGTCAACAAATTTTGATTTGCCGGAATTGAAATTTTCGGCAAATTGTGTGGTTTTTGCCCGTTTTTTTTTCGGAAATTTCAGAATTTCAATTTTAATCGGAAAAATTGTATTTTTTCATTCTAAGAACGTTCCTGCATCTATTTTGAAATGTAAGCGAATTCTATGAAAATATCGAGAAAGAACGGGTAAAAAATTTCAAAAATGCACAGTTTTAAGTGCTGCTCCGTCTTATAAAAATTTCCGACAAATTGATGTTCGGCAAACGTAAAATCGGCAAACCGGCAGTTTGCCGAACTTGCCGAATTTGCCGTAGTGCAATTGCCGCCCACCTGCTGCTGTAGGCTTTCTAAAGCAAAATTCCCATTCTGAGCTATAGATAAAAAAACAATTTCTATGTTTCAGGCAGTGGTTGAGTTCATCCTGGCCGGTCGTCATTTCTCCCAAGTCATCAATATCTTTGGCGAAGGAACACCCGAAGAAAAGACGCTTCCCAGTCAGCATCACCGTGGAAAAATGCCGAAAATCGCCTATACTGGTCGTGCGAGTAGTGAGAAGAAGAAACGACACGTCGGAGGATCATCATCATCATCGCAGCACCATCATCACCATCAACAACAACAAACCCCACTGCTTCGCCTCGCAACTCCCCTAACACCAGAACCATCGTCTGGAACTGTGACTCCGCGAGCAATCACTCCGAGTCCGTTGTCCTCCTCCCTGAATACATCCGGCGGCGGGGGACAGGATGAAAGTTGTCGACTCCAGTAGTAGTCAAAAGGTAGATATTTCTTGAATATCGCCTACACGTGTTTTCAGCTCGACCATTCGGTGTAATTTGTGCAAACACCGTCACGCGCAAATGCAGAAATTTTTGCACGCGCTGCGGTGAAATTCCTCTTGGCGAATTCAAATATTTTTTCCCGCCTTTTTTGAAAATTTTCGAGGCGTTGGTCGAGCTGAATACACGTGGCCTACGAAACTGCACAAACAGCCCCGATTAATTGATGAGATGGGGGGATTATCCGGAAAAGATCAGCGTTTCGGATTATGACGTCCCCAAAGTCGGTCTGCTGTATGTGTGGCTTGTACTCGCGCGTGCGAAATTGACAATTGTTCCAGTAGACAACTTTTAACTGAAGCCTTTTATATATTATTCTTTTCAGACACAATGCACCACCATGACACATCATCATCACCATCACCGTCAACGCCGCCATAAAAATTCGTCAATCGTCGAAAAAAAAAAGTAGAAATTGTATTATTACAAAGTTCAAAGAGAATCTATTATTGCTTGCCATATATTTTATTCTTAATGATTTTTCTTTTTTTCAATGTTGCCATATCTTTATAGTTTTTTGTTTTTAATCGAATAAATGTTCAAGTTACTTTTAATTGCGACTTTTTATTGGTTTTCTGTATGATTTTTGGTGTGCTAACCGTTTTTGAAATTATCTTTTTTATTCTAAATCACCTGAAAATACAACTTTTTTGTCAACAAATTCGGCACTTTGCCGGTTTTTCGATTTGCCGGAAATTTTCAATTCCGACAAATTGCCGGTTTGCCGGAAATGTTTAGAGGGAAACTGACGGAAAAACTTGAAACTGCTTTTTTGAAATTTTTTTCCCAGTTTTCTTTAGATATTTTCATAGAATTTGTTTACTTTTCAAAATAGTAGATGTTGGAACATTTATAGGATGCGTACAATTTTGCCGATTAAAATGGAAATTCTGAAATTTCCAGAAAAGAATGTGCAAAATCATAATTCAATTTTCGGCATTTGCCGGTTTTCCGATTTGCTGAAAGTTTCAAATCCGGCAATTTTCCGATTTGCCGAAAATTTCACTTCTGGAAATTTTCATTCCGGCAATTTGGCGATTTGCCGGAAATTTTCAATTCCGGCAACTTGCCGTTTTGCCGGAAGAAAAATATTAAAAAAGGCAAAATTGGAGATTTTAGCTATCTACGCCCATCTTTTTCGGAAATTTCGAAAAACTTGCTCCCTCGAGGCTTCTTAACCCAATTTTGTTAAAATCCAGAAAAAATTTTAATAATTTCAAATTCCAATTTATTAATGATCCATAATACCTGGAGTCACTTGTTACAAAACTAGGCAAAAATACAAATAATATGTGGGGGGGGGTACCTCATCAAAATAGATGTACACAATAAAATAGGAGACACATGAAAATCAAAGAACACAAGAAAAAATCCCCATTGGGGAATACGGTGGGTGTGTGTCGGTGTGACCATACTAGTCACTTGACAATGAAACAATGAGCACGGGTTAGTAGCTCACACAGAGAGGGAAGGAACTGATAGACCGTTCAGGAAGGTGGGGAACAAGACTGGTGGTGCTAGAGACATGGTGGATGGCTCGAATGATGGCTGCTGGGTTGGCTGGAGGAGGAAGGAGATGAGTGCTGGAGAGACGTTGGTTGGGTTCATGAGGATTTGGTTGAGCATTCTGAAAGGATTTTATGATTAGATTCAGTTTTTTTTAAAAATTATTTTATTATTTCTCAAAGAGTCAAAACTCACGTTGTTCTGACGATATTCGTGATTTGTTCCCAATTAGCAGCTCCAACCGGATCCACAGCAATGTCAACATCTCCGTACGGAACCAAAAGTGGTGGTGATCCAGATGGAGTACTATTGTTGGTTGTGGATGGTGGGGTGGATACTACGCTGTCCCGATCGTCGGTACTATTCGTCATTATTGAACTTCTGCGAGTTGTAGTTGTGTAGGTTTGATGTCCTGAAATATTTAAGGATCAGTTAGGATATCGGGGGAATCTGTAGATCTTACCATTCTTATCACTGGAATAGGTCACTAGAGTACCATCATTCTCTACAACAGTCTCCTCGTCATTTCTAGGCACGATTCGTAGGCGCATATTTCCATTCTTTGATCGGAGAGCCTTCACAACAGCCATCGACTGATCTGGCTGACGATGACGGAACCTTCGGATCAACGCGTTGGCTCGCATGCTCATCACAGAAGCGCACGTTCCACACGAGCAATCCTTGTACGGGCACACACCGGCGTGTCCTTTCAAGATCGCATACGTTCCGTGACCTTCGCACTTTCGACATGTCAGTTTTTTCACTGAAAACGAAACAAATGATGTCGGTGTGAAAAAAAATTAAATGTGCAGGTGGTAATGGTAAACTCACTGGCTTTCTTTTGGGCGGCTGTCACGTCAACAAGGACGATCTCGGCGGTGGTTTGAACTGGAACAAAGACTTGCATATTTTTTTATGTATGGGTGAAGAGAAAAGAGAAGGTTTTGAGCAAGAGGACTAGCACACGGCTGATATGCAAAATGAGCTCTGAGCCGCAGCCCGATCTCTCTAAAAAGCTAAGTGGGCGGAGCCGTGGGTCTGAAAATGCGAAAGAGGGGTGGAGCAAGTGAAAAAATATGAAAAGGTGAGGAAAGGAGAAAATGAAGAAGAAAAAAAAACAGATTTTCGGTCATCATCTCTGTCTCTCCTCAAATCTTGCATACTTATTTCACACACACACACACACACACACACACACACACACACACACACACACACACACACACACACACACACACACACACACACACACACACACACATACATACATTTTAGGAGGCAGGATAACAGGATTAAATGTTAAATGATATGGATGATGAGGTGGCGAAAAGTAGAGTGGCCTGGTGGTGAAGTGAGAATGTTATGTAAAGGATAATCGTCTAATGAGTCAGGAAAATGCAGGAAAAAGCGCAAAGGTTGTCCCCTGATGAGAGGAAGAATTAGATTCGATTAGGGGCGCTTATTTTCTAAAGGTGAAGAACTTATAATTAGAGATCATCGGCTTCTTCTCCGGGGGTTCAACATGTGACGCGCATGGTTTAAGAGTTTAGGATTTTTGGTGCAAAGGGGGAGTTTAAATGTGTTATGTGAATGAATGTGAATGTGTAAAAATGTGAATACGGTTTGATCTACTAAAGATGCGGGAATTTTTTGTGCCCAAAAAATGTGACTTTAGCACGTTCTTGCGAAATTGCGAAATCCATGCGAAATCAGTTGAGAACTCTCTCTGCGTCTCAACTCCCGCGTATTTTGTAGATCTACGTAGATCAAACCGAAATGAGACACTCTGACACCACGTGACTTTGATAATGGGTAATGGCACAAGGAGTCAGAAAGTGCCATTTTGTTTTGATCTACAAAAAAAATGCGGGAGAAGAGGCGCAGAGTTCTCAACTGATTTCGCACGGTTAAGAACGTGCTGAAGTCACTTTTTTTTGGGGGAAAAATTCCCGCATTTTTTGTAGATCAAACCGTAATGGGACAGTCTGGCACATTACGCGAGTGTGCTTTTAAACTCTAAATTTTTCCATACTCTACAAAGTGTTTCTGTTTGGATTTCCTACAGAATAAAAACTGCAAGACCAATCAGCGATTTGCTCAGCCCACTTTTGAACCAATCAGATTACTTTTGCGGTGGAAATTCAAACGGGTGCGGTTTTTTTAGTGTTAATCGTGTGGTAATCTATTTTTCGAACACCACTTTTAGTGTCATAGTCTACGGTAGCCAGTTTTCTGTGTTTTGATACTTCTTGTTATTGCCATTAGTAGTTATTACCATTTGAGCATCGCATCTACCAGATACTAAAAACTATACTATTGGGAATTCAAGAATACTAGTTGTTTTTCCCCCAACCTTCAAGCGTTGTCTAGGTTTTTAGGCTTTAGCTGAGTTATCGGTAAATAATGACGTAGTGATAGTTTAGTCGGCCCACGTGGAGCGAAACATTTATCGAGAATGGTAGGCTCTTCTTAAAAGACACACACACACCACCTGGGGGACACATCGCTCACTTCCCGGTTGCTCAACGTGTTTCGTCACCAATAATCGGTTCGACGATTCGACTCAAAGCCCAGGATTTTGGTTCTTATCCACTCTTATCAGGCTTAGATTTGAAATTTTGGTCTTCGGAAAGTTACGTATAAGCTGATGATCTGATGATCGTGACACCTTCAGGATTGTTTGCGAGTTTTCACGCCGGTCATCGGATTGTTGGTGGATCTGATTAGAAAAAAACAGAATTAATCAAATGTTATCTGTTCTCTTCCGCAGACTTTGAAGACATCTTATAGGATAACGAGCAGAAACTACAGTGACTCAAATTGCATAAGTCATATTCAACGTTGACGATTCTTGTTAGCAAAAAAGTTTTCCGAAGAAATATAGGCCAAAGTAACATTGGTTGTTTTAGACGACAAGCAGATGTATAGCAGGTTGATCAAGTTCAGCCACAGTGTAACCTGCTCAACACATCCTACAAGTACAAGAGTTTGCATTTCTCGTCACGATCCTACTAAAGTTGATCTAGGACTACGGTAGTATTGGAGCTGCATCGGGTTCACGTGGCGTCAGAATGCTCCATGTCGGTTTGATCTACCTAGATATGCGAGAATCGCGGGAATTTCAAGATTCGGAATGTGCTTACGTCCAATTTTTTGGTGGAAAAAATTCCCCGCATTTTTTGTAGGTCAAACCGTAATGGGTCAGCCTGACACCATGTCCGGGTTCCCAGCCTCCTTCAATTTCAACAATGAAGCAATGGTCGTGCACCTTGTGCACTCCTATATGAGAAAAGGAGGAAGTTTTACCCGATAATTTTGTGATTCCGAAATCAACCATTTTAGATTCTAGCTGCGTAAATCGACACTCGATCGGTTTTCTCTCGTATCAGTATTCTTGGCAATCAACACTTTTGCGCAAATTACACGGGTGACAACAATTGACAGCTGCAGAATGAGGACACCATCCCGCCGGGAACAATATCTTTCTCTTCTCTCATCTCTCCGCTCATTTTGAACATTTTTCTTCGTGTGTGTGTGTGTGTGTGTGTATGTATACGTATACGACAAGTCGTATTCCGCGAGATTCGTAGCTGTATTCCTTCGATACACTACATATTTTTGTTCTCTCCGGCAATCTTTTTTTTTCTCGACGAATTATTATGTCATGCTGTCAAGCGTTCAGAAGAGCAAAAATGAAACTCATCAGCTTGTTTTTTGAAAGGTGTATAAAGTGTGTGTGATGCAATTAGAAGGGTATTCAGCAGGTCTTAGACACCTTAGACATAGAGCTATGGAATTTGAAAGAAGACCTTTTATATAGGAGATTCATACAAAAAGTTAGGTTCTAGAGAAGCAATGTGAACTGGAAGCGCATTTTTGAATACTTCTCAGGCCCGTTTCAAGCCACGCGATATCAGATTGTCTCATTTCGGCTTGATCTACGTAGATCTACAAATAAGGCGGGAGCAGAGTTCTCAACTGATTTCACATGGTTAAGAGTTACATTTTTTGGGCAAAAAATTCCCGCATTTTTTTGTAGATCAAACCGTAATGGGACCACGTGTCAAGCTTCTAAGACGAAAAGTTTGATAAAAGAGAAATAAAAAAGTTTGGAAAACTGTGCTAGAATGAGAAAAGTTGCTGAAATGATGAAAAAGCGCGAGGAGCTGGTGATTAGTCATCGATGTATGAAACCAGAATAAAAAATGAAACGATCGCTTTTCTCCCCCCCCCCCCCCCTTCCAGTTCAACCATCATTTTCTCAAAAAAAAAAATTTTCCCTTCCCCCCATTTTTTACGGAATCATCCATTGTTCAATTGACACACCCCTGCCGGGAGACACGAGCGGACCTATTGATACGATGCTCTATTTGACCAGTTGAAATTGGAAAATGTTTGAAACGGGAGAATTTTTTGCGAACAAAAATGTATATATGTTTTTGAACTAAGATTCTTTGGAATACCTGGCACTCATATATTGGGGTGGCAAACTAGATACGTAGGCATAGCGTAGGCACATAGGTAGGCCGCCACGTAGGCACAACTGCAAACGGCAGACATGTAGATAGTCAGGCAGGCATGTAGGCAGGCAGTAGCGACGGCAGACGTATATAGCTACATGCTTACGCCTACCTACTTGCATGTCTTACGGTCTCATGCCTACGTTGTTAGGACATGCCTGCTATCCTTACCTACTTAGGCATCCATGTGCGCACAGTGTAGGCACAAAGTTAGGCAGACATACAGGCGTAGGCATGCGATACGAACGTGGGTAGGCATGTGGGCATGCTGTATTTAAACAGAAATATCGACAGGCGTAGAAAGCTACTCATACCTATTTGCATACTCGTCAAATCATGGCTGCCTACGTGCGTACCTACGCGCCTACCTTAGCTTTTCGTGGCAGTCCATCTCCACTGCTACATCATGCCCTCTTGCCTACCAATGTGCCACGTAGGCAGAAAGGTGTGTAGGCAGGTAAAGAGGCTAGCGACTTTGTGCCTACATAAAACCTGGTTGCCTACCCACGTGCCTATCCGCCTATCTATCTGTAGCAGAGGCTACACCTACCTATTTTCATACAGGTTCGCTGATTCGGACTTTACCCTTCGCCCCTTATCACACCATTCTATCAAAGAATACCTCGGACAACAGAGTCTATTCTTTTTTGATCATGCATCTATATTTTCTCCATTTTTTCTCTTTTTTTTTTCTTATCACCGCCATCGCTCACCCACCAGCATACAACATATCACAAATAAAACACTTGCCGCTTTTGCAAACTTTTTGTTCTTCTACATAATAACTTATTGTTAATTCATATTTCATTTCATTTAATTGATGTTAATATTCAGCCGGGTAAACCATGGTACTATTCCTCATAATCGCTGCCATCATCATTGGCCTTCTTCTCTGGAAATGGCTAGATGTCCGGAGCACCGATGAGCTCACGAGCATGGTGAAGCTTCTTGGCAGCGGAAACGGGCAACATGTGTTGTCAAATGCGTTCCAGGTGAAAATAAAATAAATTTCAGCACAGCCCGTTTTCCAGTAATTTCGTCCAGAAATATGTGAAAATGATTTTTCTAGCAACTTTTGAGTTATCGAGGAAGTCTCTGTTGTGCTTGAGACAGGTGAAGAACCACCTTTGAATTATTAAGATCGCGTAGGACATAAAGCCATGATTTCATTTCGGAGTCTCTGAAAATCACATAAATAGATGTCAAAATTAAATGTTAAACGGTGAAATCTTTTTTTTTTCAGGTGGACGAAAAGTCGAAACGCCACGGAGGGGAGCTCGTGGCTTCTGTGCTCAAGGCTCACGATGTCGAAGAAATCTTTGTGCTCTGTGGAGGTCACATTTCGCCGATTCTTGTCGCCGCCGAGAAGCTCGGAATCAAGATTGTCGATACTAGACATGAGGTACAGGAATTGGCCGAAAAAACGAGAGAGAGAGAAATGAGCGTGCAAAACGCGCTCTATTGAGAAAAATGTGCATTTTGAAATAAAAATGCAATCGCGCTCCAAAGCCACGAGAACGGGGTTCTGTCCTTCCTCATTGAATTTTTCGCGCTCCATTGGCTGCCGGAAAACGCGTGGGGAAGTGTCGTGTACTCCACACGGACAAATACATTTAGTTTTACAACTAAAATCGAGCCGTGACGCGACACGCAACGCGCCGTAAATCTACCCCAGATATGGCCGAGCCAAAATGGCCTAGTTCGCCAAACTCTTCCATTTCAATTTATGAGGGAAGCCACGTGGTGTCAGGATGTCTCTTTGCGATTTGATCTACAAAAAATGCGGGAATTTTTCCCCAGAAAAATTTGACTTCGGCACGCTCTTAACCATGCGAAATCAGTTGAAAAGTCTGCGTCTCTTCTCCGCGCATTTCTCGGAGATCAAACCAAAATGAGGCACTTTGACACCACGTGGGAAGCCAGAAATCCGTGCTCCCACAGTTGGGTCTCGTTAGGTATTAGCGGCAAAACCGTAAATTCAAATGTTTCAATTGGTTTAGCTAATATTTTTCGCCTTAAAAAAATATCGTTGTTTTTAATGATTTTTACGTCGAATTGATATGTAGAAAATTCATGTAAAGTTGATTTGTTTATAAATTTCGGCATAAAAATCAATAAAAACAACGGAAACATGCGAAAATATCTTGTAGCGAAAACTACAGTAGTTCTTTAAATGGCTACTGTAGCGCTTGTGTCGATTTACGAGCTCGATTTTTGAAATGAATAAAAAATAAAAAATTGTTTAAATCAATCGACACCAGTGCTACCGTAGTCATTTAAAGAATTACTGTAGTTTTCGCCTCGAGATATTTTGCGCGTAAAATATGTTGCGCAATACGCCGACTCAGAATTTTGTGTTCACGTAATAGCGAGACCCAACGTTTGGAGGCGGACCGTTTTCAAATAGCCGTGGAGCGCGTTTGCACCTTCATTTCAAAAAAATGCAACAATATTTCCATTTTCCAGGTCACCGCAGTCTTTGCCGCCGACGCAGTCGCTCGTCTTCGTCAATCAATTGGAGTGGCCGCAGTCACCGCTGGACCGGGACTCACCAACACCATCACAGCCGTCAAGAATGCCCAAATGGCCGAGAGCCCATTGTTGCTCATCGGAGGAGCCGCACCAACCCTACTGAAGGGTAGAGGTGCTCTTCAGGACATTGATCAAATGGTCCTCTTCCGTCCACTCTGTAAATATGTGGCCCGTGTCGAACGTCTCCGCGACATTGTTCCAACTGTTCGCGAGGCTATCAAGGCCGCCAAATCCGGATGCCCAGGACCAGTGTTCGTCGAGTTTCCAGTTGATGTTCTCTATCCGTATGAGCTTGTTGTCAAGGAGATTGGCTTCAATCCAAATGCCAAGGGATTCATCCAACGGGCGCTCAACTTCTATCTCCGTTGCCACGTGTCTCGTCAATTCGGAAACGCATGGGCTCCACAGACGATCACTCCACTCCCAACGAACATTCCAATGCCGAAAAGTGAAAAAATCCAGGAAATCGTTCAACTCGTCAAGTCGGCGAAACGCCCGGTTCTTCTCATTGGAAGCCAGGCAACACTGCCTCCAGTTAAGCCGGCTGACCTCGTTAAAGCCGTCGAAGCTCTCGGCTGCCCAGTCTTCCTCGGTGGAATGGCTCGTGGTCTTCTTGGCAAAGATCATCCACTTCAGATGCGTCAAGTGAGAAGAGATGCGCTTAAAGACGCGGACTTGACCATTTTGGCTGGAACAGTTTGCGATTTCCGTTTGAGCTATGGCCGAACTCTGTCGAAGAAGTCGAAAATTGTAGCACTCAATAGAAATTCCAGTCAGCTTACGAAAAACGAGAAGGCTTTCTGGAATTCGGATGTTTCTGTTCAAGCCGACGTGGCGACATCACTGGTCCAAGTGGCCAATGCTCTTGGAGCCAATCACACTACTACGCCTACAGAATGGGTGAAATCGCTGAGAGAAAAGGACGATGAGAAGGAGTCGGCGAATGCAAAGAAAATGGAGCAAAAGCTCACGAATGGCTTCTTGAATCCGCTGAATTTCCTGAGAACTCTCGATCAATCACTTCCCGACGATGCGATCCTTGTGGCCGATGGAGGTGACTTTGTCGGTTCGGCTGCCTACATTGTTCGCCCACGAGGACCACTTCAATGGCTCGATCCTGGAGCATTCGGAACACTTGGAGTCGGTGGAGGTTTTGCTCTTGGAGCCAAGACTGTCTATCCGAAGCGTCCGGTGTACATTATTTGGGGAGACGGATCCTGCGGATATTCGTTGATGGAATATGACACTTTTGCTAGACACAAGTGAGTTTTATAGCTGGAAAAAAACTCGATTTTGTTTAAACTCCCCCCAAAATGAATAACTGTGACCAATCAGCGATTCGCTCCGCCCACTTTCCAACCAATCAGACGAAGTGGTGGGCGGAGTTTGAAGTCGTTTATTGCTCGGAGCTCTTATTTTGGTAGGAATTCGCGTTTTTAAACGATTTTTTTTCCGTTTTTCTGAATTTTTTAAAATCGATTTTTTTTTCCAGATTGCCAGTTATCGGAATTGTTGGAAATGACGCGTGCTGGACACAAATCGCCAGAGAACAAGTGCCAATGTTCCAGAGCTCTGTGGCTGTTGATTTGGCTGTAAGTCTTCGAATTTGCTTTAAAAAATCGAAAAAAAAATCGAAATTTTGAAAATGGAAAAAAATCGATTTTTTCAAAAATTTTCTTTTAAGAATTGAATTTCTTAAAAACTTCGATTGTACGAAAAACACAATTTTTTAAAGAAAATTGAAAAAAAAAATAAATATTTAATTTTTCGAAAAATTCGATCAAAAAAAAATTAAAAATTCGATTTATTTTTAATTGAAAAAAACACAAACCTAAAATTATCAAAAAAAATTTTTTTTGAAAAATTTGAAATTTTTCGAGAAAAAAAACCAATTTTTAATTTTTGAAATCAGAAACTTAAACAAAAAAACGGAAAATATCGATTTTTTAATATTCAAAAATTATTACGAGAACTCAAAATACTGAGATTGCGTATTGCACAACATATGTGACGCGCAAAATATCTCGTAGCGAAAACTACAGTAATTTTTTAAATTACTACTGTAGCGCTGGTGTCGATTTACGGGCTCCATTTTTGAAATTAATTTATTTTCGAATAGCGGCAGCGATATGCCATTTTCTTAATTTTTTTAATTTTCCATCGATAAATGGTATAATTCAAATTTATTGCGCAAATAGAGCCCGTAAATCGACACAAGCGCTACAGTAGTCATTCAAAGAATTACTGTAGTTTTCGCTACGAGATATTTTGCGCGTCAAATATGTTGCACAATACGCATTATCAGAATTTTGTGTTCCCGTATAATAAATGTTTTTGTCATTTCTCTACTGGACAACGAAAATTACAACAAAAAAGTCTTCTCCACGAGGAGTACACGAGCTGCGTAAATCGACAAGTTGATGTTTTTTCAAAGTCAACAAATCTTTTTTTTTTTGGAAATTTTCCAATTTTTTTGGAATTAAAAAAAAATCCCCAAATTTGCAGAGAACTCGCTACGACAACGTCGCCAAATCACTCGGATCCTGGGGAGAGACCATCGATGAATCGAACGCCGATTCGGCTCGAAAGATCCTTGATGAAGCTCTCGCTGTCTGCCGATCAGGAGAACAATCGGCTCTCGTTAATGTGCTCATTGGAAAGACTGATTTCAGAGAGGGATCAATTTCTGTGTAGCTGTGCCGCCGAATTTTTTCTCTTTTTTTTTGCGCTCAATGATCCTCGTTTATGTCCCAAACTCATCATTCCTCCTTTGAAATATGTTTTTTTTTCCGATTTTTCTCTCTTTCTTTTTGTTTTTCATATATAAATGTACGGTTTTCTAGTTTTTTTTACTCAATAAATCTGGTTGCGTTAGCAATTCCAAATATCAGTCTCAGACTTCAACACGAAAAAACGTTTTTCAGCCTAGAAACAAAAAATCATAGCAGCACAATTCAACCTGAATCTGAACACTTGAAATGGGAATCTGAAATTATTTGAATTCAGTTTTTTTTTTCGACTTCGAGGTCCAAAAACTTGCGTTGAGTAATTTTAGCAATGACAAAGGTTTAGTGTCCGAGAGGAGTCCACCATTCGTGGTTGCGTTAGGGCGAGTTTGGATAATCTCATTTTTAAATTTAATATAAACTGTGGAATTATTTTTTTTGTCTTTTATTCGCTGAAATGTAGGAGTTAGCTCATTTTGGCTCAGCCAGGGTAGAATTACGGAAGAAAAAAAAATTATTATTCGATTTTTTCGGAAATTGCTGCCAGGTATTCGTTGCGGTTTGCAATGTGATATTGGAGAGCGGCGACGAAGTTTCGAGTAATATGAAGAGCGTGCTCATCCACTGAAATTTATTGATTTTTTTCAATATAAAATGAGCAAATATGTTAGATTTAAAGCTCCTATAGGTACAGTGTCCCATGTCGGTTTGATCTACGTGTGATCTACTAAAAATGAGGCGGAGTTCTCAACTGATTTCATGGTTAAAAACGTACTGACGTCACTGTGCTTTTGGAAAAAATTCCCGCATTTTTCGTAGATCAAACCGTGATGGGACAGCCTGACACCACTTTCCCATTCAGAAAAACAGCGTGTGTCTTTAAACTGATGTGTCATAATTTTTGGAGGCTCTGTATCACTCAGAAGCAAAATTTTCCAATTTTTGAGTCAAAAATATATCCTCCGGTCTCGAGACGAGAATTTTTGTTGAATGCAAACAGGTGTGCGCCTTTAAAGAGTGCTGTGACTTTAAAATTTCAAAAATGTATTCAATTACGCAAAAACTAAAATAAAAAACATTAAAAAAAAACAGATAAAGTTTAATAAATCTTGAGGAAAACTATTAAAAAATCGATAAAAACCTCTGCTGCAACGAAAGTTTTTTAAAAGTTACAGTACTCTTTAAAGGCGCACATGTATTTTTGGCACAAAGTTCACAAATATTTCATACACTTACCACCAGCCATTTTAAACGATTCAATTGGAAGCCTCTCAACTAAATCTCTGTACAGTTGTTCCATTTCTGGCTTCAAATTCGCCGTATCCGGGTTCTCAATAATCGCCAAAATTCGGTCCTCATAGTCGTCTTCAGCTGATGAAATTGTCTTTTTTGTCGGTTTGTCAGTTTTCTTATCCTTATTTTTTGGCATTGGGCAGAGCATGAGGATTGGGCACAGTCCGGTGCCAGCTTTCTTTCCAATCATGAAGACGAGCTGGAATTTCATATTTTCGGCTACGGTCAACACGAAAGTGTCTACTTGCTGCCTACAGTGTTGCCTACACATGCCTAGTGTGCTACGGCCTACACTTTGCGGGTAACTGCGGCCGACGCTCCGCGGATGGAGGCAGCCGGTCAGGTCAGGCACAAGGCAGGCGGAATCCGTCCGGAAAAAATCTCACCTCAACAACCAATGCACAAAGAGCATTTGGCAGAACGATAACCTTAATCAAAGCTCCCACAGCAGTTGAACACAACATGATGCCAAGTTGTTTGATGAGCCCTCGCCCCAATAATCCACCAAAAATACCTAGCACACCACCGAGCAGACCTTGAACAAGTGCACAAACCGGACAGAGAAGGTTCAACGGATTGAAGCCAAGTTCCAAACGATCAATTGATCCATGCTCAACGTCGGGGTAGCCATCCGGGTCCGCTGCAAAGATATCAGAGTCCGAGTACAGTACCTTCGTGACCACGTCGATTGGGCTTGCAGCCAGGAAAATGAGTAGAACGAGAATTGGTCGGTTGTTCAGGAACATGTCGAGCTGGACGGGATAGATTTTTGATCAAACCATTCAAATTTTATACTCATTGCCATTGATAAGGTTGTTTTGAAAATAATGTTTTTGTGATTCGTAACTGTTCTTATCAATTGGGAAATAGTTCCCTGTGCTCAGAAATTAATGGTAGCAAAGGTTGGAAACTTGAATTTTAATCAGATAGATAGGCAGTCTACGTTATTTCTAACGGAACACTTTGCCGTACTTCCTTGATCTTATGTTTACCATAATGGAATTGCGAATCTGCATTGTTATTTTACGGGCGCGTAAATTGACAATACTTTTTGCTCACCGATCTAGGAGACGTTGATAGTTCTAAAATATAAGAGACGCAGACAAAAATTGTTCCAGAAACGAAAACACGAAGCCACGTACCATTTTATGGAAACGTGTTCCACGTTTTTTTGATCTGTTGAAAAAATATTAAGTTTACCTTAATACACGTTTCCATGGCATGTGGCTTCGGCGGGTTTTCGTTGCGTGGAACATTTTTTGTCTGCGTCATTCTATTATCGAACTATCAACGTCGTCCGGATCAGGATCCTTAAATTTTACTTTGTGAAAACATCAGCAATTCGATTGACGATTTTAAAAGGATTAAAGGACAATCCGTTCTTCAAGTGCTATGCACTGCGGATCTGGGATTCAGATACACTGCCTGGTGGTGATCCCTCTGGGCTGTAATTCAGTTTTAGAATGAACGACACTTCACGGGTTATAATTTTTAGGGAGAATTTTTCAACCAAAAGTTTATTCATATCTTGCAAAAAAAACAACATATCCAAAAATGCCAAAATCCAGTATTCTGAAACTCTGTAAATAAAACATATAAATAAATAATCGGAGAGCATCGTAGAAAAATTTGGTGCTGTAAAGTCAAACAACCTGCAAAAAATTCTATAATGAAAAATTCAAATGAAACTCACCTTAGAAATGTTTTGTTCCAGAATAACATAGTAGAAGAATATAAAAACCAAGCCAGCGAGCCAATAAAAAGCGCGACTTACTTTTTAAACAAACTTACATGTAGTGGTCGGTCCGGGTGTAGTTGTGGTGGTAGATGGTGTAGTTGTTGGGGCTCTGCTTGGAGTTGGCGGAGAAAAAACAGGAGGTTCAGTTGGATCATAACTGCAGACAAACGGCATAGTTGTGCTATCATTGAATGTGGTCCATTTGGCATTTGATACTCTTTCGGCAACAAAATTCAAGCTATTTTGGTTGTCAAAGTTGCTCCATCCCTGGCCGAGAGTTACACCGTTATCAAATACAAATGGATTCCAGTTTCGGTCTCTGCTGAGCCCGATCCAGAATGTTGCATCGCTGCTTCCAAATGCGTTATGTCCGTATGCTGAAAATCGATTTATAAGTGAAGCGCTTGGGGTCACGCCACGAAAAAATTGTGCCAAGGTGTGCGCCTTTAAAAGTGTTTGAAAAGGTTACAAACACAGTTCTCGAAAGATTGAAAATTTTCGCATCACCAATAAGGATTATGTGTGCACATTAGGGCCCTGAGCGCGAAATGCGGGCCTCACGCCGGCCTCTCGAGGTGGTTATTTGGAAGCGGCCGACACATTCGGGGTTCCGCAGATTTTCTTGAAATGAGGAGCTTGGTGTGTGCGGAACTTAGTGAGAAAAGGTAGTTTTTGAAAGCGGCCGACACGTTCGAGGTTCCGCGCCGCACGACCGCTGATCCCGGCGGAGGCGCCGATGTGGCGACCTCGTGGGAGCCCTAGTGAACATATATATGCATTTATTTTGATGGGTCTCGCCACGAGAACATTTTATGGTAGCTCTTCTTGAATTTTCTGCTGGCGTACGTGGAGTCAGAAAGTGCCATTCCGCTTTGATCTTCGAAAAATGTGAAAGGTGAGGCGCTGACATCTCAACTGATTTTGCATGGTTAGGAGCGTGCTGACGTCACAATTTTCTGGGAAAAAATTCATGCGGTTTTTTGTAGATCAAACCGCAATGAGACAGCCTGATACCACGTGCTGGCGCGTATTACTGTTTTATGGTGAATTATGTCCAATTTTTAAAATCACTAGAAATAACTTACATGCCACAAAATTAGCCGTGAATTGATTTTGGACAAGAGCCAAATAAGATTGTGTAACTGGATTCTTATAATGGCACCAGTCTCTAGCATTTTCATATGTCATCTTTTGATTCACAAATTTGAAGCATATCCCCCCGATTTCTTTGTCATCAGCATCCAAACATCCACGACAATTGGCCAGGGAAATGATGGATGAAAGAGCAATCAGATACTTGATTCGGATCATCTGAAATGGCTAGTTAGTGTGTAACTAGGCAAGTAGCTACCTATAGGGAGAAAGGAGGGAGAGTAAAGAGGGTTAGGCCGACTTGCCTTACCGGAAACTTAAAGGTGGACTCCATTGGGGATTTTACCTAAATACAATTATAATAGGCAAGGTGGACAGGGGCGCAGAACAATAATAATAATTCAAAACGACCAAATATCATAATAAAACACCCCAAAAAATTTCAGATTTTTCATAATTTCCGGTTAAAGTTTTGCAAATTGCCTAAATTTTGAAAAAATATGAGCTTTTTTTTAGGAAATCCAAAGCAATGTCGCATGTTCCGAACCCTACAATGTTTTAATATGAATAATTCAAACAAGATTAAAGTAAAAAAAATTGTAGGAAAACATTTTTTTTTTGGTCGACTTCCAAAATTATGAGTGTCAAAAACTGAGTAATTGGCACTTTTTGACAGAAAATAAAATATAAAATAAAAAATTTTCAAAAATTTTTTTGAAAAGTTTTATTACGATATTTGGTCAATTTGGCACTATAGGAGTAGTCTTTAACACCTTCCCCACTGGCGCTACTACACCTTTAAATGAGAATTTAATAACGAAGAGTTCAAATGCACACGGTTTGAAATAAATGAAAGTTTAACTAGACCCTCTTATCAGTTTTGAAAATGGAGAGAATAAATGGGCGTCGTCGAGGGAAAAATGATGATAGTTTTTTTTATTAAAAAGACAATCAGAAAAGAAAGTGGAAAGTTCAGCATCACTTTATATTAAAAAATGACAGTTTGGATGATCTTTTCTTCATCCATACAAGTAATTATAAACAAGCATACTGAGATGATTCAAGTTCATTTTAAGCACTGTCCAAGTTGGTCAATTTTTGGTCATTTTAAGCACTGTCCCTGTGCAGACTTTCCTCGCACACCCTTCCTCGCTTTTCGTAAATCCTGTTTTTAGCTGCATTCTATTTTGGTGGGGTCTCAAAATTTAGTCCGTAAATCGACACCAGCGCTACAGTAGCCACTTAAAAGGGTTACTGTAGTTTTTTCTACAAGATATTTTGCGGGTCAAATATGTTGTGTAAGAATTTAATGTCTCTGTATAATATTTCGTATTTTAAATTTTCCCTTATTTTTCAGAAGAAGGAACGATGAAAAGTGTCTACACGACTCTAATTCGAGGACTCTTTAGTCCCGGCAATGGTGAGCACAAGAAGCGTCAGAGAGCTCGATCTTCCGACCGTGCGAGCATCGGAATGCCACCTGGCTCACCAGTGTCTATTGGAAGTGCACATAGTGCTAATAATGGTTCGAGAAATGCGTGGAGTAAGCGATAAAAGAATTGGCTTTATTACACTTAAAATCGGCAAATTGTCAGAACTGAAATTTTCGGAAAATCGTCAGAATTGACATTTCCAGCAAATCGGCGAATTCCCGGAAATCAACATTTTCGGCAAATCGGCAAATTGTCGGAATTGAAATTTCTGGCAAAATTTTGAACATTTTCTTTTTTTTTTGAAACAAAATTAAAAAATCTCTCTAAAATTCCGTCTTTCAGACCATGAAAAAAAGCGTTTAGTTCCTTTTAAAACCAAAAGTTCATTTTTTTTGTTTTGCTTTGTTTTGTTTTTTTTTTTTTTGGTTTTTTTTTTTGATATATTCGATTTTTTGTTTTTTTGGCCAAATTTCGAAAAAAAACCCTGTCTTTTTGGTCGAATTTTTTGGCCAAAATTTTTTTTTCCGATAGCAGTTGGCGCACTGTATGTATGTAGTGCATCAATACATAAATAATCAAGTACTAATATTCATTTTCACCGATATGCAATATAACAAGAACAATTAATCCAAAAAAATCAAACAAGACTCTGTTTCACAACATTCTTAAAAGCAGCATTCTGTTTCTGAATAAGTGAAACCAGCTCTTCAAACGCCTCAAAAACACAATCGTTCTGCTTCGAAGAAACCTCAAGGAACGGGATCCCTAACGTTCTGGCCAACTGTTGTCCCTCAAATGATGTGACAACTCTCTTGACTCTCATATCCTTCTTGGATCCGACAAGTACAATTGGCTGCTGAAAATGGATAAGATGAGATAACAGTCCGATATCCGGTTTCCGGTTTCCCAGCAAAACTCACATTATGCTCTCTGCTGTGTTCCAGTCTCTTGAAGATCTCGGCGGCGTGATAGAACGATTGCCGATCTACCACAGAGTACATTATAATGATTCCATTTGATGCTACACACGATCTTTCAATTGACATTCCGTCCGCAATCTCTACCATGTAAGCGTCGGCGTCTTCATTTTCACTGTGCACATCAGGAAACATGACTTCATTCCCATTCTGGACCATTGTGAAGCACGTTTTTCCGACTTTCGATGATCCTAGCACCGCGATTCTGCAGTCTTGGATTGGGCCATCATCCCATTTCCTAGATCCACGCGAGCTCACATCCTTCTCAATTTGATTCCAACGAAAAGTTCTCATATTTCGCAGCAGATGATCCAAAGCAAGATTGGGTACTGGTGGTGAACGAGATGGTGGAGCACTGCATACCGGACACCTCGGAGTCCGGTACATCACAATTCCATTTGACCCGGGCAGCGTTGAGGGGACACGTTGGGAGATTCCCATTCGAGGAATTGGTCGATTTAGATGAGACGTTAATGCTGGTGGGGAGGAGAAGAGCAGTTGATTGCAGCAGATGAGACACAACGAATGACCACACTGAAGGCTGATTGGCTGAAAAAAAAAGAAGCTTGAAACTAAGCTTTAACGCCTTAGAGCATTGGAAATTTGTTATGGAAGTTTAGAAATTGCCAAAAAATCGAGAATTTTCGAAAATCCTAATTTTTTGAAAATTTCCAATTTTGATGATAAATCCTTAAAATCATCATGAAGATGGGTTTTTTGACATGCTGAATTTTAATTTTGTAACAACGTTTTGTGGAAAAATTCCAGTTTCTCAATATGGCAAAAAATTAAAAGTGGGTCCTATATCAGTGATGCCCGCAGGAGTCCAGAGGTTTAGAGACAGACGGGTGGTTCCTCAATGGCTCCATCGAATTCAGGTGAATTCAAGCTGATTTTAGAACGAGACAATTTTTTTTTGAGAAGTTCATGTTTAGACCTGGTTATCGCAAAATTTTCAGCTTCTGAAATTAAAAAAAAAAAATTTTCAGTGCACTGTAAAAATTTTTATGGAGGTCCGTAAATTGCTCTAAAATTGGTTTTTTTGCAGATTTGAAAATTTTGAAAAAGAAAATTTTCAAAGGTATTTAGGGATAGCCAAATATCGTGGGAAATTTTTTGAAACTATAATTTTTTGGAAAAAAAAAATTCAGTTTTTTTTTTCAATAAAATAAAATAGTTCGACTAAAAAAATCTCTTAAAATCTTAAAAATACCTTTAAAAATCACCAAGTTTTAGGATTAGTACCCAAAAACACTGCAGAAAAACGGAACAATAATTCTTGGAAAAAAATTTTGAAAATTTTGAAAAAAAAATTCAAAAAACTTCAACTTTTTTTTTGAAAAAATTAAATTTTTAAAAAGCTTCCAAAATTGTTTTATTTAAAAAAAAACATTAAATCAATAAAAAACCCTTGGAACCTACGAAAAAACTGATTTGAATCGGTTTTACGGTCCTAAAATTTAATGGGAAAAATCCGAAAAATTTCCTACCGAAATTTCATAGCCTACAAATTTTCCCTTATCCAAAAACTAAATATCTTAATATTTATTTATAACATTTATATTTCAATTGCTGCAATTAAAACGGTAGCCCAAAAAATCTACGCAACACACATACATCCACGTTGCACAATTTAGATTAGCAGTTGTTAGTTTTTCTGCATAATTCTTTGAGCAAACATGCAATTACAGTAGTCCAATGCAATCTACTATATATATATATATATAAGTGTGCATGATGATGTAACAGGTTTTAGGTGGTTTTGTTCTGTTAGCACTGGTGCGTGACCAGAAAACAACCGGTTCGGAGAGAGGTAGGTAAAAAAAAAGTTAATAGCGCATTGTCGAGGTAGGTTCCTCTACCGCAATTATGAATGGGACCTTGAGAAGTTGGCGATTTCAAACTTTCTATGGATCTACAGAATTGTTTTCTAAAAATGATTATTTGAACATGAAAAACATATTCCAAAAAATAATTTCCCATGAAACCTTCCAGAATTCTTGGCTCCTGGACTAAAATTGTCGAAAATCTGACAAAAAAACGTGCTCGGAGCAATTTTGAGAGCTTCAATTTTAACCTAGTGCACAGAAAAATTGGAAAAAAAATCACGGTTTTCTCTAATTCGAGAAAAAAACCTAGAAAATGTTTGACTTTTCTTTTTCCGACAAACTTTATCGGGGTTTTATATCTATTTTTTTTTAAATTAAAATAAAAAATGTACAAAAAAACTGTTACAAAAACTGAAAACATGCCGGAAAACTCCAAAAATAAATGGACGAAAATCGGAAAATTTCAGAATTTTTTTAATGAATCTTTCAATTAAAAAAAAATTCAATTAGGTTTTTTGTCCATTTATTTTTGGAGTTTTCCGGCTTGTTTTCAGTTTTTTAACAGTTTTTTTGTATAATTTTATTTTAATTTAAAAAATTTAAAAAAAAATAAATGGACGAAAATCGGCCTATGTGAATTTTTTTTTTGAAAAATTGAAAAATTCATAAAAATTTCTGAAACTTTTTTAAATAATCCAATACGACCAAATAATAAAAACTAATATAATAAAACACTCCAAAAAATTTCAGATTTTTCATAATTTCCGGTCAAAGTTTTGGCAAATTGCCAAAACTTTGAAAAAATATGTATGAGCTTTTTTAGGAAATCCAAAGAAATGTCGCATGTTCCAACCCCTACAATGTTTTAATACAAATAATTCAAACAACATTACAGTATAAAAAATGTTGGAAATAAAGTTTTTTTTGGTGGACTTCCAAAATTTTGAATGTGGCTAGCTAAAACTAAGTAATTGACACTTTTTGACAGTAAATAAAAATTTTTCAAAATATTTTTGAAAAGTTTTATTTTGATATCAGGTCATTTTGGCATCATAAGAGTAGTTCTAAGCACCTTTCCCTGCTGGTGCTACTTTAAGTTGAACTATAGTAAATGTATCTGGAAAAAATCACCACTGTCCCCAGGCTAACCATGTTCTAGATGCATATCCTGCTCATTCCAAATAGTATCATATACCTATATAGATTAGGTTGTAACCCAGCGGGATATTGAGTCGGATGGCCACTTTGATCCGAACAGGCACACCCTCTGGTGGTACCGGGTCATAAGCAAGCCGATTATTAGATGGAAGGGGGCTTTTTTTGAAGAAGGTGCCGTTTGGCAAACACTATCTGGGGGGAGGGGGGGTAATTTATGATAGTGTAGACATTTTGGGGCATAGTTTGTTTTGTAGGGTGTAATAATGATAACGAGTCTTTGTTCTCAGATGATTTACTATCAGTTATTATGCTCCCCTGCTCCCCTTACCTGTTCAAAAATTTGAAGGCAATGTGGGCAAACGCCGACTGGAAGTGATGACAAGTCATCGGATTCTGTGGATGAAGCATCGACGAGGGGCCTCAGATCTTGTTCGAAGAAGGGAATGACGTCATCGTCGGAGCACGATGAGGAGCATGATGAAGCCACACTGTAGTAGTCCGAATGGGACTGACGGCTTGGCGATTTTGTGGAGATTAACATGCTGGAAATATTAGGATTTTGAATGGGGAGGTTGAAGAAAAAAAAAGCGGAAAAAAGGAAAATTTCACATTTTTTGGGAAAAAGACATAAAATTTGGTGAAAAATTGGCCTTATTAACCCCTAGAAACAAAAAAAATTGAATTGAAAATGGAAAATCTGAAAAATTGAAAAATTTTGGCCCTTTTTTTTTAGAAAATTTTTAGAAAATTTTAGAAAATTTAAATTTGTAATTATTAAAAGAAAAAATTCAGAAAATCTGTTAGAGAAATGGGGCTGAAAAATGGGTATTTGGCAAAAAAAAAAGCCAGAATTTTTTTTTGAAAAGAAATATCTGAAAATTTTGTCTGAAAAAATCTGAGATATTTTCTAAAAATTATAAATCTTTCCAAAAATGCTCCAGAATGTTTTGAAAACATCTAAAATTCTTTTTGGATTTTTTTAAATCTGAAAATTTTGCCTGGAAAAAGTTTCAGAAGTTCTCAGAAAATTAAAAATTCCCACGTGGTGCCAGGCTGTCCAATTACGGTTTGATCTACAAAAAATGCGGGAATTTTTTTCCCAAAAAATTTCCAAAAAATTAACCATGCAAAATCAGTTGAGAACTCTGCGTCTCTTCTCCCGCTTTTTTGTAGATCTACGTAGATCAAGCCGAAATGAGACACTCTGAATTCCCGAAAAACCTCCAGAATATTTTTCAAGCCTTAAGGGTTTTGAACCTTTTTTAGAGCCTTCAAAACTGCAAGTTACCTCAAAGAAAATATGAAAAATTGAGAAAAAAAACGAGCAAAAAGTGTTGTCAATTTATGTATTCAGAATTTCAGAGTTTCAAAAAATCTAGAGCTTGAGGAATTTTGCAAAAAAAAAACCAAAAAAAAAAACCAAAAATAAAAAAAACAAAACAAAACAAAACAATCATAAATCCAGCCAGCACATGAACATTGAACGATCTGTCAGCCGGGTGTGAAGAGGAGAGGTGTATGACCAGAGGGGAGGCCTCAGTAGGCGGGGTCTATCCGCCCAGTCCGCCTTGATTTTCGGGAAAGGTATGAATCAATGGGGAGAGGATGGGGGAATAGAATAGAGTCAATGACCGCAAAAAAGTAATGTAAAGTATAGCACAAAAGTCAACGGCTTCTTTATCTAGTCGCTACTAATTAGAAGGATTTAGTATATGTGTGTGCTCATCGGATTGTCTCCCCCTTTTTAAAAGGATGGCAAATAGTAGGTGTCCTTTTTTCAAACGAGTGTAACTCGAAAACTAATAAAGCTGGCAGAAAATTTTCAACTAATGAAGTATAGCCAGTAACGTTTTGTACATTTTTGTATTTAACAAAAACTGATTAGCTTCGCCCTGGAAAAAGTTATGGCGACTGATATCCGACTAAAATAAATTTCACGTTGTGACAGAGTGTCTCATTTCGGCTTGATCTACGTAGATCTACAAAAAATGCGGGAAAAGAGACGCAGAGTTCTCAATTAATTTAGCATGGTTAAGAATGTATAGACGTCACATATTTTTGGCCGAAAAATTCCCGCATTTCTTGTAGATCAAATCGTGTTGGGACAGCCTGGGGGACCACGTGAAATTTCAGTCTTCTCCTCGGGGAGTACACGACAGGAGTCCGCTCCAAAAAGCTAGTTTTTGCAAATTTTTGAATATTTAGGGATGTTCAAGAGTGAGTAGGAAAACATTTTGGATTTTTTTCGAAACTTTGAAGATTTTTTAGGAGTGAAAATTTGGAAATCGAACATATTTTTAAAAAGCATCCAATAAATTTTTTATTCCTTAACATTTTTGGAATCATCAAAAACGTGCAAAAAACTGATTCTAACTAATATACAAAAAAAACTACCAGAACACTTTTAAACATTTTTAATTTATTGAAAGTCTAGGTAACTCCGTTTTTGTCAAAAAAAAATTAGAGTAAAACATTCAGGCACTAAAAATTCCAATCTAAAAATAAACCCGCAAGATGTCAGCCGCTGTAACATTCTTAAGGGTGCAGTTACAGAAATTTTGTCAACAAAAAAATGTACATAAAATTATGCGCTATATTTTCACAGTTAAAATTTTTTTGTGAACTCTTTTAGTTTTCGAGTTCTATCCGTTTGAAAAAGGGTCCATACTTATTGCCATTTAATAATGGAAAACGGACCCGCAAGATGTCGGCCGCTGCAACGTTTTCTAGGTAAGAGCTATTAAAAAATTTTCAACTACAAAAATATAGATAGCAATCTGGGCTATATTTTCTTAGTTTAAAGTATTTTGCTAGCTTTACTAGTTTTTGAGTTCTACTTATTTGAAAAAAGGACCCCCACTTTTTGCCATTTAAAAATGGAAAACGGGCCCGCAAGATGTCGGCCGCTGCAACGTTTTCCAGGTAAGAGCTACTAAAAATGTTCCACTACAAAAATATAGATAACACTTTGGGCTATATTTTCTCTGTTAAAAGCTTTTTGCGAGCTTGTTTAGTTTTCGAGTTTTTCTAATTTGAAAAAAGGCCTACGAAAAAAAAAACAAAAAAAAACGGTCTCGCAAGATGTCGGCCACTGCAAAATATACTACTTTTCGATTAGGTATACTTATTTTAAAATATTCAACAAAAAAGATGTTCAAACAAGGAAATGAATCAGAGATGGATACTCGCTTCCGCCTGCTGACTTTATGACTCAGGAAGCTGGCGGGCGGGTGGCTCCCTCACTCATAAAATATATTTGAATTTGTTGCAAGCAATCTGTTTATGTAGTGGGAAATGGGGTGACCGATGGGAAATTGATGGATAACTCGGACACTTTTCGGGTGAAAATTTGCATATTCCCGTTCTCTTTGATCTTATCGCTTTTTGTTGTTGAGATGAAGTGAGGTGAGAGAAATAAATTCAGGATCCATCTCATTTCCACGTTTTTATAAACAAACCGGCAATTGAGACATGGACCTGTGGAGGGCGGCTGAGCCCTGCCTGCTCAAACCGGACAGCTGATGATCGTGATGTTATCGTAGAGGGGGGTAGAGCAGATGCAAATTGGCGAGATGGTATCAGGTGGGCCTGCGTGCGGATTAGGATGCTTTTTGCGGAAAGAGCACAGGAAGATGGTAATATGTGGTGGGAATTCTCCCGGGAACACAGGAGTACCGTGCTTAGATTTCGGGGAAGAAATGTGACAGACCTAGGCTTGCTTGCCTTATTTCTAGATGACCTACGCCTTTCTGTCTGCCTGTCTAGGCAACCTAGGCCTTGGCCTTCCCCCGCCTACCTGTTACACAACCAAGACCTTGCTGCCTACTTTCTCGGCAACTTGGGCCTACCACGACAGGCACAAACGCCTGAGCATACGCCTTCTTGCCGTAATAAATTACTCTAGTTTCTCAGCAATCTAAGCTCGGCTACCTCGCGCCTACACAGTTGCCCCTAGGCATTGTAGCTTACATGCAGATCGAGCTACAATATGTGCTGAACCTGCTAAACCTTTTAAGAGTATGATTGCAATCGTCTGGGAAATACAAACTCTCTTGAAAAAAGTCACCCCCAAACAGAGACTAATCCTCTTCCTTCCCCTCATTCGCCTAAATACACCTGTTCGTCGTGTTGATAATTGGAAAAGAAAACGGTGTAGATCCTTATCCTCCCCCCGCAACTTTCACCTGTCCCCTCTCTGCCACGTCACCTCGAAAGCAGGTCAGTTTTGAATAGACACCTGCTGGCTCTTGCAACGAGTTTCGTTGTTGAAGACCTCCTTGAACCTTTGACATACCTGCTCTCCATGTCACAAAAGTGCTAATTAGGGGTTGAATGAAGTACGTACTAACTAGTTGCCAATAGTTAATAATTGGAAATCAAGAGGGTGATCTGCTGGCAGGGTATTGTGTTTATTGGGTAATACGTTTACTACCTGACGTTAGCCAGACGTTTGTTACCGAGGGCCAAAAGACAAAATATGTACAGTAACCTATAGACATCACTGAAATTGCAGCAATTGTGTAGGCACGAGGTAGGCAGATAGGCAAGAGGCAAGTCTAGATAGAAGGCTTTACTCCAATTGTTGTGCATTACAACGGTAGGCGACATGTAGGCAAGAAGAGTAGGTCTAGGACTAGGCTCAAAGTCGTAGCTCTAATCGTAAGGAACCATGCTGATAGGTGACTATGCAGGCACGAGGTAGGCAGCTAGGCAGGACTTAGCACCGGGGGTTCCCTATGTGTCATAAGATGTGGCATAACAAAGGGAGGGGTAACTTTTTTGCAACACTTGGATGATTGGTGTATCATTCATTTGGCGGGCTGGTGACCACACGGAACACCTGTGCAAATGCCGCAAAGGTTTTTTCGTTCGGTTATTCTAAAGAGCGAGATGACGTCCCGCAGTGAACCTTCTCCCCCTCCTGCACTGACCAAGAAAAAGTCAAAGTAATGAGATGAGGGGGGGGGGGGGGGGGGGTATGATCTGTTTGACGAGCTATAGCATATCAACTTACATGAATTCGATTGACCTCTATACTTTGGACGGGGGTATTAATATCATTTATAAACAAATCTATGAGTAGTGGATTATACCATCAGACGTAGAAATATGATATGTGGGCTTGCCTACGTGCCTGCCTACCGCCTATAGGTACGGCAGAAGGTAACTTTGAAGACATAAATGTGCCTACGCACGAACCTTATTTTCAAAAAAAATGGAACATTTCAGTTTTACAACTAGCTGTCAGCAAATTGCGTCAGTATTTTTTTTCAGCAGTTGGCACCTTTCTCCAGAACTTCGTCAGTTGTAGCTAGGAGTATGACAGTCGAAAATTTAAAACTTGCTCCAGAAGTTTGGCAATTTTTTGCAAAAGTTTACGATAATTCCCCAGATACCTAACTAACGTTAAAAGTTTGACAGCTGTCTTCAAATGCTCGCCAACTTTTTTCCGAAGTTTGACAGAAATTCGCCAGCGTTTTCCAAAGTGACAGATTTTTTCAGTTGCTTATCGACTTGCTCCAAAACTTTTCTAGCATTCTGCTGCACTTTATCTGGATATTCACCGTTTTTTTTTCAAGATTCCACAAATCCACATCTCCCATACCTATAAATTCCTAATTTATTTTCCCACTGCTCCCATGTTGAGTGACACTTCAAGGTGGTCTCCATTCGTTTCTAACCTCGAAACTTTCTCTCCACCGTTCCCCAACTTGATTTATGCACTTCGCACCACAAAAAAATCAGGTCACCAGAATAGGATGGCGCCAGCTAATTGTTCGGAATGCGTTGAAAATTTGAAAATTTGAAAAAACCCCATATCGGTTTTTGCGGGCAGAAATACGCAACACCATCCCTTTAATTGCCAACAAAACACTTTGTCGAGAGATTTGATACGACTCTAATTGGACATCCCAGAGAGATAGCACGGGAGTAGGAGAGACGCAGAGTATCGATAAAGAAGCCGCCCAGTGTAGTGTTTATACGCCAATACGCCACCGATACGTCACGTCCTTGAACCGGAGAGGGTGGCTCTCATCAAAAGAAACTAAAAGTCTTGGCACCCTCTTCAGAAGCTCACAATTCCCTTTTTTCCAATTTCTTCATGGGGGTCTCCATCCATAAGAAACTGTAAGTTTTCCGTTCAAGGTCCATTACGCAAGAGTGTACAACTCAAACATTACGTAAGAGAAGCAACCTCCTGCGCAACAAAAGTTTGAGTGATGGGGTTTCGTGGGTCCGGGTGACACAATTGTCGCACTTCCGTTAATTCGGTTGATTGACAATTGTGTTTTACGGGAAATCGAAGGACATCTTGTACTTGCGTTTATTGTCATAAGGTTATTGGAGATGTAGGTTGATGGATTTGGAAATTGGAAAATTGGAAATCGCGAGTTAGAAGATTTGATGCTTAGAAAATTATTGGGGGAAGCAGAAAGACTGTAAATCAGGGGTGTGCGGCAAATTTGCCGAATTTGCCGAATTTGCCGTTTGCCGAGCTCGGCGAAAATGTGACAGTACAATTTTGACTAAAACTGTTGATTTTTTCGCCAAAAATTTAGTAAAATGACAACAAATTGAGTTATTTTGATGTTTAAGCAGACACACCTAACTTGTTCAGAAACCAGAGGTGTGTTAAGAATTCAGTAGTTTTGGTGCTCCAAAAAATATCAAAAAATATATAATTTTTCCGAGTTTGTTAAGCACGGCGAATTTGCCGTGCTCGGCAAATATTGAAAAAATAGATTTGCCGAATTTGCCGAGCTCGGCAAATTTTGAGATTTGCCGCACACCCCTGCTGTAGATGAAAGTTTACAAATTTTTGGAGAAAGATGCCAGTCATCTAGAGAAAGCTTTGCGAACTGCAGCAGAAAGTTGTCAAGTTCCTTGAGAATGGTGTCAAACTTTTGGGGAAAACTGTCAATCTTCTGGAAAAATGCTCTCGACATTTGGCTCTAGCTTCTTGCCCAAGTTTGACCCAAAAAATATTAACTTGGATCAGAAGTTGGCAAAACTTGGGCAAAAGTTGAGCAAGACTTTGGCCCAACTCTTGCCAAACTTTGGCCCAAACTTTTCTTGTTTCGTTTCGAACTTAGATAGCAGTTTGTCAAGAGTTGGGTGAAATTTGGGTTAAACTATGGTGCAGCCTGAATCCAAGTTTTGCCAAAGTCTTGCCAAACGTTTGCCCAATTTTAGCCAGCTTCTGATCCAAGGTCATATATTTGGGCCAAACTTGGGCAAGAAGCTAGAGCCAAATGCCGAGCTGTAAAATTTTTGGCAAAACCTTTCGAACTTCTGAAGAGCTAATAAATTGTCGGCTAAATCTGACCTAGTATTCAAAAAAGCTGAGAAACTTCTGGAGAAAGTTGGCAAACTGCTTGAAAAACCTGGTGAACTGCAGCAGAAAATTGGCAAATTTTTGGGGAACCTGCACAGTATTGGTGGCCCCGTAATTAAATTTTTTAAATTTTCTTCAATAAAAATTTGATATACCCAACTCCAATTAAAAAGGGCCACCTGCTAGCAAAAAACACGGGGTAACTATAACACCTTACCGATAACACCAACAAAAAAAAACATTTGAATCTTCCAACTATCTTCTTATCAACCTACTGGGGACCGACAAAAGGAATGCGTAATGGTGAACAAGAAGTCGGCAAACAAGAAGTTTGAATGTATAAGTGATGAGACAGGAAGAAAATGATAGGAGAAAAACACAAGAAATAGGGTAGTGGAGAAAAATTTGAATTCGAGGTGGAGTAGCGCCAGTGGGGATTTTGTTTAAATACACTTACAATAATCCAAAACGACCGTTTATCAAAATAAAACACTCCAGAAAATTTTAGATTTTTTATAATTTCCGGTCAAAGTATTGGCAAATTAAAAAAAAACATTTGAAAAATATAAGCTTTTGAGGAAAAAAACAATTTTTTTGGTCGACTTCCAAAATTATGAGTAGCAATAACTGAGTAATTGTAACTATTTGACAGTAAATAAAACAATTTTCCAAATATGTTTGAAAAGTTTTTTTTTTTCATTTTGGCACAATAGGAGTAGTTTCCACCATTAAAGTCGGAAAAAAGTTTGAAGTTATGAGCATTAGAATTATTTTTAGATTTTTGTTAGACATTGGAACAAGACAGTTTAAGCGCCCTTCCGAACACTTTTTTGATTTTTTTTTGAATTTTTTTCTTTTAGAGAGTTAGTGAGAAAAATTAGAAAGAATTCGTGAACACAATTTTCAGACAATTTTTTTTTCAAAAATCTACAAAAATTTCAATTACTTTTCCAGATTTTTTAGAGTTCTCTCCGCTCAATATAACAAATTTTCCCACACCTCCTGCTCAAAACGCTCAAAATTCTGCCAAAACTCATTATATCCGTTTTAGCCCTCAAAATTCTGTCACTTATTGTTACCGGTTGTTCTCACATATCTGCCAACTAAATTTGCACTTTATTCTCAACATGTGCCGCACATTTTTTTTTTGAATTTTTGTTATTCTGGGAAGTCGGTAAGGTCAGCAAACATAGGGAATCGGAGGGAACAATTATTAGTGTAAAGTTGGTAATTGGGGTGCCCAAATAGATAGTGATGATTCAGTAGGTGAGGTACATTCTCTATTAGAGCGGCATGCCGCACTAATTTCCGGGCCCTTCGCGACGTGCGCTCTATTAGAGACTGCCGCACACTAATTTTCGATAACTGATTTTCATGTTGAAGTTACTACTTTTGAGAGTAGTAACCTCAAAATTTCCTTATAAAACCTCATATTTTATGGGAAAATTCATGGAAATTGTGTAATTTTGCCTCACAAAGACACTAAAATTCAATATTTAAATGAAAATTTATGAATTCATTCAAGAATGAACAAAAATATCTTCGAAGAAATCGAATAATTGAGGTGGCTCTCGCACCCAAAAAAAGGGGTGCCGCACTAATAGAGACTGCCGCTCTAATTTTCGAAGAGCCAGTTAGGGAGCCGCTTTAATAGATACGTCGTACTATTAGATACGCCGCTCTAATAGAGAATATACGGTAAAATTCAAAATTGTTCACTGTTTTCAGATAAAAAAATTGCTATATCTCTAAATTTAAAAAAGTTTGTAAAAAGTGTCAAAAATTTTTCACCAACTTGGAGTTTTCAAAAAAATAAAATTCATAATTGGAAAATGATTTTTAAATAGGTAAAAAAAACAACAAAAAATTGGCGGTAGAGGAGCTCTTTGAACTGGGAAAAGCTTCACTAGTATTCAGAAAATGTGAACTTTGAAGGCCTGATTAATAAGGCCTAATTTGAAGGCCTAATTTTTCCTGATTTGACCTGATTTGGCCGGTTTTGGCCTGATAAAAAAATGTAGGCGAACAAAACGTTTTTTTAAAAGAAAGTCGATATCAGATTTATTTTTTTTTTTCTCGAAAATCTAAACTTCCCAAATTTAATCGTTCTTTAAGCTCTCCCTCCAACTCCCCTGATCCCCTTACGAGGTAAACATCAGGGGTGGGCAGCAATTGCCGTAAATTGCCGGTCTGCCGATTTGCCGTTTGCCGGAAATCAGATTTGCCAGAAATATTTAGAGGGAGTTCTTATAAGACGGAAACACTTAAAACGGTGTCTTTTTGAATTTTTTCTTCCGTTTTTTAGTTATTTTCATAGAATTAGCTTACTTTTTAAAATAGATGTAGGAACATTCATAGAATGCGTACAATTTTACCATTTGAAGTTGAAATTCTGAAATTTCCAAAAAAAAATGTGCAAACTCACAGTTTTGCCGATTTGCCGGAAATTTTCAATTCCGGCAATTTGCCGGTTTGCTGATTTGCCGGAAAAATTTGTTTGCCACCCACCCCTGGCACAGATCTCGTGGATTTACAGTTACAGGGGTGTACGGTAGATTTTTTTTAACTCTTGCTCATGAAACTTCCAAACACCTGCCCATGTGCCCCCCCCCCCTTTTCTTGCCGGAAGATCAGTTTCTGAGGTGTTAATTGTTGCATATGTAATGTCTTCACACCTGCTCCCTATACCAAAATACTTGTTTATACGATGAAATAGCCATAGACAATTAAGTAAATGCATTGACGACAAGCCGGGGAAGGGATGAGCCAACAAAATATATATATGTATAAGTAGGAGGACTAATAGTAAGAAGATTAGTCTAGATACCGAGCTGTGAGAAATTTTGTTGTTGCATCTGACTTTCAGATTGTTTTCCGAGCAACCAATACGACGTCACTGGTCCTTTGCCTTTCGCCTCGACGGTTCCGCGGAGGGTGATTTGGAATTCCGAGTAGTACCTGACACAAAAGTCGCGAGCTTCCTGGCTCATCTGGATCTTCTCCGGCTCACTAGTAGACTCCATTCTCGAGGCAACATTTACAGTGTCACCGAATAGGCAATAACGAGGTGCGGTAAGACCGACGACTCCCGCCGCGACGGTTCCAGTGTGGATGCCAAGGCGGATGCGGAGCTTCACGTTTCGGCGATGAGGGATCTCGTAGGTTTTGAGGAGAAGCATTAGCTCGAGAGCCGTGTTGCAGATGTTTCTGATGTGCTCGTTGCCGTTTTCTTCGGGGATTCCAGAGACGATCATGTAGGCGTCCCCGATTGTTTCGACCTGGAAGAAGCAGGGGGTTTTGAAGGTTTAGGTGACCATTTTTCGCGATTCCATTGACAATCGCCCGCCGGACAAGGGAAAGTCGTGTACTCCACACCGACAAATACATTTAGTTTCACGCCTAAAATCGAGCCGCGACGCGACGCGCAACGCGCCGTAAATCTACACCAGATATGGCCGAGCCAAAGTGGCCTAGTTCGGCATACTCTTCTAGTGACTTGATTGACAAGCTACAGAAAATATCGTTTGCCGCACGTGGAATCAGAAAGTCCTATTTCGCTTTGATCTTCGAAAAACGCGGGAGGTGAGACGCAGGCAGTGATTTCGCATGGTTAAGAGAGTGCTGACGTCACAGTTTTTTGTGAAAAAATTCCCGCATTTTTTGTAGATCAAGCTGTATTGAAACAGCCGGACGCCACGTCTTGCCGCTCACCTAACTAGTAAATTGAACGAGGATTCACAAAAAGGGGAACCGAAGCGGATATGGCAAGATGCAAGCGCCTGTTTTTTCTATAAATAATTGCTAAGCGTGTAACATCGGAGCATCGTTGTGCCGGTTTTTGGCAGATCCCTTTTTCATAGATTCCCTTTCAGTGGGACCAGATCCCCTCTCAGGGGAGCAAATTTTTTTGAGCTGTTAAACGGCGCTTATCCCTACTTACCTTATAAGATCCGTGCTTATTAATAGCGTCGTCAAATTTGCTGTAGATACTGTTCAACATGCTCACAACCTCCAGCGGAGTCGACGAAGAGCAGATTGTTGTGAAGCCCACGATGTCACTGGAATCATACTTTTCATTGATCTATCAAACTTTCCATTTACACACCTGAACATCACCGTAGCCATATCGAATGTCTTTGCCGGCACGGATCTTCCCATTTTCAGCTCATTCGCCACGTATTTGGGTAGAAGTTGTCCGAGAAGTTTGTCGGCTCGCACATTGGCCTCCTCTAACATTCCAGTTCGTTCGGCTACAAGTTTTTCCAGGTTATTCGCATATTGTTCCATCATACGCATCATCTGGTCGACGAGGGATCCTTTTCTGAAATCATAATTACTAATGTGTAGAGACAGATTTTTAAGCATTAGCAGCCGACATCGACCAAAGTCCGCGGAATTCTTGTCAGTGGTTTTTGTGTGGTGTGTTTGTACATATAATGTAAAAAGTTAGTCCTATCCTGATAATACTAAATATAGATTCTCCGTAAAGGTGAGCTAGGAGTCCTACAGTACGCCTTAAAATGAATCTGATGGGAAATGAGAAGTTGCGAGACCCTAACGTAAGTTAAGATACAGCGGGAGCACCTAGTGTCAGGCTATCCCAGCACGGTTTGATCTACAAAAACTGCGGTAATTTTTTAAAACATTCTTAACCATGCAAAATCAGCTGAGAACTCTGCGTCTCTTCTCCCGAATTTTTTGTAGATCAAGCCGAAATGTGACACTCTGACGCCACGTGCGGGAGGCTAAATCTGAGTAATTGCGACGAATTTGCCAAAATTTTTAAGGAGCGGGAAAATCTTTGTCAAATTTTTGTAGATGTTTGTCACCTTCACGATTTGCTGTGTACGCTATTCCAGTATTTTTACTCAAAGTATGCGACAAGGTCTTCCAAAGTATGCCCTAGCCATTAGTTACAAAAATCAAACTCACACTTTCAAGTAGTTCTCCGTATTAAGTCGAACACGACGAATTGATGGTCTCACTTCCGGATTCTCATTCCAACAATCCAACAACAACGCCACAAGGTCCGGATGAATTTGTGTTCTATCATGAACAGTAGGTCGGAACGTCTTTGTACCATCCCGAATGTAATCCATCACTTCTGAGACATTTGTTCCATTTGGGAAGGGCAAGGCTCTGAAAAGAATCTCATGCATAACCATTCCAAACGCATAAATATCCCCCATTTGTCGTCTGGCTTGTGATTGTTTCACCCATGACTGGTCCATTCTTCTCGTTCGGTTCGACTCCTTGTTCTTCAACATTTCCGGCGGCTGGTAGAGCAGACTCGTCTTCTGAGCGGATCCACTTTTGTCATCACCTTCCTTCAGGGTTTCCGTTGAGATCAGCCCCAGCTTCTCCCATCGTTCAAGTGGATTAGCAATTCCGTAGTCTGTAAGTTTGATCATCCAGTTTCGATCAATAAGACATGACCAAGGAGTAAGGGATCCATGATAGCCAATAATTGAAGAGTGTAGATACTCGAGACCCAATGTGATATCTCGAATGAAAGCTCCATGAAACTTTGAGTCCAGGGAAACTTCCTGATTGTAGATCATATCCTGAATAGTTCCCCTGGAGCAGAACTTCCATAAGACAACCATCTCCTCTTTCTCGTTGAACGACATTCCTAGGAAGGGATTCAAATTATCGTGTACCGCCTGTTTCATTTGATTCAACAATTGCAAATCCTGTCGGTTAAAGACAATTGGTCTTCTCTGTGGGTACAGATGGAATGAAGCATGGGTGTTGGTTCCGACAACTGCGTGATGCTTCACGAACATGCTCATATTGGACATTTTAGTTTTTGAAGAGCCAATCGAGAGCATAGACTTCATCTCATTCTCCTGAATGGTTCTAAAGTCATCTCGGTATATCCTCCAAGGAGTGTTAGCCAGAGCACGATTCTCGCAGACTCTTGAAAGGATGAAGAAGCAAATGATAAGGAGAATGATCAGAAGTACAATGCATCCTCCGATAATCAATGTGGTGTAGTCGCATTTTTCATTTCGGAAGCCGCATGCTGGCTCATCTGCTGGTAAGCTTCCATCAATAGACGGCCAGAATCCAGTTGACAGATCTGTAACTTGAAGTTCGTAACATCCATTTCCAGTTTTTGTTCCGTCGCAATTGGTGAGCATGACTGGCTCCAGCTCACAGACTTTACGAACTGTGTCACTATTCGGGGGAACATAGAATGCCGCATAAACCGGTGCTCTTTCCGCAATATCGTCCATCATAACTGTCCCTGAAGTGACGCCGGCATTGGAGACAAGTCCCGGGAATGTGATACGTCTCATGTGATTCCAAACTTCTTTTCCGTTCAAGTATGAATTCTCGTTTCCGGTTTCATTCATCGTTGCACGGACCGCCAAGGCATACAATCTCAGAGCGTCGTAGAGATGGATGTAGCCGTAGATGTTTTTCTGAAATTGTGGGAACTTGACCAAAATTATTGATTTTGTTCCGAAAATGTTAGACATAAAATTGAGTTATTTCGAATTTTGTACAGGCGGACCACACTGAACTGATTGAAAATTCTGACATGTGCTAAGAAATCAGTAAGCATGGCCACGGGGTTCTGGCTTTCCTCATTGCATTTTTCGCGCTCCATTGACAATCGCCTGCCGGACAACGCGTGGGAAAGTCGTGTACTCCACACCAAGGGTGTCAATTCCCGTGTCCCGTTTGTCCCGTTGTCCCGTTTTTGGGGTGTTTTCACGGGAACGGGAATTCCCGTTGTCCCGTTTTTGAAATTTTCACGGGAACGGGAATTCCCGTTGTCCCGTTTTTAAAACTTTCACGGGAACGGGACATTTTCCCTCATTTTTTGGATTTTTAAATATCTGTTTAATATTGAAAAAATCGATAAAAATGTTTATAATGCAGTTTTTTTTTTATAATTTGCCTCGAATACACTAAAATTTACGCCAACTATGCACTCTTTTTTTTTAAACCGCCCAGTTTGTCCCGTTTTTTGAGTGTTTTCAAAAAAACGGGAATTCCCGTTGTCCCGTTTTTGAAATTTTCACGGGAACGGGAATTCCCGTTGTCCCGTTTTTGAAATTTTTACGGGACATTGACACCCTTGCTCCACACGGGCAAATTCATTTAGTTTTACAACTAAAATCGAGCCGCGACGCGACACGCAACGCGCCGTTAACCTAACGTAAATCTAATCGAGCCAAAATGGCCTAGTTCGGCAAACTCTTACATTTCAATTTATGAGGGAAGCCAGAACCGAGTGTATGGTGCTCTAAACAATATGAAAAAATTATGGAATTTTTCCTTTTCTTTTTTTTCAGCACGACAAATTTGCCGAATTTGCCAAGTTTGCCGTGTTGAAAAATTGGCAAATATTGAAAAAAGTGATTTGCCGAATTTACCGAGCTCGGCAAATTTTGAGAATAATTTTTCGCCCAGAAAGATGTGACGTCAGAAAGTTTTTAACCACGCGAAATCAGTTGAGATCTCTGCGTCTCAACTCCCGCATTTTTTGTAGAACAACGTAGATCAAATCGAAATGGTACACTCTGACACCGCGTGATTATTATGAATCCAGTTGCGGCATGACCCGTGGACTCCGTTCAATTTAATTTTATTAATTCATGAGAATGCCTACTTTCTGGCGCGAAACGAGCGGCAGCAGAGAGAGCGTGCGGCAAAGAGAGATTTAGGTACCTTCGCTACGAGATATTCCCGCGCCAAAACGGTAAGCATTCTCATGATCTCATGGTTCCTTAATTACCGCAAATTAATTTCTTACCATTTCCAAGTCATCAGTCGAGTATCCACTCGCCTCCAATCTTTCCTTGAAAGGAGTCACCAAGGTATTGTCGAATCCATTTACATCGTCGATCTAAAATTTTAATTCTTTATTTTTTTAATCGTTCTCAGGCACTCACAATAAACGAATTAGCAAAATGATCCTTAACATTCTGTTGATATTCTCCATTCTCGCCGAGCCACGGAGCCATATCTTTTGTCTCGAGTTGAAGCCACGGGAGAATCCACGCATAATTGGCATTGTTCATTCCAGAAAGAGTCACAGCTTGCATGAATTCTTTGTTCATGTCACGGGTGGAAGAAAACGCGCAGACGACCACTGTTAATATTCTCAATCGACAATAGGGCGACTATTGAAAAAAAAAACTTACCTCTTGCACTGTTCTCCAATTCTTGAAGGAGTCCGCTATTCATGATAGCTTTCGCATTTGTGTACTCCTCTAACATAATCTTTCGAACAACATTAATTCCACGCTGGTGAAAAACTTCCTCAAATGACTGAACCCTCTCGAAAGCCACTGCTCCAGTATTTGTCGCGATCGCGACCTTATTCCATCCATAATGCTTGATCAGCGCGGCGGCAGCCTCCGCCAATGAATTCGTCGTTCTTAAAGACACCCTGGCCAGAGTTTTGAATATAGTCTTATCCGCAAAACTATTGGATGACGCCATGTACCCCACAACTGGGATATTCCAAAACGTGGCCATTTTTGCTACGGCATCCAACTCAGCGTTACAGTAAGGTCCGATAAATGCACGAACTCCTTGAACATGGTACATGTCTGCACCCACCGCAACACCTTCATACGATTCTCCGCATCCCATTTGGTTCAGGATTCTGAAAACATTACAGGTTCTAGACAAACTTTGGAAAAGTAAAGTAGTCTTACTCAATATCGAAATCATTGCCGAGAACACCTTCCTGGGTGAGCTGCTCCTTTGAAAGTTGCAATATTTTCTCCGCATTTCTCATAGAACCCACTGCTCCGATGTGACCAACTTTTACCTTTAAAGTTAATGAATTCCTAAGTTTTCAAAAGAGGCAAAATTTTGGATTTTCAGGCATTTAGGACGGCACCCAGGACAAAATTGAGTTTTGTTAGGCATCCAGCATTGAAAAAAAATAATTGTTTCAGGAAGTATGGCCTGTCAAAATTTTGAGTTTTCCCAAAGCCTGGCACCAGAGTTTAGCTTCTGTGATCCTGTTGAAAATTTTAAATGTTTCGGATACTGGTAGGACCATTCTATCATTTTAAACGAAAAACGGGCAAATCCAGAAGCTACTACCCATGTTTCAACAAACCTTGACGTTTGCACATTCTCCTAGTAGGAGCAGAAAAATGAATAGCTCACGACGCATTGAAAATAGCGAAATGCGAAGAAGTGAGTATATATTTTGGCAATCAGCCGAAGTGGTGGACCGACTCCAGTTGGATTATCCCAAATTTTGAATCCCTCTTCGGAAATCTCATGATATGATCCGATGGATAAGCTTCTTAAAATTGACTTACTTCAGACTACTGTAGAGGAGTTTTATTACTCACTGCTTTTATTACTCGGTTTAACCATAGACTTCAAACTTCAGATAACTTCAGATACCATCAAAATAGCTTGAAAAAACATTTTTTGTACAAGATTGATCGTGACAGGTATTTGTTAACTACATCAAATTTCTAAAATTCACATGATTAGCTAGTAACCAACATACCTGTGCGGCATTCGGAATTTTTCGGCATAACGGCATTTTCGGCATATGCCGTGAATTTTGAAATCGGCATTTCGGCATATGCCGCGCTCCAAAAACCGGCATTCGGCATTCGGCATTTCGGCATTTTGAACGATTGTTTTCCAGTTATAAAAAATTAACGTGATTTGAATGTTTTCAATCAAACTTCAATGTTCTTTATATCATTACCAACATATTAAAAATAGTATTCGTCTGATTTTGGTATATGACGTAGCACTACAGGTATGCACAGTTTTTGGCTTTTGACTAAATATTGAGTCGGTGTTACTGGTTAGATGTTTTTAGGATTCTATAGGAGTACTTCAATGCGCTCAACTGCTATGAAACTCTCTCCATTTTAGCGGTATAGGGAATCTGCAAACTTTTTTGGAAAACTAATATTGGCATCGGATGCAGCAAACCAAAATATCTCTGTATCTACAATTTTATACTCACATTTCAAAAATTGAATGCAAAAGAGCAAAGGTGAAAAGTCGACCGTCCAAATGCTATGGGACACCCTGACTAGGAATCTGTCAAAAGGTGCCCATGCGACTTACATATCAGATCTATGCCATTCGATAGTACATGTCTGAAAACGGTTACTCATGAATTTTTAGCGGCAAAACTGCAGAACCAAGCTCTCGGCGGGCTCTCAAAGATCCTGAAAATAGCACTATAACGAGGCGAATTTTTGCTTTTTTTGTTAAATTACAAAATATTGATAAATATTCGGTCCATTTTTAGCAAAAATGAGTGTTTCAGCTTCTAAATTGTGATAAAAACATTATTTATCAATATTCTATTCATATTTGAGTATTTTTTAGGAAAAAAATTAAACAAAAAAGTTGCCTCGTTTCTTATAGGGCTGTTTACAGGATCTTTCAGAGCCAGCCGTGAGCTTGGTTCTGGAGATTGCCGCTAAAAATTCATTAGTAACCTTTTTAAAACATAGGCTATCAAATGACATAGATCTCATATGTAAGTCCGATGGGTCACCTTCTGACGGATCCTTGTTAGGGATATTTTAGGGAATTTCACACAAAGTTCTTTTTTTTTGCAAAGCATTAAATTGGTGCATTTTCAGACAATTTTCGAGTCATTTTAGAGTCAAAATTGTTGCAGAAATGTTATAAATTATCGAGCAAAAAGCTTCAAGAAATCTGAAAAAAGGAACAATCTGCAAAAAAACCTTAATATTTGCAAGATTTTTATGTTTCATCGGATACACGAAAATTATTAAAATATGGTTTTTGACAGAAAATCAAAACCAAAAATGCAGCAAAAAAAACGGCATAATGCCGTCATAATGTCGGCATTATGTCGTTATGCCGGTCATTTCATTTTTCGGCATATCGGCATTTACGGCATATGCCGTGAATTTTAAAATCGGCATAACGGCATATGCCGTGAATTTTAAAATCGGCATAACGGCATGTGCCATGAATTTTAAAATCGGCATAACGGCATATGCCGCGCTCCAAAAACCGGCATTATGCCGGCATCGGCATATGCCGAATGCCGAATGCCGCACAGGTATGGTAACCAACATGGATTGCTAACATTACCTGGACCTCCAAACTAATATCATTGATCCTATTCTCTAACTTCGGCGAGACCACTTCTGATTTGAAACTTTTGATTGTTTTTTTCTCGTCATTTAATTCTTATCATAATAGCATGTCTGTCTTTTACAATGATTATCCGTAACCTTGTCAAATTCGATTTCCGTCAGAAACCATGTAATATAGTTTCTAGCAGGAATTGGTAAGAGATGCACGGCATATTTTTTGTTGTTTATATCTATCTCGCAATTAGTTGTACTAATATATGTTCCCGGGCAAGTGGTGTGTCAGGCTGTCCCATCACGGTTTGATCTACAAAAAATGCGGGGATTTTTTGCCCAAAAAATGTGACGTCAGCACGTTCTCAACATGCAAAATCAGTTGAGAACACTGCGTCTCAACTCCCGCTTTTTTTTTGTAGATCAACGTAGATCAAGATGGGCACTCTGACACCATGTGAAGGGGTGGGTGCTTCTCAAAATACTCAAAAACTGGCTGAAACCCGACATAATCACGTGGTGTCAGGGTGTCCCATTACGGTTCGATCTACAAAAAATGCGGGAATTTTTCGCCCAAAAAAATGTGACTTCAGCACGTTCTTAACCATGCAAAATCGATTCTAAAAAAACGATTCTCGTAGATTTAAGTAGATCAAACCGAGGTGGGACACTCTGACACCACGTGCATAATGCGATTGAAGGCAGTTTTACTTAAAATGACTCTACATTTTTGAATGCTAAAAGTCTTAGGTGATCCTTATTATAATAACATGCCACCAAACATTTCCTGTACGTAGTTGATTTTGGCATCCCAGCCGCCGACGCCTAACCTTGTCAAATTCAATTTCCGTTACTCGAACCCATGTTCAACTAGTAAACACTGCTCGATCTAACTATATAGGTGCGTGACAAAACCGGTCACGGGACGACGACCTTGGTTCAGTTGGTGTTCTGGTACGGTATGTGTGTTGTTGTTCAGAAATGCTTTCGACGAAAAGCGAAAGGCGCAAGTGAGAGAGAGAGAGGAGCGAGTAGATAAGGGATGGGGGGGGGGGGGGGGGGGGGGGGGGGGAACCGATTCGTATTCGTGTCGACACTCGAGGATGAGTGGATTCCGAAAGGACGGTACGTGGATTAGTTTAATATTGAACTTTCTCTCTCCATGACATTTCTGTTTGCAGAACTCATCCCCGTTATCATTGACATCCATGGTGAGAAGCGTAAGATGTTTGAAGATATCGCCGACACGGTGTTGAGAAGAGTTCTCGATGAAGAAGAAAATGAGGTTTTTCGTTTTCCTTTTTCTTCGTGCTTGAACCACAGGGGTGTGCGGTGAATTTTTCGGCGAATTTAGAATATTAATTTTAAGAAAAAAACAACGAAGGCTTCCCTCGTAAATTGAAATGGAAGAGTTTGCCGAACTAGGTCATTTTGGCTCGGCCGTATATGGTGTAGATTTACGGCGCGTTGCGTGTCGCGTCGCGGCTCGATTTTAGTTATAAAACTAAATGTATTTGTCTGTGTGGAGTACACGACACTTTCCCACGCGTTGTCCATGGAGCGCAAGAATTCAATGAGGAAGGCCAGAACCCCGTGTTTGCTGATTTTTAGAATTTTTGATAAATGGTATTTTCGGAACTTGCTCAATTTCAAAATTTTCGGCAATTCGAAAAATATCGATAAATGTCGAATTGAATCAAAAATTCACGACATTTTTTGCAAAAAAGGTGTGCGCCTTTACATGGTGCCAGGTTGACCCACTAAGGTTTGATCTACAAAAAATGCGGGCATTTTTTTGCCCATAAAATGTGACGTCAGCACGTCCTTAACCGTGCAAAATCAGTTGAGAACTCTGCGTCTCTTCTCCCGCATTTTTTGTAGATCAACGTAGATCAAGCCAAAATGAGACACTCTGACACCACGTGCGCCTTTAAAGAGCACTGTAATTTCAAACTTTCGTTACTTCGGAATTTTTATTGATTTCTCGTAGTTTAAAAAAATATAATAAGAATAAATAAAACACCTGCATTTTAAAAAATCGATGAAAATTCCGCGAAGACGAAAGTTCAAAATTACCGTACTCTTTAAAGGCGCACATATTTTCGCATCTAATAAGAATTGTCGTGTCGAGACCGGAAACCATATTTTTGGCGTTATAATCGCCCTTTTTTTGCGTCAGGGTAACATATTTTGTCTGAAGATTAAAGGCGCAAAAGTCACGGCCCGAGAAGTGGTACCTGTACGCAATTTGTCTACCGTATACCTGGACGTTTGGGCGCGTGTATCTCAAAAACGGTTGGTCCAGTTTTTTTGTGATGCATATAAAAAATGTCCGAAATTAAATTCTAAATTTTTTGGACCAAAGCTTTTTTCGTTATCACGCGCCCAAACCTGGTCTACACTCAAATTATCAGTAGAGCGCATTTGCATGGATGTACCACTTGCCGGGCCGTGAAGTATATTATTCCGGGAATACATTCCGGGAAAAATTCCGAGGATGCGTATTGCGCAACAAAATTTGACGCGCAAAATATCTCGTAGCGAAAACTACAGTAATTCTTTAAATTACTACTGTAGCGCTGGCGTCGATTTACGGACACAATTTTCGATATGAAATTCGTTGCTTAATTTTAATATTCCATCGATAAATCTAATCGAAAATTTTCGAAAAAAAATTTTTTTTTTGAGAAAATCGAGCCCGTAAATCGACACAAGCGCTACAGTAGTCATTTAAAGAATTACTGTAGTTTTCGCTACGAGATATTTAGATAACAGTTTTACAGTACCCTATTGAAGGCGCATGTTCTTTTTAAAAATATTGAAATTTTAGATTAAAAAACTTGAGTTTTTTAATCTGATAATATTTTTTTTCAGTGTCCACCGATTGAGTCACGTGGTTCCAGCACATCATCATTTTCGACAACGCCATCTTCGTCTGCCTCGCCGCTTTCCATCAACCAACTTCTCAGTTCTTCGTTCTCTCAACCGCCGGCACCCCAACTGCCTGTGCCGCTGGCGTTCAACCCGTTCCAGCTAGCTCTCTATCAGTCTCTAGTTGCGAACAACACTCTCGCATTTCCCGTTTTTGGCGGTCCCCCGTCAATATTTCCGTTGCTTGTTCCGCCGCCGCAGCCCCAGCCGACTGTTGAGTCGATCGAATTGCTGAAAATTCTCCAAAATATGTTGGCAAAACAAAAGAAGTGATTGATTCATTTCGATTTTCTGTCATTCTTTTTCGGTGACAAACAATTTTCAATTTTTCACAATTTTCAACGCAGTTTTGTCATTTTTCCATCTTCTGTCGCCTTATCTCCCACCTAGATGTCATGATGTTGTTCGAAATAAAAATTAAATAAATATTTTTGTTTCGAAAAAAAATAAATCGATTGTTTTTCCAAAAATAAACAACAGTTTCCCCTTTCAAACAAACGAAAAGTGGGCGCGAGAATAAAGAGACACCACAAAAAATTGTTGCTAACGCGCTCCATTGCGAAGGTCTCGCAACGATTTGTGTTCAAAAAGACATGCGCCTTTGAGCCTGTTCAAATTGTAAATCAGCATTTTTTACTTTTTTCTTCTGTTTTCTGCCGCTTTTTTAAAAGGAAATTCATTATTTTTACATCAAAAAGCCAATATCCCAGATAAATTTCATTAAAAATGCTAAATAATGCGTTTCGAGTAATATTTTGTTGGAGAAAAACTGTGTTTTAGGATAGGCCGGTTTCACACATGTTTGTTGGTATAAAAATGTTATTTTTTGCTTGGGATTTCAAAATTAAAATTATATTTGTTAAGCGATAGGATTTTCCTTCACTTTCTTCTCTCTAGTCTCCATGACCGTATCGATTTCAATGTTTATTCTTTCAGATAGATCAAAATGGTTAGAAAGGACAGTGAAAGCAGCTGCTCCAGCGATGGAAGCCACACTCACGAGGACTACACTTTGGCCAACGACGCCGTCGTCACCAAGTACCAGGTTGCTGCTGAAATCACCAATGCTGTTCTGAAGGTGCGCTGCTATAGTTTGGATTTTGTGTGAAACTAAATTTTTGTTTTCAGGAGGTCCTCGCCAACATTAAGGAAGGAGCCATCGCTGGAGATCTTTGCGATCTCGGAGACAAGCTGATTCTCGAGAAAACTGGAAAACTCTACAAGAAGGAGAAGAACTTCACCAAGGGAATCGCCATGCCAACTTGCATTTCTATTGACAACTGCATTTGCCATTACACTCCGCTCAAGTCCGAAGCTCCAGTAGTGTTGAAGAATGGACAAGTCGTCAAAGTCGATCTCGGAACACACATCGATGGTCTCATCGCCACCGCCGCTCACACCGTTGTAGTTGGAGCTTCCAAGGACAACAAAGTAACCGGAAAGCTTGCCGATCTTCTCCGCGGAACCCATGATGCGCTCGAAATCGCCATTCGTTCCCTCCGTCCAGACACTGAGAATACCACCATCACAAAGAACATCGACAAGACCGCTGCCGAATTCGGACTTACCCCAATCGAGAACATGCTCTCCCACCAGCTCGAGAGAAACGAGATCGACGGAGAGAAGAAGATCATTCAAAACTCTGGAGAGAAGCAGAAGGGAGAAATCGAGAAGATCAAGATCGACAAGCACGAGGCTTACGCCATCGATATCCTCTTCTCCACCGGAAAAGGACAGCCAAAGGACATGGATACTCGTACCACCGTCTTCAGAAAGAACGAGCAAGTCAGCTACCAGCTCAAGATGAAGGCTTCTCGTGTCTTCTTCTCCGATGTCAACAAAGTGGTAAGTGTCATTTTATCGATATTAGTTTCAATTCAATAATTTAATATTTTTTAGCACGGACCAATGCCATTCTCTCTGCGCAGCTTCGAGGAGGAAGTCAAGGCAAAGATGGGAGTTGTCGAGTGCGAGAAATACGGACTCCTTGTTCCATATCCAGTAAGCACATCAATTTATCGTTTCGAATTCTAAAAAAAAACTATTTTAGGTGTTATACGAGAAGGAAGGAGAGCTCGTCGCTCAATTCAAGGCCACCGTTCTTGTTATGCCAAACGGACTCCTGAAGATTGCTGGACTCCCATTCGATTCGGACGTGTACCAATCTGATTTGACCGTCAAGGTAACATACTTTAACAATGTTTTTACAATTATCATTAATCTTTTTCAGGACCCGGAACTCCAAGCCGTCCTGAAATCCGCCCTCAAGCCAAAGAAGAAGAAGGAGGCCAAGAAGGACGAGCCAGCAGCCAAGAAAGCATAAACTCACCCTTTTCACTTTCTATTTATGATTGCCCTTTTGGACCTCTCTTTCCTACTATCCCCTATCTGCCTCTTTAATGGTATTTAAAATGCCGATGGTTTTCTGTCACTAATGATTTCCAAGGTTGAGACTGGGTTTTGTATTGGGTAAAAGCCGTAGTCTCAGAACTACGCTCATTTCACTGCTTTTAGTTTCTCTTCCCTGGTAGACAACAAAATCATTCTGTTAAAATCTCGATGTTAAACATTTCCACCTCTTCCCACTATTATCCTTTTTCTCTTTTCTTCCTTGTGTTCAATTATCATTATTATTTTTTGTTGGTTTATTCTCGGTTATGTCTGTGAGCCGTTTAATTCATCTATGATAGGAATCCGGTTGTTGATTTGGGATCACATTCACTTTATTGATGAAAAAAGCCTGATCATATACTTGTTCTCAGTTTCCCTTCCCAAACCCCCGTTAATTTTTTTTTCTCAGTTTGTGTCCAATAAATTGAAATCAGCAGCAGCAGCTTCTTTTGTGTAACTCGATTCATTAACATGCTCGTTAGTTGTATTGATGCTGAACTTTGAATTGCTCCGATGGGGGGAGACAGGCTCCTTGTTCCTGTTCCTGGAGAAAATACAAACAGACTGAGCTGATAAACAATCGCAAAGAAATTTATTACTGTAGTTCTTAAAGGCACATACATTTTTTTTCGATTTTTTGAAAATTTATCGGTCCATTTTTTGAAGAAATTGTCATTTTTCATGTTTCCCAGTCTCAAAACTTTGGGCTTTTGCGTCAAAATTACGATTTCCGGTCTCGACACGACGATCTATTAAAAATACAAAAAAGGTGTGCGCCTTTAAAGAGTACTGTAGTTTCAAACCTTTGGTGTTGGGGATTTTTTGGTTTTCAGAGCTTTTCAAGCGAGTCTTTGTGTTTCTAATTATTTTATTAATGTTTTTAAATAAATAAATGTTTATTAAACAAAACAATTATGAAAAATCGATGAAATTCCGCAATACCGAATTTTGGAAATTACAGTACTTTTTAAAGGTGCACACCTTTTTGTATTCAACATAAATTTGTATATCTCTCGCAAAATTTCCCGCCGGGATAATAAAAGTTAGATATTTTCTGAAAAAAGAACCGAAAAAATAATTTTTCACTTGACACTATATTACAAGCTCGTGAAAAATGTCCGCTTTGGTTTAAAGGCGCACACTGTTTTTTCCAGAGCAGGTCTCGCCACGATCTCAGTCAAAATAGTCACTACAAGCTTCAAAATTAACTGTTCATCAGATATATTACGCAGTTACGAAATGCTACGCTTTTTGCACAGATTTTTGTCTAATATAAAAAGGTGTGCGCCTTTAAAGAGTACTGTAGCTTTAAAATTTCGTGGCTGCGGAATTTTCGTTAATTTTTCGTAATTTATGAATATAATTAGTTATTCAAAAAATTAAATGTGAAAATATATAAAAAATCGATGAAAACTCGGAAACAACGAGAGTTTGAAACTACAGTACTCTTTAAAGGCGCATCCTTTTTTATTTAACGAAAAATTGTCGTGTCGAGTCGTGTACTCCACACGGACAAATACGTTTCGTTTTACAACTAAAATCGAGCCGCGACGCGACACGCAACGCGCCGTAAATCTACCCCAGATATGGCCGAGCAAAAATGGCCTAGTTCGGCAAACTCTTCCATTTCAATTTATGAAGGAAGCCAGAAATCCGTGCATACTTTCAATTATGGAGAGTTTGAAAGCTGCTCAAGTGCAAAATTGCACAAAAAAAAAGTAAAATTATGCAAATATTCTTTGAACCTCGGAAATTGTACATACTACACGTGGCACTCGAGATAGCACTAGCCGGCGCAAAAAACCCTCAAGTGCGCAATTATTAGGTATAGACGACCAAAAGATGAGAGATTTCATCCGGTACATCCTGTCCAACATACATGCTCCGCCTGATTACACTGATAACATTGTTGACACCTTTGTCTGCGTCTTCTTCCGGAATACACTCTCTTGCCGGATAACCGTAAAGTATAAAACATGGGGGACAAAAAATGAACTCAAGCCCCCCCCCCCCCCTCCACGGCTACAGCTCAAAAAAAAATGTTCTCAGTTTTTTCGTCGCTTCTACTCGTCTCTGCGTCACTCGCTCAGCCATTCTTCCTTCCACCACCTCCATGCTTCGGAATCGGCTGCAATCAGCCACCGGTAGGCTTCTAGCTTCTAGCTTCTAGCTAGCGCGATCAAAAAATGATTGAAACTCTTCCAGATTGTGATTGCCGGACCCCCGCCATGCTTTGATTGCCCACCACCAGCGCCGGTACGTCTCAAAAAAAAACTGGTTATTTACTTTTTACCAGAGAGAGAGAGAGTAAATATTTGAAGGTTGTTAGCTCAAAGTTTTAAGTAGAGAACCCTGGTCAAATCTAGATATTGTTTAGAAAAAAAAAAGAAAAACAGAACGACACCGTTACGCAAAAATGCGGACCAGGCAATTTTTGCCTAACGGATTTTTTTCGATCGGAAAAACTTTAGCTTAATTCATCTATCAAAACGTATTCCCGTCCTTTTCTGATTTTTGAGATTAAGGGCCTTAAGGCCGGCCTTTTGAATACTCCAAATTTCAGATCTTCGTTGCTCCACCACCACCACCATGCTTTGGACCAGCTTGCCCACCACCATGCTTCGGACCAGCCTGTGTTCCACTTGCTCCAATCATCGTGAACGGGCCTCCACCATGTTTTGGGCCAGCTTGCCCACCACCATGCTTCGGCCCAGCTTGTGCTCCACCTGCTCCAATTATCGTTAACGGGCCACCACCATGCTTCGGGCCAGCTTGCCCGCCACCATGTTTCGGCCCAGCTTGTGCTCCATCTGCTCCAATTATCGTTAACGGGCCACCACCATGCTTCGGGCCAGCTTGCCCACCACCGTGCTTCGGACCAGCCTGCGCCCCACCACCACCAGCTCCGATCCTCTTCGGATCTGTCACTTGCTGCGCTCCAAATAGTTCGTAGAATCCTAAAATTCCTCTTCAATCAAAATTTTCCAGACTATTCCTGCTGTGGATCCTTGTTCCGTAAGCGAATCTTTAGCAAGCGATCCGATGATAAGACGGAGGCTACCACCGAGGCACCAGCCAAAGAAACTCAAGAAAACTAAATGATCTATCGATTTTTAGGAGCCAAATTCTCAACTTTGTTTGTATATAAGATACTCATATAGATTTTTATTGTTTTAATTAATTAATAATTGATATTTAAACTGTTTAATGAAGTTTCATCTTCTCATTTCACTTTATTGATCTCTGGAGAACATAGTTGAACTTTTTTTTCCGCCGTTTTTGACAGATTTCCATACCAGCTCCCGAGGGACTGTGACGGCTTTGGCAGCCATAAAATCCGTCATACCTGCCTACCTGACTTTCTGCCTACTCTGCTTTAAATGTAGGTCACGTAAAATTGGTTGATCGAACCTCCCAAGCACTTTAAAGATTAATTATTACAGACAACCATGGTCCGAGGTAGGCACGAGGGCAGGTAGCATGCACTGTTGGTAGGATGTAGGCTTGAGGTAGGCGCAGGTACAAAGGCAAACTGGTAGTAGGAAGGCACATATGGAAGTGCTTAGACAAGCTGGTAGGCAGACGTGAAGGAGGCAGGCACATAAAAAATGGTTGTGCGTGGGATTAATACTATGTAAGGCAGGCTTCTGGACAATAATGCGAGGCGAGGCATCAGGCATTCACATAGGCAGGCACATGCTCTTGGCAGATTAGAAGTAGGCATGTACGCAGGCAGGCAGGTACTACTAAGGAAGGAGGACAAGTTGGAAAGCTTGTCAGGTGGGAGGAAGGCACTTAGGCAGGCAGGCACTCAGACACCTAAGAACAATATCGTGGCATCATTTATCCTCCACCTAGGTGAAAGCTTCACTGCCAATTTGCTCGCAATTTGTAAAGAGCGGTGGATACAATTGTTTTGCTGCTCGAGACATACTTATTGTGTGCCAACAAGCCTTATCACCGGTTTTTCTGCTCGTCAAGAGGATGTGATCAGTGATTGACAACCCTCTCCATAGACACCATCACCAGTGTGGAAGATCCCCTCTGGGAACATTTGTGACTTTGCACAAAGGAGTTCGCAAACGTTCCGCAACCTATATATGAGTCATCTAAGTTTGCACTGAGACGACTTTCCGGATGAGGAGACTGGATGGCAAATGAAACAATTGGGCAGTATAAAATGAGCACGCAATCACGTATATTCTTATCAGCTCCCTCATTCATCAGTTCCATCATGCAATCCGCCTGCCTCATCGCTCTTCTTGCTCTCGTCGCCGGAGCGTCGGCTCAATGCTTCGAAGGTGGATGCGGAGGAGGACCAATCTTCCTTCCACCACCACCATGCTTCGGAGGAAACTGTGGTGGATGTTCGGGTAACAACTGTGGATGCAATGGAAACAACTGTGGACCACAAGTCACTGTTGTCCAGGTCCCAAATAACAATAACGGATGCTCATGCAGCCCATGCAATGGACCAATTTGTGCTCCAATGTGCAATAGCTGCCCACCACAGCCGATCTTCATTCAGCCATCTCAATGCTGCAATAATAACAGTTAGTATTCGTCGCAAGCATGGTTTTTCAAAAAGAGTTTGCTATTTTCAGACTTCTCCTGTTGCCCATTCCGTTTCCGTCGTCATAACTCTGCTGCTGCTGCCGCTTCAGATGAGATCACCGAAGAGCCAACCACAGCTGCTCCAGCTCAAGAATAGATCCCAACTTCTAAAAGTTAATTCCCAGTTTTTGTATATAAAGCAACCCATTTTGGTAGATTAATAAATATGAATTAGTCCAAGTATTCTAAAAATTGAAGCTCAATTCTTCTTTTTCAGAAATTTTATCACAAAACTGAAAGTTTAATGCATTTTAAATCTCGACCCTTAATGCATTTGGGCCGGTCCAATGCCAAGCTTTCAGATCCATAGCCAATTTGTATACGACTGAAAAAGATTATTCTGAAGCTTGAAATTCGTGAAGCCATGAAGTGTAGGCCCCTTAAACAGAACAATATTTTACAAGGTTTGGAAGTGGGAAATTCGTTTTATTTAAATTTTGCCTTAGTTTTTGGAAATTCAATATTCATGGATTTTCATAGAAAAATAACTTCCTGAAGTGAGACTATTCAAGCCTGAAAAGTTTTCACACTGTTTTTTTAAGGAATTTCGCTGTATTTGGTTGCAACGTCCTCACGTGATTTCAGACTGTCTCAATACAATTTGATCTACAAAAAATGCGGGAATATTTTTACAGAACAATTGTGACGTCAGTCATGCAAAATCAGATGAGATGCATGCGTCTCAACTTCCGCATTTTTTGAAGATCAAATCGAAATAAGACCTTCTGACTCCACGTGCTTCCTGTCCATCTTTTACAGATACCTGACAAGACTTTGGCATTAATGGAAGAGCTTACTCAGCAGTTAATTTGTCAAGATTTTTGGCAGGAAGTTGCTCTCCTAAAGAGCGAGTTAATAACGTTTCATTCAGCCACCTTCATTGCTGAAATTGCAAAGTTTTTCTGAAAAGTGTGACGTCAAATGCGGTCTGGAAGCTTAGAAGCCTAGACGCGTTGGGTTTCAGTATCACTTTGTCAGTTTTTCAGACAATGTTTAGATACAACTAGTTGCTAATTGGAACTGAACTTGAATAAGTATGTGTAGCGCTACACAAAGTTTGTGTGATTCGCGGCAAAAAAATGCTTGCGGAACTAGAGCAGCGCTCCGCCTCCAGCTGATAAACATACCGACCTGTCTCCCCCAGGCGGCATCGTATAAAAAGCGAATACTTTTACATTAGAACCATCAGCTCTTACATTTATCCGTTTCACCATGCAATCCGCCTGCCTCATCGCTCTTCTTGCTCTCGTCGCCGGAGCGTCGGCTCAATGCTTCGAAGGTGGATGCGGAGGAGGACCAATCTTCCTTCCACCACCACCATGCTTCGGAGGAAACTGTGGTGGATGTTCGGGTAACAACTGTGGATGCAATGGAAACAACTGTGGACCACAAGTCACTGTTGTCCAGGTCCCAAATAACAATAACGGATGCTCATGCAGCCCATGCAATGGACCAATTTGTGCTCCAATGTGCAATAGCTGCCCACCACAGCCGATCTTCATTCAGCCATCTCAATGCTGCAATAATAACAGTTAGTATTCGTCGCAAGCATGGTTTTTCAAAAAGAGTTTGCTATTTTCAGACTTCTCCTGTTGCCCATTCCGTTTCCGTCGTCATAACTCTGCTGCTGCTGCCGCTTCAGATGAGATCACCGAAGAGCCAACCACAGCTGCTCCAGCTCAAGAATAGATCCCAACTTCTAAAAGTTAATTCCCAGTTTTTGTATATAAAGCAACCCATTTTGGTAGATTAATAAATATGAATTAGTCCAAGTATTCTAAAAATTGAAGCTCAATTCTTCTTTTTCAGAAATTTTATCACAAAACTGAAAGTTTAATGCATTTTAAATCTCGACCCTTAATGCATTTGGGCCGGTCCAATGCCAAGCTTTCAGATCCATAGCCAATTTGTATACGACTGAAAAAGATTATTCTGAAGCTTGAAATTCGTGAAGCCATGAAGTGTAGGCCCCTTAAACAGAACAATATTTTACAAGGTTTGGAAGTGGGAAATTCGTTTTATTTAAATTTTGCCTTAGTTTTTGGAAATTCAATATTCATGGATTTTCATAGAAAAATAACTTCCTGAAGTGAGACTATTCAAGCCTGAAAAGTTTTCACACTGTTTTTTTAAGGAATTTCGCTGTATTTGGTTGCAACGTCCTCACGTGATTTCAGACTGTCTCAATACAATTTGATCTACAAAAAATGCGGGAATATTTTTACAGAACAATTGTGACGTCAGTCATGCAAAATCAGATGAGATGCATGCGTCTCAACTTCCGCATTTTTTGAAGATCAAATCGAAATAAGACCTTCTGACTCCACGTGCTTCCTGTCCATCTTTTACAGATACCTGACAAGACTTTGGCATTAATGGAAGAGCTTACTCAGCAGTTAATTTGTCAAGATTTTTGGCAGGAAGTTGCTCTCCTAAAGAGCGAGTTAATAACGTTTCATTCAGCCACCTTCATTGCTGAAATTGCAAAGTTTTTCTGAAAAGTGTGACGTCAAATGCGGTCTGGAAGCTTAGAAGCCTAGACGCGTTGGGTTTCAGTATCACTTTGTCAGTTTTTCAGACAATGTTTAGATACAACTAGTTGCTAATTGGAACTGAACTTGAATAAGTATGTGTAGCGCTACACAAAGTTTGTGTGATTCGCGGCAAAAAAATGCTTGCGGAACTAGAGCAGCGCTCCGCCTCCAGCTGATAAACATACCGACCTGTCTCCCCCAGGCGGCATCGTATAAAAAGCGAATACTTTTACATTAGAACCATCAGCTCTTACATTTATCCGTTTCACCATGCAATCCGCCTGCCTCATCGCTCTTCTTGCTCTCATCGCCGGAGCGTCGGCTCAATGCTTCGGAGGTGGATGCGGAGGAGGACCAATCTTCCTTCCACCACCACCATGCTTCGGAGGAAACTGTGGTGGATGTTCGGGTAACAACTGTGGATGCAATGGAAATAACTGTGGACCACAAGTCACTGTAGTCCAGGTCCCGAATAACAATAACGGATGCTCGTGCAGCCCATGTAACGGACCAGTTTGTGCTCCAATGTGCAATAGCTGCCCACCACAGCCGATCTTCATTCAGCCATCTCAATGCTGCAATAATAACAGTTAGTATTCGTCGTAAGCATGGTTTTTCAAAAAGAGTTCGCTACTTTCAGACTTCTCGTGCTGCCCATTCCGTTTCCGTCGTCATAACTCTGCTGCCGCCGCTTCAGCTGAGAACACAGAAGAGGCCACCACCGCTGCTCCAACCCAAGAGTAAATCTCTACGATCGTCTGATTACTTGATCCAATTTTTGTATATACGAAACCTAGATTTATACGTAATAATAAACACGTTTGAATTTATATTTTATTTCTGAACAGTTAGGTGGTTCCTGTGGCATAACAGAAAGTTGGTAATGGAGAAACAAGACTAGACTTTTTCCACAATACTTCTTTTTCAAGCAAACGGTTCTTCGGACGTTGTAGTCAAACAGGAAGATGAGATCAGCGAAAAACCAGATTCAACATACAAACTTCGTTTGATCAGAGCACAAGCTTTGTAGGGGACAATTTAAAATGTCGCCCTAAAATTTATGCCTATAAGTTGCGTAGCAGGCACTACAGGCTGATCTACAAAAACCGCGGGAACTTTTTCCCCAGAAAAATGTGAAGTTTAAACATGCGAAATCAGTTGATAAGTCTGCGTCTAAATTCCCGCAATTTTCGTAGATCTACGTAGATCAAACCGAAATGGGATAGCCTGACACCACGTGCGGACGCACACTTTTTGTCACTTGGCCTAGAAAAAGCGAAACCTCGGCCAATCTGTCTACAGAACAGGTGCAACTCAGCAATACGCTCAATATTAAATGTCTTTCATCATTTTCTCAGCAAATTTTCATAAGTTTTCCAAATGGAGCGCACTTCTATCGGGTGGAAGTTTAAATATTTTTCTGAAATTTTATACACTTCAATTTCTGAGAGATTCTTGTTAATTTTACATGTGATCGGTGGGAGATATGAAATTTTGAAACATTTTCCAGTCGAGAAGCGTGAAGGCGTTTTCCGGGCGAAAATTGGGGAAGCGCTTGGAGAATAGTCGTTTCGCTCACGGGATTCTGGCCTTCCTCACTGAATTTTTCGCGCTCCATTGACAATTGCCCGCCGGAAAACGCGTGGAAAAGTGTCGTGTACTCCACACGGACAAATACATTTAGTTTTCAACTGAAATCGAGCCGCAACGCGCCGTAAAACTACCCCAGACAAGCCCGAGCCAAAATGGCCTAGTTCGGCAAACTCTTCCATTTCAATTTATGAGCGAAGCCAGAAATCCGTGTTCGCCTGATAGAAAATTTTTATAAAAATGATAAGAACTTCCCAAATTCCATTCAAAAAACTAGTCGTGGTATCAAGTTTACCCTATCATGGCAAATCTTTATGCATGATCAAAAAGAGCATCCAGTTTTGTTGCTCAAAAGTGTGCAAGGTCGGTCACAAAACTGAGCACGTCCTACGGATCGCACAGTTTATGACTTTCAATGGGGATGCAACAACCCGACACACCGCCCACTTCCGTTGATTCAGGCTCCAACTAGATCAGGAAAAGGAGCTGGCGATGCTTGATGGGGTGCTATAAAAGAGCTTGAATGTCAATCATAGAGCATCCGCAGTTCCCCAGCTTCACCTTCCAATCATGAACTCTATCTCCCTCATTGCTCTTCTTGTACTCGTCGCCGGAGCCTCTGCTCAATGCTTCGGAGGTGGTTGTGGAGGAGGATGCTTCGGAGGAAACTGTGGTGGATGTTCGGGTAACAACTGTGGATGCAATGGAAATAACTGTGGACCACAAGTCACTGTAGTCCAGGTCCCGAATAACAATAACGGATGCTCGTGCAACCCATGCAACGGGGGAGGATGTGCTCCAAGATGCAGCTACTGCCCAAATAACTTTGGGTACTCTTCGTGTTGCAATAGCAATAGTAAGTCGTCTTTGGCAAATTTGTTTAAAATAATACTCCAGTAGAGCAAAAACGTATTGAAAATCGGAGTAAACATTCTCAAAAATTTTTATGACAAATTTTAAATTACATTCAAAATGTGGCAGTTTCTTCCAGTCCTAATTTGGAAGGCAAAGTTCAGAGAAATATTTTTTCAACAAATTGTTTTAAATTGTAAAAATTGTGTTTTGGATTATTACAAGTATATTTAGGTCCACATTTAGGACCACAAATAATCCACAATTAATTATCTAAAATTTCAGACTTCTCCTGCTGTGGCTACCGTTTCCGTCGTAACATTGTCAAGGCTATTGAGACTTCCGCCGAGCCAACGAACTAAATCTGATTCTGAATTGAATTTTCATAATCCAATCGAAATATTTGTATATTAATGTGCTCAACTATTAAGTTACCAAATAAAATATTTCATTTTTCGAATCACAATTAAAATAACTATAAGATTTATTTCTTCCTTCCAAAGAATGTCCGACAGCACGAAAAGTCTGAAATTTGAAATTTAGGTGCTGAAACTCTTGGAGCTAACTTACTTGTGACTGTGCAGCAGGATCTTTGCACAGTTCGGATGATGATCTGGAAAGGAGGAAATTTTGTGAAAAGTAGGCAGCAGGTAGGCGTAGGTGAGCCTGTATGTTTTTCCTTCTTTCAGAATCATGAAATTACCGTCAATGCAGATTTTTGTGAAAATTTGATAATATTAGAACTTTTGGGGGTGGGGGTAGGAAACAAGTTTTATGGTTTAAAAAATTTTTTTAATCGAAAAAACTGCCAGGATGTTTGCATATCCCAAAAAATATTTTAAATTATTATATTTGCAAACTCTTAAACATCTTCAAAAATTTTTTAAATTGTAAGAAAAGTGTTTTTGGCATCATAAACTGGACTCCTTCAGTGAGTATTTGAACAACTTTTTTATTTTTTATTTCTTTTTTTCTTTTTTTCGGGCTCGTAGCATAGTTCTCATATTGGGTTTTATAATAAAATTTTGAAAATATCAAGGTCTCTACGGTATAACTAATTATGGAAACTTTTTGGAAAAATTTCGGAAAAAATTCTGAAAAAAGTTTCCAAAAAACTTTTGAAAATTTTTAAAAATATTCTCACTGGCGGCGGAGGCGGCGGGGGTAGGTACAAGTACTGAAAAATCACAACTATATATATACTTTTTAGTAGAACTGTGCCTACCTTCCTATAGCAAGTCACCGTATTACACACAGGCACACAAAACGGCCGAATGCAAGGTCTCGAGAATATTATATTAGTACACAACGGGCCATAACACCCCAGAGCCGGAGCACAAGATCCCAAAAATAAAAGAATTAGTAAAAAGAACCTGGTGGTCATTTGGAGCATAATTTTCAATCAGAAGTTGGCTCTTTTATAATAATCCCCTCATCGTGTTTGTCGAGTACAATAGTTGTTTTGCAGTGAGTGGACACGTCGGAGTTCGCGTACAGCCTGATTTTCCAGTTAGTACAATTGTAATAGATTGTCGAGTGGGCTTTCAGCTAACTATTATCGTTTGCAAATAATAACGTGTAAGCTCATTGTGCAATAATTGCTCCGTGAGCTTGGAGCAAGCCTGAGCTTTTAATCAAGACTTGTAATCAAGACCAAATTTTCAATTTTTCCCCAATTTTACAACACTTTTTGCCCATTTTTTTTTCATTTTAATTTTACGAAATTATTTTCCAAAAAACTGAGCAAAAACTGCTGTCCATTTACAAATCCCAGGTATCGTGTTTGGTGGCCAAATATTGTTTATTTGCCTAAGAATGAAAGAAACGATGTTTTTCAAACATGCGGACAATAGGCGGTAGGTAGGCATGTAGCCAGGTATGAGGCAGATGCGTACGCCTAGAGAGATTTCCCATATTTTGGTGCACCTACCTAATGCCTAATGCCTGCCTACCTGATAGCCTAGTACCTGCAAGTTGACAAAAACTGTTTTCATTAACTTTTTGAGAATTCTACTACAAACAAAAATAACTAATAATATCTAATGCTTTGGAAGCAATATAAAGGTGTGTAGGCACGAGGCAGGTGTAGGCAGGCAGGCAGGCAGGCAGGCCGGTGATGAAAAATCCAAATACTAACTATTTCATTTTCATAGCGTTTTTAATATTAATAAAAAAATGTGACAGAAAATTGTCAAACTTTTTAACTGAAAATTGTCAAACTTTGATAGAAAGTTGTCAGACTTTGACAGAAAATTGTCAAACTTTTTCAGAAAATTATCAGACTTTTTAACAGAAAATTGTCAAACTTTTTAAAAGAAATTGTCAAAATTTGACAGAAAATTGTCAAACTTTGACAGAAAATTGTCAAACTTTGACAGAAAATTGTCAGACTTTGACAGAAAATTGTCAAACGTCGTCACAAAGTTGTGACATAAAATTGCCAAACTTTGACAGAAGGCTGTCAAACTTTGAGAGATAATTGTCAAACTTTGACAGAAATTGCCAAAATTTGGTGGTGACCTACGCTTGACAGGATGTTTGTTTGAATGTTCTTTAAAAATTGTCCCGTCAGGTTCTTCTCTTTTGTTTGCACCTGGGGACACAAATCATGAAAATTAGCCATTTCATTTTATGATCTTCATACTGTCTTTATGTTTTCTTGCTCTCGCGAGCAACAAAATCTTGCTCCAATACTTGCTTAACCTCAGTAAACATTTTTGTTGTCTGCCAGGCTTGCAACTTTTACAAACAAACCTCACACCCAGACAACAAGTGCTCGGAGAGCCGATCAAGAAACTCCCAGAGAGAGAGAGAGAGAGGACTACAAACTTCGAAAGTGGCAGGTTCCCATTGAACTCTCTCTCTCTCTCTCTCAGCGGAGCAAACATTCAACCGTCATTTTGTGACCAATTTTGTGCTCTCGTGTGCCGCGCGTACGCCGTCCGGATGCCATGGAGCACGGAGATAGATGAATCATCTAAAGGGACTATAAATCACACTTTTGACATGGCACACGATTTTTGTGCACTGATATTGGAAACATTGGAGGGGTTGATTGACAGACTTGACCAGGATTTTTGAAAATAATTCAAACAGAAATTTGAAAGGTAGAGAAAGGAATTTAAGATTTACCAAATATCATAGTAAACATTTTTTGAAATTTTTCAATTACGATTAAAGTCTAAAATTAGGCAAAGCTCAATTTACAACTATCATAATTTTGGAAGTTGGCAAAAAAAGTTATTTTTGCATTTAGACACAGAACAATCGAAACGCAATTGAAATCTACACCTGCCTGGAAGCAGTTCAAACCTTTGAAAATGCTGAAAATTACTCAAAAAATCTAGATTTTTCAAAATTTTTTCCGGAAAATTGGCAAGTTACCGGAATTGAAAATTTCCGGCAAATTGGCAAGTTCCCGAAATTAAAAAATGCCGGGAAATCGGCAAGTTGCCGGAATTGAAATTTCCGGGAAATCGGCAAGTTACCGAAATTGAAAATTTCCGGCAAATCGGCAAGTTACCGGAATTGAAAATTACCGGCAAATCGGCAAGTTACAGGAATTGAAAGCTTCAGGCAAATCGGCAAGTTACAGGAATTGAAAGCTTCAGGCAAATCGGCAAGTTACAGGAATTGAAAGCTTCAGGCAAATCGGCAAGTTGCCGGAATTGAAAATTTCCGGCAAATCAGCAAGTTACAGAAATTGAAAGCTTCAGGCAAATCGGCAAGTTGCCGGAATTGAAAATTTCCGGCAAATCGGCAAGTTACCGAAATTGAAAATTTCCGGCAAATTGGCAAGCTGCCGGAATTGAAAATTACCGGCAAATCGGCAAGTTACCGGAATTGAAAATTTCCGGCGAATCGGCAAGTTACCGGAATTGAAAATTTCCGGTGAATTGGCAAGTTGCCGAAATTGAAAATTTCCGGCGAATCGGCAAGTTACCGAAATTGAAAATTTCCGGCAAATCGGCAAGTTACCGGAATTGAAAATTACCGGCAAATCGGCAAGTTACAGGAATTGAAAACTTCAGGCAAATCGGCAAGTTACCAGAATTGAAAATTTCCGGCAAATTGACAAGTTACCGGAATTGAAAATTTCCGGCAAATCGGCAAGTTGCCGGAATTGAAAATTTCCGGGAAATCGGCAAGTTACCGGAATTGAAAGCTTCAGGCTAATCGGCAAGCTGCCGGAATTGAAAATAACCGGCAAATCGGCAAGTTACCGAAATTGAAAATTTCCGGGAAATCGGCAAGTTACCGAAATTGAAAATTTCCGGGAAATCGGCAAGTTACCGAAATTGAAGATTTCCGGCAAATCGGCAAGTTACCGAAATTGAAGATTTCCGGCAAATCGGCAAGTTACCGAAATTGAAAATTTCCGGGAAATCGGCAAGTTACCGAAATTGAAGATTTCCGGCAAATCGGCAAGTTACCGAAATTGAAAATTTCCGGCAAATCGGCAAACCGGCACTTTGCCGATTTGCCGGAAAATAAATTTGTAGAACGGTAATTGCCGCCCACCCCTGGTGCATCTCTTGTTGCACTTATAAACAAATAGTACAAATTGACCCTCTATCAATCCCAACAATCTCAATGATCGTTATGCTTGAACTTTTTCCCCTCCGAATTTCGTTACACTTTTCCCTTTGCTTGCTGGTTGATCTTTTCGTTTAGTTAGGCATTTCATTTCATTTAGGCCCTGCTGCCGCTGTGCAAAGGCGTTTCATTACGTTTTACGGCATGCGCCTTCTTTCTAATAAAGTGTCGGCTTATCTGTCTGCCGAGAGGCTTTTCGAGAACAAAGTGCATTTAAGTGCAGCTTATCGCCTTTTCCAAATGTTGCATATTCTACGAAAAACTTTTGGTATACTGATAAGGCGATAAGGCGAGTACCGGTGGACGCTACTCGCGCCAAAAGATACGAAAACCGAAAAACCATGTTCAGTGCCAAATAATTTAGAACACGTACATAAAAAAGAAGATGAAGCGAAAAATGGACAGATTTCCTTGAAAGCCTTCAATTTTTCAGAAAAAAATCGTCTTCTCCGATGACGTGGAATCCTCATCAATCACCTGAACTCTTCTCCTCAAAAGCTGCTGCTGTGTTTTCTTTTCTCTCACCTTTTCTCTTCTTTTTTTTTCTATTTTTCGAAACAAAAATCGGAGGACATCACGGCGCACACTCTGCGGTTCCACACCCCGCGCGCTATCTCACCGCACTGCCTAACCGACCTATCTCTGCGTCTCTCACGCCGGCACGCTCTCTCCGCGCTAAGGCCCGTCACAATCGATAGGCCGCGCTCGCTGTCTAGGCCTTTCATTCTTTCACCCACTCGCGTCTCGTCGTTCGACGCGCCTTCGCTTTTTTAAGGCAATTTTTCGACGAAAATGTGGCCCCCGAATGCAGAGAATAATCACTGCAATTATAGGTTTGTTTTAAAATGGAAATTTGTAATGGAAATTGAAATTGGAATTGATAAATTTTTAGGAAAGCCGAGAAAAATTTAATTTAAAGATTTTTCTATTCAATAATTAATAAAATAAATATGCAAATATCGATTTTCGCGAGAATAAAATATTAAAAATGCAATATATTCCATAAAAAATAGTGTTTTAATTAAAAAATATTCGAAAACCCCTTTTAATTATTGGCTATTTCTCACAATTTATAATATTAGAAGCCGAAAATCGATATTTTTCACAAAAATCAATTTTTTTTTCATTGAAATAATATTTTATTCTTATTTTTGCGATTTTTTCAGGTCTTATGCGGAATTTCAGAATTTTAAATTCCAAACTTAACTACAAAAGTCCGCATTTTCTCGTAAATTGTCGTGCAAGTACGCAAACACCATCAATTAAAAAAAAATTAATTTTTTTTAAAACGTTAAAAAAAAACGTTATAAACCCGTTTTTTGAGTTTAAATTCCAGGAAAATGGGCTATTTCGAATGTAAAAAGCAAAAATATATTAATATAATTTCAGCTACCATGAGCACGCCGAGCTGAACCCCCACGACCACTACCACCACCATCACTACCCGCACTCGTCGGTTCATCACACGGAATGCTATCAGACGCTGTCATGCCCATCGGATCTTCCAGTCGAGACGTCCTACTACAATTCTGTGCCACCATCCTATCAAGGTGATCGATTATTTACAATTTTCTGCCAAATCTGTCTTGAATTTTCAAAAACCAATAAATTTCCAGATCTCGGCCAAACCGATCTCAGCCCTCAATTCTGGTGCGCCGAAGTGGATTGTGTTCACGAACGTTGCTCAACAAAGGAGATTCCACATGAGCAATCGAAGATTTTCGAGGAAATCTCGAAAGAATGCGATCATATTATGAATAGCGCCGGCGACTGCGAGAAATGTCAAGTAGAGCACGAGAATGGTGCTCAAGAAGCGATTCCGATTAATGATCTCGTCGATATTGTAATGCAAACTGTCGATAATTTGAAGAAGGAAGGCTCGTCGAATGGTAGTTTTATTCAGGATTAAAATTAAAATTTAATTATTAAAATTTCCAGATGAAACCAAGCTTCTATCCCGTAAACGCCAGCAAAACAAAGTTGCGGCCGCCCGTTATCGTGACAAGCAGAAGGCGAAATGGCAGGATCTTCTGGATCAGCTCGAAGCCGAGGAGGATCGTAATCAGCGGCTCAAGCTTCAAGCCGGACATCTCGAGAAGGAGGTCGCCGAGATGAGACAGGCCTTCCTCGCCAAACTTGCCAAAAAATGATTCTTATATTATTTATGTCTCCAGCCATTTTCCCCCACATACTTGTATATCAGTTCAACGATATTCTCTGGAAATTATTAGTAGATCAAGCAACTCGGCAGATTTGGCTACCTGGCGCACACACGTGATGCGCATGGCGCGCGCTCGCAGCTCGCTAGTTATTTGGTATCAAGCGCCAGACGCGTTCTCTGCGCGCACCAGTTGCATTTCCATTATGTATTATCATTGTTATTTTTATATTAATAAACGAATTTTTAATAATAACACGCGTTTTTCAATAATCAAATGTGAGATTATACGATTTAGGGAACTTCAGGGCTCTAAAACTTGAAAAAATTGGCCAAAATCGAGAAACATTGCGAAAAACTGTTTAAAGTATCGATTTTCTTCAATATCAGCAACATACAATTCTTTAAAATGATTATTTTTTGTAAATTCGATAAAAATTAATTTATTTTTCACAATTTCTGCCCGAAAATTGCCGAAATGACCAGCGTTTCTAGAACTAAAACAAGTGTCGTCAATTAAAATGCCGCGTCCGCAAAATGTCGTACGAAACTTTTCGCTGAGTATCAAACGTTGAATATTCAGTCAGCCAAATTTTACTACGGTAGAGATTTTACAGCCACGTACGGTTCGCCGGGCCGTGTTAGTGCAATAACAACTTTTCGGAATGTGTGTTTGCACGAAAATGGGCGGGGTTTGTTGTTTACGTTGTTTACCGTATTGAAAAGGCGCGGTATTTCAAAAAATAGATTAGCGAGAGTTTTGAAAATCACAATTTTCCGATCGAATTTTTCATTCTTACTCAATTTTCTTCGTTCCTTTTTTGTGATAATTCGATATTTTGTGCCATTCTCAGTATTTTAAAGCAAAATCCCCAACGACGCTACTCCACCTTTAAATGCAAATAATTTTATTATGTTTCAGTTGCATAACCTTCATCACAATGCGAACGGCGACGTCGTCATGTGTAAAACAGGGCCTAAGGCAATCACGACACAGGATATGATCGAAGACGCAAAGCGCACACACGGAGACAGGCTGAGCTACACCGTCGGTGTGTGAAAATTACCTTGCATATGTTGAGAAATATGATTTTCAGCTGATGGAGGAGTACTCGACGTTACTTTCTATAAATCTTTCCCTGAAGCGATCAAGATTTTCTTGAAAAGTTGCCCTGAAGAATCTCGCGTTACCGAGTGGCGTGATGAAATCGAAGATATTTGCCAAATGGCTCCACAAGCACGAAACACGGCGTGTAAATTGGTACCTCTGGCCTAGAAAAAAGCTTGAAAAACAAATGTACGCAATTATGAAAATGCGCGTGGTGTTTGCGGACTTGACTACCGTAGTCCACATAAATTTTAGCAATTAATACTTCCCGGTTTCGTTTTATATGAAAATATCCTTGAATTCAAGCAAAAAATGCATTATCTTTTTGGAAAAGAATAAAAGAAACACTAAAATTACATTAAATTCAAATACAAAGAAAAAGTGAACTACGCAGAAAACGAAGCAAGGCAGTTTGAAGCTGCATTAATGAACAGCAATTTTAAGTGTAAACTTGTGATGGTGGGTATACATTTTATGTACTTAAATTGTTCAAAAACCTTCATTTAGTCAATTGGTGAAGTTTCAAAAAGAAGAGTTCTTCTTTTAATTATTTAAACATTGTTAATTCAGCGAGATGGAAAGTGGAAAACAGGTCTTCTCGGAGTCTTCACGATAGATGAATACAATGGGCGTCTTTCCATTATGAAAGGAGAAGTGCACGAAGACGTATGGAAATGGTAAATTCACGACTTCATCCCTCTTCAAAATCGTAACTTTATTATTCAGGTACGACAATAAAAAATCGATGTTCTTCGAAAGTGCGTCGGCGAAAGCCAAACTGATGGCTGGCCATTTGAGACAATTCTCAACTAATAACATCTCGGAGAATTTCAATCGTGCTATTAAAGTCACAATCGGCAAGCAACTGACGCTGGACAAACTGATTGTAAAGCTCAACGAGCGATGCGAAGGTGAGAAATACCAAAGTGAGAAAAATTTGAGATTTTCCATTTCAGAATCACTCAACGAGTGTTTCTGGAGCACAGTGGGACACTCCGAGTACGTGATCGTGTCAGTTGATCTACAGACTATGTCCATGGACGAAAAACTTCAGTGGTTTGCCGATGCAGGAATTACTGGAGGAATGCTTCCAGCGTTAGATGTTCCATACCAACTACTGTCAGGTAACACACAATTACAGTTTTAAAGGTGGAGTAGCGTCGATGGGGAATTTGTTTTAAAATACGCAGAAGGTGCCAAAAGTATAAGTTATAATGAAGAAAGAACGAAAAAATTTCATTAAGTTTGAAAAAAATCGGACTGAATATTGCTAATTCTCGCTACCAAATTTGAATGGCCGCTAAAATGAACTTAGAATTTTCTGTTTTTCTGGAAAGCACGAAAAACAACAAATTCAAAATTCATTTTGGCGGCAATTCAAAATTGGTAGCGAGAATTAGCAATATTCAGTCCGATTTTTTCAAACTTAATGAAATTTTTTCGTTCTTTTTTCATTATAACTTATCCTTTTGGCACCTTCTGCGTATTTTAAAACAAATTCCCCATCGACGCTACTCCACCTTTAAGTCAAAATAGGTTCCCGTTTGTAGAAGTCAACTTGGAACGAAGCCGTCAAGAAGCGGAGCCCAGTGGAGAAATCGACATTTATCAACGCGACACAGACATTTTCAATCTCCGAGATGACTCAGGTACCGGCCCAAAATATGCATCGGTGGAGCTCACGCAGGGAATGCTGATCTGCAACAAATGTAACTCTGAAAAGCTGGATTTTATTTGCCGCCATGTGTAAGTGTAGTCTTCAAGTCTCCAAGAACATAAACAATTTTAGCTTGCGCTGTCTGAAGGATCTTTCTGACACGGATAGAATGATTCAATGGCATAAAATGCTTACTTTTATCAAAAAGCAGAAGAAAGAGGAAGCTCTTCAATCACAAGGACCCAGAATCGACCCAAAAAGTGGAATGAAGCTGTCCGACAGAATTGGAAAGAAGAATTCCGCCAACAACCGGAAAAGAAAAATGGTTGAAGTTTCCACGTACGTTTCTCCCAGTCATTCGTGAATTTTTAATACGCGAATTACAGGTTGACAGTATACAAGGATGACCCGAAATCAAACGGCCAAGACGATTCCGCTAACTCAAGAACTACACTCACCGAGAGCGAAAACGAAGTGAATTTTGACAATGAAACCACTTCGCTGTTCTCGCCTCAAAGCACATTCACGCCTATTTTTTCGTCAACGCGCCTCGAAGAGAGGCAACTTGTGGAAAGGGAGCTCAAGGACAACCATGCCGAAGAGAATCAACTCGACGCTGACAAGGCCGACGAGAGCCAGCTCAACGACAGTCGAAGGTCGGCTAGAAATCGGTAAGTCGATCACACATTGTTTTCTTCTTTAACTCTTACGTTTAGTACCAGTTCAACAATTTTCGACCCGTCGCCAACTCAACCAAACGATGATTTCGAAATGTCTCCGAGCCATAGACTATTGCGTTTTGACGAAATCATTGATCTGTGGGATATCGAACTGTACACCAATACGACTGAGAGCCTCACCTTCCCGGCCACACTGGGAACTGAGAACAATTATTCTGTCAGACCTGATACCGGAACTGTGTTGAAAAGCCGCATATTGAAAATTCGCCTCCTCAACGATGATGCTCCAAATGATGTTTTGACAGTCTTCTACAAGACGAAAGGTGCATTGCGTGAGAAATCATTCAACATTGAGCTTCGAAACGAAGTCGAGCTTTAATCATATTTCTGACGAACTTACCGTCATTTTTTTGTTGTTGTTTTGACCCAATTTTTAATTAATCTGTTTTTTTTCTTTTTGTTAAGCATGTTGTAGATTTCTCAAGTTGTTAAGTTCTTAACCGAGTTTTAGTTCCATTAATTATATTCATTCCCAGTGTTTTTTTCGAGACGGTTCAAAAAGCCTTTAGCATTATACCGGTATTTCACAACGCCATCTCCCCATTCCTTTGACATTCAATTTTAAAATTCCCCACTCAATCTTTCATTCGAAAATTAAGAACTGTTCCAACTATAGTTTGTTTTTTTTGTTTTATTGTTAAAGGCAGTTCTTTGTTTTTTATTGTTCTAGATGTTGTTAGTTTTTTAGATTTTTTGTATTTTTTGATGTTCAGAAAGACAATCTGACTTGTTTTGTTTTCCACCCATAACCATCTCTTTAATTTTTTGGTTTATCATATTTGTTGATCTCCACATTCCATAATTTACCCGTTTCACTTCACTCATTCCCCTCGTCTTTATGTTTCCTAGTTTTTATCCCCATTCATTGTAAGGGTTTTTCTAGATGAATCGGATTAAAAAAAACTCATATTTATAGTAAATAAAGCCAAAAGAGCTCGAAATTTGGTATTGTGCTCTTTTTGGAGCACGAAATCCGCAGAAAAAAATTTTGCCAGCATAAGAATATTTTTCAAAACGGGCCAATTTTCTTGTATTCTTATGCTGACTTCTTTGTCAGCATAAGAAGATTTCAATGTACTGGGCGCCAGCATAAGAAGAAACGACAGCATAAGAATAGACAAAAAACCATTGACAGCATAAGAAGACGTCAGCATAAGAATATGGCAAACACTTTTTGACTACTGGATTTTTGACTACATTGCTTTTTGACTACGAGTGTCTTTTTCGCTACTGACCGAAAAAATAGCTACATTCGCACTTTTGTCTTTTTGACTACTGAATGTCTTTTTCGCTACTGACTGAAAAAATAGCTACATTCGCACTTTTGTCTTTTTGACTACTGAATGTCTTTTTCGCTACTGACTGAAAAATAGCTACTTCAAGAGGACTACATTCGCACTTTTGACTTTTTGACTACCACATAAAAACCAAGACGCGCTCCGACCGACTGGCGTTTTCCAAAACTCAAAGATAGTTTGTAGAAGTTATTCATTGAATCATTCAACAAAGTTGCAATAAAAATTGCAGTATCGCAATTTGTGAAAACAATTATTTTTTATTCAGAACTTTCCATAAGATTCTAAAATAAATTCTTGAAATTTCTCGAACATTCCCGAAGATTCTCGATTTTCACCCAGTCGTAACATTACATTACTATAGCCTATATTCCTATGCTGCCATTTCTTATGCTGACGTCTTCCTATGCTGTCAATTTTTTTGTACATTCGTATGCTGTCGTTTCTTCTTATGCTGGCGTATTGGAGTACATTCGTTCGCGGATTTCCTACAGTCTCTCTTCATCTCCTTAGAAGACAAAAACAGGGCGTTTAGCAAACCACAGTAACGCCACAGTGATCCTACAGTACATACAGTACCAATACCGTACCACTAAATGCTATAACTACAGTATGCCTACAGGCTACCCTTTCAAAAAGTCCTCCAAATAAGCTTAGCAAAAGGGTCACGTGGCGATAAATCACTTTTTCTCAATGATGGATTTTTCGCTACATGTCTTTTTCGCTACTCTTCCCTGCGAGACCCGTCCATCGTGTAGTCCTCTTGAAGGAAATCATTATGTTTCTTCTGCAATTTTTCCAAAGAGCTCCGCATTTTCGCAATTTCCGCTGTCATTTTTTAAAATTATTCTAATAATTTTTTTAAAATTATTCTAATAATTTTTTTAAAATTATTCTAATAATTTTTTTAGCGGAATAAATCAGTATGGATCCGCCAAAATGGCTCTGCAGCAATGACTGGGAAAAGATCATCAACCGAAAGAGGTAAGAGTTTTTCGGAGTTTTCACGATTGTATTCTCATAACGCGGTGCGTGTTTAGTAGTTTCTTGGGTGGCGCTCTTAAACCAGATATGACCGTCGAATGGCGAAGCATCATTCCCTTTCAATGGAACGCGGACTGTCAGCCTGCTCTGATGCTCAAGTTTCTGGAGAATGTCGGGTGTGATTTCATCCGCAGCGACGTAGCTGAAATTTGAAACTACTGAATACAATCGTGAAAACTCCGAAAAACTCTTACCTCTTTCGGTTGATGATCTTTTCCCAGTCATTGCTGCAGAGCCATTTTGGCGGATCCATACTGATTTATTCCGTTAAAAAAATTATTAGAATAATTTTAAAAAAATTATTAGAATAATTTAAAAAAAATGACAGCGGAATTTGCGAAAATGCGGAGCGCTTTGGAAAAATTGCAGAAGAAACATAATGATTTCCTTCAAGAGGACTACACGATGGACGGGTCTCGCAGGGAAGAGTAGCGAAAAAGACATGTAGCGAAAAATCCATCATTGAGAAAAAAGTGATTTATCGCCACGTGACCCTTTTGCTAAGCTTATTTGGAGGACTTTTTGAAAGGTTAGCCTGTAGGCATACTGTAGTTATAGCATTTAGTGGTACGGTATTGGTACTGTATGTACTGTAGGATCACTGTGGCGTTACTATGGTTTGCTAAACGCCCTGTTTTTGTCTTCTAAGGAGATGAAGAGAGACTGTAGGAAATCCGCGAACGAATGTACTCCAATACGCCAGCATAAGAAGAAACGACAGCATACGAATGTACAAAAAAATTGACAGCATAGGAAGACGTCAGCATAAGAAATGGCAGCATAGGAATATAGGCTATAGTAATGTAATGTTACGACTGGGTGAAAATCGAGAATCTTCGGGAATGTTCGAGAAATTTCAAGAATTTATTTTAGAATCTTATGGAAAGTTCTGAATAAAAAATAATTGTTTTCACAAATTGCGATACTGCAATTTTTATTGCAACTTTGTTGAATGATTCAATGAATAACTTCTACAAACTATCTTTGAGTTTTGGAAAACGCCAGTCGGTCGGAGCGCGTCTTGGTTTTTATGTGGTAGTCAAAAAGTCAAAAGTGCGAATGTAGTCCTCTTGAAGTAGCTATTTTTCAGTCAGTAGCGAAAAAGACATTCAGTAGTCAAAAAGACAAAAGTGCGAATGTAGCTATTTTTCAGTCAGTAGCGAAAAAGACACTCGTAGTCAAAAAGCAATGTAGTCAAAAATCCAGTAGTCAAAAAGTGTTTGCCTTCTTTCCAGATGTCGGAGAAATACATCATGTCGTCGAAGGCGTGCGTCTACGTCTTGGGTGGCCAACACAACAAGGCGGCCAACACAGCCGCCTTGTTCGATTTTGACGGCGTCTACATTCTCGATGGGGGATTCGCCGAAAAAGGCCCAGGATTCGTGGCTCACGTCAGGGACGTCTCTGCCGTGCTGCTCGCCGCGCCGACGCTTGGTAACCTCGGAACCACGTCTGCTCTGTTGGAACAGGTTTGTAGAAACTTTAATGAAAATTTTGATAATCTACTTTTTTCAGGGAAAACCGTTGCCGGTGTTCACCAACACGAAGCCGTTCAAGACTGCCAAGCCGGGAAGCAGTGGAGAGATTGCCAAAGCAATTCAAGAAGCGAACTCGAAGCTTCTCTCCGTTGCATCGCCACTGTTCAACCCGAAATATCCGGCGTATATTCTGGCTGGAGACGTCAAAGACTCCGATGTGATCACAAAGGCGTTGGCAGGAGGAAACGAGGCAGAAGTGGGGAAGGCGGCCGCTGAGAATGGAACCATCGCCGTCCTGCTCTGGAGGCCTGCGATGACGGATCAATCGGCGGTCAGAGTGCTTTTTTCGGGGACGAGCTCACTTGCGAGGATCCAACAATCGCTCGACAAGGCAGCGAAATCACTTCCATTCCTCAACGCGCCCACCGTGAAGTCGAAGGATGCGTTGTTGGATATTCCTGCTCCTGCCGTTCCACGACCTGTTGCCGGAAAACCATCTACTAGATCTGCATCTACAACCGGCGCCGCAAGAACTCGTCCAGCAGTCCCTGCAGTCAGTGCCCCCAGAGCGTTGACTTCTTGTGCTCCAGCAGGCCCAGCTTGTCAGACGACTACATGAAGTGCAGCTCCTGCTACCAGAACAGCCGTTCCACCGAGAGCAACTGCACCACCGATGGCCGCTTCAGCATCGAAGGCTCCGACTAGAGCTCCAATTCCAGCGAGATCTGCACCAGCGCCACCAAGAGGAGCCCCTGCGAAGGCAGCCAAGGCCGAGCCTATCGCTCAGAAGAAAGTCGCTGGGAAAGTTCAAAGAGCCGCTCCATCGAAGCCTGCTTCGGCGGTCTCAGCTCTAAAAGCTACAGCTCCAGCTTCGACACCATCGGCTCCAGCTACAGCTCCAGAAGCTTCTCGAAGGGTAAGTTGATTTCTTTCATTCCGATTGGTAGATCTCTAGTCCTCTGCTTTTTCTTTTTCGCTTAGCAGTGGTGTGTTTCATTTCAGGATCCGAACGACGTCGCCATCGTTCTCGACGACTCGCTGTTTCCAGAAGATTTCAACCAAGGATCGGCTCCAATGGATATTGTCGTGATTCCACCAACACCGGAACCACCACGTCTTGAGGTGGCTCGAGCCACGCATCCAAAGGAACCGATAGTTGACGCCGAGGACTTGGCGAAGGTGATAAGAACTTTTGACACAGAAACTGAAAATATATTTCAATTTTTCACTGAATATATCTAGTTTTTGACGCATTTCTATGTCGTTGATGTCTGTGTAATTAGACTTTTGTATTAATATTGTGGTATTGTCATGGTGAATCGGTATATTTCAGGCTCCACAGGAAGTCGATGATCTGGCTGACGTCGAAGACGAAATTCCGCCACCAGTTGACGCGTTCAAGAAGCCAGAGCCACGTCCAGAGACGAATGTTGCTGGCGGTTCCGGGGAAGACAGGATCCCAGAGCCAGTCGATGCTTTCAAGAAGCCGGATCCAGTCGAGCTGGACGATTTCGATCCACTGAAGCCATCACACCCCGACCCATCTGCACCAGTTGTGCCAAGTGGTCATTTGATCATCGCTACTCCTGATCCAGAGCTCCCGAACATTGTTGCTGCTGTTCCATTCATTCCTCCATCACCAAAGAGACCAAATGATGGTCTTGTGAAGTTGGATGATGAACTGGAGAAGATTGCTTCTGGGTTTGAGGTAAAATATCCCAAAATTGTTATTTTTCAGCATGCAAATGAGCTCCCTTTTCTATCCAAAAAATGCTTGAAATTTTCAAATTTCACTCTCAATTTTCAAAATTATTTAATTTTCAGGAACCACTGATCCCACAAGCTCCACGTGACGATGGCACTCTTGCCGAATTCAATGAAGATGTGTCCAAATTAGATGCAAAAATTCAGAATCATGCTCTCGAACTTCAGAATCTGGCTCTCAAACTTCAGAATCTGGCTCTCGAGACGGATGAGTATCAACGAAAGCTGCACTCCAATGTGATTGAGAATGGAGCTGCTGTAAAGTACGAGAAGACTGATCCAGCATTGGATGCTGTGCTCAATGCATGTGCACAGGAGAGTGAACAGGTAGTTTTATATGTTTAAAAGTTCAGAAAAACCGCTTTCTGTTAGGATTAACCGATATTTTGAACGTAAATTGAAAAATTGTGATTTCTATGAGGAACAAAAAAAATGAAAATTTGTACACAAAGGAACAATTTCCAAAAACTCGCATTCTTTAAAATCATTCCTAACTGATCAAGCCTGATCATGGAGGGAATCTGTGTATTTATTGTTGAAAAAGAATTTCAAGAGTAATTACATGTATTTTCACCGAAAACATTTGAAAATATATTTAATTTCAATGTAAAATTTAATTTTCCAGATCGATGCCTCTCATCCAGAAAATCTCCACATGCCAGCTGCTCCAGGATCCGTCGCTTCAGCGAAGCCAGTCAAATTCGCGCGTCCATACTATTTCGACGTGGTCACAGTGCCAAGGAACGAGAAATTGGAGACCTCCGTTGAAGCAGACGGTCTGCAAGAGTTCATCTCAAAGGTGCGCTCGAGAAATGTGATCCTCGCGTCGAAGGAAATCTCCGGAGAGCAGCTGCAGTCGATTCTCAGAGGAAAGCAAACATGGTGTGATCGGGCAATCTATCCCATGCTCACATTTCCCATGCACACATTTCCCATGCTGACACTTTCTCCCGTGCATACAAAATTCCCATGCTTACGCCCAGTAGTTCGAGTACTCCCATGCCTACAATTAATTTTTCTCCTTTTTTTCCGTTCCCATGCTGACATTCCCATACATACATTTTCTCCCGTGCATACAAAATATTCTGATGCTTACATCCAGTAGTCGAAGTACTCCTATGCCTACAACTCATTTTTCCCTTTTTTTTCGTTCCCATGCTGACATTCCCATACATACATTTTCTCCCGTGCATACAAAATTCCCATGCTTACATCCAGTAGTCGAACGTTCCCATGCCGACATTCCCATACATACATTTGTTCCCATACTTACAAAAATGTATTCCCATGCCGACATGGAACAGTTTTGTGCTCCAGAAGAGCACAAAGTCAATTTTTTTGCTCATTTTCATTGTATTAGGCTTACTTGACAGCTTTCAGTTACAACTGATCGCTTTTTTTTCAAAATGCATTAGTTCTCGATTATGAACAAGGAATCGAAGAAAAATGGGGATGACTGCCTATAGAGTAAATTTTTTTTTTGCTCAAAAAAAATTTTTTTTTTGAAAAATTTTTTTCTCTCTATTTTGTAGGATATAATAAATTCGGTGAATTCCACAACTTCAAATGTTCATATTGCTGTTTCCGTGCAGTTATGAGTTTCGCAGTGTCTTAGGAACATTCCATTTGTTGTTGCATTTTGTAGGAATTCGGAGCTATCTTATAATTTCTACAAATTAGAAAATCCATTTCGCATTATTTCATGTAACTTGAACCTATTGCTTCAAAAATAGCACAGAACGAATGTTGATTCTGTTTCTTTCATTAAAAAATGTGCTACTGTGCATTTTTTCCCACTTCTACGACTTTAAAGGCGCGCGCATTTATACAAAATGGTCCCGTCATTGGTCTCGCCAGCGCTCAACAAATCAATGGGATGCGCGTGTCGTAGAAGTGGGAAAAAATGCACAGTAGCACATTTTTTAATGAAAGAAACAGAATCAACATTCGTTCTGTGCTATTTTTGAAGCAATAGGTTCAAGTTACATGAAATAATGCGAAATGGATTTTCTAATTTGTAGAAATTATAAGATAGCTCCGAATTCCTACAAAATGCAACAACAAATGGAATGTTCCTAAGACACTGCGAAACTCATAACTGCACGGAAACAGCAATATGAACATTTGAAGTTGTGGAATTCACCGAATTTATTATATCCTACAAAATAGAGAGAAAAAAATTTTTCAAAAAAAAAATTTTTTTTGAGCAAAAAAAATTTTACTCTATAGGCAGTCATCCCCATTTTTCTTCGATTCCTTGTTCATAATCGAGAACTAATGCATTTTGAAAAAAAAAGCGATCAGTTGTAACTGAAAGCTGTCAAGTAAGCCTAATACAATGAAAATGAGCAAAAAAATTGACTTTGTGCTCTTCTGGAGCACAAAACTGTTCCATGTCAGCATGGGAATACATTTTTGTAAGTATGGGAACAAATGTATGTATGGGAATGTCAGCATAGGAACGAAAAAAATGGAAAAAATGAGGTGTATGCATAGGAGTACTTCGACTACTGGATGTAAGCATGGGAATTTTGTATGCACCGGAAAAAATGTATGTATGAGAATGTCAGCATGGGAACGGAAAAAAGGGAAAAAATGAGTTGTAGGCATGGGAGTACTCGAACTACTGGGCGTAAGCATGGGAATATTTTGTATGCACGGGAGAAAATGTCAGCATGGGAAATGTGTGCATGGGAAATGTGAGCATGGGATAGATTGCCGTGTGATCGTGGTAAGCTCATTCTCAAATTTGGCAAGTTTTATAAATTATTTTTCAGCTCATCCATGCAACGTGATCCCAACACATTCCTCTCCGATGCTGCACGATTTCCGCCAGAAGAACGAGGAGCAGTTCGCCGCGAATCATCTGCAGTTTTCAATGCCCGTGGAGAAGCAGCGGACGACAGTGAGCTCGGACGCCGGAGTCGTTGAGTATGATTTGGCCAGAGTCGATTTGCTTTAATTGACTGCCAATCAATCTCCCACCATCGCCACCAATCTCCCCCACTATTTTCCTGTGAATATTTACACCCCCCCCCCCCCCCTCTTTCCCGCATAACTTATTTATTATTTTTCCCCTCGAGTAAATTTATTGCAAAGTTTTCATGTTTTATATAGCCCCCAGTACTGATCTTTTGGCCCCACCGAATGCTGCCCAAAATCACCATATTTAATTTTTCAATTATTTATTGTATATTTATTGGCAGTTTTTTGCCAAATTCAATCATTAAATACAGTGTTTTAGCAGTCGTTCATGACATTGTTCCAACCACTTTGAAAATATGAATCAGGGGTGGGCGGCAATTGCAGTTCGACAAATTGGCAATTTGCCGATTTGCCGTTTGCCGGAAATGTTTAGAGGGATTTTTTATCAGACGGAAACACTTAAAACTGTCTTTTTGGAAATTTTCTCAAATTTTTTCTCGATATTTTCATAGAATTAGCTTACTTTTCAAAATAGATGTAGTAACATTGATAGGATGCGTACAATTTTGAAATTTAAATTCTGAATTTACCAAAAAAAAATGTACAACACCACAATTTGATAATTTGCCGATTTGCCGGAAATTTTCAATTTCGACAAGTTCGGCACTTTACCGGTCTGCCGATTTGCCGGAAATTTCAATTCCTGCAAATCGGGAAATTTCAATTCCGGCAAGATGCCGGTTTGCCGATTTGCCGGAAATTTCAATTCCGTCAATTTGCCGATTTGCCGGAAATTTCAACTCTGGCAACTTACCGATTTGCCGTTTTTCCGGCAAATTCGGCACTTTACCGGTTTGTCGATTTGCCGGAAATTTCAATTCTGCCAATTTGCCGATTTGCCGATGTCCCGATTTGCCGGAAATTTCAGTTCTGGCAATTTGCCGATTTGCCGATGTCCCGATTTGCCGGAAATTTCAATTCTGGCAATTTGCCGGTTTGCCGATTTGCCGGAAATTTCAATTCCGTCAATTTGCCGATTTGCCGGAAATTTCAACTCGGGCAACTTACCGATTTGCCGTTTTTCCGGCAAATTCGGCACTTTACCGGTTTGTCGATTTGCCGGAAATTTTAATTCTGCCAATTTGCCGATTTGCCGATTTGTCGGAAATTTCAATTCTGGCAATTTGCCGATTTGCCGATGTCCCGATTTGCCGGAAATTTCAATTCTGGCAATTTGCCGATTTGCCGATGTCCCGATTTGCCGGAAATTTCTATTCTGACAATTTGCCGATTTGCCGGAAATTTCAACTCTGGCAACTTACCGATTTGCCGTTTTTCCGGCAAATTCGGCACTTTACCGGTTTGTCGATTTGCCGGAAATTTTAATTCTGCCAATTTGCCGATTTGCCGATTTGTCGGAAATTTCAATTCTGGCAATTTGCCGATTTGCCGATGTCCCGATTTGCCGGAAATTTCAATTCTGGCAATTTGCCGATTTGCCGATGTCCCGATTTGCCGGAAATTTCTATTCTGACAATTTGCCGGTTTGCCGATTTGCCGGAAATTTCAATTCCGTCAATTTGCCGATTTGCCGGAAATTTCAACTCTGACAACTTACCGATTTGCCGTTTTTCCGGCAAATTCGGCACTTTACCGGTTTGTCGATTTGCCGGAAATTTCAATTCTGGCAATTTGCCGATTTGCCGATGTCCCGATTTGCCGGAAATTTCAATTCTGGCAATTTGCCGATTTGCCTATTTGCTCGACTAGCGGCCTGGGGGCCCGCCAGCCCTTCGCGTATGGGGTGTGCCCGAAAAAAATGGGGTCACGATCACTATGCTTCGAATAGGTTTAAAGCCGGCCCACAGTTTCCAAGAGTAAGAGGGCCTGCGGCCCTCATCCCTGATTTTTAACCTGATTTTAAACCGCTTCACTTTTGGAAGAGGGAGAAACAAAAATTTATTTTTTTGACCCACTAAGACCAGTGTTATAAATTCTCAAATGCTCAAATTTTAGGAAACCTACAAAATTGCCAGAGAAAAAGCAACGTCTCAGAACAACTTTATGAATTCGGCCATCAAATTCAAGTAAGCTTACTCTTAAATTAAAACTTTAATACAGCTTTCAGGTACTACGGAAAAATCAAAAGATGACTTCTAAATGATGGATTACTTGTGATCTTTATTTGAAACATGAAATGAATCATCTTGTTAACATATTAATTCAACGTGGCAAATGCTTCAATACAAATACATGAGCTACCACGTGGCTCCGGCGTGTTTTCGTTGCGGGGAACAATTTTTGTCTGCGTCTCTTCTATTTTCGAACTGTCAACGTCCACTGGATAGGTAATAATTGATTTTCAATTGATTTTTTTCAAATTTATATAATCATTTATTGAATTCAATTGTAAAACACAAACTACTATCATGTTACAAAATTAATATTCAAATTTATTGAAAAATAAAAGTAAAAAAATGTACAAAATAAGGTATATGACACGAGTAACGGTAAAGCAAAAGAGCATGAAAAGATGTTATATTCTGAGCTTCAAATTCAATCTAACAGGACACCTCGGCCTAAAAATAACACCATTTGTCTCTGGAATCATTGGAGGGTCTCCTGGCACCAAGCTCAGCTCAAAAGTATCCAGTAACTTGGCAATTGTGGTTTTAAATTCCATTTCAGCAAATCTCATTCCAACACAATATCTTGGTCCAACACCAAATGGAATCCACTTCAATGAGCTACTCTTTTCTTCCCAATTCTCAAATCTTTCCGGTTGGAATTCATCCGGCGATTCCCAGTTTGCAGGGTTACGGTGGATGGTGTGCGGTTGGACTTTGAGGGTTGAATCTTTGGGGTAAATCTGGCCTTGTATTGTCATATCGTTCAGACAGACTCGATTGGTGAAGCTGAAAATATTAACTTTTTTGTGTATTAAACTAAACTTCCACATCAAGAATTTAGAGACTTACTGTGTAGTTGGTGGATAAAACCTCAAAGATTCTTTATAAACACAATCCGAATATTTCATATTATGTATGGAATCATAATTTAATCCTGCACTTTCCTTAGTTTTCTTGATTTCTTCATACAACTTCTGTTGAACTATTGGATATTCTGCCAATAGGTATGCAGAAAACATCATTGCAGTACTTGTTGTTTCATATCCAGCAATCAAAAATGCGAAACAGTTTTCAATTACTTCTCGTTTTGTCATTTTTCCGATTGTTTCCCGGCGAATGAGAAGGTTCAGAAGATCAGTGCTGTCGTTTCCACCCTCTCCAGCACGTCTTCTGTCATATCTGAATTGAGAAAATATACAGTAGTCTCTACAATCTATGCGAAACCTATTTAGTTTGAGAGAAAGCGTTTTCAGTGGGTTAACCCCGAATAATTCTAGCTCCTGGACCATTTTGAAAAAAATGTCAATATTTATAAACAAAAATTTCAAAAGCCTAAAATTAAAGGTGTACAAAATATCAACTTACAAGTCAACTAGCCCTTTCACAAGTGGCAACTCGGCTGCCGAAAGATCACTGAATTTGTATAGAAACCTCCATAACCATGAAAGTTCTGGAAGTATCACTGAAAATACGTTTTTAAAACAACAAAACTACATAATTGAATAGCAACTCACAAGACACTGGCAAAATCCAGCTCTTCTTCAAGGCAACTGCTCCAACAAACTTTCTGGCTTGCACATAAAATAGGTCAATTCTATCTCTCTGGCAATTACTATCAATTGCAAACGCACATTTTCCAATTATATCGAGTGAGAGGCTTTGGAAATTGCTGAAATTACCCAATGTTCGAATTTTTGAAAAAAAAATTAAAACTTATTTACTCAAAAATATCCCATTTCTGTCCAGAACTTGATTTTTCCTTCAAAACCTCTAAGAAAATATCAATTTTTGAGACAAGAGTCTCATGCATTGCTTTCATTTTTCCTGTTGAGAAAATCGGAGCAACTGCAGATCGAGTATGCTTCCAGCCAGTTGCATACGTGTTTTGGAGCAGAGATTGGTTCAGCTCTACAATTGATTTTATTGCGTAGGCAGGTAGGCAGGCAGGCACAAGAAAGGCGTTTATGCCTACCATTGAAAAATGTTCAACTTACGATTCATCCCAAAAATGTTAGGAGTCATGCGATCCGAAAAGTTTGAGAAATTCTGTATAAAAATCTCCTTGATATCTTCTTCTTCGGATACTGTGATATGCAATTGTGTACCACAATATAAGCTGAAATTGTTTTTAGAGTAGAATTTCATAACCTTACAGTAACCCTGAAGTAACGCGTTTGCTCTACTAAACTAGCGGGAAAGTTAATCTTGAATAGTGTGACATTATCTTCTTTTTTTACTGGCTCCTTACTGTAAGTAGAAATAGTAAGTAAATTTTTCAAAAACCTACCCAAAAATAGGCCCATATTTTGTATGAAGAGTTGGATGCCATTGTGTAGTGTCATTATAACCAAGCCTCGAAACTCGACTGAAATTTTCAATTCTTTTTTTTTTAATTCAAAAAACTGTTCCCCCACTCTTTAATAATATTCAAATTTCCCTAAAGCCAATTAACTGGTGGTCCAGGTATTCCAATACTCGATCGAAGTTTAAATATTGAATGTCTTCGCCATATAATGTAGCTGATAAATGTAATAATTGTGAAAAATATTGTAGAAATTATCAGAATTGCCATCTTCTGAAAATTCGCTCATTTTTATGGGTCTTAGAACGAAAATCCAGACGAAAAAGTTTACGAATTGCAGTACTCTTTAAAGGCGCACACCTTTTTGCGCTTAACAAACATTTTCGTGTTGAGACCGCAGAAATCGTGAATTTTTGCATTTTTTACAATTTTTCACAGTTTTTATGTGAGAACACCATTTTTATTTGAACTATAGGTACTTAATTGAGGAAAATTTCGTGAAAAATATTATTTTTCTCTCCTGGAGGCGAGAGATATATTTCCAATATCGAATTTCACAAAACCCAGTGCGCTGGGGCGCGCCTGCATTTCTTCACTGCTGATATATCCGGATGCGAGACGGAAATTCATATCCCGTCAATTTTGTGGGCGTGGCTTGAAGAGCTATTTTTTTCGGGGAAAGAAAATCATAGTTGGAACATTGATTTTCTGTGTTTTACATATTAAAGAAAAAAATCGATTTTTTCCCACAACTCTGGTCCCGGCACGAGCAAAACTTTATCAGCTACAGTACCCGCGAATACTGTAGATTTTATTTTTTAAATAACTTTTCTTTTCGTAGTTTTGTTATTTTATTACTTCGAACAATTGTTTTTTATCAAAAATCACTGCAAATTCCGAGAAAAATTGCAAAATTGGCAACAAAAAAATGAAGCTACCGTACTCGCGGTTACTGTAGATGATAAATTTTCGATCGTGTCAAGACCCGAGCTAGCGCAAAATCAACGAATTTAAATAATTTTCGGCATTTTTTAAAGAAAAAACCAATTTCTTATCTCTTTTTCCAAAAGATTCGGCGATAAAAACTTGGGAAAAAGAATAAAAACCAGGAAAAATGGAAAAAATTGATTTTTTCTCCAAAATAAGAAAAGCGAAAATAAAGAAAATTTCTTCGATTATTCGTGATTTAATTGAACATAGGACAGAATTGAAAACCGGTTTTCTACTTTTTCAATTCAATTTTTTCTAATTTTTTTGCGTAAAATTTCAATAAATTTTTTGAATAAAAATAAAATTTCATGGAATAAATCTTGATAAATTTGACATAGATAAACTGTCAATAAGCAAAAAAAATTATAAAAATTGCCGTAAAATACACTTAAAAACAGAACAAAGAAAGAAGAAGAAGAAATGGAAAATTAATCCTGCAGGCAGCCTATCGAATCGACAGCTATGTAAGGTTGAGTTCCTCACTGATACTGTCCAATACCCATTCCATTGTCACCACATCACATTTATACAGATTCTCGATATTTTTTGATTCTTCAATTGCTTTTGAGTGTTTTGAGAAGATTATGTACAGTTTTTCAGGTGACAGATTCTCGTAGCAACTCAGAATTTCTCCTCCGCATTGTTGGACAAGCTCGATTAGTTGCTGAAAACGATAGTTTTTTAGGAGGAATTGATTAAAAAAACAATTTTCTGACTAGTTTTCGGTGTTTTCTTTATAAATTTTCAAAATAAATTGGATTTTTCAGTTTAATTTTTTTAAAAACGTTTTCCTGAAAAACGGCATTCAAAACGTGATAATAAATTTCGAAAGTAGTCTTTTTCCAGTTTAACTGAAAAAATGTGCTGAAAATTTGAGGAACAACTTTTTAATTTTTCTTTCTGTTAACCTATAAGTTATGTAAAAAAAATTTTTAGTTTAATTAAAAAACATCAGATTTAAAACAATAATGTAACAATTCAATTCAAAATAAATTTTCTTCTTAAAGATCAGTTTATTTGAAAAAAAAAGAAGTTTAAACTAAATTGAAATTTAGATTTAATTCAAAAAATATAATGTTTTAATTTTAACTTTTTTTTTGAAAACTTGATAATTTAAAAAATTAAATTATTAATTCAGTTTTTTACTCATTTTATTTTTTTAATAGTAAATTTAGCGTTTTCAAGATTTTTCAAATTCAAAAAAATCCTAAAAAGCTAAAATTTCAGCGAACTTTTTTTTTTTCAGAAAAAAAAACACAATTTTTTGGAAAAAAAAATAATTTCGAAAACTTTTTTTAAACGCCACTTTTTATGCACAAACCTTATAATCAAAATACGGATTCATCGTAAGTTTCCTGAGAATCATGAATCGTCGTCCCGCAAATAATTTTCCATGTTCATCGTTTCTCGATCTGAGCCATCCCATTTCGAAGCCAATTGACGGTGGTATTTTTACAGGAATTGTTGAAGAACATGACGTTATCGTGTAGTCTGCCTGCAAAAAAAAGCATTTTCTTTTTTTTTCATTGTTTCCATGGAAATCATGGGAATTCAGCTGCCCATGCCAAAATTTGAGGAAAAATTATTACTTAAAAAAAATTTCAATTTAATTTAGCAAAAAAAATTTGAAAAGATTATGAAATTTTAAATTTTTTTTTTAATTAAAAAAAAAATCAAAAATCGTAAACTCTAATAATTTTAATAAAATCAGTTTTTTTTAATTAAAAAACCAAACATTTCCATATTTCCAATTAAATATTTTCAGAAAATTCCAATCCAGTTTTAAAATTAAAAATAATTCAAATGCTCTGAAAATTAAAATGCAAAATTTTGTAATAATTCCGAGGAGACCAAAATTTTCAGAAATTTCAAAAAAAAGTTCGCCCATATTTCAGATTATTCTCTATCATTATAAGCGAAACTCCACTGTTTCTACTACACCTAAAGCTGAACTTAACAATTCCGCTTCCCAAAAATGCTCTAATTCCCCCGTGCTCACCCCATATTTCCAACATTTTCCATATTTTTTCCCTGCTCATCCCATATTAAAACCTTTCAATTTCATTTTAAATCTGATCGTTTTTCGAATTATGCACAATCTCAAAAAACACCCAAAATAAATACGGAAATTAAAATGAAACACAAAAATTTAAATAATTTAAATATTACCTCAGACAGTAAAAGACCCGTTGTTATACAATCTACAAGCCATTGACGTCCTACAATAACGCATTTTCGAGCAATTTCATAGAGATATGCTGTGGATTTTTAAGAAATTGAACGGCCTTCTGAAAATTAGTTAAAAATTATTTTGAACTAAAAATCGGTTTTAAATAGGTTCTTCTCGATGAAAAAAATCCAACCTATTTTAAAATGTCGCGCGGAAAATCGAAAAACGAGAATTTTGTTTTTTTCGAATTTCCGATATTTTGAACACACTTAGACTTCACGCGCGCACCTCTCGCCCTTTTGGTGCAGTGGTTAAGCGCACGGTCTTCAGATACAGTCATTGCTGGTTCAAATCTGGATAGTTTCGGTTTTCTTTTACATCGGTAAGTGTCCTGATATAAGCTTTCAATGTGTTTTTTGGATCACGAAATTCTCGTGAGAGCTCTTGTCAGCATAAGCGCAGGTCAGCATAAGCATATTCAAAACGTCAGCATAAGAATATTTCAAAGGTTTCACCATAGGATAGTTGGCAATGAGATTTTGCAATAAAATGTGTATAACTGAAATGTTGTTGGCAATAGTGTCAAAAACATTTGGTTTTTTTAGGTTTCAATGTTTTTTTTTCGATTTATGAAAAAAAATCCAAAGGGTACCCCTTACAAAAATTTTCTAAATTTTGTTTTGAAAACTTTTCAAAATTTGATCAGATGTTATAGAAAAATGCAATGTTTGTTGTTTATCTAGTTTAGATGTTCTGAACGCGAATTCAGACTAAAACCTGAGGTATAGTAGAACCTCAAAATTCAAAAAACGCACTCACTTCGGATGCTGATATCTCAGTGTAATAATTTCTTATGACAAAGTGATCAACTACAAAGTTGTTTATCTTAATATAAAGTACAATTTTGCAGTTAATCGTTTTTTATCAAAAAATTGGTTGGATGAGATATGAACAGAAAAAGAAGAAGAAAATACAATCATGAAGGTGCCGAACTTTACACAACTTTATCTCGACCAGCAATTTTTTTGATGAAAAACAATCAACTACAAAGTTGTACTTTAGATTAAGATAAACAACTTTGTAGTTGATCACTTTGTCATAAAAAAATTTCCCACGGAGATATCAGCATCCGAAGTGACTGCGTTTTTTGAGCTTAGGGATTCTACTATACCTCAGGTTTTCGTCTGCAATAGTGTGCAGAACATCCAAACTAGACAAAACCACAAACATTGCATTTTTCTATAATCTCTGATCAAAAATATTCAATCAATTCTCACCGATGTCCCCTTTGAACAGGTATCCCATTGGAACCTGTGTATGTTTGTACAGATGCCCCCTCTGAACGGATGCCCCATTTGAACGGATGCCCCCTACGAACAAATGCCCCCTTTGACCTAATGTCCCCTTTGACCTAGTGCCCCCTTAGAACGCGATGCCCCCTCTCTCGATGCCCCCTGGGAGCATAGGCCGTTTGAGGCAAACATTTTATAATTTTATAGCAATAAAAAAATTTGAGATTCCTTTATTGATTGGTTGTAACAAAAAAAATCACAAAAAAGTACAAAAAATCGCAATTTTTATCTCATTATTCGAGTTTCTCGGCTCAAGAATTATTGAGAGATCTCCAAAAGTAGGGATTTGCCTGGAATCGCCGTGAAAATGAGTTGTACCACGATTGGAACGCCGACACCGGGATGTATTCGAGAGAACCTGGAAAAATGGGGAAATTGGTTTAAAATTAAGGAAAAATAGCTGAATTTTGACGGAAATCGGCTAAAAAATGGTTGAAATTTGGCAGAAATTCTGCTAAATAGTTCAGAAAAATAGTGAAAATATCTCTTGGAGATTGCTGGTATTTTTAGAAAAAATGTACAAATTTAGCTGAGAATCGACCGAATTTTCTATAGATTTACAGCCAAATTTCAGCTATTTTCTGCTTAGTCTGACTGTTTTCAAGAGAAATTTCTCTATTTTTGACATTTTTGCAGCAAAACTTCAAATTTTGGAATAAAAGTTAACAAAAAAGGTCAAATTCTGTAGGTGGCCTAGAAAATCTTAGGCCATCCGGAGAATTTTCGTGATTTTTAGAGAAAAATTAATATAATTTGGCTAAAATGGTAGAAAATTTGAGAAAACTGGATGCATGTTGGCGGAAAACTCACTGAAATTTCCCGAAAAATGCACAAATTTGGCGGAAAATTTTTAGAAAAATAGTGGATTTTCAGCCAAATTTCAGACAAAATTTGGAGGAAAATTCGACGAAATTGCTTCGAATAAATCACTGAAAATAGAACAAAAAATTGCAGAATTTATGGCAAAAAATTTTCTAGAAATTCTGAGAAAAATTTCCAAAATTGGCTGAAATATCTGGAAAAACCTTCAACTTTTTAGCTTTTTCTCGGTTTTTATGCAGAAAATCCTCCAAAAATTCGAAAAACCGGTAATTTCAATGATTTTCAGCGAAATTTTTAGTTTTTTCTATTGAAAAATCTTCCAAAAATCCAAAAAAAAAGCTGCTTACCACCAGAGGGATTAGGAAGACGAACTGAGAAGGATTCGGTGTGGTTGATAAGATTTCTTATCATTTTTTCCGCGAATTCCACCAGTGTCGACTGCAATGATTTTTTACTTTTTTACCGAAAGAGGATGATCCAATAATTGTTGGATTTTTTACGATTTTTCTAGGGGAACTTGATTTTTTTTAGATAAAAATTCGCTTTCAGGATTTTTCCGAAAAATTCGAATCAAAAGAGGTTTTTTACCAATTTTCTTGATTTTGTTAAGGGAAAATTGATTTCTTTTTAAAAAAAAACTTTCATAAAAAATTAAATTTTTAAGAGTTATTTTTTACTTTTTTCGGAGTTTTTTGGCGAAAAAAAAACCGACTTTCAATTAAAAAATGTTATTTGATTTTTTAAAATAAAAATTCCAGCATTCTCGATTTTTTTTTCAGAAAAAATGAGGTTTTTTGCTTCTTTTTTTTTGAGTATTTTGGGTTTTTCACGAAAAACACAGTTTTTACCGAAAAATTTCATTTTTTTTGTTGCGAAATTATTGAATTTTTACTATTTTTCCAGAGATTGGAAGTTTTTGGTTTTTTTTTTTCAAAAAAATCAGTTTTGGTGGGAATTTGAATTTTGTTTTCCAATTTTCTTGATTTTTCTACGAAAAAGGATTTTATCAAAATTTTCATGAATAATTCTTTTTTTTTTTGATAAAATTTGGGAAATTTCAGTTTTTTAACAAATTTGTGTTAAAAAACCAAATTGGGTAGTATTTTACCGTTTTTTTAAATTTTTTAGAAAAATTTAATTTTTAAAACGATTTTCAAGTTTTTCGAATAATTTCAGAGCGAAAGTTAGTTCAAATTCGTATTTTTTTTGATTTTTCATTGAAAAAGTAGGCAAAAATCGCATTTTTCCAGCTTTTCAGGCCATTTTCCATGATTTTTCAGGGTTTTAAGTATTTTTTTCAAGATTTTTCACCTGCTGGCTAGCCTGTGTCCCATCAGCTGCCTGCCGTCCAGTGATATCAGATAAACTTTCAGCATTAATTCCAATTTGAGCTGATCCACTGGAATATAGTTGCATTTGATTGTCAAATTGGGAAAACGAGTGAGAAGCGTCGGATTTGTGGAGCTGAAAAATGGAAAAATTGTGATTTTCAGCCGAAAAATTTGGATCTCTAAGGCTGAAATTCAGATTTTCTGTGAAATTTTAATGTTGTTAGCTCGAAAACTAAATTTTTCTGGAAAATTATGACAATTTGGAGCTAAAAACTGGATTTTTAAGGGAAAAAAAAGATCAATTTTTGAGAATTTGAAACTTAAAACTGGGTTTTGTTGAGATTTTTCTTCAAAAATTAAGCTATGTGAAAAACCAGTTGAGATTCTTTTTTTTGGTGAAAAATGCGAAATTGAGAGTATTTCTAAGTTTTTAAATAAAAAAAATCGACAGAGAAACATCGAAATTTCGGTGGTTTTCTTTCATTTTTCCATCAAAAATGCACACCTGAGCAACTTTATAAATCGCGCTGGGCTTCTCGTTGCAAATAAATCCCAAATAATGCCAATTTCCGCCGTCTTGGGTGGGCCATCTGATGTAAACTGAAATAAATTGGGTTTTTTTGGGCGGAAAATTCTGAAAATGATCACCAGAGCCACCAATTCCGTCCGGAAACGGTTGAGCTCCGGTAAGGAAGACCACCACGTGGTTTATCGCGTCAGCGTTTACAATTTCGCAGGTGAACTCCGTATCGGAGACCGGCACCACTTCGATCGGCGTCCTCCCTGAGACAATGACTCCAAAAATTCCAGACATTTTTAGTTTTTACTCTGAAAATATATCAATTTCTCAGCTCGCTGTCGTCCAGATCCAGATAAACATTTTTGTAAAGTTGAGACTTTTTTATTATTTTGGTTAAAAACAGCTTGAAAATTAAGCCAATTTGGTGTCAAACTCTGCATTCATTCTCTAGTTGAATGGATGTCAACTGTGCGAATTTAGAAATAAATTATATAAAAAAGACAGGGTAAAAAATTGAATAATAAACGAAACTTTCTGGAGAAAGGCAACAAGAAAAAGTACAGAAGATTTTGATGAGATAGCAGAGCAAAAATGGTTGAGAAGATCGATACAGAGGAGAGAGCACGGGAAGCTCAGACACGTTGGACACTTAGAGGGGCTTAAGGAATTAATTTAATAGTTTCTGTTTCCTCCTTGAGCATGAGCCCACTGCTGAGCACCGGATTGACCTCCCCAGCCGCCTTGCTGCTGGCCTTGGCCTCCCCAGCCACCGCCGCCGCCTCCTTGTTGAGGACCTCCCCAGCCTCCTTGCTGCTGTTGCTGTGGTCCTCCCCATCCGCCTTGACCGCCGCCGCCTTGCTGTCCCCAGCCACCACCTCCTTGCTGCTGTTGTGGGCCTCCCCATCCGCCTTGACCGCCGCCTCCTTGCTGTCCCCAGCCACCGCCGTAATCTGAAAGTTAATAATATTAGAATCGAGAATTCACAAGCCAGAATCCAACTACCTCCGCCATATCCTCCTTGGCCGCCACCTCCTGGTCCACCATATGCTCCTGGACCGCCGCGTTGAGCTGGTCCTCCCCAGCCGCCGCCGCCACCACCACCGCCATTGTAACCGCCACGCTGTCCATCGCGAGATCTTCCGCCACGGGTTTCACGATCGCGGTTCATCTGAGCCTTGCTCATCTCGTCCTTGGAGAGTCCTTTGCGCACGTCACATCTGTGTCCGTTGACCATATGGGATTTTTGAAGAACGCATTGATCCACAGAGTCATGATCATCGAAGGTGACGAATCCGAAGCCTCTTGGCTTTTGGGTGGCTTTGTCGAGAATAATCTCGGATTTGGTGACGGTTCCATACTTTGTGAAATACTCGGTGAGCATGTCCTCGGTGTGATCCTCACGAACTCCGCTGACGTACAGGCGTTTGGTGGAGACATTCGACTCGGAGCGGTTCTTATCATCACGTGGCACGGCACGCTTCGGGTCCACGGTCTTTCCGTCGATGATGTGCGGGCGTTGTTTCATGGCAGCATCGACTTCAGTTTTGCCAGAGAAGGTGACAAATCCGAATCCGCGGGATCTCTTGGTAGTTGGATCTCTCATGACGATGATATCAGTGATTTCTCCGAATTGTGAGTAGAACTCTCGCATCAGGTCATCGGTGGTGTTTGACGTGAGTCCTCCAACGAAAATCTTTCGAAGGTTCTCTGGCTCGAGCGAGGCATCTCCGCTTCCATTCTGAAAATAAAATCGATAATTAAATGATCGGGACCCAAATCAGGTGGCCTACACCCTAAAAGCAAGTGAACAAACGTAACCTCAGCCTTGATTTCCACGTCCGTCATGATCTAGTTCTTAGTAGTCGATCGGATTGTGCTAACAAGTAGTTCTTAGCTTATGAAGTAGGAAATAGACAGGCTAGTTTCACGGTGTAACTACCTATCGAACGCTATTACTCACAAAGAGTGACAGAGGTGTTGATCACTGAAATAGGTACAAGTTAGAGTAAAGATAAATCTAAAAATAGATTATTAAGTTAAATATAGACGCCATGCACGAGTAGACTATTCGTGGAAAATAACAAATCGATAAATATCTGAGAAATAAGACTATTTTAGCGAGTTTTATTCGTATTTAATCAAAGATTACGGATAAATTCGAGCTAAAACTACACAACAATTAGATTATCTGAATTAAAATGAAGAATTACGCGAAAACAGTGCGCGGAAAACCTGTAAAACATACCTTTTTGTGACGAAAACCGAGAGAGAATGCTCTCGAAAACCACAGAGAAAAGGGTTACACGCGACGCGCCGCATTCCTAACCGCGTCGCGTCGCGTCTGTTCGCGGCGAGACCCGAGTCGATAAATGTGTGTGCCTTTAAGAAAAAAAGGAGGGAAACTTTATTTTTTGAATTTAGTTAAATTTTTACAAATTAAAAAAATAACTTTTAAAAAGTATTTTCAATACCAAATTCCAATTTTGGAATTTTTGTTTAAAAAACGTTAAAATTCTTCTACAAATTTTAAGAAAAATATTTCTACAAATTTTTATGAAAATCAACTAGTTTATAATGGCTTTTCGGATTTTTCACAAGGAAGATGAACATTTTGATTTCTTTGACATTTTTTCACGAAAAAAACGTTCAAATAATCTTTGAATCCTTTATTTTTCTCGAAATTCTCACGATTTCTTATGAAAAATAATGTTTTAATTTATAATTAATGTGGTACTGTAGGGATACTGTTGGTTTACTGTAGTTTAGGAAAAATGTAGTTCTTAGCTGTTGAAGAGATATATTGGGCTGGGAGTTGGGCGAGGAAAAATAATGTCAAGGTACATACAGTAGTGGGATAATGCAGGATTACGGTAGGACTACTGTAATTTGGAAATTTTTTATACCATGTGATTTTTCTGAAACAGAAGCATCCCAGCGCTGCGCAGAAAAAAGAGATATTCATACCTGTTTTAGGTTTATAAAAATATTATACTGGTAAGACTAGGGCTGTCATATTTGGCGTCCGGTCGTCCGGTTTTGACAGGTTATCAATAGACTTTAATAATTTTCCAAAATTTTCAAACATCTAAAACCAGACGCACAAGGTTCTGACGCCGGACGTCCGATATGCCAGCCGTAGGTAAGACTGGTTAAATATGAAACAACGATTTACTTAAGTAACAGAAAAAGGTTTGATAGACATGTAAACGTATTAGAGCAACCATTGAAACTTCACCATCCATCTTGCCTTTGACGTATACGCTCGTGGATTGGCCGTTCGTCTCTACGACGTGGTGGATTAGCTCCCTTGTGCTTGTGGATTTCAAGCTTGTTTTTTGTTATATTGATCACAAAACTGGAATCAGTTCCCACCGGTCTGAACTCTCTTCCTCTATAAATTAATAGGTGATTCGGCGTAAAGACGTTCTCAATGGCTTCTTTTTCAAGTAGTTGAACATCGATAGTTGCTGACTCGAAGCTGGGCGATCTGAGGAGAATCTGGAATATAGAATACATTACAAAACGCTACTTTAACTACCAACTCACATCTCTTATCTGAACAGCATCATCGATTGATAGAGTCTGAAGACCGATGGAGAACTGGTCAAAGTGGAAAAATCTTTGAATAGGAATGTTCATTCTACCACCAATGCACAGAAAATGTTTCGCTTGCTTCCACTGCTCGAGATTTGCAATTTCTTCACTCATCTCCTGGCTAGCTGAGCAATAACAAGAATACATGCGGATTTTCTCGAGATAACCTGGGCGAAAGTACTTCACCATCGAAATATTGTCCACAAAGTCGATTCCAGTCACTTCAAGCACCTTCGCATGTGGTAAGTTCATAGCCTTGAAGCAGTCATCCACAGATTGCATATTCTCTTTCCCAGATAACCCAACCAGTCCATATGTGTTATCAAAACTGAACTTTCTTAGTCTAAGTTTCGGCATGCCCATCACGTCGGATAGCTCACCGAAGGCTGCCCTCATCAGCCTGTTACTACCAGTGACTTCTTGCCAGGCAGCCAGGTTTTCTAGATTCAATTCTCTATATCCGGTAAAAACTACACTACGGACTGGCAGAACTGAGTAAATGAATTTTCTCAATGCCTGGATCCATCAAATCGATGGTTTGGCGAAAGAGTGGTGACACATGGCGAGCGACTATGCTGAAATTGTAAATTTAGAATGCCATAGATTTTTTTTTGTTAGGCACATACAACTGACAATCTCTTGAACAACACTATATGAATACGACTTTTCTGGTTTTGGTCTGAAAAGAAATTCAGGTATAATTAAAAATGATTTGTGGTTAAACTTACAATTGTAGCATCCATTCTTGCTGGAAATTTGAGGGAGTCAATGAGAAATGAAAGATCTGATTCAAATACATGTGTTAATACAATATAGGATCGATTTATTAGCTACCTTGTTGGTCTTCTCACAAAACCGATCAATATCATGCTCCAGGCCTGACAATTGCCCCTTTCACACGGAAGGGCAGTTTCCCAGCCCTCGAAACGAGAAGATCTAGCCCAGGTCCCTGATATTTGCATTTTTGAACCTCTGGTACCATTTCTGAGGTTTTACATTTTGAGGCCGTGATGCATCTAGAAGGAGTTAGAAGTAGAAGGAAACCTTGAGAAACAGTTTCATGCTTTGAAGAGTCCTAAAAATTGCTTTAAAATTTGAAAACTTTTGCACCAAAGCTTGTCTCCTTATCATCCAGGTTATGCTTGATGTTTGGTGGACACTGATGCACCACAATTGCCGAGCCGTGCAGAACACCTCTCCAACCAAAACACCACTTCCCACGGTTCATACTCCTGTTCTCATGTTTAATAGAACTCCAGCATCACCAGGAACCAATTCTATTCTATAAAAGCCGAGTTACAGCTATTTTTCTGGCATAAATTCCAACATGAAGCTGTGTTTTGTACTTTTTGTCTTATTCGGTGCTGTTCTAGTGTCCCAAGCAAGGAAACACGTAAGAAATTAACATTTTCTGACAGTTTTCTGCAAACTTTTACCAAAATTTTTAGACAATTTCACTACAATTTTTTCCAGAATTGTCTAAAATTCGGAAATTTTTTCGGCATGTTTTTAGGCGAATTTTTCCTAAAAAACCTAGATTTTCAGTTCCTCGCCGACCCTGAACCACGTTCAACTCTTGCTGCTCCGACCCCAACCCCAGCTGCTCCAGAACTCCGTTCAACTCTGTCTGCTCCAACTCCAACACCGGCTCCATCTGGCTCTTCTGGCTTTTCATTTGGCTCAATTGCCAAATTAATGGAAGAATTCATGGAAAAAGTGTTTAATTTTGGAAAATCGGAGGCATTGAAGATGGGCTCAGCTCCTACGCCTGCTCCGAAGAATTGAATTTCATTTTTTACGGAATAAAATTTTTAAACGTCATTTTCTAGGTTAAAATATAGATACTCAGATCTGTAAAAACCAGAGCTTTCAAAAAAGTATACCTAATAAGACTATGCTAGGTCCCGCCACGAAATGGAGGTACTGTAGTTTTCGTGGCGGGACACACTTTTTTTTAAATCCAAGCAAAGTGTAGCTTGAATATACTTTTCTGAAAGCTCTCAACAAGCTTAACACAGTTTTATGTTTAAATTTTGAAAAAAAAAATCAAAATTTCTAACAAAATTCGAAAAAAAAAACCTCTAGTTTTGAACTTGAACCCCTTTATCGTGGCGGGACCCATAATTTCAGAATTTTCAAAACAATTTAATTTGATTTCTGTATTCAGCTTGTCTTGTCAATAGCTTGAACTTAAGTATAATCATGCCATTTTTTACTAGAATGAGGTCCCGCCACGAAAAAAAAATTCCGGGTTTCTGTAGTGTTCGTGGTGGGACCAAATTTGCTCTAAATTTATACATGATTATACTTTTCTGAAAGCTCTCAACAAGCTAAATCTGAAAATCATATTTAAAATTGCAAATTAAATAATTATTTATTAGAAAATCATAAAAACATTTGGGTAACTTTTAAAAATGCAAAAATCATATAAAACAGACCCAGACGGCTAATTTTTGAAAGATCGGGAAACAAATGTCAAAAAAAAATGCAAAAGGGTTTGTGTGCCATTGGATGTGAGATTTTTTTCAAAAAAAAAGTAAGTGAACAGATATGAGAAAAAACTGGGAAATTTCGGAAAAGTTCAGACAATTCTAGACAATTTTCAGGCCCAAATTCCGTCAGCATCGTCGTGATCTACCTGTGGCGGGTGCTGAGAGTGTTGTGGAATGCCAATGGTACCGGGAATCACTGGAGCCGGTAACGGGGCTCCTGGAATCACACTGGCCATCGCGTTCATCGATATTACAGGGTCCGGGTGGGAGACCAGAACGCGTCTGGAAAAATAATTTCAGTGGTTTTAAGGTAAAAGTTTGAATTTGGCTCTCTGAGAGCTTTGATTTAAGTATACTCACGACTAGGTTCGAAAAAAGTTGGGTCCCACCACGAAAACTACAGTAACCCAGTATGCTTTCACGGTGGGACCGAAATTGAAGCAAGCCTAGTCATGATTATACTTTTTTGAAAGCTATTGGCAAGCCAAATCCAGAGATGACATTTAATTGTTAAACGCTTCGAAATTTGGGTCTCGTCACAAAAACCGAAGTGGTTGTTCAATTTTTCGATATTTTTGTGTTAAATATCAAGATTAAATGTTCTTTGATGCAAAATACAAGTTCAGCTCGGAAAGAGGATCGCACTGATTTAAGTATAATCATGCCATACATCACTCAGATTTGAAGAAATTGGGTCTCACTATGAAAACCTTCCCAGGTTACTGTAGTATTCGTGGCGGGACCCAACATTCTGCGAAAACTAGTCTTAATTTTTCTTTTTAAAAGCTCTCAAAAAGCTTAACACAGAATCAAGCTTGAAAATTAGAAAAAAGTTAACATTTCCAACGAAATTTAAAAGAAAGCGTTTAGTTTCTACCAAAAACCCCTTTTCGTGGCGGGACCCTGAATTTCAAAAATTTTCAGACAAATTAATGTTATTCCTGTGTTCAGCTTGTCAATAACTTTAATTGAGGTATAATCATAACATACTTTACTAGAAACAGACTATTATTATATTGGTGTTCAGCTTGTTGATAGCTTCAATTTAAATATAATAATATTATACTTTACTAGAATATGGTCCCGCCACGAGCTAACATTCCCGGGTTACTGTAGTTTTCGTGGCGGGACCGAACTTTTCTTGAAAACTTGGTATGATTATACTTTTTTTAAAGTTCTCGACGAGCCAAATTCACGTTTTTAAAGGTGGTGTAGTCGAATTTTTTTATTGCTTTATTAGACTCAGAATTGTCTGAAAACACCGAATTTCATGATGAAACTTCTTGGAAACTATTCAAAATAAAGTTATGGCCTCTTGAAAAATGGCCTAAAATTAGTGAAAATTTTAAATTTGAAAGTCAAATTTTTTTCACCAATTCTCTTCGTCCATCAACTTTTAAATACCATAATAAAGCTGAAAACGCAAGATAATTGACCATTATACCCAAAATTAGACGACAATTTCAAAAAAAAATTGTTTCCAGCCGCCGCGGCAATGATAAGTTGGTCAAATTTCAAATTTTCACTAATTTTAGGCCACTTTTCATGAGGCCATAACTTTTTTTTTGGAAAGTTTTCAAGAAGTTTCATCATGAAATTCGGTGTTTTCAGACAATTCTGAGTCTAATAAAGCAATAAAAAAATTCGACTACACCACCTTTAAAAATTTTCGCAAAAAAAGTTACCGCTCATTTTCCTGCTTCAACTTCCGAATCAACGCGTCCTTATGCCTCCGGATCGTCTCAATTTCGTCACGAGGCCCACGTGATTTTTCGAGAAGCGCCAGGTGGGTATCTTTTTCAGAAATTGCAGCTAGCAAGGCTTCTTGTCTGAAAAATTGGGTTGTTTAAGAAAATTTCGAAATACTCCAGGAAAAAAATGCTCACTTTAGCTGGAAAAGTTGCTCCAAATGCTGGCGACGCTCAGTTTCGATGGCTCTGATTATTTGATCCCGATCGCCAGTTTCAGACGGGTTTTGCTTGGTGCGACGGAGTTCGGTGATCTGAAAATTTGAGAAAAATGTTAAAAATTTGTTTTTTAAAAATAATTATGTTCAGTTTTTTTTGGGCTTCGTGGCGAGACCCTATTCTAGCAAAGTATGTCATTATTATACTGAAATTTGAGCTACTAACAACCTGAACACAAAAATAACATTCATTTGGTTGAAAAATTATAAAATTCAGGGTCCCGCCACGAAAATGGGGTTTAGTTCAAAACGAGACTTTTTTTGAAATTTTGTGAGAAATTTTTATTTTTTACAAATTTCAAGCTTGAAACTGTGTTGAGCTTGTTGAGAGCTTCCAGAAAAGTATAATCATGTTATACTTTGCTTGCATTCGAAAAAAGTTGGTTCTCATCGCGAAAACTACAGTAACCCAGTTTTCGTTGCGAGACCCAAACTTTCTCAAATTTGAGAAAAGTAGGTCATACTTATACATAAATGAAAACTCTCAGCAAGATAACTTCAAAAATTCCCAAAATAATCTAAAAATCCGAAAATTTTGAAGAAAAACATTTTTTTTTCTGGTGAAATTTCAATATTTTATGAGTTATTCATATTTGCAATAATTTTGGCGTTCTGAAAGCTTCAATTAAAATAAAATCCATACTTCACTCAAATTTGAAGAAATTTGGGTCACGCCGCTAAAACTATAGTAACCCGAAAAAGGTTTTCGTGGCGAGACCCAACTTTTTAAAATTCAAGCAAAGATTATACTGAAATCAAAGTATTCAGCAAGCTAATTACGAATTTTCACAACTTTGCTATTGAAAATGAAAAAAATCACCTCTTTTCTAGCCTCATTCAACTGAGAGGAGACCTGCTGTAAGTGATGCTTCTGCTGCGACAAATGAACTTCCCGTTCAGCCGTAATCGATACCGACTCCCTGAGAGCCTCTTCCAGCTCCTCAATTCTTTTGTGCATATTATTCTGAGCACTCGTGCTTCTGGTCAAAGTTCCCGGTGCACTAGGCGCAGAGGTGGTGCCGGCTCTCGGCGTGTCGTCACGTTTGAGCTGCTTGCATTGGGCTGTCAAGGTTAGATTCTCCTTTTCCAGAGAGTGCACCATTTTGAGCAGCTTCTCAACTTCATTTCTTGCTCCTTCAACGTCTCGTCTCAGCTCATCGGTACCCTTGTCAACCATTGCGTCGTCCAAACTGCAAAATTTGAAAATGAAGTTTTGGGAAAACTATTTTGGAACTTCCAATTTGAAAGTAAAGTATTCTGGTAGATCTTCAAATTTTATAGCCACGTTGTTAACTTGGCTCAAAGATGACGTGCATGTTTTCTGTCAATTTTTAGATGGGAAACAAATACTTCGAAAAAATCAACGCGTTGCAGTCGCGTCGCGGTTCGACCTAAAACTTCAAAAGCACATAACTCGGCTCCCTGCTAACCAAATTTTCTGAAAATTTCACAGAAAACTCACCGCTTCTTTGCTTGCACAAGATCCCGATTCATATCTCCAATCTTCTCATTTTGCGACTCCAGAAGTATATCCCTATCCGACAACTCCTTCTGCAAGTTCTCAATGGTCGCCTTCAACTGTGTCATCTCATTCTGATAGGTCTTCTGTTGCTCCATCGCATCCTTCTCCGCATTTCTCCGCACTTGATCAATGTGCTCGGCGAGCCGCTGTCTCTCTCGTTCTCCTTGCTCAATTTTCTCGGTCATCTCCTTCTCCTTCACCACATCCGGGTGGCTTAGCAGGCGGATCTTAGCCCGATCGAGTTCTTGCTCCTTTTCCCGAACTGTTGTTTCAAGGCTGTCAACTCTGCCGATCAATTGAGAAGTTTTCATCTCGGTCTGCCTGATCAACTCGCCCTTATCCGACACATCAGCCTTGCTGGAACTTAGATCTCTCTCCAGTGCAGCCACACGCTCGTCTTTCTGCTCCAACTGCTTATTCTTACTATCCAGCTTCTGCCTTAACGCATCCACATCACCCTGTAGCAAAGTGTTATGTTGCTCTCGATTTGTCAGCTGATCCTTCAACAACTGAAGATGACCTCTCATCTCATTCGCAGTCTCCTCAGCGGTCTGCATTCTTGTCTGACACCCGAAGAGCTCCTGCTTCTTCTCCGCGAGCTCCACCTCACTTCGATCCATTTTCATGCGCATCGTCGCCATCTCATGACCGGACAGGTTCTTATCAGTAAAATCTCTTGGCTGATTACTCCTTCCCATCCGCTGCCTCATCAGTTCCTCCTCCAACTCCACGATCCTCGCCTGCTTTTCATCGATCCTCCGAAGCGCGTTTTCGATAGCTTGCCGGCCTGATGGATCCTGACTTGCCATCATAGATTGCGTCTCCTTGGTTGTTAGAAGATCCTGAAGCCTCATAATAGTATCCTCTAGCTCTCGAATCCGTCCGTCCATGCCACCGGAGCCGGATTCTAAAGCTGTGGTGAGTTGGCGAATGCGTTCGTCGCGTTCTCGGAGTTCCATTCGGAGTTGTAGCGCTGAAAGAATGAAGACTGTGTAAGAGATTCCTAGGCCAGGTGGCCCTAACCATAAGGAAACCTACAAAAACATGGGTACCCTAGAGCCTTACAGATTTAATCGGTAAGGGGTAAAGCACAGCCAAGGCTTACTTGACGGTAGCCTAAAAAGTCCATGACCCTGGTAGCAGAGGATTTTATGTTTTTAGGATCTTAAGGGCGTTGTTCTGCTTCTAAGGTGTTGGTTTCATTCGAACCAAGATCTTGACCTTTTCAGAAACATTGAACTCCTGGGACCCTTTTGTTTTAACTTGTCATCCGCTTGGGGTTAACAAGCGTTTAAATTAACTTAATTTAATTGCAGGCTTTGAAGCTTATTTTAAAAAAAACACCTAAATTACCTTCGCTAGAACCTAGGCCGTAGTCATTACCGCCACCTCCTCCCGACTGAACCATCCTCTCCAGCTGCGCTATCCGAGTGGCTTCATCACGCCGCATTTGCCTCTCCCTCTGGAACAATTTCACATAGCTAATCATACACTACGGTAGCTCTATTACCTTTAACTCGGGACTCCAAAACGTTTTGATACTATTCATAGTCTGATTTAGCTTCTCCATCATTGTGTCGTATTCGACTTTCAGCTGCTCGTACTCTCTCGCGATGTTCAGGCCACTTCCAGTGCCGGTGGGGATTCGGGATATGCCTGGTTGCATTAGGTCGTAGTCTTGGACTGATGTGGTGGCCATGCTGAAATATTGGAAAATTGAGGAAAAAAGTCTTCCGCGTGTAATATTACACAAGTTTCTACCGATGCTCTGGCCCTGGGTGTTGCCCTTCAAACGCTATAACTTTTTAGCTATTAAACATTTAAAAAAACATAAAAATTTGTTGTAAACTGGAAACATGCTCAAAATTAAAAACTGCACAGTTTCCATGTTGACTACATTTTTGTATCTATTCTTACCTAGGAGATAAGAGGGATTGAAGACCATCGTATCATCCCAGGTAGGCAAGGCAAGTGAAAAGGCAGAGGCTGTTTCGGATCTAACTTTATTGCCTTTAACGATACGAGTTTTTGTCAACTAACAAAATGCTCAAAATTAAAAACAGCATAATTTGTTAGTGGAAAATTTTTTTGTACCTCTAACCTCCTCGACGATATAACAGTTCAAAGTAAAATTACATAATATTATTTGAATCTCCAGAGCTCCCCCACCCCACTTAAAATTCATCTGTTTTGAGCCCCCAATTTTTTTTCGGAAGAGAACGTCAGCAGCAGTCAATGTGTGCAAAAAAATATATATATATACATGCATATTATACTCCCATGAGAGATGAGGAGCAGCAAAAACCCGCAAATTCTTTAAAAATTGGAGGAAATTCAACTGAAAGAACAAAAACTAAAAAATGTTGGTTTTCGGAGGGTCCACCAGCACCACCCCCCCCCCCCCCGCAAATTAAATTAGGTTAGGGTGGGGTCTTGGAGCCGTAGATTTGTGTCGTTTGTGGTGTGTTAACTGGAGGGGGAGGAAGAAACGGTATAGGAAGAAAGGTAAAAGCCCTAATGGATGATTTAGAAGACGGCAGGGTCCTGTCCGACAAGCACTATAGAAACTGGGATCTAGTTTAGGCGGCAACCAAGTCAGGAAATTGACAACGCCACTGGCTTCTGATGGGCAACCAATACAAATTAGACAACACTAAAGGCTCTTAGGATCCTGGCATCCCTAATGACAAGCACACTGACTACTTTTTGTCTACCAGGCAGCCTTACCGACAACCCGGCGACTTTAGAAGCTGTCGACCTCCCCGAATACCCGGCACCCCTAACTAACCTATTATTATGCTGCCAGAACGCATTCTGCGTGGGAATCGGATTCGATAACGCCAGCGATTGCCCACGCTGGAACTGTGTTGGGTGGTGATGTGGTGGATGGTGATGTTGACTTGTGGATATCTCCAATGGAAGGTATGATGGCTGATGTAGAGGTTTCGGTGGAGACGGCTGGAGCATCATATCGTAGTCTAGGGAGTCTTTGTAGGCGTCCAGGACACCAAGGCCGTCCATCGAGCGGTGTTGCCTGGAATTGGATGGTTCTTAGGTAGGCCTCGAGAGTAGTTGGTCTTCGAGGGGCAGGCTGTAGGCCCGTTGGGAGACAGAAAATTTGTGCTTGGTCTTAAATTTTCCTCAGTTTATCCCTAAAAAAGCTACTCACCGTTGCAGTGGGCGCCTCGACGCGGCGGATATGGATGTATGGGGTGGGACTGATGGATAATTCATCGGGTTTCGGCCACTGGAATTCATCACCGATGTTCGGCTGCTGTATGGTGCGGGACCTGAAACGAAAAATTGGAAAATTCTTTTTGGAGCGCACTTGTTGTAGAATTTTTCAAAAAGGTTGTGCCAAATTTAACGAAACGCTTCAACTCTTTTTGCATTAGAGCGCCCTTACATTTTGCGATTGGCGGGAAATTTGAAATGTTCTTTCCAAATTTTTATCAACACACTTTTTTTTTCAAGAGATTGCACATTTTTAGCAAAAACCTCCTCGGTTAAACATTGGAGCACACTGAAATTTGGAATTTTAACAAGCTTTGCAAAAATTGGCATAACTCTGCGAGTTTTGGAGATATGAGAAAGTTATCAACTAACAAACTGTGTGAAATTTTGTGATCTACAATTAGTTAGTCATAAATTTTTTAATAGAGTTTTCAGTTTTTGAGATATTCATGCTTTTCTGGCGAAAAAAAAATCAAAAAAAATTTTTTTTGAGCGAAATTTGTTTAATTTGCAAAAATTTGCAATCTTCTAAAAACTCACCAGGTGCCATATTGTACTGCTCCGGGTAGTTTGATGGTCCGGGTACGTGTTCGTTGTAGGACCACTCGGCGTCCAAGCCGTTACCGTACCACCCGCCGCCGCCTCGATCCAGTTTTTGACTGAAATTTTGAAGTTTTTGAGAATTGAGGAGAAGAGAAAAAAGTTAGGAGAAAAATTATATTAAAACAATATGAGGAAATATTGGTTAAATTTGGAAATTTTGAAAAAAAAACAACTTTCAATTTTTATTTTTCGAAATTTATTCTCAAAATATACTCAAATTTCCCGCTAAACTTTTCACTCCTAATTTCAGAATACAAATTTTCCACTATCAATAACCCAAAAACCAAAAAAAATCGTTCAAAAAGTCCGGCCGGAAGCAGCAAATGTCTTGTGTAAGTCAATGTATGCGCGGGGTGCGCGGAGAGGAGAGAAAGAGCCAAAAAGCAAGAGAGCCGAGAGATAAAGAGACGAAGAAGAGACCTAGATGGTTTGACAAACAGGGAGAAGGAATGAGAGAGTAAGAGGAGTTAGAGAAAGGAAGGGGAGGCGGATTGCGCGCGGATAAGCATGAAGAAAACAGAGGAGAGGGGAGGGGGACTGTAGTGGCGGAGTCTTGGTTAAATTTTTGAATAATAATTTCCCCAATTAACAGAATATGTTTATTCTTAATTTGTACGGAAAAATCCAGAAAAGTTTCGGTACCGCCTCAGAAAACTGAGTATAACTTCAAAACTAAAACGGCTAACAAAAACATTTTAACTAACAAACTGTTAAGCACAAAATTTCGCACATTTTGTCTGTTGGAACCTTTTTGGTAGCTATTACCATTCTAGAGATATAGGGGTTCAAAGTTGAGGAGTGCAAAGTGTGTGGAGGAGGGGGAGACGCAGGTTGTCTCGTCGACTGCGTCTCACCCTCCACCACGCTCTCACCGCACTATGCTCTAAAATGCGTGTATCTCTGGAACGGTTAAAGATAGTAAAGTGAGAAATTTGGTTTTCTATTCGAAAAACATTTTTTTCGATTTTTTTAAATTATTATTCAGCAATCTTACATATGTTTTCTTAAATTTTCCATACTAGAAAACTTTAAAAAAAAGGCAAAACTCTTGACTCTGACGCCAAGACACAAAAATTGTAGGGAATTGAGAGAAAAGTGTCGGGGAAAAGGGATAGAAAAGACGAAAACAGTACGCTCAGTGCGTTTTTTTTGTGTTTCTTTCAATGTTCAATGATGACAAATGGAACGGAAAATTGCAAACGTTACGATTTATTGGAGGACAGGGGTTTTTTTGAAAAAAGAAAAAAAAGTATATTGGGATTTTTCAACATTCTGATCTTTTTTCTCTGTTACTCTATTTTCTAAGCTCTAACCGTTCCAGATACATATATACAGCAGAGAGACGCAGACAACGAGACTGTCTTCTCTGCCTCCTCACCCACTCTCCACACTGTAAACGCCTATTAATAAAACAAAAGCAAAAAAAAGAGAAAAAATAAAACGACTTGCGCAAAGGTCTCTCCCCCCTTCAATTTCGGTGGTCCATAGTACTACGTTTTTGGCAAAAAGATAGAGAAAAAGGGGTGGTGAGAGTCCGAAAAGAGCTTTTCTCTGCGTCTCCATTGTCTTTCTCAAACTCTCTTTTAGGGAGTGCGTCGAGTAGTTGAGCTTTTGGCATTGAACCAGAAGAGATTGGAGAGACGCAGGAAAAGTAGGAAAATCTGGGGATTGAAGAGATTTAATATTTATTGCAGAAACATTTAAGGTGAAAAGTGTATTTTTACGTTGTTTTGCTGATTAGAACTTTTTGAAAAAAAAAGTTCCATCAACAATAATCCTTTAAAAAATTTTCTAACCCAAAAATTATTCTTCTCAAAATTTTACACATTTATCTATCAGTTGACAACTTTTTAATAGCTATCACCGTTCTCGAGATACGGGGCTTGAGATGGGGACCTAGAGAGCGTGGAGGAAGGGGAGACGCAGAGTGTCTCGTCGTCTGCGTCTCCCACGCTCTCTCCCATCTACAATAGAACGCCGTGAGATATAGAAATGCGGTAAAAAACAAAAATGTTTAGAATTTGATGTTCTATTCAAAAATACCAAACATTTTTGATTTGGAAAAAAGAAACGACAATTTTTTTTTGAATTTTTGAATTTTTCAAAAATTTCTCTGCTTCAACGAAACTGCTAGCATTGAAATTTTCCGCTCGGGAGGACCCTCCACAATTAGAAGTATACGTCTGAAGAAATACGAAGAAATTGATGATGTTGAAGAGGGTGTGGTCCTTCCTTTCTCTTCTCAGTGATGAGAAAATGAAAACGATACCACGGGGCGGGAAAATTGGAGGGTGCTGGGTGAGTGTGAGGCGAAACTGGAGAGAATTAGAGAAAAAATAAGGGGAGAGGATAAAAATGGAATATTGTTGCATAAAAGTGTAAGAAGGAAAAGGGAGGGGGAGGTAGTGTGTCAAGACCAATTTGAATACTAATTTAGTGTCCTTTTAGGTTTTTGGAGCCTCTGGTGGGTAGGGCATGTGCTGGGTTGGATGGTTGCCGAGTTCGGTTGCCGTAAATTGTAGAAAATTGTAGAAAATTGTAGAAGATTGCAGAAAGTTGCAGAAAATTGTAGGAAGTTGTCGAAAATTTGTAAAAAAAATTTGAAAATTGACGAGAAGGAAGTTGGCAACACTGAAGTGAGCCTCAAAATTGTCAAAAAACATTTTAAAATTTCAGAAAGTTTACCGAAATCTGGCAAAACTGAAAATGACGAGAATTGGAGAAAAAATGCCAAAATTTTCCAAAAGTTACCGCAAGTTGTCGAAAACTAAACCAATGACTGACAAAAGTTGCCTAGAATGTCGAAAATAGGACTTCCATGGTAGGCAGGCGCGGTTTCAGGACCCGACGCCTGCCTGAAACGTGCCCGCCTCCTCTTTTTTTCATTTTGCCGTGAATTCACAAATTTTTATCAATTTTTCATTTTATTTTATTTTATCAAGTAGGGGGCATCCGTTCAAATGGGGCATCCGTTCAGAGGGGGCATCCGTTCAGAGGGGGCATCTGTACAAACATACACAGGTTCCAATGGGATACCTGTTCAAAGGGGACATCGGTGAGAATTGATTGAATATTTATAGACAGGAGTATGCACATGTTTTCATATCAGTCACACATACATTTGGTCGAGATAAAGTTGTGTAAAGTTCGGCACCTTCATGATTGTATTTTCTTCTTCTTTTTCTGTTCATATCTCAACCAACAAATTTTTTAATGAAAAACAATCAACTACAAAGTTGTACTTCAGATTGAGATATACAACTTTGTAGTTTATTATTATTATTTATTACCTTGTCTTAAAAAATTTTCCCACGGAGATATCAACATCCGAAGTGAGTGCGTATTTTGAATTTTGAGGTTCTACTATACCTCAGGTTTCTGTCTGAAATCGTGTTCAGAACATCTAAACTAGATCAACTACAAACTTTGCATTTTTCTATAACATCTGATCAAATTTTAAAAAGTTTTCAAAAAAAAATTTAGAAAATTTTTGTAAGGGGTACCTTTTGGATTTTTTTTTCATAAATCGAAAAAAATTATTGAAACCTAAAAAACCAAATGTTTTTGACACTATCGCCAACAACATTTCAGTTATACACATTTTATTGCACAATCTCATTGCCAACTATCCTATGGTGACACCTTTGAAATATGCTTATGCTGACGTTTTGAATATGCTTATGCTGACCTGCGCTTATGCTGACAAGAGCTCTCACGAGAATTTCGTGATCCAAAAAACACATTGAAAGCTTATATCAGGACACTTGACGACGTAAAAGAAAACTGAACCTATCCAGATTTGAACCAGCAATGACTGTATCTGAAGACCGTGCGCTTAACCACTGCACCAAAAGGGCGAGAGGTGCGCGCGTTCTCAAGGAATATATGAAATCAGTCGAGCTGTATGACAACTAGAGCTTCTCTCGATTGGAAGATATCTAGTACTTGAAAATGTGTTCATAAAGATTGGAACTACTACAAAATAAGTCATTAAGTTATTTTCTGTTCCTATTGTTCAGTTTCTTCAATAAATCTATTCCACATTAACTTTTGTTGTGAATTTGAACCTTCCGTTGGCCTAAAATACTTTTGGAGAGCTACTTTTTTCGGAAGTATTCTTAAGTCTTCTACAAATTCAACTTGCTGGAAAATCTGGAACTTCTCTGATTCCTCGAAAATACTGTTAAAAAAAAATTTTTGGCCTAAATTTTTTTCCTCAAAAACACCTTCATTCTGGTATTTTCTAGGAGCATATGTCATCTGTATTGTTTAATAATTTTTTTGGTGCTTCAAAAGCTCTGTTTTTGTGCTAAAAAAGAACTTTTTCGTTGATTTTTGCATTTAAAAATATACAAATGTCGTCGAATTAAATGCACGATACGCAAAGGTACGCAAACACCGATGTGTACCGTACTCCGCAATGTTTTTAATTTCCATGTTTTAAATTAAGAAATCGACAAAAACGTAAACCCACAAATGAATTCTCGTAAATTCACTCATTAACTCCCGTAAATCTACACAGAACCTATTGAAAATTCATACCCACCGTATGGATCACCGTAAATTTATTAAGGACCACTCGTGAAACTACATAAGAATTTCCCGTAAATCTACACATAGGACCACCGTAAATCCACAGAGTGTTACCCGTAATTCTACACAAATACTCCATAAATCTTTAAAAATATCTGCGTAAATCTACACAGTATCTCCCTTAAACTTGCATAGGATTCCGTATATCTACACATGGTAGCCCGTAAATTGACACGGCGCCTACAGTGAATCTACACCGAGCCAGGCAAATTTGCCGCTCTCCTCTGCCCTTGATCCTCATACGACTTTTCGTAAATCAACATGAAGCCTCCGTAAATCTACACAGCACTTTGTAAATCCATACCAGATTTCTCGTAGATTCACACAAAATCCCTCGTAAATCCTCATACAGCTACCGTAAATCTAAACAGAACCCCGTAATTTTTCAACATTTTCCCTGTAATTTTACTGCTGCAGCTTCTCGATTTAATCTGCTCTAAAACCTCCAAAACTTTAGAATTTTCAGAGCACAGCGCCCGAAATTTGCATAAAATGTCGTTTGCGGCAAATATGCATCTGTATTTAGCCGAAGGTAGGTGACCGAGTCTCCCGAAAAAAAAATTCCGGTTTTTCTTCCAGGTGTAGTAATATGTGTGACGAACTCGACGTTGTTATGGTGCATCCTGTCAGATGCTCGGAATCGGAACCGACGGGAGTTTTTACTGGTGGCATCTCAATCGGTTACAGGTATATTTTATGGAGTCGCTTTTATGCTCATCGCGAATCTTAGGCTAGGATTGTTTTTTGAAAATAAATGTGAGTTTTTTTTTCAATTTTTTTTTCAAAATCTAATAGAAATTTTAATTTTGCACAATTTTGCCTCTTACACCATATTCTCTTACCGCTTCAGAGTTACACACGTTTTAGCTGTGACGACAGATAGGAAAAAAGAGTGTGGGATGAAGGGAGACGCAGGGGGTACACTGCGTATCTCCCCCTCACGCACTTTCACCTCCCAACGCCTCAAGCTACTGTAACTCTGCAATGGTTAGAGCTAGAAAAAAGTTTCCAAGTGGCAAAATGGTCACAATTTTCAGCTGAGCATTTTTCAGTCAAAGAATTTTCACTAGCTCTTCTAGATTTTGAGATAAACCCTTATTAAATGACCTTTTTCCAGTAACCCTCACAGTATCCACCTCCGAATGTGCATTCATCCCTGCTCTATGGCTTCACAACATGGCGACCCCATTACTGGGCCTCTTGCCATTTACAACATCAATCAACTTTCTCGTGTGCTCAGTTGCTCCACTATGGTACATGAGAGCCACCCATATGTACACATTTTTTTTGCTCTCGGGTGAGGGAAATATTATAAAATTAGTCTATACAAAAAGTATAAAGCTTAGAGCAACCTCCGTAAATCCACACAGTTATTAGTACATTGGAAAAAAAACCCCTTAAATCGACTGGAGCTTCCTTAAAATCACAGAGGTGCTACAAACTGCAAACTATAACAACTACAAACTACAAACTACAACTTACAAACTATAGCATTCTTGCAGCTCCGTTCACAATCGCCATGTTCTTAACCTCCATCAACGCGGTTCTACTAATCAACGTGAACACCCAAATCGCGGCGCTTTGCATTGCAGCCAACGGAGCCGCCCATCACATTGTCTACCATATAATGCTATTTTTCCGAATCATCGCTAACATGGCATCTGCAGTTATCTACTTTGTAATTCTTCTGTATTTGAAGAAAAGTCAAGGCGGCGCGCTGAAAGAGCTCTCTCCCCAACAGCTGAAAATGCATCGAAATGCGAAAATCACGCTGGGCATGGTTACGACTAACTCGATGATTTTGTTGTTGTTCCCGGATATTTTGCTATTCGCGAATCCATGGAACATCACAAAGTTCTACTCAACACCGCTGTACACTATGACTCTGAGCAAAGTAGGCTACCTTCGGTTAATCTCAAAATATAGGGAGATAGAAAAACGTTGTCATCTGGAAAAATGTAAAACATAAAATTTGGAGCATTTTGTTAGTTGGAAACTTTTTTCTAGCTCTATCCACTGCAGAGATGGCAGGCTTTGAAGTTAAAGCCTAAGATAGTGCGGGGGAGCCTGCGTCTCCCCTCACTCCATACCAGGGCTGTGCGACTGTCGGCGTCAGCCGACAGCCGAAAAAAAATAGTAACTCGGCTGTCGGCGCCAGCCGACAGCCGAAGTATTGGTTTTTTCGGCTGTTTAGAAAAATTTTACAAAAAAAATTCTCTATAAAATTCCAAAATATGCTCCAATCAGAAGGTATTTCATATATTAAAGCTAAAAATAGTAGTTTTTGACCGTTTTTAAACGTATAATTGAAAAATTCTGCCTGTGAAAGGAAAAAAGCTGACAGCCGACAGCCGAGAAATAAGGCCCGACCCCAGCCGAAGAAAAATTGAAACTCGGCTGTCGGCGTCAGCCGACAGCCGAATTTTTCTACCAGCCGCACAGCCTTGCTCCATACTCTCGACGCCCGCCGCTAAAACTCATTTATCTCTAAAGGGGTGAAAGATAAAAGCATGGTTCAAGAGAGAAAAGTTAATAGAATTCAATTTTCTACCTATTGAAAAATTAAATTTTCGATATTTCGAAAAGAAAAATTCAGAAATTTTTTTTCAGACTATGGTGAACTTCATGATCTACATGATTCGATACCGTGAACTTCGAAACATCATTCTCTTCAAAATCATTGCCTGCCTTCCGCCGACCCCCCTGGCGATGAAGCTTCGGAGCTTCGCCGAAACCTCAAATGCGCCGAAAGGTGCGTTTCAAACAAAATCATCGTTTCAGAAGGAGAGAGTTGGTGGAACTGAGTTTGAAATTGTTTAGAAAATTAAATTAATTTAGTTGCAGCATCGCCGAGGAAGAGCATCGTTCCACGCTCTGGATCTATCGTTGGAATTCAAAAACCTCGAGTTTTACAACAAGAAATTTCCAAAGGACCACTACATTTACCGCCGTTGCCAAGCCGATTCTGATTTGTTTATTGTTTTTGGAGAAATAAACATATTTTATTCAATTGTTTTGTGAAAAGTAGAGCCGTGCGTCAAACTCAGAAATTGTAAATTGTGGACGCTGTACGTCCGGTCTGTAAAACAGATTGTTCATTTTCCCGCTTGGAAAGGTTCAGTTGAAAGTAGTAGAACGTTGTCGAAAGTTGCTAATAGTTGCCAAAAATTGTCGAAATGTTGTCGAAAGTAGCTGATAGTGAGCGTCGTCAAAAGTTGTCGAAAGATGGCAAAAGTTGCAGAAAATTATCGAAAATGACCAAATGTTGTCAAACATTATCATAAATATTCGAAAAATTGCCAATATAATTTTAAAGCCATAGAAAGTTGCCGAAAGTTGTCAGAAATGGCCTAAAATTGTTAAAATTGTCAAAAACTATTGAAAGTTGTTAAAATTTGTCGAAAGTTGCCAAAAAATGCCGACAATTGTTAAAAGTTATCAAAAAGTGCCGCAACTTGGTGCTTTTTCCGGAAATTGCCGTAAATTGCAGATAATTGTCAAAAGTTCCCGGAAGTTACAAGAAAGTTGTCGAAAGTTGTCGAAAGTGGCCAAAAATATTTGGAAAGCTATCAATTGTCGGAAATTTCTAAAAAACACGGCAATTTCTGAAATTTTTTTAAATCCCTAAAAGTTGCCAAAAACAAGCCAAGAGAAGTAAAATCCAAATATCACTGCGAAAACTGCCGAAATGTTATCTAAATTTCATTATTTCTGTGTTTACATGTTCCAAAATAATTGCCGCACACACGAGAAAATTGTTGTTTATTGTCGAAAACAGGCTAAACATATTAGTTGAGAAATCAAAAAAGTGTCTAGTTTTTTGATTATATTCCCATTTTGGCTACTGCAATTGAGTCATAAATTATGAATACTTTGAAATAATTTTGACAGCCATCAACAGTTTTTTGGCGACTTTAACCAACTTTCGGTAACTTTCGACCACTTTCTTTAATTTTCTGCAATCTATGGCCCTTTTTTCACATTTTCATGCGTTTTTTTGGTATTATTCATTGCTAAACCTATTTATAACGTAAATAATGCTCCACATAACTATAATTGTTATTCGCTCAAAAAATCATATTGGCACGAACGAATTTGGCATAATATGCTTGTTTTTTCGCCAATTTTCTGGAAAAATTAGCCAAAGAGCAAATACTTACGTTTCTAGAAATATTTTGTGATTTGTTTTGTACGTAATATCAAAAAATAAACCCGAAAATTGGCCAAAAAATCAACAGAAATAATTTTCAAACTTTGAATTGAAAATCTAATTCTAATAATTTTTGTATCTTGCCCCATCCTTCTACCTGTAACCGTTAGAGAGATACACGTATTTCAACAATGGATCATAGAGAGATGGAAGGGAGACGCAGACGACGAGGCAGTCTGCGTCTCTTCCTCCTCCACACACTCGCGCGTCAACTTTGAACGATTGTAAGTTTGTAACAGTTAGAGATAGAAAAAAGTTGAAAACTGCAAAAATGTTTAGAATTTTGGGCCTATATTTTGCCTGTTGACAACTAATAATGGTTATGGGGATAAATTTAGAAAATTTATTTGACCTCAATTTGAAAATCAAAAAGTCATTAGATTTGTATATCAATAAGACGTAGGCGCCCAACAAACATGTTTCAATTACAAACCCGCGTCAAAACTGATTAGGTTGCTTTCAGACATTCAGAAGTGTGTAGGTTAGTAGATCAAAAGTTGAAATTTTGTTCGGGAAGTTTAAAAATCACTTTCACTTTAAAACCACTTTAGTTTAAAAAAAGTGTTCAACTAACAACATGTAGAGCAGAAAATTTCACACATTTTCTCAGTTAAAAACTTTTTTCTACCTCTAACCCCTGCATAGATACGCGTTTGAAGCTAAAGAGCAAAAGAATGTGAAGGGAGAGAGACGCAGGATGTGTCTGCGTCTCCCCTCCTCCACGCTCTCTGGCTTCCCAGCTAAACAGCGTGTATCTCTGGAACGGTATGAGATAGAGCGATGAGGTAAGAGACAAAAATTAATAGAATTTTATTTTCTATTCGAAAATGAATTAAGCTTCCTAGTTTATAAAGAATTAGAATTGATTTTTTCAAAATTAAAAAAAAAACATTCAATTTCAATTCCGAATCACTTCCTCATCAAGTAATTCAAAAAATTTCGTTTCGGCGCAATCTAACCTTGTTATTTCATTAATAACTCCGGGGGGGGGGGGAGACTTTATTCAATTTTCCCCTGTCAATTGACTTAATTTATTCGCTTTTCGCCTACCACCAGACCAATATTTTTCCAACCACCCAAATTTAGTAATTTTTCCGTTTTTTTCTGATATTTTTAGGTTAAAATACCTATTTTTTGGGTCTTCTTGGAGCATTTCAATATTTCACCAATAGAGTGCACTTGTAACATTTGGTCAACGGAAAATTTGAAGCCAATAATAAAAATTTATGAATTTTCAATGATTTTACTTAACTCTCAATGGTGGAAAAAATCCACAATTTTGGTTATTTTCTCATTAGGGCGCACTTACAACATGCGATCGGCGGAAAATTTGAATTTTTGGGTCAAAAGGTTGTTTTTGCACGGTTTTTTCAATATTTCCTGTGCAAAAAGATTACTTTTCTGACTGATTTTCACCTGAAAAACTGAAATCGCAAAAAAAAATGTGTTTGTTTTCCACAAAAAATTAATTGTATTCAACGTAAATTTGGATTTTACCTGTTTTTTTTTTTGGAAAAACTAACATTTGATTTCATAGATTAATATCTACGTCAGTGTATTTTTCTCAAACATTACCAAAACTTGTTGAAAATTGTCGAAAATTTTTCGAAAACTATCGAAAATTTGCTGAAGGTTGCCGAAGTTTCCAGAAATTTGTCAAAAACTTCTGAATTTTGCTGAAAATTTAACGGAAGTTGCCGTAAACTGGCAAAACCTGCCAAAAACTTCAGATATTTCTAGAAAGTTGCAACTAATTGTCGAAACTTGCCGAAATCTGTCGAACGTTATAGAAAGCTGCCAGTAGTTGCTCAATATTGCTGAAAATTGTAGAAAATTGAATGAAAGTTACCAAATAAATTCTTAAAAACAGTCGAAAGTTGTCGAAAGTTATAGAAAGTTGCCAATATTTGCCAACTTTTCCTGGAAGGTTGCTCAAAATTTGCCAAAAATTAACGAATTTTCCCAACAAAAAAAACTGCGAAAAACCTCAAAAGCCACTATTTTTCATTGAGCAGCAAATTTCTTTTTTTTTTTTTTTTTTTTTGAAAACCAGAAAAGGGAAAAATCATATTAAATTTCCAAATGTGAGGTAATAATTTCGGTTACCGGAAATTAGATTTTTAGTGTGTGCCGCCTTGGAAATTTCCCCCCAAAAATAGTTGCCACTTCCGTCCTTGGAGGCCCTTTTTTCAAGACAAATCAGCGATTTTCGTTCTACGAAATTTATTTTCACCTGTCGAGTAGTAGTTCAAAGTCAAATGACGTTAGTAGGTTACGCCTACTTATAGGTATACTTCAGATGTCAGTAGAGCATTCGAAAAATTTTTTTCTTCAAATTTGAGTAGAATTTAAAATTTCAACCATTTTTGCTATGGCACGCTTTAACCAAAAGATTATGGAATTTTCTAAACGTTTTAGACAAACTTATTTTTATTGATTGGCTTCTATCGCGAAAACTAGCAGAGCTAGAAAAAAGTTTTCATCTTCCAAAATGTACAGCAAAAAATTTCACATAATTTGTTAGTTGATAACTTTTTCCTACCTCTAACCGCTACGCAGTTACACGCGTTTTAGATGTGACGACAGGAGAGAGAGAGAGAAAGAGTTTGGGGTGAGGGGAGACGCAGTGTGGCTCTGCGTCTCCTCCCCTCCCCTCACCCCGCGCTCTCTTGCCCTCTTCCAAGATCTTCCAAGGTGGTTATCTTTGGAGTCGTTATAGATAGAAATACGGTGTAAAAACCGAAAATGTTTAGAATTCGATTGTCTATTAGATTTCAAAAAGAAAAAATATTTTCAAAAAAAAATTGTTTCTTAATTTTCTAAAATTTTTAATTTATATTAATTTTCAGGCAATTACGTCATAACTCCTATTTTTTCAGAATAATGAGTTTTCCCTTTGATTCCTATTAGCATGTGGTTTTTGACTTTTTTTTAGCGGGATCTGGTTCACTATATTAGTCAAACACCTTTTTTCTCAAAAACTGCACATTTTCAGCCGTTTTCTCAAAACTTTTAAAGTTTTTAGAAATGTTTATTCCAGTCTAAAGTAGCTTTATATAAACGAATCTTAATTTAATTTTATGTGGTTAGAGAAACGTTAGAAATTCTCCAACCAGGCACCAAATTTATCATATTTTTTCTATTTTCCCACATATCCACATGACCGGTCGGCTTTGAAGACGTTCAGTTACTCATTTCGTATGCGAAATCATTTGGATGTTTTTTTGGCGTAAAGTTTTTTTTGGAATTTCTGAAAAAACAAATTAATTTTTTAATTTTTAAAATTTCAAATTGCAGTCTATAGAAAATTTGATTCTTGTCAACTTCTTTTCTTGGCTCATTTGTCTTTTTTTAAACCAAATACGCGCTTCACAATGCGAAGGAGAGAGCGTGGGGTGAGGGGAGACGCAGACACAGCCTGCGTCTCCCCTCACCCTACAATCTCTTCAAACCTCCGTAACTCTGCACCCGTTATAACTACAAAAAAGTTGTCAACTGAAAGAATGCTCAAAATTGTCATCTTTATATTTTGCTAGTTGACAATTGTTTTATATCACTGCTAGTTTTTGCGTTAAGTCACTCTCAAGTGACCACCTACGAATTAAATTTTCTTAATTAAATTTGCCAAAAAAAATTGATTGGATTTGGTCAACAGCCAACTTTTAGAGGTTTCATGTCAAAATTACACTGATCTATAAATTTCATGTTGGTAAATGATCAAAAATCGAGCAAATTATTCAATAAATGAATGTAAAAATGAGTGATCACTAGCTTGTTTATAGTTTTCAACAGGAAAAATAAAATAATTGATTTTATGATTATTGAGCATTTTCCTGGTGTTTTCCCCAAGTTTTTTTTCGTATTTAGTCTCATTTTTCTTTTTGGTTTCCCACGAGACTTCCTATAAACCTGCAAAAAACCTCTCGTAAATCCACAAAGACCACTGTAAATTTACATAGAATCTCACGTAAATCCACATGACCCCCATGTGAACCTTTACAAATTTTAAACCCCGTAAAACCCCGTAACACATGGCGACCGCAAATCTACACAAGGTGACCCGTAAATCCACACAAAACTTCCCGTAAATCTATACCAGTTTTTTTTGCAAACCCACAAAGGACCACCGTACATTCATTGAGGTACTCTCGTAAAACTACATAAGAGTTTCCCGTAAATCCACAGAGTACTACTCGTAATTCCACACAGATACTCCGTAAATCTTTAAAAATATCTGCGTAAATCTACGCAGTATCTCCCGTAAACTTGCATAGGATTCCGTATATCTACACATGACAACCCGGTAATTGACACAGAACATCCCGTTAATCCACACAGCACCTCCAGTAAATCTACACCGAGCTCGGCAAATTTGCCGCACACCCCTGCCCTTTATCCTCCTACGACTTTTCTTAAATCAGCATAAAGCCTCCGTAAATCTACACATCACTTTGTGAATCCACACGTAATTTCCGGTAAATACACACAGCACATCCCCCGTAAATCTACACAGAGCTCCGTATTTTTTCAACATTTTCCCGTCAATTTTACTGCTGTAGCTTGAGCTTTGATGCAGAAAACTAGAAATTCTCAGAATTCCAACCAGAAACACAACATTTCATCTCAGACTCAAAGGCTCTACATATCATGGGAACTTTTCTGTCACATGAACTTTTTTCTTAGTTTACTCTGCTTGAAATCCTCCAAAACTCTAGAATTTTCTCCAAAAAATCCTCCAAAACTCTAGAAAAGAGCACGAAGCCCGAAATTTGCACAACATGTCGTTCGCGGCGAATATGTATCTGTATTTAGCCGAAGGTAACTGTAGATGTCTGGAAAAAACCGTCATAGATTCCGTTTTTCAGGTGTAGTAATATGTGTGACAAATTTAACGCTGTTATGGTGCATCCTGTCAGATGCTCGGAATCGGCGTCGGCGGGAGTTCATACTGGTGGCTTCTCAATCGGTTACAGATATATTTTATGGAGTCGCTTTTATGCTCATCGCGAATCTTAGGCTAGGATTGTTTTTTGAAAATAAATGTGAGTTTTTTTTTTCAATTTTTTTCTCTAAATACAATTGAAAATTCAATTCTAAACATTTTTGTATCTTACACCATATTTCTATCTCTTACCGCAACAGAGTTACACGCGTTTTAGACGATAGGAGAGAGAGAAAGAGTGTGTGGGTGAGGGGAGACGCAGTGGTACACTGCGTCTCTCACTCTCCCGCACTCTCTCCTTCCCCGCGCTTCAAGCTACTGTAACTCTTCAATCGTGAGAGCTAGAAAAAAGGTTCCAACTGAAAAATGCTCCAAATTTTGAGCTGCACACTTTGACAGTCTGTCTAGCTTCTCCAGATTTTGAGATAAACCCTTATTAAATTACTTTTTTCCAGTAACCCTCACAGTATCCACCTCCGAATGTGCATTCATCCCTGCTCTGTGGCTTCACAACATGGCAACCCCATTACTGGGCCTCTTGCCATTTACAACATCGATCAACTTCCTCGTGTGCTCTGTTGCTCCGCTATGGTACATGAGAGCCACCCATTTGTACACATTTTTCTTGCTCTCAGGTGAGTTGTTGGCACTTTGAAATATTGAAAAATGAGCAAACTAGACGTATGTCAGGAATGTGGGAGCTATTAGAATAGAGTTTAAAAGGATCAAAAAGTTCAGAGTCTATACAAAAAGTATGCAGCACAGAGCAACCTCCGTAAATCCACACAGTTTTTAGTAAATTTGAAAAAAAAAGCCAGGTATATTTACTTGAGGCTCCTTAAAATTATACAAGGTTTCGTATATTCAAACAACGTACAGTAAATCCAAACACCCTCTCGTAAATCTACACAGAATTCCGTAAATCCACACAAGCTTTTTCGTAAATCGACATAAACTCCCGTGAATCCACATAGCCTCTCGTAAATCTACACAGTTTCTGTCTTATTTCGACAAAACCCTTTGTATATTCACATAGGACTCTCGTAAATGTACGCAAAACATGTGTGCCTCCGTAAACCTACATGAGCTAGACTTAAATATTTTAGTTCATTCAAACATAAACTACACTAAACCCGCTCTACCATTTTTGTGGGAGCTCACGTAAACTACAAACTGCAAACTATAACAACTACAAACTACAAACTACAACTTACAAACTATAGCATTCTTGCAGCTCCGTTCACAATCGCCATGTTCTTAACCTCCATCAACGCGGTTCTACTAATCAACGTGAACACCCAAATCGCGGCGCTTTGCATTGCAGCCAACGGAGCCGCCCATCACATTGTCTACCATATAATGCTATTTTTCCGAATCATCGCTAACATGGCATCTGCAGTTATCTACTTTGTAATTCTTCTGTATTTGAAGAAAAGTCAAGGCGGCGCGCTGAAAGAGCTCTCTCCCCAACAGCTGAAAATGCATCGAAATGCGAAAATCACGCTGGGCATGGTTACGACTAACTCGATGATTTTGTTGTTGTTCCCGGATATTTTGCTATTCGCGAATCCATGGAACATCACAAAGTTCTACTCAACACCGCTGTACACTATGACTCTGAGCAAAGTAGGCTACCTTCGGTTAATCTCAAAATATAGGGAGATAGAAAAACGTTGTCATCTGGAAAAATGTAAAACATAAAATTTGGAGCATTTTGTTAGTTGGAAACTTTTTTCTAGCTCTATCCACTGCAGAGATGGCAGGCTTTGAAGTTAAGGCCTAAGATAGTGCGGTGGAGTCTGCGTCTCCCCTCACTCCATACTCTCGACGCCCGCAGCTAAAACTCATATATCTCTAAAGGGGTGAAAGATAAAAGCATGGTTCAAGAGAGAAAAGTTAATAGAATTCAATTTTCTACCTATTGAAAAATTAAACTTTCGAAATTTCGAAAAGAAAAATTCAGAAATTTTTTTTCAGACTATGGTGAACTTCATGATCTACATGATTCGATACCGTGAGCTCCGAAACATCATTCTTTTCAAAATCATCGCCTGCCTTCCTCAAAAATGGTCGATACCACTGGCGATGAAGCTTCGGAGCACCGCCGAAGCCTCAAATGCGCCGAAAAGTGCGTTTCAGACACGATCCTCGGTTCAGACTGAGAGAGTTGGTAGAAGTGAGTTTGAAATTGTTTAGAAAATTAAATTAATTTAGTTGCAGCATCGCCGAGGAAGAGCATCGTTCCACGCTCTGGATCTATCGTTGGAATTCAAAAACCTCGAGTTTTACAACAAGAAATTTCCAAAGGACCACTACATTTACCGCCGTTGCCAAGCCGATTCTGATTTGTTTATTGTTTTTGGAGAAATAAACATGTTTTATTCAATTTTTATTTGAAAAGTAGAATTTTTTCGCGGAATTCTGGGCAAGCCTGAATTTTTAATTAATTTACCAGGAAATTGAGTTTTTTTTTATTTAGGAATGTTTTCTTCCTGGGAACAGCTACAGTGCATTTTTTTCCAACTTCCACGACTTTAAAGGCGCGCGCATTTTCGCGCAATGGTCTCGCCACGCGCATCCCATTGATTTGTTGAGCGCGTGGCGAGATCAATGACGGGAGGCCTTCATTCCGAGAGGACAAACTTTTAGGGTGGCAAAGTATTTTTGGGGACAAAGTATCCAAAGTGACATGGTATCCAGTCGACAAAGTGCCATTTGTCTCTGACCGGGCGTATCTTCGGTGACAAACTTTTTCAACTAGCTTTTTATATATATTTCTCGATCGATTTTTGTTTTTTTTTTCACTGGAATAAGTTTTTTCATGTAATTTTCAGCGGATTTTCGGCCTTGACTACTCACAATTGAATGTATGAACAATGATCTTTTGGGAAAATACTGTAAAACGTCCAACTAACTTGGAATATCGTAAGATTTTTCCTTATAATCTGATCCTTAAGCTCCGAAGGATCACAGGGGGTACCTCCTGATGATCTGATCCTTCAGCTCCAAAGGATCAGAAGGGTACCTCCTGGTGATCTGATCCTTAAGCTCCGAAGGATCACAGGGGGTACCTCCTGGTGATCTGATCCTTCAGCTTCAAAGGATCATAAGGGTACCTCCTGGTGATCTGATCCTTCAGCTTCAAAGGATCAGAAGGGTACCTCCTGGTGATCTGATCCTTAAGCTCCGAAGGATCACAGGGGGTACCTCCTGGTGATCTGATCCTTCAGCTTCAAAGGATCATAAGGGTACCTCCTGGTGATCTGATCCTTCAGCTTCAAAGGATCAGAAGGGTACCTCCTGGTGATCTGATCCTTCAGCTTCAAAGGATCAGAAGGGTACCTCCTGGTGATCTGATCCTTCAGCTCCGAAGGATCAGAAGGGTACCTCCTGATGATCTGATCCTTCAGCTTCAAAGGATCATAAGGGGTATAAATGCAATAAATCAAGCAAAGTTGATACAGGTCCCAGGTTCGAACTTTGTCTGACAAACTTTTTTTTACTTTGACGGACAGTCCTGAATACACCTATTGAACATTTCTAATAGTCCATAGGATTCCATTTCACCATGCTTTATATCAGTTTCCGGTAATTTTTGTTTGTCCGCTAAGATACTTTGTCACCCAAAAGTTTGTCATCACGGAGAATTGATCAACTTTGCTTGATTTATTGCTTTTATACCCCTTATGATCCTTTGAAGCTGAAGGATCAGATCACCAGGAGATACCCCCTGTGATCCTTTGAAGCTGAAGGATCAGATCATCAGGAGATACCCCCTGTGATCCTTTGAAGCTGAAGGATCAGATCATCAGGAGGTACCCTTCTGATCCTTCGGAGCTGAAGGATCAGATCACCAGGAGGTACCCTTCTGATCCTTTGAAGCTGAAGGACCAGATCACCAGGAGGTACCCTTATGATCCTTTGAAGCTGAAGGATCAGATCACCAGGAGGTACCCCCTGTGATCCTTCGGAGCTTAAAGATCAGATCACCAGGAGGTACCTTTATGATCCTTTGAAGCTGAAGGATCAGATCATCAGGAGGTACCCTTCTGATCCTTTGAAGCTGAAGGATCAGATCATCAGGAGGTACCCTTCTGATCCTTTGAAGCTGAAGGATCAGGTCACCAGGAGGTACCCTTCTGATCCTTCGGAGCTGAAGGATCAGATCATCAGGAGGTACCCTTCTGATCCTTTGAAGCTGAAGGATCAGATCATCAGGAGGTACCCTTCTGATCCTTTGAAGCTGAAGGATCAGATCATCAGGAGGTACCCTTCTGATCCTTTGAAGCTGAAGGATCAGATCATCAGGAGGTACCCCCTGTGATCCTTCGGAGCTTAAGGATCAGATTATAAGGAAGAATCTTACGATATTCCAAGTTAGTTGGACGTTTTACAGTATTTTCCCAAAAGATCATTGTTCATACATTCAATTGTGAGTAGTCAAGGCCGAAAATCCGCTGAAAATTACATGAAAAACTTAATGAAGGCCATGACGGGACCATTTTGTATAAATGCGCGCGCCTTTAAAGTCGTAGAAGTGAAAAAAAATGCACTGTATAGTTTTCATTCATCTTTCAAAATTCACCAGCCATGGCTGAAGAAAAATTAAAAAAATTAATTAAAAACTAATTGCATTTCTCACGTGGAGTCAGAAAGTCCTATTTCGCTTTGATCTTCAAAAAATGCGGGAGAAGAGACGCACAGACATCTCATCTGATTTCGCATGGTTAAGAGCGTGCTGGCGTCACAATTTTTCTGGAAAAATATTCCCGCATTTTTCGTAGATCAAACCGCAATGAGACAGCCTGACACCACGTGTCTTAATTTAAAAATTAATTTGTCCCACTTTCTCTCCCTTTGTACAAGTTTCTACTGTCAAAAGTTACGTAGAAGTTGCGAAACTGCAATTGATAAGAGTGCATCTTCATTTCTCTTTGCACAGGCTATGCAAAATCAAGTTTTCCACCGATTTCTATGTATTTTTTTAATTTTTTTTTCCACAAAATATCGATATTCCCTCCATTTCATAATTTTCGCAGATTTTTTCCCCGAAAAACCAGCGGAAAATCAGGTAATCCAACCCAAAGAATCTCTGCGTCTCCACCATTCGCCACACTGTCTCGCCGCCCCAGCGCTGTGCAAACGCGCTCCACGACATTCGACTGGTCTCTCGCTCGGCCGATGTTCGATTTTTGGCCACCGGCACCCACTGTATTCTTTCGCCTCTCCGCACTTTTTTGATCTTTTCCCATGGGAAATTTGCTGAAAAAACGCATTTTCCACCTCGTTTTGTCTGATAATCTCTGAAAAATCTGGAAAATCCCATAGAAAATTCCCAAAAATCGATATTTCTCACCTCAAACTCGTCCTACACATTTAATTGCCAATTTTTTCGGTTTTCATGTTTTTTCGCAGTATTTTTTCTTCACAAATTCTCATTTTATACCTATTTCCTCGTAAACTCCCCGATTTTTTTCCAGAATGAGGGTACTTTTTGCCGTTTTCTCGCTCATCATGGCGTGCCAAGCCTACGACGCCGTCCTCTTCTCCAATTCCAGAGAAATTGGGTAAAAACAGACGAATTTTCACTAAAAATCAGCATTTTTCAGAGGAACTCCAGCCGCTAAACTCGTCGAATCGGCCACCGCTGAGGAGCCCGTCGTCTTCATTGTTAACCCAGATTTCACTCTTGGTACGGCGTGGAATTTGGTTTTTCAGCGAAAATGGATTTTAGAGCAAAAAAAATGACTCGAAATTCGAATATTTCGATTAAAATCGTCGAAAAATAACTTTTGGAGCACGAAAATGGCGCAATTTTTGAATTTTTCGCTAAAATCGTTTCAAAACTGCTTTTGGCTCGAAAATACGATATTTTTCGTAAAAACTCGGAAAAAAGCGGCGAAAACGGCATTTTGACGGAAAATCAGCTATTTCGTCACTAAAATTGCGAAAATTTCGTGATTTTTTTTCTGAAAAATCGTCGAAAAAACCCGATTGTTGGCTTAAAATAGCTTCTAGAGCATAGAAATATTCAATCTTTTTGAATAAAATCGCTAAAAATCGCCAAAAACTGCTTTCTGGCCTTGAAAATGCCTCTAAAATCGATTTCCCCCCTAAAAATTCCCAATTTTTTCAGGTCAATTCTCGGTAAAAGCCAACGCCTACACATCTGAACCATCGGCCGATTACTTGGCAAAATCTGTCAAAAACAGCAATTTCCACGAATCTCAATACTTTTCACATCAAATTGAGGTGCGGAATTCGTGAAAATCCTAGATTTTCATTGAAAACAAATTGAGAAAATTGCACAAAAAGTGTGGAAAAGTGAAGAAAATCAGTTAAACATTCAGAAAGACATTGAATTTTCAGGTTTTCTGTGATATTTCCATTGTTTTGGCTAAAAAAACCGAATTTTTTGTTAAAATGTCGGATTTTTGAAGTTGAAGATGGAATTTTCTATATTTTTAACTTAAAAATTTTGAGTTTTCACTGTTTTCAGCTTGAAAATCCCTAAAATTTCCAACATTTTTCATGAAAATTTCGATTTTTTCCATACATGAAGGCTAAAAATTTCAATTATTTATGTTTTTGGCCTGAAAATAGCACATTTTCACTAAATTTCATGCAAATTTCGGATTTCCAGCTGAATTTTGAATTTTACACCGAAAAATTCATATTTTCACTTTTAAAAAATTTTCAGTTTTATTGTTAAAAAAATTAATTTAAATGATGTCAGGTTTTTTTCTGGAAATTTGAATTTTTATCACAATTTTATCATATTTTTAACCTAAAAATTTCATTTTTCCCTGTTTTCAGCTCGAAATTTCAAAATTTCGATGTTTTCGATTGATTTTTTCATAAAAATTCAAAATTTTTGTAAAAGTTTTCCAGAAAATTCCAATTTTTCCCAGTTTTTCTTTTTTTATAAAGTTCTCAATTTTTTACTAAATCTCCACATAATTTTCGCATTTTAATCATCACAAAAAAATCTAAAATTTTTACACTAATTTCTCCATATTTCCAGGCCACCCAAGCTCAATGGCTCAGCAGCGCCGATCAATACTCGGCCGGTTCCCCAATCTACATTATCTACGGAGAAGAATGGACCTCAATGGAGCAGCTCGCCGAGCAATTAATCTCAAAAATCGATAACTCTGTCGGAATTATCACCTCCACCGACGCTGTTGCTCACGAGAAATCAAGCCGTGTCAAGCGTGTCGCCACCGATGAATTTAATTCCGATTCGGAAAATTCCGCCGCCGCTGAAGCGAATGGTGGATTCCCATTCCCACTGGTTATTCCACCATACAATCAAACATTTTATTCTGTCAAACCAACCAACGGACACTCATGTCTTTTCTATTTGGAGGGTCTTACTGTTGTCGTCGAGCAGAAAAAGGAGAAAGTGCTCTACTATGCCAATGCTTATATTCCAGGCAAGGACTCGGAAAATTTTTGGAAAAATTGATAAATTTCCGGAAAAATCGTGGGAAATCTCTATAAAAAATCGATTTTTCAGAAAAAATTTTGAAAAAAAAAAACGTTTTTTCGTCGGTTTTTTTTCTGGGTTTTTCCTGACTATGCTATGCAACAAAATATAAAAAGTTTTTTTTAGCTAAAAAAATGAAGTTTTAAGAAAAATTGGAAAGAAAAACTAGAATTTCAGATGTTTTTTCTAACTTTTTCAGTTTTTCATTAGAAAATACAATAAATTTTGAAAAAAAACCCGATAGATAGAGAAAATATAGAGAAAATTGAAAAAAAAAGTTTTTTTTTGGTTTTCCAGTTATATTTAGGAAAAATAGAATGAGCTAACAAATGTTGAACTTTTTTTTTCAATTTTCACAAAACATGAACTTTTTTACAGGCTCAAACTTCACGTGGGCCTACTCGGAAACCGATGTAACCTGCCCGAATGGAACAATTGGAGATTTCATTTTTAAGATTCATCTCACCCTCGAAAACGATATTACTGGAATGCAGGGTACCAGCAAGAAGGCTTTCACAATGAAAAAAGGAGATAAAATCGATTTTGACCTCACTTTTACTGGAGATTTGTTTGGTTATTGGGCACTTAACAAGGCTTCGGCCAGTAATCTTGCTATCAGTGGATATGATCCATATAAGGTAGAATTCGGATGAAAAATTGGGGAAAAAAATTATTTCAGCATAAAAGTCTCATTTTATAGTAGTAATTTGGAAAACGCCTAAAAAATCTAATTTTTACACGAAAATTTCAGTTTTCAGTAAATAACAAAAATTAGAAAATTTTTTGGTTAAATTTGGAATTTTACACTGAAAAAGTCGAAATTTCGAGCAAAAAATATCAAGTTAAAAAAATAACAAAAAAAAATTAAATTTTGGATACATTTTTTTCGATAAATTTTGAATTTTCGAGTCAAAAATTGTATGAAACTTTTGACATTTCACATCAAAATTACACTTTTACCCAAACAAGTTTGAAATTTTCAGCATAAAAATAATTTTAAACGTTAAAATTCGAATTTCGAGCCAAAATTCAAGTTTATACGCCGGTTTTCGCTAGAAAAAACTCTTTACAGTAAAAAAACGTTATTTTCAAAAAAATTTTTGCTACCAAAAAAAACCGACAAAAGAATTTTAAGTAAAAAAACAGAATAATCTTAATTTTTTGGAAAAATTGGGAAAAGCAATTTTTTGAAGGAAAATTTTATATTTATATTCAAAAATTCAAATTTGAAAAAAAAACTATTTTTGCTTTAAAAAGTTCGAAAATATTGATTTCTTAACGAAATCCTGAATTTTTTGAAAAAAAAAAGTTTCCAGAGTGCCTCCGTTGACGGCAGCAAAGTGGTAAATGGCTCAGCAACCCAATACACAAAGCTTAACTCAGTCGCCGGATGGTCGTTGGCCTGTGGACAATCTCAAGCAGTCTTTTTCCCAACAAATGAACAATCCGTCCGAATTGGTGTGGCTCTTATGAACACTCAAATTCAACTTTTCAACTATCAAAACCCCGAAAAATGGGTCGAATCTGCCCATTTCACACTACAAACCGAAGATTGTACTGGAACATTCTCCTCGGGATCCTGGATGGGAATCGTATCGGCACTTGTTCTGATTGCTGGCCTAATGTTCGGATATGTTATGCTTCAGTCCGTTCAGACAATGGATAGATTTGATGATCCAAAGCAGAGGCAAATTGTCATCAATGTTAGAGAATAAATCGATAAATATTTCCCGGTTTCTGCTGGAATAGGCTGAAAATTTGGTAATTTTCCGTTGTGATTTTCCACTAAAAAAGAGGAAAGATTCGAGCCAATTCTAAGCCTATTTCAGCGAAAAATTTTATTTTTTCGTCATTTTTGTTGAAATTTTTAGTCATTTTCCCTTCCTCCTTATTTTTTTCCATATTTTAAGGGTCCTTTTTCTCGAAATTTTTCTATTTCTATCTCTAGCTTCTCCTTCCATTAATCATTCCAGTTACCTGAATTGACGGTGACGTTCTCTTTCCTTTGCTTAATTCTCCCTATTTTTCACTTTTTTTCTTGTACCAAAAACAAATTACATCAAAAAATCCCCCAGAAATTTACTAATATAAATCGATTTTTGTGTGAATTTTCCACTAGTTGTAATGTAAATAAATACAAAAGTAGATGTGTTTTTTTTTGTTGTGAAATTTAATGATTTTCAGCCCAAAATTTGGGACTTATTATAATTTGATTTATTTTCTCATCATGTATAACTTGAAGTCTGCATTTTTAGTCACATAAATAGGATCGGTGAAAAAACTCGGAAAATGGTTCTATTTTTGGCTCGAAAATGTTCAAAATTCTAGGAAAAAGCATGGGAAAGGCACATTGTGAACGAGATTTTTTTTGGGTCGGATTTCGATTTTCGCGGGAATTATTTTTAAAAAATAATAGTATATTAAATTATTCAGAAGTACTTGGACCACTGCCACTGCTGCTCGTGCTCGGCTTATTGCTCATATAGTCCTGTTGGCTGACGAGCATCGCTTCGGCAATTGCAACGTCGTCGGTGTAGGCGTCCCATTCTGAAAATTGAGAGAAATTGCGATTCTGGGGTGAATTTTTTTGGGTTTTAGCGATTTTTAGTGTATTTGGCGAAAAATTAATTAATTTTTTGAAGAAAAGTTGATTTTTTTTAATGTAAAAAGTCGAAAAAACCAATATATCATTTTCTTTTTCAGATTTCCAAAAAAGTGCACCTTCAAAATATCAAAAATAAAAATGTTTTTGACTAGAAATTCGATTTTTGCTCAAAACTTATGAATAATAAAAAAAATCGATTTTTCAGAAAATCTGAAGCATTTTAATTCTAGATTTTCAGAAAAATCAGCAATTTTTTTTTGATAATTCATAAGTTTTGAGCAAAAAAATTAAATTTCTAGTCAAAAATGTCTAAAAAAATTTTTGAAAAAGGTGTCAGTTTTTAAGGAAAAAAAAACAAATTTTTATTAATTTTCCAAAACTAACTATCAAAAAACATTTTCATTATTTTTTCTTGAATTAAATTTTTTCGAATTTTACAACAAAAAAAACCGATTCTATGGTTTTTTCCAATTTTTTTCACAAAAGAATCAATTTTTTGAAAATAGTTCAGTGAAAAAAATTCTTTTTACGAAAAAAATCTTATTTTTTTAAGCAATTTTTATGAGAAAAAAATTATGTTTAAAAATCGATTTTTTAATTCCAAAATTTCTCTGTGCTCCGTACCCAAGCTCTGAGCGGCGAGCATTTCCTCGTATAGTCCTGAGCCTGATACCGGCGGCTCTCCACTGAAATTGGATGGCCCAGGAGCTCCAGCTGACGTCGACGGAGCATTTTTAGACTTTTCAAAGTCATTTAAGTATGAAATTAGGGATTCTCGAGTAATTTGATCTTCAATATCCGCCTGAGTTCGTTGAAAATCTGTCATATCGATTTTATCCTGGAGCATCGTTTCTTCAATATGCTCCAACTCCGAGGTCTTCATTGCTGTGCTCATTAACTCTTTATCAGCTGATCCTGGTATCATTCCGGGTAATCCGAGACCGATTCCGATTGTTGGAATGTTTGGAGCAAGAACTGCAAAAAAAATATCGATAAATCTCTCTGACTACATTGCTCGAAAATTTCAAAAAAATCGGTTTTGGGGGAAAAATGTGAAAGTATTTGAATTTCGCTGGAGTGTTAGAAAATCGATAAATTGCCGGAAAATTGAAAAAAAAAATTTAAGTGGCATATCGGAGCCTTTGAGAGCTGGAAAAAACAGATTTTAACCATTTTTGAGTCAAAAAAATGGGGATTTTCTTCAATTTCGCTTATTTTTTTATTTTTTGGCTGGTTTTGCTGAAATTTTGCACGAAAAATTTCCCAAAAAATATTTACAATTTTTTGGTAAAATCAATACGTTTTCGTAAAAATTTATATTTTGAAAAAAATCGATAATATTTTTTATAGAAAAATCGTTTTCGAAAAAATCGAAAAATTCAGAAAAATTGATACAATTCTGAAATTTTCTCTAAAACTCGATAAGTTATCAGAAAATCGATTTTTTGGCATAATTTTTTAATTTTTCAATAAATTTTGTAGTTTTTCATAATTTTTTTTGTTGTTTTTCCAAGCTTCTCCTACTCACTAGCATTATAGTGAACAGCTCGATGATAACTAAGCCGAAGCGGTGGATTCTGTTGAATTGGTACTGTAGACGGCGGCGGAGCAGCATTCGATGTGGACGCGGAGCCATCTGTTAGAGCAGTAGCTTCTGGTTCCGGACGGGGAAGAAGCACATTTATTGGTTCTGAATTAATTGAATGAAGAGAATTTTTAAGTATATAATTTGATTTTTTTTTTCTCAAAAGTTCAAATTTGCTAGCTTAAAATCGGAAAATTCTGAAAAAGTGCTAGGATTTTATTCAAGTCAGTATTTTAGCAAAAAACAGAAGAAAATTGAATTTTTCGAGCGAAAGCTACTTAAACCGTTCATTTTCAAAATGAAATCCTTGAAATTTTTGATTTTTCAAAAAACAACCAATTTTTTTAACAAAAATTAGTGATTTCGTGGAACAATATACTAAAAATCGACAAAAAATTACAAAAGTCTATATTTTTGCTAAAATACTGAGTTTTGAATAAAATCCTGGCAATTTTTCAAAGTTTTCAGATTTTAATCTAGCAAATTTGAACTTTTGCATGTTAAATAAATTTATCGGCTTAAAAATTGAATTTCATAGTCAAATTTCTTAAAATCCTCTATTTTTCTTTTAAAAAGTCGCCTTCTGGATTTTACGCTAGAAAATACATATTTTTGGTTGAAAAATACTATTTGTTTCACTAAAATAAGTCATTTTTCAGTTTTTGTCGCGACAATTAGCCAAAAACTTTTAGGATTTAGCTCATTTTTCCAGCTTCCGGGTGCAAATTTTCACATTTTTGCCAATTTCGAGGTGAAAAAAAAAGCTTTTCCCGTACCATCACTGTACTGATACACCTCTACAGGCCGTGCAAACATTTCAGAGATCGCTTGAAGCTCAACATGATTCCCGTGCACATTTTCCTCGCGTTTTCGTTGAATATAATTCTCAAAGTTTTCCGTAATGAATTCTTTGAAATGATCGCGGTTATTCGACATATAATCCATACAAAGACGGCGAATTTGTCCGTGCATTTCCTGATCACCGTAGATTTGTTCGGCAATTGAACGGAACATACAGGCTCCGTCGCCGACCATTTCTTTGATTATTAGGCCACGGGCCGCCAGACGATTCGAGAATTCCGTTTCGATCTGGAAATTTTCGAAAAAAAATTAGACAAAAAAATCGGTTTTTTTTCCGGTAATTTATTGATTTTTCAAAAAATTTTCGGATTTTTTTTTTGAGATTTTGGCTTCATTTTTTGTAAATCGCTAAAATAGTTAGTATTGTTATTTTTCCGTAAAAAAATTTAAAAAGAGAACATTTTGAAAAAAAAATGTTTTTCGGTATTTTATTCAATTTTTTTTCGAAATTTTGAAATTAATTAAATAGGTATTTCGGGAAAAAAATGAAATTTTTTTATCGGCTATATAAGGTAATTTCAAAAAAATTAGAAAAAAAAACAATAAATTCCGAGGAAAAATCGTTTTTTTAGTGGAAATGAATTTTTTAAAGAAATTTTATAAAAATTTGTCAAAAATTGATGTGTTTTGGATTTTTATCGATTTTTTGAAATTTTATTGGTTTTTTTCACATATTTTTGTTAGAGATTTCCGAAGTCCGGTCAGTTTTCTTCGATTTTCCGATTGCTAACCTCATCGTCTCGAATATTTTGCATTTCATATTCATCGTCTGAATTATAGTCGGCATTTCCTGGAGATTGGCTTCGATTTGGCTCAATTTCAGGTTGAGGTGGTGGTAGGACTGGTGATGATGATGGAATTGGGCTTTTGTTCGTTGATGAGGTAGATGAAGCCGATAGGACCCCTGAAAATTGGTCATTTATTAGAAAATTTGAATTTTTTATTGAAAAAAAAAAGGATTTTCCCTTAAAAAAGCAAACTTTTCCAAGAAAAAACCAATTTAGAGAATATTTCAGAAAAAAAACGGATAAAAAAATTTTTAGGATTGATTTTTTAAAGGAAATTATAGATTTTTTAGACAAACAACAAAAAAGTGAACATTTTTAGTAAAAATGTGTTTTTTTTAAAGAAAAAAGGTTTTAAAAAATAATTTTATGTAAAAAAAGATTTTTTGCCAGAAAACTGTTTTATTTTTCCAGAAAAATTATTTTTTCTAATAAAAATAATTTCTTTGAAAAATGGATTTTTTGAAAAAAAAAATTTCCAGAAAAAATAGATTTTTAATAGAAAAAGGTGTTTCTATGAGAAAACAACATATTTTTTAATAGAAAAATTTTAATTAGATTTTTAGAAAAAAAAATGGTTTTTCCCAAAAATAGGCACTTTTTGATTGAAAAAAAGGGTTTCTTTGGAAAATTAAATTTTTTATAGAAAATAAAAGTTTTAAAAAATGCATTTTTATTAGAAAAACTTGATTTTTTTCTAAAAAAAGTTGATTTTCTCACAGAGAATGGTTTTTTATATGAAAAATCATTTTTTCCAAAAAAAAGTTTCAAATTTGAGCGATTTTTTTTCAAATTTCCGCAGATTTTTCTTCATTTTCCACGATACATCGCTTGCTCGGAGGTCCATCCTCCTGAGAACGGATCCTTTTAGCCGCGGAGCTCGAAGATGAAGCTGATGAGCTGCAGGATGGTCCAGAGAGTTGTTGACGGCTATTTTCAGCAGAACTGCAAGAAAATATCGATTTTTCGAATAGAAATTCGGAGGAAATCACCTTCCAATTGTTGAAACTGATCTCTGCTGGGAATCCTTTTCGCGCTTTTTTTTTACTGGTAAAATCGTCATTTTGTGACGTCACAGAGATGAGGGATCTGAAAAAAGAACGAGTTTTTTGAAAAAAAATTGTTAAAGATTTTCATTTTGCAGAAAAGAATATTTTCTCATAAAAATAAGATGTTTCTTTTTAAAAAAATATTTATTCCTCAAAAAAAAAATGAATTTTTTCAAGATTTTTCCGAAAAAACAGGCCTTTTCTGAAAAAAATTGCGAAATCTGTAATGAAAATTTTTCGAAATTCTCTAAATTTCTGAAAAATCCTACTTTTCATTGAAGTTTCACCTTAAAAAGCTGAAAATACATGTTCTACCTGTAAATTCGAAAAAAAAAAGATATTTCAAATCGCAAAAATTACGATATTTTCGTTTAAAAACAAGGAAAATTCAAAAAAAAATTAATTTTATTATTATTTTTACAAAATTAATTCACGGGGGCTCTGAGATATATTGACGGGGGGGGGGGGGGATAAAACGCGCTCCATTGACAATTTCTGGAAATATTATCAATAGAGCGCGATTTCAGACCAAGGAAAAACCGGAAAACTATGAGAAATTGGGCATTTTTTTGTGGGGTAATAGATACAATAAATAAATAGAACAGAAAAAGAAGAAAAATTGTGAGAAACCTGGAAAAAACGGGGAAAATACAGGTAAAAGCTATGGAAAATCACAATATTTGCAACGAGAAAAATCGGGAGAAAATCTATTTCAAAAACTACTGGAAATGTGTAGAAATCTGGAAAAAATTGAAGAAAATCTGAAAAACCAGAAAAATTGGGAAATACTGGAAAAAAAGCGGAAAATTCTGAAAAAAGGATATATTTTTTCCCAAAAAATCGGGGTTTTCTCAAAACTTCTGAGAAAAAAAATCGGAAAATTGCGATTTTCGAGTAAAAATAGCTAAAAATCGAATTTTTTTTTTTGCATTTTCACCTGAAAAATGCAGTTTTGGCTCAAAAAAAAACCGAAATTCGTCGTTTTTGGTTGAAAACTGCGATTTTTTATAATTTTAAAAACGAAAAATTGTTATTATTAATCCAAAAATGCTGAAAATCAATGGTTTTTTTCAGTTGAAAAACGGTATTTTCCGACTAAAAATGCTGCAAATCGCTGAAATTATGCTGAAAAACTAGCCAAAAAATTCGAAAAATCAATAATTTCGTGATTTTTCCCCATTTTTCTACATAAATTAGACTTTGAAAGCGAAAAAATCAGATTTTTGTGCAACAAATCTGGGAAAAAACAAAATTTTCCCAGATTTCAGGCTCCAAATCGTACAGGATCATTTGGATAAGGTCTTCGCATATTATAAATCTCCCGCATTCGATCCAAAATCTCTTGCCGTCGTTGTTCAAGCTCAGGCCCAATTAAATCTACATGAGCTTGCCGATAGTCTTCACGGAGCTGTTGATACTCGGCGTGATGCTCCTCGCCAATGATATGCTCCAAATTTTCAAATTGAACAAAGCCTGGCTGAGGGAATAAGTGAGCCTGTACGCGGCCACCGAATTGCGGCTGAAATTGTGCAGGGAGCTGTGGAAAGCGGACACCAACTCCTGGAGCCATTTGGAGCACTGGAACCGGGGCGCCCATGTGATTTGCCATTATTTGACGGATCGCGAGGTCTTGTAGCGGGAAAAATTCATGGTCGGGGTCTTCGTTGTGCTCTTCGTCGGGCTCATCGTCTTCGTCGAACATTTCTGGAAATTTTGGAGGGTTTTTGGGCAGTTTTTCAAGTAATTTTCGATATTTTGAATAATTATTAATGATTATTTACCATTTCTAGAAAGAAAAAAACTGGGGAGTTTTTATGAATTTCGGGGTTTTTTTTCGGCATTTCGAGTCGCTTTTTGGAACATTTATTCAAAATTCCGATTTTTTTCGCTGTTTTTGGGCTATTTCCGAGATTTTTCCAAATTCTTCGAGATTTTTATCATTTTTTCTCTAACCTGCTTCAAACAGCGCGCCGTGTTCCAATTCACGTGTCATCCGATTAAACATTTCAGCAAGCATGCGGTCGGTGCCAGGATTTGCATCATATGGGTGCCCTTCCATTAACTGCAACATTTCTTTTTAGTTTTTTGGATTTTTTCCTTCAAAATCCGTATTTTTCGCAAAAAAAACCTTGAGAAAAATTTATTTTTAAACGAAAAAATACACGGAATTCTGGCTTCCCTCGTAAATCGAAATGGCAGAGTTTGCCGAACTAGGCCATTTTGGGTCGGAGAGATTTTGTGTAGATTTACGGCGCGTTGCGTGTCGCGTCGCGGCTCGTTTTCAGTTGTAAAACTGCTGTATTTGTCCGTGTGGAGTACACGACACTTTTCCACGCGCTGTCCGGCAGACAATTGTCAATGGAGCGCGAAAATTCAATGAGAAAGGCCAGAACCCCGTGAAAATGCTTGAAAATGGCCTTTTAAATTAACGCTAAACAACGCGCGCCGGTGGGATTTCGGAACATCGTTGTAAACTTTTTTTTCGAATTTTTCAGCTGAAAATTTGCGGTTTTTAGTATTTTTTTAAATGAATTTTTACTAGAAAAACGGTGAAATTTTTTTTTCAAATTTAAAAATTAAAAATAATTTTTTTCGAAAGTTTTAGCAAAAAATCAAAAAATCCCAATTCACGCTAAACAACGCGCGCCGGTGGGATTTCGGAGCACCGTTGTAATTTTTTTGTGAAAATTTTTTGAATTTTTAGAATAAAAATTGATTTTTTTCATTTTTCACCATTTTCCGGAGTTTTTCACACTTTTTCACTTGAAATACGTCTATTTTTCCCGATTTTTTACAATTTCCAATCAAAAACTCTCGATTACCAGTCGAATTCCGGGATACTGATGGCCGAGTTCTCGAGTAAATCCCATTTCCAATAGCGATTCGTTATTTCCTTGTATACTTGCGACGATCGCCAAATTGAAACGTTGAAGTGTTTCCCAGATAATCGCAGCCGTGTCCTCTGCCATTAGAGTTCGCTCGCGGAGCCGTTCAAAATCAGAAAAGCGGACAGCTGGCATTGCTCCGTCGGCGAATCGATTGAAATAGTTGGGTTCGCCTTGCTGAAATGGGAAAAAATTAAGTAAACTCACAATTTGGAGCATTTTTTAAACTTTTTGCCGAGAAAAGTGTGTGAAAAACAGCCTAAAATGTAAAAATTGTGACTTTTTTGAGTAGAAAACAAAAAAAATATTCTAGAAAAAATGTTTTTTCTGCATAGAAATTTTTTTTAGAAAAAGGGAGTTTTACAGAAGAAAAAAATTGGATTTCTTCCAAAAAAAAATTTGATTTTTTGTAGGAAAATTTGGTTTTTTTTTTCATAAAAATATTATTCTTTTACAGAAAAAACGGATTTTTCAAAAAAAAGTTTTTAAAGAAAAATTTAGTTTTTCTTCCAGAAAAATGCTATCTTTTAAAACAAAATTGGTTTTTTCTCGAATTTCCACACAATTTTAGCAATTTTTTTTAAAGTTTTTATCTTTAAATTTCGCTTTTCATAGTTTTTAGGTTATTTTCGGACATTTTCAAAATTTTAAACAAAAAATGGCCCAAAATTGTTTAATTTTCAGAGTTTTTGGGTGTTTTTTTCAAAATAAATCGGCATTTTCATTGGAAAACCACTAAAAATCAGCTGAAATTTTGTTTTTTTTCCCGATTTTCTTCAGAATTTCCACACAAATTCACCCTTCGGAATCTCGGATGTACTCGATCCTCAAAATTGGCCATTCTCATTGCCTCAAACATGCGTCGTCGCATCACATGATGATTACGGTCTTCTGCATCTTCCATTTCTCGTCGTAGAGCATCCGGTTGAAGATTTCCATTCATTTGACTAATTTTCGAAAAAGCCTCTCGTTCGGTGATGTTCATACGTTCCAGAATCACGGATCCTGAAATTCTGAGCGGATTTTTTTTCAAAAAATTCGCTGAAGAAGCCCACCTTCTTTGTACTTTTCATTATCATTCGGCGCCAACTCGTACATCCATCCCAGCTGTGCCCGGCAGCTTTGACAGAAGACATCTCGAACAAAATGTGCTCCGGTGAGCATGTTGCGGACGACGCTCTCGCCGAATTTGACGTTTGTCACATTTTTGAACAAAAATGCCTGGCCGGTGGTTCCTGAAATGAAAATTATTGAGAAAATTGATTTTTTAATTAAAAAGTGAGATTTTTTATCTTAAAATCAAGAAAAATTGAAGAAAAATCATTGAAAATTGATTTTTAAAAGATAAAATGATTCAAAAATCAATTTGTACATTGACGCTAAACAACACGCGCCTGTGGAATTTCGGAGCATCGTTATAATTAATATTTTAAATTTTTGGCCGCAAACTCGGGTTTTCTTACTTTTTTCTGGAAATTTCCTGATTTTTCAGTTTAAAATTCAATTTTTTAGCCAAAAATTCACAAAAAAGTAGAAAATTCACATAAAAATAAATTTTAAGACTGAAAAATCTTCGGTATCTTTAAGCTAAACAACACGCGCAGGCGCAATTTCGGAGCATAGTCGTAAATCAATATTTTTACATATATATGTATGAATATTTTAAGTGAAAAACAGCTGATTTCCTGCTTATTTCGGCAATTTTTGCAGATTTTCATCGATCTTCCTGTGAGAAAACACTGAATTTTACCTGTAAAACTGGTGGAAACGAGATGTCCCTTATCCGCCAAATATGTGTCACAATTTGTACAGAAGAACATTTTCAATCCACCCGCGTTCTCAAAAAACTTCAACCCCATCGCCCTTTAAAAATAAGAAAATTTAAATAGAACTCTGGAAAGAAATGGACAAGAATAGGTAAAAAATGGTAGTTCACGACCAAAATTATAGAGATTTTTCTGAAAAATTCGGAAAAACGGTTGAATTTTTATGTACATAAGCGGGGAAACTGGAATTTTTGAAAAAAAATGGAGACAATTTTAGAGGTAAAGTGTACAGAAAAAAAGTGGCAAAGCACCGAAGACGTATTTAACATGAAAATCTAATGTTTTGCTAGCAGAAAAAGAGAAAAATGGAACAAATTGAATTTTTACAAGAAAAATCGATTGAAAATGTACAGTTTTGGGGGAATTTCAGATTATTTTTTAGCATTCCGCCGAAGATGACGAGGAAACTGAAACCGTGCGGTATTGTGGACGTGATTTCTTTTCTGCTTCCAGTGGGTAGCGGCTCATCTCCAAGTTTGGTGCTGGCGGGGCTTCCTGGCTAAAAAAGAAATCGATTTTTGTGTGAAAAATAAGGAAAAACAGCTTTTTTCGCTGTGAAAATGATTGAAAATTGGTTTTTTCCATCGAAATTAGAAAAAATAAAAATGTTATGCACAACGATGCTCCGAAATAACGGAGGTGCGTGTTGTTTATAACGGAGAAAATTTTAAAAAATGTTCTGTTTTCTACAATTTTTTTGGGTTTTAACAAAACTTTGAGACAAAAACTTTAAAAAATTAAATTTTTGCTTAAAAATTTGGAAAGAAACGCATTTTCTTTCAGAAAAAGTGATTTTTTTTTGGAAAAAAAGGAAAAAATTATACAAAATCAATTTTTTTCTGAAAAACCAAAACAAACCGATCTTCGCCCAACGGATCTTTAATCGCACCGGCAATCTTCTCGAAATTCGCATTTTCAATGATAACCTGCGTCTCCTTGTATGTCTGCGACTCCGACACCGCCATCTCGTACATCCAGCCTAGTTTTTGCTGAAATTTGGCGCTTTTTCAGTAAGAAAAAACGAAAAATTACGTTGCAAGTCACGCAGAAAACATCTCGAACCGTATGCCAACCGGTTGTCATTTTCCGGTGCTCACACCGCCCGTAAACTACGTTCCAGGCACGTTTGAACAGGGTCGCCGGACCGGTACTACCTGAAAAAATCGATTTTTAACCAGAAAACCTGAAAATTCGGCTTTTTACCGGTGAAGGCTTTGCTCGTGAGCTCTTTGGAGCACGTGAGGTACGTATTGCACACTACGCATCCGTACAGTGAACCACGGGCACCACAAATTCCGGCGAATTGGCGGCCCATTTCGTTTGGTAGACGAGGATTTGGAGAATCTGGAAAAAATCGATAAAAAGTTGATTAGCACAGAACAGTGTAAAATCGTAGGAAAATTAGCAAAAATTTCCTTGATATTCGTGATAAATCCGGCGTTTTTATGTAATGAAAAGTGGGAAAAATCAGAGTTTTCTCATTGGAGCAGGTTTGCATCACGCGGTCCGTGAGAAATTTGAACTTTTGGTTTGATTTTCAGCTGGAAATTCGAAAAATCTTTACTTTCCCCGTAAAAATTCCCTTATTTTGAGGGAAATTTGGTTTAATTATCAATGGGGCGCACTTTCTCAATGCGGGAATTCAAACTTTTTAGCTTGAAATGATCAATTATGAGCTTAAAGCTTATGTGAATGGTTTTTGAGGGATTCCTGGCCGTTTTTTCAACAATATTTGACATTTCTGAACCAGGAAAAATCCACAAATATTCAAAAATTCCCACAAAAACTAAGAAAATTCCCAAAAAAGTGTGATATTCAAGGAAAATTCCAACAAAACACGCGCTGGAAGATCGATTCGTCTCTCTGTGTATCCTCTGTCTATACACGAGTTTCTGGTCATCTAACCGTCTGCGTCTCCGTCTCATATGACCACTCTCGCCCCGGACGGCGCTGCGTCTCCCCGCTCACTTTCTCTAATTCTCCGCGTTTCGTGTACTCTCTCGCACTTTCTCTCGGGCGATCACATGTTTGCTGAGGCAGAGAGAGAAAGTGAGCGAAAATTTTGTTATGCGCTCCGTTGAAGAGCCTCGTCTACAGTACCCTGGCCACGCCCACATTTTTTTTGGCGTTTCCTTGGCTCAAACTGGAGAAAAAGTTTGAATTTTATTGTAAACCACACTCGAAATTCAAATTTCCCCCCGATAACATGTTGCAAATACGCTTCATTGTGAAAATGGCAACCTTTCATTCCAGAAATTCAACTTACCGCCAATCACATGTTGCAAACACGCTCCATTGTGAAAATGACGATTTTCCAATTTCCTGATGAAAATTCTTAAAAATTAGATTTTTTTTAGATGTTCGATATTCACTTCTTTTGTCAGAGAGACCCTCAAATTTATTTAATTTTTTCCTCTTTTTACTTGAGTTTACGAATTTTCAGCCGAAATTTTGAATTTCACGGTATTTCAGTCCGAAGGCACACTAAAATAAGTTTTCACTGGAAAACACTTAATTTTCTAGATTTTGCTACAAATTCTCAATTTTCAGTGCATTTCGAGCTAAAAATTGCAATTTTCAAAATATTAAAATTCGAATTTCCTCCGAAATCGGCAACACTGTCGTCAAGTCTTGGGTTTCGAGCCCGCAAACACCGAGCGCTGCACGCAAAAGTGCACAGAAATTCGGCATCGCGCATGTTTATTTGCCCATTTTTAGCATTGAATTTTGACGGTTTCCGGCAATTTTTTTGTTGAAATATTGCTGAAAATTGATTCTTCCAGCTAAAATTCTTCCAGGATGCCGCATTTTCTCGAATTTCTCCGCTTAAAATCAATAAGTCACGTGATTTTTGCACTTTTGTTTACTCTTATCATTTGTCACGTATTTTCGCAAGTTTCAGGCAGTTTTTCTCAATTTAAAGCTGTTTTAATCGAATTTCAGGGTGAAAATCCAGTGATTTCATGGCAGAATCGCTGAAAATCTGCTAACATTGATAGAATTCCCGTATCTTCGCTAAAAATTGCAGAAAAACCAATTTTTTGCTGATTTTCTTTGAATTTTCGCATTTTTCCTCGAATTTCCCTCTCTAATTCACTCAATTTTCAGAATGCTCAGCGTTTCAAGAGCCGCCACTCGCATGACCGGAATGGTCGCCCGCTTCTCCGCCGGAGGACACGGAGACGGAGCCGGACGCGGAGGAGGCTCCGGTGGATCGATCCGCGACGCCGGAGGTGCGTTCGGAAAGATGGAGGCCGCCCGCGAGGACGAGTACTTCTACAAGAAGCAGAAGGCTCAACTTCAGGAACTCCGCGAGCACATCCAGGAGGAGGTCAAGCATCACGAGGGACAACTCGAGAATCACAAGAAGGTGCGGGAGCTGAACAATGGAAATTTCTCTCTAAAATCGCTGAAAACCGCCAAATTTCGAATTCAAATCAAAGTTTAAGCATTAAAATTCATTTAGATAGCCGAAAATCAGCGATTTTCCACATAAAATCCAAATCTGAAGCCCGTAAAAGCTGTTGGAAGCTCAACAATTTAAATTTATAGTAAAAAATCAATTTTCATTGCTGAAATTCGGCGAATTCCCAATTTAAAGCATTGAATTCCGTTAAAATCGTCCAAAATCACCAAAATTCCAATTTTTAGGCTTTTTGAACAGTCGCAGTAGCCGCAGGAAGCTCAAAAGTTCAAATTTCTCGCATAAAATATTTTTTATTCGCAGAAATCCGGCGAATTTCAAATATTAAGCTTTGGATCCCGCTAAAAACGCTCATACGTACTAAAAATTCCAATTTCCGTGCAGTCTGATGCCTTTGAAAACTGCAGAAAGCTCCGAATTTCAAATTTCTACTGAAAAATCAATTTTTATCACTAAAATTCCATTTTTCAGGTGCTCGAACGCCATCAACAACGCATTTCGGAGATCGAAGCCCAGGAGCGTGCCCTCGGAAAGGAATAATTTGCAGTACAAGAACGCGAGCTAGTCGTCTTCTGAAATTTTCTTCATTTTTTCCCTTCTCTCTCTATTTTCGCCACGTGTTTTCCTTTTTTTCTCGTTTTCTCCCTTCGTTTTCCTGTAATAAATTATAGTTTTTAGCGAAGATTTGTTCCAGACAAGCTTTATAGAGGAAAATTATAGAGGAAAATCTGAAAATTGGTGGACATTCGAGTTTTTCCGAAATTTTCGGGGGAAAATAATAAAAAAGATATGTTCAACTTTTTGGAAAAAAAAAACGTTTTTAATTAAAAAGGGTCTCGAAGTGGAAGAAAATGGCCAGGTGTCGATTTACGCATCTCGTGTACTCCCCGAGGAGAAGAGCTTTTCCAGTTTTTTTTTTGGCCGAAATACTTGATTTTTGCACCATTTTTGCTGATTCTTTTTTGTAATTTATATTCAAATTACCTATTTATTACCGAAATCTAGATCAAATCTAGTATTTCACATAAAAATCGATGTATTTATTGTAGAAAATCTATATATAGAAAACTGCTCGAAACGACAGAATTTAATGTTTTTCAACAGTAAGTTCTTGGTTTCACCTTTTGCGAATTTCAAATGTTGATAACTAAAAAATTCGAGAAAAATTGTAAATCCTTTTCCTCGGGAAGTACACGAGCTCCGTAAACCGACACATACAACGCAAGAGGAAGTTTAAAACACGTGCACAAAAGACTTTTGTGGTGTTTGAGCGAAATGTATCTTTATTAAGCAGCTTTAATTTTTTCCTTTCAATATTTTATCAAAATCCCTTTTTCCATAATTTTTTATTGCATCCAGATACATAAAATTCTTCACTGATAGCTGGTATTTTTATCGCTCGCTGTTTTGTTAAACAGAAATCCCCCTTTCTTACTCATGAATTGTGATATTTCCGTCCCATTTTTACCCGATGCTATTGTAAATTCCTATCTATTCTCAGTGATTATCGATTCCTCTTAATTTTCAAATTTTTTGAAAATTGAATCGTTTTTGGTGTTTATACTTCTCAGATTTTTTCCCTTCCCAACACTTCACCTAGAAACTGACTAGAAAATTACTGGATTATTGATATTTACCTCACTAACCCTCCTTTCGTCCCCTTTTTATTTCTAGATTCTTTGTAAATATCGATATTTTTCACAAAGTAATTCTAACCTATAAAATACGAAAAGTGGTAATGAATGTGTTTAGAGTTAACAAATTGAGAATGTTCTTTTTAGTTTTCTAATGAGAATTCAAAATTTATAAAAAAGAAATAATATTCTAATCATCATCTCGAATAGTAAAGCTTCTTTCATGTCTCGATGCCATAATTACAGTAATCGCCGATTTCATTTGACTGTGTCCTACTGATCGTTTTGGGAAACATCCACATAAAGCTGTATCCAATAATTCTTTTCGTGTACTTCGAATTCCGAGAATTGACGAGAGTGGCATGAGAAATGGCCCAAGGAATGTTAGAGCATACCATGTGGATCCAAATGAACTTGGCATTGGGATTCCTGAAAAAATTGTGAACAAATTATAGAAAAGCACACATCTTTATGACGATTAAGTTTTTTTGTTGATATATATGACATCTAAAAATAATATTATGGAGACGCAAAAAACGTCACTTTGTGAAAAGGCGCTCCACTGCCAATTGAAAACGCTCCGCCCCAATCATGGGTCTCGATAGGTATTTAGAAATTAATTTTAAACTTTTTCAAATAATTTCGCCAATGTCAAGCATTTTTCGCTTTTTTTGTAATGTTGTCCGTTGTTTTTAATGATTTTTATAAAATAAAATGCATTGGCAAATGAAAAAAAATCATTCGAAATAACTTGAAAATTGGTGAAATTGGCGTAATTAATTGAAAACATTTGAATTGAAGGATTTGTCGCTAAATGCCTAACGAGACCCATGGGCGCCCTGGAAATTTTTTTTCTGCTTCCATAATACAATTGTAGGGAAAACTCACCAAAATAGAACTCAAATGATAAAAATAATAAAGGCAAAGATACAATGACTGGTATTACTGATTGAATGAGAAGACTTTGAGTTAATTGAATTCTTTTTGATTGGATATCTGAAATAAATTTAGATAATCACAAGAATCCCATAGAAGAGATCAGAATCACTTTTATTCTCACTTTCAAAGTGTTTCACAAATCGAAGAATTACAAAATTGACAATGATGGCTGCAAAATTGAAAAATAACGTTGAGAAGATCTGTAAAAATGTTAATTATGTAGTATTTAGTATTTGCAATATATCTGAAGTGAAAAAATCACGTAATTTCATCTAAGTAGTCTAATTCCAATCATTCTACAAATCAATTGCTCACCCGAACAAGTTCCATTCCATTACTGAATCGAAGTGTATAACACACATCATTCTTATTGTTTTCCCCAAATGGATAATTGAGAAACGCGTAAATAATCTGAAATTGTTGAATCGATATATATTTTTTAAAAATATTTTTCAAAAATACACGGATCTAGCTAATTTTACATGGATAAGGTTCCAGTTTAGTTTATTATAAAAACTTACAAATATTGTCGTAACTATGATGTGAACATTTATAACAAACCATGGAGATGGATGTCCTTTCAAAACAACTGTACGATAACGATATAATGATACCGCCTGTAAAAATTGTTTTTACAAACACTCTGTAGCACTCTACGCCCGAAAAATTGTCAAGAAGAAATTTAGTGAACCCGTATTTCTTTCTTAACTATTCTGATAATTGTTCAACTTACAAATGGCAAAACTTGATATGCGGATGTTGTAGAACTACAGAAATTCTTGAGAAATGAGCAAACAAAAACGGTATATACTGGTTGATGACCTGCTTGTAAATTGAAAACCATCCATGCTTGAAATAAAATCAATGGAATATTTAGAAGAAATGAGCCAAGAGTTACAAACACTATTGTGCTCTGCAAATAAATAATAAAGATTTTGGTTTTTTAATAATTTTTCTTGTGTTTTGTTCATTTTAAAAGCAGCAGCTAATTACAAAAAAACTATTCTAAAGGATATTTTAAAAATCCTACAAGATTAAAAAAAAAGTAAAATATTATTCACCTTCAATGACATCCAAATAGCTTTTCTTAATCTTACGAAAATGACAAGAAGTGCACTGAAAAGCCATGATGTAGCATTCAGAATAAATTCTACAATAATTCGATCTCGATATGTCATTGGAGTTACTGTAAGGTCGGATAAATTATAATTGGCTGGTGGCAATGAATTGTAGAATTCTGGAGATTCTGTAATGGCAGTGCTAACTGAGGTAGTAGATGCGTTTTCCATTTTACTAGGGATCCCTGAAAAAATAAAGATGGTTGGTATTTAGTTAAAACAAAATTGATCGAAAATTAAAGAGTTGCTATAAATTGTGTAAAATATCTGAGATCTTCAAAAAATAAACTTTGTCAAACATCAGTTTAGCTGAAGATCGCTGAAAAGTTTTGACTGTATTAAAAATTTCTGACTACAAACTACAAGTATAATAAAGTTAAAATTAAGTATTTTTATTAGATTTACTGGTTGTAAAAGAATATTTCAAAGCTTTCCTAGAATCTATTTAAATCATTAAAAATCTACTTCGAACTTTCTTTAAAAAAAAATGAAACTGAGTGTTGAAAGTCCGAAAATCAAAAAACGAAAAATAACATAATCTTTAAAACAGTTGAATGTTTAATCTTTTTTTCGAGAAGAAGGCTATAATCATTAAAATTGACATTGACATTTATGTAGCAGGTAAGTACGGTGAAACACAATATTTTTTCAACAAAAAATTAATTGAAAAATTATATCTACAGATTTTATAATATTTAGTAGTAGAGTAAAACAGACCAAATTCAAGTATATTCAATGTTAGTCTAAGCAATTTTGCACTCTTTTTTACTGAAATTAGGTCCCAAGAAGTAGACATACATGAATATGATGTTAATTTCCAATCAATCCAAAATTAAGCACAACATAAAGTTCAGTGAGCAAGTAAACAGTCAAAAATTCGATAGACTTGTCTAAATTTATTCACAGAAAGATAATTGGCACCCATTGTGGTTGAAAATATGATTTTGTATATTTGAAGCCTAGTAACTTTCATTACACATTGAAGGGTCCACGATGTATCAATACAATAAGGTAATTGGTTGCATTTCTTAAATGTTTTTTTTATTTTTTGAAAGTTTTGCACGTTTGGTTTAGTTGTTAAAAATATCAATTTACTTTCGCTGAGATATTCAAGAATATTTTTCAACTTATGTTAGTATTCTGGAGCCTTGATCAAACATACATATCGGTTTGCTTCTTTAGTTTTCCGTAAATTCAATTAATTGGTTCTTGGCAATTTGTTTCTTTGCGTGCACAACTGCAGACTATGACTAGGATCTTTTGGACTTTTAATCAGTGGGCGGATTAATGAAATTGTGTATTAAAATTTTAAATAAACATTATACCAAAAATATAGTTTTTTTAAAATGAAATTTATAACTCGGCAGTTCACCTCGAATACGAATTGGTTGATAAATTTGTGAAGGCGATAAATGAGGAAAATTGAACACTATTTTGTAAGAGCTGGAGAAAAAGCTGCCATGATAGGCAGGCATCCATTCAGGCGTAAATGCCTGCCTACATCTTATAGTCTGCTTTTTCGCTCAAAATTAGCTGTTTCATGTGTGCACAGGGTGCTTTCAGACACTTTTCGAATGAAACAATTACTCACTCCAGTGGGGCACAAGGCATGCATTATTGTACTCACGGCTAAATTTCTACTTCAATTAGAAATGTTAACACTAATTGAAAATTTGTTTGCTCTTTTTTAATCAAGCACGTTGCTAATAAAATCGGTGATATTGCAGACTCCAAAAGGAATTTTTCAAAACATGAAATAATTTTAGATCAGACTTCTGAATAGAATAACATTTTGTGTGAAAAAGTGTTTGCAGCTTCAAGTAGACTGATTTCCAAAAACTGATATCAAGCCAAAAATAAATAATTTAATTTTTTTCTGTCAAGCCAGAAAAAAAGAACAGAGGCACAAAAAACGTCATGCAAAAATTGGAAGTTTTTTTGTGAAAAATTAACTGAAAGATCGGAGCTAAAGATTACCCTTGTTTCAGTTGACCGATTTTACGAGTAAAAAATGTTTCAGATAAACGAAAAAAGTTCATACTACGAACTAAAACCTAAACAGATAATAGTTTCAAAAATTGAACAGGTTTTATGAATATCATTTCATGGTTAGAACTTATTTGAAGTAGACACAATTCTGAAACAATAATGTTTTGGAGTTTGTGCTCAATTTTATAGAAAATTTTTAAATTATCATGTAGCTTTTGAGGATAACAAGATGTTTGGAAAATTACGATGCATGTAAAAATATAGTTAGTATTGATTTTGAATATGAATGAATATATGAAGTACCGTATTTCCTCTATTAGTTTGGCATCTCCATTAGTTTTGCATCTAAAATCATTAATCGAAAATTAGTTTTGCACCCTCTATTAGTTTGGCACCTCTAATAGTTTTGCACCCCTTAATTTGTTCCCTATTGTTAGGAATTCAAAAATTGCATAATAAAATCGTTCTAAAAATTAGGAAAACTCTTACAGACTTGGTATAACAAGTCAAAATAGGCGAAATATGAATAAATATAAAATATCAGTCGTAAAATTCGCCCATTTTGGTTCATAAGTTGTCATTGAAATTGATGATATTATGCCATAACTTAATGGAAAACATGAGAAAAAACGTGTTCGAAAATTAGTTTTGCCCCTCCATTAGTTTTGCATCAAATTAGGTGTCCGAAAATTAGTTTTGCATGTTTTACTAATAGAGGAAATACGGTAGATGAACTATGTACAGTGGGAAAATCATTAAAACTTATTTTTCTATGATGCTAAAATTTTCAAATGTTATAAAACTTTTCAAAACAATTTGGAACGATTTTTTTGGGGAAAACTGAATTTTCACCTCTTTTTTCTACTCGAATTAAAAATTTTCCAGTTTTTTGGAAAGTTTAGTTATGATATTTGAACATTTTAGTATCATTAGAATGGGGTTGAATTATTTTCCCACTGGACACACCTTTAATACTTAGATTTTTTTTCAGGTTCTTCAAAATTTTCAGTCCGTTAAATTGGCAGATTTTCAAAACAATTGGAATTTTTGAGAAGTTTCGCGCATTCCCGCAGGTTTGGACCCCTACGATGTTTAAATAATATTGTAATTGAAAAATAACTCGTAAAAATTTTTCGGTCGACTTCCAAAAGGCCTGAGTAGTTTCCATTTTTTGACTGTTTGTAAAAAACATTTCGAAAAATTCACTATGAAATTTGGTAAGTCTAGAACCATAGAAACAATGTTAAACAGATTTTCAACCGGCAAGAATTTTTAAAAACAATCTGAGAAAATTATCAATTTATTCTCGGATTTCTTTTTTAAATACACACAACGACTTTATTCAAAGCACAAGTGAATTGAAGTGTTTTCTTAAGTATTACTCAAAAAATCTGAAAAAGTAACAAAATAAGATTTTATAGACGAGTTGGTGAATAAATGGTTTCTCTAGACTAACTGTAAAATTAACTTTTATATTGAACTGAAATTATATTTTCTAGTTTTACCCAGTATAAAATTACTATAAACAACCCAGACGAGATCCGATGTACCCGGAAAACAACACACCTACTGTTACTCAATTTTTTCAGCAACTAGTAGGCGGGTGAATATAAACTAATCATATATAGGGTTTGAACCCAAACGTTTATATTTTCGCAATAAAAAAAAATTAGTTTATCCAATGAAAATAGAAGGAAGTGTGAGATATGAGACTCAAGTGATTTTTGGTTAAAGTTACTAGATACATGGAAAATGTATGGTTCGGGAGGATCAAAAAGGAATTGAAACAATGCATTCAAATTTTTCACATGTACTATTATGTAAACGAAGAAAATTAGAAATTTTGAAATCTACGTAAATATTCGCTCTACGGCCAATTGAAAGCGCTCCGCCCCCGAACCATGGGTCTCGTTAGGAATTTGGCGTCAAACAAATATTTACAATTAGTTTCGTCGATTTTTCTAGACTTTCCGTGTTTTTTCAAATGTTCTCCGTTGTTTTCTGAAAATTGGTTTAGAAATATTGTAAGGTTCTAGCCCTTCCCAATATCATTCCCATCCAAAATCCTTTCATTGTCCCAACCTTCACCGTAAATAGTTATTTCAGGCAGTTTACTCGGATGATGTGCTCCCCGGCCTACTCGTCTCAGAACCTACACCTTCTCTCCTCGCATACAAAGCCGAAGCCAATCAGAAGATGCCGCACCACTCACTTTCCACCGAGAGCTCTGTCTAGACCTGTAAGTTTTTGTTCTTTTTCTTTTTGTTTTGACCCACGTGTTTTCAGCTCGACCATTCGGTGTAATTTGTGCAAACACCGTCACGCGCAAATGCAGACATTTTTGCACGCGCTGCGGTGAAATTCCTCTTGGCGAATTCAAATATTTTTTCCCGCTTTTTTTGAAAATTTTCGAGGCGTTGGTCGAGCTGAATACACGTGACGTTAATTTTTTACAGAAAGATGCGGAATGATGTCAAACTCCTCGAGCTGTCGCCGATAGATGCTCATTTTCTACGTTACCGCCCATCTGATGCTGCTCAGAATCACAGAATCAACAATTCGACCAAGTGGCTGCTAATGATGGATCCAAGGAATCGGGAATCGAGACGAGGCTTACACTAAGCCGAAATATTAAATAATATTTATGTTTTTTTTTCCTTTTTTCAGATTTATTTTTTCATTTTTCATGTTCAATAAACAAAATTTGTGGCAATTTTTCTCTTTTTGTATTAACATTTAATAACAAAAAGCAGTATTACCGGTATATAAGGGCCTAATACAGAATCTACAAGAACCTGACACAAACCTGACGTTGACCTGTTGCCGGCCTCGGCGGCTTAGTGTCAACTTGACAGCAGGCCGCGATTTCATCTGCCAGTTGTTCTCCATTCAGCAGCCAGCGGCCTGCTGGCAGGTTGCCACTAACCTGACGCGCTTTACCTGTGACCGACTGAGCTATCTGCCCCCAGCCCAATACCTCATCTAACAATATAAAAGAGAGTTCAAATATCAGAGTACAAACTACATAGAGACGGAGCGCTTTATATATAGTCCCAACCGTATACCTACAGTGTCCTTACAGTACCACTACAGTACTTTGACACTATCCCATTTAAGGCCGATGGATCATAAGACTTGTTGAAGTTGCTAACTTGCTACATTGTCAAGTCGGTCAAATTTCAAATTCTAACTAAATTTAAGTCATTTTTTGAGCCGCCATAACTTTTTTTGAGAAGTTTCCTCATAAAATTCAGTGTTTTCAGACAATTTCGAGTCCACTAAAACAATAAAAATATCAACTACACCACCTTCAATGTCAGCAACCTATTCAGACACTGCTAACAATTTGCCAAAGTTACAAAAAACAATTATGAAAAAACCCCTTTTTTCTGAAAAAGTATCTGGTCTTACACGATATTGGAATCGATATACATAGAAGTCATTTCAACGTTTAGCGAGAATTTGTGACTTTTTTCCAATTTTTTCATGTGTAGAATTTCAGATCAACATTTTCCCGGCTCAGTGTGCTCCCTTTCTCGTGGAGGACTTATTTGTCTATTTGTATGTTCACTGACTCATTTCTTTTCTCAGACCATAGACCGGCGTCTGCTGCAGAATAACGGGAGCCTGGCGTCATTGTGTAAATTGCATCAGGAGTCGGTATTTCGAAATCGGTTTTCTGCGATTTAATACGATAATGAACAGACGACAAACAAATAGATAAAAAGTCGGAAATAAAAAGGCGCAGAAATTTGTGTGTGTGTGGTCAAGAGAAGAACCTTGAACTTTTGTATTTTTAAATTGTTCCTGTACTTTTTTGGGTTAAAAATACTTTTATTTTCGAAATTTCATGAGTCAAGAGCCCTCCAAAAATGGGTAAATATCGTCTTGGAATGATCTTTTTGTGTTATTCGATCCCACGCAAAACAATTGTCTGAAAAAGTATAAAAAATGACTGGAAAATTTGAAATTTTCAGATTTTCAAATGTTCAGCTCAAGTTCAAAGTCTGCCGATAATCTTGGCTCTTATTCTGGAGCCGGCAACGCTACGGGAGCCGGGTTTTCTATTGGGACAGGTAAGGATTCGAGTAGTTTTTAGCTAAGAATCCTGAAAATGTTGGGATGCTCCTAGATTTTGTCGCTAAAATTTTAGACGTTTTTCGATACTTTTAATGGTTGTTTGCTAACATAAGATTTGTTTTTAAAAAGATTTTTCATGTTTTTAGGCCGAGAATCCATGAAAATTTTAAGATTTTCCGATTTTTTTGCCTGAGAACTTTTCTGGGATCTTCCGAGTTGTTTGGCTAAAAAAATCTGAAATTTCAAAAATTTTCAGAATTCCATTTGGGTTTTTTGTAATTTTTGGCCAGAAAGTTTCTGAAAAAAAATCAGAAAAATCAGAAATTTTGTGGAATTTTCACAAAAAATTGTAGTTTTTTAAAAACTATTTTTCTGCAATAACCTAAAATATATTTCCAGGTTATGGCTCAAGCTCATCTCCTCCACAGTACTCTCAATCGGCATCGTCGACCGCAACGTATTCCACGTCATCACCTAGTAGTAATAGTAAAACCTCGAGTTTTAGGTACCGAGTGGATCCCGCCGAGATTGCCGTTATGCTTTTTTGAATTTTTTGACGATCTCTAATTGTTTTGTTGAATTGTAAATATGTAATAAAAAGGTGCATTTATTTTCTGGGGTTAATAAAAACTTAAGGGTTTTGCAAAAAAAACACAAGAAGAAGCTCAGAAGTCGTCTCCACTGCTCAAGTCGCTTTTCGCGTCGTCGGCCACGTGGGCGGTGGTGATCTGAAAATCGATAATTTTAGTTTCCACGGGTACGCGCTTCTGGTTTAGATTACGACCAGGCAAAGCTTAAGGCCAGAAATCGCGGGAAACTTAATTTTCACTGGAGTGACGTCACAGCCTTTTTTCTGAAGCTCATACACCGACAGGGTGTTGTTGGCCTGTCTGCGGGGTACGGTAGGTTGCCGTCACAGGAGGCATTTGTAAAAAATGTGACGTCACAACGCATCCTAGTGGAAGTTTCTGAACTTCCAAAGATCTAGCAGCTAAATCCACCTGACCATGAGGAGACGATCATCTACCCTCCCAAGCACCTTATCACTCACCCCGACCATATAATCCGCCTCGCTTCTCTCCTCATCCTCCTCCTGCCGATGAAGTTCTCTCTTGTGATGCTGCGCGACATTATCATCCATCCTGATGATCTCATCATCCTCGTCATCCTCATCGTCCTCATCATCATCAGAGGCATCACCACCCATCATGTTACCGTACACCTTGCGAACAGCTGGAAATGGTTAATAAACCTGTGGAGCTGATAGAACTTAACACTTACACTGCCTCCTGTCCACCAAGGGGGCGTCGGAGCCGTCGTCGTCGTGGAGTCCGATGCTGAAATAAGGATGTCAGTCGGAAGTTCTAAACTTCCATGAAAACTCACGCATCCTTCTTCTCCTGCTCCAGCCGCATTTTCTCAACGGCCATCCTCATCGCCTTCTCCAGCTCCTCCTGCCGTTGCCGCTCGGACCTCGCCAAGTCATCATGAACTTTTCGCAGATAGGACAGGTTGCGGAAGTTCAGCACGTAGACCTGGAAGCTTAGGCTTCACAGGGCAGCTCGGTATCCGGTGTCTTACCTCATAAAGTTTCTTCAGTCGCTCCTCAAACCGCTCGTACTCGTCCATATACTGAGGTCGGAAGGACTGTAGCTTTGCGAATCTTTTTTGCAACTGCTCGTACTCTCGCTTCTTTCGCTCTATCTTCTCGTCGAGCTCTGCCTCATCGCTGGCCACGTTGTTCAGCTTGTTCTGAAAATTTGAGAGGTTAGCTGGGGAGCCTGCACCTAACCTAATTGTAAGTGACTCAGACCCTCCGGGCTTTAAGAACAATCACGTGGGTTCGAGTGGAGTGGGTGTTGCTTCAAGCCAGTTAGGCTAATTCAGTCTATTCCTTCAGCTCCAAGATCCTCAGCGGACTCCTCGAGGCTAGGGGTCTCTGAGCTTCTGGAGAAGATGCACAGGCCCGGTCTAGTGGCTTGAAGCCCTGCATATACCACTAGAGTTCAGGTAATGAAGCTTCAAAGTCTGAATCAAAGTTCAAGTCACTCTTTGACCAAGCCCACGCCATTAGAAGAAGTCCAAGCTTTTTACTGTCCGCTTCACAATCAGGATCGAGCCAGGCCAATCTCTCAAACTCTAAGACGCCAGAGCTCAAACCTACGCCACCAGGAGCTCCGTGACCCGTCAAGCTTACCGATAGCTGCTCAGTCTCCTGAGCGATGTTCTGCACTGTTGCCTGCAGCACCTTCTCGGCCTCAGCAAGTGGTACCGCCCGTGACGCGGCTCTCTCGTGTTGCTGAGATATGAACTCCTGCCGGGACAGCAGCTCACTGAGCAGGGCACCTGTTTCCGGGAGTTGTGATGATAGCTGACGAGTGATTCGGACCTCCTGCATCTGAACTTTCGACAGTTTTTTCAGGCTTTTTCAGGCTGGTGGCCTGTGAGACCCACCTTCGACGAGAGCTTATTCTTGACTTGGGTCCATTTTGGCGAGTTATCAGTGTTCGGGTCCTCTGCCTTGGCCTGGTAGAGGATCTTCATGGCCGGTAGGAGTTCCTGCACCGCATGACCATCAGCCTGGTACAACTTTTTTGGATTCATCTTGATTCTCGAATTTTGGAGCATCAGGAGTACCGCGTTCTTGATGAAAGCGACCCGATCAGCTTCTGTTTGGACTTCGTGTGCGTCAAGGTTGGATTCGGGCTCAAATCTGGAATTTTTGGGCTTAGAGTAGGCTTGGAAGTTAGTGGCCAAAGTTTCTATATTTTTCGGCCAACGATTTTTTTCACTGGGAAACTAACTTTTTCACGATCCATTCCAGCAATTCAGCCACCAGCTGAAAATTTGGGGTCCGGAAATTCTCAATTGACATCAAGCGAGGGTATCGGAGGCTTCGCGTCATCTCACACAGGTCTGAAGTTGGCGAAATTTGGGACTAGAATCCGAACTCGGCCATGATTTTGTAAAATTCAATTTTAAGTGTATTTTGGGTCTTTTTTTTGCGTTTTATGGTTTAGAAACATTTCTCACCTAGATTTTAATGCAACACTTATTTTTTCCATATGAAAATCTCAAAGTTCAAATTTAAAATTAAAAAAGCCTTAAAAACTTACTTCTCAGCTCACGATACGACATTTTTCGTGCAGAATTCAATTGAAACTTCTCTTCTCAACAATTGCCTGCCTATTCCCCCATTCAATATTTCCTCCGTTCCCATAGAAACTCCCTGCAAACACCCCAAAGACTACGGTCGACGAGCTTCTGCAGCTCAACCGGCGTTTTGTACGCAAACACCGCGACGCCATATTGCACACATTTTTCGAGAGGAGCGCCGCGCGCATTTTCTCCGAGTTTTGTTTGCTTTTTTGCGCATCTTTCATTGATTTTTTATTAAAATCGGGGGAAATATGGTTTAAATTATCGATTTCCGCCTGTTTTAGTGGTGAAAATGTGAAAAATCGTAGTGAAAAACCCTAGAAACCAGTAAAATTCTATTTGGAAGGGTTTTGGTCTAAATTTTGAGTTTTTAGCATTAAAACAATATGCTCAGCAGAAAAACTAATGAAAATGTGAGAATTTTGAATCAAAATACCTAAATTTTTTAAAAAATCCTAGTTTTTCTCTATTTTTCTCAAAATTTCCGGCAAAAGCCTCAAAATTTCAATTAATTTCCGGTTTTTCAGGTAATCCCCGGTCGAAATGGCTCTGAGAAAGTGTGGAAACCTGTTCGTGGCTCGTCTCGCTGGCACCTCGACCAGAGCGGCTTCCAGTGAGTAGAAATTGCAAAAAATGAATGGAAAAAAAACGAAAAAATCGCTGATTACCGGCTAAAAATGAAGAATTGAACGGAAAAAACGAATTTTAACCTAAAAAAGCATAAAAATCGCCAATTTTTTCAGCAATGACCGTCCGTGACGCCCTAAATCAGGCTATGGACGAGGAAATCAAACGTGACGACCGAGTTTTCCTGATGGGAGAAGAAGTTGCTCAGTACGACGGAGCTTACAAGATTTCCAAGGGATTGTGGAAGAAGCACGGTGATAAGCGAGTCGTCGACACTCCAATTACTGAAATGGGATTCGCTGGTACGGGAAATCACGCTGGAAATCGAGAAAAATCGAGAAATGTTGACTCGGAACGTCAAAATCACTAATAAATCCCCAAAAACAGCACCATTTTTTCGAAAAGAAAGTGTCCAAATTTACTTTAATTTTGGATCTTTTCTCTCAAAAGTTCAGTTTTTACACTAAAAATTGGATTTTTCGAACAAATTTCGGAAATTTTCCTAAAAACAATTAATTTTCGGCATTTTTTATTGAAAATTTCAATATTCACTGCAAAAAGCTCGGAAATTACGGAGTTTTGATATTTTTCGCAGAAAATTCCGGTTTTATCAAAATTTTGTCGAAAATTAAGCTGAAAAATCACATTTTTTATATAAAAATCAGATTTTTCCCAATGTTATTTGCAGAAAAGCTCTAAGACCGCGCAAATTCAATTTTTCAGCAAAAATTGTCTAAAAAGCTCGAATTTTCGCATTTTTCTCGATTTATTCAATTTTTAGCAAAATTTTTTCAGAAAAAACTGAAAATTCCTCCAAAAAAATCACATTTTTTTCAGGAATCGCCGTCGGTGCTGCCTTCGCCGGGCTCCGTCCAATTTGCGAGTTCATGACATTCAATTTTTCCATGCAAGCCATCGATCAGATTATTAATTCAGCCGCAAAAACATATTATATGTCCGCCGGAAGGGTACGGTCTTGGCAATGTGCCACGTTTTCTGGAAATTGCGATTTTCAGCGAAAAAATAGCCGAAAAATTGAAGATTTTCACCAAATTTTTGACTAATTCGTGAGAAATCACGCTTTCTGCTATTTTTAGAACGAAATTCCTCGGTTTACACTGATTTTTCAGGAAAAAGTCAATTTCTGATACAAAAAATGCGATTTTTCTAGATTTTTGACTGAAAATCAGGGTTTTTCTGAAATTTCTACACAAATTTTACCTCAACAGAGCTGATTTTAGCTTTAAAATCCGATTTTTCTCGACTTTTCACTGAAAATTTCATTTTTTCAGCCATTTTCGTTGAATTTATGCTGAAAAATCATGTTTTTCACATGGTCTCACGCCATTTTGATAAGAAAAAATTTGTAAAAATCATCAACTGATAAGAATTCTTATCACTGAACACTTTCTGATCAGTGAATTTTATCAGAAATTGGAAATTTTTTTTCGGAAAATCGGTCCAAAACTGAGAAAATATAGGGAATTTATAACTTTTAAAGTTTTTTTTTCTTGTTTTTTTTTCTGAAAACACCGCTTTTCCAAGAAAAATACCGGAGAAAATGATATTTATAAAATCATTGAAGAAACATTTGAAAACGAAAATTGTAGAGATTTTGTAATATCTGAAGAAAAAAATCGAGAAAATTTATTTTCCAGGTACCCGTCCCAATCGTATTCCGTGGACCAAATGGAGCCGCCGCCGGAGTTGCTGCTCAGCATTCTCAAGACTTTTCAGCTTGGTATGCTCATTGTCCAGGACTGAAGGTTGTCTGTCCGTACAGTGCTGAAGATGCGAAGGGACTCCTGAAAGCTGCGATTCGTGACGATAATCCGGGTACTTGTCGCGAAAATTGGAGATTTTCGATGCAAAATTCAGATTTTCCAGAAAATTTCAGTCAACAACCGTGACAACTGGAAAACTTCTGATATTTTCGAAATTTTAGGATCAAATTAAGCGGTTTCTTGAAATTTTCCGGGTTACTGTAGCTCCAAAAGTACGCAAACACCATATTTTACGAAATTGGGAGCTTTTTGGCTGAAAATTTCAGTTTAGACTGATTAAAAGGTGGCAAATTTGAATTTTTAATTCATTTTTTGAGTTTTTAACGATTTTCTTGTGAAAAATGGTTTTCCGAACACCAATGTTTGCGTGCTTTTGACGCTACAGTAACCCCGAATCAAAAAATCGGCGCTATTTTCATCAAAAATTTGAGAAAAGTCGGTTTTTGTTTAGTTTTTTCATTCAAAAATGTTTTTTTTTTACTTTTTTTCCGGAGATTTACATTGTAAAATCTAAATTTCGAAAAATATTGTGCAAATTTAGCAGTTTTTCAGGAAAAAATCCAAAAAAAATTAAAAATTCTATAGGAAAATATCTGAAAACCAGTTTTTTTTCAGTTTTGGCCGAAAATTCTGCGAAAATTTATAATATTCTCCTAAATTCAATTTTTCGGGAAAAATTCGAATTTTTTGCAGTTGTCTTCCTGGAAAACGAGATTCTCTATGGACAATCGTTCCCAGTCGGCGACGAGGTTCTTTCCGATGATTTCGTGGTTCCAATTGGCAAGGCAAAGATCGAAAGAGCTGGTGATCACGTAACAATTGTCTCGTATTCACGTGGAGTTGAATTTTCACTGGAAGCTGCAAAACAGCTTGAAGCTATCGGAGTTTCAGCAGAAGTTATTAATCTTCGCTCACTTCGTCCATTTGATTTCGAATCGATTCGTCAATCAGTTCATAAGACTCATCATTTGGTGTCTGTTGAGACTGGATGGCCATTTGCTGGAATTGGCTCAGAAATTGCTGCTCAAGTTATGGAGAGCGATGTTTTCGATCAACTTGACGCGCCACTTTTGAGGTCCGTAAGAGAAAATTTGCGAAAAATGGCTTAAAATGCTAAAAATTTGATGAATAACTGCTAAGAATGGCACAAAACTTGAAATTTTATCTTTAAAATGTTCCAAATTTGACATTTTCTGAAAAGTTGAAGGAAATACTCGAAATTATCTGAAAATTTTATAATTTCATTACAAAAACAAAAAGGACCCTAAAATATGAGGAAAACAGCTGAAAATTTGTGATTCTTTCGAATTTTTCTTGTTCTTTTTTAAAGAAAAAGCGAAAAATTCGAAAATAGCTCGAAAATCTTCGAAACATGCGAAAAATCGCATAAAATCCTTTAAAATTTTCCAAAACTCCCGAAAAACACTTCAAATTTTTGTAAAAATGATCCAAACCCGAATAAAAACCTCTAAAATGCGAGAAAATGCTCCAAAATCTCAGGAAAAAACCCCCATAGAGCTCATAAATTTCTCAAAATTGCTCCAAAGTTTTAGCAAATTTTCAAAAATCCTTTAAATTCCCCTAAAAAGCTCCAAAATTGCTGAATAATTCCTCGAAAATCTCTGAAAATTTCACAAAAAAGCTCTCAAATTTTAGAAAGTCTTCACAAATTTCCAAAACCTCTGAAAATTGCTTATAAATTTCTCAAAAATGCTCCAAGGTGCTCCAAACAGCCTAAACATCCCGAAAATGCTCCAAATCTGCTCAAAAGTTGCTCCAAAATCTCTGAAAAATTCTATAAAATCTTCAAAAGCCCTCCGCAATCTCACAATACATTGCTCCAAAATTCGCTTTATAAACTCTATACTTTCTCAAACAAGCTCAAAAAATGTTAGAAATTGCTCTAAATTCTCTGAAAAAGCTCCGAATTCGTTAGAAATTTCTACAAAATTCCCTAATAAGCTCCAAAATCCCCCGAAATGCTCTAAATTTCCTAAAAATCTTAAAAAATTTTCCAGAGTCACCGGAGTCGATGTTCCAATGCCATACACTCAAACTTTGGAGGCTGCCGCCCTTCCAACCGCCGAACACGTCGTGAAAGCTGTCAAAAAGAGCCTGAATATCGCATAATTTTCTGTTTTTTTTCGTTAAAAAATCGATTTTTCTCTAATTCTCATGACCCCCGATGCCTTTTTTCCCCTAATTTTTTTTTCAAAATTTTTGGAATTTTTAAAAATTTTTAGAGCTTTTTTTTTCGAGATTTTCCCCATTTTTAGGTACTTTTCCTGTTTTTATGTTCCCCGTTTAATAGTGATTTTAGTGAGTAAAACGAGTAATAAAAGTCCCCTCAATTTCATGTTTTATGGCTCCGCGATTTCCCCGGAGCAGCAAGGTGCTCCTTCTCCGAAATTCGGGAAAAATGCGCATTTTTCCTTTCCACATTTGTCATGCAAATTCGTCGTGTTTTTTGGGAATTTTTTTGGCGCGCGCGCCTTTTTTAGTTTTATATTTGTTTGTTTTTTAGTTTTTTTCTGGAAAAGTTTTTTTTGAAAACACTAATTTTTCAAAGGATTTTCCAAAAATTTTAATTTTTCTCTATTTTTCGCAAAATTCGAGTTTACCTCACCGAGAGCTTTCAAATGAGTATAATCATGACCTGTTTTGCCTGAAATTGAGTTGGGTCTCACCACGAAAATCCCAGGGTTACTGTATTTTTCGTGGCGAGACCCAACGTTTTTTTTCAAGTTCGAGCAATGTATGCCGTGATTATACTTGTTCGAAAGCTCTCAGTGAGCTGAATTCGAAAACACAAAATTTTTTTGAGAAAGTTTAAATTCACTGGGTCTCCCCACGAAAATCTCAGGATTACTATAAATTTCGTGGCGAGACCCACATTTTTTCAACTCCAAGAAAAGTAGGTCATGATTATACTTAAATCAAAGCTCTCGGCGAGCTTTATTTGAAAATACAGGAACTTTTTTATAAAATTGGAATTTGTTGGGTCCCGCCACGAAAACTTATAATTTTTTTTGGAAATATTTCTAAATAGTTTAATTTTTGGGTATTTTACGTCTAAAATTAGCACATTTTTGTAGTTTCAGCTAAAAATAATTTCCGTAACTAGTTTTTCAAAAAAAAATTTTAGGGAAAAAATCGAAAAAAAATAAAGTGTAACAATTTTTTTTGGGAAATTTTTTTTCCAATTTTTTTTCAAAAATTCCCTGACGTGGTCGGCACCCACCGTCACACAATAATAATGCACTCCAAAAATACTTCCATTCAGAAGAAAAAAGCGCTCCCCCAAATAATTTTGTCCTCAAGTGGAGGTTGCGACGATGCCTGGCCTCCGATTTTTGGTGCTCTTCATGAAGAAAGAAGGAAGTTCTAAAAGAATTGAAAGTTCATGTTTTCTTCTAAACTTTTGGCCGGATATATTTTTTGAACTGTTTTTTTTGAACCAAAAAAAAAACTGAAAAAAATCGACATTTTTTGTTTTTTTATAAAAATTTTTAACAAAAAAATCCGAGATTCTGGTCTAGATGCAAAAAACTACAAGCCTGTAGCGTTAGCCTGATTTTTTGGGTTACTGTAGCCCCAAAAGTAAATCGCGGTGTAAACTTCGTGTCAGAATGTCTTATTTCGGCTTGATCTACGTAGATCTACAAAAATGCGGGAGATGAGACGCAGACTTATCAACTGATTTCGTATGGTTAAGAACGTGCCGACGTCACATTTTTTGGGCGAAAAATTCCCGCATTTTTTGTAGAGCAGACCGTGATGGAACAGCCTGGCACCACGTACGTATTTACTAATCGGAAAGTGAAGAATTTGAGTTTTTCAAGAAAAACTGGGTAGGTTTCCACAGTTTTGAAATTTTTAATTAAAGTTTCAAATTTTCAGATAAATTTTTTTCTTGAAAATTTTGTTTCTAAATTTTTTCCACAATCCTTTCTGAAACTTAAATCTGCAGCAACATATGTCCCCACATTTCCCTGTTGAAAATTATTCACTTTTCACGGACCACTGAAGGATGGGAGTCATCATTTCGGAATTTTTAATTTTTTTTTCGCTTTTTTTGATTTCTGAATAGGAATTATGAGAAACTAGAAATTGAGAACTACATTTTATAAAATTTTAATTTTATTTCGTGCACTTTTCTACTTTTTGGTGATTTTTCGACTGAATTTGGGCTTTTCAGTCCATAAAATCAAATTTTTAATAAAAAATTCGAATTCATCGCCTTTCATTTACCCATAATTTTTTAGCCAAAAATCTCCCAATGTCGTAAAATCTGGTGTTTGGCCACCAGTGTTTGCGTACTTTCGGCGCTACAGTACCCTTCAAATTTCAAAACTAAAGCTAGAAACTTCTGGTTTTTTGAGTATGTATTAAAATGAAATGAGAATTTCGAATTTTGGCTAAATGTTACAAAATTCTGTTGATTTTATAAACATTTGAATTTGCCAAAAAAAGTTAGAAAAAATGCCCCGAAACTGGAAAATCATTTCACTGTTCTAATTTTTATTTACAAATTTGAATTTTCCAAATCTGAATTAGTCTACCCTGCATGTTTCAGCCAAAAAGCTCCCAATGCCGTAAACTATGATGCTTGCTACGCAGGCCACCAGTGCATGCGTACTTTTGGCGCTACAGTAACCCAGAAAACTTCGAATTGAAGCTAGGGACTTCTAGTTTTTTGCATATACACCAGAAGTTTCGAGGATCTCGATTTTTTTGTTAAAGTTAAAAAAAATCAGTTCTCCAGGAGTATTCGTCCATATATCATTTAAAAAATTTTTTCGTTGAAATTTTCCGTACTCTACACTGATTTTCGTTGTGAAATTCACTTCAATTAGTCTATCGGTAAATTTTCAGCCAAAAAGCTCCAAATGTCGTAAACTATGGTGTTTCGTACGCAGATCACCAGTGTTTGCGCACTTTTGGCGCTACAGTAACCCGAAATTTAATCATTAGGGCTAGAGACTTCTACTTTTTGAATTCGAACTCAAATTTCACGAGGATTATGAGTTTCAATCAGAAAATTTCTGAAATTCAACGCATCAAGTTGATTTTTTGCCAACTTTTCGAGAAAATTCCAAAACAAAAATATCGCTGCCTTAATGAACCGGATTAGGTGCGCAGTCTCTATTGTCCTATGTTCCGTATATATTTTTGTCCCGACTCCATCTCCCCCTTCTTACGTCAGTCGTTCCACTTATTCAATCCGACAACTCCCCTTTTTTCTCCTGTTTTCTCGAAAAAACAACGAATTCCTTGTCTTTTTTTGGAAGAAGTAAAAAACGGAAGTTTTTTAGGTATGTGTGGAGACACTTGAGCATTTTGTTTGGATGCTGCTTTTTGGCTTTCAGAGCTGTGAAATTTTTTTTGCAAAAAACTTTAACTTTCAAAAAATCCGGTTGAAACTTGGAATTTCAAATTTTCAACCAAAAAACTGATTTTCTCGTTCAATTTTGGTCTCGAGTGTGAAAACTAGACGTTTCTAGCCGTAATATGAAAGTTTTAGGATTACTGTAGCGCCGAAAGTACGCAAACACCGCATTACTGCGTACCAAACACCATATTTCACGACATTGGGAGATTTTTGGCTAAAAATTGATGGCTAGAGTATTCGAAGTATGCTGAATTCTTTGCAATGGAAAATAAATTAAAATTTGTCTGAAAATTGTCTATAAATTTTTATTCTCAAAGTTCAATTTTCCAAATGTACTGTTAATTCTCCTTTTTAGATTTTTTAAAAGTTTTTTATCTCATTAAATTTCATTTTTCTGAAAAAAAATTGTGGAGCAATTATCAAGTTAAGAAAACTGTAATTTTATGACTTTCGTCCATTTTTTTTTAATACGACAATAGATTTCTTTTTTTGTTGAGTAGTGGAAATAATGTGATTTTTGTGTGTTTTCAAATTTGTCGACTTACAGAAAATTGCTTAAGTTAGACCGTATTGACCGAATATACCGTATTTCCTCTATTAGTAAGGCATGCAAAACTAATTTTTGGACACCTAATTTGATGCAAAACTAATAGAGGGTGCAAAATTAATTTTCGAACTAGTTTTTTCTCATGTTTTCCATTAAGTTATGGCATAATATCATCAATTTCAATAACAACTTTTGAACCAAATTGGACGAATTTACGACTGATACGCAAAAATTTCCCGAGTTGTACTCATATTTTGCCAATTTTCACTTGTTATACCAAGTCTGTAAGAATTTTCCTGATTTTTAGAACGATTTTATAGTGCAAATTTTGAATTCCTAAAAATAGGGAACAAATGCAAAACTATTAGAGGTGCAGAACTAATTTTTGATGAGTGATTTTAGATGCAAAACTAATAGATGAAATACGGTAACTGTTAATAAAATTAAACATTTTAGGATATTTTTAGTTTTGCAAGAATCAAACAAACGGCCAAATTAAGTTTGAATTCCCACGCAAATGAGTGACGCCATTTTCAATATTTTTGCGCTTGCTGGCTTCATCAGTTCATCAGTTTTCTTTATTTTTTTCTAGATTTCATTTAAAACTAAATTTGTCAATTTTTGCGACCACTTTTCCGAAAAAGTATTAAATTGTCGATTTTTAGGGTTATTTTGAAATTTCCGTCAATTTCTTACGGGTTTTCAAATTTATTTAATGTGTGTTTGAAACATTGACAAACGGTGTTTTAGATCAAATTCTTTAGAAAAAATCAAGAAAAACCGATGCATTCAGCCAGAAATAGCGAAGAAAATGACGTCACTCATTTGCGCGGGAATTCAAATTTAATCCGCCCATTTCTTTGATTTTTGCAAAATTGAAGAAATCAGAAAAACATTTTTGTAAATTAAAAAGCTAAAAAAAGCTATTTTTTTTACTCTACTCCACCTTTCAAAGGCCAAAATTGTTTTTCAAAAATCCAAATTTTTTCAAAATGTCCCACTGCATCTTGATCTACTTTTTTTTAACTTGGAAAAAATGAAACCCCGTCGTCCCTTCTTGCCTAAATTAACAAAACAAACTCACATATCTTTCGTTGTGTCTGGAAGCTCGCGGAGCCTCCCAGAAGATATTGGAATATTTGGGGGAAGAAAAACAAAACAAAAAAAGCGGGGAAGAAAAATTAATTTGTTTCTTTTTTTGGTTTATGTTGTTAAATCAAAAATTTAGTTCAAAAAACTTAAAATGCCAATTTATTGAGAAAATCAAAATTTCAAATATAGCATTCAGTAGGGCAACGGCGCAACGACGACTGCGCCTGCCTCACGGCACCACTCAATTCCTCCGAACATGCCGGCCGCTTCCAAAGAACTACCTTTTCGCACTACGTTGCGCACACACAGCTGTGCGCAGCGCGCGCGTGAGGCCGGCCTGCGTGAGGTCCGCATTTCACGCCTCCTTCAGCTGGGAGCCCTAGTATTCAGATTCTAATTTTTAGTAAAACCTCCCATGTTGTAAAATTTGGTTTTAGAAAAATTTAACACACCTTATCATTTTCTGCTTAAAATTTGTGCATTGTGTCCTCTGGGCCGCTCGGAAGTTTCTTAGGATCCGTTCAACCGAGAGTTGAATGACTAATGGGGAAGGGGTACCCCCTCCCGAACCTTTAAAATGTCAAGAACAATGGAAGGAACCCTTTCCTCAATGAAAAGCTTTCGGCAAAAGAAAAAAGAAAAAGAAAAAAGTTCGAACGATGTCTGAAGATTTTTGATTTTTTTTCCGGAAAATTTTTTTTTCTGAGAATTTATATCTGATTTTTTATCATATTTAGAATAGAAAATTGATAATATTAAACTTTTTTTTTTGTTTATTATCAATTTTGTCTTTTTTCAATTGTTTACTTACTTCTAAAAAGCTTTAAAATTCTGAAAATTGGACTTCACCCAATTTTCAGAAGCTTCATGCATTTTATATTTTTTTAGACGCCTCTTGTTTAGAGTAAATTGTCATTTGAAGCTTATTACTAAATTATATATTTTTTAAAACACAACTTTTTTGAATAATTTAAATGGAATTGGTTGCAAAATTGATTTCAAACTCAAATTTTGAAATTTTCAATACAAAATCTAGTTTCTAATTAAATGTGATGATAAGCTCAAAAAGACAAAGTTTCTAGCGTTAATTTGAAGTTTTCTGGGTTACTGTAGCGCCAAAAGTACGCAAACACTGATGGCCTGCGTACCAAATACCAGATTTTACGACACTGAGAGCTTTTTGGCTGAAAAATTATGGGTAGACTAAATATAATGCAACAATTTCAGATTTTGGTATAAAAAGCATTTACAAACACCTTGCTCTCCCCAAAGATAATCAAAAAACATCCGACACCAAATAATCCCCAATTTCTCGGTACCCTTCTCACATTTTTAGACATTTGTTTTTCTCGCTTCTTCCAATTTCTCGAGGTGATGGTGGTCCTAATAACAATGGAAAATAAAAGACATTTCTCTTTTTTTTTTCGTCTTAAAATTTCGAAAATTCCATTCATTGCTCGCGGAGCACAAAATTATATGAGTCATTTGGTGGTGGTGGTAGTAGTAAACGATCTTGGTCGAAGATTAGGATTTAGGTATTTATTTATTTTTTGGTTGTAAGACACCAGATATTATAGAATTTTTTGTTAGTAGTAGATTAAATTTTCAACCTGATTTTCGATATTAGCTAAAACCACACTTTAAAAAAATTACTACTTTGGTGATTCTTTAGTAGAAAATTTGAATTTTTCATTCAAAAATACTTACTTACTTACTTAGTTAGTAAAAAAAATCAGAAAAAAACATTTACACATTTCTAATGTGAAATTAGAATTCAGCATACTTCAGTTAGTCTACACATGAAATTTAAGCCAAAAAGCTCTCAATGTCGTAAAATACAGTGTTCCAGTGAAAATAGAGTCCAACGGTGTTTGCGTAATTTTGGCGCTACAGTAACCCTGAAAATTTCAAATTAATCTTAGAAACATTTAGTTTTGTGTTTCATACCAGAAAATAATCGGAGAACGCGAATTTTGTCCAAAAAACTTAAAATTTTAAATTTAAAGCACACTATTAGTAAGAAATATTATTTAAGGGCAGAAAACGTATGAAATTATTTGGTTTTATCAATTTCTGTTGTAAAATTCGAATTCTCCGTTTTTCATATAGTCTACCCTGCCAATTTCAGCCAAAAAGCTCCAATTTTCGTAAAATACAGTGTTTGGTACGCAAATTTGCGTATTTTTGGCGCAACAGTAACCCCGAAAGTTTCAAACTGATGCTAGCAACTTCTAGTTTTTGGCCGCTACCCTAAAACTCGACGAAAATTCCAAATTTCAACACCAGATTTCGAAATTCCAATTTCTAAAACCAGTTCCGGCAGGTTTTAGCACCCCTAAACCTGCCCAATTTATCAAGCGACGTCTCAAGTGACTTCCGTTTTTAGAAATTCCTCCTACACGAAAAGTTCCCCTTCTGAAAAATGGGGAAGATTAGCATTTTTTGAGCAAGAAGCACCGGCCATTTGACGGCGGGGAAAGTGTGGAATACTTGAGAATTTTGTAGTTCTTTTGCCAGCGCTTGGAGCTGCTTTTTTGAGTTTTCACTTTATCTTTTTTTGTTGTTAGAACTTTCTAGTTTACCACGACAACAACATTTCAGAAAATATATTTTTCATATTTCACGACATTAAAATATTTTTGGCTGAAAATTCATGTGTAGACTACAGTGCATTTGTTTTTCTACTTCTACGACTTTAAAGGGAGGCGCATTTATGCGAAATGGTCTTGCCGCGCGTTTGGTCATCATTTTTAGCAGTTTATGTGTGCAATTCGTGTAGATCACAAAATATTTATCTCATATTTCTTATTTCTGTTGCTTTTTTACAAATTAATTGTGATCTACGCGTGATCTACGCAAATTTTGAACAAAAACTGTTAAAAATGTAGACTAAACGCGCGACAAGACCATTCCGCATAAATGCGCCTCCCTTTAAAGTCGTAGAAGTGGAAGAACAAATGCACTGTAATTTAAACGTGAAAAATCGAATTTCATAGTAAAAAGTCACCAAATCAAAATTTTCCAAAGTTAGGGCACCTCATTTAGAAAACTGTATATTACATGGCAACAAACTGCAAAAAAATTTAACTTTTGAGTTCCTCGTGAAATTTGTGTTCGGAATCAAAAAATAGCATTCTCTGGCACTGATAGGAAAACTTCGGGTTACTGTAGCCCCAAAAGTTCGCAAGCACCGGTCATCTGCGTACCAAACACCACATTTTACGACATTGGGAGGTATTTGGCTAGAAAAACTCATGGGTAGACTAAACAACGTATGGGGAATTCAAATTTCATATTGCAAATTTTTCCCGAAAATATTATTACGAAATATGAACTTTCCTATTTTTTCGAAACCCACGTACTCATTTTTTATGAAAATGAGCCAGCAATCAGGAGCAATTGAACCCTCGAGTTCTATTCAAAAAAGGCAAATAATTGCTCATTGTGTTTTGGACTTGAATTCGGTTTTTGTGACACGCACATTTTTCTGTTGTGCAAATTTTTCTTGTGACAGAAATTATCTGAAAATGAACCTTAACCTTTTGGGAATTTGATTTTTGAATAGAACATTTGAATTCCCAAAAAATTCTGATTGAGACTTAAAAAACTAGAAGTTTCTAGCCTTAGTTTGAAAATATTTCAAGGTTACTGTAGCGCCAAAAGTACGCAAACACCGGTGGTCTGCGTACCAAACACCATATTTTACGACATTGAGAGCGTTTTGGCATAAAATTTGTATAGACTAAAAGAAAGATTGGAAACTCGAATTTTTCATTAAAAAATTTGTGGGCTAGAATTCAATACTTTAATTTTCTCACAAAAAAGGTCAAAGTATAAACACTTTTTCCCTTATTTTCCCACCTAAAATCCTAAAACCGGGAAGTCCCCCTGCCGGTGTGGCGACATGTGAAAGGATAATCCGCCCCTGGGAAGCACTTTGTTATTTTTTTGAGAAAGGCCAAGAGTTTGAAAGGTATTTTGAGTTTCTTCAAGTTTTTCGTGATAATTTTTCTTTGAATTTACATTAAAACGGGCAAATTAGAGCAAAATCGGGAACCCTAAAAAATTTCAAACTCAATTTCAATGTATAATTTAAATTCTCCGTATTGTGATTGATCTATCCATGAATTTTTAGCTCAAAAACTCTCGATTTCCTAAAATATGGGGCTTGGTACGCAGACCACCAGTGTTTGCGTACTTTTGGGCCTACAGTACTCCCGAAAACTTCAAATCGAAGCTATAGATTTTTATTATTGCGTTTAATCTAGATTTTGATAAGAAATTCAAAGTTCGAACAAATATTCAAAGTTTATAAAATATTGAGGCAATTTTTTGAAAAAAAGTCGTTGAACCCAAATTTAGTGAACTTAAATCTCCCAGAGACATGACAAATTCTCAATAAGAAAAAAAACACACAAACAATAAAAGCATAAAAAAGCACAAAAGAATGCACAAACATAAAAAAGTTCGAGGTGTGCTCATGGGCCCAGACATTTTCCTCCCCCCCCCCCTGCCAAAAACTTTTATTATTATTTTTTCCGCTTCTTCAATTTTCTCAACTTTTTTCGAGTTAGAGGTTTGGAAGGTCAAAGTTTTGACCGGAAGGAACTAGCATTGACCACCCCCACCCTACTCTTTCTCTGAAATAATTTTACATTTTACTTGGTCCGATGCACCATGAGCAATTTTTTTGGAAAATTTAAACTTTTTTTTTAATTTTTAATTTTTAAAATATATATTCGATAGAAAATAAAACTCTGAACAGTTTTGTTTCTTCACTTTGTAGGTTACGTCGTTACACATCCTAGAAATTTCAGTAGAGAGAGAGAGAGAGTACAGTACAGAGAGGAGAAACTCAGACGAAGAGACACTCTTGCTTCTGTCCGTTCTATTATTTGTATTTTTAAAACACCGTTCTATAGAAAATCAAATTCTACACATTTTTGTCTCTTACGCCGTTTGCCTAGATTTCACTGTTACAGAGCTATAAGCCTGAAAAGTCAGAGGAAAGACTCAGGCGACGAGACACTCTGCTCCTCTGCGTCTCTCCTCTCTCCCTCTCTCGCCTCCTAATTTCAAACCCTCCCAACTCAGAAATGGTTTGAGATATTGAAAATTTTCCAACTGAAGAAATGTTGCAAATTTTGGGAACACTAGTTTAAAACTTGAAAAAATTCAAAATAATAATTTTTTCGCAGTGTTTTTTTTCTCACACACGACAGATTTCTGCATCTTTCCTCTTAATTTTTCCTTACTTTTTTTCTGGTAATTCGACACCTTTATCCTTTTGTCTCTGCTACGCATATTACACTTCGAGTGTATATCACTTTTCTAAAAAATTTCGAAACTTTTCCGATATTTTCAAGTTTTTTTTGCCATTGTCTGAATTCCTGGAGACACTTTGGAATGTGAAATGCATATGTATGTAGGTACTTGAAATGTGATCCGCCTGCTGATCAGTGTTCGGTTGTACTAGGGAGATGGTGGCTAAGGTTTTTGAATTTTTTCTATGGAAAAACTCCGGTTCGCTTCGATTTCTCAGTTTTTACAAGTTGTTTTTTAACGATTTGAGATATTTGAAATTTTCAAAATGCTGTAATATTTAAATACATTTTTAAGAAGTATTATATAATTTGCTATACAGGAAATTATTATTTAATTTTTCAAAATTTTTAGATCTGAAATTTCCCCACAAAAGTCCCATATCACTTTGATCTTCGAAAAATGCGGGAGTTGAGACGCAGACATCTCATCTGAGTTTGCGTGCTGACGTACCAATTTTTCTGAAAAAATATTCCCGCATTTTTTGTAGATCAAACTGTAATGAGACAGCCTGACACCACGTGTTTCCCTCTTTGTCATTTCCCAATGTTTCTGCATAAATAAAAACAATCGATTTCAATGGGGACTTGAACCCCGGTCTCATGCTTCATAGCTATCTGTGCTCCCAGTTGAGTCACTTTTTCCGAAATTTAAATTTTTTGTATTTTTGAATTTTCAAAATGGCAATCAATAGAAAATCAAATTGTCTCTTTCACTATTTTTCTAACTCTAACGGTTGCATAGTTACAGCCGCTTAAAGCTAGCAGAGAAAAACGGGAGACGCAGACGACGAGGAACGCTGACGCTCTGCGTCTCTCCCCTCTCTCACGTCCTAATATTAAACCGGCACAACTTTGCTCCTGTAATAGCTATCAAAAAGTTGTCCACTAGCGGAATATAGCAACTTTTATGAAAAATATTTTCATAGTTGACAAATTTTTGATATCTAAAAAACCTGCAGAGATATGATGGTTTGAATTTGAAAGTTCCTCTCTTAGATAAATTTTAACGAATAGAACACAACAAGGAACATGGCATTCCGCGAAAAAGCATGAAATAAATCAAAAAACACATATCTATCTTCTTTTTCTCGCCTCCACCCTCACCCAACTTTTTCTTTCACCAAACATCCCCAGACAATGGTGCAATTTAAGACAATTTCACTGTTTTTTTAGAATATAAAAGTTTATTTTTGAATTTTTTGAAAAACTAGCTGTTTCGTCACACTTTCCGCGAAATTTCCTTGCTTCAGAACACTTTTCAAACTCCTATAGAGACGCTCGAGAAAATCTTGTTATAAAATTTGTTTTGCCGCCGAATTTCCAAGCTTTTGAACTCTTTTTTCCTTGCTTTTTTGTTATAGATTAGTGAAATTTTTTGATATTTCAGTATTGGTTAATTTCAAGAAATTTTACTGGTTTTCACACCAAAAACAATACAAATTTTGTAAAAACTTTTAAATTTTTGTTAGCACCCAAACAACTACAACAAATCTCCAGCGTTAATTTGAAGTTTTCTGGGTTACTGTAGCGCCAAAAGTACGCAAGCACCGATGGCCTGCGTCCCAAACACCACACTTTATGACACTGAGAACTTTTTGGCTGAAAATACAGAATTAAACTAATTGAAAGGCGAAGAATTCGAATTTAGACTCTTAAAATTTTTAAGAGTCTAAACATTTTTTTTGTAGATTTTAGTTGTTTTCTCATTTTTCTCATTTCTCTTCAGTTTTTTCTCACGTTTCATCTCGAAGTTGAAATATCACTAATTTCAGCTAAAAATGTACTTTATACAACTACTATCAGTACTAATATCTATGAAAGTCGGCCACATCAGATCTAGCAGGCTTCTGCAACACAGCCAGCATGGGCATTATGAAGACGACTACATTAAAAGTTGGTGTTTTTCAAATTAAACAATTTAAATTTAAATTCAGCTCGCCGAGAGCTTTGATTTAAGAATAATCATGACCTAGTTTGATCAAAAAAGTTGGGTTTCGCCACGAAAACTACAGTAATCCAGAAGGACTTTGCGGTGAGACCTTTTTTTCAAAGTAAGTCATGATTATACTTAAATCAAAGCTCTCAGTAAGCTGGAATCAAATTTTGTATTTAGAATAAACCCAACGCAAAGTTTTCGTGGCGAGACCCAAAAAATTAATAATTTATTCAGCTGAACCTACACACCTCATTGAAACGATTCAAAGAAGATACGATAAGCGAGTGAGACCGTTTGCTGAGTCGAATCGGCCGGTAATAGTGCACATGACAATTGTGCTGGGTATTTTGACCGAAGTTGTAAGTTTTTGTGTCAAAAAATTTATCTGAAACTGATTTTAACACAAAGTTAATATAAAATTTAGGTTCCCACATTTCAATTAGCCTACTCATAAATGCCTACCCAAAAGCTCTCAATGTCGTAAGATATGGTGTTTGATACGCAATCAAACTCGGTGTTCGCGTACTTTTGGAGCTACAGTAACCAAAAATTTTTAATTTGAGCTAGAGGCAACTAGTTTTTTGTGTCTTAACGAAATTTTGACGACAATTTCGGTTTTTGCAATAAAAACTCAAAATTTTGATTGCAAATCCCAGTTTGAGCAGAATTTCAGCTAATATCCAAATTTTCAGCGAGAAAACCAACAAGTCGCCTCATTTGTCATATCGCATGTACAAAAGTGGAGGGATCCAAAACTAGCGTGGAATCCTGCAGATCATTCAGGCCTCACACAGGTCGTCATGCCAAGAAGCCTAGTTTGGGTTCCAAAATTGTTTATTTACAACAGGTGCGCTGGAATTTTGGTTTTAAAAAAATTTTGAACAAAGAATTCGAATTCAGCATGTTGAGAGCTCTGTTTTGAATATAATCGTGACCTACTTAGACTTAGGCTTAGGCTTACGCTAACGCTTAGAGCATGGACCTGAGCTTAGGCCTCAGCTAGGCTCAAAACTACGGCATGATTATGCTTTATTATAAGCTCTTGAAAAGTTGTATCCGAAATTTCAATAAGAATTGTTTTCAGCATGGACACCAAAGACATGCTGACCGATGACAGATACGATGTCCGGATACAGCACACCGGTCACGTAAAAGTGAATAGTCCTCAATTTGTGAGCACACTGTGTCGAATAAATATCGATTTGTTCCCATTTGACACCCAATTCTGTGCGATTGCTCTCGCGAGCCCCCTGTTGTCGGTGGAGGAAATGGATGTGAATGCTACCCAGCCACCGGTAGACTCATATTTTTCGGTAGGCTTTTTTTCGAATTTTATTGTCTCCCTGAAGCTCTTAGTTCCTTATTAGAAAGTTGCAAAAATTCGAAGCAATGGCTTTACCGGCAACTGAGTTGGGCTTGAAAGGCTAACGTTTCTCAAAACTAAAAAAAAAATCATTAAAAAACAAATCTCAACATTCCAATTAATGTACCCAAAAAATGTTTGCTCAAAGCTTGCAAGCGTATAAATTAAAGTGTTTAGTACGCAAGATATCGGTGTTTGCGTAATTTTTGGGTTATAGTAATACTTTAATTTTTTATGAATTTTTGGATATTTTTTGTACTTAAAAGTTCGAAAAACAAGCAGAAAGAGAGCAAAAAGCGGGGTGGAAGCTGTAATTTATGTGGGAAAATATTTATTTTCAAGTAGTGAGAACATTATTCTAGGAAATCGTTAGAGTGTTTGAGTGCAAAAAAAAATAACAAAAAACGTTCTCACGTAGAGTCAGAAAGTCCCATTTCACTATGATCTTCAAAAAATGCGGAAGGTGAGACGCAGACATCTCATCTGATTTTGCGTGGTCAAGGGCGTGGTGACGATTTTCTGGAAAGAAATTCCCGCACTTCTTGTAGATCAAACTGTAATGAGACAGCCTTCTCAGAACACGTTCTCAGATTTCAAAAAAATAGAAAGTTTTGTCGGGGCTTGGGCTACTGTAGCATCAAAAGAACGCAAACACCGCTCGGCTGCGTACCAAGCATCATATTTCCCGCTATTTGCCGTTATTATCACCCGCTACCTTCAAATGAACACTTGAGACTTCTAGTTTTTTGAGTCTAGGCCAGAATTTGATAAGGATTTCAAATTTTTGAGAAAAAAAATTAGTGTATTTTGCAGGGAAACGCTGAATGGCAAGTGATGAACGTGACCGTAAAACAAATGAAATTCATGGAAGAGGGCGAATATCGGGCTGAAGTTCACTACATCTTGCACCTAAACAGGAGGCCAACTTACTATATAACAGTGATAGTAGTACCTACATTTCTCATCAGCGCCCTCTCAATTCTCGGAATCTTCTCGCCCGGCTCAAATGACGGCCCTAGAAATGAGAAAGTGTCACTGGGACTTGGTTCCCTGCTAGCCATGACTGTCCTCCTGGACATTGTAGCTGGCGCCATGCCAAAATCCGACGCCATCCCCCTTCTCGGGTACTACATTATGCTTGTCATCCTACTCTGCGCCATTGGGGTCGCCGTGTCAATGGCTATGCTCTCTATGTCACGGAGCTGCATACAAACTTCGAAAATGCCACCCCCGCACTATTATCGATTACTTTTTTTGAATGTCTGCCGGGTCGTCAAACAGAATAGTGGGCTGAATGGAGTGGCGATGAATGAGAAGCCAACTGCTATCACGTGAGTTTTAACATAATTTTATTTAAATTTCGGAATTCGTTGAGAGCGTTGATTTGAGTATAATCATGACCTATTTTGCTTGAAATTGCAAACATTTGAGTTTCGGCGCAAAAACTACAGTAACCCTGTTAGCTGTGGCGAAACCCAATTTTTTTTCAAAACCTAGGCATAATTATACTTTAATTGAAGCTCTCGGTGAGCTGAATCCGATTTAGTTATTAAATTTAAAATAAATGATACATTTCAGACCCCGTTTCCCGGATCTCATCGCGATTTACAATCAGCTCATCGAAGTGGCTCGGGCTCAGAGGACATATCGCGAACGGATAGAAAAACAAAAGTGGCAGCATAGAGTGAGTGGAATAGATAATAAAAATCGATAATAGGGAAAAAAATCGATAATCATTATATAAATTTTCAGGTAGAAATCGAATGGAACAAAATCTTCGCGAGAATCGATTTCTTCTTCTTGTTCCTTTTCGAAATGTTTAACGTGCTTATTCTGGTACTCTTCCTAAGATGTGCATTTTTGCCGGTGCCACCGTTGCCGGAAAACTTCTCCATATAGTTTCCGAATTTTTTTGTATATTTTTCCCCCAAAAATTCCATGGGTCTGCACTGCAGCTGAAAACATCTCCTAATTTCCCTCATTCGACATGTTGCGGGTTCTTTTTTCTTTGAAATAAAACTTAAATGATTTCGTAAGAATTTGTTTGATTTGGGTGGCCACCTCGGGTGTCGAGTTGCTGAGCTGATTGTCTGGCCGATACAGTTGCTGAGTTCTCAATTTTGTAGCTTACTGGTTTGCCTTGTGGGTTCTGTATTACAATTTAAAAGGGCTTCTATGTAGTCGTTAAAACGCCTTCCTGCCTGATTTTAAATCCTGCCTCTCGCCTTAATTCACGCCTTACGCATAAACATGCGTGAACTTTAAAAAAAATTTAATTCGATTTTCATCAAATTGATAAATATGTGACATTTGTAAGTTCCCGTCAAATTGAAAAAAAGAGGCAAAAGGCCGGCGTGAGGCGGGCAAGTTTCAGGCAGACATCAGGCTCCTGCCCGCCATGGAAGCCCTACCTTACATGTGTTGTCTTCAACTTTTTGAAGAGTTTGAACATTTATTCAAACAATGTTGTACATTTTTATTAAAAAAAAAAGAACGCTCGTATTTCAAATTACACATAAGAATGAGATGTGGATCGTCGCCCGGAGCTATTTCTGAAAAAAATTTGAGCGGTTGCGGTTGTCAAAGAAAAAAAAACAGAGAACTTACAATTTGGTCCTATCGAAATCAGTTTTCAGGCAGTACATATACAATGGAACGGTTGGGAATTGAAGTAGGTATATTATGTAGACAATTGCGTCAGCCTGAAAAGTAAACAAAATTGTAGGCGAAAGGAGGCCTGCGTAGGTTCTTTTCAGACAAGTAGGCATAGGCTGCCAGTATAAGGTCGCTGACCAACCTGCCTATGCGTTGACTGCCTACCTGCCTACCGCGTGCCGAAGTCGCCTATCAAGCAGGTAGGCACGCACAATTAGGTAGGAAATTTTTCAACTTACCCTCACAAACCTCCGCCGATCTGCCAAATCCTCGCTCTCCCGGAAATGATAGAATTCATCAATAAGTTGTAGAGAATAATTTGGAAGATTGAGTAAAAGGGTTACGGTAGCCAAAAGTAAACATCGGCGGATCGCGTCGTTTCTCCGACGAATATCTAGCTGAAAATTTTTTTAAATTTTGGATGAAAAGGGGTGTATCTCGTAAAGTATACTAGCTAAAAAAAAAGTTGTTAACCGACATATTGTAAAGCAAAAAATTTGCTACATTTCGTTAGTTTGCAACTTTTTGCTAGCACCGCCCACTTTTGAAATAGGGACGCAGACATAAAATTTCCGAAATCGCTATTTTTTCCAATTTTGTCCAACTTTTAATATTAAATATTATAGGAAATTTTGATTTTGGAAAAATGTTTATATCTCTGTTGTATAAGCAAACAAAATTGATAAGCAGAGAAAGGGGGTGTGGAGGAGAGGGAGACGCAGACAACGAGACACCTTGCGTCTCTCACTCTCCGCACTCTCTACGCCACTCCAAATTTGATAATCTGTATCTCGGGTACGGTAAGAGCTAGCAGACAGCTGTAAACTGACAAAGTGTAGCAAATTTTATTAGCAATATTTTTATAGTTGACAAATTTTTGCTAGCTTTGTCCAGTTTTAAGATAGAGACGAAGACAGCTGAAGAGGCGAAACTGACAATCTCATATCTCAAAAACTACAACAGTTATAAAAAAGTTGAGTTGTTAACTAACAAATTATTATTCCCACATTTTTCAAAATTTCTTGTTGTTAATCTCACCATGATCTTCGATTTGTGCACAATTTTCAGCGGACTCTTCTCATCTGTACTCTCATGGTGCACAATCTCATCCGCCGAAATCAGAGTAAACGCATTTTTCGAAGTACACGGATTTCGCATAATCAACACCGAAAAATCCGTGATAACTGTGAGCACTAACGGCAGGAAAAATGTCATGAAGCACTCGAAAAATATCAGATATCGGAGCGTGATCTCGCCGAAGATTCTCGGGTCCTCGGCGCAGTAGGTGCCTGATGAGGCGTCTGCACCTACTGATAACTCCGTGATAAGGATTGGGGTCCATAGCTGGGATATGACGGAGAATGCGAATAATCTGAAATTGGAATGTAAAATATTATTCAAAATTTGAGCACTGTTTAAAAATAAAAACAAAAAAATTTAAGAAATTTTTTTCTCACAATTTTTATCAAGCTACATCTCAAAAGTCTGCAGAGCTATCGAAAACTTGTCAACTAATAAAATGCTCCAAATTTCCTGAGCTACAACTTCACAGTTAATACCTTATCCGTATCTATTCAAGTTTCTAACTTACACGCCAATAATCTCCTTGCTCTTGTCGCCAGCTCTATGGGACCGCAATGGGAAGAAAACGTGAAGGAATCGCTGAAAAATGGACATTTTTCTATAATTTTTAGATTTCAAAAGCCTCACCTGCACATACATGGCCACCCACGCCCAATGTACAAAAAACGAGGAGGTGTTCACCAGAAATGCGCTGAGCTTGCAGACAACTACTCCCGGGATGATACCTGAAATTTTTATAGATTGAAATTTAAAAAAAATGTACAAAAAGTTCCGGAAATCCAAAATCTTTTTTCAGAATTTGAAAATATCAATTTTGAGGCAAGTTATGATACTTTTAAATTGATGACCTACGATTTTTCATTGAAAAAGTTAGGCCACCAACTTAAAACCTTCACAAATTGCATTAAATTTGTCAAATTAAATTATAAGAACCGGCAATCTGAAGATCTGGATTTACTCTACAACCTTAGAAAAAATTCAAAATCGAGGCCGATTTTTGAAAAATTCTAGGCCACGTGACTTGAAGTTGCCCAGAAATCCAAGGAGAGTAGTGTTTTGCAAGTAAATTGATTTTTGTTAAGTTTAGCAATTTTATTTTGAAGGAAGTTACATTTTTTTAACTTCTGCCCTAGAGTTTTTCCCTGAAAATGCTAGGCCACCAACTTGAAACCTTCGTAACTTGGGCTAAAATCAATATTTTGAACTCAAACAAACACCAACTTGAGCAACAGGCTAAGCTCTATTATTTCAGCACATAAAAAATTTAAAACCGTGGGTTAACATTTTAAATTTCTAGGGCCAAACCACTGTAACTCTGCTCAAAAATTTTTTCAATATTTTAAAAACTAAAAAAAAAATGTCAAAAAATCTTTTGCATGCACTTACCAGCAAAAATCATTACATTCCTATCCGAAATCACATTGGAAAAAATTGTGGCAAGCAGCACGAAATTGCCGGCCATAATTGCGCACAAAAAGTGATAATAGTTGGATTTTTTGTACTTTCGAAGCACGATGAACATGAATATCAACGCAGGTAAAGTGACCACCGACACGCAGATTACTGTATAGTACAGTAGTTGTGACGTGGCAGTCCATTCTTTTATGAAGGCGTCACGTTCTGCGTCAAGGTCCCGGGGTTCTGATGATGAGGACGTCATGGGGAATCTGGAAGAGAGTTTTTAGGTCCCGCGTGGAAGTTGTATTGAAAAAAATTGAAGGGTTTTAAACGATATCAGGAAAAGAGATTGCGGAATTAAAAAAAATTCTGAAAATTTTCTGAAATTTTTAATTTTTCAAAATTTTGAAGAAAAATAAAAAATTTTTAATATGCGCATCTCTTTTATATGTATTTTTTTTTATTTCAAAACGTGACTGATCTTATGTATTCCTTTTTCGAAGACTTTGTTTTGCATATTGTTCTGAAATTAGACCTGTGACCAGTTTTGGCGTATTTCAAGCAAAAAGGATTAGTTTTTGATTTTTTTGAAAGAAAATTGTAGGTGGGGATTAGTTTTTTAAACAAAAAAGATATTTTTGTTGAAATATTGAAGCAAAGAACAATTTTTTAGCAAAAAAGTGGACATAAATATTAATGATAAAAAATTCGAGGAAAACCAATTTCAGTTCTGAAAAACTAAAAATGTAGAACTTAACTCAATTTTCACGTTTTATAATTTCTTAATTCAAGTTCTGCGCAAGTTTACATCGTAAAACAGTTTCTGAAATAGTTCCAGCTCTAAATTCAAACTTTTTGGGTTACTGTAGCCCCAGTTCTGTGCGAACACCGACCAATACACCAGATCTAACAACAAAATACACAGAATTGCCAAATTTCTAAAAAGAGGTCAAGTAGGGAAAGCATTTTTGCAATAAAAATTTTAAAATTGCAAAAAAAATTTTTTTTTTAATTGTTTAAAAATTTTTTTGAATTTAAATTTTCAAATATTAAATTTTGATGCTTGAGAAAATCTTTTGAAAAAACTGAGTAAACCACAACTTTTGTGCTTTTTTTCTGAATCTTATAGTAAGATGAGGCGACAACAATGAATCATTGTTCTCGTTTCGAACACGTCACGAGATTCAGACAAAACAAGCATAGATTTCTGAAAAAGACGCAAAAATGACATTAAAACCTTAAAATGGATGAATTCTTAGAATATTACAAGTTTTGAAATTTTCATTAAAAATAGTTGATTTTTTTCAAATTTCAAATTTTCAAATATTTGCAATTTTTGAAGTTTTTATTAATCAATTCAAGTTTTTTGTTGTGTTTCACATCCAAAAAAACATTTTCCGATGTTCCAGCATAAATTTAGAAGTTTTGGGGTTACTGTAGCTCCAGTTCTGTGCGAACACCGATCAATGCACCAGACCTTACGACAAAATGCACAGATTAACCAAATTTTGTTGATAATGGTCAGATCGCGGTAAAAAATGTCGAAAAACATAAATTTCAGTATAAAATAGCACAAAAATCTCAATTTTTTACTCTTTTTGAAATACAAAATTTTCAAGTAAAATTTTTTTTTTTGGAAAAATTAAAGCTGTCATTTTTCAAATTGTTTTAAAATAAAACACAACAAAAAGTATATGTAGTACATGTACATTTGCACTTCCTCAAAACCCACTAGAATTGTAAGTTATGGGAAAAAAGTGAGCAGGAGAAGGAAAAAAGAGAAACAAAGTGTGGGCTCAAAAAGTGTGAAGGCTGAAGATCATATACTCATTATGAAATGAGAAAAAAGTTCACGTCGTCGTAGACAAACAAACTAAACGAGACTAGAAAATTTTCCACTTTTTTTGAGTTTTGGAATTGAGCAGAAGCTCGCCTTCTCCTTCCTTGGGGTGGCTAAATGACGTGCTCTAAATATAGAATACTTGAAAAAGAGGGTAGTAGGTGGTAATTATTTATAAAGTGTATGAACAAGTGGTTTGGAAAATTAAAAGTTGAAAAAATAAATTTTTGAAAAAAAATGTTAATTTTTCTTTTTTTCCCAATTCATGAAATTTCATTATTAAATTCGAATTTTCTTCATTTTTTAAACTTGGAAATTCTTTCCGAGAGTTCTAGCGTCCATTTTAATTTTAATTTTTGGGGGTACTGTAACCCCATTTCTGTGCAAACACAGACGAGTGCATCAGATCTTACGACAAAATGGGAGGCATTTTTTGAGAAATTTATGTTTTATTTGATTTTTTCAATTTTTTAAAATTTCAAACTTTAAATTCTTTTTCATCTTTTTGTTGGTACCAGCGTTTTCCGCATTTTTCATGCTCTTTAGGTTACTGTAGCCCCACTTCTGTGTAAACAACGCCCAGTGCACATGACCTTACGACAAAATGCACAGAATTGTCAAATTTTATGGAAAGTGGCAGGGTACGGCTAACAAATGTCGAGAAAGCTAAAAATTAAAATTTACAATTAAAAAAAAGGTTAAATTTGTGGAAATAGCTTAAAATTTAAAATTTCAAGTTTTATTCCAAAACTTTAAAGCTGGACGAAATCATGTTTTTCTTCAAAAATTTTTCAGTATGCTAACTAACATTTAGCAAAGTTCACATGTCTGGGTACATACAACAATATAATTATGAAATTAATTCTGAATTCCGATTAAGCAGCCGGAAAACAATTATTTCCAGGTGATATACGGAGTTTAGGAAGTGTTTTTGAAATTTTTTCTTAATTTTTAAAATTAAACTTACAAGAAATACAATTCTAGAGTTTTTCATTTATTGAAATTTTACTATATCTATAACGAGTACAAAGATACAAGCCAGGGGTGCGCGGCAATTGCCGTTTGGCAATAGAATTATCGGCGATTTCGGCAATTTCGGCAACCGCCGAAATTGCCGATTTCCGCGCAGCCCTGATACAAGCGTTTAAAGCTAAGGAGCAGAGATCGTGGAGCAAGAGGGGAGACGCAGACAACGAGAAGCCCTGCGTCTTCCCCCTCCACACTCTCTAATTTTGATGATCTGTACCTCTAGAATGGCGAAAGCTACAAAAAAGTTGTCAACTAACAAAATGTAGAGAATGATATACTGGTTATTGCGTCAGTTGCCAATTTGTTATAAGCTACAAAACTAAAAAAGTTACAGTTCAGATAAACATTGAAACTTAAAAAGCAACAAGGTGCCGCTGAACTCAATGAAAATGCAATGAAAAACCAGCAAACCTACGCAATTATTTTTATACACATGTACTAAGGGTACTAATAACCGCTTCTCCTGCATTATGCACCTCATTAGCACCAGGAAGAGTGTGTAGCAGAATGATGCGAAGTTTAAAAATGTAATGTAGATCATAGGTTTTCAAAAAAAAAAAGATTTTCCGTTTACTTTTGCTTCAACGCTTTTTTCTCAAAAACCATGACAGCTGCAAACATTTTATTAAGTAAAAAAATATTGATCATACACTTTTCTACATTTCGTTAGTTGAAAACTTTTTCCTAGCGCTTACCATTCTGGAGATACAGGGCTTTGATGTTGTGGTGGCGTAGAGAGTGTGGAACGAGGAGAGACGCAGGCGCCTCGTCGCCTGCTTCTTCTCTCGCCCACAGTCTCTCGCTATCTACTGAATTGCGTGTATCTCGAGAACCGTACAAGGTAGAAAACCTTTGCAAGAGACAAAAATTATCAGAACAACATTTTCTATATTTTGAGATGAAAAATTTCGAAAAAACTTCAAAAACTCATATAATGAATCGAAAATGAGGATGACGCGAAGCAACATGCCCTGAAGGGACCAGACAGCACTAGAAGTAATTAAGAAAACTATGATGATGTCCTGGTAAGTGAGCAAATAACACAAGGAAGTGATGAAAAAGGCTAAATACACGATTTCAGAGATCTTCTAGAGATTGGACTTTTGAAAAAATGGGAATTTGAAAAAAAATCGTGTTTTTCCAAGTTTCCAGACACCGGAAACTTCCTCGAAATTCGATGCTTTTGTTTTTTTTTGTGCTTCGGCTATTTGTTATTTTTGAAGCAGTAAGCAGTTAAGATTTCACGATGAAATTGAAACTAAAAACATTTTGATAAATGAAAATTTTTTAAATTGTCTTTTGTTTATACTTTTTCTGGTGTAACTTTTTTGGTTTGAAAGCTAACAAAAAATTGTTCACAAACAAAATATTTACCATAACTTTTGCTACATCGTGCTAGTTGAAAACTCAACGCATAAATAACTGTATAACGGGTATAGATAGAGGGAACGGGTATAGATAGATAGAAAGATGGCGAAATAGACAAAAATGGAGGGAATTTTGCTTTCTATTAAAATTTTAAAGAACATTTTGGGAAATCGAAAAGGTTTTTCGAAGTTTAAATCCCAAACAAATCGCAATTTCTAAAATATACTTCATCAGAACGGAAAGTAAAAATTAAACTTATAATGAAACATGTGAAAAGGCACGTATACCAATATTATTGAATAATTAATTTTTTCAGTTAATCTCTCGCATGAAACTTTTTTTGTTAACTCTTCATACATTTTTCATTAAAACAAAAAACATTTTCACAGGCACGGAACTATTAGAAAATAACATTTTTGATCCGAAATCTGGTGTAAAATTTGGCTCTCTCGACATGTATTTCCAAAAATAAAATTCCATAAAAATTCCCAAAAATTCCCAAAAATCCAAAATTTTCATAACAGATGGCTCAACTAAAAAATAATTTTTAAAAAACCAATAACAAAATTTCAGTTCAAAATCCAGTTATTTACACGGAAGCTTCCCTTTCCAGGTAGAGAGAGATACATTTTTAAACGGAAAATAAAAAGGTCAAAAAGGAGAAAAATGTTTTCGTCATATTTTCAGATGTTTTCAGTAACAACAAATTTCTCTCCGGAAAACAATTATTTTCAGATTTATTTCGGACAAAAAGAAAAAGAAGGAAATTAGGGAATTAGATTATTTAGCGATTTTCTTAGAAAATAATAGAAGAAGAAGGAGAAAAATGTCTGAAAATTCAGGAATCTGAGAAATGATGAAGAAAGAAATATGGGAATTTGAAGGTTTAGGCTAAGGCTTAGGATTAGGCCTAGACTAAGGGTTAGGCTTGAACTTGTTGCTACACTTAGGAGGATATCTGGAAAAAAATTTCAGAGGTTAAACCTAAATTTCGCAACTTTGTCACTTTCAAACTACAAACTTTATCTCTATTTTTTTGCAATAAGCCTGCAGAAAAAAGCGAAGAAAAAGCTTCAATTCCGTACTAAGTATTAACCTCATTTCAATTTGACGTTAAGCCGTGACTCAAACATGTCTTCTGCTCCTTTAGTGGACAGAATTCTTGGAAAATTGGGCAGAATTCCAAGAAAAAAAAAAGCAATACAAAAAAGAGACAAATTGTGCAAAAATACAATTTTAATCTGAAAATATCGGAAAAATAAAAAAGTTATCCAAAAATGTAATTTCCCAAATTTAAAATTTGGAAATTTGAATTCAACATCTAGAGACTTTGCTCAAACTCAAACAAACTTAAAAAATTGTGGGTTTCTCCACGAATACTACAGTATCCCAGTTACATGTGTAGGTTACGTGGCGGGACCCAATTTTTCTTTAAATTGGTGCAAAGTAGGTCATGATTATATTCTGGCAAAAACTTTATTCTAAAAAACCTGTTTAAGTTTGGAAAAAAATCAATAATTAATCAATAAGCTTCTCCTTCTTTTTGCCTTTTTACATTTTCGATGGATTTTCCATATTGAATAGGCAATCAATCCAATTAATATTGTCAAAATTAGGACGAAAAATAGTCCGGCAAGAATGCTCAGCTCGAGACCAACGATTATCACTCTGAAAAGTATTTAAAAAATCATTAAAAATAGGTGTTTTCTGATAATCGATAACACTTTCGAACAAAACTGATAAATTTAAGCAAAAGTCGATGCATTTTTGTAAAATTCGATAAATTTACTTTTCTTCAGATGAACAGTAAAATTGAAAAGTATGAAAAAAAAACTCACTGATCTCCATTTTTCAACTTTGCCGTCAGAAAACGCATTTGACAATTTTTGGAACAAAAAGTGATAAAGTTTTGATGAATAAACAAAATAAAAATTTTTGTTTTTTGTTTGCATATAATAAAAGTCAATAAAAAACGTGAAATATTTGATTTTATTGAATCGTTTTTATATTGTTTGAGCAAAGGAATTTAACATGAAAAATTTTCTAAAACTCGTGGGTTTCGTAATGGGATCCAACCTGGAGCAAGCCTACTCACTCAAATTGAAGCTCCTGGAGAGTTAAAAAATGGAAAAGAAAAACTCCAAGAGGACTACACGGCCTAGAATTTTTCCGCTTTTGTTAGGCCATTTTTTGAATTGGCAAACTGAGTTTTCTAGTCCCCGGGCATTTAATTTAGGCCAGCCAACGATCACATGAAAAGGTGAAATTTAGTATCACCTGTTCAGTATCTCCACCATTTCAATGCTAGGTTCTCTTCACAATCTGCTTTACGGATTTTTTTCTTCATTAAAATGAATTCAATTGTCAGGAACAATACTGATTCTGTAGAGTACTTTATAATATTCAATGGTAGCAATCTAATTACGGGCATTATTATACTAATTTACTTTTTATTGTTTCCGTTTTATGTTTATGTAAACAAAGCCAATCGGAAAAGAGATCAAGCTGTGAGGAAAAAAATATTCTTTTCAAAAAAAGTAACACAATTTCAGGTACTAATCTACCCGTTCACCAAACACTTTTTCAAAATGACCGTAGTAATGTCCATCCTGTACGTTATATTCATAGCTGGGATGTTGTCTGGAGTTCTGTTTCTTGTTAGGAAATCGTAATATTTATATTTTTCAAACTCTGATATAAACGTGAAACATTATTCAGACCCTATATAGCAGTGTCAGGACTTGCCATATTCTTTGCAATTCAGGCACTTTCACTCGTTACCCACGTCTTCAACTTGCTTCTTTCTCTATTAGGCATTGCAAAATTCATCTTATATTTTTTCCCATCGCAAGAAAAGCGTGTATCGAGTATACAAAAATCGGTTTACAGGAGGATTTGGTTGTTGTATGTTGCATGCAGTTTTGAAGACGCCATTTTATATGTTTGGGTGTTAAGAGAAAATGAGATGAACATAATCAAAATTGGGCTTTTAGTGAGTTCAGCTTATCACAAAACAATTGAGAGCAATTAGTAAAAATTCTCAATTTTTTTCTCTATTCCAAAAAGAACTGAACATTTGCTCTCAATTTCTACAGATTTCTACTGTTTAAAAACGTGGTGTCAGGGTCAGGTTGTCCCATCGCTCCACTGCGCACGGAATGGCGGGAAAACACTTTTTGAAAACATTGCGCTGTGACGACACAGATATTGTGCAGCGATGGGACAGCCTGACATGCTGTTTTTCTTTTTTTTTTTTTTTCACCACATGCTGTTTTTCACTTTTTCAGGTATTCACAAACGATATGTATATTGATATCTGCTTTGCTATACATTCCAATATTGATAAGTGTTCGGAAGCTTGCAAATCTCGCATCAGCACTAGAAAACAATCCACAAAAGTATATTTTTTGGCAAACAATGACAGTTTTCATTTTCAAACTGCTCTATATTCCAGCAATTGCATTTGCTCTGCTTGTGAGCACCTTTCCATCTCTGTATCTTACAACTAGTGTAAGATGTGTGGATATTTTTACAACTCCCTTAATAATTCAAATTTCCTATTTGCTTTGCAACAAACGGAATGTTAACACATTGCTCACTTCGTTTAATTTGAAGACATTTTTAAAAGTTTTATTCAATCAAAAAACAAATTCTGCAGTTCGCCCTCTTCATCAAATACAGTAATAATTGGGAGTTTCAATAATTATATATGTGTTCCTTTTTTGCTCGAAATAAATACTTCATTCAAATATGTTTGCTATTCTACATTTATTATTTAAAATCTCTGCGGCTCCACAACATTATCAGTTTTATTACAAATTCTATTTGCAATCTTTTTTAACTTTGACATAAAACCAAATATATTGCATCCCAAATAGGTTAGCTGAATCAATAAAGGTGTCACAATTATATCAAACACGAACAATATGAGTATTAATTCGATTGCAGTAGATTCTTGAAATTGGCTTGTTTGATCAGCATAAATAGCACAAAGCTGGAAATATACTAGTTAGGATACTTGCATTGAAGTATTCTTTAAGTATCACCTTTTATTATTTTTATCTACAAAGCGAGAGATTTCCGCCATGCAAAAAAGAAATTACAGACATGCCCAGTCGAAAAAGAAGTCGTGTAAAGTTGATAATATTTCTCGGTTTTTTTTTGAACATTAACTTTCAACAAACGCTCTTTTCAATCTTTTTGAACCCTAAATCTTTCAAAATCAGGAGTTTTGAGAGGTCGTCGTAATGGTTATTGATTTTTTCTTTTTTCGACCAACAGTGTTTTTTCAGAAAATTGCCTTGCAAATGGAAATTTTTCTATATTTTTCTAGCAATGTACTAATTCTTTTTAGTTCCAAAGAATTGAACCAATGTTAAACTTCTTCTGATAGAAAGTATACTGTTTTAATTTGCGTTTTTCAGTTGACACAGTTAAAACCACAATCATTCTTATCAAATTGAAAGGTGGCGGACTGTTCACAAATTTGAAACCATAAATAAAATGATATCAAAAACTATAATTACCCTAAAAAGATAGTTGCCCTAATAGCAGAAGATTGCAAACCGCAAGAGCAAACTTGCCAAATGACAAGCCACCCAAGTACTCGTTGCACCTACCTATCATAAACTCGTAAACTATAATTTCTCTAAAAAGATAGTTGCTCTATGAGCAGAAGGTTGCAAACCGCAAGAGCAAACTTGCCAAATGACAAGCCACCCAAGTACTCGTTGCCCCTACCTAATCTGAGCTCTCAAACTAAAATTGCTCTAATGAGAGATTTGCTCTAATAGCAGAAGTTCTAATAGCAGTACAGAAAATCTAATATGTAGCAGCAGCACAAAAGAATTTCTGTTTCACATGCGCCCAACAATTTTTCAAACTCAGAATTACCTGTTGTCCGATCGTTGCAAATTGCAAATTGCAATTTGCTATGCAGAAAGGATAAAAAAGATTGAAAAAATACAAAAATTTCCAAAAAAAAGTTAAATTAATAAAATCTTCGCGAAGTCGCAACATCTCCTCGTGGACTCCTTGTGTTGTTCCTTGAATGCGTCCGTCCTATGCCGATCTGAAAATGAATTTATTCGTTCTTCACAGAAGTTTTTGCTCTATTAAACAGTTGTTTTATATGACAAGCAGTACCAAAAACTAATGAAATATTTGAAAAAGACAGTAATCCTACCGTTGATCCGTGTTTGCCTTCTCAAATCCTACATGGCTTATAGAGCATTGTAGCTGAGCATTAGAGCTGTTCTCGGGACTCACTGAAAATAATAAAATGTTGTATAGTTTTTTCAAAAAAGAATAGTACTCTATAAATCTCCAATCCACCGAGTTCGTTCCTATAGTCCTATAGTTCCTATAGAGGTTGACAAATATCCGAGGCACCTGAAAGTATTCAAAATTAGGTTGAAGTTGATAGTACTTCGTGTTTGCTGAGCTGATTTTTTGCAATAAACCATTGAAAACTTAAGATTCAACAAGAAGTTTTTTTATAATAACACCAAAAAAAATCTGAAAACCACAAAAATGCCATAGAACTCACCACATTTCCGATGCTTTCACAAAAAGCTAAGACGAGAGAGTCGAGAAATGAATACATTTAGTTTTTTAGTTGTTGTTGTACACACGTGGAGAGATGTGGCATTGTGAAGAATAAATAAATTAAATTAATATTCTAAGGAGAAAAATACGTGCAATTGTTTCTTTTCAAACAAAGAAATTAATTTTTGTTACCACGTTTCTATTAGAAATTACTTGTTCGTAGGTTTTGAAGACTAAAAAATTCAAAAAAATTCCACCAACTACGTGAAAGAGAAAACACACAACCGATTTGATAGGAAATGCCAATACTACATTTTTTGCGAATTTAATGGCAGTTTTAACGCGTTTTCTAGCATGTTTCGTTGAAAAAAGATTAGCTGAAACTCTGAAGATGTCTGAAAACCCTGGTAATTTTACACTAATTCATAATTTTTGGCAGAACAGTGTCTGAAAATCTGGAAAACGATCAATACCATGTAACACAAAAAAAGTTTTTTTTTTTTCGAAATTCTGAGATATTCTGTGGCAAAAATCTGACACGCTTTCCTCGCTGTTTCCCGGACCTTTCAGAAATGTAATTATGGGTGTTTTTTCCAGGAATTTCCAAGTTTTCTGAGAATTTCAAAAAATTTCGGTATAATTTAATTTTTGCATTTCGATCCATTTTCAAGTGTTATGAATTTTACAATATAAAAATTATGATATGGAAAACTGCAAAATAACATCTTTTCATGTACGTTTTTCATAAATAACTTATGGTATAAATTGCTTGCCCAGGAATTACCACCAAAGTACTAACGGTTACTTTTTTGAATGGATTGAGAACTTTTAACACATCTGAAAAGACAAACTCATTAGTGTCTGAGTTTATACAAACCTTTGATAGCTCTCCTGTAGTCTGTGACAACATACATCAATATGAATGCACCCAGAGCCGGATAAAAAGAAAAAATGCCCAAAAATATTCCCATTGGCAGGCTGAAATCCAGATTTAAAAGTGGTAGGTAAATCACTAAGAACACTGGCGAGTACATCACGATGGTTGGCGTTATTATCTGTAAAAAATATGGGTGTTAACAAAAACAAATGATAGTGTGTACCTGAAGCAGAAGAGTTTTGACAATTTGACGATGAAGTTTTCGAGAATCGTCTGAAATAATGCTGAGCTTCTCTTCCATTTCATAATACAATTTGTAGCCGCAGAATATCATGATAGAGTATTGAAGTGTGCCGACAAATGTCATGTTTAATGTGTTGAATGCGTTGTTCCAGCGGATGAATGTGTCTGTAGAGTTGGGAATGTTTGCTGGAAAAAGGGATTTTATGTGGTCGACCCGCTTAAAAAAGCTCAGAAGCATAGTCCTATGCGTTTTTGATACCGATCTCGATTTAAAAAAAAGATTTTCGATTTTCTGATATTTCGAACAATTTTTTCATTTTTCAAAAATTAGCTTAAAATTTTGGTTATTGTTCTTTTTTGTGGAATAAATTGCTATGTTTTTTATAATCAATTTAAACAAAATTGGATGAAAAATAATATTTTATTGTTGATTTTCTGAACATTTTTTAAAGGTTTTTCGGAAAACCGAAAAATCGAAAATTTTTCGATTTTTCTATTTTTATTTTTCTCTCAAAAACATCGAAAAATCGAATAACGACACCCTTGGCCCCAGCCGATTTCAACCCCAAAAAAATTATTGATTTTTTTCTGAGCTGATAGTGAATTTTATAGCCCCGACCCGGACTAGCGCGTCAAGCGCGCTAGGCTTCGCAGTAGATTAAGTTGGTAAACTGGGGAAAATTTGGATCTTTTTTAACCAAAATTGACTGAGCCATGGTCATTTGAAGATAATATTTTTTCTGGGTCTTTTTTAAGTGTATTCGGGCCTGCGGCACTCATCCTGATTTATTGGGCTTAGAGTAGGTTTAACGATTGTCCAACACTTCTATGTGTATTCGGGCCTGCGGCCCTCAATCCGGATTAACTGGCCTTTCCAAAAACAGACGTAGTCTCATAGGAGGCCTCCGGCCTGGTCTGCTGGGAGTAGGGATAGAAATGACTTAAAGTTTCTAAGTGTAAGAAGGCGGCCCTGATCCCTGATTTTTGGGTTTGGGTGAAATACAATAGCATCGCAGGCGTCCGGCCTGCCCAGCTGGAAGTGAGGTTAAAATTTTCGAATAGTGCGGTCCAGGGGTGTGCGGCAAATCTCAAAATTTTGATTAACCATCACTATAATAACTCAATTTTGTGCCATTTTACAAAATTTTTGTAGACCAATAGTTTTTGTCAAAATTGCACTGCCAAATTTTTTACGTGTGCGGCAAAGTTCAAAAGTTGCCGAGCTCGGCAATTTTGGCAAATTTGCCGCACACCCCTGGTGCGATTTTCAATAGGATTAGAAAAAAGTAGAAATCTCGAAATATCTTAAAAATTAAATTCTCCTCACGTTATAAAAATAAGAAATGAAAACGATCGAATTCATCCCCAAAATAGAGAGAGAGAGAGAGAGAGTGGTAGGAAAGTTTTTCACGTTTAATCCATCTTTTTAATTTTGCAAAATTTGAATGATGGCCTACATTTTGGAAAGTTGGTCAATTTTTTTCAAAATAGTTTCAAAAAATTGGTAATTTGAAGTTCTCTCTTGTGCTCAAATTGGAACCAAATGTCAGAAAAACTGCTCGTATGGCATTGAAAAATATAAAACTCTTCAGTACAAAGAAAATATTCAATTTTCGCGGTCTCCAGAAACCCGCGCAAATTAGTGTTCTACCCTTCCCAAAACCAATCCCCTCAATAATGACCATGGTGGGGCAACTATTTTTGAGTCATTCGCACTTAGTGAATGCAAAAGCGCCAGCTATGAGCCAAGTTATTAAAGCTCAAAGTTTGTACATTTTTGTCGGTACTGTAGGGTTACTGTAGGGTACTGCAGGGTTACTGTAGGATTATTGTAGTTTTTAAAATATTTTTGTGTTTTGGAAGGATAGTAAAATGAGGTCAGTGACGGGGTGTTGAATTGGAAATAAAAAAGTTTTGAAAAATTCTAGGAACTTTTGGAACATCTTAGAAAAAATTGAAAACTTTTTGAAGCTTTGATAAACTACACGAAAATTTTAAAGTTTTGAAATGTTCGAAATTAAAACAAAAACTAAGCCTCTTCCTATATTAAATCCGGAAATTGCATTCTTGACAGAAATAAAAAATAGGGTCAACTTTTCGACACGTGAGTGTCCGACAAAAATGTACAAACTTTGAGCTTTAATAACTTGGCTCATAGCTGGCGCTTTTGCTTCACTAAGTGCGAATGACTCAAAAATAGTTGATGTAGGCCATCATTCAAATTTTGCAAAATTAAAAACCAGTGCACATTTCAAATTCCATATTTTCCATAATTCTCAGTTTAAAAAATTTTGAAAACCAGTGCACATTTCAAATTCCATATTTTCCATAATTCTCAGTTTAAAAAATTTTGAAAACCAGTGCACATTTGAAATTCCATATTTTCCATAATTCTCAGTTTAAAAAATTTTTAACAGGTAGAATTCCAAACCGATCAAGCAAATGCTGGAAGATAACAAAATTCAAAAAGAGTACTGTAATTACATTCGGTGATTCTAAGCAGATGCAAAAGTGGCCAACTAACCGCTGAAAGCACCGAGATTTTAGTAGGAATCGTCATAGACCACCAAATTTCTAGCTGAAACATCTGTAACGTCTGAAATTCAATGAAACATCAAACAGAAATTACTCGATCATTCAAAACTTAAATGTACCAAAATCGAGTTGAAAATGCAATGAATACATATAAAATTAGAGATGATTTCAAAAAGTTACTCCATCCACTAACAAGTCGGCCAAATTTCAAATTCTAACTAATTCCAGGTAATCTTTTGAGCCACTATAACATTTTTTGAAAAAAAGTTTAATTATAAAATTCGGTGTGTTCAGACACTTTTAAGTCTAATATTGCAACAAAAAACTTATTTCGACTACACCACCTTCTAGTATATTATTCAATCAAAATTGTTGTTTTATTTGATTAGCGATCAAAAATGGATTAGGAATTAATACATAATGTTCAACGATTAATAATATAGGCTAGTCTTGCCCACCATGAGTTCTTGGCAGGTGGAATATATGCATGCTTATTCGATGCTTGAAAAAAACTTCAAAAATTTCATTAGTCTCTCATGGAGTTCACCACGAGAAGCAACTCAATTCCCGCTGCAGTACAAATATCCCCAAGTCCTTTCCATTTTTTATGGATCTCGACTTTGGTGTGTATTTTGTGCTGTTATATTGTGCTATTTCCGTTCTATGTATATGTGAACAAAGTGAATCGGAAGAGGGATGAAGCGGTAGGTGGTTTCTCCACGCAAAAACAAGCTTAAATTGCTCTTACTAGTAGGGAATAGGCTTGAATTATCAAGAAATTCTATGACAATATCATTAAATGACATATTAAACTTAATTAATTTAATGTTCCAAATTTTATTTAAAACTTTTTTCCGCATAGCTTCAGAGCTTTAAAATAAGAATTTAAAGTAACAAAAAAAGTTCCTTAGCAAAATTCTCAAATTAGTTGGGATTAAGATTTGAGTTCAGTATTAGGTATTAGGCATTAAGTATTCAGTATTCGGTATTAGGTGTTCATTATTTACAGTATTAGTTATCACAGTTATTTGTACTCTCTGATGAAAGCAGGGGTAGGCTACCTTTACGTTTTGTTCCTTAAAAATCAATACTACAAACTATACAGACTTCTCGTACAGGCGTTCATCTTCCCGATCACCAACCACTTCTACAAAATGGTCAAAACTTCATACATCATATTCACGTGTGGACTTCTATTAGTTTTATTCGGATTCTCACTCGATATTGACTTTAATGATGCATCGTAAGTGTATTTGGATGATATACATAATTATTAATTGCCTTTAACTTTTCAGAATCTTCTCTCTAAAATCCATATTTCTAATGTTGTTATTTTTGATAACTTGCATACTATATGTAATATCCGAAGTGTTTAATTATTTGATATCTATACTTGCATTGGAAAAGTTCATCGTCTATTTTTCCCCACGAGCTGAGCATTTTGTGAAGCGAGTTCAAAACGTTCAGATGAAATTCATCAAGTGCTTCTATCTTGCGATTGGTGTTAAGGAATTAGTTGTCAATACATCGATGCTCCTAATGAATAAAAACGGAGTAGCAGATATTAGGAAATCTAATGAAGCAATAGTGCTAGCGGTTAGTTTTATTACGTTGCTCTAGAGACCAAAAATTACTTCAAGATAACTTTGGGTTCAACAAGTGCGCTAATATTTTTCTCTGCTCTATTATATATACCAATTACAATTAGCGTTCGAAGGCTTGCTCATTTACCATCAGTGAAGCAAAGTTCTCCGCAAAAATATATTTTCTGGCAGACCATTACGGTTTTTATATTTAAATCGGTTAGAATCAATACGTATTCTTCATAAATAAATTTTGTTTAAGTTCCTAATAGCAACTGCTCTCTACTTATTCCATAACGGCCAAGGAATTGTATCTGAATTAATCCTGATACTGGTGGTGGACGTCATCATAACACCAGTAATAATCCAAATATCTTACCTCGGGTGCAACAAAAGGAATTTGAACACTTTGTTAAATGCATTTGAATTGAGGAAATTTGTGAGAGTTATACTTGATCAAAAGGAAAGCTCTACAGTGTACACCACAACTAATCATATGTTCAAATTTTGAATTTTGAAAAATTGGAATAAACTATTTACACAAACAAATCATCTTATTATTCTTTAAATGTGGTGAAGTCGAAATTTTTGCAAGAATTTACCAAATTTTACCCAATCTGGGGATTCAACTCGGTTTGGCAGAATGCTGATATTTGGCGTTACGGAAGATTCGGCTGTTCGGCCGCAGATCATGAATTTATGCATTACGCAGCAACGGTTTTAGACCCTCAAGACCCCTTCTATCTGCTCGAAACAAGTTAACAAGACAGAAACATTCCAATTTCCCTTCAAACCTCCTTTTCAACTCAGATCTAATCGCAGCTAGGCGCCATGTCAAACTAGATGCCTATCAGGGTTTACCTTCAAAATTGACCGAAGGTCGTCTCGTATCCTTTTATAAGAGGACAGTCGGCATTTAAATTGTCGAGTTTCTCTCTTTCTTCACTTTCAGTATTTTGTGTGTTCTGCCCAATAGGCATTACTTTCAGAGATCATGAGCCGTTTTCTCCTTCTCACTGTGCTCGTTGCGTCTGTTCTCGCTGCCTATGATGATCTCCCAAAACCTGCCGATCCTTATCAACCACCAGGAACCGAGCCGAAAACCGAATCGGTATCTTTTGAAATTTTTTAAATTTAATCTCACTGAAACCCATTTAATTTCAGACATGCCCAGATCCATACAAGAAAATTATCACTCAACTCCGCGCCGAGCTAGGCAAGGATGTGTCCAGCATCAAGTTCACCAACCAGCTGGGCTCCCGCGTTCAAAAGGCATTTGGATCCGCTCATGAGATTACTATGGGACCAAGCGAGGCAACTCTTAAGACAAACTTCAACGGAACAATCTGCCGTCATGCTTCAACCGATGGATTCCACTACATTGTCTATCCAACTCCAGGACAGGTACGCAAAAAAGGATTTTTATGTAGAATTTCCTGTGTATGAGGTGTTAGTTTGCTTGATTTAAGCATAGTTAACTATTTCGGTCCTTAGCTCTTCTGGGGCCTACAAGCTAAACCCCCGCTAGACCCGAGTGTCTTTTCAATTCAGTATTTGTTGGAAATAATGGTTAAGCTTAATCGGTCTTGCTTTCAAGCTAGAATTCTCGGCACGATATAGTTTTGCAAGTGGAATCGGAATTACTTTTCGACCGTTGTGGGCCAATATGTTGCCAAAATTTAGGAGTTCATAGTAGTTTGAGGGAATATTTTGTCAGATTGGACTAGATTTGGAGTAACTATCTTTTTTTTAAACTGTGACTAAGATGCTTTCCTCAAGAAAAATCGGAAAAAAGCTTAATGATAAGCCAAAGCCTAAGACTAAATCTAAGCCTAAGTCGTCCCATAATACGATTGTATGAGTTTTGGCTAAAATTTCTCTAAAATTGCCAAACTTTTGGAGATCTATAGACTCCTGGTAACCTACCATTTTCCAGTACAACATCAACAACGCCGCCGTCGAGGAGTACTTCGAGAAGTTTGCCGAGTTTGCCGCTCTCGGAAAGTCCGCCAACATTGCCGACCTTCCAAAGGATCCACGCAACGTTTGAGTGACAAGATACCGACGATTCTTTCAAAAATACTCCTTACTCCTATTACCTTTTGATGTTTATCTTTCTGTAAATAAATGTTTACGAAAAAAACTCTTGACCTCGGCACCAAGGCACAAACTGGGCAATCAGCGGCGCCGATCTTCTTGAACGGAAGACACAAACATCCCTTATCGCGCGACACTCATCGAGGTCATCGAAGGTCTCACTATAAAAGGGACGGCGCCGGCGCTGGAAGGATCAGTGTTCAGCTCGGCAGCGATGAAGTTTCTACTCCTTCTTGGCGCGGTTATAGCCGTTCGAGGTATTTTTTCTGGAATTTCAACACTTTCAGTACACTTTCACTCCGTGATCCTTTTCAGCCCAATCCGACACATGCCCATCACTCAAGGATCGTCAGCTTGCCAAGCCTGGCCAGCTGTTCTGCTGTGATAGCACCATCAAAACCGTCGTGGAGACCGGAATGCAGACCCTGGACCTCTTCGGAGCTGGTGGACCACAAACACTTGGACCAATCGTTCAGGCGCTAAGCACCTTCGTTCAGCAACACTTCAAAACTGCCTATGAGATTGTTATGGCTCCAAAGGACTTTGTGCTCAACACACACTACAATGGCACCAGTCTCTGCAAGTTCCAGTCCAACAGTTACACCTTGGCCATCTACGAGACCCCAGCTAAAGTAAGTTTATTAGATTTCAGAGAGATCCGGCTAATTCTTGAATCTTTCAGTACGATATCAACAGCTCCAGAGAAAAGTACTTCAACAAGTTCGCTCTCAACGACAAGCTCCGTCTGCCATCAGTTTCCAAGCACCTCAAGCAATTCTCCGGACTTGCCAACACCGCCACCGGAGGACTCAGTGGATCCGCTGGATCTGTCGCCGGCGGCCTTGCTGGAGGATTCTTCGGACGCTAAGACGTTGCAAAATGTGTGCAAGTGGAACCATTGCCTGCTGTAAAATGAAAAACATTACGGGGATCGTCATCTTTTTGTCGCTGAAACCAGATTTTTTATGAATAAAGCATTTAAAAATCATATATATTGTTATTAAAACATTGTTGAAATATGCACGGATCAGGTGTGCCTTCTTGTGTTCCAAAAGGGCCCAGAGTCTTCAGAAAAAGGCTTTAGAAGTGGCCAAGGACTGATTAACTTCGAGCATCTCATGGTGGATGGAGCATCATGGAGGATCCAGGATGGAGCTCAGAACCCGAACTCTATGGAATCAGCAATTTGTAGTTTCAGAGCATTGTACATCGGAGAAAGCCCGCCGTCTAAATCCCAAAGCCTTTAAACATCTTGTCGTGGACCTTTTAACTTCTGGAGCCGAGCTATCTCCACTACAGACTGGGATTAATTTTACTCTTAGGATTAGGCTTAGGCTTTGTGTTTGGCTCAGGTTTTGACTGAGGCTTAGGATTAGGGTGACGCTTTTTTAAAAATCTTTTTCTGAAGAAAAGTGCACAACATCTCTACCAAATTTCTTATTATCTTTTAAGTTTGATCAGCTATTTCTTAGATTTGTTTTTAAAGACCCAAATTCAAAAATCGCCTTTACGTTGACACTTTAACCTTGAGGACCTACTCACAATCTGATCTTGAAATAGCGCCGCCCCCGGCGAAAAAATTCCAAAGATAATCATCAAAGCTATTTTCCCACTACTCGCCGTACCATACCTATCTCGATTTCGCATCTTTTACTATATAAGGACTGTCCGCACAGTTTTGAGCCTCCTTGCAGCGTCTTCAACGTCTAAAAAATGCGCTCTCTCGTCGTGCTAGCCGCTTTGGCCGTTACTGTTTGCTTCGCACAGGACAATTGTTATATTAATGAGGGAGGTAAGTAATTATGAGGGTGTAAGCCTAGGCTCAGGTTCAGGCTTAGGCTTAGGCTTAGGTTTAGGCTCAGGCTTAGGCCTAGGCTTAAGCTTAAGCTTAAGCATAGGCTTAGGATTAGGCTTATTATAATTTTAATTGACACGGACACTTTCAGGCTTCACATGCTGCAACAAGGAGCTCGAGTCCGTCATGAAAAGCTCGTTGGGAGGAAGTGACCTTGTCGGATCTGCCGGGGACATTCAAAAGGGAGCAGAAGGGTCGTTGGGTGGAAAGTTCGAGACCGTCGTTGCCCATGATGATTTCGCCTACAAATCTCACTTCCAGGAGGGAAAATCGTGCAAAGTCGAGAAGGACGGACAGTATGCACTTGCCTGGCAGCCATAAGTTCTTGTATTTTGTTTTTACTGGTTTCAGCGACTTTTTGACGATCTTCTTTTACCCTATCTCAATATTTGTATACCCCCCGCAACTATTGGTTCAATTTGGCACATTTTTGTATAAAAGAATTTTTAAAAAGTTTTTCGATTTGAAATGTATTCATTGATGGTTTGGTTGAAATATGTAGGTATGAAACTTCAAGCAGAATTAGAGAATTCCACTAGCAGTGTCTGGATCTTTTTCGAAAATTTATGAAAGTCTCCGAAGCTTTTTAGAAGCATATTATCGACTGAAACTATTAAATGGGCAGTAAAAATGTTAAGTAGAATAAGAACTTCGTAGTTTAATAGTTTAGTAGTTTTGTATAGTTTCGGCAAAAATGTCAAATTTTTCAAACTTCTCAACTCGAATATAAGTCTTTTTTTTCAAAATTTTGATTTATCATAACGTTTTTTGAGACAATTTCATTCCAAAATTAGGCCGTTTTAGGCCATTTTAGGTCTGAAAATGCAGTCTCAGATTTTGGTACTCCACCTTTAATGGCAACTACCAACCATTATCAAACCATTAACTTTTGGCAGTGTTAAATAAAAAATTTTATTTGCAAAATCTCAAGCTTCAAACGTAAAATTATAACTCTTTGCGGTGCCCATCAAATCATTCAAAAATCAACCAACGTCCTCCGTTTCATGTTTGATCTTATAGTCTTCCAAGTTTACCTCGCCACCCAGCGGCTTACAGAACTCTTCCTGAAATATCACTTATCATCCAGAATACATCCATCAGTTTTACCCGCTTAGCAAACATCCGATCACCGGCACGACATCCGTAAAGTGAGCTGAATAGTGGATATTGACGAACAGCGGTGTTGAGAGAAAGCTCAAAGGGATGATGATTGCGGCATACGGTGTTTTTCGGTTTGCCTTGGACGCACAAACTACTCATGATTGTTTCCAGGGAGAGCTGAAATATTAGATATGCCTAGTTGATAAGAGGTCTTACCTGCTTTTCATTTGCAGATTTCCTGGCCGCCATCTTCATAACCATCCTCATAGCCATTATATTCGCCAGATCTTCATGAGTAACTTCTTCGCTAAACCATCCATCAACTGGCTTCTAAATACATAAATTTTCTATGACTCAATAAAGATTCTGTTATTCCTTACCACTGCATCAGTGTCCCCCATCATCTTCACCTCGTCTCGTGCACATTTTTCAGCTGTTCTAGTAACAATTGAATCCATCAGCCATGTTCCTTGTGGGTATACCCAATGCATAAGCTCATGAGCAAGTACGAAAAGTTTATCGGCTATCTGGAAATTGTTTCCAATTCGACATTTAAACTGGAAAACTAACCGCTTTAACTGGCTGCTGAAGATCACTTCTCGTGACTACTGTAACATGAATCAAACTAATGTACTGAGCTGCGTCACTTTCAAGATTCAATAAAAGCGATCGAAACAAGAAGTTTGGGCTGTAATCCGGAATTCGTTCACTCATAAACTTTATTGCTGCGTTGATGGCTCCTAGGCTCAGGATTTTCTCCGCCACTTCGGTTTCGAGGTCTCTGAAAATATATTTGTAACGGTGGAGTAGCTTGTAATTGCTTAAACTTTCTGAAAAACTAAACCCATGAAAATTAACAGATTTTTAGGCAATTCTTTAGTATCTCCAATCCTTAAATTTCCGATCCTTAAGTAATGATACACGTGGTGTTAAAGTGCTGTTAAACAACCGCCGTAATGTTTGTCGTAACAACCTGAGCGGAAATTGACAAACGGAGCAGATATTCTTCTTTTAGCTCTCAACTATCCACTTACCCCGGCGATAATAAACTCCTGAGCCGGTAGTACTCAGTTTCATAAACCAGCTTGGTATCTTCCAGAAGTGTTACATTGTTATATTCAAGGAATGCAAATAACACTTTTGCATCTTTCAGATATAAATTTAAGAAAGCCATGGATCGACCCGACAGTGGACTATTCCGAATCTCCTGGATCGTGTTCTCCTTCATCAGATCAAACATGTAATGTAAGAATTTATTTTCTTTGGTGATAGGCAGTCTAAGGTGCTTGAGAATCTCGATGTTAGCGTGGAGAGCGGTGTACAAAACATTGGTCATCTAAATAACCACATTTTATTTTAAATTGTTAAAGGTTATTGTTATTTTACCGTTAGATTGCTTGTCTCCAGCTTTTCCAGGGCATACAAGACCTTCTCCAAATAGTTATTTTTTGCCCCAGAGGACATCTCTCCAAAATAGTCTGAATCTACAGAATCTGTAACCACCATGTTGATTGCCGAGTACCATGCCATCAAGCGATCTGGGTCCAGAATCTGGTCAAGTGGGGTGTAGGTTCCGTTACTCGGGAATGTGATGTTTGGTTTCTGAACTTTCAAAGTTAATGTTCAAAAGATCTGGCTTGTAGGTTCACTAGGATGTCTCGATCTTCAAAGATATTCGTGAAGTTGAGTTTAGTGATGATTCTGTTGTCCTTGGAGCAGACGTAGTCGTAGAAGTCATTGCAAGGATCCAGGGGCAGACTTGAGTTCTGGAAAAAAAACATGTTTCAAAGTCACGATCTAGGTCAAAGATGGTATTCTGGCTTAAGCTAGGTCGTAGGCTACACAAATAAGGCTTAGAAAAAGTAGGTTTTAGGTTGTGACCTAATTTCTCAAGGTGAGCTGAAGATGCGTATTAGATGTGCGGCTGGTGAATTAGCTGGAAGCACAAATAATTCAAGAACTGAAACTCCACAACTCACTGGAACATTTTTAGTTCAAAAAAACGTAGTTTTATAGAAACAACTTACTCCTTGAGTACTCTGTGCAATAGTTTACACAAAGAAAGCTAGTAGTGTCCATAGGAAGTTCATTGATGATCAGTGTCAATAAGTGTGCAACCAAGCTGAGGAAAAGAAAATGTTCTTGAAACTGCCGCCACATGTCGGGGGACAACCTTCGAAAAAAAATATCTGTGACACGCCGAGCAAGAACACGAACAACTTTATAGGCACATGTTGCTTGAACGATTGGGGGAGTAGTGGAGAGAGGCGACACATCAATCTTCACTGATTTAAAAGCTGGATACTATTATAACTAGAACACATTTTAGTTTCAGAGGCCCACAATGGCCTGTAGTTCAGGGGATAAATCTAGAGAGTAATCGTGTAACTTGCCTCTAATGGAGCGAGCCCACTAAATGAGAACCTGTGTCTAGTTTTTTGTTAATATTATAAACATCACATTACGTAGACGGCGCAGCTCGTAAACAATACAATGGGCAACGTGTACAAGTTTAAGGAGCGTATAAAATGTTTTGATCTGTTATTACCATACCTCCTCCTAATGAATTGCATTACATTTTTGTTTTTGAATCTAGCTTCTGCTATTGCCCACAAGGATATTCTCAACGCCTATAACAACTTGAGATCCGAAATTGCAAATGGGACATTCACAATGAAGTTGCAGTTTCCTGATATTACAATTCCATTGGCACCTGCAGCAGGAATGCTGAAACTGGTATGCGATGTTTGTTGTTTGAAGGCCTTATTTGGTGACGAATTTTTATTGAGCATTTTTATTTAAATACCACGATTTTAAATTTTACTGTGTTGGGTCCTACTGTTTTGGTATGCCTTTATTATATAGTCATTCAAATGTTGGGAAACTCATGGAAATTCCAAAAAAAAAATTCTGGATTGTTCTGGAACCGTCGGAAAAAATCGAGAAAAGGTACTAGTCCTAAATCACCCCGCCACTTTTTAATATTATCCATTTTAATAAAACGTGATGTCCATTTTCCTTCTTTAGGCTTAGAAATGGTTATTTTCTAAGCCCAAAAATACAAAAACTCCACACGTTTTTATTTGAAAAAAAAGAAAAAAGTGGCGGGGTGATTTAGGACTAGTACCCGAGAAAATTTTGGATTATTCTAGAAGGATTGATTGCTCCTAGAGAAAGTAAGCCAGTCGAAGCATACGCTTTAGCGCATGCGAACAGCTGGTAAACAATAAATAAAACAAATGTTCTACGGAAAATGTATCATCTATTAATGAAATAATAGTCACAGCAATCCCACTACATTGCATAAATTATTCAGAAATGGAACTGCCGTCTAGCGGCTCTTGCTCAAGCCTATGTGGATTCATGTCCCAGTTATCAGGACTTACGCGTACATAAACCGAAATTTCCTGTTACGTATAGTTTCCTGGACGCTAATTTACAAGAACACATAAAAGATCCAGTAAGTCAAAAACTATAATATAAATAAATAATGCATTATTCCTTATTTAGGTACTGTATCGATTCAAGATATTGGAGATGGATTTTCGTAGAGGCTATATTAATGATGATTGGTTCAAAAAAGTGCGTTTCAACCAGGGATTGGGGGGGAGGGGGGGCTGTCGGCTGACAGCCGACAAATTCGTGGATTTCTAATCTAATATGGAGCAAATATAATGCAATATGGATTTTCTAAACAAATATGGTTGAAATCTAATTAGACGACTAAGCGTTTGTCTGAGATCCGACAGCCATAATTTTTTGTGGGCCGGATGTCGGCTTTTGCCGACAGCCGAAAAAATCAGCCAGCCGTACATCCCTAGTTACAATATCATCAGCTCCCTACATAAATACTTCGTGAAATTTCCAGCTAATCTCCTCAAAATCTATTGGCTGCGCATTCAACAATTGTTCGGAGAATGTGTTGTTCGTCTGTTACTACAAAGAGCAAATATATGAGGACTTTAAATTTCCTGTGAATGGTGGTGCGGAACCTGGAAGATTTATCAAAGAACTTGATGATTATGTTCCACGATACAAGGAAGGAAAAGCGTGTTCAGCTTGTCCTCCACCAACTTCATGTCGTGGTTCTTCAGTTCTCTGTTCTTGAAAATTAATAAACGTTTTAAGTGCTTCATGATGATCCTATAGTAATCCAGTTACTACTTAAAATCCAATAAAATAATGTCTGAAGCAGCATGTTTTATCTTCCTTCTTACTTTTTTTTATGTGATCTATAAATCCAAAAGTTCAGAGAATAATTCGTTAAAAACCCTGTGGGCACTCAAAAACCTAAGCTGTCCTCTACTGGACTTTCTAACTTCTGAGCCGGTTATACAATAACACAATGAGACGATGTACATAGATCACCTTATGGATTATCTCGTAACATAATTTCTGTAAGTTTCTTTATGAGTTACCAATACTAATTGATTTAAAGTAGCTGTGAAAGAAGGTTTTGTGAATGTGATTTTTGGATTCAAATGTGTAGAACATTTTTTGAGAACTGGGTCTAGACGGAAAGATTTGAAAGAACAGAACCCTGAGCCAAGGCAAATATCATCGGCTCTCCATCCTGTTACAGCCAGGTAAATCAGTGCAAATTAAACTAGTGAGAGGATTTTCTCAATCTGTGGCTACTCAAAAAATAAAGTAGTCTCGTTACCCATGTACTAAATGTCAGAATATCAAGGTTAACTCAATTTGCCGATGATATTTGATTTCACCTTCTTACTAGGTACTATAGTTCCAAGCTAAAAAAAAATGAAAATAATATCGAACAATAAAAATTCTTCATTCAAAACATTTGATTAGTCATAACTCTTGAATTAACCAAATTTGAAACTCTCCCCAAATCAAGATCACGAGGCATCTTCCGTCTCAAAAACTTCTCAAATCCTCCTAGAATAAACTCTCGGTAAGGCTTCTGCACAGTGAGCATCACAATTGTTGATATAAGACCATGACATGAGATTATAATAAACATAATACTATTCAAAATAGCGTTGAAAAATGTTGTATAGGCGTAGTAAATCATTGGCATGGAGATGATGGAAAATGGAATTGCCAATTGCATAAAAATGGCCTTGAACAGCTTCTTCTGGAGCTCCAATGTCTGTTTCGAACGGACTTCGCCATATGTTTGAAGAGCACGGTAGATTTGTAAGAAGAGTGCAAGACAAGTGACGCAGAATAGAGTTGATTCACCTACGGTCCACATCAGAAATTGCCATTTGTTTTCAACGGAAAGGTAGAGGGGAAGAGCACGAGCAGCTTCGGGTAGACATGGGAGGGCCTGAAATTTGGTGTTGTAACTGAAGGAAGTTAGGTCGTTTTCAGACCTGGGCCGTATTGGAAAAATGGCAGCACGAGAGTTTTGGTGCAAAGACAGGCGTTCTAGTTTGTCAGACGAGGTAAGTCAGAAGGTCTACTTAGGTCTTAGGTTTTACAAGTCTAAGGGTATTTAGGTTTGCTTGGGTCGCTGATCTATTTAGGTCTACTTGAGCCATGGTCGTAGGCTATTTAGGCCTTCTTAAGTCGTTCTTAACACAGGTTTTTTTAGTTAGGGTATTAAGGTCTATTTAGGGTGTAGTCTTCCTAATTAGGTCGAAGGCCATTAACTATTAGGTTTACTTGGTTATAGGATCATTTTTAAGGCCTACTTCTTATGGGTGTTCTGGCCTACTTCTTAAGTATTTCAGTTTAATTTGATTGTAGGATACTTAGGCTTCTTTAGGTATATGCTACTTAGGTATACTTAGGCCGTAGGCTACTTAGGCCAACTTATCTTGTGAGATAACTAGGTTTACTGAAATTGTAGACATGAAAGGACTACTCAGATTGGCCTAACAGCCTTCTTGAGCCTTAGCATTTCACATCTAAAATTACCTGTATGATGAAATCTTTCTTATATTCAATCCCTGGCGGCATTTCAATATAAACTGGAACAAAAGTTGCAAAAGCTGTAAAGTAGAAGAATCCTAAGAATGGATATCTCGCGTGTTTCCATATTTTTGGGTTGATTAACAGAATGAACAACCGGTTTTCCACGACAACGACAATAGCGCACCCGGTAACTGAAACAAAACAGTTGCTGCACCCCGAAAAGTTGTTTCCGAACTAACCAAAAACCATTGTCACTATAATTTTTGGAGTTTTCAGCAAAATACAATAACCTCCAAGAACATTGACTGGGATGGAAATACAGCCGACAGCATGGAGAGTTGCTACAAAAAACTCTGGGGAGTCGAAGTAGGTATTCTTATATGTAGGTGAGCAATATGTATCCATTTTACAAAGAGCCGATCGATAATGATATTCTTAGCAGGAATAAAGTGTGATTTGTCACTGCATCATATTTGGTTTTGTGGGAGTTTGGTGTCAGATTGCTTTTTCACCTGCGCTAGGAAATTTTGATATCATAGCGACAAAATAGCAATTAGTAAGATATTTCCCAGGATTGTTCTATACTTCTGCACCAGGCCAGATTTGTGAGCAAGACGTTCACATTCCGACGTACAAATTGAAATGTTCAGTATGAGGTAATATTTTTTGCTGAAGGAAACTGGGAAATATTGGTACTTTGTTATGTGTTTTATGAAAATTTTGAAAATTTTTGAACATAAGTAAAGCGGGAATGCTTAAAATGAGAACTGAAACTTTACGAAACTTTACGAAAGTTAGGTAGGAGTAGGTGTTTTATACATAGGTATGCTGAAGTTTTTGTAAATAAAAACCAGGTTTCAGAAAAATTTCATCTTGGATCTTGAACGACGAATCCTACATCTCAGTCGGCAGTTTCTTCAAAAACATATACCATTTCATAATTTTAACCCGAAAACCAATAAGAAGCTTTTTGGTGCACGGGTGCTGTCAAAACATTTTTGGCAAACACTCATTGACTAACTGCTCATTGACTAACTTTGACTACCTTTTGCTCATAGACTAGTTTCAAATGCTCATTGACTAGTTTCGAATGCTCATTGACTACCTTTATCTAATTTTTCAGAATTTTCAGTTTTTCACGCTGAAAAGTCTGAATTTTCAATAACATGTTACTTTTTGATGTCTAAGAAGGTCGTGCTCTTTTTCATTTCCTAAAATTCCGGAAAAAATGGAGATGAGATGAATGCTCATTGACTACCTTCAAATGCTCTTTGACTACCTCAATCTATCAAATTTTCCAAATTTTTTTTCGAAAACTTTTCAAAATTTGATCAGATATTATAGAAAAATGCAATGTTTGTAGTTTTTTCTAGTTTGGATGTTCTGCACACTATTGCAGACGAAAACCTGAGGTATTGTAGAACCCCTAAGCTCAAAAAACGCACTCACTTCGGATGCTGATATCTCCGTGGAAAAATTTTGTATGACACATTTTTTTGGATAAATCGCGAAATAATGTGCGTCAAAGGGAATTTTTTTTTTCAAGAACGTCGTTCGGCAAACTGCCTGTTTGCCGATCTATCTAAATGTTTTAATTCCGCCAAGTTGCCGGTTTGCCGGTTTCTCGATTTGGCTGAAATTTTCAATTCCGGAAGTTTCCCAATTCGCTTGAAAAAATCGTTTGCCTTTATTTATTTTAAATTTAATTTTCAATTAATTTTATTGCGGGATTATGCACAATACACTGAAGCTTGAATATCGCTAAAAAAGTAGTTTTAAAAAATCAACCTATTTGCAATTTAAAAAAAGCAAGTATTTTGAAAAACGGCCTTTTTCCGTTTGTCACACAGTATTTGAATGAGGATAAACTGAAAATTATGAGCGATTTATGGAACAAACCTTAAAAAAAACGCTAAGACATGATCAAATGTTGGACTTAACCGGTTTCAGTGGTTTTTATCAAGGCAAGTATTTTTGCAAACGAGCTTCACCTTTTTCCGTTTGTCGCGCAGTGTTTGTGCGATTTATGCCATAATATGCTTACTGTTGTAGGCGTTTAAAAGTTTATAAGATACATGTTTATTTGATTTTCAATAGTTAAGAGGCATTTGCCAAGAAAACATTAAACTTGAAAAGCATCACTTGGAATCTTATTGATCCTGCCGTAAAATGCTTCTTCACAGGTCGACTCTTATTCATTGCACCACATCTGGAATCAATATCTACTCTTTTCTAATTGTAAGAAAATAAGGAACTTTACGGTGTTTTTGAGCATTTTGCAGCTAGATTTTGCAGGCTGGGTCTTGTGCCAACGTTTTTTTGGGAATACTTGCTATATTCAGATACAAAACAATTCGAAGGAGTTCTGACACTCCACGTGGCAGTTACCTGGAAGTCATTTTCTATAATTAAGATGTTTAAAAAGTATTCATTTTTCTACCATGCATCCATCCATGTAATTGCTTTTCATGTAATCAGAGTAACAGCTTCTCGATGAATTGAATGTCTCACCAATTATATTGGTAGGTGGAGAACATTCGAGAGTTATTATTTCAGCGATCAATAGTATAAGACAAATGAAAAAAACATGACTGGTTGGGAATTGTGTAAATATTCCATTTTTATACCGCTTCAAATCTCTTTTTATTTGCAATTTTTCACGTTTTGTTTTAAAATGTTGAAAAGTGCGACGATTACGTGACTCACAAAATAAAGTCTAGCGGATTTCAGTACAATGTGAGTATGAAAATAAAGAGATTATGTTTTTACTGCACTTACTCACAATTTACTGGATTTAACAAAAACATTACGTGCAGTTTTTGAGTACATTTATGAGTATAAAACGGGCATTTTTCAGCTGCATCAAATAAAACAAAATTAAAGTTGTTAAAAAAACTGAAAACTCTTAGAAATGAACCATTTTCTATTTCTGTTACTTACTATTTGTTTGGTATTCCCTTCAGTTTTTGGATTTTCAACTCCAGCTGATACTATATCAGATTCGTGGAGCACCAAAAAGGAGTGCTCAGAAGTTATGGAAAATTACAATAAAAGAACGGGATGTATTGTAAGAAAATCAATTTTTCTTCAAAATGGCTCAGTTTTTGAGAGATAATGTTTCCAACTTCACATGTTTTTTTTCAACTCAACTTTTAAAGATGAAGTCGTCTTAGTATGTATTTTAAAATGGCAGAAAATGGGCCGTGAATGTTCGAAAAGTTGTAAAATGTTTCTAGTTTTAAAAAGGTTGTTTCCATTTTTTGAAAACCCGAAAAAAGTTGCCAAAAACTTTGAAATAGGCTTAAAAATCGATAACTTCGTTTTTTATGGAAACTGTTTCTTATAAAAAAAGCTTTTAGAGAGCCGAAAAGGAAATTCAAAAATAATTTTTGAATTTTTAAAAATTTTGAAAAAACATTAAAATTCGGGTCCAGTTTATATCATTGCAAGCTCCAACTTTAACAAAATCCAATTATTTTTCAGATAACTGCAAAATGGGTTTCAAACAAATATTCAGAATGCTTTGTTATAGATTACATAAAATCAGTTGGATCCGCATTTTCAGGAACAAAAGACGTCAGATGTACCAAATCACCGTATGATATTTTCAAATTATTTTTATTCCAAAAAAAACGAGACAATTTTTAGATGTGCTAACAACGTCAAAACTTCAGTTGATTGTGCAGCAGCGTTGGGTGCAAGACTGTCCAAAATACCACAATAAAATATTTTTTGGGAGATGGTTTTCAGTCATTAAATACTGTTGAAATTGCTTAATTTGAAGAAATAAATATTTCAATTAAGAATTTGTGTTTAAAAGCTTAGGTAACTAGATTTTCGAAACTAGTGGAAGAAAAACTATTATGCTAATTTCAACGTTTCTCCGAGCTTTATTGTTGTTGTTAGACTTTTCTAGTTAACTAAAAAATAAGTATATAGTTTGAAAATTACTGTATTACTAAAATTGTTTTTCTTGAAAACGCCTCCCTTCTTCAATGGAAATCGTTGAAAATGGGCTCGCCAGATGTCCGCCGCTTAAACGTTTTCAGAGTGGATTTGATAAAGTTTTTTTTTTAAGATTCATATCTGAACTAGGGCTCTTTGGGTATGACGCCGCAAGCTGATGTGTTTGCGCAATGAAGTGCGCGGCCGACACGTTCGGGGTTCCGCGCCGCACTACACATTCTGTTTTTTTAACGGGCATTCCATTTCAGAATACGCAGCTGAAATTAAATTTTGTTCGGAAAACAAATCAAAAGTTGATTTTATTAAAATTAAACTGGTCCTTGGTCCCCAAAAAACATTGTGTCTTGTTGTAGGGTGATTGTAAAAATCTACTCAAAAAGGGTTCCTACAGGGAAGGATAATCAGACAGTACGGCAGTAGTGTAGATACTATCTCAATGGAGCTAATATTTGAATAGGTTGTAAACATGCGTTTCTTTATGGGGTGGGTGGCGATGTGGTGGCGGCTAAATGTACCTCCCTTCAAAGAAAATTTGAGGCTATGTAAAGGAGAATATGAGAAAAAGGAGTATGCCTTTTTTGTGCTATTATTATCTGGCAGGAATGGGAAGCAAAGATTCTAAGAAACCAATTTTCTACTTTTTCAAAAGTGAAAAAAATTAGGTAGGTTCAAACTTTGACAATATAATCTTCAAAGAAAAACTTACACTTACGAGCTGTTAACCTATCAAAATTTTCAAATCCTTAAAAAATTTGATTGCTGGGTTTTTTAAAAATTTCACTAGTTTTCACGCGTTGTCAGAGTGTCTAATTTCGGTTTGATCTACTTACAAGGGAATGGCGTTAAAACTGCGCGGGCTATCGATAAGAAAAAACGCTAGATGGTAGCTGATATCAGTGGCTACAAGAACCAATTTTAAAAATTGCCAAAGTTTATCAGGAAATTGACACTTCGTGGTGTCAGAGAATTCCCCCATTTTTTGTAGATCAAACCATAATGGGACAGTCTAGCACCAAGTGACTTTTTTATATAAAATGAAAACGGGCAGATTAGCCGCAAAAAAATTTGCAAAAAAAACATAGTCGTAGGTCGCATTGCGACCCAGTCCTCATGGGAGCCCTAATCTGAACAATAATATGAACAATGTTATGACAGTTTAAAGTTTTTTTTTTTCTTCGAATCAATATTCCCTTTTTGCACGAATTAACAAATTCGCTGATCATTGATTGGGGTTTCAGGTTTGCCATTCTGAATAGATGCAAATCTATCACCTGTTCTCAGAAAAGCCCAGGGTGTTTTCTCTAAAATCAGTTGATTAGCTTCACAAACTCGGATATCATGCACTGGGATTTATTATATTTGGAATTTTGTGATGGTGGATCTATATATCTTTACTTTATTTCAGTCTTTGTTTTTCTTGTGATCTATCTGATATTGTTTCCGTTTTACATGTATGTGTTCAACTATAACCGCAAACAGGATGAAAAGGTATTGGTTGGGGGTTTTGATGAATATATATATGTGTATACATATGTGTATTCATTATAATGAAAGAATATATTTAGACATTCATGTTCCCAATTATCGATCACATTTTCAAAATGAATAAAGTGGCTTACATACTAATTGTGTGCCTAATTATATGTATAATCAAAACGTGTGTGTATTTTTCCACACTTCCTTCCAACTTCCAACTGGATGCTGATGAAGAGATGGTAGACACACCCCAACTTTTCACTAATTTGGCCATCGTCGCATCATTATTAACGCTTTTTTTGATGAATCAGTTGTTTCACTGTTTTACATTTCTAATGGCTGTCGAAAGATTTACTATTTATTTCTTTCCGTCGAGTGAGAAAATAGTGTTAAAATTTCAAACATACGTCACGAAACACATAAAATTTGCGTATTGTCTCTTGATCGTGAAAGATATACTTGCTCTGATATATGCGCTCTGGAAGCATGTAAATTTGAAAGGCGGCATTGATGTGTACTTTATATATTTTGTAAGTTTGATCATTTATATATTAACATATAATATGAATTTTTGCAATGGCTCAGGCATTTTATTACACCATCTTTTTTTTGCCAGTTCTCGCCAGTTTTCTATACATTCCAATAATGATAAGTATACAAAAGCGTGCTCACTTGCCCTCTTTTCAAGAAAATGAACCACAAAAGTTTATTTTTTGGCAAACGATTGCTGCAACTGTTGTAAAAATTGTAAGTCTTAAATTAATGAATTTTAATAAACGCGTTTCATTAAGATTCCTTTATATTTGCTTATAACTTTGGATGAGGTAGAACTGAAGTTTTTTATAATTGTCTGTATTATATTCGACTTGTTTATAACACCTCTATTGATTCAAGTGTCTTATTTGGGATGTAACAAGAGAAACGTGAACGCTTTGATTTCATCATTCAAATTTAAAAAGTTTGTGCAAGTTTTATGCGGTTCTGATAGTGAGAGTCCTACTGTACATCCACAAGTATATTCGATTTCCCAAACACAACTTTAACGAGTCTACTGGATGATTGAGTTGAACTAATGCATTAATTGATTGACAATGTATTATGTATGTAGGTATATGAAAACCGTTTCAATTTTTTGTCAGTGCACTGTAGGAGTACTGTACGGTGCTTGTGGAATTGTTCCTGACCAACCCACTGGGAGGAAACTTCGCCGGATTGAATGTGGGAAAAGATTACTATTTCAGATTACAATATCACAGTGATGTTAAGCAAATTTCCAACACATGAAATCATGAATAATCAGCTGCTGATATAGAATTTTCATTTTTGATGCAGTCTCTATTAGCCAGCTGAAAATTTCCATATCAACACTGTGCACGTACTGCTACCGTATTGCGATCGAAAAGCAAAACTATTAAATGGTATAATAAGACAATCATTAGTTTGTAATTCAACCCTCAAACCTCGATAAGCTGTTTGTCAGCAACTTTTGATCTTTTGCCTTTTTTTGTGGAATTTTTGGCCGATTTTTCATGGGAATTTTGCCAGACTCTTTTTTTCCTGGTTGTTTTATATGTTGGCTTTTTTCAATTTTTTTTGTTGAATTCTTGAGTTTTCTAGAATTCCTTTTTTCTCTCTTCTCCCCCCAGCCTAAGTTTAAGCTTAAGCTTAAGTCTAAGCTTAAGCCTAAGCTTAAGCCTAAGCTTAAGCCTAAGCTTAAGCCTAAGCTTAAGCCTAAGCTTAAGCCTAAGCTTAAGCCTAAGCTTAAGCCTAAGCTTAAGCCTAAGCTTAAGCCTAAGCTTAAGCCTAAGCTTAAGCCTAAGCTTAAGCCTAAGATTAAGCCTAAGCCTAAGATTAAGCCTAAGCCTAAGCTTAAGCCTAAGCCTAAGCCTAAGAATAAGCCTAAACCTAAGCCTATGCCTATGCCTAAGCCTAAGCCTAAGTCTTAGCCTTGGCTTAAGCCTAAGCCAGAGCTTAAGCTCAAGCCCAAAATTAAGCCTAAGCCTAAGCCTCAGCCTAGGTCTAAGCCTAGGTCTAAGCCTAAGCTTAAGCCTAAAACTAGGCCCAAGCCTAAGCCTAAGCCAGCACATTTGTATTTAGGACTTGTAAAAACATATCGGGTACTTTATCAACTTTATTCAAAAATTAATTCAAAATCTTTGTTGCACGGAAATCGAACTTGTCTGCGGATGCACATATGAATGTTGACTGCATATGATAATTTTGATGAATTGTTTGAACTTGAATGAAACTATCAGAGCTGCCAATTTGTGTCTGTTGCACACTAAGTAGCAAGTTTGTATAATGCATGGGTCACCAACAAGTAATAGAAAAACACCTCAACTTCAGGAAACTCATCTTGGTTGGAATATATAATAGTGTAGACCACGAGTGCCTGGGAAAAAAATTTTGAACGATTTTGAAGCACAGTGAGTTTAGCATTTGCTTTTTATACATTTTTAACTTGGCATAAGGAAGCTTGTACAACTAGCGCTCAGTCAAAATGTGGAAAAATTCAAAAAATTCACAAGGATACCTACCAAACTGGCTGCACCTCCGAAGCTCGTCAGCCAGAGAACATACTTCTGTAGGCTACTCTGATAAGTAGAAATTGCTCGTTTCCGTCCGAAAATTAATACGGCAAGATGCATAATGTTAGCAAGAACAGGGAAAAAACAAACAGTGTAAACTTTCTCCCAATCTGCCAGCTCTTTTACTGGAGGGTTTAGTGAATATGAAATTAGTTGATAAAAAGGTTCGATAAAAGTGTAGAGAGCTTGTAAAAGAAAGAGTATCCAGTAAAAGTGTATTGCTTTCTTTGTGATACTTCTATGAATTTTCCGCATTTTTGGACCGAGTTTCGGGAAAAACCAAACCATGAAGGATTGAACCGATAGAAGGAATATGAAAATGTGGTATACTTGAGCTATGATGTAGATGGAGATACCACAGATGAAAGAGATAATCACACTGATTACAAGAAAAATTAGTATTGCTGGGTGATCCAAAAAATCAGAAAAAGTTGGTGCAGAGCCATCTTTTGTTAAATCTTCTTTTTTAAAGTTTTGCAAGCCTAACTGAATTAAAGTTATGAATATGAGCAGTAGTAGGACGCTGGCTATTCTTATGGCTTTGAAAATGTGATTCATTATTGCGAAGAGGGGATCCTGAAGAAATAGTTTTTTTTCTGAAATTAAAGAACAATATTTAATTACCTTTGTATCGGCATCCCGAATTGCATTAAAAACGTACACGTAAAACAAGTGTCCGAGAAAGTAGACGGAGCCCAAAATATTATAAAACCAAAACCAGAACGTGTCGTTTTCTTTCGAAACAAGGGACGAAAAAAAGGTTTCGATTGTTGAGTTCATAGTTTTTTTGGGAAAACTTGCAAAGGATAATGCAATAGCTGCAAAACTTTTTCCAATGCAGGTGAAATTTTAATCATGTTAATGACGAATTCTAATCATTTCGAACAATTTCAAACATCAAACGCAATTTAATGCGGAAAAATTGCCGAACTTGCCGTTTGTCCAGCTCGGCAAATTTGCCGGATTTGTCGAGCTCGGTAAGCTTAATTTTACCATTAATTTTGGCTTTTTTTGAGCTCCAAAAACTATTGCGATTTACCGAGCATGACGACCTTAGCAAATTTGCCAATTTTGCCGAATTCGCCGTGCAGATATTGAAAAAGTATATTTTCAGAATTTGCCGAGTTGTTTGGATAGTCAGAGTCTACAACACAAAATCAATAATATTTTTAGTTTTCGTAATTTCAAAAATTTGCTAAACAAAACCCGCCATGTGACCCTTTCAGTATAAACCTCTAAAAGGGCGGCGAAAAATTTTTCCGGCGAACCGGCACTTCGGCAAATTGCCGGAATTGAAAATTTCCGGCAAATTGGCAATAGCCAAAAAAATTCCGGCAAATTGTGGTTTCGCACAATTTGCTTGGAATTTTCAGAATTTCAATTTTAATCGACAAAATCTTGTTCCTACATATATTCTGAAAAATAAGCAAATTCTTTGAAAATCTCTGAAGAAAACTGGAAAATTTTTTAAAAAGGCACAGTTTTTTACTTCTAAAAATTTCCCGCAAAATTTGATATCATGCAAACGTCCAATCTGCAATTTACCGAAAATAAAAATTTCCGGAAAATCAGCAAACCGGCAAATTGCCGGAATTGAAAATTTCCGGCAAATTGGCAATAGCCAAAAAAATTCCGGCAAATTGTGGTTTCGCACAATTTGCTTGGAATTTTCAGAATTTCAATTTTAATCGACAAAATCTTGTTCCTACATATATTCTGAAAAATAAGCAAATTCTTTGAAAATCTCTGAAGAAAACTGGAAAATTTTTTAAAAAGGCACAGTTTTTTACTTCTAAAAATTTCCCGCAAAATTTGATATCATGCAAACGTCCAATCTGCAATTTACCGAAAATAAAAATTTCCGGAAAATCAGCAAACCGGCAAATTGTCGGAATTGAAAATTTCCGGCAAACCGGCAAACCAGCAATTTGCCGATTTGCCGAACTTTTCGACGAAAAAATTTGCCGCACGGCAACTGCCGGCCGCCCCTGAACAGTGTTCTTGGTACATCTAGTTTCATAAACCATAAAAGTGAGACAATGCAAGAAACAAAAAATCGGATATTTGTATGACATAAGTACAATTTTTGTATTTCTGGTCCTTTTTAAGCTCTTAATACTCCGTAGATTGTTAGCTTTAACAGCTCATATATTATTTTTGGTTTTATCAAAAAATGTTCAACTGATAAAAAGTGTGTCAGTTATTTTTTCATAGTGAAAATTTTATTGACATCTCAAATATTCGACGAAATAAGTACAGTAAAAAATTAAGTTGCAAGACATGGTGCATTGACCAGTTGTGTGTGGGCAATCGAATAAATCTGGGGATGCACAACGGGCTCCGCACCACCACATAGGACCCTTATAAACTTTTTCAATTCGAATGAAGACTTCAATGAATTTAAGTTTTTCTTGTTACATCCCAAATAGCACAGTTGTACCATAATAGGTGTTACGAACATGTCGGCTAGAGCGAAGAATAATGCGCAAGTGTAGAAGTCAGTATAATATGAGTTTATACCAATGAGCATCAATATCGGAGTCTTAATCACAAAAATAAAAGCACTCACATGTGATAAAATACTTACGATTTTAACAAAAGCTATAGTTATTGTCTGCCAGAAAATGCACTTTTGGGGTTTGTTCTCACGGAATGAGGGCAAATAAGCGCGCTTCCGAACACTAATTAGTATTGGGATATACAGAATGCTGGCAGCAAAACACAATATGAAGATAGTGTAATAGGATATCTGAAATAAGAATTTTTCAGAGCCTGGCACCTGCCTGAAACCTGTCCTTCACAAATTTCAAAATTTTTCATTTCTATCAGCTTGATAAAAATCAAATTAAAAAGGCGCGGATTTGAGGCAAAGGTCGCCTTAAGGTCAGGCAGGTAGGGAGGCGTTTTGACGCCTACATGGTAGCCCTAAGTAGTCTTCAAAAAATAATTTGTATCTACAAGAAGTAAAGGGTCTAAATGAGCTGAAGTCTCAAAACACCGGGGTGGGCCGTTCGGCAAAAATTTTTTTTGCAATTCGGCGAGTTGTCAATTTGTCGGTTTGCTAGAAATTTTCAAGTCCGGCAATGTGCCGGATTGCCAATTTGCCGGAAATTTTAAATTCCGGTAATTTGCCGATTTGCCATTTGCCGGAAATTTCCACTTTAAGCAATATGCCGGCTTTCCGATTTGCCAGAAATTATAAACTCTGGAAATTTTCCGATTTGCCATTGCCGGAAATCTTCACTTCCAGCAACTTGCCGATTTACCGGAAATTTCCACTTCAGGCAATATACCGGTTCCCGGAAATTTCCACTTCATGCAATTTGCTGGTTTTCCAATTTGCCAGAAGTTTCAATTCCGCCAATGTGCCGATTTTCCGATTTCCCGCAAATTAGGCAAATCGACAATTTACCGGCTTGCCGATTGCCGGAAGTTTCAATTCCGGCAATTTGTAAATTTGCCGCCCACGCCTTTTAAAACATACCAAACACCAGTCCACTATATGGATTCGTTTTTTCTGAACAATCGCCGAGTCCGATGCGAAATAATAAAATAAGGGAAATGTGTCTTTAAAAAATAGTAGCCAATATATATACTTTATATTCTTTTCAATAAACCTTTGCGCCTTCAACACACATTTCTCAGTTGACGGGAAAAAGTAGATAACGAATCTCTCAAGTGCAAGAAGGAATGTTAATAGGTGAAATACTTGGATAAGGGTGTAGAATAGTAGAAACAGGATGAAATTCAGAAAACAGGATGACAATATAATTATCACGTTGTAATCTTCATTTTCGTGGAATGGAATACTTGAATAGAAAACAGGCAAGATAATAACTAATAGCGATAGTAAAATGTAAGTAACCTTGATCATTTTGAAGAAAAGATTGATTATTGGAAATAGGAACGTCTGAAAATCTTTTTGGTTATTCACAAAAAAAGTCACCCAAACAGTACATTTTTATCCTGATTGCGATTGATGTTGAAGACATACACATACAATGGAAATAATACCAGAATGAGGACGCAAAAAATTAGAACAAAGAGAATATAGACGTATGCTATTTTGTCTTTATTGAGATCGTCGATGAAAGTGTTCAAATTCATAAGGTTGACGTTTTGCGGGGGCCGTTTTATGAAAAGTTGTTTGCCTGAGTTCGTTAGCAGGTGAATAGCTAGAGCCTCTTTGTTTTCCAGCTCTGCGCCGCCTTTTTGAAAATCTGCAATCTCCTAGAGAACTGATACAAAAGACAGTGGAGGAAGGGGTCGAAAGTCTACAACATGTAAAAACTACTCTACGTTCATACAATGGACAGAATACATAGGATCAAAGTTTGAAAGCTCACCTTCTTTCAATAACCTGAATGGGTGGGCGGCAAACAATTTTTCCGGCAAATCGGCAAATTGGCAAATTGCCGGAATTGAAATTTTCGGCAAGTCGGCAAATTGCCGGACTTGAAAATTTCTAACAAATCGGCAAATTTCCGGAAGTGGAAATTTCTGACAAATTGCCATTTGCCGAATTTGCCGGAAAAATTTTGGCAAATTGTTGTTTTGCCCCTTTTTGGAAATTTCAAAATTTCAATTTTAATCGGCAAATTTGTACGCATCGTGTGATTGTTTTTTTGAGAAGTAAGCAAATTCTATGAAAATATATAAAGAAAATGGGGGAAAAATTAAAAATGGAACAGTTTCAAGTGTTTCCGTCTCATATAAAATCCCTTAAAAACTTCCGGCAAATTGATGTTCGGCAATCGTGAAATCGGCAAGTTGCCAAAAATCAAAGTTTCCGACAAAACGGCAAACTGGCAAATCGGCAAATTTGTCAATAAAAAATTTGCCGAATGGCTATTGCGCCCACCGTTGGGTCATACTGAGAATCTTCAAAATATAAAAAAAAAACTACTGTACGTTCATAAAATGAACAGCGAATTTAAGATATAGTTTCGAGGTCTCACCACCTTTCAATCAACTGAAGGTATTTTGTTGCACAGTAGAAACAAAAAACTGATTTTCATTCAATCTTTCATTTCAATTAATTTTTCACCTGGGAAAATGTAGCAGCTTTATACATGTGACCGATAATTGAAAATCGTAGGACTCAAATTTCCAGGGGCTTCCAAAGGCCAAATTAAGACAGATGTTTTTTTTCAATTAAACTGTTAAAATAAACATTTTAATAATATCATTTAAATATTATATAAAATCAAGTTAAAGTTATTATCTAGCAGGGTTAACGGTTGAGGAATTCTCAGTCACTAAAATTACTTTGACAAATGTTTTCCAACCGAATCTCACTGACGAATGTTTAATCCATCGTTTACTTCCCAGATATGCAATTTGAATGACCAGAGGAGTTATGATCTTATTTATGAAACTAATCATTAATGTTACACGGAATAATTATTCTTAAAACCAAAACCAATCCATATGAAGGTAATCTGAAATAAATTTTCAAAGGATATAAATGATTCTAATTTTAGGTGTGGAACAGGGGTGAACGGCAAACTATTTTTCCGGCAAATCGGCAAGTTGCCGGAATATCAATTTCCGGCAGATCTGCAAATTGCCGGAATTCAAAATCTGCCAATTGCCGGAACAAATTGGCAAGTTGCCGAAATATATTAGGATGTCATGAAAGTCCTGTCCTATTTTTTAATCATTTATTTCTCGAAGCAAACTCCAACAAGAAATCAGTTATACGCCCCATCATGATCAACAATGTCCTACCAACGTTGAGGTAACTTGTGGATCCCCTGCCTGTAGAATCCAACAGACAGGGACTATTGCTTGATCTCCGTTTTGAAATTTTCTCTTGGTATGGAAGCTCTACCTTGAAGGGCAAGAGCCAGATCGGAGAAAAGCCAATAATCACTTAGAGCAATGTCAGGAGAATTCGGTGGTTGAGGGAAAATCACTTATCCATATTCTGTCAGTTCCTGCACCACTTGTTTTGCAACATGTGGTTGAGCGTTATAATGTTGGAAATATACTTTCTCCTCCTGTAAGGCTGAACGATTGACTGCTGTTTTCAATTTTCGTAGTTGTCTTGAGTTGGTCTCTCCGGTAATAAATTCACCCTCATGTAACCAGTAGAGGAGATCATCCACCACCCACCAAAAAGAGAGCATACTTTTTTTTTTGGGTGAAGGCTGAATTTCGGAATATCCTGTGGGGTTTGTCATTCTTCAATCCATTGGGCTTGCCTGTGGTGGTTAGCGCACAACACCCACTTCCCGTTTCTAGTAATAAGCCAGCCCAACCAACGGTCACTGCGTGGAGAGTGAGGAGATTATATGAAATTTCAACTCGGCGGCCAAGGCTGGAACTGGTCAAATAATGAGGTACGAATCAAACAAGAACTTTACTCATGCCGAGCAATTTCAAGCCATCTGATATGAAGCTATGAGAGACACCAAGCATGCTTGCAAGCTCACGGGTAGTTTTAAGCGGATCCGATGCAACACTGGCTTATAGTGCATTCAAATCCAACTCATGTGGTCTTTTGAGCATTCCTTTTCAATCAACGAAAAGTCGCTATTTCCGAAACGATCAAATCATCTCTGTATGGTTTTATACGAGGGGGCATGTCCCATATTCCTTTGTTGATAATGGATTCATATACCAATGCATAATACTCGATACTTGTCTTATACCATTAATCATCCAAGTGTCATATTTGGGAAGTAACAGACGAAACGTCACTACACTGCTCACTTCATTCAACGTGAAAAAGTTCGTCAAAGTGTTATTAGACATGCATTCAACCGTGAATCCATATTCTACAGCTATTGAGCGATTTTAGTTTTTTTTTTTTGAAACTATCTTTGTCTGATAGTAAGCATTGAATTTTGCAAAAAATTTTAAAAAGTGGGGCGGAGCGTAGCTTCCACAAGCCGCACAGTTTTTTTCTCTGCCCCTTTTCTAATGCTTAGCTACGCTCCGCCCCACTTTTTGTGCGACAAAATTTTTTGCAAAATTCAAGGATGAATAAATCCATTTTCACAGTAATTGTTTTTAGTTTCCAATTTCCCATAATTTTAATTTTTCCACAGTGGCGTTTTCAAACAACAATCCTCACACAACACTGTTCTCTATTTCTCTATTGCTTTTCCTCGTCTCTCGTCTGTTTCTCCCTCTCTGTTCTCCACCATAGTACTTCTTGGACAAATCTCTGTCAGTTCAAAATCATTTGCTTGGGATTTGAAATTTCTACCAGTTTTCCTATTTATTATGCCGATAAATAAGTGAAAACAATAAAACATAAGGTATGTGGCAAATTTAGAAAAGTATGATGTTTTTTATCAAGTTCTTTATTTCTTCCGGTTTCAATTTCAGTATTGCATAAAAGTTTTGACAAGTAACAAAATTGAAGTGATTAAAAATTCATTCAAACTGTGGAGCTGCGTCAAAGTAATCGTTTCTAACATGACCTAATAGAGAGCGTTTGCATTTCTTTAAAAGGTGTTTAAAAGTTTAAAAAGCTTCATACTCATTTTTGAGTTCGACCGAGAAACAAAATTAGGCTGGCGCTACTTCACATACAAAAAAGAAAATTCTGAACTAGTAAAATCTAATTTGGAAAAAAATTACAGATTACAATGGCCAATGCATTCAAGCTGTTCCCCACAAGAGACACAAATTACCTTGAAGCAACATATGTGCACCATGATCTTAATGTTGTCTGGTTAAAGCTCTCTTTTCGAGTTCCCCTCGAAACACTTTTTCTGGAGTATCGTCAACAAGGCGGACACACTCTGATCTTATCTCGTCAGGTTTATGAGAACATACTTGTGCGGGATACCGACTTCATGTCCGTGTTTTGCAATGATTTGCAAGCCATTTTGGAAGATTCTCCAGCAATCGAGAGATTTTTTGTGGAATTGAGCCCTTATTATTGGGGCAAGGAAGATTTCGATAAAAGAATGTCAGCGTGGTCTCAATCAGTTCAGTTGTACGATTGGCTTGTAACGTTTTTGGACGACCGGCAGGAAGAACTTAAACTTAAACTAGTTTCGTTATGTGAATTCACCAGTCTTCAAATTCTCTCGATTATTCGACTCATCAGTTCAAACTATCTGGAAACTATCAAATTGACCTTCCGAAAGAATGATGAACAGCTAGAAAGCAATTTTCAAGAAATTCTTAAGACGAAACAATGGAATAATGCAAAAGCTGCATACGTTAAAGGATGCTGCACACCAATTGCAAGCATTTTACATTTTCAAAAAGCAACCGTTCAACTAGATATATTATCTATCGATGACTTGCGTGTCCTCAAAGAGGTATTTCAATATAATTCCTGACTAACAACATGGTTATTATTCAGCTGGCCACTAAAGGAACACTCAACATTTTCAAAATTCGGTTTCATAGCATCGCCGATTCAATAACTGACAACAGCCTGATCGAACTTTTTGGAGAATCAAAACATTCTTTTTTATGGGAATGGAGCATCAATGGAATTGATAACCGCGAAATTGAATGCATATATTCGAAAACCTATAAGGAGTTTTCCATATTCTACTCAGAAGAATATCAAAAACTAGGCCATGGGGTGCCGGAAAACAATGTGAGTACATGACTCCAAATGCTGATAAGGAAGCCCAATAGCATTGACGCGCACTTTCACCTGCTAGTTAGCCTGCCAAAACTGAAATTGTTTTTTTTTTTTTAAATACGAACTTTAAATCTTAATTACAGAAGTCAGAAGAAACCACGCTTTGCACATCAGAACATTCCTCAAAAGTTTTGCAGAATGCATTGCTCATGAAAAATATTCTAAACCACCTAGAACGAAAAGACATGTACGGTTTTTTTAAAAACTTAAAGCTGGCTTAGCAATCGATTTTATTTTCAGCTGCCGACTTCAAAGAACCTCGCGCAAAATTCACGAATCTATTGCCAATCTGAAGCCTGACTCCAAAATAGTTGCACTTGAAATCTCTTTGGTCAAAATTGAGTGCGTAACTGTCAATGTATTCCACAAGATGGGCGTGAAAAAATTGATATATGAAAATGTTGGTCTGAGCAATGTAGATCCCACTGCAAAATTGATCACGGCAATGGAAAGACATAATCAAGGCGTATTCGGAGAAGAAATATGCTTTGCACATGGTAGATGGCAACTGGGTTTCAGCCTCTCAGCATTTGCAGTTGATTTGATTCGGAATTTAAAAGATCAAAAATCTGAAATTCAAGAACTTTGGTTGGATTTTTCTTTAACACAAGCACGATTACGAGAACGACCCGATAAAGAACATATAAAGATACTTGTACTGGCAACTAGACAATTACTAGACGTTATTTCGAGCGCTGGAAAAACTTTGGATCGCCAAATCCCAGTTAAAAAGTTGAGTATTCAAGCATTGGGTCATAAACCCTTGTTGCAAATATTACCGTTGTTAAACCCCGTCACCCTGAAAACTATCGAAATTCAAAAATCGGAAGTCATTATGGCCAAGAAACCACTCAATTTAAATAAAGTTGTTCAACTAGACCAATGGAAAAACGCAGAAGAAGTTTTGATAAAATCGATTACTGCTCCAGGCCAAATTCAACATTTTTTACACTTTGTGGTAGCAGAGGTGAATTTAGAGTCGATTTCAATGGGAGATGTTCTTGAATTAAAGAATGTGAGTTTAGGTATTTGGCCTACCTGTTTAAATGTACGATTTTTCAGGTATTCCAACAGAACTCGAACAAGCTCAAAAAGTTTAAAGCTTTCTTCGAAAACAGTGATATTGATGAGAGAATCTATGACGACCAATTTCTTGGATTTCCTTATAAACGACCTGAAAATCCATCGACAAATCTACCGAGTGTTTGGTTTGTAAGAATACCGACATCTACTGTTCTTCACATTTTATATTATAAAAATCGGAAAATGATTTCCTTCTCCCGTGTATCAAATTCATCCGTACCCAGTGACGCTTTGATGTGAACTATTTATTATTAATGAATTGAATAAACAAAGAATCAGCTATAAAATGTTTTTTTAAATATACATGTTTTACATATACATACATATACATTCTACATGAATTGTTTTTCAACACAAAACAGTTTTGGCCGAATCGGTGCTCGTCGTCGGATGAAAAATCACGTTAGTTTCAGAATTTTTAGAGGTTCCAAGCTAATGAAGTAATGATTGTGGGGGTATTTGTAGCCCAAAAAAGATGTCGATTAAAAAAAAATCAGTTTATGATGTGAATATTAAGTTTTCTAGCATTTGAAACACACTCTTAAAAAACACTAACACAGGACCATATTCCAGCTGAGCATTTCTCAAAAGATACCATAAATTTCGATTCCTGTCCCTGCTTTTTTTCTAGTCTTGATGTTGCATGTTTCTCTTTTGAAAAACAATGAGCAATATGGCCTGTTGCTATTTCTTTCCCTTTTTCTCTAATTCCCCGTTGCTTTTACTAGTCTCTTGTCTGTTTTCCCCCCTCGCTTCTCCAACATAGTTGACATAATATCTTTATTATTTTTGTTTAGTTTTTGAAAACTAAAATGCTTCTACTATTAATTGCATTAAAAATTAATTCCATGTCAAAAAAAATCGTATCTGTTTTGGTTAGATAAAACCTAAGGAAAAAACATGCCACTGATAACTTGTATTCTTCAATCTCTTCTTTTATCTTTCGTTCCCATATGACTCATATCAGCAATATGGGATATGTCATAATTTGTGTCACAATACTTCTTGTCTAAGTGTTTTGGCCCCACCATTCGGACAGTTTCTCCGCCCTTTTTCTTATGTATTTATAGCATCTCCGGTGGACTGCTTTTCATCTTTTTTACAATAAAGTTCTACTACCTGACCCAAAGCCTTCTTTAATAGTTTCACTTCAACATTTTTGAATTTTTTTTAAATTTTACCGCATTCTGGCAAATTTTCGATGATTTTAACAATAAGCAACTTATATAATGATAAAACTGAGTTTTTTTCTGTAGCTGTGGTTTCGAAAAAGTTTAGTTTTTTATCCCTATTACTAATCTCCGGCGCTACCCAAAAATTAATTTCCTCACAACCAAATCTGTATTTACAATTGCAACGTTTTCAATCACTACCTAATTTCAAAAAATTTCAGATTCCAATGTCTCATGTACTCGATCTATTCCCTACGAAAAATATAAAAAACCTAATCGGATTCAAACTAAATCACAAACTTGATTTTGTCGGATTAACGCTATATTTTCAATCTCCCGGGGAAACAGTCTCGTTAGAGTACCACCAAAAAGGCGGACACACTTCTATCACATCTCACGAAATTTACGAGAAACAACTTGTGCGAGATTCGGAATTTATGTCAGTGGTTTGTAAGAGTCTGAAAGTCTTTTTGAAAAGTTCCCTATTAATAAAGAAATTAGATCTGGAAATTAGTCAATTGGATTATGAGGAATTGGATAAGCGAATGTCAGCAAGCTCACAATCAATACAATTCTACGATTGGTTCATTCAATTTTTGAACAACCATCGGACAGGGGGACTGAAGCCCAAACTGATTTCTCTGCTGGGATTCACAGGCTATCAAGCTCTTTCAATTTTTCGACACATAAGTTCAAACCACCTAGAAATAATCAACTTGAATTTCCGAAAAGAGGATACAGAGATAGAAGAACATTTCCAAGAAATTGTAAAAATGAAGCAATGGAAGCATGCAAAGTATTTGCACCTTGAGGAATGCTGCACATCCATCGAGAACGTCCTACATTTTCAAGGAGCAAATTTCAAAGTTGATGTGATATCTATTGATGATTTGCAATTGATGAAAGAGGCATGTTTTTAGGAATTGAAAATTCATTTAAATAAAATATACATTTTTAGCTATCAACACATAGTGCAACTTTGAAATATTTCAATATTTCTTTCAATAACGCCGCGGACTCAATAACTGATGAAAGTTTGACAGGTCTATTTGGAAGCCCTAAGAAGCATTCATTGTTTTCATGGGAATGGAGCATTGATGGGAAAATTGAATGCTCCTTTTCAGAGTTCGATAAAAAGTTTTCCATATATTGCCCAAAAGCTTGTGAAGAATTACGAAATGTACAGAGCAGTAAAGTTAGTTTATTGGTTGTGTATTGAGCAATGAAGGGCTAGCCAAAGTGGAGAAGCTTTTTGAAATTTTTAATTTTTTAAAAAGAAAAATCTGAAAATTTTCAGTTTTTGAAAATCGGTTTTAGTTTTTCAGGAATTGGAATGCACCTCGCTTTGCACATCAGAACTTTCAATTAAGGTCCTGCATAATGGATTGCTCATGAAAAATATTCTAAGCCATCTTGGGAGGCTTGATATGTATGCTCTTTGAGATTGGATGATATCTGCAAATATATTTATTTTTCAGCTGCCGCCTTCGAAGAACTTCGCGTGGAGTTCAAAAGTGCGTTGACATTATCAAACCTGACGCAGAGATAATTGCGATTGAAATTAATTTGATCAACGTTGAAAACGTATCAGTCAGCATATTCGATAACGCAGGAATCAAAAAAGCGACTTACGAACCTATTGATCTTACGACCAGTTATCAAGATCACGTTTCAAAAGTGATACAAAAAGTGGAGAAACATCGGAATGGATTGGTTGAAAGAGAGTTGTGCTCCGTGAATAATCGTTGGCAACTAGGCTTCAGCCTCTCCAAGTTTGCTGATGATTTGAAATTAAACATGATTGCTCAAAAATCTGAAATTCAAGGAGTTCGGCTGGATTTTTCTCTTACAAAAGCAAATTCGCGACCAGGCTCCAATAAGGAACATGTCCTGCTTTTCAGGCTAGCTGTTGCACAGTTGTTGGACGTTATTTCTACAACTCTACAACAACTGGACAACCAAATTCCTGTGAAAAAATTGAGCATTCAAGTATTGAATCAAGAAACCTTAATACAACTGCTATCACTATTGAGGCCCTCATCGCTGAAAACTATAGAGATTAGAAAGCTGAAAAATGATATCATTTCCAAAAAATCGCTGAAACTAAATGAAGCTGCACAGTTGGACCAATGGAAGAATGCAGAAGATATTTTGATTGAGGTGCTGACAGCTCCTGGACAAATTCAATATTTTTTGCATTTCGTGAATACAGAGATCAATTTGATGGCAATTTCAATGCGAGATATATTTGATTTGAAACATGTGAGTTTGTTGAACAAACTGAACTAATATAATCCCAAAAAATTTCAGACATTCCTCCAATCAACTACATTCAAGAAATTCAAGGCTTCTTTCGATAATAGTGATATTGACGATCAAATCTATGATGAACAATTTTTGGGATTTCCCTATAAACGACCTGAAAATCCATCGACAAATGAACCGAGTGTTTGGTTTTTGAGAATGTCGGCTTCTACTGATGTTCTTCATATTTTATATTATGAACACCGAAAATGGATTACATTTTCCCGGGTAGCAAATTTATCGGTGCCCAGTGATGCCTTGATGTAAAATTGTTACTGAATAAACACAGCTATACATTACTTTGAATAAATATGGATTTTTCTACAAAACTAAGCACATTTTATTAGGTTCCGAAATCTATTTTCCTTCCGAACCCAAATGTGAAATTAGAGTTTAAAATTCCGTCTTTATTTACTTCCTGAATCAGAAATTTTTCAACTTCCTGCTGTTATCTGTTTACTGTTTCACTGATCTCGATATCTCCTATAAATAGAAGAGGCGACTAAAGCAGAAGATCATTTACCACAAGATGATCACTCTCATTCTATTCCTCTTAATAATTTCTTACTCCCGACAACTGGTCGCTGAATCGGAAATCGTGGATTTTGTTACAGCCGGATCAGACTATAACTACAGTATAGACTTCACTGGCGGAGAGAAGACAGTGGGAATAAGAAGATTGCTAAATGGCGATGACGATGACAAATGGCAATTCTATCATTTCTGTGCAAAAGCTAAAAGCGCGAATAAGAAGAATTGCGGATCGTGGGTTGACGGAGTAAGTTTATTTTTTCATGGTCAACCGTAGGTATGAGTGTCAGGCGCAGTTTCAGGGACTTACGCCTGTCTCCAACCTGCCCGGTTCACGACGGCCTCTTGCCTCATTTCTACATACCGGCTTTAAATCAAACGTTTGGTGTCTGACTTTTTTCTGGTTCCGCCCCGCACTATACAGAAGGCGCGAGGCAGGCGTTTTGGAATTTGCATGGAAGCCCTAGTCAACCAAACTTAAACATTTTCAGAAGGGTAACAAAATCAAAGGAGAAGTAACCCTCAAAGCAACTCTCAAGGGCAAGAATATCGTGATGAGTCCAGTTTTAGTTAGAGATGAAGCACGTTATGCAAGCATCTTCGAGGACTCGGAAGATCAAACTTCTATCGTCCAGCTTCGTGTTCGACCTCCATCGCCTCTGCATTGAGGGAAGAAAAATATTAACAAATGATTCAAATTAATAAATAATTTAAATTGTGAATTCAAAAAACTATTATCTTCTGAAATAACTTTTGAGTTCATATTAACTTTTGAATAAGATTAAACTGAAAATTCAAAGCTTGAACGGGAAAATGTCCAACTTTAATTGACTTTAAAAGCAAATTGTGGTTTTGCATTTTTTTTTGTTGGAAATTTCAGAGTTTCAATTTTAATCGTCAAAATTGTACGCATCCTATGAATGCATCTAATTTAAAAAGTAAGCAAATTCCATGAAAATCACTAAAGAAAACGGGAACAAATTTCAAAAAGGCACAGTTTTAAGTGTTTCCGTTTTATAAAAATCCTTCTTAAAACCATCTCCAAACGGCAAATCGGCAATTTGCCGAAAATGTAAGTCAAAATCGGCAAACTAGCAAATTGTCGGAATTGAAAATTTCCGGCAAATCGGCAATTTGCCGATTAGGGAAAATAAATTGGCCGCCCACCCCTGATCTGTCTATCGCCCATAAACGTTTTTTTTCCCAAACTTGAACCGGCATAACTATTTTTGAAAATATTTCAATACTTTTCAATACGAAATTTGATAGCTTCGGCCAATTTGGGTTTAAAAAAGCAATGATCCAGATTTCGGTACTCCATTTTTCAAAATCGAAGGTGAGCAATGTTCTAACTACTAGAACACGGAAGACATTGCAAAAACAAAAAAAAATGTCTACAGCTCATTATTTTCACGTCTGAAATTGAAAACAAACGTGAGAACGAAATTAACTATTCTCAGAAATTCTGTCAGAATCAGGTGAAAATTTTCAGCTTCACATTTCTATTGAATCATAAACCATGGCAGGATGCGTGGTTGATACCAGCTATTTAGCATCTCCGGATTTCATGGTGCTAGCCTCCCATTGTATATCTTGCCTAGAGATTCCTGTATCAATTTTCGGTTTTTACTGTATAATATTCAAGACACCGAAGGAAATGATATCGTTGAAAGGATTACTTTTAAACTTGCACTTCTGGAGTACTCTGTCTGACATTTGTATTAGCTTTATTGGTATTCCATATATTTACTACCCAGAAATCGCTGGGTATGGATTGGGTCTTGTGAATTTATCTGGATTTTTGTATTATCTTGGTCTTAGTTTACTCACTGGTAAGGATTTTTATTAGTTAAGTGGAAACGTGGCCTGTCAGACTTTGAGGAGGATTTCTGGCAGGCGGTTTGGTATGACTAAAGGGTGTGCGGCAAACAATTTTTCCGGCATAATTGGCAAATTGCCGAAATTGAAATTTTCGGCAAACTGCCGATTTGCCGAATTTGCTGGAAAAAACTGCAATTGCCGAAGAGTTTCGGCAAATTCTGGTTTTGCACATTTTTGCTGGAGATTTTGGACTTTTATTTTTAATCGACAAAATTGTACGCACTCTATAAATGTTCCAACATATATTTTGAAAAGTGAGCAAATTTTATGAACATTTCTAAAGAAAACGGGAAAAGAATTTCAAAAAGGCACAGTTTTAAGTGTTAATCTTAATTATAAAAAAAACACCTCACACCCCCCTAAAAACATTCGGAAAATTGATATACTGCTTTAGGCAAATCAGCAATTTGCCAAAAATAAAAGCTTCCGGCAAATCAGCAAATCGGCAAACCGGCAAATTGACGGAATTGAAATTTCTGAAAAATCGGCAAACCGGCAAATTGCCAATTTGCCGATCTTGCCGGAAAAACAGCAATTGCCGAAGATTTTTTAAAAAATTCGGCAAATCAACTAATTACCGGTTTGCCGATTTGCCGGAAATTTTCAATAAAACTTTGCTCGAAAAATTGATGGTAAGGTTTTAGAAGATATTTTTAAAGTTCAGAAACACTGTCCTTTTTTGAAATTTTTCCCCGTTCTCTTTAGATGTTATCATCGAATTTGCTGAATTCTCAAAATAGATGTTGGAACTTTTATAGGATGCGTAATTCTAAAATTTCCAACAAAAAAATGTGCAAAACCACAATTTGCCGAAATTTTTCGGTAATTGCCGGTTTGCCGATTTGCGCGAAATTTTCAATTCCGCCAACTTGCTGATTTGCCGGAAAAACCCCCTCTGATTTAAGCCTTTTTGCTCAAGTCAATAGTTTTTTTCAGCAACGGTCGCATCGACTTTTGCAATATTCGAAGATCGCTACGTGAAACTTTCCGAAGAGAATACTCTCTGGAGACGATATTACAGGATACCATGCCTTTTCCTCGTCTACTTCTCAGTCCCATTCCACTTCTTGCCTCCATTTCTGAATATTCCGGAGCAGGAGCAAGCTCGTCTTCATGTTATGAAAGCTCTTCCATGTCTGCCTCCATTTACATATAACAATAATATGATGTTTGTGGCAAGCATCGATCTAAAAATTCCATTTATCTGCTTGGTGTTTAGTTGCATGTTTTTTACTGGTGCAACTCTAACTTTTCTCGGATTAACTCTGAAAAAGTTGGCATCCATCAAAACTCGCTCAGCTTATTCTACGAAAACAATAGAATTTCAGAGAAAACTGATAAGAGCAGTCACTCTTCAAATAGGCTCGCGGAAAAATTTGAGATTAATTCAAAAAAAAACTTGCAGACCGCCTCAACGATAATAATTCTGCTAACCCCAACTCTAATAGTCATTTTGCTCATAGCTACCCGGTATCATAACCAGAAGCTAAATAATCTGGTCCACTTGATCTTGTCGGTACACGGAATCGAATCTACTATTGTGATGGTTTTGGTTCACAAACCATATCGAGAGATCTGGACCTCGAGGTGTTTGACAGGCGAGAGACACAGAGATATGCGTGCACATGTTGGATGTGTTAGGAACTACGGTTTAAGCTAACTAAAAATTTATTTGAATGAAATTTTTCATTTTTTACTTAGTTAGTTTCTCAAAATAAGTCAATTATTATTTGCCGACCTTATAATTTTTGCTTCTGAGTTGAACAATTAGAGGCTCCACAAATACAAATGCATTTAAAATCTCTGTTGCACAGAAAGCGAACTTGCTTGCGGATGAACATATGAATGTTGACTACCTATTAGTATCTTGATAAACTTTTTGAACTTTAACGAATTGGCCAATTTTTGTTTGTTGCTTATCAAGTAGCATATTTGAATAACACAAGGTGTCATCAACAAATAATATTCAATCACCGTAAAAGAAGCATTATTTTCTTAATTGAAATAGACAATGAAAACCAGAACTGCCTGAAAAAAGGTCGGAATGACCTAATATTAAAAATTAGAAATTTTTTAAAAAATTTTCTAAATTTCACATGATTTTTTGAAAACTGATAAATCTCAGTTTTCACATAGTTCCTATTAGAATAACCGCCAATTGAATTCAAAAATGAAAGAAAGAAAGCTCACAAAACATACTTTGTATTCGCGTGGTGTCAGGCTGTCCCATCGCTCCACTGCACACGGAAGGCGAGAAGATTTCTTTTTAAAGACTTGTGACATCACAGCGCATTTAAATAATTTTGCAGCTAAGTGATGGGACAACCTGGCACGACGTGTGTATTATGACTTCATTAGAACACCTACTAAGTTTATTGACCCTCCGAGACCTGTCAGCAAGAGAATGTACTTTTGTAGTTGACCCTGATAAAGGGAAAATGCTCGTTTCCTTCCAAAAATTAACATAAAAATGTGCAGAATGCTGGCAAGAACAATGAGAAAACAAATAACATAAAAGTCGGTCAAATCTTTTGAATTTCGATAATAAAGTTTGATAAAATAATAAAAAATTTGTAGAAGAAATAGTATCCAGTAAAAATGAATAAATTTCCTGTACATTTTTCGATGAATTGTCCGCATTTTTGGCTCGAGTTTTGGGAAGAGCCAAACCATGAAGACTTGAACTGATAGAAGAAATATGAACACGTGGTATACTTGGGTTATGATATAGATGGAAATACCAAATATATAAGAGGTAATTCTATGTTGGGTTGTTGTAATGCATCGTCAAACGTTACAATTGGCCTACTCTCATTTTTATTTTTAAATTCATTTTTAAAATGATGCCAACCGAACAGAATTTGAGAAATAAACATGAAAAGCAATAGGATTGTCACAATTCTCACAGCATTGAAAATGTGATTTGTTATTGGAAACAGGAGGTCCTGAAGGAAATTGAAAAAGCTCAAAACAAAAAAAAATTAAAATAGTATTATACCCTTTTATCACGATTCCGATTTTTATTAAAAGCGTAAACATAAACTAAGTGACCGAGAAAATACACGGAGCCCGAAATATTATAAAACCAAAACCAGAACACATCTTGATCGGAAATATATGATGATAAAAGACTTTGGTTTGTTGAGTTCATAGTTTCTAGCAAAAATTAGCGGAATTGCAACAGACCTTTCCTCCAGACAGGTGAAACAAAAAACTATGAAAATGTCTTATTTCAATCAATCCGCAAAATTATTTGAAAATGTTATAATTCAATTTGTACGTCAAAACTATTCGAAAAAGTTATAATAACCCCAGATTTGGTAAAATTTTGTAACTTAGACGGTAATTTCAAAAAAGTTAGTCTCCATTCGAACAAGTTTTAAGTCATTTCAGGGCCGCCATACACCTTTAAAGATTGTAAAAATCCTCCAGAAGACTATATTTTAGATGTATTCGTTGAGTGGACTACACTCTATCGTTTTCAAAAGTACTGTAGCACATGTGTGCTTTGTCATTACTGCAACTCTTCTAAAATTGTTTCTCTACACAAATGCGTAGGATAATATACGATTTCAGAGATCGTGTTAGGAGACCGTGTGGGGTCCAGTAAAACACTGTTAATATTAATATTTATTTAGTGTGCGTATTCAACTTACATAAATGTTCATCAATTCGTAAATTTTTGTGATTGTTGTCGAATCAAAATGTGATTTTTGTTTGGTCACTTTAAATATAGCCTCAAAACTTCTGTAATTTTTTTGCCGTCCACCGTGTAGATTTCGCCAATGTTGCAAATAATATACACTGTTTCAATAATAAACGGAGTCGTGAGACCTTCGACACAACCAATAACAACAATTAAAACATATAGTGAAAACTGACGGAGAAAAATTAGATAAATAATGGTGAAGAATGGTATGTAGATCTGAATATTGGGTGATAATTTTTTCTTTCATATTAATAAACAGGCAACAAACTTACCGCTTTAAACACCACTACTGTAATTGTTAGCCAAAATACGTATATGTAAAGGTTATTCAGTTGAGTCGACTCTAAGTACGCGAGCTTTCGAATTTTATTCAAAATCGACAGATGCAACAACGCAGATAACACTGAACTCATTGCCATGCAAAATAAAATACTCTTAATCAAATAGAAAAGTTAAAAAAAAAAGGTCAATACATTCTCTACTCACTCCAAAAACATAATCCAACGCGGACTTTGACACTGTGCAGCTTATTCCCACATAGATGCCTAATTCCGTAAGCACCAGGAAAATATACAGAATCCAAGTTTTATAAAGCAATACTTCTCGAGCTGATGTGACATATTGCGCAAAGTTTGGGAACATATGGCCCGACCATTTTTCAACAGCAACTAAAAACACTACAATGTTGAATGCTTGGGCAATAATGAACAAGAAGTAGCATATTAAGATAATTAGGAGTTTTATGTAACCAAATTTGCTGAATTGAGAAGAATTTTTCGGTTTTATAGGGTAATGACTTTACGGCTTATTGGCTATAATTACACTGGCAGTTAATGGTATGAATAGATAATAAAATGTTTTGACCATTGCAAAAAGTCTTATGATCACTGGGTAGAGTTTGTCCTGGAATTTATTGGTTCAAGCGCTAAGTTTCTATGATCCCTAGGCTTAAGGCCCCAGCCCCTAGTCGGCCCCTAGAATTTGTTAGGCAGTTGGACTTAGCCGTCTAGTCATACCACTCTAGGACCATCGGTTTAAGCCAATAGCTGTAGCCCTCAGACTTAGGCCCACATCCCCTCCTTAGACTTCACCCCCAAGCCTTAGGTCCCTAGTCTCAGGCCCCTAGTTTTATTCCCATAACCTTAAGTTTCTAGTCTTACACTTTTAGCCTATGGCCCCTACCCTGATGCCCCTACCCATAGGCTACTAGCAATGCCCCCTACTAAGTCTAATAGTTAGGCCAATAGCCAACGACCCAATAGCCAACGGCTCATAAGCCTTGGCCGCCTAGCCTTTGCCTACTAGTTAGGGTATTAGCCTTACACCTCTAGACTTCGGTGTCTAGCTTCAGGCCCCCAATTTCAGGCCGTTAGAATAAGCTTCCCAGAAATAGGCTTACAATTAGGCACTTATGATCATGAGGTACCTTTTGATCTTGCTCTTCATTAATTTTGCAAATATACTTGAAAATCGGGAATACTAGTAAGTAACAGAACATCAACATTGAAAATAATAACATAAAAATGAAATTCACTGAATCCGGAATTTGCAATGACGAATCATCAACCACGGTTGAATCGCTAAAATTCATAGTTTTGTGAAGAACTAGAAATTGTCGATTTAAATAAACAAGTGTAGAGCTCACCTGGTTGACAGGTGACTTTTCTGCAGCTACGTATAGAGAGTTTGTGAATTTTGGTGCCTTTTTCGGTTAGCAGGCAACGACTGATTTTCTTAAAGTCTCCAAGTTCAATACATCTACTTCAAATAGAGCTTCAAAAATTCCCTGATTTTTCTGCCGTTAATATTGTAGATTTTGTCAATGTTGCAAACAATATACACAGATTCAATAATAATGGGAGTTGTGAGACCTCCAATAATAGCAATTATGTATACTAATAATTGAATCGAGAATTGAGGGAGAAACAATATAAAAATTATAGTGAAAAGTAATATGTAGATCTGAAAATTGTTCAGAAAATTGATTTTTAAATTTTTCGAGGCAACTTACCAATTTAAAAACCACAACAGTAATTGTCAGCCAAAATATGTATGTGTAAAGGGTATTTAGCTGAGTCGAATCCAAATACGCGAGCTTGCGCATTTTTTTCATAATTGGAAAGTGCATCAACGCAGATAACATAGAAAACAGTGCCATACAAGATAATATAATCTTAACTTGAAATGTTCATAGATAGGATTTTTTCCCAAGCGCTACTGACGCTATTTAGGCTTAGGATTTTCCGGTTTTTTTGATTTTTCAGGGGTTCCTCTTTAGGCTTAGGCTTAGGCTTAGGCTTACGCTCAGGCTTAGGCTCAGGCTTAGGTTTAGACTTAGGTTTAGGGTTTCGCTTAGTCTTAAACTTTGGTTGGCGGGGGAGGGAGAGAGAAAAAATATATTCCTGTTTTCATTAGAAAAAAGAAAGAAAACTAGAAAAAAGACACAGAATGAAAGTCTTATAAAATACCAAAATTGCCTGAAAAAAGCAACAGAACAAAAAATAGTGTAAAAAAGTTTTGCCGGGTTGCCGACGTCTGGGAACGGGAACGAGAGTTGTACTCACCCCATGAACATATCCCACTGTATCCTTTGCTTTTCCGTTTCCGACAGTTCGCCTTACCACAACTAAAATACTCAATTCCTTAATCACGTGCACAATATATAAAGCCCAAATTTTATCAAGTAGGCTATTCCGAGCTGATGTGAAATAGGGCTCGAGTTTTGGGAAAAACGTGCACAGGCATTTTTCAAGAGCAATGGAAAATAATAGCAATTCAAATGTTTGATCAATTATGAATAAGCTATAGAATATTATGTTACGCAATCTGAATAAATGAAAATGTATGTATTATTTTATTTGTATAGAATTCAGATCTTACGGGGGATATTGAAGGAATAAAACGACAATCAAAGCGATGAAAAAGTAATAGGATGTTCTTACCATCCAGAAAAAATGTTTGACAGTTGGGTAGAGTTTGTCCTGGAATTCAAGAAATTGATTGGTCATAGGTTAGCTCTTTATTCTGCCACCTTGAAGCTTTCAGACTAAGAATCTTAGCCGTTAAATTACGTTTTTAGCCTGAGATCCTTAGCCTTACATACCGTCAGGCGATTAGGATTAGTCATTCAGCCACGGTTCGTAGTCCTGGGTTTTTAGCTCTTAGCCTTACACATCTAGCTCTACGGAATTAACCTTTTAATCTTGAAGCTACCTTTTTGTCTTGCTCTTCGTTAGCCTTGCGTGTATACTCAAAAATCGGTAATAAAAGTACGTAACAGATCATCAACACCGAAAATAGGAACAAAAAGCTGACATACACTGATATCGGAAGACTCCCTGTCAAATCATCGACTCCGGTGAGATCGGAAGAGCTCATAACTTTATAAGAAAGTTCATAGCTATATAAGCTTAGTATGATAGAAGACGTCGATATGTGCAAGTTAATACTTCACCTGCTTTCATACGACCACAAAAACTCTGACCAAAGTTTTATCCCAGGTTCCAACTTTATCCTAGGTTCAACATTTTTGTGATAAATCAGATGAAATGTGAAAAAAACAGGTACGGTATATACATAGATGATTCATTATTGAACACTAAAAGTTTAACCATAAAAGGATCCCTTCCGATTTCGGAGTTTTATCGAGCGTCTATAAACTTTTGCTTGGTATAAAAGTTTATACATCGTTCCCCGATTTTTTAGTAAAGATGTTCAAGCAACTTTTCCTTTTCTCCGCTTTTCTTCTCGTATTGCTAGATGCTTCCACTCCAGCAGGTAACTCGAAACTCTAACTCCTGACTCAAAAATTCCCATATCTTTTCAGTCCCATCAAGAGAAAGCGTAGTAGCCGGTCTTGTTGCCAATGGGCTCAAGAAGGACTTGGTGGAGAAGATTCTCGAGTTGAGAGAGAAGTACAATACGGAGATCATCAAGGCGAATGCATCGGGCAATCAAAAACTAATGCAGGCCACGTGGAACAAGCATCAGGAGTTGTACCATAAGTTGTTCGCAAAGGTGACCAAGGAGCAGAAGGAGATTTATGAGAAACTCAATAAGCAGTACCATCTTTACTTTTGATTTTGTTTTCTTGGGGAAGGCTAATAAACTTTATTAATTGTTATCTATATCATGTAAGAACGGAGTCTTAGAAAGTAAATTATATTTTCTTAAAATTAAAAGTATTGCCTACATCGGAAGGAATTTTGAAAACCAGTGCACAATTGAAATTCCACATTTTCCATAATTCTCAGTTTAAAAAAATTTGAAAACCAGTGCACATTTGAAATTCCATATTTTCCATAATTCTCAGTTTAAAAAATTTATATCCATGCAAAATAATGATAATCGCATCATTTATTCAACTCAAACAGTTTCTCAAAAGTTCAGTGGCTCAACAGATACTTCTCCCATATTAAACAAAACTCTAAGAAACCGCCTCACACTAAACGAGGTGAGCAAGATTCTCACATTCCGTCTGTTGCTGCTAATATACGAAACTTGTATGATGAGCGGTGTTGCGTAGATATCGTAATGCAACGTGGAGATTATAAAGCTGAAGCAATATACATAGTCAAAATATAAGTAACTGATGAACTCTTTTATGAAATGCTGAAACACGAAAATTTGTTGGAAACTTGGAATTGGAGAGCTTATACAATTTTGAAAACAACCACAACGATGCTCTGCCAGAAAATGTAGATATGTGGGGAGTGAAACTGAGCTGACGTTAACTGCGATAGCTTTCTAACACTGATGAATATTGGAATATATAACACCGCAGAAGTCCAGGCGAGAAAATTTGTGAGTAAGAAAACCACCTGGAAACATTACAAATTACTTGAAACATCAGTAACCTCCCGCTCACCAGGTACACAATTTCATGGGTATACCATTTTTGTATATCGACTGTGACGTTTGCTAAAAACCAGAAAATTCCGAGTATTAAATCTTTCATCACAAATACGATGTACAAAATCCAAGAGCGTCTGATCAGGTACTGTTGCGAGATCTTTACAAAATTTTCCGCCGATTTTGTGAAATACATGATGAAACGTTCAAAAGTCTGTAGAAATATCAAAAAGTGGAAGACTTGGGTGATGACGTATAGGCAATAGTGAATGAACCATTCTGCGTAGTGGAAAAGTTCACCGGTTTTTCTGGAAAAGGTTGGGGAAAATCTCATTTTTTTAAATCTATGATTTTATTAATCTGGCATCGACAATACGTTTACATCACATTTGGTTCTTGAGCGAACATTGAGAACAGGGATGGGCGGCAATTTTTTTCGGCAAATTGCCGGTTCGACAAACTTGCCAGAAATTTTCAATTCCGGCAACTTGCCGATTTGCCAGAAATTTACAATTCCGGCAACTTGCCGAGTTGCCGGAAATTTTGACATTGATAGCGGACATTGAGAACATGGATAGGCGGCAATTTGCCGTTCGGTAATTTTTATCCGGCAAATTGGCCGTTTGACAAATTTGCCGGAAATTTTCAATTCCGGCATCTTGTCGATTCGCCGGAAATTTTATTTTTAAATATTCTCATAGAGTTTGCTTGTTTTTCAAAATAGATGTAGGAGCATTTATAGCATGCGTACAATTTTGCCGATTAAAATTGAAATTCTGAAATTTCCAAAAAAAAAGTGTAACACCACAATTTGCCAAAAATATTCGGCAATTTCCGTTTTTTTTTCGGCGCATTCGGCAATTTGCCGGTTTGTCGGATTACCGAAAATGTTATATTCCGGCAATTTGCCGATTTACCAATTTGCCGGAAACAATCGTTTGCCGCCCACCCCTGATTGAGACCAATTTTGGCTAGACGTTTCTGTCCAACACAATTTGTCAGAACATTCTCGTCGAACTGTTATTTATGTACTATAGGCGCAGAGTAGGCCTAGGTCGTCCTTTAGGGTTTAACTTACAAGTTTTCAGATGCCATAGACCCAAATAATATTTGCATCAAAAACAAAACATTCGTGGTCCTGACCATTTTGTAAAAGTGACTGGTGATAGGAAATAGTGCTGTCTGATAGTAAATAATCATCATTTTTTAATTAAAAAAAAAATAGAAACTCGTACTTTTTCATCAACTTTGCGGTTTTCCTTGAACACGTACACATAGAAGAGATAAAACGAGAAAAGGCACGCTAGGCCAGGGTAACTGTATTCAAAATCGAATTGTTTGAAATAAAAAGTCGGAAATTTTGTGGCGTTTTTCATGAAGTTGGGATGAGGAAACAAAATAATAAACCTCGAAGTTGACTGGTAGCCAGACAAAAATACCCGCTCGCAGGTGAATTATCTAGTTTTGCAGCCTGGGTGCGGCTTTAGGTTCAAATATCTAATCCTAGAGAGCATGTACATAATTTATGCAAGTTTGGTTCTGAAGTGACACCAGTTTTTAATTGAACTACATGATTTATTTTTCACTTTATGTTTTTGTCAAACAAATATAAACATACAGACAACAGTTAGAATCCGTGTGGCTCCACAGTCGGACTAGACGTTACATCAAATACAACGACTGTCAAGAACTGTCTCAAATTGGTCGATTTTAACAAGGTCTTCATATTCCGACGGTTACATCCCAAGTACGCGATTTGCACGATAAGTGGTATTGTGAACAAGTCCAAAATCACAGAAGAACTCACAAAACCATAAATTGAACACACATCGCGGGCGAAATCGGCAAGAGGTAGAATCAGCATCTGAGGGGAGGAAGTTCAGTTTTGAAATTGGAATGCCTGTCAAGAAATTTCTCACCGACTTGAATATGAAAACTATAAATGTCTGCCAGAAAATGTATCTTTGCGGAGTATTAAGCTGCACGGATGCTAAATGGGAATGTTTCAGAACGCTTAACATTATAGGAATATAGAGAACTGCAGATATGAGTAAACCCGTGTTGAGATAGCAGAATACAAGCTAGAACATATAAAATGTCAAAACCACCAACAAAGGTCAACTCACCACGTGCTCACGCTAGGGATTTGCCGAATGTGCCGAGAAATGTTTGCTATGTTATATTCATATTAACATATTAATATCATTACTAAGCTTCAAGGTACTATGGAATCGAAATCTCCAAAGAAAAAAAAATCACCTGTCTTCCAAGAAAATGAAATCAATAGTTTAATGAAATAACGCAGAATTGCACGAATATGCCCTTGTGCAACTTTTTGCATTGAAGCAGATGAAAATTTTGAGTTGAAAAGTTTTTCTCCTTTTCCTTTCCACATGCCAACTTTAAATTGATGAACGACACATATGAGGGCTCTAATACCACTAGTAGTTTTGTGGATTCAACAAGTTACGAAGTAAAGCTGGTATTTGTTGTAATTTTTGGAATCTACTTAATAATCTATCCTTTTTACGTATATGCCTACAAAATCAACAGAGATCGGGATAAAAAGGTATTTTCTTTGAGTTTTATCTTTTTTGAGTTCCTATCATTTTTTCTAGGGCTTCCATGCATGCTGCAGCCTGCCTGCCTTGCGCCGCAGAAAGAACCACCTTTCACGCTATGTGGTGTTAACACGAAGCCTTTGACTTCTCGTCATAGTGCAGAAATAAAGCAAAATGCCGGCGTGAGGCGGGCAAGTTGGAGGCATGCGTCAGGGCCTGAAACGGCGCCTGCCTCCCATGGAAGTCCTAATTTTTTTTCTAATTTGCTACATATAATTTTCTCAGATGTTGTTATTCCCGACTGTACAGCATTTTTACAAAATGGTCAAAGCTGAGTATATTTTGTTATTTTCTATAGTAATCTACCATATATTGTTAGTTGCGTTTCCTGGAGGGTAACGTTTACAGTGTATTACAGGGGTGTGAGGCAAAATTTCCGAGTTTGTCGCACACATCACAAATTTTAAACACGACTGAAACGATTGACTTTGTTTCGAAAATTCTAGTAAAATAACATAAAATTGAGGTATTTTTAATTTAATACAGGAAGACCAAATGGATTCCCGCCGCGAGCCGCGAGCCGCGCCTGCTGTATAGTGCGGCGAGGAGCCCGAAAAGTGTCGGCCGCGGCGAAAAAACAACCTTTCGCAACATGTGTGACTTTTCGTCATTGTGCAGAAATGAGGCGAGGGTCAGGCAGATGGGAGGCAAGCGTGGCCTGAATCCGGCCTGCCTCCCAAGGAAGCCCTAGTGCTAAGAATTCAATAACTTTGATTCTCCAAATAATATCAAAAAATATCTCATATGTCCGAGTTTGACAAGCTCGGCAAATTTTGAAATTTTACGCACACCCCCGCTGTACAAGTTTCAAAGTTTCATGTTTCAACTTTCAGCACAGTTGTTCTATTTCCCTTATTTTTTCTAGTTTATGGTCTAGCGTGTGCCCTCTATGATTTGATCAAAGCATTTCATCTGATAACATTTCTTCTATCTTTTCAACGATGTCTTGTATTCTTTTTCCCTAATCTAGGAAAGCTTGTTGCAGTTTTCCAGAAGCAATTTTTTAAATATATTCGTTTATTTTATCTAATATGTTTTGGGACTGAATTGATAATGTATTTCTATAGTCCTACGATTTGGTCTAAATCAAGATGGACAACGTTTGAATTGTACTCCGTTGTTAGTTAATTCCAAGTAACGACATTTTTAACGGAAATATGAACGTTCAGGCTAGCGCAATTGTTCTCTATATCATGCAATTGTTGTCTACACTATTTTACATTCCAATACTAAGAAGCGCTCGAAGAAATCCGTATGTAACCTCTGGCCATTACTATTCGCTGCAGAAGTATATCTATTGGCAGACACTGACTTCGCTAATTCTTGAATCTGTAAGTTCATAGAAAATTTACTCTGAATAATTTAATTTTTTATCAAAGTTTACGATTATAATGTGCATTCTCATCTATTTATCTGGCCTATCCTTCAGTGAAATTATGCTTGCTATTGTGCTAGCGAATATTATCATAACTCCGTTAACTATTCAAGTATCTTATCTGGGAAGTAAAAAGTGGATTGTATACCCGTCGGGGAATTTGAGCTTGAAGAACTTTATCAATGTAGTCTTCTCGATCAAGTGTTCTTCAACTGTCAGCCCATAACACTAACAGTACTGCATGTTGCAGATCGAACTACTAATTTTGTGATTGTTCATTTAAAGATGGAGTAGTGTGAATGGGGATTTTCTTTCAAAATTCTCAAACTGATTCTAAATGACAAAATACCACAAAAGAAGAACGAAAAAAATCGATTAAGTTTGAAAAAATCGGTTGATTTTGGCGAATTTTCAATTGTGACCAATCTCCTCATTTGAATTACCGCGCTTTTGTCCGCGCCACACTTCGTAGAAATGCATTTGCGCTATTTTCTTCATTCCCGACGTGCGACGTGAAATCGTGTTTTTTCCCCATTTTTTTTCTTTTTTTCCAAACAAAAAAGTCGTAGCGCGTCGGAAGTGAAGAAAATAGCGCGGATGTAAATTTGCGAAGTGCGGCTAGGACAAAAGCGCGCCTTTTCAAATGAGGAGATTAGTCAGAATCGAAAAATAGCGAAAGTCAACCAATTTTTTTGAAACCTAATGGTTTTTTTTTCGTTTTCTCCCGTGGTATTTCCGTTTCTTGGCGCTTTTTCACGTGTTTGCGCCGATAAAACAGGTGATTAATGTGTGGCTGTGTTTTAATAACTTTTCACATACATACCAACATAAATCAATGAACGACACAAATGATTTGGATGATTCGGATAGTACTTATCTCTATACTGCAAGTTTTGAAATTCTGATAGTGTTATTGTTTATTTTTTCAATCTACGTTATCATCTATCCGTTCTATGTATATGCCTATAAAATCAATAGAGAAAGGGATAAGAAGGTATGTATGTTGGCGATTTATTTTGTATTAAATTTTTAAATGCTCTCACACCTTCTTCAGATGTTACTGTTTCCGACTGTTCAACACTTCTACAAAATGATCCAGGTGTCGTATTCCATGACTTTCTCTTTTATCATTTACCTTGCATTGGCATTCTCATTTAAAGAAAAGTAGCGTTTTTGTAGTGCTAGTCTTGGGATGCGTTTCAAATTTCAGCATAATTTTCCGCAACATCTTCATCGTTCTATTTTTTTCTATCTATGGGCCTAGGGTTGGCCCTCTATAATTTGGTCAAGGCATTCCATCTAATAACGTTTCTGCTGGCAACTCAACGATTTTTTTATTTATTTATTCATTATTTCTTGGCTTGAAAAATAAGAGCAAAATGAGGAATAAAAATGAGATGAGGTAAGAAATGTGAATGATAAGGTGACCAGATTGGAACATGTCCGAGGTCAGATGATACAAATGATTTCCAAGAAAAGTTGATGAGAAAAAATAAATAAATAAATATGACATCATGTACAAATGAGTGAGGAAATGAGATCATACATAAGATTCAAGAGGGAGGCAAGAAATGCGCTTGGAGAACGTATAGCCTGACACTGGCACCGGGAAATGTTTTGTTACTAAATTCCATATTGTAAGATGTGTGTGGAGAAAACTGTTGTTATTTGTTTTGCCTATTGCAGTCATTTGATATGGAAACCGGGGAGATTTGGAATTTTTAAGATAGAGGGCTAGATTTGGAAAATGATATTTGCCGGTTATTATGTTGTGGAATGTTTTCAATATAAGGAAGACTCGTCTGTGCTTCAAGGACTGCTGGTTTGACTGAATGAGGCGATGCTCATATGAATCGTATTGAGTTTTACATCTCTTGAAAACATTCCTAGAAAAGTAACGTAGGGGCTGCTCTAATTTTTTGGTCAGGGAAGCAGATTTAGGATGATAAATTTCAATTTCAAAAGATGTTTCGTATTCTTTTTCCCAAGCTTAGAAAAACGAGTTGCTGTCTTTCAAAAACAATTTTTCATGCATATTTGGATTTTTTATCTAGTATTTTCGATTCCTGAAATGTCACTGTATTTTGCCAATTCAGATCATCCCCGATCGGAATGGACGAAATATGAGTTGTACTCCGTTGCACGTTGATTCAAAATTAGGTCTATAAATAAAAAATATCAACATTTAGGCAGTTGCATTAAGTTGCTATGTTCTGCAAATGCTATCAACATTATTATACATTGTAATCATGAAAAGGGCTAGAAGAAATCCGTATGTAACCTCTGGTCATTACTATTCGCTGCAGAAGTACATCTATTGGCAGACACTGACTACTCTGATATTTGAAGCTGTAAGTTGATACAGTTGAAAGTTTAAGTTTTAATTTTGCGATTTTATTTCAGTTTACGATGATTTTTTCTATTCTACAAGTTTTCATAGGGTCTTCCTTTAGTGACATATTTATTATTACTGCAATTACAAACACAGTTATAACTCCATTGACTATTCAAATTTCGTATCTGGGAACTAAAAAATGGTTTATATACCCGTCGGCTAATTTTAGCTTAAAGAATTTTATCAAAGTAGTTTTCTCGATCAAGTGTTCTTCAACGGTCCGCCCCTGACACTACTCCACCTAATAAATTTTTGATTGTTCATATTTTTGGCTCAATCTTTTTGCTTACAATTAATAAAATATATGAATCTAGTGATACCATCTATTTTTCTCAGCTTATGTGCATGGGTCTCGCCACGCAAACAATAAGTTACAACAGCTGCTGGACTAAATGATCGTTCTTAGACTTGTATAGACCGAAGGCCTGCTGAATGGATCAAATGGATCGGGATACTTTTAGAACACGTGCAAGTTTCCTTCCGACACTCGAGTAGTACAGACAAAAACTGTTGTGCGTGTTCCGGGACCGACAGCGAAGGGAAGCTTATTTTATCAGGCCTTGTAGGCCATGTTGCAGTCCGCAAACATCACATCCCCAAGCACTGTGACGACAGCAAGAAAGGCGTGAAAAGGGTTTAACAGCATGTATAAAAACACTGCAGCTGATTATATCTTTCCATTTGGTTATAGTCTTTGTTTACTACACAACTTAAAATTCAGACACTTTTATTCCCAACAGTCAATCACTTTTATGAGATGGTAAAATTTACCTACTACTTGTTTGTCGTATCGATAATGTGTATAGTTTTGACTTATTGTACTACTATTGAATACGGGTACACTTGCTTTATTTTTAAACACATGATTGTGTATTTTAGGATACTTTTCCACATTATTATGCTTATTTTGATATACTTCATACTGTGTACATTATACCTTTGCACAGAAGCATTTCACTTTCTAACATTCCTACTGGCTGCCCAACGCTGTCTAATTTTCTTTTTTCCAAGTTCTGAGAAGCATGTGGTTTTGTTTCAAAAACGTTTGTTCAAGTATATCTGGCAGGTGTATTCTTTCTGCTTCGTTAAAGAGATCGTGCTTCTTCTAATTTTCTGCTCAAACCGTAAAAACCATCCTATTAATTTTGAAATGTATTCTCTGGTTTGTGTAAACTTTGTTAAAGATATTATGGGAAGTGATTTCAGGTAGTTATTGCGTTATTCTATGCGTTATTATTTCTTTCAACAGCATTTTATATTCCAATTATTTTCAATGCTCGGAGAATGTTCTCAGCTCAAAGCTGTGCAATGCAAAAGTACATTTATACACAGACCCTAACAGTGTTTATATGCAAATCGGTATGTTAGATTTTTGCTGGGATTCAGGTACACTGCCTGGTGGTACTCCCACTGGGCTATAACTTGAACCACATCCTAGCTGGGGACTGTGGCCGATAATTCAGTAGTGGATTGCTCTACTTCCCAATAGAGACTGGGTGAACCTAGGGGTGAGGCCGGACTTGAACTCGTGACCTCCAGATTGGTAGCAGCCATCACTACCGACTGACCTGAGCTTATTATTACTTTAACATACGGCTTCCATGGCAGGCAGACGGGGTTTCAGGGCATCATGTCTGCCTGAATCCTGTGCGCCTCACGAAGACGTTTTGCTTCTTGTTTGCATTTTGACGTGAATTTACACATTTTTATTTTCTCATTTTTATCAAATTGATGAATAGCAAATTAAGAATAAGGCGCGGATTGAGGCAAGAGAAAAGTGGAGGTCGCCTTAAGGTCAGGCAGGCATGTCCTACATGGTAGCTCTACTTTAACACCTTATTTGAAAGGCAAAACATTCAGCAATACCTTGAAAACCCTGTGTCAAAAAATATGTTAACTTTGATAGTCCATAAGTTTGAGCTGAATGATCTCCAGGCCTATTTATGTCCATTACTAAATAATAGGTTAATATTAATATTTCAGATAGCCTTATCAATTTTCATATACCTAATCACTTTTGGCACGTATCCACCATCTAGTTATGCTGTTCTCATTGTAGCAACAGACATTGTCACAACTCCTCTAATAGTCCAAATATCGTATTTGGGAAGTAACCGTTGGAAATTGAAACCTAAAGCAAAATTTTCGTTGAGCAGAGTTTTGAGAGTGCTGTGTGATGTCAAGAAGCCTTCGGTTATTGCGCCTAAATTTTGAATTTTGATTCAAATTTTATATAAATTTTTAATAAAACGGTCTAACTGAATAGATGTGAATTGATTTATCAAACTCTGCAAATGGCAGTGGTGATGTTTTACAAAAGAACAGGTGAAGTTCGAGTTTGAGCTCTCGGACAAATCAGAGTTTTTTGAGAATATTTTTTAACTTGATTATACTTTCAATTTTAGACGTTTCAAAGTGTTCATCGCCCTTTTAGCAGCTTCTATAATATACATTCTATACCAGGGGTGTGCGGCAAATTTGGCGATTTGCCGAAAATTGCCGACTTGCCGAGCTCGGCAAATTTGCCGAATTCGGCAAATTTGAAAAAACCAGCATTTGCCGATTTGCCGAGCACGGCAAATTTCAAAAAAGTAGATTTGCCGAATTTGCCGAGCTCGGCAAATTTCGAAATTTGCCGCACACGTCAAAAATTTTACAGTACAATTTTGACTAAAATTATTGATTTTTTCGCCAAAAATTTAGTAAAATTACACAAAATTGAGTTAGTTTTATGCTTAAGCAGACATACTACACGGAACTAATTCAGAAACCAGATGTGTGTTAAGAATTCGGTAGTTTTGGTGTTCCGAAAAACATCAAAAATTATCAAAATTTTCCGAGTTTGTTAAGCACGGCAAATTTGCCGAATTTGCCGAATTTGCCGAGCTCGGCAAATTTGCCGAATTTGCCGTGCTCGGCAAATATTGAAAAAAGAGATTTGCCGAATTTGCCGAGCTCGGCAAATTTTGAAAAACCAGCAATTGCCGATTTGCCGAGCTCGGCAATTTTTTCCATTTGCCGCACACCCCTGTTCTATACCTTTGCACAGAAGTATTCCATTTTATAACATTCCTTCTCGCGGCTCAACGCTTCCTTGTTTTCTATTTCCCAAACACCGAGAGGAGTATTGCCATTGTTCAAAAATTTATGACTAAATATGTTTGGTTTTTATATTTAGTATGTATTACCAAAGAAATTACGCTCATGTACGTTGTCCGCCCACAAGCAAAGTGCGAAAGGTCTGGTCCTTATGAACCTTGTCATTACACCTACACGATGTCAGCATTTGGTTTCTATACTGTGGTTTGAATGACACTTTTTATTTTTTTATTTTTCAAACATGAAATTAAAATTATAGGGATTCATTTTGTTCTTCCAAGCGTTGTTATTTCTTTCTATACCTTTCTATATCCCAATAATGATCAGTGTTTGAAAAATATCGTCCTCTCAATACTGTAAAGTGCAAAACTACATTCATTGGCAAACACTAACGATCTTTGTTTGCAAATCGGTATGGAAAATCGCTATAACAATAACCCTTCTTATAACTGAGCTTTTCAGATGGCTATAGCCCTCGTCATCTCCAATCACACCTTTGGTTCTCTTTCGATACATGCATATACAACGCTTATATCAGGTCTCCAAATAAGTTCCTGGTCAAAAATCATAACTTTGTTCGCTGCGTATCGATTTTTATGAAACTTTGGGAATTTACGTTATCATCCATGATCTTTCATGTGACAGTAGTCACAAAATTTTTTGATCATCCGAAGAGCACTAACTCCGAGCCAATTTTTTCAGGCATTTTTCTGATCTCGCTTCTTTTCAGCTTTCAATCGAGCTTTGTGTGGGGATTTTGCTTTGTTCAGAATACATTATTAGAAAACAACAAAAGTTTGGAAAAAAATCTTCAAAAAATTTTTTGTCGAAAATTCTAGATTTTTCCTACAAAAATGATATAACCAAGTGTAAACTATTTTTACACATACAAAACATATCAATTTAGTTCGATACACTAAAATGATAGTAGAAAATATAATTTTTTCGGATAATTTTTTAGTTTTTTGAATATTTCTTGAGATTCAAATTTCAAACTCAAATGATTTGTATGTGTAAAAATAGTTTACACTTGGTTACATCATTTTTGTAGAAAAAATCTAGAATTTTCGACAAAAATTTTATTGAAGATTTTTTGACGACCAACCAAAAAAAAAATTTTTGGACGGATTTTTTTCTAAACTTTTGTTGTTTTCTAATAATGTATTCTAAACAAAGCAAAATCCGCACACAAAGCTTAATTCAAAGCTGAAAAGAACCGAGATCAGAAAAATGCCTGAAAAAATTGGCTCCGAGTTAGGGCACTTAGGGTGGTTAAAAAATTTTGTGACTATTGTCAAATGAAAGATCATGGTTGATAACATAAATTCCCAAAGTTTCATAAAAATCGTTACACAGTGAACAAAGTTATCAATTTTGACCCGGAACTTATTTGGAGACCTAATAGTAGCTTTGGACATTGTAACGACTCCTTTAACTGTACAACTATCCTATTTGGGGAGTAATGGGGTTTCATTGAGGATAATCTTCAGAGAGTTGTTTGGTGGTGAAGGATCTTCAACTATTGCACCACAACTTGCTCACTAGTTAGTATTTTATCCAACATCAGAGATTTGATATCTTCAATTGTGGAATAGAAAAATAATCTCAATTTTTTTTAATAGAATAAATAAATGTTTAACTTTATTTTTCGATTTATCAAAAGTGGTAATTTTGCAAGAACAGGTGAGGTAGTCAGAAGAGAACAGGTGAAGTTTTGGCTCAAGATAACTGAAAATCCCGAATTTTCAAGAATAATTCTCGCTCCACCACTTTTGTGCAAGTGAACAACTTGAAGAAACACAATGAACATTTCCGGACTGCTCGACGACTCCGAGTTTACTGAACAAGCTACCTTAACCGCGGTTCGCGGGCTTGTAGCAATATTTTATTTTCTGATGTTACTTTATTTGGTTATATATCCATTTTATGTGTATAACTTTAAATTGAATAGAAGGAAAGATAAAAATGTTTGTTAGAGTACTTTACCTAAAGTTTACAATGTTTCATATTCAGGCATTGCTATTCCCAACAGTTAATCACTTTTATCACATGGTGAACATCTCGTACTCCTTGTTTGTCCTCTTGATTACTGTTATATGTTTAGCGGGTGTTGCCTATTATCATCTCGGGTATGGTAATTTTTTTGGAGGGCCAACAAACAAGTAGTGCTTCTGCACAAGACTTCAAAAGCTAAAACAAATCAAAAACCCTTAAATTAAACTTCGGAGTTCTAAATAAAGCAACCGTTTTTGAAATAAGAAATTTACAATCAGGGTATGTGAAATTCAGCCATTGTTTAGGTATCCAAAAAATTCGTTCACGGGGTTTACTATTGTAAAATGTAATAATTGTAAAATTTTGATAGTCTCATTTAATTTTTACCATTTTTGTGTTTCTAGGTTTGAATAAGATCACATGAAAACCTTAGTTAAAATAATTCCCTTTTCAGCTTTGTTAGATCACTCCCGGAACAACTCACTTTTGTCATTCTGGTCACTTTTATAATATTCGCACAGTACCTTTGTGCAGAAGCATTTCACCTTACAATCTTCCTCCTCGCTGCTCAACGACTTCTAGTCTTCTTTTTCCCGCACACTGAAAAGCAAGTGGCCCGGTTTCAAAAATTAATGGCTAAACATATCTGGTATTTATATCTAGTGTGTTTTATCAAGGAGCTAGCACTCGCTATTATCTTTTGCACTACAATCAGCACTGAATTTCTTGGAATTGAAGGGAACCCCTTTGGCTATTATACAATGGTTTGAGGAAAACTTTAGAAAACAACTTATGATAGTACATTTTCCAGGGGTTTGTAGCATTGTTTTATGTATTGTTATTCCTGTCTACAGCGTTTTACATTCCAATTATGATCAGAACTCGAAAATTTGCTTCTATTCAAAACTGTGTAGTGAACAATTACATTCACTGGCAGACACTAACAGTTTTCATTTGCAAATCGGTATTCTTTTTTGCACAGCATTTCTTAATGTTATTTTTTTTAGATAGCCATCGTCCTTTTTGTTTACAACAACACATACGGCACATTTTCTACGGGAAAGTACACATTTTGCATAGCATGCTCAGATATTGTTACAACACCTCTTATTGTACAAATTTCGTATTTGGGAAGTAATGGATGTATTGCACAACCGTCTGCGTCATTCAAGTGGAAAAAGTTCTTTAGAGTGCTTTTCAATTTTGAGGAGTCCCCAGTTGTTGAGCCACAGCGAGAATATTACTAAAAACTTAATGTAATGTGTTGAATAAATATTTATTTCTCGGTGATTACGAAGGTTTTCAACATTAGCGAAAACCAAACCAGTACCATAAAAACTGTACTCCGGTATTTCTTCAAAACTGGCTGTGTTCCCGGCATAGTAATCCGAATCTCTTCCTACTTTTCCTTATTAGTAATTAGAATCTCTTCCTACTTTTCCTTATTAGCTTTGGCGCATGCACGGAATCCTTAAACAGTTATATTTTTTGACGCAAAGGAACATCAATGATCAGGCTTGCAGGAAAATGTGACCCTACTTCAGCTGCCAAAAATTTAGCGTGACGTTGTTGCAGGTGAAGTTCAACTTCCTAAATTCAATTAAAATTCTTTTTTTTTCACTTACAATCAGAAAAACTTAATGAACTTTTCCAAGCAGTTTAATGATCCTGAATTCATTGAAAATGTTACTAAAATTGCAACAAATGGGCTTGTTGCAATATTTTATATTTCGACGTTACTTTATTTGGTAATATTTCCTTTTTATGTATATGTCTTCAAATTGAATAGAAGGAGGGATAGAAAGGTTGGGAACTTGTAGTTTGTGATGTGAAGCTTACAATTCAAATTTAGACGCTGTTATTTCCAACGGTCAGTCACTTTTATGGAATGGTGAAGATTACTTATTGCATGTTTGGTATTTTAATTTTTTGCAATATTATGATTCTTTGTAACAATCCTGGAAGAAGGTATGTTATTATATTAGTTTTTTCGTGTAAGAGTGAAAAAATCATCCTTTTTTAGATTCTTTTTCGGTTTTTTCGTGATTGTTGTGGCCATGTGCATTGTTTTTACACTATATCTCTGCACCGCAGCATTTCACTTTATAACATTCCTTTTGGCCGCTCAACGCTTTTTAATATTCTTCTTCCCCAACACAGAAAAGCATGTTGCTGTATTTCAAAAGTTCTTGTTTAAGCATATCTGGAAGGTGTATTTAGTTATATTTGTAAAGGAAGTTACGCTTTTTATTATATTCAACCACAATACAAGTGACAGTAGAAGGACAACAAATTTTGGAGTTTATATTTTGGTTTGAACATTTTCAAGTGACATTTTCTTTTCAAATCAACATTCCAGACGATATTTTCTTTATCCTATGCATTGCTATTTCTTTCTACGGTATTTTATATTCCAATAATGATCAGTGCTTGGAAAGTTTATCCAGCTCAAAAGTGTGCGGTGCAAAAGTACATTTATTGGCAGACACTAACAGTTTTCATATTTAAATCTGTAAGGGGACAATTTGCTTTTTTGGTATACCTGGCTACTTAACGTAACATCCGTATAGGCTTGGCCGAATCACACGGCCCGGCATGTGGTACATTCATGCAAATGCGCTCTACTGATAATTTGAATTTATCCAAGTTTTTTTGGTCCAAACAATTTAGAATTTATTTTCGGACATTTTTATATGCATCACAAAAATGTTTGATCACCAGTTTTTGAGAAAAAAAACGCTCAAATGTCCAGGTATACGGTAGACAAATTGCGTACAGGTACCACTTCTCGGGCCGTGAATCAGGCCATTTTGGCTCGGCCATGACCAGGGTAGATTTACGGCGCGTTGCGTGTTGCGTCGCGGCTCGGTTTTCATGTTTCTTGTATCAGTCTTGCATGCAAGACTAGTTTTCAATTGGTCTAATATTACATGAGTAAAATTTAAAATTATTTCAGACAGCTATAGTCATATTCATCTACCAAAGCACCTTTGGCGCGTATTCCACAGTACACTACACATCGGGCATACTCGCGACAGATGTTGTCACAACTCCCCTAATAGTACAAATTTCGTATTTGGGAAGTAACCGGTGGACTTCAAAGTCTTCTGTTCCCTTAAAGTGGAAGAAGTTCTTCCGAGTTCTGTTTGATATGAATAAGTCTTCAGTTGTCAAGCCACAAAACGTTTATTAACTTAATAAAACCTTGAGTAAATAAAATGTTTAATAAATGAGCAATTTTTCAAAGGAAACTGCCACTATGTAGGAACCGGTAATTTTGTTTTAATTTTTATATTCTTCTAAAACTGCACGACTGAACTACCATCCTACGGACTCCACTGGCACGAAACCGAGACTACCAATCTGAAAACTTCCAAATATAAATGTCATAGTAACGTTTTACTTACGTCTGTCCATTAAACTCATCCAGGTATAGCCAATTGCCATCAGTACATGTTAAACTAAGTGTGGGTCCTGTAATTGGTCCACTGATTTGGTCCTGGAACATCATTGAGACTGTTGCCGTAGGGTTTGTGTCAGGAGGGTTGCAAGTGATCGAGTAGACGGTCGGGCATCCATTTGAATCGGCGGTGGTGCTGGAATATTGAGGGGGTTTCCAAGGACGGGCGTATTTTCGTATTTATTTCATTAGTTCTCCGTTTTGTGACTTTCCCCGCTTTATATTTGAGGTTACAGTAAATATTTATTGTAAGCCTCTAACTCTCCGTCCCGGCTTAAAGCCATCTGGACCTTTTTTTGTCAAACCAGGATAGTGGTCCAGAGATTCATAAAGCCGTTTCAACTAGAAATATTAAACTATTCTCAACATCGCTCATGCAGCTCTTATGGGTTTAAAGCATTGGACTACGGTAGGGTTACTGTAGTACTATAGGGATAATGTTAAACTAATCTAGGGTTCGTAGTTGAAGAACCCTATACTTCAATTATACTTACACAGATCCCACTGGCTGAATACTTTCTGTTCCTTCAGGGCTTCCATCAATTCTGTTGAGCAGTTCGACTTCTGATGTTGTGCACGGACATACTATTGGCGTCTGAAAGCAAGAGATTTTGCAATTAGAAGTGCCCTGCCCAAAGTTCCCTTTAGTTCTTTTAGTTTGTGGCCTAATTTGTGTTGAGGTGCTAAACATTGCTTATTGCTAGCACAACTTAACATTACTTAACTTAACTTAACATTAACTTTTCTTAACATTCTTAACATTTTCTGTCAAACTGTTTTGGCAGGTTTCCAAAAAAAGGCCCAAAGATCCAAACTCTCAAATTAAAGGGTCAGCTAGATGTTGGGCTGTGCATAATCGCAAACTCGATACTAAGGTTTCTCTTACTTACATTAGTGAATATATAAGTAAGAGATAAACCATTGAAACAGAAAACTCACTGTAGTACTTGTAGGAGCACAGGAATCAGAAAACTTTAAGAAAATTGGAAAAAGCACTAGAAGAATTCTCATTTTGCCACCAACAAATCTGTGAGAAAGTAGTCTTTAAGAAAATCACAATGAAACCAAAAAGCCAACGGAAACCAAATGATAGGGTATCGCGGCGACTTTTATAGCTAGAAGAATCAAATCTCGATGCTAAACGGAAAAACGAAAGGTGATCAAATTGTAGGCTAATCTCTCTAGCATAAAAGTTTCCATTTAATCAAACAAAATGTGACTTTTTTGGAGTGGAACACCGGGGAAAAAGGGAAAAAACAAGAGAAATGAAAGGATCGGACAACTCGTCGGAACTAATTGGCACATTTCGATGACCGAAAAGATTGGAAAAAGTGGAAGATGGGGGAATGTTTTTTTGACGCGCGACAAGTATATACACCGGAGAAAGTGATGCCTATAAAGGTGTTGGTCAGCGTGTTTAGGTTGGTGGAAGAGATCAAAGAGTAGAATTGTATCTTGAGTTAGTATTTGGGAAAATCGATGCACCATGTCTTTTAACGGTAAACGACGGCCAGTGGGGAATTGATTGAAAGCCATTTTTATGGGATTAAAATGACCAAATATCATAATCAAACTTTTCAAAAAATTTTGGAAATTTTTGTTTTAATTTGAGTCAAAGAGCGGTGAAATCTCAGTTTTCACATATTTTTTGAAAGTCGTCGATCAAAATTTTTTTAACTCTTAGTTTTTTTTATGTTTCAGTTTTGCTTAAAAACTTTGCTCTGCTGACGTCATTTTGATGAAACCAAAGACAGACAATTTATGAGCTGTGGAAGTTGAACTTGTTCGATGCACCATGTCTCTAGGGGTTTTAGCTTTCAGTGACATGCTGAAAATTACTTACAACGTCATAATTATTAGATTAACAATACTTTCAGCATGACGTCACAGAAAATTGTAGATCATAGAAAAATCGAGCGTCTTCCGGCCACCAAACTTCCCTAGGCCACAGGGATTTTCCACTCTTTGATCTTCATCCTGTTGCAAATTTCCCCATCACAAATAATAAAATATAGACACATGTAATTGCAATATTAACATCATTTGCAGCTCTCCATTATTTGTTCAGAATCGTCAGACACATGTGCAAAGACCCATCGTATGTATCCATTTTTTGTTTGCAAGGTGAGATGAAACGAGAAGGCCGCCTGTTATTAGCCACCACCGTATTTGGTGGTTTTTTGTCCCCCCCCCCCTCCCCCCTACTGGGGGACTTCTTGACAGGTCACATCTGGTTTAGAGCATGATTAGTGATGAGGTGGTGTTGGGTTTCATCAGGGAGGAAATTGAGCGGAAATTTGAAAATTTTCGAGGGGGGGGGGGGGCGATATTTTAAGACTGGAGGAGATCTTCGAAAATATGCTGTGCAATTTTTCAGATTTTCGAGGTTTGAGAGCTTTAAAAATTTACAATTTTGTTAGCAGTTGCCTAGCTAGTTTATCGGTTATTCGCCAATTTACCTCCAAACAATTGATTTTCCCACAGTTCATCATTTTTTACTAGAAATCAGCTCCGGCAATCTGCAATTTCAAGGATTTTGAGTTCGGTAACTCGCCTTCCCTACAAATTTCCAAAATCGTACTAACCTCCACAGTTGTCGAACCAATTATTAATCGGCTCATCGCTCGCCCTACAGTAATCCCTAATAATAATGTCTTCTCTCGCTTTTGTGTCAACTAGCACCCATATTTGCACATCATCACCGTGTGCTCACAGAACACGAGCTCCATCAGAAAAAGGGGCGGCGCTTCCGGGACTCTGGGGATTATTGGGAGATAACTCTGTGCTCAGTTTTGCCGACATATTAGTTGGTACTGATTTTTCGCAAATTTTCCGGTCATGTTTCAGAGTCCCATGCAGTTTCAGATGGTTATGAAAGGTTAGTGGATATTTTTATTATTTATTTGTTTGATTTGGAGATTTTTTTGAAAAGCTTTCAGAAAATTCGACAATATGACATTTTTGCTAAATTTTTCGATTAGGGCTTCCGTGTAGGCGTTAAGACGCCTGCATGCCTGAGTTTAAGGCAACTTTCGCCAGTCTCTCGTCTCACTAGGGAATGACCAGAATAAATGGAGCGATATTCAAAAAAAAAATATTGTATCGGAAAGCTGACATTCTCTACTATAAGAATATGACTGAAATTTTTGCCCGTTCGGGCTGGAAATCTGAAATTTTTACGTCTGAAATTATTCGTTTTGACGTGCTTTACTTATCACCATCCCCAATTAGTACTGCCTGCAACAGCGAGATGGCCGAGTGGATAGAGTGGATGACAAGCATGGTGGGACTCTGGGGTTCAATTCCACCCTAACGTAAAGTTTTTCAAAAATTTAAACGTGTTTTTTCGAAACTATATAAAAGCCCAAATTTTAATTTTTCTGATCGATATCAGCATGATCAATGTGTCGACCAACACCATAATGATTCATTCAACATCTTTTCCCCTAAAATTTAAACTTAACCATGGACCACTACAACCATGGATCCCCTCATATAAACAATTTTATTCATAGCGAAACTTGAATGTAATGCAATCATGAATTTATTAATTATTCAAGGAGATGAACAAAGATGTTGTTTTGACACAACAAAATGATTAAAACAAACAAACATCTTGCATCTTGCGCATCGGATGAATCCGAGATGGTTACATCCAGTGTGATAGCAAATCACTGTGTCACCATGATCAATGCAATATTGAGCTGGAGTCAAAAATGGTGTTGATGAAGTATTCGCAGCACCCACGTATCCAGCTTTCTTCCAACAATGCTGTAAAAACGGTCGGAAGTGCTCTGCCGAGATCTGGTGATACAACACAGATACCATGCAAATTGCGTTGTTCCTCTGTGCGATGACGTAATCCGTCTGGGTTCGAAGGGCATATGCTGTGAACTTCTTGATCAAGCTCTGGAAAATACTATCAAAAAGTTATAAAGATTTAAATTCATACCTTCCATGGCGCATTCCAATAGACATCCAACGGTTGGATCATTCCAGTTGTGTGCTCTGGAATGTTGCGAATGACGACATCATGACCATTGGGAACCAAGTTCTTGATCGTTGTATGGTCCTTGAACGCTGGCCAACTGTCCAGCATGATGTACAGTTTTTTCGGTACAGACGGAATGAAGACACAACTTTCGAAAAAATCGCACATCAATTGCTTCGTCATGATGTGTGTCTTGTATCCAGCCCGCACTTCCAAATTTGGGCAGTTTGGAATTGGACGAGACGGAGGAAACTGGCCTTTTGGTTCAGCGATTACCATAAACGCCTTGGGTCCCATTGAGCCATCGAGGAAAATCATCGGGAGAAACGTAAACGAGTGGGTCAGCGACGATTTCGATTGCTCCAACCTCTCGACTGTTTTTTCGCCCATAAAGGCTAAAGACCGGGCTGGATACAGCTCCTTTTGAATTCCGGTTTGGTCACAATTGAAGACCATCGACGGGTGATAGTTGGAGATCTCTGTTCTGGCATTCTTGACAAAATCATCCGCGTTTTTTTTGATAGCGTCTTTATTGATCAGGCACTTCCGTGTGACAAACTTGGTGACTCTCCGACTCACGATTCTGAAATTATATATATATATATATATATATCTATATATCTATATATCTAACATACTCCGCAATTTATTACATAATTGTGGCTTTGCTTCCATCGGGTTATCCAGGATTGTGACGCTTTGAAGTTTTGCAACTTCATTTCGCGGGTGTTGATTTCCAGTGCCATAGCCATCAAATCAGAATCATGCAAATTGACTCCTGAAATATTTATATTAAAACTTGTTATATTAATGTTCGTTACCATTATCAAGTTTCTCCTTGACCTCCTCATAAAGCCGTTGTGTAAGCTGTGCCAAACGAACCCGCACGCTTTCTTGGAACGCTTTTTAATCTTTCTCGTACTTGCGCAGTTTGTTCATATGAGCATCGGTTCGTATCCAGCGATAACTATGGTGCATAGTCGTTATCGGCCTACTTCCAATTTTTCCGCTACGGTAGAAGGTGATCGCTTTATCCAACTGTTCCCTTGATACAGCTTTCTCACCGAACAATACATCATCTTGATCCGGCAACACACAGTCATACGGCTGAAAGGTTTTTTAAATGACAATTAATAGTGTCGAAACCAACATACCTCAAAAACTTCTGGCTCCCAATCGCCATATTCTTCTTGAACCAAATATTCGGATTCTTCCACACTGGTATCTCCATAATAAGATTCCTTTATAATGCTTGCCAAATGATCTGCCACCTTCTGCTCATGTCTCGAAATCGAGGGATTTGATGGGAGGGGATTGGGAAAATGACGATGCAAGGCAAACATCACGTTTCCGATATCAAAAGACATTGAATAAAAGAAAACCAATAGAATGTAAACTATTAAAGTGACAATTTCAGTGAAATTTATCAAAATACGAAAATAATAAAATTAAAAATTAGCGCCAGCTAACTATTTAGCAGAGCAAATACGTTTTGACCCAATATAAAAACAATAATATGAAAAAAAAAAATTAAAATAAAGTTTTACCAAAAATTGGCAAAACATCTTGTTTTTGAGGCTCCATATCTCTGCAGGAAAAAATCGCACTAAAAAGTGATTAACTGAAAACTTGTTAAACAAAATGTAATCTAAAACTTTTCAGTTGAACACTTTTTTGTAAAAAATTTCGTTGCCAAGATATAGATCTTTAACTATTTAGAATATTCAAAAATAATGAAGCTCAAATCAATTGGTTCCAACTCGGCAACGAAATTTTTTACAAAAAAGTGTTCAACTGAAATGTTTTAGATCACATTGTGTTTAACAAGTTTCTAGTTGATCACTTTTTAGTGCAATTTTTTCCTGCAGAGATATGGAGCCTCAAAAAGAAGATGTTTTGTCAATATCGATTTGGTAAAACGTCTTGATAAGGCATCAGAATCAATGATTCGGTCATTGAAAATAATGAAAAATAGGTTATTTGTGACACTCTAAAATATTTCATGCATTTTTAAAAAAATTTCAAAAAAAAATTTTTCGATCAAATTTTCTCATGGGTTTGGTGGAGAAAAAAGTGACAATTTTCGAAAAAAATTAAAATTTCTGAAAAGTTTCCAGGGTAATTATGGTTCAATTAAAAAGCAAAAAAATTATGTAAAACCCTCAAAAAAATGTTCTAAATACTTGTTTCCCGTTCTGAAAATTTTGTATAAAAAAGGCCAAAAGTTAAACCATGTATGGGAACCGAACCCACAAACTTCTGCTCAAGAGGCGAACGCGTTCACCACTCGACCACCGAACCGATGTTTTCGCCCTTCCACCATTGTGGTGAGACTTCTGTTGGCGCCAGAGACAAAAATCCACTGTTAACCATAGGAAATGCACTGATTTCAGTGTAGAATTTCAGACGTAAAAATTTCAGATTTCCAGCCCGAACGGGCAAAAATTTCAGCCATATTCTTATAGTAGAGAATGTCAGCTTTCCGATACAATATTTTTTTTTTGAATATCGCTCCATTTATTCTGGTCATTCCCTAGTCAGTTTATGCCGTATGCCTAATTTGTTTCTCAATAATTTGATAAAACTGAGAAAGTTTAAACATTTGTAAATTCACGTCAAAATGCGAAAAGAGGCGAAAGGCCGGTAGGTTTCAGGCAGGCGTCAGGCATTTAGCCTGCCTACTATGGAAGCCATATTTTTTAGCATTGAAAATTTGAAATGAACCTTCCAGAATGCTCTTCCTCGCCACCACAATCAGCTCAAAATTCCGAGGAACGTCGCGTACGTCGGCTCCGGACAGCTTTCTCTGAAAATCAGCTGGAATTGTTGGAAGAAGCTTTTCTGAAATGTCAGTATCCGGATGTTCAGCAGCGAGAGACCCTGGGGAAGCAAACAGAGCTCGCCGAGGCCCGAATTCAGGTGAGAAATCGTGGTGACTGTGAGAATTCTAAGCCACTGACGACGACCCCGAGATGCTCTGGTGAAGCAGACTATTCAAAATTTCTAGGCCCTCAGTGACATCATCGATTTTTGTGGCAGTGAAGGTTTCTAGGCCATCGATGACGTCAGAGGTTTTGTCTAGGCTCTAAGGGTGAAATTCACGAAAAACGTAGTGTCTGTTTTTTATGGGTGACGTCACACTTTCAATGGCCACCAAGTTTTCTAGGCCACCAATGACGTCACAGTTATTCAGTTTTCTTCCAGGTTTGGTTCAAAAATCGCAGAGCAAAAGCCCGTAAACGACAGCGAAACGAGAGTACCGATAGCTGCAGTACTACTGAAGAATCCAATGAGGAAGGCGATGCAGATGGGTGTTTGAAGAAAAAAGCAAAGAATGAAACGACAATTATTAGTAAGTTGCCGAAAAAATCGGCAAATTTCTGCTTCTGGCCTTCTACTTATCACAGAATTGGTCTAAAAATGCCGAATTGCCGAAAACGAATTCTTGTGCCACTGTTTGGCAGTTTTCTGTAATTTTCGGCAACTTTCGACACATTTCGGCGATTTGCTCTTACGTCACTGTTGTCAAAGTACCCAGTTTCTGGGATTTTTCGACAAATTTTGCAAATTTTCAAAACCCCTCAACAATATTCGGCAATTTCCGGCAATTTTATACAATTTTAGGCGACTAGCCCATAACTCTGACGTCACTGTTTTCAAGTTACCGAGTTGCCGGAATTTTCGGCAATTTTCGACAACTGGGGTCCTAGTGAACCAGTGTTAAGCAATTTTTTCCAGCCTGGACACCCGGAGCAGCTCTATTCAACTCGTCGCTGAGCCCCACCACCACATCGATTCCGACAACTCCGGCTCCGCCACTGAACTTTATCTGTCATCAGAATCCGTTTTATGCATACAACCCGTATAGGAATTTAAATACCGTAAGATTTTGTAGTTTGTAGCTTCTGTAGTTTGCAGTATGTAATTAAAATTTTATCAATACTCAAAAATTTCTTTTTTTTTTTTCAAAATTTCAGCTACTCGGAAAATCCAAAATTTCAACAATTTTGAAACCTTGTCAATTAGTTATCACTTCTTAGTTATCGCTTCACTCCAAAACGCATAAACTCATAACAATAGGCATAGGCAGGCATGTAGGCAGGGGAACAAACTTTTTTTTTTAAGTTTTCGAATATTTGCTTACCTACTTACAACAAGATTAGCCTAATCTCTCTTCCCATCACCCAAAATAGTTACAGTACCTGGGGGGGGGGGGGGGGGGGGTAACCTGATATTCAGATTAGGTACTTGTATTAGGTGGCTCGGAGTACAAGATTAAGCCGCCCAAGTAAGTGGGGAGTAAAACAAATATTTTTTAGAGTTTTTGCAGATTCCTACACATTTGCTGGCGGCCACGACGACGGCGGCATCGATAGGCAGTGCCAAATTGGTGGCAAATGTTGGAAGTAATATTATTTCTTGAGTTGTGTTTTGTTTTTGTAAGTATATTATTAATTAGAAATTGAATTGGAATAATGAATTTTAATTTTTTAAAAAAAACTTTTTTCTGAGAATAATTTTCGAAAATTTAAATTTCTGAGTTTTTTGAAACTTTTTTTTCTAAATTGTTAATTGGCCTCCAAGTTTGCCCCTGATTTCGAATATTTATGTGAAAAAATTCAAAAAAATTTCCCTGATTTTAAATTTCAGCTAAAGATCGAGTTTCATTTGTGCACCCATGACCTTTTCAAATGTGTGCTCAAAGAAATTCACATTGGAGCACGCTTGCTTCATCTCGATTTCCGGGAGCTAAGCAAGCGCACTCCAATGATAATTTTTTGGCGCGCATTTGAAAAAACTCATGGGGACGCAAAGTGATTTCAAGCTCAAATATAAAATCAGAGAATTTTTTTTCGAAATCAGGGGTTTGTACTTGTTTGAAAATATTTTCCAAATTTCGGTACTCCACCTTTAAACAGCTGCCAATTTTATTATTATTATTTTCTCATAGTTTCTCAAGTGCAGGTGAATTATCGCACCCCATTTCTACTCACTTTTTTTTTCAAAACCCGAGTAGAAATCAATGAACGACACCAAAATTTCAAATAACTCCGATAACATATATTTCGAAAGCATAGGAGCTGAATTTGACCTTATATCATATGCTTTTTTATTAATTAACTTAATTATATTTCCATTCTACAAGTATCTCTATGAAATCAATAGAGACCGGGACAAGAAGGTAATGGGGTTATTCAAGTAATGTCGGAAAATTAAAAAGTGTAGAAAAATTACGTCACAACTGTATTCAAGTATATAAAAACATGTATCTAAATACATTTTGCTACATTACTTGAATAACCCCATAAGTGATTTTCTGAAAATTAGTGGAAAATTTTTTGGTAGATGCTGCTCTTCCCAACAGTTCAACATTTTTACGAAATGGTGCAGCTAGCGTATTTCCTGTTTGTTTTCTCGATTATTCTCCATACGTTGCTACATGTAATTCACGAAATGTACTGTTTCAGTTTTAAAAAAACCATTTTTTAAAGAATTTTCTGATTTCCAGTGTAATAATTCGCTTTCTAATCGTTGTGATCTTTTATGCATTGTGTTTTACCATGTATCATCTTACAAAGGCATTTTATCTTACCACGTTTTTCCTGGCATTCCAACAATTTCTGGTTTTCTATTTCCCAAAACTGGAGAAGCAAGTTTCAATTATCCAGAAACACTTTTTCAAGGACGTTTGGTATTTATATATCATATTTTTAATAACAGAAGCGATACTATGGGTTCTATCAAATGGAAGCACAGCGGCTGAGGCAAAGTTTGACACATTTTCCAGTGTACGTTTAATGGAACTTTGACACCTGAAAACTATTCAGAATCATCAGATAAATTTAATTTCCCGCCAAATTATTTTCTCATAAAATCTAAAATTTCCAAGAAAAAAACTTTCAAAACCTTTTTTTACCTTTTCCGCCAAATTTGATTAGAACTTTTGAATTTCCCGCTGTAGATTAATTCAGAATATTTGGATTTCCCGCCAAAAATTGTTATATTTTCATTCAGAGTAAAATTTTTTGTAGAAAATTTAAATTTCGCGCCAAAGATTTTTCAGTAAAATTTTTTAAATTTCTTGTCAAGCTTTCTATCAGAAAAGTTGCATTTCCAACAAAAATAGTATCACAAGAAATTGGTATCTTCCACAAAAAATTTATATCTGAAAATTTGAATTTCCGCATAAACTTTTCTTTGAAAATTCTGACTGTCCCGTCAATCCGATATTACATAATTGACTATTTTAGGCAACCATCATTATTCCGTATGTCTTACAACTGTTTTCAACACTATTTTATATTCCGATCATGAGAAGCGTTAGAAAAAATGCTTACGTAACCTCTGGTCATTATTATATTCTGCAAAAGTACATTTTCTGGCAGGCAGTCACTGCGCTAATATTTGAATCGGTATTTAGTTCGATGTAATTCAATTTTATTTTTTGAACCAGTTTTCAGTTCCCAATCATATTTAGCACTATCCAGTTGTTACATGGTTCTTGTGGGTGCTCTTTTGTGGTAATCGCTACCTTAGTGAGTACTCTTATAACTCCGTTGACTATTCAAGTTCCGTATTTGGGAAGCAGAAAATGGATTGGAGATTCATCGGAAAAAATCAGTTTGAAAAGATTTATCAAAGTGATTTTGGGGATCAAGAGTTTCAGCGTCAACCCACACATTAACGATCAATGAACACACACACGTGCTTGCTGGGTGGCCAATGCCCGGGGACTAGAAAACTCCTAGAAATCTAGGTTTTCTAGGCCACCGAGAAAACAAAAGTTCGGAAATTTTTTAGGATTTTTTTCATTCATTTCTGTGTCCGATTAACAAATGTAAAAAAACTCAGAATCTGAAATTTTTGATCGAAAGTTTCAGAAAAATCTGTAATCTCTGCAACTTTTCGAATTGTTTTTTTTTCCAATTTTTCCATCAAAAAATGTTCAAATTTAAAATTCCATCATAGAAAAAAAGTGTGGTAAAATATCATATCATCATATTAAAATAGCATAATAAAAGTTGGACAAAAAGAAGAGAAATTAACAATTAAAGTAAGAAAAAAGGGAAAAAGAGCCGAGTTTGTTGTTCAAATTCACAATAGAAAAAAGAGGATTTTTGGTTGTGGAGAGAGGGTTCGTTGTGTCCTAAAAATTACAAAAAAAAATCGAAAGTTTTTGAAAAAAAGTTTCAGAAAAATTCCAAATAATTTTTCAAACAAATTCCAAAAAGTTTGAACATTTTTTAGAAAAAATCGTAGAGATTTCCAAACATTTTCAGATTTTTCGAAGAAATTTCACAAAAATTTCGAAGAAATTTCAAATAAAAAAAATAAACCGATAAAAATTAGAGAGGAAAAAGCACTTGTGGTTTTTGGGGAAAAGTTATTCAATTTTTCAGATGAAAAAAGACCTATTTCAGGTGGGAAAAGGGGAAAAGCACAAAATTATGAATGGACAAATTGAGCATTTTTCGGCTCAAAAATGAGCACAAAATATGCTGAAAATTGGGGTGGATAAGTAAGAAAAGTATCACAGCGAGTTTAAGATGAAAAATCGTTGATACAAAACAAATTTTTAGAGATAAAAATAGAGGGGGAAAATGAGAAAAAGTGTGCTGGAAATTCAGATTTAGAGAGTGGAAACGCCCAGATTTTGGACAATTTTCTGGAAAAAAATCGAGAAATTTTCGGCTGAAATTGAGCTTTTTCAGTGGAAATTTGGCCGATTTTCGGTTAAAAAAAATAGTAATTTTCAGCCGATTTGGAGCATTTCTTTGAACGGAAATCGGCGAGTTTTTTGCCTAAAAATGCTCAGTTTTTGCCAATTTTTACTCCCTAAAAACCGGTAATTTCACAGCAAAATTCATCGATAAAACAAAAAAAATCCAGATGATATATGTATATATATAGTTAAAATTGTTGTAGTTTCTGCGATTGTTTGCTCCAATTTCCCCATCTTAGAGCACCGTACACTTGCTCTTTTTGGCTCTTTGTGGCGGCGTGAGCACGGCTCGGATCGCCTCATCGAAAACTTGTTTCAGACCACGTTGCGTGAGCGCCGAGCACTCCAGATACTTGACAGCCTTGATTTCCTTTGCCATCACGTAGCCCTGGGTTTGGCTCACTGGTTGGAGCCGGCGTTCGCGGAGCCTGCAAAAAAAATTTTTTTTTTCGGAATTTTTGCAAGTTTTCTCGATTTTAAGCCAATTTTGTTTAATGTGCTTTTTTTCAAAATTTCAAACTTTTGTCCACAATTTATGCGAATTTAGTGCAACTTTTTACATTTCTTTAGCGATTTATCTTAATTTTAATTTTTTTTTCAACATTTTGAGCAAATTTCTCAAAATCTTGCAAATTTTTTTCCAAAATTTTATGTGAATGTTGTGCTATTTTACGCAACTTTTCATACAATTTTTGCAATTTTTTTTCCTGAAATTGATGCGTTTTTTCCTTATTTCTCATTTTTTTGCCGTTTCTAATGATTTTTCTAATGTTTTGGCGGTATTCCTTCAATTTTTAAGTGATTTTCTGAATTTTTATGCGCTTTTTCGAATTTTTTGGCAATTTTTCATCATTTTCTACAAATTTTTCACTTTATTCCTCAATTTTTCTCTCAAATTCTCCAAAAATCTACCGTTCAACAGTATCTCGATCCTCACGCAGATCAGCTTTCGTTCCAACCAAAATAATCGGCGTATTCGGGCAATGATGTGACACTTCTGGATACCATTTCGCACGAACATTCTCAAAACTCGCCGGATTGTTCAGGGCAAAGCATACGAGAAACACGTCTGTTTGTGGATATGACAGTGGTCGGAGTCTGCAAATTTTTTTGGTGTTGAAAAATTGATAATTGGGGTAATTTTTAGTGCAAAGTGCGAAAAATTCCATGTTTTTCGAGTTTTTCACCACAAAATAGCTTCAAAATCACTGTCATTTTATGAAAAATTGGATGAAATTTTCTAAAATGTGATATTTTCCACATTTTGATTGAGGAAAATATCACATAATCCTGAGCAATTTTTTATTGAAAAAACCCATAATCCTGAGTTTTTTCGAGCATTTTCAGTTTTCCCGCTGCCCGTACCGATCGTAATCTTCCTGTCCAGCTGTATCCCAGAGCCCGAGATTTATCGGCCGACCGTCGACCATCACATTTGCTGAGTAGTTGTCGAATACCTGGAAAAAATTTGAATTTATGGGAAAAAAGCATTTTTTTGGGAAAAAGAAGACACCTTTCATATTTTTTGCGGGAAATTGTGCGCTTTTCAAAATTTTCAATTTTTTTGTTGCAAAAAGCCTACAATTTTATTGCATTTTTAAAAGTTTTTTGAATCAAAATTTTCTAGATTTTCCGTTTAAAAAAACTGAAGTTTTTTGAAATTTTCGACATTTTTTTTTCAAATAAAAATACCAATTTTTATATGAAATTTCACCATTTTCCCAGCTTTTGGTATAAAAAATATTAATTTATTGATTTTTATGGGAACAAGTTGACAATTTTCATATTTTTCAGCAAAATTTCGCTAAAAATGTGTTTCTTAAAACGATTTTTGCAGAAAACTTTTTTATCGCATTTTGAAAAGTTTTTTGTCTAGATTTTCCGTAAAAAACGGAAGTTTTAATTTTCATACTTTTCAGTGAAATTTCACTTATTTTTTTGATTAAAAAAATGTACTTTTTAAAACGATTTTTAGCAAAAAAAATTTAATTTAAATTATTTTTTATTTAAATGTTTTATAAATCAAAATGTTCACGATTTTCAGTATTGATAATTTCACTATTTTTCCCAGTTTTTGGCCTAAAAAAATATTTATTTCAATGATTTTTGGATCAAAATACAACAATTTTGAATATTTTTTGCCTAAATTTCTTTGTTTTTTTTTTTCGATTTTGTGTCAAAATGTCCTATTTTCTGAGCCAAAAAACGTAATTTTATCTCAATTTTTGCTTTAAAAATGACTCACCGTCGGAATATATTCTCCGGGAAATGCGTTTGTGGTGTAGGATATCAGGAGACACGTTTTACCGACGGCTCCGTCACCAACGACGACACATTTGATCGCTTGCATTTGTGGGGAGCTCCGCGAGCACAAGCACAAAAAGCTGGAAAAATTGGCTTAAAAATAGCAACAAAAAAAATCTATCAAAAATATTGAAAAACCGCCAAAAATCACGGTATTTTGAGCGAAAAAATCAGAAAAAAATGGGGGGAAAAATCACATTTAAATTAAAATTTTTGTACAAAAAATAAATGAACAAAAAACCTGAAAAAGTCATCGAATTTCGAGAGAAAAGCGAGCTTTTCCCCCGGGAAAAATGGGGAAATGGGTGCAAAATTGGATATTTTAAATGGGGAAAAATCTAGAAAATTGTGTCTATAAAACGGAAAAAAAGAGAGAGAGAGAGAGAACAAACCAAATCACAACGGGCATCAAGACGGAGAGAAAGGGAGTATTAGAGAAAAATGGCGGCAATGGGAGAAATTTTGAAATGAGAAGATGGAAAAATGAGTGAAAACCGTAATTTTTTTGACAAAAAAGTCACTGAAATTCGTCGTAATTTACATGTTTCGGCTGGAAAATCGTCAAAAAAAGAAAGCTTTTTTCGAGGTAATTTTCAATAGAAGCTCCATCATTTTTAACGGGAATTATTGAAATTTACAATTTTCGGCTGAAATTAGAAGATTTAAGTGAATTTTTAACGGAAAAACATGTAAAAAACTTGAAAAATCACGGAAAAGCACCGAAATTTTGATGTTAAACAATTTTTCATCAGGAAAATAAATGAAATATGGAATTTTTAGCTAAAATCGTTTTAAAAAAATGCATTTTTCTCGATTTCTCAGCAATAATTTTAAGTTTTTCGTCAGAAAATCGCTGAAATTCCCACTTTTTATTGAAAAAAGTATTTTTCATCCAAAAATCGAGAATTTTATCGAATTTTTAGCATTTTTATGGACAATTTTTCACGATTTTCCAGTTTTGGTCAAAAAATTAGCAATTTTTTCTCAAAAATTTCCACGATTTTCAATCCAAATTTTATTTAAATTTTAAATAGGAAGACCAGCAGTTCGTCGACATTTCTGCATTGTTGCTCGGTAGATAAATTGCTCTCGGGACACGTCACGAACATGGCGGAGGTATTCGGCAAGTGTTATTTGGCGTTTTTTCAGTGATTGACCTGAAATTTTGAAGATTAGGCAAAAAAAAAATTTCTCATAAATACCATAATTTTTTTTCGTTTTTTTTTTTGCTGGATTTCGGAAAAATTTTTACACCGAAAATTTGCTGAAATTCCAATTTTCAGTCATTTTCAATAATTTTTCTATCAAATTTCCGCAAAAAAAAAACACTTTTGCTAAAATAAAACCGAAACTGATTTTTGAACGATTTCAACAAAATTTTGGAGTAAAAATGGCTGAAAATTGTTCAGAAACTTCCAATTTTTTGTAGTTTTTGTGAATTTTCTAGAATTTAAAGTCAATTTTAACTAATTTCTGTTTTTTTTCGGGGGTTTTTGAATGATTTGTAGTAGTGCTAATAGACGAAATCGTTGAAAAATTTCAGAAAAACGCTTTTAATTTGGCTTCAAATCTCTCAGAAACTTCGAAAAATCTCAACTTTAATTTAATTTTTTTGAAACATTTTCACTAGTTTTTCTTAATTTTCAACTTCTGCATTTTTTGAAAACAATTTTTGCACATTTTCCTCAGGATTGAGCAATTCCAGCTAGATTTTTCCAATTTTTCCCAACTTTTCGTTCCATACCAAGTGAATAAATGACGTCATCACATGTCAAATCTTTCGCATAATTGAGCACAATTTGTCGGTGCAACGGAAAAGCGGCATCAATTGCCTCATCAATTGGTGGAGCATCAGTGCCTCCAGCGTCTGAAAGAGCTTTCGCGAGCTCTGCTTTCTTTGCCGTATAGATTTCACAGGCGGTCTGAAGGCTGCTCCGTTGAGTTTCGAGCTCTTCGAGCATTCTTTTCAGCTTTTGCTGTCCTTCACGAAGCTCGTCGCTCGTCGTACGGATTGATGCCATTTCTGCGCTATTTGTGCCTGAAAATTGAGAATTTTTGAGAGGTTTTTTTCGGATTAAATAGAGAAAAAATACATTTCAAAAAAATTTTTCAATGTGGTTTTAAATGAATTTCAGCTTTTTAGAGACTTTTTCTTTGTGAATTTCCGCATTTTTAAAGCAAAAATCGAGTTATTTTAGTGAATTTCAGCTTTTTTCAGGCAAAGTCTGAGATTTTTCAGTGATTTTTCTAAATCCTGACGCTGTTTTTAGTGAAAATTAAATAATTCAAGAAAAAAATTATTTTATTATTACATTTTTATTTAATTATTACTTTTTTGAGGTAAAACTGTTTTTTTTTTGAAATAAAAGTGATTTCTTCATAATTTTTTTGGGCAAAAAACTTGGAATTCAATTTTTCAAGTGAAAAATGCTGAAATTTCCGATTTTGTCCTTTTTCCAACGCACTCAGAGCCAAAAATGCTCAAAATCACCAAATCTGAGCAATTTTCGAGCCGAAAAATGGCTCCAAAATCAGAATTTCAATAATTTTCTCTAAAAACTGAAAATCGCAAAGTTTTTAAGGAAAAATCGAGCTTTTTTTTTTGTGAAATTTTCGAGGCTTTTTCAGTTTAAAAGGAGAAAAATTCAGAATTTTTGGGTTTTTTCAAGCGAAAATCGTGAGTTTTGAGAGAAATTGTGACTTTTTATGTATTTTTTCTAATTTTTAGTAAAAAAGATTTATTTTATTATCATCAGAGTTTTTATCATTTTCGAGCCAAAAATGCTCAAAATCACCAAATCTGAGCAATTTTCGAGCCAAAAAAAATGCACCAAAACCAGATTTTCACCAATTTTTTCCTGTAAACCCATACCCATTCTCTCTCTGAGTTTCGCTCGAATTTTCTCCTCAACAGCCGACATAACTGATGCTCGAATTGTGTCGGCTTGAATGGTGCCACCACTACTGCTGCTCACAGATGTTTGAGCCGTTACAGGTGGTGGACGTGGTGGTGGTGGAGCAGGATTTGATGAAGCCGATGGATATGGAGATGCTCCAGAAGCTCCCATTGGATACGGTGTTGATTGGGGAACATTCATGTAGGGACTGGAAGAAGAAAAGAATTTATTGGAATTTTAAATATTTTCAGCGAAAAAATTATGGAATTTAGTAGTGTTTTTTGTCTTTTTTTTCAAAAATTTGGAAAAAATCAGTACTAAATTCTGTAAATTTTGTGTTTTTTTTCCTTATTTTTCTAGGAATTGTGCGAAAATTGGCGTTTTTAATGGGAAAAATTTATGAATTTTGGGCATTTTTGGTGCAAATGTTTAGAATTTTAACAAATTTTACATCGAAAACATCACTTTTAACGCAAAATATGGAAAATTTTACATTCTTAATGGGATTTTTTTCAATTTTTTGGTAAGTTTCAAATTGTTAATAGTAAATAAAAAATTTTGTGTAAATGTTCGAAAACAAAACGCTTTTTTTGCGTTTTTTTTCCGGAATTTATAAATTTTTGGGGTTTTTTAAACTAAATTTCAAAGAATTTTCAAGTTTTCTAGGCAAAATTGTGGAAAATAGTGCATTTGTCAAATTTAATAGGGAGTTTTTTTTTGTTAGAAAATCTTCAAATTTAGTGTTTTTTTTTTGAATTTCTGTAATTTTCAAAGAATATTGTGTTAACTTTTGTAAAATTTTCAAATTTTCAGATTTAATTTGGCGTTAAATTTTTCATTTTATGGGATTTTGCATTTTTGTGGATCATTTTCAGGTGAAAATTCTCAATTTTCGGGTGAAAATTTCCCTTAACTTTCTTTTTTTTTCAACTTTTCAGTACTAACTTATATCCCATAGCCCCTGCCGATGGGTACGGCGTAGAGCTCGGCGGGTACGGAGCAGCTCCGGAGCCCGTTGGATATGGAGTTGGCATTGTTGGCTGTGAAGATGGATATGGTGTTGGTGTTGAAGATGCAGATGAGCCAGCCGATGGATTTGTTGCTGAAGCGTTGGTTGCCGAGTTGGCTGCAGATCGGGCAAAAACTGGACATTTCTCTTGGAATACCATTGCCATCACGTGAAAAATGGCGGAAAATTAGATTTTTTTTAATATGAAAATTTGAATTTTCGATACTTTTTGTCGATTTTCATACCAAAATTGTGGCAAAATTTGAAAAAAACCGTAAGAAAATTCAATTTTTGGTGATTTTTATTGAAATTTCTGCACTTTTTGGCTTAAATTGTCGGTTTTCAATAATAAATGGGTTTTAATTGAACCAAAATTTGAGAAATTAGGCGTTTTCCGGGAAAAAGTGGTAAGAAAATCCAATTTTTTTGGTGATACAAATTAAAACAGAGAAAATCCGAGATTTTCATTGAAATTTCGGTACTTTTTGGCTCAAATTGTTGTTTTTCCGACCAAAATTGAAGTTAATTTGCTGAATTTTCAGCCGAATATGAAATTCAGGTAATTTCTAGTTCGAAATTCGAGCAAAAATGAGAAATTTGCTCAAAATGCATGAAAAATCACATTTTTCAGCTCAAAACTGGCTGAAAATTGCCAAATTTGGCTGAAAATCAGCTTTTCGGGTCAAATTTTAGCTAGAAAATCGATTTTCTCAGTCTTTTTTAAAATTTTTTTATTTCAAGGTACTCATCTGAAGAAGTCCACTGAGATCATATCCTGGAAATCTCCACTCGTTGAGGTACGGTAGAAATACTTTTCCTTCCTTGTTAACGTGCTCCGATTCCTTAATTTTATCAAAAAATTTTTTTCTTCAAATTTTCCCACTGATAATAATAAGTGACTAATACCTTAATAACCATCGTTGAAGTTGGATTGACGTAACAAATTGGTGCATAATATGGATGTGTATCCCATAGGTATACGGTAACCGGAATATTATAACATGCGCCTTTATAATATACTGGAATTGTGCCTTTCAGCCGAAATGCGGTACGACGTTTTCCGTCTGGAAACATAAATGTGTCGGTGCCCGGCGAGAGATCTTTGAACTGGCTCAGTGCTCCGATTATGTCTTTTTTCGCAGAATCTGCGTATTTTCCACCGGCACGTTGCAGGCACTGTTGTACCTGGTGGGCCGACATGAGGTAGCTGAAAATATCGATTTTTCGGGGGAAAATTTGAGGTGAAAATGTGGAAAATTACGTTAAAAATGAATGAGAATTGACTTTTTTTTTGGTGAAAATTAGTTGAAAACTCGAAAAATATGCTTTAAAAAATCTATAAAATGTCGAGAAAAGTGAAGAAAAAAAAATGATTTTCTGCCAAAAAATCCCAAAATTTTCACGAGAATTGCAGAAAATCATGGGAATTTCTTGATTTTTTCGATAAATCTACAAAAACCAGAGAAAATGAGGAAAAAAGTTTGAGTTTTTGGCAGAAAATAATAAGAATTCTATTGAAAACAAGGAATTTCTGGATTTATCTCATCAAAAATCCAAATTTCGGCAAAAATTAGCAAGAAGCCAGCAAGAAGATTTTTTCGATTTTTCGTGATACATTAGCGAAAAAAAAACAGAATTTCGACGAAGCCTAGCAAGAAATCTTTGTAAATTAGAAGGAAAAACAGGATTTTGTGCTGATTTTTAGTGAAAATCAGCCAAAAATAGCAAAGAATGGCGGAAGTACTACTGAAAATCAGAAATTTCTCGATTTTTTTTAATCCGCGAAATCCCGAATTTCGACAAAATCTAGTAAAAAATCCCCTAGAAAAAGCAATGAAAATCTCAGTTTTTTGCTGATTTTCTCAAAAAAAATCAACAAAGAACGGAGTATGAGTAATGGAGCATCGGTGGAAAAATCGAAGCCTCTAGAATTTTCTAGATTTTCGTGAAAAATCAGCTAAAAACTCAAATTTCGGGACAAATTCACCAAAAATAGCAGAAAATGGCGGAAGCACTACTACTGTACATAAGGATTTTCTAAATTTTTCATGAAAAATCCGCGAAATCCGGAATTTCGATGAATATTAGTGCAAAATCTCCGAGAAAAAAGCAATGAGAATCTCAATTTTTTGCTGATTTTTCTCAAAAAATCAGCAGAAAAAACGGAGACTGTCATCTTATGATTATTTCCTTTCTTGATGAATCATTGTTTGAAATACCGACACACCACCCGGTGTGTGTTGCGAAATAAACAAATTATTGTGTTCTTTTTCAATATAAACACAGCAATACCAGTTGACCGCGGGCGGTTTTAAACTAAAAAAATCCAATCGGAAAAAGATGCGGGAAATTCGAAAAATTCAGAGCTCCAAGCGATCCCCGATGGATGCTTGTAAATCGATAAATCGGGCGGAAACCTCTCCGGCGGACACATTGTAAGCGAGAGACGAGAGAGCGTCAGAGAAACCAATAGTGACCCCCCTCTGCGTCTCTGACATGGTATTCGTGGAGAGAGAATGAGTCAGAGAGAGAGCCGGAGACGGAGAGAAACACAGAGAACACTCCCCGGAGGCTTTCCGCCGCCGCTTTCGGGGCCATCTCACATCGATTTCGTGCCTTTTTGTGGGGATGGGACAACTTTTCTTTGTTTCTTGATGAGCTTTTTTGGATTGTTTAATTTTCTTCAGAGAGTTGCAAGAAATTTCATCTCTAAAAAATCAGATTTTTTCCTTTTTTCGGAAATTTCAGAATTTTATTTTTAGGTTTTTTATTTAAAGAAAAGTTAGGATTTTTCTTCAAAAATTTCTGAATTTTTTCTTTTTTTTGTCAATTTTCTCTAGAAAGCAGCCAGAAAATTGATCTCAATTTTGGAAATTCACTGGAAAAAATTCGTGAAAATTTTAGAAATTTCTACAGCTTTCTTATTTTTTAAATACAAACAATTTTCTCTGTTTTTTGATGTGAAATTTAGTTTTTTTTCAATTTTGGAGCATTTTTTGGGTTTTTGAAGATTTTTTTCTTTCGATTTGCAAAAAAATCGATTTTCTAAGAAAAAAAACATTAGAAAAACTAAAACATTATTTTTTGAAAATACAATATTTTTGTTGTATTTTTAGATTTTTTCCTGCAGGAATAAGATTTTTAGTCTCGTGAGAGAATTCACACTAAAAATTGCTAAATTTACATAAAATATGTGTAAAAAGCCATTTTTTCCGTAGAAAAATTTCAAAATTTATGAATTTTTCTTTAAAATTTGATTAAACCCCTGAAAAACCACTGGAAATTTTGTTTTTTCCCCTCGAAAGTTCCCCCAAAGTCACATTTTGCAAATTTCTAAAGAAGATTTACCACCGCAATTACCATAGTTAATCCGAAAATTGAAATTTTCCCGTCTTTTTTCCTCCAATCTTCATTTTTACCTCTTTTTAACCTAAAAATAATTGAAAAAACCCAATTTTTCGTTACAGAAAGCGCGCAAAATACACATTTATCACTAGAGGAGGGCCAAATAGTTGGCGGACATCACTGGAAAATGTTCCCGTTTTTAGCACCAATTCGATCAGCAAATCATGTGTAAGTTTTGCGTTTTCCGTGGTTTTTTTTTCCAATTAAATCCAATTTTAGAGAGCAACAAGGCACAAAGTACTACGTAGAAATCACATTTCTAGCAGATTCTCCATATTCTAGAGCTCCATCGAGCACTGGCACCGAGAAATCTGTAATTCCAACGCTCAGGAATCTGGATGACCTGGAGACTGTTTCTAATAAAAGTAGGAGTAGTGAAGGTTAGATTAGTCACGTTTTCCCGTAATTTTAAGCGAAGTTTTTGCCCAATTTAGGAGTGAATAAGCTAGGGAGCCGTCCGAACAGCCGAAGCTCGGCAATTGTTAAAAAGACGAGTGTGTCCTCACTGCCAACGTCGGCCCGATCCGAAGGAAAATCCTCTCCGATTCCGGTTAAAGATGCGATTCCGGCTCCAGCGCGGCACAAGAACAAGGGTCTCGAGATGTCGTCGGCAATGATGGTGGGTTTCCCGTTTAAAAAATCAAAATTCTAGCAAACTTGGTGAAAAATCGAATTTTCTAGGAGCTATTTGGTGGCGGAGGCAGCACGTCACCAGCGCCATCAAAACGAGAAAACCCAGCCGACGCGGTGAGTTTAAAAATTTTTCTAACTTCTAATGTCGCAGGATACGAAAAGTCGCAATGTTCAGGGCAAAACCACGTTGATTTACGAAAAATTTGATAAAAACTTGTGTTTACAGTAAAAAATTCTAGAATAAATCGAAAACATCCCGGAAAGAAAGAAGAAAAAATGAAAAAATAAAATAAAATAGAAAAATAAATTCAAACGTGTCCTACAGTAATCTTTGAAGGCGCATCACAATTTATATAGTCCAGGTTTCGCCACGAAAATTGTTTTTCTTTAGTTTTTAGGATTTTTGCCATTATTTCTAATGTTTTCTTGACTTTATATGTTAAAATAATTTTTATATTCCAATTTTCATTAATTTTTTATGTCAAATATACCAAAAACCAGGCAAAACTCTCTTAAACCTTCATTATCAACTACCGTAACTTTAAAGGTACACATCACTTTGCGAAACGTGGGTCTCGACGAGTTTTGTTTTTTTTTAGTTATTTTTTTGAAATTTAAAAGCCCAATTTTTGTAATTTCTAACCGATTTTCCTGCAATTTTCTTCAATTTTTTTGATTTTCAGCCATCCGATCGTGTTGTAAGCAATGCTAAACTCTCTCAGCCTGGCCCAGAATGGTTTGAAGGGTTCGAACAGATGGATATGACGGATATTGGTGAGAAAATCAGATTTTTCGAGAGAATTTGTGGTTTATAAGCCACAAATCTGTGTTTAAAACCATTAAAAATGTAGAAAATAAGTATTTATTGCAGAATTTTTTACAGAACTACCCCCCGACCCGAACTGCCCGGCGGAAAAGGTGTTGCGCGGAGAAAAATCGACGCCAGACTTCGATTCGGATTGGCAAGAAGCGAAAGAAGACGTTTTAGATCCTCAAAGCTACCCGAAAAGCTTCAACCCCGCCGAATCGCTTCCCGGTCCAGATATTGGCGCCGGCGTTGACGATGAGGAAGAGCCTGAGGCTGAAGCTCAAGAAATGGAAGAGGTTCGTGATTTATTCACGAGTTTTCCCATTTTTCTGTGTCCTTTCCATCAATTTTTGATATAGTTTAGCAAGTTTTTCGCGGCGTTTTGTTTGTTTGTGACGGAGGGAGAGAGAATTGTTTGAACAGATGTCACCTGGAGAACAATTAAAAAATTAATGTTCACTGTAATTGTTTGAAAAATCGCGAAATTTTGAGCAGAAAAAAATAGAAAAATGGTGAGAAATTCAGAAATTTCAGTGACAATTATAGGTTAAATGAATTTTCAGATTTTTTAAAAGAAAACCCCGATTTCAGGCAATTTGTTCCTAAAATAGAAATTAAAATCTAGTTTTTTTCCACATTATTGAGCAATTTTTGCTCCAACTGCCAATTATATTGCACTTTTGTTAATTTTCCAAGCGATTTTTAGTTAATTTTTTTCTCTAAAAAGCTCTAAATTTCCTAAAGCTGTCAATTTTTTTGCAAAAAGTGTAATTTTCCACTTTTCGTGGCAATTTTCAATAATTTGGCTCTAAAATAACGTTTTTAACACAAGAAAAGTCAAATTTTTCACAATTTTGAAAATTAGCTCTAGAAGTACAGTATTTTGCAGCAAAAAGCTCTTTTAATACAAATTATAAATTTCAGGCGATTTTAGCCTGAAAAATCTCCAAAAAAGCTCAAAATTTACTATAGAACTGGTAATTTTTATTGCAAAAAGCTTATTTTTACAACTTTAAGAGTGATTTTTTTCAACCAATTTCCCCAATTTTTTCAGCCAATTTTCTCTCTAAAAGCCCTAAAAATAGCAATTTTCAGGCAATTTTAGCTTGAAAATGGCAAAATTTAAACATAAAAGTGTTAATTTTCTATGTTTTTACCCAATTTTTACTCTAAAAAGCTTTAAATTCCTATAAAATTGTCAATTTTATTGCAAAAAGCTTCTCTTTTCTTCATCCTTTATCTCTTACTTTCTCCAGCCTCAATACGAATCGAAAGTGGACGAAAAAGACGACGACGACAATGGCTCTTCTTCCTCCAAAAAGGGTCATCCTTCCGAAGACGGAGATAGTACAAGAAATGGAGAGACGCCGACAGACCGACGAAATAGTGGGGCGATTGAAGAGACGGCAGACGGTGAGAGCTCTGCGCAGTCGGCTGCTGAGAAGAAGAATAGTGGAGACGACGGCAACGGAGGCGGCGGTGAAATGTCGATTTTGCTCGTCAAAAATGCTCAAATTGTCAATGACGATGCGATTTTTGTAGCTGATATTCTGATTGAAGATGGAATTATTCAGTAAGTCGGATTTTTGAGTTGAAAATTGAATTTTTCGGTCAAAAATTGACCTCTTTAATCGGAATTTTGAGCAATTTTAGTCCAGATATTGTGAATTTTCGTAAGATTTTTGTGATTTTCAGCTAAAATTTGTGAATTTTTATGAAGTTTTTTTGCATTTTTAGCCCAGAAACTGAATTTACCGCGAATTTTAAAATTTTCATTTACAAATTGTGAATTTTCATGAGATTTTTGTGATTTTAAGAAACAAAAAAGCGAATTTCAAGAATTTTGAGCTCAAAATTGAATTTTTCGGTAAAAAAAAGAGGTTTTAAGCGAATTTTCAGCGATTTGCAGCACAGAAATTGAGAATTTGTCTGAATTTGTAAATTTTTGAGTTAAAAATATAGTTTTTCCCTGGAAAATTGGTTTTTAATTTAATGTTGAGAATTTTTTAGTCTAGAAATTGTGAATTTTTCGTGAATTTTCAAGAAATTGATTGAAATTTCTGTCCCAAATACGTTTTTTTTTCTCGGAATTTAAAATTTTTATAGATTTTTACTTTTTTAAGCTAAAAAAAAACTTTTTCTTGTGAAAATTATATTAAAACCAGCCCAATATTTGGAGCTTTCAGGCCAAAAAAAAAAAAGAATTAAAATATTTTTTCTACAAAAATCCCATTTTTAACATTTTTTTCTATTTTGAGTTCAAAAATTTATTTGTTTCCCCCAATTTTCCAAAAAAATTGTCAATTTCTTAGTTTTCAGCCTCATTTTCGCTCAAATTTCGCAATTTTCCGATTCTCGAACCAATTTCGCAATTCTCCTACGCCTATTAAGCAAACGAATGCCAAGTTTTTTCCACGGAATTTCGCAATTCTCGTAGCCATTTTAATTGAATTCCTTCGCAAAAAATGGGGAAAAAGGGACTTTTCGTTGGAAAAAATCGGGAAAAAATGAGTGAAAGTGCCCGAGTTTGGGGGAAAATCCGGAAAAAAGTTGAAATTTTGTCGAAAATCTCTAAAATTCACAATTTTACCGCCGAAAATTAGTGTTTTCGCTGAAAATTTTGGGAAATTTGCCGAAAAAAGTGCTCATTTTCGAGAAAATCCATTTTTTGTTAAGGTGGCCTAGTTGTCTTGCGGCCACGGCCACTGATCCTCTTGTAAAGACGCCGAGCACCCGATTATTCGGGACTTTTAGCCTAAAGTTGGGTTATATGGCCTAGAAACGGGATTTTTCTAGACCACGGATCCAGAAGAGGCCTTTACGGCAAAAGGTCAACCCTATGACGTCATGTTGCACACATTTTCTCGATTTCTGCTCGATTTCACATCAAATTTGAGTGGACCCATGCGAAACGCGATACTTGTTTCCTCTTACGAGTTGTACGCCTCTGCGTCTCCTCTACTCGTCCGTTCTCTGATTCCTCGTCCGCCGGAGAGCCAAGTCTTAGCCTTTTTGAAGTGCACACACACACACACACACACGCCAACTGAAGGGCTCTCGGAGCCGATGTGTGTTCGTCTCCACACTTTCACTGCCCCTGGAGCACCACGTCAAATTAGAGAGCACTTCCGGGTGTCAATTTAATGGTGGAGGGAGGGGTCTTCTCAGTTGCTTCCGGAGCATTGGCCCTGGAAATGAGCAAATCTGGGTGTCAAATTAACGACAAAACCCTACTTTTTAACCTATAGCTGAGGTATATGTTGCTCCTGGAGCTCATAGAGCAGTTATCATGCAAAATTTGGTTTTTTCAAGTGTGAAAAATGAGCAGTTTTTAGTGTCAATTTCGTGACAATTTCCCTATTTTTCACGAGAACTGGGTTGCTCCGCTGCTCCTAGAGTAATATCTCTGAAAATAAGCAATTTTGGGTGTCAAATAATTAGAAAATCTTTGCTTTCCCACAAATCTCTGTGCTCTCAGCTGCTCTTGGAGCATCAACCTAAAAATGAGCGTTTATGGGTGTCAAAATTGCTCCAGCGCAGCTCTCGGAGCATCATTGCAAAATGAGCACTTCCGGGTGTCAATTTAGTGGTGTATCTCAAAATCTCTGAACAAATCCGGCATGACACGAGCAGATGGAAGACGCCTTGCTAATGCGTATTTGATTGATTACCGCCCGGAACAAGAGGGCCTCGTCATCGCAATTAGCCACTGGTTTAAAGGAACATGCGATTTTGGGAGAAAGCGGGGGGGGGGGGGGGGGCTAATCGCTAATTAGACAGACGAGGGAGAAAGGCGGAAAGCTGATGTCAAGGACAGGTGCCCCGGTCACTAGTTCACCGGAAGGTACTTCATCCCGTTTTTGAAAGGGATTAGAAATTTGTCGACTTTAGGCTACGTGGCCGCGAAAAAGTGTATGGAGAAAGTTCGGCCACACATGTGTCAAGATAGCTTGCACAGACTTCTGGCCTTCCTCATTGCATTTCCCGCGCTCTAATGACAATCGCCTGGCGGACAACGCGTGGGAAAGTGGACCAAGCCTCTACGCGGCACGCAACGCGCCATAAATCTAGCCTCGGCCGTGGCCTAATTCGGCAAATTCCCACAGAATTTTATGAAAATTCGGAGCACTTGCGTGTTACTTTCACGTGAAAAACGTTAGAATGAGTGTAGTCGATTTACTCAGCTGTCGTGTACTCCCGGAGGAGAAAGATTGTCAGTTTTTGGCCAAAATTCTTGAATTTTGCATGGTTTTTGTCTAAAACTCTATTAATAAGAGATATAATGGCAGTTTACATGTTACTTACAATGAAAAATCAAGCTATTTTATCAACAAAACACTGTAAACTCCTCTTCTCCACGAGGAGTACACGAGCTGCGTAAATCTACACGACTTCCGAAAAACATTTTTTGTGAAAAATTGGAAACTAGTGATCATTTACCACTGATTTTCAAAGAAAAGCGTTGTTTTTCGAAATTTTCTTGCAATTTTAATGCAAATAGATCAAGAATCGATGAAAAAACACAAATTTCACAACAACAAAAAAAAAACAGCCAGTGACACGAAAAATGCGGAAAAATCAAGAAAAAGCTTGAATATGCTCAGAAACTATTATATATCTATTTATATCTGAAAAATTTGAAAAATAATCAAAATTCAGTTGAAATTTAGAAATTTCACTGCAAAACCTCTGAAAAAGCTGTAAAATGCGCGAAAATCCCCACAAAAAAAAAGCCAAAAACCCCTTAAAATCCTTATTTTTTTCCAGAAACGTCGCCCCAAACCTCGAAGCTCCAGAAGGCGCCGAAGTGCTCGACGCCGCGGGAAAGCTCGCCCTTCCCGCCGGAATCGATGTCTACACTCAGGTCACCGATTCTTCCGTCGATGATCTCTCGACTGGCTGTAAATCTGCAATCGCTGGCGGTACCGGAACCATCGTTGAAGTCGTTCGGCCACGTGGCGCCGAATCGGTGGTCTCGGCTGTTAAGCGGGTGAAAAATCAACTGGAAAAGTCTGGAATCTCGTGCCACGTGGCACTTTCTGTGGCGATTACGGATTTCTGTGAGCAAGAAATGTCGGAGCTCGTGAAAAACGAAGGAATCAATAGTTTTGTGCTCGACGGTGTCTCCCTGACAGACGATAAGCTCCTTGAGCTCTTTGAGCACGTAAAACGGCTCGGAGCCCTAATCCGTGTAGTCCCGGAGAACAAGTCGATCGTCGCGATGCTGGAGAAAAAGATGCTGAAGCTCGGAGTCACTGGGCCCGAAGGCTTCCCACAGTCGCGGCCTGAAAGCCTGGAAGCTGATAGGGTTAGCGGAGTCTGTGTACTCGGGAATCTGGCTTCCTGTCCGATTTCCATTGTGCAGGTCTCGTCAGCAGACTCTCTGGCGGCGATAGAGAAGGCCCGGGCTTCAGGAGCTCTGGCTCACGCTGAGATTGCATCGGCTGCTGTGACGGCTGATGGCTCGGCACTTTTCAGTCAGGATTTGAGATTTGCGTCGGCTCATCTGACGGATGTTCCACTGAGACGTGGGGCTCCGGATCGGATGATCGGAGCACTTTCGACGCAGCCTCTGGTGGTTTGTACGTCCGGACATCGGCCGGTCAACTCGGCGACCAGAGTAGCGGCCAAGGATTTTGCCATCGCGCAGAAGGGATCTACGGGTAAAAATTGAGATATTTTGCAATTTTTTTGCAAAAAAAAAATGACGGATTTTGTTTAATTTTCGTGTTTTTTGCCAATATTCCAAAATTATTTTCCACAAAAAATCCCGGAAATCCCCTAAAATTTCATGTTTCTGAATCCCCGGAAGTGATTTATCTAATTTCGAAATTTTCACATTTTCTAGTCCCCACTGTAAAAAAACGCTTATTTCCGAGATTTCAGATCACCGAGAATAAATTTCCACAAAACTTAACAGAGAAGTGGGCGGGCCTTCACAGGCCCCGCCCACAAAATGGACAATTTTGCAGTTTTTCTCTCAAAATTGAAGAAAAACTTGAATTTTCTCGATTGTTAAAATTTTAGCGACATTAAAGGCGCATAGAAAGTGGCCACGCTCACAAAATGGACAATTTTCGATTTTTCCTCAAGAACGGAAAAAAAATCGAAATTTCTCAGTTTTAATGGCTTAAAATCAACATTTAAAGAAAAAATCGTTTTTTTTTTTTTTGCAGGAGCCGAAGAACGCATGGCAGTCGTATGGGAACGGGCGGTACGAAGCGGTCGAATCGATGCGATGCGTTTCGTGGCGGTCACCTCAACGAACGCTGCGAAAATGTTCAATATGTACCCGAAAAAGGGCCGAATTGCAGTCGGCGCCGACGCTGATCTCGTAATTTGGGATGCCAGTGGAAAGCGAGTCCTCGAGTCGAGCCGAGCACAGAGCTCACAGGAGAATTCGATGTACGACGGGCTCACTGTGCATTCGGTGGTGACGGCGACGATTGTTGGCGGAAAAATTGCCTATCAGAATGGAGAAGTTCGGGAGGCACCGGTAGCCGGAGGTTTTCTGCGTCTCTCGCCAAATTCTCCCTATCTCTTCAGTATGGTTGGGCAGAGGGATAAGGTAAGCAGAGTGTAGTAATGTAAACGGCATTGAGAGTAGCGAGTGGTGTCTGGCCGCGTGGCGCAATGGATAACGCGTCTGCCTACGGAGCAGAAGATTGCAGGTTCGAATCCTGCCGTGGTCGAAACTTTTTTGTGGGGTCTTCGATCACGATTTGGACTTTTTATTTTTCTAAATCAGCTGCAAATGTGCTTTGTGACGACATTTGTGCCTGAAATTGTATTACAACTGATAATTTTCTCAGAAAATTGAATTTTTCAAAACAAAGCTTTTTTTTTTGGAAAAACTTTGATAAATAATTTGAAAAAAAGTTGTTTTTTCCGAAGTTTTCCAAAAATTTACTTTTTCTGGAATTATTTTATGAAAAAAATTTTGAAAAATTGATTTTTCCGCTTATTTCGAAAAACCGAATTTTTTCTTAAATTTTCAAAATTTTACTTTAAAAATTGAGTTCCCAAACAATTTTTAATAAAAATGTACCTTTTTTGAGATATTTTGAAAAAAAGTTTTCAAAAAATAAAAAAAAAATCCTTTCGATTTTTTTTCAAAAAACGGCAGGCAGGCATGGCGAAATATCCCGCAAAAAAATCTAATTTTTCTCGTTTTACAGTTCGCCAACGTGGAGCGTGTCGAACGAGAAGCCTCCTCACAACAACAAAAACCCCAACAAAACGGTCACCACAAGAATTCGGGAGATTTTGATCGAAATCGCACCAAAGTAATGGAATCTTCCATCGATTTTGGCGGCTCCGCGGCGAATCGGCCCAGGAATCCACCCGGCGGACGGACTACAGGGTTTTGGTAGCCCGAAAGCTCCTCGAAAAATGCCAAAAATTCATAATTTACTATTACTAGTCATAATTGTATTATTCTAATCCATGTTTCCCCCTCCACAAAAAATGAGCTTTTTCTCCAAATTTCCTTTTTCCCATCGAGAGGAAAAAGATATTATCACCGCAGAAAACAATTTTAAAAACATTCCACTTTATTTTTAGTATTTATTTAAATTTTTGGCGTTAAAATCATGTTTTTCGACTTCAAAATGCTCCAAAATCACTCCAAAAATTCGAGAAACGGACAAAAAATTCAGTTAAAATCTGAATTTTTTTCTGAAAAATAACGTGGTTTCAGGTTGTCCCATCACGGTGTGATCTACAAAAATGCGGGAAATGAGAGAAAACTCTCGAATTTTTTGTAGATCAAACCGTGATGGGACAACCTGAAACCACGTGAAAAATTCGAATTTTTTTTTGCTAATTTGCCTGTTTTTCGGATTTTTTTTCCCATTTTCACTACGACAATCTGTATTTTTGAGCCATTTTTTTGAGTATTTTAACGTTGAAAAATCGTATTTTGACGCTAATATTTATTTTACTTTGTAATAATTTATAATTACACCTGCATAATTTTTTTCTTTTTTTCTATGAGCTTGTATTGATCTTTTTCGCATTTTTTTTGTACCCCTTCCCCTCGTTTTTAATGTCGATTTTTGCTAGGTGGCCGCGAAATTGTAAAAAATCGGTCATGTGTCGATTTACGCAGCTCGTGTAGTCTGAAAATCTGAAAATTCTCATATTTTCGTTTAAAGTTGGTTGAAAAATAGAGAATTTTACATGAAAACTGAATAATTTGAGAGCAAAAAAATTTAATTTTAACTGTTTTGCAAAATTTCGACTGAAATTCATCTTTATTGCAGCAAAAATTGCAAAAAATCAAGCATTTCAGTCACAAAAGCTCCGCATAAATCGACCTAAAACACTTTTTTCGAACCACATGGCAAATGTCGATCCCTTCCCCCAACTTTACACATAAATAAAGGAATTTTATGGGCTAAATCTAGACTTTTAAACAGATAAAAGTTGCGAAATTCTTCGAGAAGAAAATATTTGCGAAATTTTGTGTTGATTTTTTTCCCGGTGTTCACCCTGTCTTTTTCGCAACGCAAATACCCTATTTTTCAGCGAAAAATCGATAGTTTCCCCTAAGGTGTGTGTTAATTGATGGAATCACAGCCGTTTTTCTCCATTTATTCGTTAAAATTGACAATTTTACAGGAACACTTTTCCGGTTTCGCTAAAAATCAATAAATTCTGCATAAAATACGCCAAAACCGTGTTAAAATTTAGAAAAATCATTGTTTTATGCTATTATCGAAAAATACAATCGCACAAATTTCTCATAATTTATTTTTGATCTACCTCGTTGACTAGGCTCCTCCCCTTCCTTCGACAAGACAGCCACAACAAAATAACAACGGCAACAAGATTAGGGGGGGGGGGGGGCGGAGCCTAGTCAACAAGGTAGATCAAAAATAAATTATGAGACATTTGTGCGATTGTATTTTTTCGACAATAAATTTAAAAATTGCGCAATTTTAACACTAATTTCACTGATTTTCGCCTAGATTTTTAAATTTTTGGGCCAATTTTTTTCACGGCCATCGTCGAATTTTTGACAGATATTTTAAATTTGTTTCAAAAATAAATTCAAAATTAAAAAAAATTGAATTTTCGCACAAAAGTGCAACTTTTCGTCTTTTTGAAACAAAATTTTCCACTGTACAACTCATATTTAACACAATTCCAGAAACAATGCATTTCGTGAAAAAAGTGCCAACAACCGAAGAGGAGAAAGCCGCCAAACAAAAAGAGCACACGAAACGCTCTCAACAATTTCTTCATGTTCGGGACAAAATCGTCGCAAAACGTGAAAAGGGAGAATATGACGACGAGATTTTGTCGTTGACTCAAGCGATTTTAGAGAAAAATGCGGATATTTACACGTTCTGGAATATTCGAAGAACGACGATCGAGCTGAGAATGGAGGCGAACGAAAAAGTTCAGCAGAGCGCGGATGCTGAGGAGGAGGAGAAGACGAAAAGCTCGCAGAAGATTGAGAATTTGCTCGCTGGGGAGCTCTTTTTGTCTTATGAGTGTATTAAGGTGATTGCAGAGCGCGAGAGAATTTGAATTTCTCGCAAAAATAGAAATTTCTAATTTCCCGCTAAAAATAGACTAGAAATTGAAAAAAATCTATTTTTGCGCTTAAAAATTTGAAAATATCTCCAAAAATAACAATTTTTCTAAAATATTCAAATTTTCAGTCGAACCCGAAATCCTACTCGGCATGGTATCAACGTGCGTGGGCCCTGCAACGACAATCGGCACCGGATTTCAAAAAAGAGCTGGCTCTTTGTGAGAAGGCTCTTCAACTCGATTGCCGGTAATTTTTACGAGAAAATGGATTGAAAAAATTGAAAAATTTAGTGAAAAATCGATAAAAATTCATTAAAATAGATTTATTTTTAAAAACCAATCAAAAATCAATAAATTATCGATTTTTTTCAGAAATTTCCACTGCTGGGACCACCGCCGCATCGTCGCCAGAATGGCCAAGCGAAGTGAAGCCGAAGAGCTGGAATTCTCGAATAAACTGATTAATGACAATTTTTCGAATTACAGTGCCTGGCATTATAGGTATCTTTTGGCATCAAAAAAACCGGTTTTTAAAAAACTGAAATTTTCAGATCAATCGCCCTGAAAAACATCCACCGTGACGAGAAGACCGGCGCGCCGAAAATTGACGATGAGCTGATTGCCAGCGAGCTTCAGGTACTACTTGTAAATGCTGAAAATTTCGGAAAATTTGGCAGAAAATCGATTTTTTTCCCAAAAAAAATTTTTTCAGAAAGTGAAAAACGCGTTCTTTATGGACGCCGAGGACCAAAGTGCATGGACCTATACGAGATGGCTGTTGGAAGTTGGAAGTGGAAAGGAATTTCGTGAGTTTTGAGCACCTACAGTAATCCTACAGTAATCCCACAGTACTGTACCACTACAGTAACCCTACAGTACCCCTACACTATCTCTACAATCTCCCTAAAATACCCATGCAGTACTGTACCCCTACATCATATCATAACAGCAACCCTACAGTAATCCTACCGTACCTCTGCAGTACCCCTACAGCACTCCTACAGTATGCATTGTTCAATTTTTTTTCTTGCAGTCCGCCCGGAATCCCACACCCCAATCGAGCTGATTTCCGCGTCGTTCCATGGAAATAATACGACACTTGTGTTCTCGCGAGCCGTCACCATTCAATTCTTGCTCACTTTTGTCGATACCGAGAATACTACCGGTTGGAGAGCGGTAAGACCCTGAAAAACTGGATTTTCGGATCATTTTGCTCTAAAATTTCTCTTCTTTAACTTCAATATGCGAAACGCTACAGTAATCCTACAGTAGTCCTACATTTCCCAACAGTGCCACTGCGGTATCACTACAGTACCCCCACAGCACCCCTACAATATCAATACAGTAACCCTACAATACCCCTACAGTGCCCCTACATTACCCCTATAGTAACCCTATAATATCTCTACAGTATCCCTACAGTCCCTTTACAGTATCACTACAGTACCCCTACAGTACTCCTATATTGCAAATTCAATCCCACTACAGTATCCCTATAATACCACTACGGTACCCCTACATTCCCTTTACAGTACCGCTACAGTACCCCTACAGTACCCCACAGTACCCCACAGTATCCCTATAGTATCACTACAGTAACCCTATAATACCACTACGGTACCCCTACAGTACCCCACAGTATCCCTATAGTCTCACTACAGTAACCCTACAGTATCCCTTTTATACCACTACGGTACCCCTACATTCCTTTCACAGTGCCCCTACAGTACCCCACAGTCTCACTACAGTATCCCTAAAATACCACTACGGTACCCCTACAGTACCCCACAGTATCCCTATAGTCTCACTACAGTAACCCTACAGTATCCCTTTTATACCACTACGGTACCCCTACATTCCTTTCACAGTGCCCCTACAGTACCCCACAGTCTCACTACAGTAACCCTATAATACCACTACGGTACCCCTACAGTACCCCACAGTATCCCTATAGTCTCACTACAGTAACCCTACAGTATCCCTAAAATACCACTACGGTACCCCTACAGTACCCCACAGTATCCCTATAGTCTCACTACAGTAACCCTACAGTATCCCTAAAATACCACTACGGTACCCCTACAGTACCCCACAGTATCCCTATAGTCTCACTACAGTAACCCTACAGTATCCCTATAATACAACTACGGTACCCCTACATTCCCTTCACAGTACCGCTACAGTACCCCTACAGTACACCTACAGTACCCCACAGTATTCCTATAGTCTCACTACAGTAACCCTACAGTATCCCTATAATACCACTACGGTACCCCTACATTCCCTTCACAGTACCGCTACAGTACCCCTACAGTACACCTACAGTACCCCACAGTATTCCTATAGTCTCACTACAGTAACCCTACAGTATCCCTATAATACAACTACGGTACCCCTACATTCCCTTCACAGTACCGCTACAGTACCCCTACAGTACCCCACAGTATCACTATAGTCTCACTACAGTAACCCTACAGTATCCCTATAATACCACTACGGTACCCCTACATTCCCTTCACAGTTTTCCGTGTTTTTTATCAGTTTTATCACGCATATTGAAGCTGAAAGAGCAAGTTCCCAAATTTTCGCAAAAAAAATTATTTTTTCCAGTTCTCATCAACGTCGCCGAATCCCACATCAAGCCGAGTTTGGCAGTATCTTTCGGATACTCCACTTCGAGTTGTTACCTCGAATCCCACTGATTTGGAAAATATAAGTTGGACAGAGCTCAATGAGCAACCATATGTGAATTTGGATCGTCTTAAGACCATATATGATGTTGTGGAAGTCCCACAGCCAGCTTATATTGGAGAACTTCTTGAGGATTGCAAGCAGCTTATAGAGTTGGAGCCCAAGAATAAGGTTGGGATGAATTTAAGCATGTTCAAGCTCAAAGCATGGCTAAAAAAGTGGAAAAATCTCAAAAAAAAATTTTTTTGGAATATTGAAAAAATTTAAAAATCAAAAAAAAATGAGGGAGAAATTTTTTTTTCAGAAATTTGAACATTTTAAACATTTTTAAAAATTGTGTCTGTAAATTTTTTTAAAACTAATAAAATGTGAAAATAGTGTTTATTTTCAAATTATTTGAATTACCGAATTTTTTTTAAATTAAGAAATTTCAAAAAAAAAAGTTATTTTCTGAAATTCGCTTTTTTTTCGATTTTCAGAAAATTTCTTGTCAAAAATTATTAAAATGCAAGGATAATACCTATTTTCAATTTTTTGAATTATCTGAAATTTGGAAAAAATTGGAAAATTTCATCAAATAATTGTCCAAAAAACGTTCAAAGAACGACTTTTTTTTTTTTTTCAAAAAAAAAATCACAATTTTCCAGTGGCCACTCTACATGCGAACACTCGTGCTCCTCGAATACCAACCAATTAAATCTTACGAAGAAATCATCAAAAATCTCGAAAATCTGTCAGAAAACCTGGATCCCAAGCGCTCGGAGCTCTACAAATCGCTAATTTCCCGCCAAAATTTGAACTTTTCGATTCGCGAACAATTCGAGAGAATTTTGGGCCCCGACACCGATTGGCTGACTTGTAGATATTCCAAGCTGACTAGTTTGGAAGGAGTTGAGTACTTGGCCGGATTTGTTGGATCTGCGGATTTTTCTGGAAATCGGCTGAAGGAAATTCAGAGAATTGTGCTCCCGAATTTGAAAAGTCTCACGATTAATGAGAATCCGATTGAGAGGTAAAAACTGGAAATTTTCTGAATTTTTAGGCAAAAAATGAAAAAAAAACGGGAAATTTTCGATAATCTATCGGAAAATCAATAAGCGACCGAAAAATCGAAAATTTTTGGCAAAAACCCGATATTTCTGCCAAAAAATCGATAGCGATAGTAGTGCAAAAGTCGATAAATTCGCAGGAAAATCAATAATTTTTTAAAGTCAGAAATGACTTTTTTCTCTTTGAAAAATCGATACTTTTGTAAAAAATCGATATTTCCGCTGGGAAAATCGATAATTTTGGAAAAAAAAATTAAAAAATCAGCCGAAAATCCATAATTCATTAAAAATCGAAAAAATCAACTATAATTTTGAAGAAAAATCGATATTTCCGCCAGGGAAAATCTATCTTTTTTTACAAAAAAATTACTAATCTGCTGAAAAAAATCGATACCAATATGACCTTTTTTCTGGGGAAAAAACGGCAATTTGCCAAAAAAAAAATCAATATTTGAAACCCAGGTATTGTAATAGAAAATCGATAGTTTTGTGGAGAAATCAATTTTTTTCAGCATTAAAATCGGGTTTCCCCCAAAAATCAAAATTTTTCTGAAAAATCCCATAAATTTCAAATTTCCAGCCTCCCACCGAGCCCATGCCTATCCCATCTGACATTCTTCTCAATTGCCGGCACTCAAATCGCCTCTGTCTCCGCCGTGATGCCCTTCTTCCAGACAATTCCCTCTCTGGATCGTCTTGTCTTCTGTGAAACTCCGCTCGTTGAAAAAACCGAAGAACTTCGTGCTCAGCTCCCTGGAGTTCGTCTCATTCCGCACTGGTTGTGAAGACATTTTTCGGAATTTTTTTCACCTTTTTTTTTGTGATATTTCTTAATTATTACCTGTTCTTCTTATGTATTGTTGTGGACGGAACGTAAACCTGAACTTTATACAGACGTGACCTTTGGGTCATCATGAACTTATCGCGTAAGCGACCTCTCTTTATAATTCATTTACTTCTTACACTTCTTGTAATAAACTACTTCTCTCCTTGTCTCTCGCTCAATACACAACATGTATGTATGATACATTATCGATTTTTGATTTTTTCTATATAAATTTCAGTATTTTCTTTTGGTAAACTCTCCCTTTTGCAAAAAATGGCGAATTTTGCTTAATTTTCGTGCTTTTTCCACAAAAATCATGGAAATCGCTTAACATTTCGCGTTTCTGGTTCCCCGCAAGTGATTTTCCAATTTCGAAATTTTCACATTTTCCAGTCCCCGCTGAAAAAATGCGTATTTTCAGGTTTTCAGATCCCCGAAAATCACTATCCACAAAAATAATCAGAAACGTGGGCGGAGCTTCGCAGGCCACGCCCATGGAAATGTTTCGAAAAAAATCTGTAAGACTCAAAAATTCGGTTTTTCTAATTTCAAATTTTCAAACGGCTTTAAAGGCGCACAGAAATAGGCCATGCCCACAAAATGGGCAATTTTCGTTTCTTCTCAAAAATTTTTAAAAACTTGATTTTCTCCATTTTTCTAGTTTTAAATAGCGACTTTAAAGGCGCATAGAAATAGGCCACGTCCACAAAATATACATTTTCCAAAAAAATTCTGAAAAATTACACAAAATTCGGATCTTCTGATTCTAAAAGTTTGAACAGAGTTCCACAGAAATAGGCCACGCCCACAAAATTAACAATTTTTTTTCTTCACACAATGAGAGAGTGCAAAGAAAGAAGAGAGTACAGACAGAACGTGCAAAGTCGCTCTACGGATGATATGCGGGAAATTCAGAATGTTCATCGATTTGGTTACGACACTGTTCTTTTATTAATTAAATTTTAAAACGCGAAGAAAACCCCATTAACTCAGGATTTTTTTTTACAAAAACGATCAAAGTTTTGGTAGTTGAGTAGTATGCCTCATGACCCAAAAATATTTCCAGTACGTTTTCCATTAAAAGATTTTTCAAAAAAGTTAGTTTCCAGATTATAAACTAACAAATTTTAGGTAATTTTTTAAGCCGCTACATTTTTTCTAAAGAAATTTCATTATGAAATTCGGTGTTATCAGACAATTTCAAAAGTTATAAAGCAATAAAAAGGGGTCACATATATTTTTTTTTTTCGAAGTGGTTAAAATTTACGGGAAAGGTATACTACACAAGTATCAAAATGCCATACTGCTTTTCAATATTGTACTTTGTTTAAGTATCACAAAAGATGTACACTAATGACGAGCTCACGGAATTCATGGATTTCCTAGTGGAACAGACAAAGGATTCCATCTATCCATTGGTGGCAAAAAAAGTATTCAAAAAATTTCCCAATCGTCGTTTGATCCCGGAAGATAAGCGTTACCCAAGGTAAACAGACCTGGACTTGGCTTTTGTCATCAACTTTTTTGTTTAGATTTTGCTCACATTTTGCACCGAAAATGAACGAATTTAATAAGTACAGTATTGAGGAACGAATTCGATTGATGTATGCATTACGTGGAAAAGTTGAAGATGATTTTTTGACAAGGTGGGGAATAGTAATGGTGGTGAGAAAAATGAGGAGAGTGTGACCAAATATTATCGTAAAAAACTATTTTTTTCCAAATTTTATATAATTTTTTAAAATTCGGATACCGTATATTCTCTATTAGTGCGGCACCCCCATCGCTCACCTTTGACGTCATATGTCTTGATTGATTTTGAAGATATTAAGACCTTTTAAAACATTAAGCATAGAAGGAGTTTTAACAAACATTTCCGTAGTTAAAGACTTTTTACCAAAATCAAAGGTGACCGAGATATGAGCTGTCAAAGTTGAGTGGTGGGGTGCCGCACTAATAGAGAATATACGGTACTTTTCAATTTGCATCGAATTCTGAATTACCGCCAAAACTCCTATCGCAGCTTGATCTACAAAAAATGCGGGAATTTGTTCTACAGAAAATACAATTTTAAACTATGCGAAACCAATTTAGAAGTATGTGTCTAAATTCCTGCAATTCTCGGAGATCAGCCCAACATGGGACATTCTGACACCACGTGATTTTTTATTGATTTTTCAGGTTTTTTTTGTGTAATATTACTGGAAATTTTAGTGAGAAATTCAAGATAAATGTAAATTTTTTATTAGAAAGTATGCAAGCAAATCTGTGAAATCAATTTTTTTTCAGGATTGACGTCGCTCTTATTCCGACGCTTATAAAATAATTTACGTTTATCTTGAATTTTCTACTAAATTAGCAGTAAAATTACACAATAAACATGAAAAATTACACGAGGTGTCAGGTTGTCCCATTGCTCCACAGTACATGAAACACGGGGTTCTGGCCTTTCTCATTGAATTTTCGCGCTCCATTGACAATCGCCTGACGGACAACGCGTGGAAAAGTCGTGTACTCCACGCGGACAACAAACTTTAGTTTTACAACTAAAACGAGCCGCGACGCGACGCGACACGCAACGCGCCGTAAATCTACACAAAATCTCTCCGACCCAAAATGGCCTAGTTCGGCAACTTCTGCCATTTCGATTTATGAGGGAAGCCAGAATTCCGTGATGAAAGGCGGGAAAATATTTTTTGAAAATTTGTGACGTCCGTTACAGCGCATTTCGAATGTTTTTTAGAGCGATTTTTCAAATAACTTTAAATTTATTTGAAAAATTATAAAAAATGTCACGAAAATTTGCGCTCAAATTAAAAAATAATTACTCGAAATGCGCATCTTCAAATAATATTTTCCCGCCTTTAGTGTGCGATAGGACAGCCTGAAACCACAAGAAATCAGGCAAAAAAAAAGAATAATCTATCAATAAAAATGAAAATAATGCAAGCGCGTTCCATCAAACATCGAAATATAGGCAAATTGAGAATTTTCCAATTTTCAAAAAAATCATATAAAATTTAGAAAAAAAAAGTTGAATTTTTTACCTTTTCGATATAAAATCTGAAATAAATTACAGAATTCAAGCTCATGGAACTGTTGAGCTCAATGAAAAACATAGAATCTCAAAATTCATCTCGAATGACGGAACATTTTCCTTGGAAGATGATCGTGAACGTTTATCAATAGACACTACAGGACTCGAATTCGTCAGGCTCTTGGACTTCCTTATCGAAAAAACTAGAGATGTCATTGAACCATTGCTGGTGACAAAAAGAATTTTTCAAGAATTTAGCCGACTTGAGCCCGGTCCGAGGCATAAACATCCTGACAAAATGTATAATAGGAAGTGAGATAGGCATACCAATATAGTTTTTGTATTTAAATCATTTTATTTTAGATTTCGCTATAGTTTGGCACCAAATATGAATAAATATAGTGACTACAGTATTGAAGACCGGGTTCGATTATTCTTTGCGTTTGGTGGTGAGATCGAAGACGATTTTCTGAGGACGTAGGTTTTAAAAGATTTTTTAAACAGTGCATGATTTTTTGTGCACATCAAAAATTAAAAAAAAAACGGGTTTTACAAATTTTAAAACAAAATCGATAAATCATGGATTTTCGATATATTTGACCACTTTTTTGTTAAAAGTGGTGTAGTCAAACATTTTCTATTGCCTTATTATATTCAAAATTGTCTCAAACACACAAAATTTCATAATGAAACTTCTTCAAACATCTTTTAAAAAGTCACGGTGGCTCAAAAATGGCTTAAATTGACACCACGTGCCTTTTTGAAAAAGCTCAATAATTAACTAGTATACCCAAAAGTTTCCAGCCGCTTGACAAGTCTGTCAAATTTCACATTTTAACTAATTTTAGGTCATTTTTTGAGCCGCCAAATTTTTTTGGGAAGTTTCATTGTGGAAATTTGATGTTTTCAGACAATTTCGAGTTTAATAAAGTAACAATAGCCCCTTAAACTTCAAAAAACACTATTTTGCAGAATTGAAACCCATGGAACTGTCCAATTGGATGATAAGAGAAGAATCACAAAATATGTCTCCAACGACGGAAATTTCAAATTGGAAGGGATTCGTCGTCATATTATGTCAAAACCAGCTACAGGTCCCGAATACACGAGATTCATGGAGTTTCTTATCGAAACGACTAAAGATGCAGTTGAACCAATGAAGGTGCCCTTAGTATTGAAGGCATTCAAGCGCCAAGAAGGTCGCAAGTTTACAGAAAATGGATATGGTAGCAGGTTAGAAGTACTGTCTTTTGAATTAAAAACATGCTAACAAGGAAAGACTTTATATTCATTAACGGACTTCCATAAACCATAGTACTAGTTCTATTAAAAAGTGTTATTTGTGATCCCTCCGAAACTTTCAGCAGGTTTGGCAGAGCAAGTTGTGTGAAAAATTCCTTGATTCCAAATGCCGTATATTCTCTATTAGCGCTGCATCTCCAGCAGTACTGCAGTCTCTAATAGTGCTGCATTCAAAAAGGGCCTGGAAATTAGTGATACATGCAGCACTAATAGAGAATATACGGTATTTCTTTTGAAATTCCAGCCTCTTTAAAACTCCAACTTGTGAGTTGTTTAAAAAAGTACAAATCTTTAGCTTCAAATTCAGTAGCTCACTTCAATGGTTTTCTAAAGAATTATAAGCTGAAACTTATATATATATATATATCCATTTTTGTATATGTTTTTCATTTTTTCGAACAAATGAAACTATATTATCAACTTAAGAAACAAGTTTTTTGAAACTTTTGAAATGTTATCAAAGGTGGTGTAGGCAAATTTTTTTTATTGCTTGATTAGACTTGAAATTGTCTGAAAACACCGAATTTCATAGAGAAACTTTTTGAAAACTTCTCAAACAAAAAAATATGGCGTCTCAAAAATGACCTAAAATTAGTTAAAAATTTGAATTAGACCAACTTGATTTCGATGGGTCGATGAATCGCCAGATGTGATAAAATTTGGTAACTTCTGGTGGTTCATTAATTTTAAATATACCTAAATCAATTTGAAAACGCGAGAAAATAAAGTTAAATACCCAAAAGTAGAAGGTTACTTTTTTGTGGCCACTTAATTTTTTTGAGAAGTTTTCAAGAAGTTTCATTATGAAATTCGGTGTTTTCACTCAATTTTAAATATAATAAAACAAGAAAAACATTTTGACTACACCAAGTTGCAAATAATTTCTTTTTTGACAATTTCAAACAATTTGAAAATCCTAGATTTCACAAAAAGCTGGCACCAAATATGAGTAAATGGAGCAAATACAGAATCGAAGAGCGCACCCGAATGATGTTTGCAATGAAAGGCAAAGTTGAATCTGATTTTCTTGCTCAGTAAGTGTTGAATTTCCATATTCCATGCACTTGAATGAGTTTTCAGAATTGAAGCATCTGGCAAAGTCCAACTAGATAAAAACCAGCTAATTGTCAAATATACTTCAAATGATGGAGAGATTGAACTGGGAGGAGAGACGAGATTGGTTGAGAAGAAGAAGCGGAAATCTACAAATTACCACAAAATGCACCAAAAAAGACGCAAAATCATTCGGTCTGTCACGGATGAGACGAGTTTGGTTGCGAAATGGAAAAGAAAGTCGGACAGTTACTACGAAATGTACCAAAAGAGACGCAAAATCGGGGAGAAAGAGTTGTCTGACACGGCTGAGGTGGAAGAAGTAGCGCCATACGATGAGGCTCCCAATGAAGATCAAGATACCCAATTAAATCCATTTAATGCAATGAGTAATCTAACGACGAACGGTCCATCATCGAATGCACAGGAGTGGTCTAACGACGAGCCAAAGCAGGAGCCTGTATTCGAGGATATCTTCATTCAAAATCAACACTTTCCTTCAGAAATTGAAGATGTTCCAATTCAAGAAATTCGCCGTATTGAGCCAGACACCAAGCTTGCCTATTTGAACATAGGATCAAGTGTGCAAGGAGCTGTAATTACTGATTCTGGCGAGATCAAGCTTCATAAATTCTTGAATTCGTTAGAACTCATTCTTACTTCTCTCGAATCAGATACTCTAGATGATTTGTTAAACGATATTGAAGGGATTCGTGTTCGAATAAATGATGAGGTAGCTAGAACTTCAAATGTTGAAATAAATTCAGGACTTTTTTCAGATTCTTCCACCAGAGCTAGTGATCACTGCCTTGCAGACGTTCTTATTGGGAATCACTCGCAAGTCTCGATCCGCAGCGTCAGCAGAAAACAAATCATCACACGAGTGTCTGAGAATCTTCAAATATTCATTGCTTTGGCTCAGAAGCCCTTTGCTTTGGGAGATACAACAGAGGGTTGCGGAAGAAATTGAGAGTCACGTTATAGGAGAAAAGGTATGTTTCATTGAACATGTTGGTCTAGGGCTTTCATGTAGGCGTTAAACGCCTGCCTGCCTCACCTTCGTCTCAACCCGCGCCTTATACTTTTGATTATATCGAATTGATAAAATTGATAAAAGAAAATTAAACTTTTGTAAATTCACGTCAAAATACAAAAAAAAGGCAAAAGACCGAGGGGCAGGAATCAGGCTCTAAAACCGTGGAAGCCCTACGTTAGTCAAATAAACCCTAATTTATTTTCAGATTATCCTAGTCGCCGATGTTCAGCAAGGTATTCGGAACATTCTCTTTGCGGTTTCCAGCTAATTAACTTGAAACTTTTCATAAATATCTTATTTATTTTTTACATGAATAATCTTGCTCTACTTCACGAACTTCTATCTTGCACAAAAAATCAATAATTTAATCTTCTAGAAACTAGAAAGTATTCGTATCATTCATTCTTAAAATAAGTGTAGCTACACTTATTTTACATGTATTTAGTAATATATTATCGAAAAACACGATCTCACAATTTTCTCATAATTTATTTTTGATCTACCTTGTTGACTAGACTCCCTTCGACTAAAACAGCCACAACAAAATAACAACGACACCAAGATTGGGGCACACAAGATTGGGGCAAACAGGTAGATCAAAAATTAATTATGAGAAATTTGTGCGATCGTATTTTTTCGATAATATTGTTTTTGAGTCCAGGTCACAAAACGGTGCAGAATGAGATAGTGCAAAGAAAGAAGAGAGTACAGACAGAACGTGCAAAGACGCTCTACGGATGATATGCGGGAAATTCAGAATGTTCATCGATTCGGTTACGACAGGGTTCCTTTATTAATACCCAAAAAAGCCCATAACCTCAGAATTTTTTCTTTTTTTTTACAAAAATGATCAAAGTTTCGGTACTTGTGTAGTATACCTGCCTAAAAATTATTTTCCCGTACATTTTCCATTAAAGGTGATGTAGTCGAGTTTTTTATTATTAGACTTGAAATTGTCTGAAAACACTGAATTTCATAATGAAACTTCTAAAAAACTCCATCGAATGGATCACCAGATTTAGAAAAATTTGGTAGCTTCTGGTCCTCCATCAACCGTAAATGTACCTAAATCGAGTTGAAAACGTAAGATAATTAACTTGTAACCCAAAATTAGACAGTGATTTCCAAATATTATCAAAAAAAAAATACGATCGCACAATTTTCTCATAATTTATTTTTGGTCTACTTAGTCATTATTTTTAGCAGTTTCTGTGTGAAATTCGTGTAGATCACATGTAGTTCACAAAAGATTTATCACTTAAATCGTATTTCTGTTGCTTTTTTATTGTGATCTACAAATTCATTGCGATCTACGCGTGATCTACACGAAGTAAACTTCTAAAAATGATAACTAAACGAGCGACGTGGAAAAACAAACACACTGCATCCAAATTTCTTTCTTTTATGTGCTTTTTCTAACTTTTATGTGCTTTGTTTAAGTATCACAAAAGATGTACAATGATGACGAGCTCACGGAATTCATGGATTTCTTAGTGGAACAGACAAAGGATTCGATTTACCCAATGGTGGCGGCAAAAGTATTCAAACAATTCCCCAATCGTCGTTTGATCCCAAAAGATAAGCGTTATCAAAGGTAAAAAGACCTGGACTTCGCTTTGTTCACCAATATTCTGTTCAGATTTGTCTTACAACTTGCACCAAAAATGAACGATTGGAATAACTACAGTATTGAGGCACGAATTCGATTGATGTATGCGCTGCGTGGAAAAGTTGAAGATGATTTTTTGGCAAGGTGGGAATGACACCACTTTTCAAGATTAAATCTGAAAAAGGCGTCCGCGGCCAACGGAAAGTACCGGCAATTTCGGAAATTTTGAATTCTAATTACATATTGAAATAAAAAAAAAACTTTCACGTTGATTTTTAGTATTCGGTTAGTCATTCGGCTAGACAGAAGTTCCTTCATTCAATTTTTCATCTAAAATTGATATAAGGATGTAGAAAAAGGTGTGTTCTATCCGAACGTAACATTTCACACTTTTAGCACTTTTGTGGAAAACGGCAACTTTCAGGCACTATACGAAATTTTTTTGAAGCTTTTCAACCAAAATAATTGTTATTTTCAGATAGAAGGAATCTTTTTCTACATTCATATATCAGCTTTGTTTGAAAGAAGTTAGTTTATCTTGTTGAAATATGAAGTTTTGTGCGTTTGCCGAAAAAAAAATCGACGCCCATCCCTGATCATAACTTCAATGATTAAACCATTTTGAGCATGAAAAGAGCAAATTGTTCAGTACAATTCATGTTTAGGCTCTGAAATCTACAAAAAGTATCTAATATACATTACCGAAAAATTCCGGAAATCAATTGCCGCACTCCCCTGATCTGAATAATTTGCAGAATTGAAGCTCATGGAACTGTTCAGCTCAATGAAAAACAAAGAATCTCCAAATTTACAGCGAATGACGGAACATTTTTTTTGGAAGATGATCGTAAACGTTTATCACTAGACGCTACAAGACTCGAATTCGTCAAGCTCATGGGCTTTCTCATTGAAAAAACCAAAGATGCCGTTGAACCATTGCCGAACACAAAACTAATTTTTCAGGAGTTTAGCCAAATTGAACCTGTTAAGAAGCCTAATGATACTGACATAATGTATAAGTGAGATGAGCATTCCATGTTTTCTTTACACAAATTTAATTCAGATTTCGCAGTAGTTTGGCCCCATATATGGACAAATGGAATGACTACAGTATTGAAGACCGAGTTCGATTAATGTTCGCGTTGGGTGGAAAGATTAAAGACGGTTTTCTGAGGACGTGGGTATCAAAATATTTTTTTAGTTTTAAATATACCTAATTTTTTGTGCGCATCAAACAAATTCCATTAGAAAAATATGTACGTTAATTTTCAGTTTAAAGGGGCTATTCATGTGAAAGAAGTGTGCATGCGTTTGTTTTTTGTCTAAATATAAGCCTAAGTTTAGGCCTAAGCCTCAGTCAAAGCCTAAAGTCTATTCTTTGTTTAAGATTAAAAACAGTAATTTGCAGAATCGAAACTCATGGAACTCTCCAACTGGACGATAAGAGAAGAATCACAAAATATGTCTCCAACGACGGAAATTTCAAATTGGAAGGAATTCGTCGTAATGTTCACAAAAAGGAAGCTACAGGTCCTGAATACACGAGATTCATGGACTTTCTTATTAAAACGACTAAAGAAGCAGTTGAACCAATGAGAGTCTGGTTAGTTCACAATGAATTTAAGCGCCAAGAGGGTCGAAAGTTTTCTAAAAGTGGATATGCTAAGAGGTGAGGATCTTTCAAGTTATAAACATCCTGAAAAGTTTCTAGATTTCACAAAAAGTTGGCACCAAACATGAGTAAATGGACCAACTACAAAATCGAAGAGCGCACCCGAATGATGTTTGCAATGAAAGGCAAAGTTGAATCTGATTTTCTTGCTCAGTAAGGACATTCTTGAATTTCAACAACTCCATAATCAGTTTTTAGAATTGAAGAATCTGGCAAGGTTCAACTAGATGAAAACCACCTAATTGTCAAATATACTTCAAAAAATAGAAAGATTAAACTGGGAGGAGAGACGAGATTGGTTGAGAAGAAGAAGCGGAAATCTACAAATTACCACAAAATGCACCAAAAAAGACGCAAAATCATTCGGTCTGTCACGGATGAGACGAGTTTGGTTGCGAAATGGAAAAGAAAGTCGGACAGTTACTACGAAATGTACCAAAAGAGACGCAAAATCGGGGAGAAAGAGTTGTCTGACACGGCTGAGGTGGAAGAAGTAGCGCCATACGATTCGGACTATGGCAATGTCTACGTGGAGAATTTAGAGGCTGAAGATCAAGACACTCAACTAAATCCTTTCAATGCAATGAGTGATCTAACGACGGACGGTCCATCATCGAATGCACATGATCTAACAATGTGGCCTAACGATGACCCGAAGCAAGAGCCTGTCTTTGAGAATATCTTCATACAAAATCAATACTTTCCTCCAGAAATTGAAGAGGTTCCAAATCAAGGAGTTTACCATGTTGAGCCAGAAACAAAGCTTTCTTATATTAACACTAATCCAGGATCAAGTGTCACTGAATCTGGCGGGATTAAGCTTCATAAATTCTTGAATTTGTTAGAACTCATTCTTACTTCTCTCGAATCAGATACTCTAGATGATTTGTTAAACGATATTGAAGGGATTCGTGTTCGAATAAATGATGAGGTAGCTAGAACTTCAAATGTTGAAATAAATTCAGGACTTTTTTCAGATTCTTCCACCAGAGCTAGTGATCACTGCCTTGCAGACGTTCTTATTGGGAATCACTCGCAAGTCTCGATCCGCAGCGTCAGCAGAAAACAAATCATCACACGAGTGTCTGAGAATCTTCAAATATTCATTGCCTTGGCTCAGAAGCCCTTTGCTTTGGGAGCTACAACAGAGGGTTGAGGAAGAAATTGAAAGTCACGTTATCGGAGGGAAGGTATATTTTATTGAAAGGCACCTAAAACTGCCTGACGCTTGCCTTCAACCTACCCGCGTCACGCCGTCCTCTCGCATTATCTCTGAACTATGGCGAGAAGTCAAAGGCTTGGTGGTCGCATAGTGCAAAAGGTGATTCTTTCGACGCACCGCAATCTACATTAGGGGCGGCGCGAGACAGGCGGAGGTCGCCGCAAGGCCGGTGCGTTGGGCGTTTTTGCGCCTGTATGGAAGTCCTAATCAAAACCAAATCTAATTTCAGATTATCCTAGTCGCCGATGTTCAGCAAGGTATTCGGAACATTCTCTTCGCGGTGTCCAACTAACTAATCTGAAACATTTCATACTTAAGTTTCATACTTATCGTATTTATTTTTTGCATAAATGTACTTGCTGTGTTTCTTGAACTTCAATCTTGCACAAAAAATCAATGATTTTATACTGAAAACATCTAGCAAATAAGCATTCATTCATAAAATAAGTTAGAATCTGATAAAAACCAACAATTAAATTAAAAGAAAACCCATGATTTGTAAAGCTGTACCCGCGCCTTTAAAGTGGCAACCGAACAATTTCGATTAAAAAAAATCAATAATGATGAATATACAACTCAGAGCTCAATTTTGTGCTCGAGCTCTCCAAAAATCTCATCTTCCTCCTCTTCTTCGTCTTCTACTCCAGACGATTTGAGCAATTCCGCCACGTCATCCTGTTGCTCGAGCTTATGGTAATCGGAAAGAGCCGGCGGAGCCACAGGGAACAGCGAGTAAACGACCACTGATGACGTCACAAGTGTCACTCCGTACACCAAATAGACGGTTAGGATACGTTCGCCGAGGCAGATTGAGACAAGTGATGTTAGGCCTGAAATTGGGAATAATGCAAGTGCGCTCCAGAGAGAAAATTCCGAAAATCGTTAATTTTAGCAATGGAGCGCACTTGAATCACGACAGAATTTGAAAAATCTATTTTATACACCTTTTTCTCTTGGAAATAATCGATATCGATAGTTTTCGCAGTAGGGCGCATTTGCAGAAGACTAATCAATATATTTCTTGGAAAATGCGCTTTTCTCCGATTTTTTTGAGAAAAATTCAAATTTCGATTGTTTTGAAACGCGCTCTATTGCGAAAATTTCAAAAACCCCGCGGAAAATATGTTTTGACTCAAAAAATCTATAAATTCGCGTTGGAGCGCATTTTCACACTTACCTATCGCAATTGACTGACAATATGTTTTCATGACATTATCCGCGTACTTCATGACCAACGAAATACACAATCCGCCGACCGAGTTGAGAATTGTCACCAGCCAAACCATATTTGACCACCCTTCAAACATTCGGCCTGAAAATATAACAAATTTTCAAAAATCGAGGCATTTCAAGTGCGCTCCACTGACAAAACTAGAGAAAACATTGATAAAAACTCTTTAATATTCGATTTTTCGTTAAAATCATCGATAGAGCGCGCTTTCATTTAGATTTCAATAAATTTAACCCAATTTGAGCGGGAATCAATAATTTACCATTAGAGCGTACTTGCACCTTACCTCCAAAAACCGCCTCTCCGTCAGTAGTGATCATCGTAATCCCGGCAAAGAAGAGCGTCAAAATCGATAGTCGAATATTTTGAATCCACACGTCGGCCGACGAATTTTTGAGCATTTTCTCAAAGTATACACCTAAAAGCTCACAGAATTTTGAAATGTTATCTCATTAGAGCGCACTTACCGGCAAACGCACTCGTCCAGCACATCCCAACCACCGCGGAGACACCGATCCAGAAATTTCCTACGGCCTCCTTGTGACTATTGGTCTTGTCAAGCTGGAAATTCGAAATTTTTTGGAAGAAAGTTCGGTAGAGCAAATTTGCTACCTGTACGATAACGACGCCAAGCAAAGCCATCACCTGGGCTCCCCACTGATACCACGATAGTTTTTTATTTAAAAGGCACACTGACAGGGCGGCTGTGGTGAGAATACGGATTTGGAGGGTTACCTGGAAAAGGGGCATTTATCGATTTTAAAGGAATTATCGATTTTTCTATGAAAAATCGATATTTCATTGAAAATTGGAGAAATATCGATCTGCTGAGAAAAATTTTCCATTTTCGTTGAAAAAATATTGAAAAAACCATCGAAATTTTCGGTAAGATTATCGAAATTTTAAATGAGGAGAATCGATTTTCCGCAAATTGTCTTCTTTTTATAAAAAAAAGTTTTTCATCAAATTATCGCTTTTTCATTGAAAATATAAATATTTCAGTTTTCTTTGCAGACTATCTATTTTTGTATGGAAATATCGATTTTTTGACCGAATTTCTCCAATTTTTCTTTTGAATTTCAGGAACCTTACCGAGTAAGTAGTCGGATCCACGTTCGCCAACGCAATATAATATAAATTATTTTGAATTGCATATACAACTGCCGGAACTGCAACTTTCATGGTTTCCAGTCGATTCTGCCAGATTGTTTTGTGCAGTTCGTGGCAGGTCCTGGAAAATTTGTGTTTGTCTTTCTTTCAGGAAAAAAATAGATTTACTTTTTGATACTACCGGATTTAAATAATGTGATTATTAAACAAAATCCTAATTTTAAAACTTCCATCATGAAAACTGAAGTTGTCGGGAGGAAGTGCGTCTGAAAAATAGGTTGTATTAGTTTTAATTAAAGTTTTGCAACTCTGAAACGGAATATGAGATATCTATCCTTTTGTTACCTCAAAATGTTCAAACCTGTGCTTTTAAAGTTAGGGTTGTCGTCCCACTTTTGTCTTCCATTATTCAAACGCTTGTAACTCTGTGGCTTTCAAATTTATCAAAAAGTTGTCAACTGACAAAATGTTGCCTATACAATTTGCTACAACTTACATATTAAAATTTTTTAAATATCTCACATCATTTTCAGCTAGTTACAGCCAGTTGTACTCACCTTATTAGCTATCCTAACCAGAAAGGGCATGGCTGTAGAGTGTGCCGTCACCGCAATCATTGATATTAGTTGAACTGAGCATATTACACGAATTATCTAAAAATGTACAATTTGGTGCTAAAATATTGCTAAAAATCAAACATAACTTTTTGAAAATTATTTAAAAATTTGAATTAAAAAACAACTTTTTTTTCAGAAATTTTTTTCCAGAATTTTTTTTCCAAAAATTTCCAACACTTTATCTAATCCAATTTTCAACTGTTTATTAATAATTTCCATACAAAAACCCCCAAAAAACAGAAAAATCACCGTAATCTTCTGCAACTCATTCTGCCTCTCCATGCTGCTCATTTGATAGAAAATCAGACATTTTCGAAATGAGATTTGCATTTTTTCCACGTTATTTAATTTTTTTGATCAGAAAAAATAAAATAAAAAGCGCACGCCACGTGGAAAAAAGTAGCCTCTCTATGCGCTGAACAAATACTATGGGGACGCGTCGCGGAAATTTTTTTTCTCTTTTTTCGAAATTTTTTTTGGTGTTGTCAATGGAAATTTCGAGAGAGTAGAGGGCAGATATTTAGACAATGTTAGAAATAAAAAAATGTGAAGTTTGGAATCGAATTTGTACTGCAGAAAATTTAGGTCAAGTACGGCATTTATGGCTTATTCAAAAAGAAAAAGGGAGGGGGAGGTAGTTCACTAATTTACCATTGCGCGTATCTTTGTGAAAATTGGTTTTACTAAAAAGTTGTCAACAAACAAAATGTAGGACATTTTGTGCTAAACATTTTGTTAGTTGACAACTTTTTGATAACTTTATTCGGTGCAAAGTTATAGGACTTTGAATTTTTGCCTGCTACAGAATAAAAAAAAAGGTTTTTTTTTCAAGCTTTCATATCTCTGCGAGTTTAATAGATATCAAAGAGCTGTAAACTGACAAAGTGTAGGAAACTTTGTGCTTATCAGTTTGTTAGTTGGCAACTTTTTGATAACTTTACTCATTCCCAAGTTATGGGGGTTCGAAGTAGCGCCGCCATGTAGCATAGAGACGCAGGGCGTCTCGCCGTCTGCGTCTCGCTTCGCCCCGTTTTCTCTCGCTGCCAACAGCATAAACATTAATAATTGGAACATATAAAAAAAACAGGAGCTTTATTTGATTTTATTTGAATTTTTCAGTAGTCAAATATTTGAACTTATAAAATAATTTTCTGAGCAAAAAAAATCTTTTATTTATTTTTTTCTCCCCGCTAAAACTATTCACAAAACCCCAAACTGTCTACTAATAAAGCAAGCTGTTCAAACATTTAATTTAAAAGAAAAAATTGTTTCAACATTTTTCATTAATCACAGAAATTTCAACAAAAAAAAACTCACCGGGTTCGAACTCTGCTCATTTTCCCGATCAATTTCAATACCATGCCCAACTTTTTGTCGTTTAACCGTTAGTGTCATGGTGCACCCTGCAAAATATGAGAAATAAATTTTTCGAAGCAATTTAGAAATAGAGACGAAGCGCGAAAAATTGAAAAAAAGCTTTTTAGACATTAAAAAAAAATTTCAAATTGAAAAAAGTTTCAAATTTTAGTGTTGTAGAAATTTTTTAATTGCTTTATTAAACTCGATATTCTCTGAAAACTTCAAATATCATTTCGAAACTTGCTTAAAACATCTCTAAACAAAGCTATGGCGGCTCAAAAAAACCTAAATTAGTTAAAATTAGAAATTTAACCGACTTTTCAAGCAGCTGGAAACTAATTTTTTTTGAAATCATCGTCTAATTTTGGGTATACAATTTAATTATCTTATGTTTTCAAATCGATTTAGGTACATTTAAGGTCGATCCAGATTTAGTAAATTTGGCAATTTCTGGCAAGTCGGTCAAATTTCAAACTTTAACTAATTATAAATAAAAAATTTCTCGACTACACTACCATTTAAAACACAATAAAAAAATTAAAACAAATAAACTTAATTGAAATAATGAGTAAAAAGTATTGTCAAGTTACATTTTATTACCAAAACTTTTTTTAATTAAAAATGTTTAACACCATTTTTGTGGATTTATTTAACATTAATAATTCACTAATTTGAAGTATTGAGCAAAATGTTGAGCCAAAACCTATCTTTTTAAAAATTAATTTCGAAATTTCAAAAAAAAAATCCAAAAATTGTGGGTAGCTCTCTAGCATCAAGCTATGCATAGAAAGCATGCGATAAACTTTAATCTCAAGAAAAAAAATTATGCCACGTAAAAATATTTCATTTGCAAAAGGTGAATATAAAAGAACATAATACCTGTTTCCTTGTGCACACACAATAGTACACAGTATGCTCACACAGAGAGAGAGAGGATTAGAGAAAAAAAGAAAAGATAACAAAAAAGGTGAGAAAGTGAGAGAGACGCAGACAACGAGAGATTGAGGGAAAAACTGTATCAAAGGCGTGAAGCCAAAAATGGGAGGTGTTGCTGAACTTTTGGAGGCGGGTGAGAGAGAGAGACGCAGAGAAAAAAAATAGACAAAATATGGCGGATTTACTATATGCCACGAGGCCTTAGTTCATTTTGGTCGGAGTTGTTTTTTGTTTCAAAAAAACATAGAGCCAAGATATGGGCGGAGCCAAATACAATGTTTTTTTTTAAGTTGCAATTTTAATATAAGGCCAAAATTAAAAAATTATTTAAAGAAAGCAAATGGTAAATTAATAAAATTAAAACTTAAAATAATTTTGCATCAATTTTTATTTTGAAAAAAAATTTAAATTCGAAAATTTGAACGTCGCGGCAATTTTTTTTTGCAAAAAATTAAGTACAATTTTAATTTTCCGGCAAACTACTTTGTAAATGAAATTTTAATTTATCGTTAGAAAAATTTTTTTACTAGATATTCTGAACTAAACACACCATAAAAATTGTTCATGATTTTTTGCAAAAAAAAACCCAAATAAAACTATAAAACATGTACGGAAAACCTACAAAAACCTATAAAATACAGAAAAGTATGGGGATAAAAATTGAAAACATATACATAACTATAAAAGCAACGGAAAAATCAAAAGAATAATATCACCTAGCAACCGGAGCCAGGGGGATAAAGCCGGAGGAAAATTAGACGAAACGGATGAAAGGAGAAGCTCTTTGTAGTTTGTGCTCTGATTTGAAAGGTTTTGGTAAAATCAAATTAATGAAAAAACAAATTGAAAATTTATTTTTCGAAATTTTGAAGAAAACAAATTTCAAATTTTTCTAAAATTATTTTTGACATTTTTTTGCAGAATATTTTTCAAATACTTTTTTTATTTGAAATTTTTGTGTACTTTTTTTTTAGTTTTCACTTTTTTCAGTTCAATAAACGAACAAAAAGGTTGGGAGTGGTCAGTGATACCTCAAAAATTTATTTTTTGCCTCATTTTCTGTGTTGAATACAAATAAAATACAGAACATCAAAGAAATAATAAAAATGCTTTAAAAAATTGATAGAAACAGGCAAAAAATAAAAAATACACTGGAAAACAACTATGTTTTCGAAAAATAATTGATTTCTCCGACGTGTCAAAAATTTTAAAAAGTCGTTTAAATACGTTCTAGAAGTTTAAAAATGTGAATAGCTAATCTAAAGAAGTGGGAAAATGGCGAAAATGCATCAAAAGTCCTTAAAATGACCGAAAATTCAGATCGGAGATCAACTTTCGGGATATGCCTGCGTATAGGTTTTTCGAGATGTTCTTTTTTTGAAATAGAAATACGAGAATAGGAGGGAATAAAATAAAACATTCCATAAGGATTTGAAAAATCAAAAATTCGGTTCTCCAATTTTTTTTTGCATTCTCACTTTAAACTTGTGTAACTTTGTAACGATCAGAGCTACCAAAAAAAGTTGGTAGTAAAAATATTTTTTGGAGAAATAAATATTTTTAAAAAAGCTGAAGGAGATGCAGACGAAAAGGCACTCTCTCTCTCTCTCTCTCTCGTCGCACATTTTCTACCGACCAACTTTAAGCCCTTGTATCTCTGCAGCCATTTTAGCTATCAAAAAGATTTAAACTACGAAAATGTGTAGAATTTTATTTTAAACATTTTGTTAGTTGGCAATTTTTTAATAACTCAAATGGCTGCAGAGTTATTGCTGCTAGAAGTGCCATACAACAAAGTTTTTCTGTGAGATAGAGCGCACTTACCTTATTCTTGCATGTTTTTTTTTGCGAAAAAGGTTAATGAGTAAGAAAAAAATTACAAAATTAATCTGGAAATTATAAAATCTCTAAGATCATGTTTAGTTCGAGAAAAGATATCCATCTTCAATCTCCCGTAAAATGGTCGGAAGAGTGCGCCCTTTAACAAGACACACCTCTCATCATCCCTGGAAAAAATCCATGAATTTTAAATAAGAATTTTTTCATTCAAAACAATGCAAAAATATATACTTTTTAAAGAGGAAAAGTGAGATTTGAGCCATTTTCTCTTGAAAATTAAGTTTTTTAAACTAACTTATGTATATTAATCATATCTTCTCAAAAATTGCTGCTATCAAAAACTCATCAACTAACAAAATATAAAGTATAACATTTAAAACATTTTGCTAGTTGGAAGTTTTTTGATAGCTTCCTCAGTTTTTGAGATAAAAGAGTTTGAAGTATAACGCGGTGAGAGGAGAGACACAGACAATGCAGACACTCTCGCCGCCTGCGTCCACCTACTCTCACTTCGACAACTTTAAAATTCGAGTATCTCGGAAACCCTTCGAGATAAGAAAAAGTGGTAAGAGACAAAAATGATCCACATAAAATTTTCTACTGCCTGGTATCAAATTTTGAATTTTTGGCAGAAAAAAACCAAAATTTTGTTCTGACCAAATACCGTTTCAGGGGAATTTTTCATGAGAAAACGGCTGTAATGTAGGAAAAGGTAGAGAGAGGAAAAATAAAAAAAATGTGATATCCCGTAAAAATTTCAGTGGGGAATTTTAATAAAAAAAGAAAAAAAGTTTTCAAAAAATTAGAAGAAAAAAGTTCTCATTCGCTTTTGTCATTTGTCGGCGGGAGTGGAGGACTCTGATCAAACGAAGCCGGTTGCTGGTGTCTCCTGAACATATCCGCACGGAGACGTGGTGATACTGCACGATGTGGGGGCGTTGAAGACGTCTGCTTCGTCGGGATGTTCGGAAGTTCGATGGACGGGATAGTGTCGGCCGCGCGGACTCGGATTGTGCGGCTCTGGAATCAAAAATATGGATTTTTGTTGTAAAACTAATTCCTTTTTATTTTGAATAGAGTTCAAAATAGTTATTTCACCACTGTTCTTTTTTCGAAACTAAAACAATTATATTATTGAAAATTGAGCCAAAATTAAAAATTTCAATTTTTTCTCAGCTCAAAATTTGAATCAAAGTATAATATATTGATGGTTACCTAAATAATTTAATACCTTCAATAGAAAAAAGACTTACATATTCCACAACTCTAATCGGCGAATCAGCTTTTGGGGTCGTCCTATGAATTCCCAGATTTGGTGTGGAAGCTTCTGACCGATCCTCCTGTGATTTCGATTCACTCCGTTCCTCAACCGGTGTAATAGACGGCTGCCAGTCCATCGTTGCACCTTCACCTGATAGACTCGGCGGAGCTGACAGGAGCATGCTATTCACAGCTTCATCCGTTCGTACCTTAATTAACATGTTCTTGATATTAGCTTATATCTTGTTTTTAGGGCTCCCAGCTGAGTTAGGGGCAAAATGCACGCCGACGCCGCTATGTGTGTGAAACGAAGTGTGAAAGGTAGTTATTTGGAAGCGGCCGACACGTTAGGGGTTCCGCGCCGCACTAAGGATGCATGCGGCGTGAGTGACTTCGTTAGACCGGCGCGGCGACCGCTGATGCCGGCGCTAGCGTCGTTGCGGCGACCTCATGGGAGTTATTTAAATTAAAAATCTTTATTAGCTCTACGTAAATTTATAGAAAAATAAAAATAGAAAACTTGTTAGCTGACAACTTTTTGAAAAAGTTATGACCAGCGAGATAAGCGTGATTTTTTATAAGGCATCAAAAGGATTTGGGCCGAACCGGGAATCGAACCCGGGACCTCTCGCACCCGAAGCGAGAATCATACCTCTAGACCATCCGGCCACTAAAACCAACTGCCGTTACTAGTCGCTAAAAAAAACTAGACACCCTGCCCCTCTCCCAGCTGACTCTCGTTTCTCTGTTCCCCCCCGCACAAACCTCATGAGTGTTGGTCACAGCGGCGCCAACAACCATTGTAGTAGTCTTAAGTCGTTTTGAAGAATTCAGTGTAGTTCCGATACGTGTTGGAGTTCTCGAACGACTGGGAACTTTCTCAGGCTGAACATGATCTTCGTAGACTCTGTCGAGGCGATCGTGGCCATGAAGAAGGAGTACTGCTTGTTCGGTACCCACTTTGTCAATGGTATGAATCACTTTTCGGCCGATAGTCTTCCAGTTGTATATTGCTTGCTTTCTCTGACGTGCACGGGTCTTTTTAGTTTGTTTGATAACCATTAGACCGCGAACTTCCATTCCAGATGAGCCTTCCTGTAACGAAAAGTGATTGAGGACAGCCTAGTTTGAACACTTTTTTCAGTTATAAACGTAAAGAAGAAGAAATGAGAAACATTTTCCTAGTCGGCAACGTTTTAATGAAACTAACGACCGCCGAGATATGAGGGTATAAAGTTTGGATGTCGATGCACCATGGTTTGCAACCTAGCTTTAGCAGCTCATATCTGTGCTCATTTTGGCAGCGCCAACAAATTTTAAACCGAAAAATAATAGAAAAAGAAAAACTACACATTTTGTTAGTTGATAACCTTTTTATAACAGTAAGGACAACCGAGATAAAAGCGTAAAACTTTTGGATGTTGATGCACCATGTGTTACAGCCTAGCTTTGAAAGGTCATAACTAGCCGAGTACAGAAAATTAGAAAAGTTTCCAAATACAGACGTGTAGAGAAAAAATTACGCATTTTGACAGTTAGGCAACCAAGATATGAGCTTCTAAAAATTGGGTCAATGCACCATGTTTGCAAGAGAGCTATAGTAGCTCATATCTTGGAGTGTTTAGGTTACTAGTCAATTACCACTATATGACTAACATTTAATTTAACCCCTCACCTGATCCAACCGAATACTATACTCCAACTGACTCGCCGCCAACCGTTCCTTGCCCACCGACCTCTCCAAGACCATCACAATCTGCGCGTACTGCTGTCTCCAGGCTTTCTCGGCTTGTGCGATAACCGTCGTGTACGTGTTACCCATCATGGCGATGAGAATGTTGATCATCATAATTGGCATAACGAACATGTAAAGCACGAATAGCGTCTTGGTGAGAGCCTGGTAGTTGGCGCACGAGAATTCTTCGTACTGAAAGGGAACTATAATGGGCACAAACTCATGATACTAATTTTGTGTAGTTTGTAGTCTATGAGGTCATGAGAAAGAGTTAAATACGATATCAATAAGTCTTCAGTAAACTGTATAGCTTTAGAACATCCATTTCTTGAATTTGAGAATACGTTCAACAAATATTTGTCGTAGTCGTGGTAATAATACCTATTACTATCCAAAAGTGTTATAAAGACTAACGTATGAAAACTATAAGTTACTGGGTACGTTAGGCCCCCTAACCTGTGTATTTTGTTTTTTTGTTTTCTTAAAACCGACTGAACATCACCCCTGGCCTAGTTAAAGATGGTCTGTACAATTTAGGGGTGCCTTGTAAGGCCGGAAGTCCCAGGAGTTCTAATTGTTATTTAGGTGTTCCCGAGCATGTTGTAATTGCCATTTTATCAGCTTGACCTTTCACATGGCACAGTAACTTACGTCATAACCACCCATCGAAGCTCGGAACAAAGTAATAAAAGTCTCTGGAAAAGTGTTATAGGTGTAAATTGTGTATCCCGAAATTCGACAGGCATGAGGATTTGTGTCTTCTAGTTTTTGCTTCGCATCCATGTCTTTTCCAACAAAGTAGAATACTGAAAATAAAAAATATTTTAATAGAACCTCCAAGCCCACCTTGCGAGAAGGAAACCAGGAAGATCGCCGAAATAATCGCAAACCGAATCATGTCTCCGGCAATCATACTATAGATCATTTGTACGAAGGGTCCAGTGAGCTTAGCGGAACGGGCGAAGAAGAGCAGAAAGATCCAGGAACCGGGCAGGGCGAACACGAAGAGAGCCTCCTCGATTTCGTGTTTTTTCATCAGACGGAACGGAATACAGAGGAGTAGGAAGAGGTTGGCTATGCAGAATACTGCCTTGGCTGGTGCGGTTTTCAAGTTCCTTAGATAACCCCGCATTCCTTGTGTCCGAATTTCTCCAAGTTGCTGGTAGCCGACGAAAAATATGCAGTTCAAAATTGTTAACAATTCACAGGCGGTACGGATCTGAAATTTGGACGGTTTTTGTTCGTGTGCCTAGTTTCTCTGAATACAAAAAATTACTCACGTAATCATCCCACTGGGGATCTTCCATGTAGAGCCGGGGAAGCTCTGTCGGACGGATGTATACTACGATGGATAGAGTGATGAGTTGAACAATGAGAAGTACCAGACGTTCGATCAGTTTTCTCTGTAAACTTCTTTGATTATTGGGTTATGAACTTACAAAAATCTATTACCTGCGCAAAAGCCTTCCACTTATCAGCCAGCAAACGTTGGATCACCTCACTTCCGATCATGTCCAAATGTTCTGGTGTCGACCCGTTGATTACTGTCATTAGTGCCGAGTCGTAGTCTGGAAATTAAAGGATAAAGTGATTTATAGAATTACTTGTTGACCTTATATAGCTATAACCATTGCGCAGTTATATCAACTTTCAGTAGAACGCGCAAAGGGTGAGCGGAGAGAGAGAGAGAGAGAGAAACAAAATTATTTGATACACGTTGTTCTTGTTCAACAAATTCTGATAGCTCTAGCCGTTGCGGAGATATGACGTTAGAATGCGCCGATGGAAAACGGAAGAGGGAGAGACACATTTTTCAATGTAGTGTATCTGAGCGAATATGGGTGATATCAAAAAATTGTGAACCAGCATTTTGTAGTAAATATTTCGGTGAACATATTGTCAGCTCAAGTTTTTTGATAGTTACTGCCGTTGCAGAGTTAAACTCCAGTCAGGCAGAGCGCGGTGAAAACCAGAGGCGCAGCTACGTAAAGACGCAGAGCGCCTGACAGTCGCGTTATCTGCGACTCCTTATTTTTCTGAACAACATTATATGGTTATTGCTTCTGGAACTCTGATGATTGTGTAAAATGCATCACAAACATTGAAAATTAAGAAAAAAAAACGAAGAAAGAGAAAACTCACTTGTAGACCCGTCCGGCTGAATAGTGTCGAGAGTATTCAGTGGATATGCGGAGCACGTCATATCCGAGAACCTCCAGAACTCCACCTTCATAATCTCCAGCATTTCCTCGAAAATCTGCTTTCTACCCAACTTGGTGGCCAAGGTCAGCGGCGTGAAGCCTGCGTGGTTGACAACATGAGGATCCGCAGGCTTTGCCCAATGACGGACCGCGTAGGAGTACATGGACTAAAGTTTTATACGTGATGCATTTTAATTAAAAGTTTAACTTACGCTACTATAGTTAATAACACACATGTGGAGAATAGTATTTCCAAAAGAGTCCTGGAGATTCGGGTTGGCACCGAATTGAATCAACAAATCGTAGATATCCTTGTTTCCAAAACAAGCGGCAAATGCTAGGGGGTACTCCCCGTAATAGGCATAACCTTGATAGTCAGTAATCTTATTAGTAAGCTTAAAGTCTTCGGGTAGGAAGAAGTTTCCACAGGCGCGGGCATTCACGTCGGCCTTGCTATTCAGAAGCAGGCTTACGGTCTCGTAGTCATCGTGTACAATGGCTAGGTGGAGGGCTGATTGGCCTAAAGATAACACAATGTTTCAGGCCGCTTCAAAACAAGCCGCTTACCAAATTGCTCATCCCCCAAATAAATGTCATTAGCCATCCCAGGGAACCGCTTGAGCAAAATCCTGGCAATTTCGTAGCAAACTTGCTGTTCTCTAGAAGTACACATATTAAAATTTTCTATTTTCTATTGAATTTTTACCTGTTCAACAAAAGATGGATCAAATTTTCGCCTTCCACACCTCTCTTGTTCAGTTTCCAAAGTGCGTAATGCTCCTTGAACCGGCTCTGCTGCATGTCCACGGACTCTTCGCTGAGCCCGAGTTGCACGTTCTGGAAGATTTAGAAGTTTGAGAGTTTCTGTGGAAGTTAATAGGGGGAACATACCACTCCCTTCTTCCATTTGATATAATCACTGTAGGTGACAAGTTTTGGATTCTGGCCCTCATCATAGAGAATTGTGAGGAGTTTCTCTTCTGCAAATTTTAGGACGCCTTCCTCACCATCTCGCTCGTAAATGTTGATCAATTCTCCGCCTGAAATGAATGTTTAAAAAACTATACGTAGATCTTCAGATTTTTGCATTTCGTTAGATAAAAATTATGTTTTTCGTTTGTAGAGTTACGCCTCACCACAGGATCCTGGGTCATGGTTAAAGATCTGGGTAAAGGTGCAAAGCTCAGCACTGAGTAAAGTTAAAAACTTGAAATTTATTAATTAGTAAAATGTTCAGGGTGTTAAAACTTATAATGTGTTAGTTGATCACGTCTTAATACCACCTACTACAACGGAACTATGCGCCTTTAAAGTATGGGCCACATTGTGAACCTTCAGCATTGTTCCCATAAGCCAATTCTCAAACGCTCATAACTCCGCGGTGAGTTGAGTTATCAAAAAATTGGCAGATACCAAAATATTTGAAATTTCAAGATAAATAATTTGTTAGCGCACATTTTTTTTTGATAAAATCTAACACAACGGAGTTATGCGCCTTTAAAGTATGGTACACAAAGTGTTGGCAGTACTCCCTCCATTACCAACATTTTAAAACCGCATAACTCCGTGGTGAGTTGAGTTATCAAAAAATTGGCGACTATCAAAATTTTTTAAATTTTAAAATAAATAACTTGTTAGTTGATTATTTTTTAAAACACCACCCGCTGAAAAGTTATTGGCAACCCCAGGCTTCTTTATCGTCGAACGCTATAAGAGAACTAACAAAATGCTCAAACTTTCAGTTTCTATTAAGAAGACTTGCCTTTCCTGACAGCGACCCACTTGTACAAGTGATTCTTTTCCCTTTCTCTATACAAGTTCGACCATTTCTCATCGGGGTCAAACGCGAGCTTGACTCCCTCGCCACGTGGTTCGGTTTTGTTTCGCGAACTTCCACCGCCCATGTTTGGTTTCTGAAAAAATTGGAAAATTAAAGAGTTGGTGAAAAATTGATAATATAGACAGCGAGAGCCAACTCCGCCTTCTTAGTAATACAAAAGTTATATGAAATTTGGAGGTGAAGAACAAATTTTATACTTTCGAATAATACTATAAATGAGTATGAATATGAAGATAAGAAAATTATATTTTGATCAGAACAAAATCAGAGAGAGAGAAAGAAATTCTGAGAACACGGGAATAATTTCCACCTGCTTTAAAGGATCATGTCATACTTTTTGGGTCCCACAATTTGGCTAGCGGAAGTGTGTGTGTGTAGTAATGGAAGTGAAAAAGCGTATATTTTCGCAATTGACGACGTGGATTAGTCACACCCCATGAGACACACCTTCAGGCGGCGCCGAGCAAGATGGAAGGAAACGGGTTGAGTTAAGACAATAAATTGAACTTTTTGCTTCAACTCTAAAGCACAGTCCGGATGAACATAAAAGGTAAACAACTAGTTTTTAGTACATGAAATAATTTTACGATATTCAAAATTTTGAAAATTTCGTTAATTTTCTCAAAGCATTCTTGCAGCGGTAAGTGTGATCAAGCAGTTGTGTGCTTACACATTATTTATCTCAAAATTTTAAACATTTTGTTAGTTGCCAACTTTTTGACAACTCAACTCACAGAATATTGGGTGAAGAAGGAAGCGCTGCTCACTCACTTTGTGTCCCATACTTTAAAGGCGCATAACTCCTTTGCGGTAGGTGTTATCAAAAAATTGTCAACTAACAAAAAGCTAACCTTCACGTTTAAAACGTGCAATTTTTTTGATAAATTTACTCACAATCAGTGCAGAGTTATAGGTGCTTATGAAGTTAAGGGTAAGGAACGAGTGTCGTCTCTTATAATGTGTCCCAAACTTTAAAAGTGCATAATATTTGGCATTTGGCATTTGGGTCTATACACCAAATGTGCTAAAGTTTTCAAAAAAAATTGTGACTGAACTAATAAACACGTCAATTAATTCTAGAATGTCCATTAATCAATATTATGTATACAAAAATTTGCAAAAAAAACTATTAAAGTCTATAAGACTACAACTCAAAGCAATACTATATTTCATAAGAGCAACCCCACTTAAATCAATAATCTTAGTGACCTGACAAGACCTGCTCTGAAAATTGATTGAAAGCAAGTGCAGTGAGAGTGCTAGAGCATGTTCTAGTTCTGAGAATTTTGAAAAAGAAAAAAACGTGAGTGGAGAATTTTATTGATTAGTTGGATACATTTCGAGATACAAGTCCAATTTGAAACTTATCTAAAGAATAAAAATGTTGAAATATTTTGTAGCCGGATTTATTCCAATAGTTTCCTACTGATATCTCAAATTTTCAGGTAGGCTAATGGAATAATATCTACATTAGTTTTTTGACATGCTGAATCCGTTACCTATATTAATTTTTCACAGGAAAGTTCGGAAATTTTCGAAATCCCACATATGAAATGGGCTCCATTGCTATATTCTAGGTATTGCTTTTTTTGGGTAAAGAAGTGAGAAAATACGATCTCGATAAAAGTTGAATTGCCAGAGTACTGATTCTCAAAAACCTTTTTAAAAAAGGGGCGCTCACTGTTTTTTAGGCTAACTAGCAAGTTTCAAAATATACCTAGTTACCCGTAAAGTACTCCCGCGAGGAATTCAGGTTGCGCAACGTCCTTCTAGTGACTGGGGGCCGTGCGCAACAGATAATCGTACGTTAAATACGATTTCCTCACTTTGTTTGAGTTTTACGAAAAACATCGCGCGGTTTTTGCAGAGTTTCGGTAAGTTTTCAGGGTGACCCATAATAGAGGCTCGGCATTTAAGAAGGCCGCCAGTGGCGTCCACAGTGCCTATCCTTCCTTAAAAAAAACTGCATTTTTGTCAAGAAATCGGGTTCGCGGACGCCTGGGAGCAAGCCTCGACTTTCCTAACAGGCCTAGAGTTAAAATGCCTTAAAATGTGCCTCTAAGGCTGACGGACCCTGAAGGGTTAACTTTAATGTCGATATTATCAGTAAGCATCTCAGTTACTGACAACTCTAAAACCTAGAAACAAGCAGCATGAAAAAAAAACCAAAAGCGTCAGGTGGTTGTTATAGAAAAGTGGAAATGCGATTGGCTTCGGTCTCCTTCTTCTTCCCGACTCTCGGAAAAGCAACACCATCTTGGCTCAAAAACTCACACACACACACTCACATACACTCACACGCAATTGCTCACACTCAGTGCCATGGAGCTCCGTCTTCTGCTCCAGGAGCAATTGTATTTGTGTCTCTCTCCTGCCTTTTTGCCTTCTTATGCTTTCGACGCCGCCGGCCAAGGAGGTGGCGGTGGTAAATTGGAAAATGACATGTGTAAGGGGGAAGGAGAAAAGATTAACACATGTCTTTGTGTATATCAGTGTGGAGAGAAATGGAATGATGTTGGGGAGTTGTGGGAAATTGGACTAAAATTTGATGACGTGGAGAACTCCGGAGTGTGATAGCACGAGGAACCTGGAAAAATGACATATTACCTCTGATAGTCTTGCATGCAAGACAGTCTGAAGGGGTGCAAGACTGATAGAGGAAATACGGGAAAGTAGGGCTGGCATATTTGGTGTCGGCCGACAATTCCAGAGTTTGGCTACTCACTATACTTGATCATATAATTTTATAATGAATGGCCAAACTCGGAAATTGTCGGCCGCCGTGAAAACCAACGCCGGACGTCCAATATGTCAGCCCTACGGTAAAGGTATAGGTAAGTAGGATTTTTCTAGACTGCTGTCTTGCCGCCGTGTTGCCGTGCGAAAAGCAGTTTGTAGGACTAATTATCTGAACTAGTGCTGAATTGTGGATTTTTCCAGATCTGTCTGAAAGATCCCTAAAAAGTTACATAACATACTTTACTATCAAACTTTACCGGACAACTATCCGCGTAGTAGACAAAAGTTCTAAGTTTAGAACTTATAACATTTTTACCTTTAACTAATTTTCTGTATGTCTTAGGATTTTTAATGTTATTTTCTTTATTGATTCGCAAGTAAAAATTGAACAAGAGAGAACTGAGAACTTATTCTCACTAACAGATGTTCAAACTGTACGGACGACAGTATTTTTAGACAGTTTGAAGATTCATAACAGTTGTTAGAAAATTTTTTATGTATACATTTCTTAAATTAGTTTAATTTGATTTTGAATTTGAATGTTTGTGGTTTTCAACAATGTTCACTATTCTGTTCAATTTTAAACACCTCCACTGAACTGTTTCGCAATTTAGAGGATCATCAAAACTCTATTGTAATCATAGATTATAGAATTTTAAGCGTTTCGGATTCGAGAAAACCTGAAAATGAGGAAAATTCCACGAGATAGGTGAGTTAGAATTTCGGTGGTTTTGAACAATTATCGCTGTTTTGTTCAGCTTTAAACACTTCCACTGAATGCTTTAGCAAATTAAAGTATCAACAAAACCCAATTATAATCATACATTAAACAATTTGAAGCGTTCCGAATTTGAGAAAACTAGAAAATTAGGAAAACTCAATGAGATATGTGAGTTTTAATGTCGGTGGTTTTCAACAATTTTCTTTTTTCTGTTCAATTTTAAACACGTCCACTGAATAGTTTGTAAACTTCATTGTTGTTAATTTTAAACAGGTTTCAGCAGAGCAGTATTTTTTGATGATTGTAGCATAAAAAAAATAACCTGAATATTCTTTTTTTGTTGCTAGAAACAATTATTTTATTATGTGACATTTATTGTAATTTTAAACACAAAGATTTTCAGAAAATATTCAACTCATTTGGAAATGTCAAACGAAAGGAAAATAATCCTAAATTTAAAAATTAAAAAAAAAACGTTTTTGTTTTGAAATTTTGAAATTTAGAATTTTTAACCACAAGGTTTTAATAAGTTCTTTTTTTCAGAGGTGCCGGCATTTGCTCCTTTTTCCACGGAGACATCGGGTAGCATTTAATAAAAAATTTTAAGGAGTCCCGGGAACTAAATTGACGCATAATTTCGTCTGCAAGCTCACAGACCCCCGTCACCAGCTCTAAAGGAAGTCTACAGAAAACAGATTGGATCACAAAAAATTTATGCTTGATTACCTGTTTCTCGCTTTTTTCATACACATGTCAATCATTCTATCTTCACGATCTCTGGTTAAGTATTTTCAGGTGATGATTTTTTGTGAAAATTTTCAGTTTATGGTTTTCGGATATTTTCGACGTTTTTTTTACCGCTTTAGAATTATAACACATGATTTCTGTTCTGACATATACGGGGTATGAATGTACTCGGCTAACAAAATTGAGTTTGTTGGATTTATTTTTCAATTTTTTGATTCATAACAACAATATATTTTTGGGTTTTCAGATAATTCTGATAATTCTGATGTTCCCCTAATGATAAAAAAGTAAACAAGCGAATTGAAAAATTTTAATTTGAAACAAATACTGAATTTACTTTAAAAAAAAATTTAATTCTAAATTTATGCAAAAAAAAGTAGTTTTTGTTATTTGATTTACTCCAAAGTTTTTTTTTGAGTTAAAAAATACTTTTAAAAAATTTGTAGTAAAGTAATTTTTTTGACTTTTTCATTTTTGCTCAAATCTTTTTTTTATTGAAAGTGTAAAGTAATTTTTTTTTCAAACATACTGAACTTTTTTTTGTTGAATTAGCACATGGGATGTTTCAATGATCATTTGGATAATAAACGCTTGGATGATTTCCTACGAATTTTTTGTTATATTCCCTTTTTTTTCTAAAGTTTTGAATATTAAGTTTGATGATTTTGTATTTTAAAATGTTAAAAATTTTATAAATTACCGGCAGTTGAAAATTTTTTTAAATAGAGTTTGAAATTCCCGTCAAAATTGATTTTTCACAGGAAACTTGAATTTCTCGCCAAAATATTTTTCACAGGATATTTGAATTTCCAGCCAAAATTTTTCCAGAACATTTGAATTGCCCGTTGAAATTTTTATTTCTGAAAGTATAAGTTTCTCGCCAAATTTTTTTTCACAGGCAACTTGAATTTCCCGCCAATATTTTTTCTCTCAGAAAATTTGAATTTCCCGCCAAAAGTTTTCTCGGTAATTTTGAATTTTTCGCAAAATTCTTATTCCTGAAAATTTAAGTTTCTCGCAAAAAATGTTTTTCATATAACATTTTTCTTGAATAAAGCGTGGAAAAATGTTTTAATTTCTAATCCGGCCCCGCCCATAAACTGGCAATTTTTGTCTGCTTTTTTTCTTCATTTTCAGAGGAAAAGAATCTTTCAGGAATAAGTCAAGTTCCATAGCTCAACCTTATTTTTCTAGTTCTTACCCTTTTTCCTGCCAATCACCAGACTTGGTTATTAGTTTTTTTTTCTTTGGTAGACCTGATCACCGGAAATGTTAACCGCCAAGTGTTGTACCCGGACATTTTACTGATAAATTTGTGGTGTATTTTATAGTTTTTGTTTTTTTGATATGCCTTTCTTAGTAATTTTAGCGAAAAAAAAACAAAAAGGACCATTAAATGGACTGAGCTTGTTTTTAATTTCTGGATTTTAAAATTAAAATTTCCCCCGCTAAACGGCGGAATAAGCGGCTCAATTTCGGAGCATTGTTTTTATGGGTTCAAAAGTATCATTTTCCCTTTTACCCGAGCTTAACCTATATTTTTTTTGAATTATTCACCATATAATTAGTGTTCATAGAAAAATAGATGTGTCTCTAATCAGATTAGAATTCAAAGCTTCTTTAGAAAATGTGAAACGTCTTTTCAATGCAATGTTTATCGGTTTTTTTTCAAGATGTTTTTCTTCGGGTTAGTGATCTTATTGGGTTTTGATTTATTAGTTTTTTTCTTTGTGAAAAATAAAAAAATATTGTACATTTAGCGGCGGTGGGAATTATTTTTCGTGGGTAGATAGGAGGAGGTGGCAGTTGTTTTGATAGGAAGTCGGTGTTCGGAGAAAAAGCAAGTCTTCGAATTAATTGGAATAATATTTTTATTATTATTGTACATGTTTTACAACATGTGGTTAGTTTTGGAAAGTTTTTTAAACGAAAAAGTAATAAAATACGTGTTTTTTTGTGAAAACTTTTTAATTGTTTCTATTTTTCGATATTGAAAAACCAGAAAAATTAGAAGTTGAATTTCCCACTGAAATGTTGAAAAAAATTAAACTCAAATTTTCAACAGAATTTTTTTTAAAAGGGAAATTTCAAAAAAATTTCTTTGAAGTTTCCTAACATTTTAAAAGATAATAAATGTATTTAAATGAGGTTCGATCAAAATTTTTTGTTGAAAAGTTAAACTTTGAATGTCCCGCCAAAATTAAAATTAAAAATTTGAATTTCCAGCTGGAAAAAATGCAAAATTTGAATTTTCTGTAAAAAAATTTAAATTAAAATTTGAAGTTTCCGCTAAAATGTTTTAAAATTTTCAGCTAACTTTTGAGAAATTGAAATGTCAGTAACAATTTTTCAACAATTTTTTAATTTCCAGCAAAATTGAAAACAGATTATTTAAAATTTATTTTTCTGGAAAGTAAAATTTCAATATTTTTTTCAAAATTTTTTTCAACATTTTTACACATATATTTTTAAAAATTGGCAAACCCTGCATAGAGAATACACATCAAAAAGATTACGCAGGTTGTTTTTTTTTTTCCAATATCAATTTTCGCAAATATATACAATTAATTTCTGATTGATACAAAGCATGTATTTATGATTTGATCTTAGGAATTTCGGCCACCTGCAGGAATTAGTGTCTCAGAATTTTGATTAGAACAAGAAACATTTGAAAAGAGAATGTTCTTTGGTAAATTTGGATCACAAGCCCACGCATATTTTTCAGACATTTTCATACTAGTTTTCCCACAGCCAAAATGGACACCTTGCAAAGATATTTTCAATTTTTTTTAATTGATTGCTATCTATTTTGCCATTTTTTGCTTTTGCCCGTCTTCACTGGGCTTTGCTCATTTTGAATTCTGAATTCTTAGCTTCTATGTCGTAATTTTGTACGATCAGAATCCTCAAAATGTTGTACTATTTTTTCGGTACGTTTTAATATCAAAACCACAATTTTTTGTTCTCGATAGTGTACCCACCGTATACTTCTATATACTTCTCCAAATTCTACTGAGGGTTTCTGTTTCGGTTTTTCTTTCGGAGGCATGCTTCATAATTTCATAAGTTTCTCAGTGGATTTTTTAAAAATTTGTTTTAAATAAAATATTCCCACTATAATTTAATTAAAAACTGAAAAAAGACCAACGTATTTTTTTAAAAATTAACATTTGAATTTTTAGCAAACATTATAAAGAAATATATTTTTAATTTATAATTTTCAAAAAATTTCGAAAATTTTTCATTTTAATTCGGGCTAGAGTAAAATGTTTAAATAAATTTAAAACCATTTTTCCACTACTACCTTAATTTTTTAAATATTAAATTTCTCACCGAAATTTAAAAAATGTTAAAAATGCATTTTTCTATCGAAAAATTTGAAAAAAAAAGCTGAAATTCGATTTTTCCGCCAAATATTTAAAAAACATATGCTCCAAAGTTGTTCTTTTTCTGTATTTCTGATCTTCAAAATTTTATAAATTTTTGTACATATATTTTCCCCCTAAATCGTAATATCCCAACTATAATTTTCGTTCTCAAAAAATCGTGCCGGTAGTAGGCAGCCATGTAGGCACGCAGGCAGGCATGCCGAGCCTAAATTCATCAAAATTATCAACATTTTTCAGATTTACCAAAATGTACCTCCTGAACCCCGGCTCTATGTATAAACTAACAGTAATGAATATGACAACAGCTGCAATAGAGCAAACCGATGCAATATTCCGAGCCGCATTGATTTTCGAGTGGATCCTTATCAGTATAGGCTTCGGGGAAACTATGCTTCTTTGGTATTTGCTCCGATATACTAACCAGTACCATCGGAACTTGGCGATGATCGTCGAGCAACTCCCCAATCAATATTTCCCGTCACTACTGGCAAGAATGTACATGATATATAAACAGTTGACGATTTCTAATACAGGTATGGTTTGATAAAAAATTAAAGGAATTTTTCACAAATTTTGGGTATGGGAAAGTTGAAAAATAGCATTTTAATTAGTTGAGAAGAGTTGAAAAATTGGATTTCAAAAAATTGAAAAAAAAATTGAATAATTCTAACTTTCAAACAATTCTAACTTTGTTTACAAACAATTCTAACTTTTCAAACAATTCTAACTTTTTAAATTTAGCAGGTAGCAAAAAGTTGTCTACTAGCACAATGTGAGAAATTTAATTTTCTATGTTTTATCAGTGAACAACTTTTTGATAGCTCACATGTTTCTTGAGATATCTGAGTTTTACAAAAGTAATCTGCTCCAAAATAATTTCGAAAAAAAAATTGAAATATTGAAACTAATTACCTCAAAAACTAGTGTAGTAGGCCTAAATTGTCAACTAATAAATTATATCAAATTGGTTTTCTATATTTTGATAATACTAGTTTTTTGATAGTATCATGTAGTTTTTGGGATAAATTCGAAAAAAAGAGAAAATTTTTTTTGACGTTAAACAATTCTAACTATTTGAATTTTGCAGTCAGCAGAAAATTGTCAATTAATAAAATCTAGCAAATAAAGCTATTTATATTTTATACGTTGACACCTTTTTTATACTTCACACTGTTCTTGAAATACCGGGGTTTTTAGAAGTGTACCCACTTAATAATTATGGTGAGAGACTAAAATATTGAAACTGGATTATCTCAAAAACTAAAATAGATATCAAAAAGTTACTAACTGAATAAATGTAGCAAATTGAATTCTCTATATGTTGTAATTAATAGCACTCTGATATCTTCAATCACAACAAAGTTATGGCAATTAAAAGAACAAATTTCAGCTGATCTAATCGAAGACCAGGGCTTCCTTTTCGCAGTTTGGCTCCGAAATTCTCTACTTTTTGTGGCATTTTATTTTGCTCCGTTTCCAGTTATAGAACGATGTTTTGCAACTTTGTACATGCACGTGAGTGTTTTTTAACCCAAAAAGTGCTCTTATCACCTTTGTTTCAGGACTATGAAACAAATAAACGGCGATGGATATCGTATCTTTTGAGTACAATTTTATACATTTTCGCGATAACCTCCGCGCAATTTTTCATCTTTGGGTCTTCAAATCGCGAAATTCACATTTTTCTGATTACCGGCTTCAATTTGATCGCTTTTGGGGTATATTTTTAACTGCATTTTTTTTGTAAAAAATTGGTGATTTTCAGTTAACATTTGTCATGGAGCGATACAACAAGAAGAGGTACTCGAAATTGCGGAAAAATGTAAATTCCGACTATTCGTTGAGTGTGAGAGCACAATTATCGGAGAATATCAATAGTACTCTGGTGAGTTGTACATAAATTTTTTCCGCCTTGCCTGCCTCGCCTGCCTCCCCCAATTGCCCCCAAATTTGTAAATTTTCCAGCCGTTCAAAGTGATGTGCTTCTCGATCGCCTTTTTTGCCTCGCTGTGCACTTCTATGCTCCACGTGGACGAGTGGACCGAGTCGCAGACGATACGAAATTGGGTTTATATGGCTTTCAATTTTAGCTGCTGGTCGTATGGTACTTTGGTACCATTCTTCATGCTGGCCTACAATCCGCTGTGGCAGAAGGAGTTGAGACGATTGGGAGGAAAGGTAAGTACTGTAGGGGTACTGTAGGGATACTGTTAAGGGTACTATAGTGGTACTGTCGATTTCTCTTGGGGTACTGTCAGAGTCCCGTGATTGTATTGTAGGGGTACTGTTGTGGTTTTGTAGGGGTACTGAAGGGACACTGTCGGGTACTATTGGAGTACATAAGGAGTCCCTTGAAAGTAATGCACGTGTACTGTAGAGATATTGTTGAGGTACTGTAGAGGTACTGTAGGGGTATTGTATGGGTACTGTAGGGGTACTGTAGAAGTACAACAGGGATGATTTACCGCTCTTGTACTGTAAGGTAGCTATAGGGGTACTTTAAGATCCTTGTATTGGTACTAAAGGAGTACTGTAGGTGTACTGTAGCTCTACATAATTTACACTTTTCCAGTTCTGCTGCTGCCTATGCCCGGCCAATCGAATCGGAGCCGACCAGACTGGTCGCAAACGGCCACCCACAAAAGTCAAAGACACTTTTGGCAAGAACTGCAACGTGGAAGACGCGGAGCACACGACAATCTATTTCTCACAGCTCAACGCCGACTGGAATGCTCCCACCGAGCAAAAAAAGCGACGGGAACGGAAAAACGAGAGGTTATCAATTTCCGATGCTCAAGCTCAATCTGTTATCACTTCAAGATCGATATCCAATCATTCTGTTGTTATTTGATTTCTTTTTTTTTGAGATATATAAAACAAAACTTAAAATATCGTTATCAAGAGGTGTATCCAAAGAGTGAGTAATCTTTTGAGCCAATATTTGCTCAGGGCCCGCCGAGGTGTCACTATATTTATGGCCGTTCTTGCAACTGGTTTTGTTTTTTTTTTGAGAAAAAACCGTCTAGGTTCCTAGGTGCGTAGGTACGTAGGTGCCTACATGCCTTCATGCCTACATGCCCACATGCCTACATGCCTACATGCCTACTTGCCAACATGCCTACATGCCCACATGCCTACATGCCTACATGCCTACATGCCTACATGCCTACATGCCTACATGCCTACATGCCTACATGCCTACATGTCTACATGCCTACATGCCTACATGCCTACATGCCTACATGCCTACATGCCTACATGCCTACATGCCTATATGCATACATGTTTGCATTCCTTCATGCCTACATGCCTACATGCCTACATGACCACATGCCTACATGCCTACATGCCTACTTGCCAACATGCCTACATGCCCACATGCCTACATGCCTACATGCCTACATGCCTACATGCCTACATGCCTACATGCCTATATGCATACATGTTTGCATGCCTTCATGCCTACATGCCTACATGCCTTCATTCCTACATGTCTACATGCCTACATGCATACATGTTTGCATGCCTACATGCCTACATGCCTACCCCCGAACTTTGCTCTTTTCTCATCTATTGTGCTCTTTTTTGTGACACACATTTTGGCAGATTCGAGGGGTAGTACTTGTGCAAACACTATCAATATATCAATTACCTATTGGCACTTTGCTCATTGAGCAATCAATTCATTTATTTTAGTTTTGTTGTTCGGTGACACTTTTTTCTTAATTTTTTGAATCTTTTCAGTAGGGCTTCTATGTAAAAACGCCTACCAAAACGCCTGCCGTGCCTTCCTCGCGCCTCCTGTATAGTGTGGCGCGGAACCCAAGAAGTGTCGGCCGCGGCTTGTCGCCATAGTGTAGGCGAGAGACCGGCATGAGGCAGGCATGTTGAAGGCAGGCAACAGGCCCTGAAACCGCGCCTGCCTCCCATGGAAACCCTAATTTTCAGCACGATATTTCAGATGACACGGCCAGATTCTATAGAATTGGATAGTATTTGCGAAGCAGGGGATTCCATGGATGATTTGAGGGTGAGTGAAGCTTTGGCCAGAAAATTCAGAAAAAAAAAGTCACATTTTTAAAATGTTTCAAAATTTACTAATTTCAGGAAATACTATCACATACTGAAACAACTCCAACTCGAACGCTTCCAACGAGATTTGAGAGAATGGCCAGTCAGATGACTTGCCCTGTAATTTCAGAAGAGGCTAGCTTTGGTGGGTTATAACTATTTTTAGATGATAGGTGTGAAAAAGTTGTCAACTGACAAGTTGCAGGAAATTTTGTGGGTAATATTTTGTAAATTTAAAATGTTTTGATTGTGAAAAGAATTCCAAAAAAAGTTTTTTTGGACATAAGGCTTGAAAAACTTTTTAAAAAATATTTCTTAATTTCATCGAAACCTTCCTCAATCAAAGAATATTTTTTGCGTGTTTCATGTTTGGAGTGCTCTTTTCTCTATGCTCGAGGGATCATGTACGACATGATATTTGTGTTGTCTTTCCCCCTCCTTATAATATTGACCATTGAAAAAACAGGTTCTTTTCGTGTGCCAACCGATCTTTCGGCTTCTGCCAAAAAAATGGCCCCTTTACTTGTGTGTCTGCTCCTGTTCAACGGAGTACGTCATTTTTTACACGTATTACTTTTTTTTACCAAAAAAAGTGAAAAACCTCGGAAATTTGAGGTTTTCAAATAAGTTTGGCTGGAATTTAAAATTTTAATTTTAATTTAATTTTTTTTGTTTTAATTCACACAAAAACCCATCCCGGAGGTGCATACTTTCTTTGGTCAACATTCAGTTTTTTTTGTTTCAATTCGTTTCAATTGTGGTATCGTATTGTATATGAAAACATAAGAAACATACACCCTTTTTTTCATTCTTATTGAATTTCAATTTTTGTCCATACAGTTTGGAATGAAAAAACTAACTTTTAAGCAATTGAAAAAAAAACCAAAAATTGTGGAAAAAATTGCATTCAAAAATATATTTTGGCTGAAAGTTTGAATTTTCTGGTTTATAAACCACGAAATTCCCATGTTTTTTTAACAATTTTTTCTTAGCTCGCCTGTTATGATCAGTTGACCGGTGTTATTGACCCCCGCAACCGGGTGCTAAGCTCCGTTCGCACTGACCATTTGCTCTTTCTCAGAAGCTTGCTCCCCCTCCACCGTCCGTGGTAATACCCAATTCACGGTTCCCCTGTATATGAACAATTGAATGCGAATTTATCGACAAAAAGCACATGGAATTATGCTCCTTGTGCTCCGCTCTCCGAGAGGGAAATTTTGGAAAACCGGTGTGCAACCTCCGACCCTCGGCTAGACCTGTCATTTTCTTAGCGGTTTTTTTTGGAAATTTTTGATTGATATGATCTCATTATTTGCGAATTTTTGAGATTTGTGAATTTTTGTAGTTCTAGAAATTTTAATTTTTTTTTTCCGAAAATTTTTTTTGGTTAGAAAACTTTTTTGAATTTTGGATGAAATTTATGTTTTTTTTTATTTCAAAAAATCAAAAATGTTGAGAAAAAAAATTCCCAATTTTTAAATATTTTTCCATGAAAAACTATATTTAAAAAAAAGCCAAATTTTATACAAAAAGTTTAAGCTGTACCCACTTCGGACCACGCCCATACAATTTAAATTTCATGCAAATTAAAAATTCCTAAAAATGTTCAAATTTTTTCAAATTTTTCTTAAGTTTTATCAATTTTTCCAAATTTTCCCTCCTAAAAAATAATTGAAAAATTCAGGTGGTGAACCAGACCGTCCCCTGAGCCGTTGCCTATCTGAAATCCGGCCGGCTCCGCTACCAAATCCACGTCATCAGTCACCCCGCCGCTTCTCCCTTTTCCGAAGGCCGTCGGCTTCTCGGGGTACTGTAGATCGGCGGGCTTCCGGGGAATTTACGACAGCTTGGCTGAAAACCTCGAATTTTGAGTAAGTTTTTTTTCTGATTGTGAGGTGTTGAGTTGGAAAATGGACTGGAACTATCCGAATATTTTTTAATTCCCATCAAAAAATTGGCAAGTTTTTACTAGAATTTTCCTGGAAAACATTTTTGTAAATTTTAATTTTTCAGCTTGCGACAAGGGGTCGAAGAGCCGGAAGAGCAGCAAGAACCAGAAGAAGCTATGGGAGTGCCGACAGTGAGCCTTTTTTTTTTTTGAAAAACGTCCTATCACTTCGAGGAAAAAAATTGCGCTCTTTTTTAAATTTAATATTTTGCATTTTGCCAATTAAAAATTTTTTCAAGAGAAAAAAGAGAAATTCCCAGAAATTCCTAAAAATCTAGATTATCAAAAAAAAATTTCAACTACCAAAGTATTTAAAAATAAATTCTTTCTTTCTGGTTAACATATTTCATTTAATTTCCCCTACCACATAGTTATAACTCAAAAATTAATTTTCCCAGCAAGCCGACCAACTGGACCATGTACGCTTTACGAGCGGTATTGAACGACCAGTTCAGGTAATAAAACGTGCTCTAGAATAAACATAATTTAAAAAAACCGAATTTTTTCAGCTAACAAGAATTGATTCAAACTACTCGATTAGTGAAAACGAGGAGGAAAGCGAAAATGGGTCGACACTGGATATTGACAAGACTCCCGAGTCTGCAGAAACCACTTGGCTTAGGGATAAAAAGGCAAAGTACGTACGTAGGTTTAAAAAACAGTGAAATAATATTTTCGGATAAATTGGCAAAAAAAATGGGGGAAATATTTTATAAAATTTTTGAGAATTAATTTTTAAAATTTCAAAAAACATTTTGAAAGTTGGTGATTGACAAATTTTTCAGCCAATGTTTTGTGTAATAAGTAGTTTTTCAAAAAAGCAAATTTTATAAAACATTATTCAAATTCAACTTGATTGAAAATTGCTCAAAAAAGTTCAAGTAACTACCGAGATATGCCAAGTTTAACAATTTGAGCTCAAAATACCTACTACAGACTTTAAGCGGTTGCCTACAGACAATTTGTACAAAAAATCATTTTAAACATTTTAACAATTTAAAAGTTGCATCTTGTAAACTCGCCAAGTCAAGACAGTTTTAAAAAATAGCTGTAAAAATACCTACACTAAACTTCAAACCTGCATATCTCCGCGGAGCTGGGAGCTACGAAGGATTTGTCCACTGACAAAGTATAGAACATTTGGTGAACAATAATTTGTTAGTTAATAATATTTTCAAAACTTTGAAGCTCATATAATATATGGGAGTTTTAAGTTTTTGACTTTTGTGAAAAACTAGCAGAATTTCGAACAGTTGTATATCCGCGTAAAAATTAGTTATCACAAAAATGTCAACTGAGACCACTGTTCAAATTTCATGCTCTTCCACTTTTTCCGGGTTCAAAATTTAACCAAAATTCTACAGTACTACTAAATACCATCTTGTTCTTCCCTCAATTCTTACGCCCCTACCAATCCTATAATTAGCACTACTTTCAAAGAGAGCGAAGAATATTCAGAAGATGTTCCGCTGATCATTCTTTCTCATTCAACTAATAGTAGTATTTACCAAAATGTCTTTTCAACAAGACATACATCTCACAACTAGACGCAATCCAGTGAAAGCTGAGGCGGCTTCCCCGATGGGAAGAAGCCTCCGCTCACTGTTTCAGTCGGCCATGATGAGACTGTTGTCGGTGGCGGAGAACGCGGGTCCTAGTGCTAGGTTTGTGGTGCTTTTGTCATATCTTCTTGTATATTGGAGTTATAAAAAATTATTAGCTAAGATGATATTGTGCATAAAATGTTCTACTATTTGTCAATTGACAACTTTCTAATAACTTCTCCGCGGAGATGTGCTTCGTTGAAGTTTGGCTTAACTTATATTATTTCAAACATTAATATCTCGTGGAATATTAGAGATATTAAAAATTGTTAAATGTCATAATATTGTTCATAAAATTTGTTGCATGTTGTTAGTGAGCAATTTTTGATAGCTTCTTTCTCCGCGGAGATATGGGTAATAAAGTTGGAAAATAGTTTCTGTTCTTTTTTTTTTTTGGCTTTTGTCTTAATTTTTCAAACCTCCATATCTTATTGAGTATCAAAGTTATCAAAGAAAATTTAATAAACAAAAAATTTCTTATAAAATTGTCTACATTTTGTGAGTTGACAAATTTTCGCTCAATAAAATTTGTAAAGTATTGTTGTTTTTCCAAATTCAACTTTTGAAACTTTTATATCTCCTTCAATATTAAAGTTATTAACAAAATGTCAATTAACAATTTAAAATACATAAAAATTTTCTACATTTTTATAATTTGCAACTTTTTGATAACTATTGTGCCCGCGGAGATATAGGCTTTTAAAGCTGCGGTGCGGGGTGGGGGGGGGGGGGGGGTAGTCATGTTTTGGGGAGTGGTACTGTAGCCTTCGTGGTTTAGAAGTACAACTTTAAGACTGAAAATGAATTTTCACGTTAAAAATAATTAAAAATGGTAAAATTCGAAAGAAACTGGTTTTTTTTTGAAATTTTTTTTTAAATAAAAAACATTTCCAAAAAAAAAATTTTCTTTTGGAAAGTTTTTTCCACTAAATTAACTTTAAAATTCCAAATCTAATTGAATATTTCTAGAACATCACTACTCACAGCATGTACAGTATTCTACGCACTGTTCTTAACCATTTTCTCACTGGTACTCGAGCTGGCTCACTTGCTCAATGATGAGGAATCCCGGAAGCTGAACAAGAAGGATATTGTGAGTTGTAGCCGGAAATATGCCAGAAAACTAGATAATCGGCAATTAGACCCTTTTTGAGGATTTTCGGCAAATTAAAAAAATTTCAAAGTTTTTTTTTTCCATTTTTAGATATTTGGCCTATACATGTATGGCGGGTCTCTGTTGTTCTTTTTCTACATGTACATTGTCCTACTACTCAACCCAAGATGGTATTCAACTATGGAATATTTGAAGGTATGCTTGAATTTTTCCAAGAAATTCATTCGTTACCGTCATATGTATTTAAGGAAAATCCATAACTTTTCATAATTTTAGAAAAAAAATCGAGGAACTCTGGAAAAATGTTCACCCAAAAAATGTTCAACCAATAGTCGTCAAAAAATCAATATTAGAATTCCAAAAATCAATAACTTCCAGAAACTCTTCGGAATCTGCAGAACCAGTCCCAAAGTTGCTCCATCCTCAGACTCCCTCAGCTCAGCTGCGGCGACAGTCCGGAAAGTGACCCACAGTAGTCCGTCGGCGGGCAGTTTATTTCTGAGATTGGGCTCTGTCGGTAAGAATATTTGGTTGGATTTTTTCTAGTTTATCGACTATTTTTGCAGTTTTCGGTGTGACCGGAGTGGTTTACTACGCGTTTCTGGTATTTCTCTGTGAGCTCGACCCGAATTGCTCAGCGCTGTCCACCTCGTTGGATGTCTGCGCGATTCTGTTCATTTTCATCCAAATGCACTTTATTTTTTGCAATTGGAAATTATCGATTACCGGGTCACATATGGTGGCGAGGGTTGGTACCATGCATTTAGTCGCGGCAAACTTATGGACATGGATTCGTTATGTTCTTATGGAGGAGGGCGTCATGGAGAAGGAAATTAGGTTAGTTCTGAAAATTGCCTATTTTTGTTCGTTTTTTGCCATTTTTTGCCAGTTTTGCCTGATTGAGCCCCTCCAAAGCGCTTTACTAATATTTTGGCTGTTTTAGACAAAATTCTGCCAAATTTTACCCCGACTGTCTAATTTTTACCTTTTTGCCCACTTTTGGCCGGTGAAGGTATCGTCAATTTTTGCCCAATTTGTGCCCGAAAGTCCAATTTTTCTTTTTTTTTTTGCCCGTTTTTTTGGCCGATATATTGGGTTTTTCCCGTTTTGACCAATTTCTGACCGATTTTTTTCCGATGCTCTAATTATTTCTTTTTTGACGGTTTTTCGGTTTCCCCCGTTTTAGTTCATTTCCTATCCGATTTTTCTTTGTTTTTGACCAGTTTCTGCCCAATTTTTGCTCTCATTTCTGTCCAATTGTCCAATTTCTGCCCATATTTAATCATTTTCAGAGAAGTGTTCAACCACCGCCCGCCGGGCCATAACTATATGCGGAGCAACTCCTCCGACTCGTCGTCCTCCGCCGAAAACTCAATGGAGCAATTTTTGGGAGACGGCTCACATGAAGATGAGCATTTTGAGAAGAAAATTATGCCTGGCAGTTGTCAAGCTGTTGAGTGTATTTTGGGTGAGTTTTTTTTGAGAACTCCAAAAATAATTTTATTGGAAATTCGAACAAATTTGTTTTTAATTTCAAATCATCAATTTTTCAGGAAGTATGTCAGAAATAATGTTCACCTCAATTGTCGAGTACTCCTTAATAGCCGCGGCGGTCATGTACATTGTCTGGAGGAATATTGGTGAGAACCTAACAAGAGAAAATTTCAATATCTTCGAGAAAATTTGAGATTTCAAAAACTTGTTAACTAACATTTTCTAAACTACATTTTGTTAGTTGACAACTTTTTGATAGCTATTCTAGCTGATAAGTTATATCAGTTTTACTTACATTTCACGATTTTATATTTTTGTAGGCCGCCAAGACCAGGGCTCCACCTATGTTAAGCGAAAGCACCAAATCCGTGTAGATTGCTCCAAAACTACTACTGGACTATTTCTGGGTCTAGCTTTCTTGGCAGTAACATTCACTTCAATGGTGGTTTATTATGGATTCACTATGATGAATAAGTCACAGAGCGCGGCGTTCGTCTACGCGTTTACTGACATGTTTCAGGTAAGAGGGTGTAACTTGGGAACTAGATGGGCTAGGGGAAAATTGTTGACTGATAAAATGTGTAACACTTTATGATAAATAAATTGATAGTTGACAACTTTTTGATAGCTATTACAGTAAAGGAGATATATCAGTTTTTTTTCCAAAGGTGGCGCCGTTTGAAATTTTGTTATTACTTTGACCTAGCATAACTCTGCTCATTTCAGCTTTCTTATAATTTTGCCAACAAGATATTTAAAATTTAATTTTACACATTTCACAAGTTGACAGCTTCTTTCTAACTCTCACCATTCAAAAGTTATGCGACTTTCTAATTTTTTAAATAATTTTTCCAGTACGTCCTCTCAACAATCGGAGTTCTCACCGCTATCTATCAAATGCGAGCTCTCAAATATTTCAATAAAAAGACGAAATTACAAAATTCGGATCAAGAACTGTTGGATCAAATTTTGCTTTCAATTGGTTTAGTCGGAGAGCTAATTTATTCCGTAGCTGGACTCGTCGGGCTCACCGGAGAGAAGCAGTGGACCAATTTTTCATTTATCTTGCTTTTTGTGCATATTTTTAGGCTTATTCAGGTGTGTTTATGGGCTTGTTGTAATAATGCAATAGAAAAAAGTTTAAAATGAATTGAAAATTGAAAAAAATCATTTGAAAAATCATTATTGGAAAACAATTTCCAATTTTTTTAAAAATTTCAATATTTCCTTTAAAATTTAAAAATTCAAACAAGAAAATTATTTACCGATGACTTCGAATTTTTGGTTACGGTACTCGGTGTTTGCGTACTCCCCGAGCTACCGTACTCCCCCGCGAAATTCAAATTTAAAGCCAAACCTCGAGAAAAAAGGATTTTAAGAGTTTTTAAGAGAGAAATTATTATTTTGAAAATTTGGTAAATAGTATTTAGAAAGCAAATTTTAAAACAAATTTTGGAAAAACATTCCAGTTTGTTTAAATAAAATTTTTCAATTCAGAATTTCCTTTGAAATTTAAATATCAAACTCAAAAATTTTGAACTCAATTTATGACTTCCAAATCTAGATGTGAAAATTACCGGTAAATTTAAAATTTTGGCTGCTGTACTCGGTGTTTGCGTACGATTCAAGAGTGAAATTGCATGGAGAATTCAAATTTTTACATAAAAATCTTCTAAAATGATTTTCAGGTTGGCACCCAAACGTTCCTATTACACGTGGCAAGAAGTGTCCGAATGGGATGTGAGCATCGAGAGGCTCAACCTGGAAAGCAGGCGATTACGTTTTTGCTCACTGCGAATTTAGCCATATTTTTCATGAATTTATTTGAAAGTGAAAAAGCGGGAGTTTCTGAGATGATCATTGGTGAGTGGTTTTGAAGTATTTTTTAAAATTTAATTTTTTTTAAAATTGAAATTAAATTAATTTTTTTTTCAAAAATTTTAAAAATGCTATAACTTTTTAACAAATAATGATATTAAAAAATTGAAAAAATGATAATCTGTAGCAAATTTAATTTTCTACAATTTACTAGTTAAAAATTTTTTAATAGCGTTTACCGTTAGCAAGTTATGCTAGTTTTTGTCGAACCAGTCAGTTTTTGTTCTAAAAATGCTTCTAACTCAGAGGATCCTTCAGATATCAAAAAGTTGTCAACTTACAAAATATTGCAAATTCTATTTTTTACAACAACCTAGTTGATAACTTTTCGATAACTCTTGTCTCCACCTAGATACCCCAAAAAATGTTCCAAAAATTCCAGAATACTACGGAAAGCGCTCGTGGGTCTTCCTTGTGCGAAGCTTCTCCCCACTCACCATTTTCTACCGATTCCACAGCTCTGTGTGCTTCGCCGAGATCTGGAAAAACGTATACGCTGCTAAAACTCATCTGGTGCACAACTCGGCAACCTCCACAGCTACTCCTATTAATATTTAATTTTTTTTTGTTTTTCGAAAAAAATTCGAACAATTTTTTTTGGTATTTTTAATTTTGTTCTATTTGTAAAATGTCAACGATGTTCTTTTTGTTACGGGTTTTCTGGATTATGAACCTATTTTTAATGAAAAGTTTGTATATAGTTCTAAGATTTTATAATGATTTTTGAAAATTGGAAAAAAAAAGTTGGAGGCTTACTTTAGGCTTTCTTAGGCTCAGTCTTAGGCCTACTCAGACTTAAACTTAGGCTTAGGTTTAAGCTTAGTCATATGCCTACTTAGGCTAAGGCTTAGGTTTAGGCTGAGCCTTAAGCTTAAGCTAAGGATTAAGCGTAGGCTTTTGGATCATTTTGGGTCTAAAAAAAGCAAAGTCTCAAAGTTCGGTACTCCACCTTTAATACAAATAATTAATACAAAATCAGAGTATAAAAATGTAAGAAAAATACAATTTTTTGGTCGAATTCCATGATTACATATAAGTGGCAAAAACTGAGTAATTGTCCCTTTTTGCCAGTAAATAAAAAAATTTCAAAATTTTTTTGTTCAATTTTATTATGATATTTGACCAGTTTGGCACCGAAGGAGTAGTGTTTTACACTTTCCCCATTGCAATATTGGCGCTATTCCACCTTCAATAAATGTTAGCTGGAGCCTAATTTTGGCCTAATTCTCCAAAAAGCCTAAATTCTCCAAAATTGTTTAGTAAAGAATGTTCCATACCTCGGCCCTGTTTCCCACTACCAAGTGATTTATTGCAGGTTGGTACATTTTCTCTGTTCTCTCTTCCTCCTCTCCTCTCCACCAATTTCGAGTGTCATTCGTATTCCAAGGGCGACTGTGTGCTGCCCAATTCTTTGATTTTATCGATTTTTTATGGATTCTACTGATATTTTTCTTCGACCTGGTCTATATTTACGATATGGAATGTATTGTAGCCGAATCACAAATTGCGTAAGTTATACATACGATTTATTCTGACAATATAAAAATGTTCAGCTTAATTGGAAACTTCGGAGATATGCAATGCATAGTAGCAGAACATGTATAGATTTTATAAGATTAAAAGGACAACATAGTGTTATAATGGCTGCCCAATTCTGGAGTAGTGGTAGGTCCAAGATTGCAGCTAGGAACAAGATTGCAGCTAGATACGCAGACAGTTAGACAGATTGTCGATCTCGACTCCGTCATTGACCCAAATTGCCTCAATGTGTGCCTGCTTCTCCTCATCCGTGAAATCGTCTCGTGGCCATCCGGATGTTGGAATGGAGACTCTTCTTCCACCCGATCGAGTCCTGAACCTGCAACCAAGATCAATGCCTTCGCTGAAAGTAAGTGTAATAATAATAAGAGACGTAGACGTCGTTCGTTCTTTTTCGTTTAGCCTTACCCCATGCAATCTCAACAGGAACGATTCCAATCTGTACTTGACCACGATGATATGGACAAAGTTATGATGGAATCCCCAAGTCTTTTAAAACATATCGACCCATTGGAATATCACAAAATATAATAAATCGCATTTAATGCATAATAGTTATATTGAAGTATGATGCGGTATTGAAGCACATCTAACACATGCACTATAAACATTCGAACTTATTATTTAAAGCCGCATTGCCAAAAAAAAGTATTCTTTAACTAGTCGTGTAATTGTAAAAACAGTCTTTGTTATCTAATCTCCATGTCACCCAAATTAGTCAATAATTGTTAATTAGTCAAATTATATAATTTATAAAAAGCCATATAAACTAATGCCATTTAAAAAAAAAGAAAGTTTAAAGACACACAGAATATTAGACTCCACATATCATTTCAAGATTCTTTTACTGCATTTATTGTCATATCTCGATACCATGTCTCACCCAAATTATTTTGTTTTTTAATAAACTTTTTATAATTTTTAATGGAATTTTCGATCTGGTTTACAACAATTTCCAAATTCAAAATACTTACAATTCTGGGGAAGTTAGAAATTGCTTTTATTATACAGATGCAGACAAATGCGCCTTTCGAAATCGATGTGCAAACGCGCTCCATCGTCAATAGCTCAGCCCAAAAATTGTTTCTCGTAAGTCATTAGCGGTTCATTTGTAAAATATGTTTCAAAAAATGAATCTGAATTCCCGGTCTTGACGCGAAAACTTTCGTTAAATGCGGAAATGTGTTTTCAAAGAGTATTGTAGTTTCCGGATATCGAGCTGTACATCTTCTTGCAAACCTCGCAAAATATCGATTTCCTATTTTTTTTGCATTCTAAAAACTCGAATTAATCATTTTTCTGTTGCCGAAAAAATAGTGCGCACAGAGAAGGTGCTCGAGACGACGAGACAGAATTGTCCGCGCAGTAATTTTTTTTTCGGGTAAAATGAACGATGCTCCAAGTACGAGTAGAGACGCCGCTCAATGCGAAATTTGTGGACGAATTTTGAAGTCGGATGAGAGTTTAAGAAAGCACGAGAGGATTCATGACGAGGCTGAACGGTAATTTTCCGAGAAAACCTTGTATTTAATTAGATTAAATAAAAAATGTGTTCAAAAAATTCAGAAAACTCGAATGTTCCACGTGCCAAAAGCGATTTCATAACGCCGAATTGCTCCGAAAACACCAAATTGTTCATGATATTCCAAAGTAGGTTTATATTATGCTGAACAATTAAAAAAAGGCAAAAATTCCAGAAAATCGATAATTTGTGAGGTTTGCGGCAAGAAATACAGCTCGAAATCGGCGTTAGCAAAACACAAAAGGACGCATGAGACGGATAAAAGGTGCAAAATAAAATTAATTTTTGGGAGTTCGCAAAAAAAAACTCAAAAACTGTACTTTCTGCAGAAATTATCATTTTTAGATGGTTTTTTTAAAAATATTAAACATCAAAATTTTATAAGAACAGACAATTTACAGCCGATTTTTTTTCCATTTTGGAGCGAAATTTGTTAATATTCGGCTACTTTGCAGTAAGAAATGCCCAAATTTATAGAAATTAATAACATTTTCATACTGTTTTTTTTTCGGAAAAATTGAGAATTTTATAGTTTTTTTATCGAATTTTATAAAAAATCAGCCGTTTTTAAGATATTTTTTTCGCAAAAAAATACGTATATTTCCAGATTCACATGTCCAATGTGCTACGCGAGTTTCGATTTAAGTGATCCATTCAAGATCCACTTGCGGAAACATGATAATCTGAAGCCATTCGGGTGCAGTTATTGCTTCAAGCAGTTCTCATCTCGATCCGTGTGCCGTCGTCATGTTCAGCTGATGCACGAGAATCAGAAGCGAGCCGGTGATGGAGATAATGATGATGATGATGATATTGATTGATTTGTGTTGGAAAATATGAATAAATATTTACATATATACTTGGAAAATGGGAATAATATACGAAGCATAAGAATTATAAAAAATTGAATAAATTATCATCAAGGGGAATATAATTATTTAAGACTTCCATGAAACAGCGTCTCGAACAGCTCGACGAGTCGTCGCATTTCTTTGCTGAAAATTTTAGAATTTTTGGCTGAAAATTAAACTATTTTTGGAATAAAATTGCAGATTTTTAGGCTAGAATTTCAGAATTTCCTAATGAAAAGTTCGGCCATTTTAGCCTAAAATTTGAAAATTTCTAGCTAAAATCACAGAATTTTCGGTTTAAAATTACGGTAGTTGTGGCTGAAAGTTTCAACATTTTTTGCTGAAAAATCCATTTTAGCCAAAAATAACAGAATTTTTAGCCGAAAAAGCTGAAAATTGGCTGAAATTTGCAGAATTTTCGGCTAAAAATGCTGAAATTTTGTTGAAAATTTAGCTATTTTTTTCCATAAAAATGCAGAGATTTTAGCTCTAAATTGAAAAATTTTTGGGCCAAAATTGCGAATTTTTAGGATAAAATTTTCGAATTTCAGACCGAAAATTTCATTATTTTTGCCCAAATTTGCGGGTTTTCTAGGTAGTTTTTTCAGAGTTTTTGGCCAAAATCATACAATTTCTGACTGAAAATTTCAGCATTTTTAGCCTAATATTTCAGAATTTCCAGCTTAAAATCTCCGAAACTCGGCTCACATTTGTCCGGCAAGCTTCTGCACATTTCCCATCGACTGATTGACTTCTTCCACTTTTGCCAGCATTGCATACGTGGATTTGACGTTCGCATCGGCCTCGTCGCACGCTTTTTCGACGCCAGAATTGTAGCATTGCAGGGATTCCAGTGTGAGATCCGACATTCCGTGAAGGGAACCTCTGAAAATTGCAGATTTAATTTAAAATTTTTTTTTTTTGATTTTTCTAAATTGTTAGAAGAGAATTCTCAAATTTGTTTATAATTTTCAGATTTTTCTTTATTTATTTTTCCAAAAAAAGTGGAAAAATTCAAAAAAAATGTTATTAATTTTTTAAAACTGCAAAATATTCAGATTTTTTATATTCCTGGTCTTTGTTGATTTCTCTCAAAAAAAATTAAAAAAAAGGTCGAAAATTTAATTTTTTGACGATTTTCTACAACGTGGCCTAGAAAACGAGAAAGCTCGGCCACAAGTCGTTTTCTCAGACTTTTTCTGTGTTTTTTCGCGAAAAATTTATCTTTTTCCAAAAACTTTGTCAGTTTTTGCGGATTTTTTCGATAAAATTTAAGAATATCAGTTCTTTTTCTCACATTCTTTGAAATTATTAGTCTCATGGAGTAGAAAAAGAAAAAGCTCAGCCACCAAGTGTTTTTCCACGGCCGGGGGATTACTGTAGGTTTGTTAAAAAATTAATTTCCAAATTTTTAGAGGTTTTTGCATTGAAAAAATAATTTTCGGTTTTTTCTTTATTTTTTTGTTTTTTATTTTCGATAAATTAGAAAAATGTTTTTAAAAAACAAAAAAAAAAACGTTTTTCTTTTTTTTTCCGACAATTTTTTTATATTAAAAAAAAAAAGGAAAATCCAAAATTTTGCAACATTTTAACTTTTTTCGAAATTTGTTTCCCAATTTTCAGCATTTCCTAGGTTACTTTGTGCTGAAAATTCCACTCTTCCAAAATTTTTCAGCACCTCATATCCCTAAGCATAGTGTCCATATTGTTTACAATTTCCTTGGTATGCGTCTCCAGATCCACCAGAATTTTCGGATCGGGCAGCCCGGCGGCGGCGGCCCGTTTCGGGCTGGAAATCCGTGCACTTTCACGGATCCGTTCTTCCAAATCGTCGACTACGAAGGACGTCTGCTTATTTGAAAGAAGTGGCTGGGAAGTGGTCGGGGTGTCCGGGCTTTCAGTTGAAGTTGACATGATTTTGGGCTGAAAATTGGGAGGATTTTCAGGTTTTCAGATTTGTAATGGGACGATGCAACACTGCAACTTTTTCCTCACGAGGGACGAGGAAAAGTGGTTTCTGGGCCATGGCCGAGGGTCCGACAAGTTTCAGCGGCCATTTATCTTGCTTTGTTTTCCGCCTGTTTTCTTTTGTTTTTCACAGCCTTTTCTCATTTTTTCTTATTAAAACTGATAAATAAATACTTTTTGCAGATGCTAAAACAATTTCCAAGTAAAAAAATTATGTATTCGGTGGGCAAGCAGCGGTGAAAGTGGTCAATGCAATATGATGGATTACGGGAATACAAAACCTAAACTTTTTCTGAAACATGATACATATGCTGCTTAGATGCTGAAATTACCTGATTTTCATAACGAGACCGCTGAAAAAGTTTTGAGATTTTCAAAATTCACCTTTTGGTGAAAAAGTCGAGATTTTCGCACAAGTTGAATTTTGAAAACCTCAAAACTTTTTCAGCGGTCTCGTTATGAAAATCAGGTAGTTTCAGCATCTAAGCAGCATATGTATCATGTTTCAGAAAAAGTTTAGGTTTTGTATTCCTGTAATCCGTCATATTACAATGCCCACTTTCACCGCTGCTTGCCCACTGAATACATAAATTTTTTACTTGGAAATTGTTTTAGCATCTGCAAAAAATATTTATTTATCAGTTTTATTAAGAAAAAACGAAAAAAATCGATGAAAAACGAAAGAAAACAGGCGGAAAACAAAGCAAGATAAATGGCCGCTGAAATTTGTCGGCCCCTCGGCCATGGCCTAGAAACCACTTTTCCTCGTCCCTCGTGAGGAAAAAGTTGCAGTGCGTGGGGACACATCTCTCATATGTCGAGAAATGCGGAGAAATTCCGGAGAATTTGCGAATTTCACGAAATTTCTCGTCATTTCTCCGCACACTTTCATTGCAAAAAATGTGTCGAGAAATTACAAGAAATTCACTTGCATCGTCCCATAAGAAAGCAATTTTTGGAATTTTTTAAATTCAATTTTTGAGATAATTTTCAGAAGATTTTTGGAAATTTCTAGAATTTTATGATTTTTTTTTCAGAAATGGGAAAAATCGTATAAAAACCAATTTTCGAATCGAATTTTCGGAATTTCTCGGAATACTTACGGTTCGAATAATTTCTTTGTTTATTTGGAAATTTCTAGAATTTCGAGAATTTTTTATGGTTTCTCAGAAAGTTTAAAGAACTACGTATATTTTTTAATAAACTCTTTTTTGTATTTCTAGAAAAAAAAAATTTTAAAGGAAATTTTGAAGAACAAAATAATCAAAAACTGCTAGATTTTGGAAAATTTAATTTTTTTTAGATTTCTTCAAACATTTTTTGAAAAAGTTTTAGGTATTTTAAATTAGTCGCAATAATTATTTTTTTCTGCAAAAATACAAATAAATATTTAAAACCGATGAAAACGGCAAAAAATCAACAAAAAAAAGCGTTCGAAAATAAAATGAAATAAATATTGATTCAGGAAGAAAACCGTAGGAAAAAATAAAATTTGAGAAAAATAAATGAGGGATCAATAAAAAATGGTGCATATTACCCGATTAAAATAGAAAAAAATGAAAATTTGGCTGAAACTGGTTTAAATTTCTCAAAATTCTAAGACTTTTTTTAAAATTGTTTCCCGAAAACAGTTGAAAAACCTCAAAAAAAAATTTTGTTTCCGAATTTTTAAAAAAAATTTTTCCCAAAAAATTGTGTTTTTTGTCGAATTTTCTCAAAATTGCTCAACATTGTCAGATTTTTTCCGAAATTTCAGCCAAACAACAAGAAAAAAAAACGCAATTATTGCATCAAATTCATAGTTTCATCTCCAAAATCTCGTCTCGGTGGTGACCTGCGTGCCGCCTCGTATCCACTATTATGCCACTGTGACGTGGCAAATGTGCTCGCCGCGTTCGGAACTGTGACGTAGGCTCGATGAATTCCAACAGACTCCTCGGGTCCACCAAGAGCCGGTGGTGCTCCGAGAGCATATAAAGAGTAGTAGACATCCAGAAAACCACTCCGAATACAGCTATCAATTGACGAATTTGTGCACAGTTTCCATAGTCTTTCTGCAGTTTCAGCGGTGTTCGCGGCATTTTCCGAGCCGAAAATTGTGCTGAAAATTTCAAAAATAAACAGTGTTTTTTTTTGGATTTGTTTTTATTTTTTATTTTTGAATAACTTAAAAAAATCTGTTCAAATTTTGTAATTTTTAGCAATTTTGTAAAAATTGGAAAAAATCGAATTTTTTAAAAATGAGAAAATGTTAATAAACAATGGTCCCGTAAATCCCGTAAAACATTCAAAAATTGACAGAATTAATTTTTAAAAAAGAGGCTTTAAAATGTCTGCAAAAAAAAACATTTTTTCTGAAAATTTTCAGTTTTTTCACATTTTTACTATCAGCCTCGTGGCCTAGTACATGGAAAAACTTGGCCACCGAGTTTTTTCCACGGCCCAGGATTACTGTAGGTTCTTCTAAAAAATTTTTTTCCAAATTTTTAGAGGTTTTTTGGGTTTTTCAAAAATTAATTTGTCTATTTTTAAATGTTTAAACGAAATTTTACCATTATTTATCAATTTTTGGCATTTCTCAATAATTTTCTAATTTAAAAAAAAATCCGATTTTTCCAATTTTTTATCCAAATTTAAACAAATTTTGTTTTGAAAAACTTCCAAAAATTGTATTTTTCTTCCGGAAAAAGTGCAGAAAATGACTTAAAAAAATTTTTTTTTCGATAAATTCCCATTTTAGTTCCACTGGAGCTCGAAACCTTTTGAAAAAATTTCCGAACATTTTTCAAAAACCACTTTTTTTCCAAATAATTTGCCGTTTTGGCTCTCAGAATTGCATTTCAAAAAACAAAAGTCGAAATTTTTTAATTTTTTCAGTTATTTTTACAAATTTTCTTTTTTCCCCACTCTAACAAACTTATTATAAGTGCCAAACGGCGGAGTTTGCGCCAACAGCCTCGGAATCATTCTCCGAATCGACGGATCTTGTTCCAGCTCGGCGAGCTCCAGGATCCTTGACAAGTCGAGCATCCGAGTATCCGCCGCGTGCGGATCATTAACAATCCGATCAATGATCAGAGTAATGGCACATCGTCGCATTTGAACACAACAGTTCGGATGGGAAAATGTCCACAAAAGTTGCGAGTCCAGCGGGAGATATCCACATTTCTGAAGCTGATAGAGTCCGGTGAGCGCGGCGGCTCCGACGACTCGGCCCCAGCTCGGGCTGACCGTATCCATATTTAACGCGTACGTGAACTCCTTGATGAGCACCCGAACATCGTTGCTCAGATTCTCAGGTAATTCCACGTGGCATGGCAGAGCATCATGCGGGAAGACGCTGGAAGCCAGCGAATTGTACAGCGCCGCACGGTAGAAATCATCCGAGTAGCGATTCGTCGAGTTGTCGTTGAACTTAATCAGGTCGAGAAGGAAAGGTTGAACGTCTTCGTGGCATTCGCCTGACTGTCGGCGTAGGCGAGCGATCGCCTGAGGCAGGGCCTGCATTACAAAATATTGCTGTAGGTTTTGAGCGGTGACGACGAAATTGTTGGAGCGTGGGATGTTGGTGGCCGCTTTTGAGCCAAAGCTTTCGCTGAAAGAAAGGAAATTGGATTATGGTTTGGTAGACAGATAGGCAGGCAGAAAAGTAGGCATGTGAGTAGATGGGTAGGCTCGTGTAGGAAGGCATATTTATGTAGGCGGGTGAATAGGTAGGTAGGTATGAAGGCAGGCAACTGGGCACATGGGTAGGAAGACAAGCTTATAGGCATGAATGTATGCAACTGTGTAGGTAGGTAGGTTGGTGTCTAGGTAGCTAATTGTAAGCATACAGGTAGATCGGAATTTAGATAGGTAGGTAGGTAGGTAGGCACATAGACGGGGTGGTAGGTAGTTAAGCAGATACGTGAGGAGGCAGATGTGTAGGCAGGCAAGCATATAGGTAGAAAAGTATAAGTAGACAAGTAATATTTCGGTAGGTTGGCAGGCGCGTAGGTTATTATGTAGGTAGCCACCCTCTTAAGTAGACTGGCGATCTTTTAGGTAGGCATATAGATAGGCGCGCAGAAAAGGCAAGTAGGCATGTATGTAGCTGTGTAGGTATGTAGACACTCAGCTAAACAGGATGCAGGCAGGCTGGCATAAAGAGGGACAGGTAGGTAGATAGGTAGGTGCCGCTAGGTAGGTAGGTAGGTAGGCAAATCTTACCGAAACATGTTGATCAAGACGGGCGTCCCAACGGTGAGCGCTTCGGATTTTCGATTTTGAACGAAAGTGAGCACAAACGCCGCTCGATATCGAATTCTGAAAACTTGAATTTTGTTTTATTATTATCAAAAAACGACCATTTTGTGGGCGGAGCTATATAGACCCCGCCCATTTCGTAGGCGGAGCTTAGAAAAATGCGCCTTTGAATCGATTTTCGGGAAAATTTCGAGAGTTTCTGGGCTAAGCTAAGTGGTGAGTTTCTCCTACAAATCGTGGAACGCCTTACTAAGCCCCGCCCCTTTCTTGGACAAAAAATATCAAACCACGCCCATTTTTTGTGCGGGGGCTTAGAAAATCGCGATTTTGAACCAACTTTCGGCGAAATTTCGAATATTTCTGAGCCAAAAAAGTGGTGAATTTTTCTCAGCATTAGCGGATCGTCTAACTAAGCCCCGCCCATTTTCGAGAAAAGTACATTAGCACACGCCCCTTTTGTGGGCGGAGCCTAAGAGGCCACGCCCATTTTGTAGGCGGAATCTCGAAAAAAGTTTAAATTCATTTTTCGAAGCAAATTTTCGCAAAAATCGGTGAAAATCCAAATTTTTTTTTCGATTCTTCCATCCGTACCTATAAAAGAACTTCTCATTCGCCACCGCATCCACAATAACACTGCGACTATGTGCCGACGGCAGCGCCTGTATCCTCTCCAAAGCCTCCATCTGTGCGATGACGTCACGCTCGTAGCGGAGCATGTACTCCCAGTGGAACATTGGCTGACTGATCGTTATCTCACGGATCAGGAGATAATCGGGATCGATTCGGAGCCAAAGAATCGGCGATTCGGCGTCCATATTCGTCAAATCGATTTCGATTTCTTCGCCGGTTAGCAGTGGAACCTTCTTCTTTCTCTGCTTCCGACCCTTGGAATGACACGAGATTTCGGCGTGGGAGACGGCTCCGTCGATTTGGATGGTATGGGTGAAAGCTCCGTCGACCTCCTGAACCACTACACTTAGAGGGCCCGTGTACTGAGTCCGACCGTTGCCTTCTGTGTCGTCCTGCTTGATTTCGATCTCTACAATGTTGCGCTTCCGATTGAAATCGAATTTTACGGCAAACGCGGCATGACCGCCGGTTCGCACGAATTGGCTTAGGAAGCTCGGGATTTCTTTTCCGGTTACTGAGATTACGCTTCTGGAAAAATATTGAATTTTAATTTTTTTTGGGGCAAGAGCCGATTTTTATTTAAAAAAAAAATATGGATACTTTTTTGTTTACTATTAGAAAAATTGATAAACTCGGGCGAAGTGATAAGGTTCCGAAAAATCGATAATTTTAATTTTTCTAAAAATCTAATAATGTTTAGAAATCGATAAGCTTTTAGAAAAAAAAAAACAAATAATTTTCAAAGTTTTGGAAAGTCGATAATTTTCCGAAAAAATTTAAAAAATGTCCGAAAAATCGATAAACTTCTAAAAAACATTGGTTTTTTTTTTGGAATGAATTTCAGGCATTTTTATTATATTTTTTCTGGAGAAAATCGAAAAATCGATGATTTTCGTTTTTTTTTTCGAGTTTCTCCGAAATACATCAAAATTATAAATTTATCAATAAATTATAAGCCTGAGCCTAAACCTTATAAGCCTGAGCCTAAACCTAAGCATAAGCCTATCCAACGCCTAATAGTAAGCCTAATAGTAAGTACGTAAAATCTATAATTTTTTGAAATTTTTCCGAAATCCATGGCGGCAAATATCTTGTAGCGAAGAGGCCTGCGTCTCTCTTCGCCACACGCTCTCTAGCTGCCGCGGCCTGCTTTTCGCGCCAGTAAATGGCATTCTCATGATCTCATGGTCCCGTAATCTAACGGGAGTGTTTTAACTATACGGTGCGATCGAGTAATAGTAAACGTGTCATGCGATAGCTGGCATCTTAGGCTTTCAGAATCTGTAATTTGTTCCGGCGGAAGACCTCTGTGAGTCTGGAAATTTTCATCTGAAAATTTAGTACTGAAATCAGTGCATTTCCTATGGTTAACAGTGGATTTTTGTCTCTGGCGCCAACAGAAGTCTCACCACAATGGTGGAAGGGCGAAAACATCGCTTCGGTGGCCGAGTGGTGAACGCGTTCGCCTCTTGAGCAGAAGTTTGTGGGTTCGGTTCCCACACATGGTTTAACTTTTGGCCTTTTTTATACAAAATTTTTAGAACGGGAAACACGTATTTAGAACAGTTTTTTGAGGGTTTTAAATAAATTTTTTGCTTTTTAATTGAACCACAATTACCCTGGAAACTTTTCAGAAATTTTAATTTTTTCGAAAATTGTCACTTTTTTCTCCACCAAACCCATGAGAAAATTTGATCGAAAAGTTTTTTTTTGAAATTTTTTAAAAAATGCATGAAATATTTTAGAGTGTCACAAATATCCTATTTTTCATTATTTTCAATGACCGAATCACTGATTCATATCTCTATCTCTGCTATCCATATCTCTGCAGGAAAAAATCGCACAAAAAAGTGATCAACTAGAAACTTGTTACACACAATGTGATCTAAAACTTTTCAGTTGAACACTTTTTTGTAAAAAATTTGGTTGCCAAGATATAGACCTTTAACTATTTAGAATATTCAAAAATAATGAAGCTCAAATCGATTGGTTCCAACTCGGCAACCAAATTTTTTACAAGAAAGTGTTCAACTAAATAGTTTTAGATCACATTGTGTTTAACAAGTTTCTAGTTGATCACTTTTTAGTGCGATTTTTTCCTGCAGAGATATGGAGCCTCAAAAACAAGATGTTTTGCCAATATCGATTTGGTAAAACGTCTTGATAAGGCATCAGAATCAATGATTCGGTCATTGAAAATAATGAAAAATAGGTTATTTGTGACACTCTAAAATATTTCATGCATTTTTTAAAAAATTTCAAAAAAAACTTTTCGATCAAATTTTCTCATGGGTTTGGTGGAGAAAAAAGTGACAATTTTCGAAAAAATTAAAATTTCTGAAAAGTTTCCAGGGTAATTGTGGTTCAATTAAAAAGCAAAAAATTTATTTAAAACCCTCAAAAAACTGTTCTAAATACGTGTTTCCCGTTCTAAAAATTTTGTATAAAAAAGGCCAAAAGTTAAACCATGTGTGGGAACCGAACCCACAAACTTCTGCTCAAGAGGCGAACGCGTTCACCACTCGGCCACCGAAGCGATGTTTTCGCCCTTCCACCATTGTGGTGAGACTTCTGTTGGCGCCAGAGACAAAAATCCACTGTTAACCATAGGAAATGCACTGATTTCAGTACTAAATTTTCAGATGAAAATTTCCAGACTCACAGAGGTCTTCCGCCGGAACAAATTACAGATTCTGAAAGCCTAAGATGCCAGCTATCGCATGACACGTTTACTATTACTCGATCGCACCGTATAGTTAAAACACTCCCTAGTAAGTCAAATAGTAAGCTTAAGCCTAAGCCAAAGCCTAGGAATAAGCCCGATACTAAGCATCAGCTTGAGCCTGAGCCTAAGCCTGAGCCTAATTAGTACCTAAAAAACGACTCTGTTGTAGTCAACAAATGCCTCCACGCAGCGGGCGTTGTCTTCTTCTCGCTCATATCCAGTCCAACCGTCAGAACCCTATGAAGCACTCGCATAAACGGCTCCAATCCAATCCTCCGCTGAAGCATTCGCATCGTCAAAAATCCCTTCTTAAGCATCGCCTCAACATAGAGCGGTGACGCTGTGTACTCATGTCGGGGATCCACGTGGAGTGGGAGCTTCTTCGTCGGCTCCGGCGGCGAAAGCACAATTTTTCCCCACTGATGCTCATAGTCACAGACATCGTCCATAGCTCGTTTGAGCTGCCAACGAGCTTCAGCGGTGCCGAGCTTTGTCTCAACGTAAAGGCTCGTCAGAAAGCGTGCTATGGAGACTGGGATCCACCAGTGCCACCACTGAGCCGGGGAGATTAAGCAGCCGAAAAATTGCAGAGCAATGCTGAAAATGAGCTTCTGCCGAGCCTCCTGCACCACATCGATGATTTTCTTGTGGTAAAGCATTGCGGTTGGCACAATGAGCAATGAGCTGTAGACTTGGATCTCTTCAGTGCATTGATCGACGAATACTACTTTTAGAGTTGGGTACGGGAAACGGCACGAGAGCTTCTCCTCGAGGAATTCAACCATTTTATCGAGGTACATTGTGGTGTGATTGACGAATGGTTCGAGACCGGGCAGCGAGAATGTGTAGATCTGGAAAATGGGTCTGTTTTTTTACAAATCCATTTTTTTTGGCTATTTTCAGCATGATTTTCAGCTGAGAAATTCAATTTTTTTTTAAATTTCCGTGAAAAATCCATTTTTATTATTTTTTAACTAAAACCCCAAATTTCTTGATTTAAGCCAGAAAGTAACTTTTTTGATTTTTTTTTTCGCTAAAAACCGATTTTTTGCGATTTTCAGCATTTCAATGAATTTCAGGTTTAAAAACTCGAACTAAAACATTTTTCATTCACAGATCATTTTTTTCACTGCAAATTCAAATTTTTTGAATTTTTCGTTAGAATTCAATTCTTTTCCAATTTTTCTGGATTTTTTAGATGGAAAATCCAAATTTTTTTGTTAAAAATCCAAATTTTCTTATTTTTCCGCTGAAAAATCCAACTTTTTAGATTTTTTTCGCAAAAAAATCAGTTTTTCTGGATTTCTTAGATGACAGGTAAAACTTTTAAAAATTCTATTTTTTTTCTCCAAAAAGTTCATTTTTTTGGGTTTTTCACGAAAAATCCATGTTTTTTTTTTCATTTTTTATTTATTTTTTCGCTAAAAATTTCATTTTTAAATTTTCTGCTAAAATACAATTTTTCTAGAATTTTTAGATGAAAAGCAAATTTTTTATCTCTGGAATTCCCTTTTTTTTTGTTAAAAATCCAATTTTTTTTATTTTTCCGCTGAAAAATCCAACTTTTTAGATTTTTTTCGCTAAAAATTCAATTTTTCTGGTATTTTTAAATGGAAAATCCTACTCTTGAATAAAAATTTTTGATTTTTTCGCTGAAAAACTCGAAACTTTCTGCATTTTATCGCCAAAAATGCAATTATTTTTATTTCATTCTATTTTTTTTAAATTGTTCTTTCCATATTTTGAAGCTAACTTTTTTTTTGAAGTTTTTTAAATCCAAATTTTTTCGTTCAAAAAAAAAAACAATTCCGCAGTTTTAGATGAAAAATCCAAATTTTTTGATTTTTTCGCTAAAAATCAAAATTTTCTCTAATTTTTGAGCATTTTCCAGCTCTTACCGTCGGCGACTCTGGATGCGGCTCCAGCTTAAACCGTCCAATAGCCCATCCAATATTACACGCACTAGTCGGCACAGTTTGATGAAATTTATACCGAATTTTCCCGTTTTCCGAGACTTCTCGCTTCTCCTCAAGCTCCCCACTGGCCACTGGGACCAAATGGGGCTCCAACTCAAAAGTGAGCTCCCAGAGGGCCAACTGATCGGGCTCATCAAGGCAAACAGTCCATTCTCGGGCTCCCGAAATGTGTGGGGTATGGTAGGTGAATACGTGACAATCGTGTTCGTTAAAATCCACAAATTGTAGTCCACGTGGAGGATCGCGGACTACCGTATCCACACGGAGCCGAACCGCTTTCCGATGCTTGATCTTCTTCCGAACCTCTTTCGGAATGAGAATCTGAAGCTCGTAGTCATTTTCGGCGAGCTTTTCGTAGAGCACCGGCTCCAGACTTGAAATGCTCTTTTCCTGAGCCAAATCCTTCCAGAAATCCCGCCTGGAATATTCGCATTCCACTCCGTTCAGCGTCACTTTGCTCGCCGAGCCCGGCACCTCGTTGGGCAGTAGGGAGCATTTTCCAATGTGCAAATCGAGTTGGTAGAGTGATTTTTCGCACGGGAGCAGCACGATTTCGGTTCGGACATTGAAGCTTCTGGTGGAGATGTTAAGATTAGAGATTTCGACCTGAAAATTGGAATTTTAGAGGATTTTAACGGAAAAAATCGAATTTTTCTGTTGAACATTGGGAAAAAATCAGATATTTTTAACAGAAAAATTGACAATTTTGGGTAAAAATTTGCGAGAAGAGAGGTTGGAATTTTCAGCAAAATTTCGCAATTTTCGGTTGAAATTCAGATTTTTTTTGCACGTTTTTTTTTTTTGGATTTTCAGTCAATTTTCCACAAAAAGCCTCCGAACCTGCTGGGAAAGTATTCGAAATTTCGATTTTTCCTCCACACCAGGCACATAGAATTTCTCAGCCGATTCTATAACTGGTGGTGGTTGTAGTGGTGGTGGAGCTTGAGAAGTTGATGCTCCTGGAGCAAGTGGGGGAGCCGGTGGTGGAGCTCCTTCTCGTGGTTTTGGTGGAAATGGTTTGGCAAACCCGTTGACTCGATCGCCTGACGTTGAAGCTTCCGAAAAATCCATTTTTAGGTGAAAATCTGAAAAAAAAAAGAAGAGAAATTTCTGGGGAAAAAATTGACTGAAAATGGAGAAATTTTACGATTTTCAAGTGAAAAATTAGGAATATCATAGTTAAAAACCAGTATTTCATAAGTTTTCCTTTGAAAATTAGATTTTTTGGTGAGAAATACATGATTTACGTTTTTAGGTCCAAAAATTTGATTTTTTTTCAATAAAAAAAACAGTCAAAATTGCACTAATTTTCAGAGGAAAACACTTTAAAAAAAGGCGAAATATCTGAAATATTGTGAAAAAATGGATTAAAATATGAAAACGGTGAGAAAACCGATAGAAAAAACAAAATTTTGTGGAAAAAAATGGGTAAAATCAACAATTTTATAAGAAAAAAAAACTAACAAAATATTAAAAACAGGAACGAAACAGAACAAAAACTAGAAAAAATGGTGAAAAATTGGATTTTTGCGAAATTTTCGACATTTTTTTGACATTTTTCGAGCAGAAATTCTCAACAAATGAGCAGATATCAAAATTTTTCGACCGAAAATACAAAAAAATTCATTAAAAAAATAGCATTTTCATATATTTTTGGTAGAAAAACGGCATTTTCTATTCGGAGTTTTGATCAAAAAACGCCAATTTTCATGAATATTCTCCAAATTTTATTTTAATACGAGCTAGCCTTGTGCTTCGGAATAAACTGAAATCCTTCCGGCGTCGGTCCCAGCAGCCGAGTCGAAATTTCGATCCAATCGTCGGCTTTTTGTGAGGAGAGCAACGTTTCAAGCTCATTTCGACCGCAGAATCTTGGTGGGCGATCGTTGATCCGTTGGGGAAGTCGTTCAAGGATTCCGACAGGGATGTAGCGGCACTGGAATGATAGAAACTCGAGAAGGAATCGACGGGTACGTTCGACGCCTGCATCATCGGATCCCCAGTGGTCGAGACCGTAGTCGACGAATCTGGAAATTTTTTTTTTTAGAAAATTTGAAGAAAATCTGATAAAATTGGTTTTTTTAAACCGAAAATTCGATGAAAATTGACTTTTCTTTTACTAAAATTCTAATAAAAATGAGAAAAATTTCTTAAAATCTGAAAAGAAAATAGTTTTTACTGATTTTATCGATTGAAAAACCCATTTTTGAGCGGGAAAATCGATCGAAAATTGAGATTTTTTCGCGGAAATAAACGTCAAAATTCGGAAACTTCTGATTTTTAAAAGTTTTTCTGTTGCAAATTTTGCGATTTAAAAACTAGAAATTTTGTGTGAAATTTTACGAACTTAACGTTTAAAAAATTCAGAAACATCGTGATTTTCGGGCCACTTTTTTTTTGGAATTTTCAGCTAAAAAGGGCAGTTCTACCGAATTTTCATGAATTTTCAGGAGTTTAATTGCAAATTATAGATTTTTTCCAATTTTTCTTATGTTTTAGGCTTATTTTCCAGTCATTTTCTCGAATTTTCAGCTAGAAATCTCCGGAAGTCTCCAATTTCTGCATTTTATTTTCCAATTTTTATAGATTTCTGGTCAATTTTAAGCCATTTTTTCGAATTTCAAGTTCAAAAATCTCCAAATTTCCATACTTTTTGAGTAAATCAAATCTCTCAGTTGAACTAATATCCCAAGTCCGTCTCTCATCAATTTCAGTGAAAATCCATGGTTTAATGAGTGCTCCACGTCCAATCATAATTCCATTAACTGGATATTGCTCCAGCCGCTCGTAATAGTCTTCCCAGCTCAGAATATCTCCACAAACCCATAAGGGAACAGGTTTTGTAGCTTCTTGAACTGGAAATGTGAAATCCCAATTGGCGAGCCGTGTGTATCGTTGCTCTTTGCTCCGTGGGTGGAATGTGATGAGGTCAGGTGTATGCCATGAGTGCTTTTTCATGTGCTCCACGTATTCGGGCGCTGAAAAAAATGTGAATTTTCGACATTTTTCAGTGGGAAAATCGAATTTTTAGGTAATTTTGAGACGGGAAAATTGAATTTTTTTTGACATTTTTCGGTTGAAAAATCGATTTTTTTCTGAAATTTTTGCATGAAAAAATTGAAATTGAAAGTTTTTCTTTATTTCAATTTTTTTTTTAATTTTTGACTAGAAATTCGATGTTTATACGAATCTTGACTTGAAAATTTTAGTTTTTAGGTAAATTTTTTATTTTTAGCTGAAAATAGGTGTTTTTTTTCAATTTCAGACTTTCCGTCAACTTTCAGAGAGAAATTCCGAATTTCAGTCAATTCTTATTGCGGAAAATATGGTTTTTCAGTCTATTTGAGGCGAGAAATTCAAAATTTCAGGTAAATTAAAGAGAAATTTGAAGAAAAAAATTTTGGCGAGAATTTTGAATTTTTTATAATTTTAAAATTATCAAAAAATCGAAAACTTCAATATTATTGAATTTTTTTGCCAATTCTGGCAGAAAATTCGAAATTTAGCCCATTTTCGGTTAATTTTTAACGGAAAATACAAATTTTCAGTTAATTGTATACAAAAATTGAATTTTTTAGATTTTTTTTTAGAGAAATGTGATTTTTTTGGGCAGATTTTTTTAAAGATTTTCAGCTCCAAATCTGCACCTTTGAGCACTCCTTCCTTCATTCCAGTTCGAATTTTCACCGTCAACGGACAGCACCCGCCAAGGACACTTTTCGTGGCGGCGAGCACTTCAAAGAGCTTCTGAGGACGGCTCGGAAGAGCACAACCACCTCCTTTTTGATTAACAACATCAATTGGGCAGCCCATATTGATGTCGATGAAGTCAACGTCGAAGTTTTCAACGACGATTTGTGAAGCTTTTGCCATTGTATCAGCGAATCCACCGGCCAGTTGAACACCGAAGATCTTCTCGCACGGGTGACGCTGGAAATTCAAATTTTGAGTAAAAAAATTTTAAAAATCTGGAAATTTTTCGATAGCTTCTAGGTATTTTTCAGGAAAAATTAGCGAATTTTTCGATAATTTTAGAAAAATTTTGGCGGGTATTCAAATTTCTTCAGAAATTTTTTAATTTTGGCGAAAATTTTAGATTTTCACTGAAAATGTTCAAAAAACTCCAAATTTTTCGTAAATTTATAGGTATTTATTTTTAGGAAAAAGTGGATAATTTTTGATTTTTTGCAAAAAAAAATATCGAAAACTACTTTTTTTCAAATTTTTCAAATTTTTAGCTTTTTTACTTCATTTTTAGCTAAAAAAAATTTCAAAAATCTCTGAAATTATCGATATGTATATGTTGACCATTCGAAAAAATAAAATCCCATTTTCAGAGGTTTTCAGGCTCATTTTTTGCAGTAAAACTTTGTTTTCATCTCAAAAATCGCCCAATTTCTACCTTAAGCAGACTATACTCCGACGCAGTGCCCGACAGTATACTAGTAGCCAGAGCCATTTCTCCACACGTGATATCAGCTCCATAATCAACGCAAATTCTTCGAAACGGGAGATTTCCCACAGTGGTCAACGGAGCCAGATACTTTTTCCCATCAAGTGAGCCCATATTGAGCGGCTTCTTCTCCCGACACATGGCTCCGACAGTGCTCAGGCTCAGCTCGAGAACCTCGAAATTCTCATTTTTAATCGCTTCCAGTGCTTTTTCCGTCTTTTCAAAATCATATTCTCGCTTGCGCAGAGCCACTTGAATTTTCATCGAATGACAATTTGTGGTGGGCTCGTACGGCTTCTCCGGTGATTTTTCAGATTGCTGACCGGCTTCGTCGAGATGAGCTCCGCCGAAACGACAAGCATAGCTGAATGGACATGCTCCGCGAGCATCGTAGAGGGGACACGCTACGCCGATGTCAGCAGGTTTTTTGGCAAGAAACGCCGAAATGTCGTGCTCACAGTTGCATTTTTCGCCGAATCTGGAAGAAAACATTGATTTTTAGGCGGAAATTTGGAAAAGATAAAAAAGAATAGATTTTTCTATGGAAATTTTGATTTTTTTAAACTAAAATTTCGATATTTCGGTTAAAAGTTAGCTATTTTTGGTGATTTTCGATTCAAAAACTGCTGAAAGTCCATTTTTATGCTTAAATTTTAAAATTTTCTGATATTTTGACGAATTTTACACTGAAAATCAGCGATTTTTTATAAAAATTTTGAAGTTTTAAAATAATTTATATACGAAAATCTACGCTTTTTGGCGTAAAAATGCGGTTTTTTGACTGAATTTTTTGCATTTAAAATTTCAATTTCGGGATTGAAACAGCTGTTTTTCGACTTAAACTTGACTTTCTCGGTGAAAATCGAATTTTAATGCATTTTTTTATTGGAATTTGGAAAAAAAAAAAGTTTTTTGGCTGAAAATCGTATTTTCAGGGCTTTTTCCATTCAAAAACTGCTGAAAGTTAGCTTTTTCTGGTGAACTTCAGCAGTTTTCGTTAGGAAAAAGCTCATTTTCGCCGGTTTTTGACTCAGAAAAGTGCGTTAAACGTATCAAACTCCGATTTGGAGCACATTTTATATATATAAAATTTTACCCTAAAATGTGATAAAACTCACTTGCAAGCCACTGGTTGAATTACAGACGGGCAGAGACGGACGGCGGCGGCGCGAATTCGAGTTTCCGCGTGTTTCATGTCCTTTCTGCAGAAATTTTGGCGGTTTTTCCAACATTTTTCATTAAAAATTAGTTTTTTTAGCTGAAAAATTTGAGACAGCGCGGAAAACTGGCTTTTCGTGGGGTTTTCCAGCCAATTTCACGCACATTCTCAAAATTTTCACAAGAAATAAATTTTATTTTCAGATTTTTCACCTCCTAGTCTTGTTCATTCCACGTCGTTCCCGTTTCGGCAGCGCCTGAACCTCGGCCGGCAGTTCGTGGTCCTCTTTCTGAAATTTTCAGCTAAATTTCAGCGTTTTCAGTCAGCCGGCGCTTACTGGAAGGATGTATTGCTCCTTGATGGGCGCTACGTTGATATCCCGAGAATCTGGCATTGGCTCTGTCATTTTACCCTGGAAAAATGGGGAATTTTTGAGGAAAATTCTGGAAAAATGGGGGAAAATAAGTAAAAAATCGGATTTCTAACCGAAAAAAGTAGGGAAAAATGAATTTAAAGCAAAAAATAACAATTTATCTGCATAAAATACCCGTAAAACACCTAAAACAATTAGTTTAATTATTGTTTTTTCAGCTTTTCCAGCTTTTCCTTGAGCGTCTCTCCGTATCCGGCTTTCGTCATGTAATTCCGCTCTTTGTGGCAATTTCCGCACTTCTCGGTGACAGATCCGCGTTGTTTCACAGAGATTTCGGTTTTTTCGTACTGAAAAATCGATAAATTAACAGAAATTAATTTTAAAAAAAAAATCATGAGAAAAGCTTACATTTCCGACGAGAACCTCCCGGCAAATTTTGCAAAATTGCTGCTTCTGCTCGCAGTCCAAATGCACCATTTCCGTGTCCATAACCTGTCGGCAGAGCTTTGAAACGTGCCGGCTCGTTTTGGAGAATCCGTCGTTGTTTTTGGAGCCTGAAAATCGGGGAAAATTGATTAGAAAATTGAGTAAAACTGAAAATTTACCGAGTTTTGACAGAAAAATCGCACATCGATGGAGATGTTCGGCTCGCGCATAGCCCAACTTGTTTTTCACATTCTTTTTTCCATTATTATTCTTATTTTCTCCTTTTTTGCTGCGGCCCATAGCGGTTTTGGGAAGAAAATCGACGGAAAACAGAATTTAAATATTGTTTGCAATGTCTGCGTCTCTGCATTTTGCACACTCTTTCGTCGGTGTTAGGTAGGGCGCGCTTGCATTAATTTTATATATTGGATTTTTTTCAGAATTCATCAGAGACAATTGTTTGTTGTTAGACATTTTCAGCTGGTTTTTGAAGTTTTTTTTCAGTAAATTTATTCGAAAAGTATCGATTTCCGTTTATTTCCGGCTTTCGATCGAAAATTTAATGTAGAAAAGCTGCTGGAACAAGAAAAATATTAATTTATTCCCAGCGCATATCAACAAGAAAAACGAGATCTATAGTAAAATACATGCAAAAATTAACAAAAATTCAGTTGTGAAGTCCACCACCACGACCCAAAACTCTGGAAATAAGTGGGCGTCTTCTCAGCGGAGCCCCAAGAATTTGCCGATGAGTTGGCTCCAATTCCTCCCACCGACGGGCCGGGAGCTGCAATTTTTTTCAAATTATAAATTAATTTATGTAGCTTTGAAAGCTCTCAACTTACAGCTTTTCCAGCAACTGTCCCGATAGCTTGTTCGTAGGTCGGCACGCGGCTTCTAGCTCTCGGGAAATCGTCTTCTTCCGGGAAATATGGAGGGTCGTCGTCAGCAGCGCCAACTCGGGAGCCACGTGTCAATCCGAGCATAGTCAGAGAAACGGATTCTGGAATAAAAAACTTCAAATTTCAGGGAATACCAGAAAGAAAGAAAATCCTACCTCCAATGAGCATAAGCAGCAATAATATCAAAATGTTCATTTTATTTTCAAAAAAAAAAGTAATTGGTCTGACGAAATCTTGTTTATATACGGCTATGACGTGAGGGAGGTGATGATAAAAGATGATGGGAAAATAACGACCGAACAAAAAAGAGAAAAAGTTACAGTAAACACTCCCCCCAATAAGCGATCTTAATGGGAGAGAAAGTGAAAATTTCTTCGAAGATAACGAGAATTATTAACAAGTGTCGTTATAAAAAAAACTAAATTAATATTTTTTAACGATTTTCTTTTGTTCTCAACTAGAAATCATAGAAGAATGGCCTCATGAAGCCATTTTTGGCCTCAAACACGGCCTAGTGTTGATTTACGCAGATTGTGTACTCCCCGAGGAAAAGGGATATAAATACAGTTTTTAAAAATTAATAAGTGAAATCGCCAATTTGGAAAACCCACAATTTCTTGCTGTAAAGCTGGAAAATCACAAAAATTTTTCAATTTCGGCAGAGTTTTGAGGAAAAAACCGTGTTATCCAACGATTTTCCCTTTCGCAAAACGCCAATTTTACACTGATTTACTGCCAAAGTGTCAAAATTCCAAAAATTTATGCCCCGGAAACTATTTCGGGAACACAAAATTCTAACAATGCGTATTGCGCATCATATTGGACGCGCAAAATATCTTATAGCGAAAACTACAGTAACTCTTTAAACTACTACTGTAGTGCTTGTGTCGATTTACAGAACTCAATTTTTAATCGAAAAAAATATCAAAAGAAAACAATAAAAAAATTACAAAACATTACGAAAAATTAAGAATATTGAATATCGCTGTATCCATATCGAAAATCGAGATACCGTAAATCGACTCCAGCGCTACAATAGTCTTTTAAAAGGGTTACTGTAGTTCTCGCTACGAGATATATTGCAAGTCAAATTTGGTGTCCAATACGCATTCACAAAGTCTGGTGTTCACGTAATACAATTTTGCCGATTTTTAAGTGGAAAATGAGAAAAACTGCAATTCTTGGTTTCAAAGAGTTTTTCCTGACAATAAGATTTTCTGTTAGAAATATAAACGTAAGCTGCGAAAAAAAATCTGCGAAAATGGCACAAAACCAGGAGTTTCAAGCTAAAATTTTAAAGCCCTTCCCCTCGAGGAGTACACGAGCTACGTAAATCGACACACGGCTGAGTCGGAGTGTATATAAGCAAACATCTATTAAAATTGAAGCTTTTTGCAACAAAAATAAGTTAATATGATTTTGTTAACATCAATTATATGCCATCAATTCCGTAAAATTTGACAATTCCCTTTAAAGGTATACTCTGTTTTTCTAAGTAAGTTGGTCTCGCCACGATTTCTACAGGAAAAAAAATACGGTTACATAAACTACAAGAAAATTTAATGACCTCAAATACTGGAATTTTCGATGTTTTCGATGTTTTCGAGAACATGACAACATTATCTATTTAAAAATCCTCATCACGTCTATTTATTTTCTATTTTTCTAGCTCTGAACTTCTGATCTACCTTCAGTGCAGAAAATACGATTTCCTCGACCCTCTCTCTTCCACCGACTATTTTCGACTCCAACAATAAGGTTCATAGAAGGACAGTCCACTAGTCGCCGTCGTCATCAACACGTTGGTCTTTGAAAGATGATTCTGTACGGGAGGAAATGAGAGATAGAAATCATCGAAGTTTAATGCAGTAATTTTATTACAAGTTCACACGCACTCAGAGGGGTTTTTTGTCGTTCTTCGTCTTTCCGGCAACCACAACCTTCTTGGGCACCAGGGTGACCTGTTGCGACCCTTTGACCATCTTAAAGTCGAGCGTCATTTGGATCTGGAAATTTGGAAAAATTAGAACTTTCGAGAGAAAATTTCCCGAAACTAATACCGTTGTCTTCCCATCAGGCGTGGTGCCAACGATAACGATCTTGTTGCCAGTTGGAGCAGTCGGGGCAGTCGGAGCAGCTGCAGTTATGTTGATGACCTGGGGAGCTGCACCTGGAATCGGAGCTGGAGCCCAAGCATCTGGCTCCTTGCGATACCTGTAGAGCGACTTCGGAGCCGAGTACGCCAGGCGTCGGCGATGCGGTGGAAGCTGAGCAACATTGTTAACAATCTGCGGTGCAGTGGTCTTCAATGACTTCAATGTAATGGAGCCACATTACTGCCGAGGCGTTGTCCGGTACCCGGGAACTTTTTGTCTGCGCTTTGAGGAGCTGCATCTGGAAGCGGAGCTGGAACTGGAGCCGGAGCCAAAGCTGCTTTCTGAAATTACAAACAGTGATATTCAATTCGAATCTATCAACTCACATTGGCCTTTGTCGTTTCTGCAGCAATCGGAGCCGGCGGTGGCATGCGTCGTTGAGCCGGAGAAAGCTGAGCAACATCGTAGACAATGTGAGGTGCATTGATTTTCTGAGTCGGCGGAGCCACGGAATTCATACTGCCGGTGCCTCTTCTGTTTCCCGGAGGCTTGGGAGGAAGCCTGGAATTTTGACACCCAATCTTAAAACGTTATTAACTCCTTAGCGGATGACATGGCCGAAAATTGTTAATTAATTTAATATAGAAAATTTCAAGGTCTACATTTTGTTATTTGAGTACTTGTTTCTATCCCCACTTGTTGCGGAGTTATAATAGTTGCAAATAATAGTTGCACTCGTCAGAAAAACAAGATATCGAAGAGTTGCCAACTAACTTTGGCAGAGTTATAACCAAAATAACTCACTTATTGAAAATTGGGAAATAGACACTAGGCACCTTCTTCACAACTCCAGAGAGTCCAAAAGCCGGCGGTGTCTCGGATTTTTTCAAAGTCGGAGCCGGAGCTTCCTGCTCAATTTTCGCTGATCTCCCAGGTTCCGTAGACGGTCCTGGTTTATCTGACTCAATTGGATTCTTGAACTGTTGGGATTTGTCATCGAGGCTTGAGGGCTGAAAAACGTTTTTGAAGCTGCCGAGCCGATCCACTTACTTGGGGTCCCCCATCCGTGGTCGCCAGGCTCTCTTTCTGTCGGCCAAATAGGCTTCCCTTTCGAAGATCTAAATAGTTTCTGTCACTACATTGCCAGTGTAGAGTGAATTTGCAGCGCCCTACCATTCATAGTCTCCGAGTACGTCAGCGATTTCGCTGTGGTCGGCTCGGAGGCAGCGGCTCCGCTTGATCCGGCTGAGGTGCTCATAAGCCCGGAATTTCTAAAATCAATTTATTCTCATGAATTCCCAGAATTTTTCTAGAAAGTTACTTACGACTCAAAATCGGATCCGTCAGTTGTAGTACATACAGATCCCGTACTTGATAAACCTTTTGATTGGCTTTGCTGAAAGGTGCTGAGCTTCTGCTCAGACTTGTAGCACCAGTACTTACCGATTTAGACGACTTGCTCATATTTGTTATGGAAACTTCGAGCTTGCCACAAAATGAATGAATTTTATCGATTTTTTAACCTTCTGTTATTTTTTTCTGAGTTTTTTCACGTGAAATTTCTGAAAATTTAAAAACAAATTTAACGATGTAGAGAATGAAATCATATTTTGAAGCATCACTTTTATTGGTTCACACTCATTCAAAGGGGCATTTCATTTTTTTCGTTCTTCGACTTGGAATCAACTGTGATTTCCTGTCCGGCAACCACGACCTTCTTGGGGACCAAGTCCACCGGCTGATCCGAGCCTTTGAGCATTTCCCCGGCCACCACCTTCATGTCGATTGTCATTTGGATCTGGAAATTTGGAAAAGTTCCAAATTTTCAACGTATATCAAAGCTACCGTTGACTTTCCATCAGGCGTGGTGCCAAAGACGACGATCTTGTTTCTGGTTGAAGCATTTGGAGCAGTCGGAGCAACAGTGTTGCTCATGACATGAGGAGCTGGAACCGGATTCGGAGCTGTCTGAAATCACAAATAGTGATATTTAATCAAAATCTAGATTCTAATGTCACTCACCTTGGCCTTACGAGTCCCGAAAAGCGACTTTGGAGCTCCAGTAGCAATCGGAGGTGGCATGCGTCGCTGAGCCGGTGGAAGTTGAGCAACATTGTAGACACAGTGGCTTGCGTCGCCTGCATTCAATTTTGGAGTCGGTGGAGCCACCTCATCCATACGACGGGCGCATTTTCCGGCACCCGGGAAATTGTAGGTCGAGGCTTGACCAGGCTTACAGCTAGCTGATTTTCCGAACTTGGCAGTAGAAGGGCTGAAATTTTAGAATTATAGATGCTACATTGATAGGGTAGTTCCAATATTCTCCGGCTTAAGGCTCCCTTGAGGTCGCCGCATCCGCGCCTGCGCCGGCCTCAGCGGTCGCCGCGCCGGCCTCATGGCGTCACTCACGCCTCACTCAGCTGGGACCCCTACTCCGGCTATATTCAAAGTAACTCACTTATTGACACCTGGGAAGTATACACTATCGTTCTGCTTTTGCTTGTCCCCCTTCTTCACAACTCCAGATTGTCCAAAAGCCGGCGGTGCCTCGGACTTTTTGGCCACTGATTTTTTCGACTTTTTGGAAAAGTCTCCATCCACTGCTGGAGCCACCGGAGCAGCAACTTTCTTCGCGATTTTCGCAGATTTTCCAGATTTTGTCGACTTTTTCGAGAAGTCCGCATTCATAGGAGGAGCCGGACAAACCAATTTCTTGGCCATTTTTGTAGATTTCGCAGATTTTGCCGATTTTCCTGATTCGTCTGAAGAGCTGGTAGAATCTACAGAACTCTTGGGCATTCTGGGTTTTCTCGCAACTCTGGCCTTTTTCGACTTCTTCGATTTCTTAGATTTTTTGGATTTTTTTGAGAAATCCGGAGCAGCCGGCACTTGCTCTTTCTTCAGAGCATCCATCTGCTTTTTCGGCGACTTTTTACGAGACATCGCACCTTTGCCAGCCATGGAAGATCCAGGCGATCTCTGAAAGAAATCTAGTTATAGACAAGAAATTTGTAGAAAGCGAATGCCTACCATCGGAATTCCAGTCTTCATTGATCCAGTTTTCTGCGACTTTTGGGATTTGTCATCGAGGCTGGTGGGCTGGGAAGCAGTTGACATGTTAGTCTGGAAAAATTCGAAACTGCTGGCCACAGCCGCCGTACTCACATTGTTCGAGAAAGTAATGATAGTAACACTCTGGGGCCCTCCATCCGTGGTAGCCAGACTCCCTTTCTGTCGGCCAAACAGGCTTCCTTTTCGAAGATCTGTAAAGGTTCTCTGCATTAGAGCACACATGCATCGTCTTACCATTCATAATAATCTCCGGAGACGTCGCCGACATTGCTGTGGTCGTCTCGGAAACGGCCGAGTTGGCGCGGCCCGATCCTGCCGAGGTGTCAGATAGCCCGGAGTTCCTGAAATCAATTTAGTTTTGTTAGTTCACAGCATTCTTCTAGGAAGTTACTTACGACTCAAAGTCGGATGGAGTTCCACCAATCGCAGTGTTGACCGAGTTGGACAAGGCCGTCGGGATTTGTGGAGGATCGGTGAGCTGTTCGGCGGTGAGGAGACTGGTGGAGCAAGCCGTTGGCGGGCACACAGCTCCGTCACTTGATGAAGCTTTCGATTGGCTTTGCTGGAAGGATCATTGGCTTCTGCAATGTGATCTGAAGCAACCGTACTTACCGATTTAGACGACTTGCTCATAATTGTTATCCTGATGGAAACGTCGAGATTGCTACAAGTTGATCTTGCAAAATGAATCAATTTTATTGATTTTTTGACACTTCTGATTTTTTTGTTTATACTTTTTTAAAAGTATCTTGTTGGGAAAAAAGTTCACGGGAAACATTTTCTTTATTTTCAAAATATTTTTTAAAACAAATTTACTTATGTTAAAAAAAATTTTTTTTTAGAAAGAAAATGTTCACGTAAAATGTTTTTGTTTAAAAATATAAAAACACTTACTATTAAACTTCATGTCGTGAACAATAGTTGTGTGTTCAAAAAATTTGAAATTTCGGATTTTTTACAGAGTCCCCGAGGTTATTTTTGGTCTACTATTCTGAAAAAAGTTTGTTTAAAAAAAACGTTTTTTTCATAATTATGGGTTAAATGAAAACATACAGTAACTTTATTTCCCGTCAAAAAGTGGCAATTACTCAGTTTTTGCCACTCATAATTTTGGAAGTAGACCAAAAAATTGTTTTCCTACATTTTTTATATTTTAATTTTGTTTTAATTATTTGTATTAAAACATTGTAGGGGTCGCAACATGCGACATTGCGTTGGATTTCCTCAAAAGCTCATATTTTTCAAAAATTTGGCAATCTGCCAAAACTTTGACCGAAAATTATGAAACATCTAACATTTTTTTTTAGTGTTTTATTATGATATTTGGTTGTTTTGGATAAGTGTATTTAAATAAAATCCTCACTGGCGCGTACCTTTAATATCATTTTTCATTCTCCGTCTTATAGAATTATTAATTTCTATGTGGGTTGAAATGAGTTGTCAGTTTTCATGCAACTAAACAATTTTTATCAGTTCCTGCTTGAGGAAAATTGAAAACATTTTTTAATGATAAGCAAACTATTATGAAATATTTATAGATTTTTTCTGTAGTTTCAAATTGGAAATCATACTTTTCAATCTTCATTCAACAATCATTTTACAACAATCTTACTAGTTAGTTAGAGTCTCTCTTTTTCAAAGGCACATTTTTTTTGTCTAATTACGCTTTTTGAATTCTAAATTACCGTCAACGCGTTTATATTTAACATGCAAATATATATGTAAATGCCGAGTACAATAATATTATTTTTCTCCCTGATACTAATGATTTTACAGACGCAACAAGATGAATTTACCTTCCAAATTTCATCAAGTTACTATTACGGTTTGTATTCATATATTATATCATAATTGAAACTCGTTTTCAGGACCCGATAGCCGGCGCGGGCATTACTTTCACTATTCCAACCCGTTATGTCAACCTTAAATTTTTGAATGTCGGCGCTCAGGGGATTGTCGTGTGAGTTTAAGCTATGTTTATGTTTATATCATAGAACATCACTGAGCCACGGCGCGCCACCCAACGTAAGTGGACACGGCCGTCGACGAGCCCAAATGGCCGCAAAATCTTACATTTCAAAATATGAGGGAATCCAGAACTCCGTGTTCGCGGTTAACAGTAGAAACTAGAATGGATCAAATTTGAAGTGAGTGTTTCATTTTTTTTGCTTACATTTAGAATGGCCGATGACCTAGTGACAACACAACGCGTAGCAATCAAGAAGATGCAACAACCATTTCTGTTGACAATGAGTGCAAGGCGAGCATATCGAGAATTTATACTGCTAACGACTCTGAAACACCCAAATGTAAGAATTATTTGAAATCTAGGAAATGCTAAAAATTTCAGATAATCCGTCTGCTAAACGCTTTCACACCGGATACTTCACTTTCATCGTTTCAAGAGGTATATCTGGTTATGGAATTTATGACACACAATCTACACGAGGTGATACATCGATTAAGGTAAGAGGCATGATGGCTGATTTTTATGATTAGGCGTACTTTAAAATGTATATGATGGACTTGTTAATAAATTCCCAGGTCCAAGACTAATATACGTAAAATATTATTTTTTCTCAAAAAAGACAAAAGTTAGAAAAAATAGCAAAAAAAAATTGACGGGGTTGGAGAGTTGGAGATTGGATTTGGATTTTGTTGGTTGAGATTTGTTGTTGGTTGAGCTGGTTGGTTGAGTTGGCTGAGTTGGAGATTGAAGGTTGGAGACTATAAACATATTTAAACTAAATCCCCACTGACAATGCTCTAACTTTTCGTCAATTGACAATCAATTGAATATCGGCAATTGAAAAATAACTATATGCATTATCAGATTGGATCATGAAACATTATCATTCTTGGTCTACCAGAGTTTGTGCGCAATCAAGCACCTTCACAATTTGGGATTCATTCATCGTGTACGTCTATGTACACCACTATAGACAACATTCTCAAAATTTCAAAATTTTAGGACTTAAAACCATCGAATATTGTCGTGAACGAACGTTGTGTGTTAAAAGTCTTAGACTTCGGATTGGCAAGAAGACGCAACGTGGACATGAGAATGTCAGATTATGTGGGGACAAGATACTACAGAGCCCCCGAGGTTATTTTGGGTCTGAACTATTCGGAAAAAGGTTTGTAATTTTGGACTAACACAAATTATATGTACAGTAACTCTAAAACTCTAAATTCATAATTTCAGTAGACATTTGGTCAGTCGGATGTATACTTGCTGAAATGATCAACCATACCGTTCTTTTCCCGGGCAAAGATATACGTGATCAATGGACACAAATTTCTAGTGTATTAAGAACACCAGACGATCATTTCATTAATCAATTAGAACCAATAGGCGCTGTGTATGTTCGATCGTTGCCACAACATCTAGCACGTGCTTTCAATGAAATAGTTCCGGATTCCAATTTTCTGCCGGAGACTGAGAACCCGAAGGATCATTTGACACGTGAGTCGGGCTATACAGAATTTTGAAGAAGAAATGATACTTTCAGTACACATGGCTCGTGATCTCCTGTTCAATATGTTGAAAATCAATCCTGAAGAACGGTATTCAGTTGAAGATGCACTTAATCATCCATATACTATGGTTCAAGGTACGAAATTTTAACGCTTTGTCAGTAAACTTATTTAAAGGCTTAGGCTTAGGCATAGGCTCAGGCTTTGGCTCAGGATTAGGCTTAGGCTTAAACTTAGGATTAGGATTAGGCTTAGGCTTAGGATTAGGCTTAGGCTTAGGATTAGGCTTAGGATTAGGCTTAGGACGAGAAGGAATGAGGAGAAAGAGAGAAAAATAAGTAAAAAAAAATCAAGAATTCAGAAAAAGAAAATAACAAAAAACGCAAAATGAGACATCTCAAAGAGCGGCAAAAAAAAACCATGAAAAACTGCCCGAAAATCGCCCCAAAAAGACAACAGATTCAAAAAATAATGACAAGAAGGTTTGCTAATGATTTTACATTTAATAATTTTACAGGACGATGAAGTAAACGCCCCCGCATCAGAAATTCCGGACGATGAGGTTAATGACATTGACGATTGGACTCTTATTGAATGGAAACGGCTCATTTTCAACGAAGTGCAAGGCTATCAAACCGATCACGACATTTTCAATGAATAAGAAATCTTTGCTTTCTCAAAAAAATTATGTTTCTTCTGTTTAGCTGCAAAAATCTGTTTCTAATAAACTTAAAAAAAAACAAGTTTATTTAACCACAATTTAACGAAAATCAGGGGAAAAGGGGAAAGACCTACAAGCTCACAAGTACGTGGGTGGTGGGAATGTACAAAATAAAATCAGGGAAAGCTTAGAAGCAAACTGTGTGAGTCGAGTGACGAATGTGAAGGTCCTTGGCGATCATTTCGGCGGTGATCGGATGCATTTGGCTACGTCCCTTGAGGTAGACGTCACGGGCTTTTTTGTTGGCAATCGGCCATTGAGCGAGGTCTCTGGAATTATAGAAGTGAAAATTTTTGATGCTTTTGAGCTTGTCCTTACCTGTAAATCGGCCTGCAGAACTTGAGGCGGCCTTGAGAGTTGACAAAGTCCAGCGCCTTCGGGATACACTCTTCCCATTTGGATTTGATGCACAATCGGAGCCAGCTGAAAATGATTAGCTCATTGAATTTAGATGTCCAGCAGGCTGAAACTCACTTCAACAATAGCTCAGAGTTCTGCGAATCGTTCAACTTGTACAGCTTGTTCAAAGCATCCAATTTGTAGTGCTCAATTGGAGGGTCGTGCTGCCACAGCTGGGATAGCAGCTCAATCTGTTGAAGGGGCTGCATAGCATAATAATCTTCAGACGTAATGTCCCCAACAGTGCTTTCATCGGCGGCAAGCCACTTCTTCAGAAGGACCTCACAAGCTTCAACCATCGACTGCCCATAGTTAGGCTTCTCTGGTGGCATACCAACTCCATTGAACCATAAATCAAAGTTTACTGTATCAAGAACCTCTTTCTGATCCGCAAAGTACTTATACAAATGATCCTTCCACTGCCAACTATCAATCGCCTGATGTGCGAACGTCTTGAGATAATCTTTAAGGTAAGCCTCAAAGATCTCACTTCCTCCGAGCTTCTGCTCAAGGTAGAAGAGCAGTGCTGATCCTTTTTCATAGGGAACACACGAGAATGCAACGTCTGGATCGACGTTTGTATGGTCTTGAATGAGCTTTGTGAACTGGTGAGTAGGCGTGAATTGCTCATAGACCTGTAAGATTCGAACTTTGTCTTCAAGGAAGCCTGACTTGGTGTGATAAGCTTCTTATCTATGCGGTTCGAAATACGGTGTGAAATGATGGGGTGATTCGGAGAAGCAAAATACAAAAAATGCTGGTCTTATCAGCTTGGAACATGCCTTTCAAAGTTTATTTTTTAGGAAGAGAGGTGTTACTGGCCTTCCCATAAGGTTACAGAGCTATCAGAAAGGTGCCAGAAAATGTAGAGCTTGAAATTTTGCATACATTAGTAGTGAACAACTTTTTTATAGCCCTTTCTACCGCGGAGATACATCGGTTCTAACACATCAACTCACTGCTGGAATCAACGAATTCGTCCATCCATTGAACGCCATAAACTGTCGATAATCCTCCGACACCAACCGTCCGCAAATCTTTCTCTCAATGAACATAGTGAACCCTTCATTGAGCCAAAAGTGCTCCCAGCTGGAATTCGTCACCAGGTTGCCCGACCAACTGTGTGCGATCTCGTGAGCAATCACGCTCACCAAGCTCCTATCCCCAGCAATCAGCGTGGGCGTTAGGAAGGTCAGACATGGATTTTCCATTCCACCGAACGGGAAGGACGGTGGTAGACAAACCATATCATATCTTCCCCAGATATACTTCCCAGCTATCTCCTCAGCAGACGCTAGGATATCCTCAGTCTCCGCAAACTCCCAGTGAGCCTTGTCAACGACTGATGGCTCAGCCCAAACTGCACATCTATCACTGATATCTCGTTTTTCAAGACACCCAACCACAATAGCGATCAGGTAACTTGGAATTGCGACTGGCTGCTTGTAGAAGAAGGTGGTAGTGTCATCGTCTCCCTTGGATCCCTGGCCGATGGCTGACATGAGACAGGTCATTCCAGTAGGCACGGTGACCTCTGCCTCGTAGGTGCTCTTTACGGACGGGGTATCCATGCAAGGGACGATCGAGCGAGCATGAATCGCTTGGCATTGGGAGAAAAGGTATGGCATCTGGAATTTTATTTTTGTTTGGTTTTAGGCTTAGGCTTAGGCTGAGATTAAAGCTTAAGCTTAGACCTAGGTTTTAGCTTAAGCTTAAGTTTTAGTTTAGGTTCAGGCTTGATGTTTGGCTGGCTTAGGCTTAAGCTCCTTTAGGAATTTCTAATCTTGAGCTTTTTGAACGAAAAAAGGCAAAAAATGGAAATCGTACAATGACAATGAAAGTTCAGAAATCTCTACATCCCAACTTTTTCTAACAAATCTTTCCTAAAAGAGTATACTCACCCTCTTATCAGCAGTCTGCTCCTTCTTCATCCACTGCAAAGCAGTTGCATCCGGCGATGTTCCATAGGCAACAGTGACTTGCCTACAAAGTTTTTCTTTCTTAAAATTCCCTGATGGCCAAAAAACCCTCACAAAATAGTCCCAGCCTTCTGGAACTGCGGTGGAAGGTACACACTCATTTTGGAGCCGAAGAAAGTGTAGACATTTGGAGCAATTCTGAAGTCACAGTCGACACCGTTGATGGATACAGAACGGATCGAGAGGTCGCGGACATCAAGGACCTGGAAAACAATTTTTGATATATTCCTTCTTGGCCAAGTTATTGAAGTTTGAAGAGAACAAATATCCCTAGTCTCTTCACAATTTTCATCTCGCCCTCAGAAAGCCTAAAATTCCATTTTAGTCCGACTACACTACTTATCAGCTTATCTTCCATTCCACACAACTGATAAGCGAGTTTCAGAAACCCTACACACGTGACACCGATAAATTATAAACCCTCTCCCCCCAGATTCTCAGCGTCTCTTCCAGGTACCCACTCTCTCTTACCAGCTTTGTGGCATCAGTTAAGCATCTGCAGCGCAGTGTCGCCTGCCCGATTATCATCTTCAGCTGAAACGAGACGGTCCATTTGATTGCCGTGTGCTCGACGGTTATCTGTAAGAAAGGACAATAAGCTTATATGATAAGGGATAGTGCATGTGACTTTGGCAGAACAAAGCGAAAAAGTTTTGAGATTCTTGACATAAAATTGGAACAAACTGTTTGATCTTTTGATTTGAACATGAAATTTGTCTTTGGAATTTGGAAAATCAACAATTTATTTCAAGTTTACTAGATAACTTTTTGAGAATCTTACACAAAAAATGATGGTAAAGAAAATTAGTGTTCAATTGAAACCCCAATTTTGTTAACTAACAAACAATAACACAATTTGAGAGCAATAGTTAATTAATTTTAGATAACGTTTTTCAGTGCAAAGTTATAAACTTTTGAAAATCCTTCAACTTCCTTCGCAATGAGTAAACCTAATAAAACATTTTTTTGAATTAAAAACTGTATTTTGTTAGTTATTAAATTATTAATAGTGTTGATCAGTGCGAAGTTATGAAGGTTTGAAAGTTTCACATTTCAAAGCTGAGTGACCTCTTTTTTGGTGCCGTGGCTTCAAACCCCTACAACTCCACACTGAATAGAGTTATCAAAAAGTTGTCAATTAATGAAATATAGAGTAATTTTAGAGCTATATTTTGCTTGTTAACAAATTTTTAATAGCGCTATTCACGGCAAAGTTATGACCGTTTGAAAATTTTGTGCTTACTATTAGCCCTCTCTTTTTTTTCAACTTCAAACCCAACTATATCTCATCAGTGAACAGAGATTTTGAAAATGTGTCAATTTAAAAAAAAAGAGCAATTTCATAGCTTTATTTTCATAGTTCACAATTTTTGCCTAGTTTCTCCACTTGTAAAGATATATAGGTTTGAAATGAAGTGCTTACCTCATTGATATTGGCAGCCGAGCACGGATCCCGTTTTGGACGGAAATTATGTAATTGGCACATTCTGAAACGGTTTTTTAAAATAAACAATTGTTAAAAAAAACTCGAAAAAGAGCCAAAAATGTGCACACAGTCACATGTGACAAAATATGAACGGAGAGGGCGGCGGCGGCGGTCATAAGTACCAGGTACCGGTCACTCATACAAGCTTATCGCTTCTCGAAAAATTCTCGAAATTTGGTAAGCCCTCCTGCAGGGACATGAATGGGGACATAAATCAAAAGTGAGAGCCCCGAGCCGGCGCCGGTGGGGGAACAAAAATGAAATTCCGTTTTTGCTCAATCATGTTTTTTATCAGCACAAAGTGTGTGCCTGAAACTCCGCGATAAGCTGATTGAAGGTGCTGAAAACGACGTTTCAGGCGGGCGGCTGACGTAACGTGTCGAGCAAAAAAAGCATCACGTTGCACAATTCGCCTGGAGACAGTTTGGGGCGGAGTCTGGTGTTTCTGGGATGACGTGGCAGGTAGTGGAGAGGCCAATAGATCGTGACGTGGAGGGAATGGAACCTCAGACTTTGTTCCCGGGTTTTTTGAAGATTGTGATGACGATCTAGTTTTGGTTGGAATGTACAAGGTTTAAGAGAACATTTGAGGAAAATTGGCAAAGATTGACAAAAGTTGAAGAGAGAGTTGCAAGAATTGGCGAAAGAATTTATCAAAAAATTTAGAGCCGCTCGAAGATTATTTGGCAAAAGCTGAGAAAAGTTTGTTGATGCAGTTGTCAAATTTTATAATATAAATTGTCAAGTACAATCATTTGCGACAGTGTAACGAAAATTGCCAAAAGTATGAGATGGTTTTGAAAAAGAAAGAAAAAGTTTGGCGAAAGTTGACAAAAAAAATATTTAGGAGACAGAAAAGTATATACAAATCCACTTTATTTCCAATTAAGGGAAAAAATTCTGAGCACTCAACTACATGCATCTCTATATTCAAATTATTGCCAAATTAAATAAAAAATATCTCAAAAAATAATAATAAAATTCAGTTGCTCAGCAGCTCCTTGACATCTCTCATAGCTCCAGCCAAGCTTTTCTTAAAATGTTGTAAATCAGTCCTCGGATCACTTCTGAACGCAGTCGGCGCAAAAATCACTCGATCCGGTTGAATATTGTACGGGCATCCATAGCCATCGCGGACCACTGCACCATACGTCAGGTAGCAATCAGGGATATCCAGAGAGGTTGTGACTTGGCTTGTCGACAATGGGAATCGCATAACTTCAGACCACAGAGGATCCAGAAACAGTGATGGTATATCTTCTCCGGTCGTTTCTTCCCTTTCCCGGGCGAGACAGAATAGGGCGCAAAGATGATTGTCGACACCGTAGCCGCTGATGTTCTGAAAAACTTTAAATTTATTGGCGATGCCAAGACATAGGCGGAGTCTGAGCCGATATATATTTGAGCGGAGCTAGAGTCAAGACATAGGCGGGGCCAAGATATAAGCGGAGATAGAGCCAAGAAAGAACAAGGTATGGGCAGGGCCAGAGCCAAAATATGGGAAGAGCTATTGCCTTACTTAATGCTAGGCTTATGCTTAGGATTAGGCTTAGGCTTAGGCTAAGTGTTCCGTTTTTCTTACCTCCAACGTGACCTTGACCTGCTTGAGCACAGCCTTCTTAAATAATTCCAGCTTTCTCTCTTTAGACTCCTTCTTGCTCGCCATTGCCGTAACCCATTCCAGCGCCTCTTGTGTGTTCGCCCGAATGTTATCAACTCTTCCCGCACCGAATCGCCGAACCGAAGCTGATTCGTAGGTGGAAACGAGGTGACCATGTGTTCTGAAAAAATAGCGAGTAAATATTTGTGTGTGTGTCCTGTTTCTACTCTAATCAGTGATTCCTTAACACCAGGGACTATTTGCAGAAATTATGATATAGTTTGACTAAAAAACCAACTTATAATGCGCCAATTGCATAATCAACTGAATAAATCCATCCGGACTGACACGCCAATTTTTGATGGAATCTTTGCCGAATTCGTTGAAAATCAAAACTTCAAGCTCCAGTTCGTTGGCGAGCTCATCGAAAACTTCCGCCTGCTTTTTCAGAATATTTCTAGAATTTTCACTAAAATGCCATGTCAGAGATTTGGGGTGTACATTGCGCACGTCGTTCCAAACCTAAAAAAATATGCAAATTTATAGTTAATAATGCGATTCTACAGTATCCATTACATTTAAAGTACAGCTACAGTTTGTGAATTACACATGTACAAATCACTCCACTACAGTATTTTAATCAACATTACCGAGCCTGTGTACTAGTCAAAAGCTCCCTACAGTACCTCAACAGTACTTTTACAGTAACACCATACCGTATATCTACAGTACCCCTACATCACTCCTACAGTCTACAGTCCTACAGCCCAACGCAAAAAACCTCACCATCTTGCTTTTAAAGTACTTCTGTGCATATCTGATAGCAGTTTCAGCCATATTAATAATCACAATCCCCTCGGCCGTCGAGTGCTCTATGCACAACCCATTCACACCACTGGAAGACACCACCAGCTGAATAGTCGCATCATACCACCGATTGAGCCCGAACTTTGAACTTCCATGGCCGGTCAGAGTTGAGTAGCCACGCGCCACAAATTCCTTCTCCTTCTCGGAAATGCTCATGGTATCTGAAACTTTTTCAAGGTTGGAGGTACATGCAAGTTCTCAGACCATTTTTCCCATAATCAATAGGATCTTCCATGTCAAGACACACCACGAAAAGCGCCGACTTTACCCATTCATAGGATTTTGAGTTCTGCTCGACTGTGAGCATATCCTGCCAAAAAAGAGCCGCGTTATCACGCGGGCCAACGCCAGAGGCTCCGATATTTGCGGTGTTCTGAAGTCATTCTTAAACTTTTCATTTTGAACTCAGGGTCCCACGTTTTGATTAATCTTAGAAATCTCCTCGATCTGCGCCAGCTGGTACTCCACATCTGCATATGACACTAGAGCTCCATTGATTCGCGAATGGAGCAAAAAAGTCTGATTCCGGCACATCACGAGTACATGTTCATTCCCATCATTCGTCTTCTGCTTTCGTATTTGGGTATCCTCGCCGACGCCCGGCTCCCTGTAGCAGCTGAGAACTCGGTCGTACTGTTCCATGCACATCTGGAGTTTTTGCGCGCCAGTGGACTTTTCTCGGCACACTTGTTTTCTGGAAAATATCGACGGCGGTGGTAGGTGTCTTGCCAGACTATAGGGATACTGTAGGGGTACTGTACTCACGTGTCTATCAAGTTCTTGTACTCCAAGAGCCCTCTTGTCAGCAATGCCGTATATTTGATGTGATCCTCCTTTGTCTCAAATTTGACTTTCGGAAAAATATACCCCGGATTTGAATTCACGGGCGTTGGCATCCTAACTCTCATATACATCTCGGGGAGCCAAAATTTTGTGGCCTGAAATGTTTTTTTTTCAATTAGAAAACTTGCGAGAACCCACCCAATTCGGCGACTTCTCCGCAATTTCCAGCAGTTGCTCCTGTAACGGAGTAGCTTGACGCACGAACTTGTGAGCTGCATCGTGGGTTGTCGCTAGTGAGGCTTTCTGGCCTACGGCTACAACGGCAGCGTATTCGAGATATCTGGAATTTAGTTTGAGAAGCGGCGGACACCTCGCGAGTTTCTTAACGGGCTCGTGAGATGTCGGACGCAAATTCAAATGATCATATCTCAGTTCATTTTTAAGATATTGATACATTTTAACCTACAATACTATAGAGAAACATATTTCAAAAATTATTTAGTTATACTTTGTTTGATAAAACCAATGACAGCCCGGATATGAGCCTCTGAAATTTGTCATAGCTAGTTTATCGATGCACCATATCCAGCACTTTAACTTTGGCAGGTTATATCTCGGCTAATTTTAAAAGTATTAATAAATTTCAAACTACAAAACTATAGAATCATTTATTTTAAAACTTAGATTAGTTGAAAGTTTTTAGATTAAACCAAAGCCAACCGAGATAAAATCAGCTATTATTGGCGTCAAAATTTGTTGTTTGATGCTAAATTGTAAACTTAAGTGCTATCAATTGACATTCCATTTGCAAAATATTTCTGTGAGAGGTAATTTATGGCCACCTGCTGATCAATTTTGAAAGACACTTACCTATCTAGCGTGGCCTCCAGGCTTGGTACCGGCGGCTTTGGCAGTGCAGTCTGAAAATTTTTTAAAGCTTAAAATTTAATATTTCAGCCAACTTTACCTTTACACTCTTAAGATTACGGTAAGCAATTTGTATGGGGAAGAATTGATTTTTTAGGAAAAATGCCACAATTCTCATAATACTTTTTTGAAATTTATTTTCAAAAAAAGAGGGAGTGTCTTGGTGGTGATCGAGAAGGCGAAACAAGAAAAATTGTTTCAAACTAATTAGTTCTCAGTTGAAAAAGGGGACCGAGTTCTTCTTGCTAAGGGGATGAAGAAAGACAGAAGCCTCTTCGAAATGAGCCAGCTAGCTGTTAATGGGTTTTTGGTGCTTTTTTGTTCGAACAAAAAGAAATAGCAGGGGAAAGATGCACTAGATACGATTTTTTGCGTGAAATCTCTCACAATTTTCAAATCTAATTAAATCGAAAGGTTTCTTGCCCCATGGGAGTGTAGGAGTACAAAAAAGGTTCATGAGCGGTGGTTTTACTTACCTCATACCAATTGTCATTTGGTGGAAGTTCGTCAACTTTTTCCTTTTCCATCTGGAACAAAATTTACTTCTTAGTATCTGTTATACTTTCAAAATTGTGTATATTTTGCAAATTAGGCTTAGACTCAGGCTTAGGCTTAGGCTTACGCTTAGGCTTATGTTCATGCTTTTGCTTAGGCGTAGGCTTAGGCGTAGTATGAGGCTTAGGTTTAGGCTTAGGCTTGGGCCTAGGCTACAGAAATCTTAGTTTCTGCCAAAATTTGACATTACTCTATACGAAATCACTACAGTAGCCCGACACCGATCCCCCACTAATACTAGCTCAATATCCCACCAAAATTAATATTAATTTTCCGAAAAACTACATTAATTTTACATTGCACTGTCTTTTAAACAACTCCAAATCAATATCCCTTCAAAAGACTAAGACACTTTTTTTGCTGAAACAATCTTTAGATTGAGATTTTTTAATTTTAAGCTAAAACACTAACCAAGTGTCAAGAATATATATATAAGTCGACAACACCAAACCACCAAGGTTTCGATTCTTTTTTTTGATTTGTGAAACATTCAAAATGTTTTTTGGTTTACTTAAATAAATAAATAAAACTTATACATAAATACTAATTCACAATTTGTAGAGTAACAGAGAAGGATGAAAGGACACAAAAAAAGAAGAGAAATCTGAAAGAAAAAAGGAAATAAAGCAATCTAGGCTAGTCATTTTGGCCATTGCACTTGGTAGAATAAACATATTCAGAGATCCAAATCTACGACTACCACTGCGGATTCAGTGGGTCATATCCGGCGGGGAATTCGGCTTGGGGCCTTGAATCCTGGAACGACACGGCGTGGTTCGGGATCTGTGCCTGATTCTGGTACGACTGCTGATCTTCCCATCCTTGATAGGATTCCGCTGTAGTTGCTTCAGGCTTCCCATTGTATCCGCCAGCTGGAGCCGATGAGTTGAGCTGTGTCATTTCGGCGGTGTCACCCTTGGCGCCGAGGGTGTCGTAGGAGTGAACTTTCCGCAGTAGGAATAAAACTGGGGCGTAGGTGACGTTGGTGGCGAAGATTATGATGTTGAGGGCGGTGAATCCCCAGTTGGTCACAATCCATCCGGCAATGATGGGTCCAAAGGCGTAAGCCAACGAGTACGAAATGTCAGCGATCGCGTAGACGGATCCGTAAACCGAAACGTGGCGGGTGTCCACAAGGTGTCCAAGCATCGGGAGGAGCGAGGTGTCGATCAAGGCGATTCCGAAGCATACAAAAGAGAGCGGGATGACAAGTTGCATCACCGATGTGGTATAGGGGATTGCAAAACACGCGATTCCCTCCATAGCCAACCCAACCATAGCAATCGCCCATGTGTGGTGGGGGAACGCCCTGAGCATTTTGACGGTCACATAGACTCCGAGAACGTGTGGAAAGAATGGTGGGAGCCAGATGACTCCGACCAACCAGCCAGGAGTGTCTGGCATCATTTCGGACATCCAGGTTGTGATGGTGGGCTCGAGGAAGGCGAGAGAGACGTTGGCCATGATGAGGGCTCCGGAGCAGCAAGCGATGAAGGGATCCATGAAGAGACGCCACATTGGGGTTCCTGGAAAGAAACGTTTGAGTTTGGGCAGGTACCGTTTTGACTAGGGAATGGTCAGCTTAGGGGTGAGGTACCTAGAGACGCCACATATGCCAAACGGAAGCTGAGATCATTGGCTACAAGAATATGCTTTCGAATTCTGCAACGGACCTCTGGGAGTCTGGAAATTCTTGTCTGAAATCATGCTTTTGAATGCTCGAAAGTGGTAAGAATTTAGAATTTATTACAGAAAAACGTGAAGTTGAATACCTAGAAAAGATGAAAATGTGTTTTGATACAGTGCATACAGTACTTGTTTCAAGTATAAAACTAATTTTATTAATTAAACGTTTTTCTGTAATAAATTCTAAATTCTTACCACTTTCGAGCATTCAAAAGCATAATTTCAGACAAGAATTTCCAGACTCCCAGAGGTCCGTTGCAGAATTTGAAAGCATATTCTTGTAGCCAATGATCTCAGCTTCCGTTTGGCATATGTGGCGTCTCTAGGTACCTCACCCCTAAGCTGACCATTCCCTAGTGAGTAAATTTCTATCTGTTTGAAAGTTGTAGAGTCGGACATTGTGGTAATAATTTTTCTTAAAATTTCAAAGTTTTTTTTAGTAAGTTGCCGAAATCGCTTAAAATGCCGAAAGTGCTAAATTTATATTTTTGGAAAGCTCGGTTCGGACCTTGATGAGGAAATGTCTAATTCTGGAAGATGAAATCAAAATTTTCCGAAAAACTCTCAAATTTAAGAACTGAAATACCATCGAGCTGTCGAAAATATATGAGATTTGTCACATTCAAATTCTTCACAATTTTTCTCTGAAATCGCCGAGAAAGCCTTGAAAATTGCAGAAAAAACTGAAAAATTTTCCAATTTGATAACTGTAACATCGCTGAGTTATCGGAAATGAACTTTCTGTGTACTGAAAGTTCTAAAAATGATCAGGGCGCTGAATTTTCAAAATATTATAAAATTTGAAAAGCGTCTAAAAGTTCTCAAAATCTTAATTATTTTACTGCGGAAGTTTCTAGAAAAGAACATTGTCAAAATTGCTGAAAGGAACCGACAAGCTGAACATTTTAGCATTCTTTTAAACTCTTCGGCTTTTTTAGACGTTAAAGGCGGTGTAGTGGACATTTTTTATTGCTTTTTTAAACTTTAAACTGTGTCTGAAAACACCGAATTTCATAATGAAACTTCTTCTCAAAACAAAGTTATGGCGGCTTAAAAATGACGTAAAACTTGTTACAATTTCAAATTTGACAGGTTTGTCAATGTCGCAACGATTGGAAACTAACTTATTTTAAAATCACCGTCTAATTTTGGATACACAAGTTGATATTCGATTTAGGAACATTTAAGGAACATATGGATCACCAGATTTGGCAAAATTTGGTAACTTCTGGTGATCCATCGACATTAAATGCGCCTAAATTGATTTGAAAAGCAAGATAGTTGACTTATTTATCAAAAGTATATTGGTGATTTCAAAAAAGTTAGTTCCCAGCTGCTGCGACGTTGACAAGTTGGCGAAATTTCAAATTTTAACTCTTTGTTGGTTAATTTTTAAGCCAACATAACCTCTTTTTTTTTGAAAAGTTTTAAAGAAGTTTCATTATGAAATTCGGTGTTTTCAGACAATTTTGAGTCTAGTAAATCAATAAAAAATTTCGACTACACCACTTTTAATAATCCTAAAATTTTTAAACGTATAACCCATACCTTGAACCTTCTCTCCATGAGAATCAGTGCCTCTCCGATGGGGATTGATCACCATAAAAACTGCAATAGCATCAGCCAAACAGACAAATGACAGAATCAGGAAAGGTACGGGTTTTCCGGCGAGTGAGTACAATACGGAGCCAAATGGTGGAGCAACTAGGCACCCGAACGAGATGAAGGCTAAGGCGATTCCAAGTGCCGCTGATCTCTCGTTTTCTTCGGTGAATCGATCGGCGATCATGGCAAGACCGGAAGTATCGGCGAACGCTGAGCCGAAGCCCTGAAATTTTTTTTAGAAATTTTCAAAAAGTTTCAGTTTTTAAGAGTTTTGAAATTTATACAAATATTGCCGACGTCTTTGAAAATCTCTTAAAAACTCCTTAAACTTCAGTAAATTCAAGGAATTTTCACAAATTTGTTGATATTTCCAGAAACTTTCTAGAACATTTCTAAATTCTCTTCAATTTTGAGAGCTATTCAATATTTTCTAAAACTCTCTAAAATTATCGAAAATTTCCAGAATTTTTTCTAAATTTTCTAAGATTTCCTGAACTCCCAGGTAATATCCCAAAAAGTTTCCAGAATTTCCAGAGGTTTTTGAAGCTTTCTAAAAAGTTCTATAAATTTTTTAAAAATTTTTCTAAATTCCAGAATTGTTTAAAGAAAAATCAGCAACTTTTTAATGGATGTTCAAAGTTTTCAAGAACATTCTAGAATTTTCACAATTTTTTAGATTATTTTAGATTTTGTTTAGGGATTCTACTTCTCCATGGCTCCGATTTTGAAATTCTTCCAAGTTTTGTTGAAAACTTTTCCCAACAACTTCTTCTCCTCTACTTTCCATCTCCAATTTGTCCATGTTACCACCTACGGAGATGTCCCCGCCTGTCCCAGGGGACACCGAAAGGGGGACGTACTTATCACCCGGGACCATCTCATTTTCCTACTGCTCTGCGAGCTCCTTCTCTTTTCGCCAGCTTCTTCTTTGCTGTTGTTAATTAGCACGAAGTCGTTCGACGCCCGGCTGGGAAATAGTGCGAAAAGACTCGGAGCCGCAGAGCATTTCAGAAATCCTTTCCGTTTCCGACATTAGAAGAGCAACGCGAAAAAAATGGAAGGGAAAAGATTCGAATTTTATATACAGAATGATGACCGGTTTTCGTAAGAAATTGGAAAGATGGCAGGAGCAGGAAGAGGAACCAAATTAAATTGCTCGGCGAGTTGAAGTTTTCTTGGGAAAAAGTTGGCGTTGGGGGAAGATTTAATGCCAGGAATGGGGAAATTTTCTAAAACTAAAAAAAAATTCTAGAATTTCCCAGAATTTTATTTAATTTTCTAAGATGTTCTGAAGCCATTTGGAATTTTTTAAAGTCTTTAAAAAATTTCAATAATTTGTTCACAATTTTCTGAGACGTTAAAAACTTTTTAATTTTTTAAAAATTTTTTACAAATTTCCAGAACTTTGTAGAAGCTTTTTAAAATTTTCTAGAAAACTAGGGAAGGTTTGAAAAAATCTTAAAATATTCCAGAAAGCTTTAGAGTGTTTTTGAAAAGATTCAAACAAAAATTTTAGGCATTTCTGAACCAGAACGTTTTAGGAAGTAGTATAAAATTGAAAATTCTAGACATTTTGAAGACTCTGGACAATTTTCCGAAACCTCTAAATTTCTTGTAGCTATTAGAAAATTTCGATGATTAAACATCAGGAATTTTTTTCAAAAACATTAAAAGTTTCTCCAGAAAATTCTGAAAAAAATCCAAAAATTTCTTGAAATTTCCAGAAGCTTCAAAAAGTCTAAAAACCTTCCAGAACAATTTGATACTTAAAAAAATATTTTTTTAGATGAATTTAAAGTTGAGCAGCGGTTTTTTTCTATAGTTTTAAAGTCAGCTGACAGTTTGTCTGCTTAACACTTTATTCTTAAAAAGAAAGAAAAAAACTAACCTGCAACGATCTTGCAAAAAGCAAAACTCCATAGCTCTTTCCAAGAGCAAATATAGCCGTGGAGAAAAACATGGTGCATAGCCCCAAAATCATCGGAATCTCGTATCCAACTCGATCGATAATATATCCCGAAAACGGATTCACAAAAATTTGCAGCAAAGCTTTTGAAGCGAAGAGCCATCCCAATTCCAGCTCCTCATCCAAAAAGTTAATCCTTCCGCCGACCTCTCTTACCAGATAGGTCCCGTTTGCAAGCTGGCTTGTCTCATTGTGGTATCCCTCGAAGGTCACCTGGTAGTTATGAATGTCCCGAAGGTATTTCGGAATAATTGGGACAATGACCATGTAGAGCATATTGTCGAGTAGTAGGGCTATGGAGACTATCACCAGGACGCATTTCTTCTGATTATCCTGCTGCTCAAGCCACTTTTTGGCGTCCGCTTTGAGGATCTCCGAGTCTCGGTTGATGACGGGCACGTTGAAGCCCATCTCTCTCTCTCCCCCTGGAATATTTTATTTTTTCTAAATTTTTTGGGCTTCGGGCTGGCCTAGGGGCTTTTTCTCAAACAAAAAAAAATTTAAAGAAAACTTATGACGTGGCTCGGCGCGTAACAGAGCCGTGAGACCCATTGTATGGGGGAGAGAGAGACTTAGGGGAGACACAGATCGCCAGAGGGCCGCCGAGACCACGCCCAGTTTTGAGGAAAAACACACGTATAAGGCTTGTTGGGGAGGGGAGAGACAGAGAAATACAGGAGAAAATTGAGAAAATTAATATAAGAAAGGTAGTGGAAATACAGGTAATACAGGAGGAGTTTGTAATTTTTGGAAATTTTTTTAAAGAGGAACTTCTTGGTGGTTTAGTTGTTGAACATGTTAAAAATTTTGTATTTTTTGCCGAATTTTTTTGAATTTTTGTATAGCCCGCCAATTTTTTTTTGAAAAATATGAATTTCGCGCCAAAAACTCTCAAAATTTTGACTTTTGCGCAAAATTTTTTCTGGAATTTTTGAACTTCGCGCCAATTGTCTTATTTAAAAATTTTTTGCAAATAATTGAGTATGACAACTGTCACTTTTTCAAAAATTTCAAATTCGCGCTAAACTCTTTCTTTGGAAATATTTTTTTAGAAAATTGATAAATTCGAATTTTGTCGAAAAAACATCTTTTTCAGAACAATTTTTAGACTTTGCGCCAAATTATTTAAAATTTTATGAAAAATTCTGTGTTCTTTTATTTCCCGCCAATTTTTTTTCTAATATGTAAGTTTGCGGCATATTCGTCAGAAATTTTTTAAATCGAGATTCTAGAAAATTTTTTGAACAACTTATTTTAAACTTTGTGCAAATTTTTTTATTGAAAAAATTATGTCAAAATAATTTTTTCGAAATATGTTTAAAAAAAAAGAAATTCACAAATTACCGCCAAAATTTGTTGAAAAATTTTTTTCAAAACTTAAAAAAAATTCTAAATTTTATGTTTTGAAACTGGCGCCAAAAATTAATTTCAAATATTCCAGGAAAATTTACCAAAAAATTTCAAAATTCAAATTTTCTGCCAAAATATTGTACGAAGATTCTTGAAAATTTTCATAATATATCTTATGACTACTTTTTGGAAATACAGTATTTAAAAAAAATTAGGCTCACCTTGTTTTAGTAGGTTACTATTTTGAACAAGAGATGCGGAAAATAGAAAGACTTTCGATGAATTACCTGAAAATTAAATATTTTAGTGTAAAACTTTTGGGGGCAAAATAAAAAAATAAAGAGGAAACAAGGAACTTGAAAAATAAAATAAAAATTATTTTTTTGAAAAATTCCGGCGGGAAAATTATTTTTTGACAAAAAAAAAGAATTTTTTCTGAAATTTTAGTTTAAAAAGTTCAAATGACTCCACCGAGTTACCTTAAAAAATTGCTAAACACTAATTTAGGCTAAAAATCAGGCGAAAAAAGAAAAATGACATGTGTATTTGAGCCCCCGGGCGGGTTTCTTTTCTGTTCTGAGGGATGACTCTATTGTTATTTTTTACGAAGATTGCCTTGGCGCCAATTCAAAATGCACATGATTGATTGGCTCAGAGGGGGGGGGGGGGGGGGGGGGGTTGGATATGCAAACTGACGTAGTGGTTTTTTTGTTGGAATTTCAGAAATTTGGAAATCGCTGCCAAAAAAACACAAGACCACAACATTAGGAAGTTTTTAAAGTTTTAGAACTTTAGAACTAGAGTTTTAGTGGAAATTTTGAAAAAATAACGCTAAAAAATCGAAACATTCAAAATTCGAGGAAAATTTTATTTATTTATTTAAGAATTTCAATTTTTCGAGCTTAAAAAAAGTTTAAATAATGCAAATTTGAATTCCCCGCAAAAAGTTATTCACACATTGAATCGGAATATTTTTTTTTATTTCCCGCCGAATTTTCATGTAAATATTTGATTTTTTGTTGAAAAAAAAACCCAAATCTTAAAATTCTTAATTGTGTGAAATTTTAAGAATGGGAAAATTGAACTCACGCCAAAATTACTAATATTTTTGCCAGAAAATTAATTTGACTAAAGCGCCAAAAATTTTGATTAACTTTTTTAAAGAACTTTCCGCCAAAACATAATTTTCAAAAAAAAAATAGTGGCACTACAAAACTTCTACTACACCTTTTTTACAAAAGCAAAAATATTTGAAAAAATAATAGGAAATTTTGGCACAAATCTCAAAACTCCTGCTCAAAAGCTCAAATTTTGAACTGAAAATTACTGGAAAAAAAATCGAAAAATCTCCATATCTCCCCACGAGCTTTACCTCATCAATTCTAGGGAGACGAAGTCAATTAGCTCTACTATTCATAAAAATTGGCTCAATTCGAGCCGGATTCACGGCGGGTAAGGATAGAAAAAAAAATATAAAGACGCACATCTTCTCCCCTGCAAAGCCGCAATTCAACGGGAATTCAATATAAACTGGGAAAGAAATATGAGATCGATGTGAAGGAATTGGGCGGATTCTCACGGTATCCACACGTCATGGGCTCGAGCTCCGTTTTGAGACAGAAAAAACGGATACAAAAGAAAATTGGTGGAACATGTACAATATAAAGCTTTCAGTGACGCCAAACTTTGAAAAGTTAAAAAAATTCTTCAAAACTCGGTCCAGTTTTACAGGCCCCAGAAACCTAACAATTTACTTTTCCAAGAAACTTTTTGAGCAGTATTTAATCTCTACTATTTTTTTTTTTGAGGTCAGTTAATAGATGTTAATCACAGTTTGGGCTAGTTTTTGATATATATCTCTCCTTGTCTCTCGCTTAACAGTTATCATTAGACCTTTTCTGTAGGAAAAATAGGTTTGATCTTTTGGTAACGTTCTACAATTTGGCTTAGGCTTGAACATAGGCTTAGGCTTATGCTTAGGCGTAGAATTAGGCTTAGGCTTAAGCTCAAATGAATACACATCGGGGTTTAGGTTTTCAATTCAAACTTCCATGGCTAGAGCTTCGTTTTTTTCTGGAAAAGTAACGAAAATGTGTGAAAAAGTCCATTTCGTATTCTTTTTTATTCTGTTTCACAAAAAAAGAAAAAGACGACGTCAATCTCTTCTTCTCCGAAGCCTCGGCACAGGCACTGATTGGGATTGTTCGCGGAAACCAAGTTAGCTTCAGCGTCTAGTCATTCACACGCACTATTTCTTAAAGATTTTGAAGAGAGGATGTGTGTGTGTGCTCGGGGAGAAGAAGAAGCTTCCACCTCCTTCGAAATTCCCCTTTCCCAAGTTTTTAGGAACCAGGGGAGGGGGAGAGAGAATATTTAAATATGTGCTGGACGGGAGGAAAAACGAAAAAAAAAAATGCTCTGAACGCGTATGGTCGATTGAAATTGCAAAGATTGAAGGACATTGAAGGATGATAATTTAATTAAAATTGAGTTCCAACCGCTGCGACGCCAAGAAGTGGTTAAAATTAGCTAAAAATATACCATTTTTTCAAAAACTTTGAGCTCCCATAACATTTTTTTGAAAAATTTTCAGAACGTCTCATTACGAAATTTGGTAGTTTTGGACCATTTTGGGTCTAAAAAAGCAAAGTCTTAAATTTCGGTACTCCACCTTTAAAGGTAATGAATTCAAAAAATAGCTAGTTTGGGGAAAAGTCTGCAGTTTTTTGGAGTTTTCACATTTTCTGGAAATTTTATATATAATATTTTTTCAACATTTTTCCTTTATTCTCGGAAAAACTAATTTTTTTTAATTTTTTGGTATTGAATTTTTAAATTTAAAATTTAAAAAAAGGTCTGAACTATTTTTTTGGATTTTTTTTTGGATTTTTTACAACGGAAAAATTGTAAATTCTTGAAATTTTGTATAAAATCTTTTTAAAACAAAAACCGAACAAAATAAAAGCCACATTAAAACTCGAATAAATAAACTATGAAAAAAAAAGTTTTCTTGAATTTTCCAAATTTTTTATTTCATTCAAGTTTTTCTGTAGTACCATGCAATAAATAGCAAAAATTTTTTAAATTAAAAAAAAAGAAAAAACTTTTTCTTTTCTGAAAATTCCAAAAAATTCCAATTTTAAAAATAAGCTCAGCCAAAACTTTTTGGCAAGTATGCAGGATGGAAAGAAAGTGATAGGCTTTTCTCTTTTTGCAATACCCCAGCTTCAGTCTAGATGTATAAATGTACAGCTCCCCGGGGACCATTCCAATATCTTCTCTCCCAACTTTCTCCTCTCAAAATTCCCGCAAAAATCCCAAAAACCAGAAAATTGTGAAAACCAAAAGCTTTAGGGCTCACCGAGCCCACGTCACTTTTCCAAGAAGTGGGCGGAGCCTACCGTAATCCAGTGTCACCACTTTGTCATGACGACTACACATTTCGGAGGGGAGAAATGATTGGTGTATACGTTTTTTTTGGAAATTTCGGGGGATGTGAACGCCGCTTTTGGATGAAGCGGATGGGAACGGATTTTTCGAAACCTCCGGAGATTGAGATGAGATGCTCTTTTTTTTGGAAAAGGGGAGACGTTTTGGGCAATCGGGAAAAAAGTTTTGAAAATAATAATGCAGAATTTAAAAAAATCATTTTTTTTTGAAAATTATTCGACTGTAAATTGTCAAAAAAAAATCAGAAAAAAAAAGTTTCCCGGTTTTTTAAGTCTTAGGCTCAGGCTTAGGCTTAGGCTTACGCTCATTCTTTGGCTTAGCTTGGGCGCTGGCTTAAACTTAGGATTAGGCTTAGGAAGTAAAAAAAATTTAGAAAACCAAAAAATTATCCAAACTATTCTTTTTTTAATTTTTTTCCTAAAAAATGCAATATTTTTCAAAAATTCTATTTTTATTTCATTATTAAAAAGTACAGTAAAAGCATAATGATGTAAATGTTCGAAATTACTATATTAAAATAATTCAAATTCAAAACAAAATTTTGAAAAAAAAGTTTAAAAAATTGCTCAATTAAAAAAAAAATTTTCGGAATTGTTCTAAATTAATATACTCAATATTTTTTATAGAAAAGTTCAGTATACCTAATTTTTTGCTTAAAAAAGTTAGATGTAAAATGTTTTTTCTTAAATTTCAAAAATTGTGAAATTAAAATTTTCCTAATGCTAGACTTGAAAAATTGGTGCCTAATACCTTTAAAATTATTATATGGTACAAATTTTTTTCTGGAATTCCCAACTAGTCTGGAGATACCATTACTAGATTACTATGTTTTTCTCTTTCTGAAAGAAAAATCAAGAAAAAAATGGCGAAAACTTATCGGAGCCTGTGAGAAAATTCAGAAAATCTCGAGCTCCACGAGCAAGTGATACGAATAAATCATGAGCTCGCGCTCACTGATATTGAGAGACTCCGTACCCACGACTTCAATTTTATTTTTTGAAGCCAGAGCGCTTTCCACTACAAAATCATGGGATAAAAAAGAAAGAAGAGGAAAAGGCGAAATTCGTATGCTTATGCTTTTCTAATAATTGGTTAGAAAGGGGGATTTCTAGAGAGCTGAGCCAACGGAGAGCTGAGGAGCCACCCCTGTAATTAGGGATGTCTCGAATTCGAAGCGCCAACACCTACTTGAGAAAGTGACGCGGGGAGTGGGGGGGGGGGGGGGGGGGGGGGGGATTTGCTACCGGTTGTCGAAAAAGGAGTTCAAATTTTTTTCCTGAATTGGAAATTGATTATTGATTTTTCATTGCTATCGACTGATAGCTAAGATTTTCAATTTTCCAACTTTGATAATCGGTTTTTGACTGTCGATTGCTAAAAACCGGTTATCGACTTTTCAATGCCGCTAGCCGATAATCAATAATTGACTATTGTAGCCGGTGGCCGATAGCCGGTAGCTGGTAGCCGGTAGTCAATAATTGATTATTGGTTGATTACCAACAGCCACTTTTAGCTATCGAAAACCGCTCTACCGACGAACATTTAAAATCAATAATCAAAAATCAAAAATCAAACAAAAAACCGATAATCACTAATCAATGATGAAAAATCAATAAATATTGCTAAAAATCAATAATCCAGTATCGGCAACTGCGGCAACGAATTAACACCATAAAATCGCCCCACCTCTTCTCATCCATCCGAAAATACTCCTCCAAAAAAGATTGACAGCTAGATTGGGGAAAAGCTCAAGACACACACACACACACACCATGGAATTTGAAGAATTATAGAGGAGATTTTCAAAGTACGACGGGCAATTGAGCATTCGAAATTGAGCCAAAAAACTGGGTGGAACGAAATTTTTTTTTTTTTGGGATATACTTTTCAGGAAGGGATGGGATATTTTTTTGAATTTTTATTTCACTATTTATATATCCCTGGGATTCTGACCCATTTGTCATTTTATCTATAATTTGGAGTACAAAAAATGGGGGGGGGGGGGGGTAATCGGACACAAATTTGCAGACTTTACGACATTTTGTACCTGGGGGAGGAGAATCAGAAGAGGTCAAAAATCGAAAAATAAGATTTGATGGGGTTTTGGGTGTAAAAATAGTCTAGTGAGGAAAAATGAAGGAAAAAATCAAAATTAAAATTTGAATTTTCTGCTAATATTCTATAAAAATTATAATTCGAATTCCTAAATTAAAAAAGTTCAAAAATTTTGAAATTTGCGCCAAAAATAAAAATTCCTTATTTGCATATCCTGTTAATTTTTTTTAGTTTTTGAAAAATTTAAATATCTCAGATTTTCTGAATTTTCCAAATCTAATTTTTTTGAAAATTGGAAAAATTTCAAATTATTTTTGAATGAAAAACAATCTTCTACGTCCAATTTCAAATTAGTTTTTTCTTCTCCAAGTTCCCACGAGCTCCAGAAATAAATAAAAATGACCAAACGCTTACAAGCTTAAAAATATATTCTGGAGGGGAATTTAATTTTTTTTACTTTGGAAAATGCAGGCTGAAAATTCAAACCCAACAGTTTTGCTGAAACTTTTTGGCGGAAAGTTGAAAACATTTTGAAAATTTGTGAAAAATCTTTGGCCGAAAATTAATTTTTTTTTCTGACAAATTATGCTGTTTAACAAAATTGGTGCGGAACACAAATTAAAAATTTTTAAACGGTTTTGCAATAAAAATTTTGGCGCGGCATTCAAATTTCAAAATTTTCCTATTAAATTTTTAGAAAACAAAACTTTTGTTGGAAGTTCAAGTTTCAAAAATTTCAATAACTTTGGCGCCAAATTAAAATTTCAAATTTTTACTTAAAAAAAATCCAAATTCTCGATAGACTTACACTAAAAAAAAGAAATAGTCTGGGCAGTGAGCTGCTCGGATTGAAAAATGATGCGCTTTTCCCTTTCCGACGAAGGAAAAAATGACGGCGTTAAATGAATTTGAGAAGAGCTTCTGGTTTCGGATTTCCAAATTTGGAAACTATGTTACAAAAAATCTGCGAAAAATACGAGAAAAAAATTACAGAGATTTTTCTGACTGAGCCATAGTAGTTTCTCCTGCAATTTTTTGTTGTATTTTCAGCAATTTCTAGAGAGGCTAGACGTTGTTTCTGGGATTATCCTTTTGAAAATCCGGCTAAAATCGCAAAAATGGCGTATTTTTTTTGCATGAAATTTCTTATTTTCCGTTCTGTTTGAGGGCGAAATGTCATGTTTTATTGGACATGTTACTATTGGATACTCGGTGGATCTTGTTTTGAAATGTTTGGTAAAAATTAAAATTTTTTAAATAAAAACATGTAAAAATTAAATTTTAAATTTGAATTTACATCTAGGAAATTCCCGGACAATATTATCAGAAACTTGATCAATTTTTTAAATAGGAAATCAAATTTCCTAAATATATGTGCATTCTAGTTTTGCGCCAAAATCTATTAAAAATTGAAATACAATGTTGAAAACCGCGCTAAAAATTAAAAAAAATTTACAACTTCAATTTTTCAAATTTTTTGAAAATTTTCTGTAAAAATTAGTTTAATTAATAAATTACAGTCTGAAAAATCATTAAAAAATTATTTAAAAACTAAAAACCAGTGCATTCTGTTCACAATAACAACTATAAAATCATAAATTTTGTGAAAATTTGGAGCATCAATTTGGAGTAATTCGTAGTTGTATAAAATATTTCGAATACATTAAAATTGTAGTCAGAAAAATGATTTATATGTTTTTGGTTCAATGTGAACAAATAAAAATTCAACAAAAAATTTCAGGGGTATTCTAAGTAGTTGAAATCCTGAATTTTCTGTAAAATAAAAAAACGGTACTTTTCCGATTTCTACCCCCAAAATGTTTTCGATATTTCATTAATGAAATGTGAACTTTTTTGTAATTTTCGGCTGAAAATTGAAATAGTATTGAAATAAACATACACGTTGTGAATTAAAATTGAAATGTTGAGTGTCATAAAGTTGAAATTTCAAAAACAAAAATTTTTGGGGTGCAGAAATCGGAAAAGTGCCAAAAAAACTTTGAAATAAACAATTTATTGAATAAATAATTACAATAAGAAAGTTTACAAAAACTGAGCAATTAAAATAAATCATTGGGCTATTTTAAAACATTTTTAAAATTTTCCGCACATTTTACGCTTAAAATTATATATTGCAATTATTTTTGGAATTTTAGAGTTTTAATAATATTTATAAAAATCAGAAAATTCAAACATTTATAGTTTTTGCCTACTTTAATGATTTTAGCAAATAATTCAAATTTTTTAAAGAAATGTTCTTGAAAATGTTAAATCCTAAATTTTATTTTAATTCTTAATACTTTTTCACATTTCAAATTTAAAATTAATTAATTAATTTACATCATTTTTTTACAAAATTCACAAAATTTTCGAAAATTCGGCTGTTGATCTTTAAATATATATTTTTCAAATATTTGTGCACTTTTAAAATAAAATAAAAACAGCGGAAATTTAGAAAATAGGCGTAGTTATTAGAATAAAATTTTTTAAAAATTTCTGATAATTTTGATTTGAAAAATTTGAAAAATTTCAGAAAAATTTCAGAAAAATTTCAGAAAATACCGTTTGGCTTCTGACAATGTGAAACGTAATGTTTTCAAGCTGAATATATGTTAAAATGTTTCTAAACAATTTACACATTTTCCAATTAAACATGTGTTAGTTTTTTTTTGTATCAATAATTCCTTCCCATTAAATTAATTTTTTTTGAATCCAAAATTCGTTCCCCTCGACAACATAAAAATCAGGGCGTGACCGTCCACTTGAAAAACATGACTCATCTCTTCTTTCTCATTTCCCTTCTCACTAGTCAGCCACCAATTTCAACGCCATCATATTCTTTTCCCCTGCCTACATACATTCAAATACCCTTTTTTTCAACTTTTTGTTGAAAATTTCGGTTCTTCGCTTTCCCTTGCCTTTTGTACCTAGACATTTAATTCGAATTATTTCTCTGCCGGCAAACTAGTCGATATTTTTGCCGTTGGGACCTTCTCTCATGTATTTCGCAATGCTCCAGGTTTCCAAAAAATGTGCTTTTTTTGAAAATTGCCAAAATTGCCAAATTCAAATGTATATTTCATGTTTAATTAAAAATAAACCTGAACAATCTTTATTTTTCCAATGTTTTTTTCAAAGTTTTCAGAAAAGCCTAAGTTGTAGTTATTTTTTAAATGTTTAAATGAAATTAAATTTTTGTTGGTTTTTTATTCCATATTAACCTGAAAAGAGGATGAAAACTTGAGATTTTGGCAGATCTATAAAAACTTGAAATTTCAGAATTTGGATAATTGTCTTTAAAAAATTTAATTCGATTTCTTAGCTCAACTAGAACGGTTTTTTTCACATTTTAAGTTTAAAAAAGTTTTATAGTTCTTGAAAATTTTCAATGTATAATTTTCAATTAATAACGTAAAACTATGTTTTCTGGATTGTTAAAATCTAGAACTCAAATAAACTGCTGAAATTTCTCTGTTTTTCTTTCAAAAACATCGCGCACTCCTCTCGATGTCTGCGTCTCCTTTCCCTCAGGTCACCTTCAACCTATTTTCTCATCCCCATCCATTGTTTACCTACCCAATGCGGTTTTCTGTTACAATTTTTTCTTTAAAACAAATTTTTCGCTTTTTGCCACCTACTTTTGCCTGCACTTTATCTTGTTAAAGAAAAATAGACAATTTTTCAAAAAAGTTGTTTTTTTCAGAAAATGTCGAATGCTCCACCACCATACACTGCTCAACCTCAGCCGTATTATGGAAATGTGAGTGAAAATTGTAAATTTGAAGTTTTTAAAGGGCTTAAGCTAATTAAAATTTTTAAAGTAATAAAAATTTAGAAAAAAGTGATCCATTTTTCTGAAATTTTATTTTAGTAAATTTTTTCTCACAAACTTCTAATTGTAAGCTCGCAAAGCGGTTTTTTGCAGATTGTTGGTGATTTTCAGGCCATTCAAGGAAAAAATAGGAAAATATTCTGAAAGTTTTTTTTGGAAACTTTTAATTTTTACTATTTCTGCCTCCCGTTCAAAAATGCACTGAAATAATTTTTCTTCGGAAAACGTTTTTTTTGAGTCCGACGAGAACGAAAAAACTTCCATTTTTCAAAACCTTCCCAAATTCTTATATATACTATTAAAAACTGAACTTTTTTAAAATTTGCAAAAATTAGCCTATGCAGCATTTTTACGGGGTTCCGTCAACTATTGCACTGAAAATGTTTCATGTCTGAAATTTTCTGGGGTCAAAAGTCGGTTATTTTCAAATATATCAAAAAATGTTCAACAGACAAAATACTCAAAATAAAATTTTTAACATTTTCTGAGTTAACAATATTTGTAGTTGACAACTCCCCGTAAAAATTTACCTTCCCAAACTCCAATTTCCAGGCCAACTATGCCCCCCAGGGCAGCAACCCCTACCCAGCTCAAGGACCATATCCACAGGGATATTACAACCCAAATCAGCCACAAGTAATGTAAGTTTCCCTGAAAAAAACTCCAAAGTAGAGCCTACAAACCCTTTCACCTCCTCCTACTCCTTCAATATTTGCACAGTGTTCATTTTCCGGGGCGGCAGGGAGTTGCGTCTATTTGCGAGTTACTCGAGGTCGCCGCCGCCGCCACGCCAATTCGTTTTTGAAGCAAATATAGAAAATGTGTGTCTCTGTTGGAAAGTTGTTAAGCAAACTGCGTTCTTCTGATTAATTCGGAATTCCGGTGATCTCTGGGATGTAAAGGAACGCTTGAGAGCCGTTGAAAATCGTTGAAAAGGTTCAAGAAAAGTCTAGGATTGCTGAAAGACCACGATAATCCTAGAGGGCCGTTGTAAGCCGGCGAGAGCCGCTACAAGCTTTAGAAAATCAAGAGAAGCTTAGGGGCCTGTAGGTGCCTGAGAGTACTGATAGAAGCCTCGGAAGGCTAATACAAGCTTAGAGGTCGTTTGAAGGCTGAGAAATCTCAGATGACTGAGAAACGCCTAGGGGTCGCTGGAATTTATTAAAAGCCTGAAAAAAAAGCCTATGAACCGCTAGAACTTTAAGAATACGATGAGAAACCTAGGGAACCGTTATGAGCCTGAGCAGACCGCGAGAAGCCAAGCCTGAGAAGCCTGAGAAGACCGCGAGAAGAAGAAGTGCAGTTGTGTTAGAAACCTGAGAGTGCTGCTAAGAACCTGAGAAGTAGAAATCTTAGAGCCCAAGAGGTCCTCTGGGAGACTTCCACCAAGAGAAGCCTAGCGTCGGTTAGAAAGCTGGAAAGGCTGCTATAAGCCTCAAAATCCCAAAACTAGAGATTCGACAAATTTTGAGTCCAATATTTCATTTCCAGATACGTCCAACAACCGGCTCCACGGCAACAACAACGCCAATCCGACGACAATTGCTGGCTCACCTCAATCCTGGCCCTCTGCTGCGGATGCCTGATAGGAGAGGTGTGCTGTGATAGCCCAATGCTGTGCTGCGTCATTCCATGCCCGATTCGTCTGCCGAGATTCCGATAATTTTTGTTTTTTTTTCTGTTGAAACTAACAACGGGTATTTCACTTATAAACTTTGCCCCCACCAATTTTTTTGTTAGTTTGTGAAAGTAAGAGTCACCCCGATGCCATTGATGCGCGCAAAAAACTTGTTCGGAGACGGCGCGCGTATACGCGGCAGACAATTTTAACTTGGTTTTCGATTGGAAGTTAGAAAGTTAGGTAGAAAATGCATTGAAATTTAGAAAAACTTAGGATTCAATTGACAAGGCTAAAAATTGATAGGAAATAGATAGCAAAAATGCTGAATTTGAACCCGCCGTCAGAGAATTGGGCACAAAACAAGCTAGAGAAAACTTCAACCGATTGGATTGGAGCAAAATCAAAGAAGCCTTGAGCAATGTTAGCCTATTTTGAAATATATTTAGAACAATGTTGGGGGAGTTTAAAAAGATTCAAAGAGCTTCAGAGAGTCTGAGAGCAAGTTTTGACTGTCTGCAGACATTTTGGACGATTTTGAACAAATTTGGAATGAACTTATACATTATGGGGAAGATTTTGATGATGTTGAAGAATTTGGCATTGTTTGAGCAGGTTGTCGACGACTTTGAGAAAACTTATACCGTCTTGAAACAGATTTGGACAATTTTGAGCAAAATTTGACATATCTCAACAGTTTTGAGCGCCTCGGAGCAAATTTTTAAAAAATTTTTCTGTATTACCGGCGTTGATTTTAGACTTTTTGAGCATATACTGGAGTTTTTTCCACCAGTTTTGTTTGCGGCGGATAATTTTTGGGACTTTTTTGGATTGACTGAAACAGTTTGTGGCAAATTTTTGAGCGACTTAGAAATAAATTTCAAACTGCTCAGTTTAGACCAATCCAAGGCTGTTTCCATTTTGGAACCAATTTCGAAGTGATCAGCTCTGTCACGACTGTTTTTGGGTGTTGATAAACGTTCAAAAATCTCAGATCAACACATCATCTCAAATGTCAAAAACAAAACGCATAACCTCCGACCCCCGTCCGCGGATTAGCTCCCCCGTCTTATTACTCGTTTCGTTTACCCTCTGGCGCTCCGCACACACACACACACACACACACACACAAAGCGTTTCAACAGTACTCCTCAACTTGCGCAACAGACGACGACGAGAAATACTCCGCGCGGCAGAGAGGCACGAGACGGATGGCAAAGGTTAAAGGGTGGCCGTATAGATAGAAGAGGCGCAGAGACAAAGACACGCGAGAGAAAGAGAGAAGAGGGAGCCGTGTGTCGCCGCTCCTCTCGTCCGTCGCTGCACCCGCGTGCCGCGTCTCATCGCCCCAAACACTCTCTTCAGGCGGCCCAGCGTCTCGTAGTCTCGTCGTCTCCCATCGGCGCCCCACTGTTTTTGACGCGTCGCGCCCTCCGCCCTCCTCCGCACACGTTACTCGTCTCGTCTCCCTCGCACGCGCGCGCGCTCTGCTTCCTTTGGGGCCCCCTGTGTGCTTGCTGTGTGTGTGTGTGTATATTTTGTTACTTGCCGCCTCCCAACCGCACACATACTACCAACGATGCCATTTTTCTATTTTTTCCCACACTCAATCGCGGGGCTACCTTTTCCCCTGTTGTAGTGTGTTTGTTTCTGTTTTTTCTGTCCCGCTAGTTCGATTTTTGTTATCACCCAAAAAAGTTGCTTAACCTGCAGAATGTCAGAACACTCGGAAGACACGGAAGACATTAAACCGACCATCTCAACGGCGCCCGATGACTGCATGGAGTCGGATCCGATTAAGGAGGTAGGCACCCCCAGGCTTAACATGTGGTTTCTAAATAAAATCTTGCAGATCAACTTCCTCCTGGCGAGCAGCAAGAACATGAAGATCGAGGAGACGCCCGTCTTCAACATCCGCCTAATTGCCGAAGTGAAAGCGCGACCCTTTCTGTACGATCAGTCCGACGAGGGTTATAACCTTCTCTCATGGCGGAACTCGGCATGGAACGAAATTGCAGAGAACCTGGAGACCACATGTGAGTTTTACTGTAACGTCTGACTAAGTAACTTTAATATTTTTCAGCCGAACACGTGAAAACGAGATGGAAGACGCTGCGAGATCGGTACAAGAAGGAGGAGAAGAAGGAGCGGGTGTCAAAGAAGGCGTCAAGTTGGGTGTTCCAGAGGCCTCTGAAATTTATACAGGCACATTTGAAGGATAGGCAGTGAGTTTTTGTCTTTGAGTAAGGCTCATCGGAATTTCTGCAAAAACTTGAAGTTTTCTCAAACTTGAAATCTGCCTGCCTCACGCCGACCTCTCGCATTTCGATGTGAATTTCCAATTCTTTATAATTTGATTTTTTTTTTAAATTGAGAAATGAAAAAAAAGGTCACGTATTTTAGGAATAAGGCGTGAATTGAGGCGAGAAGCAGGCGGAGGTCGCCTTAAGGTCAGGCAGGCAGGCAGGCAGGCGTTTTACCGACTACTTGGAAGCTCTAGTGCAAACTGACCAGCGAGAGTTTCAAACCACAAAGATTTGGCCTAAATTGGTCTAGATGACCTGAAATGATCTGGATTAGCCTAAGACTGTACAAACTCCTTCTAAGCTGCCGTCCGGTTTTATCTGTAGGCTTAAAGTGGTGTAAGTTGGTCTAAACGACTGAATTCTTGATTAAGCTTTTTTTCGAAAATTTACAAAATGGTACATATAACTGATCCAAATGAGCCAAAATTGTGTTGATAGCTCAATCGGCACAGCGGCTTGGATGAAGCTTCAATTAAAGCCCATAAAAGCTGATTTGCCCTAGGCCGCCTTGAAAAATGAAGTTTGGCCGAAAAATAAAAGTGTCTAAATTGGTCTGAAACGATACATATGTGTAAATTAAACTGAAACGTTTAGAAAGTTAGAATTCTTCCAGCACCGACGAAACCGACTCCAACCAATCGGAGCCTGCCGTCAAGCCAGAGCCCAACGGCCACGTCTCCCCCATGGAAGCCGCCATGTCGTTCATCGAAAACGAGCTGATCCGAACCCAAGACTCCTCCAAGTCATCCGGCTCCACAGGCGAGATGGAGTCAAGCTCAGCGTCCACAGCCTCGAGTGCCTCGAGCTCCAAAAATACAGGCACGCAGGAGGGCGGTGAAGCTTCTGTGATCACACCTCCACCGCTTCCGATCCCAATGGCGGTTACACCTTCACCATCCGCCACGTCATCAGCTTCAAATGGAGGGCCTGCGGTGAAACGGAGCAGAGTTTCGATTACAGAAGGAATGACGCCAGTGTGAGTTTTTGTTCTTTTTTTTTGAGGCAGTTCGGAGCCATGTTTCTAACCTCGCGTATGGTAGGAAAAAAGGAAAAGCAAATAAAATGTCTGCGTCTCTTTTTATGGTGTCGCGACAAAAATAGATGGCTATAAAATGATCGGGAGGAAATTGAATTTTTTTTGCAAAAAAAAGTTGGTTTTTTTTGGGATTTAAATTTGGTTTGTATAATATCTTGAAATTTTTTTTTTAATTCTGGAAAAAATGTCTACATCATTTTTAAAGTAGTTTTTCATTGGAAAATATGTAGACTTACAAGCTTTCCGTAAAAATTTTATTTCTTCTAAGATTTTAAAAATTTTCAAAAAACTTCAAAATTTACACTTGATGCTCAGCAAATTTTTTTGTATGAGCTTTGGAGCAAAAATCCAAATTTCAGAATAAAAATCCAATTATTTATTTTTTTGTTGTCTAATTTTTAATTAGTTTCAAAATATTAACTTTTAAATAAAAATAAACAAAACAATTTGAACTAGAAAAATATTAAAAATTTCTTGGAGCAAGAATCCAAATTTCTTTTGAAAAAATTGCAAGTTTGAAAAAAAATTATTTTACTTTAAAGCAATTTAGAACAATTCTTAAATTTTTGAACGAAATTTTTGAAAAAAAAAGTCTCTTTAAAAAAAAAAAATTTTTTTAATTTTTTTTTTGTAATGGGGTTATTCAAGTAGTGTCGAAAAATTAAAAAGTGTAGAAAAATTACGTCACAACTGTATTCAAGTATATAAAACATGTATTTAAATACATTTGTGACGTCACAAATGTATTTAAATACATTTTGCTACATTACTTGAATAACCCCATAAAAAAGACAAAAAATTTAACAATTATTTTTTTCGTTTCTAAATATCTTCCAAATTAATTTAAATTCGATTACCTGCTCAAAAATTCTTAACTTCCTTGTTTTCAGAGCCTCCAGAAACGCCGCTGCAGCCGCCGCAGCTAGCCTCGGGCTCAGCTTCTTCCCGGGGCTCTCCCAGTGGGCAACGACACGTGAAGAGGAGGAAGATGAGATTTTTGCAAGAATGATATCGATTAAGCTGAGCAAATTGGATGCTCGAACAAAAGAAGTCGCCAAGTTACAAGTTTTGAAGGCGATTTTCGACGCCCAGTTTACCCCGGCGCCAACTTGAAATTTTTCGGTGTCTTCCTTCCATTTTCTAGGTTCTTAGAATATGGCTTTTTTGGTTTTCACTTTGCTGATGTTACTTTAAACACGTGTATCTCTGCAGTGGTTAGAGATAGACAAAGTTTTTTATTGCCACAGTATAGCAAATTTTACGTGCTATATTTTGTCAGTTAAAAACTTTTTGCTACCTTCTCGTGTTTCTGCAAAGTTATAGCCAAAAAACAACATTTTATGAACCTTTTTTTTGTAAAAAACAACCCCTGTGTCTGATGCTCATAATCCCATCTCTCTGTTTCACTTTTTTCTTCTGCAAACCTAAACCTGAACCGTACCAGAATATCTCCACATGAAAGAAACCTCCCTCCGGCCAATATTATATGTATCGCTCCCAAACACTATAAAACATTATTAAATTTTTTTTCTTCGAAAATCTCTGTTTTTTCCGAGTGCTAGTTCCCTACCGACGTAGTAGTGCTTTTGTTTGTGCCCCCTGTACCCGTGTTAGACATTCCCCCAAATCATTTTAGACCCGTTTTTTTCTTCTTTAATTGTTTTTTTTTTGAAAGTACATTACTTTTTTTCTTATACTGTTGTGAAGATCTGCCCTGTAATTAGCCTCTCAGGTCGTGATAAATTTGTAAAGAAAATAATTGTTTTTTCTTATTGGATAGGCAATTATGCCTATGTGCCTATCTAGTAGGCGACCGACAATAATGATCACCTTGAAAAAGCACAGAAAATCATATCATCACATTACCAAATTTTTGAAAAAATTAAAAAAAAAACTTACCGTATATTCTCTATTAGTAAGGCGCCTCTATTAGTTTTGCATCTAAAATCACTCATCGATAATTAGTTTTGCACTCTCTATTAGTTTTGCACCTCTAATAGTTTTGCACCCCTTCATTCGTTCGCTATTTTTAGGAATTCAAAATTTGCATTACAAAATCGTTTTACAAATCAGGAAAACTCTTACAGACTTGGTATAGCAACTCGAAATTGGCAAAATATGAGTACAACTCGGACAATTTTTGCGTATCAGCTTTAAAATTCGTCCATTTTGGTTTATAAGGTGTCACTGAAATTGATGATATTGGCCATATTTTATCGAATTAAAAAATTTTTTTAACTAATTTTTGAATAATTATATTGTTGCAACCCCTGAAATATCAAACGAATATCAATATTGACTAACATAAGTAATTTTAAGGTTTTGAATAATTCTGTAAGTTAAAAAAAAAGAAAAATGTCAAAAAAATACGGGATCAATTTTGGAGCAAAATCCAAGAAATAAATGCTTGCTTAAATTTTTTCTTAATTTTGAATGTTTTAACAAATCTGATACTACATTAGTAACGAATGTTATAATAAAATCTACAATTTTTGATTTCCCACGGAGTTTTAGATAAGAAAATGTTTTTTTTCGTTTTCTATTTGAAAATTGAATGAAAAAACTAATCTTGAACAATTTTTTTTTAACAGTAATTTTTTGCAGCTGCAGCCCATTGGGAAATAATATAGCCTTTACCGATTAAGTCAGTCCCAAAAAAAATATTTTATTACAAATTCAAATTCCAAATTAATCCAACAAATTGCAGCACAGCTCTGCCCAACAAGTGAGCAAATAACTGCACGCGCAGCACATTAAACAGCATTGACAGCAAGCACAACAGTCACAGCAACTGGGTCCCGACGATTGACGTTGCTGTTGGGGATGTTGTTGGTAGCTAAAAATTTGATGGAAATTAGAAAAAATTCTGAAAATAATTCCAAAAAAAAAAAGTTTTAACAAAAAATGGCTTTCTCGTTTTTTAAAAATTTTTTCTGAATTTTTTGAATTTATTGAAATTTTATTGAATTAACTTTTATTTTAAATTTTTCGGCAATAACTTTTTTTCCAAATAAAATTTTATAAGTTAAAAAAGTGAGTATTTAAAATTTTAGTTTTTTTTTTCAATTTTTATTACATTTTTAAACTAAACTACTTGAAATGAAAGTCAACAATTATCGAATTTTGAAAAAAAAATTAACTGAATTTTTAATAAAATTTTTTTTTTAAATTGAAAAAGAAATTTGAATAGATATTGAAAATTTTAGATTTAAAAAAGCTAAAAAAAAAGGCCAAATACAAAGAAAAATGTGAATAATATTTGAATTTTGATTTTTTTTTAATACTGAAACTTTCAGAAAATTAAGGAATTCGACAACTTTTTTTTCGATATCCGGAAATTTCCAAAATCCACAAATTTAAATTTAAAAAAAAAGTGAACTACCTGAAGTATCTGCAGTTTTTTTCCAAATTAAAAAAAAACAAGTTTTAAAAATTTGTTTAATTCCAAAAAAAATGTATTAAAAATTTTAATTTGGCAATAAACTCACATAATGACAGGCTGCTGATTAGGGTACGGTTGCTGCGTAAAAACCTGTCCCGGAGGTCCATAGGAAGGGTAAACTGGGTAGGACATTTTCCGCAAAAAAGTACAAAGAATTTGCGGAAAAATAAAGAAAAAGAAGCCAAAAACTGACGGAAAATGGTATCCAAGCAACCCTGCGAATACATTGTCAGGACGTTTCACATGTCCGTTTTTATATATTCAGGTCCATAAATTTTTATTATGTGAAAATTTTTGAAGGGGTCCAAAAAAAACTGGAAGGATTTTTTTTCAAACTCCCGTAACTCTCATACTTGAAAAGTTATGAAAAAGTTTTCAATTAGCAATTTTTTGCAATTTTTATGTAAGTTAACAACTTTTTGTAGCTTCAAAGACCTCTCAGAGACGTCAGAGACGTTCGGAAAGTTCGGCAAATCGGCACATTGCCGGACCGCCGAATTGCCAAAAATTGTTTTTCATCTCAACGCTCAATATTACCCGAGATATAAGCGTTTTACAGGAAATTTGGCATTCGTACATGCGTACTAAAAAAAAGTTAAAAAGTTTTTTTTAATTAAAAAAAATGGAAATGATGAGAGCATTTTCAGACTGCTCTAAAAAAACGAAAAACGAAGATTTTGCAACAATTCATAGCACATTCAATGCACAATAACTAGCTCTTCAATAATATTATAAAAATTTAAAAAGTTAGGAGTCAGAAAATTTCGCTAAGTACTGAAAAAAGGTGAAAACAAATTTTTTTATTTCAGAAAACGTTTTTTTTTTATTTTTATTTTGTAGATTATGTTTTTTTTAGTTCATAAACATTGTTTACCTCCACTTGCAATATTACTCGAGAACTGCAATGTTTATTAGCCATTTTTCTACACCAAATCCTCTCTATCGGTGGCGGTTTATTTTGGTAGCTTTATCTTCGAAACTGACTGTTTTGGAGCAGTTTGAATTTGACCTTTTTTCCAAAATATTCACGGAGTCTTAAGCCACGTGAGTCATATAATGAAGTCTGAGTAAAAACTTATCATAGTTTCAATGTATTTTTAGGGTCTATATTCTCATCACAATATAGGGAAGTGTACCCGTTTAAAAAAATGTTGTTCAAAATTTTTTACATAACAGTTTATATTCCAACCAAACCCTTTTTTAGAAGTATTTTACAAAAACGAAACAATGTTCCTGTCTTATTTCACATGTCTTAGGCAATGATCCTCCCGTGATATTATGATCATTCACATCTCCAAAATATTATTCGCAAGAACATTGATTTTTGGTGATTAGCGTGCTGCAAAAATAAAATGGGTACCGTTGGAAAATGTAGTATAAAATTGTATTGGTTTAATCAGTTTTTTGCAAAACTTTTTTGGGAGGTAAATTTTTATCTACCGTAATACGTTTTTGCCAAGAATCTTCGTTACTTTTTTTTTGATTTCTTTCAATTTTGTTCGGTTATAGACATCGAACAATTTAAAACTTTAGGCCTTTCGTTGAAATGTTGAACTTTTTTATTATTCAATAAATTTTGATAAAACTCAAAACATCCGAGATATAAGCTGTCTACGTTGATTGACATTAACTTGTCGATGCACCATGTTTTGCAGCTCAACTCTGTCAGGTTATATCTTGGAGTGTTCGAAAAGTACCCAAATATTTTTAACGTCAACTTTAATTTTTAACTAAAAATGCATTATTTTGTAAGTTCACAGAAAAAAAAACATTTTCAGAAAATCTGAAACAACCGAGATATAGTCTGTCACGTTGGAGTTTCTCTGTCGATGCACCATGCCTTGCTCCTTGATTTTAGGAGCTTATAGCATGTGTCGGTTGAAAGATAATAGAAGTTTTTAACTAAATTTTAAACAAAATATTAGATGTCAAAGTTGCCCAGTGAAAGCCTGTCGATGCACCATGTCTTCCAATTCAACTTTACGAGCTGATGAAAATTTGCCGAGCACGGCAAATTTCGAAAAAGTAGATTTGCCGAATTTGTCGAGCGCGGCAAATTTCGAAATTTGCCGTACACATTAAAAAGTTGACAATACAATTTTGACCAAAACTATTGATATTATTCCCAAAAATTTAGAAACATGACACAAAATTGAGTTATTTTGATGCTTGAGCAGACACACTACACGGAACTTATTCAGAAACCAATGTTTTGTTCAGAATTTAGTAGTTTTGGTGCTCCAAAAACATCAAAAAGTATCAAATTTTTCGGAGTTTGTTCAGCTCGGCAAATTTACCAAATTTGCCGATTTTGCCGTGCTCGGCAAATATTGAAATTTGCCGCACACCCCTGGTATGTTTTCGGACAATTTCTAAAAATTGGTTGTCAAAGTAAAAATGTATCAGTTATTTTAAGTTGTTGATGCACCAAGTTTTAATCCTTTTTAAAAGGTATTAAAAATATTAAATTTTCTCACGAAGTTATAGAAAATTAAAAACAAATATTTTTTACTTCCCAGTTATTTAATAAAACTGAAGATTCCCTAATGCTAAGATATGAGCTGTTAAAGTTTAGCAGTGAGGATCTGGCAATGCACCATGTCTGGCGCCATAACTTTGTGAGCTTCTATCGCGCTTCTTTTAAAGTGTATCAAAAATGTGATTTTTAAAAACATATAAAATTCGGATGCCAACTATTTTGTCAATTGATAGTTTTGATGAATTTGAGAGAAGCACATATGTTAGCTGGCAAAGATTTAGGTTCTCTGTCGATGCACCATGTTTTGCATCTTGAGTTTGGTATTGTATTTCTCCATTGTTTCAAATATTAACTAGTAATCTACTTTTTACAAAGTTTTAGAAAATAACATGACAAAGATTTTGTCAGTTGATGGTTTCTTGATTGCACCAAGAATAACAGAGATATGAGCTATCAAAATTTGATGTTCCAAAACTGTATTTTATTCTGAATTTTTGTGGCAAACCTATGTATGTATAAATCAAAAAAAATCGATTTACGGGGTGCCGTAGATTCTTTATTTGCAATAAAAAATTAGGTACGACTACTACTATATAAGATCGCGAAAAAATAAATATCAGATACTACAAAAAAAAAACTAGATCCATGTCAAAACAAGTTGCGTTACAAAATACATTCACACAGGTTTGGAGGAAGAAATTGATATGCGGTATTTGACACGGAAAAGCTAGTGGGCAAAAAAACTAAATAGGAAAAAATATGAGAAAAATAATACAAAAAACCCGTAAAATTGTGCAAAAATTTCAATACCCGGAGCAGGGGAAGAACACATGGTTGAAGGGTGGGAAAATATGGATGGCTGGCAAGTCATGGGAACATAGAAAAAAAAGTTAAGAGAAAAAAGTGAATATAGTATTGTCAAACAAAGAAAGAAAATAGATTAAAATATGGTTTCAGTGAAAATGTGCTCCACGGCGTGGAGCCGAGGACACGTAGGGCGTCTCCTCGTCAGACTCCTCTAGCGCACGGCCCCAGCGGCGTTGTTGCTGGCGGCGAGTGCTGCCACGTGGAGCATCTGGAAGGCCGGTTGAGGCTCCATAGCAGCGAGTAAATGGAGAGCTTGGGCCTTTCGTGGAGACGTTCACAATGTAGTTGTCGCCGCCGTTGTTGTCCCAGAATTCGGCGCCGGCCACTTGGTATTGCACACAGAATTCGCATTTGCCTTCCTGAAAAAAAACGAGAAAAATTAGGAAGAGAGCTACAGTAACCTGTAAGTTTTGTCTACAGTAATCCTAGAACCCTAGAGGGATATATACAGTAACATACAGTAATCTCAGTACAATCGATGTAGTTGACATTGGAACTGTAGCAAGGTATAGTTAGCTACCGTACCCTGAGAGATACAGTAACCCTAAAAGCTACAGTAATCTTGAAGGTTCCTTGGAAGCAACAGTAACTCTAATGCCATAAACTACAGGAACCCTTGTAATTTCAAAAACTACAGTAACCAATTTCGATGTAAGCTACCGTAGAACCTAAAAGTACGGTAGTTTTCAAATCTACGGTAACTCTACTTTCCACTACAGTAATTCTTATTTCGACTACAGTAATCCTAACTTTCACTAGAGCAGCCCTACTTTCAACTACAATGATCCTTAATTACAGTAACCTTCAAGGTCCCACAAAAATCAGCAACATTTGCTGCAATACCTTGTTCAGCTGTAAGCCGCAGTCACTCTGTTTTGTACTACAGTAACCCATTTTCAAAATAAAAAAAAAACTAACCGAAAGTTTGACCGGAATTGCGATTGTAAAATTGAACGCATCAATGTCCTCAGTGTCAAACAGCCGATGGCTATAACTGGCGACAATCTCGTCCTGAGTCGCCCATCCGTCAATGGTATACCGTACCACTACCACCTTATCAAACGCGACATTCAACAAGTTGACCTGTCCGACGATGCTGCTGCCGGATGCTCGAAGAGCCGCCACACACACTCTCGAATCCCGAGTCTTCACTTGATACTCCTGTTCGGAACGGTAGGGGAAGTTGTGGAGCACGAGACGGGGGGCCGGTTGATTGATGAGCTGTTTCGGGAAGTGTGGCAATTGTGGTGGTGGTGTAGACGAGGATGGTGTCGAGAAGTGGATGTTGAACTTTTGGAGGTGAAGATCTTCCTTGACAAAATATTGAAGATTCTCAAGGTCCAGGCCCAGCGAGTCGGCGAAGCGGACTCTCTTCACACTCTGCTTGGAGCGGCTGCGGCGGAGAGCTGATGGGAGGGTTTTCGAGCGGGTGCTGAAAAATCGATATATTGATTATTTTTCCAAAGAAGTGGCTGAAATCTAAAATAGTTTGGCGAAAGTTGGCGATGTTTTATAGAAACTTGTCAAAACTTTGTCGAAAGCTTGTCGAAACTTCTAAAAATTTTAACGCTTGAAGAAAATTGTGGAAATATATCGGAAATGGCAAGTATACGGAGCCAATGGTTTGGCAAATTTTGCCAGAAGTCTGGCAAAAGATACCAAGAGTTTCTCGAATTTTTGTCAAAAGTCTCACGAAAGTTGTCAAAGGCTTGTCGTAGTTAGTGAAAAGTCTAGCAAAAGTTACCAACAGTAAGTCAACAGTTGTCAAAAGTTCGGTGAAAGTTGTCGACATTTAGCCAATCTTTGTCAGAAGTCCGGCGCAAGTTATCAAATTTTAAACACTGAAGCAAATGCCAAGTATTGGCAAATTTAACCAAACTTTTGTAACCAAAACTCTGGTGAAAATTACCGCCAGCTTGTCGAACTTTAGGAAAAGTCTGGCGAAACTTAGAAAATTTCAAAAAGCTAACCATCTCAACGCAGGGAGCACATCTTCCTCTTCGTCATCATCACTAGGCACCCATAGTGGTCCAGTACTAGCAGGTCTATAGAATAGTACTTTCGTCTTCATTAAAGGAGCTTCATGACCACCCAGCCGGGGGCTCTTTTATAAATTTTTCTAACCACGTGGGGGGCTACTCTTGAAGGTTCGCGAAAGTTGAATGTACTATGACATAGAAAAACGGGGTGGGAGAAGTGATAGGGAAGGATGTAGATAAGAGAGACCGCAGACAGGTCAATTTGAAACGTTTTTGCATGTCTCACGTATCTCCACGGATAGGTGGGGCTTTCCAGGGGGGTTTGGGACCACTTGTTGATTATTATGATGCCAATTGACGTCACTTGTTTATCAACTTTTAAAGTGTTTGGTCACTGCTTTCAGATAGGTTTTGAGCGATTTTCTCAAGATTAGGAACAAAACCCACAAATCAGATGATTTCCGTAGTACAATAGGCTGGGCATTTTCTATCAATTGGCACGGAGGCAAAAGTGGTTGACCTTGAACTTTTGACAAGCTTTTACCCACTGAAAACGGTCGTCTTAAAGATTTTTTCATGTGGCCCTAACTTTGACGGTAACTTTCTCCGGACTGTTGCCAAAATTGAACAAGCTGTGGACAACTTTCGCCAAACTTTCGACAAAGTTTGCTACACTGTCGGCAAATTTCATCAGACTTTTGGCATTTTTCAGTCAATTTTTGGAAAATTTCGCCAGGGTCCACAATGATTGCTAGACTTTTCACAAAGCTCGATAACTTGCTGACAACTTTCTTCATACTTTTGACAAGGTTCGTCAGAGGGGCGACAACATTCTACAGACTTTTGAGCGGCCCACATGGTGCATCGACCTCCTTTGGCGGCTCATATCTCTCTTAATTTTGATTTAATCGAAAATATATCAACTAACGAAACATTTCTCACATTTTTACTCTAAATTTGCAATTGAAATCTTTTTGATATCTCAAACCCCCGCCGAGATACACCTCACAAACTCACAGTCTCTCTGCAAACGAGGCGTCCGACGAGATGCTGTCATCGGATGAGAATCCGGAATCCGGCGAATTGGGCTCGGAGCAGCACGAGTCGTTGAAGTAGGATCCTGAGGGTTCAACAAGCAGAAGCTTCATGTTTCGGGATGGTGCGTAGGATTGCTCGAAGCTGAGCATTGGAGCTGCTGGGAGAAGAAAGTCTGGAAAATTGGTCTTCCGTGAAATTGTTTTCGAAGAGTAAATAAAGATTAATGGAGAGAAAACGGAAAACTATATCTTAGTCTTAAAAGAATAAAAGAAAAATTGAAAAGAAAATCGAAGAGAGGAGAAGAGGAGAGAAAAAAGAAGACAGAAAAAAAATATTGAGGGAAGTCCCTACAGTACCCGCAGCGCCTCCCCGTGTCACTGCTTCTAAAGAAGAGGAAAAGAATAAAGAGAAGAAGAACAACCATCACCACATCTTCCTAGTGATGATAAGGAGACCACTGACAAACATCGGTGGGGGCGGGCAGGAGGACGGGTGCACCCGCCCGGGAGGACGCCGCAACCAAAAATGAGTTGTTGTTGCCTATCATCATCACCTGCAACACCAGCGACCACGTTTTGCGCGCCGCTAGACGATTAAAGGTTGTTTTAGGGGGCGGGCACTTGGGTAGATCATTTTTGCCTCCTTCTGTTTACGGTTTTTCCCGGGGAGGCGGAGAGCGCGCGAGAGAGCACGTTGAGGAGGGAGGGCGCGCGGGGAGAGGGGGAGGTGTGCATCAAAGTATTAGGTCTGGAAATATGTCGTAGACTGAAAGATTGAAAATATGAAGTGAAAATCGGAATTTGAAACCGAAATTTTTAGGGTGTAGGAAAAAAAATAGAAAAAAAGTTTTATTTTGAATAATGTTTAAATTTAGAGATCATTTTCTAGCTGGGTAAAACAAAGTTTAAGCTGACAATTCTGGAAAAAAAATTTTTTTTTAATTTGAGACTGTTTTTTGATTTTTTTCGAACAATAAAACAAATTTTAATTTTGAAATATTTTATGTTGATTTTTTATTAAAATTTAGTTTTCAACAGTGAAAATTGAGAAAAAAGTTTAAATTTCTCAGAAAAAACAAGTTAAATTTGAACTTTTCTGGAAAAAAAGTGAAACAAAGTTTCAAAATTGTTTCGATTTTTTCCAAATTTTCACAAATTCTGAAAATTCATAAATTGTACAATTTGCAAATATTTATGCACATTTTCATTATTAAAAACTTATTTAAAAGCTATCTAATTTTCAAAAAAAATCCCATAAATTCCCGCCGATATCTCCTAAAATCGGTGTTCTTTCAAGTTCACAGTGATAGAGAATTCTTTTATGGGATTTCTTTTCGGAATAAAAATAATGTTTACCATTAGAATTTTGCATGGAAATTGATGGAAAATGGCAAATTAATGGGAATGTCAAGGCCGGAAATTCGAGTTTATATCAGAGGGGAGATTAGACATAAAATCGTGGAAAATCGCCTGGCAGCTTAATCTTCAGTTTAAGAGCGTAAGTAACTTGGTTCCTAGAAATAATACAAAAAAGTTTTCAACTACAAAATTGGAGAAAATTTGATTTTAAACATTTTCACAGTTGGCAACTTTTTGATAATTTACACGCGAACAGAGTTGTGCTACCTTAAGCACCTCGTGACCCTAAAAATTCTGCAAACTCAACTAGTATTCCTATAACCTTGTTATTTACCTAATCACACCACGTGTTCTTGGTCAGACCATATAAAAAATTTGCTGAATAGCCAAAATATTTAGGCCAAATGGGTAATAAACAGGAAGACGGTCACAATTTGGTGTCATAATGATGATTGAAGGCTAACTAAGAAGTTAGGGGAGGTTCAAAAAAATTTTAATTTTCAAAATGTAGTTTATAAAATTTGCAACATTTTGTCAGTTGACAACTTTTTCTATCTACAACCACTGCAGATATACAAGCGTTGAAAGCTGGAAAGAAAAGAGTGTGGAGAGGGAAGAGACGCAGGCGAGTCTCTGCGTCTCCCCTCCCCACACACTCTTTGAGTTTTAAGCTTTAAATGCGTGTATCTCTAGAACGGGAAAAGATAGAAAAGTGGGGTAAAAAGCAAAATTGATCAAAATTTTATTTTCCTTTTGAAAATCAAATAAAATTATTATTTCAATGCTACATTTTTTAAAAAGAATTTTAATAAAATGAGAAGGGATAAATGCTATCAAGAAAAAAAAAATAATCTACTAACAAAATATAGCCGGAACAGTAGAAGCCAAATCCTATTTGACTATAAAAATTATTAACTAACAGAATGTAGATTCTTAATTTTAAGTCTTAAGTTGAATTTTGGTTCAAAAAGAAAAATTATGAACAAAAACCCAAAAGTTTACACAAAAATGATACCCCACAGAAACCAATATTTCTGGCGGGGGTCATCACAACGGACCACGTCATGTGTGCACCGGACTGCAGAGGTCCTCATAAACTATAGGAATTATGGATTATTTGGGAGAGGTGGCGGGGTGTATGAGGGGAGAAAGGAAAATATATGTATGGTAGAAGAAAGACAAGATTAGAATCGGATAGGTCTGGCGGAATGAATATGTATGTTGCAATTTATACACTCCCGATTATTTATTATGGATTGGAAATTTTGTATAACACATTCCAATTTAGAAAATTGAGTAATGCAAGAGTGAAACTGGGTAAGGAAAAGTTGTCAACAAACAAACTATAAACTCCCGTAAACCTACACCAGATTCCCGTAACTTGGCTTCCGTAAATCCACAAAAGTCTCCGTAAATCTTTAAGTTTCTGTGAATCCACATTAGGCTCCCGTAAATCTACATTAGGTTCCCGTAAATCTTCATCATGTTCCTGTGAATTCACAATAAACCCCCGTAAATTTACATTACGTTCCCGTAAATTCATAGTAAATTTCTGCAATACTATATTAAGTTCCTGTGGATTTACGGGAGCTTTTGTTTTTTTTTACTTCTTTACGTGCCAAATTGAAAAATTAGATTTGTATGTTGTAGGTATATTGCGTAGACAATGGGGCTTACACATGTTTTGTTTGATTTTCAATTAGAATAGAAATTGACAGACTGGGAAAAGTGAAAATGATAATAATTTTTAAAAATCAGTAGTACAATGGAAAGTGTGGCCTGTTGAAAAATTCAGAAAATTTTAAATTTGTACTTGAAAAAATTGTTTCTCGGGGGTTTACGGTAGTATAATATATATTTTCAAAAATATAATGTTGATTTAGCCTGTTGTAGACTTACGGGGTCCCAATGTACATTTACATAGGCCTAGGGTGGATTTACGGATACTTATTGTAGAATTACGGGAGCCTAATTTAAATTTACTGGTGTAGATTGAAGCATACTGTAGATTAACGAAAACCTGGTGTACATTTATAGGCATAAATTCTGGATTTACGGGAAGCTACTCTGAATTTATGCGAATCCGGTGAAAATTTACGGAAGTCGGTTGTCAATTTTCAGAATCCAAAGTAGATTTACGAAAGCTATATTTACAGGAGTATGTTGTAGATTTATGGGAACCTGCTGTAGATTTATAAAAACCTGGTGTGCATTTACGGGCATATATTGTGAACTAATGGGAACCTAATCCGGATTTAAGCAAATCTGGTGTAGATTTACGGGGGCCTACTATACATTTACAGAAGTATATTGTAGATATACGGGAATCTTGTGTAGATTTTCGTGAATAGTGAGTTGTGATCCAACAACTTTCAATTTTCAAAAAATCGGGCGTCAAAGTACTCAAGCACCTGCAAATAGAAAAACCCAGCTGACGCTTAATACTCCCCGTCATCAGAGAGCAAATTGCATCAGATACAGTAAGGAGGGGTACACATGTGGATCTCACATGTGAAAAGTTCAGCAGATTCATGTGAATTATGTGTTTTTTTTTGTTGCGGTTTCAGTTTTTCTTTCAGCGCGCGCGCCCGAAATAAATGTGATGCGACACACAGCGGGCCGACAAAGGGAGAAAGCCCCCGGCCGGCGTAATTGGATGAAATTAGTGGTGATATGGAAGGATTGAGATGGGAGATTATATGATTAATGTTGTTAAACACAAACACTTGCTGGTGAGGATGGTATGATTTTGGGGGAGAGAGAGAAAATCGGATTTTTGGAAGGATGATGTAGGATGACGGAGTGATAACAGTGATACGGTACTTGTTTTGGTTTGGAAATTGTTGGGTTAGTGTGGATTTACGGGAGGCATTGTGTAGATTTACGGAAGCCTAGTGTAGAATTACGGGAGCATAGTGTATATTTACGGGAGTCTATTGTAGAATTACGGGAGCATAGTGTAGATTTATGCGAGTATATTGTAGATTTACGGGAGCATAGTGTAGATCTACGGGAGGCTATTGTAGATTTACGGGAGGTATTGTGTAGATTTACGAGAGTCTATTGTAGATTTACGGGAGCCTTGTGTAGATTAACAAGTTTTGAGAGCAGTTGCCACCAGTTGATATTGGAACAGCTGGTTCGTGGGCGGCGCCTACCTAGGAAATTCTGGAAAACAAGAAGAAGATCAGAGATCTTTGACTATAAATCTTGAATTCTGGAACAAAAATCACTTTTGTAAATTGACATTAGCAGCTACACTAGCTCCCGTAAATCCATACAAGGGATCCGTAAATCCACAATAAGCTTCCGTAAATCCACAAAACTTCCCGTAAATCCACACGAAACTTCCGTAAATTCACAAAAGTTCCCGTAAATCCACAAAAGCTCCCGTAAATCTTTAAAGAGCTCCCCGTAAATTTACACTAGGTCCCGTAAATCTACACGCGCGTCCGTGAACCGCTACAAAATCTTCTGTGCAACATTGTCCCCGGCCAACCGGTTTTTGACCGAAAAAAGTTCATAAAATGATCAGATCATTAACATTTCCTCAATCTTTTGAAGATAACAAAAGAAACTGTAGAAAAAGATCGCGGCGGAACCTCAAAAAACGATCAATATCTGGTGGCACGTTTCACGTGAACCACGGGGTACTGTAGTTGTTGAGGAAATCGGGAGTGGGTAATAAAAACCGACAGGGCACGAAGAGACGAGGGTCACTATCAAAACATTGTCTATTTTCCCCACACTCCAAACTGTTTGCAAAATGATAAGCGAAATAGTGTATGAGAGGCAGGAGACGCAGGCAGTCTGTCTGCGTCTCCTCACTACGCACACTCTCTCGTGCGATGTCCATTTGTCTTATTCAATTGTGTTATTCACACGCCATTTGTTGATAGAAGAAGTGAGATGATATGGCGATGAAGTGTAGAAAAACTTGTGTTTTTAGGAGATACTGGGGGAGAGAGATTTACAAGGTAATCTCGTAAATCTACATGAAGCTTACCTTAAGTTTACGCAAGCTTCCCGTAAATGTACATTCCTTGTGAATCTACACAAGCAGCCCTGTAAACTTATATAAGATCTCGTAAATCTACACAAAGCCTTGATTAAACCTACACTAGCTCTTCGTAAATCTACACAAGTTTGCAGTAAATTTACACCTGATGCTCGTAACTTCCCACGAGCTTTCCCTAAATTCATAAAACATTTTTTAGCAACCGACAAATCCCGGGTCACCAAATTTTTTTGACAAAAGAAGCGGCAGCCGAGTTTTATAGGCTCATAAAAATAGACTGTAGATATCTTAATTTTGTAAGATTTCTGATCTTCAAAACTGCAAAGAAACTGCAAAACCTTTCCCAAAAAACTTTACAAACAAACAGCTGGCGCCAGTGAAGACAAAAAATCAAAAGTATTTGGGTATCAGAAGCGTTTAAACAAAGAGACAAATCGCAAGAAAAGCGACAAACAACGCTTGTGGAAAATTCGAGAGAAGCCCCCCGTTTCTCCCGCCGGGTGCACGTGAACCCCCGGGCGATTCACGTGAATTTAGCCCCCTTGTAACAGGCTGGGAAAGCTGCTGGGGAGAACCCGTAGGGGCACATGGTGTGATGATTGCAGAATTGAGTGGGGCTATCCGTGTTAACCTTTATCAATTGAGCACATAGTACTCAAGTTTTGGAAAAAAATGGGGAGACCCGGTGCCCCACAAAAATTTGAATTTTCGGGAAAAAATCAAAACATTTCGGAATTTTTTTTAAAAATCGATTTTTTCCAAACAAAATGTATTTTTTAAAGACAAAAATTACAGAAAAATGTTAAAAAATGGTTAATGGGTGGCTTGTCAGAATATTTTTTATAATTTCAATGTCCTAATTCCTGGAAACTTCAGCTAAAAATTTTTGGAAACCCCAAAAATAAAAAAAAACGTGCCAAAATCCAAAAAGAACACAAAAAACTAAGCCTCGTGACCCTTTTTTTCTCAAAAAAGAGCACAAACTATACATATCCAAAAAAATGATGGAAAAAGAGCTCCTAATCCAATCAGTGAGCAACATTCTATTTTCACAAAAAGTTCTTTGTGGGGGCTGAGCTCGCGGAGCCGCCAGAGCTAGTGGGGTGATAGATGTGGGGGACAACTGTTCACGAATGGACCAGAGGTGGACACGGAGCAATGAGCACCCAATTGTGCTCTGCGAGCAACTTTTGCAAAAAATCGCGTTCTGTTTGTTGAGGACTTGTGGCAGTTCCTCAGAAAATGCCACAAGTTTTGAGGAAAAAAATTTCAATTTTTTAGGAAAAATTGCAAAGTTTTGAAGAGTTCCTGTTTCCATGGAACGTGTGAAAAAATTGTTGGCATAGATTTTTTGAACAGTTGTGAAAAATTTTGGGGACAGGTGGTAGAAAATTAGAGTTAATATATAAAAAGTTAAAGCAAGTTAGAAGAAAGTTTGAAGAAAGTTGAAAAAAGTCAGGAAGAAACTCGTAAAAATTGAAGAAAATAGGGGAAGTTGGCAGGAAGTTAGCAGAAAGTTGGAAAAAGCCTGTGGACGATTTGAAAAAAAAGCAGAAGAATTAGAGGAATAAATTATACACGTGGTGCCAGGCTGTCCCATCACGGTTTAATCTACAAAAAATGCGGGAGTTTTTTGCCTAAAAATATGTGATGTCAGCACGTTCTTAACCATACGAAATCAGGTGAGAACCCTGTGTCTCAACTCCCGCATTTTTTTAGATCTACGTATATCAAGCCGAAATGAGACACTCTGAAACCACGCGAATTATGTTTAAAAATATGGTAAAAAGGACGAGCTGTTACTTATAGAAGCGTTATTTATATAGAAAAAAACAGCTCCCGCGAAACCGGCTGCAAATATTTTTTCTACAGATATTTTCAGTCAATTCCAGACTAATCGAACAATAAACCTGTGGTGAATGATATCACATCGAACTTTCCAGCAGAAAAATAAGTATATGTTTTTGAAAAAGATCACAGGAAGATCACATGAACCATCTTGGAGTAAACACTGATCCGTAATCATTTAAAAACCCCGCAAATGGGTTGTAAATCTTGGCAGTTGGTGGGCAAATTTTCTCTTCTCAAAATTTTTTACCAAAGGACATTGTGAACTTTTGATCGTCCGATCACGTTATTTTCACGAAAATTTGCTAAGATCTTGATATCTTTCAACTGTCAGAGAAATGTCTCATTTTCAAAGAGCTCCCAATGTCAGCTGCCAGTACTTTAGCTCTTTTTCTTGACAACTGCTTCTTTTTTTGTTATTTTTGGGATTTTTCTCGGGTTTGTAGTTTTCTCCGAGGTCGTGGTGTACCTGGAAAGCTTACAACGGGACCAGGAAGATTTTTGCTTCGACTTTTTCAAAAACGTCGGCTTGACTATCTTTTACGGGGACTGAAATCCTTTTTAAATGTTGCCTGATTAACCGGCCTGCAAGGTGACGGCCGCCATTTAGCAAGTCGCCATTTTTGCATTTTACCAGTATTTTGCTGGTTGCTAGGTAGTACTGTATTTTTAGCACCCGAAATATGTCAGCTGCAGAACTATGAGAGCCTGGGAACTATATGAGCGAGGTAGAATCCATATTTTGTCGGATGCCAGCATGAAAACCTCTAAAATGACACAGCCGACATCTCAGGGCCGTTTTTTAGAATCAAATTCTGTGAGCCCAGCATATGTCGGCTGCCAGATGAATTTACTTTGTTTAGGTTATCCAGGCTAGTAGCGGACATCTGACGGGCTCTGCAACTTTTTTCCCCAATTTCCTTGGGCTGTCTACTAACCTACTTCATAAGCTCAGCCTAAGCATAAACCTAAGCGTAAATCTAGGCTTAGGATAAGCCTAAGCCTACGCCTAAGCCTAAGCCTAAACCGAAACCTAAGAATGCCTAAGCCTAAGCATGAGCCTAAACCTAAGTCTAAGCTGAAGTTAGAAACTGCCGACATCTCGCTGTTTGAAACTTGAGCAGCCGACATTCTACGGGTTAGGCTTCACTGTGAATTTAGCCGATCACAAAGTGTTCAGTAATCAACCCCAACAAATATTGTTTTTCGTAGATCTTTAAGGTCATCCTGCACTCGCCAGCAAAGCCTTTATCAGTTCCGATCACTCATCAAACTGTTTTTGTTCTTCACCACCTGGTCATTGGTGCACAGAGTACTGTACAATGCTATCAATGATCTTCAAATAGTGATCGTATCAATCAAAACAACCACTTTTTCCTCTATAGAAAATTGAGAAGAAGAAGCAAACACACAAATGGAACCAACTGACTTGTTTGTACGCCAACAGCAGCCGCCGAATCGCTGAAGCTCAGAGATTGCCGGGAAAATAATCGAAAACAGATGGAGAACCTTGGTGGTAGATCAAGGGAAAAATGGGAGACCAAGGTGAAACATCAGATTTTTGTTTTTATGGGGTGCAAGTTTGTTTACACTGAGTGGTTTTTGCACGGAAAAGAAACGAGAAGATACGATTTATTTTTATTTTAGGGGTTTGAAAAATTGTAATACCTTTGCAGAGCTGTTGGGAAATTCTTTTCTTTTCTGCAGAGAAAATTCGTTCAAAAATTAGGATTTTTTGCAATTTTTTACAGTAACACTACAGTACTCCCACGGCATCACTGTAAACAAAACTTTTTTTTTGAAAATTATCTAATTTCACTACAGTAACCTAATATTTCCCAAAAAGTTCTTCATTCCTTTTTTCTCAGTTTTTACAAAAACTATACAAACAGCATGCTTTGACATTTCAGATTTTAAATAGTTTGTCTATAGTTTTGTAGAATAATCCTGAAAGTAAAAATAATCCTCAAAGCTCGTACCATTATCCTACAGTAATCCTACAGTAATCCTACAGTAACCTACAGTAACAATAAAGTAACGTTTTATTTACTTTTCAGTCAACCTGTGAAAACCCTACAGTAATCATATACCGGGTCAGTACAGTAGTAACAATTTTATCATTTTGCCATATAACAATTTCATCGCAACTCTGCATTAACCCTACAGTAACTCTACCATAACTTTACATTAATCGTACATTAACTCTACATTAACCTACAATAACCTTACAGTAACCATGGACTAATTTTACAGTCATCCTACAGTAACCCTACTCCTTCAGTACCACTTGCCACAACAAAACCAATTAAAAACACTCATTTTCAGACGAATTCCACGAATTCTTCGAGAAATGCAATTTTTAATCTACAAAATGCAAAAACAAACATTCTGTAATAACAGTTGTAATCAAAATGTACAGTGTTTTCGTAAGCTGCAAAAATTAACAGCCTGTCACTATCAATTAGTGTATTATTAGTTGACATATTACTACTATCACTACTACTACCAAGTACTATTTGTTTTCATTTCTAGTCACTTTTTACACCTCTGATCTACAGTAGCCCTATTTGTGACCGAGAATTTTATTGACAACAGTACATTTGGAAATGCTATCAATTTTTTTGGATAGTTCAGCAAAATCAGCAGAATAATCATATTATCAGTGTCGGGTATTGTTGGTTATGACCTGGTGCTGCAGAATTAAAAATTGTTTGTCAAAAATTGAAGCGAGGGGACCAGAAAGCAATTGATAAAGGCCTGATTTTGTGAAATTTTCAAAAAATTGAAGTCAGTATGTGGACGGAGTCAGTTGCACACAACTATAAAATTACAGTAACCCACAGTACTCTTGCAGTGAATTTGATGCTTGAAAATTTGAATTTCAAATTTTTTATGAACATTCAAAATTTTAACTTCCCGCAAAATCATTTTGAAATTTTTTTTTCCTACAAAAAAAATGAATTTTTTCGTGAAAACTGACAATTTTGCATTTCCCCCTGGTAATCTAAATAAAAATTCAAAATTTTTCATTTTGCGACCAAAAATTTGTTGAATTATACCCAATTTTTGTAAAAAATAAAATTACGAAAATACCCGCCAAGTCACACTACTAACTACAATTCAAATTTCTGAAAAAAAACAATTTTTTTAAAATTTTATTCAATAAAATACTTTTGTAAAATGGGTCTCGACTGGAAAAAACGGAAAAACACTGAAAATACCGGTATTTCAAAATTGAGGTGTGAAATGATGAACAAAATGAAAGAGTTGAGATAAAGCTTTTGGGGATTGCAAACGCGCTCTAATGCTAATTACCACTAGAGCACACTTGCTACAACACTCCAAGAAAGGGGCGCGGCTACACGATGCTCACCATCGGAGCCCGTTCAAAAATGTTCTGTTGGAGAGCCAAGTATCTGTTATTATTGTCGATTTGGGTCATGGAGCCAGGTGGGATATACTCCGACGGGGAGTACTGGTAATGAGTTGCCGGGGTGAAGCCTGCCTCGGTAAAGCCTCCGTCGACTACCACGTGCTTCGAGGTGATGTCACTTTTGGTGTCGACGTGCTCCAGTAGGGCTCGGGAAATGTCGCGTTTTCGTTCGAGAGAGTCCGTGGAATCGTTACTGTCAAAGCCCCGCTGCAGTAGGAAACGGAGTCTGAAAACGTTTTTTTACTGTCCAAAATAGGCTCCGCCCATATCTTGACTATTTTGCAATTAAAAAAAAACTTATTGTTACTTTGAAGTTTTTAAATAATAATCTTGAATTTTTTGAATTTACAAAACACATTTTAATTTTAAAACCATTTAAGTTTTTTTTTGTAAATTAAAAATTCGAGTTTTTTTTAAATTTATCGTTAAATTGAATTTTTTTTATTTTAAAACACAATTTTTGATGACTCTTTGGCGTTCTTTTAGAAATATTTTTGAATTCATTCAAGGAGAATATGAACTTTTCAGTTTATTTTTAATTTGTAAATGTTTCGAAATTCGAGTAATTTAAATTTTTAGAATCACAAATTTTCTCCCAAAATGGACTCCGCACACATCATGGCTATTTGGAAATAATATGTTTAACCGAATACTGAAATTTTGAATTTTTAAGTTTCTAAGACTTTTTGGAAATTTTCAGAGATTTCTTGGGAATTTTTCAGAATTAAAAAAAATTAGAATTTGAAATTTCTTTTTTTTTAAAGTTTTCTTGCCATTTTCAATGATGTCCTTGAAAACACTTCCATACATCATTCCAAAATTTTTGCACTTCATACTATAAAATATTTCATATCACTTTCAAAAGTTAGGGGGTACTGTAGCCACACGGTGTCCACGTGAAAGTCGGCGTTTCTTCTCACTGGTTTTAAAATTTAATAATAATAAAAATGAAATTGCCACCAAGGAGCTGATATGAAAAATTGATAGCGTGTACAGTTGTTTATAGAAGAAGAAATTTTTGAAAAACAAAAAAAAATTTAAAACGGTAGTGATATGATTATGTAGATAATAATACACTTCTTTTTTTTGAAAATAATATTGAAATTTTAACGGATCTATTTTTTCGGGGATTTTTTTAAAGAAAAAAACAAAAAAATTTCAGAAATTTTTTTTATATTCCAATTTTTCAAAAAACTTCTAATTACCTGAACAAATACGAAGCGAAGAAAAAGGCAATAACCACGTGGAAAAACTGGAACAGGCAAAAGAAAAATATGGCCATTGGGGAGTGCTCACGGAAGAAGAATAGGAGCAGTGCCGAGCAGAAACAGAACACCTGGAAAAATATTTTTATTTGAATTCTCCATATTTCTGATTTATTTGAATTTTGAAATTATTTAGCACAACGTTAAATGTCTAAAATTCAATACTAAAAAATTTTATAGAACATTTTGGGGAGAAATTTTCAAAATATTTTGATTAAAAATTTGAATTTATTTTTTTTTTTTGAGTAGTTTTGGTTTGAAAAATGCACAAAATTTCAAACAAAATCTTACCATAAAAAGCGAAGAAACAGAGGCACTTATGGCAGGTCCCAAGGCAAGAAGCCTGTCCGAGGAGCAGCGGCGATTGGTTCTGGAAAAAATTATTTTTTGGAATTGTATTTTAGACATTTTTAGCTTTTTAGTTAATCCTTTCCGGTAAAAATTTTAGACAATAAACAAAAAATTTAAAATTTCAGTAAAATTTTGATGTTTCAAACAATTTTTAAAAGATTTTATAACAAGAGCTAAAAGTTTTTCTGATCTAAATTTATATGCCAAAAGTTAAAAAAAATACTTTTCAATTTTCAGAAAATTAAACCTTTAATAACTTTCAAACAAATGATTTGCTAATAATTTTTAGACAGTTTCAGCGAATTTTCAAGAATTGCCAACAATGTTCAATGAGTTTTTGAAATTTTCAAGCCAGCTGATACCTTATTAACCTATTAAATTCAAATTTTGGCAATTTCAAACTACATATCAAAAATATACTAGCTACCAAAATATCATAAATTTTCATATAATTTTGGATAAATTTTCATAATATTTCATAAAATTTCAAAACGTGGAAATTCATTTCCGTGACGTCACACCCTAGCCCAATGACGTCATTTCTTCCAAAAATTCTCACCTTGTTCCACTAGCGATATAAACATTCCATATAGCGTAAACCACGGAAATTGAGAATAAAACTGCGGTCGGTAGAAGGTAGTTGGAGATGAAAAGCCAATCCGTCCGCTCAAAAAGTCTCGCAATATCCAGATCCCGTCCGTCGAGCAGGTAGTAAGTGGAGAAGGTGAAGATCGATGGGGTCACTAGAAAATTTGGGTTACAGTAACTCTACAGTACCGCGTCTGCTCTAAACTCACAAATTCCCATGCCAAACACGTGGAACGGTTTTGAAAAGCATCCCTGCGGCTCTTCCTCTTTGATGTCGTAGCTGATGATCGTCGTGTGGATTGAGTAGAGCACTGCAAACAATTTTTTTTCTGAAAAATTTAAATATTGTTGACCTACCTAGGCACAAGAGCCCGGCGGAGGCGATGACGCAGAATTGGAGGATGAAGTGAAGCAGGGTGGAGAAGGTGAAGGGTTCGCCGACTTGTGGAGCCAAGAAGAGAAGCAGGTGGGCCAGGTGGATCATGAAGACGAAGAAGAGGTAGAAGAGGAAGGCACAGTCGATTGGTTGGTTTCTGGAAAATGCTTCTAGTAGGGTCATTCGTTTCTCTGCTGCCTCCTCTTGTCTCACGCTCTCTCATAGTAAGCTCTCTCGGCACTCTCCTCATGCCCAACGCTTTCTCACTCTCTGCTCTCAGCCCCAACTAACTTTTGAACTGCCGCCATGAACAATAGCAGTACGGTACATATCAGTGTGACAAACGAGGTTACGGTAGGCATGTGATTCGCAAGATCCTTCCAAAACGACTCCGAATTGTAGAAGAGACGATCCTGAAAGTTTTATTATTGTCTTAAAATGCTCCGAATTGTTGTATTTTGAATCAAAACTAGAGAAATACTCACCGGCAACAAAGCAAACACCCCAAAATGATTTGTCTCACACTTGACATATCCATGATAGCTGTGCTCAATTCTTCGGATCCCTTTTGTCGACCAAGCCTTCTCCTCCTCATCATAATAGACACACGTGTAATTGTCATATATATCAGGGAATCTCATGTAGATCGACATCCGTGTAGTTCCAAATGGTTCCAGGCTGTCAGGTTTTATCGAAAGAACCGGGCTCTTTGGCTCGAGGAGCTCGAAGAGCGTCGCATTAGAAGTGCATACCACTCGAACAACGTGATTCTCATCTGTAGTCGGCAACTGAACTCGACACTTTTTGCCAACTAGATTATCATTTGGCTCTGTGTTCTTCACCCACTCTATGGATTTTATGTGGATTCCGTTATCCGGGGAGCTTAACGAGTACGGGGTGGGTAAGCTCTGGGAAAACTGCTCAATGATTCTCCAGGTCTCCGCACGGAGCATTGTAGTGTTGCCTGGGACACGGTCTAGGTCGGCTTGAACTACAGAGTCAAGGATTAGAGCAGTCATCTCGGCGATTTTTTGGTCAAAGTGTGCGTGTTTGGAGATCTCACGTGAGAAGCTGGGGTAGGAGAGCAGGTCGCGAACGAATCTGGAAATTAAAAACTTTTTGTTTCAATTTTTAATATTCAAACCTTGAAAAAACCCCCCCCCCCCCCAAATCACTCACCTTGTCACCGTATTAATTGCAGAAATACTGGCAGCTTTCGCCGAGTACGTTCCAATCAGTCCCAGATGTGCAAGGACAGATGTTTGCGTCTGACACGAGTTTCGATCCTGAGGTCGTTCCCAGACAGCGCGGCCCGCTTCCGAGTCCCATGAGCAGCGTCGTTCGAGGAATTTGTTCTCGGTTACAACGTTGTAGGGGCCTGGAAAAGGGTGATTGCGGAGGGGGGGGGGGGGGGGTGAAGAAGTATGAGGGGGTTTCTAGCAGCACATAGAGGTGCCTAATCGGGTTAATCATGTGCTGACAAAAAATTCAAAAATGTATTTTTATAAATTTTTCCTCTATTCGTGTGTGTAGAAAAATGAAAAAATCGCACGCATTAATTTCATTAATTTTCACTAAAAAAATGTTGGAACAACAGGGTGCAACAATAGGCTATTTTGTAGAACTTCTGCCTGGGGCACAGCCCACGCAGCGCTCATCCAGATGAACATTTGGTAAATGTAGTTTCAGTTGCGGTTATTTTCTGTCAGCCTTAGGTACGTGGCACGTGAAAAATAATAAATTCTAATTTATTTTAAACTGGAACAAACTTTTCTAATAAAGTTTAAAATACATTAGAATTTCAATTTTTTATCACGTGCCACGTGCCACTTATATATCGTCAGAAAAGTGCATATTCAATCATTACGAATTTCTCTCCATTTGAAATGCTGCGTACAATTGGCATCTTCGCTTCGCTCCTCTTGGCAACTTGTGCTGAGCCCACCATCATCAAGTCGCCACGTGTCACAAATTGGGGCGAATGGAATGGAATGGAAACTTGTCCAGAACGTCATTTTGTTAATGGATTCAAGATCAAGTACGAGGAATCGATTTTTTATATGGCGATCTGACTGCACTCAATGGAGTTGAGCTTGTTTGCCATGGCTCTGATCAGGTCGACAAATACATCAAGAGTGGTGAGAGTCCACATGGATCCTGGCAAAAATTCCATTACTGTCCTGACGAAGAATATGTGATTGGTTTTGCGCTTCGAGTAGATCCTCCACATAATTTTATTGTCGATGATGTTGCTACATATGCTTTTCTAGCATATTGTGGTGAACCAAAAGGAGAAAGACACAATCTTAGTCCACTTGACGGTAAATTCAAGGCTGTAAAACGGTACCTCTGGTGTTTTTTGAGGTTAATTAGTTGGTAGAAGCTAGGTTTAAAAAATTTTTCTTGAAACTGGTTTTCCAAATAGTTCCGCAGTTTTGACCAGAAGTACCTATTTACAATAAAAACTCGAATAATAAAAAATACTATCTTTCAGGTAATACAGCCAAAACTATTATAAATGGGAAATGGACCGGTGATCAGTTCTGCCCATCTGGACAAGTCGTCTGTGGAATCAATACTAAAACTGAATCGCGTCAGTGGCTTAAGGATGACACTGGCCTCAACAACGTGGATCTGCAATGCTGCGACTTCGAACTTTAATTTATTGTGTGTATGTAATGAACTTGTGTGTTTTATGAAACAATACTAGGGGTCGACTCGCGCCTTGTTCTAGAATATCTGTAATTCGCAGCTTCACGGAACCCGCAATTGAAACTATTTTTACCAAATGTTCATGAGCGGTTCATGGGCTGTGAGCCGAGCAGCAGGTTGCCACTCCACATAGAAGGGCGGCAATTATTTTCAGAAATTCTATAAAATAGTATATTGCACCATGTTGTTCCAGTATTTTCTAGTGAAATTTAGTGTCAGAATATAGAAATTCACTTGATTTAGATCTGAAAGTAACTATTTCTTGCTGAAACATTGAGTGTAATGCTGGAAAATGGTCTGAAAGTTGCTAATTGCTAATTAATCAACAACTTTCAGGAAAGTCGAGTTAAAAACGCGAGATAATTGATTTTAGACAATGATTTCAAAAAAAATTAGTTTTTTTTTCAGAAGTTTCATTATGAAATTCGTTGTGTTCAGTTCTACTAAACTTCCTATAAACTTAATTCGACGCAATCAAAACTTGAAAACGCTATTTGCTCATTTTTCTAACCCTTGCTCCATAACTCACAAGGCACCAACAGCGAAATGTTCGTGTTAACCTCCGTCCAGTCGATCCCTCCCCACACGTCAACCGTCCTCTCGGGCGCACATCGATCTGCAAACAGGAAGATGTGCATGAATCATTTCGTAATATTTCCAACAGATATACTACACATATAAATAATAATTAAGTACTTAATCGGCCACCCCCTTTTTCGCTGACCGCAACGTAAAAGGTCTCCAAGGGGGAGACCCCTCAATTTCCGGGGGGCGAGAATTATGATTGGCTAAATCATGCGAACGAAGGTGGCGGCATGTGTTTGAGCCGCCCGGAAGCACAGATGAACACGAAATGTTGCGCAAGACCGCTTACCGATAGTCTCACACGAGACACCCATGAATCCCGGATAGCAAAGGCAGTGGGCTCCGCGAGCATCGATGAACTGCTCGACGCGGTTGAAGGCGCCAACATAGCAGAGAGGTGTGCCGCCACGAGAACATTCTCCCTTGCAGATTACGTCTGGAAAATATGGAAGATTTGGGGATGGTTGTGTACCATTACACCGGGAGTAGGTAGAAAATTTAGCTGCCTATACGTATCTTCGACTGTAAAAGTTTGTAAGACTGAATTTTTAAAAGTATAAAGGATTTTCTGTTGGGAACATTGATAAAATGTATTTTTCTATGTTTTTTTCTATTTTTAGAATGCACTTTAAAAAATATTAAACCCCATTAAAATCATTTAAAAAAATACAAGTAAAAAATTCATTTTTAAAATAGAAAAAATCTAATTTTTTGATTTTTTACAAGAAAAAATCAAAAAATAAAATATATAATTCATTTTTTTCGATTTTTGAATTTTTAAAAACTTTTTAAAGATGAAAACCCATGAGAGTAATTAAAATAAAAATAAAACGATTTTTTTGGATTTTTTTAAAACCGAAAAATGTGGGCTTTTAAATAAACATTTTTTAAGTTCAAAAATCGGAAATATTAGAAAAAAATTTTGAAAACTTTTTTCGAATTTTCCCGGAAATTGGTGAACAAAAAATGTTGAATTTTTCAAATGTTTTTGATTTTTTATGCCGAAAAAAAAGTAATCAAATTTTTGTTATTAGAGAAAATCGTTTTATTTTCAGAAAACATTTAATCTAGTCAGCTAAAAATTCCTACCCCTATCAATTGGTCCAATCTGTGTCCATTCACTCGAAGTCTCCCCATTCTCGTCAATTGCAGTCACTTGGAAACTGACGTTCATCGAGTTGGAAAGCATAATCTGAAACAATTTTTTTTTCAGGTTTAGGATCGCCTGGCAATCGCATCTTACCTTGGTCAGTGCCAGAGTTTTCGCGGCTTCCAGCTCCTCCTCATACACCACCTGATCGTCGCGTCGAATCCCGAGCCGATATTTATCTACAGTGCCGTACTGCGGATGTTCCCACTCAAAAATCTGATACTCCTCGGTGGCCACATTGACATGAAGCTCCCGGACCATGGATACGGTCACTGGGATCAGAGTGATGTTGGCGATAGTGAACAGCTGAGGGCTTCCGTAGTCGATCGCCAAGATCTGCATTCTCTGGGGTGTGTAGGGTGTGAGGATGCTCAAATCTGACTTTAGCTTCAAAGTTCCGTCCTGCAGGATATCCACCAGTGGCTCGTCTTTGGTGAAGGCTAACCGACGCTCCGAATTGTAGATCACAGGATCCTGATCCTTCACCTCTAGTGTCGTAATCACTGAGCCAATGGGAAGAGTTGTTGGCACATGGAATTTGAATGAGTTCTTAGAAAATGTGGGTGGATGGTGGTTCCGATGGGTGATATGAACTCGGAATGGGAACGTGTGCATCTGGTTTCCAGCGCAGAGTCTGGAAATTTTTCGATTTTGGAGCCTGTGAGCTTGAGCTTCACCTAGGCCTAAGCTTAAGTCAAAGTCTAAGCCTAAGCCTAAATCCTAAAACTAAGCCTAAGCGTAATCCTAAGCCAAAGCCTAAGCCTAACAAGCATTACTGTAGTCATAAGTCTATGCCAAATTCTGAGAAAAAAAACTCACAAATGCAGACTTCCCACTAAATTATTCGAGTTTTTTGTAGCCGAAATTGGCATTTGTGCCGTCGTATAAAACGCGCTTCTGCTCGACTTCCACTCAATCCAATCCACATCGGTTTCAAGCTGTCCGAAGCAGTGACCCAGTGGCTCAGTGGACTTTTGGAGATCTTGGCTCATGGTGAGCCGGCTTCCCTTGTCGGCTCCCTCGTGGATCCGCACATCAAATACATCTGAAATTTGTGGTTCTGTTTTTGGGTGGAATGTTTCAGGTTTCTAGCGTGCGATAATAATAATAATGCCAAACAATCATGTAGTCTGCAAGTGCGCTCCAATGAGAAACAGTCCATCAGAGCGCACTTGCGTCTAAAGGGGTAAGAAGTGTATGTGGATTTAGGTAAATAACAGGCAGTTTTCAAACCAAACCTTCAAACATTGGCGCATGAATTGTTTCGATTGGTACCCCATCTGAAATTGTTTTTAGAAAAGTGAAGGTTTTTAATTTGCTATAACTTTTTAGTGAAAGAGAAAAAAAAACAATTTATAAACTAACAAAATATAGAGAAAAATTTGTAAATTAATTTCTTACAAGGAAAGTATTTCAGCTCACTTTTAGACTAGAACTAGTCTAAAGGTCTACTTTCGAATGACATAGGTTTCATTCCGAAGTCTATTTGTGAGCTGAAACACTTCCCTTGTTAGCTGAAAACTTTTTGCTACCTCTCAACGCTTCGGAGTTATGGAGCAAAATAGTAGGGTTTTGATTTTTTTTTTAAATTTCTGATTTATTCAATGCGCATATACCGGTAAAATTTAAATATTGACCACAAAAATTGTTAACGATGTAAAATTTAACATGCTTCAAGATTTTTAAAAATTAAATCAAATATCTCAACTCCCAGACACTTTTTCTGCCCTTTTTTGCAAGATAAAGCTCACTGCTCTCCCTCCCCCTATTCTTCATCCGCTTCACAATAGAATAATGCACTTCCCCACCAAAATAGCGTGCCCATCGCGGAGCCATAGACATAAATTTAGTTTTCGAAACTTTTCAAGTGACCCGGCTCGCCGAGCAGCCCAAAAATCTGTTTTGTCTTTTCTTCTGTATAATGATTGTTTTGGGGGCCGGGGGTGCTAGAAAAAAAAGTCGTAGGTTTGTATGTTTTGGCTCAAGAAAAAAAAACATGAGTGTACATGTACATCAACAAACTAATAGGAGTCGTAGTTAAGGGGGAGCTCGTTTTCATAAATTATTCTGGAGCATCAAGATGCTCCAAACGTAAAGAAGAAACCGATTTGTTTTTGCAACAAGAGAACTAAAGCTGGAAATAGGTCCTAGGCTTGAAAATAGGCCTAAGTCTAAGCCTAAGCTTGAGTCTAGGCATAAACCTGAGCATGAGGCTAAGAATAAGCCTAAACCTAAATCTAAGCCTAGGCCTGGCCCAATGCCTAAGCCTAAACCTAAGCTTAAGACTCAGCTCTGCACAATACTCAACTGATTTTTCAGGGCCCCTCGGGACCTTATAAGGCACCTGGCCGCCCCGATGGAGTAATTCAATTTTGCGGAGCCCCAACGAGCTCCCTCCATTTTTTTGGTTTTTTTCACAAAAAATGCCTACCTTCTGGCCGTGCTGAGTGAATTAAATGGAGAAATAGTAGAAAATGAGCTAGCGGAGCTGGAGCACTTGGCAACATTTTTTGAGCATTGATTGTGTGGTCTATAATTGAAAAAAAATATTAAGGGAAAATGTCTGAAGATTTTTCAGCCAAAAAAATTTGCTCCAAAAAAAGAGCACAGCCAAAATTGAGTCAGAATATCAAATAAGTGTCCCGAGCCAAACAACAACAAGAGATTTATAGAAAAAAAACCAAAAAAAAAACTCGGAGCTCCAGGGCTCACGGCGCAGGTGATATGGGATGTAAGAAAAAAGAGCACATATAGAAAAAAGTGGAAAAGTTATGAGTAGAGTGCTCAGGACTCGGTGCTAAAGATGCATATAAAAAAGTGGAGACAACATCTATATGGATACTTATAGGGGTCCGGAGAGGAGGTCTAATGTGAGCATGTTATGTGTGTGCAAGGAGCTCGGGGAGCAAGAGAGGGGGAGAAGAAGAAGCTGAGGTTTCCTGAGAACAACGCCCGCCCACTTTGACCTTGTTTTGAGACTCAGTTGCCACTTTTAAGGAAGCTCGGAGTCGTAGGTGTCTAACACCCTCCTGAGAGCCTGCCTACGTGCCTGCCTGAGCAAAAGTTGATGATTGAATAGTTTGGCATAGAACTCAACTATAAAAAAAACTTGGAACTGGTTGCTGAATTTTCGTTTAAAAACATTTATTTTTAAAAGTTGTTTTAAAAAAATTTTAAAAAATTTGGGCAGGAATTTCAAATTTAAGGTAGATTAAAATTCTAACTTCTCAAAAATTTTGGCGGGAGATTAAAAGTTAAATTTTCAAAAAGTTTGACGGAAAATTCCAATGTTTAATTTTCAGGCGTAATTTCGGAAAAATCAACTTCAATATCTTGGCGTGAAATTAAATCATAAATTTTTCTTTAAAAAATTTTCAGAAATTTCGGCGGGAAATTCAAGCCTTACAAAAACCGTCTAAAATGTTTTTTTTCAGATTTTTTTCTTATAAAAACAAAGCTATTTTATTCGCTCCCTTACTACTACTACTACTCACTACTCACTACTACTATTGCACAAACCCCGATGACTACATTTTCTGTTGTGTTCGCTGCAAAAAATAACACTGCTGCGGCAAAAAAAAACTGATTGAGGAAGCCAATAATTTCAGGAAAAAGTGAATTTTGAATTTCCTGCCAGAATTTTTTGAAAAAATGAATAACTTTGAGTTTACAGCTCAAAACATTTTGAAACGTTCGAATTCGCCGCCAAACTTTTTTTCTAGGTGAAAATTTGAATTTCCCGCCAAAGTTGAAATTTTGATTTTTCCCCAAAACTATATATTAAATTTTGAATTTTGCGCCACTAAAATTGTTTTGAAAAGTTAAATTTCAAATATCCCAGAGCCCTCAAAAATATGGCCCCGCTCTTCAAGCAATTTATCATTTTTTGATCTCCGCCTTCCTATTCTTATTATTATTATTATTACGACACAAACGAAATCCGATCGGAAATGGGAACGGAACAGCCGGGCGGGCGATTGAGGTGGCGGGGTGGGGGGAAGCACCCAAGATTAGTGTGTGTTTTTTCGAACGTACCAGATGCTCAAGCACTTAGGAGGTTTAAGCCGACAAAATGACTCTCCTAACATATGCACTAGTCATTAGGGGGAGGAGTGAGGTGCTTAGAAACATTTGGCAACATTATGCAAGCTGGGAGGTGTAAATAAAGTGTTTAGGTTTGGTGAACAATTGAAAAATTAAAGAAAAAGGTATAACGAAATATTTTCTTAAGTTAGTTCATCGATGCACCATGTCTTGCACCTTAAGTTCGGCAAACTATGTCTCTGCTCAACTTGAAGATATCAATTTATTTTTAATGATAAATTGATAGAAAAAAATGCAAAATACTTGGTCAGTTGAACATTTTTGGATAGCTTTAACGGCGGTTGAGATATGAGCTGCCAAAGTTATGTTAAAAAACATCATTACTTATATATAAAAAAAATACAGTTCGTCTGTCCATAGTTTGTAGTCTATGTAGTCTTTGTAGTCTGTGACGTCACACCCAAAGTCAGTGAGAGTTGTGGGCGGGGCCTGTCACCTTCGTGGTGAGACCCATCGTGGTGAGACCCTTCGTGGTGAGACCCATCGTGGTGAGACCCTTCGTGGTGAGACCCTTCGCGGTCAGACCCACATTTTTGGCGGGAAATTCAAATTTTCAGTGAAAAAATTTTGACGGGAAATTCAAATTTTCAGTGAAAAAATTTTGGCGGGAAATTCAAATTTTCTGTGAAAAAAATTTTGCCGGGAAATTCAAATTTTCTGTGAAAAATATTTTGGCGGGAAATTCAAGTTTTCAGTGAAAAAATTTTGGCGGGAAATTCAAATTTTCAGTGAAAAAATTTTGGCGGGAAATTCAAATTTTCTATGAAAAAAATATTGGCGGGAAATTCAAATTTTCAGTGAAAAAAAATTTTGGCGGGAAATTAAAATTTTCAGTGAAAAAAATTTTGGCGGGAAATTCAAATTTTCTGTGAAAAATCGAGAAATGTCTGCAATGTTCTAGAACTTTCTAGAAAATTCGAGAAAATTCCGGATTGGTCCAGAATTTTCTAGAAAATTCTAGAAAGTTGTGGAATGGTCCAGAATTTTCTAGAAAATTCGGGAAAACTCTGGAATATTCCAGAACTTTCTAGAAAAATCGAGAAATGTCTGCAATGTTCTAGAACTTTCTAGAAAATTCGAGAAAATTCCGGAATGGTCCAGAATTTTCTAGAAAATTCGAGAAAATTCCGGAATGGTCCAGAATTTTCTAGAAAATTCGGTAAAATTCTGGAATATTCCAGAACTTTCTAGAAAAATCGGGAAAAGTCGGCAATGTTCTAGAACTTTCTAGAAAATTCGAGAAAATTCCGGAATGGTCCAGAATTTTCTAGAAAATTCTAGAAAGTTCTGGAATGGTCCAGAAGTTTCTAGAAAGTTCGAGAAAATTCCGGAATGGTCCAGAATTTTCTAGAAAATCCGAGAAAGTTCTGGAATGGTCCAGAATTTTCTAGAAAATTTGGGAAAATTCTGGAATATTCCAGAACTTTCTAGAAAAATCGGGAAAAGTCTGCAATGTTCCAGAACTCTCTAAAAAATTCGATAAAATTCTGAAATGTTCAATTTCGTGGAAAAATTCAAGAAACTTCTGCAAAGTTCTACACGGGGTTCTGGCTCGACCCCGCGCTCCATTGGACACTGAAATGGCGGGAAAAAACTTTGAAATCGCAAGAGGAATTTTCACGCAGCGCGTTGAAAAAAGTGTATGCATTTGCGCGTGACGGTGTTTCTTCAAGTTTTGATACTCCTAGAATATTCTGAAGTTTCAATAATTAAAAAAAAATATCAAAAATTGTTATAATTTTCAGAAACGCTCGCCAAAAACTTTCGGAAAGGACCGGAAAATGTTTCATATGATTTGAAGAACATAGAGAAAATTATACGTTCAAGAAATTTAGAAATAGTTCCAGGAAACTTGAGGTTTTAAGTTGTAATTGCTCAGAACTTAGTTATATAATACTTATGTTGCTCGAAAATTTCCGGTAACCAGGGAAAAAACGTTCCATCTGCAAAGAAGGCTTAGAAAATTTAGAATTTGATTTCAATTTTGAGTACGCCAGTCGGAGCACGCGCTTCAGCGCGTGCGAACGGCTGGTTTAAAAAATATTTTTAAAGTTGCCAATTCCTAGGTAAAACCAGTTATATTTTTGTCGATGCATCATGCTTTGCATTTCAACTTTGGAAGTCGATACCTTTGTACAATTTGAAGGTGGTGTGGCCGCAGCGGCTGAAAACTTTTTTGAAATCACCGTCTAATTTTGGGTATACACGTTTATTATCTTGTGTTTTCAACTTGATTACGGTACATTTAAGGTCGAAACGAGAAGTTTCCAAATTTTACCAAATCCGGTGATCCGTCAACCTTAAATGTACTTAATTGAGTTGAAAACGCAAGATAATGAGTTCATATACCTAAAGTTAGACGATGAATTCAAAAAAAAGTTAGTTTCCAGCCGCTTGAAAAGTCGGTCAAATTTCCAATTTTAACTAATTTAAGGTAATTTTTTGAGCCGCCATATTTTTTGAGAAGTTTTCAAGAAGTTTCATTATTAAATTCGGTGTTTTTAGAAAATTTCGAGTCTAATAAAGCAATAAAAATGTAGTTTTGAAGATGAAACTATGAAAATGGGAAAACGAGTTTTTAATCGATGCACCATGTCTAAACTATCGAAAAAATGTCAGATACTAAAATAATTTTAGAAAATGAAAATTTATTCTAAGAAAAGCTTACTTTTAAAAGAAAAACAATTATTTTTTCATAGGAGTTCTAAGAAAATCCACAGGTGATTTGTAGTTCTAAATAAAAATAAAATTGTTTACGACAACAGTTTTTTTTTTGAAAACTCTAGGGAGGTTTATATAAATATTTAAAACTTAATTGTTTTAAACGCTTTTTGTTAAATTTTGAGCAGAAAATAATTTAAAAAAGGTAACATTTTTGGTGATACAAAAATTTTCAAAATTTTTTTCCAAAACATAGTAGCGCCTGTTCCAAACACAAAATCTCAAATTCAAGCCAGCTTTTTTAAGAAAACCAACAGAAAAACCAGTTACAGTAATCCCAAGATTAGACACTAGCCAAGAACGGGGGGGTTTAGAAAGCTATGTAGAAAGAAGATTGGAATTGAGACAAAAAAGAGGATTTGAGTAGGAAAACGAGAGAATGAGAGTTTTAGAGAAATATAGTATAGTGGAATGAAATTGTTGGAAACAGTGTCACATCGAATTAGGTTTCTGAATCAGGGCAGGGGGAAGGGGGATTTTTTTTTTGAAAAAAAAAAGTTTTAAAAAATATAAACACAATTTATATCAAATTGCTTTTTAAAAAAACTAGAAGTTTGCGGGAAAAAAAACTGAATTAGAGCCTAAAAACTAAAGTTATTTCGTGCAAAATTCACGGATCGAAATAAAATTGATAAATAATAAACAAATGAGAACATTTCTACTAATTTTTTCTTAAGTTACGTTGTTAGTATAGCATTTTGTTAGCCATTTTATAAAAGGAGCCCCTAAAGCCCCGCCCATAAAATGGCTACTCATTCAAAAACTGTAAACTTTTGCCAAAATTAACGAAATTTGTTTAATTTTCAAAAAGGTCTCATCACTTTCTTTAGAATGTGATTTTTATGCGCGGAGCCACTATAGCTCCGCCTATAAAATGGCTTGAAAAATTGCATACTAAATTGAATTTCAGAAAAAAAAATCAATTTTTTCATAAAATTCGAATGTTTTTTTTTCTGAAGCCCGCCCATTCAGTGGGCGGGGCCATGATTATGACCTTTTTTCGACAAGTAAACATTATCAAAAAATTTTTAATAACTATAAATACGGTAAACTGACAGAGTAAAATAATTTAATTTTTTTAAAAAGTTTTTTAAGAGTATAATTTATTCAAGTAATTTGAGCTACTGAAGCCCCGCCCATAAAATGGTCAAAAATATTAATTATCTTTAATGCTTTGTAAATGTTTTTTTTGTAAAAATAGTCATGATTTTTGAAAAAACTACTTTCAAAATATTAACTAAAGCATTCCATATTACAAGCACAACAGAAACTGCAACCTGTAATTAAAACCGCTACACTTTCATGCAAATTACGCGAATATACATTAACGGTGTGTCCAAGCCGCCCCGTCGCCCATCATCATTTAATAAGATGTAATGGAATCCTGGGGAGAGGCTAGGTATATATCCGGTAAAGTGACCACCCCGTTTTCCAAATCAGCTGCTGTATCAAGTGGAGACCCCCCTGTCCCCCCTTCTCCGGGAAAAGGCAAGAGGGGGAGACGAATTTGTCACGGTCAATTAAGGAAGACGGTGCGGAAAAGGGGAAGAAAGAGGGGAATGATTTGAATTATTATGATGGTTTTGTGAAAAAGGGCTGCGTTAGGAGGAGGAAAGTGAACGAGTGCAAACAAAGTTTGGCGGCGGCGGGCCTTTCAAGGCGCCGACATAGAAATTTTGGAAGTTCATCACTTTTCAATTTGGTTATTACAAAAGTTTTTACGTCAAATTAGAAATTTTTGAAGCTAAACAAGCAGCCGACAGCAATCGAGGTCCACTAATCCTTTTCCCGCAGCTAGTGGGTCATGAATTTAGCAGTTCCTAGGAATTTTGTCTTAGCCTTAGGTTTAGGCTTAGGCTTAGGCTTAGGCATAGGCTTAAGCTTAGGAAAAAAAACTTTATTGCTCTATTTTTTAGTTTTATCTTTTTGAAAACGGAATTTGGAACTACGAAAATTAATAAAATTCGACATTCCGATTTCACTTCAAATCAGACAAGGTCCGCCAAAAACCATTTCTACAAGTACCTCATAAACTTTTACCTAGTTTATGGGGTGCTGCCTGTCTCTGCCGAGCACTGTGCACTTTCGAACTGTTATTGTCCAAATAGAAAAGTACTGTTCATAAATTTTGGTAAAAGGGGATCACCGAGAAACGAAAGCTTTTATGTTTAAAATTTAAAAAAAGTTAAAGCAACCAATTTTTAACATTATTGTTAACTTTTGGTAGTCTTTATAACGGTTGTCATAGGTTTTAGCGAACAATTGTCAACTGAGAAAATATTTGTTAGATATTTTAACCATACCATTTTAGCATGTTATTAAGCCGATATCTTCAAAATCAACTGAAATATAACTCACCGAAGCTGATCGGCAGGACATGGTGCATCGAAAAAAAACTTCAATTTTCAGCCATTCTCAGCTGTTTTTTTTTCAATAGTACCAATAGCGTTTCAAATTAATTCCCAACTTTAAAAAGTGCAAAAAAACACCATTGTTCCGAACGTTTTTTCATGTTACAAATTACAAGAAATTAATGATCCGGAAATTGGGAAACAGCGGAAAAAGAACGCAGAGTACTTCCGCTTAACTAAAAAAAATTGTTCACTATATAATTTCAAATATTTTGTCAATTGGCAACTTTTTCAGAAACTGAATATTGCGAGAGTTGAAGGAATTGACGAAAAAAAAATAAATTTTAGAAATCCACGGTTTTAACATTTTTAATAATGAACTAGTGCATTCAAAAGTTTTTAATTATATCAAATCAATTTTGGAAAGTATCGGAATTTTTTTTACCAGAATATTAATATTTTATGTCGAAAAATTTACTTAAAATTTCTCAGAAAATTTAGGAATTTTACAGATCTAAAAATAAACGAAAACTACAATTTTGGGGTCTAACAGAGTCTCAGGAATATCAAAAAAGTCGAACATTTTTCAAAAAAATTTTTTTTTGCTAATTTATGACCTAAACCCCTCAAAAAAGGCGTTGAAACCAGGCCCCGTCGTTTTTTGAACCGATTTGTCAGAAAATGGCCGGTGAAGCGTTCAGTTCCCCAGGGGATCCTGGGAAATCTTGGAGGCCCAAAATTTCCCGAAGAAGCCGGGAAGTAGGAAAAAGAGGAAAAAAGAGATTGTACCAAGAGGACAATGAAATATGTGTTAGTTGTGTTGGAAAGGGTCGAGATGAATTTTTAAGTGGGGAGCTCTCCGAAGGGCGAGAGCTCTCAGCTAGATGAGAGCAACTTTTTGGAGGTGTGACACTAGGCTTTTTTTTAGATTTTATGGAAATTTAGGAGATTCTAATTTCGAAAGGTGGTTAATTTTTTAATTTCAGCAAAAAACATTCAAAAATACTTTATTTTTGGAAAATTGTGTGTTTTTTACACAGAACGTATTTTTTTTCAATTTTCCTAAAATTGGAAAAAGGGTACCAATTAATTTGAACTGAAATTTAATAGTCTGACCAAAACTTGGACTATAAATTCACACCAAAATATGGGCCAAAAATTTCAGACCAATAGTTGGACTACAAATTCAGATTAAAAAATTTAAAAAAAAACACTAGGCCACGTGATACATACGTATTTCAAATAAAACAAATGGGGACAGGTTTGTGCAAAAAGTATATGGACCGTGAAAATTTTGATGTGAGGCATCATATTGTCAAAAATAGGAAAAATGATGATATTTTTCTTACATGAATACTAAATTCTCGAGAAAAAATGTTTCTTCTAGAGGGAAAAACGATTCAAAAACCACAAAAACTGCCAAATCAAAAATGCATGGAGCTCTGTGGGGGACAGATGGTTCTTTGAAGCTTTTCCGCAAAAAAAAAGCAAAGGGGACAGTTGACACCACAGTAATTATTGGTTCAAATTCAGAAGAAGATGGGTGCAAGTCTTTAATTAAAGCGATTTTTTTGTGTTTGATGAAATGGGAAGTTTGACAAGGGAAATTGAATTAAAATTTTTTGACCAATTTTTTTGTGGTTTTGGATTTTATTTTAATTCGGGCCCTAAACTGAGTTAGGTCTAATTTTTTTTAGATTTGAATTACATTTTTTTTTAATTTTAAGAGGAAGTTTAATCTTAATTTTTCAAAAAAGGATTTGGCGAGGAATCCAAGTTTTGGTTCAAGTTTTCGAATTTCAAACTTTCAATAAATATTGGCAAACATTTTAACTTCGAAAAAAATTGTTTCAACTTTTCCAAAAATTATATCAGAGAGAAATTTACAAGCTTAAAATTGTAGCGAACAATTCAGACTTTAAAATATTAAAATTTTCAAGTTCCGACAATGGAAAATCCATTTTTCTAAATTTATTTCAAACTTTCAAATAAAATATTTGACGAAAATTGCAAATTCTCAGAATTTCCAAAAAACATCGAATTTTTTAATTAATACATATCACTCAATAAATCATATCAAAAGCTAACTCAAAATTTCCAAACAATCAAAAATAAAATTTCGGTATATCAAGAAAGATGATGGTGGGCGAGAAGAGTGTATTCTTCCCGCCCGCAAAAAGGGATAAAGGGGAGGGGGTAGTGTGCTAAATCGGTTGAAATCCGAGACTGTCCTTCTTAAGTCGAGAAGAAAACGGGAAAAGGTGCTTATTCAATTAACATTAGTCGCAATTTTTTATATGGAAAAAAGACTTGTGAAACCTTGCGCGGGGAAAAAGATTCAATAAAGTTTGTACTACCTTAAAAGTGGTGAAGTTGAATTTTTTTCTCAATCTGAAATTTTTTTTGCTAGTTTGGCTAAGATAGGAGCGAAATTTGTAATGCCAGACATGGTGCATCGATCAAAAAATTTATTATTCAATTTTCAATAGTTTTACAAGCAAAACTACATTTATGGCTTAAATGTGGCTTTGTCATAATGAAAATACAAAAATTTGGCTGGAAACTAATTTTTTGAAATCACCGTCTAATTTTGGGTATACAAGTTAATTATCGTGCGTTTTTAACTCGAGTTTTGGTACATTTAAGGTGGATGAAACACCAGATTTGGTAAAATTTTTAGATCCATCAATCTTAAATGTACCTAAATCGAGCTGGAAACGCGAGATAAATTATTTGTTCACCCAAAATTAGTGGGTGATTTCACAAAAAAATTCCAGCCCCTTGACAAGTCGGTGAAATTTCAAATTTTTACTAATTTTAGGTCATTTTTGAGCCGCCATAACTTTTTTTAAAAGTTTTCAAGAAGTTTCATTAGGAAAATCAATGTTTTCAGACAATTTTGAGCCGAGTAATCAAAAGAAAAATTAGAGTACACCACCTTTAATACAACGCAGAAATTCATATATCTCCTTTATTAAAAGATCTATCGAAAATCTTTCAACTACCAAAATATTGCAAATAAAATTTTCTACAATTTGATTGTTGACAACTTTTTTTATAGCTTCCACGAAAACTACGCAAAATAAAAGAAAATAAATTTTCTCGAGCTACGAATTGGTTATTATAAACACGTGTTTTCAGCTCGACCATTCGGTGTAATTTGTGCAAACACCGTCACGCGCAAATGCAGACATTTTTGCACGCGCTGCGGTGAAATTCCTCTTCGCGAATTCAAATATTTTTCCCGCCTTTTTTGAGAATTTTCGAGGCGTAATTTAGTCAACTACCAAAATTAAAAAAAAATCCTACAATTTCTCATACACCGTAAAAAGCTAGCAGCCCACCAACATTGTTTATTTTGGCACGATGATCATCATGTCAAATCGTTCTGAACATATTTGTATATTCGTACGTTTTAATTGAAATTCCCCCCCCCCCCCCCTTTCTACTAAAGGACACATTTTTGGAGGCTATTGGGGGAAGTACAAGGGCTCTTGGGGAATGAAGGGGGAGATAGAAAATTGGAAGATGAATGAAGGAACTACTGGGAAAGAAGAAATTGAAGATCTCAGAGCTTAAGCAGTTGATGAATTGTGATGGAGTTACCAGTAATTTGTAAATATGGGAGGGGGGGGGGAAGTGAAAAATTAGTTTTTTTTGGGAAGAAGAAGAAGAAAAATTTAAATACTCTGAAAATTTAGAAATTTTTAGCAATTTTTGACAGTCTTAAAAATTTGTAAAACATTTTTAAATTTGAAAACAAGTTCCAATCTATTTTATTTTATTTTTTTGGAACTTTTTGAAATTTGGACTTTCTTATAATTTTTGAACAGAACTTTTCAAAATTAAAATTGCTTTTGTTAAATTTTTTAATTTCAAATAAAAATTTATTGTATTTGAAAGATTTTTTGAATGTGCCAAAATAATCTACAATATGAAATCTCTTCATCGGCTCTAAAAATGATACAATATCCAAAAATAAATGTGCACATGGCTTTACCTCGTGGAGGAGGGGGGCTTAACAAATCCCCTCCGTTTTTACCCGCTTATCGTCCACGCATATCCGGTGGCTAAAACAAACCATATTGCTCCAACAGCAGTGGAGCACATGCTCATCAGAGAAAAACAATACCCCACACCAAATATGGTCATACTATTACTGTAATTATAAGCAGATTAGGCACGGTGGTTAGTGCTCACCTGCTGCCCCCTATCTGGTTGTAGAGAGGGAGGGGGGGGGGGTCTACGGGTTGCAGAAATTTGCGAAATTACAGTTTTGGAAAGTTCAAAATTGGAAATTTTAAAGTTTTTTAAATAATTTCATCATGTTTTTTAATTATATTTTCCAAAAAAACATGAGCCGCGAAATTTGTAAGTTTGCGTTTCCAAATATATTTGTACGAAATTCAAATTTTTATTCTGCAAATATATTTTTTCATTTTGCCGGGAATTCAAAATGTTTTTTGTTTTTCTTGGAAAACATTTTGGCGGGAAATTTAAAATTTTGTGATGAAAATATTTTAGCGAAATATTAAAATTTTCTGAGAAAAATTTTAGAGGGAAGTTCAAATTTTCTGCGCATTGGTTTGGTGGGAATTCAAATTTCTTGAAAACAATTGCACCAAACATTCAAACGATCTCAGAAATTTTTTGGCTTTTCACAAGGAAATTAAGAAATTTTCTGAAAAAAAAGGTTTGTGGGAAATTCAAATTTTCTCAGAAAAATTTTGGCGTAATTTATACACTTAAAAATTTTAGCTTGGAATTACAATTTTCCATTTCCTGATTGCCACCCTAACAAGCTTCTCATGTCACCTAATCTCAGTAATCCTCTGAGCCATTTATGTTAAGAATAGAAAAAAGAGCTCTTTTCAGAAAATAGAAAATCGTAGGAACAGTCAAAGAAACATGACGGATTTATGGGATTTCTAAAGGCGGAGGAATTGAGGAGGTCTTCGATTTAACTCGATAAGTACAAGAAAAAATGAATGACTAAAATTGTACAAAAAATATTTCAAAAAAATCCAAATTAAATTTAGCGAAAAAATAATTGAAAATTTAAAAAATTAAATTTCAATTTTTTTGAAAATGTTAAATTTAAAATTGGCGCAACAATATTTTTGAAATCTAAACAAATTAAAATTTGAATTCCGCGCCAAAAAATTTCAAAATGAGTTATTTGAGTTTGAATTTTGAGCAAAAATGTAAAATATTTGAATTTCCGGCAACGTTTTTTTAGCAACTTTAGAATTTAAAAAAAATTTAAAATTAAAATTTGACATTCACATCATTATATGTTTTCAAAAAAAAACAGGTTTTGAATTTGATTTTCGCGCCAAAATTTTTGAAAAATTGGAAGACACTTCACTTCACAAAAAACTGACGTTTTTCAAAAAGTACATATTTTCCAGATATTATTTTGTAATTAGTTAGTATTAAAATGAAATTCAACACAAAAATTACTCAGCTAACAAAAAAAAAGTTATGTCCTTTCACACTTTCCCAAAAAAAAACATATTCAAGGACACCAATTCCGTCATCGAAACAGAAAAAAAAAAACGGAAAAGTTCTCGAAAAAAAAGTTAAAAACTGAGAAAGAGAGAAAATGTTGCAAAAATATGGTTGTGCATAAGATGAAAACAAGCGATAAAATGGGGGACAAAATGGGGAAAATATTGGGTTTTTCCGGGCGAAATTTTCGAATTTTCGAGTTTTCTCGGAAGTTTGACAGAGATAAGGGGGAGTTTGGGATCCCGGGCAAGCTTCATAAAAAAATTTCCAATTTGAATTAAATATTACAAAAATTTCAATGTGAAACTCAACTCCTAGTCTCAAAAATTCCTTTTAAAAAAATGTTTACAATGAACATTTTCCTTTCCGGTTTTTTTTTCAAGGACTCGACTTCGGGGTTTTCCAAAATAAATAATTTTTTGAAATATTTTTGATAATTGTGAAACTTTTATAACTATGCCGTTTTTAGGCTCTCGAGAAATATTGTTTTAAAGAAATCTGGCACTTCTTTGGTTGAAAAAATTTCAGATTTTTTCAAAACATTAAACCGAATAAACCTACCCCACAATACTTTTAAAACATTTTTTTTATCCGCTAGTTCAATATAGCGCAATTGCATCAGAACTAAACAGAAATTATTCCGAAACATTAGTAGTTGCAAGAAAGTTTATAGAAGTTCGAAGCGCATTCAAAATGAGAGAAAAAAGATTTTTAGTCTATTATGTCGAGCTCGGAGGTGTAAACTGAACAATGCTTCAAAAAGGGCAAGTGTCCCCCGCCCATTAAAATGGGCGGTGTGAATAGACCGTCGAATGGGTGGGAAACATGGTGCGTCGTAAGTTTTACGTTTTTGGAATAGAAAGATCGAAATTCAGCGTCGAAACCGAGAAAGGTAGAATTTACAAATAGGTCGGTAGACAATAGAAGCCACCATACACTCTAATTTACGAGTTAGAAGTCTATACAAAATGGCAAAAAAAGCAACAAAAAAAAATTTGACCACTGAGCGGATCGAACGCCCAACCTTTCGATCTGGAGTCGAACGCGCTACCATTGCGCCAAGCAGTCACGATTTCGGCGGGCGCCAACTTCCAGTCAGGAAACCTTGCTGCTCATTACGGAATCATTGAGAGGAGAGGCTCATGAATTAGGAATTAGGGGGACAAGGTGTGGTGGTTACGTGAATGTTGCTCATTTGCACCAAACCTATTTCCACCTCCTGGTTATGCATAATTACCAGGGTTTTGTGTGTTAGTCAATGGGAGACGAAGTGGGGATGAAGGGTTCGTGGAAGGAAGTTGAAGGATTTTAATTTCCTGCCAAAATATTATAGTGACGTCATAAATTACACAGCAGAACTACTTGAAATTGAAATAAATGTGTGCAAACGCAACGTCGGAAGTGAGATATTGAGGATTTTCAATCGATATTTCTGATCAGACGGTAACGGATAACTTGATAGGTTGGAAAGGAGACCTCAAAGAAATATGAACCAAGTTTTGGCAATTACAGCCCATTTTTGACTAAAATGTGTTCCTGCCTACAAGTTTCGACAACATTCAACATTTTTCGTTTGATAATTCCAATTCCGGCCAAATTTAAGAAAGTTCAAAATTATAACATTTACTCCAGTGATACTTTTAAAATTCGAGTTTTTCTGATTCAGGGCTTTATAAAACTAAAGAGTATTTCAAAAACCTTGTCAAACAAAAATTTTAAAATCACCTGCCAGGAAGTTTTCGAAAAAAACTTTCTGGGCAAATCAGTTTTTGTTTCACTATTTTCCAGAATTTATAATTTATGACCAAATCCACAAAATCCCCACTTGACGATTTTTATAGCACATTCGACGAATATTTCAATGGAATTTTAGCATTTTTTGTGATTATTTATCTAATACCCTATCCATTTTATGTGTATGTATTTAAACAGAATCGAGAGCGGGAGAAAATGGTATGTGGTGTAGTCGAAATTTTGTGTATTGCTTTATTAGACTCGAAATTGTATGAAAACTCTAATATTCAAAAAAAATTATAGCAGCTCAATAAATGATCAAAATTTAGCAAACGTTTGGCATGTTGAAAAATGAAAAAAGTAACCTTGTTAGAGTCACCAAAAATGACATGCTGAAGAAGGGTAACGAGAATTTTTTTCCCAAAAAAAACGGTCTACAAGGTATGACTGAAAATTCACTTTTTCTGCTTGAACTTGGCGGTTTCGGATTTTTTTACAGTTCTGTTTTCAAATTCTGAAAGAACATAAAATTTGCTACAAAATGGCTACGGGAATTTTTTAAAAAAGTTAGATTGAAGCCAGAAATTAATTTTCAAAGTTTGAAAAATCTATTAATTTTGCATATAAATTGTGGTCTAGAAGGTATGACCGAAAATTCACTATTTCTGCTTGAACGTGGCGGTTTTGAAATTTTTTTAAATTCTGTCTTCTGTTGTTATATTTGGTCATTAATAAGAATTAGTGAGAATTTACAGAATTTACAGAGAATTGACAATTGAATCCACATCAATGTTAACAAGGCGCGAGAAAAACCACCGTATTCTTCAAAGGCGCACACCTATTCGCATTTGTCGTATCGAGACCGGAAACAGTATTTTTTGCACAAAAATCGCAACATTTTGCGTCTGGGTAATAAAATCAAGGAAAAACGATTTATTCAAGTAAAAAAGGCCAAACAATTCAAAAAAAAAAAGTATAAAAAATTAATAAATCAATAACTCTGCTCAATCTGATCCATAAACCACGGGCGGTTTCCGTCTCTCTTTGTCAGAATCTCGCAGCCAGTGTCAGTAACCAAAAGTGTCTGTTCGAATTGGGCAGAGCGGCGGCCATCTCTCTGAAAATTTAACAAATTTTTTGAATGTCCGCCAAATCAGCAGGCACATACGGTAACGGCGGTCCAATCGTCAGGCCATTTGTCGTCGTGGTAGGTGCCGGCGTTGATCATCGGCTCGATGGTGAACGAGTTGCCTGCCTTCATAACGCCCGTCGCGTTGTTTTCTGGAAAAAAAGCGGGGAATTTTTTGATATTTTCGGGTTTCACTACGAAAATACTGTAGTTCAAAGGTCCGCAGGGATAAAAACCCTTTTTTCTTACATTTCTGGATCTAAAAAGTAGTCAATGTTGAAGAGAGTTTTAATTTTAAAAAAACGTTTTCAGTATAAATTTGAATTGATTTTTAGCAAAAATTTTAAATTACAAAAAAAATTATTTTTCTAATAAACTCGTTTTTTTTTTAAATTTTCAAGAATTTCCGTACTTTTTAAATTTAAAATCTGTAAAAAAAAATTTGTTTTTTCAAGTTTTTTTCTTAACATCAAATTTTTAATTATTTTAAGTTTTTAAATTTAAATTTCTTTTCATATTTTTACAGTCATTTTTTTAAAGATTTCCGGAAAAAATATAAATTTTTCCAATTTTTTTACAGAAATTGATAAAACTTTTTACTTCACTTTTTTCAAAAGTTTTTATTGGAAAAAAATTAGGTTTTTTTTAAAATTGAATTTAAACTTTTTTTCCAAAAAAAAAAAATTTTGGAAACATTTTCTTTTGTTGAATTCAAATATTTATTTTTAAATTTTTTGAAAAAAAATCTAATGTAAACAAAATTGTTTTCAAAAATTACCTATTTTTTACAATTTTTTTGATTTCTTTTCCAAAATGTATTTTTTTTATTGTTATTGGAAAAAAAGTGTTTTTTGTTGAATTTTAAATTTTAAATTTAAAAAAAAACATTTAAATTTTTTTTCAAAAATTATTGATTTTTTACAAGTTTTTTGAATATTTTTTCTCAAACTTTTTTAAAAAATTTGATTGGAAAAATAAAATACTTTTTAAAAAGGTTTTTTGTCGATGATTTTTTAGAAAAATTTCAAATAATTTTTTTTTTCAAAATTATCGATTTTTTCGATTTAAATATTTTCCATACTCACTAGCATAATGCGGAACATTTGGTGCAGTATGGAATAAGCGATGAATACCATGTCCACAGTAACCCTTAACAACTGAGAATCCATTTGCATTGGCGTGTTTTTGAATCACATTTCCAATTTCACGGAATTTGACGCCTGGCTTCACTGAAAAAAATCAATAAAAATTTGAAAATCAAAGTGCAAGCGCGCTCCAATGCCAAAACCGTTATTTTTCAGAAATAGTCGTAAATCCGGCCGTTTTCAGACAGTTTTCATACGTTTTGTAAATTTTTTTTGTTGTTTTTATCGATTTTTAATATGAAAATGATGATAATTTTTAAAAACAGTGCGATTTCAGTGAAATTTTTAAAAATTCCCGCGAAAAAAAATATTCAAAATTACGAAAAATTGATTGAAAACGGTCGAATTTTCGAATTTTACCGCCAAAAACTTTAAAAAGGTCAAATTTAGCGTTAGAGCGCGATTGCATATGTAGCTTTTTTTGCGATACCAATAGCGATAGCCTGTTGAAGACACTCAAATGTAACTTTGACAAGTTTCCTGGACTCCTCGTCGACTTTATCACCGACCAAGAAGGTTTCGTTGAGATCTCCATGGAAACCGCGGTGATAGACGGTGACGTCGACTGAAAATTGAAAAAAATGAACAAGAAATTGTGTTTATCGATTTTTTCATTAAAATCAAACTTTTTGAATTTTTGAAAAAAAAATGACTGCGAAATTCGAATTTTCCGCAATTCTGGCTCAAAAATTGAAGCTTTTTCCAATTGTTTAAAGATTTTCATAAAGATAATTGTTTTATTTATATGAAAATTTACAATTTATATTTAAAAAAAAACATTTTTTACACAAAAGTCGATTATTTTCACGTCAAAAAATTCGCCGATAAATTCCGAGAAATTTCCGAGAAAAATCGATAATTTTTTGACGATTACAATAGTTTTCAAAATAATCGAGAAATTAAAAAAAAAAAATCAAAATGCAATATTTCCTTACAATAATCGAACATTTTCCAACAAAAATCAATAATTACTAGATAAATAAAATAAATTTTCTGGAAAATCAAGTTATGTTATTTTTTAGAAATCAGTAGCTTTTTGACGAAAAAAAAAATCGTCAAAAGTCAATATCGATTTTTCTTCCAAAAATCGTTATTTTTTCAACAAAAAAAAAACGGCAAATTTTAGGAAAAATGCGTATGCCAAAATTGTCAAAATCAACATTATTCCAGGAAATCGATATTTTTTCTGCAAAATCGATAATCCTCATTACCATTGCAAAGATCTCCATTCTCCAACTTTCTCATATCCGGAATTCCATGACAAATGACCTCATTAACAGAAGTACAACAACTCTTCGGGAACTTATAATATCCCAACGGGCTCGGATAACAATCTCGTTCAATTGCCGCCTCATGCACAACTCGATCGATTTCCTCAGTAGTAACTCCAGGCCCGCAGGCCTTGGCGGCCTCATTCAGGCATTCACGGCCTAGTTTACAGGCCACTTTCAGGCCCTCCTTCTCCTCGTCGGTCAATACTTTAATCACACGTTCACTTTTCGATTGACGTTCCTCCAGAGAGACGCCTTGCGGGTGAAGGGCGTAATCCGGGCGGGGGATGTGATCGGGAACCGGGCGACGATCGGTGACTCGGCCTGGGCGAAGCGAGCCTGTGAACTGGAAAATAGGCCGATTTAGGCTGGGGAAATCTGAAATTTTCAGCGCTTACCGAGTAGCACGGCCACGGATTGTACGGCCCGTTGACGTCCGAGTGCGAGAATTTGTGAATCGGCCAGAATGCTTTGAAGCAGGACTGAAATGGTTTTTTTTTTGGAATGAAAAATTGAATATTTTGGAAGATGCAATCGAGCTCCATTGATAAAATGGGTAGTTTTTGACAAATCTCAGCTATGTATACCTGATCACAGAAATACGCGTCGGGCAGTGACATTTTAATGCATGTCGGGCATCGTAGTTTTGCCGGTTTCTGGCATCCAATGCACTTTTTGCCTTCCAAATCGTCCATTTTTCGGGCTGAAAATACTTTTTTTGTAGTGGAAATTATGAAAAAATCATGTTTTTTTTTGTTAAAAGTTGAAAATTTGAAGAAAATAGCTTTCAAAACATTGAAAATTCGAAAATAAATATGAAAAATCCACAAATTTTGAGATTTTTTTCGAAAAAAATAATTATTAGGAAATTTCGAAACTTTTTTTTAGGAAAAAATCTGTAAAAAAATAGCAAAAAATTCAGATTTTTTTCGGATTTATTGGAAAAAATTGAAAAAAAATTAGTGTTTTTTTCTAACTTTTTCTGATTATTTTAAAGAATTTTTTTCAAAAAAAATCCGAAAATTTTAATTTTTTCCCAAAAAAAAATCTGAAAAATCGGATAACTTTAATATTTTTTCCTGAAAAATCCAACAGATAAGGCCTAAAAAGCCCAGCTTAATAACAAAACAAAAACAATGGAAAAAATAATTTTAAAAATTTAATCACAGTTATACCTAATTTAATAATAAAAAAAGCATTTGTTAGGAGGAGTTTCAAGGTTCGGAGCAAAAAAAATATTTAAAAAGAGAGGGAAATCGATGAAAATGGGAGATCTTTGGGAGAAAGGATCACAGATAAACTGAAAATTTGAACAAAAAATTGGGAAAAAAACTGAAAATTGGCACTTTTCCAGAATTTTTCACATTTTCAGAGCTCAAAACTTGAAAATTGCAAATTTTTTCAAAAATTTCCAGCAAAAAATAGGTTTTCTTTTCTGTGCTTGCTCAATTTTGAAAGTTCCGAGTTTTTCAGCGATTTTTTTTTTCAAAAAAACTCCAAATTTTTTAAATTTCCAGTAATAAAATCACTAAATTGGTCAATTTTCGGCTTGAATTGCCAAATTTTCTGCCAAAAAACCAGTTTTTAAGCGGTTTTTTCTCAAAAAAGCTTCAAATTTGACAAATTTTCAGTAAAAAAAACAAGAAAAAACACAAAAAATCAATAAAAATCAATAAAAATCATGTTCCAATCTGCTGCCGTGGAGCTGTCGTCAAAAATCGCCCTCTGCTCATTTCATCCTTCTTCCCAGCGGCTCTACTGGTGCCCACCGAGTTCCTGAGCCTCACAGCCGATAGCTGCTGAGCCGCCCGAGCAATCTCCGAGTCCAGTGTGGCCCGGCCTGATGACGTCATCATCATGCTCCGGCCATAGATAATGGCTCCGGCCTGCGGGTCCTGGCGACTCACAAATCGACGAAGAAGCTCATCCGAGTCCTTGACAACTGATTTCAGCGGGTGATTTTCGGCTGAAGCTCGAGATGCATACAGTGAATTTCCTAGGATAGATTCCCGGGTGAGTGTCTCGCGGGCCCCTGCGGGGCCGTGGCCTGGGATTCCTCGACCACCAGTCTTCGTCGATGGCAGCCCGGGCATGTAGCCAAACTCCAGAGGCCGTAAAAACGAGGCGACAAGCTTCCCATCTTTGGATTTCTCCTTCCGAGCCAGAAATAGTTTGGGCTTCCTGAAAAACGTCTCCTTTTCACGGTCAAGATGAGGCTCGAGCTGCTGCTCGTCGAGCTGGGCTGCTGGCTTCGACCACGGGCGGTTTGAATCGTCGAGAAGATTGTCTAGCATCGCCTCATCGATCATTGGATGGTTGTGGAGCTGCTGCTGCTGATGCTGATGGTGGTGGGAGCTGGTGGTGGTGGTGGTGGTGGTGGATCTTCTGATCCTTCTCCGACGTTCCAGCTCTTCCAGATAGGCTTCTTGTTTTAGGAGCAGTGAGGGACGGGTGATTTTTAGATGTCCAGTATATTGATCGACCATCTCGGTGTTCAGGGCGTAGCTGGAAATTTGTAAGATTTTTTGAGAAAATTTGTTCTTTTCGCTGGTGATTTTTTTTTGAGAAAAAGTGGAAATTTTGGGAAATTAGAATTTCGCCAAATTTAGATTTAAAAACTACATTTTTTTGAGAAAATCAAGAATACGTTAGGGAAAATTGATTTTTTTAAATCTGGAAATTCTGAAAAATTTTGGGTAATTTTTTTGAACTTCTGAAATTTTCTGAAAAATCTTAAAAATCACAAAAAAATTCTTCAAAAAACTGAAAAAGATGATTATTTTTTATATTAAAAAAATGGAATTTCAAGTAAAAATTTAACATTTTCATTTTTTTTTTAATGTTTATATTTTTCAGCGAAATTTCTGAATTTTTCAACAAAATCCGCAAATTTCTAGTGGAAATTTTGAAATTTTCGGTAGAACTGCGATTTTTTTTTTGCGAAAATCCCAAAATTCTTGAGTAAATATTTGAAACTTTCGCCGGTTTTTTAAAATTTTTTTTTGAAAAAAAAACTTTTTCTTATAAAAAAAATTCTGAAATTTTAAGAAAATTTTCAGTCAAAAAAACCAAATTTAGCAAAAAATATGGCTTTTTCAGAAATTTTCTTTTAATTTTTTTTTTGAAAATTCTGAAATTTTACAAAAAAAGGAATTTTAAGTCAAAATCTAACATTTTTTGAAAACATTCCGAATTTTCCAGCGAAATTTTGAAAATTTCATCAAAATATGCAAATTTCCATTAGAAAATTTGTGCATTTTTCTGAAAAAATACCGCAAATTTTTTCGTGTGAAAAAAAATTAAAAATTCGATAATATTTCCGATTTCCACTCAAATTTTTCGAATTTTAACTGGAAATTTTCAACAATTTTCAGCCAATTTTTCGGCTCTTACTCATAAAAAAGTGCTCCAAATTCGGCATACAAATTCACATAGACATCTCGATCCGCCGACTTTCGATCATTGAAAATCTCATTTTCAAATATAATTTTCTGCAAAATTAACCGATTTTTCATAGAAATATCGTGCAATTTGTCTACCATAACAAGCTCAATCGTGCGATTTTGCACAATTTCCATGCGGCTCGCCTCGGTTTCCACCACGATTTTTCGTAATTTTGTCATTGTAGGCTTCACTTGGGGAATTTCAGATCGAGAAGCTTGAAGGGAGCAGTAGATATCGTGCATTTTGGGTAGAACTACACTGTTTATTGTCTGAAAATTTGATTTTTTTGCTATTTTTTTGGGCTAAAAACGCTGAAATTTCGATATTTTTGCGTGTTGGGAGCACTTTTTCCGGCTCAAAAATGCTCATTTTGGAGAAAAAAGTTTTTATAGTAAAAAACCAGTTGTTGGGCTCAAAATTCTCATTTTTGAGCTAAAAATCGCTTAAATTCAGAAAAATTTTTTCGTACGGAAATAGCTGAAATTTTGAGATTTTCATATATTTTTGGGGGATTTACAGACAAATTTTGACCATTTTTCTTTTGTTTTTTTAAATGTTTGAATTTTTACTGAAATATTTACACGAATTTTTGATTTTGCTTAATTTTAGAGATTTTCATGAAAATTTTAAAGTTTTTAAAATAAACTAAAATTTTTGAAATTTTGGAGCATTTTCCCAAGCTCAAGAGTGCTCATTTCGCCGAAAAATTCCAAATTTTCGAGCTTAAAGTATCGATTTTTCACATTTTTGAGCCCAAAAATGCTCATTTTCCACTCAAATTTCTCGAATTTACGGCCGGAAATTCGAAATTTCGCTGAAAAATTCCAAGTTTTCGAGCTTAAAGTATCGATTTTTCACATTTTTAAGCCCAAAAATGCTTATTTTCCACTCAAATTTCTCGAATTTTCCGTACCAAATTTCCAAACGCAAAAAGTGTGCAAAGTACTCCATAAATCGCCGCCGGATCCTGATTTCCACTGAGCACACCTCTCAGAGTTTGAATAATCCGAACGTTGAGATTCAAATTCTGATATTGACTGGAGAGCTCGGCGAGCAACTTTCCAGACGCCTCACGGAGCTTAAATTCGAATTCCAGATCACGAATGATGCGTTCTCGATCGTCAGCGGTTAGTTCGGGCGGCGTCGCACCGAGGGGGGTTACTGTAGTTGGTTTCGCTTTGAGACCCACTCGCGAGACGTCGAGAATTGGTACCATGTTTTTGCTCACGACACATGAAATTAAGGATGGAACGAGCACGTAGAGCTGGAAAAATTCAGATTTTTTGGCGGGAAATTTGAAAAATTGAATATTTTATGATTAAAAAGCGATTTTTTGGGTTTTTTGGTTTGAAAAATGGACAAATTTTGGATTTTTTGATTAAAAAAAAACTTAATTTTTATACGATTTTTCAAGCGAAATTTTAATTTTTTTTTTTCTGAAAAATACAAACTTTAAAAATTAATTTTTTCGGTTAAAAGCAAGAAAAAATTCACTTGCGACCTAAAAATTGATAAAATTACAATTTTCAAGATTAATCAAATTTTAAAATTTCTTTTTTCAATTTAAAAGCCCGAAAAATCACAATTTTCGGAAAAAAACGATTTTGTTTGCAACTTTTTCACGAAAATTTGAAAGTATTTTCTGAAAAATAAAACATAACAATAAAATTTTTAAAAAAGTGCAAAATTGAAATTCCTGGAATTTTTCAAATGAGGAATTGGAAATTCCAAAGTTTTTCGGCTCAAAAATATGAAAAATCGCAATTTTCAAGTCGAAAAATTCAAAAATTTCGCCATTTTTAGGAAAAATTTGTCCAATTTTCTTGATTTTTTCTATATATTTTCTCCATTTTCCACTAGAAAACCAGAATTTTTACATATTTTTCCAATCGTATATTCGGATTTTTCATCAGACTCCACGTTAATTTCAATAAATTCGCAAGTCCTCGAATATTTCGTGTTCCGATATGTAATCGAGTGCCTTCTGCAATAAGAATCACAAATCGGCCGGCTAAAAATTGAATTCCAGTGTCAGTTTCAATGGTTTCCAGCACTTTTTGACGTTGTAGAGAGCTTCCGGATGTCAGAATTTTTGTGATTTCAGAGTAGAGAACTTGGTGCTCCTGAAAAAAAATTTTTTTTTTGAATTCAATGATTTTTGGGCGAATTTTTGAAATTTTTAGCTTGAAATTTCCTCGAAAAATAGCCGAAATTCCGATTTTGAGATTTTTTTTTTTCGTGAATTTTGGACTTTTTTTACTGAAAAAATGCGATTTTTTTTGTAGCGAAAACGTTAGTTTTTGAGAAAAATTCCGTCATTTGCTCCTCGAAAAATGGTTTAAATCTGAGGTTTTCAGTGAAAAAATAAATTTTAAAATAATTTATTGTAAGGAAAATCACATTTTTCACGAAAAAAGCAGCAAATTTAGCTTTTTTTTTGAATTTTTACAGCTGAAATTCTCAAAAATATCCAAGTTTTTGATGAAAAATAAATATTTTAATTGAATTTTTAATGTAATAATTATGAAAATATGATTTTTTTTCGACGTGAAAAGCTATTTTTCAGTGAAAATTAGAATATTTCCGGATTTTTAACCATAAAAATCTAAATTGTTCAGATTTTTGAGCTGAAAAAATGTTGAAAACCCTTAAAAAATTCGGTCTTCTAGTGGAAAATACAGGAAAAACTAGGAAATTCCGTAAAAAATTGTGTTTTTGTTCAAAAAACATTGAAAATTTCAAAAATTTTCTCATTTTTAACCATAAAAATAGGAAATTTTTAGATTTTTAGGCCGAAAATTATCGGAAAAATCAAAATTTCGAGGTTTTTTTTTAGCTGAAAATCAAGTTTTCAGACCAAAAAATCGATTTTTTCAGTGAAAAACTGATGAATTTCCTTCATTTTTGTGCGAATTTCTCCAATTTTTTTCCAGAAATTTTTCGAAGTTTCCAACAAATTGTACCATAGAAAAAGTCTGTGTGGACATTCTTTTTTCAGGCATTGGCTCCCGCTTAATCCCGGGTACGCCGAAGCCATGAGCTCTCTGAGTCTCGTGTTGTTGCTCTTGAAATCGTCGTTTTACTTCTGAAGGGATCACATTTTCTGGAAGACACGGTTGAATTCCGTCGACGACTAGCCAATGATCTTTTATCATAATTGAGTCACAGAAACGTTCGTGGGACACCATTTCCTTTGAATTTGCGTCTGAAAATGCTCACAATTTGGCAGAAAAATTGAGGTTTTGGCTCAAAATTGAGCAAAATTGGGTGACAAGTTCGAGCTTTTAGCTTTAAAAATGGGCGAAAACCGTCAATTTTTAGCTGCAAATCTAAGAAAATTGGTCGAAAATTGGCCGATTTCCAAGATTTTCGCATTAAAAGCGGGGGAAATATTGATTTTCGAGCTAGAAATTCGAAGATTTCGGCTAAAAATTGAGCAAAATTGGGTTTTTAAGAGAATTTTTAGCTCAAAAAGTGCTGAAAATCACTGAAAATTTGATTTTTGCGTGAAAATTAAGAAAAAATCCGCATAAAATAATTAATTTCTGAGATTTTCACATTCAAAAAGTTGAACATTTTTAATTTTTTCAGCTCAAAATCCGAAGCTTTTGGTTAAAAATTGAGCAAAATTGGGTTTTTGGTGAATTTTTTACGAAAAATTCCAGCTTTTAGCTTTGAAAATGGGCGAAAACCATCAATTTTTAGCTGAAAATCTGAGAAAATTGGCTGATTTCCAAGTTTTTCGCATTAAAAGCGCGGGGAAATATTGATTTTCGAGCTAAAAACTATCGCGATTTTTCAGCTAAAAATTCGAAGATTTTGGGGTTTAGGTGAATTTTTAGCTTAAAAATCACTGAAAAATCGATTTTTTTGTCTGAAAATCTATGAAAAACTGTCAAAATTAATAAATTTCAGAGATTTTCGCACTAGAAACGCGGCAAAATTGATTTTCAAGCTCAAAATCAGCATTTTTCAGGATTTTTTTTTGGGTTCAAAATGCGAAAATTACATTTGAATTCGCACTGAAATTTTTCAGATTCAAATTTAAATTTTCAGAAATTTCAGACTAAACATTGATTATTTCCAGATTTTCAAGGTGAATTTTCAGCTTAAAATGTGTGTTTTTCACACACATTTTCCAAGTATAAAACTATGTGAAAATTGTTGTTAAATTGAGGAATTTATACTGGAAAAATAACTGGAAACTCGGTTTTTCAGCCGAGAAATTGAATTTTTTTTAGGTCTTGAAAATTGCAAAAAAACTGCAGAAAATCTGATATTTAGTGCAAATTCCACTGAAAAGGTCAGATTTTGCCTTTACGATTAAATTTTTCGGTTTTTGTGTCAAAATTTCGAATTTCATCCTTTAAAACGACAATTTTTCTGGGAAAATCATCAAATTTCCTCCGATTTTCTCAATTTTTCAACCGGAAAATCGTTCATACCAATGGTATAATGCTCTTTTGTCAATTTTCGACCCCAATACATTCTATCTGACGACGGAGTCGGTCTCAACAGTGGACACGTCAAATTATAGTCGATTTGAGCGATTCCACATGCTATATCCACGTCGGATGGCACCAGGCGCTTCCGATTTTCGCGGCTCGCCGATTTTTTGGCATTTTGTATAATTGTACGGAGCACTAGCCGTGTACAGGCTCCAATAGAGTTAGCCGCGGCTGTTGTGAGGCTTCCCAAGAGCTCTGGGCTTCTTTCGATGACGTCATCCAGGGAAGGAGTGGGCCGTGGCGCGCTGACTTTGATCTCCGCCGGATCCTGTTTTTCAACGCATTTTCGTTTTGATTTGGCGATATCTTCGGTTTGTGAGCCTTCTTCTTTTAATTCTGTAATTTTTATTTATTAAAAACTGGGTTTTTTATTGCCAAAATCGGGAAAACCTCTCTTGAGCACCAAAGAAAACTGCCGCGGCACACATTTCTCTCCGATTTGCTTAATTAAGCCATCCTTCTCCTCCTCGCTCTTCGACACTACTGCTTCTTTGATTTTTACCAATCTAAATAATTATTTCGTGAATTTAGAATGTATTAAATTACCTTGAACTCGTGACTAGATAGTTTCCAATATGCTCCTTATCGATTTTTCGCTCCATTTTTTTAAAATTTTATACTGAAAATTTTCGATTTTAAAGGTAATTCATACCTTAAAATACAAAATGTTTTGCAGAAAGATTCCCGAAAAAAAAAATCGAATATAATGTAAAAATGCAAGCGCGCTCTACCGCACACGCGCTGCGCCGCGAAGCGTGTCTTTTCGAATAAAACGGCAGTTGCCAAAATTAACATTTTTCCTCGAAAATATCGAATTTCCAGACAAAAATGCGCCGTTCAAATGAGCCAACGAAGCGTAAGAGCACAACAGGCCACGGAGACTATGCAGAACACAAGGTAAATCGGAAAAATCGACGAAATTCACTTAAAAAATCGATTTTCAGAAGCGAAAGTCCATGTCGAAGGAGGCGACGCCGGTTTTAGAGGAAAACCTCACTCCTGACGTGATGATTAATAATGTGAGTGGAAAAATGATAAAATAATCGACATTTTGACGAAAAAATTGGAAAAATCGGCCGAAAAAACAGTCTTTTTGCAGCTCCACGAGATTGTCACTCAAATTCTCGAGAATCAGGAGCTTCCAGAAACGGCGATCATCGAGCTGGAAGGATTCGACGCAACAGCGGCCACAATGGAGGAATACATGCAAAAACGAGAGGAAACCCGCAAACTCGTCACCGATTCCGAGTTTTTCGACCAGAAAACCGAGCTGAACCTGAGTGTTGTACGTGGAAATCACTCAAAATTGTGGAAAATCTCGTTATTATCGCGGTTTTGGCCGATTTTCTTGACATTTCACCCGAAAAATCTCTTTTTAAATGGGTTTTAGAGGAAAAATCCCAAAAAACTTGAATTTTCTCGATTCTTTCTAAAAAAAAACAGATTTTTTGGCGAAATTTCTAGTTTTAACACCATTTTTACCCGAAAAATCGCCGTAAAGCTATTTCTGCCTAGCAAACTCGGGAAATTCCGATTTCCCGACAGAAAATAACCGAAATACCTCAATATTTATATGAAATTTCCGAATTTTCACCAATTTTTTCTCAAAAATTCAAATTTTTAGGCCTCACTCGCCGGAGCACAAGTGGAAGTGGACAAACGTGTCACCACGCGAGGAATGAGCCGAAAATTGCACGACGAGTGTGGTATCAATGAGAAAGATATCCTCTACCAGGGTCTTGATTATCATGGAACTGAGTCTCGTGTCAGCAAGGAGCTCAGAGAGTTAGTAAATTGCGATTTTGAAAAGAATTTTGAAGAGAAAACTCGGTTTTTTCGGCGATTTTCCGACCTAAATGGGCCTAAAATATCTTTTTTGTTGGCAAAAATGCGCCTGATGTGTCATTTTTCAACGATTTTCTGGCCAAAATGGACCTAAAGTAGCATTTTTCGTCGATTTTTTACGTAAAACTTGTATTTTGAACCGAAATCTCAAGATTTTTGGCTAAAAGTGTGATTTTTGAAGTGAAAAATAATCAAAAACATTGAAAAATAATTTTTTTTTTCGAAAGAAATCCACGATTTTCATGTATTTCATGGAGAAATTTGTATTTCTAATGAAAAACTTCAAAAAAAAAAAAAGATTTTTAAAAAAATTGCCGAAGTTTTTGTAAAATCCGTCCACAGTAGCGAAAAAAATTGAATTTTTAGTTAAAATTGGCTGAAAATCACTCAAAAATTTGAATGTTTAGCTAAAATTGGCTGAAAATCACTTCAAAATTCAACATTTTTTAAAAAATTGGCTGGAAATCGCTCAAAAATTGAAATTTTTAACGAGAAGTGGGCGAAAATCATTCAAAAATTCAAATTTTTAACTAAAAGTGGGCGAAAATCATTCAAAAATTCAAATTTTTAACTAAAAGTGGGCGAAAATCATTCAAAAATTCAAATTTTTAACGAGAAGTGGGCGAAAATCATTCAAAAATTGAAATTTTTAACGAGAAGTGGGCGAAAATCATTCAAAAATTGAAATTTTTAACGAGAAGTGGGCGAAAATCATTCAAAAATTCAAATTTTTAACTAAAAGTGGGCGAAAATCATTCAAAAATTCAAATTTTCAGCTCAAATTGGCTTAAAATTACTCAAAAATTCCAATTTTTTCCAGTTCCCGCCAAGCATCAATCATCGAATCGTGCGTCGACTTCCAAAAGCAAATTCAATGGAAAATCGGAATTATGGAGAAAGTTAAGGCGAAATCCGGGAGATCATATCCAATGTCAGATGGGCCAAGTGTACGTACACGTGGTGGACAGGATAAGCAACGAGAGGAGATGAAAAAACAGCAGAAAGAGCTCGAAAAGAGCAAGAAACAGAGGAAAACTAGAGCTGCAGGAGAGCAGGATCCATTCAAGACACCACAGAAAAAGATTGAATTCAATGCGTTGGATGAGCGAAGAGTTAGTAGAGTTAGAGGATGAAGAGATTTTTGGCTGAAAAAAAGCTAAAATTTCGCTGAGATTTTTGGTCTGAAGTTAGCTGAAAATCTGGAAATTTGTGGTTTTTTCACTGAAAATCCAGGAAAATTAGAGATTTTAATATAAAAATGACGTTTTTTTTTTTGGCTGGAAAAAGGCTGAAAATTTGCATTTTACAGTGATTTTCGCTATGAAAAACCACTAAAATCAATGTTTTTAGATTGAAAGAAAATAGCTAAAAATCCTCTTCTTGTCAGTGATTTTTGCTCTGAAAAACTTGGAAAATCGCGGATTTTATGATGGAAATAACCTTTAAAAATGTGTTTTTGACCGAAAATAGTTGAAAATTCGCTATTTTCAGAGATTTCTGCATGGAACATCTAGAGAAATTGCAGTTTTCAGGCTGAAAATCGCTGAAAATCGCAGATTTTCTGTTGGAAATCACTAAAAACCGCGTAAATTTGAGAATTTTGGGCTGAAAATAGCTGAAAATTTTCTTTTTTTCAAAGATTTTTTCACTAAAAAACTAAAAATTGCGGATGTTGAGATGAAAATTGCCTAAATTCACAAAAAACAATTCCTTTTCTGTCTAAAAATAGCTGAAAATTCGATTTTTTTGTATTGAAAATGTAGAAAATCACGGTATTTGAGATGAAATTACCTGAATTTCTGAAAAATTGCAATTTTCAGTTGGAAACTGCCCGGAATCGCGAAAAATTTCGATTTTTGACTAACGGTTATCTAAAATTTCAAAAAAAATAGTGATTTTTAGTGGAAAAAAAACACTCAAAATCTGAAAATTACTCATTTTCAAGCTGAAAATACAGAAAAATTGAGGTAATTTTAATGGATAAGCTTGAAATTCGGCGAATTTCCGAAAACAAAAGTTTAAAAAATTGGTATTTTTCCCTGAAAAACTGCTTGAAACCCAGAAAATTATTTATATTTTTAAGCTAAAAAACCTGAAAAAAACTAATTTTTCAGCTGAAAATCGATTTTCAACCCAAAAAATAGGATTTTTTCCTAATTTTTCAAATTTCCAGATCATCGAGAACTATCAACTGGAGGTCGCCTCGGAAATTCGCACGCACCGCCCGTTTTTGAGCCGCTCGATTGCTCCGGTTCCGTTCAACATTGATATTCTCGACGATGAGGAGGAGGAAATGGAAATCTCGTAGAGTCGGATCTACCATAAATATTTTAAATTTTCACTTTTTTTCCTTGTTTCCCCTAATTCACCACCGCCGCCCAATCATTTCTCCGGTATTTTATTGATTTTATTGATTTTTTACACCTTTTTTTTCTCTGTCTCTGCCGGGTCCCCAAGAAATAAAATTTCGAATTTGTACGTTTTCCTCACGTTGCCACATGACAAAAATCCACGAAAATCGATAAAATAAAATAAAAAATTGATTTTCCAATCATTCCGAATGTCGTCCACGTCAACTGCGATTCCCGCCGGTGAGCCGGTGGCTACGGCTCCGAGCTCCGCAATGTCGGCCGCCAAATCTTCGAAGGCTCCGAGCGTCTATAATGTGTAGGTTTTCGGCCGAAAATATGATGAAAAACGGGCGGCTCTGTGGAAAGCTAGGCCACGTGGCGAAATTATCGATTTTTTGTGATTTTATCGATTTTTTGACGGATTTTCTAGAAATTTTAGCATATTTTCTTAATAGATGACAGTTTCTAGCAAGATTGCACAAATAAACGCAAAAAAACTGAAGAAAAACGGGTGGCTCGGTGGAAAGTTAGGTCATGTGGCAAAATTATCGATTGACGGAGGGTCTATTGAAGACTCTTAACAGATTTTAGCAAAAAGTTTAATAAATGTTTCAACAGAGTTCCTTTCAATGCATCATTTCTCACGATTCTAACCATCTGCGGGACACTTCAAATCTCTGCTCTTGTCCCGGCCGTCGGCTCCGTGCTCTCCGTGCTCCTTTCGCTTTTCACTTATGAGGTCTGTACTGTTTTACAGAAAATTTGACGAAAAATCGATAATTTGCAGTGGCTCAATTTGCACTTCTCGTCGATGACCAGAAGTCGCCGCGCTTGTTTCGACGTGGCGAATGTGTTAGAGACTTATCAGCCGAGAGCCCGAACTCATGGGCATTTGTTTGTGGTAGGAAAAATCGATAAATTTTTGAGACTTGGGGGACTAGTTGTTTCCTAGACCTTCTTTAAAAAAAAACTTCTTACAGCCGGATCCACCAACTCCATGCGTGAAAATCTCGGAAGACGGAAACCAACACGACGCGCCGAAGGAAAAGACCGCTTTCAGCAGTGCCAGGGACTCGGTACGTAAAGCTGCGTGGCCGACAAATGGGAAAACTCGGCCACCAATTTTTTGTTGTAAAAAATTGATAAAACCGATAAATTTCAGCACTACGAGAACATGTACCAAAAGGCGATTCAAATGGCAAAGGAAATGGATCAAATGGAGAAAGTGGCGGCGAGCCCGTGCCTTGACTCCTCCCAGGATGTTGAACTGAAGCCGGCAGATCCGGAAAAGGATAAGAAGGAGAGTGAGGAGAAGGCGAAGCAGGCAAAAAAGAAGTACGATGAAGATATGGCGAAACCGTTTAGCTGCTAGAAATTTAATGATTGCTGATTGAATAAAGACTGCCTATTTTATTGATTTTTTTTTGTTAAAAAACAATGACTTTAATTTTTATTAGGTACAATTGCATAAATTATTAACACAAACATGAATGTTAGGCTTTTGCCATGTAGATATCGAGCTCCGCATCCAATTCCTGGATCGTCATCTCTGAACGAGCTTCTCTTTTTGGCTTCACCTGCTTTTGAGCTCCTGTTCTGTAATTTTTCGGTGCTCTTTGAGCTTTATCCGATCTTCTTGGATCTTTTGGAGCTCTTGAAGCATTCGGGAATGTGACTCGGCTTGAAATATTTCTTGTAGCTTTTGAGACTGATTTCTTGTTGAAGTTCGTGGATGCGACACGGTTTTCTGAAAAATTATGTGTTAAAGTTTGGTAGCTTCTAGCTCGGGTTATTTTAGAGTTGTCAGAAAATTGTAAACTATGAAGTTGTAGACAAAAGTATGGAAAATACTTTGTAAGTTGATAATTTTCTGATAAAACTAAAAATAACCTAGATATGATTTGTTATAGTTGAGTATATACTCGAGTAGAGAAAGTTTTTCGATGCACCATGTCTAGCACTTCAACTTTGGAAGGGAGTATCTCGGTTAATTTGAAAGATATTAAGAAAATCTAAACTACAAAGTTATAGGAAATTTAATAATAAATCTTTTGTCAGTTGACAATTTTTAGATGAAATTAAAAAGAACCGAGTTACGATCTTTTAAAGTGGAGCAGTAACCTCATATTGATGCACCATGTCAAAGTAAATCAATGCAAACTTTTTGAGATTAACTTACCAATAATTCTGACTGCTGCATTCGTTGATTGCTTATTAGTTGATTTTCTTGCAGACCCACTGAATTTTTGGACGCCACCAGCAGATCTTTTGAAGTTCTTAAATTTTCTGATTCCAACAGAGAGTGAAGCATCGATGGCGATAGTCATTCTTGAAAGTGTAGATTTCTGAAATAAAATTTATAAGAATAATATATTCGAACAAAAGAAAACTAAGAGCGTTTGAATTAGAAAAACGAGAAGTAGGGAAAAAACTATATGTAATGAATGACAGGAAGAGAATCTGGTCAATCTTGAAAAGAGGGGGAAATGTGTTAGAATTTGGAGTTTTTCAATCGATATTTCAGACGGGTAACGGATAACTTGGTAGTACAATAGGAAGGGAGACCTCAAAGAAATATCTACCAAGTTCTGGCAATTAGTTGAACCTCGCAAATATACTGCGAGTTTTGTATCACTATTTATACGATAAAGTATTGAAGAAAATGAAAATATATACAGGCTCTTTGAACAATCTTGAATCGAGATATTTTTGAGCACAAAACATATTATAGTGAAGAAAGTAATATCTTACAATAGGCATGCGGCAGGCATGTAGTTAGGCATCTACGCAATAAAGGTATCAGGCAGGCAGAGACACATTCCTACCTACATGCCTGCCTAGAAATGTTTTAGCAGAGTTTAGCAGTTTTTGCTGAATTTCGGCATCTTCCGGACGATTTTTTTTCAACTATCGACAACTTTCAACATGCATCGACAATTTTTAACAACTTCCGATATTTTTTTGCTAACAATGAAACGTTAAAAATTAAAATTTTACGCCCCCATCCCAGCCACACATTCAAATCATTTATGCGAAAAATAATCATTATTGTCAGTCTTCAACAAATTGCACACGGATTCTCGATTGAACAGGGCCAGCAGATAAGCAATAATTATCCCCAAAAAACTGATAAAAATGTAGAATCTGAAGCTGTTTGTCGGCGCGTCTTCGTTGATGATTTTCACGTTGTTGAGCGCGTCGGCGAGCTCACGAGAATTCACTTGTCCCTGAAAAAATAGGGTTTATGTTGGCTGGGGTGTGATGGAGCAAAAAGTGGTTTACTAGCAAAATGTGCAAAATGGTTAGGGCTATATTTTGTTAGTTTACAATTTTTAGATATCTCTAAAACTCGCAGAGATAAGGCAGTTATAAGTAAAAATGTTGCAGTTTTGCGACCAAGAAATTTAAAACTTTTATATCTCTGCAACAGTTACAGATAGAAAAAAATGATTAACTAGCAAAATGTGTAAAATTTTTAGGGCTATATTTTGATAGTAAAAACTTTTTTGAAATCTCTAAAATTCGCTGTGATAGAACTAAAAAACTAAAAAGAGGCGTCCCGTATTTTGTCGGTACAAAAAAAAACAAAAAATAATATTACCTGTTGCATTGTCAGTTTTGATGTAATTGAGAAAAATATTAGTCGAGAAGAAAACTAGAGCAGTTTCGGCAATCGGGATATGTATGTTTGAAATGAATTTTGAAAAAAAAAACTTTATTGATTTTTTTTGAATTTATTTTTGACGTGAAATCTTCGAGTTTTTTATAGAACTTTTCAACTCAATTTTTGGCAATTTTCGACAGTTTTTCTTTAACTTTTGACAACTTTCCTACATTTATTGTTAACTTGCGATAATTTTCTAGAAATTTCCTTCCTACAGTTTTTATTTACTATTAGCTTTCTCCAATATTGTACAACTTTCGTCAATTTTCACCAACTTTTGATAACTTTCGACGACTTTCAACAGTTTTTTTCCAGCTCCTACAACTTTCGGCAATTCTCAACAACTTACTCTAAATCTCTATAACGTTCGACAACATTTTCCAATTTTCGACAACTTTCTCCAACTTTCGCGAACTTCCATCCCTTTGAAGTTTTGAAAAACCCTCGATTTTTGCGGATTTCTTCAACATTCCTGCAAAACCGATTTTCGCTCATTTTCCATATGTTTTCCAAGAAAAAAAACGTGGGTGATTCTGGGTGCTCCGCAAGCTCACTTGACGAACATGCTCAAAAAAAGCAATCAGGCGGAAAAAGTTCAGAGCACAATGAATTTCACTCAATTTTTGAGCTCTTCCGTGTTTATGTTTGCATTTTTGAGGTATTTTAGGGGAATAGCGTGAGTGGGGTACCATCACATCATTTTCAAGACAACAGTCGATAAAATAGGGAAAATTTTGAATATTGATCATTTTCAAAATTGTTTTGGAATACTTTTTTAAAGATTTTAGGCTTTTGCCAATACTTTTTGTTTAATGTTTATAAGTTCATGCCCTAATGAAAAAGAATTCATTGAAGCGGAAAAGTTTAGAAAATTCTAGAATTTTTCGAATTGTTTCCGCTTTGGCGGGCTCTGTAAGAAAATTAGAAACGCTCTTTTTTCTATCATAGATACTCAAAATTTGAGTTTTTTCAAACTTCCGTTTGTCAAAGAAAATTTGATTCGCCGTCCCCTTTTGCACAAACCGGAACCTGTTTACATTTCGAAACGCGTGTTTTTCCTATTCGGTCTCTCGCAGAAAAAGCTTAGACTCGTTAACTTTATGACCCCGGGGCATCAAGTTTGGAGCTCTCCGCGACGGCGGAGCATTGTTTTGCTCCAAATTGTCGGAGAGTTCTCCCTTTTGCTCTGTGGCTTCGGCTCAAAAATGGGGATTTCTTTTATTTTCAATTTCCTGGTCACTTTTTTGATGTCTGGGTTTTGGTAGCTTTTGGTAACTAAGTAAAAAATTCAGTTTAAAACACTTTTACCAACTTTCCCCAACACTCAATTATTAACAATTAACAATTAACAATTATTTAAAAAAATTGCTCTACCGAGCTGAGTCCGTTCATTTTGCTCTAATTGGCTCCGGCTCTTCATTATTTTTTCTCTTCTCTCAAGTACTTAGTTCTCACACTAGATTTGCTTTTTTTGTTTACTGAAATTTGTAGGATTTCCTGAAAATTTTAATTTTCCTTAAAAAAATTCCAGCTTTTCATATTAAAACTTGACATTTTCAAACATAAATCTACATACTTTTGGAGCACGAAAATGCAACAAAAAAGATGATAATCACGAGAAAGAGCAAGGTAATCCCTCGAGGAACAAAAGAATTTCCATTATACTTTAGTCTCTCATTTTTGCTCTTTTTTGGAGCGCTGCCAACTTTTTTTTTTTTTTTTTTTTGTTCCGATGCTTTTATTTTTAACAGTTTTTGCAAAAATAGGGCGTTGTTGAAAAATTTATGTAGTTCAAAATTTTCTGTAAAAAATCCAAAAATTTGAAGAACAAAAACAGAAAAAAAGAATATTCAGAAATTATAATTTTTTGTCTTCAGAAAAATTTAAAACGGGTGAAATATATAGTAAATACTATTTTTATAGATTTGCAGGAGTTTCCGGAAATTTCTTTTTTTTCTCATTTTTTATCCCTACTCCCAGCCCCGCATATGACTTTCAAGAAAACATCGTTAAGAAGCCTAAACTTAAGCTTAAGCATAAGTCTAAGCCTGGAAAATTGCCTTAACCTAACAAGGGAAGTCTTTGAAGGGGCCGGTAGATTTGGGATTCTCATGCTGAAATTCCTATGTCGTAAGCCTATGTCAAAGCCAAATCCAAAACCAAAACCTCAGCATAAGCCTAAGCCTAAGCCCAAGCTTAAGCTTATGCCTAAGCCTAGGACTAAGCCTAAGCCCAAGCCTAAGTCTAGGCCTATGTCAAAGCCTATTAGTCGAAATCTCTACTTTTAAGTACAAATCCTCCAAACAAATTTTTACTCATTACCAATCAGAAACCACTGCTTCTCTGACTCATTTATTATTTGAGCCCACAAAAATACTCGCGTGAGCTCCCAGTTTTCTGCTGCTCAGCCGATTCCGGACTTCTGACTTGAGAAAAAAAATTAGGATTTTGAAATAGTCGGGCTAAGTCAAATGGGTAGAGTTTAGAAAAAAATATAGAAAATTAAAAATTTTTTTTCAATTTAAAAAAAAAGTTTTTTTATTTTAAAAAATTGGTGAGGTTTGAACTTCCCGCCAAAAAAGTACTAGGTAAATTTGATTTTTCCGCTAAAATTGCCGAATTTTTGGAAAACTTTATTCAAAAAATTTCTCATTTTTGAACCTATTTTTCCTTTTTTATTTCTTCTGTCTAAAACTTCCAGCCTGAAGAAAAAATTTCATTTTTTGATTTCTCAAGAGGATTTTTATTGTTTTTTCAGACCTCCCCCACTACTATTTTCCCATTTCAGTATTTCTTCCCTCACCTTAACACTTTTTTTTCTTCAATTTTATATTCAAATCCTTCTCTTCCGCTTGTTATTGTGTTTTTGTTTCCGACATTTGCTCTCCATTTTTCTTCCTTTTTCGCAACAAATTTGCAACGTCCGGTGATGTTGAACACCTCGCAGGTTTTGCAGTTTTTGCAGTTTTTTTTAAAAGTTGGCTCCAAATTCAAAAACTTTGAAATTCACTTGTTGAAGTTAAAAATTTTTGTTAAAAGTTAAAAATTTTTAATTTTCGCGCCAAATGTTCGCAAAAAAGGTTTAAAAATTTTGTAGAAAAAATAAAATCGAAGAATATGTTTGGCCGAAAATTCAAAATTTGCATATAACTTTCTTTTTTTTTAAATTTTTTTCAGCCAAATTTGAATATCCGAAATTTTTTATTCGAAAATCCAAATTTTCTCGAAAATTTGAATTTTTGGGGTTAAATTTTCGGAAAAAAATTTGGCTGAAAATTTGAATGTTCAGTTATTTTATTGTTTAGGAAAAAATTGAATAATATTTCTTTGGCGGTAAATTCAAATGTTGAATATTTTTGAAATTGTTGAACCAAGTTTTTTTTCTAAATAAAAATTCCTAAAATTTGACCGATCACTTTAGATAAAGCTTATGCTTAGGCTTAGGCTTGGCCCTAGACTCAAAATTAGGCTTTGACTTAGGCTTAGGCTTAGGCTTCGACTTATACTTAGTCTTAGGTTTAGACTTAGGCTTGGTCTTAAGCTTGGCCCTAGACTTAGAATAAGGCTTTGACTTAGGCTTAGGCTTAGGCTTAAGCTTTGGCTTAGGCGGGAGGGGGGGGGGGAGAGAGAAAAATGGAACTTTCCGGATTTTTTCTTCGATTTCATAAACAGTTTTAAAATTAGAGGGAAGATAAATTTTCGAATAGAATTAGGCGAATTTTCTCAATTTTCCTAGTCTAGAACGTCAATTTTCCGCTCATTTTTGATTTGTTTTTCGCTTTTTTTGTTCATCGTTTTCTAGTTCAAGCAATTTGCCACCTCCCCTTCGCCAAAATACAAAATTTTATATATGTTTTTCTCGAAAAAAAAACAAGTACCCACTCCTTAGAACTCAAAAACTCATCTGTCCCCCACCCTCAATCCATCGAACACAATAAATGTGTATATTTGAAAGAGAGAAAAAAAAGAAAAAAGTATATAAAACTTGTGTGTCAGCTGTTTGATTTTTTTTTCTTGTGCTCCGCGAGCTCTGGTCCGTCTGGCTTCTGGTCTTATGATTTTCAGACAATACCATAGGAAAATGTGGTTTTTTAAATTGAACGAGGAAAGACGCAGAGGAGCGAGAGTGTCTCGCTTCTCTGCGTCTCTCGCCTTTATTTTGTTTCTGCTATCATAATTCCGCAAGTTTTAGAGATATCAAAAAGTTGTTAACTGACAAAATATAGAACATTACATTTTCTACAACTTAACAATTGATAGCTTTTGATATCTGCAAAACTCACGGAGCTGTACGACTTATAAAAGTACTGAAGTTAAATGTGGAGTAAAATATTTAATTACTTAGTATATGAATTTAAATTTTTTTAAGTTTTGCTGGAAAATTTTAGACTTCAAAAACTCAAAAATCTAATGTTTTTACTTCGAAAAAAGAACCAATATTCAGCAAAAAAAATCTCTTTCGCTTCACTGAACTTTTTATTTAAAAAAAGTGTTTTCTAATGTTCCAGTTGATTTATTTTATTCAGCTGTATTTTTTTAAATTTAAATTCACATATATTATTTTTGCTGTTTTTAAAATTATTTGAAAATTGTCAATTTCCAAAATCTAATTTTTTTTGGTTGTCTTAGTTTCAACAACTAACCACTACATTTTATTCCTTTTTTTAAAATTTAAATTGTGACTTTCTCAGTTGGAACCCTAACCTTTTATCCACCGAAAACCAAAAAAAACTAGCCTAATCAAAAATTCATCACTTTATCAATTTCCGTCTGCTACAAAAGAGTATGAATGACGATATGTAAGAACGCGAAAAGTCTATTAAACGAGTCATTCTTTTGAGAAATGGAGGGAATTTGAATAAAAAATTAACTCGATTCGTATTATTTGAATTTTTACATATATAGTTTGGTGGGAAAAGCGGAGATGAATGTGAGAAGCTGGAAGTTAGTTGGCTCTTTTCTCCTGTTTTTTTTTTAAATTTAATATATTATTATAATAGTTACTATGTGGAAGTTATTATTGTATAACAGTACTTTTTATTTTTCATTTTTAAAACAAAATGGTTTTAAAAAAAAATATATATATTTGAAAAAATTGAATTTCGCGCCAAAGATTGCGATAAAAACTTGAGCCTCAAAATTTAGATTTTTTCGTAAAATTTCTTGAAATTTAAATTTCGCGCCGAAAATTTTTTAAATTAAAAGCTTTGAATTTTGCGAAAAATTACCAAACATTTGAAAAATAAATTGAATATTTTCAGAAAAGTGTGTTTTAAAAAATTGTTAGAAAAAAAATTGAGTTTCGCGCCAATATTGTTTTTTTTTGATTTCCTGAATTTTGAGCCGAATTCTCCGAGAACATTTTAATTTCCTGAAAAATGTTTCCAAAACATTCAAATTTCCCGGTCAAGTTTATTTTGAAACTATTGATATCCAGCTAAAATTCTTTTAAACAAATAAAATTAAACTTCGCGGCTAAAATTTGAATTTGAAAAAATTTCCTTTCCGGTAAAGTTTCCTGTCAAAATTTTTGAATCTTCAGACTTTCGGTCTATATATTTCAAACATGTTCCTTTTTTTTCAACTTCTCCCTACATGAAGCATATTCCGAAAAAGTGAACCCCAAAAACAAAGTCCACCCGGAACACTTTTTCACCCCAATTTCCTCCCACTCCATCATTTCTTGTCGCGTTTTTTTCCAGCTCTTCTCCAATGAATAAAGATGAAAAATTCAAAATTCTCACAGTCATTCATTGGCTCTTTAGGATGCTTTTATCCCGTTCCAATTGGCGTAAAAAGAGGAAAAAACAGAAAAAAAAACCGCGCCGAAAAGTGTAAAAAGGCAATTGCTTAACCCCTCTTTGCTCTACAACTTGATGATATCTTTTATATCATTTTTCCTCATTTTTCAAGCTCGTTTTATTTATAAGCACTAAGAAGAACGTGTTCTTGCATAGTTCTTCGATTTTTAAAAAATTTTTTTATTTGGTTTTAAATTTTTTAAATCGGAAATTGTATGAAACGACGACGATTATTCGATTTGTCGTTGATTATTAAAGTTTTGAAATATTTGATTTTATGATTGGAGGAATTTTTTTTTGAGAAATTGGAAAAGCTGCCTAAGCCTAGGCCTAAGCCCAAGCCCAAGCCCAAGCCCAAGCCAAAGCCCAAGCCTAAGCCAAAGCCTACGCCTAAGTCTAAGCTTAAGCCTATGTATAAGCCTAAGCCTAAGCCAAAGCCAAATCCTAGGCCTAAGCCAGAACCTAAGCCTAAGCTTAAGCCTTAATTTTGGAAACTTATTTCAAAAATCCTAGACATTAGTAAAAAAATACACTGAAAACCCTAGAAGTTCCAACAATTTCTAGATTTTCCAACAACTATATTTCACTTTTAATAGCTCTCAGAACCCTATATGCTTTTTTGTTTCTCTTGCTTTTCCCCTTGTCACCTTGACACCCCCATTTTGTGACCACCCAGAGCTTTATTATTTTTCATTCCACCCCTTTTTCTGAATTTTTGTGGTGTCTGGTGTTTTACTGAACTCTTTTGTTGCAAAAAATTTGTTTTAAGCATTTTTTTTGGCAACTCTAAAATGCTGAAATTTTGTGAATTAAAATTAACTTTGCCATTCCTGAAAATCCGACCTTTTTTACTTTTGAAAAATTTTGGCAACTAGATGTTTAATCAACTAGGGAATTAGGTGAGGGTAGTGACAAGTGGAAAATAGAAAAAATAGAAAAAAAAACTTTTCGTCTGAAAATCTAATTATTCAGTTTCTGGTATCCATTTTTTGACCATTGATATATTAGAAATTATTGGATTTTTGGTTTTGTTTCGGCAAAAATTTTGTCTTTAATGGAAAAGCTACGTCTATAGGCTTTGATGCCTGCCTGAAACCAAAAAAGTCGGCCTTTCGCCTCTTTTTTGCACAATAAAAATTGATAGTTTGAGTTTTGTGTCAAAATACTTTTTAAAAATTCGAATTTTGTGCCTAATTTTTTGAAAAATTGAAAGTTAAGTTTCCCGGCTGAGTTAACTTTCAAAAAATTTTGAAAACAATGAGTTTCACACTGAAATTTCTCAAAATAAACATTTTATTAAAATTAATTTTTTGAAAATTACCAGAAAAGTTTTGAGCTGAAATTTTCTGGGAATTTTTTAATTTTCCTTCTCCCATTTTCAAAAAATTCTTGTTTGAAAATCAATGTTACACTTAAATTTCCAATTTTATTTCCGCAAAAAAATTTCAAAAAAAAATTTTTTTTCAAAAAATATTTCTGCCCTCCCTAAATTATCCCATTTGATAAATAACCTCTACAGTAATCCCATATTCATTTTTTTTGCTTGTTTTACCCTATTTTTGCCTCCTTTTGAGTTGTGTTTTCATCATCCATCATCTCTCGTGCTTTTGCTCTCTCACCGACCAAAATGTGGGCGGGGCCTAAAAAGTGCTCCGGGAGTTCATGCTCTGTTGCATTCCTCTCGTGTTGTTCTGTTCATTTTTTTTGTTACGAGTATGGTTCCATTTCAGAATATGGAAATGGAGGAGCCCATAAGTTGTCTAACGTCTCCCGAGCAGCGGTTAATTGAGGAACGGTATGGTTTTTTGGGTGTAATTTTGTGTAGGCAAGTAGTAAGTAGCAACTGTCAACTAACAAATTGTAGAAATTTAAAGTTGCAATATTTTGTCAGTTGATAACTTTTTTAGTATCTCTGAAACTCTTGGAGATAGAGTAATTTGAAACAAATTTTAAAACTTTTTTCAAATAGGAATATCTCTGCGACTTTTGCAGATATCAAAATTTTGTCAACTGTCAAATTATTGCAAATTTAATTTTTTACATTTTGTTAGTTGACAACTTTTTGATATCATTTAATTTCAAAGAGATGCAGTTGTTTTAAGCAGAGTAGAGAGTCTGAGTCGCAGAAACCCAGAGTACTGAGGTTGTCCCGTTTATCTGTGTTTCTTCTTCTCTCTATTATTTCCATTTTATGTATATTTCACGTTTATGTATAATGCTCAATGTATAATGTTCAAAATAATTCTCATATAATACTCAAGAACATCTCAAAAATAATCGCTGAAAAATTCTGAATTTTTCAAAATATAATTTTTTTTCCAAAATTTTTTTGTTGCATTTTTTAAAAATTAAATTGAATTTTAAAATATTTTCTTTTAATTTCACCATTTAAAACTAAAATTAACACAAATTGAATAAGTTTCAGGTCATAAATTTCCCAAAAAAAAAACCACATTTCCAAAAATAAACTATGCAAAACTAAAACAGCCATATCTCTACGAATTTTATATTTACAAAAAAGTTGTCAACTAACAAAATGAAGAAAATTAAATGTTCTATGTTTTATTAGTGAACAACTTTTTGATGCCTTCTACCTTCGCGGAGATATACCCGTTTGATGGCGCAGAAAATCGCTCCACCAGGAAGGAAGGTGGAGGCGCAGAGAATCGCGCCGCTCTCGCTTCTCTGCGTCTCCCCTCTTTCGTGTTTTTTTTTTAATTTTAATATGATACCTTTTTTCAGATTCTACATAAATGGCGTGTTCGGTACAGTAATTGCAGTTTTCGGGGTCATCGCCAACGGATTCCTAGCCACCCTATTTTTAACCCGAACAATTTATAGGTGAGATCGGGTCTCCCCACTGGGGGAAGGGGATGCTATAGAGTCTCGCGGAGCCCAAACCACCTGGTCATCTGTGCAATTTTCTCTGATTGAACCAAGAAAATTGGTATTGGTATGAGTGTTGGCGGGAGAGAGAAAATACTTCAAGTGTGCAAAAAAAAGTGCCGGACTGAGTGACAATACTAGCGAGAGGTTAAAGAATATTTTGCAGCTGGGGAGAATTGGGATAGGCAGGAAATATCCCTTTTTTATATCAACTTTTGAAAAACAATTGGATATATACAACATTACATCATAAAACACTGGATTTTTGATTTAGTGACGTCATAGGTTTTTTAAGCATCATAACTTTTAAACAGTTAGAGCTATAAAAAAGTTGCAAACTAACAAAATATAGAGAATGTAATTTCCTACACTTGAGTAGTCAACAACTTTTCAATACCTCTCACCCCCGCCGAGATATTAACGTTCAAAGCCAAGTAGTGCTACTGTGAGTGGGGGAGACGCAGAGAAACGAGACACCCTCGCTTCTCTGCGTCTCTTCCCCTCATTTTTGTTCATTTTTCAGGAATTCTCCGTTCTTTTTTCTCGGTTTTGTTGCCCTTTTCGACACACTGGTGGATGCCACCTTTTTATTACTTTTGGTGAGTTTTTTGAAAAGAGTTTTCAAAAAAAGTAGTTTTTTGTTCAATTTAAGATTTTCCCTACTTGTGATTTTTAACCTTCTGGGTACTTTTTTCAATTTCTCAACCGAATTCCTTTCCAATTTCCACTTGTTTTGTGCTCATTGTCGTTTGCTCTTTTTTCCAACCGCTTTTTAGTGCCCTCCGGCGGCGCCTCCAAAAAAGCGCGGAATTAGTTGTGGAGGGGTGAGAAAATGATCATCTCGAATGTTTTCTGACGATTTTGATAGGTTTTGTGCACGTAAAACGAAGAAAAAGTGTAATTTTTGGGGGCTCGCGGAGCTGGAATTTCTTAAGAGCTCGCGGAAGTTGTCGGCTTCCGGACGGACAGTCTTTGATACGGAAGGAAGTTTTTTGGTTGTAACGGAAAAGATGGAGGATATGGAACATAGTTTTTATCTAGTCTGGAGAAATAAAGTTTCTAGTTGCAAAAAAATTTGGGATAGAAAAAATTGAAAGTTTTTCAAAAAAAAATTTCTTGAAATTTTTCAAATATTTTCATAAACAGACAGCAACTTTTTTTTCGAAACTTTTTTTGGAAAATTATTTTATTTTAACTTTAAATTTGAATTTAACCCATTTTGAATATGGAGAGAGCGCAGAGAAGCAGACACTCTCCCTTCTCTGCGCTCTCTCGAGCGAAAGGGCAGAGAACTTAAAACCCATGTATCTCCGTGATTATTACAGCTATCAAAAAGTTGTCAACTAACAATATATAGTAAATTTATTTTGCTATACTTTACTAGTTGGCAACTTTTTCATGGCTTGTTCTGTTGGCAAGTTATAACAGTTTGAAATTTTCAAGCTTGGATTAACGTTTTATCATGGCTCATGATTAACGTTTTATCATGGCTCAAAGTTATAATTGCTCGAAAATTTTTCACGAAAAAAAATTTCAAAAAAATATTTTTATTTTTGAAATTCTACAAATTTCTAGTTTACCCCAAAAGAACTTTTTGCTTACGTCATCAAAAACCACGTGGCACAGTATTACTCCTTTCTTTAGATTTTTGCTTTCATAGAGTAATGGTGGTGCACAAAAAGGGGATTAACCGCCGGATCCTTAAGACGACTAAAATGATGGACGCCGCTGCTTGACACGCCATCATTTCGGCGAAAAAAACCAAAAGTAACACAAAAGAGACATGCCGACATGGACAAAAAAGTTTAAGATTTTTGGAAAAATGGGGGCGAGAAAAAATCGAAATTTTTTTTAAACAAAAAAAAAATTACAACCAAAATTTTTCGCATTTTTTCAGCCTCTAGAAGTCAGCTCGGTGTACTACGAAGAAAGTGTGGCCTATCAAATTTGGCTGAAATACGTCAGACATGTGTATTTATTCGCGCAAATTGTGAAGATCTCCTCTGTGTTTTCATTGATCATGGCGAGTATTGAGAGGTGAGTATTTGGGTTCACAGTATTTAGGTCAGAATGCATTACTTCGATTTGATATTCAAAAAATGCGGGAGTTGAGATGCACATCTCATCTGATTTCGCATGGTTAAGAGCGTGCTGACGTCACAATTTTTCTGGAAAAAATATTCCCGCATTTTTTTAAGATCAAACCGTAATGAGACAATGACTGTAACTTTGTTATGCAATCTGACAATTAAAAAATGTAGAAATGTAAATTTCCAATATTCAACCAGTTGACAACATTTTGATCGCTAGAAAACTTGGGGAGATACAGTACAGAGGTTTGATATATAAAAACTTGAAAAAGCTTAAAAATTGCAAACTTGTTTTGAATATCTAATATTAATATCTGTTAATTTTTTTTAACAAAAATTACTGACTCTGGTTAAACTAACGATTTCTTCAGAAAATGTTTGAAAATTCTTTCTTTGATTTCCAAAAAAAAAAAATTTCACCGACTAGCTTCTACCACGAGTAAACTAATTAGCAAAAACTTAAGAATAAATCCTAACTTTTAAATTGATATCTTTCAAAATGTATCAATTTTTGGAAAGATATGAAGGGAGTTTTTTTAAACCTATCAAGTTTTGTTTAAGTACTGCAGAGTTTTTTTATATTACAGTTACAGGACTAGGAAAAATTTCACTTGCACATTAAAAACTTCATAACTTCGTCACAAAAAACAAAGTGTTGTCAACTAAGAAAATGTTGTAAATTTATAATTACACAAATTACATACTTTCGACAAATTTTCAGTAGGTTTCGTAGTTTTTCAGATACTCCAATTTAAATCCAATCCTTCCAGATACTGCATGACGAAGCATTGGACATTTGTTGGCTTTGAGATGAGAACCCGTTGGCTCGTGCTCTTTTCACTTGTCTGTGCAGCTGTATTTATAAAATATATGTCAGAAGAAGCTGTAGTTGTCACTCGAGAAAACTGTTTCGGCTTCCGGAGATGGGCGGTGCGAATTCAACGCGGAGAGCTCGGCCATATGGGGTGGCTCCACTCACTAGCGATTTTTCTCCCATTCTTCACACTAATCTTTCTTAATGGAGGAATTGTTCGAATGCTCCGGAAACAGAATGTTCAACAGCTCCGGAGCCTGATTGCAGAGCTCACTTTGGGACACGACCTGTCGAAAATTCGGAAAAAGAACTTGAGAAGTGCAACGAGGACCCTGATTGTTATCATCTCGGCGTATTTGATTTCGAACTTGCTCAGCTTGATTTTGATCATTGTAGAGTACTTTAATCCGGGTTAGTTGGGAAATTTTTGAAATGAAAAATACCAGAAAAAAAAAATCGATTATTTTTTAAGTTTTAAGAATTTTTATATTTCCGAAACTGAAAAAAATTACTTTAAAAGTTAGAAACTATAATGATTTAATTTTATATATCAAGTAACCAAAAGCGTTAAAAAATTTGGCAAATGTTTCAAAAAACATAAATAAATTGGATTTGTGCAATTAGCGTTTTACTTTCAAAATTTTTCAAAAATATTTTAAATCTATTAATAGTTTTCATTCAAAATTCCGCCAGAAGTTTGTGAACAATTTTCTGAAAAATTTATTGATTGTTTTCGTTTCTTTTTTAATATTAGATTTTTGTTTTTTTTTTCAAGTGCTTATATAATGTTTAATATATAGAATTAAAAATCCATTGAAAATTGAAATTTTTTTGTGAAATTATAGAAATAATTGGTAGAATCCCGGATTTCTGGCTTCCCTCATAAATTGAAATGGAAGAGTTTGCCAAAATTTATATCGGGTAAATTTACGTGTCGCGTCGCGGCGAGATCCCCGTGTACGATTTCGAGATATTTTTTTTTCGAAAATTTCTGAACCCTAAAAAATTTCAAACTTTTCTAATTTTTTGACAACTTTACAACTAGAGATAATTCAAAATGTCTAAAATTATGAAAAAAACTTTTTTTTTGAGAATTTTAAAAAACAAAAAAAACATTCAAATTTTTCCCAAATATACATACATAAATATGATACTTTCCACATTTATAATTTTTCCAGATTACCTCCACGTCTACCATCCTGACTTAAACCGCCTGGCAACCGACTCTGCAGCTCTTCTGACAGTAGTCGGAAATGCGATTCGATGCCCCGCTCATATTTTCAGCAATTCTGAAATTCGAACACAATTTCGAATAATGTTATGTGGCGAGAGAGAGAAAAAGGTGAGAGCATTTTGAAAAAAAATTTTTTTTTTGGAATTTGAATTTTTTTGAAATTGTTTTTCTAAAACAAATTCTGAAAAAGTTGAATTTTTTGTAGGAATCAGGTAGTTTATATTATTTTGTATATATATATTGAAAATGACTATGTGACACTAATATTTTTAAATATTGAGTTTTTTTAATAATTAGAAAAAAAAATTTCGAACATTTTTTTTTTGGAATTTTTCAAAAAACTTTTTTTTTATTTTCAGCTTTTCCAGCCTTATTTTCAAAATATTATCATTTCCAGGTAGTGAAAAAGCTCTCGGAACGCCGCCGAACACAGGAGAAGCTCGACAATCCGTGGATGGCTCTGATGTGGGTTTCAGCCAATAATCAGGCGTCTGATGATGATAAAGCCGCATTTATGCCACGTGCATTCATGAAACGACACTCGGCAATCGCTATTGTATAATTTTCACGAAAAAACAATATTTTTTTCGAATTTTTCCAATTTTTTTTTTGTATTTTATGATCTCTCTCTACAAACTCTTGACATCGGGCGATTTGTAAATTTACGTGTATTTTGAATTTAATTTGTATTATTTGAAACTGTCAATAAATTATTTTCAGTTAATTTATGGTTTTCTGTGAAAGATTTACATTTTTGAATTTTTTTCAAATACGAAAAACAGTTTTTTTTTCGAAAATTTCAATTTTTAAAATCGAATTTCAAAAAATTGTCAATTTTTTTCATGAGTTCCAGAAAAATCTTGTTTTCTTTTTTGAAAAATTAGATTTACAGAATTTTTGCTACTTTAATTTGCTTCTATTCCTTCCAAAAATTTCGGAAAAAATCCGAAAATCTGTTTTTTGAGAAATTACAAAAAAAATTCCAAAATTTGGGGTTTTATTAAATTTTTGAAAAAAAAAACACACAGAAATTCCTATTAAATTAACAATGAAAGGAATATTCGATAATAAGAGGGAAAAACATTAAAAGAAACAAGAAAATCAGGAAAATTCCACAATTTTCAGAAAACTCGGGAAAAATTCCAAAATTTTTAGAAATTTCGGGAAAAAATCTGAAATTTCAAAAAAAAATTACTCTAAAAATAAATTAAGCTAGAAAGAATAAAAGAAAAATTAGAAAAAAAACAGAAAAAAGTGAAATTTTTAGAGAAAAAAATCTGGGGGAAATATTCAACGGGAAATATTCAGAAAAACTGAAAAAACCGAAAAATTTTAAAATTTTAGAAAAATCGAAAAAAATCCAAAACTTTCCAAAATTTCCAGAAAAATCTTTTAAAAAATTCGGAAAAAGTGCGAAATTCATCAGAAAAATCCGCGAAAAATCTGAAATTTCTTAGGAGGGAAACAAGTTGAAAAAAATCAAGAAAAAAAATTATTCCCTCTTCCTCTGCTGCTCCGTTTCCCGTTGCTCCTCAGCTTCAGCCAGTCGCCTCCGATAGCATTTCTTGGTGATTCCATTGAAATATCCAAGGTAGACCAGAGTAATACAACGGAAAATTCCAGCCAGTGCTCCTTGAGTCAGAGCACGAAAAAGTGATTTTTCTGGGCAAGCGCCGGCGGTGAGCACACCGAGCATCCATCCGTCAAGTCCCATTGTAGTCGCGTAATTTCCGTCGGCAATATCCTTCAAATGAGCTTCAGCGACATCTTTTGGCGTGAAAAGTCCGGCGGCTTCACTCATTTTTTTGGTTTCCTCTGGCATCGTTTCCAGCTCGACCTGGGAAAGAAAATTTTGGATTTTTCGGGATTTTTTAATTCGAAAAAAAAATTTGTTGATAAATCCGACATTTTGTTTTAAAAATCTGAAAAATCGATTTTTCTTGATATATTTTTTTAAAAATTATCGATGTTCCAAAAAATGTTCAATTTTTTTGGATTCTTTAACAATTTTGGAAACTTTAATTTTTTTTAAATGTTTCCTCCTAAAAATAGGAAATTACCAATAAATTTTCCTGAAAAATTTCGAAAAATCGGAAAATTATCGACTTTTTGAAAATGTAGTCATTTATCGAACTTTCTAATATGTTTTTGAAAACAAATGTGAAAAATCTATAAATACATACGTTTAAAATAAATTTTGAAGAAAAAAAATTGGAAATTATCAATTTTTTGAAAAACTTTTCATTAAAAATTTATCGTTAAAACAAAATTTAAAAATATCGTTAGGAATATATTTTATTTAACTTTTTATTGAAAATTTACGAATTTTTAAAAGAAAGAAAAAAAAATCGATTTTCGAAAACCACAATTGTTTTTTTTTGGTTTTTCATAATTTTCAAGAAATCGGGAATTATTTTTCAAAAGTTTCAGATTTTTTTTGAAGGTTTGAAAGATTAAATTTCAATGAAAATTCGAAAAATGAATCAAATCTTCAGAATTTTCTGATTTGATTTGATTTTTTCTAATTTTCAAAAAAATTCCAAATTTTATTAATTGTTTAATCTCCAAAAACAAACCTTAAAACCTTCCGTATCGGTATTCGGCGGGTACAGTACCCCAACATTAACCTTATACGGTAGCAGCTCCATGTGCAACGTGTCGGCGAATCCACGTAGCGCGAATTTCGTCGGCGAGTACGCCGAGTATCCAAAAATGGCAAACTGGCCGGCGGCCGACGAAACAAACGAAATATGACCGGTTTTCCGAGTTTTCATATCGTCAACGACCGCCCGTGTCGCATGAACCGCCGACAGATAGTTCACAGCCATTTGTTTCTCGAAATCCGTAATCGGAAGCTCACAAAACGGAGCCTGAACACTGTGACCGGCGTTATTGATTAAAATATCGATTGGGCCGAGTTCGCGGGCCGCATCGTCGAAAGCCGACTTGATTACGTCATAACCGCCCGTCATATCGATCGATTTCCAATGGACTTTCTGACGTTGACCACGTTGATCGGCGAGCACTTGGAGGTCGGCGCAGGCTTTCTGGAAAATTTAAAAATTTCACAATTTTCAAAAAAAAAATCCAAAAAATTTGGCATTTTTTAGATTTTTTTCCGGGAAAAAAACCTGTTTTTAGGCATTTTTTCAAAAATTTTTGAATTTCAAAAAAACTGAAAACTCTGATTTTTTTTTTCTAAAAATTGTAATATTTCGTAATAAAATCCAAAAAAAAATTTGAAGACCTGAATTTTAAAATTAGATTTGCTATCGAAAAAACACGATCGCACAATTTTCTCATAATTTATTTTTGATCTACCTTGTTGAATAGGCTCCGCCCCTTCCTTCGACAAGACAACAAGATCGGGGGCGGAGTCAAGTTCAACAGGTAGATCAAAAATTAATTATGAGAAATTTGTGCGATCGTATTTTTTCGATAATAGATCGTTTTATATATTTTCCCAGATTTTTCAGAAAAATTGGAATTTTTTAAAAAGTTACATTTTTGGCGTAAAAAACAGTTTTTTGGAATTTTGAGTGTAATATCATCATCATTTACTATATATTTATATATATATAAAGCGCTTATTCCGTTTGTCCATAGTTTGTAGTCTATGTAGTCTTTGTAGTCTGTAAAGTTTTGGCTTCTGGAGGGGTAGTTAGTTGGGGTTAGTGTAGGGATATAGTCGGGGTACTGTAGTGGTACAATAGTGGTACGGTAGGAATACTGTAGGGTTACGGTAGTTTCAGAGAAATTAGTTTTAGACCCAGAAGTCGGGGGCCGCGCAGGAGGTGCGGTCCACGGCTGGTAAAAAAAAAAGAAAATTGAATATTTTATGTTAAAAATAGAAATTCCGCCATTTTTCGAAATTTTTAAGGAGCAATTCCAATTTTTTTGAAACTATTTATTGAAAATTTAGATTTTCTCAAATTTTTCGGTAATTTGAACAATGTTGTTAAAAAATTCCGTTTTTTTTTGTATAATTCCGAAAATTTTCAGAAAAACTATTTTTCAAGCTCTCTCCGTTTTTTTGTTACTCAAAAATTTTATAAAATTCGATTTTCAGACCAAATTTCGAGAAAAATCTAAATTTTCCATCAAAAACCGCAATTTTTCACTCATTTTACCTCCAAATCTTTGACATTTCTGGCTACAATAGTAACGTGACATCCACGTTCAATAAGTCCAACAGCAAGCTGAAAACCGATTCCTTTAGATCCACCAGTGACAATTGCATGTCTTCGGAAGAAATGGAAATCACGACGAGACGGAATTGAGAAGAATATGAAGAGAAGAACGATGAGGAAGAGAATGAAGGCGGCGACTGGTATGAGAACAAGAAGAATCAGAGACATGACTGGATGGATCGTTTAGACGATGTTCGTGACGGGGGTCTCGGTTAGCTGAAAAAATATGGTGAAATTTCAGAAAATTTGAAATTTTTCTTTCAAAAAGTTTTTTTTTATTCCGAAGTTTGAAAAAATGTTGCAGAATTTTTTAGGTTTGAAAAACCTGAAAAACATTTTTTTTTTTTTGAATAAAAAAATTAAATTTTTTGTAAAAAAATTTGGAAAAAAATCCGAAAATTCTGAAAATATTAATTTTTGAATTTTTCTTGAAAACTTGAAAAAATCCAAAAAAAAGTTTTTCGGATAATTCTAAAAAATTAATTTATTTTTTAAACCAACAAAAGATATTATTTCTGAACTTTCTGAAAATCTCAATTTTTTTGAATATTTTTTTGCAAATTTTTCTGGAAATATCAGAAAAAACTTTGAATTTTCTAAAAAAATTCCGATAAATTTTAGAAATTTATATAATTATTTTTTGGTAAGATAATCGTTGAAAAACAACTTTTTACAAAAATTTCAGCGATTTTTAAATAATTTTTGCACGTTTTTTTTCCATATTCTAATTATTAGTCAAAACGAACAGTATGAAGATGTGCAGCAATTCGTCGTCCTTGGAAAGATCCTTTCGTCGTAAGAGCCGCCCAAACTTGTTGAATTTCGTTGCCCGGAGCAACGATTGAGCCACGACGTAGGTCACTGTCGTATTCGGAAATCTGGAAAATTCGGAATAATTTTATTTGAAATTGAGTTAATAACTCAACAAAAATTGATACGTTGAGATTTCCACGTAATTTTAAAATTTATCGATTTTTTATATATTTTCATGAGATCACAAAAGAATTTACAATATTTTTGCGAGATAATCGCGAAAAAATCGCTTATAGTATAGCAACGAATGAGTAATGCGCAACATATATTATTAAATATCACGTAGCAAAAACTACAGTAACTCTTTAGATGACTAATGTAGCGTTTGTGTCGATTTACGGTCGATAGAATGGCATAAAAATAAGAAAGTAATCGAAAATCGAACCCGTAAATCGGCACAAGCGTTACAGTAGTCATTTAAAGAGTTACTGTCGTTTTCGCTACGAGATATTTTGCGCGTCAAATATATGTTGCGCAGTACGCATTCTCAGAATTGTTTGTGCTCCCATAATACTAAATATCATTTACTATATATAAAGCGCTTATTCTGTGTGTCCATAGTTTGTAGTCTATGTAGTCTTTGTAGTCTGTGAAGTTTTGGCTTCTGGAGGGGTAGTTAGTTGGGGTTAGTGTAGGGATATAGTCGGGGTACTGTAGTGGTACAATAGTGGTACGGTAGGAATACTGTAGGGTTACGGTAGTTTTATAAAAAATTAATTTTCAGCCCCAGAAGTCGGGGGCCGCGCCGAAGGTGCGGTCCACGGCTGGTACTAAATATAGTACATACAAATATACATATACTATAATAGGTTTTATTATTTATATCATTTTTTTATGGTACTATATTAACGAGAGGGGGTAAGCAATTTAGTAGTTAGTATTTCCAATAGTGGATATACATTTTCGACTATTTGTAATGAAAAATGACGAGGAAATTTGAATTGAAACGTAGCATAAAGCACAAAACAGTGTTAACACTACACTACATGGCACCTAAATGGACACATATTGACTACACTTGTGTGTCAACAAATATTGATTTAACCTCATCGCCGCCGAATATTGTTTGCTTATAGGAAAATAGAAAATAAATCTGAGATACTAACGAGAAAACAAAACAAAACAGCGAGTTTAGTCGGAAAACGCAGAAAAATTGAAAAAGATTTTTAAAGAAATTTTCTTTATTTTTTCATCTGAATCAAGGGTGTCAAGTCCCGTGTCCGGTTTGTCCCGTTGTCCCGTTTTTTGGGTGTTTTCACGGGAACGGGACGTCCCGCTGCACTGCAACTTTTTCCTCACGAGGGACGAGGAAAAGTGGTTTCTAGGCCATGGCCGAGGGGCCGACAAGTTTCAGCGGCCATTTATCTTGCTTTGTTTTCCGCCTGTTTTCTTTCGTTTTTCACAGCTTTTTACCGTTTTTTCTTAATAAAACTGATAAATAAATATTTTTTGCAGATGCTAAAACAATTTCCAAGAAAAAATCATGTATTCAGTGGGCAAGCAGCGGTGAAAGTGGGCATTGTAATATGATGGATTACGGGAATACAAAACCTAAACTTTTTCTGAAACATGATACATATGCTGCTTAGATGCTGAAACTACCTGATTTTCATAACGAGACCGCTGAAAAAGTTATGAGGTTTCCAAAATTCAACTTTTTGTGCGAAAATCTCGACTTTTTCACCAAAAAAGTTGAATTTTGGAAACCTCAAAACTTTTTCAGCGGTCTCGTTATGAAAATCAGGTAGTCTCAGCATTTAAGCAGCATATGTATTATGTTTCAGAAAAAGTTTAGGTTTTATATTCCCGTAATCCATCATATTACAATGCCCACTTTCACCGCTGCTTGCCCACTGAATACATGATTTTTTTACTTGGAAATTGTTTTAGCATCTGCAAAAAATATTTATTTATCAGTTTTAATAAGAAAAAACGGGAAAAATCGATGAAAAACGAAAGAAAACAGGCGGAAAACAAAGCAAGATAAATGGCCGCTGAAACTTGTCGGCCCCTCGGCCATGGCCTAGAAACTACTTTTCCTTGTCCCTCGTGAGGAAAAAGTTGCAGTGGAACGGGACGTCCCGTTGTCTTGTTTTTAAAATTTTCACGGGACATTGACACCCTTGATCTGAATCTATCGAAGAATCGAAAAACTTTCAATCGAAAATTTAAATATGATCAGCAATTTTCTTTTTTTTTTTTAATTTGAAAAAATCACCAGTAATTTAGGACATTTTTTTAAACAGATTCATTGTTTTTTTTTGGCATTTAAATTACCTTAACAATAGGCCCACAACTGCCAAAAACCTCTCGAATAGCCTCGTGGACGAACAATTCGAATTGATCGATTGGGAATGGCCTCTTATCAGGCAACTCACTGTAAATATAGAGATTCTTATCATTGACATCAGAGAAAAATTAAAAATAACCACGATTTTGCGTCTTTTCACGTCAAAAATTAGTACCAGAAGCTGGTAGTAGCACTATTTTGGGAAAAACTTGGAAAAATCTGTGAATTTTCATAAATTTCAGAAATATTTCTTATAAAAATTCGAGAATAACCTCTCAAAATGAATTTTTCCGAAAAATTCGACTTTTCCAGTGAAATCTTTTGCAAAATTCAATGAAAATACGTTTTCTGTCGAGTTTTTTCTTGAAAACTTCTGTTTCTAGTTTTTTTTTTCGAAAATCTCATGGATTTTGGACAAATTTCAGATTTTCAAAAGAAATTTTGTTCATTTTCCGTTCGGAAAGTAAAGAAAATCGATTAAAACTGAGAAAATTGCAAAAAAATTTTTCAATTTTCGAAATAAAACTCTCAAAATTCAATTTTTGCGCTGAACATCGCAATTTTCGATCCAAAAACGGAAAAATAGCAAAAATAGTATTTTCGATTTTGCAGTGAATTTCTCACATTCGGACTCCTAAACGAGCGAAATCCGCTTCCACTTGATGTCCTCTGGCGTCGGATTTTCTCATATAAAATTTCTGAAAAAATGGGAATTATTGACTGGAAATCTCTTGAAAAAAGAAGTAAAAAACCATCGAACTCAACAAAGAAAAACTCAAAAATTGTACAAAAAAACCAATAAATAATTTAATTTAATTATGTACAGCGGTGGAGCGCGGTTGCATTAGTTATACAAAAATGTACAAAAAAAAAGATCATTCGGTGGGTTATTATAGCGAAAAGATGTACAAAAATCGATAAAATATAGAGGGAAATGTGGAAAAAACGGGGAAAATGCGGGAATTTGGAGATTTTTGATAGAAAACATCGAAAATTGACTTTTTTGCGGATTTTTCCACGGAAAATGGAAATTTTCGGGTGAAAATGCGCAAAATTCTGGGATTTTGCATAAAAAAATTAGCAAAACTTTGGGAATTTCATAGAAAACTGCGGAAAATCGCAAAAACCACGTTTTTCAGAAAAACGAGTATTTTATACAAAATTTAGGGAAAAATATGCATTTTTCTGGATTTTTAATAACTTTTACAGGGTTTTCAGTGATTTTTCACCGATTTTTACACCAAAAAGCACGAAAATTAACGGGAATTCGACGTGGACGGCGTCTCGAACTTCTTTCGAAGAATAATCGATCCACGGTGACGGCGGACAACTTCCAGATGATATTTGTACAGATATCGTTGAAGCAGGGAGCTTGATGCTCGATCACGGAATCGCGTCTCCAGGATGAGCTCACCGCGGCCACCTTCTCGAGCAAATCTGGAAATTCTTGAGGATTTTTGATGGAAAATTCGTGAAAATAGGAGAACTTTTAGTGGAAAATCGGAAAAAATAGAAGAAATTTTGAAATGCTTCGATTAAAAATCTACAAAATCCAGAAATTTTAGCAATTTTCGATCATTTTTTGTCATAAAACTCGCGAAATTCTTGTAATTTTCCTTAATTGTTCATTTTTTTTATTTAAAAAATTATGAAAAATCTGCGGAAATTCGTCAGATTTTTCAAAATTTTTAGCTCAAAAATGCTTCAAAATTCCACTTTTTAATTCATTTTTATAATTTGAAAGCGGATTTTTAGCTGGAAAATGCTCGTTTTTCTCACATTTATCACATATATTTGGATTTATTATCAATTTTAGTCTTTTTTTTAAAGCAATTTTTTCAGAAAAATCTCTGCGGAAAAATTCTCGATTTTCATCAGAAAATAATCAAATTTCACGTTTTTTGCGACTTTCAGCGTCAAAAAGTCAGTTTTTATCGATTTTTCATTAACTTTCGACATAAAATCCGTCTCACTTCTCAATTTTCTTCTGCATATTGGAAGTTTGATGAACATTTGGCTGTGATTTTCTCAAATGAACTTTTCGATCAAACGGTGATTCGAAGGGATTACGCGTGGGCGTTGTATCTCCAACCCAATCACTTTGCTCATCGTCGGCTTCACGTCCTTTATTATCTTCGGAATATGATTCATCACTGGATGAGATATGCGATTCGAAACCGTCACAATCCATGTGTTTGCCTGAAAAAATTGGGGTTAAAATCGATTTTTATGTTGAAAAAACCGGGATGTTTTGCCTGAAAATACGCTAAGAACCTATTTTTCAGGTGAAAAATGGACATTTTTGCGTAAAAATTTCAAATTCCGGAAAAAATTGAATTTTTTGACTGAAAAATCGTTAATTTTTACTCGAAAAAGCCTAAAAAAATGGATTTTTCACTTAAAAAATTTTTTTTTTTTGAAAATCAGGTTATTTTTATTGAAAATAAGCTGAAATATTAAGTTTTTTGTAGAAGTTTTGGATATTTGATCAAAAATGGGGCGATTTTCAATTTTATCCGACTTTTTAGTTTAAATTTGGATTTTTTAGACCAAAAATCGGATTAATTTTAATTTGAAGTTAGAATTTAGTTATCTTCCGATAAGAATTCCAAATTCCAGCGCCGAAAGCTAATTTTTATTCGAAAAATAGGACTTTTTCCTTGGAAATACGTCAAAATTCGGCTTTTTAGTTGAAAATTGGGGCGTTTTTTTTAAACAGAAAACTCAAAATCAGGTTGAGCTCAGTTTTTCTTAAAATAAAAAAATGAGAATTCCCACTTCAAAATTGAAATTTTTGGACAAAATGTCGAATTTTCGGGTTAAAATGCACTGGAATTACTAAATTTTAACCTAAACGAAAAGCAAAATCTCAAAATTTGCTCATCTTCCACACAATTTCGCAGGAAAAAACATGATTTTTTTTCAAAATTTTGTGAATTTTCTTCGTTTTTTTTTCAATTTTTCAGGCCAAAACCCCAAATCCTCACTTTCTGCTTTAGCTTTCGGCGTCGGATCCACGTCCATTTGTTGTCCCTTTCGCTTTATTCTCTTCTTTCTTCTCGCCGTTCGTTCTTCAGCGGTCTGTGGCGATTCTGGCAGAGAATCCGACTCGAGTGTCACGCTGGCTATCTTTTTCGACACTTTCTACAGGATCTTTTCGGTGAAAATTGATTTTTTTTAAATCAGAAAACTTACACGACACTCAGTGTCTTCCTCGTCCGGGTCGCTGGTTTGGTCCTCGCGCTCGCTGAGATCCATCTGGAATTAAAAAAAAAAAGTTTTTTAGATTTTTTGCGTATTTTTCAAATTAAAACTAACAAAAAAACACGTAGAAACAGCTTAAAATCAATATATTGTTGTGTGTGTGTGTGTGTGTCGCTTTTGTTATGGGCGACAAAAACCACGAGGCGTTCCCTCCAGAGAGAGAGGGGGGGGGGGGGGGCGGCAGCAGAGAAACAATATATCGAAAACAACATATACATAAGCCATGAAAAATGAGGCGGAAACAAGAATAATTGGGGTGTTTTGCTTTTGAAATTTCCATTTTTCAATTTGCGGCGCTGGAAAGCTTTGGAAAATGGGTATTTTGTTGTGAAAAATCTTTTGTTGAGCGTTTAGCACATTTTTCGGTTTAAAATTAATTTTTATCAGTATTTTGTGATAAAATCTTGACCAAAAATTGTCTGAAAACAGTTTCCGTTGGCTTGAAATCGGTTTTTTTGCCTAAACTTTCGTTTCCTTCGACTACATACGACTTTTACCCGTTTTTCGATGCGATTTTACAGTTTTCAGCCATTTCACCCCTGTTTTGATCGAAAAAATGCAACATTTTTATCGAAAAATGTCGAAAAACCCCTCAAAATTCAGAAAATACCACAAAAATCCACAAAAACAATAAAAAATATTTTTTTGAAAATCTGTTCTGTGCAAACACCGCGACGCAAAACTGCACACAATCTGAATTCCGACGTGACGGTGTTTGCGTACTCGGCGCATTTTTCGAAAAAATAAAAAAATTTAATTGGAATTTTCAGATTTTCCCTTTAAATTTCCTCGTTTTCAACGTTAAAAATGTACAAATTGGATCAAGAAGAGTATGAGAAGCATCGTGGAGCTCTGTTCAGACATTTTCTACCGGATGAGCCGGGCACGAGCGGCAAGTTTCTGAAAAAAATCAAGGGAAAACTTGAAAAACTGCGATTTTTATAGGAAATCGGCGAGGAGAAAAGTCAACGGAGCAGGAGCTGATAGATACACAACGAAAATCGATTCAGAGCTATTTTAATCGATTTTTTAGGTAGATTTTTGAGAAATTTGCATTGAAATTATGATTTTCCTCAACAGAGAGCGAAAAGGAGAGACCAACGATCATTTCGACGTGAATCGTGTGAAGTTCGACGACCTGGGGATCCCACAGGACACGGGCGGTCTCAATCGGATCAGATTTAAGGGAGAAAACCTGGGAATTATGCCAACACAGCTCGGGCATATAACTCCGTGGCTCTACCGACACTTCGAATATGCTTACCACGTGGCGCTGCAATTCAACCAACACCAAAAGTTCCAGAAGCTTCAGAAGCTGAGAAAACTGCAAAAAGAGCTGCCGATCGCAGAAAGAGCCGGAGAAATTGTGGAACTTCTGAAAACAGTGAGCTCCGCGAGCCCTGAGAAAGCATCTTAGAGCCGAAAATTTTCCAGAATCAAGTGCTCATAGTTGCTGGCGATACGGGATGCGGAAAATCAACTCAAGTACCGCAATATCTGCTGAAAGCGGGCTTTACCGGTGTCGCTTGCACCCAACCCAGGCGGATTGCCTGTACGGCGTTGGCTCGCCGAGTTGCCTACGAGACACTGAACCAATATGGTAGTGAGGTGGCTTTTCAGATTCGGTGAGCACTGGAAATTGATCGAAAAAGATGGGAAATCGGAAGAAAGACTATGAATTCGTGAAAAAACAGTTGAAAATGCTAAAATTTGAATTTTTTCCCATAAATACTCGAAAGTTCATCAAAAAACTATAGATTTACACAAAAATTGTTTTAAAAAAATAGAAAATGTTGAGCTATTCTTGAAGTAAAATTAGAAAAAGATGTGAAAACCCGTTGAAAATCGGCAAAAAATAGTTTTAAAAAACTCAGAAAAGCTAGAAAAAGCTGAAAATTGCTCGAAAATTGGCGGTTATATGCAAATTTATATGAAATTTGAAAGTTTTACTAACCAGAACGTGAAAAATTGACAAATTTTGAATACATTTTTCAAATTCACAGTTAAAAACTGGAAAAAAAATGAAAATCTGGTGCAAATGGCGATTTTTCTCGAATTTTAGCCGAATTTTATCTATTTTTCACTAATTGTCAGCTCAATTTTCCGTGATTTTCCCGATTTTCAGTCTTTTTTTTTTTAATTTTCAGTACTTTTTCAGTTATTTTCAGCCAAATTTTAATGGTGCGTCCACAGTCTGCGGAAAACGGGAATTTCCCGCGTGCGGAAGCGTCCATAGTCTGCGGAAAAACCGGAGTTCCTCGCTTTTTTTTCCTCAAAATTCAAAAAAGTAGGCGTGGCCAACCAATCAGCTGTTGTTTCTTGTTTTCCCATTGCTCAGCTTAAAATTTTACAGCCTCTAATTGGTTGAACACGCCCACTATTTTGAAATTGACCAATAACAAAGCGAGAAACTCCTTGTTTTTTTCCGCAGACTATGGACGCTTCCGCACGCGGGAATTTCCCGTTTTCCGCAGACTATGGACGCACCATAACGATTTTCAGAAATTTTTGGCAATTTTTCAACAAATTTCATACATTTTTGTCGAATTTTTACGATTTTGAGCTAAATTTCAATTATTTCAACCAAATTTTGGGAATTTTCCCCGTTTTTCACTGATTTTCAGTAATTTTCAGCTAAATTTTGCTGATTTCCACTCATTTTCAGGCTAATTTTCCCCAATTTTCCCCAATTTTCGGTCATTTTCAGCCGAATTTTCGCAAATTTCAGTAATTCTAGCCGATTTTCACTCAAATTTCTCCAGTTTTCTTAGATTTTAAGCCAATTTTCACCTCATTTTTTCAGATTTGAAACCACAAAATCCCAAAAAACCAAACTTCTCTTCCTAACCGAAGGCCTACTGCTCCGTCAAATGGAAAAAGACTCGCTGCTCGAAAAATACAATGTGATAATTCTTGATGAAGTACACGAACGACATCTTACTTCTGATCTTCTTATCGGTTTATTACGGGATTTGTGCACAAAACGGGACGATTTAAAGGTGCAAAATAGTTTGCTCTGAAGATTTCAGAAAAAACGGAAAAATCGGCGATAACGCGCCGATTTTCTGTAAAAAACAAAAATTTGGATTTTCTTTTTAAAAATTCGAATTTTAAGACTCACCGAAACAGAAGAAAAAAAGGAAAAAAAATCTGAAATTTCAAAAAAAAAAAAATTCTAAAAACATAAGATCCACCCACAAAATGGACTTTTTTCCATTTTTTCAACAATGTTCCGAATTTTTTCAGAAGTTCCACGAAAAAAAGTTGAAAAATATGCTAAAATTGTTTTTAAAAAACTTAAAATTGTCGTTTTTTCAATGATTTAGTTTTCAACAAGTTTCACTTTTTTAAACGTAAAATTTAAGTTAATAAGTTTTTTTAAATTGAAAATTTTCTATAGAAGCTTCAACTTTCAAAATTTGTGGTGGTAAAATTTTTTCCGAAAAAACATTTTTTTTTTGGAAAATAATTTTTCCAAAAAACATTTTTGTTCAAATTTTCTGTTTACTCTATAGTTTTTTTGCAATTTTTTTCTTCTATTTCTTCAAAATTTATTTAAAAATTGAAAAAAAAAACCGCCAAAAATTGAAAACATGAAAAAACACACATTTTGTGTGGGCGGGGCTTGAGCTGACTCCGCCCACAAAATGGCTGAAAACGGAATTTCGTCAATTTTCACTGCAAATTTTTGCAGCTAATTTTGATGTCTGCCACAATAAATTTGGATCTTTTCAAAGGATATTTCGAAGGAGCTCCCGTAGTTCAAGTTCCCGGAAGATTATTTCCAATTGACGTTCGATGGCATCCAATTAAGCAATTTATCGATCAATCAGACAAAAAAACGCATAAAATCGATCCGGAGCCATATTTGAAGATTTTGGAGCTCATTGATAAGCAATTTCCGAGCACACAACGAGGAGATGCTCTCATTTTTTTGAATGGAGTCGCTGAAATTTCGATGGTTGCAGAGCATTTGAAGGTTGTTAGGGAGGCTATTTGCCACTGCAACTTTTTCCTCACGAGGGACGAGGAAAAGTGGTTTCTAGGCCATGGCCGAGGGGCCGACAAGTTTCAGCGGCCATTTATCTTGCTTTGTTTTCCGCCTGTTTTCTTTCGTTTTTCACAGCTTTTTACCGTTTTTTCTTAATAAAACTGATAAATAAATATTTTTTGCAGATGCTAAAACAATTTCCAAGAAAAAATCATGTATTCAGTGGGCAAGCAGCGGTGAAAGTGGGCATTGTAATATGATGGATTACGGGAATACAAAACCTAAACTTTTTCTGAAACATGATACATATGCTGCTTAGATGCTGAAACTACCTGATTTTCATAACGAGACCGCTGAAAAAGTTATGAGGTTTCCAAAATTCAACTTTTTCGGTGAAAAAGTCGAGATTTTCGCACAAAAAGTTGAATTTTGAAAACCTCAAATTTTTTTCAGCGGTTTCGTTATGAAAATCAGGTAGTTTCAGCATCTAAGCAGCATATGTATCATGTTTCAAAAAAAGTTAAGGTTTTGTATTCCCGTAATCCATCATATTACATTGCCCACTTTCACCGCTGCTTGCCCACGAATACATAATTTTTTTACTTGGAAATTGTTTTAGCATCTGCAAAAAATATTTATTTATCAGTTTTAATAAGAAAAAACGGGAAAAAGCTGTGAAAAACAAAAGAAAACAGGCGGAAAACAAAGCAAGATAAATGGCCGCTGAAACTTGTCGGCCCCTCGGCCATGGCCTAGAAACCACTTTTCCTCGTCCCTCGTGAGGAAAAAGTTGCAGTGCTCTCAACTTCTTGCAAATTCCAGAATTACGCGGAGCTCACAAACGGCTGGATTATCCTAATGCTCCACAGTACGCTTTCAGTCGAAGAGCAGGATAAAGTGTTCGATCAGGCGCCGGTAGGCATTCGAAAATGTATTCTTTCTACAAATGTCGCCGAGACTTCCGTAACAATTGATGGGATTCGTTTTGTGATTGATAGTGGTAAAGTTAATCTGATTAAACACGAACCTGGTACAGGAACCCAGAAGCTCACCGAGTTCTGGGTGAGCAAAGCTTCAGCTAATCAGAGAAAGGGAAGAGCCGGAAGAACGGGACCAGGAATATGCTATCGACTTTATTCACAGGAACAATTCGAGAAAATGGACGATTTTACTGTGTCTGAAATTAATAGAGTTTCACTGCAGGAGATGGCTTTGAAAATGATTAGTTTGAATTTAGGATGTGAGTGTTTTTTTTTTGGCTGGAATTGGCTGAAACTGGCTGAAAAATCATATTAAAAAGTATTTTTGTAATTGAAAATTTTGTGAAAATTGTTTTTTTTTTTTTTGATTTTTGATTTTTTCTGTTTTTTTTTTTGCTGAAAAATCATCTAACAATCAACCATTTTATGGGCGGAGTCAAGTAGGCTCTGCCCCACAAAATTATTTTTTTTTGCATTTAAAAAAATTGCATTAAATTTTTTTGCAAAAATCACCATTTTCTGGGCGGAGCCTACCCAACCCCGCCCACAAAATGACATTTTTAAAGAAAATTTAAAAAAAAATTTAATTTTAGAAAAATGTGTCGAATTTTTAAACTTTCAAAAAAACCACCATTTCCGGAACTTTGGCGGAACCCACTAAACTCCGCCCACAACAAAATGGTTGGTTTTATTTTATTATTTTTTTTGCGAAAAGAGTACAATTTCAAAAAACATTGTTCTTTTTTAGAAATGTCTATTAAAAAAATTCCTTTGCGCATTTAAAAAAAAAAATTTTTCATTTGAAAATTTGCATTTTCACAATTTTTTTCTCCCCAATTTCCAATATTTTCCAGTGGACCCGCGCACGTTCCCATTCATCGAAAAACCATCGGAAGACGTTCTTAACGAAGGTCTAGAAGTTCTGAAGTTCCAGCGAGTTCTCCGTTCGGATCGGGGGGATATTCTCACCCTGACAGCTCTCGGAAATATGGTTTCCAAACTTCCAGTCGAGGTGCCGATCGCCAAAATGTTAGTGTACGGTTGTGTGGTTGATGAGCTCGAGGTGATGCTCACCGTTGCCGCCGGGCTCTCTGTTCAGTCGCCGTTCACTAATCGATCCTACCGCGAGCTGGAAATCGTCGAGCGCCGAGCCTCACTGACAAGTCCTCTTGGCGATCCGTTTACTCTGATATCGATTTTTCGAGAATGGGTGCTTCAGAAGGCGTTCGAGGGGACCGCCCGTCGATGGACTATGGAAAATGGAATTGATGAGCACCGGCTCTACGAGATTAGCAAGCTCCGAGCCCAGTATCGGCAGATTCTGGAGGATGCGGGGCTGGTGGAGAAGGCCAGCGCTGCGGAGACTGGGGAAGATGATTCTCGGCAGAGGAGGATTGATCAGGGGGAAAAGAGGAAGCTTTTTGATCTGAAGAAGTCGCAGAGGTACAGCCATTAAAAATGCGGAGCTTGATTAGGGAAAAAACTTTTTTCCAAAAAAAAAACTAACTTTTGCAGTTTGAAAATGAAAAATTAAAATTTCTCAGATTTTTTTCACGAATTTTTTCAAAAATATTTTCAGACAAAGATTTTTTTGAATAAATCCAAAATTGGAGCGATTTTTTCTTTTTTTCAGGAATAAAAAAAAACGGTTCAAGTTTTTTTTCCTGGAAAACAATTTTTTATCGAAAAACTGCCTGAAAATCCGAAAAATCAAAAAAAAACCAAAATTTTGGCAGTTGTCAGATTTTTGTTCTTCTGAAAAATCTGAAAATTCTAGAAAAAGCATTTTCCATAAATTACAGGTTTTTTTTTTGAAAAATCGAAATTTTGGAATTTTTCCCGAAAAATTTTAACAATTTTCTGTTTTTTTTTCAGAGAAAAAATCTGAAAATTCTATAGAAAAATGCCGTAGTACTCTATTTTTGTTTTCGCCTAAAAATTTGGAAAAAAATACTTCTTTTTTTTTCAGAAATTGTTCGAAATTTTTGAGATTTTTTAGACGAATTTTGGTTTAAAAAAAAAAAAAAAATTTCCTGGAAAAATTTGAAAATTTCATGATTTATTATTATTTTTTCGACGCCAAAAATACTGAAAAATCTGGAAAATTATCTAAAAATCGCAAACATTTTTTCCAGAAACAATGATCGCCGCCAAAAAGTGCTCAACGCGAATAAACATTTCGATAAAATTCTTGAAGACAAAGAAGAAGAAGACCTTGAAGCCGAAAAAGATCCACTTAAAGCCGATGTGAAAACTGTAGAGTTTCTGTTGAGCCATAAGCAACGGGACGTGGAAAATATCCGAAAAACACATAAAATCTCCAGAAAAACCGCCGAAGTGGTCAGAGTGATCATCGCCGCCGGCTTGTACCCGAATTTTTCGATTTTGGACCCTGTTAATAAATATGGGGTGCGGCAGACATTTTTTTTGTCAAAAATTTTCCCAAAAAAATTCGCATTTTCCTTATTTTTTAGTCGGAAAATCTGAAAACTTGAAAAAAAAAATTTTGCGAGTTTTTTAAAAATATAATTTTTCAGCCAATTTTTAATAAATTTCTGAAAAAAAACCTGAAATTTCCAGATTTTCCGGATAAACCCAAAAAAAAGTTTATTCTAAAACAAAAATGTAAAAATTGAAATTATCTAAGAAATTTTTTTTTCAATTTGAAAATCTTGAATTTTTAGTAGTGTTTTTTTCCTTTAAAACTAATGTTTTAATCGAAAAATCTGGAAATCCTCCAATTTTTGAATTCCAGACAATTTTTTTTCCGAAACATCCAAGAAATTCTGTTTCAAAAATCTAAAAACTCCAAACTAAAAAATTTTGATGTTTCATAGTTTGTTTTTTTTTGGCATTTTTTCTCAAAATTCTTTGAAAATGTCACTTTTTTTTCTGAAAAATTTCAAAAATGTAAAGGTTTCAGATTTTTTTGAATTTATAATTTGCAAAAAAAAAACACCATTTTATGGGCGGAGTCTACTGAGCTCCGCCCACAAAATGGTTGATAGTTTTACTATTGCAGATTTTTTGAAAAAGATTCAAAAAAAAAAAATTTTGTAGTAATTCTGAAAAAAAATTTTTTGGAAAAATTTGAAAAATAAGGTGTTTTTTTCTTTAATTTTGAAAATTCTAATGGGGTTATTCAAGTAGTGTCGGAAAATTAAAAAGTGTAGAAAAATTACGTCACGACTGTATTCAAGTAGATAAAAACATGTATTGTGACGTCACAAATGTATTTTAATACATTTTGCTACATTAATTGAATAACCCCATAAAACAAAAATGTTTAATTTTAATAATTTTTCAGTACGGTCAAGAAATGTTCACGCACACCCGACTGAAGCCCTTCACCCAAATCCACCCAAACTCCTCAATTGCTCAATATCATCCGGAAACAATAGACCCCCGTCAGGGCTCCGACGGTTTCTCACGGCTCCATCAAATCCCATTCTACGGATTGCTGCTCGAAACAACAAAGCCATATATCTGTAATGTGATGCCTGTTCCGGCGGTCTACACACTGCTCGTGGCTCAAAAAATCGTGATCGAAGACGACTGGAGCCAGTTGAGCATCGATGATTTTCTAGAGCTCCGATTCCGAAGCTCCACGGATTGCCGGAGTGTGCTCCTGGATGCTAAGGAGATCCGATATGAGCTCACGAAGGGTCTCGCAGCGAAACTTGTCGGGGAGGCGGGATTTAGTGGGAGACGGAGACTCGCGAAATATATCGATTTGTTGAACCAATCGATTGTGGAGAAGGGAATTGAGGTGGCGGTACGGCGGAATGTACATCCGCCGAAAGTTTTGACGGGAATTGGGATTCATTCGCCCGATGGGGGAATCGATAAGGAGGTGCGGGAGTGATTTCGGAAAATTTTTAAAAAAACTCTAATTTTTGACATTTTTCAAAAAATTTCCCTTAAAAAAATCATCAAAATTCGAAAATTTTCAGATTTTTTCTTAAAATTTTCTTTTTCCCGAAAAAATTGAAGAATTGTGAATTTTCTAGAAATTATTTTGAAATATCTTATTTTTGGAAATTAAAAAAAAAAACTCTCCAGAAAACGTCGAAAATTTTCTTTTTTTTTCCGAAAAAAAATCACCAAAATTCGGAAATTTACAGATTTTTGTCATGAATTTTTTTGGGGTATTTAGAAAAAATTCGAATTATTGTTTAAAAAATTTTAATTTCTGATTTTTTTGAAAAAGTTATATAGAAATTAAAGATAGTTGAGGTTTTTTTCGTCAAAAAAAAAATGAACCGAACAATTCTGCATATTTCAAATTTTCCTTTACGAATTTGCAAAAATTCACCCTTTAATGGGCGGAGCCTACCAAACTCCGCCCACAAAATGGCTGGTTTTAAATTTTTTTTTTTGCATTTTTGTTTGAATTAATTTCAAGACATTGTTAATTTTTAAAAAATTTATAAAAAATTCTTTTTTGTATTTTTAAAAAATAAATTTTAATTTAAAAATTTGCAAAAATTCACCATTTTATGGGCGGAGCCTAACAAACTCCGCCCATAAAATAGTTGATTTCCTGAAAAAAAATCTGAAAAATGTCAAAATGGATTTTTTTTTTAAATTTCAGATTCTAATTTTTTACAATCAATTTCCGAATAAAATTCTGAAAATGTTGAATTTTTTTGAAAATTAATTTAAAAACGGTTTAAAAAAATTACAAGAAATCTAGAATTTCTCAGATAAAAGTTTATTAAAATCAACAAAAAAAATTGGAAAAATTTTCCGAAAAATATTTTTTAAAATTTAATTTGTGAAAAACTTTTTTTAAAAAGTTAAAAAAAAATTGCACTTTTACAGGAAGACGTCGACGACCTTGTCCAACGATTCGAGCGGGATCAGGAGCCAGTTCACAGTGCTCGAGAAGAAGAACTAGAGGATCAAAAAGTGCTCGACGAGCTCCGCGCAGATGTAATGTGCCCTCCAACTCGAGATATGATAGAAGAAGCCGAGAAGCTAAAAGAGCTGAAAAAGAAGGAAATTCCCAAGGAATCGTACTATGAAAAGCTTCTGAAACGGCAGAAAGCAAAGGAAGATGACGAGAAGACGGAGAAGAAGCCGAAGCTTGAGCCACTGGATACTATGGAAGAATAATTTATTGTTAAATAATACATGAAAAAATCAATAAAACATCTGAAAATTTTAGCATTTTTTAAAGATTTTTTACGAGAAAAAAATTCAGGAAAACATTTCAGAGTTTTATGGAAATGGCCTTAAATTACCGAATTTCAGGGTTTTTATCATAAAAAAAAAGAAACCAAACTGAAATTTTTAGAATCGGAATTTCTGTTCTGAAAATATTTTTTAAAAAAATGCCATCATATTCTATCTGTAAATTCTTTTAAAAATCTCGGAAAAATTTTGATTTTCTGAAAACCCCTATGAAATTTGCTCAGAATATTGGAATTTTTTAAAAATTCGCACAGAAAGTCCTCTTTTCTTCTGCGTGACCGATAAAATGGCGAACTCGGCCACCAGTTTCTGAAAAATTTTCCAAATAAATACTTCATTCTTAATAAAAATTCAAATTCCTCGTAGTTTATCACTGATCCGACGCCTCCCAAATTCGACCCATTTCAATTGTGACAAAACTCGTGTTCTTAAGATCTTCCCGAGCATCCATAAGCTCTTTGAGCTTGTCACGTGGCTCCAGGTAGTACTGAAAATTTTCAAAAAATTAGGTATTTGGCGCGAAAAATTTAAAATTCGATATAATCTCACCTCAGTAGAGCCCATATGGTACGTTCCCCAGTGTATTCCAATACTGTTCTTAGCCCGAATGAGTTTATGAACCTCAATCGCCTCTTCCGGATTGATATGCTGGGATTTCATGAACCATCTGAAAACTTGAATCTCGGCTTAACTTTATCCGAAATCAGGCCTCACCTGGGCTCGTATGCTCCAATTGGAATAGCTGCCAGATCAAAAGGTCCAAGCTTCTCGCCAAACTTCTTAAACTCTCCGTCACAGTGACCAGTATCTCCGGAATAATAGAATCGCCGATTCTCGCCGATCACCGCCCAGCCTGACCATAATCTGTGGTTCCGGTCGAAAAGTCCACGCTGTCCCCAGTGTTGAGCAGGCAGACACCAGATGGTGTAGGTCTTTCCGTTCTTCACAAATTCTGAGCTCTCTCCCCAGTTGAGCTCGGTGACAGCGGTGGAGGATCCGTCGACTCCGATGCCCTGGCCTTCCATCCATTTCTTCATTCCCAGCGGAACGAACCACTTGATTTGGGGGTTGCGACTGGAATAAATCACAAAATTTAAAATCACAAAATTTCAGCGCAAATTTTCATATCAGATTTGAGATTTTCAAGTTCGAAAAAATAGTCTTCCCACGAAAATCATGTGGTGTCAAGGGTCCCATTTCGGTTTGATCTACAAGAATTGCGGGAATTTAGACGCGTCTAGAAGCAGATTTCTTAACTGATTTCGCATGGTTAAGAGCGTGATGACGTCACATTTTTGGGCGAAACATTTCCGCATTTTTGTAGATCAAACCGTAATGGGACGCCTGACACCACGTGGAAAATCTCAAATTTTGAATCAGTGTTTTTGTAAAAAATGGAAATTTCGGCCGAAAAATTTAACTAATTTTATTTCGAGCTGCTCAAATATCGCACGGGCTTCTTGCCTTCATCATTTCAGCTTTCGCGCTCCATTGACAGTCGTCTGTCGGACAACGCGTGGGAACATCGCGTACTCCACACGAACAAATACATTTAGTTTTACAACTAAAACCGAGCCGCGACGCGACACGCTACGCGTCGTAAAAGGACCCCAGCTGCGCGTGGTGTCAGGCTGTCAGATTACGGTTTGATCTACAAAAAATGTGAGAATTTTTTGCCCAAAAAATGTGACGTCAGCGCACTCTTAACCATGCGAAATCGGTTGAAAACTCTGCGTCTCAACTCCCGCATTTTTTGTAGATCTACGTAGATCAAACCGAAATGAGACACTCTGACACCACGTGCAGCCGTGGCCGGGACACGCCAACTTGGAATACAATTCCAGCTTAAGGCCCCCACCACTCACTCTGTGATCTTCTTCACCGCGTCAGCATCCAAATGATCGTAATGATCATGCGACACCACTGCAAAATCCAAATCCGGCAGATCCTCCAACTTCATCGGTGGTGGCCTGTATCTCTTCGGTCCAGCAAAACTCGTAAACGACGCTCGATCAGCCCAAACTGGGTCCGTCACAAACTTTACACCTTCCAAATCGACTAGTACCGTAGCGTGTCCAAGCCACGTCGCAAATAGATCACTTTCACTGTGGAAATCATCTGCGGTGATGTTGTGCACCGGAATCTCGACGTCAAGAATCTTCTTGTCACATGGCACATTTTCGTGGTTAGTTTCGGTGAATGCAAATTTGAATCCATCACTGATTCCCGGAATACCACCCCAGTTGGTAAAGGATTTGGGGTTTGCGAAGCTGAAAAATTTGAATAACACTAGACCAGCTGCCATGTCCTAATAACCCACGTTTTTCCATTCTTCACGGGCTTCGCAAAGTCCTCGTCGGTGGAGGATGAGGTCGTCGGCGCGCTCATTACCACCTATAAATACAAATTCATGGGGGGCTACTTATTATAAACAATTACGGAGTCGCTTGTGGCGTAGAGGAGGAGGACAATTGTCATGACAACCGGAACAAACATGGGGGTAGGGGGAGGTTAAGGGGAATATAATTTGGCAGGTCAGATGTATGTTCTTGTGATTCTTATTCGTGAGATATCAAGATATTACACAATAACCTTGTCACACGATCAATCACTTTTCATTCGTGAAAAACCTTTCAAGTTTGAACTTTGGTTTTTTCTCAAATAACGTTTCTAAACAGTTTCGGTTTGTAAATGGTCTTAGATTTTTGAAACCTTCCATCTTTTTATGCTGATTTCCTCAGTTTTTCTGGAGTTTTAGGCTTAGGCATATGTTTTGGCTTAGGCTTGGGCGCAGGCTTGGCGTCAGTGGCGAGCGTTAGCACTGACGCTATTTAGGCTTGGGTTTACATCGTTTTTAGTCTTATGCTTAGGCTTAGGCTAAGGCTTAGGCGTTGGCTCAGGCTTAGGCTTAACCCAAAATTTTCAACTTTTGAACTTATTTTTCAGTTTTTCAGTGTGTTTTGTGTGAAATATAATAGACTCTATCTACAAAACTAAGAGATTTCCGGCACTAGGCATGAAATTATGTACTGAAATAATTATAATCTCACCCAAAAAAAAAACCGGTTAAAAACGAAATGGTACAGCAATTTCGACAAATTTTCGGTTTTGCCGAAATTCACAATAGCCGAATTCACCACAATTCCCTTATTAAATCGAAAATTCGCCCACAGTATCATCACTTACTCCGCCAGCGGCACACGCAACTAATCGATAGAACCGTTTCCGGAAACTCGTCCGCATTGTGTCTTGCACTCACGTTGTTTCCGTTCGATTATCCAAGAAATAGACAGAGAGAGAGAGAATTGTAAATTGAGAGACGCAGACACAGAAAGTGAAGAATCCGCTGTGCAAATGTGTGCGGTTCTTTCCTTCTCGATTTCGTCGATTTTGGCGTGTTTTAATTCAAGAAATAATTTAATAAATTTTATTCAAATTAGAAAAAAAAAACTAAATAATTGTATTGCAAAGAATTTTTTTTTTCTATTTCACGTTTCTTTTATACCCCCCCCCCCCCTATGAATTATTTGAAGTCTCATCGCACATTTGTGACCACAGAAACGCACAGAAAAGTGTGTCCAAGAAGAAATTGTGACTCACTGGGCACAATTTTTCTCTCTAAGCCTTTAGGTAGAGACAAGTGCAACCTCGCTCTATTGAGATTCCATTTACGAACTGAGATGAAATGGCTGAAGTCACCGTGTGTGTATAATCGAAACGCCAAAAACGTTTGAAGTGCAATCGCGCTCCAATGATAATTTGGGTCTTGTTAGGTATTGGCGGAACAACCGTACTTTCGAACGTCTTCATTATTTTCGCCTTTTAAGCATTTTTTCAAACTTTTGTGAAAACATACACGACAACTATGAATATTTTTAAAATTACTCGAAAAAGGGTGATGTTGCCTGGAAATGAGCGAAACATCGAGTTTGCGGGTTCACCTAATGAAATCTAAAATATGACATTGGAGCACGATTGTCATCGAAATATGTTAAATTAAGCTCGTAAAAACGTTTATCAAACATTCAAATAATTTCAAAATAATTAATATAAACATTCACATTATGGTAATTCCACGTTTCACCGATCCGACGCCTCCCAAATTTCGCCCATATCAACTGTGACAAAACTCGTGTCCTTCAGATCCTCCCGAGCATCCATCAGCTCTTTGAGCTTGTCACGTGGCTCCAGGTAGTACTGAAAATTCAATAAATTTGACGATTCTGATAAGTAGTCTAAAAACAAGTACCTCTGTTGTCCCCATTGGATATGTGCCCCAATGAATTCCAATGCTATTCCTAGCCCTGACGAGCTTATGAACTTCCACTGCTTCATCTGGATTGATATGATGTGATTTCATGAACCATCTGAAAACTTGAATCGGCTTAACTTTATCCGAGATCAGGCCTCACCTGGGCTCGTAGGCTCCAATTGGAATAGCTGCCAGGTCGAAGGGTCCAAGCTTCTCGCCGATTTTCTTAAACTCGACGTCACAGAACCCAGTATCTCCGGGAAAGTAGAATCTCCGATTCTCGCCGATCACCGCCCATCCTGACCATAACCGGTGGTTATGATCGGAAAGTCCACGTTGTCCCGAATGTTGAGCAGGGAGGCACCAGATTGTGATGGTCTTCCCGTTCTTCACGAATTCCGAGCTCTCTCCCCAGTTGAGCTCGGTCACGGTGTTGGATCCGTCGGCTCCGATGCCTTGGTTCTTCATCCATTTCTTTAATCCCAGCGGGACGAACCACTTGATTTGAGGGTTCAGGCTGGAAAGTTGTTTAAAAATTCTAGCACCATGTTCCATTACATTAAAAACTTACTTTGTGATCCTCTTCACCGCGTCCGCATCCAAATGATCGTAGTGATCATGCGACACCACTGCAAAATCCAAATCCGGCAGATCCTCCAACTTCATCGGTGGTGGCCTGTATCTCTTCGGTCCAGCAAAACTCGTAAACGACGCTCGATCAGCCCAAACTGGGTCCGTCACAAACTTTACACCTTCCAAATCGACTAGTACCGTAGCGTGTCCAAGCCATGTCGCAAATAGGCCACTTTCACTGTGGAAATCATCTGCAGTGATGTTGTGCACCGGAAGTGTACTGTCTAGAACCTTCTTGTCGCTCGGTAGATTCTCATGGCTGGTTTCCCTTAAAACAAGTTTGAAGATATTAGTGAGTCCCGGGCGACCACCCCAGTTGGTGAAGGATTTCGGGTTTTCAAATCTGGAAAATTTTGGATTTGCGTGGGTCTTGGTATGTTAGAACCTACATTTTTCCATTCCTCACCGGCTTCGCAAATTCCTGATCGTTAGTTAATGGTGAGGAGGTTGTCGGTAGGCTCATTATTTACCTATAAATATAAACTTATCATTAGAAATAATGACGGTGCCTAGAGAATCATATATCTCAACGAACACTTTCTAATACAAATTTTGTGAAAAAAAACCACTTTTTGACAATTTTTTAGAAGTACTTCGCTCAATTTTTCAACAATAGAGAGAACGTTGAAAATTGTGAGACGCAGGCACAAAAATTGGAAAATCCGCTGAGCACCTTTCGGGTTCAAAATGTCTTCTTTGAATTTCTAAAAGGTATTTTCGAAGTTCTCGTTTCTTCTTATACTCCGCTTGGATTACTAGTACTCTCGCCGCACATTTCTGACCACAAAAAACCACGGAAAAGTGTGTCGTGGCTCGGTGAGCACAATTTCCCTCTCTTTTTTTGAGACACGTGCAATTTCGCTCTACTGAGACCCAAGACCGAATTGAGGAAAAAAGGGTTGTAGACAACAATTGCGTGTGTCTGTGTGTACACAAACTTTTTGTTTAGTTTTTTGCTTCCAGTGTCATCACTGCCGCGAAACCGGTCCGCGGCGCCAACAACGAATTAGTTAAACTCGAACCATTCGTCAATTGACTTTGAAATTTAGATTCACTCCAAAATATGTGCTTTTAAAAAAACTAAAACTTTACCCCTAGCTTTCCAAATTTGAAACTATAACTTTGAAAAATCTCTCAATTTTTGGATAACATATGAATAATAAGTAATACATATATAACAAACAATCAAACAGTGATAACTTATCAGAAGCTTTGCTAATCTTAAAATCGGCAACTAGTACAATGTTTAACGTGCCGTTATAAACATTGGAGAAATTTTTTGATACCTCTGATGCAGAGGTACAAAAGGAAACCCCTATAATTTTTCAATCATTTGACCAAATTTCACTAAAACGTTATTGGGCTTTCGTGGAATTTTTAAAAAGGGGTATTTTGGCACTTTCAAAATGTCGTAACTTGGTCGAACCTGCTCTGAAGATAAATTTTTTTGGAGTGATCATCTGTAACTATTCTCTATCGAATGTATATAGTGGCGTAATGAAGTCCGATAACGAGTTCAGAGCCTTCCCTTGTTAGGGCAAGAAACCCACAGACGCTGCCTCAACTTTGAATAATACCCACGCGGTGCCAGAGTGTCCCATATCGGTTTGATCTATGAGAATTGCAGGAATTTAGACGAAGACTTCCAAACTGATTTTGCATGGTGAAGAGCCTGCTGACGTCACATATTTCTTGGCTAAAAATTTCCGCATTTTTTTGTAGATCAAACCGATATGGGACAGCCTGATACCAACACAATATACCTAAAGCTTGCAAAGCTATCTCCAATGCTACTGAAATGCTAGTTGTAGCAACAAATAATCGTGTGCCTTATTGAGATTATTTCCTTCAGATAATTTCCTTACATTTCCTTATATGAATTTCAATAAAACGTCACTTTATTTTTTTATTATTATTGCTACATTCCCTATGCTGCCTCTCATCGACCACCGAGAGCACAAGCACCTGACCCGGGTACCAGTCACCCTAACAGCTGATCTTTCCATATGACCAACAGTGCATGACCATCAATTTTTGAAATTTTACTTTAAAAAGGTTATTGGTGCCTGATACGCCTTTCATATAAAATCGCTCTCACCATCCCTTCCCTCCAACCGTCTCTCTCTCTCTCTCTCTCTCTCTCTTCAAAAATCGATTTGATTCATTCTCATTCGCATGTCAGCTGGTAGAGAAACACAGAGACTCTCTTACAAGCCCACACATCTCGTCGTCGGTCTCTCTGTCGTCTCTTCCACCACCCACACTATCCCGGTCAGTCATTCGTTGGTGAAAAGATGTGAAAGAGAGAAAGAGAGAGAGAGAGTACGCACACAGAACGCGTTTTATTTCATATTTTTCTTCCTTTCGCCTCTTTTCTTCGTTTTATTCACTCTCTTATTCGTATTTCTATTGTGTATTTATGCAAAGTAATCGTCGAATTTGAGGGTTTTAATCCTTTTGTTAGGTTTTGAAAATATTATTTAGAGAAAGCTAAAAAAAAGCGAATAGTAAAGTTGTTTTCTTTTGCCAGATTTTGTTGTTGTTCTCTGCTTGCGACTTGATTTATAAAGTGTCTGTGTGGACAATAGAACCTTAAAATTGATACTTCCCGAAAAAATTACCACTTTCTTCATGGATTTCATCACTATTTCGTTTAAGATAACCATAATTTAACTTTTCAGTGATTTTTGTGAATGTATTACATTTTTTTTTGAATGTTTCAAATTTCCATTTTTAGAAAGTCACTTATTCAAATAGTTTGCAATCACGTTTTACTGAATCTAGTATCTATACTAGGTATTCAAGTTCATGAAAATCGGACCTTATCCCTTACTTATCTTATTGATTTTCCTAGCCCATCTCTCATCTTTTGTTCTTGATTGCATTGATTTTAGGCGATTATTTTCAAATTTTAATATAAAATTTTCAAAATTTCCTAGTAAATCTTTAATTAAAAAATTTGAGCCTCAGTTGTTTTTTTTGCACAACTTTCCCGGTAATTTACCGAAAATGAACATTTCCGACAAAACTGCAAACCGGCAAAAAATTTTCACAAACATTTTTCTGCAAATTGTGGTTTTCCACATTTTTTTCTGGAAATTTTAGAAATTTAATTTAAATTGGCAAAATTGTACGCATCCTATGAATGTTCCTACATCTATTTTGAAAAGTAAGCAAGTTCAATGAATGTATCTAAAGAAAACGGGAAAAAAAAACTTTCAAAATGACACTGTTTCAAGTGCTTCCGTCTTATTAAAAAATCCCTCTAAAAATTTCCGGCAAACGGCAAATCGGCAATTTGCCGGAAAAAAATTGCCACGTGGTGTCAAAGTGGCTCATTGCGGTTTGATCTACGTAGATCTACAAACTATGCGGGAGTTGAGACGAAGAGTTCCCAACTGATTTCAAATGGTTAACAATGTGCTGACGTCACATTTTTTGGGCGAAAAATTCCCGCATTTTTTGTAGATCAAATCGTAATGGGACCATGTGAGACCCCGTGCCACTCCTGATTCAACAAACCTATTCTAAAAACTTTACTCTCTTCGTAATTCCTCACAATTTGACCTCCAGCGACTATTTCTCACGTGACAACAACAAAACACTCACAATTCGTTATCACCAACTCACCAATTACAGAGACGACGGGAAGACGGCGGCATCCGCAGACACCGAACCACCCACCACCTCCAACATCGTCGTCCTCGTCATCTCGACTGCCTTCGCTGATGAGTAATCGGAACGGTGGTGGAGGAGGAGGAGACTATCAGGACGTGATCGAGTCTCTTCGTCGTACACAGCTCATCTTTGAGGAGGACGATAATAATAGTAGCGATTCGGCTCCGCAAGCGAATCATCTATCCAGACATCAGACTAGCAATTCTTTAGTCGAAGATATGGTTAATCACTCAAATGGTGAGACTTTTTTGAAAACTTTGAGTCTTGTTTGAAAGCCTGCTCATCCCCGAAACTTAGAAACGGCCCAAAATTAAAGAAAGGACTTAATTGTCCAACGGAATCAAGAGAGTCGGCTTTTGAATTTCTATTGAGTATTATTAATTGAGACATGATTAAAAGATCACTGTTTCAGCATTTCACTTGGTGCCAGAATGTCCTATTTCGGTTTGATCTACGTAGATCTACAAAAAATGCACGAGTTGAGACGCATAGTTCTCATTTTATTTGGCTTAAGAAAGTTTTACGCAAAAAAAGTCCGCGTTTTTTGTAGATCAAACCGTGATGGCAGGGGTTTTTTCTGACACCACGTGATTTTTCCGACACACCACTACCTTCAGCCAGCCAAACCTTTAAGCCGGAGCCCAAATCCCCTGCTTTCTCCAACCATGCGTGCTCACCAGTCATTAGTCCCCCCCCCCACATCCAAAACGACACCAATTAAAGTCACTCAACATTTCCTCTTTACTCCCACCCCCGAGAGAAAACTCGCTATTCTATCTCTGTGTTATAATCGACATATGCATCGTAAAGCGGTGTTTCGGAGCCCCTCCCTAGTTTTTATATACCTGCTGAAAACTCTCTCGGAGAGCTCGCTCGCTTCATGATGATCGCATTTTCCCCCACATGCGTTCTTGCTGCTGCGTAGTGAATGCGCTTATTATTGAGTGTATTGAAAATTGGCTCAATGAGCGAAGTAAGTGTGAAACTATATCTTGGAGCCCAGAACTAGCACCATTAAATTTTACTTTCCAGGCAACCCTCCACCGGTCCCGCCAGGCATCACACAACAGCAATGTCAAATCGGATTGACACCTCGGATGTCGGCATCGCCACCGTCTGCAGTGTCAACAATCTCTGGAACCGCAGTGCTTGGCAAAACGATGGCCAGAGTTCAGAGTAATCCCCCGGGAAGTAGTGAGTTTTTCTTGATTTTCAGAACTGTAACGCTAAAATGTAAAATTTTCCAGTACCGCACAACACAACGACGACCGCGCAAGGAATCCAAAGCGTCGCACCACATATTCCAATCGGCGGCGGTGGAGCCACCGACGACAGCAGTGCAGAGATCTTGTCGGTGTTTGAGTGCCCGGTATGCCTGGAGTACATGCTGCCACCATACATGCAGTGCTCATCCGGACATCTTGTCTGCTCGAACTGCAGACCAAAGCTTCAGTGCTGCCCGACTTGTCGGGGTCCAACTCGTGAGTTTTGAAGTTGAAATTTGAAAATTGCGTGACTAGAAGAGTTTAGTCAAAGCTGAAAAAATTACCACAGCTTGAGCAGAGCTGATATGATAGAAGACTAAGATCCTTTCTGGTTGATCGATCTGTCTCAGTCGAGCGCCTAAGCATTTTAGCTGTGTTGTTTCTCTAATGTAGCTAACGAATCAAGGATCTACGGATCTTCAAAGTTTCAGAGTATATCTCAAATTTCAAGACTAAACCTTCAATCTTACAGCTTCTGTCCGCAACCTGGGCCTCGAGAAGATCGCCAACACCGTCCGCTTTCCATGCAAATTCTCTACGTCCGGCTGCCCCCTGAACTTCCATCACGCTGATAAGACCGAGCACGAGGAGCTCTGCGAATTCCGACCCTACTGCTGCCCGTGCCCTGGAGCTAGCTGCAAGTGGCAGGGAGGCTTGTCGGATGTGATGGAGCATTTGAAGAAGATCCACAAGAGCATCACGACGCTTCAAGGCGAGGATATCGTCTTCCTGGCCACTGACATCAATCTTCCTGGAGCAGTTGACTGGGTTATGATGCAGAGCTGCTTTGACTATAATTTTATGTTGGTGCTCGAGAAGCAGGAAAAGTACGATCCAGCTCAGCCAACTCAGATGTTCTACGCAGTCGTTCAGCTGATTGGCTCGAAGAAGGAAGCTGATAACTTTGTGTACCGGCTTGAGCTATCGGCGAGCCGCCGGAGAATGTCATGGGAAGCCACACCGAGAAGCATCCACGAGGGGGTGGTAGTGGCCATTCAACAGTCGGATTGCCTAGCGTTCGATTCAAATGCTGCACAGCTTTTTGCAGGTGAGCATTGACTTTTGCTTTTATCTTAATCGGAAATTACCAATTTTTGTTAAAACTGAGCTTTCAATTTTTGTTAAAACTGAGCAAAAACAGCTTTTTTTGTGAGTTGACAATTTTTTTGGTAACTTTGTTAGACAAGGGATACAGCTGGAATAGTTGAGTGCATCATGGTGCATCGACCGAAATAGTTTTAACAGCCGATACCCCGGTTAAGTGTGTGAATGCTAACAAAAATGTAACCGCTAAACTATATAAAACACGAGAACAAATATTTTGTGAGTTGGAACTTTTTCGATAGAACCAGAAATCCAAAAAAATTAAGTTTCCTTTGAACATGGTGCATCGACCAAAAATTTCTAAGATTGATAAACTCGGTCAATTTTTGAAGATATTAACAAAGTGTCTATTAAAAAATAAAAATAAAAACCGAAATCCGCAGAGGTTTTTTTGAAAAGTTTTTAAAGTTGGGCGAGATATGGTGCATCGACCTTTAGTAGCAAAATTTTTGTCAGTTCCGGAATATAAACTTTAAAAGTTACCCTCAACAAAAATCAACTTTTTTTTTCAGAAAACGGAAACCTTGGAATCAACGTCACTATTAGCCGAATAGATACTCCACAGAGGTGAGAATTGTATTTAAAAACTTTAAATTCAAGTTTAAATGTTTGAAAATATTTAAAAATTACAAAAAAAACACATTTTTTCAATAAGCCAATTTTAATCTATTTAATTAAAAAAAAAAAAAACTAATAACTGATTTTTTTTCAGGCGCCACCCAAATGAGTTGGAAAATTCTGATCTCGAGTACGACTAGATATGCACAGTGTAAACGTAATAAAATTATTTTTGATTTTTTTCTTCAAAAATGTGATGAAAAGCTTAAAAAATTCAGTTGAAAATCCCCTTACAATCAGAACATTTTAAAAAATTTAAAAATTAAAAAAATTTTTTTTTTGGATTTTTTTTCTGAAAAAAAAACTATATTTTGTTCTAATTTTTTTTTATAATGTAGAATACCCCCCCCCCCCCCCCGCCCCCGCCTCAAAATATTAATTATCTGTATAGCATATCCTTCCATGACTCGGAATGGATAACCACAGAACACTACGGATTTTTTTTCAATTTTTTTTGGTTTATAAATTTCTTTTTTTTTGTATTTTACACTCGATTTACACATTTTACGAGCTTTCCTGTGTTGTTTTATCGATATTTTGTACTTTTTTTTTGTCTCTTGAACCACTTGCGTAATAGCCACATTTTTCTTTCCAATTTTTACGATTTTATACTTTAATCATGTTGAATAAATTTTTTTGAACTTTTTTTGATGGTTAATTGAAATTTTGGAGAAAAAACATTTTTTTTTTCAAAATTAAAGAAATTTAATTCATTCTCAGTTTTTTTTATTTGGAAAATTTGCATCATAACAATTTTTCACAATTTGAGTATTTTCAAAATTTATAACAGAGTGCAAATAAAATTTTAAATAATTTTTATAATTTTGATTTTATTTCAAAAACATTAAAATTAATTAAAATGAACAATTAAAATACCAAAAAAAATCTCTAAAATTTACAATTTGGAAATTAATTTCAAAATTCCGAAATTTTGCAAAATTTAACTGTCGAAATACAGAAATTGCGTTAAAATTTAGTCTGAAAATTTGAAGAAAAGACAAAAAAGAAACATTTCACATTTCTATCAATAGAATTTTAGAAAACTCGGAACTAAATCAGAAAAAAAAAGAATTATTTTTTAGTCAAACATTTCTTTTATTTCAGAATTTTCTGCTTTACAAAAACCAGGTTTTCATAATTCCATAAAGTTTTATTTCAAATTTCAAACCAAAAAAATGCACGAAATTTATACAACATCCCATCTCTCCCAGCGAATTCTACTCAGATTTCTCCTTATCTCCAGAGAAACCAAGTTTCGCGAGCAGGTGTCTAATCAACAGTACCGTCGAGACAATTGACAGAAAAAATATAAAAACTGCAATGATCACTAGATCCAAATTGAAATATTTCAAAAACGAGAATTCTTTTCCAGCAGACGTCCACCTGGGCATTTGCCCGAACCTTCCAGCCATCTCCACCGTATCAATGATCTTTTGCCGCGGGGAGAACCTCTCAGTGGCAAGGATCCGCGCGAGAAGTTCCGCCGATTTTTTGTATTCCGGATTCTCGAGCACTTCTTTCAATGCTCCAATGAGCTTTTTCGTGTTGCTCAAGTCCATTTTATCGTAGATCAGTGCCACGCCGTGTCTCTTCGCGATCTGTGCATTGCGCATTTGGTCACCGAAAATCGGGACTACGACGAGCGGAACAGACTTTTGAGCACTTTCCATTAAGCTTCCCATTCCACCATGTGTCCAGAACATTGAGATTCGTTTGTCGGCTGAAAATAAGGAAATAAGGAACAAAAGATTTAATGTTATTTAAATTATATTATAGAAGCAGCCGACATTGAAAGGTTGCAAAGAGCTTTCCGTTTTTAGAAGTTCCTGCTAAAACTTAAAAACGAAAAACCCTTGTAACTCAAACACTAGAAGAAAGTTTGGCAGAAATTTGATAACTAACAAAATGATCAGCATTAACACGTTAAAGAGCATGAAAATTACTATACTTCATTAGTTGGTAACTTTTTGATAGCTACCCTTTCCGTGGAGATACGGACGGTTAAACAGTACACTGGCCAACTGGGCTCCCCTAATAATTTTCGCTAAAAACATACATATAAACGTGTGTATCTCTGCGAATAGGGAAGATATACAAAGGTTGTTAACAATTAAAATGTTTAGTGTAAATTGTACTACATTTTGTTTATTGACAGTTTTTCATTATATCTACCTAGAAACAAGTTACAGCAGCCGACACTTGACAGGCCTGAAATTTATTCTAACGTTTGTTTCTCGGTTGCTTTAAAGCTATTGAAAAATGTTAACTAGCAGAATATGAAACTTAAATTTTCTACATTTTGTTACAATTTATGATTATCTCCACCTAGAAAAAATTACAACAGCCGCCATTTCACGGGCTATAGTATAACATTTTCAAGCTCTCATATCTCGGTCGCTATTCAAAATTTCCAGCTGACACAATAAAAGATTTCTTACCCAAAAGATCATTCTGTGGCATCCACTTGACAATATGAACATTATCAAGATGGGCGGTCAACTTTGATTCCGTATCGTCGTATTTCCAGATGAATGTAACATCGGGGAACGCCGCAAACGCGTCTACAATCGATTTTTTGACGGCTTCAGGCATCGTAGTAGGTGAAGCTATAGATCCAAATGAAACGAGCACATTTTTCGATCGTTTGCTCAAAATTTCATCCCACTCCTTGCCAACTGGCTTGATTTCTGGCACTGAAATCCCGGCGATTTCTACGATATTTTGGGGAAGAGGTTTCGGGAAATCGAAGATCGGATCCGAGTTGACGAAGAACCATGTGATGTCGCTAACGAGATTCTGGAAATTTTTCACTAAAAACGTAAAGAAAAGAACAAAAACCTACCCAAATCTTTGGCGCCTTGCCCTTCTCATAATGCTCATCCAGCGCCTTCTGCGCAAAACTTTGAATCTTATTCTGAAACTGGTATGACCAATAAGTCATGTACAAGTTGTTCAGTCTAGATAGTATACTTCCACTATCATCTGTAAAAGTCTGCGAAGCTGGAACAAAAGACGGAAGAATTGGGGCTCCGGTAGCCATGAGTGTTCCCTCAAAGACACTTGTCGTATGGGCTCCCATCACATTTTTCAAGCCGATAACCTCGAAAAATGCGAGGCCCGAAAAATCGAAGAGCTCAGTAATTCCAATGTCGAACTTCTCATCCTTCATCTGCTGCACCAAAGCCTTATTGTCGATTAGGTCTGGAAGTTAAGATATTTTGCAAACTAGTGAAGTGTCGGCTGCTATTACTTTGTTGTAAAAGGAGATACTCAAAAATTGTTAACTAACAAAACGTGGGAAATTTTATGCTGAAAAGTTTGATAGTTGAGCATGTTTTGATATCTAAATTTTTAGTTAAGATACAACAACTAAAAGCGTGCCAAAAATGTTCTCAGAAAATTTCACTAAACTTCGAAATCTCAAATCATAGCTGTAAAAAGAGCTGCCCAACAACAAAATCCTACAACATTTTTTCCCCAAACTCACTTTTTGTGTTATGATAAGAAACTTGTCCAATCATATCAGTTGACCACATAATTCCTTGCTTTGAGTTTGCCGAGTGAGTCCACAAATTCGCGACAGCACCGCTTTTCATAGCATGTCCCATAATCTCATTAATAGCGTCGGCTGGAAATTTTTGTTTGGTTGTTTGTCTGTCTGCCCAAAGCTTGAAACTTACTAGTCGGCACCAGGACCACCTTGGCAAGTTCAGTTCCATTTTGAGGGATTGGCACGTCGACTGGCATTAGGAATGTCTGGAAATATAGATTTTTATATTGAAGGGGATTTTTTCGGCTTGATAATACTTGCTAATGTGAGAAGTAAGTTGTAGGCAGGCAGGCATGCCTACCTACCTAAAATAGAACAAAAATCGTACCACATCATGCCCGGCCTCCACGAGAATATCTGCCAGCTTGCCCATTGTCTGCATGTGACTGAACCCGAATTTCGGGACGCTCACTAGGATTTTGTAACATGAAGCTGCTGGTAGTACGAACAGGAGGAGAAATACCAAGACCCGCATTACCTGGAAAAATTTCAAAAGTTAATAACTCAAGTAGCATGTTCTTATTTTTATTACACGTTTTTCACAAAATTTTAATGTTAGAAACAGCCGAAAAAACTATTTAACAAAAAATTCACTACAACATATTTTCTAGTAATCACAAAATGTCCAAAACTGATAACAAATCTTCCTTATCAATTTTGATGACAAAAATCAAAAATTGAAAATTTGTTTTGTTTTTTGTTTCAGAAAATTTGACAAATCTATTCTAAAAAATACACGGAAATAAAATTCTCAACAGCAAGTACTTAGACGCAAAGTGCAAAAAGTTCAGAAATTTGATCAAAAATCTTGAGAAAAAGGGTGAGAATTTTTCAGAACTTTCAGCGGGTTTCCAAGGTAACGGGGAGCACAAAAAAGTTGGGGATAAAAATTAAAATAAGTAGGTTTTTAAGAAAAACATTGTGCAAAATAGGTACTACTAGGTTTTTGTACCTATTTGGTTTTGGGAATATTGAGAAATAAACAAAATTAAAATTTTTTTACCGGTTGTAACTTTGCAGGTTTTTTTTTTGGAGCTACAACAAATTTCAACTGAGAATATGCCGTTAATTTTATGTTCTTTGTTTTGTTACCGTTGAATTTTTATAATGAATGCAATTTTAAAAAGACAACCGATTGAGCAGAGCTGAAGAAAAGAGAGCCCCATATAAAATCGAGAAAAACAACTACATTTTTTGTAGGTCTGTATCTCAGTGGACAAAAAGTTATAAAAAAGTTGTCAACTAACGAAACGTAGGAAATTTCAAGCACTTTATTTTTATATGTGATTTGTTTTAAATATCTATATTTTTAAATAATTTAAAACGTTTTCAAACAAAGACGCAAAAAAAAGTTCGAAAAAGTTTTAACGGTCATATTTCAGTGGACAAAACGTATATAAAAAATTGTTAACTAACAACTAGGGAATTTTAAGTATTTAATTTTAATAGTTTACTGTTTTCAAATTTCTCAATTTTTAGGCTAAAGGAGCTCAAAAAACTTCTAACCGTCATATCTCTGCGGACAAAAAAAGATAATAAAAATATGATCTACCAAAATGTAGGCAATTTCCTGCTAAATACTTCGCTCGTTATTTTTTTTTCAAAATCTCAATATTCCGAAAAGATATAGCCAAAAAAAAAGACATTTAAAAAGTCTAAATCAACCAAAATTAGCGGTGAATTTGCAGGCAACATCACCATGAAAACGGATTAAAAAAGGTACCAATTGAGGAGTAGGGCACAAGGACATCAAATGTACCAAGAAACAAAAAATTGCCCTCCCCCACTCCCTTTTCCCGCCACTGATCACACCTGAGCGGGTGAGAGAGTGCGGGATAACGTGAGAGACGCAGACACCTACAACCTACACTCCTTTTCACACAACAGTTCATACATGTTTGCCCCTGCCAACCAAAAAGACCAAATCATAGAAACAAGAAGAACAGAGTCAAAAAGTAGGGGGAATTTCTTCATTCAACTGCAAAATTTTAGCGGTACAACTGACTGGCAACCAGGGATAAGATGAAAATGAAGGCGCTGAACTTCACGACAATCCGCACGACTTCGATAATTTGGTGGTGCTGGTCATTTTCGACGACTCGCATATGGAAGGTGCCGAGGAGAATGTTGTTGGACGAGTAGCAGCTGAAAAAAATGGTGGTTAAGAGGTCTCTGAGGGCCATTGCGGGCTTTAGCGGACCTTAACAAGTCTTAATGGGCTTATCGGGCGTTATCGGGCCTTAACGGACCTTAGCGGACTTTAGAATGCCCTAGTGAGCTTATTGGGCCTTAGCGGGCTTTAATGCGCCTTACCAGTTCGATAAGTCGGGCCAGCTTTCCAAGGCACATTGCCAGTTTTCCACGGGCCTAGGCTTTAGTGGACTTTAGCAAGCATTAGTCGGCCTATCGGGCTTTATCGGGCTTTATCGGACCTTAACGAGCATTAGCGGACCTTAGAAAGCCTTAGTGGGCTTATCGGGCCTTATTTGGCCATGAGGGCACTCACAAGTATTCATCATCGTCTTCCAGCGCGAACTTCCTAAACACCAAGTTGGTCTCTTCGTCAAAGTACGCCCGATCTTTGTACAACTCATGGATGTTCGTGTGCTGAACTGGTCCGAACTTCATACTGTACCAGTGGACGCCCGCGTTCAGATCGATAAGCTTCTGGCAGGACAACACCTGAGGATCGTTTTCGAGGACCAGCTGAAATAAAAAAAAATGGGAAAAAATTGAGTATAAGTTCATACCCGAACCCGCCTCACAACCGGAGGCAAAAGCCTTGGCAGAATATTTCCGAACACAAATTCGCCGCCGGGGAGGTAGTCGAGGGTTCTGATGTCACCCAGATCCTGAGACGAATTGACGATTCTGCTGATCTCCTCAGAGCCGGTGCATTCTTCGAAGCAAGGACGAGTTTCGAGAAAGATCTGATGGTTTCCGATTCTCTTCAGTTTTGTTCGCAGATCCAGCGGGAGCAGGGTCGAGGAGCACGGGATTTTGTCGTAGAGGCCCAGGTATCGGAGCTCAGGATTTAGAGCGGAGATACGGACGGATGGCTGGAAAAATAGAAAAAAAACGTCACCCGCTGACACCATTACAACTTCTTTACCTCAACATAGCACTTTATGGTCCTAGTTTGCTCTCCACGATCCGACGAGCAGTAACTGCACTTGCTCCATGGCCCGGCTTTAGTTTCGACTTTTAGATTTTCCTTCACAAATTTGGAATTTTTCAGGGTAACTTCTGCAGGGAGCGTCTCAACTCCAAGACTTCCGTTTAACTGAAAATTTTGGTTCTGATATTTGAGCACCTGTAAATTCTAACCGGAATGATTTTTTTCGTGTTTGAGACCTCCAAAAAGTACATATTGGAAATCACATTTCTCCCGTGTCGATTGATACATCTGTAGTGCCCCGTACTATTCGCATCGACATCCTTCAGCACCAGCTCATACCGATCCCCGATCTTAAACTCGGCTTCATCCTTCGACGTGAAGCGTCGGATCCGGTCGGAAATCGATTCAGAAGCGTCGAAATGCATACTGGACAGTGGGACAAACATTCGGCCCATCATCGCGTACTGCCAGTCGAATTTCCAGCGATTTTTGTCGGGCATTGAGAAGGAGGAGCGCAGGAATTTCTGAAAACCGTAACTATTTTCATTTTTGCACTGAAGGCCCACTAACGTCCACTAAAGGCCTGCTAAAGCCCGCTAACCCCTTCCACTCACCTGTTTGAAAAAGTCGACGACATAGTTTACAGTTCTTCCAACTGATCCAGCCGACGGCTTGTACGTTGAATCAATTTCCACACCGTCTTCCGGGGAGACACTATAAAATGTTTTTGTTGTAATAAATATTTCAAATTTTCAACCATTACCAAGTAAAGCAAGGCAGAATGACGTCAGCACCTCGGACAGCGTGCACAACCTGAAATAAGAATATTTTCAGAGAGCCCATTCAAAAACTGAATTGTCATGAAAATGCTTGAATGGGGAAGAAAACCCCAGCATTCTCCAATAATTTATTCGTGTATTCGATATACAAAGAATGAATATAAAACATCACTTTTTTTGCCAAAAAACCATTTTTTCACAGTTTTCCCTTACTTTTATTCTCTGCTCCTCTCCGATGTCTCGTTCAACTTTCTCCAGACATTCACGATATGCTTCAAATTCTTCTGACAGCTCGACATTTTTCTGTAAAAAATTACGGTTTTTTTTAAAGTTTTCAGACTACAAACTACAAATTAGAAATTCTTAATTGCGATTTGAAATTGGAATTTGCAAAATAGTAAAAAGTTTGTAATTTTTAGTCTATAGTTTGTAGTGTGCAGTGTGTAGTTTGTAGATTGCAGTTCCAAAAAACCACAATCAAAAATATTAGAGAAATGGAAATTATTTCAAGTTTTTGCTAATATTGCAGTTTGTAGTTTGTAGTTTATAGTTCACAGTTTATAGTTTATAGTTTGTACTTTGTAGTTTGTAGTCTGTAATCTGTGTTTACGCTATAGTTTCTAAGAAACTGTAGTATGTGGTTTGTAATTGCATTGTCCAAATTAAAAATTTCTGAAAAATTTGAAACTCAAAGTTTTTTCCAAATTTCAGATCCGCACGCCGCGAAAAATTATAGTTTTCCTGATAAGTCAACTGGGAAATGTTTTTTTTTGATTTTGTATGTTGATAACTTTTCCATAAACTCCCGTGTATAGCAAAAAAATCCCCCAAATATTTACCGCAATTGCCAAATAAGTGTACAGTAGTGATATTTGTACGACGGAACCAAATAGCCACATAGTTTATTTTTGCTTCTTTTGATAATTTGTGTAGAAAAGAGAATTTGAAAGTAAAAATGGAAATTGAAAGCTTGGGAATGTTCATTTTTCCTCTCACAAACACGTTCGGGAGAACACGTATCGATAAGTTGTTGGCAAAACTTTATTTTTGGTTTAAAAATTAGAATTTTCAAAAAAAAAAGCCTATACTTTAAGCTATAAGCTTTGCTATAATGCGCCCGCTGCTTTGTAATAAACTTGCAAAATGTAGTTTGCTCTAAGAAGCATGTTAAGTGTCGGCTGCTGTTTTAGGAAACCACATTTTGTTCGCTGCCACTCGTCAAGGTTGGTGAACTGTCGGCTGTCATTTTATGGCCCACAATGTGTTGGCTGCCACTTGCGAAGGCCTGTGAACTGTCGGCTGTCCTTTTATGGTCCGCAATGCTTTGGCTGCCACTTGCGAAGGCAATTTGCCGGCTACAACTGTAAACGATTAGTTGCTTTGTTTTCATTACTTTTTTGTATGTAGGTTTGTTTTTCTGCCAAAAAAAAACGAAACATAATCTGATAACATAAGCACACATTGATATTTTTAGAAATTACTTTTTTTCAACTTTTTGTGTAAGTTTTCAAATTAATATTCACATTTTTAGTTAAAGCCTTCCGCTACAATTTTTTTTTATTTATCGCCCTCTTCACAGATCTCCGCAACATTTATTTCTATATGTACAAGCATTTTTTATGATTGTCTTCGACTGTCTTTCACCTCCTCTATTTCTTTTCCTCCTTCTCGACAAGCTTTTCTCAACTTTTCCGGTTTATTTTCAGCGTCACGTTTTTCTTATGACAGTCTCCTATAACTCCGACGTCTCGTCGGTATCCTCTACTAATTTTCTGCGGCTTTTGCTCAGATGGAAGGGTGAGTTGCTCTAGATTTCAGAAGTTAAAACTTTTCTTCAGGGTCAATCTGGAAAAGTGTGTCGTCGGAGCTAATGATGTGGTGTTTCAGTTATTTTTTAATTGCACTACTCTACCATAAAGTCTTGTTTCCGAATGACTATTATGAGTGAGTTGACTTTCTGTAAAATTGATTTTTCTCACAAAAAAGTATCTGAAATAAAATTTTCTACAAGTTGTCAGTTTCCAACTTGTTGATACATTTTTTCTCCGCGGAGATACACGGGAACACAGCTCAAAATTCCAGCTCCTTCAATGACGTGGCATTTTACTGTGGGAAGGAGCTTCACAACTACATTCCTCTTACTTTTATGCTAGCTTTCTTTGTCTCAATCATTGTGGAGAGATGGAGGACCACGTTCACCAATATGGGATGGATTGAGAGGTAAGGTGGGCCCGCGAGGTGTAAATTGCTTTTTTGTTAACCCGTCATACGTCGGTCGCTGCGCGGCACCTTGTGTCGCTTGCATGTTTACAGCTATTTTGGAGGCATGTGATATGTCGGCTGCTTTATTTTTTGTGCTATAAAATGTTGCCTTCTTTTTTCTAGCCCCACAAAGTGCCGGCTGCCATTTTAACAACCCTTTATGTCGGTCGCATGATAAAAACTATTTTAGTGATTTAAAACGTCCCAGTCCTTTATAATCAGCCCGTAAAATGCTGGCTGCATTCTCTAGAACCCATATTCTGTCGGTTGCAAGTCGCCTCATTTTTCAGTTGCCCGTAACCTGCCGGTTGCTCAATCTAAAGATAATTTCAGCTCTGCTCTCACAGTCAATGCAATAATTGTTTCAAAATGCGACGAGGCTCGTCTGATCAGACGAAATATCATCCGATATCTGGTACTGGCCCAGGTAATCCTGAATCTTCAGCTGCAATAAAACCCTCAGCTGTTCAGATATTAACATTCCGCGACATTTCGATCAGAGTTCGTCGCCGCTTCCCGAACATCGACTCAATCAAGAAAGCCGGATTCCTGACTGACAACGAAGAGGAATTGCTGGAAGGCATCGATCTGGCCTATAACAAGTACTGGGTACCTATCAACTGGGCAATCTCACTGTCGAATCAGGCAAACTCCAAGGGCTATGTGATAAGTGCTCCAGGGATGGTGAGCTTGATTCAGGAGATTAAGACCTTCCGGAATGGCTTGGCAACCATCTGTAACTTTGACTGGTGCCCGATTCCAATTGCCTACCCGCAGGTGGTCTTCTTCGCTGTTCGAATCTATTTTCTCTTCTGCCTGATCACGAGACAATATATTAGAGTGCCGGTAAACTCGTGATACAACAAAAAATTCAGCCATACTTTATTTTCCAGAACAAGGAACTCGAGCCCGTACAGATGTTCATCAGACCGTTCATTACGATAATTGAATTCATCTGTATTGTCGGGTGGATGAAGGTGGCGGAGGCGTTGCTCAATCCATTAGGCGAGGACGATGATGATTTTGAGAGCAACTTTTTGATTGATAAGAACATTTTTGTAAGACTTTGAATTTGTTATTGAAAAGTTGAGGGAAAAGAGCTGGAATAAAAACAATTTTCACAAAAGTAGAGTCACTATGAGCAAAGTTATACTTGCCTTATAGAAGTTTGAGACAATCAAGGCAGTAGCGGGGTAGTCACGTTGCGGTTGCGTCACGGTCAATAAATGATCTTGAAGAGTGAAAGTTTCAGAGAATTCTAGCAATTATGGACGACGTTATGCTCTCTTAAAGTTTTAGGTAAGCGGTGCGGTCGCGTCGCAGTTATATACATATATGGAACTGTTAAACACTACGTTCCAACCAAACTGGGAATTTTTTAAAGGTTTTGAGCATTTTTAACAAAGTTATGTAGATTTTAAGAGTTAGGCTGCGTCGCGGCCAATAAAAAAATAAAATTTTGGAACTAACTCTCTAGGCGAAAAAGATTCACATCGCAAATTTGGAAACATTCGAATTTTAGACCGGTATGCGGATTGTGGACCAATTTGACGAAGCACCGCCGCTCTTCGAGGACACATTCTCCGATCCGGGAGCAATGCCAATTTACTCAGAAGAAAGTCAGAAGAATTATCAGAATGGAGCACTAGTGGGGTCGGTGTCGAATGTAACGTAAGTTGAGGAACAGGGAAATGTCGGCTGCTTCAATAACAGCCTGTGAACTGTCGGCTGCTACCTATTATTTCAATTTCCAGCCTTGCCCAATTCGACGAGAACATTACCATGGTCCCAGTGGCTCCAAGACTCTCAATCGGGGATATCAATGGTAACCTGAGCCCCCGAAGTTGAACCTAATCCAGTTAAATTTCCAGCTCACGACCGTTCGTCAATTCGTCGCCGCTTCAAGTCGGGCTCTTCGCAGAATTGCTCAAGAGCAAACAGTTTCCGGGAGCACCCCAAAGTGTAAGAAATTCAATTTTTATAGTTTTGTAAAAAAAATCAATCAATTTCCTCAGACTACGCCAACCTTCAGATGGAGAGAGCAATGATGCATATGAGCTGGATTATGAGACAGTTATTAAAAGTGTGAGCCATTTTTTAATTAGTTTGGGTTAATAGGGGCAGGTGGCAAAGAATATAATTTCCAGGTTGACGACCTCGTAGCTTCATCGCCCACAAAACCTGGAAAGTTTTTCACAAGCCTCACGAAAGTCGACGAAAATGATGAGGATATTCCGGTAAGCCTGATTTTTGCAAAAAAATCGTTAGGTTTAAACAATACATTTAAAAATTATAGATCAAAGTATATGACGACTTGAGCTATAGAGCCAATTAAAAAACACCAAAAATCTTAAAATTTGGCAGAGTTACAACTGTGCATAAAGTACACTTTTTCTTAAAATCTTCGAAAAGTTTGAAAAATTTCCCGATCACAAAAGCTGCTAGGTTACTGAAGGTCAAAACGGTACACTCAAATTGTATTGTACATTAGAATTGGTGTTATGTGAACAAACTGAAAAAAGTGTAAAAGTTTTAAAAATGAGCGGAACTACAGATTTTTCAGAACTGAACAAAGTTTTTTTTTAGAAAATTGGTAAAAATAGAACTACCACAAAATTTGTTGTACTTTAGATTACTTTAGGATTTGAGAATTATAAAGTTTTAAAATTATAAAGTAATTTATAAATTATAAAGTTATAAAGTTAAAAGTACATTAAAAATTTGGGCTTTATAACAACTTAAAAAACAGCTAAACGATATATTTTTTAATTGTTTGACTCCCACAGCTAAGACTGATGTATTACTGTACATTTAAATGATTAATTGACCAAATTGTAGGTCAACAAAAATAAATATTTATATTACATAATACCGTTTAGAATGTTTCAAAATCTTCAAAATGAGTAGAGTTACAGCGGCTTCAAACTGATTGTTTTCCTGATTTAAAAAAAATTAATATCCCATACTAACTAATTTCGTCGACTGTCAATAATTTTGCAGGCCACCGCAAAAACATCAGTCGTATCCCGAGTCTGAGCACATCCCATCCATCAGCACAATTTTTTTAATACTCAGTATTAAATTAAGATATCTATTACCCAAAAAACATATAATCAATCAATGTATATTATTATTATAATAAAGAGGTTGACTTTGTTTACAACACGATTAACGACCCCCTCCCCCGAGCTCATCCCTGAAATTTTTGGTGCATTGTTCCCGTCTGCCTTTACCGATGGGTTGATTGATCGGTGACAGCTAACTACATTGGAAATGAGTAGATCAAACGGGCCACCGCCATCATCCCCCAAAATGTCTTCATTTCACATTCGCGCGCGCGCATTGAACCCTCTTATTAAGGGGGTTATGATATGATCCCCTCCATCTCATGGATGCGCACAAGGAAGGTCAATTAAGTGACGAGCCGCATGTCAAAAAGTGTTGAATTAGTTATCAGCGATTTTTTTTTGAAAATTTGAACATGCAGATACAAAATATTCAAAAATGATGTCCCCTCAAAATTTGACATACTCAAAATGGTATTCAAATCGATTCTGAACCTCATTTCAATGCGATCTGCAAGATCATTTTCGTGTCAAAAATTTGGAAGAATTGACACATGTTATGGTGTATGCCGGCGCCGAATTAGTGTGTCAAAATCGAAAATTCCATATTCAAATCAATCATTGGTGGGTGAAGGTCGTCCTTCCTCAAAAATGCAATGAATTGTTTCAAATAACAGGATTTAGGCTTGAATTTACAAATAGGCTAAAGATTAGGCTGAGGTTTAGGCTTAGGCTTATGCTTCAATTTTCATTTAGACCCCCAAGCCTCCCCCGTGCCCTTCTAAATGCCCTAGAAGATGCGCGCGCGCGGACGGGATGCCGCGAAACGATCCACTTCTGTGATTTATTGTGGTAAAGTGTTTACACAACAACGACGAAAGTGTACATTGAGTTGATTTATATTTCGTTTCATTCAAATTACGGGAAGATGAAGTACGAATGAATTGGTGGAAGAAGAGCGATGAACTTTTGTGAAGTTCCGGTAAATTTAGGTTAAAAAGTACCGCTCGGGAAGTTTTCAGTAACCTTGAAGGGTATCGAAGCCAGGAATATAAAATCTAAAGGTGCTAAACCTTACAGGATGCTATTCATTAAAAGTTATAACTTTTTTCACAATACTTAGTATCCCACAATATCCTTATAGTACCCTTACAGTTTCATTACGGAACCTCTAAAGTACCCCTACAATACCCTTACGGTACTATACCATACCTTTTCAATACTTGGTACCTTTAATTAACTTACGGTACACTTATATATATATATATATATATTGTCCCTACCGATACAGTATCTGCCACGTACCGGCAGAGCTACTGTAGGGCAACTTCTGAAAAAAAAATTGGAAAAAGTTTAACCATTTATTTGATTGAAAAAATCACAGAAAACTAATATTCAGCTCATGTTCTAGATACCGGTATCAAGAGAAAATTATCAAAAACTTGGAGGGGAGCAATATACAAAATTGAGCACAATTTGGGAATAAAATGGGAACCCGTCAACGGTGGGAAAATGTGTGATGATGGGAATGATGGCACCCGGGATTTCAGGAGGTTGAAGGTAAGGAAGAACTTCTGTGGTAGACTAGAAGATCCGGAGCAGCAGGAGAGCCGGCAGTAGGAGCACATATCGGAGCCGTCCAGATGATGAGTACAGAGATTCTACTGAAAATTTGAATTTTTAAAATTTGGTAGTTGAAAAAATTTAAAAAAAAACGAAAAAAAAACGACCCACCATCTCCAATCTCATGAATCTCAAAATCGACAACTTCCGCTGGAACCTGCTCGTATTCATCCTTCTTATTCCCCTGATACAACGTAACCCGCTCGCCACGTGTAATCTCCGGCCATGTGTTATCAATAGGCATCACTTTCTCGTAAAACTGCTCCCACAGCTTTTCCGCCGAGCTGTCCATCTCGACGACCGGCGGAATGGTCTTCGGGGTGCTTGTGGAAGTACTCGTTGTGGTGGTAGTAGTGGTCTTCTTGTGATGGTGGCGGTGATGGTGTGGTCCGATGTCTCCATTACGGTCAGTTATGTGGATTACCATTTTCAGATTGTGGGACGCACAAAGACCGCCTTGCTCGTTGTAGAGACCCTTTCGGGAGCCGGTTGAGGTAGCTGGAAAACTTTTTTTATTTGTTTGAGCTGATGTATTTCGGCAGGCAAGAGAGATATTAAAAAGTTGTCAACTAACAAAATATAGAAAGTTTAATGCTGAATATTTTCTTAGTTGTCAACTTTTGTATATCTCTATTTTTAAAGAGATAGGGAAGTTTTTAGAAATCCTTGTTTTTTTCTTGTTAAAAATTCGTTGCCCCCTCGGCAAAAACTACAGTGACTCACTCAGCACAAAAGTAAATTATCAAAAATAGGAAATTTCATGCTCAATATTTTGTAAGTTGGCAATTTTTTGATAAATCAATTTTTTGAAAAGCTATAGGAGTTTTAAGGTAGCCTAGATTTTTTTCCTGAAAATTCTTGCTCTTCCTTGGTATAGCTTTTAAAACTACAATTTTTATTGGAAATCAAAGTTTCAATTCAAAAAATGTTTAAGATGTGTTTAAATTTCTCAAAATTAATATTTTGTTCCAAAAACTTAAAAAAAATTTTTTTTTGCGAAATGTTCAAAATTAAAAATTCCATAAACTCACAAATAAAATAATAAGTGACTCCAGGCCGATAATCCAGTCCCGACGGATTCGGGCTCATAAGCCTAAACGCCACTTTAAGCTTCTCCTCCTGATACGGCTGTGTACATCTTCCCAGTTCCTTTGCCTTCGACCTCCGTTCACAGTTCTCATATTCCTCTTCAGTCACTCTATAGATAATCGATTGCTCAGTGAGCTCATCAGAGTTTTCATCGAAAAACGGGCAAACTATGTCAAGGGTGTCTCCAATTGCAGCATATCGTTCCACTCTGCAAAATTTATTTTTTCGATTTTTTACCCTTGTTTTTTGAAAATCCGAACACTTCCGCCACCCGGAGAAAAAAGAGAAAAAACCCGAACATGCCATTACAAAAACGCGTAACCCTCTCACGGAACATAAAACTTTGGCCACCACTCGGACGCCAGACCAGAAAATGCAAAAGTTTTGTCGCCGCCGACAAATTACCCATTAGATGTCGGGATGAACAAAGCCTTTGAGGTATTTTTTTGAAAAAATAAACTAAATGCGGTAAACATTTCAAGGCTAAATTTGGGCTAAGCCATAGGCTTAGGTTTAGGTTTAGAAGTAGGGGTAGGCTTAGGCTTAGTCTTAGGCTTAGGAGCAGGCTCAGGTTTAGGCGTAGACTTAGACTTAGCCATAATATAGGCCTTAAGCGAAACAAAAGCTCAAACTGAGACCGATTGTAGGGCTCACTTAGAAATAGGGTCAGGCTTCATTTAAGAACAAGGCTCGAAATAAGGCTATGATTTACGGCAAAATTTTTTTTTGGCTTCGGATAAGGTCGGTCTTGGCTGGCATGCCTAGGCTCCTCCAATTTCAAAAATCTTCCGCCTCATTTGCCGTCCACATGACCGTTACGTAACTGCCAACAGTCTGCCACTAAGACCTCCCCCTCCCAATATTTGGATGTCCAAAACAGAAACAGTTAGCTGTCCAATTTGGTAATAGAGCTTCCTAATTGTTGTGTGCTCTTTCCCCACCCATCACGAAATTGTGATGAGCATGTGGGTGATGAAGAACAAGGGCTTCCTTCCTGAACAGCAGTTAGCTCCCGAATGAGTAAGGGGGGTCTCTAGAGATTAGCCCCCCCCCCCCCCACTCCTGCCTCTCGATTGATCGGCATTCATCAAAGACACCTGTGTCGGGCGGCAAGGGGCATGTTAATTATGTGCCCGTTTTGTAGATATTGGGGAAAAAGGAATGGACCGTTTTATTGGGTGCAATATGCTGAGAGAAAGACAATTTACATATTCGTTCCCCAGAATAGGGCACACATTTTATTGGGAATAGTTTGATGGGGTACTCAGAATTTCCATTTTCAGGATATTAACACCATTTACTGCCTAATTTCCGTCCAGTGTCCTATTTTGCCCCACCTAATACTTCCGGTGTTCCCCCGAAAAATATTTGCATAATAAAGGCACACCTTATCTCTTCCAAGACCCTTACTAATTTCAAAACATCTCACTAGACACCTGCAGCTACATGAGGTCAGCAGCTGGTCTCGAGTTATGTAACTGACCCTCCGGGAGCCCTGGTGCTCCGTGAGGCTAAGCTCTTGAGCCAGAAAGAAATTTGTGATGGAGAAACAGTATCGGTTTCGATGACCTGCGACATTAGACAAATAAGGAAAGCTCTCTCTCGTGTTTTGGGTATCCTACTAGCGAAAACATCTAGCTTCATCTCAAGTGCCCCACTCCGTAAATAGTTACTATTGCCCCCTCCAAATGTTTGGACACATAAGGAGTACCCAATTATTGGAACCACTTTGCACACTTGAGCATTTGCTGTCGGAGCTAATTTGACTAATCAACTGCCAATTGCGCGGTGGAATTTGTTACCGCAAATGTGGGTAGACTTAGCACCTTGTGCGGGGGATTAGCTCTCCTTTTGTTTGCCGATTGCAGAATAAAAATGTTGTGTCATAATTTGGATAGTGTTGGTTTACAGAAAGGTGTTGTGTCATTGGTTATTGTGGTATTTGGTAGGGGGTTGAGAGCTACTGTGGAGGTCAAAAGTTAACAAACATTTTGGCAAATGGTTGAAAACTACCTACAGAGAATCTTAAAATTCCCATAAATCACTAGAAATAAGTTTTATAAGTCTGGCTAAATTTTTGCCCGTTGACTTATTTTTGATAGGTTTACTGACAAATGAAATAGGGCCGTTCAAAAGTTTATACCACTACCATGGAGCTTAAAACTTATGTAACTGCCCTAGAAAATGAAATATCAAACTGTATGAAATTTGCCACATTTCGTTGGTCGAAAACTTTTTGACAGCTTCACTAGAAAAGGAGATATGAACGTATTTATAATTTTTATAAATACATTACATATTGTGTACCCAACTAGGTCATTTAAAACTCCTGCTCACCTAAAAACTGAAATTTTAAATAATTGTTTACTAACAAAAAAAAACTACGCCAAATTTGCTTTCTCCCAGTTAACATTTTTTTTGTTGATACCCTCATTAAAATACTTTTTTTTGGAAACTACTGAAAATTTCCTTGAAACTGGAAAATAGTCAACTAACAATGTACAAAACCAATAGTGTTCTATATTTAGTAATCCGTACCCCCTGTAATTGCCCATGTGCAAAGACCTGCTAAGTTTCACCCACACACCGCCATATCTTGATGCCATAAAAATGTACACGGGTTGTGGCGGCGGCGGTTCTTGTTTTGTATATTACCTGGAGCCATAAAATCTGGTCTCTCTCTCTCTCTTTGGATCATATCCGATTGTAAAATTCTAGTATTAACAACATCTATATTGAGACAATTATCGGCATGTTCTCAAGGTCTTTTTTTCCAATTCTACGATGCACCATGTCCCAGTACCCGTCTCTGTGGTCCCCGGAAATTTAAAGTCGTTTGAAAATGAATATGTAAACGTTCGAATTTCAAAACTTTGTCCATGTATATATATTCCATTTCCAAAAGTCCGAGGTCTCTAATTTCACTTGTGTCCACTCCCCCACTCCCCCATTATTTCATTCAAACTAATTGCTCCATTTTGATGCTCCGCACTTCTTTCCAACCTGTTCCTCAAAGGCATAAATTTCACCGGGAAGAGAAAGATATCAGAGAGGTACAACAGGAGATAAGACTCATAAATCAGGCAGCGTGTACTACTACAAGACTATGTCCCCCCCACTTATTACACTAAGGAGGTCCACAACATGTCATCATATCATCATGATGTGGAGCCCCCCAAGAGAGCCCCGCCAAGCTTCAAGATTTCATTTTGATACATTCACTTCCCATATGGCCCTAGAAGATGCCTATCAGATTGACAGTATTGGTTGTTCAAGAACATCTGCCCCCGCGGGACAGGGATAGAATATATTAGGGATTTGAGACTAAGAGGGGTGTGGAGGAGGTCGACGTGTGTGACAAACATGTGGAATCTATCAAGCCAGGATATTTATGAAGAAAAACAACGAGGGAGAGCTCATAAAAAAAACAAAAAGTGATGCTTGGAGGAGCACACCTGCAATCTGTTTCAGAAACACTGTTTTTTAGGAACTAGGTTATGGTGCATCGAAGAATGAAAACTAGAGCTGGAGGTACATGGTGCATCGAAACATATAGGGTATAGGGTTCTAGCGCCCCAAGCTTATTGGGGTCAAGGTGCATCGAGTAATGGGGACCTGGTTTTCCATAGCTATGGGGCCATGATGATCCAAGCTTATGAAGTTATGGTGCATCGGGCTTTGGAAAACTTGAGCTCTGAGATCCTAGTGAATTGAGCCTTAAGTTTTAAGATTTTGTGGCCCAAGCTTATAAAATTATGGTGCATCAAGACGTTATGTTCAGGATCCTGGTACATGGAGCTATGGTCTTTAAGGTCATGGTGCATCGAGGTAAGGTAATAGCTCACAAATCTACGGTTCCTATTAAAAATGAGAGCCCCCGATTTCTTAATCCTAAAAAGAGTATGCCCATCTGTTCCCAGATTAATTTTTGATACTCTATAACCTCCTCCCCGCCGCTCAATATTTGCTCAGTATGCACCCAGATAATTAGTAACATCGTTTGGTTTCGGCTTACTATGCCATGTACGGCTTCTTCTTTGGGACCCTGAGGGACTCCCGGCGGGGGCTTGTAGGTAAATATTGTAAACATAAATGTGTGGAGTGATTGGCGGAAGGCTTTTGATCTACTGGGAGGAAAGATAAAGTCAACTTACAGGGGATTTGTAGAGTTCCAGTAGATTTGCGGTAACCGTTTGGCGGAACAATGGACGGTGGTGAGGATGAACAGTAAAATTGTTTGAATTTTGATGGGTGGGTGCATTTTGTGCTGGAAATTTGAAATTGAGAGATTTGCTCTAATTGACGAACATAATAATAATAATTTATTACGTTCTTGAAAAAGCGTGAAAAATAAGAAAGATGATACATATTATGAATAGGAATTGGCAAAAATGGGAACAAATTAATTCAAACAGTGATATTTCCTGGAGTGTTCAAAATATCAAAAAGTTTCCAACTAACAAAAGTATCTACATAAAATTTACTACAATTTATTAAATGATAATATTTTGATACCTCTTACACCCGCAGAGTTGAGATACAAAAATAGGTAGACGCAGACAAACTTCACCTGTCTACTCTGTTTTAAATTCCCATAGTTCATTGGAAGGCAGAGGTATCAAAATGTTTTGTTGCAACAAAATATAGAAAATTTTATAGTAATTATTTTGTTAGTTGACAAATTTTTAATATTTCCAAAAATCGCGGAGATATGAATGTTTGAAGTTAAAAGGGTGAAAAAAAAAGAAAATTGAGGGTTTTTGAAATAAGTTTTTTTGTTTTTTAACGTATTGTTTTAACATGTATACTTGAAAACCAGATATTTAAACAAACATTTTGACAAACGCACCAAATTTAAAAATGAAAAAATTTTATACTTTTTTTTTTGAAATTTTGGAATTTTTTTTTCAAAAATCGAAATGTATTTAAAATTTGAAATTGTTAAAAATACTGTCAGAAATTATATTTCGAATTCAAGTGGTACAAAATGCCGCAAAAAAGAGGTCAAAAGAGGTCATTTAGGCCCCTTGAGAGAGGTTGAAGTGGGAGAGGCGAATTTTTTCAAAAACAAATATACAACAAAATTATAATTTAGCAGGAAGTTTAAGTAGATAGTAAAATGAAAAAGAATTAAATTTCAAGTGAAAAAAAATTAATTGAAAATTTTGGAAAAAAAAATTGAAAAAAAGGAAAAAAATTCAATAGGAAGAGGCGGGGACCAAATTTAAACAAAAAAAAACCATTTTCAAATTCAAAATTCTAAAAATAAAATAATTTATCCTCAAATCCTACCGCAACATTGCAAATCTTGTCTCTCTCTCTCTCTTTTGACATACACACGGAACAAGTGGCCTCTCTCCCCATCCCAACAGCCCGGTGCCCCACAGACTCCTCCCCCCGGTGATCCGCCTCTGGGGGTGTCTACCCCGGAGGCTGTCAGGAGAGTGGGGGATTTGCAAATTAATAAGGTACTGTTTTCTAGAGAGGTTCAAGAGAGCTCAATTGGCTCCGAGAGGGGTATTGGAATAAATTATTTTGGAATTTTTGGAAGCCCTGGGTCAAATGGGTAATTTGTAAATTGCCTTTTTTCAAAAAAAATTTTTTTTTAATGAATTACTTGACAATTATAATATTGTTTGTTGTGTAGTTTGTAGATTGTAGGGTAAAACATAGAACTTAAAAGATGTAGTTGGTTTTTGGTATAGAAAAAATAAAAAAAATTAAAATCAAAACTCTGAAAAAATTTGAAAATTTTATTTCATTCTGAAAGGTGTTCCAACTGTAATTGTAAATTGTAGTTTATAGTTTGTAGTTTGTAGTTTGTGGTTTGTAGTTCGAAATCAGTATTTTTGAAAAGAGTTTTTTTTTTCGAATTATAGAAACTTTTAGTAGGTATCCTGGAAATGTTAACTTTAAAGTTCTTTCCAGGCTGTGGTTTTGTAGTTTGTAGTTTGTAGTTTGCAAAAATAAAATACCTCCAAACTTCATCAAAAATACCAAGAGGTTTTCAAAAATTTCAGAAATTTGGAATAATTGAAAAAAAAGTATTTTCAGAAATTATTTAAGCAAAAACATTATGCCCGCTAAATTAAAAACACAACTTTTTTTGAAATTTGAAATTTTAATACTAAAAAATTATTTCAAACTTTAAAATAGAAAAAGAAACCCACTTGCACCATTTCATGAGGGACTTTTAAAAAATTTCAAGATTAAAAATCTCGAAACCATGACACTTAATACCATAAAAATCAGTAAAATATGACAGGAAAATGGGAATTATGTGGCAAATGAAGCACAGCACACACAGGTTTGTAAAGTGATAAATCAAGCGTCGAAAGGGATGTATGTGTGGTGGGGGAGGGCACCAGAAAATAATGGGCTTTGTGGTTGAGGTGGTGGTGCGGGAGAAATGACGGTAGTGATTCATGATAGAACCCCGTGTCCGGAAAAAAAAGATGCAAATTGTACATTTTGAAACTAGAAATTCATAAATTTTGGGCTACGAACTTCTTTTTTTTTGGTGGAGCTGCAAAGAGTAGGGGAATCCTTCTAAAACCTAATTTAATTTTGAAACTAGGAGAGATACACAGTTTGAAATATGTTATCTGAACGAAAAACATTTGTAAAATTTCCTGGTCAATTTTCAAAAAAGCCCAATAAATATTCATTGAGATATTGAACTTAGAAATTTGGAATTTTTACTCAAAAATTGTAATTTTATGATTAAAAAAAAATTAGATATTGCTACAAAGTTTCATGTTGGTTGTTTATCGAAAATTTTAAAAATTTTAAAATGTTGAATTTAATTGTTAAAAATAATTTTTGTTTGGTTTTTAATAAAACTGTAAACTACAAACTTCAATATTAGGAAAAATCTGAAATTATTAACAATTTTTCCAATATTTTTGGTTGTAATTGTAAAGAACTGCAACCTACAAACTACAAAATACAAACTACAAATTTCCCCCAAAAACATACACAAATTCGGAAAGTTTAGTTAAAAAATCGTGAAATTAAGGAAAATTTGGAAGTTCCTCAAAACCCTGATTTTTCAATACTTTGCCCACAAAAAAGGACAAAAAACTTACAGTATCCCACGTTCTTTTTTTTTTTTTTAATGTTGCACACGTCTATGGGAACGTACGAATGTATGTCTACTTTTTTTAAAAAGTTTTCTGCGTCTCCCTCTACTTTTTGTACTTTTTCCCAAAGCATAGAAAGTTGAGAAGCCAAGAGATTTTTCATCCACATCTAATTAATAAAAGTACACATGGAATATGAGAGGTTAGTACTAGTAGTAGTCGTCGTACTAGATATGTTTTGAATAATGAAAATGCATGAAAGCTAGCAAAACCACTGAGAGATATTAACGGGAGGAAAATTTGAAAAATGAAAGAAAAAAAGTTGGGAGAAATTATTGAGGTGATGAGCGGGAAAGAGAAGGAAAAATTAATGGAGTTATACAATTTTGAAGTTGGAAATTTAGAATTATAGAATTTCGAGCCCAGCCATTTTCGAAAGAAATTTTTGAAATTTGAACTTCCCGCCCAAGTTCTTTTGTAAAATTACATTTTTGAAAGTGGAACCAATTTATTCAGAAAATATTTAAAAGTACAAAGTATTTTCAAACTTTTTCAAAAATTCCAATTTCGATGAAATTTTAAACATTGTAAACGAAACACTTTATCCTCCAAAAATGACAAAAGGCTTTTTTTCAAAAATAAATCAAAAAAGTGTGGTTTTCCCGAAAAAAAAGGAAAAATCAGAACCAAATGTTTTAGGCGAACAATAAGGAGGAGAAGGGTGCGGCGTTGGCTCGTAAAAAAACTGGGGAATAAAATAGTCATTTGCACGGGGGAAGAGTTTTAGGCTTTTTAGGCCATCAATTTGAAAAGCTAAACATTTGAAAAGTTAGACCAAAATTCGGAAAAAAAAGTTAGACCAAAATTCGTTTTTCTTTTGTGGTAATTCGGCATTTGGGACTAGTGTGAGCTATTTAAAGTAAAATCCTCATTTTCCGAACTCCACCTTCAAATATTAAGGTCAAATATTGGAAAAATAAGCCATAATTTGGAAAGTTAGGCCTCCTTTTTGAAAAGTTAGGATTCAATTTTCCAAAACAAATTCAAATGCTAATTATTTCAAAAATTTGGAAAGTTGGTAAGTTAGGCAAAAATTTGCAAAACCAAAAGTCCATACAAACACTGTGAATAATGTGGAAAATGTGGGAATGATTGCAGAGTGAGAAACCATGGACTGTTTGGACACGGATTATGACCGAGTTCCACCCTCCGTGTTCTCCTGCAGGGAGGTTTATCAAAATGGGTGGCAACAACTATGTTTTCCCGCAATGAATTAGGGTGTACTGATGCTTGGGAAGAAAAATAATCGGATTTTATTATGTTAGTTGATTGATTAATGAAATTATATGCCCGGTCACTTGAAATTTTTTTTTGTAATTCAAGAAATTCAATTAATAATACCGGCGGGGTGGTCATGTTTCCAGTTGACTAGTTTTAGTCTCAGCTGCTGTTTTTTTTCTAATTTGGTGGAACTTCATAGTTTTTTGTGTAGTTTGTAGTCTGTAGTAAAGTTTAGATACTTTAGGACTACCGAAATTTTTATATGTACACTCAAAATAAAAATAAAAACTGCGTGGCGTGTACTGCAGAAAACCTAATATTTAGGCCCCGCCTTTTTCTCGTCCACTCACGGAGAAAAGGCAAAAATTTGGGGCCCAACCAATATCAGGCCGCCGACATCCTACGGGTTCCGCGCGCCGCTATGTTTAACTCGCTGTGGGCGTAACGAGCTGTCTCCGCCCGCTGCGAGTTAAACATAGCGGCGCGCGGAACCCGTGAGATGTCGGCGACCTGATATTGGTTGGGCCCCGAATTTTGCCTTTTCCCCGTGAGTGGACGATAAAAAGGCGGGGCCTAAATATGAGGTTTTCTGCAGTACACGCCACGCAGTTTTCTTATTTTGAGTGTATTGCTGAAATTAATTTAAAAAAAAAATGGTTCAAAACGAATTTAAATTTTCAAGTTTGTACTGAATTTTACAAATTTTGTATATGTTCTTGGAAAGTTTGTAGTTTGTATATAGGATTACTATAAAACATCGAAGTTAAAAAGAAAATATTATTACAATTCAGGCAGAAAAAGAAGTACAAACTATAAACTACAAACTACAAACTACAGATTACCATTATGAAAACCCAATAGACATGAAAACTTTAAATCCCACTACAAACTACAAACTAGAAATTAAGTATGATGTTGGCCCAGACTGCAAGCTACACAATTTATACGAAAAACTGAAATTTTTGGCAAATAGGTGTTACAGTACATGGTAGGGCAATTATCATATCCACGTGGCAATTGAGTTATTCTAGCCAATAATTATGTCGACGTCATCAGGCAGGCAGGTGCAACTGTAGAACACCCATCTTGATAAGAAAAACAATTTGCAGACGGGCGGTTCCGTTTCCAGCAGCAGCACCTGTCTTTCGAGAAAAACTAAACAATTTGTATAGGTATATCCTTTTGCGGGGCCACCTGCTGTACCTTTAAATCGTAATCTGACGCCTCGGGCTTTTGACACGATAATTGGCACGTTTTGAGTATGTGTGTTCCCGTTTCGAAAATGATAAATGGGCCACTTTGTGTGAAGACGAGAGGAGTAATAGATACTTAGCCGTTTCGGGAAATTGAGGCACAACCTCTAAAACACCTGGGGAGGTTTTTTATTTACGGCCGACAAAAGACAGGCTCACGGAGCTATCGTAGGGATACAGTGAGGGTGATGTAGAGGAACTGAATAGGTTACTGTAGAGATACCTTTATTTCCCAAAACAATAAGGCCCAGAAAAATGACTCTAAATTGTTAATAAAATTAACATGAAAGGATGATCCCGATATAGGGATATTACATCACAGATGTACCACGTACAAGATCTATTACTCTTGATAAGCAAATTGAGATGTACATACTAATACGAAATGGTACATGACAGGAATGGTTTAGTGGGTCGGTGCAATTTAGAGCTACCAGTTCTCAAACCTTGTCAGTTGAATACTCTTCAGAAAATTTTTGCAATTCGTCACTTGACAGTTTTTTGCTCAAGTCTGCAATAGAAAAAGTTTCAGGTCTTTAAGTTTGAATATGTAACAATGATCAGTAACAAACTACAAACTACAAATTTTTCCGACCAGGGATGTGCAGCAAATCTGAAAATTTGCCGCAGTTTCCAGCATGTTTCCGATCTTATTTCAAAAAATGGTTGAGATAATTTTCTGAAACTCCTCCAAAAAGTATTTTAGGCTTCTTCAAGACGCTGATGGACTACAATTTACAAACTAAAAGTCACAAGAAATGATTTTTATTTGCCACAAGCTCTCAAAATTACAAAAATATTGTTTTATAAAATTCCCAAAATGAACACAATTTCCTGGGGAACCTAGAACAAACATGAAACGAAAGGAAATAAGGGAAGGAATGACAAGGCCATTAGGCTTCAAATGATGGCCTTTCAGCGTTTCAATAGAACGTCTTGACACCTCGTTCTATGTGGTAAAACCAATGGAGATGGGCAAAAACGTCTAAAAATTGGAGGAAAGGGGACTAAAATTGGTTTAAAAATTGCTGAAATTTTGGGGAAAATTATCGGATAAAAAGGAAATATTGATATTCCAAATAAAAAAAAATTTTAAGACTCCAAATTTTCAGTAAACGACAAATCCAAAACGAAATACTAATAAACAAAGCGGCACACATTTTGACAGCAAAAGAGAACGGTGTGGAGGAACCTTTAAAGGCAGCTGAAGATGTGAAAACCACCTGACAATGGGGATCACCTGGCTGGGGGTGGAGGACTATACGACTCTTTATGGAAACTTTATACGGGAGGTCTATGTTTTGGTAATAAAATTGTAATATAATTTAGGTTGTGGAGGTGATAGTGGGGAGTAATTGAGTTTGGGAGTTTTTTCGGGGAGGGTTTTTTTGGTTGCAGAAATCGTTAAAACTTTGATAGCTCCGTGGATTTTAAAGTAAGTGAAAATATTAAAAAGGTGGCAACTAACAAAATATAGAGCATAAAATTTAAAACAATTTTTGAATTGTCAATTTTTTAATGTCAAAAAATTGCCAAACTAATAAAATGCAGAACATAATATTTTCTATCAATTTCAATAGGCCTGCCATCCTCAATACTCACCCTGTTTCACAAAACATACACACAAATGACTCAGAGCAGGCACTGTTCCGTACACCTTTCAATTGTCTTCAACTCAATTCATGCTACACTATTCTCTGTTATTAGCATTATTACAAAAGAGAATACCTGCAGAGGTACCTAATAATGAAATAAAAAGTTCTATTGTAATCTGAAAAAAGATAGGCAGTGATGATTCATAGTTGGAGGGAGGCGTAGACGCAGTTGTATATGGGGGAGGGTATATTTAAAGTTTTTAGTGAAAAAATTGAATGGAAAATTATTGGAAGTAGAGATGTTTATGTAACAAAAAAAATTAGATAAAAAAAATTTTTTTTTTGAAAAAAAAATCAATTCGTTTTGAAAAAAGTGTAGTAAAATATATTGAAAACATCACTGACAAGTAGTAAAAAAGCAAAAAGAGCAGAAGCAGAGAGGGAGCTGATAGTGAAGAGGGAGGAGAGGAGAAGATTATTATTATCATATAGAGGAAAAAGGAGGAAAAGAGCAGGGCTCCGTGAGCTCACCGGATTATAATCAGTTGTCATTGACAACGTGTTGACGTCAAAAATAGGATTTATTATTGGAGGAGTTGAGAAGGATTCTAGGTACCTCGCATGGTGTCAGGATGTGTTGATCTACACAAAAAGCGGGAATTTTTTCCACAGAAAAGTTTGACGTCAGCAAACTATTAACCAAGCAAAATCGGTTAAGAAGCTGTTCGAAACTAGTTTTAAAACATTGGCAAAACTACGCAAAAATGTTTAAAAATTAAAAAAATATTTTTTTCGGATTTTTTTTTCAAGAATTTCAAGTTATTTAAATTCTTTTTTGAGTAAAAATCGATTTTTCTAAAACTAAATTTTTTAAATTTGGTTATTTTATAGGGTTTTTTTGAAACCAGTTTTTAAAAAGTAATTTTTTAGTGCGAAATTCCTATTAGCAGTTGAAACTTTATAGCAATTTCACAAAAATATCTCTGACCACCGGAAATTTAATCCCCAAAAACCCACCCTGTTACTATTGGAAAATTCCACAAAAAGAGCTCCTAAAAAACTGGGGATTCGCATTTATGTGCACAATATGAGAACAAAAATGCAAAAATGTTGCAACACACACAGAACCTGTGGGAAACAATACAGGTACTGGTGATGTGTCATAAGAGTAGGGGAGAAAGAACAAGGGAAACTATGGGAGAATATGGACCGTGACGGACTGAATGGTCATTGGTATAGAAAAGAAGAAACCCGGATATATATATATATTCATTTGGGTTAAATATCAGCAAAAAACGTTTTAATAATAGAATTTGACACAGAAAATGGCCCTTCAGTTTGACAGCTTGTATCTCGGTTCATTTTCCGGATATTGATACAATTTAAAATGTATACTATGAAACACAAAATAACGAATAAATGGTTAATTTATAATATTTTGTTAAACTGAAAACAGTTGAGATATGAGCGACCAAAATTAAATGAGATTTTTCAGGTAGATGCACCATGTTTTCCACATTCACTTTAACGGCTCATCTCAGATTATTTTTAAAAAAACTGCTAAAGGAATATATAAAAACAAAAATAAATGAAAAAAAGTTAGTTAGAAATGTTTAATAGAATCAAAGATAACCAAGACATAAGCTACTCCAATTAAGTGAGAATTACCCCCATCGATGCACCATATGGGAAACAAGATTGCATCAAAATTTAATAATTTTTCATTGAAAGTATAAAAATTAATCAAATAAATGGTTTGCTAAAACCGCAAAAAACCTATGTACAACCTGCCAAAGTTAAGGGGATATTTTGAATCGATGTACCATGTCTCAAAGAAATTTTTAAAACAAAAGGTATAGGCTGAAAAATTTTGAGAAACCTCTAAGATCAACGAAAAATTCAAATTTTGAATGTTTTCTAAAAGTCCAGAATTTTATTTTTTTAATGGTTCAAACTAAAAACATTTAAAAATACCAAATTGAGAAAAGATTATATATAACTTTTCAGAAATAAAAATCAAAAAGTGCTAATTTCCCGTCAGCAGAGCTCAAAGTCCGCAAAAAAGCGCGCACTTTTCTTCATTTTTTATTGTTCCAAATAATTGGTGGCGCGGAAGAGAATTGTGTGAAAAAGAATCAAATTTCTTCTCTTCTTTTCTTTTTTTTTTTCCACCAGCATATTTGAATACTAAAATGTCTCTGTGTACATAGAATTCTGGTTTTGGCACTTTTGGTCAGTGATAAAATATTCAGATTTTTTGAATATTCATGAAAAGTACTAAAACCTAGTGATGATTGAGCGTGTGAACCTATATACATAGATTTCCTACAGTAATATGTAGTAAAGGTTACAGAAAATAAGCCTCAAAAATGAAAATATCTCAGAAAGCATTGTTTCAATATCCAATGCTTCCGAGGAGAACAATGCATTTTTTCAAGGATTTTTTCACAAAAAAATGTTCAACAAATTCCCTGACCCTTGTGTGGGGGCAAACATTGTTTATTTAGCATCTGTGACAAGATTGTTTATCCATCCACTCTTTGCACATTCCAGTAGGGTTGGGGTAAATGTCAAATTGTGCTGTGGGTTATGGGCTTGGGCCTTGTGGGCCTGTAATATGTACAGTTACAACTATGGGATATATGTTATACAACTAATGCTGATAAAAGGATACTGTAACCTAGTTATTTCTGAATTAAATCTAATCGGTTTAATAAGAAACTAGACCCCCTACATATAATGACCAAATATTGCTGTGAAATTTTTCTTATTTTTTCCTAGTTTTAATGTTTTTTTTTCACTTTTTCAAAAATCAAAGAAACGACCAAATTAGTGATGTCATTTTTTACAATTTCACGTTTTCTGGCTACACTCTTCGGTTTCTCTTCATTTTTTTCTATATTCAATTTAAAACACCGTTTGTCAATTTTTCAAACAATTTTCCGAAAAAAAAATTATGAAAAAATTTGAACTTTCCGCCAATTTTTGTTGGGTATATAAGGGTTTTTAACGATAAAAAATTTGTAAGTTAAAAACAGTGTTTTAAATCAAATATGGAAAAAAATCAAGAAAAAACGGTAAATTTACCTAGAAAATGTGAAAAAGTAGGAAATGACGTCACTCATTTGAGCGGGAACTCGAATTCAATTTGGCAGTTTCTTTGATTGTTGCGAAATTGAAAGAATCAGAAAAAAAATTTTTTAAAATTTAAAACTTATTAAATTTTTTAACAGATATATTTGGTCATTAGGGTTTATTGTCTGTCCTTGTGACATACAGATTTCAAAAGCAATTACAATACTGTAGTTATAATAAACATTATTATGTAATCTCAATAACGTAGATACGTTTTTTCCTCCCGTAAACCGAACATCTACTCAGTTTACCGCATACGCAACATCGGCTCACCCATATCAAATTTCCCCAGTGCCTAATTACTGACTTGCCTCCTGTTTTTTATTGCTTTTATAAATAAATACAAATGCCATTAGGCATTGCGTAGAAACTCTTTCTTCGAGGAATGTGGGGTTTAAGGAAAAAAGAGAAAAAAGGGACTGATGGTAGAGTTATGTAGAAAAAACTACTGTTGATAATATATATATATATATATAATATGCCATAATATACAATCTATGATAGGTTGTACATTATTAAAGTACCTATTACTGAATATGTATGTATGTATCAATAGGACAAGTTTAAAAAAAAGTTGAGGTCGCCTCAAGGTCAGGCAGGCAGGCGTTTTAACGCCTACATGAAACGCCTACAAACGGCTACAGTGAAGTTATTACAGTATAACATTTCGTATTTTCAGTTTTTTAAATCGTTATTAACATTTTCCCTAAAAATGTCCCAAAAACATTTAAATGGTTATAGAACACCTACCTACAATTTCAAATGAACCCCTAACGAGTATGGATATAAAATCATGGAAAAGTAAGAAAACTGAAGCAGTTATTCTTTTGGGAAGTCAGTGAAAAGTGAGCGGAAATCCAGTTCGATTAATTTCGGATGATTTACAGCAGACTCTCGCTCTCCGCCTTTTAGATTCGGAAAAAGGGAAGACGGGAAGTAGTAATTTATAGTAAAAACGTTCAGTAAAGGTTTTTCACAATGTCTTACTACCCAGGCTAATTATCACAATTCTCAAATAACACTAGAGAAATTGGAGAAAGGGGTAATTGGTGTGCACGTGAATGTAGGTACAGGTGGTCATATTGAGGGAATATAAAAAGAAACAAGAGGGAAATTCTAAGAATTTTTTGACAAAAAATTCAGATTTTCAAAAAAAAAGATACTTTTTTCCGAAAAAAAAACTTCCTACTAGTAGGTTTTTTACTGTACAACTATTGTAACATGTTCTAGGCAATAAAACATTTTGTTAACAAGTATCTATATTTGTTTAGTCATGGAATATCAAATAGCCAAACCCACATACAGAAGGGAGGGGGAGAGGGTAATAAAACAGTTTTGTCACTGAACAAGAAACCCTTAGAAGTATTCAAAAATGGAAGCGGGGAGGTGATCCTGAAAAAGTTATGTAACTGAAGAAAATCTTAATTGTTGGAAAAAATTTGTAGAAATTTCAAAAAAAAAAAGAAGTATTTTTGAAATTTTTTTTCTAATAGTAAGTTGGTATTTTAAATTTATCATATTTGAATTACTTCTATTAGTTTTCAACAAATGTTACAGGAATCTGACATCACAAATAGCTCGCAGTCCAGCTGACGTCCACCCGGTCGATCAGCTTCTTGCAAACTACAAAATTATTGAGAAAAGTACAATAAATATTTTGTTAATCGACAAAAACTTGATACATCCAAAACCTATCGAGAAATCTATACAGACCTATCGAGCTTCCAAAGGCATGCTTAAGAAAAAAGAGTACATTTTTAAAATCACTTTTATCACTGATAAAATCTATGGGGATTACGAAAATATCATTAATCAAATGCCAAAAAAAACGTCGAATCTTGTTGCTTTGCAAGTTTCCTCCCTCCCCGTATAAGCCGAGAAGGGGGGGGGGGATAAATCAGAGAAGTGTGTAATTTGGTTTCGCTTGACAAATCACTGTATATCTTCACTTTTTATTGGCAAACAATTGAACAAAGAAGCTTCATAAAGGATTTAGGTAGATTTTTGTTGGCCTTGAAGTATCAGAATGTTCAGGTTCTCCGAGTGGACTCCAGAGAATGTGTGGATTTTGAAAATTTGAATTTTGGAGAAGAATCCTGAATATTAAAATAACAGTATCAGTATTTCAAAATACATAGATAATTTTAATTTTGAATAAATTATTCATACATTTTATTATATTTTCAAAAATTACATTCATTATCCACATTATTGTCTTACTAAATTCTTTTTTTCTGCAGGTTTTTCAGGTCAAATATATTTTTAAAAATTGATAGAGATGTCTAATTGAGTCAGCTCTTTGTGCACCCAATTTTTGATGGCTCTAGGAACAAATATATAACAAATGTGTCAAAAATTTGCTTTCTTTTGCCACCTTTTTTTCGAGCTACTTGAATTGTTAATAAATGTTTTGTCGGTTTTCGATGCACCATGTCTTTTTTTTCCGGAAATCGTAATTAGGATATCTGTAGTGGGTACTGTAGGGATACTGTAAGATAGGAAGGGGGTACTGCAGCTGCACTAATGGAGTACTATGTGAATACTGTAGAAGTACTGTGGGGGTACTGATCCAGTATTGTAAAAGTATTGTAGAGGGTACAGTAGTGGGTACCGTTGGGATAATGTGAAGATTCGGATAGGAGCCGAGGTACTGTGTTACTGTAGGAATACTGTAACAGTACTGTAGGAATAACTGTAGGGGTACTGAAAGTGGATTGGAGAGGTGCTGTAGGGGTACTGTAGGATACGGGTACTGTAAGGATACTACATGGGCACTGTAGGGTAAAGAGAAGTGCCGGAAAGGTAATGAAGAGGATACTGTAGGAGTGTTCTAGAAGTACTCTAGGGGTACTGTAGGTTGTGTAGGGGCATTAGGTGAAAGAAAATCATGTGATCAAATTTTAGGCCAATTTTTACCTTAAAATTCCAACTTCTTGGATGTTTTCTCTAAATTTTCTTACCGTTCATTTTTTCCACTTCTTTTAAAGACTTTTTTCCACAGAATGACGAAATTCCTCAAATTGGGCCACTTTTGATTGGGCTCCGCCACTTTTTTCTTTTTTTTTGGCGACTAGGAAAAGTATTCGATTTCAATGAGCGCATAAACTCAAGAGCACATTTTCCACCTCCAACGCTCACTTTTTACTGCTCCCTGCTTCCATTTTTTGGCACTCATTTGCTTTCCGTTTTTAGACTTTTTTAGAAAGCAATTTTATGTAAAAATCTCATTTTTCTACTTCTTGCCAAAAAAAGGTATTTTCGAAAAATTATTAAATTCAAATTCCCCACCAGAAATGATTTTCTGTTCATTTCTTTCGAAAAAAAGAGCTCGGCATATATTGTTAACCGAACAATTGGAACAGTTCTCATTTTTTTCCCGACAAACTGCAAATAAGCTTCAAAGATCAGTTGCTCATTGTGACTAACACCATTTCGCCTTTTTCTTATGTCAAATGTTTATTTAATGCCACTTCTAGTACTCTTTATCCTATTTCCACACATGTTTTGCAGATTTTGTTTTAAACATTTTTTTTCAAACTTCTGTATTTCTAAAACCAGGAGAGTTATCAAAAAGTTTTAATTTACATTTTTGCATTTAAAATTTTGTTGCTAACTCCTCTATTGAAGAAGATAGAGCGGCCGACAACTCGCGGGATGTTGAAAATTTGAAAATTTGCTAAAAAAAACTAAAAATGTTATCAAAAATTCATCAACTAAACAATATAGCTCTAATTTTGTTCTGCAACCATGTTTTCGACAATTTTTCCCCACTTAACTCATAAAAAAGTTACAGCCGCCGACATCTCACGGGGCACACTCGAGTAGCGTCAGACAATGTGGTACCCATTCTTATATCGTGTGTAACTTAAAAAATAAAAATTTAATCAAAAAGTTGCCAACTATCAAAATAAAGCTCTTGTTTGTTCAACAAAATTGCAAATGACGTATATCTAGTAGGATAAAAATAGTTACAGCGGCTGACACCTCGCGGGTCTACATTTTTTAATTGACTATAACTCTGAAACTAAAAGAGACAGCAAAAAGTTGTTGTAGCACTAATGTTTCAAATATTTTTACGCAAAAAATTTTGAGCAGCCGACACCTCGCGGTTTTAAAAACCAGCCAGGTGTCCGCTGCTAGGTCAATTTTGACATTTTCGGCTCAAGAAAAAAAGCCAAGATATTTGTGTCATTTCATTGTCCGAGATCACTTGCATCATAAAAAAAATGGCATCTCCCCATCTCGGAGCAACAGTAGCTTCTCACCTATTGTTTGCACTTTTAGATGCTCTGTGAGCACACACGTTCCTGCTTTTCTCCCCTTTTCTCATCATTCATCAATCTATCAAGTTTCAATTGGTCGCGAAGGTGGTCGGCGGTGATTCCAGATTTTTGAAAATGAGCTTTTTCTCTGGTTTTTGGAACTTGCGCACCACCATTTTTTTTAAAGAAAAAAATAGGAAAAAAATCCGTTTGCAATTAATTTTGCGCCACATTTTCCCCAATTGTAAATTTCAGGCAGTCTTTACCATTTTTGCCCATTAAAAAATTACATTAAAAAGTATGCCTTCTCTCTGCCAGTTTTTTGGATGTTTTTTGCTCTTTTCTTGTCCGTTTTATGCCAGTTTTTGCCCTATTTTGCCTTAAAAAAGTTTTCTCGTTTCTGACCGAAATTTTCCCGCTTGTTTGAAAACCCAGCATAATGTTTTATTGGCAAACGTTTGCCGATTTTCTTTTTGGCAAACTTTTGCCAATTTCCTGCCAATTTGTTAAAACTTACTATTTTTCGGGCAAAATTATGTCACTCCCACCATCATTCCTGACTGCTCCTGTCTAATCAAGAGTGACGGAGAGGAGGGAAAGGTGGGGGTGCAATACTTTTGAATGACAAGATTGACACGTTTTTCACACACGTTTTCAACACTTCTTCTTGCATCTTTAGTGATCAATTTTTCGAAATTCTAGCTGCGTAACTCGATTTTTGATTGATTGCACTTCTTGTGGAACCAAGTTTTTTCCACCAGTTTGACCAAAAAATCTCCTATTCCTGCCGGATTTTGCTCATTTTTTGCCCTAACAATAAAGATTGCCCATCGCCCTACTTCTTTTTATTTCGAAACTGACTAAATGATCGACATTTTGATATTTCTTTTTTTTCCGATTTCCACATAATTTTCGAATAATTTATGCAATCTGTGCATTCTCTCTTGTTTTTCCTATTTTTTTTTGTAAATTCTATCAACCAAAATCAAACTTACCGTGCACCAAATTATTAAGCAAGTATGTTTATGTTCCAGAAAGATTTTTTTGCATTCAGATTCAGAATACCAAAAATTTTGTTTTCCAACCAACACAAATCATTTGCATATATGATGTTTGCTTTGAAAAATTGTCCCGAAAAATGGAAAAAAAAACTAAAAAGCATGGGGAAGGGAAATTAAGCAATGTAGATTAGTATATCTAGATCGTCGTAGCTGTAAATATAAAACCTTGATTTATTATTCGAAATTTTTGTTTTCAAAAGTATTGTTTTCAAAACTCTTAATTTACAATTAATTACAAACTACAATCAATTATAATTTGAAGAAAAAAATCAATTTAACTCGTATTCAAAGTTTTAAAGTCCTATTCAACATTTCTAAAATTCTTTTTTTTCTGGGAAATCCCTTATTTTCATGACAAAAAGTTCACTGTGACTAACTTATGAATCCCTATAAAAATATTTTTCAAAATCAAATATTTTTTGAATCGAAATACGTTAGTTATTCATTGAACAACCATATACAAAAAAGGTCAGCTTTCCGAGGTTGATAGTTGTTGTAGTTTGTAGTCTGTGAGATCACACCTTTGCTGTGAAAACTTACATAGAAAATTTCAATTTATATAAATTATGGACGGAAAATCTATAAACGTGTTTTTTAAATTTTCATTGAAAATTTAATTTTAAAATTTTCAAAAATTTTGGCTAAAAACCGAAAAAATTATACCATTACAATATTTATAATATACAGCAAAACTATTTTTTTAAATTTCAATTTTGGCGCAAAACCCCAATTTCACAATTTTCAACATTTTTTCTTGAAAATATAAACGTTTCCCGGAGGATATTAAGAAAAATTGGCATTATTGATTTTGATGGTATCCAAATTTCAAATAATTTAATTTTAGACTCCGCCCATTTCTTGGTTTTTGTTCTCCATTTGTTTTTTATCAGATTTTCAGATTTTTTGAAAATTTTTGAAATAACCTTTTTTCCGAATTTTTGAGAAAAAATTTCTCAAAAATTCGAAATTTAGTTCCTTTTTCATAAATTTTCCTCAAAACTAGAAATTTTTTAAATTATCACTCCGATCAAAATATTCTTTCTTCTGCATAGTCATTTCCCTAAGTGATACGTCCAAACAAGAATTTTATGCATAATTTCTTATCGTTGAATTCCTGCTGCAAAATGATAAAATTTGATGATTGAATTCTAATGTATGTGTTTTGAGTTTGTGGCATTAATTTCTACTTTTCAAAAACTTCAGCTGGGAGATATTCTTATTGGCAGAGTTTTTTATTTAAAAATGTTTTGGAATTTGTTTTTTTCCAACATAAGAGAAACATATAAAATTCAATTAAATGTCAAAATATAGGCTCAATTTTTTTTTAAATTTTCCAATATATTTTTCCATTTTCAAGGGAAACTAATTTTTTGAAAATTTTGGCTGGAAATTCAAAATTATATTCATTTTTTCATTTTTTTTCAATTTTTAAACCCAAATATTTATTTAATTTATGATAAATAACGTCCCGAGTTATTCAGAAATAAATAATATTTACCTAAAATTTGAGGAAAAAGTCAACAAAAAACAGTATCAAATGCTATCAGTTGTAAAAATTCTCAAAATATTCAAAATTGAGTTGACTCGATATCAAAAAAGATATCAAAAATGAATACCTAACAATAATATTTGTAAGTTTTATTACTTTTTTGGACAACAAAATTATAGAAAAATTAAAAAAAAATTTTTATGAACATTTTTTTCCAGAATTTTTTTTCTCAAAAATATGTGTTTTGCAACTTTTCAAAAATTTAGCAATTACTCAAGATTGATAGAATAAGCTATTTTAACATAAAAACTACTTCCTGTAACCCATTAATTTTCCTCAACGAGAGTTAATAACACCTCCCCCCCTTCAAAAAAAAATTCGGAAACAATACTATTATGTCGATCAACTGGTAATCCATCCCCTTTCACCGAACATCAAACAAGTTTCATTCTCTGCGTCTCTCACCTCTCTCTCTCACTTTTTGATAAGTTCTATTCCCTTTCTGTCAACTAGTAATAAGCCTTCCCCTCACACCCAAACCCGAATATCACTTGAATTTCTATACTATGATATTATACTACGTGTCTACGTCCAATTAGACTGATAATGTTTGATTTTTGACGTTTTTTTCGAAAATCGCATGCTTATTATGAATAATATTGAGGTTTGATTTTGTTCTTTTTGGGAAAAGTGGTTAGAAGTGGGGTTACTTGACTTTTCAAGTTTTTTTTTTTAGAAATCAAAGTTTTGAACAAAGAAACCACTTTTCTTCTTTGGCGCCTAACTAGTTGTGGGATTTTATTTGAACGGCACCATCCAGAATTTCCTGTACTAGTTAGTTTTGAAATGTTTGAATAAAGTTGATTTTTTGGAAAATTGAAAATTTTCGAATTTTCAAAATTTTCTGGAATTTTTTTTTGCTTCAAAGTTGCGAATACCTAATTGAATTTAAGTTTTCCGCCATTTTTTGAAAAATTAGAATTTTGCACTTACACCACGATTTTCTAAGTTTAAAAAAATACGAAATGTTTTTGGAAATTTTTAATATGAAATTTGCGCCAAAAACTTTTTTAAGAATTAAAAATAAAATTTGAACTTTACAGGTAAACTTGATCAAATTTTTCGAATCTGAGTTTTTGCCAAAACATTTTTAGAATGAAATTTTAATTTCCCCCTTTTTTTCAATTATTTTTTGTTGAAAATTTAAATCTTAAACTCCAAATTTTTTCACCAAATTTTTTGAAAAATTCAAAAAATTTGAATAAACTGTAACTGAATTTTTCCTGCTAAAATTTCTAGCAAATTTGAATTTACAGCCAAATTAATATTAAATAGAAATTTAACTTCGAACTCACTGAAAAAATTTTTTTTTAATATTAAAATTTGAATTATTTACCATTTTTGAATATAAATTTTTCAAAAAAATTATAGATTCATTCGAAAATTCCACAAATTCCAAAAATATTGTTTGCTCAAAAACTTCCCTTAACTTACAAGCACACAACATTTCCTGTTTATCAGTTCTTCCGCTTTCTTCATAATTTTATCTTACTTCTACAATTTCAGCATTATATTTGCAGAAGTCAACAAGCGTCGTTGATGATTCAGAGTTAGAGGACTCAGAAAAAAGTGAGTTTTTTTTTTAAATAACAGTTTTATTTTTTTAAAAATTTTACGTAAAAAATACCATAAAAATTGCTTACATAGAGCCCTCCCATTTCTTGGCTCTGCAAGCTGAAATATCATAAAAAATAAAAAAAATAAGATACTGTATATTATAAATATTGTAATGGTATTTGTTCCCAAATTGCATACAAAATATGTATTTTATTATATTCTTCAATCTCATACGCGACATATAACGAAAATCTATGGGATTACCCCAAATAAAATTCTAAGACACAAAAATGTCCCTAATCTTAATCCCCAAACCTCTGACACCTAGGCTGCGGAATTCCCGATGAGAAAATTTTTTATTTAAATATTTTTCCCTTTTGTGAAGGAAAATTATACTTTTAATCGGGTTTTAAGTTGGAAAGTATATCAAAAAATGATAAGAACATTTGAAATTATACTTTTTTGGTTCATTCTAATGATCGCAAAAATTTTTGAGTTGATCCTATCGATGCACCATTTTTTGTAGCTATACTTTGGCTCATATCTCTGTTAATTTTACAGGTTAGAAAACATTTTTTCTGTTGACTTGTAGAAAAATAGTTAACAAGTATTTGGTCAGTTGACGATTTTTTGATGAAACCAATAAGAACTGAGATATGATCTTCCAAAGTTAAGACCATACCGGAACCTGGGTTTTATAGAGGCAATAGAGGCAATAAACATTCCATTAGCTTCAAAACTAATTTTTCAAAAATTCAAAAGTTTCGGGAAGATTCCACCTACCACAACAAAAAAATCACATTATTTTCTTCCTCTTTCTCTCCCCCCCCCCCCCCCCCCGAGACTAGTACAGATTATCGACGATTCAATTCAATAACCACACCAACTTTTTTTTTATTTTTTTTTTTTATGCAGGGTGTGGGCAGGCTTATCAGAGCACTCACCTTTTAGCGCTGACCTTTTTTTTCGTATCGGTTTTGATTCAGAACTTTCTGAATTTTATGTTTTAAGTTTGATGTTTGCTTTTTTGTTGCTTAATCAAATAAATTTGAATGCACAGTGTTGACATTTTCCTCGCCAAAAAAAATAATAAAAAAGTGGTCCTATCTGAAAATTTGCATAACTTTTGAACCCTGTATATTCCCTAAAAGAAAAACCTTTCAAAAAAAATTGGTGAAATTTCAAAATAACAAAAACATTTTTCATAGAGATATTGCTGAATTTGGTAAACTTTTCAACCAGCTGTAAATAACATTATCTTGAAAACATTTCACAAGTTTTAACAAAAATTCGATTGAAAAATTTGAAAAATATTGTAAATTTTTTCACTATTATTTACGTGACTTTTAGATAATTATATAAATATTTATTTTTTAACCGAAAAAAACTTTTTTTACACGTACATATCCCAGCTCAATTTTTTATACAATAATTTTATTTCCAAAACGCGAGAGTTTGAGAAAAAGTGGGTTTTTTCTTTAATTATCAGTGGGAGTTTCAAATTTTGAGCCTTTAAAATAATTAAAACTGCTCTCGAACTTTGATTCCTCATAATTTTTCTTCTCACCAATAAAAAAATAATATTGTTATCTTATATGATGCTGAACAGAGGGGGTGTCTAGGGAGACGAAGCATAGACAAACGGAATTTGAGTTGAAGCTTATAAGAGATACCCTATTGGTTTCCATTTATTCATTATTATCTGTTTTTTACTTTTTAGGAAAGACTTTTTTTAATCTGAAAAATCTCTAAATTTTAAGTTTTAATATATTTTCAGTTTTGAAATCAAAATCTCTAGAAAAAAGTTGTTCTTCATTTTGTTTTTTTTTTGTATTGATAGCTTCAAAGCTAACCAAGATATTGCTTTCCAAAGTTTAGAAGCAAATCATGGTGCATCGACAAGAAAGCATTCTCTAGATTTGGAGACTTGGTTTTATCTACACAGTTTATGCTGACCAAATAATTATTTTAAAAATTAATTCTCAGTTTATTATGTATCGATAGCTCTAAAATGAACTAAGATATAGCTTTCTAAAGTTAGGATGTTAGACATGGTGCATCGAACAAGAAATCCAAGTTGTACTTGGGTATGTGATACATTTTTTGGAACTATAAAAACTGTAGTTTTTCTACAATATTCTCGGATTTAAAGTACAATTTTCTTCAAAACATTTCGCCAAAAAAATTTTCAGCGGGTATTCCAAAGATTAAGGACACAATAAAAGTGATTTTAGACTAATTTTCTACATGTGGGTTTGTTAAAAAGTGTTAAACTGATAAATTTTCAGTTCTTGATAAGAAATTTCTTCCAAAATTTTTTAATATTTTAACGTAAAAATTTGATTTTTTTTTGAAAGTTAGGTTTTCTAGTCTCAGAAGTAATTTGTCTATCAGAAATTTATATTAATTTACTTTCAAGACGATTTCCGGTAGGCAGGGATGTAGGCAGGTAGGCAGGAAAACCTGACAGCACTTTATAGTGTTTTTGCCAAAAAGTGGTCTGCATTTTCTTCGCGCCGACCTCTAGGCTTCAACTGTAAGGAATCAAATCTCAAAGCACAGAAAATCAACTTCCTTCTGTTCCAAAACCACCTGTCTGGCAAATCTTTGGAAAAAAACCATATTTTGTATTGTCATTTCTCTTCGTGATCGTCTCTCTATTGTCATGCAAATTCGCGATGTACTTAAAAATGGGATTCTTGATCTTAAAAGGCTGATTTTTGAAATGTTCAGATCTCAGGTAGGCATGACCTCATGCCTGCCTGCCTGCGCTATGCCTTCATATAAGATCGTTTATGCAGCGCTCAACATATTTTGAGTTCCACAACTCGGCCAAAAATTTGGTTGAGTTGAAAGAATAAGATAGCAGAGGAAGGTAGGCAGGTGCGCAGGTACGCAGGCAAAATTTTAGCTAGATAGGTAATAGGTTTGCACTTAAGCAGGCAGGCATATGATAGGAAGTTAGGCAGGCAGCTACTTTGGTGAGCAGACATTTCGGCAAGTAGACATAAGATAGGCATGACAATTTTAAAGCAGACACCTATGTAGGCAAGTAGATTAGATGAAAGGCGTGCGGCAGGTATGCAAGTAGGCAGTAGGCAGGCCTCTAGTCATTAGCATGCAAATCTTGAAATCTATGTTTTCTGACTTTTCAAGACACTTTTCTTCCGGCTTCCCACACAAAAACACACAAAATCTAATTCCACCTGTTTGTGTTCTTTTTGCAGGAGGAGGGGAACTTGATGTATGTGGTCGTCAAGCGAAATTCGGTTTTCATAAATCATTTTCCAATTTATTTATGTGTTTTCCAGAGCCTCGAAACCACCAATTTCGGTTTTTTTTCAACTAATTTATGCGAAAATGCAAAAATTTGGATTTGGGATGTGTAGTTTATTCGTGGAATATCTTTTATCAACAGTTTTTGTTCAATACTTTGAAATTTAGTTTGAGAATTCAGATTCTAAGGTTTTTGATCACCCGACACTTCCGCTTTACCATACCCCAGACGAGCTTTTTCAGACAAAAAGTTGAAGTTTTAGACATTAATCAATTCCTCCCATTTTTGATTTTTGAAGCCCCCCCCCCCTTTCTTTTGTGCCTTTTTTAACGCAAATTTTGAGATTTAACCCATAAAAGTGGTTGAGAAAAAAAAGTTCAGAAAAATATATTATTTGATCTATTGGCAAATTAGTTTAAAAGTAAGTTGATTTGACGAAAAATGTCATTATTCACTGAACTAGATTCACCTGGCAATGACCTAGTTTTTTGACACTGACCTAGATTTTTTTTACGTTGACCTAGATTTTTTTGGCGTTGACCTAGATTTTTTTTGGCGTTGACCTAGATTTTTTTGTCGTTGACCTAGTTTTTTTTGGCGTTGACCTAGATTTTTTTTGGCATTGGCCTAGATTTTTTTTTGGCGTTGATCTAGATTTTTTGGCGTTGACCTAGATTTTTCTGGTTTTGGCCTAGATTTTTTTGCGTTGACCTAGATTTTTTGGCTTTGACCTAGATTTTTTTGGCGTTGACCTATTTTTTTGTTGGCGTTGACAAAGTTTTTTTTGGCACTGACCTAATTCTTTTTGGCACTGCCCTATTTTTTTTTGGCACTGCCCTACTTTTTTTTGGCGTTGACCTAGTTTTTGGTAGTGACCTAAATTTTGTGCACGGAAATTTTCCGAATTCTTGATCTTTGAGTCCTTCTGAAAACTTTTCCTAAAGTAGTCCTAATGACGTCACTCCATACCAGAGCTATCACCTGTTTCTACTTCTGAAAATGGTTTGGAGCAACCACGTTCTTATCAGTTTTCTAATGAGTTTTGATCTGTTTGAGGCGTCTCGCCTTGCCTAGTTTTAGAACTACCATTTTAAGAATGTTTGATTTTAATCACCAGCTTAACCGGGTTTTTTTTTGGTTTTGACCCAGATTTTTTTGGTTTTGACCTAGATTTTTTTTGGCGTTAACCTAGTTTTTTTTTGGTTTTGACCTAGTTTTTTGACACTGACCTAGATTTTTTTTACGTTGACCTAGATTTTTTTGGCGTTGACCTAGATTTTTTTTGGCGTTGACCTAGATTTTTTTGTCGTTGACCTAGTTTTTTTTGGCGTTGACCTAGTTTTTTTGGCGTTGACCTAGTTTTTTTGGCGTTGACCTAGATTTTTTTTGGCGTTAACCTAGTTTTTTTTTGGTTTTGACCTAGTTTTTTTGGCATTGACCTAGATTTTTTTTTGGTTTTGACCTAGATTTTTTTGGCGTTGACCTAGATTTTTTTGGCGGTGAGCTAGTTTTTTTGGCGTTGACCTAGATTTTTTTGGCGTTGACCTAGATTTTTTGGCGTTGACCTAGATTTTTTGGCGTTGACCTAGATTTTTTCGCGTTGACCTAGATTTTTTTGGCGTTGACCTAGATTTTTTTGGCGTTGACCTAGATTTTTTTCGCGTTGACCTAGATTTTTTGCCACTGACCTACTTTTTTTTGGCATTGGCCTAGATTTTTTTTTGGCGTTGATCTAGATTTTTTGGCGTTGACCTAGATTTTTCTGGTTTTGACCTAGATTTTTTTGCGTTGACCTAGATTTTTTGGCGTTGACCTAGATTTTTTGGCTTTGACCTAGATTTTTTTGGCGTTGACCTATTTTTTGTTGGCGTTGACAAAGTTTTTTTTGGCACTGACCTACTTCTTTTTGGCACTGCCCTATTTTTTTTTGGCACTGCCCTACTTTTTTTTGGCGTTGACCTAGTTTTTGGTAGTGACCTAAATTTTGTGCACGGAAATTTTCCGAATTCTTGATCTTTGAGTCCTTCTGAAAACTTTTCCTAAAGTAGTCCTAATGACGTCACTCCATACCAGAGCTATCACCTGTTTCTACTTCTGAAAATGGTTTGGAGCAACCACGTTCTTATCAGTTTTCTAATGAGTTTTGATCTGTTTGAGGCGTCTCGCCTTGCCTAGTTTTAGAACTACAATTTTAAGAATGTTTGATTTTAATCACCAGCTGTCGGTGTATTTTATTGAAAATTTCAATAATGGACGTGGAAAAGTGAAAAACTCGGCCACCAATTTTCTATTTTTTTTTCAAATATCGGTCATTTTTCAAGTGGGCGAAAATATTTTTAAACTCGGCCATCTAGTTTAAATCATTTTTTACCGGTGGTCTTTTTTCACGTGGCCGAGAAATTGCAAAAAAAAACTTGGCCACCAATTTTCATTTGCTTTATCTCAAAAATCAATAACCCGTCCTTTTTTTTTTAAAGTCCGCCACCAATTTCAAATATTTTTTCAAATATCAGCAATTTTTCAAGTGGCCGAAATGTTTTTTTTTGACTCGGCCATCAATTTTCACATCGGCCACCTGACCTAGTTTTTTTAAAAATTTGGTCACCAGTCCAAATAGCCCAAATTTTTCCGTTTCTTAGATTTGAGGGACTAGTTTAAAGAAAAAAAAACTCGGCTACCAATTTGTTTTTGTTCGTTTGAAACATTAGTTTCAAAAATTTTTTTCCACTTTTAAAAGTCGAGTTTTTTTCTTTTTTTTTCGCGAGCCCTCCCATTTTGTGACGAGAATTCCTTAGCAACTCTCTCCTGGGCGGCTCTGAATAATTCTTTGCCGATGTCACCGGGTTTTGTTTGTGGCCAGTGATCTGTGGTGTCAAACATTCCAACAAAAAAAATGCAGTTTCACTAAAAATCTCTTTTTAGCTTCTCCTTATTCTGGATTTCATCAAAATTTTTAATTAAAATGAAAATTTTCAGTGTTCGGAGACAAGCTGGAGTCACAGGCGTTGCAGAAAGGGTGCGAGGAGGACATTGAGAAGCATTGCAGGCGGTGCATAGGTATGGAAGAGTTTTTTTTAGGGCCACCGGATAACTTTCTAGGCCACAAAATTTATATTTGGGGTGGGTGTTTCGAGGCCAACAATGGTAGATGAAAAAACGCTATTTGGATTTTTCTAAGCCTAGCTTGTTTAAGCCACCCACGGGTTTTCTAGGTCGCCCAGATTTGTCAGGCTAGGGAGATATAATAGATGGCCGAAGTTTTTTCTAGTCCGTAAAGTTTGAAACAAGTATTGGGCTTTTCTAGGCCATTGGCAGATCGGAAATGGATTTGAGATTATCTGAGCCACCGATGGGTTTTCTAAACCACCCAGATTTTTCTAGGTCACCCTGAGATTTTTTGTCAGAAAATCGGAGAGGAAACTGAATGATTTTTGGCCGAAATTTTGTTTTAAAAATCTCCAAAACATTTTTCACGGGATTTTTATTTAAAAAATTTAAGTCTTGAACTCAAAACAAAAAATATCTATAGCGTGTGCCACATGGCAAAATGACACGATTTTTTATTGCAAATAAAATCAATTTCCAGGCAAACCGACAATGCGAACAATGAACAAGTTGCGAAAATACGGTATCTACGTGCTCTTTTGCATGCTGCTCTTCGCCATGGTTTTCCAGTTTTCCGCCGATTTGTAAGTCAAGGTGAAGCTCTAAATTGTTAAACATAGCAACATTTTTCAGACGGCAGCCCTCCTATCCAGTTTTCAAGCTGTCCGAGGGAAATATGACGAATCGGATGATTATTGTGGTGACGCCGACGTATAAGAGGATGACCCGGATACCTGATATGTTACGGTAGGTACAGAGTAGGCAGGCATGTAGGCATTAAAAAATCCTGAGAGCATCTAGGTATGTAGGCACAGGCAGGCGTGTAGGCTTGTAAGTATGCACAAAGTAGGCAAAACGTGTAGGCATAACGTAGGCGCGTAGGAATAAAGAAGGCACTACGCAGGCTTGTAGGCATCAGGCAGGTATGCAGGCAACCAGGTCTTTTTACCCTTTCAAAATCTGATTTTCAGAATGGCAAACACCCTATCCCACATCAAGGATCTTCACTGGATCATCGTAGAAGACGGCAACAAGACCGTGCCAGCAGTCCGTGATATTCTCGAAAGAACCAAACTCCCTTACACCTACATGGGTCACAAAACCATTCTGGGGTACCCAAGAAGAGGCTGGTATCAACGGACGATGGCGCTGAAGTACATCCGATCAAATACCTCCCAAATATTGGGAAAAGATCATGAGGAAGGTGTCGTGTACTTTGGAGATGACGATAATTCGTATGATACGCGGCTTTTTACGGAGTATATCAGGAATGTGAAAACGCTCGGAATTTGGGCAGTTGGTGAGTTTAATAACGGCTGACGATATATGGGGTTTTTGGCTTTATGGGCTCCGAAATTGATAGGCACGACATGGTGCATCGGCGAGAAAACTTTGAAAGCTTTTATCTCCATGGTTTTATGTTTTATTGAAAAGTTATCAACTGACAAAATATTTGCTATAAAATTGTCTACAACTTTGTAGTTGAGAGCTTTTTGATATACTCAAAGCCAACTTAGTTATAGACTGCTGAGCTCCAGCGAATGTCATGGTGCATCGACATGAAAACTTTGACTAAAACACTTTTATCTCAGTTGCTATTAGTTTTACTTTTGAAAATTGTCATTTTTCAATAATTATACCTGAACCAACTGAAATAAATACTATTCAATTTTCCAGGCCTGGTCGGTGGTACTGTAGTCGAAGCGCCAAAAGTGGTGGGCGGCAAGGTGACGGCATTTAACGTGAAATGGAACCCGAAGCGGCGATTTGCGGTGGATATGGCCGGTTTTGCAGTCAACCTGAAAGTGGTCCTGAACTCTGATGCAGTATTCGGTACCGCTTGTAAACGCGGCGGTGGTGCCCCGGAAACATGTCTGCTGGAGGATATGGGTCTAGAACGAGAGGACATTGAGCCATTCGGTTATGAGAAGGATGTTAGTTTTTAAGTTTTTTGTGTCTGAAATTTTTTGATATTTTGACAAAAAAAACAGAAACATAATATGAATTAATTTTTCAGAAAGACCGTGAAATCCTGGTATGGCATACAAAAACCAGTACGCCGAACATCGTGAAATCCAACAAAAATTCCACGAAAAAAGCCCCTCCGCCAGACACCTTCGGGTACTTTGTTGAAGCGTGATATGATAATTCTTTTTCTGTTAAATAATTTTCCTACAAAAATTTTGATGACGGGTGCCATCGTGTAATTCTCTTCCCCCAACTTCCCCCTTGCTAGCCGCTTCTAATTCCTCTTTTCGGGTTTTTCTCTTTCTGTGTACTTTTTACTTGCTTCCGTTCTGTTTTTGTATTCATAAAAATGCTGATTTTAAATTTTGTTGTTGACAATCAAACCTTGCTGCCTGCCGACGTGCCTGCCTATGTCAGTTTATAAAGCGACTGTTTACTGCCTACTAGGCAGTAAATATAATACAAATATATCTTCAAGGCGTCCTTGACCTGCCTACGGGGCAATCCATGCCTGTCAACCGGGAAACCTAGATTTGCCTAAAAAGCGGCATATGCCTTTATAAGACGAAAGCAATGCCTGCCAGCCCGCGAGGCAGTCTAGACCTACCTACAAGGCAAATTATGCCATGCCGACATAGACTTGCCTGCAATTTTTGCCTTTAAGGCTTTTAAGGCAATTTAAGCTTGCCTACAAGGCGACCTCGACTTGCGTCCAAGGTAACCTAGACCTAGAATTTGCTACGAAACTATATATCACTCAGCCTACAAGGCAACCTATGCCTACCTACATGGCAAAACTAAATGTTTTTTTTTAAGTTTTTGAAGGGGACCTCTCTCTCTTAAGTTTCCATATGTTTTACTTTTTTTTCAAATTCGAAATTTCCCAAAAAATTCATCACCAAATTTTTTGCCTTCCCTGACTAACCGGTCCTTGACAAGTACATACAACCGGGCGGATTACTCGTGTAAAAACTGCGAAGCACAGATGACAAAAGGATTACGAGAAACAACTGAAACCCCGAGATGGAAAAAACTTGTTCATACCGGGAAGGTATAAAAGGCGAAAAGTACCGGATATTTGGTTTTGAACTTATTTTTTGAAGCAGATGAGATGAGGCGGTTGGTCTTATTACTAGGTGAGAATTTTCAATTTTTTAGACTTAACAGTCTAAAAAGTATCTCCGCGGTCATGCAAGCTATCAAAAAAGTGTCAACTAATCAAATGTTGGAAATGTTTAATAATTAGTTTTTGAGTTAACAATATTTTTATATCATGAATAGGCACATAGACACAGATGCTACTTACCTCTAGTTTCGAGTCCCAGACAGTAATCTCACAATAGTGATAATAATATCTTTTATTAATGAGAATGCTATGAAGAGTAGTAAATACAAGAGACCGTTGGTCAGAGAGAGATGCTCAATGGCTAGGCATTAGGACTAGAACTATACCGGCTGATAAGCCGCAGTAATCAAACTATAGGTCCACACAACATCCTTTTTTTCAGCACTATGTTTCTCCTGCTCTTTTGCTCAATATGGCCTCTATGGTAGCGGATATAATGGCTATGGAGGGTACGGTAGCGGCTATGGAACTGGGTACGGAATGGGCTATGGAATGGGCTATCCAATGAATCCGTATATGAATCAGGTTTATGGGTGAGATTTTTTAAAGTTTAACTTTGAGCGAGTATATCTCTGCGTGGGTTGGAACTACAGAAAAGTTGTCAGTTGTCAACTGAAAATTGGCAGCCCTTGAATTTTTTTTGTTAGTTGACAACTTTTTTCTAGTTCTCACTGTTGCGGAGCTATAACAGTTTCCCGTCACGCGCGGTACATGAGCGAGAGAGACTCAAAAAGACGCAGAAAGGTCAGGCGCTCTAGCTTCTCTCTCATCTCTCCCTTCCTTTCTCTTCCACACTTCTCGCATATCTCATCTGTTCGTTTAGAACCGACGCGACAGAAATTACCCAACCCAACCCAAATCCTCCAACTGAAAACCAACGCGACTGCCGCGGCCTGCCTTCCATGAGATCACGGAGTCTTTGCAGGTATGGTAGCAATCCGATGATGTCCGGTGGCGGCGGGATGTATGGAGCTGGCGGATGCATGGATCTGAGCCCTCAATGCTCCGTTTGGGCGAGCACAGGTAGACCGAAGCATAAAGTTCTAGCAGAAATTTTGTAGTTTTTTTCAGGCCAATGCTCTACAAATCCAATGATGATGCGGCAGACGTGTGCAATGTCCTGTGGAACTTGTAAGTAGTCGTTCAGGGCGTGCGCTACTATTAGAGTTTTGTTTCAGGCAGCACAGGTGTTGGAGCTCTCGGGTCCATGGGGTCCTACAACCCATTTGGAGGGTACGGAGGGATGGGATACCCCCAAGCCGGTTTGTTAGACCCCCTTGCTCAATTCATCGGGAGATCGATTTACGAAACTGGTGAGGCTTAGAGCGCACTTGCAACCTTAAAATTTTCTTCAGGGATCCTCCGACAACCAACTCCATCGAGTAGTTCCAAGAGCATTGGTATACTGACGAAAGCGAAAAGTGAGCAGTTGCCGAGCCGGTGATCAACTGGATTAGAATCTATTTATGCTACCTGTATAAAATTGATAAAGATCTCACATTCATTAATTTTATTCTCGATATCACCCGTGCAAACTATTCAGCAAATTTCTAAACATCACAATGTACACACGAATTATTTGGGATTCAGAGAGGCTAGTCGAGGTGGTCGTTTTGCAGATTGAGCCCGCTCGTAGAGAGCATCAGTGTAGACGACTCCGTTGACAAGACCATCGAATGTTGGGGTCTTGGATGGAAATAGCGATTTGGAAGTTGATACTGAAACTTTTTGACTTTTTGCAAGGTCTAAGGGGTCTAACTCACATTTTTGATCACTCTTGTACTTGTTGATCACATTGATCTGCTTCACTGGCTTGAAGTAGCTGTTTGCCAGGTTTTCCGAGTCACTTTTCGCTAGCCGCTCGCGTAGTTTGTCGTCAAAGTTAGACCGTAATAAGGTGTTCTCTTGCCGAGCAGGTTCTTGCATATAACCTGAAAGATGGAAGAATAAAGCAATCCCAAATTGCTAGAATAATCGGCCGCTTTTTGGCAATCCCGCCTTACATGTTTCTTGGAAAAGCTCAGGCTTAGCAGTGAGGCCTGCAATCTAATCAAATCCAGACCTACCATTATTAGCCAACGGCAGAATAGTCCGACTCATCGACATTTCCGGCAAAATCCATCGACTCTCGTCTTCATTCCACACCGCCTCCTTCTTTATCCGATCCACGTTACTATAATTCGTATCTTTCTTGATGATCGGCTGGATTTTGTCCATAATCTGCATAAGGAGCTTCAACTGCTGGTCCTGCTTCCGAATTGTGTCTAGATAATCGAGACGATCCAGTTCGAATTCGCCGTGGAGATCCTCGATTTCTCGCTCGTAACCTTTGGACTGAAACATTCCACTATTCACTTTGTAAAACTGGAGGGACTTACTTTCTTGACTTCCTTCTCCAGTTGAGAAGTAACTGCGTCAAGTTTTTCTTGAGTAGTACTGTAGACTTGAAGCAGAGGATCATCCTTATGAACGTTTAACGCGGCTGAAACTTACTGCGTGCAAGACTTGCTGAAGTTCTAGAAGTTCTTACCTGCCAACTTCTGCGTTTTAGTCTCTGCCTCCTTCAGCTGCTTCATCCGTTTTTGCTTCAGCTGAGTATTGCCTGCTTCTTCTCCTCCAATAAACTGATCTTGGAGCTGTTGGATCTTCTTCGCCGCTTCTTCCGGATTCAAGTTGTCTAAATTCGCATTAGCCCTTTCATAGTCTGCTCTCAAGGACTCCAGGTCCTTCTGTAGCTCCGCTTTACTCGTCTGCTCCCGCTCATACTCGCCACGCAAGTCGTTCATCGCCTCCTCGAATTCTTCCCGTAGCTTCTTCCTCTCCTCTTCTATCGAGAAAGCGTCCTGCGCAGGAGCGCCAACTCCAACGGCCCCCGGTTGAACCATAGACTTGAGCCGAGCGATTTCCTCCTGGTACTCTCGAAGAAGAGCATCCTTTGGATCCTCGTTGATCGTCGGCTTGTTCTTGATGTTCTTGGCACGGTTGGCATATCGAAGTGTGGAGAGAGTCTCGTCGTAGTTGTCACTGGATGGGGACACGCAGGCGATCATAATGGTCTTTGTGTTACCACCAAGAGAATCCTGGAAAATTTGAGTTGGATAAGCGTCCTAGGTCGCAGGATCGACAGTGGCTTGGATCGTTGGGTTCTAGCTTAGGCCTTCTCCCTACGTCACCTACAGCCTAGGCTAGCACTTCCATTAATTGTGGTCCACAAATACCTTATGACTATGGTCTGGATCCCTACCGTCACTTATCATATTAGCATACATTTCCTACCGCGCTAGACTTCAGGACCTAGGCTCAAATGGCCCGGCCCAACAACCACCTCATCATCTCAAAAATGAATCGTCCTTACCTGTAACAACCTAGTCAGCTTACTGTCCCTGTAGGGTATATGCTTCGACTTTCCGTCCACCAACGCCGATATCACATTACCCAACGCCGACAGCGATAGGTTAATCTTCGTGGCCTCCTTCAAACGGTCACCGGTGGCTCCTGTCTTGCTCTGCCGCTCACTTCCAGCCAAATCGACCAGATTCAACTTTCCCATCCTGATCGATCCGGTTTCTGTCATGCCTTCCACGTATACCGTGAAGATTGAGTGACTTCGGGAAGAGTCCTGAACATAGAAATTGAGGTCAGGTCAAAGAGTCAGGTCAAGGGCCACCTTGTTCATCAACGTGGCGCCGACGTGCCGATTGTTGAAGCCCCGAGTCATCAGCTCCTTGCAAGCCGGGACATCATGACAAACATGCATGGAGAGGCCCGCCACATAGACACCCCGATCCGGTTGCTCTTTGATCTCCAGTTTTTGTTTATTGTCGGCGCCCAGCAAGTCTCTAACCTCTTCGTTGTAAATCTAAAGCAAAATTTAAGGGAAGGGATCAAAAATCTGAAACCTCTAAATAGCTGCAGTGCACCAGGAATTTCACATTTTCCGTCGTAGCCGTGGCGGTGAATATGTGATCAAAAGCCCGTGGAATCACACCCCGTTGAGCTGGAATTGTTTCGATGCCCTGCATGGAGAAAGTCTTGCCCGATCCAGTTTGGCCATAGGCAAACACAGTGCCATTGTAGCCTTCTATCACGTTCTGTACGGTTTTTAGAAGCTTTGGTAGGAGAAATCTTCAAATTTTCTCACCTCAACTAGCGGAAAGACAATATCATTGTAAATCTGCTCGCCGGTCGAATCCATAAAGTAGGCTCCATCGAACGTGAAGTCCTTGGCCGCCCCGTCCGGCGCGTTCAGGTTGACCTGTCCAACGTTCGGAGTCATTCCGACGCATAGCTGGAAATTTTGAAACATTTTAGGGTTCCTAGAAGAAAATTGTCAATTTCTAGCGCTTTTCAGTCTCTAGTGCCCTAGAAGAAGACCCCTAGTCCCCCAGAAAACTTTGTAGAGTTTCCTACAATTCCCACGGTTTCGCACCAGAGTTCTCACGCCTACGAAGTGAATATTTGCCTATTTTCGTAATAAAAATAAACGGATATTACCTAAGCATGTATCGGATATTATAGTCTAGAGGGAAACAGTAACCCAAAAACATTAAAACATGTTTTCCCGGAAATTACGGGGGTAAATCGTATAGTAGACAATAATAAGGAAGTAAACGGAACTACGTGACATCTTTTTTCATGGCCGAAAAATAGGAAAACTCGGCCACCATGTTTAAACCAAAAATAAATATTCAAGTTTTATTACGTTTTTTCATTCACATGTGTCCAGTGAAGCAGGTGATGTGGGGAGGGGGAAACATGCGCTTTTTCACAAGTTTTCCGAATACCTTTTTACTTTTTAGTCAGCAATTATGTACGGCTTCTTCAAAGAAAACATTGTTTATGACGTTCAAATTTATTAAAGATATCATTCGAACTTTTCCTAGCTCCAGCTAACTCTTTTAAAACAGCAGGAAAAAAGCCTCAAAACTACAATAACTAGCTCTCAATCGCTGTGAGACCCTCGGCCTGTAAAATTTAAATTCTGACATCGAAAGGTTATTATCAATTTTTTCTAGATTTTAGGTTAATTTTGCCGACAAAGTACACAATTTCTATTAAAAATCAGGAAAATCGAACAAAAAAATGATCGAAAAATACAGAAAATTGAGCAAAAATTCATTTTTTTTGTAAACTGTGCGCCTTTAAAGAGTAGTGTAATTTTTATCGACTTTGTGAATTTTTATCGAATTTGTGAAATTTATGTAGCAGTTTTTCAATAAATAAATGTATTTTTTTGAAAATTCCAAAAAAAAACGAGAGTTCAAAATTACAGTATTCTTTAAAGGCGCACGCCCGTTTGTATTTTACAAAAAATGTCGTTTCAAGACCTGGCACTGTAATAGGAAAACACTGAAAAGTAATAATATACTCAAAATTTAGAATTTTCCCAATTTCGAATGATTTTGGCTAATTAAAAAGAAGAACTTCGCCGAAAATTCCACATTTTCTCAATTTTTTCGGGTTTTTCTGGGAAATTTTAATTTTTTTGCGCTTTAAATATTCGATTTAGGCCTAAATTGTTTGATTTTCAGCTGGTTTTTCTGAAAATCCAATCAAAAAACCAACCGTCGTATTCAGGTCCTTTTCTCTCTGATTGAACGGACGACATCTTACGGCGACCCGGACGCTCTCTGCCATACAGTTGGTGGGAGCTTAAATATTGAAAAATGTTCCGAAAAAAAATTCCGAAAAAAATTTTTTTTTTCACATAAATCGACGTAATAAAACATGTGAAGAGCTCAAAGGTTGAAAATTTTCGGAAAAAAAAATTTCAAAAAAAAAACGACGTAGTAAAAAATAAAACGAAAAGAGTTTGGTGTCGCGCGGAGCAACGAGCATATACACCACTGCTGCTCCGAGAGCAAAGGAATGAGTGGAGGGAGGTGGCGCCTAGCAACCAGATATTGTTATGCTTCTTCTTTTTCTTTCGAGCCACGCTGCCGCTAGGGTTGAGGGAATTGAATTATATACGATTGTTTCAATAAAAGCTGCCGTCGATTTTGATATTTCCGCATTGCTGATTGGTTTTTGGCTGAAAAATGACTGGAATTTGAAAGTCATATAAATTCAAACGGAAATTAGTTTTGGAAATATTGAAATGGCGGGAATGTACAAGAAATGGGCGTATAAAGCACAATAGAGACAAGTAAAGCTAGAAAATACATACAAGAATCGGTTAAAGTTTTGGTTAAAAATATCGGGAAAATCGAAGTTTTTGGGTTTTTTTGTGTAGAAAAAATTGACCAGAAATTTCGGATTTTCAGGCAAATTTAATTTTTTACAAAAAATTTTTAAGAAAATTGAATTTTAGCCGGATTTTAAGCTTTTTTCGTGAAAATTTCAAAAAATCTAGATTTTCAGCCAAAATTAACGAATTTTCCGATTTAGAAAAATCCAAATTTTTAATGACATTTTTATTACTTCTTTTTCGAAAAAAAAGTACCGTATATTCTCTATTAGTGCGGCACCCCACCACTCAACTTTGACAGCTCATATCTCGGTCACCTTTGATTTTGGTAAAAAGTCTTTAACTACGGAAATGTTTGTTAAAACTCCTTCTATGCTTAATGTTTTAAAAGGTCTTAATATCTTCAAAATCAATCAAGACATATGACGTCAAAGGTGAGCGATGGGGGTGCCGCACTAATAGAGAATATACGGTAGTTTTACGAATTTTTTTGAAAAATTCAAATTTCTTGAAATTTTTTCAGATTTTCCACTAAAAAATCATTTTCAGATTTTTTAAAAAACATTTTCGATTTTTTACCGAATTTTGAAGCAAACCTCGATTTTCAATGATTTTTTAGAGGAAATCCGTAAAAAAACGTGAATTTTTGGAAAAAAATCTGAAAAAAAATCGATAAAAAATTGTAAAATTTAATCTGCAAAAAAATTAATTAAAAAAAAATCTAACTTTTGCTGAATTTTTAAAAAGGTGAAATTCATTTTGTTTTGAAAAAAAAACGAATTTTCCAAAATTTGCAAAAATCACAAAAATCATTTTTTCCAAATTTCCATCTTTCTGTGTTTTTTTAATTAAAAGGTTTTTTCTCTAGAAAATTGAAAAGTTTTCTTCAAAACACTAAAAATTTTGGAAAATATAGTTTTTTTTTCAAAATTTCAAAATTTTTCCGACATTTAAAAACAAAATCCCCCCTAAAATTGACACATAAATTAATATTTTTATTGAGATTTTTTCTCCGAGCCATCCAACGTGAATTTGTGCTCCAAATCCTGAATATACGTGGCTCTTGGATACGATTTCTTGAGCCCCGGCCAATGCACAATCAGGCAGTCGACCATTCCGAGATAATACAAAATTGCACCGGATAAGGAGAGCTTTTTCACTCGGCAAATCGATTCTTCGTAGATAATAACTGTATCGATTAGGCGAATTATGTCGAAGAAGGCGGCCGCCAAGGCGACTGGGATACAGGTTCCAGGCCCGTTGAGCACGATTAGATCCGGACTGAAAATTGGCGATTTTGAGTGGAAAATTGAGTTTTTAGAGTGAAAATTGATGGAAAAATGTCGAATTTTCAGTTAGGACAGCTAAAATTGGCTAAAAATTGATTTATTTTGACTGAAAATGGTCATTTTTTGAGCCAAAAAGCAATAAAAATGTGATTTTCAGTGTTAAAATTAGCTTAGAATGTCTAATTTTATAATAAAATTCTCAGAAATGTGATTTTCAGAGTCAAAATTATTGATTTTAACTGAAAGTGACCAATTTCCAGTTCAAAAATGCGACTTTCATAATTGAAATTAGCTTAAAAATCTAATTCTCATATTAAAAATCTCGAATAGAATGAAAATTGATAGGTTTTTAATGAAATCATTGCATTTTTGACGCGTTAAAACGCGTTAAAAACGGCATTTTTAGTGCTACAAATGACAGTTTCTCCAGAAAACGCCCAATTTTCAGATCAAGAAGCTCAAAAACTATCTGAAAACCAGAAATTTTAAGTGAAAATTACCCCAATTTTAGGGTTTTAAAGAGATTTTTAGCGCAAAATTATCGAGAAATGCAAGTTTTCGGGTTTTAAACTAGAAATTCATCGATTTCTAACCGAATTCTGTAGATAAGCTTCACGGCGAACGCGGTTGCGTTGATAGTTGAGCCAATCGACGTCAAGTAGGATTGTCCGACTTCCCGAGATCTCGGAATCTTTTCGATGCAGAATTTCTCGTTATTCCTCGATTTTTCGTGATTTATTGCCTGCAAATTCGCATTCCACACTTGAAAATCGCCATTTCCCACCTTATCCTCGCTCATCGTGTCTGTATCCGCAATTATGTAGGTTCTCTCGTCGAATTCCTCGCCAAAATGCTTGACGAGCTCCATCATCTCGCTGGTGTGACCTCCCGAACCAAGAACTACGCATAATGATGCCTGAAAATCGAATTAAAATCTGCATTTCATAATTTTTGACCCACTGTATCTTTTTTCGGCATATTTTTCGCCGAATGATTCGAATGGCGGACTTGAAATGCCATAAATGCTGTCAGACATAGCACACCGAATAATATTACAGCTGTGACGAAGAAAAATAGAAAAAACATCGAAATTCTGCTGGAAAACAACAAAATATTGCAAAATAAACTATATAACGTGTTGCCCGTAAATCGACTCGGAGCCGGAGATTTTTAGGCCACACGACCGTGTACTCCTCTCGGACAAGGGATTAATTTTATCTATAACTTTATTTTCTGTTCTTCGCATGTTTTCCTGTCTAATTTCATAGTATTTCACAATTATTTATTATTTAAGACTCGAAAATGTCAATAAACTTCACAAGGACACCAAAATTGTTGCTTGACAAAGTAGGTAATTCCATTTTTCTAGTTTCTTATGCGAATTAAAAGATATTTATATAATTAAAGTTTTTTTTTCAGCCCACTACTCGTCATTTGTGGAAAGCACAAAGCTTGTGAAGACTCGAGACGTAAAGAAACCACCCAGATATCCAAGTTTTTCAGTGAAGAAACCGACGAAAAGTGGGAAAATTTATTTTTTAGGCGAAATAAATTTATTTTAATATGTTCAGATCAAAAAATAAGCCAGCACTTTGATTATCTTCTAGTATTAGACTTTGAGGCCACGTGCCAAGATAACTGGAAGGGACCAATGCACCCGGTTCAAGAAATCATCGAATTCCCAGTGGTCCAGCTCTCGACGGCGGATTGGAGCGAAATTCGCCGTTTTCATCAATACATAAAGCCGACGGAATTTCCAAGGCTCACATCTTTCTGCACATCTTTAACGAGAATTATTCAGGTTTTTAATCCAAAAATTTCGAAAAAAAAATGCTAAAACTCCAGGAAATGGTTGACGAAAAACCGAAGCTTCCAGAAGTTTTATCGGAATTTGATAGCTGGCTGAAAGAGGATTCTCGGTTGAAACAGGGAAATTTTGCATTTGTTACTTGTGGAGACTGGGATCTGAAAGTCGCGCTGCCGAGTGAGGCGAAATTTAAGAATATCGAAATTCCAGAGTAAATTTTCAAGTAAAACTGACAATTTGAGGCTAAAAATTTGAATTTTTGATGCTGAAAACCAAAAAAAGACTCTTAAAGTCTTAAATTTCGTTCAAAATCAATAATTGTAGCCAAAAATTGTCAATTTATATTCCTCAGGGAGTACACGAGCCGTGTGAATCCATACAAATTGTCTTCCAGGTACTTCAATCAATGGATCAACGTGAAAAAGGCGTACGCGGAGCACACAAATCATTTCGCGAAAGGAATGACTCAGCTCCTAGCCATCTACAAGCTACAACATCAGGTTTTCTACTAAAAGTCTGGAATCTCATCAAAAATTCAAATTTTCCAGGGCCGCCTCCACAGTGGAATCGATGACGTGGCAAATATCTGCGAAATTGTTCGGTGTTTGGGCAGGGACGGGCACAATTATCGAATCACAGGCTCCAAGGACACAATGACGCGGAGGGTGTTCAGAGATGCGAGGAAATAATTTTTGTTGAATTTTTATCGATTTTTCAGCTAGTTTTTAACATATAAATGAGATTTATCAACAATTTTCAACCGATATTTGCTCACAATTCACTCTAATCAGGTTTTAAATCTGATTTTCAGAATTTCCGATTGCAATTTCCAGGAATAAAAATATTTTAATTTGAGAATTGACGAAATTGCACTTTAACAGTACTGTAACTATAAAGGAACATTCAAATACCTCGTTGCATGGGTATCGCCGCGATGGGTTCATAATTATTGGAGCGAAATCCCTGACGCTTGCATTTAATTTTTCACTGTTGGAAATTACCTTTTTTATCTTTATCTCAATTTTTTTCACAAATTCGAACGAAAAATATTATTTAAAAGCAAGAAACGATCAGTAAATGAGTAAAATCAGCGATTTTCGTCAAGGAATGCAACAGCTGATACAAAATGAACAAAAAATGAACAAAATCAACTATTTTATAAATCTTTCTGTATAATTAATCAAAATCTCAAACATAATTTTTTGTAAAACAGCTTTTTCTCTACAAAATGACATATTTTACGACACATAAATCGCGAAACTGACGATTCTGAGTGACTCCGTTTTTGAAAAATCTTCAATTTTGTGCCTAATTTCCTAATTTAACACACTTTCAATTTGTATTATCTCAACAACGTTATAAAGCATATTTGCCGTCTTTATTTTCAAATTTTGAGGTTTTTTCGGATATTAAGTGTTCTTCCAGCTTTTTCTGCGAAATTTTCGGACATCTACGAGTATGGACTCGAAGCCGATCTCGTATCCAGCACTGTCATGCGTTATCAAGTACTTGGAGGCGAATAGAAGGTGAGCGAAACAGTTTAAGTAGCCTAATCAACACACAATTTTCAGATTCCGACTCGTCGCACAGTGCCCATCGCTTGAAAAACTTGAGAAGGCACAGCCTCTCATTATGACTGACCTGGTATTGGGTCGTAATTCAATCAGAGTAAATGAAGTAAAATATACAATTGGCACTGAAAGCAAAGTAAGACTTTTGCCTTTCTAGACAACGACTACCTCAATGACTAATTTTTGCAGTTTGATGATCCTGCCACACTTACGATGAACCAACTCGATGGACGACGTTCCAAGATCAATGTTTCCTATTTGGAAGTTCCAGAAGATGGTCTAATTCTTGAGCTGCCAGAATCCTTTGAGAAATTCAAAGTTGGATATTTTGTATATTGGTCGTCTGACAATCCGCTTATTGATCGATTTATCGATCGTAAAAGCATCCCATTATATTCAATCATTATCCCGCAATCTCTCTCAATGGAAATGCTGTCACGAATTGAGCAAGACGAGATTTTGAAGACGGCTAAACACTTGGATATTCGTCATGTTCCTCGAGAACTTTTTCACTTATTTGGAACTCTGCCCAACAAACTAGCCTTAACTTACATTTATAGTGGAGAAGTTTTCGATTTTCTCAATTTGATCGACACTATGATCCAGCAAAATCGGAAAGAAGGCTTATCTCGTTGCTTCGTGACTTGCGATGTCGAATTGGTGGAAGATTTATACAAAGTGTTCCGTGTACTGGCAGAAGATAAAGATTCTGCGATTTTTGACATTGAGGAATATGAAGAGTATGTTGAATTTGATGAAGATTTCATCAAATGCAATGAATTCCCAAATGAAATCGCATTTTGGATCGATGATACGATGGTCATTTCCGTTAAAGCTATGACATTTGATGACGGTTTTCACATTTGGATCTCGATTCGCAAAGATGATAAATCACAACTTTAACTGTTCATAAATTATTTTCAAGAAACCCGAACAAATTCCCATGTATTATTAATGGTTCTTTAACTGATTCTTAGCGTCACACAAAAATTACGATTCATTTTTCGGTTCAATTTTTAAAATTTATTGGAAAATAAAGAGTTTAATATAAATGTTTATTTCGAATCTTCTTTTCCCCGACGCGGCATCGTCGATTCGATGGTTCGTCGCAGGAATTCCTTGTTGGTACCGAGGCTCTTTGGCTTCAAATATCCCTGCGGTCCCATTTCGTCGGCTCGCTCCTTTGCGCGTTTCGCCTCAAACAGAATCGCCTTTTTCGCCTGGAAAATTGGATTTTAATTAAATTTTCTGGAAAAAATGGCCTTGTTCCCAGTTTACAACAAGAAAATTCAGATCTACAGCTTAATTTCGAAAAAAAACTCGATTTTTGTGATTCGACAATTTTTCCAAATTTCTCCGTACTTTTTCGTATTTCTGCTTCTCCTTCTTCGCCTCTTCCACATCGACGGGCTCCGCGTTGCTTGGCTCCGATGACGTCGACGGCTCGGGCTCCTTCTCGACGTTCAGGTCCATTTTTCGTTTTCTATTCAAAAAATCCTGCATTTGCTTTTGCTTGGCAGACATCTGAAAGAGTGTGATTTTCAAATATTAAAAAAAAAACGACAATGTGTCGATTTACGCAGCTGCTCGTGTACTCCCCGTTGAGAAAGATTTTAAAAATTTTAGTAAACTTCACTGAAACTTTTATTTTTTTTGGCGGGTTTTCCACCTTTTGGGACTTTTGGTGTGAAATTCGGCTCTCTACTTGAAAAGTAGGCTTAAAATTTGCGAAAATTCAGTTTTTTTTTTGAAAATAAATAGAACTTTTTAGATAGAAAATCGGAAAAAAGTTGACTAAAAAATCTTAGATTTGTTCCGAAATTCAAAAAAGTCAGGAATAGCCGAAAAACTAATCCTCTTCTCCTCGAGGAGTACACGGCCTGCGTAAATCGACACATGACCGGTTTTCGCGGCAAAAAAAAGTATAAAACCCATAGATTTCGACCTAAAAAGATTGTAAATTGCACAAAAATCGATAAAATTACAATTTTTCATGTTAAAAAAGGAATCGGCAAGTTATAACAAGAAGAATCATATTTAAAATAGGGCGCAAAAACCAGTGTATTTCTCTTTTTCAAGTGAATTAGCAAAGCGTGGCCTAGGAATTTCGAGGGGAAAACTCGGCCACGTGGGGACACTCTAGCGTGGTGCAATATACAGTTTTTTGGGGGGAAATACCTCGTTGGAGAGAGTGAAGGGGGGGGGGGGGGGGGAGGGAGGTGGTACAAGATGAAAAATTGAAATCCATGCCTATTTAACAGTGGGGCGCATTTGCTCTATTCACACGAATTGGGGGGTTAGGGGATTAGTAATATAGTAAGAATAATACAGAATTATGCATGATATCGATTGGTAGAATATGACTAGGATTATGGACGGGGGTGTAGATTTACGGGGGAGTACTGTATTTCGGAGTTAACAAGCGTCCAGATGCTCTTCTACGACTCCACTATCCAGAGAATTGAACGAAAGTCGGCGGAATGAAGAGTTATTTACGCCGTTTGTTGAAGAGTTTGAGGAGCCTGCGCTGCTGTTGCTTCCGTTCTGCAAAAAATTGAAAAATTACTTTTTTTCTGATAATGTGATTTTTTAAACAATTTTTTGCCAATTTTCGCGGATTTTTCTCTAAAAAAGCACACAAAATTCGTCATCGAAAAATGTTTCAATAATGCGATTTTCGGCCGTTTTTTGAGGATTTGTCAAAATTTTTTGCCGAACTTTAATCGATCTTTGCCAAACTTTTTGATGATTTTTTAGTCGAGTTTTTGCTGAATTTTCGTCAATTTTTTGCTTATTTTTTGTCGAAATTTTACGAATTTTTGAAGATTTTTCAGTCGAATTTTGCCAACATTTCTGTCAATCATATCTCGAATTTCCGTTGAATTTTGCCAAACTTTAAAATAATTTCCGTCGAGTTTCTGCCGAATTTCCACCGAATTTTTATCGATCTTTTATAAAATTATTGCAGAATTTTTGGAAATTTTTTAGTCAAATTTTTGTCGAAATTTTGTCGACTTTTCATCAAATTTTTAAAATCGAATTTTGTCAATTTTTATCGGATTTCTTTCAAATTTTTGATGAATTTTCGTCAAATTTTTGGCAAAATTTCAACAAATATTTGCAGATTTTTCACATCTTCTGTTAATTTCCCCGTACCGAAAGCTTCATAGATTCATCCATATCAGGAAGTCCACTATCTCTTTGATTATCCGGCCGAATCGTCGTAGTCGTATGCTGCTCCATTTCCATTTCCAGCCGAACTTGCTCCATTTCAGTGGCTTCTCGAATCGATTCGGTGACATCGGCCACAAAATGACACCGATCCTCGAAATTGCGAGCGTTAAAGTGAATTTTGTCCTTGTTGGGGCACGTAATTGTGAGCCCAAACTCGTACTGTCCTCGCTGGAATTCTGTGACATGTGCTCCGAGAAGAAGCGTCCACTGCTTCAGAGTGTACGTACAACCGGCCATTGACGTGGATCCACGACGAACACCTTTCGCCACGACGATCATATCATTGAATAGGAAGACGTCACGTTCGCGAGCTGATGAAGATTGACGTTTTGTTGGATCGGAGACTTGTTGAAGGCGGCAGTAACAGACGAGCCGACGGGGCGTTTCGGTGAGGCGCTGCAAAAAAAATTTGGGGTAAATTGAAGTTTTTTTGTGAATCGAGTTTGTTGTAGTCAGGATGTCGGTTTTCTGTTTTTTTAATCGACAAACGAAAATTTTTCGATTTTTTCTAAAATTAGCTCAATTTTTTTTTTGATTTTTTTTGATTTTCCTTGAAAAACATCAAAAACAATTCTTAGTTTTTTAAAAAATTGTTTTCTATCAGAAAATTTAAAATAGCAAAAAATGAAAAATCTAATTTTTTCGTGAAACCCTTTTAAAATTTGAAAAAAAAGCGCCCATGCCTTGGCTATTTCTGTGATTTTTTTTTCTGGTAAACCCAAAATCACCGAAATTATTTTGCATATTAAACAACGAAAAAATTCATGTTTTAATAATTTTCAACTTTCCCAAAAATTATTTAGGTACTTAACTTTTTTTAAAACTCAATTTTCACTAAAATTTCGCTGAAAATTCTGAAATTTTCATCGAAATTTAGGCCAAAAATACGAGGTTCTCAGTGAAATATCTTCCAAAACTTTAAATTTTCAGTGGGTATTTTTTAACTAAATTTTTCTTTTTGTAAGAGTTTTTGTGATAAGTTGTATTAAATCGTTTTTTTTTTAAATTTCAGTTAAATTTAGGGCAAAATTTCGAATTTCGGGAAGAGCTTTGCTAAAAAATCCGAATTTTTCAGAGGAATTTATTCCGAAATTCCGAATTTTCAGTCAAATTTCTTCAAAAACATAAAATTTTCAGTCCAATTTAGGCAAAAAATCCAAATTTTCACTCAAATCTTGGCTCAAAAAACCCACCGGTTTATCTTTTCCCACAATAGCCCGATCAACTCTTTGAACTTGTGCAACATGATCATCCCCAGCTTTCAACTCGTCCTTCTTTATCCGATCATAGATCCCTTCAAGCGTTTTTCGATCAATATCCTCTCCATTTTTCTCCCCTGATATTTTATCCTGTCCTCTCAGATTTTTCACAAAATCCGCCTGAGTCATTCGTTGCTTCACGTTCGGTGAGTGCAGGTCAGTATTTAACATGATAATCGCAAAAGAGAGTAGATGAATTGTATCCCAGCCACCACGATAATGTGATGTTCGCTTCGGATTCGATTTTGAGTAGTGTAGGGCGAACGCTTGAATGATCCGATCGATTTTTTCGGCTTCTTTGGGTAGAATGAAGAATTGCATGGCTTTTCGTAGGGCAACATCCACTTCTAGGCCTCGGATATCGATTAGTGCGGTGAAATATCTGGAAAAAATGAGAATTTGCGCAATTTTTCAGAAAAAAAAAACTGAAATTCTAGAAATTTTCAGAAAAGTTCAAATTTCCGACGTTTAAAACTACATTTTTTCCAAACTTTTTTGTGATATTTTTTATTGAAACTTTGAAAAAAAAATCTACGACTCTTAGAATAGGCTCCGCCCATTTCTTGGTTATTTTTAATTATAAAAAAAATTCGGAAAACTAGTTTTTTACGCGAAAATTGGAAAATTTCTTCGTTCAAAAGTAGATTTTTTCAACTTCTTTTTCGTGATGTATATATTTTTTTTCGGAAATTCGAAAAAAAAATCCCCGCCTGGTAGAATAGGCTCCACCCATTTCTTGGCTATTTTCGGGAATTTTTTTTTTGAAATCGAAAAAAATTGATTTTTCAATTTTTTAAAAATTTCGATACGATACGAATTCGATTTTCAAAGTTCCCAAAATTGAATTATTTTCAGAAAATACCAGAAATTTAGCAGTTTCAGCTCAAAATATCTGCAAAATAAGTACGCAATTTTTCAGCTGAAAAAGAGGAATTTTTTCGAAAAATTTTGAAAAAAAACTGCAATTTCCAATTAAAAACTACAAAAAAAGCATCTGAAAACTCAGCAAAGGTAGAAAAAAATTGGAATTTCTATTCAAAATTTCCGTTAATTTTGAAAAAACGAGTTTTTCACAAATTTTTCCGAAAAAAACTACTTTTTCCGTTAAAATTCCAGATTTTCTTGCAATTTTCCAAAAAAAAAAAAAACGAACTTTAAAACTAGACTATGATAGGGTGAGTGTAGGGTTCCAATATATTCTCCAATCATTGATTTGCTCAGTCCACGACGTCCGAATAGTAGGCTGGCAAGGGAATCCGGCGAATTTTTCACAAATCCCCATGCGGTGAGCAGTTGGACGCCGCGCTCGGGTTTTCTGGAATAATTGAGAGAATTTGGGGCGATTTTTTGAAAAATTGAAAAATAAAAAATGTTTGAAAATCATATTTTTGTTCAAAATTACTTTTAAAAAAATTTAAAAAATTTCTTTGAGAATAAAAGGGGTTTTAACTAAAAAATTAAACTTTCAAATCAGAATTTCAACTTTTTAAAAACAATTTCTACATTTTTATGAAGAAAAATGTTTTTAAAAAACTGAAATTATTTTTTAATTAAAAAAGAAACAAATTTTTTAACCGTAATTATTGAACAAAATTGAAAAAAAAAAAGATTTCTGGAAATTTTTGTATTTTTTTTTATTAAAAAAAAATCAATTTTAAATGACAAATTTTCGAATAAAACTAAAAAATTATATTTTTGAAAAATATAAATTTTTTTCAAACATTTTAATTTTAAATAAGAAACATAGAAATTCAATTATTTTTTAATTTTAAAATTTCGAAAAACTCGATTTTTTTCAGTTTTAATCGAAAATTTGCATTTTAACTTAAAAAAAAAGGTTGACTTTTTTGTTCAAAATTAAGAAAAAAAAAATCAAAAATTTGAAACAAATTCGAGAACTTCGAATTTGTTTCAAAAAATATGATTAAAAAAATTAAATTCGAAAAGTTTTTTTTTCGAAAAAAAAAACTAGGTTTTTAAAAAAACTAGATTTTTGAATTGTTACAGAAAAATTTTTTGAATCGAAATTTTATTTTTTAAATAGGAAATTTTTGAAATTCGTCCGTTTTAATTTGAAAATGTCCAAATTTTAGAATTCTTTTTTTTTTTTTATCATTTTTTAATTTTTTTTCGAATTTGCGGGAAAAACCAAAACGTACTTATTGAAAAAGTTCAAGGCTATCCTGTACTGCCGTTTCCTCTCCTGATCTGTCATCTGTCGTGGCGGCTTTACCTCCGATTTTTTCCTGCCGTTTGATGACTCGCTGCGTCTGAAAATTTGAAAAAATCGATATTTAAGGCAGTTTTGAGCTGAAATTAGAGCCATTTTCAGGCAAAAATCGATGAAAATGCACATAATTCGTAGTATTTTTAGTTTAAAAATTCGATTTTTTTTAAATGTTTTAAGCCAAAAACAGTTTTTCATTAAAAGACGGAAAAGTATTGAAAAAACATTGGTTTTTTTTTTGAAAAATCTGCAATTTTAGGCTCTTTTAAGCCAAAAAATAGCCGTTTCTCGAGCAAAAAATTAGATTTTCCAAAATCTAGAAATTTACGAATTTTTAAGGCAAGAATAGTTGTTTTTAATACAAAAATTGGAAAAAAAAAAATGAAAAATCGATTTTTTTCAATCTGCAATTTTAGGCCTTTTTAACCCAAAAAACCCGCTTTTCATAAAAAAGGAAAAATATCACTAAAAAATCGATAAAAAATTCGATTTTTCACGTGAAAACTGCTGGAGCAAAAGCTCAAATGGCTCACAACTCACTCATGAACTCTGTGCTTGTCGAGCCGCGGTAACGAGTTCGAGTGTGCCGGATTGTGGTTGACAAGCGACGGGCGCGGAAGCCAGACTTCTGTGCTCGTGAGCTCGGCGGCTGCCGGAGCACACCGTGATGCGGCAGCTCCGAATCGACGATTTCCCAGCCGTGGTGACATTAGACTGTCTGCAAATATAGGAAAAATTAGGATTTTGTGGGGAGATTGGCTGAAAATTGAGAGTTTTCGAGCTGGAAATTGGGAATTTCGGAGAATTTGGGACCTTTAAAGATCGGGATTTTCTGGACTATCAAGGAATTTTTATACTTAAGTACTAATTTTTTGACATTTCACTAAAATTTTTAATTTTCGGAAATTATTTAAGCGTTTCATTTTTATTTTAGGGTTTTTTTGATAATTTTGCATTAAAAAAAAAAACATTTTTTAAACGAAAAATGCAGTTTTTCATCAAAAATAGCAACTTTCCGTTAAAAAAACATAATTTTTTCATATTTAATTGGTGGAACTTTCGGAAAACCATCAGATTTTTTAGGTTTTTGCTAACTAATTAATATAATTTTGCAACTTCCAAAAAGTTGCTCTTTTTTTCGAAAATGACGTTTCCAGTTTCGAGAAAAAGCGTCCAAAAGTTCAGTTCAACTTCCGCCAAACAAAGAAAAAAAAACGAGAATTTGCATAGTTGGAAGGGTGACATGTTCACATGCTTTTCCCTTTTTTTCGCGAAAAAAAATTAGTCAGCTGAATGAATAATTAGGGAAACTGGCACCATCGGGGGTATATGTGCAAAAGAAAAAAGTGCTTGAGAATTTGAAATTTTCGTCTTTTCGGAGGCGAAAATGGGTCAAAAGTTGAGCTCAAGTGACACTTTGGCCACGGAGAAGAAATCGGTGGAAGAACTTTTCTCATATTCTAGGCCACGTGCCCTTTCGATAAATTTCTTCAGCTTGAATGTATAGGAAAGTTGCCAGAAAATCGCCACGTGGCACCGGAAAACTCCACAGAGCTTCTTGGCAACTCCAAGCAGGAGTTGGAGTCCACGGAAGAATACTCTAAGATTACGCAGGAGTCCGACTATTCGCAGGGCTTTTTTTTGAGAGCTCAGAGAGAGAGCTCTTATTGGTTGAAATTTATTCCACGTAGCACTTCTGAAAGGTCCGTAGACCATTTTGGCACGCGTGTCAAAAGGGTTTTCGCGCCGAGACCCAGAAAAATGAGTCATTTTTCTTGACGGCTTGTCAACAACATCGAAGAGCAAATAGGACTTCAAATGTTTACTTGAACTTTTGTTGATTTTTTTCTGTTTTTTGAATTCAATTTTGTTTTCAACTTTTGAAATAAATTCGAATTCTGGAAGTTGAGCGGTGGAGCGCGTTCAGCTAACTCTTGCCCGTGAAATTTGAAATTGTTGAAAAAAAAACATGTTTTAGACTATTTTCTCACCTAAAAAAGCTTTTTTTAATGAATATTTAATGATTTTTAAAGTTAAATACGAAAAAAAAGAAGAACCCTATTTCATTGATATTTTTCAAATTTTGACCAAGAATACCGTGAAAAATTTGTTATTTTATTGGAAAAAATACGTGCAAAAAGCGGAAATTTTTAGTTTTTCACGATTTTTCGCGTTTTTTTACGGATTTTCGAGAAAAATTCGGTTTTTATCGATTTCCTTCAATTTCTCCCACAATGATATAAAGAAAGCCGGTGAAAAATCCAAAGAAAAGAGAAAAAAAAATCAAATACTTATCAATATCGCAACTGATAAGCGAACTGATTGGCAGAGGGCACGCGGCATTTGAACTTCGGAGGTTAGCGATCAAATCTCGTGATTGTTTTCGTGGCGAGACCCAAAAAAACTCGAAACTTTTGACGTTCGAATCAATGAATTTAAACAAATATTTAGTGCTCTCTCTCTCTGTCTCTCTCTCTCTCTCTCTCTCTCTCTCTCTCTCTTGGATACAATTAGCCCACGGGAGGGAAAATTGAGAGAAATGGCGGCGGAGTGAAAAATTGGGAGAAAAAATAAATGTTCTTCTTCTTCTTCTTTGTGTGAGAAAATAATTTAGTGGGGTCCCCGCCGCCGCCACTTCACACATGCCGGTGGTCACTTCAGATTAGTTTATTACGGGCTCCGCAGAGCTCTGGCTCCTCCCTTCTCCTGGATCCTCACCAATCATATTCGAATTCTGCAAATTGACCAAGACGGGCGGCGCCGGTGACGGCGGACTTCTGTCCAGTGTTGTTGAACGAGCGGCACGGTCTATCCGGAGCTGTGCGCTGAGACTTGTGGCGTATCGGCTGAAAATTATTAAAAATTAATAATTTTTTGAGAAAAAATTGAATTTTCAGAGAGATTCTGAGTTTTTAGACGATACTTACATTAATGCGTTAAAAATCTTTGAGATTATAGCGAGAATTGCGTAAAATAAATTCATTTTTAATGAATTTTGGTGATGAAAAGCATTTAAAACTTTTTAATTGCCTCTTAGAATGCGTTTAGCAGTAGAGCGCGCTTGCATCGTAACTTTTTATTCTCCGGGAACAAAATCGGCGGAAAAATCTGCTTTTTCACCAATTTTTTCAAAATTAATAATTAAGATAAACAATTGTGAAAATGTAAAATAGTAAATTCTAAAAATTAAATAGAAAAATTGGCAGTTTTTCTCTAAAACTTGCAGTTTTTCTCTAGAATCTCTGTTTCGACGAAATTGAAAATCCACAAAAAACGTGGTGTCTCTTAAAATTTTTTTCAAAATTTCTTGAATTTTTCCGAAAAAAACGTTTTTCGCGTAAAACTACGATATTTAAATGTCAAACAATTTTGCAACAAACGTTTGTAAAATTGGAAAAAAAAAGCAGAAAACCTAGATTCGGGGATTTTCACGTAATTTCAGGCCAAAAATCGTTAAAAATCTAGGTCAGTTCTAGAAAATTTGTACGAAAACACTCTAAATTGGATCAAAAATCTGCAAATAAAAAATATCTTGCCCCGACACAAGAGAAGCCCAATGATTGTGGGGTGTCTGCTGCTGGCCGACATGGACACACACACACACACAAAATGTTTATTTTCGGGTTTTTGACAGCTCGCCGAGCCCTCTAAAATTATCTGTGTGGTGGTGTGGTCAGCTTGTAATCCGTCCCATTTTGACACGTTCTCTTGTGTGTGATTCGTACAAATCGTAAGAAAAATATAAAAAATTCGGAAAAAAAAGTGTGTGGGAGCAAAATTGTAGTGTGCCAAATAAATACTCCTCCGAAACAACCGGAAGGGATCGTTTCACCTATGTAAAAAGGAAATTTTCTAGAGGAAGCTGCTGTGGGCTCGAACAATAATAATGTAATGCAATGTCCAGAGAAACACAGGATTAGAGAAATAGAAAAAAAACAGGAAAATTGGCTCAATTTCTTACTTATACGTCATGAGGAATCGAAGAATCGAAGAATCGCGAATTCGTGGAGATACTGTTTTTGGGTTTTTTAGTCGGCTAGAGGACAAAAATCGAAATTTTTTACTATTTCTCGATAATGGAACACCGCAATCACTATTCGAAAAAAATTCCTTTCGAAAATCGAGCCCATCAATCGACACACGGATTTCTGGCTTCCCCCATAAAATGAAATGGAAGAGTTTGCCGAACTAGGCCATTTCGGCTCGGCCATGTCTGGGGTAGATTTACGGCGCATTGCGTGTCGCGTCGCGGCTCGATTTTGGTTGTAAAACTATATGTATTTGTCCGTGTGGAGTACACGACTTTCCCACGCGTTATCCGGAAGGCGATTGCCAATGGAGCGCAAAAAATTCAACGAGGAAGGCCAGAACCTCGTGTCGACACAAGCAATCGCTACAGTAGTCATTTGAAGAGTTACTGTAGTTTTCGCTACGAGATATTTCACACGTCCGATATGTTGCGCAATACGCATTCTTACAATTTTTGCTCCCGTGATATGATAAAAGTGTTGAGAGCCTGTGAGATCATTAAACCTTCTTAAATGATTTTAAACAAAACGAAAAAAAGTTTTCCGCTTAACATAGGCTGATTTGAAATCGAGAAAGTGAGAATCGTCACGGATAGGCGCGAGAAAAAGGAAATCAACTGAGAATTGTTGTCATAAAATTCGCTACGCTTCGGGTTTCGCGCAGCATACCGCTTTATGAGAAGCTATAAAAAAGTGACTACATAGATATCTCTAAGAATAGCAAGATTTGAGTCATTTTTAGAGGTACGCCGCCCCGGGTACCAGTTGGTCACTCATGGGAAGAACAAATACTTTAGTAGATAGAGAGAGAGAGAGAGAGAGATGGAAAGAAAAAGAAAGAAAATTCAAACCTGGTTAGTGATAGCTCGTTCCGCTGACTGTTTGACACTCCGCATCTTGCATCGAGGTGGTCTGGTATTCTGCAAAAAAGAGAAACAAAGTTCTGTTTGTTGAAGAAGAAGAACAGTTGATTTGATTGAGTTAGAGACTACGGGGAAATGAAGAGAGCGATAGACACTTTGCAAGCAGGTATTAAGTTAGATGAAAGGAATCGAAGCGGCGTTTCGCTTTCAAACAAGGCAAAACATAGATTGCCATCGTCGCGTATTTGTTTGGACAAAGGTTACAGTGATGTGATAATGTTCCGGAAAAACTTGTGTGTGTGAGTTATTATATTGGGTTTTGAATTAGGGATGCTGTCATGGGAATTATCAAAAAGTATCAGCACTGATTAACTTAAAGGTGGAGTAGTGGCAGTGTCGAAATTTTTAAATTAAGTACTCAAAAATATCATAGTAATTAAACCTTTTCAAAACAATTTTGAAAAATTCTTATTGACTGTCAAAAAGTGGCAATAACTGAGTTTATGCCATTTTTTGAAAAAAAAAACTATCTCGGCATTTACCTGCAGCTTCTTGCCCAACTTTAGCTCTCAGCAGCTTCTTACCCAAGTTTAGCCAACTTTTCATCCAAGTTTAGCCCAAGTCTGACCGAAGTTTAAGTTTTCTAAAGCAAACTATCCCACCAAACTTTGGCCAAACTTAGGTCCAAGTTTCGCCAAAGTCTCGCCCAACTTTGAACACGCGGCGCGCCTCCGCAGCGCCCTCGGCGGACAAAAAATAGGAATTTTGTGATTGGAACTGTTTAAATATCATTATTATTTTGCTAATTTAATTTAAATCCGTGAAGAATGTTTTCTGTTGTGATTAAATTTGAGTTTAATTTTTTTTAATCAATTTTTGATAGCTAAAAGTTGTTATTCTCCGATCATTTAATCAAAATTTTGAACTACTCGAAAAGCTTTTCTGAAATACTGACCCCTCGAGAATTTACAACGGCACTAGATACTTGATAGAATGTTCAGAAAGTTGGGTTCTGAAGAAAAATGGTATCAATAGAAAACTGAAATTTATTCATTATGATTTAGCATTATCGAATACAGTACTGACTGAAAATTAACCTAAACCTATGAGAATGGCTACGCGTAGGTAGAAACAACAGTTTGCAATATTAATATTGAAATTAATAAAATATTCTCGCGCGACCATCATGGCTCAACAGGTAAGAGATCAGCACAACGGGAAAAACGATAGAAGTTCAACATACAGGTGAATCTTGGGCTAAACTTGGGTTAAACTTGGGCTAAACTTGGGCTGAGTGAGAGTGGGCTACACAGCGGTTGACTTTTTTTCCTTTTTTGACGCATCGCCCAAGTTTGACCCAAGTGTGGCCCAAGTTTGGCCAGCTTCTAATCCATGTTAATTTTTTTTGGGCGAAACTTGGATTAAAAGCTGTGAAACATGGGCAAGAATCTGGCGGCGAATGCCGAGATAGCACTTTTATCCAGAAAATCGGCAAATTGCCGGAATTAAAATTTCCGTCAAAAAAAAAATGTGCCAAACGGCAATTGCCGGCAATAATAATTATAATCATGAATAGTCCATGAAATTTGATGTAATTTTTTTTTTGATTGACGACTTCAAACAAATGGGTGAAAACTGAGCTCTCATCGCTTTTTGATTCAAAATAAAAATTTTCCAAAATAAATAAATAAAAGTTTTATTATCATATTTTCTCACATTATTTTTTCTTGGCGAGACCATTTCGCATAAATGCGCTATATTTGAGCTCAATTTCTATAGATTTTCAAGTATCAAGCTCAGAAGATTTTCCGAAAATCAACTCACGTATCATGTTTATGTCGAATCACCATCCACTGCTTCATAATACAGTACTCGCGCCACGCGCGTTGTATAACCGTTGCTGCTCTGTGAGCCAGTTGCATTCCACCATATCTTCGCTCGAGCACTTGCACTTTTCGAAGAGCCAGCTCATCGGACAATTGATAGCCCTTCTGTACGAAGACACGGCTCGTCGACGTCGTGCCTCGCCATTCTTTTGTTTCTCGCATTTGGGCTGGAATTTTCAGAAGTTAACGGAACCAGAACCTTTTGTTCTTATGTCGGATTAAAATTCCGAGAGAATGTAGGACTAGTGTTGCTGAGGAATATACTAAAAAAATGAAAAACAATTCTGGAATTCTAACAAAAAAAACTGCGAATGAAAAGGTTATCAATTGAAAAAAATGACAAAAAAATGCGGAAAAATCGATAAAGTGAGCCGATTACGAGGAAAAAAAGTGGGATGATAAGGACGATGGCTGGAAATAAACTGGTCACCGACCAAGAGAATTTGTGTTAGTCACTGGCAGAAACAGAAGAAAAAACAGGGCGTGGAACTGTTAATTGATTTGATAAGAAATTGAAGAAGTTTTTGTTAGGAAGAAATGACGAAAAAATAGTTGTAAATCTTTTTTTGAGAGTTTTTACAAATCGAAAAATTCTGAGCAAAAAAAAAACAAAATTCAATAAGACTGTTGAAAAGTATAGGTTGATATATCTAATTAAACTAATTAAACTAATTAAAGGTGGAGTACCGAAATTTGAGAGTTTGCTTTTGTAGACCCAATATGACCCAGAACTACCAAATTTCGTAATGAGACATTTTGCAATTAAAAAAAAAAGTTATGGCGCTTCAAAGTTCTGGAAAAAAGGCTCATTCAGAAAAATATCTCATACGGTAACAAAATAGTCGTCAAAACTAGAAATTTCGCTTTGAAAATTGTATATAATTACTTTTTCAATATCATAACATTTGTTCAAAAACCAAACATTAAAAACATGCACATTTTGACTGGAAATAACTTTTAAACGGAACTAATTTTGTTTCAAGATGGCAAGTTGCAAAGCTCATAAATTTGAATCAAAAAGAGAAAAAAGTGAAAAAAAAGTGAAAAAAGTTGTAGCATAGAGGTAAAAGTGAAGGAAATTTGATATACTTCTCTAGGAGAAAATGCAAGGAAAAAGGGAATTGAAAGGACGAGAAATAAAAAAAAACAAGTTGAGGTCAATTTGTTCGAAAGGAAGAAAAAGAAGAAAAAAATGTCGTTTGAGATGGTCAGTTAGCAGAAGCCTCATCAAATTGATTATTGATGGAGACGAGAGGATAAAGAAAAGAGAAGAGAGCGGACAGGATTGCATAACAATGAGGCAAGTCTTCGAATAAAAGCTTGTTCTGGAAAATCCCAAAAAAGGATGCCGCGATGCGGAGGCTAATTAGAATGAAAAAGAGGGGAGGAGGAAATATACAATTATCAGGAAAAAATATATGAAATTTGAAAAAAAGTGGATTTTTTAAAGTAGGGTAGAGCCTGGTAATTCTCAAAAGTAGTGAGAAACATGAAAAAAAAGCGAAAGTTGACTAAAATTTTAGAAACGTTGGCGAATGTTGTAAGAAGTTTGAAGAAAGTTGATAGAAAGTGGAGGGATAGTTGTCGAAAGTCTAGAAGATTTGGCAAGAGTTGGCGAAGGTTGTGAGAAAGTCTATGAAGTTGGGCAAAAAGTCGAAGGAAATTTTGTAAACGTGATCGAATGTTGAAAGATATTCATCAAAAGTTGTCAAAAAAGTAAGAAATTAGACAAAAATTGGCGAAAACTAACGATAATTAGGCGACAGTTTTGCAAAAACTTGGCGGAAATTGAAGGAAATCCTGTGAAAGTTGTCGAAATTTGGGAAAAATAGTTTTAAAAAATTTCAAGATGACTAGTTGAAGATGAAGGACATTTGTCGAAAGTAGCCGAAAGTTGTCGAAAAAGTTGTTTTGTAAAAAAATTAATAAAAAAAACTCCAAGAAAGGAACTGAATGGGAGACCAAAAAAGCCATAAGAAGAGCAAAAATTGTTGAGTGAAAACATTGAAAAAGCAACCAAAAAACTGAAGGGATGATCCCCTCAAGGGGATATCGGGATTTGGCGACCAAAAAGCGGTCTGATGACAACTTGCCCGTTCTTTTTCATATATTTCTTTCTTTTTGCCTAACTTTTTCGACAACTTCCAAGAAAAAAGTTGACCTATTTGACATCGGCTTGAACTGACGCTGAACAAAAATCACAAAATATTTGAAAAATAAAGTTCCAAGAAGTGGGACGGAAGTAGCAAAGCGAAAGTTAACAAGAGTAGTAAGACGAAATTTGACGACAGTTGGCAACAGTTGCTAGACATTTGCCGAAAATCGGCTTTTGGTCGGCAAAAATCGGCAAAAGTGGACGAAAGTTGTCAGAAATTTGGCGAAAGTTGATGAAACTTGACGAAAATTAGTATAAATTTTTCAGATTTTCAGGGAAAAAAAACTAAAAAGTTGATAAGAAAATAGCTTCGTAAAACTGCAAAAAAAAAACAGTTTGAAGCATTTCCAAGAAACATAAAATATAATATGAATGGAGTGAAAAGGAGCTCCGTCAAGTGTAAGAGAGTGTGCAAGACTCGGAAACGCAGAGAAAAGATGCTTCACCTCATAAATTGATAGCGTGTGAAATTGAGAGATTGTGCTAGAGAATGTCATAAAGACATCAAGTGCTCTTTTGCAGAATTAGTACACTTTTTGGTGCGCCCCGATAAAATACGAGACGTACAGCAAAAAATGCAGTAGCTCTACTCGGAAACGAGCAGAGACGTATAAATTGCAGCTCTGTGAGAGAAAAAGTTTTAAGAAGAGCCAAAAAATGTATTGACTGAAGGTATGTTTTTTGGTGAGTAACTGAGAAAGCGAGAAGGAATGTCGAAATTTGAGATGGTAGAGGAATTTTTATGACGTGGTCATTGTGTTTTATCACTCTTTTTCGTTATTTGCAATTACTTTCGAAAGGACACAGATGTCAGATACCTTACCGCGATTGAAAGTTAGAAAAATTTGAAGGAATTTTGGCGAAAGTTGTCGAAAGTTTGGCAAAAACTGTTTAAATTGTAGAAATTCAAAGAAATATGCAATAAATTGTTGAAAATTTTTTTCAAAAATTGTTGAAAGTTGAAGAAAGCTTTGCGAAATTTGGCAAAACTGTCGAAAATAGTCGAAATGCTCATAAATTTAAATAATTATAGCAAACAAAAATAATTCCAAAACTGTCGAAAGTTGAAGGAAGCTTGGCGAAAGTTTGCAAATTTTGTCGAGAACGTTTTAAAAGTGCCGTTTCAAAAAATTATGAATTTTTGATACAATTTGCCGAAAATGTTTCAATGAATTTTCAAAAGCTCAACAAAACTTGGTGAAAGTTGTAGAAAGTTGGTGAACACTGTTGAAGTTGTAGGAAAAATGTGCAATAAGTTGTCGAAAGTTAGCGAAAGTTAGGCGAACGTTTGAAAACAGTCTAAAATCAAAAGATATTTAGAAAAAAGTTGCCGAAAGTTTTCGTAAGTTGTTGAAATGTTAACCACGCATTGGAATCGCGTCCGTACTTTAGTTTCCAAATGAGCCTATAAATTGAGCAATTCCATAGATTTCCATCCCCCCATCTACTTCACACAACTCTACTAGATAAAGAGTACTACAACACTTCGCGCATAATTAGGAGCTCGGGAGGGTGAAAGAGCCCACTCAAGCGTTTGGACATCCGTTCTTCTCCCCCATCCCCATCCCAACAAGTCCAAAATGGCCAATTAGGTGCAAGATGGGGGATGCTTCTGGCTGGGGGAAAGGGGTCACAATCAGAAACTAGAGCTACCGAGAGAAAGAGTCACTGAGCAAACAGAAATCCAGGTGAGACCTTTTTTTTTGGAGCGGGGAGGTGACTGTATTGCTACCGAAACCAAGGAAATGGAACAGTGGAACGAAGAAAGTTTTGGAAAAAAAACGAAAAAAGTAGCATTTATTTGCTTGGGAATTTCCGATGACGTGGCAGTGGTTTAGCCTCACAAAGAACACAATGTTTGTTCTGAGGACTTATTACAAGCAGGAACAAACACGGATTATGCTTTAGGGGTTTGATGAGAATCGGGAAAAATTGAGATTTGTGGGAAAAAGATTCGGATTGAGGGTTTCCCCGAAATTTTTAAATTTTAAATTTCTCTACATCAAAATTTCTGCCAAAAAAATACTGAATATTAAAACTTAGCAAAAAAATAATTTTCATTTCTTGATTTTGCTTTAAATATTGTAAAATTTATCGATTTCCGGTCATCGTGCATCGAGAAAATTTAGGTTGTTTTTTGTTTCAAATTGATCAATATTTTACGTTAATTTTTTGCACTTTTTCTTCAGAAACTGGAAATATCGGGAATTCGCGTCATGGTGCCTCAAGTCGATTATATGCGAAAATTCATCTTTTAGTTCAAAAGTTTCAAAAAGTTTGAAAAATTAACATTTTGTCTAGTTTTCAAACCTTTGGTCATGGTGCATCGATACAATTTTTATTCAAAAAATTGTTTGTTTGACAAAAAAATCTATTTTTTTGCATATCAGAGAAAATAACAAAAAACATTTTTTATAGTTTGCAACATTTTTGTCATGGTGCATCGATTGAAAAATTTTGAGGATTTTTTGTGCAGTTCTAAAAATTATATCTTTTTAAACATTTTTAAATCAAAAACTGAAAATTCCAAAAAAAAAGATTCAAAACCAAATAATTCTAAGAAATGATGCGTTGACAAACGGGAAGAACTAGTGACTGGAGGCTACTTAAAAATTGATAAAATGCCGATGGACGTCCAGACACTCTCCCAGGCTAGAGTAAGACGAATGAGCGGTTGGGAAGAAAGCAAAAGTTGAAGATTTTTTGAAGAAGAAGGGGATCAAAAGAGGTGCCGACCTGGTAGAGAGATGTGATTGATAATAATAAAAATTGATTTGATCTTGATTTTCCTAGCGAAAAAAAGAACGGCAGGTGCGACGAGCTTTGAAAAAAAGGTGGCCAAGTTGTTAACATTTTGTTTTTCATATTGTAAACTATTTCATTTTCAGCAAATCCTTGGGAAACAAATTAGGAAATGATTATTTAAAAATCCAGAAAAAAGCCCTGTTGTCTTATTCTTCTATGAAAAAAAAAGTTAAGTATAAATTTACGGAAAAATTATAACAACAAATTAATAATTAAAACAAATCTTCCAAAAAAAAATCTCGAAGCACCATGTTTTTCTTCAATTAGAACATTTTATGCTCAACCAAAAATTTTAAAGTTTGACAAAAAAACTTAGATTTTGCTCCGTGGCCGAACTTTTTCATTTTTCGCGGTCACGTGACAAAAACAGGGAAATTTTGAGAATTTTAAACTTTTAGAGCTGATAAAATTACGCAAAAAATCAACTTGGGGCACAAAATTGTATTAAAGCAATTTCATTCAAAAAAAATCGATGCACCATGTTTTTTTTCCAAAAAAAAAATTTGTTTGAACTTTTATCAATGTATCAAAATACAATGTTTTTTTGTAAAAAACACTAACTCTTGGAACAATATTTTCCAAAAATTGAAGCAAACACTAAAATAACTTTGAAAACAAATATTTTCCAAATAAAAAAACGATGCCTTAAAAACCGTCTTAAAAACCGTTAATTTTTCCAGATGCCATAAGAAAATGGCAAAATGTGTGTGCGTGCATGGTGCTCGTGCTGCTAAGGATGATAGAATAAATGAATCCAAAGAGACGCAGACATATGGTGTGCGCGGAGCATTTGGCAACCGATGTGTGTGTGTGAGGGAGAGAGAGAGAAGAGAGACGCAGAGAGGGTGCGATTAGATTGGTGGGCTCATCCATCTTGCGCAGAGCACACGAGATGAGGACCACCCAACACAATTATTTGACCAAGCGGACAGGTTTTTGGCTATGTGCCAAGTTACTGTAGCTTTGCTCATAAAGAAATAAAAAATTGAAGAAAGAGAGTTTGGAAAATTGTTGAAGACTTCTACAGACTTTGATGGATTTAAAAAAAAATTTCAGGAATTTCTAGAAAAATTGAGAAATGTAGAAAAATTCTGAAAAGTTTCGAAATGAGTTAAAATTTTGAAAAATGCTACAAAAAATAATGGAATTTTTTAGAATCTTCTGTAAAATATCCCTAAAATTTTTGCAAGATTCCAAAAAATGTTGAACTTATGACAGGTTATAGAATTTTGTAAAAACTTCTGGAAGGCTTTGAAAAAGTTTTTGGGAACTTTAAGAACATTTCTATAAAATTTAAAAAATTCGAGAAATTGATGAAAAACTTTTGATTGAGGACTGAGATTGGCAATATTTGTTCGCGCAGGGCAAACCTAGGTCACTTGTTTACCAGCCTCAGGGGTCCCTCCCAAACTTCTCTGCGTCTCTCACTCTCTCGCCAAAAGTACTACTGATCGTTATCGAATGTAATGACACACAGAAGACAGACAGATGCCCCGATTAAATCTGCTGCCGTTTATTGGGAGAAGCTGATGGGGTTTTTTTCTGGAGGAAGAAGCTGAGAGGAAGATCGAGACAATTTGGTAGAGTAGGCACGAAGGCATGTACATAGGTATGCAAACAAGAGGTAGGCACCTAGACAGGCAGGAAGTAATAAAGGAGATACGTAGGCAAAAAGGCAGGCAAACATGAGATAGTAGGCATGTATAGGCATGTAGGCATGTAGGCATGTAGGCATGTAGGCATGTAGGCATGTAGGCATGTAGGCATGTAGGCATGTAGGCATGTAGGCATGTAGGCATGTAGGCATGTAGGCATGTAGGCATGTAGGCATGTAGGCATGTAGGAATGTAGGCATGTAGGCATGTAGGAATGTAGACATGTAGGGATGTAGGCATGTAGGCATGCAGTCATTTGATTGACAGCAAAATTGTTCCCGAGTAGGTTTGAAAAACAAATTTACATAAATCTAGTCTGAAGAGCACTCTTGGTGTTCTGCATGATGTGTTAACAGGATTAAACTGCAGGACACTATTGACAGATTAGTGATGACTATTTTGTGTTCTTGTGACACAAAAACTGGACATTTTTTAGGAAAAAAGTGATATCATTTTTCAAAAAAAAAACTTAAAATTTGGTAGTTCCAAATTTTCGCGAGTTTCTGAAGTAGTAAATTTTCTGGCAGCTCAGAAAATCTGCAAAAAATACTTTAAAAAAAGTCAAAATTTCTGTAAAAAGTTGTAGAAAAATTGCATTTGTTCTACCAAATTTTTTCATAAGCATTTATAATTGTTTTTGTATTTGTATAATGCATAATTTATAATTGTATAAGTATCTTTTATAAGTTTGAATCTTCCGCCAAAAAAAATTGAGAAAAAAATAATAATTTCAAGAAAAAATTACAGTTCATAGACGTGCAAAAACTCACAATTAACTTCACAATTAAACTAGCATTTCAATCTAAAAAATTTAGAAAAATCAAAAATAAATCCCAAGCCCCTCCAAATTTGTAACCGGAGAGAGGTACCCGGCTGCCACAAAGGGAGAAAGTTGTAATTGAATCCGGAAAGGGGGTGGAAGTTAGTCATACTCAATATAAATAATACACAAGTGTATTTGAATCATATTCAAATTTTTCGCGGGTAGTAGAGGAAGGCATGAACATATGCGCCGGGAAAACGGATAGGTGTCATTTGATATTATTATTGTACAGAGGGGGCAAAAATTTGGCGGGGGGAAGAAGGAAGGCGCGCAAGAATCAGCGGGAGATCATGCAGGAGGGATGGCGGGACATAAATCAGAGGTATGTGCTAATAAAAGATGAATGGATAGATAATTAACGTACGTTATACGTAATAGAAGCACGTGAGATGGTGTATTTTGGTAGTTGAAATTATAATTTTTCAGTTGTTAGATAAAATTTCCATCAGATTCAGCTGACGGAGAGCTTTCAATTAAGTATAATCATGTCAAGTTTTGTTTAAAAAATGGAAAATTACCAATTAAAATTTGTCAAATTAAATTTTTTTAAATTTAAAAACTTCCGACTTAAACAGCCAATAGTCAATTGTCAGTTGAAATTGTTAAATTGTCAAATGTCAAATATTTTTGAAAATTGACATCAAATCTGACTTGCTATAACATCTGAGCAATATCACAGGTTTGTCAATTGTCACAATTGTCACATGACAAATGTCAAGTCGTCAACTGACATTTGACAAATTGCCAAATTTCCAGGCCATAATTTCATTTTTTCAAAGTCTTGCAACGTATATACCCATTTCGAAGCTATTGACTATCATGCTTATTTTAAATATTTTGTTGAAATTTAAAAACTTCCAGAAAATTGTCAATTGTCAAATTGTCACCTGTCAAATGTTAAATTTTTTTAAAATTGCCATAAAAAATTGAAAATTTACTTCTCACTTTAGCTTGCTATAGCAGCTGAGCAAATTAGATGTTTGTCAATTGCCAAATTGCCACTTGACAATCTCCCAAACCTAGCCATGATTATATCGATTTTGAAGCTCATAACCTGTTGATTTTAAATAAATTAAAATTAAAATTTTTCAACCTATCCTGTGAAAATTGTCAGTTGGACAAAAGTTATCAATTCTTTTAGAAATTTCAAAAAGTAAAAAAAAAAAGAAAAATATAAAACCTACTACTAATCTTATTATTTTCCTATACAAAAACACGAATTCACAGCACACGCAATTTGGGTGTCAATGTCCTTCTTTCTCCCAAGAACTGGTCTCTTTTTCCTTTCACACATGGTATTGTCCAAAAGTTAGATAGGGTGAAAGGCGTCGTGTGTGTGTGATTTGATGGAAAATGATGGAAAGTGACACATTTTGGATTAGTTGTATTATATTTATAATATGCGTATGACGAATTATCATACTCTAAGAAAACATTTTAACAGTGGAGGGGGGAGTTGGTTCTGGGAGATTGTAAATTCGCATTTCTCGGCGCTGAAATCACAAAAATACTTGAACTTACTTTCATTGCGTTGGGCTGTCCATGAGCTTCGGAACAAGTATAAACATGATACTGTACAATTCATAATTTGACCATTTACAACAATGATAATGCATCAATTTGACAATCTGACTATTGACAATTGACAATAGTCAAGTTGTCTATTGACGCTTTGCCAATTTGAAAACTTGACAATTTCACAACTGAAATCTGACAAATGCCAAATGACAATTGATAATTTGACAACGGACATTTTTTCATTTAACAATTTGGCTATTAACAATTGACTTGTGACAATTGACAATTAAAAATTTGACAATTTGCCAACTGCCAACTTTAAAATTTTTAATTAGCAATTTGGCAATAGATTTTTCGACAATTTTTTGATTGGCAGTTTGACAATTTGCCGTTTTCACAATTTTACTGTTGACAATTCTTTAATTGGAAAAAAACAACTGCATATTGGCAATTGACAATTAGACTACTGACAATTTTCATATGATTTGAATTACAGCTCCCAAAAAGTTTTCTTCTGACTCAGAAGTTTTAAGCTTGTTCCCAAAAATTATATTTTTTCAAGAGTTTTTTTCATCAAAATATCCAATTACATGTCTGAAAATTTTTGTTTTCCATTTTGTTATTCTGAAAAAAACTATTTTGTTTAAATGATAAATTACAAAATTTCCCTTCAAAACCTTTTTCTTTCAATTTGTATAGATATCTTTGGGACCAAAAGCTAATCAACTACAAATTAACAATCAAAAACCAAAAAGCTAATAAAATGTGGAAAGCAGCTCTAACAATAGAGCCAAATGATGAGAATTTGCAAAAAAATGGCAAGAAATGATTCAGGTTCTATGTGTACGTAATAGTTCGTTGTGATTTTTTCTTTTGAAAAATGATTAAATTTTTTTTAAATTCAAGAAATTCCAAGAAAATAATTTTTACTAAATTGGAAAATGTTTTATTGCAACTAAGAAATTTTTTATTACTTTGGAAAACATGTACAAAATCCAATAATTCAGTAAAATGCAGCAAAAAACTCAGATTGAAAGATTTAAAAATAAATTTTTACTATAATAATGATAATTTAAGGTTACCTAATAAATAAATTATTTGCAAATTAACAAAAAATAAACTGAACTTTCAATTTTTCATGCAAAAAACCTGTTTTTTCTAATTTTAATATACTTATAAATCCCAATATGTATGAAAATATAAATTTAAAAAATAACCTTGTTTGGAAAAACTTATAATTGTTTTGAGGAACTCCAAATAATAAATTGAACTTAATTTATACAACCTAGTAGTTTTCAAGTTTTTCTCCTATTTCCAATTTTGCTCATTGTGCAAACCCCTCGGTTCTTGGAACTTCAACCCTCACGGCGGCAAAAACCAATGAGTCGTTTTTATTCAATTATATATTAATATAATATAACAATTTAGCAAACGTCAATATGTACAACTTATTATCAAACCAGCACACACACACACACACCGCAAAAATTTGATTGTTTTATCCATTTGGAAAAAAGGTTTTATTTTTGGCGGATATATTTTTCCATTTTTGTGTTGTAGTAGTTTGGCAATTAGCTGAAAATTTTGACAAACTCCTCGTAGTCGATTTCTCCGTTTCCTGAAAAAATAAGTGTGAAAAATTTAAAATAAAATAAAAATTAATGTTTGTTGCGAAGCACGAATTTTTTAAAAATCTGCTCCGCCGTTTTCTTGGTTTTGTAATGCAAAATTTTTCAAATAAAATTTTTCAAAAATGTAATAAAAATAAAATTTGGGAATTTTTGAAATCACACATTTGTTTTAGAAATCATTTTTTTTGAATTTAAAAAAAAAAGAAGAAAAAAATGCCCAAACTCAAAAACATTTTTTTGAGAATTATTTGAAAACTCAATTTTTATTTCAATGAAAAAAAATTTAAAGGTGATGAAGCCGAATTTTTATTGCTTTATTAGACTAAATATTGTCCTAAAACACCGGATTTCAAATTTAAGGTCTACGGATCACAAGAAATTACCAAATTTTGCAAAATTATAAATTAAATTTTAATTAATTTCAGGTCATTTTTTGAGCCGTCATAAATTTTTTTTGAAAAGTTTTGAAGAAATTTCATTTTGAGACTCGGTGTTTTCATACAGTTTCGAGTTTAATAAAGCAATAAAAGAATTTCGACTACACCACCATTAAAAATTTAATTACATAAATAATGACATCATTGAAAAATATCCAGATTTCTGAAACTTCAAAGTCCAAAAAATCTCCTCACCATCACAATCCACTTCATTCATCATTTCCTCGACTTCAACTTCGTCGAAACACATTCCCATGTTGATCTGAAGCAGACATTTTATAAAAGAGCACCTGAAAGTGACAAGTACCATGAAAAGCTTAAACTCATTGGCTGTGATGACACCATTCCCGTCTCGATCGAAAATTTTGAACGCCTCTCGGATCATTTCAGAGTCTGTTTCTTTCATTATTCTGGAATGTTTTTTGATAGGATTTTTTTGCGCAGAGAATCTACTTTATAACATTTAAAAAATAAGTGATGACCAAAAAAAGAACCAAAAATACACTTTATTTTCTTCCTTTTTTGTGCTTGCACCTCGCAGACATCTAATTATGTATAACGAGAGAAAAAAACTCAAAATGAAAAAAAATTCGTTTTTTGTTTGTCTTTAATGAACACTATTACTGTTTTTGCCTGACTTCGGAAATATTAATACTTTCAAAAAAGTTATTGCATTAAAATATATTTTTATTTTTTGGTTTTTTTTTGGGAAAATTCCAAAAATACTCTAAAAATCTAAAAATATACAAAACTTGTCAGAAATTATCGCCTTTTTCACTTCTATTCAAGTCGCTACACCCTTTCAAATCTGTTTCGTTTAAAAAAACATTATAAATAGAAATTTGGTCACACTTGGCATCTACAAGTTCAAAAAAAAAATTTAATAACTCTAAAAGTAACATTCAATTTTCGAAAATTATTAAAACTTGCCTCGTGGTCTAAAAATCATAATTGTAAAAATTATTTCAAAATCCTAATAGGTCCAAATTTGTTCTCCAAAAAACTTATTGTTCCCCACTTTATGTCACCGCAAAAGGTCCATTAGTTTTTTCAACTTTTTACGACCTGAAAACCCATAAACAGAGGGCTCATTGAGCCTTCGGAGCCCTGCATTTGAGCTTTTGCAATACAAAAATAGTTAGAGAATTTGAATAATTTATTCCCACGGATTTTGAATTAATTTTAGTGACGTTTTGCTGGTTTTGCATACTTTTGAAACATTCATGAGGTGTTGCTCTTGGTAGTAAGTACACGGAACAAGATTTTCTGGTTTTTTTCTTAAAAATAATATTATGAAGATTTTTTTTGGTTTACTAGACTTTTTTTTGAATTTTTACATTCCATATATTTTTAAAAGCAACATATTTTTGTCAATGAATGGATAAATTGAAAAACTCTAGCTAAAATACAGTAACCCAAAATTTCCAAAAAACTACAGTAACCGAGACATTTTCGTAGTGAGACCCAAAATTTCCAGAATTTTTTTGAGATGTTTTCCCAACTTTTAAAATGCCATAACTCCGCCAATTTTGAAGATTTTCCAAAACTTTAGATCATGGAATAATCACCAAAATTCAATTTTTTTCAAAAATTGCAAAAAAAAAATCGCAGCAAAACTACAGTAACCCAAGGTTTTTTTCCAAGCAGGATCCAAATTTCCAAAAAAAAAATTAGTTTTTTTTTAGAAATTTCAAACCACCTAATTTTTTTAAATGTATGTTTTATTTAAAACTTAAATTTTGAAATTTATAAGGAAACGTATCTACATTTTTACTTTTCTCGGACGTGCTCAATCACCAGTTCCGGCACGGAAATCCGTGCTTAAACTAGAATAAACTAGAAAACTATTCCAAAAATACATTTCAGTAGCTTAATCCTTCTTTTATTTTTTCCCACTTTTTCACAACTTTTATTCAAACTCGTTTTATTTTCATAGTTTTCGATGACGTTTCAGTCCATATTTGTCACTCATCTCTCCTCTTCAGACACCTCCCTTTTGTGTATGTGTTGCCTAGAAATGCTCCGCCTACTTTGCTCTCATGATCATGCGATTTGGGAAATGTGTGTATACATATATAAAGTAAAGTAGTTGTATTACCTTTTCATCATAACGCAAAATTCTGGGAACTCGACTTGCCCGTTGCCGTCGAGATCCACGTCGTGTATGATTTCCATCATTTGCTGAAAATCTACCTTTTTTTGAGAGGCATGTAATTGGGTTGCAATAAAATTTTTTTAAGTAGAACATTTTTTTAATAAAAGCTTAAAAAAAAGTTTTTGGAAATGTTCAACATTTTGGAAAATTGTTTTTGAAAATTCAGTGGATTTTTCAGTGGAGTTCAGTGGATTTTTTAAAAATTGCAAAACATTTGAAAAAGATTCTAATTTTTTTCAATATTCTGAAAATGTTTCAGTTCAATTTTATAATTTAAAAGTTTCAGAAACTTCAAAAAAATATTTTTAAAAAACCGGAAATTTTTTTTTGGTTATTCCCAATACCCACAATCACAAAATTCAACTGAACATTGCTACCGTATACATACAGTAACCCTACTTTAATTACCGTAACCCTCACAATACCCCTTACCTGTTCCGTAGGATTCTGCCCCAAAGCTCTCATTGCGACACCCAACTCTTTAATCGAAATTGTTCCATTTCCGTCCTAAAAATTATTATTCAAAAAAATATCTTAATTTTTCCACTACCTTATCAAAGAGCAAAAATGCTTCTTTGAACTCGTGAATTTCTTCCTCTGTGAGCTGAGAAATCACAAGCTTAGACTCCTCAAACACCTCCTGTAGGGTCCTGGTACGCATAATCGACATGATTACTTTCTGGAAGGACATGAAAATTTTAGATCAAAGTCTCTATTTTATTAATTCTCTAGCTTGAATAATACCTATTGCAGGCTTAAAGAAGAATTGAAGAAAAAAACTTGACCAAGTCGAAAATAAACTGTATCAATTTCCCGAAAAGCCGTCCTTCATCTTTGTCCGCCTTTTTTCAAAGCTCAAGAGGTTCTTCTCAGCGCCCTATTTAATTTGCACACTGTTTCGCAATTTGATCACACTCTCGGGGCGAATTCAAATAAAGATGCGGCTGCTGGGGTGACTCCTCGACCATACGGGTTTACTTTCAAGTATTTAGATGGTTCTTGTAAGAGTTCGCAGGGCAACAATGGTGATGATTGAGAGAGACTAGAAAAGCGAGAGGTTGCAAAAAACTATCCAAAAATGTAGTACCTGGAATTGTGTACTAACTAGTGACAATTCACAATATTTTTGATATCCGTAATAGTTTTGCAAACTCCGTCGGAGCTACTACCCAGGGAAGTTTTCAACAAAAAAAAAACAAAATATAGCAAATCAAATTTTGAAGGAAACACCAGTTGAAAATTTATTTGCAACTGCAGTAATCAGCGAAAAAAAATTTTACAGGAGCAGTCCGGATTTAAACCGATCTACTCTCTAACTAAAAAATATTAGTTTAAACTTTAAATAAAAAGTCTGCTAGTTTACAATTCCTTCGATACTACTAATTGGCTTTGAGTTAAAGTAGAGAGCTCCTCTGGGACCACTAGGTACCAAGTACTTTTTGTCTGAAAACATGACAATTCCCAGTGACGTAAACCATCATTGTTAGGCTTAATCCTCTTCTACTATTCTCACTATTACAAGCATTTCACACATAATGCCACGTTTCAAAGTTTATTTCAGGATTTCGGTAATCTCGAGAATGCTTGCTCGACTAATCGCTTTGCTCATTGTGCTCGTCGCATTTGCGACCGCGTGGACTGTGGACGGTGAGTAATTGATTAAAATTGAATGAAAGGAAAACGTGATTCTGTGAATGAAAGTATTACTCGGAAGTACTTTGGGATTAGATGGGATTACCGTATATCTTCTATTAATATGGCCTCCCTATTAGACTTGCACTCCCTATTAGTATTGCCCCTCGGAGACCTTCCGAAAATTAGTATTGCCCTACCTATTAGTCTTGCACTCTCTAATAGTCTTGCGTTAACTTTTTTGTATTGCAAACCCGTCTCGCTAATTTCAGGATTTCAACAACAATTTTTGCCTATTTTGCAACAGTTTTCACATCATTTCTACGAGATTGAAGTTTTTGAACTTATATGAAAATCAAATTTTCTGAATTTTTACATATGATTCGAGTTTTTTCCAGGAAAAAACTAGTAAGCGCAAAGTCAGAAAATGTTCTGAAAATTAGTATTGCACTCCTTATTAGTCTTGCACTCCCTATTAGTATTGCAAGCGGGAAGACCATCGAAAAATAGTATTGCAGCCATATTAATAGAAGAAATACGGTAGCTGGAATCTTCCGCAATGGGGTTTTACTATCAGTACAGTATCTTCAGAATAGCTAGTGTTATCAAAAAGTTGTCAACTAACTAAACTTTTTTGAATGGAATCCAACTTAAATCCGGTACACGGCTTCAAAACTTCAAATTTTGTAACAGCGTATGCTTATAAACATTATATTGTAACCGTTGAGTATTTAAACATAATATTATCTGTAAATATAAAATACTTAAGGGCACTGCCAATAGTTCTAGAACTGTATCTCTGGAGTGGGTAGAGATGCCGGAAAATTGTCCACTGACCAAATATAGGTAATTTAATTTTGAACAACTTGTCTTATTTGTTTTTGGAATATTCTGGACTGGCACACTTCTAGCTAACGATTGTTAAACCCCCAATATCTTAGTAGAACATACTAGCAGACAATTGTAAACTTAATTTCAAATACCAAACTCACTGTATTCCTGGACATTGTTGCCTCAAACGAAAGCCAAAAGCTCTTGGGAAGCTTCGGGAATCCATGAGTTATATTAAATTTTATAGTCTCCGGCACGGTTGGGTGATGTATCTGTTGACCCTTGTGACCTTTCGTCGAGCTAACACGAAAACATTTCGCCGACAGCTCGATTTTTCGATCCGACACGAAAATATTTGACATGATTCTTTTTGTTATTGTAGTTGATACAGTGGAGTAGTTCGACCTATAGATTAAATAATTGAATGTTTTTAGGAAAAACATTCAAAATTGTCTGAAAACCCCGAATTTCATAAGGCTGATAGATGACCTGAAGTTTCCTAATTTAACCAAATCATAACTAGACAGGGATTTCAAAAAAAATTTAATTTCCAGCTGCTTGACAAGTTGGTCAAATTTCAAATTCAACTAATGTTAGGTCATTTTTTAACCGCCATAACTTTTTTTTTGACAAGTTTTCAACAATTTTAATTACGAAATTCGGTGTTTTCAGACGATTTCGAGTTGACTACACCACTTTTAAAAAGTAAAGGTAAAAGTAAGAATAACTCGGGGTCAGAGGCTTATAAATTGGCAAAAGTTCCCACAGTCAAGTGCACTTATTATAGGCGTCGAGGATCATCTGCCCGAGCACCAATACTCCCGTGGTCACGAGGCGAACTTCTTCCGCCAGCGGCTTCTCTCAGCGTTCAGGTAATTGCTTTTTTTCCAGAAATCCTCATGACTAAAAAATTACCTATACTTTCTCAGTTAACAATTTTTGTGTAGCAAAATTTATAAGCACTATTTCAAAAAAAAAAGGATTTTGCAGAAGCATCGACCCCCAGGTCTCGGAGAGCACATTGAACCGATTCACAAGATTTGTCCGCGAGGAGAACGAGTAAAGCAATCATGTTTAATACCTACTGTGTGATTGTTTTTATAAAGTGAATTGTAAACTGTTTCTGAGATTGCTTAAAGCACTTTAAAACTTTGCTAGTTAGATGTCAAAGTATCAGGAAATTATATTTTGAATCAAATTATATTTAGTTCATAGATTTTCCAAAAATTCTAGAGTTACCAATCTCTGAACTGAAAAGTTCTGCTCTAGATCACAACAGAAACTTTAATTGACCACTGTTCGACCGATCATTTTTCGAAATTGAATTTAGCCGCTGATAAATAGGCTTTTTAAGGCAGAGATCAATGTGTAAAACGGGCTATGAATGAGAATGGGGTGGCGCGGTGCCGATTCTTAAAGTTTTTGGGTTGCCGGGTTTCAAATCTGTAAAAAATAGTTCGGTTCCACACGCTGCGACACTCTCCAGTGGCAAAATTTGATATTTTTGCTAAAATTTGGTTTTTCGAAACTTTGAAACACCGTCTCATTGCGAAATTCAAAATTTTTCACCCATTTTGGTCTGAAAAGGCAAAATATCCCATTTCGGTACTCCACGCCGAGTTGCCGAACTGTCTTAAAATTTGATAATTGTGAACTTCAGAAAATTGCCAATAGTATGCTCTGAAAATCTCGTCATTTTCCCAAAACTGGTCCCCAAAACCTAAAAATTTCAACAACCTCCCCCCTCTTCGAACCAAATCAACGAATCCCTTCAAAACCCGTAAAAGTTTGATGTGTTGTCAAATTCCAGGAAGCATCGGAAGATGTGCGTGTATAGAGGTTATTTAGTATGAGCAGTGCCCCACCAACAAGCGGCTCTTCTTGATGCCCCGCTCGGTAACAATTGCCGAGAGAGCACCCGATTCGAGGAGTGACTTGTCTGCGCTCTCCGGCTTCACGACGCTATTTCTCCGGCCGGGCTCTTCCAATTCTACGGTATTCCCTTGTGATAGCTCGTTAACAAGAGCCGCCATATACATACACACACAAAAAGAGACATCAAGGATGTTTGGTGGTGGTGGTGGTAGAGGAGTAGAGGAGAAGAAGACCCCAAACGAGTTTCCGAAGTCGGTTCCGGTGTTTAGAAGAAGGCTACCGTAGTCGGGTTGAATTGTAAATGAACCATTGTTGGAACACTAGAAGTTCGGGTACACGCGATTCAAGTTCCGTTCGGTTTTGAGTGAGTACGGAGTGAGTAAGGCAGCCGGTGGTTATAAGGCTACGGTAGCCCAGAAGCGTACACTTAGTTAAATTTGATAGTTAGCCAAAAAAGTTTGACTAAAAAATTAAAGTTAATATTATGGCCAACGTTTTGTTAGTCAACAAATTTTAATAGATTTATCCATTAATAAGATAAAAGTATCCAAACAGTTGACCCGTTAATGGTCTGCAGTATACGCTAGCCTAGATTCAAGTGAAAATATATCGGTAGGTTTGACAGCTAACAAAAAGTTTTCCACTAACAAAATGAAGCTAAAGATATGATCAATATGCTTTCAGTTTACATTTTTTGAGTGCTCTTAAACCAACATCAATATTTTGTATTGAAACTAGGCACTTAGAACGTTCACATTTTTGTTAGATCATGTGTTCGTTAACACATGTGAATTTGTCAGCTATCAAAAAGTTGCCAACTAAAAAAATATTCACAAAACGAAATTTTACATTATTTTTTAGTTAACAAGTTTTGTCTGACACCAACAAAATCCCCCTACTCCCACTTTTCAGGTTGTCGAAAGTTTTTTGCTCAGGAAGGGCTCAGGCTCCAGGAATGGGAGAAAAAGCGGTCCCTTGATGAAATATGGTGAAGATTGATGGCGTAGGTTGTCGCTGTGTTGCCATTTCTTGTGTGTGAAGGTTTTCCCCGTAGGGGCTCGGGGCCGTTTTGACGAGGTGAAGCTTTTGACAAGTGTCGGCGGCGGCAGCTTCGGAGAATTGTTTTGCCTGGAGAAGTGTTTGATTGGCAGGCGCGTTTGCTACCGTGCCGTGGCTCTTGGGAATTCGGATTTATCAATCACTTTGGCTCAAGAGCAGGGGAGGAATGCGGAGGAGTTACGGAATCACTTTTGGACATAGTCATGTACTTTTAAAGGACTTTGCAACTTGGCCGAGGTGGTGGTTGCCGATCCCCGGTCAGCACGCCCGTAAAATATTCAAGACCCTACCCGCGCGGGGCGGCCTCATCAAAGGAGCCTATTCATAAGCGTATGATGATCTGTGCGGTAGGAGCCCCTGGGGAGCATCGGGGAGAATAGTCTCGCGGAAACGATCATCCATGATTCGCGATTTATAGCCACGTTTCTTTCAGACACCTTGGGGAGCAATTCCAAAACGCACCGGCACCCACCACATTTGTTCCAATTTATGGCCCTATTTTGACAGCGGCGGCCGGCGCAGTTGCATTTTGCGGCTCGTCCCATTTAGGAAAGCAGGATAAGGAGAAGGAGAAGGAAATGTTGAAATTGGAAGAATGAGAGGCTATTTTCAGATTGTGAATTCCTCTAATTATGTTGGAAGCGTGGCTACTACTCAGAAAATCACAGGTTCGACCCCAGTGTCTTATCCAAGGTTTTCGGAGTCTGGCACAGTAGGCCTCTAAAGGCACCTCAGGTTCGACCACCGGACCTTGCTCTATCGATTTTCTCAGCGTGGCTCAGTAGGTTCCACCCTCAGCATGGTATTTCGCTAAACAGTAGCGTCACGCAAAGCCTAGAAAATTTGACAGTCAAATCAAGGGTCGGCGAACGATTTTTTCCGGCAAAACGGCGGATTGCCGGAATTGAAAACTTCCCACAAATCGGAAAACCGGCAACTTGCCGATTTGCCGAATTCGTCAATGAAAAAAATTTGCCGAACGGCAATGAGTCATATTTTTGTACAAATTGTTTTTTTTTGTTTGAAAACCCCTAAACCCATAATTTCCTCTCGAAAGTGGTAATCCGACCAATCAATGTAACAGATGTGTGTATATTTGTAAGATTACCGGGTCATCACCACTTCTTACCACCACTCGAGACGATATAAACACAGTGGCAGAATGGTGGTGCACAGGTATCAGGTTACACAGGTTTTGACAGGTCTTCCGGGGTCAACGGGTCCCCCAACTTTGGAGAGGCTTCATCGGACCCTCGCTTGGATTCGGTATGCATTCTTAATATGCAAATTCGAACATATCTACATCTGTCTCTCCTGCTGATATTGTTGTTGCGTGTGTTGCTGAAGAAGGATGCGACGACGAAGGCTTTGTCTGTGATAGATTGATGCATATCGGTAAATGCATTAATAAATTATTGAAGTGTATGTATCTGATGGGACCTCCTGGCTCAGGAGTCCTGGTGTAGGAGGATACGGTAATGGGATATTTGATTTCAGGAATTGAGTTCAATTTTTGAATATTTTCGATGCATTTTTAATAGCTATCAGTCCTGCCGAGATAAAAAGTTCTAAGAATTTAAAATTTGGTCAGTGCATTCTTAAACTTTAAGCAAGCTTATCTTAAAGAAAACTGAAGATATCAAAAAGTTTCCAACTAGCAATTTGTTCAGAATAAAATTGTTATTTTCCTAAATTTTGTCAGGTGTAAATTTTTTTATCACTACCTAATCCATCTAGATACAGGGAGCTGAAAATTTGAGTCTAATCAGTTTTTTTCAGGTGTTATTCTGCAGAGAAGCGCAAGATTCTATGTTACATGAAAATCTGCGTAATTTTTTTCAGAACTTCATAAAATGTCTTTCCCCCAAATTGTTTTCTCCTGGCAACACGACAAATCTCCTAGGAGCCGGCGGAGCAGAGCTCCCACTGACTCAACTTTATCCCCAAATTTTGTATTTTCATCTCAATTTCCAAACTAAAAAATGTCTATTGACAATGATGATGCGACGGTGTGCATTATCAACAGCACAATGCCCATGTACCAGGTGAGCAGCAGAGTAATTGCGCTCTATTGAGAAATATTTTTAGCCAAACATTTTTCTGTGCTCGCCGGGCTCTTCGTGCTGCACTCGTCGGGGAATTATCGCTTGCTGTCAGAATGATGTGTCGTTTAGTCAGGTGTTAGTTTTTGGGGTACTTTTTTTGAAAATTTTAGTAGTGAAAATTTGGAAAAAAAAGGAAAGTTTTAAGATTTTAATAATTTCACAAAATAAAAAAAAACCAAATTATCAATTCATCTATTCTTAAAAATAAATAGGAAAACTACTTAAAGGAAGAGTACCGAAATCTGAGATTTTGCTTATTTAGACCTGAAATGGCAAAAAACTACCAGATATGAGACGTTCTAAAAATTTCAAAAAAAAAAGGTTATGGCGGTTCAAAGTTCTGAAAAAAGGCTCATTTTCAGTTAAAATCAAAATTTTTGCCAGCTTCTCTTAGAAATTTTTCAATCGTCTGATTACGAAATTTGGGTCATTTTGGGTCTAAAAAAAGCAAAGTCTCAGATTTCGGTACTCTACCTTTAAATACATTTTCTGTAAAGAAACCAACTGCTAAAATTTTGGAAATTATAAAAAAGTTTTGAACGTTTTTTTTTCGAATTTTTGGTGGAAAAAATTTTGTCGAATTTTTCGTATTTTAACAGTTTTTAAAAGTTTCAAATTTATTTTTTCCAGAAATTTCTCGGAACTGTTTCAAAAAAAAAAACAACTTCCTCAAGTTTTTATTTTTGAAATTTGCTTCTGCAGTCTCGAGTACAGGATTTCTGATTTCAAAAATTAATTTTCTAGTTCCCCCCTTCTAGCTTCTTCCAAAACTCGCCGTAAAATGTGTAGAGACTCTCACACCCTTCAATATTGCAACTAATTCTAATCCACTTATAGGTCTCAGATTGCAATTAGATGTCCCCCCTCATGTCCCCACACAACCTTTTCTTCTTATATCATATTTCCGGTCCTTCTTTAGGAGGACACATCTGTACCCCAATTGTTTATCATTAGGTAATCGAAAACACATTTTCACTACCAAATTGTCCCCGGAGCCCCAAGCCTGGAGCACCTAAGGACGGCTAATTTTGTAGGTTGAAGCAGTCTCTACCGTTTCTCGTCTTGTGGCTCATCATTTTTGGAATTGCCACATTGGTACACTTGTTCTTTGAAGACGATGAAACTGGAAAGTCGATTAATAAGGAGAAGCCGTTGAACGGAAAAATGGAGTAAATATTCGATAATGTAGCCTAAAATTTTTTAGCTAACTTGAAAACAATCTCGGGAAAAATTGAAGATTTTCCTATAAATTTAATTGAAAAGTATACATTTTATGTCTGAAATTTTGGTCGAACTTTGAAATTTGGAAGGAATTGACAGTTTTTAAGATCCTAATTTTATTCTAAAGAAAAACTTTGACCGGAAATTATGAAAAATCTAACATTTTTGGAGTGTTTTATTAGGATATTCGGTCGTTACTCGCCGTAATATAGAATGTATTTTGTATTTTGTACACTATAAAATGTATTTTGACGAAATTCCTACTGGCGCTACTCCATCTTTGAAGCTAAAATAGTAAAACTTGATTGCAAGTTAAGCTCAAATTGTGCATTTTCAGCGTGAATGATAGTTTGAGCTGAAAGATTTTAAGATCAAAAAATTTAGCCAATTTTGAACTAAGAATAGGTGAAAATAGTACATTTTGGCCTACAAAACTAAACAATTTTCCTCTTCCAGACTGCTTCTCCCAATCGAAAACGACTACACAGTGGAGGATCCAGTGTTTGGCAAGCTCTACGAGCACCAAGTACCCAAGATGGCAACAATTCCAAAGAAGAGACGCTAGAGACCCCCACATTTTCCCACAAAATTTCTTCATTCCATTTTCTCAGTTGTTCTTGATGCGCGCGCCTGCATAAATATGTTGATCTTGTTGATGTTTTGCTACTGTTTGCCGACAAAGGTACTTAGTGACACCCAAGTAATCCGGCACCTGCCTCCCTGGCAGGACAAGACCGCGCGCGCGAAAAAGGCACAATATTACATTTCCAAGTGGAGAACGCTGCCAGATGTCTGTCAGCGCGCGGTGAGGTTAAGCTCAATGAGATTAGCACTTGATTACAGGGCCGCAAAAAAGGTTGCTTAAGTGCGGGAATAAGGGGTTCAGTTTGCATGCATTGCTCAATAGGTAATAGTCTTGGTTGAAAATAAGAGTAATAGTTCAGTCGGTAGTAACTGTGGTTGAAATTGGAAAATCAGGGCTTGTTGTCCTAATAGCTGTGGCTAACCCGAAAGGCTGGTTCGAATTTGGGCTCAAGGGCAGTGACTTTGGCCACCCATCAGTTTGGGCCCGGACGTTCGAAAAAGAATTTCAAGGTGAAATTGCCTCCAAATTATAGCAATATTTGACTTTTCAGCTTGATCTTGGTTCTGAAAATTAGCTGCTGAACATTTACTGGTACAATCCCCCATGTTTTTTTCCGGGATGCTCTATGTACATCGTCTCCCCTTTACCTTCACCCCCTGTCATCAATCTTATCCTGTCCGTGATCATCTCTTTGTTCGGCATGCGTCCGTAAAAATATGCAAGGATGGACTCTCTTAAATATTCATGGAATTGTCTTCGCTACCTTTGAACCACCCGGCCAAGATGCCTGACAGTTTCATGTCAATCTGCACGGCAAAAAAGGCATGATTTGAATTGGGAATTTAGTATGAATTTGGGTCTCGCCACGAAACATAGTTTGAATGATTCGGTTACATATTATTATGACTAGGGTTTGCTAAGTTTAAGTTCAGCCACAGAAACCTGGGGTACTGTAGTTCCCTTGGCAGCCAAAATTGAAAATATGCTAATAAAACTTTGGCACTAACATCGGGCCGCACCACCGTAGTTTACCGTACCTTTGATTTTCGTGGCTAGACCCTTTGATGATTAAACTTAAATTGAATGAAGCTGACAATAAGGAATACTTCAAAATATTGTAAAGTTTGAGTTCAGCTCATCAAGAGCTGAAAATTGACTACAATCAAACCCAGAAGTGGTAAAGGTTAGGTCCAGCAACAGAAACCTAGGATACTGTACTTTTCGTGGTGAGACCGAGGCATGATTACAGTTAGAATAAAGCTTACGATGTAGGAAAATCCGGAAATATTGTAAAATTTAAGTTCAGCTCACACCAAGCTGAACATTGACTGCAATCATGCTCAGAGGCGCCAAAATCGGGATCATTCACAAAAATCTGGGTACAGTAGCTTTTTCGTGGTGAGACCATAATAACACTTGAACAAACGATGTCCAAAAGTCTGAAACTCTGAAAATGTTTTCTCCAAATCTCTTGCACTTTTCCATCCCTCAATTGCCGTGTCATTTACGCAACAATTTAATTTCTGCCGGGACACCTGTAGGATTAGCATGTATGAATACTATCCACGCACTGTCAAGGCCACAAAGTCAAGAGCTTCGGGATTAGGAGAGGGAGAAGGACGGGCGGTCCCTTTTGTGTGTCCCATCGTAGGTGACAGATGGAGGGACAAGTACTTGGAAGAAAAGGACAAAAGATTCACCTCAAGATACACCATCTGTTTCAACAACTGATATTGATTAATATTTGAGGAAAAGTGTGAAATTTTTTTAGGTGGTCGTTTTTTATTTGGTGACCTTGTTTGACCGACACATCTGTCATTCTGTTTCATAACAGAAAAATTTCACACCTGTTTTAATTTTGTGCTGGTGATGGTTTCGCGCAAAAACACTACATTTGAAAAATTGGTAATTTTCAGAAACCGAAAATATATTTTAGTTTATGATAGCTTAAATAACACTCTAAAAGTTTGGGAATTGCTTTAACTTTCGTTCGGAAAACTTTGACAAAAGCTGAAAAAATCTGAAATCCAATAATTTTTTTTATTTCTTATCAGCAACTCGGCTATCAAACTTCCGGCAGTTTGAACACAATTTCTAAATTTTTGAAAATTTTCGTCAGCTTCTATAGCTCCTATAGGATCCTATCTTCGTTAATTTCAAAGATATCAGAAAAGGTTCATCTGCAAAACTATAAAAAAATAAATGATAAATGTTTGGTTAGTTAGTAAACTTTTGATAAAAATTAAATCGACCGATATATGAGCTGCCAAAGTTGAGTTCTAAATGAATTTTCATTGTTGAAATTTGCCGTGTTCGGCAAATTTGGCATATTTTCCGCACACCTCTGTTATGAATTTTCAAATATCCACCAATGCTAACCCCTTTTCTTTCTCCAAATTTAATGTCAATCCGCTTAATTGAACATCCCTTCTATTACCATCTCAGTCTTCCGATACGCGCAATAAAGGTGTTTAGAGGCGATAAACTAGTGGTCCACTAGGCCCTTCGGCATCTGGCGCGAGATGAGCACACATACACACCGGGTCGGGTCTTTTGTCGTTTCGAACCAGATGTTGCCAAGAGGGAATGTTGCGAAAACGTGGTGTGCGCCAGAAGGTCACTTATACACCGGGCCCCACTATTCTTACCTCAAAACACATTTGCTTTATGTCTTCATCATTCGAAAGGTGACCGTGTAATATATCGGCAGTACCGGGGGTATAGGTGGCACACAAAAATTACCGTAACTCACTATATTAGTAGGTACACAAGACAGAAGACAAATTGAAGCTTACCGTTGCGATAATGGATATCTCAACAACCATAATAGATATAAAATTTTATCAACTAACAGAATATGCACAATTACATGGTGAACATTTTCATAGTTGACAACTTTTTTATACATCTTATGCCCAATGTGATAAGACTGTTTTTTAAAATTTCAAGTACCATTATCTCAAGAATCTATTATGAATTCTAAAAATAAAGTTGCCTAATTTGCTGAATTGAATTAAAAAAATTGGCGTTCAAACTTGTTAGTTGACAAATGTTTAATAGCTCTCATAACTCCCCCGAGCCGCGAGTACTCACAGGTTTCCAAAGGTCAATTGCGCAACACCTGGCAATCGACACCTTCCATATACACGTCATGGTTATTGTATATTTGAGTTCTCAGGTGATATATCTAGATTGAGGTGTTTTGGGTTATGTAATTTGAACAGAAGGGGGATTTGTTGTCGTGAGAGTTTTTTTTTGTTGCAAACATTTTTTTGTTCAGATTTGAGCCAATTTTTAAGAATGAAATTAACAATTAAATTCGAAAAAATTAAAACTTTATTTTAAGAACTATCTTGACCTAATTTGAGCGATTAAAAAAGTATCAGGTCTCAGCACATGGAGTACTGTAGCTTGGAATCCTAGGTTTTTTTCCTACATTTTTTATACTGTAATTTAGATTTAATTATTTGTATCAAAACATTGTAGGGGTGCAAAATTGCATTGAATTTCCCCAAAATCTCATATTTTTCAGAATTTCGGCCATTTGCCAAAACTTTGGCAGGAAATTATGAAAAATCTGAAAAAATTTTGGAGTGTTTTTTGGATCAGTGCGTATCTAGACAAAATCTCCCACTGGCACAGTTTTACCTTTAAATTAATGCTCTGAATTTCCAAAATTTGAAAACTTAAAATCTGTCAAATTGCACAAAACTAGAACACCAATTTCTATTTCAAATCAAGGTCCTGAAGATTTTTGTGATGGGAACATTTAAAAAAAAATTGGTCTTGCAACGAAAATTAGCATATCTCACCAAAAAAAAAGAGCTATCAAGATGTTGGCAACTAACAAAATGTAGAATTAATTGAAAAATTTTGTATAAGTCTGTTTTTGAAAAAGTTATGAGCATTTCAATGTGCCACAGATATCCCCGAAACTTTATGTTTCCTTACTATAATACAAGCCAGGATCTAACCAAATTTTGACATGATGCTGCAAAGTTTAGTGTAAAACCAATTTGCCACCTTCATCCCCTGTAGTTGAAATTTGAAATTTGAAATCCCGCGGGAGTGCCTAACGAGATGCCCGAATAGCAAAGGTCGTGAGGAGGCGAAAATCTGATATGAAGACATCATTAGGAGCCAACCAATGCTCCATGTGACGCTTAATTTTAGCATCCATAGGACACACACACGGGGAGGAAAGATGAGGCAATTTGTTCATCACGCCACATTATGTACGTCTGTGGTGGAAGAGCAATGGCATCGTAGATAGGATAAAGATAGTGCGTTAATTGAGCACACGGCCCATCAGGCACAAGCTGGAGCAGAAGCCAACAGTGGGGTGGGAGGATCTAGAATTTGCATTTCAATTGGGATAAATGTTACCAGGGTAGGTGCCGAGGGGTACTGTAGCTAGGCTCTGGCTTTTAGGGTAGCTACACTTTGCCAGCTAAGGCCAAACTTTGGACAAGTTCCAAATTTCACTTGAGAGCTAATGCGAACTTGTAAACTTTAGTTGAAAATTGACTTTGGAAACTGCCTGTCAGATTTTTGTAGACTATTGTCAACCGTAGTAACTTCTTTAACTTTTTGTTAAATACCGAAAACCGACAGTCGAAATTTGGCAACTTTTTGTCCAACTTTGATAACTTTCTGTCAAAATTTGGAAACTTTTTGTCCAACCTCGATAAATTTCTGTGAAACTCTGGTAATTTTCGGCCAAACATCTGTAACTTTCGGTCAGACTTCGACAAAAATATTCCAATATTTTTTCTCAGAAAAGTATTTTCGATGCTCCCTTATTAGCTCACAATGTTTCCAACGGACACCTCAACCCGCCAGCTGGCTGGCCGAATCATTCTTTGATTGATTTGTAGTTCGAGAGGAGAAAGTGTGAGAGATGGAAAAATTAAGATAAGAAGCGTGCGGGAGGGATATGGATGACCGTCTGTTCATTTGCCAAAATTGCACTGTAGAAATTTTTATACCATCTGTAAACCCGCCTAAAACGTTGGTAAAGTGTTTTTTGTAGTAGGCAAATCTTTCTTTGATAAGGTTAAAAGTTGACTATTAAATTTCCTGTGGACGGTGCCTAATCTACAGTACCCTCCACCGAGGTAAAATGCTGTGTTGCGGAATAAATAATTTATTTACTGCATAATTGACGTGAGAAAGACCTTTTTGGTTGTTTGTATCAAATTATATGAGAACAGTTTTTTTAAAGTACTCCTGCAGTACTTTATAAAACTCGAATTTATAATTCTACCTGTACAGTACGCTTACAGTACAAATTAGAGGACTAGGGTAAAGTAGTCGGGGTTTGAAACCCCAAATTTTGTCGGCTGCGTTCTGAAGATTATTTTAGCCATTCGGCTGCGCAAAATTTGGAGGTTTAAAGAATTGTTTGGAAAAGTAAAAATATGAGTCACCTTACCTCGCGTATCTTCCCGTTAATTCCAATGCTGCTGTCATTTTTTTTTTGAAATTTCGTAGTTTTTGGACCAAATTTTGGCTTGAAACTGACCCAAATTACTTTTGATGTTTATTCCCTATAGACCAATTCCCCCCAGAACGCTCACATCTCTTGCTAAAATGATAAGAAAACCGTTTCGAAATGGTTATGAAATGATGTTGCCCCCCCCCAACTCTCAAGTCATTCCATGATTCATAGTATTATGAATTCCAAAGGAGACGTGTGATGCCTGCCTGCCGCTCAAATGTCCAGCCCCTCTACACCTAGGGGATTACCGAGCCGTTCCTCTAAGCTCCCCAGTGTACCATAGAGCGCCATTGCACCACACGGTCAATTTCAAGCCTTATTTGAGGATTTTATGCGTGTGTGTGTGCTTAAGGAAGACACAATGGTGTGACCCATCGAAATTTGTTCTCGTGGCACTCTTCCGCTTCAAGGTGCTCGAAAATTGGCTTCTGTGCTGTGTGTGTGCGTGTTGACATAGTAAGGGACAAAATGAGGGAAAGATTCTGATTGCATTTCATGACACGTTACACCTCTCCTCCTATCAAATCGCATTTTGGCTGGCCACATACTGCCCTTTATCGCATTATGGATGCTCCCTTTCCTTTCAGGCAGGCAGGGGCGCCCCACAGAAGACAACAGCTACTTTGTCTCAGGGCCCCCCTGTGTGTCCGTGTGCTGTCTTCTTCTCAGCTCCCCACCACACATCGCCTTCTATTGTTTATTCGTATTCTGTCAAGGTATTAGCGATTGTATAAACGATGAGCAGGGGAATGGCTCCTCAATACGAGCTCCCCCTACTACTCCTCTCCTAGGCTCTAGAGGTCCACCGGCATTTTTCATAAACAATCTTGTGAGATGGAAAATGGTCCTTAAGTTGCCAGGGGTTCAAGTTGGAATTGAAATTTTTCCAAATGTTGGTAGTTTGGTACCTAGACCTAGAACTGAATGTCAACTTGGAGTTGCCAATTTTTCAGTGGTACTTTTACTTAGAAGCCAACCTTCAACCTGAACATTTCCCAAAAAAAAGTGAAAATTTGTACCTAGATCTAGTAGTAACTCTCAACTTTGACATTTTTTTTTTAAAAAGTGGGAAAATGGTGTCTAGTAAGCTAACTTTCAACCTGAAAATTTTCCGAAAATGTTCCAAAATAGAATTTAAAACCTAGTACCAATTTTCAACTAGAACATTTTCTGAAAAATTGGTAGAATTCTGCCGAGTTTTCCAAATTTGGACAATTCACCAAAATCCCCTCCAGTTCAACCTCGTCCAGCTCACCAGAAGCTCCTCTCTATCTCAATTAGTTATAATAGGACGGGAACACAAGTGACTACAACTGTTCCTGAAGTGGTACCGGGGCAGGTGGCGATGCACAGTTCTAGTGGATAAGGACAGTACTCAACCAGGAAGGATTAACCCGAGAAAGGAAAATCAAAAAGGTGTTACCTATTGCACAACTTTTGATTGTTATTCTATTCTTTTTGGAGTCACCGCTTGAATAAAGAGAAGGGTTAGATACCATTTGATGAAATTTTGAAATATTGCCAACTTTAAGTTGAAATCTGGCTTTAGGTCTAGGTACCACTTCTAGGCCTCTAGGTTATCCCTCAAATAATTTTTGTAGTCTGTGCAATAGCCTGTCCCTGAAAGGTTGTGCTCTGCCGCCGCGGCTCATCTGAAAAATAAGATGATTGAAAATCCCCTTAAGCAGTAAGAGGTGGGTGCTCCCCTGCCCATCCCTATCGAATTTCAGTTTCCAAAAGATGCGTAGCCTCCTTCTCCTCCTGCCCCCGTCCTGCCTCCCAACGTCTTAGATTCCTGACGAAATTTCACCTAATTTCCGGGGGCTCCTCTACCATCATCATCATCATCATTCCTCGCTATTCTAAGTAGGTAAGACGATACATTGTAACAGACGGTTGGTATTATGACGGGGGCTGTCAGCAGCAGGTCTTGAGCCTTGTGTGAGATGAGCCATAATTGTTCAAGTGAGTAAAGAAGGGAGTAATTGTACTCAGGAGTGTGTCTCAATTAGCATGGGGTACCCCCAGGTGTGACACTTTTATTAATTAATCCAATTGTTTGCCGGATGTACATTCCCATTATTCAGCGAAAAATTGAATAGTGTCAACGTGCAAGTTTTGCCAAAAAGAAATTTTCGGCAATCTCTGAATCTAAACCTATATCTAGATTCAATTTGAAATTGAAAATTTGCCATACTTTTGGAAATTTGGCACCTTGGCCTACAGCCAATTGTCAAAATTTGGTCTAAAGGTACCTAGAACTACCTATCAATATAATAATTGATATTTTGCCAGTTTTGGGAAAATGGTACCTACACCTAGAACCTACTTCCAACTTAAAATTGGCATTGTGCAAAATTTTTGGTGAATTAGTACCGAGGCGTAGAGCCAAACTTCAACTTGAAATTGGAATCTTTCAAGAATTTTGGTGGGTTGCTACCTAGATTTAGAGCTTAATTTCAAGTCAAAAGTCCAATTTTTTTGTAAAAAAAGCCTCAAGCAAGAAAAAAACAATTTTATTCCAATTTCTCAGTCGATTTTTATGTGTATACCACTACACCCCACCGACAACAGCTGCATCATCGTCATCTTTATCTCACGTTTTTGATTCGAAATGACAAAACTGCCGAACAGGTGCCCCACCGCAAAAAAGCTGTCGCCGCCGCGCCCCGATGATGTGCAGTTCAAATAAATGTGGCAGTAGTGGTGTGGAACATCGGAGCAGGTGCGGTTCAGCGAGAAAATTGAAATTTTTGTTTAAAAATTGTATTTAACTCTATGCCAAACTTTCACCTAAAAGTGGTAATCTTCACAAAATTTAACAAATTTAAATTTAAATTTGGCCTTTTGCAAAAATTAGTAAAATAGTACCTAGACATTGGGCAAATATTCAACTTGAACATTTTCCAAAAGCCTTGGCCTTTTACCAAATATTGGTTAGTTGGTATAGCTAACCTAGAACCAACTTTCAACTTGAACATTTTCCAAAACCCGGACACCTAAAACCCCAAATTTCTCCAGAATTGACATTTCAACCTCCATTTGCTCTCGTCATACACCATTTTAAGGCACCGCCACCAAAAATTTACGACGTTTTGAATGGAAATGAGGAGGGATGGTGGTGGTTTCACCGTGTCTCCGTGTACATACGTAATGGAACTCATTTCCTCTTATGAGCTCTGCCGCCGGGGGCTCTCCTTTATGGGATCCTATCTCTCTTACAGAAAAATGAGCAAGCAAGGAGGAGGAGGAGGAGGAGAAGCTTGAAAGATTTTGAAATTTGGAAATAGGAAGGAAAATTTCCAGAATTTTGGTAAAAATTAAAAAAAAACGTTTCACTTAGGTGAAAAAAATTTCTAATTGTAAGACACTCCCAAAAAGCTGTCAAAAATAGTCGAAAAATTGACAGAATTCTCAAAAAGTTTCTGAGAGTTCCGCAGAAAATTGTCAAAGTTCGGCAGGAAATTGCACTTTAAAAAAAGCCAGAACAGTCGCTCAGAAAGCAAAACGTTGGTAACATTTTATAGAAAATTGGCAAAATTCTACTAGTTCTAAAGTTTTACAGAAGTTCGACAACTTTCGACAAATCTCTTCAAAAAATTGCCAATTTTCAAGAAAATTTTTCCAAATTTTTCGAAATCACGTAAAAAAACTCTAGCAATCCCCCTAAACCAAACTCCAAGTAGTTGCTCGAGTATCGTGAGAGCACTCTCGTTAGTGTGATGCGCCAATAATTTGATCTACCTGTCTCTCTGCCTCACTCCCCGTCATCCAATTACGTTGTTCCAGAGAGAGCATCCTCCTGCTCTTTTCTCTTTCGATACTTCAAACGTGCTTCTCCTTTTTGTGCTCCAACTAGCTCTCGTGAGCATCTCCTGTGCTCCTTTCTTCCCTCAAAGTATCACATTTGGAATTCATGCCAATACTGACGACCGCTGCCTGGTGGGGAGGGCTCTGTGCCTTTTTGGAGCACCGGTGATGATGTTGTTTCTCTATCTCTTTGGTAGTCATCGGGACCCCAGACATACCGCGCTCCGCCCATTTCATCAGTGACCTCCAGTTGAGCCCGTTGGAAATTCTTACGGCGGAGCATTATTCTAAATGCACTTTTGAGGTTGTTTTAGAGCAAAAGTTACTTGTTTTTGAATTTTGGAGTTGCGCCTTGTTTCAGAAGTTTTCTACCTAGTCCACAGTTTTTTAAAAATTTTTTGTAGTTTATAGTTCAAAATCTTGTTATATTGCTCCAAAAAATTCAGGATAATTTCAGGATAATTAAAAACTTTGTGATAATTTGTCTTAAATTTTTCATCCATCCGCTTGCTAATAGATAACTCTAAAAGTTTCAGACCAAATTTTGAACAAAGTTGTGCAATATTTTCGAGGCTAGTTTGGCAAAGCTGGACACAATTTTCCCAAAAAATACGGAAATTCACAATTTACCTCACCTTCCTCCTTCCAACTTTCACCTTCTCGCGGTCACTTTCCCGCCGTAGCCCTCCTCCACCATCCAAAGTTTAATAGGTAATTGGTATGAGAAAATGATCTTAGAAGGGGGTAATATCAATCATATCAACACTTTCTCTCTGACACATATCACTATTTTTCACCCAGGTTCTTCAGGACATGTTCCAGGTGCCAAACAGATGTCCGCTTGCCCTTTTGCACCCCCCGGTACCCCAAAAAATAATTATTTGCTGAATGTCTTCATTCTGGTGTGTGACAACCTTTTCTCAAACATTACACTTTCATGTTGTTCGTACTATCTTTTCCTCTATAATTGCCCTCATTGAGTCACGTTGGTGGTGGTGGTGGAGCATGAGCCACAGGAAAAGGTGGGAAGTTTAGGAAGGGGTACTGTAGGCTCCTAAAGATTTCAAGAGGGGTTTTGTCCAGCTTTGTCAAATTTTCCAAAAATTTCTGTCAAGTTTAGGATAACTTGTGTCGAGTTTTAATCGAATTTTGAAATACTGTTTTTTCAATTTCGGTCGAATTTTTTGATATTTTCTGTTGCAAAACCTTTTTTTGTCAACTTTCAACTTTCTGCCAAAACTTGTCAAAACTCCTCGAGTTTTCTCCAAACTTTGTCAAACTCAGTCAAACTACTTTGAACTTATGGTATACTTCTTCAAAGTTCCTATAAGTTTTGCCAAACATCCTCCAACTAATTCCCACCAACCTCTCTCAAATGTTTGCCGAAATTTTGCCGAACATCGACAAACCTTTTCCAACTCTTGACAACTTTCTTGAACTTTCACTGAACTTTCCCCAAACTGTCATCGATCTTCAAATGTTTTCATGGTCCCATAACTATCAAAAATTGCTTCAACCAATCTATTTTCCCCCACACACCACCAAGTTCCTGCTAGCTTTCAAAATCCGGCTAACTAATATCTGATTAGGTATGTGTCTGTTGTTGGTTAGCCAAAAGCGAAACCGTTGACTTTTTCCAAATCCAACCCAGTTGTACATACACGCGTAGGGGAGGATTTCAAATGGAAACTAACAAGTTCTCTTCCTACACGAAACTCTCGAGAACACATAGTTTAGTGTTTTTCACGGAAATGCGCAACCGTATCTTTATATCTCGCCGCGCCGCCTGTGTCCCGCGCTCTCCGCAATTAGCATACTATCTCGGGCGTGTCAAAACAGTTCATTTCTCTAAATCCTGTCTTTCAGGTTTACTTGTTAGTTGCTGGGTGAGGGAGGGAGGGGGGAACGAACGCCGCTTACGGTACAGATAAACGTGTATGCCTTATTTTGACAGGGGTGGGCCTACTGCAGCTTTTTGGATGAAGCTTCTCAATTCTCGAGAGAGAACGGCGGCGTCGAAAAGATATTGGACACCACCGTCATCGTCATACATATTACTTTCACTGGTCTAATTACTTATCACAAGCCACCCCAAACAGAAATACTGTTCATCAGTTACTTTTTTGTCATGTTGGATTAGGTTCTGCTCTATGTTGTATTCGATAGATTTGGTGCTGATTTCCGTTTCACTTTGAAACTTTGGTTAAGAGCAATTGTCAGTGTCGATTTCTTAATGGACCCGTAGAATTAATTTCTCGACAGAGGATTTTTTCTAACCAACATTAATCCAATATTTGTCTAGATCAACTTGTACATTTTTTGAGCAATTTTGGATGTCAAAATCCATCTGGGGGTTTTTAGCTAAAACCCGTTTTCTATAACTTTTGATTTTTTGATTCAAAAACAATCTTTGATGTCGATTTCCATTTGAGCAAATGTTTAATTTTTGAGCTCATTTTTGAGTTGCTAATTTCTTGCTGAGATTTTGTAAAAAGTGAATTCGCAGAGAAACTCGACTGCCTAGCTTCTTTACCTCTCCTCCAACTTCCCCAGGAAATGATGAATACTCAACAACCTGATGTTTTCCACGAATTCCAACTTGTTTTTCCGCCTCACTCTGAAATTCAGCTCATCATACTCATCGTGAGAGAGGGACAGATATGCTCCTTTTGTACACCTCACCCAAAGAGCACCCGAAAACACCTAAATAATTAAACGACTCTTGTGAAGACCGGGCGGGACATTAAATTTAATAAGTGTTGTGTGGAGAAGAAGGAGAAGGAGAGAGAAAGTTCTGAAATTGAGAACAGATGCGGTGAGAGTAGAAGCACATGTTGGAATTGTCAAACATCGTAGGTAGGCTGGTTAACTGACAGAATAGTATTTTTAGGAGCACTCTGGAAAATTTAAAGTAAGTCCACAAAATATGCCGATTCACAAAACACTTTTGATAACTCTCAAAATTTCCGAATTATGTGTGTCAGTCTTACTTTTTCCAAGGATTTTTTTTAAAGATTAGCTGAGTAGCGACTAAAAACAAATGGTAACTGACCTGAAACTTTCAGATAATTTGTTAGTTGAAAATTTTTGATAAGCGTTAAATTAGTCGAGTCATGGGTACAAAAATGTCGTCTTAAGTTCTTGATATCTCTGAAAAATAATTATAACTAGAGAAAAGTTTACGCGGATTATTTTGTGAGTTGGCAATTTCTCTTGAGTTTAGGAAGTTCACGTGGTGTCAGAGTGCCCCATTTCTTTTTGATCTACGTAGATCTACTAGAATATTCTCAACTGACTTCTCAACTGATTTTGCATGGTTAAGAACGTGCTGATGTCACTTTTTTGTGGAAAAATTCCCGCATTTTTTGTAGATCAAGCCGTGATGGGACAGCCTAACATCACGTTGGAATTATTGTCTTCCGTACATAAAGATCAGGAGTAACGATTTTTGTCAGCTGACTATTTCATATTGTCTCAATTTAGGATTTACTAAGTACCTATCCTGAAACCGACATTTCAGTTATATAGTTTGGCATAGTTTTTTGGCAAAATTTAGAAACAATTTTTTCCTGATTGCTGTTACCCGCCAAAAATTTCGAAGCCCCTCCTTCCCGCCTCTAAAACTCCACCCACCCGGACACCGAAATTCCCAAAAGGGGCTCCAGAAACTGGGCGGAGCCCCCCTTCCCATCTGGCAATCGAACCTTCATTCATCCCAACTACAGTAAGGTAAAGTGGTCTTCCTTCCCCCAAAATGTGGGCGTGGCTGGTGGCAGGTGGATGGGGGTCCGTCGCTTCCCGCAAACACTCACAGATGAGCCCTCCTGAGGTTCATGTGTGCTTCTTCTCTTTTCTCTTATTGTGTGTGAGTGTTGGGTGGTGTGCGAGACTGCACACACACACACACACACATTCTCATAGTGAGCTCTCACGTCGTCTGGAGCCCTGCGGCAAGAGGCACCGCTCCTCTAGGTGTGCATCTTCTTCATTTGGCACCTTTCCCCGCACGTTTTCCGCTTTTTCTTCTCCCCTTTCTTCGGGGAGCTTTTGCTACTAAAGAAGGGGGCCCCATTATTGGGATGCTCTCTTCTGTGTGTGTGTGTCTCTTTCATTTCGCGGAAAACTTCCATATCTTGCCAACTCATCAAGGTGCCTGGCCATCCTCTCACACTACTTCTACCCTTTGTTCATTTTTCCTGAGTGCCGCCTGCTGCTTCTTATTCATTCAATTATTCCTCTTCTTTTCCATTCCCCCTTTTCACCGTTTCTTTCCTCAAGAGCTTTTCGCTCAAGAGTTTTCTCGATTTGGTCTACAGTACCTCTGGCGGTTTTTTGGAGCCTTTTGAGCATCAGTGGTCAAGTTGGTCACTCAAATAAAATTTTCATAGCTCACCTAGAACTCATTGTGGCATTCTATTTTTTCGAAATTTTGTTAATTGATAATTTTAACCTGTTGTATCTTTTTGAATCTGGTAGAAAACAAATTTTTCCCTGTTATTCTGTAGAACATCAAATTTGCTACATTTTCTTGTTTGACAACTTTTTGATAGCTAACAAACTCGCGGAGATATCTCCTGCCAAATTTGTAACGTATAATTTATAGTAACTTTCTAGCAAAAATACAATACTTTTACAATTGAGAATATGTTTTTTAAAACACTTTTTGATAACTTGTCAGCTTAAATTTTTACTAACTAACTGTCATATATTCTAAGATTTGCAAGCTATCAAAAAATTAAAGTTTAATATTTTATTCACTACAAATTGTCTAGGTAACAAATCATTGATAGCTATCAAATCTGAGCGGATACCCCCATTTTTCTCTCTTCTCTATAAAATTACGCATTTCTTTTTTCTTTTTTGTTTTTAATTTTCTAAATTCCAGGTAAAATGGTAGATATCGCCGAAGCCATGCCAACAACCGCCAGCAGTCTACCATCAGACGAGGCGCTGCGCAAATTCAAGTGCCCGGAATGCACAAAAGCGTTCAAATTCAAGCATCACCTCAAGGAGCACATCAGAATCCATTCGGGCGAGAAACCTTTCGAGGTAGGTCCTAGTGCTCGCCGAGTCACCTGTTGCTCTCCCAGCTAACCAATTTATCAATGTCTAACATGACAAGCGGGGAATGAGGGGAGAAATACCTGTGCTCTAATGATGATATAGGTGTAAGACCGGGGCTCTCCTCTCACAACATAAGTTTTCTAGTTTTGAGCAAGAACAACAAAAGGTGAGAGAGAGCCGGCCGGAAAAGTATAGATGCCCGCTAGGCATTCATTAATTCGTCTACATCCCCGAGCATCTTTTTTTTCCTTATAGCTAGCTAGGCTTCATCCTCAAAAGGTGTGTGCTCATTGGATACGGGATACTTTACGCTACCTGAGCTCCACCCTCCCCCCGCACCTCTGGCTCACCTCTCACCTGGAGCCCACGCCCCTTGTGCGGCTATTGGCTAGCGGCGAAATAATGCACCTTTGGGTGCAATAAACAAACCTTGGCTCTCCATCAGTACGTGTGATCCAGTGCCTCAAAGATTTATAGGTCCCAGTGGGGGAGCTCCTGCGCTCGCTGCCTCCGTGATAAATTAATGTTTTTACTTTATTTTTTGCAGTGCCAACAGTGCCACAAACGCTTCTCGCACTCCGGATCGTACTCCTCACACATGAGCTCGAAGAAATGCGTGCAACAGGCATCCCCGTCGATGGTGACCCCATTCAATCCATATCAGCTGATGATGTATAGGAATATTATGCTCCAATTGCAAACTCCCCAGGTCTCCTTTCTCCCGTCCACCGCCGCAAACAATATGGACTATATGAGCCTTCTCCAGGCAAATTTGTTCCAATCTTTAGAGAACGGCACCTCGCCAACGCCTACTCAGGAGCCCAGCGCTCCAGCGTCTCCTGAGCCGAAGATTGAGGTAGTCGATGAGCCGGAAGTGTCTTCTGAAGTGAAAACGGAGGTCAAGACGGAGGTCAAGACGGAGGACTCGGTGCCAGAGGAATCGATAACGCCGGCCGTGTCAATGTCGTTGTCACCTGCGCCTGAGCAAAACGGAAATGAGTCGATGAATAATGGAGGCAGCGGATCCGATGGGAAGTCGTCGCCGGATTGGAGGCCGCTGAGGTCTAGAAGCTTTTTGAATGATTCACAGGTAAGGATTTTTTTAAACTGTTGGAAGTTTTATCTAAATTTTGTACCAAAGATTGAAAAATTGTTCGATGTACCACGTTCTGAGGATTATCAAAAACTGTCAACTAACAAAATGTTTGCAAAACTTTAAGAAACAATTAGCTGGTTACTAAAAATTTGGTAGAGCCCTTCCTCAAGTAGAAATAATCTCTAAGACATGGTGCATCAAACATTTTTTTACTAGCAAAGTTTTCAGACCACAGCAAACATAAAACGTTAATTTAAAATCAATATTTTCAGGTGGCAGTTCTGCAAAACCACTTCAAACGCAACCCATTTCCCTCCAAATACGAGCTCTCCGCCGTGGCCGAGCAGATTGGCGTCAACAAGCGCGTCGTTCAGGTGAGTAAAGATTTATTCGCCGTTTTTAACGACGCTTTCCCACAAAAGTTTCCCACAAGGTGGCGTCTCTGGACGGGAAGTGGAAGCACATACACACACACATGTGCTCAAGTGGCTCATCAAATTGTTGTACATACATCACGTCCCCAGGACGCAGGTGCCGGTGCTCATCGCGTTATTCCACCAGTTTACCGCATACACATTTCTTCCGTTTTTCCAGGTCTGGTTCCAAAACACTCGAGCCAAAGAACGCCGGAGCAATCGGCTCCCAAGTATGCCACGCGGCAGTGTGGCTTCTGCCGCAGCTGCGGCTGCGACTTCACCTACCGTATGGCAGACGCCTGTACAGTTGATGGCTGCCTGGGCTTCACAGTTCTCAAATGGAAACAACAGCTTGACCGCATCTCAGGTAATTGTGGGGAATCAGAAAATGTGTGACACATGTTTTGTTTTCGCGCACACACATTTGGTGCCAGATTCTATACAATTGGATTAAAAGTAGCAAAAAATCTGGCTATAGGAAATAGACAACACTTTTTGCTAATTTTAACCTTCTCGCGCATTTGACAATTATATCTCAAGGGGGTCATTAGGGGGTCATCAGGTACAACGTGTCAACTTTCCTAATATAATTGATCAGAAATTTGATGTTTCGGGTAGCCCCAGGTGATCCATAAATCATGTTGTCCCAACCAGCTTGGGGGCTCACTCACTTCTTTCAAAATATCAATTCATCAATTTCACGTCTCCCTCATCCCCCCATCCACTCCTCCCTGTCTCTCGTTGCTTGAGGCAGGTTGTAAATGAGGCTTCCCTACCATGTGCCCCCTCGCCCCACGTCTCATCAAATTTGCCTAATTCGACACCTGCTCCTAGTTTTATGAATATTTATGGGTGGTACTGTTCCTGGCGAGGAAATTAAGTTGGTAGTTGAACAGTTTCTCGGTGGAGCATCATGTTTTAGAAGGTATACCAAGAAAAGTGTTATCAGAAAGTTGGCAACTGACAAATCGTGGAAAATTTAGTCCTTGCACCATGTTTCGGAGAGTTTTTGCAAGGGTTTATCTTTGCTAGCATCAGAGCAAACATTTTTTGAAAGCATAAATATTTGTTCAACATTTTGTAGCTTTGATGTACCATGTTTTGGAAACTGCGGTCTCCGCTCTCTGCCGATGTGCCAAGTTTGGAAGATAGTGTCATTTTGAGGGTACATCTCTGCGGGCATCAGAGCTATCAAGAATTTACCAACTAACAATATGTAGCAAATTTTGTGGTTAACTTTTTGTCAGTAAATCACGTTTAGATATCTCAAGCCCCTGTAGAGATATTCAATTTTTCAATTCTCAATGCACCATGTTTGGTGCTAAAATCCCACGCCACTACAAAAGTGTTTGCCTCAAAAAACTTCACTCCTATAATCCAATCAAGGAAGAATAGACACCTAAAAGAGGGGACATTGTCGTAGATATGAATAGGAGAGCATCTGTCGAGAAGACACCCATAAAAGAAGGGAAGGCAGAAACAGGAAGAGATGTATAATAGGATGATACTAAATGAGGGTGAATGGCTTGTTGTCACCAGCCACCACCTGAGCCCGCTTCTCAAGATGTTGCTTTGAATGGGTCCTCTGGGCTCCGGAGAGTCTGAGGGAGCAGGAAGCTTAGGCGGGGGACTGTCGAAGATGGCCTGAAAGTGCATCGGGGGCTCATCTCACATGATGCTCTCATCAATTTCCTTTTGTCTTCTTGCATAATTTGTGTCATTCAATTTACCTTCTCCTCTTGTCCATCCGCCGGCGCGCTCTCACACCGAGATGAAGCGGCGGCGGTTGGAGACTCAGACGGGGCAGAGACGGGACCCATCAATGGAAATGAAATGAATTCGAGTGTTTTTGGTATTGGGAAAAAGAAGGAGCAGTGAGGAGTCAGTGTGTGTGGTGGAAGGCAGGCAGCACCTGCTAATGAGCTTCTTTGTCCCCCTCCTTCCTTTTCGCTTTCTTAAGGGGGACTTTTTGGCTTTGAAAATTGAAAATTAGTTGAATTCGGGGGTCACGCCTTACTATTTTGGTATTTCTGAAAGTTTAATGAATCATAATGAATCATATTCCAGGACGAGCGCAACAACGAGAATACGGACGAGGTAATGGATCATGATGGCCTTAAGGATGGCAAAGAGACACCACTGGACCTCACGCTATCCACAGACGACACGGAGCCCGAGTGGAGCCCTGAGAAGCTCATCGGCTTCCTCGACCAGACTGGTGGAGTGATCCAGGAGTTGCTGCGGCAGGCTGGAAATGGATTCGTGACGAATCAAGAGGACGAGGAGGAGAAGCCGATCAAGGCCGAGGAAAGCCCCGTGTCGAGCGGATCTTCGTCGATTTGGCCGTCGTTTATTGGGCAGTACCCATCGATTTTGGACTCTGCTAGCTTATCGGTTTTGGAGAAAGCTCTTGATGTAAGTTTTATAGATTTTTCGGAGTGTTTCGCAATACAATTTTTGATGCTCCATGTTTTGAATAGCGTTGTCAGTTGGAAAGAACAAAAAACCTTTTTGGCATATCTCAGCGGGTGTAAGTTTTATTAAAAAATTATCAACTGAAAAATTTCAGCAAATTTTATAGTTAAGACTTTTTCAGTAAAAATTTTTTTGATAGCCTGGGCTTCCGTGAAGATATAAGAGCTGTAAGATATGTGATTATTTATTCCAATAAACAAATTTTTGAAAAGCTTTATTACCCGCCAAGATATGCTCTTACAAATAACTTTCAAGACATGGTGCATCATAATTTGGCCCCAAATTCAACCAAAATTTTAAATATTTTCAGCAACAAAAATCATCCGAAGACGACGCCTCATCCCTTTGCTCCAACGAATCCAAGCTTCTCAAATTCCCCACGACCCCCCTAAAAGAGGAAGAGGGTCTCTTCTCGTGCGATCAATGTGACAAGGTGTTCGGCAAGCAAAGTTCACTGGCTCGACACAAATACGAACATTCTGGTGAGTAAAGCATCCTTGTAGATGGGCGGAAAGGATGGAGGGGAGGTACAGGAAATTAGAGGGTATTAGAGGGGGAGAAAATAGACACCATGTTTGGATACATACGTGATGCAATCGTATTAATTGAAGAAGGGGGTAATCTAATTGAGAAGATAGACCGGGGGACAGCTGTATGTGTTCTTAAGCTCAAATCATTTTGAATACAATTTGATCAGCAAAAAGGTTGAATTTTTTCAAGTTTTTGACATCGAGAAACTGGCCGCTTTAAATTTTCGTAACTTTTGAGCCAGTTAGTTTTCCAAATAGTCAACTGACAAAACGTATTAAATTTCAATAAAAATCTTCAATTTTCAGGCCAACGCCCTTATAAATGTGACATCTGCGAGAAGGCGTTCAAGCACAAGCATCACCTGACCGAGCACAAGCGGCTCCACTCCGGCGAGAAGCCATTCCAATGTGACAAATGCCTGAAGAGATTCTCCCATTCTGGAAGTTACAGTCAGCACATGAACCACCGCTATTCGTACTGCAAACCGTACCGGGAGCAGCCAGCTTCACCGTCCGACGTTTTGAACGGCGGAAGTGTTACCGTATCCCCATCCTCCTCGAATACCCCACCGCCTTCTACCTAGAGATCTCAACTTTTCCAACTTTTTTTTTTGAAATTCTTCCGAAATATTGGCTGTGCCAATAAACGTCTTGCCTTGCAGCTTCCTATGGTGCTTTTTATGTACAGTTTATCAAATTTTTTCCCTGAAAATATAGTCATCATTCTCCGTGATATGCTTCGCTTTTTCCTTCAACTTATCTCCTGGCCGGTGCCGTGCTTTCGCTTTTCTCCCCCACCTCACTTTCAATTCTTTCTTAACCCAATTTTTATTTCAACTAGAACAAAAACTACTAGTCAGATCTTCACAAAAAATGGTGCAATTTGAAATTTCCTTCCCCTACCTTCCGTGCTGGCTCATTTGGGACCAACTAACTTTCGTGTAACGCAGATTCCCTTCTCCTTTTTGTTTTGTTTTGTTTAGTTTTGGCTAAATAATATTAATAATGATAATAAATTGTTCTTTTTTTTTTGAGGAAAATTTGTTGCAAGAAAAAAAAACATTTTCAACTGCAATCAACGATGCAATAGAGCTATCGAAAAATTATATATTTAAATCAATTTTACCGACCATGCAACTCTCGAATTATGAAAAATAAAACATGGTACATCAAACATTATTTTGCAAAATTTGCAAGTTGCCGGTAGAACAGGCATGGCTGCAGGTTAGTAGGTAGGCGATGAGACACGCAGAACGCAGACAAGCAGTGCAGATGGTCGACATTTGGCCAAGAATCCAGGTAGGCATAAATGTAGGCGAGCAGGTAGACGAGTAGGTAGACACACTTTAAAATATAACACCTTTTCAAATTACAATAGGCTAGCTATTCTGCCTAGTTGGTGAGAAAAGACAAACGCAGAAGGTGTCTCCGAGCATATGGCCAAGTGATTGATAGTCGGCTCACCCAGATATGGAAGAAGACGACACACATACAAAATTTCACGGTTCATTGAAGCAGGTTTGTCCCCCCAATAAACCCAACACCCGTCGGGGACCAATTTTTTCAAAAAAAAAAGTAAATTAAATTTCTAGAGCCGAGTTTTCTCTTCGGGGCCCGAGTCCACTATTGTCCATGTTAGAATTTGGCACAGATGTGTGAGCTTTTCTGCAAATTTTTAAAAATAAAACATTAATTTTGTAGCTAGGTATAGGGGTACTCACCATCAATAACCCCTAGAAATTCTGTATGGGATACTACAAACTTGATAATGAAGTAGACAACTGCAAAAGTTTGAAACTTTTATAAATTTTTTTTCGGAAACTCACCAACACCGCCTAAAAACATGGAAAATCCAATAATTGATGACAGGGGGTCTTGTTGAATAGGTATTACCAGTAGAGCGATCATAATTACCAAATTTAAAATTGGCCAAAAAATGCTATATTTCACAGGATCCGATGCAATTGGCATTTTCTTCCATTTTATGATAACCAAGACCAAAAGTGCGAAAATTGTTGTGAGCATTCCTGTTACGGTGAGATAATCCACTAGTTGATCGGTGTCTCCCATAAATGCAAAGATTATTGAGGTAAGGGTCTGAAAGTTTCAAATTTTTATTTTGATCTTATTGGAAAAAATGGAAGCTTTTCAATGGTAAAAAACTGCTTTATTTTTAAAATCCTGATTTCCGGAACTTTTTTCAAGAATTAAACAACTTTTTTTTTGAGTTTTTCAATTCTTATAATGTTTTTATAATAAATTATTTCCAAAAATTTCTTTAATATTTGATTTTCAGCATTTTTCCCTTTTTCATTTTCAAAAACTCCAGACTCACATGAAAAAAGACAGAAACCCGCGGACTGTCGTTGTCAACATGTATCAAACTGAAGCAGGTGGGCATCATCTTCCGACGTGATCCGGCGACCATATACCTGCAAAATTGGGTCATGTCGCTTGTCAGGGTTTTGAAATTTTTTATGGGAACCTGTATCAGATCCACAGATTTTTGGAGTTTGTTTTCGGGGATTAGGATTTTTTAAACCAACCACAAAATTCGTGAGAATTCCAATGGAAATTCCCGTTATTGCGGTTGTATAATAAGTTACAGGGTCGAAAAAAAAAATCAAAAAAGTTTCCTATAACTCACCTGCTCCAACCAAAAACGTCTCCATTAAGCGTACCAACAAGCAAAAAGCCCACCACAGCAGGTACGGCAAAAGCTGGACCATTTCCCACGGTTCTTTGAATAAATGTCTGCGCGGGGAAATATTCATTTATTGAGAATTTCAAATTAATATTACCGTTGCGACGGCGGACGAGTCGATAATCTCTTGAGGTGTAAGAATTGCAAAGTAGGACACGTTGACGAGCACATAGATCACTGCGGAGATAAGAAGCCCACCGAGACAGGCTCGCGGGAGGGTTCTGGTATTTTGACGAAATTTATAATACTTTTAAAGGAGAACTAACGATTTTGAAGATTTTAAACGTATAGATTCATGATGGGCTCAAATGAACGGATTTTGTAATGAAACTTTTTAAAAAACTTGCAAATTGTTTTTATGAAATCAGATTTTTTCGAAGTTTTGAACCATCACAAAAACATTTTGAAAATTTTTTGAAAAGTTCATTACAAAATCCGTTCATTTGAGCCCATTGTGAGTCTATACGTTCAAAATTGTCCAAACCGTTAGTCCTTTCCAAAAAAAAACCGGAAAAAATGGTGAAGTGTTTTTTCTGGAACGTATTGAAATTTTGAAACAGTTTCCAAAAATTACAGGAATTTCAAAAATGATCAGGAGTTTTCGAAAATGTTCAAAAATTCGTTGGATATACAAGAAAACAGGAGTTTTCAAACATTTTTAATATAATTTTTTATCTCCTAAAATTTGATACAAACTTAACTGCCACCGATGCACCACTTCAAAATCTACACTTACTTCCGAAAATTCTCAATTTGAATCTCCTCTGTTCCATAATTGAGCGTGGTAAAGCCACCGAATGCCCAGTTCCCTTGATAGATCGCCAGTGCAATGGCTCCAGCGTTCCAGTCACTTCCCTTCATGATCTCCGAACTCCTGTAGTGTGATGTGGCACCACGGAAGATAATGAAGAAGAATCCGATGCCAATGATAATCAAAGTGGCAAAGATCTTCGAGCACATGGAGATTATTTGCACCCTTGCCGCGAATTTGTTCAGAGAAAACATATTGGTCAAGGTGAGAAATACTGTGAAAATAATGATAAGAAAAGGTTTTCTGATAAGGAAATTATCGAGAGGCTTACGCAATTTCCAAAAAAACTTACATAGTAACCCAAACCCAAAAAGTTTAGCACAATTATCGGCGCCAGAGCTCGTAAAACAGACGATAGGCTCCAAGGCTTGCACCAAATATTTTCCGAATGTTAAATACAAAACTGCAGCCGAGGAAGAGCTCTGAATGAGCAGTGAAAGCCAAAGAAGGGAAAAAGCGATCGGCGTCCAACCCATATAGTCAATGTATGCAAGATCGGCTCCGGATTCGGGGATACTTGTGCCGAGTTCTATGTAGTTCTGGAAGGAAGTTGGGATTTTGAAGTCGGGGGTCGAACTTAGGTGTTCAAGTTGGTAGCGGAAGCTTTTACGACTGCGCCACCATCTCTAAAAGTGGCGCAGTCGGCTACGGCTTTGGCTACCAATTTTGACAATTTCGGGAACCGTCCCATAGCCTCGAAACTCGTTAGAAATTGGGTTAGAAATCAATCCTTGACACCAAAAAAAACTTACAATTGCAGTTATCATGTTCAATAAGGCACAAAATACCCAAATAATAAGCGATAAGCCCACTGATCCAGCATGTTCAACTATTCCCTGAAAAAAATCTTGGATTTTCAGAATTTCCTATTCAACTAACTTTTGGAGCAATAAATATACCACTTCCAATAATTGAGCCAACAATATACGAAGTTGCTCCGATGAGACCAATTTTGTTATCCTCTTTTTTTGGCATTATTTCAGAGATCTGAAATTTAGTGTTTTTTTTTTGAGAAACCGGTTTTTTGAGGTCACAATTTTTGCCATTAAACAAAAAGTTCAAACATTAGGGGAGATTTCAGTTGAAATCACCTCACTAATTCGGTCAGAAAGACAACATCTTCACGTCATTTTGAAAAGTGGAAGATTTTTAATCTTTTTGTCGCGTTTTAACACAATTTTGAGCCTTCAAAGTCAGAAAAATTAATTTGTATGCATGGTGCATCGAAATTAACCCACAATTTAGTAAGATATACCCGTTAAAACTGAGTGAGTCCAAAGTGTAGAAATTTTTAAAATTTTTCAATTATTTCAATTCCGAAAACTGTAATCGTTTATATTAAATTATTAATTTATTGTTTTTTTTGCTGTACGAATTTTATAAATCGGAAATCGTTTTTTAAAAATTTTTATTAAAAATTCCAATACTCTGAAACATCGAATTAAAACTGCCAAAAAACAACAGAGATCTTCCAAAGTTTTGAAATTTTTATTTTTGAACATTGTGCATCGACCAAGAAATTGCCAATTTCTATCCCAGTTAGTTTTGCGACTGTAACTATGTTGCTAAATACAAAAATACAAAAAATAATTGACAATTTTTTTTTGATAAAATCAAAGTCTGAAGAGATATGGTATGCTGAAGTGTAAGTTTTATTTCAAAAATTTATTTTAAACTATTTAAAATTTTTTTCAATTCCAAGAACTGTAATTTTTCAACTTAAATCAGTTTGTGTTTTTTGAAAACCGGTATCCAAATATTTCTCTCACTTGAATTTATTTTCATATTTCCATATTCAAAAAAATCAAAAAATAAAAATTTTATTTTAGTGTACGAATTTTTCAAATCGAAAATTGCCAATTTTTATTCAATTTTCAACTAAATGTTGGTTTTTATTTGTTAAAAAATTCCAAAAAAAAAGACCGAAGACAGTATAGTAGTCAGGTGCTTTAAAAATAAGTAGCCACTGCACTGCTCCCCCTTATCTGTAAATTTTCTTAGTTTGTCTGCGTCTAGCCTATAAGTCTTCACTTGCTTCCTGAATTCCGTGAGTTCAACAAATAGTTTAAACTGTGATCAGTCAGTTATTGGAAGTAGCCAGCAGATTATTTGTTTCTTCCATCAGTCCTTCCGTCATCACATTCGGCCAAACACTGTCTGCGTCTGATATAATGACGTCACGAGGGAATGGGAACTTCTCGAAGAAACCGAGACAACTAAACATCTTCATCACAGTTTTTTACCGGTCAGTTTTGGATTTTTCTAGCCGCTGGGGCCTCTAGCCGTTGGGGTCACTAGCCAATTTTTGATTTTATCTGAAACAGTTTTTGTTTGTTTCTAGAAGGTCAACCAACTTTTTTTTTGTAAAAAAAGATAATTTTTTTATGATTTTTTAATGAAATGCCGAGTAACTAGCATAATCTATTGGAACATTGAAAAATTTAAGTCGTCAACCCGAAATAATTGTTCGATCCACACTATTTTACTGACAAAATGTCTAGAAAGGTACATTTTCCACGGAAAATGTGCCTAATAGTAAAAATTAAATTTTAGTACTTAAATTGAACCTATAGTTTCTTTAAAAAATTTGCAACGCTATGAAATTTCTATAGTTCTGAAAATTCTAGAATTTTTAGCTTCAAAATCGGTCTTTGAATTGTTTGTAAAATTTTCAAACAGTTAAAAAATTGATTACCAAATCGAAATTTGCTGAATTTTCAAAAATTGACAATTTTTTTTAATACATGAAAGAGCCTGAAAATTAAAAAAAAAGCTTTAAAATTAAACATCAGCCAACATAAAAATATAATTCTTTTTTTTGTGGCAAAATTGGAAAAAAAAACCTGAAAAATGTAGGAAATGTCTATAATTTTTTTTCACAAAAATCATAGCCTGAACTGCTCCACTTTTGATTGAAAAGCTGAAAAACACGCAAATATTTTTTACAAACTTCAATTTTTTAACAAAACTTTTTGCACTTTTTTCGTAAAATAAAAATGGCGCCATGTTCAATTTTCTAGCCAGGTCTAGCCCACGCTATTCTCTTTCCGATTTTTTCAATATATATATATATATATATATATATCCAGAGAAACTGTCAGTCTCTCTTCTCTATTTCTCCACTAGATCCCATAGTATTTCTTTTGTCTTTCTGTCCCCCCTGAAGCTTTCCGAGAGACGATCCGCAATGCCCTCGGCGTCTTTATCTTCGGCGGGAATCATTCTTTTTTCCCCCGCACACACACCTACCATTCCATTCCCCTCGCTAGGTACACTGCTGCTATTGTCTACTAATTCAATTTGCATTGGCTTATTTTCTTTTTCTGAAAAAAAGGAAAAGACAATCTGAAAATAATGCCGTTTTCAATTTGTTCCCTGGTAAGTTCTCCACCTCTCCCGATTCTTTTCCGACGGTTGACCTACTTCCTTTCCCTTTTACCCCTTTCGAGTGTCCTGGCCGGGCTAACAATAACTACCAAGTTTGAGAAAATTCGATGTATTTTGTTTTTTTTTGCGTGTAGCTTTTTGAACAGCTCAACTCCCTGGTCTATTCAGCATGTTCCAAAATTAAAATTTTCCTGGTTGATGCACTATGTTCAAAAGTTTAAATTTTCTGAATTTTGGAAGCTCTTTTAATACAATTTTTATACATGCAAAATTTAATTTTCAAGGGTTTTTCAAAGAGCTCAATGTTCTTTAAAATTTCCAACATTTTATCAGTTGAAAACATTTTTTTAAAATATCTATTACAGGCATTTTATGGTAGGTAGGCACGATTTCAGAGCTTCACGTCGGCCTTTCTCTTCTTTTTTGCATTTTTATGTGAACTTACAAATTTCTATTATTTCGATGAAAGGAAATTAAGAAATGAAAAAGTTAATGTTTTAATAAAAATGCGGATGGAGGCGAGAAGCAGGCAGGCGTTCTAACTTTGAGATACAGTTTTTGAATTTTAATTTTTAAATTGTTCTGTTTCAAGATCAAATTATATCTGAACTATTTCAAAATTCCAAAAAGCTTATAAAAAAGTTGCTGGGTGATTTTCAAATCTCTTTCTGCGATCTAACTTAAATTTTACAACAATTTCAGTCAGCTAACACTTCGGGCTACTACAGGTGCTACTGACTAGAGTTCTATTGTTCGTCAAGTCCTCCTATCTCTTCTCTATGGCATTTCTATAGATTTTGCGGAGGTTGGAAGAAGGAGAAACAAGTTTGTCGTTGTCGATTTTCCGTCGTTTTGCTACACACAGCAACGACCACCACAAAAAAAGCTTAAACTGTCCAGACAGCGGCCACGAAAGGTCTTTTCTTTATGCTTTCTTGGCCGTTTTTACTCAAAACCACTGTAATTTGGTTAGAAAATCAGGAATCACTAGTTGTCCACCTACAAAAATTGCAGAAAAGTTTATAAGCTATATTTTATTATTAAAAGTGTATGTTTACTTTTAATTGACAGATTTTTGTTAACATTTTCGGTTTTCACAGTATCAGCTTTCCAAATCCGCACATCAAAAATAAATCATACGAACTTAAAATGCATATATCTTTGAAACTACGAGTGTTATCAAAAATTGCTAACTAACATGATTTAGTGAAATTTGTAAGCTATAGTTTTGCAGTCAAAACTCTTTTGGTATCTAATATCTCTTTAGTGTTACACAACCTTGAGATTTTCTGTGCCGATTATCGCCGTTGTTATCGTAGGTGTAGTTTGTGGGTGTAGGGCACGATTTTGGAGGTATCAAAATATTTTATTTTATTTTCAATTTAAAATACAATAATTTATTGACTATTCATCTCAGTAGTGTTATTTTATTCGAAATATCATGAATATAACTATTTGAAAACAAATTTAAAAAAATCTAGTCTACTTTTTTTGCAATTGAAAGTTTCAATACTAAAAGTACAAATATTTTCTCAATTTGTGATAAAAACGATAAAAACGTAATTTTTTTTAAACTGGTTAGTAGATTTAGCAAAATGCCAATTTTTAAATAATTTTCCAAATATTACAATTTAGAAAAAAATTGTGTTAATTATTAATTTTCCAAAGTTTGAATTTTGAATTCGAAAAAAAAATCAACCTGCTAATTTCAATGTGATTACTGTGTTTTTATGAAAATTACTATTTTTGAATTCATTCAAAAGTCTACCAACCAAAAATCTAGATCCCAATCTTACCTAAATGTTTACAATACCCCTAAATACTCCAGAAATCTAAGATCCCGTGTCCTTTGCCCACACTTGTTTTCTATTTCTTACCACTTGTCATTCCTCTCCCCTAAATTCTTTCCTTTGTTACCAAAAAATCGATAATCATGCAAAACGTCGAATATTCCGATAATTTGTTGTACTTTCACGAGTTTGATCGAATTGTGAGTGTCAGGGTTTTCTCGGTAAATAACAATATTTTCGTATTCCAAGTTATGTGATTTGTGGTTTTTCAAACCGAAAATGTAGTTTTCCTTCAGAAACTAATCTCATAAATTGCAGAAAAATCTAAGCATGGGACTATTACGACCAAATTTCGAGGAGCCGACGGCCAGATTGATGCCAGGACCGGTGGTAAGTATTTTGGGTTGCAAATCCGCTCTATTTATAATTTGTAATACTCTGTTGTCAATGCACCCTAGCGATACTTGTGCAAAAGCGGCCTAATAGCAATAATGGTCATTTTGATCAAATTTTGTATAATATGCGAACGCGCTCTAATGATAACTTTCTTGTAATAAATTTTTTTTGTGGTCAAGATGCATTGACACAATGTTGACAAATTTTCAATTTTAATTTAAAATGCGCTCTAATGATAACTCTTGTTAAAACATCAAACGCGCTCTAATATTGACAAACTTTTTAAAGACTCAATTGCAAACATGCTCCAATTATAACTTCAATTTTGGTGTTGCAAACGCGCGCTAGTGATAGGATCAGGTTTAATGTTGCAAATACGTTCAACTAATAGTGAGAACAGTGAAATCCTAATAGCAAAAGTTATACTTTCTCCCGGAAACTGTTCCATACATGTAATCTATCGATTCCAATCACAAAACAAGGCCACATTGGAGTAGTCACATGGGATTCTCCTACCTGCCTCCCCGAGGCAGTATATCCGAATACTTGTCTCTTTTTTGTCGCAATTTTGCGTTTGAAACTGTAGCTTCGAACCTATAAAATATGTATTTTTAATTTAAAATAAATATTTGCAGACTTCTGAAGAAGAAGAGGAGTTCTCATCAAACGAACGACGGCGTTATAAGGCTTATACAGTAATGCAGAAGGCAGGATTTCAGCATACCGAGTAGGTTAATGTAGCAGACGACATTCTACGGGTACCCACGAAATGTCGGTTGCTGGGTAGAAAACTTAGGACTCATCTTAAATAGGTCACAACTTTTTAAAAGGATTTTTTGTCGATGCACCATGTTTTCAATCAAATAATGTCAAATGAAAAACATAGTTTATTATATGTTTCTTCTTTTACAGTAGAAAATTAGTTGATAGCTTCAAAATGAAGGTGTGGGCTCGCGAAATTTTTTAAAACCGATTTTATGCCGATGCACCATGCCTAAAGTTCTTTTTTTTAGATACGCCCAAATAATGGTGCACCTGTGCCGCGCGGAGATCCTCATCTCGCTCATCTTTTTGGCTCATGGCACCACATGCCCCGGCTACCCGACAGAAGCCGAATACCAATCCACGTGCCATATGAATACGGTATCAGCAATTGTCAGCTTGCTCACCGGAGCCATGGGATTGGGCGCTGTGCATAGATATCGGTGGAGGACCATGCTAATCTTGTGGCTCGTTTTTTGTATCATGTCGGCTGTCGGAAGTCTGCTAGCTGTGATTACTACAGGTAAGAGAGTTTTTTGCCGAATGGCTTATATCTCGATCAGATTGAAAGTTGTTCAGAAATTTTTCAACAAAGTTATACTTTTTTGATATCCATTAAAGTTGAGTAAAACTAAAACAATGTCATTTTTCTTCATGGTGCATTGTTGAACATAGAAACTGATACAACAAGTTGTTTGTCAATAACTTTTGGATAAAACCAAAAAGAACTGAGATATCAACTCTCAAAATCAGGCAAACATGGTGCAACGAAAACTTCATCTTTGGTTTTATAAAAATTATTAGCTAACTTTATACACTGTTCCTTTAAAATTAACCGAGGTATGGGATTTCAATTAATTTTTTTCTCAGGCATCTGGCTCGACCACTACTCAAAAATGAAAGTCCGCACGGCAATCGGCAACGGGTTATCCGGTTTCATGCTTTTGGCATCAGTTGCTCTTGGAGTGTGCTTCATCTTGACCGCTGTCATGATTTGTCATTATTGGAACTCCAACACCACCGGCTATCAGCCAGTGCAGAAAATTGCAGTGAGTTGACAAACCTCGTTTACTTTTAAAATTATTACCAATTTACATATTGCAAAGTTAAGAAAACGTGTTTTAATTATTTCGCCAATTGAAAACTTTTTGACAAATGCAAAAAAGCTCTTAAATCACATGGTGCATCGAACCTTGTTCCAGAAATTTCCATAAACCCTTTGCAGAAACGCGCTAGATCTCTGCGCCGTCGATTGAGCCGAGCAAAGAGCTGTGACAAAAAAGATGCAAGACCTCCAACCAGCAATCCAGAAGATAAGGGTTATCATATCGTGTGATTTTTTTTGTTCTTTTTTCTAAATTCCAATTCCATTTGTTGCTCAAAACGGGTCAATTCCATCATTTCAATCCATTCTGTGTGTCTCAAAGAAATCAATAAATTCTGAAATTACACATTTATTTTACATATTTGGCGACATTAAAGGAATTATTTATAAATTATACAGATCAAGTTAAAGCGGAAAAATCATCGCATAAGCACTTCAGAACTTCTCCTCATAGCGAATTTGCTCAGCCTGTGGGTGCTCGGTAGTGTACTTGACGACGAAAGTGCTGGACTGTCCTGGCGCAAGTTGGACGGTGTAGTCGAGAATCTTCTCCGGAGTGATGGCGGCTCCGACGGTTGGCTCGACGCTTGCCTCGTCGACTTCCACGGCTTCTGGGGTGTTGAGGTGGACCTGAAAAATGGGAAATTTAGGGGCTTTTTATGTATTCAATCTTTACCTTAATTCTAGAATCTGTGGATCTTGGCAACTGCTCGCGAATGGTGAGAAGCACCGAGTTGGGGCGAAGATTAGTGACGGCAGTGGTCTTCTCGGTGACCTGAGAGTTGATCTTCTCGACGGTTCCGCTCTGTTCCTGGTAGTTTCTGACAGGCTTGTACTCGATGCGGATGTTCGGGTCGACGCCCAACGACACCTCAAACTTTTGCGATACGACCGCATCTTCGAACTCGGTCTTGTTGACGAATGCTCCGTCGAGGAAGATCGATGCCTGACCGGCGACGAGTGGGTAGTCGGAGGTGTTGACCGAGTTGGCGACGAGGAACGCGGTGGCGTTACGGGATGGGACGGTAACGTTGGAGAGCTTGGTGTCGAGTGTGAATTGTCCGATGTTCACCTTGTACTCGTCGGTGCGATCGTCGATGGTGGCGGGGCGGCCAATGCTGAACTCGGAGGCAATGTTGCTGGACTTCACAGCCGCATAGGACATTTTCATGGATTTTCTACTTCTACCCATTTCCATCATCGGAGCCGCGCAGGCCATCACCACTGAATCCTGAGCGTAACCACCTCCATAACCTCCTCTTCCACCTCTGTTACATTCTGGTTCGGGCACAACAATCGATGCCTCGAGGGCTCCGAGCTTCGGAAGTTGCTTAACTCCGTGAGCGGGTCTTGCGGTTGACAACACCAATGGCACTGTCTTCCAGTCTTCTCCACTGTACTGACGGACCTTTCCGAAGTAGGTGACGTGCATCTCAGCTTCAACACCAGCAGTGACGCGGATGTCGTAGAACGGGGTCCAGGAGACGTTGTTCACTTGGTAGGTGATGGTGAGCTGTGCAGCACCACCGGCTTCTGACTCAACAATAATACTGGCATACTGAGCAGAGTTTCTCCATCTGTATCCGGTATTGTCGTAGTCTTGGCTAGCACGGGCGTACTCTTCCTCGGCCTTTCGCAGGTCTTGATCCAGGGTTCGGATCTGAGCGCGAAGATCCACTGTTGTGTCTTGATGGAATCCGTGGAGGGCGTTGAGACTTTCAATTGTGCGCCCGTCAAAATGGAAGGCGCCGTCCTTTCCGTGCTTGGCGACTTCGGTGATCAGATTGTCAAGTCCCTCGATGCGCTTCTGTACGGCAACTCGGCTATCGGCAACCTTGTCCTTGGCGCGTTCCTTTTCCTCGAAGATCGCCTTAATTGCGAGAACCCGCTCCGGGATCACAAACTCGGCACCCTCCTGGTTCTTGACGGAGACGTCGTGGATCACAGCTTCGCCGGCTCCGGAAACACGGATCGAGTCCTGGACGAGGTCGAATGGGAGGTTCTGAAAATTTTTTTATCACATTGTGTGAGTGTTTTTATGACTTTAACTTTGACAGGTAAGGTAAATATTGGAAATTTCGATGGTTTTGTTTGCTTAGCAGTAAAAAATGCAAAAAAAAATTATTTTTTCTCGTATTTTATAGCCCTTCACTCACCTGAACTTTAACCTCATTGTAGCCATGAGCCAACTCGACCTGGAAAGTTCTCTTGAGCTCAGCGCAGTTCGAGTCGGAGCTGTAGACGAGAGCCTGGTCGATGGCGACGTCATGGAGGGTGAGCTTGTGAGTTTGCACGATGTGAGCCATTTTTTCTGGAAATTTTGAGGTAAATTTCAAGGGAAAATTTGAAAAAGTGAGGCTAAGACGAGAGTTTAACAAATAAAATTCTACAAAACTGACTATTTTCTATTTTTTTTTCAACAAAAAAAAAACACAAGCAACTTCCGAATTTCTCCCAACACAAAAAAGAAACAAACAGAAATTGAAAGTGTTCATTTTTACGTAGATCAAAAATGTTCAAAATTAACTACGATTTTTTGAATTAAAATTTCATCTTGCAAAACACTGAAAAATCTAATTAGAAAATACAGAAATTGATATTTTCCAACAAAAAAAATCACGTAATTTTCAAATTTCGCACATTTTTTAAATGTTGCTAGAATACTGTGAAATACTACAAATTACAAATTTAAAAAATTGTTTCATGATAAAATTCCCGAAATTTCAAGTTTCGCAATAATATCCGAACTTTTTCGAAAAAAAAAAATTGAAAAATGTCATTACTTTCGCTCGTTTTAGACAAAAAATTTGCAAACTAGAGCTATTTATAAATGGAAATAAAGCTTTGAAGCTATTTTTCCCCGGAACTCACCAAAAATATAGGAAACTGCGATTTTGGCAGAAAATGTATTTGAAATAAAATGAAAAAAAAAATCGAATTCCCAATAATTTTTTTTGAGTAAAATACGATATTTCACGTATTTCGCAATCTTATTTTTCGTATGTTATTTCGAGAAGTTTTCTAGTTTTGAAAAAGCCTTAAAAAAGTAAAAATGTAAGAGAAAAAGCGGAAAGCAAAGCTCAAACGATCAGAAAACCATGGGAAACCCGAAAAAAAAATCTCCATAGAGATTTGAGGGAAACACTCCTCTCAACAACTAACAAATTGTGGCGTTTTGGCCGCTCTTTTATACGAGTTTTTGGCATTTCTTTCGCTGTCTCTCTATCTCTTCACAAGAGGCAGCAGACAACACAAGAAAAAGGTCAAAATCAAGCGATGGGCGGCATTCTGTTGTGTTCCGATGAGTTTCTCTCGGTTTTTTTTTCGAAACTGAGACGAGTTCAACCTTTGACCAAGTGGCGATGAGTTTTCGTACTTGCTGTGTTGGCGAAAAAAGATCCTGCGGAAGGAGCTGTAAAACTGGGAGCACAAATCACACTAGACTACTCAATAAAAATACGAATTTCACAAACTACAGAACCACAGCTTTTTTTTTGAAAATTTCAAGACAAATCTGTGGAAAATTGATTTTTAACCTGAAAAATAGAAAAGCTTGACAGTTTTCAATATACCAAATTACAAATGTTTGCTTTTTTTCAGGTATGAACATAAATTGGATATAGTTTTTCTTTTTTTTTTTAAATAGAAATTTCAACTATTTTTTGAAGAATTAATTTTAAAATCCAAAGAAAAATACATACGTAAATTCTTTTTAAAAATCTGAAATTATTTCCCAAACTTTTACGAACATTTTTGAAAATTTCTATAATTTTCTGAAGATTTCCCGCTTAACATTTCTAATTCCACCAAATCACTCAAAAATCAAAGGTCACCGCAACTAAATCGTGAATCAAAAGATCACTTCCTCGTCGTCTCCTCAGCAGTTTCGAAACACACATTTTGCAATACATCATGGTGTTGGAAATGTTTTTATGAGTCACTGGCGCAAGACAAACAAAACAATAAAAAACCGCGAGAAGAGACTTAGAACGTTAGAAATGTTTGAGGGCATGAAGTGCGCTCAACCGACCGGGGGCTCCAGTCACACCACCTCCCGGGTGAGCACCACTTCCGCAGAGGTAGAGGGACTCGATGGGCGTTGAGTAGTTGCTCCATTTGCTGATCGGGCGGGACACGTACAGCTGGTCAAGGCTCATAGATCCGTGGAAGATGTTCTGAAGCAAATTTTGAAAATTGAGCCTTAAAAATGGGACCTACCCCTCCAGTAATCCCAAAAGTGTTCTGAATATCGGGTGGGGTCAAGATGTCATAGCCTATGACACTTGATGAAAAGTTCGGTGCATAAGCGTCTATCTCCGAGAAGACGTGTTTCGCGTATTCTGTCTTCTTTTCTTCCGTCCATTCACCGTCTTTCGGTGAGAAGGGAGTGTACTGGGTAAAGAGGAGGACGACGTGACCATCAGCACTATCCACAATGGTTCGGTCGACTGAAGAGGGAATTGTCATCTCGATGACTGGTCTGCAAACTTTTGAATTGAAGTTTATGGCGAGAATGATGGTATCATGAATTCTAAAAGGGGTTTTACAAATTGTCAGAAATCCTGAATCATTCATCGAATTTAAAATATTTATTTGATCAGAAAAGGAACTGTGTCTATTCACGAAGTGTCAGAGTGCGCCATGTTGGTTTGATCTACGTAGATGTACGCAAATTTAGATGCAGTCTTCTCAACTGTTTCGCATGCTTAAAAACGTGCTGACGTCACATTTTTTGGGGAAAAGTTTCCGCATTTTTTGTAGGTCAAACCGTAATGGGACATGCTGACACCACGTCTTCATTCGGATTGTTAATAAAATGTTTAAATTTTACAAATTCCCTGTCAAAACTTTTACTTTAGCTCAAGAAAACGGGGGAAAATGTTATGACACTGAAAACGGCCGCGACTAGTCGAATCCTATACGTAGTGTTAGGATGTCCTATTACGGTTTGATCTACAGAAAATTCTTCAGAATATTCGGCAGTTTGGACCGCAACCTACCGTACCCACAAAGATACAAGACAAATTATAGGTTTAACAATTTTCAAATTGCCGCCCACCGATGAAAACCCCTCTGAACCAACTAACCTTCTACTATATCTCCCGTTCTTATAATCCATCACCGCGTCATGCACCACTTGCATATTCTCACAGTTCATATGAATCGTCGTCTGATGATGTGGCATTGGCTCTGATCCTTGATTCGGTTTGGCCAAGAAGTTCGGAAGCTCCTTCACAGCTACATTGATTTTTGTCACCGGCGATGTGTAGTCGATTTGATTGATGTTTCGGTGGAACTCCTCTGGAAGTGACTCCTTCTTGACAAGATGGTTGAATGTTACATGAGGAGTCGCATTCGACATGACAATCTTCGAATGGAGCTCCTTGCCATTTGACAGACGGACTCCTTTAGCAACGTTTCCATCTAGAAGCACCTCTTGAACGTCTTGCTCCGTATAGATTTCGGCTCCATGGCTCTTGGCACATTCGGCGATGGCGTTGGATACAGCGCCCATACCACCATACACGTAGCCCCAGGCTCCTTTGTGCTCATCAAGTCCTCCAATGACGTGGTGGAGTAGGACGTATCTGTCACCAGAAATTTCGAGAAACTTATGAGTTTGTCAAAGAGAAGCTGATGTTTGGTGTCTAAAAACCTAGCTCCTCCTGCTGTAGACCGGAAAATAACTCACCCGGTTCCAGGATCCATTGGACTCGCGGCCAATCCAATAACACCGTCGGTTCCCAACGTCGCCTTCAGCACGTCACTCTCAAACCACTTGTTCATAATTTTCGAGATCGGCGCTGTCATCAATTCGTAAAAGTCTACGGCATTCCGCAACCCCAATGGCTGTACGGTCTTGAACAACAGGTAAAGGTGCGGAAGAAGCTTGTGAATTGGTTTCTGTAGATCCAGTGGCTCATAATCCATAAGTTGCTCAAAAGAATGCACAATTTCTGATATGAAATGCTCGTATTTTGGGTAATTTCCCGCGTCTCTCTGTGAGAACTTTGCGATTTCCTTCTGATTTTCAGCCATATCCATTCCAAGTAGCAGACTTTCATGAGTATTTCGGATTGGAGTAAAGGAATTCGGGTTTCTGATGTGATAACGGAGCCCGAACTTTTTAAGATTAAGCTCCTGCATAACAACAGGCCGCAGGAGACTTAAAAGATAGGAGGCTCTCGAGAATCGGAATCCAGGGACGATTTCCTCTGTGACAGCGGCTCCGCCGACCACATGGCGGCGTTCCAGGACGCATACTTTTTTGCCGGCTTTTGTGAGGTAGGCAGCCTGAAAATTTTTGAACTTGGAAACTATTGAAAAGTGTATTTTTTTGGAAAATCGGCTCCACGGAGTTAGCAGCACAAGTTGAAGAAATTTGAACCGAAGAATCGCACAATTTTTAGTCCAGAATTTTGCAAAATCTTCCATTTTAAGAATTGTATATAATTTTTTTAGAAAAAAATTACCTTAAAAATAAGCCGTTCTAACTAAAAAACTTGAAAAAACTGAAAAAAAAGAAACAGAAATTTTTTCAATTTTCGGAATTTGAAGCTTAAGCTGAAAATTAGACAATATTTACGTTAACAGTCATTCAAATTAAGCTAAGAATTTGAAAACAAAATTCAAAAGGCAATATTGAAACACAATAAACTAGATTTTCGTTCCAAATTTTCAGTGAAATGGAAAAATTTTAGGACAACACCTACCTTAAAAAATACCCAAAATCAAAAAAAAAAACATACCGCTGTAAGACCATTGTGTCCGCCGCCAATGATGATAGCATCATAAGATTGTTTACTAAAACATCGCCGACCGATTCGGAAGGACATTTCTGCAAGTAATTGATCGAAAATCAGAGAAAAATCAATTTAAAAAAGTCGGCAAGAGCAAAAATGGAAAGAGACCTTCGCCCGTGTGTTCTGTGTGCTGGTCTTATCGAATCTTTGTATATTTTAAAAAGAGATAAGATAAGAATTATGGTCCGAAATATCAATTAATTTGCAACAAAAAAAGAGATAAAAATAAAAGATCATGTTTATTCACATCATCTCAAGAAAAACAAAGAGAGTGCTAGAATGATCAGAGTACACAATGCTGAAAATTTATATTTTATTTCAGACGAGAAGCCTAGAACCTACCCAGCGACAAGATAAGAATAATCGAAAACCAGTGGTCATCTTGTTTTCTATCTTCATTTCTGAAAAAAAAATCACAACAAAACTTTCGAAGAACCTGACAAGTGCAACAACTCACGGTCTCTTCTGTTTTGTTTTCAACACCAGGTCGACGGCAATTTCGATTTGCGACGGGGACTGATAGCTGATAACGGCAATGATCTTTGGGTTCTCGGCGAGCTCCGCTTCGCTGAGTCGCACTATCAGGTCTTCGCTGTTGGGGTGTTGGAACTGGATGTGAATTTTTAGGGAAACATACATTATGGAATAAGGCTGGAACCTCAAAACCGCGAAATATGCATGTTTTTCGATACAATCTTGAATTTCCATCAAAATTTAAAAATTGAGAATTATAATTTTTCTGATTTTCCTGTCATAAACAATTATTATCAATTCAAAAGTGAGTTGTGCCAGATATTTTTTATTTTTGTCAAATCTATTTTTGAAAAACTGAATTTTAAATTTCCTTGATTCTCGGGTCGCTGCGCTCCCCCGAGAAAAAGTTTTCCCTAGTTCCTAGCTTCGCTCGAGAGACATGAGAAAAACGAGAAACAGAGATGATTGAGTTACAGATTTATGGGCTTTGCGTGTAGTACAGGATAGAACGAGAAAAGCCTTGGGGCTAAAAGTTGCCAAGAGATTACTGCTAAAATTATCTCATAAGTTTAAAACCTAATTAAAAGGTAAAATTAACCCGATAGTTTCTGCCGAGGAAGTTAGTAGATCCGACAACTTCTGTCGAGAAAGTGCGATGTCCGACTGCTTCTTTCGAGGAAAGTGGATGTGCGACGGCCTCCGTCGAGAAAATATAGATTTTGTAGCAGTTTCTGCAGAGGAAAGTGTGTAATTTAGCGCGGGGTAGAGTATCGTGTGCTTTTTTCCGACAGTTCTACCTACGAAAGCCAGACGTACGACATTTTCTGTCGTGGGAAGGACGACCTTCTCAGTTTTGGATCGAGGAAAATTTTGTTCGAGTTCTGAACAGATGATAGCTAGTTATCGTCTGTTTTTTCCGCTGAGGAAAACGAGAGTTCGGAGTTTTTTGAGATAATGTTCATTCTTCGCAATTATACCATAACTGGTTTTCAAGATAATATCCGATTAGTGTAGCGGGTTCCGGGGAAACATGTAAGAAGGTGGACAGTTTTCGTTTTTACTTACGAAACGGAAACAGTGAGCGGAAAGATCAGGAAGAGAAATACGCCTATTTCTTGAGGTATCCAGCTTCAAGTTTTTAGTTTTCTATTTGTTATCCCCCATCGCCTTTCCCAGAACGAAACAATCGTTTTACAGTGTCTTTTCAGTTAGAAGGATTGTTACCCATAGATAATTATTTCTATCGACAGATCTATATCTATATACAGATCAGATATTTTTTTATTTTTGTCAAATCTATTTTTGAAAAACTGAATTTTAAATTTCCTTGAGTCTATGCCTATAACTAGTGTGAAAAATTAAAATTCCAATTTTGCACCCAAAATTACTTTCTTATTTTAAAAAATCAAACTTAAATTTCTCGCCGAAAGAATTTTAACAGTCATGGCTTGGTCATGGCAAAATATATAAAAACTCACAATCCTCTTCGGCTGATGCTCACAATCTTTAACGCGCTTCAACTTCTCCACAGGCTTCCCATTGTACGTGAAATTCGCATCTACTATATTCCCATCACCAATTTTCCGATCAATTTGCAGTCTGTACAACTGCTCCGGCATTAGGCTCAGGATATTGTAAGCGTCACGGAGAACCAAGATCGACGCGTTCTCACAGACATCTCGCTCCTCGACATTCGTCACCTCCTTCTCTGGGAGCATCTGGAAATTTTCAGATTAGCTTAAGCTCCTAGTTTCTATTGTAAGTTCCTCACCTCCGTGGAGTTATAAAGGCATTTTGCTAGTTCCCAACAATCCAACTTCTGACTGTGCTGCGCGCAATCTTTTGCCTGAAACACCTCTAGTGTCTCAGGAGGGACCTTGAGCTTTTTGGTCAGTGCGATTCTACTCTTTTCTAGGTCATCGGTGATACTGCTGATACTGATAGCCTCTGAGAACTTTGCAGTGTCCCGATTCATCAAGAGCTTCTCCAGGTCGCCATTTTCAGTTGCTCCTTTCCGTCGGATCATGAGTTCCCCTCGACGGTGCTGGATGGATTTCACGGTCTTGCTGGAATTATTAAATGTTTTTTGGCTTTAGGTGTAGTCAGTCAAAGCCACCTACCATTTATCCCCACTTGTCTCAAACTGCTTACAGACAGCTTTGGGGCAGCAGCACGCCGAGCAACAGCTCCAGTTGCTCCATTCTACAAAAAGTTCCAAGTTTTGAAAGTTTGTGTCCACTTGGTTCTCAAGTCCCGGAGCTACTGAACTAAGCTCGCTAATTTTTGTGTATTCTGGAAATGAAAACGTTAATTCTGCAAAACATGAGGTACAGTTTACAACTGGAACTCACTGATCTTTTCCTTTCCATCGCTGAAAGTAATTGTCAATGACAAAATGAAAAGTATAAGAATCATGGAATTTGTACGTTTTGTTTTAGTTTATAATTGAGAAATAAATGGAACTTAATTATGTAAATTAAAATTATGTAAATTAAAATTTCACGGTTAAAAAAATTTAAAGTTAGATTGAACTTACACAAAGAAACCACGCAAAATTTTTTTTTTCAATTTTGACGCTACACGCAGTAAAAACCGGAAAAAACAATCATGTCAACGTGTTTTTTGACACGTCGCTCATTTGATGAATAACAGTCATTATCAGTTCCTTAACGGTTTGTTATCCGTATTTTTTACTATCTAAAGTAAACTTTCCCGCGGACAAATGAAAGCAGGTACCGTATTTTCTCTATTAATATTGCACCCAATTGTTAAAACTCAAAAATTATCAAATATTTTTTGGTTCTTTTTTATCGGTTTGTACTTAATGATTTGTTGCTATTTTTTAAATGAGCCAAGATAAAACGTTTAAAATATTACTTTTTGATATTTTTAACTAACAGTGAACACTGATTGTGAGGAATTTTTATTGCTTCAGTAGGCTCGAAACTGTCTGAAAACACTGAATTTCATTAAAAAAAACTGTCTTGAAAAAACTTCTTGAAAACTTCTCAAATGTCTCAAATTTTGGTACTTCACCTTTAACTATTAGAAAATATATATATTTTCATTGTCTTACAGAATGAACGAGCAAAAACCCTCAAAACGACTGGATCTCCAAGGCATTCGGGCTCTTGCTATTCTAGTGGTACTTGGCTTTCACTTCTACCCGGAGTTTTTCCCAAATGGGTATCTAGGAGTTGATCAGTGAGCTGATGATGCCTAGAAAATCTTTACAATCGTAGTTTATATTTCAGATTTTTCGTGCTCTCCGGATTTCTAATGTGTATGCTGCTGAAGCGAGCTGAGAATCAATCGGCGTGCTCTTTAGTGACTCTGTTTTATTCGAAACGATTCAAGAGAATCCTTCCACTATATCTACTTATTATCCTTATTTCTATGATTTGTCTCTACAATTTCTTCCCTGACACAGCTATTGAGACGAATAAGGAGTCTGCTCTTCACGCGTTGCTTTTTGTGTCAAACAGAGCAAAGTCAGTACAAGAAGACTATTTTCAGATGGTGGGTTATCAATTGGTAGATTTCAATTTACCCAATCCTTCAATAATACCGTTGGTACTTTCAACAATGGCTTCATATAAAAATCTGTACTGTTGACAACACAGAAAAAGCTACAAATCCAATAAAAACTGATTAGGCTAATTCCAGCTCTCTATCGCAGTCGACATCTTTACACATACCTGGTCACTCTCAGTGGAAATTCAATTTTATTTTCTGGTTCCTTTCATCTTCCTCCTATCTACAAATATACCAGAGAAGCTGCAATATGGGTACTATGGAGTCATAGGTATTTTTCTAGAACTTCTGAGAATAGCTATAAAGAATTATAAACAGGTTTAATTTCCCTGGTGTATTTCTACTCAGTGCCAGGAACTGTGGCGTTTAATAGTGTTTTTGCGAGGATTTGGCAGTTCATGATTGGTGTGTTGGAATTTCGATATTCCTTTAGAAAATTGCTTTCAGGTATGGTAGTCTATCTTCTTGGAAGTTCAAAACCTACATATCCACACTATCGAGTGCTCAGCAACCTGGATGACGAGGAAGAAGACTGCAAGAAACTTCTCATAGACGAGGAGAGTCAGGAATTCTGTCCAAAAGAGAAATTCAGCGAGATTTTGAAATTTTCTCAACCAGGGGCATATGTTGGTCTTGTTATTTTACTGGTAATAACTGTTTTCCCATTTGCTCTACCGCCAGGGTTTGTGAGGTTAGTTTATAGGAATTGAAAATTGTTAGACGAAAATTGGGAAATCATAGACAAAAACAAAAAACTCGCGTGTTCTTCCAGACCCTTCGTAACAATGGGCACTGGGTTCCTCATGCTGCTCTCTGAGGACAACCTGATACTATCAAATAGAATACTAGCCTATATCGGAGACATTTCATATTCCTTATACCTAATTCACTGGCCAATTTATGCGTATTGGAAGCTAACTTGCAATGGGAATCAGATTTGTTAGCAGTGAAGACGTATCAAACTTTTTAAGAAGAAATTTCAGTACTCGCAGTTGCGCTGGCTTCTTCTGTAATCCTCGCTGTAATCACATACGAAACTTTTGAAAAATGCTATCTCAAATTATCTTCAACAAATGTTGGGCTCCTAGTGGTTCTACTATTCATTCTAAACGTGGTAGTAATTCAAAAAGACGACATATCAGATCACAACGACTCAATCGGAAGAAACTTCACCAGTCTTGACAATTTGACAGATGACATGACATTTGATGACGCTGAAAAGTTAAACTATCGATGGACAGTCAATGACAACAAAAACCTATTTGCTCCTACGTGTGTATATGAAAGTGTGGGAACTCCGCTGGGATGGTGTCGGCACACGGTATGATGTTTTTTCGAAGTTGAACTAGATATGGCTTACTATTAAATTGAGTCTGTTGATTTTCTAGTTTGTAGTGGTGATTTCTGAAAGTAATTATTTAGGGACTCTCGAAATCCGGAAAATACAAAATGGCCACCATTGGAAATAGCTGGACAGCTAATCACGCAAAAATGTTCTATCAAGAGTGTGGACGGAAGGCAAAAAGCATAATGCAAGGAGCTGCCTATGGTAAAATGGATACTGTACTTACAAAGTACGTAACTAACTTTAGTTTTTTGCAGGTTGTGAACCGTTCTACCCCAGCACTCAAAGTGCTACTTGCAAGTCAAATTTTACGGATTTCGAAGAACATATACGGCAGGAGAAGCCGGATTATGCGTTTATCTTTACGCGGTATACTGGTTCTTGTTAGGCAAAAACATGAAAAGTATTTTCAGATACATTTCCATCGGCGCTCCATTTGCGAAAAACGTTTCCAGTTTCGAAAACGATGAAGTTTACCTGACGATGAAGGGTCAAATGCTAAAACTGATCTCCAATATCAAGTACAAACTATACATTTTGGATGCAGTTCCACGTATTGTTGGCGGCGCAATTTTTAGAATAGCTTCATCTCTGAAAAATGGGACGGATCCAGTGATTCTTGATGTAAGATTGTATCGCTTTGAATTTTCTGAACGCCGCTCTGTTCTAGTTTTTAGTTTAGCTTGACCCTACAGTAACCCCACCGTAACCTTTTTCAGAAACAATTAGTCGACTTCTCCGAGTACGAGATGGCTCGAAAGCGGTACGCGCAACTATTCCAGGACTGTAACGAAAAATGTGTGCGGGTAGATTATGTGCCAGAATTCTACAATAATGCAACCGGAACGTTTCGGTATTTTGGCGAACGAGGATTTTCGTTCGTGACGGGGCCAATGCACCTATCACCACATGGAATTGAAAAAGTTCGACATGTATGGAGAGATATTTGTGCCAAGTTATAAAATGTATTTTATTTATTTAGTTTGGTTTTTTTGTTCTTTTTTTAAATATAAAAAATAAATGACTGATTTCTTAATTTTCTGTTACTCGGCATTTTACTCAAACGAAAAAAAAACGCACCATTTGTTTTAGATAGTTTTTTGTTAATCAAAAGGAGTTGGGCAAATTTTGACGCGTTTGGACATTTATCTACCCATTACTCGATGCACCATAACTTCCTTTTCAATTATTTTGCGCTATAGGAGAAGTACGAATTTCCGGCAGGCATGAACACAGGTTTACTGGGAGAAGTGCCATAAAAAAATTTTCACTGAAAAATGTGCAAAATTGTGATGAAAACTAATAACATATCTAAAATTTAGTTTTGAATGGGTTTTTCAGTTGAAATTTTTCATATTTTACTTTATCGCCAAGTTGTGCCTGTCACGCTTGCAAGTTAGGCTTTTCTGGAAAATTAAACAATTTTGCAAGGTTTTTTCCTATTTCCGCTTTGACTGATGGCAAATAATAATTTTTACATGAATTCAATTCATTTGCACAGATGCTCCAAGCCAAGAGTTCAAACTAGAGAGCAGGCTCTCTCTCTGGAAAAATCATCATTTCTAGATTTTTCTGAAATTCTCCACAAACTTATTCACTTTTGGGATTTAATTATAGTTGAATTCAATAATTCGTTTCTACAATTTACCTGAAAAAAATTATTACAATCTGATTGCCGACTTGTTACATCGAGGAGAAGACAATGTTTGAACAGCGTTTGAACGACAGCCCACGACCTTTTCCTCCGGCTCATTTTGCGATTTTGCAGAGCCATTTTTCATTTTCAATGTAGTAATTAGTAGTTTTTGAGCTTGATTTTAATCAGCGAAGATTTTTTAGATGTTTCCAAAAGTCAATTGGAAGTTTTCCACGGTTTGTGGTTTTTTTCGTCCAGCTTCTTGGAAATGCGCACAACTTTCTTCTTTTCCCAATTTTTATTATGGCTTTTATATTCCGTTCCTATAAAATAGAAAAAGTAAAAACGAAAAAGTTGTTCCCAAAAAAATGTTCCAGGAAAATGGACCAACAGAAGCAAAAACCTTCCAAAAGACTGGATCTCCAAGGCATCCGGGCTCTCGCTATTCTAGTTGTTCTTGGCTTTCACTTCTACCCGGAGTTTTTACCAAATGGGTATCTAGGAGTTGATCAGTAAGTTCATAATGCATAAAACTAGGGCTCTCAGCCGCGGCGACCTCACGGAAGCCCTACCTTAAACATCTTGAAAAAATCACATTCCAGATTCTTCGTGCTCTCCGGATTTCTAATGTGTATGCTGCTGAAGCGAGCTGAGAATCAATCGGCGTGCTCTTTAGTGACTCTGTTTTATTCGAAACGATTCAAGAGAATCCTCCCACTATATCTACTTATTATCCTTATTTCTATGATTTGTCTCTACAATTTCTTCCCTGACACAGCTATTGAGACGAATAAGGAGTCGGCTCTTCACGCGTTACTTTTTGTGTCAAACAGACCAAAAACTGTGGCAGAGGACTATTTTACAATGGTAGGTGCTGGTAGGGGTGGAGATAGGTCGCAACAGGTCGACCTATCGCCACTCCTAGGTGCGGGCAATATCGTTATGGCTGCCTCTGAAAGTATGTGTGCAAGTTGTATTTTAATTGCGCTCTAATGATAAAAAGACATAAGTGCGTTCTATAACAAGAGACACATGACCTAACTTTTCAAATGTAGAATTTGCTTCGAGAACCTAGTTTTAGTTTTGAGACCCTTATGGAAATCCGAAGTATCATCTGAATCACAGCGGATTTTACCGAAACTGACAAGAAATTCAATTTTCTGCTAATTCCAGCTCTCTATCGCAATCGACATCTTCACACATACTTGGTCGCTCTCAGTGGAAATTCAATTCTACTTTCTGGTTCCTTTCATCTTCCTCCTATCTACCAAATTACCTGGGAAGCAGCAATATGGGTACTATGGAGTTATAGGTATTTTTGCTAGCTTCTGAGGGTAGTAGTTATAAAGAATTTTAACAGGACTTTCACTGGTGTATTTCTATTCAGTACCTGGAACTGTTGCATTCAATAGTGTTTTTGCGAGGATTTGGCAGTTCATGATTGGTATGTTGGAATTTTGATATACCTTTAGAAAATTGCTTTCAGGTATGGTAGTCTATCTTCTTGGAACTACTAAACCCACATATCCACACTACCAAGTTCTCAGCAACCTGGATGATGAGGAAGAAGACTGCAAGCAACTTCTCAGCGACGAGGAGAGTCAGGAGTGCTGTTCAAAAGAGAAATTCAGCGAGATTTTGAAATTTTCGCAACCAGTGTCATATTTTGCTCTGGTAATTTTGTTGGCTATTAATGTTTTCCCATTCACCCTGCCGGCGGGGCTTGTGAGGTTAGTTTTAAGACCTCCGAATTTATCGTACAAACACTTCGTTGTGTTTCCAGACCCCTCGTGACAATGGGCACCGGGTTTCTGATGCTGCTATCTGAAGACAACTTGGTATTATCAAATAGGATACTAACTTATATCGGAGACATTTCATTCTCCTTATACCTTATTCACTGGCCAATTTATGCATATTGGAAGCTCACTTGCAATGGAAGTCACGTCTGTAGGCACTGAAAATATTCGTGAATCTAGAAATTTATTTAGAAAATTTCAGTACTAGCACTTGCTCTGGCGTCTTCCATAGTTCTTGCTGTAATCACTTATGAGACTTTTGAGAAATGGTACCTCCGGTTAACCTCTACAAGTATTGGAATACTTGTTGTAGCACTATTCTTCATAAATGTTGTGGTAATCAATAAGGATGACATATCGGATCAAGTTAACTCATTTGGAAAAGATATTTCAAGTTTGGATAATGTCACAGATGACATGACACTTGGTAAGCTGTTCTGGGTAATAAATAAAATCTAAAAACACCAGATGATGTCGAACGCCTAAACTATCGTTGGAGTGTCAATGACAATAAGAACCTGTTCACTTCCACGTGTGACTATGAGAATAAAAAGAGCGCTCTTGGATGGTGCAGGCACACAGTAAGTGAGAAAAGTGGCCTCAATTAATAGGTTGTAAAATTTTCCAGGGTCTTCCAAAATCCGGAAAATACCGGTTGGCAACAATTGGTAATAGTTGGACAGCTAATCACGCAAAAATGTTCTACCAAGAATGCAGTTACAAGGCGAAAAGTATAATGCAGGGGTCTGCTTTTGGTGAGCTTGGCGCTGCAAATGTGCTCTAATGAGAATTGACTTTTAGGCTGTGAACCCCTTTACCCTAGTGCTCAAAGTAAGATGTGCAAGGCAAATTTCACCGACTTTGAACAAAGAATTCGCAAGGAAAAGCCGGACTTTGCGTTTATTTTCACACGGTTCGAAATTCGTTTAGTCCTTTTACAATTTCTAATAATTCCAGCTACATGTCAATCGGCGCCCCATTCCCAAAAAACGTATCAAGTTTTGACCAGGACCCCATCTACCAAACCATGAAGGAGCAAATGTTGAAATTCATTTCGAATATCAAGTACAAACTGTATATACTTGACGCCCTGCCACGTATTAATCGGGGTGTCATAAACCAACTAGCCAAGCTGTTCAGAAATCATACGGATCCGGTGGCTATTGATGTAAGTATTTGAATTAAAGCTTTTTTAATTCTACAAAACGTTTTGAAATCTAAATTATTTGTGAATTTGGAGAACGTGAAATTGAGAAATTTAGAGTTTATCACTGAACTTATCTATTAGGTTATCTCTTAGCACTAAATAAAATGTCTGATGTTCACACTATCCTACAGTAATATTTCAAACGTTAACTGCAATGTTTCATCTCTACAATATTCCTACAATATATATTTTTAATACACTGTTCCACATTTCAGGACATGTTCGTCCGGCCTGCCGAGTATGAAATGGCCCGAAAACGACATGCTCAATTAGTCAAAGACTGCAAGGGAAAATGTATAATGGTGGATTATGTGCCAGAATTCTACAATACGGAAACAGGAACGTTTCGGTATTTTGACGAACGGGGCTTCTCGTATTGGACAACACCTTCCCACTTGTCACCGCATGGAATTGAGCATGTCAGACATGTTTGGCGAGATATTTGTGAAAAGTTATAATAGTTTTGTGAAATGGAGTGTGAATTGATTGTTAGATTGTTAATGAATTTTTTAATACCTTTTTAAGATGATAAAATTTCGGAACTTTATTTTTAAAATTCGAGGCATGTATAAGAAAACCCCTTCCGTATAAGATGGAATCACGCTTATCTGCTTAACTACACCTATCCACAAAATACCACAAAAAATTTCAGTCTACGAAAAAATGCAGCCAGCCACGGAAGAATAAAATTGTGCCTGCACACCATAAAGTTTCGGGCTCACCCAACTGAAAAGTGCCCTTCAAAGTATTATAAGTCTTTTCTAGGTAGAAATTTCCCCATTTTGCAACAATAAACCTCTACGTAAAAATGAATAAAAGATCGCATAACATTTGCTTGCGGAAAATCGTTCGTTTTACTCTTTGATGCCTCCGAAAACTTCTCTTTCTTTTTTGATTTTTCAAAGTTTTGACATGAACGTTTTGATCTTGAATTCATTTTGACTGTATTTAACTTCTTGTTCCTAGAAAATGTTCCAACCAACACAAAAATCTTCAAAACGACTAGATCTTCAAGGCATCCGGGCTCTCGCTATTCTAGTTGTTCTTGGCTTTCACTTTTACCCAAAATATTTTCCAAATGGGTATCTAGGAGTTGATCAGTGAGTTCATAATGCTTAGAAAATCTTCTAAATCTTAGTGCATATTCCAGATTCTTTGTGCTCTCCGGGTTTCTAATGTGTATGCTGCTGAAGCGAGCCGAAAATCAATCGGCGTGCTCTTTAGTGACGCTGTTTTATTCGAAGAGATTCAAGAGAATTCTTCCATTATATCTACTTATCATCCTTATTTCCATGATTTGTCTCTATAATTTCTTCCCCGACACAGCTATTGAGACGAACAAGGAGTCGGCTGTAAATGCACTACTTTTTGTGTCAAACCGGCCAAAAACTGCAGCAGAGGACTATTTTACCATGGTGAGTTTTTTTAAAGTTTTAAAAAAGGTGAATCTGAGCTAGGGCTTCCATGTGGGCGCCGCAAACGCCGCTCAACGCCGCACCCATCGCCTCATCCAAATCTTTAAAGCGATGCGCGGAACCCAAAAAGTGTCGGATGGGAGCCAAGTTTGCACTAAATAGTGACATACCCTATCGCAATATTTAGTGCAAACTTTGTCCCCGTCCGACACTTTTTGGGTTCCGCCCATCGCTTTAAAGATTTGGATCGCGGCGATGGGTGCGGCGTTGAGCGGCGTTTGCGGCGCCCACATGGAAGCCCTAATCTGAGCAAAATTTGAAAAATATGTATATTCCGCTGAGCATATCCTTTGAGCATTTCCAAAACGCAATATTCCAGCTCTCTATCGCAATTGACATCTTCACACACACCTGGTCGTTATCTGTGGAAATTCAATTCTACTTCCTGGTTCCTTTCATTTTTCTCCTATCAACCAAATTACCTAGTAAGATGCAATATGGGTTCTATGGAGTTGTAGGTATTAATTCCCGGAATGTTTTGTATGCGTTTGCTCAAATAGTTCAGGGTACATATCATTATGGTATTTCTATTCCGTACCTGAGACTGTGGCATTTAATAGCCTTTTTGCAAGGATCTGGCAATTTATGTTAGGTGAGTGGAAAAAATTTGTGAAAGATAGTTTCTTAGATCTTTTTCAGGCATGGTAGGGTATCTTCTCGCAATTTTAAAACCCAAATATTCAAATTGCCATGTGCTCAGCAATTTGGAAGACGGTCAGGGGAGTCAAGAACCCTGTCCAAATGATAAATTTCGTTGGTTTTTGATACATTCCCAATTCATGTCGTACATAACACTGCTCATTTTACTGGCTATTAATATTTGCCCGTTTGCCTTGCCGGCGGAGCTTGTGAGGTTAGTTCATGGCATTTTCAAAAAACATTCTTCTCATGAGCCTGCAAGGTCAGTTTTTTGTAATGCCGACTTTTTCGCGGTATGTTCTCAGAAAAAGTAGGAAAAGTCATCTGGAATAAGTTAGTCACATTTTTCTCAACCAACACATAACAATGTTCTGCTATTATGCTATGGTTACCCAGTGTAAACGGATCTACTTTCTGGGAAAGCTTAGCGATTTCCTGAAGAAACTTTTCAAAATTCCAGGCCTCTAGTAACAATGGGCACCGGATTCTTAATGCTGCTATCTGAGGACAACTTGGTATTATCGAATAGGATACTAATTTATATAGGAGACATTTCATTCTCCTTATACCTAATCCACTGGCCTATTTACGCGTACTGGAAACTCACTTGCAATGGAAATCAGATTTGTAGGCGCTGAAAATATGCCAGCATTCCAATCTAACTTGTGATTTTCAGCATTAGCTGTTGCTCTGGCGTCGTCTATAGTTTTTGCTGTAATCACTTATGAGAATTTCGAGAAATGGTATCTCCGACTATCTTCTACAAGTATTGGCCTACTTGTTGTAGCACTATTCTTTATAAATATAGTGGTAATCAACAAGGATCAGATCTTGGATCACGTGAACTTTTCTGGGAAGGATATTTCAAGTTTGGATAATGTTACGGATGACATGACTCTTGGTGAGCAGTTGTAGATAATCAATAAAATCTGAAAAATTCAGACGACGCGGAACGCCTAAACCATCGCTGGAATGTCAATGACTATAAAAACTTGTACACTTCCACGTGTAAGTATGAGAACAAAGTTGGTCCACTCGGATGGTGTAGACATACTGTGAGTTAGGATGTGATAATTGTTAGTATGGTAGATGTTCCCTTTCAGGGTCTTTCTAAATCTGGAAAATACAGGTTGGCAACAATTGGTAACAGTTGGACGGCCAATCACGCGAAATTGTTCTACCAGGAATGTAGTTATAAGGCAAAGAGTATCATGCAGGGTGCTGCATATGGTAAGCGTACTATTGCAAATGTGCTCTAAAGAGAATTAACATCCAGGCTGTGAACCTTTGTACCCCACTACTCAATATACGGTGTGTAAGGCAAACTTCACAGATTTCGAGCAAAGAATTCGCAAGGAAAAGCCGGATTTCGCTTTTATCATTACACGGTTTGGAAATTTATTTTGTTGTTTGTTAGAGCTTCTTTACAACTCCTAAAAATTTAAGCTATATATCAATTGGTGAACCATTTCCAAAAAACGTGACAACTTTTGAACAAGACCCCATCTACCAGACTATGAAGGAGCAAATGCTAAAATTCATCTCAAATATCAAGTACAAATTGTACATACTTGACGCCGTGCCACGAATAAATGCAAAGGTTGTCAGGAGAATTACTAAATTTATGAGAAACCACACGGATCCAGTGGCTATTGATGTAAGATTTGGGGAGGGGTACAGCTGGACTTCAATGGGATCAATTCAAAAAAGGATCTAATCTTATAATGAGCCAAGTATCAATAATTGAGTAATTCTACAGTAACACCAGCGGATCTTTGCAAGTATCTCTACGCGGCCAAACATTAACCGCAATAGTCGTTTACAAACTGAATATATGTATAACAATACCACAGTAATATCTAATATACATAGTTCTACAGTAACCCTACAGGTCCAACTCTTCTCTTTTTCAGAAAGCAATCGTCATATTCCATGAATACGAGATGGCTCGAAAAAGACACGCACAACTGATCAAAGACTGCAATGGAAAATGTGTGTTGGTGGATTATGTGCCAGAATTCTACAATACGGAAACAGGAACATTCCGGTATTTTGACAAACGGGGCTTTTCGTACTGGACGACACCTTCCCACTTGTCACCGCATGGAATTGAACATGTCAGACATGTTTGGAGGGATATTTGTGCGAAATTATAATGGCTATGGAATAATACAAATTTATGTATATTATTAGAATGTTCATATTGAATATTGCTACTTAATATTAAATTTGAATACGTTTCATTTATTCGAAGTCTGGGTATAAAAGAACAAAATGCTTTAAAAAAAAGTTAAAGTTACAAAAATTGGCCGTGACTGTTTGGTACACAGTATTTGAATTTCCGTTTGCTTCCCAACAACCTTGAACTGTTCCCCTAGACAATTCTGCCCTAAGTTGTTTGTTGGGCAAGTTGAAAACAAAACATCATGAGATATCAACATCTTGATCATTGAGATTTCTCAAAACCTTTTTAGATAATATTATCTATATAGCATACCGCCCGCTGATACCCAGACAAGAAAGTTGTTGTTTTGAATATCCCCCGAAACCGTATAAAACCACCCAGTATGGACCCAATTGACAAGTTCACATTGAATTTAAACCATGCTTGCCTTCCTTCGCAATCTCATCCTTCTCATCGGCCTTATTGCCATTGTGGCTGCCCAGGTTGGAGTTAACACTGGACTTGGAGCAGGGCCAGGTGGTGCTGGAGCAAGTAAGTTATTCTGAAATGTTTTAATATTTCTTAGCTATGTATGTGTTTTCAGACGTTAACGGAGGTGCTCTTGGCACCGGAGTCAATGGCCAAGCCGGAGTCCAACCAGGAGTCGGAGGAGTCCTCGGATAAACTGGATGTTCAAATGATTGTACCAATGTATTTAAGCTCATTTTTTTCTAATAAAGCATGTATTCATTTGATCTGACTGTTTTTGAAGAATCGAAATGTTGAAATAGCCATCAGGCTCCTATGAAGGAGTTTCTGTAGACATACTTTCTTTTGGTGACTGTAAATGCAATGTAGTTTTGGGTACATGTTCATGGGCACATGGGCACATTGTGCAATATTTTTGGAAGTTAGGATTTTGCAATAATTTGGATAAAAGTTAATTTAATTCTTAAGAAGGACTCAATTTTGTTTTAAGAGTGAAGTTCAAAAAGAAGTACTTTTGTACTTCACTTGTAGCTCAATTTTATAATTTTACCAAAAAAAAAGTAAATACAAAGTGCTAACCTTTTGAGTGATCCAAATAACTTAAAGGTGGAGTAGTCCTAGTGGGAAAAGTATTGAAACTACTCCTTCGGTGCCAAAATGACCGAATATCATTTTAAAAAACGTTCGAAAATTTTTATGAAAATTTTTTATTTACTGTCAAAAAGTGACAACTAAGTTTTTATCACTCATCATTTTGGGAGTCGACTAAAAAAATTGTTTTTTCTACTTTTTTATAGTGTAATTTTGTTTAAATTGTTTGTGGGAATACATTGTAGGATTGCTTTGCATTTTCTCAAAAGCTTATTGTTTTCCAAGTTTTGGCAATTTGCCAAAATTTTTTGAAGTTTTTTAATGATATTCGGTCATTTTGGATCATTATAAGTGTATTCAGACAAACTGTTTTTTTTAAATTTTGTGAAAACCTTTAAAGTCGTATGTTTAATAATATATTCATTATATGTGTGTTGCTTATCAATTTACACGTTACATGAATTTTCAATTATTTAATTATCCCAGAAGTCCTCCGGTGGCTCCTCCTGGGTTGACTCCGAGTCCCACGTTTCCGTTGACTCCTTGACCAGCTCCCCCGTTTACATCTGGAAGTATTTAATTCAGAATGCAAATCAACTCAAAAACTCACTAGCTCCTGCTCCAGCTGGTCCAACTCCAAGTCCAGTTTGAACCCCGACTTGAGCGGTCACGATGGCAATGAGTCCGATGAGAAGGATGAGGTTGCGAAGGAAGGCAAGCATTGTAATTCGACTTGAAGTTGTTTTCTAATATCCTGACTTTTATACGGTTTAATTTTCACTGAACATCTCACTGATCTTGATCAAACCCGCTCTCTCTCTCAAACAATAAACATCCTACGTACAAAATTGTCTAGTTCGGTGATTTTGACGTCAGCGACTGTTTGTTTCGTCTCTGACAAGTGATTGATAAGGTCAGAATTAGTCTATGATTTGAATGATACAAATCACAAGGAATCTAACGCAGAAATCATACAGAGAAGTTACTTAGAACTAGACAAATCTAACCTGGAAAAATAGATAAATCTGACAAGAGAGGTTTCAGATTGTTCTCGTACGGCGCTTGAAATTGATAGTCGTTTTAACATTTCCAGGATCAGGTTTGAAGTAACCGAGGTGTAAAGTGTATACAATATCATACTACACACTACAGTAGTCAGCAATTTTTTCAGCACAGGCTACCCAGGAACAGTTCCGCCCAAGGATCTGACATAGTAAAAGTTTGTCAGTTTGGTTATTGAAATTGCTCACATCATATTTGTCTAAACTTTGACAAGTTCATGGCCAGTACTACAGTGACGTATATGTACTCGTAGAAAGATCTGATCATTGCAATACGCTCGTTGATCTTCAAACTTTCTCCCAATTTCTCCAACCCCCAAACAAACACATGACGTCGTACTTGATAAGTTTGTCCTCATACGGATATGGTGATCATGTGATTGTCTAGGATTAAACCGTTCGCGGAATCAAAACAAAGAAACTGTATAAAAAGCTCATGGATAAGAACCGATCATCAAGTTTTCTTGAATTTTAAATAATGTTCGGCTTCCTTCGCAACCTCATTGTTCTCCTCGGCCTTATTGCTATGGCGACTGCACAAATCGGACTCAACACTGGACTGGGACTAGGACCTGCCGGAGGAAGTGAGTTTTCTAGGTAGAGTGACTCAATTTAAGCCTAGCTTCCAGATATGTATGGAAACGGATATGGAAACCAGGGAGCCTACGGAAATGCCGGTCTCGGAGTCAACCCAGGTGTTGGAGGGGGACTGGTTGGAGGACTTTTGGGATAAACTCGATACGTTGTTTCTGATATGTATTAATTGTGAATATTTAATAAATGCTTTTTTCGACAATCTTTTAGATGAATGTTAGACTGTCTGTGTAAATGCGTTATTCATTCAAAACATCTCAAAAAATAATGACAGATTTATATATGAATAACCTGAGCGTCAGTTTTGTAGTTGACTGGATTTCCGATAAAATTTAAATGCACTCTTTTTCGCTTCAGAAAATATCGAAAAAATTTGAGAGTTTCCAGGAAACTTCTGAAAAGGCTGGAAAAAGTTTGGGAGATTTCTCAGTTTTTTGGGATAATCTGGAAAAAGTGGAAAATACCTAAAAAAATTAAAACACATCTTGGACGCCTGCAATTTTTTTTGGCAGTTAGGAAAATTTTGCTCCTATTTTTATGGTTGCTCGGCGCCAAAACCATCTGGCGGAGAGAGTTATAGAGGAGCAGACACAAGTGATCTCTGTGCTCTCTCGCTCGCTCCCTCGCTCTGGCTCATCATTCTCTCTTCTTTCCGAATGCCTGGTGGGTATTCTCTTATTTTTTCTAATTATTATTGTTTTTTGAATTTTTCCTGAATTTGAAACTGAGATATGGAGGCGATTTTGAAAATTGTAAGTACACATCCAATATTGAACATTTTTGGGACAATTTGGGGAAGTCTGAAACTTTTTTTGGACGACTCTAGAAATATATGTGAGGCTTAAAACGTATTAGAAATTTTTTGACATTTTTTTGAGAATTTTTGAAATTGTTCTGAACGGCTCTGGAAGCATCTGAAATTTTGAAAAATTATTTGGAATTTCTAGAATGCTTTTTAAAAGTTTACTAAATTTGTTTGAAAGGTTCAGAATTTAAAAGAAAACATTATTCATTAGGGACTAGACTTGCAGAAACTTGAACTTTTCCCAAAATTCTTGCTACAGTTCATTGTTCCTTTTATTTGCTCAACGTCAAAACTATCAGAGCGAGCAGGCACAACAGTGTAATAAAAATTGACCCATGTGCTCGCTGGCACAAAGAGATCATCATTCTCTCTTTTTTACGAATACCTGGTGGGTGTTCTTTACTGATTATTGCTAGTATTATTGCTTTTACATGGTGTCCAGAGATTTGAAAGTGATTATGAGAATTGTAAGTACGAGAGGAAAAAACGAGAGAAAAATTTTTCAAAATTGAGTTCAAAAATCGATTTTATATAGTATTGTTTTGAATTTATAAATATTTTTAAATGGTTTATCATAGCCCTATATTTCGAAATTTTCATTTTTTGAATAAAAACGGAAATATGGTGTAGTCCAATTTTTTATTGCTTTATTAGAATCGTTACTGTCTTGAAACATCGAATTTCGTAATGAAAATTTACATTTGAAATTTGCCCGGCAATGTCACAGCGGCTGACACCAACTTTTCGAAATCACCATCTTATTTTGGATGTAAAAGTTAATTGTCATGATTTATGTTCATTTAGGTCGATGGATTACCAGTAGTTACTAAACTCTATCAAAATCCGAGTCCATGATAAGAAAATCAATCGTTTATTTTTTGTAAACTTAATTAGTATGTTTTCAGAAGTTAGAATGTTAATTTTTGCTGTTCTCCTAACTTTTCTCAACGCTCAACTCACATTAAGCGCCTTCACATTGGGATATGGATATGTCGAAAAGGAGAGCAAATAAAATGGACTTGTGAATCCCTTGATGCACCCCTCAACTTTACTGTAGACCATCCCTTCGCTCAAATGCTCCAAGATAAATCTTTCGGTAAGCTGAAAACAAAAGGCCCAAAAAATTTCAACCATTTTTGTGTCAGATCTGCCTATGTATTGAAAATTTCTCAAACAAAGCGGAATGGGAAAGACAGTAGGCTCAAATATGGAGCTACAACAAAAGTGAGTTTTGAAATGAAAATTTTTACATTGAAATCAAATTACAAATTATTAAAATTACAGTAAAAACGAATTGAGCATTATAAAAACATATCGGGGTTGTCAAAATATTCAAATTTATTTTAGAGTAGCTTGATAACTACTGAAATTTTTTTTTGTTTTACTATAACTTTTTGGTGAATTGCTAGAAAAATAAACGCATTTTTGATACAGAAAAAATTAAAACCTAGGGAAAAAAACAATTTATCGGAATATATCCAAAAAAAGTAAATCTTGCCAGTGGGAATTTTTTTTTGACATTTTTTATGTTTTAATTTTGTTTAAATTATTTGTATTGAAACATTGTAGGGGTCGAAACACGCGACATTTCTTTAAATTTCCTCAAAAGCTCGTATTTTTCAAAATTTTGGCAATTTGCCAAAACTTTGACCGGAAATTATGAAAAATCTAAAAATTTTTGGAGTATTTTGTTATGATATTCGGTTATTTTGGATCATTATAAGTACATTGAGAAAATCCCCACTGGCGCTACACCACCTTTAACAAGACATTTTATGAAGTTTAATGAAATCAAAAATTTTCAGCAAAACCTGATGGACCTATTTGTCTGCATGGAACACGACGATTTGACCGTTAATTGTATAATTTTTTTATTTTATTTATGAATACAATTATTTTTATATCAAATAAAAAAAACAGCAGTTCAAGCATAGAATTATCCGGAAACAAATGTGGAAAATTTCGGAAACTTTTTGGAACTTTCAGAAGGTTCTGGAAACTCGAAAAATCTGTGGAAAAACTAGACGACTCTGAAACATATGGGAGGTTTGGGTAGTATTTGGCTTTTTTTTATTTTCTGAAAATTTGGGAAATCTTTCTGAACAGCTCTGGAACCACCTGGGAATGTTTGGAAAATTAGCAAAATTATATGGAATTCCTAGAATAGTTTTCAACGTTTACCAAATTCAATAGAGACTTTTTCAAAGATTGGTTATTTTTATTAGCGACTAGATTTGCAGAAACTTAAATTTTTCAAAGTTGAACTTTTCCTAAAATTCTTGCTAGAGGCCAGTTGCTCTGCTTCTTCCTCAACGCGAAGACCATCTGCTGAGAGCAGGCACAAGTGTGTAATAAAAAATTGACTCATGTGCTCTCTGGCTCAAAGAAATCATCATTCTGCCGTCTTTCCGAATGCCTGGTGGGCGTTCTCGGATGCTTGTGTAGCTGTCCTTTTTTCTGATTATTGCTGTTATTAAACTGTTTTATATTGGATTCTGAAAATTGTAAGTAAACTTTAGCTAAAAAAATTTAAAGTTATTGAAATATTGAGCTAACTATAAAAAATTTAAAAATATCAGAAATATGTATACTTTTTTCAGAGAATTCAACGAACAGAGTGAGCATTATCAATGAGATAATATTTCTACTGCTTCGAGAGAAAAAGAAAGCGACTTCACTTGTATGCACATATTAAACTTGTTGGGTTGTTATGTAAGTATTTTTGTTAGAAATGTTGTTTTCTTACTGTAAGAGCAGCTCAGAAGAGCTGGTATAAATACAGAAACGTGGGGCGGAGAAATAGGAAGAATGTTACAACGGGAAGCAAGGGGGGGGGGAACGGTTCTTGAAAAACCTGGATTTTTTTAGAACATTTCAAAAATTTTTGTGAATATTCTAAGTATTTTTGTAGAAAATGTATAAACATGTTTGTCTGTTTGTTTTTGTGACGTCACGGATTGACTGGAAATTCAGTTTGATTTCATTAATACAATATCTGAAAATTTCTCTTAAAACTGAATTTCCTTTGAAATTTTAAATGTAAACTTTTTGGGGAACAAATATTACAGAAAAACAAAAATCTGAGCGCAAAGTATTTGACGCGCAAAACATATCATTAGCGAAAACTACAGCAATTCGTTAAATGACATTTGATCTGTGCTTGTGTTCCAATAAAATATCAAAATTAAGCAAAAAATGTGAAAATACGAAGAACAAGCTCCGTAAATCGACACAAGCCATACAGTACTCATTCAAAGAATTACTCTAGTTTTCGCTACGAGATATTTTGCGCGTCAAATTTGTTGTGCAAGACGCATGCTCAAAATTTTGTGTTCTCGTAATACAAGTTTCGTTTTAAGTCGAATTAAAACATAATTTTTTTATTCACAGAACTGTCTTCTAGCCCACACAGAAGGAATTGTATGAAATCATTGCATTATTCATACCTCAATCAAGCAAAAGCCAAGGAATTTAATAATGGATTTATTATTAATTTAAATTTGATTTATTGTTTCAATTGTTAATAAAGTCTGAGTCAAACTCAATCATCCTTTGATGTACACCGACTTTCCTCCCATCTAAACTCTCTTATCTCTGTCACCACAGCATCTTGGATCCATCTACTTTTCATACCTATATATACCATCTCCAACATTTTATTATTTATCTTTCCTACATATTCTACCAATAAATGAATGAATGCAAAGCCCCAGCCGGCCCGAACCGTTTTAAACAGGAATATTATAAAACATACTTTGTTAGAATTTTTTAAGATAATTTTTTTTTTAGAAATCGCATCTAATAAAGTTCACCACTATCATTGGTATGTATGCACATTGTTACTGATAACGTGAGTCATCTTATCAGTTATTTATTGTGTTATCATTTATACAAGTCTCATAACACTCCTTATCAGAATTGCTTCTCCACAAAAATTATCATTTTCGACTCTCTTCTTGAAAATTTCATATGAAAAATGATAGGCAGTTGTCTTATCAGCAAAATAACTTATCAATAGCACTGAGATTATTAAGTAAAAGTTTATTTTGCTCGGTTAGCTTAGAAGTATTTAAATGTGATGGGCCTGACGCCTACCTAGAACCTGTCCGCCTCACGTCGGCTTTCCGCCTCTTTTTTGCATTTTTACTTTAATTTGCAAACCTTTCTCATTCTTATCAATTTGATGAAAATGAATAAAAGTTCATGTATGTTTTTGCAGAAAGCGCGGATTGAGGCAAGGAGCAGGCGGAGGCAGCCTACATGGATGTTCCGGGTTAAAGAAAACCGGAAGTATTTGCTGGAAATGCAAGAATCAAGAACATATAGTTAGATCCTGCTACTGAATGTGCTTTGCTTTCTAATTTCTTTAAAAATACTGACGCCATTGGTATTATGCACAACAGGTGAAACATTTTACTTTAAAAGCTATACAAGTTTGCAAACAAACCAGGAAATCCCTATGAACATCTCTAAATACTTTTCAAGATATGATCCCGCCGGACAATCATTTCTAGCTGCCTGGAATGACGTATTTAGAGTGATTGACTACGGAACAATTATAATTTTTTTTGCGATATTCCCATTTTACGTGTACGTTCACAAAATTAATGATGTGAAAGATAGGGAAGTGAGTGGAAGCCTACTTGATTAATTTCATGATACTTGTTTAGGCACTCGTTTTTCCGATTACAAATCACTTCTACAAAACAGTAGTTTTAATGATCATTGGATACGTTATTGTTGTCCTACTGGTGTTGTTTCTTGCCACGAATTCAATGTATGACTATGAGACATAGGGCTTTTATGGAAGGCATGCGCGGTACAAATTTTAATCTTATAACATTCAGACTTAGTTACATCGGGTTTCTGTCATTGCCTGCTTGGGCGTTGGTTATTGTAACATACCACTTAATTGTGGAAGTGTTTCATGTTCTAATATCTCTCCTTGCTATAGAAAAGTTTCTCATCTACTTTTTTCCATCATGGGAGAAAAATGTGCTGATTGTGCAAAAGTTTGTACAAAAATATATACTACTACTGTACTTGGGGTGTTGTTTGAAGTATGCGTTACTTTACGCGCTCGAATCCTGGTTTGGTGGAGGAAGAGGTTGGGAATTGTCGTATGGTGTAAGTTGCTGAAACTTGCTTTACGAGTTGTTATAGATTTTCTCTGTGCCAACACGGGTTTAAATTTATGTGAGCCACTACGTATTAAAGATGGAGTACCGAAATCTGGGAAATATTTTTAAATGACTCCAAATTTTCCCCTGATTCCGAATTTCTATGTGAAAAAATTCAAAAAAATTTCCCTGATTTTATATTTGAGCTTGAAATTGCGATTTTCATTTGCGTACCCATGAGATTTTTCAAATTCGCGCCGAAATAAGTTATCCTTGGAGCGCGTTTGCCTCATTTAATTTTCAACTTATATTTTCGGTCATTTTTGTCGTACATTATCTGATTTTTTCCGAAAAAATATATTCTTTCGTTCCAATTGAACATTGTATTGGCATAAAAATAAATGAAAATAAATAGCTGAAAAACTGAAAAAAGTGGAAATATATGCCCTGCTCAAATATAAAATCAGGGAAATTTTTTCGAATTTTTTCACATAGAAATTCGGAATCGGGGAAAATTTGGAGTCAATTAAAAATATTTCCCAGATTCCGGAATTCCACCTTTAAATTTCTAATAAACAAAGTTTACATGAAACTTCTGCTTCAGATATTTGCTTTTCAGATCTCATACTACAGCCTATACATCTTACTGTTTATATCTGTACTCCTCTACATCCCAGTTATAATTAGCGTTCGGAAATTATCCCATTTACAATCTGCTCAACTAAACAACCCACAACGATACATCATGATTCAAATAATCGTCGTATTCATTGTGAAGATCGTGAGTAGTTGCTAATGAACTGAAAACTAACCGTCTTGTCCTTTCAGGTAAATATCATCCCAAGAAGCTTTGTGGCATTTCTTTACAAAGATCCATTGTACCAGATTCTAATAGTTCCTTCCCTTTCTGATATTGTTGCAGTGCCACTTATTGTACAAGTATCGTATTTGGGAAGTAACAAGAGGAACTGGAATTTATTGTTTAAAAAGTTCAGTTTTATGAAATTTGGAAAAGTTTTGTTATTTGGATATAGCGACACAGAAGTAGTTCGGCCACTACAATTGGAGTCAACCATGTTTCCTCCGCGATTTTAGGAATTTTACTTAAAGGTGGTGTAGAGTCGAAATTTTTTTGTTGCTTTAAATGACAGAAAATGGACCCTAATAACCGAATATAACTGTTAAAAAAATTAAAAAAAATTTCTAAATTTTTCATGATTTTTTCAATTTTGAGAAAATCAAAGAAACGGCTGACGAAATTTGAATTACCGCGCAAATGAGTGACGTCATTTTTTATATTTTCGCGTTTTCTGGCTAAATTCGTCAGTTTTTCTCGATTTTTTCTTCTATATTTGATTTGAAACACCGTTTTTCAATTATTTAAAATAGTTATTTTGGAAAAAAATTAATAATAAATATTAAATTGCGGATTTTAGGTCAATTTTGACATTTATGGCGATTTCCTTAGGGTTTTCAAGTTTTTTTTACGGAAAAAGTAATTGCATAATTGACAAACAATGTTTCAAATCAAATAGAAGAAAAATCGAGAAAAACTGACGAATTTAGCCAGAAAACGCAAAAATATCAAAAATGACGTCACTCATTCGCGCGGTAATTCAAATTTCGTCAGCCGTTTCTTTGATTTTCTCAAAATTGAAAAAATCATAAAAAATTTAGAAAATTATTTTTTTTACAGTTATATTCGGTTATTAGGGTCCATTTTCTGTCATTTAAAGCAACAAAAAAATTTTGACTCTACTCCACCTTTAAAGGAGGAGAACCAAAATCTGATAAATTACTCAAAATTTTCCCCTAATTCCGAATACCTATGTGAAAAAATTCAAAAAAAATTCCTGATTTTATATTTCAGCTTGAAATAAAAATGAAATAAAAATAAAAATTTAACCTTTTCCCTGACAACCTTCTTGAACTTCTCGACCTTTGAGTTCATTCTCTTTCCCATATAAAAATGCTCCTGGAATCCATAAAAATCCATCAATTTGTTCGATCTCAGCAAATCATGATGATTATCCCACAGCTCGTCTGTCTCTCAATGCTAATCGTCACTGTAACGTCGCAAGCTCCAGATGCGACCGCCTTACAGAAGACATCCAACGACAACAGCTCTGCACTTTCAACAAATGAAATGGAGAAAAATGCGAATAAAACTGCAGAGGAACAAAAGGAAAAGGATAGAAAAAAGAACGAAAGTTTCTCGGAGGCCATTCTATCCTTTGGAGTTGTCTGGATAGTGGTGGTCGTTTTGTTGTTCCTTGGAGGATCGGCTGCTGCAGGCATCATCATTTTCATCATTATTCAAGACAGAGAAAAAGAGAAGATGGCGGCTGCAGAACTTGATAAACTTGACAGCATCACAGAGGGAAGCACAGAAGGGACTATTAGAGGAAATTGAACTGGCTCTTTTTTGTAATTTTAATGAATGAATGAAGTGTTGAGAAATGGGGACTTATCTGACGCGGATAACTTTGTTACAGGATTTTTGGTGTCTAGGATTTTCTATGAAATGTATGCATTTTTGATGAATCTATAAAACAAAATCTCAAATTTCAGTAAAAAAGCCGGTCTGAAATTGTTGGAGTCTCGCCAAATTGCTCAAAGCTCAAGAGTTTTTTTAATTTTTAGTGATTTTTAGGTTTTTGAAAATTTTTATGATGTTGGAAAAAATCAATCATTTTTTCATATAACTCCAGCAAGGCATTTTTCAGATTTTTTCGAAAAAAATATCCAAAAAGCTTCCAAAATACTGTTACACCTGAAATATCCTGAATACCCTGAAAATGACCTGGAAATACTAAAAAATTCCCTAAAAATTAAGAAATGATTAAAAAAAAGTATCATTTGAGCCCATTTTACGGGCCTCTGTCAATTTCAGATCAACTACTTCTTTCTTGTACGAAATGCTCGTCCACCGCAAAATGTTTTGTAGGGAAATTCTTTAATAGCTCTCTTCCAAATGGCAACGGTTTTGTTTTGAAGTATCAAGTGAGCTGAAATACTTTCATTTTAAGGAAAATTCAAAGACCCTAATTCAGTCGCAAGTTGCTTAAAAGGGGATAGAAAAAATGGAAAGTTTTCCTGGAAGTGCGAGAATCAAGAACAAATCCTGCAAATGATAGTGCTTTGCTTTCTAATTACGAGAAAAATATTCTAATGACACCATTGATAAATTGAACAAAAACAGGTGAAAACGTCTTCCTTAAAAGCAGTGAAAGTTTGAAGAAAAAACTCAGAAAATCCTTATAATCAACTATGTATGTACTATGTAACTATGTAATTAGGAACAACAGAAGTAGTTCGGCCAAAAAAATAGAAGTCAACCATGTTTCCTCCGCAGTTTCAGAAAACTACAAATATATTTTTAACGTATACGTATAGTATCCCTACAGTAGCACAACAGTACCTAATTTTCCTAAACTACAGTACCCCTACAGCACCCTTACATCACCCTTACAGTACCACTACAGTCATATTTACACACAATAATAAAATGTCCTCCTAGAAAAGCTTTAACACATGAAGAATCTCACTAAAAATTGAATTGTTACGAAAGAAGAAACATCCCTGACCACCTTTTTGAACTTTTCGACCTTCCAGTTCATTCTCTTTCCCATATAAAGATGCTCCCGGCATCCAGAAAACCCATCAATTTGCTTGATCTCAGCAAATCATGATGATTATCCCACAGCTCGTCTGTCTCTCAATGATATTCATCCTTGAAACGTCGCAAGCTCCTGATGCAGCCGCCTTGCAGAAGACATTCAACAACAGCAGTGCACAAATGAAAGCAAACTTCGACAAGAATGCAGCAGAGAGTAAGGAAAATTTTGAGAAGAAAAAAGATGAAATGGAGAAAGATTTCAATAAAACAAAGGAGGAAAATGAAAAAAAAGCGAAAGAGGATAAGAAGAAAGCGGAAGGTTTCATCGAATCTATCCTGGCATTCGGAGTTGGTACGATTGTGTTGACCGTTCTTCTGTGCGTCGGAGGTTCTTTGGCTGCAGGCCTTGTCACGTATTTCATTATTCGCGGACGCAAGAGGGACAAGGAGATTGAGGCAGAAATCGTTGCCGCGTCTACAATGGGAACAGTTGGAGCGGCTACCACCGGTGGGGAGAAATGAAGTGTCCTTTTTGCATGCACCTATAACGAATGAATTTTTTAAGAAATTTTCTTAGTTGCAGATCACAATATTTCAGGTTTTTCCTGTGCCAAGGTGGTATAAAGTTATTTAATTTGTTAAAGATGCCTCTATTTATTTTTGAATGCATTTTTAAGGATCAAATTCACAGATTGAACAAATCATTGACGTAACCTAGTAGAAAATAATAAATAGTAATATATATACCGTATAGTACTTCTACCGTAGCCTTATTATTGATAAATTTATTCCTGCCCTCATGATTTTTGTGAGAGTTCAGTATTTGGGTTTCTTTGTCCTTGAACGTGGTATTTCAAAACAAAACATTTTTTCTCAGAAAATTTGAATTTCCCGCCAAAAGATATTCACAAAAAAAATTGAGTTTTCAGTCAAACTTTTATCACGGAGAATTTGAATGTACCACCAAATTGGATTTTCTCACCCAATGTTTTTTCGCAAAAATATTAATTTTCCGAGTAAATTTTTCCACAGAAAATTTGAATTTCCCGCGAAATTTCAATTTGTTTCCTAACCATTTTTACAAAAAAATTGAATTTTTCGCCAAAATCTTCGATCTCACCAGACTACAGAGTTCAAAGAGTAAACATAGTTACAGAGCACATCACTTCCTACATGTTAGAAAATGATGCCATCCGTTTAACATAGCATAACTTTAAACATACTTATTCAATAAAAGAAATACATTTATTCAACTGTTCTCTTCAAATAGTATGGGGCTCTTCAAAACTTCCGTTGTTGCCCATTGGTTGACCATTTCTCATGTAGTACTCAGGCGATCTGTTGCACCGACGAATGCAGATAACCACAATCACAATTGCCCCGATAATCACCACAATTGTCACCACAACAATACAAACCACCCAGATGATTCCGAAAGTGACAAGCTTCGACATGAAGTCTTCGTGATTCTTCACCATCTCATCAGCCCTCTTATTATGATCATCCAACATTTTATTCGAGTTCTTCTTAAACGAGTCATCCATTTCTTTGCTGGATTTGTTGTGAAACGCATCCATTTCAGCAGCTTTTTTATTGAAGTCAGCTTTCATCTTTGCCACGTCTTCATCATACTTCTTCTTCATGTCATCATTGGAGAATTGGCATAGAACAAGAGTAGATAGCAGGCCGTATCCGCAGGAATCATATCAGACACCAAAGCGTCGAGTTGAAAGAACTGATAGTGCACCGACGAGTCCTGATTATTGAATTGGAATGAATTTTTTATTCGATTTTTTTCTTGAATTTTTTGAAGTCCCACCAAAATGTTTCTCGTAAAATTTGTTTTTTTTTCCTGTCATCAATGATCTCGGAAGTTTTGAATTTCCCGCTTAAATTCTTTCAGAAAACACTTGAATTTCAATTTTATGCCACAATTTTTTTAATAGGAAATTCAATTTTTCCGCCAATGTTTTTTCACTGAAAATTTGAATTTCTACCAAAATTTTATCGTAGTCAGTAAGAAATGGTTTACCTCTACAATATTTTTTTCATAAAGCTTTAATTTCCCGCCGAACATCTTCTTAGATCTATTGAATTCCCGCCAAGAATGTTTTCCCATACAATTTGAACTTGCCATCAAATTTTCTAACAGAAAATTCAAAAATTCCGTGAAAAAATCTTAACATTTGAACTTTTGGAACCGAATATTATTCCGTATGAAATACACGTTCTCACCACTTTTCAAAGAATTTTCCGTCGAGCAGAAACCTGAAAAAGTCCTAGTGGTCAAGTTTTCAGGACCACCATCAAATGAGAGATCATGGATTATAACGTAAGCTCCCTACGATTCAGAAAAATCGATACAACAACTTTTTTACAAATTTTATGTCATGTCATGCAACAATACCACAAGACGAAATATTTCAAAAAAACTAATTTATTCACAAAAGAGAGCACTTCACATTCCTCCGGTAGTTCCTCCGCCAGTGGATCCTTGACTTTTGCCACCGAATCCTCCACCCATCTTGTTCCGTTATATCAAGGAACTGCGCTCTCCGTTGACGCATCACACAAACTGTAATACTGACCGAAATGACGACAACCAACACAATCACGACGAGCTCGACGATAATGAACCCGACCAATCCAAGAGATGCCAGTTTTTGGAAAAATTCTTCCTCGATGTTGAATGCTTGAACTGATGGCATCATGAGGCAAAGCAGAAAGGAGAACCAAGCGATTTGTGGAATGATCATCTTGATTTGATAATAAAAAGTGAGGATCTTGGAGAAAATCGGGGAATTTATAGGGAAATGGGACCCTATCTATAAAGGTCATCGGAACGGCTCACGGCATATTATTTTTAAAAAATAAATTTTTAATTATAATGCTTTTTTAGTGGAAATCATTTTCATCTGGTATTGATGCATTTGTAAAACTAGGGGCGGCTGAAATATGCTTCCGTAGTAGAAAAAAGGGCTTCAGCGGGCTTACCATTAGGCTTAAGTGTAGGCTTAGGCTCAGGCTTGGGCTTAGATGGGAGGGAAGAAAGAACAATAGGATTCCAGAAAATTCAATAATTCATGAAGTGAAAAAATGGAAAAAAGGGCTTAATCGGCCGGCTTGGTCTGAAGCGGGGAAAAAACTATTTTCTTCAAAACACCCACTTTTTGAAAAAAATGTTTTATTTAAATTTTTTCGTGACCGACATATGTTCTATTTATTTATCATCAAGCCGCCATAATTAGTACAAAACCAGTTCTAGTTTTCACAAAAACTAAATCAATATGTTCATCACACGTGGGCTCATTCTCATCTCATTGCTCTTCGTTTTCGTAATGACAGATGATACCCACGATAAAACCGTTTCAAAACTGAAGAATGACTTTGACAAGAACACTGCCGACAGCATTAAAAATTTCAACGACGAGGCTGCCAAGAATAAGAAGGAGCACGAAAAGATCGCCGCTGAAAATCATAAAGAACACGAAGAAATTAAAAAGAGCATGTGGGAAAAGTTTTTGGCATTCGGTACTGTCGTGGTTGTGGTCGTTTTTGTTGTGCCCATTCTTCTTTCAATTGGTGCAAGTGTCATTACGTGTATCCTGGTTCGTCGTTGCAATCGGAATAGTTATGGTGGTTCAGATGGAGGATATTGAATGAAACCTATGAATTTTGATAGATAATAAAGTATTGAGATTCTCACATGTGTTATATTTTGTTGGAAGCTTTCTGCCTGCCTGCCTTTATGGTAACACGACTCTGAAGTTTATCGTATAAAACCTTAATTTTCGGTTCAACTTTTCCGTTTTTCAATGATTAATGCAGTAATCCTGTAAGTAGGGCTTCCATGGGAGGTAGGCGCGGTTTCAGGGCTTGACGCCTGCCTCTTGCCTCATTTCTGGGGGCGCAACTTTTCTATTTCACTATATTTCTCAATTATTAATACAGTAAGATTATAACAAAGTATTGACTTGCTCAAAAACTAGCCCTATTATTGATTTTTGCTGAGAAAAAGCCTTAAAACACCTTAAAAATGTGAATTTTGCCGTTCTTTGAGTCTCGAAACAATGTGTATTTTTGATTTTCTCAAGTAAAAATATCTGAAGACCAGAAATTTCAAATTTCCTTCTCAAAATCGGCTGTATTCTCGAATTTGCAAAGTAAATTATGTAAATTGTTGGAAATTTCGAATTTCTCATGTAAAAATGTCTGAAATTCTGAATTCCATAGACAAAAATGTCTGAACGTCAGAGATTTATTTTTAATAAGGTCATTTTGATAACCACAAATCTAAATTTTAAAAAAATTATCGAAACAGGGAGAGGGAAGAGAGAATAAAGAAATTCCAGAAAATTCAGGAACTCGTGAAGTGAAATAAGGAAAAAACATCTTTGGTAAGCCTTGGAATGAAGCGGGAAAATAAAAATTGAAAAAATACACTTTTTGAAAAAAATAGTATTTTAATTTTTTTCGTGACCGACATATTTTTATTTATCATCACATCGCCTTAACTATAGCTAGTATGAAATCAGTTTTAGTTTTCACAAAAACTAAATCATGATGTTCATCACACGTGGGCTCATTCTCATCTCATTGCTCTTCGTTTTCGTACTGATGGATGAGGAGTTTGACAAAAAAGTTGCAAAAATGAACAATGACCATGATAAAAAAGTTGCGAAGAACAATGAAGCTTACGACAAAGCCGTCGCAGAACAAAAATCAATGTGGGATAAGTTTTTGGCATACGGTACCGCCGTGGTTGTGGTCGTTTTTGTTGTGCCCATTCTGATTTCAATTGCTGCAAGTGTCATTACGTGTATCCTGGTTCGTCGCTGCAATCGGAATAGGTATGGTGGTCCAGGTGGACCCACACAAGGAGGAACTACCGGTGGAGGATTTTAAATGAAACCTATGAATTTTGATAGATAATAAAGTTTTGAGATTCTCACGTGCGTTATATTATGTCTAGGCTTCTCTTGAATTGTACATACATGCCTTTTCTGTCTGCCTATCTATATGGATTAGGGCTGTTATGAGGGACAAAAAAGGTCGTCCCTCGTCCCAATCTTGGGGACGTAGGACGTCCCATGTCCCATTGCCGGGGGACGGGGACGCGTCCCCGTCCCCCAAGATAGGGACGAGGGACGACCCTCGTCCCCTTACCAGGGGACGTCCCTCAAGTGAATTAATTTATTCATACAAGTTACACGTATTACAAGTATTATTTATACGTATGATATGTGGAATATACACGCCATCCACCTAAAATGATATTAAACGTACTAAAGATTCACGTAAAGTATTGTTTACTTCAGGTTAAAAATTAATATTGGAAAAATATATATTGGGGGACGACTTTTCGTCCCGCTGATGAGGGACGGGGACATGTCCCCGTCCTCCAAAAAGGGACGTCCCCAAATTTGGGACGACCTTCATAACAGCCCTAATATGGATGCACATTTTTAGGGCTTCCATGGAAGGCAGGTTTCAGGGCCTGACGCCTGCCTCCAACCTCCCGGCCTCTCACCTTATTTCTGCAGAAGTCAAAGACTTCGGATTTACAGTGCGAAAGGGTTTTTTTGCCGCGGCCGACACTTTTCGGGTTTCACGCCGCACTACTCGGCGTTTGCCGCCAGCTTCTTACCCAAGACTTCGCAACTTCTTACCCAAGCCTTGCCCAAAAAATAAAAACATTTATAAGGAGTAGGCAAGAGTTGGGTAAACCTTGGGCAAGAGTTTGGCGCCGCCTCAAAAATGAAAAAAGTCGTCGACTGCCTCGTCGTCTCGACGCGGCTCCCAAGTCTTGCCCAAGTCTTACCCAAGTTTTGCCTATTTCTTACCTGTATGTACCCGTATTACGTTACCCGTATTACGTATGTACGAGGCAGGCGCAGGTGTAGGTTTTAACGCCTAATTTAAAACGCCCATAATTTTCACTATTTCTCAATGATTAATGCGGTAAGACTGTATCAGACGATCGATTACTCAAAAATTAGTCATATTCACAGAGCGGCTTTTACGTGGCCTAGAAAAATCGAAAACTCGGCCAATGATTCATCTGTGATTTTTGACGTGGGATGCTTCTGAAACTTGACGAGAATGTTTTACAGAAGGGGGTTTTATAGTTCCACCTTGGCGATTTAAAAAAAAATGCCCCGTATCCAAGTTATTAAGGTCGCCGAGTTTTCTTATTTTACGGCCACCTACTAAAAACCGCTCTATGCATCATTATTCTTTGCCGATAAACAGCATGAAATCCGCCTAAAAACTTGAAATTCACTGTTTTTAGAATCAAAAAGGTGAGAAAAAATGTTCAAAACTGTTTAAAATTTCACATTTTCACGTAAAAATGGCAGGAAATGGTGAAATTCCTACTCAAAATTGTCCGAATTCTCAAAGTTGATTATAAAATCATCCAACAATGCAAAGTTCATTCGGAAATTCAAATTCTGCACCCTTCATTTAGTACAACCCAAGGTTATGTGCTCAAAAGCTCCCAGTGTCGTAAAATATGGCGAATCTTACGCAATAAACCGGTGTCTGCGTACTTTTGACACTACAGTAACACACAAAACTTCAACTGAACACTAGCAACTTCTAGCTTTTTGAGATCGATCTCAATTTAATAGAACAAATTGAAAAACACAGAAAAACGATTTTTTGCGAGTTCCAGATACAGAAAACTTCGTCATTCTTCTGGATGACTGCCATCGCTGAGATCCTGTTGCACAATGTGCACTTTTTGTCCGTGACGACCGACACAAAAGTACATAAACGTGGAGATCATGGCACAAGTTGCAACCGAGCAGCTAATTATAACAATTATCCATTTTGTTCCGAGAGTGTAGGTGGGGGTCTGGAAAAATTTGACTTATTGCAATTTCAACTAAAGTGTCGAAAAATGAAACTTTCAGGGTCCGTACGAGCTTGATGGTATTTCCAGCCAAGAGAAACCCAATATAGTTTTGATGGAAATTATTCGAATTACCTCACACTTTGGCAACTCCTTGGTGTCGCTGGGCTCGGCGAGCACACTGGTGGCACAAAAAATGAGCAGTAATTGAAAAAGAAGTTGTTTGATATGCATTATGAGAAAATTGAAATAAAATAATAAATTTTACCAAAAAGGGGGGAGGGGAATCCACCCCCATCAAAAGTTGAAATATGGATTTTCACGGAAGAATTATAATTTTTTGTATAACTTTAATTTTAGTTTTTTTTAATTAAAAATTCAAAAAATTACATTTAAAGGTGGAGTAGAGTCGAATTTTTTGCTTTAAATGACAGAAAATGGACCCTAATAACCGAATATAACTGTAAAAAAAATTTAAAAAATTTTCTAAATTTTTTATGATTTTTTCAATTTTGAGAAAATCAAAGAAACGGCTGACAAAATTTGAATTCCCGCGCAAATGAGTGACGTCATTTTTGATATTTTCGCGTTTTCAAGCTAAATTCGTCGATTTTTCTCGATTTTTTCTTTTATATTTGATTTGAAACATTGTTTGTCAATTATTTAAAATTCTCATTTTGAAAAAAAATTAAAAATAAATATTAAATTGCGGCCAATTTTGACATTTCTGGCGATTTCCCTAGGGTTTTCAATTTATTTTACAGAAAAGTGGTTATATAATTGACAAACAATGTTTCAAATCAAATATAGAAGAAAAAATCGAGAAAAATCGACGAATTTAGCCAGAAAACGCGAAAATATCAAAAAAGACGTCACTCATTTGCGCGGTAATTCAAATTTCGTCAGCCGTTTCGTTGATTTTTGAAAAATTGAAAAAATCATAAAAAATTTAGAATTTTTTTAAATTTTTTTTAAAGGTATATTCGGTTATTAGGGTCACTTAAAGCAAAAAAAAATTTCGACTCTACTCCACCTTTAAAAAAGTAAATATATTTTATTTGTGTAAATCCCTAAATCCCACGTGCTCCGATGACCCTATTAGATAATTTTTCACCCCTATAAATTCCTTCAAACTTCCCAATAAGCTCATTGTTTTCTATTGAAAAACTCAATTCGTTCTGTTCGTCAACAATGCCAGAAACTGTGGTTACCTCTCATAGCTCAAGTGTCCATTCCCATTCTGAAGAAAGTTCAAGTTCGTTCAATTGGGATATCAACGAGTTTTGGTGGGTTTATCTGATTGGACTCGTAGTGTTCCTCGTTGTGCTCGCAATCGTCCTCGGAATCGTCTTTTACTGTTTGCGCAAAAAAAATTCTTGAACTATTATTATTATGATGAATAAATGATTTGAAGTGGCATTTAGGTTTTCACATTTTGTCTGTCAGTTGACCACCATATAAAAAATTAGGTACCGCTCACCTGGTCGCATCTTTCAAACACCTATATCTTCGTTATTCTGGAAGCTTTAAAGGTGGAGTACCGAAATTGGGGAAAGATTTTTAAATAACTCCAAATTTTCCCCTGATTCCGAATTTCTATGTGAAAAAATTCAAAAAAATTTCCCTGATTTTATATTTGAGCTTGAAATTGCGATTTTCATTTGCGTACCCATGAGATTTTTCAAATTCGCGCCGAAATAAGTTATCCTTGGAGCGCGTTTGCCTCATTCAATTTTCGACATATATTTCCACTTTTTCAGTTTTCAGCTATTTTCATTCATTTTAAAATGTTCAATTGGAACGAAAGAATAAATTAATCCGATAATATACGACAACAATGACCGAAAATAGCAGAAAAACTGAAAAAAAGTGAAAATATATGTTGAAAATTAAATGAGGCAAACGCGCTCTAAGGATAACTTATTTCGGCGCGAATTTGAAAAATCTCATGGGTACGCAAATGAAAATCGCAATTTCAAGCTCAAATATAAAATCAGGGAATTTTTTTTGAATTTTTTCACATAGAAATTCGGAATCAGGGCAAAATTTGGAGTCATTTAAAAATATTTCCCCTATTTCGGTACTCCACCTTTAAAAAAACGGTCAACTAGGAAAATATAGCTCGTAAAATTTTATATATTTTTTCAGTTGACAGATTTTTCATAACTCTGCTGGTTATGGAAAAACGGACACAGACAACATGACAGTCTATTTAGCTTCGACCCGTTAGCTTTTATAAAATCACTCGTATCTTTTTGCGTTTCGGAGATTTGCCGATTTGCCGGAATCTTTCATTTTGGTCAGTTTGCCGAAATTTCATTTTTGGCAAATGCCGATTTGCCGGAAGTTATAACGGGGATTTTTTAAAAGACGGGAACACTTGAAACTGTGCCTCTTTGACATTTTTCAGCTTTCTTTAGATATTTTCATAGAATTTTCTTACTTTTTAAAAATGATGTTAGAAAACTTATAGGATGCGTACAATCTTGCCAATTAAAATTTAAATTCTGAATTTTCCAAAAAAAAAAATGCAAAACCGCAATTTGCCGAATGGTTTATTTTACTGCTGCTTTTTCGAAAAATCGGCAAAGTGCCGACTTACCGATTTACCGCAAATTTTCAATTCCGGCAACTTGCCGATTTGCCGGAAAAAATCGTTTGTCGCCCACCCCTGATTCAATCTGAAACTAACAATGTTTTTTTGTTTAAATTTTCCTGAAAACAAGTGCCGTTTCCCGAAAAAATTCCAAAAATTCCAGGTGGTTTTCAGACTCTGTGTGAAGTTTTTTCAAAATCCTTCAACAAAATTAAATATCATTTTCAGATTGAACAAGCATTTTCCTGCATTTTTTGTATCAATTTTTCATACAAAAAGTTGGATTATCACACGTCCTTTAAAACTAGCCTAGAAAATTGATTTCCAAAATTAAATGTATTTGTGTCCCAATCCCACGTGACCCTATTAGATAATTTTCCACCCCTATAAAAGCGTTCAAATTTCCCAATAAGCTCATTGTTTTCTCTTCAAAAACTCAATCGATTTTCTTCATCAACAATGGGTTCAATGTCAGTAAGTGCCGGCGGCGATAGCAGCAAAGGTACGGTATCAATCAACCATGGTTGGTTTGATCTTTGGTACGTTTGGTTGATTGGAGTCGTTTTGTTCGCCATTGTGCTTGCAATCGTCATCGGAGTCGTCGTTTACATGGTGCGTCGACAGAAGTAGAATGGAAATTGAAATGCGTGATCATACAATGTCGGAAAAAGTTCTTGAATTATTATGATGAATAAATGGTTTGAATTGGCATTTAATATTGTACATTTTCTCAGTTAAACTCTGACCGGGCTCTTCAGAGCTTTCTTTTTATTTAAAATTTATGTATAAAACGGGTTGTTCTATTTGAAAACGACATTAATTATTGCTGTAAAGCTTGCAAAAATTCTCAGAGAGTGCCTGAAAATAGCTGCTGAAAAAGTGTCGTTAAAATTTTTAGGAACTCGGAAATTTTTAGACACTACTTGAAATATTTTTCAAGTTTTTCAAAAAAATTAAATATCATTTTCAGATAGAACAACCCGTTTACTGCATTTTTACATCAGTTTTGGATCAAAAAAGTTGGGTTTTAATGTTGAAATGAGCCAGTTTAGTGCATTTGCCGAAAAATTCCGCGTAGATCTGGTTCCAGTGTTATAATGTTTGTATTTTTGACCGCAAAATGATTGTACGAACTTAAGAATTATCCAACAGTTCAGACAACTCACTACCAACAAAACTTTTTTTCATGCTGTGATCTTCAAAATGGCAGGTGATATTTATTGCGTATGTATATATGTACATAATATTTCTATATATAAATTTTCACAGCAGTCTTTCGTGGTCATTCTACAACATTCCATTTAATTATGTCTACTTTAAACTTGTCGACTCCACTGGACGATTATTTTGACCTTAAAGACATATCGGCCTATAAACATTTAAAAGCTGTGACATTTCTGGTTTTGCTTCTATTAAACTTTTTTATGTTTCCTTTTTATGTATATGTTTTCAAAGCGAATCGCGTATTGGACAAAGAGGTATTTCTTAGTGTTCTCAGATTTTGGCAAGAAAGGTCAACTATTTTACTATTTTCTTTAAGATTCCCATCTTCCCGTTTGTGAATCATTTTTACAGTGTGATAAGAATGGTTCAAATTATTTTTCTTTGTATGTGTACTGTAATAATTTTTATCATTCTTGCTTATACATTACGGTATATTCAAACTCCATAAGTTCACAGAATCAACATGAATTTCCATTTCCAGGTCAACAAGTCTAGTCATCTTGACTTTGGCTGTAATGATATTTGTGGTTCTTAGTGGCATCTTTGTTCTTATCGGAACGTCAGAAACATTCAACATGTTGCTTTTTTTGCTAGCTATTACTAGAGCGGTAATTTATTTTTGGCCGTCCAATGAGAAAAAAATAAAGACCATCCTCATCCATATTCATAAAAGAGTTCACTACTTATACTTCGCATTTATCACAAAAACGGTGATATTCTTTTTTGTAGCTATGTATATGGAATGGACAGATACGAATATATGGTATATTCTTCCCGCTTTCGTGGTGAGTAAACAGCAGGTTAAGAAATTTGCAAAAATAAAATGTTTTCAGTCGATTCAAGTTTTGTTACACGTATTGATATTTGTGTCTGCCATTCTTCACATTCCAATAATGATCAGTATTCGAAAGTTGTCTTATTTGGCGTCAGCTCAGCAAAATAATCCACAAAGATACATTCTATGGCAAATAATTAGTGTTCTGATGTTCAAATTGGTGCGTTCAACTATTATATTATATTTAGAAATTTGAAAATTTGAATATAAACGTTACGCTATGACTCTTGTAGATAGCTTTACCGTACATCATATTTGGGATTTTCGACATTGATTATGTTCTTGAAATTATCCCATTCGACTGTTTTTTGTTACCTATAATAGTTCAAATATCGTACTTGGGATGTAACAGGCGAAATGTGGAAACTTTGCTCACTTCATTCCATTTGAAGAAGTTTATTCAAGTTTTGTTTGACCGTCAGACTGCAGTAAATCCACTGTCAACAACAGATCAAAGGTGTTGATTTTTTTCTACTTTTTTGTTTTTAGTAAAAAAAAAGTCAACATTAAAATATTTTTGATTTCAGTACTCGTTTCTAGATGTTTTATAGCATTTCAAAGCAAGTGCTACTACAACACATTCCTACGCAAACAAACAACTGAAGGTCTGCGTGCACATCGATCGATATCGGCTGAGCATGAATATTTTTTGATGCAGGTGAAATTTATGCCACCTCACGGTTCCCATATCTGAAATAGCTAGTTTCTCAAATTTCTGATGAAATAAATAATTTCACCTGCTTCATCGGGTTCTTGGCTTTGCCATGCAGTGTTTCCTCTATTTTTACACATATTAAAACAAGACAAAAATTATGGAAATTTGAAAAAAAATGTTGATGCCATTGTGACGCAGACACCGGATCGGATCATTCAGAATGCGACAAATTTGTTAGTTGATAGGCTGCTAAAAAGTTGCCAACTGGGTTCCAGACATCAAATTTCCGACCTCGTTTTCAGGTGTTCGGAATTGAGTTCTGACGGTACATTTTTTTGCTTTCAAATGATATAGGTCTCGTTACAATGTATGCACGGTAGAAGCTTGGTGTGTTGATGACTGTTTATTGGCAGCCTTCAACATTGTGATTCCAACAAAATTTGTTTGTTTTTTTGAATCTGACACTTTAGACACGTTTCCCAAATATTTAGCAAGGTTCATGTAGTAAGAACAAAAATACAAAATAGAAAATGGTTACGAAAATACATAAAATAATAGCAAATTTCAAAAAATTAAATAATTAACGTAAACTCCAAGCCACCTGTTTCAAAGACGTTTTCCACGATTTTAAAAAACCTCATAGGTTTTCCAAAAAATCAATTATTCCTCAACTCAAGTGCTTCTCAAAATGCATACCATCCAGCTTATCGTGTTGTCTGCTATCTGTGCATCTTCATTTATGGCTCATGCATCCGACCGTCCTGCTCGTGACAGCTTTGATGATCGTGATAAGGAATTCGACCGTAATTACGAGAAAACCAAAAAATTTGTCGATGATACATACGACACCGTAACAATCATCCTGATCGTTGGAGCAGTGTGTGGTGTTATTGCACTTATCGCAACCAGCATTGGAGTGATCATCTCAGTCTATTGCTGTACCCGTAACAGGGATTATTGATTAATTGAACTTTTGTGCGAATGAATTCTTTTTGAAAATGTATGTATTAATAAAGGTTGGAACTTAAATCTCGCTCTGCTAAACTTTTTTCCGTATAGAAAAATGAGAAAAAAAATAAATTCAGCTGATGAAAGAAATCACTCAATTTTGATGACAAACTGCATTTCAATTTGATATAGTTTGTTACAATATCTAAAGAAGTTCTGTGGTACTCAACGAAACGCTTTTATTTCAAAACTATATCTATTGATTAGGTGACCTCCAAACCTCGGATCTCACTACTAATAGTACTATAAGATCAATTCCTGGTCATCAGAATTAGACTTCAGACGGTATACTAGGTATCAGTACAAAAATTCGCTCGCAAAATTAAACAAAAAATTATACACTTTAATTATTCACTTGACCGTGTATCACGTTTTCCAATAACTACACAAATTTTCCAAATCCTTGTTTATTCCTCAACCCAATCTTCTTTCAAAATGCACATCCATCTTATCGTGTTGTCTGCAATCTGTACATCTTCAATTGTGGTTCACTTCTCCTATCGTCTTGTTCGAGAAAACCACGGAGAAAAGGAGCAAGACCGTGGATTGAAAGACACCAAAGAAACCGCCAAGGATGTGCTGGGTTTTGTAAAAATGCTTGGAATAATCCTAGCTATGGTTGTAGGCTTTGCCTTGTTGGGGTTTGTCACGTTTTATCTCTATCAGTATGCGAGTACAGGGGATTTTTTTACTTTTTGAAGTTTTGTGCGAATGAATTTCTTTTGAAAATGTGTGTTCAATTATTGTTACTGTTATTCTGGAAGTTCGTAATCTATCCAATTCTGAAATAAATCACAAATACTCAGCATATCTTACGATGTTTCCGTCTTATAATGGGCTACTCATTAAGGAACTCAGTATTTGCAACGCTGACTGGAGTATTGTAAATTACGTGAATACTTGTGAAGTAACACTCCATGCTAGTTCGGCTTAAATTAATCATTTTTCGACAGGTGAATTTTCGACTATTTTTGGTGTTGTAATGCAGTTTATCTGAAAAGTGTCTGCGCCAGGAGCTAGGTGTTTGTAATCGAAAGCAACGCCAACTTTCTCAACAAAGAAATTACTAACAATGTGAAGACACTTTCAGAATTAGTGAGCTTGCTGAAAATTCCTTCAACATTTTTAAAAAATTACGTAAAAAAATCGTGTATAAAGTTAAAAAACTTGTTCTCTGTCTGTATATATCGCGTCCAAAAAAAAAAACTTAACGCTATTTATAATTCTATCAAAAACAGGTGATATTAAATGTATATCTATATGTACATGTATATAGATAAATCCTTTTCACCGCCTAAATATTTTGTTTTCAAAGTTCCCATTGGATTATGTCAATTTTCAACTCATCGGCTCAACTCGACGCTGAACTAGGCGAGGATGGACGTTTTTATAATCATTTATGGTTTTCAGTTGTTTGACAGGCAGACGTCTGTGAGGCCATATACAATAACTGATCAAAGGTTGAGATCAAGCAATTAAAAATGATTAAATTTAATTTAATTTACAGTACTCGTTTCTAGTGCTCTTGACTGCTACTATATTCTCACAGACACAGCAATAATATTGTCCGCATAATGCAGTTTTAAAACACTTTTTTTTTAACTCGTTTGAGCTTTTCGGTTTTAATAAAATTGTTGAATATCTGAAAAATTAATTTCTGTATATACATAAATTTAGGTTTTGTATAAACCGCAACAGGTGAAACAAATATCCTAATGACCTTCACTCAACGCCGTCATTCCCACATAGCCTTCAAGTTTATTCTCACTTGTTAGTTTTTCATGAATAATATCAGCGAGAACGTAACAGTTGAAAATTTATTTGGAAAGATAATAGGCGTAAAATGCGATAATTGTATCTTAATAAATTACATATTTATATCAGTTTTTGCTACCTTGGTTGCATTTAATTTGGTCCTCTTTACTCTTTATGTGTACGTTTTTAAAACAAATCGCGAACGAGATAAAGAGGTATTGAACTAAAAGACTTTTAAAATTTCTCAGATTTCTTTGTAACCTAACTTTTTAAGATTGTCATCTTCCCGTTTGTAAACCACTTCTACAACGTCATAAAAATATATCAATTACTAATATCTAGTATAATTGCCGGATTCGTTTTCTATGACATATTTGGGTAAGTTGACAACGGGAACGGCGTAATAATGATAACACATCTATTAGTAATGTCCTGGAAAATCGTGATATTTCCGAGTTATTTGTGCGTATTTTTAGATTTTTGTAGATTTTTGTCGAAAGTTTGTTTGCACTGTGCCCTGATGAAGTTTGTTGCTTTCATAAATACACTGTTTTTTTTTGTTTTGCAAGTATTTGCTTAACCTTTTTCGAGAATCTAGCCAGGATCATCCATACGGATATATCTAGATTTTTGTTTACTGTGTAGCAGGGCTGTGAAGCTGACGCCGACAGCTGAAAAAATTATTATTCGGCTGTCGACGTCATGTCGGCGTCAGTAAAGTTGGAGTACGGCGAGTAGGGAAACATGGCTTAAAAGTGAGGGTTGCCTTCACCCTGCCTCCACGCCGCTTCATTTTTAGACTATGGCGAGTATTCAAAGGCTTCGTAGTCAGAGTCAACACTAATTAAATTTCCATTCTAGAAATTCGATCGAAAATGCGATTTATGGATTAACAATTGTTATGTGGTTTTGCTCTGTAACTGTTCTTGTCGGATTGACCGAAGCATTCAATATTTTGCTATTTCTGTTGGCAGTTTCCAGATTTACAATTTATTTTTGGCCGACCACTGAAAAAGTAGTCAAGATTTTACAAACCAATGGACACAAGAGAGTTCACTATTTGTACCTAGCATTTGTCATCAAAACGTTCTTTTTCTTTCTTGCAATCATTTATATTGGTGCGCGCAAAAAAAAGCTCTGGTATTTGGAACCTGCAGTTGTGGTAAGTTAAATTATGCTCCGGGCTGAAACTTGTGCCCGAACCTCTCTTAATCTGCAGAATCGTTTTTTATGAATTAGACGCATAAGCCCGCTTGAAAGCCTAATCACATTCTAAAGCCTAGGCCTATGCCTGAACCTGAACCGAAGAAGGAAACCGATAGTCCGCTCAGTTTTAACGCCATTCCTTTGTAAGCCTGCTTTCAAAAATGCAATTTTCAGATCAATCAAATTTTGTTACACATATTGATTTTTGTGTCTGGATTTCTTTACATTCCAATAATAATAAGTGTACGAAAATTGGCTCACTTGGCATCAGCTCAACAGAATAATCCACAAAGATACATACTATGGCAACTGATTAGTGTACTAATTATTAAATTGGTGAGTCACTCCCGATGAAATGTTATCCTATAAATTATTTTAGATAACGTTTCCCTTTGTATTGAACGGTCTTGTAAGAATCGATTATTTTGTGGTCACCGTCCCGCTCGATTGTTTTTTGCTACCTGTACTAGTTCAAATATCGTACCTGGGATGCAACAAACGGAATGTGACAACTTTGCTCGGTTCGTTTCGTTTGAAGAAGTTTTTGCAAGTTTTGCTGGATCTTAAAGTAACTGTAAATCCATCTTCAACAACAGACGAAAGGTATATATTGTTTTCTAGACCCTAATTGAAACTGATATTTGATTCATTTTCAGTACTCGTTTCTAATGCTCTCGGAATCCAGACATTCAAGACAGAGGCATCGACATGCTGCTACAACAATATCTAATTTCATAGTAATTCTACCGTGACTCAACAGATTAGGCTTGGCGTCAGTGGCGAGTGTGAGCTCGCTACTGAAGCCGATTTAGGCTTAGGCTTAGATTGGCGTCAGTGGCGAGCGTTAGCGACGCTATTTAGGCTTATTTAGTCTTAGGCTTAAACTTAGGTCTATGCTTAAGCTTAGCCTTAGGTTTGGACAAAAAAGAAACATCCAAAATCGTTACAGAAAAAAGAAGTTATCTGAAATTATCTGAAAGTCAACGCGAAACTCAAATTTTCATTTTTCAGCTGATCCCCAATTCTTATCTTGACCACTAATAATTCTTTATCATTTTTTTTTCAATCCTCATCACTTTTCCAGTGTTTCAACGTGCTTGTAAGCACATTTTAATACACTTATCATGATGTCACTGATAAACAAACCCGCATAAAACGAAACGGTTGCGGGTACACTTTCTTCATTTAAATTACTTTTTCAATTGTCAAATGCTTCTCAAACTATTTCTTTTGGCAGCATTTGCTGGGTTGGCCTATGCCGCTTGCCCGGACAGTAATGACAAGGAAATCAGAGGATTCTGTTTCAAGTTTGTTGTTCAAAAGATGGCATACAATGATGCTCGTAATTGGTGTCACTACCAGAATCCTGTCGGCCCTTCCTATTTGGCTGTTGTAGGGAATAAGGAGACTAACAATAATTTGGCAGGTGAGTATTATGTGGGGCTTCCATGGTAGGCAGGCGCGGTTTCAGGGCCGAACGCCTGCCTGCCTTTTGCGGTAATTTGAAAATAAAATTAACTGAAGAAATGGAAAAAAATTCTGTTTTTGCATAACGCGCGTATTCATGGAAGAGGCTGACGGAGGTTGCCTTAAGGTCAGGCAGGCAGGCGTTTCAGCGCTAACATGAGATCCCTACAATTAGGATTTATGTTTGAGTGTAGTGTCACAGTTGGAATTTTCTCGTCAGCTCACCCAAATATATTTCTAGTTTTGTATATTTCCAGTCTACGCTCGTTCTGCATTCGGCGCTTCTGCTGAATACTTCTGGATTGGCCTCAGTAGAAATGGATCTTCGGGAGCCTTGACCTGGGATAACGGATTTCCAGTGATTTATACCAATTTCGGAAGCCATGTTGGAAACAACTACTTCACCGAGAAAATCTCCAATTCAAAATGGGACACACCAGGAGATAGCGAGAAGAATTACTTTGTGTGTAGCTACGATCCGACTGTTCAACCAGTGACACCAAAGGCTACGACGCCTACAACTACCACAGCAGGTAAGCTGAATAAAGCCCAAATGTTGAACCCAAAGAATTCATTTTAGCCAATGTCAACTGCCCACTTGGTGGCCAGCAAACTGTCTTGTTTGCCTATTCGAACGACTTAGTGCCAAGTGTTGTGTTGAACACATTCAGCAGTTCATATTTGAACTCTCAACCCGTAACAATTGCGATTTCAAGATTCGATACACGCCAGCCACAAAGCATGATGTATTTCAATGATTACAAGTTAGTTGCTCCAGTAGTGCACTATCATACTAACCAACTTTTTTCAGCCAAGCCTACTCATACTTGTCTACTAATCTACCAGATTCTACATTGGGATTCGGAGACAGTACGGCAGGAAGTAATGTGTTGGATGTTATTAATGTGAGTACTCTTCGTCTGAAAATAAGAAAAACTTATCAAGTATCTGATTCGATCTACGATAATTGTGGGAGTTTAGAGGCGTCTAGACGCAGATTTCTCAACTGATTTCACATGGTGTACTGATGTCACATTTTTCTGAGCAAAAAATTCCCGCATTTGTGGAGATCAAACCGTTATGGGACATCTTTGCGCGTGGTGTTGTTATACCACTGTTTTACCTTTGTCTGCAACAATTCTATATTTTTCAGAACTTCTACAGCAGTCCCTCCGCTTGTGGATCAGTTGTCATGGTTTTGGCGAAACGTTATCCTAACACCACGGATATCTCGAACACAGTGGCTAAAGTTCGTCAATACCATGGAATAGTCAACTTCCTTGCTTCAAATACTCCATCAGGTGGCACACAGTCTCGAGTGCTCTTTGATCTTGCCTCCAAAACGAATGGAATCTACTCGATCGACGATGACTCAACTTTCTCGCATGTAAGATATTCTATAGCTCCACACATTTCAACTTAAAACAAGTTTAGTTCATTGGATGGATGCCACTACGCGAAAGATATCCGATTTATGCCGTCAATCCAAAAGTATCAGGACAAGGATCTCAGACACTTTCTCCAATGTCCGTGCCACGATATGCTCAGTATTTAATGATGGTGACAGTTCAAAGCCATGGTATCTCATACCTGAAAATTCATTTTGTAAACTTGCCACATTTTCAGTGCCAGTTAGCAATGTTCAATCGGCCACCCTTGGATGGCACAACCAATCTTCCAGCTACTCGGGCATTTTTGGAATGCAACCAGCGGGCTGGGAATATGTAAGGTTTTTGCTTCACTTATTTCAAACTTCAAATAAATTCAGATCAATAGTAATGACGATGGAACTCGTGAAAATATAGACGCGAACGTCTTCAACATGACCATCGATTATGTTTACACCAACACTGATGTCGAAACCATGCAAATCAGATTCTACAGCCCATAGTGAGTAGTTTATTTGATGAATATAGTTCTAAAAAGCCTTTTTTCAGCGCCACAACCTATTGGTTGCCGTATTCTGATTAAGGACATTGTAAGGACAAGGATTTTTTGAATTCACAATGAATTTATATTTATATTTCTTATCTAGCATGGATTTAATGAATGTTATAGAACAGAGTGTTTTTACCGTGCCAGAATAAAGAGATATGAATGACTGAAAAACACTATTCAGGGGTGCGCGGCAATTGGCGTTCGGCAATCGAATTTTCGGCAATTTCGGCAATTGCCGAAGTTGCCGATTGCCGAAAATCAAAATTGCCGAAAATCTAAGATTGATAAAATACTGTAAATTTAAAGGAACACACGGCGCGTTTTAAATTTTTTGAAGCGTTCGAAGCTTTCTGTCATGTAATTTGCCATTGATCTGGGTACGAAGAAAAGAAAATCGACATTTATTTTGCATTCGCGAAATTGATATTTTTTTTTTACAATATACATTTTCTTTGAGATTTCGTTACATTTTTTGTTAAAAAAAAGGTTAGAATTGTTCCTACTGATTATTAGCTACTGATTGTTAGATACTGATGTTATTGTAATAACCTATAGACTCTTTGGTGTTTTAGTTTTGATATTCTAATGTTTTCAAATCCATTTGCTCGATAATTTTGTTTTATTTGATTTTTTTTTAATTAATGAATCTTAAATTTAACAAAACACCTGTTATCCGCGTTGGGAAATTATATAAACAACGTTCCACAAAAAAATTATTTTGAAGAATTGCCGAAAAGTTTCGGCAATCGGCAATTTCGGCAATTTCGGCAATTTCGGCAATTGCCGATTGCCGAAAATTTCCGATTGCTGCGCAGCCCGGACGGAGATGCCGCGTTCGCCGGTCAAGGTGTTGTGTTCGAGACGTTTAATTTAAATGATCTGCCGAGTTACACGACTCACGGAGCCATTCACATCGTTGTGAACAATCAAATCGGATTCACCACCGATCCAAGATCTTCTCGCTCGTCTCCATACTGTACAGATGTTGGTCGTGTCGTCGGATGTCCGATCTTCCGAATTTGTTTTTCCCCGCGAATAATTGTTGTTTTATTGATCATATTATTTCTTCCCGTCCCCTAGATTTGCAAATTTGTCATTCCCATCGTCCACCCCACCTAGAAGGTGGACGGCTAGCATTTTCGTCTAACTTGAGTCTTTACTGAGAGTTTCCTGTTATGACTTGATTCCTCCCCTGGTTTTTTCCCCTCCAATCAAGACTTTATGTCTTCCTTTCATTCTTCTAATGCTAGTATTTCAATCAAATATTTATTATTCGAATAAACATCAAAGCGGAAGGCTAAATAGTTGTTTAATTGTCATCCGAATCACTGGGAGTTCATCTGCTTGATTGGAATTCGTATCGAGGAGGTAAAAAAAAGAGTTTATTCCATAAGATAAACCACAAATAGTAATGACGATGGAACTCGTGAAAATATAGACGCGAACGTCTTTAACATGACCATCGATTATTCCTACACGAACACTGATGTTGAAACAATGCAAATCAGATTCTACAGCCCATAGTGATTAGTTTATTTGATGAATATAGTTCTAAAACGCTTTTTTTCAGCGCCACAACCTATTGGTTGCCGTATTCTGATTAAGGACAAGACAAGGACATTGATGTCAAATTTTTAAATTTACAAATACTGAAATTAAATTAAATTGATATTACTTATGGATTTAATGAATGTTATAGAACAGAGTGTTTTACCGTGCCAGAATAAAAGATATGAATGACTGAAAAACACTATTGTTAAAAGAACAAACTAAAAAATGAGATTCGCAACCAAAATAATCTAATATAACGACAACTTAACAAAAATTGTGAAAATTGTAGAGTTGCAGATGCAATGGAAACATTGTGTGAACTGGAAATAAATGAACTTGCTGACAATCATTAAGTCACTCTTTTGTGTTTTTGTAAGCAAAATTTCGCCCTTTTTTTGGTCTTAAAAGCGTAGTCTCACTGATAAGAGTGTAGGTGCATCAGTGGTATTTATAGAGAGGGTCTGACAACTTTTTCAGGGAATTTTCAGATGTTTTTCAACTTTCTCATATTTTCTGTCATTGCTGGGTTATCCAATGCAGCCTGTTTGGATAGTAACGACCAGGAAATCCAAGGATTCTGTTTTAAATTCGTGGCTCAACAGATGACATACAGTGATGCTCGTAATTGGTGTCGCTACAAAAATCCAGCAGGTTCTTCCTATTTGGCATATGTTCCAAATAAAGATACAAGCAATTACTTGGCATGTAAGTCTAGAACAAATTCACATTTGTTTCTATAATCATGACTTTAAAGTTTACGCTCGTTCCGCTTTTGGCACTTCTGCTGAATACTTCTGGATTGGTCTCAGTAGAAATGAATCTTCTGGCTCTTTATCTTGGGATAACGGACTTCCTGTTGTCTATACCAACCTTGGAAGCTACCTCGGCCAAAACTATTTTTCAGAGAAAATATCGAATACAAAATGGGACACACTGGGGGATAATAGTACGAATTATTTTGTGTGCAGCTACGCTTCAACTTCTGATCAAGCGACAAGTACAGAACCACGTGGGAGCGTTTTTTTTGAGCCGAAACTCAAAACTCATGAAATTTCAGCAACTAACAACTGCCAACCTGGTGGTCAGCAAACAATTCTTTTCGCCTATTCAAACGACTTGGACCCAAGTGTTGTTACGGATACACTGATCAATTCCTATCTTTCTTCCCAACCGGTCACTTTTGCTGTTTCAAGATTTGACTTGAGGCAGCCAGAGGATATCGGATACTTCAATACTTATAAGTGAGTGTCTTTCTTTTACCGTATTTCCTCTATTAGTTAGGCACCTCTATTAGTTTTGCACCTCCATTAGTTTTGCATCAAATTAGGTGTCCGAAAATTAGTTTTGCATGCCTAACTAATAGAGGAAATACGGTATATGTACTTAGTACTTGTTGAGTACTTGCTAAGAGTACTTGTTCAGTGAAGCCGCTTCTTACGTCTCCACTCATCGACCCGACTCAACGAAGAGATTAGGTGACAACTCAACGGGAAGTGATGTGCTGGATGTAATCAATGTGAGTCTCGATTTGGTAGCAGGCCTGATCATATGGGTCAGCCGAGTCGGGATCTTTTTTGAAACTGTTTTTACTAAAACGTTGTCTAAAACTGCGCCTTCCTTCCATGGAAGTCCTACCATGCAGTAGCCGGTGACTATTCAACAAGAAGTAGAAGACAATAAAGTGAAAACTGCGGGAGACTCCCGACAACATCGAGCTGGTGGCGGACTACTGTGGGAATTCTGGCGTCACTGGACCAGTAGCTGCTGAGACTCGCAGTTGCCTATCACTAGCCCTATGAGGCACTGCACTCCAAGGATAGTCCCCGGCTACTGCCTGTTATATGTCTAAAATTCCTAATAATTTTTCGTACAGTCAATCTCGCGGTTCCAATCCTAAAATGATTGGGCCAAGTCCGTTGGAAAAACTTCAATTTTATTTTCAGAAGTTCTACAATAACACTCAACTATCCCCGTGTGAATCAGTTGTCATGGTTTTATCGAAACGTTACCCTAACACCACAGATATTTCAAACATCGTCTCAAAAGTCCGCAAGTACCATGGAATCGTCAACTTCCTTGCTTCAAATACTCCATCAGGTGGCACACAGACTCGAGTGCTCTTTGATCTTGCCTCAAAAACAAATGGAATCTACTCGATCGAAAGTGATTCAAACTTTTCGCATGTATGTAAAACAAAACGCTGAAAATAGTTTCAAAACTTATCAAAACAATTTCAGTTTATTGAATGGATGCCACTACGCGAGAGGTATCCGATTTATGCCGTCAATGCAAGAGTGTTAGGACAAGGATCTCAGGCGCTTCCTTCAATGTCTGTTCCAGTCTATGCTGAGTATTTATTGATGATAGCACTTCAGAACCATAGTATGTTAACTGGCCCACTTCGGGAGCCCAAATGTTGAAAAGTGGAGTAGCTTACATGTGGTGTCAGAGTGTCCTATTTCGGTTTGAGCTACTCAACTAATTTCGCACGGTTAAGAGTAACGGCACATTTTTCAATGATTTGTTTTCTATTCCCGCATTTTTTGTAGGTCAAACCTCGATCTGACAGTTTGAAACCACGTGTGCTCATGTATATGGTCCGACCAAAATACTGTTGCTCAGGCTTTAGGCCTCATGACAAAACTCTTTGATTTACACTACGGAAGTCTGGTGTCTCAAATCCTATCTTACAAAGTCCGGTTTAGCTTGCCAGCTGGTCAGAACATTTTTAATTTTCAGTGCCCGTGAGCAATGTTCAATCTGTGTCTCTTTCCTGGTATAATCAATTTTCTGTCGACTCGAGCAGTTTTGATATGCAACCTTTGGGTTGGGCATATGTAAGGATTTTGCAAACCTATTTTCGCATCACGAACAATTTCAGGTCGATAGTAATTCCGATGGTACCCGTGAACACCTAGGCACAGTTGTCTATAATATGACTATCGATTATGTCTACAACGACATTGACGTCGAAACTATGCAAGTCAGATTCTACAGCCCATAGTGAGTATTTTTAGTATTGAATTTCGAAGAGATAAGATATTTTCAGCGCGACGGATTTTTGGCAACCGTATTCTGATTAACGACAAAACGAGGAAACTGGCGTTAATTGTTCTACTTTTAATGAAAATTAATTTGAATTTTTATAAATTTTAAGCTGTCAAGTTCCTGAAAAACCTTACATTCGGCAATCAAAAATGCTGACAATGAGTTTTAAAATTTAAATCTCGCCACTGTGATCGTCTTTGCAGTTTTTCTCTGTAATGAATTGCTTGAAAATTTGTCGATTACTCGCAAATAGTAATCACTCGCAGTGGAGAAACCTAGGCCACGGCCGCAGTTGCGGAAATGCAGTGAAATCCAACCAGTGGTAGTACATTTACTGCCAAAGTTGATTTATTAGTTCAAATTTTGGTTTGCCCATACTCTGATTCTTTGTGTGATTTTGTGGTTTTTCTTATCATTTTCCGTGTTTGTATGGACGTTTTTGGTTTCTTGATTCGTTTCGTTCTCCGGTTCATGGAGCACTTTTGATTTTTCTGACATTTCTCTATCCGGTGTTTCATCGTATTTGTAGGCGTGTAATTACAGGTCAATTCCTTCAACATGATATCACTGATAAAATTACTCTCTTATAACGTGATTGTAATAGGCACAGTTGTTTCATTCACAATATTTCTAGCTTTTCTCAAATCATATAACTTTCAGATGTCTTTGAAACTTCTTCTCTTGGCAACCCTCCTCGGGATAGCCAGTGCTGCTTGTCCGGACAGTAATGATAAGGAAATCAGAGGATTCTGTTTTAAGTTTGTTGTTCAAAAGATGACATACAATGATGCTCGTAATTGGTGTCGGTCTTTCCTATTTGGCTGTTGTCGGGAATAAGGAAACTAGCAATAAGTTGGCAGGTGAGTATTAGGACTTATGTTTGGATCACAGCCAGAACTGGGATGAAGTATATTAAAATATTAAATTCTAATTTTCCATATTTCCAGTCTACGCTCGTTCTGCATTTGGCCAGTCTGCTGAATACTTCTGGATTGGCCTCAGTAGAAATGGATCTTCTGGATCCTTGACCTGGGATAACGGATTCCCAGTGATTTACACCAACTTTGGCAGCCACGTTCAAAACAACTATTTCACTGAGAAAATCTCCAATTCAAAATGGGATACACCAGGAGATAACGGGAAGAATTACTTTGTGTGTAGCTACGATCCCACTGTACAACCAAAAGCTACAACTCCCACAACTACCACAGCAGGTAAGCCCAATATAGCCCAAATGTTGAGCCCAAAGTTGTTTTTAGCCAACGTCAACTGCCCACTTGGTGGCCAGCAAACTGTCTTGTTTGCCTATTCGAACGATTTAGTGCCAAGTGTTGTGTTGAACACATTCAGCAGTTAATATTTAAACTCTCAACCCGTAACAATTGCGATTTCAAGATTCGATACACGTCTGCCACAAAGCATAATGTATTTCAATGATTACAAGTGATTATCTTCTATAGTGAACTACCATACTAACTTACCTTTTTCAGCCAAGCCTACTCATACTTGTCCACTAATCTACCAGATTCTACATTGGGATACGGAGATAGTACGAAAGGAAGTAATGTGTTAGATGTTATTAATGTGAGTACTATATGTCCGAAAATGAAAAAATCTTATCGATATCTGATTTGATCTGCGAGAGGGAATTTAGAGGCGTCTGCACGCACTTTTCTCAACTGATTTTGCATGGTTAAGTGTGCCCATATGCTTATGGGCTGGAAGTTCCCGCATTTTTGTAGATCAAACTGTTATGGGACATTCTGACACTACGTGCTAGTCTTCATGTAGGCATGTAGGGGAAGCACTGTTTCCCTATGTATGCTATAATTCTGCATGTTTCAGACCTTCTACAGCAGCCCCGCTTGTGGATCAGTTGTCATAGTTTTATCGAAACGTTATCCTAACACCACGGATATCTCAAACACAGTGGCTAAAGTTCGTCAATACCATGGAATAGTCAACTTCCTTGCTTCAAATACTCCATCAGGTGGCACACAGTCTCGAGTGCTCTTTGATCTTGCCTCCAAAACGAATGGAATTTACTCGATCGACGATGACTCAACTTTCTCCTATGTAAGATTAGATTTTCCTATAGCTCTATGTAATTAAATTGAAACAAATTTAGTTCATTGCATGGATGCCGCTACGCGAGAGATATCCGATTTATGCCGTCAATGCGAAAGTATCGGGACGCGGGTCTCAGACACTTTCTTCAATGTCCGTACCACAACCTGCTCATTATTTAATGGTGGTGACAGTTCAGAGCCATGGTATGTTATATCTGAAAGTTCATTTTGTAAACTTGCTACATTTTCAGTGCCAGTTAGCAATGTTCAATCAGTCACTCTTGGATGGCACAACCAATCTTCCAGCTACTCTGGCAATTTTGAAACTCAACCTGCGGGCTGGGAATATGTAAGGTTTTTGCTTCACTTATTTCAAACCTCAAGTATTTTTAGATCAACAATAATGACGATGGAACACGTGAAACTTTAGACTCGAACGTCTTCAACATGACCATCGATTATGTTTATACCAACACTGATGTCGAAACCATGCAAATCAGATTCTACAGCCAATAGTGAGTAGTTTATTTGATGAATATAGTTCTAAAAAGCCTTTTTTCAGCGCCACAACCTATTGGTTGCCGTATTCTGATTAAGGACAAGGCAAGGACATTGATGACGAATTTTTTTAATTTACACATACTGAAATTAAATTGAATTCATATTACTTATCTAGCATGCATTGAATGAATGTTATAGAACAGAGTGTTTTACCGTGCCAGAATAAAAGATATGAATGACTAAAAAACACTATTGGTCAGAGAACAAACTAAAAAATGAGATTCGCAACCAAAATAATCTAATATAACGAAAACTTAGCAAAAATTGTGAAAATTGTAGGGTTCCGCAGCCGCGGAAATGCAGTGATCCGCAGCAGGGGTGTGCGGATACTTTTTCGGATAACTTCATTAAATCAATTTTTTCAATAAGTTTTGATGCAGTAATTCTGGAAAAAGTGTATTCGAAAAAAAGAGTAACTGTTGAGCAACATTTTCATCTTACAAAAATCGTTAAAACTCTATACATTTAGCGTATAAACGGTATGCAAGTCCGTTATCCGTTATCCGTTAGCCGAATTTGATCGGATAACGAGTTTTAGGGTCTTGTTGAAGCGAACATGTACAGTTTTAAGAGTTTTTGTCATATGAAAATGTTGCTCAATAGTTACTCTTCTGTACTAATGCATTATTACCAACATAACTATGTCAATACTTTTTGGTAAATTGATTTAATGAAGTTATCCGAAAAAGTATCCGCACACCCCTGATCCGCAGCCGCGGAAATGCAGTGAAATCCAACCAGTGGTAGTACATTTACTGCCAAAGTTGATTTATTAGTTCACATTTTGGTTTGCCCATACTCTGATTCTTTGTGTGATTTTGTGGTTTTTCTTATCATTTTCCGTGTTTGTATGGACGTTTTTGGTTTCTTGATTCGTTTCGTTCTCCGGTTCATGGAGCACTTTTGATTTTTCTGACATTTCTCTATCCGGTGTTTCATCGTATTTGTAGGCGTGTAATTACAGGTCAATTCCTTCAACATGATATCACTGATAAAATTACTCTCTTATAACGTGATTGTAATAGGCACAGTTGTTTCATTCACAATATTTCTAGCTTTTCTCAAATCATATAACTTTCAGATGTCTTTGAGGCACACCTTCTTCATTTTCAGATGCTGCTTCTCAAATTCATATTCCTATCAACACTTGCTGGGCTAGCCAGTGCAGTTTGCCCGGACAGTAATGACCATGAGGTCCAAGGATTCTGTTTCAAATTCGTGGCTCAACAGATGACATACACTGATGCTCGGAATTGGTGTCACTACAAGAATCCAGTAGGCTCTTCCTATCTGGCATATGTTCCTGATCAAAAAACAAGCAACTACTTGGCATGTAAGTATATATTTTAACGTACAGTGGATTTTCACGAGAGGCAGGCGCGGTTTCAGGGCCTGACGCCTGCCTGCCAAATCAAAGACGAGATAGGAGCTTGGACCTATGCACGGCCACTATTTATTAAAGGTGGTGTAGTCGAATTTTTTTCAATGCTTTATTAGACTCAAAATTGTCTGAAAACGCCGAATTTCATAATGAAACTTCTTGAAAACTTTTCAGAAAAAAGTTATGACGGTTCAAAAAATGGCCTAAAATTAGTTAAAATCGGAAATTTGACCGACTTGTCAATGTCGCAGCGGCTAGAAACAATTTTTTTGAAATCACCGTCAAATTTTGAGTATACCAGTAGATTATCTTGCGTTTTAAACTTGATTAAGGTATTTAAAAGTCGATGGACGGCGAGATTTTTTTTGAACAAAGACTCGCCGTAATCAAGTTTAAAACGCAAGATAATCAACTGGTATACTTAAAATTTGACGGTGATTTCAAAAAAAAATTGTTTCCAGCCGTTGCGACATTGACAAGTCTGTCAAATTTCCGATTTTAACTAATTTTAGGCCATTTTTTGAGCCGTCATAATTTTTTTTGAAAAGTTTAAGTTTCATTATGAAATTCGTTGTTTTCAGACAATTTTGAGTTTAATAAAGCAAAAAAAAATTCGACAACATCACCTTTATTATATTAACAAAATGATGTGAGCTATCTGACTGGCCGGACTTTTTCCATGAGCCGGCGTCAACCATAGCATACATTTTCAGTCTACGCTCGCACTGCATTCGGCCCGGCTGCTCAACATTTTTGGATTGGCCTCAGTAAAAATGGATCTTCTGGCTCGTTGACTTGGGATAACGGAAGTCCAGTTGGTTATACCAACCTTGGGTCTCAAAATGGAAACAACTTGTATTTCACCGAGAGCCTCGCAAATACAAAATGGAATACACTTGGAGATGATAAAATTAATTACTTTGTGTGTAGTTATAATCCAGCGACGACTCCTACCACCCCTTCAACTACTACAACAGGTAACGGACATGTTTTGCCAACCAGACTATATTTTACTTTCCAGCGGATAAAAACTGTCAACCAGGTGGCCAGCAAACTGTTCTATTTGCCTATTCGAACGACCTGGACCCAAGTGTTGTTACGGATACACTAAAACAGTCCAGCCTTGAGTATCAACCCATCTATTTTGCAGTTTCGAGATTTGATTTACGTCAGCCAGAGGATATCGGATATTTCACCGATTATGAGTGAGTACTTAATTTTGTGTGATAGAAAATATTTAGTATTTTGAATTTCCAGCAATGTTACTGATTATGTCGATTCTCATGCCCCAGATTCTTCATTAGGATTTGGTGATACAAAGACAGGAAGTAATGTGTTGGATGTTATTGATGTGAGTATGGAGTAAACCTTGGAAAAACGCCTATCAAAGCTTGGCCAGTCTCACCTTGGATCGGACTTTGGTTTGCAATTGAAGTCTGATCCAAGATCTCGCCAACTTAGGACCTACTTCGGCAAAGCTTGACCAAAATCTAAAAAAGGATCAAAGGACGATCCGTACTTTTAGTGCTATGCACTGCGGATCTGGGAGTCAGGAACACTACCTGTGCTGACACTGGCCTTTTACTTTAAGCCATTTCCGAGCCGGGGACTGTGGCCGATAATCCAGCCGTAGATGGCTCCACTTCTAGGCTAAGGCTGGGGAAACCTAAGGGCTTTTTACAGCGAGTGATCCAACGATGGGCGGACTTTTGTAAAATCTCGAACGAACTTTTCCTGAATAAGGGTGTCGGTTTTTCGATTTTTTCAGAAAATCGAAAAACGAAAATTTTTCGATTTTTCGAATTTTGAAAAATCGAAAAATCGAAAATTTTTCGTTTTTCGTTTTTTTTTCAATTTTTCAATTTTTTGATTTTCCGATTTTTCGAAAAAATGTTCGATTTTTCCAATATTAGCTTAATATTTTGACCATTATCCTTCTTTTTAGAAGAAATTTGTATGTTTTTTCTTATAAATATAAGCAAAATTAGATAAAAAATCATTTTTTATGGTTAATTTTCTGAACATTTTTTTTTGATTTTTCGATTTTTCGGTTTTTGAAAATCGAAAAATCGAAAATTCGAAAAATCGAAAAATGACACCCTTGGTCCTGATTATGTTTTCGGGAAGGTATCGGTCAAAGTTGAAGACTGGCCTAAAATTTTCTCAGCATCTAATTGATTTCTGTCCAAGACTAGACAAAAACCCTGACCAAAGGCTGTAGAAAGTTGAATATAAGCGATCAATCCTTTAGCTGACGTCAGACTGACATCCCACAAGCATTAATCAGACTCTGGACAGACTGGTTTTGGATCGAACTTTAGAATCAAATGCTGATCCAAGACCTTCACAGCGTCTGATCAATGTCTGGCCAACCCTTTCTTACATTCAAATTTTCAGAAGTTCTACGACAACACCAAACTAACGCCGTGTGGATCAATTGTCATGGTTTTGTTGAAACGCTACTCAAACTCAAATGATATATCGAACATTGTCGCAAAAGTTCGAAAACACCATGGAAGCGTCAATTTCATTGCTTCCAATACACCATCCGGCGGCACCAACTCCAGGGTGCTCTTCGATCTTTCTTCGCGAACAAATGGACTTTACGTTATCGATAGAGATTCATATTTTATGCAAGTAAGACTGAACTTTAAAATTTGTTCCTAGGACATGTAATAATAGTAATAATTTCAGTCCATTGATATGATGCCATTAATAGAAAGATACCCTATCTACGCTGCCAATCCGGTAGTAACAGGTGCTGGGTTCAAAGATCTCCCTTTATTAGAGGTACCTTCCTTCAGAAAACACTTGATTATGGTAGCAGTTCAGGATCGTAGTAAGTCCTCTAGGGTCATGTACATTTCTAAAAACAAATCATTTTTTCAGTCCCAGTTACCAACGTCCATCATGTAACTGTTCAATGGGAAAATTCATTTTCTGAATATTCTGGTAAATTGGATATGCACCCTGAAACATGGAACAATGTATTGTTTTCACCTGTCATTTTTTAAAATAAAACCTTGGCCTATTTCAGCCTTATACCAATGCGAATGGTAAACGTGCTAATCTTGATGCTTCCGGTTTCGCTATGACCGTTGAGTATGTCTACAATGATAGTGGCGACCATCCGATGCAAATTCGGTTTTACAGCCCAGAGTGAGATTTTTTTGCACATGTTATTATATTTGAAATTTTTTTCAGGGCCACTGACTTTTGGCTACCGTATACGGATTAAGTTCTTCAATGGTGTTGGAAAATAATTTGATATATCGTTTTCTATTATTCTATAATAAACAGCCAAAAAATGAGTTACATAAATTTTTTGGTCGCAACCATCGATTTAAAGATGGAGTACCGAAATCTGGGAAATATTTTTAAATGACTCCAAATTTTCCCCTGATTCCGAATTTCTATGTGAAAAACATCAAAAAAATTTCCCTGATTTTATATTTGAGCTTGAAATTGCGATTTTCATTTGCGTAACCATGCGATTTTTCAAATGCGCGCCGAAATAAGTTATCCTCGGAGCGCGTTTGCCTCATTTAATTTTCAACATTTATTTTCACTTTTTTCACTTTTTCAGCTATTTTCGGTCATTTTTGTCGTATTTTATTGGATTTTTTCCGATAAAATATTCTTTCGTTCCAATTGAACATTTTATTAGCATAAAAATAAATGAAAATAGCTGAAAAACTGAAAAAAGTGGAAATATATGTTGAAAATTAAATGAGGCAAACGCGCTCCAAGGATAACTTATTTCGGCGCGCATTTGAAAAATCTCATGGGTACGCATATGAAAATCGCAATTTCAAGCTCAAATATAAAATCAGGGAAATTTTTTCGAAATTTTTCACATAGAAATTCGGAATCAGGGGAAAATTTGGAGTCATTTAAAAATATTTCCCAGATTTCGGTACTCCACCTTTAATCGTTAATTGATAAAAAAAATAATCCAATTCCTTTTTCCCCTGCCAAAACCTCCCTCCTCCAGTCAGAAAAAAAGAACTGGAATCACGTGTACACCGTTGACAGTATCACAGTTACTCAGTTTGCGACCGTGGTCTCTACACTGTTTCTAAGTTATCATTCCAACCAGGGTCAGGCGGCAAACGATGTTTTCAGGCAGTTCGGCGAATCGGCGCATTGCCCGGAAATGGAAATTTCTGGCAAATCGGCAAACCGGCATTTTGCCGATTTGCCGAATTTGTCGACAAAAAATAGCCGTCCACCCTTGATTCCGACCACTGTGACGTGAAACGAGAAGCTTTGTGTCTAGTTTGCTTCCTTATCATATTGCGTTGTTAATTTTTCCGGTGTTTCATCGTGTCTCTAGACACACCTTTAAGCTTTCAACGTGGTATCACTGATGATTGTAGGCCGCCCTTAAAGCGTGATTGCACCAAACGAAACGTTTGCATTTGCATTATTTCTCGCTTTTCTCAATCAAAAACTTTTTTCAGATGATTCTAAAACTTTGTCTCCTGGCCACCCTTTTTGGGATAACCAATGCCGCTTGTCCCGACAGTAGTGACCAAGAAATCAGAGGATTCTGTTTCAAGTTTGTGGTTCAAAAGATGACATACACTGATGCTCGTAATTGGTGCCACTACCAGAATCCAGTCGGTCCTTCTTACTTGGCTGTTGTAGGCAATCAGGAAACTAGCAATAATTTGGCATGTGAGTATTGTGTAGATCAGGATTGAGCACTTTTTTCAAAAGCTTTATCGAATAAGTTTCTAGTTCTGCCTATTTTTAGTCTACGCTCGTTCTGCATTCGGCCAGTCTGCTGAATCATTTTGGATAGGCCTCAGTAGAAATGGATCTTCTGGATCCTTGTCCTGGGATAACGGATTCCCAGTGATTTATACCAATTTTGGAAGTAAGGTTGGAAACAACTACTTCACCGAGAAAATCTCCAATTCAAAATGGGTCACACCGGGAGATAACGAGACGAATTACTTTGTGTGTAGCTACGATCCAACTGTACAACCAGTGACACAAAAGGCTACAACTCCAGGAACAACCACCACAGCTGGTAAATTAAATCGAGCTCAAGCTTGAGCCCAAATAATTGCATTTTTTTAAGCCAACGTCAACTGTCAATTTGGAGCTAGACAGACTGTCCTTTTTGCCTATTCAAACGACTTCGAGCCATATATTGTGCAGAACACATTCAGTAATTCTATTTTGTATAAACAACAGGTTACATTTGCAATTATAAGATTTGATACACGTCAGCCACAAAGCATAATGTACTTTAACGATTACAAGTTAGTTGCTTCTGAAGTTATCTAAACACATGAGATAAAATTTCAGCCAAGCCTTAGCATACGTTCGCAATCATTTACCCGATTATAAGTTGGGATTCCAAGAAAGTACGACAGGAAGTGATGTATTGGATGTTATTAATGTAAGTAATTTACCGGAAATTTTTAGCTTTCCGTTTTTTTGGGATTTAAAAGTTTGAACTTTTTGCATTGACCTAAGAAAAATCATGAACCCAAGAAACAAGAATTCTTGACAAAGTGTCAAAAAAAAATCAAAAATCAAGATTTTCCCACCGAAGTGTGTTCATTTTACTCATTGTGACGTCATCGCGAACTGGCCGCGCTGACCGCGATGTTTATCTGAAACTTTCAGAACTTTTACAACAACTCCTCCGCTTGTGCATCAGTCGTCATGGTTTTGTCAAAACGTTATCCTAACACCCCGGATATTTCAAGAACAGTGGCTAAAGTCCGTCAATATCATGGAATCGTAAACTTTCTTGCTTCCAATGTCCCATTCGGTGGCTCACAGTCCCAAGTGCTCTTTGATCTTGCGTCACAGACAAATGGACTCTACGGTATCGAGCAAGACTCACTGTTCTCCAAGGTAAGACTGAGTTCAATACATTTCTCGAAAAAAAAACATGAAACCATTAGACCCTTCAATATTTCTTGTTTTTTTTCTTATTATTAGAAATTTTAGTGACATGCGTACCTTTTTGGTTGTTTTACATAGTTTAATAAATTTCGAAGAAGGCTAATTTCAGAAACGTATATGATCCAAAAAAGTAATCGATTGCAATATACACCGAATTTCATAATGAAACTTCTTGAAAACTTCTCGAAAAAAGTAATGGTGGCTCAAAAATTGACATAAAATTATTTGAATTTTAAACCAGCTTGTCGAGCGGCTGGAATCTAACTTTTCTCTCTTGATTCAAGTACATTAAAGGTCGATGGATCACCAGAAGTTACCAAATTTCACCAAATATGGTGATCCAGCAACCTTAAATGTACCCAATAGTAAATCAAATTGAAAACGCAAAAAAGTTAACTTGTTCACCCAAAATTAAATATTCTTCGGCTTATTGATGGGCCTCATAATTTCAGAGAATTTTATATATGCCCCTACGAACAAGATATCCAATATATGCCGTCAATGCTAAAGTATCAGGAGAGGGGTTTCAAGTGCTTCCTCCAATGTCTGTGCCACAATTTGATGATTTCCTAATAATGGTTTCAGTTCAAAGCCATTGTAAGACTGGTTACGTTTAACTTCAAAATCTAAACTTATTCAAGTTTCAGTGCCAGTTAGCAATGTTCAATATGTAAACCTTAAATGGTATAACCCATCTTTTCCATACTCGGACAAGTTTGAGATGCAACCTGTTTATTGGGATGTAACGTTTTTGTTTCTTACAAACACTTTTCCTATTCTTATAAAAATTTCAGTCCAATACTAATTACAACACATTAACAATTGGACTTTCTCAAAATGTCTATAACATGACCATCGATTATATCTACACAAACACCGATGTCGAAACAATGCAAATCCGCTTATACAGTTCCTAGTGAGCACTTGATATAATTAATATAGTTAAGAAAATTTATTTTCAGCTTTACCAACTATTGGCTGCCGTATTCAAATTGAGATGCGTTTTACAATTATCTTTCAGAATACATTAATGAAATATTTTTTGCCCGTTTTCTTTTCTTTTATTGCAGAATTCCTTGTTCAGAAGTGAATATTTTCATTTTTGTGTGAAACGGATTTTTATACTTTTTAAATCTGCCATTTTTTTCTGTTAGCTTGAGAATAAGACAGACGAATCCGGACAGATTTTGGAACTCTGCAATTGCCACAACGGTCAACCCTGTTTAAAATTTAAGTTTACATTCACTTAAAACTTGTGAAATTATACACATATTTTCATGGTAACAGACAAATAACTCATTTATTGATATTAGAATGATGGAAAGTATTTTTAATTTGTGATACTTGAAGTCTTCATGGTAGTCGGAGTAGTTGGAGAAGACTTCATGGTAGACGGAGTAGTCGGTGTAGACTTCATGGTAGTCGGAGTAGTCGGTGTAGACTTCATGGTAGTCGGAGTAGTCGGAGTAGTTGGAGTAGACTTCATGGTAGTCGGAGTAGTCGGAGTAGACTTCATGGTAGTCGGAGTAGTCGGAGTAGTTGGAGTAGACTTCATGGTAGTCGGAGTAGTCGGAGTAGTTGGAGTAGACTTCATGGTAGTCGGAGTAGTCGGAGTAGTTGGTGTAGACTTCATGGTAGTCGGAGTAGTCGGAGTAGTTGGAGTAGACTTCATGGTAGTCGGAGTAGTCGGAGTAGTTGGAGTAGACTTCATGGTAGTCGGAGTAGTCGGAGTAGTTGGAGTAGACTTCATGGTAGTCGGAGTAGTCGGAGTAGTTGGTGTAGACTTCATGGTAGTCGGAGTAGTCGGAGTAGTTGGAGTAGACTTCATGGTAGTCGGAGTAGTCGGAGTAGACTTCATGGTAGTCGGAGTAGTCGGAGTAGTTGGTGTAGACTTCATGGTAGTCGGAGTAGTCGGAGTAGTTGGAGTAGACTTCATGGTAGTCGGAGTAGTCGGAGTAGTTGGAGTAGACTTCATGGTAGTCGGAGTAGTCGGAGTAGTTGGTGTAGACTTCATGGTAGTCGGAGTAGTCGGAGTAGTTGGTGTAGACTTCATGGTAGTCGGAGTAGTCGGAGTAGTTGGAGTAGACTTCATGGTAGTCGGAGTAGTCGGAGTAGTTGGAGTAGACTTCATGGTAGTCGGAGTAGTCGGAGTAGTTGGAGTAGACTTCATGGTAGTCGGAGTAGTCGGAGTAGACTTGATGGTAGTCGGAGTAGTCGGTGTAGACTTCATTGTACTTGGCGTTGGCTTTGTTGCCCACCTTGAATCATAACTACACACAAAGTAATTCTTGCCATTATCGTCCAGTGTTTCCCATTTTGCATCGGAGATGTTTTCAGTGAAGTAGTTTTTTGTAACGTTGTTTCCAAAGTTGGTATGGACAACAGGTCTCATGTTATCCCATTCCAAGAGACCAGAAGATCCATTTCGATGTAGACCAATCCAGAACTTTTCAGCATCCGGACCAAATTCCGTGCGAGCGAAGACTATAAAAAGTGCGTTTTATTAAAATATAATTGTGAAGCCGTAGGAAGCAATTCAAAAAAGATATATACTCACCTGCCAAGTAGTTACTTGTTACTTGATCAGGAACATATGCCAGATAAGAAAAACCAACTGGATTTTTGAAATGACACCAGTTATGAGCATCATCGTAAGTCATTTTTTGGGCCACAAATTTGAAACACAATCCTTTGATTTCCAAGTCATTACCGACTGGGCAAACGGCGCTGACCAAGCCAAAAAGTGTTGCGAAGAGAGTATATTTGACAAGCATCTGAAAATCAACTATTATTTTTTTAAAGAAATCAATGTAAATGTAGAAGGTGAGCCTGTGAGCTTGATAATATACTTATATACTGGCGGGGCAGTGACGTCAGGTAATCTAGCATGTGTAGAGAGGCAAAATCATAACATCGGAAACGCCCATAAAATTTACAATTTGAGAAAGCTCAAAAACGCCCTTGGAATATGATAAGAAAACTATGAATCATTGGTGTAGTAGCTGTACCCCAGGACAACTTTTAAGCTTACAGTTAGAAATGACAATTCCTAAAGTGAGCCTAAAATATAAAAAAGGATTCGGGTTTGCTTTTTTGAGGAAATTCAAAATATTTTGGAATTAAGCTACTAACTTAAATTTCTGAAACATGTGTTTTCGTATTTTGAACGTTTGATCCATGATTACGAAAATGGGTTTGACTCCTTATCAGTTTTCTTCTAGACTAGATTTTTCTGATTTTTGTAGCATGATAGCATAATTGTGTTTTAGTTTGTATGTTTGTGAAGTTTGCAACTATTCCATAACGGCAACCGCTGGTGGTTTTATTGAAGTACTGTAGTACTTGATCATATTATTAAAAAATATTATAGAAATTTTGTGTATTATGTATTATCATGCATGTACTATGTCTTTTTTCAAGTACCATAAATTTGGCTTTATTTAGCAAAATTATAGTTTTCTCGATTAAATTCACTGACAACAACGCTCTGAAATCCTACCAACGCGAATAGTTGTTATCGAATTTGTTAATATTTTTCCAAAACCAAACAAATATCGAAAAAATTCCTTTCAAGACAATTTGTTGGAATTAAAATTTTTTCTGAAATTTTTTCTGAAATTTTTTCCGTTTTTTTTCTGAAATTTTTCTGAATTTTTTTCTGAAATTTTCTCAAATTTTCCAAAAAGTACCTGTAGGCTTTAATGTTACACACTGTTAGTTGTATAATAGTTAGTATCGTTCTCCAATTTTTTGTCGACAAATGCGGCAAATGCGGCAAATTGCTGATTTGCCCAATTTGCCGGAAGTGATTAGAAGGATGACAGAAACAATTGAAACTAAGCCTTTTTGCAATGCTTTACCAGTTTTATTTTGATATTTTCATAGAATTTTCTTACTTTTCAAAATAGACGTATTCATACTCGGCATTTCGTGTCCACTTTCTCCCCCCTTTTGTGGCAGTCCCCCCTTCCGCCCACCCTTTTGCCACCTTCTTCTCTCCTTTTGTAAAATTATCACTAAATTTTCATAAATTTTCAATTTTTAATAACATTTGCCCCCTTCCTCCCTCCTTTTGTTGGCAAAAACACTCGCTGCAGCGCGCAACTGCCTATATCCACTGCCGCTATTTGTCTCCCTTTGTCTCCCTTTGTCACCCTTTGTTACCCTTTGTCACTTTTTTTCATTTTTACCACCGTAAAACACGCAACGCACACGCTCCGCGTTCAATTCAATTTTTTACAGTTTTTTTTTCGAATTGAATGTTTTCAAATTTCAATTGAAAACTCAATTTTTCATCATTTTTTACGAAATTTTTTATGTTTTTTGTTATTAAAAATAAATTCATTTATTTTTTTCTAATTTTCAAGTGATTTCAGAGTACAGTGTGTCTATTCCGGGAGACAATAAAATCTAGGATGATCTCTTCGAATGTGGAGGACGACACAGGAGAACAGTATGTTTATAACCAAATATATTCAAATTCTAGACTATAAAATGCAAAAAAAAACATATTAGTTTAAAATCAATTTAGTAAAAATTTGTTCAAGAAATGTATCCAGAAAATATAATTTTAGCGCCAATTGTTTGTTTTTTTCAGGGAATTCACCCGAAACTGTCGCTACTTCAACAACTACAACATCGCTTCCAGAAGAGTTTAATGTAAGTTTAAACTAGATTGTTGACATTGAACATTTTCGATATTTCAGAAGCAAACTCCAATACTTCTCACTACAAATGGAACAATTTCGAGAAATACATGGGACAGTCACTGAAAAGCTTCGAAACTGGATACTCATCTCAAAATCAAGAACGGACACAATTTCAATAATGTAAATAATATATTTCATTTTTTGCCAATTTATTATTTTTGTTTTCTTCTTTTGTTTTTTTTAAAATAAATTATTGTTTTAAAATCGCTTTCAGTTAAAATCCATTTTCAGAATGAATAGAAAAACAAAAATCACCCCACTTTTGCCCCTCATTGCCGCCGATTTGCCCCCTTCCTCCCTCTTTTTTGCCCACCAGTTCTCGCAATTTTTCCCCCTCGGGCATTTTGGTGGTAGAAAGGTGGGGAAAAGGGGGGAGAAAGTGGACACGAAATGCCGAGTAGGATACTATTTTTCCGATTAAAACTGAATTTTCCAAAAAAAAAAGTTCAAAAACATAATTTGCCGTTTTTTTCCCGCAATTTCGGCAAATATGCAATTTGCCGGAAATTCGAATTCCGGTTATTTGCCAATTTGCCGGAAAAATCGTTTCCGCTCGCCCCTGGTTGAAGTGATTGCAAAATGGCGATAACGTTACTGCAGAGCCGAAATTCAAATGTATTTTTCATAAACTTAAATTTTCTTTAGATCGGTTGTAAATACCACTACTCTCTTACATACCATCTCCTATTATTCTTGGTACATTACTGCCACGCAATAACTTTTTTTTTTCCAAGAACCGTTTTTTTTGTCAAAGTCAGGTACACTCTGTCTGGTTGGACTATCGCTGGTCTCTAGTTTAAGAAACATTTGCGCCAAGAATCGAAATCCTGATGAAAATGACTCCTCTTTCCAGTGAACACTGTGTCACGAAATCGGGGCCTCCAGTATGTCGCCTATTGAACAAAATGGATTTTTCTCCTGCTTCACGTTAAGTAAACACCTCAAAAGATCAAATTTTGATTATCAGTTTACCAATAATTTCTTCTTGTGCTTCCTTATCATTTTTCGTTTTCACATTTCTCTATCCGGTGTTTCATCGTATTTGTAGGCATGTAGTTACATGTCAATTCCATCAACATGGTATCACTGATAAAGATACGCTCTTATAACGTGATTGTAACGGGCACAATTGTTGCATTTTCATTATTTCTAGCTTTTCCCAAATACTTAGTTTTCAGATGTTTCTGAAACTTTTTCTCTTGGCCACTCTCCTCGGAATAGCCATTGCTGCTTGTCCGGACAGTAATGACAAGGAAATCAGAGGATTCTGTTTCAAGTTTGTGGTTCAAAAGATGACATACAATGATGCTCGTAATTGGTGCCACTACCAAAATCCTGTCGGTCCTTCCTATTTGGCTGTTGTAGGAAATAAGGAGACTAACAATAATTTGGCAGGTGAATATTAGGACTTATGTTTGGATCACATCCAGAACTGGGATGATGTATGTATATCAAAATTTTCCATTCTAATTTTCCATATTTCCAGTCTACGCTCGTTCTGCATTCGGCGCTTCTGCTGAATACTTCTGGATTGGCCTCAGTAGAAATGGATCTTCTGGATCCTTGTCCTGGGATAACGGATTCCCAGTGATTTACACCAATTTCGGAAGTCACGTTGGGAACAACTATTTCACCGAGAAAATTTCCAATACAAAATGGGATACACCAGGAGATAACGAGAAGAATTACTTTGTGTGTAGCTACGATCCAACTGTACAACCAGTGACACCGAAAGCTACAACCCCTACAACTACCACAGCAGGTAAATTGAATTGAGCTCAAGCTTGAGGCAAAACGATTGATCCCAAAGTATTTTTAAGCCAATGTCAACTGCCAACTTGGAGGTCAGCAAACAGTTCTTTTCGCCTATTCAAACGACTTAGCGCCAAGTGTAGTGCTGAACACATTCAGCAATTCCTATCTGAATGAGCAACTTGTAACAATTGCAATTTCGAGATTCGATACACGTCAGCCACAAAGTATAATGTACTTCAGTGATTACATGTAAGTCATTTCTGTAGCAAACCATATGGAAAAATGGTGATATGCAATTTCAGCCAAGCTTACACATACGTTTCCTCTCATCTTCCCGATTCTACTTTGGGATTCGGGGATAGTACGACAGGAAGTAATGTGCTGGATGTTATTAATGTAAGTAAGAACACAATTTGCGTTTATGTACAAGGTGGTCCATAATTATGGCGGTCACTTTACGCCATTGTAACTTTTTTTCAGGAAAGAAAACTTTATAAATATAAGTATGCATGCATTATTTACTTGGTATTAAATTCAGCAAAATATCTCAACTGAAATCTTGAGGTTGTATGGTTTTTGTGCATTATTACACGTACAGTGCGCGTCAATGCTATAGGACCCCCCCCCCCCTCGATTTTTGCAGTATTGAACAACTGAAAAATTTCTTCAAAAAGTTATTGTTATATTCGGATTCAGCATGTAAAAAAACCCCAGTTCCTATGTTTTCATCCATTTCTTACAAAAATTAAAAAAATTTTGTAATAAATGGATGAAAACATAGGAACTGGGGTTTTTTTAAATGTTGAATCCGAATATAACAATAACTTTTTGAAGAAATTTTTCAGTTGTTCAATACTGCAAAAATCGAGGGGGGTCCTATAGCATTGACGCGCACTGTATAAGTGGCATTCAATATAAAGTTCAGGTTACCAAATTTCAGTTTGCTGATTTTATGATTTGATTATTTGTACTGAAGAGATGTGCCTGGCGCTCAAAGGGAGCTCGCGACAAAATAAAAAGCGAGCCCAGACCGCTCCCCAGGGTATTTTATTCAGTAATTTCCAGAACTTTTACAACGACATCTCCTCTTGTGGATCGGTTGTGATGGTTTTGTCGAAACGTTATCCTAATACCATGGATATATCAAGCACTGTGGCAAAAGTTCGCCAATACCATGGAATGGTCAACTTCCTAGCTTCCAATGCGCCATCCGGTGGCACACAGTCTCGAGTGCTCTTTGATCTTTCTTCACGAACAAATGGAATTTACAGTATTGAGGAAGACGCTACTTTCTTACATGTAAGATTAAGTTCAATCTGGATAAACTGAAATGAAAATAATTTGCAGTTCATCGGATGGATGCCCCTACGCGAGAGATACCCGATTTATGCTGTCAATGTAAAAGTCTCAGGACATGGGTCTCAAGTGCTTCCTCCAATGTCCGTGCCACGAGATGTTACTTACCTAATAATGGTTTCTCTTCAAAGTCATTGTATGACTGGCTACGTTTAACTTCAAAACTTTTTTTTCAATTTCCAGTGCCGATCAGCAATGTTCAATCTGCAAAGCTTAACTGGTTTAACCCACCTTTTCCGCAAGGCGCTTTATCAATGCAACCATCGGAATGGGCATATGTAACATTTTAGCTTCATGCAAACTCTTTTTCATAGCTTCAAAACAATTTCAGACAAATAGTAATTCCGGCGGAAATCGTAGGATAATTGACCCGGCCGTCTATAACATGACCATTGACTATATCTACACGAACACCGATGTCGAAACTATGCAAATCCGCTTCTACAGTTCCTTGTGAGCACTTGATATAAAGAATATAGTTAAGAAAATTCATTTTCAGCTATACGAACTCTTGGATCCCGTATTCAAATTGAGATGTTCAATGCAAAGAGTCGTTTGCGTGATAATTTGAATAATATTATTTACTTTTTTTTATTAATAAAACTTTAACATTTTGTGCGTTTCTCTTTTTTTCTCCAACTTCCAACGTGCGTTTCTTTCAACGTTTTTTTTTTAAATTGGCATCCAACGTTGATTAAGGAATGTGCATACTAGGGCTCCCAGCTGAGTGAGGCGCGAAATGCGGGCCTCACGCCGGCCTCACGCCGGCCGGCCTCGCGCCGACGCCGCACGCCGCTGTGTGTGGGAAATGAAGTGCGAGAGGTTGTTATTTGAAGCGGCCGACACGTTCGGGGTTCCGCAGCTTAGCGTGAAATGAGTAGCTTGGTGTGTGTGCAACGTAGTGTGGAGTGGTGGTTGTTCGGAAGCGGCCGACACGTTCGCGGTTACGCACCTCACTATACATGCGGCGTGGATGACGCCGTGAGGCCGGCGCGGCGACAGCTGAGGCCGGCGGAGGCGCCTTTGCGGCGACCTCATGGGAGCCCTAGTGCATACTGCATTGTTCAGAAGTGAATAATTTGATTTTTGTTTGGAACGGAATTATACTTTTTTGATCCGCTATTCATCAACTGATCTAGAAGAACCCCATATTTTTTCACACAAATGCGCGGCCGACATTGATCCAGGTATACCTGTTCATTGGTTCGAGTGGCGCTTTTCTGTTGTTAGCCTGTTCAACCCATTTACCAGTCCTAGATAAAGGTCTGTAATGACTTAATGGAATCATTGAGCCCACGGACTAAATTGCGAATGTCCACTGTCACGCTAGTTTATCAACTTATCTAGAAATATCCTTTACTTTGCACATAAAAGCGCGGTCGACATCCATATGGGCCTTTGATTACTGATACTGATAACGACTACGGACTACGGGCTACGGACCATGGATGTGTTGCAAACGGTAAATGACAAAAGCCGGTTTACTTTATTGAATTTTTGATCTGTGGTTGTGACAATGAGCTTCTTATTTCTCATCATTTCCGTTTAAAACTACATCACTTTACATAAAGACAACAGACTTCATCACTTCTGATAAAAATTCGATAATAAACATTTTTGTAATCATTGATAACGATCCTACATATAAACACAACTTTCCCGAAAAAATAAGGTTTCCAGATGCTGCTTAAAAGTTTGCTGTTGACAACACTTATTGGGTTAGTTAGTGTTGTTTGTCCGGACAGGAATGACCTGGAAGTTAAAGGACTATGTTTCACATTTGTGGCTCAACAGATGACATACAATGACGCTCGTGATTGGTGTCACTACAAGAATCCACTCGGCTCTTCCTTCTTGACATATGTTCCTGATTCCGTCACAAGTAATAATTTGGCATGTGAGTAAATGCAGACTAACGTTAAATGTGCAATCACCTTTTCCTGGCCAAGTTTGCCCAATAGAAAGCGGTAAAAACCCCCATGTCCTCCAATTTCAGCTCATGCTCGTATTGCATTCGGTCCGGCTGCCAAAAATTTCTGGATAGGTCTCAGTAAAAACACCTCTTCTGGCTCCTTATCTTGGGATAACGGGCTTCCTGTCGTTTATACTAACTTTGGGAAAAATATTGGAAAATCCTATTTTAGCGAGCAGGTCTCCAATGCAAAATGGAACACTTTGGGGGATAATGATACAAATTTCTTTGTGTGTAGTTATGATTCAGCTGGTAATCCAAGTACTACGCCAGGTAAGATGACATGTATGATGTTGGAACTCAAACTTATACTTCCAGCAACTACCAACTGCCAGCCTGGTGGTCAGCAAACTGTTCTATTCGCTTCTCCACCATTTTCTGCCGCTTTTTGATTACTTATATATAAGAAGGGATGTTTATAGTTTGTAGCCTATGTAGTTTTTGTAGTCTGTGACGTCACACTCAACTTCACAAAGAATTGTGGGCCGGGCCTTATTCCCTTCTTTGTGAAAATTTAGAAAATATTTTGGTGCGAAATAAAAATTTTTTGAGAAGTGTTTTTTGATTGTAATTTAAATGTTCGGAGAAACAATTTTTTGAGGGAAATTCAAATTTTTTGAGGAATTTATTTTTAATGAAAACTTAAATAATTAATTAAATTGGTACTTTTCCTTTTCTACCCCGCATTTTAAAAGAAAATTCAAACCATTGAATTATTCGAATTTAATTCTAACGTGAATGTATATATTAATACTATTTTCATTTTTAGGCTTAGAAAACAAAAGAACTAAGCCTTAAATTACAAAAAAAAGTTCACGTTTTTATCAAAGAAAATGTTCCTGAAAAAATGCGGGGTAGAAAAGGAAAAGTACCATTTAATGTTATGAGAAAGAATTTTTGGCGGGAAATTCAAATTTTCAAAGAAAATAATTTTGGCGGGAAATTGAAATTACAAAATTGTCTAACGTCTCAAAATAGAGGAGAACTTGTACCAGTTTGGCGCAAAAATTGCCAGGAATTTTATCTGGAATTTTTTTTCAGAATTTCTACGACAACGCTCAAGTGTCCCCGTGTGGATCAGTTGTCATGATTTTGTCGAAACGTTACCCCAACACTTCGGATATATCGAACATCGTCGCGAAAGTTCGAAAATTCCACGGAATAATCAACTGACTCAACATGACCGTATACCCCATTGTCAATTACTGGATAGACTTATTAGTTTAAAACTCAACAAAAATCTTATCAGCTGGATAATTGCCTTTCTAACGAATCGAGTCTTTCAAGTTAAAGTAGGAGACTCATTGTCTAGCTTCAAGAAAGCAGATTGTGGAGTCCCGCAAGGGGCTGTGTTATCACCATTACTTTTTGGTATATTTGTAAATGAAATTCCTAACATATTGCCGCCCGCTATCAAATGCAAACAGTTTGCAGATGATTTGAAACTTTACACAGCTATACCAAGTAACTCAAACAACAACGTTCACTTACAAAAAGCCATTGAAACAATTGTAGAGTGGTCTAAAGCAACAAAATTAGCATTAAACAACGATAAAACGGTATGCATATCTCTGGGAAGAAATACTACAGAGTTCCAATATACCATAGAAAATAGTTTAATTACTCGGAGTACTAATGTCAGAGATTTAGGATTTCAAATTGAACCAAACCTCAGCTTTTCGATGCATTGGAAAAAATCAGTAATGAAATCTAAGTTTATGATCCACCAAATATTTTCGAACTATTGTAGTAAGAACACAAGGCTTCATACATTACTTTACAAAACTTTTGTGAGACCAATACTTGAATATGGTACCGAAGTAAGTAGTCCTTTGAAAAAACAAGATATTAAAATAATTGAATCCGTACAGAACTCGTTCACTAGAAAACTATACAGCAGGCAAAAGGGAAAGTACATCAAAACAGATGACCCCGACTATAAGAGCGCTATGCAACGTAATGAACTATTCAACTTATCAACTTTAGAGGCTCGGCGTAAAGCTATTGATAAAGTTTTCTTGTCGAAAATGCTAGTGAACAAAGTTGATATTGACTCTGACCAATTTTTCAAAATAGACAAAAGTAGTAAAACTCGAACCAAAACCAAGTTCATCTGGGGGAAGTGCAAAACCAAACTACGAAGGCACTTTTTCACAAATAGAGTATTAAGTTCTATAAAAAATTAGCACAATGAATCTTATTTTGGCACCTCATGTCCTATGCATGTTTAATACTTTTATGTCCACTACTTTCCCGATACCCATTATTCATCTCCCTGACACCCGCACATTAATGTACCAATTAATCAACTTTTCAGATGATAATTCATGTTTTGTATGTCTATTATGTATATTTGTGATTATTATCAATCTCGCTATGTTGTGTGTACTTTAACTTATTTATGTCCTTATACTATTCACTTTTGATCACGATTTCAATCGTAATAAATACAATACAATACAATACAATACTTCCTTGCTTCTAATGCATCATCTGGTGGTTCCCAACCGACGGTGCTCTATGATCTTTCGTCACGAACAAATGGACTATACGCTATTGAACGTGATTCAACATTTTCGCATGTAAAATTCAATGAACAAAATTGCTCGGCATTTCGCTACTCCTGGCGCGCGGACGGAGCGCGCTAGTAATAATGTCTCGAACGCCCGGGCGCACTCTCTGCGCGCGCCCTGCGCATTTCATACAAATTTGGTCACCGCACGTTCCCCGTCCCTTCATTTTTTCATCAAATACATTGCCAACTTGAAGTACTGCTCTATATAAATTTAATTTTATGAAAGTCAAATAAAACAACTTTCTATAAAAATCTTGAAAAAAAATCAATTTTCGTCTAGTGCGCATACTGTGCGCACTTCGAGCGCGCCATTTGCGCTTCTGGTGAGCGCGCCAGGCGCATTCCCTTATTTTCGCGCGCCAGGCGCAAAACGTGCGCGCCCCAGGAGTAGCAAACTGCCGAGTGTTTTAAAAAAAGTAGATAATTTTAGTTCATCGAATGGATGCCACTACAGGAAAGATATCCCATACACGCTTCCAACCCGAGGGTATCTGGTACAGGGTCCCAAACACTTCCGTCGATGTCTGTTCCTTTCGAAAATGAATATTTATTAATGGTGGCACTTCAAAATCACGGTATTTCGTTTCTAAATTCAATAAAACCAAGTTGAGTTTCAATTTTCAGTGCCAGTAAGCAATGTTCAATCTGTGACGGTTTCATGGTATAATGATGCTTCCTATCGCTCTGGAAATTTTCTAATGCAACCTCCTGGTTGGACATATGTAAAGTTTTCTATTGTCTTTAACTCAAACCTCAATTAATTTCAGATCAGTAGTAATGATGACGGTACCCGTGAGCATCTTGAAGAGTACATCTATAATGTAACTATAGATTATGACTACACCAATAGTAATGTCGAAACTATGCAAGTCAGATTCTACAGTCCATTGTAAGTGTTTTGTTGCAATTCAATACATAATTTGAATTTTTTAGCCCTACCGACGATTGGCTACCGTATTCTGATTGAGCACTTCAAGGGTTGGATGATCATTATATTGTTAAAGAATAAAAAACTCAAATACAATTTTTTTAGTGTCACTATTGGCGTCTGAAATATTTGGTGTATTTCAGCAGCCATGAACTATGGTGTCAACTTGCTGTGAGCCCGTGGCTACGCCGACAGTATTAGACAATATTATTAGGCAGTACCAAGGCTGTGCGGCTGTCGGCTGTCGGCGTCAGCCGACAGCCGAGAAATTGGCCTCGTTTCGGCTGTCGGCGTCAGCCGACAGCCGAGTTATTGGTTTTTTCGGCTGTTTCGAAAAATTTTACAAAAAAAAATTCTCAATAACATTGTCCAAAATATGCTCCGATCAGAAGGTATTTCATATATTAAAGCTAAAAATAGTAGTTTTTGACCGTTTTTAAACGTATAATTGAAAAATTCTGCCTGCGAAAGGAAGAAAGCTGACAGCCGACAGCCGAGAAAAAAATTAGCACTCGGCTGTCGGCGTCAGCCGACAGCCGAATTTTTCCACCAGCCGCACAGCCTTGGGCAGTACTATTCGACATTATTATAATATTAGGTCTCCAAATAAGTTCCGGGTCACATGTAACCCTAGACACCCCGCTGATTTCTACTATTGGGAAACAAATTATAATGATGGAATCGACGACGGAACCCAAAACGCGTCGATAACAGGATTGCTCAAAAACGAGTCAGCAGTGACTTACAGGCAAAAGTCTGTGAAGCCGGGAGTCTGGAAGTTGTATTATCTTTTAAATACACCTAAAGATGTGAACCGACAAACTTTTGACAAGACGGCAACTATTGTTAAGCCAACAAACTATGGTCTCACTAGATATCATCAAGGAGGCGTGTACGTCTATGCACTAACTGGCTCCTACGATGATCCAACAGTCCACGAGCTTCAACTTGTACAGGATAACAGTGTGTCGATTCTACACGCAACGCGCCGTAAATCTACCCCAGATATGACCGAACCAAAATGACCTAGTTTGGCAAACTCTTACATATAAAAATATGTGGGAAGCCAGAACCGCGTTCCTATCGGCCTAAAAGAATACTCGCGTGGTTTCGACAGCGGCTTTGTGAAATTTCCTGTGAGATTTATCGTATAAGTGGTATAATTTACTTGGGCGGGAGCTGAGAGGCACGAAATGCGGGCCTCAAACCGACGCCGCGCGCAGCTGTGCTTGTGCAATGAAGTGCGAAAAGGTAGTTATTTGGAAGCAGCCGACACTTTTGGGGTTTCGCGCCGCATTCGGATACATGCGGCGTGGGTGACGCCTATGTTATGGAATATCAAACTATCCCACTCTGCTGGGTAAAAATCCACCTAACCTCTTATATTCCAGTCTGCCCCATCGATGAAAGCTCTTGTACAAGCTCTTTGGCTCTTGACCGTCGCTGGTGGAGACGCGATAATTGTCCTCATCACGATCCTCAACTTATTTTACAATATGGCTGTTCAATTCTTTGTCTATGCTGCTGCCATGTTTGTCGTTATTGCTATCTTCGCGCTACTCTCTATTTTCTACTACACTTATAATTGCTACACAACTGATGAAGATGATGAGAACGAAGGAATCGAAGACCACACTTCACAATATTCGATCGATCATAAAGGATTCCTTATTGACGAGGCAGATGGTTGCGATATACGGTTTTAAAATAATTTAAAATAAGAAAATATTTTTACAAGAGGTACTTGAACAACTAAACTTTCTGAAACATTTCAAAAAACATCGGGAACAATATCCAACAAAACATCAAAATTTCTTTTCATACACAATCATTAAAAAAAGCAGTACTCAATCTTCATGACTAGTCACAATTTTCTTCACACTCCGTAAACGGGGCCATTTTGCTGCAGAAATATCTCAGCTCGGTATGGCACTCAATGTCATCCAAAAATCCTGTATGTCCTTTGTATGACCACCACAGATCCCCAAAGGCAAAAGACAAGCATCGTTGACCAGTGCCTGATGGATTTGGAGAATGGAGATTGTTATTTTTCTTCCACCACTCTGAACGGAAATCCGTCGCCACGTTGTTCATCCATTCGAAGATTTTGTCACGTGTGCAAGGAGGTTTCCAGTCGTTATTTTCCAAGCATTCGGTCCTACGTTGCGCTCCAAGCCAGAACTGCTCGTTGTTCAAGTTAGCTCCGACAACATGATCTTAAAATTATGTTTTTTGAATTGATTATTCATACAACAAACTTACTTCCTAACTGTTCTGCTTCTTTCAGCGAATTGATACCAGCCAAGTTTGCTCCTTTCGCCTCGCATGCTGCGGCCGCGTCTGCAAACGTGAGTTTGTCTTTCGAGAGCCAATGCAGGGCCACTTGTCCATTGAGTCGACGGAAGTCGGTCCAACCCGGTGTAACTTTATACTTGTATTTCACAACTTTTCCCAATTTGCACCAAATCGGAAGTGACTGACTGTCGACCATCGGATGAAACTCTGGAGCCTGTCCTTTGAAGTGAGAGATGGATACGCTCATCATATTGTCACACGTAGGTTTGCCCTTGATCTTATTTTCTTCGACCACAAAGTTTGCCGTTTTCTTGCCACCTAGCACAACCTCATAGTGAGGATTACTTGGGGCTTGGCAATACCGGTTGGTTCTGTATCTCTCAACACTGTTCGAGACTAGTGGAGAACGCATAAGTGAATACGCCTGAAAATTGCAATAGAGGATACTATGGAAATAATCGGCAATACCTCTGGTTCAAGTTTAGCGAGCTGTTCCATGCTATCCGGGTCTGGGAAGAATTGCGACTCCTTCGAGTACATGTAAGGCTTCAACACTTTCTGAAATGAAAATCGAAGTTTTTGGCGACGCATCCTTTCTTTCTGCCCCGCTCGCTCCAGCCGAAGCCTATGCTTAAGCCAAAGCCTAATAGTAAGCCAATGCCAAAGAAAAGACCAAAGCCTGAGCATAGGCCCGAGCCAAAGCCTAAGCCTACGCCTACATTATGCATACCTTGCAAACATCCGATTGGTTACTACTTCTGGTGTATGAGGAAGCCGATCTAACAATAATCCCATCCTTGACCGGCACTGTTGGATAGTAGATTTCCGAATATCTACGGCCCATATAGTTAATCTCGGCGGGGGTGATTGCAGGCTTGTATTGGCAGAGAGCTTGCAACTCCACTTTTCCATTAATCTTGATCATCGCATTTTGTGGGACTGAGAAGTCAGGGTGTACATCGTAGAAGGACAGAGCAAGATTATCACCATCAACTTTGTCGGTCTTGATTACATACTCATCCCACGTTTCGGGGGCTCGAATCCAGAATTGTTGGAGTCTTGTGAAGTAGCCTGGAAACAAACATTTTAGTCCCTTAGGCTCTTGGCTCTTAGGCTCGCTGGCTAACTTACTTCTCCAAGGCGTCAAGATGTATCTGTGATGAATGCCGGCAATTTCTCCTTGAAAACTTGGCCCAGCTTGATCTTTACAGTATTGCTCAGCTTTTTCACGTGTGTAGCGATCATGGACCTCACTCATCTTGAAGCAATACCCGAACATTTGAATCCATCCGGCATTGCAAGTGAATGTAGCTTCAACGTCGCAGATAATCACCGGAATACTGTCTTGTGATTTATCAATCTTTGCTTCTCTAAGCCGCCACGGAGCTTTGATGTTACAGAAGTCACGAGCAGCATCCATATCAGTTGCCACCGCTTGGAACGTCATGAGGCAGATATCACCGGTGTTTGACTGGAAATTCGAGAAATTTCTCAATGATTTCTGAAGGATTTTAAAACTCACATCATTTCCTGCTCTTTGTGTATAGTCTCCTCCAGATTGTTTGCAAGCTTTTTCGAATCCCTCATCAGAATTGAGCAAGAGCCCCCAAGAAGTTGTGAAGAAGGCCGAGACAATGAAACCGAGCCAAACAGAGACTACTTTCGTTGTCATATTGATTGAATCTCGTACTGATTGAATTCGTATGCAAAGAATCGTGTTTTTATAGCGGGGGGCGGGGCGGGTCACGGATTTCTTTTTTGAACTTTAAGTTTTGTTTTTCACGGGGCTTTTTCTTTGTTTCTCTTTGTTTTGAATATTTATTTCGCAGAGTTCTAGAACTTCACGCAAAAATTCTCAAAAAATTTAAATTTCCGCCAATTTTTCATAGAAAACTTTGAATGCCCGCCAGATTTTTTTCATGGAAATTTGATTTTCCCGCCAGATTTTTTCTTTGCCCAAAAACGCTTTGATAACGATCCATAAACGCTCCGAAAATGCTTGATAAACGCTCTAAAACGCTCTAAAACGTTCCAGAAATGCTCTAAAAACGCTCTAAAAACGCTATAAAAACGCTATAAAAACGCTCAAAAAACGCTCGTAAAAACGCTTTAAAACGCTCTAAAAACGTTTCAGAAACTCTCTAAAACGCTCTAATATGCTATAAAAACGCTCCAAAAGCGCTCCAAAAACAGGACGTTTTTCGTCCTGCCCCCGAAGACGAAGACAAAGCGTTGTAGGTTGTAGGTTATAGGCATGTTATAGGCATGTTATAACAGGATAGCACAACATAACGGAAAACGTCATTTAATCTTCTGATACAACTGAAAAACTTCATTTGCTGACAATTTACTTTATATCATCGTCATATGTTTCAAAATCATTCTTTTCAGTGCGTGTAGGCATGGTTTGATACCTACACTCAATCAAAACTAATGAAATATAAATGCGTAGTCTACTGATAAGGATACCCGTATATAACGATCTTGTTGCACACACTCTTTGGTAGAAAGATGGTCCTCAAATTACTAATCTTGACAAAACTTGTTGGGTTATCCAGTTCCGCCTGTCCTAGCAGTAAGGATCAGGAAATCAAAGGATTATGCTTCACATTTATGCCATACCAACTGACATATAATGCGTCCCGAAATTATTGCCATCATAATAACCCTGTCGGTTTTTCCAATTTGGCATATGTGCCCGATAAGGAAACAAGCAACTATTTGGCAGGTAAGTATCCTTTTTTTTTGGGTAACATTTTGGTTTGGTGGTTTCAGTTTACGCCCACTCAGCATTTGGCTCGGCTGCTGAAAACTTTTGGATTGGGCTGAGTCGAGATCCTGTTTCTAAATCCTTATCTTGGGATAACGGTTTTCCAGTCACTTATACTAACTTTGGAAGCCATGTTGGAAAAAATTACTTCTCTGAGAAAATCTCCAATGCAAAGTGGGATACACTGGGAGATAACGATAAGAGTTATTTTGTGTGCAGTTATGATCCAGCTGTTAAATCAACGACGCAAAGTGTTACTAAAACTACTACAACGCCCGGTAAGTAAGGCTAACCTTACGGACTTTCAAAGTCCGGAATTGTTTGAGACTACTATCTCTAGCCTAAAACCGTTTGTTTCAGATTCCAGCAACTGCCAAGTCGGGGGTCCACAAACGGTTCTTTTCGCCTACTCCAACGACTTGAATCCATTCATCGTGATGGATACACTGCAACGTTCGTCTCTTGATTCTCAAAACGTAAGTTTTGCGATTTCGAGATTTGATTTACCACAGCCTGAAGACATTGCTTATTTCACTACTTATAAGTAAGTGTCTATTGCAGTACATAATACAGACTTACTATTTCAGTCAAGCGATGTCATACGTTTCTTTGCATAAGCCAAATGTTTCATTAGGATTTAATGATACTACGAGAGGGAGCAATGTGTTGGATGTGATTGATGTGAGTTGATTGATATTAGGTCGGCAAATAATTATTGACCTATTTTGCCATTTTACGATTTTTTGTAGATTTTATATATGTGACTTATAGTTGGCAGTGAGTATATGAAATCATATAAATTTCAGCTACTTTGGTCATCTGCGTAGTATTAAGATTTGAAAAAATCGAAAAATTTTTGAAAATTTTTTTTCGTGATTTTTTGAGTTAGCCGTTAGAATTTTGATGTTAATATCTAAATCAATTAAGTTTTGTTTGTTTAGTGCAAAAAATGAATCCCAACTCAATTGAGCCATTTCAAAAAAATTTATAGTGAAGTCAAAAAGCGAACCACACAAAAAATACCATATTTTTCAGTTTTGGTTAATTCTTAAAAGTATTCATGATAATTTGTATGAAATGATTACCTTTATTCATTTTATCAAATATCGAGTTTTTTTACATTTCCTGTTGATTTAGAAATTTTTCAAAATCCAATTTGTTCTTGAAATATGGTATTTGGATAACCTGTAGACCCTGTTTCTGGCCTTTTTTCGATTCAAAAATGTTTAAAATGTTTCAGTTGAACATTTCTGTTTCATAATTACTGTATTTCTTCATCACTTGACTTTTTGAGCGAATAAAAAACGCTTACCATTTTTCAAAGAAAGTCATCCGACAGTTGGAAGTGAAATTCATTTTTGAAAACGTCAAACAATGGAGAAATACAGTAATAATAAAACAAAAATGCTCAATTGAAACATTTTAAACATTTTTGAATCCAAAAAAAGGCCAGAAACAGGGTCTACAGGTTATCCAAATACCAAATAACCTCATAAAGTAAGGACCTGTCAAGTTTAAATACCCATTACCACATACATTTTGCAAATCACAACATTAAGATGTTCTACAACAACACTCAAACCCCTTGTGGATCTTTCGTTATCGTTTTGTCAAAGCGATACCCCAATACTCTGGACATATCAAACATTGTCGCTAAAGTTCGACAACGTCATGGAATGGTCAACTTTCTTGCTTCCAATACACCATCCGGTGGAACACAGTCGCGGGTGTTATATGATCTTTCTTCACAAACTAATGGAGTATACGCTATTACTCGTGATACATCTTTCTCTTCGGTAAACTATATTGCAAAGTGAGCTTTTTTTCTTAATAGCCGAATGATTTCAGACCATTGACTATATTCCAACACGCGAAAGATATCCGATATACGCTGTCACCCCAAGAGTGTCAGGCGAGGGATCTCAAATACTTCCTCCAATGACCGTGCTAGTCCATGCTAGCTATTTGCTGTCGTTATCAATTCAAAGTCATGGTACGCACTACGTGATGTCTAGATATGTTTTCTTTCGTTCTGGTACAGAAGTTCAAAACAATATTCTCCACATTTTCAGTTCCAACTAATAATGTCAAAGATGTTGAGTTGTACTGGCGTAATCCATCATCTACCAACACGGGCTATTTTGGAATGCCAGTCGCGAGCTGGGGATTTGTAATATTTCAGTTTTTGCCAGTGCATTAAAGTTTAGAAAGATTTCAGTTTGATTTCAATAGCGATGGTACACATGCCAATCTTGCCGCGGACGTTTATAACATCACCATCAATTATGACTACACGAATAGTGATGTCGAAGTTGTGCAAGTTCGATTCTACAGCTCATCGTAAGCATTATGGGGTTACTCATGTGATAACGAAAAATGCAAACATGTGTTTTTATACATTTTTTCACTATTCATGTGTGTAGAACCATGTAAAAGAAGCATCCGCATTTATCGACATTTTTCTACATTTTTCTAAAGAGAAATGTTTTTCACCCACAAAATCCAAAAAAAAGCGGATGAAAGCGCCCGTGAATTTTTGCCCAAACTCCATTTATCTAACAAACAAAAAATAATTAACGAAAAAATAACAAAAAAAAACCAATTCAGGAAAGTATTTCAACTTTTTCTATTGGTTTTTTGGTACATTTATTTTTCTACGCCGCATTTTTCTGAATCATCTTCTTTGATAAAAACGTAAACTTTTTTTCTGTATTTTAGGCTTTTGTTTTCTAAGAGAGACGACAGCAGAGCGGGTAACCCGTGAAAACGTCCACAAAACGGGTGAAAACATCCCTGATTGTAAATCATAATTTTCAGCCCAACAAACTATTGGATGCCGTATTCTGATTAAGTACAGTGATGTTTTAATTTATTGTTAATAAAATATTTTTATATTTTTTCTCTCAATCTCCGACATAACAAACCTAACTAGGGAACCGTCAGAAGGTGCCCATTGGACTTGCATATGAGATCTATGTCATTCGATTGATAAATTGCTAACCTCGATCAAAGTCGGCTGCGCATTTACCATAAGGTCCTCCTTATATCGATATTGATTCTTAACAATCACTAAAAATTACAACAAATAGAACAATTGAAAAAGCAGCAAGCAAGTCTGATCTGAAACTCTTTTTCAAAACTATTGTTGATATGATCTCTGCACAATGGACACCATTATCATTACTCATTACATCATTACTTTCACATTATACTCTACACATCCTGCCACTAAATTCAAACTTTTGATCATTTCTCAATAATGATTTTTCCACGCTTATCATTCTCCATTTCAACATAACTCTTTCCAGTGCTTGAATATGTCCGTAAACATATTTTAATACCCTTATCTTTGTGGAAAGTCACATATTCAAAATATGTCATTTATAAAATTGCAGTATGTTACAATTTAACATTTCATTTGCCTCAGCATAATTGTTCTTTCCAGATGTTACTCAAACTTTTATATCTTGCAATACTTGTTGGCATAGTCTATGCTATTTGCCCGGACAGTAATGACCAGGAAATCAACAAACTGTGCTTCAAATTTGTGGCTCAAAAGATGACATACAATGATGCTCGTAATTGGTGTCATCACCAGAATCCAGTTGGTCCTTCCTATTTGGCGTATGTTCCGAAAAAGGATACAAGCAGTTACTTGGCATGTGAGTAACCAACCCTTCCCAATATTTTTTGAATCATTATTAATTTTCAGTCTACGCTCGTTCTGCATTCGGCGTAGACGCTCAACAATTTTGGATTGGTCTATTTAGGAATGTTTCTTCTGGCATGTTATCATGGGATAACGGACTGCCCGTTGGCTATACTAACTTTGGTAGCCACGTTGGAGAAAACTATTTTTATGAGAAAATCTCAAATACGAAATGGGATACTCTGGGAGATAATGATGTGAATTATTTTGTGTGTAGTTATGATCCAATGGTTAAACCATCGACAATGATGACAAGTACAATGAAAAGCACAACGACCACCGAATTGGGTAAGTGGGAATGAATTCGTGATATTCATGAACTGGAAGTTTCAGTAAATCCTTCTTGCCAACATGATGATAAGAAAATTGTTTTCTTTGCTTACTCAAATGATCTGGATCCAACTGTTCTGTTGAACGCATTGCGTGATAACTATTTGTATTATAGCAACGTCAGTTTTGCGGTTGCGAGATTCGATGCTCTTGAGCCATTCACTATTTCGTACTTTAGTGTATATCAGTGATTGTTTCTTGTAGTAGACTAGAACATGTATAAAATAACATTTTAGGCAAGTTGTCTCCTACGTTTCCTCTCATCTACCCAATTCTACATTGGCATTCGGGGATAGTACAACAGGAAGTAATGTGTTGGATGTTATTAATGTGAGTATGCACACTAATCCTACATAACGTGTATCGCACAGTACCTCGAAAAAAATTTTCTCAGAAAATTTGAATTTTCCGGCAAATTTTGTCGTAGGGCGAGATGGATGCCACTAGAAGAAAAATATCCAATCTACGCAGTCAACGCAAGAGTTTCTGGAAATGGGTCTCAAGTGCTTCCTCCAATGTCCGTGCCACGAATGGATGATTTCTTGATGGTGATCACACTTCAAAGCCATGGTAGGCCTGCATATGTTTCTATTAGGGGAACCCGGCAAATTTGTTGAATGTGCCTTTTGCTGAGCTCGGCAAAATTCAAAATTTGCCGCTCACCCCTGGTATCTACAACGTTAATTTATCACGTTTTCAGTGCCGCTTAGCAATTTCCAATCTGCAAACCTTAGATGGTATAACAGCCAATCTTCCGACTCGAGCAGTTTTCCAGTGTACCCACCCTTGGGTTATGTAAGGATTTGGCTGAACTTTTCTATTAATTAAAAAAATAAATTCAGACCAATAGTAATACCGATGGTATCAGAAAAATTCTACATGCACTTGTCTATAATATGACCATTGATTATGCCTACACCAATAGCAATGTCGAAACTATGCAGATTAGGGTGTTCAGCCAATCGTAAGATATTTTTCTTTTTGATATTTTTGCGTTTTCTGGCTAAATTCGTCAGTTTTTCTCCATTTTCTCTCCTATATTTGATTTGAAGCATTGTTTGTCAATTATGTAACCACTTTTCCGTGAAAAAAACTTGAAACCCCTGAGGAAATCGCCAGAAATGTCAAAATTGGCCTAAAATCCGCAATTTAATATTTATTATTAATTTTTTTTTCAAAATAACTATTTTAAATAATTGACAAACAATATTTCAAATCAAATATAAAAGAAAAATCGAGAAAAACTGACGAATTTAGCCAGAAAACGCAAAAATATCAAAAATGACGTCACTCATTTGCGCGGTAATTCAAATTTCGTCAGCCGTTTCTTTGATTTTCTCAAAATTGAAAAAATCATAAAAATTTTAGAAAATTTTTTAAAATTTTTTTTACAGTTATATTCGGTTATTAGGGTCCATTTTCTGTCATTTAAAGAAAAAAAATTTAGACTCTACTCCACTTTTGATAAAATAATTTAATTTTTAGTGCTACCAACTACTGGCTGCCGTATTCGGATTGAGTGTGCTGCTTTTGAATTATGTAGATTGTGATCTGAGGATGGCAAGAACAGTTTTTGCATCTGTATTGCTTTCTTTGGATTTTCAGATGTCTCAACTAGGGTTAGCCAGACGGACAAACTCGGACTTTGTAAGTGTGATTTGTTTCTATTAACTCAATGTTATACTTTTATAATGTGTCTTTTGATTAAAGGTGGGGTACCGAAACTTGAGACTTTGCTTTTTTAGACCCAAAATGGTCCAAAACTACCGAATTTCGTAATGAGACGTTCTGAAAATTTTTCAAAAAAAAGTTATGGTCTTTCAAAGTTTTGGAAAAAACGGTCTATTTTTAGCTAAAATCTCAAATTTTGGCAACTTATCGGTGTCGCAGTGATTGGAACTCGATTTTTATTTGATTATCATCCTTTAAAGTTTTGAGAGGCCATAACTTTTTTTTGAAAAATTTTCAGAACGTCTCATTACGAAATTCGGTAGTTTTGGACCATTTTGGGTCTAAAAACGCAAAGTCTCAAATTTCGGTACCCCACCTTTAAACAAAATCCGGACTTCCTCGGCAACTTCTCTGCCAACTTTAGCAACTTTAACAAATTTCCAAGCGCAACAGTTGCAAAAGTTGAATAAAGTTGGTATTAAAAATTTTTCATCTTCTATTTGCACATCACCTTTTCCACTTCTTATCACAATGTCACCGATAACAAATGCCCATAAAAGGAAATTTTTTACAGTCCGACTTCCAGCATTATTTTCTCCACAAAATCATATTTTTCGATGTATGTCAAACTTTTTTTCTTGGCAACACTTTCTGTGTTATCTAGTGCCGTTTGCCCAGACAGTAACGACCAGGAAATCAAAGGACTATGCTTCAAATTTGTAGCTCAGCAAGTCACATTTAATGATGCTCGTGATTGGTGTTTTAACTACAACCGAGCTGCTTCATCATATTTGGCATACGTCCCTAATCAGGAAACGAGCAATTTTTTGGCATGTGAGTATCAAGAAAATTTGTAGCAATTCCATTAGGGTTTCCTGGGAGGCAGAGCCTGACACCTGCCTCCAATTGAAACATTTTTCTCGTTAAAGCTTTGTATAAAATGTATTTTTCAGTCTACGCCCGTTCAGCTTTTGGTGCGGATGCTGAAAACTTTTGGATCGGGCTCACTAGAGATGGTTCTTCTGGCTACTATAGATGGGATAACGGATCTCCAGTTCTATACACGAACTTCGGTGATAACATAGGAAACACGTTTTTCACTGAGAGCATCTCCAATACAAAATGGTATACACTGGGGGATTTCGATAAGAACTACTTTTTGTGCAGTTATGATCCACCTGGCAATTCAACGACAAAATCTGGAATAACGACACATTGAACAACTAGTGGCACTAGATCACGGAGCTCATAGGCCGCCATTTCTTTTCAATTGCTGAAAAATGAATATAAAAATTGTTCGATTATTTTCAACGCCTTGGTTTTTGCTTGTCATTTTTCCAAAATCTTAGAACTTGAAACTATTGTCAAAATAAAAAAAACTGCGGTTTTTGCGCTGTATCTTCGCATTTTCTTGTCTTCCGTTTCCGTCATCGTGGGATTAATGATTTTATTTACAGGAACACCGGCCAGAAGTCAATCACGCTATGGATCAGCCACTTTGTCACTTCATTCTACAGTCGTTTGATGGAACCATCCGTGCACTACGAGTTCAATTCCCATGCCTCCAAACTTCTAGGCTACAGCAATCTCGTGTGCGTTCGCGCGCGTGCTTTGCTGTTCTATATCCTCTTTTGCTTGTCTACCATTTACCTTCAATAAAACGGTTGTGTTCCTGTGAATTGTCTGCACGAAAATTTTTAAAAATCTACTTACTTTGGCTTTCGAGACAATTTTGAATATTTCAAAGAAATTTTTTTGAAACTACAGTTCATTGTATGTTGGGTTTCAACTTCCTGACAAGGATGGAGCAATTGAAAATGCACATTTGTTTGTAGTTTTCTCATATGTCAGTGAAATTTCCTTGAAAATTTAATTTATTTAATTTTATAAAAGATAGAAAAAAGCCAAAATGGAATAATTCACAAGACGTCAGCTATAAATTAATTTGTTTCAAGCAAAGTTGAAATTGAAATTGAAACTTGAAAACACACATGAAATTTTAAATTTTGAGTTCATTTTATTATTCATTAGTATGCAATCAATGATACTCTTAGATCGATTGTCAATAAGGAGTTTCCAAATAATGTTGCGACTTCCACTCCGTACCGCCACTGCCTCAAATTATTACTACACATTTTTTTTTGTAGAAACTCCTATGTGTTTCTGATAAAATGTTTTAATACCTTTTTGTTTATGAAAAATCACAAGTCATATGCATATGCAAGTATTAAAAATTGATAAGCCCACTTTTTGCGTACATCTTGCGTACTCGAGACCCCCACTTGCTGCATACATCGTGTTTCGAGTCGTACTACTTTTTTTCGAGTTTCCAGATGCTTCTTCCCAAATTTCTACTTTTAACAGCATTTCTTGAGTTTGCCAGTGCTATTTGTGCTGACAGTAATGATCAAGAAATCAAAGGATTTTGCTTCAAGTTTGTAACCCAACAGTTGACATTCACAGATGCTCGTACTTGGTGTCATTTGAAGAATCCTGTCGGTCCTTCTTATTTGGCTTATGTCCCTAGCCAGGACACATCAACTTACTTAGCATGTGAGTATACATTTCGATTAATACAAAGGGTCGACTATTACCATTTTTTTTTCAACCGGGATATTGCAGATTTTGGCTGTCGGCTGGTACAGCCAGCCGATACTTTTGAAATTTTTGAAAAAAGAGCAAATTTCTTCAAAACTCTCAAATTTCATTTACAATGTTACAAAGAATTATCGGCCGAAAGCCGACGAAATTTTATCAGTCGGCTGGCGCCGATCAAGTTAATTTATTTTAGTTTACGCTCGTTCTGCATTTGGCGCGGATGCTGAAGTCTTTTGGATTGGTCTCAGTAGAAACGCCTCGTCTGGATCCTTGTCTTGGGATAACGGGCTTCCAGTCGCTTATACCAATTTTGGCACAAACGTCGGAAAAAACTACTTCACTGAGAGCATCTCCAATACTAAATGGGATACACTGGGCGATGGTGATTTGAATTTCTTTGTCTGCAGTTATGCGCCTATTGTCAACTCAACGACAATGACAAGTATCACTGGTACCACAAAACGAATGACAACCACTACAATAGGTAATTAACTGAAACATTCTTCACTCCTAGACGTATCATTTTAGAAAAACTTAATTGCAAACCCGGTGATCACCAAATTATTTTGTTCGCTTATTCAAATGACTTGGCTCCAAGTGTTGTGACGGATGCATTGTATTATTCTTCACTTTCAAGCCAATCTGTTACTTACGCCGTTTCGAGATTTGATTTACGTCAGCCAGAAGATATCCAATACTTTAGTGACTACAGGTAAGTTTTGTTCCTAAAACGTTTCAAAGTTTTAAGTAACGACAGTGGGAATTTTGTTTAAATACACTCCAGTGATCCAAAATAGCCAAATATAACATTCAAAAAAGTTTTAAATTTTTCATAATTTCCAGTCAAAGTTTTGGCAAATTGCCGAATATTTTAAAATTATTTATTTATTTATTTCAATACGATTTTTGAATCGCGTCATTAGAAAAGAATACAAAAATCATTGTTTTACTGATTTTTGAAATTATCTGCAAGAAGTTCCGCTTTTTCTTGGTCTGTGCTGACTAATGCCCCCGATGCAGTTGTTAAACTAGATAGATGTATCTGTTTAGACTTGATGAGATTTTTTACATCATGAGTGAACTCAGAGTTCCCTCCGGATTTGAGCGCTTTCAATTTAAGGTTTCTTTGGTTTTTTGAAGCTTTTTCCTATATTTTCTAGATGTGCATACATTAAAAAGAAATGCTTCAATGTTGTTTGTTTTCGCAGCTGTGGTGTATAATTTAGCAGCAAATTCTTTGAGTAAGGTTAAGTATGGTGGGAGTGAACTTTTTTGTGTTAATTTTTTAGGCACTGAAACTTCAAACGCGTTTTTCATATTCGTCAGGAATATCCGAAACATCGTATCTATTGAGTTTGTAGGTGAGAATAACTCTAGCTCGCGTATATTTTAAATGCGCAAGCAAACAGGTCTATATTTGTGAAATCATGTTACTCTTTGTACTCACGTCGCAGTTCATTTAGTATTTCTAGAGAAAAATCAGCTTGCAATTACTGAATATCACATCTAAGATGTTGTGTGACCTTTTTGGGACTTTGACGTGCTGAACCAGGTCATGCGATCTGCAGAAATCGAGCAAAAGTGTTTCCAAACCCGGATATTCGGTTAAGATATTTATTCAGCAGAGAAATAGTGTCGGTATAAGTTACAGACCTCGGTATATGCAGGTGCAGACGGTATATTTTTATAAGTCTCAGCGGCATAACCTTGACATTCAAATCGATAGCTGGAATTTCGAATGATTTCTTTTTGATTCAGTTAAAACTAAATCGCAGGGAATGTATATTAGCATTTGAGGACATCCTAAGCAATGTCGCAAGTTCCGACCCCTACAATGTTTTAATACTAATAATTAAAACAAGTTTACAGTATAAAAAATGCAGGAAAAAACTATTTTTGGTTGACTTCCAAAATCATGAGTGGCATAAATTGTTTCTGTTTGACAAGAAACAAAAAGTTTTCAAAACATTTCTGAAAATGATATTTGGCCATTTTTCTGGCTGTTCACAATTTCTCCACTGGCACCACCTTGAAACAATACTTCAGTCTATTCTCTTCTTACGTTTCCTCTCATCTACCGGATTATACATTAGGATTCGAAGAAGCAACAACAGGAAGTAATGTGTTTGAAGTTATTAACGTAAGTATTCGGTTGAACAGGTAAAACAATAAATATATAATGTTGAAAGATTTAGAAATTTTACGACAACACCCAAGCCACGTGTGGTTCAAATCTTATAATTTTGTCGAAACGATACCCCAATACAGCAGATGTATCGAACATTGTGCTTAAAGTTCGAAAAAGTCAAGGAATGGTCAATTTTCTTGCGTCTCATGCTCCTTCTGGCGGTACAGTGTCTCAGGGGCTTTATGATCTGTGTTCTCTAACCAATGGAATCTACTCTATTGGACGCGATTCCTCTTTCTCAAATGTCATACTTACATACAACTTTTGTTTTAAAACAGTCATATTTTCAGATGATCGAATCAATGCCTATACGCTATAGATACGCAATATATGCTGACAATCCCAAAGTATCAGGACAAGGATCTCAAACACTCGCTTCAATGTCCGTACCAGCCGATGGTACTTATTATTTGTCAATGATGCTTCAAAACCATAGTACGTGATAGATTCAGAATGCTCAAAAACTTGGGTGCGGCAAAGTGTACTCAAGCATCTGAAAAATTGTTGCAACTTATTTCAGTTCGAAATTCAATTAGAAGCGATGATTCGCTAAAAAAGTATAATTTACACAGATTTTAAACCGTGCAGAACATCTCAATATATGTTTTTTCCTGGCGAAAAAATAACTTCCTGTTCTGAAAATACAGATTTACTCTTGAAACGTTCTTACTACATATGTATCACTTCATTTAGTACATGTACATACTTTTTCAGCTCCGGTCAACACTACTCAATCTGTACTCCTACACTGGTATAGTCCATATTCTAGATACTCGAGCACAGCGAGTGTGCACGGGTTATCTGTAAGATTTCAACATCCAGCAAAATGTTTTGTAGTAAAAATTGCAGTTTGAAACTAATAATAATGGCGCAAATTCGGAAATACTTGATGCGGCAATATACAATGTGACATTGGACTTTGTTTATTTCACTAGTGAAACTATGCAAATCAGATTTTACGGAACGTAAGTCATTTTGCAAATCGTGTTCGATCAAACAGAATTATATTTTCAGCTCTACTGATCATTGGTTGCCGTACGCTGATTGATAACTATTAACTTCTACCACTTACCTCCAATAAAACTACTGTGTTTTCTTGTCGAATTCAAATTTCCAAAACTCAACTTACTTCGGCTTTCGAGAAAATGTTGGATATTTCCTAGATTTATGTATACATTCATTTAAGATTTTGTTGAAATTGTTGTGCTTGGGTTTCCGAATTTCCTGATAAGCTATTAAAACTTTTTTGGGGCGAGTCACTGAAATCACTGAACACTCGTCGCATTTGCTTCACATTATTCACTTTTTCATATGTTTCCCAAAATATCTATCCTGAGATCCCTAGTCCGGATATCTCGTTCCGCTTGTTCTGATAGTAAGGACAATGAGATTCAAGGGCAATCTAAAAAAGTAGTTTGTATGTCTGAAAATTCAAATACGCAAAGAAGAAATACATTTAAGTGCAAAAAGTTTACCTATAGGTGTGTATACATAACACATGTATCGCTGACGTACATACATGTGTGGGAAAGTTCTATAGGACCCCCTCCTCATTTTTGACGTTTCACATATGGCAAAAAAATTTTTGAAAACTTTTACCGTAGATTGATTTCAAAAAACACAATAGTTCACAGAAAATTTTTGCTATACTAATTTTATTCCTTTTAAATACTTCGCATATATAAGATGGTTAAATCGCTTCTAGTCAGACGAACCAAGTGTTTTTGACAACTATGGCGGGAAAAATATGTTTGCATTTTTTTAATTTTTGCCATCTTTGTGTGCAGTAGAGAGATGGGACAACCTGACCCACGTGATGTGCAACATTGTGAAATGCATTTCAAAGTAGACACACAGTACCAAACATCGTTTTAACTTTTGATCGAGAGTACGTAATGAGTAATAATTTCCAACTGCTTATCACAGCTTGATTCAACGTCACGTTCTTGTGAACTTTTGTGTGTTCATATCATTTGCAGTTTTGATCAAATTTTTATATTGATCTTAGCTTTTTCTTATCGTGATTTGCTTAGAATTCATTATTTCCAAAGTTATACCTTATCTCGTGAAAAAAGAACGACATATGTGTACGTCACCGATGTATATATAATGTAGGTAAACTTTTTGCACGCATTTGAATTTCCAGATGCTTCCCAAACTACTTCTCTTCTCGATAATTTTTGAGTTAGCCAACGCCGCTTGTCTAGACGGTGACCGAGGAATCGCAGGACAATGCTTTACGTATGTGGCTCAACGGATGACGTAAGAGGATGCTCGGAATTGGTGTCATCACCAGAATCCAGTAGGTCCTTCCTACTTGGCATATCTTCCGAATTTTGAGACAAACAACTGCGTGGCATGTGAGTAACAATAGCTAACATTAGTCTGAAATATAAGGTTTTTTGATCATAAGACTAGAATTTCATCAAAATATATATTTTTGGGGAAAATTCAAATTGTTGAGATATTTACTTATTGAATAAAGGTGGAGTAAAGTCGAAATTTTTTTTTTGCTTTAAATGACAGAAAATGGACCCTAATAACCGAATATAACTGTAAAAAATTTTAAAAAATTTTATAAATTTTTTATGATTTTTTCAATTTTGAGAAAATCAAAGGAACGGCTGACGAAATTTGAATTACCGCGCAAATGAGTGACGTCATTTTTGATATTTTCGCGTTTTCTGGCTAAATTCGTCGATTTTTCTCGATTTTTTCTTTTATATTTGATTTGAAACATTGCTTGTCAATTATGTAACCACTTTTCCGTAAAAAAACTTGAAAACCCTAAAGAAATTGCCAGAAAACGCGAAAATATCAAAAATGACGTCACTCATTTGCGCGGTAATTCAAATTTCGTCAGTCGTTTCTCTGATTTTCTCAAAATTGAAAAAATCATAAAAAAAATTTAGAAATTTTTTCAAATTTTTTTACAGTTATATTCGGTTATTAGGGTCCATTTTCTCTCATTTAAAGCAAAAAAATTTTTGGACTCTACTCAACCTTTATGTAAGTATTATTAGTGTCGTATAACTTTTCCAACTTTCCAGTCGATGCCCATGATTCATTAGGCGATGCTGATTTTTTCTGGATTGGTCTAAGCAGAAATGCCTCAACTCGTGCTTTATCTTGGGATAACGGACTTCCAGTTGTCTACACCAACTTGGGGTATAAATTTGATAAAAGATATTTCACTGAGCGCATCTCCGACACAAGATGGGAAACTCTGGGCGATGAAGATAAGAATTGCTTTGTGTGCAGTTATGATCCGGCGATGGTGACAGCGACGACGATGAAAACGACAACTATCTCAGCAAGTAAGTAGTAGTGGCCGTATACTAACTGGTGGCCTAGCTTTCAGCACCGGATGGATGCCGACCTGATGATCAGCTGAACTTCATGTTTGCTTATTCGAACGACCTGGATCCGATGGTGGTGACAAAATCATTAGAGAACCTTAATCTTTTGCCTAAACCCACCAATTTTGCAATTTCGAGATTTGATTTACGCCAGCCAGAAGATTTTGGATATTTGAGGAATTTCAGGTGCTTCTTGTACTGAGCTGTTAGAAATTAGAAATTCTGTTTCAGCCAAGCAATTACATATGTTCATTCTCATCTACCAGATCCTTCATTAGGATATGGTGATACAACGACGGGAAGTGATGTGTTGGATGTTATTAATGTGAGTTTTCTAGGTAGGGCTTCCATGTAGGCGCCAAAACGTCTGCCGCCTACCCCTCGCCTCCTGTATAATCCAACTCATCCTACAGAATAATAATTTTCAGAAGTTCTACGACAACACGCGAATAGTTCCCTGTGTATCAATTGTCCAAGTTTTAACAAAACGTTACCCTAATCCAATGGATATTTCGAATCTTGTCGCGAAAGTTCGAAGATACCATGGAATGGTCAACTTCCTTGCTTCCAATGTATCATCCGGTGGTTCTGAGTCTCAAGTGCTTTTTGATCTGTCATCAAGGACAAATGGAGTATACAATATTGTACCTGATGAATACTTTGCCATGGTAAACTTATTAGCAGGCATTTTTTAGTAGCGAAGGTGTCACCGGCATTTTTGAAAAAAAAACCTAGTATTTTAGTATTTTCATGGATTTTTTGACAAGCTTTGAAATATCTTTTTTTCGGAATTCTCAAATTTTCAGGGATTTTTTCTCTCGTTCTTCCCCGCCAAGACTAAGCCTAGCTGTCAAAATCATCTAAAACAATTTGAACCGTTTTTGAAAAAATTCTCACTATGCTCACCGTGAGCTCGGCTCTGAAATTTGGCAGCTTAACGTTCACACTAAACCGTTTCTAAACATTAATTAAAACAGCTTTTGTTCAAAACTTCCCTTCCCTTGTTAGCAGATGAACTAGTTTCAGAGGATTATGTGGATGCCAAACCACCATAGATATCCATTCTATGCAGTCAATCCTAGAGTATCCGGACAAGGATCTCAAATACTTCCTCCAATGCCCATTTCAGTCTCTAATCCCTGCACGGTGACAGTTACTCTACAAAGCCATGGTATCCCAAATTTTTTTCAAATATATTTTGTCTTCAATTTTCAGTGCCGGCTAGTAACTTCAAATCTGCAATTCTCAAATGGTATAATCAACCTTCCAACAGCTCTGGCATTTTTGCTATTCACCCCGGGGTAGTTTCTTGACGTTTTTCTGTCAGAGAATTTTGGTTTTCAGTCCTTTACCACTAATAGCGAAGCTGTGTGGCGAAGTGTTGAAGCTGTTGTCTATAATGTGACCATCAATTACGACTATACTAATACTGATGTCGAAACTATGCAAATTCGATTTTACTGTCTACAGTAACTTTTTAAAAATTCAATTTGCTTAATTAATCAATAACTTTCAGCCTAACTATTGGCTGCCGTATTCAGATTGATTATTGAAATGGACAAAGTCTGGATCTATAATAATTTGACGTTTTAGATTTTGATGACTCTTCTATACATAAAAGTTCTCCCGAGAAATTAAATATATTTTCACTTTTTTAAAATTTATTTTTTTGGTTTTTCTTGATTTTTTGTCATTCTATTTTAAATTGATTTTTAGGAATTTATCGGAATACATTTTTCCCTCACCCCGAGCCTGAGCCTGAGCCTGAACCTGAGCCTGAGCCTGAGCCTGAGCCTGAGCCTGAGCCTCAGAATATACCTATGCCTAAGCCAAACTTATTTTGGCGGGAAAATCAAATTTTCTGAGAAAATGTTTTGTCAGGAAATTAAAATTTTATGAGAAAAGTAAATTTAATATTTTTAAAGAAAAATTTTGGAGGTAATTTCAATTTTTCAAAGAAAAAATCTGGCGGGAAAATCAAATTTCCATGAAAAAATCTGGCGGGCATTCAAAGAAATGTTTTGAGAATTTTTGCGTGAAATTCTAGAAATCTGCGAAATAAATATTCAAAACAAAGAAAAAAAAAGATAAAGCCCCGTGAAAAACAAAACTAAAAGTTCGAAAAGTTCAAAAGTTCAAAAAAGAAATCCGTGACCCGCCCCGCCCCCACTATAAAAACACGATTCTTTGCATACAAATTCAATCAGTACGAGATTCAATCAATATGACAACGAAAGTAGTCTCTGTTTGGCTTGGTTTCATTGTCTCGGCCTTCTTCACAACTTCTTGGGGGCTCTTGCTCAATTCTGATGAGGGATTTGAAAAAGCTTGCAAACAGTCTGGAGGAGACTATACACAAAGAGCAGGAAATGATGTGAGTTTTTGAAATTCTGATAAATAATTGGAAAACTTCGTGAATTTCCAGTCAAACACCGGTGATATCTGCCTCATGAAGTTCTCAGTGGTGACAAGTGATGAGCAGGATGCTCGCGACTTCTGTGAGCTCAATGCTCCGTGGCGGCTTAGAGAAGCGAGGAGAGAAACACAAGACAGTATTCCGGTGGTTATCTGTGACGTTGAAGCTACATACACTTGCAATGCCGGATGGATTCAAATGTACGGGTATTGCTTCAAGATGAGTGAGATGCATGATGTCTACACACATGAAGAAGCTGAGAAGTACTGTAAAGAGCAAGCTGGGCCAAGTTTTCACGGAGAAATTGCCAGTATTCACCAAAGATACATCTTGACGCCTTGGAAAAGTGAGTTGGCCAGCGAGCCTAAGAACAGACTAGAATACATATTGTTTCCAGACTACTTCCGAACAATCAAACAATTCTGGGTTCAAGCCCCTGAGACGTGGAATGAATATGTAGTCAAGACCAATAAAGTTGATGGTGATTATCTTGCTCTGGCCTTCTTCGGTGACCACTTTGAATTCTCAGTCCCAGTAAATTCGTTGATCAAGATTAATGGAAATGTGAAGTTGCAAGCTCTCTGCCAGTATAAGCCTGCAATTACTCCTGCCGAGATTAACTATATGGGCCGTAGATATTCGGAAATCTACTATCCAACAGTGCCGGTCAAGGATGGGATTATTGTTAGATCGGCTTCTTCGTACACCAGAAGTAGTAACCAATTGGATGTTTGCAAGGTATGCTTAATGTAGGCCTAGGCTTAGGCTTAGGCGCAGGTTTAGGCTTAGCCTTAGGCTCAGTCTTAGGCTTGGGCTCAGACCCAGGCTTAGGCTTACGCTTAGGCTTAGCCTCGGGCTAAAGTTTGGGCTTAGGTTTAGGCTTGAGCCTAGTCTTAGGCTTAGGCTCAGGCATTGGCCTAGGCTTAGGTTTAGGCGTAGGCTTTGGCTAAGCTTACAACTAGGGATTATGCTTAGACCTAGGCTTAGATTTAGGCTCAGACCCAGGCTTAGACCTAGGCTTAGCTTAGACTTAGGCTTAGGATGAGGCTAAGGCTAAGGCTTAGGCCTCTGGAACACAAAGAAAGGGTGCCAAAAACTTTGATTTTCATTTCAGAAAGTGTTGAAGCCTTACATGTACACGAAGGAATCGCATTTCTTCCCAGACCCGGATAGCATGGAACAGCTCGCTAAACTTGAACCAGAGGTATTGCCTATTATTTCCATAGTATCCTCCATTGCAATTTTCAGACGTATTCACTTATGCGTTCTCCACTAGTCTCGGAGATTGATCAGAGTTACAGAAACAGACACAATTGCCAAACCCCAGGGGCTCACTATGAGGTTGTGCTAGGTGGCAAGAAAACGGCAAACTTTGTGGTAGAACACGATAAGATCAAAGGCAAACCTACATGTGACAATATGATGAGCGCATCCATCTCTCACTTCAAAGGACAGGCTCCAGAGTTTCATCCGATGGTTGACAGTCAGTCACTTCCGATTTGGTGCAAATTGGGAAAAGTTGTGAAGTACAAGTTTGATGTTCCACCGGGATGGCTTGACTTCCGTCGACTCAATGGACAAGTGGTCCTGCATTGGCTCTCGGAAGAAAAACTAAAGTTTACAGACGCAGCCAAAGCATGTGAGGCGAAAGGAGCACACTTGGCTGGTATTAATTCGCTGAAAGAAGCAGAACAGTTAGGAAGTAAGTTTGTTGTTTGAATAATCAATTTTAAAAACATAATTTTAAGATCATGTTGTCGGAGCTAAGTTGAACAACGAGCAGTTCTGGCTTGGAGCGCAACGTAAGACCGAATGCTTGGAAAATAACGACTGGAAAGCTCCTTGCACACGTGGCAAAATCTTCGAATGGAACAATAACGTGGCGACGGATTTCCGTGAAGAGTGGTGGAAGAAAAATAACAATAACCATTCTCCAAATCCATCAGGCACTGGTCAACGATGCTTGTCTTTTGCCTTTGGGGATCTGTATTGGTCAGAGAAAGGAGATAAAGGATTTTTGGATGACATTGAGTGCCACAACGAGCTGAGATACTTCTGCAGCAAAATGGCCACGTTTACGGAGTGTGAGGAAAATTGTGACTAGTGACGAAGATTGAGTACTATTGCTTTTATGATTGTGTATGAAAAGAAATTTTGATTTTTTCCAGGTGGTTTTTGAAATGTTTCAGAAAGTTGATTTTAGGTTGAAGTTGAGAAAGTTTCTTTGAAGCTTCAAATCACTGGTTTTCTGAAAATTAGAAGAACATTTTCTTTTTTATCTGTTTTTGATTGTCTCAAGTCCCGGATAATTATTTTCAGGGCTCTGACCTACTGGTTGCCGTATTTGGCAATTAACGGAGTCATGGCAAACAAAAATGAACCGCCTAAATCTAGAAAGAAGCATGTCTCTTGAGTTTCAGCTTCAATTGAGCATCAGAGGTGTGCGGCAAGTTTGCCAAGTTTGCCAAATTTGCCATTTGCCGAGATCAGCAAATTTTGTAATTTTCCGCAGACTTGAAAAATTATAATAAAACTTTGTTCAAAACTACTGGTTTCGACCAGATATTTGAAAGAAAACATTGCACCGACTATCTTCTATTTTTCTAAAAAACACATTTCTTGAACATTTTCTGCACAATCTTTGCACATTTTTTGCACAATTTTTGAACTTTTTAAAATTAATTTTTGCACATTTTTTTTGAGATAACGCGATTTCGCATTAGGCAAAATCGGACAAAAACCAGTTAACCTTTTATGTTTCAAAGTTCCACAGTTCCAAAAAATGTTCATTTTCCAACTAATATAATGACTTGGTTAGGTCCTACCGAATGACACAACAAATCTGGTTGAACAAATTTGTTTATTGGATTTAAAACATTCGATTTATGACTATTCCGTTGTTTACAGAGTTAAACGCATTTCCACCGGTGGAACCTTCCAAGCTGCCAATTTTTTTATGCAACGAACAGCTTTTTGAAATGAACTCTCGATATGGTTTTTGTACAACCAGCATAACAAGTGTCGAAACTAGCCCATGAGTTGCCATTAAAACATACATAAAGTTGTTAATAGCTGCATTGAAAAATCCGATAAACGTATAGTAGATTATTGGAACCCATATGATACAGAATGGGAGAGCCAACTGAATAAATATTGCTCTGATAAGCTTTTTCTGAAGGTCGACGGTTTTCTTGGATCGAGTATGACCATAGTTTCTGAGAGAGTTCAGGATAAGAAGGAACATGGTGCCAAGTGTAAACACTATTAATAAACTTTCACTGGTCGTGCATATTGCGAATTTCAGTCCACCCAATTCAACCAGGTATAGAGGAGCTGCACGTACATCTGGGTGTAGGCAAGGGATGGACTGAAAACTTGAGAAGGCATATAGGCTTCGAAAATCGGGTTCGGATTAGTAATACTAATTTAGTATAAGTGGGTTTGCATATTCAGGTACAGTGCTGACCAAAAAGGTTAACTGACAAAATATTGCTCATGCCAATGTATTTTTGTACTTATGTCTTCGGAAAATGATTTCAAAAACGCTTCAAAAACGCTCCGAAAACGCTCCAGAAACACTTCAAAAACACTCCAAAAACGCTCTGAAAACGCTCCAAAATACGCTCCGAAAACGCCTCAAAAAGGATCAAACATCAAGTATTTGAGTAACAGTACTCGAAAATTGGTTTACGATATGTCGATCGCTTTCTTTTTCCCCCAACCCTTGTAAAAGATCAAATGCACAAAAAAGACTAAATCTTATTGACCAGTCAAATTGAGATTCAACTAACAGCTAATTGATCAACAGGTGAAAAAACAGATTGAACTAGAAGCCCTGTTAAAAATGTAAACAAAATGTATTATCTAACCTTCAAAATAAAGTCTTTTCGATGTTCAGGTCCAGGCGGCATTGTTATATATATCGGGTAGAAAAATAGAAAAGCGGTTATGTAATAAAATGTTAAAAACGGAATGCGAAATCGTGTCCACATATTTTTATTAATCATGAGAATGTAGAATCGATTTTCCAACAGAACAATAATTGAGCACCCGACGACTGAAATTCTTATGTATTAGTATAATATTAATTGAAATTCTGAAACTATTTATACTAACCTGCTATACTAGTTTCCAAGATGTATACCACTTCAGGGATCCTCATACCAAGTTTAGTAAAGATCCCTATTCCATAAACAGCTATTAATGGGATCAGTAATTGAATAGTTCCAAATACTGATAAGAATAAATCGAGCAAAAAGCTAGTTGTTTGTAAGTTAAACAAGCTCCATTTGACAGAACTCATTTCCTTTGGAGTCTTGAAAAGAATACAATAACCACCAAAAATATGAATGGGAGTTGAAAGTAGTCCTATGGTGTGGAGAAGTAATACGTTAAACTCCGGCGAGTCGGTATAAGTAATTTCGAAGTTAAGTGAGCATACTGATTCTGTAGTCATACTTGAGTTTGGACCGAAAAGCCAGCTCATTGTTGGTAAGGTGGTGTAACTAGAGGCTGAGGTAGAAGGGATGTCAAAAAAAATACGCAGCAGGTGAAAATGTAAATTTTCCTTACTAGGGAGTCTTGTTTGGCGTCCAGAGAATCATAGATCGAACGATATATATCCTGAAAGCTTATGCAATAGAAATTCTGAATATGAAATGAAATCTTGCCCGATTTGCCAATTTTTCAATTTTTTGCGCCGCACTGTGAGCAGCGAAGTGCGAAAGGTGGTTATTTGGAAGCGGCCGACACGCACGTGGTTCCGCAGATTAGCGTGAAATCAGTAGTGAGTAGGCACTGGCCGGCGAACCTGCACCCACATGGAAGCCCCACTTCACGTGGGGTTTTGGTTTGATCTTCGAAAAATGCGGGAGAAGAGACGCAGACTTTTCAACTGAATTCGCATGGTTAGGAGTGTTCTGACGTCACGTTTTCCTGTGGGAAAAATTCCCGCATTTTTTGTAGGACCAAGCGCAATGAGACAGACTGAGACCACGTGCGACTTTAAAGCAACGTCATGGCAAATTTAATCAATTGTATCTCCTGTTAATCTCCGTAAAATCAACAGATAGATGATAATGTGAACTCACAAATTTGGACAAACTTTACTGGACAAATTTTGTTCATTTGTAATATTGTTTCAATATGAAATTTTTAAAATGAAGTTATTTTATTACCAGGCAAATTGTGAGAATATAATACATACACATGATGGGAAAATTCTAAAAATTTCCAAAAACCAAGCTAAAACTTGCCTGGGGCAACTGTTACCGATTTTTTGATTTTGTATGCATTATACGTACCAGATGTGATTTTTTTCGCAAATCGGCAAAAAAATTTCCATCGAAATGTGGCTTTGCACTTTTTTTTTGAAATTTCAGAGTTTCAATTTTAATCGGCAAAATTGATCCAACATCTATTTTGAAATGAAAGCAAATTCTATGAAGTTATCTAAAGAAAACAGGAAAAAATTCCAAAAAGGCACAGTTTTAAGTTTTTTATTAAAAAATTCCCCTAAACACTTTCGGCAAACGGCAAATTGGCAATTCGCCAAAATTGAAAGTTCCCGGCAAATCTAAAAACCGGTAATTTGTCGATTTGCCAAACGGCAATTGCCGCCCACCCCTGATACGTACGCATGTCAGTAGTGGCGCTACAAACTACAAATATGTACTACATACTACAAGTTCTCCAAACTATAACAATCTGAACAAAAACTTTTGCAGACTCGGTGATTGAATTCTTTTTCATATCGGCAGGTGAAACTAATATTCAAAAACTGGCTAGTTGCAACAGAAATGTAAGGTTTTTGAAACATGTGTAACGTATGAAAACCTAATGGGATTATTTATGAAAAATGCAAAAATGTATTTTTATACAGTTCTCCCCTATTCATGTGTGCAGAAAGAGTTTTTAAAAACGCATTCATTTTTTCATTTTTTTAAACATTTTTCTGCACACATGAATAGGGGAAAAGTTTATAAAAATAAATTTCTGCATTTTTCGTCATCACATGAATCACCTAAAAACCAAAAAAACAAAATTTTCAACAGTAAAGTTAGCTTCCCACAACTGAAAATATCACATTAACTTGACACTTTTTGAATTTTGACCCGGAACCAGCACTCTCTAATATTATTAGGATAATGGTGTCAATGAATATAATTAAATCAGTGATCAAAAAGTTGAAATCACCGGGAATTGGCAGGTGGTAATATAGAGAGAAAGAAATTTTGTGATTTTCTCCCTCCATTCCACTCTAAAAATGTCTACTAAACCGCTATGCTCACCTGACTATAATAACACTTATATCGATTCCATTGAATTTTTTTCACTACTTCTTCACACCATTGGAATTGTCTCTACCCCTATTCACATTTTCGGTAGCTACTGTGTTTTGTACAAAACTCCAAAGGAAATGAGTTCTGTCAAACCGAGTTTGCTTTATTTAGAGACAACAACCTTTTTACTGGATTTGATGTTATCGGTTATTTGCACGGTTAACGCTTTCATCCCGCTAATGGCAGTACTTCCAATTGGTATACTCACAAAATTCGGACTAAGACTTCCCGAAGTGTTTTGGATTCTAGAAATGACCATAGCACGTTAGTCAACTTCATTTTAAATCTCGATACAATTTAGATAAATTCTAGTGTTTGGATGCTCTGTCATTGTTCTCTTGGAGAATCGGTTATACATTCTGATGATCGATAAAAGAATGTGGAGAAGAATTCGCATCCCTTTTCTCGTTTTTCAACACTTTACAGCAATCATGTATTTTTATCCAATTTATAGGACAATGCCGCCTGGTCCCGAGAATCAGAAAGAATTCATTTTAAAGGTAAACTAAATTTTTAAGTTATTTAAACATAGTAGGCGGACAAAGGACGGTCTATCTATCAGCCGGCCGGCCTCAATCTGGATTCGCCATTAGGCCACGTTTGAGTGACTCCGCTTTGCTCTCTTACTATAATATGCATCAACTTTAATGCTATTTTATGAAAGTTAGTCGAAAACTTGTAAGTTCAATATAAATCATCTAAACCGCGCAGTTAAAGACGATACTTTCGATACCACGCTCCGGGAAACGATAAGAGTCCCCAAGGCAAGATTTACATCGCATCTCAAAAACTCACATTGTTCAATTAACAACTCCCTAGGCGATCCCGTGTCTTCATCCAGATGTACGTAATGCTCCATTATACCTGGTCGTCGAGGACAGGTGGAAATTCTTGAGTTGGACAGTAGCTGAAGCTCTTCTAGTAGCTTTGACACTCCAGGGAATATTTATTTTTATTATCAAATCTCTCAGAAGTTACGGTCAAAATCGATCCAACAAAACCGTCGATCTGCAGAAGAAGCTCCTGCGAGCCATATCAATTCAGTTAGCCCTTCCATTTTGTATAATATTTATACCTCTATGCTACTATACGTTTTCCACATCTTACCGTGCAGCTATTAACAATTTGATGTACGTATTGATGTCAACCCATGGACTATTTTCAACAGTTGTGATGATTATCGTGCAGAAACCATATCGAGAATTTCTTCTGGCTTTACTTTTATTGAATAGAAGAAGTAGAGATTTGGGAACCAGAGCAACAAATTCAGTTAACAATGGAATTGTCACAAATCGAATGTTTTAATAAAAATTTTACACTTTGCATAATGCGATCTTCTAAATGGTTTCAGGAACTTAGGCTTGACCTCAAGCTTAGGCATACTGTTATGTTTGGTCTTATTTAAGCGCAAAATCACAAAACTATTGCTAGTGGAAGTAGTGAGCTTTTAAAGTTGCGAAAATGATTCTCTTCCTCCATCTAATTTGAATTTAGGGCGCAAATCACTCGATGTGCGAGTTTTCTACTCGACGCTGAGCATAGAACTTTTTTTCAAAATAAATGCTTATATCAGTTCATGAGAATGCCTACTTTCCGACGCAAAAATAGCAGCAGCAAAGAGAACATCTCATGAGAATGCCTAATATGATCAAAACAGGGTAATTGTAGTGCATATGAATAGTGAAAAGATATTTTCCATATTTCATCGAATTCTCATAATTTCAATTAATTCTTTGATTCCAGTTAGCCAAACTATAAATCACACTCGCAAAACCACTCATTTATAGAAATGATTTCTTTGATATTTCATAACCAAGTTGGTTAACCCAACAACTAAGTAACATTACCAATACCTATAATTATCTCTAGATGGCAACGCACGTGATGGAACATTGCTCTTTGAGAATCAAACTAAGTACAGACAGAAATCACAACAAATAGTAGGTGGTAATACTAAGAGAGTTTTTCAGTTTTCAGCTAATTCAGTTCTATTTCGAAAAATGACAACGGAACCGCTGTGCTCACCTGACTATAACAACACTTATCTCGATTCAATTGAATTCTTTTCAATACTTCTCCATACTATAGGAGTTGTCTCAGCTCCCATTCATATCTTCGGTGGCTTCTGTATTTTGTACAAGACTCCAAAAGAAATGAGCTCTGTCAAACCAAGTTTGCTATATTTAGAGTCATCCACTTTCATACTTGACTTAACATTATCGATTTTTTGCACTGTTAACGCATTGATTCCGCTAATGGCCGTATATCCAATAGGTATTCTTACTCAACTTGGAATTAGAGTTCCCGAAGTGTTTTATATTCTGGAAATTATTGCAGCGAGTTAGTGAAATATTAAAGCAAGTCTGTATTTAACACCAAAATTCATATTCCAGTGTTCGCATGCTCTGTCATTGGTCTATTTGAAAATCGCTTATTTATTCTGATGATCGATAAAAGGTTGTGGGGGCAAATACGCATTCCATTTCTTGTTTTTCTACATTTAACAGGCCTTGTGTATTTTTATCCGAACTATATAACAATGCCACCTGGTGTCGAAAATCAGAAAGAGTTCATTTTGAAGGTAGGCTGAACTGTTTTTTTTCAATTTTCATTGTTAGCTTGCTTTCGGACTTCTGTAAAACATCTATGTCATTTGAAAGACGATTTTCTCCGGGCCAATGTTGCACGGGCTCTTGGTTTCCCTAAGGTGAGCAATTGCGCGCTATCGAAAAACGTTAATTTTGACACGGGCTTCTGGTCTCCCTTATTCTATTTTTTGCGCTCTATTGACAATCGCCAGCCGGGCAACGCATGGGAAAACGCGTACTGCACACAAACAAATACATTTTGTTCTACAATGAAAATCGAGCCGCGACGCGCCGTAAATTGTCCCCAGCCGTGGCCGAACGAATGTGGCCTAATTCGACAAACTCTTAAGCCAGAAGCGCGAGCTCAATTTCGCTTGAATTTTTTCTTTCGATTCAATCAGTATTTTGAACCTAATTTGAAAAAAAAACCGTCTCTAACTGATAAACTCAATAAACATTTTACCGAGCTGCGTAGTTTTGCAGCGGCACTCTAGAGTCCCCGAGCAGGAAATTTCAAAACTTGCCGAGCTCGGAAAATTCGGCAAATTCAACAAATTTGCCGCATTAGCCTGTCCCCGAAGCGAGATTTACACCGTTTCTTAAAAACGCAAACCATTCAATTAACAACTTCTTAGGCAATCCCGTGTCTTCATCCAGAAGTACGTAATGCTCCATTATACCTGATTGTGGAGGACAAGTGGAAATTCTTGTTCTGGACAGCCTGTGAAACTCTACTATTCGCTTTCACAATCGTCGCAATGTTCATTTTTATTATCAAAGCTCTCAGAAATTACGGCCATAATCGATCTCAGAGAACCATTGATATGCAGAAAAAGCTTATTCAAGCCATTACACTTCAGTTGGCTATTCCATTTTTTATTATATTTATTCCAATAAGCTACTATACATTTTCAAATTCCTATTATGCAGCTGTCAACAATATCATGTACGTTCTCATGGCAACCCATGGATCATTTTCTACAGTTGTGATGATTATTGTGCAGAAACCATATCGGGAATTTCTTCTGACTGTGATTTTATTAAATAGAAGATGTCGAACTCTTGCCAGTCGGCCAACAAATTCAGTTAGCAGCGGGCTTATTGCAACTCGAATGTTTTAAATCCATTAATAAACTTGTATCAAATTTATTCTTCTGTACGATTACATATTTATGTGTTTTAACAGTAAAGTGTAACAAATTTGGTAAATCTTAAAAGGTGGTGAGAAGGTTGTTTTTTATTGCTTTTTTAGACTTGAAATTTTCTGAACACATCAAATTTTCTAATGAAACTTCTTGAAAACTTCTCAAAAAAAGTTATGGCGGCTCAAATATTTAAATTAGTTAAAATTTTAAACTTATCAATGTCAATGTCGTCTTGTCAAAGTCGCAGCGACTAACTTGTTTGACATCACCGTCTATTTATGAGTGTACACTCTAATTATCTTGCGTTTTCTACTTGATTTAGGGACATTTGAAGTCGATGGATTGTCAGAAATTACCAAATTTTGCCAAATCTAGTTAGTTTTCCACCGGTTTCGTCATTGACAATTCGGTCAAATTTCAAACTTTAACTAATTTTGGGTCATTTTTCGAGCTGCCATAACTTTTTTCGAGAAGTTTTCAGGAAGTTTCATGCACATCTTCAGACATTTTCAAGTCTGATAATATAATAAACAATTTCGACAAGATTATCTCAAATTCTACTCAATTCATTTCTAAAGTTATGTTTCGGACTAGTGATTCTTGCACACTTTTCTCTTTTTTTTAACCAGAGGTAGTGTCGCGATAATCATTGTGTGGCACGGTGCCCTGACCAGAAAAAACCCGAAAAAAAGATCTGATTGTGAGCCAAAACTATATGAACTGTTTCCAGACATGCATATTCCAAAGGTCAAAATTGTGTTACCAGCGTTTTGTTCCCCTACGTCCGCCCTTCTCAAATTTTTTATACTATTCACCGCAGTTAGTTTAACGATGCGGAAGATATTTTCCATTGTGATCGAACGTTTGTCCTCTTCCTGAGAGTTATATGTCACTATTTTACCAATTTTTTAGCTTGTTTTAAGTACCACTGTTTTGCGATGAGATGTAAGCATTTAAATGTGGTTCATCGATGCACCATGTATTGCACCTTTATTTGACCACTCCATATCTCCATTCTTTATAAATATATAACAATAATTCTCTTCAGATTTTTTTAAAATTGTCACAAAAAAGCTAAGGCTTCAAAGTTTATTATCTGATTTAAACTGTAGTTTCGCATATTTCAGTCAATTTTAAGCTGGCTCGGGAACTTGCAGAACAGTTTTTTTACAAACCCCTCTTTTATTTTGTTTTATTACTTTTCCCGCCTAAAACTTACCCCTTTTCCCAATATCCTCCAGGCAATAAGAGATATGCCAAGAAACGATTACTGCTACCAATCATGCAACTGATAAGAACAATCTCGGAACAAGTTATCAGTTGATATGCAAAAGGGAGAACGGGATATCAGTGGAAGGAAGAATCCAATTCTTTGATAGTATTGAGATGCCTATTTTTATCGTTTTTTTTTTCGTTATTTGGCTGATGTTGGACCGCTTTTTTAAAAAAGTGGCAAATTTTTGAAAAATAGAAAAATAGCTGAAAATCATAAAACGGTATTTGACCACACCTCAAACGGTCTCAAGTCTTTCAAAAAGCTGATAGTGAGAATTGTAATATTTTAGATAGTATTTAATTTAGAAATTCCCCTATTTTGGATACCCACCTCACCTTATTAGTCTCGCCACGCAGAAAATCCCCGCCTCCGCTACTGGTGTTCCGGTAAACGTGGGGACGGTTTCTGATTATTATATTGGAGGATTGCGGAGAGACCGCGCAGTGTAAAGAAAAATGTGGAATAATTGTTGTTGGTGTGGTCGGATTTAATATCCTGTCAGGAATTTCGGAATGGTTTGGTGTCAATATGAACATACTTTAACGCTAAAATTTTGGGGTGAATTTTCACAATTTTTGCCATTTTTACGATATATTTTTAAAACTAATTCGAAGCATGAAAGTTTGAAAACCATTTATTTTAGCTCACTTTGTGTTTCCAAGGTTTTTGCGATTTTATTTTGAGAGCAAAAGGTGTTGTCAAAATTTGTGGCGGACAGGTGGGAGGCAGGCGTAGGCCATGAAACCGCTCCTGTCTTCCATAGAATTCCTAATTTAGAGTTTTCAGAATTCTGTCAAAGTTTTATAGACCTCTGTAAAATTTCTGAAAAATCTAGGTAGATGCTGAAAATTTGTGCTATTAATTTGACTTCTGTCCCAATTGTGGCACAAATTACATATTGAAAAATTTCTGGAAAAATTATGGAAATTAATGAGAATTTTCTGAAATAAAATTCTCAAAAATTGACTGTTGTCAGAGAATGTTTGATCAGTAAATTTCAGGCATTTTTTGCTCCCCTCCGTCTTCCTAAAGTTTCATATTCTAGGTTTTATTGACCGCCCCAAACAAAAAACACTCTTGTTGCCAAAAGTCAAACTACACTCAATTCCTGAAACAAAAAAGACCATAAATTCCCGAGTTACCTATACATAGCTCGTGTTGTTCCAATCATACTTAATCCTTATTGTTCAAAAGAGAGACGTCCAAGCTCGCCACAATCACTCCGCACAAACCCCCCGAGCACAGGCGGGTCACTCTATTTACCTACTTGTCTCTCTGCATAAGGACTTTTGTCTCTCTGCCTCGTTTTACTCTCCTTTTTGGAAATCCTACAAAACTTATCACTACGCGGAGATCTTTCCGCCCCGCGCACGGACCTACCCTCTCCGACATGTCAACACATTACACCACAATTTCCTCCGCAACTGACTAACTCTTTCGATATATAGATGTGTGATTGTACAATTAAGACTGGTGGGGAGGGGAATTTCATATTTACATTGTACTGATTATTCGCAATGTTCTATTGATTTTATGGTGATTTATTCGGTTCTACACTTTTATTTTGGTAATCTTGGTATTATTTTGGGTTTTTTAATATAAATTCCTTGTACTTCTTGGCAGTTCATCGATGCACCATGTCTTGCACAATCATTGTTCGGTTTCTTTTTGAAAATTTCAACTACAAAACTAGAACAATTGTTCAATATAATAAAATGCAACTGATTGATGCACCATGTCCAGCACCTATTACTTCAGTCTCTCATATCTCGGTTCCTCATACAAATATATATAAATAAATAATAATAAACCTATAGCAAACATATGCAAAATATTTTGTTAGGTGGCAATGTTTTAATAACATCAAAGGAAAATGAGATATAATCGTTTAAAGGTGGTTCGCCGATGCATCATGTCCAGCACCTATTGCATCATATATACAGAAATAAATATATTATTGTAATCCTGTAGTAAATCAGATGACAGATATTATATCAGTTGACATTTTTTTGATAAACCTAAAGACGGCTAAGATATAAGCATGGCTTATCGATGCACCATGTTTTGATCATTGTCTAGCCAACAAATTCCTTAGTTCCAAATAGTATTCCGATCTTACGCTCTTATTTGACCAGGCTCATCGTCTTGTCCAAAATCGGTCACCACATTTTTTTGTTGATCTCCTCCGAAATAGTATTATGTTTGCTTTTCTCATTGAACCCAGAAACTGATTTCCAAAAAAAAAACTGTGCCCATACTTAATGGCTAGTATTTCCCTATTTGACTATGTTGCGCAACAGCTTGACCTAACATCCGACACCTCACAGGGGTCTTTTTATTGACACCCCGCTGATGGGGGTTCCAATTTTCACAATGATTTGTACAAGACTAACATAGACATTTGTGTAGTTTTGTGAAGTTTCCGAGTACCTGCCTACGCTTGCCTATCAATAATGTGGTCAAAATTTTTTCAGGGAAAGTCTAAAAGAGGAAAGGTTCAAAAATTGAAAAAAATTTTCGCTTTTCGGTTTTCTTCTGACACCTTTGATTCATACGCCTGCTTACGATCAAGCCTACGCCTGCCTACGCCTGCCTACGCCTTCCTACGCCTGCCTACGCCTGATGTCTGAAGACATTTTTCTCCTCTTTCCTATTTGTGCATGAGAATGTTGCGGTATGATGAGAGCTGGGGAAGGTCAATCAGCTCGAACCAGAAGCCCCCCTTGCTCCGCCGGTCTCCCTCTCCTTCTTCCTCTATTTACCCAACTTATATGAACCATAAGTGACCGTCACACATACAGCTTGCCTTTTCCTTTTCCCTCTGTGTTTTCGGCTCTCTCGGCTTCTTTTTCAAGAGTTTTGAATTTCTGCTTCTGTGTTGCTTTTCGATAGGCGAGTGGGGAGGGGGCGCGGAAAATATGAAAGAACATTTTGAAATCTCGACTGTGTACAATACATGGAAAACGACCATAGAATAAACGGCAAATTTGCCGGAAAAGGCGTTTTTTCTTGGCCTTTTTGATGTTTTGGCACTGAACTTTGGTTTTTTTATCAAAAAAAAATTCGAACTTGCAAAATTGTTCTTATCTGTTTTTCTACAACAAAAAATGGGGTTTTTGTCTGTGAAAAGTCTAAATAGCCTCCAGTCTAGTATTCAAACTTGAATTGTTATAGCTTAAAAGTGGAGTGCCGAAATTTTTAGGTCCAAAATGGCCCAAAACCACCAACTTTTATAATGGGACGTTCTGGAAAATTTTTCAAAGAAAGTTATAATGGCTCAAAATTTTGGAAAAGTCTGATGTATTTCAATTTTTTTTCGACCACTGCGACACGGAAAAGTATCTAAAATTTGATATTTTAGCAAAAAAATTGCCCATTTTTTCATATTTTTGGAAAACCATAACTTTAAAGAAAACAAATTTCAGAAGAGTTTATTACAAAATTCAGTAGTTTTGGACGATTTGGAGTCTGAGAAAAAAGGTTGCGGGTTTCGGTTAAGCTTCAAAGTCAAGTGTAAAGTTTGAGATTTTAGCTAATAATTGTCTTTCTCGCTTGTGTTTTTTGAAACTTCTGAACTACTATCACTTTTTTTAAAAAAACAATTCAGAAGATTTAACTAAAAAATTCGGTAGTTTTCTGCGATTTTGAGTCTAAAAAATTTAATTGCTGATTTTGGTATTCCACGCTTCAACTTCAAGTCCAAAATTTGAGATTTTAGCTAAAAATTGTCCTTTTTCGATGTTTTGAACTGCTATAACTCCTTTTGGAGAAATTTCCTTAAACTCGAATTTCCGCAAAAAATCTGAAAAATTCAAACTCTCTCATTCCCATCCTCATTCCAAATTTTCCTTATCATTAATTTCTCTCCCTTATCAATCCAAAACGTCCCTCACAGTCCCTTATCACAAAACTCAAAGTGATAAGCACCAGTCCACACGCTTCCGCACTCGTCATACTCATTTATCAATGAGCACTAGTGATAAAAAGCAAACAATTGGTTTGACCTCCCGCCAACTTCCGCCTTTTTGACTGTGTACGGGAAGTTGTAAAAAAGATCGGATTACTCGATAGAACCATAGAGATCTGAGGTTTTGATAAGCAAATTAGCGTTCGTTCGAAACGTTTTTCTTTCTTTTTCTTTTTTTGCTTTTTACTTTTCTTTAAAGTCATGATTTTTTTTTAAAAATCTTTTTTTGTAGAGAGCACAGTAATTATTCCGACTATGCTAGAAAAATATGGAAGATGTCGGAAACGACGACTTCTCAAAGAAGTCGTACTTATATTATTGGTTGCTGCGGTGCAGGTAGCCTTTTTTTTGATGTTCCAAAAAATCAAAAAAATGATTAGAAAATTATCACTAAAATTCAATTTTGATCAAATTTTTATTAAAAAACACACAAAAATGGACAAAATTTAAAGCTATTTTTCAATAAAAAAATGTACACAAAATTAACAATAAATTTCAGTTCTTAACTCAAATATTGATTTTGATGAAAGCATGAAAAATGTCCAAAAGATTGAGTTATTTTAAAAAAACAAAACATTATAATAGAAGAAAACAAATATTTTTAACTTATTTTTGTAAAAAAAAGAAAAATTTTGCCTCTTATCCACCTAAAATTAAAATTTCCAGCCCGTGCTCTCCTCATCAAAATCCACCCCAGAAGCTCAGCTCACTGACGTGGAGCTCACTTGCCCGGATGATTGGATCCGACACGGCACGAAATGCTATCTCCCATTCAATATTCACCAAAGCTGGCCGTTTGCCATGACCACGTGTCAAAGATATGGATCGACGTTGGCCAAGATACAGACTGGATCCGAGAACCAGTTTATCGCTTCGTTACTCTCGAAACCCGGCAAACCGACGGAAGGGAAGGAGTATTGGATTGGCTTGACTGTTGAGGTAAGGGAAATTGAAGGATAGTCTGAATTTTGAAACTTTGCGATTTGACACATATTACTCAGAAGGAGAAAAATTCCAAGTTTCGATTTTTTTTGAGATTTCTCATAAAGTTCACATTTTTCAACAATTTGTCTTTTTAGCCAGAGCTTAGGCAGAAATTTTCAGGAAAAATCAAAAAAATTGATCTGCATAACCCAATAATCACAGAACCAAAATACTAAAATTATCGATTTTCAGAAAACAGAGGAAAGTTTAAATTTGAAAAAAAAAACGCCAAAATCAGTTTTACTGAAAAGGAGTTCAATTTTTTTGTGTTTAACTTTGTCCCATCGCTTCAAAATCATGATTTAACATTTGCGAAAAAATCTAAACAAAATGTGTAGTGCTTTTTTCATTTTAAAAAAAGCCATTGTCCAACTATTCCAACATCCCAAAAATGTTAAAATGTTAGAAGCCGGTGAAAAGGGAGTTCACTTAAGTTAACCGGACAAACTTCCGATTTAGTTCAGTCGGCCATTTGTAGTTTTGCAATTATTTTAAGCAACTCCAGCTTTAAATGTTCTGTAGTAATAAAAAGTTCCAATTCCAGGTCCTTGACGACGACGAACTATATCTCTGGTCGGATGGAACCCCTACAAGCCGTTATGTTGGATTCTGGCGCCAAGATCAACCAAACTTCCTTAATGGATCCTGTGCTCTTGGAAAAGTCGAACGAAAAGACCTGGAATGGCGCCTGGACACCTGCAACTTGCTCCGCAGATTCGTCTGTGAACGCCCAGCATGCGTCCAAGGATCTTACTTCTGTTCTTCTGGATCTTGCATCTCCGAGTCAAAAAAGTGTAATGGACATAATGATTGTGACGATGGGAGTGACGAGCAAAACTGTCCATCGGCTTTCCAGCCGAATTGTAGGACTTATGAGAAGGGAGAAAGTGGGCAGTTGAGCTCTACGAATTACCCAAATTCATATGACCCAAATTTGAATTGCCGACATGTGCTCGAAGGACCGATTAATTCAAGAATCGAGCTAACAATTGAACATTTTGAGACAGAGCCAGACTTTGATATCCTTACAGTCCTGGATGGAGGTCCAGCGGAAAATAGTACCACAGGTAGGTTCCAAAGGGAATTGCATTTGGCTAACACTAAAGTATTCAGTTATAAAACGTCTCTCTGGATCCATGGAAACGGTTCAAACTATCACATCGGCCACGAATATGATGATCGTACAGTTCAGGACCGACGCTCAATCGAATGCCAGAGGATGGCAGTTGAAGTGGAGAGCTGGTTAGTTAATTGCTTGATTAGGTTAACCTAAGCCTACGCCTGAGCCTAAGCTCAATCCTAGGCCTAAGACTCAGCCTGAGCATAATCTTAAGCCTAAGTCTAAGCCTATGCCTAAACCTAAGCCTAAGCCTCAGTCTAAGCCTATGCCTAAACCTAAACCTAAGCCTAAGCTAAAGCCTGATATCTATTTTTCAGTCCCATTCACCTGTGGAGGCCACTTTACCGCCCAGGCCTACATCCAATCCTTTGTCTCTCCCGGCTACCCAAAGACCTTTGCAAATGGCGCCGAATGTGTGTGGACTGTGGAATCTACGCCAGGACAAGTGGTTTCTTTGATTGTGAGTTTTTTAATTTTTTTTTGAATGTACTGGGTATGGGTATTATTATTTTAGATGAAAAGCGGCAAAACATGGGGATAAATTCAAAGAAAAAATGAAAATTTCAGCAGAATTTGTTTTATCCGGTAAAAAACCGGATTTAACAACAACTCTTTGTTTTATAAGAATTTTCATTTGTTCCACAACATTAAATTAACATTAAATTAACATTAGTTCTCGTTAGGACCTTCACACACCTTCGCAAGACCATTTTCATAAGCACGGATGTTGAAATCGATGGAATGTCTGAAAATTAATAATAACTAAATCGTTTTAGCGAACAATCTAACTTACTCTCCAAATGTCCATACATTGGTTTTTTCGTTAGGTCGTAGGCATCGATCCATTCCTTCGGCAGTGCAATTATGGTGGAGTACGTAGGCAAACTCGTAGTGCTGAGTTTAGGATAGTTTAAGCCTAAGACTATATCTAGGCCTGAGCCTAAGCCTAAACCAAGTTCAAGGTTTTTATAAACTTACTGTTGAGTAGTCCCAACCTGGACTGACAGTGAACTTGTAATCCTTTGCATTTTCCGCCGTGCAAAACTTTTTTTGTTGGAGTATGTCGTGAGATCTAAACTTTTTTATTTGATGCCTGAGCTATAACATGCCTACTCACGTCCATGTATCATGTTCGTAAATGATAATATCTCCGCACCAAAATTTGATCGAAGAATCACAGTGGATTGCAACGTCAAAGTGAATAGGGTCGCCGTGAATTAGTGAGCATAGAAAAGTTAGGAAGAGGATGGGGAAGAGCATACTTTGTGTGAAGGAATATACCAATAGTGGAAATTATATATTGAAGACAATGCTGAAAGGGTAGCCGATAGATGGGAACGGTGGAAGTTCTCATGGAGATTCTGGGAAGATTAAGGCCCACAAAGAGTTGCACACCGAATCGGCCCACGGCTTTTAAATAGAGGTCAGCCATTGGTCCACCTCAAGCTATGAGGCTGGCTTTCGGCCGTTTCTTGATGACAAACTTTGTTTCGTTCAAAATCAAAATCAGACGTTACAGAGCATTTTGTCGATTTTTGTAAAACTCCCCAAATTTTTCTAACAACTTTTTCGTGTTTTTTGTGCGCCATTTTGGGTGCAGTGGGGCGATGGGACAACCTGACACCACGTAAAAGTCAAGTCTCGGCTCAAAAATAAAAAAAAACAGTTTTTTTTTCACACATATGTATTTTTGTTCTATGTTTAAATACATTCACCTGGTCGTCTTATTTCGTCAGCTTCAATGCCGAACTTTACGTGTTGCCTGAAATCTACGACCTTTTACGATCTTATATAAAAAAATTTTATAACTCACACTCCGGACACACTGACATCTGTAGATTGGGAAGACTTGGTGCAATACAATTTCCCGTCCGTAGAACAATCATGAATCAATGAGTAAATGAACTCGTATTCCTAAAATGTGAAAGTTTGAGATTTCATGTAGGCATTAAAATGCCTGCCTGTCTGTCCGTAACGCTGCCTCTATCCACAACCCGCGCCTCATAATTTTGATTTTTGTTAAATTGATAGGAATTAGAAAATAAGAAGTTTGTAAATTCACCTAAAAAAGCAAAAAAGAGACCAAAGGCCGGCATATTTTAGGCAGGCGTGAGGCCTTCAAACGGCGCCAAAAATACGTACAGACGTGGGGGCGTCTCCACTAGGGTACACGGTGTAGTTGGACCTCTGCCAATTCTCCGACGAACAAAAATATTCTCGAGCCAATAAGTCGTGTCTATATGTATTTGGTATAAATGAAGCTTCATTTTTGGTATTACTCACCCTAGAATGGTCGTATCCTCTTCATGTAGTTGGAGTGTAGCACATCACTTTTTATAGGGAATATTGCAGTGAATTTTAACTTCTATGTAAACCGGGTCGGAGTAGACTAGGGAACATAGAATAGTTAGGAGAAGAGTGGGGAGAAGCATATTGTGAAGTTGTAGCTACGAAAACGTTATTATATCAGATAACACTGCTGAAAGGGGCAAGCCGATTGATGGGAACAAGGAAAATTCTCATGCGGCTGGTGTGAATATTGGAGGAAAATCACGGGGAAACTATTAGCGTCAAAGGAGTTACGGAGAAAGACGCCTGTTCCTATCGGGAAGAATTAATGGGGTTATTCATGTTTGTCGAAAAATGTATTCTTTTCTTTTTTTTTTTCATTTTTCTACATCGGCCACCACCTCACTTTACATGCTGCCAAACCGCCAAAAGAAAAACTTTTTAGAAGTTTCATTACGAAATTTGTTCATTATAGCTCATTTTGGGTCTATACGTTCAAAATCGTCCGAACCGTTAGTCCTCCTTTAAGATACCTGTTGGCATTTTCAACATCACATGAATAACCCCATAACAGAGAATATAACAAATAGTTTATTAAGTTGCTCGAAGATAATTTATGGATTAGAGCACATAAACTGTTCTCCATTATCGGCGGCTTCGATATCAAATCTCACGGATTGTCTGAAGCAATTTACTCTCTCTGATGTGCTAGCCGTGAACACTTACTCCATAGCTACAGGAACATCGGTTGTGCTGGAAGGCTTCAAGCAACGGATCTTTCCGTCAGTGGTGCAGTTGTGATTGAGTACGTAAGCGAACTCGTATTCCTGAAATTGGTTACAAAAATTAACAGTTGCGATTCTCTAGCTTACATTTGAAAAATCTCCTCCAGGAGTTACTGTGAAGGTGTAGTTCTTGTGATGCTCGGTAGCACAGAAATCAATTTGAGGAAGCACATCATGACTGCTGAAAGTGTTCAGAAACCGTCACTAAGTTCTCGACTCACACGAAAAAATCCTTCTCGAGAACGTAAAGATCTCCACACCAGCGGCTAAAAGATAAATCACAGTGAATCGTGATATCAAAGTAGATGGGGTCCGAGGTTGCTAGAGAGCATAGGAAGGTTAGGAGAAGGGTGGGGAGGATCATTTGGAATATTTTGGAGTAGTTTTGGATGCTGGTTATAACGGTAGCCGGTAGAAAATGATGAAAGGTAGGCCGAATGCTGGGAGAGAAGGAGATTCTCATGGAGATGATGAGAAGCTTGCGCTCATGCAGTTTGGTAGCGCGTGCATTAAAGCATGCTACATTAAACCGGCTTCACGGCCTGGGCTTAGGCTTAGGCAGGCTTAGGCTCAGGTTTAGGCTCAGGATTAGGCATACGCTTAGACTTAGGTTTAGGCTCAGGTTTAGACTTAGGCTTGAGCTGCTCCTGGACTTACGCAAAATTAAAGCTCAAAATCCTGTACACAATCATATAATTAGATTGGTGCAACACTTTTCATTTCTCCTCAAAAACCACACGATAGTTTTTGTTTTACATCACAGTCACCCTTGTAGGCTTTTACTTGAAAGTTTTTTGCACATGGTGATTTTTATTCCATAACATAATTCATTTATTTGGTAAAACATTCAATGTCGTTTCGCAGGAGGAGGACACTGTCCCAACTTTCCATGTTGATAGACTTCAATGCGGAACGTCACGTTTTGCCTGGGAAATTTCAATAGCATTAGTTATGAATAGAACCCCACAAACTAAACTTACAATCCATTTATAAGAGTTTGAAATGGTTTTGCACGTGTCTGACAATACCATTTATTGTCAGTGGAGCAATCATGGCTGAGGAAACAGTTAAATTCGTAGTGCTGTAAATGTACATAGTATTATTGAACATGGTACTACTTGGATATGACTTACAAACGTAGGGAAGTCACCGTTTGGATTGAAGACGTAGTGGAGCTTGCCTTCATCTCCTGTCACGCAGAACCGGTCAAACTTAAGGATGTCGTTTTTACTGGAATGAAGAAGATAGTTACATTAAACCTTAAACCTTCAACATGCCACAAACCCGAGTTTGCTGTCTTCCTCGATAATGTAGATTTGACCGCACCAGCGAGGATGAGGAAGGGGGCAGTGAATGAGAGCGGTGATCGAAATAGGGTCCATGTTAGCTTGGGAACACAATAGGGTTAGGAAAAGAGCAAGAAAAAGCATTTGGCTTTACAATGTGAAGAAGTGGGAGCCGCCGGTTTTGAAAGACTGTCATCAAAGGGGAGCCGATTGAAGGGAAAGTGGAAATATTCTCAAAAGCGAAATGGGAAAGTATTTCTCGTTCACGTCAATTTAGTTTACATCCGTGAATCTGTAAGGTTTCAGGCCGGTTTGCTAAGGTTTAGTCTTAGGCCTCGTCTAAGACTTAGGTTTAGGCTTACTCTTAGGCCAAGGCTTAGGCTTAGACTTAGGTTTAGGCTAAAGCGCAGGCTTAGGCTTTGGCTTTGGCTTGGCGTCAGTGGCGAGCGTTAGCTATTTAGGCTTAGGGTTTTCCGGTCTTTTTGATTTTTGAGGGGGTTCCTGTTGGCCGATCAACGCGAATTTTTACGGAGAGACGTATAGTTCGCCATTAGGCTTAGGCTTAGGCTTAGGCCTAGGCTTAGGTTTAGACTTCGGCTGAGGTTTAGGCTTAGGCTTAAGCTCAGGCTGATTCTCAGGTGTAAGCTTAGGCTTAGGCTTAGACTTACCACGCTGGTCTTTTACAATCTTGCACAAATTAAAACTATTTATTCGGATAGAAATTGGCATTCAAGACAATCAGAATTTGACTCAACAACATTTAGTGATAAATTACAGATTTTATCCTTTTATGTATATTTTTTTCGGTAGAAAATTTCAGAACTTGCTAGTTCCAAAAATTTTTCATAGGGTAGGTTCAGGCTAACAACGCTGGTCTCTTATAGGTTTTTTACACAAATTAAAATTATTTATTCGTATGGAAATTGACATTTAAAACAATCAGAATTTGACTCAACAAAATTTAAAATTCGAATGATATAAAAAATCCCTGATTCGGATAACCACAGCGACGTGGATAGTCTGGTCTTGCATTGATGTCGAACTTGACAAATTGTCTGAAACACAACTATCAACAAGGTTCTAATTTTAAAGCGTTAAACTCACTCTCCCGATGCGTTGACATCAGTTGTTTTATTAGGGTGCACACATTTTTCTTCGCCGTCGGAAGTACAATTATGATTGAGTACGTAAGAAAACTCGTAGTTCTTAAAAATTAATAGCGTCGTGTGGAAACGATTCGGCATGACTTACCGGCGTAGGGAAGTCTCCACCAGGAGTTTTCGTCTCGTTGTGATGAAGGGAGCTTTTTGTCGTACAAAAATGTTTTTCTATCTGCACATCGTGTCTATAATAGTCAATTTGTTTTTGTCGATTATTCACACTTACCCCGTCGTCGGATGATCTTCTTCGTAGACATAGAGCACAGCACACCAGTTGATGTTAGGAATTTCGCACTTAATGTTAACCTCAAAATGAACAGGATCTGAGCTGGCCAGGTGGCAGAGGAGGGTTAGGAAGAGGGTGAGCAAGAGAAGTTAGAGCTGGTTTTATAAGTGGCGATTGATGGGAAAGAGTGAGGTTGAAAGAGAGCCGATGCATGGGAAGAAAGAAGGTTCACATTGATAGATGGGAACGATGAGGCAAGAGAATATTGGCTAGACGCGTTGGTATTGTGAACGTATACAACTTTTTGGCATAATTCATGTAGTTTTTCATAGATTTTTCTTTAAAAAATATGAACAGTAGGTTTTTTTGACATTTGAAATCGATTGACATAAACACATTGCAATAATAATATCAGAAGTTTTGATTCAGAACGTGATAAAACTCAAAAATTTAGGGATGGGAGTTCTATAGAAGTTGCACTCACTGTATCATGCGATATGAAAAAATGCGCACACTTGAGCAAACGGTCCTCTGTCTTTTGTTTTAGGATTTCATACCTTAAAGGTTGTAGCGTCGAAATTTATTTTTATTGCGTTATTAGACTCAAAATTGCCTGAAATCCCGAATATCGTAATGAAACTTCTTGAAAATATCTCAAAAAAAGTTATGACGGCTCAAAAATAACCAAAAATAGTTAAAATTTGACCGACTTGTCAAGCGGGCTGGAAAGTATCTTTTTTGAAATCACGGTCCAATAAGTTGATTCTCTTGAGTTTTCAACTTGATTTAAATGCATTTAAGGTCGATGGATCAACAGATTTGATAAAATTTGGTAACTTCTGGTCCTCCATTGATTTTAAAGTTGGTAAAACAAGATAATTAACATGCATATATGGTCACAATTAGACGGTGATTTCAAAAAAGTTTTCCAAAAAAGTTTCTAGCCGCTTGACAAGTCGGTCAAATTTTAACTATTTGTGGTTATTTTTTGAGCCGTCATAACTTTTTTTTCGAGAAGTTTTCAAGAAGCTTCATTACGAAACTCGGCGTTTTCAGACAATTTCGAGTCTGATTTCTCCATATAGCATTGAAAAATGTCTTTTTTTTTGCGACTTTGTCGGTCAAATTTCAAATTTCAACTAATTTTAGGTCATTTTTGAGCCGCAATAACCTTTTGAGAAGTTTTCAAAAAGTTTCATTATGAAATTCGGGATTTTCAGACAATTTTAAATTTATAAACCACCTTTAATACTTCTTGCTTCTAAAGGTACCTAGAATTCATAAAATGCATTCAAAGTTTATTCAAATATATCGTTTACAAAACAATTATCTCCTTTGCACAGGGTCTGCACACTCTTTCACCTCTCCTTGCTGATAGGCCTCAATGTTGAATTTCACGTCTCGCCTGAAAATAAGACTTTAACCAGGAAATTTAGAATTCTATAACTTACTCTCCAAATACACTAACATCCACAGTATGTGGTGACTTTACACAACGAATCTCGCCGTCAACGGTGCAATTGTGATTCAGGATGTAGGCGAACTCGTAGTCGTGAGAGTTTTAGTAATTTGAGCTAACTTACTAGACTTACTAGACTCATGTCCCCTCTTGGGTGCGCTGAAAATTTGATTTGTTTCTTGTACTCGGAGCTGCAGAATTTCTGGGTGTCAACTGCGTCATGGGTTGGGCTGCTGGAAAGTTTTTGTTTTAATGATTTGCTTTTAGAACTATAAAACTCACAAGTCCTCCTCATAAACGTACAGCGTACCACACCAGTGCTTGATTGCCGGGTCGCAATGCATAAAGACCTCAAAATGAACTGGGTCGGAGCAGCAAATGGAAGCTAAGAAAAGTGGAATTAGAAATCGTAGGAAATTCATCGCTCTAGGCATATGGGAATTAAAAAAATAGCTCGGGAGCTTGGTATAAAAGGTGTAAAATTCTTCAAAAAGACCGCTTGCGGTGGGAAACGGGAAGGTTCTCATGATATCAAATTTTGCAATTTTCAGTTCGACGACTTCTCTTTGAGGGCCGAAGACAGCCTGATTGTCTACAATGGAGCAACACCATCGGCGACAGTTTTGGCGTCGTGAGTTTCATTTTTTTCGTTTTTTATTGATTTTATACTAAATCCTTCATTACTAAAAAGTTAAATTTTCAGATTCTCGGGGAACCTCACCACGAAAAAATACATCACCTCTTCTACCAACATCGTCTACATCTACATGATGACTCGCACCACCTCCAGCTCCCGTGGATTCTCAATTTCCTACAAACGAGGTTGCGATCTTTCTATGACAGATCCCCACGGAGAAATTATCTCCCCGGGGTACCTGGCAACTGAGTACCCGAACGATGTCACTTGCACCTTCACCATTGAGATTGAGAATTTGAAAGCTGACCGAAGCTTGAGCATCATCCCAAATCGATTCGACGTCGCTGATGATGACTCTGTGAGGATCTTCGAGAATTTGGTAAAAGGGAAGGCTCTTCACGAGAGTGATGGATTTACGGCAAAGTCGAAACCGGAGAAGCAGATTGATTCAGAGGCAAATCGGCTGCAGATGGTGTTCAAGTCAAGCGCATCGAGACAGGCTATGGGATTCAACTTCAGTTATTCTATTGGTTAGTTTTCAAATGCTAAACTGGCTTCTTTTTAATGGATGACTTTCAGATTGCCCAGCTTTCCCAACAGTTCCGATGGTTACTCTGTCCACCAAGCAAAGATCTGTGAACACCAAGGTCACTGTGGAATGCCCTATTGGATTTGAGTTTGCCTCTGGAGAAGGTGTCTCAAAAACAGTTGAGTGTTTGATTGGAGGTACTTGGTCGCAATCTCAGATTTCTACTTGTCAGCGTAAGTTTCAAAGTAAAAAAGCTCAAAATCCAACTTACTTTCAGCAATCTACTGCGGCGCGGTTCCACAAATCGCCAATGGATTCGTCGACTCTGCCACGAACGTGTCGTTTGGCGGTCAGGTCAAGTACTCCTGCCACAAGGGTTTCTTCTTCGCCTCCGGAAAGGATGTCGAAACTGTATACTGCGGAGAACTAGGCAAGTGGGGAATCCCACCGGCTTGCAAGGCGGCCACGTGCCAACCTCTCGCCCAGTTCAGCAATGGAGATCGTCGTCTTGAGTTCGGAGATGGCACCGGGTACGGTAGTGTGTTCCGCTTTGATTGCCACTCCGGGTACCGGAGAGAAGGAGTTGAGAGCTCGCTGTGCAAATCCGATGGGACATGGTCTTCAAAGCAACCCAACTGTACAAGTGAGTTTTCAAGATTTTTTTGGATTTCTGGAATTTTCAACATTTTCAACATTTTCAGAAGTCGCCTGCACCCACCTCCCAGAAGTTGCGAATGCTAAAATAGAGGTTCCGGATAGATTTTTGTTTGGTGACGTGGCCCGAGTGGTCTGCAACTCTGGCTTCACTATCGACGGACCTGAAGAGATCCGCTGCTTGGCCAACCAGACGGTGTCCTCCACGCCGAAATGTATTGACATTGACGAGTGCTCGTCCGGAGTGAGTCAGTGTCAATCTCTCGGCACCCAGTGTGTGAACCTTCCTGGATCCTACATGTGTCAATGTCTAGATGGGTATCAACCGCAATTGAGTAAGCCAGCTATTATCTATGTATATTGTTTTCTTTACGATTCTTTTTAGTGTGCCTTGAATCTAATCCAATCGATGCTCGATCCTCTTCAAAGTGGTGCGTGGATTCCAAAAATGTGGGAAAAGATCGAAAGTATCCCACGAAAGTGGTAAAGTTCGCGATTCCGATGATCGTTGAGCAAATCAAATTCGCCAATGTTCGCAACGGAAAAATCACGAAAATCAGTATCAAGTACTCGGAAACTGACAAAACCCGTACCAAAAAGCTTATCATCGACAACGAATCTATACTCGATGTGGATGAGGACAACATCGCAACACTTCCAATGGCCATAGAAGTTCAGGTTCTAGAAATTGAGGTTGTCGGACTAGAAGGGTCTCCGTGTCTGGAAGTCGAGACACTGGGATGTCAGCGGACATCCTGCGCGGATATCAATGAATGCTTGAAGGATAATGGTCATTGTGATCATCTGTGTATCAATACGCAGGGGAGTTATAAGGTAAGCTTGTATTCCTAGTCTTCCTCGTGATGGTCCATTTGGCCCATGTTCGCTCATGTCTAGTCTTTGCAAGAAATGGGAATGCTGTAACAGACCTTGGCACAGGTTTGGAGCTGACTTCCGATCGCAATCTGCTAGACCATAAAAAGTCTGTTCAAAAATTTTCAATACATCTGACTAATATCGGCGAGGCTGAGCCAAAATTGTCCATATCTTGCAAAAGTCAAACATGAGCGGTCAAAGCTTGATCAGGAAAACACAGACGTTCCCAATCAAAATCTTTCCAGTGCGATTGCCGCAACGGCTACGACATCTTCACCGAGAACGGACAATCCGGCGTGAACGTCTCCACCGGAGAAACCGGCAACAACATGAACGACTTCATCCGATTTAACAAATCATGCGTACCCCGACAGTGTTCCCATATCGGATCACCTGAAAATGGGCAGCTATTGTCAACTGCCGAACGATTCGAGTATCCGATGATTGTGCAATTCCAATGTGCCTTCGGGTACCAGATGATGGGGCCGGACTATATTCAGTGTCTGGCTGATGGAACTTGGAATGGTACAGAGCCGTTCTGTTTGTGTAAGTATTGAACTTTGTCAATTATCTAACTTTATGAACCTTGTTTCAGCCGCCACTTGCCAGGGAATCGAGGCTTCTTCTAAATCCGATGGGCTCACCGTAACTCCTAACAACTCTACAATCTCCTTCGGGCAGAATGTCACAATCTCTTGCTCCTTTCCAAACCGTCCTGGAAAACTATCATCTCCTCTTTCCAACTACCGTCAGTGCATTTTCGACCCACAAGATGATGGAAGAGACTACTGGCTGTCCGGCCCGGCTCCCGAGTGCTCATTCATCGAGTGTCCGGCTCCACCAACCATGCCTGGCGCAGTATACAATGGGGATGTTACCGACAGGAAAATGGGGTCGACGCTGGAATTCACCTGCCGCCAACCTTACACCGTTGTCGGAAGATCGTCTGCTGGCGATCAGAACATCAAATGCTCCCCCGACGCCACCTGGGATCTAGGAGATCTGAGATGTGAGGGTCCGGTTTGTGTAGATCCAGGATACCCATATGATGGGCAAGTGGATCTAGAGTCTGTCGAAGAGGGAGCAATTGCCAAGTTCTCTTGTAAGAGACCAGGATTCGTGCCGTTCCCGTCGGACACCTTGCAGTGCACACTTGGAGCATCGTGTGTGCTCTCTGAGGATGTGGGTATTGTGTCTGGGTTCGTGCCGGATGGAGCGTTCGCCGATAATTCCGACTCAACAAATCTTGGATATGAGCCACATCACGCTAGGATGGGATCCTCAGGATGGTGTGGTGCCAAGGAAGACTTCATCTTCTTGAGCGTTGATTTACAGAGGTTAGTACTTATTTTGAACGAGCTTTTGAACAAGCTGAACGAGTTTTATTTCTTTTCAGAATCTACACCTTGACTACACTCCGGATCGCTGGAGTCGCCGGATCCGGTCATCTCAAGGGACACGTCACGAAATTCCAACTGTTCTACAAAACTGAAAACCAGCATACCCATAAGCCATATCCAGTAGAATTCGAGTCCCCCGCCGGGAATCACAACGCTATGCATCACTTCGATCTGAAGTTCCCACTCCGTGCTCGCTACATTTTGTTCGGAGTCACCGAGTACGAGGGCAACCCGTGCATGAAGTTCGATTTAATGGGATGCGTCGCGCCAGCTTCTCCGTCTCATGAACTGGACAGTCACCTTCAGATAGGGTGGAATGGTTCAGTGCCGCAATGTGTTGATATGGAGCCTCCGAAGTTTGAGAACTGCCCAGAGTCGGAGATCTTTGCCAAGGTTGATGAAAATGGACAGTTGAAGGCTGTCGAGTTTGAGGAACCAGCTGCAAGTGATAATAGTGGAAAGGTAGCAAATTTCAGATAGTAGTATCATTTTATCTCAAACTTTCAGATCGCCTACACCCAGATTGAGCCCCTCGGAATGCGAACTGGCCTAATGATCACAGAGGATATGGATGTCACCTACACCGCATTCGACTCTGCTGGAAACACTGCAGTTTGTGTTCTGAAAATCCGCATTCCAGATACCCAGCCACCTGTCATGAAATGTCCGGACTCGTACACCATCCCTGTTGGAAACTCCACGAAGCACGTGATCTTCGACATGACCACTGTAGATATGGTACTTCATGACACCTCCAACGTGTCCGACGTGACCTTCACACCATCTGAGGCTACACTGAAGATCGGAGAGTTTGAGGAGGTGACGGCGCAGGCGGAGGATGAGAATGGAAATCGGAACAGCTGCAAGTTCCAGGTCGCGTATGCACGTAAGTCTCAATTTGTCTGGATTGTCTTCAGATCCTAGTTTTTTTTCAGCTGAAGCATGCTCCCCGGCATCCTTGGCCTCTTCGAATCAAATTGTCAAGAACTGCGTTCACGAGGAAGGGGCAGTGGTGTGCAGTGTGTATTGCGCTCAAGGATATCGATTTGTGGATCCAGACCAGATTACGCAGAACTTTGTGTGCAAGGATGGAAGATGGTCGCCAAGGAATAATGCGCCAGCTTGTGTGCCAATTCGTAAGATTTTTTTCTCTTTTATCATTTTGACAATCCCAAAACTCAAAAACCCCAAAAATTTAGCAAAAGACCCTGCTGGCTTCCACGTCAACGTTGGTATTAGCTACCCAGTATCCTCGCCAGTACCGAATCATTGCTTAAAGGGTTACGCTGAGCTTGCTGCAAAAGAATTCGACAATCTTGACAAGGTACTCAGCTCTAGATGCTCTTCCTCTGTAGAAGTTCACGTGAAACTTTTGAAACTAGACTTTAGCAACCAAAACGGAGTGCTCACTGGAAACTATACTATCCAAGTGCTCCCCACCGAGCAGCAGAGTGTATTCTATGATCTGTGCGGGTTGACACTTCGAACTATCTTCGATCTGAATATTCCTGGAGCGAATCAGCCGATTCAAGCGCTACTCAGTTTGTCGGGAGAGGCGATTGCTTCGCAGACTGCTGGATGTCCTAGCATAACCGCCAAGGCTTCAAGTGTAGTGCAAGGTTTTGCTTGTGCCACTGGAGAAGTTTTAAGGCAAGAGGCGAAGGATCGACTTCCAGAGTGCAGTAAGTTATTTTTTCTATGTCTCAGATCCTGAAAATCCCAAAAAATTATTTCAGTGGCGTGTCCAAGCGGTTCAGTCAACATCAACAACACTTGCATGCTCTGCCCACGAGGATCCTACCAAGACGAATCCGGTGAAACTTCGTGTAAACCTTGCCCAGATGGCACATACACCTTGGACGAGGGATCTCAATCCGTTGGAAGCTGCTTAGCAATCTGTGGGTTCGGAATGTACAGCTCCACTGGGCTTATTCCATGTCAGCTCTGCCCTCGTCACACTTTCTCCGGAGCTGCTCCGATCGGAGGATTCCGAGAGTGCGAAGCTTGCCCATCGGGAGCTTACACTGCTAAGCTCGGAGCATCCAGTGCATCTGAGTGTAAGCAAGCTTGCAAGACAGGAACCTACAGTAATTCTGGCTTGGAACCTTGCTCGGCATGCCCGATCAACTTCTATCAGCCAACCGTCGGACAGCAAAGCTGCATCGAGTGCTCTAACACCACCGCGACTCAAACCACCGGAGAATCCCTCGAATCATCCTGCTTCCCGATCGACTGCTCGGCGAAAATGTGCGAGAACAACGCCGAGTGCTCGGTATTCATGCACAGAGCCCAGTGTCACTGCAAGCCAGGATATGTCGGAGATCGCTGTGAGATGCTCGAGGACGTGTGCTCCACACAGCCATGCTATAACGGTGGGAAGTGTGAGCAAGTGGGCACAACTTACAAGTGCACGTGCCCGAAGATGTTTAATGGAGCCAGATGTCAATTTGAGAGTGATGAGTGCAATGGGGTAAAGTGTCCGAATGGAGGTGTCTGTCATGATTTGCCAGGGGTTAAGTCGACGACATGTCTGTGCAGGTGAGTAAATCGTTTTCTCTTAGTTATACTTTGGTTACTTATATTTTGGTTCAGTATTTTTTTTCCGGAAGTTAGGCTTAGGCTTAGGCGGGGCTAGGGGGAGAGAAAAAAGATAAATTCTCAGAAAAATCCAGAAAAAAATCCACTGGATCGCTTTGTATCAGGGGTGTGCGGCAAATCTCAAAATGTGCCGACCTCGGCACACTCGACAAATTTGCCGCACATCCTTGATTTGTATGTGGGGCAATTTTTTGAACACACATTACAACTCTTTTCCCTTTCAGAACCGGATTCGCCGGACCCCAATGCGAGGAGATCACCGATATCTGTTCTACAAACAACCCTTGTCGAAATGGTGCTCGGTGTATTGGCGAGAAGCTCGGAAGATTCAAGTGCCAGTGTGTACCGGGATGGGAAGGACCCAATTGCGACAAGAATATTGGTTAGTCGGGGGGATAAAACCAAAAACTCATTTCTATCTTTCTTTTGTCCTCATTTTGTTCTCCCTACTAAAAGCTCCCTTCCCATCTAACACAATTTGGGTATAACTAACTCCTCTTCTTTTTCTCTTTTTTTTTCTTTTTTTAGAGCTCTTCCCAGAATAGAGGAGGGTGTAAAACACACATACATTTTTGTTTATATGAGAAAAAGAGCACAGAAAAAGCAATATTTCATTGTAAAGAGTCAAGTCTCTTGAGATCTGAGAAGCTGAAAATCACGCCATATTTGGATAGGATTTAAGCGGTGGCTGAGCGTAAGCCGGATTATGAGCAAGTTGCGGAGCAGTTGGCTCAGTCGGCACCGGCTCGAAGTCGTTGAGAGATTGTTTAAACTTGATTGTCAACCAGAGAGCGAACACGCTGAAAATAAGAACAAAACTTGTTTTTTTATTCAAAGCTCCCAAATTTTCCAACAAAAAAAACTTACTTGTAAATGAAGAACGTGGCTGCGAGCACAAAAAACGATGCACCATAATACCTCAACTCATGTTTGAGCTCTACTTTCTCCGTGTCTTCCAGCGTCTCATTAAAGAAATACTCGTAGACACGGAACAGGAACGTGTTCACCGACGCCGCCGAGCCTGCGAAGTAGGTGACCATAAAGATGAGCACAATTAGTGAGCACACGGTGAGACCGGCAATTAGCACGAGTCTGGAATATCTGGGTGAAGAGGCTGAGAGTGAGCAAAACGTGTTGTAAATAAATATATGTTCTAGTCAGGAGAACGCCACTAAACACTTTTTGCGGGCTGAACCGGAACACATACATATTTAAATTTTAGAATTTTGAATTTTTCAGAATAAATCAAATTTTAGCTGAAAATTTGAGAAAATTACGAGATTTCTCAAAATTTTGAGCTTTGAAATTGTGTGAACTATCAATTTCAGCCTGAAAAACAAGGCAATTTGACAAAACTTTTAGCACGTCAAAAAACAAAGAACTGGACGTATGTATACTGACAACATTTGTTGCTCTTTGAGCCCTAGCAAAAAACTAGTGCGGCTTAAACGGAACACAGATAATTTATGAATTTTCTCTGCCAAGTCAAACTTTGGTAGAAAATTTGAGAAAATTACGATATTTTTATAGGTTTTGAGCTTAGAAATTGTGTGAACAATCAGTTTCAGCTACTTTCAGCAAGTGAGCTGAAAGTGTTGTCGATTCTCGTAGAAATCAACGTTATGAATTTAATCGAACTTTCTACTAAAACTTTTAAAAAATCGCATGATTTTTTTGATAACCGTGTTGTCAATTTACATGCTTCCTCACCTCGGTATACAATATCTTGCGATTTTCTTCTGCGCCGCCAAAATTATAAATATAGTCCCCAGGATCTCGCAGATCAGGAACATGCTGAAGAATAAGAAGGCTATCACAGTCGTCCAATGCCTGAAATTCGAGATTTTTTTTCATTTTGGAGAGCTCCCACAAACTCACAAATTATGATTCATAGTCTCCATAAGGATGATGAAGGATTTGTAGGCGAATATGGCGACGATCAGCGTGTCGAAGCATGCTAGCACCTGAATTTGGCTGGTTTGAAGGAAATTCATGAGAGTTTGAGGTGGAAATAGTTAGTTTTTGGGGAAAATTCGTTAGTTTTTGAGCAAATACTTGAGATTCTACACACAATAGGTGCCAAATTGAATTGAGGGAGAAGAAAAAACTAGGAGCCAACTTTTTGGAACAATTTTGAAAATTCAAAAGAAAACTCCAACTTAGAAGGAGTCTCGGCCTAAAAAAATGGAGAAAAACTGTATTAAATCTCAATTTTTATTTTTATAACTTCAAAAAAAAAAGTTTTAAAACAGTAAAACAAGAAACCCTAAATAGAGTTCCCAACCATGCTCAGCTTAAACTTAAGCCTAAGCCAGAGCCTAAGCCTAAGCCCACACCTAAGCCTAATTTTAAGCCCGAACTGGTTAGCTTTTGTCAAATTTTACAAAAAAAATTTAGAAATCAGGTTTTTTTAAACCATTTTTGTACGCGAAACCTGGACTAAATAGCACTAGTTTAATCGAATTTAAGCTTCGAATATGTAAGAAATTCCTTTTTTCCAATTTTAAGCTTTCAAACGTAAAAAGCACTATGACAGAAGTTGCAATTTTCCAGCTTTTAAATTTAAGAAAACTGCCATTTTGAAGGATTAGGAGCTCAGAAACTCTTTTAAATTGGTTAAACTTTTGCATTGTTTTTTTTTGTTGGCTAAAAATATTGTAAACAAAATGTTAGTTGTGAAGAGTTTGAGCTCAGAATTTCTGGTTTTTTTTTGAATACTTTTGGAAAAACAGCACTAGTTTACACAATTCCAGCTCAAATAAGGACCCCCCCTCTTATCTCAAAATCTTCCCTTAATCACTCACCTTTGCACATTTTCCCAGTGGCCAACAGCAACAGAGCAACATCCTATGTGAAAGCGTCGCGAGAATCGATAGAACCGAGCTCTTCTCGTCTCCTTCGTTTTTTGGTCGTTGTCCCCGCAGGGGTTGCTCTCCATTTTCGCCGTTTCTCACGTCGTCTCCGCCCCTTCTCTCTGCTCGAGTTGAAGGAGAAGACGAAGAAGAAGATGAGGGAAAGCACGAAAACGTGTTATTTGGAGGAGCCAGCCTGCTGCTGTTAGTGACACAACTCGAAATGGGGGGACCTTTTGTCTGCAGATGGGCTTATAATGTAATCAGATATATACATTTCAAGAGATATGTATGTGTTTATTTATGAATGGGAGTGTGAACAAACAGGCGGATTAAAGGATTTTGAATGGAATTCTAGTTGGAAAATACTGGGTAAATTCAAAATAACTGGAATCAAGTAGGCTTAAAAGAACTGAATTTTCGAAGTTTGGAGGCTCTTTCAAGCAATATTGGCGGGATACTCGAATTTTAGTCTGTTTTACAGAACTTGAAAAGTGACGCTGAGTTTGCGAGTTTACCAACAATTTTGGGAAGAAATTAACTTTTTCAAAAAATGTGTGCTGAAAATTTAAATTCTGGGAATATCTAGGAAATTCTGGAAATATCTAATAATTTTCCTAACATTTGGGAAGTTGGCACAAAAATTTGTGTATGATATTTTTTAGGGATCTCGAAAATTTGTAAAGAAAAACTCTGAAACACCTCAAACTTTTTGCTTTTTTCAAAAAGAGAAGAAAAAATCGATGGATCGAAAAACAACACAAGCAGTAACAACACACTTCAAACTGCTGTTCTCTCCTTTTTCTCCCCCCGATCACCTCTCTCCCAGCTGTCTCCCACTCTAATTTTCCCTCATTTTCACTAGTAGTTAGAGGTCATTTGGACGGGAAAAAGTAGTATGGTTAATGAAAAGGAAACGAGAAGACTGAGCTCTTATCAGTTGATCAATTTCCATTTCACAACATGTTTTTTAGTTTTGAAGTTGTTTGTTGCATTTTGTTATGAAATTGTTGAGATAGACTACTAACTTTCAGGTAGGTTTTTCCCAAAACTACAGTAATCCCACAGTACTTCCACAGTACCCCTACAGTACCCTATACACTACTCTTGCAGTACACCTACAGTACTACTACAGTACTACTGCAGTACCCCTACAGCACTCCTACAGTACTTTTACAGTACTTCTGCAGTACTCCTCCAGTACCCCTACAGCAACCGACCACATCCCTCCACTAACCGGAACTTATAATCCCATGAAAAGACGAAAACAAATTTGTCCAAAACTACAGTAATCCCACAGTACTGTAGTATCCCTACATTACTACCACAGTACCCCTACAGTACTCCTGCAGTACTGCCACAGTATCATTACAGTACTCCTACTATGCTCCTATAGCACCCCTACAAAACTCCTACGATGCCCCGATCATATGTATTCATCCACTAACCCTAACCCAATATTCTTTCAAAATCCGAAGTCTGCCTTCTCTTGTGAAGTGTGACGTCACAGATTACAAACTATAATTTCCCAATTTTCAGATGACTGTGCTGACTCCCCGTGTGCTCTCAACGCGACTTGCGTCGACTTGATCAACGACTACAAGTGTGAATGTCCGACAGGGTTCAGTGGTAAGAGATGCCATATTAAAGGTTAGTTCCCATTTGAAATCTTTAGGAATACCTAAACCAAACTTATTTTCAGAAAACCTCTGCGCATCTTCCCCGTGTGTTCACGGACTGTGCATCGACAAACTCTACTCTCGCCAATGCCTCTGCCAACCGGGATGGACTGGCGAGAACTGTGATCAGAACATTGACGAGTGCGCGGCTTCCCCATGCCAGAACGATGCCAAATGCATCGACGAGATCAATGGCTACATGTGTGAATGTGCGGATGGTTATGAAGGGGTTCACTGTCAACATCTTGTGGATCATTGTGCCAAGCAGCCATGTCACAATAATGCTACGTGTACCAATATGGGCGCTACCTACCATTGTGATTGTACGTTAGGCTTTGATGGGGTCCATTGTGAGATGAATATTGACGAATGCGCTGAAAATCAATGTGACAAGCTCGGAACGGAATCATGTAGAGACGCTGTTAACGACTTTAAGTGTGTCTGTAAGCCCGGGTACACTGGGCCACGATGTGATGTCAAGCAGGATCAATGCGCAGACTCCCCATGTCTGAACGATGCTCAATGCGTTGATATGGGTGGAGCTTACAAGTGTGTCTGCAAATCGGGATGGACCGGTCCGAAGTGTGAGCAGGATAATGGGAGCTGCGCCGCCAAGCCGTGCAGGAACAATGGATTCTGCGTGAGCCTCGTCGCCGACTACTTCTGCGTGTGCCCTCCAGGAGTATCCGGAAAGAACTGCGAGTCGGCGCCGAACCGATGCATCGGCCAACCTTGCCATAATGGTGGAGAGTGTGGAGATTTCGGGTCTCATCTGGAATGCGCCTGCCCGGCGAGCTTTACCGGGAAGGGATGTGAATTCAAGAACACTGGATGCAAGACTTGCGAGAATGGTGGAAAGTGTGCGGAAGCAGCTGGAGGTCTACAGAAATGCGAATGCTCACCTGGATTTACTGGAGAGCGCTGCGAGACCAACATTGACGAGTGCTCCACCGCGCATTGTCCTTCTGGAGCAACTTGTGTCGATCAGGTCAACACGCATATATGTGTCTGCCCATTCAACTTGACAGGAGTCCACTGTGACAAAATGATCAATACCAACTATGACCTTCAATTCTTGGATCCATTCCGACCAACATCTGCATCACTCTACGCACCGTTCCGCATAGAGTCATCTGCCTTATCAGTAGGGCTATGGGTGAAATTTGAGAAACCTCATCAACACGCGGCATTCTTTTCTTTGCATAGATTTGATAACTCAAGTCAAGAATATGTGAGAGTATCTTCTAACCTTGTACGGCTAACTCTGTTCCCTGGACTAGCTGCCGTGGAGGTTCCACTATCTAGCAGTCAACACTTGAACAATGGAAAATGGAATCACCTTCTTATCACCTGGCAGTCCAAGACTGGAGCTTACTCGGTCATCTGGAACTCGCTGAGAACCTATTCTAACAATGGATATGCTACTGGAAAGCAACTAGATGTTATGACTGGAATTACCTTAGGCTCCACTGCACTTCCATCCTTTGTCGGATCCATCGCAAGAGTTGGGGTATGGAATAGAGTTATCGATTTCGAGGAGGAACTCCCTTTGATGGTTCAACACTGTCAGAGATCCGAGGAAATCTACAAGGGGTTGCTAGTAAGATTCGAGGGATTCACAAAGATCATCGGAAGAGTTGAGCGAACTCATAAATCAACATGTGGAGTCGAGGAGAAGTCTGCTATGCAGAAGAGTCAATCGCAAATTCTCATCGAAGACTGCCCATCTGACATGGTGATCTCCTCTATGGACCGAGAGACAAATGTAACCTGGCCGGAACCTACCTTCCTGAGCTCTAACTCCAAAATCGAGAAAATCGAGAAAAATCTGAAGCAAGGACAGATGTTCACATGGGGAGAGTATGATGTGCTGTATACCGCCACGGATAATGCTACCAATCAAGCTCAATGCAACTTCAAGATCCGAGTTGGAAAGGAGAACTGTGTGGACGCAGCGGATCCAGTGAACGGAGTGCAGTCGTGTGAGAGCTGGGGACCACAATTGAAGTACAAGGCCTGCTCGGTAGAGTGTCGCGATGGATTCGAGTTTCCGAGGTCTCCGGCGGTATTCTACACGTGTGCGGCTGACGGGAAGTGGAAGCCGAATAAGAGCCCGAGCACAATGTTCAGATATCCACAATGTACCAAGTAAGTGGTAGAACTATTTTCCAGATATTTTAAGCTAAAAATCGTGCAACCTTGTGAATTTCCAGACACGTCCCAGCCACCAAAGTCGTCATTGTCCGCATCATCTACGGAAGCTCACCGGCTTGCACGGAATCTTCAAAGGAAGCTTTCACGCAAAAAGTTCAGCAAACTATCGACGCTATTGATAGCAAGTGGAAGATGTGTAGTTTAACGTACGTTTTCTGATTTTGCTTTTCTATATTGAAATTTATATATTTTTTCCAGTGACGCCAATGGATGTGTGGGTACCCAGGTTCGTGTAGAGTGTGGAGGCTCCAAGTTACCCGAAGAGGGACGTCGCCGTCGCCGCAACCCAGAATCAGTGCTCGCCTCATCCTTCGGAGTGGAAATTGAGATTCCTGTGAAACGAAGAATGCTGGTCGATCCGTCATCTGGGCTCGAGACGACTATCCGGGATGCTCTTCACAATGAGATTCTCTCAGGAGTCTTGAACTTTGAAAAGGTTCTTCCGAACGGTCGGCCAGACGTTGGATCCCTAAAGATCAAAGAGGAGTATCTCTGCCAAGCAGGTCAAGTTGTCGTTCGGGATCTCTGTGTACCATGTGCCCCGGGAACCTATCACTCAGCAGCGACAGGCGAATGTGAGCTGTGTCCAATTGGAGAGTACCAGCCACTCACTGCCCGAACCGAATGCTTCAAATGTGCTCCAGGACAGATTACGGCTAGCGAGGGTGCAATTTCAGAGGGAGAATGCAAGGATAATTGCCCGCCAGGTCATCAGTACGATTCGTTGACTTCTGATTGTGTAACCTGTGGCTATGGATACTATCAGCCATCTGCTGGTGCCTTTGAGTGTATTCCTTGTGGAATCGGAAAGACGACACTCTCCGAGTTTGCGACCAGTGAGGATGAGTGCAGGGATGAGTGTCCAGGTAAGACATCAGTATGAAGCAATTACTCCGATAACCTCTAAATTTCCAGATGGCGAGCAACTTTCTGCGTCAGGAGTCTGTCAGCCGTGTCAAATTGGAACCTATAGGTCTAGAGGAGAGAACAAAAAGTGCGTCGCATGTCCACCAGGAACTACAACCGAGGCAACAATGTCGACAAGACGGGAGCAGTGCAATACGCCGAAGTGCAAGCCGGGACAGTTTTTGGTTAAGGAGACGTAAGTCATAGACTTTAGTATTAGTTTTAAAAATTTTCATTTCCATCTGTATTTTTATTCCAGAAAGAACTGTCAATTCTGCCCACGTGGAACCTTCCAAAACGAAGAGCAGGAGAGCACATGCAAGCTGTGTGCACCGGACCACACCACAGCTGCTCCTGGAGCCACTGCCGAGTCTCAGTGCTTTTCGACGAATCAATGTGCGACAGGAGAGTACAACTGCTCCTGGCACGCCAACTGCATCGATCTACCCGACGAGAATGATGTTCCGAGCTACGAGTGTCGGTGCAAGCCAGGATACCGTGGAAATGGAACTCACTGTACGGATGCTTGCAACGACTTCTGCTTGAATGACGGAATCTGCAAGAAGAACAACATCGGAAATGTAGAGTGCATCTGTAAGGATCACTTTAGCGGGGATCGGTGTGAGCTGAGATTCCAAGCTTCAAATAACAAGCTATGGATTGCAACGGTCATTGTCGGAGTCGTAGTGATCGGAATCATCATTGTGATCATTGTGTTCATGATCTCCTTCCGGTTCAATCATGTCCAAGACACTAATGAAAAGTCGTCGACGTTGGCGGATCTGTCTCCAACTGCGAATAACATCCTCTACGGGACACCGCCAGTTTGTAAGTTTGGTTTTTTTTTTTAATAGAAATGGAAAAAAAAATTGGGGAATATTTCTGAAACTTTTAGAAGGAAAAAACATTTTTGGCCACGATTTGACATGAGATTTGGCAAAAACGTCAACAACGGAGTTTTTACAGTTTTCTTATGTTAGCTTTCAAAAAGTCTCTCCTCCGCTAAGCCTAAGCCTCAGCCCATGCCTAAGCCTAAGTCTGAGCGTAAGCCTAAGTCTGAGCCTAAGCTTGAGCCAGAGCCTAGGCCAGTCTAGGATAGTAATTTTCTTAGAATTTCTAGTCGGTATGATGTATTTTGTCTAAAAATTCTCTGAAAAAAGTCTCAAAGTCCATCCAGGCCATCAAATTTTTCAATTTTTCCAGGCGAACCTCCACGCGCGTTCGGCTACTACTACGAAGACGACGACGTCTACGAGACAAAATCACGCGAAATGATCGGAAGCGGATCAGAACGTCGTCCGACCACGTCGACGGTTACCTCGATGGGCGGTGCAATGAGCCGAGCCATCGAGCAGCACAAGTACGAGCAGCGGATGCGGCAGGCGCAGCAACACATGTATCAGCCGGGCGGTGGCAACGACGAGGAATGAAGGAATGAAAACTTATATACCGACTAACTACGGGTTTTCGACACGGAATATTGCTCTTTTTCCCCTTATTAGTGTCTTTCACTTTGCTTCTTCTTGCGATTGAAGAAAACTTCTCACAAATTTTTAACTTATTTCTGTACTTGCAGTTAGTACTTGTACCTTTATTTCACTTTTTCTCTGAAAACCGCTCAACTCGTGTAAATACCGTACCTCAACTATTTTCCAGTTATTGAAATTATCGAATAAATTTTAATTATTCAATGTTATACAAAAAAGGTCTTTTGAAGAGTCTAATTATTCTTAGGCCTAAGCTTAGACTTAGACTTATACTTACGCTTACGGTTAGGCTTATGTTTAGGCTTAGATAGGGGTGGCTATAGGTCGACCTAGGTCGACCTGCGACCTAGAGGGTTAGGTCGCATCGCGACCTAGGTCGCTAGGTCGCAGGTCGCAATGCGACCCAGGTCGCTAGGTCGCAGGTCGCAATGCGACCTAGGTCGCGATGCGACCTAAATGAAAACAGCGACCTAGCGACCTAGGGCGCACTCTTGCCACCCCTAGGCTTAGACTTAGGCTTATGCTTAGACTTAGGCTTAGCATTAGCTTTAGGCTTAGGGGGACAGCTCCAACTTCCGTTGTGTTTTCTGAACTAACCAGATTCAAACGGAAAAAAGAAAAAAGAACTCGAAATACAGAAAATATCACAATCTGTCGTCGGCCTGAAAAAAAATTAGCTTCTGTAATTTTCCTTTAAACCTTAAGCTTTAGTGTTTTAACTTCGTTTTCAGGCTCGTTTTTCGGGCTTCATGTTTTATCAGATTTGAGATAAATTTCTAAATCAGCACAATATTTTCATTAAAACGCAATAGGAAAATAATGAAAAAAACAATGTTTTTTGTTGGGTGTTTTTGGAATCATTGTCATATATGTACATAAATTACAGAATTGGTTGTCGAATCAAATATATATAAGCGCCTATGGGTGTCTGGAGGAGAGGATCGGAAAACCAAAAAATCTGGAGAGAGTAAATTAAAGTGAAATTTTTCAGTTGTAGCAAAAGGTTGTGGGGAGTCGAATCGAATCAGAGGGGGGCCTAGAAACAGGGAACATCATTTATTTTTTGGGGGATTTTTTGAATGTTTCTTTTTTGAAAAAAATACCCGCCGACACACATTGTTTTGTTTTGTTACGCGCTGAATAAACTGGGGGGAAAAACTTGAGGGAAAATGGGAATCTTAGAAAAGAAGTTGGGAGACGAAGACGAAGAGGATCGGGAGAAAATGTCGAGGTTTCCGGGAGGAATAACCTGCGATTCTGGCTCAAAACGGGAAAAAACTGCGGACTGGTTCTACAAATTTGCAGTGAAAAAACCGTATGGGGGCAAATTAATGGGGGTACGCGGGGGGGTGGAGAACAAAATAAACTTGTGATGCCTATAGTGTTGTGGGGGCGAAATGTACAGTTTTGAGGGAAAAATAGGAAAAAAAATCAGATTTTATACACAAACAGAAAAAAAAGAAAAGAAGAAGAATCGAATTGAGTGGAGACATCTAGACGCCGCAGGGGGGTCGTGTCCCTTGTTGGTGTGCTCTACTCCCTGAGCTTCTAGAACGGACCAGTCTTGTTGGTTGGGGGGCAAAAGAACAATTAAGAAAAGGATTGAGGTGACAGAACGCGATGCGTGGTGGGATCACAATTGGATTGATAGAATATGAGTATGACGAATCGAAATTTGAAAAAAAAACACTTGGGAACGGGCAAATGTATGTACAGGAACGGCGGCGCAGGTGCAGAGAGTTTACGAAAAGTCCATGTGATAATGACCCGAGTTTGACTGTTGGGTGTTGATCGGGTCTGGGGAGAAGCCAGAGGCGTCCCAATGAATGTCTGGTGACATTTGTGAGCTGTGGAAGTGTGGTGATGGATGAGCGCCGGCCGATGAGATGAGTGGATCGCCGTTCATCATTGGCTGAAAATAGTTTGAGGTTGCAGAAGTCGGAATAAGGCTGGTGTGCCTAGAGTCACCACAAAGTAAGTCTAAAAGGACAGGCATATTTTACACTCAAAAATTGCATAACATCAGTTACTGCCTTCAATCTGAGCAAAAATTTATGGTAGGCACAACATGTAAAAAAAACCGCAAACTGAGGCAACTAGTTACGCCAAGCGACACAACAAAGTAGGAATGTATTTAAAGCAGTTGCGTGCGTAAAAATCATTTTTCTAGCTACTTTTAGCTACTTCTAGCTTCTAACACCGGGTAGTGGCATTAGTCCCGTGAAAGTCAAAAACTACAGAAGCTCTACAGGTAGGCGAAAAATGTCTACCCGTGTGCCTATCAGGCACAAGTAGGTTGGGTGACTTCAAAGTAATTCTTAAAGGCACACAGCCTGGTATTTCCATGCTACCAAAATCAGCAGAAGTTAGACTAAATTGGCCTAGAATACTAGGAGCCGAGCCAATTCACAGAGCACTGGAGCTACCAAAAATCAGTTTCAACATGCAACACAATCCTCGCAACAAAAACTCACGTTGAGATCGTCCATCATGAGGTCGGAGAAGGCGTTCGATCCGGGCAGCTTCCACGACGCGGTGCCGCTGCTCGTCCCTAGAATTCACAAATTGGCTCCAGAAGAAAACCACGTGCATGAAATGATTGAGAGATTGGCTCACTATAATCTGGCGGGCTAGCCGATCCGACCGAGAAGAAGCTGTCCGACGGCGCCGAGTTGTTCATGAAGTTGTTCGGGCGCGAGTCGTTCGGCGATGTGATCTGCATGGCGGCGGTGTTGTTTGTCACCTCGGATAGGAAGCCGGATGAGGACTGAAACATTTGCACCCGGTTTAAATAAAAAATATCCCAAAAAACTCACCACAAACGATCCGGTCGGCGTGTGATTTGGTGGCGACTCGTCGATTTCCTGCTTAATCGGTCGCTCGATCACTTTCGGGATCGGTGGAAGATGCGATGGCGGGACCTGCACTCCCTGCCTGGCGAGCATCTCCTCGAGCTCTTTCACCCGGTCGGCGTACTTGTGAGCCGTCGATTCCAGCGATTTCTGCTGCTGTTGGGTTTTCATCGCTTGCTCGCGATCTTTTTGGAGCACTCGGATGTAGTCACACGAGGCTTTTAGAATTGTTCCTTTGTTGAGTTTCATGTCTCTGAAAATGTTTTTGATTATATAATTTAGGCTCATTTAGTTTGATCAACAATTTTCGAACTTCCCGCCAAAAACTATACAAAACCTACGTGGTGTCAGAGTGTCCCATTTCGGTTTGATCTACGTAGATCTACGAGAATAGCGGGAATTTACAATTAGACGCAGACTTCTCAACTGATTTTGCATGGTGGCACATTTTTGGGGAAAAATTCCCACATTTTTGTAGATTAAACCGTCATGGGACAGCCTGACACCGCGTGCCCGTTTGTTTGGTGGAGCGCGTTTACACCGTAAGTCTTAAATTTTCCAAATTTACCGCTGAGAACACAAAAAAAATGAATTTTACTGGATCTTGACAGCAATTTTTTTAATTAAAATTGGGTTGTTGCCAAAAATTTCTACTTTTTTTTATCTCAAATGTTTCTAGAAACACTCACTCTGATGTGTTCTTCGGCAACATTTGTCCGAGCTCCTTAATCCTGTCATTTATATTATATCTTCGTCGGCGTTCAACTGAAAAAAATGAATCGAAAATTCATTTTAAAAAAATTTGAAAGCCTCGAAAACTCACTCATATTGTGAATGTCCTTCTTCCTGCGGTCGCGGTAATAGTCCTCCGGATCATTATCACCGCCACTATTCCCACCGCCGTTCGACACGGCGCCAATCATCTTCTCAATGTCGATCGAACTCGTCGGCGCCGAACTTGAGACGACCTGAACATTTTGGGGCATATAACTTGAGAAATTAGAGAGACAATTTTTGGCGCAAAATCGACGGAAAGTAGGAGGAGGATCTGATGAGAAACCGGTTTTTTTTGTTTCGTTCCTTCGTTCGATATAACACTTATTGTATCAATTTTCAAGGCACATGGTCATTTTTATCATACTGCTAAAAATACACTTACTAACCTGTCTGAAATTGTTCGACATTGCGTTTGGAATTGTGATCGGGCTTCCAGAGTGTCCTGAGCCAGCCCGGGAGCTGGCGCCTGGAATCGGTCTTGCCATCGACATGGTTTTTTCTCCACCAATCGTCATCTGCAATTTTGATTTTAGGCGCTTTTGAGCAAACATTTCAGCAAATTAGTTTTTGGACAAAAAAAAAAGAAATTAGTGCAAAACTATATACTAACCGGTCGTGTCGCTCCTGGACGCATTCGCTGATCATCTTCCATGCCCATGAGCTCATCAATGATCAGGTCGTCAAGCTGGAAATCGGGAGCATAGGGCGGACTAGTCAGGTGAGGGTTAAGAGATAAATTAGCGACTACAACAAAAATGACACGTAGGTTTTTAGGTTTTTAGAAAATAAAGGTAAAGTATTAGTTAAAACCATCAGGTTGAATAGGAAGAAATCACCAACCTCTGTGCCAAATACACCACCGACACCACCGGGCGTTGGGCTCTCTCCGAATCTGTGAATTTTGTCGCTGCCGTCACTGGGTGGGGATCCGCGGGGCTGAAAATATAGGGTTTAAGGTAAGGTATCTTTGAGTAGCTTTTCGATGTTTAAATAGAAATTTTGCAACTAATATTTATACGGCAGAATTGAAAAAAATGCACTATTAACCTGATATTTTCTAACAGAGTACGGGCCATTCGGCCTTTTAGACATTTTGGCCGACGGTGGAGATGGTGACTTGCTGCTACTGTTACTATCCGACCGCATCGACGAGACATATGAAAAAAGACGCCGATCGTCTGCGGATGGTGACCACCTCGGGTTCGTCGGCGCAGAAACCAGCCGCCGTCTGGATGGGGTGGCTCGAATCCGATTGCCCGACGAGCTCATCGGTCGACCCACCAAAGAGGCAAGCGTCTCGTTGGAAATGTCAACGCGGTCGTCGTCATCGGCCATTTTTTTTCCTTTTTTTCAGCGGTTATATGGACGGGGACGATCAATTGTGTATGAATTGCTGCTGAAGAAGGCGATGTGCCGTGAATAGATGGGAAGATGGAAAATAGATGGCGAGAAGAAGAAGAAGAAAAAAAGAGCGATAACAAGAGAGAAAAGAAGTAAGCGACCAAAGTACAAGAATGACATTTTAATGGGTAGATATGAGGGTTAAAGTGGAGGGAAGATGAAAATGACACACAAAATAGTATAAAAAGTCAGTCATATGGTGGGCGGATGAATTACTAATTGGGTGGTAGAGAAGCACATGCCCCATTTTTTACGGCATATGGTCTTGTTATTTGGCGTTCCGATCAAACTGAAGACATAAAAAGTACTGATAACTATAAAAAAAAGAGAATAGAGGTTAAAGTAATATACTTAAAAACCTATATCAAAACTGCTATCAATAGAAAAAAAAATAGGAGTAGTGATCGATGTAACACATTAGTATGTAATTTAAGCTTGCGTGATATTATGTTCTAGACTATTTTTCTCCTGTACATCAAAATATCTTTTCATGTATTATTAAAGTAATATTTTATAGTAGAAAACAAAAAAATCTTTTAAAAAAAGGTAACTTAAACTAGAGATCAAAGTAAGATACTTAACACGCATCTTAGTATAAATAATATGTATAACTTTTATAAAAAATAATAAGGTATTATCACAGAGACTGGTATACCAAAAAGGTGAAAATTTGGAAAAAAAAAACTAAATTGAATCAGAGATCAAGTATAATGTCTACAATTTTCGTTTGAAAAAAGGCATTTTTTTTAGATAAGAGCACCAACTCCTATTGGAACTTGAAAAGTCAGTTTTTAAAAAATCGATGAATCGAATGGCATAGAAATTGAAAGTCTATGTGTGTGTGTGTGTATTCTGTGTGTGTATGATGTTGGTTGGTGGCAGGAAAAACGACACAAAAAGACCCCCACTGGGTGCGAGAGAGGAAAGAAAGATGCAACATCATACAGCGGACGAGAAGAATGAGCGAGAGAGAGAGAGGGGAGACGCCTACAACGAGAGACCCCTTTCTCTGGATAGAATATGTGAGATGGTTGGAAGAGAACACGGAGACACAGACAGTTTTTCGGTTTCTCTTTTTCGAACTTTTCAGCTGGCATACACGCGACGAGCAATAGAGGAAAGAGATAGCGGCGAAAAAATGGAGAAAAAAAATATAAAAAAAGAAGAAGAGAAAAAAGGAGCTTCTGACAATCTCTATGGGTAATTACGAAGATGGATGCGTCTTCTAAGGGGGCAGATTTTTTATTTTTTTATTTTTCTCAGTGGAAAGAGCGAAAGAGCCAAAGATTGTGCATATAATGATCGAAACAGGTCGGTCTTTCCTGTCTAAACATGACCGAGAGATGACCCAATAAAGCCGTGTGCACTCGCTTCAAATTTCGTCTACTCTCCGCTTTATAATATACCCAGAATTTGCGTCAATTGTTATGTTATACGAGTGTGTATGCGAAACTCATCGAGTATTTATGAAGCTTTTTAGAAAATGAGAGGATAAAGGAAGATTCTAGATGGAGCTAGATGAATCGACAGGTGTGCAACAACTGAGAGCCTGTATTAGAATATTAGAAATATCGATTTTTGTGCGAAGAATTGCATCGTCGTCTTCCAGAGAACAGAATTGGTAAGGAAAGAAGAAGAAGAAACAGGTTCGATGGTGGCGGTGGAAGATGGAAGACGGAAGAAGAAGAAGAAGATGGATGTAACAAAGAAAGTGGCTTACGTCCGCGAATTACACCAGCCCAGAAGATTCTGATATTGAGAGTAGTAGTAGACACCTAGGGTTCCCCCCGCCCGCTCAAAAGATCATTTTGTGGAGAACAAATAGATAGTTTGCGGGGTGGTAGACCGATGCTTCGCTCAATTATGTTTTGTTCGATGTACTAGATAGAACAAGTACTAGGTTAGCTGACAACATTATTCCTCGATTTTGGTTCAACCCAGGTTAAGCTGCAGAAAAGCTTGATTAACGGAGTTGAGACTTTTTCAATATTATTGGTCGAGTTGATTGATCATTTTTGGTCATGTTCAAGTAAAGAACATTTTTTGTTAGATTTGCCTAATCTAACTAGTAAGTTACAAAAATTTCGGTCCGAATTGGCCAGAACGAAAGAACGAAATTTCAGTTAAAACTAGGCAAGTTCAGTTTAAGCTGCAAAAATTGAAAAGCCAAATTCGAAAGTCCAAGATACAAAAATTTTCTGTCGAAATCGGCAAGTCCGACTATCGAAATTCTCGAAAAGTTTCAGGTCAAGCGACAAATAATTACGTAAAAATTGGCCAAGTCTAATCGACAAAACTTTCCTTTAAAAATTGGCCAAGTGACAAAATTTTTCGTCAAAATTGGCTGAGCCCGACTAACGAAAGTTTGGTCAAAAAATGGCTAAGTCCGAACAAGCACAAAGAGTTTTTGTAAAAATTGGCAAAGTGCAAGTAGCAAAAATTTCAGTCAAAACTGACATAATCTAAGTTACGAAAATTTCAGTCAAACTTGGACAGGTCCAAGTTACGAAAAAATTATGTCAAAATTGGCTAAGTCCGACTAACAAAAAAGTTGGTCGAAGTACAATTGACAAAATTGTTTTTAAAATTGCCATGCGGCATTTTTTAGTGAAAATAGTAACAAAAATTTCTTTCAAAAGTTGCCGAGTCCAACATTTCCAGAAAATTTTCAATTCACACTACATGTCAAAATTTCACTATAGTGAGCCGAAAAAGACAAAGACCTTTGAAATTTATGAGTTATTCTCTCAAAGACCCTCACCGCGCTAGGACGTACATATTTCCTTTAATGGGGAGAAATTGGAAAGACAATGGATTTCTACGCCCCGCACCACGGAACTAATTATGTGTATACGCGATGCGGTAACTCACTTTTGATATGCAAATAGACAGCGAGTCAAAGTGAACAGCCCCTGTGTGTAATGGAAACCTGTAGGAGACGAGGGGAAAACAAGATCATATCTGGATGTGAGAAAGTTGATGTGTCTAGATAACAGCTGATGGTGTAACCGACGCTTGAAATGTTCTTTACTTGGGATGGCGGAAAAGAAAATGGAAAAAGAGATAGAAAGGGAGCGGGTTTTTTTTTGTGCACTAAAAGTACTTGGCTAGGCACCAGAGTACAAAACGAGAACAACAGACATTTCTCTTGAAGTTACAAGGGCCAACTGATTCATTTTCGTGCCGTGACCTCAAACCTCGTTGTTATTGTTGTCTGGAAGGATATGAGACTAAACAAACACGGGGGAGGTGGTCCAAAAAGCTAGCTAGTCGGGCACTGGCACCGCCAGGCGTATGTTTATTTGAATTTCACCCCGCGTCGAGCAGAGATCGCAATAAACACACTCCGTTCGTTCGGAATGCTAAGTAGTGGGCTGTGGGTAATGTATTGATTTTTTACTTTGATAAAACGTGCCGGAAATGAACAAAAACGATGCGATTTCAAAAATTTTTGGTTGTTGTTTACAGCTCCAGTCAACCGAGATGATGATAAGGACGGAGACGCAGAACAAAATGAAAAACGAGCGAAAAGTACGTGGTTTTATGGAGCCATAAAACGCGTATGTGTAGCGGGGGTAGAGGGGAAAGATTTATGGTGATCTGTGCTGTGTTGCGAAAAATGGAAAACGGGGCGCAAATTTCAGAAGGGATGTTGTGGAGAGATCGGAAATCAGAAATGAGTAGATTGAAAGTCCAAATGTGGAGCGGTTTGTAGGCGAATTTTGAAATGTTTTAACTATTTGTGGTGGATCTTCCACTTTGATTAGACAGCCTGAAGTAGGCAAAAAGTAGGCAAAAGTTGTCCAAGCTCGGTAATTTTGGACCTATATGCTTCGAGAGCACAATTTTGATTACTTTAGAAATAAGTGACTTTTGGGTGAATTTTCAGGGTTTTTTCTAACTTGGCTCAAAATTTCAAAAAAAAAACGTTTTGGCAATTTCTACTAAAATTTGCATCTAGAACCATATTTCCAAGCTGCTCTAAAAATAAAACAAAAAAACCTCCAAAACTTTCAAGAGAAAGAAAATTGAGTGCTGTGGTGCTTGGTAAACCATGCACGACAGGTGGTATTTGTGTGTGTGTTCTAGCGGTGGTTGTGTGTAGACGGAAAAAGTGATTGGAAATTCGAAAGTAAACATATACTGGAGCCAGGAGAGAAATCGGGATTGGCGCTCCTTTTTTGATGTGAAAGGGAAAAAAGTTTATCGAGAGAGATTTTTAAATAGGTCCCTACAAAAAAAATTTCCAAAAAGCTACCAAAATGCTTGTCTACACCTAGACAACCTTAAAATAACTAAAAACCCGCAGAAATCTATTTTGGAGCAATTTCACAGGAGCCCGAAAGTTGTGAAAAAAGTGCAAAAAAAATCAGATTTTTTTCGAAAAAAAAACCTGACAAGGAAAGGAAGTCAATCTAGTCCCGGACTTTGAATCGAGACTTATGCCTTTTGAAAGCTTATGTTTAGACTAGATCACCACAAAAATTTCAGCGGCGGAACTCAACTCTGAACCCCTGAAAGCGCCATCTGAAAGGGCTCCAGTGCATTTTTTTGCTGAATTCTAGGTCAAGTAAATGGCCTTAAAAGTGGCTATGAGCGGTTAAAAATTATTTTTGGGGGTCTTTAGGGTCAAACAAACAATGTGGAAGCTTTTTGGAGATTTTTATTTTTTTGCAAAAAATCTGAAATTTTTGCGGTCCGGTGGAAGCCAAATTTTTGGTCAAAAAAATTTTTTTTTGAAAAATTTTGAAAGTTGTGAAAAGTTTCACTCAAAAATTTTCAACTTTTTTCGAATTTTAGTGAAAGTTTATTTTTCCAAAATGCCACCAGAGTGTTTGTCCATCGCTAAAAAACCTTTAAACCTTTAAAAGGCTGCAAAAAATCATTTTTGGAGCAATTTTAGGGAGCCTCAAAACTTCAAAAAAAACTTTTTTCAAAGTTTTCTTATATACAAATACGGCAAAATTTTTTATATCGGTCTAAAATCTTTTCCGAATTTCCAAAAAAAATCAAAATGTAGCCTCATAGCAAAATTTAAGAAGTACCATCCTTGTTTAATGTTTCAAAAAACCACCATTCTCTGACTAATCCCGTAGAGTCTAGCTGGCCAATTTCTGATCAGGACGATTTCAAATAAATTAGCTCCCCCCTCCCCCCCGCGTCGTCCCAAAAACCAAAACCGCCAATGATCACTTTCGCGGGTCTCTCGCTCAAAGAATGTCTGCAGTGCTCTCTCACTTTCGCGCACTGTCTGGCCGTCTGGCGCCGTGCCAATACGCGGCGAGATAGTGTGGGTCTGTGCGAGAGAGGGGTTTTTTGGCACCCGGCCAGGTAAACAAACATTTCGTTTTTTTTTCGACGCTTTTTTCGTTTCTCAAGGTTCGGTTCGTCTTGCGATCAGCTGACTGTGTGAGGATGATGATTCTTATCTTTCGTTCTTTTCTATTTTGTTACTTCGTCTTTTTTCTTTAATTGTTCAGAAGTACATTTTCTGCCGAATTGATAGGGAACGGAATGGAGAGAAATTTTTTCTTTAATGGGGTTATTCAAGTAATGTAGCAAAATGTATTTAAACTACTACAAACTGACTACAGAGTGATCCAAGTACTCCAGACAGCCGGACAATTTCCTGCCGCCGTCCAGACAGACTTTGAAATCTGATCTTTGCCACAAGGTCGTATCGCGTGTATTGAGTAATGGTCTTGTTTTTAGGGTGAAGCGACAACTGTCGAGTAGTGTAGAAAATCAAAATGACGTCATCTTACTGTTTTTCCAATTGTTGATGTTGTTTGAAGCGAGGAAGTTTTTTGGTTTTTGAGCGGTGATTGGTCGGCGAAAACAAAAAATTTGGCGGGAAAATGACTAAAATGCTATGGAGGAAGAAGAGACGCGGGAGAAAAAGGGAGAAAGGTTTTTGAACCAGGATAACAACAACAACAACAATAGAAGTTTTTAGGAAAGGGATAGGTGAGCAGGAGTAGTACAGTTGAACTTTTGGCTAATGAGCATTATGCTTACCAAGGGATCAGTCTCAGCAAGTAATGAAGCTCTGAATTGAACTAAATTGGGTCTCAATGCGAAAACGAATCCGGATTCAAACGTACAACACTAATAATTAGGACTTCACAATTTTAGAAAAATAGTTCAAATAAAGAGTGATAACGAAATTTGTACAAGTTTCGAATTCCTGGGAAACAAACTCTAATGGTCGAAAAAATTTCTAGAAAAAAGTTAAGTTCTCAACGTTCTTAAATACATTAGAATTCTATGAAAATCAGATTTTCCCTGAATTCTACAGGTTTCAAAATTAGGGGGAAAATGTACTGATTGTGAAAAAAAAAAGATCCCAGGTTCCGAGAAATTTCAATTTTTTTTTGTAAGATGTTTTTTTTTCCAAAAAGCTTCCAGAATATTTGCCTAGTTTTCCTCATGCTTTAAAACATTGAAAATCTCTCAAAATTTGGTTTTGGAGAAATTCTACGGGACTTGAAACTAGCGAAAATGCACTGACAAAATGGGGAGAAAAAGTCCTAAAAATTTCCAAAAAGCTTTGAGAATGCGTTATAAATCTGGGAAAATCCGATTATGAAAAATTCGACGGATTTCGAAATAATCGAAAAAAAAACTCTGCTTTTTTCAGAAAAAGTTTCAAAAAGCTTGGCCTAAACATTGAAAAATTAATAATCTCAGAAAATTTGGTTTTGGATAAATTCTACGAGCATCGAAGTTTGGCAAAAAAGTTTCAAACGAAATACCGGGAACTTGGAGTTAGCTTCGTGGGTTTTTGTAATGAGCTAGTCAAATGGTACAGACTCGTATCATAAAGTCAAATTTTATTTGATGCGCTGTTGATAGCTAGGGTCCTATTCGACCTTTTAGTCCACATACAGCCCCCTCCCTACCCAACCAATCAACTTGAAAGTTCAACTCAAACATCTCATTGTCTTCTCAGTCCTATCCACCACCACTACCACACGTCAGAGACCATCGGAGAGTGTAAAAACAACCGGACGCCGAGAGAAGCTAGCCGAACACCACGTGACACTGTCCAAGAGGCAGACAGAGACCCGGGGGGGGGGGGGGCTACGTGCCAAACGCAAGATTTTTTCAGCGCCCGTTTTTCGTTTTTCAGCTGTTCCGTCTAGGGTGGAGTCATCTGGGAGTGGGAGAGACCGCAGAATGTGGAAGGAAAAATATGGAATGGGCGCCGTGGCGCAAAAGTGCTTGAAAACAAATACATGGCTCAGGGGGGGGGGTCATATTGTTAAAGCCAATCAAGAACAATTTTTTTGTAAAAATTCAAACTTCTATAATTTGACCCTACGACGTTAGGCTAACAACAGATGCCAAAAAAGGGAGATCTACAAGAAAAATGAAAAGATATCAGTTTCAGGGGAGCAAGTTGGAAGAAATTTTTACGTAAAGTTTGAAGATCTATAATGTCGAGCAATTTAATTGTGTGCCTACGCCTTTAAGCGAAGAAGAGCAGGGTTTAAGCTTATTTTGAGCCAAGAAACCCCAACTCTTGAAAAAGGTACTTTTACACAGATTAAAAAAAAAGAACCACAAAACAATTTAGTTACCGGGGAGCCCTTTCAGGCCCACTTTTTTTCATAAGAAAAAAATTCCAAAAATTCTGCTTTTTTTCTTACTATTAATTGAGCTGGGTAAAAAAAACTTGTAAACTACCTTTAAACTTTCCATAAAATCGTTAAAAATTATGTTAGAATGCAGTATTTTGTTTCGTTTTTTGTTTTATTTCTGTAGAGACTTTGAGCTCAAACAATGTAAGAAAACAAAAATTTTCTTTTAATAAAATTTGAAACTAACCGGTTGAATATTGCCGAACAACATCTGATGCGTCTGCTGCATCTTCCTTGGACTACTTAATGCCGCTCCACTGCTCCCTCCGCCAAAGTAGCTCTGTGTAGGCGCTGAGCCGAACGGTGTCGACGTCGAGCCCATCGATCGTTGTGCGATTGGAATCAGATTTCCCGTCTCTCGACGTTGTTCCATCTCAAAATACAAAATAAGAAAAGAGATAGAAATCATTATGGAAAGATAACTACTAAATTTCGGTCGTTGATGCACCATGAGCGCTCTGCTTTGTTTACTACTACTATATTGGCGGCGGCGGCGGGCGGGAAGTTGGCAGTGTGCCAAAAACATTGTGTCTATATCTCTCTAATTTGGGAGATAGGGAAATCAAAGCCGATCAGAAAACTGAGCAGCCCTGTTACTTGATAAATTAGCTGCCCCTGTCGCCACCGCCTCGCCGGCCCCAAAGTGATGACAATTGGCGTCGAGAGATGAGAAAACTGAGTTTGAAATTCGATTTGTGATTTGAAATTGAAATCGGATCAAGCTTAGAAAATGGGCGAAGAGAGCAAAGTACAATTTTAAGCGAGGTTTGTAAATTTTTAATGCGAGTTTTGGCTCGCAATGAAAATGGTAATGCGATTGGTAAATTGATAAAGTAGGTCAAAACTGATATCAGCTCAAAGAACGTTGATAGGACTGAAACTAGAAGCCTGTGTCAAGCCCAAACGGACCGCCGAAACCACAAACTACAAAACAATCAAGTCTCATTCGCTCTCTTGTTTCTTTTCTCTTTTTGTGTATTGTCACCACACATGACCGGTCAATCAATCGTCAGATGGGGGTCTTATCTTGAGCGAATTTCAAGACAAAGTTCTGGTGAGTTAGGCTACTCAAGTGTCCCGGAAGGAAGTTGGGTGCCCGGAGCAGGAAACTAAAAGCGGGGGGAAAGAGAGCTGATAAGAAACGGGGCTATTTGAAGGGTGTAAAGACCAAATGTCGTTGGCCTAAACCTGAACCTAGAAAATTATTAGCCCTTACACTTTTGCCGGCGCCAAATCGAAACTGCGACGCGTTAGCCTGATATGGCTCGTCATCGTAGAACTGTTGCTGGGCTTGTTGTGGTTGCTGCTGCTGTTGAGCACCCGGTGGCTGCTGGGCTCTCGGATTGTTCAATCCGAGGCCGCCGCCACCGCCTGGTGAATTTAGTTGGCGGATCATGAATGCTCTTATTCGCTGATTTTTTTTTTCAGTATCGGGATCTGAGAATTAAAAAAAAATCAATCGATAAAAAGGTATATTGGTTGGTAGAAAAAAAGGAAAAAAATTCGAAAGGGGGAGAGGGAAAAGAGCGAAAGACAAGAGAAGAAACCGAGTGGAAGGGTCGGGAGAGAGGCGCCCAAAGGGGTCGCGGGAGACCGAGGTGATACGAGAGGACGAGGCGAGAGAGCGGCAGACACAATGTGACATATCAAGAGGTCGTCGCCAGCAACAGCAGCCCCTCCCCAAAGGATCGAGCGAGAGGCGCGAGAGATGGGGCACACGGGCGCACACGCGCCCGCCCCTATCTCTTTCTCTCACAGCCTCCACCACCGATCATTTCGTTTATTACTGTGTCCCCCACCTCCTGCCAAGTTCTTGTCGAGACAATGGCGATTAGGCTACTTAAGGGCAGTTGGGGGTGGCTAGCTGTCTGCGTAGCTGGAATCCTAGAATACTAAACTCCTAAACAAAATCATTGGCCCCATCCTAATTACAAGATAGTAACGGTCCATATAGTTAAGACATCAGAGATTAGGTCGAGAAAAATAAGAAGAACACAACAAACTGTATTCGGAGGAGGTGGCCAGAGATCTTTTTTTTTGAACAGTTTGATGGGCTTGATTTGATTAGAAGAAGATTAAAAGATGAGGGAGATCAAAATTCGGTTTTGAAAAATCTGAGAAATTCAAAAGATAAAGCTAGCTTAACAATTTAAGGCCTTTGTTCGGACAAGGATTTTTTTCTAGGTTCGGGCAATGGAGCAGTATGCAATCTAAGGTGATCTAAATAAAATCAAAAAGTGTTATTAGATGTCCTGAACAAAATATTCCAAAAATTCCTACCTTGAGGGCGAACAATTAGGAAGCTAAGCCTAAGAACCTAAGCCTTCTGGAGCTGCACCTAGGGACTTCTGACATTTGAAGCTTACTTAGGTCGTTCGAAACAGGGTTTTCAGGAAAATTAGAATTTTTTAAGCTTCCGAGGTTCAGAAACAAAAAAATGGCGAAAACGGATGGATCAAAAAAGACAACTTGAAGAAAATGTTATCGTTCTATGATCCGAGTAGAATTTTTACCCAGCGGCTTTGCTGGAAGTTTTAGGGGGTCTGGAAGTGGCACTCTATCAATTTCAAAAAGTGAGACCTCACAAAGTCTCTAAGTCAACAAAAACCTGGAAAAGTCGATTTTTTTTCAACCCAAACACAGGTTATCATCACAAAAACATGACAAAGAAATGATCCAAAGCAACAATGACGCCATCAAAAGTTTGTTTTAAATTCCAACCAACGCAAAGAAAATACGAAAATAAAACAAAACTATTCGACAAAACCCTCTCTTTTTAGGCGACGAAGGAGAATTCGGCCTCCCGCCGCCAACTGATAAGCGCGGCGCCTATTCTCTTTCATAATTAGTGTGTGATGATTATGATAGTGATATGTGTATGTACAATGAAGTTTTGGGAATTTGCAAGACGCAGAGAATTGTTACTCGGCAAACAGTAGGGGGGGGGGGGCTAACTGAGAAATAAAGGAGGAGTTGGGGCGCCGGATTGGTGGTATTGTGATATTTCCAGAGGTCGGGGCAAATATTGATGATTAAATTGAAAAAGGGTTTAAATTGACAACACTTTTTGCTCAATTTCTCGTAAGTTTGAATTTCAGATTTAGAGTCCGAAACTTAAGACCCTAGGCTTAGATCTATAGGCTTGGCTCCCTGGTCCCAAGGCTTGTAAGCTAAGGCCATGAAGTTTGCCTCTAGGCTTAGTTCTTAACATTTAGGTACCTCCCTAGTGGTGTTCCCAGAACGTCCCTAGTGGTGTTCCCGGTAAAGGGGTTTATTAGCTCCAAAAGTTAAAGTCCCAATGCTTAGGTTCAAAGGCTTACTATTAGCTTTAAAATTTTAGGCCCCCAGGGTCATATGTTTAGGTCCCGATCAGAAAGTTTAGACACCTAAGCTTAGACTCATAGGCTTACAAATTCATGTTCCAAAATCTAGCTCCCTGGGCCCCGTTTCCTAGGCCGTGGCCCTAATAGTAAGGTTTATAGGTTAAGCCCCAAAATTCTCTATATGTGTGGCCAAAAGTCCCTCACAGCAAAAAAAGGGTAAAACTCTATCCTTATCCCCTCCAAACGAAACAATAGAGGGCTTTTTCATTAATCTCATATTGTTTCGTATTTGCGACGTCACTCATCTAACCCGATTTCTCATCAAGACACATTTTTCGTTGTGCTCCGTGAGCCAAGCAGAGATTAATCTTTTCGTTTGGAAAGAGGACTGCACTGATAAACAAGTATTCAGATTTTATGCTGGATTAGAAAGATCATGGAACAAATTTCTTGAATTTTTCATCAAATTAAGTTCAAAAATTGATTATATTCAGCTCGGCCAACGCAAAAGAATTTCAGATAAAATTTTGGAAACAAAAAACTAGAGAAACATTGTGAAATCCCACGGAAAAGAAGGATAAGCTCTTCAAAAAGAGAGGAACTAAAATCATCATCGTCGTATTATTATTATTATATTTCACTAACCAAAGGAGACACCACAATTAGTGCGCTGAAGAAAAAGAAAGAAAACAAAAACACCTGGAGACTACAGACTACATTTCTATTGAGTTACAGGATGTAGGAATACGAAAAAAGGAAATTGTGAGGCACGGGGAGTCGAACCTGGAAGGTGTATGCGGAAGGCAAAAGTGATAACCAATATGGAAGTTTTTGGCAATGTTGGTTGGCAAGTAATGAGATTATTAAATATTAAAGGAACTTACACAGTAGAAAAATTAACTTCAGTGACTTATTTTATTTTATTAGCCCCTAAAGCGATTAAGAGGCAAATTCAAAAAATTTTCGCGCCCAAAACAGTTAGTCAACTGATAGATAAAATCTAAAAGTACACGAATTTTAGGGCGGCAGTCAAAGGCAGGAAATCGAAATAAAAACCGAAAACCGAAGAAAACTATAAGAAAAATGAAGAGGAAACGGTGAATGGCGGGGGACGAAAGAAGAAGAAGAATAAGAAGAAGACGTACAGAAAAGATAACACATTCGGCGATTCAAGGACACGCGCGGCGCGTACTGAAAACCGATGATGGATCGATGTCGGGTCTCTGGCGAAGATAGTGGATATCATTGAATTCTTTGGAGAGTCATGGGTTGGCGGGAATTTGAATTTTTACAACTTTATATTTTTTTTTACAATTCCACAACATTTTCAAAAATTAGCTCTAAACTTCTGTAAAGCCTTTGTTTCACTTTTAAGTGTTCTTCGGTGACCTAGTGGCTAACGCGTTTATTTCCGATTATTTTTCCTACTTTGGTTCGACCCCGCGCGGCTCCAAAACTTTTTCTCCAACTTTTAATCCTGATTCACACATCTAGAATATCTCTTATTTTTCGTCAGATTTCACCCTTCCGTCGTGGGATTAGTGAGACGAGACATTGCACTTTTTGCGCCGTGTGCAAAAAGCCGCGAGAGAGCAGAAAAGTACACGGTTTTGCAGGAAAAGAGCCGAGAGAAAAGTGCAAACCCTAGAAGCGACACAGAAAGGAAATAGAAATAGAAATAGATCAAAAGAATACAAACATTCAAAAAATTCGAGATCGGAAGTGCGAAAAATTGATTTTTCACATTTTTGCGAGAAGCTTGGCCATGCGTATTTAAACCTACAGTAATCCCCGGTTCACCAAATGTTTTAAAAGTCTTGAATCGATTTTTTCAAATCTAAATTCAATTTCTTTGCCAAAAAACCTATCGGCGGTCGGGCGCCGACAGGTGTTCTCTCAAGGACGATGGGCTACTCGATTTTCTCGCCTTTCTTCATTTTTCTCATTGAAATTGATGTTTTCACGGTGGGAGGGCTAGAAAATCGTAAAAACTGCGCAATTTTAATACGGAAAGTGCAAAAAAATTCGGAAATTGCGGAATTTTAAGGGTTTAGTTTTACAATGAAAACCGAGCCGCGACGCGACACGTGGCCGAGTCAAAATGGCCTAATTCGACAAACTCTTACATTTCAAAATGTGAGGGAAGCGCGTGCAGTCTCGCCCACGAAGTCTGCATGGCCTAACTTTCAATCTCGTGGCCTAGCTTTCTTCTAGTCCCTCCGTTCAGATTGCTCTAGCTTCTGCGTGAAAAGCTCCGAAAAACCGGGCAAAAAACGTTCCCACGAGTCCAGTGGCTCATTTTCCCATAAAGTGTTATTGTTGCCAAGAGTGTATGGCACTTGACAAAATCGAAATTTCCAGCAAAAAAATTCATGGAAAAGTTTCAAAAACCAGAGATCTTGTGGGAAAAACTTGTTTTCTTTTTTTCCCCAGTTCAAGAAATCGAAATCATCGAAATTTCCGAATTTGCTAAATCTGCACAGAGAGTGATAATGATAATCTGCAGAAAAAATCTTATCTTATCAGAGAAACATCTACAGCAGAAAAAATGTTTTACGGTTATAGTCGTGGAAGAGGAGATAAAAAATATAAATGATAAAAATCTAGGTCAGTGCTGAGGGGGTGTGCTGGAACTTGGATTGTTTAAGTCTGTATATGTCGGTTTTTGGTGTAGTTAGACAAAAGTTACTGATTAGTAAATTGTAGAAAATTTCATTTAGATTATTTTATTAGTTAACAACTTTCTGATATCTCTTTTAGTTTTCGAGTTATGACAAGTTTTCCAAGACAATATCTACAGAGTCGCCGCCTAGCTTCATGGGGCCAAAGAGGCAAAGTAACGTAACTAGATTTCTATATAATAAGAAAAGTTTGTAAATTAACAAATTGTAGCAAATGTTGTGTAGATCATTTTGTTAGTGAACTAGTTTCTAATATCTATTTTAAATTTCGAGTTATAGCAAATATTTCAGCACTAGATTTTTCTGCGGATTTACCTGGTCTCTGGGATCAATCAAGAAAAATGTCATAACTAAATTTCCCGTAAAGATAAACATGATTTCTAACAAATAATTTGTAGCAAATTTTGCGTAGACTATTTTGTTAGTTGAAACTATTTGATATCTTCGCAAGTTTTTGAGTTATGACGGTTTACTTTTCCGATGCTTGGCCTAGCCCTATGGGGACCTACAGAAAAAATGCCCTAATTAAATTTTTTGCAGAGATTTAAAAAATTGCTAACTAACAAGATGTAGCAAATTTTGTGTAGTTCTTTTGTTCGTAGACAACTTTTTGATAACTACTAGATTTTTCTACGGCTCCTTCAAAAGATAAAATTTGTCAAAAAAAATTCCGATCACTCAAAATGTGACCAATTCTGTTTACATTCCACCAAAAAATGTTGGCACGCTCCTGAAGACCATCGGGTTCAAAATGGGAACTGTTTGCGGTAAGAGGTGAGAAACTTGTTAATTTTCTTATTTTTGTTAGTTGTTAGTAAACTTTAGCCAAGTCAAAGTTCCAACAAAAAGTTTCCAAAAAGCTCCGCACAACAAAAAATCATCAAAGTTGAAAAGAGGGCAGCAGTCAGCCAAATCGTTTATGAATTGCAAAAAGAGAGAAAACGGGGGGAAAGATGGTGCCAACCAACTTGAAAAAGATAGGAAAACCGATAGATAGATGAAGAGACGCAAAGATAGTGAGATAGGTGTTTACAAACAAAGTGATGCGTTTTGTGTCCTTCCCCTAACCTCGAAATTCTGGCAAATGCAGAAATGTCTGAAACTGAAAACTGTTTCGCGAAAATTAGTAGAAAATGTGTAGAAAATGTTGTGTCGCTACCTTTTATAAATAGTTTTTGAGTTATGATAGGTTTGACATTTGCAAAATGGCATCTTTGCAGTCAATGGCAAGATTCTTTGTGGAGAAAGTGGGAAATTTTAGGAAACGTTCTGTAATTTTTTTTTTAATTGACAACATGTTTTGATCCTGTACAGGCTCTAAAGCAGATCAGGTTTTCCAATATCAAGGCCAGGAGGTGTCTAACCTCTGGGATCAAGTGTCAGAACTTGGCTCACGACAGAGATAGAAAAAAGTTGTCAACTAACAAAATGTAGCAAATTTTGTGTATATTATTTTGTTAGTTGACAACTTTTTGAAATCGCTGTTCTCCACTAAGATACAGTGATTCAAAGCAACGTGAGAGCGGACAACAAGGTGAGCACACTATCTGCTTCTCTTACCCTAGTTATCTCTGAGGAGGTGGGAGGTATCAAAAAGTTGTCAATTAATAAAATGTAGAAAATTTGGTGTAGATTATTGTGTTAGCTGATAACTTTTTTATATCAATGCTCTTCGCGGAGATACAGTCATTTAAAGGAACGTGAAATATGCTGAAAGATCAGGTGCGCGCATTTTACTAGTTAACTCTGAGGTGGGAGATGTCGATAACTTGCTAACTAGTAAAATGTAAAAAAATATGTCGTAGATTATTTTGTTAGTTGGCAACTTTTTGCTCTCTTGATTACTTTTTGAATTATATCAGTTTTCCAGTCGTCGCATTTTTGATAGCACAATCCCTTCAAATTAAAAATTTTTCAAAACGTTTTTGTCAATTTTGTAGCAAATTTTGTGTAGATTATTTTACCAATTAGTTACGTTTTGCTAACCCAGGCGCAGATCCAAATTTCAGATTTTTAGAAAAAGTTAACAACTACAATACCGCAAAACTTGAAAAATGACTAACCTGATTTGGGAGCCAGGACGCTGCCATACAAGCTTGTTCCTCTGACGTCACGAATTTCAAAATTCAGAAAGATGTTCACAATTTGAATAGGACTCTTTTGGAAGAGAGCAGTGTTTTTCTAACCTAATAACCAGAAATTAGACGCGAAGCTGCTCTGCGATGAGAATGAATGAGCTGCCACGGAGCAGGAAAAAAAGAAGACGTCGCAGAGCACAAAAAAGGGGCGACACACACTGGGTGGAGTCTGGCAGAGAGAAAGAGAGGAGAAGAAGAAGAAGCCTTGGCTCGTCGCCAAGTTTCTCTGTACGTCCTGCGTCTCCGCAAGCCGTGCCCTATGATTTTGCACTTCTCTCCGCGCCAATGTTTCTTTTCGGCTCGCCCTCCTTTTTTGTTGCTCTGCTGCTGCTCTGCGGCTCCGTGAGCTCTTCTTTCAGCTTCACCCTGCTCCACTCTCATGAGTCATTGGGGCTTTTGCAGGAAGAATTAGTGGCGGCGGGCGGGAGAGAAATTGGATTTGGAGCGGTTAGCTGGAAAACAGTGTAACTAATAGTTAAACAACAAAGACGATATTTGAAAATGTTTTATAGTTAATATAGTTCCCATAAAAGTTGTTACATTTTGTTAGTTAACAACTTTTTTGTAGCTCCATTAGTATTCGTGTTAAATACAGACTTTCTAAATTTTGCTAAGAGAGGCGAGAGCGCAGAGAAGTTAGCGTGTCTTGTTTTCTGCGTCTCGGCGTCTTGTTTGTGTGATCTTAGAAAAATCGTATTTTTTCTCAATGATTAGTTTTTGAAATCAGGCGAAAAATTGTGTAGGCGAGTTTACTGATGGGTGGAAAAAACAAGAAAATTACGTAAAAAGTTCAACAATATTTTTGGAGCCGTCAAAAGAGCACAACTCGAATGGAAAGGGAATGCCTGCCAAGAAACAGTCTGCAATTGGCTGAAATTTTCAAAAACTCCCCATGTAAAAAGTGGTGACATCACTGGTTCCGGACCCGACAACAACTTGGGAATTCTGAAAAATGTTTGAAAAAAAAGAAAAACAATCAACAAATCCTAATCCACGAATCCAAAAGTTAACATTATCAATTTTTGTTGTTATTAGTAATAAGCAGACTGATGTAACACTTTTGTTTAGAAATCAAGTAGTCACAAATGATATTATTACAGAGACGCAGATAACAAGATACGGTAGCTTCTCTGGTTTTCTCTTTCTCACCTGAAGAACTTCAAACGAGTGTAACTCGGAAACTAAACGAGCTACAAAAAAGTTTTTGACTAACAAAGTATAGAGAATTTTGTGTAGATTATTTTGTTAGTCAACAACTTTTTGATATCGCTGTTCTCCGCAAAGATATAATAGTTCAAAGCAACGTGGTGGAAGCTGATAGGTTAGGTGCGCGCACGTTCTGCTTCTCTTACCCTAGTTATCTCTGGGGAGGTGGGAGGTATCAAAAAGTTTTCAACTAGCAAAATATAAAAACATTTCCGTAGATTATTTTGTTAGTTGACAACTTTTCAATATCGCTGTTCTCCGCTGAGATACAGGGATTTAAAGCAACGGGAGAAATGCTGACAGCTCAGGTACGGTCTGCGTCTCTTACCCTAGTTATCTCTGAGGAGGTTGGAGGTATCAAAAATTTGTTAACAAGCAAACTATAAAAAATTTCCGTAGACTATTTTGTTAGTTGACAACTTTTTGCTATCATTTTTCTCCGCCGAGATACAGCTGCTGAATGAGAAGTTCGCATGTTGCCCTGTTGCAGTTGTTATATCGGTATAGGTGAGGGCTGTCAGTTAAGTTATTAACTGACAAAAGATTTCAAATTTCTAGTAAAAATATTAATTTTTCTATTGTTATTTCTCTATAACAACTACAAAAAAACATATCTCACCACGTAATTTCCTGCCAGAACGTCGCCAATTTCCTATTTCCAATACAGCGCCTACTTGTTTCTTCTCAGAAAGAATTCAGCCCCTCAAATTATATATCTGAAATTTTAGTTTATTATTTCTTTTTTCAGAAAGAAAAACGAAATAAAAAACTAGAAATTTCGAGAAAATTACATGTTTTCGCATTACTAAAGAGCACACCAAGAGACGCAGGTGGAATTGCTCCGGGAGAAAAAGCAAAACAGACAAAAAATGCGAAAGTGTGAAAAATAACGCGGGGGGAAATTAGCAACTTTTAGGAATTTCAGGGGATTCTGGATGTGGGAAAAGAGAAAATAAGAAAATAGTCTAGGAAATAATGGAGGACGAGACGCAGACAACGAGAATTGGTTTCTAGGAATATACGGTACTCTAACCGCGGAGAGGAGAGTTATCACGTGGTGTCAGAGTGCCCCATATTGGTTTGATTTATGTAGATCTGAATCGCGGGAATTTAGACGCAGCTTTCTAAACTGATTTCGCATGGTTAAGTACGTGCTGACGTCACTTTTTTCGAGGAAGAAATTACCGCATTTTTTGTAGATCAAACCGTAATGGGGCGGCCTGATACCACGTGAGTTGTCAATAAGGTTTTATTGACAAATTTAGAAAATTTTGTGTGGATTATTTTGCTAGTTAACATAATTTTGATAACGTTATTTTCGGCGGAGATAAATAACGTTTTTAGAGATGTCAGCTGGTTCCGTCTTTAACGCATTATATCTCCGCCAAAAAAGTGTCCACCGAATAATTGTCAATTGCGGAGATGTATTATAGAAATTTTTTTGCTCTTCATTTTGCTAATTAACAATTTTTTTGATAACTTTATTCTTCCAGGAGATACCTGAGTTTCTAAAAAAAAAATTAAAATCAATGTATATTTGGCTCAATAGCATTTCCGATGGCAACGCAAAGCTTGAATTCGCTACTAGATGTACAGCCACCACAGTTCACCGTCCTTATCGTAGTTTTGCACGGAAAACTGATCAGCTGCACACACAGTGTTTTCAAGTGACATCTTCAATAGAAGGCAGTGGATCAAAACATCCTGTTCTACAAAAGTGGGCCTTCAAAGTACGCATTTTTCTCGTTGTTAGATTACATGCATGGTGCAAAAACAATCCTTCTTCCTTCGACAGCCCCCATTTCAATAATCCCGATGCTCCCAACCGTGAAATAACTCTTCGATAGAATTTAGCGTTGTTTCCACCTGAATGATAAATTTTTTAAAACATTTATTGCAAATTGGAATAGTTGTCTTCAGTTTTTTCAAGTTGAAAAAGCTAACACGATTCATTGTTATCTCTGATTGTTACTCGCTGGATTTGCTGAATGTGATTAATCGACACGAAATCTTGAGAACTTCTGAAGGATTGATGCCTCATATTGTTCCTCGTGAACTCTTCCATGACATCGGAACTCTACCCCAACGAATTAATCGAAGCTCATATTGAAGGTGTTGAAGTTTTCGATTTTCTCATTTTGATTGACGCTTTGCTCCAACAAGACCGTGGAATTGACACAGACCGTAACTTCATCACTGAGAATGTCGATTTGGTCGCGAATCTATTCAAAGCAATCAATTTACTAGCAGAAGGAAACGATCCTGCAATTTTTGAATATGAAGATGGAGAAGATGATAATTTTGAAGATGAGTGCACCAGATGCGATGAATTCCCGAACAATATTGATTTCTGGATCAACGATACGACCATTTCTCTTCGTGCTGAGAAGAACAAAGTGGAAAACAATCTTATCGTATTCATAGAGTTTAACAAAGGCGAAAAATCTTTACTCGAACTGTTTATCAACTATTTCTAAGTTATTCGAATAAACTTTCTCTTATGTGAAATTAATATTTTTCTAAATTTCAGAACATTTTTTGTAATATATTTACTTGATTTCTTCAGCATGACTCACAGGCACGACATATTTACGATGGCCCTTTTATTTTGGAGAAAGTTGGATTTTCATTTTTTCGCAATTTTCCGATTTTCTATTGCGGGTTTTCTGAAATCGATAGGTTTTTTTTTGGATATTTGAAACAAATTCTTGAGTTTTTTTCAATTTTCGCGATCGTCAACGATCGAAAATTAATTTTTCTGTGATAATAGTGCTATTTTGCCTTTTTTTTTTATCCTACAATTTTTCGTTGTTTCAGTCTTATTTTGAGTCGATAACCGGAAGAAACAACAAAAATGAGCAAAATTGAGCATAAATCGGAGTACGGTATTATCGATAAAATACGATCGCACAATTTTCTCATAATTTATTATTGATCTACCTTGTTGACTAGGCTCCTCCCCTTCCTTTGACAAGACAGCCACAACAAAATAACAACGGCAACAAGATTGGGGGTGGAGTCAAGTTCAACAGGTAGATCAAAAATAAAATATGAGAAATTTGTGCGATCGTATTTTTTCGATAATAGTCTTTAAAGGCGCACGGGTTTATTTCGATGGGTCCCGGCGCGACGCTGACAGCCGAGTGTCGCGCCTAGCTGAAAAAATTTTGCTAAACTAACCATAAATCGAAAAACTTTTAGTTTTGACGTCACTGCATAAAAATGAACCGAACCGGATCTATGAGGGATCTGATTACTAAAGTCTGAAGAAAAAGAGGAGCAAATTTCAAACAAAGCTAAAAATTCTGGAAAGGGGACTTCTAATGATACGGCATGCCTTAGCCCTCCAGGCCTAATTATAAGAGGCACGTCTTCCCTCATTAATTGAAATGTAAGAGTTTGCCAAACTAGGCCATTCTGACTCGGCCAAGGTCGGGGTAGATTTACGGCGCGTTGCGGCTCGGTTTTAGTTGCAGAACTGAATATATTTGTGTGTGTGGAGTACACGACTTTCCCACGCGTTGTTCGGAAGACGATTGTCAATAGAGCGCGAAAAATGCAATGAGGAAGGCCAGAACCCCGTGCGTCATTGTTTTGCACTAAAACTTTACTTTATGTTTTCTCATTATCACCCTCTTTGCCGCTATTTTTGCACATAGAAATTAACGGAATCTCGACCGATGAAGAGTTTTGTTGTTGTCCTCGGAGCTGCCTGATTAGACAAACAAATGCGGTGCAAGATAGAAAAATTGAAATAGGGAAAAGTACGGGGATTTTCTGCAAAAATGGCGCATCAAATATAAATTTTTAAACCAGAACCGCGATGCTCCAAATATCGATATTTTGAATCAAAACCGCGACGCGACCGCAATACATCGAATATAGATTTTTAAACCACGTGGTGTCAGGCTGTCCCATCGCGGCTTGATCTACAAAAAATGCGGGAATTTTTTCGACAGAAAAGTGTGACGTCAGCACATTCCCAATCATGCAAAATCAGTTTAGACGGCTGCGTCTAAATTCTCGCAATTTTCGAAGATAAAACCAACATGGGACATTCTGACACCACGCGTTAAACCTAAACCGCGTCACGACCGCAACTTATAAAACATCGACTTTTTCGGGAAACCCCTTCTTGTGAAATTTTTTGAAGGAATGCGTGAATTCCTATCAACTTGAAAAAATAAATCTCACGGAAATCTTCCTTCCACGATTTGTTTTGTTGTAAATTGTTATTTCTCAAAATTTCCAAATTTCTAATTCAACATCATGAACTCAAAAGAACGCCCCAATTCATCGACGAAAAATCCGCAGAAAAAACGTCTGGAGCAGCTGAAGCATCGGAAGGAGCTCGCCGCGGCGGCCGCCGAGAAACAGCTAAAACAGGAGAAGCTGTAAGAAATTTTGACTGGAATTTTCTAATTTTCAGGCAAAAAAAGTTATGCTGAAATAAGTTTACAGAGCCAACAGCAAAAGTAAGAAGACGCAATCACGGGAGCCCATCGCCAAGAAGGACGAGGATGAGACCAGCGTACACATGTACAGCATGGAAACTGTCGATTATGAGTGAGTGCGGCGGCGGGAATTCAAATTTTTGATTCGAAAAAAACCCAAGCCGCGACGCGACCGCAACGCTCCTTAAAATTGATAATTATTTTAGGTATTCGGTGGAAGAGGATCACGAGGACGATGAGTACAAGTCGACGAAAAATGAAACGATCAAAAAGTTCTTGATCGATCGGAAGCAGTTGGAGAAGGCGTTGCGGTGAGATCCATGATCAAGTTTTAAGCGAAATTATCGATTTTTTCCAGATTAGCCGCTGAAAACGAGAAAAAGCTGAAATCGATGCTCGACGAGTCGGGAAAATGGTTCGATCGTTACGAGAAAATGATCGATGATCTTGATGAGCAACTGACCACGTATAATACCAATCGCAAAATCGTTCTGGATAATATTATCAACGGTGTAAGTTATTGGGGTGGCGGTGCGGTCGTGCCGCGGTTTTGGTCTGAAAATCGATATTTGATCCGTTGCGGTCGCGCCACTGCTTCAGTTCAAAAAATCTATGCTTAACGCGTTGCGGTTGCTGGGCGGTTTTCGCTAGAAATATCGATTTTCCATGCGCCGCGGTCGCGTTGCGGTACACGTTCAAAAATCAATAATTGATGCGCTGCGGTCGCGTCGCGGTTTCGGCCCCGCCGCCGTCCCCTCTGAAAAGATCAATAATTCCAGATACAACCGATGTATGAACGCTGGCAAGCGGCTCGAAAAGAGATGGCCGCCGTGAAATTCACGACGCATCGTGTAATTCCATCGCCGACCATTTTCGGCAATCTGGCTCACTACGGAATATCGATTTTACGCCAAATACTGTTCTATATGGCATATTGTCGGGATTTGGTGTCGGCCGGCGATCAGCAGAGAAGTGGCTCACCGAAATCGGATTCGACACGTACTTTGAACTCGTTGAACCTCTCGGCCGAAAATAAATGATTGATTTATTGATTTTTTTTATTTTCTGGGAAACTTGCATGAAAATCAAGAATTTTCACATAAAACGCTGAAAAACGCTGCCATCGGGTACGGTATCTCCATTTCTGTGCAAACACCGACTACAGTAACCCAAGGCGTAGAATTTGACGACAAGTTGCAGAAAAACCTCGAAAATAAGGGCAAACGTGGAATTTTCAAAGATAAGCATATAATTTGTGCTGAAATTTTTGAAATATTGTTCATTTTCACGATTTTTGTGCAATTTATGGTCGATTCTAGTGTATTGGGCTAGAGACCCGAAGAACTCGGTGGATGTCCAATTGGGGGGATTACCAACTCGACAGAACCGTGGCTTGCAATACGCCCATTTCTGCAACTGCCGCACGGTTTTAAAACTGTATTTTTCTCAATAGAGCGAGAATTAACAAGAAAAAATAATTTTAAAACCGTGCGGCAGTTGCAGAAATGGGCGTATTGCAAGCCACGGTTCTGTGGGCGGGGCCAATCCCCCGAGTTGGTAATCCCCCCAGTTGGACATCCCCCGAGTTCTTCGGGTCTTGGGCTACTGTGATCGGTGTTTGCACAGAATTCGAGCTACAGTACCACAGAAATAGCAAGATTCAAATTTTCCGTAATTGTTTATCGAACATTTTGCTGCTAATCACAACTTTAATCAAGAAATAAAGTGACAAACACGACTAAATTTTCATTTTCCTCACCTTTTTGTGCATTTCCCAACATTTTCGTAACTTTTTTACACTTTCATGGTTAATACATATTGCTTCAATAAGTTTCTTTCTTCAATTTGACTAGTTGAAAAAATCTCCACGAAATTTGCTACTTTTAAGCCTAAAAATAGGCAGATATCTCAAAATTGTAGATATTCAATTTCAAACTCGCGCTCTTTTCTCGTGGCCGCGGCCTAGAAATCCCGCTCTCTCACTGTTCTCTTCCAGATTTTTTAATTTGAAAAATAATTTATTTCGCCGCGTTTTCCTTCATTTTTCATCGATTTTCCGTCTAATTTTCTGCATTTTTTCAGCAGAATGGACCCATTGGAAGCTCTCCAAAAGCATGTGCAGAGGCCAGAAGAGTTTCCGCTGCGAGAAGTCACCGTGGTAAGTGTTTTAACGATTTTTGTCGATTTTCCAATCATTTTTCTCATTTTCAGAGCGGAATCTCGTATGTGGCGTTCGGCGACTACGCTTATAAGAAAGACACGGAGACTAGCCTCCAAATCTACGGAAAAAGCGATGAATTCTACTCTTTGGAGTCACTGGTCGTATTTCTCAAGTACTCACACGAAAATCACGGAGTTTATGTGAAAGAAGCGGCCGCCGCCGGTGTTCGAGCCGTTACACGTATTGATAGGTAGAAAATATCGATTTTTAGCCGAAAACACGTGTAATTTTTCAGAAAAAATGTGACAGAGTACCTCCAGGGTGACCGCACAGACTTTCCGGCGCTGATGAACCAAGTAAATCCGCTTTCGCTTCGCCAATTGCTCCATTCCTCGGAGCCAGAAGCAAAAAAGCCACGTTTAGACGGTGAAGCCGCCGGCGAGCCAATGGACACGAGCACTTCGGGTTATTTTAAACAAAAATCTGAAAAAAAAACTAATTTCGAGCTAAAAACCTTAAAAATTATCGTTTTTAAGCTAAAAATAAGGATTTTTAGACAAGATATGACTTGAAAATCGATTTTTAAAAGGTTTTAGCTGAAAATAACGATTTTTAAAGCTAAAAACCGACGAATTCTACGCTAAAATCCAAATTTTAGGCTAAATGCTTAATAAAAACCTACTTTCACGCTAAAAGCCCCATTTAAACCCCCAAAAATCCAATTGTGGACTAAAAAACTACAAAATAGTTAATTTAAGCCAAAAAACTGGAAAAAACGTAGTTTAAGCTGAAAATCTGAAGAAAACACCAATTTTGAGCTAAAAACCGAAAGAAAAAACTGTTTTTAAGTTAAAAATTATTGTTTTTAGCTCAAAAACAATTTTAGGTGAACATTTGAATAAAAATCCGATTTTAAGCTTAAAAAAGTATAAAATAGCTCATTTTAAGCCAAAAAGCCTGTAACTACCTTAAAAATAACCGTTTCTAAGCTAAAAATCATGATTTTTAGCAGAAATTTGCTCAAAAATCCCGATTTTTCTCAAAATTAACTCCATTTTTTTCCCAGATGAGCCCCAGGAATCCGCGGTATCCGCTGCAAAGAAAGAAGTCGAAATTCGTGCACTAAATGACAATCTGACAAAGGATAGAATTGCTGAAATGAGAAGAAAACGACAAAGTCATCGAGAAAAAGGAATAGTCACCATTGAGTACGGCAAAAAATTAGGAAAATGGGCTAAAAAGGCCAAATTTATGCTGAAAAATGATGCAAAAATGCAGATTTTAGCCTGAAAACCCGAAAATTTCACGAAATTGCGAATTTCTCAGTTTTCGGTTGAAAAATTGGGAAAATTACGTTGAAAACGTAGTTTTTACCCGAGAAAACCGAAAAACAACAGTAAAAAGCCAATTTTCGATTTAAAACAATTTTAACTGGGAAAAAATATGAAATTCAATTTTTTTTTTTCAAAATTCCCTACTAAAATTCGGATTTTCATATAAAAAACTACGCAAATCACCTAAAAAAACCGAAATTCTACCAGAAAAAAGTGATTTTCAACTCAAAAAATCTTAAATTTATCCCATTTTCATAGAACAGAGCCAATTTTCTCCAAAAACCCGATTTTTGTGCAATTTGTCGTGAATTCCGGTGTTTTGGGTTACTGTAGTCGGTGTTTGCACAGAAATGGGGCTACAGTACTCAAAATAGACATTTTTCTGGGTATTTTCGTTAAAATTTCTGAAAAAATTGTGAAAATTCATTGCAAAAAACGGAAAATCTCGATTTTCTAGGTCAAAATTTTCTTAAAAACTTGTTTAACTCGAAAATTCTTAGAAAACTCCGAATTTCTCATTTTTTGGTTCAAAAAACTACGAAAAGTCGATTTTTAGTTTGAAAATCTCGTAATTTTCTAAATTTTCACCGAAAAGTTTCCAAAAATCGGCCAATTTTTCTTTTAAAAAAAGCCTGAAAAATATAGAATTTTTATGCAAAAAAAATCCGAAAACCCCGATTTTCTAGGACAACATTTCCTCAAAAACCTGATTTTCTGATCAAGAAATTTCAATTTTTCAGTGAATCCCTATCCACACTGACGTCAGCCTCACTTCCGAAGACTCGAATCCACAAAACCCGTGAAAATGTCATGTTGGGAGCTCGAGATTTGTCAAATGTGCTCGATATTATCACTTCAGCCCAACGGCAATGGGATTTAAACGAGAAAAAGGAAAAAGTGGCGGCTGTTCATGCTACGAATCTCTCGAAAGATCAGTCTGGAGCCGCTGGTGGACAACAGCAACGTTCCGGTTATTCTAGATATGCTCAGGAAGCTTTTGCTCATGTAAGGGAGCCCCCTCCCCAAACTATGTGAAAATTTGAGAAAAATTGGTGAAAAATCGATCTTTCTGCTATTTTTCACGCAAAAATTCGGAAAATTTGATCCAAAAATTATGAAATTCGTGAAAACCGGCAATTTTTTCCTAAAAATTCAACATTTTCACCAAAAACCCGCTAAAAATGACGAATTCGGATACTGTAGCCCCGTTTCTGTGCAAACAACAACTACAGTAACCCAAAACACTGGAATTCACGACAAATTGCACAAAACTCAAAAACTGACGTAAAAATGCGATTTTTCACGCAAAAATTCGAAAATTTTGATCCAAATAAATGAAAAATTGAGAAAAGATTCGAATTTCAGTGAAATTATGTCCAAAAATCTACTAAAATTCAATTTTTTCAGGAAAAAACCAAGGAAATTCAAACGGAAGGCTCTTTTATTGGAAGTAATTTCAGCAGTATCAAGCAGGGACATCATGCGGTACAAAGTTCGTAAAATCCGAGAAATTGCAATTTTAAATTCAAAAAAATCAGAAATTTTATAAAATTTGACCCTAAATTCGAAAAACACCGAAAAATTCCCACATTTCGAAACAAAATTGGAAAACTTCATAAATTGACTTAAAATCCGGGTTTTTGTAATATTCTCACCAATTTTGACTGAAAAAACTCGTAAAAAATGCTTTTTTTTTTCATTAAAGTTGATCTGGAAAGCTGAAAATTCGGAAAATTTATGAAATTTTCACTAAAAACCTGTGAAAAACCAATTTGTGCCGGAAAATGTGATTTTTAACACAAAAATTCAGAAATTTTGCTTCAAAATGGAGAATTTCATGAAAAATGACGATTTTGGGTACTGTAGCTCTATCTCTGTGCAAACACCGACTACAGTAACCCAAAACGTCGGATTTGACGACAAATTGCACAGAATTCATAAAATTTGACCTAAAATCTGGGTTTTTTTTCTGAAATTTCTACTAAAAAATGTAAAAAACGCCAATTTTTCACAAAATTTTCAATTTTCCAGAAGCACCCGACGCTCCCCCAGGCCGTCCTCCACTCGCCAAGCCCATCCAGCTTCTGACGTCATCAACTGCCACGTCATCAGGCTCATCAGCAGCTCAAAATGGCTCAAAACGGACGTCTCGCTCCCCGATCATCATCGTTCCGTCGGCAATGAATACGATGATAAATTTGTACAATGTTCGAGATATTCTGCAGAATTTCAGCTATGTTCCTGTTGATCAGCGACGAAAAGAGACGAATAAGAAGCCTGTCGATTTGGCTATTCAACGGCAGAAAAATGGTGTTACTTGTGCGTTTTTTTGGCTGGAAATGCGATTTTTCACGCGAAAATTTGGAAATTTTGACCCAAAAAATGAGAAAAACTAAGATTTGTGCTTGAAAATCTGAATTTATTGGAAAAATTTGAAATTCTTGAGCCAAAAATGCTGAAAATTAAACATTTCGACGAAAAAAACCCCGAAAAATGACGGTTTTGAGTACTGTAGCCCCATTTCTGTGCAATCACCGACTACAGTAACCCAACACATCTGAATTTACGACAAAATTCTGAAAATGGTCAAATCCTTCTCGAAAACTTGCGTTTTGCCTGAAATTTACGATTGTTTACGCGAAAATTCGAATATTTTAACCCAAAAATAATGAAAATCGTAAAATCCACCGGTTTTTGCGCAAAAATGGAAAATGTTGACTTAAAAACTTGAAAAATGAGACGATTTTGGGTACTGTAGCCCCATATCTGTGCGACCACAGACTACAGTAACCCAAAACACCGAAATTTACGACAAATTACACAAAACTTGAAAATAGACTTGAAAATTCGATTTTTCTCGAAAAAGTCCTTTTTAAAGTGATTTAAAATAATTTTAAGCTAAAAAATTGGAAAAATACGCAATTTTTCAAAATTTGTTTGGAAATTTGAGCAAAAAGCGTAAAACCCTGAAATTTCGAGAAAAAAACTGAAATCTTCACCTAACCTTTCGAAAATACTCAATTTTAACCAAACATTTCGAAAAAACTAGACGTTTCAGGCAATATTCGCTGCAAAAATGGTATTTTTTGGGATTTTTAACCGATTTTAAGCTAAAAATTCGAAAAAAAAACAAAAACTCCATTTTAACCTAAAATTTGAAATTGATTCAGACAATATCCGCGTAATCGACAATGCCGAGAAGCTTGCCAATGATGATTGGGATCGTGTGATCGCCGTCTTCGTAATGGGTGTCGCGTGGCAATTCAAAGGCTGGAAATGGAATGGAAATCCGACGGACATCTTCACCCACATTCCTGCATTCCATTTCCACGTCGACCAGGATAAGCCGGTGGCTCAAGTGATGCAGTGGAATGTACACAAGATTCCAGTCTCGGCGACGAAACGGCACATGGATAAGGCTCGATTCAGTCAAGTTTGGGAGACAATCGAGAATTTTGTACGCAAGAACAAGCCACATCTCACCGCCCGTCTTGGACTCTGAAAATTCTCGGAAATTTTCTTTTTTTCTTCATTTTTTGCAAATTTATTTATTCATCACTTTTGATTTTATTAAAAATGCCATTTTTCTTCAAACAATTTTTAATCGAAAATTCAAATTTTTAGCGAAAAAATCATTTTCCACGTGGCGAAATCGTCATTTTTGGAGTGGAGAAAATTCGATTTTCAAGCGGAAAATTGCCCAATTTTCGTCAGTTTTCGTCAGCCAGGCGGCGCGGTCGCGTCGCGGCAACAAATTTTTTAATTCGTGAATTTTCAAGGTAATATTTTGGAGAAAAATTCAAATTTTCCAGTTAAACATTGTTTCGTTTTTTGGCCAAAATTGCCTTCTAGGATTTTCGAAATATTGCTCCATTGGCCACGCGGAGCGGTCGCTTCGCGGCTTTTTTTTTTTTCATGATTACTGGCTCAAAACTAGACACTTTGAATTCCCAAGTTAAATTCATTTGTCAAAATTCTTCAAAAGAGTTCGGGGAGTAGTGCGATTCAGAAAGCAGAAAGTGAGAAAAAAATTAGAGGTATAGCACAAGTATTAGAAATATACCAAAAAATTAGGTGAAAATTAGCGGGAGAGAGGGAGAGATCATGAGTAATTTAACGGAAATTGAGGGGAAATTTAGTCCATATTCTCGTCGTCGTCAATCTTTGGAGCCAAGTAGAAGCGAAGATATCCATTCTCCTCGATCGGATACTCGACAACGACCGGAACATCGTTGCACAGAGAGAGACGAACTCTGTCGGAAAGTGCCGTCGCCTTGGTGAACTGATTCATGTACTTGATCGAGAAGTTCACATTAACCGGATCCTTGACCTCCAGTGTTACAGCCTCAGTCTCATCGTCAGTGTTGGAAGATGGGGAGTAGGTGACGACAGAAGATCCGATGTCTCCCTTTCCGGTGAACACGATGCCAGCCTTGGTGGCGGTGATGTTCAACGAGTCGGAGAACGTCGACAGATCCTTGCAAGTCTTCTGGAACTCGCCGGCAGGCATCTCACAAACGACGGCGTAGTCTTGATCCGGGATCCCGAGATGTTCGCTGTCAATGTCCATCATTTTGACTGTCACGTCTTGGGTCTTGTCACGCTTTGGATCGGCGAATGTGAAGATGATCGAGTCGCCTTCGTTTTCCTCATACTGCAATGAAAATTGGTAATTTTTGGGCTTAAAATTGGAATTTTTCGGGGAAAAATCGATAAAAAATTTGAATTTTCAATGATTTTTCAGGCGGAAATGTTGTTTTCTAATGATTTTTAAGGCATAAAATGGAAAACTCGGACTATTTTGGCATAAAAATCGATAACAATTTGAGTTTCCAGTGATTTTTCGGGTGAAAAATGCTGATTTCCGCCAAAAATGTGAATTTCTAATAATTTTTAGAACGAAAAATGATTAATTCAGACTATTTCGGCCTAAAAGTCTCTAAAAATATTAATTTTCAATGATTTTTAGTGCGAAAAAAAAAACTGATTTTGCCACTTTTGACTACCGAAAAACCACATTTTCGGATTTTTCGGGCGAAAAAGTCCGAATGAAGCGATTTTTCGCATGAAAATCCACAATTCAAGGTGAAAAATGCTGATTTCTTCGATTTAAAGCTTTTACAATCACCTTCAGCATGCAGGTATCGTCGTTGTTGGCGCACTTGAGCGCCTTCGACATATTAGCCAACGAAAGTCCGAGGTTGATGGTCCGATCGCAGCGATATGTGTCGAAAAGGCCGACCTGAACACGGAAAATTAGCTAATTTTCTTCATTTTTCCCAATTTTACCTCCAACTTGAGCGAAACCAACGCGACGTGAGACGAGTCCATAGCCTGAAGGCTCATCGCCGTCTCGGAGCAATCGAATGGAGCATCGGTGACGAGATCCTTGATCGATTCGACGATCTTCTTAAGGAGTCCGGCGTTGGCGAGCTTGGCCTCAAACATTTTGACGGGAGATCTGAATAAAAATTATGAAATACAGCGAAAAATGCGGATTTTCACGGGAAAAAATGGGTTTTCCGCGGATTTTCATTGAAAAAACGAAGGAAAATTATTTTTTCACTCAGAAAAGCGAAAAAATCGCGAAAAACCACAAAAAAATAGGACGAAATGAACGGAGAAAGTGCGATGAATGAAGTTTCGCGCGCGTTTTCGAATGAAACTTCGCGCCTCAATTTACCGCATTCAAAAAGTGCGCCAGCAGTCGTCCTTTGCGCATTCTCCGTGCATTGCGTACCAGGCATTTTATTTGACGCGCAACACTTTAGAAAAGCGGTTTTTAATGGGGAAATAACGAATTTTCGAGGCAAATTGGTTGAAAAATAAAAATTTTAAATTTCAATAAAAAAATTTATAACAAAAATCGCTGGTAAATTCATGAAAACTGAGGCCTGGAGTTTGACACTGCGTACAATACATATAATTTGACGCGCAACTTATTTTGACGAATTTTATAATTAATAAATTAGATTTAAACCTTATTTTCAGACGTTTAAAGAACAAACAAATCAACTAAAACGTCATAATTTATTTTTTAGGCATGTTTGACAAAAAAACCTCGAAAAACCAATTATTCATTCACAGAAACAACAAAAACCAAGACTAGTGATTCAAAAAGGCAACCAATCGCTTAGCAACCCGAAAACACCCGAAAACGCATAGAAAAACATAAAAAAATAAATTATTCCCGCCGAAAAATCGTTCATTTTTCCCAATACGGCCACTGTTTCTTCATGTACCATGCCGGCGGTGTGTCGGGAATATTTCCGCAATGATAGCGGTAGATGAGGAGATTGTAGGAGTATTTTCTGCAAAAACCGAGCAAAATTTTTGAAATAATCGAGAAAAACCTACCCATCGGGCTCTTTGACTTGCTCAATATTGCCAATCAGGTCAAAAGCCGTCACAACATCCCCTTCCATTTGCTCATCGCCCTCGAAATACTCGCCAGTGCGGATAGTAAGCTGGAAATTTGGATTTTCATGAAAAATTCCCCCAATTTTTTCAAATTTCCCGCCAAAAATCCCTACTTTCTCATACTGAATCGTTGAATATGTGGGAAGAAGGTCATATTCACAACACATAAGCCGCAGACTTCCGTCAGAATGTTGAGTTACTCCCCCGACCCACGAGGAATTGGTGGAGCATGTCGTTGAAGTCGCTCGTTCCGGGCATTCCTGGAAAAAATTGAGAAAATGATAAATTTCATGATTTTTACTAGGATTTGCACGATTTTTCACCCTAAATTCGTCTTTTTGTGCATTTTGTGGCAAGATCTAGTGTTTTGGGGTACGGTAGCCGGTGTTTTCACAAAAACGGGGCTACAGTAAGCAAAATTAATTAAAAAATGGGCTAAATAGCTAAGAATAAATCGTTTTTCAAAACGTTCGACAATAATTTGATGAAATATCAAAAAATCAATTAGAAACGGTAAGATTTTCGCATTTTGGAGCCATTTTGCGACATTTCGTGCAATTTGGCGTCAAATCCAGTGCTTTGGGTTACTGTAGTCGGTGTTTGCACGGAAATGGAGCTACAGTACGGATATTTTTGCTAATTTTCGAAAAAAAACCGTCGTTTTTACAATTCTCGGGTTAATTTTTCGATTTTCTGTGCATTTTTTCGTAAGATATGGTTTTTGGGGTTACGGTAGTCGGCTTGTGATTGGAAATTTCTGAAATGTTTCAAAAACTAATTTAAAATATTTTTCTGTATGACAAAAATGTGTTAAAATAGGGTTTTTTTTTAGTTTTCCGGGTTTTCCAAGTTTTTCTGCAATTTGGCGTCAAATCTGGTGTTTACACATACATGGAGCTACAGTAACTGGGAAAATTTTGAAAATAACCTAGAAACAAACACAAAATTCAAACATACGAATTTTCACTGTAAAATGTGGAAATTTCGATAATATCCGACTGCAATTTATCGTAAAATGCGGTGTAACCGGAAAAACAACTCACTGCATACTTCTTCTCGTGACAACTGGGCCGCGAGCACAAAATGTTCACATTGCCATTTTTGTGCACCTCCATGCCAAATGGCACCTTGTGATCCCCACAGTAGTCTGCGAGAGTGGAGCCGGCCACAAAAGCCATGAGCCATGAAGCCATGAGCCACATGGAGCACATGGTGGTCGGATGCTGAAACTTTGAAATTTTAGACGGGAATTTTTCAGTGGAAAAGTTCAAATTGGGGCCAGAGACAGAAAATGTGTGCTCGTATTACGGCATTTTTTGGTCGGGGTGGGGGGAAATGTCATCGAATATGAACAAATATTTGGAAGAAGTGAGAAAGGTTAAACATGCGTGTCTGTGTACCTTTGAATTAACAAGACCATTTCATTTTTTTCCTATGAAGTTTTTGATTGGAAATACTGGTGAACTTTAGTATTTCAACATTCCAGAAGATCGTGAGGCTTCTGGACGACCGTAAGTACCTCAAAGCTGCCTAAAACCTCAGTAGGCTGCCTAACACCCCAGTGGGTTGCCTAGAGCCGAGTAAGCTGTCAAGAACCGTAGTAGGTTGCCTGAAACCTCAGTAGACTGCCTAGTACTTTAGTAGACTGCCTAGAACCACTGTAGGCTGCCTAAAACTCCCCGTAGATTACTCCCCCATAGCTCTAAAAATTCAAAAAAAAAAAAAGATTCTAAAACAGATTCCAGATATCTCTAATCATCCTATGACCTTCTGGGATCTCTCGGATCTTTCATTGCCGTATGGGAACAATTGGGCCAGCGCTCGGCGAAAATCGCTGGGAGTTTAGCCATGTACAGGACTATTTGTACTTTTAAGCTGAAAGTTATAGAATTTACTACTAGGTCTCTAAAAATCCTACGCTGTAGAAATAAAACAGAAAAATGTACAAATGCAACGCCGCCGCCGCCTCATCAAAGTCGCGATGAAATGTTGTTCGCTGGTCATTCGGCGTGGAGATGTAGATTAACCGATAATTCAATGCTACTACTCATTTAGAGGAGACAGCGTTTGAAACCCGGAGAGTGTGTGTGTGTTGCCGAGGTGTTAGAAAATGGAGTGACGAGGAGATGGAGGACGGAAAAGGGTGGCAAGTATATAAGAAAAACAATTGGTGTGTGCAAGGAGCAGAGGAGGAGAAGCTCGAAAAGTTCAAGCTCTCCAAAAAGGCTGAGCAAAAACCTCGGTCATCTAGAAATTTCGAGCTTGTCACCTAGAAATGGGTGAAATTCGGCAAAGCCATGGAGCCCAGGAAGCCTCTCGGCTCCAGACAGACCTCACTGTTCTCTTTTCCAGTTCTATTCTTGACTCCACATCAGACATTTTCCCATCATCCTTCCTTCTCAAGTGTTGGCGACCAAGCTCCAAACTTCAGACCTATCAAAGCGTGGAGAATCAAGAGACGCAGAGAAGATGTTGGAAACGTGAGAAAAGCTTGAGGGTGGTTTCTTAAGAAGTCATGAATATTTGGTGTGAAAATCGAGGTTCATGGGTCATCTGGCGGATGGACACCACATGACAATACGAATCATCACTTTTTGAGCTGAGCCACATGGAAGCTTGGCTCATTACCGAAAGCCACTCGGCTAGACAGTTCTGCTGCATGGTAGGAAATTTGACAAAATTTTCGTTCAAATTGGCAAAATTTGTCTGTAACTGACTAAAAATGGCACAAAACAGTTAAAACTGGATCACGCCCGATTAACCTGCCAAAAGGTGTCAAAAACTGGGTAAAAAGGACCTAAAGTGAGTGAAAACTGGTAAAATTCAGCGGAAAAATTCATTATCATGCAACTTTTGCACCGAAGTTTTTTTCAAAAAAGGCTGAGAAAGTGTGTGGAAATTTGGCGAAAGTTGATAAAAGGCATCAGAAATGTGCAGAATTCAGAGAAATTTGGCTACAAATGCCAAAAGTTGGCGAAAATTCGGCGAAAGTTAACTGGGAAGTTGGTAAGAGGCGTCAAAAGTGTGCAGGATTTTAGCGAAATTATGCAAAAAGTGCCAAAAAAAGTCCGAAATCCGGCCGAAGTGCTCATTTTCATGAGATTTTTGGAGGGAAGTTTCAAAAAAAAGCTGGAAAACATTAAAATTATAATGCCAATATTGGAAAATAATCAATATGATAACAGTGATAGCAGGTCTGTACGGAGGAAAAATCAGGAAGAAAGAGAGCGAGAGACAATACAATATTATGGAGATGATAAAAAGCGGAACAATATATACTTTTTGAGAAACAAAAGGTGTTTTATTTTCCCCGGAAAAAAATATGAACAGGATGATAGGAAATTTCGTATAATACCAATATTGAAAATTTCAATACTGCTCATTAGGGCTTCCATGTAGACTTTAAAACGCCTGCCTGAAGTCAAGGCGACCTCCGCCTGCCTTTCGCCTTAATTCGCGCCATGATTAAACATATGATTTTCATCAAATTGATAGAAATGGGAAAATTATAAATTTATATATTCACGATATAAAAAACAAAAAAGGCGGGCAGGTTTCAGCCAGGCGTCAGGCCCTGAAGTTGCGCCTGCCTACCATGGAAGTCCTACTGCTCGTTAAACATCCATGCACTGGTTCGATTACAAAAAATCGAGCAAAATAGAAACCGAAATCAATAATAAATAGTGTGTGTGTTGAATATGCCAACTACCCGCAGAGCGAAGGGCGGTTTTACGATGTTTTTATGATTTAGTATACGAACATATTCGAGAGGGGGGAGAAACAATGGGGAGGGTGCTGGGAAGGATTATAGTTTGGGTATTACTGACTAGTATTGGGAGGGCGTACAGAAGAACAATGGAATTCTGATGACCTGCTCATGAAAGTCTAGTTGGAACTGGAAATTTGAAAAAAGATATTTTAAAGTTGGCAAAAATTCGCAGAATATCGGGAGAAAAAGAAACAAAAGATTTGTTATTAAAGTAGTTTAAATTATTTACAATTGGCAAAAACTTCATTGTTAAATCAACTACAATTGTCATAAATGGCAGGCAGGCGCGATTTAGGGGCGCCTGGTGCCTACCTGAAACCGGTCGGCCTTTAACCGCTTTTTTTTGCATTTTACGTGATGTTGCAAATTTATAATTTTCTCATTTTTACCAATTTGATAAAAATCAAATTAAGAATGCAAAAAGCGAACGTCGGGTCGAGGTCGCCTTAAGGTCAGACAGGCAGGCGTTTTAACGTGCTAAGTTCGGCAGAAACTGTCAAAACTGGAGAAAATTTGGCGGAAGTTAGCTGAAATCCGAAGTAATTATGTAAAACTTGGTGTTAAAGGTATCGAAAGTTGCCGAGAACTGGCTAAAGTTGACGTAAGCTTGCAGAAAACTGACAACATTTTGCGTAGAGTATCAGACGGTTTATAGGCTGTGAAAATTTCTGACGAGAGTTAGCTTGGAAAACTGCAAGGTTGCAATATAGGCTTAGGCAAAGGCTGAAGCTTAGGCTTAGGCCTAGGTTTCAAATAAAATTGGCACAAACTGGAAGATAAGGTCAAAAAAATTTGAAATATGTCAAAAACTAGGCCATAAATGTATTTCAAACAGAGAAATCTCCAGCACAAAATCCAAAGAAGTGAAAAAGTCAAAAGTGACGATGAACAATAAAAGTGGTGCTGAAAACGCGAAAGTGTTGTTCTTCCTCTTTCTGTCGATGCCTCCTTGGTTTACATACTATCTAGCAATGGCTTTCAACTGCTTGCTTTTTGATTCTGATTTCAATTTTATGAGAAATATATAGAAAATGAACAAGAATTGAGGAATTTCATTTTTCTAAAACATACAAAACAAAAGGAGAAATGAGGGAAATGATGAGGCAGAACGTCGCCCGCGTCCAAAAAAAAAAAATTATGCTGACAACGGATGTGTGTGTCTCACCGAAATTACGACGTCTTCTTTTCTTCCGTCAACTAATTCCAATAACCCACCCAGCAATTATTAAGACGCCCCTGGTTATATATAAAGATGGATACGTCGAAAAAAGTGAAGAAAAAGAGAGTGGAGAGTGCCAGAGAAGCAGGACCCTCCCTGCGGGCTTATGAGTTGTTACAGCAGAGATTGATGGGGAAGAGCAGTTGCTTTAGAGGAACGGGATCTCCGAAGCAGATGGAAAAATAGTTGAGGTGCCCAGGCACCGAGGATCAGGGAAGACGGAGATCGCGAAAAACTTTTCAAAATTGGAACTTACAGGGAAGGCGAAGAGTGCGGTTAGGCTTAATGTGACAGATTTGGTAATAATTTTTTTTGGCAATTCCAATAAGCCTAACCTCAAGCCTAAGCTTAAGCCGAAGCCCAATCCTAAGTCGACGTATAAGCCTAAGCCTGAAGCTAAACCTAAGCCTAAGTCTACGCCTAAGCCTAAGCCTAATACTAAGCCTAAGCCTAAGCCTCATTGCGAGATTTTTATGCCAAAAGTCACAGAATTTTGAAAGGAAAGTGAATTTTTGTAATTTTTAGGAAAAATTCAAATTTCTAGGAATACATTTGTAAAATCAGGATTTAAAACTATTTTTCGTCATAACATCGAAGAAAGTTAGTTTTCAAGCGGAAATTTGGAAAATTCAAATTTTTTAATACTATGTATTTTTGGCAAGAAAATTATTTTTTTTCCAATTTGTAAGCGTTTTCTCTAAAAATTGAAAATTTTATGTTTTCTTAGCAATTTAGAACTGGAAAATCTGCAAAAAAGATGGAGATTTTTATAATTTTCAAATTCAAACTGTAACTGCTGAAAGTTTGCACATTTCTGTGGGAAACTCAAAAAAAAATCGTTAAGACAACCAAGAAATTGTATTTTGAGCGGACAGGCACAGTCGCCCAGCCGCGAGAGAATCCACTTGTTCACACGAAGTACTCGGACATTGTACTCCGATCACTAGAGCAAATACGCGACGAACAAATAATAACATAAGAAAAAGGAGTGTTTTCTCAGTTTTAAAGGAACATAGAAGCGGGTGTGAAGGAGAAGACCACCTACTGTGAAGCGAAAGTTACTAATTGAAACCAGATCTTTGAGTGTGGGGTTGAAATTGTTTTTAAATTGTGGCGCGTTAGAATACAAATGTTCTTGTTTATTGAAGTTATTGGTGAGAATAAAAAACACTGATTTTCTTTTCGAGTCTTCAGTCGGAATACGGCAACCAATTGGGAGGAGGGCTGAAAAAAACTATTTTTCATTCAAATTTTTCACAAAAGTGCCTCACTATAAACTGTAAAATCGAAACTGAATGCTTTGTGTTTCATTATCCGCATACGAGTAATCAAAAGTCATGTTGAAAACCTTGTCATCAAAAGCGAATAAAACAGAGTCGAAAGTTCCGTTGTACTGGAAAATAATAACCGAAAACTTTTGCAAGTGACTAAACGGACTTACGAGGATTTCAAGATTATCAGTGTTGGTTGTGAAATTGCTTGAAAGAGAAGATTGTGGGTTGTACCATACAACAGAAGTTGACTCGAATGCACCATCGGGAGCTGGAAGAGAACATAGATAAAGGGTTTTTCGTAGGTGTAGACTCAAAATGAGCTCTAATGAAACTGAATTAACTTTAGCTAAAATCTTCAATTTTTATCATTTTACCGTGTCGCTCACCTATCGGATTTAAATATACTTTTAACAACGAAAATAAGATATGCGATAAGGAATTAAACTTTAAAAAAATCAGCATGGTACCAGAGATGTGCGGCACCGTCACAATTTGCCGAGTTTTTCGGACTCAGCATGTGCCGATATGCCAAAAAATCTCACGCTCGACGAATTTAACTTTTGAAGAAAACTTCCCGTGATCTTGGACTGTAATCATGGCATTGAAAAATAAATAATCGCCAAATGGATTTTAAAACGGTGGCATGCCAAATGGATTTAAAAACGGTGGCATTTGTTCAAAGCCTTCTCCCGACACATGCATATTCTGAGCATAAACTGGAAACCTATAAAACGTAGGAAATCGAAGAACTGCCTGAAACTATAGTACATCACGGGAATGGTTACAAACTTTATTTACTTCGGAATAGTTGTTTCTCCACTCAAAAGCAGCGATCCCATTTGTCTTTGAAGCAACGTTGTACATTGTCTTTGGCTGTAATCCGCCTGTTGAATCCAACGGCAAAAGTACGCTAACGACTCCGTTATACTGACGAACTTTGGCTACTGTTCGAGCAATATCGGTTTCATTTGGAAAACGGCTCAAAAACATAATCACTACCGACCCGCAAAGTGGAACTTGATCATTTTCGTAGAACCTCTGAAACATTAAAAAAAGTATATTCCCTGTCGTGCAACCTCTGAAAGTCGGGGGAGATGTAACACGAACTTTAATTGAAGACGCCAGCAACTAATACATAGGTGTGTGGATTTCGCCCAATACTCAAAGGTCAATCAGAGAAGGTGTTTTCTGAGTACTCATGTTTACTGCCCAATAAATTCGTTTTAATAAAATATTTTTATGACCTGCAACAGTTCGAAACAAAGTACAAGTGACCAATAAGCCAGAAACAAAATGTATTGTATGCAAACCTCGATAACTCTTAATGCATCGCTCCCAGTACTTCTATCCGGGTAGCTCAATTTAGGATTAGGGAAATGTGCATTAACAGAATCCGTAGCTTCCCTATAAAAAATCCTAAAAAACGAACGTCACCCAAATCAATCTCACGTAAAGTTTTGATGGTAATAAATTGGATCTTCTTGACGAATATCAAACCGGACGTTGGCAAAGTATGAACACTGAGTGTTGCCAAAAAAATTCAGCAAGCCATACTTTACAGAGATAGAGTCCATGTCGTTTGAATAGGCAAAAAGTATTGTTGAGTTGTTGCTCGGTTTACAGGTAACATCACCTGAAATTGATTTTATTTTTAGGGTTTTCACAATGTTTTCGGTTAAGTTTTAGTGCTACTATTTATTTTCAGTTAAAATTAAATATTTTTTAGGTTGAGTGCTTCGGTTGGCTGTTTCTTGGATCTGAAAAAAATACAGTGCGCGCGCTTGCTATAGGACCCCCCCCCTCGTGAGAAACTATTATGATATTCGGAATCAGGGTGTCAAAAAACCTGTACTCCCAAGTTTTAATGAATTTATCATAAAAATTGAAAGCACCCGACCAATATTTCAAAAATAAGGCCGCGCGTTTGCTATAGGACCCGCTGAGATTTTCGAAAACTTTCAACGAAATTCTCGATTTTCCGAGTTTTTATGAAAAAATAAGTTTCAAAACTATGTTTAATTACGCTTTTGAAGAGAAATTGTGCCTATTTATTACTTTTCAGAAAAATTCAAATTTCGATTTTTACTAATTTTTTACATTTTCAGATGTTTAAGCCCTAGAAGAAGCTCATGTGCCACTTTTGTGCTTCAACTGTTATCACCTGATTTGAATAGTAGTTTCGCAGAGTTTCGTAAATTCTGAGCTGATTAGGACAACTTAGACTCATTTTACAGCATAATTTATGCGAAGCTTTTGCCCTGTTTCCAGCTAGCAGGCTTATTATGGGCTCATATCTAAGCTGCCAACTGATAAATCTTTTCTACAGTTATCAGAGCATTTACCTGACACGTTGTGCTAACTGTTTTGAACATGCAGTCACTGAGAAAAAATTTGCTCAACCATCTGCAGGCGACGAATATCGAGTTCTCAATTTGCAGTACATTCTCAAGCCATTTTCTGCTGAGCGAGTTTTCGATCACAGTAGATGGTTGAGCAAATTTTTTCTCAGTGACTGTATGTTCAAAACAGTTAGCAAAACGTGCCAGGTAAATGCTCTGATAACTGTAAAAAAGATTTATCAGTTGGCAGCTTAGATATGAGCCCATAATAGCCTGCTAGCTAAAAACAGGGCAAAAGCTTGTCATAAATTATGCTGTAAAATGAGTTTAAATTGTCCTAATCAGCTCAAAATTTACGAAACTCTGTGAAACTACTATTCAAATCAGGTGATAAAAGTTGAAGCACAAAAGTGGCACATGAGCTTCTTCTCGGGCTTAAACATCTGAAAATGTAAAAAATTAGTAAAAATCGAAATTTGAATTTTTCTGAAAAGTAATAAATAGGCACAATTTCTCTTCAAAAGCGTAATTAAACATAGTTTTGAAACTTATTTTCTCATAAAAACTCGGAAAATCGAGAATTTCGGTGAAAATTTTCGAAAATCTCAGGGGGTCCTATAGCAGACGCGCGGCCTTATTTTTGAAATATTGGTCGGGTGCTTTCAATTTTTATGATAAATTCATGAAAACATGGGATTATAGGTTTTTCGACATCCTGATTCCAAATATCATAATAGTTTTCCACGAAAAATTTTGAGTTTTTCAATAATGCCAAAATTTAGGGGGGTCCTATAGCAAGCGCGCGCACTGTAGTTAGAAGAATAAAATATAGGAAGTATATAGGAGTAAAACAAAGTGAAACTGTCGATCTTATGAAATAATTTCTTATCAACAGTATTACTTGGTGCGATAAACCGATTTTGTGTACAATTTTATTGAAATGAAACATTTGATAAGTAATGATTTTGAAATAGTTGATTGACTTTAGTTGTTTGAAATGTAGAAAACAGTTGCCACTCCCTGCATGTCTAGTCGCAATATGGAAACCAATTTTTCGGAGGGCTGAAATACTCAGAATTCATGAAACCACCTATTAAAGCACTTACTCGAAGGTATAAATCCTTCCTGGTTCGTTGGGTCTTTCAGCCACGGTCTGCTGGATGTGGACCGCCTCCTGGCGGCATGGCTTTGAAAAATACCAAGCGAGCCATGCCAACACGGCAACAACTACAAGTCGATAAAGACTTTTAGCAGTAAACCGTACATTGCAGACGAAGACAGACTGACCGTGTTCACTGAGAGAGTAACTGGTCGACTAATCAATAAAACAAAATTTCTGCGTCGAAAATGGCCGGTGGGCCATACTATCGATCTACTAAGATACGAGTCATGTAGTAGGTATGTTTTTTGTTAGGAAAACCAACATGTACATTATGTTGGTGCGACAGAATATATCGATTGCAAAAATCTCCACGCAAAATTACATTACTGTGCTCTCATATCTCCGCACTTCATTGCAACCCAAAATGAGCCTTTTTACTAATTTATTTCAATGTACTGTCCGATTTTTTCAAGCTCACTGCTCATTGCTGTTAGGTTTGTATCGACGAAAAAAATCGTTTAATTTGCTCAAACTTCCCTTTCTTCCATTTCGAAATATTATTTATCATATGAAAATTTTTGAAGTGTAAGTTATATACCACATTACATTCACAATCAGTGCATGAATTATTTAAGTGTACAACTCTCGCAAACGTCAAGAAGAACTCGAATTTAAATTTAGAAAATAAAGAGGAAAGTTTACAAAATAATGGTTGAAAATTTCATTCACGATTATCCAGTCGACAAGAAGTATGAGTTTCGAAGATTATTAATCTTCGAAACTCTCAATGATGTTGTATACTCCTACAATAATTTTAAAACGCGTCCGATTAAAAGCGCCTTGCAAACATCGAACAATGATGTATATCAATTTATTAATATATTTCAGTAAGTTACAGTCACAGGGAGGCCTGAATGTTAGACGAGGAATCGTCCTCTTCCACCGTTTTGGAGGCCATTTTGCTAATATTTTAACGTTTTCTCGTCCGCGAGAAAATTTTGAGACAGCCAGCGAGCATGTGCTAACGGGCTTTAGCATCTCAATTTATTTTTTTTCCTGGCAACATTTTTTACCCAGAAATTTGACTTTTCCGTCAAAAACGTTTAATATTTTTTTGAGAGTGCCGAAAATTTAAAGGTCAACTGTGAAATTATCGGTTAATAATTGTAGTAAAAATACCTTTCCGGTTAATGATTAACGTTTTTCAGTGCATTCGTAGGTCACAAATCAATTTCATTTGAAATTCTAAGTCCACGGCACCTCGGGAGAATGTTGTACCTTTTTTTGAACTTGTTCAAAGTAGATCACATTGATTTGCAATTGGATATTGATAAACTTTTTGGAGATTATCAGTTTCTATTAGACAAGCCATGGCTGACAAAATACAAATACTTCGAATTGATCGGTAGGGAGATATTCCTCACATCTGAGCAACTGAGCAAGGCTTTAAATGTCAGTTTGAATTGAATTTTGACAAAACCATGGTAAGTATCTTGCATGAGATCTGTAAAACTGCAAAAAGTATATCTAAATTCCAGTTATTCAATATTCGCCGACTGGATTCATATTTCAATCCAGGCTTCACACTCGATGACTTGAAATCTATGAACTGTGAAGAGCTGATAATCTGGAAGCATAGTTTTACTCCAGATGACATTAACCATTTTATCCGCAATTGGTTAAACGAGAGCATGCAAACACTGAAAAGATTCCACCTCAACAATGATCTCAAAACAAGAGATTGGGTTGTAGTATTGAATGAAATTGCAGTTAATAGATGGGACGGAGTACGGCGAGCGGAATTTTACAGGTATTTTTGGAACTAACATTTCTGGTATGTAGTCTAGCCGACAAAGAAACCAACCAGTTGATAATTAGTAATGCACCATCTGAAACGTGGTGTCAGGCTGCCTCATTTCGGTTTGGTCGACGTAGATCTACGAGAATCGCGTGACTTAAGACGCGGATTTCTCAACTGATTTTGCGCTGTTAAAAACGTGCTGACATCACATTTTTTGGGGAAAAATTCCAAGTTTTTTTTCAGAATTGGAATTCAAGAATTTGACTGTTCCGATGGTTGGGATATCGGAAGGGAAGATGGAGCGATTGCTACTGTACTCTTTGTTGAATCTGCATTTGATTTCTTTTTTTGGCGTTAATATCTTTATGCTTGTTCACGCGGTGTCAGGCTGTCCCATAACGGTTTGATCTACAAAAAATGCGGCAATCTTTCGACCAAAAAATTGTGGCGTCAGCATTTTATTAATCATGCAAAATGAGTTTAGACGTCTGCGTATAATTTCCCGTGATTTTCAGAGATCAAACCGAGATGGGACATTCTGACACCACGTGCTTGTTGTGTTTTTGTTTCCTCTGTACAATTTATATTGCATTTTCAATTCTTTTTTCTCCGAATCATTTATAATCTCTGTAAAAATCGTATCGATAATTGTTAATTAAGAACATCCAAGACCCTTGATTCCATTCCAGTATCCCAACGTTGCCGACTTCTTACACCCTCTTGGTCCTCCATTATGGTTACGGGCCATTATCTGAATATGGTTTTTAATTTTCATATGTATTAGCAACAAATAAAATTCAAAGCGTTTTACCTCGCAAGCTCCCTGTCCAGTTCCGGCACATTGTTTCTTGTAGCGATTGTAGTAGCTCTACAAAACCAAATAAACTCAATTTATAGATTATTTCAGTTAAATTTTTTAAAAAACCTGAACACAAGTAGAAGCACAGTCCAGCTCATCCGAGCATCTTCTCCATGCAGCTTCAACCGACTCTCCGGCTCGCTTACCAGGTTGACCGCAATCCTTGTAGTATGAGAGTTTGATCTACAATTTTTAGATTTTCTCTAATTTTAGAGGGTCAGTGTAGATACTTGATAATATCCACATGAGAGGGATCCGACATCATCATTACATCCGACTGGTTTACACTCTGACTCTTTCTTGCAGATGCATTGAAGGCAATCGGAGGAGGCATAGGTGACGGCTGGGGAGGAATAAGTTAGTTCACAATGTATCGCTTCAACTTAAAGAAAGCTACTCCTTTAACTATTTCAGGAATAAGCCAAAAGCCTGCAATAGTCTGAAAACCGACCAGTGTTCCTTTGAAACGGATCATTGGCCTATGGCCCACCTAACTAAGTACCGAAAGGCTTGTATAAGATATTCTATGCAGGTGCAGTACATAAGTGACCAGGGCTGGGCGGTAGACACTTTTTTTCGGCAAAGCGACAACCTGACGGAAAAACGGCAATTGTTGAAATTTTTCGGAAAAGGCACAGTTTTAGTGTTTCCGTCTTGTGAAGAATGCATTTAAAAACTTCCGGCAAATTGATATCCGACAAACGGCAAGTCGGCAATTTGCCAAACATAAAAATTTCCGTCAAAGCGACAAACCGGCAAAAAAAAATTTGCCGAACGGCAATTGCCGCCAACACTGTAAGTGACTACCTGTATTCTAGGTAACTCTGTTCTACTCGTCGAACTATAAAAAAAAACATACCAAAAGCCAAAATACCGCACAGCTTAACAAACATGACTGCAGATAAACTGAGGGACTCTGACCGCTCTTTTTATACGGCTAGCTTACCAAAAAATATTGTTAGCTGAATCATTTTTTGTTAGAACAAATAAACAAATTTTTAGTCAAATGAATCAATAAACAAAATGAATGTTAATTAACGATGATGAACAAATGTTGTTTACAGAGATTATAAATAAGTCGGGGAAACAAAAACACAGCAAGCAGAAAGATATCAAGGCCAAACAAAGAAATCAAATGCTGACTCCTCAAACAGTATAGTAGCAACCACTCCATCTTCCCTTTCAATATCCCATCCATCGGAACAGTCAAATTCTTGAATTCCGATTCTGAAAACAACCCTTTTATAAATGATAAGTTTTCGTCCTAAAAAAGGCGACTTCTCCTAAATCTAAATTTTCTATGAAATTGTCAGACCACGTGGTGTTAGGCTGTCCGATTGCAGTTTGATCTACAAAAATGCGGGAATTTTTCCCGAGAAAATGTGATGTCAGCACGTTCTTAACCATGCAAAATCAGTTTAGAAGTCTGCGTCTAAACTAGGAATTCTAGTAAATCTACGTAGATCAAACCAAAATGGGACAGCTTGACACCACGTGATCAGATGGTGCATTATTAATTATTGACTGGTTCCTTTGTTTCAAAAATACCTGTAAAATTCCGCTCGCCGTACTCCGTCCCATCTATTAACTGCAATTTCATTCAACACTACAACTCAATCTCTTGTTTTGAGATCATTGTTCAAGTGGAATCGTTTCAGTGTTTGCATGCTACCGTTTAACCAATTGCGGATAAAATTATTTATGTCTTCTGGTGTGAAACTATGTTTCCAGATTATCAGCTCTTCACAGTTCATAGATTTTAAGCCATCGAGTGTAAAGCCTGGGTTGAAATAGGAATCCAATCGGCGAATATTGAATAACTAAAATTTACAGAACACTCAATTCAGTTTTACAGACCCCATGCAATATATTCACCACAGTTTTGTCAAAATTCGATCCAAACTGGCAATTGAGTGTTAATCCATGTTCCACACTAATACTATTTAAAGCCTTGCTCAGTTGCTCAGATGTGAGGAATATCTCCCTACCGATCAATTCGACGTATTTGCATTTTGTCAGCCATGGCTTGTCTAATAGAAACTGATAATCTCCAAAAAGTTTATCAATATCCAATTGCAAATCAATGTGATCTACTTTGAACAAGTTCAAAAAAAAGGTACAACATTCCCCCGAGGTGCCGTGGACTTAAGATTTGAAGTGAAATTGAAAAAATAGTGGACTACAAATTTGTGGCTCAAAAAATGACATTCAATCATGCCCGTCATTGGTGACTAGAATGCAGTGACTGTTTCCTATTTGGCATACGTGCCAAATCAGTTTACAAGCAGGCCAAATTACAGAGAATCTAATTACAGAGAAAACAACGATGCTTTTTTTACAAATATTGGGCTTTCAGAACATAGGTATTTTGTATAAAATTGATATTTTATTGAAATTCTAAAAATTCAGCCAATACAATAAAAACGAATAATGTCAATTAAAACAAATTTTTTTTTGAAAATTATAAAAAATTAATGAAAATCGACGCCTAAATTGCAAAAAAAATTATCCGAACAATTATACGTTGTGACGCCATAAATTTTCTAAAAGTAAAAAGTGTTTCAAAATGTATGTTTCCGCTTTTCATGTGGAGTGGAGACACCATGTATAGCCTGACATCATGTGTAGCTTCGAACATTTCGGAGAAAACTAGAAAAAAACGGTGAAAATCTGAATCAAGCTGAACAATGAAATATTTAAGCCTTTCGTAAATCTACACGGTGTCGTTGCCCCTTTGCCCGCAAATTTTTTCAAGTTTTTTTTTCATAAATCAGGCCCGAAAATTTCACTTTCAATGAAGTTTATAGTTTGTTAGTTCCTTGTCTTCTATAAATGTTATAAGAGCACAAATTTCAAAATAATAATGACCAGTGCACGTGCACCTGTCAGACTAGCTATTAGTAGTCGCAGTAATAAATTTTCGTAATAAGATTTCCTTGCTAATACGCCAAAATTAGACCAAAGTTTTCCAAACACAAAAATTTCTAGTATTGTTGTTATCATCCGTTACTTCTCAAAATCAGAAGGCTCAATTATATGACATGCTCTCAGACCAGACACGTAATCACTAGGTGAAAAAGACAAAATCTCCAAGGAAGTGAGACCAAACTTTTTTACCTTCATTCTTGTCTAAAATGCACGCGGCTCTCAGATTTGGAGAGTATTTCGGATGTATTTTTACGGAAATTTCAAATCTTGTTTTGCTATATCTGATTATTACAAAGACTCCAAAAAGCTTCGGGTCTTACAAGTATCTGATGATGTCATATGCGTTGGACTCATTGATTTATGGACTCGTGGAGGTTCTTACGCTACCGGAAAGAGTATTTTAGAAATTAATGAACTGTATATCAAATAGCCGGTTTGCCAATTTGCCGTAAATTTTCATTTTCGGCAATTCACTGATTTGCCTATTTGCCAGATTTTTTATAAAACGGAAACGCTTAAAACTGTTCCTTCATAAAATTTTTTCCAGTTTTTTAAAGATATTTTCATAGAATTTGCATAGTTTTCAAAATAGATTTAGCACTATTTCTAGGATACAATTTTGCCGATTAAAATTAAAATTCGGAAATTTTCAAAAAAATAAAGTACTTTGCCTGTTTGCCGGAAATTTCAATTGTGGCAATTTGCCGAACTACTTTTCAATTCCGGTAATTTGCAAGAAATGTTCATTTTCGGCAAATTGTCCGGTTTGCCGGTTTGCCAATCTGCCGGAAATTTCAATTCCGGCAATTGGCCATTTTGGCGAAAATTTCAATTCCAGCAATTTGCCAATTTCGGATATTTTCGAAGTTTCCGGTTTGCGGAAACTTCAAATCCGGCAATAACCGTCAAATTGCCGACTTGCCAATTCGCCAGCAATTTCAATTCCGTCAAATTGCCGGATTGCCGATTTGCCGGACATTTTAACCGACAAATCGGCAAATTGTGGTTTTCTACATTTTTTCTGGAAATTTCGGAATTCCAACTTTAATCGGCAAAAATGTACGCATCTTAGAAAATTCTATGAAAATATCTAAAGAAAACGGGAAAAAATTCAAAAAAGGACTGTGTTTCCGTCTTATGAAAAAATTCCTCTAAAAAAATCTTTCTTTCCGGCAAATAGTTATCTAGAAAATCGGCAATTCGGCAAATTGCCGGTACTGGAAATTTCCGGCAAACGGGCAATTTGCCACGTTTGCCGATCGGTTACTGCCGCACACTTTTCTAACACTTTCAGGTAATTCATGCCAGCGGAGCCAGTGTCTACCTCTTCGTGGATAGCTTCCTCCGATATGAAAAATGGATCGCAAACCCTCTCGCAGCACTATACGCGTGCAGTTTTGCCCTTTGCATCACCCTCCTAGCCTCTCATTTTGTATTTCGGTACATTGCGGTTTGCCGGTACCCTTCTATGATTTAATTCGTCAGCTAGCCAAAAAACATTCCAGACCACACGATCTCCACCATCTTGAGGGCTGGAAGATGTGGAAGATTTACGTAATCCCGATTATTATCACTATTCTCTGGTACCTAGTACACGGCTATTTTTGTGGTCCAACCGAGTTTAAGACCGAGCTTGTTAGGCAAGAAATATGGGATAATTATCAGGTGGATTTTGGGAGCGTCGGCTACTTTGGGTTCTTGTATTTTGTAAGTGCTTAGACCATGTATGATTTTCGCAAATAAGTAGCTATTTCAGTACACCGACAATACAGGCGTCTCCAGAGCTAACTGGATAGATTTTCTTGGCACCGCAACAAACTGCACGGTTATGGTAGATAACTAGTCTAATTTTAACAATAAGGTTGATTATATTAAAGACAATTTGCACGATGGTTATGACAATAAGCGGGTTGAAAACCTACAAGAAGATTAATGATAATAAGAGAACTATTAGTAAACGGACGAAAGAGCTGAATAAGCAGTTGTTTAGGACTCTGGTTATACAGGTGAGCGATTTGTATTTTGAAAAGTTTGGACAGTGCGTAGCTATAACATAATCCTGCGTAATTTTAACAAGAGCCTGTGTTATATGAACAGAGATCTGTGGATTCCCACTGGCGCAGAGTTGGGAAACTCGACTGATTGTAAATCGGCAAAAGTTTATCCGATTCAGCCTCAACACATTGTTCACTAGAACAGAATTTTTGTTCGTCTGTTACTAAATTCAGCTTAACAAAACTGCACAAATAAAACAATTAGTTAGTTCTACCTTCAAAAAACTTGGTATAACCAAATAAGCTAAAATGGCCAATCGACGAGCTGCTGCCCATTCTGGGATAGACAGAGTCCTGTCTTCCGGTGCTGAAACTAGGAAAACTACAGATTTTCTATTCCAGACCATAATCCCAATATTCACATTGTTCTTCCCTGTCGGAGCGATCATAGTGCTCCCAATTTTCTCTATTCCAATTCCAACTTCTGTATCAAATGTGGTAACAATGACTAATGGTATCTATCCGGGACTTGATGCATTAGTTGTAATATTTATGATTCAGGTGTATAGGGATGCAGTGTTTTGTAAGTTTGTGGAATAATTGTTTTGCAGAAATTCCGAAGTTGAATCTGTCACAGGTAAAACAAGGAAACTAGTCGGATCGCTGAGTGTGATGACACCTGTGAAAAATAATTCATTGAATAATAATACGATGTCGTAGTATTTTTAAACGTTGTATCTGTGGAATGAACATATACTTTTGTAATTTGTAATCTCTCTCCAATCTGGACACCGTTTCTTTTTTTCAAAAATAATTTAAAATTAAGAAACGAACACCAAACAAGCATCCTTTGAACAATATTCATCAATTTTGCCCACTTTCAAGCCAATCAGCTGGTTAAAAAATAGGCGGAGAAAATCGCTTATTGCTCGAAGATCTCATTTTAAAAAGTTGGATTTTCATTCCCGGGTGGTAATTTTGAATTTCAGATAATTTTTAATAAAGTTTCCCCATTCACTCTACTCCATGCTAACGTGTCCATATTAATGTGTGAGCGATCTGACGTCATTCAGGTCCGTCGAGGCAGATGGGAAGGTCCATGTATAACCCTTTCTGTCTAAAAATGATGGTCGCTAGTCTCCCACTACACCGTTCACATTACCTTCAGCCAGTTGCAGTCATGACTACGCCTCTGCCCTTTCCAATATGTCCATTGCCTAAAAAAACACTTCTTCGTGCAATCGAAACTATGAAGATTAAAGATTTGTAAGTAAAAAGTTCACAATTATTTATATGAAAATTGTTATAATTTCAGAATATGTTTCTCGTTTACATCGAATTTCGCAAAGAATATAGTGGGAGCTTTGAATCTAAAACTTTACGATATAAAGTGCATGATGGGAGGTGACGCACACCACCTATTGTTTAATATTTGTAAAAACATTATATACGTAACGATAGACTTTCTGTCTGAAAATTATTTAATCAGATCCAACAGACCTCCCGATGTTGTATGCAGACTTCCAGGAATAAATGCAAAAGCTTTCTTAAATCATATTCTTGAAACTTTTCATTATCCTACGATTGACTATTTCTCATTTTCTCTGAATACACGTGATGGTCAATGGATTTATAAAGTTCTCAATGGAATGCAAATCCAGAAAATGGGAATAGACGATGTTTACACGGACTGTGCCGAAACTGACAAAAACGCTATAATAAAGTTATCCCAACTTTCTCACAACATTAAACTTAATAATACTCATCGAGGCGATGCTCAATTTGGAGAAGAAGATTCATGGAATACTCATGGGCAACATGAAGCTTCTACGTGTGGAGTATTGGCCAAAATTTAATCTTAACGATCTACTTCTGACCAATAGTTTTGAAGTAGAGATGGTTCATCCTACCAGTCTGCTCGATGCAAATCTGTTCTTAAAACAGTGGATCAATGGGTCAAACCCAAGGTTACGCAAACTTTCCATATCACTGGGATATGATAAAATAACTATGAAGAGATTTGAAGAAAACGTTTTGAAGGGCATCAGTTATCAGGTGGCACCAAACAGTAGAATGAAAACATTGCCGGAAATCAAGACAGTGGTGGAAGGCGGGATTGATGTTCAACGAGTTGATGGTACAATCGCTACAATTTGTAATGTAAACGGTTGGATGAAAATGTATATGTGGGATGAATAATTCTGGAATCGCGATGTAATTAATGTTATAATAATAATAATAATAATAATTTATTACGCTCGCTGGGAGACGTGAAGGAATACAGAATACAAAAGTTATCATTGTTCGCTTGAACTAGAATTGGTGCAGTCGGGCAATCGTTTCCATTTCATTAGAATGTTATCCTTGTCCTTGCGTTGTCCTTGCGTAGACTCCCCCACAGTGGGCGAGCGATTCCCGAGTGAAAATAATCACGGAATGTGAATTTTGTATTTATGTGTATAATTATAATTATGTAACGTGTATAATTATGTATTTATTGCTTTTTCAAACTGTTGTGTTTTTCATGTCTACTAATTTTTTTAAATTTTTCAAAAAAAAAAATATTTCCAAAAAGCTTCCACGTTGTTTGATAGACCCTAAAACCCCCAAAAACAATTTCTAATCGCTCAGAACCACGTTCATTTCCTTGACCTAGAATTCGGCGAAAAAATGTACTGAAACACTTTCAGATGGCGATTTCAGGGGTTCACAGTTGAGTTCCGCCGCTGAAATTTTTGTGGTGATCTAGGCTAAACATAAGCTTTCAAATGAGATACGTCTCAATTTAAAGTCCAGGACTAGATTGGCTTCCTTTCCTTGTAAATGTCATAATTAGTTTTTCTACGTATTATATTAACCTTTAAAACTCCTATTTCTTTACTTGCTATCACAATTATGTAATCCCAAATTGATGAATAAATTGAAGATTGCAGATTTTCGCTGGAGAAAAATCTAAAACGTTAATTGAAAATTCAAAATCCGCGCAAAATCGGTAAATTACATTACACAATTCCTAAAAACGCGAAACAAATGTGAGCAGGCGTTTAGAATATCTTACACACTTACGATAGTTAATTTTTTGAAGTCCCGCTACCCAAATTCTAACGTTTAATAATTTCCGGTACTTTTCCGATTTCTGCCCCCCCCCCCCCCAAAATGTCAACATATTTTCAATTCTGAGGATGCTTGTCAACAATATTATGAATCAAAATATTGAAAATAAAAATAGGCAAAAAATGTTGTCCCCGCGAAACAAATTCCCGCGAATTCTGGAGTTCGTGAGGTGTCGCGCAAGCGCGCTCCAATAATTATGAGCACTCCAGGAGGCCGTTTTACAGTAGTTCTTGTACCCTAGCGGAAAAGAGACGGAGGGGGATTGACGGATATCGACGATAGAGGTCGTGATTCTTCTCTTTTTGTGAGCGACTGGTGGTTGCTCTATTCCTGGGTGACTGGTTGTTACCCCTGCTTTTTTTTTTGTTTTTTCTTCATTATATTTTTGCTAATTCATCAAAATAACACAGAGCTGCACTCAAACAGGTAAACAGGTAGCAAGCTGCTCCCTCACCGACCCACAAAAAGGCTTACGAATCATTCAAACGAACATTCCGAAATTCTCGGAGGGAAATGGAGCTCAACTTCGGAAGTGGCTGCAGAATTACACCAAAGTTTTTTTCGACTGGGAATTCCAAAGGACACTGGAGCACGTCTACTTCTGTTCTGCCTCGAGAGCGCGACAAAAACTCATTTTGAAGGCCTTGATTCTCAAAGTGCAGACCTGGGAGCTAGCTTCACAACAATTGACCGATGCTTTCAACATGCCAGGAAAAATCGAAATCACTCAATGTGAGTTGTCAGATCTGCAAACTCCGAGTGAAACGAGCCGAAAGAATTGATCGACTTCGAAAGCAGAAAAAGGAAGAAAAAATAAGGAAATCGACGATGACGTCCTAGTGGCGGCAATGACAAAATTGTTGGATACAGCAGTCATTCAAACCTTATAGTTCAGTTCTATTGTTTACTATTCACTCTACTACTATTATTGCATTTTTTATCTGTGTTTGTAGAGTAGGGGTCCTTTTTTAACCAAATGTATTAAATAAAAAATTTAGCAATAATAAACATATAAAGAGTTCATACGTTTATTATACACTTGAGATCGATGAATCAGCAGAAGTTATCAAGTTTTACCAAAGGCCCTCGTTGTTAGTAAACACAACTGTATCGAATATCTTACACACTTACGCTATTTCATACAATTTATAAGTTCGGCTACCCTAATTCTAACGTATACTGTTTTCCTAAGGGCCCTCTGTCGTCATTAAGATCTGTCGAGGCAGTTGGGACACCCATCAAACGTCTACAAATGATGACGTAGACAGTTGCTACATACGCTAATATCAATCGATGACGTAGCATTCCTAGCTAGTCTCCCACAATACATATTTGCCTCATTACTTTCAGTCGGCCTTGAACAGCATCGATCACGTTGCAAATGTTCGAGCAACCCACTCAGAAGACACTTTATCGATCTAGACGCGGCAGGCTGTAAATGGACAACGCTGTAACTAGTTCTTGTCAACTCCTCATTCTTCTCTGCCAGTACCTTCAGTTGCAATCATGACTCACCCGTTCCCAATTTGTTGCCTCCCAGCAAAATCACTTCGTCGAACTCTTGAACATATGGAGATTATTCATTTGTAAGTTTAAACGTATTCTCTAACTATAACATTCTTGAAATTTCTGAATTAGTTTCTCATTCACCTCAAAATTCGCTAAAAATCAAGTGAAATCACTGAATATTAAACTGCACTGTGTGAATTTAATTGGGGACGAAGAATGTACATTATTTCTACCAAACCATAGAGGTTGCATTTGTATTAATTATGATTTGAGGTCTGAAACTTATTCGCTCAAATTTCGGTCTTTCAATGTTGCATGCAAACTCTCGGGAAATCCCAGGAAGGAAACGTTTTTGAAGCATTTACTTGAGGTTTTCCATCGCCCTATAATTGATAATTTGACATTATCGAGCAAAAAATGCGACCTACAATGGATAAACTCAACGTTTCAAGGATTGAAGATCAGGAGAAAACAAAATTCAGTGGCGATAACTTCGACGACTTGAATGCACCATAGCTTTTTTTAATATATTGTCAAGCCGTTTTTCAATATGTAGTTGTATTTCTGGAAAAATTATGTAATCCTTCCCTTCCAAAAACAGCAACAACACACCAAATAAGTAAACACAGCACTAGCAAAGTTCTTGAACACTTTCTGCATACAATTGATATTGTCTGGCGTTTTTATTACATGCTCATGTGTGTGAAAATTGATATGTTGTTGAAGTTCAACTAGATCGAGAACATTTTCAGTGCAAGGTTTCATTTTTTCGGTATAAGAATAGCTAGGGCTTTAATGTACTATGGCTTGAGGTCAAAGGCCTGGCAGGCGTTTTAGCGCCTGCATGGAAGCCTTAAGCATAGCACTTCTACAAAATGTATTGCAAGAAACACATCGAAATATAAAACCAACGTTTCATTTTATCCAAACGTTTTATCCAAAACAATACCGTATTTTGTTAGGACTGTTAGAGCAAATACGACGAATTCAAAACTTCACAACTGCATCGGGAAACCGGCAGTGGGTGGAAATCGTTGAAATACATGGCTCGAGCATCCAAATAAACCTGCAAAAGGCCACTTTGCTACAAACAAGACCACAGACACTTTTAGTTCTTTGCTCTGAGCCTGTTTAGGCAGCTGCCTGAACTCGACTCACCACTCGTGTTCGTCGTGGAATTTCCCGTAGGTGTAGTACTTGGTGCATTTTCTGTTTGATGACGGGATTTTGTTGAGCACCTGGATGTGGGAAGAAAAAGAGTATAGTTTACACCAATTCAAAAACTCACGTGAACCTCATAGTCCTTCGGACATCTTATTGGGCACACAATGCGCTTCTTATTCCCACTATTTTCATCAGTTGGCTCCCTACGGCACAGGCTATTAATATTCAAGTCGAGGTTTTGCAATTTTGTATCCGGAGCTGTCAGGAAACACGTGTCAACTCCATTTTCCACGTGACATGTTAGAGTTCGGTTTTCTGGAAAATATAATTTTTGAGTTTAAAGGTGGAGTAGCTCCTGTGGGGATTTTGTCTAAATGCACCTATAATGATCCAAAACAACCGAATATCATAATAAAACACTCCAAAAAATTTTAGATTTTTCATAATTTTAGGTCAAAGTTTTGGCAAATTGCCAAAATTTTGAAAAATACGAGCTTTTGAGAAAATTTAAAGAAACGTCACATGTTTCGACCCCTACAATGTTTCAATACAAATAATTTAAACAAAATTAAAACACAAAAAGTGTCGAAACAGATTTTTTTTCGGTCGACTTCCAAAATGATGAGTGGCAAAAACTGAGTAATTGACACTTTTGGACATTAAATAAAATATTTTCAAAAAAAATTTGGAAAGTTTTATCATGATATTTGGTCATTTTGGGACGAAATGAGTGGTTTTTAACAATTCCCCACTGGCACTACTCCACCTTTAATGGCATGTTGGCTTACATAAATAAACTTACTAACTAATGCACCCACTGATTTACGATATAATTTCTATTAGTATTACATGCAATACTAATTTCGGGTCAACTATACTTGGCAATAGTTATTTTTGATGGCTTATTCAGAATTTGAGTTTGCTAGTTTTTACAAACAAAAACGCATTTTCTTTTGTGGAAAACCTGGTTTATTGTAAGACAAAACCTCTAATTCGAATTTTTGAAGAATAATGAAGAAATCCTCGGAAAATGAAGTACTATTAAATATACTATGCGTCATACTAATGAATAAGATACGATAAACTGTTCTTACCAAACGTTGGTGAACAACAGAGAAAATACTAAAAAAAACACTACTCACCATATCGAAAAGCCGCATCACAAAACTTTGATGATAATGTTAAAACTAAGAGAATCCACAAACACGCAGTCATTGTTAGGATTATAACATTGAATATGCGGGATAATAATATAACGAATATGATATATTGATAACCAAATGGAACCGGTTTTCGACGACGATATCCTTATCCGTTAAGCATTGAGTACAAAGCATGAGACACACTATAATAATTATTATTATTTGATACGTTTATTTGAGCACCTTATTTGAGCATTCAGGAACCGATCTATGCAATTGTTTTAGTGCTCAAAGATATGCCACCCATGACTGCAAAATAGGCTTGCCAGAATGAAAAAATATATTGATTTGAGTTAAAATTCAAGACTTCTCAAACGGTTAAGAGTTCGAAAATACAAAAAAAAAAGTTAATCGAAAACACATGTTGCTCAATTTGTTCAATAACTTCCTCGTAAGCCAGAGAGACTTTTAAAAAGGCAGAAGCACAATCATTTCTCGGAAATTCTACGGTTTCTACTGTTGCTTATTGCCTTTTCAAGATCAGAATTACAAATTTTGAGATTCTAGCAAAAATATGTCATTTTTCCAAAAATTTGAACCAGTAAAACTTTTTATTTTGAAAATTTTCAGAACATTTCATTACGAAGTTCGTTAGTTTTGGGCCAAGTAGAGATACTTTCCGACGTTGGAATTTTTCAGCGCCGTCCTGACGAGGTTTCTTGCAGGAATTTGAAACGAAAGTCCGGAAGAGGTCGTCATTATGAGTCAAACCAAATCAAACATCCAAATATTATTATTATTATTTTCACCACGCTCTAACGCACCAAAATCTGATCGCCTAACAACCTCCACCGCCTAATAACAAAATTAAGTGATCGTTCTCTGTGAAACAAGGGGGAGTTTCCCCTGTACACATAACCGTCTATTCAAGGCTTCCAGAAGTTTTTTGAGACAGATCTACATCCTTGTCTCTCTTGCATTGGCTGTCCAAATAAAGCGTGTGTGCTGACTCATGTAAAAGTGGGTGGGGTCAAAATTCAGCATCAGAATTTTTTGGAGTATTTAAGTGGCCGGAGTTGATGGTAGGGTGTATCACATTTTCCAGGATGGTAAAACATCTGTTTATTATATTGGCAGCGACGGCCGCCGTGGTGGCTCAACAGGTGGGGTTTGCTCCGTTGGCTCTGGGCTCTAGGCTTGGAGTTTTGGGCTGCAGCCGTATTTTGGTACGGCTCAGCTATTTGTGTTAGAGCAGTAGTCCTTTACCAATTTCTCGTTTTTCAGAGCAACTTCGGAGGTCAACAGCAAGAGCAAAGTGGATTCGGAAGCCAAAGCGGCTTTGGAAATAACCAGGGAAGCCAGGGAGGCTTTGGTGGAAATCAAGGTGGATTCTCAGGATCCCCACAGCAGGGAGGTTTCGGAGGACGCGTAAGATTAAAGATTTATGAAATCCCGGACAAGTTTAAGATTTCAGACCGGATCACCACCACCATTCGGAGGATTCTCAGGAGCTCCACAAGGATTCGGAGGCAATCAGGGAGGATTCGGTGGACAGGTTAGTATGGGAGTGTCTGTTTGATCAGCTTTTCTTGCAAAATTGTTCTTTTACAGACTGGATTCTCCGGAGCCCCACAAGGATTCGGTAACAACCAACAAGGCGGATTCGGTGGAAACCAAGGAAACCAGGGAGGATTCGGTGGACGCGTAAGATTAAAGATTTATGAAACCCCGGACAAGTTTAAGATTTCAGACCGGATCACCACCACCATTCGGAGGATTCTCAGGAGCTCCACAAGGATTCGGAGGCAATCAGGGAGGATTCGGTGGACAGGTTAGTATGGGGGTGTCTGTTTGATCAGCTTTTCTTGCAAAATTGCTCTTTTCCAGACTGGATTCTCCGAAGCCCCACAAGGATTCGGTAACAACCAACAAGGCGGATTCGGTGGAAACCAAGGAAACCAGGGAGGATTCGGTGGACAAAACGGACAAAACGGACAGAACACCGGAAACAATGGAGGATTCGGTGGAAACCAAGGTGTAACTGCTAGCGGATTCGGAGGCCAACAGCAAGGATTCGGTCAACAACAGCAAACACAGAACGGATTCCGAGGAAAACGTCAAGCTCCACCAGCTGGATCACCACCACCACCTCCTCCACCAAAAGGATCTCCACCACTAGCTGGATCTGGATCCCCACCTCCACCACCAGCGGCTGGCTCACCACCACCGCCACGGACCGGATCTCCTCCACCACCACCAACCGGTTCTCCCCCACCACCGCCAGCTGGAGGTTCCCCACCACCACCAAGAGCCGGCTCCCCTCCACCACCACCACCACCAAGAGGATCTCCTCCAACAGGATCTCTTCCACCACCACAAGCCGGAGGATCACCCCCACCAGCTGGAACTGGATCCCCTCCACCACCACCACGTCAAAAGCGTCAGGCTCCTGAAAGATCACCACCAACTGGATCTCCTCCAACTGGAAGCCCACCTACAGGCCGCCCACCACGTGGAGGACCAGGAAAGTCTAGCGAAGAGTCGTCGGAATCCCGTGAAGGACCACGTGGAGGACCACGCGGAGGACCACGCGGTGGACCAAGAAAATCCAGCGAAGAGTCATCAGAGTCTCGTGAAGAACCAAGAGGTCCACGAAGATCTCCACCAACCGGAAGCCCACCAACAGGATCTCCTCCAACTGGACGTCCACCACGTGGATCTCCACCAACTGGATCCCCTCCAACCGGCCTTCCATCTCGCCAGAAACGTCAGGCTCCAGAAGACCGACCAACCGGATCGCCACCAACTGGATCACCACCAACAGGACGTCCACATCGTGGAGGACCAGGAAAATCTGAGTCGTCTGAATCCCGTGAAGGACCAAGAGGACCACGTAGATCACCACCAACTGGATCGCCACCAACTGGAAGCCCACCAACCGGTGCCCCACCAAAGAAGGGATTCTTCGCTTCTCTTTTTGATTTCTAATTGTACCATTTTTGAATAAATTTGTAGAAAAAAATAATCGCAATTCTTTATTCAAAAAATGTTACATAACCATTTCATAATCCGGGAATACACTCAAAGCACACACATATCCTGTAACCTCATGTCCTTGATAGAAAATCACGTTATTCTGGCATTCGAACTCAATTTCGTCAGTGCTCAAAAGAGCACAACCACGTCGGCGGACCACGATGACCTGAAACTTTTGAGTTAAACCTGAATCTTGAGCCTTACTCACACATGCTGTCTCAATACAGTTTGGTCTACAAAAAATGCGGAATTTTTTCCCAGAAAAATTGTGACGTCAGCACGGTCTTAACTATGCAAAATCAGATGAGATCTCTGCTTCTCATCTCCCACATTTTTCGAAGATCAAAGCGAAATGTGGCTTTCTGACTACTCCACGTGTACTCACCATCCATTCACAATTGGCGTTGTACAATCCTCGCCGTCCGTAGAGTCTTGGTTGTACGGGAGTTTCAACGATTGTTGTGGCGTTTATAGCCTGAATCGCTGGGACGATGGCTCCGTTGAGCTGGGGACACTTTGATGCACGGTCCATGCCGAGCCACACGTTTTTGGAGCAACCTTTATGGAAATATTGACTGATGTTTTCAAGGAAACAGGGGGCAAAACCAGCTTTAGAAATGTAAATTTTCCATAATAGGACTTTCATGTAGGCGTTACAACGCCTGCATGCCTGACCTTAAGGCTGCCAAACTGATAGAAATCAGAAAATTTTTTTGAAATTTGTAAATTCACATAAAAATTCAAAAAAGAAGCGAAAGGCCGGCGTCAGGCCCTGAAACCGCGCCTGCCTACTGAGCCCTAGCCCATATACCTCACAAGAAATTGAACAGAGCGAGGCGAACGCGCTCACAGGAGTGTGTTGCCTAGTGGTGTCTGGATGTCCCATAACGGTTTGCTACAACAAATGTGACGTCAGCACGTTCTTAACCATGCAAAATCAGATAAGAAGTCTGTGTCTCCTGGATTTTTTGTAGATCAAACCAAAATGGGACACTGTGACACCACGTGTGTGTTGGACTAAAAAATTGTTTTTTTTTCATAATTTCGGCTGTTCGGAAAACATAGCTCTTACCATTATTGTCTTTCTTCTTTATCATATCAGCAAATGTGGCGGTACCTATAAAAATATCTAAAGTGTCTCCGTGGCAATTATATATACAGAAATTGTAACTTTACTGTAAGACACTAATAAAACTACAACTAGAATAACTCACGTTTACATCTTCTCATGTACTGCTGCTTTCCTGCAGTGATAATCACAAAGAGTGATAAGAACGTTAGAAAAGTGAATCTCATCTTCCATGCATTGAAAGCTTGACGGTAAGAGAGGGAAAGGGGTTTCCGGTAGCGATAAAACGTAGTTTATAGTTTTTTTTTGCCAGATTTTATGGTGTTGTTTGGGTTTGTGTGTATCTTTATTTTGAGAACGGAAGCATTTTTCTGTAGGCTTTTAGGCTTAAGCTTAGGCGTAGGTTTAAGCAAGGCTGGGGGGGGGGGGGGGGGGGAAATAAGAGAAAAATAAAAAAAATCCTAAAAATCTGAAAAAAAAGGAAACACGACTAAAAATTAGGAAAAGAAGGATGTAATTTTTGAATTTTAGTAAATTGGCTAGTATTCAGTTCCAAATCACTTATCCTTAGGGCTTTCATGTAGGCGTGAAACGCCTGCCTGCCTGCCTGCCTGCCTGACCTTAAGGGGACCTCCGCCTGTCTCTCGCCTCAATCCGTGCCTTATGCAAAAGTATACGTGAACTTTTTTTATTTTCTATTTGGTTCTCAACATTTCGAAAGAAATGAGAACATTTGAAACTTGAAAATTCAAGTCAAAATGCAGAAAAAGGAAAAATGCCGGGGTGAGATTTTTGAACCCACGGCTGTCTACAATATAAGACCTACGTGTCCTGATAGTTTATCAAAAATGATTGCTCAACAAATAGCTCATTTTGCTCCTCAAGAGCCGGCAATAAAAGGTGTGACGAATGATTTCAACTCCCTTACTGTTCAATCTTTTTGAATGACACAAAAAATATATGTATGTAACAATAATTGGTCAATAACTTTTGTTAAACGCTTTTGTGTTTCGCGAAAATTCTATTAACGTGCATTGTGCTCTAAAATGTATAAAACCGTTCAGCTACTCTAGATTCCGTACATACAATGAATTTCCTCTTCTTCTTCCCTGTAATTTTTGTGGTGTTTCATTCGATTCACTGTGTAACAGATCCTCCTCGAGCCAGAATCATTTCTCTTCCGGGCACCGTGGAAGGAGGGCATATCGATGTGACCGGACAGTATAACCCAGAAACGCCAAGAACATCCGAAGAAGAATGGTCGGGATTCCCAACATGGGAGCCAGAAGCATCAGGATTCCCAAGCACGGATGGAGAGCAAGAATGGTCCGGCTTCCCTACCATAGAGCCCGAAGCTTCCGAATTTTCAACCACTGAAAAGGAACCACCTAGGCCACCACTTCCATTTGAAGAGATTTAACAATATTTTGGTGTTTTTATTCAAGTTATTAAGATGCCAATAAATCATTTCATTTATCTTTGCTTAAATCTGCAATCTTGTGCTTCAAACGGGATTCTTCCAATGGAACGTTGACAGTAGACGGGTTACAGCTGAAAACACACGAGTAGTAGATATGAAATTTCAGTTTTTTATTGCTCTATTAGACTTGGAATTGTCTGAAAACGCCGAATCTCATAATGAAACTTCTTGAAAACATCTCAAAAAAAGTTGCGGCGGCTCAAAAAAAGACCTGAAGTTAGTTAAAATTGGAAATTTGGCCAACTTGCCAAGCGGCTTGACACTAAGTGGGTTGTAATCACCGTCTAATTTTGGAAATACAAGCTAATTCTCTTGCGTTTTCAACTTAATTTAGGTGCATTTAAGGTTGATGGATCGTTACTGAATTTCACCAAGGTTTTCCAGTTTTTTTTTCCAGCCGCTGCGACATTGACAAGTCGGCCAAACTTTAAAATGTAACTAATTTAACGCAATTTTTTGGCTTAGTTAAAAATTCTGTGTTTTCAGATAATTTCAAGTCTAATAACGTAATAAAAATATATCTTCTACCTTTCTTTAGCAATGACAACTGCAAATAAAGAGACCAAAAGAAGGATCCAGGTGAAGGGTTTCATGTTTTTGGGGAAAAGTATTACGACAAAGGGTTTTATACGTTTTCCAATACCCAAACAACTTTTTGTTATGATAATCGGTAAAACTCTTGGCATTATTCCCTTTGTCAAAAATTTCCATTTCACAGAAAATTGATCACGATAGATGAAGCTTTAGTTCTCATCTATTATTTGTCTGAAAATGGAATTTCAAAGTTCTAGAAAATGGGAAAATTGAACCAATACTGTGTGGGATCCGCAAGAACCATTCAAAAAGGGAAAAGTCAATTTTCCTGTGGAAAATTGTTTCATATTTCATAAGGAATTCACATAAATACCCCACCCTATCCCTTAAACTCCCATCATTCTCAAACAATGAACTTACTAACTCTTCTTCTCGTCTTTGTTGCTCTCTTGACTGTAACTGTGGTTGAGGCCGGAGACCCAGATCTTGGTGGAATCTTCAGTGGAATCGGAGGTATGCTCGGATCGATCGGTGGATTGGCTGGAGCCGGTGGCGGAAAGAAGAAGTAAATTACTTACTGATTCGTGAATAAAGTTTTTGTATTGCAAAAATTCGTTTTATGTTATTAGGTATCCAAATAAGTTCCGGGTCAGAAATCATAACTTCTTTCGCCTTTTATCGATTTTTTTGAAAATGTGGGAATTTATGTTATCAACTATGATCTTTCATTTTGATATGGTCACAAAAATTTTTGACCACCCGGAGTGCCCTAACTCGAAGCCTAATTTTTTCAAGCATCTTTCTGATCTCGCTTCTTTTTAGCTTTGAATTGAGGTTTATGTGCGGACTTTGCTTTGTTTAAAATACATTGGAAAAAAACAAAAAAAGTTTGGAAAAAAATCCGTCCAAAAATTTTTTTTTGGTCGGTGGTCAAAAAAAATTTTTTTCTTTCAAGAATTTTTTTTTCGAAAATTCTTGATTTTTCATACAAAAATGATGTAGTCATGTGTGAACTATTTTTACAAATACAAAACATTTTAACTAAGTTCGTCACACTCAAATGATAATAGAAAACATAATTTTTTCGAAGAATTTTGAATTTTTGAGTTTTTTGAGTATTTCTCGTGATCCAAATTTCAAACTCAAATGTTTTGTATGTTTAAAAATAGTTTACACGTGGTTACATCATTTTTATACTAAAAATCAAAAACTTTCGAAAAAATTTTTTTTTGAAGTTTTTTTGACGACCGACCAAAAAAAATTTTTTTTGACGGATTTTTTTCCAAACTTTTGTTGATTTCTTACTATATATTCTAAACAAAGTAAAATCCGCACACAAACCTTAGTTCGAAGCTGCAAAGAAGCGAGATCAGAAAAATGCCTGAAAAAAATGGCTCCGAGTTAGGACACTTGGGGTTGTCAAAAAATTTTGTGACTACTGTCAAATGAAAGATCATGGTTGATAACATACATTCCCAAAGTTTCAAAAAATCTATAAAAGGCAAAAAAAGTTATGATTTTTGGCCCGGAACTTATTTGGAGACCTAATAGTTATTTCTCGTATTTTTTTGCTACGTGCCTAAATCATGAATCATAAAGATTATCCAAACACTTGTCTGAAAACACTGTTGTGAAGATGGTATTTTTTTTTTGCGAGAGTACTGCGTTTGAACAAAGAAAAGGCTAAAACTTGAGCATTCTGGAAAATCGGTACAGACTTAAAATTTTAAAAGTTTTTTATTCGAATTTTCGGAAACTTTAACTGAAAATAGGATTTTTTTTTTGATGCCGAATGTTATAAGAACAATCAAAATTTTCGACAAATGCTGCTTGCCGGAAATAAAATTTTTGTGAATGTCTCTTTTCATGCTGAAAAGAAACATAACAACGTGGAATTTTTCAATTTTCGGAGTGTGATTGGATTTGAAAATTGCCGAAAATGCCCGAAAATGTTTGCTTGTAGTAGATTTCGATTGCCAAAATGAACGTATTTATGTGAACTCGCAACTGACGACACTCCAATTTAACTCCAACTTACGAAAAGGAGAAAGAGACTGAAAGTCAAAACTTGAATATGGCGAATTTCTTAAATTGCAAGCCAATTCTCCCGTGGAAAATTACTTGAGATGAGCATACAAATACCTTCACAGCTATTCCAAACCTCTACAAACAATGAACTTTTCCATTCTCATCTTCGTCTTCATTGCCCTCGTGGCAGTAGTAGAGTCTCAGCTGCTCAGCTCTGCTGGTTTAGCTGAGCCAAATGTTGATCTGGGTGCACTTTTCAGCATACTGGGAGCAATTCTCGGATCTATTGGTGGAATCACCAACACCGCAAATGGGAAGAAGAAGTAAATATTTTTGGTTGGATTTGTTTTAATAAAGTTTTCATACCGCAGATTGTTTACAATGATATAAAAAGTCAAAGGAATCCAATTTTTGAAAAAAAAAGTTTAAACATTAGCCGAATTTTTGTTTTCTCGGCCACCAAGCTAGGCCTACTTTTGGCTCGGTGGACTCGTCTTATAAACAGGTTTTCCAGAAAACGCCCCATTACAGGCAATTTCAGAAAGTCGGTCGCCGATATATTTCTCAGACATGGAGCAAAAGCTTGAACTCTCGGCTATCGGACTTTCGGCTTTATGCTCTGGGCTATTGGGTCTAGGCTCACGGGCTCTATTCTTCCGGCTCATAGCCCCTGACTCTAGGCTGTTGGATTCTGGGCTTTAAGCTATCAGCTCCAGGATTTCGGTCTTCGGCTCGGCCTTAAGCTTTCATTTTTACGGTTTCGGCTTTTGGTTCTAGACTAGACAATCGGCTTTAGGTTTTAAGCTCGGTTTTAGACTATCGGGCTTGTGGGCTCTCGGCATGTAGTTTATTCACACATATAAAATAAACATTCGTTGTAAATTTAAACAGTTATCTAATTAGCTGGAAACTTCTCGACCCACTCGTCAAAAAGTGCCACGGCATCGTCCTTTCCACGCTCAGTGACGTCAGCACGGGCGTCATGAAGAAGCTCACCAGCATTGTTGATAAGCTTGAAGGCTGGGATAGTTGGCACCTCGTATTTCTTCAGGTATTCTCTGAAAAATTTAAAGTTTTTCGTTTTTTTTTGTTTTTTGCCGCCGGATTTCTCTCGGCTTTCTCGACTTACTGAATTCTCTCATCACCAAACGGAATCGCCACCCAATCACCTCCGTGTCCCAGGTATTCCAGCAAATCCTCGGCTTCACGATCTCTGCTCACTAGGACCACTTCGATTTCCTTTCCAGCGGCCTTCAAGGCTTCATAGAATCTCTTGAGCTTCGGAGTAAATTGACGGCACGATCCGCACCACATTGCTGAAAAATACAAGGCGACGACCTTCTTCCCACGGAGAGCATCTCCTCCGTCAAGTTCTTTGCCTTCTTGGTTGATTAGAGGCTTGCCAGCGAACAAATCGGCCATTTTTTTGGGGTTTTTTAAGCTGAAAAATTGGGGATTTTTAGAGAGTTTTAGCGTGTTAAAAGCAAAAAAAAACGCATATTTTGAAGTCTTTATTAGGGGTGGGCGGCAAAAGATTTTTTCCGGCAAATCGGCAAATCGGCAAAGTTCCGGAATTGAAATTTCCGGCAAAGCGGCAAACCGGCGGAATTAAAAATATTCGCCAAATAGGAAAATCGCCGGAATTGAAAATTTCCGGCAAATCGGCGAATTGCCGGAATTGAAATTTTCGGCAAATTGGCGAATGACCAGAATTGTTATTTTCCACAAATCGGCGAACTGCCGAAATTGAAATTTTCGGCAAAATGCCGGATTGAAATCTCCGACAAATCGGCAAATTGCCGGAATTAAAAATTTCTGGCAAATTGGTAAATCGGCGGAATTGTAATTTCCGGGAAATAGGCAAGTTGTCGGAATTGAAAATTTCCGGCAAAACGGCGAATTTCCGGCAAATTGGCAAGTTGCCGAAATGGAAACTTCCGGCAAATTAAAAAATTGCCGGAACTGAAAATTTCCGGCAAACCGGCAAATTGTCTGAATTTAAATTTCCGGCAAATCGGCGAATTGCCGGAATTGAAATTTCCAACAAATCGACAAACTGAACAAATAGTGGAATTGTGGCCGAAAATCAATATAAAATGCGGTCAAATCAAAGAAAGGAGGCAGAGAATCAGCAAAAAGTGTGTGTGTGCGCGTTCTGTGGCCGAATCGGAACAAATAATAGAACAGGACATTGGGGAATGGAAATTTGAGAAAAACCGGTTTTTTTAATATTAAATTTTACTTTTTTATTGTATAGAATTAGTTTTACAAAATATTAATAAATGTTAGAATAATTTTATTATTTCCAGCATACTTCAAAATGAAACTCTGGAATTTCTGCTAAAACTGTACGATTTTCAACTTTAAAAAAAGTCGGTCAAAAGGCATTTTTGATGATAAAAACTGTTGGTTTTATAGAATTTTTCAGGAGAATTAGAGAAAACACAGAAAAATGATGACGTTTTGTATATTTTGAGAGGGGTGATGACAATTCGCTGATGCAATAGAGAAAGTGGTTGTTTTTTGAAGGTTATGGTACTTTGGTCTTTGAAAATATAGATTTTTTGAATTAAAATCGTATTTTTAGGGGAAAAATGACCCAGAAAATCGGAATTTTAAGTCAAAACTTTGGTAAATCGGAGAAAAAATCATTTTTTGTTCGAAAAATTAAGTTAAAATCGACAAAAAACCTATTTTTTCCAAAAATACAAACATGTTTACGAAAATTTGGTCTAAGACATCAAAAATCAATATTTGTAATTTAGTGTTTTACGTTATTTACTCGAAAACCTCAAAATTCTGCTTTTCAGCTGAAATTTCCACTGAAAATGTATTTTTTTGAAGCAAAAACAAAGAAAATGCAATTTTTGACTGGATAAATAGAACAATCTCACAAAAACGCAATAACACCTTATAAATAATTCTAGGAACCAAAGTGTAGAAATCCAATTACTCTTTGGTGTCTTATGCTTTCCTGTTTTTGTGTCCTTTAAAGGCCCAAGGGCCCGTTTTTTCGGAAAGGCTTATTTTTTTGCATTTTTCACGATATTTGAGGTAATTGTTAGTTTTCATGCCTTTTTTGTGGAAAATTTATATTTTTTTAGTATTATTTACAGTTTCTGGATTTTTTCCGCACGTTTTAAGTGGAAAACTTGCAGAAATCGAGAAAACAATAAAAACATAAAAACAAGTGTCGTGAAATTAAATGTCGGGTACGCAAACACCGCCACGTCACAATGCACAGAATTCGGATTTTTATTTTTATTTTTCTTCGTTTTCAGACAATTTCCAGGCGTTTTTGCGGATTTCATAGCAAATTTTATTGAAAAAACCGAATTTTCGATTAAAAATGCATTATAAACTCATATTTCCGTTAGGTTAACGTAAAATTTCGCCTATAAATCGACAAAATTCGAAAAAATGTGAAAATAATTAATTTTCAGCTCGAAAAAGAAAATGTCAGAACGTCTGGAGGTTTCTATAGAAGGAGAGGATGATTTCCCGTTTGATGAGGATAATATTCGTGAGTTTTAGCCAAAAAATTTAGGGGAATTTTGATTTTTTTTTTCCGAAGATATGTTAAAAATCGCTGAAATTTCGAATTTTTCCAGAAGAACTCGACCATTTCGACATTGGAGAGGACGAGGATCCGGAGGAAGTTGCTCAGGAAGATGTAATATTAATTTATTATCGGTTTCTTCAGTTTTCCAACAAAAAGTCTATTTTTAGGCCGGCGTCTGGCAGGAAAGGGTCCCATTAACCCGTCAAAAGCGGAAACAAGTCCTCAGAAAGCCTGGAAGGAAGCGGACAGGAGAGTGAGTGGATTCTAAGCCTAAAAACTGCCTAAAAATCAATAAAATTCCAGAATAATCCATATTCCGAAGCGTCAGCCTCCACGGGCGGTCCGAGTGAAGTCATATCAACAATATGACGCGTTTGACGAGCTCGTGGAGCAAGATTTGGATGATTCTGATCCAGAAGTTATGGATGACGATGGAGGTAGATTTTCAAAGGGAAAAATGCTGAAATTCTGGAATTTTTCGCTAAAAACTGTAATTTTTCAATTTTTCAGAGCCTTCAACCTCGAAAACCTGGAGAATATTCGTCAGAAAAGATGGTTCGGGAATGCATTTCGATTGGCCAATTTTCATGGATTCGGCTGTTTCTCTCAAAGGTTTTGGCTGAAAATTGGAGAAAATCACTGAAAATTCGCTGAAAAAATCGATAAAAGTACTGGAGAACGCCCGATTTTCAGTGGAAAACGCCGAAAATCCGAGAATTTAGGTGTAAATTCGCTAAAAATTGCTGAAAATCACTGAAAATTCGCTAAAAATCTGTGATTTTCGTGTAATTTTCAGATTTTCATCTCAAAATCGCTGCTGAATATTGGCAATTTTTGAGTTAATTCCTAGGATTTTAATCTGGAAATCTTTGAAAATCCGAGATTTTTGAGAAATTTATCTAGAAATCAAAAAAATAAGTGAATTTCCTTGAAAATTTGTAAATTTTACCTAAAAATCGTTGAAAATCGGTTAGAATTCTTGAGTTTCAATGAAAAATTGCTTATAATTCTGAAAAATCCAAAAATTTCAATGAAAATTCGCTGAAAATCCGAGAATTTTAGTTCAAATAGGCTTAAAAAAACAATAAAAATTCTGAAATAATAGTTGAAAATTGCTGAAAATGACATAAAATTCAAGATTTTCAGTGGAAATTCTCTTAAAATCAGTTAATTTTTCACAAAATTCCATTATTTTTTGCTTAAAAAACTTTAAAAGTACTCAAAATTCTCACTAAAATCCAATTTTTAATGAAAATTTTACAAAAAAAATCTTTAAAAATCCAGGAAAGCTGCAAAAATTGTAATTTTTTCGGGGTTTTCACCAAATTTTTAATCGATTTTCTACATATTTCACATATTTTCGACTGGAACAGTTTCTAAAAATCCTATAAATGACCGTTTTCCAAAACGATTTGTGAATTTTTCCCCAAAAAAAGGAATTTTGGACAGAATTTCACTTGAAATTAGCTTCGAAAATTCAAAAATCGTATTAGAAACGGTCATTTAAAGGATTTTTAGAAACATTTTCCTGTCGAAAATCTGTGAAATATTTAGAAAATCGAATAAAAAATTGGTGAAAACCCCGAAAAAATTACAATTTTTGCAGCTTTCCTGGATTTTTAAAGATTTTTTTTGTAAAATTTTCATTAAAAATTGGATTTTAGTGAGAATTTTGAGTACTTTTAAAGTTTTTTAAGCAAAAAATAATGGAATTTTGTGAAAAATTAACTGATTTTAAGAGAATTTCCACTGAAAATCTTGAATTTTATGTCATTTTCAGCAATTTTCAACTATTATTTCAGAATTTTTATTGTTTTTTTAAGCCTATTTGAACTAAAATTCTCGGATTTTCAGCGAATTTTCATTGAAATTTTTGGATTTTTCAGAATTATAAGCAATTTTTCATTGAAACTCAAGAATTCTAACCGATTTTCAACGATTTTTAGGTAAAATTTACAAATTTTCAAGGAAATTCACTTATTTTTTTGATTTCTAGATAAATTTCTCAAAAATCTCGGATTTTCAGAGATTTCCAGATTTAAATCCTAGGAATTAACTCAAAAATTGCCAATATTCAGCAGCGATTTTGAGATGAAAATCTGAAAATTACACGAAAATCACAGATTTTTAGCGAATTTTCAGTGATTTTCAGCAATTTTTAGCGAATTTACACCTAAATTCTGGGATTTTCGGCGTTTCAATAACAATTGGATTTTAGTGAGAATTTTGAATAATTTTGAAGGTTTTTTAAGCAACAAATAATGGAATTTCCCGATTTTCCCCCAATTTTTAACGCAATTTCTTTCCAGACGTGGTAAATTTTATTTCAACAGACGCCTCCGAGATCCCAAAATCATTAATTTGTACGTCAATTCCACAGGAATTCACAAATACTGGAACATTTATAATTCATCTGGAAGAAGGATTATTAAAAGAAGAAATATGTAATGATGGACTCGGAACATGGAATTCTGCACAAATGTTTGTTAGAAAATATGTACTTGGAGTTGGAAGAGCCCGCCCGTTGATGACACAGAAAAATGACCATAATTTGAAGGTAGAAATGCGGAAATTTGCAAAAAATTGAAAAAAAAATTATGAGAAAAAGCTTTAAAAATAACCTAAAATCGCAAAAAAAATCCGGAAAATTGACTTAAAAATCGCTAAAAATGATTAAAAAAATTGTTCAAATTTCACACTTTTTATGCAAAATGTGTGTGCAAAAATCGTTTTAAAATTTTAGAAATTGGCTTGAAAATTGCTTAAAATTTTGAACAATTTTACTAAAAGTCGCTGTAAAAATTGCCCGAGAATGCAGAAAATTCATTAAAAATCGTAGTTTAGTGCAGAAATTGACTGAAAATTGGGTAAAAACTGTAATTTTCCAGATAGTCTGCGAGCAATTCATCCATCCGGGAACCGATAGCCGTGGCGATTTTATTCGAAGGATTTATACAGGTTTACAGATTATTTAAGCTGGAATAAGTTGTTGGAAGGAAAAAGGCATTTTTTTATCAAAAATCATTAAAAATGTGTGAGAAAATCCCGATTTTGGCAGGAAAAGTTACATTTTTCACTGCGAAAATGCAGAATTTCCAAAAAAAAAATCACTTAGAATTTCGAATTTGCCAGATTTTTATTATTTTTGTCTGATTAAATTACATTTCTTTTATAATTTTATACATTTTTTCCTGCCTGAAAATGCTAAAATTTTCGATTTTTCCCCTCCAAAAAAAGTTTGAAAACCTTAAATTTGACAATTATTCTGGGTCTAAATAGTTTTTTTCGACTGTAAAATTCCAAAAAATTGCCTGAAATTTATGAAAAAAAAAATCGAATTTGTTGTGAAAAATACGAGTTTTTGTCAAAAAAAAACAAACCTTTAAAATAGCTAGAAATCGTATAATTTTTTCGATTTTTCCATGAAAAATCTGAAATTCTGTAAATTTTCCACCGATAAATTTGAAATTTTGTGAAGATTTTTAGGCAAGTTTCAGATCTCAAAACCCAAGCATTTTCCCCTAAAATCTTAAAATATAATACAATTTTCTCAGTTGGAAAATCAAAAAAAAAAATGCCTGAAATTTATTTTGTGTTGGAAAAAAATGGATTTTTTACCAAAAAATGACTGAAAAATTCGATTTTTCATATCAAAAACCCCGATTTCCCCTCCAAAATGCAGCACATTTTCATTTCAGGATTCGACAAAGATGAGCACATGATTCCATATGTAGTCATTTGTTATGAATGGATGGGACAACCACATCCATTGACAGTTTATGAGGATCAAACTGAGAAACAAGCATTTGAGCAGATGACTTGGAAGGTTCGAAGCTGTTTGTGTTGGAGAAAACCGCGAAAATTTGAATTTTTCGTGTGAAAAAACGTGAAAATTTCGAAAAATTTGCCTTTAAAAACGGCTGAAACATCAATTTTTGACTTAAAAAACCTGAAAAAATGCAAGATTTTGTTCAAAAAGAGCTCGAAAAGAGCTTGAAAAAATCTGCATTTACGTGTGAAAAATTTGTGAAAATGCTCAAAATTTTCCTTTAAAAGGGGGTAAAAATCAATTCCTCAACTGAAAAAAAAGCACGAAATTTCTAATTTTTACAGGAAAAAAAAAAAAAAAAAAAAGCTAAAAAACTGCCGAATTTTGCGATAAAAATAGAAAAATCTATTTCAAACATTTATTTTTAACCGGAAAGTTTTTAAATTTTCCAATTTCTTGAAAATCATGGCTAAAATTCGCAAAAAAGTGAAATTTGAACATTTTTCATGGATTTTCAGTCCAAAAAAAATTGTCAAAAAATTTTGAGCAGCAAATTTGCCTCCAAAACTCGAATTTTCACTTCAAATTTGAATTTTTTTTCAATTTTTAATCATCTGTTTTTGCTCTCAGAAATGCTCAAATCCGGAGGATCAAGTACCGATTTTGGCTCGACACGGATGTGATTATAATTCGGCTGTAGCGATCCTCTTATCATCGGAAAAATGCACAAAGTGGGTGATTTTTAGTGGAAAAATGAGAGAAGATTTTAGAAAAATCGACTAAAAATCTAGAAAATGTTGAAAATTACGAGAAATTCGATTTTTTTTAAATCCAAAGATTAAAAAAAAAACATTTCACCGAAAAAAAAAACGATTTTCAGCTGAAAATTACAGATTTAAGCCAAAATTTATTGGAAAATACACAATTTTTACTGAAATTTCATAATTTCTTATCACTAGTATCGACCCCACTTCCTGTCTGCAAATATTTGCTCAAAAACCTTCATTTTATCAATTATTTGATTAGAATTGCCGAGAAAAATATAGGAATATGTTGGAAAAGCATTAAAAATCACCTAAAACTGTTTTTTTTCTGAAAACATCAAAATTTCGACTAAAAAAATTTTTTTTTTTTTTTTTGAAATTCTGAATTTTTCTGAGTAATTTCCAAAAAAAGTCTAAAAATTTTCTAGTTTTATTCCGAATTTTGTTTACATAAAAATAAAATAATTTTAAAAATTCAATCGATTTTCTAAAAAAAGAATATGGAAAAAAGATAATTTCAAAAAATTATTGACTTTAACAAAGTATCGAAAAAATTGTTTTTTTTTAATTTTGTCAAAGTTTTGAAAAAAACGTTTTTCGAATTTTTCAAGAGACGTTATAATTTTTTTTTTTGTAAAAAAATAATTTTCTAAAGTAAGAGCCAAAAAATTCAATTTCTACGAAATTTAATCTATTTTCTAAAAAAAAAAAGGAAAAATTATAAATATTTGGAATATTACCTCCCCTTCCAAATACGTTCCCCGAAATTTTATATTTTTCAGAAATTTGAAAAAAATTCAAAAATATGAATTTTTAAATTAAAATCTGAAAAAAAAACGATTTTCCCCCAAATTCTTCTAAGAATCCCAAAATTATAGAAAAAGTGAAACTTTCACAATTTTTCACCAAAAAAAAAAATTGATTTTTATAAAAATTACCAAAAAAAAACTTTTTCAATTGATTTTTGATTGAAAATCCCGTTTTTCGTTTTTTCTGATCTAAGAAAATCTACATTTTTCAAGTTTTTAAGCACTTTCCCCTCGGAAAAATAATCTTTTAGAAAATCCTTTTTTTTTCCTGTGAAAATTGCTATTTTTTGAGCATTTTTACCCCAATTTACTGAGAAAATCTACATTTTTCCATTTTTCAAGAACGATTTTTACCCCAAAAATTATGATTTTGCCAGAAAATCCCTTTTTCTCCTGTGAAAATTGCAATTTTTCCATAAAAATTCGTCGATTCTATTCTGAATATTGCTTTTTTAGTGATGAAAAAAATTCCGAAATTTACCAATTTTATGCAAACATTTTTTTTTTCGAAATTTAATCAATTTTCTGAAAAAGTGAAATTTTTTAGGTTTTATTTTTTAGAAAAATTTAAGAAAAATTCCAAAATAATCAATTTTGGTTAAAAACTGCATTTTATTTTATTGAAATCAGAAAAAAAATGACTTTTCCCCTAATTCTCCTAAAAAATTCCAAATTCCCCTCCCAAAAATACCCAACACTGCAACTTTTTTCGAACGAGGGACGAGGCAAAAAGGTTTCTAGGCCATGGCCGAAGGGCCGACAAATTTCAGCGGCCATTTATCTTGCTTTGTTTTCCGCCTGTTTTCTTTCGTTTTTCACCGATTTTTTCCGTTTTTTCTTATCAAAACAAATAAATAAATATTTTTTGCAGATGCTAAAACAATTTCCAAGTGAAAAAATTGTGAATTCAGTGGGCAAGTAGCAGTGAAAGTGGGCAATGTAATATGATGGATTACGTCTATACAAAACCCAAACTTTTTCTGAAACATGATATATATGCTTTTAAGATGCTGAAAGTACCTGATTTTCATAACGAGACAGCTAAAAAAGTTTTTAGATTTTCAAAATTCAACATTTTGTGCCAAAATCTCGACTTTTTTACCAAAAAAGTTGAATTTTGAAAATCTCAAAACTTTTTCAGCGGTCTCGTTATGAAAATCAGGTACTTTTAGCATCTAAACATCATATGTATCATGTTTGGGGAAAAGTTTAGGTTTTGTATTCCCGTAATCCATCATATTACATTGACCACTTTCACCGCTACTTGCCGGCTGAATTCACAATTTTTTCATCTGGAGATTATTTTAGCATTAACACAAAATATTTATTTATCAGTTTTAATAAAAAAACACGGGAAAAATCGGCGAAAAACACAAGAAAACAAAGCAAGTACAAAATGTCGTAAAATGCGGTGTATTGTGTTCAAACACCGATTTTTCGCATTTTTTCTCAGCCCTCGTTCGAAAAAAGTTGCAGTGCCAAATGAGTCATTGTTATGGTGGCGACTATTAGCCACGTCATAGTGCAAAATGTCTGTCTGCCCCCGCCGTCTGCGTCTCTTTCTACTCCCCTCGTCTCTAACATCGATCCATCTCACCCCCAAGGCAAAGCCCTCTGCTGCCGCCGCCCGAACCTTTTTCTCTCGACACTCTCCTAATTTTCCGCACTATCTCGCACTCTGTGATATTTTCTGAAAACGAGAGAGACTGTCTCCGCCTGTCTGAGTCTCTCGCGCACACATAGATTTTTTGTTCGAAATAGAGGATATTTCGGTGTATTTCGCCATTTTTTTTCTCGTTGTTGGAATTTTTTGCGGGGAGCTTTAACGTCGGAAAAGAGCTCTGAAAATTGCAAATTCTCAGTTTTTTTTTTTGGGGAATTTAGCAAATTTCGTGAAATTTTTCCTTTTATTTAAATTAAGGAACAATTTCTGAAAATGCTGATATATTTTCACTGAAAATCCACGAAATAAGTTCAGCTCACAGGCTTAAAGCTGAAGAAAATGCTCGAAAAAGAGCACTTTGCATGAAAATGCTACAATTTTCTGCCCGAAAAAATTGAAATTTCAATCATTTCTGAATTTTCAAGCAAGAAATTGTTTTTTCTGCGAAAAATCGGATTTTTGAGTGAATTTTTAGCTTTAAAGCAGCTCTGTGTGAATTTCCTGGATTTTTCACAGGAAAAATAACATACTATGAGATTTTCCCCCATTGTCTCAGTTCTTTTTCACCGATTTTCGCTGAAAAATGAGCTCTGAGGCCGAAAAACTTTCGGAAAAGAGCATTTTACACTGGAAAATGTACGAAATGCTGTTGGAATTTGTAATTTTTCCTACCAAAATTAAGGAACAATTTCTGAAAATGCTGATATATTTTCACTGAAAATCCACGAAATTTCGTGGAAAGTTCAGCTCACAGGCTTAAAGCTGAAGAAAATGCTCGAAAAAGAGAACTTTGTATGAAAATGCTACAATTTTCTGCCCGAAAAAATTGAAATTTCAATCATTTCTGAATTTTCAAGCAAAAAATTGAAGAAATTGCTTGAAAAAGAGCACTGGAAAAATGGAAGTTTCACGGAAAATTCACCATTTTTCCCCAGTTTTGGGCTCAAAAAAGAGCTTCCACATTCCGGAGCATCGTATTTGGAGCATTTTTTGCCGGAAAAAACGGTTTTTTATTCGATCTTGGTCGATTTTTTGGTTTTTTCCTAGGGAAAACCTGAAAATTTTGCTGGAAAGTTTGAATTTATGCATTTTCTCTGAAAAATTACTTCTTTTTTCTGGAAATTTTTCCCAATTTCTCTAAAGGTTACCGCCTGTCAAGTAACCCAATCCACCAGAGAAGTGACGTCATTTATTTTTCCATCCATCTTTTTTTTCTGCCGTCGTCTTCCTCTTCTTCGTCGTTTTTTTTTTTTGGAATCCAAGTGGAAAAACAAGGGAACGAGATGTTCTTTGTAGGAGCACAGCTGTTGCTGCTGCTCCGGGAGCTCCCTTTTGTGCTCTTTTTTGTTTCTTTTCAGAGGACACAGGGAGCAGCTCCGCCGAGAAAATTGTGTGCACTTTTGCCGTTTTGGACGTTTTTTTCCGTTAAAAAATTGGATTATTTTGACTTTTTTTCCAGAAATTTAGAAAAAAAACGAGAAATTCGCAAAAAATGGCGAATTTTAAAGAAAATTGATCTATTTTTGATAGAAAATCCCGTTTTTCATAAGATTTTCCGGGAAAATCCCCATTTTTCCAGTTTTCAAGCTCTTTTTCTCCCGGAAAAGTTATGATTTTTCACCGAAATTTGATGATTTTTTATCGAAAATCACACATTTTTCAACTTTTGAACACTTTTTCTAGTGGAAAACTTATGATTTTTTTCTATAGAAATTTGACGATTTTGTGGTTTTTTGTCAGAAAATCCCAGTTTCTCTCCGAATTTCCCACTGGATTTGTGGAATAGTTGCAGAAAAATGGTCCAATTTCACATTTTCTTCTATTTTTCGCTGAAAATTGATGAAAAATGTGAAGAAAAACAGAAATAATGATTAGTTGGCAGCTCTTCGTCATGGCTGTGAGCTCACTATGAGCCACAGCTCACGCGATGAGCTCCGGCTTCCTCTTTTCTCTTAGTTTGCGCTTTTTACGTCATCTTCGATAAGAAAATGTGCTCTTTGTGGGTGAAAATGCTCAGACAGTGGCAATTTTAGTGGAAAATCGCAGGATTTTTAGCTTGGAAATGCTATTCTTCGAGTTTAAGCTCAATTTTCAGCCTGAAAAGCCGGAAATTTCCTTCTAAAAATTTCAGTTTTCGCTCTGAAAATTCTGAAATTTGAAAATTTCCCAGATTTTCAGGGTCATTTGACGTTTTTCGCAAATGTTCCCCTCGAGCTTCATTTTTTGAGCCAAATCGTACTGTTTTCGGTGCTCACCGAGCCGCCGCACCCCTCAGAATTGTCAGGTGATTTTTCTGCTCGATTTTCGTATTGTTTATATCTCTCAAGTGTTTGAGTGGTCAAAACTAGAGAGATATGTCACCTGTGTGTGTGTGTGTGCTCCTCAAAAATCACGTTTTTTCGATAGAAATTATGTGTGTTTTAAGTGGAAAATCTGCAATTTTACCGATTTTTTCGTCTGAAATTGGTTTTTTTTCGAGTTTTTGGCTTGAAAAATGGATTTTTCAGTCAAAAAATGTGCTTTTTTCCTTCTCTTCCTGTCGTAAAACTGACGTTTTTACTGGGAAATTTTCGATTTTCTGTCGTTTTTCCGAGTCAAAAGTCGGATTATTTCACGAAAAAGGTGTAATTTTCGTCTGAAAACGTGCTTATTCCAGTTGGAATGGCATTTTTCTCCCGTAAAACGTATAATTTTCGATTATCTTCTGATTTTCATACGTAAGGTAAGAAAACTGCCAGTTTCCAGCAGTTTTCACTAACGGAAATCCCTTATGTTATAGTCAGAAACATATTGTTGTCAGGGTAACCGAGAATCGGACAAAAATGAACGGAAAACAGCTGTACGACGGCGTTTTTAAGGAAAATTGGAACATTTTCCGCGTTTTTATTCAAAATTCCGCCAATTTTTGTGAAAATTCTGCCAGAAAATCAGTTTTTTTGAACGATTTCAATGATCAGCACCACTAATCAAGACTCTTATGACTTTCAAAAAAAAAAAAAACAGAATTCAGTCAACAAATAGGAGCAAAAAGAGCACAAAGTAGGCAGAGAGTTTCAATTATTGATCAACTTTCTCTTTATGTGTGTGTGTGTGTGTGTAGGTGATAATTGATTATTATTGACACTTTAGATTAGAGTTCTACTACTGAACTTCACAGAAAACTTTCGATTTTGAGCTTGTAAACTGTGAAAAAACACTTTTTTGCCCACAAAACTGGGCTAAAAGCGATTTTTCAAGTTAATATCCGATTTTCAAAGAAAATCTATATTTTTCACATGAAATGTGGAATTTTCAAGGAAAAATTTCAACTTTTCAGTGAAAACGTCGATTTTTTTGCCGTAGAACATTTGTGTCGATTTACGCAACTCGTGTACTCCACGAGGAAAATAATCTGACAGTTATTAGCTGAATTTCTGGATTTTTGACCGTTTTTTCGAGTTTTTAAAATTTAAATCGGTCTTTCGAAATTTCAAATTTTGAAAAGAAAACAATGTTATACTGTTTGCCGGAATTCTCATTTTCGTCAAATTGCCCATTTGCCGTTCGTTTGCCGAACCAAAAAAATGTGCAAAACCACAATTTACCGAAAAATTTTGCGGCAATTAACGTATTTGCCGATTTGCCGAAAAACCGTTTGCCGCCGCCCACCCCTGCACCCCTACAAATTATATTGCATGATATTTCAACATATGTTCTCATTTATTTATTTATTTATTCATCCATATCCTTTTTGTTTTCTTCTGAGGAATAAATAACAAGTCACTTATTTTTGTAATAATTACGTGAGATGATGAAATTCCAAAAGTTTTGAGAAAAAAAATGGAGGATTACGAAATTTGTGGCAACATTTTTCAAATAATACCTATTTAAACATCGTGAATACACGCTTTTTTTTTATTTTTTGCTTAATTTCAAAAGTTTTAATTTCAGTGTATTCTATAATTATTTAAATTATCGATATTCATAAAAATCCAGAGAATTTGAAAAATACAGTTATATACATTACATTATATACGTTACAGGCACATAAATATACAATACTTAATGTATATACACCCTGACGTTATATACGTTAATATAAATACGGTTCATTAGGATTTATAATATTTACTGTATAATATTATGTTATGGGGTTATTTAAGTAATGTTTCAAAATGTACTCATTCTTTAAAAAAAAGAAGCAAAACTAAAAAAGTGTAATTTTCTAAATTAGTATTCTACATATAATTTTAAAAATTTACGTTATATAATGTATGCAACTGTTATATAAATACAGTTTGGGTTCTGTATAATGGAGTTATTCAAGTAGTGTCGGAAAATTAAAAAAGTATTGAAAAATTACGTCACAACTGTATTAAATTACATAAAAACGTGTATTTTAATACATTTTGAAACATTACTTAAATAACCCCATAATATAATATTATACAGTAAATATTATAAATCCTAATGAACTGTATTTATATTAACGTATAAAATTTAACGTATATAACGTCAGGGTGTATATACATTAAGTATTGTATATTTACGAGCCTGTAACGTATATAATGTAATGTATATAACTGTATTTTTCAAATTCTCTGGATTTTTATGAATACCGATAATTTAAATAATTATAAAATACACTGAAATTAAAACTTTTGAAATTAAGCAAAAAATAAATTAACTTTTTCATCGTTCGACTTAAAATTTTATTTCAAAACCAACAACATTCAAAAAAATTCAAATCAAACATTTTTCAGCTATGGAAAATCAGTGCCGCAATTCGTTCAAGAATGTATTTCGTTCGTCATTGACATTAACGAGTGTGGTGGTGATCGGGCACTTTTCCTAGACGGAAATGAATGGCAACGACCATCGGGAAGTCATCGATTCTTCAGAATTTTGTATCCAAATCAGGATCATGGAGATTTCGATACGTGGAATATTGAAAGAGCATCGTCGAATTTTAATGTGACGAATAGCGATATTCAGGTGAGCATTTAACCAGATTTTTGAATAAAAAGCTATCAAAAATAGCTTTTCCACAACAAAAAAAAGTACTGAAAAAATCAGTTTTTCGACTGTTTTCCAGAAAAACCTGGAAAATTTCAGAATTTTCTGCTAAAAATCAGGAAAAAAACCAGGTTGCTTTCTGCATGTTCAGAAAAATCGGTTTTCTGAGAATGATTAATATATAAATTATCCTTAAGTTTGGCTCAGGCTTAGGCATAGGCATAGGGCTTAGGCGGGGCCGGAGAAGAAAAAATAAATTCCCAATTTGTTCAGATAATTTCAAATTTCGAGGAAAAACGCAAAAAAAACCAGCTCCAATTTGAGAATTTTCATTACAAATTTCTGAAAAATTACTATCAATTGCTGTTTTCTACTGGAAATTTTTGAATTTTTCAGTGAGCTTTGAAGTTTTTTTTTGTTTTTTCCTAGGAAAAATAACTTTTTCTGTTTTTTTTTGCAAATCTTTTAAATTTAGCCCATTTTTTGTACCTGAAAAATGTTTTTTCCCCGAAAATTTCAAAATTTTCGGTTTTGGAATATTTCTTCTTGAGAAATTCTGAAAATATGAAATTTCTAGCCTAGCCCCATATCTCGTTTTTAATAGAAAAAATCTGAAAATTTTGTTTTTTTTTCACAAAAAAAACACTTCTCAGTCAGTTTCTACTTTGAAAATCTGAGCCATCACCTGACTCGAACTCAAAAAAAAAAAAAAAGAACAGCTGATTTTTCTTCTTTTCTTTCGATTTTTTCTCAAAAATCCTGAACCGAATCATGTCCCAGTGAGCCATGGGACATGTTTTTTTAGAAATTCCCAAAAAATCACGATTTTCAAAAATTTGAACATTCCGTAAAATCTGTAAAATTTCAGATTAAAAAATACATTTTTTTTTTGATTTTCTAATGAAAATTCTTATTTAGCGAAATTTTTATTTATTTATTTTTCCCACGGCCCGAGAAGTGGTACCTGTACGCAATTTGTCTACCGTATACCTGGACGTTTGGGCGCGTGTACCTCAAAAACGGTTGGTCCAGTTTTTTTGTGATGCATATAAAAAATGTCCGAAATTAAATTCTAAATTTTTTGGACCAAAGCTTTTTTCGTTATCACGCGCCCAAACCTGGTCTACACTCAAATTATCAGTAGAGCGCATTTGCATGGATGTACCACTTGCCGGGCCGTGTTCCAAATTGGTATATCGCTCAGTGTTTGCGTACTCCTGGAGCTACAGTAACCAGGAAAATTTTGAAAATCGAGCTGTGAACTTCTTTTCTTTTCTTCGGCTAAAGAATCGAGTATATCCACACAATTTTTCATTAAAAATCTGGAAATTTCGTAAAATTTGGTGTTTGGTCCGCAATCACTGTTTGCGTACTCTTGGAGCTACAGTAACCCGAGAAATTGAACGGAGATTCCCAATGTGAAGAAAAACTCGAGAATTTCGATTTTTAGGTCGAAAATTTGAAATTTTCAACTTAAAATCTATTTTAATATAGTTTTTGACGTGTTCCGCATTCCTCACCTTATTTTTTTTCCAATTTTTCTTTTAATATTTACCGATTTTTCAATAAAAACAATAACATCTGCTGCTGCTTCATCTTCAGAACTTTACACTTTTTTCTTCCTTCCGAATCATCTCTCACCGCTGCCAGTTGCTGTTTTGTGTATCACGTGAACAAGTCATGGTGTTTTTTGTTTTTGACCTGAAAAATATTTTGGGAAAAAAATGGAAGAAAATAACGAGTTTTCTCTCTCTTTAAAATCTATTTTTCTGCCTTTTTTCCCAACTTTTTTCCTAGAAAATCGAATTTTCAACTCAAAATTGGAATCTCTGTTCGATTTTGGCAATTTAACGGAAACTAGAAGTTGCTAGCTTCATTTTCGAAAAATTTCCGGTTACTGTAGCTCCAAGAGTACGCAAACATCGAGTGGTTGTGGGAAAAACACCAAATTCACGAAAATTCGAGATTTTGAGCTGAAAATTAGCCCTATGTCTAATCAAACAGTGCTGAACCCGAATTCCGTGACAAAAATTATCGGAAAATTGTATTGGGAGCATTTTCCTTAATTTTTAGCCATAGTATTGCTAAAAATTGGATTTTAAAAACTAGAGGCTCCTAGCTCAATTTTGAGATTATTCAGGTTACTGTAGCTCCAAGAGTACGCAAACACCGTGTAGTTGCAGACCACACACCAAATTTCACGAATATTCGAGATTTTGAGCTGAAAATTAACTCGTAAACTATTTAAACTATACTGAATCTGAATTTTCAACTGAAAATTTGGAAAAATGTGATTTCACAGCTTTTCCGCCGAAAAATCTCTGACAAGTTAACTTCAAATCAGCATTTTCGAATTTTCGACTGCAAATTCAGATTTTCCCTTCAATTTCGAAGTTTTTGACGGAAACTAGAAGTCGCTAGCTTGATTTTCAAATTTCTCGGGTTACTGTAGCTCCAAGAGTACGCAAACACCGAGTGATTGCAGACCACACACCAAATTTCACGAATATTCGAGATTTTGAGCTGAAAATTAACTCGTAAACTATTTAAACTATACTGAATCCGAATTTTCAACTGAAAATTCCAAAAATCAATATTTTCCAGATAATCTGCCGCCGTTACAATGGCCAAAAGTACAGCCAGTCGTTTGGATTTGTGCGGAAAATTTATTTGCTCAAAATTTTGCCACTATGCCCGCCAGAAGTCGCTGAGCAACTTCATAATCGAGATTTGGCAGTAATATCGTATTCCTACAGAAATGCTCCGCATCCGACGTTTGTGAGTGGAGGAAATCTGGAAAATTTGCGAAATTTCGAAGGATAAGTAGAAAAAACACTGAAAAATTGACCCAAATTCTGCAATTTTCAAGATTTTCCATGAAAAAATGTCTTCAAATTGAGAAAATTTGTGTTTTTCCATAAAAAAAACCGCGAAATTTCAATTTTACATCAAAAATCGAAAAAATTATCCAAATTCTGCTCAGAAAAGCCAATTTTCGAAGCTTTTCCATCAAAAAACTGTAAAAATTTGCAGATTGAGCAACCGGATAGGCAGAAGCTTCCAGATGGTCAACGTGTTGGTGAAGAAGTTGAATTGTTAGTTTTTTTTTTTTTTTGAAAATTTGAATTTTCAGGAAAAATGTGGATTTTTTGAGGTTAAAATTCTGAAAATTAAAATTCCGAAAAAAAAACTTCGGAAAAGTTCAGAAAAATTAATTAAAAAGAAAAAAATCCGGAAAAAATGTCTAAAATTTTTGAAAAATGAATTTACACAAAAATCTGAAAAAAAAATCACTTTAAAGAAATTTTTAATGCCAAAAAGTTTCAGAAAAATATCAAAAATTAAAACAAAATCTGTAAATTATTTAAGAAGTAATGAGTTTTCCAAAAAATTAAGAAAATAGTTTTTTTTTCTGAAATATTTAAATTAATTTTTAGGGATTTTTCAAAAATCTCAAATTTTCTATAAAATCCATAAAAATTCCCAAAAACTTCTCTCTAAGAAATCTATCAATTTCAAAATTTTTCAGAGTTTCCGGAGATGTGATGTTCGACGATGATATTAGTCCAGAAATGCGAGAAATGGTTGAAAATATGGAAAGAAAAAAGAAAATTAATTCGGAAAGATTAATGGAATTACTACAAAGAATACATCGAATTGATCAAATTTGTAAAAAAGTACGGATTTTTTTAGTCGAAATTGATTTTTTTATAGCTGATAATTAAGTAAATCAGAATTTTTACCTTAAAATCGTGAAAAAAATTGAGCCTAAGTTGAATATTTTGTACTGAAAAATTGGAAAATTTCGGCTTTAAATTTGAATTTTTCTGAAAAATATTATAAAATTTGCATTTTTCCAGAAAAATTGGACTTTTTTACTCAAAATTTTGATTTTTTGAAAGTTTTCAGTTAATCATTTCGAATTTTCCGGAAAACCTAAAATTCCAGTTTAAACTCAAAATTTTCACCGAAAACTTCAAATTTTTCAAATTTACCAAAAAATTGACATTTTCAGTGAGAAAATTGAAATTCCAAAAAAAAAAAAAAGATAAAAATCAAAAATTCACCGAAAATTTGAATTTTACTGAGAATTTCACGTTTTTTTGTAAAATTTTAAATTTTTGGAAAATTGATTTTTTTTTAGAAATTTTTAAATTAAAATTTAGAAATTTCCACTAAAAAAATCAAATTTCATTAAAAATTCATTAAAATTTTTTTTTTCACTAAAAAAGTTCGATTTGAACCAAAATTTTCTAATTTTCAGTTAGAAAATCGAATTTCAATGAAAAATTCCAAAAAATTCAAATTTTCAAAGAAAAATTTGACATTTTTGGCAATTTTCCAGCATTTTCATTTAACATAAACTGAATTTTTTACGAAACATTTTCGAAAGTTTCCAATTTTTACGGAAATTATATTCCAAATTTGCACTAAAATACGAATTTTTTTGGGAAATTCCAATTTTCTACCTAATTTTTCGATTTTTGCAGGAAGCTTGGCTGGAATCGTCGGCAGAAGTTCAACAACTCACACAAATTGCTCAACTTTTGCATTATTGTCAATAAATGTTAAAAAATATTTTCTTTAATTTTTTGATTTTTTAAAGGTTGCCGTACCTTTTTTCATACTTGTTCTAGCATTTTTCTGCATTTTTTCGAATTTTTAACCTAATTTTCACATTTTTTGCAGGAGTTAGGTTATCAATATGACGACGCCCAGCCGTAGACGTTTGATGAGAGATTTTAAGAAACTTCAGGTGAGTTTTGAAATTTTTGGCCCGAAAATTTGGCTTTCTTTGAACATTAGAGAACATTTGCAACAAAAATTGGTTTTTTCCAGAAAAAATTAGATATTTTTGGGATTTTTGATAAATTTCTCGTGAAATTTTTAAAATTAAAATTGCCAAAAAATCGCCGAAAATATCCATAAAAACGGCCGAAAATGTCCAAAAAATCGCCGAAAATTTCCAAAAAAAAATCGCCGAGAATTTTCCAAAAAAATTGCCGAATTTTCCAAAAATTCGTCGAAATTCTCCGAAAAATCGCCTAAAATTTCAAAAATATCGCTTAAAATTACCAAAAAATCATCGAAAGTTTCCAAAAAACGGTCGAAAAGCACAAAAAAAATGCCCAAAATTTCCGAAAAATCGTCGAAAATATCCAAAAGATTGCTCAAAATTACCAAAAAAAAAAAAAAAATTACCAAAAAAAATCGTCGAAATTACTGAAAAATCGCTCAAAATTTCCAAAAAATCATCGAAAGTTCCCAAAAAATCGCCAAAATTATCAAAAAATCGCCTCCAAAAAAATTGCCGAATTTTCCAAAAATTCGTCGAAATTCTCCGAAAAATCGCCTAAAATTTCAAAAATATCGCTCAAAATTACCAAAAAATCATCGAAAGTTTCCAAAAAACGGCCGAAAAACACAAAAAAATTGCCCAAAATTTCCGAAAAATCGTCGAAAATTACCAAAAAATCGTCGAAATTACCAAAAAAAAAATCACTTAAAATTACCAAAAAACGGCTCAAAATCATTAAAAGATTGCTCAAAATTTCCAAAAAAAATCGCTCAAAATTCCTAAAAAACTGAAAATTTTCCAAAAGAAAGGTTTCTTTTAATTTCCAAAAAAAATCGCTCTAAATCCCCAAAAAAACGACCAAATCTTTCAGGAAGATCCACCAGCAGGAGTATCAGGTGCACCAACAGAAGATAATATTCTCACATGGGAAGCAATAATTTTTGGACCACAAGAAACCCCGTTTGAAGATGGAACATTCAAATTATCACTGGAATTTACTGAAGAATATCCAAATAAACCGCCAACCGTCAAATTTATTTCCAAAATGTTCCATCCAAATGTGTATGCGGACGGATCAATTTGTCTGGATATTCTACAGAATCGATGGTCTCCGACGTATGATGTTGCCGCAATTCTGACATCGATTCAGTCGTTGCTCGACGAGCCCAATCCAAATTCACCGGCCAACTCACTTGCCGCACAGCTTTATCAAGAAAATCGACGGGAATATGAGAAACGTGTTCAGCAGATTGTTGAGCAGGTACACAACCCTGAATTTTGGATGAAAATCGGCGAAATTAGAGCTCAAATATTGAAAATTTGGCAGTTTTTGACCCGAAATCGAGAAATTTCACCCCAAAAATTGAAATTTGGCTGAAAATCGATAACATTTAAGTTGAAATACGAAAATTCTTAAATTTTCATCTAATGTATGCAAAATTTGGCTTTTTGTGGTTCAAAATCGTAAAATTTTACCCTAAATGTGGAAATTTAGCTGAAAATCGATGAAAATTGAGTTAAAATTAAAAAATTTTGGAATTTTTATGCCAAAACTGAAATTTTGAGAAAAATTAAACGTTTGGCTGAAATTCGGCTGAAAATAGGCGAAATTTTTTGCGAAATATGAAAAATCTGAATTTTTATGCCAAAATTGAGATTTTTTTTGCGAAAAATTGCTGAATTTTGGCTGAAAATGGCTGACATTTCAAGCAAAAATAATTTTTTTTTTTTTGAATTTTGCAAAAAAGAACCGAAATTTGAGGCTAAAAATTAAAAATTAGAAATTTTTGGCTTAGGTTCAGGCTTAGGCTTGGGCTTAGTCATTGGCCTGGACTTAAGCTAGGCCTAGAAGCCTAGGCTTCGACGAAGCTGAAAAAACACAAAAAAAGTTCCAAAAATTCTATAATTTTTTCCAGTCCTGGCTCAATTTCGGCGAAAACGAGGGCGACGCAGTGCTCAAGGATGACGTGGAAATTGAAGAAATTGCTGCTCCAGGAGCAAATGATGCAGACGATGACCGTATGGATGAAGGAGCCAGTGGATCGAATGCTTAAATTTTCAGGAATTTTTCTGAAATTTTTCTACCCCCAAAAATCATCTGAAATCAAAAGCTTTTCCCATCATCCCCGTAAAAGAAATTTCGAAAAAAAATCAATTTTTTTTTTTTGAAATTTTTGAATTTCCCCCCACATTTTTCTCTCAACACAATCGATCCCTTTGAAAATTTTTTCTTCTCGTTTATTCATTTTTTTTGTATTTTTTCCGGAACACTTTAAGATACGGTAGTTTTTTTTTGTATATATTTATACACCCCAGTCATCTCTCTCTCTCTCTCTCTCTCTCTCTCTCTGTCTTTTGTTGTTTACATAGATGAGGATTTTTTCCCGGTGAAAATTGGCTGAAAATCGGAAATTTTTGACCTTAAAAACTGAAAAAATTGTGAAATTTCAAGAAAAAATCACGATTTTTGACTGAAAAACAGCTAAATTTTGCGGATTTTCGGCCTTTTTTAGTGAAAAATGGCTAAAAATTGATATTTTTAGACCCAAAATTTGTGAAAATCTGAAAATTTCGACCAAATAGCTGAAAAATTTGTGAATTTTCGAAAAAATCATTTGGCATTTTTTAAGTCAAATTTTCACTATGTTTTTGTATGAAAATTCTGAAATTTTGAATTTCGATATTCCAACAAAATTTTCAGAGTTTTTAAGTTTTTTTTTGCTGAAAATCGCCATTTTTATACTCGAAATTTAATTGTGAAAATCGGAAAATTTTAGCCAAAAAATTATAAAAGTTGGAATTCTAACTCAGCTAACTTTCAAATTTTTGTCTGAAAATTCAATGTTTTTTTTTCGTCAAAAATCACCAAAATATTGCTCCTTTTTTGGCTGGAAATTCGAATTTTTCACTTTTTCCCCCAATTTTCATCATTTGCAAAAAATCCTCTTTTTTTTTCGTTTTCCCACGTTTATTAATTGATTTTTTTCGGATTTTATTGATTGATTTCCAACCATAATTGTCTTTTTTTTCTTCAAATGGCACCTTTTTTCTCTCTGTCTCTATGTCTCTGTGTCTGTCCCATCCCAATTCGTCAATTTTTCGACGTAAAAATGAATAAAAAATTTTGATGGCAAACTTTTTTTTGGAAAAGTTGCATTTTTTCCAAAAAAATTTGAATTCTCACAAAATTTTGTGCTCCAAAATCCGAAATTTGGAGCTTACAAGCCTACACAGGGGTCCAGAGCTTTAAAAATTCAAAAATTCAAAGGTTTTTGATTTTGGATTACGGAAATAAGACGTAAATTTCTGTTTTCACCAACATAATGGGACAGTAGTCCCCATAATCTAGTGGGTACTTCAAAAAAAGGTCCAAAAACTCGAAAATTGTAAGTTTTTAACATTTCCAACAAGTTTTTCTTACCAAAAACTTAAAATAAAAATAGTCTGCAGCTAGCGGGAATCGAACCCGCGGCCTTCTGCACCCCAACCAACTCTCTTACCGACTGAGCCACCGCGACACTCATTTTTCGAAAGTTTCTCAAATTTTCCACAAAATAGTTCAATCGACGCAGAATTTCACGCTGATCATTTTTGTAGTTGACAACTTTTTCCAAGCTTTCACCGTTCAATAGTTATGAGGGTTTAAAGTTTAGTGTGAGAAAGGGGGAGACGCAGACAACGAGACAGTCTGGGTCTCTCTCTCTCTCGTAGGTTCAAACTTTGAAGGCGCTTAACTCTGAAACTAGATTAGCTATCAAAAAACTCCCAACTATAAAAGTATCTAATATTTTAAGCTGAACAGCTTTGCAGTTAGCAAGTTTTTGATAGCTCTAACGAATTTCGAGTTTTCCACCAAAACCCATGTTTTCCCCCGACTGCAAAAACGCGCGCGAGTACGAATTCATTACTCCGATATATTCTCATAGTCCAAGAAAAATATTTGCTCATTTGTTTTCCGACGTGTTCCATCTTAAGAAAATCACATTGTTCTCGTATACGAGAGCAGGAGGTCGAATACAAAAAATAAAACGAGCGGCCAGGGGGAGAGTGACAACAACACAACCGTCGTGTATTTAAGAGGTAATCTGAAATTTTTTCAGATGCTGGAAATTTAATTATGTGAAGTTTTTAGTTTTAGTTCTAGTGTTTTGTAAAATTTTTCCGCTTATAACTTCAAAACCAGCGGAGCTATCAAAAAGTTTCTCATTACAAAATTATTCAGCTAAACGTTCTACACATTTCTATAGTTAAAAATTTTCTGATAGCAAGCCTAGTTGCAGAGTTACACGCTTTCAAAGCTTGGGCTTACGAGAGAGATAGAGGCTGAGAGAGACGCAGACTGTCTCGTTGTCTGCGTCTCTCCCTTCTCTCAAGCCAAACTTTAAACCCTTATAACTATTTAACGGTGAAAGCTAGAAAAAAGTTGTCAATTGCAAAAATTTTCACCGTAAAATTCTGCGTCGATTGAAGCATTTTTTGAAAAATTTGAGACACGGTGGCGCAATCGGTAACAGGGTTATCTATGGCGCAAAAGGTCGCGGGTTCAACTCCCGGTAGGTGCAGAGATTTTTCATGTTCAGTTTCTGGTAAGAAAAACTCAATTTTTGAATTTTTACAACATTTTTGAAGTACCCACTAGATTATGGGGGCTACTGGACGATTGAGTGGCGGAAAAAAAGAAGTTTCAAGACTTATTTCCGTAATCCAGAATCAAAAAACAAATATTTTTTGTAGAAATGCAGAATTTTGAATTCTTAATCTCCGGATCCCACGCGGGGAGCTTGTAAGCTCCAAAATGTTGGATTTTAAAGTACAAAATGTAGGGAGAATTAATTTTTTTTTTTTTTGAAAAAATTGCAAAAAAAAATTATTTAAAACCTTCAGTTTTTCAAAACTATTTGAAATTCTATCTATGACGCAGAAGGCCGCGGGTTCGATTCCCGGTATCTGTAGAATATTTTTTAAATTTTAGTTTTTATTGAAAAAAAATAGACTTTTTGGAATTTTTTGAAGTACCCACTAGATTTATGGTTCTTTTCTAAAATTCCCTCGATATGTGATCTACAAATTTGAAGACTAAATTCATAGTTTCTCATGACTCCATTTGTACCTCGTAACTCCAAAATAAAATTCATATGACGCCCTGTTTATGTCCTCGGCTTGTAACATTCAAAAATCACACTTTCCTAGATTTTATACGTTATGTATGTGGAATAACATATTTAAAAAGATACTATATTTTCAATAATTAAAAGCCCAGAGCCTGTTCTTGAAAGCCAAAGCTTAGAAGTCTGAGCTATAAAAAAGGTCTACAATCTAAAACCATGGCCTCAAAGCAAGCTTGAAAATTATCAAAATTATCAAAAATTTAAAACTCTTTTCTAATTGAAAAAAGTGAGCAAAACATGTTGTCAATCTACGAATCTTAACGCACGTCACTTGACATTAAGCACCAACCTACAGTCATTTTTTTTCCTTCCCTACATCATTCCATATTTAGCTTGCCTGCTCATGCTCCCAGCTATATAACTTTTAAGAATAATTACCTTTAATGGATTATCTATTGTCCAGTGCAATTATAGTCCATCTTCCCACTTCAAACAATTATCGCATCTGGCATTTCTCCTTTTCAAACATTGAAAAATGAATTCATTTCCTTATAGTTTTTCTGACACATTATCTGACGTCCGTTGCTACATTTTTTCTTTCGGTGGTTTTATTTGAGTACATATGAATTTCAAGCACGTATTTTTTGTATTAACATGTTTTTTAAACCCCTGACGCGTCGAAGTGATCAGTCTTTTCTGCGAAAAAATATTTAGTTAGTTTGGATCCGTGAATTTTGTAGTTTGTAGTTTGGTCACTAGTAATTGCTTAAGAAGCATTAGTTTAGTAATCGTGATATTTGTTATCTCCACCCTGAAATTCCCTATTCCAGGTAACACATATTGTCAATTGACTAAAACACAATGAAATCTTTTCTCTCAATTCTTCTGATCTCAATAACCATATCATCAGTGATTGGAGCTATCGATGGCAAACGGAGACCAATGAATCGCAACAGTTATTATGAGTTCTTGATGTAAGTTTAATTTTCTGTATATATCAAGTATATTGTCAGCTTGCAAGTTGGACCGAAACATAATTTTGATTAGTCGATGCACCATGTCTTTGCAAATTTTTTTTGATTTTGATTGTCTGCTAACCGAATACTTTTCAAAAAGTTTTGTAGATTTCTACTACTAAATATACTACATACTACATACATCAAACAGTTTTGATATGCATATGATGCAACTTTATCTGAAAATATGCAGGCTAATAGAAAGGTCATCACTTTTTCAACCAGGAGTGGGCAATTGCCGTCCGGCAAAGTTTTGTCGGCACATTGCCGGTTTGCCGTAAATTTTCAATTCCGGCGAATTGCCGATTTGCCGGAAACTTTCGAAAATACTCACTTTTCAAAATAGATGTAGGAGCATTCATAGGATGCGTACAGTTTTGGTGATTAAAATTGAAATTCTGAAATTTCCAAAAAAAAAGTGCAAAACCCCAGTTTGCCGAAAATTTTCGGCAGTTGCCGATTTTCCGCCAAATTTGCGAATCGGCAATTTGCCGGTTTGCCGATTTGCTGGAAATTTTCAGTACCGGCCAACTGTCGATTTGAAATTTGCCAGAAATTTTCATTCCCTGATAATTGGCAATTTTTCCAAAATAAAATTTTCGATTCCGGCAGTTCCGAGTTCGACTCCGAGGCAATTCCGAGAAATTCCGAGTTTAAAAATTTCGGCATTTTTGTTGTTCGGCAAATTTTTGTTGCTGGTAAATTGGGCAAAGTGCCGGTTTTCCGGCAAATTCGACTAATTGGCAATTTGCCATCATGCCGATTTTCCAAAAATGTTCAGTTCCGGCAAATTGTTTGTAGATTTATATATATATATATATATATATATATATATATATATATATATATATATATATATATATATATCGGTTGCCTTTCGACAGTATCCATAGTATTTATCCTCAAAAAACCAAAAATTCCAGGCGCGCCCAGCACGGCTCCGCATCCAAGGACCCGATCGTCTCGTCCCGCTCGCCAAAAATGGACCGTAACTGCTTCTTTTCTCCTGTACAATGCATGTTCGACACGTCATCGGCAGACGCTTTGGATTCTTTTCGTCGTTAATCTAGTCACACGCCCACCTACAAAAAAGGCCCTCCCCTCTGATAGACCCCGATTTTTCTCATCTACTTCTTTTTCTTCCACTGAATTCTTGAGACCGCGCATGAGATTTTTTTGATGTTGTTGTTGAAAGTAATAAAAAGGATACAAAAGTTTTATAAATTTTATTTTATGACTGGGTATGGATATATTCAAATACTCGTAGTTTATAAGAAAATGGGGGTACGGGTTAAACGTCGGATCGAAGAAGTCTTGTAGACTTCCATGACTTCCACGAAGGAAGTCGACAATGCCGGCAGAAATAGTGAAATATTGAATAGCAGATGCCGACGAGACATGAGAGAACCACACAAACGATGGCTAACCTGAAAAAAAACGGAGTAAAGTAACAGTAAGTTTATGTAGATGCACCATGCCTTGCATTTTCATTCTGACAACTTGCATATGAGTTACATAGTCAGAAATACTTTGTAAAAAATTATAAATTACAGCGTTACAGAAAAAAAACTTAAACACCTTTTGTTCCTTTACAAATTTTAGAGATAAGAACTAAGAGCTAACAAAGTCTATTGATGCACCATGTTCGGTACATGTACTACGACATCTTGTATCTCGGTTTTTATAAAAGTTATCAACAAAATATTAATTGCAAGGTTATAGAAAAACAAATAGGCAATATTTTATCAATTGACAAATTTTTGATTCAATTGTTGACAGTCGAGATATAAGCTCTTTGTTGAAGTTCTAACAATTGTTTCCATATAGAAATTTTTTTCGAAACTTTGGCATAAGAACCAGGAACCAGGAACCAGTATGTCAATCAAAAATCAAAAATTTCGAATGACAGAAGATTTTTGAAATATGGGGTTCAAAAATTGCTTACATCAACCAAATCCGAATTTTGGCGCAGCATTCACTTTTCTCATGATCCTGGCTTGACGGGCAGCACTTGTAGAAGAAGAACATTGATTCGCGGGGGCATCTGTAAGAAAGGTGCAAGTTTTGGAATGCAAATCGGCAAATCGGATTTCCGGTTAACTCTATGTAGCGGTGTCAGCAGTGTTACCTTTCTTGTAACGATATTTTAGTAAATAATTTTAAAAATCTCTATTGCAATTATTAAATATTGTTTTTATTGGTATAATCGTTATCAGGAATTTTAAATTTATTAACTTCACATGTTCAGATGACAATTTAGTTACTAGTCAAATTTTTTTTATTGTTTTATTAGACTTAAAATTGTCTCAAAGCACCAAATTTCGAAATGAAAATTCTTGAAAACTTCTCAAAAATAATTTTTCCAGCCGCTGCAACATTGACAAGTAGGTCAAATTTCCGATTCTAACTAATTTTGGGACATTTTTTGAGCCGTTATAACTTCTTTTGAGAAGTTTTCAAGAATTTTCATCATGAAATTCGGTATCTTCAGACAATTTTGAGTCTAATAAATCAATAAAAAAATTTGACTACACCACCTTTAACTAACTATTAACGATATAACATATTAAAGGTATTAACGGTATTGCCCTATCAACATTAATATGGTATTTTTCATGTTATCTTTATTAAAGTTATTAGCAAAATGGAAGTTACTAACGTTTTAAATATTATAATTATACATGGTTATCGTTGCTGACAGTATTCACATGTATTCAGTATTCATTATTAACGTTATCAAAAATACAATGTTAGTAAAAAAATTTAAAATAGTACCGCTCCTAGTTTTATTATCGGTATTATTGTTAGTATGTGCTAACGCTATATTCGTTATTAATATAAGTGGTATTAACGTTAATTCCGTTATTCATAATTGTGTTTTCAGTTAACAACATATTACAGCTCTGTACAAAATTGTGTGCTTTTAAAAAATTAACTCACAAAATATCCGGCCTAAATGGTTCATCTGGTCTTTTGCAATAGCTAACACTTCCATTCGAGCTTCCTTGTAAACTATTCAATATTGCGGCGATCAGTGATAATATCAGTAACAATGTTAAAAGACAGCATACAATTCTCATGGAAGACGGTAGAACACACAGCGTGTCGGGCTCATCGAGCACATATTGTCCGGGTACAACTCGTTTTCCTGTTCGGAGAGATCGAAGTGATGGTGGTCGAGACCACACGACTACTGGAGAGTCTGGGGATTCTAGCATTTGGAGGGGCCTGAAAAAAGTGATGTAAAAACTTTTAGTTTGAAAATTTACAAACATCCAAAAATAGACAAAATATCTTTCAACCAGAGTTCAACGCCAAAAATAGATGTGGTTTTTGAGCAGTGTTCTATGTTTGCTACGTTCCTACTCTTACAGAAAATAAAAGGTAGGCAGGTAGCAGGTAGGCACGTACAACTTTTCCCAAGTAGTTCTTTTCAAAAATGCGAAGTTGAATTTTGTTTTAAACCTCGCAAAATTATTGCATATTTAGCCTTAAAACACAAATAACAACTGACTTTTTTTTGTGGAAAATTACGTAGTTTATTAGAATTGCGAAAAATGATCAAATTTAACAGAAAATTGCCAAAACTGGTAAAAATTCATAGCAAATTGCCAAAAATGGGCAGAAATATGTTTCAACCTCTAGATGAAAAATCAGAACATTTGGCTGTTTTCGATCGAAAATTCTTCAAACTTGAAACTTCCTAACTACAAAAAACGTAGAAATTTACAAACATCTAACATTCAGGTTAAATTGCAAAGCCAAAAACCGGTCAAAAGTCAAAGTTAAAACTCTTTTTAAAAAATCCAAAAACCGAAAACCGACCAAAAATTGTGTATACAAATTCTTGAGGGGATTGACGGGAAGCATTTTCGAGAATGAATGGCATTTCCAAAAAAGAAATGGGACGGAAACGGAGACCAAACAAAAAAATAACGCGAAATTTTTGATACGCGAAATGTATAAATCAAAAAAATGAAGAAAAAAGAGCTCGTGACAGAGAAATGGACATAACAAAAAGTGCACATGGATCAGGAAGTAGGGTAGGCATGCGTGCCTGCCTACGAGTCTAGTTCAATTTTTTTGATTTAAAAGAACAGATTCGAAAGGTGTTTTTGGTAAAGTTTCAAAAAAAAATGGATGAATAGGTTTTTGAGAAATTTCAAATTTTTTAAAGATTTTACGATTTAGTATATTCCCCGGCAAACCGACAATTTGCCGGAATTGAAAATTTCCGGCAAACCGACAATTTGCCGGTTGTGCCGAATGGCAACTGCCGCCCACACCTGACTCAAACTGATTTCAAGAAATTTGAAAAAAACATACTTTTTTGTTTGACATTTCTAAGTTCAATGAGTAAAATTCAAATTTTTGCTTTTTAAAACCCTTTTTGAAAAAATTCTTGAAAAAAAAAACCCATTCAGGCTCAAGTCAGGCGGAGTGCAAAAGTTCGAAAAGTTGTTTAAACCAAATGTGATTTAATGTAAGAGCTCATCTCTCTCAACCACATGTCGCTTTTACGGCCGCTCCCCCCAACCACCACACCACACACGTTTTATGGTTTTTTGGGGCTTTATTTTCACTTTGGTGTAGCTGAGACAGAGAAGAAGGTCGGAGAACACGAGGGGGAGGCTTAGTCAACAATGACGAGAATCTTTGGGGAATATGGAGATTTTGAACTGAAGTAAGAAGAAATGTGTTCTTAGATTATTAGAGTTCAGGGTAAACCTTGACCCACTAGTCAAAACGAAAATCGTAGGCAGGCGCGGCTTGACGCCTGCCTGATCCCTGTCCGGCCTCCGCCTCTTCTGAGCATCTTAACGTGAATTTACAAAATTTTCAATTTTCTAATTTTATAACTTTCATGAAAAACAAATTAAAATGGGGCGAGAGGCAGGCGGAGGCCACCTTAAGGCCCCAACAAACTCCACAGAAACATTGGTCGGTAACTTTTTTGAGTCGTACTCTCACGGTACTCTTACTGTACCCTTATGAACCCCTACCGGTACTTTGACGGTTATCTTTTACCTTCTTATACCCTTACGGTTCTCTTACCGTTCTCTGGCTCTGACCTTCGTGATGGCCTCACGGTACTCCTACGTATACTTACAATGCCCTTCCGACAGGAACTCTTTGCCTGTATGGTCTCTATGTCATACAACATTGAATGCAAAATAATTTATTCATCATGAGACTCATCACAAGAAACACTCATCTACTTCTTCTTTCCACCGGCGGCTCCAGCCATTCCACTGATTGACGAGAAAAGTCCTCCGATTCCTCCGAAGATTCCACCAAGATCTGAATCTCCGGCCTCCACAACGGCCACGGCGAATAGGGCGACAAAGACAAGGACGAGAAGGAAGAAATTCATTTTTTAAACAATGATGTTGATGATCGGCTTGGAGGATTGTTTTATACTATGGATTGGGTCTCAGCTGGAATGGGGTACTATTCCCTTGAGTCGTAAAGCGTGAGAATTTTTAGTCACGCTTTTCTCGCAGTCAACTGTGAAGCGTGAGAGTTTCAGCTTGTATAAAACCCCTTTCCAGAACACTGTACCCGTTATCATACTCAACAAAGAACTTCCTAACTCTCCTTCTTGTCTTTGTTGCTCTCTTGGCTGTAACTGTGGTTGAGGCCGGAGATCCAGATCTTGGTGGAATCTTCAGTGGAATCGGAGGTATGCTCGGATCGATCGGTGGATTGGCTGGAGCCGGTGGTGGAAAGAAGAAGTAAATGTTTTTGTGTCGTATTAACTTTTATCCGAATAAAAATTTGATTTCATCTGAAACATGATTTATCCCCACATAAAAACCTAATGTTGTGCTCTTATAACTACGCGTATCTAACAAAAAACTATACGTTGGATGTCCTAAAACATGATATCGATTCCGAGATGTTTTCGTTTTCGTCTGTCTTACTATGTAGTAGAAATATATCACAATGCTACTGAACTGCTTAGAGACTATTATAACTCATTTTAGTTTGAAATATGAACGATCAAATGAATGGAAAGGGTACATACATTGTATGCAACGTATGATGGTTATTTATGGAGTCTGAAATTTGAGACAGAAAACTGACATAACAAAACTGGTTCAATTAATAAGTACGGTTTTCCATTCTTCCAAGTTTGTTCTCACAAGTCTGCATTGTAACCAATCCTGGACAACATTCAGTCTTAAAGAATATCACCTAAAATATACCCTGAAATAATCTGCACCGATTATCGGCTAATGTTAATTGACAAAATATGAAATGCAGAATACTTTATTCATACCAAATTCAAGACATGAAGCAAGAATTGAAGAAGGAAGAATTTACTTCTTCTTTCCGCCACCGGCTCCAGCCATTCCACTGATCGACGAAAAAAGTCCCCCGATTCCACTGAAGATTCCACCAAGATCTGGACCTCCGGCCTCCACAACGGCCACGGCGAATAGCGCGACAAAAACAAGAATGAGAAGGAAGAAGTTCATTTTTGATGATTATAGTCGACTTGGAGTGCTGTTTTATACAATAGAATTGGTCTCAGCTGGAATGGGGTACGTACTGTTCCATTGATGTGCAGTCGTAAAGCGTGAGAACTTTCAGTCACGCTTTTCTCGCAATCAACTGTGAAGCGTGAGAGTTTCAGCTTGTATAAAACCCCTTTCCAGAACACTGTACCCATTATCATAATCAACAATGAACTTCCTAACTCTCCTTCTTGTCTTTGTTGCTCTCTTGGCTGTAACTGTGGTTGAGGCCGGAGATCCAGATCTTGGTGGAATCTTCAGTGGAATCGGAGGTATGCTCGGATCGATCGGTGGATTGGCTGGAGCCGGTGGTGGAAAAAAGAAGTAAATGTTTTTGTGTAGTATTGCTTCAATTAAGCGAATAAATATTATATTGCATTGTAAATATACTACTGAATCGAGAACGGCTCAATATTTTCATTGATTTTCTGAACAATGCAGTTGTACTGCAGTATAGGTATTAGTATACTAATGTATCAGGTACACCTTATTCACATTAGCGTACACTGGAGACCATTAATATTGCGCTATAGTCCGAGTATATCAAATACCACTCTTTCTGTATGAATACTAATTTCAGGATATTTTAGCTAAACAGTTCTATTGAAAACTGCAACAACAACGATTACACTATCGCATACGAATTTCAATTGTTTATCAATTACAGCTGTCCGTACTGTGTAGTCATGGAAAAAACAGAATACCGAAAAAGCAACGTAAGATTAAAACATTCTTTCAAAAAAAGGATACCGTGAGCCAATAGAAAATTTTCGTCAAACCAGTGATATACCTATAAGATCTTGATATAGCAAAGATACATTGTTTTTTAGCATAGAGAGTTCCGTAAAAGCGCCTAAAAGAGGTTCACAGGCCAGGTAGTCTTCAGAACAAACGTCCAATAATCACACCACATACTAACTTTCTGAAACCAGCATTGCAAATTCCAGATATCATATCATTAACTCTGGGTAGGCCGTCTAACCGCGCCCTCTCATTTTTCCAATGATTTGAGAATTTTGGAGCAAAGTTTTGAAGGTTTTCTTATCAGTAATTGTATGGAAAAAGTGCTGTGATTGATCTTTTCAGCTGTCGGAATCAATTTTATCAGTTTGGAGTTTGGATTTTTGATTTTTTTTTAACTACAAACTAGATTTTTAAAGTACATATGTTCATTCAATCAATCACAAATCGACACAACAATTAACACAATCCACAAGTTTTTGCGCAATACTCCTTCTTCTGTTCCTTTGTGATTCGTGGATCCGCACAGAAGCCACGTCCTGCCCAGAGATGGCAGCTGTAATTTTTATGAATTTTTATTATCAAATTCGAATTCCCCGTCATTTTTTGTTCATAATCCTATATTTTCAAAGATCTAGCTCAAAATTGCGTGAAATTTCATGTTTGCGGACTTTTGGCGCTACAGTAACCCGGATTGTTTTTGAAAATCGAGATGGAGCTCTGAAAATATGGGAGAAAAGGTAGAAAACCATGGAAAACTCGAATTTGGCATTGAATTTTTTAAAGAAAAAATAAAATCTGAAATTTAAAAAATTGAAAATTTCGCCCAAAGTTTCAAGCAAAATTATCGAACAAAAATATCGATTTTTATCCTTTTTGTAATATCAAATTCGAATTCCCTTTCATTTTTTGCCCCCAACCAGAGATCTAGCTAAAAATTGCGTTAGATTCGGTGTTTGCGTACTTTTGGCGCTACAGTAATCCGGTAATTTTCTGAAAATTAAGCTATTTAGAGCTCTAAAATTTTCGTTTTCGGGCAAAAGATGACAGGGAACTCAAAATTTTTAATAAATTTTTTAAATAAAGTAACGTCCAATAATCACACCACATACTAACTTTCTGAAACCAAGACTGCAAATTCCAGATATCATATCATTAAATCTGCGTAGGCCGTCTAACCGCGCCCTCTCACATCATCATTTCCCCGCATTTTTCTTATCAAATTCCCCATGATAACGCTGCCTTTTTATAGAACTTTGATTATCAGAAAATAGTAGCTCTTTGAACAATGAAGCTTCTACTCCTTATTTTTGTACCATTTGTGACTTGTGGATTGACATGTATGGATTTTATGATCGACTGCCCGAGGATTGTTTATTATTGTGATGAGACTTACGTTCAAAAGTGAGTTTACTGGGAAAAATTCGGAAACATGAGTGATATTTCAGCCAATGCCAATTCTCTTGTGGAATATGCAAACAGGATCCTGGAGTATGTGGTGACACTTATTTTGATTGTGACATGTACGATACAAAGTGTAATTCGCCCTCATTTCAACGGTAAGTTCATGGAGCTAGATACATGGTGCATCGACGAGAAACCCCCTAATTTCAGACAGTGTGCCGGAACCTGCGGACTTTGCCCAGGAGCCTGTGAGGACATATGGGATGGATGTTCCCATTTTTTGGCGCCTTGTTCAGATGACATTAAGAGGTACTGCTATTGCCTGTACAAGATCAACCAGATCTCTTTCCAGAAATTGCCCGAAAATGTGCGAAATGTGCAAATAATTATTTTCCAGCCTCTGCCCAATTAAATGTGGACTTTGCAATAGCACTACTACTCCAATGATCCTAACTACCATAACTCCTGTAGACCCCCGATGTGTGGACGCTGGAAATCAGTGCGCCAATTATTCACCGCCTTGCTCGGATGATGTGAAGATGTATGGTAGTAGTTTTTGCTGATTTTGTTGTCTATTTGGAGTTCAGATTCTGCCCGGCCACTTGTGGAAGTTGCTCTAATGGCACAACTGGTGTGCCTCTGGTTCTTACTACCTTGACTCCAGAACTTACTACAGTGACAGTTGAGCCGATTACGTCTACATTGAAGCCAACAACTACTACCATAACACCAACTACAACAACTAAACTACCAACTACCACAACCAAAAAGCTTCCACCAACTACACCAAAGCCGCCGTGCAAGGATTCGTCTCCAAAGTAAGATATAAGACTTACTTATTAGATAATATAATCATCATAAGTAAATAAGCATAGCCAGGTGATCTACATAATATCATATGTGAAAATTTAAAGGATGAGTTGAATATTAGATACCACTGGTGGTAGATCAGATACCTTGAGTGAAAGATCAGATACTTTTGGAAGATCTTAACTAAGTAGATCCTTGCTTACAGAATACGGTTATTGGTAGTCATAGTTGAAAGATCTGAACCCAATTGATTTTTCAGCTGCGCCGGGTGGGCAAAGAATGGCTTCTGCACGAACACCTTCTATCCACCAGAGAAGAGAAAGGAGTACTGTGGGAAGACATGCAGAATGTGCTGAATTATTTTTCTACGTGATTTTTTTTCGTATAAAGTGTGAACATTTTACTGGTTTTTAAAATTATTTTGGGTGCTTTAATAAACTATTTTATTACTTGCACGTTTGGTTTTTTTTAAAATAAATTGTTATCTTTTAACTTGGAGAGCAACAATTGACATCATTAATTATTCAATGGTGAAATTTAATTTTTTTCAGAACACTTACCAAAAACTAAACACCTTTTTTGATTTAAACTTGCATAACGTTATTCAATGAATCCGTGCGAGGTAATATGTATGATTTCTATTTCTATTAGAACCGTATTTTAAATAAATATGATTTTAGTGTGCATTTAATTACACTATGGCTTTTTCAAAACCACATGGTATTGTAAAATGAAAGTATAAATTATTTTATCATCACAAACATAACATAATTCAACACAGATTACATGTCTTCCCGCAGTACTTCTTTCTGTGCTCCGGCGAGTAGAAGGGGTTGGTGCAGAAGCCATTAGCCGCCCAATGCGGACAACTGGAATTTTTTTTGTTGATTTACTGACATATTTATTATTAATGGCAAATACTATTAATTTAAATAAAATATTAAGTTGTTATGGAATAGTAAGGATCAGGAACTACACCGGGTTTTCAGGTCATTATATAGGCCTCTCACATTGGATTTTCGTAGCATGGTTCTGAAGCTGTTGATGAAGTCTTAGGACTAGTTGGCTTTACTGTAGTCGTTTGTGTACCAACATGTACCGGTCGCAAAGTAGATGTTATTTTTCTAGTGGGCACACATATTCCACAGCTTTCCTGGCATTGCCTGGAAAGTTTCGAGGTTCTCTGTATCCACTATGCTACTTATAACTTACTCGCTATTCTTCGGATCATCACAGAAGACCTTCAGAGTCTGACATTGGGTGTTTCTGTCCACACACTCATTCGGGTCAAACTGACAAGTGGCACAGCTATACGGACATTCACTGAAATTATCGCAATAAGTTTACGCTCTTCTCGCTTCCCTCATATTTTAAAAGTTTGCCACCGCCGGGTTCGCTTTACAGAGCGTCGCGTGTTGCGTCGCGGCTTGTCCGCGTGGAGAACACGATCTTCCTACTCGTTGCTCTGCAGGTGAATGACGCGCGAAAAATGCAATGAGGAAGACCAGAAGCCCGTGTAAACTTCACCTCCAAAACCATTTACCTTTGCACAGAAGGTTCAAAGCAAGCGATCACTTGGTCAGGGCAAGACAGTGAAGTGTCCATGCATTGACTTGAGCAGGCACCCAGAAAAAATAGAACAATGAGGCATTGTTGGAGCATCTTGAATTGATAATAGTGTCTGTCTGCAAATATTTATAGTAAGATTCTTATCAGCATTCGAATTGTGTTAAATCGGCCGGAATTAGTGATTCATAAGGAAACAAAAGAAAAGAAGACGTAATCGTCTTTTGGTTTTGTGCCGAAATTGTTGTGTACCTCCGGGTTGAAGTATGTTGATATTAGGGGTTTCAAGAAATCAACCTGGCACGGGCTTCTGATCACGGTGGTTCAGTTGCTAGATGGGTGCAAACGCGCTCCACCGAACAAACGTGCATAACTTGGCCAGGAAGTACAAAATCGAAAATTCACCACAAATAAAGATATGTAGATAATTTCATTGCGGTCATTTCTTATATGCATCGCGAAATCGATTTTGTGATGATTTTCGAGATAGTAGCCAATATAGGTTTCCCGACTGAGTATCATGAACCAACCCATCTAGTTTCTGTGCTACCGTGGGATCTTCCTCTTTGCATTTTTCACGCTCCATTGACAATCGCCTGCCGGACAACAAGTGGAAAAGTCGTGTACTCCACACGGACAAATACATTCACACGTGGTGTCAGGTTGTCCTATTACGGTTTGATCTACAAAAATTGTGGGAATTTTCTCCCCAAAGAAATGTGACGTCAGCACATTCTTAACCATGCAAAATCAGTTGAGAAGTCTGCGTCTAAATGCCTGCAATTCTTGTAGATCTACGTAGGTTATACTGAAATGGGGCAGCTTGACACCAAACTCATTTAGTTCTAGAAACGAGCCGCGACGCGACACGCAACGCCCCGTAAATCTACTAAATCTACTGATACGGCAAACTCTCACATGACCAGGAAACAAAGGGGTCTCGTAGCACATTTTTCGTTAAAACTATGCCGTTTGCGTTAAGAAGTCATAATTCCTCATGTTCGACTTCACACCCTCTTTTGTCATCACATTGATACACATTTTGATAAGAATAAATAATTTATTAAATCAAAAAATCAGCACATTCTACATGTCTTTGCACAGTACTCCTTTCTCTTCTCCGGTGGATAGAAGGTGTTCGTGCAGAAGCCGTTTTTTGCCCACCCGGCACAGCTGGAAATTTTGAGAGACTTACTTAAATAGTAATTAAATGAGAAATGATAGCTTAACATTGAAGCAGCAATCTATCATGTTTTAATAATAGATAGAAAAACTGAAATTTCGAAATGAGCATCAATCTATAAACTAACTTTGGCGACGAATCCTTGCATGGTGGCTTTGGCGTAGTTGATGGAAGCTTCTTGGTCGTGGTAGCTGGCAGTTTTGTTGTAGTACTTGGTACTACTGTAGTCGTAGGCTTTACCGTAGTGAGCAACGTAGTTTGAGCCATAGGTACCCCAGTACTTCCACAAACTCCACAGGTCCGTGGGCAGAATCTAAAGTTTCACTATAAATTTAATAGTTAATCTCAAAATAAATCCCCGACATCTTTTGGTTCACATCACATGGCAGCGTATAGGTGGCGCATTCGTTGCCACTATCAAAACATGGTGGAGTTGGTGACGGTCTGGGAGGAGCTAATGTCGAATTACTGGCTCCCGAGGTGCAAACTCCACACCTTTTTGGGCATTGTCTAAAATTTTCAAATTCGAACGTCCTACAATTCCAACATACATCTTAACAGCGTCAGTACATGGAACGCTATAATTTGGGCACTCAATCATATGATCAAAGCAGCTGTCCGGGGTAGCTGGTACGCAGGTTCCACAGGTGTATGGGCATTGTCTGGAAATAAAGGTAGTTTGATTTATGAATGCTCATTGCTTTATAAAAAAACTATTGATCGTTTTGTTGACAAAATAACAGATACGTAAATTTAATGCATGTTTGTGTATTGTTATACAACTCACTTCTGATACTTCACATCCGTCTTGCACATTGAATCAAACTTCAAGCAATCTAAGTTAGTGTCAGTACATTGATTTGGATCCTGATGGCATATTCCACAAGTGTATGGGCATTGACTGAAAATTCCTTTGTATACATGTAGTTTAACATTCGCTTTTGTAATTTAACATAAGGAATATTGAAGTAGCTTTTAAAATATTATTTCACCCAATGCGATAAGCATATAAAATGCAACAGTGTGAATTGACTACAAAATATAATAACATATGTAAATACACATATATATATATATATATTATTGCCTCACTATGATAACATTTGAACAAATTAACACTAATAATGACGTTAAAACGTTAATATTACAAGCAAAACAAATTAGTATAACCTGTTAGTACTTCTAATAATAATTATAACGTTAATAAGTTTAATAAACTTAATTACGTTAATACCTTCAATATTGTTTACTACATACATACGTTAATAACCTTAATATTAATAAAAAATTCGTAGTAATATGTAGCAATAGTATGAGGTTATAATTTTTAATAGGTTATGCACATAATGCTTTTTAATGTAATACTATTGATGTTGATGGTAGTAAGTTATTTTTGTACGATATTAATAAGTAACAACCTCTGCACAAATCCCTGATCACATTGATCCTTGAGATCCGGACATGTGATCATTGAGTCTTCACATAGATTGCAAGTTGCAATAATGTATATTGAAAAAAGAATAGGCAGGATGTAGTAGTGCATTTTTTGTGGGAAAATCTAGTACATAATACTTGATGTAATGCCTTGTTTTATAACAAAAGTTTCAGTGTGTTATCAGTTAAGATGGGGGTTAGAAACCAAGATGATGATGATGGTGATTAAAATAATGATGATATTTGTTTAAAAGTGATGTTAATCAACAAATTTCGAGGAATTTTAATGGCCTGATCATCATAATTCTGATCAAAAAGGTGGACGAAAGCAAAGATGTATTTTACGACAGGTGCATAGAAATAATATATATCAACAAAAAATCTAGAAATCAACTGATAAACCTACTGATAAAAAAAGTTGTGTCGCTACTTTACTAAGCTGAACGTCATTTTCGTTTATTCCAGAACTTCCAAAAAAAAGTTCAACCAGAACTGGGGGTCGAACTTGTGACTTTCTGCACCGAGACGAAATCCCACTGCACCATTCGGAAAATTTCTGAAAAAAATGCTCAAAACTCAATTTTTTTTCTTTTTTCTGAAGTTATCGCAGAAAAATCATATAAATAATTTATTAGCACATTGAAATTAACAATTTATGTCCAAAATATTCCAAGTCAGCACATTCTGCACATCTTTCCGCAGTACTCCTTTCGTTTCTCCGGTGGGTAAAAGGTGTTGGTGCAAAAGCCATTCTTCGCCCAGGTTGTGCAGCTGAAAATGGAATATTATAGCTGATATTATAGCAATATTATAGCTGAAAAAACGCCTACCTGTCTGACATTCAGGCGACCTCCGCCTGCCTCTCGCCTGAATCCAAGCCTTATGCTTATATGTACATAACAGGGGTGTGCGGCAAATCTCAAAATTTGCCGTGCTTAACTAACTCCGAAAAATTTGATATTTTTTGATGCACCAAAACTACTAAATTTTTAACACACGTCTGGTTTCAGAATAAGTTCCGTGTAGTGTGTTTGCTTAACCATTAAAATAACTCAATATTGTGTCATTTTACAACATTTTTTGGGAAAAAATCAATAGTTTTGGTCAAAATTGTAATGTGAAATTTTTGATGTGTGCGGCAAATTTCAGAATTAGCCGAGCTCGGCAAATTCGGCAAATCTATTTTTTTGAAATTTGCCGTGCTCGGCAAATTCGGCAAATTTGCCGAGCTCGGCAAACGGCAAATTCGGCAAATTCGGCAAATTTGCCGCACACCCCTGGTACATAAGTGAACTTTCCGTCAAAAATGGGGAAAAAATGTCAAAATGCAAGAAAGGCCTGCATGAGGCAGATTTCAGGCAGGCGTCAAGCTCTGAAACCGCGCCTGCCTACCATGGAAGCCCTAGTCAGTAATATGAAACACTTTTTTCAGGCTTAAGAAACTCACTTTGGCGAAGAATCCGTGCACGGCGGTTTTGGCTTTGTAGTCGTGGTTTTGACGGTAGTTGATGGAGTTGTAGTTTTTGTAGCTTTTGTAGTCTCTGTAGTCTTTGTAGTCTTTATAGCCTTTGTAGTCTCTGTAGTCTCTGTAGTCTCTGTACTCTTTGTAGTCTGTGTAGCCTGTAGTCTTCTTGTAGTCCCAATTTGCAGGTGGCCATTAGTTGTAGTCACAGACGCCTCCTTTGTGGACGGATTCCCGCACGCATCACAGCTTCTGGGGCACTTTCTGAAAAATTTCTGATAAATCAGATGTTTTTTAATCTTCATAATTCCCACATTCTCTCAGTTTCCGAGCAGGGAACTTGATATTTTGGGCATTCCGGCCAATGATCCATGCACCAGGTTGGGGCGGGAGAATCGCATATTCCACAGGATTTCGGGCATTGTCTGGAAATTTTCTAACAAATTGAAGGCTTTCGAGCATTAAAAAACCCAGCTTAGGCCTAAGGCTTAGGTTTCGGCGAGGCTGATGTGGAAAGAAAGAAAAAAAAGAAGTTCCGAAAAATCAGAAAAATGGGACATTCCGAAGCTTGGTCAAAAATCTCATAAAGCCCAAAAAACGGCCCAAAAAACGGCCAAAAAAGAACGACAAAAGTTTGACGGAGTTGGAGAGTTGAATCAAGGAAAATCGATTTTTAAAAATATACAAACTTACTCCCTATATGGCATCATCACACACATTTCGTGAAACTTCTCACAATCCGAATTAGTGTCACTGCAGGTAGTCGGATCAGGCGCACATTCTCCACAGGTTAGCTGGCACTGACTGAAAATTTTTGACGTATTATAGTTGTGAATTTAAAGGAAACTATTGGTTTTAGTGCTATAAAAAAGTTTCGTAAAATTCTCCAATTATAACTGACCTGATATCTAATGAAAAAATAACAGAGAAACAAGTTCCCAAATCAAAAATCTAAGACATGGTGCATCGATGAAGTTTTAACAGCGCTTATCTTAGTTCCGATTGGCTTTATCAGAAAATTTTCAAATAACTAAATATTTGGTATTAATTTTTCTGTAACTTCTAGTTAAAAACTTTTCGATATCTAAAAAGCTATCCAAGATACAAGCTTCCAAATAGAAAATTCAAGACATGGTGAATTTTCAGCTGACAATTTGTTTTTCAATGAATTTTCTCTATTCTAAACTTTTTAATAACCTGCCCACCTTCGAACAAAACTCTGATCACACTGATCCTTGAGATCTGGGCAGGTGATCATTTTGTCGATGCATTCGGAGCAGTTGACACCCAAAAATGAGATAAAAATAATGAAAAGCTGGAAAAAGTTCATTTTTCCAATGATTTGAGAATTTTGGAGCAAAGTTTTGAAGGTTTTCTTATCAGTAATTGTATGGAAAAAGTGATGTGATTGATCTTTTCAGCTGTCGGAATTAATTTTATCAGTTTGGAGTTTGGATTTTTGATTTTTTTTTAACTACAAACTAGATTTTTAAAGTACATATTGTAAGGATTCTAACCGTCTCTACACTTCTCCCACTTCCCTTTTCCCCAGTGATAGAAGGCTAAGAGTGTATAGGGATTAATGCTTTTATTTACAGGATCACCGGCCAGAAAGTCAGTCACGCCATGGATCAACCCTTCGCTCTTCTCCGAATACAGCTCTGCAATTGATCCATCCGTGCACAGTGCCAAACGCTCCTTACGCGTTCGATCCCTGAGATAATTGCAATAATTCCCACACACTCGATTTATTCCAAGCCTCTAAACTTCCTGGCTACCGTAACCCTGTGTGTGTGTGCGCACACTTGTGTGCGCGCACCTTGTTTACGTCTTCTGGACCTTTCTGCGGAGGAATCCAGGGCTCCGCCCTGCCACCGCAGAGGGGTATATAAGACGTGGATTCTATCACTCCAGATCTTCTCTTACTTTTCTGTTCCCCTTTACTTGTTCCCTTTGTCTCATTTCTTACTTGTACCCATTCCATTGGGGTTATTAATTCATAATAAATCTATTCCTTAGCACATACCTTGTTCTGTTGTAGTATGGGATGCAACAACTTCGGTTGTCATAATGATAATTGAGGGGAACACTTAAACAATTACCGGTATACGCTTAAACATTTACTGGTATCCAGCGAGTGTCACTGATTTTCGCTTACGCGGTTCAGTGATATTTACGATCCACCGGCTTGAGGATAGCGTTTATTTTGAAAAATGCCAGGTAATTCCATGGAATGTTCAGCCCGTCTCACCGTTAACCGAAGTCTAATTATTCTGGCAGTGCGTTTATTCGCGATTTTCGTGCTGTACACAGGCAAAGCGGAAAGTGCCCAAAACGGTCCGTTCACGGACCGGGAACGGCTCAAATTTAAGAACAGTTCACGGTTCGATTCCCGGTCCGTCAACGGACCGTAATTGAACCGTAAGGAGACTAAAAAATGGGAAAATTTTTTCACCCCCCAGCTGCCCCCTTTTTCTTTCCCAATGCTCCATCGAGCTCCGGTCTTGCTCCAGACCGTCTTCCGGTGATTCTTCGTTGTAGCAATTCTATCTGGCTCAGCCGGGGTTGAACTTGTCCACTGCCTGTCGATTGATTACTGGCCTATCACCTTACCGTTTGGCCGTTGGCGCACGTGAGGAAAATCAATAGACTTCGCATAAATAGCGATCAGCTCGCGCTCGCGCATTTTCTTCTGGTGTTCACGTCTTACACCAACTTTTTCGATTGTATTCTCAGTAGTTTCTGATTCTCCATCTTGCCGTTGGACTTATATGAAAGCGAACGATAACAATTGACAGCTTCGTGTAGTTCAGAACTTATTTCGCATATTTCTCAACATCTACCTATACGTGCTCCATCTACTTGTAATACAGAAATGGTACTTACCATATTTCCTCTATTAGTCTTGCATGCAAGACTAATTTTCGATTGGACCGTAGGGTTGCAAGACTAATAGAGGAAATAAGGTATATGCGTTCTACTTGAATGATACCTTAATTTCTTAAAATACACACGGAACAGAAACGATATCAGGAATGATTCCAGAATGTATTGTTAGTAAAATATTTTATGATATTTCAAAAAATGCTCCTGTTACTCAGCTGAAGAAGACCAGCAGAGAGAGTGAACGTTGCGTATACACAGTATCTACCCAATTGTGGCATTTCATCTTTTTTATTGATATGTTTATAGGATTACATTAATATAACCTCTTTTACACACAATGTCATGCTCAATAGCCTCAGTTAGATCGCATGCGATTACGGGCCGCGTACGGACCAGTTGGACGGATGATAGACAAAATGGTTGCCCAGAGGATTTTTTTTCATGAAAATTGAGTTTTTGAAGTACCTACAATGCTATTTGGTTCATTGTAGCCAGTTGGCTAATTTTTTGCCTGATTCAAGGTTTAGTTTTAAAAAGTGCAGTTTTGCCGACCGGGACGGTTAATTTACGGACCATCTACGGACCGGCTACGGCCAAACTACGGATGATCACCAAAACGGAGGATAATACGAAAAAATTCTTTCATGAAAATAGAGTTTTTGAAGTGCCTACACTCTCCTTTGGCTAATTTGAGCACTTTTTCCGTGCTAGAACCTGAAATTTTCAAAAACAAATATTTGGTGCCCGGGACGGTTCATTTACGGTCCGTCTACGGGCCGGCGACGGACCGTCTACGGACCGGAAACGGCCCAACTACGGCTCAAGAGCCATCTCGGTCGGTAAATGTGGTTTTTGCTCTAAATAATGCATTTAACGACGTAAAAATGCTTGAATTAGCCAACTGGTATCATAGGTATTAAAAAAATTTCGTTTTCTTAAAATCCATTTTTTCCTCTTAATGGCCATTTTTTACATTCCCCGTAGTTTGCCCGTAATTGGTCCGTCCCGCTTTTCATATCCGTAGTTCGCCCGTTAATGGTCCGTTCCCGGTCCAAGATCCGTAAACGGACCGTACCCGCTTTGCCTGTGGTATCTACTCGAGGATTCTTGGATTCAATGGATTGGTGGCATGCATTCGGGAAGTTTCGGAGCACATTTGGATGTGAACAAAGGAGGATTCAACGAGAAGTCAGGTCAGTTTAAGTTAGGGTCGGCAGAAGTTAGAGTTTGTACACCTGACGTACAGGTAAGGGAACCATCTACCTTATAAGTTTGATTCCGCTGTAAGGGTCAATGAGTAAACTCTCTGTCTCCTCAGGAAGTTTCTCTTTCTGGTTTTGGTAACTTCGTCGATGAGTGCTAAAGTTCGCTTTTGTTTAGCACTCTGGGATCATTAACATCTTTTCTCATCTCGTTTTAACCTTATCTCAAATCTTTTTCGATTTAATACCAGTTTTCAGTTAGGAGAGAGTAATATTTCATCATTTCAGCGAACAAATTTTCGCAGCGTTCTAGCGTCATGTCTGGTCAACCTCCGATTCAGGATGTCGAGCTTCAAACCGAACGTGTGTTCACCCATCTTCGTCCAGCTACTCAGTTGTCAAAGCAGCACGTGCTCAGTCTCAAGGATGCAGTTGTGGCAGATCTGCAGATCCTGCGTGAGGAATTGCGTCAGGAGCGAGGGCAATTCTCTTCGTCCACACGATATTTTCAACTGTGCTTGCAGCTCTTTCAAGCTCTTCGATCCGAAGATGGAAGGCTTCAACCGATTCTTCAGGTTTCTGCTTGCAAAGTCGAAGTTGATTCTCCTTGTGTTTGATCAGCACCGGATTCTCGAACGTCGTACGCATCCGCGCAATCAGCTGCTCCAAAGTAACTGCAGCATTCAGCTTTATCTCGTCCTCAGCCACGTTCCTTGCTCTGTCCAAGAGGCAAGTGAGGAAAAATTTGAGTCGCTGATCATCTGTCAGCTTCTCGCTTGCTTCACACTGATCTTTGAAAGATCTGATGAATGACGAAAAGTCTTCCGCCATTGTCCCTTTATAAGGCGTCAACTGAACAGCTGGCCTCAAACGAAGCATCCCAATGATTGGTCTATCCTCATAAGACGATTTCTTAGCGTTCCCCACGGAACCACTTCTCTTTTTATCAACCGCTACTGACAACGGAGCCGCATTAGTATCAGAATCACTGTTTTCCGATACCTGCGAACCCATCATTTCTGATGAGCCTTGATTTGCCTGAGCCACCTGTTGGATTACATTCTCCTCAAATGTAGATCCCGCCCCATCCGACGCGGTGCTCGGCGGTGTCGCTGACGCAACATTAGACCTCTCAAGAATATCTCGATTGGTTTCCAGAACAATTTTACTCTGTGTCTCAGTCACACGAGCGACAACATCTAACTCTCCACCTTCACCAGTATTTAAATTAGCGGAATTGAGTCCGCGAAGAGTGCTCCCGGAAGAGCCCTCCCCTGAGTTTCCATCAACGGCCGAGGCCTCCGGATGCCATACCTGTTTCTCCAGATCCTTGATTCGAGACTTCAATGCATCGACCTTCGCCAACGCCGCTTCGGCCAATTCCTTGATCGAAGCCAAATCCCTCTCCATCCGAGCCTTCTCAGTAGCAGCTTGTAGGTTTATTAAGATAATTGAAGGGCTCGTGGAACAATGTCCAGCACAATCAATGGGGGAAGGATGACAAAAGGGGAAACGGGGCATAAAACCAGATAAACGGAAGTAAGACCTCGAATGAGGGAAATGACACCTTATATAGCAGGCTGCGGTGGAAGGGCGGGGCGAACGGAACGTTCTGGACGGGGATACAAAATAAGAGCGGGCGCGCCGTCGGTCAAATCCGGCGGGGCGCACTTGCATTACGATGACAATTATAATTACAAGTCCAGTACGGCGGCGAACTGTCGTGAGCGAGAGGAAGTTGCTTTCGTGGACCAAACATGTACATCCGTAGATGGAATTCCTGTACAGCGTGTAGACAGCTCTGGCTGGACCTGGAAATAAGAACTGTACCAGTGTTAGAAGTATACGTGAGGGACAGAACCTTACACCTCCCCCCTTACTTTTGGGAATTGTCCTCAATTCTAATTAACTAGGGCGAAAAGGGTTGACGATAAAACTAATACGTCTTTTTCTAACTATAGTTTTAAGTAACTTGAGATAAAGAGGGAAACCCTTTAAGGTGAATGACCCGAACTTTACCTTCTATACCTCAACTCAACCTTTAGGCTTCGGCTTGACAACTTGTGATGGACCTGGCTTGATCTTCGTATCCTTTTCTCTTCTCGGCAAAGGCTTTCTTCTTGCAGTTCCTAGCCATGTGACCAACATTCTTACAGTAGTGACATTGTCCTTTGAATCTTCTGTCCACTTGGATCAGCTTCACTGTTTTTCTTTCATCAGCTTTCGCAATTGGTGGCGGGATGAGCTTCCATGGATGCTCGATTTCAGAGTGAGACGTGGGATGAGTGGGCGGAACGCTCTCCGGAGCTGACGAGATAGGACGTGGATCCTCTTTTCTTTTCTTCTGAGTTTCACTGGGTGAAGTGTGCATCTTCTTCATAGCTTTTGAAAGCTTTCGGATTTGCTTTGACATGATTGATAGAGCAAAGAGAACATCTTCGGCGCCGACTTCTCTTGAAGTATTCTTCTGTAAAACTTTTCTTTTTATTTTATGAACTTTCTTTTTACTATTCTTAGACTTGTGTCCAACACTTTTGCAACATTGACAAACGTCTTGAAAACGTTGATTTTCGGATTTTGGATGCGAACTTTTCGTATTTGGGTTTTCTTCAATAGTATGAACAGCATGTTCGTCTTGATTCAAAGAATCAGAATCAGAATCGGATGATTCAACTCGACATTCAGAGTCTTGATGACAACGTACAGTCAAAAATGATAGGTAAGAAACTTCTTGAATTGGAGAAAGGGTATGGTTCAGGCTTGTGGTACGATGACCGACCTGAACCTCCTTGTTAAACTTACCTGGAACGGACGCTTGCTCCGTTTCGACTTGGAATGAAGATGACGACGAGCTCGTTGACGACGACGATGAGCTTGATGATGGGTCCTCAAAAACATCTTCCAGGACTGGTGACGGCGTGGGTGGAGGGGTTTCCTCTTCGCTGTGGAACTCCATGAATTCCTCGAGTAGCTGTGACAATTATCTGTAACGAGATAATATCTGCACCAGTAAATACACGTATAAATGAATAATACGACAAAAATTGAAACAAATTTTTAGGATTTTATGGGCGAAATTGTAACACTTTTTACAAAAGCCAGCGATTTTAAACAAAAATCTGCGACAGAATAGGTTAAATTTGGAAGATTAGCACCTAAACAACTAAAAATGTTGAAAACTTTCGACAAAAACGAAACATTTTGACGAAAAAAAAAAAAAAAAATTACGAAAAAGACATTTTCGAATTCTAGAAGGGTTCTAGAACTTTCTTCTTGACTGCGTATGTGCCCCTTTCGGTAGAGCGCACTTGATTGCTACAGTAGCCTTTAAAGGTACATGACCGATTTAGCAAATGGGTCTCGACTCGACTTTACTAAAATGAACAATTTTAGCCTGAAATGGTTTTGGAACGAGAAAATAAACGGGTACAATGACCAGATAAGTTGAAAATTACAAAAATTCAAACTTATCGCATGACCTGCTCCAGGAGTCGTCCTCTGACATCACGAATTCCTTCGAATTTGCACTCCATGGACAACTGACGGTGATTTTCTCGGCACAGTGACGTTTTTCGGGATTTTTCAGGTTCGGCGACCTTCTTTGCAAGTAAGTCACGACTTCTTCTTGAACTTGAACGATTCCGATGTGCTCAACGATGGATCTTCTTTCTTCTTTCAGCTTTTCTTCAGCAATTGATGCTTCTTAGCCAGATTCGGGGCCAGAATCGACGGTTTTTCGGTAGAGATGGGTTTCTCTCATGATTGCGGACAGCAATCGACTAGAAATGGGATGATTTGACTCAATAACTCTGAAACAAGAAATTATTGCCGTTTTAACAGAACAAATAGATTTTTAAGTGTTCAAACCTGATTTGAAGACAATTTTCTTCGATTTTTGAGACTTTTTCTCGAATTTTGTGACAATGACAGTCCAAACCAGTAAAGATTAAAACTACGGCAGTTTCAAATCAGTAAAGGTTCACATTAAGACCACGACAGTCTTAAATCAGTAAAGATTAGTCTTTTCCGGTTGAGATAATCGGTTTTTCGACCTGCTTTACGAAAAATTATTGATTTTTCATTCAAACAAACATATTTCCTAATGGTCCAAGACTTTACTAACAGGAAATTGATTTTTGAAACAGATTTAGAAGGAGATAAAACTGGTGCGATGACCGGTAGTGAAAACAGTTCGTTCTAAACGAAAACTGCTCCAGTAAACTTTAAAGGCAACTCACCGGACCTCTGGGTGTCGGTTTTCCTTGAAGTAGGTGATTCGGCTTCGGAATTCACTGCTTTCAAACATGATGACAAAGGAAAACGCCGAACTGCTGCTTTTCCAACGGCTTATGAATCTATCACCAGAAGAACGTCTTGTTCTTGCTTCACTTCACTTGCTGAGTCGATGCCAGCGGCTTAAACTGAAAAATTTAAGGTTTGAAAACCTTACCTTGAGAACGACCGAAAGGAATTGCGTCGTCTCCGAGATGGAATAATTTCTTTTGATAGTCAATTGTGAACTTCGGCCAACGAGACAACAAGTCGTTTCCGAGAATAAACTGAAAACCTTCTTCGCTGAAATTGCTATCGACAAAATTAACTTTTTGGTGGATTCTCCGTTATCCGATCTGCAGATTTATGATGGCTGATCCGGCTATCAGGATCTTCTCTGCTCCGAAACCAACGAAACCATCGTTGTTTGAAGGGCTAAACTCTTTAGTTTCTAATCCATTCAGGATATTTTTAGAAGCTAATGTGATACTAGCTCCAGTATCTACTAGTGCGGTAAATGGCATACCATTGGCTCGAATATTTACTGTTATGAGTAACTTACCGAGAGAAGTGCTAAATGGTACAATGACCGAGCACGACTCTGCTGTAACTGGTTTGATTCGGCTCCTTGGATTTGAACTGCTACAGTCGCTCTCCGATTTGTCTGGGCGACGGGAAATCTTTTCCAACTGCTCCTTGGGTTCTTCAGAAGGCGATTTCGATTCTTGATATGTGAGGACCATGTTCCTCGGCTTATCGACTTTGTGAGGACTCTCCAGGTCCTGCGGCTTACCTTTCAGGCTTTTACGCTTCTTATCAAAAGCCTTTTCTTACAGAATTTGACTGAATGACCTTCGTTTTTACAATAAAAACACGTACCTTGGATTTCTCCAAACTTTGCTTGCTGCTGACGGTTCTCAACACGGATAGCCAGGGCTCTCGGGCTTTCAGACAGTTCTTTGAGTTTTGCGTCTTCGGATGCCTCTCTGAGTAGAGCTGCATCTACCAGCTCGATGGTCTGTGCCAATTCGAATGCTTCCTCTGTTGTCTTCGGGGACGCAATTCGGACTAGACGTTTCAGAGGAGGGCTGAGACCAATTAAAAATGTCTCCAGGGCTAATTTCCTAACCCATTTGGCTGATTCTTCAGTTAAAACTGCGTTTTCGAGTGCTAGAATTCTTTGGTAAAAGTCATCGACAGACTCACCATCTTTCTGCTTGCACTTTCTCAGTTCGTTTTCCTTAAAACGTAACACGGCTGGATTTAGAAGTTTCAGCGAGCTTCTCCCAGAGCTCGTCCAATTTGATATCAGGATTTGAAATAATCAGATCGCCGTCAATTTTCCTTGCACGGCCAGCTAAAAACGTTAGCAAACAACTGACTTTTTTATTTTCTGTGAGGACTTCGGTCGAAGCCCCTAAATGATCCATAAATGATCGCCGGAGTGCGACCAAATCTTCTCTCATGGATCCACTGAATGCAGAAATTGTTACATCGGATTTTATTCCGAGCACTGCCATAACTCTAGGTAATCTAGACATGTTTTGATTTGAATTAACCATTCCGCGAGCGGAATCCAATACAATTTTACCAGGTGTATCGAAATCGTAAGATTTCGAAATAGAACAAGAATCAGTAATCCCCTGAACAGTTTCCAGAGTCGGGCCATGGTACGATGACCTGCCTTCCTCCACTGCCAGGGGTTCACTTACCTTTAAAAACTCCTCCTTCGTATCGCTTTCCACCCTCCGCATCTCGATCTGTTCACGGGCTCGGGTGGAGGCTGCTTGGCTTGTCGCTGTTGACTTCGCTTTCAGAGTTTCCACGGCATGAAGAATGGGTAGATGGGACGATGTTTGCAGAGTACCGGGTGGTGGCGGCTCTTCTTTGTCAGCCATGACAATTGCGCTTTCAACGAGACAGTTGCTTTCTGTAAAAATAACAATAAAATGGCTTTTTCAGGGTGGGAGGGAGGGATAATTAAACGGTTTAAACTTCACGATCAGGTAAAATCCTGGTCTTCGAGGAGATTGCTCTGCCTCCATTGCTGGCTCCATAACGGGGACAAGAAACGACACTTTCCATCCGTTACATGATCATCCTTTAACGCCGAAAAGTAACGGCAAGGACCAAGTAGAATTCCCGGTTTATTATAGGAAAACCGCCAAAAACCAACGGCCAGGCAATGCTTCGAGAATGCGGTAGCTCCCGATGCTGCCAAAGTCTTATTTCTTCCTCGATTGACGTGCCTCTCGAATCTCGATACCTCCTCCAAGTTCGCGCCAAAAAGGCAAGGTAGAATGTCTTCGCGATTAGACAGAGCCACAAGAAATTAAGAGGAGAAAAATTATGCGAAAATCGAGAGAAAAGTGAGCAGACAAAAATCAAAAATAAACGAAAATAAATAGCGACAGGTGGATCGTAATTGCACTGAAACGATTGGCCAAATCAAAGTTCAGTGACACTCGCTGGTACCAGTAAAGGTTTGATGCTCCTCGTTGTGTTTCAGTTTATGTTGGTCGGTGAAAACATAACACGAACGAGATATTTGCTAATTAATAGGTTTATTAAGATAATTGAAGGGCTCGTGGAACAATGTCCAGCACAATCAATGGGGGAAGGATGACAAAAGGGGAAACGGGGCATAAAACCAGATAAACGGAAGTAAGACCTCGAATGAGGGAAATGACACCTTATATAGCAGGCTGCGGTGGAAGGGCGGGGCGAACGGAACGTTCTGGACGGGGATACAAATTAAGAGCGGGCGCGCCGTCGGTCAAATCCGGCGGGGCGCACTTGCATTACGATGACAATTATAATTACAAGTCCAGTACGGCGGCGAACTGTCGTGAGCGAGAGGAAGTTGCTTTCGTGGACCAAACATGTACATCCGTAGATGGAATTCCTGTACAGCGTGTAGACAGCTCTGGCTGGACCTGGAAATAAGAACTGTACCAGTGTTAGAAGTATACGTGAGGGACAGAACCTTACAATATTCTTCGGAGGAACTGGAGAAGCCTCCACCACCGGTGCCGAGTACAAATCCAGAAGCCACTACCAAAAAGGTGAATAGCAGAAGAACATGTAAAAGCCTCATTGAGAAGGAACTTTTGAAGATTTGGCGGAGATGGAAGCATGTTTTATAGCGTTTCGTTGATTATAGATTATGAGCGGGGTGTTTTTGCAACTCTACCACGTATTTTTCATTGCGAGCGCGGCGTTTTTTTATGTCGCAATTTTAGAGATCATTGAACGAAAGTATATATTGCAGGCGCAGAGATGTTTCCACATTTTTCCTCTATTGTTTATAATCATCCGAGTTTAAGCAAAAGTTCAGTATCAATACCTTCTCCTAGTTAATAAACGATTGCGAGCGGCGTTTTCTTTCGTCAACTATCAAAGTTTTTTTGCATTCTTCTTATTCTCTGGCTGAGTAAGCTATATTTCAGCATGTTAGGCTATTCTGAGCACGTGGTGCCAGGCTGTTCCATTAGGGTTTGATCTACAAAAAATCCGGGAACGCTTTGCCCAAAAAAGTGTGACTTCAGCACGTTCTTTACCGTGCGAAATCAGCTAAGAACTCTGCCTCTCTTCACCCGCGGTTAATGTAGATCTACGTAGATCAGACGCCACGTGCCCGCGTAGGCCTTCCACAAGGGCGCTACTCTCGCCAAACAGCACCGCCCTTCTCTGTTGTACACAGCTATAGTGGCGCGAGGTCCCGCGTAGCGTCGGCCGCAGTTCACAGAGTGTGTTAGTGCGGGCGTGGTGTACCTTCTCCTTGCCTCGCCTTCGTGGAAGGCCGTATTCTGAGCTATAGCGTCGGCCAAATAAATATGCGTTTTTTGGAAAAATTAAAGAAAAATCGTCAAAATTGGACTCGCGAGATGTCGGGCACTGTATTTATTGATGTCATTGATATGAAATTTTAAAACATGTTTTGTCGCGTGGAAAAAATTATGAGCAACAGTTTGTTAAATGAGCTTTTCTTGCAGAAAGCTTTAGTTTCAGAGTTATACTCATTTGAACATTTTTGAAAAACCACCAAACGCACTGTACAAAACTGCAAATGTTTCAACAAACTGGCAACAAATCTTTCATTCAGTTAAACAAATTATCTAGTAACTTCAATTTTCGAGATAATGACATTTCCGGAGAAAACGACGTATTGATAGTTTCTCGATGGATTGGGAGTTCGATGATTGTAGTTTGTGAAGAAAACCTGATTGACATAAATCTCAATATGCGTTGGCTGATTGATCATAGTCACATTGAAATTAGCACCAGCTGGAAATGGGTTTCCACCATATGTGTCACCGAGGAGGAACTTTCCATTCAAATGACGGGTTCTGACAACCTGTAAAATAACGAAAAATGAGATATACATAGGATGCAAGGACTGTTTTTTAAGCAACATGGCCTAAACATGAGGGTCTAAACTCACACGTCTTAAATCAGGCTGTGACGCGAAATGAAACAGCCACTCCTTTTCTCGGTCCAGGTTAATCGACCATCTACCTCGTCCAGGAACACCATAAAATCGGAGGACCTTGCCTGTAGCCCAATATCCTCCAGGAATCGGATAACGCACACCGGGCCCAAATGGCCCATGAAGAGTTTCCATGTTTTCTACTGGCTTAGGTGTTGGCCTGGGTGGCCTTGGGGGCCTTGGGGGTCTTGGAGGCCTATGCCGCCCACCACCACGTCGCCCACTGTAATCATCGGAGGAATCAGAGTAGGATCCTGAGCCATAATATCCACCACCGGTGTCGAGTACAAATCCAAAAAGCACTTCCAAAAATGTGAATAGCAGAAGAACATGTAAAAGCCTCATTGGAAAGGAACTTTTAAAGATTTGGCGGAGATGGAAGCATGTTTTATAGCGCTTTTTGCACCTCTACCACGTATTTTTCATTGCGCGCGGCAATTTTTAATGCATCTCTGTTCAATTTTCAATTTTTGTGGGTAGAATTCTAGAGATCAATGAACAAAACATTTTATTTTTTGCCGTATAATTCTCCAACTTGAATGCAAAAGTTTCGTATTAAACTCATCAAAAACCTGCTAAAGTTTATATTTCGTGATAATGTTTTTTTTTGTGGAATTTGATAGAATTTGATAGTTCCTCGATATAACCGTCAATACAAGAAATTGCTACGACTCGGATAAGCCCATTTATTATATTTGTCGGGTATTATGTCGTTCTAGTTACACTCGTACAGTGTATATTCGCTTTTGCTTTCACGGTAATTTGCTTGAGTTGTTCAAACAATTATAAGTCAAATACGATAACCACACTCTTGATAATGTCCTAACTTTGTTATGAAATAAATTTCAGCAGCTGACATCCGACGGGGCTCAGAGTCTGATCCAAAAAAATATTGCTCACATTATAAGAACTTTTGTCAAATCTGACTTTGGTTATGAATGTTTCATATTCTGTGTAATGTTTCCTAGTAAACTTGTGACAGAACAATAAATTGCAAGATGTAGAAGAATCTGTAAAAATTATTTTCCTATTGAACTTTGTTTCGTGAAAACACCTAGTTCCAAAGTCGTGGGTCACTTAGCCAGTTTAGTCAAAATACAGTCCCGTCGGAGCTGCTGTAACTTTTTTCGTAACAAAGTTATGTGACATCTTCCATATCAGACCTTGAAAAATAATTTCAAATTTCTACCAAATGCAACAGAATTCTTTATTAAAGTTATCGTGAAAACTCCACTTTCGAGATAGAAACGAATTGGAAATCGATAGATAGTCTCTGGATGGATTGGAAACTCGATGATTGAAATTTACAAAGAATGCACCATTGACATGAATCTCGATATGCGTTGGCTGATTGACCATAGTAACATTAAAGGCGGCATTAGCTCGAAATGGGTTTCCACCATATGTTTCACCGACTTGCCACTTTCCATTCAAATGTCGGGTTCTGGCTACCTAAAAAACTATTGATGAAGAGGGGCCGAAGCCTGAGAGGCGTCTAGCCTACAAAAGCAAAACTCACAAGTCCCTTGCTAGGCTCTACCGCAAAGTGAAACACCCAAACTTTTGATTTTGCCAGGTTGATGGTCCATCTTCCACTTCCAGGTATACCATAAATACGCATGATCTTCCCAGTATCCCAATATCCTCCAGGAATTGGTAGAGTGGTTGTAAACGGCCCATTGATCGTTATCCAGTCGTCTCGTGGCTTAGGTGTTGTTACAGGTTTTGAAGGCCGTGGAGGTCTTGGAGGCCTATGCCGCCCACCACCACGTCGGCCACTGTAATCATCGGAGGAATCAGAGGAGGATCCAAAGCCATGGGATCTTCCACCGTTGTCAAATAAAATTCCAGAAACCACTACCAAAAAGGTGAATAGCAGAAGAACATGTAAAAGCCTCATTGAGACGGAACTTTTGAAAATTCGGCAGAGTGAAGCATGCTTTATAACGATCGTTTACCTTTACCACGTATTTTTGATTGCGATCGGCGTTTTTCAATATTGCTCTCTTTAACTGCCAGCGTTTTTTGGATCGACGCCAGAGATCAATTAACAAGATGAACAAGCCTTATAATTTTCCAACTTCAAGCAAAAGTTTCGTATTGAACTTATCGAGACCTTCTTCTAGTTAAAACGCAGCAAATTGTTTATTCAGTATACAAGTAATTTAGTAATCTTATATTTCGTGATAATGGCCTATTTATTATATTAGTCGGATATTATGCCATTCTTGTGACATTAGTACAGTACCGGCAAATATTCTACTTGTTTTCGCTTTTCAGATGATTTGATGGAGTTGTTGTTTAATAAGAAAACAATCTCTACCCCAAACACCAAAAAACGGTGAAATAACATAGAGATAAGTTTGAGGGCCTTAAATCTGAAGCTTGATAGCATTAATTCCAAATCAGACCTTGAAAAAATTCCGAATCTCTATCAAATGCAACAAAATTCTTCATTCAAATTATCGTGAAAACTCAACTTTGCTGATATTAACGAACTGGAAATCGAGACCTTGATAATCTCTTGATGGATTAGGAGTTCGATGATTGAAGTTTACGAAGAATACACCATTGACATGAATCTCAATATGCGATGGCTGGTTGATCAAAGTCACATTGAAGGGAGTACTAACTGGAAATGGGTTTCCACCCCATTTCTCTTCGACTTGCCACGCTCCATTTAAAAATCGGTTTCTGACAACCTGTAAAGTAATGGAAAATAAATATTTAAAAAGAGGAGGCAAAGCCTGATAGTGAGTTCCAAACTCAACATCCTACAGAAGCCAAACTCACAAGTCCCTTAGAAGGTTCTGACGAAAGATGAAAGAGCCTCACGCCTGCTTGGACCAGGTTAATAGTCCATCTTCCTGTTCCAGGAACACCATGAATTCGGATGATTTTCCCAGTATCCCAATATCCTCCAGGAATAGGTAGAGTGGTTGTAAACGGTCCATTGAACGTTATCCAGTCTTCTCTCGGCTTAGATGTTGTTACGGGCTTTGAAGGTCGGCCACCGTGATCTTCGGAGGACTCACTATCAGAGGAGGATCCAAAGCCATGGGATCTTCCACCGTTGTCAAGTAGAATTCCAGAAATTACCGCCAAAAAGGTGAATAGTAGAAGAACGTGTAAAAGTCTCATGGAGAGAAGCTTTTGAAGATTCAGCGGAGAGAAGCATATTTTATAACGCGGTTTGTACCTCTACCATGTATTTATGATTGCAAGCGGCGTTTTATTATGTTTCTCTCTTCAACTGTTTCCTGAGATCAATGAACATAACATATTATACATATTATATTATGCCATATTATGCCGTTCTTGTTGTATTATTATAACACCAATAAATTTTAGGGCCGAAATTTAAAGCCCTAAACCCTAAAGCTTAATAGTTCGAAGTTTCAAACTATATCAAATGCAACAAAATTCTTTATTCAACTTATCGTGAAAACTCCACTTTCGAGATATCAACAAATTGGAAATCGATACCCTGATAGTCTCTGGATGGATTTGGAACTCGATGGTTGAAATTTACGAAGAATGCACCATTGACATGAATCTCGATATGCGTTGGCTGATTGACCATAGTAACATTAAAGTAGGTATTAGCTCGGAATGGGTTTCCTCCATATGTCTCTCCGACTTCCCACGCTCCATTCGTATGTCGGGTTCTGGCTACCTAAAAAACTATTAATGAAGAGGGACCAAAGCCTGAGGGGTCTAGCCTACAAAAGCCAAACTCACAAGCCCCTTGGTAGGTTCTGACGCGAAATGAAACACCCAAACTTTTGACTTGGCCAGGTTGATGGTCCATCTTCCTGCTCCAGGTGTACCATAAATTCGCATGATCTTCCCAGTATCCCAATATCCTCCAGGAATTGGTAGAGTGGTTGTAAATGGTCCATTGATCGTTATCCAGTCTTCTCTAGGCTTAGGTGTTGGTGCAGGAGGCCTTGGAGGCCTATTCCGCCGTCCTCCACCACGTCGTCCACTGTAATCATCGGAGGAATTGTCGTCAAACCTAGGCCTTTTCCCACCACGTGGCCTATGACGATGCTCTTCAGAGGAACTGGAGGAGGTTGAATCATAGTGGACAATAGATATTTTCTTAACTTTTTTACGGTCATTGTCAGAAAAATATCCAGAAACTAGCACCAGCAAGGTAAGGAGTAGAAGAACAAGCCTCATTGAAAAGGAATTTTTGAAGATTCAGCGGTGTGAAGCATGTTTTATAGCTTGTCGACTTTAGTCTCAAAGTTTATGTGTGACTTTTAACATCTATATCAGCGAGGTTTTATTATACGTCAACACTCGACTATTCTATAGGGCACACTGTTTTAGACCATTTATATACGGTAACTATTGAATTTTGAGTTGACTAAGTACTAAAAAATTACAGCTCAGAAGAGTTTTGGTCATGTTCAATTGGTCTTAAATAGGCCGAAAATAGCCTTAAATGGCTTGAAGTTCATAGTTTGTAGCCCTCACAAAGAATCATTTATTTCATTAATCAAGTTCAAGTACTAGAATGCCGTCATCGATTTGATTCCAGGTGCCATTGGAAGGCCGACAGGCTGGGATCGGAGTGGACCTTCTGAAAAAAAATCCGCTTGTAGTTTGTAGTCTCCTACAAAACTTACGATCCTGAGCAGGAGTCTGAGCAGCGGCTGGTGCCACATCTTTGCCGCTTTTGGCGGTTTTGGTTCTGAAATTTTTGGGGAAATTTGATTTTCTGTAAGATTTTTGGTGAACTCACTGAGCCGTTTGATCCGGCTGCTCACTACGTTCCTGAAAATAAAAATTGGATGCAGATATGTTTTTTAAGCTTGGGCTTAGGCTTGAACATAGGCTTATGCTTAGGCTTGAGCGTAGGCTTTGGCTGAGGCTTTGGCTTAGGTTTAGGCTTAGGTATAGGCTTAGGTACAGGCTTAGGCTTAGGCTTAAGCGTAGACTTTGGCTGAAGCTTAAGCTTAGGCCAAGGCTTAGGCCAAGGCTTAGGCCAAGGCTTAGGCCACGGCTTAGGCCAAGGCTTAGGCCAAGTCCTAGGCTTAGGCTTATGCTTAGGCGAAGGCTTGGACTAAGGCTTAGGCCAAGGCTTAGGCATAGTCTTAGGCCAAGGCTTAGGCCAAGTCCTAGGCTTAGGCTTATGCTTAGGCAAAGGCTTGGACTAAGGCTTAGGCCAAGGCTTAGGCATAGTCTTAGGGTTAGGCTTAGGCCAAGTCCTAAGCTTAGGCGTAGGCTTAGGCAAATGTTTTGACTTAGGCCTAAGGTTAGGATTAGGCATAGGCATAGGCTTAGGCTTAAGGTTCTAAGCCCAATAACTCACCGCTGATCTCTGCGTAGACTTGACATCCGGATCCATTGCCGCCACCACCTCGGGCTTCTTCTTCTCCGCCGACTTCTTCGATTTGCTCGACTTCTTCTTCTTCTTCGAGACCTTCTGCGAAGAATCCGCCGATTTCTTCTTCTTCTTGGCTGGCTCCTTGCTCTTCTTCTTCTTGCTCTTTTTCTGATTGTCCATCGCTGTCCGCGTACTGTCCGCCATCACATCAGATACCTGCGCCTGAAAAGTGTGTACGGTTACAGATGGAGACTACAAACTACAAAACCGGTAACCTCTCTCATCGACATCGTCATTGGTCGCACCGGACACTGGCTCATAGGAGGCGTCTTCTTGCAAAAGCACATGACGAGGATTCCACTCTGAAAGTAGTTTGTAGTAATTGTAGTTTTTGTAGTGGCTTACCGTTGTCATTATGAATATGTTGTAGATAAATAGTGAATCGATACACTCCGCCATCAGTTGATTCGTTTAATAAGCCGGTAGTGTTATTGGGAAATGATTACAATTGATTATCGATTTAATTTTTTGATTATCGATTTATTTGGAAAATTTGAAGTAAACAACAAAAAAATAGACACGTGGTAGTTCACGGAATATATATATATTTTTTAAATTAATGTGTGTATTTAATTTTAATTTTTAATGTTTAGTAATATATGAATTTTGACGTTTCGCACTATTAGGTTGAGCAAAAAGTCTTTGCAAAATTTTGATTTTTTTTTGGAAGTAGTATTTTTTCAAAGCGAACAAGATTCAATGGGTAATATATTTAACATTAATGCCTATGACTTCTTGCCAACACAACGGAAGTTGAACAGTACCCTCCGCCTAGAACTCCTGCGATTAGGAGGCAAAGAATTCGTCCAACCCCGTTTCGACGACCTTGATATCATGAAACTTCTGCCCGGTAAGGTGATTCTGGAGAAAGCGGAACAGATGGTAGTCAGTAGGAGCCAAGCCCGGTGAATACGATGGGTAAGACAAAATTTGGATTCCGAGTGTCTGGAGCTTCTGGCGGGTCTTCAAAGTTGCATGCGGTCTTGCGTTGTCGTGGAGCAGCAACAACTTTGATCCTCTAGGGCGATGTAATCGATGAGCATGGTCCACCTTTTCCAATTAAATGCAGTATAGGCCAGCGTTGATTGTAGCAAAGTCTGGAAGAAGCTCTCTGGAAATGACACCCTTACTGTCCCGCCCAATTGAGAGAAGCACTTTTTTCCGTGAAGTTCTCATTTGAGGTCAGGTGTCGCGGTTTCCTCGACCGGGACCCACTCTTTTTTCCTGGTATGGCTAACATACAATACCCATTTATCATTTCCAGTAATGATATCCTTAACCCAGTCCGTTGTTCGTTTCCTAGTGAGCAGCGAAAGAGAGAGGTCACAAAACAATTTTTATGAGAATCGGACAATTTGTGAGGAACGAGTTGACCGAACTTTTCTATCTTTCCGGTTTGGTGGAGATGGTTGATGATGATTCTTTGGGGATGCTTGAGAGTTGCAGAAAGTTCGCGTGACGTTGCTCTTGAATCATCTTCCAGGGCTCTCGAAATATCCTCATCGATATCCGAACGAGAGCTATCTTATCTTGGTTTATCATCGAGATCGTAGTTCTTTTTCGTGAGCTTTTCGAACCAAAACTTCATGGTATTGTAGGTGACAGAGTTCTTGTCTAACACTGCACACATGTTACGACGAGCTTCGTTGCACTTGTAGCCTTAGGGGAACTCATACAGAAAAACCCCTCAGAGGACGTGACGTTCGGCGAGCAAATTCTCGGTCATTTTGAACAGCACCCAAAAGTTTTTTTCAAATGTATTAAACATGCACATTACGTACTATGCAAATCAAAAAACAGAATCAGAAAAAAATGAATTAACGCTGAGAAATGAAGAAAAGTACAAATTTTGCAAAGACTTTTTGCTCAACCTAATAAAAATTAATGTGATTTTGCAATTCTTACATTTAAGAAAAGTATCTAGCTAGTAATGCGACGCAATGATTTTAATAGCTGGGTACCTAGGCTTAATTTTTTAACTCTAGCTATTTTATGTAGTTTTATGATTTTCCCTCTCAGTTCCCTTAACAAACTCCTCACATGCTTATTTCTAAATTTCTTATCATCCCATTTCTCATCGCCTTACTTCCTTCTCTCCGTCTCTCATATTAATTCTACAAACACCACTGGTATAAAGTTTCAGTAACTTTTCTGATAAGACATTACATTTCTTCAACTCACTTCAACACTCCTCTACTATTCATTTCCTCTAATAATCCCAATTTCAGACAGAAACAGTTGCACACAACCAATCCACAAAATAAATATAAAACTAACATCAAAATATTAATTTAAATTTCACAGATATTCTAGGAGAATATTGTCGTTGAGTTACGAGTTTGTATTTCAGACATCCCTCAATGTTTACCGAATGACCCGAAAACTATATTATTTGCTTATTCGAATGATCTGAGTGCCAGTGTAGTGGAAGGCACGTTTAATAACCTGAAGGGCTCCCTTCTGATGGCTATCTTCAAAACGTTCGCAAATGTTCGAATGGATACCCAACAAGCGGATGGAATTATATATCACCATAGCCTCCAGTAAATGCTTACATAAGTTTAATTGAATTGATACCAATCCTAATTCAGAGAGTTCAATACATCAGTGTATGCCCATCTTCCTAATCCTTCCCTTAGTTATGACAGCAGTTCAGTTGGAAGTAGCTCGTTGAAAAATGTTGAGGTATGTACGGCTTCCTGGAGTGTTCATAATTATTAGAGCGCGCTCGCGCGGGACCTCACGAACTCCAGAATTCGCGGGAATTCGTTTCACGGGGACAGCAGTTTTTGGCTATTTTTGGCGTCTATGGAAATTATTTTCAATTTTTTGATTTATAATATTGTTGAGAAGCATCATACAAATCGAACATTTGTAAAATTATGAAATTTGGCCCAAAACGGAAGATTTAACACAAAGGATTCATTACAGTCTTTTAAAAATGTATCAGGATCGTCAGTTTTTTGATTTATGTGCCGTAAAATATGTCATTTTGTAGAGAAAAGTCTGTTACACAAAAATCCATGTTTGAAATTCTGATTATTTAATTTATAATGTAAAAATATTCAAAAAATCAACAATTTTAGGTTCAAATCTTATTTTTACGATTTTTCAGTATTTAATAAAAACAATTTTAAATTTTCAAACAAGGAGTTTTGTGTAACAGACTTTTCTCTACAAAATGACATATTTTACGGCACATAAATCGAAAAACTGACGATCCTGATACATTTTTACAAGACTGTGGTGAATCCTTTGCTTCCGTTCTGAGCCAAATTTCATAATTTTACAAATTTTCAATTCGGATGATGCTTCTCAACAATATTATAAATCAAAAAATTGAAAATAATTTCCATAGAAGCCAAAAATAGCCAAAAACTGCTGTCCCCGCGAAACGAATTCCCGCGAATTCTGGAGTTCGTGAGGTCCTGCGCGAGCGCGCTCTAATAATTATGAACGCTTGAGGAGAGCGTGGTATGTAGTATATGCCTATAAAATGGACAAAGTGCTGAAGTGAACAGAAATTCAAAACCCATTTTCAGGATTTTTACGACAGTATCCAACTTCCTCTATGCGGATCCATTGTTGTGATTCTCTCAAAACGAAACCCAAATGAAAATGATATTTCCAAACTAGTAGCTAAAATTCGATCGCATCATGGAATAGTTCATGTAATTGCATCAAATACTCCATCAGGTGGATCTCAACCACTTACGCTCTATGACCTCTCATCTAGAACAAATGGATTAACCGATTTTCGAAACGATGACCAACTTGCCCTTGTGAGCTTATTGGGATTATATATTATATACATACAACTTAAAATTAATTTCAGTCTCGACTTCCTACTGTTGGGATATACTGGCCTTTACCCCTCTACGCGGAAAATTCGATAGTCTCCGGCAATGGCTTCACTGTACTGCCTCCGCTAATCCAAACAAAACCAAGCTGGGTCAACTTTGGAGTTGCTGTGCAGAATCATGGTATATTTACTATTTTTATTTTTTTATGCATCAACCTTCCAAATTGAGGCCCTACTGATACATTCCAATCATTTTATCTCTCTTGGTACAATGCTTCATCATCTACTAATGGAAATTTTCATGGATATAACCCTGATTCTGAGGTGACATTTCTTACAAGCATTGATACTAAACCGTTTATACCTGTGGGCTCAAAAAATTAACAAAACTTTTGTTGGTTAACATTTTGTTGAAAACCGAAACCATTAGCTTTTTCAGAAAAATGGCACAATTCGAACAAGTATCTCTGAAATTTATGCTGCTATCTACAACATGACACTTGACTATTCATACTCGGACAATTCGCCAATCAAAATTCAGATCAGACTATACACTTGGATGTAAGAGAATGCTAGTGCTAGTTTATCTGAAAAATAACTTCTTTCAGATATACTGACTATTGGCTACCATATGCTGACTAATTGCCAAATTTTGCAATTAATTTGGATAAATATATGAACATTCAAAACTTTTCGATCTTACAACCAAATGTCTTACTTTTTTTCGTACATTGTCAAAAATCAAACACCATTGAGAATTCGACGAATATTCGCCGAATTTGCCGTTTGCTGTTCAGCGGTCAATCGGCGCAAAAGTACAGTTGTAGTATTTTAGGTTCGAGAAGTACATAAAATTAACTACCGAATAACACTGAAGTTGTTTTAAAATTTTAAACCCTCTGCGCATAACTCCCAAGTAAGAGAAAAGTTTGATCGCAAAAAAAAACAAAAGCAAACGCGCCCCATTAAATTCGCCAAAATCGCCAAACGAATAATATATATTATATTCTTTACAAATATACATAACAAAAGAAAAACCTGAACATCCGTTAAATTTAGCATTTTTGTCAGAAAAATCGACGGGACTCATTTAAAATTTAACTGGCAAAATGCTCGGCCACGAGGATTGCTCACATTTTAATACTTTTTGTATTGTGTTTTTTCGTAAATATTTTATATAATACAATCCCTTCCCATTCTTATTAGGTTTTCTTAGTCCTCCGACCACTGCGTACAAACAAATATTGTTGTTTTCATGGATATCCAGGATGGCCCTCCTTTGAGCTATAACATTTTTATCGCTTATTTCTGATAATTCGATAGTCTCAAGATTTGCGTTTCAGAAAAATGGCACAATTCGAGCAGGTTCTGATAATCTCGATGCTGCAATCTACAACATGACATTCGAATACTCATTCTCGACTAATACGCTAATACGTGGTGATGTAAGATACCTTTAGAGATAGTTTATCTAAAAAATAACTTTTTTCCAGCGATATTGACAACTGGACACCATATGCTGACTAAATCATGTCTCTACTTATTCAACCAATCCAAATAAATATATGAACATGAAGCATTTTTTTCAAAATTTCTTATCAGTTCCGAAATACTTATAACATTTTTATCGCCTTACTTCCTTCTCTCCGTCTCTTGTATTACCACCACAAGCATCAAATTGGTATAAAGTCTTAGTACTTATTTGATAAGACATTATATTTCTTCAAACTGCGTCAGTACTCCTCTATTATTCATTTCCCTTTCAGTCCCATTTTCAGACAGAATCAGTTGCACACAACCAGTTATAAAATTAAATATGAAACTAGTATTAAAATATGAATTTAAATTTTACAGATATTCTAAAAGAACCATGTGTTTAAGTTACAAATTGTATTTCAGAAACCCCTCAATGTTTCCCACATGACCTGAAAACTATATTATTTGCTTATTCAAACGATCTGAATGCTATTGTAGTGAAAGACACGTTTTATAAACTGAAGAATTTCCTTAATTCTACTATTTTTGCAAATGTTCGACTGGATACCCAGCAAGAGGAAGAAATCAATTACCACAATAGCATAAAGTAAGTATTCATACAAGTAAAATTCAATTTCTATCAAGTTTTATTCAGAGAGTTCAATACATCAGTGTATGCCCACCTTCCTGATCCTTCCCTGAGCTATGGCAGCAGTTCAGTTGGAAGTAACTCTTTGAAAATTTTTGAGGTGTGTGATAGATGCTTATAAAATGGACAAAGTGCTGAAGTTAACAGAGATTCAAATTAAGACAGCTGGTAGAAAAATAATTTAATTTTCAGAAATTCTACGACAAATATCCATTAACTGTTTGCGGCTCTATTGTCCTGATTCTCTCAAAGCGAAATCCAAATGAGGATAACATTACCAATCTAGTAGCCAAAATTCGATCGCATCATGGAATGGTTTTTGTAATTTCATCAAATAATCCATCAGGTGGATCCCAACCACTTTCCCTCTATGACCTCTCATCTAAAACAAATGGACTAACCGATTTTCGAAATGATGATCAATTCTACAATGTAAGATTTCAGGTGTCGTTCCCCCACTTATAATTGATTTCAGTCTCAACTTACTAACTTTGAGATACTTAGGCCTGTAGTCCTATACGCAGTAAACCCAGTTGTGTTCGGCAATGGTGCAACCGTACTGCCCCCACTATTCCAAACTGAAAGCTACTCCTATTTTGCAGTTGCTTTACAGAGTCATGGTATACATTTTTTTAAATTTTTTTAATGCATGAACCTTACAAATTTAGGCCCTATTGATACATTCCAATCATTTAACCTCTCTTGGTACAATGCTTCATCATCTACTAATGGTAGTTTTAGTCGGAATAACTCCCCTTCTGAGGTAACACTTCTTACAAGTATTAATACTAAACCATTTATATCTAATAATTATGATAGTTCGTAAAATTTACTATTTCTACCCGTTGGTATGCAAAAAATTCAAGAGCGTGAAAAAATTGAAAAAAACTTGTATGAATGAAACATACATACGATATATCTTTTTTTAGTTGAAACTTTGTTGTAAACCGAAACCATTAGCTACTTCAGGGCAATAGCACAATTCGAATAGGTGGCGCTACCCTCGATCCTGCTGTTTACAACATGAATTTGGAGTACTCATACTCGGACAATACGCCAATCAAACTGCAGATTACAGTTCCATGTAAGATAATTTTGTGGTACTCGGCATTTGCCTCTAGCTTGTTGCCCATGTTTGGATCAAAAAATATTAACCCGGATAAGAAGTTGGCTAAACTTGGGCGAGAGTAGGGCAAAACTTTAGGCTGCATCAAAGTTAAACTCAAGTTTAACCAAATTCTTGCCAATTTTTGGCCAAAACTTCTAATATTTCGTTTCAAACTTGGCAAGAGTTGGGTGAAACTTAGGTTTAATTGAACTCCAAATTTTGCCAAAATCTTGCCCAAGTCTCGCCCAAATTTTGCCAATTTCTGCTTCAAATTAATATTTTTTGGGCAAGAAGCTGAAGCCAAATGCCTAGTAGTTTATCAGAAAAACAACTTCTTTCAGGGATACTGACTATTGGACACCATATGCAGACTAAATGCCAATTTTTGCAATTCATTTGAATAAATATATGAACATTCCGAACCTCTTGATCTGTTAACCTTTTTAAAAACACATTTTTACACAAATTTTTATTTTCGTACTTTTTGAACGGTTGTCTTACTTTTTTCATACAATCTCAAAAATCAAGCACCATAGACCAATAGTTTTTTCAAAACAGCGCTCCAGATGAAACTTACTATTTTGAGAATAGATTGTATGGCACATGTGTAAATACTGAACTCAAACACACCCACGGAAATTGGTCTAACACCCTATATTAGTGTAGAAACTAAGAAGGTATTAAGCATTTTTCTTAATCCAAAATTTCTTATCAAACCGATAAACTTAAATTTTTCATTGTCTTTCCACACTCTCCTCGTGTCTAGCATTATTTGAACTATTTAACACCCACTCGTATAAAGGCAGTACATTTCTCCAACTAGCTTCAGTACTCCTCTATTATTCATTCCCCATATAATTCTAATTTCAGATAATTTCATACAATTTCAGAAATACCAAGCACACAACCAATCCTAAAATTAAAAATGATTTTACAAATATTCTAGGAGAATCGTGGGCTTAAGTTAAATTTTTGTATTTCAGCAACTCTTGAATGTTTACCAAGTGACCCAAAAACATTCTTGTTCGCCTATTCAAATGATTTGGAGCCCAATGTAGTTGAACTAACATTTGATGTCGTGAAAATTTACATAGAGGATGATAACTACAACACGTTTGCACGCGTTCGATTTGATACCCGCCAAGAGGAAGAAATCAATTACTATTATAGCCTCAAGTAAGTTTTTGTACAAGTAAAGTTTAATTGGTATCAAGTTAGAGAGTTAAATACATCGATTCTTGCCCACCTTCCCGATCCTTCCCTTGGATTCAGAAGCAGTTCAAATGGAAGTGACTCGTTGAAAATTGTTGAGGTTTTGTGATATAGATCAGAACCTAACATTAAAAATATAAAAAAGTTCAGAAATTTTACAATAGCACTCAATTTTCCACTTGCGGATCCATTGTTCTAATACTATCAAAGCGAAACCCAAACGAGGTTGAAATTACCAATCTAGTTGCCAAAATTCGATCCCATCATGGAATAGTTCATGTAATTTCTTCAAATACTCCATCAGGCGGATCCCAACCACTTACTCTCTATGACCTCTCATCTAAAACAAATGGGCTAGCCGATTTCCGGAATGATGATGAATTTGACGAGGTGACACTTTTTGTAATGGATTCTTTCCTAATTTTTTTTCAGTCTGTCATACCATTTGCTGGGCTGAACTATCCCATAGTTAATTACGCGGTGAATCCATTAGTATCCGGCAATGGCTCCACTGTACTGCCTCCACTATACCAAGCTCATCCCAGCCAAGCCAAGTTCACAGTTACTGTACAGAATCATGGTATACAATCTTAATACGACAACGCAAAATTCTGCAAATGCGTATTGCACAACATATTTGACGCACAAAATATCTCATAGCAAAAACTACAGTAATTTTTTTAATGACTAATGTAGTTTTTGTGTCGACTTACGGGGCTCGAATTTTGAAGTGAACTTCTCTTCGAATAGTGGTAACGGTATTCCATTTTTTTTGTTTCTTCGTATTATTTCCTCATATTTTTTGCCTAATTTTAATACTCTATCCATTATTAAATTATTTCAATTCTATTCGAAAATCAAGCCCGTAAATCGAAAAAAGCGCTACAGTAGACATTTTGATTAATTATTGCTGTTTTCGCTACAAGATATTTTGCGCGTCAAATATGTTGTGCAATACGCATTCTCAGAGATTTTGTGTTCCTGTAATATATAAAAACTTTATAAATCTACATTAAGGTCCCATTGATACATTTCAATCATTTGAGCTTTTTTGGTACAACGCTTCATCGTCTACCAATGGTGGTCACGGTCTAGTTAATCTGGTACAGTTTGTTTAAATATATGCTGTTTTGTTGGCCTTCCGACAGTTGCGTAGAATAATTTTTTAAACATCTTTTCAGCGAAATGGCACGATTGAATATGATTGGTTGACTCTCGATGCTGCTATCTACAACATGACACTTGAATACTCATACTCGACTAATACCCCATTCAAAATGCAGATTAGACAATACGTGATGAGGTAAGATACAATTTGAGATAGTTCATCTAAAAAATAATATTTTTCAGGGATATTGACCAATGGACACCATATGCTGACTGAATATCAACTTTCGCTATTCGACAAACTTTAATAAATAAATATATGAACATGAATCATAAATTTTTTCAAATTTCTTATCAGTTCCGAAATACTCAAAACATTTTCATCGCCTGACTTCCTTTTTTCCGTCTCTTGTATTACCACCACAAGCATCACATTGGTATAAAGTCTTAGTACTTATTTGATAAGACATTATATTTCTTCCCATTGCGTCAGTACTCCTCTATTATTCATTCCCCTTACAGTCCCATTTTCAGACAGAATCAGTTGCACTCAACCAGTTCTAAAATTAAATATGAAACTAAAATTTAAATTTAAAATAATTTCAGAGATATTTCAGGAAAACTTTAGGTTTATATTTTTTAAGTTATATATTTCAGAAACCCTTGAGTGCCTACCAGCTGACCCGAAGACAATTTTATTCGCTTATTCAAATGATTTGGAGGCCAGTGTTGTTTCACAATCTGCCAGAGCTCTGTTTGTAGGCTTGGGCTTTAGTGTAAAAAAATTTGCAAACGTTCGATTTGACACTAGCCAATCTGCAGAAATATACTACAGTGATAACTTCAAGTAAGTGTTTATACATGTGCAAGAATATATTTATCCGACATTTTTAGACAGTTCAACACATCAGTGAATGCCAACCTTCCCGATCCATCTCTTGGATTTAAAAGCAGTTCAATTGGTAGTGACTCGTTGAAAATTGTTGAGGTAAACATCCGAGGCTCTAGAGAGAAGGTTCCGGCGAAGGCGATGTTTCAGCGCTTCTGTCGATGCTTCTGCTTTTACATATCAAAATAATCTCATTTTTAGAATTTTTACGACATCTCACCATTCTCTCTTTGCGGCTCTATTGTTGTAATTCTCTCAAAGCGAAATCCAAATGAAAATGACATTACCAATCTAGTGACTAAAGTTCGATCGCATCATGGAATGGTTCATGTAATTTCATCAAATACTCCATCAGGTGGATCTCAACCACTTACCCTCTATGACCTCTCATCTAAAACAAATGGATTAACCGATTTTCGAAATGATGATCAATTCTACAATGTAAGATTTCAGAGGTCGCTCCCCACTCTTAATTAATTTCAGTCTCAAATTCGTTCTGTTGGGCTATTTTGGCCTGTAGTCCTTTACGCGGTAAATACAGTTGTGTCCGGCAATGGCTCCACTGTACTGCCTCCGCTATTACAACCTTGCCAGTTACCTAATGGAGCCAACTTTGCAGTTACTGTACAAAATCATGGTATACGTTTCTTTAAATTTTTTTTAATGCATGAACCTTACAAATTAAGGTCCGATTGATACATTCCAATCATTTCATCTCTCTTGGTACAATGCTTCTTCAACTTCTAATGGTGGTTTTCATGGATATAACTCTTATTTTGAGGTAACATTTCTTACAAGCACTGATACTATACCGCTTTTTTCGATAATTATGATTAAGGAACACTGCTCGCACTAATTTTAGATAATTAATTTTTATTTCGAGGTTACTACTTTTGAGGGTAATAACCTTACGATTAAAGTCGGACTCACTAATAGAGAATATATGTACTATAGCTATTTCAGAAAAATAGCACAATTCGAACAGGTGGTTATACTCTTGATGCTGCTATCTACAACATGACCCTTGACTACTCATATTCGGACAATACGCTTATCAAGATGCAGATCAGACAATACAATTGGATGTAAGATAATGTTAGTGCTAGTTTATCTGGAAACATAATTATTTCAGCCAAATTAACTACTGGCCACCATATGCTGACTAAATGCCAAGTTTTGCAATTAATTTGAATAAATATTTGAACATTCCAATAGCTTACACTTCGGTTTCAGGGCCAACGGCCTATTGCGCCTCAAGCCTCTTATCTGTATTTTGACGTAAAATCATATTCTTGGAGTTTGTACCACCAAGTGCATAGATATATGTTTCACAGTGCCCGACACTTTTTTGGCTTCTACGCCGCACTCATAAATCAAGTAACGCAAAATTGAATTTTTTTTTGAGTAAACGGTTTTTGAAAGTAAACCTTTCTAAGTAAGTTCCTAATAGTAAGTAAGATAGTAAACCATCCGTTAAAATTCAACATTTTTGTCAGAAAAATCGACGAGACTCCTTTAAAATTTAACTGGCAAAATGCTAGGCCGCTCACATTTTAATACTTTTTTTGTGTGTTTTTTCATAAATATTCTATACAATCCTTTCTTCCCATTTTCATTAGGGTTTTTTGTTAGTCCACTGCGTACAATAAATTTTTTTAATAAGTTAATTATTTCAGGCAATTGAATATGATTGGTTGACTCTCGATGCTGCTATTTACAACATGACCCTTGAATACTCATACTCGACTAATACCCCATTCAAAATGCAGATTAGACAATACGTGATGATGTAAGATACAATTTGAGATGGTTGATCTGAAAAATAACATTTCCAGCGATTCTGACCACTGGACACCATATGCGGACTAAATCTCGCTTTTCTCTACATATTCAACCGATTCAAATAAATATATGCTCATGAAGCAATTTTTTTTTCAAAATTTCTTATCAGTTCCGAAATACTTAAAACATTTTCATCGCCTTACTTCCTTCTCTCCGTCTCTTGTATTACCACCACAAGCATCACATTGGTATAAAGTCTTAGTACTTATTTGATGAGACATTACATTTCTTCCCATTGCATCAGTACTCCTCTATTATTCAGTCCCTTTAATAGTCCCATTTTCAGACAGAATCAGTTGCACACAACCAGTTCCATAATCACATTTAAAACCAAAACATAAAAAAATTAAAATTTTACAGATATTCAAGGAAAAAGTTAGGTTTATATAAGTAATATGTTTCAGAAACCCTTGATTGTGTACCAGCTGAACCGAAGATAATTTTATTCGCTTATTCAAATGATTTGGAGGCCAGTGTTGTTTCACAATCTGCCAGTGCTCTGTTTGTAGACTTGGGCTTCCACCGTGTAACAAAATTTGGAAACGTTCGATTTGACACTAGCCAATCTGCAGAAATATACTACAGTGATGACTTACAGTAAGTGTTTATACATATGTTGGGATGTTTTTGTTCGACATTTTTAGACGGTTCAACACATCAGTGCTTGCTAACCTTCCCGATCCATCTCTTGGTTTTGGCAGCAGTTCAATTGGTAGTGACTCGTTGGAAATTATTGAGGTATCATCATTACTTATATATAAAAAACTATACATGGGGACGTTAAAATTGTAGTTTGTAGTCTGTGACGTCATACTTTTCAGAGGCAAGGTGTTTCAGGCTGTTGAAGGGATTATGGGTTAGGGTTAGTAGGGGGATATAGTCAGGGTGCCGTAGTAGTACTTTAGGGGTACTGGGGGTTTAATTTTTTAGAAAAAATCTGGAAATTTCTAGACTTTCTAAAAAAAATTTGAAAATTTTTTTGGCGGGAAATTTAAATTTTCTGAGAAAAACATTTTGGTGGGAAATTAAAATCGTCTGACAATGAGAGAAAAATTTGACGGAAAACTCATCGGTTAGGGGTGAGTAGGGGATTTGGTGGGGGTACTGTAGTATTACTTTAGGGTTACTGTAGTTTAGGAAACATTGAGTTTTTGTTTTTTTTTTTGACGTATCTTGAAACTTCTAGAACTTTCTAAAAAATTTAGAAAAGTTCCAGAGTTTTCTAGAAAATCTGGAAACTTCTAAAAAGATTCTAGAAAAAATGAGTAAGATACTAAAAATTTCTTGAACGTCCGCAAAACTACATGAAAAATGCAACTGTACAAAAAGCTTATCACTTTCAAATTATTAAAACAATTTAGCGTACGCCACTCGGAGCACGCGCTTTGTGTTTCCAAACGATTGGTAGAAAAAAAATTGCATTTTCAGAAATTTTACGACAACTCTCCATTCTCCGTTTGCGGATCAATTGTTGTGATTCTCTCCAAGCGAAACCCAAACGAGGTTGACATTACTAATCTAGTAGCCAAAATTCGATCGCATCATGGAATGGTTCATGTAATTTCATCAAATACTCCATCCGGTGGATCTCAGCCACTTACCCTCTATGATCTTTCATCTAAAACAAATGGACTAACCGATTTTCGAAATGATGATCAATTCTACGACGTGAGATTTCAGAGAGCGTTCCCCACTACTAATTTATTTCAGTCTGCAATTGGTGGTGAAGGCTTATTTTTGCCTATAGCCCTTTATTCGGCGAATCCTTTAGTGTCCGGAAAAGGTTCTATCGTTCTTCCTCCACTACTCGTAACTTATCCATACGGAGGTAGCTTTGCAGTTACTGTACAGAACCATGGTACAAATTTTGATATATTTATCATCACTTATTAACATTACAAATTAAGGTCCCATTGATACATTCCAATCATTTCACCTCTCTTGGTACAATGCTTCTTCAACTTCTAATGATGGTTTCTATGGATACCCAGGATCCCCATCCTACGAGGTAACGTTTCCTTAATACGATTAATACGATACCGTTTTTTCGATAATTATGATTACTGGAGACTGCTCGCACTAATTTTAGATAACTAATTTTTATTTTGAGGTTACTACTTTTGAAAGTAATAACCTCACGATTGAAGACGGACTCACTAATAGAGAATATATGTACTATAGCTATTTCAGAAAAATGGCACAATCCGAACAGATGGTAGTTATCTCAGTGCTGCTATCTACAACATGACACTTGAATACTCATACTCGGACAATACCCCAATCAAACTGCAGATTAGACAATACGTTTACATGTAATATTATGTTAGGGCTAGTTCATCGGAAAAAACAATTTTTTTCAGCGGTATTGCCTACTGGCCACCATATGCTGACTAAATGCCAATTTTTGCAATTCATTTGAATAAATATATGAACATTCCGAACCTCTTGATCTGTTAACCTTTTTAAAAACACATTTTTACACACATTTTTATTCTCGTACTTGTTGAACGATTGTCTTACTTTTTTCATACAATCTCAAAAATCAAGCACCATAGACCAGTCCAATAATTTTTTTAAAAACATAGCTTCAGATGAAACTCATTACTTTGAGAGTTAATACTGAACTCAAACACACCCACAGAATTTGGTCTTACACTTAGTGTTGAAACTAAGAAGGTATTAAGCATTTTTTCAGTTCAAAATGTCTTATCAATCGGAAAAAAAACTTGAATTTTCATCGCCTTACCACATTCTCCTTATGTCTAGTATTATTTGAACTATTTAACACCGACTCGTATAAAGGCAATACATTTCTCCAACTAGCTTCAGTACGTATCTATTATTCATTCCCCATATAATCCTAATTTCAGATAATTTCATACAAATTCAGATATACCAAGTTGCACACAACCAATCCTAAAATTAAAAATGATTTTACAGATATTCTAGGAGAATCGTGTTCTTAACTTAACATTATTATTTTTAGCAACCCTTGAATGTTTACCAAGTGACCCCAAGACATTGCTGTTCGCTTATTCAAACGATTTGGAGCCCCATGTAGTTGAACTAACATTTGATGTCGTGAAGGTTTACATAGAGGATGATAACTACAACACGTTCGCAAGTGTTCGATTTGATACCCGCCAAGAGGAAGAAATCAATTACTATTATAGCCTCAAGTAAGTTTTTGTACAAGTAAAGTTTAATTGGTATCAAGTTAGAGAGTTAAATACATCGATTCTTGCCCACCTTCCCGATCCTTCCCTTGGATTCGAAAGCAGTTCAATTGGAAGTGACTCGTTGAAAATTGTTGAGGTTTTGTAATCTAGATCAGAACCTAACATTAAACATATAAAAAAGTTTAGAAATTTTACAATAGCACTCAATTTTCCACTTGCGGATCCATTGTGTTAATATTATCAAAGCGGAACCCAAATGAGAATGATATTTCCAAACTAGTAGCTAAAGTTCGATCCCACCATGGAATGGTTTTTGTAATTTTTTCAAATACTCCATCAGGCGGATCCCAACCACTTACACTATATGACCTCTCATCAAAAACCAATGGACTAGCCGATTTCCGGAATGATGATGAATTTGACGAGGTGAGACTTTTATGGATTATTTTCAAATTAAAACAACCCAAAACTCTTTTCAGTCTGTCATACCATTTGCTGGACTGAACTATCCCATAGTTAATTACGCGGTGAATCCATTAGTATCCGGCAATGGCTCCACTGTACTGCCTCCACTATACCAAGCTCATCCCAGCCAAGCCAAGCTCACAGTTACTGTACAGAATCATGGTACACATTCTTATTACGACAACACAAAATTCTGCAAATTTGTTTTGCAAAACATATTTGACGCACAAAATATCTCGTAGCAAAAACTACAGTAATTATTTAAATGACTACTTAAGCGCTTGTGTCGATTTGAGGGCTCCATTTATGAATTGAACTTCTTTTCGAATAGTGGTAGCGGTATTCCATTTTTCTTTGTTTCTCCGTATTATTTTCTCATATTTTTTGCCTAATTTTAATACTCTATCCATTAATAAATGATTTTAATTCACCGTCATTTAAAGAATTCCTGTAGTTTTCGCTACAAGATATTTTGCGCGTCAAATATGTTGTGCAATACGCATTCTCAGATATTTTGTGTTCCTGTAATATATGAAAACTTTATAAATGTACATTAAGGTCCCATTGATACATTCCAGTCGTTTGAGCTATTTTGGTATAACGCTTCATCGTCTACCAATGGTGGTCATGGTCTAGTTAATCTGGTACAGTTTCTTTAAATATCGTTTTAAGTTATTTTTATTAAGCTTTTTTTATTAGTCCTCCGACAGTTGCGTGCAATAATTTTTTTTAATTTTTTTCAACGAAATGGCACGATTGAATATGATTGGATTACTCTCGATGCTGCTATTTACAACATGACACAGGGATATCGGCTATTGGACACCATATGCAGACTAAATACTGCTTTTTTTACCTATTCAACCGATTCAAATAAATCTCACGAAGCTTTTTTTTTCAAAATTTCTTATCAGTTCCGAAATACTTAAAACAGTTTCATCGCCTTACTTCCTTTTCTCTGTCTCTTGTATTACCACCACAAGCATCACATTGGTATAAAGTCTTAGTACTTATTTGATGAGACATTACATTTCTTCACATTGCATCAGTACTCCTCTATTATTCATTCCCTTTAATAGTCCCCATTTTCAGACAGAATCAGTTGCACACAACCAGTTCCATAATCACATTAAAATCAAAATATAAAAAAATATTTAAAATTTTACAGATATTCCCGGAAAAAGTTAGATTTTTGTAAGTTATATGTTTCAGAAACCCCTGATTGCCTACCAGCTGACCCGAAGTTAATTTTATTCGCTTATTCAAATGATTTGAAGGCCAGTGTTGTTTCGGAATCGGCCAGTTCCTTGTTTGCCAACTTCTATGTAACAAAATTTGGAAACGTTCGATTTGACACTAGCCAATCTGCAGAAATATACTACAGTGATGACTTACAGTAAGTGTTTATACATATGTTAACTCGTTGGAAATTCTTATGGTATCATCATGACTTATATATTTAAAAAAAATGCATGGGGACGTTACAATTGTAGTTTGTAGTCTGTGACGTCATACGTTTCAGAGGCACGGTGTTTCAGGCTGTTGAAGGGATTATGGGTTAGGGTTAGTAGGGGGATATGGTCAGGAGGTGAAAAATATTTTGGCGGGAAATTTAAATTTTCTGAGAAAAACATTTTGGCGGGAAATTAAAATCGTCTGACAATGAGAGAAAAATTTGACGGGAAATTCATCGGTTAGGGGATTTTGTGGGGGTACTGTAGTATTACTTTAGGATTACTGTAGTTTAGGAAACATTGAGTTTTTGTTTTTTTGACGTATCTTGAAACTTCTATGTATAATCATTTAGAAAAAATTTAGAAAAGTTCCAGAGTTTTCTAGAAAATCTGGAAACTTTTAAAAAATTTCTAGAAAAAATGAGTCAGATACTAAAAATTTCTTGAACGTCCGGAAAACTACATGAAAAAATGTAACTGTACAAAAAGCTTATCATTGTACAAATTTTTAAAACAATTTAGCGTACGCCACTCGGAGCGCGCGCTTTGTGTTTCCAAACGGCTGGTAGAAAAATATTTTCATTTTCAGAAATTTTATGACAATTCACCATTCTCTCTTTGCGGTTCTGTTGTTGTGATTCTCTCGAAACGAAACCCAAATGAGAATAATATTTCCAATCTAGTAGCCAAAATTCGATCGCATCATGGAATGGTTCATGTAATTTCATCAAATACTCCATCAGGTGGATCCCAACCACTCACCCTCTATGACCTCTCATTTAAAACAAATGGACTAGCCGATTTTCGAAATGATGATCAATTCAACGATGTAAGATTTCAGAGGTCGCTCCTCACTCTTAATTAATTTCAGTCTCAAATTCGTTTTTTTGGGCTATTTTGGCCTGTAGCCATTTATTCGGTGAATCCTGTAGTGTCCGGAAAAGGCTCCATTGTACTGCCTTCACTGTTCCACACTAAACCCAACGGGACATTCTTTGCCGGGGTCGACTTTGCAGTAACTGTACAGAACCATGGTACAAATTTTGATATGATTATCATAACTTGTTAATATTACAAATTGAGGTCCCATTGATACATTCCAATCATTTTACCTTTCTTGGTACAATGCTTCATCATCTACCAATGGTGGTTTTTATGGATATCCAGGATCCCCATCCAATGAGGTAACGTTTCCTACATGTACTCATACGATACCGTTTTTTGAGGTTACTACCTTTGAAAGTAATAACCTCACGATTAGAGACTAAATGATTAAAGGATTAAAGGTCGATCCGTTTTTCAAGCGTTGTGCACTGATTTTTTTGGTTTTTTGAGACCAAAAAAACCAAAAAATAAATTGCAACACTGATTCAGCAAAAAATTAAACAAATGAGAACAAAAAACCTTGTTCAATCGTTCGTGTGTTCAATTTTTAATATTTCATGAAAAATTCCTGTTTTGTCCCGTTTGATATCAAACCGTGAAATTTTTTTTGTTTTTTGTTTTTTTTAGTTTTTTTTTGTTGGTTTTTTTGAAAATTTCGATTTTTTGTTTCTTGTTTTTTGGTCCAAAGTTCGACCAAAAATTTTTTTGTTTTCTGGTCGAAGTTTGTTTTTGTAATACCTGGTGGTGATCCTACTGGGCGGTAATTTAAGCCACACCCAAGCTGGGGACTGTGGCCGTTTTATAACTTCAGTAACTGTTTGATAAGACAATAAATTTCGAGAGCAGGCTCCAGTAATCCTATGCCTCACTAACAGGGAATATACGTTAGCTATTTCAGAAAAATAGCACAATTCGAGCAGGCTATGGAAACCTCGATGCTGCTATCTACAACATGAAACTTGAGTACTCATATTCTGACAATACGCCAATCAAACTCCAAATTAGACAATACGCTGCGATGTAAGATAATGTTAGTGCTAGTTCATCAGAAAAATAACTTTTTTCAGCGATATTGACTACTGGCCACCATATGCTGACTAAATGCCAAGTTTTGCAATTCATTTGAATAAACATTTGAACATTCCAATAGCTTACACATTTCAACAGATAACACTTCAAAAGTTTTTTAGTCTGGGAGATTGATAAAAATTTGTTTCAAAGTAATTTTGCAGAAATTAAAATTCTGCCACACTATCCTGTATGGAAGAATTTACATGTCGATGTGCATTCTTCTAGTTGATAACTTTGAGACTCAGCGAACGCTTGACAAGTTATCACTGCTTGTTCAAGTACTGATTTCGAGCTCCAAATTTATTGTGCTGGTTGCCAGGAGCCACTGGTTTCAGGTTTCATGCTGCAAAGTCATCTTCAGTGTTTCACTGAAGATCCACAAAACGAATATATAGTTTGGCTGCTTAACCATTGAAAATCTATTAGTTTTTGTTCAGTACCGAAAATTCAGATCGGTGAATTCGAGAAAGTTTTGGAAGAGCTGCGGGATGTTTTTGTTCATAGTTTCTAGAAAATTTGGAGCCACGGGGTAAATAAATAAATTTTTAAATAAATTAGATAAGTTCAAACGTGAATATGAACTTTCTGCCCTTTCTGCCCTATCCCTTTTCCCCACGTATTCAATTTTCGAAACAACAAATAAAATCAATACTCCCTTCGATTGAAATTCATTCATTTTCGACTAGTGAACAACGATCTGATATGTGAGTTTTCTTATATCTGTCAGTGTTCCCCAAAAAACCCGCAAAATTTTTTCAGAAAATGAACAAACAACCGGGACAGCAACCATTGAGATCGCTTAGCTTGACGTCTGCGGCCAAGTCACCTGAGGAGGTTGAGCCGGAGCAGGATTCGAAGAAAGGAGAGCCACGTGCCAAGGCTGCAGGATTCGGAGGAGGTGGAGGTGGTGGAAAGAGACTCCCAGAGGCAAGATCTACGCCAATGGTCATTCCGAACCAGGTAGCAGCGATGCCGGTTCAGATGACTGTAAGTCATTCTAGCTAATAGTGATCGTTTTAACTTTTGACTTTTCAGGGCTTCGTCCAACTTGTCGCCAACAACATTCTCAGCGCCATTGCCCATACCAACTCTGTGATGGTTGTCCAATGCATCAAACCCCTCGAGATCTTCACCGGATTCGAAACTCCGAATCGCTACGTGGTCCATGACATGTACTGCCGCCCGCTGCTTTATTGTATGGAAAGATCGAACATCTTCGCTCGTCAGTACGAAGGAAACGATCGTAACTTCGGAATGCAGATCATGGATACCCACGGAGCTCAGGTGATGACGTGCTTCAGAGGAAGACCATGCTGCTCGACCGATGATTTTCTGAGCACCCAGTTCCTCGATCAGCAGATTGGGATGATGAAGAAGGAGTGCTGCAATCCTAATGTGAGTGCTAGTATCAAGTAAAACTACAGTAATCCAGAGCCCTGAAGCATTCTTTGGAAAAATCACATTTTTCTCAAAAGAGATCTTTTCGCTGATCTGAGTTTGCATCAATCTTGATCGAGCTTAGAGCCAGGGCTGTGCGGCAAATTTTGAAACTTGCAGTGCTCGGCAAACGGCAAATTTGCCGCACACCCCTGATGCCCTATCTATAGTCCGATCTATAATATATCTGTAACTTGGCACATAGCAACCTAGAGTCTTTCCGCTTTGCTCTGCCGCCCAGCCGCAAGACATTGATACACAAAAGAGAGCAAAGCGGAAGGACTGTAGGTTGCAATGTGCCAAGTTTGTACTGACATAGATATAGACTATAGGTTACTAGACTGTCCAAATGTCTTTCAGTATTAAGATGTTTATCTAGAAAGCCTATTACTTGGTACATAGACGTACAGGTTTCACGCCTTTGCTCTGCCGCCCAGCGGCTAGGCATTGACACACTAAAAGAGAGAAACACAGAGCAAGGCGGAAGGACCGTACGTCACCAATGTACCAAGTTACAGATATAAATTGCACTATACAATTGCACTATACGTAGATCTATAGATCTATATCTATATACCGCTGAACGGCAACATCGGGACTAGCATGACACCTTGTACAAGGGCAAACTCGGCAAATTTGCCGAGCTCAACTAACTCCGAAAAATTTGATGTTTTTTGAAGCACCAAAACTACTGAATTTTTAACGCGGCAAATTCGCCAAATTCGCCAAACTTGCCGCACACCCCTGATCAGAGCAATCGTTCCTATAGGCTGAAGCTTTATTAGCTCTTCACCTGAATCTCCCATCCTCCTTGAGACACATCCTATTAACCTTTTCTTTCAGTTCGAGCTCGTCGGATCCGGCTGCAACCAGCCCCTGCTCATCCAATCTCCAGGTTGTGCAGGCTGTGGTGGCACCCAGAAGTTCCCAGTGATGACCTTCAATGGTGTGCTCGTCGGAGAAATTGTCCGCCTCTACCCGGGATTCATGCAGGAGATGTTCACCGATGCGGACACCTATATTGTTCATTGTAAGCATTTTATTCTAAGCTTCTGATCTTTTCTATCTTAATTTTGGAATATTTCAGTCCCAATGGACATGCCGCCAATCTTGAAGCTTCTGCTTGTCACCTCGGTTTTCCTGATCGACTTCACCTACTTCGAGGATCGTAACCAGGATCAACATCGTAACGGCGGAATGCATAGCGGAATGCATAGCAGCTTCTAAACTTATAAAGGATCCTGTTCACAAATTCACTTGCAAACTAGAATAAACTAGTTTTTTCTGGCTTCTTCTTACTATACCTACTAGCTGATAATTTCTCAGCAAAAGATTGCGTTTTCTGGGCACAAATGACTTGTTAAAATTGCGATAACTAATACACGTGCAGCAGACAACAATTCCGCAGATAATTTCCTATTTTTTTCCAACAGAAATTTAAATCTGACGTGAAGTTCCACATAGTACAATCAGATCAGATTTTCAAAATTAATTTATTTCCGACTTGTGACCAACACTTTTCTATGTGAGTTTTCTTATTTCTCTTGGTTTTCCCTCAAAACCCGCATAATTTTTTCAGAAAATGAATATTCAACCGGGACAGCTACCATTGAAAGCAATTAGCTTAACGTCCGCGGTGAAGTCACCTGAGGAGGTTGAGCAGGATTCAAAGAAGGATGAGCCACGTGCCGAGGGAGCGGGGTTCGGTAGAAGAAACAATGCTGGAACGAAGCTGCCAGCGGCGAGATCGACGCCAATGAAAATTCCGAATCAGGTGGCAGCGATGCCGGTTCAGATGACTGTAAGTCATTCTAGCTAATGGTGACCGCTCTAAATTCTGACTTTTCAGGGCTTCGTTCAGCTTGCCAGCAACAACATCCTCAGCGCAATCGCCCATACCAACTCTCTGATGGTTGTCCAATGCATCGAACCGCTCGAGATCTTCACCGGATTCGAGACTCCAAATCGCTATGTGGTCCACGACATGTACTGTCGTCCGCTGCTTTATTGTATGGAAAGATCAAACGTCTTTGCTCGTCAGTACCACGGAAACAATCGTAACTTCGGAATGCAGATCATGGATACGCACGGAGCCCAGGTGATGACTTGCTTTCGAGGAAGACCATGCTGCTCATGCGATGATTTCCTGAGCACCCAGTTCCTCGATCAGCAGATTGGGATGATGAAGAGGGAGTGCTGTAATCCTAACGTGAGTTTTGGACGATAACCACCGCCAGTAATAACTACAGTACTACATTAAACTACAGTACCCTAACATTTATAGAGGCATGAGAATATAGGAAACATTTTAACAATACATTGTGAACAGTCCTAAAGTGGTGTCAGGCTGTCTCATACCGGTACGATCTACAAAAAATGCGGGTGTTTTCCGCCCAGAAAAGTGTGCCAAAACTGTGCGTCTCAATATTGTAGATCATATGGGACATCATGATACCCCGATAAAACCACAATGCCACGTCCTATGCCGATCATTTTGTGAAAGTAGGGTTGTTAGTCGATGATCTAGGGATCTAAATTGTTCCGAGCTATCACAAGGGAATTCTTATACCTAACACCTTTCATTTGCTAGTCCTAGATTCTTTTAGTTCGAGCTCATCGGATCCGGCTGCAACCAGCCCCTGCTCATCCAATCTCCAGTTTGTGCTGGCTGTGGTGGTACTCAGAAATTTCCAGTTATGACCTACAATGGCGCACTCGTCGGAGAAATCGTCCGCCTCTACCCGGGATTCATGCAGGAGATGTTCACCGATGCGGACACCTATATTGTTCATTGTAAGTTCTTAAGATCCGAATTCTATCTGAATTCCGATATATTTCAGTTCCAATGGACATGCCGCCAATCTTGAAGCTTCTGCTCGTCACCTCGGTTTTCTTGATCGACTTCACCTACTTTGAGGATCGTAACCAGGATCGTCATCATCATGGTGGGATGCATGGCGGAATGCATAGCAGCTTTTGAATTTTTTATGAGCCCATTTCACTTGCAAACTAGAATAAACTAGTTTTTTCTCCACAGTTTTATAGCTAGCTTTTCTGTAATTACAAGCTCACTTTTTTCAGAAGATAATTCTGTTTTTTGGGCACAAGTGCTTAGATTTTTCCCGTACATCCCAAGAAGTAGTTGATTTTTATTTAAAAAAAAAGCTTTGTAATCTGGATGAAAATTCAAATTTTCAACGTGACCCCTTTTCCACCCCTCACGTAACATCTTCTCCCAACATAATCTCCCATTCCTACTATTGTTCATCGTCATCGAATGTGAGTTTTCTATCGCTTCTTTCTGGGACCCCAAAACCTTCCAACTTTTCCAGAAACCAATAAAAATGAATAAACAACCCGGAGAGCAGCCAGTCAGCTGTGCGACTTCAACTGAGAAATCCGAAAAGGAGCCACCGAAGAGCCGAGCGGAAGCTGGAATGATGCGTGGCGGCGGGAGACTTCCACAGCCACGGGATACTCCGATGGAGGTGCCGAATATGGTCGCAGCAATGCCGGTTCAGATGACGGTGAGTAACCTTACGACGCGTTGCGTGTCGCGTTGCGTGTCGCGTTGCGTGTCGCGTTGCGTGTCGTGTCGCGTTGCGTGTCGCGTTGCGTGTCGAGTTGCGTGTCGCGTTGCGTGTCGCGTCGAGTCGAGTGTCGCGTCGAGTGTCGCGTCGAGTGTCGCGTCGAGTGTCGCGTCGAGTGTCGCGTCGAGTGTCGCGTCGCGTGTCGCGTTGCGTGTCGCGTCGAGTGTCGCGTCGCGTGTCGCGTTGCATGTCGCGTTGCGTGTCGCGTTGCGTGTCGCGTCGCGTGTCGCGTTGCGTGTCGCGTTGCGTGTCGCGTTGCGTGTCGCGTTGCGTGTCGCGATGCGTGTCGCGTTGCGTGTCGCGTTGCGTGTCGCGTTGCGTGTCGCGTTGCGTGTCGCGTTGCGTGTCGCGTTGCGTGTCGCGTTGCGTGTCGCGTTGCGTGTCGCGTTGCGTGTCGCGTTGCGTGTCGCGTTGCGTGTCGCGTTGCGTGTCGCGGTGCGTCTCGCGTTGCGTGTCGCGTTGTGTGTCGCGTTGCGTGTCGCGTTGCGTATCGCGTTGCGTATCGCGTTGCGTGTCGCGTTGCGTGTCGCGTCGCGGTTCTTTGATGTGGAGTACAGGTTTTTCCCCACCTGCAGTCCGTGGCGATTGTCGATGGAGCGCAAAAATCGCTGCGAGGAAGAAGCCCGTGTACTATCATTGCATATTGTTTGTTTGTTTTTTAGTGACGTCATACCCAAAAACTGGGACATATGACGTCACCACTTGTAGTCGGGGCCTGTCGAGTGACGTCATCGTTAATCTTTTTTGAAAACCGATCAGATGAATGGCTATTGTGAAAACTTTTGGCGGAAAATTGAAAATTTCTGCAAATTTTTTTTGGCGGGTAATTCAAATTTTTGAGAAAAATATTTTGGGGGAAAATCACATCTTCTGGAGCATTTTTTGGCGGGAAATTTGAAACATTTGAGAAAATTTTTTGGCGGGAAATTTAAAATCCTCAATCTAAACCAACATTATTCCAGGGATTCGTGGACCTCGCCCCTCACACCATACTCGACGTCCTGGCTCAAACCACCTCCCTTATGATTGTCCAATGCCTTGAACCACTCGAGATCTTCACCGGAATCGAGACCCCCAATCGCTACGTGGTCCACGATATGTACTGCCGTCCGCTGCTCTATTGTATGGAAAGATCCAGTTTCTTTGCTCGCCAACATCAAGGATCCCACCGCAACTTTGCTATGCAGTGCATGGATATTTTCGGGGCTCCTGTGATGAATTGCTTCAGAAGTCGACCGTGTTGCTCGTGTGATGACTTTCACACCAGAGGTTTCGATTGCAATGAAGAAATGGACGAGAAGTACGACGTGCACTTTGGAGACAGCCGTTGGTGAGTGTTTAGAGATTGGGGTGGAGTACGCGTTACCACGCGATCAGGGAGCCACCGTCTCAGCACGGGTACATAAAGCTAACCATCATGAGGCCATTATCAATAATTTATTGTTCCAAAATGTAATTATTACCCAAAAGCATGAGGATAACGATCACCTGCGTCGTTTTCTCCTCGATACTCGTGGACTTCCGCCAGTAGTTGAAGCATCAGCTCTGAGAGCCTATGCAGCGATCATTGGAGGACCAAAGGTTACCGATGCGGAAATCGATAACGATCGTACGATCATCACGTTCGGAGACTTGACTCTTTCGGAAGAGCAGTCACAGTTCATTCGAACTGTTAAGCGTCTTAAGTTCGATTGTCTTGCTCTCGACTGTGCATTTGGTACAGGAAAGACCACAACCGCAATTCTCGGAGGATTGCACTACGCCAAGGAACATCCGAATCGGAAGATGATCTTCACGGGAGTCACAAATGCCTGTTCTTCCGCAGCAGTGGAGACGCTACAACGTTTGGATCCAAACGAAGAAATTCGAGCCGTACGAATGATTTCCTCGGACACTATCAACGCGATGGACGGTTCGGGAGGAACTGATATCGATTATCCTAAATTGTGGAAGAATTATCTGATATCTCGAATCAGAGAGCACAACACCAGGGATGCAGAACCAAATGAATGGATTGTCATGGCTGCGAGACTGCTGAAAGGTATGAAACTTACAGAAATCAAATTTGTTAACCCTACGCTCTCAGCAGCGGTCAAACTTCCATTTAATACTATTCCTAAAGAGATTAACATCTTCCGAGTGTTCATGAAACTTTATGATCCTCAGCTGATTATTGGTACAGCAGCAGCGATTCAACTCGCGTTTAATCAACCAGATCTTGCTGAAATAAAAGATCTCTTTGATATCACTTTCATTGATGAAGCTTCACAGTTAGCTTTGTATGTGTTAGGATCGTTAGCTACTTTGCTTCCGAAGACTCGCATTATTCTCGTAGGAGATATGCATCAGCTACCACCATACACCGAAGATGCTCTGCCAGCTGAACTCAAACGTGCAGCGGTTGGAGAACCACTTACGCTTGCAGTTAAAGGAAGAAGATGGTCGTCAATGCATTTGACACGTGTGCATCGTTGCCCGAAGATGATCACGGACTTACTCGGAGCAGTGTTCTACGGAAACACCCTCACTTCAACTAGGAAAGCCGTCAATCGAGTACCGATTCTGGAAGCCATGGAACTTCCTAGCCATCACCCGTTCGTCTTCGTCAACTACATTTCGCAGCAGACGCAAGTCGGAAAGAGTTTCTCGAACGAGAACGAAGCGAGATATGCTCTCCAGTTGGTCACCGCTCTGAAACGACACGCACGTGAGCAGAACACCACCGTTTCCGTCGCAGTTTTGAATTTCTATGGTGCACAATATTCGTATGTGTATTCGATCGCAGAGGATGGAGTTCGCGTGAACACTATCGACGGTTGTCAGGGACAAGAGTACGATGTCTCCATCGTGCTTTTAACAAGATCGGATCCTTATGAGAAATCCAAATTCCTCGTGAATCCGAATAGAATCAACGTGGCGCTGAGCCGATCTAAAATGGCTACAGTAGTCATCGGACAACGGCACCTCATCGGCAATCATCCAAACGTTCAACAAGCCAAACGTGGACGTTATCAACGCTCTTGCAACTGGTCTCGACTTCTCGACAAACTTCCAGCTGAATGCTTCGTAGAAGCAAGAGATGAAGTCATCGCACATATGGAATGAGTGTAAGACAGGTTAAACCTTAGGGTAAAGTTTATTTTATTTTTTTTTCTTTACGATAGGGTTATCCAGGCTTTCTAAGCCGTAAATAAACTTCCATTTTAAATTTTAAAATATTTTAAAGCTCAAGCTTATAGTATAGGGAACAAAGCTTTCTGATAGTTTAGAACTAACAAAGAGCTTATGTTCTACAAAAACAGGGACGTTTTTATTTATAGGGGGGGAGGTGTAAGGATTCTAACCGTCTCTACACTTCTCCCACTTCCCTTTTCCCCAGTGATAGAAGGCTAAGAGTGTATAGGGATTAATGCTTTTATTTACAGGATCACCGGCCAGAAAGTCAGTCACGCCATGGATCAACCCTTCGCTCTTCTCCGAATACAGCTCTGCAATTGATCCATCCGTGCACAGTGCCAAACGCTCCTTACGCGTTCGATCCCTGAGATAATTGCAATAATTCCCACACACTCGATTTATTCCAAGCCTCTAAACTTCCTGGCTACCGTAACCCTGTGTGTGTGTGCGCACACTTGTGTGCGCGCACCTTGTTTACGTCTTCTGGACCTTTCTGCGGAGGAATCCAGGGCTCCGCCCTGCCACCGCAGAGGGGTATATAAGACGTGGATTCTATCACTCCAGATCTTCTCTTACTTTTCTGTTCCCCTTTACTTGTTCCCTTTGTCTCATTTCTTACTTGTACCCATTCCATTGGGGTTATTAATTCATAATAAATCTATTCCTTAGCACATACCTTGTTCTGTTGTAGTATGGGATGCAACAACTTCGGTTGTCATAATGATAATTGAGGGGAACACTTAAACAATTACCGGTATACGCTTAAACATTTACTATATGTTCATTCAATCAATCACATATCGACACAACAATTAACACAATCCACAAGTTTTTGCGCAATACTCCTTCTTCTGTTCCTTTGTGATTCGTGGATCCGCACAGAAGCCACGTCCTGCCCAGAGATGGCAGCTGTAATTTTTATGAATTTTTATTATCAAATTCGAATTCCCCGTCATTTTTTGTTCATAATCCTATATTTTCAAAGATCTAGCTCAAAATTGCGTGAAATTCCATGTTTGCGGACTTTTGGCGCTACAGTAACCCGGATTATTTTTGAAAATCGAGATGGAGCTCTGAAAATATGGGAGAAAAGGTAGAAAATCATGGAAAACTCGAATTTGGCATTGAATTTTTTAAAGAAAAAATAAAATCTGAAATTTAAAAAATTGAAAATTTCACCCAAAGTTTCAAGCAAAATTATCGAACAAAAATATCGATTTTTATCCGTTTTGTAATATCAAATTCGAATTCCCCTTCATTTTTTGCCCCCAACCAGAGATCTAGCTAAAAATCGCGTGAGATTCGGTGTTTGCGTACTTTTGGCGCTACAGTAATCCGGTAATTTTCTGAAAATTAAGCTATTTAGAGCTCTAAAATTTTCGGTTTCGGGCAAAAAATGGCAGGGAACTCGAAAATTTTTAATAAATTTTTAAAATAAAGTGCAGGAAAAAAGTTACGAACGCCCCAAAACTTACTCAATATTATCGTGACATGACGGAGTGGTCTGAGCACTTTCAAATTCATTCGGGTGGAAATTTGGAATACTCATGGCAAAATTGGTGCCGAAGAGCACATAAAGAGCAGTAATAATCAGAAAGAATCGCATTCTGGAAGCTTCTGACCTGAAAATGCTCCAGTGGGGAGATTTTATACTGGAAAATTTTTAAGTATTTAGATAATTAATTGTTCGTATTTCGGAACTGTGTTTTATCAAAAAGCACTGTGTTTTGTGCTCTTAATTCTGTAATAGTAGATTTTTTTCCCTAAAAATTAGAGTTTTTCATTATCAAACTTTGATTTTTTCATGATTTTTTTCTAAACATGCGGTTCAACAATTCCATGAACTCAAAACAAGCCGAAATTTGAAGTAAATTCTGTGAAAAATGATATTTTTTCTAATATTATTCAATAAATCTATTTTCTTGTCCTATATTTGGAGCATTTCAATTGAAGTTTGCTCCATTTTCTGCCCGCGGCCTAGAAACCTCCGTGGCCGAACAACAAGCGCGCTCTACTGCACTCTTTTTATTTTCGTATTTTCAATTTAATTTCAATAATTTTTATCGGTTTTCTTCGATTTTTTCGCACTTCCCCCCAGTATTTTTTCAATTTTTCCGATAAAAATACAAATTTTCCAGCTAACAATGGCAGAAGTTGCGCCGAACAGCACTCTGTACATCAACAATCTCAACGAGAAGATCAAAATCGATGAGCTGCGAAAATCGCTCGTCGCCGTCTTCAAACAATTCGGCGAAATTGTCAGTGTGATGTGTTTCAGGACGCTGAAGATGCGCGGGCAGGCTCATGTGATTTTTAAAGAGGTTTTGCAGAAAATCCGAGACTTTTCCCTAAATATTGAAGAATTTTCAGCTCCCCGCCGCATCTGCCGCCCGAGAAGCGTTGAATGGTTTTCCATTTTACGAAAAGCCAATGGTACTATATTTATCGATTTAATTTCGATTTTCTCATTTTTCTCCGCTAAATCCCGCTGAAATATCGATTTTTCCAGAGAATTCAATTCGCAAGGGAGGATTCTGACGTCGTCGCCCAGGAAAAGGGGACATATATCAAGCGGGAGCCCAAATATCTATCGGAGAAGATTCTGAAGAAGCCAAAGAGCCGAAAGAAGGAAAATGGAGGCGATGGACCAGCGCCGCCCAACAAAATCCTATTTTGCACGAATCTTCCAGATTCGGCGACCGCTGAAATGCTTGAGATTATGTTCAATCAGTGCGTGGCGTTTTTCCAGCTGAAAAATTGAAAAAATTGGCTGAAAATTCGAGATTTTCACGAAATTTGCTCCAAAATGTTGATTTTTCAGTCAGAAATAGATGTTTGGGCAGTTTTTCTCAAGCTTTTTTCCGATAAAACTGGAAATTTCACGTTTTCTGCTGAAAATCATGGAATTTTACCTAAAAATTCATTTTTCGGCTTAAAATTACGAATTTTATTTTAAAAATTAGCGTTTTTTTGCTGAAAATCGATAAATCAAAAAGTACAAAAATCTAAAATTTCGTAAGAAAAATTGCATTTTTTTTTCCCTAAAAATTCAATTTTAACTCCAAAAATTGAATTTTCCCCGTTTTTCACTCAAATAGTCACCTTTTTGGCTGAAAATCACGATTTTTAGCTCTGAAATTTGATTTTTCAGCGGAGATTTGTAATTTTCGTCTTAAAATGTAAATTAACGGCTCTAAAAATAATATTTTCCACTATTTCCACTCAAAACTTCCAAATTTTTTTCCGAAAATTACGATTTTCTTCTCAAAAATTGAATTTTTCAAGTAAATTTGGAAATTGTTGGTTGAAAATCCGATTTTTCCCTAATTTTCACACGAAAAATCTTTTTTTTGGGCTTAAAATGATGAAAATTGTAAATCTTCGACTTAAATATCACCTTTTAACTGCATTTTCACACCTTTTCACTCAAAAATTTCAAAAATTTGATTGAAAACCATGATTTTTAACCTAGAAATCGCATTTTTCTACTGATAATTTAGAAAATTTTGCAGAAATTCTCATTTTTTAACTCAAAAAAACCTCCATTTTCCCCTTAATTTTCATCATAAAACCCCAATTTTTTAAAAACAGTTTTGAGTGGAAAAGTCACCTTTTTGGCGAATTTTTCAAGTAAAATTAGAAACTTTTGGCCGATAATTTCAATTTTTAACTCTAAAATTGGGAAATTTCAAATTTCCGGCTGAAAATCTCGATTTTTAACTCAAAAAAGCCCGTTTTTTCCCCAATTTTCACTCAAAAATTCAAATTTTTCCAGATTCGCGGGTCTCAAAGACATTCGAATGGTTCCAAATCGTCCAGGAATCGCTTTTGTCGAATTTGACACAGATTCTTTGGCAATTCCAGCACGTACAACACTCAATAACTTCAAAATCTCGGCGGAGCACACGATGCGTGTCGATTACGCTAAAAAATAAATGGATCTCTCTGGAATTTGATGAAAATTTTAATTTATATATATTCATATATTCAAATGTTAAATATTAAATTTTTTTCAAAAAATCGATTTTTCTGTTTTTTTTTTTGCGATTTTTCGTGGTTTTTTGCCATTTTTCCATATTTTTCACCATTTTTTCGCCCTTTTTTCGACTTTATCCACTTTTTCAGGTTAAAATGGCCGACATCAACCCGAATCACACGATCTATGTGAACAATCTCAATGAGAAAGTCAAGAAAGATGGTACGGACGATTTTTAGCGTGGAAAAATGGATTTTTGCGAAAAAAAAACTGGACAAAAGAATGGAAAATTCCCATTTTCAGCTAAAATTGCAAAAAAAGTTTTCTCTATTTAAAAACGTTTTTTTTTGTGATTTTAGCTGAAAAATTGCCTTTTTACAGTGATTTTCATAAAATTGAATTTTCTGTAATTTCGCACTATTTTTGATTAAAAAATTGAGTTTTTCATTAACTTTTAAAAAATTCAGCTGAAAAATAAATATTTCCCCTTTTTTGCGAAAAAAATTGAAAAAATACAATTTTTGTTGCTGAAAATCCGGAAAATCCTCGTAAAGCTCAGTTTTTCAATTTTAAGTGCAAAAAATCGCAAAACTAAAAAAAAGTGAAATTTTTCTCATAAAAAATTCAAAATTTCGAACTTTTAACCTAAAAAACTCGAAAATTCACCAAAATTTCGAATTTTTCTCCAAAAACTCAAGAAAAATCGATTTTTTTCAACTAAAAAAATTCAAAACTTGTCCAAAAATTCGAATTTTTCACCTAAAAACCCCCAAAAAATTGCGAAAAACTCAATTTTTCAGAACTCAAACGCTCTCTTCACATGGTTTTCACACAATTCGGTGAAATAATTCAGCTAATGTCATTTCGAAAGGAAAAAATGCGCGGACAAGCACATATCGTCTTCAAAGAGGTCTCATCAGCGTCAAATGCTCTTCGAGCCCTGCAAGGATTCCCATTTTATGGAAAACCAATGAGAATTCAATATGCAAGAGAGGATTCTGATGTGATTTCTCGTGCCAAAGGAACTTTTGTCGAAAAACGACAAAAATCCACGAAAATCGCCAAAAAACCATATGAAAAACCGGCGAAAAATGGAAAATCGGCAGCGGAGCCGACTCAAAAGGAGCCGCAGGAGACTGACGGACCAGGATTGCCGAATAATATTCTTTTCTGCTCGAATATTCCAGAAGGAACCGAGCCAGAACAGATTCAGACCATTTTCAGCCAGTAAGTGGCTTTGGATCACTTTTTCAGCAAAAAAAAATTTCAAAAGTTGAAGGATTTTGAGCATTTTCAGCTAAAAAAGGTGTAAAAATCCGTCAAAATTGAATAAAATTGCTGGAAATTGAGATTTTAAGCTTTTTTTGCGAAAAAACTGTCTAAATTGAATAAGAAAGCAGAAAATTGTGATTTTCAGCTAAAAAATATACTTTTATTGCTGAAATTTCAATTTTCAGCCAAAAATCGAAATTTTGGGCTGGATTTCAATAATTGAGTCGAAAATCCGAATTTCAGCAAAAAATGTTAATTTTTTATTCTAAAAATCGAATTCTCGGCTGAAAATCGCATTTTTCAGCTAAAAAATATACTTTTCTTGCTGAAATTCAGAAATTTCAGCTTAAAAATCGTGGATTTTAGCCAAAAATGGAAATTTCCAGCTACAAATCCAAAATTTCGGCTGAATTTTAATATTTTAGGGAAAAATATGGATGTTTAGTGAAAATCTGAAATTTTCAAACAAAATTGATCAATTTTCTGCCTAAAAATCATCGAATTTTTGGCTATGTATTCGCAGAAAATCAAAAAATTCACAGCTAAAAATATTAAATTATATCTTGAAAATGTGTATTTTCAACCGAAGTATCCAATTTTCAGTAAAAAATCCAGATTTCCGGCTACAATTTTAAAGTTCAGCTGAGTTTCGTTTTTTTTTTCAGTCAAAAAACAAAATTTTTAGCTAAAAATCTGAAATTTGAGCTTTTTATGCCCGAATTCCCTGCCCAAAATGCCAAAATTTCATTCAAAATTCCGAATTTTCACCAAAAAATCCTTCATTTTTTCAGATTCCCAGGACTTCGTGAGGTTCGCTGGATGCCAAACACCAAGGATTTTGCATTTATCGAATACGAATCCGAAGATCTTTCAGAGCCAGCACGTCAAGCTCTCGACAATTTCAGAATTACTCCAACTCAGCAGATTACTGTCAAATTTGCCAGCAAATAGGCACGGAAATTGGCCCCGAAAATCGCCTAATTTATTGATTTTTTTTCGCATCTGAATCTCATTTTCTCATGTTTTATGTGTGTTTTTCCCGATTTTCTATGAATTTTGGTAATTTTCTGTGATTTTTCAACCAAAAATTTGAATTTTTGGGTCTCTAACGCCCTGAATACCTTTATTTTCGATGAAAACCGCCCAAAAAATTTGAAAATCCCAAAAAAAAACCAGATGTCCACGCGACATTTACTCCATCAAATTCGTGCCAAGACCCACGATCACACAAAACTTCATCCGAGCTGTTGGAATTGTAAAAAAGATGTACAGGATCCGATTATTTGCAAGAAATGTGAGCAAAATTGCGAAAAATCGACTGAAAATATGCTAAAAATTCAAATTCCCGCCAGATCTACCTTATGCTAAACAACATGCACTATCGGAATATCGGAGCGTCGTTTGAAAATCGAATTTTTTGGGTTTTCAAACGACACTCCGAAATTCCGCTTGTTGTTTAGCGCGATAGAGATTTGGCGGAAATTTCAATTTTTATGATTTTTCCAAAAATTGGTCTGAAAATCGATTTTGCTCCAAATTTTTAGAATTAGTCTTTAAAAAATTTTGAAAATTCCGAAAAAATCCATTAAAAATGCAATTTTTCGTAAAGTTCGTTTCAAAAATTCAAATTCCCGCCAGATTTTCCCTACACTAAACAACAAGCCCCAGCGTAATATCGGAGTGTCGTTTGGAAGTCGATTTTTATTGATTTTAAGGCTTTCAAACGACACTCCGATATTCCGTAGGTGCGTGTTGTTTAGCGCAATGTAAATTTGGTGGGAATTTGAATTTTTGGTTAAAAATTTCGAAATTTTCCAAGAAATTCAAATTTTTCAGGTAATGTAATACAACCAGTCACAAGTGGACAAGATTATTTCAATTATATGGGAGTGAAATTCGATTTTCGGTTGGATCAGGATGAGCTCAAGCAGAAGTACGGGAGAAAATCTGAAAATTTTGAAAAAAAAAGTCGATTTTCCGAGATTTTTCCAACGACACTCCGTTATTCCGTAGTTTAGTGCAGTGGCGATACGGCGGGAATTCGCATTTTCATTAAAACTGAGCACTTTTCCACACAAAATTAAAAAAAAACAACAAGCGTCGGCGGAATAGTAGAGTGTCGTTCGAAAATCGATTTTTTGGCGGAAATTTGAATTTTTATTTCAAAAAAAGCTTTAAATTTAACCGATTTTTTCGAGAAAAATACAAGAAAGTTCAGAAAAAAACCAAATTTTCCAGATTTCACCAGCTACAATCCAAACTGCATCCGGATAAATTTGTAATGGCGACTGACGAGGAGAAAAAGCTCTCAGAAGAGCACTCACGGAAGCTCAACGAGGCATATAAAGAGCTCGCCGACCCATTTAAACGTGCAAAATATTTAATAAAAGAATACGGCGAAGAACATCCCGAAAATCTGCAAAATTCCGAAATTTTGATGGAAATGTTGGAGAGAAACGAGGAAATTGATGAAATGCACGATGAAAATGCACTGAAAGCTGAAAAATCGAGAATTGAGGTCAATTTTCGCAAGAATTGGCGATTTCAAACGACACTCCGCTATCCCGCTAGTGCATGTTGTTTAGCGTGATCACGATTTGGCGGGAATTTGAATTTTTTAAACATAATATCGATTTTTGTCACTTTCTTAAATGAGAATTCCTAAGATTTTACGACTAAAAATTCACATTCCCGCCAAATCTCTATCGAAAAAAAAAGTTCACCTAAAAACTCAGAAATGTTGCAAAAATTCGAGTTTTGCACCTAAAAATTTTAAAAAAATTAGCAAAAATGTTAATTTTTCACTGAAAAATCTATAAAAAATTGCAAAATTTAAGCCAAAATCAAAATTTTCACCCAAAAATTTTAATTCCCGCCAAAACTAAACAACGCGCTCCGGTGGCGGCGGAATATCGGAGCATCGTAGTTTTCCTCCAAAAAATCTCATTTTTCAGACAGAAATCGACGAACAACTCGAGCAACTTGGCACACATTTCGAATCGAAAAAAATTCCAGAGGCTCGTGACGTCATCGGACGCTTGACCTACCTGTATTCGCTCAAAAATACGGTCAACACGAAATTGGGTCTAAATTAGTGGAGAAAATTTGCCGATTTTTAGTGATTTTTAGTGTAATAAATAATTTTTGCATTGTAATTTTATTGATTTTTAACCGAAAAATGTACAATTTTCTTCAAAAATGTATTTTTTGAAGGGTTTTATCGATTTTTCCAGGAATTTCGAAATTTTCAGATGTCCCATGAGATTTTAGAAGTTCCGGTGAACAGTGAGAAGCGAAAAGTTGAGATTTGCCACGTGACCGGGCGATTTTTCGCGTCAAAATCGGGTAAACTACGATGCTGTGATATTCCGTAGGCGCGTGTTGTTTAGCACGCGTATTTTCGGCGGGAATTTGAATTTTTCACTGAAAAAGTCGAATTTTCGGTCAGAAATTAGGCTTTTTTATGCATGAAACTTGCAATTTAGAGAAAAAATCAATTTTTTCCAAATTTTCTCCACTCTCAGACTGCCCATACCTGGAATCAGCCGCCCATGTCTGCCTAAACCGAAATTCGGCGGAAGACGACAAAAATTGGCACTATAATTCGAACTTGTTGCCGATTTTAGACGAATTAGTGGCAATTTTGGTGGAATTCGGATTCGCTAACGTCATCCGGTTAGAGACAACGCCCGACCGAGAGATTCAGAGAAAAACGCTCGAAATTTCGGAAATTCCGTTTGAAAATTCCAAGGAATTCCGTACAAAACGACTTGTGGTTCGGGATTTTTGGAAAAAAGGGTAAAAAATGGTGAAAAATCGATTTTTAAACGACACTCTGCTATTAGGGCAGTGTATTTTGTTTAGCGTGATGAAGGTTTGGCGGGAATTCAAATTTTTTGTAATTTTCAATCGAAAATAGCCCCGGGTTTCTGGCTCGACCCCCCTCTCGAAAATTTTGGAAAATGGCGGGAAAAAATATTTGAAATCGCAAGAGGAATTTTCACGAAGCGCGTTGAAATAGTTCAGTGAAAAATTGGAAAATAATTTTCAGCTACTTCATCGCCGATGGCACCCGATTCGGCGGCAACTATCTCGTCTACACCTCGTCCCCCAACACGTGTCACGCCGAATTTGTGCTCATTTGTGCTCCGATCACCGATGAAGAACGAATTTCGGCGATGCGCTGCTGTAATCAAGTGAAAAAGACACTTCTACTGGCCACCACTTCATCAGAATCCACACAACCACATTATACGCAATGCACGTGGTTTCGGCCCGAATTTTATTGATTTTTTGTCGAGAAAATAAAGATTTTTGCATATTTTATCATTTTTTTTCGGAGAAAAATTGTTCGAAAATGCGGGATTTGAGCCCAAAACCTGAAATAAGTAATTTTTTTGCCGAAGAAAGCTCCAAATGCAAAAACTGACCAAGATTCGATTCACAAAAAAAATCATAATCAAAAACGCGGAACACGTCAGAAAGTAGTGGAAAAATCTGCCAAGCAAAAGCAAATGCACGATTTTTTGAATAGAAAACGGAAAATGGACCTGAAGGTCGAGAAGGAGCCCGAGCCGTCGACGTCATCGGAGCCAAAAGACGCGAAGCCCGTCGATGTGGAGAAGGCGAAGATCCTTCGAAGGAGAAGCAGAAATACGAAAAAGTACGGAGAAATTTAGAAAAAATCGTTTTTTGTTGTTGTTGTGCAACCGTGAATCCAATTTCCAAATCACGGGGGGGAGGTGGAGTTGCCTCCTGGGTCGAAGGGGATTGTGGAGAGACCGAGGGCCTCTGCCACTTCTTTAGGCTTCTTCCACATGTTCATCGGCGACAACGGTGCTGCAGGGAAGCATCTTAATAAGTGTTTGACTTCTCCTGTCAAATCTCCACACTTTGCACATCGTTTTTGTCCACTTGCTGCACGAGAAGTGCGCCAACGCGTTGCATAGGACATTTGTAGCCAAAGATCCCCGCACCAACAAAGAATTTCTACAGACTTCAAATTATCGTTCCCCACGGTGGTTCAATCGCTAGATGGAGGCAAACACGCTCTATTGCGAACAATTGTTTAAATTTCAAGCCTTTCACTCGGCATCGATTCTCTCCGTTTTTTGCCGATTTTAACCGTTTTTCCGTATCTTTTTTGTTATTTTTTTTTGTAAAATCGAAAAAGTGTGTCTTGTTTCAGGTAGTAAGCGAAAAAATTCGAGGAAAACAAAGGAGCGTCGGCGTGGGCAGCAAGGAAAACGAATTAAGTGAGTTTTTTGACGAGTTCTCTTAAAAAATCACAAAATATTTTATTTTTTTGATTGAAAAAGAGAGAGCTAAAAATTCTGAACAAGATACGGGCCGAATTTTTTAGAAATCGTACCTTCTTCATTAATTTTTTTTCGAAACTAAAATTTTGCACTGAAAATGGAGGAAAAATGATTTTTTTCGAAAAAAATCACAAAATGTTATATTTTTATTGCCGAATTAGAATCAGCTAAAAAATCTCTACAAGATAAAGGCAAACATATACACGAATCGTACATTTTTCACTTAAAATTTTCCAAAAGTAAATTTTTTTCACTGAAAATAGTTTTTAAAAACGTTCCCTTTTTCAAGAAAATCAAAAACTCTTTACGATTTATAGTTGTTTTATGATCAAAATTTAATTGTGTATAAGATGGAACTCAATTCATAGAGAAATCTTAATTTTTCATTAAAATTTTTTCGAAAAAATTTTTTTTTGTAATAAGAATTTATAAAATAATTTTTTTTGCCAAAAAAATCACAAAATGTGTTAGTTTTTTGCTTCAAAGAGAAAGAACTGTTAATTTTAAGCAAGATACAGAGAGAATTTTTTAGAAATCGTACATTCTTCAAGAAAATTTTTTCGAAACTAAAATTTTGCACTGAAAATGGAGGAAAAATGATTTTTTTCGAAAAAAATCACAAAATGTTTTATTTTTATTGCCGAATTAGAATCAGCTAAAAATTCTCTACAAGATAAAGGCAAACATATACATAAATCGTACATTTTTCACTTAAAATTTTCCAAAAGTAAATTTTTTTCACTGAAAATTGAGGAAAAAATTTTTTTTTCAGATGCCTCCTCCATCAAATCAATCAGCATGGTCTTCAAATCTTCTAAATGCTCGGAAACGACGATGGAAAAAAGATGAAGAAGACGAAAATTCAAATACTGAAAGAAATGCTTCCCTGGACCTAAACCTGTCGAATGTAGAATTGACAGAAGCTCTCGACAGAAACGGAGATGCGCAGATCACTCCTGAGAGAAGACGAGTGTCTCCATTTGTGGATTTTGATGATAATCTGGATGTGGAGTCGAAACGCAATATCGATTTGAATCTGACAATAACACCTGAAACTGATATTGTAAGTGAATTAATCCATGCTACAACTCGGATCCTAAGACGATTATAATATTTTAAAAATGATTTTTCCAGCCGTTCGACACACAACCATCAACTTCTTCTATTGCGGAATCTTCTTCATTACCTCCAAGAACACCACACTCTTTTGAAAGATCGTCAAGTCCACTCTATTCATCGAGTGACAGCGTCGGCGTATTTTCGAATGAGACACCATATGTGAAGGGAATTAGAGAAGACTTGAGTAGAGAACGAATGAGATTGCTAGAAGTTGATTCCATTTTGGATAGCATATCAGAGGTAGATTTATTTCTTTGTTGTTGATTGTTTATTCAATTTTCCATTTCAGAACCTTGACGCCATCCTGTCCAGCTCAAACCATTCGGTCCAGCTCAATCCAAGAACAGACATTGACGAAGAGACACTTCTAAATCGGTTGATGGAGAGAGACGACGAGTTTGCCGTTTTTTCTGATGAATTTTTCATGCAAAGGAAAGAGATAATTTCAATAAGAAAAACATCAAAACGGAAAACCAACGAAAATCTGATATTAAGAAAACAAATCGCTCAAATTACGCCAAGGGCGAAAAAGTACAGAATAATATGGATATCAGAGTTGCGAAGAAGGAATCGTTCACAAAGCCGAAACGTTGTCACGCTTCCCAAGTATACCATCGAATGGAGCAAGCTCGAAAATAAGAGCTCTGGAAAATCTAGGATAGATTTGGCACTGGATTTGCTTCAACGAATCAGTCGAGAAGAGGATATTCGTAATTTCATGATTGATTTCCAGAAATATCTCCAACAAAATGATTCGCAGTCCTTCCAAGTCCAATTGACGCATTGGCAAACGATTATTTTTCAAGAAAAATGTAGATTCTCTAACAATCAATTGCGGCGGGTGAAGCAATACTATAAGATGTTCACCGATCTTGAAATCATGCCAACTATTAATTTGACGATGCAACTGAAAACGAGAATGTCAACTATCGACAATTATAAGGCCACAACATATATATCAAAAGGAGAAAAGGTGACCGTTGTCAAAATTATCGATGTCGAGAAAAGTGTCATTCCGAAGCTGGAGCGTTTTTCTGTATCAAAACAATTACGCCATGATTCCTATACCGATGGCAAAATTGTTATCGGAATTGGTGGAGATTCGGGAGGAGGAACGACGAAACTTTGTCTTCTGATCGGAAATTGTGATCATGCGAACTCGCCGCACCGAATCGTCCTTCTCGCTGTTTTTGATGACTCTGATTCGCGGGAACTTATCATGGCCTACCTGTCTGATCTTATCGTGAAGATCAACAACTTCACCAGCATCACCTATATGGAAGATGGAAGGGTGGTGACACGTGGCGTTGTCCAAAAAGTAGTCGGTGATTTTAAGTTTACATGTGATTTACTGTCACATAAAAAACAATGTGCCACCTATTTTTGCCCGTTTTGTTTCGAAACCAATCCAAGAGGAGGACTGATGCAAAAGCTTAAAGATCTGAACTTGCAAAAGATATATTTCTTGAGAACAATGAATTCTTACAAGCTCAATTCTAAATACGGTAGCTTTGGTGTCAGATGCGGAAGTGGACCAATTCTTCAAAATGTCAAGTTGGAACACTACTTGCCTGCAATGCTACACTTGATTGTCGGACTGTTCACGAAATACATCTTTGAGCCGATTTGGATGGCCGTTGTGAGTTTAGACAATAAAACATCATTTGAAATTCGAAGAAATAAAGAAGAGACAAAAAGAGTTGCCGATTTGAAGATTCAAGACGCGAACAAAAAATTCGAAGCTTCACCACTTAAGAGAAAAAGAGAGATGAAAGCACAGTTTACTGCTCTGAAAGAAGAAAAAGTGTTATTGGACGAGACGCTGGATGGACTTGCTGGTGGATATCTTAAACAATTTGAGAATGATCTGGAAGAAGTTGGTGCAACACGCCGAGCGTGGTTTCAAATGTACACTGGAAATCACACGAAGCTGATTTTGTCTGAGAAAGGTGTCACAGCTGCATTCAAAAATCTGAAAAACCACATGACTCCGATGCTTCTGAATGTCAAGAACGCGATGAGCAGGCTGTCCAAAATCATGTCATTGTCGGCCAATCGATTGCTCTCTGACGATGACATCAGCGAATTGGATGAGTCGATGAAGGAATTCGTTGAATTCCTACAAGCTGCCCACCCAGAAGAATCAATCACTCAAAAATTGCATGTCCTGGTTGCTCACGTAGTAGAAGTCGCAAAAACGGAAAGGAGCTGGGAAGGCTTTCGGAGCAAGGAATCGAATCGCTTCATGCCGTTTTCAATCGCCTCGAAAGACGCTTCCACTCGGTTAGAAACACAGGGAAAAGATACCTGTACATTGCTAAGGAGCTGTCATGTAGCAATCTAATTTCTGATATGGAGGAAGTAAGTGGAACCTTTCAAAAAAACAAATCGTAACATTTTCTTTGCAGGACGCCTCGTCTTCCCAATAAACCACCCAGCGCTCTCCCTCACACAATTCTGAACCTTTTCGCAATTAAAATTTCGGGATTTCCTCAATATCATAAAATTCGGGATTTTCTATGGTTAGTTGTGCTTAAAATTATTAAAAAATTATTAATTTCATTAAATTTCAGGTAAAAACATTGACAAGCAGATACTCGGTGCAAATTTGATGGATTTCTCATCAATATTTTGTCGAGGATTTCATAAGCGGAGATGCTCCACATGGTTTCTTTCAACTTGGAAAATTGTCGATGTGACACCTTAGGATTCTATCGAAAAGCTAAAATTCAGGATTTCCTTCGGTTTGTTGGGATTAAAATTATTCGAAAATAATTGATTTTATGAAATTTCAGATTGAAACCTTGTCAATGAGCTACTCAGCAAAATTTCGATGGATTTATCTCAAAAAGTTCACCAGGAGTCGAGGCAATTAAGAAATTTCACCGGGTTTCCTTATTTTCGAAAGTTTTACCTAGAAAAATTTCAACTTGCATCCGTAAAGCGAAGAAGGAGGCTGATTCCACATATTAAATTCGTTTTTTGAATCGATTTGTATGTATTTTTCAATTTTCAATCTTCCGTTTCGATTATTTCTTTGTTTTACTGTTCAAAATTAATTTTTCTGTGTTTCAATAATTCAATTCTCAATTGTTAGCTACTAAATTGAATAATAAAATCTATTTTTTATTTTTTTTTCACCTTGAAACTATTAATTCTGCCTTTTTTCTGCTAAAATTTGCTTCAAAAATCTATTTGCCGCTGCAATGTTTTGCGGACTACGGTACGCAAGTACGCAAACACCGCGATGACACATTGCGGACCATTTCGCTGCGTACCTGCGAGATCTTTCTCAAATTTTACGAGAGATCTAGTTTTTGTGATACCGTGTCCCGAAATGCTCGACGAGTAAACGCGCTCCATTGAACACTTTTTTCGCGCGCATTCAAATTTAGTTTTTTCATGCCTCCAATATTTTTGTATGGAAAATTGATCGTTTCGCACTGAATTTGTAAATTTTGGAAGAAAATTTTTAACCAAAAATGCTGAAAAAAAAATTAAAATTAAATTCTTGAAAAAAAAATTTTTTTTTTCACATTCCAAAAATCACAGATAAGACTACAAAATATCATGAGGGCCACTCCTCGGAAAAAGCTGGGAAAAAAGACAATATTCAAGTCGACTTGGAAACATTCGTAGCTTGTTTTTTTCAGGAATCGAAACTCAGCAGAACTCTACACATCATCAGTGCATTGAGAAGACAATATAATACGTTTATAAATTGGAAAATTTATTATTAATATTATTCACTTTATTATAATTAAACTTTAAAAAAATACATATTAACAAAGTTATTAAGAGAGCGGACGCATTTTGTGCAGTGGAGGTGGGTCGCCCTTTTCTGCAAAATCCAGGAGTTCGAGACGAAGAAGTGGATGAAGAAGGCGGTGGAGGTGGACTATCTGAAAATTTTCCAATTTAAAAACCTAGGGGAGACTGAATTTTCGGACTTTTACATAAATCTGACTGACCAAGAGAAAAAAATCCGATTTTTGTAGGAAATCCAGGAGTTCGAGATGAAGAAGTTGATGAAGGTATTGGTGGTGATGGAATATCTGAAATGTTTCAATTTCAAAACCTAGGGAAGGCTGACTTTTCGGAATTATACATCAATTAAACTGACATAGAGAAAAAATAGGGTTTTCTGGCAGATCCAGGAGCTGGAGACGAAGAAGCTGATAAAGATGGCGGACGTGGTGGACGATCTGAAATTTTTCCATTTATAAACCTAGGAAAGACTGAATTTTGGGATTTCTACATGAGTTTTACTATTGAAAAATCCCGATTTTCGTAGAATTTTTTTTTAACATTTCGAAGCGTGGGAACGTTATAGGGGGTTGTACTAGAGACAATTGGAAATTGAGATAATTAGAGAAAAGTCCTGAAAAAGTAGGTCATGTGAAAATGAGCACTGAAACTCACTATAAAAGGCAACTTTTTGTAATTTTGAAACTTTTTATCATCATGTCATTCATGACAAAATGCCCAAAATGTCCAACTTACGAATCTAAGAAGACTACCAATGTGTATCGACACCTTCGGGAAGTGCATAATGCGAGTGAGGCTGAAGTTGATCAATTCCGAATTCAGAGAAAAGAAGGTAAATCCTTGACGACAAAAGGCAGTGGAGCATGGAAGTGTCCCGTATGCGAACTAGTTATTCCAACAGAGAAAGGCTTGAAGAACCATATGAACCAGAAGCACAGGAAGAAGCCCATCGATCCTTCGACAATCACTCTTGCTACAACGTCGCCCACAATGGTCTCGCCTCCTCCCAAGGTATTCTATCTGAAAATTTAAAGCATTAAATATAAGTAATTACGTTTCAATTATGACAATTTGATCAGTTTCAGAACAATTTTTTCAGAGAATCCAGCTACCCAAATCGACGGAAAAATCGCTTGTTTCTTCAGTAGCTACAGTTCGGCAAACACTTTTTGACTACTGGATTTTTGACTACATTGCTTTTTGACTACGAGTGTCTTTTTCGCTACTGACCGAAAAAATTAGAATAATTTAAAAAAATGACAGCGGAATTTGCGAAAATGCGGAGCGCTTTGGAAAAATTGCAGAAGAAACATAATGATTTCCTTCAAGAGGACTACACGATGGACGGGTCTCGCAGGGAAGAGTAGCGAAAAAGACATGTAGCGAAAAATCCATCATTGAGAAAAAAGTGATTTATCGCCACGTGACCCTTTTGCTAAGCTTATTTGGAGGACTTTTTGAAAGGGTAGCCTGTAGGCATACTGTAGTTATAGCATTTAGTGGTACGGTATTGGTACTGTATGTACTGTAGGATCACTGTGGCGTTACTGTGGTTTGCTAAACGCCCTGTTTTTGTCTTCTAAGGAGATGAAGAGAGACTGTAGGAAATCCGCGAACGAATGTACTCCAATACGCCAGCATAAGAAGAAACGACAGCATACGAATGTACAAAAAAATTGACAGCATAGGAAGACGCCAGCATAAGAAATGGCAGCATAGGAATATAGGCTATAGTAATGTAATGTTACGACTGGGTGAAAATCGAGAATCTTCGGGAATGTTCGAGAAATTTCAAGAATTTATTTTAGAATCTTATGGAAAGTTCTGAATAAAAAATAATTGTTTTCACAAATTGCGATACTGCAATTTTTATTGCAACTTTGTTGAATGATTCAATGAACAACTTCTACAAACTATCTTTGAGTTTTGGAAAACGCCAGTCGGTCGGAGCGCGTCTTGGTTTTTATGTGGTAGTCAAAAAGTCAAAAGTGCGAATGTAGTCCTCTTGAAGTAGCTATTTTTTCAGTCAGTAGCGAAAAAGACATTCAGTAGTCAAAAAGACAAAAGTGCGAATGTAGCTATTTTTTCGGTCAGTAGCGAAAAAGACACTCGTAGTCAAAAAGCAATGTAGTCAAAAATCCAGTAGTCAAAAAGTGTTTCCCTGGAAAGAAGGAGTAATTTTCAACAGTTTTAAGCACGTATACGTAGAAAATGAAAGAGAACGCTGAAAGATTGAATTATGGCGAATTTTATGCCAAAATAATTACAAAAACCCTAATTTCGGAGTTTTTCGCGCTTTTCTGTAGACTTAAGTTCATTTTTCAACCATATTAGCGACTAAAAATGTTCAAAAACTAATCAAAAATGTGAAATAAACGACAAAATTATAGGGAAAATGCAAAAGCTTCTTGGCTGCTGACAAAATTGCAGATTTTTTAGGATTTACAAAAAAAAGGTTTCAGTGGGCGGTGCCAATTCGCAACCACCGCACGCTCATTTCGCAAGCCTCGCACGTTTTTTCAGTGATCTTTTTAAATACCTTTTTTAAAGAAAAAACGCGCGAGAATAAACAAATAAACAAATAAACAAAAACGAGACAGAAAAACACGAATGAGCTCTCTCACCGCCTTATATAGCGCGGTGAGAGACGCAGAGAATGCAGGGAAATCAGAATACGACCGCTGCCGCCGTGGGTCAAGATCACTAGTGATCACTTAAAAAAAAATTTTTTTGGGAGAATTGAACTCTGGGCATTTTTCCGTCACTGTGTTCGCGTACTTTTAAGTTGTTATGGCGGCAGCGGCGCCATTTTCTGATGTTTTTTATTTGTTTTGTGATCTTTTCATCATTTTCTTGAAGAGTTTGCAGATTTTTTTTTCATTTTTAGTGAAATTTTCTTAATAAAAACTTTTTTTTCCATTTAGATTGGATTTCTCCGCATTTTCTTCGGCGAAACAAGAGATTCTCTGTTATTATTGCATTCTAAAAACGTTAAGCAAACAATCAATATTTTGTGTTTTGTTTCTTGTTTTCCATCTCCTTGTTTTTAGAGTTTTAAAGTAGGAAACGTGTTAAATAAGTGCAGTTTTTTGTGTCTATCTATTTTCCAAATGAACATTTCTGTAATTAGAGAGAAGCTGCCACACCCAGCGTTATGAATAATTATTTTCTTATCTTTGCGCCGTGTATTATCACTTTTTGAATTGTTTTCCAAAGGAGAATCGTTTATTTAATTTTGATTATTATTTTCAGTACGATGACTATCACTGCTCCACCAAAAGACGAGATTATCTCAAAGTTTCCGGGCTCTGAGCCACTTCTCAACTTTTACAATGAGCTCTCGGATGCCGAAAAATCGAAGCTTTTCCACCAAATTTCAACTCTAAACCTTTCGGAAGCTCATTAATGGTTCATTGATTCAACGGATCAACGGGCTCCATCAACTGCGGAAGACCTTAAGCCGGTTCTTGATTCTCAGCATTTTGTACAAGCTGAATTGCATCAAGTGGTAGAGACTTTTAATATTTAGGTAAAACAATCATTAAAATTACATTATTTTCAGATCCTCGATGATCTCTGGAACAAGGGAATGGATGCTATTGGACGTGGAGAAGTATGTGCAATTGTGCTCGCCGGTGGACAAGCTACACGTCTTGGTTCAAGTTAACCGAAAGGAACGATTCCATTGGGAATTAATGCTTCATTTGGAGATTCTCTTTTGGGAATTCAAGCTGCCAAAATTGCACTTCTTCAGGCTCTCGCTGGAGAACGGGAGCATCAGAATCCGGGAAAAATTCACTGGGCAGTTATGACGTCACCTGGAACAGAGGAGGCTACTCGTGAGCATGTGAAGAAACTGGCGGCTCATCATGGATTCGATTTCGATGAAAAAATGGCCTTCATTCCGAGATGACAAACTTTTTGGGTGGCAAAGGTTCTTTGGGGGCATAGTATCCAAGGAGACAAAGTATCCAGTAGACAAACTGGGGTGTATCTTGGGGGGCATATCTTTGGTGACAACCTTTTTTTCAACTAGTTTTTTATATGTATTTTTCAACTAATTTTTGTTCGTATTTCTCTGGAATAAATTTTTTAATGCAATTTTTAATGGATTTTCAGCGTATACGTATAGCTATAGTTCAGCTATAGCTATAGCACTCAATTAACGACAGGTGCAAAGTTCACCAAAAACTTATTTATTGGGAAAATGCTGAGAACTGGTTGAACAATAGAACCCGGTAGAAAAGTGAAAACCGGGGAATAGAAACACGTGAATCATGGATGGCGTTGTGAGACATGGAATGAATTATTGAATTTAAAACAATTGAGTATAACGTGATAAAAAACAATGTAGAAACTCTACAAACAACAAAAACTAGCAATAAAAACAACAATTGAGTATAACGTGATAAAAAACAATGTAGAAACTCTACAAACAACAAAAACTAAGCAATAAAAACAACAATGAAATTAAAAATGTAACAAGTAAGAAAAGCTACTAGGTTTTTATAAAAATTTGAGTTTATTGAACTCTATCAAACTTTAGATCAACGTATACGAATTCTACTTTGGCTCTCTTACCACAGGAAGAATTCGGATTATTTGAAGAAAACTGAATCGAATCTGATTCACTTTCATTTCCAAAACTCTTTGTGATCGTTACTTTGACACTACTTCCGGCTTTCAGTATTCCAAAATCCGGTTTAATTGTGATGTAACTTCTGTCATATCCAGCTTCAAATTCCACATCGCAGTTATTCGGATTTCTTAAAACAAGGAACTTTACGCGAATTGATCCAAAAAAATGTAGTGATTTCTCCGATGGAATCAAAGGCTTCGATACTGAATCTGGTGTCGGAGAGTATGGACGAGTTTGCGTTCTGAAAATTTTTAATAAGATAAGGAGGATATAAATAATTTGTTTAACCTTTTTCTTCCTGAACTGCGTGAATGTGTGGAAGTGTCAAAAGAAGTCATGCTGGATTCGAATAACTCATCATCTTTGGATGTGACCAGCGCTGAATTTTCATTTTCCACGTTGTCGATGTTTGAGTAATCTGATTGGGGCTCCTCGTTTTCATCGTCAGAATTTTCAGACGTCCTCAATCTTCGACTATCCGTATATTCAGAAATGTCTGATTCGGAATCACCACAGTTGTTGGCAGAATTTGAAGAGTTGTTGACCGTAAGCGCAGTGTCGTTTGCATATCTAAAAATAAAAATAGAACCATAAATCCAATTTTAGTATAAATTTGTGGTATATAAAAACGAGAAACGGAAACTAACCCATTTGGCAGACGATCATAATTGTCTTTGGAAAATTTTGTGAATTTTTTTTCTTGAATCTTCTGGCTTGTCCTCTGGTCTCCCTCAATCTCTCCGTTTTCAGAACTGTGAAGGTTGTTAAATTATCCAGAAGAATTTTTAAAAATAAATCCCTGGTGGATTCATCCAACGATAATAGAGCAGCAACGACGTGGGAGCAAACGTCTGGAACTTTTTTACAAGTCCAGCATTTGAGAAAGTTTTCCTCATGAGAAACTGTGACATAGTCCTTTGTACCGGCTGTTTGGACAAGAAATTCCGAGTCTGATGGCACTACTCGAAGATTTAGAAGGGACGTGAAGTCGATATCTTTGAAACAAGACTGAATATTCGGTGGAGTTTTCAGAAGTGATGTCACTGCGTCGATCCCCAATACATTGAGTGCTTTCATTTGATCTTTCAACGACGCTGTATTTAGAGAAGGGTTGAAGTCTTCAAAAATCACAGTCTCATCTTCACCTGTGATTACAGCATTAACCATTGATCTCAATTCGTCTGAAAGGAAACGTTCATAAAGTTGAAAAGCTGAAATATAATAATTACCATCAATAAACTGAATCAATTTCAGGACAGCTGTGTATCCGCACTCTGGTTTTGTAATTGACAGCTTGATGGTACCATTCACACACTCGATCCTGTTGGTAGTCACTCTATGGACAAGCATTCCACTTAGCAGCTTTGCTTTCAAAGAGTTTGATTCAAACAAGCTCTCTATTCGCTCACGAATCCAATTTTTCAGTTTAATTCCCAAGTGAGCACATTCCAATCTTCGTTTCATGTCGTTGATATTCAACGCCCCGAATACCCCTCTTTTAATATCATTATTGCCATTTTTATTTCCAAAAATCTCCCGAATTTCATCTTGTGTTACTTTCGTGCCGGCGTTTTCTTCAAGATTGTTTCGTCGATGAATATCACATCGAAGGAAAATGGTGTCACTAAAATGGATGCCTTTTTTCATAGCGGAAAAAGCTGCTTCTCCATCAGTGATCATAGCTGAATTTTTTTGATTTTTTTCGGGTCAAGTTCCTGAAGAATCTCGTTCAGACGGCCAGAAAAATCTTCGAAATGACTCTTGTGTTTGGACGAATGGAACATAAATCCCAAAACTACATGGCGCAGTTTCGATGGAGATGACTTTGTATGTTGACGCGTTCTGAAAACTTCAATTGGTGAATATGGAAAATAAAAATAATCACTGACCGGAACACTGGAATAAATCCAGTAGTGACAGAGATGTATCCGTTGGAAAGACCGAAAGTTGTATCGAGTTCGATGATAGACGCCACTCGAGTGTCAATACCTCCGCAGGTATACACCTTACAATCCGCCAAGTGTTTGTTTAGATCCGCAGTTCTCCAGTTTTCAATTCCATCCATACGATTTCTATATGTCGTAATTTCCGTGTAAGTTGGGCACGATTTCAGGAATAGTCCAAGCATCGATTTATTGAAATAAATAAACCTGATTGAGTTGCGATGCGATGAGTGATATGCATGAGAAAACATTCGAGAGAGATCGCATAGATCGGCGGGATTTGTGACAGGTCTCGGTCCTCTATTAAGTTTCACAGTTGTCAAAACGTTACGTTGCTGGTCTTTGATTTGACGCTTCGAGTACTTTCCACCGAGCATTTGATATACCATCAACACTGTGCGACCCTCCAACATCTTCCTGATCATCAATGCCTCTTCCTTCGACAATTTTTTTCTTGCAACTTTCAAAGAAGTGTAGTCGATAACATCGTGACTGGACCCCAAGAATAAAATCCAGCAGAGCTTTGTTGCTTCTTCAATAGCCATGTACTTTTTGAAAAGATTGGTGGCAGGAGGTGGCGAACTACAGTTGATTCTTCTAAAAGTCCTTCCATCAACGCTGATGGTGTTTTTCCGCGGTTTCATTTCAGATCCCAGCGAATCTTTCTTTTTCGACCATCGGATACCGTCAGAATTGATAACCTCATCTTCAGTTTTTTCTCCGATGTTGTAACACGCAGATAATTGCAGAAAACTATCGAATTGTGGCGGTGTGTAGTCTTCAATGTGACAGATTACGTTGTACCTGCAAAAAAAAAAGACGTTAAATTTATTAAAGACGAGAAATTGTATACTTTGTGTTGATCAAGGATCGAATCACATTTTCAGTAAACAAGGACACATCCCGTTCGGTGAACTCCTGCCACGAAAACATGCGAATATACCTGAAAATTAATTTTTTAAAAAGAAAATCACAAGAACAAATACAAAGTAATAAAAAACTGGAAAAATGAGACGAACTCCTTTAAATTTCAAACATATAGCTAAATCCTAAAAAAAAAGATGAAAAAACTCGAATTTTGAACGAAAAATGGAGATGAGGTGTTAAAATTGATCGGAAAATTAAATATTTAAATTTTATAAAAATTATTATGCAAAATCTAAATGAAAATTGAGAAAAAACGGAGAAAATTGTGTAAAATCAAAATGAAAAAGAAATAGGTGGATGTCGTCAATCGTGGCGCCTGCACAGTTGTCGTCAAGTATGGTGTTTGCACCGATTCGCGCAACTTATGTTGTGGCGCATTGTCTTTTTCGCATCATTTCCCTTGTTTTCCACCGAATTTGTATATTTTTTTGTTCACTTTTTGTGTAAAATTATTTCTAAAAACATTTAAAAGAAAAAGAAACCGTTTTCATTTTGGAAATTTCGATAAAAGCTCCGTTTTCGCCCATTTTTACCTTGCCCCCGGTGAACCTTTGTCACCCAAAAGTTTGTCGCCTCGGAGCATTTGAAGAAAAAATTCTAAATTTCTAAATTTTTCGATCAGTTATCCCTTTATACTAATATTCCACTACTATTCTATATTCCTTTTCGTATCCCGAAGTATTCTGCAGATGAGTGAGTTTAAAAAATGTTTTTAACAGGTGAGATTTCAAAGTTCCGCATTTCCACCAGGGTCTACTGTTGGAATTGTCCCTATTCAAACTAGAGACAATTTTTCAGTACGTTTTTGGTGGTGGCAGGAATCTTCTATTTTTTAGATGTGCATTTTCGATTAACAAGGAGAAAAACTGTCATGGGCATAAAAATCAATGTGTTTTTACAGGAGTATAGCAACTTCACAGAACGGTTGGATCATGTCGATGATTTTCGCCGAAAGAACATGAAATTTTTTATAAATATCTGTCTTAAAACAGATGTATCTTTTTGGAGAGTCGAGGAACCAAAAAGTTATCAACTTTAACATTGTCAAGCTCAAAACAAAGAACATTTTAATAGTTGTAAATATATTTTCATCATCATCGAGAACTGAAATGTAGTGAGATGTAAATGTAGTGAGATGTAGTACCAATGAGGTGATAAGAAGAGTCGTATGCTATTCCAAGTTAGTTGGACGTTTTACAGCTTTTCCCAAAAGACCATCGTTCATACATTCAATTGTGAGGGAATTATAACCGATAATCGATTGAAAATTGCATTAAAAAAATTATTCCAAAAAAATGTGAACAAAAATTAGTTGAAAAATACATATAAAAATCTAGTTGAAAAAAAGGTTGTCACCAAAGATATGCCCCCCAAGATACACCCCAGTTCGTCTACTGGATACTTTGTCTCCTTGGATACTATGCCCCCAAAGAACCTTTGCCACCCAAAAAGTTTGTCATCTCGGAATGAAGGCCTGAAAAAATTACTATTTTCTCACAAGATGAAATTGCTGCATACGATGAGCAGGGAAACTTCCTTCTCGGAACTAAAGGATCTGTTGTTGCTGCTCCAAGTATGAGCTTTTACGCAATTCGTGTACTCCTCGAGGAAAACTATTTTTACGAATTTTTCAGCTATAATTCTGACTTTTTGATGATTTTTTAATCTTCAAAACGAAAAATTATATGACATTTAAAGTATTTTCGGTGTCAATATTGAAAGCAGTATTAATTGCATGGATTTTCCCCCAAAACACACAAAAAATATATATTAGTTGGCGATTTGAATTTAAAAAATATCTAAAATTAAGTATTTTATCCGAATACTTAAAAATTTCGTACAAAAAAATAATTATTTTTTCTCGGGGAGTACACGAGCTGCGTAAATCGACACAAAAATTTAAAAAATGCGTTTTTCAACGAAAAAAAAAATCGAATTTTCAATATTTTAAAGATAATGTTTTCTCATCAAACTCAACTTTTTTTAGAACATAAAATCTAGACTTTTTTTCTGGATTTCAAAAAAAATATAAAATTATCGATTTTCTCACAAAAAACCGAAAAATCAGATTTTTTTTCAGACGGCAACGGAGGTCTCTACTCTGCCATCTCTGCTCATTTGCCACGTCTTCGCGCGAAAGGAATCAAATATTTCCATGTGTATTGTGTGGACAACATTCTGTGCAAAGTTGCCGACCCTCATTTCATCGGATTCGCCATTTCAAACGAAGCTGACGTTGCAACCAAGTGTGTTCCGAAGCAAAAAGGAGAACTCGTCGGATCAGTTTTTCTTGATAGAGGACTACCACGTGTCGTTGAATATTCGGAGCTTGGAGCCGAGTTGGCTGAACAAAAGACACCGGATGGAAAATATTTGTTTGGTGCAGGATCTATTGCAAATCACTTTTTCACGATGAATTTCATGGATAGGTTTGTAATTTTTAATTTGGAGAAAAAGCTTAATTTTAAAATAAATACAGAGTCTGCTCTCCATCATCTCGTCTTCCATATCATCGTGCTCACAAGAAGATTTCCTATGTGAATGAGCAAGGGACCATTGTCAAACCGGAAAATCCAAATGGGATCAAGCTGGAGCAGTTTATTTTCGACGTCTTCGAGCTCTCGAAGCGATTTTTCATTTGGGAGGTGGCGAGGAACGAAGAGTTTTCTCCATTGAAAAATGCTCAATCTGTTGGAACTGATTGTTTGAGCACTTGTCAGAGAGATTTGTCCAGTGAGTAGATTTTTCTGTGAATTCAGAATTAAAATTGATTTAAAAACTGATTTTCAGATGTGAACAAGTTGTGGCTGGAACGTGTTCAAGCGAAAGTGACTGCTACTGAAAAGCCGATCTACTTGAAGACAATCGTCTCCTACAACGGAGAGAGTCTTCAAGAACTCCGTCATCGTGAAATTTCTGATAGTGCCTTGGAATCCGATCATTCGATTAACAAATTCTTTGTTGTCTAGTCTTCTTTTGTTTCATATTTATACTGATTGCCTTACTCATTCCCCTATCATTTCCCAGCCAACTGTGTTTTATTTATGTTAAAATCCCCGTGATGCTTTCAAATTTCCTTCGGTATTTTCCCCTAAAACTGTAGTTATTAGGCCGATATTATTGCTTGACATCCATTTGTTTTAAATTTCTTAAATTTTCGTAAACTGAAACGAGTTCGAATACAGATTTTGTAAATACTAAAAATGTTAGAATGAGTTGGTACAATTTTATAAATTTAAAAATGACAATTTATAAAAAAAAAAAGTTATCCTTGGAAATGTGCCTTCTGTTGGGAGGATGTATTTAGTCATTAATTTTCTGAAAAGAGCAATAATTTAAAAAAGCAAAAAACAAAAATTAAAAAAAACTTACCTAATAGGCCTGCCACGCGGGACTTGTTAGCACCGGATCCAATTCGAAGGCAATCTTCCTCTTCTTGTGCATCTGAGCCACCGTGGCTGTCGAAGATGTCGCAGTAGAAGCTGCTATCCGAACATTCTCCAGACTCTGTAGATCCACCGAAACCACTTTGGATGATGGCTTCTCTGTCGTTCTTCGCCTTTGTTCCCATTTAAGCTCACACTCTAATATCTCGAATTTCTCCTTCAAAGTCCACTCGGGAGCATCAAAGGGACTTAGAACCGGTTTCCAAAAGTTTCCTGATTCGAATAGAAGAAGAATATTCAAAAACTATTCAGTAGTAATTAAATATAAATAATTAATAAAATCAAAGTGAGAGAGCCTGTACACAAAAGCTCGATGAAAAGTATGAATGAATAATTGTGGGGTACGGAGGACAGTGTTAAACTAGAGATTAGAGACACAGACTGTTTTATATAAACAAAAAAGTATTGGTCACATTGTTACATTGTTTGAAAGAACATTTGAACGAGATTCTGAGCGTATTGTGCGGCGTACTAAATTTTTGCAGCTAAAAATACGGTACCCGGTTTCGACGCGACAATCATTTGTTAAATGCTAAAAGATGTGCGCCTTTAAGGAGTACTGTACTATCAAACTTTTGTTTTTGCTGGATGTTCATCGTCTTTTAATACTTTTCCGATAAAAGTATATCTATTTAAATTAAAACATTCCAATAAACCTTTAAACAACCTTGCAAAATCGATGAAAATTGCCCAGAAACGAAAACTTGAAATTACAGCACTCTTTAAAGGCGCACATATTTTCGCATTTAACAAAAATTTGTCGTGTCGAGACCGAGTACCGGAAGTTTGGCTAAAGCTCGTTGCGAAGTATTGCGATTTAGACACAAATAAGCTAACGGGTCTCGAAACGGGCAAAACTTTGCAGTTACAGTACCCGTAACTATTACGAAATTATTTTACATACACTTTCATGTACGTCAAACTTTTTTTTTCATAATTCCCATAAAATAAAAAGGTTTTGCTTTTTAAACTCGAAACCTCTATTTTGGCAGTTGATAATTTTTTGATAAAACCGATGGCAACCGAGATATAGGCTGCTAAAGTGAGCAATGAAGATACTTTTTTCTTCCACATTTTAAACGTGAACAATTCCAGATGGCCTTTCTGATTCTAACTTCAATTTTGGTATCCCTTGTATCATTTATCATCTATGTTATTCTGGCAAGAAAGGAACGATTCAGACTTCGAGGAAAAATTGGATTATCTGGACCAGAGCCTCATTGGCTTATGGGAAATTTAAAACAAATTATTGAGTTAGTTGAAGTTAAAAACATTAAATATGAAAACTTAATTTTTATTTTCAGGCGAAAAGCAAAACTAGGTTACGATGATTCTTATGATTGGTACAACAAGCTTCACAAACAATTTGGCGAAACTTTTGGGTAAGATTTTTTAATTGTGAAAACTTAAATTTTGAATTATAATTTCAGAATCTACTTTGGCACCCAGCTCAACATAAACATTACCAATGAGGAAGATATTAAAGAAGTTTTTATCAAAAATTTCTCGAATTTTTCGGACAGAACTCCACCACCAATTATTGAAGATAATAGTGAGCACCACTCACTTTCAGTTGGAGCCTACTATTTTCTTATTTAGAACTCAAAGAATCGTTGCTCCAAAACACATACGAATCTGGATGGAAGCATACTCGATCTGCAATCGCTCCGATTTTTTCAACGGGAAAAATGAAGGCAATGCATGAGACAATTCATTCGAAAGTTGACCTGTTCCTGGAGATTTTGAAGGAAAAAGCAAGCTCCGGGCAGAAATGGGATATTTATGAGTTAGTTCAAAAACTTTTGAATGATTCGGATATTTATTATTTCAGCGATTTCCAAGGTCTAACCCTAGATGTGATTGGAAAATGTGCATTTGCAATTGATAGTAATTGCCAGAGAGATAGAAATGATATATTCTATGTGAACGCAAGAAAATTTATTACGAATATAGATATTCGACATAGACAAAATTTTAAAAAAGGTAGTCAATGAGGAAAGGTAGTCAATGAGCCGAAAGGTAGTCAATGAGAAGGTAGTCAATGAGTGTTAGCCAAAACCTTTGCATACTCCTGTCTATAAATATTCAATCAATTCTCACCGATGTCCCCTTTGAACAGGTAGCCCATTGGAACCTGTGTAAGTTTGTACAGATGCCCCCTCTGAACGGATGCCCCCTCTGAACGGATGCCCCCTACGAACAAATGCCCCCTTTGACCTAATGCCCCCTTAGAACGCGATGCCCCCTCTCTCGATGCCCCCTGGGAGCATAGGCCGCCTCAAACACCGCTTCTGAAAAACGTTCATTTTTAGTCAGATATTAAATTTAAAATTATGAATTCTAAAAAAAATCAGTTCTTCAACTAAAAACACCCAATTTTTTTGAAATGAAAATTTTCATTTGAATGGACGTAAGTTGGCCACAGAACTCTGTGAGCAATTTCTGAAAATTTGTCTTTTTTGGCCAAAGTGTTGTCACCCAACAATTCATTTCATGCCTTTCTTTTGAAAAATCTTTTACGACCTTCAGGAGGAGAAGCTTTTAGGCTAATGAAACGTGCCAATCAAGTTTCAAAATCAATTTGATTTATTCATATCGCATGTTTAATGAGAGTTGGAATTAAGTGTTAATGTATATATTTACAAAAAAGACATCACAAAAATATCCAAAAGAAGAAAACTTATGCATAGAATAGCGTATTTAAATAGAAATTCGATTGAATGTATAATTTACAGAAAATTATGGAATTTTCGGAGAAAAAATCACAGAGAAATGGCGAGTTGCTGGAGTTTAAAAAACTAAAAAGTGTACTTTATTGAGATTATATATCGACAAGAATTTTTGTTTTGAAATATCACAATTTCAAATAATTTCTTAAAATGAAGTGTTTCAATTTATTACTGGACTTTGAAATGAAATCTATTTTATTGGAAATTATACATTCTAAATAGGTCACTTCAAGTATTTAGTTTAGCTGCACACTTTGAACAAAGAAAAGTAGATTGGAAATTGCTTTCAAGCCATTTTTCACCAAAATCAGTTATTTAAAAAATGACTCACTATCAGAGTCTTTTCAGGTTTAATGGTGATTTTATTAGGATACATTTTTCTCTCTGATCTTTTTTTTTTCTCTCAGATCTTTTCAATAAACTTTTTTTTTCGGAAATTTTTTAAAGTGATTTATTTAGAAAGTGCTCTCTCAAATGAAATAGGTTTCATTTCAAAGTACAGGAAATAATTGAAGTATTTAGCAAAAAAAGATATTGGATTCTCAATAAAGCTCACTTTCGTTTCTACAATTGTCCACAATAGTTTTGTGGTAAAATGACCATTGGAGTTCTCATTGCCCAGTCGTGTTCTCCGACAAGTCCAGTAGGATAGACAAGGGACATATCAGCGGAGTGAGTCGACAAATTAGTGAATTTATCGTCCAACAGGGACGAATGTGGAAATGTTCCGAGAAGACCGTTTATTGAATGTGTCGCTGAAACTATTTTTAGTAACGTTTAGAAATAATCGAATATTTTGAGAAGAAATGTTCAACAAATTTCTATTATAATTGTGAACAAATTTTTCTGAGCTTTCTACTTTTAAAAAAGTGCATATGAAAACGCACTTCCTGGAATGGCAAAAGCCGGCCGAGAAATCAGTGAGTTTACTGTTGCTGCAGAAGTCAATTGGAATTGTTGTAGTTGTTGTACAGATGTAGATTGTTGCATATGTTGTTGTACTCCTCTCGGTGGGCTCCGTTGATTCTGTGACGTGGCAGATGATGGCCTAGCAACTGACGGCGTCACGGATGTTGGTGTCGCAAGTTGAGCCATAAATGACTGAAATTTCCTATTAATGCGAAAATTCCATGTTACTTTTATGATCTAAACATTTCATTTCTCAAAGTACAGTAATTCTATCGTGTCTTTGCCGCACCGTACCACATTACCCACGTGTATTCAGCTCGACCAACGACTCGAAAATTTTCAAAAAAGGCGGGAAAAAATATTTGAATTCGCCAAGAGGAATTTCACCGCAGCGCGTGCAAAAATGTCTGCATTTGCGCGTGACGGTTTTTGCACAAAACCGAATGGTCGAGCTGAAAACACGTGTTCCCCGATCCAATCCATACACTAACAACAAGTTTGGTAACCGAATAAAGCTGCTTATTTCAGTATGATCATCCAACTTTTTGGATAGTGAACTAATGTTGAATTGTAGTATAATATTTGATTGGATTAAAAATATAACTTACTCTTGTTGTCTTGTTGGTCAGCACCTCAAATAGTGCCTGGAAGTTTCAGAGTCTCCGAACTTGCCGGTTTTTGGCACTTTTTCGGCAACCCGCCACTTCCAGGTAGTATTTTATATCCTCATTGAATCTTTCAACAAGAATAAGTTGCTTTTTCAAATCAATTGAATATTTTGAGATATTTCTATATTCATTTTTTATTCAAAATGTTCGATTATAATACTGAGATAAGCAGTTTCAATTTGTTGCCAAACAGCCCTGCTACAAATTAGAAACATACGGGATAAACCATTTGTATATGTATAGTGCAAAATACAATTTTTATACTTTGATTTTGTTTTAATTATTTGTATTAAAACATTGTAGGGATCGGAACATACGACATTGCTTTGGATTTCTCCGAAAGCTCGTATTTTTCAAAACTTTGGCAATTTGCCAAAACTTTTAACCAAAATTATGAAAAATCTAATAAAATTTTAGAGTGTTTTATGTAGATACCAGCCGAGAACCACACCTCCGGCGCGGCCCCTGACTTTTGGGGCAGAACACGAATTTTTCTGAAACTACCGTAATCTTACAGTACTCCTCTCATACCACTATTGTACCACTACAGTACTCCGACTATATTTTTACACTAACCTCAACTCACTTTCTCTCCAGAAGCCAAAACTTCACAGACTACATAGACTACATAGACTATAAACTATGGACACATGGAATAAGCGCGTTATACATATATATATTATTATAATAAATTAATATTTGGTCGTTTTGGATAATTATTAGTACATTTAGATGAAGAGTTCCCACTGTCCACCTTTAAGATTATTACCTTATTCCGTACAATTCGATTAATTGAAGACACTGATGGCACATTTTCTTCTCCGCAAATTTGGTCCTGAAATATTTTTTGAATGTTTATTGGAAATTTTGTCATAAGTTTCTACCTCAATCAATTTCTGTCGTATTTCCCATGCGAACATTGTCGGATTTGCTCTTTTATATCCAGCAATACATTCCACGACTCGTGGAGTGGCAACTTTTGGCTTTGAGCCTCCAATTACTCCTAAAGTGTTCAAACTCTTTAAGTTAACATTCAGTAGACGAGCTACGTAGCATTTCAAATTTCTCAGGATTTCTTTTTTTTTTAAGTTGATGTACTTATTGCCCCCCCCCCCCTCCTTTTCCACCTCTGTGAAAACAGTTTCAACTTCCACAGTAATCCATCCCTTTCTCGATTGTTACCTGGTCTGACAGATCCTGTTGAATAATATCGACCGAGGATTTTTGAAACGCATCCATGGGAGACTCTGTAAAATGGAAAATGTGTATAAAAATATTTGAAGTTCCACCACAGTTTAAAGAAAAGGAAGGAAAATGGAAAACTAGAAGAAACCCAGAATTTTTTGTGCAATGCTAAAATTTCAAAGTTGCAAATTGCGGCTTTACAATATTATTTTCTAGGTTATTTCAAAAACTGTACTAATTGTCACTGCCACATTTTGCACTGGTCACTTTAAGTTACGTTTGAATGGTCGAAGGTGAAATTTACCAACCAACTTACTTCAACTGTCTCGATATGTCACACGGCCGTGTACCATGTTGTGACATTTCGACTATTTGAGCACGAATTGTGTCAGGAAGAGGCCGCCCGTTGACGAATACACCGCCCAACTGATTAACGCCCGTGTGGGAACCATCTGACAGTAGGGGATCTAAATAGATAGTTTAATTTTGAGAATTTTTGTGTTTCTTCGGAGACATCTAATGGGGTTATCGAAGAGCATTTTTCTCATTTTTTTCCTTTTTTTTATTTCTTTTCGTTTTTTAAAAATCAATACTTTAAAAACAATAATTTTTGTTCAAAGTTTCTTCAGTATTCTATATTTCCAAGTCAGTGACCCATATGAAAATATAATTTCTAAACAAAACTGACAAATGATCTAATTAGGTTTAGTCATGCGTATAAAGTACACAATGAGCTTAACATGCACGGCTCTTATCACTAATTTTTCGAAGGTTCTGACGTACTTTTACACAAAAATTTCTTCGTGGGATAAACGTGAAAAGTACGAAAATTAAAAATCTTTGAGGCGGAAGAATTTATAGAATTACACATGTTTTGATAGAAGCATATTGGTAGATCATATGTAGTATATAGTCATTAATGGAGCAGGTCAAAGTATAAAAGTTCGGTTTCATGATGAATAATGATAAATGCAATTTGGCAAAACAAATTTTTTTGAGTTATAGCCCGAAAAACCAATTGAAAAACATGGGATAGATACTGTACAAAAACTGTTTAAAAAACACACCATAATTGTTTGGGGATGTTAGATTTTTTAAATTAAAATACCGTATTTCCTCTATTAGTCTTGCATGCAATACTAATTGGCTCATAGGGGTGCAAGACTATTAAAGACTGCAAGAATAATTTTCGAATGCTCCGTAGCCTTCAGGGTGATCAATTTTTTCTAATAGAAAACGCGAATTGATATAGTTTAAACAACGAAACATACATAATTTTCTAATATTTCATCAATTATTTAAACGCTTTTGAGTTCAATTTACCCAAAAAAATGGCAAGTTTACTGAAGTTACCGCAAAATATTGTTGGACTGGCAAAAAGAGGGGTGCAAGACAATTAGAGGAAATACGGTAACTATTTCTAATTTTCCTTCAAATTTCCATATTTTTGGTTGAGATTTATAAAAAGTGAGACGTACCAAGTTGAAAATTATGATGACTAGGGTAGGTTGAGTAAGAATAATTTCTCCAAATAGTTTCCATAAATTTTCTACGAGACGACCTTTCCACAAGGCTATCAACCGTTTGGACGCCCTCGGATGCTCACAGACAAATAGGCTCCGCCCACTAGCTTCCAAGACTTTTACTATGTTTTCCAGGACGTTCGTGGATTAGGGAAGAGATCGCCCATCAACTGAGACCGATTGGGTAGAGAGGATCTTTTAGAATTTGAGGAAAAAAGCTAAGGTTCAGGATTATGTTGTGTGTGCGTTGCTAAAATTCTACATGACAGGTCGCTTTCTAGCCGTCCTACTTCTCCATGTTTTTCCATTATTTTGAAACCAATTTTTGGCTAATTTCTGACACTCATTAAGCCCTCCTCTCCGCCGCCTAAACTGGCAACAGCTAACTAATTAACAAACTTTTTTTGCCGCGAAAAGGCGACAAATGGGTGTCTCCAATTTTCTGGAACAATGACTACATTTCGTAATGGAAAGGGATAAGAAGGCCCAGAGTAAGATGTCATTGAATTGCAACTAACCTTCATTTCCTTTAAACGATTTTATCCATAAATCTGGCTCAACTGTTTCAGCTTTTGGAAGTGATACTGTACCGGAGACCGTTGGATATGAAGTGGCAGAGTTTAGAGCAATGCGTGGAAAATATGGATCCACTTTTTGAACTCGACAACATTTCAATAGACATACACGACTGTCTGGAAGTATATCAGTTGCCGAAAAAAAAATTCACTTTTGAGGTTAAAACTTAGAGAAGAAATTTTCGTGATAGGGAAAGTATGAGCACATAATTTTAAATAGTTCTTTTGTTAGGTCACTACAAAAAATGTATTCTCTGCATTCAGAAGCCTAGTTGTAAACTGAAATATTTTCCCTGTGAATAGTGAAAAGTAAAAAAATCCGATGAAACAGATACATACCATGATATTGTTGCAAGTTACAGTAAGCAGATTGTGATGACGTCATATAATTATTAGAAAATGTTTTAGTAAACATTATTACTTTACTAAAAACTTCCTCTTTTTTCTAATTCATATGGTATCCCAATTCTTCAAATCTCGAGCTAACAGTAGGCGGAGCTTATGATGATAACTCTCTATCAGCTGATATTCTGATTCATTAAAAAATGAAATGGAAGCAGATTTATGCTTCAATTAACAAAATTATTTGATTTTTCTTAATGGAATTTGTTGTTGTTTATCATACATTTTCCATGACTTCTGTGAGTTTCTTCACTCTAGATATTGTAGTAAATGTAGTTTCAACCAGGGATGTGCGGCAAACGGCGAGGTTCGCCGAAACATTCGGACGCGGCACAGCCTTGGTTTCAACCGAGCTCGGCAAATTCGGGAAATCGCTTTCTACAATATTTGCCGAGCTCGGCAAACGGCAAATTCGGCAAATTTGACGAATTTACCGCACAACTCTGGTCTCAACCAGGTGTGGGCGGCAATCGAAAATTGAAACATGTTGAAACAAAAAACTCAAAAAATTAGTAAAAAACTAATTTTTGTTACATTTAAGATTATATTGGTTATTGAATTATTTTTTTATAAATTGGATATTCCTTTCATATTTCGGCAATTGACGAGTTTTAAACCTTCGGTCATTTCCAGCCTAAACATTTTCTAAACAAATGTTTCTATTGAATTTCACATTTTGTTAGTAGCTTCAAAAATATTACAACGATTTATTTGAAGAAAAAAAAATTTAAATAAGAATGTTTGGAAATAAATTAATAGGAAGCTCCATGGTCATAATAAGGAAAACAAAAAGCGCTGTGGGTATAAAATTGTCAGAACTTCTAAATCTCAATATTTAAATTAAAAACAGTAAACCGAATATAAATTATATCACAGAATTAATTGATTTGGTACCTGTCATAAATATCTACGAAACAAATGCAAACAGATATAACACTCCTTCGGCGTAATCCACGATTTCATGACATCCGAGCTTAGATTCTCCGAAGAATCGATCGACGAATGAGATTGGAACCTCCCCAATACGATAACCGGATTTTTCGCTCGAAACATCATTTCCAACGGCAAGTTTGCCGAATTAGCAGAATTGCCAAGCTCGGCGAATTTGTCGAATTTGCCGTGCTCGGCAAATATTGGAAATAAAAAGATTTGCCGAATTTGCCACACACTCCTGTTATGTATTTCAAAGTATTTTGTGATAAAAATCGTCTCTATACAGGGCGGCCATAATTATGTTGACAAATTCTTTTTCTTATAAAATATGAAAAACAGCTCGAAAAATAGCAAAAAACGCATTTTTGTCATTTTTTCTAAAAAATCCCATAAATTTTATAAATAAGTTTTTTTTCGTTAAAAACACAAAACTCAAGAAATTCGAAAAAAAAATCCCATTTTTCATAAAAATTTCTTACTGTTGTCATTTTTTCCAGAAAAAAACGATTTAAATTTCTTACTGTTGTCATTTTTTCCAGAAAAAAACGATTTTTCCGTATGAAAATCAAGCCCCGCCTCATTATTGGATCATCGGATCCTTATCCTCTTTCGGTAAAAAAGTAATAAATCATTGCAGTCGACACTGGTGGAATTCGCGGAAAAAATGATAAGAAATCTCATCAACCACACCGAATCCTTCTCAGTTCGTCTTCCTAATCCCTCTGGTGGTAAGCAGCTTTTTTTTTGGATTTTTGGAAGATTTTTCAGTAGAAAAAACTAAAAATTTCGCTGAAATCGTGAATTTTTAGCTGTGAATCTCCAGAATCAAGCTCACGGCGAGCTCTCAAAGATCCTGAAATAACACTGTAACGAAGCATTGAAGGGCCAATTTTCCAAATTCACTTTGGTCTCCGCGGATAAATTTTTTACAGAAAACTCATCAACTAAAAAGTTGTTGATCTTTTTGTAAAGAACAAGTTTGTAGTTGAAAGTTTTTATCAAAAAATTTTTGTTTCAGATAGAAGCGCGTAAAGTGCGGTTACTGTTGTTGTTATTTTTATGCAGTTATTGCTATTCTAATGGTTTTATCTGAAACAAATTTTTTTTTGCTAAAATCTTTCAACTACAAACTTGTTTTTTACAAAAAGATTAACAACTTGTCAGTTGATGACTTTTCTGTAAAAAATTTATCCACGGAGATATGAGCTACCAAACTGAATTAGGAAAATTGCTTGTTTAGATCGTTACAACGCTTCGTTACAGTGCTATTCTAAGATCTTTGAGAGCTCGCCGTGAGCTTGATTCTGGAGATTCGTAGCTAAAAATTCACACGTAACCGTTTTAAGACATGGGCTATCAAATGGCATAGGTCCCATATGCAAGTCCAATGGGCACCTTCTGACGGTTCCCTAGTTAGAATTTCCAGACAATTTTTAGCCATAAATTCTGCATTTTTTGCTCTATTTTCAGTGATTTTTTCAGATTTTTTCAATCAAAATTCGAAGCAATTTTATCTTAATTTTTTCCAGAATTTTCAGCCAAATCTCATATATTTCGGATAATTTTCAGTTGATATTCAGCCAAATGTAACCTTTTTTCTTCAAATTTTCAGCCGACTTTCATCCAAAATTCCACTATTTTTCTGAAATATTAAGCAAAATCTTAACCAAATTTTAAGCCAATACACAAATTTTGTACACAAATTTTTAGTCAAATTTTTCCGATTTGTGCCGATTTTCAGCCATATTTTAACGTTTTTTTCTCGAATTTTTAGCCAATTTTTCTCACATTTTTGGTAGATTTTCAGTGAGTTTTTAGCCAAAATTCAGCGTTTTTTTTCCACATTTTATTCGAAATTTGCAATATTTCCCACAAATTTTCTGCCGATTTTCGGTCAAAATTCAGCTATTTTTCTCGAATATTTAAACTAATTTATTGCCAAATTTTCCCCAATTTTCCAGGTTCCCTCAAAACCACCCCGGTGACGGCATTCCAATTGTGGTACAACTCATTTTCTCGAAGATTCCAGGCAAATTCATATTTCTGGAGATCTCTGAATAATGCCTAAAAGCCGCGGCAAGAAAAACAAATTATGAGGTAAGGAATTGAAAACTTTTGTATTTTTTGTGTAATTTTATGCGATTATTACTATATCCTTGTTCCAACCAATCAATAAAGTAATCTCAAATCATTTAAAAAATTTTCTGAATTTTTTTCGAATTTTCAAGAACAAGTTGACAACTGTACATCCAATTAATTTTTTTTTGAAAAATTTCATGTTTTCTAGTTTTCTTTAAAAAACTCTTTTTCAACTTGAAATTTAGCTGAAAATTCGATTTTATTTTTTGTTTGTCTAAAATTTCATTTTCTGGAAAAACGGAAAATTGCCAAAAACAAGTTGAAAAAAAAAGTAAAAATTGTGATTTTCAGCGATTTCTAAGCTAAAAATTCGAACTTTCGGAAAATTCTCAGATTTTCACCTTTTTCAAGAGAAATTTTCGAAATTTCAGTTTTTTGGTTAAATTTTGCAAGTGGCCTAAACAATCCTAGGCCATCCCTTATGAATTCGAAATATTCTGCAATTTGAAGCTAAATTTGAATTTTTCCGAAAAAAAAGAAACCGTGGCTTAGAAATTTCTAGGCCACCCGCCAGAAAACAATGAAAATTTCAAATTTTTGAGTAATTTTCGGGAAAATTGATTCAAAAACCAAGAATTTCAGTGAAAATCAGCAAAAAAAATTGTAGTTTTAGCTCAAAAATTCCAATTTTCGCTGAGACCATAGAAAATTGCATGTTTTGCAATATTTCAGCGAAAAACCTCCGAATTCGCAAAAAATTCGCAATTTTCTGCAATTTTCTGCAATTTTTGCTACAAAAACCCGAAATTTTAGCGCAAAAATTATCATTTTTCTTTATTTTCCCGCAATTTTAGGCCAAAACTCGCCAGAATCGTTCCGTTTTTCTCTGCGCTCTCCACGCGGGGTCTGATCTCTTGTCGCACGCTACTCATTCTTCTTTTTCTCCTTTTCTTCTGGTTTTTTCCTATTTTTTCCTGGTTTTTCCTCCTTAGAGATCTCTGAAATTGGGAGTTCAAGCGGCTCGCCGAGCATGAAAATTTGAAGAAAAAATCAGTTTACTAAGAAAGATTAAAATTATATTTAGTTTCCTATCTTTAACATGCTTGATTTTTGAGTCAATTTCTTCGAAAATTAGTCAAAAATTTGAAATTTGCATTGTTTTCTGATCGGTGGCCTAGAAATATCTAGGTCACGGTTTCTTTTTTTGCGAAAAATTCAAAATTTAGCCTAAAATGGCAGAACATTTTGAATTTATAAGGCCTAGGAATTTTTAGGACATTTTAAATTTTCATCCTAAATCCCAATTTTTACTCCAAAAATATTTCAAAACTTCGATTTTCCCGCCGCTGTTTTCTTGGTGCTGGCCTAAGAATTTCTCGGATTTCTAGGCCACCAGTATTTTTAGGGCAAAATTTAAAAAATTTAAGGTTTGAAGCAATATTTCGATATTCAAAAGAGAACATTTCAAAAAAATCCAAATAATCTGGAAATCGGTAGAAAATACGATTTTTCTGCTGAAAATTCCATTTTTCAGTGGGTTTTCAGCTCAAAATTACTTAAAAATCCGATCTTTCTGCTTAAAATTTAATTTTTAAGGTAGGTTTTCATCTTAAAAGTTACCTGAAAATTGAATTATTTTTGTTGAAAATACCATTTTCAGTGGACTTTTCACCTGAAAACTGCCTAAAGATCCGATTTTTATGTCAAAAAAGTCAGTTTTCCCCCGTTTTCCACATAAAAATCGCTCGAAATCTGATTTTTCTGCCAAAAATAGCACTTTTTTGCCATAAAATGTCTCAAAAACACTCTTGATTTTTGTTCGAGTGGACGAACACAGTGTAGAGAGAAAAAGTAAATATTTTCGCGAAAATTCCCTCTTTTTCGTCTGCAAATAGACAAAACACGCCGTTTTGAACCGTTTTTTGCGATTTTTCATCAAATATTTACTTCACGTGGTTTCGAGTGGATCAATCAACAAAACATGATTTTTGTGTTTTTTCCCACAAAAAATCAACAATTTTGACCTATTTTTTGGAAAAAACGGTCAGTGGCCTGGCTTTTTGAGGTGGTGGCTTGGAATTATTTTTCTAGGCCACCAAGTTGTAACTCCAATTTTTTGCTGATTTTCGTTTTATATTGACCAAAAATCTTGCACATGGCCTAGTTTTTGAACTGGATTAGGTTTAGGCTTAGATTTAGGATTAGGCTTAGGCTGAGGCTGAGGCTTAAGCTTGCTCGCTTAAGTCTCAGGTTTCAATTTTTTCTCGGCCACCGAGTTTTTTTTGTGAATTTTCAGTTTTTTTTTTAACTTTTTCTTTCTCAGAAATGGCGCCAAAAATCTTCGAAACAAGTAGGTTGTTGAGCTTCGAACTTTTTCGTCGAAAAAAAGTTTCGGAAATAGAGAAAAAACGAGAGATATGTGAGTATTTGTCATCATTTTGTCACTGTTTGTTTCAAGTACAAAAAGTTGAGTTATCGAGTCAGAGATCTGTTTCAAAATTTTAAGAAAAATAGCGGAAAAATCGGAGGAATTTGAAAAATTTCAGTGAAAAATCGAATTTCCCGCGGTCAGCAGGCCTAAGAAATTTTCAATTTCCGGTGAAAAAAAAAGAAAGAAAAAGTATTTTTCCCGCATTCCGCAGCCGGTTTTTAAGAGGATTGTAGTCTACTTTTCGATCCGATTATAGATTATATGAACTCTTGCTGGAAATGCAATTTTTCCGTCGGAAATTGAAGAATTTCACGTGTGTTTTTGAGCGGGAAATTGGATTTTTCGGCAACTCTGGCAATTTGGAGTAATGCGGCAGCGATTTTCACGGCGATCTCGGCATTTTTCTCAGCAACTTTGTACCTATCCAGTTTCCGGCAATTCTGGCGATTTTCTACAATTTGGCAATTCAATTTCGGCAATTCGGCCATTTCGGCCATTTTTTGGCCATTTCAGCAATTTTCCGTAGAACGTAGAACGCTTTCCGTAAGTTGGTAACTAACATTGTAAGGATTGTTTCCTAACTTTAAAATATGGCAATCTGAAAAATTGAGATCTTAAATTTTCCACAACTCCGGAAATTTTTTTTGTAGTTCGGCAACTCGACATCTCAACAATATTCCATGGTTCGGCATTTTGACAACAGCGGCGACTTGACAAGCTTTCGGCAATTTTTCATAGTATCTCGGCAAATTTTGGAAACTTACGAATTTTCCAAAATGTCGCAATTGAGTTCACATAGCGGTTTTTACTACGTGGTCGTGAAACAAGAAAACTCGGCCACCCTGATAACATGGCCACGAAGCATTTTCTCAAAAAACACCACTTTTGTATCTATGAAAGCCCTTTTTTAAGACCATTAAAGATAAAAAAATCTTGGTCGAGCTTTTAATTTTACTAGGCCACTTAGCAATTCGACCTGTGAAACAAGCCGGTTTTCGGCAACTCCGGCAAAAGTCAGGAGTTTTATCCACGAAAATTGTATCGTAGATTGCCTAAAACGGATCATGATAGTCCAAAATAACATTTTACTTCGATAAATGAAATTTAGGACATAATTGGTCAGCCCGTCCTCTCGGCGCGGCCCGTTCCATTTCCTATCCCTTTTCTGTTTATTGGGAAAAAACAGAGAAAAAGGAAACAGTCTCTTTCTCTCACTGCGCCATTAAGCTTCATGCTCCTTGGCTTCACCGCTGCTCCATGCTCTTTTCGTCAGGCTTCTCGGCGGTCTCCACGGCGGCTCCTCTCTCGCTGCTCCGTCGCCGAGACATTTTTCAAAGAGCAACCGGAGAGATGTGTGTGCTCGTTTGGGTCCCAGCAACTTTTTTCGTCTTTTTTTTTTTGTTAGGCTTTGCAAAGTTTTTGGCCTAAAATTTCAGGTTTTTAGCTAAACTTTTAACTTTTAATTTAAAAAATTTGGGGTTTGAACCTCTTTTTTGCAAATCGCCAAATCTTCCACCTGTAAACTAATTCGATTACAGTTCGTTCTCGTGCCTAGGCATGCCTTCTGTCCCCCAAAACGGCTAACCTGATAAGTTTTAGGCCACGCCTCCTCCCACAGTTTGCATCACAATCGGTTGTCAGTGGGCGCTGCAATGTTTGCACTCTCTCTTGGCTTTTTCACTTGGCTCTTTGACAAAAATTTACTCCGCTATTTGAGAACGCCCCCCTTGTCACTGGAGGGACATCTAGTTAGCAAATGACGTGGTGGAATTTTGGAGCATCGTAGAAAAAGTTTGGAAGATTTTGGGCCAGTTTCTAGGTGTTTTACCGACTTTTTGATTGAACATTTGAAGCACTGGCTCTTTCATCTGAAATTTGAAATTTCGGCATTTTTCGGAAACTCGCGTGGTGTCAGGTTGTCCCCCCACTGGCACAAAAATGGCGAGAAAAATACATCGAAATTTTATGATGTTGCCCCAAAAAAGCTCCGAAATGCGAATTTCAAAATTTTCGGCAAACAGATTATGCTGAGAAATATCGTTTTTTCCCCGAAATTTCGACATTTTTAGCACTTTTTTCCGATCCCACGAGTTCGTTCACACGTCACTTTGAGTTTCCGCGTGTGCACAATTTTCTGTGATTTCCTGTGCCCAAAGTTGTGCTCTCCCCACACCCTGCTGCTCCCAGAGCAACAGCAGTGTCATCTAGATGCTTTTTCTGTTGCTATGGTGTCTTTGTTTTTTCATTCGAATTATCATCATTTGGGGCGGTGCTGAACATAGAGAATATAACATATAAAGGATGAAGCTTCGTAATTTTCAAAGAATTCTAGGACGTCCATGTAGGCGCTGAAACGCCTGCCTGCCTGGCCGTAAGGCGACCTCAGCCTGCCTCAGTCACCGCCTTACGCCTTAAACATTCGTGAACTTTTTTTTAATTTCTAAATTAGATTCTCATCAAATTGATAATGTAAAAGAAAGGCGGAAGGCCGGCGTGCGGGCAGGTTTCAGGCAGGCGTCGGGCATTAAAACCGCGCCTGCCTACCACGCCTGCCCATCTAGTTTTGGCAATTTCGAATTGAATATCGGTACGTGACTGTACCGAAATTCTATGAAAAGTCTACTGATAATTTATTTGTTGATATCAACACTTGACACTGCCGAGATAATATTGGCAAGGTTCCTGCAGGCGGCTTTAGGCATTTCCGGCGCTTTTTTTTCACTTTTTGGCAACGGTACAGTTCGACTTTGGATCTGAGCCGATAGGCAACAAAAATGTTTTTTGGCGTTTTTTCGGGACTTTTTGCTGAATCTGGGTAAATCCGGAACAGTTATATTTTGAGCGGAACAGTTATATTTTGAAGCTGGGCCAATGGGAACTCAAAACTTCAATTTTCAAAGTGGTTTTCGGCACTTCTCACCCCAAATTGTAGTCGATCTGTAGTTTTGGCATTGTTATCAGTTCAAAGTGTCAGATAGATACACTTCTACACACACACACACACATGGTGAGAGAGAAATGAAAGGAATCGTGATAACTTTTAACGACCGCCAGCTACAACACTTACGCATTCTCCTCCTGTAAGAAGTGTGTAACTGTATATGCAAAATGGCTGCTGTCTCGTTATTCATCTGATACGAATCTCTCCTCTGTCTTACTTTTGTTCCTCCTCGTCCTCCAACATATCCATTTTATTGATTTTCCTTCCAGTTTTCTCTTTTTGACTGAAAATAGTGACGTCACTTTTATCATCACTGTGCACTCGGTACGCGTGTTCCTTATCATTTTTCATCAATTTGCACGAATTTTGTTTGGCGGGAAATGTCACGGAGTTTCCCTCGACATAAACTAGACAACTCTCGAAATTTAGGCGGTTACTGTAGTTTTGGAAGTACGCAAACACCGAATTTTTAGTGTTTCTGCAGTTGATTTTTGTATTGATTTTTGTGCTGAAAACATCTAAAGCCCAAGTTTAGGCTTGAAATTTCCCTTTTCTGACTTCAAATGGCACCTTTTAATCTAATCCCAAAAAACTAGACGTCTCTAACAACATTTTGAAACTTTCCGGGTTACTGTAGCGCCAAAAGTGCGCAAACACCTAGTGATTGCGTACCAAACACCGAATTGCTCGAAGTGTTGAGCTTTTGAGCTGAAATTTCAGGGCTAAACTAAATGAAAGTCAGAAAATTCGAATTTTATATTTTTAATTCTCAAATCGTTCATTTTTCGATCGATTCTTGCCCTTCCCCACTAAAACCTCCAATTTTTCAGCAAAAAATCGTCACACCCACCACCTTCAACGTCCGGAAACGTGAAAAAGAGCAACTTTTTGTCTCGAATCACCAAAAAACTTCGTATGCATACTGGTTGTTGTACGACGAAATTCGACACTGAAGTCCTCATCATTGGTACGTCATTTTGGGTAAAAATGTATCAAATTACTCTAGTTTGGTCGGGTTTGGCGGGAAAATGTTCGAAAACCTGTCTGAAATTTAGCATTTCTGGAAAAAAATCGACTTGGAAATAGAAATAGACGAGAAATTTGAGCAATTTCTTGGGAAACTTGACACTTTTTCTTTTTCTCAGATTTTTTAAAGTGAAAATTTTGAAATTTGAATGCAAATTTTGAATTCCCCGCTCTCAAATTTGTCTAGACCTCAGTTTTCAGCCCAAAAGGTCAAAATTCCGTCAAATTCGTTGTTCGTTACTCAACCAACTCGGTGTTTGCGTACAATTGGAGCTACAGTATCCAGGAAAATTTTAAATTAACGTTAGAAACTTCTAGTTTTTTCAGCCTACACTGAAATTTTGCAGAGAATCGGAATTTGATCTTAGAATTTCAAAAAAATCAGTGCGAACCCAGTTTCCACCAAAAAAACCCTAATTGCCGTAAGATTTAGTGTTTAATACGCAATCACTTAGTGTTTGCGTACTTTTGGCGCTACAATAACCTCGGAAATTTCAAATTCATGCTAGAGACTTTGAGTTTTTTCAGTCTAAATTCGAATTTGACCCAATTTTAGTCGATTTTTCGTTCTTCGAGCTCCTTGAAGCTTCTATGCTCCAATAGCAATTGCTCAGGACATTTAGTGTGGCCAGTAGGAGCAGCTCCCACTTTTTAATGAGTAAATAGTGGCCGAGCAGGTGGTTGTGGTGGATCACAATAGAGATTAGAAAAAAGAGTTTTAGAACCAAAGTGACCGACAGTGACGTCACGAGTACAAAGAACAAAGTGGGGGAATTGTTGTCGGGGTGTCAATGGTTTCCGGTTGGAACGGAAATGAGGAAAACGAAAAAATCACAATTTCAAGTTTCTGACCTGAAAATTCAACATCCCCGTCAAATTTTAGCTCTGATTAAGAAATCTAGACGTCTCCAGCATTAATTTAAAGTTTTTCGGCTTACTGTAGCGCCAGAAGTACGCAAACACCAATTGCTCTGCGTACCAAACACCAAATTTTACGAAATTGAGAGATTTTTTCCTAAAAATCAAGCTAAAGACTAATGAAGCATGCAGATTCGGAATTTCACGTCAAAAACCAGCAAATTTTTCAGGAAATGGCCCCGCCGGTATCGCCCTCTCCTCATTCCTCTCCGGAATGCATCCGTTCTACGACGCCACACATCCACACGAGAACGTGACGGTTCATGAGAAGCTGCTGGCGAATCACGATTTTTCACTGATTGATCAGGTAACTGGAGAAATTGGAAACTGACAACACTTTTGGCTCAATTTTGAAAAAAATCTTACCGAAAAACTACTTTTTTATCGAAAATATTCATAATATTCATATTTTCGGTATTCAGAAAAATCCGAATTTGGCGCCCAAACTCTAAGCTAAAGCCTAATGGAAGCTTAAACTTAAGCCTAAACCTGGCCATAACCCTAAGCCGAGGTGTAATGGAAGCTTAACCCTGAGTCTAAGACTGAACGTGAGCATTAGCCAAAGTCTAAACTCAACTTCAGCCTGAAACTTAAGTCTAAGCCTTAATCTAAGCCTAAGCCTATAAGCCTAGATCTTTGCCTCACCCATTAGGTAGAATCTTCCCATGTCACTGATCATTGTGCTTAACAGTAATAACCCCCATACAGTACCTACGGTAACTGATTCGGGTGATCTCGATCTGCCACAATTTGTCATCGGGAATTTTCCTTCGTCTTCTTCTTCGTCGTTTTTTCTTCAAAAAACCCGTCTCTCAATTCTCATCCTCTCTCTCTCGAGCGTGCACAGACGCAGACACAAAAATGCTGACAAATAGGGAGAGAGTATGTTTTTAGAGAGTGCCAAGACACATGGTTGTTGATGTTGCTCCGTTTCTTTTTTTTTGTCGTCCGTTTTCGTGCTTGAGGGTGCGCGAGAGGGATTATGCAACAGAAATTGATGCATATCGTTAATCAGTGATCAGTGGGGAAGCCACTTTTAAAGGCTTCGCGCTAATAAAGGATCTTTGGGATTGAGGGTTCCGAAATACTGTAAACCTACAGTACCACTTCTACAGTATCCTAGTAGGAAAGTTGGAGCTTTTAATACAGTACCCATACAGTACATCTACAGTAACCTTGCCAGAAAATTGGACATTTTTGAACGGATGCATGCCCACAGTAAAGCTACTCCTACCGTACCCCTACAGTAACCTAGTCGGATAGTTAGAAATTTGCGAACATGTACAACACTATCCATAGTAAAGCTGCAATAATCCTACCGTCGGAAAATGCAATGTTTTTGAGCGTTTGTTTCAATGTTTCTGAAATTCCAGAATTGGCCACCTTTGTCAATTTATGCAGCTTGTCGTGCACTCCTCGAGGAAAATGCTTTGTTTTGAAATCACATTTTGCTTAAAACGTTGAAATTCCCTCTAGAACTGCCTAAACTTCACCGGAAGCTTCTGAAAAACAGTCTAGCTGCAATTTATCACGTTCTATGGCCACACGCTCATAGTCAAGGACACTCGTCGATAACATTTTGACCGACCGGTATCGGAGGTACGAAGAATGATCGGAGTAGCACGCGGAGATCATGGGATCCATTCTCCGGCAGGATCGGAAAGGATCGTGCAAGCTTCTACTTCCGGTGTGTGGTTGTACGTTCTCTGTAGCTTATCAACACGAATCAAAGAACAGTTAGTGTCCCCGATAGGGGCAATGAGGGGACAATAAAATAATAGTAGTAAGGTTGACCTTTTTGTTGACAACTAGAAGTACGAGAATTTTCCGAAAAATGTCTAAAATTCCATAAAAATCCCCCATTTTTTCAGGACCTCTCCTGGTCATCAAACCTCACAGAGCTCTCCCAATCCGGCCGACCACTCTCAGTTCTCTACGACATGCTCGTTCGCCCCGGCGCCGACATGGGCTCCGATGCTCCAGGATGCATCCAATGGGAGCTCAACCGTCGCCGCGAGATTCCGCACATGGTGATCGGCGAGACAAAGATTGGCGGGAGCTGGAACGAGTATGATGCCGAAATGCTCACCGTATCATTCAGCGATTGGATGGATATGCCGGGATTCACGATGGAGCAGTGGCTCGGAGGACGTCCACTTGTGAAGCGGCTTCCGTCGGTGGCTATAGCCACTTATTTGAAGAAATATGTGGAACGATTGAGGTTGCGGAAGAAGTTTCATCAGTATTTTGTGGTGAACTCGATCAAGAAGATCGGCGACGTTTGGGTCACATCGGGGAAACGAAGTACGGATGGAAGAAGTTTTGTGATCAGATCGAAGCAAGTCGTTGTGGCGTGCGGAAAGACAAGCCCTCGGAAGTTACAGGTAAAAACTAATGAGAGTAGGCATAGTCTTAGGCCTCGGCATAGGCATAGGATTAAGCCTAGGCTTAGGCTTAGGCTTTTACCTAGGTTTAGGTTTAGGCTTAGGCTCAGCTCTTGGCTTAGGCTTAGGCTCGAATTAATGAAACTCCTGGAGTATCCTTTCGCGGATGCCCCTCTCCAAAATCTCTCAAAATCCACCGATTAATCATTCAGCTACCCAACGAGGAGCACTGTTCGTCGAACATTGTCTACGATGTCCGCGCGCTCAAGGAACGGCTCGACGCTACCAAAAAGACTGTTATCGACGAGGATGAGAATTATGATACACCGTAAGTAATTTTAGGTGAAATTTTATCATGACCATTTGTAATTTCAGAAGCACCTCCACCTGCTCACCGGTGATTGTCGTTGGGGACGGAGTGTCGTCTGTTGATTGCGTACGACACTGTCTCGAGAGAGATATACCAGTGGTTCATGTGATTCGGAGGACTTTGAGGGAGCTTAGAAGTGAGTTTTTGCACTGGAACGCGCGTGACAACCTAGCTAGTTTTCTGAAAATCAATCCCCTCAATTTTCAGATGTAATGCTATCCCGCCTCTCACCAATCCACTACTCGGAATACACCGACATCTATCGAATGATGATCGGCCGCTCCGTTCACAAGAACTACCAACGTGTGCTCGACGCAAGCATCACGTCCGTCTCGAAGATCCACGTGGAAATCACGACAGGCAGCAACCGGGAGATCATCGAAATGCCCTACTCAACAGTAGCCGTGTGCATCGGTCGGGAATCTCATTTCTCCACGGTCTTCGAGAACGCACACACATTCCTCGACTACCAGAGCGAACAGGATGAGACGCTGTTCGCCGTTGGAGCATACGCTGGAGACCATTTTGTACGGTTCCTGGTTGGAGGATGTCTTCGGGTCGCCCAACATATCACTGGAGCTGCAAATAATAATAATGTCACTGCGAAACTATTGCCCATTTGTTGAGCTTTGCTTTTTTTAAACGTCCCCCAATTCACTTAGCAGGTATATATTGTTACAGTCTATTATTTGATGAGTATTATTGATGTGTATTTTTTGAGCTTTTTTTGATTGAGCACTGAGAATTTGATTTATGAATTTATGTCTATATTTAAAACGAATACACAAACTTTCTATTTATAAAATGGTTGTTTAAACATTATTTCAGTGCACTTTTTAGGGCTACTGTGTCGAAAGGAGTGTTTTCAGGGATTTTTGGTGATTTTTAACGTTTCTGGGGAATTTTTTAGTCTGAAAATTTTTGGAGCCCATAAAATTGCACTTTCAACGTTTAGACCCCGTGAAATTACTCTGGTGTTGTTGTTTTACACAGTTTTCAGCACGCAGGCAATGATTTTGGTAGGATTTTTGGTTTTTTTGGTGGGGTGTGGGAGATTTTGGTTTTGAAAATTTTTACTTTTAGAAAGGAAGGCTGAAACTGGAGGATAAAATGTTTACGTGGTGTCAGGCAGTCCCATTACGGTTTGATCTACAAAAAATTGCGGGAATTTTTTTCACAACCAATGTGACGTCAACACATTCTTAACGAGACGAATCAGTTGAGAAGTCTGCATCTAAATTCTTGCGATTTTCGTAGATTTACGTAGATCAGATCAATATGGGACAGCCTGACATAACGTGCAAAAAGACGTGACAGCAGTTTTGCATTGCACGGACTAAGTTGTCGATCTACTGTGTGAGCCTTGCTCTCGGGAGGCGTCTAGAAGACAAGGGAGTACTAGTAAGAGATAAAAAAAGAAAGTAAAAAAAGTTTAGATTTGAACGGAAGCGGTTCAAAAAAATGGGAAATTGCTAATTTTAAGATCATAAATCATCATAATCGGCAAAGTTTTGGTATTTGAATTATCTAATATTGCAAGTTTTAATGAAATTCTTGTTTACACTACATGATTTTTATTAATGAAAAACCTAATATTCTCATCGCGTATTAATTTATACATATGGGTACTTTCCTAAATACAGGCTTGCCATAAATATGGTAACACGTTCTGTGGCGTTTTTCAGACACTATCGTTAAGTTCTAAACTCTTTGCGTGACACAAGGAAACAAGAATATAACATTAATATGAAGTGAACTGACCGTAACAATCACAAGAATCAGCTTTATTAAAAACATATGCAAATACAAATGCACAAAAATGGGATTCAATGCCAAACAATCATTCGAATTTTTGAATAAGCAGTAAATTTCTTCAATTGAACAGTGGCTCTGGCTCCATCATACCTTAGAATACTGAATCCACCGCAAATTGATGCAGTTTCATAGAAACTCGATTCAGGATGAAACTTGTATCGGTATCTTGTGACCATTCTCGATGATAATTCTTCATATTCCAACCCATCAAAAAGGATCAGCTCGTTCAGCGATGTGTCACACTGCATACTGAAGTACTCAAGTGATCTGTTTGATCCATAAATCCAGTGTTTCAAAAAACTATTTGTTTCCTTATTTTCCAGATAAACCGAACTGAACTGTACAAACATCGAAACATTCATGAACAGAAGCTCGTTCAGAGTAATTTTGACACCCGGAGCATAGACAATATCTCTGTTTCGAAGCATAGTAGTATCAAGACGTTCACGTCGCTTGCGGGTATGAAATATCAGCTTGTCTATAGACTCAAGGGCTGAAACCATTTCAAGACTCGTGAAAGATGCTGAGCATGATAACGCAAAAGTATGCAATCCACCGAAAATTCGATGAATAAACTTCTTTGAAAACTGAATGTTACTGTTATAAACACCAATTCGTGTCAGTTTACGTCGATTGGCAATATCCATAAAATGATCGATCGAGGCCCTTAATCCAATTTTACTCAATTTTCCTTCGCAGTCTTCAAAAGTTGTGTATGATTTGAATTTAAATTCGAGTCTTGGCCAATTTCTAAATTCAACTCTTATAGAAATAGAGTTTTCAACACAAACTTCCAAGTCTTTAATACTTCGTAATGTTTTCATGACGAGTCGTTTTGCACGCTGTGACAAGAATGAGAGTACAATTCTGAATTTTATGACAAAATGAGAAAAGAAATTTATAAAAATTACTAACTGTTCAGGTGGTTTGATTTGTTGTGTAGTCTTGATGAGTGCCTTATTAGGCAGGCGAAGAAGAGGGAAAGACGGAGCAATCACTAGGCAATAGACTGAATGGAATGAGCATAGGAAAATTGGTATTACCGATATGACCTCGGTTCTTGGGATGGAAGACTTGTCTCCATCCCGTGTTTGTCTCCTAGGAAATTATTGGAAAATGACTGTACATTAGGAATTGCAATTACTAAGCAGCTGCGATACGACCCAACAGACAGTGTTGGGATTATCAGGTTGTCCCATAAGTTTTTGTACTATTTTTTTTTGAAAAAAATTTATTTCTCTCAAGCGACAAGTAGTACTATTCACACAAGTATTCACCATTAGTGTCCACCGCTTGTTGCCATTTACTAGGTAACATCATGATGCCACGGGAGAAGAAATCCGGCGAACGCGATGAGAAGAAAGTGGAGAGTTCAGTTTTGAGATGCTCTTCGTCGTCGAATTGCTTGTCGCGCATGTAGTCACTGAGAGACAAGAACAAATGGTAGTCGGTTGGTGCAAGATCTGGAGAATATGGTGGATGCGGTAAAACAGTCCAACCAAGATCTTGCAGCTTTTGGAAAGTCTTCTTGGCGACATGAGGCCTAGCATTATCGTGAAGAAAATATAGTTTTTCATATTTTCCGTTGGTCTTTTCTGCAACTCGGTCCAATTGGGCACAATAGTAATCAGCAGTGATAGTTTTATTAGTTGGCAACAATTCCCAGTGCACGGGTCCTTGAACACCCCACCAGACACAGATCATAATCTTTTTTGGGTGAAGATCAGGCTTTGGCGTCGGTATTCCTTTCTCACCGATCGGAAGCCATTGACGTTTTCTGGAATGGTTAACATAGAGCACCCACTTCTCATCTCCAGTAACCAGATTGTTCAGCCAATCGAACTTTCGACGAAAAGTTAGAAGTTGAGTACAAACGTTGACCCGAGTGAGCTTCTGTGATGCCGAAAGTTCATGAGGCACCCAAATTCCAAGTTTTGAAGTAAAACCAAGGCGACCCAAGTGACGTGCAATTGTGCTATGACAACACTCAAGCTTCTCTTCCATTTCACGAAGACTAAGACGAGGCTCTTCCTCCACCAGCTTCACTAGGTCTTCTTCATTTAACTCTACCGGTCGCCCAGAACGTTCTATTTCTTCGAGACTGAAGTCGCCGTTCTTGAACTTTTGAAACTAACTCTTTGCTGTATTATAAGAGAGTGCTCCCTCACCCATCGCACCGCATATGTTTCGTTCCGCTTCCATTGCTGAATGACCAAGACGAAATTCATAAAGAAGAAGCAATCTAACGTCTCGACGTTCAAGTTTGATGATTGTCATCGTGGCAAAGTAGAAATGGATGAAATGAATTTTTTCTGAAAGGGGAAGACCCGACCTTGACACGACCTACGATGAAAAAATTTTAAAACTTTCTAGAAGTTTTGGAAAAATATTTGAAAAAAAGTACAAAAACTTATGGGACAACCTGATAGTTGGGACTGACAAATTTCGGTTGTTCGGTTGTTCTTTTAATCAAAGTTTGGTTGTTCTATTAACCGGACTCCGGAAGTACAGAGTTTAATACGATTTTCAGTTCGTTGCTTGGATAGACTAAAGTTCTATGATCCGCCTCGAGCTATGATTGAAAGATTGAAAAAATTGCATGCAAGACTAATAGAGAAAATACGGTAAGTAAAAAAAAGCTGCATGGGACACTCTGGCTATTTCAGCTTTCGTAAGATTCCAAGCCTCGGATAAGTGATAGCTGGGAGTACGGTAGAGTCGAACATGTCGGAACGAAGTTTCGAGCCGGTGATCATACTTTTGGCGTCCGATACCTTTTTGGACAGTACTGTAGATGAATTCCTTACACTGTAGATGTCATGAGTACAGATTTTATTTATACATAGACTTTCAAAAACGGCTTATTATTAAAAAAAAAAGCAGTACAAAAATAGGAGCTGCAAAGCCGATCAAAGAATATTCATTACATCGATAAAGTTGGCGCGGATCCCTGATTCAAAGCAGGAGTTATGCGCACTAAAAACTCCCTCTTCTCACGAATTAGCATCCGATAAATTATCACAGTGCTGATAAAAAGACCAGAGTTTCTAAAAACGGTAGTTGTTGAGGAAACGGTTTGAGGATCGATAGATGGGAAATGAATGTTGGCGGTGAGCGGTATTAGGTTGGAGAATATCAAAACCGCAGAGTCCATTAGCGCGATTTTTGTTGCCTGAAGTAATTTGGTGGTTTTTTTTTTGCTTTTTGAGGTTCGTATACCTTTGTAAAAACATGGGTATTTTGACTATTGGAGCAGAACTTCCAAAACAAAAGGTTAAAAACTAGAGCTAGAGATACCACAGACATAATCGAATAAACAATCCGCTCATTTGACATCCAATACTCGTAATAGCACAAGTTATAAGAACACTTGAAGTTATCGCATTCCCACAATAGCCAAATACAAGGAATGTATTGTAAGATAAGCGGATTAAGATGAAAATGATAACTATTCGACATGAAGTTTTCTGGTTACTATTGTGATAGTAAACTGGAAAGAGTAAAGCTAAAAGTCGAAGGAATGCAATTGAAAATATTAGTGTAGCACGGACAATCCCGAAAATGATAGTCGCCCAGAGAATGTAGAATATTAAGTTTTTGATAATAAGTGTTTTGTAGAAAGTGATTGTCATTGTGGATATTTTAAGACCTCCAACTGAAAATTGTAATTTTCATTGTTAGAAGGAAACGAAAATCAGTCAGTTACTAGTTAAACCATATCCTGCATCACCTGCACAAATGAGATATACCAATACCAAATCTTTCTTGAAACCGGCTTTTTTCAAATAGAAAATTGAGAACAATAGATGCATGTTTATAAAGAAAATACTTAAACAGAATACAACGACTAAAGAGTTGGTCACCAGAGGTATGTCGAACATGTTCTGACTGACACTAGCCAGACGGGTATCTCATACTTTACTCATACTTTTAATTTCACACCACACTGAGCAAATTAAGCTTGAAACGGAACAAGAAAAAATAAGGTTAATGATCGAATTTGTTCTAACAGCTTGTCTCATTACACGCTTCAAATGTCGTACTATATTTCTTAACTGTTGTAGACACATTATCTGTGACTAGAATTGAGGCATTGTTACACAAGCCTTATTCTCCATAAAAATACAGGAATGCCATGGTCGTAACAAATTCTGAAAATTTATACTCACTGTAACTGGCGGCAAACTGAAAATGTTCTGACGATAATCGTTCTATGTTCAATTCCGAGGTTGTAGTAACCGCTGTCTGATAGGGTGAAATTTCCAGAAACAGTAATAACGACATCTCTGTCGCTTTGCAAAGGAAGTTTGATGTGCAGGCGTCTGGTATACGGTAGCTTTGATGTATGTTGGCGGCTATTCAAACCTTCTGTGGTTCATTTATACAATGTGTTTTATAATAACAATGCACATTAGTAATCACTGACCATAGCAATTTGTTAATGCTACGCAGATCTTAGCTTTCACTATATTACTCACTGCGTCTTTGAATTTCATCACTTTTACCATTTTTTCTCACTGAAAAAATTGAGCAAAATGACGCATATCGAAATTCTCAGAGATCACATTATCCATGCGTAATTATTTATTAAACCCTTTCAAATTGAATGGATAATAGAAGTTGGTCTAACTGAAGGTGTCACTCTTGTTACAATAGTCGCTGATTTCTTATCTCGCATGAATATCCGATAAATTATTACAGTACTTATCATAAGCCCCAAATTTCTGCACACAGTTGTCATGGAGGAAGTGATAAGAAAGTCGATGTTGGATAATTGAGACGACACGAATACAGGTAGAATGTTGGAGAATATTACGACAGCAGAGTCTAGAAGAGCAATTTGTGTGGCCTGAAAGTTTATATTATAATAATGGCTCAGATAATGACAGTATTTAAAAACCTTAGAAAACGTGTGAGCAGATTGATTTTTCGAGCAGCACTTCCAGACAAAAAGTCGGAAAACTAGAACCACTGACAATGTCGATATACAAACATAGACAAGTTTTTCTCGAAACATCCAGAACTCAAAATAACACTGATTGTATGCACATTTTGCATTATCACATTCCAATGGAACATCAAACACATTATTGCAATATCCGAACATCATATATTGATCGAAAAATATTAATAAACACAGGATGGTGGACATGCCGTACAGTGGAATTTTGCTTCGATTGTTGTAATATGAAACAGGGAAGCATATAGCAATCACTCGAAGGAATGCTATGGAGAATATCAGGGTCGTACGGATAACTCCAAATATGTTGCACATTATTATTATAAAGAGCATCATGTTTTTGATCATGAAAAACCGAGAAAAGGTAATCGACAATATGTAGGCTTTATTGAGACCGACTGAAATGAAAAGTTATTAGGTCTCATACTAATCGTATTAAACATTTAGTTTTATTTTCAACAGTTTCAGAACTTATTGAATAGCGCAACCTAATTTTTTGTTAAGTCACATTGTATATGCATCCTTACAATATAGTCAGTTAGTTAGAAAAAGATAAACATTTTACGAAAAGTTTTCCAGTACGTAAGTGCACGAAGAGCCGGAACCTCATAACGGGTAAACACTATATCTCCCATTGTTAATATTTTTTCCAAAAGGGATCAAGAAATTTTTGTTAAAATTTTTTAAATATTGTCAAAAATGCAACAAAAAAGCTGCAGTAGTGGCAACAGCGTTATACAAATGATTTTAAACACTTATAGAGAAACCTTCTAGATTTTAAGGTATGAGTGTTTTATAGAAATAGCCCCCCCATCACTTATGTCACAAATGCAGCACTACTCAAATGCCGGCAACTCCTCAGGACTTTTCGCTCAACAAATGCCAGCCTATACTTCAAGCTGTACAATATTTATGTTCAACCAATACTCGATTATGGATGCGAAATCTATAGTTCCACCTCGGGGGCTCTAATCAAACAACTGGAAAAGCCTCTCCGTTTCTTCACCAGGCTCGTCTTCCAACGCTGCAACATAAAGTATTCTTCATACGAGGATCGTTTGGTCGAAGCCAATTTGAAGTCAGTGCAACATAGGCGGGTCTTGCAGATCCTTCGCACCTACCACAACATCATAACTGGAAACTTCCACTACCCAAATGTGCCATCGTCGGTGAAGAAAGCTGTAACTCCAAGATACCCCTACATGCTCAGATCTGTTGGCGAAACAAACAAAGGATTCCTCAGAGTCAACCTCGCCACCTGGAACCGCCTAGCAAAGCAAATCCCGGAAAAATTAAATCGCTCTATGTTTGCTTCCCGGTTAAATTTTTCCCCCTTAATATTCTCATTCCCCCAACTTGATCTCTCAAACTAGTAATGGTTTATGGGATCATTTTATCATCCACCAATTCTTCCCTGTGATTATTTGTATACGATCTCCCCTTATATGTTTTGCCTTGAAGACGTGAATGAATGATATATATGGCCTGCACTTTTTATACTTTCTAGCAATGGCAAGCTTATCCATGGCCTAAGCTTTGCTGAAAAACTCACGACTGAAACTATAACCAGCATCGCCTGCTAGAATAAGATAAACCAATGTTAAATCTTGCTTGAACGCGATTTTCTTCAAATAGAAAATAGTGAATAGCAATCGCAAGTTGAGAAAACATATGGTCTCACACAGAAATACTACTATCGCAGTGCTCACGACAACTACCAGAGGCATTTAAAAAAAAAAAGAAGCTTTAATTATGAGCAACAATATATAATGACAAAAAACGTGACGTTAATCAGAAAACAAGATAATACAGACGCCTGAAAGTTTGTATTTGGGAACTTTACGCTACCGTGAGCATATAATGAATCATATCGTTATGACGTACTCTGAAAACAAAAAGCAACACACGCGTAAACAGGATGTCGGTGAAGCGTTAAACACGTTAAATAGAAGTAACAGAATTTTGATCAGTCAAATTGAAGGAATTATGTTTTCTCATTGGAGTGTCATTTTTAGAATTTTTGTATGTCTAATTGTACACAAAATTGTGGTTCCGCAGGCATGTAAATAGTTTTTACATCGCCGGTAAACATAGCATACTGATAGTCATAGTCTGCTCAGAGAGTTTTATAAGACATACCGATAATAAATAATGAATTTTTGTCTGATCTGATGTTAACACAATTATTTTCAAGTCTAATTTTTAATTTCTAGTTTTGGCTCCCAAAAAGTTATGAACAACAATTTATGTACATATATTTCAAGTCAAGACTTGAGAAAAACCGCTGAAAACTATGGAAAAAATCCGAGCGGGCTCAATCCATCAAAAACTCAATCCATGGAACACGAAAATCTTTTAATTAACAGAATTTGCAGCGAAAACAAATAACCAACTCAAATCACAGGTTTGCAAGAAAAACCGCAAGTCACTTTCGGCAAATGATGAAAAAATCCGCTTTTTTTTACTCCTCATTGAACTTCTGTGAACCATCTGTAGATTAATTTGAGTCCAGAATTCATTTACAACATCATTCGAAGTAAATTTTTCATATATTATCTCAGTAGAAAGAGACTCTAGATTCAAATTTTTTAACATTCAATTGCTCACACGTGAGAATCAAGGCAACCTGTGAATGTGTTTATTCAACACCATATATCGAAGGAATAATTGAAGTCGGCCTAGCTGAAGGAGTTACCATCAGAACAGACACTAACTTCTTATCTCTCATGAATATTCTATAAATTAACACAGTACTTATCAGAAGTCCCAAATTCCTGCACACAGTGGTCATGGAGGAAGTGATTAAAAAGTCGATGTTGGATAATTGAGACGACACGAATACAGGTAGAATGTTGGAGAATATTACGACAGCAGAGTCTAGAAGAGCAATTTGTGTGGCCTGAAAGTTTGAATTGAAGTGATAAAGATTTAGAACAATATACCTTAGAAAACATGTGATCAGTTCTATTTTTGGTGCAGAACTTCCAGACGAAAAGTCGAATGGCAAGAACTGCTGATAACATTGAAATACAAATATAAACCAGCTTTTCTCGAAACATCCAAAAATCGAAATAACACTGATTATATGCACATTTAGAATTATCACACACTAACGGAACATCAATGACATTATTGCAATATCCAAACATCATATATTGATCGAAAAATATTAATAGACACAGATTGACGGAAATTGCACAGAGTAGAGTTTTATGGCTATTGTTGTGATATGAAATTTGGAAGTATATAGCGATAAATCGAAACAACGCTATGGAGAATATCAGGGTGGTGCGGATTACTCCAAATAGGATGGAAGCAATTAAAAGGAAAAGTATCAAATTTTTTACGATAAGTGCCTTGGAGAACGTGATGGCTAATGTATAGATTTTGAGCAGGCCAACTGAAATATTTTAAAATTATGATTAGTATTATTTCATATTTGAAAGGGCAATTCTCGCAATTTAAATCAACAAAAGCTGTAAAGAAGTTCCAGAAATTTCGCCAAAATCTCATGATTATTGTTATTTAAATATCTAAAAAGCTGGCTTTTTCTGGGGATCTTCTTGGTGATAAGTTGGCACTTTTATGTCAGTCCTTTATTGTTCGCTTTTTATTAAACCCACCACAAAAACTATAACCAGCATCGCCAGCCAGAATAAGATAAACCAATGTTAAATCCGGCTTGAACGCGATTTTCTTTAGATAGAATATAGTGAATAGCAATCTCAAGTTTAGGTAACATATGGTTTCACAAAGAAATACCACTATCAAAGTGCTCACGGTAACTATTAGAGCCATTTTTTACTGGAGATGTGAAGAAAAACAATAACATAGAAAAATCATTCATAAGAGTTTTCTCACGCTAGGCAGATCAAAAAATAATAAATAGGCGTTCTAATCTATTTACAAATTCGATTATATACGCAAGGAATATTGAATTGGAAAATTTTTTTTGCCTGACAATTTCAGATTTTTATCAGGAAGATGCTGGAAAAACTCGGGTAAGAATTTGTACCTCTGAACAGGAAAATTTGTGTTTCATATTTTCAAAGCTCCACCCGTATGTCGATTTACGGAACGCTCTGTTGTTGAAAACCTGAAATATTTTGAAAACTTATTCGTTTTCAATTTTTTTGAGTTAATATTGTAAAAGAAATATTTAACAGAATTTTTCAAGTTTAAAATCCCAAAAACTTGAATAAGTTCCCAGGTTTCCTCGTTGAGGTAAAATTGTCAGAAACGCTCGGAAATTAGTAAAAATGTGCGAATTTTCAGTTTTCCCGCCAATACCTAACGAGACCCAAACTGTTGTAGGCGGAGCATACATCGTGGAGTGAAATTGTACTGTGAATAGCATTTTGATACAATAGAAAACACATTTTAAACTCGAAATTTTAATGAAAATCCGTTTGAAGAACAGTTTTTGTTAAAAACCTCCCAATCGGGTTGTCCGGTGGAGCGCATTTGTATCGAGCAACGTGGATCACGGTAGCACAGAAACTAGATGGATTGGTTCATGATACTCAGTCTGGGAACCTATATTGGCTACTATCTCGAAAGCCATCACAAAATCGATTTTGCGATGCATATAAGAAATGACCGTAATGAAATTATCTATCTTTATTTGTGATGAATTTTTGATTTTGTACTTCCTGGCCAAGTTATGCACGTTTGTTCGGTGGAGCGCGTTTGCACCCATCTAGCAACTGAACCACCGTGGGAGTCAGAATGTCTTATTTTGGTTCGATCTTCAAAAAATGCGTTGAGACGCAGGCATCTCATCTGATTTCGCATGGTTAAGGGCGTTCTAGCGTCACAATTTTTCTGGAAATATATTCCCGCATTTTTTTGTAGATCAAACTGTAATGAGACAACCTGACACCACGTGTCGAGCGAATAAACCACATATCCTCAGAAAAAATGATTTTATAGTTTTATTATACAACTAAATACGTCTTAAAGCATTCGATTTAAATTAGATCAGTAAATCCTAATCAACGACCATGATGGTGATGCTGATGCCCATGCTCCGTACCATTTCCTTCTGCTCCCCCATGAGCATGCTCCCCACCATGCTCATGTCCAAAGAAGACCTGCATGGTTGTGACCAAGGCGAACCCGATTATGATCCATAACAACTGTTTCAAATGGTTAAAGTCGTTGCTCTTCTCGGATGCCATTATCTCGATGAATGTCACGTAGATAAATGTTCCAGCGGCAAGGGATTCGAGGAGCAGGATGGCACAGTCTTTGTAAATGTTGGTTTCCGAGTTTTGGAGGATGGAGCCCATGATGGAGCCGAGTGGGGCCATGAGACTGTAGATGAGGATGGTGGCGAGGACGGTTTTGACCTGGAAATTTTATTTGAAAAGGGACCATACCAGGGAAAAATTTTTTTTAGCTAGTGAACTTGAGTGTACCATCTGTGCCACTGATAGAAGACTCAAGGTTCTCACGAGGGGCAAACAGGCAAATTTGTCGTTTGCCGATAACTCGGTAATTCGGAATTCGCCGAAAAGGAAGTTTTACCCTCACCTGTTTCTCACTAGGTCTTCCATAGGAGGCAGGCGCGGTTTCAGGATCTGACGCCTGTTTCCAACCTCCCCGTCTCATGCCGGATCTCGCCTCATTTCTGCACTATAACGAGAAGTCAAAAGCTTAGTGTTTACCCACATAGTGCGAAAGGTGGGTCTTTCACCGCGTCTGACACTTTTCGGGTTCTGGTCCGCACCAAGGGTGTCAAGTCCCGTGTCCCGTTTGTCCCGTTGTCCCGTTTTTTGGGTGCTTTCACGAGAACGGGACGTCCTGTTGTCCTGTTTTTAAAATTTTCACTGGAACGAGACGTCCCGTTGTCCCGTTTTTGTAATTTTTACGGGACATTGACACCCCTGGTCCGCACAATGCAGAAGGCAGGCGGAGGTCGCCGCAAGGCTTGCGCGGCAGGCATTTTGGCGCCGGCATGGAAGCCTTCGTTCTCATATAACACCTAGAAGGCAATTTTCGCTTAAAACTGCCTACCTTATTCGAATTAGCCATAGAAATCTGCAAGCCAACTGAAAATGCCTCAACACCCTTGTGTAGCAACAGTGAGAAGAACAACGCGTAGATCCTTCCTTTCGAGTCCTGAACTCCGAGGGCAAATCCTTCTAGGAGTGAGTGGAAGGACATTGCGACGGCGAAGGTCAGGGATTTCAGAATGTTCGACTTTTCATCAGAGACTACCCAGGTTGAGGCTTCTTCCATTCGGAGGCTGAAAAGAGGTAGTGTTGTTGGAGAACCTTTTACGTGAAGAAAAGTAGGTACACAGGCATTGAAAGACGCCTACTTACCTGGTGTCAGTTACCCGTGTCATTTTGACCTTAACACTTTGAGGAACCTTCGAGAAAATAATCAGTACCTGGCTTTTCCGCTATGCGCCTTTAAAAAAGTACGGTACTGTCTAATTTTGCACACTTTTTAAATGAAATGTCTGAAATTTTGAAAATCAGAAAAAAAAGTCAGAAAACAGTGCTCAACGGACAGTTACTCATGTTTTGCAGAACCCCAATGATATTATGATTTTATTTTTTGTGCCAAGGTCTCGATGGGTCCTACAGCTCAAAGTAGGACCCCACCCACAAAATGGCATCCTCACGTCTCCCCTTATATCACTCCCGCGGTGACTCACTTTGTAATATTGACACTTCCTTTTCTTTCCTTGGGCATCCCCGGGCTGAGTCTCCCGTCTGACGTCGTGGTGATTTTGTTGCCCTTATTCAACGAATGCGAGTGCCCGTGACCAGGTTGTTGACCATTCCCGAAAACCTGAATTTCGCGGTTTTTATGTGGGAGGTTGAAGATGTGGAAAATTGAAACAAGAATTTAAAAAAAAACTCACAAAAGTGGTGAACTCCTCGATAAAGTAGATGAAGAAGAATCCGCAGCAGGTTACGAATTGGGGGTATGCGAAGTGCCAGTTAAGATCGTAGGTCTCCATGAGCTCTTCGTATCCTTCGCTGGAAAAAAAAGTTGTTTTTAATACTCACAATAAAAAAAATGAACAACTTAATAAAAAATTTCAGAAAAAAAATGTTTTTTCTGATTTTTTGTCGTTTTCCCATTTTTCATGATTTTTAGGAAATTATCTTTTTTATCCCGCCACCTCCCCCTCTCCAGCCTGTCTAAGCTTAAGCTTAAGCCTAAGCCTAAGACTAAGCCTACTCCTAAGCCCAAGCCTAATGGAAAATGCCTTGGCAGTTTTTAATTTTTAGAATCTAATTTTATCGTACCTCGATTCGGTTCCTACCCCTTCAAAATCCACAACTTCATAGACTACATAAACTACAAAGACTACAAAATATAATAGGCTCTTTATATAGTAAATGACTTACTTAATATGAGGAATGATATCCAAGAAGCACGTGGCAAGGAACACACCGCCGGCAAAGCAAGTCAAATAGGACAGGTACCCCTGCTCACTTTCGTTCTGACTTCGTTTCATCACCCGCACAATCTGAAATAAAATTTTATGAGGCTCCTCTGATCCAACTACTGGAAACTCACAAAAAGGGGAACAATTCCAATTGCAGCTGTTACTACAAACATTGCAAATGCAAGGATGTACTGTAGTACTGTAGCTGTTACCATTGTATGGAGTGTCTCTGAAATTGAAATGTTTAAGATAAAGAGGGGATACTTGCATTAGGCGGTATGTAAATAAAAACTCTATTGAATATTATTAACAACTGAGGGCAATTCGGTTAGGTTATGGATTTTGGCAGTTTTATGAAGTACAATATAGTTTACATTCTTACCCATTAAGGGTTCAGAATAGAAGTTTAATCATTGCCAGCAACCCTATATGGCTTTGTTATATAACATTCCAAATTGTCATAGTATTTACTGAAAACCAACATTTCCCTGACGAACACCTTTGCTAGTTTCGGCGAATCATTGTAGAAAGCAGAATTTTATCAGCCGTTTCGCATTTCGAAATATATTCACGCAGGGACTGAACTGTTTCAACACGAATATTTTCAATTAAAAAAATGTGAGACACTCAGAAAAGTAAAGCAAATCCATATTAATTTCAAATACATATGTTTTGGGCTTTTCTTCCTAATATAAAATCACCGAAAATGGAAATGTTCAAAATCGACCTAAACTCAGTCACAAATATAAAGCAAAAATTGAGGTGGAAATCAAAAATTTTGAAATTTAAAAAAATGTTCACAGATAAACTCCGTCAGTGCAGTCGATTATTTAGAAGTTAAGTTTAATTTTTTACAAAGAAATTCAGATAAAACAACAAAGAAACTAGAGAAAACAAGAGAAAAAAAAATTCCAACAGATAGGAACCATGCCAATACGTTTGTTTTCGTCATTGAAGGTTGCTGGAGAACACGAGAGAGAGATACGTGTTTTGACCTCAAAATAAAATGATGGTGGGAAGGGAGGAACTTTCTGAGGGATTAGTAACTTGTTTAATAGGTACGGTAGGGAATCGTAGTTTGGTGGAAAAGTCAAATGAACAAATCAAAAGTTCAGGGGATGAGAAGTTAATTGACCTTTTTTTCGGAAGGAACTTGCCATGGAAGTGATCTTTGAGAAAATTGTGAAAATTGAGGTTTTTGAAAGTTTTTGTAAACCAAGTTTCGGTGAATCAGGGTTTGGTCTTTTTAAAAATAGGCATTCAGACTAAAACTGAGGCAATTTTTTCAGAACTTTCTACTAGGAAGCATAACTTATACTTTTTCTATGTCCTTTCAAATACCGAAGTACAGTAATCTCGAGCATATTTTTAACAGTCTCCAAATTTTATCTTGATTCCGATATCTACATGTAAAAAAATCAACCGCTAAACGATGCGCGCTTTTTGTGTAGAATAACGGGAGGCATACCAGGGATACCAGGGGTGGGAGGCAATTGTCGTTCGGCAAATTGATTTGTCGACAAATTCGGCAAATCGGCAAACTGCCGGTAGTTCTTATTTTCGGCAAATTGCCGACTTGCCGTTTACCGGATATCAGATTTGCCGGAAATGTTTAGAGGGATTTTTATAAGACGGAAACACTTAAAACTGTGTCTTTTTGAATTTTTCCGTTTTTTCTACATAGTTTCATAGACTCTGCTTACTTTTCAAAATAAATGTAGGAACATTCATAGAATGCGTTTAATTTTGCCATTTAAAATTGAAATCCTGAAAGTCTGAAATTTCCAAAAAATATAAGTGCTAAACCACCATTTGCCGAAAATTTTTGGCAAATTCGGCAAATCGGCGATTTGTCGGTACTTTGCTACTTTTTTCTCTAGTTTTTGCAGTTTTCTCTAGTTTTTGCAGCATTAGCACATTTCAAAAGAGCTTGCTTTTTTTTAAAAATATTACTCAAAAGTAGACAGTGACAAATAAAATTAGAAAAACAGTTATTGGAACTAATTTGTAACTACCGTATTTGTGAATAGCTCGAAAATTTTCTACAAAAAATGTTCAAAAAATGTCAAACTAGCAAGGAAAGGAAGTCAATCTAGTCCCGGACTTTAAATTAAAAAATTAAAAATTAAAAATAAAACGTCTCAATTTAAAGTCCGGGACTAGATTGGCTTCCTTTCCTTGTAAGATAGAACAAATGCGAGTGATCAAATCAAGAAACCTAGTCGTAAACCTCGAAAAGTAGCTATTAAACCAAAACGAGAGAGGTCAGTTATTTCCTTCTCTTCTACATACAACAAAGTAGGACTAACCAGACATTCCCGTGAAAGATATTTAAATGGAAGTCTCTAAGAGCATCAAACCAAGGATAAGTAGGTCTAATTGTAGGCGAGGAGGTACCAAAGATTGAATCTCTTTTTTGAGACAAAAAACTAAAGAAGGATTAGAGGGTAACAAGTGTCTAGTGAAAAAATGTTATGTGAAGAATAGTGTTTTAAAAAATTCATTTTTAAAGAAACTGTCGTTTTTTGTAGAAATTGAAGTAACGATGAAAACAGACTGAAAAAAAAAATAAAATGAATCTTTCGGTGTAATGGACCGTAAATTCAAAGTTGATTGAATTAAACTTCTATTCTACAAAGAGAAATAACGTTTGATCGCCGCCTGAAAAAAAACTGTTCAACTGCAAATTTGACAACAAAAATGGCTCTGAAATCAAGTTTATTACCAGGTCTGTGTGTTAACGTTTTTTGGCCAACGGCGACTTGGCACTATTTGAGGTATTTTTCAAGCTATTCATCAAAAACAAATATTATTTTCAGATAGAACACCCCATTTCCTACATTTGATATTGATTTCAGATTTAAAAAAAAGTTGGATTGTAATGTTGAAATAAGCCATCATTTACTGAAAACATCCGCACATCCCTTTATTACTTGGCGCATTTCTCGTGCCTTTACTCACTTTGCGATCAGAAAAGTTCTTGACATTTCTTTTTGATCTCTGATGTATAAACTTTGTAAATTTTTATACAAGTTTGATCTAAGGTCACATTTTAGTAACGAAGGGCCTTTAATTCCCTGTTGACTACAAACTTTTCCAATTTCATCCTAATGTAATCCTGGGTCGATCAACGAAACAAGACTGTTGTACCTGAAATTTGAAATTTGGTTTTATTATAGTTTCAAACAAATTTCGGGAGCAGTTTGGGAAGGTTTCAAAGGAAAACGCTTTCTAAAAATATTTTAAAACCATGCCAAATCATTTTCAGTGATTTTATTGATTATTTTAACGGTTCCAGACAGCATTTTCTGTATCATAAGGTCTATTCACTCTTAGTCACAGAAAACACCAAAAATACTTGAATTTGCTTTTGAAGATCAAAACATGATTAACTGAAGCAGTATTATCATTCTGCCGTGTTTTAAAAACTGTCGAAAAAAATTGTTTTAAAAATGAATGAAAACTTTCGAGGTCAAAAAATCTCAAATTTTTTGAAAACGTATGCAAAGTATTATGAACAGAACCCAAAAGACCCGGAAAAATTTTGGAAATGGAAAAAAGCCAGTTAAAAATTATCCGAAATTTTTTACTAATGAATTTTTCAATTTACCTTTTTATTTTCCACAGAATAATTTTTATCCGAATCTGCCAATTTTGAGCACTTCTGTCCTACAAGCCTATAAATTTGGATCTAAACCAATATTTTTCCGATTTGACACGCCACGAACTAAATGAATTATAATTCTCTGCCCACCTCACACCGAAACATTCCATATATCTGTTCTCAGAGGCAGGGGCGACGCACCCCCACCTCACCCGCAGAAAACTTGCAAAGGCAACCTTGTCAACGGACGAAAGCCGACCCGCGCGGAGAGAGACCGTATCCCGGGCGGAGACCACAGGTAGAAGCCCGTTCGGATCGGATAAGCGAGCAGGGAGGGGCTGTTACAATGCTATATAAAGCGAGAAGCTTGATGCAGAACGATAGGTGTGCTTAGCCATGGACATTGACACTAAAATCAAGGCCTACCGCTTCGTTGCCTACTCGGCAGTCGTCTTCTCCGTTATCGCCGTGCTTTCGGTAGGTTTCTTTTAAAAATAGATTTCTAGATAATGATCCTTACTTTCAAATTTTCCAGGTTTGCATTACTCTTCCAATCGTCTACAACTATGTGCATACCGTCCGCCGTCAGCTTCATAACGAAGCCCTTACCTGCAAGGGATCCATGAAGGACGTCTGGGCTGATGTCCACCATCTCCGTGTCGATGCCGCCTCCAACCGTACCGCCCGTGCCGTTCGTTACGGACGTGACGACGCCGCTGCTGGAAACGGACCAAACTTCGATTCCGGATGCGAGGGATGCTGCCAGCCAGGGCCACAAGGAGCGCCAGGAGCACCAGGAAAGCCAGGACGTCCAGGAAAGCCAGGAGCACCAGGATTCCCAGGAAACCCAGGAAAGGCCCCACAGAAGCCTTGCGAGGAGATCACCCCACCACCATGCAAGCCATGCCCACAAGGACCACCAGGAGCCCCAGGACTTCCAGGAGACCAGGGAGACAAGGGAGAGGCCGGACAACCAGGACAGCCAGGATCTGACGCCGCTCCAGGAGAGCAAGGACCAAAGGGACCAAACGGAGCACCAGGAAAGCCAGGAGCACCAGGAGCACCAGGAGACGAGGGACTTCCAGCTGTCTGCGAGCCAGTCCAAAAGGGAGAGCCAGGATCCACCGGAGAGCCAGGACCAGTCGGACCACCAGGACCATCCGGACAACCAGGAAACGACGGAACCCCAGGTAATCATTTCATAGTTTTTCAATCCATATCTAATCACCACATCTTTCAGGACAACCTGGACCAAAGGGACCACCAGGACCAGACGGCAAGCCAGGAGCCGACGGAAACCCAGGACAGCCAGGACCAGTCGGACCACCAGGAACCCCAGGAGAGCGTGGAATCTGTCCAAAGTACTGCGCCATCGATGGAGGAATCTTCTTCGAGGACGGAACTCGCCGCTAAGCGGATCGCCTTTAATTTATTCTTTGCCTTATGCGTTGCTCAAAATAAAACATTATTTCATCCAAAATAATTTTTTGAGGTTTTAGATGAATTTGATAGTTTAGCTTGTCACTTTCTCCTGTGCGAAGAAACTTGCTAAGCAGGTAAGCAGCATCCTTATCAAGTTTCGACCTTATCTCTCAGTAGTCGCATACGTCGTATCCCTCATCTGCTTTGTTTTAGCCACTTCAAGGGAATTCAGATCACTTTTTCTCATGTGTTTTCAAATTTACTTTTGTGGAGTGACCTTAATTGACCCTCTCGTCATAAGTGGACGGTGGGTAGTTACTTAACAAATTTCGAGTACAGGATAGTGTCAATGGCATGAGACATGTAGTAGCCAAGCAATTATGGCGAATAAGTTTCAAAAACCAACATTCTGTCAAATACAAAGACCTGCAACATTAGAGAATTCATTAAATACATCTTCGAGGAAATCAAATTTTCCCGTAGACGATCCCGTAGACCTACTTGTACAATATGTTCTAGATATACACTCCGAACTTAAAATATCTCGAACATTTGTGTTGAATATTTATTTTAATTCTAGGTTTTTCAAATTCCGCACGATTTTTGCCATACTACTGCCCAATAGTTTACATTTATTGGGCCTGGATCTGTAAGGCACTTTTGGGAGCTCCCTTTCTTTTCCTTCAAATTACCCATACAGATCTATAAATCACAATTTAATACAAGATTTTATTCAAGTTAAAAACATAAAAGGGGCTTTGCGGTGGTCCCCATTTCACCAGAGAACTATAAAAAATATAAATTTAACATCAAATGTTGCAATTGATTCCCTCTCAAAGCTGCTTGAAGAACCCTGATTCTGTCAAGCCTATGAAGATTTAAAAAAAATTGGGAAGACCCTTAGTTCCAAACAAGTGTCGTTGACCCAGTAGGCGATATTCTGAAAAGTCATAAAATGGGGTTGCTAAAAAATTGGTCGCTAACTTACATTTAGCTAGGAATGTTAATTGGAATAACTCATAATTTACAGTAAAATTATCAAAAAATAGCAAAAATCAATAGAGGACCGCTACACAGGCATCCAACAGTACGAGTTCTGCGTTTTTGAATTATAGAATCAAGCATGCTCCGCGTTTGCTGTACTATTTCTCGCAGAGCAGTTTTTTTTCTCACACTTTATTATTCTGTACTGCCCCTCCACGCTATAATTTTTTGCATAGAGGGCCATAAAGGAAAACGGTACGGTAAAAATAATGGGTCCTTTTTACCGTTGTGTAGATTGTTTCTAACGGGATGCAAATTTTCACTAAAACTCTGGAAAACTGATGGAATTCTACGGGCAGCCGGCAATTTTAGATATTTGAAGAATCCTTCTTGATCAGTGCCAAGCTTTCCCATGGACCAAAGATGTGGATCCAAGATCAAATGCACAGGATCTGAACTCCTTTGTTCCAAAAACAAGGATTTCTTTTCTATAGTTTGACCTAAATATTATAGTAGAACATATACATTTGATGATTTCATGAATAATTTATTGTTAAAAAATAATACATGTGTTAAAAAATAATTCTAAAAAATTAATTGGAGCGTCCTTGGCGGATATGGCGGATTGGAAGGTCATAAGTAACTCGAACTAACCTGTAAATATAATTAATTTAGAAGTAATCATTTTGAAATGTTTCTAAATTTTTGTAAACGTAATCAATGATTTACTTACAAAATTTTTCGAAATATTAGTAGAAATATAAAAAACCAGTAAAATTCAAAAGAGGCCAGCCACACATGCATCTTACAATACGAATGATGCGTTTTTTGTCGCCTCGGAGAAGGAATCAAGCAGGCTCCGCGTTTTCTGTACTATTTCTCCCAGAGCCGTTTATTTTGCATAGGGGGTGGGTCATAAACGGAGACGTTTTGGTATAAAATTTGCCCCTTCTTCCACCGTTGAAAAAATTGGAAAATGAACCGGGACAGGAAAGGGGATTTCAGGATAATGGTTCAATTATCGATGCTACTGTCATATCTGAGTAGTGGATTTGAGCAAGGTTTCCAAATTTTGAGTACAAGCGTCTAGTGCATGTGTCAAAAAAGTCGGGCAAAAATTAGTTTTAATCAATAAGGTTTAAAGATCAGAAATTTTTGTCTGACCTAATGGGCCAAACATGGCGAGCCCCGGTCTAGTAAACATTGTTGATAGTTGGATCTTCTTTGCGTTTCTATCTTTGTGTTCCCAAAACTGATTCGGAAGTAAGATTCTGATTTTATAACAATTTATAGTGTAACAGAAATTTTATTTGCATAAAAAACAAAACAAAAAACATAGATAAATATTGGGCTAAACTGAGTAACATTGTCTTTTGTGACTGGTGTGTTTGGAGTTTTGGGGCCCATTGACTATGGCATTTGGCTCCAACTCAAATCTGTACAGGAACTTCTCGTTGTTGTTGACCGGGTAGCCCTTGATGTAACCTGTGAATATCGGAAAATTACTTTTCATGTGGAAAAAGTTGTAATTACCTTTTGAACTCAATTGAGTAATTTATCAATTCCCAAAAGTCCCAATCACAATGTACATGGCTGCCTGAAAAGTCAGATAATAAGGTTGTAGCATGAATTGATAATTTATTACTTACATTAGCAAAGCTAGTTCATTTGAACAATTTAAGAAGTATTATATAAAAACAGCAAAAATCAATAGAGGACCGCCACACAGGCATCCATCAACAGTATGAATGATGCATATTGTGCCGCTTCAAATATGGAATCCTGCAGGCTATGCTTTCTCTGTACTATTTCTTTTCTTCCTGAGCCGTTATTTCTCACATTTGATTATTCTGTGCCGCTCTCCGCGCTATCATATTATTTTTCAAAGAGGGTCGTAAGGGAACCAGAACTGTAGAAAAGTGTGTCCCTTCCTCTGCCGATAAATTTCTCCAGGGAAGCAAATTTTCACTAAAACTGTGGAAAACTGATGAGATTAACAGGGCGGAAAAATAATTTTATATCCACAGCAGTTCTATTTTGTATCTGCAGTAGCTTTTTAAAGGATTATATTCATTTCAACCATTTCATATCAGAACAATACATAACATTTATTAAATAATTTCTTCCGAGAACATATACTAAAATTGGAACAATATAGAGAAGATTAGCATGGCCCCTGCGCAAGGATGACACGCAAATTCGTGAAGCGTTCCAAATTTTTTCTGATTCTTCATACAAAAACACATCTGGTGTGCTTCAAGGCACCGTTACTGGCCCTTTCCTGTTCTTAATTTATATAAATGACATTCTTGAACAGTTTCCACTTGATGTTCATGTTATGGCATTTGCCGTTGACCTGAAACTTTTTAGCAGTAACTGTGAAAGCCTTAAATCTTCGATCTCAATAATTGAAGCGTGGTGTACGAAGTGGCAACTCAAATTAGCAGAAAGTAAAACTAATGTTCTCCATATAGGTAAGAAAAACCCTAAATGTAAATACTATATACTCCGCAAATCGCTTCTCCTGGAGCGCGGACGGGGCGCGACGAGATTACGGGTTCGCGCTCCAGTCACACGTTTTTTCGCGCTCCTTCCGCGCCTCGTTGGCGCTCTGATCGCGTCCCATAAAATTTCGTAAGAATTTTTCAAATTCGGAATGCGCGCGGAGCAAACGCGATTGGAGCGCGGACGTGGCGCGTAAGGAGCGCGAAAAAAAGGGTGACTGGAGCGCGAACCCGTGATCTAGTCGCGCCCCGTCCGCGCTCCAGGACGAGAGATTTGCCGAGTAGTACATATGTCAACGGCCAAAAGATTCATTCCTGTTCTAAAGCTCGTGATCTTGGTATATGGATTGACGATCGATTGACTTATGACAAACATATTATCAAAGTTAACGCTGCAATGTTCAAATGTCGACAAATTCTTAAAAACTTCCAATCTCTGAATATGCCTTTTTACTTCAAACTCTTCAACATTTACATCCGACCCATTCTTGAATATGGATGTGAAATATATCATCCCAAATCGTCATCACTCACAGCCAAATTAGAGCAATCTTTAAGTTTCTACTCTAGGCACGTTTTTAAGAGATGCAAAATTTCTTACGATTCGTATGATCATCGCCTGATGCAAGCTGACCAACGCTCTCTGGAACACAGACGGATTCCCCTTATATTAAAAACATTCCACAACATAATAACCGGTAAATATAACAAATAACATCATCTTCTTACACACACATCTTACAATTTGGAATAAAATATCAAAACTTTTTACTGCGCCAGTGTCAGGCAATACGTTCTTCAAACGCATTTCCTGCCTCCCTCTCAAAGAATATGTATAATGTTATATTCTCCTCTTCCTCCTCTACTTTGATCTTATTGTGATTGTAATTTAATTTTTCTAGTCTCCATTTGACCACGGACTAGCTCCCAATTGGTCATCTTATTATTTACTTTCTTTTTTATTTTTAAATGTCCAATTTGAAGGTCTACACCTATATTGCAAAGTTAGTGAATAAATTATTATTATTATTAAATAATTCCTCTGAAACCGATAAAACAATAAAGAATAAACATACTTTGCAACATTCGAATTTTATTGAGCATGAAAATGTGCAATAAGTTTTACACCGATTTGACACTCCGGAAGACAAAAAGAATCAAGAGAGTATACAACTTAAAGTTTATGAATTCCACATGGATTCGAATTCTGTTTTCTGAGTGGAGGAACTGTACGTCTCGTAAATGTCGTTCGTTGTCGGTACTGTAGAAGAGGCAGGCCGGGTCGTAATAGAAGCCTCCACAGTGCCATCCATTGCATCCATTTTCGGAATAGACCGCAAAAACTTTGTGATTGAATCCTTGCAATGGAGACTTGTTGTTTTCTTATATGATTATACTTTAGGTTAGTGCATTGGCAGTTTACTTCTATGGCGAGTCCGGTGAATCTACTAAGGTACTTCGTTACTGATGTTCTGAGTTCTTTTCTTGCAGCTGTCAGCACGTCGTTTTTATTGTCAGGTCTTTTGTTTCCATTTTAGCGTAGGTAAAACCTGAAAAACTTATCAGTGTGCTCCTTGTACAGTATTACCAACAAACCTTTTAAATTAAGACTATAGTCATAATTACCAAACATCAGTAAAAATCTATAGAGGACAGCCACACAGGCATCCAACAATACGAATGATTCATTTTCCGTCGCATCGAAGAAGGAAACACGCAGGCTCCGCGTTTGCTGTGCTATTTCGTACAGAGCCGTTTTTCTCACAGTTAATGTTTTGGTTTTTTCACCATTTTTCCATAGTTCCTGTCGCACTAAATTTTCCTTGTGTTGTTTTAGGGTTTAAAAAATTTCTATGAAACACTGAAAAATTTTGGAAATAAGTATGCATCTCGCTAAGATTTTAGCCTAATTGTGCGTTTAGCAAGAATGAAAAAAGCAATAAAAGCAACAATAATTTATTAAAAACATTAAAAAAAAACATATTTTAAAAATTAGCCTGGCTGGGTCGCTATGTAAAAACCTGTAATTGCGCCAAGTTGCAATCTCAATTCGACCAAATCCGTTTCGTCGAGGTTCTCTTGTTTGTCTAAAATTTCAATAGCCTTATTGAGTCATTGTCAGTCATTTCACATACCTTGAAAATCATCCAGTCACTGAATTCTGGATCACCATATCACGAAAATTTCTTATGAAGACATCGGTTTTATGTCGAACTTTGGATCGCACCTAAAATTCCAACTCAGAGCCTTATCGGATATTATCAGTTAACTTACATAATGAAAATTAGTAAATAAATGGTTTATTTAAATAAAAAATAGAGAAAAATCAATAGAGGACAGCCACACAAGCATCCAACAATAGGAATGAATCGTTTCCCATCTTCCCATCAGAGATGTTCTGTACCCTCTCTATCTTTCTACACTATTTTTTATTTTTAATCATCAAGCACCGTAGCCCTCTGTGTCACCATTGTTGTGCTTTTTGTACCTGTGTACTCTGTGTACTTTTAAAAGTTTTTTTCAGACTTTAGAATCCGTGAAAACTCACTGAAACTCGGGAGTTCACCAGAATTCCCCTGAACCCAAGCCGGCCAGTTTTTGGGTGATTTTGAAGAGATATAATCAATTTTTTTGACGCCAGGTTTCTCGGCAGTACATTGCCCAATACTCAACATGTTTTTAATATTTCAGGGAGCATGTACAGATCCAGATCGAACGGGACAGTTTCCAAGGGAACACCATATGCAACTGGAGAGTTCTAAGCTTTTTAGAGACCCTAGGGATTTACTTTGTCCAGTAAACTTTTACAGAGCCTGCAAAGCCGGTGTAAGCCGAAAGTTTCAAAAAATCATAAAATTACGACTAGTCGACTAATAAAGCAACTAATTTTATTCAAACATCCAAGAAGAACCTTCTAGCATCCCTGGTACATAAAAATTACAGAAACTAGGCAATTTTTCTTACCCCCCCCCCCCCCCCCCAACCACTCAACAACCGTACAAACTACCAAGTTCATGCAATAATCTGTCACCAAGTTACACTTCAACATCAATCGCGTCTTTTTTTTCGTTCTTCTCTCCTCTCAAACTTTCTCCCTTGCTAGTTTCATACCCGGAATAATTGCGCAGCAATCCGGTTTCGACGCAAGACGGATGATGACACCGTCTCCGTATAAATGTCCAAATCGGGCTTTTGATGGCAGGCAAGGGAGTGCTTTTAGAAAACACTTGAAATTCCAAAGAGGCATACTTTTTGGTCAGGAGAGAAGAAGCTTAAGTGAATCTGTTTAGCTGGACATTATTGGATTTTTAGCTTTCAGAGCTTAAAAGCTATAGACTCTGGGCTTTAACAGCGAAATTTTTAGACCTGAACGATCCCAGTTGTAAGTTATAGAAGAGTTTTTGCTAATGAATAAGTTTATTTTTAGACACAAAACACTTTTTAACGACGAGTTCCGTCTTCGAAGAAGACTCCTCCGTCGATAGCACAGTATTTTGGACAGATTCCACGCTCTCCTGGGGATCCTGGTGGTCCGGCTGGTCCTGGTGCTCCAGGGTTTCCATCGGCTCCTGGCTGACCATCTGGTCCATTTGGTCCCTTTGGTCCGGGTTGTCCTGAAAGACAAGTTTTAAAAATAGGTCACCTATAACATCTTTTCTTACCTGGTGATCCGTCGGCTCCTGGTTGTCCTGGGGATCCTGGTGGTCCTTGCGGTCCGGCCTCTCCTGGTGGTCCTGGCTCTCCTGGGATGAGTGGTTCGCTTTGTGCGGGCACTCCTGGCTCTCCTGGTGTTCCAGGTGCTCCTGGAGCTCCAGGTGGTCCTGGTGGTCCCTTTGGTCCCGGCTCTCCTGGTGCAGCGTCTTGTCCCGGAAGTCCTGGTGATCCTGGCTCTCCAGAATCTCCTGGTGGCCCAGGTGGTCCTGGTGGTCCTGGTGGTCCTTGTGGGCACGGCTTGCATGGTGGTGGGGTAATCGGCTCGCATGGCTGCTGTGGTGGGCGTCCCGGGTTTCCAGGAAGTCCCGGTGCTCCAGGCTTACCTGGGCGTCCAGGCTTTCCAGGCGTTCCAGCTGGACCTGGTGGTCCTGGAAGACAGCAAGACTCGCAGGATCCGGACTGAGCACCACCTCCGGTAACGGCGGCATCATTGTAAGCTTGACGGGCGGTACGGTTGCTGTTTGGAAGAGATTTCAAAGCATGAACTTCATTCCAAATGTCCTTGGCGGAACCCTTGCAGAATGTGATCTCGTTGTGCATGGTTCTCTTGACATGGTGCACGTAGTTGTAGACCATTGGTAGGGTCACACATACCTAGAACCATGGGGATTTAGGGAAATTTTTTGAAAAATTCAAGAAAAAACTCACCGAAATCACGGCAACCACCGAAAAAGCGACTGCCGAGTAGGCAACGAAACGATACGCCTTGATGCGTGTCTCCAAATCCATTGTATGCAGTGGTGGTTTGGTGTGAAGTGTTCTGTCGTCTCGCCTATTTATAGTACCTACTACACGCCTCCCGCCCACTTGCTTCGAAACTTTCTTCGTTGCTGTCGCTCCCCCCTCCGACGACAGTTGTATATTCAATGAGATGAGGCATTGGAATTGGGCAATTTAGCCGGAGAAAACTGCGGTGGTGATTAGAGAAAGATGAGATTGTACTTCTCGGATGCTTCTTACCAGAGACAGGTTCCCCTTCTTGTTTGATTATCATAAATCCATGGGAAGCGGTATAGATTATCGGCGACGTTATTTGAAGTTTCGTCGATTCTACTGCGGGAAGCCAATTGAAATAAAGATGATGTAACGGATGTACTTTACATGTCTTGTGATCTTGGCTCTCCAGAATCAGAATCTTCTGGTGTTGCAGGTTCTCCTGGAGCTTCTGATGATGCTAGTGGTCTTGGCTCGATCTCCTTGTGATTCTGGAGGTCGTTATGAACGAGGTTTTGCCAGGAAGTCGCTCCGGGCGTTCCCGCTGGTCCAGTTGGGCCTGGAAGACAGCAAGACTCGTAGGTTCAGAATTGAGCAGCGCCTGGAGTTAGAATTGCATAAACTGCATGAGCAGAACGCCCCGGGTTTCTCTCAAAAAGTAGAATTCTCAGAAAAAACTCTGAATTTCCAAATATTTGGTGGTTCTGTCCCAACTAGCCTCCCGAACTTCCAGTTGCCTTTCCAGATCAGTCTGACAAAATCTAGAACATGTTCAGCGACTCAATCTGAGCACTCTTTCCGGAAAATCTGCTCACCTATCAATAACAGAGCATATGAAGCTGAATTATAAACATTTTTAGAAGTGTGCTCCAAAGTCCAATGGAAGAGAAAACTCACTTCCCAGCTTCCAGACAGAGTTTGTAAAATTTTTCAGAAAATAAAAAAAAAACCAGCTTCCTCTGACATAACCAAAACCAGTACTTCTACCTGTCACAATCTTCTTCAAAAAAAAGTGAACATGAAAAGTCCAATCCTTCAAACATTCCATTGCGACGTGTCTCCCTCCTGCTGTGTGCAGGCTAGTTTCCATTCGCATGCAAATTTGTCCTTGTTCTCTCTGTTTTGAAGTCATTCGAATAATATATATATCATTCATTCACGTCTTCAAGGCAAAACATATAAGAGGAAAGCAAATAATGATTAATGAATTACCAGAACCAAAAATGTTGGGAGAATATTTGGTAAACAAGCTGGTTTAGGCATTTTGTCAAGAGGAGGGAAGGTATGAATAGGCAGATTATCTCTTCATTTCCCTTGTTAAAGTGGTTTGGAACGTGATGTTCTGAGTGTTTTGAAGTTTTTTCTTCTATAGATTAGCCATGGCAGATTCCATTATGGAACGTCAGGTGGAAGCACCAAGATCCTGGAAACAGCAGAAGCTCGGAAAACTGCTCCAAGCATTCAAAAAGTTGCCGCCGTAACCAGTAGGGTCGGAATCGGAGGTTTCGGGACCACATGGGATCTTTTGGAACACCTGGACTCCCGGAAGATTCCGAAGCACAAGAAGGGCCAAAACTTCCGGGAAAAGACGCAGAAGCAGGAGAGCTTGGATTTTGTCTACAAAGCGAGCCACTAGTTCCAGCTGAAAATGTGCCGACAATAGATTCCAGAGAAGTTCCGGGACAAGGCTGAGGAGCCAGAACCAAAAGCACCAGAAGCAAACCAAGGCTACATAGGAGTAACTTCAGTAGATCAACTAGGGAGACACGAAATTCCGAATTTTCCGTGTTTTTTTCAATGTTTTTGGAGCGGTTTTATGTGGTTACCGAATGTTTTAAATACTTAGTTTTTATAAATGGAACTTCCTGCGATTTTTAACAAAAATCGAAAATTCCCCGTTATTCTCGTAAAAATCAACACACTTTTGATGTATCTACAGTTTCCTGGAAACTTTTTTGTTTTTTCCTCGATTTTCTCTAAAAACACCGAAAAATCGACGCACTTCAATTATTTTCTCAATTTTAACTAGAATTACTCATTGAATTCAGTCTAATTCTAGAAAAAAACCTTCTGACTCAACCTTAAAAAAGGCCAATTCGGCGAATTTCCGAACCTTAGTCACCCTCACACTTGCACTGGATTATGCAAATGAGTTGTGTTAAAAGGAGTGTTTGCAGGTATATAAATATGAATTTCGGCCAAACTTGTGACTGACCACAAAACTGGCGGTTAATCGATAAAAAGGTGAGTTTTCCGGGGAGCTCTGGCTTATGCTGATCGCTGATCTATCTTATCAGCGCCGATGACCTTAATTGATAAGATATCAACATATATACGTTTATATTCAGATGAGATATATTCAAATGCAACTATTCCTGATCTTAGCCATCCTTGCCTACTCTGTGCAAGGCCTTCTCGGAATCGGACGGCTCCAGTCGGTTGCCGTCAGCGGCCGGCTCATCTGTGATGGCCGACCGGCGGCTGGAGTGAAGGTTAAGATGTATGAGAAAGAGTTTTGTGAGTTTTTTTTTACTTGAAAATTTGATAAAAATCGAATTTTTGCAGTCCTCGATCGAAAAATGGCCGAAGTGTACACGGATGTTAACGGCGTTTTCCAGATTACTGGTAGAAAACGTGAAATTTCGACTATCGACCCGAAGGTGAACGTATACCATAAGTGTAATTACGCTGGAATCTGCTATAAAAAGTTTGGTATCACAATTCCCGACGACTATATCACTTGGGGATACTCGCCGAACAGAAATTACGATATTGGCACTCTAAACTTGGCAAATAAGTATACCGGAACAACTACGGATTGTTTGAATTAATATATTTTTTTTTTTTTCATTCTTCCCTTATTTTTTAACCCTTAAAACGATTGAATAATTCTCATTAAATAAAACTAGTTTTTAAAGGCACACAGACTTATACAGGCGATGGGTCTCGCCGCGAAAACGCGCACTCCTCTTTTGCCACAATCTCTCGTCTTCGCGGCAATTTTCATTTCGTCGTCATTCAAAATTGTTTTTCAGCATATTTCGAGGGTTTTCTTGGGAAAAATTGTGGAAAAATAGGTAAAAAGGGGGTTTTATATGGTGGAAAACCTAAAATTCGATAAATTTCTCGTGGAAAATGGGTATTTTACGCTGAAAAATCCCTAAAACACAAAGTATTGAATTCCGAGCGTTTTTTGCAATTATTTGGGGGGTTTTGCAAAATAACACAAGGATAAACGTTTAAATATTGCGCTATTCCCTGAAAATTTTAATTTTTCCGTGAAAAACCCGAAAAAATTGGTAAAATCCAGTTTACCACTCATTTCGCAAGATTTCGTCGCGTTTTGTTTGATTACCTCCGTCTCCGCGTGCTGATAGCATGGAAAAACCGCTAAAAATGGGTGAGAAGATATCGATTTTGTAAATTTTCGTGGATTTTCGCAATATTTCTCTCAATTTCTTCCTGATTTTTTCGAAAATTCAATTTACCGTTTTCAGATCGGGTTCACCAAAAAATCGCCGGAACACTATCGGATAATCGGGGAGAAAAACCGTAAAACGTAAGTTTTAAAAGTCGAAAATCAATTTTTTTAAATCCCATTTTTTAAATTTTCAGATGGCTCTCGTCGGTGTCGACTTCCAAGCGCCGCTGCGCATTGTCTCACGCGTTCAGTTTGGAATTCTCGGCCCGGAGGAGATTGTAGGCGGAAACCCCCGATTTTAACCCGAAATTTATGATTTCTTATTCAGAAACGCATGTCAGTGGCTCATGTCGAGTTTCCAGAAGTCTACGAGAACGGAAAGCCAAAGTTGGGCGGTCTCATGGATCCAAGACAAGGAGTCATAGATCGTCGTGGAAGGTGCGGTGGAAATCTGAATTTTTAGGCTGAAAATTGCAGAAAATAGTGAAAATTTAACTGCAAACTGCTGAAAATGATAATTTATTTGCTTTTTCAGATGCATGACATGCGCTGGAAATTTGACAGATTGCCCGGGACATTTCGGTCATTTGGAGCTCGCCAAACCCGTATTTCACATTGGATTCCTCACAAAAACGCTGAAAATACTGCGTTGCGTATGCTTCTACTGCGGACGGCTTCTCATCGACAAATCCGCTCCTCGAGTGCTGGAAATTCTGAAAAAGACTGGCACAAACTCGAAAAAGCGGCTCACAATGATCTACGATCTGTGCAAAGCCAAGTCGGTGTGCGAAGGAGCAGCGGAGAAGGAAGAAGGAATGCCAGATGACCCGGATGATCCGATGAATGATGGAAAGAAGGTCGCAGGTGCGGATTTTTTTAGGCCTAAAATCCAGGAAAATTAACTTTTTCGCTCCAAAGTCGGTCGAAAATCTAATTTTCCAGTGGAAAGTTGTCAAAATTGTTATTTTCTCTGTTGAAAGCTGAGAATGAGCTAATTAGGGACATAAAATTGTTCGAAATTGCCGGATTTTGCCCATTTTTTGTAGTTTGAGACTGGAAAAATCGTAAATCAACCATAGTTTTAGGGCAAAATTCTCGAAATTTTTCTAAAAAATCATTGAAAATGCAAGTTTTTTGCACTTTTTGGCCGATAAGATCAATTTTGAGTTGATTTTCCACAATATTGATGCAAATCCCGTTAGAACAGTTAGTTTTTGACCAAAAACATTGAAAGTTTAACTATTGCCCGAAAAATCATATAAGTGTTGATGTTCCTCATTTAACAACCTAACTTTGGTTTAAAATTCACCAAATTTCGTGTTTTTACTCAATTTCTCCATGTTTCCAGGTGGATGCGGTCGCTATCAACCATCATACCGCCGTGTCGGCATCGACATCAACGCAGAATGGAAGAAGAACGTGAATGAGGACACGCAGGAGCGAAAAATCATGCTGACCGCCGAACGAGTACTCGAAGTCTTCCAACAGATCACAGACGAAGATATTCTCGTAATAGGAATGGATCCACAATTCGCTCGGCCTGAATGGATGATTTGTACCGTACTTCCAGTCCCACCACTTGCAGTTCGTCCAGCAGTCGTCACATTTGGATCGGCAAAGAATCAGGACGATTTGACCCACAAACTTTCGGATATTATCAAAACCAATCAGCAGTTGCAGAGAAATGAGGCTAACGGAGCCGCAGCCCATGTGCTCACCGATGACGTCAGGCTTTTGCAGTTCCACGTGGCAACTCTTGTGGACAATTGTATTCCGGGCCTGCCGACGGCTACACAGAAGGGTGGACGACCGCTGAAATCGATCAAGCAGCGACTGAAAGGAAAAGAAGGACGCATTCGTGGAAATTTGATGGGAAAACGTGTGGATTTCTCTGCGCGTACCGTCATCACAGCCGATCCGAACCTGCCGATTGATACGGTCGGTGTGCCGAGAACTATTGCGCAGAATCTTACGTTCCCGGAAATTGTGACACCTTTTAATGTGGATAAGCTGCAGGAGTTGGTCAATCGTGGTGATACACAGTATCCTGGTGCCAAGTATATTATTAGGTATGGAAAGTTCTCGAAAATCGAATAAAAAGTGGTTTTAAGCCCGAAAATGCGCTTAAGAATTGGAATTTTCATGGAAAACCATTCAAGACTGCTCACAATTGCGGTTTAGGAAAATTTGTAGTATAAAGTTGATATTTTTTGATAATTCATAATTTTTTAAAATAAAAATCGCCAGAAAATGACTCAAAATTTGGCATTTTGGATTAAAAAAACTGTCGAATTATTTGAAATTTCCCAACATAAATTAAAATTAAATAGTGATTTTTCTGCCTTTTCAATTTCAAAATCTACCCAAATGTTCAAATTTTTGCAGAGAAAACGGAGCTCGAGTGGATCTTCGCTACCATCCGCGTGCCGCCGATCTTCACCTCCAACCGGGATACCGTGTCGAACGTCACATGAAAGATGGCGATATAATCGTCTTTAATCGTCAACCGACTCTCCACAAAATGTCAATGATGGGACATCGTGTCAAAATCCTCCCATGGAGTACATTCCGAATGAATTTGTCTGTCACATCACCGTACAATGCGGATTTCGATGGAGATGAGATGAATCTTCATTTGCCACAAAGTTTGGAGACCCGAGCCGAGATTGAGGAGATCGCTATGGTGCCGAGGTAGATATTTGCTCGGAAATGAGAGAAAAATTTTAAAAATTGGTCGGAAATCAACAATAAGAGACTAAAAATTGACTTTTTCGCGTTTTCGGAAGTTATTTTGATGGAAAATTGACATATTTTGACTGAAAACTTGAAATCTAGCACTTGCTGGCGTGATTTTGTGTGAAAATTGACTGAATTTTCTGAAAAACTTCTCGGAAATCATAAAGTTCCGACCAAAACTTGAGGAAAATCACTAAAATTTTCCCGACTTTCTTCAAATTTTCCCTGGAAACCACCTCTAATCCTTCCTAAATATTCCAGACAACTCATCACTCCACAAGCCAACAAACCAGTCATGGGTATCGTCCAGGATACTCTCTGCGCCGTCCGTATGATGACAAAACGTGACGTCTTCATTGACTGGCCATTTATGATGGATCTCCTTATGTATCTACCAACTTGGGACGGAAAAGTCCCCCAACCAGCAATCCTGAAGCCCAAACCACTTTGGACCGGAAAACAAGTCTTCTCGCTTATCATTCCTGGAAATGTCAATGTTCTGAGAACCCACAGTACCCATCCAGACTCTGAAGATTCTGGACCATACAAATGGATTTCCCCTGGAGATACCAAAGTTATCATCGAACACGGAGAGCTTCTATCGGGAATTGTGTGCTCCAAAACTGTCGGAAAATCGGCTGGTAACCTGCTCCACGTCGTCACCCTTGAGCTCGGATACGAAATTGCCGCCAACTTTTATTCGCACATTCAAACGGTCATCAATGCATGGCTCATACGAGAAGGTCACACAATCGGAATCGGTGATACGATTGCCGATCAGGCGACCTATTTGGATATTCAGAATACTATCAGAAAAGCCAAACAGGATGTGGTGGATGTAATTGAGAAGGCTCACAATGATGATTTGGAGCCAACGCCCGGAAACACGTTGAGACAGACTTTTGAGAATAAAGTCAATCAGATTTTGAACGACGCTCGTGATCGAACGGGTAGTTCTGCGCAGAAGAGTTTGTCTGAATTCAACAATTTCAAGTCGATGGTGGTGTCAGGATCGAAGGGATCGAAGATTAATATCTCGCAGGTACAGTTTTCTCGGTGAAAAAACTGGAAAATTGTGATGGAAATCCGAAATTTGATCGAGGAAAGCGTTCTAAATTTGAAAATTACTCAAAAAACTAATTTTTACAACTTCAAGCGTTCAAGATTTGCACAATTAATTTAAATGCAATCTCAAAATACCGAAAAAATTCTCGAAAATTAACCCCATAATCATCAATTTTACATCAGTCCACTACAAAATTAATAATTTTAAATTAGTTAAAACTCTTCAAATTTGACTGGATTTTTGATGGGATTTTCAAAAATTGTCCATTTTGCAGGTTATCGCGTGTGTCGGACAACAAAACGTCGAAGGAAAGCGTATTCCATTCGGTTTCCGTCATCGTACACTTCCTCACTTCATCAAGGACGACTATGGACCGGAATCCAAAGGTTTTGTCGAAAATTCCTATCTGGCCGGCCTAACTCCATCGGAATTCTTCTTCCACGCAATGGGAGGACGTGAAGGTCTGATTGATACAGCTGTAAAGACTGCCGAGACTGGATATATTCAACGTCGTCTAATCAAGGCTATGGAAAGTGTAATGGTTAATTATGATGGAACTGTGCGAAATTCCCTTGCACAAATGGTTCAATTGAGATATGGAGAAGATGGTTTGGATGGAATGTGGGTTGAGAATCAGAATATGCCGACGATGAAGCCCAATAATGCCGTGTTTGAGAGAGATTTCAGAGTGAGTGTCGCTCAAAATGCTATTAAACTAGTGAAAATTGCTTTTTTTTAAGCCTGGATACTTGAAAAAGTGCGAAAATTGGCCTATGTTTTGCTAAAAATACTTAAATTCGTGAAAAAGTCCGGAAATTGCCAAAGAATATTATTTGAACCCTGAAAATTCCATTTAAATGACGAAAATTGTACTTTGAGTGGGGAAGTTCGAAAAATGACCCCCAATCCTTGCTGAAATTACTAACTTTCCAGGAAAAACTTCGCAAATGCGATTAATACGACACAAAATCCATTGTATTGTCGTATTTTGCCTTAAAAATCTGTAAATTCGCATTTTTCGAACAAATTTCTAATTTTTGTGTTGAAAATTTAAAAGAATATCCAATTTTTCTTCCAGATGGACCTCACCGACAACAAATTCCTTCGCAAAAACTACTCGGAAGACGTTGTGCGCGAAATTCAAGAATCCGAAGACGGAATTTCGCTCGTCGAATCGGAATGGTCACAGCTGGAAGAGGATCGTCGTCTCCTTCGAAAGATCTTTCCACGTGGTGACGCTAAGATCGTGCTTCCGTGTAATCTGCAGCGTCTCATTTGGAATGCTCAGAAAATATTCAAAGTTGATCTGCGCAAGCCGGTGAATCTCTCGCCGTTGCACGTGATCTCCGGAGTCCGTGAGCTTTCGAAAAAGCTGATCATTGTCAGTGGAAACGACGAGATTTCAAAGCAGGCTCAGTACAATGCGACACTTTTGATGAATATCTTGCTCCGTTCGACACTTTGCACCAAGAACATGTGCACAAAATCAAAACTGAACTCTGAAGCGTTCGATTGGCTCCTCGGAGAAATTGAATCGCGATTCCAACAGGCTATTGCTCAACCGGGAGAGATGGTTGGAGCATTGGCGGCTCAATCGCTCGGAGAGCCAGCTACTCAGATGACACTCAACACGTTCCATTATGCAGGAGTTTCGGCGAAGAATGTGACACTTGGAGTGCCGAGATTGAAGGAGATTATCAATGTTTCGAAGACGTTGAAGACTCCGTCGTTGACTGTATTCTTGACGGGAGCGGCTGCCAAGGATCCGGAAAAGGCGAAGGATGTGTTGTGCAAGTTGGAGCATACCACGTTGAAAAAGGTAAAAATTGGAGGAAATGTTACATGAATTTTGTCTGAAAAATCGTCGTTTTTCACAAAAAGTTCTTGAGAAATTGATGAAAATATGATATTTCAAGTTTTAGCTAATTTCTGCCGAAATCTTGATGTAATCGGCTAAAATTTCTAAAAAGGTACACGTTTCGAGCTAAAAATTCTTAAATTCTAGAATTCTTTGCTGATAGTGCTGAAAACCTTACAATTTTAGCTGAAATTTTGTAAATTTAGCCCGAAATGTTGCAATATTCGAAAATGTGAAATTTTTGCTGAAAACACATAGTTTTTTTCGATTTTTTTTTTCCATGAAATTACCAGATTTTGAAGTTTTTGACTTGAAATTTTGTACTTCTATTTAAAATACCATGTAAATTTTCAAATTTTTGAGGTTTTTTCTTCTGAAAAACGTAAAACCGCCACTAAAATCATCCTTTTTCCAGGTAACATGCAATACAGCGATCTACTACGATCCTGACCCAAAGAACACGGTGATCGCCGAAGACGAGGAATGGGTATCGATTTTCTACGAGATGCCGGATCACGATCTATCGCGTACCTCTCCATGGCTTCTTCGGATCGAATTGGACCGAAAACGAATGGTCGACAAGAAGTTGACGATGGAAATGATTGCCGATCGGATTCACGGAGGCTTCGGCAACGATGTTCACACTATCTACACCGACGATAACGCCGAGAAGCTCGTTTTCCGTCTCCGAATCGCCGGAGAGGATAAGGGAGAAGCTCAGGAGGAGCAGGTGGATAAGATGGAGGACGACGTGTTCCTACGATGTATCGAGGCAAATATGTTGTCAGATTTGACGCTTCAGGGAATCCCGGCGATCTCGAAGGTCTACATGAATCAGCCGAATACTGATGATAAGAAGCGTATCATTATTACACCGGAGGGAGGGTTCAAGTCGGTCGCCGACTGGATCCTTGAAACTGATGGTACCGCGTTGCTCCGTGTGCTCTCCGAACGTCAGATTGATCCGGTTCGAACGACATCCAACGATATCTGCGAGATCTTTGAAGTGCTCGGAATCGAGGCGGTCAGAAAGGCTATCGAGCGAGAAATGGACAATGTCATCTCGTTCGACGGATCCTATGTCAATTACCGACATTTGGCACTGCTTTGTGATGTGATGACTGCGAAGGGACACTTGATGGCTATTACGAGACATGGAATCAATCGTCAGGAGGTTGGAGCCCTGATGCGTTGTTCATTCGAAGAAACGGTGGATATTTTGATGGAGGCAGCCGTGCATGCTGAGGAGGATCCTGTCAAGGGAGTGTCGGAGAATATTATGCTCGGACAGCTCGCTCGTTGTGGTACCGGATGCTTTGATTTAGTATTGGACGTTGAAAAGTGCAAGTATGGAATGGAAATCCCGCAGAATGTTGTAATGGGCGGCGGGTTCTATGGAAGCTTTGCCGGCTCGCCGAGCAATCGCGAGTTCTCGCCGGCTCATTCGCCGTGGAACTCTGGAGTCACACCGACGTATGCTGGAGCCGCCTGGTCGCCTACCACAGGTGGAATGTCGCCTGGTGCTGGATTTTCACCGGCTGGAAATACGGATGGAGGAGCATCGCCGTTCAATGAAGGAGGATGGTCTCCGGCATCGCCTGGGGATCCACTGGGAGCATTGTCTCCGCGTACTCCGTCGTATGGAGGAATGTCACCTGGAGTCTACTCTCCATCGTCTCCGCAGTTCTCGATGACTTCACCACACTATTCACCGACGTCTCCCAGTTATTCGCCAACTTCCCCAGCCGCTGGACAATCGCCAGTGTCGCCGAGCTACTCGCCTACCTCGCCGAGCTATTCTCCGACTTCTCCCAGCTATTCTCCGACATCACCGAGCTACTCGCCAACTTCTCCGAGCTACTCGCCGACGTCGCCGAGCTATTCTCCAACATCGCCAAGTTATTCGCCGTCGTCGCCAAGCTATAGCCCTTCGTCGCCGAGCTACTCGCCTTCAAGCCCGAGATATTCGCCAACGTCGCCGACGTACAGTCCGACGAGTCCAACGTATGGTTTTTTTGTGTGACAAAACGAATTTGAAAATATGAAACACTGAATATTATGCGAAAATATGCTTTTTTTTTATCGGTTTTTTTTGAAATGTGGATTTTCAGCTAGAAAGAAATCGCACAGCTATTTGCCATTTATAATTAAAAATTGAAATTTTTTTCTAAAAGCTGCAATTGGTTTTTTGTTCAAAATCTAAGTTTGCACCCAGAAAAGTCAATTTCAGTTGCGTTGGGAATAAATTTTGGCCTAAGACAATTTGGAATGTTCAAAAGCCTGTTTTCAAGTGATAAAAAACTTTAATTGCACAATTTCTGAACTTTTGTAGCAAATAATGACAACTTTCTCTAGAAAAACTCCAACTGTTGAGACAATTTTCAATCTCAAAATCAATTTTTCCAGGTACTCTCCAACATCTCCAACGTACTCGCCGACGTCGCCAACATATTCTCCAACATCTCCAAGTTATGAAAGTGGAGGTGGATACAGCCCATCGAGCCCCAAGTACTCGCCGTCGTCGCCTACCTATTCGCCTACGTCGCCGAGCTACTCGCCAACATCACCACAGTACTCGCCGACGAGTCCGCAGTACAGTCCGAGCTCGCCGACGGTAAGATTTTTAGGGTGAAAATTCGGCGAAATTTGGCTGAAATTGTGCGAAAATTGTGTAAATTCTCGCCATTTTCACCCAAAAGTGCTTTTAAATTCTGGGAAAAATACTTTTTTTTCGAAAGTTTAGAGAAAAAGCTCGGATTTTGAAGGAAAACTCGAAAAGTACCTTTTTCGAGGAATTTTTGAGTGAAAATGCTGAAATCTGTCTATTTGGGCAATTCAAGTAAAATTACATAATTTTCACTAATTTCGCGAGAAAACGTTCGAAAATTTAGAAAATCACTCTGAAATGCTTCAAATATCATGGAGAAATTATATTTTTTGAAAGTTTGGACGAAAAGCATTTCTGGGGGAATCTATCGAAAATTCAGCTCAAAATTTCAAATTTTTACTCATTTCCATTCAATCTTTTTTGCAGTACACTCCATCCTCGCCGACATACAATCCAACATCTCCACGCGGATTCTCGTCGCCACAGTACTCTCCGACGTCGCCTACCTATTCGCCTACGTCGCCTAGCTACACGCCGTCGTCGCCGCAGTACTCGCCGACGTCGCCTACCTACACTCCAAGTCCATCGGAGCAGCCAGGAACTTCGGCTCAGGTAGATTTTTTTTATTCAAAATTAAATTTTTAAATAAAAAAACTGGAAAATCTGTAATTTTGGTCGTTTTTATGTGTAACATTAGATTTTAAAACGAAAAATTAGCTAAACTGAAATTTCTCGAAAAAAAAACAAAAACAATTTTCGGTAATTCAAGATTTTCGAGAAAACATGAAAAAGTGCAGAATTTTGTGTATAAAATGCCAGAAAATCCGAAAATATTACAGAAAACTATCAAAATTTTGAAAATTCGAATATAAAAAACTTTAAAAAATATTTTTAACTCAATTTAAAACGTTTTTCGGTGAAAAATGTGATAAGTTGGCAACTTTGAATTAGAAGAAGTAGCAAAAATCACCGAAGTTTCAGAAAAAAACTGCATTTTTATTTTAAAAAATTGTCTTGAAATTCTCCAGAAATTAGGCGCTTTACTGCGAAAAATGTAACAGTTCTATAAAAATATCCAGAAAAACATAGAATATTCGGAGGAAAACTTAAAAAATGAAATCATGAAAATTTGGTGAAAATTACGGAAATATTATTTGAAACCTGCAAATTACAGATATTTAAAGAAAATATGTGAAAATGTTGCGGAAATCTACAAATTTTCAAAAAGCAAAGTTACGGACAAACCCTAAAAAAATTGGAGAGAAATCTCAAATCAGTGGAAAATTCTGAACATTTCCACAAAAATAATTCAAAGATTAGTGAAAACGTGTTTAAAATATGAAAATTTTCAATAACAATTGCAAAATTAGGATGATGATGTGAAAATATTTAAAAATCGTAAAATTTCCTTATTTTCAGTACTCTCCAACATCGCCAACGTACTCTCCGTCGTCTCCAACGTATTCGCCAGCTTCACCATCATACAGTCCAAGCTCGCCGACTTATGATCCAAATTCATAAGATTTTTCCCGTTTTTTTGGGCAATTTTCGCCGATTTCTATCTATTTTACCCCAAAAAAATGTTGAGCATTATTTATTTATTTTTCTTTTAATTTTTCAAAATTTTTTCCTCCTCTAATTTTTGTTTCGTTGTTTTTGAGATTTTCCCTTTTTGTTGTACAATTCTGGGGAACATTATCTGTTTCATTATATTTTCGACACCGCCTCCTCTAAAATTGTTGAAATTTTCAAAATTTCAAAAAAAAAAATGTTTTCGCAATTTTCAGAGCGTGAGCATGAGCCACTGTCCCCCGTTCCGTCCGTCTCGTTATTTTTATGTTTTTATTCGTCGGATTCACTTATGATTTCCACCACAGAATCATTATTTGAATCAATAAACGACATTTTTGCTTTTTTGGATTACACAAAAAATCAGAAACTGCAAAAACAATTTTTGCCGGGAAATTCAAAAATTATAGTTTTTTTAAAGGATTTGGCTGGAACAGATTTTTTTCTTTTTTTTAACTTCAATTTCAAATTTAAAAAATATTTCCAGAATGCAATTTCTCATCATAATTTGTAAAAAGGAGTACTTCATTGAGAACGAGTGGGTGGAGGAAAAGGATGATTTTTACTAAAGATGAGGAATTATTTCACAAAATGAATGTTTTATCAACATTTCCGTTGTTTTCTCTTTTACCGTACCACATGACACGGACTAGAACGATGCCACGTGGTTTCAGACTGTCTCATTGTGCTTTGATCTACAAAAATGCGGGAATTTTTTCCCATAAAAACTGACGTCAGCCCGCTTTTGCGAAATCAGATGAGATGTCTGCGTCTCATCTCCCGCATTTTTTGAAGATCAAAGCGAAATGGGACGTTCTGACTCCACGTGGAACGACTTGTCTTTTCAAATTGTTGCCTTGCTCAGTCTTTGTTTTTCATGCATAGAGAGAGCATAAGAAAAAGGGTAGATCAGGGGTGGGCGGCAATTGCCGTTGGGCAAATTGTGTTATAGAGGAATTCGGCAAATCGGCAAAGTGCCGGTTTGTCGGGAAAAATGCCCACCCCTGGGGTAAATACAATAATTAAAAAAAGAGGGTGCTGAAAAGTACACGAATCGAGGAAATAACAACACAAGAACCGACGACAATATTATTTGTGATAATTTTTTTTCAATCTTCTAATCCCCCAGCCGGCCTGAGCCTAAGCCTGCGCCTAAGCCTATCATAGAGTCGACAGTACTTATAGTTCCATAAAAACAATTTGTTTGACTTTAATTATTTGTATATTTTTTCTTTAGAGTATGATAAACATAGAATTATCCAAAAAACGAACTCATTTCGAACATCGATATCCTCGAACTGTTTGCGAACCTTGTAGATTGTCCACTTCCAGTGTCTTGAATCCATGCATCACGTGTTTTCAGCTCGACCATTCGGTGTAATTTGTGCAAACACCGTCACGCGCAAATGCAGACATTTTTGCACGCGCTGCGGTGAAATTCCTCTTGGGGAATTCAAATATTTTTTCCCGCCTTTTTTGAAAATTTTCGAGGCGTTGGCCGAGCTGAATACACGTGTGCATGATATACGAAGATAGCGATCATGTAGGCTCCCAGAAGCCCTGCAGCCGCAACACAACAAAACTTGAACCAATCACAGAAACTGACGTGGTGAGGCGTTGGACGAGACACTAGAGACTGGAGACTAGAGACACTAGAGACACAGGAATATCAAAAGTGGAATAATCAGGAACGGGTTGATTAGTAGTTAACATGATACACTGACGAAAATTTACTTTTTTGAATACACTTTTTTCGAAAATGAGACGAGAAACGCCCTCACCTGACAGTGACTCTCGATAAGCTGAGGAAATTATGATGTATTCTTAATCAAACAATAATTTTCTTATCATCAAAAATGCAGAGGACAAAGTGAAAAATATACTGACATCTGTGCTCTTACAATTTCGATGTAAAATAATTTTATGACTTAGAATTCGAAGAAAAACATGATAGCAAGGAAATTCAAAAATAATAATTGGATAATGGAATTGGGTTGAAGGCAGCTGAATTCGTTGTTGTCAGCTCTTTTTCGAGGGCTCTGAAAAACGGATCACTTTTCGTTTCGGGAGTTGCAGAAACAGAACGCTAAAATCAGTTAAAATAAATATAACGCAAACTCAAAATTAGACTTACACAGTAGCCGACACGGTTCCATGAATCCTCTGACTAATGAGCCTCCAGGAATCTGAAAACAAGTGACCATTTTTGTTTCATTAGACGGAATGAGGGAAGACAAGAAAAAGTAGTATGTGAGAATCAAAGCTTCTGAAAATTCAATTCCTAATTCGGAAATGTGAATCGAAAGGATTTACTCACTTTTCTCAAGCTCTGTCACGTTCAGTAAAAGGCAATGTAGAGGAAGACGAGGAGCATAATTGCTCCAACAATAACAGCAGTTCCAATACATGCATGCTTGACACAATCCCAGCAGTTACATTGGGTAGCTGATACGGACTCACCGTGAGATTGAACAGTACCAAAGGGATGTTGCTCAGGGTCCCGGAGATTGTTTGGCATAGTGCACGCTTTAATAAAAACAATTATGACAGTGTGAGTACAAAAATAAAAAACGCGTAGACGAGACAGTGTATCCAACAAACTGATATTAATAAGAAGTTTACGAGAACCAATGAGGTTGTACTATTGCAACATAATTCTTATCTGAGTACCTGTAGAGACAGTTTTTGATGACGAACAAAGTTTCTAATGGGTAGAAAATGGGAAGCACAATAGAAAACCACAAGCCGTTCAAGTTCAACAGAGTGGAGCCTGAGGTATGCCGAGAAGACTCTGAAATTGCTAAGAAAATGAGTTTGATGACTAGACAATCAAGCGTTTCCGGTACTTTCCAAAAAGTTTCCAGAATGATTCATAACTTTCCAGGATAACATTATGAAATCTCTGGAACTCTCTTGAACAGTACATTCAAAGTGCACCAAATCCAACCTGTTTTAATGTTTTGAATCGGAGTTGAAGTTTGGCTACAGTAATCTTACAGTACTCAAACGTTTTTGGTTTAAAAATTACATTCTGAGTTACATCTACAGTTTTTCCACTGTACCACAACAGTACTTCACTAACTAACCCATCTGAAACTACATTAATTCTTCCGTGTTTGTTTTTCTTTTTTAAATAATTTAAATTCCTTTTTTTTTCGAAATACGGTTTTAATTAATTCACTGGGCTTCAGTCTAGTTCAACTGAGGAAATTATGATGCTTCGTTAATCAAACACCAGCTGCAGTAGTTCTTTAATGAGGTGATACGCGTACGTTTTGACATTTTGCTCAAATGTACCATGTCAACTGCACACAACAATAACCCACCAGGTACAATTTTACATTTATACACTTTCCTTATTGGTCACTCTCTTCATTTCCTGAATGACCATTTGGTTACGCAATCCGCGAAATTAATGTTTTCTTACTATCTTTATTATATTACACCATAAAAAGTGTGACGAAATGACATCGGAGATGTCAAAGGGATAAGACATGACAAACTGGTACACTTAAAATTCGACACTTTGGCTAGAGAGATCCTGAAGCCTGATAGTGACCGGTTTGACTTTTGAAGTACCTATTTTGATGGTGTTGTTGGTTTTGATTAAGTGGGGTGTTATTGAAATTGGAGTAGAGGATTTGAAAATGAAAATGAAGAGTAAAAGCGTCTTGTGAAAAGACAGTGGTCCTGGATGAAAGTATAGAAAACGTTATAAAGTTTATGGAATTTACTGGATGGTTATCTAAAAGTCCACAGGCCCCACATTTCGATTTCACAGACTATCCCAAACTATCCGCAACGTAGCAACGAATTAGTACAAGAACCAGTTGATGGGATACTATCTTATAAACTATTTGCCAAAATAAGCATCTAGATGATAAGAAAAACAATGTATAACAAGAACCAGCTGATTATTCTTGTTTTCTTGACCAACGCATAATATTTCCGCTATTCTTGAGAATTTTCTGAAAATTTGAATTTCTCGTGTAATTTTGGCGAACCTATTTTGTCTGAAAATGTTAATTATTGAGTTGTGCGTTTTCAAAAAATGCGAGTCAAAATGTTTCAGATTGATAAACGTTGATTTTCACATCTACGGAGAAATTTTGTGAAACATATCAGAGATTAAGATGTTTTTTGAGTTTTCGCTACTTACCGAAATTATGGAAAATTGTTATGTTATCAACCAAGATCTTTAATTTATTTTCTTATTTTCAAATTTTTCTGTTCATCCCAATTTCGTTAACTTGGAGCCACTTTTTTTTAACCGTCTAACCCTACAAATCTTTGCAGAAAATCTTGATTTCTCAAACAAAATTTGTGCGATTACAAACATAAAACACATTGAATACGTTTTGTTTTTTCCTAACAACTCGGCAAATTGCCGGAATTGAAAATTTCCGGCAAATCGGCAACCGGCAAACTGCTGACATGCCGAATTTGCCTGAAAAACGACAACTGCAGAGAAATTTCCGGCAAATTGTGGTTTTGAACATTTTTTTTCTGGAAATTTCCGAATTTCAATTTTAATCGGCAAAATTGTATGAGTGTACCTACATTTATTTTAATAAGTAAGCAAATTCTAAGAAAATATCTAAAGAAAAAGGGGAAACAATTTCAAAAAGGCACAGTTTCAAGTCTTTCTGTCTAATAAATGATCCATGTAAACACTTCCGGCAAATTGAAATCCAGCAAACTGTCAGAATTGAGAAATTCCGGAAAATTGGCAAATCGGCACTTTGCCGAAAACGAAAATTTCCGGCAAGTTTTCACACCAGCAAAATGCCGAAACTGAAAAAAAAACTCGGGCAAAAACTCGGGGAATTCGGGCAAATCGGCAAATCAGCAAATTTCCAGATTTGAAAATTTACGGTGATTTGCCGAATTTGCAAAAAAACCCCTGGTTTGTATTTTGTGAAATTGCTTAAAGTCCTAACACTTGTTTTTTGGACCTTTTTTTCAAAGTTGTTCCAAAAGACCATTAAAATATCTAAAGAAAACGGGAAAAAATGCCAATTAGTATCCGGCAAACGGCAAATCAGCAAACCGGCAATTTGCCGAAACTGAAATTTTCACTCCTTAATACCCCGATTTTGCCAAAATTTATATTCTGCACCATAACACATACATATTGTGTCTTTCTCTAATAATTATGTAATTAACATTCCAAACCGTTCACTATTTCCAATCGTTTCCACCTTTCTTCCAGTTCTTCTTGTCTTTCTTATTTTTCCTTATTCAATTCAATATGCGAATCTAATTCAGTAATTACATGAAGACACTCAAAAACAACAATCTGAACACATCTTAGTCATCATCCAAAAATGGAGACACTTAACGTCCATCCGAGTGCTAATTGCTTCGGCTTTTCCCAGACACCCTAACTAGTTCCTTCAGTGTCTCCGTCTCTTTTGGATACTGTAGACATTTGGTATATAAGAAGTGGCGAAGCTGCTGAAAATGGACACTTTTTTCTTTATTCTTACTGAAAAAGTGCGAAGCTAGTCATGGAGGTCCAGGAGATTAAGAATCGGGTTAGTTTTTCTGAACTTTATGTTGAAGGTATTCTTAGCTAGTTTTAAACCGAATTCTTCAAATTAATTGTTTTAGTTTGTGATTTGAAACTTAACTTTAAAAAAACTTCAGTTTTATAGTTTTCAAACAAAAAAATCTTGAACGTTTCCACTTATTTCCTTCCAAAAACTGAGCTATAGACAGTTTTCTTCATTTTTCCCAAATCAGCTCGTCAAGAGCTTCAATTTAAGTATAATCATGGCCAGGTTCGATCCAATTTGGGTCTCGCCACGAAATCTTGGCGGGCTACAGTAGTTTTCGTGGCGGGATCCAACTTGAAACATACCTTGTCATGATTATACTTAAATTGATGCTATTCTTGAGCTGATTTCGAATTTTCGCATTAGGTGTTTAAAATCTCACGAAAAACGGAAAATTTCCAACAAAAAAATTCCCAAAAAAAATGATTTCAATATTTTAAAAATATTTTTTGCATATGAATTTTTCGATAATCGAAACGCAAAAAATTACTGACATAAAAAAAAACCAAATAACTTATCAAAATTTCCAGATGAAAGCCTATCGGTTTGTAGCCTACTCCGCAGTGGCATTCTCGGTGGTTGCAGTTATTTCGGTAAGTCAAATTGATTCAATTTTGATTTTTTGCTCCAAAGTACATTTTTTCTAGAATAAACTTATTGAAAGCTTCAAAATCTTGACTAGGTATAAAAACGTCTTGACTAGGTATAAAAACTTGGGTCTCGACCCGAAACCCTGCGTATCTAACTCGATTACTGTAGTTTTCGCGGCGAGACCGAAGCAAGTCTAGTCAAGATTATATTTAAATGAAAGCTATTGAGTTGCTGAATTTACAAATGGAGTCAATTTTTTTTGGAAATACGAATTTTTGGCTCAAAAAGTCAACAAAAATCACTAAAAGATATTCTTCAGGTATGCGTCACACTTCCAATGGTGTACAACTACGTGCATCATGTCAAGAGAAGCATGCAAAATGAGATTGTCTATTGTAGGGTAAGTGTTTTCTTGCAAACAACTCATTTTTTTACACAATTTTTACCTTTAGGGCTCCGCAAAAGACATCTGGTCAGAAGTGCGCACCCTGAAAACCGCTCTGGAACCGATCCAAAACCGTACAGCCCGTCAGGCGTACGCAGATGCCGCAGTTCACGGAGGAGGCGGTGGAGGCGGAAACTGTGAGGCCTGCTGCCTTCCAGGACCCGCTGGACCCGCCGGTGCCCCAGGAAACCCTGGGAGACCGGGTAAACCTGGAGCTCCAGGACTTCCAGGAAACCCTGGAAAGCCACCAGTTCAGCCTTGTGAGCCAATTACTCCACCACCATGCAAACCATGTCCAGATGGACCCGCGGGACCACCAGGACCACCTGGAGCACCTGGAGATGCTGGAACAAACGGAGCTCCGGGAGCGCCTGGAGGTGATGCTCCACCCGGTGAGGCAGGACCGAAAGGACCACCAGGACCACCAGGATCCCCCGGAGCACCCGGAGAGCCAGGAAGACCTGGAGACGACGCACCAAGTGAGCCACTCATCCCAGGGGAGCCAGGACCACAAGGACCACCGGGACCACCTGGACAAGCCGGACCAGACGGACAACCTGGAGCACCCGGAGGACCCGGAACTCCTGGATCAAAAGGACCACCGGGTAACCCAGGAGCTCCTGGAGCCGATGGAAAGCCTGGAGCACCAGGACAAGCTGGACCAGCTGGAGCGAAGGGAGAGAAGGGAATCTGTCCGAAATATTGTGCGATTGACGGAGGTGTCTTCTTCGAGGACGGCACTCGGCGATAAAGGATTTTATTTATTCATGATTATGACAATAAACATTGGCTTTAACTTTATTGTTTTGAAACTTGGTTTACAGGAAGTTAGGACCATGAACATAAGGTCTGAGCCTTTTTTTACGTTCAGGTTCAAGGTGAGATCTCTGTTTTCTGCGGTATTGCACCCCGACACTTGGGGTCTGATTAGATTAATGTCTGATCTTTTATCGTATGAAATGTTTATTCTACGGAAATGGAACTTCGGGACTTTCTGGTTTTTTTGTTCTAAGAAAAAAAAAACAAAAAATAGATTGCAACGCTGATTCAGCGAAACATAAAAAACAAAAACAAAACTCTTTCCGTTCGTTCAAGTTTTATATTTTATGAAAAATTTTTGCTTTGTCCCGTTTAAAATCAAAAGTTGTTTTTTTTGTCCTAAGTTTAAGCCTAAGCCTACGGCTAAGCCTAAGCCTAAAGAAAGCCTAATCTGACTTTTCCCAGCTTCAAAACGGCCTGCAGACATTTTCCATTCTTATTCTGTTTCTTCTCACTTTTTTGATAGAAGCGGTTTCCCATAGGTCTCGCTAGGAACTCCATTCCTTCAGCCAAACTGTCACTTAAATTTCGTCTTATTGAACCAGAATCAGCGGCATTCGAAATGTATTTGCCTATTGTTCTAATTCTACTATGCTCCCTAGTCAACTCAGACCCTGTTAACATTGAACTCAACATTGCCCAATTCCATTGCCCGATTCCTAACAAACACTGGTGTGGTGAACTTTTCCTTTACGAAGTTGATAATCTGACGGGACATGATTTGCATCGGCAACAACAATTTTGTCTGTCAGAAGGCGCTAGGACTTTGAAATACAGTTTGGAGCCTGAAGGAGATTTCCGCCGCTTGTAAGTTTTGTTTAATCGAGTCACATGGGGCTTCGCCTCCCGTGCTTACCTTGCGGTGACCTCCGCCTGCCTGCTCCTTTTGTATAGTGCGGAGCGGAACCCGTAAAGTGTCGGCCGCGGCAAAAGAACCACTTTTCGCACTGTGAGTACCAAGCCTTTGACTTCTCGGCATATGGCAGATATTGAGCGAGAGGCCGGCAGGTTGTAGGCAGGCCTGAAACCGCGCCTGCCTCCCATGGAAGCCCTAGATTCATCGTCTTTTACATTTCCACAGGACTACGAGTTCTCCTATGTTGTCAATCATAATTGCTCCGCGGACGGAAACACTTATTGTGTGCAACCTGTCAAACCAACAACCGTTAGTAGATTTGGAACGTGAGCTTTTCTGTTTTTACTCAATTTTTTCTGAACCAAGTTTCAGGCGATATATAAAGTTCGACATTAAAGCTCTCCCAGTTGGCAGCCCAATTCCATGCAAGTCACCAAAAGAATGGAGAGTTATAAAAGGATAATACGTTTTCAGTATTAAAAATAAAAGTTAAAAAATCATCGTTTGTTCTATGCAAAAATTGTCAACTGCAGCATTACTGTAGGGGTACTGTACCAGTACTGTAGAGTTACTGTAGTTTCAGAAAAATTAGTTTTTCTTTTGAAGGATATCGGTTTAAGTTTAGTGAAGGAATATGGTCGGGGTGCTGTTGTTGTGCTGTAGTACTACTGTAGTTTTAAAAGAGGTATGGTCGGATACTATACGGTTACTGTACAGTAGCAGCACTGTATGATTACTAATACATGAGAAGAGATATTGGAAATATTCTGGAAAATCAAAACTTCTGAGAAATTTTTTTGCCCGAAAAATCAAATATATTATAGAAATTTTTATGATGTTCAAACAAATTTTTGGGTACGTATGGGTTTCGTTCCTTTCAAAATGTTTTAATTTTCTAAAATTTCATTTTCCACCTTTTATATTAAATTTTTACCAAGAAATTGTAGCTAAAACACAGGTCAGAATATCACACTTTCAAACAAAATTCTGAAAGCTACAAAATTTCTTCAACATTTCAAAATGCTCCTGATTATTTTTTGGAATAGTTTGAACATTTAATGTGCTTAATTTACTGTAACTTTTACACTCGCGATAATGTCCTCACAAACTCCCAATCAGATACCGCTACTTAAATTCATATCCAAGTGCCTTCCGATCAAAACGTCATAAAGATTGGAGATGACGGCAAAATTGTAGACGTAACAACTATGTTGCTATATACTATAATTTACAGGCAGAAGAAACCCATAAGTATCAATTTTTGAATGATTAAAAGGGCGTCTATTATGTGTTATAAATTTCATACTTCACCAGTCGCTGGTACTAAAAAAATTAAAGATTAAAAATTAAAACACCAAAATCCACGTAAAAAAACAACGAGAGAAAAAAGTATAGCCAAATACACACGACATGTATTTATTTGAGTTATATTTACGTGACCCATGATTTATCAAGATTTTATCGAGACGTGTCCAATTAAACATAACTCTTTCTCTTGCTAATCAAATTATTCCCGGTTTTTATTATCGGAATGCATCTTCCAACATTTTGCCTGGTCATCCTATGCTCTCTGACCAGTGGAATTCATATCCGCTTCCAGGCTGAAATCGACTGTGATATTCCTGGCGCATACTGGTGTGGAGAACTCAATGTATTGGAGAAAGATGTAATAGTGTGAGTTTGAGAGTTGCTAACAGTTCAACCTTTGAAAAACGTCAATAATTATACCACTTTTCAGTCACGATTTGCTGAAACAAGACAAATTTTGCACATCGGAACGTACAAAGACGGTTAAGTACACTATCGACGCTGAGGACGACTTTCCTACAGATGTAAATTTCGTCGCTTAACCTAAACGTATAACCGTACTTATCCAGAACTTCGAGATCTTCTACAAATTCAATCATAATTGTTCTGCAAACGGAAAAACGTATTGTGTGAAACCTAGAGATCATAAAGAAGTTGATTTATTTAGACCGTGAGTTGTTCTGTCTTTTGCTCAATGTCTCACCAATGAGTTTCAGTAAAACCGTATACTTCAACATCGAAGCTCGCCCAAATGCCCAGCCATATAGATGTAAGGCGCCTTGGATTTTTTGAATGATTGAACTTCTTGTATAAATGATGTCGAGTTTCGAAACGTTGTTTGTTATTGTAATTACATTCGCATATCTGTGGAGAAGTTCCAAAGGAGCATAGTAATAGTATCAATATATTGTCTTTCTAAGGCTATTCTATGACTTATGATTTTTAAACTTGCCGTTAGAAGTTGGATACAACAGACAATACATGCCTAAGCTTTCGGACGATCTGGTTACTTTTTAGCTGATTCTATTCCTAGGTAGCATATATCTACACTAACGCATATCTAAGTAGGCTCAGATCTTCTTGAGGCTTCACGTTCTTAGGATCTGCAAGAGCCACCGACGTTTTATGAATTTCCATTGAGACAAGAGCCTAGGCTTTCCTACGATGCGGTGCCTATTTTTTTCTGTGGTACAGTGATTTTTCGAGGCCTGCTATGGCTGTTCATGCCTCACAAGTTCTACTTGTTTCATTTGAAAGCTCATGCTCCGAATCATTGTGTGAATCCTGTGTGAAACCTGTGTGAATATCTGTCCTTCGCCTATCCTGGAAAGGGTAAAGATCTAAAAAAACAAATTAATTATATATTTTATTAGTATTGACGTGACCCATGATTTATCAAGATTTCATCGACATGTGTCCGATTCAACTGAACTCTTTTCTCGCAAATCAATTGATTCCCGGTTATTGCCGAATGCATCTGCCAACAATTTGCCTGACCATTCTATGCACTCTAGCCAGCAGCCAGCTTGTCCGCTTCCAGGCTGACATCGACTGCGATATTCCTGGCATACATTGGTGCGGAGAACTCTTTGTATACGAGAAAGATGTAATCTTGTGAGTTTAAATACGGACATACGCTTCCCAAGAGCTGAGGCTTTTATTCTGATAATTTGGCTAACGGAAATTTCAGTAAATTATTGCAAAACACGACCTCCAGATAATTCTCTCGATTTTTTTCCAATTTTTGGCTCGGCCTTGAGTATAAACTGGCCGGCTATAGCGAGCATGTGGGCCCGCTAGCCTTTTGGGTATAGGGTCTGCTAAAAAAGGGATCATCACAACCAAAACTGACTGAGCTGTGGTCATTCGAAGTTTACCTCATTTTCGGATCATACTGGGCTTGGAATATACTAAATAGTTGTAAAACGCATCTGCGTCGCCAGATCTTCATGAGGTTTGTGAATCTGTGATCCGTGAGCACAGGATTCCATTCAAAAAATGCCAGCGTAGAAGTACAAGAGTGCTGAGAAAGCCAAGAAATCTGTAAATTAAGTTTTTCAGAATTTTTGTCCAAATGTTTTCAATTACTACTCAGCTTTTCAAGAACGGTTCTATCGATTTATTATAGAGATTTTTCACAAAAAAAAAAGAAAATTTTATTCGTATTGACGTGGCCCATGATTTATCAAGATTTTATCGGCACGTGTCCAATTCAACTGAACTATTTCTCTCGCCAATTAATTCATTCCTGGTTATTGTCAAACGCATCTGCCAACAATTTGCCTTGCAATTCTATGCTCTCTAGCCAGTGGACAGGTCCGCTTTATGTTTGAGGCTGAAATCGACTGCAATATTCCTGGCGCTCTCTGGTGTGGAGAACTCTATGTTTTGGAGCAAGATGTAGTGTTGTGAGTTTACGGGGTTTCCACCAATTTTTCGAATAGCTGACCTTTTATTTTTCAGTCCCGATTTGCTGAGAATTGATAGATTCTGCACGTCAAAAAGTAAAAAGATGTTCAGGTTCGATGTCTACCCTGGGAGTGACTTTCCTACAGTTGTAAGTTTGGTACTTAACCTAATCGTATTACCTTACTATTTCCAGGACCTCGAGCTCACCTACAAATTCAATCATAATTGCTCTGCGGATGGAGAAACGTATTGTGTGAAGCCTAAGTGGTCGAAAAAAGTGAATGGACGTGTCGGTCAAAGTGTAGGCTTCGACATCGATGCTCGTCCACATGGCAAACCATCGAGATGTAAACCGCCTTTCTACTTTTGAATTGGAATGATTTAACTCCTTGTATGAATGATGTTCGGTTTCTAAACCTTGTTTATTTTGCAATTAATTGGGACATATATGCGGAGAAATTTAACGATTTTACAGTAGTCTATAAGAGCAGTGATACTAGAAGTCCGAGTATCCATACTTTTACTTTCGAAGGCCTTTGTATGACTTGTGATTTTTGAATTTGTAGTCAGAAGTTGAATAGAGCAAACAAGACTTTTGAACCATCTAATGCTTTTGGTGCCATTGCTATATCTGTTCCCGGATTTTCTTGAAAAATCTGTAAACATGAATTGGCAAACTTTTGAAGAACATAACCTCCGAAATCCTACAGTACCCCTACAACTACTGTACTAAACAATATCTGTTCTGTAGTGGTACTGTAGTAATACGCTACGACTACTGTAGTTCAGGTGTGTACAATAATCCTACAATAAGCTCACAGTACCACTACAGTACTCTAGAATACCCCTCAACAGACATCCTACCCAAAACTCAAAAGCTCAATATTCAAAATTTCCTGAATTGTAATAATCCTAAAGTAACCCGACAGCAACTCTACCTACCCAAACTCATTGCAATAGCTCAAAATTCAATTTATCATGAACCACAGTAATTCTACAGTTACCCTACAGTATCCCACAGTGAGCATTGAAAATACAATCAAGTATTAAAAAATCTGTAATAGAAATTTTCTCCAAATTTTTTAACTTACAACTTGAAGCTTTTCAAAAACTCTAGCATTTTTAAGTGGTTCATTTTTCGTTTGATTTATTGTCCTGAACCCATATTTTGGCGAACGTTTAAACAGATCTTTTTACGCATTGTACCCCAACATTTTTTGTAGGATACAGTTCATGAAATCTAAATCCCTTCTCGAAGTTGAAATATGTACACCAAAAAGTTCCGTTGGTAGATAATACATTTCACTTTGCTATTTTTATTTTTCGAAAGGTCAAGTTTATTTTATTCGTATTGACACGTGTCCAATTCAACTGAACTCTTCTCTCGCCAATTAATTCATTCCTGGTTATTGTCATCCCGACATAACACTTTGGAATGCATCTGCCTACAATTTGCCTAGTCATTCTATGCTCTCTAGCCAGTGGACAGGTTCTCTTTCAAGCTAAAGTCACCTGCAATATTGGCACATACTGGTGTGGAGAACTCTATATATTGGAGGAAGATTGGCTGTTGTGAGTTTAAAGTGTAAAGTTTGCATACGTTTCCCAATTTCAAAAAAAAAATCATATATTTTCCAGTCACGATCAGTTGGCTCATGACAAATTCTGCACATCGGATATGTATAAACAACTTGATTACACAGTCAATCCTAAAGACTTTCCTACAATGGTAAGTTGCTCCGCTTAACCTATTCCTATTACCTTAATATTTCCAGGACTACGAGATCTTTTACAAATTCAATCATAATTGTACTGCGGACGGAAAAACGTATTGTGTGCAACCTAAAGAATCGAAAAAAGTTCATAAATGGGTTGGACATCGCCGCGTTAAATTCCTCATCGATGCTAGCGCAAATGGCAAACCAAAGACATGTGAATGGCCTTTCTTTTATGGAGGATTCTGGGGATGATGGAACTCTGTGTATAAATAATGTCGAGGTTCTTTGTTTTTGTTATTACTTGGGCACATTTGTGAAAAAGTGTTATTTATAGTCCGAATAACAATATGTTTATCCTATTCTATTGTTTGTAATTTTGGAATTTGTCGTTAAAAACTGACAGATCGTGAACAGGCTTTCGGAAGATTCTGTGTCGGTTTTTAGGTTGCACCTCTGTATGTCAATGCACCATAAACTTTTTCTATGGCTGGCTGAGCCAGTTTTTTATGTTAAGAGATACAAAACATGACGTCTCCTGGTGAGCATAAAAACGTAATAATTAAATTCTTCTTGTCGTATAGGTATCAACTAGTCAGGTAAAACACGCTTGCCGAGCCTTGTCGACTTGTTAGTTCTCTCCAGTTATAAGAGTCGACAGGAGTCGTCAAGAGTTTGACTATCGGCAAGACTTGTTAGACTTGTTCAAGATTAGGCAGGAGTGTGACTATTGGAAGGAGTCTGTCTACTTTCGGCAAGAGTGGGTTAAACTTTCTGCAGAATTTTTTTTTTTTTTTGCCTGACTAGTGAGTACAAACGGAATGTGTGTACATATTTCATTCGTATTTACGTGATCCACAGTATATTAAAATTTCATCGACACGTGTCCGATTCAACTGAACTCTTTTCTCGCTAATAAATTTATTCCCGGTTATTGTCGAATGCATCTGCCAACAATTTGCTTGGTCATCCTATGCTCTCTAGCCAACGGAAAGCTTCTCTTTGAAGCAGACATCACCTGCAATATTCCTGGCGCACATTGGTGTGGAGAAATCTATGTTTTGGAGAAAAATTTGATCAAGTGGGTTCAAAGTTATAAAGTTTCACCCACGCCAAAAATCGAATAATTTTTCAGGGACGACAAGCTGAAACATGAGAAATTTTGCACGTCGGAACGTACAAAGTCACTTGAGTACACTATCGACCCTACTGACTTTCCTATAGAAGTAAATTCCGCCGCTTAACATAATTGTATGTATTACTTTACATTTTCAGAACTACGAGATCTTCTACAAATTAAATCATAATGTTCTGCAAATGGAAAAACGTATTGTGTGCAGCCTAGAAAACCGGAAATAGTTGATAGACGTCCCGGTCAACGCGTACACTTTGATATCAAAGCTCTTACAAATGGCCAACCATGGAGATGTAGGGCGCCTTTCTTTTTCTGGCCGGGAATGTTTTAACGTCTGTATAAATGAGGTCGGATTGCTCAAAGCTATTTGTTTTTGTTATTAATTGGGACATATCTGTCGAGAAATTTAGTCCGAGTATCCATACTTTTACTTTCGAAGCCTATTTTATGACCTGTGATTTTGAGTTTGTGGTCAGAACTTGAATAGAGCAGACAAGGCTTTTGGACGATCCAATACTTGTTTTTTCGGTGCCATGGAAGTTTTTCAAAACATGCTATACCTGTACCCGGAGCTTTTAAAGAGATTCGGAAACATCAATTGGCAAAATTTTAGAGAACAGAAACTTCGACATCCTACAGTGCCCCAACAGTACAACTACAGTACTCAACAATATCTTTCCATTAACACCCCAACCTGATGCATCTTCAAGAAGGAAAAATTCAAATTTTCTTAAACTACAACAAAGCAACTCTACAGTAATCATACAGTAACCTTACAATAATCCTACAGTAATCCAACAGTACCCCTACATTTAACTACAGTACCTTGACATAACCCCTAAGTAAATATCAACCCCCACCTCTTTCAGAAGCTTAAGACTCAATTTCTCAAAAACTACAGTAATTCTACAGTAATCCAACACTACCCCTACAATACGCTTATAGTAATCCTATATTAACCCTACATGTCTCCCATAGTAATCCTAAAGTAATCCACAATAACCTTACGGGATGAATACAATACTAGACCATATCTACAGCAGGAGTACTGTACAAGTACTGTAGCTACAGTAACCCAATAGTATCTCCACAGTACTCTTACAGTACCTAGACAATATTCCTCACCAACCTCAATTCAACACTTTTTCCAAAGCTAAGATTATTGTAGTTCGGGTGTAGTTCAGGGAAATAGAGTTCAAAGAACCTGGAACTATCCACAAATTTCGATCCACAAAATTTTGTCTGTATCCCATATTAGACGCGAAAATGGGCTGTTGAGGTCGAGAAAGGTGCCTACACAAACATACGCACGTTTTATTCCTTAAAACTCTCTCTCCGGAATCTCCCCCACCACTTTCCTTCACACATATTTGTTCTCCTCCTTTTGCCTCTTTAGGAGTGTGAACCATTGCCGAGGCGATCCGAAATGCATTCACAATTGTAATACATAGGTTTGGTAAACACGTATTTTGCCTAGACACCCCCCGCCTAAATTTCCAAATGTTCACTAATGCACTTGATTATTGTCATAGTTGACACTTGTTCATATTTTCTGATACTTTCTATGAATAGTTCCCTCGTGGCTCGCGAGAGTATTGCGTAGGCCTTTGCTTCGAGAGAGAAGCTTCAGTTCGCAGCAATATCCTCCGCAAAACTTTCCCCGGCTATGCAAAAAATGGTAAGAAAGTATTTATTTGATATGGCTACATGAAGGAGATCAAAAACGTTAAGAGAACAAAGTGGTAGTTGACAAAATCTCGTTGATCAGCGGATCGCACTCCATAATTTCGAAGAAGGACATTATGATCAGACTGTTCACAAGTTCCATTACTTCGGCCTGAAAATTTATAACCGGTTATGTACATCTTGGCAATAAATTTTTGCAAATATCAATTCTTGTGCTTCCAAAAACTGACTAAGAGTTCAGTCCGATTATCTGAGGTTCCGTAATCAAAAGTTTAAGCTTAGGATTGGGTTCATTCCTAGGCTCAGGCTTAGGCTCAAGCTTAGGCTTGTACTTAGGCTTGAGCTTGGGCTTGGGCATAGGCTTAGGCTTAAGCTTAGGCGAATACAATCAATTTTTCAAAAAAATTGGTTCAATTTTCCTTTTTTTTGCTCTCAACTTTTGAGGTATCTTTATACAATTTTAATTACAATCCGATTTCAGTATTGAAAGTCCGCAAAGTTTAAAAAACTCCGAAACCTCAAGAATTCAATGGGTGTCCCAGTTGGGCGAACTGTACTCTTGGAGACGTGCAAAAGAACTTTTGATAAATCAAATTAAACTAAGTATGCGTTTGTTTGAAATATGATGATATGGTGCAGAAAAACCATACATCATTAGCAAAAATAGATAGAAAGGTTTTTATTTTGTGTCGAAAATTACGGAAACTCAGTTGTTTCCTAGATTTTTGAAAGTCGTCGATGAAAGAAAAATTCTACTATAATTAAAAAATGTTTACAGTATAAGTTTTTACCACCTTTTGGCCCAAAATAAATATTTTTCCAAATAATTTTTTTAACTTTTGCTGATATATGGTAATTTTAGGCCGTAAACCACATTTCTTGAGGTCCCCATCAAACTCACACTGATAGACGAAGAGAACAAGATGATATTTCCAGCCCTCGCAGGCCCCTCTTCCTCTCCATATGTATCGATGCAAAACTTTAACAGACATTGAACCAATAGAGACTTTTGCTTTCTAACATTCTCCTTATCACACTCTTCCAGCTTAAAATGAGCAGTTTGCCAGCAACACAGTGCTTTTAGAATAGCATTCTCTTCGAAGCTCAACTCCAGGGACTTGAACAACGGGATAAACTCAAGCCAGGAATTGACACGGGGTTTTATGATGTTCCGGTACTTTTCCAGCTCTTCTTTCCTGGTGAACATTAGCTCAGTACCGGGTTCATCACCCATCAGAGGAAGGGGCATCATTTGGATATAGGTACCATCTTGATTAATTAGCAAATTGCTTTCGGTACCAATGCACAATGTGTAATAAGAGCTGCTAATCACGTAATCCACACCACAAGCGATTCGGAATAAAAAGTTCTGACTAGCATTCGAGAGTTCTTGGAAGCCGGGTAGCGTGTTCGCATAGTTGAAAAGCATCACGTATTCCTGTTTTTGATAGCCACGGTACGAGCGGAAGTCGAATGGCTGGAGCTGGTGCTTTTCGAAGGGCTGGAAATAATAACCCATTGAGTTTTGATAACAATCATATTTTAGTTTTGTTTAAATTCTTAAACCTGACAACAGAATCGATGCAAAAACCTATAATATTAAAACCTTAGAAATTGATGCACCATAACATCATAACGTTATAGTACTAAATAACAACATAACGTTATATTATTATAGTTCAATGCACCACGATGCATCATAACAAAAATTGAAAATTTTTATTAAAACTCTCACCATTTTGCAAACTCCTGAAAAAATATCCAGCAGCCTGGAATCCGTGAAAGCCATTCGTCTGCTTTTATTTAAATTTGAGTCCATTTTGAAGAAATGCTCATTTAATTTCTGGATTTCATCGGTTTCCATCGGAGATAGTAATCCAGACGGTGCAGAATTGTGCGAAGATGGACATGGTGGTGAGAAGGGAGACGGTATTGATGGAGAAGCTGATGTTGTGGGATTCTGGAATTATTTATATGCTCTTACAATTAGTTAACAAGTCTAGAGAAGTTTTGCTTTGAATTTATTATTAAATACATATTGAATTCCAATTTCTAGAAATGTCTTGTTTAAATTGCAACTATGTATAAACACATTTTTCAACGATTCTCTCATAGATCTTCTTCTCAAAGTCGCCCCCTCCCCCTCCTTCGAGGCGGGGCATATTTTTTGTGGTTTGGCTAGAGTTGATGCCAACTCTAGCCCCCAGTCTAGCTACTGGTTCCACAAACAGCAGAGAAAAACACGTATTCAGACTTACTTCGATTCCATTTGCTGTCGATGCGTCTGGTCGTCCTTTTTTCGATTGAACCACTGAAGTTTGTATACTTTTGACATTTTTTTGTGCATAAATTTAAAAAAAATTTCATATTTTATTATTTTTAATGCAAAGTTTGAATTCCTCACTATTTTCTTAGCCGATTCCTGAATTTTCAGTCAAAAAACTCCTAATGTCGTAAAATAAGGTGTCTCGTACGTGGACACTCGGTGTTTGCGTACTTATGGGGCTACAGTAATCCAGATAACTTCAAATTTGTGCTAGAAAGTTTTAGTGTTCATTAATTGAGCTTAAATATAATAAAAAACTCACAACGTTTTTAAAATCTCGAAATTCAGAAAATTGTCCCAAAAAATTTTTTTTCGGATTTTTTAACAAATTTAATTTTTTAAAAAATTTAATTTGTAAATTATGTTTTACTCACAATATCTCTGCATATTATTATCAATACATTTCTGATATCGACATCGTTTGCAGGCCATTCGTCGTTCTGAAATTTTATTTTTTTTTTAATTTGCAGAAATAATTGTTTTTGAAAATTTATGTGATCCCAGGGGTGAAAGAATCTTGAGACAAATTATTTAGTTTTTCATTTCTAGGTCACCACTATCCTGTGATAGCCTAGAAATTCAATGAGTTAGGCCACCTATCAAATTTCGCTGTTTTTTCGAGTTTTTTCCGCTGTTTTCTTGTGAAACTTTATTGATAATTCTGTATAAATTCGGTCAATTCTAAATATTTTCAAAGTAATTATTACCAAAATTAACTTCACAATCCAAAGTTCCAGTGATGCAGTCATAGGTGATGTCCAGAGCAACTGTACGGCGGAAAAATGCGGCGCAGGCCTGAAAATGTGTTTCTTACTAAAAAAAATACGAAAAAACAATTTATGCCAGTATTTAAAAATTGAAACAAAAAATTAGAATTTGAATAAAAAATTTATCTTGAAATATTTCGAAAACAAATTTTTTCTTTTGTTCAAAATTTAAAAAAATTTTCAGTGAAAATCTCAACACTCACCTTACAACTTGGAGCTCCAAAGTGTAGCGAAAGAGCTACCGAGTCGCAAATTGCACATTTCATAGTTGAAATTTTTAATTAAAATTCAAAATAGTACTCCCAAATTTTAATTTTTTGAATTTTCTCCAAAAATTCGATAATCAAAATCAATATAATAAAATTAATAGCAATTTACAGCCAATTTTAAACAATAAAAGACTAAAAACTGAGGCTACACTCTAGCAATCAATTGTGGCGAGCGAGATAGCGCAGAGGGGCGAGAGGGTGGCGGACAGTTAGACAGTTATGGCTAGAGTACGTACTGGTGATGTTGACCAGTTATTAGAGATTGGGAAGAGTATAAAAAAATTGAGAAGATTGGGCCACCTGGAGAGGAATTATTTGCGTATTTCCAGGCGTTTCTTAATATTTTAATTTGAAATTGGAATTCTCCAACTATTATTTGGTACTTGTCAGTTTTTGCTCAAAAATCTTCAAATGCCCTAAAATAAGGCACGCAATAATTTTGTGTTTGTCAGTTACAGTAACCTCCTCCGAAAAGTTGAATTTCCCTGCAAAAAATGTCTTTTTTTAAAAGTAAATTTGAATTTCCCGCCAGAATTTTTTCTCGCAAAATTTGAATTTCCCGCCAAAATGCTATTATCTCAGAAAATTGTAAATACAATTTTATTTCGAATAATTTGAATTCCCGCAAAAAATCATTCAAAAAATTGAATTTCCCGCCAAAAATGTTTTTTTTTCAGAAAATTTGAATTTCCCACCAAAATTTTTCTTAATCGTTGCCCGTAAATCCACACAATAATTGCCTCGCCCTTTTAGGCCACTTCGTTCATTCACTCTCTACGATGTCGCCAAGACGCATCGTCGGCTAGCCAACCGACGATGGATTGACCCTGGATCTTTACCTAATTCTATCTTGTGTGTCTCATTCCTTTTTATTCCACCAATAAATTGGGATTCGTCTAAACTGTGTACTGTTATTCCTCATCGCACCGCTCATCTTCACTCGCCGCTTGACAGTTGCTCCGTGTCCTCCGCGCGTATTGGAATACGTCGTTTTCACCCGATGGGTTGACTCTCCCATTCGGTCTCGGGTGTCAACAGCTTTGGCAATGGGGGTCCTTCTAGATATATAATATTTGCTGGAACTGCTTGATCAAGAGTCCCACCCGAACTGTTTTTTTTTGTTATTTTACTCTTCAAATGATTGTGATGTCAATGATTTCCGGACGTCAGATAGTTTATGTGTGTTATTACTGATTATTTAATAAATGTTAACTATTTTGAACATGAGAAAACGAAGAATAACATACATCATTAGTTATTACACGAGCAGAGCTCTTGAATCTTGTCAGCGCTGAGTGGTGAGATTGTATCCACAAATTTATCGATTCCATTCTCCTTTCTCCAATCATCAATACAATTCATAATACACGAATGAACAGCTCCACATGACATCATCAGTGGTGGTTCACCAATTCCTTTTGATGAGTATACTTTTGCTCCATTTGCCTTGTTAATACCCAGGAGCTTCACTCTAAAGTCTTTCGGAACATCACTAGACTTCGGTATTTTGTATTGTCCCGCCGAGTTTTGATTCAGTTGTCCAGTTTCTTTATTGAAAGTTATTTTTTCACAAGTGACGAGCCCGTATCCCTGCATGAATGCTCCTTCGATCTGTCCAATGTCGATGGCAGGATTCAAGCTCTCTCCGACATCCATGACAATGTCCACACGGAGCAGACGGTTGTATCCAGTCATTGTGTCGACTTCCATTTCTACTGCACAGGCTCCTGTTGTATTATAAGGGTACTCAAACTCACCAATGCTGAGTTTTTCCCGGTCAACCCTGAAATACATATTTCAAATTCTACAGGATCAGATAGGAACGACTTACGATCCATATTCTGTGCACTGCAATGGAACATAGGCTCCATATGCATCTCGAATTGATTTTTCCCAATCACCATCGTTCTTATCAATGATCGGTTGCAGTCTAGACATTATCCTCTCACAACATGCCAAAACTGCCAACCCATTTGTATCTGCATTATGGCTTGCCCCTGTTTCCGGAGCATTCGTTATTTTGTCAGTGCTGCAGTCAACAATGGTGATGGTATCTATTGGTCTCTGGAATATTTTAATAAGTGAAGTTTGATGTGTGCTTATGAACCTTCAACGCCTCACTGCAGACTTGTAGCATTTTCTGATTGAGTCCCTGACCCATCTCAGTTCCACCAATTGATAGCTGAATAGATCCATCTAGATTGATCATAAGACTCGCTACACCATGCCCTGGTGGACCAGGATGGGAAAGTGCCAGACGGACTGATGACATCGCAATTCCTCTCTTTACAATTTTTGATGTTTTGTTGAAATTTTCAATAGTTTCCTTTCTCTTTTCAAAATCACTCCATCTGGTACAATATTCCCAACACTCGATATGTGCATCACTGTAAATGTTCCCACTGAGGTACCGTTTTTCTCCCTCGAATGCGAAATTCAGTTTCTTAACTTCCTCCGTGCTCTTCCCAACTTCCCGCGCAATTCTTCTCATCACGCCTTCACTAACGAGCTTCGCTTGTGGATTCCCGTATCCTCGAAAAGCAGTATTACTGTTCGTATTGGTTTTAACCGGGTATCCATCATATCGAACGGTTCCCATATTATACACATCATCCACAAATTGACCCATAACCATTGTGACTCCTTCTGTATGATCTTTAGACCATCCGCCGTTCAGCCAAGCCTGATGGTGAATTCCTTGTACTTTTCCATCGGAATTTATTCCTACTCTGTAAAAAATAATTTGATGCAGAGGTCAGCTGGGAAAACCGAAAGATGTTCGTGAATTTGTCAAGGGATACCTAAGCAAATAAAAAAAGTGGGCTCACTTACGGTGGGTTGTGGGACTATTTATGGCCAGAAAAGCTAATTCTTTGCAGATGCTCTTGGTTTTTTAAACATAATAATATTATATGAAACTTGCTTGCCCAATCTTGATTAATATGGGTGCTAGAAAGCCCCGTTTGTTTCTGACCAACCTATATTTTGTATAAACCCCATGCCGCTTCCCAGTAATTGCCAAATCCTCTTCCCTCGAAAGATACCCGTAAGTTGGACGATTGAGCTTCTTTGCAACAACTGAACATATACATGCAATCCAGGAAGCATTATTCAACTTCCCACCAAATGCACCACCCATTCGTTTTGTCTAAAACACAAGTGATACATCTAATATGTCAAATAATCTTCTTACTAACTTTTACGATGATCTTGTGTGCTGGGATTTTCATTGTTTCGGCAACCATTAGCTGAGTGAAACTTGTTCCTTGGGTTGAGCAGTGCACAATCCTGTAATTCTAAGATAAATTTTTTTCTCAAATTTAATGACATCTTACGACTCATCACCCTCCCCTGGAATCACCAAACTGCTCTGAGTCTCCAAGTAAAAGTGTTCTTGACTACCAAGGCTTGATTCTCCTTCCAAAACTTTGTAAGAATGTACCAAACTTTCATTGACCAAATATTCACTTTTCCCAAAATGCCGAACTTTTCCGAGCAGTGATTTTGCTACGATAGCATCTTTCAATTCAACTAATGCTGGTAGTTCCTTATACTCCAACTTAACCAATTTTGCAGCACGTCTCGCCAGAAGAACATCGTTCGCAGCGATCACTCCGACCACTTGACCAACCGATTCTACCTGTCAAAAACACAAATAATTGAACTTATTGAACCCACGCTCACTTTCTTATCGGCAAATATAGTAGCGTCGTCTGGAAGGTTCATATTTGAAATTTGAAGACCAGGCGAGTTATTTCCAGGTACATCAGAAGCCCCAAAGAAACCGACAACACCTTCAAGCTTCAATGCTTCAGTAGCATCTATACTAAGTATTTCAGCATGCGGGACTGTAGAAAGTACAAAACCGAGATGAACAGGATCTGAAATCAATAATTGTTTTGGATTGCTTTTAATACAGTCGTACTATATGTTTGAATGTCGTTCACATAAAGAGCTTCCCCTGTAATTGCACGCTCGTTAAAATAGTTGGCAAGCGGCCTTCCAACGGATTTGCGTTCAGTTGGCTGAAATCAACAAATTTAAAGTTTTATTTCAGATAGTTTCATTTCTACCTTGAAGTATTGAAGGTAATTTAATCCATCAACTGTTTCGGCTGTCTTTTCCACGTTTTTCATAAATTTGGAGAGCCTCGTGAGAGCAATTTTTATATTTTTGTTCTCACCCATCCCACTCGTTTTACAAAGGTCAGGCACATCCAAATTTTTCAGGGCAAAAATATGTTCTTCCAAGGAAGTCAGCCGCTTTGGTGGACCGCCAAGCCCAACGAAAATCCTGCTGATGTTGTTTCCAACAAGAGCAGCAAAGTTGAAGCTTGTGGAATCTTGTTCGCTGGTTTCGCCGAGTTTCAGGCAGAAAAGTTGACCAGTCTAAAGTTTAAAAAAAAAAATAATTTGATTCTCGAGTCAAAATAAAATAATTTACAATAGAACTTGAGAAGACGGTATTGACTATTGTGTTAGTAGCGAACAACTTTTTCTCTACGAACTCTTCTATGTTCACTTGAGTGAGATCTCCTGAATCGGTGAGCAAAGTTAGCTTAGCGTTGAGCACATTGAACAGGAGCAGCAAGTCGCTAACAGATATTGAAGATTTGGCTCCAGAAACGATACCTCCAGTCCAGGTCTGAAACGAACTGTGATAGCTTGGTGAACAATTAATGCAAACTGAATGCTAATGTTACGAGACAAAGGAGACATAAGGTCACAATAGCTTAAACGAGCGATTAATGGAAATTTTCACGGTGGAACATCAGCAGTTTGAAACTGCAAACGCGCTTAACCGAACAAACGGTGGCACAGTCAGGTTGGGAATGTATAAACTTTAAATTGTCTCTGTTCAAAAAACAACGGATTTTATTGCGGTCATTTTTTATATGCAGCGCACAACGCAATCTTAGAGAGTTTTTGAGACAGCAGAAAATATAGGTTTTTAGACTGAGTATCATGAAGGGGGTCATCTAGTTTTTGTGCTGCAAATGTGCTCTAAAAATAGGTGTAACACCGACGTTAATACAATACTCCGTTCTCTGAAAAAACTCACAGCAAAATTTGCAATCTGTGGAGAGGAGAATTTTTTTATAAATGCATCGACTTCTTTCCCGATATTTTGGCTTAATGATCTGGAGAGGATGTCAGACATTTCTGAATTTATGATTTGCTCCCAGGAAGAATTAAGTTACTTACTCTGAATATTTACCGCAGCACCAATCACCACGGTTTCTGGATTTTCAATGACCTCATTAAACTCTTTCACATATTTGGTTGTAATCCACTTTTGAGAAAACTCTTTTGGGTTACGGGTTGCTACTGAAAAATGCATTTAATTTCTAGGCAACTGTGTAGCAAAATTCACTAAATCTAGTTATAAGCCCGGAAGAAATGACGGTTCGATCTTTTTTGAACTCTTTGAATTGCTCAATACTTTTTGGTAGTAGAAGCTCAATCCTGTCACCTTTAAGTGTAACTGGGTTTTCAGAGTCCACAAAGATCTGTAAAAAAAGTTCTTACTATTAGTATTTTTCTAAACCTTCAACATACTCTGAGCGAAGGCGGAAAAATGATTTCCTGCGAGGGATCATATTCTGGGAAATCATTGAACGAAGTGAGTTTTTCATACGCTTCGTCTTCACTGCTTAAATCTTTACAACATCCTGCTCCAGCTTTTTTACCCCCACAGCATCCTCCACCACTTGACGAGAAACTGTAAAGAGCTTCAAGAATCGGTCGGTATCCGGTGCATCTGCATAGATTAGCTCGGATCGCTGCATTTATTTGTTCAATCGTAGGGTTCGGATGATTACGGAGGAGCGCATATGCTGACATTACAAATCCGGGTGAGCAGAAGCCGCCTGAAGCCGAAAGTACTGGTTGAAGCATGTTTAATTGCTAAAGGTTGAACTGCCGCCTCAAGGATCTAAGGAATAGCGAGATCCGTTCTGGGTAAACCCTAGAGGCTGACTATGTGGGAAGACACGATTTCTCACAAAACCTACATTGCACCGCATGTCCTCTAGCCATTCTATCCTGAATCGGGTGAATCTTATCCCGACTTCCAACTCCTTCCACAGTAATCACAAAAGTCTTGTGAACATGAAACAATGGGACCAAACATGCATTGACTGCACTGTAGACTGCCTTGTTAAGAGAATCATCCCATGTACCAAGAACAACAGTACAAGATCCACAGACACCTTCTTCACAACCTAGCTTTGTTCCTCGAAGACCCACTGGAATATTACAACGTTAGGCAGATAACGTCATCATTTAAATAATTGTGACCTTACACTTGTTTCTCAAATAATACGCCAATGTTAGTTCGGGATCCACATTTTCTTCTTTAATATCTTTTCCATTCACATTGAAGAATATACCAGTAGGTGGCATCTGAAATCCGCTTAAAGAAATGACTGAATTCCAATTGACTCATTCGGGTGCATGATTAATACAAATAGGAAAAGATTAAGGAAAACAAGTTGGGGTTGGTAAATATGTTTTTTTTTTCAAATAATTTTAACTGTTACTTTAAGCGAATTGTTCAATTTTAAATTGGCAAAAAATGTAATTAAAACATGTAAGCATGTAAAGAACAAGTATGGGCGTTCAAGCGATAAGAGAATAATTGTAATCGAAAATCATGTTCTTGTAAATAAAATGTTGTTTGTTATGGATATGGATACAACTCACAAGTCAAATTGAAATTTGAATTTCCCTCTTTTTTTGAAAACCATCAAAAAGTTTCAAAAATAATTCAAATTCTGAATTCCTACAAAAAAAATTACAGTATAGTAGACATCAGGGGTGGGCGGCATTCGGTAAATTTATTTGCCGACAATGGCAAATTGCCCGTTTGCCAATTTGCCGGAAATCTTTACTTGTGGCAAATTGCCGTTAGTCGAAAATTTATGGAATCTCTTTAAACTGTTCTTTTTTGAAGTTTTTTCCTCGTTTTTTCAAAATATTTTCAAAAAATTGCCTCATTTTTCTAAATAGATATAGAAAAATTCATATTATGCGTACAGTTTCGCAGACTAAAATTGAAATTCTAAAGCTTCAAAAAAGAATGTGCAAAACAACAATTTGCCTTTTTTTTCGGCAAATTCGGCTAATCGGCAATTTGCCAGTTTGTCACCCACCGCTGGGTTACATAACATAACTTATACGGCAGAGTACGGCTATTGGGGAAAGAAATACTGAAACTTTAAAAATGTAAAGCACAGGCGTCTTTTCGAACCCCTACAATTTTGAAATATGAATATAATTAAAACATAAAACAGGTAGAAAAATGTTTTTTGATCGACGACTTCCAAAAAATAGGTATATTTTTGATTCGACAACATTGAAAAACTATTAATCATTTCCCTAATGAAGAGAGTCAATGAGCAAATAATATCAAACAACCCTTCGTCAAAAATCATGCTCGCATTATCAGAGTAGAAAGAAAATGGCAACATTAATACAGTCTTTGGTATCTATGCAAACAGTTTCGCAACATTGATGATAACAGACCTATAACTTACAGAAAAAAAGATGGAGCATGTCAATTCTGAAAGTGTTTCTAGTTAAAAAACGGGTTTCATACTGTCTACTTCAAATTGATATACAATTGTTTTCTAAAAATTTACAATTTTTTTTACAAGACTATTCACAAATTAAAACACAAAAAAAACATTGCAGTCGAGTAAAAATATTAAAATCTAGTAGACAACATTGAAGAAATATTTTCCTGTCGTTTTCTGCATCTGAAACTTTGAAATTTCAAAATTATTTTTAGTTTTTTTTCTTAAAAACCAACCTTTTCGGTATAAATTCCTTTCGCAATTTTGAGCTACTCACTAGTAAGCTCCACGGAGAACTGATGCACATTATTTCCGTAGTGAAGAACCTGGGAAAATGAAATGTTCGTAACTTTTTGATGTGAAATTCAAATTCACCATGTTTCAATTTGCGTATCCATCAATTTTAAGCTCGAAAGCTCCAAGTTTCACAAAAAACGGTGTTTGGTACGCAATCATTCTGCGTTTGCGTACTTTTGGCGCTACAGTGATCCGGAAGTTTTAAGATTCTCAGAATATGCTTTCAAATTGACAAGAGTTGTGAAATTTAGAATTTGGTAGTAATTTTTCAGTCATTTTCTTCAAAACTTCGGGATAAACTTCATTATTGTTGTTTTTTTGAAAATTTTTCATTTAAAATCAGTTTCGTGAATTTCGGTGTTTGGTACGCAATCGTGCGTACTCTTGACGCTACAGTAGCCCCAAAATTTTCAAATGCAAGCTAGGGACTTCTCGTTTTTTGGAATTCCACTGAAATTTGACAGAGATTCTTGGATTGAATGCAAATTTGGAAAGTTCCAGTTCCAAACTTGAATTTCAGCAATTTTTCTCAAATCCTACCAAAGTTCCGTTCCAATATCCACCAGTTGAGGATTAGTGGAGAAATATAAAACCATTGTTTTTGCGAAATTTGGCACAAACAGAACAAATGAGAAAAATGCACATTTGAAAATAATTAGGTCTGTTGGTGGGTTGAGATTTGAAGATTCCGATCGATTAATACTGAAGAATGTGTTTGACATCTGAAAGTAATACTGAATGAACTGAAAATTTTAGGTAAGAAGTTTGTATTCGCTGTTATTCAATTAGTCTTGTCGAATAATTTCAGCTTGAAAGCTCTCAGTAACCTATGGTGTTTGGTACGCAGTCACTTGGTTTTTGCGTACTTTTAGCGCTAGAGTAACCTAGAAATTTTTAAATTAATGCTAGAAACACCTGGTTTTTTTTATTTTGACAGAAAACGTTTAGTTTATGCATTTCAAAATTTATTCTCAAAAGTTTCAAGTGTGTAAAAAAATTTCGTTTGACTACAGGTGTAATTTCTTTTCGAAATATTCATTCTTGAACTGACAAAATATATTATTTATGTTTATATTTTTTAGATTTGGCATTACATTTTAAGTTATTAATGTGATTCCGGGAACATTTTGGTTTCTCTGCTCGAGCATGATGTATAATTAGAAGTTTTCTTCAATCTCTAGGTGTTTGCGTACTTTTGAAGCTACAGTAACCCACAGTTTTCGGCAAAGTCTGCACCAAATGCACAAAAGTGATGAGATACAAAAATGAGCTGACCAGGAAGCAAAATATCGATAAAGTGAGGTCCTGGAGCACATCTAGCTAGAAAAATTTAAAAGTTAAAAAAATTTCAGACATGTCAGACTTTGATGAACTCCGGACTGGCGCGTAGAAACAATCCGCCAGAAGGGGCAGCGATGAGTGAGAAATTGTGATTTCCAGTGTAGAATAGTGGAATTAATACAATTGTTGGAGCCAGCCATTCAGATAAGTAAACTATTAGGATAAGGGTTGGAGACCAGAACTGGAAAATTTTGAATGAAAGGAAGTTGCGTAGAAAATTGGCGTTTAATTGTGGAGAGGGGGCAGAAATTCGACGGAAAGTAGGTAGAAAATTGATGAAAGGTTACAGAAAGTTGCAGAAAATCGCAGAAGGTACAAAAAGTTGCCAAAAAGCTATAACAAGTTACAAGAAGATTTGAAATGCTCTCAAAAAATTGCCAAATAGCTACAGAAAGTTGGATAACAGCTACAACAAGTTTCAAAAAATTATAAAATGCTGGCAAAATCTTCATAAAATTGTGAAGAAGGTACAGAGTTACAGAAATTACAGAAAATTAAAAAAAGCTACAAACAGTCACATACAGTTATAATAAATTTTCAAAAAAGCTACAGAAAGTTACAAAAAATTACCAAGAACGCACAAAAATGCCAAAAAGCTACTTCATAAATCAACGACATGGCTCTTCACTTCTCCCGGATGCTCAATGGATTCCTCCTGAAGCTGCTGGGCTCAATGGTCAGCACACTGCAATGATGAAGCTGCTGCTGGATGCTCTTGCATGACTGGTCATCACGATGCACATATGGAACATCTGCTCCTGCTCGGACTCATACAATCATCAAACAACTAGCCACTTGTGGAGAACATAAAGTCGAAGTGATCTTTGTGAGAAAATGGTTGTTTTAAATAAATTTTATTTTCTCCAAAAAAAAAATAGCTACAGAAAGTTGGTAAGAAGCTACGAAATTAACAAGCAAATTTCACAGGACATTGACCTAAAGAGCTCAACATTTGACCAATATATATGGAAAATTCTATTAAAAGTTCACAGAAAATTACACCAATTTCTCATAAAGCCGAAATGTACCTTTACATGATTCCTAAACCGAAATATCTCGGAGCACCGATTGACGGCAACTACCGTATACCCTAGGAACATGGCATTTTTGATAACTGTCAATGAAAACCACAACAGCTGAGGAATCCAATGATCGTTTGCTGCTTCGAATAGGTTATGAACTCGGTATTTGCGTGGGCGAGCAACCAGCTCCACGTATAGGAACATAAGGAGGTCCGTGATAGCCTAAAATTCTAGGGGTTTTTTAAATTTGCTCAATGGGAAAATGGACCGATGCAGCATGATTCTAAGGCACTGTCCCAAGAAGAAACCTCTCAACTTACATGCATCCTGATAATCAAGAAAAACGACGATTTGAAAACATTTTTTCTTAATTGGTGAATAATATACAAAACCCGCAGGTACAAAAACACAGAAAACCAGCATATCGGAATAAATATCAAATGACTTATTGGGAGTAGACTTAGATTTATGGAGAGCGGCATTTTTAGGACATCAACCAAAAACACGTGTCATTCCAAGAAGATATGAAGAATGGTGGGAAAATAAGAAAAGTTGAGAGAGAAAATTTGAGAGATTGAGAGAGGGTGAGCAGGTGATTTTTGTGTTGTGTTGGGGAAAATTGGAAAAAGGAAAGTAAAGTATTAAACAAGATGGCAACAAACATTAATTTCAACGTTTGACGAGACCAGTTTGTTTCACATGATCCCGAGGAATATCATTGTTCTGACTAAAATTGTTGTGTAACTATACAAAATTCATATACAAATACAAAAATTGCGAGAACGGAATATTTTCTCATTCCCGCATCCAGGACAAGATTTTCGGAAAATTTGAATAGCCGAATATATTAGCTAACAATGTATGGGTCTCTTCATCGCTTAACACTATTTCCTCGTGGCTCGCTTCCGCAGGATACCTGCCGCGAGTCAACTTGCCTGTCAGGCGGCTAGCCCCTTCCTTGCTCTTCTCATCGTTTAGCATTTCTACTATAATTTGAATTATCCCAAATGGATAAAGTTCCTTTTCAAATCTTGAATCTACCACCTAGACAGCTGAGAAATGCTTTGAAATCGATGGATCTGTTATCTTTGTGAGTTCGAAATTAAATCCAAAACGATGAACTGTAATTTTAAATTATTTGGTAAACAAGTCTAGATTCGTTAATTCGACTAATTAAAAAATTTTGAGTAACCTTTTTGACAGAAAATGCCAGTAAAAAATTATCTATGCAAATAAAAAATGGTTTTTGTTATTTTTAGAACATGATTTATTTTCAGAATCTGTCTCTCCTTCACGTCTGGAAACTCAAAAATCCTTCGTTTTCACAGATCCATCAAACCGTGATCGTATTTTTGCGGGAATGTTTAATAACCCACATTCATTTTTGAATGGTGTACTGCCAACCGTCAGCAAATGCACTCCAACTCAATTCCGATGAGTTAATCCGAAATTGAAGGTGAATGAATTTGTGATACATTTGTATATTCCATCAACGAGTGGTTGATGAGGTCTACCTCAACAAGAACAGTTTTCGGTGGATACAAAAAGAGCTGCACGGATTGGAATTCCAATGTCTTCACTTAAAACCATTTAAAAGGAGTACTTCAAATCTGAAAATGCTGAAATCAAATGCTGAGCAAATCGTCTTTAAAGGGTATCCATTACCCGACAATTCAATTCAAACTTATCAAGAAGTTCAAGAAACCTTTCAACACAATCTTAAAATTCTTGAAATCCCATCCAACTATCCTCTAACTCTTAATGATTTATTGATCATCAATTGTTGTATTTTACGAGTCAAATGCATACTGACTCCAAACGTACTGAACTTATTCATAAAGCACTGGATGAACGGGTCCAACCCTTTATTGAAACATTTTTCGGCGAGAATATCAACAGAACTAAACCGCCATCTACGACCATTCATAAATAGACTACTAGCTGGTTTGAAATATGAGACGACAGTTCTAGAGTTTGAATTGAATGCCCAAGAAAATATTGCAGCTCAAGAAGTTTATGTAGTTCAGGGAAACGAAGAAACTCTAGCGATTATAACATTCTCTGATGAAGGTCGTTATTTCCAAATGTTTACTCAACCAGAAGAAAATTAGAGATTTTAATAATTAAGGTCTTAATAATTAAAATTTGAAGCCCAATTGAAAATTTTCTGAAATCAATAATACATATATTGATTGTTTGGCTGTCTTTTAATTTTTAACTAAATGTATGTATATCGTATTGTGTTTATCGTAACTGTATTACTGTTTTTCATGTTTAATAAATATTTGTATTGCATATTCACAATTAATACATTTCAAATTTCAAAAAAAAAAACCGAAAACAAGTTATCCCAAAAGTCCTCCAACAAGTCCTCCTCCAACACCTGGATTGACTCCAACACCGGCATTTCCGTAGGCTCCTTGGTTTCCATATCCATTTCCATACATATCTGGAAATTAGTCTTAAATTGCACCAACTCTTATAAGATAACTTACTTCCTCCAGCTGGTCCGAGTCCCAATCCAGTGTTGAGTCCGATTTGTGCAGTGGCCATAGCAATAAGGCCGAGGAGAACAATGAGATTGCAAAGGAAGCCGAACATGATTTAAAATTCAAGATAACTTGCTGATCGGTTCCTTTCCATGAGCTTATATACAGTCTCCATGTTTTGATTCACCAAACGGTTTAATCCTAGACAATCACATGATCACCATATCCTTATGAGGACAAACTTATCAAGTACGACGTCATGAATGTGTGTTTCATTGGGTTTTGAGAGATTGGGAGAAAGTTTGAAGATCAACGAGTGCGAGTAATTACAATGATCAGATCTATCTTCAAGTGCATAGGGGATACTGTAGTTCAGACTACGTACATATATATATAGGAAGTACCCTTGAACGTTTCCCCTAAGAACAATGATGAGAACTAAGTCAACCTTCAAGGTTATAATGTTGATGTAAGATCAAAGTAACAACTGACAAGGTAGGACTGAATGTGGTGTTCAGTTAAATAATTATAAATTCTCTACTTGATAGTTAAACTAGTCATGAGTGTTATGAAAGTTTTAGATATTTCTAGCTAGGCAGAGCTTCAGTAAATGCTAGTCGGAATTGGATCGACCCTACTAGAGTTGTTGCAAAATTGTGTTATCAAACTGACGGAAGGGTTATATTAATACTGCGGTATTAAGATTATCTTCAATTAGTTATGATTACTTTATAAGTGTATTAGTTAAGTTTCAATGTGACCTGACCTATACTCTCAATACTGTGATTTCAAATCACAGTTAGAATTTGAATCTGATCACGACTATCATTCACTGTATCAGTTTCTCTCAATAATGGAACAAACATATCTGGGCGATGACGTCAATTCAGACATCAAGAGACAAGATCTGGTCATTGGAACTTTCCACGAACAGTTTGGAGACAGAACATGAATCATGGAGATTTAGAGAATTGGGTTGTTGTTTCAAACTTCTTAAGGAACAATATATAAACAGTCGCCTAATGATTGGAATTAAACCAAATCAAAAAATGCTTTCCTTCCTCCGTAACCTTATCGTTCTTCTCGGCCTTATTGCAATTGCCACTGCCCAAATTGGAGTCAACACAGGATTGGGCGTCGGGCCAGCTAGAGCCGGAGCAAGTAAGTTTTATAGATTACGACAAAGTTTAGTCAAGGATAATTTTGAGATTGTTATAATAGTGTTCACCATAGATAAACTCTGAGGTTAATAACAATTTCAATTTCCAGACTTGAACGGAGGCGGCTATGGAAACGGTTATGGAAATCAGGGAGCTTATGGGAACGCCGGACTTGGTGTCAACCCAGGAGGCGTCGCTGGAGGAGTTCTTGGATAATTTAAATTTAATTGTATATGTATGTGAAAGTTTTGAATTTAATAAATATTAATGCATATCGAACGTGGTTTCAATTTTTCCGAGCACAAGGGTTTCCGAAAATATGGGTCTGTTATGATAAAGTAGGATCGCTAAATGAGGGTTGTAGGGCTAGTGGTACTACTGTAGGGATACTATAGGGATACTGTACAGTATTTTATCTTTAGTGGCATTGGAAGGATACGCTGACTGTTTTCAACTTTGAACGTGTATAAAGTGATTCATTGTAAGATTCATTTAGGAAAACCGTAAAAAGATTTAAAATCTGACTGTGAATCCGATGAACTTTGTTTCAAAAAACGTTAAGTGGGGCTTTTTTCTCAGCACCAGCAAATAATTGATTTTCTCACAATCAGTACTGACTTTTTCGAAACTTCTCAATTCTGAACTCACTATCCTCTTTCTTTCGGTGTTGTAATTTTTGAAATCCTCTTATCTGTTTTGATTTTCATATTCACATAAACTGTCAAAATCTAATTCCCTACAACGAGACACAATGTTTTGGCGCGTGTTTTTGGGCTCGATAGTCAATCATTAGTGAAAAGGGTACCGTAGGAGTCTTGTACCAAGTTGCCGGTTGCCGAAATTTTTAGGGTTTGGCAACATCGGTCAAACATGTCAAACATCTTGTAGCTCAGAAAAAAGCATTCAGACAGCTTGAAAAATGTTAGCATTTCTATGTAAACAAAAACAACGACCATGCTTTTTCCAGAACGCTCAAAAATATAATTTCAATTTTAAAAAAGCTTTGAGACCTTTGAACGTTTTCAGCGTTCGGCAACTTTGACAATTGCTGGAGAACGTTAAGGGCACTGTAGAATTGTTTTAGTTCTCTAGTAGAATATCTGTATCTCTGTTTTGATAAAATAATAACAATTCCTGCTGTGAAAATCCTTTTTTATAGTGTACAGTTTTGGACAACCTTATTGAGACATCACCACTGATCATTTGATCTTCTAATTTTCAAGTTTCATCTCTCGGCTAGTAATGATCAGCCAATTGTTTTCTTTGATTCTTCAAAAATCATACAAATCCAGTTCCAAAGATGCATTTCTACTGAAAATATTTACAACGCACCTGTGAAGATCATGAGATTCTCATGAAAGTGATGCTAAACGACCAGAAATACGACATTATTTTGGTGAAACTTGGTTGATAAGGCCGTTAAAAAAATTGTATAAATACATGTGTACGCAATGAAAAAATTAGTTGATTTTTAAAAAAAATATTTTGAAAACTCTAAAAATGCTGTACTTTCTCCGAAATATTTTTTTCCTTCTCGGATTACTTGCTGTAGTATCTACTCAGTATTTGAATACCGGATTTGTACCAGTTGGCTATGGAGCTAGTGAGTTAAATTTTTAATTACATATAATCGACAAAAAAATTTAAAAAATTTTTGCCAAAATTTTACAGCGACATGAAGCTTTGAAGTTGCCGCAAAAATTCTTTTAAAGTTTGAATTTTATATAGATTTAATTTTTGAGAAATTTAACATTCAGTTACCCAAAATTTCTTGAACAAAATTAAATCTGAATACGCGCCAAAATTGAAATACATACAATTAGATATCCAACAATTCAAATTCAATTTTCAGATCTTTTTGGCGGTAGCTATGGCGGTACAGGACTTGGAAATCCTGGAGACGGAGTGGATCCAGCGACCGGAAAACTTCCAGGCGGACGAGTTGGAAAATGAGCAATTCTCAGTTTCAATTTGTAATTATGTACATATTTTTTTAAATAAAATATTCTTTCTTTTTTAATTCAAAGATACATTTTAATTTGTCGATTGCGATTCCATTCTTTTCCAGAAAAATTTGTCAAAAATTCCTTGAAATTCTTCTTGAAGTGCTCCAAGTTGTGAGGGTGCTTTAGGTATCTGAAAACCAAGTGTTAAATTTTAAAAATTGTTTAAAATCCGACTTACTTCTTAAAAACCACCCTTCTACAAGCTGATGGTAGTACAAAATGATTGCTATCCCCATCAATTTTCATGAAAAGATGTCCGAGCCGGTGCAAAACAAAATACCAGCGAAGTGGCAAAGTTTGAGTACAACTCGTGGTACCAAACTCGTCCGGACAATAATCTGGAAATTGTTTTATGGTTAATGGCAATATTAGCAGAAACTGATTACCAAACGGCAAATTTTTATAATTCCTTCGTATTGCTATTGGCAACAGGTTATACTCCAAAATGAGCAAACTTCTCAGCTCCATTTCGTTTAGGCCGGACTCCACAATTGTCAAATAGCAAAGTGTTGCTATTAGGAGATGTCCTTTTCCGTCAGATTCCATAAGGCACATGTCAGCTTCCACAACACTGAAAAATAAAAAAGTTGAGACAAGCGTTAATTGGTATGTACACCAGAATTCTTATACAAGAATCATTTTTTTAAATTTGCAAGCTCGATCGCAAAGCTGAAATTTTTTGTTTTTAAAATCAGTGCTCAATTTTCTGAAAATGTACATTTTACGCGTATAGAAAAATCTAGTTCTTCAAGTACTTTAATTAGTTTTACGTTTACAAAATTTGACAGTATGTACTTATGAAAAGATACCTCCATGTGCTCAGTAATATGTAGCTAGTAGCATTAAATTTTTATAAATACTAACTTATGTATTAAGACTGATGTATTACATTAAGAAACTATCCATTTGGATTTGTTAATTTTTAGTGAAATTGTTTTCATCCGTAGCCTAGAAGTGTTTTTATTCGATAGACACATTGTGATTTAGTGTCAACTACTACTAGATTCTGATCACCTTTCTGATCTTTGCGCTATGTCAGAAAATTCGGAACAAACAATATCCTACGTCACCGTGATGACGTTGCCGACCAAACCAGAAAATCTTTGCCCTCTAGAATTCAGATCATGCGATCACTTAGTGGGATCTGATCAGTTCTGATCACTTGGGTCATTCCCCGAACTATGCATAAACAGTGTGGAAAACTGAGAGACGCAGAAAGAAAACGCCTGTCAAATTTTGGAATGATAAGGGAAGTAAAAGAATATAAAAACAAGACGAATGGAAATTAACAACAAGGTCTCTACATTTGATCTACTTTTCTGATTTGACATGTCTGTTTTCAAAGTTTGTGTTCTGCTTGGCCTTATTGCAATGACGGCAGCCCAATTCGGACTAAACTCGGGACTTGGGCTTGGAGTTGGACCGGCGAGAGCTAATGCTAGTAAGTTTTTGATGTTAAATGTGCTATGTGGAAATATTGAAAAATTTGTTTTCCGGGAATTTTGAAACATCTGTAACTTTGCTAGTTTTACAGATGTCAAAATCTTGTCAATTGACCAAACATTTAAAATAAAATTTTGAACATTTTGTCAATTTACAATTTTTGAATATCACCAAAATGAACAATGTTACAAAGCTTTGAAATTTGTTAGCTAGTCTGCAAATATTCAGATAGTTATTCTCACTGAATTCACAAAAATTTTCCAATTGACGGAAATTGCCAAACTTTTCAAATTTTCAGACCTAAACGGAGGTTTTCAACGTGGCTACGGCGGCAATGGCTACGGTAACCGAGGTGGATACGGTCAGCAGGGCGGCTATTATGGCCAGCAAGGAGGTTACGGTCAACAGGGTGGATATGGTGGCAATCAGGGCTACTATGGGCAACAAGGAGGCGGTTATGGAGGTGGCCGCGGTGCCTATGGAAATGTTGGACTTGGGGTAAATCCAGGAGTCGGTGGAGTTGTCGGAAGTTTTTTGGGATAATTTTTATATGGATTTTTAAAAATTTTTGAATTTTTTACAACGTTTTTTTGACAAGTTTGCTTTATGTAAATAAATACCTAATAAATTAATTATCGATTTTTCAATTTTTTTAACTACCAATTTTCGGTTCAGAGTTCACCTCAAAGTTGACAGCTGAGCCAGCTGAGCACACTTCTCGTCGGAGCTCCCAATCCTTCCCAGAGTCCCAATTACCCGGCATTTCAAGCTGTTCCAGCCGATATTTTCGTCGGGTTGGTGTCCGTCTGCACAATCTTTTTTGTGAATTTTTCTATTTTTGCAAGTAAAATTACCTTCTACAGTGCCAATGCTCCGCCTACGCTTTTGTTGGGACATTTTCAAAATATTGGAGGCTTTTACCGATGGGACCCCACTCTTCTCCTTTTCACCGCCGTTGAGCCAAAATGAAAGCTCGTCCTGAAAAAATAGAAATAAAAATGATGAAAACATGCTAGTTAGGATTTGGAAAATTTTGTTAATTACACAGAAAAATTACGATTTTATTTTGAATTTGTCAAAAATTTTTGTTCGAAATTTTTCAGATAATCTTCAGAAAGTTTACAATACAAAATTTCCCGAACATTTTTCTGAAGGAACTTTTTGAGAAGAGAAATTTTAGTGAAAAGTTGTTTTAATTTCTAAAATTTTTTTAAAAAACTTGCTTCAAACATTTTCAGATTATTTTCAGAATGTTCAATAGAATTTTTTATTAATTTTCTCTAAAAATATCTCCGTTTTTTTCAGAAAACTTTCACAAATTTCTTGGGGATTTTTCAAGATTGTTCCTTAAACATATTTAAGGAAGTTTCCCGGAAATTTTTATAAAAAGAAATTCCTGGCACACTTACCAAAATGTCTTCCGGCTCTAAATGCGGAATTATAATCCGATTCATGTCAACTTCAAGCTTCTTCTTTCGACTTGTGGCAACTATAACCAGCTCTTCATTTCCAATCAAATACTGCTGAGCTTCTTTTGAAGCCTGAAAAAAATTAATGAAAATTTGCTTTAACAAACTAAAAATTTGAGCAAAACAATTAAAATTTTGCAAAATTTGGCTCAAGGTTATCTTTACTTTAAAATTTTCACAAAAATTCTAAAGCACAACTAATTGCTCTAAATGCTCCAAAATCACTAACCAAATGAATATCATCTACCAACAGATACCGTACCACTTTTTGCTCAACATCATGCAGAATCTGCAAAAAAATGCTCAAAAATTTCAGATTTTCTATCCCGAATCTTACTACATTTGTTTTTGCCTCGATTGCTCTTCGGAGCTCGATTGCACTCATTTTCTCCTTAGCTTGAACTATTACAGCGTCTCGGTATTTCCATTGAATTCTGTGAAGAATTGACGTTTTTCCGGTACAGTAGTCACCGACGAGCAATATGGATTTATGAGATTTCAGGTTGTATTCTATCTGAAAAAAAATGTTTTTTTTTCTTTTAATATTATGAAAAAAATATGAATAAAACATTTTTTTTCTCCAATTCCAATTACTTTTCCGCTTGTTCTTGCACAAATTAGAGCCGCAAATAAAGTTAAAATGGAAATTAAATTTTTCGAAGTTTTGGGAAAAATCTGGAAGTTTCCCAGAAAAAAATTATTTCCAGTTGCTCACCTTTGACATAATAGTCTGATTAACATGAAGCTGTGAATAATATTCGTTCATAAACTCCTCAACACTCGGAATTCCCGCTTCTCCATCTGGAAGCTTCTCCAAATACTTCCCCACCATTGCTTCTATCGGCTTAGTGATTCCACTTAATTCGTCAAACATAATATGTTTAAAGTGAATATTGTTAATTCCAGATGTTCGTACAGAATACTCAATGAATTTCGACGCAGGTGCCTCTCCTCTCACCATAGTTGTCAGGTATTTTGCTCGTTCCCGATTCACAGGACCATCTATAAAATGGGTCACATTAAAGGGAAGCTCCTGGTGAAAACTTGGGTTACGGTAGAGGAAGAGAGCTGTAAAAATGCAATTCAGAAAAAGCTACATCTAAAAAGTCTACATTTTTCGTTTTGAAGACCTGAGAGTTGGAGGAAAACTTCTGAAAACGATTGGCCTGTGGAAATTGAGTGCTGCCGGAGAAATGATTGGTCGGTAAAGTTGGGATCGAGTATGTATCCGGAACATTCTCTGGAATTGACGAAATTGCGTGCTTGGTTGCCTTCCTCCCTTTTTTTGTTACAAAAAATCTTTCCTGCGTACTTGCCCTTTTCAAAGCGATCTGTCTAAGTCGGCCTAATGCCTATCTACCTACCTTTAAGGCGGTACCTGACTGCCTTTTTATCAATGTGACCTTAAGACAGCCTATGCATGCCTTCCTGCTTACCGGTCTTTAAGGCGTTTTAAGCCTGTTAACCTGCCATGCTTATTTACATTCAGGGCATTCTATGCGCGCCTCCTTACCTTAAATGTTCATGTGCCTGCCTATGTACATGTCAACGCCTTTTCCAGGCAATCTATGCCTGCTTACCTACGTCAAAGGCAGCCTATACCTTTTACAAGGCATCCTTTACTTTTTAGATTTAAACACAATAATTAAGAAACTGGATCCCCCTGTCCTTAATCCCAACAAAACATTATCCAGAAATCATGTCCACCAGCGTATTTCGACAATCATAATCATTTTTTATCCGTCCTCTAAGAGACGTCCTTCATTGCCGCCACTAAACAAAACAATGGTCAATCAGCCCCTCTTTCCAGTCTCCGAACGCCTGTTTCCAACTGGTTTTTGGTTCTCTGTCCTGATCAGCCATCATTATCTCACCCGAGGAAGTGCAAATAGAAGTATGAGGAACTTGAAACCGCTTCTCGACACAGTCTTTCTATCAGGTATAGACTAGAAGCTTCCTCCAAATGCGCCTTTGATCCCTGTAAGATTTTGAATATAGTTTTGACTTAAAACCGCCTATTATCTGCCTATTGCCTGCCTAGTACCTGCCTACTGTCTACCTACTGTCTGCCTACTGCCCGCCTACTGTCTATCTAGGTTTGAAAACTCACCCAACTGAAGTCCTCCACCTGTAAAATCACATGCTTCTCCGATGCAATTGGCTGTAATTTGTTTTCCACCTGAAAACTTCATTTTTTCAAGTGTACTATAATTCTAGCGCATATCCCAGATTGCAACAAAAAGAGGCGTAGCTTAATAGTCCCCACCCACAAATTGGGCGGAGCTTATTGTATGTTTCGTAAATCACAAAGCTGATCACACGTGAGCGGCACTTACCAAATCCAAAACCGCCCGTCTTTCATTCCTGAAATCCTTGTAAGTAGAAACAAGTAGAATTCTCAAAATCTTCCACCCGCCGTGCTCCGCGAGCACATTTTTCGGTGGCTTCTTCCCGTGGCTCGGCACGGGCTCCGACACGGAATTCATGCGCTTCCACAGTTTATCATAGTCTGACCTTTCAAATTGACTACCATCAGTGGACACTTGACAGCCCATTCACCCCAGCTGGAAATAATCGATTTTTTAGGAGGAAACTGGTTCGGCGGACGGGTATAAGAAAAAGGTAGTGTGTTATTGGGTGGAAAGATGTTTGGCAGAAGATTAACGACGGAAATTAGTTTCTGCCAATTGTTTTTTATAGGAAATGTTTTTAGGTTTGGTAGGAATGTAATAATTTTTTTTTAAAATTAATTTTTTCAATTGTTTATTCCATTATTTGTTATTTTTTTGTTTTGCAAAAAATTAAACGAAAATTCAATTTTTTCAGTTTTGGAGGAAATTTTTATTTTAAAAATTGGTTTTTTTACTGGAATTTGAAAACAGTTTTGCCGGAAATTTCAAAAAAAAAACTTTACAAAAATTCTAATGTTCCAAAGTGTTGTGAAGAGTTTTGGCGGAAATTTCAAAATTTATATTTTTAAAACAAAAAATTGGCACTTCGGGATAATTTTGATTTTAAATTATCTAACAATTTTTGGCGGGAATTCAAATTTTGTTTTAATTTTTTTCAAAGTTTAAAAACAATTTAAACTTTAGTTTAAAAAACAATTGGCGGGAAATAAAAAAAACATTTTTAACAAAATATCTTCCGACAAGACAAGAATTTCAAATATCTTTAAAAAATATAATTTGAATTAAATTTCATTTTTCAAAAAAAAGAACCGGAATTTCAAATTTTAAATATCCTTTTAAACATTTTATCCAAAAAAAAAACCGGTCCTCTCTTTCATTTTCAGTCTGGGTTAAAAAAATTATCTATAAAAAATATGTATAATTTTATTCTTCTAAATTGTTAGTTGGAAAACTTTTGATGTCCATAAGCAATTAAGTCATAAATCAAAAACCAGCGAAATTCTAGTTTCTATCTCAAATCCCGATTCCAAAATCAGAAAATCCCATGACAGTCTAATCCCATAACGATTTGATCATTGGAAAGCCCTTTGTCGGTTTTTGCATGTAGGTGTCTTTTCTCCCCCGTCATTATCATTATCTCGGGAACAGGCCCCCACTTTACAACCTTATCATTATCTCAGCAGACCTGTTGCGTCGTCGTCAACGAGATCTGATGAGAAGAAGCTTAAGGCGGTGGCGGCGGCGTGTGGCGGCTAACTAGCCTTCGGACAACCCGTTTGGGGGATGTGAAGCTGGGCGGACGGGTCTCTCTTGCTTTTTTGTCGCGTTTATTGTTTCTTTTTTCGAGTCGTTTGTGGTCATTATCGGCATGTTTCGTACTTTTGATGAAAACCTTGCTTTCCGAGAATCAATTGGTTTTAATTTTCATTAATTTATATTATGTAAATATGGAATTTTTTCAAGTAAACTACTCTCTCCAGTCTTTTTTGCTCATTCAATTTTAATAAGTTGCGGCCGCCGTTTCCCTACTTTCAATCCAAGCAGAGTTCCTCTAAGGCCCCTCCACTTGATTACACATATCGGTTAAATTTTTAATTTTTGTAAGTTTTTGATTGAAGTAATACTTTTTAAACAAAACTAAACCCAAACGAGATATAAGCTGTAAAAAAAAAAGAAATAAGAAAATCCGATAACAGAAACAAAAATTGTTTGTAAACATTTTCGTTCTGCATAACTAATTGAAAGTGAAGTTTTTTTTTCAATAATTTTCAAATCTATGAATAATCTTCAAAACGTTCACTAAGGCTTATCAAATCACCTGTGACGGCACAAAGGAGCTTTCTGTAGTTATAAAGAGATGGCCAAAGAGCCACACGTGAACTCACAAAACGAAACCTCTCATTGGCCGAAAAAGTTTTTAGGACGTCACCATTTTGAATTTTCTAGGCTCCCTGTAACATCATAATTGTAACCTATAGGACTAGCAGGTGACCGTGGCCGAGTTATTTTCAGGCCGAATGGCTTTGACCGAAGCAATTTCTAAGCTCACTGTCATCATTATATCTTCATCAATTTATTTTTAAAATGGTCAATTCAATTGATCATGTCAAAAAAGGTCGCCGTTCTTACACAAAGTCATATGGGGTAAAAACAGAAAAAAAACCAAAAAAAAGTTGAAAATCGACCATTTCAAATCTAGTTTACACAACAAAAAAAGAAGATACAAACGACGAAACCGGGGCGGTTCGTATTCCATTCCTCTCGTTACCCTTGACTACCACTTAATTATTGATGATCACTTTTCTTTTCAGTTGCCTTCTTTTTTTTTCAACCATTCTTTCAAGTCCGTTATACTCTTCAATACTTAAATACTTCCAGAATGCTTCGGCTTCTCATTGCCACGTCACTGGCCGCCACGTTAGCGTGGGCGGCGGGCACCGCCGGCGGCTGCGAGGACGCGGACCCCAAATGCACCGAATGGGCGGCCACCGGGGAATGTGCTACCAATGCGGTCTGGATGATGGCAAACTGTAGGAAATCTTGTCATTCCTGTCAGGGAGGAGACAGGGCCTGGAAGCTCAGGACCCATATCCAGACCACTTACCAAAATGCGACTGATAACAAGACGAAGGTGGTGAGAGTTGAGAGCGTCCGAATCAACAATGTCGAGATTGACGAACGTCGGCAGAATGTGAAGGTGTTTGGCAGATTCGTGCTCAGCTGGAACGACACTATGGTCTCTTGGGATAAGGAACAGTGGGGGCTCAGTTGGTTGAACTTCTACTGGATTCAAATTTGGACCCCAAATATTGTGCAGATCAACGGTGGCTCTACATCAAACCCTGGACAGGTGACATCAAAAGTTTTGGCTGCAAATTACACCGGACAGATCTACTTATGGTCGGATTTCTCATTCACTACACCGTTCAGATTCCAGTATGAAGACTATCCAAATGATATGCAGAGGGTGGGTAGATTTTATTATCAATGTTTTAAGAATCAATTTGCCGTTTGGCTTGAAAAAATTTAGAAACACGTACAAAACTATAGAAAAATACTGGTTTACAACATTCTGTCAGTTGGCAATTTTTGATGGAATATGCCAGATATCTTTTGAGAAACTTGAACAATTCGGTGCAAAATTTTTGAACATGGTGCATCGACCCAAATTTTATATCTTTTATCTCTATTTATTTCAAAATTATAGGGGTTAGAAAGCTGAAAAAGTATTAACCCAGTGACTAATTCGTAGGTAACACCTTGTTTGAAAACATGATTCACCGATTACTTATTAATGTAAAATTTTGAATAAAGTTTTTGAGATTTTAAAATTTGAATTTAAGTGTATAGAATCTTGTTTGACAAAGTAACCTTTTTTGAATTTTCAAATTTTCAAATTCAGGTTTGCTATAAATTCGACGACAAACGTCTTATGGCAGTACACTTCACAGTTGCAGAGGGTGTTAAGAATAAGGAAAGAGAAGCCACCACTGATCCATTCGTGTCTGGATGGAAGATTGAAGACGTTGAAGTTGTGGTGAGTTTTTGAGATACTTTGGAAACTTGCAGAAGTTATAGCATTTTTTCAAACCAAATTTTTTGTGTGTTTTTTTTTTAATTGAAATTAAAATTTTCTTTAAAGTCAATTACCCACTCTCCGGATAACGGAGGCACTGGAAAAAATGGATTGGCAAGTTTTGTGTGATGCTTCTCATTTCACAGCTTCTTGTAAATATAGTACAGAGCTTTCGCTTAATTTAACCGCAATATTTATCAATTTTTAATTCAGAGCTTCAGCTTCTACCTAACAGTCTCAATTTTCACCATTTTCAATGTTTTTTCAGGAATCCCCATACACCGTGGAGCAGCTCTCGGATCCTCGTCGTAATCCCTTCGATGTCCAAGCTGACAACGGTGAGCTCTGTATTTCGCTGAGAAGAAATGCGGTATATTTCACCGCCGAAATGTTGCTCCCAGCTCTGATCACCTCTCTATTCACGCTGGCCGCTGTGTTCTTCCAACTTTCTAAGACCCAGCCGATTCTTTTGGGATTCTCGGTAGTTGCACAGATTTTGTCACTTATTTTAGTGTCTCAGAGACTTCCATCGTTCACTGCACATACTCCAACTATTTGTAAGTTTATTTCTGTGCCAAGAAAGCTAATATGTGAGCGGATTTGCGTCAAAATCATTTGAAAATTAAAAAAAATTATTTTTGAACAAAAGTTAATTGCATATCGCTTCATTTTATTTTTCGGAAAAAACTACATTTCAGTTTTGCGCCAATTTAAATTGAAAGACTAAAAATTAAATTGTTAGCAATAATTTAAAATTTTATTATTTTTCGTAAAATTTTTTCCTTATAAAACTTTTTAATATTTTCAAATATTTTTAATTTTGGCCACTTCTAATTTAAACTCTGAAAAGTTTAGCTTGATCAAAAAAAGTTAACCTTAGTTTTTGAAAAAATTTCAAAATTTTCAGAAATTTTTCGAAATAATTCCCAAAAAATTCAAACATTTTCATACTCGAATATGTTAGGCTTTTCGTTGTTAAAACTGCCAATATGTGGACGGACGGAGTCGCATCAAAAATATCAAAAAAATTTTGAAATCGATTTTAAATAATTTTCAATCATTTGAAATTGGAATTTGCCGCCAGATTTATTTGAAAAATCGCATCTCGCCTCAATGTTTTTTTTTTTGGAAAAATTAAACGTTTTTTTTTTTTATATTTCAATTTGGTTTTATTTTTTAAATTTTTGGAAAAATTAAATTTCAATTTTGCACCAAATTAATTTGAACATTTTAAAGTTTGTCAAATACTTTTGGCTGAATTGTAAATGTTTTGAAATTAAAAAAAAACACCTCGAATTCAACACTTTTGGGAAGTTTAGCTAGATCAAAAAATTAAAAGCATTATTTTTTTATTTTACAGAACCAAGTTGTAAAAAATGATCAAAAGACTGCTAAAATTCAAAAAAAAATAATAAAAATTTTCCAATAACTTCCAAAACTTCAAATCGCTCTGAAATTATTGATATAAATTTTTTGCAAAATCTCAGAAAATTTTCGAAATTTTTCTCAAAGCTTCCGAAATTTCAAAATTTTTCAGTGAAATACGCCGGCTTCAACATGACGTGGACAGCGATCCTCTTCGTAATTTCCCTAGTTCTCGAGAGAATGGCAACTTCACAAGTAGACATCCCACCCCCACATGGAGTCTCCACATTTGCCGGGCTCGTGAACAAGTTCCTTCCAATTCCGAAGAACTCAAAACACGAAGATTCAACTCTCCAATACGCTGCATTTGCTCATGCTCTGAACCACGTCATCTTCGCTTTATCCACTGTTCTCTACTTTATCGTTATATTGTTCTCTTTTGTTTTTTAAATTTTAGTTTTCTTTTTGCAATATTTTTTGTAAAAATTAGTTGTTCTTGCTCAGTTTCTCTTGACACTAATAATTTCGCCATATCGAAAATCATGTATAATAAAGACATTTTTAATGAAACATTGATTCTAGCAATACTTCAATTCAGACCAAATTCTAACTTTTGTTTTCTAAATTTTGGTGGGAAGTACTTAAGTTTCGTTTCGACGACCTTTCGATCATGAAACTTCTGCCCGGCAAGGTGATTCTGGAGTGAGCGGAACAGATGGTAGTCAGTAGGAGCCAAGCCCGGCGAATACGATGGGTAAGACAAAATTTGGATTCCGACTGTCTGGAGCTTCTGGCGGGTCTTAGAAGTTGTATGCGGTCTTGCGTTGTCATGGAGCAGCAACAACTTTGATCCTCTAGGGCGATGTAATCGATGAGCATGGACCACCTCTTCCAATTAAATGCAGTATAGGCCAGCGTTGATTGTAGCAAAGTCTGGAAGAAGCTCTCTGGAAATGACACCCTTACTGTCCCGCCCAATTGAGAGAAGCACTTTTTTCCGTGAAGTTCTCATTTGAGGTCAGGTGTCGCGGTTTCCTCGACCGGGACCCACTCTTTTTTCCTGGTATGGCTAACATACAATACCCATTTATCATTTCCAGTAATGATATCCTTAACCCAGTCCGTTGTTCGTTTCCTAGTGAGCAGCGAAAGAGAGAGGTCACAAAGCAATTTTTCTGAGAATCGGACAATTTGTGAGGAACGAGTTGACCGAACTTTTCTATCTTTCCGGTTTTTTGGAGATGGTTGATGATGGTTTTTTGGGGATGCTTGAAAGTCGCAGAAAGTTCGCGTGACGTTGCTCTTGAATCATCTTCCAGGGCTCTCGAAATATCCTCATCGATATCCGAACGAGAGCTATCTTATCTTGGTTTATCATCGAGATCGTAGTTCTTTTTCGTGAACTTTTCGAACCAAAACTTCATGGTATTGTAGGTGACAGAGTTCTTGCCTAACACTGCACACATGTTACGACGAGCTTCGTTGCAATTGCAGCTTTGGGGGAACTCGTACAGAAAAACCCCTCGGAGGGCGTGACGTTCGGCGAGCAAATTCTCGGTCATTTTGAACAGCACCCAAAAGTTTTTTCAAATGTATTAAACATGCTCATTACGTACTATACAAATAACAAAAACGGAATCAGAAAAAAATGAATTAACGCTGAGAAATGAAGAAAAGCACAAATTTTGCAAAGACTTTTTGCTCAACCTAATATAAAGCGCGTGTCCTTCCGTCCGTTTGTAGTTTGTAGTTTGATCTTTGATCTTTCAACTCTCTATTCTGTAGTTGGAAGTTGTATTGGGTTGGGAGTTGGTGATGGATAATGCCAAGCTACTGTAGTAGTACTGTAGGAGTACTGTAGGTATACGGTAGGGTTACTGTAGTTTAGGAAAAATTGAGTTTTTGTCTACAGAAGAGGTATTGGGTTGGGAGTTGGTGGGAGATAATGCCAAGCTACTGTAGTGGTACTGTAGGAGTACTGTAGGTATACGGTAGGGTTACCGTAGTTTAGGAAAAATTGAGTTTTTGTCTACAGAAGAGGTATTGGGTTGGGAGTTGGTGGGAGATAATGCCAAGCTACTGTAGTGGTACTGTAGGAGTACTGTAGGTATACGGTAGGGTTACCGTAGTTTAGGAAAAATTGAGTTTTTGTCTACAGAAGAGGTATTGGGTTGGGAGTTGGTGGGGTTAATATTGCGAGTGTAGGCGTTTTCTACTTATAAACATTTTCACAGTAAATGTTCAAATGTTTCCAAAAATCATCAAGAACGTTTTTGAAATTTTGGAGAAATTTTGAAGTTTGTGGAATTTTTTGAAAGCTTGATAATTTATTTCGAATTTTTTTCTCTCTCCCGGTACATTGTCACCAAAAGATGCAAAATTCCTAATTTTATAAAAAATTCAGGCAAAAATCGTGCTCAATAAGACAAGGCCCTACTACAGTCGACGGTTCCAGCCAAATAAGCCGGCAAAGCAGCTCCAACACCACTCCCACCATGGCAAACGTCACCGACGGCATAGGGGACAGTTAGCTGGCACGGAATACCTATCAAAAAGTGAGTAACGTTAGAAAATTACGTAAAAAAGAGCTCGAACTCAATATTTAAAAAATAAATTCGTCATTTCAGACCGAAATCAGTGAATCGTAAGCCGATCCAAGACAACTTCAGTCCAAGGAGCAACAGATGCTTAAAAAACGACAACGTCACTCCACAAATTGGATTAATAAATTCCATATCGAGTAATACACGTCAAAATCCTTAATAAATGATTGATAAGTCGAATAAACTGTAATTTAATCTGAACATGGGAGAAACAGTGAAGAATATGTAATTATCGCTCCGCAGAGCCCACGGAAGACTAAAATATAGCACGTGGAAAGTTCAAAAGACGCAAAAAGTTGCGAATCTATATTCAGATCAATAATTCCCCATTTAGAGTCAGCTTTTAACATCAGTCCAGGCACAAAACGATTCACCGGTCGAAATCGAACAAATATCCATAGAAATTGACGTCAGAAATAATCGATAATTCTCCAAATTTGGCGATAGATAGCGGAAAACCTGTAAAATCTCTGCGAAAGGGCAAGAATTATGGGAAATTAGGCAATCCATTCGATAAAATCGTTATAACGGCCGCCATAGACGCCAGTGGAACAGAATTACACCGCCATCGGTCACAATTTTCGAGAAATTAGAGATTTTAGAGATATTTCGTTGATGAATTTTCAGTTCAGAGAAGAATCCTTCGACAAGGTGAACGTAGAAAGATGAGTGAAGTTGAAACGTCCACAGAAGACGAGAAAACCTGAAGAAAATACTTAATTAATGGGAAGATTCGCAAAAAACTCACTGAGAAACAATTCCATGAGCCAAGATGCAATTTTTTCAACCCAAAATACATTATTTGGCGTGATAATCGATATAAAATCTGAAATTATACGAAAAAACCCCCGGAACAACTTTATATTGTCGATTTCCTTCGTGAATGACGCAAAATAATTTGAATTCCGCGAGGCGAGAGTACGGTAGAATCTGGTGTGTGCACTTGCACACAACCTTACGCGCAAATGCGGAAGGCGGGAAAGAAACTTCTGGATGCGAATCCTAAAATAATTTCGCAATTTTTCCGTCATTTTCCGTACTTTTTTTGATGGAATTATCATGTTGGAATTGCTTACTGCTGACCAGAAACCTCAGAAGTTTGAGAATTCTGACGGCTTTGAATTTTTTGAAAAATCGGCTGGAAAAAAATATTCCGACAGGTTTTTGATCAGTTTTTTGATGTAAAAACGTTAGAAATGATTAGTTTTATTGAAAAAGTAGGTAAAATCTGAAGAAAAGCGTAATAAAACCATGCTACGATTTTTTCAAACATCTCTCCACAATCATGCGGAAATTATTGATTTTTGATATTTTTCCTGGCGTTTTCTTTGGTTTTTCATGTCTCTCAATTTTTTTCCTGGCGTATTCGATAGTTTTTCTAATTTTATCGATTGTTCTCACCTTAATTTTGTCAATTTTCAGGTTCGTCAAGTATTGCATGCCAGAAAGTCGTCGTCGCTAGACAAGGAAAAATGGCAGACGGAGAGCATACGCTTCCAGCCGACGAGGAGCTCTTCGAGCAACCACCACCACAGCAACAACAACCCGAAATCGCCGAGCCAATTGTTATGGCTCAAGGTAGGATTTTGCTGTGTAATGGCGCGAAATCTAAGTTTAAAAATTTTCAGAGCCCATTCAAGGAGTCTCAGAGGATCCACAAGCTTCTGAAGCGACACACGAGGCTCCAGACAATTACCCAGTTGACCATCAAATGGAGAATCAGGAATTCTACCACGAACCGCAAATCCCCGAGCCGCAGCAGATTCCTCAGATTCCAGTCTTTCAACCGGCGGCCTACAATCCGCCAAACTACGTTGCTCCACAGCAGAGAGCGAATAATTTTGGTGAACCAGCAGCAGCAGATGCTCGTCCATTGACAGAACAAGAACAATTGGCAGCCGAACGACCGACTGAAGACACAGTTTGGATCGATTCTGATGATGATACTGATGTGGAAGAGGCGATTCTGAGGGCAAACTTCTGGTTGCCGTATAGTGTAAGGAAAAAGAAAAATCTCGATTTTAGAGGCTATTTTCCATTTTTAAATCAATATTTGCAATGCAAAACTTAATTTTCTGTATATTTCAGGACCACAACTACGATCCGCCGGATCCCGCGGACCGAATCATTCTCCCGACAGAAGGCCCGTTCCCGTGTATCGCCGGCCTGGACGAAGACTGCAACATTGTCAAGCAATGGATGCCCGAAGACGCCGTCGGCCCGGGATCCCCGGGAACACAGTACCGACGAAACCAGCAGGCGGGCGGTGGTCTTCCATCAACGTCAGTGGCTTCCCAGCAGCAACAGCTTCCTGTGCGCCATAATATTCAAAATCGGCCGATGGTTGCTGCGCAGCCTTTCTCGATCGGTGGAAATCAAGTGGAGTATGGTGGAATGGATTCGAGAATGCAGCAGAGAGGGTATGGAAGGCTTAGAAGTCTGAAAAAGCCCGAAAAGGCCTGAATAAAGACTACACCCTGTGGGGAAATTGCTTTAAAACATGCCTATGTGGTCACAATGACCGAATATCTTGATAAAAAAATTCAAAAAAATTTTCTAGATTTTAAATGATTTTTTGAAAATTGAAAAAATCTAAGTTTTCCCCTAATTCCTATTTGAAATTCCGCCAATTGGATTTGTTCGGTGGAGCGCGCTTGCACGTTTTTATTTTTATTCATTTTATTTTTTGTTATTTTCCACCGATTTTTAAAGTTTTCGTTGTATTTTTGCTTGAATTTTAGAGAAAAAGTCAAAATAAATGCAAATTTTCGATTAAAAAACACGATTACAGGCGTAAAAATGAAAAAGTAACGCCTTTAAACGATTTCAAACCTGAATTAACTAATTTCACTGATTTACGCCTGAAATTAGAGTGACATTAGTTAATTCAGGTTTGAAATCGTTGAAAAGCGTTACTTTTTCATTTTTACGCCTGTAAGCGTGCTTTTTTAATCGAAAATTTGCATTTATTGTGACTTTTTCTCTAAAATTCGAGCAAAAATACACCGAAAACATTAAAAATCGGTGGAAAATAACAAAAATTTTAAAATAAATAAATTTAAAAACGTGCAAGCGCGCTCCATCGAACAAATCCAATTGGCGGAAATTCAAATAGGAATTAGGGGAAAACTGAGATTTTTTCAATTTTCAAAAAAAATCATTTAAAATCTAGAAAATTTTTTTGAATTTTTTATCATGATATTCGGTCATTGTGGTACCATAGGCGTGTTTTAAAGCAATTTCCACACTGGCGCTACTCCACATTAAAAAGCCTAAAAAAGCCTTTAAAAACACTAAAAAAAACACTAGAAAACATTAAAAATCTGAATTTTCAGCGTCGTCCGAGATGGTCCGCAATATCGCGTCATGAACGATTTTGGAAATGGTCTACCAATGCGCGGGCTACTTCCACCACGAAACTCGCCGGCCGCCAACGCGATCAACAGAGCTCGAGAGCAGCAACAACAAATGTATCATCAAGCTGGAGCACGTGGAAGCTTACAGCAACGTGCTGCCCCGGCTCCGGCGGATCCAACACCCGGCTCTTATCAGCATATCGTGAATGCGGTGCCAGGTGGAGGAGCTAATCCGATGCGTCGTGTTCCACCACAAGCTAGACCTGGAATGATTGGAGGAGCGGCGAACAATAATCGTGCTCGTCCGACCCATGTGACTCGTCCGATGGATACCCAAGAGTTTGAGCATCCTGTTGCTCCAGCAGCTGCTCCACCGCACAGAGTTGTCGACGTGGCTCCTCACAGAATGACTCCGGAGCAACGACAGGAGCTTCAGCAGATGAACCGTCAACGGGCGGCTCCACAATTTCCGGCTGCTGCAGCTCAAAGATCCGCGGAAGTGATTGTGATTCAGCAGAGACCAGGAGCTTCTAGCAGAGCGCCAAGACCATCTATGGCTCAGGAGGACTTGCTCCGCTCACCGACTCGCCGACTTTCGGAACGAGTTCCACAAGAACATCAGACGCCAGTGCTGGAGCCGAGAAGATTCCAGGTTAAGGTGACGGATACCTACTCGACGCCGATTCCGAAGGCTAGTGATCAGCTACCAGCACAGTTGACTGAAGAGGATCCGCCAGAGGAGTCGGCTGCTGCTGCTGCTCCAGAAGATGTGCCGGATGCTGCTCCAGAAGATCCTCCAAAAGTAATCCTGAAGCCGACGCCGCCGCATCGAATGACTCAGGAGGAGAAGAATGCTCATTTTGCCAGGCTCACTACGGATAAGGTGATTTTTGATAGAATAATCGTAAAATAGCGAATTTCGCGGTGAAAATTCGAGAAAAATGGCCTAATTTTAGCTAAAAATCTCCAATGTTGGACTAAAAACTGGCCAAAAATGGAGATTTTAGCTAGATTAGGCCATTTTTCTCGAATTTTCATCAGGATTTTTTTTCATTTAAACGTATTTTAAGGTCTACACGCTCAAAAAAAAAAATTGCCTGATTTAACTAAAAATGTCAATTTTGTCAATTTTGGCCAGTTTTGCGGCCCGAAATTGACTTTTTTTGAATTATAATCCTTTATTTCATATTTTAAAGGCTCAAATATGGGATAAAGGATGATAAATCAAAAACAAAGTCAATTTTGGACCGAAAATGGAGATTTTAGCAAAAAGAAGCTAGATTAGGGCGGAATTTCGTTCATTTAAGCTTATTTTAAGGTCTATACGCTCAAAACTGAAGAAATATATTAAAAATTTCAATTTTCAGGACCCATATCGTGGTGAAAATTCGAAAAAAAAATGGCCTAATTTTAGCTAAAAATCTCAATTTTGGACTGCAAAACAGGCCGAAATTGGAGATTTTAGCGAAAATATGCCATTTTTCTCGAATTTTCAAAAGGAACTTTGTTCATTTAAGCCTATTTTAAGGTCTATACGCTCAAAAGTATTAAATATTTCAATTTTCAGGGCCCATGTCGTGGTGAAGATTCGAGAAAAATGGCCTGATTTAACTAAAAATTGTAATTTTGGCCAGTTTTGCGGCCCGAAATTGGCTTTCATTCATTATTTCATATTTTAAAGGCCAACATATGGGATAATTCAGCGCAAAATTTGCCGAAAATGGAGATTTTACCTAGATTAGTCCATTTTTCTCGAATTTTATTACAAAATACTTTTATTTAAGCTTATTTTAGGGTTCAAAAACGTTCAAAAACTAAAGAAAAACAAATTAAATCTTTAAATTTTCAGGAAAAGCCGACTTCAAGTACCTCCATTCTTCCACAAGATGCTGCTCCGCCACACGTTCCACCACCACCACCACCACTTGTCCTCCGTCCCCATCATCAAGACGAGACCCTGGCAATGGTTCAATCCGTGTTCGAATCGAAACCACGCCAGCCGGACACTCCAAAGGACAAGGAGACGATCTCGAAGATTGCCGATTTGTTGAGATTCAGTGCTGACGAGTTTACCGGACAATCTGGGAGCTCTGCTGCTGCTCGGCAGAGAACTGTCAGTGGAAGTGCCGCACGAGCTCAGACTTATCAGATGCATCATCAGCAGCAGCAGCATCATCATCAAATGCCGATGGATCAGAGAAAACGACCAAGTTCTGGAAGATATGATGCTCTGATGGGAGCGATGCCACTTCAGCAACAGCCTCCACCACCACCATCACAATTTCAGCACACTGATTCGATTGCTCATCGTCCACGTGGAAGGCCGAAGGGAACGAGGCATCCTTCAGTTGCAGTGCAGCCTCAAAGATCTGGAGGAGCTCGAACCCTACCGCCACGAGCACAGACTGTCGCAATGTCGGCTCGAAATGGAGCAAACGCGAAGAATTCGGATTCCGAATCCGAGGGAATCGATGAAGCCGCCGAGGAGAGCTGGACGATGCGATGCCACTGTGGTATGGATCATGGTGATGGGGATACGATCGAGTGTGAGGGATGCAAGACGTGGCAGCATATGGCTTGTATGGGTCTGACGCTGAAGAGCAACACGTCAAAGTACAAATGCGAGATGTGCTTGCCGAGGCGGCTTCCCGTGTCGAAGGCGGAAGCGGCTCGAGAGCAGGAGCGGATTTTGAATCGGCTTCGAGCGGCGGCCAGGAAGCAAAAGAGGAAGAGTGAGCCGGTGGAGCAGAAGCAGAAGTCATCACAGCCATCAACATCGCGAAAATCGGCGCCAATGGCTCTCCAACAACCGGCGGAACCCCGTGTCGCTCAGCTCAATGACTACTCGAAGCAGGCGTCGGCTCTGCTGTTTGGAATGGAGCAGACCGCAGGTGCGGACACGCTGCTCGCCGAGTCGCGTCTCCACAAAAAGGCTCGTCGAATGTTTGTGGAGGAAGCCGTTGAGGCTCTGGTCACGACGGATCTTGTGCAGATTCGGCAGGTGATTCTCGAAGTGAATGGACACGTCTCGATGTCGAGTGAGGTGAAACGGCAGCCTGGCGGAGGAAATTGCATTTTTATGTACGATGGATTGATGAAAGGAACCGCCGGCGAGGATATGGGTGACGGGCAGGAGCTGGTTTGTATCGATACGAAGCGGAAAGGAAATGATACGAAGTTTACGCGGAGATCGTGTGTTCCCAACTGTGTTCTGAAGCACGTGCTCGGCTCGAATGCCACACTGGGTATTATGATTGTCGCGACGAAGGATATCACGAGAAACACGGAAGTCACACTTCCATTCGATGCGGATTGGCGAGAATCAGAGGTTGAGCTCGAGTGTGCTGAGCATATGAAGGAGCTCCAGGCGTGTCCATTCGAAAGTGAGAGACGTCGATTCGCGGCCGAACGACATCGAGCGATGGATCATAAGAAGCAAGAGGCTGAAGAAGCTCGTCGAGCTGATGAGGAGCGTCGGAGGCTTGAGGAGGAAGTTCGGCGGGAACGGGCCGCGAAGACGAAGCAGATGGATGAGGCGGAGAAGGCGAGGTTGGAGGCGGAGAAGGCGGCCGAGAAGGAGAAGAAGGCGAAGGAGAGGAAGAAGATGGAAGCTTCGGCGGCAGCAGCACCAGAATCTACTAATTCGATAACGGTAAAAATAAAAAAAAAACTTTTTTTTTTTTTTTCACTCTGAAATTTAAAATTTAAATTTTGCTAAAAAAAAAAGCACTTTTGTGATTTTTTTTTTCCCGAAAAATAGAGAAAAAGCACTTAAAGTTAAGATTTTATTTTTTAAAAAATCCACAAAAAACCATGCGGCAGGGTTTTTCCAAATTTTCCAACGTTTTTTTTCCCACGTTGCATAGAATTCCAGGTGTAAATTCGAGGCACCACGTTTTCAAGATTTGTGCAAAAACAAGATCTACGAAAAGAAGATCTACGTTTTCAGGATCTGGCATCGTGCCAACTGCGGTTTTCTCGATGAAAAACGAAAAAAAAAACGATGCTCCGATTTTACGCGTCGCGTGTTGTTTAGCGTTCAGAAAGATATTTTTTAAATTTTCTTCTAGAAGATACGCTAAAAAACACGCGACGCGTAACATCGGAGCATCGTTGTTTCGTTTTTCATCGAGAAAACCACAGTTGGCACGGTGCCAGATCCTGAAAACGTAGATCTTGTTTTTGAACAGATCTTGAAAACGTGGTTCCATCTGTAAATAGTGAAATTTTCCAAAAAAAATTAAAATTTTCCAGGCGCGAGAAGAACGTCGCATCCAGCAAGCCGAAGAGATGTTCCGCCGCCAAGAAGAGGAAGGAAAGCGTAAAGAAGCACGACGTCGCTCGAAATCTGTGACTCCTGGTGTGTTGGAAGCCGCCGGCACCGCGGCTCGAGAAGATGCTCCAGAAGCATCGATTCCTGTACCAGCACCATCACCACCGGCTTCACGTCGATCTGTGAGCCGAACAACTCAGCCGAGCACTTCAAGCTTTGCGACGCCTACGGAGCCTCCGGCGAAAAATAAGAGAAGTGAGGGATTTTTAATCGAAAATTCATCTAATTTTTGATTTTTAATCGAAAATTCATCTAATTTTTGATTTTTAATCGAAAATTCAGCTAATTTTTGATTTTTAATCGAAAATTCATCTAATTTTCGAAATTTTTTCAGTGCGAAGCGTCGTTCCACCGAAATCCGAGCCAGCTTCATCGGCGAAACGTGTGCGAGCAACTACTGTGGCCACACCGAAAGCCACCACCGCCAATGATTCCAGAAAACGAACAGCCTCCGCTACTGGGAAGACTCCTGTCGCGAAACGCTCGAAGAATGTTGCTCCGACATCATTCGCGCTCGCGCTCATTGAGAAGGAGCTCCGCGAGCAGGCCCGCAACTCGACGGTTTTGGAGATGATTTTGCCGGATTATATAATGAATGAAGAACGAAGTGGGCTCCTCGCAGGGCAGTCGCCGGATTTCTCGGAAGTTCGAGCTCAGATTGAGGAGGAGAATCGGATGAAGGAGCGGTCCAGGAAGAGGGAGGCGAAGAAGAAGGCGGTGGAAAAGGAGAAGAAGGAGCACAGGAAGGAGCCTAAGAAGACCAACGAGCCTGGCCCAGCGCCGAAGTCTGAAAAGGCTGTGGAAAAGGCTGTAGAAAAAGTGGAAAAGAAGCCGAAATCTCCGCAAAAGCCGCCTGCAAAGCCTACTGCTCAAAACCCGCCGCTCAAAAAAACCGAAGAAGTTGATGGAATCGAGCGAGAAGCGTCTGAATCATCGTCGAAAGAGTCGTCGGTGGCGCCCGAGGAGAAGAAGAATCCGAAGAAGATCACATTTGCCGAGTACAATAGTCGTAGATCACAGAAGCGTGAAGCTGGCGAGTGCTCGACGCCACCGGCAGTGACTCGACGTGGATTTATTCCGAGTACGGAAGGCGAGGATTTGGTGAATGTTGAGGTGCGGACGGAATTTTTTTTGGAGATTTGGAGCTTGGAAATGTGAAAATGTCGATTTACGGTGAACTACGCAAGATTCTGCACGATTATCCTCATTTTCTACTGTTTTTTCCTTTTAAAATAACCAAAAATTCATCGATTTTGGTTGAAAACCCCCAAGATTACTAGAAAAAGGCTATTTTAAATGGAAAATGCAGTAAAAATGAGGAAAATCGTGCAGAATCCTGAGTAGTTCTGCGTAAATCGACGGATTTTCTTCATTTTTTTACTGAATTTTCCATTTAAAATTGATTATTTCTAGTATTTTCTTCGTAATTATCAAGTTTCCCACCGAAAATTCATCGATTTTTGTGGAAAAAACCCCAAAATTACTCGAAAAAGGCTATTTTAAATGGAAAATTCATTAAAAATGAGGAAAATCGTGCAGAATCCTGAGTAGTTCTGCTTAAATCGACATGAGAGCATTAAAAAATTGTTTTCAGCATTTATGTCGAATTACGGTGAACTACGCAAGATTCTGCAGGATTTTCCTCAATTTTTACTACATTTTCCATTGAAAATTACTAATTTCTAGTATTTTCTCTGTAATTATCAAGTTTCCCACCAAAAATTCATTGAAAAACCCCAAAATTATTTGAAAAAGGCTATTTTAAACGGTAAATGCAGTAAAAATGAGGAAAATCGTGCAGAATCCTGAGTAGTTTTGCGTAAAACGACATGAGAGCCAAAAAATGGACCAAAAAGCAAAAAAATTTGGAATTTCTCCAAAAAACACTTTAGAAAACCAAAAAAAAAGAAGAGAACCGCGCGGCAGGTTTGCAATTCGACGCCCCGCCCCTTCTGAATTTTTCATAGATTTCTTTTCCAGCTCTCGGCGATCCCACTCGACGATCATCCCTCATCATCCAACACGGCCCCCACCACGACAATTGCTCCATCCGTCGGTGGTGCTCCAAAACCCACAAGCGTCGTCGTCAAATCTCCGAGCACACGTTCTCGAACTCGTGGAGCCGCTAGCGAAAGTGCCGACGATGCTCCAGCTGAGCACAGTATGTCGCTTCAGGACCGAGTTTTTTCAATGTTCGGATCGACAGTTGATGCTCCAGCTCCACCACCACCACCAGCGAGTGGTGAGTTTTTTGAAGAAGCAATTTTTCCATGCGGCACAGAAAAATAGGCGTGGTCTCAATCGAAACCACGCCCATTTTTCCGTGCCGCACGGAAAAATAGGCGTGATCTCTGTTTTCCCGCTCAAAAATCTTAAAATCCCCTTAAAAACCCTCAATTTTTTTCAGCTGAAACAAACTCGAGACGAAGCCGTTCAACCCGTTGGAATTAGCAAGGAATCTGCGAAAACCTTGAAGAATAAAATTGTCCCATATCTCTTTCTATCTCGATTCGAGCCCCCAATGCTTTCTCATAATTGTTTTTTTGTTGTGGATTTTCAACTCTTTTGCCACTTTTTCCCCTTTTTTCTCTAAAAATCTCAAAAGTTATTCGTTCGTCAAACTGTTTTATAGGTCAGGTACCTTTTTTTTGCCGTTTTCAAAATCCACGATATGGAGATTTCATGGAATTTTTAAAAGATCTCTCTTTATCACCACTAAAAAACCTCTATTTTCACTTGTTCTTTTTTTCATTTCTTTTTTCTTTTTATTCCCCCCTGCACCGCAATTTATTGAACTGGTAGTACAGTACCACTCCTCCCCACAACGCCCACACACCGCATACAGTAATCCTTCACTTTTTCTTCTAGAAAAAAAAACTGCTGCATTTCCCTAAATATTTGTTTTTTGTGTTCTCTCTCTCTGTATCTCTTTTTTTTGTCTCGAAATATTATTAATTATCATATTACGATATATCCCCCCCCCCCCCCCGTATCTCTAGCGTTACGCTTTTATGATAATCTCACCAAGTGTTTCTTCTTTTTTTTTGTTGGGGAATAAAAACTGCTGAATTCAGCTGAAATTTAAAAATTATTGAAAAAAAAATTAAATTTTCAAACGTGACCCCCCCGCTAGCACTAGGAAAATAGCCTCAACGCGTGGCAAAAACATGGCAAAACAAAAAAAACCAAAAAATCGATTTTACGAGAAATTGCGAAAAATTGAATTATTTCTGACTTTTCTCAATTGCCTACTGCACACACACACGCAGTCATACACACAGTATTGAACAATGAATGTCGATAATTTCGGATGGGAAAGCAGCCTTTCAGTCGTTGCAAATGAACAGACACGCACCGCCCGTCCACGTCATCATCACGGAAATTCGGTGCCGACACTGCTTCGACCGGTTTTTATGAATGCCGTCGAAGTTGGATACTCGTGAGTTTTTCCTGGAAAAATCGCTAAAAAAAGGGGAAAAATCGATAATTTCGCAATATTGGAAAAATCGATTATTTCGCATAATAGGGTTTAGCGGCGCCACTGGAAAAATCGATATTTTGAGTAAAAATCGATACGGCGGCCACGTAGCGGAATTATCGATTTTTTAAAGTGTGCTGATTGAAAATCAATAAAATCGTGCAAATTTCTTACAGATAATCGATTATTTCGCAATACCGGAAAAATCGATTATTTCGCAATATCGTAAAAATCGATAATTTCGCAATATTTTGAAAACTCGATAAATTTGCAATATTGCAATACAGCGCGACTGAAAAATCGATATTTTGAGTAAAAATCAATACTTTCGCGGCGGCGGCCACGTAGCGGAAATATCGATTTTTGAAAGTGTGCTTCTTGAAAATCAATAAAATCGCCCTTCGAGAAAATCGATCGATTTTTCCGCAATATCGGAAAAATCGATATTTTGAGTAAAAAATAATACTTTTGGCGGCGGCCATGTAGCGGGATTATCGATTTTTTGAAGTGTGCTTGAAAGTCAATAAATCTATTTAAATCGCCCAAATTTCGTCCAGAAAATCGATTATTTCGCAATACCGAACAAAAATCGATTATTTCGCAATACCCGAAATATCGACGATTTCGCAATATTTCGAAAAAAATGATTATTTCGCAATACAGCGGCTGGAAAAATCGATAATTTTAATAAAAATCAATACTTCGAAAAATTGTGCGAATTATCGATTTTTGAGCAGTTTTCTCCGAAATTCGATGATTAACTGCTGAAAATTCGATAAAATTGTAGCGCGCTACCGAATTCGTTTTAGAAAATCGGTAATTTCTCGAATTTTGGAAAAATCGATAGTTTCGCAATAATCGATTAATTGGAAAATTGAGAGAATTATCGATTTTTAAGCAGTTTTCTCTGAATTTTTCTTTTTCAAGGATTATATGCAAGAAAATCGATAAACTGGCTAAGCCTGGCCGCATTTAATTCAGAAAATCGATAATTTCGCAATATAAAAAATCGATTTTTTATATTTGGAAAATCGATTATTTCCAGAAAATCAATAATTTCGCAATATTTCAGTTACGCACATTGCGACCGTGACAAGAAGCTAAACGTCCGCGGTGTCACCATTGCCCTATGGCATTTCATCTGTCGTGGACATCAAGCGATCGCTCTTCTTCCGTATTGCTTTAAGAATTATGCGGAAAAATCGTCGAGATACTCGGAGCTCATGATGCTTTATCGTCTCAATTTGATCGAGTTTACACCGGGTTACGGTAGCGAGAAGTACACCGAAGTCAATCGTATTATGGTTAATCGGGCCTATGAGACTGGTGGATGCCTTGTCGCAAGATCACAGATGCAGGGAATCACTGATAACAAATCGCATTTGATCGATGTCGTTGAGCAAAGGTGATTATTGATTTTTTTGAAGGCGTGGCGGAGGAAAATCGATAGTTTCGCAATATTGATTGTTTAGAAAAATCGATAATTACCATCGATTTCTTTGAAAAGCTTGATTATTGGTCTCGCAGGGAATACCGAATTTCTGAGTAGTCTCGCGCTCCATTGACAATCGCCTGCCGGACAACGCGTGGGAAAGTCGTGTACTTCACACGAACAAATACATTTAGTTTTACAACTAAAACCGAGCCGCGACACGCAACGCGCCGTAAATCTCTCCCATATATGGCCGAACCAAAATGGCCTAGTTCGGCAAAAACTCTTCCATTTCAATTTATGAGGGAAGCCAGAAATCCGTGTTCCTCATGAATTGAAATGGAAGAGTTTTTGCCGAACTAGGCCATTTTGGCTATCTGGGGTAGATTTACGGCGCGTTCCGTGTCGCGTTGCGGCTCGGTTTTAGCTGTAAAACTAAATGCACTTGTCCGTGTGGAGTACACGGCTTTTCCACGCGTTGTCCGGCAGGCGATTGTCAATGGAGCGCAAAAAATTCAATGGGAAGGCCAGAGCCCAAAGGGGAAAAATCGATAATTTCGCAATCCAGAAAAATCGATACTTCATCGATTTTCGTAAAAATCGATTATTTCTCGAATTTTTGAAAAATCGATAATTTTTCGAATTTTAGAAAAAAATAGATTATTTCTCGAATTTTCGAAATAATCGATAATTTCAAAAGTTACCAGGAAAAAGTTGATGGCCGAGTTTTCCAAGTTTGTAGACCCCAAATCCGGCCATCTTAACTCAAAATTTGCAGACTCTTGATGCCAACGTTCAACGGAGACGACATCATGTTCCCGATTGACGGTCCACTCGGAAGAAATGGTCCATCGCTGGAGCAAACTCTCCAGTGTGATCAAGGCTTGTCGGATTGGAGATCGTGCTCGGAGCATCAGCTTCTGCTCTCCGACCAACGTCATTGGCTCGAGAAGTTGGCTCTTTTGGTGCCGGAGAAGGTCGTCTGGACGCGTATGGTTCAGATGATTCAGGGAGGTGGAATCGACGAGCAGATCGAGGGAGCAGGAGGCAACGATGGATTCTTTGATGAGTAGGTGTTCACAAGGATCCCGAGGATCCTTAAACATCCTAATTTCAGACCTCCATCTCCACCACTGGAGAATCCGTTCCATCGCCAAACTTGCACTGTTCCATCCAACACCAACATCCACAATGATCATGGTCCTGGCCAAGCACCTCCGGATCCATACCAACCTCATGGTCATCCAGCCCATCACATTCCGAATCCCCATCAACTTCACCACCAGCACCGTCGCCGCTATTCTTCGCCAAGACGCTTCCACGGCAACCATCAGCCGAGACGTAATCCATCGTCGACTCGTCTTGTGATTCGCTACGGATCCTCACCGCCTGAGGTGGTTGGTCGTGGTGGAGTGGATGGAGGTGGACATCAGCAGCAGCATCAGCATCAGCGTCGGACTTCGAAGCACTCGGCGACTACGGATTCGGTTGAGTCGACTGCTAGTACACAGTCGGGAGAGAGAACTGAGGTTGGTGAAGGCGAATGCCTAGCATAGGCAGGCAATCAGACTTCAGGCACGTAGGTAGACTGGTAGGCATGGAGTAGGCGCGTAGGTATACATTCAGGCATAGGCTGGAACATCTAGGGTGCCTGCGTGCCAGCCTGATTCTAGCCAACAAGCCTACCGGTTTCCCAGCTCGAATCCCAGAACCCGTGAGATGTCGGGCGCTGTAAAACACATCCCTTTCTCAGCACCCGACATCTACTGGCTTCTGCTAATAGCTCATTCTGCGAGCCGGAACCCTGCAAGTGTCGGTAGGCATGGTGTAGGCGAGTAGATTTCCAGGGCCTGAAGAGTGAAGGAAGGCGGGGGGAGCCTAGGCCCTAGGGCTCCTCTAGGCCCTAGAGCCTAGGATAGGCAGGCAAACTTAGGTATGGCTTGGGCGCGTAGGTGCACAGGCAGGCATAAGCTGGCTCACTTAGTGTGCCTGCCTTTCAAAGTGCCTGCCTGCCTAATGTCGTCTCTTGGCCTACAAGCCTACCGGCTTCCCTGAGCTATATATTAGATTTCCTGGTTTCTACCAGAACTCGTGAGATGTCGGGCGCTGTAAAACATATCCCTTTCTCAGCACCCGACATCTACCGACTTCTGCTAATAGCTCATTCTGCGTAGCGGAATGAGCTAATGAGCATTGACTCAAATTTCACGATTTCAGAGCTCCACTCAATCCATAGAAGCCGACGAGGATATTGCTCGCGAGCTCGACGCTCAACTCATTGAAGAAGCCCGCCGTGAGACTGAAAAACGTGTGAAAGAAGAGGCGGACCAGAGAAAGAAGGACGAGTTGCTCGCCAAATTGTCGCAGATTTTTGGATACGCAAAGGTAGGTGTCGTAGATCAGGATCTCCCGAATTCCTGTTTTTTATTTTTTTTTCAGTCGATTCGTGTCATGAAGAAGTACCCAAAGATGTTGACCCTCTCACTTCTTGTCGAAAAATGCATGCAAGAGAGTGATGAAGCCGGAGATGGAGGAGAGTTTTCGGATGTTTGGGCTTGTGTCGCCGAGGAGATTCGGGCTCTGCCGACTCCGACTCCGACTCTGACTCCGACTCCGGAGCTCGTTGAGGATTTGATTGACTTTTCCGATGAACCATTGATCCCGTCTGTTGAGATGAGCGGCCGCCGTGAACAGGAGACGAGAAATAAGGAATCGATACTCGTGGATTTAATGTTTTGAATTATTGACTTTTTTTGTGTCTAGAGAATAATTGGATTTTATTTGTGTATTTGTGAAATGTAAATGTATTGGGTTTTGATCGATTATTTATGATAAACTTTATGAAGTGACTGGTGCTTTTTGTTTGAGGGTATTGACTGATGATCACAATACTTAAACCAACATTTGTTCGCTTTAAGTACATCTTGAAACGGTAGAAACTTGTTGGATTCCAGAGGTTTATTACTTTTTTACTATTATAGTTTCCATGACTTTCAGGAACTGAAGAAGAGATTTTTTCAAAAAACTGCTCTATTGAAGATGTAATTTGTTATACTTTAATTGCAATTTGAAACAGTAAAAGTTGCAAATTTTTTAACTCTTGAAATCAAATGTTCCTGACAGTTTCCGAATGAGAAGGATCAATTAAAACTCAATTAGCTTTATTAGCTTTGACTAAAATTTGAAACGGTAGAATTTTAAAATAGTAAATTTTTGTCCAAACCAGATTTTTTTTCAATCGCTGCAGCATGAAAAAGAAATGTTTGCCAACTTTGAATGCATTTTAAAAGTTGCAAATTTTTCAACTCTTGAAATTAATTGATTTTGACTGTTTCCGAGCTAGCTGAATGCGAAAATTAACCGCAATAAACTTTGTTAGCTTTGACTAACGTTTAAGTAGAATTTAAAAAAAAATTAAATCTTCGTTCAAGGCAAATTTGGTTCTCTTCTAACTGATTAAATTCGTTTAATTTTGCAATTTTAAATTCAGCAAACTTAGAAAACTGCTGAAAATTTACAACGATTTTAATACTTTTTTCGTTGTAATTACTAAAATTTTCGCTGTAACTTGCTGTTTGTTGAACTTGCAGTATTGAGAGATATTGAAAATTTGAATATGAAAACCTAAGTTTGTTAGCTTTGAAAGCATCCTGAAATGGTACAATTTTGGAGTTCAAAGCTCAAAGTTTGTTTATTGGAGTTAAATTTTATCTTTTTTTATCTCAAGAACATTTTATATTGTATTTCTCTTTGATTTGATTATACGATTACAACTAGATAAATAAACAAATATAAAGATTTTATTTGTTCTACAACATCAGTGTTCATGGCTTACAAATACAGTATTACGGAAGATATAATTTAGTATACTATAAATGCTGAAACAGTAAAAGTTTTTCATTTTTTTCACTCTTGAAATGAATTGTTCTTGGCCATTCCCAATCTTCAATATATTGATTAAAATGCAATTATCGTTGTTACTTTTGAATAAAATTTGAAACGGTAGAATTTTAGAATATTAAATTTTCGTACAAGCCAAATTTGGCACTATTCGAGATTTTGTTTAATTTTGCAACTTTATTGGCTTCCAGCAAGCTTTGATTTTAATAATGAAGTATTTTGTTCTCTACTGTGGTTTCACTAAAACAAAATCTTACATTAGGGAAAGAATCACAGAAAAAGTTTTCCATGTTTCACTCACAAATTATAGATATTCAATTTTCACAACTGTCAGTCGGTAGTGATTATTCTAACGAGTAAATACACTTATTCAACTTACCAAAACTGATAGATTATCATAATAAAACCCTCCATAAATATTTAAGATTTTCCATAATTTCCAGTCAAAGTTTTGGCAAATTAGCAAAATAAATTTAAAAAAAACGAGCTTTTGAGGAAATCCACTTATTAAAACGCAAATATCTTTGGTAGCTTTGAATAAAATTTGAAACGGTAAAATTTTGAAATGTTGAATTTCCGTCTAAGCCAAATTTGGGCCTCTTCGAGATTTTGTTAAATTCGTTTGGTTTGCAACTTTGTGGGTTTGTAGATTTCATTACTTTTTCGTAGTAAATACTGAAATTTTTGCTATTACTTGTTGTTTGTTGTACCAGCAGTATTGACGGAAACAAAGAGGGAACATTCGAATGGGAAAACCTAGCTTTGTCAGCTTTGAAAGCATCTTGAAACGGTAGAATTTTAGAATTTTAAGTTTTTGACGGGACGAATTTGCCCATTTTTTAGATTTTGTTTAATTCTTTTAATTTTGCAACTTTATGGTCTTTCAGAAACTGTTGACAATTCGAAAAATGGAATCTTGATTACTTTTTTGAAGTAAATTCTGCTTTTTTTTTCAAGACGCTGTTACTTGTTTTTGTTGGAAATACAATATTTACGGAAATAGATTTGTTGAAAGCTTTTAAAAAACAGTAAATGAGTGACAAAAACTAAGAAATTGTCACTTTTTGGCAAACAAAAAAAATATTAAAACATTTTTGAAAAGTGTGTGATATTCGATCGTACTGAATGCATCCAATAGTTGTTCGTTTTGAGTACATATTGAAACGGTAAAATTTTGAAGTATATAGCTCGGATAATTTTGTTTGGCCTTTTATGGGCTTCCAGCAAGCTTTAATTTTAATATTGATTTTTTTTGCAAATTCAAACAAACTCAATTATTTTGTTCTCTACTGTGGCTTCACTAAAACAAAATTGTACATTAGGTAGAAATTCACAGATTTTCCACTGTTTCACTCATACAGTGCGTGCAACTTCTATTGCGCCCCTATTTTTTTCAAGTTTCAGTATTTTCCAAAATTTCCAAAACAGAAAAAATAAGACCTTATGATCATTTTTGTTCAGGAATAATACAATATTTATTTCAGAAATCTCATAAAACTAGGTATTTTATCAAAAATATGAAAAATTCGAGGGAGCGCTATAGAAGTTGCACGGTCGTTTTTACGATTTTTGACTTAGTAATGTTTGATATTTTTTGATAAAAATTTACGACAGGGGGTCTTTTGACATTTAAAATCAAATGGCATTCGCCATTTTTCGAAAAAAGTTTTGGAAAGTACTGAAACTCGAAAAAAAATAGGAGGGCGCTATAGAAGTTGCACGCACTGTATATTATAATCCAGCCGCTGACCGCGCCTACGGCGCGGCCAATGACTGGCAACATTTGAAATGTTTGACACAATCATTCAAAAATGTCTTATGAAAAAATAATGAAACTTTCACATCTTCCCAAATGTTCCCGACTCTAAGCAAGAAACTATCAAAATATCTTGACATTATCCTCACCAATTCCCAAGCCAATACATTTTCAAAAACTTAAAACGCAATTTTCCACCAAACTCCAATAATCCTACAATAATCCTACAGCACCCCAACAGTACCACTACAGTACCTTGACACTATTCCCTACCAACTCCCGAGCCAGCACTTCTTGAAAACGTTTTAAACTCAAAATTTCCTAAACTACAGTAACCCTACCGTGTATCTACAGTACTCCTACAGTACTACTACAGTACCTTGACATTATCCCCCAGCAACTCCCAACCCAAAACCTCTTCTGTAGACAAAAACTCAATTTTTCCCAGACTACAGTAACCCTACCGTATGCCTACAGTACTCCTACAGTACTACTACAGTACCTTGACATTATCCCCCAGCAACTCCCAACCCAATACCTCTTCTGTAGACAAAAACTCAATTTTTCCCAAACTACAGTAACCCTACCGTATACCTACAGTTCTCCTACAATACTACTACAGTACCTTGACATTATCCCCCCCACCAACTCCCAACCCAATACCTCTTCTGTAGACAAAACCTCAATTTTTCCTAAACTACAGTAACCCTACCGTATACCTACAGTACTCCTACAGTACTACTACAGTACCTTGACATTATCCCCCCTACCCACTCCCAACCCAATACCTCTTCTGTAGACAAAAACCCAATTTTTCCCAAACTACAGTAACCCTACCGTATACCTACAGTACTCCTACAGTACTACTACAGTACCTTGACATTATCCCTCACCAACTCTTAACCCAATATCTCTTCCAACTACAGAAAAGAGAGTTGAAAGATCAAAGATCAAACTACAAACTACAAACGGACGGAAGGACACGCGCTTTATATATAGTAAATAAATGATTGTTCTCTTTTGTTTTTTAAATTTTAGTTTTCTTTTTGCAATATTTTTTGTAAAAATTAGTTGTTCTTGCTCAGTTTCTCTTGACACTAATAATTTCGCCATATCGAAAATCATGTATAATAAAGACATTTTTAATGAAACATTGATTCTAGCAATACTTCAATTCAGACCAAATTCTAACTTTTGTTTTCTAAATTTTGGTGGGAAGTACTTAAGTTTTACTAGCTAAACTAGCTAAATTCGAAATTTCAAAAACGTTTCAATTATTTTTTGTAGAAATTTTGAAATTTTCATAGATTTAAAGGAGGACTAACGGTTGACTTTTTAGGAATTATCATCCATTATTGCCTATTTTGGTAGTTTATCTTATTAAATTTCGCTGATTAACGTAAATTTAAAGCCGATAGGTAACCAAAAATCATGGAAATTCGTTACCTATCAGCTTTACTTGTACCTTAATAAACGAAATTAATTGAGATAAACTACCAAAATATGCAATAAAGGACGATAATTCCAAAAAAAATCAACTTCGGACTGCTGCGACAGAGAAAAGTGACCAAAATTTAAGAATTTTGCTAGAACCAGTGTAATTTTTTCGAAATTTCTGAATCGCCATAAAAATTTTTTTGAAACACTTTAAAATTTGGAAAATTTTGAAACACTTTTTAATTACAAATTATTTGAAATTGAGGCGCGATTTTCAAATGTTTACAGAATATTAGATTAAAAATTTCAAAATTTCAATCAAATTTCAAAATTTAATTAAATCCCAAAAAACCAAATTTCAATCGTTTAATATTTGGCGGGAAAATTTAATTGTGATATGTATTTTTGGCGCCAAATTCGAATCACATTTCCTACAGAAAATATTGTTGCCATTCTCCTGCTCCGCATACTCTCTTATCAATGCTGGTCAATTGTTTGTCTATGATGATGAACACGTAGTGCAAACGCAGTGACTCACTTTTTAAAAATTATGAGCTCTTCCTCTTCTTCTTCTTCATCGACTACCTCACAATATTTTACTGCAACTTCTAGACTTGAAATGTTTGAAAAAAATTCATTTGAATTAGCCCCACTGATGAAAAAAGAATCAATAGTAACGATTGGTTCTTCTACGGTTTTACCAGAACAACCGGATACCAAAACCCGCATTATCGAAATTATTGGAATTTATGAAACCAGAGTAAGGATGTTTTTTTTTAAAGATCTTTCAATGAAAATGTTGATATGAAAACCGATATTTTCAATTTTTCAAAATTCAAGGTACTAGTCCTGAATCACCCCGCCACTTTTTTTCTTTAAATTTAAATAAATTTTCAAATAAAAACGTGTGGAGTTTTTGTATTTTTAGGCTTTGGACCATTTCAAATTTTAATTTTTTAAAAACCGACGCTTGACTCTAACTTGTACAGAAATCGAATTACAAAATATATACATGTTGGCGGAAAATTCAAACTAAAAATTTTGCAAACATTTATTGGAAAATTTAAATTCCAAATTCAAAATAAATTTTCAGATCAGTGGAAAATTAAAATTTTAAAAACTTCAATTTTTTCTTGAAAAATATGTAAATGATTTCACATTAAAAAAATTATTTTTCTGAGAATAAATGGCAGGAAATTTGAGCTTTAAGTTTTTAAAAATTATGGAGCAAAGTACAAAAGGAATATAAAAATAGCAAAAAATATGAATTCACATTTATAAAAAATGTTCCCAAAAATTAAATGTCTAAATTTTAAAAGCAAAAATAATTTACAGTTCAAAGTCTTCACAGCTTTGAGTATGGAAAAACATGAAGATATTTACAACAAGGCATTGGATATTTTATTGTTAGAACTAAATATTGATATACGTGAGTTGTAATTTTTGTCTTAAAATTTCAAGAAAATTCTTTCAAAAATCTGAATAGAAAACTCATATTATTTGTATTTTATTTTCAATGTTCTGTAGTGCTTTTTAAGTAATTCATTACAAAATTTTCAGAAACCTTATTTCTCAAAGACTATTACGCGTTTTCAATGATCTTGGCAGCATTTTACGGGAGAAAATTTGCACTCGACATTCCAATAATTAAAGATGAACGGGAGCAGTGAGTAATTTTTTTTGGAATAAAAAAAAACACTTTTAATATTTTTTAAAACTTTTTTTTTAATTTCCAGATTCGTGGAAAAAGACTATTTATCGGGGTGCAGTCAACCTTTACATACCCTCATGGTCATGTGTTTTGCTGCTTATTCAATGAGGAACACTCAGGAAAAGTATGATTTTGGGCAGTCGTTGAAGCAGGAGACATATGAAGCCCTGAAAGAGTGAGGGTTTTCTGGAATTTGCAATCTACAAAATGTTTTTAGTCGACTAAAGTGTTTAAAATAATACGTGAAGTATGGAAAATTCCGTTAAAACATTTTTGTTTCAATTGTGCACAAAAAAGTAACAAAAATCAAATCTCAAAACATGAGAGGCAATATGAAAATTTCGATTTTCTGTAGTTTATTTACAAACTAATTATAAAATTCAAATTTTCTAAAAAATATTATGACGGAAATTAAAAAAAAAAACTTACGAATTGTTTGGCAGGAAATTCTAAATTTCTGAGAAACAATTTTGGCGCAAAATTCAAATTCTAGAAAACTACTGAAATTTTCTGAAAAACTTGGGACCTTTTTTGAACTATCTGAAAGCTTTTTCTTTAAATATAGCAAAGATTTATTCTTCGAAAAATTAAGAAAAAATCAAGGAAAAATTTCCAGATTTCTAGAAAGTTGTATGTTTTCCAGACAACTTGAAAAACTGGCTTGCAAAATAGTGAACAATTTGTACTTAAGTGAGCCAGATGGTCCATTTCAAGTACGAAAAGTGCTCCTGGCAGACTGCAAATTAACAAATTTGACTAATCCAGAAATTGGTCCTTATGAAGATTATCTGGATCAGAAATTCAATAAAAGCAGGGAGATTATGGCAATTGCGTATAAGGCTAAAGCTATGGTGAATTTCTTTGCTAAAAATGTATTGAAAAAAAAAACATCGTTTTCAGGAATTTCTGTCACAAAGACCTTGTCTGAACCTGATGAGGATCCGGAATGAGAGCAGAAACCAGCACAAGCTATGGGTACACGGAGTGAGCAGTTTTTTTTTTTTTGAATTTTTCTTGCTATAAATTATATGCTCTCAAAGCTAAAAAATTCTCAAGCTAAATTCTCAAGAAAATTTTCAGATGTTCCGTGGAATCTATATTGCCATGTTTGCCTACATGCTTTGCGCATTTCCCAATTATGGAACCTACGGAATGCCGACCAATAAGTCTGGAATAACGAAAAGAAGTCTGAAGGAGTGGATACCTTTTTATGTGCTCGCCGTGCTCACGGCTCAAGTCATCATGGCTTTTATCAAGGCCAAGGATTTTAAGGTATTGCTTTGCCGTGTGGAGCACACGTTTATTTTTTAAAAATTAAGATTTGAATTTCGCGGCCATGTGTAACAAAAAAAAAATTGAATTTGTATATCATCATTCATTAATATAAAAAATAAATTCTCCTAATTTTCTAAACTATTTAATTTTTAACTTCCCGCTAAAATAAATTGATAACTAAAAGTTAAATGTTGAGCAAAAAGTTCACAATAAAACATGTTTGATTTTCCTGCCAACTAGTTTTAAAACAACATTTTTCTAAAATTAAACTAAAAAAAAACTAAAATTTTTATAAAATTGTAAAGTTGAGTTTCAAGCCTAAATTTTTGAAACAAAATAAAAACATTGCCCTAAACGTTTTGAAGTTAATTTTCCGCCCACAAAATGAACATGATGAAATCACATAAAATTTTCAGAACTACGACGATTTCAAAATATCAAAACTGCGACAAATCAAGAATTCCAGCAGCTGTTCCAGATTTTTTTCAATTTTCGGAAAAAATCGTCTAATAACCGATCGGAGTGATTCGCCACTTCGAAGATACTTCCAGAATAATCAATTGGCTTTTTGGAGAATTGTTCTAGTTGTCCCGCTTCTGACTCTGGAAGCTGCGAGGCTTCTTATATTTGCGTTTGTTATCGAGAAAAAGAAATCGTCGGACAAGAATTTTTGGTCAGGAGCTTGGGTCCTGATACCGATCACGTTGGAGCTTCTGTATTGTGCGCTTTTTGCAATTGCCACTGTTTCTACTCTGAGATTTTTCCATTCTATTCAGTCACTTGGATTCTTTATTCATCTTTTTAAGAAAATGGTAAATTTCAGTTTTTCAGGTTAAAAAACTATCAAAAGTTCTGATACTTTGGCTCAGAAATTTTAAAATTCTTGCATTTTTCAGATGAAAACTGTCGGAATGTTCATTTTGATATTCTGCACTTTCTGGTTTGTACTTGCAGTTATCCATGTCAGTATTTCAAGTAAGTTTGCTTCTTTTTTAAAATATTTTTTAAATTTTATTTCACAAAAAATCGTATTCAGGAACCCTGCTAGCCACCAGCAACTCCTTCCTCTACACCGTCACGTTTCAAGGAAAATTCGAAATTTTCGGCGAGGTCCAAGATGAGGATCGAATTGGAATTCTGCTGAATTGCAGTGAATATAACAAAACTGTCATGGAATTCTTTGATATGGAGTACGCTGAAGCAAGTTGCCTATTCAGGAGTACTATCATGCCATTTGTAGTTTTCACCTACATTTTTGTCACCGGGATTTTGCTTGTCAATTTGCTGACAGCTCAGTTAACGTAAGTTGGAAAAGCACCCTGAAATGAGCGGAGACTTCCAGGTCACTCTATAAATTCCGAAATACCGTATTATGTGGAGGTTTCCTAAAAGATCTTACCCATTCTGTGCTGTGAAAAGCTTGCATATTTTATGGGCGTGTTCATGTGCATATTTTAGGCTCAAATGTTGTCAAGAGTGGTTTTTGCTAGTTGGCTTAGAAAAGACAACAACTCTGCAAAAATCTTTTCTTAAATTTCCGACAATTTTGTTGAACGGTTTCTATTGTTCCAACGAGCCGATTTTCAGGAAAATGCTTCTAACTTATTTTATGAGAATGGTAGAATTTTTGTTTTTAACATTTATTTTGACAGTTTATTCGAAATCAGTCGAGGCAGAACATCAAGTTAATTATCGAGTTAATTGCAATACCACTCTAGCACAAGATTTGCACATTTCCCAAAAACTCTTCAGAAAGGTTCCATTGTTGCGGAGAGTTCTAGACGTAGTTTTCAACATATGAAATAATTTACCTAGTTGACAAAGGTCGTGCACGTTGCGGGGAAACGAGAAGAAAGTAAAGTGTTCCATAAACTTATGTCAACATTCATTGTGAGAAAGTGATGGTGATTCTGGTCAAAAATTGTAATCCTCAAAGTTGGACGTCATTTTGTGGTTGCGTCATGCTCTAAACAGCTTTTGGAAATTATAATCATAAAGATGATGATGTGCTTCCACATTATAGTTTTCTTATTTTTCAGGAAGGAGTACGAGAACGAGTCAAAGAACAGTGCCTACTACAAAGGATACCTCAAATATGAGCAATTGACAAAGTGAGGTCAGGCCCCTTTCACCTGCCAAATTAAAATTTCCAGAATAGAGTCAAAACTCTACCTGCCACCGCCTTTCTCGCTGTTTTATGTGGTGCTACGTTTTTGGTATTCTTGCTTTTTCAAGTATATTGTGATTTTTACCACTTGGCTCACCTCGGGATGCTGCAAATGCTCATCTACAGCAATTTCCAGCCTATACTGGAGAAATATAGTGAGAATCGTCGAGGGGTACCCGTGGGGAGCGGTCAGGCAAACCGATAACGAGATTGACACGAAAGTCGCGGAGTTTTTAAGGAAACGACCGGATAATGCGTTGGAAAAGCTGAAGGATCTAGTGAATAACTATGATAAAGATGTGGATGATGAGGAGGCACTAAAGAAGCTGGGGAAAGAGATCAAGAAGTTTTTGGCAAAGGAAATCGGAGAGGAACGGGAGAGGGCTCAGTCGAATTTGGAAAATCATCCAAGATCGGGATCAGTATTAGATCCGAAAAAAAAGCATAGACTATCAAGAACTTTTGCGTTTGTTCCGGTTGGAAGCAGTGCTGTTTCACTTGATCAGGAAGGTTCAACTGCGCCATCACTAGATGAAGATCCGACCGCTGAAGGAGACATTCCAAAATATTACTGAATGTTTTAAGAGATAATTCCAATTTAATTCCATTTTTCATTGCAAGTATTTTTTTTTGAAAAGTACCCCAAATTGTTCTCAGTGCCTCGACGTTTGCCCTTCCATTATGCGACTCCCTTGCGATCTTGTGAACTTGCATTGTATTTGACGATGTTTGAATTCTTATACAAATAAATTTTCAAAATGAATGAAAATCTGGAGTCCCAGCTAGAACCGGTCAAATGCAGATTTCATCTAGGAAGCATACTGTAGAAATATACAATTTTTGAAACAATGGATTTTCTAGATTTTTCTCATTTCACTGTTTGGACTCTCATTGTGCTTGGTGATTCTGGTTATAATCTCTAAAAAATCCCAGAAGCCGTCGAAAAGGTTAGACCTTCAAGGGATCCGAGGTATTGCTATAATAGTGGTACTAGATTTTCATTTCTATCCAGAAGTATTTCCAAATGGATATCTTGGAGTTGATCAGTAAGTTTTTTTTTTGCCCGTGCACTCTCGGTACTACAGTTCGGGCGCTTTTTTTTGGCAAAAAATTGTTTTGATGTATATAATCAGGATGTCAAAAACCTCTAGTCTCTAGGTTTCATGGGCTTATTATGGACTTTTTTTCAAGGACTTAGTCATGGACATTTTCAGCATGCTAACTATCAATGCCAGTGAAAAAATCTCAGCATTCGATTATTGAACGTTGAGAGATTGATGTGTACCGGCAAGACCGTGACAGAAAACTGGCGACAAAATAAGACACTTGATACGGATAAGGAGATTAAACATTTTTTATTGATGTGGAAAAAAATAATCAAGAACATGGTTTACTTATTTAATATTTATTAAACATTATTGGAAAGAACTCAAAGATCTATTTTAGGGGTTTCACAGCAGTCTTCAGAGCCTCGGCTGATTGTTGTGGGTCGGACATGGCGCGATGGGAGAGGATGGCTTCATCACGGAATCTGAAACGAAGTTATTAGGATCTGAAATCAGCCAGGAACTGTACTTCAGAATAGCATCACAATGCTTTGGTCTCTGATCGAAAATCCCGTTTTTGATGAAATCCATCAGTTTCTGGCGACAATCATTTCTCCAATTTTGAGCGTTGACAGTGATTCGCTCGGCTTCCTCAGTGCGATCTTTGCTCTGTTGGGTCAGCGCATCGTCATAGGCTTCCAGGCCATCCCAGTACACTGAAATATGAAATTTTACTAAAAGCGGGGGAGCTGCAGTAGACACCGCAAGACCCGCGTGATGTCGGATGCTTTTTACCTCTCCTCAACCGTGCGTACTCCCAATAGTCTTCTCCAATGAATTTTGTCAGCGGCTTCAAATTGTCCAACTGCTTGCGAACACGAGATTCGCGTTCTGCATCCAACAGAGAAAGCGTACTAATCGCTGGCTCCAAGCTCTCATACTTTGTCTTATCCCGTCCCTTATTTGCAATTGCCTCATAAGTTTTGAGATATTTTCCAGCATAACGATAATTTGGTTCAGTTTTGAAGTGAGTCACCAAATCCTTTGAAATTTCTGGACTCTCGACGAGCATGAACAATAGTGCCTGATGGAGCTTGTCGGAGCATGTCTTGTAAGCTTCAACCTTCCCGCACATCTTCTTTACGTCTTCTGTCATCTTGATTTTGCGGCGTTTCCTCTTCAAAATCGATGCAATAAGCCCATGATTTGGATGATCCTGAAATGATTTTCAGTCCTCAATGGAAAGTGATCGAATAAAACTCACAGCTAATCCATAGAATCCACCCTGAGGAATTGGACTTTCATCGGTACTTTTTGTACTATCTTTTGCCATCGTTTAACGTAGAAATGATTGCAAATTTACTTTAAACCAATAAATCACGTGGGAAAAAATTTCTTAATTACTAAATTTAATGAACTTTTGACCTCTCACTTTTGATCATTTTATGGATTAGCTGTGAGTTTGAAAAATTGTCTGAATGCAGCAGGCAGAGTAGTATGCGTGTAGGCAGGTAGGTGAAAAGGTTCTCAGAAAACAAGTATGTAGGTAAGAGTAGGCACGCGGATATGTAGGCAGGTATAGTATAGCTAGTTGACAGACCGCCCATGATATACGACCATGTAAACTAACGGGTAGGCACATACCTGCTTGAAGAGGCGCCTAATCATGCTTGCCTGCCTACATACCTCCACCATTTCTACATTTTCGCTTTCGTGCCTGCCGGTGCCCACGTATCTGCCTGTATCTGCTGTTTTCTTGCCTTGATACAATTTCTCTCCTCTGAGAAATTTGGTTATCCGGACGCCAAACCATCTTTTCGAAAGTTTTTATTTCATTGAATCGTTATAACAATTAAAAATAAACCTAACTAACATTTTTACAGGAAGAATCATCTCGTCAATTCTAAAGCGTAAAAAGCGACAACAAGAGAAGCTCTCCGAGGATGTGAAGAAAAGGTGTGACCGCGTGGAGTCTTACAAATCCTGCTATGATCGCCTTCATCAAGCGCTCATGTACATACTCGTCGAAAATGCGGTCACTTCGAAGCAACTGGTAACCGGAGTAAGAACGGAGCCACACTATCGCTATGCCGGGTATTACTTGAAGGCCTATGAAATCGTTGCGAATCAGGAAAGAGATAAGACAAAATACGAGAGTTTGGAGCCAGCTATCAAAGCGCTTTTCACACTGGATTCGGAGCATGAGAAGAAGGTTCGGACGCAGTTGGAAAACCTCAAGCTACTTACCAAGTTTAAGTTCACTGGAAGTACGTCAGATTGAAGAAAGGTACTTTATTCAGGTTTTCAAATTCATTGAAAAACCCAGTATTTTCAGTCTATACGGAATCTGTTGATAGATACAACAAAGCCGTTGTTCTGCAGGATAAGGGAAAAACTGAAGATGCTGAAACAGCTACAACAAATGCTCAGACTTGAATGACCGATTGTCGTACCAAATTGATTGATTTCATCACGATCTCAATCTCCCAACAGAATGCGAAACATACTGATTGTGTCCTCAAGTTCCGCGACGAGTCCGTATCTTATCATAAGATCATGGCTGATTCGATCACGACTGCCGAGCCGGGGAAGGGGAGCAAGAGTATGGTTAAAACTCTGAAGTAGAGAGGAAAGTGAAACTGAATAAAATTTTGTATTGAAATTTTTATTTTCGACGCACAGCGCGTAGCGCTATTTTTTGATAATTCTTGTTTTTTTGATAATTCTTGATTTTTTGATAATTCTTGATTTTTTGATAATTCTTGATTTTTTGATAATTCTTGAGAGCCATGTATTACAAATGAACTAATGGATGAAATTTACTCAATTTAAAAAATTATAAATGTACCTCGATCTCAAAAGTTGTTCCCGTTTTTGGTCCTTTAGATATTTCTAAGATATAACTTTTATCCCTTTCTGATCCACGTTTTCACTTCCAATAGATTGTACTCATTGTCTGTTATATTGGTTGAAATTTTTAATGGTTTTGGAAAATCGTGCACCGATAGATATGTACCTGAAATTTTTTTTTTGCCTTTTTTGAAAATATTTTTTTTAACTTGGGGGGCAGATAGCTCAGTCGGTAGTGGTGGCCGCTAGCAGTCTGGAGGTCACGAGTTCAAGTCCGGCCTCAACCCCTAGGTTCACCCAGCCTCTATTGGGAAGTGGAGCAATCCACGACTGGATTATCGACCACAGTCCCCGGCTAGGACGTGGCTTAAATTACAGCCCAGAGGGATCACCACCAGGCAGTGTACCTGAATCCCAGATCCGCAGTGCATAGCACTTGAAGAACGGATCGTCCTTTAACAAAAAAAAAAAACAAATTGTGAGTACTATTCTGGAAATCAAAGTATAAACTTTTGAAATTTTAAAAACCCTGACCGTATAAAAATAAATGCCTAATCCGGTTTCATATTTCTAGTCCGTTTTGCAGAATGTGTAAAGTTTTGTCAGCCCAAATCCCGGTTAAATGTGCTCGGATATATGTAGAGCTTCACAACCGGAAAGTAGTAGGACTTTTAAGTGGGAACATGGGAATATTTTACAGAATAAAAGCTCATAAAGAAGGTAGGCAAGCTTACAAATAAGGTAGGCACAACTTCATACCTACGTACCTGTCTATATAGGTGTGTGAAAAGTGCACAACAGGGGCACGGATACTTGTGGTGTTCAATATTTTTTGAAATTACTATCAATTGAAAGATCATGGTTGGTAACTTAAATTCCCATAATTTCAGAAAAATCGATAAGCTACGAAAAGAATTACCAATTCTGAACCGGAACTTATTGACAACCCTAATGCAAATAGTATCTCAGGAATAAAATTTGAGAGAGAAAAGAGAGAAAACAACCAAAAACATTTCAATAAATTATACATTCAGAAAATATTTCCCTCCCAAAATCCCAAATTGCATGCAATTCTAATTTTTAATTGACCTCATGTTTTAGAAAAAAAATCGATAAGTAACTTTATCGGGAAGTCAAAAAAGAAATTAAAAACTGAAAAGCTAATAAGAAAAAAACCCCCCGGTTTTTGAAATTTTTGTAGCTTATCAGGTTCAGAAGCTACTTCAGTTTTGGTTTTTTTACAGCCAGTGGGGTCCTATAGGAAAAACTGTACATGCTACCGTATTCAAAACGATGGAACTCCTTAAAATGTCCTCGTTTTCCTACATATTCCGCCAGTATCGTCCGTTATCGGTGTGATCTTCCGATACCACGCCTGCCCTTCCATTATGCGACTCCCTTGCGATCTTGCGAACTTGCATTGTATTTGACGATGTTTGAGGTCTTAGCCAAATACATTTTCAAAATGAATGAGAATCTGGAGTCCCAGCTGGAACCGGTCAAATGCAGATTTCATCTAGGAAGCATACTGTAGAAATATACAATTTTTGAAACAATGGATTTTCTAGATTTTTCTCATTTCACTGTTTGGACTCTCATTGTGCTTGGTGATTCTGGTTATGATCTCTCAAAAATGCCAGATACCGTCAAAAAGGTTAGACCTTCAAGGGATCCGAGGTATTGCTATAATAGTGGTACTAGGTTTTCATTTCTACCCAGAAGTATTTCCAAATGGGTATCTTGGAGTTGATCAGTAAGTTTTTTGTTTTGCCCTTGCATTACTACAGTGCGCGCGCTTTTTTTGACTAATAGTTGTTGTGACTTATAGAATCAGAATGTCAAAGACCTCTAGTCCCTAGGTGTCATAAATTTATTATAACAATTGAAAGCATCTGACCAATATTTCAAAATAAGGTTCGTTTTCTATAGGAATAAAAGTGGAAAAATAATTTATTGACTTGAAAAACTATATAAGTTTAGTCGGAAATCATATCACGGAAAAATTGAAAAATCGAAAAATTGAAAAATCGCAATAAACGAAAAAAAAATGTAGCGAAAATGTACGAAAACAGAGGGACAAATTTTATTTTCGATGAGAAGAGATGAACATTTCTTCAAACAAATAGATAAATGTTCGGAAGTTATGGAAAATTTGAAAATTTTCGATTTTTTGGAGAATCGGAAATTCGACACGATAAAGATCTTTGTACTCTAAAGTATTTGGGAAAATCACTGCCAACTGTCAAATTAAGACCAATTCCAGATTCTTTGTCTTATCCGGATTCCTAATGTGTATGTTGCTAAAGCGTGCTGAAAACCAATCCCCATACTCTCTGGTCACAATTTTCTATTCACGACGATTCAAACGAATACTTCCATTATATCTCCTTATCATTCTGATCTCTATGATTTGTCTCTACAAATTCTTCCCGGATACCGCAATAGAATCAAATCAAAAGTCTGCTGTTCAAGCTCTTCTTTTCATGTCTAACCGACCAAAAACAGTGCACGAGGATTACTTTTCACAGGCATTTATTTAGACAACATTTCGGTTTTAAACATTAATTCCAGCTTGCTCTGGCAGTCGACATCTTCACTCATACGTGGTCTTTATCTGTTGAAATTCAGTTTTATTTCCTAGTTCCATTAATTTTCCTTATTTCAAAATGGATTCCAAAGAAGAATCAATATGAATATTATGCAATTATAGGTTTATTAACTTTTAGGTGTTTTTTAATACAGTTTTCAGGTTGTCTATCGTATATTTTTTCATTTTGCTCACCAGATTCCACAGCCTTCAATAGCGTTTTTGCAAGAATTTGGCAGTTTTTAATTGGTAGGTTCCCATTTTGCTAACACATTTTTAAGTTCAAATGTGGACTGTTTTACTTTAACTGTTGAACTTCCACTTTATTTGGCAATTTCACAGGTTTCATTATCATTTTTATGTTTTAAAACGTAAGCCTGACTGAGCCCAAAAAGTATGTAGATTTTAAAAATGCTCAAATTTTGTTTAAAATTTTTAAAAAAGAAGTGAGCAAAAAGTGTTGTAAATTTACAAGTTCCTGTCTCGAAACCATTTTCCTATTGCAACACACTAGTAAGCAATTTTCCGTGAAATGCGCTACAGTACTCAGGCCGATGAATATCTGCCTGATTATTGCTGTAACCCTCCAAAGGGCTGCACTACCCTCGCCCGTTATCGGTGCGATCTTCCGATGCGCGTCCTTGTTTTCTGAGACTTTATTTTGATTTTTTGAACATTAACTAGAACTTTGATGTTTGGTTGTTTAGGTTAATTTCAATATTGCTCATATTATTAAAGGAAATATGGTACGTTGAAAGGATACAAGACATGATTTTCTATATTCTGAAATGAAATGCTGATCCGATTTAATAATTTAGGCATGGTAGTTTACACCGCTCTGTGGAACATTGAAGATCAAAATAAGCAATTTAAAAACCGTGTGGTAAGGAAAATCGATGACAACAACCGACTGAATTCATCATATGTATCCTATTTTTCTTTGGCTGCATTGCTATTTATCACTGCTTTCCCGTACACTCTGAAAGCATCAATTGTTAGGTAATATTAACTTACAAGCTTTACTCTAAAATTACTCTAAAATAAATATGAATTCAGACCATTGGTAACTGTTGGAACAGGATGTTTAATGCTTATATCGGAAGATAATGTCATGTTGTCGAATAAAGTTTTGACATACATTGGAGATATTTCATATTCACTATATCTGATACACTGGCCTATTTATGCATACTGGAAGCTCACCTATGATGGAGAGCAGTATTGTAAGTTTGTTCCAGCTTTCTTTTAGACTTCCTAATGAAACCCATTTAACCTGTAAGATAACTTTTTCAACCACTTTGGAAGCTTGTAAAATTTCTGAAAATGTGGATTTTTGCAGTTTTTATTTTGCTTTTCAGACTGTCTTGGTGTACACAGGTCGCTTTTTGTAGTTTTTATTGTTTTTGAAAAATAATATCTGAGATCATGTTCAGTTTTTTTCTAGAAAATAAAAACATTTCAAAAAGTTTCCTGAGTTTTTTAATATCAAAAATTTTAGAATATCAAAAATTCACATTTGGAGCAGCAATTTCACGAGCGAAGTAGTCAAGTAGTTCTCATCCGTGGCTTAAACTTTTGTAGGGGCCTAAATTCGAGGCCCAGTTCTTAAATTGCCCAGTGGGAAGTCTAAATGTGATCTGAAAAACTTTCCCTCTTACGTTAGGAAAATATTTATATCTTAATTCGAAAAATTTCAGTGCTTTTCATGACGCTAGTCACATCTATTGCGCTGGCTATTCTGGTATTTGAAACATTTGAAAAATGGTATCTAAAACTATCATCTACATCTACTGCCATGCTAATTGCAATACTTTTCGTTTCAAGCATAATTGTGATTAAAAAAGATGAAATATCGAATTCCATTGATTCATTCGGAAAGAATATTTCAAGCCTGGATAATGTTACAAGCGACATGACCGTTGATGATGCTACCAAGAAAAATTATCAATGGAATATTAATGACGTCGCGAATCTTATCGCACCGTCCTGTGAATATGAGACTGTTCGATCAATACCAATGGGATGGTGTAGGCATAAGGTAATTTGGGGATCGAGCAGGACGCTACAGTGTTTTTTTCCAATCCTGAGGCGCTGTCAGAAAGTTTGAGGTAGAAGGTCTGAGTTTTCTTCTTTGGAAAACCAAATTCGTCTAGCAACAATTAGGATTTCAAAAACTATTCTTCAGGACCTGAAACCTTCCGGAAAATACAAGATTGCCATGATTGGCAACAGTTGGACTGCGAATCACGCTTCCCTTGTCTACCAAGAGTGTGGTTATCAGGCCAACAGTATTCTACAAGGATCGTTTGGATGTATGCTAAAATTGCACTTTCTATCTATTTGATTGATCTTTTTCAGACTGTGAAGTTTTGTATCCGACAACTCTAAGACCACATTGTCATGCGAGGTTTATTGACTATGAACAGCGGATCCGAAGCGAGAAGCCGGATTATGCGTTTGTACTTGCAAGGTACTTGTGAAACTGGTAAAAAACTGTCAGAGTTAGTCCGAGAAGGAAAGGTTCAGAACGAGACATATTTCATTCGAAATTATTCTAATCGACAAAGCTCCGCTTCGATCTGAAATTGTTTCAGTGCACCTCCTTCACTACTTTGGAGGCCTGTAGAATTGCTCCAAATGCTTTTCTTCTAAACTTTCTTTGTTTCTCAGAGCGTTTAGGAGATTTTCAAAAAGTGTGTTTTTTTTTTTTGGAAAAAATCAACATTTTTCGACCGAAGCCAAGTCAAGAAAATTTGAAAACTTTAGATTTTTTCCAAAAAAATCAAATTTACCTCTAAACGTTATATATTCCTCGAGTCCTCGAGACTAGTGAAAAAATGCACTGAAGCAATTTCAGCCAAAGTATGAACATGATCTACCCATTCTTTGCACAAGTTGTAAACATCTAATAATATGCGAATGAAACTTTTGTGATTGTTTCAGATACTTTTCTGTCGGATCCCCGGCTCCCAAAAATGTGACAAGCTTCGATGATGACCCGTTTTATCAAGTTATGAAAGAACAAACGTTGAAACTTTTATCTAGTATCAAACATAAAATGTATATTCTTGACGCCTTCCCTAGTATCAACGATCTAGGAATTTCCCAAATAGCGCCTATGTTGAAAGATGGAACCGATCGAGTGGTTATAGATGTTGGTAACACGCCATCTTCTCAATGTAATCGGTTAATTTTTTAGAAGTTTCTCTTAAAAACGAAAGAATATCAAAAGGACGAAGAAAGTTACCAAATGGCGCGGAAAAGATATGCTCAGCTCGTGAAGGATTGCAATGGAAGATGTGTTCTGATAGATTATGCGGAGAAATTTTACAATGCAACGACTGGGACTTATCGATTATTTGATGAGAAAGGGTTCACATATTTCACTTCGGGAACACATTTATCGCCACATGGCGTAGAACATGTAAGGAACGTCTGGACAGATATTTGTGCAAAGTTGTAAACTACGTTTAATTTATTACAATAAATGATCATATTAATACTTTTCCGCTTTTTGTTTTAAGAGAATTTGGTTGTTTTGCTTGGAATAATCTTGGAGGTGGATCAGTACCGACGGTAAAAGTATACACAAATGGTACATTTTTCTCATTGCTCATTTTTGCATGGAATTTTGGGAGAATATGTATTAAAAGTGGTAAATATAATTTTACAGAATAAAGGTTTCAGTGAAAAACAAAAAATTAAACTGTTATGAGAAATTTAAAAAAATTGAAAAACCTTGATTTTTAGAAACTATAGAAACTAAAGTATTATAATATAAAGAAGTGTAAAGGTAAATCTGGGGTAAGCGGCAATTTGCCGATTTGACGGAAATCTTCATTTCCGGCAAATTGCCGATATGCCGTTTGCCGAACTTCAATTTGCCGGAAGTTTATAGAGGGATTTTTATAAGACGGAAACTGTGCTTTTTTGAAATTTTTTCCCGTTTTTTTTTCATAGAATTTGCTTATTTTTCAAAATAGATGTAGAAATATTTATAGAATGCGTAAAATTTTGCCGATTAAAATTGAAGTTCTGAAACTTCCAACAAAAAAGTGCAAAATCAGTATTTGCCGAAAATTTTTGGGAAATTCGGCAAATAGTCAATTTACTGGTTAGCCAATTTTTCTGAAATTTTCAATTCCGTCAAATTGCCGATTTGCCGGATAAATCGTTTGTCACTTACACCTGGGTTAAATTACTTTTCATAGCCACCTAAAATTGGAGATCAAATATTTGGGAAGTAAAAAAGCTTAGAACAAAACAACAAAACAAATGCTGCGAGGTTCCTGAAAAAAAACATTGCAAATTAACTGTGCCGGTATTATACTTGTGTAGGTGATATCAAATATTACATTTTTATAACTTTTGTAGTTTTTAGTTTCTCTTCTGACGCCACAGAAAGTGCGCAGCCGGCAAAGCTAGATCATTTCACCGGCGCATTTCTTGTACAAAAAACAGGTAATTCGCTACATTTACTTCAAGATTTCAGAAACGTTCTCTGTAGTGATTTGTTTTAAAATATGCTATAAAAATATATTGTTGAAATAATTATTTACAGTTTGGAGCATATATCCTTCCAAACATGCCGAATGTGCTCTATTCCATGAGGTGATAAATGTAACGACTCTGTCCAATACGCAAATCCCTTGTCGTCAAAATAACGGAATGTTCCAGTTGAGTTGTTATAGAATTCTGGCAGGTAATCCACTAAAACACATTTTCCATTACAATCCTTCACAAGTTGATCATATCTTTTTCGAGCCATTTCGTAGTCACCAAGTTTGATTACAGTGTTCTGCAAAGCTGGATTTTTTAAAAAAATTCTCTTCTATTTGGAATTCTTACATCAATATCTGCAAAATCCGTATGATTCCTTATCAACGGAACAATATTGTCAATGCTTTTCCGTTTGATATTAGGCAAGGCATCTAGGATGTAGAGTTTGTATTTAATATTTGAAATGAAGTTCAGCATTTGGGTTTTCATTATCTGGTAGATTGGGTCGTCATTGAAATTTGTGACGTTTCTGGGAAATGGCGCACCGATTGACATGTACCTGAAAACTTTTATTTGGGCCTTTGGTGGTCCAATAAATTTTAAAAAATTTTAAATTTGACTAACTGAGTACTACTCTGGGAATCAAAGTACAATCTTTGAAAATTTTAAAAATCCTGACCGTGTAAAAATAAATGCATAATCCGGTTTCTCATTTTTAATCCGTTCTGCAAAATGTGTGAAGTTTTGTCTGCACAAATCCCGGTTGAATGTGCTCGGATAAAGAGCTTCACAACCTGAAAATAGTAATACTTTTGACTGGGGAAATATTTTAAATATTTATTCCTAAATTCATGTCACAGGGGATTTTCCTACGTGCCTGCCTTTGGCCTACCGCCTTGGAAACGTTTTTAAGGCAATAGGGCGAGAGCAGCATCCCTATGGGCTGAGCTTTTCAACCTACCATAAGCTGCTCCTTGCATTATATTTTTTGCCTTGTGGCCACACTCTTGGTAGAACATTCTAGCGTGATTTGCAGTCCAACTGTTTCCAATAATTGCCATTTTGTACTTTCCCAATGGAGATAGACCCTGAAATGTTTCTTCTCAATATAATTTAATTTCTTACAATTCCAGCTAAAACCCACCGTGTGCCTGCACCATCCCAAATGAGATTTCGTCTCGTAGACACAAGACGGAACGCGCAAAAATTTCCGATCAAACACACTCCATCGATGATTTAATCTTGCCGCATCATCTGAAATGAAGTGTTTCAAATTTTTGAGGGGGGGGGGGGAGTAGCGGGGCAAAGCCTAGTCCTCACCAAGAGTCATGTCATCTGTAACATTATCCAGACTGGAAGCGTCCTGACCAACTGACATGAAATTATCCATTATAAGATCCTTGTTGATAAGAACTATGTTCTGGAAGAACAGCGCTACCACAAGTATTCCAACGCTTGTAGAAGACAGTTTGAGGTACCATTTTTCGAAAGTTTCAAATACGAGAACTGCCAAGAAAAAAGATGATACCAAGGCGCAGACCAGTACTGGAATTTTTTCTCAAATTTTTATTTTGAAATCCCATTTTCGAAACTTACGATATTGGTTTCCATCACATGATAATTTCCAGTACGCATAAATTGGCCAATGAATAAGATAAAGAGCGTATGAAATATCACCGATATAGGTCAAAACTCTGTTTGATAGAAATGTATTGTCTTTGGAAATAGTCATTAAGCACCCTGTTCCAATGGTTACCAAAGGTCTGAAAAAGGTTTTTTTTTTCGATTTTTGTATATTTTAATTTCTTTTCTTTCGTTTATTTTAAACTGTTTCAAGAGTATTTTTTTATTCTTGTCAATAATTTTTTTTCATTTGTTAACAATTTCTTTCTAATTTTAGTTGATTTTTTTCATAACCTTTTTTAAAATTTTTTTCATGCGTTTTTAAAAAAATCTTTTCGGTTTTTAAAAATTATTTTTATTTTTTCTGATATTCTTCGATTAAAAAAAAATTATATCTCGCTGCTTTTCGCTTTTTCAATTAATTGTTTTCAATAAATTATTTTTTATTATTTTCAATGATTTTTTAACTATTTTTTTTGATAAAAAACATTAAATGCTTTTATGTTAACTTTTCTTCGATGTTTCTTTGAATTTTTTTCTCGAAAACCATTTTTTTGTAATTGTTTGAATTTTTTTCAATTTATTTTTTGACTTGTCCCGAATTTTTTTTCAATTTAAAAAATTAATTTTTCGTTGCATTTTATAAGGGTTTTTTTTCGGTTTTTTGTTCTAAGATTTTTTACAATATCAGCATATTTTGGTAAAACTATAGTTTCATTATTTTTTGCGTAATTTTTTCACATTTACCGGCTGAAACTCTTTGCGAAATTGAAATTTTTTCAAAATATAGAAAAATCGAAAATTCTAACACTTAAGTTCTTTTTTAATCCCAATTGTTCTAAAGTAAAACAATTTTAACACATAAACCTCACCTCGCAAAAATCGGAGGTAAAACCAATGGGAACCCTGTCATCAATAAAAGGCCAGTGAGCAAAATATACGAAGTCTTTTGAGCGAATTCTACAATTTTGTCACCAGGATTATACTCGACTTCTTGATCACTTTCAGCATCCATGAGTAACTTTTTACATTCTCCAACTTCCTCGTCTTCATTGTTGTTCAAAACTTGATAATTCTCTTCTGATTTCGAAAATAGGTACACCATCATTCCTGCAACGGTTTTTTTGAGAAAAAATCCACTAACAAATCCTACCTATCATAAACTGCCAAATTCTTGCAAGTACACTGTTAAACGCCTCTGTCGAAAATATAACATTAAAATATACCAACGATGTGATAGCTGAAAATAATAGTTTTAAGTTGAAAAAAAAATTAGAGAATGTTTTTAACCTATCACACAAAAATATCCATACTGAAGAATTTCGGAAAAATATGTTGATATTATGAAAATAAACGGAACAAGAAAATAAAACTGAATTTCCACTGATAACGACCAGGTATGTGTGAAGATGTCAATTGCAATAGAGAGCTAAAAATAAAATTTGAGATGCTTGGCGAATTTCACCCTACCGTACCGTACCGCACCGTATTCTGACAAACTTGCTGTTTTTTAGCTGTTTTTTTTCAAAAATTCAAAAGTACCGAAAAATCATATGGAGCCCTTTTTTCTTCCACGAAGCTGTTCAGCATACTCAAATATATCACAAAATGCCAAGCAAAGTATGCTAGCTTGTCCGCAAATTTATTTTAAAAAATTGCAAAATTTAACCAAAAGCTGTTTTTTTTTCAAAAATTCAAAAGTACGGTAAAATCATATGAAGTGCTTTTTTTTCTTTCATAAAACTGTTTAAAATTGTCATTTATACCAGAAAATACGAAACAAAATATGCTAGCTTTTCCGGAAATTTATTTTTAAAAATTGCAAAATTTAACCAAAAGCTGTTTTTTTTTCAAAAATTCAAAAGTACGGTAAAATCATATAAAGTGCTTCTTTTTTCTTTCATAAAACTGTTCAGCATACACAAAAATACCAGAAAATACCAAACAAAGTATGCTAGCCTGTCCGGAAATTTATTTTAAAAAAGTAGTCTCCATTCAGTACCCCTACCGTACACCTGCCGTATCTTATCGTACTCATATTGACTACTATCATTTCTCTACCGTATATCTACAATACCCCTACTGTACCTCTACCTTACCATACATCAACCATGCTCCTACCGTATCTCTAGCGTACTCCTTCAGTATTTTACAGTACCCCACCGTACTCCTACCTGCTGGAAATAATCTTCTTGATCAGTTTTTGGGCGATTTGAGACAAAAAGCAGAGCATGATTTGCGGATTCTTGATTAGTTTCCACTGCGGTATCCGGGAAGAAATTGTAGAGACAGATCATAGAAATCAATATTATGAGAAGATATAATGGTAGAATTCTTTTGAATCTTTTGAAATAAAAAGTAGTGACTAAAGAGCACGTGGGCTTATTTTCAGATCTTTTGAGCAACATGCACATTAGAAATCCGGATAGGACAAAAAACCTGAAAAAATATTACAAAAATACAACAAAAAATGACATTAAAATAAAGAAAGCCAACTTACTGATCAACTCCAAGATATCCATTGGGAAAAGCTTCTGGATAGAAATGAAAACCTAGTACAACTGTAATAGCAAGACCTCGAATACCTTGAAGGTCTAACCTTTTTGACGGTTTCTGCTTCACTAGATCTATCATAATACAGTTAATTGAACCATAAATTGCAAAAATTCCGGCTGGAAAGGGCACTGTACCGTAGTCTAGTGTGTGCCCGGAGTTTGATGGCACTTTCGGAATGAATGGGGTGTACGTGCCTTGTGTCAAACAAGGCTGTAAGCTGGACAAACATATCTATGTCTATGGATTCCTAAACAAGGGATTTCCAATTTTTTCTATAGTCTAGCATCGCCTTGCTCTAGTTAGCCCACGCTCCACTTCATAATTGATATTTTATCGATATCGCCAGTCTTACGCGCCTTCCTGTCGCCTGTGAGGGCCCTGATCTGACTATATAATCAATGGAATAATTGGTGTCGTTTTTAAATGGTTTTTGTGTTATCCGCGCGCCGGCGGCGTCTACGCCGGTCTCACGCCTGCAGGCCTTCACCGTCGCCGCTCGCCGCTCTTCCGCAGCTTGGAGTGAAACGATAAGCTTGGTGTGTGCGCAACGTACTGCAAAGTTATTTTGCAGCGGCCGACACTTTCGGGGTTCCGAGTTATACATGCGGCGGTGGTGGCGGCGTGAGACCTCACTGACGCCTACTCATACCTGAAATTTGTTTTTGCCGCGGAAATCTAGAACTCACTGATTTCAGTTGCCACATTTTTATCTTGCGGCCTACATTTCGCGGGTTGTGTCCTTAATTCGATTTAGACTATTGTAATACAATTGAACTATTGAGCCAATCTTCCAGCATTGTTCAACATGAGCAAACAAGGCACCCCGCACTATTGGCTAGTGATCAGTTGAAAAAAGGAAACACAGAAAAGACGACAGTTTTGATCTTTTCGCCATTTTTTTGCAAAAAAAAAGGAAATGGATAGGATATAGGACATTGGGATGGATCTTTTAGTTTTTCAAAAAAATGGTTTAATCTTTGAAAGAACAAGGGACTAAAAAACTATATTTTCAGCAGGCGAAAAGACCCTTTAAAGGCCTAAAATTTCCCCCATCTCCACGCCCATCACATGTTATTCACAGGGAAGCGCGGAACCCGCGAGTTGTCGGGTGTTGGCTACTCTTTTATGTTCTCGTAGGCTTTTCAGCTTCGTGCACAGACCAGGCGGACGGAAGTGGTGATTCTTCACTGATTTCGGACCAAGAGGTAGCACTTCTTTAAAACGGCTTTGCGACGAAGCTCGCGTGCAGAATGCTTCGAGGCGAAGCTATAAAATGCACTGTCCGGATCTCCCCGCCTAATAAATTTTGGAAATGGGGACCATTTGGTTCCTGGAAGCATGATAGATCTAATTTTTCCGAATAATAGTTTACATAGTTTACGGTTAAAACATTATTTCCACGCCCACCACACACCATTAATAGTAAAGCTCGGAACCCGTGAGGTGTCGGGTGCTGGCGCATATTATGTGTTATTCACGGCCCGGCAAAGGGTACATCAGTGTAAACGCGCTCTACTGATAATTGCAGTTTATCCAGGTTTGGGCGCGTTTTAAGGAAAAAAGCTTTGGTCCAAAAAATTTTGAATTTATTTTCGAACATTTTTTATATGCATCACAAAAAAACTGGACCAGCCGTTTTTGAGAAAAATTCGCCCAAACGTCCAGGTGTACGGTAGACAAATTGCGTACAGGTACCACTTCTCGGATGGCGTATTGCACAACATATTTAACGCACAAAATACATATCTCGTAGCGAAAACTACAGTAATTCTTTACATGACTACTGTAGTCGATTTACTTTTTGGCTCGATTTTTGAAATGATCGATAATTTTTTTGAGCCTGTAAATCGACACAAGCGCTACAGTAGCTATTTAAAGAATTACTGTAGTTTTCGCTACGAGATATTTTGTGCGTCAATCATGTTGTGCAATACGCATTGTCAAAATTTATAGTAGACCTATAATATGACTGCCCTACGCCCAGACAGACAGGCTCATTTTATGCAGCAATTTCCAAAATGGCAAATATTAGTGAATTCCCAAAATGTTATATATTTTGATTAAAAAAAGTTCTTTCAGGTGGTCACTAATGCTGAAGCAAAAGAAGCCGTACTCAAACTGTGCCCAGCTGTGAAGAAACTTATTATCCAGACAAAGTTGTCTGATTTCGAAGCCGTAAGACTCAACAAACTCAATTTGAAGCTCACCAAGCTGTACATCAGCAATGAGAACTTGGGGTAAGACACAGCAGGGGTGGACGGCAAATCGGCAAATTGCCGGTTTGTCAAGACTTTTCAATTCCGGCAATTTGCTAATTTGTCAATTTGCCGGAAACTCTGATTTTCGGCCAATTGTCGATTTGCCGGAAGTATTCAATTCCGGCAATTTGCCGATTTGCCTGAAATTTTCAAAAATTGAAATTCTGAAATTTCCAATAAGAAAAGTGCAAACCCAAATTGCCGGTTTGCCAGGAATTTTCAATTCCGGCAATTTGCTAATATGCCGATTTGCCGGAAACTCTGTTTTTCGGCAAATTGTCGATTTGCCGGAAGTATTCAATTCCGGCAATTTGCCGATTTGCCTGAAATTTTCCAATAAGAAAAGTGCAAACCCACAATTTGCCGAAAATTTTCTTCAATTGCTGTTTTTCCGGCAAATTCGGCAAATCGGCAATATGCCAATATGCTCAAAAAATCTTCAATTCCTTCAGGCTGGTCAACTTTCCAAAGTTTGAAAAGCTGCGGACACTTCACCTTGTAGTCGACAGCACCAAAAAACTGAAGATCGTGGATGTCGTTGAGCCAAGAGTTCTGAAAGCCGGCTTCCCACAAACACTGACACGTGTATGCTTGACAGGGATTTATCTGACTGAAAACCTGCTTGACCACTTGGCTTCTTTGAAAAATTTGGCGTGCTTGGATTTGATTGGTTGTTTGGTGGACACAAGAGTCGGAGCAAAATATGTTTCGAAACTTGGTGAGCGATAACTTATATTAACTTAAAGTTGTTACTTACTACTGTATTTATTTCAGAAAAAATGGAAAATCTGGATGATCTGAGCATCCCTCCATCGATGTTCTCATTTTCTTCGAAAGTGAACACTTCTGTCGATTTTAATCTTTGCCAGCTGAAAGTTTCAAAGATTGGGATCTACATGGACCAGTATGATGACGACAATTTTTTCAGTCAAACGAGACATTTTTTGCCGAAAAATCTGAAGATTCTTGTGATTTTTGGAAACTATTTTCCAATGAAGAAGAAGAAGAACCAGTTGAGCGGGAACAAGAATATTTTGGTGGGCTTATTTTCTTATTTTCTTGCAGTTGTTGGAGAAATTGATATATAATTCCAGATTCTCTTTGGTCCGAACACTTCCCTGGCTTCTTGTCCACAGGCAAATCTCACTGATGTCTATCTCCTATCACATTTGGTTCGTCGTTCTCCATACATTCCACAGGAATATAGTCCGAACTTTTTGAGAAATCACGTGAGTAATCTGACTTTTTGATAGTTTTCCAACTCTCGATTCTAGGATGTCATTATTGGAAATCTCGCTTGGCAGTTCAGTTTGATTGAGTGGAAGGATAATAATGGATCAAGGAGAGATGTGTTGGAGTTGAGAAATCGATTGAATGTGGCTCCAGATCAAGATGTGGTGTTCGAGGGTGTCACTATTGCACCACCAGTCATTCTTGACAGATTGGCGCGATTTAGAGAGGTAGGCCTGCTTGCTTGAGTCATCGCAATTAAGGATCGGGCACGATGTGCGCCAGGGGTGGGCGGCAATTGCCGTTCGGCCAATATTCTTGTAGACAAATTTGGCTAACCGGCAAACTGTCGGATTTGTCGGAAGTTTTCAATTCCGGCAATTTGCCGTTTTTTCGTTTGCCGAACATCAATTTGCCGGATTTTGTTTTGAGATTTTTTATAAGACGGAAACACTTGAAACTGTGCTTTTTCCCTTTTTTTCTAGATATTTTCATAGAGTTTACTTACATTTCAACATACATAGCTGTAGGAACATTTAAAATTGAAAGTCTGAAATTTCCAAAAAAAAATGTGCAAAACCATAATTTGCCGAACATTTTCGGCAACTGCCGTTTTTCCGGCAAATTCGACAAATTGGTAATTTGCCGGATATCACACTTGCCAAAAATGTTTACATGGATTTTTTTTAAAGATGGAAACACTTGAAACTGTGCCTTTTCGAAATTGTTTTCCTTTCTTTCTAGACATTTTGATAGAATTTGCTTACTTTTCAAAATTGATGTAGGAACATTCATAGGATGCGTACAATTTGCAGATTAAAATTGAAATTCTGAATTTTCCAAAAAATTGCAAAACCATTTCCGGCAAACTCGGCAAATTGGTAATTTGCCGGAAATTTCAATTTCGGCAGTTTGTCTATTTGCCGATTTGTCGGAAGAAATCGTTTGCCGCTAACTCCTGATGTGCGCTTCACAAAAAGGATTTTTCGCAATGTACCCATTTTGTGGTTGATTGCCAAAAAAAAGTGCAAAACCATAATTTGTCGAAAATTTTCGGCAATTGCCGTTTTTCCGGCAAATTCTAGTTGCAATTTGCGTATTGTGCCCGATTTTGCGCACATTGCGAAACAACTCTGAATCAAGAATATTTTCAGCGTCGTCGTATGCCGATTCCAGCTGGGTCTCCAAACGAGTTTCAAGTGTTTGACCGTGTTCTTCCCGCTCCTCCGCTTCAAGTTGGTCTTGTTGGCCGAGTTCCACCACCGCCACCACCGCCACCACCACGTCGACGTTCTCGCTCTCGTGATCGTCCCAGACTTGTCTTCTCCAACATCGGAGGTTCAGCTCGTCGTAGAACTCGTTCAGCTCCACCTGCTATCCAAGATGTTCCAGCGGTGCCTGTGAGAAGAAGTGATTCGATGCTAACTAATCCACCATCTCCAGTCGGTACTCGTACCGGTGCAGTGTTCACTGCCACTTTGCCAATGATCACTCCTATCGGAGGACCATCAGCTGCTTCCCAAATCGGTGGTACAGCTCCCGTGACAACTGAACCTGCAACAAGTGTGCTGAATCGAGGATTCATTGAGACACTTACTTCTACTTCTCGAGCAACAATCGGATCTTCAGAGTCTAGAAGATTGTCGACTGCTTCACAAGCATCGACATCATTGAACAGTGAGATGACTATCCAAACAACAGCAACTGCATCGCCGGAACGTCTTCCAGCTCCTCCAGGAAATCCCCCAGCAAGAGGTTAGAATATAGAATAATTTTTCAAGACTACTAGATTAAAATCTTTATATCCAGTTGCACCTTCTTCTCTCAATGAGCAGAACAACAACGACAACGGACCAACTCAAAATGGAAATGAGCACTGAATTTTCTATTAGATCAATAAAGCATTTCTCGGAGCCAACAGATAACATTGCTTTGTAGACCCTTTAGAGACTAATATGAATGAGATCGTGGCGAGACCCACTCGGAAAAGCAGCATGCACCTTTAAACTGGTACAAATAATTAATCGACTTTTCAAGACAAGATACATCTAATAATTGTTTATTGTTACTCAAAAAAACTATATATACCGTATTTCCTCTATCCGTATTGCACCTGTGTTGTTCAACTTTGCCAGCGTATATCTCAATTCTAGTTTGTTCTATGCAAAAGTTATCTATCAAAATCATAACAGAATCTTCTCCTCAAAACGAAAAAATATCAAAGGGATCTAGAAAGTTATCAAGCGGCGAGAAAACGAAATGCCCAACTCGTGAAAGATTGCAATGGAAAATGTGTTTTAATAGATTATGGAGACGCATTTTACAATGCAACTACTAAAACTTATCGATTATTTGATGATAGAGGATTCTCTTATTACACATCAGGAATACATCAGGAATGGTGTTGAACATATAAGACATGTCTGGACAGATATTTGTGCAAAGTTATAGTTTTTTTGAGTAACAATAAACAATTATTAGATGTATCTTGTCTTGAAAAGTCGATTAATTATTTGTACCAGTTTAAAGGTGCATGCTGCTTTTCCGAGTGGGTCTCGCCACGATCTCATTCATATTAGTCTCTAAAGGGTCTACAAAGCAATGTTATCTGTTGGCTCCGAGAAATGCTTTATTGATCTAATAGAAAATTCAGTGCTCATTTCCATTTTGAGTTGGTCCGTTGTCGTTGTTGTTCTGCTCATTGAGAGAAGAAGGTGCAACTGGATATAAAGATTTTAATCTAGTAGTCTTGAAAAATTATTCTATATTCTAACCTCTTGCTGGGGGATTTCCTGGAGGAGCTGGAAGACGTTCCGGCGATGCAGTTGCTGTTGTTTGGATAGTCATCTCACTGTTCAATGATGTCGATGCTTGTGAAGCAGTCGACAATCTTCTAGACTCTGAAGATCCGATTGTTGCTCGAGAAGTAGAAGTAAGTGTCTCAATGAATCCTCGATTCAGCACACTTGTTGCAGGTTCAGTTGTCACGGGAGCTGTACCACCGATTTGGGAAGCAGCTGATGGTCCTCCGATAGGAGTGATCATTGGCAAAGTGGCAGTGAACACTGCACCGGTACGAGTACCGACTGGAGATGGTGGATTAGTTAGCATCGAATCACTTCTTCTCACAGGCACCGCTGGAACATCTTGGATAGCAGGTGGAGCTGAACGAGTTCTACGACGAGCTGAACCTCCGATGTTGGAGAAGACAAGTCTGGGACGATCACGAGAGCGAGAACGTCGACGTGGTGGTGGCGGTGGTGGCGGTGGTGGAACTCGGCCAACAAGACCAACTTGAAGCGGAGGAGCGGGAAGAACACGGTCAAACACTTGAAACTCGTTTGGAGACCCAGCTGGAATCGGCATACGACGACGCTGAAAATATTCTTGATTCAGAGTTGTTTCGCAATGTGCGCAAAATCGGGCACAATACGCAAATTGCAACTAGAATTTGCCGGAAAAACGGCAATTGCCGAAAATTTTCGACAAATTATGGTTTTGCACTTTTTTTTGGCAATCAACCACAAAATGGGTACATTGCGAAAAATCCTTTTTGTGAAGCGCACATCAGGAGTTAGCGGCAAACGATTTCTTCCGACAAATCGGCAAATAGACAAACTGCCGAAATTGAAATTTCCGGCAAATTACCAATTTGCCGAGTTTGCCGGAAATGGTTTTGCAATTTTTTGGAAAATTCAGAATTTCAATTTTAATCTGCAAATTGTACGCATCCTATGAATGTTCCTACATCAATTTTGAAAAGTAAGCAAATTCTATCAAAATGTCTAGAAAGAAAGGAAAACAATTTCGAAAAGGCACAGTTTCAAGTGTTTCCATCTTTAAAAAAAATCCATGTAAACATTTTTGGCAAGTGTGATATCCGGCAAATTACCAATTTGTCGAATTTGCCGGAAAAACGGCAGTTGCCGAAAATGTTCGGCAAATTATGGTTTTGCACATTTTTTTTTGGAAATTTCAGACTTTCAATTTTAAATGTTCCTACAGCTATGTATGTTGAAATGTAAGTAAACTCTATGAAAATATCTAGAAAAAAAGGGAAAAAGCACAGTTTCAAGTGTTTCCGTCTTATAAAAAATCTCAAAACAAAATCCGGCAAATTGATGTTCGGCAAACGAAAAAACGGCAAATTGCCGGAATTGAAAACTTCCGACAAATCCGACAGTTTGCCGGTTAGCCAAATTTGTCTACAAGAATATTGGCCGAACGGCAATTGCCGCCCACCCCTGGCGCACATCGTGCCCGATCCTTAATTGCGATGACTCAAGCAAGCAGGCCTACCTCTCTAAATCGCGCCAATCTGTCAAGAATGACTGGTGGTGCAATAGTGACACCCTCGAACACCACATCTTGATCTGGAGCCACATTCAATCGATTTCTCAACTCCAACACATCTCTCCTTGATCCATTATTATCCTTCCACTCAATCAAACTGAACTGCCAAGCGAGATTTCCAATAATGACATCCTAGAATCGAGAGTTGGAAAACTATCAAAAAGTCAGATTACTCACGTGATTTCTCAAAAAGTTCGGACTATATTCCTGTGGAATGTATGGAGAACGACGAACCAAATGTGATAGGAGATAGACATCAGTGAGATTTGCCTGTGGACAAGAAGCCAGGGAAGTGTTCGGACCAAAGAGAATCTGGAATTATATATCAATTTCTCCAACAACTGCAAGAAAATAAGAAAATAAGCCCACCAAAATATTCTTGTTCCCGCTCAACTGGTTCTTCTTCTTCTTCATTGGAAAATAGTTTCCAAAAATCACAAGAATCTTCAGATTTTTCGGCAAAAAATGTCTCGTTTGACTGAAAAAATTGTCGTCATCATACTGGTCCATGTAGATCCCAATCTTTGAAACTTTCAGCTGGCAAAGATTAAAATCGACAGAAGTGTTCACTTTCGAAGAAAATGAGAACATCGATGGAGGGATGCTCAGATCATCCAGATTTTCCATTTTTTCTGAAATAAATACAGTAGTAAGTAACAACTTTAAGTTAATATAAGTTATCGCTCACCAAGTTTCGAAACATATTTTGCTCCGACTCTTGTGTCCACCAAACAACCAATCAAATCCAAGCACGCCAAATTTTTCAAAGAAGCCAAGTGGTCAAGCAGGTTTTCAGTCAGATAAATCCCTGTCAAGCATACACGTGTCAGTGTTTGTGGGAAGCCGGCTTTCAGAACTCTTGGCTCAACGACATCCACGATCTTCAGTTTTTTGGTGCTGTCGACTACAAGGTGAAGTGTCCGCAGCTTTTCAAACTTTGGAAAGTTGACCAGCCTGAAGGAATTGAAGATTTTTTGAGCATATTGGCATATTGCCGATTTGCCGAATTTGCCGGAAAAACAGCAATTGAAGAAAATTTTCGGCAAATTGTGGGTTTGCACTTTTCTTATTGGAAAATTTCAGGCAAATCGGCAAATTGCCGGAATTGAATACTTCCGGCAAATCGACAATTTGCCGAAAAACAGAGTTTCCGGCAAATCGGCATATTAGCAAATTGCCGGAATTGAAAATTCCTGGCAAACCGGCAATTTGGGTTTGCACTTTTCTTATTGGAAATTTCAGAATTTCAATTTTTGAAAATTTCAGGCAAATCGGCAAATTGCCGGAATTGAATACTTCCGGCAAATCGACAATTGGCCGAAAATCAGAGTTTCCGGCAAATTGACAAATTAGCAAATTGCCGGAATTGAAAAGTCTTGACAAACCGGCAATTTGCCGATTTGCCGTCCACCCCTGCTGTGTCTTACCCCAAGTTCTCATTGCTGATGTACAGCTTGGTGAGCTTCAAATTGAGTTTGTTGAGTCTTACGGCTTCGAAATCAGACAACTTTGTCTGGATAATAAGTTTCTTCACAGCTGGGCACAGTTTGAGTACGGCTTCTTTTGCTTCAGCATTAGTGACCACCTGAAAGAACTTTTTTTAATCAAAATATATAACATTTTGGGAATTCACTAATATTTGCCATTTTGGAAATTGCTGCATAAAATGAGCCTGTCTGTCTGGGCGTAGGGCAGTCATATTATAGGTCTACTATAAATTTTGACAATGCGTATTGCACAACATGATTGACGCACAAAATATCTCGTAGCGAAAACTACAGTAATTCTTTAAATAGCTACTGTAGCGCTTGTGTCGATTTACAGGCTCAAAAAAATTATCGATCATTTCAAAAATCGAGCCAAAAAGTAAATCGACTACAGTAGTCATGTAAAGAATTACTGTAGTTTTCGCTACGAGATATGTATTTTGTGCGTTAAATATGTTGTGCAATACGCCATCACAAAATTTTGTGTTCATGAAACTACAGTATCTACGACTTCAAAGGAGGACGCATTTAAGCAAATTGGTCTCGCCACGAGCCACCTTTTGGTCTTAAAATATTTTTTGACAATTCGTGGCGAGACCATTTCGCATAAATGCACCCTCCTCTGAAGTAGCAGGGGAAGAAAATAAAATACGGTACCTAGATTAATTTCTAAAAATATTTAAAAATTGAATAATTTTTTATATTCGTAACAATCAAAATAATTTATCATTTTTTCAAATGAAATATTATTTTTGCGTGTACTTTTAATATTTTTTCCTGGAAGACTTACTACCTACCTTATTCTCATTAGCTCTGTCGAATGAAGAGTTTGCAAAAGTGTGCACAAAATTCGCACCAGCCATGACCACGTCCTCCTCGTCGAACACAATTGTCTTGACATCATGCCACCTGAAATTCCAGAATTAAAAAATTAAACATTTCCAGTTGTTTTTACTTTGTCGCTGCATCAAAACATCTTTGATCAATGGCAGCTAAATTGAAACGAGACGTCGGAGACAATTGCTCAGAAATTAGTTTCAAAGCGTCTTGCGTGATATTAATCTGCAAAAATTTGAATGCATTGGAGCTTGAACGCGGTTAAACTTACCATTATATTCTCCGTTTAAAACCGAGACTCGTCGATTGAAAATTGTTAAGAAAAGTAATAAAACTAATTTCCTCGATTGGTAGTATTTTTTAATCTTTCGAAGGTGAAAATAGAACACGTGAGAATTTATTTATTTTTCATTATAATATCGATCATATTATCATTCAAAAATGCCGTAAACACCTAGTTTCACTCTAAAATGGGTCTTGCCACGTGGAAAATCGTACGATCCAGTGGGTCCACGATCTCAATTATATTAGTCACTACAGGTGTCAAATTTCCCAAATTTGTTCATGCAATGTATAAAAATAAAGTTTGTTAAGTTTCAAATCCTAAAGTGCAAAAAGAAAGCGATGGTTTGTGACAATAGTTTTTTGCAAATTTGTCGCGAACGGACAATACAAGTTTCCGCATTTCTTCCCGTTTTCGAGATAGTTTTTCATATTCGGATGTGAGACTTTTCAGAGATTTAGAAAATATTTATTTTGAAATTTAAACTTTCAATTTTCAGTGGGTCCTTCCTGTTTCTTCGAAATTCTTATTTGAACTTCCGCGCAAATCTTGATGTGCGATGGAGCGCACTTGCCAAATTTTTTTTATTGGCGATTTTTTGTTATTTATTTTGGATTTGTTATTTTTAAAGTGCATATATCAATACTTTTTCAATGATTTTCTTTTCTCTAAATTAGAATTTGAAAAAAAAATCTAAATTTCAGATCATAAAATGCAAAGATTAAGCCAAGCTCTTCGGAGCACTAGAATAAGTCAAGGAATCGGGTTTGCCAGAAGATTCACGTCATCAGAAGCTTCAACATCAGAAGAAAGCTCATCTGCACCGCCTGTCATGAGGCCAGACTTGAATTTCGAATTTTTACTGGATGAGAAGAATTTAGAAGCAATTCGAGAGAACATTTTGTAAGAAATGTTTTGATTAAATTTTCTTTAAAAATATGTTTAATTCTCTCATTTCTCAATTAAAAAAATTTCAGAAATCGAAAAGGAGTTGGCGATATTGACAAAGTGCACAAAAAATGGGCCGTAATTCAAAAAATGATGAAATCCGGTGAAAAGCAGACAAATGGAGCTGTCTCCGAGCAAAAATATAAGCAGCTGTGGGATGAGCTCTACGATGAGGCGATTCTTATACCGAATATGACACAGGACGGTGTGCCACGTGGCAGTGAAGATCAGGCGAAAATTGTGGCCGAATGGGGTGAAAAACGAGAAGATGAATGTTTGACAGCGGAGAAATTGGTCCAAACCTGGAGATCACTGCTTCATCCAACTGATGCTTCAGGTCAATTGCGGGAAAATTCAGAATTTTTTTTGGGAAAAATTGCCTAGTTTTGATTTTTGCTGACATTTTCTTTTTTTTCGCTGAAAAAATGCTTAAAATATGAGACCCGAAGAATTCGGGGGATGTCCAACTGGGGGGATTACCAACTCGGGGGATTGGCCCCGCCCACAGAACCGTGGCTTGCAATACGCCCATTTCTGCAACTGCCGCACGGTTTTAAAATTATTTTTTCTTGTTAATTCTCGCTCTATTGAGAAAAATACAGTTTTAAAACCGTGCGGCCACCTAATTTTTGTCACCTAATTTGTCCATTTTTGGCGTAAAAATCGAATCATTTTCGTTTTTCCTATCATTTTTCATTTTCAGAAGAAAAAAAAACGAAATTTGACTGAAAAATTGCATATTGTTTCGCTGAACAAATTTTTTTAAACAAAAATTTTTTAATTCCAGGTCAACGCTCTTACGTATTCCTCGGAGCCCTGGCAAGTCTGGAAAAAGCCCTTCTGGATTATGCTCACGAAAGAGTATGTGCTCTAGGCTTTCGTCCAATTACAGTACCCGATATAGTGTCTGGAGAGGTGACACAAGCCTGTGGAGTTATGCAACGAAGTGATCATCCAATTCAATACACCTTAGCTGGAGAAGAATCACACACAAAACTCTCAGGAACTGCTGAAATGGGAATCGCCGCGTTTTTACGGGGACGAACTTTCAACCAAGATCAACTTCCGATTCGATTGGTCTCACTGAGTCGATGCTTCCGAACTGAGATCAGCAAGTCGGCGAGCGAGGCGAAGTTGTACAGAGTTCATGAGTTCAGCAAGGTTGAGATGTTCGTGGTGAGCACGCCGGAGCAAAGTGCGGCAGAGCTGGATTATTTGGTGGAGGTGCAGAAGGGAACATTCCAGGCGTTGGGTGTTCATTGCAGGTGAATATTACGATAATCAAGTGTTAGAAAGACCGAATTTCGATATGAAACGTCCCAAAAAATAGCGAAAAAAATAGAAAAATGTTGCTAAAATCTGAATTTTCGCCATCATTTCTTTGTCGAAGCACCTGGAATGCAGTTTTTTTTTGGAATTATCACATTTTATCGCCTAATTTAATAGTTTTCCTCGCTTTAATTCGTTGATTTAGGCAGATTTTAAGCCAATAGGCACTAAAAAACTTCAAATTAGCGAAATTTCTGACTTTTTGGCCCCTTTTTTTGAAAATTTTTTGAGGAATCCCATGAAGAAACTCATTTTTTCCCCATTTCCAGACAACTTGAAATGCCATCCGAAGAGCTTGGAGCCTCTGCCGCCCGGAAATTCGACATTGAAGCTTGGATGCCGGGGCGAAAACTCTACGGAGAGGTTTCATCGGCCAGTAATTGCACGGATTTCCAGTCTCGACGCCTCGGAATCAAGTATAAAACTGCTGATGGAACGACGAAATACGCTCATACGTGTAATGGAACCGCTCTTGCGTCGACTAGAGCTCTCATTTCTGTGCTGGAAACTTTTCAGAATGTAATTTATTGAATTTAAAGTGTCTTAAAACTCTAAATTTGTTGTTTTTCAGGACAAAAAAGGACTCGGCGAGCTTCCAGAACCTCTTCGAAAACGTGTCAAGCAACGTGGAAGCCCACTTCGTTTCCAACCAGCGAAATCACTTGTTTAGCGTAATTTAAATTTACATTTACGTGTTTTTTTTAATGAAAAAATAAATAGTTTAGATAAATATTGATTTTTTAATTCATTTCCTAGCTTCTTTTATTTCAAAATGAATCGATTTGGTTTTCTGTTCCTTCTTCACGCAGGACTCAGCGAAGCAGGTGGAGGAGGATCCAGTGACTTTTTGCAGTGAGAAATCTGAATTTTTGGAGGAGAAAAAGCTGAATAACTTCCAGATCAACAGTTTTCCTTATCGGTATCGCCGTTTTCACTGCAATCGTCGGAGGTTTGCTCGTCTATGCTTGCCTAATCGACATAAAACATTGGAGAAAAAGCATTGACGGAAGAGCTCAGCTGGAATTTCCCAGTGCTTCGCCGGCAGAATTCGTGCTTCCGCCGATTCAGCGAACACCGGAGAATCTGGTGACTCCGAAAGAACCGGAAAGTATTAAATCGACGCGAGTTGAGCGGTCGCCGGAGGAAAAAACTCTGAGAATTGTGAAAGCAATGTACGAATCGTCGAAGAGAGAGATTCCAGATTCTGTGCAAAAAGTTTGTCGATTTTCTTTTCGAAAAATTAGAAAAAATTTTAATTTCAGAGTCTCCAATCGAAGAACGGAGTTCATGCTCGTAATGCGAAGACTCCCCTGCAGACAATCTCCGAGAAAGAAGAGCCCGAGTCGTCCAAAAAATCGATAAAGTCTACGAAATCCGAAAAATCGACGAAATCTCTGAACTCCACTCGCTAAAAATATGTTTTTATTCTCTGAAAACAAAATATTTTCCTATGAAAAATTGCGTTTTGCGCAAAGGCACGAGAAATGCGCCAGCACACTACCTTGGCGCGTTCCCCGTTTTTAGTTTTTTTGTTGTTGCAAAATCTGAAATTTTTATTCACTTCTTGTTCCCATTTAGGCTAATTTTAATATTTTTCCTGTAAAATTTGCAAAAATTTTCAAATATTTCAGGGTACTAATTATAATGGGAAATAAAAGTAAAGAAAAAAGAAAAGCCAGAAAACGGCAACTCTCAAATTCGAAAACAAACGAAGATCTGGAAGTAATCGAAGTGTCTCTTCAAAAGAAACGTCTTCTCGATGACAACTTCCGAATAGTTCAAGCGGGTTCTGCTGAGTTGGAGGAGAAAGGTAGATTTTGATATTTGGAAAATTTCTGAATAATTTTAAAATTTGCAGAAAAAGCATTGGAGATCTTACCGACTCGCGAAGTTCTAGGCAATCAATTAGTCGCTGCTATCAGAAATCACCATTTTGCAATTATCGAAGGACCGCTTGGCTGTGGAAAATCATTTTTGGGACGCTATGCCGCACAAACTCTGGGACTTCCGCTGCATATCATGCAGATGGGCGATCAAATTGATTCTAAGGTATTTTAAATCTTTAAATTTGGAATAATAATTTAATTACCAATTTTCAGACGTTGTTCGGATCCTATCACTGCACAGAAGTTGCCGGCCAGTTCGTCTGGAAGGAATCTGCTTTCGCCACGTGGCTCCAAGCACCCGGTGTTGTACTTCTCGAGGACATCGACGCAGCAAACGCCGATGTAATCTCAAAAATCGTCGACATTGCAAGCCATCGTCAAACAAATGCATCGACATCGGACAAATCCTCGCATTTTCACGAAGAAATTCGAATTATTGCAACAATGAGTGGAAAAGGAAAGAAAGCCGCTGTTCTAGACGGCGTTCCAGTTCGAATTCGCGTCGATCAGCTCACCGATGATGAATTGAAGCGTCTCGCGTCGAAAGCCTTCCCAAGGATCGCCCATCTTGCCAGAACCCTGATTTCCACGTTTAGAAAGATTGAGAATGTTCCGGGAACTGGAAATTCGAGACAAATGACATCAACGTAGGGGGATTTTTACTTTATAAAAGCAATTAATTTCTTAATTATTTGATTTTCAGAGACTTCCTACGTGGCTGTGCCCGATTGGCACTTCTTCCGGATATTTCTGCAAATGTTGAGAGTTTTGCGGAGCTGATTGATGTTTGGTGCCTTGCCGATCCAAGACAACGGTCTTCTCAATTATGCAATATTGTTAGTGCCCAAAAAAGCCAAAATTTTGAAAAAATCAGCTAATTTCTGCAAAAGTATCCAATTTTACCAACTGTTTCCGTCCGGGAGCTTATTTTTATTCGATTATTGTCATGTTTTGCTCGCTTTTCTTGCGTTATTTCGTTGATTTCGGTATATTTCTAGCTTTTAGACTTAGCTAGCTATAAATGTACCTACATCAACGAACAAATGTGAGAAAAACGAACAAAATATGACAATAATCGAATAAAAGTCAATTTTCGAGCGTTGAAATTGGAAAAAGTTTGAGATTTTAACTAAAATTAGCCGTTTTTTCGAAATTTGTAAGAAATCTCATGGAGAAATTTGTTTATTTGAGCGCAGTCTGTGGAAATTTTTTGCTCAAAAAGACTAAAACTGGAACGAAACGACCGAATTTCATAATGGGATTTCTGAAAAAAACATCTCGAAAAAGAGCCGAATTTAGCTAAAATCTGAATTTTCTCCTACTTTTCGCAGCTGCTGGAATACTGTTTTTATTGAATTATCATCCTTTATTGCATCCGTTGGTCGTTTATTCGTCGATTTTGGAACATTGAAGTCGAAAGGCATTAAAAAAAATGTCTAAAATTGCCTAAATCGGCGAATAAATGGGCAAAATATGAAACAAAGAGTGATAACACGATAAAAAACTGAATTCCAGCTACTGTGACAAGAAAAAATTAGCGAAAATTCATACATTAGGGAAATTTCTTGCAAAAAAACCTAGAAATCCTTCTATAAATATCTAAAATTCCAGATTGCCGCATCTCTGAACGTTAACCAAGACCGTGTGCACACTCATCTCTCAGTCCGTCAGCCAGAAGTGAAATACGATGAAAAAGTTGTATCAGTTGGCCGAGCCCATCTTCCACGAAAAATGTCAATGATCAAGACGGGACGACATCGACTCGGTCACACCCGTGACGTCGTTCAACTGATGGAACGGATCGTCGTCTGTGTCTCTCATAACGAACCGCTCCTTCTCGTCGGAGAAACTGGAGTCGGAAAGACGTCTGTTGTCCAGGCGGTCGCTGACCTGATCGGAGTCACGTTGGACGTGGTGAATGTGAGCCCGACGTCTGATTCGGATGAGCTCATTCAAGGATACAAGCCAACTACGATCGGCAGGCTGATGGAGCCATTCACCAAGTTCTACATGGAAGTTTTCACCAAAAACTTTGACTCAAAAAACAATCAAAAATTCATTGACAATTTGGAAAAGTGTCTTTCCTCGGGAAGATTCAAGGATTATCTGAGCCTCGTTGAAGCAACAGCCAGCAAAGCTCTTCAAAGAAAAGGACAAAAGGATGAACGATGGGCTGAACTACTCGTGAGATCTCGTCAGATCAGAGATGGATTGGAAAAGGGAGCTGCACCGTTTGCTCTTCAAAAGGGAGCAGTGCTGGAAGCTGCTGAAAAAGGACATTGGCTTCTTGTAGATGAGATCAACTTGGCACCTCCAGAGTGTCTAGATGCAATTGTTCATGCTTTATCGGCTCCTGGAACTCATCCGAACTTCCGACTCTTTGCGTGTATGAATCCAGCGACGGATGCTGGAAAACGACGACTTCCACCAGGAGTTCGTACCAGATTCACAGAGTTTTTCGTCTCTGAAACTGCGGATCCACATCAACTTTCGCTAATTGTTTCTGCATATCTTCCAACCGTATCTCAGCAATTTGTTGAGAATCTTGTCAAATTCTACCTCTCTGCAAAGCAGCTCTATCCATCCAGTTACTCACTTCGTACACTCTGCCGAGCACTACTTTTCACCGCTGACAACATGTTCGGAAGTGTAGATCAATCGATTTACGAGGCTGTTTCAATGGCTTTCCTGACGAATTTAGAGAGTGAGGAGAAGAAGGTGATGACGGTGAAGATTCAGGCAGCGTTTCGATTCAAAGTCGGAGTTATGCCAGTTCCCAAGCATCCGGAGAATTATGTGAAGATTGGTGGATACTACGTGGAAAAGGGCACCCAACTGACGGAAAGCGATCCGAAATACGTCATCACTAAAACAGTCAAAGGAAATTTATCTGAAATCGCGAGAATTGTGTGTAGTGGCCGGTTTCCGATCCTTCTCGAAGGTGAGACCTCTGCCGGAAAAACGTCGATTGTGTGTCACCTGTCAAAGGCTACTGGAAACCGGATTGTTCGGATTAATAATCACGAACACACGGATGTTCAGGAGTATATGGGATCCTATGTTGCTGACGCTGGAGGACGACTGGTATTCCGTGAGGGAGCCCTGGTACAGGCGGTTCGAGATGGTTCTTGGGTGATTTTGGATGAGCTCAATCTGGCGCCGACTGATGTCATTGAGGCGTTGAATAGGGTAAGGAGAGGCGATTCGGAAAAAAGTTTAAAAAATAAATCAGAGTTGCTTCGGAAAATTTCAAAATTTTCAAAGAAAAAAAACTAAAAATCACTCTAAAAATTTCAAAATTTTGAAAGAAAATGGCTAAGCTACGCTATTTTATTTTCCAAACAGCGATTCACAAAACACAGTTTTTTGGTTCGAAAAAAGTTATTTTAACCGAGAAAAAACCTTTTAAAAAAATTTTTGACAAAAAACTAAACCAAAAATTTTATTTTTGTGAAAAAAAAACGAAGTAAATTCCATTTTTGCCAAAAAAGTAAGCTATGTTCAGTGAAAAAAAAACAGAAAATTGCCTTTTCTGCTGGAAAATTTTTTTAAAAATCCATTTTTTCCAGCAAAATTCGTTTTAGAAATCAATTTTTGGTCCGAAACTCCCAAGTTTTTGGACGGGAAAATTCATTTACGCAAAGAATGTCCTTCTTCCCGAGAAAAAAAACCATTTTCATATAGAAAAAGTATTGAAAAAGTCATTTAAATTTTAAAAATCCCTTTTAAAAACCTCAAAAATCGATTTTCGCCGAGAAAGAAATTTAAAAAATCATTTTTGCAACAAAAAACCAAAAAAAAAACTATTTTTGCCGGAAAAAACTTTGAATATAAATTTTTGCCGAAAAGAGGAATAAGCCATAAATCGTATTTACCAACAAAAAACATGTTTTTACACATTAATTTTTATTCTCATTTTCAGCTTCTCGACGACAATCGTGAGCTTTTCGTTCCGGAAATCAACGAAACAATCAAAGCACATCCTCGATTCCGACTATTCGCCACTCAAAATCCAGCCGGCTCTTACGCGGGAAGAAAGCGGCTCTCAAGAGCTCTAATGTCTCGATTCATCGTCCTCCGCTTCCATCATTTGCCAATTGAAGAGCTCTCCGAGATGGTTTGTGCCAGATGTGGAGTCCCACCGAACGCGTCGCTGAAAATGATTGAAGTGCTCAATGAGCTCCGGAATCGCAGAAGCTTGTCAGGACTCTTCTCGGCTCGAGATGGCCTGATGACTCTGAGAGATGTATTCCGATGGGCAAAACGTATGACGACAGATGAAACTACAGATGATTGGCTTCAAATCCTTGTAAATCATGGATATTTCTTGCTCGCAGGAAGATGTAGAAATGAGAAGGATGACGTCACAGTTGTAGAGACACTTGAGAAAGTTATCAAACGGAAAATTGACAAGGAAGCTCTATTCTCACTGGATTCTCCCTATATGCCACGAGATGTTATCACTGAAAAGGTTGTGCTGACACTTGGAATGCGAAGAATGCTGGTGCTCACGGAGCAAGCTTGGCTCCGTAACGAGGCTGTACTGATGGTTGGAGAGACTGGAGGTGGTAAAACGACACTGTCGGAAGTTGTTGGAAGAGGAAAACTTCGGAGTATCAATTGTCATGAGAGAACTGAAACTGCTGATCTTCTGGGAAGACTGAGGCCTAAGCAGGATGGAGGATTCGAGTGGTCTGATGGAGTTGTGATTAGTGCGATGAGAGATGGTGTTCCACTACTGGTTGATGAGATTTCTCTTGCTGAAGATTCAGTGTTGGAACGACTCAATCCACTGTTCGAAGAAGATCGAGCACTTCTCCTTTCCGATGCTGGAACTGACACTGAAGTTGTCGAGTCGAAACCCGGATTCCAAATGATTGCGACAATGAATCCAGGTGGAGACTATGGAAAGAAGGAACTATCGAAAGCGCTGAGAAACAGATTCACGGAAGTTTGGACGTCAAGTGACTATACAACATCGGAACTTGTCACTATTTTCGATCAGAGGCTCGCGAGAGTCGATGCGACGAGGGAAGAGGCAAGGATTACGCCGACAAGGACAGCCACCACGATTGTCTCGTGGATTGCCGTGTTTTTTGGGAAATATTCACATGTTTTTAGGTATTTTGTTTTGGGGAAAAAATAAATTTAAACAGATTGCAAATTTTTTCGGAAATTTTTTTCGGAAATTTTTTGAAATTTTTCAAAAATTTCAGAAAATTTCAAAAAATTTCCGAAAAAATTTCCGATAAAAATTTCCGAAAAAATTTCAAAAAAAGAACCATTAAAAATTATAATTTTACAAAAAAATTTGCAGTGTCCCATTTAAAAGTAACGTTTTTATTTCAAAAAAGCTGTAATCCTCGATCGAATAAACCAGTAATTGTGCATTTAAAAAACTTTTTTTCAAAAATTCCTCTAATTCCTCAGAGGGGGAGTAGAGTTTGTGGGTATTTTGCTTAAATTGACTAAAACTAGTCCAAAACCACCGAATTTCATAATGAGACTTCACAAAAAATTTCCAAACATTTTTTATGGCCGGTCAAAATTTCGAAAAAAGAGCCAAATTGCAAAAATCCGAAATTTCGCACATTTTTCTTTGTCATAGCCGCTGGATTTTAGTTTTTCTGAAATTATCACCCTTTAATCCTTATTTTGATAATTTATCTCACGGAAGTTCGTTGATTGAGACACATTTTTAGCTGATAGACATCCAAAAATGATTAAAATTGGATGTCTATCGGCCTAAAAGTTGCCTCAATCAACGAATTTCCGCGAGATAAATTATCAAAATAAGGATTAAAGGGTGATAATTTCAGAAAAACTAAAATCCAGCGGCTGTGACAAAGAAAAATGTGCGAAATTTCGGATTTTTGCAATTTGGCTCTTTTTTCGAAATTTTGACCGGCTATATGAAATTTTTGGAAATTTTTTGTGAAGTCTCATTATGAAATTCGGTGGTTTTGGACCAGTTTTAGTCTATTTAAGCAAAATATCCACAAACTCTACTCCCCCAAGCTGTCACTTTTCAAAAATTTGCCGAATTTTTGCTGTAAAACAATCGAATTTTAAAAATATAATTTTCAGACATGCTCCTTCTGTCCGTGACGTTGTTGCGTGTGCCGAACTCTACGCCTCCGCGATGCAAGCTCAAATTGAGAACACGACTGCTATCAAAGATGCTCTTTGTGCAGTATTTCTCGACTCGTTGGCTGGATTGACAACTCGTCTTCACATTGATCCGGTTGAAGTGTTTGATGATGCTCTCACTATGGTAGGCTTTCACATCTTCATCGTATTTATAATATTTTTCGAATTTTCAGCTTCACTCGGAACTTGTGAAAACACAACTACTCGGACAGCTTTCGGATGTGCAAAAGTTTATTGGAGAAGCCAAAAAGGATGCTCTCATTGAACATGCCTCACAGCACCTGAACGTTGGACATCTCCGTGTTCCATTCGGACCAGTGACCCCCAAAATTCCAAAAGCATTCTCCCTAAAAGCGCCAACTTGTGCTGAAAACTTCTACCGAATCGCCAGAGGACTTCTGATCAGCAAACCGATTCTTCTCGAAGGAGCTCCAGGTTGTGGAAAATCGTCGACAGTGATGGCGCTGGCTCAGCTCACCGGAAATCCGATTACCCGGCTCAATCTCAGTGATCAAACTGATCTTTCGGATCTTTTTGGAAGTGATGTTCCTGTGTTAACTGAAGATGGAACTATGACGTTCCGTTGGGAAGATGGTCCAGTGCTCAAGGCGATTAAGAAGGGAGAATGGATTCTGTTGGATGAGATGAATCTGGCTTCACAATCGGTTCTCGAAGGTCTCAACGCGTGTTTCGATCATAGAAGAGTTCTGTACATTGCCGAGTTGAACAGGGAATTCGAGATTCCAGCGACATCCAACTGCAGATTCTTCGCTTGCCAGAATCCTCGGGTTCAGGGAGGCAATCGACGTGCTCTTCCAAAATCATTTATCAATAGATTCACAAACATTTATACAAATGATTTGACGAAGAATGACATTGAAATTGTGCTCAACGGAGTTGATGAGAAGAGCCTTCTGCGAACGGAGCAGCGAAGTGCGATGGTGGCGATCAGTGAGCAGCTGGAGCAGATATCCGGAAGCTTTAGTGGAGGCCCTCATTCGTTCAATTTACGAGATCTTCTGAGATGGTATGACTTGCTGGCGGCTGGAAGAACACTTGGTGAAGCATTCGAGCTGGTTTATATGACACGGACCCGTCGGGAGGAGGATCGGGAGCTGATGAGATCGATTTTTGAGAAGATGATGGAGGAGAAGCTTGTGACGAAGGCATTGAATCTCACCGTAGACGAGAAGGAGATGAGAATCGGAAAATGCTCGCTGAAACGGAAAACCCAGCAACTTGGAGTGCAGAGCCCTCGAAAAAGCCTAGAAAACCGACTTTTCGCCTCACAAACCATTCTGATGCACCAAATCGCCACTTGCGTTGAGCTTAACTGGCTCGCGTTGCTCGTTGGACCTAGAAATTGTGGAAAGCGTTCTGTAATCGAGAATGTCGCGAACCTATGTGGAAAACGTCTCCGAACTATTGCTCTGAACGCTGACACGGATGCTCAAGAGCTCATTGGAAGTTATGAGCAAGTTGTCGATGAAGATTGTCTTCCGATTGCCAAGAAGCAGATTGTCAAGATTTTGGAGCACAAAGAAGCACCGGAAGCTTTCATTGAAAAAGTGAAAAATGCGGGAGATCTTAACAAACTTGAAGCCACAGTTGAACTGATTCTTTCTGAAATTGGAAACATTGAAGAGATTCAAGATGTTCTCAACATTGCAAATCAGAGCTCGATGCGATTCGAATGGACTGATTCTGTATTCGTTGATGCTTATCTTCACGGTGATTGGCTTCTCATTGAAGATGTCAACTTGTGCAGTGCCGCCGTCCTAGATCGTCTGAATTCGTGTCTTGAAAGTGGTGGAAAGCTTGTCGTAGCTGAACGTCAGAACTCTTACGAACCACTGGAACCTCATCCGGATTTCCGAGTTTTCTTGTCGATGGATGCCCGAGTTGGAGAGATCTCAAGAGCAATGAGAAACCGAAGTGTGGAGATTTATATCGAGGATGGTTGGAATCTATGGCCGGATGATGTGCGAACTGTGGTTGGATCGAAGATGAGCTCTGAATTGAGCAGGATTGTTGCTCGAGACTTGACAGTGGAGCAGCAACTTCACCTGGCGGCACTTTTACAAGAGAATGGAGAGCATTTTTCGATGGATCTTGCTTTAAAGCTTGTTGGAGCTGCTCAGAAAGATTGGAAAGATCAGGAAATTGAAGAAAATGAGGAAATTGAAGAAGAGATTCTCGTTGAAAAATTTGCGATTGCACCTAAAATCCTGGAAATTTGCAATCTTAGTGGAGAATATGAAAAGTTTTGGATTTCGACGTGGCAACGAGCTGCGGCTAACACGAAAACTGCAAATGTTGAGGCAATTCTCATGACATTCCTCTCCTCGAGCCCTTGGATTCTTCAGAATCTTTTGGAGAATTTGAAGGGATTTTTTGGAGCCGCTGCTGTTGGTAAGGGAGTTTTTGGATGCATAATTATTTATGAAAATTGAAAAAAAATGCACAAAACCAATATTTTGAAAAAAATGCCTATTTTCAGAAAATGATTAGAAAAAATCAAAATATCTTCTTTTTTTTAAGTTTTAATAAAAAATCAGGTTTTTAAACAATTTACAGAAAAAAATTTTATTCATAAGGTGTGAAAGATTCAATTAAAAAAATGTTAATCTTCAAAAAAAAAGGGGGAAATACCAAAATTAAAGTTTTCGTAATTTTTTATTTGAAAAAAAAATTAATTTTCTCGGAAACAATAGTAAAAATCGAGTTTTCTTTTTAAAAAAAATTTTGAAAAAATGTGGTTTTCTTTGATTTGTTGAAGCTTGTGAACAAAAAATTCAAAAATTTTATTTCAAACTGCATACAAATACAGTCATTTAATTTTTAAAAAAATGATTTTCATCTAAAACCTTTCAAAAAATGCAATTTTTCTCATTTTTCAGAAATTTTACATTTCAAAATGAAATTTTCTTTTGAAATAATTACTAAAAACCCCCTTTTTTTCTCGAAAATATCTCAAAATTCTTATATTTCAGACCCTTAATATAATCTTCAAAAAATAGGGAAAAAACAGCAAAATTCATGAGAAAATTTCAATAAATTGTATAAAAATGATATATTTTCGAACAGAAAAGCCCATTTTTCAAGTGAGAATACTGAAAATTTAGGTGAAATTAAAAAAAAAAAGTTGTTTTCTTTGATTTCTTGAAGCGTGTAAAGAGAGAATTCAAAAATTTTATTTTAAAATAAAATACAGTAGTCTTAAATTTTACAGGAAAAAAATGATAACAATTTTTTTAGAAGAACATATGTTTTTCATCGAAACCCTCTGAGAATTGGTTTTCAGAAAAAAATTAATATATTTCAAAATTCAATTTTCCCCATTTTCCAGAAATTTTTCAAAAAATTTTACCTTTCACAATGGAATTTCCTGAAAAATGCCTAAATTGAACTAGAAACCCCCATTTTTTCTCGGATAATATCACAAGATTCTCCTATTTCAGACTCTATGATCAAGAGAATTCCTGCAAATCTTCTGAAAAGTAACAAACGTCATCTGATTGATTCGTCGTTCTCCTCAGCATCTCGAACAGACGTGGATTCAAAGTTCAGCCGAGCTGTGCTCTTTGAATGGATTCTTCAAATGATATCAAAAATTCCAGCTGATCATGGATCTGCTGAACATCTAAGCAGTACAATGACCAAATGTTAGTATAAATTATTATGGAAACGCAGAATAATGTCTATTTTGAAGTGAAAACGCGCTCCGCCCTTTAACATTAGGTCTCGTTAGGTATTTTTCGGCGGGCGGCAAAACCGTAAATTTGAACGTTTTCAAGCATTTGTCGTTTTTTTTTAAATATGATTTTACGTCAAAATTTATAGAGTTGGAGTAAAAATCATTTAAAAATAACGGACAGCATAACAAAAATGCTTGAAAATTTACGGTTTTGCCGCCGCCAATTCCTAACGAGACCCATTGATTAGGGACGGAGCATTTTTAGTTGGCCGTGGAGCGCGCTGTCACTTTTTTTCAGAAAAAAAATCGAAAAACGGCTAAAATTTAATTTTTTAAAGGTGGTGTAGTTTAATTTTTTTATTGCCTTATTAGACTCAAAATTGTCTGAAAACGCCAAATTTCATAATGAAACTTCTTGAAAACTTGTCAGAAAAAAGTTATGACGGCTCAAAAAATGGCCTCAAACTAGTTAACATCAGAAACTTGACCGACTTGTCAATGTCGCAGCGGCTGGAAACAATTTTTTTGAAATCACTGTCATATTTTGAGTATACAAGTTGCCTACCTTGCGTTTTAAACTTGATCAAGGTATTTAAAAATCGATGGGCGGCGAGTTTTGGCTCAAAAAAATTAAAAATCTTGCCGTCCATCGATTTTTAAATATGTACCTTCATTATGAAATTCGGTGTTTTCAGACAATTTTGAGTCTAATAAGGTAATAAAAAAAATACGACTATACCACCTCCAATTCCAATTAAACTCCAATTTTTGATGAAAAAACATAAGAAAACATTTTTTTTCTAAAAATTTTCTCGAAATATGGGAAAATCGACAAAAAAAAAGATGAAAAAATCGTTTTTTTGTGAAAATCTTTTTTTTTTCAAATGAATCGATGCATTTTTTCAGACGAAATTGCCACCTGTGACGTCACTTTCAACAATCTTCCACAAATCGCCACACTGGTTCGATCAATTATTGAAACTTTCAAAACGAGCCCATCAATTTCCACAAATGCATATCGTGAAGTGTGCATTTCAATCTCCTACCTCCTACTGGTAGCTGCTTCACGTCGAAAATTGACGACAAGAACCGGATGTGCTGCAATTTATTTGGCATGGAACGATCTGAAGAACGAAGCCGCCAAGACTTCAGGAATCAATTGGTACGGACATTCGGACTGAATTCGGAGAAAAAAATTCGAAAAAAACTAGATTTTGTCGTCAAAAACTGAAAAAAAATGCTAAAATTTTCATTTTTTAAAAGATTTTTAAAGCGAAAAACTAGAATTTTTGATTTTTCGAGAACGAAAAAACATTTCTCTATTTTTCAAAAAAAAAAACATCATTTCTCTCCTAAAAATCGATTTATTTCAGATAAAATATATAGTTTTCTCGTCTCTTTTTGAAAAATCTGAAAATTCAATATTTTCATACGTCTAGATTTTTTAAAAGAAAATTCTTAATTTTTGTTTTTCAACAAAAAACATATTTTTTTCGGTATGATCAAACTGATTTTTGACGAAAAAACATTGAAATTCGTTAATTTCGGCTCAAAAAAAAAAACGTTTTTCAGTTTGAAATCGGTGAAATAGCAAAAACAGGAAAAATTATCCAAAATCTCCAACTTTCAGCTTAAAATAACGATTTTTTGTTCAAAATTCGCAAAATTATCTGAAATTCACCTCAAAAACTTGGTTTTTCTGTTCAAAATCGATCGGTTAAATAGAAAAAAAACTCTAAATTATGCTGAATTTCAGCTCACAAATTTTTTTTATTCGTAAAGTTATTTAAAATCCCTAAATTTCAGCACAAAAAGTACGTTTTTCGTTTTAAAATCTGTAGAAAAAAAAACAGGCAAAATTATCCAAAATCTCTAAATTTTCGCTCTATAAAAATTGTTTTTTTTTTGTTAAAATTTCGCAAAATTATCTAAAAATCCTAAATTTCAGCTCAAAAACCCTCCTGACCGCCAGCGGAAAGATCAACGAAGGATGGACTTCTGAGTCTTATGAGACATTTGTAAATGAGTATATCCATCGATGGAGGAAATTTGGAATGTGCTCACCATTCTGTAATGAAGACGAAACTCGTGTATTCTTGGAGCACATCGAGAAGCTTCTCGGAGAGGATACAGAAGAGTCCGCTGACGTGGAAATGATGGATGTTGATTCAGATGATGAAGCTGAAGCAAAGAAGCCTCTTGCGATCTCTCCGATTGAAGTATCGAGGAATGTGGTGGACAGTGTTGAGGCGTTATTTGAATTCTTGTCCAGTGGAGTCGTTGATCAGGAGAATGAGGTGTTCAAGAAGAGTAATGTGTTCTCTGGAGTGTCATGGAAGGATTCGGCGAATGCTCGATGGATCCGTACAGCTGCGGTGCTGTGTGCCAGTGTTGCAGTCTGCAAGCTTAGTGAGGAGGAGATGGAAGAGCAGAACATCCTGGTCTCCGATCTTCTATCGATCGGCGGTGGAGCTCATTGTCTGGCGACTCGGCTGTTCTTCTCCGCGCTTCACTTTAATCCAACAATGTCGAATTTGAGCATTGCTCACCTGCAAAAGTTTCCGATCAAGGAGCTTGGAACTAAGCTTTGGAGGCTTTCAGTCAACTCTTCGTTGATTCGTGATCAGTTGAAGCAGGCTCTGGAGCATTTGGGAGTTGGAATCGAGGGATGGGCTGGTGGAGCAGGTGGATCCAATGGAATGGAACGTGGAATTGAGATGATGGAGTCTGCGTTGCCACCGAGAGAAACTCTGGATCCTGTGATCTTTGAAGAGGAACGGATGCTCTTCGTGAAAGCCAAGAGAAGAATCGTTGAACGTCAACTGAAATATCTCGCGGAATGGAGAAATCTCATTGGCAGACAATCCCCAGATTGTGATTACTCGTCATCTCAAGTCATTATTCAAGGATTGAATGATCTTCGTCAAGAGCTCGCCGAGCTGGAATCGGAGGAAGGAGATCAGCAGCCAGTGGTCTATCGACAATCGGCAACCCAGTACAATCAACTGTGCTCGGAGCTTCGATCGTTCTTGGAGCTCGCGAAATCGTCGATTTCTGATGCTCAGAGTAGCCAGGAAGAGTCCAATGAGAAGATGATGACGATTCGATTGGCGAGGATCAAGTCGTTTGCGATGAGCGCTGAGAATTTCAGAATTGTAAGGAAAACATTACAAAATTAGCCAGAAATTTCGGGGTTTTGTGCCGAAATGGTGTGGTTTTTAATCAAAAAAACGACGATTTTGATGCGATTTCTGTCTTTTTTCAGCGAAAATTCGGTTTTGTGAACTGATTTTTCACTTTTTTGAGCAAAAAGAATGGCAATTTTATGAGTTTCTCTGATTTTTTTTTTGATCAATTCTACCATAATCAGCTCGAAATTTCAGAAAACTGTTCAAAAAGTTAAGAAAATCTAGGGATTTTCGCACAGAAAATTAGCTTTTTTTCTGTGAAAACTGGCAAAATTTTGCACAGAAAATCAGATTTATTGCTGAAACTGCAAAATTTTGCTCGGAAAATCTGATTTTTTCGGTTAAAACTCGACATTTTCACCCAAAAAAACTTAGATTTTTCTGAGAAAACTGCAGATATTTGGAAAAAAAATAAATTTTTTCTGATAAAAATGGACCACCGAAAATCCTTTTTTTTTCCTGTGGAAACTGGGTTTTTTTTTTTGAAAAAAAATTCTAAAACCTGTAAAATTTACCCCAGAATAAATTATTATAAATTTTTATTATAATAAATAATTAAATAGAAAAATTATTATAATAAATTATTTGAAAAAACCAATTTCCAGAGTATACTCCGAAAATTCGTGTCCTTCGTCGACGTCTCAATGCCATTCATCGCCGGTCTCCTACTCGTCGAAATTGCTTTCAACGAGATTGCTCTGAAATGGAAACAAGAAGCCAAACGGCAACATGCAACAGCTTCATCAGCCTTCCCACGATTTCTGCAGACAGTTTCAAGCTCATCTGGACTAATTTCCAATGAAGTCACCAATTGGGCAATTCGAGACGGTTCTCCAATGCCACTTCAGTTGAAATCTGCAGTTGTGAGGCGTCGGCTCGCGGAGCTCGATGAAAAATCATCAATTATCGAGATTCAATGGACACGAGCACAATGGAAAAAGTGGTACGAGAAGAATATCGCGAAAGCTGAGCAAAAAGATTTTGTGTATCGAACAAAGACGGAAGAGGAGAAGGATGAGATGGATTTGGAGGAATTTTTTGCGAATCATGAACAAGATCATCAGGTTCAGAAAAAAAATCGGAAAAAATGTTCAAAAAATCCGTCAAATTATGTTTATATTTTCGAAAAAGAAAAAAGACCAATATTTTGCTGAAAAACGTCAAAAATCTCCCGAAAAATCGGACTATAATAACAATTTTCGAAAAACTTTGTGAAATTTCAGAAAAGTTGCCCAAAATCGGCAAAAATTGAAGAAAAATTACCGAAATTATTTTTGAAAATTGGATTTTCGGCAAAAAAATTGGCTTCAAATCTTTGAAATTCACTCAAAAACGGCATATTTTATGGAAAAATGCAGAAAAATGAGCAATTTTCGCTGAAAAACGTCAAAAAAATGTCCCATAAAGTCGGATTATGGTAACAATTTTCAGAAAAAATTGCTGTTACAGAAGAAATTCTTGAAATTTTTTTTTCTGAAAGTTTTTTTTTTTTACGAAAAAAAAAATTTCAGCAAAAATTGGCCATTTTCTGCATTTTTCGATAAAATACGCCGTTTTTGAGTGAATTTCAATGATTTGAAACCAATTTTTCGCCAAAAATCTGATTTTCAAAAATAATTTCGCTAATTTTCTTAAATTTTTTGGCAAAAATCTAATTTTCTAGGCTAACATTTTAATGAAAATCAAAAAACCGACATTTTTGATTCAGGTTCTGCCGGATTGTGATGTCTCGATGTTGTTGGAGTCAGTGGAACGTAAGCGATCATCGTTAGTTGACGAGAAAAGCCGAAAAAAGTCGGACGAGCGGTACGAAATGGCGATGGTTTGGATGAGATATGTGATGAGTGAGGTTGGAGCAATTCCGATTGATGATGCCACGTGGAGCCAGTGTATTGGTGAGAAATTGCACATTTTGAGCACAAAATGGACAAAAATTCGGTCGAAAATGGTCAATTTTAGCTGAAAAACGTGCTAAATAGTCCAAAAGCCGAGAGAAAAATCGCCAAGTTTTGCTGAAAAAACGTCAAAAAACCTTTGAAGAAACGGAATTTCTGGCGAAAAATTGATTAGAAATTCGGAAAATTTACGAAAAAGTACAAAATTCAAGAAAAAGGACTAGATTTCGCTGAAAAATGTCAAAAATCTTTTGAAAAAGTGACTAAAACTCCTAAAATTTACTCTAAAACGGCAAAGTATATCGAAAAATTCCAAAAAAATATTAAGCCGTATACGGAAAACTGATGAAAAATCTCGGAAATTGCAAAAAAAAAATTAAGAAAAGTTGTCCAAAATCGGCAAAATTGAGGAAAAAACAACCGAAATTATTTTTTAAAAATTGGATTTTCTCGGCGAAAATTTGCCTTGAAACCTATAAAATTCACTCAAAAATGGCGCAGCTTATCGAAAAATGCAGAAAAATATTCCAAAATTCAGGAAAAATGACCAAATTTTGCTGAAAAACATCAAAATCTCCAGAAAAATCGGAAAAATTGTTACCATAACATTAAATTTAAAAAGTTTAATATTATGGTAACAATTTTCAAAAAAAATCAAATATTTTGTTTTTCGATTTATTAATTAAAAAATAGTATTTGTAGTCTTTTATTTTGAAAAAAACTTCAAAAATCTTTGTTTTTTTCCAAAAATCTACAATAAATTCAAATTTTTTTCCAGACGGAGATCAAAAACTATTCGAAGTACTAGCCGCCCATGAAGGATTATCTGATGATGGTGGAGATGGTGAGGACACGAAAATCATCGACGTCTACCGAAACTCTTCTCTCCGTGAATGTCGTCGTGTCGCTGTGATCCTTGAGAAGCTTTCGATTCGAACAAAAGAAGTTCTGGAACGATGGCCAGAAGTTGTTGCGTTGAAAACTATTATCGAGACGATTGACGAGTTTTTCACTGTTTCTGTGTCAACTCCACATATTAAAGTGGCCACTCAAATAGAGAATCTCATCGAAGTATGTGAGCAATGGGAAATGATGGCAGATCGTGCAAATTCGCTTCGAGACCCTCTTGGAGAACTACGAAAGTTGTTAGTTGATTGGAAAAAGATGGAAGTTAGATGCTGGTCGAGTCTCCTGATTAATTGTGAAAATGAAGCTAAACAACGTGCTCAACTCGTCGCTTTCCCGCTCTTTGAGTCACTTTTTGAAGCTTCTACGCCTGAAATGGAAGCAGCTATCATTCCGATGAGTATTGAGTGGATGCACAATGCGACGCTGGTAGACTTTTCGACTCGAGTGCTCACTGTTGAATCTCTGTCCCGATGGGCTCGAATTGCTGGAAAAAAGCCACTGGCTATACAGCTCGAGGCTGCTTCTCGCCACTTTGGAATCTTTGCTGAACGAGTTGAGCAGAAGCTTAAGGAGGCCCGTGAGCCGGCGGAGAAAAGCTTGAAGGATTATTTGAAAGTTGTCAAGTATAATGATTTGAATCTTTGGAATATTCGAGTCTCTTCGACGAAAGCGCATGCTCAATTGTACAAGATTGTTCGGAGATTTAAGGATGCGATTAATGTAGAGTTGCACGACGATTTTGGAGTTCTTCAGAAGGTTATTCATTTATTTATTTATTTAAATCAGGGGTCTGCGGCCAACGATTTTTGCCGGAATGAGAAACTTCCGGCAAATTACCGAATTTGCCGGAAAACGGGCAATTGCCGAAAATTTTCGGAAAAATTGTGTTTTTGCACTTTTTTTTGGAAATTTCAGAACTTTTCGACTACACTATCTTTAAAGGTGGAGTGCCGAAGTTTGAGACTTTGCTTTTTTAGACCAAAATTGGTCCAAAACTACCGAATTTCGTAATGAGACGTTCTGAAAATTTCTCAAAAAAAAAAGTTATGGCGGTTCAAAGTTTTGGAAAAAACGGCCTATTTTCAGCTAAAATCAAAAATTTTTCCAACTTCTCGGTGTAGACACACACGTCTGGAACCTAATTTTTAGTTATTTATCACTTTTTAATAAATATTGTGGCCTTTGATTAGGCGTTTATTCGTTGATTTAAGTACATTTATAGTCTTTGGGGCACAAATAAAAATTACATTTTGTGCCCCACTAATGTACTTAAACCAACGAATAAACGCCCAATCAAAGACCAAAATATTTATTAAAAAGTGATAAATAAATAAAAATTAGGTTCCAGACGTTGCTACACCGAGAAGTTGGAAAATTTTTTGATTTTAGCTGAAAATGGGCCTTATTTTCTCAAACTTTGAACCGCCATACGAAATTCGGTAGTTTTGGACCAATTTTGGTTTAAAAAAACAAAGTCTCAAATTTCAGCACGCCACCTTTAAAGATGATGTAGTCGAATTCTGAATTCAAAATTCTAAAATTTCCAACAAAAAAAAAAATGCAAAACCACAATTTTTCCAAAATTTTTCGGCAATTGCCGATTTGCCGGAATTTTTTATTACGAAATTCGGTAGTTTTGGACCAATTTTGGTCTAAAAAAGCAAAGTCTCTAATTTCGGCACTCCACCTTCAAGCTATGATTTATAGCAAAATTTCTTCTAAATACTTAATTTTCAGGTTGATGAGTGGAAACGGAAGGTTCTCCAGCAAAGAAATGTGAGAGAATTGCACTTAGATGGAGAAGATCTAGAAAAGAGGATCAAGCAAGTTAAGAGGTTCTCCACTGAGATTACCGAGAAAGTATCAATTCTGTGCGATACGTCAGCCATCGAAGAGCTCTTTGAGCAAACGAAGGCAGCCGATGAAGCCATCCGTACGATGATCAACTATATCGGAGAAGATTCGGAAAAGGAGAAGCAACAGGGATACGCCAGGAATTCACGACAACGACAACTAGCAATGATGATTAAAGAGTCACAGGCGATTGGTTTGAATGCCCGGAAAGCTGTACTTTTAGCTCAGGAAGATATCAATCGAAGATCAATTGTGGGTATCGTGTCGAAAGAAGAATGTGAGAAAGAGATGAGAATTTGTGCTTCTGGAAGAAATATTGTGATTCAAAAAGCGAATAAGATTGATCAACAAGTCGGTGTATCGACGAGAAAGCATTTGAGTGGAATGATTGGTAATTATATTGGATTTTTAAACGGAAATATATAAAAATTGGAATCTCAAAAAAAATACGGAATTTATTGATTTATTAAGAGAAATTTAACGAATTTTTCTACAAAAAAAAAAAGAAATCATCGAAAATTTATCGAAAAATTTCTATTTTCTACGGTTTTCTAATAATGTTTTCATTTAAAAAATTTTTTAGGAAAATCTAAAATTTTCGATTTTTCGGATTTTTTCATAAGATTTCATTTACAAAAATTAATTTTTTAAATCAAAAAATTAAGACAATTTTCTGCAAAAAAAATGAAATAGTAGAGCCCGAAAATTACTTTTGAAGTGAAAAAAAGAGACATTTTTTAAAAAAATCGAAAACCAGGAATTTTTAGAAATTTTAGATTTAAATTAAACTGATAAGGATTTTGGATTAACCGATAAAAGGTCGAAAATTTTGAATTTTAAATATTTTTCCGTCCTTCCTCTGATTTTTTTAAAAATCTCAAAAAATTTCGGATAAACTCAGAATTAATTGATTTATTGAGAAAAATTTGTAAAAATTGTTCTTAAAAAAATAGAGAAATCATCGAAAATTGTTGACAATTGATCGAAAAATTTGTATAAAAATTTCTAAAATTTACGGGTTTCTAGAATATATCGAAAAAATATTAAATTAAAATTATAAGGATTTTAGAAAAACCGAAAAAAGTCGAAAATTTTCAATTTTAAATGTTTTTCAGTATTTCCTCTGGTTTTTTCGAGATAAAAAATGTATTCTGATTTTCCTAATTTCTCTGAAAACACTGAAAATTTGACAAAATCAAAAATTTTCATTTTTTAGGTTTTTAAAAACATTTTTTCCAAAGCCCAATTTTCAGAGTACGGAATGGTTTACATGATCACTCTTCAAGAAAACATTGGAAAATGGAAGTCACAAGTCGCAGAGATCCGTGTGCATTCTGAAGAGCTCCGAATTATCAGTGAGAATCAGAGAAGCGACTGGATTATTGATCATGAAATTGTGAAAGGACGAGTTGAAAAGATCGGAGGCCTGATTTCCACTGTTCAAGTGCTCATCGGAGCCATCAAGAGACGACTCGTCGCGATTCCAGCGAATGCAGATGGTTTGTGGACTAAATCAGAGCTTTAGAGTATAAATTTTTGAAATTTTCAGAATTCATCCGAACCAAAGAGCACCTACACCCACTCTCGAAGCTCTCGCAAACCGACGAGACTGCTCAGAAGCTTACAAAATGGGCTGAAAAGCTGTCGACACTGATTGGAAATATGAAACGAAGCAATGATCAGCTCTCGACGACGTTCAGCGTTGTAGACTACAATTCCTACACCACATGGATTTCTCAGATCAATGGAGATTCTCAAGAGCTTCTTACGGATCTTCAACTGTTCTCTGGATTCTTTGAAACTGAGAAAATTCAAATTGTGAAGCTTCTCGACGAAATTCCGAGATGGGCGAAGAAGATTGATACTTTTGAAGCTGCTGAAGAATCGGAAACCGATGTTACAGAACTGCTCCTGCTTGTTCAAAGGATCTATAAGAAGCTGGATGGAGTTAAGAAGGGTGAAGAGGACAAGGCTCTTGATCAGATTCAGGTTCTTGTGGATGTTCTGAAGCAGTGTGATATTCAAGCAGTTGTGAAAAGTCTGAAATCGATTGTTGAGGAGCATTGCAGCGGAGAAAAGCGTCGGAAGAACTTGGAAGGGCTCGCCGAGCTCGCCGGAATCACTGCGGATATTGTAGAGCAAAGTGTGATTCAGCTGACTAATTGCCTGGGATTCTTCTCCGTGTTCTACCATGCGATGCTCTCGATGACTATGCAACTCTATGAGAAAGGATATGTGAACACGATTCCTAAAGCGGAGAAGCAAGAATCTGGAGAAGGACAAACTGATGATAGTGGAGAAGGAGGTGGAATTGGAGAAGGTGGAACTGCCAAGGATGCTAAGGATGTCACTGAAGAGATGGAGGAGACTGGACAGATTGAAGGTCTTGAGGATGAGCAACCGGTGGATTCGGAGGAGCATGAGGCTAAGAATGATAACGAGAAGCCGATTGATATGGAGGATGACTTTGCTGAAGATCTGCAGGATATCGATAAGAACGAGAAGGGGGATCAGAATGATGGTGAGGACGAGTCTGATGAAGAGCCAGATGTTGAAGATCAAATGGGAGATGTTGAGGAGGAGGATGAGAAGCAGCTGGATCCGAAGATGTGGGATGAGGAGGAAAAAGAGGAGCAGGATCAGCAGAAGAATATGGATCAGGAGCAGGAAGCGGCGGAAGATCAGACTGATGAGATGGTTGCCAAGGAGGATGATGCTCAGGCTCCCAAGGAAGATCCGAAGGAAGATGGAAAGGAGGATGATCAGGTGGAAGAGGATGATGATCAGGAAAATGTGGATGAACGGGATCGCGAGAATGATGAGCGGCCTGAGGATCAGATGGATACCTCCGACCCTTCCAAGGACGATGAGATCCCTGAGAAAGGAGAAATCGATGAGGCAGAGGATGAGGATGATGGTGATGAGACGGATAAGGAGGATGAGGAGGCTATTGAAGGAGATGGAGAAGAAGATCAGAATGAAGATCAGAACGATCAGGAGCTCGAAGATCCCACCCAGACGAATGAGGAGAATGAGGATAGTGAAGAGCAAAAGAAGGAGGATGAAGCTCTGGAACAAGGCACGGGTGGTGAGAAGAATGATCAGGATGATAATAAGGATGTCGCTGATGGTGGCCTGGCTGAGGAGGAGGAGAAGGAAGATCAAGAGGATCAGGATGAGAAGGGAGAAGGAAAGAGCAAGTCGGATCCGAATGGAGATGGAAGTAAGGGAGAAGCTCCGAAAGAGAAGGCTGAAAAGGAGGAAGAGGATGAGGAAAAGGAGAAGGATGACGAAGAGAAAGTGGAGAGGAAACGAGAGCTCGCAACAGATGATGCTCCGATGGAAGAGGCTGAAATGGGAGATGGAGAGGAGAATGAGACGGGACAGCAGATGGAGAATGCAGAGATTTCCGATCGACAGATGGTTGGAAAGGGAACGATTGAAGAGGCTCGGCAGACGAAGCGGGAGGAGAAGCGAGAGGAGGAGAAGAGGAAGCGAAGAGAGCTCAAGGATGCTCTGGAAGGAACTGCTGGGGAGGATGATGGTGGAGAGGTGGAGGATGAGAATGCTGAGGAGATCAAGGAGGCGCATATTCATATGGCTGCGCATGATATGTTCCATGTGGTGAGGAAAAATGTCTTAAAATTGAAATTTTAGGCTGAAAAACGAAATATTCAGATAAACTAAGAGTTTCTGAACTTTGACACTAAATTTCAATGAAAAATGTTGGAAATACATGGTGCAACGTAACCTCAAATATTTATGGAAACTTCCATGTTTTTTTTTGAGAATTTTCTTAAAAATACTCGAAATAGTTTAAAATTAAGAACTTTTTGAAGAAAAAATGCCAGATTTCGACTGAAATTAGATGATTTTGGCATTTTGAACAGGTCAATTACAAGTTTTTGGGGCAAATTTCGAGTTTTAAAGTCAATTTTTTTGGAAAATGTTCACATAATTGCCCCGATTTCTAACTAAAAAATTCTGAAATGTTGAAAATGAATGTGATTTTTTGAGTGAAAATTAGCGAAATTCCATCAAATTTGGCTGAAACTATCAATTTTGGTAAAATTTTTGGGTAAAAACGATTTTTTTAATTTTATTCGATTTATTAGTTTTTTTTTGAAATATATCGTTCGAAGAACATCTTTAAAAAATTGTATCTTTTTTGGTGTAAAAAATAAATATAAGTTTCTTTGCTAAAAAGCGGTTTTTGAATGGATCTTAAAAATTGGCAAATTTTTACATAAACTTTAAGCTTTAAAAATGTCTGAAAAATATCTGAAATTTTAAATTAGAAAATTAGATTTTAAATCAAATTTAAAATTTTTGTTAAATAAATCTTTTCTTCGAAAAATTGACGAAAAAATATAATTTTTTCAGAATTAAAAACAAATTCCAGTTGCTCAATTTTCCCACAATTTCAGATCGAGGAAACTACGAAAGACCTGGTGACAGGAATGATCGATGATCCAGAAGATCAAGATCCACGTAGCTCCCAGCAAGGACCCAGTGACCGTCCAACCAACTCGAAAGCCGACGAACAATGGGCTGCAATGTCCCGAACTGTTGGAATGCTCGCCGCTGAGCTCGCCGAGAATCTGAGATTAATCCTTGAGCCACAAAGAGCCAACAAGATGCAAGGAGACTATCGAAGTGGAAAGAGGCTTAATATGAGACGGCTTATTCCGTATATTGCTAGTGAATATCGAAAAGATCGAATTTGGATGAGAAGGACGAAGCGGGCGCAGAGAGAATATCAGGTAATTATGGATTTTTGGAAAAAAAATTTTATAGTAATTTTTCGGTTTTTTGAAAAATAAAAACCGAAAAATTACTATAAAATTTGAGTTTTTCGAATTTTTGGAAGTTTTTCTGTTTTTTCTCGAAAAAGTGCATTTTCAAAATGGAAATCTGATTTTTCGTAAATTAACCCAAAAAAATGTCTCAAAAATTTAATTTTTTGTATAAAAATTGAATTTTAAAAAAAATTCTCAAAAATATTAGGATTTCAAATTAAAAATTAAATGTTTCGTCAATTAACCGAAAAATTGTTTTTTTTTCTTCAAAAAAGTGAGTTTTGAAGTAGATTAAAATTTTTTAATAAGAATTGCATTTTTTGATTTCTGAAAAAAGTATTTTTTCGAAATAATTGGCTAAAAATTTGATTTTTTGAAAATTCTGAAAATAAAAAAAAGTGGTTTTTTTCTTCGAATTTATTGAAAAAAAATGTTTATTCAAAGTTTTGGCGCTAAAAAATCAATATTTTTATCTATTGCCCGCTGAAATATTCAAAATTAGAAAATTTCAGTCAAAAACTGTCATTTTCAGTTCTAAAAATGTGGTTTTATATTCAGAAAAATTCAGAAATAGAAAAATATGATAATTTAAGTTTTAAAAAAATACAATTCTAATTTTCTTCCAGATCCTGATCGCCGTCGACGACTCCGAATCAATGAACGAGAACGGAATCCATCAAAACACTTGTGAATCCGTATGCATTGTGGAAGATGCTCTCCGACGTTGTGATGCTGGACGTGTCTCTGTGTGCTCATTCGGAGCCGACGTCAATACAATCATTCCATTCGGAGAAGCTTCGGCGAGCAGTAGCATTGAAATGCTCAAACAAATGACATTTTCGCAGAAGAAAACTGATCTTTTATTGCTCCTGAAAACTGCCAAGCAACAGCTCGACGAGATGAGAACGGGAACTTCTGAGCAAATGCTCATTGTGATTTCAGATGGAAGAGGTGCTTTATCACAGGGTGCTGATAAGGTTCGAGCTCTTTATTCGGCTCTTCAAGGTGTCACTGTGCTCTTTATTGTGTTGGATTCGGGAAAGAAATCGATTGAAGATCATACGGTTGCATCGTTTAAGGATAATAAAGTGGTACGGTTTTGTTTTAAGTAAAAATGTCCAAAAATTTCAAAAATCGTTTAGGAAAAAAATTTTTCAGATGTTATTTTGAACGATTTAATTTTTAAAAAACTAATAAATCGAATAAAATTGAAAAATCGATTTTTTTAACCCGAAAATTTTCTAAAAATTGATTCAGATAGAATTTCGCAAATTTTCATTCAAAAAATCACATTTTCAACATTCCAGGATTTTTTTAGCTAGAAATCGGGGCAATTTAGTGAAAATTTGCCAATTTTGGTTTAAAAAATCAACATTTTCACCCAAAACTTGTAATTGGCATGTTTAAAATTTCAAAATCAGACGATTTCAGTTGAAATCTGCTATTTTTGACTGGAAATATGTTTTTTTTCAAAAATATCCCAGTTTTAGATTATTATGGGTATTTTTTAAAGAAAAATCCAATTAAAAAAATATACATTTTCCATTTTATTTGAAGTTACACTCTGAAAAAAAAATTGTTTTCGAGGTGACGTAGCACCATGCATTTTCAACATTTTCCTCCAAAATTAGTGTCAAAGTATAGAAAATTAGTTGATTTATCTGAAAATGACATTTATTCGACTGAAAATTTGAGAAATTGCTCAAAAAAGGCCAGAAAGTTGACAATTGCCGAAATTAGTCAACTTTCAAGCCATTTCTGGGCATTTTCTCGAAGGCTTCAGCTGAAATTAATGTTATTTTCAAATAAATCGAGTGATTTTTCATATTTTTAAACTAATTTCAAGTTGTAAAAATGTTGGAACAACATGGTGCAACAGACCATTTTCTAGAATTGCCGCTCATTTAAAATACCCAAAAAATGTGTGAAATTTGATCATATTTGACTACAAAAAACGTTTTTTTTAATTTTAATTTTTTAAAAACTGGTAATTTTCCATTCTCGATATTGAACAAACGCCGAGGTTACGGTAATTATAGGATTTTCAGCAAAAATTTGCTTTTAAAATTACAAAAGTTTTTTTTTCGTTATTTCAGTCTTCTATGGCCGATTATTTGTATATTTTTAGGTCTGAAATTTAAATTTCAGTAGACTTTTTTGGCATTTTGACGATTTTCGCTTCAATTTTGACCTAAAAATCGATAATTTCACATTTTTAAATAATTTTTTGCGGAAAACTGTCTGAAAATGTGAGAAATTGTGTTTAAAATAATATTTAAAAAATGAAACAAAAAATTGAAACTAGGTCAAAATATTCGAAAGGAATTTCGCAAATAAATTTCAAAACTCAATAAATTTTCCAATTTTTGAAGATTTTTCCTTTTTTTCGTGTTAAAATTCCCAAAAAAATGTGTGAAATTTGATCATATTTGACTACAAAGAACAATATTTACTTTCTTTTTTTTCTCGAAAACCCCCCGATTCTCTTGCCATTTGCCCCCATAAAACTGCTGACAATTTCCAATTTTTCCTGCAGGTACTCACGCCATACCTCGCCCTGTTCCCGTTCCCATTCTACGCTCTCGTCAAATCAGTTCAACAACTACCATCGGTGATTGCCGAATCGATTCGTCAATGGTTCGAAATGACGACGACACATCATAGTTGAGAGGCTACAAACTACAGACTGCAAACTACACACATTTAGTCATATTCTTGTTTTTTTGTTACTACTTTACTTTATACCTTTTTATCATCATTTTTGTTACTTTTTTTCGAAAACTGTTTTTCTCACTTCCCTACTCCTTTTATCGTCATTTTTTTATGAGTTGTTACTTTTTTTTTGAAATTTTCCCCCTTTTTTGTTATTTTTTGTTCATTGTTCATTGTTTTCACATTGGTTAGTCGAATTATCATTATCATTATATCTATTAAAAATTTGAAATTTTTTTGATACGGTTTTTGTTATCTTTGATGCTATCAATGGGCTGCACTTTCCATTCGATCTCTCTCACGCGATTTTTCCCGTAATTTTCACGATTATTGATTTTTTTTTGACTTTTTCTAGGGAAATCATGTCGGTTTTGGAACAACTCAAAGGAGCATCAGTCGTTGTTGCGGATACTGGAGATTTTAATGGTAAAAATTTTGAACATTAAGAAAAAGTTCGAAAATGTGGTGAATAATTGATTTTTTTTGGCAGTTTTGAAAAAAAATTAAATTATCTGAAAATTCGATTTTTCTAGGAAGACCACTGTTATAATGTAAAAAACAGTAAATTTCTCGATTTTCAGATAGAAATCTGACTTTTTGAACTTTTTAAATTAATTTTTTTAGAGAAAAAAATACATATTTTCAAGAAGTTTCCAAAAAATTCGTTAAAACATTTTAAAAATAAATACTATTAAATTTTATGGAAGTATTGTAAATTTCTGGAATGTGCCATTTAAAAATTAGAATTTTTCAAAAATTCCAAAAAAAGCTGTGAAAAACTTTTTTTGGATAATTCGATGAATTCTCTTTTTTCTAAATTTTTGTAAATACTGGTGAAAAATATTTATTTTGAAAAAAATGTGTTTGCGCCTTTCAAAAGTACAGTACCCAGACGTTCCTTCAATTTCGTTTTTTTTTTCATTTTTCAACGTTTTCTCTCAAGAATTTAGATGAAAAGCGTGAAAAATTAATTTAAAAAATCAGGAAATGGGTTACTGTAAGTCTTAAAGGCGCACACCTTTGTTTTTTTCCTCGATTTTGTGTAAAAAGTCAAAAATCGAAAAATAAAACTCGAATTTTCCAGTTGAAAAAAGTACTTTTTTCAAAAATTGTTCTCAAAAAATCGATTTTTTTCAGCGATCAAGGAATTCCAGCCAACAGATGCAACTACCAACCCATCGCTCATCCTGGCCGCCTCAAAAATGGAGCAATACGCAGCATTAATCGATCAATCAGTTGCCTACGCAAAAGAGCACGCCAGTGGACATCAAGAAGTGCTCCAAGCGGCTATGGATCGACTTTTTGTAGTTTTTGGAAAAGAAATCCTGAAAACTATTCCAGGAAGAGTTTCCACAGAAGTTGATGCTCGTCTTTCATTTGATACTCAAGCATCGATTGATCGGGCTCTTGGACTTATTGCTCAATACGAGAAGGAAGGAATCTCGAAGGATCGGATTCTTATCAAACTTGCTTCAACTTGGGAAGGAATTCGGGCTGCTAAGTACGGCATTGGAGATTTTAGGAAAACTTTTCAGTTAAAAAACTTTTTTTTAAAAATCAAACTTGATGAAATTTTACCCATTTTTGATGATTTGCTTGGTTTAAAACACTACTAGTTTCGAAAAAATCAATTAAAAAACGAATTATACAAGATGAAATTGTTAAAAATTAACACATTTTAAATTAAAAACTAGAAATGCTTCGATTTTTCTTGTAAATCACCTAAAATCTACGGACATACCTTTTCGAAACATACAAAGTCTCGTTTCTATTAGTTTTCTACTGAAAATCTACTCAATTGGACCCAAATTGACATTTTTCAAAAGAGTTTAAGGCATTAATTATAACGGAAATAGTTCAAAATCAGCAAAAAATTAAATTTTCAGATTCCTCGAATCTAAGCACGGAATCCACTGCAACATGACACTGCTCTTCAACTTTGAGCAAGCAGTCGCGTGTGCCGAGTCAGGAGTCACCCTAATCTCGCCATTCGTCGGAAGAATCATGGATTGGTTCGTGAAGAATACCGATCAGAAGGCCTACACTCGAAAAGACGATCCAGGAGTTGTCAGTGTTACTCGAATCTTTAATTATTACAAGAAATACGACTATAAGACACAAGTGATGGCTGCCTCGTTCCGTAATACTGAAGAGATCAAGGGACTTGTTGGATGTGATCTTCTTACTATTTCTCCGGCTCTTCTGAAGCAACTTGCTGCGGAGACGGAACTTGCTCCAGTTGTGCTCTCCACTTCTCATGGTGAGCGGGAGATTTAATCAATTAAAAATTGCAATTTTTAATTATTTTCCAGCCAAGACACTCGACCTGCCGAAAGTGAGCATTGACGAGAAGGCGTTCAGATGGGCTCTCAACGAGGACGCCATGGCCACCGAGAAGCTCGCCGAAGGAATCCGCAACTTTGCCAAAGACGCCAGAACTCTGGAGAAGCTTATCGAGGCAAAGATCTAAATTGTATTGATTGATGTATTTGTCGTGCTTACTAGTTTTCCCCAATTTCATCAGTGTTGTGATTTCCCCTTAAATATTTCGTTACGTATTTTAATGAACCCTTATGTAATTTAAAGAGCACTGTAAAGGCAAGATACACAAAATAGCCGAACTCTTATCGCACTCTGCAAGTTTCTGGACAGTTGTGGCTGTGACACCCGGAATTGAACCCAACTAGAATTGTTCAGTGAAACCATATCGCAGACAACCAGCAAGCTCCAAGACAACGACGAACTAGGGAGACACTTCTCGGGAAAACTGTTCTCAACAATATCCAACAAGACCGATCCAAATGAGTACCACGAAGACTACCAATTATTGAAAAAGATACAAGCTTTGAATAACAAGTTTTTATTATCAACAAAAACAATTTAGAGCTTTCCAAGATCACGGGCACGAGCGCGCTCGATCTTGAGCTTCTTGGCATCAGACTTGGCGGACATGACACCTCCTCCCCAGTGCTTGCGGATCTCCTCGTGACGCTCGCTGAAGTTGTTGTTGACGGTCTCGACGAGCTTGTTCAAGGCAGATTTGTCCTCTCTGAATACAAAGAAATAATTATTTGCTCAAGAAACTATAGAATCTGAAACTTACGGGTTGACATCGACGAGAGCAACAGCGGCGGTGGTCTTTCTGCGGACGACGGTTCCGAGGGAAGCCTTTCCCTTGATGATGGCGTATGGAACGTTGTACTTTCTGCAGAGGGCTGGAAGGTGGAGCACGATCTCGAGTGGGTTGACGTCGTGAGCGATGAGAACCAATTGAGCTCTGCGGGTCTCGACGAGTCTGGTGATGGTGTTGACTCCGTGGCGAACGGTGTTTGGTCTCTTGGTGACCTCCTCCTTCTTTCCAGCAGCGCGAGCCTCGGCACGAGCACGGAGACGGTTCTTCTTGGCCTCGGTCGACTCCGGGCGGTACTTGTCCAAGAGCTTGAAGGCTTGTCTAGCTGAAAACAGAAAATTACCACTGGAAACATAACAGCGTAAAGTCAAAAGCCTTACTTCACCTATCAGAGTAAATGCGTCAGTGCAAAGCTCAAGGCTTGCTTATAGTACATGACTCTGATAAAAAATTAGCTATACCAACCGGACTGGCTGTCAAGAGCGGTTCTGAACTGGTTGATGGTTGGTGGAACCTTCAGGCGCTTCTGGAGAATGGCGGATTGACGCTGGAGACGGATGTACTTTGGCCATTTGACGAATCGGGTGACGTCCTTCTTTGGCTGGATGTCTTGTCCTGTAAAAAGATTTAATTATAATAAAATCTTGGAACGTTTTTAGGATATTTGTAATTTGCATGGTTTGTCCTAACCGTCACGGACCCATAGGATCTACGGAAGGATAAGGAATATGCAATCCAGCCCGGGCATCTCAAATAGCGGTAGAGGGCCACACAGACTGTTGGTATACGACAAGGTGGATCGGAGTCAACTTTACAGAAAGCCCCCGATGCTCCACTAAGAAAAGCAATCAACCCCGAAGAGGATCGCTAGTCACATGTCGAGAGAAACTACGAATTGTTTCGAAACGTACCGATGTTGAAGTTGCGAGCTCTCTTCTCGAAGAGTGGGTTCTTCACTTCCTTCTGGACTTGAGTTTGGGCACGAATGTGCGCCGGAACAGCGGCGACTTTCTTCTTGATAACCTTCTTGCTAGGCTGAAACAGGAAAATTATATAATTTAACATAAAAATTGGGAAAATTTGCATAAAACTATGACAAAAATGACAAGTTTAATGCAAATTAAGAAAAAACTCACCATCTTGTATGGACGACGGGCCCAAAAGTAAAATGAGCGACGATTTTTAGGCCAAGGACAGTCGTTGACTGAGTATTCAACGTTTGATAGTCAGTAGCGAAATGTGTGCGGCAGGGCGCACATGCTGCGCCTTTTGCGCGCGCTGTTTGAAATTGAGTTTTTTGTCTTAAAATTCGCGAAAACGAAACAACATTTTCGAGTTTTCAACTCAGAAAACGCTTTTTGGATCATTTTTGTCGTTGGACCTTGCTTAATAATTTTTTATATATTCCACATGTAGATTTTCAGCGACTTAAAACTACTCCAATGCCTGTAGATGCCGAGAAATTAAAATCTAAGGCCCAAAAAAGATCCATAGGAGAAAACGGTATGTTAATTTTTTTTTCTGATAGCATGATAACAATATTATTGATTTTTTTAAATATTCAGACGACAAATCATCCAATGCGGAACCTCCAAGGAAAAGATCCAAGGCAATGCGGCTACCGACAGATGATGAAGACGCGAAGTATGTCGAGACGAAGCGTGCGCTGAAAAAATATTCAGCTGACAAAACATCGGAAATGTTACGTGTGATAAAATTCGCTTTCAAAGCACCTCCTTTCAAGTTGGAACTTCCAGTGTATTTGCGATACTCCTCATATCAGTTGTCAAGTTATCGCGATCGTTGCCAGCTACTCAAGGATAATTCAGAATTGACAAGGATCAATGTGGAGCCGAACATAATAACACTGAACGCTCATTTGAATCTGCTGGAGAGAATTCGCGATGATCCCGAGCTGAACACGTATTATGAGTACCAAGAGACTGAAAACAAGGATCTCGGGCGGTGCATGCGCTTCATAGCCCAGCGGATAGTAATGGCCAGGACTAACAATAATTTGATGAAGCATTTGCTGGCAGAACAGGGCACATCGACGGAAATCACCCCCGAGTAAGCATAAATGTTCTTTTTCTTACTGAAAATCGAAAATATGGAGGATTTTCAGAAGTCTACAGGAATATTTCCCAGCTTACGAGCCGCCGAAAAACAGGATACGGATAAAATCGAACCTCACATTCAACGAGAATGACGTCATTCCAGTGTATTCGGATCTTGAAGGCGAGACTTTAGAGTCTCTGGAGATTCCGGTAACCCTTACCTACGACTACACTGACGTGAACATGGTCGATCAGTTCACAGAGCCCAATTTAACGAAAGCGATCATAATGTCTGAGGAAAACGGAGAAAATATGGTTTGTAGCATTTTTTTAAATTCATTTTTCACAGCAAAAAAATCGTATTTTTATTCAGATACGGTGTACATGTTGCTCTTCAAAGCCGATTGTCCCTTGCTACGAGAACGAAAAATGCCCGTGCTTCATTATGAACCAGCGCATGCAAGGATTTCAAATACCACGGGAGGGTTGTGGAAAAACTGAATTCGTATGTGGATGAAGCTTCAGGAATTCTAGAAAACGAGCCGATATGGCATGATTTTCCGATATTTTTTATTGAAATTTTGTGCGAAAATATAGTGTCTGAAAGTGGAAAATTGCCGGGAAAGACAACTTTCGAGCACTTTTTCAGTTGTTTCAAGCTAAATAAAAGTAATTTTCAGATAAAACAGGCGTTTTTCTGTGGTTTATCACTTAACTTTAATGAAAAATGTTGGGAGAACATGCCAAATTGGTTCATTTTGTAGAATCGCCCTTTCTGCTCTTCTAACCCTTTGAAATTTCAGACATCCTTCAAACCCATCTACTTCTTCAACCCGAAGGATCATTACTACGATCACGCCGGGTTCGCGTGCTCCGAGCTTTGCGGATGCGGTGGAAAATGCACCAACAATTCAATGTTATTGCCGCACAAGAAGCTCTTCCCGCTCGAAATATACCGAAATGATCCGGCCGTCGGATTCGTTGTCCGCTCAACAGTCATGATTCCGGCTGGCACGCCACTCATGGAGTTTACGGGCGAGATTGTCGAGCTGAAGAATATGGAGCTCGATAATAGAGACTACGCGTATCAAATCACGTATAGCGACGATGTAAAGTTCCGGAGGCTTCTCCAGGAGGTGAAATTCAGCAAGGAATACACGAAGCTTCTCGAAAAATTGTCTAGAAAAAGGTTCTTCATCGATCCGAAAATTCACGGAAATGTTGCGCGAACTGTCGGGCACGCTTGTGCTCCAAACATGGAAGTTGTCCGAGTTTTCCAGAAAAGTCTTTCCCCGGCTCATCTGCATCTGGTACTTGTCACACTGGAAGATGTATTCCCTTCCGTTCCGGTAAAACTTTGATTTTCATGTGAAAAATTATCTAAATATTTAGTTATTTTTCAGCTAACAATTGACTACGGAAAGACGTACACGGACGTCCTGAAAGATCGTTGTCGATGTAGAACTTTTGCGTGCCGACGTGGCGAACATGTGAAAACATATAAAAATTTCGAAACGGCCCAGGTAATGAATTACTAAATTAAAACCCAATTAAAAATTTTTTAAAACAATTTCAGCTTGCTCACTGCCTGAAAAAGATCCACGACACTCGGTACGATAAATGGAACAAGGATATAGGAAAAGAAGATCGCGACTTGGCCAAGAAAAAATGAAAAAATGTCATTTTAAATACGTATTTTGTCTGTACATGATTTCTCCACAATATTTCCCCACGGTTCTAACTTTTAAAGCAATCTTCCTATGTTCTAATGTATTCTGATGTTTCTGTTGTCAAATAATTCCCCCAAAAATCATCTGATCTCGTATTAACACGCTTTTTTCTCCAATCTGTTATATTTGTTGTCATTTTCTATTGACTTGTACATGTTTTTTTTCCTTTTAAATTGAATTTTTCTTTTTTTTTTGTTCTCCAATTTTTATCTTATTTAATGCTAGAAATTGCTGCATTTTCATATTTATTTGATTCATTTCTCTTGGAAAATACGCCTAAGAACTTAGCTCGCTGCGAAGTCCCAATTGGTTACATGTGTGCGCCTTTAAAGGGTACTGTATCGTTTTTAGTATTATTTCGACGTCGGTGAAGATACTTTAGTGGTTTTTAAAATTAGAAGCTCGGAATTTTCAGGCATAATTAATTAATTTGTGTTCCGGAGCTTGAGGTTGCAGAATTTTCACGTTTTAGTCCGTTCTCTGGGAAAAGTTTTCCAAAAACCCTGAGTTTCGCTGCGAGACCCAACCGAACACATGTGTGCGCCTTTAAAGGGTACTGTACATTTTTTTTAGTTTTTCGGCTTCACTGACGATATTTTTATCCATTTTGTGCTTTTGAAACGGATAAGCTTTGAATTTCGAGCCAAAATTCAAATTATGTGCTCTGGTGAAGACGATTTTAATATTTTTTATGGAAAATTCAAATTGCAGCACCAATTTTCCCCAAATCAAAACTCAAAAAAGTGAAAAATCAATAGTTTTCCAAGAATTCGAACATTTTTTTTAAAATCAAACATCGCCCACCATTTTCCCAATTTTTTTCTTTTTTTCTTCCGCTTCCCATCGCTCTTTTCTCCGTCAATCATCCACCCGACTATAACGGAAAAGAAGCCAATTTCTGCCCCGAGCTCCCCCCTTCCCGATCAATCGTTCATCAGTCCGAATCGATTTTCTGCGTCTCTTGGTCTTTGCCGATCTCTCGCCGCCGTCAATTTTTTTTTCAACCAGTCCTCCTCGTCCCTCCCGTCACTTTTCGTTCATTCTGCCAATATTCTGTTCTCCACGTATTTTTAAAACTTTTTGAATTTTTCGTGCTCTAGTTCACCCGAAATTTGAAATTTTCCCGTTTATTTTCTCTTTTTTCCGGCTCCGCTTATTTCTATTTTTTTGAAGCCCAAAAAAATCAGAATTTTCCAGAACTTGGGCTAATCGTTACCACGTGGAGGCGGGAACGATCAAATACGGGAGGATTCTTGGGTGATAGGTAGGTGATTTTTAGTGTTGAATTTCATAATATTGCATGCGATCGCTGGGCGTTCCTCAGAGTTGTTTCTAGAAAAACAAAAAGAAACCAGAGTTTCTCATTGTAAAATCACATTTCGAGACTTTTCCCCCTGAAAATTGACAATTTTCGAGTGTTTCGCATCAAAAATCCGCCCCGCTGTGGTGCTCTTTGCGTTCTCATGAATAAGTAACACCAAATTCGTGATGGAATTCAATCCGACCCCCGAATGTTATCTTTTCGGGTTTTTTTTGTCCATAATCCGGGCTGCTTATCCATTTTAATCTCCTATTCAAGCTCCGAGCTCTCTCTGCACTTGAATTGTCTTTTTTTCCAAGAAAAAAGGTTCACCAACCTATTTAATTATTGAACATTTCGACACACATGTCTAGAACAAAATGGCTAGTCAGCTAGACACATCCGGAGCCACCGAACCTACGTGATAATGTCAGGCTTCCGTTCAAAAGTTTGGATATTAATGTTTTTTTCGGAAGAAATTCATTTATTCATTTTTTTAATCGGCTTTGAGATGTTTCATAATCCCTTCATCTAGAAATTTTAATCCTAATTATTGGGAAAAAAAAACACATAGTTTAAACTCGTGTTCAATTTTTTCTAATTAAATGCATTTTTGAGGCTTTATTTTTGGAAAATTAGAAATTTTGCTCCCAAATAGCCCAGATCTTTGAAGTGGACTCGAATTTTTCGATTTGGTTCCATTTTCGCACGTGGTGCCAGACTGTTCCATAACGGTTTGATCTACAAAAAATGCGGGAACTTTTTGCCTTAAAAATGTGACGTCAGCACGTTCTCTAGTGTTTTAGGTGCAGATTTGAGAATTTGTGGTTTTTAAACAGAAAGTACATTAAAAGCGTTCAAGGCTGGGACCAAAAAACAATTTTTGGTTTTGACTTTGGGCCAAAATTTGAAATTTTCGAAAAACCAAAAAAAAATTTTGATGCCTGAATTTTTTTTAAAAAACCGTGAAAAAGCGAACATTTTTTGGTTTTTTTGGTTTCGAAAAAACAAAAAATATTTTTTTCGTCAAAATTCCAAAAAAAAAAACCAAAAAAGTCCCAGTCCTGTTAGCGATTTGAATCCTAAACACAGGAAAAATAGCGAAAATGGTCCTGTTTTGGCCAAATGTTGTAAATTCCGCGTAGTGTCAGGCTGTCCCATTACGGTTTGATCTACAAAAAATGCGGGAATTTTTCGCCCGAAAAAGTGTGACGTATCAGTTGAGAACTCGGCGTCTCTTCTCCCGCATTTTTGTAGATCTACGTAGATCAAGCCGAAATGATACACTCTGACATCACGTGAATTCCTGTACAAAAATGCAGGAACCCTTCTTCTCGAGGAGTTCGCCAGCTTCGAAGATTAACATATGGCCGTGCCAGAGGTTTTCCAAGGCCACTCTTACATTTTTTTTTTCGAGTTGTTAAGCCGGTATTTTGTGGTTTTTCACAGGAAATCCACTCAAATTTGATTCACTGCTATCCCATTGAGCTTCATCTATTGTTGTGTAAAGCCAAAAATGCTCCACATTCAATGCTCGATGGAAAGCTGCGAAGATATATATATATATATATATGTATATTCCGCATCACTAATCGTTTTTCGATACGATACACCACACGTTTGTGTATATAAATGTTTTGATACGGGTCTGGGGAAATTGGGAAAAAAGGAGAAAAAGAAGAAGGAGAAGACGCTGGAGAAGTAGTGAGAAGCATCAGAGACGACGATCATCATCATCTTCATCACTGACGACTACGATAAAAACCAGTTTTTCACGGACTGCGCGCCTCGGCATTAGAAGCAGCAGCAGCAGCACTGTCGGTACGGGACTGTCTTCTTCCCTCTTCGTTTCTCTCGCCTTCTTCTTCTTCTTTGACAAATCGTTGTCAGCATCGTTTTGTGTTGGTTTGTCTTCTTCTTCGCTTTCTTGTGTGTATGTGCTTGGTGGGCAAACGAACGAAATGTATATCATGATTATAATCACTGTCACGTCTTCTTCCTTACTTCCTTCTTCCCCCCATTTTCCTACAAATAGGCGGCCATTTTCCTACAAATAGGCGGCTTCTTCCCGGTTTCGGGCGCGAGCAGACGCATTGATTCCTCCAGTGGAGAGGTAACCTGACACCACAAAAAGGAACAACGACGACGCTCGATTTTTGACATGCTCTTTTCCTGTTCCATCCATGCCCCCTTGGCTTTTCCGCATTTCTATCAGTAATGGAATATATGTAAGATTTTCTAGTTTCGTGAATATCGGAACGGATGAGGATAAGTGTGTGCAGTAGTCCCCGAAGAGCAAAAAATAAGCGTGGGAAAATTTCCCTTCTTCTACGTTGAAAATGAATTTGCAACTTTCTAGTACGAACTTTACCGGTGTCTCGATTGTGAGTCAACGCAGTTCCCATGTTTGTTTGCAAAAACCCCCACCGTTTTCTAATGGAAAAGTCTTACACACACATTTGACCTAGTTATTGCTATTATATATTTGCAAAAAAGGCAGAGTTTTGTGATTAGTCCTCCTCGTTCGCTACCGACCCCTGTGTCCCCTTTCGGAATCGCTTTCTCCAATCTTTGTCGGACACATTCCCGAGAAACCCCAAGCAGCAGCAGCACTAGTAGTTGTAGAAGAAGAAGCCATTTTTAAGTATCATTTCACTCTTCTGAAATGGAAAGTTAGTGGAGAATGGACGAATGTGCTGATAAGACGACAAAAGTGTTTTTGATCTATAACCCTAAACCCCCACCCTATCTAAAAAAAAAGTGGAAAATGTTTGCCGAGGGGAATGAGAAAAGGTTTGTAAAAGTATTTATTTGTCCCATTGTTTACCTGTTCAACCGGAAGAATGAGTCAGCGAGAGAGGAAGGAAGGGAGAGAAGGAGGAAAGCGCATGAAGTTCAGTTAGTTACTGTTTTGTGTGCTTTGAAATATAGTATAACTTCTCACAAAAATATTCCACAAAATTGGCCATATTTTATTGTGATGTTAAATTTCGAGTACAGTTTTTTATCAAATTTTCATTATTTTGTGTGCATTTTGATGGTTTATCTCGCGAAAATTCGTTGATTTAGGCATATTTTAAGCCAATAGGCATTCGAAAATGATCGAATTAGTTGCCTTATCGATTCAAAAATTCAAAAATACCACAAAAGAAAAACTTTGAAAAAAAAACGAAAGAATGAGAAATTCAACTTTGAAGAACGCGATTTTTCAAATTTGGCAAAATTTCCTGTTTTAATTTTTTCCAGAATTTCGACCAATCAGCGCTTCGCTCCGCCCACTGTTCGAACAATCAGCGTTTTGCTCCGCCCACTTTTAGACCAATCAGATGAAAAGTGTGCTGAGTTCGAAGGCGCTGGTTGGTGTGGCTTTTCATTCTTGGAAATTCAAACAGCGAATTTAGCCGAAATCATAAAATCTTACTTTTTTAAGTTGCTGGTTTTTTTTGTGGTTTTTCTGAATTTAAGACAATTTCGGATTTTATTTTCTGAAGCAAAATCCCAATTCACGCAACGAATTACGCCAGATGAACTACCAAAATGTGCATTAAAGGGTGCTAAATTTTATAAAAACTGCATCCCAGACGAGGAAAAGTTGGTGAAATTTCGGATTTTAGCAAAAGTTAGCATTTTTTAATTTTTTTTTGAGATGTGCAATCATTAAGTCCTGTCGCGTCGGCCCCACAAACTCTACTCTCCCGTTCAAAAAATCACAGAAATTCTGTTTTTTCTTGGTTTTCGTTGATATTCCCCAGGATTTGTTTTCCGATCTGGAACAAGCTTCAGCTTTCTGATATTTGTAACAAAGTGATACTAATTTCCGTTTTTGTGTATGATTACGGTCATTTGGACAAGACGGCGAGGCGAGGCACGGAGACATAGACGGCTACACACACACACAAAGATGTAATGAAAGCTGAATTTCGATCAGCGACGGCGGGGATCGTCGCTGAAGAAGAAGCTTCTCCGTGCCACAACCACCACCACAAGCAGCAGCAGAAGCATCACTTCTTGATCGTTTTTCCTTGTCTTTATCTCTGAACCTCTGGCACTTTTCCGTCGCCGCCGAAAATCAAGCAAGTTGTCTCCGTTTCTTATCCCTCTCTCTTTCTCTCTTTCTCCATCTTCTTCTTCTCACAATCAGTTAGGTGCGCGAAGGAGGAGACGGCGGCGGTGGCGGTGGCTTGCGCACTCGCGGACTGGTTTTCTGTCGTTTTCGCCGTCGTCTGCTGCTGTGTTTGGTTATGTGTATGTGGTGCAACCCATAGGTTGCATTCTGACATTCTTTTTCTGATTGTAGGGTTTCCCTCCCCTCCCTCCCCTTCTTTGAAGAGAGATTTTGCATTCTTGAACTGAAGGAGTTCTCGAGTTTTGATTTTTTGAAAATTTTCTCAAACTGGCTGGAGGATACCTGGTCTTTTCGAAGAGCGAACAGAGAAGGATTTTTTCTGGATTAACTGAAAAAAATCGTGTTTTTCCTGCTTAAATTTTCTCCAAAATCAGAAACTCTGCCCGAAACAATCTGTCTGATTGGTTCAAAAGTGGGCGGAGCGATTCGCTGATTGGTCAGGCGTTTTTCTCATTTTCTAGAAGCAGAAAAATTAGAAAAGATTCCAAGAAAAATATTATTCGATGATTTTTTCATCAGTTTTTAAAACGCAAATAAACATTTGTAAAGCGATAAAACACTGATTTTCCTCCGAAAGGCCACAAAATCAAGTCGTAAGCTCCGTCCACTTCTTGGACAAGTTTGCTAAAAAAATTTCCAACGAAATCCCCCACTGAAACTCCATCTATGAGCGTTTTGTGCCGTACACACATACACATATTGCACAGCCGAGAAAGACAAATTTCGAAAAGAGTATTGTATGATGATGATGATGATGATGGCTCAATCGGGAAAAGAGGAGAAAACGAAGAAAGAAAAAGATCGAGAGAGAGAGAGAGAGAGAGAGAGAGAGAGAGAGAGAGAGAGACTGGAGAGACACAGAAGCCCCGACCAAAACTTGGTACTGTGTTATGTGCGGCGACGGCGCGGTGGTGGTGTCTGTGTGTGCGCACCGTCCCATTCTCGTCGCGTCGGCACAAGGAATGTTCACGCAGAGCCCGGCGGGAGAGTGCAAGAGCTCGCGCGGCACGGAGCTCCGCTGTTGCTGCTGCTCCGCCACCAGGATTTTGTTGAGAAAAGTTATTTTGTGGCGTTTTCAAGCGGGAAAGAAACCGTCTTCTACTTCTACCCATTTGGCGGACGTCGAAACTACTTTCCTTTATATTGCCACAGTTTTTTTCTCGGTGCTGCGCTTCTTCTTCTTCTGAAACTCGCCCCTCTTCTCATTGACGGCGTCGCCGCTGTCTTCCTTCTTTCACTTTCACCAGTCGTTCGGTTCGCAAACTGAATTCCGTGTCCTTCTCTCCCACTCTCTTTGAGTTTTTTCGTCCTCGTCCTCGTCGTCTTCTCCTTCTCCTACTGTCGTTTTGTGATGACAGTATCTAGAACTAGTAGATACACAGCATTGTCACTCACTGAAACTGGCCTACATTCCTTTCTTCTTCTTCTTCTTCCTTTCCAAGCACACACAGAGACACCTATCAAGTACATTCCTTTTCACTCGATTCTTTGACAGTACGTTCGTTTTCGCCCACACGGAAGATGTATATATGGAAATGGAAAATTGGCAAATTGATTTTATAAAAATTGAAAATTTTCGACAGTTGCCGAATTTCAAAACTTTCGCCAATTGGTCAATTATGGAGTTTAGAAAAAATTGGAACAAAAAACTCAAAAAATGAGTAAAACATGTTTTACTGTAGAAAATTTTTTTTAAAGGTGAAGAACACATGAAAATTAGGCAAAAAATGAATTGGCCATTTTTTTTTCGATAATTCGGCATTTTCGGGCCACCATATAGACTTGGACTTTGAAAAAAATAGCTTTAAACTTTCAAAAATTGGTTTCCTCAATTTTGCGATATAAAATAACGCCCACTTTTCGGCAAATTTTGGGTTTTTTTTCGCTTTTTTCGCCAAAAAAGTCGGCTGAATTTCCCTAAACATCGGGAATCGTAGATCTGGACAAATCAGTCCTAATTAAAAATTTTTGGAATTTTTGGAACAATTAAATTTGTTCATAACGGCCCTTTTCTATATAACACCTAAAAATATATAACTATTTTCTCTTCCCTTGATGACACTAGTTCTCCCCTTCCCGAGGCAGTGGAAAAGAAAAAAAAAAGAAAAAAACACACAGAAAAAAAAATGGTAAATGTCACGAAAATTAGTGTTTTGTGGAACCGAACCTTTTAGATTGAAAATTGCGTCAAAAAAAAACCCCTCATACTGATAACAATTCTTCTATGTTTTGTTTCATTTTTCCCTCTTTCTCTCTTCGTTTCTCGCCTCCAAAAGTTGTGCTGAATTGTCAAAGTTTTCCGAAGAAGATCGATCGATTGATTTTTCATCTTTCGAGTCTGTCGATAATTAGCCCAACATCTTCATCATCATTTTCTCCTCTCACCATCGCGCACGTGAATAATTGGAAAACAGTAGGTTACTACTCTATTGATTAAGTGTCGTTTTGATCGTATCTCTCTCTCTCTCTCTCTCTCTCTCTCTCTCTCTCTCTCTCTCTCTCTCTCTCTCTCTCTCTTTCTCGCACTCTCTCAGTTCTCCACTAGAGAAGAAGTGAAAAACTGGTTCCAAAATCGGCGGGAAAACTTTCTCGCGCGAGCGCCTCGAGAGAGAGAGAGAGACGGACAGATCGGTTTCTAAATATCTTTAGTTCTTTTCGCTCCTTTCTCCAACCCTTTTTGTCTTAATAATAATAACCGTGGTGGAAAGAATTTAGAAGCGATGAATTTTTGAATTAGGTAGTTCAAAATGTTGATCTACAGTTTTGGCAACTTTTCCGTGTCACTGAGAGCCTGAAATTAATTTATATTCAATTTCCTCACCTATTTTGCATATTTTGGAATTTTTTCCTAAAATTTGCTACTTTGGAACATAATTGAATAAAATTTAATCTTCAACCACTGCGTCCTGGCCAAGCTGTGAAAAATTGGAAATTTTAACTAAATTTATCACAATTTTTCAATAGTGAATTGGATTTTCAAGGCAATACACCCTTTTGAAGCTTGGCGGGGTTTGAGTGGAGGCCCCACGAAAAGGGGAGCAGAACGAAAAGGGGATCTGCAAAAAGGGGATCTGCGAAAAGGGGAGATACGAAAAGGGGAGCAACGAAAAGGGGAGCTGGCACTGTGCCAAACGCACAAAACGCAATTTTTCTCACGCAACGCACGTTGATTTTTGAAATTTCTTCTAGAAGATACGCTTAACAACACGCGACGCGTAACATCGGAGCATCGTTGTATCGTTTTCTTCGAGAAAAATAGCGTTTGGCACAGTGCCAGATCCCCTTTTCGTATCTCCCCTTTTCGTATCTCCCCTTTTCGCAGATCCCTTTTTTGCAGATCCCCTTTTCGTTCTGCTCCCCTTTTCGTGGGGCCTCTTTGAGTGGAAATTTTGCGATTTTCGAGTCAGGAATACGGTACCCGGTCTCGACACGCTTTTTTTTGTAAAATTCGAATGGGTGTGCGCCTTTAAAGAGTACTGTAACTTCTTATTTTTTTCATACTTTTTTCTTTAAAAAAATCAACGAACGTTTAGAATTACAGTACTATTTAAAGGCGCACACACTTTTGCAAAAATCGCAATTTTTTGCATCTGAATAATATCGCATACACTTTTGTTCTGAAAATAGCCCCGCAAATCCATTTTTCTGACTTTTCACCTCAAAAATATTGAACATTTGTTCTGACTTTTTTCTTATTTACAACAACAACAAACCCTCCCCAACAGTAGTACTCGACTTTATTACTAAAAGCCTGATTTTGACACTTTTTTGTTTTAGTGCCTTTGTGTGTTGGAATTTCTATTACTATTACTTTTACCATTAAAAATAGAAGTTTTAACGGTTTTATTTTTGCCATCATCTTGCCACAAGTTTCCTGAATAAGTGTTTTTATGAATCGTGATGCCATATATATTTTTCTGTCTGTCACTACGTTCTTCTCCTTATTCTTCTTGATCGGCAGCAGCGAAATCATGTGACGACGGCAGCGAGGCGATCACAAGACACTAACAAATCTGTTTCGAATTCTATGAGATCATCATCATCATCGAAGAAATTGTTTAACGAAGAAGAAGTCTTTGAAATACCAAAAATTGTCTAAAATTTAGAAATATTACAACAAAAAACGGGAAAAATCGAGAAATTATGGAAATTTCTACTTTAAAAAATCGCATTTTTTTAGAGTTGGATTTTTCATTCTTGATCGACTTTTCTCATTTTTCTGCTGTAATATTTCTGAATTTCAGACAATTCTTGAGAAAAAAATTCACCATATTTAGCCCGTTGTTGCCGGCTCACAGAAAAGCTCACACATACACACACTGCAAACACGAATTTTGATATCAAAAAGGTGTGCCCCCCCTAGGTGGAGAAAGTGCTGCCTGACTCTCTGTGCCGTAGACTTTTCGAGCAAATAGAAGCACAACACACAAATTCACCGAGTCCTATACACAGAGAATGTTGCAGCAGCAACAGCAGCTGCACTAGTAGAAATTTATAATCGAGAAACATTTTTTTTGTGGCAATTTCTGGGATATTACGGCTTTTCAAAATATCTCCAAAAGACCGAATTTCATATAAAGTTCTCAAAAAAAATTGTTTTGACGGTTACTGTCAGAAAAAATCACATTTTCTGTGAAAAAGTTGATATTTTTTTCTAATTGACCTCAAAAATCATTAAAAAAACGTTTTTAGAGCTAAAAATTCTGCTGAAATGCAATTTTTTGTTTGAAAATGTACGATTTCTGGTCTCGACACGGCACAATTTTTTGATTACTGTAGTTCTCAATTTTCATCGATGAAAAATCGCGAAAAACCTGAGAATTACCGTAATCTTTAAAGGCGCACACACTCTTTTGCGCAAAATTTTTGTTGTCGCTTTGAGACCGGGAACCGTAATTTTCTAGCTTTTTCCTCGATCATTTCGGTATCTTATATTGAAAAAACCACAATTCCCACTGACAGACTACTCTACTTTTAAAATCTTTTTTTTACAAAAAGTGCGCTGTGATGGTGATGACTAATTGGTACAAGTGTGTATGTGTCGAGAGTAACAAAAACGCGCGAGAAGTAGAGAACTTTGAGAGTTTAGTGAATTTCAGTCGACAGTTAGGTCATCATCATATTTTCGTGACATTCTCTTCATAGTTTTTTCAATCCTATTCGTGATCACCTGGCCACCGCCACCGCCGCCGTAGACTGCCCTTTTGGGAGAGAATGATGATGAACGCACTTTTGGTCAGTTTTCCGAATGGTTTTTTCCGATCCTAGCGAGGTCCTTTTCCCTGTCCTGTCGTTCGCCCGTTCATTCGTTCGTTTGCAAGTCTTTGTTTCTATAGGTCTCTTGCATTGTCTTTGCTCTATCTCCTCCACTTGATGGATAGAGAGAGAGAGAGAGAGAGTGAGTAAAGTGAGTCTCTCTTGCCTCTTTCTCTCACTCATTGAAATCTAATTTTGGGCTGTTATATGTGTGCCGCCGGACCTCTGAATTAACAAGTTTAAGCGCTCAATTGCACTCTTTTTAATACGGCTTCATCGTATGTATGTATATTTTTAGATTCTCTTCTCTCTCTCTCGCTCTATTTCCAGTTACCCGGTGTTCTTCTTTTCCTCTCCACATTTACTAGTTATACAGCAAACATGCTAAATTTAGTTTTTTTTCCTAGAAAAAAAACTTATTTTTGGTGCCGTTGGCCAGGTTATATTAGAAGGCTTCTATGTGAAGACCCTTTTGCAACTCTGAGACTATAGAGAAGAGACATTGGACAATTGGTATTACGATGATGAGAAAGAGCTTGGGATTTATATATATATATATATATCCACTCTCGAACCAGGAAGCTTTTGACCAGATGTGTATGAGAGATTTGGCAGCGGAGAACTTTTTTTCCTGACACTTTAAATTTTAAATTTCGAAAAATTGTCGGTTGCCGGCAATTCAGTAGATACCGAATTTGAATATTTTTGGCTATTTGGCACAACTAACGAATTGCTGAACGGTTCTGGTGCGAATTGAGCCGCTATACATCTTCCGAAGACCTTTTAAATTCATTTTAAATATTTCAAAAACGTTGAATTTGATCCTGTGTTGACCCACACGGATGTATAGATTTTTAACGATTTTTTAAAATTACTGACCCCTTCCTTCATCGCCACATATGTAGAAAAGAGAAATTAAAACTGAACAGCTAAATACCAATTTTGTTTGCTGTATTCCGTTCCGTTCTCTGTACTGTCTCGTGCTAGACAGTACACATATTCACCACCACCAGAAAAAAAAACGCCTACTCTTCTTTCAATATTCATGAATATTGATCGCCGTGGCGGATTGCGATAGACGGCGACAAAACAACGTCGTCGTCGTCGCCGGAGGCGAGAATGGAATGAAGCGGTTTGTTTGAACATCTTCGCATTCTACGAAGAATAAGGAAAAGACGAAGAAGAAGAAGAAGCCCTTTTGCAGCGGCACTAGCAGCAGAAGCGAAACGGGTTGTGGTGGTGGTGGTGGTGGCTGACTGACTGACTGACCAAGTCATGTATCCTCTCCTCTTCTTCTTTTTTTTTCCGCATTCATTTTATATTTGATCATCAACGCGACGGATAATGGCCGTGTGTGTGTGTGTTTCACATGAGGTCAATCCTATAGAAACCTCATTCCTCTCCGACCCCTGACTCTCTCTCTCTGGAGACTACTAATGTTTTGTTTTTTTGGTGGATTCCAGCAGCACAAGTTGATTAGCACATCAGATGATCTTTCTCTCTCTCTTTGTTTCCGAGAATTCGATGCGAAACACTGGTCGACGTGACTGTGTGTCTGTCAGCTGTAAACATACAGTTAGATAACAAACTCGGTCAGTCATTCATTCTTCATTTTTTCCGATTGATTTTTCTGCTCCGTTTAAAGGAGCAGGTTGAGATTGAGCTAGAAACACTTGAGAATTAGATTCGAAAATTTGAGAAATGAAATATGCGCCTTTTCTCCTCGCAGTGTTCTATTTCGGGGAAGAGTAGTATACCCTTTAGCAAATTCCAAGTGACATCATCATTGGCGAGTCCCCTCCGGCTGGATCTCCTCTTGATAATCACTTTTTCCACAAATTGAGTGCGTGTTGTTCTAAATTTCGTAACCTACCAACATGCCCCAACACGGGCCAGTAGCCAGACGTCTCCGAAACGAATCAGCATGTTCATGGCAATACTGCTACTACTACTACCACTACTCACCATTAATTCGAGCTCGTTTGAATTGAATGACTAGTGGTGTATCTCCATACTGTGAGAGTTCGAGTGATGACGTCATAGATGCACTTGGGCATTTTTTTTTGCTGCAGTGGTGATGCTGCCTTTCGATTTTCGAATTGCAGTAACATTACACCTCCCCTTTTTTTGCACAAGAGAAGACAAAAACGGCTGTGAGAAGAGGGAGGAGAAGACATAACCAGTTAGATGACGTTGTTTGTCTCTCTCTCCCACTCTCTCTCTCTCTATTTGTCTCGTTGCATTTAATTTGGGCACACCCGACAGCTGTGTGCAAATGCGCTCTGTTGAGCGGTGGAGGCAGCCCGCCAAGAGCATTGAGTTTGAAAAATTACCGATTTATTTCGTGATTGCTTGGTGGCGCCTGCGACTTGACGAACCTTGCGTGATGCGTGTCGCTGCGGCGTTGCCTCTCTCTCTCTCTCTCGTTTTTTAACAGTGTATCATTAGGGGTAAGTAAGTCAGTGTCATCATCATTTGCCCCCTCCGCCAGGCAGCCGCACGTATCATCATGCGGGTAAACTGAACCCCCAAGTTGATGTTATCAGAAGGCGAAGGCGAAGACGATTTCTTTGTATTCGGACATTTTCCTGTTTAAAGACGTCTCTGTGCCTCGGTCATTTTGTTGTCTTTCACCACTATCTCTAACATTTGACGAAATGACGTAATTATTGAGCGAGCCCCGCTCTTTTTTCCGGCGAAGACTTCCGGTTTTTTGAAGATGGTGGCATCGTTGGTTATTATGTTTTTATATATCTATTGATCGGCGAGTATCAAGGTCAACTCTCTAGTAATGAGAAGAATTTTTCGATTTTTTATTTTAAGTTTAGAACAAAAATCGAATAACCGACACCTTTGATGGATGGCAATTCCACTTGGTGTCAGCCAGTCTCATTGCGGTTTGATCTACGAAAAATGCGGGAATATAGAAAAATTGTGAAATCAGATGAGATGTCTGCGTCTCTTCTCCCGCATTTTTCGAAGATCAAAATAGAATGGGACTTTCTGACTCCAACGAATTGCAAGTCTGAAGTTACCGAAAATTTTGGATTGCCGCCAACCCCTCTCGATGAGAACCGTTTTTCCTCGTTATTACTAGCTAGCTTCCAGTGTCTCAGGCACACACATACAAAAACGATTATGCTCAATGGTGGTTACCAATTGATCAGTCTGTATGTGTATGTATGATAGATAAGATAAAGAAAGAAACGAAAAAGAAAAAAATGCGAGTGACGAAGAAACATCAATACAGTAAACAGTTTGGCATACACATATACTCTCTTTTTCCTCCCGCAGAGCACTATCTCTCTCTCTCTCTCTCTCTCTCTCTCTCTCTCTCTCTCTCTCTCTCTCTCTCTCTCTCTGTCTCTCTCTCTCACACCCCATGGGCTCACACTCGCTCGGCGAACCAACCAACACAACCGGCTCCTCCGACGATTCTTTTACCCTGCGACTCGGTGATTTGTGTGCTCTTTGCCCATTTTTTTCTCTTTCTCGGATTTTTCAACCCCTATAGTGCCTGGCTGCTGCTCACCGTGCCTGTGTGCTTGTGTGTGTGTGTGCTCATATTTGGTACCGTCTCGGGTGTTGATCCAGCTGTGTTGGTTGCGCCCGACGATTTTTCATGCCTTTTTTGAGCATTTTGTAAAAAAAAATTTTTTTTTTGAAAATAATAACAATGAAATTATTTTTTGGAAATTCGTATGGGGGGGGGGGGGGGATCTCATTTTCAGAAAAAGAGCGAGTTGTTTTTTGCTCTTTCTCTCTCTCTCTGTGGTGGTGGCTTGAAATGTCTTGTCTGCTCTGCGTCTCTCTATGTATCCGCACTCTCTCCCTCTCTATCTCTGTTTCCGTCTTTCCAGCAGTCATCGAAATTCATTTCTTGTGCTCTGCCCGGCTCAATATGATAAAGAATTTATAAATGGATGACGTTGTCACACACGAAATTTATTTTTATACTTTTTGACGTGTGTTCCCCCACTTTTCTGTCTTTTTGATCCTATTTTTCCAGAATTGTTCAGTTTTTCGATTAACTTTACGGTTTTATTGTGGAAAAAAAGCAAAAAAGAATTTTTTGCCAATTTTCGCATTTGAAAAAGAAATTTAAGAAATGCCTTAAATTTCAATATTTTTGTCTGCTAAAACTTGCTAAAACTTGAATCAGTTCAAGTTTATGGAAAACTGAAAATTTTATATATTTTTGAACCAAAATCCCCTTTTTGAAAAATTTATAAAGTCGTATTTTCTATTTTCGTTGAACCAACAAAGTTTTTAATCGGAAATTTGAATGTATAGTTTCTGGAAAATAGCTTAAACCAACGTTTTTGAAAAGTTATCTTAAAAATGAAGTTATTTTATTGAAATTACACAGTTTCTATACAAATTTGCGGTTAAAAAAATGGGCTTTGTAATTCAAATTTTCAGGTGAAAATTATTGAATTTAAAGAAAATTCCCATTTTTTAAACAAATGAACAAATAAAAATGTTTCAAATAATTTTTCGCAATTTCGCACACAAAAAGCTTAAAGGCCACACAAAAACTCGTGTTTCGGGCGAAAATCGGAGTAAAAACGGTTTAAACTTCACAATTGTCTACTGAAAATTCAGGAAAACTTGGTTGCCCTTCTCTTTGTGTCTCCGCTATAAACTACGCACTATAAACTATAGAAACTACAAACCACAAAATAACTAAAAATTTCTTATATTTTTACAGACTGAAATCGTGTGAAAAGGTCGATCGAATCGATTGCTGAAAAATCGAGAGATTCGAGAGACAACGGCCCACCAAAGCCGTACGTAGACAATCGTTCGTGCTTCTCCACACGCCCACGCACACGTGCACACACGTGCCGTGCGTTCGTCGTTTTCTTCTTCTTACGGGTTCATAATATAGTATTGTGTGTTGGTGTGACGCTTCCTGCTCTTTTTCGATTTGCTGAAAAATGCTGAAATCATCGTCTGGAAACATGCATCATTTTTCAACGGGCAGCTCATCTGCTATCATCGCCTCCTCCTCATCCTCCTCTTCATCGTCGAATGGTTACGGTCACTCGCCACGTGACTTGCTCACCGGAGCAGCAGTTGCGAATGGTGGTGGTGGTGGATTCGGTGGTGTCGCCGGTGTGGCATTTGCTACGACGTCACCGCCGACGCCTGTTAATTTGGATGTGCAACGGTGAGCATTTTTTATTTGTTTTAATGAGAAAATTTGAATTTTCTCCTGAAAAATTTGATTTTTTTAAAACGAAAATTGAGTTTTTTTTTAATTCTGCGGTTTTCTGAATTTTTTTTTTTTGAAAACTGGAAATTTTTGAACTGAAAAAATAATTTTAATAGAAAAATCGAAGCTAATTGTTTGAAATTTGAAGGAAATTTTGAAGTTTTGCTCGAAATTTTAATTTTTAACTGAAAAATTGAATTTTGTAGCCAAAAAGTGAGCTTTTTCACGAAAAATTGGATTTTCACCGCAAAAATCGAATTTTACAAAAAATTCAATTTTCATTCGAAAATTTGATCGAAAAACACATTTTTTTCAAGTTTTTAGCTAAGAATTTGAGAAAAAAAAAAAGAAATTTTTGTTTAAAAATAGTTTTTCTTCTGAAAATTGAATTTTCATCCAAAATCAATCGATATTAGTGGTTTTTGAAATTTTTGGTGGAAATTTAAATTTATAGATTTATTAAATTATAGCTTTTCAGGTGGATTCTTGATTCAAATTTTTTTAAAATACAGAAATTTGCATTAAAAATCCCGGTTTTCCATGCAAATTTCTCGATTTTTTTGAGATTTTTTGATTAAAAAAATTTGAAAAAAAAAAGTTTTTTAACGCCGAAATTCCGTTTTTTGTTCTGCAAAAATATTGGTTTAAAAAAAAGATGAAATTTCACATTTATATATCTATTTTTATTCAATTTCTTTTTTCAGAATCGACTGTACCGATGAGACGACGGTTGTAATGGTAAAGCTGACGGATGAAATGTTTGCAGCTCTTCAAGAAAGTCAACGAAGTGGTAAACCACTTCGGATAAACGTTAACGATAAGGAAGGACGCGTCGAAATTGGCGATGGTACAGCTTCGTCAAAAACCAACAATACTTTTTATTTCCAAAAGCAAACGGTGCCGGTGAGCAATTAATTAATTTTGAAAAAAAATATTGGAAAAAAAGAAAAAACGCTGAAATTTTTATTGAAAAATTCCGGTTTTCTCTTAAAAATTCTCATAAAAAAATTATATTTCAAAAAGTCCAAAAAAATTGCCGAAATTTTGGAATTTCGGCGTTAAAAATATGTTTTTTTTTTCAAATTTTTTAACCGAAAATTCTCAAAAAAAAAATTTTTAAAGGTTTTTTGACGGTAAAGTCCAAATTTTTAATTTAATTAAAATAAATCAGCATTTGTGAAATTTGCATTAAAAAAAAATTTTTTTAACGGTTTTTTTTAAGTCGAAATTTTTGATTTACGATTTTGACTTGAGTCATTTAAAATCAGAAATTTGTGAAATTATCATTAAAAACCGGGATTTTTAATGCAAATTTCAGAAATTTTCGACGAAAAAATGAATTTTGAGTTTTTTGACGCGAAAGTTCAAAATTTGTGAAATTAGCATTAAAATTACTTTATTTTTGCCCCAAAAAAAATCTCTAAATCTCTTTTGTTTTTCAGGAACAAACGGATACTCTTGTACACTCGGGTGGAGGCGTTCGAAATGTCGGAACGTACAAAACAAAATACCAAGTGAGTTTTTGTTTTCAGTTTTGACGCCATTTTTTGCTCTTTTGTTCTCTCATCCCGCCCGGCCGTGAACTTTTCGAGACACTTTTCCAACTCATTTCTATCTATGAACTTTATAGATTCAAGCAACAGACCGGTCATTTCAAGAAACGAAGAAGCGAGCTGAGCTCCGTGCTGAAGTGGAAAAAAGTCGAGGAACGAAACAGATGAAGTGAGTTTTGGGGTTTTAGAACAATTGAAAAAGTTATTTATCGATAATTTTTCGCTGAAAAAATCTTTTTGACGTTTTTTCAGAGAAAATTGAACCAAATTTTGAAGAATTTGAAGAAAAAAAATCTTTTTTCGATGATTTTTCGCCTTAAAAAAATTAAAAACTACGAAAAACTTTTAACAAAAATTATTAAAAATTCCGCGTTTTCGGAGAAATTTTTGTATAAATTTCCAGATAATTGAACAAAAATTTCCCATCTTTTTGACTTATTTTGAGCAAAATCGAAAAAAAAACCTTTTTTTAATTTCTTTAAATTAAAAATCGAAAAAAAAATCTTTAACAAAATAATAGAAAAAAAAATTAACTATATTTTTGCTTCTTTTTTTTTTCGCAGAAAATCAGTAAAAAAATAGTTCAAAAATCCAGAATTTTCTTCCAATTTTTTTCTGGTCAAAAAATTGGAAAAAAAAAATTAAAAAACGGTGTTCAAGAGAAATGACTCGAAAATTTTAAATACGAAAGCCCCCCTAACTGTCACTTTTTTTCAGAAAAAGCGGAGTCACAAGTAGCTCTTCTCGATACCACAACTCTTCCAATTCGACGCCACGTAGCATGAACAGTGCTCCGAATTCGTCACGTGTGAGCCCATCATTCATGTCATCGTCATCGTCAAAAGCTTCGACAAGCCACGTGACGACGAACAACTCGAAAGGAACACCAAATAATGGCTCAGAGAGCAAGAAAATTGATATGACACCGCAACTGATGAAACATTCGATCAAAAAACGAATTATCCATTTGATTGTTACACAAAAGTATAGCAACTGGGAGGAAGTGTACAAGAAGTTGAAATCTGATGGTCTGCCTGAAGAAAAGGATGAAATTGAGAAAATTCGGAGTTGTGTGGAAGAGGTTTCCGAGACACGGCCTGAAATGTCTGTAATGTCACTTCGAACAAGTTTTCTCTCAGAAGTAGATCAACGATGGATGTTCTTTAATCAAGAGGAAAAGTCGCATGTTCGACGTCTATGTAACTCGGGATCCCGTGTCGGTCCAACTGACAACAACTTTGCTCCATTGAGAAAGAAGGGAATGGAACGGATCACGGCGAGTTCGAAGACTGAAAAAGATAAAGTGAAGGAGAAGCTAGAAGAAGCGGCGAAGATCCCGAGCCCGCCGAAAGATCAAAAGTCACTTCCGTCAATTGTCGAGGAGGACGACTATTATACGGCTCCGCCGGAGCCGGCGAATAAGCGCCGTGCTCATAACTTGGCTCCACCACCACCGCCACCAGTTCAAGTGGTAACTCCACAGACGACGTCTTCTCAGACTGAGACTGGCCCACTGCCGCCGAAACGAACGAAACGGCCCGAATCGTCGAGCCCGCAACTGGAGCGGTCATCGCAACCAGCTTCTAAGGTTTTTATTTGGAATTTTTAAAAAATAATTTGAAAAAAAAATAATGGAAAATGGGAAAAAATGCTAATTTTTCTGAAATTTGCTCTAAAAATGGGCTGATTTTTGTTTGAATAGCATTTGGTGCAAAAAAAACCGGCTTTTTGTCGAAAATTTGTATAAATTACTCATTTTGTGTGAAATTCTTGTCAAAATTTAATTAAAACGATTAATTTGGAGAAAATCGACTGGAAACGGCAAAAAAGAAAAGAAAAAAGACTAAAAAATTGAAAATTTATTCAAAGTTTAGTTAATCTGGAAATATGAAAAAAGAACGAAAAAAATTTGTAAAACAGCGAAAAACTATGAAAAATGGAAAATTACATTAATTTTTAGACATTTCTCTGAAAAAGTGAAATTTTTTAAAATAACTTCACAAGTTATTAACGCTTTAATTAATTTTTCTAAAAATTCTGAAAATCAGGGTTTAAAATCGAAAAAAAAGGTTTTTTTCTTCGATTTTTTCATTTTTTCAATTTTGTAAAAAAAATTTCTAAAAAAAATTAAAATTCCAGAAAATAAAATACGAATTTTTTTTTTGAATTTTTCGAATTTTTGAAAAACAGTTTTTAAATTAATTTTTGGTCTGAAAAAAAACTAAAAAACAAAAACAACAGCCCTGAAATACCTGAAATAAATTTTAAAAAATTGGGAAAAAAATAATTGAAATTTTACGAATTTTTCGTTTCCAGCTCAACCCCATCAAACTGGCAGCAACGATTGCGATGCAACCGATCCCAAAGTGTGATCCTCCACCACCACCACCATCACGTGACACTTATCATCACAACGTGGCATCTGTCGCCGTGAATGGAGGTGGCTCCACTGCGTCGAGCCGAGTCTCATCGCCAGCTTCATCTCTCTCGTCACCGAGTCAACCATCGTGTAACTGGGAGAAACAGTTTGGAGATATTAAGACACTTTCTGAAGCAGAAGCTTATTTTAAGCAATTTCATAAGGAATATCCATTGTATATGGAATGTCATGAAATGTTGACGAAAGTGAGTTTTTTATAATGAAAATGAAGAAAATAGCATCAGCTCAGGTTTCATCCGAATTTCGAGGGCTTGAAGTGAAGCTGCTCACTGCAGTTGCTCTTAGTAAAACGTCACCGTCACCGCAGAATATGCAGAATGTGAAGCAAATTGAAAAGAACATACAGAATCGATATGCACACTTTGAGAAGGATCCCGAATTTATGAAAGTGAGCTTTTTTTCGCTATTTTTTAAAAAATTTTTAATTATAAATTAAATGATTCTCTGAAATGAAATACTAGTTATCTTCTCATTTTTAGGATTTTTCTTTTGAAAATCGAAAAAAAATCGAACAAAAAAGTACAAAAAATGAGAAGGAAACTACAATTTTCTTGAAAATTTTTATTAAAAATAGAGAAACGATGGAAAACTTCAAAATAATGGAACATTTTGAAGCTTTAAAAAATCTGTACAATTTTGAGAAAAGTTGTTTAGAAATTTAAATTTTTCCAAAAGTCGAACATTTTGGTTTAAAAAAATTCAAGTTTTCCATCGTTTCTCTATCAAAAAAAAATTTTCGAACAAAATTTAGTTTCCGTCTCATTTTTTGTACTTTTTTGTTCGATTTTTTCGATGTTCAAGGGAAAAAGTCCAAAAAATGAAAGGAAACTATTGTATTTTTTTTTTCAAAAAAAAAATTTCAGAGAAAATCGAAAAATCGAATAAAATTGGAAAAATTGAGGAAAATTGAGGAGGAAACAAAAAATTGAAAAAAAAAACATTTTTTTCAGAGAAAATAGAAAAAGAGAGTTCTCTTGAAAAAACGAAAAAAATTACAAATACATTTTTTTATTTCTAAAATATTGTGATTGTATCGAATATTTAAACAAAAACAGTTTTTTTTTGGAATTTAGTTTGTACTGAAAAATATCAAAAGCTGAAAGTTATGCAGTCTCTCGAAAATTTTAAAATTTGGAAAACTTTTTTTTCTACCCCACGATATCTTACTATCGTAATAAATTAAATTAAATTAAATTAAAACAATTTTCGAGAAGCTTTACACCTCTCAGCTTTCGATATTTTTCAGTATAAAAATAAAAATTTCGAAGAAAAAACGTTGTTTTTGCTTTAAAAAAATTATCGATGCAATCACAATATTCTAGAAATTAAACCAAAATTTTATTAAAAAATTTTTTTTTTCAAAAATTCCAAATTTTCCAGGCTCGCCAACGTCACACGGATCTTCGCTCGAAGCTAAACGTACTGAAGACTCGTATCGGTAGCTGGGAAAAAATGCGACGGCAATCATCGACAAATGTCTGAGAAGCTTCCCTCCCGACGAGAATAGCTCTTCCCTTCTAGTGTCATCCATCCATTTCCAAAGCTTCACCCGCCCCAAATGAAATTGATCCGTGTGTCCTCCCTCCCAAAACAAACAAACAAACAAACAAAAAACCAATATTTTATCCATTTGAAACATGACGGTTCAACATGCTTTCCACAGCGCCTTTTCCACTCCCCTTCCCCCCACCCGAATATATCCCGACGAAAAAACCAATTCATTTCACAAATCATCTCTCTTGCGTCTCTCCGTCTCTTTTCTCTCTCTCTCTCTCTCTTTCCGTTCTCATTTGCTGGTTCAAAAGTTACATACATATATATATAAATATATACATATTTTATTTTATTATTTCTCTTCTCCCCTCTCGTTCACTCAGTTTATCTCGTTTCTTCCCCCCGTAGCTCCTCATCACCCTCGTCCTCGTCTAATTTGTGATTATAAGCTGATATTGGTGTTGATATCCATGTGATTTTTTTTCTTAATTTTTTTTTGGTTAGAAGAGATTCAAAGTAGCCCTCCCCCCCCCAGCATCGAATACCCACTTTTTTTGATTCTTTTGGATAGCGAAAAAAAAATTACAATAAAACCCCCCAAGCCCCCCACACACACTTGTCAAAGGCCGGTGATAAAAAGATACAACTCACGGATTTTTCGTTTTTTTTTCTATTTTGTTTTTTTTTCTTTCACCCTGTTTCTCCTTAATCTCTTTTTTTATCGTGTAATCGTGTTTTTTTTTTGCCTTTTCCCACTCCCCTGATCATGTAGAGCCCTTTAGATGGACTGTGCCTTTTTGACTAGCGATTTTTCAATTCTAAATTCAATTCATATTTTCCACAATCCCCATTTTCTCTCTCTATTGCGCGGTTGTTGCCCCCATTAAGCCGGGAACCAGACACTTTTGTGGCATAGTTTTTTTTGTAGATTTGACCCCCACCGTATTTTTTTTTTCGATTATCCTTTTTTGAAAACCGTATTTTATTCTCTTTTTGAAACCAAATAAATGTTATTTGCGTCTTATTGAAATTGGTTCAGTGTTGGAGATTTTCAGGCTTTCAGGAATTTTGACAATACAAAAAAATCAGTTTTTGTTTTCAAATTTTCTTTTAAAATGTTCAACATGTTTGCCTATCAGAATACAACCTTAGAATCTGCAAGAAATCTCTCTTTGAACAATTTTAACTATATTAAAACTGTCACATGAAATTTGAATCCCGCGAAAACTTCCCTCTTCATATCGCATGCCGAGAATTGGCTCGAATCGAGAGTATTTGATTATTAAATGAAAGCGACCATTTATAGGCAAAATAGGTAGATTTTTAAAATTTTGTAAACTCCTAAATCACTCAAAAATATATTTTTTCGAAATTTCTTTCAGAAACTTTGTTGCAAGTTTAGAGCTCTTTTAGAATTCAATAACAACATCCCAGCAGGTGCCAGAAGCTTCAAGCAGTTATAGAAAACTTAGAGTACCTTTTTGCGTATTTTATTATTGAAGTAGATGTTAGAACGTCTAACTTTAAACAATTAATCTACCGTTCTAACATTTGAAAATTAATCTACCGTTCTAACTCTTAAAAATCTACAAGAAGATCTTTCCTTGCGCTTGAAGCGCAAAAGAAAAGAAAAAGGACTATTTAGACTTAGGCACATACTAGGATTCCCAACTGGAATAAAATATTGGAAATCCTTATGACACACCGGCGGTATGGCGCGGCTTAAGCCTAAATAGCCACTTTTATCAAAATACATTTGAGCGAGGCGGTTGTAAACTATTCGTTCTTTAGCAAAAATTAAAAAAAAAAAAATATAACTTTATTTAAATTTAAAAATCGGAACGGTATTTAATAACTTTGGAAATTCATCTACTGGTCTAACTTTGGAAATTCATCTAATGGTCTAACTTTGGAAATTCATCTAATGGTCTAACTTTGGAAATTCATCTAATGGTCTAACTTTGGAAATTCATCTAATGGTCTAACTTTGGAAATTCATCTAATGGTCTAACTTTGGAAATTCATCTAATGGTCTAACTTTGAAAATTCATCTAATGGTCTAACTTTGGAAATTCATCTAATGGTATAACTTTGAAAATTCATCTAATGGTCTAACTTTGGAAATTCATCTAATGGTCTAACTTTGGAAATTCATCTAATGGTCTAACTTTGAAAATTCATCTAATGGTCTAACTTTGGAAATTCATCTAATGGTCTAACTTTGGGAATTCATCTAATGGTCTAACTTTGGAAATTCATCTAGTGGTCTAACTTTGGAAATTCATCAACTGGTCTAACTTTGGAAATTCATCTAATGGTCTAACTTTGGGAATTCATCTAATGGTCTAACTTTGGAAATTCATCTAATGGTCTAACTTTGGAAATTCATCTAATGGTCTAACTTTGGGAATTCATCTAATGGTCTAACTTTGGAAATTCATCTAATGGTCTAACTTTGGAAATTCATCTAATGGTCTAACTTTGAAAATTCATCTAATGGTCTAACTTTGGAAATTCATCTAATGGTCTAACTTTGGGAATTCATCTAATGGTCTAACTTTGGAAATTCATCTAATGGTCTAACTTTGGAAATTCATCTAATGGTCTAACTTTGGAAATTCATCTAATGGTCTAACTTTGGAAATTCATCAACTGGTCTAACTTTGGAAATTCATCTAATGGTCTAACTTTGGAAATTCATCTAATGGTCTAACTTTGGAAATTCATCTAATGGTCTAACTTTGGAAATTCATCAACTGGTCTAACTTTGGAAATTCATCAACTGGTCTAACTTTGGGAATTCATCTAGTGGTCTAACTTTGAAAATTCATCTAATGGTCTAACTTTGGAAATTCATCTAATGGTCTAACTTTGGAAATTCATCAACTGGTCTAACTTTGGGAATTCATCTAATGGTCTAACTTTGGAAATTCATCTAATGGTCTAACTTTGGGAATTCATCTAATGGTCTAACTTTGGGAATTCATCTAATGGTCTAACTTTGGAAATTCATCTAATGGTCTAACTTTGGAAATTCATCTAATGGTCTAACTTTGGGAATTCATCTAATGGTCTAACTTTGGAAATTCATCTAATGGTCTAACTTTGGGAATTCATCTAATGGTATAACTTTGAAAATTCATCTAATGGTCTAACTTTGGAAATTCATCTAATGGTCTAACTTTGGAAATTCATCTAATGGTCTAACTTTGGAAATTCATCAACTGGTCTAACTTTGGAAATTCATCTAATGGTATAACTTTGAAAATTCATCTAATGGTCTAACTTTGGAAATTCATCTAATGGTCTAACTTTGGAAATTCATCTAATGGTCTAACTTTGGAAATTCATCAACTGGTCTAACTTTGGAAATTCATCTAATGGTCTAACTTTGGAAATTCATCAACTGGTCTAACTTTGGAAATTCATCTAATGGTCTAACTTTGGAAATTCATCAACTGGTCTAACTTTGGAAATTCATCTAATGGTCTAACTTTGGAAATTCATCAACTGGTATAACTTTGAAAATTCATCTAATGGTCTAACTTTGGAAATTCATCTAATGGTCTAACTTTGGAAATTCATCTAATGGTCTAACTTTGGAAATTCATCTAATGGTCTAACTTTGGAAATTCATCAACTGGTCTAACTTTGGAAATTCATCAACTGGTCTAACTTTGGAAATTCATCTAATGGTCTAACTTTGGAAATTCATCTAATGGTCTAACTTTGGAAATTCATCTAATGGTCTAACTTTGGAAATTCATCTAATGGTCTAACTTTGGAAATTCATCAACTGGTCTAACTTTGGAAATTCATCTAATGGTCTAACTTTGGAAATTCATCTAATGGTCTAACTCTGGAAATTCATCTAATGGTCTAACTTTGAAAATTCATCTAATGGTCTAACTTTGGAAATTCATCAACTGGTCTAACTTTGGAAATTCATCTAATGGTATAACTTTGGAAATTCATCTAATGGTCTAACTTTGGGAATTCATCTAATGGTATAACTTTGGAAATTCATCTAATGGTCTAACTTTGGAAATTCATCTAATGGTCTAACTTTGGAAATTCATCAACTGGTCTAACTTTGGAAATTCATCTAATGGTCTAACTTTGGAAATTCATCTAATGGTCTAACTTTGGAAATTCATCTAATGGTCTAACTTTGGAAATTCATCTAATGGTCTAACTTTGGAAATTCATCAACTGGTCTAACTTTGGAAATTCATCTAATGGTCTAACTTTGGAAATTCATCTAATGGTCTAACTTTGGAAATTCATCTAATGGTCTAACTTTGGAAATTCATCAACTGGTCTAACTTTGGAAATTCATCAACTGGTCTAACTTTGGAAATTCATCTAATGGTCTAACTTTGGAAATTCATCTAATGGTCTAACTTTGGAAATTCATCTAATGGTCTAACTTTGAAAATTCATCTAATGGTCTAACTTTGGAAATTCATCAACTGGTCTAACTTTGGAAATTCATCTAATGGTCTAACTTTGGAAATTCATCTAATGGTCTAACTTTGGAAATTCATCTAATGGTCTAACTTTGAAAATTCATCTAATGGTATAACTTTGGAAATTCATCTAATGGTCTAACTTTGGAAATTCATCTAATGGTCTAACTTTGGAAATTCATCTAATGGTCTAACTTTGGAAATTCATCTAATGGTCTAACTTTGGAAATTCATCTAATGGTCTAACTTTGGAAATTCATCAACTGGTCTAACTTTGGAAATTCATCTAATGGTCTAACTTTGGAAATTCATCTAATGGTCTAACTTTGGAAATTCATCTAATGGTCTAACTTTGGAAATTCATCAACTGGTCTAACTTTGGAAATTCATCAACTGGTCTAACTTTGGAAATTCATCTAATGGTCTAACTTTGAAAATTCATCTAATGGTCTAACTTTGGAAATTCATCAACTGGTCTAACTTTGGAAATTCATCTAATGGTCTAACTTTGGAAATTCATCTAATGGTCTAACTTTGGAAATTCATCTAATGGTCTAACTTTGGAAATTCATCAACTGGTCTAACTTTGGAAATTCATCTAATGGTCTAACTTTGGAAATTCATCTAATGGTCTAACTTTGGAAATTCATCTAATGGTCTAACTTTGGAAATTCATCTAATGGTCTAACTTTGGAAATTCATCTAATGGTCTAACTTTGGAAATTCATCTAATGGTCTAACTTTGGAAATTCATCTAATGGTCTAACTTTGGAAATTCATCTAATGGTCTAACTTTGGAAATTCATCTAATGGTCTAACTTTGGAAATTCATCTAATGGTCTAACTTTGGAAATTCATCTAATGGTCTAACTTTGAAAATTCATCTAATGGTCTAACTTTGAAAATTCATCAACTGGTCTAACTTTGGAAATTCATCAACTGGTCTAACTTTGGAAATTCATCTAATGGTCTAACTTTGGAAATTCATCTAATGGTCTAACTTTGGAAATTCATCTAATGGTCTAACTTTGGAAATTCATCAACTGGTCTAACTTTGGAAATTCATCAACTGGTCTAACTTTGGAAATTCATCTAATGGTCTAACTTTGGAAATTCATCTAATGGTCTAACTTTGGAAATTCATCTAATGGTCTAACTTTGAAAATTCATCTAATGGTCTAACTTTGGAAATTCATCAACTGGTCTAACTTTGGAAATTCATCAACTGGTCTAACTTTGGAAATTCATCAACTGGTCTAACTTTGGAAATTCATCTAATGGTCTAACTTTGGAAATTCATCTAATGGTCTAACTTTGGAAATTCATCTAATGGTCTAACTTTGGAAATTCATCTAATGGTCTAACTTTGGAAATTCATCAACTGGTCTAACTTTGGAAATTCATCTAATGGTCTAACTTTGGAAATTCATCAACTGGTCTAACTTTGGAAATTCATCTAATGGTCTAACTTTGAAAATTCATCTAATGGTCTAACTTTGGAAATTCATCTAATGGTCTAACTTTGGAAATTCATCTAATGGTCTAACTTTGGAAATTCATCAACTGGTCTAACTTTGGAAATTCATCAACTGGTCTAACTTTGGAAATTCATCAACTGGTCTAACTTTGGAAATTCATCAACTGGTCTAACTTTGGAAATTCATCTAATGGTCTAACTTTGGAAATTCATCTAGTAGTCTAACTTTGGAAATTCATCAACTGGTCTAACTTTGGGAATTCATCTAATGGTATAACTTTGAAAATTCATCTAATGGTCTAACTTTGGAAATTCATCAACTGGTCTAACTTTGGAAATTCATCTAATGGTCTAACTTTGGAAATTCATCTAATGGTCTAACTTTGGAAATTCATCAACTGGTCTAACTTTGGAAATTCATCAACTGGTCTAACTTTGGAAATTCATCTAATGGTCTAACTTTGGAAATTCATCTAGTGGTCTAACTTTGGAAATTCATCAACTGGTCTAACTTTGGGAATTCATCTAATGGTATAACTTTGAAAATTCATCTAATGGTCTAACTTTGGAAATTCATCAACTGGTCTAACTTTGGAAATTCATCTAATGGTCTAACTTTGGAAATTCATCTAATGGTCTAACTTTGGAAATTCATCAACTGGTCTAACTTTGAAAATTCATCTAATGGTCTAACTTTGAAAATCTAATGGTCTAACTTTGGAAATTCATCAACTGGTCTAACTTTGGAAATTCATCTAATGGTCTAACTTTGGAAATTCATCTAGTGGTCTAACTTTGGAAATTCATCAACTGGTCTAACTTTGGGAATTCATCTAATGGTATAACTTTGAAAATTCATCTAATGGTCTAACTTTGGAAATTCATCAACTGGTCTAACTTTGGAAATTCATCAACTGGTCTAACTTTGGAAATTCATCTAATGGTCTAACTTTGGAAATTCATCTAATGGTCTAACTTTGAAAATTCATCTAATGGTCTAACTTTGAAAATCTAATGGTCTAACTTTGAATCAAAGTTAGAAATTCATCTAATGGTCTAATTTTGGGAATTCATCTAATGGTCTAACTTTGAAAATTCATCTAATGGTCTAACTTTGGGAATTCATCTAATGGTCTAACTTTGGAAATTCATCTAATGGTCTAACTTTGGAAATTCATCAACTGGTCTAACTTTGAAAATTCATCTAATGGTCTAACTTTGAAAATCTAATGGTCTAACTTTGAATCAAAGTTAGAAATTCATCTAATGGTCTAATTTTGGGAATTCATCTAATGGTCTAACTTTGAAAATTCATCTAATGGTCTAACTTTGGGAATTCATCTAATGGTCTAACTTTGAAAATTCATCTTATGGTCTAACTTTGAAAATTCATCTAATGGTCTAACTTTGGGAATTCATCTAATGGTCTAACTTTGGGAATTCATCTAATGGTCTAACTTTGGGAATTCATCTAATGGTCTAACTTCTCATGGTTCCGTAATTTATTGGCAGAACATTAGAGGAGATGCAATTCATTTGCAATGAGTGCAATTCAAATTTTAAATATGAAAAATTAAAGAAATTCTGGCAAAAACCGCTCAACCGCGTAAATCAACACGACCGTGTAAGAGGTTTCATTCTTCCATTAGTGAAGTAATTTCATATAGCTTGCGTGAACTTTTTAATTTCAGCCAGTACCAATAAAATGTGGTCCACGCAGAAAATTGAGAAAAAACTCTAGTTCAAAAAGATTAGAAATATAACATTTCCGATTTTTCCAAAAAAAAATCTCAATGAGACTGCTTTTGGTTTTCTTTCTTGTTGTTGGCTATGTATTGGGACAAAATTCAAACCAACCAATAACTTCAAACGGGACACCGCTCGACTTTGGCCTCAAGAAAGCTTGCGAAGATGTTGGTGGAATATTCAAGCAAAGGGAAAATGCTAATGTTAGTGGCCGCCGGCCGAAGAATATAATTGGTGGCCGAGTTTCCGAGAAAACTCGTCCGTAAAAGCGATTGCATTATTTATTTTCCACCTAGATTTTGTATAAATTTTGTTTATTGGTTTCAAAAATTCTGGAAAAAACTACCATGTATAATCACAAACTTTGACCGTCTATATCTTGGTTATCTCAAAACATATTCAAAAATTTTTACTGCAAAAATGATTCTCATGTCATTTCCTAGATTGTTGTAGTTGATCATTTTTTGCGAAAGTTGAGAATAACAAAGCTACGGAACATTTTTCAAGGCAATCATCGGCGACATTTGCACAATTACATTCCGAGTGTTGACCGAAACTGATGACGATGCAAATGAGTTTTGTCGATTGTACGCGCCATGGAGATTAAGGAGTGCTATACGAAATGAGGATGGTGGTATTCCGCAGACAATTTGTGAAGTTGGTGAGTCCGGAATAAAACACGCCTACCTGCGCGCCTACAAGGCGGACACTTGGAGGCACGTAGGTATACGTTCTAGATTGTAGGCGCTGAGGTAGGTACGCAGGTAGGTACGCAGGTAGTCACGAAAGTAGGCATATCGGCTTTTAGGACAAAAGATGGGCATATAAATTTGTCAGGAAGCAGGTAGATAATTTGTATAGGCAAGCTGGAGGCATGTAGATTTTCGGCTTGAAAGCACTTTAGTAGGCATAGGCATGCAGATAGGCACGCAGGCAGGCATTGGTAAGTTATCGTATAGGCACGCAGGTAGGCATGTAGATAGACGCTTAGGTGCCACCCAGTTAGGTATTCCTGTGGCTAACTAATTTATGATTCAGAAGCCACAATGGCATGTGATGATGGATGGATTCAAATGTTTGGTTACTGTTTCCGACACCCTTACAAAAACAAAATATTTACTCAAGCTGAAGCGATAAAGGTCTGCTCAAACCTGGACGGTCACACTGGAGAAATCGCATTTCTCCATCATCGTTACATCGTCGGAGTTTGGAAGAACTATTTCCGCGGAATTGATCAAATATGGGTGAATGGTTCAGAAACATGGAACCAATATGTTCAGTCAACTGGAGCTGTCGATGGAGATGCACTTGCTCTTGCACTTACAGGTCATACGGTTGTCTTTTCCGTGTTCCCCAACTCGCTGATTCGAATCGATCCGATTATTCGACTAGGTATTTTGTGCCAGTATAAACCTGAGAGGACGCTGGCTGAAATCGCGTATCTTGGACGAAGATATTCCGAAATTTATCATCAATCTATTTTTTTGGAAGATGGAGTTCTGATTCGATCGGCTTCTCATTACACCAGGAGCAAGACGAACGCGGAGATTTGTCAGGTAACTCGACAATACTAGAACGAAATTGAAAATTGCAACAAAAAAAATCACAAAAAAAACCGAAAAAAAATTCAACTTTGAAACTCAACCAATAAACGAAAGTGGGCGGTGCTAATCGCTGATTTATCCGATTACTGCTAAACAAATCAGTGGCGTCCAACTCCACCCACTCTCTTTGATTAGTTCAAAAGTGGGCGGAGCTTATCGTTGATTGGTGGGGTCACTGCTGAACCTATCAACGACGTTTCACTTTGTCCACTTTCGTTGATTGGCTAAAAAGAGAAGAGAAGACACGCCCGCTTTCACACCAATCAGCGACTTCGAACTCCACACATCCCATCCGATTGGTTTTAAAGTGGGCGGATCTTATCGTTGATTGGTCACGCAGTACTCAAATCCGAGAGAGCTTAAACAGGAAAAATATTTGGTTTTTTATTTGTTTTTTTCTTGTAGAATAAAATTGAATTTAATCAAATCTACCCGGGTACTTTTTTCCACTCTATGCTCTTTCAAATATTTAATTTCAGAAAACACTGCGGCCATTCTTTGTCGACGATGTAGAGCCATTCATTCCAAACGATGATATAATGAGCGCCCTGTCAGATCAATACACGGAGCCCTGGGCGATTTCTAATTCCGGAGCACACTTTACAATGGATGTATCCAAAAGGAAATCTTCAGATGTTTGTCTGAAAAGCACTCATAAGTATTCAGTTGCCTACCCGGATCCAAAGATGCCACCATTTGTACTTCCCGTAGAGACATCAGTTGGATGTGATAATATGAATTCGGTGGCGATTGTACATTCTGAGATAGACACTGAATTCCGACCAATGTCAGATTCTCAGTCAGTACCGGTTTGGTGTAAATTTGGAAGGAAGATGAATTACTTTGTTGATCTACCAAAGGGCTATACTCACTACGAGAGAGCTAACGGAATGCATGTTGGACATAAAGTTGTTTCAATGATACTTCCATTTGATAAAGCAATGAAGTATTGTCAAGATGACGGTGGTGCACAATTGGGCGGATTCAATGATAAAGCCGAGTTTGAAGCGATTGATAGTTAGGTTTTTTCGGTGCTTCTCATAGTTTTCTACAAGAAATTTAGCGGCATCTTAATTGAAATCTTCTTTTTCTTATAATTTTGTCAACGTTTTCTTTTTCCGGAAATTTATATAGAAAAATATCGAAATATGAAAAAATTTAAGATTTTTTTAAAGAACTAAATTTCTATGCAACCTAAAAATTCAACTGAAAAAATGTTGACTGAAATTTTAATATTTTCATGTGCAAAATACACAAATATCAGATTTTTCGAGAAAAAAAATCAATTTCTGAAAACCGTCTGAACTATTAGCAAACACTAAATTCTGAAAATGCGTATTGAACACCATATTTGACAAGCAAAATATCTCGTAGCGAAAACTACAGTAATCTACGGGCTCGATTTACGAAAATATTTTATTTTCGAATTTTGACAGCGATTTTCAATTTCGCTTCGCGTTTTTCGAATTATTAATAATTTTATAATTTTATTTGATAATCGCCACTGTCTCCTCACGTGGAAATGACCCAACAAGGGGGCTTGCGCGTTTCTCGTGAGCGTGGGAAAATCTTAACACTGAAAAGTGATTTCCTTCATTTTTTGTTACTTTAAAGTGGATATCATAGTTTTTAATTACGCATCAATTGTTCACATGACTGTAAGAAAGGTGAAGAGAAAAAAACTTTCAAAATTAATTGAAAAATAGAGGCCCTGCGTAAAAAAGTAAAATCAACCAAAAATTGCGTTTTTCTCCAATTCGTTTTCGGTAAAAAACTGTTTTACATTTAAAATATAGTCTTTGATTGAACCTGATAAAATGAAAATATGAAAAAAAAAACACAAAATTTAGCGTTTTCGGATTTGTCTCAAAGTCCCACGCGCTGCACGAGATTTGCGCCAAGAAATCAATTTCCAGCTGAGGAGACGGTGATCGCTGTCAAAATTTGAAAAGGAAATATTTTCGAAAATCGTCACCAGCGCTACAGTAGACATTTAAAGAGTTACTGTAGTTTTCGCTACGAGATATTTTCAAATACAACTATTTTGTACAACTATTTTTCAAGAGAACATACCCTGATGCTTTTATATGTAGATTGACGTTTTTTCTAGCTTAAAATGACACGTGGTGCCAGGCTGTCCCATTACGGCTCGATCTACAAAAAAGCGGGAATTTTTCTCATAATAAACTGAAGCTTCCATTTTGAGTTGTCCAATTTCAAAACAATTTCAGAGCTGATTTCTAAGAAAGTACATCATTGGATTGGAAATAGACGACGCCCAGATTGCCCAGGTTTTTATTTCCACAGCGACCCAAACCACCAATGCGGTCATAATAAAATTCACGAATGGCTCAACAACGTTGCAACTGAAGACATCCCAATTGAACTATGGGGCTTCAAACAACCGGATCATGCTTGGAAACCTCAAGGTCGTCAGGAATGTGGATCTATTGCATATGGAATGCCGGGTTCTAATGGAGAACCAAAACTCGACGATGGAAGGTTAGTTGCCACTTTGCTGTTTATATATACGTGTATTTCTTTCAGCTGTGAAGTAAAAATGCCATTCATATGCACTGCAAAAGGTGTTTTGAAAGCGACCACTGCGAGTAGACTTTGAACTTTTCTTCCAATTTAATGTAATGTACTTGATAAAGCTATTTTCTTTATTATTTATATATTTGCCTACATGCCTACTGTGCCTGCATGCTTACCTTCATGTTAACCTGCGTGCCTATCTGCATTCCTTCTAGTCAAAATACCTATGCATACTTACGTTCCTGCGAGCCAAAATTTATATCCCTCTAGCGAACCGATCATAATTGTCTACCTGCTAACTGAAAAATTGATATGTCTATACTTTGTCTTAAAAGTCGATATGCCTACCTGCGTGCCTTCCTACTTGCCTACATGCCTACAGGCCTATCTGCCTACCTATACCTTTCTCCCCTAATAACAGTTCAATTCTCTATTTTCACATTTTTAAATTATCCTGAACGTTTCGTTTTTCAGAAAACCCAACTTGAAAACTCAACTCTGGAAATTGTATTTTTTGTTACTACATATACATTTTAGAAAAAAAATATCCCACGTAATATGAGTATGGCGGAAATTAGTATATTCTATAAGGGAAGTAATGTTGCGATATTTCGTGTGTTTTTGTCCGATCGTAATTTGTTTTTCAGTCAGTGTGCATCTTTTGATCAGATGACAGTCATTTGATCATTTGGGTCATCGGGTCCTATATAGGATTACGATATGACGTCAGCAAAGTGGTTTGCGTACTTATGGAATTACCGTAACCCGGGAATTCACCAGAGATTGAAGAGAATTACAAAATACCGGTTTTTCTTTTTGTTATCTCGAAGCTGTTGGAAAGAATTTTATATGAAAATGTAGAGAAATATTTATACTTTTTAAAAATCGTTTTGTTTTCAATTGAAAATTTTTGAAAAGTGGCTTAAAAACTGCTTCAAACTTCATGTGCCTGCATCTTGGCAACCGGGTATTTGAGTCGGTGTTTGATCAAATTTTAGAAACTTTTAACTAAAACTAAAATAATTTTCAGAAATTAAAAATTTTTGTCTCTTCGAATTTCCGAAAAAAAAACTTTAGCGCAGGGGGTTTTATAAATATGCCGCCCATCTCTGGTAGGTGCTCTGTGGAGTTGCTGTTTTTTTTTTGACAACTTTGAAGTACCGTAAACAATATTTTACTTTTATTTTTTATTGGAACAATTTATTCACAGGATTATCATAGAAAAAATATTGTTTTGGAATGCAGAAAAGCACATGGGAAAAAAATCGGTAAGAAATTTTTACAAGCCAATATTCTTCGGAGTTTCACTTTTTGATACCAATTCGATTTGTGTACACTGAGCACGGCGGATTGACCCACACGGATTGCGAAAAATGGCAGAGAAAAAGGCTGAAAAATTTAATAATTTCAGAACTGACCTAGCATTTTAAATCCTACCAAAAACTGCTTTTCGATAATTTTTTATAATAAACATGTTTGGCAGGGGATCAATGGCTGGATAAACTGCAATTGTCATCGCAACGAAGCTGCTCGCAAATCCAATATCCACAGCAATCATCGGAAATGTGAAGAGGATTGCGATGGGGATGTACATGAGGATCAGGGGGATGAAAGTCTGAAAATTTTGAGGTCAAATTATACTCGCCCTGGGACCCGAATGTCTTATTAAAATATACCAACAATGTTTAAAACTCCTAATTAATAAAAATAATAAAATACCTGAACAACAAGTGCCTGAAAAAGCTGTTGCTGTAATCCCTTAGTGACACTCGACACGTTGCATGTTCTTGAAAGCGCTTCAGTTATACGAAAATAGCATTTGATTCCGAAGAAGAATACCGAGAACACTGAGCTTAGCTGCAACGTTTTAAAATTTGGACGCGAGCCTCGGTTAATGTCGGTTGCAAAACTTTGATTTTCTAACGTTAGTAACTCTACAGTGCCCCTGGAGCTCCCATACAGTAGTCCTACAGTAATTTAATGTTGCAAAAGTAATCCTACAGTGACACTACAGTACCCATGGAGCACCGGTACAGTAATCTTACAATACCCTTCCAAGAAACTGTCGGCTGCTCACTATAACATTCCAGCGTAGACTATCACGTGACTAGACTAACGTCGGCTGGTCATTTCATTGATATAACCTAAGGCTCAAAAAATGTCGGCTGCTACCTCCAACGTTCTAACATGATTTATCGCGTTCCCCCAATAATGTCGGCTGCTCAGTTTTGCCCAAATTTCAAAAACTCACAATCATGAACCACATACAAGCGATCGAGGCAAAAACCGCCGGATCCGGATGAGAAGTTCCATTTTTATCAACAGGGTGGAAGAGGACAATGATGTAGGAGGTGTCCTCAATCTTAGTGTCATACCCGTCAAATATCGTTTTTCTGAAAATGTTCTGAAAATGAACTGGAAGCTTTATTTACCCAGAACACCCCCCCCCCCCCCCTTTCCCAGTCGAGGAGCACAGCCCTGGAGAGCAATTATACCTCATATAATCATCCGTCGAATCATCGAAATGAAAGTACAAATAACAAAGGACAGACCACCATGTTCCGTAGAAAATCGGCATGAAGAACAGAATGTAGATCTTTTTCCCGCCGAGCCACTTGTCACGGAACTCTTTCACCACTGCACCATAACGATAGACAAAGTGAACACCGAAGATTGCCAACGAGAAGCCGAAGCAGCCACAGTAGATCACGATGAGGATGAAGCTATGCTCACGGTCAAAATCCGAATTTTTAAAGTTTCGGAACACAACGAACGCCGCTTTGTACGAGTGAACCATCTGGAATACATTTTCAATGTTTGAAAATTAAAATTTGAGCCATTTTGTGTGCAGTAGCTCTACAGTAACCAAACAGAATTCTCACAGAAACCGTACAAAAACGCAACAGTACCCCTACAATACGCCCAGTACCCTACAATAATATTACAGTAACCTAATGTAAGCCAGTAAGCGACCTACAGTAACCCAATAGTAACTTGAATGGATCCTACAGTAATCTTACAGGAACCTTATTATTACAGTACTGCTAGTCATTTAAAGACATAGTGACTTACAGTAATAACATAGTTATTCTACAGTACCCTCGTAGTACCCTTACAGTAATCCTACAGTACCCCTTCAACTACTTACCGGTTCAGTGGTAACATCCCATAATGAGTAGAGAGCCTCAAAGCTGGATATGTAGATCATCAAGTACTTGTACATCCCGAGCTTCTTCGGCGAATGCGCCAAAATCAAAAATATGAGAATACAGTTCAACGAAACCGACATAAACGCGGAGGTGTACTGTACGATTTTCAGAAAAATATTCCAAAATTCACTGAGATGCATCGTTGCTTCTACGGCAACCGATGGCCTCACTTTTATAGTAGTCGTTGCAGTCGGGTGGGCGGAGTCAGAGCACATTGTTTTTCATGTTTTTGATGAGGATATGGGTCACAAGGGAGGTCGAGAAAACGGGAAAAATAATAAAAAGTAATATTTAGTATAATGTCATCGATAATGTGAAAGAAGTATGTATACAAAACTGCCAGAAGGAAGTTGAGTCGTCTGGAATTGAAAGTACAAATTAAGTCAAAGAAGACTAGGTGCCTACACGCCTACATGCCTACATGCCTACATGCCTACATGCCTACATGCCTACATGCCTACATGCCTAAATGCTTATGTACGTACCTATTGAAATTTAAAAATTAATTTGTTTTGCGTGACCCTCCACAGTTATGATATTTATTTTTCTAATCATTCCACGAGGCGTCTCTATTTATTCCCAACTATTTCCTTGATTTCTTCAGTTTTCGAAACCAATTTCACAGAAGAATTTCACAATTTGAAACGTAAGTTGAATACAAAATCTTGTTCCAACTGATGTAAATTTTCCAGATACAAAACTATGGTGTTCACAAGATCAAGCTCTAGAAATCACACGAAATCCGACGTGGCAGGCGCTGGACCGACATGGGATGAATTCCTAAAAGTTGATGGAATGTCACAGGTGCTCGCTTTTTTTTTCAGGAATTGTAGTCCAATTCGATATTTCAGAAACTCCAAGAGTGTGAAAACCAGTTCGAAAAAGCATCAAATAAAGTTTTTGCGGAACTTTTTGCAAAACTGAACGATGTCGCTAAGAAAGTGGCCACAGAAGATTTTCCAGCTGAACAACTTCAAAAGTTGATTGATAGAAACTATCCGGTCAGTTTTGGCCGCCAGGTGCCTTGAAGAACCAATTTCAATACCACTTTCAGAAACCGCCAGGCTTCAAGGATGTCAAAGTTGAAGAGATTGAGGCTGAAGAGCACGATGAGCTCATAGAGACTGCTATGTACCTGTCGGATGCTTCAGAAGGTGGCGAGATAACCATGAACACTGTAAGTCAAGAGGATCAAAGAGAGGCCTTTTAGTTGTAGTCCCAGTTAGTCCCAGATTTAGTCTTTTGAACCAGTTTTTTTAAGAACTTGCCAATATATATTTTGCATATATTTCTGAACTACAGAACATTCTTAAACGAACTTGCCACGTTGCAAATCTTTATTGATAATTTTATTGAGGATATCTAGTTATAATTTTGGATCAAAAACTTCAGTTTTCAGGAACCCCCAGGCTTCGAGGAAGTCAAGGCCGAGGAGTTAAAGGCTGAGGAACATGATGATCATATGGATACTGCTATGCTTCTGGATCCCGACTCTACACAAGACGGCGAGGAAGTGACAATGAAGCCTGTAAGCCAAGATATCAGTGAGCTAAGCGGCGAGGAAGATCCCGATGAAACCCTGATCCAGAACACCACACTTCACATGGATAACCTTTCGATGAAAGAGGAACTGAATGCGGATACAACAATTGTGACGAGCACTCCGATTAGAGCCTGCTCCACAAAGATTATGGTGCCTGTTGTCAGACCTGAGATCAGTCCAGTGGAGAAGCCCATCTCATCATCCACACACTGCAGAAACCTTCTGAATTTGAATCCCAAGATGCCTGTGTTCACTTCAATGTTTGGAAAGATGAAGCAGGAGCCTGGAGTGGAGAGCAGCCACGTCAGTAATCTTCGTCAGAAAATTCTGAACCATAGGAAACGTGGAAAGGAGGTGCAGAAGGTTCCCAGCTCACCACCACCAAAGCTTCCGAAAACCGTAGTGCAACCTTCGAAAGAAGAGAAGCCAACTGCTGTGATTGAATCCAAGTTAAGTGATATCAAAGTATCGTCGCAAAAATCCATAGCTTTTTCTTCAGAAAACAGCGGCTCCACCAGTGAAACTTCTCACAAGTTCCCCACCACCAAAGATCCCAAAAACCGTAGCTCAACCTCCGAAAGAAAAGAAACCAGTCATGGAATCTGTGGTAAGCGGGATATCGGAGTGTCGTCGCAAAATCAATAGTATTCCAGAAAACCGCGGCTCCACCAGCGAAGGAGATCAAGCCGATTGTTGCCAAAATAACGGAGAAAGCGGCAGAACCTGCAGTTCCAAAGGAAGTGAAACCGGCAAAAGCAGCAACAGCCAAACCGGCAAAGGTAGGCCGGCAGTAGGCACCTAGGCACGTGATCAATCTTTTTTCAGCCCGTCATGTCGTACAAAATGACTCCAACACGCGTCCACAAGCCGAAATCGGCAACTGATTACGGTGTGGAATCCGAAAGTGATTCGGACTTTGAGAGGGATAAGAGCAAGCAAAAGAACTTTCCGAAATGGGCATCTGATATGAATATCGTCAATGAGGAGTACGCCAAAAATCTGGAATTCAATGTGAATACATTCTTTGGGTCGATGGAAAAGGTAATACTTTAGGGGAAATGAATTCATGAATGAAATAAGAATTTTTTAGGCAAATCTCACTGAGATCTTTGGAGAAATGGTCCGTAAAAAGAAGCGAGGATCGTCAAAAGTTTGGAATTGAACTAGATTTTTATGGGTTTCCTACTCGTTCGAATAAATTATTTCAAAAAGTTTCCTCTTTTTTTTCAAAATGAATTTAATTTCTAAAGTCTTCCCCCCTCTTATCGCAAGCTTTCATCTTCCGATTCCGGTTTTTCGTTTTGAAACATTCGGAATGGGGAGTTTATTTCAAAAGTGCGAGGTGTAGGCATTCACCACGCCCGCACGCCTTCTCGCCTACCTTGCCTACCTCGCCTGGCCGCCTATTGCCCGGAAAACGTCATTACAGCCGGTTTTTCATTAAACTAAATTAAATTAAGTATTTTCAATATAATCAAAAGTCTGCCAAAAAAATAAATCATATCTGGAGATATTTTAATTTACAGAAGCCGAACAGTATACCTGTCATGTTCCTATTACAATGCTGTACCATTAAAGGAAATATCGACAGCTGACATCTTGAGCTTTCAGAATCTGTAATTTGTTTTGGCGGAAGACCGCTGTAAGTCTGGAAATTTTTGTCTGAAAGTACTGAATCCAGTGCAATTCCTATGGTTAAAAGTGGATTATTGATTCTCGCGCCAACAGAAGTGTCATCACAACGGTTTAAAGAAAAAAACATCGCTTCGGTGGTTCAGTGGTAAACAGTTTAAGAAGACTTACAGCGGTCTTCCGCCGAAACAACTTACAGACTTGCTCCAGCTCTGATGAACCAAAATTAACAATCATAAACCATAAATTTTATTTCATATCTCAAAGATCACTGCTTTTTAATTTCAACTGGCTTTGTGACAGGCGGAACGAGCTGCACAGACGGTGGTGTTGGCTGGGGAACATCAGCAGATTGCAAATGACGACCACGGTCTGAAAATGTACAGATTTTTCAGTGGTAAGGCACTTGAACTCACTTGGATCTGGACTCGCGACCATCAGCCCTTTGTAGTTGTTCTCCATGAGCTTTACAATTTCAAAATTCTCTGGTGTTGCAATCATTCGTGGACGGAGAACTGTGAAGGATAGCTCGTAAGAATCCGAGACGTGCATAATCTGAAAAAACCAAATTATTTTTTAAATTGATATCATGAACTCGTATAACTTACTGCTCCACAATTGGTATCATTCCCACAATAATATGGCGCAGAGAACACTGTGACACACTTTTTGTTGAACAAGAAGTTGAATCCTTCCTGAGACACTTCGTGAGCTCGGACAATCAACGAGAGGCCAAGCTTCTTCAAGAAATCATCCAATCCTTTTTGGCCGAAAACTACAGAAATTGCACGCTGCTGAAAAGTACAAATCGTCAATGTAAATAGTAGAAATTGTGATACTTTGTTCATTGCAAACGTGTTGCACTTATCCTGAGTTGGATCAGCCCACATCAAATCAACTTGAAGACCTTCGTCACAGGTTAATGGAGTATTCGGTTTCTTCAGAGCTTTGAATGATTCCCACGAGTTACAGTTTTGGGAGATTCCTCCGTGCATGCAAAGGATCCGTTGACCAACTCGAGCACAGAGTGGAAGCTCGTTGAAAACATTCTGAAAGGCATAGAGATATTATAAAAGTCGTCATTACGGGATAGTCTTCTGTTTCCCTGATATTGTCTCCACATCCTTCCTCCTCTCTTTCTTGTCAATTCCTCATAGAAACCATACAACCGGTTCATTTTCATACATTCATGATTGCCACGTAGCAAATGCACCAAATGAGGATATCGAATTTTGTAGCAGAAAAGAAGAAGCGACACTTCGAATGATTTGGCTCCACGATCCACATAGTCCCCGAGAAATAGAAATTGAACTTTTGGAGGATATCCAACGGCATCAAAATAACGAATGAGAGCATCCAGTTGTCCGTGAATATCTCCGACAATTGTGATTGGATGCTCAACTTGGAGCATTGCTGGAAGTGGTTTCAACGTCGACTCAGCCTGAAAATATATCATTGTAAGACTACAAAATCTGCTCAGACTTGTGCGTGGGACTTTCAGAATCTAGAAGAAATCGCAAAATACTCTAATTTTCAAGTTCATACCTTTTCCAAAATAGTGTAAATCTGTTTGTCAGTGAATGCATCAGTGACGCCCCATTTCAGAAGATGCTCAATCATTCGTTTGGCGAGTTGTACCACTGATTCTCCTTCGTACATGTATCCTTTTTGACTTTCCATCATCTTGCTTCGAACGTCGACTTTTGAAAATTTAAAACTTGGGAATACATTTTTTTTTTTGCTCGGAAAGATTCTTTCCTTTTTTTGTCGTGGTTACGTGAAATTAAATTTAAATTTTTTTATATTAATTTACTTTTTTTTAACCTCTTTTAATTAACTTTTTAATTTTTTTCAAACAAAACCCTAATTGTTAGAAAATATGAATATTTGAAATCACTAGCTCAGAAACTGACGGAGGATTGAAGCTGAGAAGCTTAGGATAGTTTGGAGGTATGAAGTAGGCACGCAGGTAGGCATGATATGAGTCTTTCCTACAACATTTCTTCTTTTCATGCCTCCTGCGCTCCTACTTTCTGCCTACCGGAAAGCTTTCGGAAAGCAATCGGTCATCTGACATATTGATGAAAAATAGGCTCTGAAAATGATCACATTTTGATCACATTTTGTAGTTTCTCAAAAAAAAAATTTGCCAAAAATACACATTTTTGGATAAGACAACAGTCCAAGTCCACATTTCATTGTCATTTTTTTCCTCAAAATCCCAGCGAAAATCCATTTTTTCCGTCATTATCTAATGCTAAAATCTAAAATCTTGTCTCCCGAAATGCCCTGAACATTTCAACAAAATAATGGCAAAGGTGGTGCGGCGGAAATTTTTCATTGTTTCATTTTTATTATTTTCGATTTTGCTGTTATTTTTACAACACTCTCGGCAAGTTAAGGTAATTGAGAGGACTTTTATTTTGGAAAATGGCTCGCAGAATAGGTAGGGGTTTTTTAAAAGTTTCAAATATTAAATAAATTTCTCAAATTTGTTTTAATAGTTCTCAAATACGAGATGCTTGTTTCGTACCCTACTGGAATCAAAAAACCACTGAAAATATTTTGCACTCGGAGCAAATCGAGGAATGGGCAAAAACGGAATTTGGTGGGAATGTGAGCTTTTTTTCGTTACTTGGTCGAGTTTGGGGCGTAGAATTTTCGATTTTTCCAGCTCAACATGATCGATGGGGAACCTCGCCTGCTATCCGCTTTCGTGTACCCTGACGAGATCTCCATTATCACTACTGTAATGCACACTTTTCTGTGGGTAGCGTTAACATAGGTCTGCTTAAATTGACAACGCATTTTGCTCACTTTATTAAACTACAATGATTTACTTTGAATTACGGTATTTTAGAATTTAACAGAGTGAGCAAAAAATGGTGTCAATATTCCTCAGGATCCAAAGTTTTCAGAAAACGTGCCACATGTCATTACTACGACTGTAACCGTGTCGAAATTCACGCTGCAAGATTTAAATCTCGTGTATGGCCGCTAGCAGTCATCACTTGCCCGCGAAGGTTCGGCGCAGAGTACGTGAGTGTCAGCTATGAAGAAGATGAAGAGCCTCAGGAACCGATTCCGTTGACCTACAGGGCTTACGATAGTAAGCTTGAAACTGAGCCTGAAATATCTAAAATTGACTTTCAGGGCCGCTCCACGAGCTCTCCGTTTGTGTAGGGCCAATGTATGGAGAAGAAAGCAAATGGCTGGAAATTATAGAATACGTAGAACATTATAGATTGGTGGTAGGTCTTAGAAATACATAGTGTCTAGAGTTTTGAACTGATACATTTGTTTTATTAATACTTGGGCTAGACCTCCCACGGAGACGTGCCTACGTGCCTACGTGCCTACGTGCCTACGTGCCTACACAAATCAACATATCATTCCAGGGAACGTCCCATTTCTACTTCACCCTATTCAACATGAACGAGTATGACAGGAAAATAATTGACAACTACGAGAGCCTAGGCATCGCTGAATCCACAAAATACACCACTGAATATTTGAGACTCGGGTGGATGTTTCATCTCTTGCAAACTCATGTAAGGGCCTAACTGCCTACCTACTCGCCTGCCTACTGGCCTAAGGCTTGATAGGCCTGCCTTCTAGGCACGTAGGCACAATGTAGGTAAGAATTTTTGTTTCAGGAATGCCATTATCGGAGTAAATTTCATTCGAAATGGGTTGTCAATATGGATATTGATGAGCGGCTGGTATACACTGGACCACTTAACCTGAGAAGCTATTTGAGGTGAAAATGTTTCAGAATTTTCCAGCATTTCGTGAGTTTCCAGGAGACTCCCGCCGAACATTGGAGAAGTCAGCTTCACCACAAATCGAGTCTTGAAAACTGAGCCAGTTCCTGTAAAATATAGCAGTGATGCTCAATTAATGGAAGATATGCTATTCCTGAAATACAATAAAACCACTGAAATCAGTTGGTACAATTTGAAAGGGATCATTCGACCGGAAAAAGTCGCCATGCTTTTTTATCACTGGTCATATTTTCAGTTTGAAGGGGTCAATGTTGTTTCGGTGCCGAAAAGATTTGGGCATGTCAGGTGAATACTTTTTTTTGCAATGATCGAGAAATTTACCGATTTATTGATTTTCAATGTTTCAAAATATGTATCGATTTTCTGAGAAATTATAGATTTTTATTTGGAAAAGCTATTGAATTTTCAAAAAAAGTTATTTGATCTTCCGAAAAAATATAAATACCATATAAAACTTTCATTTTAAAAAAAGTTTCAGACACTACCGAAACATGGACAAAAAGGCTCTGAATGGGAATTGGATGGAAAACTACAACGGGACACTTCAAGAAACCCGCCTATCCAGGTCATTCGAGAAAAGATTAATTTCGGCAGTGAGACGACGGGTCAAATATGTATACGATCAGCGAATGGTGAGGTGCGAAGAAATTCCCGAGTGGTTGAGTTCAAGGTTCAGGAGGCAACTGCTGGATTGTAAATTTAAAAATGAAATTTAAGTAAGATGTTCCTGGTATAATAAATTTGTTTTTTGATCGACCTCTTACGGACATTTCAGCTTGGTCGAGGCGCTTGACGTCAAGTCTTAGAAGCTGAATTAGGACTTCTGTATAGGTTTCTGAACGCCTGCCTACTTGCCTTCAATGCCACCTGGGCCACGCGCGCATACGACCGCGTTTGAACTGTTCAACATAGAAGCCACGACACGTTCGACGATATGTTGCATCTATACACAATTAGTATATCTTAGAAAAATTGTGTACGAATTAATGAAGTATTACGTGTCCATGATTTGATGAGAACTGCTGCTCTCTCTTTTCCACACGCTCTCTCGCCATAGGCGTTTTGCATAGGCGTTAGATAGCGTGCGAGAAAAAGAGACGCAGGTGCTTTTTGCGCGTAAGATATGGCGAATTTTCTCACTCGAACATGGATACGTGATAAAACAAATTTATTCGGAAGTCATCAATAAATTATCAGGAACAATGAAACAGAAAAGAATTATTGTGATTAAAACGTGGAAAACACGCTTTTGGTTCAGAACATGTGGAACAATAGAAAAGAGAAACGGATAAAAGTTATTGAAGTTATATTACGGAACCATGAGATCATGAGAATGCCTATTTACTGGCACGAAAGTATTGGCAGGCCGCGGCAGCCAGAGAGTGTGTGGCGAAGAGAGACGCAGGTCCCTTCGCTAAGAGATATTTGCTAAAGATATTTTTAAGAGATAAGAGATATATAGAGATATTGATGGTAGAGATAAGAGAATTATAGTGATTAAAACGTGGAAAACAAGTTGTAGGTTCAGGACATGTGGAACAACAGGAAAGGAAAACATAAAAGTTATAAGTGCACGAACATTTTAAAATAAGAATTTTCGTGGTTTAAAACAATAGTTGTCATTGTTCCATCCTTTCGTCGAACAACTATTTCGCCTCTAATGTGTTCTTTTGATCCATTTGCCCTAATATACACAAATTCCCGCTCCGGAGGTGCCATCTGGTATTCCACATTTTTGAGTAACACTTCGAGAACATTCTCATTTCCATTACTTGGGCATCAAGACGCAAACTGGCGGATTCAAGTTTAGTGTTGGAACCATGAATCCAGTGTTTCAAGAATATGTTGACGTCTTTCAAGCACATTTTATCCATATTCCACAGCAAAACAGCGTCGGCGATTAACAGGCCATCCAGCAGTACGCGGACATTAGAAAAAAGTTTTGCCGGAAGGTGAACTGAGTGAATGAATTGACACAGAATTATTTGTATTCGATGTGAATCGTCATGTGGAAATGGATTTCCCATCCAGCTAACCATTTTAGATTGGCGAGAAAATTTCGTCAACATTTGTTGGAAAAAAGGATTAACTAATTGTAAGTGTTCAAAACACACTGATAATGATTCAATTGTCAAACCATCGAACATATCACAAATTTTATTCCCGTCGCAATCAATCTTATCACAGAGGAGAGTAATTCTAATAATGCATACTTCGTTGCATACTTCGAGAGCATGATCCAAAAATTGTCTCGCTCCAAACTTGGGCCAAGTTTTTCCTTCACGAGTCCTTAGAGTGAATTCACGTTTACCAGGATCATTAGGGGCTTGACTAACGAGGAATTTAACGAACACGGACGGAATACGTTCATCGGAATCGGCCCAAATGAAAATTTTTATTGCCTCATCAATCCACACATCAACACTTTTCATTTTGACATTCAGACGCTCAGCTTGATCTTTCGTCCTTTTAGAAATGAGAGCAAATCCAATTCTGAAACAAGACAACTATTTTTCAACACAATTGAGGTTTTGCAAAATAAATAATTCTAAAATTTCAGGGACTTACAATTGTGTTAAAGGCATTCTTCGAAGAACATAATTCGAAGATTTCTCAGGTAGATTGGGCAGAGGAAAGACGTGCATTGTGTCAGAATAGAAGAACAATGACTGTATTCCAATAATGAATGGAAGAGGGAGACTGATGTTTGAACCCATTATAATCCTATTTTCAGCTCTGCTCTTTTTCTCTTTTCCTCTTGTGCTCTCGTGATGTCCATTATTTAGACTACGCGTTGTATCTCTATAAAATTAGGAAGAAATGGGTCAAAGGTCACCTCAATGTTCATATTTATTGAATTGGAATATTCGATTTAATTCAAATGTTGTAATTTATATAACCAAAAATAATAACACACGAGAGCCTGATAACTTGCCGACACCGTCTGTAATCTATGCAAGCAGATTTCAATCACTCACAACGAATGCAAAAAAAACATGCAAAGAGATGGTTCCTGCGTGATTTAGTTTATCTAAATGTAAGTAGACTTCCAAGGTTATAACGTGGCAATAAGGAATAAAAAAAGAATTCTGCTCCTGACCCTGCTGGTCGTTTTAATTTCCCATCGGGCTAATTTTTTTCCTTTTCGAGAGGACACACAATAGTTGCATCGATTCACGATTAGTATTTCCTAGAGAGAACTGTATATTTTGTGAAGTGAAAAATATTTATTTGAAAGGCATTAACAACTTATAGGAAGCAATAAAACAGTAATGATATTATGATTAAAATGTTGAAAACGAGATATAAGTTCAGGGCATGTTGAACAACAGGAAAGGAAAACATAAAAGTTATAAGTGCACGAACATTTCAAAATAAGAATTTTCGTGGTTTAAAACAATAGTTGCCATTGTTCCATCATTTCTTTGAACAACTATTCCACCTCTAATGTGTTCTTCTGATCCAACTGCCCTAATATACACAAATTCCCGCTCCGGAGGTGCCATCTGGTATTCCACATTTTTGAGTAACACTTCGAGAATATTCTCATTTCTCATGACTCGCCTGTCAAGATACAGGCGGACGCATTCAAGTTTGGTGTTGGAACCGTGAATCCAATATTTCAAGTATATGTTGACGTCTCTCAAACGCAATTCACCAATACAAATCGAAACATTGTCGGCGATTAACAAGTCATTCAGTGGTATGATGTCATTAAAATAAGACGGAAGGTAAACTGAGTGAATAAATTGACCCAGAATAGCTTGTATTTTATGTGAATCTTCAAGTGGGAATGGATTCCCTCTCCAGCTAACTTGTTCAGATTGGCGAGAAAATGTTGTCAACATTTTTTGAACAAAGGGATTCACTAAGTTTCGGAAAAAAATTTGGAATAAACTAATTTCCAAACCATCGAACATATCACGAATTGTATTCGCGTCGCAATCAATCTCAAGGCAGCAGAGATATATTTTAGTAAGATGCCATATTTCGAGAACATGATCCAAAAATTGTCTCACTCCAAATTCCGGATTGGTCCAATTTCGTCCTCCACTAGTCATTAGAATGAATTCACGTTTACTAGGTTGTTTAGGGACTTTGCTAACAAGGAATTTAAAGAACCAAGGGGGAGGAAAAACGTTGTCGGAACCGTCGGAAATATGAATTCTTATTGCCCCATCTAACGACACATTAAGACTTCTCATTTTGACATTCAGACGCTCAGCTTGATCTTTCGTCGTTTTGGAAATAAGAGCGAATCCAATTCTGAAATAAAAAAACGGTACTTGTGTAGTAGTAAGTACCCCAAAATGTTTCTACATTTAAAAACTAAAACGTGAGTTCATTTTGAATTTTTAGGCGTACAATTAGGAAGAAATCATTAAAACAATTGTTTAAGAAGTTTTGCAAAACAGTTATTTACAAAATTTCAGAGACTTACAATTCCGTTAAAGGCATTCTTCGAAGAACATAATTCAGAGATTTCTCAGGTAGATTGAGCAGAGTAAAGACGGCCATTGTGTCAGAATAGGAGAACAATGGCTGTGTTACAATAATGAATGGAAGAGGGAGACTGATGATCTGACCCCATTATTATCCTATTTTCAGATCTTTCTTGCTCTTTTTCTTTTCCCCTCTTCCTCTCTTGTGATGCCCATTGTGTCACGATAGAATTAGTCTACCCTAGAAAACTAATTTTCCGGGAATTTTTTATTGTGAAATTTAATTCACACCCAAATTTCTTGCAATAATTACGTTCAGGGAAATCTTGCAAAACTTCGATAAATTAAGAATCAAAAACTGTTGGGTGAATTCTGTTGGGTGAACCTGTGAATGAAATTTTAGGTGGGACCGGTCCGGACCCGGAAAGAAGATCAATCAACGTGAACTCATTTACTAGCATATTATTTATTTGTTAGTCTTGGAATGTAATAAACTAATCGATCTTCTCTTCTTTTCTCGCCTTCAGTATACACAAAAAAAATTAACTCTCTTGTTGTACACGGTGGTGTAGTCGAATTTGAGACTCTGACAAGGCTATTATACGAAACATCACAAAAATTTCGCTAACGGAAGTTATGAGCCTTCATTGTGCTGAAAAACAATTTCCTTCTAATTTGAGCTCCGCGGGTGAAGGATAATGCCGAGGTATTGTAGTGGTACTGTAGGGGTACTGTAGGATTACTGTAGAGTTACTGTAGTTTAGGAAACATTGAATTGTAAACTTTTGAAGAGGTATTGGCTTGGGAGTTGGTTAAGGTTAAGGATAATGTCGAGGCATTTTATTACGGGAACACTAAATTCTGAGAATGCGTATTGCACAACACACTTGACGCGCAAAATATCTCGTAGCGAAAACTACAGTAATTCTTTAAATGACTACTGTAGCGGTTGTGTCGATTTACGGGCTCGTTTTTCGAAATTAATTTTTCTGGTTTTTTCGAATTGTTTTTCGTAATTTATGTGTTTTTCTTGTAAAAATTTCACCGATTAATAAATTATTTCTGTAAATCGACACAAGCGCTACAGTACTATTTTAAAGAATTACTGTAGTTCTCGCTACGTGATATTTTGCGCGTCAAATATGTTGTGCAATACGCATTCTTAGAATTAAGTGTTTCTATAATATTAGTACTGTAGGAGTACTGTATGCTTACTGTAGTTTAGGAAATACTGAATTTTAAACTCTTGAAGAGGTATTAGCTTGCGAGTTGGTGATAGAATTCGCCGCAATGCCAATTTATATAATCCGCCGCAGCTAATAGTAAGTTTTATAAAAACGAACGAAAATTGTTTAGACAATCACGGATTTATCATAAATTCACAAAATAATCACCAATCCTCGTCATAAAATCAAATAGGGACACATTTCAACAAAAAAAAAACAAAATAACCGAGATCAAAGTGACCTGAAAAATGTGCCAGGGGAAAAAGAGTGTGCTATAAGTGATACAGGTGAATTGAAAAATGAGAAAAAGTTTAGCATTATACAGAAAAAAAAGAATCAAGAAATAAACATTAAATCACTCGAGCCGCTCGAGGTACTCAATCACACGCTCGATAGCCCGGAATCCCGAATTTGATTCGACCCGCTTCGCCTGAAAAATCACTTTTATGTATTGAAAATTCAAAATAACTCAGACTCCTACCATCGTAGCTTTCGTGAAATCGTACAACCGCTTCAATTGCGATATCATATTTTGGAAGTTTTTGCCAGGCAGGTGCTTCCGAACCTCGTCGAGATGATCCTCGTTCTGTTGGAGAACGAATCCGACGAGAAGAGCGTGGTAAGAAGCGATTACACTGCCTTCCATATGAGCCGAGGCTTTGTTCATGACTTGTTGAAGAGCATGAACTACATCCACTTGATCCATTCTGTCCATTTTATTCCGATCAAGCCGTCCGTCTTTCCTGACACCATCCTCGTCACTGCTTTCGTCTCCACCCTCTTCTTCTTCTTCCTCGTCTCCGCATCCTCCTTCCTGAAAAATATTTTTTGTTATTTTTTAAATCTTATCTTGATTATTAATTCAAAGGGTATCTGGCACGGGACCAGCGTGTTCTACAATAAAACAGTCCCAGATGAAGTGAAACTCCTGTGTACTGTAGCATAGAAGTTTTGGATTCTTGCTACAATCTTGCACAACTCCTGCATAATCTTGCGCAACTTTTCAGGAGTCTTGCGTAGTTTGCCACAACTCCTGCAGACTCTACGAACTGCCAGGGATTTAGAACTCAAAATCTTAAATTTTTTGTCGGTTAATTTGCCAATTTTTCGTTAATATCCTTTTCGTCGGGTCTGAATTCAACATACATCAAACGCCAATTCCCGATCCAGATCGGCATCGACAATTTGAGCCTGAGATTCATGGTAGACAAATAGCCGTGTGATCGCCTCCAATGCTGGAACTTCTTCAACGTCGTGCCCGGGAATCACCATCTGAAATTAAAGTATTTTTAATGTAAAGTTCAAATTTCTTTTCACAAACCTTAACTGTCTGGGCTATCAGAACTTTTCGGTTCGCATTGCATCGTTCCACAAGATTGGTCAGAAGTGAAGTCATCTGAAAATTTAAATTAAAAACTCTTATTTCCAATTTTTGAATTTCAATTCTCACCATCACATTGATATCATAACTATTTTCTTTCCCAAACTTCGGCGCCAAATATGTGAAAGTTGTGATCGCATTTGGTAGGAATCCTTCAATTTGACCAAGTTTCGAACAGCATAGCTCATTGTCGTGCGAGATGTTGATCAAAAGACGGCACATCAGGGCCAGACACGAGATGTACTTTTTGACTTCTTCCTCTGCAAGTTGATGAACTCTATCGAGAATTACTTGGAGAAATCTGAAGGAAAATATAATAATTTTTTGCATTAATTGAACGATTTCTCACTTGGCCAGGCTGCTGATAAGAATATTCGATCGATGAGATATCAGAAACGCTTGATTCTTCTTGTGGAAAACGGAACTCTGAAAAAAGGGAAATATGAAAAATTGTGAAATTCGAAAATTGACTCACTGATTCCAAAATTCTAAAACATCGATTTAGAATCAAAATGCTATACGTATCATCGGCATTGTCCGCAATCAAGTTTACATTTGTTTCAACTGAAATTAATTTCATATTTTTAATATTGGGTCAAAAAAACTCCAACTCACTTTTCGCAACTACAAACTGGAGAATTCCGAGATTCAATAATTCGCTTTTCAAATTATCATCATTCACAGAGCGACTGCAGATAAAAACGAGAGCTTCAATTATCAGTGATGATGGAGTCAAGCTTTCCTTTCTCATATCAAATGACACCTTTTGTCCTCCAACTTCTTGCTTTTCGATGTACGAATTGAACACTTCCCAGACCATATTCACAACTTTATCCTTGTCTTCTGGACGTTGCTCGAATTTTTCGATACGCAGAAGTTGCGAGACAAGTCTCAACGATGGAAAATCGATTTTAATTGAATTAAAGTCTCTTGTGAGCAAATAGAGAACTGTCGAAGCTGCCAGCGCGAATAGATCATCTTCCGGAGAGTCCATAAGCGCCTTGACGATACTTTTTGTCATATTCTCACTTTTGATAAACTGGCGGAAATCTGGAGAGACACACTTCTTCGCAAGAGATATTGCACTGAAATTTGATAATTAATTTCGTCCAAAAACATTTTTTTACTACCTGAGGCACTTGACTTTCATCGATGCGTCGGAAGATTGCAAACTGCTCAAAATGTAGACGAGATCTTGTTTAAAATCATCGTATTCTCCGGATTCCCGCAGCTCATTAGCCTCCTTGATATGCCTGACACGAGATCCATACCCAGAAGCAAGAGGTTTCGAATAGGTGGATGTCGTCGCATAAACCGGCTGACGCTGAAATAATTTACTGCTGAATACATTTACATTGGAGTCGACTAACCGGTCGTGCAGAGACTGCTGGCTGGTTTGGTCTACTGGAATAGCGATTTGACGATGAAGAAATAGTTTTCTCATCTTCGTCATCTTCTTCTGTTGTCCATTTGTGTGTATAAACGTGCTTCTTCTCTTGTTTCGGAAAGAATTTCGCACCACCCACTGAAACACCATAAACGTTCATTTAAATTTGAATTTATAATATCCTTACTGTCAATTTCATCTTTTTTTTTCTTCTGAACAGGAGCCGTTGTCCTCTCACCAGCCGGATCGTAATCGAATCCTCGACTTTGAGATTTCCTTGTCCCCCTAGACGGATCAATTGCCGAATCTTCCATTCTTCTGTTCAGGGAGGAGGTGGAAGATTGGCTCAGCATCTCCGGCTCGCTGTCGTCGCTCAGATTCTGAAGCTAATAGGATATGATAAACTATGGCTGGATAAAGCTTACTGTTTCAGCATTTCCTTCTGAAAGCGTTTCCGGAAGGCTTAGTGGTGGTGATGAAAGCTGATTCACAGGTACATCTGGAGTGTCAGGAACATCTGGGGAGTCGGAACTGCGTACTGATGGTAGCTGATCATCTTCTATACCTTGTTGTGCTAGTGTAGCTTGGAATCTTTTTCGGACGATTCTGAAAAAAATCATTTTATTTTTTGTCTCCGTTTTTAAAAAATTTATCGACTTACGGCTTGGAAAATGGGTCGTCCGAATTAGCATCCGACGACATGTTTCTTGAAATTTGAATATTTGTCACCGGAACCCTTCAAGCTTCGATTTTAAAACCGATTTTATTGAAAATACCGGTTCGCGCGCTTAAAAATTGCAAACCGAGAGCTCCGCCGTAAATCTACACACCCGACCGTACCCCACCTCGTTGCGAGACCCTTGCGTATCTAACTAGCTGGCAGCGTGCCAAAAAGGAGGAGTCTCTCGTTTGCGCGCGCTTTTGAGAGTTGATTTCTTCGTTCGAATGTTTTCCTGTTCATTTGTGCATAAATTGCACTACGATTTTGCACTAATGTTTTTGTTTGTATTTTGATCGAAAATCAAGTAAAATGTATTCTTTCTGGTGTTTCTGAACTGCTTTTACCCATTTTTCACTATTTCATCATTGTTTCTCTGGAGATTCTTCGCTTTTATCGTAATTCAACATTTTGTGGAACGTTTATCGATTTTTTTAAACATTCTGTTCTTGTTTTCAGAAGCTTCAATCTAGTTCGCAATGGCTGGAGGAAAAGGAAAGGCCGGAAAGGACTCCGGAAAGTCCAAATCGAAGGTCGTATCGAGAAGTGCTCGCGCTGGACTCCAATTCCCTGTCGGACGTATCCATCGTTTCTTGAAGCAGAGAACCACTTCCAGCGGACGTGTCGGAGCTACTGCCGCAGTATACAGGTACTGATTCCATATTCTTGATAATAAAATTCTAAAATTTGTTTTTTCAGCGCTGCCATCCTCGAATATCTCACCGCCGAAGTCCTCGAGTTGGCCGGTAACGCCTCCAAGGATCTTAAGGTGAAGCGTATCACCCCAAGACATCTTCATCTTGCTATCAGAGGAGACGAAGAGCTCGACACTCTCATCAAGGCCACCATCGCCGGAGGAGGAGTCATCCCACACATCCATCGTTATTTGATGAACAAGAAGGGAGCCCCAGTCCCAGGAAAGCCAGGAGCTCCAGGACAAGGACCACAATAAATGCTGGACATACCTCAAATATCTAAATAATCTAATATTTTTCTCAATTTCACCAAAAATTAATCTCTCATCTATCACTCCCCAATAGGCGACGAATTAATTTGATCACTGCCTCATCCAATATTCTTTTGTTTCATTCCTCCATTCACTTTTTAAATTAAATTTTGTAAAGCCAGATACTCGGCCGCTACTCAGTCCCCAATTCAACTCCAAGTTGACTATGCTAACCGTCTGTATATCAAGCATTTCAAATGTTCCCACTTTTAAATGAATAAAGATCTCGAATGGAAATGTTTGCAGATAGTCGTTGGTCAGTTGAATTCTGCAATTTCTAAGCTATTTTACATAAAACACTACGAGCTTGGAAATTGGAAATTTTGGCAAAAAACAGTTGTTTGTGAAATGAGTCAGGTTTCAAAAAGGACGAACATTGGGAAAAATCGATTCGGCAAACGCGAAGAAAGAGATTTAGAGAAGCAAAGAAAGGCCTCACCATGACGCATAAAGTCAGTTGTTTGTGAACTAACTGCGTTTCATTCGTCCTTTTTTAACCTTTTCGACCAAATCTTTTCATTTCTAATTTTTCGATTAAAATGTTCACAAAAATATCAAGTTGGTTTAGAATGCCGCCGAGAGACGCCGTTCCGACGTCGACGCAAGTGAGTGGTATTGGTGCTGACGGGGTTCAAACGGAAAAAGTGCTGAAAAATCGGCCGAAGGGTGAGTTTTTCGTGTAATTTTTCCAACAAATTTCAGTTAAGCCAGAAGTTTTGAAGTATTTTCGAAAACGGAATTCACAGTGGGTGGAGCCGAGAGTTTGAATTTCGCAACACCCGCGCGCTTTTTGCGCAACCCTCGCACGGTAAAAAACGCGCGAGGGTTGCTGAAAAAGCGTGCGTTGGCTGCAAAATTCACAATTTCGGTTCCGCCCACTGAATCCTGTTTGATTGGGGTCTCAAATATTTTCAAAAATACCACGCTTGGCTTCATAAAAACCCTTTTTATTGCAGCAAGCGCCCTTCGACAGCAAAAACTCCCCGCATGGCAACCGATTCTCACAGCAACCACAGTAATTCCAACGGTTTTCGTCATCGGAGCCATCTTTCTACCCATCGGCGTCTTCCTATTCATCGCTTCCGACGCGGTTTCCGAGTTCACCGTCGAATACACCAATTGCTTATCACCGTGCCAATTGCAAATTAATTTACCAAATGCGTTCGACGGAGACGTCTTCTTGTACTATAATCTCGAGAATTACTATCAAAATCATCGGCGATACGTGAAAAGCCGGAATGATCAGCAATATCTTGGAGATTTGACGGTAAATTGATTCAAATTTGAAGCAGCGACGCTATAGAATATTCGTTTATTAAATTTTAAATTGCTTTCAGAACGTGAAGGACTGTGCTCCATTCGACATTGACCCTGCGACAAAGAAGCCAATTGCTCCATGCGGTGCGATTGCCAATTCGATATTCAACGGTAAGTGTCTTCGATATTCCGAATGACCTGAGTATCTCGCTGTGAGCAGCAGCAGCTGCGGTGGGATACCAACGCTGTGTGCTCAGCCGCACGCATCTGGCTCTCCTAAATTCACCGATTAACCAATCCATTTCCAGACACTTTCACGCTGGCTCATCGTGCCGACACAGGCATCGTTACCATGGTACCCGTGACGACTCAGGGTGTCATCTGGAATGTGGACAAGGATCGGAAATTCAAGAATCCCCCGTTGAATGATGGCAACCTCTGTGACGCATTCAACGTACTGACGTCATAAAATTAAGGTCACACTCACACACACACTGTGCTCGCGCGCAACAGCTGTTGATGTGTGGGGCTCATTGTTCTTGTATAGAGCTGTGTTGACAATGGGAGAATAACAAAAGGGGAACATATTAATGGAGAAATTAAAAAAAATCAAATTACAGAATACCACGAAACCACCGAATTGGAGCAAAAATCCGTGTGAAGTTGGCGGTTTTGAGAACGTGGATTTCATTGTTTGGATGCGAACGGCAGCTCTTCCATATTTCAAAAAGCTGTGGAGAATAGTCGACCGGACCACGAATCCATTGTTTTCAAATGGACTCCCCCAGGGAACTTATATTTTGACAGTCGAGAATAGTAAGCACATACATCGACGCGAATTTTACAATTTGGGAGTCAATAATACGATAGTACACGACCAAAAATTGTTGAAATGGAGAAAATAATAGAAAACGAGAAAACGAGGAAATTTAGAAATACTACACAAGAAAAACGGGAAAAATGCTATTTTTCAACTTTTCGTTCGAATTTCCGCCTAAATGAGAAACCATTGAAAAGTTTTTCGGAGAAAGTCGGAAAATCGTGAAAAAAGTTTATATTTTAACAAAAAAAAATTCTTATCGAATTTTCTTTGTTTTGATGAGAGAAAACATAAAAAATGTAATTTTCTTCTAAAAAAAAGAAGGAAAATGGCCAAAATTTCAAGCTAGTTTTGGAAAAATCGGAATTTTTGTGTAAAGTCGAAAATGTTTCTCCTTTCTAGTTTTTTTTCTGATTTTCAGTCAATTTTTGGTTTATTTTAAAAAAGCAATAATCGATACTTCACCTTTAACGGACTACATATGTATTTCCTATATTTTTAGATTTCAACAATTTTCGGTCGTGTCGAGACCTGCTACCGTATTCTTACAACACAAATCGCAAAATTTTAGCATCTGGTTAATATTTCCATTCAAATTTCCCTCTTTTCAGACTACCCAGTTCAATCATTCGGCGGAAAGAAAGAGTTTGTGATATCGACAACAAGTTGGGCTGGAGGCAAGAACTCATTCCTCGGAATAGCCTATCTCGTCGTCGGATCCCTGGCCATTGTGCTCGGCGTAGTCTTCATCGTGATTCACATGAAGTTTGGACATTCGATGAACGAGTTGAGCAACGTCTCGGAAATTCATCACTGAATATAAAGCCCTCTCACACATACATACTGTACACTTTGTTTGGATAGAAAACCCCTGCCATTCTATTTTCTCACTTTTTTCCTTCTATTTTCTCAATTTTAACGTGCGACTCTGAAAACTACCAAGCTGCATGCATCGGGTACCTAACCGTTGTTTCTGTGTTTTTATAAGACAATCAATTGTGATAGAATTGCAACGGTCTAAAATGATGTGAACTTTGAATAAAGAAACACAAACACTTTTTCCAGAGATCGTGTGACAATGACGTTGACGCGAAGAAGGGGGCGAAAAACATTAAAATTTCGCTTGGCTTGTTTAAATAATTCTCTAGGAAAATTAGGGGAAAAAACTGATAACAGCGCGACCGCTGTCCTCCGACCCGCCGGCGTGATACTGATAACCACTAACATACCAAATATTATATATTTTTCACTTTTTTTTTCACAATTCACTCAACCAATTGGCTGAATTTTCCGAGAAAAAATGGCGTCTCCTCATGCCGAAAATGATATGGTCCCCGAAATGATTGACCATCGACATTTGCAAATGTGGAAGTTGGTTTTTTTTTTAAGTTTTCCAAAATTAAAATGTTTTTTGTTCTTGCTTATATGTTTGCCTATTCTCCTGTTGTTTAAAAAACATAAGCCGCACGGTTTTTTTTCCTGTGATGACAACATCAATGTGATTCAGAAAAAGGCGGAATGGAATGCGGTGTTGAAAATTGATAAGCGAATTTGTTCATGAAACACGTGGAAAATGAAAAAATTTGAGAATTTCATCAGCATGTTACGCGTTACAGGAACCAAAAATTTTGAGAATGCGTATTGAGCAACATATTTGACGCGCAAAATATCTCGTAGCGAAAACTACAGTAATTCTCTAAGCTTGTGTCGATTTACGGGCTCGATTATTGAGATTAATTTATTCTCGAATTGTGACAGCGATATTCAATTTTGCTTCTTTGATTCTTCGTCTTAAAATTAAATCGTCACACACGTTACAGTAATCATTCAAAGAATTACTGTAGTTTTCGCTACGAGATATTTTGCGCGTCAAATATGTTGCGCATTACGCATTCTCAGAATTTTGTATTCCTGTAATATGTGTTACTCACAGAAATTCTGTTCACGCATAAGCCTGATATCTCGGTGCGATCGTACCGTATCGCTCACACTTAGATTACGGTACGATCGCGGCGGGATATCAGGTACGTGATTGGAAGCTGTGCAATTCTGCGGAAAGTGCTCTTGGATTTCGCTGCGAGACCCAAATCGCGAAATTTTGGGTCCAGTCTCGAAACTACAATTTTTCTTGGATGCGAAAAGGTGTGCGTCTTTAAAGAGTAGTGTAATTTCCAATTTTTATAGATTAATTCAGGGGTGGGCGGCAAATCATTTTTTCAGGCAAATCGGCAAAATGTCGGAATTGAAATTTCCGGCAAATCGGCAAATGTTTTTCGTAGAAAAACAGAACAGTCCTAGTTTTCGCATAATTTTTTTTGAATGATTTTGAAGAAACATATATTACGGGAACACAAAATTTAGAGAACGCATATTGCAAAGCATATTTGACGCGCAAAATATCTCGTAGCGAAAACTACAGTAACACTTTAAATTACTACTGTAGCGGTTGTGTCGATTTACCGTCTCGATTTTCGAAAGTAATTTGTTCGTTTCGTCGTATTATTCTCTCATTTGTTGCCTAATTTAAATATACTATCGATGAATAAACGAGTTTCACTCATTTCAAAATTCGAGCCTGTAAATCGATACAAGAGCTACAGTAGCCATTTAAAGAATTACTATAGTTTTCGCTACGAGATATTTTGCGCGATACGCATTGCCAGAATTTTGTGTTACCGTAATAACACATTTCAAGCACAAAAATACAATAAAAAAATAATTTAACAATTCCAGATGGCTCCACAGTCGAAGCGGAGCACGTGGCAACACTTCGGAGACATCCTTCGAATCTTCTGTTTCAGTCTCTACGAACAGTTTTGATTTCAGGTAAGCAGTCTGCTTCCTTGAATTGCCTTACTCTGTTCCCCCATTGTCCATTAACCTGTCTTTCTCTACCACCCTCCTGGTCTCTCACACTATTTCTTTGGCCTAGATTGTTCGAAGAAGTCGTCTTCGTCGCTGCTGCTGCTGCAGCTGCTTCCATTTTCTGATACATTACTCTCCGTCGGCTTCTGAAATATTCTTCTTTCTTTAAAAATGGGCCCACTCGCATTCATAATTTTATGTCAATATTCTGGAAATCTGCTTGTCCAATTCGTTTACTACGTGCTCGCCGAATACGTGCTCGAAAAGTTCGATCGAACTCCGCCGCCTCCGGAGCAAGAGCTTTTTCTCAATTGACACGTTGATTATTTTTTCGGGGCGAATCGGAGGGGACGAAAATAAACGATGTTTGATGATTCGACCTCTGTTATTACACACATACACACTGGAATTCCGGTCCCCCCTGAAGTGATAACGGATTGGGTGGGATGCGAGAATGTGTTTTATCGCTTTTTATTCGCAGATTGTCAGCAACAATGTCACCTGAAAATATCTGAAATTTTTTGGGAATTTATTGTTGAAGTGAAAATGGATGCCAAAGTACAGATCAGGGGTGGATGGAAACGATTTTTTTCGGCAAACCGGCAATTTGCCTGAATTGAAATTTTCGGCAAATCGGCAAATTGCCTGAATTTAAAATTCCGGCAAATCGGCAGAATGCCTGAATTGAAATTTCCGACAAATTGGCAAATTGCCTGAATTGAAATTTCCGGAAAATCGGCAAATTGCCTGAATTTAAAATTCCGGCAAATCGGCAGAATGCCTGAATTGAAACTTGCGGCAAATTTCCTCACTTGAAATTTCCGGCAAATTGACTAATTGCCTGAAATTAAAATTCCGACAAATCGGCAAATTGCCAAACTGCCGGAATTGAAAACTAACGATAAATCGGCAAACTGCCTGAATTCAAATTTTCGGCAGATTGTCTGAGTTGAAATTTCCGTCAAATCGGCAAATTGCCGAATTGCCGGAAGTGAAAACATACGACAAATCGGCAATTTGCCTAAATTCAAAACTTACCACAAATCGCCAAATTGCCTGAATTGAAATTTCCGGCAAATCGGCAGATCGGCAAGTTGCCGATTGGCCGAAATTGCCGGAAAAACGGCAATTGACGAAATTTTCCGGCAAATTGTGGTTTTGTACATTTTTTGGGAAGTTTCAAAATTTTAAAAAGATACAGTTTTAAGTGCTTCGGTCTCATAAAACATCCCTCTAAAAACATCCGACAAATTGATGTTCGTCAAATCGGCAAATCGGCAAATTGCCGGATATCAAAATTTCCGGCAAATCGGCAAACTGGCAATTTGCCGATTTGCCGAATTTGTCGACAACGAAATGTGCCGCCCTGGTACAGATACACTTAATTTACGCTTGTAAACTCATAAATTTCGCGCAAAACTTGCAAAGTTCCGACCGTTTCAAAAACTATTTTAAGAAAAACCAATTTAATAAATATTCAAAAGTTTTCAATTATGAGAATTCTGTCAGATCTCTTCAAATATCAGGCAACAAAATTCGTGTCAAATTTAAAATTCCAAGAATGACGTGCCCTGAATCGAAAAAAGTGATATGATTCATTTAAAGTCAAAAGTGAAATAAATTCAACCTAAATCTGAAAACATACCGGAATTTCAACCCCGACAACGACGTCAAACAGACGAATTCCTTAGACAGGTGAATTTATGGCACAAAACTTCAAACTTTTCCTGTGTAAAAATTATTTTCCCGTGTTTACTGCTTGAAATTTCGGAACTTACTTAGATCAAGTTTCCCTGTCTAGCTGGGGCTCCAGTTTCAAAAGTTTTCAAATTTGGACTAAAGTTCAACTTAGAGATCTTTTTTTAACTGGTACGATTTATGAAAGAATTTTTCAGGGAACAAAAAAGCTGGTAAAATACATTTTTAAACATAAAATTAAAAAAAAACAATGTTATTAAAATTTGAGTTTTCAAAAAAATTATGAACTTTTTTTTTTCAGAAATATACCAAAAAATAACGTTTTCAGATTTTCAAAAGTTTGAAATACTGGTTTTTACATAATTTTCGAAGTATTTTTTTTAACTTTCTGAACAAAAATTTTGAACAAAAGAAATTTTTTTTTTGAAAAAAAAACTGAGTTTTTTTTCTATTTTTTTAAGAATTTTATTTAAAAAGCTCCCAGACGCCCCTAAACGTGCAAAATGTCTCGTAGCAAAATGTCTCGTATAACCAATTAATACATTATTTCCGTAAATCGACACATGCGCTACAGTAGTAATTTAATGAATTACTGTAGTTCTCGCTATGAGATATTTTGCGCGTCAAATATGTCGTGCAAACGCATTCTCAGAATTCTGTGTTCCCGTAATAATGCACTTTCAGATCTATTCTTTTCTAGTTCAAAGTGCCGCTAAAACTAAATTTTTTTGTAGGGACATGATTAAAACGTCATTGTTTCAAATGACATAGTTTCAGTAGAAAAGTCAAAAAGTGGCCTGGAATACTTTTCTTGGTAACAAAATTCTTAAAATTTTGTACTGAACATTTTACAGTCTCCCGACTCCAAACTACCACTAGATCATGTTTAATCAACAAATTTTTTTGTCTCGTTCGAAAATAAAAATGTAAAAACTATTTGCCCTCAGTAAGTAAATTTCGTAGAAAGGTCGACTCGGGCTCGGCGGAAAATGGAAAACCAACAAACTGCTTCTTCTCCTTCACCGTATACTTTATTTGAGAGGTGCTCTCAGTTCCAAACCCTTTCGTTTTCCTGTTTTCTCTGATGTCTCTCATGCGAGAGGAAGCGAACAGGAGATGGAGAGAGAGAGAGAGAGAGAGAGAGAGAGAGAGAGAGAGAGAGAGAGAGAGAGAGAGAGCGGAAGAATGCAAAGAATTTAAAAATCGCCAGGCGGAGGGGGACATGTCTTGAGGTGCCCCCATCAGTTCCAATCACTTTTCCCCCGTGGCTCTAAAATGTTCCTGTGCAACGCGACAACTGTGGCTCCACCGCTGACTTGCTGGGATCCATATTGGGATTCAAAATGGTACATAGTTTCAAATGTTTGTCTTCATGTTTTGTCTCTTTGGTGTGTCTGCGTCGTGTACTCCTTTCCCGCGCGGGCGTCTACAGACAGTCGGAGGGCAGCAGCAGCCCCAGCAGCAGCAGCAGCAGACATATAAGAAGAAGAAGACACCCTCCGACCATTTTTCGAATTTTCCGAATTTCTCTGCATCTTTTCCTTGCCTGTCTGCCTGCCTGCCCTCCTCCAACATCATCGCTTCTAGTTTCAGATCGATTTATATTTATCTTTTGTGTTTGTGTGTGTGTATGTGTCCGACAACGTCGCAGCCGCCTTTTTCCGAGCGGATGCGACTAATTGGTCAACTTGCCTTTCGACGTCGCCCTAATGGTTGTCGTTCGTATTTTGTCCCCCTCTCTGCGACGAGACCGTCCGTTTTTTGAACGATGTTTTGTTTTTTTTTTGGAGTGTGTGTCTTTTTTTCTTATCAAATTTTAGGTAGCGCCTAAACTTTTTTTTTGGGTGGTTGATTGGGTTTATAGTTTTGGGCTTCCATGTAGGCGTCAAGACGCCTGCCTCGAGCCTGAATACTGCTAATATACATGAGAGCCTTCAGGCAGGTGCCTATCTTCAATAAAAATTATATTTAAACCCAATATCACCGAAAAATTGGATTTCGAAATTATTTTTTCAAATTTTTGGTAGATTTTCCGGAAATATTTTTAAAACTTTCTGCAGGCTCAATTCAAAATCAAATTTTTTTTGATAGCCTTACAAAATTTTCTACCTAGTTTCCACCATTTTTTGATTGTATGTAAATTAAAAAATTCCGAAAAACTGTTGAGACCTTATTTGGATGGACTTCTAAATAATTTTGAGATTAAAAAAAAAGCTTAAAACAATTTTCATAAAAATCCAAACTTTCACAATTTGAAGTTCTCCAACTCAATTTTTTGGCCATTGGCTGAGTAGCGACTTGGCATATGGAAGTGTGATAAGGAGTTTGATACAACTTACTAGTTAGATTTTCAGTTGGAAATAGAGATTCCGATTTTTTTCTACATTTGAAAATTCAAATATTTCTTGAAAAAATGAAACTGGAGCTTTAACTTTAACCCAAATCACCGTGAATAGAACAATTTCAAATGAAAAATTTGAGACTTTGAGACCATTTTTCATTATTTTTTTTGGCTATTTGTTTCCAATTTCCCACTAAATTTTCATCCGAAAACACAAACATTAAGTTACAGTATCGAAAGAATCCAAAAAATCTCAATTTGAAAATCTCACGTGCCTCCCCCCCCCCCCCCCCCACCGTTTCTTATCATTCCCATCGGTGAAGATTTTGCGTACACGATCATCATATCCAATACATTTTTTTTATTTTATTTTAGTTTTTTGTTCCCTTTCTTGTCTTTTGATTCAAAATCAATCTAAACATTCAAATCCTTTCGTTTCCCAACATCCAAAAAAAATGAATATATACATGTATTGATAGGCAAAGAATGTCCAAAAGACCGGTTAATTGTCGCTAGAAATTTTTCGAATGATTTTCCTATGCCAAATAAATTCTCAAATATATCTATGTACATACATCTCATTCCAAAACGGTTTTTTTTGTTTTTTTATTGAGCTTTTATTTCTTTCGGATTGGAAAAAGTCGTTAGCAAAGATTGATTTATGGTTTGACATCAAAGTGATAAAAATGTCGATACGGTGCTTTCAAAAATAAAATATCGTCAGTAGGGATAGTGTCTAAATGGATAGCTTAACACTCCAGAATTAAAAAAGATTTTTCCACAAGTTGCAGCAGGGGCAGAGCGGCAATTGCAGTTCAGCAAATTTTTTTGTCGACAAATTCGGCAAATCGGCAGATTGTCGGTTTGCCGATTTGCGGGAAATATTCATTTCCAGTAATTTGCCGATTTGCAGAATTGCCGGAAATTTTGATTTTTCGCAAAGTGCCGATTTTCCGATTGCCGAACATCAATTTGCCGGAAACACTTAAAACTGTGCCTTTTTGAAATTTTTTTCCCGTTTCTCTAGATATTTACATAGAATTTACTTTCTTTTTAAAATAGATGTAGGAACATTCATAGGATGCGCACAATTTTGTAATTCTGAAATTTCAAAAAAAAAGTGCAAAACTGCAATTTGCAGTTTTTTCCGGCAAATTCGGCAATTCGGCAAAGTGACGATTTGCCGGAAACTTCAATTTCGGCAATTTGCCAATTTGCCGCCCATCCCTTATTGGCAGTTATAAGTTTTGGTCAGTTGCTAAATAGGCCAGACCTTATTTAGATGAAGTTTCTTAGACGGGTCTAAAATTAACTTTTTTCAAATTCTTCATACATTCAAGTTTTTTTAAATTAGCAATTCAAATTGCTCTAACTCAATTTATGATGAATTGACTGAGTAGCGACTTGGCCAATGAAAGTGTGATACGGAGTCTGAAAAACCTTGGGAGTTGTATATGAAGAATTCGACTGTCTTAGTTCAAAAATTGATTCCATATTTTTTTTGTAGTTTTTAAACAATGAACTTAATGACCGACGTTATTTTTGAAAAGTAAAAAATATTTTATAGGTACTGAATTGTTTTTAATTAATGTGAGAGGTGTCTTGAATTTTGAAAAAAAAACCTGTTAAAGTTGTTTTTAAACAAAGCTTTTCAGATTTATTGAAATATGTGCCAAAAGCGTTAAAACTTTTCCTTTTTTTTATTCCCCCAATATTTAACGTGTTAGACAATAAAATCCCGTACCCCCTACTCTCAATTATTCCAATGGACTCTATAAAATCTAACGGGCGCCTACCTCTATGTGTTACGTGCTCTCCCTTGTCCTCTGGTGTCAATTTTGTTTAACCCTATAATTTTGAATTGCGTGTGTATGTGTGTTGGCCCTATCTCACTTTACGTTTTTCCAATTTTCAGCGCCGACATGTCACGGTCGATTGACTCGTCGAGCTCTCGGATGCTTCCATCTCCGATCACAAACTTCGTGACACCTTCCTCGTCGTTCTCGAGCCATCAGATGCATGGTGAGTTGGGATTTTTGAACGGGATATGTTTCACTTGAAAGCCAATGTTGAAAAATGGTGTAAATATTTTTAGCTGGAAATTTCAAAGGCGACCTCACTGTTGTGTTTTAAAATCGAATTTTCCTGATCAGCCGCACTAGTTTTTGGAATCTGAAAAAATTCGTTTCTTTTCTGATGATTTTTGCATCAGGGGTGGGCGACAAACGATTTTTCAGGTATATCGGAAAATTTCCACAATTGAAATTTCTGGCGAATCGGCAAACTGGCAAATTGCTGATTTGCCGAATTGGCTGGAAAAACTGCAATTGCCGAAAAAAATTATCGGCAAATTGTGGTTTTGCGCTTTTTTTTGGAAAGTTCAGAATTTCAATTTTAATCGGCATAATTGTACGCTTTTGAAAAGCACTCAAAATCTATGGAAATATATAGAAAAAACGGAACAAATTTCAAAAAGGCACAGTTTTAAGTGTTTCCGTCTTATAAAAAATCCCTTTAAAAACTTCCGGCAAATTGATGTTCGGCAAACGGCAGAGTTGGCAATTTGCCAAAAATCAAAATTTCCGGCAATTCGGCAATATGCCTATCTGCCGAATTTGGCGACAAAATTTTTTTTCTAGAGTACAAGCTGAAAAAGTTTCGATTAGGGGATATTCAATTTAAAGTATTGAAAATTTCAGACATCTATTCCCTGGCAGCCAGTTACCTCCAGGCTCCACCACCACCATACACTCCAACTACTGCTTTTCATCCACATAATGCTCACCAGCTTCTACTACTTCATAATATGACAGCTGCAGTGCAGGTAGCGTATTTTTTCCAATTTATTTGAAAAGTTTTTGTAAATAAATTTGAAAATTTTCGACCACATTTTTTTTCTGAAATTTGTTGCAAATATAATTTGCAAAATTTTGAAACACATAATAATTTTTCTCGTATTCCAATTGTTTCAAATTTTTCAAAAATCCCCCATTTTCCAGACGCCCGAAGATCCGGATATTGACGTGGTTGGCCTGGCTGACACGACGAATCTAGTGTCACTGAATGACAAGGAAGATGAGGAGAAGTTGGATCAGACTACCGAGTCTGAGGAATCCGATCGAATCAGCATATCTACCACCGAAGAATGCGTGAGTCTTAGTTCATTGAAAAAAAAACAAATTATGAATTTCTCAATTTCAGCCTCTCGATCTAACATTCAAACCAACATCACTGGACTCTCCAACATCTTCCACTTTCATTCCACTCCGACCATCTGTGATCATTGATCATCACATTCCGAAACCACATACATCCGTGCGAAGATCAATGTCATCTGTCTCATCATCCGCTTCGTCCACCCAGGAAGAGGTCGCTGCTCACTTCAGACGATCCCTGTCCGGAAAATGGCCAAAGAGGTGTAAAGTGAATTCGGAAGAGGCTCGGAATTCTCCACTGAGACGCCGTCCATCATTCAACACCCATACTTCTGTATCCTCGTTGTCCGTTCATTCTGTGTCTCCAACTCCGCCGGTCACCTCGTCTGCGCAGACGATTATTGTGAATAATCACTGTTCTGGTGAGTTTTTTCAGTATTTTCTTTGTTGAAGCTGTGCGTTGCAGTTAGGCAAATTTAATGCTACACATTTGAAGCGCAAAGAATGACTGCTACCAAGCGTAAGGCTGAGCCTAAGCCTAAGCCTAAGACTACGCCTACGCCTAAGCTTAAGCCTCCGCCTAAGCCTCCGCATAAGCCTAAGCCTAAACATAAGTTTAAGCCTAAGCCTACGCTTAAGCCTACGCCTAAACCTTAGCCTAAGGCTAAGCCTAAGCCTACGCCCAAGCCTAAGCCTAAGCCTAAACCTGAGCCTACCTTAACAAAAACTTAAACTGCTCAATTTTTCCAGACACAACCCTCTCGGTGGCCGATCATTTCCGTCGCGCCCTGCTCGGAAAAGGGCTCTTTGATTTTCAACGGAAATCGAATAAGTGAAAACTTATACATTATTCTCTCTTCCCTCCACCATCATATTTGTTCTGTATATTTTGCACATTTATTTTTTTTTGCTCATTACCCATTACAATTACTCACAATTTATTTTACGCCCATGACTATTATTTTTCCGAATTTTCCCTCTTTTTTTCAATTGTGATTCAAAAAAAGTCAAAAGTCCCCCAGCACATTCCCACCCGGTTAGAGATATATTTTCTTATGTCTATGTCATTCGTCATCCAGTTTTTTTGTATTTTTATTTTGAAACAGAAATAATTAAATACTCTGAATTTAAAAAAAAGTGTACCTAAATACACGGATAATTAGGCACAAATATTTAATATCAAGTTTTATTATTTTATGTCAAATCAAAATTCAATAATACATTAAGTTAAAATAAGAGATCTAATAATTGGAAAAAATAAAAAAATAATACACATAAAGTTATCCTAAAAACCGATCCCTCCGGTTTAATGAGCTTTTCATAAGTTTTCGTGTCGAAACCACTGACGCCATAAGAGGAGAGTCGGAAAAGTAGAACTGCGGGATCTTGCAGAATCCGCAGCTTTTTGCACAGTACAGACGGAGGGCTGATTTGCTGGAATTTGAATGATTTGGAGCATGTTTAATGGTGGCCACGTGGCGTCAGGCTGTCTCATTGCGATTTGATCTACAAAAAATGCGCGAATTTTTCACCCAGAAAAAAAGTGACGTCAACACACTCATAACCATGAAAAATTAGTTGAAAAATCTGCGTCTTTTCTATCGCATTTCTCGAAGATCAAACCAAAATGAGGAACCTTGCCACCACGTGTGGTATCCAATTTTATTTGCTGTGGGGTTACTGTAGGCTCGTGTGTTATATCCAGGATGCCTCACCTAAAGTCATGCTGACAAGCTCCGCTCTCTGCCAACTGCTCACATGTCTCGAGCTCATCTTTACAGTCGGACATGGTCTTAGCCATATCGCTTGGCGGATTACAGTACTCACAGGTCCTTGGACAGTACTCACTGGCCACTGAAAGCTTACATGCTCCTTGAGCCTTCACCTCAGCGCAGTCGATTTTGATGGAGTCGATACATTGGTATCCTGAATATTCTTTATTTTGTTAGAAGTTTTTTGGTGACGAAGTCGTAAAAAAACGTACCACTGCAATTTTTACAAGTAACCGGGCACAATTTAAGATAATATCCAGGTCGGGAGAGACATGTATCCGCAGTCACGTGCTTACAAATCACCTCATCCTTATCCTTACACCCCAGGAGATTTATCAGTGAGGACATCGATTTTGGATTCAGATCGTTTTGCCCAGGAGTCAGAAATGGCTCGACAAGTTGCATGGGATTTGGAGCAATTGTGTTGAGCTTTTCGTCCGGGTACTGAGGGTATTGGGAGTAAGATGAGAAGTAATTTTGTGGTGCACGGCGAGAAGAGTCAAGAGATGAACTGAGTCCGAGGGTCGGGGACCAGGGAGAGCTGAAAATATATGGTTTATGAAGTGTTAGCCCGATATCACCCGTACTAGCCCTGACTTACTATGGCTGTGAAACTTGCGGTTGAACTGGAACGAACGAGTACGGACTGTACACACTGATAGGCTCGATTCTCATCGGCTCCGGCTCTGGCCATATTCTCTGTGGCTCGGGTATCATCAGCTCTTCCATATGAGCGATCGGATAGTCAATCACCGTCGGATGCTCCGGTATCGTGTAGGTAGTGTCATCCAGCTTCTCGTATTTCGGCAGTGGTGGGTTGATGAATGTCCCATTGGGAAGCATACGGGGCTGCTTCATTCGAATCTAGAAAAGTTTGCAGAGTGAACCCGGAAGATGTCGGGCGCTACTTACCGAGGGACTTCTAGTTGTGGTCGTCGTTGTGCTGGTGGCTGCTGGGTTTCTCTTGAATTGAGTAACAGGAATAGTTTCTGAAAAAAATCCAGGCTAGGACACTGTACCCGATTTAGCTGTACAACTAACTTGTCCGCTTAGAGTCAGGCTTCAACTTTGCGTAGCATTTTCCACATAACCTCGGGCAGTAGTCAGATAGCATATCATCGCAATCTTTCTTCCGTTCGGCACTACACGTAATAAATTTCGAGTCCTCGCAAAAATCTGTAATTTTATGTTATAGCTCAAATGCTCAGAACCCTAAAACTCCCCACCTGCACAATTTCCACAAGTCTTCCTACAGTACACCATAGCATATCCAGGACGTACTTCACAATCATTCGGATTACAATATGGACTCTTATCTTGACAGGAAGAAGCATTGGTAAATGAGCAAAATATTAGAAACAGTAGAAGTTGAAGCATTCTTGTAAAACTTTACGAAAAAGTGAGAGGTCAACTGAAGCGTGCTGTTGACTTGTGTGTGTGTGTGTGTATATTTGTAAATGTGTGAACCAATTAACGCAAAACGGAATGAGCAAAAGAAACTCGATATATGATGTTGTGTCGATTGATGATGGTTTTCTGTTTCGAGTTGGAAAGTGCGGGTACTTGAGCTCGCCCCAAATGCTCGATGAGCTTTATCTCCCCGTGAAAACGTGTAATGGTCATGGATGTCCCTGGCGAAGAAGCTCCGGAAACATGGCAACATGTTTGCTCACTTTTTATGTGATTAGCAAATAGTCAAACGTCACTTTTGGAGGAGCACCGGCAGCTTACTTTGGTAGTTTTTTGGGGTGATAAGGATAAGGATAAGGTAGTTAAATTATTTAGTGATACGATTTTTGAAAAATCATTAAGAAAAAGAAGAAAACACAAAGAACCTTGAACAAAGCATGGAAGTTTTGCTCCACGAGCCCTGTTGTTTACGGCCTTTATAGCCCGGAAAATTGCACCCCATCGGAAAGATGTGACACGTGTAGTCAGAGTGTCCCATTTCAGTTTGAGCTACGTAGATCTACGAGAATAGCGGGAATTCAGACGCAGACTTTTGAACTGATTTTGCATGGTTAAGTTAATGTTCTGACGTCACATTTTTTTTGAGAAAAAAATTCCGCATTTTTTGTAGATCAAGCCGTAATGGGACAGCATGACACCACGTGACGTAGGAGGGCGAGAGCTGAGGCCCTAACACGGGTTTCAGGAAAATTTATTGAAACATCTAAATTTGATAATTTTTGTGTTAAAAAATACATTGGTTGAGAAAATTTGGATTTTTGAAAAATCAGAAAAATGTCGGAAATTTCAGAAAAAACAACTACATATAAATCAGAAATTTCCAAGTGTTTCTAGAACATTTCAAAAATTTCTCGAATTTTCCAGAAGCTTCTCTCTTCATTAAAAAATTTTCTCGATGCTACCAAAAGCATCAAGAACATTTCCGAATTTTTGCCAAAAAAATTGTCATAGAAAATTTAAACATCTCGCCATAAAAATTTGAATTGCCCAATCCCTCTTCCGTACCCCCGAGTGACGTCACAAATTTTCAGGTAAGCCCAAACAAAACCTAACTTTTAAAAAGGAGCCCATGATGCTCCAATGCTTCTTCACAATTCAAATCCCTAAACCCCTTCCCTAACACGTTTTTATGCCCATCAGTGCCACCTGATTGACTCTGCCGTCTCTCCCGTTCCCACACTCTCTCTGCTCCAACAAAACCATTCAGGACGCGGCGAGCTCATTATGTGTGCTCAGGTATCATCACGTTTCCGTTAGTGTTGCCACGCCTTTTCACGTAAACCGTTTCTTCGATTAAAGAGCATGGGAGATGAGGAGAAATTAGAGAAAAATAGGTTTTAAGGGTTTGAAACCGGTGTTCGAAAGAGGGGTTTGGAAAGGTATAAAATCGGTTTGGAGTTGGGAATTGAGAGGTTAATGTTCCTTTTTCTTTTCATTTCTGTTTCTTCTAAAATGTTCATAAAAAACCAGGCGATTTCCAACTTTGTGACCTGAAAGTTGGAGCCAGAGCTCCTTATATGAAGAGCGTGTTCTCCGAAAAACAAACATTTGCGCAGCCCCCCAGCTTCTAACCATAAACGGACATATGCTCGCGGAGCAGGCACATAGTTACCAAACAGTAACTAGATTTGAGGGGAAACTTTCGGTATTTGAGGTTAGGGTTAGTACGGGACAAGTTTCAGCTATTTTTAAACATGACACCGACGCGTTTCTTCATGCTTTGGGCGGTAAATAGTGCACTTTCGGTAATATTTTGTAAATTCCAAAAAAAAGCTCCAAATTTTTCTAACTTCACATTTACAAAATTCTCTTTTTCTCCTCATTGTGTAATTTTTTTTTTCGAAAGTGAAAAAAAAGAAGTATAGAAAAATATTTGCTCTCTTTGAAAAGAACTTACTTTCCGCTGAAAATTTTGCTCTAAAACTCCCTCAAAGTTTTCATGTTCCTTGCAATCAGCACATTGATATTTGAGTCAATTTTCGAGCAACGTTTCGAATTTTAAACTAAAAGCAAGGGTATATTGATGAAGTTGAAACATTATAATTTTTTTCTTTAAAAATTTCCTTTAAAAATTTCGACGCAATAATAAAATAGGTGATTTTGTAAATGTGTCGCACATTCTTAAGAAAATCTTCAAAAATCAGGACATAAATAAGAGAATTATATGTTTCAGATTTATGTACATTTTACCTAATTTTCTAAACCTTCAATGCACTAGCAGCCGACACCTTGCAGGACAACAACTAGTATAGACCTGCGAGGTGTCGGCTGCTATAACATTATTCGGAATGAAGTTGGAAAAGTTATTTTAGTTACATAATATAGACCAGATTGAGATGATCATTCTGTTAATCGAAAACTTTTTGCTAGGAGTCTTAGTTTTCAAGGTACACCGGTTTGAATTTCATTGCTCCATTTTACCTGTTTTCACTTTTTAGGAGCCATATTTATGTACATTTTACCTAATTTTCGAAAACTCTAATGTACTAGCAGCTGACACCTTGCAGGACTTGACAGCAAAAACTTGTATAGGCCTGCGAGATGTCGGCTGCTATAAAGGTGCACCGGTTTTAATTTCATTGCTCCATTTTACCTGTTGTCACTTTTTAGGAGGCGTTTTCCGGGTGTTTTTCATGTCCCTTAAATGGATTTAGTTATCAATTTTTTTCCAGATATTTTAGACGTAATCTACTATTAGTTTTCGAAACCTTCCAACCTCTAAATTTTTAACTTCTATACTTTACTAGTTCTTCTTCGAAATCAATGTTCATCGACAAACTCTGAGCTATTGTTATTGTAAAATGTGTGTTATCAGTCACTCTAGTTCAGTTAATCAGTGTCAGGTGTTGTTTGTACAAGTTTCACAGATTTGCTTGGAAATTAGTACTATAGGTTCCGGTCTTTCTTGTAATTTCTCACTTTCTGGAGGCGTCCGGGGCCATTTCCATAGATCCCTTCCAAAAAACTTCACGTGATCGAGCACAGACCATCTTGAGCCACAAAAAAAACCTGCCGAATCGCGGAAGAGCTTCCTATATTTGCGTTGGCGCGATGCCCATATTCCGAGTGTTGTTTTCTCAATCAGCTGACTAATTTCTTTGCGGTGGTGGTGGTGATGATTGTTCCTGTAGCTTTTGAGGAGCATCACATCACTCCGCATCATCACCATCATCCAAGTTTGTTCTTCCCCTCGGAGCAAACCGTCCGGAAAAGCGTGGAGCTCTTTCCGAGGCTCTCCGCTTGCCGCGTGCTCTTTCGATCCGGCTCATTAGTTCAGGTTCAACCTCTTCTCATTCGTCGCTTTTTGCACACATTTGTGCTCTCATTCTGTACAAAATTGCAGGTTGTCATGAGACGACTACTTATTGTACTGACCACCTGTGCGTTTACGGATGCCATTGGAACAATGTTGGTTCAGGGACGAGCGGACACTATTCGCACTCTCCGGGATATTGTCAGAAACTCGTGAGTTACCTTTTTTTTGTTATTTTGAGTTGTTATTTGTTGACCTTTCCTGAGGCTAGGCGAGGCTAGGCGAGGCTAGGCAAGGCTAGGCGAGGCAAAGCTAGGCGAGGCAAGGCTAGGTGAGGCGAGGCTAAGCCAGGATAGGCGAGGATAGGCAAAGCTAGGCGAGGCGAGGCTAGACAAGGATAAACAAGGCTACGCAAGGCGAGGATAGGCGATGCTAAACGAGGCTAGGCGAGGCTAGGCGAAGCGAGGCTAGGCTAGACAAGGATAAACAAGGCTACGCAAGGCGAGGATAGGCGATGCTAAACGAGGCTAGGCGAGGCTAGGCGAAGCGAGGCTAGGCTAGACAAGGATAAACAAGGCTACGCAAGGCGAGGATAGGCGATGCTAAACGAGGCTAGGCGAGGCAGGGCGAAGCGAGGCTAGGCTAGGCTAGGCGAAACTATGCGAGGATAGGCGACGCTAGGCGATGATAGGCGACACTAAGCGACACTAGGCGATGCGAGGCAAGGCGATTGCTAGGCAATTTTACCAAAACCAACCAGAGGCCATATTTGACCTTTCTCCGTATTCCAGAGCTCACCCACCCACTTCTCTACACAGACCACTTCACAAAGAAACACCAGAACGACTTTCAACCCCTCCAGGCATGATAATCAATACCGAAAATCCAATTCCCCACTTATCGAAAAAATTGAAAAATGCCAAACGTCATGTCAAATTTGTCGGAAAGGCTCGTGCACGGAGGCATATCGGGAATGTAGTCGTTGAGTCAGGTAATATTTTGGAATTTCTGGAATATTGACTTTCTGATCAATTCTGAGATATATTTTTTATTTCTAGGTTGAGGGGATATAACTGTTTAAAATTTTTTAAACGTTGTTCTAATTTATTTAAATTAATTTTTCAATTTTGCACATAAAAATCAATTGGCTGGATTTTGTTTGAATTCCCGGGCAAATGATTGACCTAGTTTTGGAATTTTGACGGTTTCCGATTGTATTATAGGCTCGAAACACAATATTCAATTGACGAAAAAAGTGAAAAAAAAACCTTAAAAATAAAGCCTGAAAAATCTAATAAAAGTCAAAACTAGGTATTGTATTTTATTGTATTTATTACGATTCAAATCGTGATCAAAAATAAATAGTGAATAGACATGAATAAGTTAAGGCCCAAACATCATAGGTCACTAATTTGTGCGGGCATTCAAAATTAATTAATGTCTTTCTAATTTTTTTTTTGAAAAATCGAATAGATTATTAAAAATTTTGAAACTGCCCTCTAAAAATCTGAAAGATTTTCCAGGAAATTCAGAATTTTCTTAGGCCAATGTGACCAATTTTAGGCCAGTGTGACCACGTGGATCTGATGGATTGCTCGGATTTCGAGACAGATGAGATGACGTGCATGTTAACTGCAACTGGAATGACATGTTGCGTATGTACAGGGCTCCTCCGAGCCGCCAAACGAAGCCTTTTCTGAGTGTTTTTGGCCTCTTTTGTAGAACAAGAGATTAGGTGAGTGAAATGTGGGTCCCAACACGATCGAAACTTGAAAAGAGAGGCTGAGAGATAGAGTATGTTCCTTAAAAGAGTACAGTAGTCCTTAACAGCACGGTACTGTACTTTTTAAAGGCACAGGCCCTTAAGTTCAAAATGCTTCGCCGCGTCGAGACCGTACAGGCTGATGTGAAGAAAATAACCAAAACTCAAACATTTAAAGCCGCAGACCCCATCTGCTTCTAGTTTTCTCTCGCAAGTGAACACAATTTTTCGTTTTCCAGAACGTTTCCCAAAAAATTTCCAGCAAAACAATTTTGTTTGAATTCGTTTTTGTTTGTTGACTTTACGATTTCCGGTGAAAGAAAAAAAAGAGAAAACAACAAAAAACATTGTTTTCCTGTCAGTCTCTGTGATGACAACATTTCAATTATTATCAGATCGACGAAACCTGATTTTTATTGTTGTTGTTGTTGTCTTTTGGCCGGCAAGCGCGCTCTATTGATAGATTTTTTGGATTTGCAAACTGTGAACGAATAATAAAAAAAAATGTTCTGTGGAAAAATTGCCTATTTTTTAATTATAATATTTATTACAAAGCCGCGAAATGTTTAACTTTTTGCGCTAGACTCCACACGGCTTTCTTTGTTAAATACGAATGTATGTGCGCCTTTAGAGAGTACTGTAACTTTGAATCTTTGTTGCTGCGGAATTTTAATCGATTTTTCATAGTAGTTCGCTAAAAATAAATAAACCATAATAAATTTTTTACATTAACAAAAGTTGGAAACTACAGTACGTACTCGTTAAAGGCGCACACTATTTGGTATTCAATAAAAAATGGCCTTGACGAGACCTGATACCGTATTTTTTGCCCGAAACCCGCACTAAAACCGGTTTTTTTAACTGTAAACCCCAATTAAAATACTGAAGTTCTTAAGAAACAATATATATTTAAAAAAATCGTTAAATTAAAATAATTTCTTCTTTCGCTGTGAGACCCATAAAAACAAATGCATGCGTGCGCCTTTAAGTCCGAAGCTTTTCGTAGCCTGGAAATTTTCTCAGTAGAGCGCAGCTTCAACGGATTAAAACTTGAATTTTTCGGAAACCCCAGACGAAAAAGAAAAGCATAAAATTTTCGTTAATATATATATTTTCTTGTTTTTCACTTCAAAATTCTGTTTTACTGGTCAGAATAATATTATTCCAATATATAATGACGATGTGTTCTATTTTCAGATATGACGCCCCACCACTGCCAGCAAGTTGTAAATAATTATGTTCCCCCACTGCCGATCTCCTCTCGCCACACGACTTGATTGATAATTGATTAAATTCTGCGCTCCTGCCTTCCTTCTTTCGCCCGATCTCCCCTTGAAAATGAACGATTTCCCTTATTTTCAGTTTATTTACATGCCATAATGCGGAATTCGGTGGTGGGAAGCGGGAAAGTTTTTCAGTGGAAGAGAAATACAAAAAAAAAGAAACAAAACGAAACGGGAAAACAGTTTTTAAAGAATGGGCTATATACAATCCATGGTTTTTTTGTTTGTTTGACGGAACCAGTATGGGAAAAGCGTGAGCTACTCTAGTTGACAACGATATTGCAGATCCAAGAGAACTCTGCACGACTGGGCATATTTACAGAGAGAACCGGAGGGTTCTGGAAAGGGTGGGGGAGAGAAGTAACAGAAACAAACATTTGAGTGGGAAATTTGATAATAATCATCAAAATGATAATCCAAGAGGGGAAAACGAGAAATAAATCAACATAAATTATTACATCCTGAATGGGGGCTCTTATTCAGTCTTTCATGTAGTTGCTACGCTTGAAGCCAGCGGCCGAGATGCCATCGTCACCGATGATCTTGCTCTGATGCTTCATGAAGTCCTTGAAGCGTGGGTCCTGAAATATAATGATCTTTGATATTTTGTTATCTTATCAATAATAATAATAACTATTTGTTTTCCCTTCCAACCACTTACATCAGTGATAGACATCTTCCTTTCTCCAATATCACCACCACCAGAGTTGGAAGTAGTAGTGGTGTTGGTTGTGTTGGATTCCATTCCCCATGAGAAGCTCTTTGGCGACGATCCGAACAGCATTTCGGAGATTGACATACGACGAGCACGTGGTTGTGCATCAATTGGAGAAGTCGGTGCAGGGCTGAAAGTTGACGATCGTGTTAAAGATGGGTTTTGAAAGCGTCTACCCCAACCTGGCGCCCTCGTTCGTCGAGAACTTGCGTCCACCAAGTGCGCCGATCTCCGAGTCGGTGGAATCCATCGAAATGGTTCTTTCTTTCTGGACGCGTGCCGAACGAGTTGGCGGCTTCCAGAGGCAATCAGTGTCGTAGTCTGGGCGAATCTGGAATTTGAGGGATGAGATGGAGTTGAGAATCCTTAAAGTTTTGACTTTATTCCTCTTAAAACAGGACCAAAAGTCCAAATTTTATTCAAAATTTCCGAAATTCGACTAAAATCTTCAATTTTTAGGTAATAAGTTGTAGGTAATTTTCAAAAGAGTCGCTAAAAATTCCGTCCTTTGATTCCATTTTAAGTGTAATAAAGCCAAAATTCTTGATCTATTGAGCCTACTTACTGAATCATCAGCTCCAGCAATCGGAATGCTGGCGCTGGGTGAGTGTGGTGAACCACCAGTCACCGCTTTGAAGGTAACATTCGGTTGAACGACAAGATCACTTACTTGTGGAGCCTTGGACATCCTGAAATATAGATTCGTGTGTTGTTGCGGCGGTGAGAAGTATTCAGCAGTAAGAAATGATTTGAATTGGGACCCACCCACAGGCCTATTTATACCCGGCCCGTCGCCTTCCATGTCTGCGTCTAGAGCACAACACTATGTCTCCACTATCGTATACCGACTTGTTTTTAAGGCGAGATAGGGGGTGGGAGAGAGAAAGCTCTCTACTCGCATGTGACCACGTGAATTTGCACATGCGCGCGCGCGCCCAGTGCCTCAACCCGTAAACAAGTCCTGTGTGCCCATTCTGGCGGTCTTCGGTCCCCTGCTGCTGCTGGATAGTGTTAGAGGGGTTGAATAGGCAAAGTTCATATGTTTTACTTGTTTACAGTTTCAGGAATGGGCCGGCTTGCTGCAATAAAAATAAAAACCGAACAATTTCCGATGTGGTCTATGATTTGATGCTCGCCGAGTGGGGAGAAGCCGATTGATAAACAACCCCCTTCCCATCACTTTTATCAAATTAATATTCGTTATTATTTCGCCATTCTTATTTGTCGCTGTGCTGCTATCAATTAGTCACCGTCTATTGACCAACCAACAGAGAAGCTACTCGAAAATAGAATTTTCTCCAGAAAAATACCCGTTTCTCTGCACTTTGCACACTCTCCTGCAACCGCTGGTCCCCAAACTCTTCTCGTCATGTGTTTCACGGTGTTTACGACACAGGCGTTTCTTGCGATCACTATTTTCTTTTTTTTTCTCAAGAGGCGTAGCTATTTTCAGCTTTAATCCTGTGTTCGTCAATCACTGAACTATAATCATCTAGAAGCGCCTGTTTTTTCATTTTCCCAACATTTTCTCCCGTTTATAATTTTTTCCGATCGCTCACCACAAAGAATCCATAGGGTCGAGCGGCATTTTTGCAGTTTCTTGATTGTTGTTGTTGATACTTTCCTTTTCAGTTGGTATGATGGACGTCGATACTGGGCTACCGAACAATCCTGAAAACAAAAAAATGAAAAAATAATTTTTTTAGGATTCGACGGTTTTCTGGAAGTATTTCTGAGAAAAAACACCCGAGGAGGCACTTTTAAATACGAGAAAATTGCACTTTTACAGTTTCTTACAACAAATCATCAAATCAAAGGGAAAAAGTGGCGGAGAACGATGGGAAAATAAGAATCGAAATGAAAAAAGAAGAGTCGCCGGCGCCGCGAGAGAGTGTGAAAGACGGAGAGAGGCGAGAGTAACGGAGCGCGGCAGGGCGCGTTGTGCCACTCAAAAAGTGGCGCCAATTTCAAATTTAATTAATTTCCAGAGGAATTTTCGATATTTTTTCTATTTTAAGGTGCTTTGCAACTTGAAAAATAAAAAATTATAACTTGCAGTTATGTCTAGAAACAAGCTCTGATATTCATGTGAATAAGAGCGTGTAAACGAGCTATTGGGGAGGGGCTGATGGCTACTTTCTATTTCTAGAGTTGTGAACAGAAAAAAAAGGAAAAGAAGGAAGAAAAGGAGATGAAGATGGAGAAGGCAAATGGAAAAACAAAAGTACATTGCCCATTTTTATATTCCGTGTATCAAAAAGGAGCGCTCGGTGACGACGGCTCCGGGCAGCGCAAAGTCAGAACCGACCAGCAAATGAGAAAACAGACTGAAAGGCATTTATAAACCGTCTGACAGTGAGGCCTGAAGGGTTACCAACCAGACCAGCAGCAGCAGCGAGAAGGGCAGAATGGGCACGTGCTCGGCCTCCCGGCGCCCAGAGAGAGGAGGAAAAAAGACTGGAGACGCGAGAGATGCAGATGGAAAAGTGCTGTGAGAGGGGCCCAAGGCGGAGAGCGCATTCAGAGCACTGTTTGAACCCAATTTGGGTTGTATTGGGTTGTTGACGGGCAAGCGGAGACACTTTTTGGTAAAAAGAGAAAAAGTTCAATTCTATTCGAAATAGGGAATAGATTGTATACTGTAGAAATATAGAAAATTTTGCCCTTTTATTACTTTAACACTAAATTCTGAGAATGCGTTTTGTGCAACACATTTGACGCGCAAATATCTCGTAGCGAAAACTACAGTAATTCGTTAAATGAGTAGCGCTTGTGTCGATTTACGGGCTTTAATTTCGAAACGAATTTCGGTAGTTTTTTGGTAACTTTTTTTGTCAATTTCATGTTTTCTTTTCTTATTTTATCGATTAATAAATGATTTCCGTAAATCGACACCAGCGCTACAGCAGTCACTTAAAGAGTTACTGTAGCTTTCGCTATGAGATATTTTGCGCGTCAAATATGTTGCGCAATACGCATTCTCAGAATTCAGTGCTCCCGTAATCCATTGATTTGTTTAAAATGTTAAATAAATACCACAAGAATGGCAAAAATCGTTAAAAATCTAGAATTTAACAAAAAAAATCAGGAAAAATCCTTCTTCTCGAGGATTTCGCAACTTAAATGGATCACATGCTTCTTGAAAATGTTTCTATTTTTATAATCAATTTATCATTTTTAAACAGTCTAGACAATTCTAAATTTGATTTTTTTTTTCCTTCAAAAACATGAAAAATCGAGAAGAACAATTAAAGGGTGGCCATCTTCATGAACTTTTTGTTTTTCCATCGCAGCCCGCTGCAAAAAAATAAACTATTTCTACTCTTTTCCTCTCCACCACTTTCGAATCACGAGAGCGTACTTTTTCATGGCACCACATCAACAACACAACTCGTTATGCTATTTTATAAACCTTTGGGTTACTGTAGCTGTGGGAGGCGAGGGGGCGCAATAACAGGGGGAGGGATTACTGTAGGATTACTGTACCTGATACTAATTATATTTAGGCACACTGAGAGCTCTGATTATTCTGGGTCTCATAGAGAAAGCGAGCTGAGCCTTAAAATCACAGTTTAGGATCAAAACTCTTTAAAATTAGATTTATTGAACTCTGAGTCCACATGGAAATCACGTTGTGTACTTAAACTATTTCTCGGGGTTGTCCTCCACACAATGTTATTATATTTTTTCGTCTTTTCGAAGTTTGATTTCAACTCGTAGCACGTGTTTGTCACCCACTGGGTGCCTGAGAGGACATCAAAGATAGTGTACGGTACAAAGTGTGCGACACATAATCCGGGCGCGAAAAACAGCAAAAAAAGCGAGTAGTAGAGAAGGAAAAGAAGAATAAAATAGATCGAAATCAGAATCTGTAACCTCGGGTACGGATTGTTGTTATGATTCCCTTTGCCCTCTTTTTTTTCAATCTCTCTCGTCTCGGGAACAGCAGAAAACCACGTGTTTTGTGGGGGTTCGACGACACAAATCGAGGCCATTTGATCAGTTTCAAGGACTTTGGGGGAAAACATTCCCCGCGGGGGAACAGATCAAAATGTGGTTGCCAAATACTTTAATTTGAAAAATCTTCACATTTTCTGGAAGCTCTGGAAGCCAGATTGCACCAGAACACCAGCTGTAACTCCCTGATTCTAACTGATTTTGATATCTGAGCTGCCAGAGAAAGTATTAGAAATTATGCGTAAAAAACAATTAGAACAACACAAATGACACCCCATGAAAAATGTAATGCTTTTCTAGCATGAAAATGTTTACAGTTTTTTTTTTCTCGCTCATCAAAATTTCCAGCGTGGTCGTATAAAACCAACCTTCTTTGATGTTTGATGGCTTATTTTATCTTTTGAAAATTAAGCTATATCAAACAAAAAAAAATGATCAGTGGAAACTGGTTCTTGATGGGAAGTTCTCGAAACCCCATGAAATGACAAAACGTTCGCGTATCTCCTGGGAAACAAGAGTTGTCAAAAAGTTGTCAACAGTTTTTAGTTGACAAGTTTTTCATGGCTTTGTACCGAAAAGAGTTATGGGTCAGTAAAGTTGAATGGAAAAACGTGTCATTTCCAAATTAACTCACAAAGTGTACGAAAACCTACCTATGAAAAGCTAACAATAAGAAAAACCAAAAACTATCAATATCAAAGGCCAACTGAAAAGCAACGTGTTGTTTGTCAGGGGAGTCATCGAGAATAACAAGGGGCAAAGTTTCATTTGATCAGGACAGCAGCGGGACAGCAGGGTGATCAAAAGATTCCCGAGTTCTCAAACTACAACTGTGCACCCCACAACTCCCCCCCCCCCCCCCCCAGCCCTACGTCATTCTTCCTCCACCCGGTTTGGTGTACCTAGTGACGTCAATTCATATGGTGACCCTCCCGCCACCTCGCTACGCATTGCATCTCTTCATCTCGCACACTATCTCGTTATCTTTGAAAAGCCGACGACGACACTGTGAAAATGAAGAAGACGACGGGGCCGTGTCGTTGACAAAATAGCCGACGGCGATGTCGAAAGCTCTTCACGATTTGGGTAACAAACATTGGATCTTTAGAATTTTGCATTGGAAACAACATGACCTCCACAATGATAATACGGTAAATGTTAACAAAGTGTCTTTTAACATTTTGGTAGTTGATAACTTTTCTTGCAATGTTCTAAACTGTCTAGCTTGGTTTGCCAAAAAACTGAAAAATCAAATTAGAAATTTCTGTTGCTGCTTGTATGGAATAGGGAACATATCCATTGAATTCTGTATGAGAAAAACGGGTTTTGGAGTGTTATTTTTTCGGTTTTAAAATGTTCAGAATACAATTTTTAACATTTTGTCAAATGACAATTTTTTGATACCTTCCGTTGTTGGTGAGTTACAGCTATTTGAATAAAAAATGCTAATTGTAAGAGCTGCACCTTTTCAAGCACCCGTAATTAATCAGATTTTGAAATTTCTAAAAAAGTGGTCAAGTAGCAAAATGCTTAAAGGTGGGGTACCGAAATTTGAGACTTTGCGTTTTTAGATCCAAAATGGTCCAAAACTACCGAATTTCATAATGAGACGTTCTGAAAATTTTTCAAAAAAAAGTTATGGCCTCTCAAAATTTTGGAAAAAACGGTCTATTTTTAGCTAAAATCCCAAATTTTGGCAACTTATCGGTGTCGCAGCAGTTGAAACTTAATTTTTATTTGATTATCATCCTTTAAAGCATGTTTTGGCATTTTATTGCGTGTTGTTTCATTTATTGAGACGCTTTTTGGGCCAATGGGGACGGAAAATTGTGTCATATTTGCGTCCCCATTGGCCAAAAAAACATCTCAATCAACGAAACAACACGCAATAAAATGCCAAAACATGCTTTAAAGGATGATAATAAAATAAAAATTAAGTTCCAACTGCTGCGACACCGATAAGTTGCCAAAATTTGAGATTTTAGCTAAAAATATACCGTTTTTTCCAAAACTTTGAGAGGCCATAACTTTTTTAAAAAATTTTCAGTACGTCTCATTATGAAATTCGGTAGTTTTGGACCATTTTGGATCTAAAAACGCAAAGTCTCAAATTTCGGTACCCCACCTTTAAGCATTTTGCTACTTGACCACTTTTTTAGAAATTTCAAAATCTGATTAATTACGGGTGCTTGAAAAGGTGCAGCTCTTACAATTAGCATTTTTTATTCAAATAGCTGTAACTCACCAACAACGGAAGGTATCAAAAAATTGTCATTTGACAAAATGTTAAAAATTGTATTCTGAACATTTTGTTAATAGACATTTTTTTGATAAAATCAACGAAAAAAGAACTACAACTCACTTTAAAAAAATTATCAACAAAAATTGGGACTCGGATTCGGCACCCTACCGAAAAGAGCAATTATAATTCCCTATAGGCCCCACGAGCTATAAAAAATTGCTTATTACTCGGCAGTTTGCTACTCCTGGCGCGCGCACGTTTCGCACCGGGCGCGCCGACCCAGGAGTAGCGAACTGCCGAGTAACAACAACTTTTTGATATCAATTTTGATAAATTTGATGAACTGAAACGACTGTCAAGTTTGCCAAATTTAAAATAGTTGTAATTCAATTTTAAAAAAATTTAAAAACTTAAACTTTATCTAAAATTATTCCTTGGTATGTAATAAATTGGTACATAAAAACTAACGTGTGGAACACGTGGTTCTTCACCATTCGTACCGTAATATTTTGATGATCGTATTATCATAGGTTATCACCATCTTCTTTTAATCGCCTTTCCACTTGACTTTTGACCGAAATTTTATGCTGTTTGGCAAATGCAAATGAACTTAAACAAACTATTTGTTGAAAGTGTGAAAAACTGATAAGGAAATAGGAAATATGAATTTTCGAGGGAACAGTTGAATTGGGGGAATGAATTCAGGTTTTTATACTAATTCGCTATGATTTTTGAGATGTGGAAGCTATTTTTAGGCAGATTTACAATTATCACTTTTTTTTTTGTGGGAAAAGAAGCAGGTTTTACAGGACAACAAGTGACTAATACGATGAGGTTTCCAGAAAATTCGTCCGTAAAATTTATTTCGTTTAATTGATGTTTTTTTTTTCTAATTTAATATTTTTGTTTTATGCATTCAAATTGTTAGCTAACAACTTTTTGTTAACTGTTACGCTTGAAAAACTAACGGCACCAAAGTGGAAATTTGAAAACAACAAACCTATTTTCGTTTGGCAGGTAATAAAAAGTTGCTAACTGACAAAATAATTCAAATTTTGTAACATTTTGTTACAAACAGCTTTCTTATAGCTTTACCATAAAAATAGATACAGGAACGCAAAGTTGAGAATCTATAGAAAATATTTTAAGTGTTGTAGCTCGGCTAAATTGAGTACTGTAACGTTTTGATACCTATTTTGTCTATTGATATATGTTTATTGATAGAAGATACTTTGAAGCTTTGTAGCTTATCTTTGTGTGGTTACTATCAGAAAGTGGACAGCGTACAAAATATTTCAAACTTTTTAAAATAAAAAAAAATTAGCCTACAAAAATTAGCCTAAATTATTAAAAAAAAAAAAATTAGCCTAAAATAAAAAAAAATTAGCCTACAAAGTTTTTTGTTTTCAGTACCTATTTTGTCTGTTGATATTCAGCAATTAAACAGAATTTTTGAAAAAGATAAAAAACTGTGTCAAAAAGTTGTTAACTGACAAAGACTTAAAATATCAGTTAACAATTAAAGGTGGACTCCAAAATTTTTTAGATTTTCCAAAATATTTAGTCACCATTTTTTCAGGCATTGCTCTCGACAATTTTGATAACTAAAAATTCCCAAAAATGTCTCGTAACTCACTTGCAACAAACATTCTTGGTGTCTCCTCAACTGAAGTTTTTGAATCGTCGAAAAATGTGTGAAGAAGCATTCTGCAAAATAAGTAGTACTACTAAAATTACATTGCAAAAAGTAGAAGAAAGAATAGTCCAGTTCTCAAATTAAACTGCCACTCTCTTTTATATGGTCAAAAACGCAACGAGTACGATGGAACGTGACATGGTCAGTCTGGGAAAATGAATGAATGAACTGAGGACAAGAAATAGGTGGACTGGGTGAGAGAGAGAGAGAGATGTAGAGACGAATCGAAGAAAAAAGAAGAGAGAAGGCAATCGTTCTTTGAAGGAAACAGACAAACTCACGCGGTCGTGCTTTTCCTGCAACACTTGATGAAGCAATGTGAATGCTCTTTGAGCATTTTTGATGGACCACGTGAGAGAAATGACAAGGAATGGCTCAGGACAATGAATCCCAGGGAGATATAACTAATTTTAGCTAGCGCTATAAAAAATTGCCAGTTAACAAAATGTTGAAAATTTTATTTGAAACATTTTGTTAGTTGAAAACTTGTTGCTAGGTTTTAGGAAAAATGCGCTTAGGCAAAAGGTAGGCGTAGGTCACCTTGAAGGCATCAGGTAGGCATTTTTGTGTCTTCTATGTATGTATATGCTAATAAAAGGTCAATGCTCAAAATTTTGTAAGCTGACAAATTCCAATTATAGTTAGAAGCGCTGCAAAATTTGATAGCTCGTAAAGGTCTGTTAAAACTAGAAAAGGGAAAATTCCATGAACACACTTGTTTTAAACCACTCTCCACATTCACTCGAAAGCTCAAAGAATCCTGAGCTCTGTGAGCCCGACCACGTGCTCCTGAGGAGCTCGGAAAAGTTTCGGCACACAAAGAGATGGAGGCTGTGCACACACGACAATGTCCAGAATCCAAACCGTTTTATTTGAAAAACCAGGAAGGAAAAACCATTGAAAATTTCAAAAATCGAGAGGGAAGTCAACTGTGAACAATACGTGGGAATATCGTATAGAATCCGTTTTTTTTTCGAGTTTTTAAAAGTTCCTGATTTAAAAGTTCAATTCCATTTTGTTTTTTCAACTCTACATACACTTTGCTCAACCACCTCCGAAATTGCTCCTATCACGTACTGATAACGCCTGTCGAGTTCATCATCAATCGGTTCAGATTTTGCTCGGCGAGCAAGTGTACCTGTGAACTGGAGTCTGTTCAGTTTATGTAACATGAGGAGTATGAGGTTTTTTATAAACAATTTAAAGCTGAAAAACAAAGTGGAGAAAGTTTTGAAGGATTTCTACGAACATTTTTCATTGTCTGGATGAAATTGATGCAAAAATGCGTGGGGTTTTTGTCGAAAATTTCATTTTAAAAAAATTTAAAATTTAACCTAAACTTAACATTTCTTAACTTTTGCCAATTAATGTAAAACGATTTACCAAAAAACACAAATTAAGTTTTAAAAAAAAGAACCCAAGCTTCCTAGATTTTTCGATAATTTCTCTGTTTAAAATACTACAAACTATCGACGAATATACCCCAATTTTCTGATCTATGATCTACGAAAAATGTAATTCCTCTCATGATCACCATTGCCGACATACATCAAAAAATTGAAAAGAACGCTGTCAGGTCATCATGGAAGTTGCACGTTTTACCAATTTTCGGTCGTGCCTACCATTTTCTAGTTTGATGCGGATTTTTCTGTAAAAAAGTTGAACAAAAAACTTTTGTTATGATTTTTTTAGTTATCATTTTTAAACACAAAGAACTATCAGTTCTTACAGACCTTGACGCAACTGTTCTATTGACTTTTCTACGAAAAAACGTGGGTAGGCACCAGAGAATGATCGAATTTTTTCAATAAATAAGGTTGGATTTTTTGTAAGTTGTGGTTTTCAACTGAACCTTGTTAATTTTATCATGTCACAAAAAATGGGTTGACTGTCTTGTAAGATGCTCACTAACTGAATATTAGAATTATTTGTACTGTTCTGAGCCCACAAATCACTCTGTTTTCCTTTGCACGACGAGAATTTTCAACAAAGTATTGTCCTCTATTTCATCAGCAAATTATAATATTCTGAACTCATTCTAAACTCTTAAACAGACAAAATTTTCCAACTCATTCTTCTATGCACAGTTTTTCATTTTGGCAAATTTGGCGACATTGCCGAATTCGCTAAAATATACTATTTGTGTATAGATGCAACCTATTGTCTAGTGTCTCATGGCTTCTATGTTGAATAGTTCAAACGCGAGTGTAGGTGTGCGTCGCCTATGGTTTTGGAGGCAATTAGGCTGGCGTTCAGGAACCTATAGAGAAGCCTTAGTTTAGCTAACTCTCTGTAATCATAAAAAGCAATGCATAATTGTAGGCAGGCGTGTGCCGCAATTGGAAACTTTTGGCAATTGGCAAATACTGTTTTTTTTTTCTGTAGAAACTTTCAAAATAAACATTGACATAATGATACAGTATTTATTAGATAATTGCTCCAGAAGAAAACCTAGTAATTCGAGGTTCAAGATACTTTTGCGCTGGAAAATTCAACTTCAGAGAGATAAAAATAAATAAGATTGCACTTTTTTTGGAGATCTATTCAGGTTTTCTCCAACCCGTTACAAAACTTATACAGGTAGTAATTGAAAATGTTTATATCAAGAAATATTCCCATATTATGACAAAACAGCAAGTTCTCCTCCTCTTCCACAATCCCCAGAAGAAACCAAAACATCGCGAACTGACTGAGTTGGAGATACGATTCTTCGATTGTCAATCGGAACATTATATTCTCCAAATACATCCATAAAAACCTCATCGGGAGCCAGAACTCCAAAAACTAAAAGTTCCCAAACCAAAATCGGGATGATCACCGAAAAAAGAGTACTGATCCAGTTGGAATCAAAGAATCTGAAAATTGGAAATGTTTTTTTGTGTCCTGAAAAGGTTGTGAAAACTTACAAATAAATGTATAAAACCACGAAAATATTGAACAAAATGTATCTATTGGCCCATTGAATCGTTTGTTTTGAGTACCCATCGTTCGCCATTTTTTTCGAAATAACGGAATTCCCCAATTATGAAAATAAGTCCTTTTTAAATTTTTTTAAAGTTCACGCATAAAACAAAAAAACACTTTATTAAAGAGAAAAAGGAGATCTAGAATACATTTTGAAAATTCCTCTCAACTCCTTTCAGCAGCCAATTTTGCAGCCAGTTTGCGAACCGAATCAACGAATTTCTGAATTTGTGGCTATATTTTATGGGATTAAAAACACCTTTAAAAATAGATGGCTGTGTATTTTTTATTTCTCGGCCACGTGACAAAGAAATGAAATCACCAAAAATCCTTACCGTATAAATCTCCTCGTCGGCTCGCTGAAAACTCGGCATATGGTAAGTGTGCGGATCGGATTGCTGACGTGGCATCGTTGTCGGCGAGGTACTTGGCTCTTCGATAATTTGTTGCTGTGAAAGAGGCATCATGCCGAATTGCATTGGGTTGAATATGGATTGAGGTGGAACTCGGATAGGCCGAGGGCCCGCTGCTCCAGCACTAAGAGTCTGTCTTCTAGAAGATGATGGTGTGGTGGAAGCGGAGTTTGCTGGAATTAATGTTGTCTTAGATGCACCATGTTTCAGGTTAGCCTACAAAGCCGTACGGGGTTCTGGCCTTCCTCATTGAATTTTTTGCGCTCCATTGACAATCGCCCGCTGAACAACGCGTGGGAAAGTCGTGTACTCCACACGGACAAATACATTTAGTTTTATAACTGAAATCGAGCCGCGACGCGCCGTAAATCTACCCCAGATATGGCCGAGCTAAAATGACCTTGTTCCTCTTCCATTTCAATTTATGAGGGAAGCCAGAAATCCGCGAGGCTGGCGGCCGAAAAATTTGGTGGCCGAAAAATTTGGTGGCCGAGTTTTCTTTTGCGGTCACGTAGCAAATCAAACGCGCTCTTTTGAGAATTTTATTTCAAACTTATAGTTAATGAAATTGATTTTTTCAAATTAATCTTGAATGCTATTTTTGAAATTTGTGGTAGTTATATTTAAAATTTATACATTAAATTTCATTTTCCGCGAAAATTATGTAAATTTACAACACTTTTTGCTCATTTTTTCCATTCAAAAAAATATACATAATTTTATTTTAAAAAAGGGCAAAAAGTGTTGCCGATTTACGTTAGTCTAATTTTTCTGTCCTACCCTCCATTTCGTAAATCGACACCATCATTTGGAAATATTTGGAAGAATTTGGAAATATTGTACTCCCCGAGGAGAAGTGTGCAGTCTGCAATAGTATCCTCGGGGAGTACACAAGCTGCGTAAATCGACACAAGTTGTTCAAGCTATTCTTAAATTTTCAAGTTTAGACAAATGATGATTCCAGTGAAAATTATCAATAACAAAACTGCGAAGCATCGTTAAAAAAAATAAAAAAAACAATTCTATACTCACCCTCGTCTTTATTATCTTTTCTTATCATCGGCATCGGGTACTCCATCTGCTGGTGATGATGCTGCATTTGTTGAATCATCTGACAATATTGCATAAGTGGGAAGCCGACGTTTGGCTGCAACCCACGGGCATTTGGCACTGTAATTTCAGATTTCCAATTTTGAAAAAAATAACTCCAAAACTAACTGCCAGCCATGACCGCCGGATTCATCATTAACTGCTGATGGTTTCCTGCGTGGATACTGTATTTTTCATCGGGCTCCTCGGTCTGAAAATTCTGAAATGTTCTCCAGTTTTCTAGGCCAAGCATGACGCCACTCCTTTAAAAACTTGGCCTAGAAAATAAGAAGTTCGTAGTTCTCCAGTTGGCTTTTTCTAGGCCACGGGAATCAGTTTTATTCATTTCGCAAGTGCATGGGAACCCACGTTTTCGACAAAGGTTTGTACAATGGAGCACGCTTGCATTTTCAAATAATTTTCATGTTTGAAATTTATAATTAAATTTTTGTTGTTAGAATTTTCTGTTTTCCGTATATTTTGAAATATTTTAAAATTTTAAAAATTAAAAAAAAAAATTAAAAAATAAACTTGCTATAGCAAGCGTAGAAAAGCAACAAAACCTTGGCCACTAATTTAAAAAACTTGACCGAGTTTTCTATGTTTGTAGGCCACGTAATTTTCGTGTACTTCTCGTAGACAACTGTGCATTTTTTAAATGAGAATGCTTGATTGGGCCATTTTCGCTATTTCTTTTTGTGTTTTACAATAGCTAATATATTCTTTAACTTTTAATTTTTTTAAAGAAAAACCTGTATTTGTCGTGGAATTCTAGTAAAATCAGAAATTGATGTTTTTCATTAAAATTCATAGTATTTTACCGAAGTGAATAAAAATATATTTGAAATGTTAAACACAAAAAGAAATAGCAAGAATTTTTCCAAAAACTGTGAAATCATGCGAAAAAGTTGTCCACGAGTAGTACACGACGGGCCGCAGGTTTGCAAAACGACGCTCCGCCTTTTTTCTGTGGGCACTACTTTTCCTGTTTCAATAGAATTTTCGGGCTTTACGCGCCAATTTTCTATTATTTAATACTCACCACATCAGACTCCGATCTTGGTCTTTTCAATGAGACAGTCTCGGACATTTTGAAGTTTAAATTAGGATTAAAATTAAAATCGATATCGATATCAAAATCAAAAGTATCGATTGGAAGAATCTATTATAATAAATAAGAAGTAAAAGTTAGTCAGGCGAGTGAGCTCATTTCGATAAGGCGAAGGTTGGTGTAGATGCACACAAAACTGATAAACCCCCGACGATAGCAATGTTGTCGTTGATAAGAAGTGTTTCGAAAAAAAAAGAAGGGAAGAATAGGATGCAAGGCTCTTTATATATAAGTATGTTCCTTTTTAATAGAGATATAGCAAATTGGTGTGGAGCAAAAAGGGAGCAAAAGTGAAGTGGGGTGGTGAGGGGCTGAAGGGGGTCCGTCCACCCGTCCCGAAGAATTATATATGAATGAAATGAATTTGTGATGAGCCAACGTTCATTTTTCATTTCGTTATTTATTCATTTTTAGGGTGACCCATTTTTTATTCAACACTTGCTGCGCTGTTGTGTACAGCTCTGAATTGATGAAGAAGAAGAAGAAGAGAAGTGTATGTAGAATTCAAATGGGATATCGAAGAACAAGTGTTAAAAATAGAAAATATATGAGATTAGTGAAATGTATTGGTTACAGGAGTGGGCGGCAATTGCAGTTCAGCAAATCAAAAATTGCCGGTTTGAATTTGCCGGAAATGTTTATATCTGGCAATTTGACGATTTGCAGGAATTTTTGATTTTCGGCAAAATTACAGATTTGCTGTTTGCCGAACATCAATTTGCCGGAAGTTTTAGAGGGTTTTTTTAAAGACAAAAACACTTAAAACTATTTCTTTTTGAAATTATTTTCCCGTTTTTCCTAGATATTTTCATACAATTTGCTTACTTTTCAACATAGATGTAAGTTTGTAGGATGCGTACAATTTTGCCGATTAAAATTGAAATCTGAAATTGTAGTTCTAGGTCGGAAATTTAACCCATCTAATTGAATAAAAATTTCCTATCAATTCTGATCAAGTTTGTACCAAACACCATTTTTTGGCAAAACCAAAAACCAAAAATATTGTTTTCTGGCACAAATTTGATCAGAATCGATAGGAAATTTTTATTCAATTGAATGGGTAAAATTTCCAACCTAGAACTATAATTTGACCCAGATTATAGGAGCTTTAGATATGAAATGTGAGCTTATTTAGAGGGGTCTATTATTAATTTTATCTATTATTAATTTTTGGAAGGGCAATATCTGTACTAAAATCCTATAAAATAAAATATGAGGTCCGAAATTAATGTAGTTCGATAGGAAATTTTTTTCTGAGCAGATGGGTAAAATTTTACAGATAGATATAAAATGTGAACTTATTTAGAGGAGTTTTAATCTATTTTTAATTTTTTGAAGGGAAATATCTGAACTAAAATCCCCAAAAAAAAACAATATCCGACCAAGAACTACAATTTAACCCAAGTTATAGAGGTTAGAGAGTTTTTGTGTAAATATGATATTTAATGGGTAAGTATAGGCCAAAAATTTAGAAAATAAAAATGTTGTCTGGCGGTTGGAGAACAACGTTATCATATCCATAAGACAGTAATTTCTATGAAGATAACTTTATTGATAAATATATTTTGTTGAAGCGATTTTTTGTTACAGGCAATTTCAGATTCAAGGGCATAAATCGACCAGCCAGATGTCTGCCGCTGTATCGTTTTTTCGAAAATAATGTTTAGTTTTTGAGCTATGGCTATTTAAACACAGCCCAAAATTCACCAAACTCAATATAACCGGAACAATAAAAATTTTTACGGAAACCCCGTCACAATTGTAGCTTTTTCCAAAAAAAACTTTCAGATTTTATTCGAAACAATTAATAGAAAGATGTAAGTACGCGTTGTCAAAAGTCCATGTAAAAATTATTAATCTACATTTTTGAAAAAATCATGACTTAGTCAGTCAACTTAGTTAGTTTCTTTAAAACCATTTCAGATAATTTCAAAAACTTTCTTTGATTTTAAAAATTTTTATAGTATACTTACCTCATTTTCAAACTGTTTTCATTCAACCCCTGAAAATTCCGTCTTCATGTTGGGCACACATGTTGCTATCTTCATATGTCCTTCATATGTCCTTCCTATCAGTTTATTAATCAACCGGATTGCTTTTGACGTCGCTCAAAGTGAGAAAAAGTTGAAAAATTAAATCATGTGAATTAAATTCAACCTGCTGACTGAGGGAAATGATGATATCATTCTTTGAACAATTAAATTTTGACTTTTTGACTTCAAAATGTTATTTCGGGTTGTTTGCATTTCCGACCATCGTGCTGCGATAGGAAATTTCAAAAATTCTAAATTTGGCCAAGATTAGATCCGCCAACTATCCAAGCAATCAGCGACGTTCCTCTCCTCCTAAGTGGGCGGGGTTATCACTGATTAGTCTTGGCCAGGTTTGAAATATCGCTTTCGAGTAAAGAGAGATTTATAATGCAATTTTGGATTATTTCTAAACTTTGGCCAATTTCATGATTTTCACGACAAACTCCTTATTCCTGTTCCTTATCCTTTAAAGGTGATGTATTCAAAATGTTTTTGTTGCTTTATTAGCCTCAAAATTGTCTGAAAACACCGCATTTTAAAATGAGACATCTTGAAAACTTCTCAAAAAATGACCTCAAATTAGTTCAAATTTTACCAACTTGTCAAGTGGCTGGAAACTAAATTTTTTTGAAATCACCGTCTAATTTTAGGCGTACATAAACGATATAGGTATTTTAGGTCAATGGAAAGCAAGATTTGGTACAAAATTTTACCAGTTTCAGTCGCTTCAGTGGTCAAATTCCAACATTTAACTAATTTTAGATCATTTTTCGAACCGCCATCACTTTTTTGGAGAAGCTTTAAAAAAAATTTTATTATGAAATTCGCTATTTTCAAACAATTTCGAGTCTAACAAAGTAATAAAAAAAATCGACTACACGACCTTTAAAGGGTTTTTTCTTCAGATTTCGATCCTCGGAAACTATACAACTTATCTCGGTATCCCTAGTTTTTCCAGCCTCACAGACAAACGTCCTCTTAGCCGGAGACCCTGTTTATCAACAAAACCACTCGGATCTGTTTGTTTTCTCTCAAAATTAAATTCCCGTAAATATACACAGATGTTTTCTGTTTTTGTTTTTTTTTCAGAAAAAATTTATATAGCTGATTTAGTTTTCTGAAAATAACAAGGATGATAACAATAATAATAATCAAGACATAACTTCCGCAACCTCCCACTGGAATGTCTAATGATAAGTATATTTGTTCCGGTGTCTGAACCCCCCATTCACACCCACATTCTAATGAGTAACTGGTTAAGCTTTTCCTCTAACCTATATAAGCCTGAAAACCGTTTGCAGAGTACAGTCATCGACTGAAGATTCACCACTTTTTTTTGCCATTTTTAGCAACACTTTAAGACCCTAGTGTAGTTGATAAGGTACCTTTTTTTCCGGCAGATTATTTTGTCAAGTTTTCTATTAGAGTAGGATTAGGGAGAGTTAGGTGTCACGGAACTGTGTATACCGGTTCAAAAGATCTATTTCAAAGTAGAGGAGCGAAGTTTAAAATTGATCTTTGGGTACGGTAGAGTTCAAATAGGTAGATTTTTAAGTACAACTGCTGAAAGGTGGTGTAGTCGATTTTTTTACTGCTTTATTAGACTCAAAATTGTCTGAAAACGCCAAATTTCATAATGAAACTTGCAATAAAAATTCGACTACACAACATATACGTTTTGAAATCTAAAAATAGATTTTTTTTGCGGATTGATCAAGTTTAAACTTTTTTGAGCACCTGTAACTGCCAAAAAACTAGAAAACAGCTAACACTTTAAATTGAAATAAAAAACTTATTTGGTTTTAATATTTCGATTGTTTTAATTTTGTGAATTTCCCAAATATACTTATATTTTGGTAAACTACCAAAATTTACTAAATCTCATTTTTTCGAGTCTTTGGAATTTTAGTTTTTTGAAACAAAAATTAAATTTCACATATATATTTTTATCAAATTAACAAGACTGAAAGTTCAATTTCATTTGAACTTTTCCAAACTTTAGTCGTTTCTGAACGTGTCTGAAAAATGGCATGTCATTTAAAATCAGTAAAAAGTAATGAAATGAACCGTTCCGGTTGACATTTTCCACATTAAGATAGTAGTCAAATTAACAGTAATCTTCCTAATTATTGTATAGTTACTTCTTTTTCAAATTTCCCAGAAACAAACAACTCCAACTGTATTCATAAGTCTTTGTTCCCAAAATCTGATAAGAAGATACTACTCGTAAACTTGTCCCTCTCAGCTATACTATTCAATTGTGAGCTGTTATCAGTGTCGGAAACACTGGCTCGTACAAAAGCGGGCGCGGTCTGACGAAAGCGCCCAGTTTGCTTTGATCATTAGTCGATGTGCACTGCCTCAACTCCACACCCTAAAATTTCAAATTTTCAGATCGAAATGGCTAAGAACTTTTTCTCCGGAACCAGCTTGAGACTTAAGGATGGGACTATGGTAGATGCAGGAGAGCACTTGAAAGGAAAGGTTAGTAAAATTGAAGAGTAGGTAAAAATTCCTGTCCTGTGCCTAGGCATGAGGTAGGTAGTGTTGTAGGCATGTTTGAGGTAAGCACGTAGGTGTGGAATAGGCACGCAAAGTCATTGTGTAAGCGTGCATGCATTGAGAACATGAGCATAATTTAGGTAGGTAGATATTAGCTAGGAACGCTTGTAGGCAAGATCTAGGCGCGTAAATTCGAGATAGGCACGTCGGTTAAAGGTTGGCACAAGGACTTGAGATTAAATTAGTAACTTGCCACTAAGCACGTAGGCGTGAGGTACGTACAAATGGACATGGGGCAGGTACTTGGCACATAAACATTAGGTAGGCACGTCATAGGCGCAACGTAGGCTGTTAGGCATAAAGGTGAGGCATGATGAGGACGTCTGAAAAGCGGCCTAGAGGTTCCCGCCTCGGCCTATTTTATTTGACAACTTCCTATCTATCACCCCCAGCACCTACATTATTATGTGTCTGTGCCTGTTCAACTGTTCAACTCGAGCAGCTATCAACACCCCATTTATGAGGTGTGAAGTTGAACGGAAGTGTTTATTGGCTGACATCACAGTCTTCTTAATTTTTTTGAAATAAAAAAAAAACAAGACTAGCAAACACAGATAATACCCCGATTTGGAAGCCTAAAAACTAAAAACAAAATTTGTGTCGAAAAGAAAAATTGGCCATTTGTTCAAAACAAAAACTTTTCACCGTTTCTGGAAACGTGCACCAAAAAAACTGAGAAGTACGACAGAGAGGTGACAAAGTCAACATGTTTTTCTAGGACCCCATTTTTTATAATTTCAACAAAACCCCTCTCATTTTCAAATCAAATTTCAGATTGTGGTACTGTACTTCTCTGCAAGCTGGTGCGGGCCATGCCGTCAGTTTACTCCAATCATGAAGGTAAAGATCTCCCCATACTCTGATTTTTATCAGTAGTGCCAACTTTTCCGCGAAACCTTTGGTTTGTTTCGCCCCAATGATAACAAGTTCATTGCCACAAAACATTTATTGCAGGAGCTGTATCAGCAGATTGCTGCAACAAATCAACCCATTGAGGTGATTCTGTTGTCGAGAGACTACATGCGATTCCAGTTGGATGAGTACTATGAGAGCCATGGATGCTCATGGGGTGTCGTTCCGTTGAGAGACCCCATTATTGAAAAGTGTTTGGAGAAGTATGATGTGAAGGCTTTGCCGTCGTGCCGAGTTGTCGATGAGTTTGGGAATTGTATTGATGCTAATGCTCGTCAAAGTGTTGAGGTGAATATTTTTGAAAATTGGAGAAATGTGCCAGAAAGTTGGAGAGAGGTTTGTTAGAAAGGTGACAAAAAGGAAGCTAATATTTCACCCAACTTCTGCCAAATTTCTGTCTTTGAAATAAACGCCAACCCAGAATTATGTCGGCTGCAAACTTTGCAGTAACGAAGTGGACCTTCTTTCTAGCGCAGGTCTCCAACTTTCTACAAAATGTTTTGTGCAATTTGAGAAGTGCACCAGAAAGTTGGCAAAGTTTTGATTTTGTCTGCTGCACAAAAATACAAAACTGTTCATTTTCCAGTTCTACCGCGAAAAATATAAAATGGCCGAACTCTTCAACAAATGGACGGAAAAGGGAAATCTCGAGAGAATCCGTGCATAAATTATCATCCTCTGAATATCAATCTCATTTAGTCTTTCAACACTTTATTCTCCCTTTTGAACCATTTAACACCACCACCATCACCACTCCCGTCTAGTCTTTCGCATAATTTTTCCACTTCCATTCTCAATTTACACTTAAAATTTATTACTTTTTATTCATGTACATCAAATATAAAAATTCTTTTAAAATTCAAAAAAAATTGAAGAATCCTAAAGCTTTGTGCTCGGCTCATCCGGATCTACCCATGGCCAGTCGGATGATCGTTCACCTGAAAAAAATAGGAGAGGGTTTTTTTTGATTAAATGGATTGGTTTTTAGATTTTTTTTTTGAGTTATCTAGACAATAGACACAAAAAGTTTTGGGAAAACTTTGAAATTTCAGACTTAAAGTTCTGAAAATCTTAGTTTTGTGGGGGGAAACCTCTATTATTCAATAAACTATCAAATTTCCAGGATTTCACCTAATCTATCATTGGAGCGCACTTAAAACACATGATCAGAGAAAATTTTGAATTTTCGGGTTCAACACTGATTATTCTTAACTCCAATTGAAAACGACATTTTTGGCAAACGCTTTAAAAATTGAAAATTTGTCAAGAACCGATCTTTCCGGATTTTGGCCCATTTTTCGTTGCGGCGCACTTGAAACGGCGGGAAATTTAACTTTTTCGGTTTAAAATTAATTTTCAAAAAAAGAAAGGTAGTAGAAATTAAAAAAATAAGCAAAAAGTGATGTTAATTTCCACCGAATCGCTGAATTTTTTGTTGGAAAATTGGAAAATATTGATTAAAAGTTTCCCAATCTTCTCCAAAACAATTTTTTAAAAACTTTTTTCACAACCAAAACTGTCTCCGACATGCCCTACAAATGGAAGTATTTTCATCACAACCCTTTTAGGCGACTCTTGATGCTCCGTGATTTTAGAAGAAAAGTTAACATGTGCCTACAAGACACACATGGAGATAATTGGTCAAGAGAGTATGCCTAGCAGAAAAAAGTAACGAAAAACAGGGGGAATCACGTGTACTTCGAGACGAATGAAAACACACAAAAGTTTTCAGAAAATTTTTTTTCTCACAAACAGTTTTCGTTTTTTTCATTTGAAACTAAATATACATGGAATTTTGTGATTTTAAAAATCTTGATTTAGAAACGTAGATTTCCATTAGAGTAAAAGAAATTATACCTAAAACCCTAGATTATCAATGTCCTCGACCGCTTTATCGTTGGCGCACAATTGCAGCAGCGGGAAATTTGATGTTTCAATTAAATACAGGATATTCTTGGAAAAAAAAATTGGGAATATTAACTGTTTGTTCATCCTTATGTTTTGTCGATGCCCTCCTTGCAACTGCGGGAAATTGGAATTTTTCAGTTGAAAGCACATGTTAAGATTAAAAAACACATAAACTTTGCAGAAAGATTCTTCGAACTCTCAGAAAAGGTATGGGTGTGGCGGCGTAGGTTTCAGTTTTCTCATGATTCCGCCAAATTGCCCAGTCCATCCCAATTCCACCTACCATTTGGACCAGCAGCTGTCAAACTCGTCTCCTCTCTGAAAATTGGCTACATATAAAACCGGAAGACCACTGCTCCTCCTCTCTCTAAGGCCTTTCCACATTACGGCTTCTGCCCGTCTTGGCAAGTCGCCAAAAAGGGGTGTGGCCGGGGGCAGGGCTCACAGAGCTTCTCCAGTCTCTCTCTCTCTCTCTCCATCTTTTCCTACCTGTTATTGCTACTCGACGGCTGACGCAGAAGAAGCGACGTCTCTCGTTCTTGCGACGATGGAGAAGCCGAAGAAAGACACCATTCTGCAATTTTTAATGATTATGATTGGATGGATACAGTCGGTGAGGACTCTTGAATGCTATGACTCCTCATATCCCGTACCACATCGAAGAACCGAATGCGGACCGAATATGGTAAATCTTCTTTAAGAGTTTAGTAGTAGTGGAATTGCTTAATTTTTAACCTTCCGCCATAAAATTAATTTCAAGATATTTGGGTTCTTTGAATTCTAGAAACGAATAAGCTGTTGAAACCAAAAAATATTGAAAGTTGTCTCACATCATTTTCCAATAATAATTGGCACCTTTTTCTGGTCTAATTTGTTTTGAGCTTTTTGGCAACCTGTTATTTACTCAAAAATTGGACAATATTGAAATATATTTTTACTTTCCGACTTGCCAAAAACTTCGAGGAACATTTGGCTAATGTCAAAAAAAATTTAAAAAAAGCTCAGAACAGCCAAACTTCTGGATAAGTTAAGTTTTGTGAAGTATCAAACAGTTGAGCAGTAGTTTGAAGAAAGTTTGGCGCAAGTTTTTCACATGTTTTGCAAAAGTTGGAGAAAGTCTATTTATTGAATGCCTTATGAACTGCCTAGAAAAATTCGGCAGAACATCTATGAACGTTTATAAGCTGTTGAAAATCTACCAACTGTAAATAGTTTTCTAAAACTATCTAGAGAGTTCGCAGAACCAGTTGACAAAAGTCGGAATGCTTCCCCAAAGTCTTAGAGAAAGTTTCGTAGAAGTTGAAAGTTGTAAAGTAAATCTTTGACAGAAATCGAATTTGACAAAACGAAACTTTGAAAAACTTCTACGAAAGTTGAAAAAAAATTAGGCGAAATCTTAGGGATCTAAGAAGGAAGATTTCGGAAAACTCCGAGAAAATTTGACTCAAGTTAAAAATGTAGTTCTGTCGATGAATATAGCTCAAATAATGAAAAAGTTCCAGGAAAAGTTTTTGCAAAAATCTTCAATCTGTAAGTCCCGACTTCCATAAATAACTCAAATTTCCGTTTTCAGAATGAAAATTCTGAACTTTTTCCGTTTTTTTTTCTTCTAGTAACGCTAATCCTTAATCAAATTTCCGGGAGAACTAGCTGAAAAACTAGAAAACTTTCTGGTCTCCCAAATAAAAAGTGTCGATATTAAAATAAATATCAAATGCCACTGAGTCACTCAAAAAACAACACAATGCTTAAGTTAAAGATCGGTCAATCGTTCGAGTCTAAACAAGGAAGCCATTTTAAGCTGGAAACATACATATACATCTCTGCGTCTCTTCTCTCTTCTTCATCAGGCCTAATTCGGCTCGACAACTTTTCGTCGCCAGTAGCGTGTGTCAGAGATTTCGGTCAACCCGCAAAATTAGACACGGCTCGTCAGAGATGTGTACAACACCTTCTTCTACTTCTTCTTAGACATTTTTCGAAAATAAAACCTTTTTGAATAATGAGAGAAGGTGTTGAGGGAACGGCGACGACGACTTGTTTATCCAATTTTACATCGGAAATTATGTTACACTCGGAATCGGCTCAGACTTCTTTCAGTTTTAGGGTTTCGTGTAGATTATTATGGTAGGTAGATCAGGTAGCAGATATAGATAGGCAGGCACCGCACGGTGTCACAAACCATGCCTACCTATGCGCCTAGCAGGGGTGTGCGGCAAATTTCAAGATTTGTCGAGCTTGGAAAACGGCAAATTCGACAAACTTGCCGCACAACCCTGGTGCCGAGCTCGCCCAAGCGTAGGTAGGCATTCTAGGCATGCATAGGTAAATTTAGGATACAAAGGTATCGTCTAAAAAATTGCCGTTTTCAGAGAAAATTTCAAAAATTTTTTGATTCCCCAACCAAAAAAATTTAAAAAATTCAGTTTTTTTTCAAATGACTCTTCATTTCCTACTACGGTATATGGGATGTTTCCGCTTTCATCACATCTTCCGGATATTAAATTTCGCCCGAAAATGTGCGAAATTTCTGTTGATGACCACTAAAAAACGCTGAAACCCAATACTTGAACTTCTACTTCTATTCTGGGGAGGTAAAATTGGTTGCCAACCAAGTTGTGCACTTGTGTCAAGTCAAGTGGGACATCTCTCTCTCTCTCTGTCTATTGTACAGAATTATAAAAAAGATGAAGTTGGAGCTAAGAAAAGAAGTTTTCCTCTTCTTTTTTTTTGACATGACCACTGACATGTTATGCATTTTTGAGCAACTATTGTGCACATATGACCTGGGGTAGGTCGAAAAACATATATGGGAAGATGATGAACAAAATATGATTAGAAATTCAATTTTTTATTTGAATTTGGAGGCAAAGATTTTGAATTTTGGAAAAACAATTTTGCATTCTTGCATTGTATACCACCTACATACCTTATTTCCTACGTGCCTACCTAAGTGCGCACCTATGTGCCTATCTACGAGCGCACCTATGTGCCCAAAAACGTGAATATCTGCGTACCTACGCACCTACCTATCTACGTGCCTACCTACGTTCCTATCTACGTGCTCACCTACGCGCCCATCTACGTGCCTACCTACGTACCTACCTAACTGCCTATCTGCGTGCCTGCTTACGTGCTTACCTACCTGCCTATCTACGTGCCTACCTGCCTGCCTATCTACGTGCCTATCTACGTGTCTACCTACTTGCCTGCCTATGTGCCTATTTACGAGAAACTATTTTTAAAGTGTTTTTTTTTGTTGAAAAATCGGAAAAACCTTGTTTTGGTTTCCAGATTTTTTGATTTTCTAACAATTTTGTGTTTTGCTGGGTGGCAGGCAGAACGTAGGCGTAGGCCACCTTGAAGGTAGATAGGCAGGAAAAACAGTGCTTACTCGATTTGATTAGGAGGTTAAGCTTTTATTTTTGGTCACATAGTAAAGTTAGGATTTCATTAGCAATTAGGCATTTGTTCAGTTGCTTTGCCTGCCTTATGCCTGCCTACGCTATCTGCCTGCTTTCCTGGAAAGCATGAGTATGTCGCCAAGATGGCAGGTAGGCAGAAGGTAGGTAGGCAATAATTTTGTGCCAATTTGACCTATTTGATGGGCCGAGCTTTTTTTACCCCTGCAAATCTTCTGACAATTTAAGCCCCATATAGTCGTTTGAGTGCTACTCCCCATTTAGACTGTCGGCGTAATTCCATTTGATTGACTACTGAGAAGTCTTTTTTCCCCCATTTTTTCTCCAAAAAATAAACCAAAATCTTCCAGATGTGCTACTCAGAATACTACGCAGTCAACAGGAGCGGGACAATCCGACAGTACTACGATAGATTCTGTGTTCACGAGTCACACTGTCTCTACAGAGGAATCGACGAATCGTGTCCGACTCTCAACCAGCTGGACCACAAAATGCAGGTATTTGGCTGGGGGAGGATTGAATTTTTTTTTAGGAAATTTGTACTTTATGAAAATAAATTTGCTTTCAATTGAAAGTTTTGAAAAGTTGCTCAAAAACTGCATGCCACTGTGTAATTAAAAGTAATATTATTTTCAATGAGTACAAATATTTTGCTAAATTTCTATACAAATTTCCAAACAAAAATCCTACGCAACTACGACAAGAAGTAGATTTTGTCGGAACGGAACCGATTAAATGCTGAAATTCCCTATTTTTCCAGAGTCTCTTCACAAAACATCACGCGAAGAGCAACACGAATTCAATTCGATTCTCCGAGTTTTGTTGTTGCTCCACGAATCTTTGTAACGATGTCAATCATAAAAGGGTAGGTGCCAGCGGCCGACCTTTGACACTCCGGATATCCTGGAGAAATCCGAGATGTGAGAGGAAGAGAAGGGGGGTCTTATGAACTTCAAACAAACTTCCAACACCCGCTACGTCACAGCGTATTAGGGGAATTTAAATGTGAGGAGCAAACACTAGAAGATGAATAATAATTTGGGGCTTAAAATTTGAGGTCAAAGATTTTTCGGTGTTATTTTACACTAACGAAAAAATTACCAAAAGAGTGTCGTAAAAATGTTTAGAACGTTTTTTTCAAATTTTAACACATTTTTAAATATTCAAAATTACGTTTGTCCGTTAGGAGTGTCCGAGAGGAGTACACAAGAATTTTCGCAAGAATTTAAGGTTTTTTAATCGAAATAATTTATATCGATTTTTATAAAAACCCTGAAATTCAAAATAATTTTTAAACATTTTATCGGAAAATCTGAGAATTGATTTTTTTATTACAAAAAAACACATTTTCTCGAGAAGTCGGGAAATCTAACCGGTTCAAAAAAATCGAAAATTTATTTTTTTTTTAGTCGGAAAATAGTTGTTCCCGAAAATCAGAAACCCTAACATTTTTCCACCAAAAAAATATGAAATTCAATTTTTTTCATCAAAAATAGAGAAAACAAATTTTTTTTAGATCTAAACAACATTTTTTTGAATTTTTGAAAAAAAAAATTGTAGCCCTTTTGAAAAAATCCTTTGTTCGAAAAAAATTCTAAAAATTTTAGTTTTTTTCAAAAAATCCGAAATCAAATGTTTTTCCCGGAAATTTCTGAATTTCCTGGATTTTTCCTTAACACTTTTCAAGGAAAAAAAAAGTCGAAACCTTTTTTTTCTGAGAAATCTAACTTTTTTCCAAAAGTTCAAGCTTTAGTATCATAAACCTTAGAGCTCAATAAAATGTCCTCTAAAAGCTCATTAACCCCATTAATTCAATGTATAATAATTTTTCCAGGTATACGACAAATACGGCCTTCTAATATCCTTCGCAGACAACGTGTTCACCGATGCGTCGAGCAGTGGAATGATCAACATTTCCGCGGCGCTCGCCATTTGCATAATCACATATTTGGTCGCTGTTCTCTAGTATTTTTGCCACTCAAACTACCTTCCCACTCATTTATTTGTATTCCTCATGATATTTTTTCAAAACGGGCACTTAACACATGAATCTTCTGAAATCAAACCAACCTTGTTGTAAAAACCGAGTGTCACCCTGTGCTCGCAGCTTTTCTACCAGATCCCATAATTGAGTTGATTTCTGAAACTCGAATTTGTTATTATATAACTATTAAATTAACAATTTACCTGATGTAAATATCGCCTACGCAACTTGTTTTCGCTTTCTGCTTTTCCAATTAGATCACCGGAACTGTCGCTGAAAATATGGTAAATTGGGAGAAATTTGGCTGAAGTTTGTCGGCTTATATCTCAATTGTCGTTAGAAATATAAAATAATTGTTAACTGACAAAATATTTACTGAATATTTTTCTATAATTTTGTAGTTGAAAGTTTTTTTTAGGTATCACTAAAAATAACTAAGATAAAAGGGGTCAAAACAGATTTTTCAACAAAAATTTTTTTTTTTAAATTTATTGTGAAAAATATAATATGTATCTGGAAAATTTTGTCTCAAAAATTTGAATTTTTAATATAAATTTTCTGACAATTTTTGAAATTTTTAGCTTTTCCGAAAAATCGGATATTTTTGGTTCTTCGATTTTCAAATTTCTTGCTCTTTTTGGCAAATTTTGTGAATTTTAAAAAAATAATTTCTAGAATATTTTTTTAATAATTTTTTAATAATTTTCATTTTGAATTTTGGGAACTTTTTTCAACCTTTTGCTCATCTAAAAGCTCCAATTTTTAAGCTTCACATTTGATTTTCAGCATTTCAGACTTCAAGCCCCAATTTCCAAAACTCACGATCTTGGCTGGGGTGACATTGGCTGTGAAGTCTTCGCGACAACACTCTTCATAAGACCCCGTCGATAGGCTCTTGGCTCGTTGCCAACCGGATTTCGAGCCAATTCGATTACCTGAAAATTTATTCCGGAAATAAGTTTTGATCTTTGTGCGCACTTTTTTTTTGACTTGGGATCTCGCAAATACTATATTAAATCCTCCAAAAGATAATCTCAAAAAGTAGATTCATTATATTAAAGTGTGTTTGAGGTTCTTATTGCAGCTTATTAATTGGAATTGTAGTAAGACTTCAATTTGATCACCTACTATTTTTGTTTCAGTTTTGGAAAAAAAAACAATTTCAAATTTCTCGATTTGGAACATCAATGTTTTGAAAAAAAACCCTTCATTTATTCAGTTTTCCGGAAAATATGGTTGAACTGGGAGAAATTTCTGCTTTTCAAGAAAATTTTCAAAAAATTTGTCAAAACCAAAACCCAAAATTAGACGATGATTTCAGAAAAAAAAGTTAAGACCAGCAGCTGCAACATTGACAAGTCGGTCAAATTTCAAATTTCAACTAACTTTTGGAAATTTTTGAATCCGCCATAACTGTTTTTTGAAAAGTTAAAAAAAAGTTTCATTATGAAATTCGGTGTTTTCGAAAATTTTGAGTCTAATAAAGCAATAAAAAATTTTACTACACCACTTTAAAGGATAAGGTGCAAGAATAAGGAGTTCGTCGTGAAACTCTAAACATTTTCCAAAATTTAGAAATAATCCAAAATTGCATCATAAATCTCATTTTAAAAAATATTGGCATCTAAGAGCTTTTCAATAAAATTTACAATTTCAGGTCACAAGGCTCAACACCTTCACTTTCAAAACCGAAATAATTCACAAGCTCCCCATTTTCAAAATATAAATGTTTCATTTTTGTCCCCCTCCCAACACACTCCCTATGCAACAAAGTTCCAAAAATCTCACCTTTGGCACAAAAACGAGACACAACGTTAGTGTCGTCGAGAAAATGACAAAAAACGAAGCGAGACTGAACATCTCGTTGACCCGTTCCTGTAGAATGACACTTGTCGATAAGCCAAGAACACTCATAACAACACAACAATAGACACTTGTTCCAATGTATTTACTATCGTTCAGTGCTGGAACATTCACGTGTCGAGTCTCCCAGGCAAGGAAGCAACCCAGGATCTGGAAAATTAGGGGATAAAAATGAGATTGGGGTATAGGTCAGGGGTAAGCGGCAAACCGGCAAATTACCGATTTGCTGAATTTGCCGGAAAAACGGAAATTGCCCAACATTTTCGGCAAATCGTGGTTTTGCACATTTTTTCGGAAATTTCAGAATTTTAAGTTTACTTGGCAAAATTGCACGGATACTATGAATACTCCTACATCTATTTTCGAAAGTAAATATGGAGAAAAAAAAGGGAAAAAATTTCAATAAGCCACAGTTTTAAGTGTGTCCGTCTTATAAACATCAATCTAAAAACTTCCGGCAAATTGATGTTCGGCAAATCGGCAATATGCCGAAAATCAAAATTTCCGGCAAACCGGCAGCGTGCCGATTTGCCGAATTTGTCGACAAAAAAATTGGTACCATTAGGACTCCTTTGACTGCATACAGAACCGCTTGAAAAACTCCGGAATGTGAAGAATTGCACTTTTCCACCTCTGGGATTATTACAATATTGTCTTCTGGCTGAAAATATTAGAAATTTAAACTGTTCCGATAGTAATAAAATGCCCGAAAATCATAGTTTAACAAATTTTTAAAATTTTTGAAATTTCTTAATTTACAGTCAAAAAGTGGCCTATAATAGTTTTTGAGATGTACAAGTGCAAAACGATTAAATGTTTGTATTGAATCCTCTTGGTAAATATTTAAAGTAAATTTGCTAAAGAGTTTCAGTCATTTTTAAACACTTTTTTTTAAAACAAACACACCATGTTTGATTTTTTTTTAATCGAACCTAATACAACTTGGAATTTATTCGTATTTAAAAAAAAAGCTCTTATTCAAAAATTTCGAGTTTTCCAAATCCCAATATACTTACAATGTGAGGAAGTTCAGTGACCGTATACGAAAACGGTGAGACAAATGCCCATGTGACCAGCACACAAATATCGATAAAAAGTAAAATCCCCAGAATAATAAACAATTTCGAATCTTTGATAGCCTTCCGATCCATTCGAATATTTGTGAATATTGAGTGAACTCTCCAGGTTTTCGAGAACATTGCACCAAAAGAAAGTGTAAATCCAATGCAAAGTGTCCAGGTTTTTGTGTAGCACAACCATACAAATACATCTGGGCTGACTATTCGAGTGTCTAATCCTAACATTATTACAGATGCAAACGTGCAAATTGATCCAGCAATAATTATATTGTTCAGGTTTGGAGATGACATTTTTATAAATCTGCAAAAAAGGTAAATTGTTTTTGAAGAAGAAGAAATATTTTGAAGATTTATAATTAAGTTTTTATAATTAAGTTTTATGTTTAAATGTAGTGTTCAAGAAAACGCCTTCAAACTAATTTGGTAAGCTTTTATAAACTAGCTTGACAAACTTTTTTGAAATCTCCCGGAAAATGCCTTCGGACGGCAAAACAAACGCCTACATGAAGTCTAATAAAATTATTTTAAGATAAAAGTGAGCAAACTTTGTTGTCAATTTGCGTTTCAGACTAAATTTCCTGAACTTCTCTAGCAATATTTCCAGCTGAATGAGCCGAACTATATATTTCTTCGACATCAAAGTACCAATAACTCACCTATGATTCCTGTATCTAAAATTAATGAGCAAAAAGATAAGTGCCAAAAATATGCCAATTAGCGCTAACAGTGACATAGCCAAGAAGAGAATCGATGAAATATGTTCCCGTCGACGTTCGGTAATTGTTGAGTCAAGTGGTGGTGACCATCCTTTTGTGGTACTATCAATTATTTTGAATTCATCATCTGCTCCGTCATAGACTGCAAATGGGACATATTGGCCGTCGGACCACTGCTTAATGTCCACTAAGCCCAGGCGTTCGTTGTTCGCGAATTTTACTTTTCCCTGAAAAAATTAAATGTTAAATTTAAAAGAGAGAAAAACTTTCAATTTTTATTTTTTCCATTTTTTCATATTGTTTCCCTCTTTTTTTTTATGTTTTCCTTTTTTTTCAGTTTTTTCTCATTCAAAACAATTCTTGTTTTTCTTTAACTTTTTTCAAGAAAAATTTAATTTTTTTTTAATTTAAAAATGTTTTTTTTCCAATTTAAAATTCTTTTTTCACATTTTTTCAATTTTTTAAAGTATACTTTTACTTTTTTCTGTCTTTTTTTCACATTTTTGCCTTTAACTTTTAAACAAAAAACCCTACCGTCAACCCCTGGAAAGAAGAATTGTCAATTGCCTCCATCATTTTATGATGCGAAAATTCGGCATTATCACCCATTGAATGGCTCAATGCAATGGCAAGTGTCCACAGTCCATCGTACAGATACCCTCGCCACGTGTTATTCGGATCCAGCTGAGTGATCTCATTCCAGACATCGCCGGCTCTCTGGAATAGGTTTAAAGTTTAAGCTAGACAATCTTTGTAAAACAAAAGGCTGCGACTTTGAAAGTGAGTCGGCAAATTTTTTTGTCGGCAAATTTGGAAAATCGGCAGAATGCCGGTTTCTCGATTTGCCGGTTTGCCGATTTGCAGTTTGCCGACTATTAGTTTGCCGGAAATTTTTGGAGGGATTTTTTATAAGTCGGAAACACTTCAAACTGTGCCTTTTCAAAATTGTTTTCCCTTTTTCTCTAGATGTTTTAAAGAATTTGCTTACTTTTTAAAATAGAAGTAGGGAAATTCATAGGATGCGTACAATTTTGCCGATTAAAATTGAAATTCTGAAATTTCCAGAAAAAAAAATGCGAAACCACAATTTGCTGAGTATTTTCGGCAATTACTGTTTTTTCGGCAACCTCGGCAAATCGGCAAGTTGCCGGTTTTCCAATTTGCAGGAAGTTTTCAATTCGGAAAATTTAACGGACATTTCAATTCAAGCAATTTGCCAATTTGCCGATTTGCCGGAAAAAATCGTTTGCCCAACCCTGATCTAGTATATGTATAAGTTCAAGTTCATTTGAAAAGTTCCAAATATACATATACAGTGCTCCACATAATGATACGGCCACCCCCAAATTTTGGTATAACTCAAAACTGGGTTGAGATAGCACAACATAGTTTCTTGTGAAAATGTTCGCTGTACTGGCTAACTTTCAGATAAGTATTGGAAATATACCTGAACCGTTCGTAAAAAAAGATAAACCATTTTTTCATGAAAAACCATATAAAAAAATCCACAAAATGATACGGCCACCCTTGGTTTTTGTTTTCTTTTTTCGTTTTTTTGCAATTTTTTTTGCTAAACGTTAGGTTTCATGTTCGTTTGTGTTTTTACAGCTATGGGCCGTGGAATAACTTTAACTGACAACGAAAAAGGACAAATTGTGCAAAATTATCTCAAGGCTTCTCGGATCGTCAGATTTTTCGTGATTTGAAACGTTTGAGGGATATGATCACTCGATATGCTTCAAATCCTGCCGCTTATTGCACCAAAAAGTCTTCTGGTCGCCCACCACTCCTTTCTGGTAGAGACAAGCGAAAAATCGTTCGTCGAGCATTAAATTGAACAGTGACTTGCTCGAAAAGTAGGAGCGAGATGAACCTGCCAGTGTCTGTTGAGACCGTACGACGTGTCCTTCGAAGTCCCAGTTTATCAAAAGACGAAAATTAATAAAGGCTAATTTCATTACCGAAAAACACTGCCAAAATCGTATTCAGTTTGCTAAAATCAGCCAGAGAACTAACGGAGACAAGTGAGGATTATGGTATAATCATTCAAGCCCAGTTTTTGGTTTCATCTTCAGTGGCGAGAAAAAGTTTAACTGTGATGGTCCTGATGGCTACCGTGATTACTGGCACGATTTGAGAAAAGAAAAGATGATCTGAAACCAAAAACTGGGCTTGAATGATTATACCATAATCCTCACTTGTCTCCGTTAGTTCTCTGGCTGATTTTAGCAAACTGAATACGATTTTGGCAGTGTTTTTCGGTAATGAAATTAGCCTTTATTAATTTTCGTCTTTTGATAAACTGGGACTTCGAAGGACACGTCGTACGGTCTCAACAGACACTGGCAGGTTCATCTCGCTCCTACTTTTCGAGCAAGTCACTGTTCAATTTAATGCTCGACGAACGATTTTTCGCTTGTCTCTACCAGAAAGGAGTGGTGGGCGACCAGAAGACTTTTTGGTGCAATAAGCGGCAGGATTTTAAGCATATCGAGTGATCATATCCCTCAAACGTTTCAAATCACGAAAAATCTGACGATCCGAGAAGCCTTGAGATAATTTTGCACAATTTGTCCTTTTTCGTTGTCAGTTAAAGTTATTCCACGGCCCATAGCTGTAAAAACACAAACGAACATGAAACCTAACGTTTAGCAAAAAAAATTGCAAAAAAAACGAAAAAAGAAAACAAAAACCAAGGGTGGCCGTATCATTTTGTGGATTTTTTTATATGGTTTTTCATGAAAAAATGGTTTATCTTTTTTTACGAACGGTTCAGGTATATTTCCAATACTTATCTGAAAGTTAGCCAGTACAGCGAACATTTTCACAAGAAACTATGTTTTGCTATCTCAACCCAGTTTTGAGTTATACCAAAATTTGGGGGTGGCCGTATCATTATGTGGAGCACTGTACTTCAAAATCACAGTTTGCTTTAAAATATATAGTTTTCGGAAGTTATATTGTCTCAGAAGGCTTCTTTCTGCGTACTTTTCAAACATATGGGCTCACCGTATTCCCCACAATCTTAGTATCTACATCTCGTCTAGTCAACGCAAATTCCACTGAAAAATGATTTTTTGCCGCTTCCCGCATCTCCTCGACAGTGCAATTGTCGTGAGTTTGATTCAGCCATCTGTAACTTGTTTTTTGTCTCTTAAATTCTAAGTTTCATATAATTTCTCACTTATCGGAATGATATCCAGGTAGAATCCATACATAGTTGTCACCATACATTCCTCTATGATATCCTGCACAGAGTACGGTAGCCGCCATCTCTTCGTCCACGTCGACGAGGATAATTCGAACATCTCGTTCCTAAAAAAATGTTTCTTATTAGAAATCATATTTCTTCCCCCGGTCTCGTTCAATTTGAGATTCCGAGTCATTTCTCTCGAATAATAAGATGTTGTACAAGGATGCAGGCCCCCTTGGGGGATCATGGTTATCTGAAAAGCCAATCGAGAGGACATTGTGTGACTCTGGGGCTCTCTGTGAGCTTTTGCGACAACACGACCCCCGCTTTCTCATTATTTATCTTCTTCTTCCTTCCTATTTTGTCCAGAGCAAGAAAGACATGACACACACACAAAAACGGAAGAAAATCGGAAAAAGTGATGGATGATTGTAAACCTTTAGCTCGTCGAGCTCGCCGCCAACCGTCTCGATTTGCTCCCAGTTGACACCTGCGGTATGCACGATTTTTACGCCGAAGCCATGTTCCAGACGAGTTGTGAGCGCTTCGTGGGGCTGTAAATAGTAAGAAAAATTCAAAAATAATTCGGATTTTTCTAATTTTTTGTAAAATTCAAAAAACCATCAAAAATCTAGAAAAACTCTGTAAAGCAATAAGGTTTATTGAAACTGATTTCTGTCATTAGGGCAAAAAATTCATAAGTTGAAACTGTTTTTCTAGTGCAATTTTTCTTAATTTTTTGTCTGACTTTTTAAAAAACAAATTGAAACTACGAAGTTCAAAAATTGTTTTAAAAAGTGGTAAATTATTGTAAAAACCGAAAAAAAAAGTTTCAGTGCTAAATTTTTTAAAATCTTGAAAATTTTGCAAAAACAGTTCAAATTTGTGTCCGATAATTTTTCGTCAAAAGATTTTATTTTTATTTTTTGAAGTCTAATGATCAATGGTGGTTCTTTCAACTTTCATAAACTTGAAAATTGTAAGTTTTTTTTTTCAAAAATTAGTTTTTTAGAGTTCAATTGAATCCAACCAAAAAATCAAAAAATCGATTTGTTCAATTTTTAAAGAAACAGTTTTTAAATATTCCCATTTTACAGGATACAACCAATATTTGTTTTCTACAAAGTCTCATTCTCGAAATTCTAGATTAAAAAACCTCTTTTTTTTAAATTTCTAGCCAAGCTCAAAATGTTACTAATTTTGACTTTGGCATCAAACGTCAACAAAAAAACATTCTGATCTACCCATTAGACCATATCAATTATTTTTTCAAATTCTGAACTTTTGAGTTTTAGCATCAACTCATGGCTCAATACCCAAAACTTTACTCAATTTTTGCTTCCGCTTCCCCTTCCTGCTTTCAAATTCAACCAAAAAATTGGAACACAAGGTGTCAGTTGCATTAATCCCAGCTCCTTCTTTCCCTTTCAAATATGTCACACATTCAGAGTGTATCTTTGCGTGTCAAGTAAAAAAAGAAGAAGAAAATGAATAATTCTTCTCTTCCACTCCTCAGCCTCTTACCAATGCGTATCTGGGTTGATCATTCTGCTTCACAGTGCCGACGCGCTTCCATCCGAAATGATTCACAAACTTGCACTTGGCCATGTTAGTATTTCGACTGCCAGGTACAACTCGGAAGAAGGTGGTGAACAACTGCAATTGACCATTCATTGTTTCGACCCCGAGAGCAAAAAATGGAAAATGAAAAGAGCTGCAGCTTGAGCAGCCGCCGCTGCATCAAAAATGTCGTCGCCCGAGGGCCAATTTTTCTTTCCCACACCGGAAGACTTTCATGAATTTCTCGCTTTTTTCTTTCTAAATTGGGCCACCACCACTAAAACTAACTTCATGGGAATCAGAGGATGCGAATTTGGCATGTGTCTCCGCATAGGATAATTGCACGATTTGCCAATACTTGAGCGCCATCGCTATTGGCTCGTTCACCTGAAATATGTTTGTAGATTGGCAGGAGTATGTTAGCCTAGAGTGAAGGGCCTAAGAATAAGCCGTAGTTTGTGCCTAAATTTAAGCCTAGACATTAGGCCTAAGCCTAATGGGGCTATTCACGTAATACTGCAAAAAGGAATTCAAATACATTTGTGACGTCACAACTGTTTTAAAAATACATGTTTTAAATACAGTTCTCACGAAATTCTTCTAAACTTTTTGATTTTCCGACACTACTTGAATGACCCCATAAGCCTAAGCCTAGACCTAAGCCTGAGCCTAAGCCTAAGCCTATGCCTAGTTCTTAAGCCTTAGCCTCAGCCTGAGCCTAAGCCTAAGTCTTACCCTAAGCCTGAGCCTAAGCCTACACCTAAGTCTATGCCAAAACATTCGTATTTCTACTGCAGGTGCACTTTATAATTGAATCGAGAGAAAACTTTTCAATTAACTCTTGCTCCTATTTTGAAAAGTCCAAAAAGCTCACTTCAGTGCATTGCCCTCCGAGAATTGCCACGGGTCTTGGTCTCGAAGCGATCAAGTCGAACAGTGCCTTCATTCCCTGTGATGTTTTGCACTGAAAAATTAAAATAATTTGCGCGTGACAGAGAAGTTTGCGCGTAAAATATAGTTGGTTTATCCTAAACTGGGTTACCCGTTTCTGAGAAAAAACTTCAGTGTATACGGTATGCAAATACCGCTTTTTCGGACCATGACCAATACACAAAAGTTGACGCGCAAATTTAAATGAGAAATTTATAAGTTTACATTCTTCTCTGTCTATTCCACTGAGTCAACACGACAATTTTGTCCCAAACATATTGCAATAACTTGTCTTCTTCTTTCTTCCGAGAGCTCTTCTTCTTTCATCTCGAGCTTCTCTGCCTATAACCCATTTAGTTAACGCATTCATGCGTTTAACACGGTGCCTGCTCCATTATTTCAGTCTTCAGTCTTCTTCGGCATACTCTCAAAGTTTGAATTCTGGAGGTAAAGAAAGACGCAAAAAAGTGGAGGCAAAATGTGCGAGCATCTCCCCAAAAAAATTGAGTCAATTGAGCTCCTCCAAGATGCTCCGCGCGCGCGCAAATTGAATTTGTTCAATATTGAAGGGGAGGACTCACATGAGTGTCTTTGACTATCATTTCCAGCCGATATCCTTGAAGAATGCATGATCGACTATGAACATGTGAAAGTGCTGTTCGAATTGCTGGAAGTGCATCCGGAAATCCTTCTTTTTGAACTGTGAACACTCCGAGCGGTAGGGGGATCCCACCGTGGCGACGCTGCAAATGACAGGGATTAGATTTGTTTTATGAAATTAATAATTTCAACTGTTCTGAAATTCTGTTTCTTTTTTTTTCGATAGTGTCTAATGTCAAACATTCAGAAAAATGCAAAAAAACCAAAGATGAAGTTTGAATTGTAAATACCAAAAAATTTTTATAATAGAACTTACAAAAATATTCATAATTTAATTTAAAATTATTCTGAGGAAGTTTTGTTTCAAGAAATCTCTCGCAAACTTACACAAAACTCTTGAAAACCTTCAGAATCAACATAAAACTGTAAACTGTAGCTATCATTGTAGGTAGGTGCATTTTAGGCATACCTGCCTACCTCATGCCTGCCTGCGTGCCTAGGAAGCGACCTACGCATGTCGCCTACATACACACCTACACTAGGCTTAAACACATTCGACATGTATGTAGGCAGACAATAATTAGGCAGGCACGAAGGCAGAAATTTAGGTAGGTAGGCACTAGCCAGGCACCTAGGTGTATTCAGGCACTAGGCAAGTAGGCACGTGTGCCTGACAACGTACCATGTCAGCCTGAGCATAGATCAAAATGTAAATTTCTCCAAAACAAAACATATGACTTTAAAATTTTCAAAAAATTGTTTCCAAAAAATGTATAAAATTTTTTTCGTTGGTTTTCAAATTTTCTTGAAAGGAAATTTTAAAAAATTCCAGAAATTTTTGAAATTTAACAGTTTTCGAATCAAATTTTCAGAGAAATTCGAACAATTTGAACCAATGGGGTTATTCAAGTAATGTAGCAAAATGTATTTAAATACATTTGTGACGTCACAAATGTATTTAAATACATATTTTTATGTACTTGAATACAGTTGTGACGTAATTTTTCTACATTTTTAAATTTTCCGACACTACTTGAATAACCCCATAACTCTATAACTTTTTTGTACTTTTTTGGTAGTAAAAACCCATTTGTTGAAAATTAAAGTCAAATGTGGGTCTCACCACGAAAAGAAGACCTACCTTACAGCTCAACTCCTCTCCAGCTTCATAACCTCCCACTGCTTGAACGGCGAAAAGCAGTAGACTGAGCCACCGGCTCATTGAAACATCATATGCTCACAAAATGGAAAACGACCACAAAAAAATATATGAATATAAATTTTTAGCAAAAATCGGAACACGGGACCCCGAAAAAGAATTGTGGGAGTCTGCGACACACGACAAGGTCCTCCGCGTCAGCTGCTCCTTCGTGTCGCCCCTGAGGGCTCTCTCCATACTATCAAAAAGTGGGTGGAGCCTCCTCTGCGGAGCAAGAGCGGGGCGAAAAAAGAGAAAAACGGAGTGAAAAGAAAAAAGAAACATCTCTTCAGGAGCCGCAGCTACCACCACCGGCAGCAGCAAGAAAAATAATATTAAAACAGGTGCAAAGAGTTCTGTCAAGTTTTTGTCAAATTGCGGGTGCCAGCTGTTGTGTGAGATTATATAAACAATCAGCACTAAGAAAATTGGATTTATTTATTTATATTTTTTTTTGAAAACTTTTAAATCAAATTTCAGATGGAGCACTTTTTAGTTTTTTCAAATGTATCAAACAAGGAAGGGCGGCATCGGCAAACAGCCGGTTTGCCGATTTGCCGAAAATTTTGATTTTCGGAAAATTGCCGGTTTGCCGATTTGCCGAAAATTTTGATTTTCGGAAAATTGCCGGTTTGCCGATTTGCCGAAAATTTTGATTTTCGGAAAATAGCCGGTTTGCCGATTTGCCGAAAATTTTAACTTCCGGCTATGTGCCGATTTGCCGAGAATGTTCATTTCCGGCAATTTGCCGATTTGCCGAAAATTTAGATTTTCGGAAAATTGCCGGTTTGCCGATTTGCCGAAAATTTTCATTCCCGGCAATGTGCCGATTTGCCGGAAATTTTGATTTCCAGAAAATTGCCGGTTTGCCGTTTTGCCGGGAATTTTGATCTCCGGCAATTTTCAGGTTTGCCGAAAATTGTGATCTTCGGAAAATTGCCGGTTTGCCGTTTTGCCGGAAATTTTGATTTTCGGAAAATTGCCGGTTTGCCGATTTGCCGGAAATTTTGATTTCCAGAAAATTGCCGGTTTGCCGTTTTGCCGGGAATTTTGATCTCCGGCAATTTTCAGGTTTGCCGAAAATTGTGATCTTCGGAAAATTGCCGGTTTGCCGTTTTGCCGGAAATTTTGATTTTCGGAAAATTGCCGGTTTGCCGATTTGCCGAAAATTTTAACTTCCGGCTATGTGCCGATTTGCCGAAAATTTTCATTTCCGGCAATGTGCCGATTTGCCGAAAATTTTGATTTTCGGAAAATTGCCGGTTTGCCGATTTGACGAAAATTTTGATTTTCGGAAAATAGCCGGTTTGCCAATTTGCCGAAAATTTTAACTTCCGGCTATGTGCCGATTTGCCGAGAATGTTCATTTCCGGCAATTTGCCGATTTGCCGAAAATTTAGATTTTCGGAAAATTGCCGGTTTGCCGATTTGCCGGAAATTTTGATTTCCAGAAAATTGCCGGTTTGCCGTTTTGCCGGGAATTTTGATCTCCGGCAATTTTCAGGTTTGCCGAAAATTGTGATCTTCGGAAAATTGCCGGTTTGCCGTTTTGCCGGAAATTTTGATTTTCGGAAAATTGCCGGTTTGCCGATTTGCCGAAAATTTTAACTTCCGGCTATGTGCCGATTTGCCGAAAATTTTCGTTTCCGGCAATGTGCCGATTTGCCGGAAATTTTGATTTTCGGAAAATTGCCGGTTTGCCGGTTTGCCGAAAATTTTTATTTCCGGCAATGTGCCGATTTGCCGGAAATTTTGATTTTCGGAAAATTGCCGATTTGCAGAAAACTTTGATCTTCGGAAAATTGCCGGTTTGCCGATTTGCCGAAAATTTTGAATTTCGGAAATTTTCCGATTTGCAGGAAATTTTCATTTCCGAAAAATTGCCGATTTGCTTAAAAATTATTATTGCCATTCAAATTAATATTTTTATCTTCAGAAATTCAATTCGAGAAACCAAAATATTGAAATAAATAAAAGACCCGATATAAAAAGTGACGAGGTACAAAAAAAATGAAAATTTAAAGTCCCAATAAATCAATCTCTGTGCTTTTTTGCCAATGAATCGACAATCACAGTGAAGACGGAATCATGTTGAGCAGTGTCTTGGGCGGTGAGAATCAGGCACACAGCTCCGATAGCGATGTGGGCAAGTGTATAGGATAGGCCAGGTGTTGTAGCGAATAACTGGAAATTTAGAATTATTACAACAGGGCTTCGATTATTTTGTGAATTACCAAATATGTAAAGGAAGTTGCAAGTAGTGAAACTCCCAGGAATATTGATGTCTGACCAGTTGGGAGTACTTCTGTGAAGGATGGACATTTATCGCCGAGATATTCGCGAATGGTACGCCAGCTGAAAATTGGAGTTATATAATAAATATTGAATTGAAGTTTTGAAATAAAACTCACTTATAAATAATCCTAACAGACATGTTAATAATATTCGCCACAATAAATCCTGCAGAATTCATGTACACACAAAGCACATAATTAATAATAAGATGAATGATCGACGTGACAAAAAGGAATTTTCCGTGAGTGAAAATCTGTCGATTATCCATACTTGCCATTGCGAATCCCTCAGTTATTCCATTAATCGCCGTCACAAGAATATAGCCAGAGTACAGAGAAAGTAGAAGTGCTCCTCCATTTTCAGAAAGTAATTTTCCTCCATAAAGTGAAATTACAACTGGTGAATACGGAATTCCGAATGTGCAAGCGACGAATCCAATTACTCCGACTACATGGAGTACTTTGGATAAAGTATCCACCAAATCATCGTGATTATCTGTATTCTTGTTGAAAACGCTGCTTTCTTTACGAATTGTGTTGGAGAAATAGGCATTGCAGTTCTCATCGATTGGTGATAGAATCGTCCGGACGATGATGCTTCCGACTCGTTCAACGGCGTCGTATACAGCTGGAAAATCAAATTTTTAAAAAATTGGGAATACAATGTACTTTTCGTAAAAGCAACCTATTATTAATTTTGTGATTTTTACGGTTCCCCGTCTCGACACGACAATTTTTAAAGAAAATAAAAGAGTACTGTAACTACGAACTTGTGAAAATTATTTAAAAAATCAATGAAAAATCTGCAACAACACACATTTGAAATTACAGTACTCTTCAAAGGCGCACTCACTTTCGCATTTAATAATAAATTGTCGTGTCGAGACCCAATGCGGTATTTTTGACGCAAAATTCTTGGTGATATCGATTTTTTGCTTTTTTACTCAAAAAAGGCAACTAAAAGACTGAATTTTGAAACGCGACTTTAAAAATGGCGGTTTTATTTTAATTTCCTTGTCAGAGCGGCCATAAATCGATTTTTATTGGATTATTGTCTTATTCAGCTCATTTTTGTCGCTTCTCTCCCGTTTTTTTCGTTGATATAATTATATTAACCACCTATCGACTTTAAATATGCCTTAATCAACGGAAATATAGGAGATTTTAGCTAAAATCAGGGTTTTTTTTCCGGAAATTGTGAGCTTCTCGCTATAAAACTCAGTTTCTGTGAGCTCATTTTGGCTATAATTCGGCAAAAATCACCTTGATCCTTCAAGCTAAGAAGCTCAGTGAATGTCATCACATAAGCACTTCCATCGGTCAACAATTGCTTCAAAATCGAGTGAGAAAACATTGTGAATACTGCATGAATCGAATCTCGATCGATTCCTTCGCTGAATTTCGGGAAAAGATCCGAGAACGTTGAGAATTGCTCAAGTTCAGGAATCGACTTGTTCCGGATGTAAATGTAGAAGGCGACAAAATTGAAGAGAAGATACGCGATGGCTCCGATATATTGAGCATAGGCGAACAATTCCAAATGGTACATTCCGGGAAACATGAATAATCCGGCGAGCACGAAAATTCTCTTCACACAGATCAGCATTCCTTGTCCGATTGCAAAGTGTTGGGCGAGAGAACCGCATTTTGATTCTAATCTGAAATTTCACCACATAGTAATTATAGTTTTTAAAAGCCGAAATTTAAAATCTAAAGTTTACCTCAAAGAAATCACAGAAAACGGTTCGGCAATGGATTCAATAATCGCAGAGATCGGAAAAGAGAGAAGAACACTCCATGAAACTTCATCCGAAGTCGACGAGAATGCATACCAAAGATATACACAGACTACGCTAATAACTGTAGAAATAATAGGGCTGAGCCAGAGTAAATTGATGAATTTCGGCAAAGATCCGCGAATTATTTCAGCTTTCCGGAGTGGTTCTCGAGTGAGAAAGAGGATTGACGAGTAGAGAAGGGTTAATCTGCAAAAATTTAATATTTTGTGAAATATTATTTCAATAAAAAATATAAAACAAGCTTTTTTAAGCTTTTAAACATCATTTGAATCTGAAATTAATTAAAATTTGGCGTAAAATTATAGTGAGAAAACCATGCGGCCACCTTGCAAAATTGTGTGCCAGGCTTGCCTTAAAGCCACGCCCACAAAATTTATTAAATATTAAATGAATTAGAATAAATTTCACTTTTTTTCTGTAAAATTAAATTTAAAAAACCGCTCACCTCACATTCACTAATCCTAAAACATCGTTATTGATCCTCCGCAAAAGATACATATTTATAGCGAACGATATTATTCGAGCGATTAGCTAAAAGTTCAAATTTTCTGCTCAAATTAATATTTTAATATATTTTTACCTGCCCCCGTACATTATGAACAAGTGACGAGAATAATGACATGGTTTTTATCGCTTTTTAATCTGAAAATTGAAAAAAACAATTCCCGCAAAATTATCGAATTCAAAGTATTTTGACGATAAAACTATTTTAATAGAGTTTACAAGTAAAATATAGATGATGATAAATTCAAAATATTTATTTAAAATTCTATGAATAAAGGAGGTTCCCTTCCCTGATTATTGGATATTCGTAGTGGGTGCACACGAACACCATTGCGTCGAGAGAGTGGAGGAATAGAGAATTGGAGTGAGCTGTGTGCACTCAAATGTACTGCAGAAGCCATCTGTGAGACTACGACGAAAAGGTTCTTCTGGAAAAATAGCCAATTATCTGATCTGAAATTAATTTTTTTTCCGCACCTGAAATAGAAATGTGTCCGTTTGACCACTTGGAACACAAACCACATAATGGAATGTTTGACCATGTCGCCTGACTACAGGCCCTTGTGATCAAATGTACTCCGATCAACAATTTTCTTTTCAAATTCCAAGTTTTTCAGTTTCAGTTATAACTATAGTTAAAGCTCGCCACAAAGAAAACAACTATATGGCGTGACGTTTTTTTTCTTGTGAGTAGCGTGATAAGAGAATAATTTCTGGGAAAACTTCGAACTGCAACATTCCGAAGCTGTTTCATTCACATAGAACTAACCGAAATAAAAAATTAGAAAATCTGAGGGGGAAATGAAGTGGGACGAGAAGAAAAATGGGGATGTTTGAATGATAGTGATGTGATAAATACGGAATAGATGAGGAAAAGGTTTGAATAAATTTTTGTGGAGAATAGAAAAACAATGAGGACGCCGTGAATTTTTTACAAGTCCGTATAAGTCAAAATTTATAAATAAAATAAAATGGGATTGCGGCTTGCTTTTTTATGCACAAACGTCGAAGGCATGAGAAGTTTAATGATGAGGATCCCAAGGATCCCAAAAGAAAAAACGAAGGAAAATGACAAGTACGTACAACAAATCTATGGGAAATGTTGGCGGCGCAATATGTAAGAGAATGGTGCTTTTTTCGAGAATGGAATAAAAAAGGAGTGAGCAGAAGAAGAAGAGTTCAAGAACTGATCTGTTTACAGGTACTGTCCAAGCCAACGGATTCCTTCTCCGTATCCTTGTCGCTGAAGAACAGAGCACATGAACACTTCCATCGGCCGAGAAGCCATTTCGTTGCGGGAAACGTCTCCTATAAAGATTTTCGTTTTTTAAATAAATTCAAGCGATAATTTCCAATCAAAAACCAACCCTTTCCGGTGCACATATGTTGAATGTTGAGTTGCCACTTGAGCTGATCCTCACTCAATGCTCCTGGCTTGTCAATCTTGTTTCCGAGAATAAGCACTGGAACGGAAGCGATCTGCTCGTCCTGGAGCAGCGATTCGAGCTCAACACGGCTTTCTTGCATTCTTTCGGCGTCGGCCACATCGATCAAGAAGACGACGGCGTCCACGGCAGGGAAGTAATCTTTCCAGACTCGTCGTGCTGGAAAAATGAAGAAAATTAGTTTAAAAAACCGAAAAAACGAGTGAATACCTTGCGCGTGACCACCGAGATCGTATGTGGTAAACGAAATTCCTCCGAGTGACATTTGCTCAGATGCTGAAAAATAATCAATTCAATAATTCTCACAACTAGTTTTTTGCGTCATCATCTTTAGCAATTGACAGATGATAAGCAAAACCGGTCAATCAGCTGTAAAGAAGAGAAAGATATCATTTTTTTAAAGTAAGATTCCTTCCTTTAACAGGCTGAACTACACCGGAATTGCTTTTAAAATCAATAAAAAGCGATAATTACTTGGGTGAAGAGTGGGAACGTGTTGAGCAATACGATCATCTTTAAGCATGTGAAGCAGTGTAGTCTTTCCAGCGTTGTCTAGTCCCAAAAATACCAATTTTCCCTTTTTGTTGGCCAATCCTGTAAATAAAAGGTTTTATGATGGTAAAATTCAGTTTTACAAACCCAGCATGTTGAGCACTCCATTAAACCAGTCCCATAAAAACGACATATTGAATCTGGAAAATTATGCAATTAATTTATTAATTAAATCACTTAAAAATCGGGTAAATCAGGCATTTTTTAGAGAATAAATGAATGAACTGAAATAGATCAAAAGTGGGAACTTTTAGTGGTTAAATGGGGGTGAGAAAAGAGGAAAAGAGAGAAAATAACGAGGCGGAGACATTCTGTGTAGCGTGCTACACAGAGACAAAACGACACGCGCTTCCACGTGTACCCGAAAAGAGAAAAGAGACGCAGTGTGATAATCAAAAAATTCTAATTCTGAAAATCGGCGATTCGGGACCAGGAAAGCTTCATTTAAAGTGAATCCGGAAAGCGCTGACGTGTCCAAAGTGGCAGATGGTCGAGAAGTGCGCCAGCGTCGGGAAATGCGTCAGTAAGGATGAAAGGCGCGCTTTCCGTGCGGAATGGAGAAAATACGCTTAAGCTTTAAATAACAATTAAAGGCATGCAAAATTCGACAAATATCACAAATTTTAAGTAGAGACGAAACATAATGGAAAGACAATTGGCATTTACAATGTAAAACTCCTAAATTTCAACAATAATCGGTGGAAAATTAAATTTTCGTTTAAATAAAAAGTTTAAAGAATAAAACTTACGCGCCAAAACTCCTTTTAATGAAAAATGTTCAGATCACTTCGAAAAATCGATTTTTGAAACTGATTCGAAAAAATTTAAATGTTGAAAAGAGTTTTTATGGCATGGTTTTTTCTCGATAAAAAAGAAAACGTGAAGGAAATGTTTTTCTTTTGAAATTATTCATTGAAATTTGAATTTATAAAATAGTAAAACTTATTCAGCTACATTTGGTCTCGACACGCCAGATAATTTGTTTAATGCCTCAAAAAAAGCGTGCGCCTTTAAATACTACGGTATATTTCTTCGATTTTAAATCCGCTCAATTTTTGAGAAACTGAAAAATGAAATTTTTAATACCATGGGAGAAACTAATACCGCGACCCGAAGGTTTGTCATTTTTGTGGCAAAATACGGTATCCGGTCTCGACACGACAATTTGTTGTTAATTGCAAAAAGGTGTGCGCCTTTAAAGAGTACTGTAGTCTCAAACTTCTGTTGTTGCACAATTTTCATTGTTTCTCATATTTTTCTTAAAAATAGGTGTATCAATTATAAAAAAATATAAAGTAGAGTTTCCTACCGTCCAATGTAGGCTATGCCAACACGCAAAATTCACGTTAGTTTGAAAGTTTTCATTTTCAAAAAAAAAATCAAGTTCATTCATTTATTTTTTTTTTCGAACTTTATTTTAAGCCAGTCGGAGTAGGTCGAGCCGTAGGCTCGAACGACACCGGCTGGTCAATTATAAAAAAAAACACACATAAATATTATTTAGCAAATCGCGAGTAAAACTGCAAAAAATCGATGAAAATTCCGCTGCACCAAAAGTTTCAAACTACAGTACTCCTTTAAAGGAGTACACCTTTCTGTGTTTAACAAAGATAGTCATGTCGAGACCGGGTACCGTATTTTCGCCTCAAAAATTACGATTTTTTCGTTTTTTTTTAACTCAAAAACCTGTAAAAATATTTTTTTGACAGGAAAAATTAAAAATCCGAAAACTACTGTATTTTTAAAGGCACATAACTCATCTCTGCAGTTTCAAACTCATCTCTGCAGTTTCGATTCAGTAATTTTCGGCCGTGTCGAGACCCGGATTCTTGTTTTCCCTGAACAAATAAAAATTAAACTTTCTAAAATCACCATTTTATTTGAAATTAGACAATTTCAGTCAGTGAATTGTTGTCTACTACTCACGAAAATGACATAATAAAATATATATAAGAGAAATAAAATAAGGCAACAGTATATACAGACAAAGGAAAGAACGAGGCAAAAAAAAGACGAGAATTTTGTGATGTTTTGAGCAGATTTGTCGAGGGTGGTTGTTGGCGAACAATCAAAACGAGATCAGAGCAATGGGGCACCTATGGGGGAACTAAAAAGAAATTTAGTGGGTGCGGTATCCACCATCTGGCTTGGCTGGGGCCTCGGTAGCCGAGTATCCTCCACCGACGACGGCTGGCTGCTCTGGCTCGACATGGGTCTCCTCGGCCTCCTGCTCGTCGTAGGATTCCTCCTTGGTCTCAACAGCTGGGGCGGTCTGCTCGTATCCTGGCTTTGACTCCTGAAACAAGGATCTTTAGTTAGGGAAAAGAAATGGAAGAAGACAAAAAAGTGTTAGTTTTCAGAACATACAGTGAAAATTGGTGCTGGTGGAACATAAGGTGCTGGTGCTGGTACAGGTGTCTCCTCAGCGGTCACCTCTTCGAAAGAGGATTCCGTTGGTTGGACTGGTGCGGCGACTGGTGCGTCGGTCTCCTCTTCGTATACCTCTTCTGGAGCCTCAGTTTGTGCTGCTGGAATTGGGTACTCAGTGACTTGTGGTGCAACTGGGGCAGAGGTCTCGACGAAGGTCTCTGGTGCTTGTGGAATAACTTGTGGTTGTGGTGCTGGCTCAACAACGACTTGTGGCTCAACAACTTGTGGCTCGGTGACTTCTGGTGCTGGTTGAACTGGTTGAACTGGTTCAACGTGTGGCTGTGGAACTGGCTCGACAACTTGTGGCTCAACAACTTGTGGCTCAGCTGGCTCAACAACTTCCTCTTCATATTCTTCAGTATTCACCTCAGTAACTGGCTCGACGAATGGAGCAGAAGTGGCAGCTGGGGCTGGGGCTGGCTCCTCGAAGTGGGACTCCTCGACAACGGTGGCTTCTGGGACAGCTGGAGCTGGCTCCTCGACGTGGGTCTCTTCGACAGTGGTGGTTGGGGCAACTGGAGCTGGTTGAACGTTCTCGTATGTTGGGGCTGGGGCTGGGGCAGAGGTGGCGACAGCGACGATCTCGGTCTCTCCGGCGACTCCTCCTTGGGCTCCGTATCCTTCCTCGGCGGTCTCTCCGGTCTGGACAACAGTGTTGGTTTGCTCTCCGACGACTGAAGTGGCTCCGGCTTCCTCTCCGTATCCTCCAGCGGCAGAGGATCCTCCTTGTTGAGAGATGGCTCCCTCGGATGTGGCGGCGGTGGCGTCAACATGAACGGCAGCTGGTCCTTGTCCGTATCCGGCGGCTGGGGCGATAGCTCCGACTTGTTGTTGAGAGGTGTATCCTCCGTTGATAGCGGCTGGTCCTTGGTTGTAAGATCCTCCGGCGCTCACTGGGGCTCCGGCTCCAGCGTATCCTTGGGAAGCGATTTGTCCTCCTTGGACGGCTCCAGCGTATCCTCCTTGGGCTCCTTGGGCGGCTCCGGCGTATCCTCCTTGAGCTCCCTGGGCTCCGGCGTATCCTCCTTGAGCTCCTTGGGCTCCGGCATATCCTCCTTGAGCTCCTTGGGCTCCGGCGTATCCTCCTTGAGCTCCTCCGTGAACTCCGGTATCATATTGTCCTCCGGCTCCGGCTCCTGGGTAGGCGGCTCCTCCACCGAGTCCTCCGAAAGCTGGTGGTGGTGGTGGTGGGGGTGGTGCTCCATATCCGATTGGAGGTCTTGGGTATCCAGCGGCTGGTGCAGCATAGCTAGAAAATATTGAATGCAAAATAATGAAAAAGAGCAGAAGAAAGAACTTACGCAGCAGCAGAAGCTCCACCACATGGGTTAGCGCAAGCTGGTTGAGATGGTTGGCAGCAGCCACCACCTCCTCCACCGAGGCCTCCGATGCATCCGAGAGCTGGGGTAGCGAGAAGTGCGATCAAAAAGAACTGAAACAAGGAGAAAGTGAGTGTGAGAAAGATAATGAGAAATATGAAAGCCAAAGTAATTTAAATGAACTCACACTAGCCATGACGACGACACAATATGTGTTGGAGTGTAAGTGTAGTACCGTAAAATGAAAGATTCGGTGGCAGCTTAAGTAGTGCCCCCACTCCAACCCAACGTCTTGTCACTCCTCCCACCACCTCCTCCTCCGGCTGCGTGAAAGAGAAAGGCGCTGGCGCAACATGCCCAGCCGAGGGCAGATCGCTGCGTAAAACAGTTTTCTGAAATCGAACCCAGACGTGTCTCCGACGATGCAACGATCTATCGCCTCGGAATGTGGTGTACTATTGGGGGTAAGCAGCAACACCCCCCTCCGGCCACATACGGGTGACCAGTGCCACCTTGAACAAGGACCGGTATATTTTTGAAGAGTGACAACACAAAGTGAGAAGATATGGATAGAAAAACCGATAGTGTGTGTAAGTGTGTGGGGATGGCAGATTTTACAGTGAGATTGCCTATTAAGACAATTTTGATTGCAAAAAATGAGCAGATTAGGAAATTGTAAGCTAGATACATTTTCCACTAGAGCTTGTGTTTTAGACATGGAAAGATGGTAGATCTTCAAAGAGAACAGTGTTATTGAGCTTGGCCCAAGAGGTGTGATTTTGAGCCAGTTGAGGACTACGAATCCTTTGCCTGCCTGATCTCTATGTCCAACAAAAAAACGTTTGCTGTCAGGTGTTGGAAATGCATGTACTCTGGACTGAGCTAGAGCTCAGCTGTATGAGGGACTTCCTTCCAATCATGCAATGATCCTCTTTATCGTGATACGGATTTCAGAGACTTGCTGGGTGAAGGTAGAGATGCAAGTATTTCAACGGTGGTACTACATTCCTAGCTCATCCCCTAGTACCATTCTATTCCCGATGTCTTCCAACCTCGAAAGATCCTACTCGGTTTTCGCCGAAGCTGTGCAAGGATCCATCATGTGACTTTACCTGCACCTCCAGGATCTTCAAACTCTTGTATGAATCCAAATTCTGACTTCTGTTTTCTTCATCTTTGCATGCCTATTTCTCAATTATGTAATCCATGCCCATAATGACATATCCCATTTCCTCACATCTTTCCTCCATTCCCGCCCGACTCATTTATCCGATCCAGTCAGTCGGCGCACTCGGTCTTCATGCAAATCACCCAATATGTTTCATTACCGCTCTATGTATCCTAATCTATTGCGTAACCGATTGTTGCGCCAGCGCGCGCCGTTGGTCTGAAGAAGGTTTCGATTGATAAGCGATTCACTTGATTAATTGCCAACCGTCCCGATCAGGCATAAGCTTTTTCGCTTTCATTTCCAATATCTGCTGTGTAATGAGGTGACACGATGGAAAAAATGAGGAAAGGAGGAGGAGGAGGCTGTGGCAAAGGTATAAAGATTCAGAATAGCCCGGGGAGATATATCAGAGCTGATCTGACAGAGGAACATGATCTGTTCCACTTTGTAACTGAACTCTACATCTTGCTATATCTAGCTAGTGCCTGGGCTGCAGACCTTCTCATTTCAGAAGGTGCAATACATCTTACGCTCAAAGTTGACAGCTCCTCACTAAAATATCTATGAAAATTTTATCAATAACCTCTGCTATAATGTTGTCAGTGTGTTGTGTCAGCGAAGACAAATTTCCAATAAAACTTGTTCCCCGACTTCGTTCAGTGTAAGAAGTGTCTAGTCTCCTCTAAACCGAATATTTCTAATACCAACTTGATTACGCATCTCGGAATTTTCATATTCTAAACAAAGGATTAATCATTGTAGAAATGTTGAAGACTTTTTAGATGATATTCTTCAGGTGCAAATGTAAATGTAAATGACCTAGGCTCGCAAGTTTACAAGGCCTCACGGCAAATGTGATATGATGTTGAAATAAGTGATAACACTGAGATACTTTATCAAAAGTAAAGTATACCAGTAGATAGACTACTAGATAAGTACATATTTTTGAAACAAATTGTTCATAATTTCTAAAGCAGCCAACTTACCGGTGATTGAAATTCTGTCGGTCTGATCAAGGTGGCTATTCAACTGATCCCTTTGCTATTTGACCTCCGTCTCAAATGAGGTAGTCGTCATACGACGTTTACTGTGGAGAGAGTAGATACGGCCCGAGAAGTGGGGTCCTGTGCGCAATTTGTCTACCGTATACTTGGACGTTTGGGCGCGTTTTTTTCTCAAAAACGGATGGCCCAACATTTTTGTGATGCATATAAAAAATGTACGAAAATAAATGCTGAATTTGTTGGTCCAAAGCTTAAAACGCGCCCAAACCTGGCTAAACCCAAATTATCAGTAGAGCGCCTTTATATGGATACCACTTTGTACCACGAAATTTTTGACCGGGCAATCTGACAACAACTGATAAATGATTTTTCCGCAATGAAGCTAAACTTTTTCCTATAGTCATGCAAATGCGGTTTATCGAACTCAAGATAATCACTGTCAGTCAACTACCGGGAAATTGACTGCTATGCAAAGTCTTGATGCCTTTCAAAACGGCTCGATTTATTATTGAAACACCTACACCAGCACCTGATCGGTAGAGCACATTTACACTGGTGTAGTTCATAGTTAATCATGATTTGCAAATAAACATATCACATCAATATCTATGGACTTTGTTCTACACAAATCTAGTTCTGATCTTAAAAATAGCCATATCATCAAATCAAAATTACATAACAATCTGCCACGTCATGAATCAAACACCAGGGGGCCACTCTTCCGGTTTCTCACGAAAAACAAAAAGTCCAAGTGACTCTATAAACATGCCTGTTAAGCTGAAAGGACGATGCAAAAATTCAGGCAATTACGCAAGCGGTGGCGGCTTCCCGGTTTCCCCTACCGCGCAATGAAATTCGTTTTATCGCTCAGTGGGATCTCAGGCCGGGCAGCTTCTTTTATGCAACGGCGGGCGCCTACCGCCCTCAAAATCCTTCATTACGCAATTTCGCGACGAGTTTCTTTATTGGCGACGCCTATCATACCTTAGATGACCTTGGGCAAATCTGGCTTCTCCTCTTCCTCCCTCCGTGATATTTATCTTTAGGCTTTTCGTGTTGAAAGAAGGGAAATGGGAAAAGAAAATAAGTTATATTTATTAAGAATCAGACAGGGATGAGGGGACACAAAAATATACAAAAATTTGATTATTAAACTTTGGAAGTTTTTCTTTTTTTCAAATTGGAAGTTATGCCTATTTGCACATTGAGATGAGATGAGAAACGTCAAATTTGGAGAAAACAGAAAAAAAATAAAAATTAAAAAGTCATGGCCTAGAAGATCCAGTATTTTCTTCCATAAGGATTTTCATTCTCAATAGTTTCGATTTGAATCGGCTCGCTCACTTGCTTGGTTTCAGCTCCTTGCACCTGTTAAAAGATATGTTACCAGTCCAGATATAGTTAATATTTTGTTCGACACTTGTGAAATTTTAGTCCAATTTTAGTATATACCCTTCTTAAATTACTCGAAAATCTATTTTTTTAATTTTATTTATGCTTTTAAGGGTAGTCAAAAGTAGGTACACCTTTTAGAAAATCTGATTTTTTTTCCAAAATATCGGAAATTTTCTCAACATTTTCAGAAATTTCTTTCTAAAAATAATTTTTAAAAATTCTGAAAATCGTCCACTTAAAAACTTCACATGTCGTCAAAAAACTATATCTTAAGAAAATTTTGCAGTACTACATAGAATTTAGTTCAGACCCCTCACCGTTTGACCTCCAAAAATTGCAAAAGTTGTTACTAGGATTTGACGCAGAAAAATCCCGCAATTTTTGGAGATCATGGCGGGTTCGGAGTTCATTTTCACAAAAAAAGTATTTCTAAAAGTGTACAGCTCCAATTTGCGAATTTTTGAACACAACAACTTAAAGTTTAAAGTCTCAGTTCCTTCTAACCTATCAAGTTTTCTTCACGTTTCATCTCCAGTGTGACCCGGAAATTGAACCGTTCAAAAAGCTAGGTGTAAAATTTTGACAGCTTTCTACGTCACAAACGTGTTTGGTGTGATGTTTCATGCGTAACACAACATACCTTTGCGAACTTGCTTCCGTATTCTCCAAGATTTGGCACAGCGTCGGTTTCCGTGGAAACCTAGAAAGTGAATGTGTGAGTGGATTGGATGAAACTTAGAGCTTACCTTGTTCTCCACCGATTTCTCTTCATCATAGTCGTTTCCGTTGGCTGGTGCTGTCTCGACGGTCTCCGAGGGCTGTGAAATGTGAAACTGAACCATGCGAACCGAGAAAATCTAGACTTACCTGGGATGTCTCCTTATCTTCCTTGGAGGTTATGTTCTCGAAGAACTGGGATACTGGAGCAGCAGATGTTGGCAGAACCTCAACGTGTACCTCAGCAACTGGTTGTTCAGTAATTGTTTGAATGACAGCTGGTTCTGGATTTAATGGGACCTGTGGTGTGACAACCTCGTGAACTTCAATTGGGAGTTCAAATGCAATAGTTGGAGCCGGTGCAGACGAGGTGACTTCCACACGGACGGCTGGTGCGACTGGCTGGAGATGAACCTGTGGTTTTGGCTTTGGCTGTGGAATGATTGGAGCAGTCTCCTCTGGGATTACTGCGACGGGCTCTGGATTGGATGGAGCAACGTTGTGAGATGGCTCAGCAGTTGGAACATCTTTACGATCCTCGTTCAGTGGGGCAGTATCGTAGTCGTCTCCTTCGGTTTGGATGATGGCTGGTTTTTGGTTGGTGTTTGGTTCAACGGTGACTTGGTTGAAGTCCAAGTTGCTAGCTGGGGTGGTGTTGTCGAGCTGCAAGGAAATACATTTTAAATAATGTTGGTCCAGAAGATTCTAAATTTCAACTTACAGTAGCAAGAAGCTCATTAACAGTAGCTTGCTCATTAGCTGGAATGTTAGATGGCTGGTCATAATCCGATCCTCCAGAAACTTCAATTCTATCTTCCTCAGCCACGACTTTCTGCAAAAATTCATTTTAACCTTTTCGAAACAAATAAAAATTTCCTTACAGTCTCTGGTGCAACATGGGCAGTCTCTTGAACAACATGTGCTGGCTGAAGTGGTGCTGGATGGATTGGTGCAGGCTGGATGGGTTGGATTGTGTGGATCTCTTGAGCAACTGGGGCAACTGGAGCAACATACGGCTGTGGAGCTGGTTGAATTTCTTGAGTAATGTGAGCTGGAGCCACGTATGGCTGTGGCTGAACTGGAGCCGGGACAAGATTGGCTTGACCAGCCTCAACTTGCTCTACAAAAGTTTCTGGAACAAATGGACGGTGTGGAATTGGAGTAGTGAAGACTTGGTGGACTTGTTGCTGAACTGCTGGAGCTGGTTGGAAGGATGGCTGAACCGGCTGTGGAGCTGGACGAACTGGTTGTGGGACGAATGGAGCAGCGGTTTCAACAGCAACTTGTTTCGGGTATGGAGTTGTCTCAAACGTCTGCACGATCTCCTTCACGATCACTGATTCGGGGACAACACGTTGCTCGTTAGACTCGATGGAAGATGAGGCAGATGGGACACGAACTTGGTGGGTTGGATGATGTTCAGCAGAAGCGGAAGATGATGAGGAAGATGATGAAGAGGATGCAGCTGGACGGTGTTGTTGGACTTGTGGCTGGGCATGATGAGTTTGGGTAGCTTGCTGCTCATCTCCATAAGAAGTTTGAGTGTTAATGATGGAGGAGACAATCTAAATGTTCGTTTTTTAGTTTTAGTATCATCGATGGATATGACTTTTGCAAATTTGTTGTCAGCAAATTGTCAATTTTGGAAAAAAAAGTTATAAAAGTTTGATAAAAGTCGCCACATAAAATTGCCAAAAATTGGCAGAAAGCTACCGAAATGTGACAGAAAGTTGCCGAAGATTAACAGAAAATTATGAAAGTTTGGCGGAAGTATAATACAAAGATCAGAAAAAAACTCTCTTTTGAAGCTTATTTTTTTTGCTAAATGATGCCAATGGATTGCCAAAATTTTTACCAAATTATAAATTTTTACATCGTCTCTAATATATTCAAAAAATATAAACCGACTTTGAACCTGATTTATATAAATTTATATTTTTGTTTCTTTTTTAATGATTTGGCAAGCGGCAAGTAAAGAATCCTAGATCCCTAACAAACTCACATTATTCGCTTCAGATGGCTGAACAAATTGCTCATCAAGAACTGCACTTGCTGGCATCACCTTGGTCAACACCTGGGCAGTGTTAAGCACTTGTTCTTGTTGTTGCGCAGGCGCCACGGCCACTGTCTTCTGTAATACTTGATTACCCAGAAGAAGTTAACGACGCGGAACCCCAAATACCTCGTAAGCCACGGGCTGTCCAAGCAATGGCAGTGGTTGTACTTGCTGTTGAACTGGTTCGGCAAGATATGCTCCTCCCGCTGATACCGCTCCTGTTTGGACCGATCCGAAATTTCCACCTTGAACGGCTCCAGCGTATCCACTTTGCACCTGTTGTGGCTGGAATCCTCCAAATGCTTGTTGTGGTTGTTGTGGTTGGAAAGATTGGAATGGAGCTGCAGGGGCTTGTGGGTATGCTGCAAATGGAGCTGGTGCCAATGGAGCAGCCGCGTAGACTGGAGCTGGAGCAGCACCTCCACCACCACATGGGTTCCCGCATGCAGGTTGTGCTGAACTACAACATCCTCCACCTCCAGCACCTGGTAGACCAAGTCCTGGAAGACATCCGACGGCGGTGCCGAATAATGTGGATAACTGTAATTAAGATGATGAGTGAGATGAGGGGGGTGGTTATAGGTATATATATATATATATATTAATATATGATGTATATATATATATATAATATGAGGAAATGGTTATAGGTTTTTCGGATGTAATCGTCTAGACATGTCTCCTTTCAATGATGGCAATGCTTGGATGTATTGGAATTATACATTTGATGCTATCAATATGGAAAAGTTGGAGTACAAAGTTTGAACATTTTGCCTGAAAATCTGATTTTCAAACTAACAGATTTCAGATTTTTTTTTGTAGCAAAACAGAAAATTTCCTGGCATTTCTCCTGAAACTAAATTTGAAAAAAAATTAAGCTTTTATCAAAGCTAACCATGCGGCTTGAGGGTCATTTGAAAAAACAACTTACTGTCAAACTTTAGCAACTTTTTGCAGATAAAAGTTTGGCAAATTTTTGTTGGCTAAAATTTACTTGCAATTTTCTGAGAATAGTTGCCAAATTGTTTAAAGCGGTTTTAAACCGAAATTAAACAGGAAATTGAAGGAATTTAGGTAGAAAGTTGTCAAACTTTTACATAAAGTTTGAAAAGTCTGACAAGAAGCTGTAAAACTTGGATAAAAAACTGCCAAACTTCGACAGAAAATTGCAGAATTTGAACAGAGAATCGCCACATTTTCAGAGAAAATTGCACGCAAGCAGAGAGTTGAAAAATGTTCACAGAAAGTTGTCAAAGTTTTACAGCAAAATTTCTAAAATTTGACATGAACTTACTAGTTGAAACTTTTTGAAAAAAAAACGAAGTAAGACTTTAAAATCCCAATACTAACCGAGAACCCCCTTGAAATTAAAACAATTGATAATCTAGATTAATTGAGTTGATTTCAAATTAAAATTTTCACAAAAAAAGTTCAAAAAACTTGACGAAATCCTCCGCGCACTTGATTAAAAATTTCGATTAAAATTTAATTAGCTATGTTTTTTCCTTGGGCAACGCACAGTACACACACACAATCATAATGACAATCTCCGTAAATAAATTTCTCGAAACCAACCAAAAAAGTACTCACCAAAAGCAGTCTGGATACGTGTTTCATTGCGAAAATCGCTTCACTCACTCAGGAGGTGGGGGGAGACAAGAAAGTCAGCAGAGGTAGGCAAAGTCAGCCTTTTATGGCATGGAGCTTTTGGCCAGTGTCCACGTACCGTAGCCACACCTCCTTCAGGTTCGAAATCCCATTTCTTCGTCACTGGACACCCAGGCTTCTTCTTCTTTTTTCTTCTCCAACACTCTACGTCTCCTCGTCCAAAAAACCAGAGCGTTCGGCTTCGGGTTCAATGGGCCGGTAACATCTGCGTCTCTCCATCAGCCTGTGATGTTTCGAAGGTGATAATGCAACACTATTGATATGGGGGGGGGAGAGGATTGTGTTGTTTATATCATAATGATCATAAAACCCGCCGGTGTGGGGCACCCCGCTGAGGGCTTGTAAATCACACAATCAGCTTATCGCTCTTCCTGGTTACACTGTTTCGCAAATTAGAGGAATCAAGGTTGCCCAGCTTTTGCCAAATGTTTCCTTTTTCCATTTTTTTTGTTGTTGTAAGTTTTTTTGCAAAATTTCAAAACGTTGCCATGTGCTCAGTCATTCCCCAAAAATTATTGCTAAACTTTTAAAGATTGTAAAGACAAGCAGTTTCCAAAGTCTGCCAGTAAGTTGCAAGTCACAGTAAGTTGTCAAACTCTGGCAGAATCTTGTCAAATTTTAACAAAAAGTTACCGTACTTTTGCAGATAATTGCCAAACTTCGGTATAAGGTTGTCAAATGTTGGCTTATTTTTTGGCAGCCTTCATCTGAGGCTAGTACAATAGAACGCGCTTTTCCTAATTTTGTTTTCAAATTCATATTGAAATTTGGTAAAACTGACCTACCGACATGCCTACCTATTCCATCTTTAGCCGACTTGATCAGATGTCATTAGGTGTCATTAGACAGAAGTTCAAGGCGGCTTGTTGCACCGCCCCACAATTTCCGGGTTACAAGACTCACACTATTTAACATAGGAGTGTCTTGTCAGGTCGCCTTGAAGGCAGGCAGTCAAGTGCCTACTTAATTTCACAGAATATGCCTGGTTTAAAAGCTCTACAGTCTGAACTTCCTTAAACTGGGTCTCGAAGGCATCAGTAATACACTTAAAAGTTCCTATTTGCTCTAGGAGCCGCCAAGTTTCCAGGAGCCCAAGTCTTTTCCCATTCCCAGCATCTTACTCATTATCCCAGCCTCACCCAGTTTCGCATCGAATAATCATATCTCTTTTCCTATATCTCCTCCTTTCCCTCTCTTCTACCTACATTTGCCATTTGCATCCACAATGATTACGTAACCCGAATCGTACAAGCGTCTCGCATATGTAGTTTTTGGTGTGGTGTAGCTTCCTGCGCGCGCGCGGAGAAATGGCAAACTCAAAAAGTCTCGTACCGTAACAAGTTTTAATTGGAACAGAACGAAAGAGAGACATACACGTCTTTCATTTTTTCTCCTGATGTCACCCACCTCCTCCAGACAATCTTACGCAATTTTTAACACTGGTGATCCAGGGATGCCTAGGCTGTGTGAGGATGATTGATTCGGCCACAATGATCGAGATGTTTCAAAAAAAAGGGAATTGAAGTTTCAATTGAAACTTGATGTACATTTCGTCTATATGCTATTGTTGCAAATAAAAGAATAAACGAACTGTGTTAATATTCGGGATTTTAGAGAAAAAAGTTGTTGGTAGGGTAGGAAAATGGCAAGCTAGCAAACTTGATTGTAGATTTTGGGAGTTAGATGTGTTTAGGAAGGAGAAGATCAGAAGATCTGCAGTGGGGATGTTTTGGGGATGTCCCTTCTCGTCCTCATCGATTTTTGGAAGCTGATAAGCTGATTCCGGCGTTCCCCTTAAACTGAAGCTTCAAACCTGAATCTGATTGCGAATAATATTAGGTCCTACAATGACTTCTCGATGGCAGAATTAATTTTCCAATCACGAGCGCTTCGGTTTTAAAATCAGGCTTTAGCTTAGACTTACTATTAGGCTTAGGCTTCAGCTTGGGCTTTGGATAAGGCTTAAGTGCAGGCTTAGGCTTAGGCTTAGGCTTAGCTTGGGCTTAGGCTTAGGCTTAGGCTTAGCTTGGGCTTAGGCTTAGGTAAAGTTCAGACTATTGTAGTTGAAACTGTTTTTTCTCGTCAGAAATACGTTTTTGAATAATCAGAAAAACCTCCTCGATGAGCAGTAAATTTATTTTTTCAATTAAACAAAAAATTACAAAAAAAACCAAAGTAGTGGCACTTAAACATACTAATAATATTCAATGTAATCAATAATCCCTCTGCCATCATTCTCATCCTTCAGGATCTTATAAAGTGGATGCTCTAAACATGTCTTCAGCACCGGTCCATTGCTCAATTCTATGGACTTGACAGGTGTGATTCCTTCTCTGGAAGAATGTGATTTTAGACTTGTTGAGCTTTAGAGAAGTTCTACTTAAAACATTTCGAAATAATCGAGTTTTCAGCTATGGCTCCAAATCCTCGATTTCTATATTGTGGTAGTGTGTACAAATGAGCTAACTGTCCATGCAATCCTACCATTATAAAGGTAATCGGTTTATCCTTGTGGAATATACAGGCGGTTGGGAGGCGTTGTATCTTCTCCCTAGCAAACTTTTTTTTCATAAAACCGAATCATTTCGATTTCACTCACAGTTTTTCAGAAAACTAGTCAGAAAAAGCTTACCGGTTTCGCGAGTTCAGTACTCGCTGCAAGAACTTGTATGTTTCTAAAATCAGGTTCCAAGTGTTTGATTTTTTCCAGACCACAGATGACGTCATCCTCGTTGATCATAGTTTGACCGCTTCCTATTAGAGTCGGTCTGTGTACAAAATTATTCACTAGACTTCAAAGCAATCATGCAGTTTCTGGCCTTGGTGCCTGCCTGAGATTTTGGCGCGAACTCTAGTGTTTGTGCACGGCAGCTTTATACATACATTACCAATTTTCCGTTTGCAGGTAATTTGAACGGGATCTTAACATTTATTTTGACAGGAAGTGTAGTTGAGGGTACGAGTCCGCCAGGCCTAACATGCCCTAATCGGAGTTTGGCGCCAGCATCTTGCTAAAGTTTGGACCAGAAGTTGAAAAAGCTTGTGCAAAAATTAAGCAAGACTTTGGAAAGACTTAGTTTAGGGTCAACTCAAGCTCAACCCTCTAAACATTGGGGTCGCCGAAACCAAGGCTTGCCTAACTTTTGCCCAAGTTTTGCAACTTCTGATCTAATAGTAAGGTATTATTATTCGTGTCAAACTTGGGAAAAGCTGGTGCCAAATGTCGAGTATAATAAAACTTTACACGTTTATTCTATTAGCTCTTCAGGGATGGCTTGTGATAGTTACACTATTGTCAGGATTACTGTAAGATTCTCTAACTGCAACATTATAGGTAATGAGGCCAACGTTCCTTCCATAAAATCCCAGAAAAGCCATAAATCTTACCTACAACTATCTGGAAGGTGATCATGGCGGAAGCAATAAAAGTACTTTGCATTTTCTTCAGATTTCTGATAGCTGTAGAAATCACACGGATGATTGGGCAGACGTTTTTCGATTTCGAATTTTGCTGCGTTGGCAAATAATGCAAATTTTGGATGGGAATTGAAAAAAGGGACAAAATCTTTTAACTTGTTAACGGAAAGTTTTGCGAACATGGTAGAAATGAACAGTGGGTGATAAGAAAACGGTTGATAGTTGACACTAAAACCTAGATAACTATTTATCGCAGTTCAAAAAGTTTAAGAATTGTTTTCTCCGTGTACCTCTTTGTACCAATGGCGTAAGCAGTTTGGTATCGGCGCCGCACATCCTGACTTTCAGGAACATTTTCAAAAAATGCTGTTACTTTTGTTTTTGTTACACAATAAATATAAGTCAACCTATAAAATATTCCTTCAAAAATTAAAAGAAAAACAACCAACAATATATTCTATTTGTTTTAGATAATCAATTTCAATAATACTCAATATAATCGAAAATCACTTTGTCTCCATTCTCATCCTTCACGATTTCCCAGAGTGGATGCTCTAAACTTCTTTTCAGTACCGGCTCATTGCTCAACTCCACCGATTTGACAGGTGTGATCCCTTCTCTGGAATAATTTAATTTAGATACTATACTAGTTAACTTATTATCTAAATACGTTTTGCTTATCTTGCCCGTGTTTCTTCCCGGATGGCAAATTTTCCACTACTACTTTTTTCAAATTTAATTTCTATGTATGAGGTTTTCTCATTTCATATTCACTTTTCTTTCACAATTTTTTTCTTTTTTGAAGGCGTTTACTGGGCGTCCAGGGCGCCTTGTCCCTACTAACACCTACCATCCAATAAAATTTTTAATTTTTACCTAAAACATTTCGAAACAATTGAATTCTCAATGATCGCTCCAAATCCTCGATTTCTGTATCCTGGCATTGTGTATTGGTGCGATAACTGCCCATGTAATCCTATCATTTCAAACGCAATCGGTTTTTCCTCGTGGAATATACAGGCGGTCGGAAGGCGTTGTATCTTCTCCCTAGCAAACATTTACAAACGAATTATTTCGATTTCACTCACTTTTGTTGCAAAATGTCTTCCGGGGTGGCAAATTTCCACGTGGAATTCACGATTTCGGCATCTTCGAGTCGAGTGGAACCAATTGAAAAGGAGACAGGAAGAGTGATTCCATCGACTTTTTCTTGAATTTCAGGGCAAACAGTGATAGGTAGGTAGAAGTTGTTACAGGGAACATTATAGTTCTCACGGATATTACAGCAGGTTGTAAGATACTTGTTGGCCTGAATAAAAAAAGGATCAAAAGAAAAATAGTCTATCAAAAGCGTTAAAAATGGTAGTATCGGCTGAGGTTTTTGTTTAAATAAGCTCAAAAAACCCTAAAAAATTGAATTTCATAACGAGAAATCTCAAAAAAAAAACTTTTTTATGCCGATTCAAACCCCCCCCCCCCCCCCCTCAATTTTAATTTGATGTTTACAAACTTAACTAGACTGTATATTTATTTAAATTTTAAAAAAATCCTAAAAATAAATTGTTACCAATTTCGCGAGTTCCGTACTAGCTACAAGAAGAATAATGTTTTCAAACTCAGGTTCCGAGTTTTTGATTTGTTCCAGACCACAGATGACGTCATCCCCGTTGACCGTGGTTTGAACGCTTCCTATCATTAGAATTGGCCTGTGTACAAAAGCATTGGCAAACCTCTCCCCCTCAAGCCTAATAAATCTTACCGACAACTATCTGGAAGGCGATTATGGCGGAAGCAATAGAAGTACTTTGCATTTTCTTCGGATTTCTGATAGCTGTAGAAATCACACGGATGATTGGGTAGACGTTTTTCGATTTCGAATTTCACAGCGTTGGCAAATAATGCAAATTTTGGATGGGAAGTAAAGAAAGGGAGAAGATCTCTCAGCTGGTGGACGGACAGTTTTGCAAACATGGCAGAAATGAACGAGACAATGGGTGATAAGAAAACCTTGATAAACTGATAATATGAACCATAAATTATCTATCGATTTTCAAAGAGTTGTGGTTTGTATCTCTGCGTCTGGGTTGCAAATGAATGGGAAATGATAGGGTAGACTTGAAACAAGATAGATCAAACAATCATATATTCTTTATTGATGTATTCGAAAATTAGCAAATAGTCACACTGCAATAATAATGCGTTATTTGAAATTTACGAGTATCAATTTGCAGTTAGTGTACTTTTTCCTACTTTTTGCAGTTTAGCTCTCAAAGCTATCAAAATTAAATTCAGGTAAAAAAAAGGTTTTTGGTAAACTGGTTCATATACTAATTTTAGATTAACAATCTGAAAATGTCTGAGTATCCAAAATTGAAGAGCGGCGGCTGAATGCGATCTTTTCCAATTTTTCGATAATTTTACCTCAATTTCCTAGATATCAAATGGAAAATTAGAATAAACAATAGTTATATGACATACCAAATCCAATGCAAGTATTAGTTTCTCGTGAAAAAAAATGAAAAAGTCTCAAATCCGAATGTCAATTCTACCGAAAAAAGAAATCTGAAAACGGCTGAAATCCCAGAAATCACTGGAAGTCACAGCACATTCCAGTTCGTTTGAAACCAATTTTTTTTATTATTCATAAAGCACATTATATGAATATCCAAACAAAAAATCAATAAAAATAAAACTAGAGGTTCAAAATATCAGATCAGAATGATAAGACTTAAGTTTCCAATAATAGAAAAATTAGTTTTCAGTGTATTTCGCGAATACCTTGTGATCGAAGAGCGTACTTTGAGTATGGAACTCTTTAGAAAACCTAGTATGTGCCTTTGAAATAAAATCACAAATATTTAAAATTCATAATTCCGTCGTAACTTCCTTCTTCAGCGGTTTCTCTTCGATGATATTATCTAGTTTTGAGGGCTTGTTGAGACGAACACTGAATACCACCTGAAAATGAAAATGTATGAGAATAAAATAAAAATTATATTTGAAGATTAAAAAAAAAGAAGTCAGTAGAATTTTCAGATTTCAGAACTTGATAACTTTTGATTTTCCATACGTTCGAATTTCTGTCAAATTTGAGGATTTTTATGAGCTTCCGAAATTTTTGGAGTTTGAAATTTTGCAGTCAAAGGTTTGGTAAATTCTAAAGTTTTCTTGGCCGTTTTGAGAAATGGGGAGTATTCTTGCAGGAACATTTAAAATATTAAATACGGAAAAGTTTACAAAACTTGGAAAAAAACTATAGTAAAAAACCCTACCTTGTGCTGAATATCCCAATATACACAGCATCCGTGATAAAAGATCACCATGAAAACGTCCAAATATTCCACTAGTGCAAATAGTTCATACGCTGAAATAATTTTTTTTTTCTCATATCAAATTCATATATTAAAGTACCCCATGTAAAACAAGCTTTCCAATACAGGGCATAAAAGGTGGCAATTGCAGGTGCTGAGAGGAAGTAGCAAATGCTGATGACAATCTTCACATGATAAGATATTCGACCCTGATAATAGAGATTTGTAGTGTTTTTTTGGAAAAATTGAAAAAAGTTACATAGGGATTCAGAAAGTAAAGAGATTGGGAGTGGCAGACAGTATTGGAGATGAAAAATAGAAGTGCGACAACTCCGAAACTGTAGAAGAAGCATACATGCCAAACTGAAAATGTTCATGGTTGGGGGGACTGTGGAGGGCGAGTGGAGGCACCACCGGGTGAGACCAACCGAAAAACGGACGATGCCGTAATAAAGAGTTAATTATTTTAAGTTTCGCAAAACCTACTACGGTTCACCTAGGAGAATTTATGAGGTCAGTGACAATAACTTTTTCAGACTTTGATTTTCAGATTTTCAGTGAGGCTCTGCAAAAACGAATTTGAAACTTTCTCAGTTTAGGAGCTCAACATCTCGGGCACCTAGAGCTGAGAGCTGAGTATTACCAGAATTTTTCCTGGCCCTCAAAATCTCTTTAATTTTTCTCCAATAAAAACTTAAACTCACTGCCATGCTCTTTCTCTCCAATAGCTGACAATCCGCTGAGCAGAATGAGCTCAGTGACACCAAAAACCAAATATAAATGTCTATGCATTTTATACCACAGACGATGAGTATTCGCTCGGCTCTCCAATCGGCCATATCTTACCCCTGCAATTGTTTTATTGTCAGCTTGAAAATATTTATTTCGAATTTCTACGTTTCTTTTAATTGGAAGTTTTCCGTTAAAAATACATTTTCTTTTCCCAAAAAAAAATCAACTCACACCCCACTGACAGCTCAAGCAATCTGAAGGGAATATGAAAAAATATGCATAGTTGCCAGACGAGTCCTTCGAGAGTTAGGTTGATGATTCTTGACAGTGATGGTAGAAAAGCTCTCTGAAAACTTAAATTGCAGTAGGCAGGCAGTAGGAAGGCAGTAGGCAAGCAGTAGGCAAGCAGTAGGCAGGCAGTAGGCAAGCGGTGGGCAGTCAGAAGGCAGGCTGTAGGGAAATGCACTTGACGAAAATAGCTTACCCCACAGATCCATGCGTAATTTGTGATTTTATCTTGATGTAGTATAATGGCAGTGAGAATCGCAAAAACTGCGGCAAACAACGGAGGAACAAATCCAACCCAGAAGAGGAGTGTTGTGTTTAATTGGAATAATTCCTTCAAAAAATTAAATTTTGATCTCTAGATAATTGAAAAGAAAACTCACAACCGCTTGAGGTCTCTTTTTGTGAACACTCTCGAAACGTTTTTCCATCAACATTTTTGCCTGAATCTCTGTTCCTCAAGAGGATGGACAACAAGTAGTAAGAAAGTAGGACAAGCTTAATGATGCCGACGATGAGAAATGAAAGACGGGTTTGACTTGTTCCATATTGGGGAAAAACAGAGGAGGAGTGGATTCAAAGATTACTACAAATGTTTCCAAATTGACTCATTCATTTGGTGTAAAAGTTATTGCTAAATGTAGTACGGGGTGTCAACACCCTGATATTATTATAAATGTAAACATTTCACGGGGAAAGAAGCTATAATTTGGGAAATGTGCAGCCGACAAATTCCTGGTTCACAATAGTCATCATCAGAAGCTGTCGCAGGCAGGCAGTAGGCAGGCACTGTCTCGCCATGTGCACATAATGTTACAGGGCTCCAACCCTCCAATTTAGTCTCCTCTCCCTCTTTACATGAATATGTTCACTTGTCAAAAACCGTCCTAAATCAAAAAAAGTTGAATATCCGGATATCCGTACTCGTCCCTCCCGATTCCTCGTGCTTCGTGTTGTTGTCTTTCGCGATCAGGAAATGAAGAATGAGCAGGAAATTGTAGGGCTTTTGTTGGCTTGGGCGGAGCCAAACACGCGATTGCTCACGGACTACAAAATGTTCCAAGATACTTGTTTACGACGGGTTTACTCATTCTTAATGGATTTTTGCTTTAATTTCTGGACACTGTGTGGAGGCGTAACGAGGGTACCACATCTCTTGCTCTCTTCACGCCTTCTTAAAAAATGCAGGTATCTTGCCTACTGCCTGCCTATTGCCTTCCTAGTGCCTGGTTACTGTCGGCCTACTGCCTGCCTACTGCCCACCTACTGCCTTCCTACTGCATGCCTACTGTCTTCCATTTTATTTAACAATTCAGTAGCTCTGTGAGCTTCTCACCCCTTTCTTGAATTCGTTCCTGATCAGTTGTTTTCTTGAATTCTTTTGAAATCCCATCATCATCTACAGGTTTCTCGTAACTTTGTTTTGTTTGTTCATAAAAATCCCTTTTCAATGTTTTCTTCTCCAAGAGTTTTCTTTCGCAACGGATTATGGGAATGTCTATGAGATTTGGAAAATCAAAAATTGTACTTGTCTGGCAACTGATCATATGACAAAGACAGAGAAAAGTGTATGTATATGTGGTTTTTTTAAAATTTAATTGAATTTCATAATTTCTGACCACTTTTTTCTTTGTTTTTCGTAGCAAGTTACTAAAATAATACAAGAAAAAGTTGCGAATATGCCAAAAAAACCAATATATGGGCGAGTCCAATTTTGCAAAAATAGCAAAGTTGAAGGATTTCGTCAAGTATGACCCATTTATGCGGAAAGCCACAAACACCCTGTTGTAGAGGCAGGCGAGTGATAAGGCTGGAAAGCGCCCCACGCCTCAACAATTTGAAATATTTTTGCCTCGAAAATTCCCCAAATTTGCTTCTTCCATTCAAAAAAAAAAGTTCGCAACTTTTTGAAAAAAAAAGTTCATGTCCATAAAAAATAATATATCACCGCTCCCAAGTTGGCTCGAAAATCCGTCTCAAACTTTTTTTTCTTGTTGTTTAGAAACCACAAAAACAAAGTGTCAAATCCATCCATTTTCCTTCGGAATCACGCTCGATTAGTGCCGGCTTCACCGAGAAGCCTTTTTTGGAATTTTTTTGTTAAATTTTCGGCTGCTCAGATTTTCATCTCTTTAACACTTTATTAAACCAAAATTAAAAATTAAAAAGGCAAGAATTCAATTTTAAAACTTGAAAAAATCTGTAATTTTAAATCAAAATATTACATTTCTCAATCTCCTTCCCCCTTCAAATTGCTCTCAAATCGAAACGACACCAAAAAAAGTGAAAACGAATAAAGAAGAGAGTTTTATGGATTCTACACATTCTCTATTTCTCTTTTACTTTCTTCGCTTACACTTTTTCTTAGAAAATGATCTTTGTGAAGTAAGTAAAACAGCAATTAGTTTAATTAGTGTGCCAACCTATTTTTGGTATTTTTAAAAAGAATTCTAGTTTTGAAAAAAAAAAATTTGAATTATTTATCTGGATATAACATATTTGGATTTGGTTTTGGTGACGTAAAAGTCGAAAAAAATTGAATATATTGTTTGAGTAATTGTGCTCCTCTAGGACAACTTATTTCCTTTTTTTCAAACATTACATGCAGACACATCTCTAGGTTTGCCTGCATGCCACTAGCTCTGTATGGTTTTGGTTAATCGTAGGTGGTCTTGAAGGTAGGCCTAGTCCTCCTTAAAAGTAGACGTAGGTCGCCTTGAAGACATAATCGTCTTCTTCTATTAGACCTCTTTGACTGGCCCTCATTCTGTGCGATTTTTCATCTCGTCCAAGAAATATCGAACAAAATATTTACACCTTCTGATTTTCCGTATCGAGAAGAATTGTTATGACAACTCGTAGTAGCCAATTCTATACAAATTTTGTGGAGATTTATAATTTTTTGCATTTTTCTGCTTTTTTTCGAATTTTGTTTGCATTTTTTCGGTGGTAGAAAACACCAAGAACCCAGCGACGAAGCCAGGTAGTTGCTGAAAAATTTGTGATTTTTTTTAAATTTCTTGTATTTTTCCGGACGTTCAAAGTATCTAATTCTTTCCACAAGTTTCTAGAAGTTTCAAGAAATTTGGATATCTTTCCATAAATGTGTTTCTACCTTGTGCTATGACCAGCTATGGCCCGCTAGGCCGGCCCGCTATGGCCCGATCTCACCCACTTATGAGTAAAACATAGAAGTTCTTGACGTAGCGAACAGCATAAAACTATAACGGACATCCGGCAGGTATCAATCAAAAGTCAGTTAGTTACAGAGCAAAAAAAGAGATATCCGTTTGATATAAAAGTACATAAATCTCATGTTCTTATTTCTTAAGTTTTTGGTTGCAAAAAGTGTCCCCCACTTCTCTTCCCCTCCTCCTTCGTCTTCTAATCCGGCCGCCCTGAAATGAATATATCTTTTCTCGTTTTCTGCGGTTTGCTCTCCCCCTACTCTCTCCCAGAGCAAAAAAAAGTGATCACCAATTCAGTTGGTGCTCTTCTGGATAACCTTGCTCCTTCTTCTTTGCCTCCTCCTTGAGCCAATTTGGCTGCTGTGGTCTGAGCTCACTTTTTTGTTTTCTAATTTATGGCGGGCTTCTTCCTGCTCTAAGAAGAATATATCTGAAAAGCAAAAAAAAGGGGAAAAAATAAGGAATACACATATTATTTTCTTGCTTTCGTTTTCCTATTTTTTCTGCTTTTCCTTCTTTTTTTTTCATCCCGGATGCCTAATTATACATTCCGTGCATCCGTCCGTCTACTCCACTCACTCTGTTCAATGGAGCGTACTTTTTTTTAGTGAACTTCACCCGAATTCCTCCACCATATTTCTATTCCATTTTAAAAGTCGTGAAATTTGAAAAAATTTCAGATGTCGAATGAGCACGACGATTTTGAGCCGATTGATGGGGTAATGGAGGCTCAGATTCCACAATCAACTACAATTGATCATTTGTAAATTTTTTTTGGATTTATGAGAAAATTCTGGCCGTTCATTGGATCCTAACTATTCCATGTGGGCGAGACTCCCCCATTGACATAAGGTGGTAGAACTGAAGCCTGCGCCTGCGAAAAATTCATAATTTTTAAACACCGTAACGAACGGGCCATCGGTCCATCGGCCCATCGGTCCATGGGCCATCGGAACGGGCCATCGAACGGGAACGGGCCACGAACGGGCCATCGGTTGGTTTAGGCAAAGTTAGAGGCGATTTGAAGCTTCTGAAGTCGTGGCGAGACCCACTCAGAAGTACAGCGTGTTCCTTTAAACTGATGTGTTAAAGTTTTTGTAGGCTCTGTATCAGGGGTGGGCAGCAATTGCCGTTCGGCAAATTTTTATGTCAACAAATTCGGCAAATCGGGAATTTGCCGGTTTGCCGATTTGCCGAACATCAATTTGCCGGAAGGTTTTGGAGGGATTTTTTATAAGACGGAGTTTTAAAACTGTACCTTTTTGAAAAAAATTTCCCGTTTTTTCTAGATATTTTCATAGAATTTGCTTACTTTTCAAAATAGATGTAGGAACATTCATTGGTTGCGTACAATTTTGCCGATTAAAATTGAAATTCCGAAAATTCCAAAAAAAAATGTGCAAAACCACAATTTGCCGGTTTGATGATTTACCGGAAGTTTTTAATTCAGGCAATTTGCCGATTTGCCGGAAAAATCGTTTGCCGCCCACCCCTGATTAGAACATGATAAATGTTTGTTTATATTTTTGTTCGTCTGACCTCAAAACTTTCGAACCAGGAAGCTGACAAAAATTCAAAGATCTTCGAACTCTGACCCATAGTTTAGACCTAATTATTTTCTCCCTAATCCACTAGTTTTGTCTGATGGCTCTGGATCATTTCCATCAGACTACACAACCAAACGATGTCCCTGACTACCAAAATTCTGTGAGTTTTTGGAGCAAGTGCTCAAGTTTTCAAGACACTCTCCCACATTTTTAATGAAAATCCTGTCCGTATCGAGGACAAGCGCACCAAACGATAACAGGGGGCAACACACGTTTTGTGTTATTAGAGGCATATCGGCGGCAACGGAGTAGGCAATTCCTCTCTCATAATTCCTTTTTCCAACATTTACTTTACTTCCTGCGTCTCTTACTGTTTTCCCGCCGCTTTTTATTCGAATTTTTCGTGACAAGAAAGTTTTAAAGGTACATTTTCTTTGGCGGGTCTCACCGCGATCTAACAAAAAACTTTTAAAGAATAAATATTTCATTTGGAAGCTCCTGATTTGAATAGTCTATCACACAAATTCAGGGTGCAAAACTCAACTTTAAACCTCTGAAATTTCGATTTAAAACTTGAATTTTTCCAGTAATTTTAGTTTTGATGCACAAAGAATTGCTTCAAAAGCAAAGCTTTTGCAGGTTTTAGATGATTTTTAGGAGCTATATAATCTATAGATAAAACAATAATCATCTGTTTTGGACCGAAAAATGTTTTTTTTTTTAATCTGGAAAAAAATTACAGTTTGCAATTTCAGAGAATATCACATATTTCTGAAAAAAAAGTTGCGAGTTTGTTTTTGTACTTTTAGCAATTTCGAGTGTACTCAATAAGGCAAATATTTTAGAAACTTTGCGGGAACCTTTGTTTGTAAAAAATCTAATTTTTTTTTAAAACTTGCTTTTTAGATCGATACAAGACCCACCAAAATTAGACATCACAATTTAATTCTGTAAAAATTTGATCTCTTAAGTTGCACATCAAAATATTATTTTTGAATTTCAAGCTGATCACTTATCGAATGATCATAGAGTAAATTTATTATAATGATAGCAAAACTATAACAATATTTCAGTTGAAAAAATATTTGATAACTGTTAAATTTTTAATGTCTCTACTAAACGTTATTTGTGTATACCCCGTGAAATATAAGTGAGTCTCAATTTATGCGTACCCACCTGCCTTTTAGGCCTGTTTCGTGCCTACACCTATTAGAAAAGTTCACAAAATAGGCGGTAGGTAGGCACGGACACCTTAAAACTTCACATTTCCTTTAAAATTTGCAAAAGTGTGGTCAAGAACTCGGCGGCGTCTACGCTACACGGGTTGGGGAAAGGGGGTCTCGGAACCGAATTGAACTGGCGCAGCTAGCATTGGACAATGCTCTACCGGAGTTTGAAGGCACTTATTCGTTGTACACCGATTTATGGGACTTGTGTAACCGACTTGGAGGTCCACAACACCGGGAAACCGCGGATCGCACGCCTAATCCGGACCACGGAATGGCGCCTATAAGGGGCGCGTTAAGAAATCTTGGGTCTTTAAGCGGCCGACAATTCACTACTCTGGCGCAGCACTATACTGTAGTGAAGTAGAGCTTAGTGCAGCGCGTCACTATGGACGCTAAAACTTATGGAAATTGATGGAAAACCGTGCAAAAAATCGATATTTTTTGTCTTTATCTTATCATCGAAAAATTTCCAGAATCGTAGAAGGTAACAACAATCAGAATAACAACCACAATACGGGTGACACATTATCAAATGTGATAGTCGAAAATTGGATATTCGCTCCGATAGCTGTGACAATTCAAAAAATGAATGTTTCCAAGACAAATCATGTGTTCAATGTAGCGGAGAAGGAGAGTAAGAAGCAGTTTTTAGCTGAGGTAAGACCAAGTGTCCATTTACGCAGCATTAATATTCGAATCGCGAAATGGTCTAAAAACGAGCATTTCAGTCATAAAATGTTTTCATCGGGGAGTACACGAGCTGCGTAAATCGACACATGACCGTGTTAGAGATTTCCACCCAATACACCAAATTTTACGCCCAAAATTCTCAAAATTTCAGGCCCTGATCCCATTCCTATTCGCCGGGCTCGGACTAATTCTCGCCGGTGTGATGCTCGAATCTGCAGAAGGTTCTGAGTTTTTCACGACACTTCCAGATGCAGTAATAATGGTGCCGACGTTGGTCGGATTGAAGGGAAATCTTGAGATGACACTTTCATCGAGGCTATCCACGTTGGTGAGTGAAGTGCGCTCTAATGATAATATTTTGGCTATGGGGTTTTCATTTCCGAAAAAAGTTTTACAAAGTTTATGAAGAAAATTGTTCATAATTGTGATCTAAACTCATATGCCTCGATATTACCTACATACTTTCAAATTTCAATATTCAAACTTCAGGCCAATCTCGGCTTCATGGAAAGCCGGAAAGACAAAATCAACGTCGCTCTCTCCAACATGGCTCTTATCCAATGCCAAGCCATTGCCGTATCATCCCTGGCAGTTATCCCTGTCCTATTTCTAGGAGAACAAGCGGTATATCCATCCTGTCAATTTAAAGTATCTACTATGAACTTCAGATATCATTCGACGATACTCTATGCTTGTTGTTATCAGCAGTTGTGACTGCGTCTCTCGCATCATTAGTACTATCTCTTCTGATGGTTGCAGTGGTTATTGCTGCACGGCGATGGAAGTTGAATCCGGATAACATATCGACACCGGTTGCAGCATCGCTTGGCGATGTTTCAACTCTTTATATTTTGGTGAGTAGGGCTCCTATTTAATTTTGGCTTGTTTACAATTTTCCAATGCTTTAAAATAAGCATAACTCAAAAATTAATGGGGTTAAGCGAGCAACTTTTAACAGGCAAAATGATTTTAATAACATTGTCCAAAATTTTTCTATAAGCAACATTTTGTCAACTTCACTCTGGAAAAAAGTTAGAGCGGCAGGCATCTCGCGGGCCTTTTTTGTCAAGAAGGCTCACCCCTTTACTTTACCCTTCACTACTTTGACAGCTTGTATCTCTGTTATTTTTAGAGCTATCAAAAATTATTTAACTATCGAATAATAGATCAAGATTCAAACTAATTTATACTAACAGTTGAACACATTTTGAACAAATAAAAGACAAATGGTAAAACCTAAAATTTCAGTTAACTGTTGGTACATTGGCATGCCACATGCGAGACTTACATGTAACGTTGCTCATTGTCATCCTCTTATTTTTCTACGCCATCGCAATTGTTGGAGCAGTGATGGCAGCAGAAGACCGATTCACGCTAGAGGTAAGCTTGAGAAATGGCATGCGGAAATACCGAAGAATTTTAATCAGTAATACTTTTAAACCCTTCAATCAAAAAATTTCCTTTTGATAATTTTTTATAACACTCTTATAAAAAAATTGATAGTTGACAAATTCCTGAAATCCCTGCCCGTTTGCAAGAAACATTCACAAAAAAATTAATTGCAGGTTCTCAAAAACGGTTGGTGGCCAATCCTTTGCGCAATGATGATTACCACATTCAGCGGGCTTGTTCTCAAAAAATCTATGCAAACCTATCCCCCACTGGCAGCATTCCAGCCACTAATTAATGGTCTCGGCGGGAATTTGGTAGCTGTTCAGGCAAGCAGAATATCCACACAACTTCACAGAGCACGGAAGAATCGAGAAATCGAAGTTAGATCACTTCAAACTTACATCAATCCCTGGAGGGCGTTCTTCGGGAATAGTACGTAAAGTTTGGTTGAAATTTTTATACATCATTTTTTCAGACGAAGACGCTTCGGCTGCTCAAATTCTACTTGGAATTTCTGTTCCATCAAATATAATTTTCATCTTTATCATCTTTTTATTCGGCGTTGGCTTCCACAACACCACTCCTTTCACCATTTCATTTGTTCTAGTTTGTGCAATTCAGGTAAGCACAACGATAGTTTTGGCAACGATGCTCCAGGCAGGAGTGCCAAGCAGGCAACAGGCCTAAAAAGCCCAAAACCAGCATGGGCCTAGAAATACAACAATTTCAAGTTTCCAGGTAACAACCCTCCTGTACATCTGTCAAATCCTGGTCCGCGCAATGTGGATAATGAGAATCGACCCGGATAACTCTGCAATTCCATTCCTAACGGCTCTCGGTGACCTGATAGGCTCACTACTTCTGATCCTCTGTTTCTGGAGCCAATGGAAATATTTTGGGCTCCCGGTGTCAGCTGATCAGTACACTGGACACAAATTTGGACATTAGACAATTAATTTTCGTTTACTTTTCTTGGTTTAATCACTTTGCGGGTACCAACAAAAACTGTGCAATTTGTAATAAATATAGATTTTTGAAAAAAATTAAAAATTATTTATCGCCATCACACTCATAATCGCAATGCACAAAACATCGTTCCACAAAAACTAACATCATTAATTTTTGTTCCAGTTTTTGAGCAATATCATGTGTTACTTTTAACGGAAGGTTCTCGTCCATCACGATATGTACTTCTGCCAAAGCTTCAAGGGTTGTGTGGTACACCATCACATGATCCACGTATCTGAAACAAGTTTTGATAATTGAAAATCTAAAGGAAGACAATGATTATTAGACATTCTGCCCAGTTACAGTTAATCCCGTAACTTACTTAATTCGCTCGTCATGTTCTATGACAATTTTCAGAATTCTCGATAGTTTCTCGCTTTCCGCACGTCTCCCGACCAAGTGAGGTACATGTCCGATTGCATGTCCGTACCACGACGTGGCAATCACTCCGCTGAAATTGTTTTTATTGTAACAAATGTATTATCTGGGATTATAAAATAGGGGTGGGTGGCAAACGATTTTTTCCGGCAAATCGGCAAATTGCCGGATTTGAAATTTCCGGAATTTCGGCAAATCGACAAGTTGTCGGAATCGAAAATTTCCGACAAACCGGTAAATTGCCGAAATTGGAAACTTGCGCCAAATTGGTGAACCGGCAAATTGCCGGACTTGAAGTTTCCGGAAATTCGGCAAATTGTCGGAATCGGAAACTTTCGGCAAATCGGCAAACCGGCAAATTGCCGGTATTGAAATTTCCGGACTTGAAATTTCCAGAAATTCCGAAAATTGGCAAATTGCCGGAATTGGGAACTTCCGGTAAATCGGCAAGTCGGCAAATTGGCGGAATTGAAATTTCCGAAAATTCTGCAAATCGGCAAATTACCGGAATTTTTGAAAAATAACGTAAAATTGTGGTTTTGCACATTTTGTTTTGGAAATTTCAGAATTTCAATTTCAATCGGCAAAATTTTATTCTATGAATATTTCTACATCCACTTTGCAAAGTAAGCAAATCGTATCCAAATATTTAGAAAAAATTTCAAAAAGGCACAGTTTTAATTGCTTCCGTCTTATAAAAAATCCCTCTAAAAACTTCCGGCAAATTAATGTTCGGCAAACGGCAAATCGGTAATTTGCCGAAAACCAAAATTTCCAGAAAATCGGCAAATCGGCATATTTCTGGAAATTTAAATTTTCGGCAAATCGGTAATTTGCCGATTTGCCGAATTTGTCGACAAAGAAACTTGCCGAAAGGCGATTGCCGCCCACACCTGTTATAAACTAACCAAACTAAAATAGCTCCAAGCGGATCTGCGTAAGGCCAGTAGCGATCTCCAACTGTTGCACAAATAATTGCAACTATCGACGTGGCAATGTCATTTCTCATGTCCATTGCAAGAACAATTGAAGAGCTCGAGCCACGTTTATAGCAGATAAGACACAGAATTATTTTGACAGCCGATCCACCAAGCATGATAGAAATCGTTGTGATGTTCATGACTGGGTTGATCTGGAAGACGTTTGTGGGATTAATTGAGCTTGGGAAGGGCATCCTTAAACATCATAAAAAGTATATAGTTTATAGTTCAAAACAGTTCAAAAAAATGGTAGCTTGAAGCTTCAAGCATTTGTTCGATAAATTAGAACTTGCTTCAGAAAGATGACAGCTGAGGCATGATAGACAGGGATGTCGTCAGGTATGCCTGCCTGCCTCCTGCTTGCCTGCATGCCGTCTTTACTTTAAATTTCACTGGACCTTCAGCGTTTTATGCATGCATGAATTTTGTAATTTTCAAAAATTCGTTAAATGTTCATGTGCTCTTTGATAGTGTAGGCACGAGGCAGGCGTAGGCGGCCTAGAAGGCAGGTGGGCGCTATACAACCATCTATAAGGTTATATTCCTATAACTAGCGAAAAAAAAAAATTAAAAAAAATTAAAAAATGATTTCTGAACTTGTACATCCCTACCTGGCTTTCTTCGCGGTTACCTTCGCCTACCTCTCAAGCCTTCTAAGAAAAGGCCTGAATCTACATGTCTACAATTAAAGCTTTTTTCCCATTATCTTACATCTCCTTCTAAAATCGATCGAATCGATTCCATAACCAAAAGTGTATTGGAAATTCCCATCAAGATCGAGCAGATTATCACTCCAACTAGTTCCAACCTGAAACTTCCAATTTCCAATAATTTCAAACTTCCTCCCAATTACCTATTCCTTCCCCTGGGATAATTAAACATATTGGTATTCCTTATCAATTTTAGACATATTCCGATTATCAATCCACTTGTCACATCCATCAACGAATCGACGAAAGTACTAACAATCGATAAACTACCGGATAAAATTGAGGCGAGGAGGTTTGTGAAGAGAAGTGTCAGGTTGAGAGCAATGGAGATGTTGGCCAGCCATCGATCCGTGCTTTGTTCGTGCTGGAAGATAAATTTCATTAAAACTTTAAGCTCAAGAATTGGCAATGCTCAAACCTCTTCCGGTTGCGTGATTCCTTCCAGAAGCTTGTCATCTTCCTCGTACAGCTGATTCAACTTTTCAAGCCTCGAATAGTACTGAAAATTAGTTTTTTAATATTTATTTATTGAAATCTATGTGATACTGATAAGATGCATCAAGTGATAAGACCCGATGCTACGTGTTTTTTAATTGGCCTCTACGTGCATGGCAAACATATGTGTATAGATCATTTAGGTTTGAAGGGAGAAATATGATTGATGGAAAGTTGAAACTAAATAAAAGTTTTGGAGATTATGGGAGAAAATTATGTGTTGGCAGATGTGATAGGCAGGCGCGGTTTTAGGACCTGACGCCTGCCTGCCTTTTCCGCATTTCGGTGTGAAATTCACAAATTTCTAACATGGTCATTTTACTCATTTCGATGGAAATTTAATTAGGAAATGAAGAAAAAATTCGCAGGCTCGACGCAGGCGGAGGTCGCCTTGGAGCCTACATGGAAGTTCTAGAGAAGAGTAAGAATTTTCAAATTTCGATAATTGCCTTTTTTCAAGTCTAAGCAAGCTCAGATTTACAGATTCCTCAGCTTTGAAGTGTCTATGGGTCTTGTCATGAAAGTCATCCAAGCTAAAGCTCTCATTCCAAATATTTACTCGAACAAAAGCCCCAGGCAACACAATATTTTGGAATTTTTTCTAAATTTTGAAAGTTCCGAGAGGAACCTTCGCAAGTTTTTAGAGCTCCAAAGTTTTTAGAAAAAAAAACCTTCCGTTCCCAGCTGAAATAAGGAATTATCGTTTTTTTTTTGAATTTCGCTCATTTTCCCCGATTTCCATCTCAATTTCAGCCATTTCAATTCAACATTTTTTATCATGCTCTCCTCGAAACAAAACGTCTTCCCCTTCTCTGTTTTGCCCCCAAAAGACGGGCGGTATCCTCTTCGCTGCCTTTTGACAGAGGGTACTGCCGCGCGCGTACATCGTCTCCTCACCGCCCGGCGGGTTTCTCACACATTTGCTATTTTTGTACGAAATTTTCATGTTTAAATCAAGTGAAATACGGGGTTTTTGGTGGAAAATCAATCAATAATTCATGGAATTTATTTTTATTGGAGTTCACCTCATTTTTTTTTTCGCCGGTTTTCCATTCGCTGAGCAAACAAAGAAAACATTATGTTTTTTGCTCTTCTTTTCTATGTTTTGACTGAAAAAATATGGCATTTTTCAGGAAAATTTAATATTTTAAAGGGGATTCGTTAATAATTCTTGCAAGTTTTCCTTCTATTTGTGTTTGTTAGTAGCCTTTTGACACATTCACAAAATGGCAAAAGGGCGTCGCAACATTTGCGTTTTCGAGCAAGAAATCACTGCCATTTCAGTTTTTTATGTTACGGTGAGCAGTATTTCGCAATACTTTTGACTTTAATTATTGATTTTTTGGATTTAAGTTTCGATTTCGCGGAATGTTAAAAATTTTATAGTTTTTTATTTGCAAAAATCAATTCCAAAAAAGAAACTCACCTCCTTTTTTGATTTCTGCCGCCTCATTTTCTCGAAAAATGAAATATTCTCATTGTGATAATATTTCACCGGCGATTTCCGAGAAATTAATGGTAATAATTCGGGGTTTTTCATTTTATTTCAGTTGCCAATAATTACTTAAGGCAGTGAAACAAAAAAAAAAGAAATATACAATGAATGGGGGATGATTTCCTTATCATCATTGTTTTTTGATAGACTGGGTTGTTGTCTCTGACTTGTGCAACATCATCATTTTGTACCTTTAATTGTAGTGCATGTGAGGATTTAGGAAAGTTAAAACCCCAACTTTTGAAATCTAACGCCTTTGATTCCGCTGCGTCGCGGTCGCGTTGCTTGCGCGATGTTTTCTCAGCTTAAATTTTTGGTAATTTGAATGTTATTTCTTATTGTTTCTTAATCTGATATTTTAAGTTCAGTTAAATTTTTTTAAATGAGGTAGAATACTATCCTTTTAATAGGTTGAAATTTTCTAGAATTTCTTAAAACCAGTTCGCCTGATAATCTTCTAAAACTTTGAACAGAAAAGCTATCTTTAAAAATTGCGGGACACGAATTACGATACGATATTCGGTACCAATAGGAATCTCAGGAATTACGCTTATAATTATCATACTTTGGGGATGCAAACCACAAGCCTTTGCTTTTACACCAAGGCGTAAGGCGCCTTACTATGCCTATCTAAGGCTTAGCAGGCCTTGTGCTACTCTAAACGTAGTCTATCAAATTCATAAATTCACTGGGATAATTTTTTGAAACTGTTCCCAAAAAACGTCCATATTCGAAATTACCAATAGTTCTATCTTCTACGTTTTGGCATGAAATATGAGAGCTAGAAGTGATGTAGACTTACCAAATCTGTTTTGGCAATTTGTTGAATTATCTTTTTGAAACATTGTATAATTTATCTACAGCTGTCTAAGTTTGTTCATGATCCAATTGCCATTGTTTTTTTCACTATCCGGAACTTTCAAAGTTTGCTGGTGATCCTTTCATAAGTTCTTCATAAGTTGCAAAAAGTCAGCAATCTTATGGGGTTATTCAAGTAGTGTCGGAAAACCAAAAGTGTTGAAAAGTACGTCACAACTGTATTAAAATACTATTTCAAAAAACATGTATTTTAATACAATTATCATGTCAAAAATATACCTAAATAAATTTCGCAACATTACTTGAATAACCCCATAACACTTCGGGTGAACTTTCAGTGCAAATTACCGTATTCCTTCTTAGGAACGCAACTGCGCTCCATTGATACTGCGTTCGATGTAACAGATGTTTGTGGTTTGTACTTAGACTCCTAAAACAGTTTTATGATGGTTTCAAGAGTGCATTCTTGTGCCATTTGTAGATATTTTTGTTTTTTAGTGACTCTCTTTTAGATTTATCTGAAACAATAACTTAATCGCAATTTGGTATTCAGCTATAGGTTTGAATAGGAATATCTAGATACATTCTTTCAAATAATATAGCAAAATTTAACTAAATAGGTATAACTGGCAATCATACTAGCTCAACCTGAAAATTGTAGCAATTCATATTTCGAAAGTTTTGTAATCTTTAACAATAGTAGCGGACTACAAACAAACTTTCTATACTACAAATGTTTTATTACGTCTTAACTGATAATACAAATCCACGTATTGGAACAGCTCCCAAAGAGAAAACAAAATGGGAACAAGCTTATCAAGCTTATGAGTCCGTTTAAAAAACGTTTTTTGGTGATTTAGATCATTTTATTTGAAAAATCGGAAGTTTTGAGCATTGCAAAATGATTGTACGATTTGACAACTGTGGCCAAGACCCACTCCAAAAATCAGTCTACCTTTCAACTGACGTACCAAATTTTGTAAGATCCCGATATATGAATTCCATATGCCACACTTTCTAAAAAAAGGAGGCTGCCAAGTCAATGAAATCGGTATAACGATTCTTATATTGACCGCGTTTTCCCACTGGACACAGCGCTCGGCTGTAAACATGGTACATACCTCCACGTAGGTCTACTTTATAACTGTGGATATGAGTACCTTGGTACATAGGCCTTAGATTCGATAATTCTTTTCTACGTAAATTGGTACCTCCATTCTTATACTAGCGACATATTATTAGTCATACATAACTGTGCCTTGTATTATTTATCTTTCCACCTTCCTCATCGTTCTTCCGAAACTCACAAAAAACTGGGCCTCTCTCCCCTGACTAGTCAATTCAGATTATCTTGGAAGTTTATAAATCCTGTGACATTGTGAGTCGAGCCAAAATTCTCCATCTTTTCCCTCTCTTCTCCGTATTCTTTGTTTTGTTAGGTGTCGTCTAGCCATCCATAGATTTCAATAGAACTCCTTAATATAACTAGTCTCATGGATCCCACTACATCCACGTGGGTGCAGTTCTAGATTCAATATCACCGAATATTATTTCAAGGGTTCATCATCAAATTACTCTCAGAGAGACACTGGCTTACATGCGATGTATCCAAGTCAGCGCCTCTTATTCACCCGCCTGCGTCTCTTTTCCATTCCGACCAGCAGCACCGCTATTTTCCGCCACCCCGTCCCGCTCTTGTCTCCTTTTCCAACGCATTTCTCTGTCAAACATTTCTTTTATTTTTTTAGTTTTCACCCTGTTTTATAGTGCTTCTAACCTTTTCTTGCCAACTAGAAAAGTGGAGCATCTGGGAACTCTAATCGATTTTTGAATTTTTGGCGATGAACGTACCATATTCTTTTGGCATGCTCAATTGCTCAAGTTGTATTTTTTTCAGAAATTCAAATTCAACAGTTTTAATTGTTTTTTTTTTTCAGAAATGGATCTCAAATTCAAATCACAAGAAACAGGTCGTTCAATCGGGTTCGCATCGCATCTTCGAAGACACGGAGCGACGCTTGCAAATCATCTGAATTACACACGAAACGAATTTATCTCGACTTTGGCGGATTGCCATCAGAATTTAGGCATCGAGGGGAGAGCATCGAGTCCCGAAAAACAGTTTGACGAAGATGGCGATGAAATTGAAGCAACTGCGACGAAAATTGAGGTGAGATTTTGTTTGATTTTAAGAGATTTTTTTTGAAAATTTCAATCAAAAATTGCTCTAAATATTTTTTGGCAAAATTGCCGAGTAAGTGCGCTCCACTGATAAAAACTGAGTTTTGATTTCAAATTTGGAATAAGTTTATTTTATTTTTTTGCGAAAATTTTCACATTTTTCTTTGATTTTCTTGATTTTAAAGTTTGAAAATGTGTTTTTTATCTTTCCAAATATAAAAATACATCAAAACCTCAATAATTTCCATAATTTCGTAGCGTAAAATTAGATTTTCTGATTTTTAATTGAAAAAAACTGTTTTTTTGCGAGATTCGCGAGAATTATCCGATTTTCTCGATTTTTGATAGAAAAATTCAATATTTATACTTTCCAGATTGAGCAATTCATAAAATCTTTCATTTTTCGTTCAAAATACGATTCTTTCAATTTTTTTTTCGTATTTCTCCAAAAAACCATTTTATTTCTAGTTTTCCATTAATAAAAAACCAACCAAATGACAATTTTTCCACAAAAGTAATTTTTCAATATGAAATCGGTATCAAATGATTTTTTCTCTATGAATTTCACAAAAAGTTAGATAAAAAGGTTGTGCCTCATTTTTTCTCTGAAAAAAATTAAAATTTATCCAACAAATCCGGATTTTTATTGATTTTTCTCGTTTGAAATTGATTTCAAATTTCAAATTCCAATTTTTCTCTCTAAATATTCAAATTTTCCAGTGGCAACCTCTAAAATGCCCGAAATGTCATCGAAATTCCGAGAATACCCGAAAATTACTGGAACATCTCGTCGAAGATCACGGAAGACCACAAGACAAAGCATGGTTCGAACAATTCGACACAATTGGAACCGATCTGAAAAAAGTATTCGACAAGGCCATTCGGATACAGGCCGAGAATAGTGTCGTGAAAAAGTTAGCCATTTTCCATTTTCAAAAATTTCTACAAAATGTTCTATGTTCCTGCAGAATTTTTAGTTAAAAATTAGTTGATTTATTTGAAAATAACATTTATTTTAGTTAAATCGTTTTAGAAAATTCACAAAAATTGCCGGAAAGAAGGTTTCAGCTAGTTTTTGTGCATTTTCTCAGATGTTTCAACAAAAATAATTTTTATTTTCCAGATAAATCAACTAATTTTTATTTAAAAATTATGCAGGAACTAGGTGCAACTAATCCAATTTTTCAACAATTTAATTTCAGGAAATTCCAAAATTCAAACGATTTACTCGTCTGCCCCACAGATTCTCCACTGGCACCATTTCTGTTAATGCGACATCTTCAAGTGAATTTTCAAGAAGTTTCTCAGACGCTTACAGAGGGAATTGTGCTGAAATTACAGGTTTTTTTTTGAATTTTCAAATTATTTAAATTAAAATTTATTTTTTTAATTTCAGATCGCCTCCACCAGCTACACGATTATCTTTTCATTCCATAAAGTCGACAAGGCTCGTCGTCGAATTAAGCGGGAAATGGCCAGAAAATCGCTGGAAAGGTGCAGATTCTGCCTGAAATTCAAAAATATTCCTAAATTGAATGAAAATTCGTGCAAATTTTGCAAAATGCCGCACAGAAATAAGGCCGGGCGTCGTGTACTACTCGTGAACAACTGTTTTGCATGATTTTACAGTTTTTGGCTAAAATCTTTGAATTCGGATCATTTTCGCTGAATTTTTTGCGGTAAAAACGAGAATTTTTCGGTTTTTTCCAGAGAAAATCGAAAAATCGAAAAGTTGAACATTGGAACATCTAGACAAAACGAAGAATAATGTACGGAAAAAAAAAGAAGAAAAACCAGGATTTTTATGAGAAATATGCCGAATTTGATACAAAAAAAACCAATTTTCGTCAAAATATTGAAAAATGCTTCCTTTTTTTTTTCGAAAAACCAATAAATTGAACAAAATAGTATTTAAAAATTTCGATTTTCAAATTTATCGGACATACTATAATTAGTAATATTTTTACCAATTTTGAATGTTAAACATGAAAAAAACTAGCGAAAATGATTCAAAATCAAGAATCTTAGCGAAAAATTGAATCAAAATTGTCCACGAGTAGTACACGACAGCCGGCGCGCCGCAGGTTTGCAAAACGATGCTCTGCCTCTTGTTCTGTGCGGCATTGCAATTTTTGACAGTAATTTTTAAAAAAAAATTAATTTTATGAAAATATTTAATTGAAAATATTGAAAAATCATTTTTTGTGTTTTAAGATAAAATAGTGGAAAAAATTTTAAAATTATTTCAGGCGACTCCGCGTGCTCGAGCTTCGCTGCGCCAGAACATGGGTTCCAGATGACGATGTGGTCTTCAAGAAAAAGCGGACAAGTGAAGAGAATAAGGCTCTAATACAGGCTCTGAAACTGCCAGCCACGAGCTCTCATGATGATATTGTACTGAAAATCAATGAGATGAAGACTCAGCACGATGAGATGGTTAAGTAAGTTGTCTGAAAATTTACAAAAAAACTCTGAAATTTTGAAAATGGAAGAAAAAACGGACACGTGTCGATTTACGCAGATCGTGTACTCCCCGAGGAGAACAGTTTTCAGCAGAAATTATCGGTTTTGAACCACTTTTGCAACTTTTTTTCTTTATTTATATTGTTTTACTGTTGAAAAAATCTACAGAAAATGCGATTTCGGAAATTTTTTAACTCAAATTTTCACCTAAAATCCATTTAATTTGAGATTTTATCTAAAATTCTAGATTTTAGTCAATTTTTGTGATTTTTTTTATATTTAAGATTAAAACCGCGAGTTTTCGAAAAATTTAAGGCAGAAAATCAATGATTTTTCGTTGAAGAACTACAAATTCTTGTTTGCAGCAATTTTTCACCTTAACAAATTGGCAATTAGAAATTAATTGGTGATTTTGAACAGAAAATTAGTGAAAATTGTCTGAAACCAAAAAAAAAACCTGTAAAATGATCTTCTCCTCGAGGAGTACACGAGCTGCGTAAATCGACACATGGCCGGAATTGCGAAATTTTTGAGTGTTTTTTTTTCGAAAAAAAACCCTGAAATTTTCGATTTTTTTTAGCAAAAAAGGAAAAAATATTTTTTTAAAAATTCCTCAAAACTTTCAAACAAAAATCAGAACAAAAACCTCAAAAAATTCCGTTTTTCGACATTCTGAAAAAAAAAAAACTACAAAATAAAATTTTTTGAAAAAAATCAAATTTCCCAAGTACCTTCTAATGTCCCCTAGCGCATTTTGCAGCAACGTCTACACGAATAACGTAAAGCCGAACGGACAGATAATGTCCGCTGAAGAGAAGCGTCTCATATCATCGCTGACAAATGACATGGTGACCCCAGTATCTGGAAAACGAAAGACCACATTCAAAAATCCGAGTGAACTGCAACAATCGTCGAGAAAACGACAGAAGACGTTGTCACCGGCATCCCAATCACCACCAGAGCCCGCCGCTACACGATCCGAATTATAATTTATTCTTGTTTCTGCTAGTACTATTATCATTATTATTATGCATTCGCGAACTTACGGCACCCGGTCTCGAAACGACAATTTTTTTGTTGAATGCAAAAAGGTGCGCGCCTTTAAAGATTACTGTAATCTCGAACTTTTGGTGCTGCAAAAAAGCATAATTTCCACCGAATTTTTTTAAATTTTTGTTTTCGAGAACAACTATAAATAAAATCAATGTAAAGTTTGAAACTACAGTACTCTTTAAAGGAGTATACCTTTTCGCATTTGTTAAAAAAAATTTCGCGTCTGTATAATATTTCTTTCTTTTTTAGCATCATCATTATTATTATTGTTTGTTTCTAATATGTTCAAATTGATAAGCTTTCTCTCTCCAAATGTTCACGGGTTGACTGGGGATCCATTAGCTTTCCGTTGTTTCGTTGTTCATTCCAAAGATCCTTAATTTTTAATATCGTAATGTAATTCTTTAATTTGTCTTTTTTTTTCAAATTTTGTAATTTTGTGAATATATATCCTCAAGTGAATTTTAGCTTCTTTTTATTTTTTGCGTTTTCGAGATAGGAAAGAAGCTTGATGTCTGATTTTCAGTAGGAAACCTGACAGGTGGAAAAGAAAAGGTGTCGGAAACATTTGGAGAACTTCCTACATCAAGCTTATGGACTATATTTTGGGTCTAAAGCATCAGCAGGTGGAAAATCTGAAATTTTTCCAGACGACTACTGGATTTTTATTTGATTTGAGATTTGGAGAAGAAATCGGCAATTTGCCAGAAGTGTTCAATCCCGGCAATTTGCCGGTTTGCCGAAAATTTCAATTCCAGCTATTTGCCGATTTATCGATTTTCCGGAAATTTCTATTCCGGTTATTTGCCGGTTTGCCAAAAATTCCAATTCCGGCATTTTGCCAGTTTGTCAGAAGTTTTCAATTTCGGCAATTGCCGTTTTTTCCGGCAAATTCGGCAAATTGGCAAATTGCCTGTTTGTCGCAAGTTTTCCATTCCGGCAAATTGCGATTTGCCCAAAATTTCAATTCCGGCAATTCGCCAGTTTTCAATTTCGGCAATTTGTCAATTTGCCGAAAATTTCAATTTCCGGCAATTTGCCGATTTGCCGGAAGTTTTCCATTCCGACAATTTTCCGAGTTGCCGATTTGCCAAAAATTCCAAGTCCGGCGATTTGCCAATTTGCCGATTTGTCGGAAAAAATTGTTTACCCATGATGTGAACGTCGACATTTCTGTGGATTGAACTCCTATGATGCTCCAAAAATGTCAAATTTTCCAGAACAAATCCTGAACTCTGACGCCGCTCCCACGCCCTCTCAAAGGTTCAAGCTTCCTCTCAAATCCAGATGTCTCAAATTTCATGACCCCGAACACATTTCCCCCACTTTTTTGCGTCACTTTTCCGATTTTCACATAAAATTTCGCAAGCCCAACTTCAAAGGTCATTCAAACAATCTTCTTTCTAGATTTCCTAATAAAAAAATTCGTCATGCTCATACTCAGATCATATACCATATAACTTAATCCCATTCAATTTCTCACACTTGAGAGTAGTCGAGTAGGGTGAAAATCGTAAAATCAAATAAATCGCGCGACCCCCCCCCCCCCCCCCCCAATGATTGTTTGCAGCACCCTCTCTCTGCGTCATCATCATTTCTCGGGGTTCAGAACTAGATTCTTTGGCGAATAAAACATAAAATACGCCGAAAAAAGAACTGAGAATCAGTAGAGGAGAAGCTGAATTTATTAGATTACGTCATTCCCCCATCTCTTCTAATGGGGAAAGGCGTTCTTTTGTTCGAGAAGTGTCACTTCACTTCTCCTACAAAAACGGAAGAGGTCACTCACTTCTACGTAACATTTCGAAAAAAAATTCCTACAACATTCCTTTTTTCATTGTTAACTATGTTTGCTCTGAAGTTTATATAAAGCCCGACCCATTGCGCGCTGGTTCATCTTTTCTTGATTCTTTGTGTTTGTTCTTATGATGTTCGATGAGTTGTAATTATCGTTGTGATCAGCGAAATATCAAATACCAGCCGCTGACCAAATGTTCCCGACTCTAAGCAAGAAACTATCAAAATATCTTGACATTATCCTCACCAATTCCCAAGCCAATACATTTTCAAAAACTTAAAACGCAATTTTCCACCAAACTCCAATAATCCTACAATAATCCTACAGCACCCCAACAGTACCACTACAGTACCTTGACACTATTCCCTACCAACTCCCGAGCCAGCACTTCTTGAAAACGTTTTAAACTCAAAATTTCCTAAACTACAGTAACCCTACCGTGTATCTACAGTACTCCTACAGTACTACTACAGTACCTTGACATTATCCCCCAGCAACTCCCAACCCAAAACCTCTTCTGTAGACAAAAACTCAATTTTTCCCAGACTACAGTAACCCTACCGTATGCCTACAGTACTCCTACAGTACTACTACAGTACCTTGACATTATCCCCCAGCAACTCCCAACCCAATACCTCTTCTGTAGACAAAAACTCAATTTTTCCCAAACTACAGTAACCCTACCGTATACCTACAGTTCTCCTACAATACTACTACAGTACCTTGACATTATCCCCCCCACCAACTCCCAACCCAATACCTCTTCTGTAGACAAAACCTCAATTTTCCTAAACTACAGTAACCCTACCGTATACCTACAGTACTCCTACAGTACTACTACAGTACCTTGACATTATCCCCCCCACCCACTCCCAACCCAATACATCTTCTGTAGACAAAAACCCAATTTTTCCCAAACTACAGTAACCCTACCGTATACCTACAGTACTCCTACAGTACTACTACAGTACCTTGACATTATCCCTCACCAACTCTTAACCCAATATCTCTTCCAACTACAGAAAAGAGAGTTGAAAGATCAAAGGTCAAACTACAAACTACAAACGGACGGAAGGACACGCGCTTTATATATAGTAAATGATGATATGTAGGCTTTAAAGGTTGAGTATCGTCAGTAGGTATTGTAAAACCTTTCAAAAATTTGTGCATTTCTTATGTGCAGTCAAAAGTGGTCTTTGAAAGTCGCTTTTTGGAATATTTCTACTTGCTCAAATTTAGTCAAGATGCCCATATTTTTTCGAAAAAATGCAAAAACTTGGACCTAAATTTTTGAAAAATCTACGCATTTTTGGACTTTTTTATTATGATATTGGGATATTTTGGACTGTTATAAGTGTATTTATACCTCAACTAAATCCAGTGAAAAATGCTTCAGATCTAAGATCCTAAGTTAAAGGTGCTGAAATACATTTTCTGACCATATTCTTCCTAATAGTGTAGCAGCTTTACCTCTTCCACTTTGACGGCTCATATCTCGGTTGTCTGTGAATCTGTGTATAATATCATATTATTTTTAACTAAAAAAATTCGTGTTAAATATTTCTCTACATTTTGACAGTTGTAAAATTATTATGAAAATTAATGACAACCGAGATATAAAGAAGTTTATGTAGACCGTATTTTCCTATCAGCCTAGCACCTTCCTCTCCTATTTTGATCCACTTTGACGGCTCACATATCGATTACCTTTGGCTCTATAAACAGTCTCTCAGTTGAAAAATACGTATCGAATATTTCTCTACGTTTTTATAGTTAAAATATTTATTTGAAAGTCAATTATATCCGAGAAATAAGAATTCAAAGTAGAGCAAATCTTCAAAAAAGAACCAAGATATAACCTTTCAAAGACTAGTAATAAGGCACAATACTAATCACGCCAGCAACAGTTTTGTTAGTTGACAATGCTAATAATGCAATGCCTTATACGTACTCTTACCAAATGCACGTTCTTGCCTCATGCCTACCTATCCAAGTGCCTGCCTGCCGCCTATTTTCTGCTTGGTTTAAGGTTCCTTCCACAGCTGATCTACAGCCACCCATACTCTCTGCCTTCCAAAAAACCACATCACATTACTCATCATGATAATGGTTTCTTATCAGAATGTGTTTGTTACTTCTTTAGTACCGTGTTAAATGTAAGTTCTAACCGCACAAACAAACATTGATCGTTTTTTGATACTTTGAACAAAGTTTCGAAGAAATAAACCATTTTGGGGGAAAAAAGAATTCAAAACGACTAATTTTTGTACATTTGCGTGGCCTGTGGCCTCATGCACCTATAAAATTTGAATATTAAAAGTCTTCTACATTTTTCCAGTTTTCTGGGTAATAGGAACATCGAATAAAAATAGTCAAAATATTCCAGAACACATCACTATCAGTTCATAAAATTATCAGAAAACACAGTCCCCACTCTCCACAAAATATGATAAATTAATGTTGTTTCTCTTCCTGAATTAATCATCATAACCTTTGACGTAAAACCATATTTAAATTATAAACTTCTCCTCACTCATCTCCTTCACTTTTCGGAGTCAACAAGTCTAATACCACCCCAGTAATCCTCTTCTATTCTTAAGAATATTCTTTTGTCTACAAAACATTTCCCGACCTCAATTTCCGTCAGAAGGCAGAATTATTCAGTTTTTGAAGAGTTGCAAAAAGACGGGCGCCTCACACTTGCCTTACGACTCGCCTTCCACTCGGTGTATAACTCAACCTATTGTTGACACCGTAATTGGCTCACCGCGCACCTCCGCGCTCCTCCATTCCTCGTCACTTAGTCACCCATTTATGGGTTGTTTGATTGAATCGGAATCACTATGCATATATTTAACATCTTACTCACTTTTTTCTGGTGAGTGTGAAAAGAAGAAGCTTCTCGAATTTTCTGGTATTTTGTTTTTTAGGTATGTTCGGAGAATACGGCAATTACGGGTTGCCGAAAATTTTTAGAGCCGGAATTTTTAGCTGGCACGTTTTGAGTACGGCTACTTAGATTTTGAAGTTTCTGGCAATTGTAACTAAAAATGCATAATTTCGAAAAATCCGGGAGCGGTCTTTTGCTGAAAATTTTTGAGTTCAGGAAGTTAGTCTAAAATTATTGTATTTGAAATTTTCGGTGAACAATTTGTTTCAAAAAATTTTTCACAATTACACCTACCTACTGGCCTTGTGCCTAAACTCGTGACTAATGCAATCAAAATAGGTAGGCACGTAGATAGGCATGTCACGTGTCTGAAATGCCTAACCTGCACATTGTTTTTCATCCAGTGCAAGAAATTAAAAAATTCAGGTAGGCAGGTAGATTGGTTGTTAGCTAGCAATGTAGGTAGGAAGATAGGTAGGTAGGAAGATAGGTAGGTAGGTAGGTAGGCAAGTAGGTATGCAGTTAAGTAGGTAGGTAGGTGTGACTCAATGATTGTCAGTATTAAACTTGTTCAATTTTCAAAACAAATTACCAGGAATTTCAAGAATTCCGTACCTTTAATTTCGATTTCCGCATGATCTACTTTCTCCCTCCAATTTCGGCCTTTGCTGCTTGTCACCTCGACCACACTCTCCTTATCTTTCACTCTTTTCCATCAAAAGTCAAAAAAAAAACTAGGAGAACTGTATTTCTGTCACTTTGTTCATGTCAAATATTTGTGCACTGCGTCCCCGGCCGCCTCCCACCAAACCGCAAGAAACGCTTTACCTTCTTTCTCTCTTTCAACCCCTAAAAATTTCATTGATTTGTGCTTGTGTGCTCGGATCACCGCCATATCATTGAAATCGATGACGTGGCACATGTGATCCTTGCGCCGCCCACTCATAAAGCTCTCTTCGTGTCGAGACCCACTTTTACCACATTTTTCCCTGACCTGATAAGCATGCATTTGGTAGGTGACACATTCCCTCAGCCACACCCCAAAACGTGTTTCTTGTTCGTTTTCTGACACGCGCCAAAGGCCACACTAATTCATCATTTTCTTTATTTTTTCCGTCTTCGTCCCTGATCTATATATATTCCCTAGAACTTTCCCACTCTAGAATTTAATTAAATACGTTCGCATTTTCTCATATTTGCCAAAATATTCATCTTCTCTAATCCTTGAAAATCTCAAGTGTTCGTAGGATTTTTAGATTATTAATTTTTTGTTGAGTATTTTTTAGAAATTTTGGAAATTGTCAATAACTTGAAATGCCTGAAAATTTCTGAAACTTCCAATTTCCAAGGGTTTTAGTTTACATTTGGAGTTGTTTTTCAGCCAGTTCTTCAACCCAAATATATATTCGAAAATTGGCTGAGTAGCGACTCAGTTTTAATGACTCTGTATCGTGCTTTATTTCGTTCGATGCAAAATGTTATTTTCTACAAAATTGTCTCTTGAATCAAATTTCTAACTTTATTTTGAACAAAGTTAGGACGATTTTAAGTTTTGGTGAGTCGCTACATAGCCAATGTTTAAAACCACCACAACTTTGTTCCAAATGGTTCCAGAAACTTGATTCAAAGAACGAAAATGTAGATCATGAAGTGTCGATTGAAATCTAATTCAATTTTGATATGGAATCATTGAGTCGCTACTCAGCCAATATTAAATTCTCCTGAATATGTTAAATAGAGTTTACTGAACCACTCTCCCCTTTTCCAGACCCCTCTACGTCAAAAACAGGTGAAATTAAAAAAAGAAACCTTTCCGTCTAGTTCACGTATACTTTGGGAAGGAATTAATTAAAGAATTGTGTGTTAAAATACGCACGTCTACGCAAAACAATTGAATTTTCCGCCCATAAACAATTGTGTTTTGCCCATAAAAACCGGATGACACCCTCCCTCTTTTGGAGAAGGGAAAATTAGATTTGAAAGGTCATTTTGGAATTTTTGTCAATAGAATTTCATCGATTTTACTTGTAGATCTATCTAAAAAAGATTAATTTTTATTTATTAGGACCTTTCATTTATTTTTTTCCTGAGCGATTTTCGGGCGTTTTCCGGGTATTTTCCTAGAAAATTGCAACTTCAAATTAGATTATTATCACTTTTTTTGAATCCTCTAATCCCTATGTTCTCAGAGCTCCCCCTTCCCTCCGTTAAATTCAGATTAGTCAAATTACGAATTCCTACATGCTTATATGCTCAACTGCAAAATTTTTTGATTATTTTCCACTACTTTTCCCGCAACTTTTGCATAATGTTTTTATCATCAACATCAAGGCTAACGAACAAAATTTCAACACTCATAGTCAATTCATAAAATAAAACGCGTCATATGTTTGATAACGGCATTTTTTCCCGAAAAGCCGCAATTTATTAGTGTGCCACACGTAGGTACTATTTTTTGATAGAAATTTAATAAAGTTTTAGGAATTCAAAGAATAATGGTTAAAAAATCTGTTTTCAAGGTGTTTTTATTTAAAAGTGGAAAAGAAAGTTTTTGAGATTATCTATTTTCAAAATACATTTTTTGGTAGACAGGCCTGCCTTCCGCATATTTTCTTATAGTGTACGTTTTAGCATTTTTCATTTTCTAAACTTCATGAACTCTTGTGCTTTGGCATTAGGGCTGGCGTAGGCCTTCTTGATGACAGGTAGGCAGACAGGCAGGCAGGCAGGCAGGAGTTTTGCACCTACTTTAAAAGTTTACCATTATACTAATCCCCCGGCGCCCACTTAGATACTTAGATACTTAGACGATCCGTTCTTCAGGAATTCGTGGTATTCCTGCGGATCACAGCAAGCCATTGTTTTCGGTCCTTGGCTATAGTGGACCAGGGGGTGATGACTTCTCCGTCTGCGTCACGAGTGGTGATCTCCTTTCGCAGCGAATCAGTCCATCGCATCGGCGGCCTTCCAACAGGCCTTTTCCATCCATATGGGCGCCATTCTGTCATCAACGTGGTCCATCTTCCGTCTTTCCTTCTCGCAACGTGTCCAGCCCATCCTAGCTTTCTCTTTTTCACGAAATTGAGCGGATCCCTGACTAGAGACATCGTACGAATGTCTTCTCGATGGAGATCTCGTTCTCGTTGTTGAGTGAGTGTGATTCCCACAAGCCGTCTTTCTAGGGAGGCATGTGTGATTCGTACTCGTTCGGATAGAGCTTTGGTGAATGTCCAGGCTTCTGAACCGTAGGTGAGCGCTGGAAGGACAATTGAGTCGAACAGATTCGCACGAATCTTCTTGTCGGTGATGGAGTCGGTGGTGTTCTTGATTCCATTGAATGCAGCCCAGGCTGCTCGACGTCTTCGGTGGATTTCCGGCATCAAGTTGTTTTGGGCGTTGATTTGACGACCGAGGTAGATGTACTCGTCGACGTCGTCGAGCTGGGTGGTGGGGGAAGGGCTACCGAAGTAGACTTTACTGGGGTCAGCGAATCGGTTTCGCAAGACTTTCGTCTTCCCAGTATTGATCTCGAGACCTACTTCAGAGCATTTTTGTACGAGTTCTTGGAGCATTTTGCTGGCAGTATTCGGATGATTGGCGATGAGCACAATATCGTCAGCAAATCTGAGGTTCGTTAGATTTCTGCCATTCACTCTCATTCCAGGGATCGTATCGTAATCCTCAGCTTCTCCTTTCAATTCAATCCAGGAAAGCTTTCGGAAAACGTGTTCGAGGCAAGCGGAGAAGAGATTCGGAGAGATGGGATCTCCTTGTCGAACTCCTTTGGTCACAGGTACTGCGACTGGCCTGTGGAATGGGGTAAAATTTGTGGTACAATTTTTATAACACTCTTTCAGTAGATCAATATAGGCTCCATCTGCACCTTGCTCGTCGAGACTTTTCCAGATTGCCTGGTGTTCAACACTGTCAAATGCCTTCTTGAAATCTATGAAGACAAGTGTCAGTGGGATCTGGTATTCCCTGCCGACTTCAAGAAGTCTTTGGAGCGAGTGGATGTGATCGATCGTAGAGAAAGACCGTCGGAATCCGGCCTGCTCGACAGGTTGAGCCTCATCAAGGGATCTTCGCATTCTATTCAGCAAACACTTGGTGAATACTTTGTAGAGTACGGGTAGTAGGCAGATGGGCCTATAGTTTTCCAAATTCTCACGGTCACCTTTCTTGAAGATGAGAGTGGTTTTGGAGGTTTTCCAGGGTTTCGGTACATTTCTGCTGTGGAGGTACCTGTTGAATCGATCCGTTATCAGGTCAATGACGTTATCGTGGCAAGATTTCAAGAAATCTGCACTGATTTTGTCTTGGCCTGCAGCTTTACCATTCGGGAAGGAACGGAGAACATGACGAATTTCTTCCGGGAGAAACGGCGGTGGAGTTGCCGTGGCGGGTATTGAAGATGTTTGAGAGTTGCTCACAGCGCTTTTGAAGAGCTCCGTGTAGAACTTCTCAATCTCCTGCTCCATTTTCACCCTGGAAGTGATTCTTTCACCAGTAGAGGTTGATTTGAGGCATGGGATAACTGACTTATATTCGTTGATGTCCCTAGCAACTCTTTTCAAACTCTTTTTCTGGTTCGCAGCAGATAGAAGGCGAGTACTGGCAAAAGCTTCATGGTCTTTCTGAACTGCTTCACGACATTTATCTGAAATAGATTTGAATTGGGGATCATTTCTATCCATAAAACGTCTTTTGTTCAGCAGTTTTCGGGTTTCCTCCGAAAGTCTGTTGGATGAGTGGTTGGCCGGTCGAACGATAGCTTGGTCTTGAAGTTCTTTTAGTGACTGAATCAGATTATCATAGTCGGTATCTAAATCAGGATCACTCTGAACCGTGACTGTCGCTGAGATTGCATAAGCAATCGCCGGGTCCAACACTCTTTTCGGAGGTTTTCTCCGTCTGACCTGCTCCAACTTTGCTAGACAATTGTTGAAGTGGAGGTTACAGCGGAGTAACCTATGGTCGCTACCATTTGTGAAAGAGGGGAGTACAGTGGTATCTGTGACAAACTTTCCATTGGCCAGAATGTGGTCAATTTCGTGTCTGTGATTCCCGTCGGGACTGACGAAAGTCCACCGTTTGTGCATAGGCTTTTTGAACATAGAGTTCGTGTGCCACAGACGGTTGGTTTCACAAAATGTTGCGAGAAGCTCTCCAGTATCATTTCTTGGTTCCATGGCATGGGGGCCAATGTACCTTTCGTTGTTTTGTCTGCATCCCATTCGAGCGTTGAAGTCGCCGATAACAAGTTTATACTTGCTTCGGCACTCTCTCTGAAAAATGGCTGAAACTTAAAATTTGCATCGAATTTGTTGTCCACCCTCACAATCCGAAGCGAATTAAAATTCTGTAAACCCTTCATTGAACTCAAAATAGCAAAAATGCTGAAAACTATGTTATAGTATGGGCTTGAATTACTCTTTCTTTCAATGAATATTCATGATTCTGCCGGACGTCATCTCCAATTTTTCCTTTTTTTATTCTTCATCTGTTTATTCGATTTCTCGACTTTCGTTCTCTATGTATATATATTTTTATTTATTTACATATAGAATGAATCACTTCAATTTAATTTTCCACTCCATTGTTATTTTCTGCTTCAGCTCTTTTAGCTCCAGTCTCTCAAAAATCCATTTTCAGCCTTCCAAAATGCGTGCTAGACGTCTCCGTCGTGATGCTCCAGAAGTCCCAATTCTTCCAACATATGAACTTGTTCTTAGTCCCGAGGAAGAAGCACGTGCCACGACAAAAACTTTGGAGAATATTGAAAAAGGTTCAAAGCTGATGCTCAAATGCACAATGGCTCAGGAACACTTTGAGAATTTGGTCTTTCGATCCAATAACGTTGAAATTGGAGAGAGCAGTGGACAGAGGTGAGGGAAAAGCACTTTCTTATCATTTTAAGACCGTTTTTTTTGCAGCAAAACTTTAACGATTAATTCATTTTCCCTCAGTCATACGGGTATGTATGAATGTGGGGCGACAAGGAAGAAGGATGGAAAGTATCATTCAAGACAAATGAGAGTGAAGTCTAAGAGAGAAGTGAGTTGGAATTTATGGGTCACTTTGAGCAGAAGCTTAAATTCGAGCACCTTATCCGTTTTGGGAAGAACACTTGTTTCCAAAAAAGGTTCAAAAAGAGTTAAAAAAAACAACCAGAAAATTTATATGAAAAGAGCTAAAATGAACAATTTTGGATTTTTCTGTTAGCGGCAGTTTAAAGAAAAATCGTTATTTCGAACACATGTTTTAAATCCGAATCCAAAAAAACAATCGAAATTAAAAAAAAAATTTCGTGGCTAAAAATTAAAAAAGAAAAATTGTAAAAACTTTTGGGAAAAACTGCTAAATAAAAAAGTTTTGGGTCTTTCAGTTAATGGCTCAATAAAATTTTTCGACTTTTCGAAAGTTTTATTTTTGGAAAAAACGGAAAAATATAAGAAACTCATAACATTGTTTCACATATCCTTTCATACCTTTTTAAGCACAAATTTTGGAGTTTTTTTCAAATGTTCTTATCGAAAAACGTCAGGTTTTCCACTAAACGAAAATTTTTCAAAATTTGAAAAAAAAAACCTCTTAGTTCTTCTTGTGACTTTTAAAACCCTACATATCTTTTTAATATTCTTAAAATTTATTTCAATACAGTTTATTATACCTGGTATTCAGCTGGAAATATGGTGCAAATATTTCAGATGAGAATTTAAATGATTAAATGCTATAAATTACAGTGATTCAGAGTAATGTTTATGTTGGCTTTCAATTAAAAAAAAGTGAAATGTCTTTTTTTTAGTTTTAAGTCAAGCGACTGACATCTTTTGGGCCCTTATAGTAGCACCTACCAAATTGAACCCCACCACTTTACTTTGACAACTCATATCTCCGCGGATTTTACAGCAAGAAGGAATAAAAAATATTTTATAAGGTCACAGTTTTTTGTTAAAACAAGAGTTAACCGAGATATGAGATGACAAAGCTCATCAACTTTTGAATGATACAATGTCTCGACGAAACCCTAAATATGTAGTTTATAAATCTGCTTTTCCTGTTTTTTTTTAAATTTTTTAACATCAAAACAAACATCTTCCAGATAAACAGCGATCTACCCCCTTGCTCATCGGAATTTGACGGGATCTGTGGAACCAATGGTATATGCCTCATGGATGGCTCCAGACAGATTTGCCAGTAAGTCACTCCATTAATTTATACATATCCGAAATTCAAAATTTTTCAGCTGTGACATTGGATATATGGGCGAGACATGCGACAAAGTGCTCATGGGTGCATATGATGGTATGCGTCAGTTTAATAGTGAGCCTTTCCACACCAATTCCTCTTTTGTTCCTAACTCCCGGTATTCTTACTAACCTATTGCTTAAAATTGGGGCGGCGAGCTGGTAGTGGACTTCTCCAGGGGTTTGGCTTTCGTATTCCTCGATGGGGCATCCCTTGTTTGAGGATCCCACTACTCTTGGCTCACTGCCAGGATTTCAGTTTACACCTCAATTTGAGACGTTTCAGTCAAACTCCTGAAAGTTGTCGGTGGAACAACTACATCTCTGAACCTTGTCTGCATCATCATCGCCATCCTTTTTGCCCTTTTATACTTCAAAGAACGAAAATCAGTGAGACGGTTGCGTCGAGAATTCGGGAAAGCAGCAGAGGAATGTGAGATGGAACATGCGATTTACAAAGGTGAGTGAGTGGAGATGAAATTGGCAAATAATTAGTGACGTATGAAGTGTTCAGAGACAACAACCACTACAACATCTAATTCACATGAGACAACAAATGAGGGGAATACGCCAGGTTTCGCCAGGAATAGCATTAGGAAAATGAGATTAGCACTTAATAGAGTGAGTCTGAAAATGTGAAATTCGAATTTATAAAAATTATTGATCCGATTTGGAATATGAATTGTTCTCAATTGTATTTTGCTCTGAATTTCCAAAAATTTGGAAAATTGAAACATTTGAATCAGATTTTCAGAAATCAGATTTTCAGAAAAAGGATCTGGCGCTAAATACAACATTTAATTTTAAAAGTATATTTTTGTCTTAAAACGGAAGGTCGTTAAAAATTTTTGAACTAGTGAGTTTTGAATGTTGCACCAATCTAAAAAAAATCGGGTCAAAATTTTTTTGAAAAAAATCTGGCGGGAATTTTTGTTTCCAACATTTTTTCCCAAAATCTTTGAAGAAAAATTAAAATTTAAAGTAAAAATTTCAATTATAAATAAACGTTTCAAAGAAAAAAAATGTCAGAATAGAAAAGTTGTAGTTCAAATTTACCAAAAATCTTTAGAGCGTTTCAAGAGAGATTTAAGTTTAACATTTCTGAAAAGTTTTGTGCGAAATTCAAATTCTATTATTACAGAGCCTTGGGCGTGAAATTTAAATTTTAGTCTTTCAAAAAAAAATTCTTCGACGCGAAATTCAGAAAACTAGCAGTTAAATTGAACAAAATGCACTTACATACATTCAAATAATCTGGCAAACAATTCAAGTTTGCTATTTTTCTTAATTTTGCGCTAAATTCAAATTTTCACTTACTGTATGCAAACAAAACCTTGCTCTGTTCACCTGATCTCATATAAACTCTAGAAATATTTCAGGCTCGTCTAAACGGAACATCAGATTCAAAACTGCTCGAAAAATGAGCATTGTTCCCGCTGTGTAGTTGTAAAAAGTGATGACGATCTCTATCAATAATAACTCTCAATCAAAGTGCAAACAATACGAAAGAGGCATAAAAACGGATAAATTATTATTATTTCCTCTTTTAAATGAGAGAGCGCGTGCACAAATACATGATTCCCCATATCTCAATCAAAATCCCCATTTCACCCGGTGTAATAATAAAGTTTTTGATATCTTGAGCCTCTGTTTGATTGTTAGGGCAATTTGACAAAGTACTGGCAGCAAGGTTTACCAATTTAACAAAGCTTTCAAAACTCGAATTTCATACTAAATACACTGTCCCACTAGTTCACAACTCATTCTCTACTCGTCATCAAACGCTCCACCACTATCCGAGGAAGAGGATCCAGCTGCGTGACTTTTCGACTCAACTGGCTTCAAATCATCGAAATCTGTGACGTCACTGGTGATCTTCATCTCAGTCGATGCACTCTGAATGAACACATTAGGGTCAAAGAAAAAGTTGAACAGTCATACCGAAATAGTGATGGACCCCTCCGTCGATTCACTTGTTTTGTTGTTCGACTTCTTTCTTCTTCTGACATCGGAGGACAAGATGCTCGGAGTGACTAGTTTCTTCAGAATCATAAAGTGCATATTACTGGCTTCCTGGAAATTTAGACATTGGGATTTCATGGAGCGACAACAGGCAACTATCGAGTAAACGCCGCCCATGGAACATACCTACCCTTCCGATCTCTATAACATCCTGGGCCATCTCCACTTCCGAATCATCATATGTAATCGACTCGATGAACTTTTGATACTGCTTCGCCATAGCCACCGAAATCGGTCTCTCCACCAGAAATGACACTTTTGCTCCAGTTGACAGTCTCGAGAGATGCTCGCGAATGAAATTATCCGGATTATCAGTCATCGGAATCGGTGCACCGCTCATATCCATAATGCTATCACCGCATCCAAAAAATGAAGAAGCGATAGTGTTCGGGTCGACTTTGGTGACAAATGCGCGTCTTTTGATGATTCCAAGCTTCAGGCCGACTGACGTGGTTGTCATGTGTGGTGGCTGAAATATTTTAATTTTTTCAAGACAAAAACCATTAAAAGTTACTCTTTCAACATCCAATACGAAGCAAGCATGCCCCTTTCTCAGATTACATCCAGATTTGGCAAGTCGCTCACAGGTCACCGGGGTGACACCTTTTCGTCTCGAGACCTCGACGTTACACGCGGTGCCTCTCAAAAGCTCCGATTGGCATCTTGAAGCACTACCTGAGACATTGTTGACTCTGATGATCTTGTCGCCTGGAACGAGTGAAAATGAAGGCATGCTTCAGGTAGGTAAGCATGTTTTGGGTAGGTAGGCATGCTTCAGGCAGGTAGGTATACTTCAGGCAGGTAGGTAGTCTTCAGGCAGGTAGGCATGCTGCAGGTACGCAGGCAGGTAGGCAGGCTTCAGGCAACTCACCCATGATCAATCCATTAAAAAATGAGTTCGAGCAAATATATGAAACAGTCATATCGTCTTCGATTTTAACCGCGTCGGTTTTTCCAATATCATGATTGGACAATTTGAACGAAAATACAACTCGGACCTGTCCAACTGTTGCTGGAGCAGGCGTCAACCAGAGTTCTCTCTTTTTTGACATTATTCTGGAAGTCTACGAAATTGATTGGTTCTGCCAAACGAAGAAATGTAAAAACTCACAATTTCGAAATTCAATGAAAATCCTGATGATTTGTTCAACGGAAAAGGCAAGGAATGATTGGAATATTAGGGAGAACGTGAGCTTTAAAAATTTAAGTTTACCTTTGAAAAAAAAAAACTAAAAAGTCACGAGAAATTAGCACGTTATGTGGGGATTGTTTATCATGTTTCTAGGGTTTCAAGGTTGCACGTGCCTACGTGTCTTTGTAGGCAGGCACAAAGCAGCGGTGTAGGCGACCTTGAAGGCGGGCTTTACTATTTTGGCTAGGACCCCAATTTAAATTGATTTGGGGTACCAGCTACCTTCGGCTAAAAATTTGCCGGATTCCGAGAACCAATCATACAGAAAAACAATTTTATGACCAATTCCAGTTGCCGAAAACAAATTATTTTCATTAAAATAATAATAAAAAACTTCCAAAATGTATAATTAAAATATCAAAAACTTGTAAAAAGAAATTTTTTTTCAGCCCATTTCCTCTGTCCTATCCAAAGTTCGATAATAATAAATCGGGCACACCCATCCTCCACACTCATACAAATGCCATTTCCACAAAGCGTCGTCATTTTCTAATGAACCAATTGAATTGGAACTCAAACGAGCCGATAACTCGCTAATTTCTTCAAGACCCCACAAGTGTTCACGCGCAGTCAATTGTGTTCAATTGTCTCCCCCTTTCTTTTTGTATTCTTTGTTTTCTAGGTTTTGGAATTTTGAAAAGCTTAGTTTGAAAAATTGAAACATATTTTGCCAGCTTTTTTCGTTTCCTCTTAGACTGCCTAAAATGGAAAATTGATTACACCTGATGGTGACGCCATTAGAGAATATTCAATCCAACAATGTAAAATCCGAAAACAAAGCGAAAATTTACAAATAAACTAGGCCAAGAATTTTTTTGGTCGTCATTTTGAAAACCGAACTTTTTCAAGATTTTAAGGACAATAAAAGCACGTCATTTTTTCATCATCACAATCCGCAACAAATTGTAAACGTAGGCCTAAGACTAAGCCTAAACCAAAGCCTAAGCCGAAGCCTAAACGTCTCTCATCTGGTCAAAAAAAAACGTCTCCAACATGTCATGAAAACTTGTTCATCCATCCAACTCGAACATAACCATTTCGAGATTCAAATCTTTTCCCGGCACATCTCTTCAAACTTTCGTCGCGCCCATAAGTGGACTCTATTGAAGCATCACGACGTCGTCTAGATTGAATTACACGATGGTGGGGCCCCGTCTTCTTCCGGCGCTCCTTCAACAACAGAGCTCTTCCTATATTTTCCAAGAACTTTAATCATTCTTGTGCTTTCTTCTTCTTCTTTATCCGTACCTTTTCCAGTTTCCTTAGTTTTCGAAATGAAATTCTCTTGTCCTAGTAGACACACGCACACTTAAAATTGCAGATTCAAGTGCATAATAAAGAGAAACAAGTGGAGAGTCTCCTTCCCTGAATGCACAATGCGTTTTCTGAATGAACGTCGTGCTCCTCGACACACTGGTAATTACTTCAAGGTAGGCGGCGGTGAGCCATTCAATGCTCATTACAAACCGGGAGCAGGAGGCAGGAAGCTTGAGCCAAGTGTGTGTGTGTGTGTCCAGTTGCATTTTCGCATCGCTACACACACCTTCTATTTCTTGAAGGAATTTGTTTTGCCATTTTAGAATTCCTAGAAAATTTCGTTTTTCTTTATGATAGCTTTAAAAAATTTATCACTGATTTTTAATTTTTTCGTGCTGATTTTAGGTAATTTATATTCTTACATAGGATCATTTTTAATACTGTTTTAACAGTTTTTTCGACAATTTTGAACCAATTCGAATCATTTTGAAAAGTTGTTTCAAAACATGAATGTACCCAATTTTAATCAGCCACAAACTCAAAATTCACAAAAATAGAATAGACATATTGAAATCTTACCAAACAGTTCGGAAACCCAGTTGAAACTTTAATTCTAGCTGCACTCAACAAAAATAAAACCAAAACTTTTATAGTACTAGTTTGTTTTTCTATCGTGCCCCTGCAGCCACTAATCGTAAGTCATGGATCCTGAAATTTGATCCTTTTCTCATTTTCTCTTGTTTCATCTGAAGTTCTACCAAATTTGACCTTCTCCAGAACCATGATCGTACAGAAACTCCATCTCGATTAGCAAGATGAACAACAACAAAAAACTCAATTTCCGGATAAGAACACCGGAAATTGGAAAGAGCCTTCCCTAATCATTGCCTTTTTTTGACTTGTTAGTATATACACAACAAACAACAAAAACAAATGGACGAGCTTTTTGAGTCAATAGGAGACAACAAAACAACGTGTATATCTGTCCAGTGTGCTCCTTCATCATGAATATGGATTCAGTTTGATCTGTCTGCGTCTTGATGTCACTTTTCGAGATGCATACCATATTTCATATTTCAACTTGTAGAGCATTCAGTTGAAGTTTTAAAAACAAATTTTTGTTCAAGAAATTAAAAAGAAAGGTCCGCAAAGAGCCCACAAAAATATATTTAAAATTGTGAATTTTTTAACTTGAATTTTTGCAAAAATTTTCTGAATTTTGACTAGTTTTTAAAATAATTTTTAAGCTATTTTTTATTTTGAAATTTAGGTTTTTTAAAAGATTTTGCTAAATATCAATCAGGGCTGGGATTTTTTGTTTTTTTTTGGGTTTTAGACCAAAAAAAAACAAACAAAAACCATACAAATTTAACTTTTTCACTGTTTTTTTTTTAATAAATTCAAGCATCAATTTTTTTGGTGTTTTTTTTTTGGGTTTTCGCAAATTTCAATTATTTGTTTTTTGGTCCAAAATTATTTTTTGGCCCCAGCCCTGATCTCCGTCTCTCGTTTCTTTTTAACAAATTTTCATTTCAACATTGACCTTTAATTTTGAGGTATTTTAGGTAGGTAATGCAAGTTTCGTGGCCGAGAAAATCCTCGGCCACACGATCCCGTTTTTTTTTCGAAAAATCTGATTGAAAGAATTGAGAAAATTTTCAGAGTAATGTTGCGGAAAAAATAAAACTATTTTGATTTTTTTTTAGTCAAAGACACCTTTGCCCACTTTGCAAATTTTGCTCTTTTTGTTCGAAAATTTAGGTGGCAGATCGGCGAAATCTATATTTCGGCCTAAGTCGGCCTATTTCTACCTAAAACCTACAGTAGTCTCTAGCCAAAAATGCCCGAGGCAGAGAACATGTTCAAGATATGTCTATGAATATAGAGGTGTTGTTCCAAACTGCTACACTGCCTGCGTCTCTCCCACTCTCTCTCTCTCTCTCTCTAACATCTTTTGCTCACCTCCTCCTGCTCATTTTCAATCTTCCGTGTTTATGGGCTCGCGACATTTTAGCACATGCTGCTCAAGAAAGATTTATGTACGCGCAGTGCCCCCCTCCCCGAGTCTTCACAATTCAATAGAGTTGCTTCTTCTTTTGCTTCGTCTTCTTCTACTTTTCTCGCACATCTTCTTCGCTCCCTGCTTTTCTCACCGCGTCTCCCGCGGAAGTGATCTAGAAGTTCGCGGCTGAAAGCACCCCCGGGGGAGATCCGATTACCGAATGCCTTTTTATTCGTCCATCTATATTTATTTGTGCTCTCGGCTTGGGTAGAAGTTGTTTTGTTTGCTTGTTTCTTTTTTTGTATTTTTCGTTGGAGTAGTTTTTGGAAACATAATTTTTTGGGGCATAATGAAAAGTAATAATTTCAAATCTAATTGATTACTATCCAAAAAACCTTCCGATTATTTTGAAGATAGTTCACAGCCTGTCAATGATTCCTAAATCTACTAGCTAGTAAATCAGTTATGGGTAAAGCAATTTGGGAAAAGTTGAGTATCGTAAGTTAGGAAACCAAATACTATAATAAAGCTTTAAAAAAAGTGAATGTTTTTATTTAATTTACAGTCAAAAAGTGGTGAGAACTCGGTCAAATTGTAACTTTTTGATTTAGTACTAGTAACTGATTAATTTATTTTGGCGTTTACCTATTTAACAATTCAAGGTTGTTCTTTTTTCAAAAAAAAATTACAATTTTTAGGTCCGAGCCCAAAGCAAACGAAATTTTCAGTCAAATTCTATCTTAGCAGATTTTTTTCGAAAAAAAATTTCCGAGAAATGCGGATTTTGTCTTTTGAATTTGGAGTTACCATGCATTTTATTAAATTTTTCAGCCAAATTATATAATTTTTCGAGATAAATGCCTGCTGAAAAAGTGCATAGAAATCCAGAAAACATTAGAAAGAGTGGGCGTAAGCTTTTTTAAATAGAAGAAGCTGTGATTTTAGAAGATTAATATAGAATTTGGATTTCAGTACTACTACTTCTTATCATTTCTGAATATTTTTTCTTTTAGTTTTATTAAAAATTTATTGATTAGAATTTGTTTTCTATTACTTTTTGGTTAAAATATTAAGATTTCTTGACGCCTGCGCCTGCCTTGTGCCTACCTGCGTGCCTGAAATTTTTCAATAATTCTTGGAAAATCGATATTTTTTAAAATGTGTTTGTGAAAAAGTAAATTGGAAAAACAATTAAAAATTAAAAATTTCTAGGAAAAAATTTTGGTTTTATTTTTTAATCTATTTGTGCTTTTTTGAATCGCTATAAAAATTTGAACTTATTTTTGAATTTCTCAAAATTTCCTTTGTAGACTTTCTGTGATAAAATATCGATAGATTGAAAATTCTCCATAATTTGATGTAACAAAATAGGCAATAGGCAGGCACGCAGGCATGTAAAATTATAGAAAAACACCTAGAAAAGTAACTTTTATCTGAAGATCTTAACAATATCTATATTTAATTATCTTCAAACTTACCCAGCTCACCTTAAAATCTTCTAATTCTCAATGTTTTTCAGCCGAATGCATACCTAGTATCACCATCGGAGCGTCGAATCCCGTGTATGGGAAGTCGCCAATCAACGGTCGAAATGAGTCGGTGAGTCGTTTCTTTTCATCAAGAAAAGGGGGTATATCTTGGCGCGGCGGGAAGTGATGAAAGAGCCATCAATTCCCGTGAGAATTCAAAAACTTAGTGGCTCCAGTGAAGAAGAAGAAGCATGGCTTTCATTTTTGCTGGATTTCCATTTTTCATCAACATTTTTTATCAACTCACCCTCGTTCGATTATCAAATTAGGAGGGCTCCAGTTTTCAGACTGCGTGGCCTAGAAAAGTTTTACGTGGCTTAGAAATTCAATTTTTGTGCTTAAGGTTTCTGGGAAATTTCCGAATAACTTTATTCTAAAAAAGGATTTGGCAACCTCGGCCATCTCGCCGTCCTCCTCTCAATCGGCTTTACGTGGCTTAGGAAGTATTTTATGGCCTAGAAAATGTCTTGCGTGACCTAAAAATTCTTTTCTAGAGTGAAAGAGTTTCCACATTGGTTCGGCCACGTGGTGAGTAGCCTGAAATTTCTAAGTGTTTTACCACTTCAAACCTGTCAAAGAAAACAAAGAACCGCCCGTGATCCGCAAAACTTTGAAGATGTTTCGAGACTAGGCCTAGGACTAGGACAAGGCCGCCACGTGGTAACAATTTTCTGATGGCCTAGAATCCCCTTCCAGCCATTCCTGCGTTTCTAAGTCTAAATAATTTTCTGACACTTTCCTCGGTGGCCTATGTAGTTTCCTCCCAAAACTCAAAATCCACGTGGGACATTAATTTCTGAACCGGATCCCACTGAAAGCTTCTGCACCACACACACCCGACGACAGAAAGAGTCTGTGCATAATTCACGAAAAACTGAGAGCCGTCCGTCCACAGAAGCAGCGTCGTGCTGGCTGGGTGTGTATGTGCTCTGAGAGCCCACCACCACATCTATACCAACCCATTTTTCTCGTTGTGTTGCCCCATACTCTATATTTACATACCTTTTCTCCACATATTTTTTCAGTACGTAGGACTTTTCACCTGTGTTGACTGCTAGTGGAAAACTCATTTTCGGTGGTGTGCTGTGGTTTCGGCATTAATTTTTAGGCTCTTATTGTTTTTTCTCAGTTTTTTTTCAATTCTGGATTTTTAAAGATATTTATCTCATATTCGTAGCGCTTAAATTTTTGGGAAAAAACATTTATTCGCTATAATTTTCATTCAAAATTATCTGATCAAAAGTCTATGATTATTGATAGCAATACGCTCTGTTACTTTCTGGTACAGTATCCCCAAAAATTTGCGCGTCAAATATGATGCATACTACCCGTGAACAACACAGTATACGATAATCGTTTTTATTTCAAATCGCTTCTAGACACTTTTTTCCAAAAACTAAGGGCCCCTCATGAATATTGGTTTTTCGAAATTCGCTGCGAGACCCATTAAACATCTCACACTCAAATGTTGGGGAAAGCCAAAATATAGCTTTTACCACATGGCCTAAAAAAAGAAAAACCTCGGCCACGAGTTTATCCTCTGTTCTTCACCACAAAACCTATTTCATTGGAGTTTAGGAGATTTCTACAGATATTTTTTTCCAATTTGAAAAAGGGTGGTCACACTTCTCCATCTTCCTGACCATATAACAAAGACAAATATAAATCATTTTTTGCTGCGTGGCCTAGAAAGTAAGAAACTTCGGCCACCCTCCATATAATAAAAACGGTTCATTTTCTTGAAAATAGGCCTCAGAGAAAAGCTAGGCTATCATACTTTCCCGCGGCCACGTGCCAAAGTTCGATTGTTCTCAAATAACAAACGTTCGGAAACTTGCCAAAAATAGCCAAAAAAAGTCAATTTTTTAGACGGTGGCCGAACTTTCATTTTCTAAAAGACATGAAATACATATAAGAAGCAAAAGAAAACGGAGAAGAAGTCCATTTGAATGGTTGACTAATTGCTAGAACATTCACACTTTCTCTGCGTCTCTCACTCTCTCACTCTCTCGAGCTTCTACTGCCGAGTGTGCTAATTTATGTGGCACACGCCTTGAAAAGAGAGGGACTTTTTCGATGACAATCTTACAACAAATTGAAGAATTATGAATGGAAAAAAGCGGAGAAAAGCTGGGAAAAGGGACCCTCCGAGAAGCTAGAAGCATCTCCGAAAAAAGTGTGAGAATATGAAATTGGAGACGACGGAAATATTGGGCAGTGTGTTGGCTTTCACACCAATTGATTCATTTCCACGACCTCCTTTTCTTTCCAAAAAGCTCATTTTTACGACTCTTTTAATTTTCCAAATTTCCAATTTTCGCCATAGAAACAGACAGACTTTTGGGTGGCTGACTGGCAGATTTTCATTCGATTAGACTTTTTTGTTGCGCAGTTTTTTCTCCTGCTTTTTTTTTTGGAAACTTGTCAAACCAGATTAACCATGAACGGGGCTGAAATAGAGCAAAAAACACGTTTTAAAAAGTGCAGATGTCTAGAAAATCTTGAATTTTTGGGTAAATTGTTTTATTTTTTGCTTGAAAATTAGGATATCCTCAATAAAAATCGTAATGATCTAATATAACTGTTTACAATTTTTTATCTAATTTCTGAATGTTTTTTTTTTAACTAAAAAAATTACAAAGTTGTGGATGTAGTTCTTTTCGTTTTTTTAATTGAAAAAATTGCAAAAATTAAAAAATGTTAACTGAATTTATTAGCTAAAGTTCACGTGGTGTCAGAATGTCTCATTTCGGCTTGATCTACGTAGATCTACAAAAAACGCGGGAGAAGAGACGCAGAGTGCCGTGATGGGACAGCCTGGTACCTCGTGAAAGTTCAAGAAGATAAAAAAGCTGATCTACGAGAAGAATTTGTTTTTAAAAAAAGTTATTTGATTTTTTGAAATATACTTTAGTGTTTCGTTTTTACATAAAATTTCCAATATATTCTTAACATGCGTTTTAACAAGTACGGTATATGCTACCCCCAATTTTTCAACAATTTTACACGACAATGTGCCGCTCAGAAAAAAGGCGGTGCGTCAGTTAGACCACAGACAAAACTAAAATTCAAATTTGTCCACGGGTAGTACACCGACGCGTCGCAGGTTTGCAAAACTAGCTGTTTCTGTTTTGGTAGTACACTCATATGTACTTATTTTCCAAAAATAATTAACTATAGGATTAAAAAAAAATATTTTGGAGTGATAAAAAAAACGAATCGTAAAATACTTATAAATTTTTTTCAATTGAAATATAAAATTTCTAACTTCTTTAACCTTTGCTTTTTGTGATTCAATTTCTTGTAAACTAACCTCAATTCCTCAGTTCTTCGAAACCTTTGAACCATTTTCTTCCGTTCTTCTACATATAATATCAAGTTACCCTTTCTACCAACAACTTCCGTTGTTTTAGATTACCCCCATCCCCCTGTTACATGCCGTATTGACACATATCATCATTCCACATTCATTCAATGGAAGTCTTATCGACTCTCATTTTCCCATGGAGGCGGTAAGTAATTATGCTCGGCTTTTTTTTGGGGGGAAAATGATATCTGTCATATCTCTCTCCCTGTGTTTATTATAATATCCCCCTTATATATCTACTACAACTACGTTTCGGCTCGTCAATTTTCTCTCGCTCGTTTTGCACACACGCGAAAAGAGCACAAGCGCGCACACATCAAAAAGAAATAATCGGACAGCAGCGAAAACGGCGACAAAAAGACTTTTCTTAAAGCCTCCTCAAACCCTCCGTCACTTTTTTTTTCTCGGCCAATTCAAAATCTGAAGGAGGAAAAGGCAATTTTTTTGTCTCATTTGATTTTCTGAACGCTTTCTTATTTGTTGCCAATGGAGCCGAGCACTTCATCTTCTTCTTCGTCTCCAGCCCGGTTGGTTTTAGTATAGACAATTTAGACGTTTGGACATCAAACTTTGTATCCCCTTTTATGAACGCGCTTGAGTTAAGGTCCTTGAAATATAAAACGTTTGTTCAAAACTGTTCAGTCAGCGCTCTCCCCTCGCACACACTCTCTCACCGTTGAAAGTCAGTTTTTTTGGAAATTTCCTAGTTATTTTTGATTTTAATGGATTCTGCTAAAAAGGAAAGCGTATACGGCCTGGAGAAAATTTACAAAAGTTCGAGGCTTTTCCAAAAAAATTACCTCATCTCTATTAGTCATGCTCTTCAGGTTTAGAGGCTCACAATAGGGGTGGGTGGCAATTGCCGTTCGGCAATTTTTTTTCTATAAATTTGGCAAATCGGCAAATTGCCGGTTTTACGATTTACCGATTTGCCGGAAATGTTCATTTCTGGAAATTTGCCAACTTGCCGTTTGCCGAACATCAATTTGCCGGAAGTTTTTAGAGGGATTTTTTATAAGATGGGAACACTTAGAACTGTACCTTTTTGAAACTTTTTTCCCTCTTTTTCTTGATGTTTTCATAGAATTTACTTACTTTTCAAAATAGATGTAGGAACATTCATAGGATGCGTACATTTTTGCCGATTAAAATTGAAATTATTAAACTTCCAAAAAAACTGTACAAAACCACAATTTGCCGAAAATGTTCGGCAAATTCGACAGTACAGTTTTCTAAAAATTTTTGACTTCACAAAAATTTGGTTGAAAGAAAATGTTCTTGAACTATTGCAAAAAAAACCTTCAAATCCGCAGAGTAATTCCTAAAAACGACGCGCCAAGATTTTGACAAATTGCTCGTCGTCAACTCCCCGCACATTTTTGGGTATCCCCTTCTCCTCCATTGTTCGCTTTTTTTGTTTTACTGGCTCAACATTCTTCAAAACTTCGAATCCTTCTAGAAAAAACAAGACAAAAGAGAGTGAGTGATAGAAAAAAGTTCAACTTTTCAAGTTGAGTACTTGAGTCCTTTTGAAGCAAGAAAAAAAAAAAAAGGAGGAATTGGAAATGAGAAATGAGACAACTGAGATTGTGTCACTCTGTTTTTTTTTGCAAGAAAAGAGCCAAAGAGTACTGTAGTTTTTGAGCAAACTTAGGTTTTCAGTGAATTTTTGAAACTTTTTTTTTTCAAAATAGAATTCCAAAAATATATTGTACTTTCGAATTTGCGTCATAACTCCACGAAAATCCATTCCAAAAATTGGCCGAAATGTACTTTTTTGAGACTCAGAAATGTAGGACGTAGCTACTCAAGCTCCGCCTATTTATTGTTCGCGGTATCATTTTATCTTCTTTTCTTTTTGTTCAATGGGAACATACACCTTGTATCGGATTTCCTTGTACTTAAAGGGTTTTTTGGATATTTTAGCCAAAAAGTGTAACGGGAAAAAATTGATTCAATGTAAAACAACTTGGAAAAAATTATCAATTTTCAAAATTTCTAGACTTTTTCATATTATTCTTAGGAATTTTTTTACAGTTTTTAACTTTGGAAAAGGATCTCAAAATATTAAATGTGTTAAGCAAGAAAAGTCGATAATCGGCTCCGCCAATTTCTTGGCTGTTTACATTTTTCGATTTTTGAGTAAGGTCATAAAAATGTTACTGTTTAGAAAGGTTGCACTTGCAAGTTATAAATTATTTTTAAGCTTGGCTACAAAAGAGGAAATTTGGGGAAAAAATTGAAAATTTCACCAAAATTTACTGTAAATTCTTAAAAACCCAATCATATTATTTTCAGAAACAAATCAATAATCCGATCATCATCAAGCGGATCATATCCGTACCCAAGAACACATACCACACTAATGGTAATCCCATCAAATCGGCCACCTCCACCACCACAGCCAGTCAAGATGTTTACGGTGAGCCACCAACACTCTCTTCAAAATAAGAAAGTCATAAAAGCAGTGCACAGTGCTTTTTACGACCACCTCGTTTTGTTCAGTTTTGTGTTTTCCTATTTTTTTCCGCCTCTATTCCTTTTTGACTTGAGTCAATTTTGAGCTTTTTCCTCCTTTTCCTCTCTGCTCGACTCAGTATCACTCGGGCTCCGGTCGCCAGAGCAACCGAGACTTTATTGACGAGCTAGACACCCCCTGTCACTCAACACAAAAAAGACACCTGTTGTTGCAAAATGGTGTTCGGGTTCCTCAAGGTGTCCGCGGTTTTTCCATCAATTACTTTACTTTTTGATTTTCAGGGTGTTCGTCGGCGTCCACCGTTGAATCGGGCGTGTCCGCCGATTCCGGAGAGCAAAAGTAACGAGTCGATTATGAGTCATGCTTCTAGGATATCTGAGGTGAGCATTTTTTTCTGGAAAAGTAAAACAGAAATCATGTTAAAATTCAATTTTTTTTTAATTCTGGAAAAATTCAAGTACGCCTTAATATGACCCCACCGCTAAGCCTACGCCTAAGCCAAAGCCTAAGACTAAGCGGCTCACACGTAATCTGTGGAACATTTTTGCTCTTGGCAAATTTTTGATACCAATTAAAAATACCGCAGTTATGATTTGTAACATTAAAGACCCTTCAAATTATCATTACTTGAAAACTACCTATACTCAAAAAATGTCATCATAAAATGCTCTTTTCTCTAATTTCCAGCACCAAAAAGCAGCAGCGGCTGCCGCAGCAACATCTGAAACAACAACAGGTGACCTTGTTATCGAGAACCGCAACGTAGTTGATGTGCTCCATCGACTTGATGCCAACTCAAATGTAAGTCATATATGTCCCTTGCCCATCAATTCGCCACCCAAAACCACTATGATTAATTCGTCGACTGCACGTTTTCTGGCTCACACGCTCCCCCGTTTCTTTCCTGGGGCTCCTCATCGTCTTCCATTTCTTTTTTTCTGTCGCCTCCTATTGACACACAAGAATGAGCGCGGAATAAATGTTACATAAAATTTGCATTTCATTTTCATTTTCTGTTTAATCAGATACTTTCTGAGTTACTCTTTCCGTTTTGAAAGAATTGCTAGAAAATTTTGGATATTGACAGACAGGCATAATTATAGGCCTACTTGCCTGCCTGTCTATTACATTGTAAAGTGTAGATTTACCTGAGTACGGCAGGCAAAAAACTGAACAGTGTGTTGTCATGCTTCACCGCGCTTAAAGTCAGGTGCCGGCTACCTTGAAGCTTTGCAGGCGTAACTTGCCTTGAAGGTAGGTCTAGGTCACTTTGAAGGCAGGCCTAGACTGTTTTTAAGGCAGACAGGCTTCGCCGGTTGCTTTGATGGACTTTAAGGCAGGCATACGTTTCCATGAAGATAAGCGTAGATTACCTAGGTCGCCTTAAAAGTAGGCAGGGGTAGGTAGTCTTGAAGGAAGGTGTATACGCTTACTTTGGAAGTGGGCAAAGGTCGCAGTGAAGGTAAGCGTAGGCCGCCTTGAAGGCAGGAGTAGGTTGCCTGCGAAGAGAGGCGTAGGTAGCCTTGAAGGCAGTCGTATGCTGCTTCTAAGGCAGGAGTAGGTAACTTCAAATTCACGCAAACGGCCATTCCTAGGTCAGAACTATGCTGCAAAACTGCATTTTTCTGCTTAAACTACTGAAATTTCGAGAAAAAAGCTGCACAACCATGTTTCTGAACTATTTAAAACTTCCCATATTTTCGAAAAGTAACTCTATATGTGATTTTCGATGCAGCAGAAGCAGCGACTTGTATGCCTTTTCAGGAATAGTTGAGAATAGAAGCAGAAACAAGATAAGTTTTGGCGTGTCGCAAATTCACCCAGGGGACCATTCAATTTCATGTTTGTCCCCCCTTCTCTGCTTCTTCATTCCTTGATTGTCCCCCACCACCACCGCCACCGCCGTCGGCTCTTGAATTTTACACCAGTGACACACGCCGACTACTTGCACTTTTCCACCCCAATTCATTCATTTATTTTTCTCTGTTCCAGATCGCTTTGCCACCGAGCAGCAACATCAGAAAGTCGAAGGAGAAGAAGGCGAAAATGTCGTCGACGCCGCGGAGCCCGTTGATGAGCATGGCGAACAGTGTGAAGAGCAAACTCACGAAAATCACGCATTTGGGCAGAAGCAGCAACGAGAGCAGTGGCTCTTCGTCGAATATCAAAACAAGTCAAAGCTTTTCGGGGTTGGTTTTTTAATTTTTTTTTGTCTCTTCTTGATTTAAAAATATTTCAAATTCGAACAACTTTAAATTTTTGAAAAAATCTAAATACTATCAAAACATAATAATCGACCTGCTAACTTTGCAAAAGACACCGAAAAAGTGGTGAAGCGTCGATAAAATTCGTGGCAAAGGATACAAAAACTGGCATATTTTTGCTAGGAGATTGACGAGCTTGTTCCAAATTATTATAATTTTGATGCCAAATATTCTTGACTTATTTATTTGTTTTCTTGAGCCAGTTGAAATTGCCGGAATACAACAAAACGGGAAATATGACAAATCGAATTTCGAATTTTGAACATTCAAATTTGGAAATTTTTGTTTTGAAACATGACATTTAAATGTTTTAGGGATGACCAAAATGTTTTAAAATTTAGTTTTCGAGAAAATAGATGTGCTATTAAAATTTGCTGAAATAACACATTTTCCTGGCCCCAAACTCCTGCTGCAATATATTTTTATCGGAAAATAGACTGCTCTGCATTTAAATAGGTGTTAGTTTCCCACAAAGGCCACCCCCACGTCATTTTCATCGAGAGCTGGAGCAAGGGCAGCTTCATGCATTTATTCCGTCGATTCTCGAGCTTTTATTTCTCTGACCAAACGGCGCTTTTTACTACATAATAATGAGGCCTAACTTTATGTTTTTTCGGAGAAAAAAATAGTTTGCTCACGGAAAAGAGCAATTACCCAAGTGAACGATGACACGAAAACCAAAAACATTCGGTTTTTTGACGACTGGAACCACTTTTCTTGTTTTGTTCCTTCCTCCGGCTCCAAAAAAGAGCACAAGTGTCTCTGGCTATAAGCTCCTCACCGTCAATGATATATTCGAGAGGAAGAAGCTGACTTATGCAAGTGTGTCATCCATAAGCCCTTGCTTCTTCTTCTTCTTTCTTTCATCCCTTTTTCTCGGAGATTTTTGTGTTGTTGTGCTTTGTCGCTTTTCTTCAAAAGTTTCTTGACGTTTTTGTCAAACATGTTCGCCGCTTTGTTTTGCGGCAAAACTTTCAGATAAATGTCTATGTTTTTTTGCAGAATCCGTCAACCAAAGCAAATTCCAAAACGGATTGATCAGAACGCGAATCGGGTTATTAAATCATCGTCTATGGAAGTACCCTCCACGTCGAAGGTGAGCTAAATTTCCAGTTTTTCTGAAGTTTTACGAAAACCCGGGAGCATATAGCTTGCTGATAATTAATTCAATGATAAAAACGCTTATGTTTTGGCAAAAGGCGTGGGTGTAGGCGTGAAGCAGGCGGAGTTCGCCTTGTAGGCAGGCCGGTAGGCCGTGTTAAGATGATCTCATGCTATTGCAACAATACGAAATACTCTACAAAGTGCCCGTATTGTGCAAATTTTTGAACCCCCCCCCCCCCTTTGATCAAAATATTCAAATCTGAAATTCGTCTAAAATTATTTGAAATTAACATTTGTTTCAAAATTTGGAATTATGTAGAAATCTGGAATTGTCGGAGAATCTTTAACATTCTGCGTCTACCCTAGCACCATCTATGTAGATCAATAAACCCGCCATCCTGAAAAAGTTCAAAAAGCAATACATTCAAAATTGCAGGTGTGCATTCCTCAAGACCCGACTCCACTGATAGACGACAAAATCGAGGAAATCTCAGAAGCCGGTTTGATTTCGAAAAGTGAAATGGCACCTCCAAAACCGAAAGAGCACGTTTGTGTGAAGCTGGAAGAAGATGTGCTCGTTGTGACCAAAGAATTTGATGAGCGGTATCCGGGGTAGGCTAGAATTTTATATTCTAAACATACAAAAAAACAAAATGTTATATTTCAGCCAAAAAAGGTCTGCAAGTCCAGATGTCCCAATGGTGGAGGAAAGCCAAACCATGTCGGAGGTGGATCAGCTTCCATCGGAGCAAGTTGCTGAGACTTTTTCTGAGGATAACGTGAATGAGCTGGACAATAATGCGAATCAAAAGACACCTGGACCAGTTCGCAGGATCATTCAGGAGACAACAACCACTACAATAACCACGACTACATTCGATAGTCCGATTCCGATTATTGAAAAGATGGAGGTAGAAAGACCAGAAGAAGCGGAAGATGTTATCGTGATAGAAGCTCCGGAACCTGTTCAGCCTCCTATTCCGAGCCCAAAAAAGGAAAGATTCACATCACCGGAAAGATATATCCTCCTCGTCAAAACCCCAGAAGCATTGCGGAAGCATCGAACTCTGACGATTGGAGAGAAGGATCCAACGGAAGTTGACACTGAAGAAAAGATCCAGTACACGCGGTTGGAAACTGTAAAGTTCAAGGAAGTGAAGGAGAAGGTCAAGTATGAGGAGCCGGTGCCGAAGGAGAAGTTCATACTGACAATGAAGACTCCAGAAGCTATCCGAAGACACCATACTTTTACGATACGAGACAAGTCACCTGAGGAGATGAACAAGATCACGAAGATAACAAAATCCCAGTCAGATGTTCATGTTAGTAAGAGAGCAGCGAAGAAGTTGGTCAAACAAGCGTCGGAGCCAGAGAGACGGGATTTATTCGAGGAGAAGGAGGATGTGGTGCCCGAGCCAAAGTTTGTAATAGTTATGAAAACTCCGGAATGTCTTCGGAGACATCACACCTTTACTATAGGAGATCGTCCGAAAAGCCCGGATTATCCTTATATTGAAGAAGGCGAGATCACGGAACCAATTGCAACGATCGGACCACCAGCTGATCGGAGGAAGAAGGAAGAAGCAAAGGAGAGAAAGAAGAGGGAATGGGAAGAATATGAGACGCCGCCGAAGGAGAAGTTCATATTAACAACGACGACTCCTTTGGCTATCCGGAAGTATCAGACATTTGTTGTGGAACCTAAAGATGAGAAGACAGCACTTCCACAATCAGCAAGTGCAGATGCAGTGATGTTGGCAAAGAAGGGAAAAGTGCAGAGAAGTGAGTCGACGGATTCAAAGAAACATAGCTATTTGCGTCGTCTTCAATTCGAATTGTTCCGAGGACGAAGCAGGGAACGCAAATCGGAAAAGCAGGAGAAACGACAGAAATCGTTGGATGAACGGAAGCCCGAGTCGGCACAGAAGTACATCCTCTCGACGACAACGCCGATAATGATGCGGAAGTATCAGACGTTTGCGATCGTCGACGGCGGAAAATCGAGGGACATAGGAGCAGACACAAATTTGCAGTCAATTGCGTCGGCTTATCAGCAGAAGGATATGTCGTTTGATGAAGAGAAGACAACGTCGCCTGTTAGGACATCGGACTTTTATTCGATTACCGCGACTACTCCGTTGGCGAAGCGGAGGGTTGTTGTAGAAGGTATGCACATCTTGCTCTACTTTGACGGCTCATATCGCGGTGGTCTTCATTTTTATCAAAAAACTTTCAACAGCCAAAATACAGAGAAATAGTTTGCGCGTTTTTCGTCAGTTAAGACTTTTTTGATACAACAAGACCCCACCGAATTATGGGTTGTTAAAGTTGAGCCAGAAAAATAGCGAAAATACGGTTTTTTGCCGAGCCAGATTTGGAGTTTTATCATTTACAATACCACATTTTTTTTAATTTTAAATTAATTTTAAAACATGAAATTTTTCTGAAAACTCGTTGAGAATTAAGAAAAATGAAAAATATTTATTTCTAAGTACGATAGAGTTTTTATCGCCTCGAGACCTATCTGAAAAAAACCCGTGCACCTGTAAGTGCGGATTTAGAAAAAACTGGAATTACGATTTATTAATTAATTACAGTTCTCGGTCTCGAAGCAACTGGAAAAAATAAGAAAAAAATGTGCTCCTTGAAGAAGTACTGTAGTACTTCACTGCTCAATTTCCTTTTTTGTACTTTTTTTTAAATAAAAAACTGTAAAACAAAAATTATACTCCAAAATTGGAAATATCTGTTTAAAAAAGAAGTGAAAAACGAAGAAAATACCTTCTATGCGCCCTTTATTTATAACGATTTCTGTCGTGTCGAGACCAAGTTTTAAATAATTGCCGGATTCCATCAGTGAATACTATTCAACAAATGCTGAATTTTCACAAATATCTATCAATTTAGCTTTTTTGAAGTTCATATTTAGAAGATCAGAAACAGAAATTATTTTTAGAAAATTACAAAAATCAATATATTTCAGAAAACGTTACATCATCAATCCAACAACTTTCTCTCGACGAACCAATTACAAGTCCGTCCCGAAAACCAGTTTCCCCGGAGCCACGTCACCTCTTCGTAATGGGCGGCCGACGTTCAACAACTCCACAGGAAGACCGAAAAGTGCCCGAGCCACCGAGAAATTTGAAACTCGACACGGATAGAAGTCAGTCGGATCACGCAGAACTACTCGAGGAGAGAAAGTCGACAATGTCCGGAGATCTAACATCTCCTGAAGAGGAGATTCCAATGGATACAAACTTGACTCCAACTACTGAAGAAGTCATGGAAGCAGTGATTGTCTCGAGAAGAATCGAAGGACTAATGACGTCACCAATTGAAGAAGAGCCCGAAGGATTAACCTCTTCGATCCGTGACTTGTCAATTAGGTCGTTGGCGAAAGAAACGGAAAGACCTGCTCCAGTATTCACTCCTCCTAGTCCACCAAAAGAGAATCCATTCCATGTAATGACTGTCCCAAAGTCTACATTAACCTCTTCTTCGGAATCTGCAATGCCAATGACGTCATCGTCAAGCTCTATAAGAGCAAAACCGAATCAACTCCCGATCAAGAAAACGATACAAGTGGTGGATCCGATGCATATTGTCGAACTCAAGCCGGAGCACAAGTCAAAGAAAGAAGCTCTAGCTGCGAAGTGAGTCATGTTTTTTTGTTGGTTATGTGTGCTTGTATCTTGGCAGATTATTACATAAAAAGTTTAAATTCAAAACTTTTCAAATTATGTAATCGTTGTTGTGCTTTGTAGTTTTGCCTCTCCGTCTTTATCAATTTCCGCCTGTCTTTCACCCTTGTAGTCACGTCCGTATTCTGTATATTCAGCATTCTCAGGTCTCTTCGTAATGCTGGAAAAATGCTCACACCGTCGTTTTTGCGGAAGGAAAAGAAGGTGAGGTTTTGGGAATTTTAAAAAAAATTATAGTTGGCAGGCAAATTTCTGATTGTTTGCCTGTAGAATGCCTACGCCTGCCTACTGCCTATAACCGTGGCTCTTTTAAAATGAGAAGCGGAACCCCGAAAATGTCGGGCGCTGTGCTAAATTTATATGTATTTTCACTCTAATAATTAGAGCAGGCAGGCGAGAGCGCATTTAGGTATGAAATGCCTGAAGGGCGTAAAACCTTTGAGACTTAACATAAATTATTCAACGTTTTTTCTTTTTTTGAAACAAAATTTGAAAAACTCTCTTGTAGGGCCCCAAGAAGTCACTCTACGCAAAAACCACATCATCCGGCCGCCAACACATTTCTGAAAAGAAAGAAAAGTAAGCTTATATAAAGTTTTTTTTTATTTTAATTTTTCCAAATCCTTAATTTTTCCAGGAAGGCCCCTCTAGCCGAAGGAGAATCCACAGTGGTTGCCAACTCTCCGCTCGTCGAGAATCTTCCAATTACATTCGAAAAATGGAGCAATAAGAGCCCACGTCTGAGTGTGAAACACTTCAACGAGACCATCATTGAAGAGACACTGGATGCGAATGCAAATTCCATGTCGCCACGTGAGTGACGGAGCATTTTCTTGCTCAAAAACTCGAAAGTTTTAGAATTAGAAACTCTTTGATAGGTTCCTTTTAAAATGAAAATTAAGAACTCTCCTCTAAACTTTTCTCTCTCCCAACACTGAGCAACTCAAAGAGCACATGCTTGAGCCCCTCAAAGGAAGAGGGAACCTCATTAGAGGAGGAGCTAGGAAGGGAAAAGATGTCCAAATTCAATTACTTTTCTATGTGTGTGTGTGTGTGTGTGCCATGCTCACAACAATAACAAAAGTAGAAGGAGATTGAAGTGAGAGAGAAATAGAGAAAAAGTTTACAGAGTTGGAGCATCGCGTTATTCCAACGTCGCATCATGTCCAAGACAACACCGGACTCATTGACGATGACATTCTGTGAGTTTTCAATGTTTATGACATTTACTGAGCTTTTGGAAGTAGGAAGATTTGAAGCTTTTACGAATACTTTTAAGAATAAATGTATGGAGATCCCGAGACGTTAATTTAGTTTTTTTTAAATCAAAATTTCACTTTTTGTCTGTTGGAGTTTCGATTTTCAGACGTTTTCATTTTGGAAATTCAAAATTTTTTGAATTTTAAACTAGGAAGTTCAATAGTTCTGACAATTTTTAAATTAAAAAAAATTCCCATTTTTCAAATGTTTTCATGTTTAAAAAAAAATTTTCAGAAATTTTTACATTATAGCTCCCGAAACGTATGACGTTTTTAGATAGAAAAATAATATTTTCAGCTATTTTCACACTAAAAGTTCAAAAATACAACACATTTTCGCAAACGAAAAAATAAATTCCAAACATTTTTAAATTTGAAATTTATTAGTTTCGACATTTTTCTGTTGGAGTTTTGATTTTTCAGACGTTTTCATTTTGGAAATCCAAAATTATAAAAATGTTTCCATAGGATTTTCTAATTTTCAGACCTTTTCAATTTGAAAATACAAAATTTTATACACGGTCAGGTGGCAGGCAATCAAATTTTTTTGAAAAAAATTAGCTATGAAAAGGCAGAAATATCTATTTAGTTGGCTATAGCTATACTATAAATTGAAAAGTAATCACAAGGAAAAAACCTGCCTGCCTGCCTACCTACCTACCTTTGAGACGACCTACGCATGTCAAAGTGCACTTTCTGCCTTAACTATTGAAATTCCCAAAAAGATAAATATTCCTTAAATGCCTTTGGGGCATTCATCTTATTCCATTTCTTTCCCTTTTCCTCCATTTCCCTTCCCCAACCGCACTCAACCAAAGAGTCTCAAATTTCTTCATTATCTCGATTTCAATCTTGACGGAGCACTAGCACGCCTTCTGCTCTTCCAAAGTAGAGCTCTTCATTCAGTCCTTCCTTTTCCCTTTTCCCGTCATTATTGCTGCCTATTTTCCAGTGATCAGCCAATGCTCGTAGGCGACACATTCTCTCATTCGTCCTCCATCGACTGTATTTCTGCACATTTGAAGATGAACGAGAGCATTATTTCAATCGATCGGTCACTTCCTCAAAATGAATCGTGAGTTTTTTGTAAAGTTTGAAGAAAAAATGCGGGAATTTTGGAATCGAAAATTGTTTCGAAAAATATTTCCGCCTTAAAATTTCAACAAAAAAGTTTCTCAAAGCAATCGCGCTCCAATAATCCAACGTGGAAATTAATTTCAAATTTTCTATAAAATTCGAAGATCAAAGATTTCATATCGCTGTTTCTTATCAGATTCTTATCAAATTATACTAACCAATGTATTTTCTCTAAACCACTGGTCATCAGATATTTCAAAAGTAGCCACACCCAACAGTGACATAGTCTTCAAAAAAGTTAGAAGACATTTGAAATGTCCCACTGATGTGAGTAGCCAAGATATGGGCGGGAACCTAATTTAAAATTTAATTTTTGTTTTGCAAACCTGCGGCGCGCCAGCCGTCGTGTACTACTCGTGGACAACTATTTTCTCATGCTTTAAAAGTTTTTATCTTAAATTCTTGATTTGAACCAATTTTTGCTAATTCTTTTTGTGCTTGACATTAAAAAGTACGAATTCATATTTTAATAGTTTTTCCGGATAAAAAACGACGTTTTAGAGATTTGAATTCACAGAAACAATAATTCGTGCTTATCAAAACTTAACAGAGCTTATCATATATATTTTTAAAACTATAAATAAGAGATTTCAAAAAGTTATTAAAAAAAGAGTTTGCGAACATGATCAAAAATCAAAAATTTTAGACAAAAACTTTAAAAAAATAGTTCTTGGCGTGAGAATATTGGTGTTTTTTTGACTTTTTTCAAATTTATTGTATTTATACTATTCATATCCAAAATGTAATTTGAAAACACTTTTTGCTCACTTTTCTTTTTTTTTTGAAAATTTGCAAAATGAGCCAAAAATGTTGTCAATTTAAGTTAGTACCTATTTCGCTCTAGTCATAGATACTCTGTAAAGTTGGCATCGCACCTCAAAAATACCTGAGCAAATACCCACTGATTAGTTGCGCCTGGAAACTTTTACCTACTGCTCAAAGACACCCAGACACTGCAACAAAATCATCTGCGCAAACACCTTCTCTCTCTCCCGATTTCTCCATCTCTGTTCCACCTATTGTTACCCGACCGGCCGGCCGGCCGTGTATTGCGGTCAGAGTGTAGGGAAAAGAGAAGAGGCCGCGCGCCCCACGAGAACATATACACTTTTCCGAACTTGCAATAGCTGCTACATATGATTGATTGCCTACTCGCACCTATTTTCTCATCCTTTATCAGGCAATATTACCTATTATAATCATTTGATTTGATCTCTAAATTTTGCAAAATTTCAGAAGGAGCAGCAATCATGCGGCGGCTCAAAATAATGCGAACAGGTTTGTGTTGCAAATTTTGCAAAACTAGCAAAACATTTGTTTGTTCAGGAACACCCAATACATCGAAACGTCGTTGGATCGGCAAATCGACGCTGGCCGTTCCGAAGTTCAGGACATTAAATCCCAACTGCAAAAGTTGAACCGATTAGTAAATGTGAGTCAAGGCTGCTACTGTAATGTATGTAAGAGGGTAATGACTTTTCGGGCAAAATGGGTTTTTCTTAAGAAAAAAGAAAAAAATAGATTCCGGGTGTCAGCTGACAAAAAATTCAATCCAAAAAATAAAGAAACACGTGGTAAACAATTAGTGCAAAAAATATGATAAGGAGGGCACAGAGTATTAAAAATTTCCGGCAACTTTCGAAAAAAGTTAATTTTAAGCTATTTTTCTTAAATTAGACATACAAGAGCCGCCCGAGCCTCCCGTTTCCGCTTTTCGCCTGGAAAATGCTTTAAAAAAATGGGGCGCAAAGAACCACTCAAACATTGTTACGACAATTTGCATACAAGACTGCCCGTAGGTTGTCGGTAGGCGAAGACAAAGAGGTGGTTGAGATTTCCTATTTACGCCTCCATTTTTATATAACTTGTACCTTTAAAGTGGCAAATTTCATATTTTCCTTGTACCGTCCACAACAATAAGCTTTCATTTTTATGACCACCTTCTAAATATCAAAGACTATGCAAATATTGGCACTGGCCATTTGTAAATTCTTTTAATTCTGTTGTTAAACTTTGAATTTTGTGCTTATTGATTGAAATTTTATGTTTACAAAAAAGATTAACAAAGCAAATGTTTTTAATGTACAGTTGGTTTTGAATTTATAACTCCTAATTTCAAAAGCTTCTAGCTCAACTATCTCAAATGACATCAGAAAGTTGTCAACTGCAAAAATGTTTGAAATTTTGTGTTCTATTTTTTAGCAATAAAAACTGTTTTAATATAACAAAAAATAGCTGAGGTACAAGCATAATTGCAGCAGACTGCTGAACCAGTATAATTTTGGAAGTGGCACAGTAACTGTGAGCCTAAAAATGTACCCCTCTGAAATTTTATCGGAAACCAATTTCTCATTACTAATTAATCTATATTTCAGGAAATGGGAGTAAGTGGTTGGGAAGAAGAGCTCACCCGTCTCCGACGTGAAAATGAGCAACTTCGACGGGAGCTCGCTGAACGAGACGCCACAATTGCCGCTCTTCAATCTCAGACTGTATCTTCTTAAAGAAGAATTTCTGCATTTTTATTTTTCTCAATTCTCACCCAATTTTCTTATCATTTTCCAAAAATGTTCGTTTTCAAATAATCTCCAAATTTGTTCCAAAAACACTGATCTCAATTTGTAGACCACAATGCTCTGGGTTTTCTTGATCTGAATTGTCGCATTCGCATCCTAGTTATAATTTAATTTTTCAACCGGTTAAAATTTAGTTTAATAAATTTTTTTTTCATTTTCTGGCACACCTTATGTCTTATTGCAAAACTGTAACTTTCAGATCTCCAAAATTTTCATTTTATTTCAGATTTTCAGACTGTTCCAGGAAATTCAGGCAATTTTTATTTTCAGACGCTTCAGATAATTTCAAACATTTTTAGACATATTTTCTGAAAGGCCTCCTAAAAATGAGAACACAAACTTTGCATTTGTAGAATTGTAAAACTGATATGAAATATTCAAATTCTAACATTTTTTATTATCCTGAAATTTTGTGCAATTTGTTATTTATCGACAATATGTACCTAGATCCACAAGAATTATATCTACGAGAAACTCGTAGATCTACGAAAATTGCGGGAGTTTAGACGTAGAGTTCTCAACTGCTTTCAAAAAATTCACGCATTTATTGTAGATCAAACCGTACAGCCTGACAACACATGTATATTTAATATAGATTATTTAATATTTGGTTTTATTCGAATATTCGAATTTATTCGACATCGAATTTGAATTCAGTCGATATCCGATGCATTCTAAATGTTTTCACAAAGACTCCGCAAGTTACTGGTCAATTTTACAACTAGCAACAGATGGGAGTTTTGGTGCGACCCCGCCAACTGCCTGATATAACTATCGATCAATTTTTTGCTCAAATTTTTTTTATTGTGTTGTTTAATGGTCATTAATTCTACGATCAATACAATTCCTGCCATTTAATTAACAAAAACAATGCAAATTATAAATACGCTTTTTACCTATCTCCGGATAAGATCTGAAGTAAGTAGTCAAACCTATTTCATACATTGACTTTCTATTTATAGGTTAAACCATTCAAAATACTAAACTTGCCTAGTATTGCCTTGAAAAACGTTGTGAATCAGATGGATATACATTTAGTGTGAGTTTGGGATAAATTTGAAAATTTTTATTTTTTTTTGGATAGAATTTTACTCGTTCACTCTTTTATATTTTTGTTAATTAATACAAATTTTGCCAAATTCTCGCAGTAATTTTTCATAATCCCATTCTGTCCAACTTGACAAAAAATAATAATTCAAAAAAATCCAATTCAATTTCCTTGAGTTCCTCTCTTGCAGCATGAAGCTATCAAAAACATCAAAGAAAATGCATTCTAACATGAAAAACGCTAAAAGATATACAAGTTAATTATCGATAATCACTACGAATACAATACAAAAAACCCTTGGCCCTCACTCATCCAAAGAATCTTACTTTTTGAAAATAAAAGTGACTTTGTGTCCGTATACCGTCAAATGTGCATGCGCAAGGATATAACTGCTTCACATTTAGCCAAGTATACTGTTGATTTCTGGATTGAATGGTTTTAGTAAGTTTTGTTTATTTAATTAAGATCTATTACTGTTTTGATAGAAAACAATTTAACGCTACTTTACATCTAAAAACTCATCAAAAAACGGTTTTCAGCAACACAAACAAATTGGACAATATCCATAAGAAATCTATATTCAATTTTAACAATTCGAAGAAATGTCTGACACTATTAACTCGCTTTGATGACTTGTTCTCGATTGACCACGTGGATTTAATTATTAATATAGACAAACTTTTTGGGAGGTATCGCTCAACAATTAGACATCCATTGTTTCGAAAATGTGATTATGTGGAGCTTGTTGGAAGAAATTCGTATTTGTCGAATGAGGATTTCATATGCATTTTTTATTGAAGAATTTCAATTTGAAAAATGGATTCTTCACTGATTGTCAATTATCGAATGACTTCAATATGACAGCTGTGAGTTTGAAATGTTGTACAGTTTTAGGCCATACTTGTACGTTCACTTCTAGTTTTTGAGTTAGCAAAAATATTATTTTAAAAGAAAATATATTCTTGGCTAACAGAATCAAATGTTTTGTAACTAAACGACAATGTTGTCCGTTTCATACTTTGAGTTTATCTGAAAAATTTTATATTGTAGATGTTCAAAATTCCCCGTCTGTGTATTTTTCACGCTGGTGATATAACACTGAAACATTTATTGTCCATGGATTGCAAAGTCATCAAACTTTGGAGACACCAGCTCCACCCACAACTTATCAATCAGTTTATTTATCATTGGATGAAAGGAGCAATGCCCAATTTACGAAGACTTCGCCTGAATTTATTTTGTGATTTTAGACGGATTGATGAGATGTTGAATGGAGTTAAACGTTCAAAATGGGACAATAAACGGCGCCCAAGAATATTTTAGTAGGTAAATTTTTATTTCAAAATAATAATCGATGACTTTTCAAAATTGCATGGTTTTTTTCTCTATTAATTAACACGGAAATTGAAAGTTTTTCAGCGATGGAATCGAGTGCATTGATTGTGGAGATGGGGAGGATATACTACGAAATGATGGACAACTGGCAACATTTTTCTGTAAAAACGATAATGTCGAGTTCCTTGTATGGCACGATGTGAAATTCTAATAAAGTAATTATTAAATCATTTTGCTTCTAGTTTGTTCCTCCGACTAATCAATAACAATACAACCTGCTAATATTTTGTATGACGCCATTGTTTCTATAAAAGTGACGCATTGAATTCTATGACCGGGGCCTAAGTTTTCGACTGTTGAATTTGTCTTCCACAATAAAAATTCAAATGTCGCCTTCGCGGGCACTCGGAAAATCTCATGGCTCGTGAAAAAATAAATTGAACTGATAAAGTGATTTAGTTTGAACCAGGGGTGGGCGGCAATTGCCGTCCGGCAATTTTTTTCGATAAATTTGGTAAATTGGAAAATTGCCGATTGAGTGATTTGCCGGAAATTTGTATTTTCGGCAAATTGCCGATTTGCCGGTTGCCGAACATCAATTTGCCGGAAGTTTTTAGAGGAACTTTTTATTAGACGAAATACTTAAAACTGTGCCTTTTTGAAAAAAGGATTTTTCCGTTTTTTCTAGATATTTTGATAGAATTTGCTTACTTTTTAAAATAGATGTAGGAGCATTGATAGGATGCGTACAATTTTGCCGCGATTAAAATTGAAATTCCAAAAAAAGGTGCAAAACCACAATTTGCCGAAAATTTTCGGAAATAGCCGGTTTTGCAAATAGGCAATTTTCCGATTTGCCGATTTGCCGGAAATTTCAGTATAGACAATTTGCCGGAAATTTCAATCCCGGAAATTTGCCGGAAAAAATCGTTTGCCGTCCACGCCGGGGTTTAACAACATTATTAGAAATACATATACATTAGAGAAACTAAAAAAAAATTAAACTTTGTATATGCAAAAATCAAACAATCTGAAAAATTTCATCAGATGATGATTTCTTACCGCTAATTACTCAATATTCCAGAGAATGTAAGTGAGCGATTCGGAAGAACAGCTTACCAGTCTCCGCTGTGTCACAACTTTGATTCAAAACACTGATCTCAACTTGCAAAACACAATACTCTGGGGTTTGTTGGTCTAAACTGTTACATTTGTCTTAATTCAATTTCTCAACCGGTTGAAATTCAGTAAAATAAAGTTTTGGCTTTTTTCTGACACACCTCCTGTCTCTCTTATCAGTGCCAAGCTCCTTATCAACCAGAAAAAAAGTCAGAACTACTCCTTTTGAAATTCGAAAATTGATCAAATTCCAGCAAAAATTATATTTAAAAAAAATGAAAAGCTAGCTGGAATTTTTCAATTAATACATAGGACTTGTCAAAAAATTTTTGAACTGAAATTCAATTTGGTTAAAACTCCAAAAATTGTCTCCCAAATTCCATTTTTATACAAATTTTTCAATAAACGAAAAATGTTCAGAATCTCTCGGGTCTTATACCTTATTGCTTTCTCAATTGGGTTAACGATATGCCACGTGTCAACTCCGATGGTAGTTAGAAGACCACGAGATGGTCTAGTGGCTGGTGACCCTGCGGAAGGACCCACTACAGAGGACAAGTACATGATTTATTCGGACATTACGCAGAAGGTCGATCATTTCTCGAACGGGACAAATAATGGAGTTTGGAGACAGGTGAGTGAACATAATTGCTCATAAAAGCGATCTACACATGGAGGACATGGTCTAGGAGTTTAAAGTTTAAACTACCAAACACCAAGGCGACCAGAAAAACAAATTAAATACTATAAAGATGTTAACAAAAACTACGATATTTAAATTATAGAGATACCAATACAACTCAAAATTCTATAACAAAACTACCGGATACGTTTTCTTAATGCTTGGAGGTGAAGGCTCTATTAATGTAACAAATGGAGACAAGTGGGTCCGTCATGAAGGAGAGACCATGATGAAATGGGTGGCCGAGTTTCAAGCAGCCGCTTTTCAAGTCGAGCACAGATTTTATGGATCTAAAGAATATTCCCCAATTGGAGATCAAACAACTGCAAGCATGAAGCTTTTGACAATTGATCAGGCTCTTGCTGATATTAAAGAGTTTATTACTCAAATGAATGCACTTTATTTCAAAGATGATAAACCAATTTGGGTGACATTCGGAGGATCATATCCTGGATCATTGTCTGCTTTCTTTAGAGAAACATATCCAGAAATGACTGCAGGAGCTGTGTCGTCTTCTTCTGCTGTTCATGTATTTGTGGATTATTATGGATATGTTATTAACAACTTATAAAACGTTGTAAACACAACAAAAATTTACAACTCTTCCTCACGCCAAAATTAAAATATGAACTCGGGCTTCTCTTACAAAAGAAATCAAGGCAACGGTTTCGACCTTCACGTGAAACGTTGATGTGGATGACCCCCCCCTCCTATATTTCGATAGGATGGAAAAAATTTTGAAAAATAATCAGTGTTTCTTTCCGATGGAGCTTGAAGAAGTCCCCAATCACAATGAGGCGAGGCCGACAATGATTCAATCTAATCAAACAAAGATGCATCCAATACTGATCTGGTAAGATTTTTGGAGTTATTTTTGGCAATCATAAATGTATTCCTCTTGTATTGAGTTTTGTTGTCAATTACATTGTGATGATTCAGGATCCAGATCATATACAAATTTTTGATGAGCTCTGCGGTGTTTGTGGGACTGTTTTCTACAATTGTTCAACTTATTGTTGGAATATTATCAATTATCAAATGGTCTAGCTTAGAAATTAATAATGGAAAGAGAAAATACTCCATAGTGGTTTTTCGTAACAAGCTGCTCATTCAAGGAGTGTCCACGTGTGTCTCAACTATTGTGTTCTGGCTAGTTGTCTTGATATGTTTGGTTCGACAGCTATGCAAATCAGGATGGAAGTGAGTTAAATTCTGAACGTTATCTCCAATTTGTATTTTGAAACCTCTATTAAAGCCAAGTCCGGCTAACCCAAGAACCGTGCGGCGGCAAGGTCTTGGGCATTGTGCACACAGCGCAGTTGAATTTTCATGTATATGCTGTACCTTCGTATTAGACATACAAATGACGTATTCGCGAAGTAAAAACGTTAAAAATTCATAAACCGCAAACTTTTAGACGCTATTTATGAAGTATATGCCAATAATATAAGTTTCGGTATGTCATTTATGTATGTATAATAAACGCATAACAAATAGACCGTATATTAAAATTCCAGTTAGCAGAAGAATTATATTTTTTTAAGATTTGAAGCGATTCTGGTGTTCTCGGTCAAGTTCAGCTTTGAACTACTAGCGGTTCCTTGGTTTTTGTGTGTCAGTATTGGTTTTTAATGTTGGATGGTAAGAATTGAACTCGACATACTTAATCTTGAACACATTTACAGAGGAGCCGAACTGGAATTTATTCGAAATTTTTCTATACCACCTTATTTCTTCATTTTTAGCTGTGACTGTTCTTTTCACAACTGTTTTCCCTTTTGGTTAGTTTCTCTCTCATTTTCATTAAAGAAGAAAATTACCAGAATAACTTACTATTCAGATTTTAAACCAAATATAACTTTTTCAAAATACGAGAATATATTTTTGATTATATTATGGGTTGTCATTTTTCTGCTTCACTTCCTACCTTCTTATTATTCGAAGTGGTTTCCAGCCAACTACGTTATTTCGCGTAAGTGTTCGATAAAAACCTCACTATCCATATAAGGTGTTTTGCAGCAGTCGTCAGCTTCTCTTCAAACATTTGTTGTATTCGATTATGCACGATTTTAGCTAATTGGCGATATAAGAAGTAAGAAGTTGAAATTGCTATAATTATCAATCAACGTGGACTGCAAATGTTAAACATTAGATAAAATATGTTTCGCTTTCAGATCGGCGGGTGGAAATGTGCCATCTAAAATGGACCGCAATGTTAATCCAATTCAACAAGTTGCTACTGATAACGGAAATGGTGCCATCGCTGTGGACCAAACTTCGAACGTTGCTACGGATAGCGATAATGTTACCGTCAATATTAGTTCAACTCTTCAGCAGGATGTGCTCAAATGAACTATTTATTGCCAAATAAGTCATTTCGATTTTGATTTTTCAATAAACTCGGGCATTAATTCAACTTTTCTTGGGATCAGATATGTATAACGCGCCCCCCGTTGTGCACTACTCATGGACAACTATTTTCTCATGATTTAAGTTTTTGGCTAAAATTCTTAATCTCGTTGTTTTCGTTTTTTGTGTTAACATTAAAATGATGAATTCATATTTTTATAGTTTTTCCTAGGGCTCCCAGCTGACAATCTCGTGAATAACTACCGTACCCGATACTTTAAGATGACTCGCATATCCCCCTTAAACAAGCGGGCCCTGAGGGCCCGCTAGTCAAATTATTGAGAAACCATATGCACAGGACCACAAAACACCTAGTATTCAGGCATACTCTGCCATTTGCCGACCAACTTTACAATTAGCAGCAGATGGGATGTTTGGTGTGACCTCGCCAACTGCCTGATATACATAAATATCGATTAGTTTTTTGTTCAAATTTTTTGTATTGTGTTGTTTAATGGTTATTAATTCTACGATCATTACAATTCCTGCCATTTAATTAATAAAAACAATGAAAATTATCAATGCGCTTTTTACCTATCTCCGGATAAGATCTGAAGTAAGTGATAAAACCAGTTTCATACATTAACTTCCGATTTATAGGTTAAACCATTCAAAATACTAAACTTGCCTAGTGTTGTCTTGGAAAATGTTGTCAACCAGATGGATATACATTTAGTGTGAGTTTGGGATAAATTTGAAAATTTTTATTTTTTTGGATAGAATTTTACTCGTTCACACTTTTATAGTTTTGTTAATTAATACAAATTTTGCCAAATTCTCGCGGTAATTTTTCATAATCCCATTCTATCCAACTTGACTAAAAAATAATTCAAAAGAAAACCTAATGCATTTTCCTAAAGTTATTCTTTTGCAGAATAAAGCTATCAAAAACATCAAAGAAAATGCATTCAAACATGAAAAACGCTAAAAGAAAGATATACAAGTTAATTATCGATAATCACCACGAATACAATATTAAAAACCCTTGGCCCTCACTCGTCCAAAGAATTTTACTTTTTGAAACTAAGAGTGACTTTCTTTTCGTATATCGTCAAATGTGCATGCGAAAGGATATAACTTCACATTTAGCCAAGTACACTGTTGATTTTTGGATTGAATGGTTCTAGTAAGTTTTGTTTATTTAATTAAGATCTATTATTGTTTTAATAGAAAACAATTTAACGCGACTCCACATTTAAAAACTTATCAAAAACGGTTTTCAGCAATACAACCAAATTGGACAATATCCATAAGAAATCTATATTCAATTTTAACAATTCGAAGAAATGTCTGACACTATTAACTCGCTTTGATGACTTGTTCTCGATTGACCACGTGGATTTAATTATTAATACAGACAAACTTTTTGGGAGGTATCGCTCAACAATTAGACATCCATTGTTTCGAAAATGTGATTATGTGGAGCTTGTTGGAAGAAATTCGTTTTTGTCGAATGAGGATATGTATTTTGTATTGAAGAATTTCAATTTGAAAAATGGATTCTTTACAGATTGTAAATTATCGAATGACTTCAATATGGCGGCTGTAAGTTTGAAATGTTGTATATACTATACTTTGTACGGTGACTTTTTATGAACAATTTCTACTTCTAGTTTGTGAGTTATACTCAATGGAAATCAAAAATATCATTTTAAAAAATATCTTCTCGGTTAACAGAATCAAATGTTTTGTAACTAAACGACAATGTTGTCCGTTTCATACTTTGAGTTTATCTGAAAAAATTTATATTGAAGATGTTCAAAATTCCCCGTCTGTGTATTTTTCACGCTGGTGATATAACACTGAAACATTTATTGTCCATGGATTGCAAAGTCATCAAACTTTGGAGACACCAGCTCCACCCACAACTTATCAATCAGTTTATTTATCATTGGATGAAAGGAGCAATGCCCAATTTACGAAGACTTCGCCTGAATTTATTTTGTGATTTTAGACGGATTGATGAGATGTTGAATGGAGTTAAACGTTCAAAATGGGACAATAAACGGCGCCCAAGAATATTTTGGTAGGTTAATTTTTATTTCAAAACAATAATTGATGACTTTTCAAAATTGCTTTGTTTTTTCTCTATTAATTAATACGGATATTGAAAGTTTTTCAGCGATGGAATTGAACGCATTGATTGTGAAGATGGGAAGGATATACTACGAAATGATGGACAACTGGCAACATTTTTCTGTAAAAATGATACTGTCGAGTTCCTTGTATGGCACGATGAGAAATTATAATAAAGTAATTATTAAATCATTTTGCTTCTAGTTTTTTTCTCCGACTAATCAATAACAATACAACCTGCTAATAATTTGTATGACGCCATTGACAACTTTGTGACAACTTTGTGACAACTTTGTGACAACTTTGTGACAACTTTGTAAATTTCAATTCCGGAAATTCGCCGATTTGTTGATTTGCCGAAAAAATTGTTTGCCGTCCGCCCTTGGTTTTAACAACGTTATTTGAAATACATATACATTAGAGAAACTTTTAAAAAATTAAACTTTGTATATGCAAAAATCAAACAATCTGAAAAATTTCATCAGATGATGATTTCTTACCGCTAATTAATCAATATTCCAGAGAATGTCAGTAAGTGATTCGGAAGAGGAGCTTACCCGTCTCCGCTGTGTCACCACTTTGTTTCAAAAAACTGACCTCAATTTGTAAAGCACAATACTCGGGGGTTTGTTGGTCTGAACTGTTACATTAGTCATAATTCAATTTCTCAACCGGTTGAAATTTTGTAAAATAAAGTTTTTACTTCCTGTCTCTCTTATCAGTGCCAAGCTCCTTATCAACCAGAAAAAAAGTCAGAACTACTCCTTTTTTGGTTTGACTTGAATTTTAAGCCGTATTTAAACATATATAAGACTATAAAAGTTTAGGCCAGAATGTTACGAAAATCACAATTTGAGACACTTTTTGATTCAGTTTTTCGTCTGGAATTAATCATGATGGTTTTGAAATCCGAAAATTAATGAAATTCCAGCAAAAATTATATAATATTTGAAAAAAAAAATGAAAACGCTAGCTGGAATTTTTTCAATTAATAGGACTTTCCAAAAAATTGTTGAACTGAAATCAAATTGGTCTTTGGTTGCTTAATTTACTCCAAAAATTCTAGTAAAGAAATTTTAAATGCTTTTAACATTTTTCAACTTTTATTCAATTTTTTCAATAAACATAAAGTGTTCATTCAGAATGTCTCGGGTCTTATGCCTTATTGCTTTCTCAATTGGGTTAACGATATGCCACGTGTCACCTCCGATGGTAGTTGGAAGACCACGGGATGGTCTAGTGGCTGGAGACCCTGCGGAAGGACCTACTACAGAGGACAAGTACATGATTTATTCGGACATTACGCAGAAGGTCGATCATTTCTCGAACGGGACAAATAATGGAGTTTGGCAACAGGTGAGTTAACATAAATAATTGTTCATAAAAGTTCTCTACACTTGTTGAACATGGCCTAGGAATTTATAGTTTAAACTACGAAAAACCAAGGGGACCAGAAAAACAAATGAAATACTAATCACTACTGAAAACTTCTCTGTGTCCCACAAACTTTTTATTAGAATATTTAAGGAATCTCTGGCTCCTTATCTTACTGTGCCGCTGTTAAAATTTTCAAAACATTTTTGAGGTTATAAAGATGTTAACAAAAACTACGATATCTAAATTACAGAGATACCAATACAACTCAAAATTCTATAACAAAACAACCGGATACGTTTTCCTAATGCTTGGAGGTGAAGGATCTATTAATGTAACAAACGGAGACAAGTGGGTTCGTCATGAAGGAGAGACAATGATGAAATGGGTAGCCGAATTCCAAGCAGCCGCTTTTCAAGTAGAACACAGATTTTACGGATCTAAAGAATATTCCCCAATTGGAGATCAGACAACTGCAAGCATGAAGCTTTTGACAATTGATCAGGCACTTGCTGATATCAAAGAGTTTATTACTCAAATGAATGCACTTTATTTCAAAGATGATAAACCAATTTGGGTGACATTTGGAGGATCATATCCTGGATCATTGTCTGCTTTCTTTAGAGAAACATATCCAGAAATGACTGCAGGAGCTGTGTCGTCTTCTTCTGCTGTTCATGTATTTGTGGATTATTATGAATATGCTATTAACACTGAAAAGACTTATAGAACTGTTAGTGACTCTTGTGGAGATGTTATCAAGGTTGCATTCCAAAATCTTATTACCAAAGCATATAGTGGACCGGATAGTCGAGCACTGCTCAAGCAACGATTCAAGTGGGTTTTTTTTCCAAATAATTTATCAATATTTGATAATTTTAACTAACTTTTGAAAACAAAATCAATGTTTCAGGCTAAAATCTAATTTGAAAATTTGTTTTCCAAAAGAATCTAACCAAATATCTTATCTTATTAAAAAATTTCAAGTAGATTTTTCATCAGTCAAATCAGAACCTTTCAAAAAAATAAGACATTTCAGTCTTTGTGATAATTTCGACGAAACCAAGTTATCGAAATCAGTGCAATTCTTCTTCCAAAATGTATATGGGTACTTCCAAGGAATTAATCAATACACCGGAGATAATAGAGTTTGTTGAAAGAAATTACTTTTAATTTTCTACGTGTTCCTTTAGAACAACGCCACCAGATCCGGGTTGGGAGTTCCTGCAGCATGCAATCTACTGAACGATAAGACAATTGGAGATGAAATTCAGAGAGTTATTGCTGTGGTAGGGTACCTTATATTTAATAGTGAAACTGTTTCAATTTTACAGATGAATCTCTATGATTCCTGGTATAAACCATCAGACAGTGGATGTCGCCCGAATAATTACACAGCTTTTATTCAAGCTTATAGCGACACTACCATGCCCGATGATGATACTAGTAAGTTTTAAGTGTATGACGATAATTTTGAGGCTGTAATATAACACTATTTCAGTCAGCACTCGCAGCTGGATCTGGCAAACTTGTACAGAGCTCGGATATTATCAGACCACTGACGGAGGAAATGGTGGAATCTTTGGATCAACAGTACCACTTGAGTAAGAATAAACAGAATGAGAAAATAGGGTTACGGTATGACTACGGTAATCCTAGCTTCGGTGTTACGCTAGATCTGCTTAACGACAGCTCTATCAAAGGTTACTGTTTTTGGAAATTATTAGTTACTGTAACAACAGAGAAACGCTGACAACATAAGTGCTGTTACGTTTGCTCCTTGGGGTTACTGTATAATCACTGCTCGGAAATACTAACTACGAAGGCGATAATCAAAACCACGCTGGTCTCTCGAAAGTCAACATGTTGCCTGAGTGGTCCAAGCAGCCTCTTCTAATGGTGATAGGAGTTGGCATGGATCGGACCGACGTCTGAGAGATTATTTATTTCTTGTGAATGATGAGCTTCACATATTGTAAATTAGTGCTGGGTTGTAACAAAAATTCAAAGCGTTATAACCTTTCCCTGTCATACTGGTTAAACTTTTATAGTAGTTTTCAATAATCTAAATCACACAATTTCAGTTTCTTCGCCGATCAATGCATTGATCTCTTTGGTCCTGAATACACCCTGGATAACACTTTCAAACTCGTAGATCAAGTTCGCACAAAATACGGAGGAGCTGATGCGTACCGTGGAACCAATGTTTGCTTCCCAAATGGTTCTTTCGATCCATGGCAAGGCCTCGGCCACACGGCAAATATCACAAATAATAATGTTGATTCGTGGTTGATCGATGGAACAGCTCATTGTGCTGATATGTATCCAGCAAGAGATTCTGATAAGCAATCATTGAAAGATGCGAGAGTCCGGATTCATGGTCATTTATCGAGGTGGCTATCAGATGCACAGGCTATTAGGACTGCAGGTGAGTTTTTGCGTCTTGATAAAAAATCTATTAAATGATTTTTTTCAGGTTCATCAAATATCTCAATCTTCGCAGCCGTCTGTCTTGTCATGTTTAAGATCTTATTCTAAATTTTTTAACACATTCAAAACTAACATTGTTGAAAATTGATAAACTTTTCTTCTTAAATTTTGTAGTACCTAGATTCATTTAAATATAAACTACATATTTTCTTCGTTTGGTATGACTCAATTTTACGATTTTCTGCTCTTATCATCACGACTAACAATCAACGGCGGCTGGCTACTGGAAACTTTTGGCAGTTGGTCAAACTTCAATGTAAGCTTCGTTTTCTTTTTTTTTGAACTGTCTTGAACGTTGTTTCTAAAAATTGGAGCTTTTTTGAGTATAAAAGTTATGTGTTAAACGGCTATAAAAAATTCGTCCACTACGTTGTCCCATAGTTGTCTTTTGACATACAATACCGTTAAAAAATTTCCAATTATTTTCCAGAATGTCTCGGGTCTTATGCCTCGTAGCTATCTCAATTGGGCTCACAATATGCCACGTTTCACCTCCAATGGTCGTTGGAAGGCCTCGAGAAGGTCTATTGACGGGTGATCCCGCAGAAGGACCTACTACAGATGCAAAATATATGATTTACTCGAATATTACACAGAAAGTCGACCATTTCTCAAATGGAACAAATATTGGAGTTTGGCAACAGGTGAGTCCCCCTAGGTGTATGTGAAGCGTGACTTAGAAATATTAAAGCCCCTTTGCGTACTTGAACGAATTTGTTGACTCATCAAATGTATGATTTTTGTTCTGTTATCACTTTTAATCGGACAAAAATTAATAAGAATTTACAAAAACGTTCGGTGGAAAATACCGAAAAAAATCCCAAAGAGGCGTGTCTTGTGTCAAAAAAAAACCTCTTCAGCACTACCAATACAATTGGAAATTTTACAACAAAACAACTGGATACGTCTTCCTGATGATTGGTGGTGAAAGTTCCATCAATAAAACTAATGGAGATAGATGGATCCGTCATGAAGGAGAAACCATGATGAAATGGGTGGCAGAGTTCCAAGCCGCCGCTTTTCAAGTCGAGCACAGATTTTACGGATCTAAAGAATATTCCCCAATTGGAGATCAGACAACAGCGAGCATGAAGCTTTTGACAATTGATCAGGCACTTGCTGATATTAAAGAGTTTATTACTCAAATAAATGCACTTTATTTCAAAGATGACAAACCAATTTGGGTGACATTCGGAGGATCATATCCTGGATCATTGTCTGCTTTCTTTAGAGAAACATATCCAGAAATGACTGCAGGAGCAGTATCATCTTCTTCTGCTGTTCATGTATTTGTAGATTATTATGGATATGCTATTAATACTGAAAAGACTTATAGAACTGTTAGTGACTCCTGTGGAGATGTTATCAAGGTTGCATTCCAAAAGCTTATCACTAAAGCATATAATGGATCGGATAGCCGTGCACTTCTTAAACAACAATTCAAGTGGGTTTCATAAATAAAATATGTACCTAGTTTTTGAGAAAAAATGATTTTAATTTTAATATCATTGAAATCTCTCAAAAATTTGAGATTCTTAGCTTTTGTCAGTTTTGGCAGGATTTAGTTTCTTCCAGAATTATTTTTTTCACAAAAAGGACATACCTTTTTGGGAAGTTCTGAAAATACTATCACGAGCTTAACCAATATGTCCTAAATCCAATTTTTCCAGTCTTTGTGACAGCTTCGACGAGACGAATCTATCAAAAGCCGTGCAATTTTTTTTCCAAAATGTCTATGGATACTTTCAGATAATCAATCAATATACCGGAGATAATAAGGTTCATTATGAACATCTCTTCATTACTTCAAAAAACAACACAATTTTAGAGCAATGCTACACGATCCGGATTGGGAGTTCCTGCAGCTTGTGATCTTCTAAACAACGCGACAATTGGAGATGAGGTCCAGAGAGTTATTGCTGTAGTAGGTGTACCTCTACTAGTAGTGCACCTAATTTTAACTTCCAGATGAATCTTTATGATTCCTGGTTTAAGCCATCAGCGTCTGGATGCCGACCAAATAATTACACAGCTTTTATTCAAGCCTATTCGGACACTACAATGCCCAATGAGAACGTCAGTGAGTTTCCGAGTATTGTAAAGGTACTGTAGAATCGAATTGAAATTCCAGTTGGCACTCGCAGTTGGATCTGGCAGACTTGCACGGAGCTCGGATATTATCAGACTACTGACGGAGGAAATGGTGGAATCTTTGGATCTACAGTTCCACTTGAGTAAGAACAAACAAAACGTTAAAGCCAGGTAGTACTGTATTTTGAAAATATTTTCAGTTTCTTCGCCGATCAATGCATTGATCTCTTTGGGCCGGAATACACCCTGGATAATACTTTCAAACTCGTAGATCAAGTTCGTACTAAATACGGAGGAGCTGGCACATATCGTGGAACCAATGTCGTTTTTCCAAACGGATCCTTCGATCCTTGGAATGGTCTTGGCTACAAATGGAATAACACGAATAATAATGTTGATGCTTGGTTGATCGAAGGAACATCTCATTGTGCTGATATGTATCCAGCAAGCGATTCGGATAAACAATCATTGAAAGATGCGAGAATCCGGATTCATGGTCATTTATCCAGGTGGCTATCAGATGCACAGGCTATTAGGCAGCATTCAGGTAGGTTCATTTAAGAATGCCTCTTATTCAAATGGGTCTTGCCACGAAAAAATTGTATGTTAATAAGAATTATTCAGTTAAGAAAACATTAATCAAGTTTTTTTATTGATAAAATCACAGAAATTCCCACTTTTTCCTCGCGGCAATACCTTTTTTTCAATAAATACGTGGGCCTTTAAGTACGCAGATAACTGCAAACTCAAGATACTACACTTTCAATATTTATAGTTTTTCAGGTTCCACTACAAACTTCTCAATCTTCACCGCCATCTCCATTGTAATTTTCAGCATCCTATTCTAACTTTCAAAATATTATTTTTCAAATTTTATTCTAGAAATAATAAAAGTCCAATTTTGATTACATTTGCAAAATGACGTTGTGTGAACACACCCTGAAATTGCGTTTTCACCTCGCTAATAAGATGAAAGTGGTTGGAAGGGAGGAGTGCCTAATAAAATGAGTTGGATAGTGATAGGGAGCAGGCAAATATTCGCCGACGACGGTTTGCCGTCGTTATCAATCCCCGAGACGACTTTTTCAATTTGCCAGCCCTGCGTCACCATCACCTTTTCGGCATGAAGTTTGCCATCGTTTTTGCTGGTACGTAGATTTTATCGAACAAAGGTTTAAAAATAACTTTGGAGATTTTCAGCTCTTTACGGAGCCGCTGTTGCTCAATTCGGAACTGACAACTGTGTGAGCGCACAGTTTCAGGCTTGTAATAGCAAGTTAGGAGATTTTTGGAGAACTGAGTAAGTTTTACAAACGAAATTGTGACTAATTTTTTGAAAATCATGTGGTGTCAGAGTGTCTCATTTCACCTTGATCTACGTAGATCTACAAAACATGCGGGAGAAGAGACGCAAAGTTCTCAACTTATTTCGCATGGTTGAGAACGTGCTGAGGTCGCATTTTTTGTGCAAAAAATTCCCGTTTTTTTGTAGATCAAACCGTAATGGGACAGCTTGGCACTGCGAAAAAATTGCCGGGTGGAGTCGGTGAACACATATTTTTGAAAAGTATGCAAACACCGCCGCACAATTAAAACAAAATTTACATTTTAAAGTATAATTGATAATTTAAAAATTGTATTTCTATAGAAAATTGAAATTACCATAGACCGACATTTTAAGCTTTTCTACTTACTTTTTCAAATTTTTCACACATTTTTGCATTTAACTCTATGAACAATTTTTTGCTCTTATATACATAGTTATATACATAATAATTTGATCTTAATGTTAATTTTCTCAATCTTATGATGATATTAATATTCAAATTCCAATTGAGTAAAACTTCCACATATAAAATTTGCAAATCTAATGCGATTATGTTCTGATAAGGTCAGTAGCAACAGAACACACCTAGTATAGATATCAATACCTATAATGTGATCCGAGTAGTTCTAGAAGTAGATAAACACTATTATTTTCAGTCTACAAGTATTGATTTTAAAACTAGATACCTGAAATTGACCTTTAAATTGTTTTCACCCCGTCATTCAGAACATATTTTCAGCACCACCTCTGCCTGGAAGGACTTGGCGAGCTTGGACAGAATCACCCAGTCTCTCATCGTCTCCCCATATGTCATTGACTCATGGGTCAATGTTTGCAAGTAAGCCTTTCTTTTTAAAATCTTTAACTTTTCAATTCCGAAATTCCAGCGGTTACGCTGCCTTTTACGGATGCCTTGGACAAGCTCAAATCCGCAATTGCCTCGGAACCGTCGGACTCGTCGGATCTGGACTCGATCTTAACACCGCCTACGCTTACCAAGGATTCTTGGCCGACTGGGATTTCAAGTGTGGAGCCGGATTCTGGAGTAAGCGCCATTGATCTTTTAGCAGATTTTCAAATTTCGAACATTCTTCAGCTATGTACGAGCGTAAGACCCTGACCACTTGCGTCGAGAGCACCTACGTCAACTACCAACAAGAGACATCTGCCGCTATGAATACCTACATGACTGCCACCGCTCAAGACCCAAATGGTGCTTGCAAGTATGCTCAGAATCTCATGAACGCGTGGCAGAACACCTACACCAAGGGACCATGCCGTACAGTTATGCCAGTAAGTCTTAGCAATTGCTGAGCTAGAGAGAAAAAAGCTTTGTTCAGGCTCAAGCCGGATGGTTCGGATGCCAATCGGCTCGTGAATGGTCTAATGCTCAATTCAGACACTGCAAGCATACTACACAATGTGCATGTAAGTTTGAAAAAGTTTGCCTGCCCCAAGGCGACCTAGGATGGTCTGCAAGAGGGCCTAGACCTATCAGCATTGCTACTGATTGTGAGACTTGCATGCAATTGTATTCCTATTCACAAGGTTTCCTACAAGGTCACCTATGTCTGCCTACATGATTGCCTCTTGTTTTCTACAAGAATACCTAGGTTTGCCTAAGTTTACCTAGACAAACCTACAAGGTAATCTAGGCCTATCAACACGGTGACCTAGACCAGCCTACAATTTCACCTAGGTCTACCTACAAAGTTACCTCGGCATACTTACAAAGTTGCCTAAGCACGAGGCGGCCAAGTAGGCAAAATTAAACACCTACCTACCATACAAAACTTCAATATTTCCAGCTCCAACTTCCAACGAGGCTGTGACCAGATTCAACACTGAAACCGGAAAGGTTGAATATGAGACTCGTGAGTTTTATTTTTATTTTTCAGTTTTTTTTATCCCAAGTTCCAAAATTTCTAGTCCCTACCTACCAAATCGTCGACAATAAGGCCGTCGTCCTGAATGAGGCCTCCTGGATTTCCGAGTAATTTTGATTTTTTAATTTTTGAAATAATTATAATTTTCTTTCATTCCTTTTACCTGTCTATCATGAACTTTTTTGGGTTGAATCACACATACACAATCAGTCTGATAAAGTAAACCAATAACTATTTATTGCACTTCACGTTTCACTAAAAAGCACCTTTCAAAGCAAATAAGAGAGACCGACAGAGAAATTGAGAAAAATCAGTTAAGTTCTGCGGCGGCGGGATCCGCTGTCAAAGAAGACTCCTCCGTCGATGGCACAGTACCTGGAATTTTTCGTGTAAATTTATCATTTCTGCAGGCCTAGGTAATCATGCAGGCATTCCTAGGTAACCTTGAAATCAGGTCAAGGTAATCATGTAGGCCGGCCTACCAACTTACTTTGGGCAGATCCCCTCCTCTCCCGGTCTTCCTTGAATTCCAGCTTCTCCGAGATCTCCATCATTTCCATTTTCTCCATCCACTCCATCTTTTCCTGGTGGTCCCGGTGGTCCAACTTGTCCTGGTTTACCATCTCTTCCATCATTTCCAGGTTGTCCGGCTTCTCCTGATTGTCCCTCATCTCCATCATCCCCAGGTGGTCCAACATCGGAAGTATCAACCTCCCCAGGTTCTCCATCAGCTCCGTCTTCTCCCTTTGTCCCTGGAACTCCGTCGATTCCAGTTTTTCCAGGCCTTCCCGGACGTCCATCCAGCCCATCGAATCCACGTCGCCCCTTCAATCCAGGCAATCCATTGTTACCTGGTGACCCACGGGGTCCCGGCTCTCCCGGCTCTCCAGCTGGACAGTCACATGGGCTTGCAAGTGTTGGATCACATGGACCTCTCGGTGGCTCTCCAGGATTTCCTGGTCTTCCAGGTGCTCCAGGAGCTCCGTGGCGTCCATGTCTTCCTGGGGTTCCGCTGGGGCCTGGAGCTCCAGGAATACAACAGCCATCACAGGTTCCTGTGGTTTCATCTGAACAGTTTGAGAGTTTTTAAAAAGTACAGATTCGGGGAAAAAGTAAACCTTCATCAAATCGTCTCCTGGGTTTTGCTCCTCGGATGCTTCTGGTGTGGTTCGAGGTGGCAATCAGTACGGATAGCTCGTCAACACCTTCGTAGATTGTTCTCACAACATCGTTGCATTCCTGAGATGAGAGTTTTAAGTATAGGACCCACACAACCTTTAGGGGCCTCGAGGCGTTATAGAACGAACTGTAGGTGCGTAAACTTTGCAAGAAAGGTCATCTAGGTTTGCCCAAAATCATCTAATATAGAATTTCTAACATAGAATCTGAAATTTCGAATCGCTAAGCTGAAAAGGATTCAGGATCAAGCCGTGACGAATGGGCCTCCCCGCTTGCCACTAACGGCAGCATTGATTTTTCGGAGGCGTTTTCCGGGCCAGAGAAATATAAAAAAGAAAACTCACCACAAACTGTCTTTCCAAAGAATTTCTCAACTGATTAACATAATGATAGGCTAGTGGAAGGGTTACCATTGCTCCAACCGTCAAAACCAGCGAAACAATCGCCACGGAAAAGGCGATAAATCGTTGTATCCGGAGATGAGAATATTCGGAAGACATTTTCATCGTGTTCCGTCTTTTCCTTTCCCCCTCTCTATTGAACCATTTTATACAGAACACGGACATCTCAAAAAAGTGCGAAAATCCGGCAGATATCGATCTCATTCTCTCTCTCTCTCTCCCGTTTTACCCTCATCATTTTTATTGTCTCGTGTGTTTCGGTCCTTCTTTTCCGATAATATTTTGTTGACTTTTTTGGAAAAAAATTAACGATTTTATATTGCAGAATACGTGATATTTGAGGGAATTAATTTGGAAAAAAGTTTGAAACTTTATGACCGTTTTTGTTTCCCAATTTATCAGATTTCTCTTCGATTTTGAACTCACTTCATTTATGGGTCTCCCCACGTAAATTGCATTACCCTTAGCAAATCTGGGAGAAAACATAATTAAACCACTTTATGCCTACCGACGTTCCTACCTCACGCATGCCTATGTGGTCACCTCATACTTCCTTTCCTACGCATCTAGCCTACCTTTCTGCATGTGTGCCTACACCAAACCTGTTCCAAGTATACTTCGCCACTTACTTGCCTACCTAATGTTTGCCTGCCTCCGAGTCGTTCATGTGGTTACGTACCTTCCCCCAACCTGTTTCACGCCTATGTGAGTGTCTACTTGTCTATATTGTGCCTGCAGACCTCAAATGTACATCATGCATACTGTTGCTTTAATTTATATGTGTATTTATACCCGAAACCTTCCTCATACCTACGTGCCCACCTCGTGCTTGCCTGCCTACGTGGTACCTCTCACCTATCTGCAACGCGTCTTCTTTAAACTCATGGCTACGTTACGGGTCCACTTCATACCTGGCTGCCTTCTTATATACCTTATCTCACCTGCCTAACTGACCCTCCTTTAGGCCGCCTAAAAAGTAGGCAGGTAAGAATTTTTTGCCGATTTGAAAATCTTATCAAACTTGATGATTTTATTGCAGAGAAAAAGGAAAAAAGTACACTTTTTCAAAAACTAAATTCGTATGAACGTTTCAAAAAATAACGTACGTGGAATGAGTGTTTGGAGTGTCGGGGGAAAATATTTCCAGAAATGGTCAAATGGTGACCGATATGACAACATATATGCTGATTGAATTACAAATTTGGTTAGGTTTATGAGATTTTTTGGGGGGAATTATTCTTTTGGAGGGTGAGGCTGAAACTAGCTAAAAAAAACGAAGGCGACAAATATGGGTAGGGGTACTCGTAGGAAATCAGAGAGATGGGATAAACCAGGTGAGAATCAGATTAAGGCAAGATAACTGAGTGGACATGGAGCAAGAGCATTGTGCTCCGTTCGAACGGTTACTTTTCCTTCCACAAGGCTCTCCGGTTGCACAAATACGATCTGGAAATTGGGAAAATTAGGGTTGTTGAATTTTGAAGTTGCAGATTTGAATATTTTTCTATTGGTTAAGGATTTTATGGTAGGTCTTTCAAGCCTGCGTGCCTCCCTCATGACTAGTTTTCTATGTGTCTACGTACCTGCCCGTGCCTACAGCCTGCCTGCCTGCTTGCATGTTTTCCAGGCAGGCAAGCAGACATTTTTTTATTTGAAAAATTAGAAAAAAACCATTTTCAATCAAAAAATTCAATATTGCCAAAATTCAGAAATTTTAAAATTCTCAAGTTTCTAGAAAAACACACGTTTAAAGTAAAATCTGAAAATTTTTGGAAAAATCAGAATTTCCTAATAAAAACAAAATTTCTGAAATTTTCAAAACGAAAAGTATTGAAATTTCGAAAAAAAAATCCAAAAATTCGAAAGAAATTCCCTTCTTCAAAATTAATTTTCGAATCAATTTTCAACGTTGAATTTTATTTAATATAAATCGGAAGTTCGTCACAAAATTTTGTTTTTCGAATGAAAATTTCGTTTTAAAATTTTTCATAAAATCGTGATTTCCGGTGCCAATTTTCAGATAAAATATGTTTTTTTTTCAAAAAAAATCTGAAAGTTAATCTCTGAAACGTGGTCGTTCAGTTAGAAAAGAAAAAGCAAAAGGACTTGGAAATCCGTATGTTTTTGACTTTTACTGATCATTTCAAATTCCTGATCGTGAGTCTGAAAGTGAGTTAAAGAATTTCAGATCAAATTCTCTGACTCAAAAACAAAAAAAAACTGAAAACCTCGAAAACAATTCTTACATTAATTTCGAAAGAAATCACAATTTTTCTCTGTTCTCATTATCCTGACCCACTGTAATCCATATTCCCTAATCCCAGTGGCGGATTAGTGTGGGCGAATTGGGAAAAAAAGACACCGATAAACAATTTGACTTTGATATGAGATTTGAAAGCTCTTTTTTCAAATGACGCCTGCCAATCCTCACCTGATCCCTATACATCCGCAGCTTTTGCTCGGCAACGAACACGTTTTGCTGAATTCGCATCGCCTGCTCGCCAGCCATCATTTGAGCCACACATGTTGCTGGGAAAGAGATCATGTGCTCGGTTCTGAAATCATTTCATAGTTTCAGTCGAAAAAGAGCAACACCAACCTATCATTGAGACGGAAACCGTGGAGCCAATCCGGATCTCCGTTGTCTACCACTCGAACCTTCTCTCCTAAGACCAGAGAGCTTCCATTCGATGGGGAGTACTCGTGGATCACAATATAGCCACCGGCATGTACTGAAAAATGCATTGTTTGGCTTCTCAAGGAACTTTTGAACTCACAAGCTGATGAGCTGCTCCGTCTGCTTTTCACGATTGGTGAGCACGATCGTTCAACATCCGAAAAGTCTGAAGAGCCGTTGATGCCTGGTTTTCGATAGTCACGTGGAGCAAGTTTGGATCCTGAAACTGTTTTTCAATAGGAATTTAGTTAAAAAATGTTTTTTAAATCTTGAATTCTCAGCAAAAAAAATTGATCTTGTGACGTCACTAGCGCGTTTCAGGCAATTAAATAATAAATCTAGCTCAAATATTCTGGAATGTTTAAAGGCATTTGGCAAAAATGCACATCTAACATCAATAGTAGCCACAAATATTTCTTGCCTGCCTGAAAGGCCACCTACGCCTACCTACCTCAACAAACTTTAAAAAAGAACTTAAAACGCGGAATCTACATTCTGCAAGCAACAAAAAGCTCAAGTTCACGTGTATACGATAGGTAGCCATGTAGCTATGCAGGTAGGCAGTCAAGCACTAGGCACAACTGAAGGCGCGTTCCCGCTAATTGAAAACAGACGGTAGGCAGGCGTAGGCAGTCCGACACAAATTATGCATGTAAGGCGACGGTTCACATGTGAACAGAACTTTCAGCAAATGTTCACTGTGCAAGCTTCAAACACCAGAGTTCACATAGGCTGCAGACAGAAACATTGGCAGGCATAGGTAGGCATAAAGGAGTGCCTGCCTACCGAGCCCGAACAGTTGTTTTTTGTTTTTGACCAATTTCCGCAAAATGAAAAAATGTAATAAATACAGTGAAGATTTTAGGAACACAAAAGCTAAAAAAGCAATCCATTTCTTGCTCATAAAACTTACTCAATGGGCTCCGTGTATTCTGATTGATTCGTGGCGGCATATCTTGACAATCCAGCGAGAGCGATTTCATTTGTTGTGTCAACTTTGGAGCTCGCCGCCGTCCAACTGATCGACCTGAAAAAAGCAATGATTAATAGAAAGGGGAATAGGTTTGAAAATGAATTTTTTCGGCGAGCAAGCAATTCTGGGGCAAATTGAGTTTAGCACCTGCACCCAGGTGCATTTTCCATCAAAAAAAACTTACACATTCGAAGAGATCTTCTGGCGGAAAGCATGGCTAATAGTTTGCGCACGGCAAGGACTTGTATGGCAGTTTTATGCATATCTCCTTCGCTGGATTTTTGCCTGATATCCGGGCCGCGCGAAAAGGGAGATAAGAAGGGGAGAGTAAGAGATTATGCAGAGAGCAAGACGTGTGTGCTCGCGCGCGCGCGGGCTCTGAGAGAAAGGCCACGCCCCTTATAGAGTGATAAAGCTCAAAGTTTGTGTACTGATTAAATTCCATATGCTAATCCTGTTGGAGCTTATTAGTGGCATTTGAGTCAGTGTTTTTTCATGGCTCGGAGAGCAAAGAAACTCTTCCGCTCATTTGATTCTGATTTGCAGCAAATGAAAATTTGTGTTAATCCAATATGGGCATTCGTGTGAATTTTGGCTGATATTATGATAAGAATGATATCATTGATAGGGGAACAAAGAACGTGTGATCTACATTGAGCCTGCTTGAGCTATCGAAAAAAAGTTATTTTTGAATTGGAGAGCTCTTCTTGATATGAATACATCTAATTTAAAGGCGCAGCAGGAGGAGTGTGACCGTTTTTTTTTTGCAAAACCAAAAAGTTTGAGAATTTCCATGCAATCTAGTAGATTATCACTTTTGTATTTTGGAAAATCTAACTTTTTTTGAGAATTTTGAAAATTGCGAAAATTGTTCGGAAATTGAATTTTTGGAAATGTTGACAATTTTGGATTTTTTTTTTGATATTTCATAGATCCTTCGAATTTTTTGCAATTCGAATTTTCAAAAATTTTGAAAATTCTAACTTTTTTTGTTGGAAATTTGAATTTTTGGAAATTTTGAAATTTTCCAATTAATTGAAAGTTGAATTTTTGGTATTTGTAACTTTTTTGGAATGAAAAATATCATAGCGACAGAGTAGGCTATTTCACCAAACCTCACAAAAATACCTGCCTGTCTACCCGCCTTTTAGGCGGCCTCGTTTCTAGTCGACTCTTGAACCTTTAAAAAGGTAATTTGGAGTGGAAGATCAAAAATCTACAAACACCGGTGATCCAGGGAATGTACAGAGAATGGTTGATAGGCAGACACGTTAGGCGTAGGTATGCATCGGTGGGAATTATCCTGCCTGTCTTTCCCAAAAGCTTTAAAGCTCTAATTTACAAAATGTCAGAAGCAGAAAATTTTCGGTCCAATTTAAACCGTCTAAAATTATTATTGAACAGTCTAAAATTATTAAAAATTTCCTAGAACAATCCAAGTACCCGAATGTCCAGTAAAAAAAATGCTCCTCCAAATTTCTCCTAGAAGAAACCAAAAAGCAATACGATGAACGTCACACACTTAACGAGAAGGACATCTTCTTCATTCTCTCCTCACTTCAAACCGGAATTCGGGATAATGTGCTCTCTTTTTTTGCACACAAAAGGAATTAATGAGCAACCTCATAAGGAAGTGCCTGCTCCCCCATTCACACCTACCTTGAAGTTTTTTATACAAGAAATAGGTGCTGATGCACATTCTGCAGGAGGGGTTTCTGGATATAATGGTGCTCGGGGAGCAAACGTTTGTTGGGACTCGGGCGCCTTGGCAACACTGACCCTACACCGGGGTCCTTATGTAGGTGGGGGAACTCCCCGAGATTTCGAAATTTGCTGTTTGAGCTTGATCTCTCTTTTTGACAGAAATTTGATGAAAGGAGGAGGCAAAAGATCGCGCAGAGCATGGGAGAGAGGGTGGATGTGGACAATGACTCAGTGAGCAACTGGGGAGAGCCGCTGACCATTATATTCAGATTGAGGGAAAAATAAATAATTGTAGCTGCATCAAAGTACCAGATTCTCAGGAAATCCCAAAACTTGTCTAGAGAATTGAACAGCCGAGAATTCAAAAAAACTTTAATTGGAAAATTGGAAATTTACATATATATCATAAATCAAATATTTTCTGAGAAAGTTGTGGTTTCCAACAATTTTTGTTCGCAAAATGTTTCTGGAGAGGTTTTCAAAAAAAAACGCACAAATTGGAAGATATCGATGGTAGGCCCGTTCTGATGCCAGCGCCTACCTTATGCCTGCCAACTTTCTCAGTTTTTTTTGTTAAGAGTTATGTTGGGAAATAGAGTAAAGACACAAGGACTTTGGTAGCAGGCATAGGTATTCTTGAAGACATGAGGTAGGCGTAGGCCCCCCGCAGGCAGGTTTTTTTTGTAAAATTAAGAAAAAAAGATTAAAAATGTTATACCACGGCTACCAACTCTCAATTATAATAATTGAGGACACTGTTAATCTTTGAGAAAAAAAAATATTTGAAAAATTTGTATATTTAAAGATATATGAACGCTTAAATTGTAGACAGTTGTGATTGTAGTTTGAAAATTTGAAAATTTGAATATTCAAAATTTGTCTGGAAAATTAGAAGTAGGTAGAAATGTGTTTTGAACTGCTGTGTCAGCTGAAATTAAATCTCTTTGTGCCAACACGAACCGCTAGAATTAACCCTGAAGGCAGAATAGGCAGGCAGGCATGCGCAGGCAAGTATTTGGCGGGCTTGCAGTTACCGTAGAAGCTATATATAGTTTTGGAAAAATCTAAAATTTCAGAAATGATTTCTTAATGACTTGAAAATTTTCAGAACCTGCTTTTTGGAAAATCTTATTTCGAAATATTCTACAAATTTTTAAGTACAATTATCTTATGAAATCTCAACAAAAAACATGAACTTAGAAATAATTCTTCTAGATTATGAAATATTTTTGCAAGAAAAATTCAATCCAAATTCATTATATCTTTCTCATGAAGGAAATTTTGAAATTTTTATCCAAAAACTTATTTCTCACGGTCTTTTTCTTCATTAGTATTTTTTTTTCGTTAGCTTATAAAAAAAATGAACATTGGCAAATGCAGAATAATGAAAATTGATTGCGAACAAATTTTTGTAGGCACCATATTATGTGTGTGCCACGTCACACAAATGATGGGTACGTCCGACATAAAATGTGGTCAGAGAATTCAACGTCAAAATACAAAACAGATTTCGAAAAAAAACGGAAAGTTGGTAAAATTTGAACGTCCATAACTGACTATGAGATATGAAAGAAGATATTGAAAAAATTGTCAACTAGCAAGTGGACATTTTTAAATAATTCAAAATGTTTAACTTCAAGTGCTCAGAAATTAAAAAAATTTGAATCCGAAACAATGACAAATCTGAACTAATTTTTTTCAAGTCAAATAAAAAATCATTGGTAATTTACTTTTGACGCGATTTATGTGAAAATGACGTGAATACGAACATACTTGGAAATGACAAAATTCAAATATGCAGGTGTAGCACAGGGTGCCTTTTCGCCGCCTGCCTGCACATTCACATTTCTTAGTTTTTAGAGCCGTTTTCCGGGCGTCGCGCCATACTATTTTTTAAACCAGGTATTCTTAAAATTCCTGACTCAAGAAAAAATTAGTACAGCTCAAGAAAATTGAGATAAAAGTTCGCGGCGAAAAGATATAAAAATGGGTGTCCTCCACTCATCTTTGAGAAACGAGAAAAGGATGGGTGGGAGGAGGTTCATTGTTGGGTGCAAAATTGGACCAACAACTAAAATAAAAAAGAACAACTCGTGAAGGAATTGAAGAAGAGAATAGGAAGACTCTCCGTTTTCCACCCTTTTTCTAAGTGCTTCCCTTTCCGTGTTCACTTTTTATTGGCCTAAAGTAGACGGGAAGTAGGTGCTCGGAAGGTGCGCCGAAGAAAATTCAATTTATAATTTATAAATGTGTATATAATATATATTCAGTGGCACAAAAAAAACCGCGAGACAGGTGAACACAAAGCTTACTCACCGGCGTTGTCAAGTTGTGGAGTCGAGCCGAGAAGTGGGTTGGCCTTCGAAGAGCCCATCTCGACGTAACCAGAATCCTGTAAACATATTCGCATTGAAATCCCTAGTTGACAACTATACAGGGTGTTGACCAGACAAAGTAGATGTAAATATTATTACCTGAAGTGATACCTGTGAGAGGTTACGAGGACTTGGAGACGCCGACTCAAAAGTGGTGGATCCCCGTCGGGAGTAGCGACCCGTCGCCTGTTTTAGCGCTAGGTAGACGGGGTCGACGATTGCCGATTCTGGAAAAAATATTAAATACTTTTTGAAAGTTAAACGTACTTACTAGGGAATGACCAGAATAAGTGGAGCGATATTCAAAAAAAAATATTGTATCGGAAAGCTGACATTCTCTACTATAAGAATATGACTGAAATTTTTGCCCATTCGGGCTGGAAATCTGAAATTTTTACGTCTGAAAACGTCTGAAAACGTGAAAACGTCTGAAAACGTCTGAAAACGTCTGAAAAAGTCAGATTTCCAGCCCGAATGGGCAAAAATTTCAGTCATATTCTTATAGTAGAGAATGTCAGCTTTCCGATACAATATTTTTTTTTTGAATATCGCTTCACTTATTCTGGCCATTCCCTAGTTAGGTAAATTGATCCCAATTCTATTTTAAACCCAATTTTGAAAACTTCTTTTAAATTTTTTATCGCGCTTCAACTTTCAGGACCAAATTCAATTTAAATCTCAAATTTTTCAGGAATTTTACATGCTTCTGTAGTTTTTCCGAACTTTTTTTCTGTTGAATCATTGTTAGGCATATTTCCACTCGATAAGCGCACAAAATTTGGGTAATATCTGCAACGCATACTTAAAGGCGCACGGATTTATTCGCATCTCTTTCGCGGCAAAAAAAAACATTTTGATCGCGGACCGCAATCAAAAATTCGCGGTCGCTTAATTTTCTTTGAAATGAAAATAGTTTGTACTGGAAACGTTAACCGAAATCCTCAAAAATCGATGACTAGCGAAAAATTTCTCACAAAATCCCGAATAAGAGCAGACTATTTTTCGCGGCAAGACCCGTCCGAATAAATTTTTGTATCTTCAAGAACACGATTTAGAAAGTTACCAAATTACGATATATCCTTCCACAAAGTAGAACCCTCTTGAATACGACAGTTATTTGAACCTATCATAGTACTTCCTTTAATTGCTTTTTAAACAAGTACCAGATTTTGGCACATTATATATCAGTACATTGTGATGATACCAACAAATTTTCATCTACAAAACTATAGAAAAATCCAAAAAGTATGGTTAGTTTGCAATTTTTGATAATACAAAAGGCAGCTGAGATATGAGCTGTCAGAGTTAAGCCATGAAAAGCAACACTTTTAGATAAAATAAGGAAGTTGTCATCATTTAAAAATAGCTCAGATAAAAAGACTAGAAGCCCGCCCTAATGCTTACTGTGCCGTCTCGGTGGTCTCCCCGAAATGATAATCATCTCATCCATTCGTTTCTTCATATTCCTCACGGTTTGGTGCATTGGAGCACAATATGATGTTTCTAGCAACAAAAAGAATAGAATGCAACGAAAATGTAATCCGAATACAAAATGGCAAAAAGATAAGAGATAAGACGTTGTCGTCAGAATAGTTGTCAGCTAATTGAGAGTTATTGGATTAGAAAAATTTAAGAATCAGAAAATAAACATGTAGAGATGACCTAGTTCTGATAATTGAAATACATAAGGGATCGGATATTTTGTCTGAAAATTAGTTTTATTTTCAGAATTGTATAGACATATACTTTCAGAGAACTTCACTGACAAAATATGCGCAAAATAACAATAACGAAAATAGTTTTCCTAAGCCTAAACCTAGGTCAAAACTTTAGCCTAAGCCTGAGCCTAATTCTAGGCCTCCGCCAAAGCCTAAGCCTACGCCTAAGTTTTATCCGAGTGAGAGCGGATGTATGAAGATCAAAAAAATTGCACAATTGGAGCAATGAAGAAAACAAAAATTGATTTCGAATTCCTCCCAGAAAAATATGCATCTTTGTATATTTTTGCTCATTGTTAGCTGTGACTGCAAGCAAAATCAAAGCTCAAAAAAATTTTGCGGTCAAAATTTCTGCGAGCTCTAAAGTTTCAAAAAAAAACCTTTTTGTTCAAAACCAAAAAAGTAAAAGTGGGCCAGTGAGCTGAAAAGCTAATTTCACTTTCCGACTTGTAATGCATTTTAGAACAACTAGCTCTAAAGGTTTCACTTCAAACATCAACGGGGAAAAAAAATGAAAAAAAAAAACTTTCGTGAAAAATATGGAGAAAAGTACATGTTCTGGTGTTCAAAAATCGTAACGAACTGGTTATAGGTTCTAGAAAAAATAGGAAAAATTCCAAGAAAACTGGTCTGAGAGTTCTATCTATAGGTGGTAAAAACCTGAATTCGTAACTAGTTAACAGCCTTTTTTTTATCAAATTCTCAAGAAATTCACATTTTTGAATGGGTACAGTTCCCAGGACTTAAAGCGGCTTCTTAAACGAAAAAGGATGTCAGTTAATTTCCAAATCAATAGCTGACAAATGAAAAAGTGAAAAAAAAATTGTGTCTATATAACTCTCCAAAAATAAACGAGAGACTATCCATAAATATTTACGCTCCTGGGAGTATATTTATATATATATATATTTTGAGGACTCCAAAAAATAGATCTTCATCTTTTTACCCCACCCCCAACCGCTCCTTTTATCTCTCAATTTTATCCTTTTTTAGTAAAAAAAACCTTCTTTTATAGGTCCAAATATAAATTTTTGTCTAGAAAAAGCTCCATTAATTTTCATTCCCTTTTTGGCGCCGACCACATAACTCACAAAAACATCCGATTGTGGGGCGAGATTCTTCATTTGAATATTATTTTCTTTTTACCGACGTAAACCTAATTTCCGTTGGTGGAAAATTCTTTGCTTTCTTTCTGTTGATTAATTATGTAATATTCGCATTTTGGGCTAGTCTAGGTATGACGTAGAGATTTTGGAGATGTTCAAATTTGGATTTTTTAAGTTTTTTAAAAAGGTTTTTTATTAAAAATTAAAGGAGAAATGTTTAAAAAAACATTCAATACATTCAATAAGTCATTTGAATTTTACTGTAAGTTTGAAAAATTGCCCAAAACAGCTTGAAAGTTGCTACATTCAAATAGTCATATTTTGATCGGTATTTTGAGATTTTGAGGTCGTTGTTGACTTTTTTTTTTCAAATTTCACAACAAGACACTATTTATTAGAAATATACAATATTTTCCTACATTTCTACAAACATTTTAACTTGAACGGTTTTGAGAAAAAGGGGGCATTTCTGAACTTTTTAAATTTCAAAAAACATGTGACGCTCTTGTTAAGAATTGTTCAATTGTTTCCATTGGCAAAGTAAAAATAATGTCTGATATTTTTTCCAAAAAAATCCCATTTTTCCAGGTGATTTTTTCCAGCTTTAAAGCAAAATGTGATATCACAAAGAACTTAATATCTCATTTATCGTGACAAATTCCGCCTAGTTTCTTTCCAAGAAAAAACAACTAATTTTTCGCGGAAATTTATTGGCTCTCCCAATTGTCATCAATTTTTTATAGTCCTACTTAGTTGGTAAATTGCCAAAAATAGCTCAATTTAATCCCGGATGTTTGGATCAGGTTCTGAGCCAAAATAAATACGGATGTGGTGTTAAAAATAGAGAAATTTGGCATTTGGGGGGGGGGGGTCTTAGTCGAGATATCAAGTTTCGAGATTTTAGATTTAATATTCAAGTTTTTGATTTTCGATGAACAGAGATAGGCAGACGTATTTTCATGTCTATGCGCCTACCTACCGCTTTGGTAGAAGGTTAAGCTAGTTGTAGGTGTTACCCTGAAGGTAGGCAGACAGGCATTTGGTGCCTAATTGGCAGGAAAGCAGTTCTCACAAATGTTCATTTTACGAAACTGGCTAAGTTCAGAAAAAAAAACTAACTCCAGTGAAACGAGAAAAATTCCTCTCAAATCTGAAGGACTTTGTTTTGTATCGGTTGGCATAGTGATCAAAAGATTTTTGATTTTGCTTTTTTGACAAGTACTTTGTAAAAAAAAACATTCGACTCAAACTGAGTTGGAAAACAAAAAGAATTTTTGCACATGCTTCACCTTTGAAAGAGATTTAGGTAGATTATAATTATGGGATAAAAGATTTCAAATGTTATTATTTTTATTATAAAACTTGCTCTGTATTGACACGGAAGATTGACATTTTCTCATTTGAAATAACTAGCATATAGCAAAAAATTCAGCGGCAAAGCTCAACTCCTACCCCTTGAAAATTCTGGATTTTTTTTCTCAATTTTTGAAATCTTTTTTATTTTAATATTTTTTAACCTAACAATTCTGCAAAAATTGCACTGAAAAAGGCTCAGATTCTGGTAGAATATCTCCCTGTTTTCCAATTTCCAAAATATATTTTCTTTCTAAAAAATCTAAATTTCAATATTTTTCTCAAAGCTTCCAATTTGCAAATTAATTCAATCAAACTCCAATAAAAAAAAATTCAAATTGGAATTTTTTTGTTGGAAAAGTCGAAAATTTGTCTGTCACTAAAGTCTCTAAAGTACCCTTGGAACTCCTAATTCCGTTCATTTTACAATTCACACACACACACGTGACTCTTCTTCATCTCAAGCCCTCTTGCATGTCATCAAATGATTATTCTGTAGTAGAAGGGGAAAATGTGCAAGCAGGAGGCATTCCAGTTAATTATTCTTCGTTATTTTATTCAATTGGGTCCACAAGAGCGCGCCGGCGAGAAACAATTTTTCTGGCTGCTTCCTTTGCCAGGGGAGCCCTGTATGAGCACACAAACATGGGCTCCGGAAGACGAAGATCAAATTACACTCATTTTTCTTATCAAGCTTCATTCTTTTTCTCTTCGGATTACAAGAGTTCCGACTTGCCCGGAGGCAAATGAGCATTGGCCGGGAATATGGACTTTTTGAAGCAATAATAAAAAGAAGCGTGCTCTTGTTTTTCTTTTCTAATTTTCAATTCATACATTCCCTTTCTGTTCACTTTTCCTACATCAAAAAAGGCTTCAATCAAGTGCTGTAAAGAAATACATTCAATTTTCTTTTCACTTCACGATTTTCCAGATCAATGAGCTCAGGGGACATGAAGCAACAGATGCGCACAGATCAAATGCACTTTTTTAGAGAGTAAAAAGGATTTTTCAGAGCAAGTAAAAGGATTTGGCCTAGGTTTCCAAAAAAAAGTCAGGATAGCAAATTAGGATCAAAATGGAAATGGCTTAGAAATTACAGAAGTCTTTTACGGATTTTGAAAAACTGTTGGGAGACCGTGAAACTTTAAATTCGGATTCATGGCCGAAGTTTCCAAAAACGTAGGCCATGATGTAAATTAGTATAATTGTGGACTCCAAGAAATGGCTCAAAAATTAATTTTCTTAAACATAGTTTTTCTGGTTTCTAAATTGTTCCACAACTTGTGAGACTGTAATAATTCAAATTTAGATTGATGGCCTAAAAAATTAAGCCGAAAATAAGGCCATCAAGAAAATCAGGATAAACGTGAACTCATAACGTTAATCATACAGGAAGTAACCTATAAATTTCAAAAATAAGGCGATCATACTTCAAGTTCAGATCCATGGCCGAAGTTTTCTTATTTGGGAGCTGAAAAATCCTAATTTACAGAATTTATATATGGAAATTAGCACCGAGCCTGGCTGAAAGTAAATTGGCAATCTTGGCTTAGAAATCCAAAACTCAAATAAAAATAGGCCGCCAATCAGCGATTGATGGCAGAAAAAAATTTAGACCAATTAAAAAAATTTAATTATTAGTTCAAAAATTTTCAAAAAAAAATCGATTAAATTAAATGTGACTGAAAATAATTAAATTTAAAAGTTTTTAATTTTAAAAAAGTTTTAAATTTAAAAAATTTAGGCCACTCATTTGCTATTTTTGGCAGAAAAAATTCAACTATCCAAGAAATTATTTCAGAACAGAATGGAATGTGCAATGGCTCATACGAGTTTTGGCCAAGAAACCAAGAAAGTTAGGCCATCAAAGTCCAGTTCCTGGCAGAGAAAATATCAAAGCTCATTTAGCACAAAGTTTTCCCATTACTCATAACCCAAATTCAAATGAGTCCATAAATTTCCCAACCATCCCTTTTTGCAATCTCTCATTTTCTTTTTTTGCAGTTTACCAATAGTCCAAAGATTTTTATTTTCACACGGGCGCCACGCCGTTGGAAAAAAGGGGAAAAAGCTTCCGGTTTTATTGGGAATAAAGACCATCAATTACTTTTTACTTTTTTGGCGCTAGAGCTCCCCCAAATATAGAAAAAAAAAGTGACTCACCACAACTTGTCCGGCCAACTGATTGCTCGCGAATCTCGGTGGTTCTCTGTAATCTCATCAAATCTGGATTCGTACACCGTTTCAGCAATTTTCGCGCGATTCCCCCACTGTTTTTTGGCGTTGGAAGCATTCGGCGCTGGTACAGAGGACTCGAGTGTTGGGAAGTTGAGAGCCCGTGGTAATGGCTCCCGGGGTAGACGGGCGGGGAATAGTAATGATGGGGTCTATAGATAGCTGAGTGAATATCTGGCTGTGACAGCCTAGCATGTGGGTTATGATGGTAGCCATGGGTGAATGGGAGCTCGCGGGGACCCATTAGTGAGCCCATCGAATGGTTATGTCGGAGCGTATGTTGCATAGCTGGGAGCTGACGCCGTTCGTAATGGGGGCGAGATGAGGCGAACGGGTAACCGTTCAGGGCGCCCGCCGGGTTTGACGGTGTCGCCATCGGAGCTTGTGGAAGACTGAGCCGGCGGCGTGAGCCCTCCATTTGTGGAGGGACAAGGGGAGGGGTATAAGGGTGTGGCTTCGCGGCGGTGGACGGGAAGAGAGTCAGAGTCGTCGTTTTTTTTTGGTGAAGGCTAGTACTAGTATTAGCTTCTTATTGATGAAACAATTCTCTCACGGTGACTATATAATTTTCGTCCTTTTTTTCAGTTTCTTAGCCGGAAACCGAGAAGACAACAAAAGACTTGAATTTCATTAGCAGTAGTAGGAAAGAAAGGGCGATTAATATTAAAAGAGATAGGGCACACAAATGAATCCAACATTGCGTCATTTTTTATTAAATTTTCAAGAGAAAAATGAAAAAAAAACTGAATTTTTAAAATATTAATTTTTGAAATTTTACACATGGTTTAAATTATTTTCAGTATCCGGCGCTTTTGATATTGGATTTCTTTATTAACGAGTATGAGTGTTTTCAAACAAGCAAAGGTGGTAAATCATTCTGCCTACCTACATGCCTACCTCAAGCCTGCCTACATGCCTATTTCATGCCTGCCTAACTCAAGCCTACATACTTTCAACAGAGCTGCCTAAGTGCCCACCTCAAGACTGGCTTCATGCCTCGCTCAAAATTGCTTGCATGACTTCACCAAGCCTGCCTACAACAAGCCTGTCTTCATGCCTACGGCAATTTTTTAAAAAAAATTTCTTGTTTTCAAAATGTATTTCCTTCAAAAATTCATTCCTCCCCAACACCATTGTAGTTTAGCCAGCACAACTTTCCAATTTTTCCCATGGTTCCAATATAGCTGTCAATCAAAAATTTAGGCCAAACCAATTTCTTGCTCCAACTCAAAAATGCTACTTCCAATTCTTAATTCCAAAAACTTGGAAGAAAGAAAGCTGACGACGAAAACAAGGTTTTTGTTTCGTCAGAGGGTGATCCTATGTGGTGTGAACAATAAGATCCGCCGCTGCCAAGCCAAATTAATCTCCTAGATGATATGGGCAAGATGGATTAGAGTAACAAAAGAAATAATCATTTGTGTGTTTTTTTTTCTATTTTTTCAGATGTGGTTTTTTGTAAGCTTGTTTTCAGCTAGCTATCCAGTGACCAGAGCAAAAAGTTTTTGTTTTTTAATGGGAAAATTTTATGGAATTTGGAAATGTTTTTGGGATGTTTTTAGATGTCTGGAGGAAGACTTTTGTGCTTGTGACTGACAACAAAACAACACCAAATAATCAACTTGAACTATTAGAGAACATAATTTGAATGGGATGAAGAATATTTATGGTCCTTGAGATTTCAAATAAAGACGGATTATTGGAAGACATCACTCTAGAGAAAACTTGTCGGGTTTTTAATTTTTAAGGAAATTGGGATGTAGTGATTAGTCTATTAAAACTTCCAGATTTGTCTGAAATTTCCTAATTTTCCAATAGCTTAACTTTGGGAACTAATAACTTTAATGGTTTTGAAGTTATCAAAAAATTTTAACTAGTAAAATGTAGTCAATCTTTTCCCACGTATTTTTTTATTCGGTAACATTCTGGCAAAGTTAACGACAACTGAACTACATGCTGTCAAAGTAGAAGAGTAAAAAAATAAGCTCAAACTGGAAAAGTAGAATTTTCCGCGAAAGACTAGCCCACTTTTTATAAATTTAAAATTATAGTCCCTGGTCTATTTCTTCTCGTGAACAAAATCAAAATCAGGCCAATTTCCAAAACTTCCTCGTACTTCTAGCTTATTGGCTGAAAAGAAAAAAAGAGAAAAAAACACAACAGTGCAGTTCAATTTGAAGCAACTTGATTGCCATGAACTTTTGCTCCCTCCAAACTCAAAATAATTCAAAGCAAGTTCGAGACATTTATGTGCTCACATTAAGTGTCTGGCAATGTGGAAGGGGCTTCCCCCACTGTTGTAAGATTGAACTTCAGATACTCAAAATGAAAATCAGTAGTTCGGATATGTTTAGGCTCAGGCGTAGATTTTGGCCTCACGCTCCACTCATAGGTAGACTAGAAAAAAGTTTCGTTCCAAGATTTCAATTCTTAAATCAGCTCCACATAATCAGGCTTAGGCTCCGGCTTTTAGAAACTAAAAGCGATAAGTTTCAAACAAAGGGCCTAGAGAGAAAAGTTAAAATATCTCAATTTTATAAATAGCTAGACAGATTTTCAGAGAACTATCCAGACACTCGCAGCTTCCAACTTCCACCCACATTGATCCCTCAGCGCTTTGGGTCACCTTATGAGACATGACCGGTGTCTTAAATCTCTGAACTCCTTGAATAAATCGCATGGCGGAGTGCCATTTTCGACGTGCGGATCTTGATGTCGCTTGTTCAATCGGTGACGATTCAATTGAAGAGTTTGTGCTCATTGTGCCGTATGATGATGTCGATGATTCTGGAATTTGAAACTAAGATTTGGAGATCTTGGTGAGAACATGAAAAACAGCACAGATTTCAAATCTAGAATTGAGAAAAATGTATGTGTTTGAAAAACAGTTTATGTTAGTCCACGAGAACTACACAAGGTTCTGAGCTCAGTTTCGAGCCTCATCCCGCGTCAAGTGGTCAGATAATACAGTACCTGCGATCAGGAAACCAAAGGTAATTTTGGAAAAGGTTTGGAAAGCCAACTGACACTCGAGACACTTGAGACGAAACGAGTTGGCACTCTTGTAAACGGAACAGCAGCAACAAGGGGGTTTTTGTTTCGAGAAATAATGAGAGGTTTTCGTGTTGAGGATAAGATGGGTGGTGAAGTTATAAACACAGAAAAGAGTTTTGAAAAATGTAGAGAAGTTTAAATTGTTGTAGTGCTGAAAAAGTGCAGCTGAAAATTGAGTTGCAGACTCAAGTTCGGTTGATTTTTGCTACATCTTTGAGAAATTCTGGTACTGTTAGGACCAGATAAAAACAATTAAAAAATTATCTGAAATTGTGATAAATGGATAACTAAGTCATCTTTGAAATACAGTTCGGGCGGCAAATTTTTTTAGTACACTGGGAACATTTACAACATCAGTTTTTCTCATAGTTGTGCAAAAGTTTTCTTGTTGTTAAATTATATACAAACAGATAAATATCTGTATATTTTGATATTAATATTATTTTCAATTAAAATTCTCAAAAAGTTCCTCAAAACCTGAATCAAATATAAATGTGCCAATTCGCATCGGACACTCATCATATTGAGACTTTGAGTCCGTTTTTGAGATACTGCTCAAAACATAAAATTGAAATTAAAAATATTATCAGAAAGCAGAAATATTTCTCTTAGTTTCTATGCACATACATTTCTAAAAAATCATAATTACAAGAAAAAGTAATTATGACTATGAGTAAAAAGTGGCACAGTTTTTAAATGTTCCGCACATCTCTCGAGGAGACCGTTCCGGCAAGGTGCAGTTTGCGGGGAGAGGCGTACTTAAATTAATCCTTATTGAAAAAAAATATTGAAATGGAGCACAAAGCCTTTGCGGAGGCGTTTTCCGGGCGAGTACGAGGAGGCGAGCAAGCTAGAGTCCCCCTATTCAAAAGAAAGTATATATGTGTAAAATATTCTCAAAAAATAATATTAAAGCTGACAAAAGTATGAGTGCTGAACGGATACGGCTAATCTGGAATATGAAAAAAAAATAAATCCAAGAAATATGATAAACAACAAGAAATAAGACTAATTGGGTCACACTTCCAAGTCTCGGCTCTTTTTCTAAATAAAAATAGAACAATTCCAGAAGACAAGACCCTTGATCAAGTATTCATAGAGTGCAGCCTATGATATCACTCCAGAACAAGATATTCTTTACAACAAAAAATAAAGAAGAAGGACTAGCTGTAGAAGGACAACACAAGATAAATAGGGGTGGCTTCTTGTCGAAAATTGGTTCAATTCTCTCTCGGAAAAAAATCGAGTGACCGTGAGCAAACAAATGATCGAAAATGCGCGAATATGGGGGGGGGGGGGGAAGACGCCTGTTGTTTTGGGCTTAACACACAAATTTAGTGATATATCCGGAACACTTGTTGAGAATATGAGAGCTTCTAGACTGTTTTCAAGGGCCAAAAACGGGGGTTTTTTGGAATCAAAAAATCATTCCTGGACAAACTTTTAGATGAAGAATAACTATTCGAAAATCTAGAAGTTCCCTAATTTTCAAAGAAAATCGGAAACCAAAAATTTTGCTTTTTTTTCAAGGAAATAGAAAATTTCTATTTTTGAAATTCCAGAAAATGGAACGTAATAAATATATGTAACGGTACAAAAATTTCTCAAACTTTTTTTGAATTTTTAAAATGATTTTTTTTTCAATTTTGCAATCATTTAGAATGAGCTAACTATTTTTTTAATTCGCTTACATAATTTCAACATTTCCTTTTCTGACTAGATTAATTCTATTTTCACCGTTTTTTTTAAGATTTGATATTAAACCCCGTTTGTCAATTTTTCAGGTGTTAAACTACCGATTTTTAGACCAATTTTTAAGATTTTGCAAATTTCTTTACCAATTTTTCATGACGGATAAAAAAACTTTTTTTCAAATCAAATATCTAAGGATAAAAATAACAACAATCTTGAAACAAGGCCATTCATTTGCGTGGGAATTCAAAAATCATTAGCTCATTCTCAATTTTTTTGCAAAATTGGACAAAAATCGTTAAAATTCAGAAAAATTTCATAAATTTTTATACAGTTGTATTCGATTATTACAGCCCATTTTCAATAATTTCAAGCAAAATTCTAAACCGACTCCAATCCATATTTAAGAAAAAACTATAATTATAGAGTACACACCTATAAATAGCAGGTCCACACAGAGACACTACCAACCAACTCCATAAAAAGAATCGTCCGACTTTTCTACTTGTTATTTTTATTTTCATCTTCTTCTTCTTATTGCTCCTGTCCTCATCCTCCTCCCCCAAATTTTTTTGGCGAACGAAATGTGATACCCAAATAATAAGAAAAAAAAAAGAAAACGAATATATGATTTGGTTACACATCTTGGTGGCAGATGTATGGGGGAACATTGAACACAGAAAAAATATATTCCAAAAAATGTTGCTGAAAAATGAGTTAGATTTGTCAATCTGGAAAGAGAAGGAGAAGAGAGAGCAAAATCGAGAGGAGTCCGTGCCAGATGCTCTCACAATTAAGACACGCTACGATGGGCTCTCAGGTTAGTTGGAATTTAAGAGAAATTATGAAATCATATACGAAATGGAGCATGTTGTAATAAGAAATGGAGCATTAAAACTAACCGCTTCGAATTTTGATTTCAAGCTTTTGAGCTTGGTTTCAGGCTTTAGATGTTAAGTGTAGGCCTAGGCTTATGCTTATGTTTAGTATTAGGTTCAGGCCTAAGCTTAGGCTAAGACTTATGCTTCGGTTAGGATTAGGCGTTAGACTTAGGATAAAGCAGATTACAACGTAAAGGCTTCGGCTTAGGTTTCAGACCTCAAGCTTTAGTTCTTCCAGATGTATTTTTAAAAGAATAATATTTTGCCTGTTTTTTAAATTTCCCAGATTTTTAGAGTCTATTCATACAATTCATATGAAAAAATGACTCACTTTTGGAGCACAAAATTGAATTCTAAACAACATTATTGTTGTAGATTTCTCACAAAAAAATTCAGCAAAAACGTATTTTCAAGAGGAAAAATGCCAAAACTCCAAAAATTGAGGTGTTCCTTGTGTGTAGGCACAAAATTGCCTGACTTGTGCCTCCAAGGTTTAACTTTCCATAACACTATGCGCACAACAAATACCAAAGTTTGCACCGAAATATAGAAGCTAGCCCATGGGAAAACAGAAGGTAGGCGATAGGCAGGCACGTAGCAGATTTAAGAAAACGTAGGTCTATAGATTGAAAAACTGAAGGCGTATAGGCACGTAGGCCAGTATGATGATCGCAGGGGTTTCTAGGCCACGCGTGACGGTACACCCTTCTGCCGAATTGCTTTTTATGCCAGAAATCACACAAAATTCCTATCATAATTAATCATAATCTCTCTCGAACAACTACATTTTTAATATCTCGGCTCATTTTGTAACTTCCTTATTTGTCTAGAAAACCACCTCATTTCCTCGTCTTCCGCATTTTGAACATTGAATAAACCACAAAAAAAAGTGATGAAGGGGGAAAAGCTCAAAAAAAAGTGAAAAGCCATTATGTTTCATCATCGCGGTGAAACGAGCTAATTTCGAAAACCCGAATAAGAAAGAACTAAAGTTTTTTTTTGTTGAGAGAGAGAGAAGGGCTTCTAGAACAGGAGATAATGAGAAGCGGAAGCTTTAAAACATATAGAAAAGGAACCAAAAAAAGGAAAAGAAAGAGAAAAAAGGCTTTGGAAATGTGTGAAAAGAGAATGTGGGGGAATGGGATGAACACGTATTACCGAGTATATGTGAGATTTTCCCAAATTTTAGATTTTTTTTTGTTTGCAATGTATGAGCCAGACTTTTATTTTTCTCATATATCATTTTACATTCAACCACTTGACTTTCAACAAAAAAAAGAAAAGAAACAGAACCAAATGAGGATTCCGTTTCCGAAAAAAAAGGGAATTGAGCAGAGAAAAAGCTGTTCAAATATTCCAATATATGAAGTGCAAAACAGATTTTCTGAAGTGAAGTCACAAGTCTTCATGGTAGGCCTTCCGGGTAGGCACAAAACAGAATCCCTAAAAAACACTTAAAAACTTAAAGCGTACCTACGCCTACCTTGCACCTACACGCATGCCTGTATGTCAACCTTTTACCAGCCAACATGCCTAACCCATGCCTCCATCGTGCCTATTTTATACCAACTTTCTACCTGCCTATTTGCCCAGCTTATCACTACTTCATGCCTGCCTAAACGCCTGCTTACATAACTAGAACACATGCGCCAACATGTCTACACCATTCCTACCTCACGCTTACGTGATCACACATTGTGCCTGCCGTATGCCAGCCTACATACCTGCATCATATCTACCTACGTGCCTACCGCATACCTACATTTTACCTAAATTATGCCTACCTAGGCGTCAGGCAGCTCTCAAAACATGCTTGCCAATTTTCTTTATTTTTGCATAAAATTTCCCACATTTTTTTATTTTGAAATCTTCAATTAAAAACTGAAAAACACCGGATTTTCTGCAATTAAATTTAACAAGCAGAAGAGGTACAAAACCAACATCAAAGTGTATATCAAAAACTAAAAAATTGTGTAAAGCCAAAGTTTGAAGATGGAAAAAACTTGTTGAAAAATGCAATCAGTCACGAAACACGAATTAAAAATTGATAGAGGATGACACTAGCATTCCAAAATGTTCAAACTTAGTTCCACACTTTTTTTTTGGTCGGTTGGTTCAGAGCTTTTGGTCAAGAAATTCGTTTTTTTTATCCTCATAAAATTGAATTCGGAATTAGGAAACATGTCTGCTCGTAGCTAATTGAATTTCAATGACCTGGAGACTAGTGAGCTCTCGGGGGTCAATTTTACAACTTTTGACTAAAGCGTGTATGGTAGGCAGGCATCAGGCCTGCGCGCCTGCGTACCCCTGTGCTTAGGCTTAGGCCTAGGCTTTGGCTTCGGTTTAGGCTTACTTTAGCCACAGATAGCATTTTTTTCAAAATCTGTTTTTTGTTTACATCTCAATTGTTGATTGATTAATTCCTATCTGTCAAAATCAGGTTTCCCAAATATTTGTCTACCTTTGAAAATTTTTCAACCCACTCACATCTCCCAAAAGCCCAAAATATTGTTTGAGCAGCCACGTGGTCCTGCTCTCCAGCAACAAATATGTTTCTTCTGGTGACCAAAAATGGTGGTGGTGGTGGACGAAAAAAGTCATAAACAAGAGGAGATGGCTTTCTCCAAAATTCGAAATGAAGTTAGAAGGAACTTTGAGCACACGGAAAGCGAAGAAACTTTTTGGTTTTCGGGAGGAATGATGATGAAAACGAAATGTATATATGTGTTGAGGGAGGGAGGCGGGTTCTCATGCATGGGAAATATTGGTAAAGTAGAGAAACAGTGAGAATGAAAAGGTAAAAGTACCTTTTCAAAAATCTCAGACGAATCATAAATCAGTCTCAAAAAATCTCAGCTTTTCAGCTTTTTCAAAAAATTATAATTTCAATTTTTAAGCTCACCAAGTTGCTCAACTCAGATTATGTGCAAAAACGTTTAAGCATCTTAAAATATAAAGAAAAATCTATAAGCTTGGCAACGATTTGAAAAGTTGTTTAAAGCAATTCAAAAAATGTATGGTAGCCAATAGAGCTCAAGTTTAGCATTCAAGAATATAGAAAATAGGTTACATACATCCAATTGATAAAGCTAATAGTGGCCGACACTTTACAGATTATCGGCAAAAATTCAGTTTTCTTCAAAACCCGCAGGACGTCGGCCGCTTAATAGTTTTCCGGAATAAAATATCAGTGAGTGTGATTATCCTTAAAATAAAAATTGGCCATATATATATATATAGCATAGTTTTGGATTGTTTTCTAACTTTTTTTAAAAATTGTATATACAGTCAACAATGCCAAGTGTTGACCTATCATAAGTTTGGGAGTTGGACAATCTCTCTAAAAAAAGTCGGCATATTTGAAATATTTGACAATTTACCAAAATTTTGACTGAAAAGAGTTGCTGCAATTTTATGTTTGCTGGAAAAAAAACGTATTTTTTCTAATTATTAACACAACAAAAAAGAATCAATAGTTGTTTATTAGTAGTATCCTAGGTGGAAGATGCGGGAGAGTATAGAGAGAAAAAAGCCAAGAAACAGAGAGAACGGGCCCCTCCGACGGAAAAACGGGAAAAAATACGACAAATGACCTGAATGACCGGGAGGGTTTTTGTTTCATTTTTCAAGGAATGAACTATACGGATACACAAAAAACAACAAAGCTGTGTAAAGAAATATTAGATTATGATGTACTTTGTGAGAAACTGAGGGAGCTTCATTATAGGAATTTCCTTTTGATTCAGAAAATTCTTTTTTTGCAAATAGTTGTATGAAACAGAACTTGGATTGAAAAAATATCTTCTGCAGTGAGTGTATATAAATAATAAGCGAATATTCAAAATTTTAGTTAAAAAGTAATTTCTCGATATTGAGTTTTCCGAAGATTTTGGAATTTTGAAAATGTCGTATTTTTCTGTTTGTCAAAATTTTAAGGTGTTTTCTGTTTTTTTCTGGTTGAAGCTTTCAGCAAACATTTAAAACTTTTGGAATTTTCCAAACTATTTAAATTTTAGGTTCTTTGAATTTTAGAACTTTGAAATTTTTGGAAATTTTCTTTTTGTTTTATTTTGGAATTTTTAGGGTTTTCTGTATTTTTTTTATTACAAAATCTGCGCATAGACAGTTTTTGAAACCATCGTAAAACGAAGCTAAAATTTGGCTGAAATAAAACAGCGACAATCAATTTTAAAAACTCAAAAAAATGTAACATTTTTTATTTTATTTTTGTTCCAAAATCAGCAAAATCAGCAAAATCAGGTGTATTTAAAAATAAATGCAATAAATTAATTATTAACGTTGACACTTTCTAATTAAAAGGTCACGTTTTGGAACAGTATATAAGGATTTCAAATCAGTTGAAAAAATCAATACAAATATTGTGAAGGGTAGTCAACTTTGGCAACCTTCCCGACCTTGCCATCATCTGCTGCAAACATGCACCTGCTGATTGTCCTGCTCATCTTCACCGTGTTCTTTGCGGATGTCTATGGAGCAATACAAACGTGGGAGAAAGAATTTGCATGTCCTGAAGGCCTAGTGATCAACGGATACCAAGTCAAATCACAAACGAAGCAAGGCTGGTTCACATATGATTATGGTGTCACTGATATGGTTTTCTTTTGCAATACACCGGACGGAAGTAAGTATTATAATTGGTAAACTAGCTAATTCAATTTCATTTTTAGAGAACCAAAACACCGACAAGAATATTACCCGTGGAAATTTCTATCCATATGATAATGATATCTGGAGAAAGATTCAATGGTGCCCCACAGGAACTGTTGTTATCGGAATGGCAAATAAACTTGATTTCGGAAAATTTGACAACGCCGGTATCACCGACATTTGTAGTTATTGCGGACGTCCTGAAGACGACAGAACTAAGAAAACATATTCGGCCTGGGGTATGGTGGAATATCATTTTGTGTTTTAAGGTTTAATTTGCAGAGGATCTCAATACTCATGGTAGCTGGGCCCGGGATCAAATGTGTGATGTTGGATCGGCTTTGGCCAGTTTTTACCCTAAAATTTTCAAACCCCAAGCAATCCAATATATTACTTATGGATGCCGCAAAGTATAGAATAAAAGTTCATAGAACTGAACTACTTGTATTGTATTGTACTGTAATGAATATTTAAAAATGCAACTTATTCGCGTGTGTAATGAATCTTGCTTTTATTTCACCAATTTGTTGATAATTCCTTTATAACTTAAATTTCAATCTGATACTGCCACGACCCTTGAAATGTTTGCAAATTGTGCCGGGCCAAACTTAGTTGGAATTTTGGATATCATGGGAGTAAATATGCAGCCTACAATTTTTGAGATTTTCTGACATTTAAGTCCGATATAAATCTACTGATAAGTCAATGTCCAAACGCCATAATTTACGCGTTCTTAAAGAAGTAGTGGTGGATGTGCGGAAATTACTGAAATTTAAAGTTTCGATTCACCCACAAGAAAAACGGAAAAATTTAGTTAAGTGGGAAACAACCAGCTCAAATTCAATAAAAGGGCCTTAATTCAAAATTCGCGGCCACACGATTTCTCAATCATATTCGTTTAAAAAATTATTGATTTAAATGTAATTATTATTTTATTCGTTTTTTTCCCAAAAATTTGAGAAAGCTTGGACAAAGAAATTCTATAAAATATTTATTTAAAATTTATTCAACCAAATCTCTAGCTAAGTTTTGGAGGTTTTTTAAGGTTGTAATTTTCTAATTTCGAGTAATATGACTGAATACTACAACTTGAGACAATGAACTCACAGGTCTAAGTTTTGTTTTGATATTTGGTCATTTTAGAGGTATTAGGTTTTAACTATTTCTCACAGGTCTCACAGTACAGGAGTCTTTGAAAATAGTTTCAATCAATTAATCATTAACGTTGACACTTTCTAATTGAAAGGTCACGTTCTGGTAGTGAGTATATAAGATTTTCTAATCAATTGAAATAAATCAAATCAAATATTGTCTGTTGTAAACATGCCCCTGCTGAGTGTTCTGCTCACCCTCGCCGTGTTCTACACTACTGTCCATGGAAATGTACCAACGCGGGAGGACTTAGTTGCATGTCCTGAAGGCTTAGTCATCAACGGATTCCAACTCAAACTTTAACCGTTGCGAGGCCTTTTCGAGGCTGATCATGGTGTCACTGAACTCGTCTTTTTCTGCAATCCACCGGACGGAAGTAACTATTCTAATTAGTAAACTAGGTAATTAAATTTCCAATTTAGACAACCAAAGCCCCGATAACTTTATTGTAATAGACAATAATTCGCCATATGGATACTGGAGACAGATTACATGGTGCCCCAAAGGATCTGTTATTATTGCAATCCAAGAAAAAGTTGATTTCGAAAAACTTGACAACGCCGGTATCACCAACTTGGCTGCTAAATGCGGACGTCCACAAGACGACAGAACTGTTCAACCATCTTTTGCCTCTGGTGTGATAAAATAACATTTAGTGTGTTCTGAGATTGAATTTGCAGAGTTCTTCTATGCTCATGGTAAATGGACCCAGGAAAACTGGTGTGATGTTGGATCGGTCTTGGCCAGCTTTAACCCTAAATCTACCAGAAGACGAGGACTCGTAAGCGCTTGTTATGGATGCCGTAAAATCTGAACTGCTTTTTGTATTGCCTCTGGAACGAAATTTTAAAAAGGCATTCCCTCGAACTGTGCATTTACATGTATAATAAATTTCTAATCTGTCATCTTCTTATCTAAGCAACACAGAGAACTCTATTTATCAAATTTTTCAGTTATAGAAATGCCGCAAAGAACAAAGATTGTTAACATAAACGCCAGCTTTCTCGAACTTCCATTGAGTTTAGTCACTTCAGTTTAGTTGTGTTCAAAGTTTTGTTCTCCTATGTGGGCGTAGAATCGTCAAAATAACAAACAAAAACCTGAAAATTTTTAAGGAGCGAAAAAAATTAAAAGAGAAGAAGAAATTAATTTCACTCAATCAATTAATAACGGCTGCAACTATGCACCTGCTGATTGCACTGCTCATCTTCACCGTGTTCTACACTACTGCCCATGGGAATTTACCCACGCGGGAGGACTATATTGCATGTCCTAAAGGCTCAGTCATCAACGGATTCCAACTCAAACTTGAAACGAAACGAGGCGTTTTGAGCCTAGATCATGGTGTCACTGAACTGATTTTTTTCTGCAATCCACCGGACGGAAGTAACTATTCTAATTGGTAAACTAGCTAATTCAATTTCTAATTCAGATACCCTAAGCATCGATAACAAAATTGTCATTTACAATGATTCGCCATATGGATACTGGAGATCGATTCAATGGTGTCCCAAAGGATCTGTTATCATTGGAATCACAGAAAAAATCGATTCCGAAAAATTTGACAACGCCGGTATTACCAACTTTGGTGCTAGGTGCGGACGCCCAGAAGACAGAACTGAACAACCATCTTTTCTCTTTGGTATGGTGGAATATAACATGTGTGTTTTTTAATTTAATTTGTAGCCAAGCTCTACACTCATGGTAAATGGACCCTCCCGGAAAGCTGGTGTGATGTTGGATCGGCCTTGGCCAGTTTTAACCCAAGATTTACCAGAAGACGAGGGCTCGAAAGCGCTAGTTATGGATGCCGCAAAGTCTAGAATAATAGCAGTGGAATGAAATTTTAAAAATGCAACTAATTGAACTACGTCTTTATTTCAAGTTCACGTGTATAATAAATCTTTTTCATTTATTTACGTTAAAAAAACGTTTTTTTTTGTTAATTACAATTATGAGAGCATTAGAGAAATTGCCATAGCAGCAAATTTTTCAAAACATAAATCTAATTTGATTTTGAATTTTGGTGGTGTATGTTTCGTTTTTTCATGGAAAATTTTGTATAACTTAAGCCGAAGCTGCCGATCAATCATGTATTTCCAATTTGAGCTCATATCTGAAGAACCGTTGGGCTTTTGCTATAACATTTTGCAGGAAATTTTACACTCTTGAAATGACACAGATCAAGAAACACGATCAATATTTTTGAAAAAAAAAACTTCGGAGGTTTTAGTTCAGTTTTTTGTCAAGTACTACATAAATTTCCGAGTATCCATGGGAATAGTATCCTTAAAAGTGGGGCATAATAAAACATTTCAAAAAAGAGTTTTCAAAACTCAATCGAAATTTGGTAATTTGCCGAATCCTCCAAACATTTATAATTTTTAAAGAACTTTTATAATTTCTGCATGTTCAGAATGTTCAAATCTAGAATGTTCAAATAGCAACACTTTGAACGCAGCGCAATTGAAGTATGAAAAAGTCGTAAGAAAAAATATATGACTTCCAAAATTATGATAACCAAGTTTTCACTACTGTTTGACGGTACAATAAATTTCAAAAAAAAAATTGGAAGTCATTTTTAGAAGTCAAAACCACAGCACTCACAAACACAATAACTCCAAACATTTGCATAAAAACGTACCTCTTAATAATCTATGTATTTCAGACAGCGAAGATGTACATTTCTCAAGTGCACTTGTCATGGTTTTGTGCAACTGTTGATGATGTTGCTGTTGTTGATGAAGATGGTAGGGCTGGTGAGGAGGAAGTTGAGATAAGGACGGTGATGCGGTGATGGATGAAGTGGTAGTGGGGGTGGAAGCAGAGTGCGATCGGTGATGCAATGGAAGAGGACGAGAGGCTCCTCCAGCAGTGGTGGTCAGGTGGTGATGGAGGAACCAAGGAGGAGATGAACACCGTTGGCTTGATGATACTTTAAACTCCATTTTGCTCACACACACACAATGTTTCCTGCAAAGAGAGATTGATTGAGTATTTCTTGACTTGAGAACTTGGAAATTTGATGGATTGGAGAGAGTTCAAAATTTAAAGGTTTATATACTTTTATATTCTAGAAAAAAAACAACGATTTTTGAAAAACAATCAACTTCCCTGTCAATCACTGTGCAAAATGTGTCCTGGTTTTTAAAGTCTTTTACTGGATTGTTTTTGATATGTTTTTTGACGCAAAGTTCCAGGTTAGAGTTTTAAAACTACAAGTTACTGGTTTTGCGGTTTCTTTTTTTGAATTTTCAGTCACCAGAGGTTTGGAAAAGGCCTACCACACGCGCCGCATAAAATTAAAAATATATGTACTTTAGACTTGGTCCAAAAAAACTGATCACAAGACCATAGTATACTCAAAAAATTTAATTGGGCGGCGAGGTTCTCACGAGTTCTCGAATGACAAATCCCGACTTTTGAGCAGATACAAAATAGCAGAGAAACAGCTTAATTGTGATTTATGGAATTTGAGTTTTTAGTTTTGCAAAGAGTTTCGGGCCTAACAAAGCTCAGATTTTTTCTGATAAAAACTGGAAGGGAAAGTTTCGCGATTTGAGACCTCTTACATGAACGGGAACGATGAACCGGTTGATCTTTTTCAGGCATTTTTGTGCAATAGGAGGCATTTTGTGTAGGCAGAAAAATGGATGCCTGCCTGCCTGCTTGCCAACAAGGCTGCCTACACGCATGACGCTTTGAGCTACGAGTGCCAAGGGCTTTTAATATACATGAATGAGAGCACGAATTCGCTTAATTTATGTTTAGAAAGATAACTAATTTTTGTTAAAGTTGGGATTATATGTAAACCATAAAGCCTGCCTGCCTACAAGGCTGGCTACGTCTGCCTACACACGTAGCACAGTTTGAGTTATACACTAACGACCGAAAACTATATAGGTAAAAAGATATAAGTGTCCAGAGGCAAATGGAAGGCATATTAGAGGCGCCCAGGCGGAACGTCAAGGTACCAAGCATAGGCTTGAAGGTAGGCAGGCCTTTTTGTGGTAGGCTTATTTCAAACCTCTAGGAAAAGAAAATGTAGCCTAATATTTTTTCACTTTTAAAACTCATAAATCCTCTACTCAATTAGTACATTTGCTTTCTGCCGACAACTAATTTTCAAAAAAAGATGAGATAAAGATGAAAAAACCAAAAACACTGAGCTTCATCTTCTTCTCTTCCTCTATTTTTTACCCAAAACTACAAAATCTTCATCTCCGCCCATATCATCATTATCCACCCTCACTTTTTGATGTTCTGTGTAAAATCAGCTGTGTGTCGAAAGAAACGAAGAAGACAAAAAATGGAGAGAAATTTATGCGGCTGTTGTGTTTTTGTGTGTGCTGCCACAAATTTTCTCCGTGTTTTTTTTCGTACAATGCTCTTTTAGTACGTTGTCATCCTGATGGAATTTCGGAACGCGGCGAGAGCAGCTGCTCCGGCTTGCCCGGCGATGACCAATATCCGAATGGCTCGCAAGAACTCATTATTCTCGTTTTCTTCTGCTAAAGATTTCGAATAAATTGCACAATACCCTGAGCATTGCACAATTTTACACCTCTTCGCTTGATGGCTCAATTTTGTTTGGGGATATGGAGATAAATTACCTGGATTGAGCTAAGGAAGAGCGAAGAGTTTTGGGGTCCCGTTTGGATTTTAAATAAGCTATAAACTTTTGAAGACGGCGTTTTTATTGATTTATGCCCGCTTTTGTAGAAGTTCACATTGTTCAAAAAAAAAGCCAAAAACCTTAAAATTTGAAGCGACATGGTGCAAACGAGATGAGAATATTTTTCAAGTATTTTTACAAGCACCGCTCTTCAACTGTTCAGTTTTTTTCAAAAAAGAGCCAATGTCTGAAGAAACTCGTCACAGACCCAGCCATTTTCAAACTCAAATAACTCAACGGAGAAAGGAGATATCAAAAAATTGACAACTACAAAAATCTTTCCCGTGTAATTTTGCACATTTCGTCAATTGGAAATTTTGTTGACTGAAGCATGCTCTACGAAGATACGACCCGTTGAAGGTAACCCAGTAAAAAGGGAGGTAAGGGAAGATACAGACGGCGAGGCACTCTCCTTGTCTGCGTCTCATCCCTTATGAGTTATGACATTATTTTGAGGTTAATAAAGATGTCTGCCAAATAAAAATCAAAAACCTTGCAGGTTTTGCAGAAAATATGATCCGCTCATCTTTCTTCGAGTTTTCCAATATTTGTTTTTCAGAACAGGTTGTTTGAAACAAATATAACTCCACAGAGAAGCGAGATATCAGAAAATTGCAAACTACAAAAATGCTTCCCATGTAATTTTGCACATTTTGCTATCAGAAAACTTTTGAATTGGATCGCGCTCCACAGAGTTGCAACGCGTTCTAGCATGATGGAATGGAGGAAAGGAGAGACTCACAATCAGACGGCAAGACACTCTCCCTGTCTGCGTCTCGTCTCATCATACAGTTATGGAAGAGTCAATTGAGATGTATGCCAGAAAGAAAAAAGTAAAAAATCTTCACAATTTTTGCAAAAAAAATATCATCCGTCATTTTTTTTTCAATTTTCTCTTTCCAGAAAAAAAATGATGGCTTGCTCAAAAATCACTGAGCCACGAAACTTGCACTTTTCCTGAACTCTCTTTCACAACTGATCACAAAATTATTATCACACATTGTAATGTCATTGAACACTTATACACGAAATATGACACCTTTTCTTCCTTCTCCTACTATTCTTGTGTTTTGTTCAGAAGGTCGTCATCAGTTTACAGCAGAAGCAGCAGCACACGTTTTACTTTCAGCTAAGAACACACACACCTGGAATGTGAAGAAAACAAACAAATACACAAAAGAATTACTTTTATCATCATCTCTACGCCTAGAAGACAACAACTATAGCTTATCTTTTTTTTGTAGAAAAAGTAACAAGGAAACCAACAGAGATAATCTTCGATTTTTAGACCATGTTCCTTGAGTAACCTTGACTTTTAGGTTGAACGCACCGTACACAAAAGAATTGAGAATAAATTGTGGCAGGAGAAGAGGGAAGAAAAAACTGAATAAAAAGTGAAAAGAGAACATGAATTATTGGAATCAAGGGAAGACGGCAAGGAAGTTATGTTCGCGTTTATGATTCGCCTCTTACTAAAACTTGCTTTCAGCATAACTGTTTGGCATTTTTAAGTAGTTAATTTCAGGTTTAATTTAGGTTTAGCTCTATCAAACTTTACACATTTTAATATTCTCAATAACAATAGTTATCAGAAACAAGGCCTGAAAAATCTTAAAAACGAGAACAATATTTTTTGTAGGTTATTGTTGAAATTGATTCCAGTAAAAAAAGTAAATCTGTAGTTTGTGTTATTTTTTAATTTGTTTTATTTTGTACTAAAAAAATCATAAGATTGATTACTGTTTTTTTGAATTATAATATAATAGTTAAAACTTTTATGTCATTTTTTCAAATTTTGATGCGTTGCTGGCAAAGACAACGAGGCAAAGATTTTCGGTAAATTTTCAGAAAAAAAAAATCGACAAAATTCAATCATTTTTTACTGAATTTGTTTTGTTAAACTTTGTAAAATTAGTTCGGTAATCAATTGAATACCTAGAAATTTGACCTAAGAATTTCAGAAAGTTCAGGTAATTTTTTTCCAGGTTAAGATTATAGTTTTTGAAAAGCACACTATAATATTTTTAGGAAACGTGATGCATTTCTAAACATTTTAATTTCAGAAAATATATTTAAATTTTGCATGTATTCGGCTTTGAAAATATGTCAGTTTTGGGCTAGAGTACGTAACTTTTCTGAATGTTCTGTGTCCTTTGCGCATTTCCAAAGTTCACAGTTTTCAATCCAAAGTAATTTTTTCGTCTGCAAACTTTCAGGATTACTGTTCGAATTAATCAGGTGCAACGTCTTTCTCAATTTTCAACAAAAAAACTACTATTCATTCAACAGACCTTTTGATCTGCAATTTCGACATTTCAAAGACTAATTTCCTACTCAGCTGACTCAATTTTATATGAATATTTCAAAAATTTCACATCCCGTTCCATTCCATGCCATCATTTGTCTTTCCACACCCCGCCAATATTCCATTGTTTGACTTTGAATGTTATCATATCAAAACCAGAAGCCGTCGGCCATCATGTTCTTCTTTCGATAAGCCATTCTCTTTTTCTTCTTTTCATTCCAAAATATGTTATCTTTTGGCAAATTTCTATGGCAAGGGGGAGAGGGATTACCTTTTCTCCGTCCATTTTTGGAGAGAGATTTAGAGAAGTTCTAACAAAGCTTATTTGAAGACGTGCCTGGAATTGATTTCTATACTGCTTTTATAGTAACACCTACATGCCTACCTACCGCCTATTTTTTTTATATTCTATTTTTTGCTATGCTGAAAAACCTTCTCTTTGGCCCCAATATAAGTGGGAACCTCGAGGGAATCCGATTACAAAAACATCAAAGAACTGTGAGAACTTTTTTTTGGAAAAATGCCGGGAGGCCTATTTCCAACAGCGTTTTAATCTCGTATTCTCTTATTTATATTTTATATTTATATTTTCTAAACCTTAAAAATCCTATGGCTTTTCCAAACTGTTTCTTTATAAACACCAAAAATCAGTGAACGTTGCATATTGCTTTTGGAAGATTCCACTATATTTGTTGGTTCAAATTTAGGTTAATAAGTGCCTGCCTCATTCCTGCCTAGCGCCTTCTTTCCAAATTTAGGAATGCTTGCAAGTACATGGAAGGCGTAGGTCATCTGTGTTCCTGCTTAAAAAAAACTTTTTAAAAAATCGTTTGTATTAGCAAGAAAAGTGAAGGCACAAGGCAGGCAGGTAATTCCCGGTTCTTGCAAATTTACTATTACTCCCACAGTACAAAAGACGATAATTACTGCTTTCGAATAGCTTTTTTTTCAATTCTTTAATTCCAGCAAATTCCATTTTGCGGACTGTTTTCCCTGTTTGTTTCTCTATTATTATATTCCCCTGACACCAATAGCCATGAGTCATCACAATATTTTGTCAAAATTTATTAGAGGAATGTTTTTGTGCCTTTTGAATAAGAGGTGAGTTGCACCTTGAGCTTTTGTAGCTAAACATTGCTAATTAAGCCATTCAATTAACTTTTTTTCAAATATTTTTAACATGTGAAAATTTTTTTTTCTTCTAGACTTGCACCACAGCTTATATTTCGGTTGTCATTAATTTTATCCATAATTTGTCACCTGGCAAAAAACGTGCAAAATAACTTTTATTTATTTTGAGAGCTGAAAATTTTTGATAAAACTGAAGACAACCGACATTTAAACCGTCAAAGTAAATTAGTGAAAGTACGACTTATAGGGGAAATTGCAATTTTCAATTTATAAACTCTTAGACTCCATGAATCATCAACAGTGCCCACTCTTCCCGCTAACCCATTAATTTTCTCCCCACTGACTCTATGGACTCAATGATGACCCATCGATTGATTACTCATTGCTCACACTCGTAAAGTGTATGTGTGTGTGTGGACCCAAATGTTTATATGTTGCAACATTGTTTTAAAACATTCCTCTTTTCCTTCTCATCATCTCCCTCTCTCTATCTTTCTCCGATTTCTCCAGATGTGTGTAACACCCCTCTATCCGCGCAGGCAACAGAAGGAAGCAGAAGCCCCCCTTTGGCAGATTGCGATCGGTGTGGCACCGACCTCCGTTTTTTTTTCGCGGCTTTCTAGGTTTATTAGCTGTCAATTGAGAGAAAGATCGGATCGGTTTCCGATGATGACACTTCCTTCACGAACATTCCAAAGTACCTAGTTTAGCTTTATGTGATTGCTTACTATTAGGATACTGTTGGTTGGTCACTGGTGTTATCTGATTACCTATGTCTTGGTTTATATATAGAGCGTCTACTGAGACATAGTTTTGTCTTGTTTTTAAGAATAAACTGAAATTTTTTATATCAACTTCTAACAAAAATTAAAAACTGAGAATGACAAAAAAAATTTCGACTTCAAAATTTTTCAAACTCGAGAAGTTTCCCTAATTATTCAATTTTCATTATGTTTTATATGGTAGTTTTTGTGTATATGTGCCTGCTGCCAGCTTAAGTGCCTACCTAATACCTACCTGCCCTATGTACTTCACATCTTGATGCATGTGTGGGTATTCTATCACTGTCCACACCTGCGTACCTACCTACCTATCCCGTGCCTGAGTGTCTACCTCTTTCCAAGCTGTTTGCAAACATAATTATCTGATGCCTATTTGCCTATACCTACCTTGGTTGCATGTCTGCCTACGTGCCTATCTGCCTACATGATTTCCTTATTTTGACTTGTGTAAGCTCCTACCTTCTGTATGCCTGTATTTGCGCCAACCCCGTGACTACCTGCCTATTTCTTGCCTGCTTCATGCCTGACTGCCTACACGCCTGATTCATGCTTGCCTACAGGCGTGCATTCCCGAAGCTTGTCTGCCTACGTGCCTGCTTTATTTCTGCCTCGTGCCTGCCGCTCGTCTATTTGCCTATGATACATCTATCTTATGCCTGCCTAACGCCTGGAATTATTTAATAGAGAATCTCTCGAGTAATTTGTCCTTTTGCATGAGTGAAAACACGTGACAAATCCCACCAAAAAACCGTATTTGCCACGCCTTTCTATCTGACCCAAATCGTCGAATAAACCAAAGACCACAGACAGTTAAAAAATTCAGAATTTCACAATTTCCAAAATAAGGAAACTTTGGCGAAAACTTTGGTTTCTAATTAGATGACGATTTCTTATTTTCTCTATTTTATTTTTATATGTTCTGCCATCTCCGATTCATTTTTTACCCCGTTTCTCTCTTGGAAAATTCTTTCATCAATCTCTCCATTTTTTCTTGTTCGTCGGAGACAAGTGTTATTTGTCTTTTTCCTGTTGTTGCCGTCAGGCATGTTTCAAATTTTTTACCATTATCATCATATCTGTCATTCCATCAATGCCACGTCATTGCATGTTTAGGTCTAGAGTTGGCCCGGATTGAATGTGCGACCTACACCCTAAATTATGTGGCCTATAATTTGTATTCAGGCACTGGTATATCTTTTTTTAATATTTTTCAATCATTTTGGTCGAATTTCAAATAAGAAAACTTTTCAATGAATCAGTGAATCCATCCACCCCATTTGAACCGAATTAACATCAGTTGGCGCGGTGCCAAAATGCAGTTAATCAGGCCCGGATGTCTCTTGTGTTGTAGAGGAATGGCACCGTTAATCAAAACGAGGGGTCCCCCTCTGCAGTTGTCCGGTGCTAACCTCCGACCGGAGAGAGTCCGAAAGTGTAATCTATCCGACCGGAGACATGTGCTTTGGAAAATCATTTAGCACGCCGAATAACAGCTCTGTCGCTTTTCAACTAGTTACTTTTTAGTGGGAAGTTTTGTTTTTTGATAACAATTTTTTTCGGAATTTCAAGATTAAATTTGGTTAATTTTAAAGGAATTTCTGACTTCGCTTCGTAAAAAAGTTTGCGAGTCGCATTTTGCGAATTTAGACCGCAAATAAGTATTCTGCAAATACAGTGCGTCAGATTTCACACACGCAAGTTAGAAATTGTATTACATGGCCTAGGAAGATAGAAAACTCGGCCGTCAATTTTAAGGTTAAAATTGAGTGGTGTTTTGTACTTGGCCAGGTACATAAATTAGTTTAAAACTCGGCCACCCTTTGGCTCAAAAAAAAATCAAAAACAAGTGCTGGCTAGTTTTCTTTTTTCTAGGCCACGAAGCTTTAATTAGTCTTCAACGATGTGGTTTTGGAGGTACGATGCCTAAAAAAACGAAAAACTCGGCCAGTGAATGCCCACTTCCCCACTTCAAATGATCGTGGCCTAGAAAAACGAGAAACCAGACCATCTATAATTTTGGACTGATCTATCCGAACATTTCCCGCAGTTTTTTTGATTATTTTTGAAATAGTTTTTCTTTAAAAAAGTTAAATTTCAAGCAATCCATCTTGCCTAAACCACAAATATCATCTTCTAGCCTTTTCATCTCCCAATTGAAAATGTCAAAAACGTGGTCCTTTCCCACATTTGCATAAATGAAAAAGGTCCCATGCGTCTTTTTTTTTTGGAATCTCTTTTCTTTTTTTTTCTCTATATCTCTTGTTCAAAAACATTTTTCCATAAAAAAAAATTCGGTGAAAATTGTCTAAATCTCTCTCTGTCCATCTCTCTCTCTGCCCCTGACTTCTAACAAATTACTGCATCAACTGAATGATTGTGTGAGTGTCTACTTGAATCGCATGTTATCTCATTCTTTCCACTTCCTCCCTTTTTCCCCTACAATAGCCTTTTGTTCATCTATTTTTCGTGATATTTTCCATTTTGTTCGAAACAGTTTCTCAAGTTGACCGTGGTCAATCAGGTGTTGGTGATATTGAAATTTGATATGGAGAGAGGGTTCAAATTTCAATTGAGTTGGGTCTGATTGGAGCTTTATTACTGATCATCATATGATTTATTTGAAATATATTTTTCGTTTGGATCATTTTTTTCGGTTATAATTTTATTGAAATATCACCTTTCCTCTCCCAAAAAAATTTTAAGCGATTCTACTAAATTCCCTATTACAGCAAATTGATCCAATATTTTTCATTGAAATTTTATGTCGAATTATAGAAAAAAATGTTTAATTTGAAAATAAATGGTGTCAAAATCACCAAATATCGCAATAAAACTTTTCGAAAAATTTTAGAAAAAATTTTAATAACTGTCAAAAAGTGGCAAATACTCAGTTTTTGCCATTCCTAATTTTGGAAGTCGAGCAAAAAATTGTTTTTTTTTCCCTACATTTTTACATTGTAATTTGTTTTAATTTTTGTACTAAAACATTGTAGGGGTCGGAACATGCGACATTGCTTTGGATTTTCTCAAAAGCTCATTTTTTCAAAATTTTGGCACTTTGACAAAACTTTGACCGGAAATTATGAAAAATCTAATATTTTTTGGAGGGTTTTATTATGCTATTCGGTTGTTTTCAATCATTATAAGTGCATTTAGATAAAATTCCCACTGGCGCTACTCCACCTTTATTTTGAAACTAGCTAACTTAAGATGTATCGTGAAAATTTTGAATGGGAGAATAATTTTCAGAGAATTTTAAAAATTTATTTGCCTTCTGAAAAATCTTTCAAAACACCTCATTCATAACCTACTTCAATTATTTTTCTATTGATTAGCAAAGTTTGGCCAGACCAGTAGTTTTTTGAACGGTTTTTGAATAACAAGTTGAACTGTCGTCGCCCCTTGTTCTGACTTCAAGTACCTGTAACTTTTCTCAATTGAAAAAAAAGTTAATAAAATCTATGCCTTTTGCGCTTGTTTTTCAAAAACTTGTCACCTGTTTTCCAAAGGTTTCCATAGCGACCCTGCTTTCTAAAAGTTCTATGCTCCGATAACCTCATTATTTTTTGACAAACCTATATTTTTTTCAATCTTATTTTTCCCTACGACTTGATCAGCTTAATTCCTAACCAATACAATTTCAGAATGTCAGAAGAGACACTCGATTTCAGTGGGTCGATGCCTGAGGAGGTGCAAACTCTTCTCACAAATTCGGAGATGGATCCAGGACTTTTGTCGAATGAGACAGCAACCACGATGATCACAGATGTGATTAGTACAACCACAACCACATTGGGTAAGTTTTAGATTACCTAGTTTTGCCGACGCTGTGTTTTTCTTAACGGAAAATAGTCCTCTGTACGAGCTCGATGCATCGAATTTGACGTGCAAGTTTTATACCAACAGTATTGTTGACCGCGTTATTCAAGAACTGGAAGCCAGAAACTTTCAACAAAGTTTTTTCTAACTATTCAATTTTCAGCCCCCGTCCTTATCGGCTACCAACCTAACCCATTCCGCATTGGACTCCTCGCCTTCAAATGCCTGCTCATTATCCTAATCTTCACTTTATCCTGTACGATTCGTAAGGACTTCTTCAAGTTCTTCGTTCTCTTCCTTATCATCCCACTGTTTATCGAAGCTGGATTTGATATCTTCACCGAGATTCACGCCAGTACAGCGATCTTTGGGGCTCAGTGAGTTTGAGAAGCATTTCTTTGAACATATTCATTATTATTCAACTAGTTTTCAGACAGTTTGACTGGCAATACCTAAACCTTTCACCACGAGCGAACGACACTGTGACTGATTGGCAGAAGTGAGCTAATTTTAGATTTTACATTTGTCATACAACCAGTTTTCTATTTTTTAGGTATGCCGTCGACGGGTTCGGAGAGATCCTTCAAAAGTACACAACTTACCAGGTGTACACGTAAGATCGTTGAGTAGATCTAAAAGATTTTAATGACATAGATTCCAGGAAGGATCAACTCTTCTCGATCGTATCCTATGTCGCCGGTGATTTTATCTTCTGGAGTCTGCTCTTTTCGACTTACACGGTCTTTTTCTTCGCTCACAAGGCGATTGCACGTCCAGAGCAGATCACTTACGAGCCGATTGGGTAGGTTTGTTTTGCTAGGAAAGCTTCCACGATGTACAGGCGCTTAGGCATGCCTAGGCAGTCGCAATTTTTACCAGTTTTCTGGAGCACATCCCAGCTTGCTGGTGTGCTTCTCCATCTTTCTGGCACACTTCTCCTCCACTCAAAAGCAGTCAAACTTCTTTATAACGCACTTAATCCCCTTTTCTTACAAATAAAAAAAACAATTTAAAAAAAAACAATTTTCAGCAGTGTCTTCTTCAAGGCTCAAATCACTCCGGTAATCTTTACCGCCTTTGACACTCTCATCTCGATCTACCAAATTCCACAATGGGCTTATCTCAGCATCATTTCCAGCATCAGACTCACTGCGTGTATTGTCTCCTTCGGCATCGTCACCCAGATGTTCGCTGTGAGTTTCAGATGTCTTTCAGTACTAGAAGCATAGAATTGATTTCAGAGTCTCTTCTTATTCTGCAGAAGAAAGGACGAGGTGACGAAGACTTCTCCATATGAGCACGTGAGAAACAGCAAACTCCGTTTGTTCTTGTTCCTATTATTCAGTATCTGTGTTCATGTGCTTACGGCTCCTTATCTCAGTAAGTAACAGTTAGCAGACCTAGTGAAACCTTAGATCCTTTCAGTCTGGTCCGGATTGACCATCGCTTTTGACGTCGGTCAGCTTCTCGGCTTCAACTGGTACCTCCCAATGCACTTTGCTTCCGAGATGTTCCCACTTCATCTGACCTTCTTCTTGCTCAGACCCTTTATCTTCCTAATTCTGGCTCTGATCCTCCTCAACCCATACCGCCGTCGTTTTGTCAAATTCTTCTTCCCGTGTTGTAGAAGACATTAGGAACGATCTTTTATTTTTTTTCTGTAATTATTGCTTCCAACTCTTCTTTTTTGCGCCATAATTCTAAACCCCTGTGCCATTGGGCGCCCCCTCAGAAGCCCGGTGCTCCTTCGTTTTTTCTTTGTTTTGTTTTTTTTCAAATCGGAAATATCGCTCTCTCAGAAATTGTGATAAATAGTACACGTTTTACACGTTCCATATGTGCCTTGCCTTACAATTAAAAAATGAATAAATTTTTTTCAAATTTAAATCATTCTTATTTTTACGATGAGTTCGAAAAGTGGTGTTATAGAGTTTCCGGAAGACAAGTGAGTTTTTAATTTTTATTTATAAATTTAAATTTTTGACTCTTTGAAGCAAATTTGTGCATACAAATATGGCTGATTACACTACGGAATTGCTTGATGGTAGTGAGTCAACTACAAAGAGTACAGCAACAGACGAACCACCTAATCAATTGTTTTTGTCATCGTTGCTTTTCTTGAGCTCTGCGATTTGTTCTCTGTGAGCTCACTAGCTATTTTCTACAATTAAACAATAATGGAAAACCAAAATAAAATTTTATTCCAGATTCGCAGCTTCAATTCTAGTTCGTAGTTTTCCATTTTTCGGTTCTACTCTCTCTTTGGTGATCATTCTAGTAACTAGGTTGGCTTTGTTCATCAAGAAAAATAGATCTAATTGGAACATTTTCTAGAGAATGGAATAGGATATACGGTGGACTTTTGAGTCCAAATCTGAAAGCAACAATCAACTATTCGACCGTTATGAGAGATCACAGGTACATCTGAATTCTAGAAAATCACCTATTGTATATATATCCTATATATAGGCATATATTTTGACACTTAAAATAATTAAATTTCCAACTTTCTAATTCAGAGAATACATTCCGTTATACGACATGGACTGGTTGTTCGGAGGAAGATACAAGCCGTACTATTATGGATGCACGGGACCTTCGAACAATCCGGACATGGAGAGAACGCCTGATGAGTGAGAAAAAAGTTTTTTATTTTTTGAAAACGTTATCATTTTTGCAGCCCCGGAAGTCGTTCGCCGACGAAAGAGCGCAAGGAAGGAGAGGTTTTGAAGAAGGATGACTGACTGGGCACTCTCATTCTCACACATTTTGCCGCGAATAAATATTATTTGAATTTCGCGCCCTTCGAATTTATAATTTTCTTGAATATTCTTTTGTGTGCGCGCGAAAACTGCGAACCGTTTTGTAATTTTCTGTTGCATTCTGTCGAAATTAGTTTTCGTGTGCGACACCATTGCGAAATCGCGCGCCGCACTATGCAATTTATTGATCGATAATACGGGCGGTGCTCGCCCCCCTTTTCGTTTTTTGGCGCGATATCCTATTTTTGAACTTTTTCGAGAAATTTCTCTTTCTTATCGATCGGATTTCTGTTTGAAAAATCTAAAATAGTTCTGACAAGTGTCACGAACACGCTGTTTCGTTTGTTTACCTCTCTCTTCTTTTCTCGTTGTGCCTAAAACTTCACTGTCCACTTCTCTTTTACAAATTTGATATTTTTCAGTGTAACCGAACAAAAATGTCGGGAATTGCTGCAGGACGCCTCGCGGAAGAAAGGAAACACTGGCGAAAGGTGAGAATTTTATCATTACATGGCAAGTCGGGGCGATTTGTATTACAAAACCGCTTTAAATCGGTTAAATTCTAAAAATTATCGAAAAATAGTTTGTTTTCATGCCCAAAACTCAACATTTTCAGGATCATCCATTCGGATTCATTGCCAAACCAGTCAAGAACGCCGACGGAACATTGAACCTCTTCAATTGGGAATGTGCAATCCCAGGGAGAAAGGATACGATTTGGGAAGGCGGATTATACAGAGTATGTGAAGCTAGAATTCGGAAATTATCATTTTTCGTTAATTTATTGAGCTATAATATTCGTGAACTGTTTCTCTCAAAAACTGCTATTTGGAATACAACGATATTTATAAATCTAATTCAATTTTCTTTCAGATTCGGATGCTCTTCAAGGACGATTTCCCGTCAACGCCACCAAAGTGCAAGTTCGAGCCACCACTCTTCCATCCAAATGTGTACCCATCAGGTTATTATTGCAGTCCAATAGTTATAATTAATTAATTGAATTCAGGTACCGTGTGCTTATCTCTTCTGGATGAAAACAAGGATTGGAAGCCGTCAATCTCAATCAAGCAACTTCTCATTGGAATTCAAGATTTGCTGAACCATCCAAATATTGAAGATCCAGCTCAGGCTGAAGCCTATCAGATCTACTGTCAGAATAGGTGAGTTTTTTTTATCTGAATATTATAAAAAAAATACACAAATGAATTTATTACAGGGCTGAATATGAGAAGCGAGTGAAGAAGGAAGCTGTGAAGTATGCTGCCGAACTCGTCCAGAAGCAAATGCTCGAGTAGATGCTTGCTTCGTGGTAGTCGTCTATTCTATTCTCCTTTTTCCTCCCATCCTCATTTCATTTAGTTAACTATTTCTGTATGCGGCAACGATTGTTGACACAACTCGAAATTCGAGCACCGAAGCAACTTTTCTGATATCTTTTATTTCAATCTAACCAAAAGCTTTGTCGTGCCTGGTTTTTCATTTCGTGGTTGATGAAATTCGAGAGCTAGAACATTTCGATGACTTTTTCCAAATTTCGTGTGCACGCAAACCCAATCATTTTCCACTGGTCCATGGGCTGAGTAGTCTTTATTCTTTCAAAAGACTATTCCTCATCATTCTTACTCATTTTGATCTTCATCTTTCTTTTTATCCCGTTCTGTTTTCCATCTCTTTTCTCTTCCCCCCAATTCTCTTAAAATCAGGAGCACAATTTAATTGTTGACAAATCCCGTGTATTCCAATTTTCTAAATGGACTTGATTATATTTTTTTTCCCTCAACTTATTTGTATTTTGCAACTCAACCATGAACTGTTCATGTCAGATTCTCCAACAATGTCCGAATTCATGAAAGGTGTGATGCTTCTGAAGCAAGACTTGACTGAAGTTCCTGCCGAAGAAGCTCTGAAGGGCAAGGTGGCGAAATATTAGTGTGTAGTGAAAGATTTTAGAATATGACATTTAGGTTGTTGCTCTTTATTTTTCCGCGGGATGGTGTCCACCGTGTAAGCAGTTCACTCCGAAGCTAGTTGTGAGTGCTGAATCTAGATTTTCCGATTTTCCAATGAGTTTCCACACCCTTCAGCGCTTCTACCATCATCTGAAGAAGGCTGGAAAGCCCATCGAAGTGGTTTTCTTCTCTCGTGATAGATCAAAGGCTGATCTTGAAGAGAACTTCACCGAGAAGCACGGCGATTGGCTCTGCGTCAAGTATGGAGACGACATTTTGACGTGAGATTTATCATTTTTAATTTCAGAGTCTCAAAAATAAATCATAATTTTCAGACGATATCAATCAAAGTTCGAGATCAAGACGATCCCAGTGCTCCGAGTGATCAACGCAGCCGGCAAGATGGTCGTTGTGGATGGGAAGTCGGAGGTCGTCGACAAGGGAAAAGCCGACCCACAGGGACTCTTCGCTGCGTGGGAGGCAGCATGCAACAAGTGAAAATGTATATAATTATTTTCCATTTATTTAAACATTTATCTAGTAATTTTTTAAATAGATTTTTCCTACTAATAAATAATTAATTATCACGTAAATATTTATATTTTAATAGTTTTTCTCTAGGTTTGCCCGCCCTAGATTGTACCTGCCACGTCAACTGGATCAGAGCTCTGGTGAGATAAAAATGAATAAGTTTCGGCATTTCTATTTTAATAGACGACATGTTGTCGTTTGCCACAGAGTTTTTGGACGATATGAAGGTTTTTTTTAATGAAATGTATTGTTTCAAAAAAAAAATCAATGTTTTTTTCAGAGACAACTAATGTCATTAGGGCGAGATAGATACTCATTACCGCGTACTTATAAACGGGTTTCACATGCGAAGGACAAAGCGAGACCGGAGCTGAGAAAGTTCGGATGGGAGACTCTGGGATACTCGGAAAGCTTTAATCTGCCTCCATTTAGGGATAGTATTCAAAGGTTTTTTTTAGAGCTTCAGATTTCAAAATCGAGGAATTTAAATTTAAAATTTCAGAGTTGATGGGAATAATCTTACCGTGGAGGAGTTCCGCCGAGATTTCGAAAGACCGAGAATCCCAGTTATTATCACTGGATTGACTGATAATTGGGCAGCTAAAGACAAGTGGACGGTTGAGGTATTGCCCAGATGCAAGAAAATGTGGATTTTAAAGCAAAGGCGGTATAAGGTCTCAACTCTTCCTTGCGATTTTTCGATTTTTTCCCATGAAAATCGGGAAAACGCGAGAAAAAACGATTGAAATTCAACCAGAGAATTACAGTATTCTTTTAAAGGGGCACACTTGTTTCCCGGAAAACTTTTCGGTCGCGGCGAGACCTGCGTCAAAAGCAGTATGCGCCTATAAACGAGTACTGTAATTTTCATCGAATTTTCTTTGATTTTTCATTGGTTTCTTCGAAGATCTTTGAATATTTTTGAGTTTCTACTCTTTTCACGTGATCTACTTCAGTTTTTTTTTCAATAGAAAATATTTTTTAACGACAAATTTGTGAAAATTCAATAGTATCATAAGAAAACTTGTTTTCACGGAAAAATTTCAGCCGCTGTGGGACCTGAAATCGTATTTTTGCGTCAAAAATCTAGTATTTTTTTCTCCATAACTGGCTAATAATTGAATTTGCAGCGCCTGTCGAAAAAGTACCGTAACCAAAACTTCAAATGCGGAGAGGACGACAATGGCAACTCGGTGAGAATGAAAATGAAGTACTACCATGACTACATGCTCAACAATAAAGACGACTCACCGCTCTACATTTTTGATAGCAGTTTTGCAGAGGTTTTTATACTACCCATTGGCGAAATTTTGCGATTTTTGGACCAACTTGGTCCCGACACGATGTATTTTTGTTAAATGCAAAAATGTGTGCGCCTTTAATAGTACCATAATTTTAGAATCTCGTTGCAAATGATTTTATTGATTTTTCATAGTTTTTTGTGGCTTGTCATTCTTGACTTTTCAATATTGCCATTGAAAAACTATGAAAAATTGATTAAAATTCGCGGCAGCAGCGAAAGTTTGGAATTACAGTACTCTTTAAAGGCGCACACCTTTTCGAATTTAACGAAAAATTGTCGTGACAAGACTCTAGGCTCCAAAACGTAAAATTTCGCGTATGAGTAAAAAAACTTCATATAATTAACCGATTTTTACAGAGACGAAAGACGAAAAAGTTATCGGAAGACTATTCGGTTCCAAAGTTCTTCGAAGACGATCTCTTCCACTATGCGGATGATAAGAAGAGACCTCCACATCGATGGTTTGTGATGGGACCAGCTCGTTCTGGAACTGCAATTCACATTGATCCACTCGGGACAAGTGCATGGAATTCGTTGCTTCAAGGTCACAAACGATGGGTTCTGATTCCTCCGATTGCACCACGTGATCTTGTGAAACCGATGGCTCATGAGAAGGGAAAACATCCGGATGAAGGAATCACGTGGTTTCAGACGGTCTATAAACGAGTTCGAAGTCCCAGTTGGCCGAAGGAATACGCACCGATTGAATGTCGTCAAGGACCGGGAGAGACTATGTTTGTACCGTCTGGATGGTGGCATGTTGTTATCAATGAGGAATACACAATTGCAGTGACTCACAACTATTGCTCTGTCGAGAATTTGCATCTTGTATGGCCGAAAACTGTGAAGGGAAGGCCCAAGTTGAGCAAGCATTGGGTCAAAAGGTACTAAAATATCCAAAAAATGTTTGGAAATCGATAAAAAAGATGATAAAAATCAAAGTACGGCACGGAAAAGTGGACGTGGTTTAGAACGAAAGCGCGGCATTTTCAATACTTGCCAAAAAGTTTTTTTACAAACTAAGACATAAGAAAAAGTAAATTCCTCAATCTTTAAATTTCAGGCTCACAGAGCAACGTCCCGAGCTTCTCGAAATTATCAAATCGGCTTCTGAAATCCCGCTCTATGATATGAACGAGTCTTCAAGTGATTCTTCAAGCTCTTCCTCATCATCTGACGATTCTTCTGATGAATCTGATTGTGATGATAGTGGGCGATGTGGTGGACGAAAACGGAAGAACGACGATCGATCGAATGAGTGTCCGGAGAAAATGAGCACTACTTATTTTCAGAACTCGCTAGTTTAAGCTTTTAAAAAAATTAAATTCCAAATTTCCTAACCGTTGTTATATTATTTTACATTTGTTTCATCTCTGTTCTATGAACACACATTTATTTGGAATATTCAGATTTAAACACGAATTAAACTTGTTCGAATTTGAAGCTATCGTATGTTTGTTCCTCTTGATGCGTCTCCACAACCTTTTCTCTCTTCGACTTGTCTCCTCCGTCACCATATCCGGTTTCTGGCACCTCTTGCGAGATGACGGATGATTCGACAAGTGCTTCTCTCTTTGGACATGGACAATAGGCGGCGTCTGATCCAGGAATTCCCGGCTCTCCTGGACCTCCTGGCGTCCCCATTGGTCCAGGCATTCCTGGCTTTCCTGGTGGTCCAGCTGGTCCTGGTAGGCCATCAGGTCCTTCTTCGGCGACTCCCGGTGGTCCGACTGGTCCTGGTGCTCCACGTGGTCCTGGGTAGCCGGCTGGTCCGGGCTCTCCGAGCTGATACCGTACTCCTGGCATTCCTTGTCTTCCGTGGGTTCCTGGTGCTCCCTTTGATCCGGCTTGTCCCGGATCTCCCGCTGGTCCAGGTGGTCCAGGACGTCCCATGTTGCCTGGTCGACCACCCATTCCATCTCTACCCTGTGGTCCTGGTTCTCCAACGGATCCCGGTGCTCCACGTGGTCCGGGTGCTGAAAATTCAGAGTTTAGTTTACTATTAGAAATGAAACAACAAATCGAAAATGGAAGAGTGTTCTTACGTCCAGCTGGGCATTTGATGCAAGTATCATCGTTTCTCATCATCTTCGTAAGCTCGGATCCAGACATTCCATGGGGCCCGGAGGCTCCAGGCTCTCCAGGCTTTCCGTCCATTCCTGCTGGGCCTGGTGGTCCAGGAGGTCCAGGAGGACATTGGTTTTGAGAAAGACAGTCTGAAATTGAAGAAATGGAAGAATGGCCGTGAGAAATCTCTGACACGTCCCTGTGTCGATTTACGCAGACTGTGTACTCCTCGAGGAGAAGATTTTACTTTTTTTTCAATTAATCTCATTTTTGTAACATGTTTCGTTTTTGAAAAAGATTAAATAGGCTATTTAAACTGTCCAGGTCTCGACACGGATGATTTTTGTTAAATTTGAAAACGTGTGCGCCTTTAAAGATTACTGTAATTTTTAACTTTCGCTGATGTGGAATTTACTTCGATTTTTCATAGTTTTTTGATAAAAATAAATGTATTTATATGAAAACTTTTTTAAAAATGCAGTTTTTAAACCAATTTGGAAAAAATGAAAAAAATCTGAATAAACGAAAGTTTGAAACTACAGTACTCTTTAAAGGCGCGCACCTTTTTGCATTTAACGAAATGTTGTCGTGTTGAGACCAGGTACCGTATTATTACGACAAAATCGGTTAATTTCGCGTCAGGTTAATAGAAGTTTCAGTTTTTTTAGCAGTAAATTATTTAATTTTCACCTAATAATACGATATATATAAATTTATACTCAAGTTGAATGTGCGATTTAAATTTTCAGTCTAAAAAAGTACAAAAAGTACTGTTATCCACGTTCTCCACGGTCATTTGTATATTATACTACAGTCTAAAAATCCTCTGTAAAACTTACTACAATGAGCCGGAAGATCGGAACGCTTCTGACGAACGGTGGCCGAGTTGCTGACGAGGAGCTCTGACTTGAATTTCTTGTCATTCAAGAACACCACCTCATTCCAAGCATCATCAGTTCGTCCCTGTCCCTCTTTGAAGCTCAACAAGGAATCATCCAAAAATTGATTGATATCCTCACACACCGAAGCGGCAAAAAATGCACAAAACGAGATGCACGCAACGCTCACCAGGACACTTGTCCAGGTGGCAATCGCCGCGTTGTCTACAGTCATAGTTCTAGACGACGAAAATGGAAAGAAATGGCAAAGTGACGGTGGACGATGTCTTTATAGAACGAAGATGGGGGAAAGTACAAGAAGCTAAATCTAAAACCGGTTTGTGTGGTTGCATGTATGGATAACGAGGTGTGGAAGCAGTTTGGCATGTTCGATGGCGGTTTTGGATGACAGCGAGATGGAGGAAGAACAGTTGCGCAATGAAACGAAAAAGGATATATTGGATTCGTATATCAAAGGGGAACACGAGAAGGGATTAATCCAATTTATTATGGAAGCGCAGAAAAATGCGCATTATTGAGGTCGAGGTGCAAGCGCGCTCCAGGTGAAAACGCTCCGCCCCTAAACGTTGGGTCTCGTTAGGTGTTGGCGGCAAAATAAAAAAAACAAACGTTTCAAGTTATTATTTTTTAATGTCCAAATTGATTATATACAAGCCAAAACCTAACGAGACCCAAAGTCTGGAGGCGGAGCATTTTCATTATGGCGTTGGAGCACGTTTGCACCTCAAATTCAAAAGTCGCATTTTTCTGTATCCCTTTTTCGAATTTTGTTAGGTTGTTGGAAATTCGGCTAGTTTTCTACACAATTACTTGAAATTAATGGGGATATGCAAAAAGGGGATCTGCGAAAAGAGGAGATACGAAAAGGGGAGCTGGCACTGTGCCAAACGCACAAACCGCTTTTTTATTCTCATTCAGCGCACGACTTTTTTTTTGTATTTTTCGCTAAACAACGCGCGATGCGTAATAACGGAGTGTGGTTATAACAAAGTCGTGCGTTGGATGAGAATAAAAAAGCGTTTTGTGCGTTTGGCACAGTGCCAGCTCCCCTTTTCGTATATCCCTTTTCGCAGATCCCATTTTTGCAGATCCCCTTTTCGTTCTGCTCCCCTTTTCGTGGGGCCTCAAATTAATCACGTGTAACAGCCACATTAACTGAGATCGTGGCGAGACCCGCAGCGTGTGCCTTTAATGTGGTATCAGGTCTCGAAACGAATAAAAATGCGCCTTTAAGAAGTACAGTAGTTTCAACTTTAGTTATTTTCTATGCGTTTTCTTATTTATAAATTATTGTCGAAACTTGTCACTGTATTTTTGACTAAAAACCGCAAAAATTCATTGATCAGGTTTTTCCATGTTTGGCTTCCCTTGCAATCCATACCTTAATCCTTAAACCTCATTTCTCTCGAACGGAGCTAGGAACAAGGGAAAACCTTTTCTCGGGGGAGCGCAGCGACCCGAGAATGGGATGTTTTCCCGTGACAGCGGAGTGAGAGAGACAGTAGCAAACTAAAGGCGCAGGCATTTTCCTCCGGCACGGGTCTCGCCGCGACAAGCGCCCCGCGGGCGCTGCGGCGCCTGTTTCTCCTCATTCTACGTGTGCAATCCTTAAAATCCATACCGACGATCCTCAACTTTTTACATTAAAACCAATATCCTTGTTTCTAAATTCTCAATTAATTTACACTTTTATTGCTGTAAAACAAAACAAAACAAAAAACTCAAAACAACTATTTTCTGAGATCGAAATTAGGACGTCACTTGTCCGGGATGCTTGTCGGGACGATTTTTTCGAACGAGAAATTTCATTTTCCGGTTCATGTCCTCGTTGAAAATCGCCGTTGATGCTTCCATCGACAGTGTTTTTCGTTGCATGTAGGGCTTCTGATAGAATTGAGTGCGGCGAATGATTTTCAGCATTCCTTCTGAATCCATCAATCTGAAATTATTTCAATCTTGAAATTATGTTCTGGGAATTTTTCCAAAGAAAACCTGTTAAGAAGTCCGAAAGCTCCATCGACATCATTGTTCTGCACCATTACTGTTCGAGTTGCGAATCTTGGATGTGAATTCCAAATTCCTTTGAAAAGTTTAATCGCGAACGGCTGAGAAATCGTTCCTCTCCAGGTGAATTGACGTACCATCTTTAAAACAATTATCAAAAAAATTCTAAATGAAAAACCGAATCGAACATTTATCTTTCATGGATGGATAAACCACATTTGACAGCGAATAAAATTGAGAAAAAGCGAAGAGAAAACAAGAATCGATTTATTGTTGTTCTCAAAAGTCTACACAATGGCTCGTGGCATAATATTACTTCTACTGTCTGCGGGCGGCAACACGGGCGTCAATCTCTTCTTGGACTTCTGGGGAGAGAGCATTATCCGGTCTTGGGCGAAGACTATCAAGTCTGAAGAGGACGGAAGTTGGGTATGCCATGAAAGCGACGCAGATGAGTCCGTAAAGGGCAACCTGAAAAAATTGGTGTTATAGTGAATAATATGGATATCTGGATAAATATGTTTTTGAGCAGCTAAATTAAAAGTGAGACAAATTTCAAAACTGTATCTTTTAGTTCAGAAATTAATTTTTCAAATCCATTCAAACGAATGTACAAACTGAAATTTAGTTTTTTTTGGTGAGCTAGTGGTATTTTAAGTTTTACTGCTCACAAGGATAAGTTCAAGACATTTAGCAAATAAAAAATTACCTTCTCGCTGACAGAGGTGAAACGGAGTGGTGGGGTCGAGTCAACTCCCTTGTGAAGCGAGCGACGGATGACATGTTGGCTTCTAGCCAAGGAGAGCACAGCACGGTTCAGCATCCTGCAATAAATCGTTTAAATTTACAGAGTAATTGAGCAAGCATGATAATCCATAGAAAACGAAACAGAGAATACGATTCAGGCGGTTATAAAAACAGAAACTATACGAAAATCGTTAATTCTACACAATGAATCAAAAAATTATTTGATTTTGCTAATGGATGAAGCTTGAAAGCTGAAAAATAGTAAAAATCTGCTTAAAAAATAATCGGCAGGCTGTGAGAGGTTAAAGGCGCAGAGACGGCTGACGGAAAACAAAAACAATCGTTGCGAGACCAGCCGCTTGGCTACGTGCCAAGTGTGAGAATACGGAAGGTGAGAAAGACGGAGACACTGCGAAGCGAGTGAACGGTGAATGCGAGACACCAAAACCCGGAAGTGGACAGGCAGAAATTGATTTTCTCGTTAAAAATTTTTTGTATTCAGAATTGCAATCAATTCAACTAATCAATATTGATATTTTCATCTTAAAGTTTATCTACTAATTAGTATTTAATCCCACAAACTCGTAAATTTCATCGCGACTCACGTTCCCCCGTTTCGCAGTGTCTCTTGTTTCGCATGCTGCGTCTCGTTTCTCTTCTTCTTCACATCTCCTCGAGGCTTACAGTTTTTTCAGCATATATTTCAGTTTTCCATCATTTTTCTGGAGTTTTTTATTGAAAAATGTTGTAACAGAAATAAATTTAAACATTTCGAAGCTATTTTCATGTTATTTTGTCCGTTGTTTCCCTTTCAATCGACTATTCGTTGAAGTTTTCGAGTTTTCCGTTAAAAATCGTTGTTTTCCAGAATCTACACATTCCAAATGGATGGTAATGATATAAATATACAAAAAAACGAGTTTTCTCGAGACCAATCAGCACTTCTAATGATGGATCAGCATTCCGACCATAAGAATCACGAATCGGCAATCGGCGAGCCAGGAATGTCATACACAGCCTCTCAACCGGCTCTTTCCTCTACTGAGCATCAAACGCCATTAGTTTCTGTACGATTTTTTATTTTTCTGCGATTATTCAATGATATTGATTACAGGAAGCAAGCGTCGCAGCTCCTCAAAATCATTTGAATGGCAATTCCCATGAATCGGTTTCCGAAATGGATAGAGTAAGTGTTTTATTCATTTAAAATTTTAAAAAAAGTCTCATCTCAGAATTCGGTTGATTTTGCGATAGAATCAGTGCTCATGAAAGTGAGTGTAACCTCCGATTTCACTGAACTTCCTCCATTTCTCAACGTAATTTTCCAGGCGAGAGCTTACAACAAGATGGGCGCTCCAAAAGATCCGAGGAGAAAGCAGCACAATCCGAAGAGCGAGCCTAAAATCGAGCCACATGTGACAGATTCATCGGATAATCAGGCTGCAATGAGCAACAAGATGGAAGCGGAAGCGCCGAAGATGGAGTCAAATCAGAACTACGTCAGCAACGGATCTGAGGTATGGTTTATTCTGAAATGTGGAAGATTATTTTCATTCAAAAAAAATTTATTTATAAATTTATAAATTTTTGAAAAAATTCAAATTTCCCGTGGCAATATCATACTGAACTTTTAAATGAAGAAAAAAAATTAATTGATAAATATCATCAAATTTTATTCCAGCCTCCATTCCGTTTCGTTTCAATTTCGAATTTCGACGAAATGAAAACAAAAAAGAAAGAAGTTCAAGAAGAATTGAAGCTTGAGGTGGACTCGGACAGTGAAGAAGATGATGTCCCAGAGCAGAAAACTCCAAAGGAATCGGATCGATGTGGAGGATGCGGAAAATTTACTCATGAAGATGATCTAATTGCTCTTGAAGAGGAAAAGAAGAAGGAAAAGGAAAAGCCACTGATGAGCAAGAAGAAATCTCACCATCACAAGAAAAATGACTTCCAATGGATTGGCTGTGACTCTTGCCAAACCTGGTACCATTTTCTGTGCTCAGGCCTCGAGCAATTTGAGTATTACCTGTATGAGAAATTTTTCTGCCCCAAATGCGTTCCACATACCGGACATAGCATTCGTAAGTTTTTTCATCGAATAGCTTGCAATTAAATATATTTATTTATTATTTTAGGATACAAAGTCGTCGCCCCACATCGTTATCGCTGGTACAGTCCGAACGAGAAGCATCTCGGAATTGAAGTTGGCTCAAAAACTTGGATTGAGGATTTCATCACCAGAGAAAATACTGTTCCCTCACCGTAAGGGAATTTTCATTAAAAGATGACTTGGTTGTTATTTGTGAAGACTCGAAATACGCCAAAATGAACGAAGACTTCACAAAAATTTCAAGAAAAAGAGTTAATCTCAGCTGAAAACTCCCATTTTTGCCGTTTTCTCACATTTTTCGTTTATTTGGTACATTCTGAGCTGTCAGTTTACTAAAATTGGCCTTTTTTGATTACCTATTGGCTTCAAATGTACATAAATCAACGAAAAAACTTGAATTTATCACCTATAATAATGTTTTTCGTTCATTCCGGCACATTTTGAGTCTAAACAAGCAAAAAACCCAGACCTCCCTTAAAGATTATTTAAAATTAAATTTGTATTCTTTAGAACCGACGATGAGGTTTGCATTGTCGAAGATGGCTACGAATTCCGCAGAGAATTCGAAAAACTCGGAGGAGCTGACAACTGGGGAAAAGTTTTTATGGTCAAAGACATGGACGGCCTCAATATGACAATGCCGAAGCCTGGATTCGATTTGGAGGATGTTGTGAAAATTATGGGATCGGATTATGAAGTGGACACGATCGATGTCTATAATCAGAGCACCTATTCGATGAAGCTTGATACGTTCAGAAAACTTTTTCGCGACACTAAAAACAGACCACTCTTGTACAATTTTCTGTCCCTTGAATTCTCGGACAATAATGAGTGAGTTTATTAACTGAAAACAATTGAAAAATTAATTAATTAACATTTCCAGGATGAAAGAAATCGCTAAGCCGCCAAGATTTGTCCAGGAAATCTCAATGGTCAACCGCCTGTGGCCTGATGTCAGTGGAGCGGAGTACATTAAACTCCTCCAGAGAGAAGAATATCTTCCAGAAGATCAGCGACCAAAAGTGGAACAGTTTTGTCTCGCAGGAATGGCTGGATCTTATACGGATTTCCACGTGGACTTTGGTGGTAGTAGCGTCTACTATCACATTTTGAAGGTATAATTATTGAAGGAATATAAATGGTTCCGCGGATTGTGAACGTTCTGACCCCGCCAAAATGTTCTCAAATTAACGAATTTCGTTTGAAACTTCTGAAAAAATTCTCAATATTTTTTTGGTTTTTTTGGAGGTTCAAAATTAAAAAAAAAAGACTAAATTTGGCTAAAATCTCCTATTTTCCGAGATTTTAAAAGCATTTTTGAGAAGCCTCATCACGAAATTCGTTGATTTGAGCACATTTAGGATCGTAATGTTCGAAATACCCTTCTTTCAACTGAAATTGGTTTTCTCAAAGCTTATTAACTCTATTTTCAGGGCGAGAAAATCTTCTACATCGCCGCGCCAACGGAGCAGAACTTTGCAGCTTATCAAGCACACGAGACATCTCCGGACACCACTACATGGTTCGGTGACATTGCCAACGGAGCTGTTAAGCGAGTTGTGATCAAGGAAGGTCAGACACTGCTCATCCCGGCTGGTTGGATTCACGCGGTTCTCACTCCAGTCGATTCGCTCGTTTTTGGAGGAAACTTCTTGCATTTGGGAAATCTTGAGATGCAAATGCGCGTGTACCATCTCGAAAACGCGATTCGTAAGGAAATTAGAAGCGAGGAGAAGTTCTACTTTCCGAATTTCGAACTTCTTCATTGGATGTACATGCGAAACGTCTTGCTTGAGAAGATTACAGGTAAGCAATTTACTAGTTTGTATAGCGGTTTTACTAATATTCGCTACATTTCAGAAGCCAATCAGGAAGGTTCTGACATGCGTGAGCAGGAGAAGAATATTTGGACGGCGTCACAAATCATGAAGGCCGAAATGGAGCGCTGGATGGATCGAGAGTTGAGATTGGGTCCCGAGAAGAACGCGATCCTGCCCACTGACGACAAGAATAAGATTATGATCTCGGTGAGGAAGCAGATTGAGATTCAGACGAAGATTCAGAATGCCAAGAATAAGCCGATGGGGTTGAAGCAGAAACGTAAAAGTCGAGAATCCGCGGAGCGGGATGATGAGGACTATTGCCCGTCCAGCTCGACTGCCTACAAGAAGAAGTATACGAAAAAGGCTAAGAAGGACAATGATGATGCTCCGAAGGTGAAGAAGGCGAAGAAAGAGGAAGTTCCCGAGGAGAAGGTTCCGGTTCCTGAAGCAGCAGGTCCTTCCGAAGTTACAGCTCCATTGACCATCAAGATTGGAATGGGACCGACTGAAGATCAGAAGGGCGTTGTCCAGATATTCAATAATCAATGCACGTCGTCTGGAAGAAAAGTAAAGTTGAATCAGAACGTGGCCGACTATTGTGGATCCCATCTCGAAGCACGCGTCGAAGAGATTCCGGAAAAGGCGACGAAAAGCTTCCGCGAGCTTGACAACGAACTGGAGCGCTGTGAAGCTGTTCATTCCGGAGAGAAAATCAAGAAGGTTAAAGAGCCAAAGCCACCGAAGCAACCAAAAGAGAAAAAGGAGAAACCACCACGTAAGAAAAGATCGAAACCTTGAGAACTGTTTAATAATTTTTTTTTTCAGCAAAGAAAAAGGAAATGAGTTCCAGAGATCGCCTCATGAAGAAGCTCAAAATGTGAACGTCCTCTACCTCAAGATATGTGTGCACTTTGACGAAATATAAATCTCGTACAATTATAAAGTGCCCCCCGATCTTAATAGTAATTTCCCCGTATTTTTGACTAATTTTTACATTCGTTTTATTGTTTTATTCACACAATCCCATATTCTTTCACGCGGTTCTTTTGCATCCAAAAATTTGTACAAGACGATCTCCCGAATTTACTGACGGGGATTTTTTTGTAGTTTGAAAATACACACGCACAATAAAGCGTTGATTATGTTAATTTTTTTCCTTGATGTGAACATTGTTGAAAGTGAAATGCAAGAAAATATCTGCTTTTTAGACTTTAAACTTGGATTTCCTAGAAGAGATCTCTCTAGAGAGTGAACAGAGAATTAGAGAAACGAGGCAAATGCAAATGCAAAAAAAGCTCTATGGAACTACTTTTTTCAGATTTTGGAATTTATTATTTATTTTCGGGTTTTAAAATAGCTTGAAATGAGCGACATGAGCGAACAAAGTGTTGAAATTGCTTCTTCACAACTTGGAACCAAGGATTTGTAAGTAAAAATTCTAAAAATTTACATCTAGAGTTGGCTAAAACATTTTTATTTCAGCTGGGATCAACGATACGAGTTGGAACTTAAAAATTTCAAGCAACACGGAGATGAGGGAGAGGTGTGGTTCGGAACATCGTCTGAAACACGAATCGTAAAATATTTAATCGATTCGAAAACCGGCAAAGATGCAAAGATTCTTGATTTGGGATGTGGAAATGGATCGGTTTTGAGGAAATTGGTATGGATTTCGAGCTCAAAACCTCTGAAATTCAGTTTTTTTTCAGAGATCGAAAGGATTCCAGAGTCTGAAAGGTGTTGATTATTGTCAAAAAGCTGTTGATCTTTCTGCAGCCGCTTCGAAAGCTGAGCGAGAAGAGGAAGAAGACGAAGAATTAGTAGATATTGAATTTGAGGTGTAAATTTTTGAATTTTGCATCATTAAAAACGGAGAAGAGGTGTTTATTCATCTAAAACATAAATTTTTGCATAAATAACGAAAAAATAGCTAATTATTTTGAATTTCCGCGCAAATAAATTACCTAGTTCCGACATTTTCGCGTTTTCCGACTAATTTGATTGGTTTCTTTTGTAAAAACACCGTTTATCAATTTTCAGACATTTTCCCGGGAAGAAGGCCTGAAAAGCGCTAAGTTTACTTTAATTTATAATTTTTTTGCGGAAAACTTTCTAAAAATTGACAAGGGGTGTTTCAAAAGTTTAAGGAAAATATAAGAAAATCGAAGAAAACGCGAAATGTCGAAACTAGGTTATTAATTTGCTCGGGAATTTAAAATTAATTCACCAATTTGAATTTTTTCTGCAAACCGCCTTTAAATATTGTTTTTCTCGAAATTTCAAAGCAAAAACGTTTTCTTTCAGCAATTGGACATAACCACACCGCCAGCCGACTTTTTCTCCTCGAAATTCGATGTAATTCTCGATAAAGGCACATGGGACGCGATGAGCCTATCCGATGAACGAGAAGCTCGTCTGAAAGCCTACTTGGGTTTTCTTGATAATGGTCTGAGCGCTGGCGGTCGATTTGTGATATTCTCGTGTAATTTCACTTTGTAAGTAGGCCTAAAAAGGGCCTCGAAATGAAACTTCTAAATAGGTCACTCCAAAAAATTGAGCGGCATACGAGCACTTTGAAACTGAGAAAAGTTGATCTGAAACAGCTTCCAGACCATTTTTTTCCATTAAAAAGTTTATCAAAAATTTGCATTGTTTTTTGACCAAAAATTTTTTGACCAAAGTTTTCAGTTAAAAATTGTATTTTTTCAATTAGGGAGATTTAAAAAAGAAAATCAATTTAGATATTTCCAACAATTTTCCAAGGTTTCAGAAAAAATCGGAATTTTTTTTGACTGAACCAAATTTTTTGATTAAAAAAAGTCAGGATTTTTGAATTTTTTAAAAATCGTCTCAAATTGTTCATTAGATTCAAAAAAAATATTGAAAAAATGAGCTGAACCGAGTTCAGATCGATTTTTTCTAGTTCAAAGTTCTCGTATGCACCTAAATTTTTTGAAGTTACTCTTTCAAATGACATATGCAAGTTCAAATACTTCCATTGTAAGTCGAAATCAATTGTTTTCCTTTTCAGCGACGAGATGTGCTCGCAATTCGGTGGCGGCGGCGGCTCAACAAGTCTAGAGATCGTGTGTGAAGTACCAGCAAGTCACAGCTTCTCGTTTGGCGGAAAACAAGGTGTCACTTCAACGGGTGCCGTCTTCCGGAAGAAGACTCTATAAACACCTCTCCTCTGTGTTATTGTTGTTGTTCATTTCTTTTCCCCCTTCCCCCCCCCCCCCCACATTTCTCCCATCGTTTCTCAGTTTCTCAGTTGTTATATAAAAAAAAAGTAGGTTTCTCTTATCTCTCTCCCACTGTGTTCTCTCTTTAGCTAATCAGGTGCATCATCATCATCATTTTAACGCCAGTGTTGCTCGGCATGATGGATCTTGGAGAAAGTGGCAGCAGACCCTTCTCCTCCTAGACTACTTTTCGCGGAAAATGGGAGTTTGATAGGGCGGCGCCTTCTTAGACGCGGGGAGCTCCTTCGTCTCCAGGGACTCCTTTTGAAGGAAGGAGATGGGGTGCTTGTGACCCGAAGATGGGGGCTCACTTTCGGCTCCGAGCACAAGTAGCAGCAACAGCAGCAGCTGCAGAGATTCCACGTTGTGAAAGAGCTTCTCTTTTCGACCTTTCGTCGCCTCATTAATCATTCATTCAATCTTTTTTACATGTTCGTTTTCTACCTCTTGCTCCCCTCCCGTACGCACACTTTTCACACATTTCTTTAATCCATCTGAACATGCATATTTCTCTTGTTTTCTTTTTGTTTTCTGGGTGACTTCTTGGTGGTTTTTTATTAGTCTGTATAGGCAGAGTGCCAAAGACAATTGACGACGACACACACACAAGTATAGTCGTTTTTTGGTGAAAGAAGGAAGGACGAAAATGTTATGCAAAAAAGTTGACTTCCGGAAGTTTTTCTGCAACTTTTCTTTTCAAAAACGTTCTGAGATTCAACTATGTATGCGCCTTTAAGCTAGGGGTACTGTAGTTTAAAAAATTTGAGCTTTTCGAGATTGTTTTTGATGATTTTTATTTTTAATGCTACATAGTTTTCTATTAAAAAAATAATTTTCCAGGTGAATTTTGCAATTTTTGATACGACGACAGATTTTTGATAAAGGTGTGCGCCTTTAATGAGTACAGTAACCTCCACTCCTTTTTTTTGTAATTTTCTATAAATATTATTCTATTATTTTAAATTTGTTTTTCAAAAAATAAAGCTTTTAGACACTACTGTAGTTCTTAAAGGCGCACACCCTTTTTCATTAAAATTTTTTTGAATGGTCTCACCGCGAAAAAGTTTTCGAATCTTTCCTTTTCTTTTGAAAAATAATAATTAAAAACTGAAAATCTTCACAAAAATCAAGAAAAAGTAGAAAAATGAAGATATTCGTCTACGAAATCCCGAAAAAAGGATATATAACTTTTTTTCACGGTGAGACCCATTCGAGAAAATCCGAGCAACATTTAAACACGCATTTCAGAATATTGTGAGCATAATAATTTTAAAATCTTTTGTTTTATTCCCCATGTTTCGATTTTTGCGCAAAAAATACGGTACCGGTCTCGACAAGAAAATTATTATTAAACTCGAAAAGATGTGCGCCTTTAAAAAATTCTGTAAATTCAGATTTTTATTGTTGCGGAATTTTTACTGGGTACCAATTGGATCTTCACAGTTTTTTTTTCAATCAAAATACTTAAGCAAAGCAAGCAAATACACATCGTAAAAAAAAACTATGAAAAATTGACAAAAAATTCCGCAGCCAGCACAATTTGAAATTACAGTACCCCTTTAATTCGCGCATTTTTAAAGAATCACCAAAAATTGGTCGTATCGAGACCAGGTACCGTATTTTTGGAAAAAAAATCACAAACTCACGGCTGACTAATAAAAAATAGCTTTCGATGTAGAATCATCAGTGCATTAAATTACGAGAAAAACCTTTCTACAGTACTCTAGTTGATTTATTTTTAGGAAATCAGAAGAAAAAATAATGCAATTTAAAGTTGGAAAGTGCAAAAATTTCAGTGTCAAAACTAACCGAATCAAAAATGACCTTTTCGTGCCAAGACCAGAACTTTCCAAAATACCAATAATTGAATAAAACGTTTAGTTTCCTCGTGCCACCCCGGCGGGCGGGTGTCACTAATTGTCAGTGGCCTGGTGTGACATCAAAAAGTTTGATTTCATTGTGGCCGTCGTGGGGTCCTCCCATTTCTCTTCCTCTCTTTGCCAACACCACAAACGGCGTTTTTTTTCATTTTCTGCGACCGCTTCTTCCTTTTTTTTATCCCACCGAACGTTATTTTTTTTTGCATAACTTCTTCCAGTTTTTTTAGTAGTATGAAGACAAATTGTTGTGTCTTCTTGTCCCCCCATCCTTCCCGCCGAAAAACATAATAAAATAATTCAATTACCGTCTAGCCGCCGCTTCTTGTCTTATTTTGAAGAAAATGAGCCCAGTTTTACAGAATGAAGCCTCATTTATGTGATCAACCAATGAATCTTACTCGGCGAGCATGCTGTCAACTTGTACTATTTTTGAATGATACTGAACGGGTGAGTATATTATAATTGGTATTTGTAAAACGATTTTTAAGTAATAGAATGTAATAGAAAAACTGATTCTTACATTTTTTTTTTCATTTTTGAAGGAAAAACGTTTTAGATAGGCACAAAAATGCATATTTGCTCAAAAATACGGTACCTAGGGTCTCGACGCGACACATTTTAAAAAGAATACTGTAATGTTTTTAATCGAGTTTTCATATTTTTTTACGAAAAAATTTATTTAATTATTTAAAAACATATAAATCGCTATAAAAAGCTGCGAAAAATCCTTGAAATTCCGAAAAAACAAAAGTTTGAAATTACAGTAATTTTTAATGACGTTTGGTTTTTTGCACAAATCTCAAAACTTAGCGTCTGGATAATACAAATCTGCGTTTACTGGGTCAACATCTGGTTTTACGAAAAAATGCGGAAAATATGTGGTAGGCAGGCATAGGAACGCCTGGAGATTTAATTTCTTGTCTATCAGTGTTGTTTTATTTGTCTGAATATGTTTTTTTTCCAAAAACTTTCGCGTAAAGTATGGTGCATTGTCATTACTGTACACACCAATGTGATGCAACATATCCATATTTTACGCGAAAGTTATCTAGAAAACAATGGTTACAGGCACAGTAATAGGCATTTAAGTTTACAGGTGTGTCAATGTCTGCCTGCCTGCCAACCGCCTATTTTCTGCATTTTGGCGTAAAATCTGGTTTTTTATGGTGTTATTTTTTCCTAAAAAATGCCAACAAAGTACAAATTGGACATTCAAATGCGGAACTTTCTCCAGATTTATATGTTTACTATAAACACAATAAACTTTCAAATCCACCGAGACTACTGTAATTATCATGTTTTGGTGCACACAAAACAAATGCCTGTAGTCATATCGCGCTGACCCTTCTCTGAGCCCCCGTCGAGCTTCTCTACTCTCTTCTCCACATACACACTCTCTCTATCCCAACGAATAAGGAGAGTATTTATCATTTGTGAGATTTCCCTGTCAGGGGAATCCCCGTGGGATCATCCCCACATCTTCTCAAATCTCCCCCGATTTTTTGCTTTTTTGTGTTGGAACAATCATAATTGATGGGTGGTTTTTTGACGTGTATTTGGTTTCAGGTGCCGCCTTGCTCCACATCAATGCTCCCATCAACTACGAGTCATGTAAGTTTGGCCCCCATCTTTTGCTAGGTGGCCTAGAAAAAATGAAATCTCGGGCACCCTTTGAAGCTGACCCAAAAAATTATCTCAAAAGGTGGTTTTCATAGTCTCGTCAAACCGATTTTAAAAGGGTAGCCGATTTTTTTAACAGTTTTTTTTTAATTCTTGATTTTGTATTATTTTTTGCCGACTATTTTGAAATTAAACATTTTAAAAAGTGAAACAACTTGAATTTTTAGTTTTCTACAGAATATACATCGAGGTTTTATGTATTTGAAAAATGAAAAATAACAGTTCAATTTAAATTTTGAGTTTAAAAAGCTTTAAAGCATGCATTTTGGCTGGAAAAATGGTTGAAAAATGAAAAGAGCCCTTTCCCTCGTGGAGTACAATTCAAATTTTTCCAGAAACCACCGATATATTTAGTGGAACCTGTTGAAGAATCCGAGGATCATTTGACATTTTTCGTTGGCATTTTTATGCTTATGGTTATTGCATTAGCATTCTCAATTGGGTTGAGCAAAATGACAAAGCCAAAGTAAGATTTTTTGAAGATTCTGAAAATCAAATACTTTTTTTCAGAGTATCAATAAGTCGATATAATACTTCAAACTCTTCGTATGACATATTAATGTGGCTTTCGAGTAATCCAACAAATAGGTGAGTTTAGAACAATAAAGCCAAAAATGTCTATGAGGCCTAAAAGGCCTATAAGGCTTATAAGGCCTATCAAGCCTAAAAGATCTATGAGGCCTATGAGGTCTACAAAACCGGTAAAGTCTATATGGTCTAAAAGGTCTATTAGGCCTAGAATCTTCAGATGGTTTATTGGGTCTGGGGCTATGAGGTCTATGATATCCATAAAGCCTATAAGGCTAAAAGGTCTATAAGGCCTATAAGTATATATGGTCTATAAGATCTAAATGGTCTATACGGTCATCTTGAACTAGAAAACTTTTAATTCAGATCCTCCATGCTCCTTCTGCTCCGATCCATGTGCCGAACTCCAACGACACCGGACAGCAGTGTCTCAGTGGTATCCTCAAATATCCCGTATGTTTTCTATTTTCTTCTCTTCTATTTTCCTGTTTAATCTGATTAAGAACTTCAGACTGCTCCCATCTTACCAATGTGCCAGTCAATCCACCACAGCCAACACACCACCTCCTCCCTATTCAGCCACGTCACATCTGGTCGCTTGATGCCTTTGATTTTTGAAATTTTGTTTTCTACGGGTTCCCCCTGTCTGTTTCGCTTTGAATTACCAAGTCCTTATTAAAGTTATAAAACAATTTCCAATTGCCCTGTAGTTTGATCTTTAAAAAATGGGCGGGAAAGAAACACAAACCACATCGGATTGAAATCCGATATTTGAGGATACTCTTCATCTGCGCACCATCACCACCGATTGGTTTAGCTCTTTGAGGTTTTTGGTGTTCTAATGTGGGAAAAAACGAGTGGAATTGAATGACAATGACGTTGAAAATCAAACAACTGAATACTCCGAACATGTTTTGTTTTCTACCAGTAGAGCTGAGAGAAGTGCCGAAAAATTCTCACTTTTTCGTCGTTTTTTTTTTGAAAAATTATATTAAACATATCGAGAAATATTGGTACTTCTTGAAAATAACATTATTTTCCCTTAATTGCCGGTTTGTCGATTTTCTGGAAATTTTAATTTTCCGCAAATTGCCGATTTGCGGATTGCCGGATATCAGACTTGCCGGAAATGTTTAGAGGGATACTTTATAAGACGGAAACACTTAAAACTGTGCCTTTCCGGCAAATTCGGCAAATCGGCAAGTGGTCGGTTTGCCGATTTGCCGGAAAGTTTAAATTACGGCACTTTGCCTGAAATTTTCAATTCCGACAATTTTCCGGAAACTTTAAATTACGGCATTTTGCCGGTTTGCCGATTTGCCGGAAATTTTCATTTTCTGCAAATTGCCGGTTTGCCGCGTTGGCGGAAATTCCAATTCCGCATAGTCACCATAGTCAAAACTAACTTCAAACTATCAAATTAGACCACAAGTTCTTTTCAATGATATCTCTGAACAAATTAGTGGAAGGACAGAAGCATCCCAGCGTACAGTAGCCATAGAGCATGTAATCGGTGAAGAGACTCAGTTGTGTTGATTTAGAGCCGAAGTCCAGTGGGGGTGAAATACGGATTAACTGTCTCTTCCCCTCAAAAGCTATACGTGTGTGTGTGTGTGCTGCTTTTAGCGCATTTGTGTTTATTTGAAGAGTACCTCCCAGTTGGTGGCGGTAGTGAGGTTTTAGGTGATGCTGCTCATTCCTTTTTGTGCTCCCGTCGCTTCTGGGCAATTTCATTATTGTCCAGAAGAGGAGTCACACACTGTTTACATTGTGTGCAAGTGTGGTCACGCAATTAGGAGCATCAAGTTTCAGGAATATCCAGAGAAGTCAATGTTCCCTTCTTTTCTTCTTCTATTTTTGTGATCAGGGAAACTCTCCCAGAAGATGGATATTTGCACTTTGAATAATCCCCATCTAGATTTTGATCTCATAAAATGTGCCATTTTCTCATCCCCCGACATTTTGCACTTTGCCTTCTCACACACAGTACCTGCACTTTCCCATCGTATCTGGTAATGGGGAGAGCACTCCAAATTGCTCGGGGAGTTTGAATCTGAGGAGTATTACATTATAGAACATGTTAAGTTTTTGATCAGGAGGGAAAATTGATTTTTGAAAACGATGACGTCATCAGTCTCATTTGTGTGACGTCACTCGTTTGGAAATTGATTTCCCGCGATTTCAGAATCGGCGAATTTCGGCATCTTTTTCGTTTTTTTCAATCGCTAGGAAAAACTTTTTTATATCTAAACCGGGACATAATTTTTTTGTTATTTTTTTCGAAGGCGTTTACGGGCGAATTTTTCTAAAGTTTTTAGTTTTTTTTTACTAAATGGTGAGCATACTCATCTTTCGACCTTCTACCCCTTGCTGCTCCGCCCAAGAATTTTTTTGCGCAGTTATACTTGTATTTTTCCGATCTCGGAGAATTTTATTTACTGAGAAAAGTTAAACATTTGAAACAAAAATAGTAAATGCTATGTGGCCGTGAAATGAGAAACTCGGTCACTCTTAAAAGTGCTCAAAACAGTTTTTCGACGTGGCCGTGTTGTTCTATGCCAATTTCAGAATATGTCAAAATGGTCGTGATGCACCATGTCCTTATTCCGAGAATGGCCGAGTTTTCACATTTTCTAGGCCATGAATAAATAACTTCGCAGAGCAAAAATTTTTCTAGTCTTGAAATATGCCAAAAATGTCTTAATGCACCATGTTCATTTGTCAAGCGTGGCCGTGTTTTCTCATTTTCTAGGCCACGTGGCAAACACCTACCTATGGGGAGAAAGAGTAGACTTTTAGGAGCCCCCCAATTTCTCAACAAAAAAAACTACCTCGCATAATAATTGCTCATCAGACAGTGTACAAATCTTCTTGTTTCTATGCCCTCCCTGTGCCTAGGGAGGTCACTAATCTGTGCTTCCGACCACATTCCACTCAAGCTTCTCTCTTCCTGTGCAGCACAGTCATTGTTTGCGCTTCTTGTGAAATTTGCGTATTCATCGGAGCCATCGGAGCCTAACATTCCTGGCTACCTAGAAATTTGGAGAGCAAAAAAATTTGGCTCCAAAAACGGGTACCCTATGCCCCCTCCCCTAAATGCAGCAACAGCAACCCCATAACATATCAAATTACTGTGTCAACATGGACATGAAGCTCAGCCCCCCCCCCCCCTCCTCCGAGGGGTCTCTCTCCATCGGCTCCCGCACCTATTATTTGTATTTTAATATGTACATATCAGACCACTTCTCATTAGGACTTACACCACCACACCAACATCATACCATATTCGACCTCAAAAACGTACAAACCTCGGAGGTGGAGAACATACCCCCTTTTCACTCATTCAGATCTTTTCATAATACGTCATGACTCATTTCAACTTTCTATGCAAAAAATAGTTTCCCTTTTTCCAATTAACCTTTTTTGAGAGACCTCACTATCAGCTTTTTTCTTTCGTTTTTATTGGTTAAAAATTAATTAATTTTTATGGTCTCACAAGGGAAGGCTCTGAACTCATTATCGGACTTCGTTACGCCACTATATTCATTCAATAGAGAATAGTTACATATGATCACTCCAAAAAATTTAGCTGCTTCAGAGCAGGTTCGACCAAGTTACGACATTTTGAAAGTGCCAAAATACCCTTTTTTAAATTCCAACAAATTCAAAAAAATTTTTTTTCTATAAGTTGATATAAAGGATTTCAAGGATTTTTTTTCGGCAACTTCAAAGTGTCGTAACTTGGTCGAACCTGCTCTGAAGCAGCTAAATTTTTTAGAGTGATCATCTGTAACCATTCTCTTTCGAATATATAGTGGCGTAACGAAGTCCGATAACGAGTTCAGAGCCTTCCCTTGTCAGGTGTATCAGGTGTCAATATTAATTGTTTCCAACTTGCGTCTAATATCTGATGTAGTGCAGTTGAAAAATAAGCCAAAAAGATAAGATTTAATCAAGTTAAACTGAAAATTTTGAAAATATATTTTCACCTTTCCATATTCAAGGTTATGACACTTAAATGTTCTAAAATGTAGATCCTAGGTGGTAGGCAAGCGTGTAGGCACGTAGGCTCTTAGGCATGAAGATGTACGTACCTAACCATAAAACCCAAATAACAAAAATTTAGAAAAATTCAATTCGGTAAGAAAGTGAATCAATTTTCCCGTAATTCAAATTAATCAACAAAAATGCCTACCAACCTTTAAGAAGGCCAACCCTGCCACCTTACGCCTACATTCGTACCTGCTTCCGAATTTCATGCAGGTGGTATTTGGATACGTAGGCAGGCTAAGGTAGCTAAAGGAAAATTGTTTGCCTGCCTACCTTATAGTTGACCAACACATGTCAATGGCAAATTTTTTTGCAAACATGCTGGTAGGCATAATCTAGGCAAGGCAACTGAAAACTTCTTAAAATCATTGAAGACTTTTGTGTAGTTCCTCGTGTTACGTACAATTGCAATGTATTTTTGTCATTCTACTATCCACTTTAAAATTAAATATTCCACCACTTTTTTCCAAAAACCCTTATCATTTTCTCATTTCTCTCTCGTTCCCCAATTTTTCTTTTTACTTTTTCTTAGTTCCCATCCTTCTTCCATACTGTTAAGATATCAAACTCAATTGAAAGTAGAAATTGAAAATTGTTGAGCAAATATTTGGGTCAGCGGGAATCTCTTCTTTTCTGCCACCACTGTGCAAAAGAGAGAGTTGATTCTCTGAAACATTAGATGGAGGGGGGGGGGGGGCAAAATGACTAACTTTTTCGGTAAATAATTGTCTCCCACGGGATGGTTCGCTACTTTCACTTTTTTCATTACAGTTAGACTAACAAACCACTTGAAATTCAAAAGAGAATGAGAGGAAGAAGCTGGGAGAGAGAGCATCGAATGATGAGATACACCAACTTGTCGACACATTTACTGACATTAGAGCCTAGGTTGTATAGAGTTTTGCAAAAATTTTTTACAGATTGAATTTTCTTTAATTTTCATTGATTGAGGCAAAGGCATAAGCATAGGCTCAGGCTTAGGGTTAAGCTTAGATATAGGTTTAAGCTTAGGTTTAGACATAGGCCTAGGTTTTGAATTAGGTTTAAGAAAAGGCTTAGGCTGAGGCTTAGGCTGAGGCTTAGGCCTAGGCTTAAACTTAGGCTTTGGCTCAGGTTTAGGCATAGACTCAGGCCTACGCTTAGGCTTATGCTCAGCCTTAGGATCAACGGCTTAAGCTTAGACATTGGCTTAGGCTTCGGCTTAGGTCGTAAACCTAGGCTCCTCAAAACCGATATTATCACAGTTCAAGCTTTCGATACCACTGAAACATTTTACTACTAATAATATTTTCAGGAATTTCCACAAATTGTTAGCCTAAAAATAGATTTTCAAAAATTTTCCGTCTGCAGATCATGAGAGATTTTTGATTTTGATAATGGTGAATATGTTTTGCCAGCTGTACCTCAAAGTTCATCGCTTTTTGTGAAATTTTGTTATCGTTGCCAAATGGACGTAACTGTGATTTGTGGAGGACCAGATTTGCTTTAAAACTTTAAAAAATCTGGTCGTACATCGACCTTAAATGTACCTAATCAAAAGATAATTGACATGTATATCCACAATTAGTCGATGATTTCAAAAAAAAAGTTTGCGATATGAACAAGAAATTCGGTGTTTTCAGACAATTTTGAGTCTAATAAAGTAATAAAAAATTCGACTACACCAATGTTAATTGTTCCGGTTGGTTTCAAAATTTATATCACAGATGCTTCTCCAGCTGCCTGTCTCTTGGAGTACAAGTTCAATTACAATGCTTGACCGGTTTAGCAGAGCTCTAAAATTTGCCCCACTCTGATGTATTTCACAATTAGTGTACAGTTCTTCCTATACTCCCCTTTGATCACTGATCGCTTCCTCTAATTCCACGTGATCCTCACCTATTTTTGCCCGCTCGCCCCGTTTTTTGCTGCCCATTTTCATCACACCATCATCACTTGGCAAACAGAAATCGAGCTCGAACGCTGATTATACTCGGAGCAGGAGCGAAGGAGCCTGAGCAGCCCCAAAACACAACGAGAGAAGCTCCTCCCCCTGATTTGTCCAATGGCAAATCCACTTGGATGACCTACGCGCGCGCGCCAAGTGCCCTTGGAATATCCAGATTTTTGGGAAGCTTCGGAGCTGAGAAATGCTCAGAAGAAAAATAGAAATTTGCATATGCTCGCCTATCCATTTCTTTCTCTGTGTAGTGTCCATGTTATGTTGCTTCTTCTTTTGCTCCCTGTTGCTCCCGCGAGCTGCTCGCCCGGGACTGTCTCCTCTTTCTGTTTGTTTTTCCTGTGTGGCGCCTCAAGACAAATTGTGTGGGGGCTTCTTCTTTCGGGAAGCTTCCTACTGCCCCCTGTGAGCACTCATCATCCACACTTTTTTGCACAAATTGAGCAATTTTTAGTTGAATTTTTTAAACTGGTTATGGGGTTTGAAGCCCGTATAGTTGACGCGAACAATTTCAGATTTTTGGTGCTTGAGTTTCTGAGTTTCTAAAAAGTTTTAAAAACCTGAAACAGTAAAATTGCATGAGATTTAGTCAAATTTTTTCCAATTTTATATAATGTGAACTTCTAAAAATTTTTAAAATTAGAATTTTTAATTTCAAGTTTAATTCACATTTTCATAACATTGATTTAAAGGCGTTCACATAAGGCAGAAGTAGGCCCAAAAAACTGCCTGGGCTTTTTTTATACTTTTGCTTATTTTTTCCTAATTGTAAGTTCTGTAAATGTTTTTTTATTTTTTTGCCAAAGTTTGGCAGTATTCTGCAAGTTTTTTTGAAATTTTCTGGCAAAATTTGGCGACTACAAAGTAAACGTTGGAAACTTACTTTTGAGGTCCGTAAAATGCATGTCAAAATTAGGTAACTATTTGCCAAACTTTTGGAACATTCTGCCAAATTTCGGCAACGTTCTACCAAAGTTTTCCAACTTTTTGTCAACCAATTTTCTGTAAATGTTTGGAAAATTTCAGCCGAAGTTTGTTAATTTCTTGTGAATTTTCGCAACTTTCTCGCAACTCTCGCAAATGTTTGCCGAAGTTTTGGCAGCTTTCTGCATTTTTTTGAAATTTTCTATCAAAAGTTGATAACTTTTTGTCCAACTTTTGCAATTTTTTGCAAAAGTGTACACTTTTTCCAAATATATGACAGGTTTAGTTAAACATTAGCTAAACACTCATCCCCATTTAAAACTGGCTCTTCTGTCTCAGTTGACCCAATTTCTGAAAAATGATGATAATTCAAAGTGTCGTTGACTTGCTCCAATCCTCCTTCCTTCGGTTTTTGTTGAGAATAACTTCCGGTCGTCATCTGAAACCCATCTACTCCACTCATTTTTGGGCTTCTTCTTCTTCTTCTCATGCAGATATATTTTCAATCATATCGGATTTCTTTCTCCAGAAGCTCATACTCCTTATTCTCTGTCACCACGCCTGTCTCCATTTCACTGTGTATGTGTGACGTGGAAACTCCAGAGCTCTTTTTTTTGCAGTTTGATTTGGGATCTGTCCTTTCAGTTTTCTATTTGCGCACCTGCAACATATCCCCTCGCCCGCCTCCACTATCTCATAATTCTCATTTTTCAGATCTCGTTTTCAAAAGCCCTGGCAAATGGGTTTCAAACTTGTTGCTCTCAGTAGCTTTCTGCTGACTGTCAGGTATGTGATTTAAATTTTTAATTTTTAATATGTCGTGGCCCGCGCCGTAGGCGTGGTCAGCGGCTGGTAATATAATAAAAAAATACAAAAATATATTAGGTTTTTCGAAAATTTTAGTTAAAGTTTCGGTAAATCGTGAAATTTATTTCTGAAAACTTTGGTTTTTGAGTGACTGGTTCAATTCAGTTTTACTGAAAAATCCCAAATTTAAAATCCTTTCAAAACTTAAAATTTATTTCAAATATCAATTTTCGTTCCAGCGCTCTGTCAATCGAGCACAACACAGTCGGAGGTGGCTGTGTGGATCTTCTCTGTCCTGACACTGCAACTCATCACGGGCTCCGCAATCTGGTCAACGATGAAACACTGAAAACCGACGCCTGTACTGCGTGCAGTCAGTGCACGGAGAATGGTTACAGTGTCTGTCTGCGACCAAAGGATTCACGTGCTTCTCGTACCGCTGGCGGATGCACATGTGCTCACACCCTGGCTGCCAATTGTCACACCGATCTTGCTCAAACTCAACATCCAGCTAATCTTTCCATGAAAACATACTCCGCTTGTTATGCTGATGGTAAGATTGCTTTCTAGAGTTTATAAATTAATGTAAAACATTCAAGCTCTCCAACGCCCACCCCAACCACTAGCCGTCAATGAAAACTCATCAGTCGTCGTGACAATTGAGCCATTCTGGTTGGAGCCCTACTGGAGACACCTCAAAATTGAAAATGTAACTCTTCACTACAAATTCCAAGTGAAGGTAAGGATCTTTTCCTTAATCTCTGAATCATCCCTGAGCCGGTAAAATTTCAGGCACCAGAGCATTGTGAGGGAGAAGTTGAGTCGACGCCGACTGGAGTGCACACTTGTGTTGCTTCGGTCCTCGTCGATTTGTCCGAGAGCAAGGAAGATCAACCACAAGTGAAAGATGACGATGATGAGTATGATCACAGTGATGTAAGTGGAAATAATATTCAATTTGGAAATTCTCTGATTTTCAAAATTTCAAATTTAACGAACTTCGAAATTCTTCGATTTTTTTAAAGAGTGAACATTTTAAGGCTATAGAATAATTTTAAAAAATCAGAAAAATTTTCTCAAAATTAAAAGAGAAAAGTCGACGAAATTAAAATGTTTGAAAATTAGAATAAAAATATCAGATTTCCTAAATTTTCAGTGAAAATTTTGAAAAGTATCTGAGAAAAACACGACTGGAAGGCAATATTAATTTCTACTGTTTCAAACATTTTCTGCAAAATAAGATTTTTAACTCGAATTAATTTGAATAATGCAAAATTTTCCGCTCACCATCCCCAAATAAAACAAATAATTTTTCCAGAACTACGACCAATATGATGATGATCTTCCACCAGAGGTTCAATTTGACCGGGACGTCTTCTCCGGAGCCAAGGAACTTGAATCCTATTACACCGCCACCATCCGCCGTGCTCGGCAGATCAAGGCCTCAGCCTCTAAGGATCAGCAGATCTACGATGGGGAAACCATTATTGAATCGGAACATTTGAAATTCGACTTGAAGCCTGAAGTGTATACAGCTGATGGATCGGAGATTGTTGATGGCCCACCACAAGAGGATGCACTTCCAGGACCTGTCAAAGATGCAGAGGAGACTGCTACTGTTGTTCAAGTTGATAAGGATGAGGGTGACGTTAGTGAGGAGACCGGTGGAACCAACTTCTTTGAGGAGGAGGAGAAGAAGGAAGAAGGGGAGACGAAGAAGGAGGAGAGCAGTGAGGAAGAGGATGGAGTTTTGAAGGTTAATCTGGAGGATATTGAGCCAACAAAGTTGAAGTCTCAAGAGGATGCGAAGAAGAAGGAAGGAGATGAAGAGGAGGAGAAGGATGAAGAAGAGGCGGAAACAACTACAGTTGTGAAAGAGGATGAGGAGAAGAAGGAAGGAGATAATGAGGGAGATAAAGAGGAGGACAAGGAGGACAAGAAAGAGTCAGAGGAAGAGGAGGAAAAGGATGGTGATGATGAAGAGACAACTACCACATCCGAAGACGACGAGGAGAAGGATTCCAACTCCGACGAAGATGAAGATGAGGAATCTACCACCGTGGAGCTTGTCGAGGGAGAAACCCCAGACCCATCCGAGCAGAACTTCTTGCAACGAATCTACTATTCGCCAGATTACCTGAGAGTCCGTAATATTACCATCGCCACTCTCATTATCTTCGCCGTGTTCTGTTCTCTCGGGCTCTGCTGCATCTACAAAAACAAGTGTTGCAAGGTGAGTAGAAATGCAGTGTATTTGACGCGCAAATTTTTCGGCAAAAAATTAGCTGAAAACTATATAATTGATAAATTAAAAAAAAAAATAAAAAACCAACACTTTTCTTATCCAAAAATTAATTGTTCCAATTTAAACTTGCAGATCCTTTTGAATAATTTGTTTTTCATTAGCTCACAGATAGCTTTAAAGTGTGTACAATCACGACCTATTTTCGATTTATTTGAAGTGTCCCTCCACGAAAACTACAATAACTCCAGGGTTTTCGTGGTAAGACCCAAATTCTGAAAATTTCCGCAAAGTAATTAAATACAAAATATTTTAATTTAAAAAGAAGAAATATAAAAAATAATTGAAAACTTGTTCCTAACGATTTTTTCCCCAAAAAGTTGTGGATTCAATTGAAGTATAATCAAAAAATAAAAATAAAAAGCAGTTTTAAGCTAAAAAATTTAAATTCTCGTCGACCGCAACATGCATGCGTGACAAGAGCATCTAATGCTAATTTATGCACAAAGTTTTTAAATCGAAAACAGTTATATTTTAGCACTAATAACGCGATTTTTTTCTGGAAAAGTTTTAAAAAAACATTGTGGTTCAGACCGTTAAATCTCTAATGCTATATTTCTCAATAGAACGCATTTGTCTAGCGATGTTAAAAATCTGGCAGGAAATTTGCAGAATTTATTTTTCTGAAAATCTAAATATTTTCGCAAAACGTTTTTGGAAAATAATTAGAGAACTTTCGGAGTGTCGTTGATCGCCGAAATCATCTCTTAAAACAAGCCTGCAATTTCTATAACACCTAGCACGTCACACAAAACCTCTCCTCTCTCTTTCCACTTTCCTAAAAAAATTTCTTCAAGCAAAAATTTTCAGAGCAAGGAATCCAAGACATCAAATGGTTACCGCTACACGTCAGCTAATCCACCACCGCCAACCGAGTTGGTGAGTCGTGAGAAAGAGCATCTTCGGCAATAGGACCCCCAAGATCAAGTGCTCTTTACTGTGCTCTCTCTTTCTAAATTTTGTCTCTTAATTCTCTAATACGGTTATTTTCCTGTTTTCCCCAAAGTTTTTGTCTGCATTCTAACCCCCACGTGCCAATCCCAATTGACATGACTCCATTTTCCCCCAAATTTCCACAATTTTCTTCCATCCCCCCAATTTTTTCGGTGACCGTGTGTGTGTGTGTCTGTCTATCTTATATATTTTTTGACAATAAATTCCATGTTTCTTTTCTGTATAAATATTACATTTATTTTTCTCAAATTGATGATGAATTATAAAATAAAAATATATTCATTCGCTTCTTCTACTTTTATGACATTCATCCAAAACGCACGTGTCACCGGAAAAATTGAAAACGAGAGAGCACACAGGCACGTAATTATACAACACTTTTTGCTCACTTTTTTTTTGACAACTTTGACTTCTGAAATGTAAGCCTAAGCCTAAGCCTAAGGATAAGCCCAAAAAGTGAGCAAAGGTGTTGTTAATTTGCGAATATCTTGAGAGAGCACTAAACGGAACTTACATAAGTTTCACAAAATGCCTGGAAATGGTCTGAAATTTTTTAAAAAAGGAGAGCAGTGTTTAATCTCCAGAAATGACACCAAAAACTTTGACCAGTTGCATACAGGGACGTTTTTCTTCTGAAAAAAAATTACAGAAAACAGTATCCCGTGTCCCATCGGGTGTCGCACCGGAAGATGAGCATCATCTGCTCGCTGCGGATGAAGCAATTGAAAATTTCAAAAACGTGGTGAAAAGTGGAACAACATTCAGTCCAAAAAATGTTGAGCTTGGTATTACTGTAGGTATGTAAACCATATAAAATTGATTTTAAAAAATGGAACTCTGGAATTCAGGAATGGGGAAGTTCGGACCAATTCACAGAGCAATGTTCAGCTCATTTAATGGGAGTGTCCACGATGTGAACGTGTATTTGTTGAAAAGTAAGATGCTGCTCTGATAGAAGTGTCAACCAATCAGCAAAGTTGGCCACGCCCTTTGCTCCTCGCTGATTGGTCGGCGCCTTTGCGCTCGAATTCAATTGTAAATGTTTTCAGACATCGCGCGGCTTTCCGATGAAGAATTGGTAAAGCTGACGTCTCTTCTGAAATCAAATATTGCCGCTGGAGCTCATCAAAATGTGGTTTCCCTGTGTGGAGTTTCTCCCTCTGGATCAGGTACGTTTAGGTTAAATTAAAAAAAAAACACGCACACAATTTTGACAGAGGAGTTAAAATTCAAATTTTCAAAAAATTTCCAAAAAAAGTTTTTTTTTTTTTATTTTGCTCTAAATTTTGATTTTTCTTGAATAGACTGAAATTTAATATTTACATAACAGAAAATTTTTTCCATATTTTTGCAATTTCCGACAATTGGAAAAGAGAGTTTGAAATTTTTTCGAAACATGTTTTTTTTGATAAATTATTTTTATTTCAAAATTTTCAAAATATCCAAAAAACTTTCCAGATGTAATGCTAATGTGGGAGCCACTACATCAATCAGTCCTTCGTGGAGTCCTTCGAGAGAGTCGTTGTGCCCGATTTGGAACTGAACCATTTAATATGGCAAGCTTCTTGTCTTCCGAAAGATTAGCTGCAATTGCAATTGGATGTTGTAATGGAGTTGAACATTTACTCAAAAAGAACGTCTTCCCACCACATTTATCAACTTCAAATGTTCTATTGGCTGAGAGAGGAATTGTTAAAATTGGAGGATTCGGGCTCGCCGAGCATCATGCTCTTGACATGACTACTGAAAGTGTGAGTGTTTCAGATCAAATGTATGCCTAAATGCCTACCTTATACCTGCTTGCCTAGAAACTAGTGGAGCACTTTTCAAACGTTTAATGTGCACTTTTGCACAATCAGGTAGGCAGGCTATGTTTCTTAAAAGTAGGTGACAAGTCGTAGGTGGCTTTGAAGCAGGCAAGTAGGCAGTATTGTGCCTGCTTGGAAGCTTTGCTTTAAAAAAATTAGATTGGTTTTTCGTGAATTACTCTCTTTCAATATTATCCAACGACATGTCGGCTGCTACCGAAACAATTTTTATAAAAATTTCAAGATATATTCTTCATTACAGGCCCCAACCAAACTTCGCTGGATGCCACCAGAGTATTTCAAACGAGATCAAAAAATGATCTACAACGAGCAGACAATGATCTGGCCACTTGGAGTGACACTTTGGGAGATATTTTCTCTAGGTGGTACCCCATTCGGCTCACTTCGTCAGGCTCAAACATTTATCGACGCGATGCGGGATGGTTCGGCACAGTTGGATCCGATTTCATATTGTGGTGAAGCTGTGACGCAACTGCTTGCAACGTGTACATCTCACGTGCCTGAGGCGAGAGGCGACATTCGAACGATTATTAAACGACTTGAGTGCATTTCTGCTGATGCTAAGGTAGGCACACGGGGTCACTGTTTTTTACGTGGCCGCCTAAAAAGGAAACTCGGCCACGGAGAATGAAGCAAGCGCTTCGAAACTTCGTTTTACAGTAACTGAAGTAACCTTTCTGTTTGACCTACAAAAATCGCGGGAAATTTATTTTTGAATAATGTGACGGCACAATTTTTTTTTTAATTTCCCGACTCGGAAACTTTATAGTTGTAAACTTGAAATTTTTAGCCAAGAATTTTCAGACAAACCAACTATAATCTTAGAAAATTTTCAGACTCAAATAAACCTGTGCTACCGTGAAGACTTCCCATACTTGCCAATTGTGACGCCATTGGAGCAACAAGAAGAATAGAGATTATACCACGTTTAAAAAAATACATTCAATTTTTGAAGGATGAGGAAGATTTTGTATTTATTTTTTTCAAATTTGCGCCGAAAAAAGTTGTCAGAGAACTAGATTTTTCTAAACTGTGTGCTAAATATGACTTTGCGCGTAAAATATGATGCAATGGGTGGGTGAACTGCGTTCACAAAAAGCTCTGGCCCAACAGTTTCTCGAACAGGTTTGCTCGTAAAATATGGTGTATTGTGATAGCCAAAAGTTTTTGCGCCAATGCACCATATTTTCAGAAAACTTCAATGATCAATTTTGCGCATAAAATATGATGTATTAAAAAAAACCAACTTTTTGTATCAATGCACCATACTTTACGCGCATATTCAATATTTTAATATTAATAGCACCATTGAATGTTAATAAATTTGTGCGTAGAATATGATGTATTAAAATTTTAAAATTTTTGTGCCAATGCACCAAAACTCCCAACCTTCAAAATATGAATGATTTTCAAAAGTCCCCCTCCCATGTTCTCATTTATTTTTCCCCCCTCCAATTATTTTCCCGCTTAATTTCATCCCGTTTTGTTAAATGACAGATTGTTGATTTTTCCGAGAATAAATGTGCTTGTTGCGTAAGTCGCACCCGATTCCTTCCCCTGATCTCACAAATCCACGTAAAAGAAGAAGAAGCGGCGGTGGCGTGCCGGTTTCGGCATCTCAAAAATTTGGCAAGATGCGAGAAGCTAGATAACAGCAGAAAACTTGCAATAACACTTTTTTGCACCTCGATGCATATTGCGTAAGATGTCGAAGGTGTGTGTGTGTATACGTGGATGTTACAATTGAGAGAAGATTGGGGAGATGATAGATATCTCTGAAAATCTTCCAAATCTGAAACAGATTTTTCTTATTTCAATTAAGGTATCGATATTTGTTCTCTAATGTTCTTTGATCTTAGACTTTCCTAAAAGTTAAAACTAAGGCACATTTCCAAAATCCATTGTTTTTCGCCGTTGCAAAGTTTTTTTTTTGAAAATTAAAAAAAAGTTTGTTCTTTCTGACAAAACTAGTTCACTTTCAATTGAAAATTTTTGAAAATTGCTCGAAAATTGGCTGAAAATCTCAATTTGTTTGTCAATCGACACATTGATATTTGAGCCCGATTTTAAACAATTTCTCAAAACTTTCAGTTAAAAATAATGTTTTTTTTTTCAAAAAGTAAAAAATATTTTCTACAATTTTACAGAAAAATTAGAAAATGGGCATTTTTCCTCAGCTTTTTATCGCAATGCCAATAAAAACATCATTATGCAAAGTTTGATGCTATAGAGAGTCTGAGACTAGTTGTGGATAAATTGTTGTCTATACTTTAGTAGATTACGTAATACAGATAATATTAACTGTTCTCTAAAACTATATATAGTCATGTAGAAAACATTGTGTGAAGATCTAGATGTCTAGGAATCTAGTTAATTTTGAGTTTTTGGCCTCCAAGAAAATGCACCAATCAGCGTTGCGCAATGGGCGTTGCCAGGGTCACTGATTGGTCGGCGTGTGCTCTGGCGCGAATTGTAATTAACTAGATGCACAATAGCTTTTTTGAACTAAAAATATACAATTTTGTACTATAAAAACTGCTAAGGTGTTTTGAAGAAAATTCTCCAAGCTGTAACCTTTCCAAAACCGGCAATTGCCGGAGATTTCCGATCGCCGCGTACCCTTGGTGTGTAAGTAACCCTGCTATTTAATATCGGCTATTTACCTATTTTCAAAACCAATTCTTCCCTGGCCGTTAACCGGGCGAGGAGCCCTTGCACTTTTAGCAAAATCCCCTTGCTAATTCAAAAATCCTCTCTCCCATCTCCCATCCCATATCTCAACGCGATACCATCACTGAAAACTCAAAAACCGCGCGAGCGCGTGGGGGCGGATTGCAAAAACGTTGTCCAAATATTGCGTCGTCGTCGTCTTCATTCTTCTTCGCCATCATCGTCATACTGCCGCTCCGCACCGCCCGTCAGTCGCTTCCGCGGCCTATCTGGCAGCCGATCGGCGGATTTTCAGGGAGGAGTCCTTCTGTATATAGATGGAGTGAGAGAGTGAGAGAGAGTAAGAGAAGCAGAGAGACTACTCGCCATCTTTCTCCCTGTTTTCATCACTTTTTGAAATGCCAATGTTGTTACACACATTTAAAATCTTAAACTCTTTTCCTCTTTTCCCCTCTTGACTTTTACATACTTTCTATTACCGTACACTTTGGTATCTACCGTAACCTTAGAAAAAAGCTAAATTTGAAGAAAATCATAAGATTTTCCGATTTAACTGCAGTTTTATTGCAAAATTTGTGGATCTTAAAGTGTCAATTTTTTAAATGTTTGTTTCATATAACCAAAAAGATGAAGCATCTGAATCTCCGAAGTTTCGAATATTTTGATCTTTTTTTCCTGTGTTGTTTGCACTTTTTAAGTTTCAAACAAATATTGCCAAAAAGGCACAACATACTTGCCTGCCTACGTACTAGCCTACCTACCTTTATGTCGGCCTGTATTCCTACTTTTCTTTCCTACATACCCAAGGTTTTAGTACAATTTTCAACAGTTGTGAAGAAATGAGCAAGTCTACATTCCTGAAGCAGAAAGGTAGGCACGTAGGCGAAAACCTTTTCCTAGTCACCATGAAGGCCTTCAAAAATAGGGCTGTCAGGTAGGCCCCAAAATACTTACCTGACCTTTAGGCATCTTCCACCTGCCTCGCGCCCTTACCCACGAGGCAGGCGTCAGGCCTTAAAGCCGTGCCTGCCTACCATGGAAGCCCTAATATTCGTCATTAACAGGTCACAACTATATTCGTGGCTTGTCCTCTATAGGCAATTCGTAAAGCGCAACATTTCCTTATCTCACGAAATATTTAATTTTCTACACATTTGTGTTTTGAACTTCCCATAAAAAGGTAAAACTTGCTTGCCTGCGTGCCTACGCTCTTCTGAAAAACTGCCTCATTACTCTCGCAGGCATGGTGAACTCATGCCACTTTGAACCTTTACCTCGACTTTGAAACTGTGAGCCATTTAGAATTTCAATGCACCATGTTTGAACATTAATCTCTATGTACATTTTTCTACTCTCATTATACAAAATTATACAAAATTCCGAAAAAAGTAAAAATATTTCAGCTTCCCTCACGTCACCCGTCTCAACTCAACAGTTCCCCCGGCCCCTTCAAGTCATGATTTTATGATGATATGTGTTCATACTCAGAAGAAATGGAGGGAACGATTTAAGGTAAGAAACACTTTGACTTTCACCCCAAAGAATCGAAAGTTTCGGGAGGGGGTGAAAAGGAAAAAGTAAGACAGGAGGGGACTCACTCCTCAAAAGGCCGATTCTAATCGAATGGTTATTTATCGACTTCCAATATTTCCACTTCATGTCTCCATTTCTTCGTAAATTCGCCAAATGAAAATCGGAAAATCCGAGCAGCTTCCCGAGGAGTTTTGTTTTCAGAAAAACATTCGAAATCTCCGATCGATGCGGTTATGTGCTGATGAGTACCGTCTCAGTCTGATTATTGTCTTCATTATTTTATTCTTTGGTGCCTATTTCCTCTATCAAGTTCAATATAAGACTGGCATCGATTTGATTCCGTTGTTTCCGATTGATGATAGCGGTTTTGAGTGAGTTCAGACATTTCTTTTCAATTCGCGCGTAATATCCAATGTATGGAGTCGGTACCTCTTTTGTAGTGAGGATACATCACATTTCACGCGCAAATTTATGTATTTAAACCAATAGTGGCAATTTGAATTTGCGCTTAAAATCTAATTCTACAAGTTCGTAACTTTGTTGTAGTACACGATCAGCATATTTTACATGCAAGTTTTTATAGATGTTTCGCATTATTTTTTATAATTCTTATTACAAAAAAATGCTCATTAGGTTTATGTATCATAGATGACAAGCAAATTTGTTTTAAAAATTGCGGCAAATGTCATTTTATGAGTGTGACGTCACACTATTTAAAATGAAAATTCGGCAATTTTTGGAGGTCAAACAAAGCGGCAACCATCTGAAAACAATCTGAAAACTTTCTACGCGCAAATTTCCAGAAACTACAATGAACAGCTCCTCGGCTCGGTGAAAGTTTCCGAAAGTGCAAGAAACCAGGCGAAAAGTGGATCCCTTCTGTGTTGGGCAATGACAACCTCAATATATCACAAGACACGAGTAAGTCCTTTCCCAAAACAAGGAAATATCCTCCATTTCATTCATTTCATTCAGGTACCAGCGATAACAGAAACATGGCTTCGTAGATGCGATGCTGGTCATCTGTTCACTAATTCGGACAGGTTTCTCAATGCTTCTACACCATACCACACCGTTTTCGATGGGCTACCTGAGAGCTATTATAAATTGTTTTGGAAGACTCGACTGGCTCTTTTGTATATTTATAAATATGTGTCAAAGGATTTCGATTGGTGAGTTGAGGAGAAAATATATTTGGAAGTTTTGAAGATTCTCAGGAAAAAAGTGATTACAAGAAAAATTCTCTAAAGCTTTTACTAGTTTTTAAAAAGCAATTTGTAGATAGTTCCAAATTTTGGCAATTAAAATGTTTTTAGCAACCAATTTGTGAGTTGTGAACATTTCAAACAAAGTTGCAATTATTGTTTAAGTCTTTTAAAATGCATATAACTCAACCAAAATTTAAGGTACAGAAATTTATCAAGTGATAAAAGATTTATAATTACCTATATAACAATTTTTTTGTTAGTCAACAGTTTTTGATAAATTGCACTGCTTCGCTTAAAGTTGAGCTAGCAAATTACTCCCCGTGGAGGTTTTTTTTTGACATTTTTCCTATTTAGCCAGCTAATTATTTTTTCATAATGTCATTGATAAAACTCAATGCATTGTTTTTTAATTCCAGTAGATTTGGACAGAAAACAATTAGATATTGATTTGAAATGAAATAGATATACATATGATTGTTTGAAACCGGTAAAAAATTGGCAAATATTTTTCCATTTTCTTTTTAAAATCTTATTTGAACACCAATTCAGAATGATTACTGTACAACTAAAAGGCACACCACCAGTTTTTTTTTCAAAAAAAAAAAGTTTCATTTGTTGCGAGACCCAAAGAGGTCATTGAAAAGTGAAAATGCTCTAATTTTAAACTCATAAAGATTCAATCTTTGCAGGTACTTCAAGGGTGACGATGACACGTATTTAATTGTCGAAAACTTGCAAAGATATCTGGCCACTTTGGATCCAAACAAGCCGTACTTTATCGGATATCGGTTGAGTAGGCGGACGGTATGATCTTTTATTCTTACTGTTTTTCTAAAAATCAGATAATCGAAAAACAAATGAAAAATTAATTACGGAAGTCGTTTTTTTTTCAGGAAACGGGATACAATGCGGGAGGAAGTGGCTATGTGATGAGTCGAGAAGCGATGCGGATATTCGCAGAAAAACTGTTCAATGACAAGCAAAAATGCCCTTACCACGAATGGGAAGACTATGCAATAGCGCAGTAAGAGATTGATTTTCGAGATTATAATGTTTCCTTATTGCCTCTTTTTTCAGATGTCTGGCATCCGTGGGTATTGTTCCATTGGACAGTCGAGATGAGAAGGGTAGGCAGAGATTTCTTCCGTGGAGACCTGAACAACATTTTTATGCTGATTTGACGAGAAGCTTTCAGATGGATCCTATACAAGTTTGGGTTAGTTTTTAAGGGTTTTGGGGAGGGGGATTTTTGACGGTATGGGATCTTTTGAAAGCTAGAAGTTTAGATCTAAAATGTGAGAGAGGTAAATTCTTTGTCTTTGTGCTTGCCTGCCTACCTGCCTGCCTGCCTGCCTGCCTGCCTACGTACTTCCGGAATGTTAGTATATTGGTAGCCACATGTGTAGGCACGGGACAGGCGTAGACCATCTTGAAAGCTGGCTAGACTATTTTGAAAACTTAATACTACATATTTTCCGTTGTATCGCAAAAGTTTTGTATGCCTACTTTATGCCTTCTTAAACTCTGTCAAGGTTGTAAAAAAGAAGGCGTACGAAACGCTTGAAATTCTGTTTATAAAAAAAACTTTTTAAACAACTATGCCTACCTTATGCCTACCTGCTGCTTACCTGCTGCCTACGTACCTACATACCTAAAGCCTACGTTTTGTGTTATTTTTAAATCTTCCATTCCTTTTAGTTTTGTTTATTCTATTTTGTGAGTTTAGGCGGTAGACATGATTGTAGGCACAAGGTAGGAGTAGGTATCAACACTAACATTGCATAGGCATTCCCAGCCTACGAGCCTTTTTTATGCCTGCCCGCCTATGTACCTACCAATTGCCTAATTGTGCTTTTTAACATAAAATTGCATGAAAGTATTGGAATTTTTGGAGTTTTCTGAGAAGTACCACTTTGACTCTATTATTTCTGAAATCTTAATTTCGAATTTTCGAAATTTCAAAAGAAAAAGATTAGGTGGAAATATTACATTTTGAAATTAACGGATTCTAAATGAATTCTTCAATTTCAGGGCCCCGCGATCTATCACGAAAACTTGATCAGCATGCATCATTTGCATCCAGATGAAATCCGCCTCATCGATGGATTACTGTACTCAATTGCACGTGGAATTTGGAGACAAGATGATTTGGAAGATGTCAGAAATGAGACAACAACTGTCTCAACGTCAATGGACGATACACTTCCACCGCCAACTTGAACCAAATTCCGTTAATCAGACACACTTTTTCCCCACTGTTCTCATACTTCTAGTCATTTCTTCAACCCGTTTTTGTCTTTCTTCTCACGTGATATAAATAGCCTTATAATGATGGTTTTTTTCTCAATTTCAGATTTGATTTCTTTATGTCATAGAAAATACGACAGGGTGGGCAGAAAACAATTTTTCCGGTTATTCGGCAAATTGCCGGAATTGAAAACTTCTATAAATCGGCAAACCGGCAAACCGTCGATTTGCCGAATTTGCAGGAAAAATTAGCAAAAATTTCCAGCAAATTGTGAGTTGGCTCATTTTTTTCAGTTAAAATGTGAAAAAATGCTAAAAATGTGTGCTAAAAATTGTTTAATGCAATTATTTTTTCACATTTTTAAACTAAAGAAACGGTTGTTGAATAGAAACCCAAAATTCCGAAAAAGCCGAAAATTAGCAGCCGTGATCTACTTTTTCAAGAAAGATCTTCGTTCTATCGGAGTCCTCCATCTCACCTTACCAAGTGTCAAAATATTATAAGTACTTGTACTTACAATACTAGAATATTCTCATTGTCTTCATATTTCGGATCTTATCTTCAAAAGAATGGGGTCGTCCGAAAAAGTTTAAAAACCAAAAGTTCAGTAGAGTGGTCTACTGTGGATAATTTTCAATACTTTAATTAAAAGAGGGATTTTGCTATAAAATACCCAAAAATCTGAAATTCAAAAGGAAAGACAAAAAATAAAACTAATGTCCCTATTTGAATATCCTACAAGACCAAGTTTCTTTTTTGACAGTTTTGTTCGGTTTGAATTTACAAAATTTTAAGTCCCTGTTATCAGTTTAGCGTAAAAGTTTTTAGAAACAAAATTTAATAAACATATTTTACGCCTTACAATTTTGAAATTTCTAGCGAAATACTCAAAATCATTTCGAATATTTTTTTTCAAAACATTTTCCGTTAAAAGTACAATGCCTTGGTTCTTATTTCTATCAATTTTTCTATCTCTGAAATTTGCGGTTAGTTTTTATTTTCTTTTCTTGTAGCCCTACCCTTCTCATTTTCAGGTCTCCATTTACAGCACAGACCCGTTACGTTGGGTGCCCCCGCAGGCACATGAATGGAAGAATGCGGATATTCCAAAAAGTGTTAAGGCTAGATTTTTTGTTAAAAATTTGGAAAATTTTCATAAGTTTTAAATCTGAAACAATTGTAGGTTCACTGGGAAAATCGCTGGGCGAAGGCGTCATATTTGAAGGGATGCAGTGAGGAGAATAGTTTGAGGGTATGGTTTGACTTTGAAATTGTGTAACTTTGTTAAAATTAGATTTATTGAAAATTTGTCAACTATGGAATTGTAGATTTGAAAGAGGTGAATATTTTATCAGTTGAAAAAGTTTTGGTATCTTTAATGGCTCTGGAGATATGAGATTTCAAAAGTAAGGAGGTTAAAAATCTGATAGTCAGTTTTCTTTGTTGGCAGTACAGTTGTCAATGAATTTTTGAATATTTTGTGCTAAATTTGAAGCTGACTTTGAGTCTCTTTTTAAAAAAAACCCCCAGTAAGCTCTGCCTATATCTTATTTTTTTTCTATATTCTTTTTGAATTTTTTTATGTTTCAAAGTTTTTTCTCGCTCTTGTTTTCACACAAATGCCAAAAATGTAAGTAAGAAAAGACTCCCCGGCATGGATGGGCAGCAAATGACTTCTTCAGAAAAATCGGCAAATCGGCAATTTGCCGGAATTGAAACTTTCGACAAATCGGCACGCCGGCAAATAACCCATTTGCCGAATTCGTTTTAAAAGCGGCAAATTGTGGTTTTGCACTTTTCTTTTTGGAAATTTCAGAAGTTCAGTTTTAATCGGCAAAATTGTACGCATTTTATGAATTTTCCTACATCTGTTTTGAAACGTAAGCAAATTCTGTGAAAATATCTCGAAAAAACGGGGGAAATTTTTCAAAAAGGCACAGCTTTAAGTGTTTCCGTCTTATAAAAAACTCCCTCTGTTTTTTTTCTGGAAAGCCAGAAATTCAGCAATTCTATTGCCACGTAAAACATCGAAAGTTCGGAAATTTTAACAACTCCGTTACATCTTAATTCCAGATAATTCCAGTCTATTTCTGGCCTGGCGAACGTGTTGATCTACCGTGTAGAATGTGTCAAATGGCGTTCCTGACGAACGGAAGAATGAAGCGATGGGGTTATTCGGAACAAATTGACGAATTCCTCTTAAATCCTAGTCAATTTGCACGTGTCAGTGAGATTTGGCAAGATGTGCAGAACACGAAAAACTTTATCGAAAACCTGGATGATGACGTGGATCCAGATGACGTCATATGGTATCCGAAGACGGAAGAGGACAACGTGGACAGTAATAGAACTGCAAAGGAGCCACCGAGATATTGGCAGAATGACGGGAAACTCACTATTTTTGCGGTCGGATTTTTGAAAATTATTTTTGTGATTTACGCGTAAGCCTCTACGCCGGAAAAGTACATTGAAACACAATTTTTTTCTTCTTTTTTCTCATCAAATTTATAATCCGCGCCCCGAATTGCATCTATAGATACCCAGACGTTTTTTTACGCAATTTGGAGATTCTGTGTATTTTGTCGTAAAACGTGCGGTGTTTGCGTAATAACCGTAAAGATTAAAAAAAACGCTATTAAGATAAAAAGCGACTAGCAGGCGTAGAAAATAGAGAAGAATTCAAATTTTTGAACAGATTCTGCAAAAGAAAGAGAAAAAAAATGTTTTTTTTTTAATTAACGTATTTCTATTAACGTATTATTAATAAACGTATTTCGGTCTAGATTGATCTCGCTATAAAATAGTTGACGAACTTTAGATTGAAATTGCAGTTTTTCCAGGCTGATGTGCGATCACAAGGTGTCTACTTCTGTTACGATGAGTTATCCCGAAAACAGGCGGTCATCTTTTTTGTGCTAATGGCAATGCTACCGCCCGTTCGGTTTACTACAAAGCAGCCACGTGTTTACAGTACGTTTTGAAAAATTGCGCGTAAAATAAAATACCAATGCACCATATTTTACGCGCAACTTTATTTTGAACGCCTATAGAAAACCACAAATTTTCAGCCGATGGCTGTGGGCAGGACAAGGGCGAAGACTCGGAACTGATATTTCCATCTCACAATTGGAGATTTCATTTTCTTCCAATGGGTGATTTCAGTCCCCCGCCCACGTGTCAGTTGGATGCACGTGACACTGAAGGTTGCAGTGATAGATATGCATATTTGAACACTACAAATTGGCCCAAAAACTTTGCTGAAGACTGTTCGATGGATAAATGCAGGTGAGTAGGGAAAATTTGGTGAATTTTCAGAAATTGCGCGAAAAATAGAGGCCATTCTCTGATATTTTCTAATTTTCCAATTGCAAAATAATGGATTTTAGCTATTTTTTCACCAAAAGTACGGTATTACGGGAACAATAAATCATGAGAATGCGTACGTGGAGCATTTTATTTGACGCGCGATATCTCTTAGCGAAAACTAGAGTAAGAACTTGAATAGCAATAATTATTTCAGTTCTTACTGTAGTTTTCGCTAAGAGATATCGCGCGTCAAATAAAATGCTCCACGTACATGATTTATTGTTCCCGTAATACTTGGTATCAACACGACAATTTTCGTTAAATATGAACGCATGTGCGCCTTTAACGAAGTACTGTAATTTAAAACTTTCGCTGCAACGGATTTTCAAATCGATTTTTCATAGATTTTCTCAACATTTTTTAAAATTTCGTTTTTGTTAATTGTTTTATTTTAGTTTTTTAACTGATAATAACACTTTACCCAAAAACTATGAAAAATCGATGAAAATTCCACAGTAACGAAAGTTTGAAATTACAGTACTCCTTAAAGGCGCACACCTTTTTTGACTTTAACAAAAAATGTCGTTTCGAGACCGGGTACCGTATTTCTGGTGCAAAAAACGTAATATTTTGCGTATGAGTAATACAATCAGAGACTATGTATATATTTTGAGAGCCCGCCTATTCTCACCTGACAATAATATCGATTTGTTCATCGAAGTGAGATGGGACGCGTGGACATCATGCCAAGGAGATCAGCCGACAAAAAGACGAGAAGGTCACTGTTATCTTGTTCGAGGTGAAGGATCAATCAATATCGAATCGATGAAGTCCTCAGACAAGAAACTGTACTCGTGGATCAAGAATCTGGAGACTGTGTTCGATCGGAAACCATTTGATACGAATGGTATACGATTGCATAGGTTGGCGTTGTTTTTTTATTTTCTTCCTCATCAAACATCTTGTAGCTTTATCTGATAGTTCGAGAAAAATATTAAAATTTTTTTTGAAGAACAGCTCCAAATTTTAGTTAATTTTCTAAACATATTTTCTGATGTTTCGATTGTCTCTGAAAAGAACTCCTTTTTTTTCGAATACACCCTTATAACGGGAATATAAAATTCGGAAAATGCGTATTGCACAACCTATTTGACGCGAAAAATATCTCGTAGCGAAAACTACAGTAATTGTTAAAATGACTACTGTAGCGCTTGTGTCGATTTACGGGCTCGATAAACAGAACATAGTTTCGTTTCGAAGCCCGTAAAAAAGAGCTACAGTAGTCATTTCAAGAGTTACTGTAGTTTTCACTACGAGACATTTTGCGCGTCAAATATGTTGTGCAATACGCATTCTCAGAATTTTGTGTGCCCGTAATAGCCATCTTTCCAGCTCCCTGATAACCTCTGTGATATTCGATAAACCAAAAATCACGGGATGCTATAATAAGAAGGACGAGAAAGATGGTTTGTACGAGCGATACGATAAAGTGTGGCGGAGCATCTTCTTGCCAACTCTTGGAGTACCAGAAAAGGGAGAAAAGATTCAACTGGGAAATCCATTCGAGGCTTGCCTGAGATACGCGAGAAGATCTTTCGATGATGATGGAGATATTGATAGTGAGCATCTAGTGGGAACCTATTCTACACAAGTTGATTATTGTTGAAAAGGACAGTATTTGAACTTATTCTTTGGTTTCTAAATAAAACTTATGTCACAAAAAAGTAAACTTATGTCAAAAAAAAGTTACTTTAAAATTATTCTACGCAAGTGGACTACTATTGAGCACGAATAAATATGTATGATGAATAAAAATGTGTTGAGGAAAATACGTTCATATCAAAAAATTTAGCTCTCTTCACTGGAAAATGAGGAAGAGAGAGCATGCATATTAAAATTGCGTGTGGGAAAATGATAATGACAGAAGAAAAAAACGGGGAGGCACAAAGAGGACGGGGACTCGGGCGGCGGATGAGATTAAACCTAAAACTTCACACTACCCTATATACTAATCAATGAAAAAACATCAATAAAGCCTGTGAGAATTCGAGAGAAAAGAGTACAAGGACGAGCAGAAAAGTAAAAAAGGAGTAAAACAGAACTGGGGACACAGGAAAAAAGAGCAAAAAATATCAAAAAAAATCTGTCAATTCGTAGAGATTTAGGCCTTGAATCCTTCCAATTTCGATTTTGGAACTCCAAACACTTTGCTCATCATCTCCTTTTGTTCTTGCATGTGAGTGAATTTGTTTCCAGTAGCTGGTGATGAGGATGGAAGACGTCCAGCGTATTTCGTGGCGCGACCGTCAATCGAGAGAAGTGAGTTGATGCGTGGTTGCACGAATGACCAGGCTCCCATGTTCTTGTGCTCCTGGAAAATTTTCATGTTGGAAATATTGTATTTCGATAGGGTCTATATTTTAGATTTTTCAATTTTTTACAATTTTAAAAATTACAGCAAAAATATTACACAGATGCGAAATGTTAAGATTTTCGCACCAAAAATAATATTCCAGGTCTCGACACGGCCGATTTATCAATGTGATATGTATGATATGCGCCTTTAAAGAGTACCGTAGTTTCAAACGTTTCTTCTGCGGAATTTTCATCGATTTCTTAGTTTTTCAACTGTTTCGGTTATAAACTACAGCACCCGTTCATAAGCGCACATCTTTTTTAGCTTTTAACAAAAAATTGTCGTGTCGAGACCATGTATCGTATTTTTTTAATGCAAAAATTACGACAAATTCACGCATTGGGATATTCTTTTCGTCTCATTTCAGCCGATTTCGAGGAAACGGAGACATCATCAAAGCAAATTCCGAGAAACAAACGAGTTTGGAACTACAGTACTCCATAAAGGCGCACACACTTTATTGCAATTAAAAAAATCGGTCGTGTCGGGACCGGGAACAATATATTTTTGGGATCAAAGCTATAAATCCGTAAATTTTCTGTGAAAATCTATAAAATTTGCAAATTTTAACGTCGGAGAAAAATCGAAAAATCGTCTTCTAGAGACTCCCAGAACCGAAAATAGGAAAAAAAAATTTAACTTTTCGTGGCGAGACACAAATATTGGCGAGTCGAAATTTCAGAAAACTAAGTTACAAAGCAAATTTTCTATTTTTCTAAATTTAAATCAGCACAATTTGCAAAAGTTTTCAATTTTCTAAAATTTCATACCTCTTGAGCCCACAAAATCTCGGCTCCTTGATACTTTCTGCACTCTTGTTGCACCAAATCATATGGGAACGGTGAGAGCTGCTCAACTCTGACTAGTGCAACATCATTCTCCTTTCCAACGTGCTTACGGGCGGCGACCATATCGTAGTACACTTTTCCAGTACAGAAGACAACTCGCTTCACGTCTGGTGGATTCTGAGATGGAGCACCAGTTTCTGGAATAACTCTTTGGAAATTGGATCCAGATTGGAAGTCTTCGACTGGAGAACGAGCCATCGGGTGACGGAGAAGAGATTTTGGTGAGAAGACGACTGCCGGTTTACGGAATGGCATTGTTACTTGACGGCGGAGAAGATGATAGATGTTGGCTGGTGTTGTGCAGTTGGCAACGATCCAATTGGTATCGTGCAGTTGTTGAGCTTCAAATGTTCCTTCGAACGCGATTTTCTGAAAAATTCGAATATTTTCATAGTTTTTTTAAAATTAAGTATATATAAGTATCCAATATCGAGAAAAATGCATTAACCATAAAATTCAATTTTTTTTCTTCTAAAAAGAATAAAAATTGCCAAAATTTAAACTTTTTTTTTGCGAAATATCGAAAAATAGACATAGAACAAAGAAACTTTTCAATTTTCAATTTAAATTTTTTAAAAATCAAAAAACCTTTCGAGTTAGATTTATCATTTTTCTCCTACTTCGGGGAATTGAAAGTATAAAAAATTAAAAAATTTTCAATTTTGGCACAATTTCGTTCAAAAAAATGAAATGAAATTGAACTTCAGGAGTACGAAAAAAAAAAACGAAAAATATTTTTATTTTTAATTTTGAAAATAGCTATGCAGGTTCACAAAAAATAGTTTGCTTCTTTCAAAATTACAAAAAAAAAGTGTTTCTAGTTTTTTTTTCGTGCTCCTGAAATTTAATTCCGTTTCCTTTTTTTTAGACAAAATCGTGTCAAAATTGAAAATGTCTTAATTTTTCGCCAAAAATAGGAGAAAAACTATGAAGCATAATTTTTTTTCAACAAAATATTTGAATTTCGTTTCAAAAAATGCAGTTTTTTCCTTTTTTCCGATCCATCAATCGGCAGGCTACCTCAAGATCAATCTCATCGTCTTCATTGCACATTTGCAAGAATCTTTCCGGTCGAGCCGACGAGTGTTCTGGTCCCATTCCTTCGTATCCATGAGGCAGAAGCATCACCAATCCAGATTGACGAATCCATTTCGACTGTCCTGACGAGATGAATTGATCAATGATGCATTGAGCTGTGTTGGAGAAATCTCCGAATTGAGCTTCCCAAATGACAAGAGAGTTCGGATCGACCATCGAATAACCGAGTTCGAATCCAAGAACAGCGTACTCTGAGAGGGATGAATTGCAGACTGTGTATTCTCCTTGTCCTTCAGATAGATCATTCAGTGGGTTGTAGATCTGGAAAAATAAATGTTTTTGGAATTGACTTCAAAATTCTTAAGAATTTTTGGGCAAAAAATTATTCATTTCAAACTATTTTTAAATTCTAAATGGCCAATTTATCGTTTTTTTCAATAAAAAAAAATACATGGATTTTCACATGAAACACTAGAAGTAATCGATTAATAGGTAATTTTGGAATGTAGTCGATTGCGCCATGTTGTTCCAAAAATTTTTTAAATTCTAAATTAGTGACAAAATATGGATATTTGTTATTTCCAGACAAATCAAGTGATTTTCCATATTTTCACGCTAGTTTTCAATGAAAAAAGTTGGAACAACATGGTGCAATCGACTATTTTGTAGAATTGCCGCCCATCCCTGATTTAACATTCAAAATGTCAAATTAATTGCTTATTTCTAGTTTTTTTTACAGCGAAAATCCATGTGTTATGATCTGAAAACCTAAAAAAAATATAATAGATTGGCCATTTAGAATCCACAAACCGACAAAGTTATTTTTCCAGTACCTTCTGATCAACTTTTTGATCGTGAAGAACATGATGTCGATGTGAGAATGTTCCTCTCTGAACATCTTGTCCACTCAATCGTACGTGAATTCCTTCTTTCAAAAGTGATCCGAACGCGAGAGCCTCTCCGCAAGCCCAATCAAGCTGAAATTATTAATTTTTTTTTTAAATTTTGAAAATTTTCGGGTTTTCTCTTCAAAATTCTAATGAAAATTGGAAAAAAAATGCGCAAAATATGGATTTTATTAGATTTTGATTGATTGATTTTCTTGATTTTAAGCCTAATTTAGCACATTTTTTGCTCAAATCTTACCGAGTTATCCTTGAGCATTTGCTGCCGCCCCTTCAGTGTTCTCTCCAAACCACGATGAAGATTAAAACCTTCTGGATACTGCGAGAATTTTCCAATAATCTGTTCAATGTTCTCCTGTTCGATTCCGGTTGATGGTAGCTTGAGTGGATCACGCTTCTTGAAGAAATCATCCCATGGAGAATCGAGCCAATCTCTGTTACGAACATATGTCACCTTCTGCGCATTCTCATAAGCATCCTCGAGAATCGACCCGTACTTTGTGAGTTCTTCCTTAACATATTGCTCATTTGCAACTCCTTCGTTGAGAATCTTCTCCTGATACTTTTCCAGTGCTGTCTTCGTTTGCTTGATTCGTTGGTACATGAGTGGTTGAGTGAACATCGGCTCGTCGAGCTCATTGTGTCCGTGACGCCGGTAACAAACAAGATCCACGATAACGTCCTTCTTGAAAGTCTTCCTCCAATCGGCGGCGACATTGCACACGTGCATTACAGCCTCCGGATCGTCGACGTTCACGTGGAAGATCGGGCATCCGACGACACGACCAACATCTGTACAATATGGAGACGAGCGAGAAGATCTTGGATCGGTAGTGAATCCGATTTGATTGTTCACAACGATGTGGATGGCTCCGTGAGTCGTGTAACTCGGCAGATCATCCAAATTGAACGTCTCGAGCACAACACCTTGACCGGCGAACGCAGCATCTCCGTGAAGAAGGATAGCCATCGTCCGATCGCACTTCTCATCTCCAGCATAGAAAGCTTCAGCTCGGACCTTTCCCATCACAACTGGATCGACAGCTTCCAAGTGAGATGGATTAGCGACGACGGCGATTTTAACGTTCTTCTGTGATTGTCTGTTCAATCGTTCGATGCAGACTCCCAAATGGTACTTAACATCTCCGGATCCTTCATCAGCAGGCTCGAGAGTCGAGAATTGCGACAGAATCGTGGCCAGTGGCTGACGGCAAACGTTGGCAAGCACATTGAGCCTTCCACGATGTGGCATTCCAATGACGAATGAGTCGACTCCAAGTGTCGAAGATGAGTCGATGACTTGCTTCATTGCCGGAATTAGAACTTCGCACCCCTCAAGACCGAATCTCTTCTCACTTGGCCATTTTTTGGCGAGGAACTCTTCGAACTTTGTAGACCGGATCAGACGTTTGAACAGCACCTTCTTCTGATCGTGAGAGAGCTCGGTGACACGTGGAGCTTCGAATCGTCGGCGGATCCAATCTTGTTGCTCGAGATTGTTCAAATGCATATATTCGACTCCGGTGCTGGTGCAATAGATATCCTGGAAATTTTAGATTTTATATTTTTGATTTTTGAGCCAGTTTGGTATGTTTTTCAATACTTTTTTCAAAATTCAGTGACTTTGTATGAAAATAACTTTTAATTCGATTGGAAAAACGGTCCAAAATCGCCTGAAATGGCGATTTTTGAGAACTTTTTCCATTTTTCCAACAGAGGCCCCACGAAAAGGGGAGCAGAACGAAAAGGGGATCTGCAAAAAGGGGATCTGCGAAAAGGGGAGATACGAAAAGGGGAGATACGAAAAGGGGATCTGGCACTGTGCCAAACGCTATTTTTCTCGAAGAAAACGATACAACGATGCTCCGATGTTACGCGTCGCGTGTTGTTAAGCGTATCTTCTAGAAGAAAATTTCAAAAATCAACGTGCGTTGCGTGAGAAAAATTGCGTTTTGTGCGTTTGGCACAGTGCCAGCTCCCCTTTTCGTTGCTCCCCTTTTCGTATCTCCCCTTTTCGTATCTCCCCTTTTCGCAGATCCCCTTTTTGCAGATCCCCTTTTCGTTCTGCTCCCCTTTTCGTGGGGCCTCTTCCAACAGAAATAAACGTTATTTTCAGATAAATCCACTAAATTTTAATGAAAAATATAGGCTCATTTTGCACAATTCCTTGATCGCACCTTAAGTCTCTGAAGAATTTCTCTCAACGTCAAGCTCTTCTTTTCGCTGATAAAAGTGGTGGGCGGAAGAAGGAATTCTCGGTCCAAATCACGTTCTCCAAGTCCGTAGAACGAGAGTTCAAGCTCCGGTGGAATCGTGTCATCCAAATCGGCACTGTTTATTCCGAGTGGATCGAGATCTGCGATATTGTGACCACGAGTCTGATAACTGCGGATGAGGAGCTGGATTTTCAAGTGATCCGAGATCGATTGAACAGATGCATTCGTATCGAGGCGAGTGGCCGGGGCAGATCTGGAACAGTTTTCGAGATTAAAATTAGAAAATTTACGGTGAATTTTATATTTTTTCTAATAAAATTTTTAAAGAACGCAAAAAACGAAGCTTTTCACACTAGTTTCGGCATTTATTGAATGTATCGAATTTGCAATTTTTTCTCGCTACAGTAATCTTAAAGGCGCACTGGGCAAATTTTTTTGCTTAAAACTACCAATTTTCTAATGAGACTTTATTAAAAATCTCCAAAAAACTTTCATGATGATTCAAAATTTCAAAAAAAAGTTGTTTTGATAAAAACTGTTCACGGGAGCCTTTGAGATTACTGTAGTGAATATTCTGAAATTTTCCCTTTGAAAAACAGTTTTTTCAAAGAAAAATTCCAAGGTTGTTGACTTCAATTCTCGTTTAGATGTTTATCATCATCACAATCAGAACAAAAAAAACGAACGAGGTCGTGACTTGAGCAGCTGCTGGTGAAACTCCAAGAGCTCCAGCGTAGGCAGTTGCTGGTGGAGCCTGAAAAGCTTGTCCTGGTCCGGCTCCGGCCTCGACATTGCGGAAGTACGCATCCCATGAAGTGTGTACTGATGATGGATCCTGAAGCCAAGCTTCGTACATTTGCTCAATGTAGATGGATGAGGATCCATTTAGGAATGGTTCATGCTTGACGGCGGCGGCCACTGACTGATTGCGGTGCTGGAAAATTTTGGAATTAATATGATATCCAGGCGTGAAATTTTTACTCAAAATACGGTACCTAGGGTCTCACCACGACAAATTTCTGTTAAATGCGAAAATGTGTGCGCCTTTAAAGAGTACTGTAATTTAAAAATGAGGGATTTCAATCGATTTTTTATATTTCACCGAAAAAATATTTTGAAAAATCGATGAATATTTCACATTTAACGCAAGTCGGACTTTTCGCATTTAATTAAAGAAAACTTTCCTGTCGAGACTTTAGATACCTTATTTTTGGAGCACAAACCGGGAAAAATTGTTTTGAAATACTCTTCTCAAATTAATTTAACCAATTTTTTCGAATTTTTTGTCACTACCTGAACAAGTGTCGAAGCAGAAATGTGGCTCTTTCCGGATGAAGCATTTCTGATGGCATTGATGCGACTGGGGGACGCAAGACGACATATAAGACTCGCCCGATGCATGGTTGGGGGGCCAAGTTTCCCGGGTTACTGAAGAAACAAGAAAATAATAAAACTGTTTTCTTTTTTTTAAATCAATGATCAAAAAATAGTGTTTAGAAAAAGGAAAGTCACGCGGAAAATGACATCAACATTTTTTTTTGACGGCGTTGAATTGGAGGGTAAATATGTTTTAACGATGATGATTAACGGTTTCGGATATTTTGAATTTATAAACCCAAAATGTGCTCAAATGAACGAATTTTGTTAATGGCAGTTCAAAATTTCGAAAATTTCAAGCTATGTTTAGCTAAGATCTTAAATTTTGCAAGAAAAAAATATCTGTTAGTCATTTTTTGCATTATTTTGAACAGAGACCACTAATCACAATTCTGTCTTATCACACCGAAAAATGTGGAAAAAGATGGAAATTTTGCATACGGAGCTTTCACTATCACTTAAATAATTACCTTCTGTTTGATAGACGTCTCAGGAATGAAAATGAAAAGTTTGGGAAAAAATGAGAGAAATTTGATTTGGACGGACGAATTTTTTTAAAAATTTTTTAATTCATTTAATTTTTTAATATTTATTTAAATATGATTTTAGTGCATTTCGTTCTGAATTTTTTAGTGAGGACTAAATACAATGAACTCAAAAAACTGAATTTCATAACGAGACTTTAAAAAATCGCTCAAAAAATAAATGACGGTTTTTGCTTAAAAATGTTTTGTTAGCTAAAAACCCACAACTTCGTCATTTTTTCTGTGTCCAAATTAGATTCAAATGCAACTAAATTATCGAAAACCCGTGAGAAAAACAATCCAAATATGCAGAAAATAGGACAATAATCAAATTAAAATCACTTTCTGAATTCTGCGAAACGGAAAAGGTGGCGAAATTGGAGGTTTTAGATTTAAAAAAAACCAAGCTATATTCAAGAATTTTTTAACCTCCATAAAAGTTTCGTTCTGAAATTCAGCTTTTTTGGGGCCATAAAACAACAATTTTGATCTGTTAGTCATCATTTAACATCACAAAATGTTCTTTTTTTCATCACCACTTAAATCGAAAGTATTTCCGAAGAACTGGTTTTTGTTTTGCTTTTATTGGGCGAAAACCTATAAACAAAAAAAAACAAGAGGATAACTTTCCGTTGTGCAAAATAAAGCTGTCAAAAAAGAAGAAGCTGCATAAGGAAATTGAGGAGCAGACACAACAAATTGAGAGTATTCAAAAAAAACGAAGAGAGGAGAGAAAAAGAGTGGACATACACACCGCCCGTGTTCAAGATCATCTCATCATCGAACGATCCACAGGAGGGTGATTAAGCACAGAACTTCACACAGTTCGCCCGGGGGTTTACCCCTTCTCTCATGCCTCTCGGCGTCTCGTCAATGTTTCATAACACTCTCACGGGCGGCTCGCTTTCGAGGGGCGCCCAGCAGCACCAATCGGCCAAAGACAGAGAGAGAGAGAGATAGAGAGATGGAGGGAAAAAGAGAGAAAAAACCAGAGAATATGACGCATTTCGGTGGAGGAGTAGGAGGAGTAGGAGAAAAAGAAACTGATGAACACAGGCTGCGCGGATACGCGTATATACACACATATACAAACTACTTTTGTATTAGAAATATGTTCTACTTATGAAGCATCACAGAACCTACAAAAATATCAGTTTGATTCTTTAATTTGAAGATGAAGTAAAATGATTGGAAATTTGGTTTTAAAAATTTCAAGAACATCTCAAAAAATGGTGTCATCGGAGAATGTTTCGACTTTTCTGGAATATTGAAAATCTAATTTTTTTTAGTTAATTAACATTAAAATACAATTTTTAACGAAGTTTGTTTGAATTGATAAAAAGAAAAACACTAAGATAACATATGTATTCGTCCAAAAAATGTTAAGATATTTTTTTGAAAAATCTGAATCATTAGATTTCAGTGAAAAATTGAAAAATCGACACCCTCAGACCCAAATTCAGAAAAATCACGATAGAGAAACAAAAAAAAACCGGAATTATGGAAAATCCAAATTCTTTTTGATTTTTCAATTTTGGTTAAATTCTCGTCAATGTGAGATATTCAACAAATCAGAGATTTGCGCCGCCCACTTTTCCACTAATCAGAGGGTTGAAGTAGCCGGAGCGAATCGCTGATTGGTCCCAGCTCTCACTTTCGGAGGGAATTCAAGCAGGAGTACCAAGTATTTTTTAAACATTCGCTTGAAAAAAAAGAATCTTTCATTCTTTACCGATTTTTTTCGTTTTTCTTTTGTGTATTTTCTGAATTTAAGTCAATTTTCGATTTTTTTGGAGCCAAATTTTCCAATCACGTAGCTTCAGCTTTTAAAATAATTTTGTAGATCATTTTTTTCGCATATTTTGGTACAATTACAGTCTATAGGCGCACGAATTTCCAATTTTTGTGCACCTATCGACTGAAAATGTACCAAAATCTGGAAAAAAAATGCGGCAGTAACTTCTAAAATGTGCAAAATAGAGAAGGCATGGTTTTTTTTTAAATATGACTCGAATTTTTTAAATTTAATTTCAAAAAGAATTTGAGAAAAAGGAAAATTAACTAAAATTCCCGTTTTCATTAGCAGAATTTTTGGACTTTTCTTCAAAAAAAGGCTAGTTTCTCCGAACTCTGAAAATTAAGAACAAAGATTGGCTTCGTCCGTCAAGTGACAAACATCTGATTATCATCGAAGCGGAAGAGACTAATCTCTTGTCCCTCCGGCTCCACGAGCATCAGTGTAAAGTGAGACGCCCGTGTGCTTATCGCATAACAAAAAAACAAGATAAAGCGACGGATAAATAGAAATAATCGGGTTTCGAAGTGAACAAAATCCATATTAAGTCAGAAGAGTGGGGAACATTTTCTTTTTTTAAATCAACAGTTTATGGGGAAATTTTTCAAGAGAGAGATAGAAATTATAGAGGAGGGAACCAACAAAACGGGGGACTTTCATGGGAAGAAAATACGATAGGGAGAACCAAAAACAAATATATTAAAAAGAACAGCGAAAAAAAAACAATTAGAGAGCCTCGATTCTCTGATTCACTTCATGGACGTTGTTGTGCGTTTGCTTCAGATTTGCGATGAGGACTTTCAGGCGTTTCTGGAAAAAAATCAATTTTTAAATGGAAACCCAACGAGTAAATATTATATACCTCGAGTAGAACCCATTGTTCCGTTCCGAATCTTCTGTGCTGGTAGGAGCTGACGATGAGAGTTCGGGCCATTTCATTGATTTTTCCGGAAATCGCGTTCACCTGAATCGCGTCGATCACAAATTCTTCGAGGGTCTCATCGGCAAGAATGTCCAATTGTTTGGCCAATTCGTCGAGACTGATTTCCTGAAAAATTCAGCAATTTTTATTTAATTCGGACGTTTCAAATGTTATATAGCCAACCGACGTTTCCATATGGGTCTCGCCACGCAAACAACGAGTTACTGTATCGTAACTTCACATTTTTGCAATATGGGTCTCGGCGCGCTAAAAATCCAATTTTTCAACGAAAATTCAACATTTTCGCATTCAAAGGTGTTCAAATAATTTTGAGCTTTCTCTAACTGAAAAATTGTTAAAATTCGAGATTTCGCTCTTTACAGAAATGGAATATTCAACATTTTCCACAAAATTATAGGTTTTTCGGGAGATTTCCTAGAGACGAGTTATTGTAATTTTAAGAGATTATGACAGGTTTTTAACCTAAAAATCCTCATTTTTGGCCGGGTTTTCATTCGGAAAAAGTCGTTTTTTAGTCTTAGAATCTGCAAATTTGCAGTAAAAAAGTGTGAAATTTTGGTTTTTTGTATTTTTACACTAAAATTTTTACGAAAATTGCATGTTTTTAACCTGGAAATCCACATTAATGGATGTTTCTCATCCGAAAAGTTTGCAATTTATAATTTTTAGCTTTACATTTCAGGTTTTCAGCTTAGAAGTGCTCTTGAATTTTGATTGGAAGGTAAATGAAAAATTTCTGCGAAAATAAAAAAAAAACATATAAGCAGTTCGTAATTCGAGCTACAGTAACTCGTTGTGAGCGTGGCGAGACCCATTTTCTCCTCTTTAATCGTCTATGTAATATCATTCGCCAAAGCCGTTATTTAGTCTTAAAATCTGTAATTTTGCAGTCGAAAAACGATAAAAATGTGTTATTTTGACACTAAAACTTTTCCCTTGAATCATAAATTTCAATAAAATTGCTGCCAAGATTTTCGAAACGAGTTACAGTAACTCGTTGTGAGCGTGGCGAGACCCAGTAATATCCAAACGTACGTTCTTCTCTTCAGCAAGCGACATGAGTGTCAAAAGACGGATCTTCTTGAGAAGAATAGTCTCGTCAACCTTCAAGTGCTCGGTGACAAATTTCGGATTCTTGGCAACAAATTCCTTATAATCCTTGAGAGTTCCAGAGATGAACAACTCGAGAGCTGTGAACATCAGTGGATCGGAAGTCTTCAACGCTTTGACTGCACTGAGTCGTTCGAGATGATCAAAGGAGAATGATTTCGGATCGACGACAGCAGTTCTAACACATTCCATAGCATCATCTCGTGCTGCGGCAGCGTCCTTTTCTGTGTATGTTCCGAGAAGTGCAGTCATAACCTGGAAACACTTTTTTAAAGGTTATGAGGACTTATGATTTTGGCGTTTTAGCTTGTATTGACTCAAAAAAAAATTTCGTGATTTGAAAAATTTCTCAAATTTCTACGGCGATTTAAATCTCTCTCGAAAAATTTCGCTAATTTCAGCTAAAATCTCTGATTTGCCAACTTCTCGTGTCCCAACGGTCAGAAATAAACTTATTTCGGTGGTTTTCGGTAATTTTTTGTTAAATTATGGAAACTTCAAATTATGAAGAAAAGGTTCAATTTTGGTCCAATCTTTGTTGTTTTAGACAAAAGTCGGTCCACTTTTTGGCCAACTTTACAGGCCATTTTCAGTAGAAATTTTGTCATTTTTGGTTTACTTTTCGCGCTTTTCGTTCAATTTAGTCATTTTAGCTCAATTTTTAGTGGAATTTGGCCATTTTGGTTCAATTTTGATCGAATTTTGTTCATTCTTTGGCGAAATTTTGGCATTTTTGTCCACTTTTGGGGTTTTTGGCCAAATTTTGAACATTTTGGTGACATCACCCTCAAATGTACCGCAAACAACAAAACAGTGTGAGATAAGAGACCAAGATTCAATAAAAACTGTGTTCAAGCCGCGAGACGGGACAGTTTGCAAAATTGAAGACTTTAGCAGAAATTAAGCAATATTTAACCGCCATAATTTTTTTAAAGGCAGTTTTTGTGTCTAGCTAAGTATAAAAACCGATAGTTCTTTATCAAACCCACCTTGGCAGCCTGATCAACTCTCTGATCAACAAGAAGTGCACGATGAACTGCTCTCAAGATCTCGCGTTGTCCCTCGACTGGCGTCTTCCATGTGTTGAATCTATCTTGAAGAGTCTCAAGATTGCATTCCAGCTCTCCAATGAGTCTTGCTTCAGCGCACATATCAACGAGCGCCTTGAAGATCTTCTCCTGTACAGTATGGAAGTTCGAGTATCCCTTGTACAAATTCGAGAGCACACGAACGGCGATTCCGGCGTGACTAGCCCATCCGGTTCCCTTGTAGAATTGTGGAGCAACATTCTTGATGAATGAGTCGACGACTGGCTCACACTTCTCGCCTGGCACAACGACGATAAGAGATGATATCGAGTTGAGCACCAGATCGACGTCCTGGGACCATGAAGGAAGCACGTTGAGAGTGGAGCAGATTTCGATCATGTTTTGGGCGGTCTCTGATGGTCCTGAAATTTTTTAAATCCAAATTCTGAAGCAGGGCTGTACCGCAAATCTTTTCTGAAAGTTTACGTATTTCCATGGGAGAAATTCTACAAAATGATCTATTGCATCATGTTGTTCTAACATTTTTCATTAAAAATAATGTGAAAACATAGAAAATCACTTTGTTTATCTGAAAATATCGTTGATTTTAGTTGAGAAATGGCAATTTGTAAGCAATTTTCAAATGCTTAAACTAAAATAAATACTATTTAAGGCCAAATCAATTGATTTTATATATTTTTAGAACAATTTAAATTTTAAAAAAAGTGGGAACAACATGGTGCGATAGGAAAATTTTGTAGAATTGCCGTTTCCACATGATATATTCAATTTTTTGAGAAAGAAATTGATACAGAAATGTTGAAAAAGAGTCGATCGACCTGAAAATGATAAAGATCCAAAAAGATTGGATTAATCCATAATTATTATATCGAAAAAATCAGCTTTACAAGTTTTCCGCACCATTTGGATCAAGCTTCACACTATCGTGCTTGTTGAGGTATTGACGGAGCTCTTGGAGCTGCTTGACATCATCAATGTAGGCGAAAACTGGAAGCTCACGAGTGTCAGCCATCTGAAATATTGTACATGCAGTTTAGAAAATATGGAACTGTGAACGAGCAAAAAGGAGAAATGCACATCAAACTTCAACTCATTCACCTTTATTTCGCGGCGCTATCAACCGTTGCGATCTTCTCAATGTGTCCTTTCCGAATCGCTTCCAGCTGTCTCTGGCTTCTTCTCAAATGATGCTCAATGAGCAACAGGTCACTTGGCTCGAAACGTGTTGCAGCGGCGCGGAACTCGTGCCGAATATGCGTGCGAATGCTCGGGTCACGGCCACGGGAGGCGCGCAAAAAATCACGGTAGGTGGAGAGAACGAGCTTTTGAAGTTTGCTGTGCACTACTCCTCCGCTCATGCGAATAGAGACGAGCCGAAAATTATTCAGGAATAAAATACAAAAAATATGCTTGGAAACGAGAAAAAGAGATATAATAAAGCGTAGAGAACGCCGAGAATATGACACCACAAATACAACAAAAAAATGAATATTTATTTTCATTATAACAACTAAAACTGAACCTATTCAAACCCATCGAACCAGCTGGTAACCTCGTTTTCCCCAACAAACAAGGGTGAGATCGGAGGCATTTTCCAGGAAAACGTCTGCTATTGATTCCGATGGAGATCTTTTCTTCTCTCCATTCACTGAAAATGCTCCTTGTTGCATCAAAAGATGACCTTTCCCACTGCCTAGTCGAGATGCGTCCGCGAGTTGGCCCATTGTTGCTACCTGGGAAGAAAAAGAATAAAATCTTCGACAACTAATTTTTTGATGCTTACATTCTCCTTTTTCAAGTCAATTGTTGTTCTGAATAATTGCAATACTTCACTTCTCGACAATCCCGATAAATCAGCCTTCTTGGCTCCAAACATTGCTTTTGTACACCGCATCGCCACTTCTAAACCTTCTTTTCCGTGCACAATTCGAGTAATTTCGGCGGCCAACTCCCTCTGAGCAATCCATTGTCCAAGATTGCTCCTATGATTCTTCAGAACATCTCTTATATGTTCGATATCTTGCAAACTGAAAAGTAACAGAAGCTCTTCCGCTTTGTCATCGTGAAGCTGCGCGAAGAACTGATAGAAATGGAACGGAGACGTCTTCGTCGCATCAAGCCACAGCGCACCTCCTCCTTCAGACTTTCCGAGCTTGGCACCAGTAGAATCCGTCAGAATCGGGAAGCATACTCCTGCAGCGAAGGCTTGATTCATCATTTTCTTAATATAGTGAGCTCCAAAGTCCAGGTGACCCAATTGATCATATCCACCAAGCTGGAATCGACATCCATACTTTTCGGATAACGTGTACCAGTCGAATGCTTGCATTGTTTGATAGCTGAATTCAGTGTACGATAATCCAACTTCCAGCCGATTCTTTATCGTATTCATTCGAAGCATCTTTCCGACTTGCATATTCTTGCATTCTCTCAGGAAATCTCGTAGACTAATCTGAAAAATATAACATTTTCTTTCTCATCATAGCAAGCCGAATGACTACCTTTCCTAGCCAATCATTATTGTTCACGATGATCGGCTTCTCGCTTGATCCCGGCGCGTTCTCAAAAATCTTGCAGATCTGATCTGTTACTTTCCTCGAGTTGTGCATAATTACATCGCCGGCCAGAAGACCCCGTTCTGAAGGTCATGATTTATTGAGTTTTCAGCGCTTTTCTAGGTAAAAACCTGATTTCTTTCCGCTCGGATCTCCAATACTGGCAGTGAATTCTCCGATCAATGCAATTGGACGTATTCCAAACTGCTGTGCACGAATTAAATTGACGAGAATCAGAAGATTTCCAATGTGAAGGCTCTCAGCAGTTGGATCGAAACCAGCATACACATAAGGTGGAAGCTGCCTGAAATTAAATGGATTATTTGCGGAATTTCGTAACATTCACAAGTTCAACCTCAAATCTTCGCTACATTTAGACAGCAGGTCCGTTGGATACGAGTGTTGCAGCTGTTTTCTCGCGTTTAAGTCGGTGATGTAATCCACGAATGAGCTTTCTCTGAAAAAAAACGAAAAATTAGAATAACCCACTAGCAATTGACTCACCGAGGTGCACGTACCGTTTTTAAGGCCACATTTCCGATTCGTTTGCTGTTGAACATTGTGTACTAGCGGTAGCTGCATAAAAATATAATAGAAATGATATTTTAGTAAAAGAAAATGATTAAAATCCCGTTTTTAGGGACCGCAGTTTCCACAAAACTCCGCGCGGTGGTCGGAGAAAATCCTCGGCCACCCGGCCACGAAAACTCGGCCATTTTGCATTTTCACCATTTTTCATTAATGCTCATTTAAATTGGTTTTCAGCCGAAAATGTGTTAGAAAACCAGCATCTAGTCGATTGAATTAACAGTTAAGCAAAATATAAACTATAGAAATATAATTTCTTTGCAGAAATAACGTAATGACAGTCAAAAATTGAGAAAAAAACAAGGAAGAAAGATTTATCGGAATTTGAAAATATCTGAGTATTAAAAATAGGAAAAAAAAGATACACAGGTGTAATCGAGAATAAAGTTCCGGATAGTAACAAATCCTAGTTGGATAATTACAGTCGACCCGGCGGGGGGAGAATAAATAGAAACAGAGCGAGAGCACCAAGGGGAAAAATGCTAACAAATGATTCTATTACAGATTTTTCAAGACTAGGAAACCAGCTAGAGCTACTATGGCAGCGCCGAATGTGATTTTGGAGAGAAGATTCGAGTCGTTGAGGTAGAAAACACGACGGAGATGTGGATAAACTGCCATCATGGCGAGCTGCTCGAAGATCGGTGAAGAGGATTGGCCAATCTGAAATATCAAGAAATTGGAGCCGCAGTTGAAGCTTATAAGCTTATAAGCTAGCTTACATTGCCCGTCGAGAACTTGATCGGCTTCGGGAGCTCAAATTGTCTACAGAATTCCTCCGGCGGCACTTCCCATCGCTGGTCAACTTCTTCCCGTTCAACTTTCGTGGCAATCATCACACACGGTGTTTTTGTTCTGTAAATATTGAAATTATTGGGAATTTTGGGAATTGGAGCTTCAAAACCCACCTATAGAAATATTTCTGATAAACTGTAGCGCAGAACGCGAATGAATCCGGATTCGAGATATCATAGAGGAAAGCGACGACGTCCGCCGACGTCTCGCCGGATCCCAGCGCATCTTGTGGTGAGAGAACATCAACTTCACGCAAAAGCAGGTACTTGCTCTCCTCTTTCACTCGGACACGATTGATAACGAATGGAGAATGACGACGTCCTATTTGTGCTACATCAGCCATTCCACGTCCTGCTAGGGATTGCATGAAGACTGTTTTTCCAGCGTCCTTGGCTCCGACTACCAGGCATTGGAAGACTTTTCGGTCGGTTCCATGGTTTTCTAGATCCTTCTTCCGTTCACGAGTCACTCTGATCGAGTCGAGTGTATTCCCAGCACGACCTGAAATTACAAAAACTGAATAAAATGTATTTTTAATGAAGATTTTTTTTTCAAAATTTCCACCTGCCTGGAATTATATTTTTATTGAATTGTCATTTTTTATTACAACTTTCGGTAATTTATCCCGGCTTTTAAAAATATTTTGGCACATTTTGACAGACATTCATGAAACAACACGAAGAAGTTGGCGAATTTTGAAAATTCGTGCAGTTTTAGGTCCACTTCTCCTCCTTTATATAAAATTTAGTGAAAATCTCCAATTTCGCGGACTTTTACGTGCCGAAGTGATCGGAAATCAGTCAAATTGGACGGACAATAACGGAAAAACGAGGGATAAGCAATCAAAAGCTGAAATAAAATGTTTCCATCCACTGCGACACGTAGAAGTTGGCGAAAATATGAAATTCGGGCAGTTCTAGGTCCGCTTCTCCTCCTCTGAGATACTTTTAGCGTATCTTCAGCGTTTCCATCAGATCTGGCCTCAAATCACAAAAAAACATGAAACAAACTACCAAAAGTTGGCAAAAGTTGAAATTTTTTAGCTTTTTTTTTTCCCAATTTTACTCCTCCTTTAATATAAATTTATCGAACCAGGTCCGCTTCTTCCGACTGGAAACCCGAGATATGCTAGCTGCTCGAAAGTCTGTGTCAAATTGATGAGCGTTGTCATGTTCCAATATGCCATATATCCATTATATGTCAACCATCCTCGCTGATTTGTTTCCAGTGCGAGAATATTCTGGAATAAAACATTGATTTTCACATTTAATGGATTATATTTTAACCGACATCTTTGGTAATAACTGGAACCGGGCATACTGAGAAGAGATTCTGAAGTTCACTCGGAGAAAGACATCCATCTTTGTCTTCATCGTACTTTTCAAATAACGCCGACACGAATTGCACTCCTTCTGGTGATAGCTCGGTTGAGCAGCCCACGGGAATTGTGATTCTTGGGTAGAGATAATCTTCGGATAGCTTCAAGCTGGTCTCATAACCGAACTTCCGCAGTACCGCCCATGTCGTTTCGTGACGTCCTCGCTCAATGAACAAAAGATGAAGGTAGAGGAATCCGGCGAGCATCAGAGAATCATTAGCAACACCATCTGGGCATCCATCTGAAACCGCTCGTTTCACATCTTCCAGTGCCGTTGAGGTGAGTGGGATGCCGAAGCAAAGCTTCTGGAAATCGTTGAGCTCTGTATCACTGAGATATCCATCGTTGTCTCGATCGCAAATTTTGAAGACTCGAATCAGTGCTTTTCTGGCGCGATCTGTCAGTTGTTTGGTGTCTGCATCGTATAATGGCCTTGTTGGGTAGATCACAGCTTTCTGGGCGTAGTAGAAGATTTCTGAGACGTTTTTCATCGTGCGAGCCGAGCATTCAACGCAAGTTTCGACTTCGGTGTTCGCCTCCATTATGGGGAGAATCTTATCAGTATTATTCGCGGTCCCATCTGATTTATTGCCGACCAAAATGACCGGAGTCTCGTGGTATTCTCCGAAGGACTGGCGAATCAGGGGTAGCCACCTGAAAATTCAAAATTATTGATTTTTTAACAGATAATTTCAATTAAAACGTACTTTGTTTGAATTCCATCAACAGTGGACTCGTCTGTAACCGAGTAGACCACACAAATGACATTCGCCTGGCGGATTTCTGACACAATCCAATTTTCATCTGAAAAATTGATTGAATTAATTTATGTAAACGTTTCTAGCAATTAATTTACCTTCTTCCTTAATCGATAAGTCCACGATGCTCGTCGTGACGTTTTCCGGGGTGACATCCGCTGGTATGAGCACTCTGAATAGGAAAAATTAATTGAATTTAAATTTACAAGCAATAAAAAACCTGTCTAATCTCCGGGGAACTGCATCGACCCATTCATCTTCGAGAAGACTCATCACCAGCGATGTCTTTCCGCATCCTTCGTCGCCGATCAGAACGATTCGGACGTCGGCCAACGTCTCGTCGTCGCTCATTCTGTAATAAATTGAAATTTAGGCGAAAAATCGTATAAAACGGAGGCGGGATTGATAAATAGAAAGGTGAAAGCTCAAGTTCGAGAAGCGGTGAGTATATATTAACTGACAGAGCGTTTCCGTGAGGAGCAAATAGAAAAAGAGAAGGAGAAAAGGAGCGGAAAATGAGAAGCCACGGTGGTTCAATCGCTAGATGGAGGCAAACACGCTCTATTGCGAACAATTGTTTAAATTTCAAGCCTTTCACTCGGCATCGATTCTCTCCGTTTTTTGCCGATTTTAACCGTTTTTCCGTATCTTTTTTGTTATTTTTTTTTGTAAAATCGAAAAAGTGTGTCTTGTTTCAGGTAGTAAGCGAAAAAATTCGAGGAAAACAAAGGAGCGTCGGCGTGGGCAGCAAGGAAAACGAATTAAGTGAGTTTTTTGACGAGTTCTCTTAAAAAATCACAAAATATTTTATTTTTTTGATTGAAAAAGAGAGAGCTAAAAATTCTGAACAAGATACGGGCCGAATTTTTTAGAAATCGTACCTTCTTCATTAATTTTTTTTCGAAACTAAAATTTTGCACTGAAAATGGAGGAAAAATGATTTTTTTCGAAAAAAATCACAAAATGTTATATTTTTATTGCCGAATTAGAATCAGCTAAAAAATCTCTACAAGATAAAGGCAAACATATACACGAATCGTACATTTTTCACTTAAAATTTTCCAAAAGTAAATTTTTTTCACTGAAAATAGTTTTTAAAAACGTTCCCTTTTTCAAGAAAATCAAAAACTCTTTACGATTTATAGTTGTTTTATGATCAAAATTTAATTGTGTATAAGATGGAACTCAATTCATAGAGAAATCTTAATTTTTCATTAAAATTTTTTCGAAAAAATTTTTTTTTGTAATAAGAATTTATAAAATAATTTTTTTTGCCAAAAAAATCACAAAATGTGTTAGTTTTTTGCTTCAAAGAGAAAGAACTGTTAATTTTAAGCAAGATACAGAGAGAATTTTTTAGAAATCGTACATTCTTCAAGAAAATTTTTTCGAAACTAAAATTTTGCACTGAAAATGGAGGAAAAATGATTTTTTTCGAAAAAAATCACAAAATGTTTTATTTTTATTGCCGAATTAGAATCAGCTAAAAATTCTCTACAAGATAAAGGCAAACATATACATAAATCGTACATTTTTCACTTAAAATTTTCCAAAAGTAAATTTTTTTCACTGAAAATTGAGGAAAAAATTTTTTTTTCAGATGCCTCCTCCATCAAATCAATCAGCATGGTCTTCAAATCTTCTAAATGCTCGGAAACGACGATGGAAAAAAGATGAAGAAGACGAAAATTCAAATACTGAAAGAAATGCTTCCCTGGACCTAAACCTGTCGAATGTAGAATTGACAGAAGCTCTCGACAGAAACGGAGATGCGCAGATCACTCCTGAGAGAAGACGAGTGTCTCCATTTGTGGATTTTGATGATAATCTGGATGTGGAGTCGAAACGCAATATCGATTTGAATCTGACAATAACACCTGAAACTGATATTGTAAGTGAATTAATCCATGCTACAACTCGGATCCTAAGACGATTATAATATTTTAAAAATGATTTTTCCAGCCGTTCGACACACAACCATCAACTTCTTCTATTGCGGAATCTTCTTCATTACCTCCAAGAACACCACACTCTTTTGAAAGATCGTCAAGTCCACTCTATTCATCGAGTGACAGCGTCGGCGTATTTTCGAATGAGACACCATATGTGAAGGGAATTAGAGAAGACTTGAGTAGAGAACGAATGAGATTGCTAGAAGTTGATTCCATTTTGGATAGCATATCAGAGGTAGATTTATTTCTTTGTTGTTGATTGTTTATTCAATTTTCCATTTCAGAACCTTGACGCCATCCTGTCCAGCTCAAACCATTCGGTCCAGCTCAATCCAAGAACAGACATTGACGAAGAGACACTTCTAAATCGGTTGATGGAGAGAGACGACGAGTTTGCCGTTTTTTCTGATGAATTTTTCATGCAAAGGAAAGAGATAATTTCAATAAGAAAAACATCAAAACGGAAAACCAACGAAAATCTGATATTAAGAAAACAAATCGCTCAAATTACGCCAAGGGCGAAAAAGTACAGAATAATATGGATATCAGAGTTGCGAAGAAGGAATCGTTCACAAAGCCGAAACGTTGTCACGCTTCCCAAGTATACCATCGAATGGAGCAAGCTCGAAAATAAGAGCTCTGGAAAATCTAGGATAGATTTGGCACTGGATTTGCTTCAACGAATCAGTCGAGAAGAGGATATTCGTAATTTCATGATTGATTTCCAGAAATATCTCCAACAAAATGATTCGCAGTCCTTCCAAGTCCAATTGACGCATTGGCAAACGATTATTTTTCAAGAAAAATGTAGATTCTCTAACAATCAATTGCGGCGGGTGAAGCAATACTATAAGATGTTCACCGATCTTGAAATCATGCCAACTATTAATTTGACGATGCAACTGAAAACGAGAATGTCAACTATCGACAATTATAAGGCCACAACATATATATCAAAAGGAGAAAAGGTGACCGTTGTCAAAATTATCGATGTCGAGAAAAGTGTCATTCCGAAGCTGGAGCGTTTTTCTGTATCAAAACAATTACGCCATGATTCCTATACCGATGGCAAAATTGTTATCGGAATTGGTGGAGATTCGGGAGGAGGAACGACGAAACTTTGTCTTCTGATCGGAAATTGTGATCATGCGAACTCGCCGCACCGAATCGTCCTTCTCGCTGTTTTTGATGACTCTGATTCGCGGGAACTTATCATGGCCTACCTGTCTGATCTTATCGTGAAGATCAACAACTTCACCAGCATCACCTATATGGAAGATGGAAGGGTGGTGACACGTGGCGTTGTCCAAAAAGTAGTCGGTGATTTTAAGTTTACATGTGATTTACTGTCACATAAAAAACAATGTGCCACCTATTTTTGCCCGTTTTGTTTCGAAACCAATCCAAGAGGAGGACTGATGCAAAAGCTTAAAGATCTGAACTTGCAAAAGATATATTTCTTGAGAACAATGAATTCTTACAAGCTCAATTCTAAATACGGTAGCTTTGGTGTCAGATGCGGAAGTGGACCAATTCTTCAAAATGTCAAGTTGGAACACTACTTGCCTGCAATGCTACACTTGATTGTCGGACTGTTCACGAAATACATCTTTGAGCCGATTTGGATGGCCGTTGTGAGTTTAGACAATAAAACATCATTTGAAATTCGAAGAAATAAAGAAGAGACAAAAAGAGTTGCCGATTTGAAGATTCAAGACGCGAACAAAAAATTCGAAGCTTCACCACTTAAGAGAAAAAGAGAGATGAAAGCACAGTTTACTGCTCTGAAAGAAGAAAAAGTGTTATTGGACGAGACGCTGGATGGACTTGCTGGTGGATATCTTAAACAATTTGAGAATGATCTGGAAGAAGTTGGTGCAACACGCCGAGCGTGGTTTCAAATGTACACTGGAAATCACACGAAGCTGATTTTGTCTGAGAAAGGTGTCACAGCTGCATTCAAAAATCTGAAAAACCACATGACTCCGATGCTTCTGAATGTCAAGAACGCGATGAGCAGGCTGTCCAAAATCATGTCATTGTCGGCCAATCGATTGCTCTCTGACGATGACATCAGCGAATTGGATGAGTCGATGAAGGAATTCGTTGAATTCCTACAAGCTGCCCACCCAGAAGAATCAATCACTCAAAAATTGCATGTCCTGGTTGCTCACGTAGTAGAAGTCGCAAAAACGGAAAGGAGCTGGGAAGGCTTTCGGAGCAAGGAATCGAATCGCTTCATGCCGTTTTCAATCGCCTCGAAAGACGCTTCCACTCGGTTAGAAACACAGGGAAAAGATACCTGTACATTGCTAAGGAGCTGTCATGTAGCAATCTAATTTCTGATATGGAGGAAGTAAGTGGAACCTTTCAAAAAAACAAATCGTAACATTTTCTTTGCAGGACGCCTCGTCTTCCCAATAAACCACCCAGCGCTCTCCCTCACACAATTCTGAACCTTTTCGCAATTAAAATTTCGGGATTTCCTCAATATCATAAAATTCGGGATTTTCTATGGTTAGTTGTGCTTAAAATTATTAAAAAATTATTAATTTCATTAAATTTCAGGTAAAAACATTGACAAGCAGATACTCGGTGCAAATTTGATGGATTTCTCATCAATATTTTGTCGAGGATTTCATAAGCGGAGATGCTCCACATGGTTTCTTTCAACTTGGAAAATTGTCGATGTGACACCTTAGGATTCTATCGAAAAGCTAAAATTCAGGATTTCCTTCGGTTTGTTGGGATTAAAATTATTCGAAAATAATTGATTTTATGAAATTTCAGATTGAAACCTTGTCAATGAGCTACTCAGCAAAATTTCGATGGATTTATCTCAAAAAGTTCACCAGGAGTCGAGGCAATTAAGAAATTTCACCGGGTTTCCTTATTTTCGAAAGTTTTACCTAGAAAAATTTCAACTTGCATCCGTAAAGCGAAGAAGGAGGCTGATTCCACATATTAAATTCGTTTTTTGAATCGATTTGTATGTATTTTTCAATTTTCAATCTTCCGTTTCGATTATTTCTTTGTTTTACTGTTCAAAATTAATTTTTCTGTGTTTCAATAATTCAATTCTCAATTGTTAGCTACTAAATTGAATAATAAAATCTATTTTTTATTTTTTTTTCACCTTGAAACTATTAATTCTGCCTTTTTTCTGCTAAAATTTGCTTCAAAAATCTATTTGCCGCTGCAATGTTTTGCGGACTACGGTACGCAAGTACGCAAACACCGCGATGACACATTGCGGACCATTTCGCTGCGTACCTGCGAGATCTTTCTCAAATTTTACGAGAGATCTAGTTTTTGTGATACCGTGAAGCAAAATTTTGATGAGAAAATACGCTCCGATGGACTGGACTTGCCGCGTTATTCAAATCCCAAATTCGGACACAATTCGACTGGAAAAAAGTCTGTGCGAAGCCTGGAAAACTCGAAATTGGATAAATTGCAAGAAAAAACCTCGTCAAATCAATCATTTGCTATTCATATATATGTAAAAAGGTGGAAACTCCACAGCATCGTACACACATTAAAAATTCGAACTACTAAAAAGACGTGAACATGAGTATAATTGAAACGTGAAAATTAAACTTGTCGACAGTTTTCTTCGTAGTTTTTAAATATTAAACTTGGAACTATGTTCATTTTATTTGAAAAACATTTTTCGAATTTTGTCTACTTTAAAAGTGTTTCTGCTCAATTCGTATCATTTCCTTAAAAGGTTGGTCGATGTTCAATTCTTTAAAAACACGAGAACAAGAGTAATTGAAACGTGAAAATTAAACGTGTTTCTACTACGCACCCGTGGCAACAGTTTTCTTGTTGTTTTTAAATATAAATCTTGGAAATATATTCATTTTTTGTTGATTCAATGTTGAGAATTGTTGTTTTTGTTTGTAAAGAAATGTAAAAACCATTTGCACCATTATACCATTTGTTATTACATACTTCGGGTAGTTTTGAAATTCTTTTGCCAAAAGTTTCAATTCTGCATAGTTATCTTTTCTCGGGGCCCACAGCGCCTCAAATCGGGAGAGTTAAGAAAATCGAGAATTGGAAAGTCCAACGGAGCGCGCTTGCACACTTTTACGGTATTAAATGAGTTTCAGACGAAATTTCGCGATTATTCGAGTTTTCAAGATGAAATTTGGAAAAAATAATTAAATATTGGGATTATTATTGCTTTAAAAAAGTTTTAAAAAACATTTTATTGAACAAATTCAAAATTTGGCTGCTTTTTCATCGATTTTCGAACCGACTAGAACAAGTTAACTCTATGACAAAATTTCTACGCGAAACAAATTTTTTCAAGCATTAATATGGTTGGTTCCAATTTTTAAACGTCAGCTTGATAGAAATAACACGGTTTCACGTCTTGAAATTGTTCAAAAATGCCCACATCAACGGAAACTGTTTAGTTGGCAGCTGATCTTCACTAAACCAACACTAAATGTTCAGATCAAATCACAACTTGTTTGATCATTTGAAAAAAACATTTTTGAATCATTGTTTTCCACAAAAAGCAGATGATAAGTAGTATAGCATGATGAGAATCCATATGATTCTTCATATGCGCATAGCTATAGATACTGTAACTTCGACAACTCCTATCTCCTCAGAGAGGCAAGATATCAAAAAGTGATTAACTAAGAAATTGTAGAACATATCAAAAACTATACTAATTAATTAAAATCATGTGTTTATCTCTTAAGATGAGGGAGTTAGAGCAGCCAGTAGAATAACAAAAAGTATGCAATACAAATGTACGTCTAACTCCCCCATCTTGAAAGATAAAAACGTAGGTTAAATTGAATATCATAGTTTTTGATGTGCTCTACAAGTTCTCAGTTGATCACTTTTTGGTATTTCACCTCTCCGAGTAGATAGGAGTTGTTGAAGTTGAGGTATCTAGAGCCGTAGAGGGTAGAAAGAACCTGATGGTTCCTTATTAAGGAAAAGAAAATATAACACGAAACTTGTAAAAAATGTTAATTTGATCATTTATGTGAGTATTTGAGCCATTTTTTAAGGAAAATTGGAGAGCAACACTTACATAAGAAATTTGGCGTGGCATAGATCCATTGGTAGATTAGAACATTGAAATTTGATCAGAACTATTTGTATTTTTAGTGATTTTGATTGATTTGTAGCTTTATTCTAGTGAAATCTTTGATTTCATAAAAGTTTTTTAACCAATTTTGCAAGATTTCCCTTGATAAATGTTGCTTTACTTTTTTATCGATTTCGTTTTATCAGTCAAATTAATGACTAAAACTCTTTAAAAAGATTCAAACTATAAGTAAAAATTCTAAAATTGAATATTTATGCAATAAATTGCTCTAAAATCAATTTTTATTTGCAAAATTCTGTTTTTGGTCAAAAAAATTTTCAGATTCGCCGAAATTCAGAGCTCATTTCGAGCTTATTTGGGGAAAAATTTATATTAAAATGAAGTACATCGCATCGCGAACAGTCTCTGGGCGGTCCCGCATGTTGAAAATTGCTTTAAAATCCCTAAAATCCAGCAAAAACGCGATATTTTACTGTTTTGCTACACATTAATTCCAATTCGTGCGACGTCTGCAGCAAACGTGCTCCCGCGCCAAAACCACTTCTTTAGCTCTTCTCTCCCGATCTGAGGCGCTGTGCGGGGCAAATGATGAATGCCATACTTTAGAAATATGTTCGAACATCCAATCTTCTGGTTTTGCTCATGTCGTTTTGACCGAGAAGGAGACATGGCAAGGCAAGGTTCAAATGTATTCCCAAGAGAAAACTGACCAGTTGACCTGGGGTCAGTAGGTCATAGATATCGTTCGGAGTCATGTTTACAACCATCTGAGACTTATTTTTATTTTTAGTCACTAAGACACCAGAGTTATTTGAATTCCTCACACGAAGTACATACGAAATTTGAATACTGAAGAATTTTCGCTGCGAGACCAGTGGTCTTCGCTGCGAGGCCACAAGGTGCTACTGTAGTTTTTTGGGAAAATTTGTTTTTGTTTGAATGTTTTTTTTTGCAGTTTTAGAAACTTTTTTTTCGAATTTTGTCTAGTTTAAAAATGTTTCTTCCCATTTCGTTCCATTTTCCTTAAGATTTTGCGAAATTAATTGATTTTTAACTCTTTTTTCAATTCAAAAACGATTAAACATTCTCAATTTCACATATTTTTCCAGAATAGTAGCTGTTTTTCAGTAGTTTTTCCGAAAATTTTAAATTCCCTTCGCAAAAAGTGTCATTGTATTTTTTTCCACGGATTTTCTATTTTTTCAATTAAAACCTATTAAGTGTACACACTTCAAGTTATTTAAATGTTTTTCTTACTTTCCACCGCCGTGTCTTCTTCTCCAATTATGGTGCGTCAATAGTCTGTGGAAAGCGGGATTTTTTCGTGGTCCGATGTGTCCATAGTACGCGGAAAAAACCAGTGAGTTTCTCGCTTTGCTATTGGTCAATTTCGAAAAAGTGGGCGTGTCCAACCAATTAGAGGCTGTAAAATTTTAAGCTGAGCAATGGGATGGCGAAAAAACTGCAGGCCACGTCTACTTTTTTGAATTTTGAGGAAACAAAGCAAGGAAACTACGGTTTTTCTCTGCACTATAGACGCCTCGGACCGCGGGAAATTCCCGTTTTCCGAAGACTATGTATGGGCTCACCATTAATTTTTGATCTACCTGTTGAACTTGACTCCGCCCCTCTCATCTCATGCTGCCGTTGATATTTTTGTTGTGGCTTTCTCGTTGAAGGAAGGGGAAGAGCTTATTAGTCAATAAGGTAGATCAAAAATAATATACAAGAAAAATTTGCGATCGTTTTTTTTTCGATAATTGCACGTGGGAAAATTTGAATTTGAACACAATTTTGTTTGATTTCAAAAACATTTTTCGAATTTAATCTAATTTAGAATTTTTCTCCCAAATTCGCTTTAACTCTATTGAAAATGTTGTACAATTGATTGATTTTCAAATATTTTTCAATTCAAAATACCAAAACTGTCGTAATTTCACATATTTTTAGAATCTAGCTGTTTTGCAGCAGTTTTTTTCCGAAAATTTTTGAATTCCTTTGTGAAAAGTTTCATTGAATCCATGTTTTCTTCGGATTTTCTAAATTTTCAATTAAAACCTATTAAGTGTCTCCAAAAAGAGAACAGCAACCCAATCAGCGTTTTTCTCCGCCAATATTTGGACCGATCAGAGAAAGTGAAAGGAATTCGAAGACGCTGATTGGTTCGTGTGCCTGACTTACATTTTGGAGGGAGCTCAAACGGCGATTCTAAACATTTGAAAACTCTTGTCTGATGATTTCTCAGATTTATTCATGAGGAATAAATTGCGTGGGAGTTCATTGTATTAAACGCAAGATATTAAGCAAACTTCCTGGAAAACATTTTAACTTACTGAATCGGAATTTCCTGAAGATTGTAGGCATCGTCGGCGAGATGCGCGGTGATTCTTGCCTCCCAAAGATCGAAAAGAGCAACTTCGCCAGCGGAGAGTCCAATACGATGTACTCTGAGAAATTGTCAATCAGAAATTGTCTGATAACAATCAGAAATTGTCTGATTGTTTCACAGACTGGGCCAAAACGATCTCTGCGACCGTTAGCAGCAATATCCAATACTCCGTAATAATAATAATACTTTTCAGCGGATTCTCCATTGCTGCTTGCCTTGATTTGGTGCAAAACGTTTTCGGAATCGTTCAAGCTTGGCCCAACGACTTGATGGACCGTACCTCAATGATCCAAGTTACCACAGACTTCAATGCTGGCTGGGTTGCTGCTCGAAACGAGGCAAACGTTGCTCAATTGGATGCTCTTCGTGGTCAGGCTGACAATATCGATTCCATGGCCAAGAAATGCTTCGGCAGATCTACCGCTCAAAACAAATAGTCGTTCTTCGATTTGTTCTTCTCCATCTCATTCTCATTTTTTTTTTTTTTTTTTTTGTACATTTTCCGACACATTCTCGAGTTGTTTTTTCCCATTTTTTAAATTTATATTTGACGCCACTGCAGGAATGAATGAGATTTCCTTGTCCCACATACCACAATACATTATCTTTTAAATTCTGAACTGATTGTGCATGCAAAAGTGCATCGATGTGTTTCACGGTAGCACAGAAACTATCACGGCCCGGCGGGGGGTACATGGACGAGAATTCTCTACCGTATTCCAATTTGGCTGACTGCGTGCTCAACGTTGAATACTCAGTGTAAACTTTCGTACACCGTTGCGTACTGCACAGCGCGCATTTTAATTGACGACATTTAGCAAAAATTGAACAGAAGATTTTTCGGAATTATGAAGCTCAATTTTCACAAAAATAATGAGTTTTTTGTAGAATTTATGAAAAAACGTGAATATATAGATTTTTTGTTCATGATATTCAAGAAAAATCGATTTTTAGTTCTTCACAGAGTAATCCTATCGCATTTCACTTGCTCATGATGTTTTTGCTCGACTTTAGGACGATAAAAATGCGAATTGTTGATAAAATGAATGAACAATATAAAGAAGTGCAAATATGACTTCAACAAGTGTTAAATCCCAAATTTTTCCTGCGATTTTCTGCTAGATTCTTGGTTTTGAGTAAACAGTCTGATATATTCATGATTATAATGATAACAATAACGAACATAATAATAAAAATGGAGAACACAGAGAAACAACAAATTGCAAAAACAGCAACTGATATCAGAATTAACGACGACCACGGAAACCGCCTCGGTCTCCACCTCGCCCACCACGGAAGCCACCACCTCTGTCGTGTCCTCTGAATCCTCCTCGATCGCCTCCACGTCTTTTAAAGCCTCCTCGGTCTCCACCGAATCCCCCTCTAAATCCTCCATCGCGGTCTTCTGATCTACCACGGAAGCCTCCACCTCCACCAGGATCTGTTGAAAGTCCTCTGAAGCCTCCTCGATCGCCACCTCCACGGAAGCCACCACGATCCGCGGATTTTCCTCTATCGCCTTCGAGGCTTCAGTTGTACCCCATTCTTCGTTGGCACGCTTCAGATCTCTACAAAAAAAAAACAAATTAGAAGCATTCAATTATCGAAATGTGTACCTATCCCGATTAATCGCAATCTGTCTATTCTTCTCCTTCTGATTCTCAACTTCTTCAACTTGTCCAGTAGCAGCAGCTTGCTTACGAGCAGCATTCTCCCGAATCGCCTTCACCTCTGCCTCCTCAGCATCCTGTTGCTCCTTGACAATCGTAAGTCTTCGAATGACACGTTGCTAACTCTCCTGCTCACGACGCTTTTTCATCTGCTTCTTCTTGTTCATAGTCACCGCATTATGCTTGTGATAGAGAACCTCTCCCTCATCGATTTCTTCTTCATTTTGACGAGTTCCAGGGTCAGTCGAGTCCGATCTCACGAAGACGGACGTTGCTATTCTGGCCAACTCCGCAGTCACGTCCTTCATAAATGTCTTGTGGAAGTTCTTCTTGCTAAGGGGGCTGCTGGAACCAATGTCGGCATGACGAGAGTTCCGGTCTTCTGGATCCATTTCCTGCGTGGGCTGTGGCGACGAGCTGCACGTCTGAAAATCAAGTTTTTGTAATTTTTGGGCGCATGATATGGAGCTGAATCATTCGATTTTAGAATCAGCAAGCTTTTATTCATATTTTAGGATCTTTTTAAAAAATCTGGACCAACAGTTTTTGAAAAAAAATACTTTTCGTTCAGAAATGTACTGATTTTCCACTGATTTTCACGAAATTTGAAAAAATCAATAATTTGGGCGCATGATATTGAGCTGAATGTTTCGAATTTAGAATCAGCATGCTTTTATTCATATTTTAGGATCTTTTTAAAAAATCTGGCCCAACAGTTTTCGAAAAAATTTAATTTTTGTTCAGAAATGTGAATATTCACGAAATCGAAAAAAATAATTGCAAAATCCGTCAGCTGAACATTCAAAACTTATCAATTTGAAATCAGCATATTTCAGTGTATAATTAAAAAAGGTTTCAAAAATTCTGAGACCAATTTTTATTGAGAAAAATAATTTTTCGCTCGAATTATTGAATTTTCACTAAATGCAAAAAACAGTAAACTTGGGCCCGTGCTACAAGCCTGAATCTTTCAAATTAAAAACCAGCATGATTTTTTCAATATTCTAGGACGTTTAAAAAAAATCTGGACCAACAGTTTTTGAGGAACGTAATTTTTTATACAAAAATGTACTGATTTTTCACTAAACTCAAAAAAATAGTCAAGTTGGGCCCATGCTATACACCTAAATTATTAAAATTCAGAACCGCCATGTATTTTTTCATACTATAGGCTCTTTAAAAAAAATCTGGACCAACAGTTTTTGAGATATTTAGAAAAACAACTCACTTTTCGACGTTTTTCGCCTTTTCGCGGCTCACCCGGTCGATTTTTGCGGCGATTTGTGTTCTTTCGCTGAAAATATTATTTTTATTTCAATTATTAACGAAGAAAACAAGAAAAAACGACGAGAAAACATCAAAAAAACGCGAAAAAACATCGAAAAACCACCGAAACCTCATGAAAAAAATAAAGCATTGCAGCCGCGGGATTAGTTTTCGCAACTTTCTAGGCCATGTCCCGTTCGCCGTGCCGTGAACTAGATCTCTCGTAAAATTTGAGAAAGATCTCGCAGGTACGCAGCGAAATGGTCCGCAATGTGTCATCGCGGTGTTTGCGTACTTGCGTACCGTAGTCCGCAAAACATTGCAGCGGCAAATAGATTTTTGAAGCAAATTTTAGCAGAAAAAAGGCAGAATTAATAGTTTCAAGGTGAAAAAAAAAAAAATAGATTTTATTATTCAATTTATTAGCTAACAATTGAGAATTGAATTATCAAAACACAGAAAAATTAATTTTGAACAGTAAAACAAAGAAATAATCGAAACGGTAGATTGAAAATTGAAAAATACATACAAAACGATTCAAAAAACGAATTAATATGTGGAATCGGCCTCCTTCTTCGCTTTACGGATGCAAGTTGAGATTTTTCTTGGAAAAACTTTCGAAAATAAGGAAATCAGTGGGAACTTCTTATTTCCTCGACTCCTGCAGGATCCTGGTGAACTTTTTCTGTTAAATCCATCGAAATTGTGCGGAGTAGCTCATTGACAAGGTTTCAATCTGAAATTTTGTGAAATTTTATATTTTTGAATAATTTTAATCACAGCAAACCTAGGGAAATCCCGAATTCGAGCCTTTCGATAAAATCCAGAGATGTCACATCGCCACTTTTCCAAAATGAAGGAAACCAGGTGGAGCTTCTCAGCTTTTTGGCTTCCTGGTCGAAATCTTGATGAAAAAACCATCGAAATTTACTTGAGCAGCTTCTTGGCAAGGTTTTTGTCTGAAATTTTAGGATTTTAATGATTTTTAACATTTTTAAACACAACTAACCATAAACAATCCGGATTTTTTCGGTTTTGACTGAATCCTTGGATTTATGTAGAAAACATGCCCAGAAATCAAGGAACGAGGTGGAACATCTCATTTTTTTGAAATTCTGGTGTAATTCTTGATGAAAAATCCATCGACATTACGTTGAACGTCTTCTTGGCAAGGTGTTTTCTTCTGAAAATTCATGATTTTATGTACTTCCATTTTTTTAAAACTTAAAAAAATTTTACCAGGAACCTGAGAGTGCTATATTCATTGATTTTTTTCTCAATTTAAATGTTTAGAACACAATTTCAGATAAAAATTGAGGCATAGTGAAACTGTTTTGTTCAAAAAACGCGTTCACTTCTAGAGCCTATATCTCCGAGGAAAAAATTTTTACGGCAAAGTGATCAACTGCAAAGTTGTTTATTTTAGTCTAAAGAACAACTTTGTAGTTGAACATTTTTTACCAAAAAAATTGGTGACCAAAATATGACCATGAAAAGAGCAATAGAAAATATGCATGTAGTTGCCGTATTTCACCCACTCTTATCTCAGCCACCAAATTTTTTGGTGGAAAATGTTGAACAACATAGTTGTTCTTTACATCAAGATGAACAGCTTCGTATTTGATCACTTTGTCATAAAAATTTTTTCCGCGAAGATATAGGGTCTAGAAGTTAATGGGGTATTTTGAATGTAGGAGTTCTACTGCATCATAATTTCTCACTTGATGCTGTTTTTAGTGCATCCGAACAGAGGAAACAACAAACTTTGCCTTTTTCTGTAACATCTAAGCAGTTTTTGAAAAGTTTTCGAAAAAAAAATAAATTTCAGTTTTTGAGATTTAATTTTCAGTGAAAAAAATTTACTTTTGGAAAATTTTAAGTGAAAAATGTACCGTTTCTGAAAATGTTTGCTTTTATCGTGTAGAGAATTTTTAGCTGGTTCTAATCCGGCAAGAAAAACAGAACATTTTGTGATCGTTTTCGAAAAAAAAATTTTTTTCTTTAATTTTAAGTGCAAAATTTTAGTTTCGATAATTTTTCTGTGAAGAATGTACGATTTCTAGAAAATTCTGCCTGTATCTTGCTTAAAATGAACAGTTCTTTCTTTTTAAAGCAAAAAACTAACACATTTTGTGATTTTTTTTGGCAAAAAAAATTATTTTATAATTTCTTATTTCAAAAAATGTTTTTTCGAAAAAATTTTAATGAAAAATTAATATTTCTTTATGAACTTAGTTCCGTCTTATACAAAATTTAATGCTGATTATAAAATAACTATAAAACGTGAAGAAAAAAACCATCACACCACAACCTTAAACAAAGTACAGTAACCCTACAGTAACCGTACAGTAATCCTACAGTATCCTACAGTACTAATACAGTACCTTGACATATGAATTTATATTTTCAACTTACATTATGTTTCGAACACATGGTTCATAAATCTGAAACATTGCTCATAATGTTGTGCAAAATGCCAAACTAATTTGGCAAGTGCCAAAGTTATAAGTAACTTCGAGCTCTTGAAAGGTTTTTAAGTGTTATATGTAATTCTGTATCAAAAAATACATATGCTAAAAATACATTAACTAGAGAAGGAAATTTATCATTGTCTTGTCTCTTTCTCAATTGCCAGAAATCCTGTTAAGTAAATGAGTCGTTACCTCCGCTGGCGACTTTGTTGCAAGTCTCATTTACTAGAATGGTAGATTGAGTATTCAACGCACATGTAGTGAACCAGGCAACCAATTTGCACATTTAATTAATTAATTATTCACTTTTTTTCAAATTTTTTTGTTCATACAAGCTCATTTCAAGAGCAAAATGGACGAAACTGCAAAATGGTTTACTTGTTTTGAATGGGAGCAGGTTATCAGAGAAAAAAAGTGAGTTTTTAATTTAAAAATATCAAAAAAATAAACTAATTAAATTTTTTAGGTACATCGAAGCTACTCAAGTTACAATCAGAGAACTGGAGATGCTGAAAGAAGATAAGAAGTTAACCTTACGTGTCCCACAAGCATGTAATGACAAGCTTCCGTTCGATTACACTTGCTGGTCAAAATATCAAAAGATGGGAGATCATGTTGTGAGACATGAACCAGTTTATGGAAAATTTCAACTGTTCGGTCAACGAACAACTCATGTCAAATGTACACAATTTGAAACAGGATGGATCACACGCCATGTAGAGTTGCTCGATAAGCTTGCAAGTTTATTATTTGTATTTTTTTTTTGTTCCCTACGAAGGATATGTTTACCTACATTACACAGTCCACAGCAATGACTACCAGCTACCGGATTTCAATAACATCAAGAGAAGACTTCCGAGTAAGTATCAATTATCGAAAGCAATAAAAAACAACCTGTATTATTTCAGAGTATATCACTGCAGTTTTGAAAACCGACGTCATTCCACACCGTACCATCAGAGGAGCTTTGAAAGTGGCGAGAGACAATGATATCCCAATCACGTCCAAACAGGTAATTTTGTAGTCTTACTTACGAATCTATTCAAAAAATTAAACACTTCCTTGTTACAGATGCAAAACCAGTTTCGAGGTCATCCTACTGCAGTACCTGGGAAAAGTGGTCCACGTCCTGCAACAACTGTAGAGCATCTGGAAAAGCTGAAAACAGAACTCGAAGATGAGGTTATGTTCAGCATCGGTATAGTTAAATAATATTCCAAAATGTGTTAATACTTTTTTTTCAGACTCAAACTCTAATTTGGCCTTCACGATCTACAAGCATTTCCCAGATGCAATGAAGCTATTCATTGCTGGCTGTCCAGAAGAGACTGAATTAGACGATTGGAGAGATGAAGTGGAGCGTATTTGTGATATGGACTCAACATCACGGAAGTCAGCTCTTAAAATCCTTCTTGAAAGAACCACTGATGGCATACGATTCAAAGCAAGGATTTTTCTGGACTCTACTTTTGAACTTACCGATGGCTATGTAACTGTCGTTATGGGCGAACTAAATAGTTTCAGGTGTGCATTAAGAGTCTCGGGTCTACGAATTTTCATTGAAATTAAATCAAATGAAAATTTCAATTAATTAAATTATTTTAAAAAAATTAATTTAATTAATTTATAAAATGAAATTTCAATTTCAATCTATATAACTAATTTAATTAATTAATTAAATTAAATTTCAATTTTAACTCATAAAATTAATTCAATTTAATTAATTAATTTAACTTAATTTCAATTTCAACTCATAAAATTAATTCAATTTAATTAATTAATTTAATTTAATTTCAATTTCAACTCATAGAATTAATTCAATTTAATTTATTTATTTAATTAAATTTCAATTTCAGTTCATTAATTATTTTTCAGAACAACCACATCCGACAAACCACGAGTTATTCCTCTGGCATATATGATCCACACGGACAAACTGGCAACAACTCATGAAGCATTCGCCAATTGGCTCACCGACAAATTCAATGCCATTGGATGGGGAGGTCGTAGATGTCCGTGTCTACTAGTTGATGGAGAAGCTGCGCTTGTCGTTTATGCTGAAGTATGAATAATATTAAAATGCAGTTTTGAAATGTTCAAAATTTACAGAAGCTAGACACTGACCTTGTCAGATGTGATGTTCACATCATGAGCCTCATGCAACACAAGTACGGAAAGAAAGTGTTAGATTCTGACCGTAAGCTCCTATTTGGAGAATGTGTAAGTAAAACATGCGAGACTTATGAAACTGTTTGAATTTTTTCAGAGAAACGACACGTGGAAAAGAGGATTACTTGGCAGTTTTTCTGAAGCAGATTTCGATGAAAGCCTCAAAAAAGTTGAAACGAAATTGTCGCCCAACGTTTCAGACTGGTACTTAGATCTACTGAACTATTTAATTTCAAAATTTTATTTTAGGGTTAAGCGAAACCGTTTCATGTTGATTCTCAATGCATCTGTACTATAATAAGGGTTAAGAAACGATAGGGTAAATGACATATGTATGTCTAAAAGTTTAAAAATCCCCAGCCAGCCGTTGGCCGCGCCGGAGGCGCAGTCAGCGGCTGGTCTATGATAAACCAGCCAAATATTAAGTTTGTTCATTGAAATTTTCTTTAAAAAATTTTTGTGAGCGGCAGTTATTACAATATTTCATTATTTCTTCCAAATTTCATCTTGGAAACATAAATAATCGCGGAATCTCAATTTTCACAACTCTCCCGATTTGAGGCGCTGTGATATATCCAACCAAAATTTCCTCCACGGAAAATGCACCGACTTTCTCAGAGGCACCACGTTTTCTAGATCTGTTTAAAAAACTAGATCTACGAAAATAAGATCCATCAAAACAATATCTACATTTCTAGGACCTGGCACCGGTCCAACTGCGGTTTTCTCAATAAAAAAATTCATTGAGAAACCCACAGTTGGCACGGTGCCAGATCCTAGAAATGTAGATCTTGTTTTTGAACAGATCTTGAAAACGAGGTGCCTCCTTTCTCATTTCTCTCTTCGAAACACTTATTTTCATATGCTAAGGGTACATCGGATTGGCGGTACATTTGTTCTCTAATCCGCGATGTTTTCGATCTGGACGATCAGGTACTGAAGAGCAAATCTACGAAGAGAAGTAATCCTGGGACGAGGATTGAACTTTGCCACGTGAAGCACACGGTGGTGCCGACGAAAATCAATGAAATTGTGAATCGATTGGAAAAGACTCGTTGGAAGGATGATATCGAATATAAGATATTGGAAGAAAAATGTCTTGAAATCTGAAAATTTCAGCCAAAACTGCCCAAACTTAGTAAATATCAATTTTGAAAAAATCCATTGAAAATTGAGTTAAAAATTCGAAATTTTCCGAATGTCTTGGCTAATTTATGCATTTAATTGATATTTAACCGAAATTTTAAAAAAAGCTCAGTAGACATATTGAAGCAACAAATAATGTCAATTAACACAAAAATTTATTTGAAAAATTATAAAAAACCAGCCGTTCGCACGCGCTAAAGCGCGTGCTCCGACTGGCTTTCTTCTATGCCTTTCCCATAAATATTAATACATTTCAGTGATGACATTGAAGGATGAGAAAGCTAGCACTCGAGTTGCTATAAATGTTCTATTCGTTAAAATACCATCCAAAATGTGTACAGCATTTCGAAGCGGATTTACCTGCATTTTTGTAAAAAAAATTAGAGACTGTAGTTTTTTTAAGTAGAAAAAATCAAACACAGTGACCTCGTTATTTACCTTTTGTAGAAAATCGATTCTCAAGAGAGCAATATGTTATTGTAAATTGGCTGATTGGCATGACAATTGGTGTGCATTTGTATTTACAGTATTGGTCAAAAAGGCAAATACGGGAAGGTGGGGTCAGCCAACAAACCATATTGGTTCTCAGTCTACCCTCCTCCATTCATTCATCTTCTTCTGCCACAATGAATGCTGTTGCTCCAATTCCTTTCCCACTGCTCAATCTACCTGAGAAATTGACTCGTTATGTTATGTTTTTCAAAGAATGGATATTCAAAGCTTGTAAGTAAAAACACGCAATAAGTATTTATTGTAAAAAGCATGTTATTAGGTAGTAAAAAGCGAAAACATACATTAATTGGAGGCAGTAAGGTTTTTTGTAATTCTTAAAGTTTATCACATTTTTTCATTTTCCGGCAGCTCCTTGCCAATTTTCATCAGTTTCCAAGTTTCGCCAAAAAAAAAACTTGGTACAGAAGCTGGTAAAACGTGGGTACGTTGAGGCCGATGCGGTGTTTGAAATTGGGCAAGGCCAATTGGAGTAAAGGTTGGTGGGAAAGTTTAAACTAGAAAACTCAAAGTTTGGTCAAACTCGGGCTAAACTTGGATAAAAGTTGTCAAAACTTGGGCAAGAAACGCCGAGAATAGTACAACAGTCCACATACAGGAGAGGTTGTTTTAACAAATTCCGAATTTAGTGAACGAGGCCGATCAAAAACAAATGTTGCTGAAAATTGAGATAGTTTCTTTTTTCAAATATTAATTTTTTTCCAAAACACTTACGACAGTCGAAAATTTTGGCAATTTTATAGAAGTATTATTGTGCCTGTATTGTATGTTATAATAAATTATCAATTTTTGCAGAGTTGGATTCACTTTCACATCGGAAAAAGCAAAGATACAAACAGAACTTCTGGGTTTGAGAGCCCAGTGTATTGAAGTGGAATTACAACATTCAATAACAACCCAAGTTTCCATGGGCAACCATAATATTAATTTAATCTTAAAGAAAAAAGAATTCGGAGTGGATACGTTTTCCCTTCACATGTCAGTCGACTATTCCTATTCCCATCTGTGAGTTATTCCGAAGTTTGGAGTGAGACAATTGATTGAACATGTTTGTGAAATATTTCACCATCAGAAGATTGAGTTTTCCCAGCGTGGTTTATCTCTAGATGATCCACTGAATACATTTGAGATGTTCGATGGAATTAACTTTGGAAAGTTTACCACACGTATCTTTCAGAATCTCAAGGGTTCTTATTATCAAAAAGGTCTGAAAACGTTTTCTCTCCAATCTGATTCAGTTGACCTGATCGCCAACCCATTTGACGATCCGATACAAATGAATGCAGTTTTATGCCAAAACCTACACGAAACTTCGTTGAAATGGTTTTTTAAAGCACAACCTGAAGACTTATTGATATCCAATTCTCGTTATCTGTCGATAAGCGAAGACATGAATTCAAAGAAGGTCAACCTATTTTTGAAACATTGGATTCACGGATCCAACAAGAGAATGGAATATTTTGATGTGTGTTTCCGAGTTGTTAGGTTTAATGATGATGTTCTCAAAGTTCTCTTCAAGAACCTGGATTACTGTATTGCACCTGTGGAAAGAGAATTATTGGTTCAACCACCTGGAGAAAAGGAACAAATTGTCAAAGGAGGATATGATGTGAGACGAATGGATGGAACAGTAGCAACTATTATTGTAGATCACATTCAATCACTGTTGAAAATGTTTGTGCGCGGTTAACTTGTTATTTGTATAATTTTGCTTGTATTTGTTAAATTTGGAGTACTTTAGTAAATAAAGAATATATAATAACAATAATCATAATTTATTATGTTCTTGAAGAAGCGTGAAAAGAAAAGAAAGTTGATACATACATACAAAGTTTCGTGGTCAGAGGGTAGACTGGGAGATTGTGGGCATAGTCAGAGAGCATAAGAAAGAATTGGATCAAAGAACAGGATAAATAATAGATCGTAGGGATTGAATTTTAATGATCAAGAGTAGATGTCGCTCATTTCCTAGCATAGTTATCCTTGTTTAATTTGGATACAAATTTTTTTGAATGATGGTTGACTTAACGTTTCCTAATTTTAGATTTACATCTGCTCCAAGAGAACTTATTTTTATAATGCGTTCTAGTGTTGTCCGAGAATGTAAAAAATACAGGTACTTTCAGATATATTTTACCGTTTAACATTTTCAAAATAATTTTTTTATCGGTGTTCAGGCGTCGTTCTTGCAGCGTTGTGATAACAAATAATTCATTTCTTTCGGTCGAGGCTTTATATTCCGAAACACTTATTGTACAAATACGCGTATATTACTTGATAATCATTTCTGTGTTTTGAAAAGTGAATAAAATGTGTCCCAGAGGAACATGGTTAAATACAATTTTAGTTCGACCCCTTTTCTCGATTTTAATCAATACATTTCTGTGATAGCATTGAGAAGGAGAACACCAATATTTCAATCTGCTATAGAGTTTCGAGTCGGTACAAATATTTTCTAAGATGTGTACAACATTTGGAAGCGGGTGTTCCCTGAATTTTTGTAAAAAAAATTAGAGACTCTGTAGTTTTTTATATCAAACAGTTTCCCTCCCAACCCCGATTGAAACCATCACAGTGACTTTGGTATTTTCCTTTCTCAGAAAATCGATTCTCAAGTATTCTCAAGATTCTCAAGCAGTATGTTGTTGTATTTTTATTGACATCAATTGATTACATGGTATGGGGTAATTGGTTTTTTGAGGGATTCCAGCATACAAAACATGACAGATGTGTTAGCTAATAGAGAGGATTATGAGCCATGAGACCTAGAGACAAGAAAATGTTGGGCTAATATTGACTAGTCCTCATTTGAATAGCAGCAGATATCCCTTTTTCAATTATACATGCATATTTTCAATTGAAATTTCAACAAAAAATCATTTAAAACATTAAAAATTGTGTTTTGACGTTGATAAAATATTTGTATGAATTTTCAGACAATTTTTCATAACTAAATCAATATTGTCAGACTAACGATCAAATTGTACCTAATAGAAAAGTTGTCGAAATTGAACTTCAACTACTAACAGTTTTTGATATGTTCCATGAAACAAAAGTTCGAAATTTTTCAAAATATTTCTCAAAACTTTGAACAGACGTAATAATTGTTGAATTTTTAGAGAAGTTTAATTAAGTTTTTTCGGCATTTTACATGATTCAATCACTTGCATTTGTTTTGATAATTCTCTTGAGAATGAGTTGCTACTCATAATTATTGATAACTGAGTTGTACGAGAAAACTTTTTTAATGCATTCTGAAGTAGGAATCTAATCAGATCTAGTGCATACATGGAGAAAGACTGTTAAACTGTTCTAACATGTGCGTGTCTCTGCACGCTTTAGACAAAGAAAAATATGTATAATATCTCTAAGATGAGAATTAGAGAATTGGGGAAGGGGGGTCAACTGGACAGGACCACCCAATCTCTCCATCTGCTCATTCTTCATTTGTGGCCATGGTCGACGACGTATCTGTTCCTTTCCAACTGCTCAAATTACCTCAAAAATCGAGTAACTACGTGTTTCACAGAATGCTTGTAGCAGATTTGTAAGTAAAACATATTTTTTCCAATGTTAACTCAAATTATTTTTGATCAAATATCACTCAATCACATCTCAATCAATCACACAAAATATCACAAAAAATACCACTAGTGGAATTTTATTAGATAATTATTGATTTCCTATCACTCAACCTGAACAATGTTTTTTTACAGAATAGGATTCTCACTCACATCTAAAAATGCAAAGCTACAAACAAAACGCCTAGGTCTGAAAGCCGAGGATGTCCATCTTGAAATACGTTCTGGCATAATAATTCATATTTCCCTTCAACATACTTTCACGTATTTTAAATTCTACACTAACGAATACCGAACCTCAGAGCATCGTCTTGAAGAAGAGTGCATTAATATGTATCTCTGTACTCGATTGGGTGAATGGAAGACACCTATATTTCGAGTGAGACAGTTTTTGGATCACGTTCTTGATATATTTCATGTAACAAACATTAGTGAACTAGAGATTACAACCGATCATTTTGAAACTACAATCTATGATAGTTTTGATAAACTGGAAATAGAATCTTTCTCCATGTATCATATCGATCTGAATAGATTGTCACTTCAGTATGCATTGAAAAAGTTTTCTCGTAAAGCTAATCAGTTATCAATTTTAATGAGTCGCAACCCATTCACAGCAGAAACATCTAAACAATTGCAAGTGGTTTTAACACGTAACATGGACCATATTGTTCTATATCACCCTATCAAATATGATCTGAACGATTTATTCGTTACTAATACTTATTCACTCATGGTTGACATGAAAATTGAAGATGTTAATATGTTCTTAAAACACTGGATTCACGGACTCGACAGAAAGTTAGAACTAGCTTGCTTTGGCTACAAAGAACTCCAATTGAAAAATGAAGCAGTTGTTGAAATACTCTTCAAAAATGTGGATTATCAAGTTGCACCAGCGGAAAGAGAATTGACAATTCATCCTACCGGATCCCAGCAGATATGTGTCAAAGGTGGTTATGATGTTAGACGAGTCGATGGAACAGAGGAAAATATTACTGTCAATAGTCAGCGAAGTTTGATTGATATGGTATTTTGGAGTTAAATTATCATTCGGTTTTTAATTAATACTAAATATGTATACTTGATTAATTATTTTAATAATTGTATTTAATACTTTAATATATATGCATATGCATTTTCAAACTGACAATGAATAAATATATTAAATTTCTACTTTAAAGTGTTCAATTTTAAGAATGTCTGACTAAAATTCCGGGTTCACTTTTTGAATCAGTTCATTTTTTCTGCTATTGCGCCACAAACGTTCAAAGGAATATTCTCTATCCACTTGAATTTATCAAGATTATGAAAATTTACACTTCTTGGGCGGAAAAAAGTTTTGACGCACATAATACGGAAACGCCGAAAAATTCCCCTATTAAACACGAACGCCGTGATCCACGGCCAATTGAAAACGTCCCGCCTTTCAACTTGTTAGGTATTGGCGGGTAAACTAGGAATTCAAACGCTTTCATTTTTCTGAACGGTTTCAATCGTTAAAACTGATAACATAAAATTGATAATAAAATTTAAAAAGCAGTAGAATTCCCTTTTTCAATATCACATGCATTTTTTTTAAACAAAATAATCATTTAAAACAATTTTCAAAAAAGTCGAAAACCGCCTGTATATTTGGTTTTACCGCTAAATACCTAACGAGACCCAACGGTTGGGGTAGTCGTTTTATTTGGAGCGCGATTGCGCCTCAATTTCAAAGAGATCAGTTTTGTGCGTCCCCAATAGAACACTTGTAATTGTAACTTCACATATTGTTCTTCTGAAAAAAAGAAGCTTAATAGTACCATATAAATTTTTATTGCTGGAACCAAAAATTTTTTGTTCCAAAACTTTCCGAGAAAAAAACCTTGACAACAAAACAAGAAAATGAAAACAAAAGTAACAATGAACTAAAAACGTGAATAACTGGATGAAAAGTGAATTAATGTTGAATGTGGCCAGTCACTCAAGCCTTTAATTGACCTCGCTTTTCAGACAATTCCTTGTCTTTCAAAACCCGTTGTTCTTTTTTGATGGTTAATTCGAATAGTTCCGCCACGAATACTTCTCTGTAAATTTATAAATTTATTTATTTCAACATTTTGCTTTAAATGACAGAAAATGGACCACAAGAACCGAATATAACTGTTAAAAATTAATAAAATTATAAAATATTTCTGAATTTTTTGAAAATTGTTTCAATTTTGCAAAAAAAAATTCGAGCACAGTTATATTCGGTCATTATGGCCCATTTTCTCCTGAATACTGAATCTGAAATCTACCTAAAAATGGGAAGAAGTTTCGAAACAAGTGGTAAATGATCGAATCGAACTCTCAACATATCCATCGCCACACCAATATTTTCCTTATCAAGATATTCAGGAAGAACTGGTACTTTTGGATATCTCGCACTGAAATGTGTCAGAATAATGTGCTTGGCATTCATTCGTTTTCCAACATCGACTGCTTGACCCATTGTTGAATGACGTTTTCTCATTGCATCAGCCTGAAATTAATTGGTTGAAAAATTTCAATATTTGCCTTAAAAAACCAAAATAGTCCGAAACTCAGAAAAAATTCGCTGTTTGAATGCCTGCCAAATGAGAAATATGACAAATCAGCGAATAGCTCCGCCCATATTTCGACCAATCAGGCGGAATGAGAGGAGCAAGTCGCTGATTGGTCTTGAAGTTCTCAGTTTGGATGGAATTCAAATTAAAAAAAAAAACTGAAAAAGCGGGTTTCTAATAGTTGGATTTTTCATTATTGCACTAAAAATACGTAATATAGGGTCTCGACACGACAAAATTTTTGCCGAATGCAAAAAGTTATTCGCCTTTGAAGAATACTGTAGGTTCAAACTTTTGTTTCTGCAAGATTTCCATCGATTTTTCTCACAAGTTTATATATTTCTCAACGAAAAACTATGAAAATTCGATGAAAATTCTGTTATCTTCAATCTCTGCATTTATCCAAAAATTGTCGTGTTGAGACCCTAGCTACCGTATTTTGGCTAAAAATCTCGTACAATTTAGTAATAAAACCAAAGACGAAATTTTAGCCAATTTTTTTGGGGGTTTTGGTGTCATATCTACCTCATGACCATCTTCAAAAGTGGATTCATGAACAAGAACATCAGCATCTTTTCCTTCTTCAACCAACAAATCACATGGTTTCGTATCTCCAGAGAATACAATTCGTTTTCCAGCAACTCTCATCACAAATCCATTTGCCATTCTTGTATGATGAACTTGTACAGCCTTCAGCTCATCCAGCTTCCATGCCTTTTTATCGAAACTGCTCGACATATCCTGTAGAACATCTCTGCTCGGCGGGAGATGTGGGCTCGGAAGTCTCGGTCTTTTTCCAGGAGGCCCTCCAGGGCTCCCGGGAGGTGTTAGTGGATACCTGGAGATATCAACAATTTCGAGGAGATGCTCAATGTTTTCAAAGCAAATTGAGTAGGTCTTCATTGGTTTCAGAACATTCCGATTGCATACAAGGACTAGTGGACGGTAAGGGGCTCCGAGGGACTCGAAAGCTTCTTTTCTCCGTGCAATAATTGTGTACAGCCCATTCATATGATCCTGATGAGCGTGAGTGATAAGGACGCAGTTGAGATTTACCAGAAGCTGCTTACAACCATCTTCTCCAAAAACTGCTCTCATTTGTCCATATGTTCCTTCTCCAACATCAATTAAAATCGCACTGTTCTCTGATGCTTCCACCAGATATCCTGTCACATTTCGATATTTTGATGGAACCGCGGACGAAGTTCCGAAGAATGTTAATTTCGGAAATTCGCAGTCCATTTTATTCTCCTTCTCCAACTTCTGATATTCCTTAATCAATTCCTTCGCTTTATCCGACAGCTCTGGCTCAGCAGCTAGCAAATTGTTGACGATGGGCTCCTCGTTGAACGAAGCTCCTCGGCGCATCCAATATCGTTGCATTGGAGCCACTCGAATGAATTGATCCTGTCGTTGTGATAGCTCCTCATTTTGAGTTATAATTCCACTCCAATCAATTGGGTGAAGAGCTGGGAAGAGAGATGGAGCAATTGATCGAAGAAGGCGAGTGTGTCTGTAAATAACAATTTGGATTCTTAAAACCTATGGATTTTGTAAAACTGAAATTTTTTGAATTTTCTGATGCCGCGAGGGAACACGAAAACGGGATCTCGTCAAATAGAAGATCTGCGAAAACAGAGGTCCTGAAATCGTGCCAACTGCAGCTCTTGAGACCCTGGATCTTGTTTTCGCAGATCTCGAATTCGTAGATCTATTCAATATTTCATATTTTCCTTACTTATAGACACTTTCCACAGCTGGAATCACAGGATTCCCTCCATTGATCAGCAAATGAGTGATACTGGGATTGTTGAGCTTCTCCATCAAATGTCTGTAGGTTGGAGTATTGATTACTGCATCATCACTGATATGAACCATCTGAAAATGTATTTTTTAATGTCAATAATTCTTTTTTCAATCTTACATAATCCAACTGTTTTTCCCCATTCAAAAATGGTTGCAGTGATGATGAGTCTATCAGTGCTTTCACATGATCCTCTGTAGTACATTCTGTCACTAAAAGCAGTGGCTTGTCTCCTTCAACTTTATCCGATGAGAAAACTTGATCAGGTTGAATCGTCCTTCCATCTGGAAGAGTAACTGCTTCTCCTGATTTCAGTTTTCCAATTAGTGGACCTTTCGGTACTTTCAGTTCCATCAACTTCATCGTATCGATTCGTCTGGCTGCCTCCTTCATTTCGATTAAAAATGCAATGTCTACATTGTTGACTTTCACATTTTTACTTTTTTCGTTGTTACTTCCGATATTCAACGGTGGACTCAGAGGAATATATGTGACCTTTAATCCGGCATCCTCATAATTCTCCATTGTATATGGACGTTCTTCAACTTGAGATGGATACTTGCAGCTACCGTAATCCGAATCTTGAAATGGTCGAATACATTCCAAAAAGTGTTTGATATTCATTGCACCATGAAGTCGAGTAGACAATGCATTTGATTCCTTAGAAAGTAGAATTGATGAAATTCCAGCAATATTATCCCAATTTGCAGATGTGATGAAAAGATCAACGACGCTTGAACTTCGGATCCTAAGCTGCCACAGGAATCTGCATGCATTCTCAGGGCAGTTGAACATGTAGGTTTTCAGTGGTGTTCGAAGGATGAAGCATGCTCGGAGAAGTCCTGTTCCATTACCGAGAACTTCGATCGATACTTGACTGGGAATGTTGACAATTGAGTTGGCCGGTGGTTCGTGAGCCGCTTTTTGTTTCTTCTGCACTGCCGCCATTGATTGTCGCAGATTTGAGATGCTTGCGTTTACTTCTCGAGCTCTGAAATATTGGTAAAGTTTATTAAATAGCGTCAAAAAAATCAAAAATTCGAATTTTTTCATACAGTTTATGTATTTTTCAACTGAAATTTTGAAAAAATTGACGGAAGCATGTCAAATTTCAAGTTTTGAGGTCGAACATATATGTGAAATCTTGAAAAATGTCTCTTTAACGCATTTTGCCATTCAACAAAATTGTCGTGCCGAGACCCCGTACTGTACTTTTCAGACAAAAAATCCCAATAAAACTCACTTCAAATGTGAAGACGAATGCTTCTGAAGAATTCGGCGATTTCTGGCAATTCTCTCCTTGATACTTTCTAATAATTCTTCGTTATTATCCTTAAATAAGCAGCTGGTTGAAGAAATCAAGTGACGAGAAACTCTGAAAAGTGAGATTGTGAAAAATTGCGAAATGTGAAAGTACTAGCGGAAAAACATGCAGAAATTAAAATTGTTGTTATCCAGGTGTGGAATTTTGCAAATCTCCAACAAACTAGGTCTCGACACGACAGTTTTTGCTGCAAAACTTGAAAAAGCGTGCGCCTTTAAAGAGTACTGTAGCTTCAAAGTCTCGCCGTGGATATATCCGCGCCAGTAGGCTGTTTTTTGTGCGCTTTCGATGACGAGACTGTGGGATACATATATAATTTTTTAAACACATACAATTTCAAGAAAACGGGATGAAAAACTATGAAATATCCGCAAAAACAAAAGTTTAAAATTACAGTACTCTTTAAAGGCGCACGCCTCTTTGCAGTTTGCAAAACTTTCTCGCGTCGAGACCATATACCGTATTTTTAGCATAAAAACATTTCATGCAATTTTCCGCAAAATTTCCGATATTTTTATACACTTTATGCCAAAAAACAACATTTTCATGTTTTCAAATTTTTAAAATGCATTTCTAGCAAAAAACACCGTGAAATTCATTGTTTAAAAATCAAATATCGATATTTTCAGGCAAAATGTAGAAAAATTCCCGTTTTTTCTCAAAACCTGGAGTTTCTGTATAAAAATTTCGCGTTTTTTAAACGAGAAATCTCGAATTTCAAGGTTTTCGGGTAAAAAATAATGAAATTTCAGAATTTTTGCCTAAAATCGCAAATTTTCTCGTCTATTTCAATTGGGGGGACCACTCACAAACCCTTACAGAATCCGATTCTCTACAGTTTTCCTCGCAATCGCTCCGAGCATCAGCTTCGAGCTTTCAGCTGAAATTTATTTGAATTTCATGCACTCTATTGTGCTAAAGAGCTGGAAGTTAATGTATAATTTCAAGATTTAATTTTACTTTAAACACGATTGAATCATCATGATATTATAAACAACGTCTTCATCGGAAAAAGAAATAGGGAACAGTGAAGATTATTAAAAAGAAATTAAAGGGGAAAGAAATTCGAAAAAACAGGGGAGAGATGGAGATGCCGTGCACCCATACGGATCTGAAACTTGATTTTTGGAAGGAAAGCGCGAATCTAAATAAGATTCGTGATCGCAATGAACATCATCAACAAAACAAACAACACTAATGTAATATGTAACTAATAAAATTGGAGCTCCTAAAAAATGTAGAGGAATCGGCCGATCACCGAAGTTGGAGGGGGGAAAATTGAGATAAGAGACAAAAGCATAAAGAAAAACGGATATGAGTGAAAAAAGATTTAGGACAGATTTGGTAATCCAGTTGGAATTCCGAAGGGTCTCGTTTGGTCGAGTCCTGGTTCTGCTTGACTCTTTTGTCCCAGACTGCGTGGATCGTCGAGAGCTTCTGGCTGCAAAAATAGTGAATAAATAAATAAATAAGTTTTGAGCCAGAAAACAAAACATACCGGCGGCTGTGTTGGATCCATCATTGCTCCCATCCAGCGGGTGGTCACCAATCCGACTCCTTCGATCATAGCCAGAATTACAGAGCCAAGAATCGCACTTCCTGCCATCACCTAAACAAAAATTATTAAATTATTATTAATTCACTAAATTAAAGCTATTCTGCTACCTTTGGTCCTGAACGGATCGCCAAAAGAGCTCCAGTCAATCCTCCAGAAACAATAGAGTTGATGGGGTCTTCCTTCTTGCGGATGGCGACAAGACAACAATCGATTGTACTGAACATTCCTCCCCAAGCGGCAAACTGAACTCCTGTTAATGTGCTTCTCATTCGTACTTCTCGCATCATCCCAACCTAAATTAATCAATTAATTAAGTATTTTTGTCTTTAAAAAATTAATCACCAATTTCTTTCCTTTCGCCGCATTTTTATATCCTCCAAAAGCTTGGAAAATGGATCCTCCAACGAGACCCATCGCAAACGCCGATCCAATATCATCTCCGATACGATATGGGCTGGAAAAAATTATTTTCAGTAAAAAAACCAATTTTAGGAAATCTTACCATGGCTCTCTGGTGTACTCTTCCATTTTTGTGTGTATTTATTCCCTGAAAACAGAAATTGATTAAATTTATTGATTTTAAAGCGGTAAAAGTGCAGTTTTTTGTAAAGAATTGAGTTGAAAAATGAATCTGAAAGCTCGAGAAAAGTGCACGAGAAGTGCGCCATCACGCAAATTTCACGAGACATGCGTCAGCAAAGAATTGCTTGCGTCCTTCTTGACTTTCGTTTTTTCTATCGTTTTTATTTTTATTTATTTCTTTGAATCATTAACTTTTATCTTAAAAGTTTAAATCTTAAACATTAAAGTTAAATAAAATAAATATTTTCTTTAGTTTGTGACTAGATTTAATAAAAATTAACAAGGATAAATACTTTAAAAACAGTTTTTATTTAAGAATATAGATTATAAAAATGATAAAAATACATTGTGAATAGTTTAAGCTAGCAGAGTAGTTTGAAGTGCTCATAAATGGATAGAAGAAGTCGTGAGGTAGTCGAATATCAACGTAAGGTAAAGCTGAAAATATGTTCTTCGGAGGTGGTGTGACTTCTGTGAATGAAATTGAGATTGGCATACGAATTTCTTGGCCAGAAAGATACGGAACCTGAATAAAAAACTAATTTTGTATACATTAAATAAGAAGGTCATACATCATCTAAAAGTAGCTGTGAGTTTCCTGCAATTATAACCTCTCGATAGTTTTTTGTAGATCCTTGCTTGGAATAGTAGATTTGAAGTAACGAGGACACAGGTAAACGGCAGGATATTGTGGAAGGTGATAGCTGAAATTAAAAAAATATATAAATTAAATAGCTAATTAAATAATAAATACTTCTTCCCAAGTAACATTAACTCTCCCAACGGAAGCTGGATGTGCATCTTCTGAAGGCGATGAAACAAGTACGGATGGATAAACTTGTTCGTAGAATGCTCTCGCTTTTGCACGAGCATCTTCGCAATTTATTGTGGAAATCGTGCACACAGAAGACATCGATCGAAGGAAGAACACAGGAGATGGTGCAATAGATCCAGAATAGCAGTTGCCTAGTGTTGGAACAGCGAATGGAACGGGAATAGAACCTGAAATATTTTTGAAAATGTAGAACAAATATAAGATCTACAATTTGAAATAACCTTTAACCCTATAAGTTTGCTCCCCAGCTTTATATCCTACAACAGTCTGATTTGTCTCTATCTCACTGGCAACCACAAGCGGAATCCAATAAACTGAAAATGTCTGCTCGAACCAATTATTATCTACATTTCCAGGAAGACTATCATATTGGGCATCAATCTCAACGGAATTCGTTTTTATCCCATTCATTCGGAATATAATATTTGCAGATTTCAAAACTCCATAACACATTGAATTATTCCAAACTGGAGCTATAAATTGGGCGGTGCTGAGCCTTGGAATCGCAATCGTCTCATTTTCGGTTCGTTCTACAAAATCGCCGTTTCCAAACAGAGCCTGAGCATTGAGAAACTCATTTTCGGAACAATGAGACAAAATATCAGTGGTGGCGAGAGGCTTGCACTTTACTGTCATATTCCTTTTCGTTATCACATTTTGAGTTCCAGTACAGAAATCGGATGCTGAAATTGCAGCGGGAAATTTGAATAGGCGAACGGCTCTTGAACTTCCGAAATGTAAGAGTTCTAACTGAAAAAAAAAAGAAATCTCAATTCATTATTAACCGAAGTCTTGAGATTTATCTCGAAAACTACTGTATTTACCCGGTCTCAACACGACATAATTTTTTGATGCGAGGAGATGTGCGCCTTTAAAAGAGTACTGTAATTTCAAACTTTCATCTCTGCGAAATTTTTGATAGATTTTTCACATTTTCTCATGATTTGTAATATGTATGGGTAAATTATTAAAAATCAATGAAAATTCCGCAGAAACGAATATTTGAAATTACAGAACTCCTTTAAAGGCGCATATTTATCTTTTCGCGTTTTACAAACAAAAGCGTGTCGAGACCAGGTACAGTATTTCTGGCGCAAAATTTTCCGTCTGCGTAGATCTTTAATTGTGTTACATTTTCTTGTGAATCAGATTCATCTTGCTGCCATCTAGATTTTGAAAATTCGTTCCATTGCTCTTCGCCATTCACAATTTCCACGTCACCATATTCCAAATCATCTAAATTCAAAAAAGCTCCGTAATTTGTTCGCGTTCAGCTAAAAAAAGCCCACCATTTTGCTTGGAGACGCAGAACAAACGAGAAGTTGGAAATATCGAATCAATCCGGTGCCGAACAACTGACGGATAACAAACCTCTGGAGTATCAGCCGAACAATAAGTTAAAAGAAAAATAAATCCAAGAAGATGCATGACAAAAAGCTCGTTCCGATTTCTTGGTGCATTGGTGCCCATTTTGGTTGCTATGGTAGCGGAAGAGTGTACACCTGCTGTGATGCGACTGTGGGGAAAAGGAAAACGAATTTAGGAAAATTATTTATTTTCCAAATTGACGTATATTCTTGCTACTAAAAATGAGAATGACACAAAATTAGTGCAATATATAAAAGTAAAACAATCGAAAGTGCCTAACTATGAAAAATTGCCGTAGCTAGGCGAGAACATTTAGGGGAATATTTAGAGGGACTTGGCGGATTCAACCTCGATGTACTTGATGAGATCTGCACGCTCGTCAGCCTTCTTGAGTCCAGCGAACACCATCTTGGTTCCTGGGATGTACTTCTTTGGGTTGAGGAGGTACTCGAAGAGGGTCTCGCGGGTCCAGACGACTCCCTATAATTTTTAATTTATAATAAACGTTAAGAAATAATTTATTAGTTGTACCTTGTTCTTGTTAGCAGCGGAATAGTCGAATCCAGACACAGTTCCTGATGTACGTCCGATAACTCCGTGGAGGGTTGGTCCGGTCTTTGTGGCGGTCGAGTCAACGACGTGGCACTGCAAGCATCTCTGCTTGTACACCTTCTTTCCCTTTTCGTAATCTCCAGCTGGGATATCGGACATGTTGAACCCTTAAAATACAGAAATTAGTGAAATATATACTAAAAGAGTCTAGCAGGAAGAAACCGCCACAGCAGCACTTGGGGAACCGCCCGTGATGCAATAGCGAGAAAGAAACGGGGGTTGTGCCATCTCTCGGGCGGCGAGGAGACGCAGAGACACAGAAAGGCCATAGAACAATCGGGCGGTCGCTCTCGGGAGTCTGGGTGAAATATCATTCAGCGAGGACATACTAAAATGACGCTGTTGAACTTTTTATCTATGATCTGAAAGGTTTTGCCCTTAAAATACAAAAAATAAAGTTTCTACGAGATTTACCGCATTTCTAACGCTTACAACTTACAAAATCTACAGTTATCCAGATTTTTATCAACTTATCTCAATTATTAAGAATTAATTTACCTTATCGAAATAGTGATATTGAACTTTAAGGAATGTAGTTACAGATCTAGTAGCGTAAGAACTGAATATAGAAGAGCAGATATCTATATTGCAAAAGAACAAATTTGAAAATATTGACAAAATTTACCAGTCACACAAGTCAGCTGGGCGGTCCGATGCCTTATGGATCATTGCAATGATCATCTAATAACATCAACAAGTGCTGCGCACGAGATAAAAACAGTAAACAAATAACAAGCTGAACAAACAGGATTCAAACCACACAAATTTAAAATGAAAAATTAAGAAAAAAATTTGTTTGCAACAATTTATTGTAACAAATAACAATAATCCGCAACTTAGGCGAAGTGGGTGTTTTGGCGAGCGGTTGTGAAGACGCTGAGGTTCTTTCTCTTGGTGACGCGATGTGGGAGTGGGAATCTGATCTTGGCGTCGTGGAACATCTTGATTCCGGCACGCTTGGTGTCTTCGGCCTTGACGGTTTGGACCTTGAGGATGTGGATGCGGTCAGCTTGGGCACGATGACGAGCTCCCATGTCACGGTAGCACTGGGTGACGGCTCCGGCAACGGTGGTGTCACGGTACTCACGGTACATGTTGTGGTGTCCGGTACGGGAATCGTACTTGAGCCAGACTCCGTAGTTCTTGACGGTTCCTGGGTTCTTCTCGAACACCTGAAAATTTTATTGTAAAATGGGTTATTATTATTATTTTCCACAAACCTGCTTGATCGAAAGGATCTCTCCGTTGGCCTTCTTCACACGACGGAGCATAGAGACGAAGTACCAGAAACGAGACTTGGCGATGACGTGGTTGGTGGCGAAGATTTGCATCTTCCAGATTGGAGTCACTGGCTCCTTCTCTGTTGGGATTTTGCGTCCGACGACGACGTACTCATTAAGAGTCTCTCCAAGAGCCTTGGTTGGCATGTTTTAACCCTGAAAAACAAAAATATGATGCAAGGAATGGGGAATGAACAATCTGATATAATAGCGAAAAACAATTTTAGGATAACGTTACAATTTTCTTTTAAAATGGAAAGGTAGATGGGAATTACCGAAAAAATATGAGTGCATATTGCAATATTTAAAAACTATGAAAAAACTGTTAAATTTTTGTAAAAATCAGAAAAAGAAAAGCGGAAAAAAGCTAAAAAATAGGATCAGGAAAACCCAAAATGAATTTCAACGCACAAAAGTGTATGCGGCAGTGCTAGTTTTGTTGCGTGTTCTATTACCGTATCCTTCATACACTCGCCGTCGATTTACGGGGAGCGGTGGAGCGCACTTACTCCTTAGATTTTTAAGCAATTTTTTTGTTAAAAAGATATAGAAATGTGATTTTAAATGTTTTATTTTAACTATAAAGTTATAATATTAATTTATTTGTACATATTCAGACTTTAATGGCTCTTGCACATGTTTCACGACGGGTTATCAGCAATCAAATACGATGCTTTGCTGCAGCGAATCAAGAGACGAGTTTAGTACATGTTGAAAAGCAATTCGAAGCTATAGAACCGGAGAAAAGAGATAAAGATGCATTCATGGCAGCGATAGGTTTGGATATCTGTCTAGTTTCAACGATTAATCTATGTTTTCAGCCACGTTCAAGGAAAAACGAGGTCGAACGCATGTCGAATTTATCAACACAGCTCTAAAATATGTCAAAGAATATGGGGTTCATAAGGATATCGATACTTATAAAGGACTCCTTGAAGTTTTTCCAAAAGGAAAGATGATCCCACAAACTGTTTTCCAAAAAGTTTTCCTGCATTACCCTCAACAACAAAATTGTGCAGTGAAGGTTCTAGATGAAATGGAGTGGCATGGTAAGTACAAAGTCGTTTACTATTCATAAATTATCAAAAATAGTTGAGGTGTTCAACCGGATAAGGAGATCCATGATATCGTGGTCAACGCATTCGGAGAGTGGAATTTTGCAACGAAAAAGGTGAAGCGTATGCTCTATTGGATGCCAAAGCTGAAACATTCGAATAAATATCTGGACAGGCGCCACGTGGAAGGGAAGTCTCTATCACCCTCCGAGTTAGCCGGAATCGCGCTGAAAATGATGAGCCGAGACGCTGCGTCCTCTATTTCGCTTCTAAAACTGTCAGATTCATCAGATCCACAACAAAAATGGCTAGCCACGTCACAGAGCCCAATGCAACAGATATTAATTTCTGAATTGCGAAAAGGTGATGAAGTCTTCGTGGATGCTGCAAAAGTCTATCTACAAGACAGAGTTATTCCATTTATCACATTAACTGGAAATACGAAGCTGGAACCTTTAAACGAGTTCAAAAACGAAGATATGGACGAAGATTATACAAATTGGTACGCGGACTGGCAGAAGCAAAGAGGAGAAGCTAAAAGGTAGGTTTACAGTTCAAATTTTAGATTTGATATAAAATTTTAATTTTCAGATCGATCCACGAACAAGACCACGAAACGATTTTCGCAATGGGTGCTATGTATAAAGATGATAATGCAACAGCGATTCGATGGATTGATAATCTACAAAAAACCAACCCAAATATGGAGAACCTGAGGTTCCGAGTTCGATTGGAAGGAAACCCGATAATTTCAAGAAAATAAAATGTATTGTGTTGACTAGAATTTGAGAAACAATAAATAATTAACAGTTTGTGCCGATTCTCTTAACAGCTGACCTTGTTCTGCGTGTTTTTTTTTTGCGCTCGCTAGTCCCAAATGTTGTGATAAGACAACATTCACTTTTTTGGATTATTATGGATTATTGAGGATTGGCAGTACAGAACTAACTGCAACTCTGGGAGCGCCGAGGTCTGTCTAAAATGCCAAAATAAAAAATATATCCGGCGATAGATTTGTCTGTAATCCGAGATTCGAAATTGTTTTGTTTTGTGGTTCTATCAGAAGAACATGTTGCATGAAATTGTGATATCTTAAACTACAAGAAACAGGAAAATGTTAAACGCGGTTTTATAAAATAACAATACTGAAGCACTCATGAATAAAACCAATTTTTATCTAATTTTACGCATGAATACAGCGATTTTGTATTTTACTACGTTTTTTTTTACTACGAATTGCTATTGCATTTTTTTACTACGAATTGCTATTGCATTGAGAATATGAAAATAAGATAAAATAAATAGTGATTTATTTTGGGACGGTCTCTTTAAAGGCGCAACCGAAAAAAGTTCGCGCAGGTCTCGTCACGAATACAGTCGTTTCTTTGGATTTTATCGAATTGATTCGTTTTTTGAGTTTGGACAACTTTCTACCCTCAACATGAACGACGAGATCATCTCAAATCTTCATATGCTTTCGGCAGTGCATCGAAGTCTTCCACGTGATGCTCGTAAGGATTACTTGTCCAGAGTTCGGGGAAAAGTCGAACATCTCTACAAAGCTATTCAAGGTAACAAAAAACCAGAAATCAATTTCGAAGTTTCACTGGAAGAAGCCAAACTCGCTGATAAATATCTAAAAGATGCAAAGAAAGTTCGTATTGGAAACACGATGTCTGATCGCGATGAATATCTTGGACTGCTGGAAATTGCGTGAGTTCAAATTGTCTTTGCGTTCATTTTGAGGAAAAATCACAATTTTCACTGACAACGATGAAAGAAAATGCGTATTCATCCACGTGTCAATTGGTGGAATCGAGGAAGGATGCATCGTGATTCAGGTAATAAAACCGAGTCATAAATTTATCAAACATGATTACATTCAGCTCTTCAACGATATCGTCCCAAGAACCGCACAAAATTTCGAATCTTGGTGCACAGGAGAGAAACGGGGAAAATATGGAGAGCCGCTGCACTTAAAGGAATGTGAAATTAAGATGATTTTACCCGGTTCCGTCATCGGTTTTGGAGATTTTGAAGAAAATTGTGAATACTTCGATGATGAAAAGTCAAAAGAAAATCACTGCAAAAATGTCCTTTCCATGGTCAGTTTTTAACCCAGATGTACATCTATAGATGTTAGAAAAGTTTATCCAAATAGACGGAAACTGTTTATTTAATCGTGTTTCAATTTTCTCTCTCTTAATATAGTTTTTTTTCAGAACATTGACAAATCAGAAAACTCATCCGCTCCGTTGTTCAATATGGAACTCTCAGATGGCGTCGACCGCGCTGGAAAAGCCATCGTTTTTGGGAAAGTTGTGATGGGAAATCGTGTCATTGAGAAAGTTCTCCTTGCCGGATCCAGAGACGGAATTCCAGAACAAACTGTGAAAATCTCGGACTGCGGGGAAATGTTCCGCGGCGGCCACAGCCACTTCTAGAATAAATGTGTTTTCTTATTTAAAATATTATTCTGTTTCGAGTTTCAATGTTTTTAATTTAAATTCATTTATATTTCAATTACTTTCAACAATAAAGATTAGAGTCAAAAAATTAACAGAGAAGCTAGCAGAGTGAATGCAGGAGCCTGGAGAAGATGAGGATCGAAATTCTTGACTCAGTCCGAACACATGTGAAGAAACCAGAACAGTACAACTAAAAATCCTTACAAACAAAAACAATGTATTGTTCTGAAATCCTCATTATTCAGGAATCAGACTGAGCTCCCGTGGAGAAGCCAGTAGAAGCTGAAAATGACTGAAAAAAAGAGAAACCAATGACGGGGTATTTGAAAGACAACAATATTCAAATGAGAATTGTTGGAAAGACTGATGGTAGTAGGTGGAGATCAGTGTTCTGGAATCGGACTGAGCTCACGTGGAGAAGCCAGTATAAGTTGAAAATGGCTGAAAATGGCTTAAAAAAGAGAAACCAATGACCGGGTATTTGAAAGACAACAATATTCAAATGAGAATTGCTGGAAGGACTGTTGGGAGTAGGTGGAGATCAGTGTTCTGGAATCGGACTGAGGTCCCTTGGAGAAGCCAGCAGAAGCTGAAAATGGCTGAAAATGGCTGAAAATGGCTAAAAATGGCTGAAGATGGCTGAAAAAAAGAGAAACCAAAGATGGGGTATTTGAATGATAACAATATTCAAATGAGAATTGTTGGAAGGACTGTTGGTAGTAGGTGGAGATCAGTGTTCTGTAATCGGACTGAGGTCCCTTGGAGAAGCCAGTAGAAGCTGAAAATGGCTGAAAAAAAGAGAAACCAATGACGGGGTATTTGAAAGACAACAATATTCAAATGAGAATTGTTGGAAGGACTGTTGGTAGTAGGTGGAGATCAGTGTTCTGTAATCGGACTGAGGTCCCTTGGAGAAGCCAGTAGAAGCTGAAAATGGCTGAAAAAAAGAGAAACCAATGACGGGGTATTTGAAAGACAACAATATTCAAATGAGAATTGTTGGAAAGACTGATGGTAGTAGGTGGAGATCAGTGTTCTGGAATCGGACTGAGCTCACGTGGAGAAGCCAGTATAAGCTGAAAATGGCTGAAAATGGCTGAAAATGGCTAAAAATGGCTGAAGATGGCTGAAAAAAAGAGAAACCAAAGATGGGGTATTTGAATGATAACAATATTCAAATGAGAATTGTTGGAAGGACTGTTGAGAGTAGGTGGAGATCAGTGTTCTGGAATCGGACTGAGGTCCCATGGAGAAGCCAGTAGAAGCTGAAAATAACTGAAAATGGTTGAAAAAAGAGAAACCAATGACGGGGTACTTGAAAGACAACAATATTCAAATGAGAATTGTTGAAGGACTGCTGGGAGCAGGTGGAGATCAGTGCCAAAAAAGGAAATGGTCACAAGAAGAAATGAGGTCATAATCCAATTAATTGACAGTATTTATTGTATGTAACTCCTAAAAATCCAGGAATTCCTTCTCATAAATCTCACAATGTCTTCTATTTGTTCATAAAATTTGTTATTTTCAAAAATAAAGCTCTTATTCAGTTTCAAAAATAGAACATTTTATTATTGGCGGCAACGTTATTCGAAAATTATACAAGAGAATTAATTCAGAGGGTGCAGAAAAATAAAACAATTTGAAATGGTGGTAGATGAATCAATCAATCTCCATGCAATGCATAAATGGGATGCATCTATGGTCTCGATTATTAGAAATAAAAGTGGTTTTAAATCCAAAAAAACATTTTAAGAAATACATTTGCACGATCTGCAACAATAATAGTTGCCGTCATCCCATCATTCCTTCTCACATCATAACCACCTATGACACGATAATCACCACATCCCGATAACTTTTTCGGCAAATGAACAATAAATTCTCTATCTGCTGGGGCAACGTGATATGCTATACCTTTAAAAAGTGGTTCGAGAACATCTTCAACGTCCCACCTGAATGCATCTAAATCGAACCATGCAGATTTCAGTTTTCTGTCGGATCTGTGCATCCAGTGCTTCAGAAATATATTGACATCTTCGATTTTCAGAAAAGCGGTGAATGAACGGGCATTTGTAACAAACACATCATTAAGATCACATTTCGTTGATACTACGTTCATGTTTCGTGTTAAAATCATTTGCATTTGTTTAGATGGTTCTATTGAGAATGGGTTTCTATTTAAACAAATTGAATCAGTTTTGCCGGAAAACTGTCTCAATGCATCTTCATCTTGTGAACTATTGTTGTCCGATGTCATGGACATCATGGACAACCACCCAAACTCCATTCCTTTGAGTTCATTAGAACATTCAGGGTCAGCTGTACTAATATGTAAGCTATCAAGTTTTGTTTGATGAAATATTTCCATAAGATGATTCAAAAATTGTCTCACTCCAAAAAATGGGGTTTCCCATCTTTCCCCTCTGAAACCAACATGCACTCTTATGGGCTTCTGTACAGTATGGTGGCTGGGGGTTGAACATTCGAAAGTGTAGAATCGGAAATCTCTACAACCGGAAACGTCAATCAATATTTCATTTGAATTAATTGCGATGATAAAACGTTCGGTTTTTATACCAAGGTGTTTAGTTTGTTGCATTGCAGCTTTAGATGTGAATGATAATTCAACTCTGTAATGAATATTTCATATTGACAAGGAAATGCGATTAGTGAACCATATCCCTGGATCAAGGCTATTTGAGAACGGGATGTTTGAATTTTAATTTTACTAGTCGGAGGAAGTCGAGAGGTAGGCTCGAAAGACACCGGCTTGTTGAGTAATAAAAGTTTCAAAGTAACTATACATTTCATTAAAACTTCTCGAATCACTCAAGCAATTTTTCGAATTACGCTCTTCAGCAAACTACAGAAAAAATTTAATGATGATCTATGTACTCACAATGCTTCTATGCACATTCTGCGCAGCACGACATCAATCGATTTTTGAGGTAATTTGAGCAATGTGAAGGGAATAGGCACATAGTCATCCATGGTCACAAATAAAGAATGAGCAGATGGGAGGATTGAGTGGTAATGTTCAGTGACCTCTTATTTCTCTAACTCTCTACTTACTTGTTATTATACATCTGCTGCAGAGACAAAGATTTCCTTCGTCCGTAACCACTCCCATGTTCCCAGGACCCATTAACATATTCTAACGTCTTCTTATTCTGACAAAAAGAATCTTCTCAAACACTTCACTCTCACGGACGAACGGACAATCATCTTATGGAAATATTTCATCAAAAGAGAATTGATAAGTTATCATTTGATACTGCACAATTCGAAAGTACGATTTGTGATGAATTCGAAGGATTGGAGTTTGAGGATTTGCAGCTAGGCACAGTGTTTGGCTTTAACAGTTTGCTATATGAACATGTGTTGAAACAGTTTTCCGGTAAAACTGATTCAATTTGTACAAGCAGCAAAAACCCGTTCTCAATAGAAGCATCTAAACAAATGCAAATGGTTTTAACACGTAACATGGACATAGTTGTACTACACCAATCATTGAAATATGATCTTAATGATGTACTAAATAGTGACAAATGCTTCCGCATTCGTCGCTTATCTAAGAATCAAAGATGTCAATATATTTTTGAAACACTGGATTCACGGAGTCGACAGGAAACTGGAATCTGCGAATTTCGATTTTACTGCATTCAGGTGAGACGAAGATCTTCTCGAATCACTCTTTGAAGGTATAGAATATCTAGCAGATAGCTATCTCTAGTGCGCTTTCGATGCTGAGGAGACTGTGGATAGAGAATTTTTTGTTCTTTTGCCGTTGGGATTGACGGGATGTGACGAGTATCCTGTCAAAGGTGGTTATGATGTGAGAAGGAATGATGGGATGACGGCTATGTACTATTTATCATTGTAGATCGTGCAGATATATTAATCAAAATGTTTTTCTGGTTTTAAAATCACGTTAATTTTTAATAATCAAGACCACGCATTGGATCACTTTCTAATTTTTTCTGCACTCTCTGAATTATTTCTCTTGTATAATTTTCGAATAATGTTGCCGCCAATAATAACACGTTTTATTTTTGATAAGAACAACTTTTATGGACAAATAAAAAACATTGTGAGATTTATGAGAAGGAATTCCGGGATTTTTAGGAGTTACATACAATAAATACTGTCAATTAATTGGATTATGGCCTCATTTCTTTTTGTGGCCATTTCCCTTTTTTGGAGCAGTTGATGCAGTGAGCCCTGCAACTTCTCGGAAGGCAACCACGTATTTCTGAGCAACCGGCATTGGAGGGCAGAATCCTGATGCATAGCTGTCGTCTTCGAACGCTACTTGATATGGTTCTCGAAAATCTGCTGGCGGGGAGTGAACTATTCCTGGAAAATAATTATTTTATTTTTGAAACTTTTGTGAAAATTGGTACCTTTGTAGAAGCAAGTGGTTTGTGGATACAACGCCAACACAATCGCATTTTTCTCGAAAAGTGCATGCTTGTCTGATGCAGGATTCGCTTTCCATTTTGGGAGGGGTAACAAATGGCTTCTCGCGAAAACTGTCAACTTCTTCTTGTCATCATCAACGTCTCGACACTCATATCGCGAGTTAGAGTGACATGTGACAATATCAGCAAGAATCCAGTTTCCGTCTTTACTGAATGCCGCCACTGAATCTCCGTCGCCTAGTTTCGAGCCATCCTGTGGTGCAATAGCTCCAACATATTCTCCAGGAAATTGTGTGTCATGGCTGGTCCATAATGGAAGAAGGTCGCCGCGAACCTTGATCAGTTCCATTAAATCTCTCCGACTGATGTCTCCGGCCATTTGGGAGCGATAATCCATTTCAGCAACACGTTTTACTTCGTCCAAAAGATTTCTGTAATATTTATTTTAATTTTGAGAGATTAAAGATGAAAACGAACCTAATGAATGATTGTTGTGATTCCACAGATCGATGAGTGCTGGTGACAAAATGTGAAATTCCATCGAAAACCATGGAAACTTCTCAGTAAACCCGTTCAGAATATACCCAGATTTCAACCGAATTTGTGCACAGCATGCAGAAATCGCCGAATTTGTACAGATTGCAAATTTGAACAGATTTTCGAGGCAATTGCCCCGAAAATTTTGTTGAAACTATTCAAAACTTTACTTCAAATTTTAAAAATTTATCTAAAACTTGGTCTTCATTGATTTCTTTTGTTAAGATTTTAATTGATATTTGCAAGAAAACTTTAAAATCGTGGCGAGACCCAGCCGTACAACCACGTGCCCCTTTAAACAGACTACTGTATTTATATTGAATTTTTAATGATTGGATTTCGCAAAAATTAGTTATAAAAATTGTTTAAAAAAACCCACTTTACCCTTTCCATAGGGGTTCGGCTCATTATCTCGGAATTCTTGAAGTTTTTGCAGATTCTCGTTGATAGCGTCTTGCTTCGATTTCACTGTTGGCAGCTGGAAAATTAATTTCAAAACTAGGAATAAATAAATAAATAAAACTCACCTTTTTGATAACCTCTTCGGCGGTTTTCTTCTTCATTTCCTCGGTGATTTGCACATCGTTCTTCTTCCGAGGCATTTTGAAATTATGCTATTTTCCTGAACAAGGAAATGAAGAGGTGCAATAGAGCAGATATATATTTAAACGGGAAGAATCGAGAGAGACCTGATTACGTGATGAGACGGGGAGAGTGCAGACATTACAAGTCGTATGCTGTGAATGAGGCAATGAAAAGGCCAGGTTGTTGCGGTGGGAAAATAACGTATATGGAGTAATTTACCAGTGAAAAGCCGGGAATAGTTGAAATTCATATTCTAATCAATCAATCAGAGCAGTAATGCATTGTAAAATTATACCTCAAACAAATTCATCTTTGAAAAAAAATCAAAATAAATGCGGGCAATATACATGTCGAATATAAACAAAATAGTCGTGGGTTGTCACAATTTGGGCATTGGAGAATCTATATACATAAAACAACTAAAACAAAAAAGGAAAATAAAATAGGGGAAGTTAGTTGGAATATTCAACAGGAACCACTCGGTTATTTAAATACATATACAATAATACAGACTTATGCACATTACTACTAATTATAGGACATATATGGAGTTACTCGTCCTCTTCATCCAGTTCGAATGTTTCGAGAAACGAGATCAGGTCGTCGACTGGCGCAATTCCGTTTTCCAGCGAGATCATATCCTTTTCGACCTCGAATTCGTGGATTTCGACTGGCTCTTCGACAATCAGCACTCGCCGGTTCATGCACTTCACCGTTTGCTCCAATTCGATGTACTGAAAATGTTATAAATTGGAAATCGATAGAATTATTGCTATACAACTCACTCTATTTCTTCGGAAAGGATCCCTGGTGCTCGAGTTGTTCTTGTACACGATCCTCGTTTCCACGTGGCGCTTTCCTCGAATTGAACACGTGATTGATGCAGTCGAAGTCATCAGCCGGCCTTGTGAATCGAGTCCTGGCTCGAGATTTCCGTATTCCCGGCAGTGTGTGGTTCTCAGGAGACGAGTGATAGTCTGAAACATGAAAAGTTATTTGTGTGTAATATAAAACCGATTTACTTACTCTCTTCGTCTGTGATCGGATCAGGGTTGCAACCACAAAGCTATCTGTCATTTGGAACCTTTCGTTTTCCTTCTCTAGTTGTTCGAGCAATGCAAATAACGTTTGGAACGACATTTCATTGGTTGTCTGGATAGCAAATCGAGCCACATTTTGTCCCGTTTCCTTCGGTTCGGTCAGGAGAGAAGTCTGAAATGAGATTTATGCTTTATCAAAAATATGGCCAAGAAACTAACCAGAATCAAACTAGAGATATCCTCGACCGACAGCTTCCGGCACTGAGCGGCAAAATAATGTGGTCGTTGGTTGGGATGAAGAAACACGTGCTCGACAAGCGCTTTCTCCGATTCTCTGGTCGTGTGGAACCATCTTTGCGAGAAATAGTCGTAGCGCTTAAGACGAAGATTTTCAATCGGCACAGTCTGAATGTGCCGGAGCACTTTGACAGCTTCATCGCGGATGATTGTCTTGCTCGGTTTCTTGTCGACGAGCTTTGGAGTCTCATCGATACGATGAACGGAACAGTAGTTCTCATCTTCGACGAGCTCCACATCTTCTCCGTGCCCTTCGATAATTACATCATGATTGATGTTGGGTTGTGGTGGGAGGGAAGAGCAACCGGCTCGAGCGGTTTCCAAGCGATCTTCTTCGGCGTAGTTGGCGACGTATCTGGTCGCCGTCAAATCGCGAAGGACGGTGCGAGATGGAGCTGACATTCTGAAAAACGTTGATTTAAAATTTTATAAAAAATTTGAAGCAAAAATGAAAGAGAAAACTAAAAAAAAAGTAAATGTACTGAAGTGATTGGCAGATTAATAATAATTTATCGATAAAACCATTTTTTAAAAAACTTCATCAGTTTTTGTGAGTGTCAGCAAAGAAGAAGAAGATTCACGATCAAAAATTCGTTGAGCCTATATGAAATAGTTGCGCTGGTTTTTCGACGGGGGGATCAAATACGTCAAATAGGTCAAATAGACGAAGCATTCATAAAAAGTACAATATTCATTGAAAAATAGTTTTGGATTTGTTTTTTTGTTTTCTTCATTTTTTTGTTGAAAAAATAATGGTAATTAAAAGTTTTTAATAATTATTTAAATCAAGATTGAAATATCAGAAAACGACAAAAATTCGTTCGAGAACTTTCTCAAGACTACCGTACTCTTTAAAGACGCATGACGATTTTCACATGGGTCTCACCACGACTTGTCTGAAATTTGAATGTTCGTTCAAAAACTTTTTTTTTTGCGATTTTCAAAACCAAAGCTTAACAAACAATTTTCCTCAAGTTTTCAACGCTTTTTGCTCGTTTTTTTCGCTCAAATAAATTATTTCAGAAGGTTTTGCAATGGGGGTTATCATCCCCGCTGTACTTCTCGCTTCGGCGACGATAATCGCTTGGCTTCTCTACAAACACTTGAGAATGCGTCAAGCTTTGAAGGTTTGATTTCAAAATTCATTTGAAGATAATTTAAATAAATTTTCAGCATCTCAATCAACCACGTTCATATCCAATCGTCGGTCACGGACTGGTCACCAAGCCAGATCCAGAGGGATTCATGAACCAAGTAATTGGAATGGGATATTTATATCCAGATCCACGTATGTGTCTTTTGTGGATTGGTCCGTTCCCTTGCCTGATGCTCTACTCCGCCGATCTCGTGGAACCAATTTTCTCGTCGACGAAACATCTGAACAAAGGTTTCGCATACGTTTTGCTTGAGCCATGGCTTGGAATCAGTATTTTGACAAGCCAGAAGGAACAATGGCGTCCAAAGCGAAAACTCTTGACACCCACCTTCCATTATGATATTCTGAAGGATTTTTTGCCGATTTTCAACGAGCAATCAAAGATTTTGGTTCAGAAAATGTGTTCCCTCGGAGCAGAGTGAGAATTTCAATTTATAACGCTTTCAAATATTCATTTTCAGGGAAGAAGTTGATGTTCTCTCCGTTATAACCTTGTGCACTCTTGATATCATTTGTGAAACTTCCATGGGCAAAGCTATCGGTGCTCAACTCGCGGAGGTTCGAGAAATTCTTCAATCGCAACATTTCTAAACGTTTTTTTTTCAGAATAACGAGTATGTATGGGCGGTGCACACAATCAACAAGCTGATCTCAAAGCGAACAAATAATCCGTTAATGTGGAATTCGTTTATTTACAATTTGTACGATAGTTTTATCATTAAAAAGGTCAATTCAATTTTATTTTTCAGAACAGAAGACGGACGAACGCATGAAAAATGTCTTCGTATTCTACATGATTTCACGAAGAAAGTAATTGTCGAGAGAAAAGAAGCGCTACAGGAGAATGATTATAAGATGGAAGGTCGTCTCGCATTTTTAGATCTTCTTCTCGAAATGGTGAAAAGTGGACAAATGGACGAAACAGATGTTCAGGCAGAAGTTGACACATTCATGTTTGAAGGCCACGATACAACATCTACAGGACTAATGTGGGCAATACATCTTCTGGGAAATCATCCTGAAGTTCAGAGAAAAGTTCAAGCGGAATTGGATGAAGTGATGGGCGATGATGAGGACGTGACTATTGAACATCTCTCCAGAATGAAATATCTCGAATGTGCACTAAAAGAAGCTCTCCGATTGTTCCCATCTGTTCCAATTATTACAAGAGAATTGAGTGATGATCAAGTGATTGGAGGTGTTAATATTCCAAAAGGAGTCACTTTTCTGCTCAACCTGTACCTTGTTCATCGTGATCCTTCGCAATGGAAGGATCCTGATGTATTCGATCCGGATCGTTTCCTTCCTGAAAATTCAATTGCTCGCAAGTCTTTCGCCTTCATTCCATTCTCAGCTGGAAGTCGTAACTGCATTGGCCAACGTTTTGCACTCATGGAGGAGAAGGTCATCATGGCTCATTTGTTGAGAAATTTCAATGTAAAAGCTGTCGAGTTGATGCATGAGGTGAAACATTGAAAATTAAAATTGATAAATTAAATTCTAACTGAAAATTGTTCAGGTTCGTCCGAAAATGGAGATTATCGTTCGCCCAGTCACTCCAATTCACATGAAGCTTACCAGACGCCGTCCAATCGTCTCTCCATAATTTCAAAATAGCCAATTTTATTCTTGATGATTATATATTTTTAATGCATGATAAATTTTAATTTTCATACTTTACCTTGCAAATGTGATGAACAAATTCTTATTTCGGGGAGTGAACTATTCCTGGAACAAAAACGATTTGATTTTTTAAGCTCTATAGGCTCTACACTAAATTCTGTGAATACGTACTGCAAATATATCAAAACTAAATTTTTCTCATTGCAAAAAGTCTGAATTTATTGATTTTTGAATGAAGTTATAGCTAGTAATATTGATTCTCATGGAACAGCTCATATTGACAAATGTGACAAATTTTGATACGGTATTTTTAAAGGCGCAGCAAAAAATTTTCTCTATGGTCCCGCAACGTACACAGTTTCACTAGATTTTGACATGCCGCTTTAAAGGCACGTGGATTTATTTAAATGGGTAACACGGCCCGGCAAGTGGTACATCCATGCAAATGCGCTCTACTGATAATTTGAGTGTAGACCAGGTTTGGGCGCGTGATAACGAAAAAAGCTTTGGTCCAAAAAATTTAGAATTTAGTTTCGGACATTTTTTATATGCATCACAAAAAAACTGGACCAACCGTTTTTGAGATACACGCGCCCAAACGTCCAGGTATACGGTAGACAAATTGCGTACAGGTACCACTTCTCGGGCCGTGGGTAATATGGGAACAAACAATTCTAAGAATGCGTACTGGGCGACATATTTGGCGCGCAAAATATCTTGTAGCGAAAACTACAGTAATTCTTTTAATGACCACTGTAGCTCTTGTGTCGATTTACGGGCCCACTTTCGAAATGAGTTTCTTTTTGAATAGTGATAACAAATTTCTCATTTTCCTTCGTTATTTTGTATTATTTTCTCACGTTTTGCTTAATTTTAATATTCCATAAATGGTTTTAATTCATTCAGAAATTCAGGCCCGTAAATCGACAAAAGAGCTACAGTAGTCATCTATAGAATTACTGTATTTTTCGCTCCGAGATATTTTGCGCGTCAAATATATTGCGTAGTACGCATTCTCAGAAATTAATGTTCCCGTAATACCAAAGTCATACAGGAAAAGTGAATTTTTCGAAATTCAAAATTTGAACCGTTGATATTTTCTTGTTGATGTTTTGCAAACAACACTCCAGCGCTTGAGCATATTGCCATCAAACACCAATGAGAACGAAAAAGGTTGAATCGAACAATTCGAAGAATTTTCTATTTTAAGAGAAAAGATCTCTAACCAGTGCCTTCTCGCTCCATTATCCTTTGGAACATGTGCGTGTCTCTGCACGCTTTAGACAAAGAAAAATATGTATAATATCTCTAAGATGAGAATTAGAGAATTGGGGAAGGGGGGTCAATTGGATCGGACCACCCAATCTTCCCATCTGCTCATTCTCCATTTGTGACCATGGACAACGGTGTGTCTATTCCATTCCAACTGCTCAAATCACCTCAAAAATCGATTAGTTATGTTCTTCAAAGAATGACTATCGGAGATCTGTAAGTAAAATGTGACCAAATATAATTATTTACAGACCTGCAAGTGGAACTATTCGCTAGACATTCACTAGATGACTCATTTGTTGAGAAATTTCAGTGTAAAAGATGTTGAGTTGGTGCATGAAATGATATTTGAAAGTTTATAAATTAAATTCTTAATAAAACTTGTTCAGGTTCGTCCAAAAATGGAAATAATCGTTTGCCCGGTCTCTCCAATCCACATGAAGCTCACCAGACGCCGTCCAATCATATCTCCATGATTTGAAATTAATTTGAAATTTCGAACGATTTTATATTTTTATTGCTTGATAAATTTGAGTTTTCTGTAAAAAGTTTGAAACTTCAACCTTGAAATTCCCGTTACTGGTCGAGTCCAAATCTACTTTCCTAGAATCCACGTTTTAATTTTGAAATTGGCATAATAATTACAGATGAAATATAGTACCCAAAAGGATATGGATCTAGTGAAAGTTGACGATGATGTCGTTCGAGAAATGGAAATTCGGAGGCAACAGCACAGTAAAAAATACGATCGGAAGTTTGAGGAATTGGTGAAATCGATGAGTGAAGCTCATGTGGAACCAGAGAAAATGAAAATTCCATTTTCGAGAAAACCGACTGAGCAGGAGACCAATAATTTGCGAGAAGAATGGGAAAAAGAGTACGCTGCTCTTTGTACATCTGGAAGGTGAATTTTATTATGAAAACGCATAAAAGTGCAATTTTTGAAATCAAGGTGTTCGGTGGCTTTAGTCAAAAAAAATCCATTTTTTCCGGTTTCATTTCTGGTTTTGCAGCCAATACCTAACGAGACCCAACTTTTGGCATTGGAGCGCGCTTTCACCTCGATTTCAAAAATACGTGTAAAATGAATTTTGAACTATAAATTTCAGAACTCTCGCGCGCCCGAATCCGAATTCCTCAATATTCTCGAAAATCCTTGCTCAAGGATCTCCATCATCTGCAAAAGCTGGCACGACTCGATCAACGCCTCGTACTTCTAAACCTCCTTCCGCTGATGAAAATATAATTTTTGGCCAAAAATTACCTGAAACGCCTGCACCAAAGCTGTTGTGTCCTCCGCGTGCATCTCCTGGAAGTTCACGAAGATTATCGATTTTCGTGGAAAATTTGCCTGAAAATCATGCTGAAATTGTGCGAGGAACTATTTTTGCTGGAAGAGAAGCCAAAATTATGCAAAACGATCCGGAAAATGTACCGAGTACTTCAACCTACGGAGAACCAATTCGCCCATATCTTCTCTTTGCACGATATATTAGTCTTGAGAAAGGGCTTTTGGACGATAAAAATCGCTATAAATCTGCGACAGATCCACGGTTTCGAGAATTTTTGAAGGAAAATATAAAATACAAGGTTATTAAACTAGTTTTCACATTTTTTCTGCGATTCCCCAGCAATTGAGTTGCTGTAACCAAATTTGACAATAGTTGGCGGATGGGTCTCGTCGCGAAAAATTTTGATTTTACAAAACTACCAATTTTTGTGATTTTTTGACTTTTAAAATACTGTATCTGGTCTTGAAACGACAAAAAATGTTTCAGCTACCGTACCGACAAATTATTTTGGAATTTTCGCTCAACTTTTCAATATGTTAAGAAAAAACCATGATTTTGTTGGAAAACCATCAGAAAATACAATTTAAAACAAAAACTATATTTCAAAATTTTGCAACTGTGTAATAACAATATCTAGTTTTTGCTCCAAAAATTATTTCGAGCCAAAAAACGAAAATTTGAAATTTGCAAACAACCAAAAAAAAGTGATGCTTGAATTTATTTTTTAAAGTTTTTTTCTTAAAAAAAAAACAAAAAAAACCAAATTTTTCGTTAAAAAATATCTAAATAATAACAAAGAAGCCCCCAGGTCGTTACCATTAACTCGCGGTGAGACCCAAAATAAAAACTTTATTTTATTCATGCTTTTTCAAAACCATTTTTAGAAAATAACGAAAATAAAGTATGCACTCTTTTCAGGTAAAACAATCCATTAAACATCGAACATCATCGGAAGCTTGTGCTCAAATACTCAACTACTTCAAAACTTTATTACAAAAGCAAGAAGTTCAAGTACTCGGAGGATATGCCCCTGTACTTCAACTGAAAACTAATAAAGATATTGAATATGCCAGTTTATGCATTGTGCATAACTATGTCGTGAGTTTGACCGAAAATTCCTTGCAGATGTTGCCCAAATGTTGCGATGTTTGGGCCAAAATGCGGCAGCAGTTTTTTTCTAAGGAATTCAAAAAATTTTTACAGATACTGGCCGAACGCGACGAAAGCCTAATACCATTGATATCAAGTCATATTACACGATTATCAGTATTTTATGGATATATTGAACAAGTTTTCTGTATTATATTACTGAGCAGATCAGCCCTTTTACGGCAACATCCGGAGGAATGTATGGTCAAATTTCTGGCGACATCGATGAATCCGAGCTCTCCGGATGCTATTAAGAAGTGGAGTCGACAGAAAGCGCATATTATCTTGTTCTGCTCGGTTTTCACTAAAAGTATCGTAATTCTTCTATTATGTGATCGCAGAAAAATGCGTCACTTGAAATGGAGGACGTAAATGCGCTCCACGGAGAAATTAAAGCACTCCGCCTCTAAACGATGGGTCTCGTTAGGTATTTGACTGTATCATCGTAAATTTGAACGTTTCAAAGATTTTTTTCCTAAAAAACATTTTGCCGTTGTTTAGGTTGAAATCAAGGGTGTTCTTAATTTTTTTTTGATTATTTGGAAAGTCGGAAAATCGAAAACAAAAATTTCCAGAACTTTCGATTTTTTTGAGTTTCAAAAAAAAAATTGAAAATCAAAAAACTGTAAGGAAAAAGCTAAGGAAGTTTTATCAGAAATATGGTAAAAATATGTACCTTTTTTTAAAATTTTGGTCGTTTAATTAGATTATGAATTTTCCTCCATATCACTTTTGAATGATAAAAAATAATAATAAAAAATGAAATAAGCCTGAAAACGGTTGAATATACCATCTTGCCGCTAAATACCTAACGAGACCCAACGTTTAAGGGCGGAGCGGTTCACCGTGGAGCGCGTTTGCACCTGGATTTCAAAATACGCATTTTCTGCGTCCTATTAGTATCCAAGTTATTATGGTTTTGAAACAATGAAAGCACATTTCAGACGCCTACTGCTTCTCGAAAGGATTCAAATTGAAGCTAACCGACGAAATTCTATGGAAATACGTGGATGCTTCGACGGCTCATATTCTAGAAATTCCAAGGGGATCGTTCATTCTTTGGCAACTGATAACGGTATTAACTAAACATTAAAATATAAAAAATGTCTTAAAATTTAATTTCCAGACCTGCAAACCTCGTCTCCAAGTCGACAAGGAACGATGGATACAGCTGCTTTTGAATATTAAATTCAAAATAATCCCAGAACTGGATTTAGATTCATTTGATGGTGATGAAGCGATGCTGATGCAGTTAAAACAAACAATTGATGAGCTTCTCCATCCATAATGAGAAAATGTTAATATTTATCTAATTCCAATATTTTTCCTGTACATTTTGAGACTTTTTTCCAATTGTGGAATACGCGTGTACTATGATTTTCCATTCACTGATTTTTCATCCTTCTGCCATCAACATCGAAATATAGTACCCAAAAGGATATGGATGATTTTTCATCCTTCTGCCATCAACATCGACAGAAGACCAACTACCTCCAAACACAACCAACGACAATGGCCTCCAAGGCCCACTTTGTCAAGCAAAGCAGTTTTTTCTGCTAGGATAGAGTCAAGAGGGAATGCTCTATCCAAACCTAACTCCCTCAAACTTCAAACTTTTCTAACGACAATCAGGATTCTCACCTTCGGAGACGTCGAGACGAACCCTGGTCCGCCCAAAACGAGATGGCCCTGCCCAATATGCAAGAAAAGTGATCAATACAATAGTCTAAAATGCTCAAATTGCAAAAACTGGTCTCACAAGTCATGCCTCAAAATGACAGTAGCCCAATATCAACAGAGAGGTTACTCTTGTCTGGAATGTCAATCCAAAGTGGCATCAAACCCACCGTCAAAAAGACCATTTCAACAACAAGGCTTCACGATGATCTGCTGGAATGTGAATGGCTGGCAGGCGAGAACTGATGATATCAATCATATCATCAGAACTGAATCACCTGACGTCCTCCTTCTCCAAGAAACAAAGATCGCGAAAGAGTCACCAGGTTATACCCCTTTCGGGTACAAAGCGGCGCTGAATTCGAGAAACAAATCTGGCGGAGGACTAGCGACATTGGTGAAAGATGGCTTAGACTTCACAGTACTGGACACTTCCTCTACAGCTGGCTCCATGGAACACCTTCGGATAAAGCTAACGAACAAAATGGAGATCTCCAACGTGTACGTGCCTCCAAGATCCTCCTCCTCAAACCACGCCCGACTGATGACAGATTTCTCCAACATCTTCCAAACGAAATCCAAATCTATCATATCCGGGGACGTAAACGCCCACCACTCTGCCTGGCACAGTGAAGGGTCGGAAGACACCAGAGGTAGAGAACTGGCGGAGCTCATTGACCTTCACCCAGACCTGATCATCCAGAACGAACAAGTTCACACTCGCGCCGACACCTACTCCATCTCTTCTCCGGATATCACCATCTGCACCGCAGACCTCGCCACAAAATGCCATTGGTCCACTCTCTACAAGCTAGGCTCCGACCACATCCCAATGAAATTGAAGATCAACCAAGCAGCGACCCCCAAAAGACCGAAGCGACTGGTGGCCAATTTCAAGAAAGCCAACTGGCAACTTTTCCGGGATCATATTGAATCCAGAATCAATGGCTACTCTGGCCCAATGGATGCCATTCCAATGGAAAAGTTTTTCAACAAAGTCATCCTCGAAGCCGACAAGAAAGCAGTCCCAAAGGGTTCAATTGATCCAAAACTGAAAGTTGACCCGAAACCACTCAGGCTCTTGGCGAAAGAGATCGCAGACCGCGAAACAAGGAACCCATTGGACCCGGAAATTCCCATTCTTACCAGGGAACTGGCGACAAAGAGAGCAGAAAGGAAAAATTCAGAATGGAGAAAGAAGGCTCACGACCAAAACGCCAAACGGAAAAGCGACGTCAGCTCCTTCTGGAAGCTGATAAAAGGTGTTACGAAAGGGAGACAGTACAAAGGCCCGGTAGCTTTCGGAGACGGTCTCCCCAAGACAGGAGCAACAATTGCGAACAAAATGGCGAAAAGCCTAGTCGAAGCCGGTAGAACCAAAATATCGCATGATGAGGAACTGAAATGGAGAAAAAACGTACGACGAAACAAAAGAATCTCCAAAATAGCCCCTCTCCAAGATCGGATCACAAGCATTGAACTCCACAACATGGCCATTAAGATGAGCCCATCGGCAGCAATCGGACCAGACGGGATTGCACAGATCCACATCAGGAAGCTCCCGATGTGTGGCTACTCGTTCCTCGCATACCTGTACAATGTCTCGCTATCCACAAACATCATCCCAGACAAATGGAAGAAGGCAAACGTGATCATGATACCGAAACCTAAAAAGGACCCTGCAATTGCCAGCTCATACAGACCGATCTCCTTGCTCTCTCCGATTGCAAAGCTCCTCGAAAAAGCCATCCTGAAGCGGATCAAGAACAGCATTGAATCGCCTGCTCATCAACATGGATTCAAACCTGAGCACTCGACAACCACAGCGGTGATCCAAGTAACAAACGACATAATCGGAGGCCTAAACATGAAGAATCCACCGGAACGTGCGATAATGGCCTGTCTCGATCTGCGTGCCGCATTTGACAAAGTCCCGACGAAGAAACTGTGCAATGACCTGATGGAAGCCCAAGGCATCGAACCGAAGATCAAACTCTGGCTCGGAAATTACCTTCACAAGAGACTGATCAGAACAAGTCACGACAACCATTGGTCAAAATGGCATACACTCTTGGGAGGAGTCCCGCAAGGTTCAGTCATCAGCCCAAACTTGTTCACCTTTTATTTGAAAGACATGCCGACTCAACAAGACACAATGCTGATCTCATACGCGGACGATATGTCAATCATTGCCAGAGACAAGAAGATTGAAAAAGCAGCCGAAAAGGTTCAGCTACACATTGACGAAATTGCCAAATATCTCAAAGAACGTGGAATGTCCATCTCCGCCGAAAAATCTACAGTCACAGTTTTCTCATGTGATCCAAAGGAGCACAAAACCAAGCCAGACATCTACTGGATGGACGATCCAATCCCAGTGATTAACGCCCCAAAACTCCTGGGTATCACACTGAACACTATGACCGGAACAAAAGATCACGTTGGAAATGCCATCAAAAGCATGCAGAACAAAACAAGAGTGATAAAATCGATGGCCGGAACGAGCTGGGGAAACGATCGCGAAACGATGCTATACACGACGCAAGCCCTAATCAAACCAACAGCTTTGTACGGAGCACCAGCTTGGACTTCACTGCTCTCAGATACGAATCTCGAAAAACTCGAAATCGCGTACAGGAGTGCACTCAGAGCCTGTGTTGGACTAACGAAGGACACGCCAACGGACCACATCTACCAAGAGTGCAGAGTTCTCCCTTTGAAAGAAGAATATAAGCTGGCGACGCAACAGATGTACTTGGCAGCGATCAAGTCGAACACGCACCCGTGCAGAGACCTGAAAGCAAAGGGCCAACTGGAACGAACCTCAAAACCGCCAAGGATCCCGCCGCTGAAGCTATCGGACTCTGAAAAGCTCAGACTCGACAACATCCCAGGCGACAAGACGGAGACCCAAAAGAAGAATCACACGAAGCTGGTAGCGGACTTCATCAGGAATGCGCCAAACAACAGAATCCTCAACAAACCTCCACCAAGAGTGAATTACAGGGACGAAAGGACGCTGCCAAAGGAGACTCGATGTGAACTGGCACGGCTAAGATGCGGTCACTCACTCCTCGTCGAGAAGTACAAAGCCCGGCTGGAAGAAAGGCAAATAAAGAAATGTTTGAATTGTGGAGATGAAGAAGGAGATGTGCAACACCTACTAAGTTGCCTCCAAACTCCAGTCCCCCTAGAGGAACTCTGGACTTCTCCACTCACGGTGGCGGCAGCCTTAGGGCTCCCCACAAAAACTCCATTCGACCCTGGAGGAGGTCATTAGCTATGCGAGACATAGCTGGCTGCTGCGCAGCCATTGTTGTTGCACAACAACAACAACAACAACAGCTAAAACATTTGAAACACTTCAAGGGAGGCTCAATTATCGAAAATGGTCTCGCCGCGCGCCCTTCGAGATTACTGTAGAAAATTCAATTATACTCGGTTTTCGAAGATTTCTTTCTAGTTTTTCTCACAGATTTTCCAACAGAAGCCCAACTTTTTCGGGAATTTGAAAAAAATAAAAATCAATTTTTTAAAATAAAAAACAAAAATAAGCCGTTTTTTCCTGGCATTTCAAAAATAAAAAAATAGACAAAAAAATCTATTTCTTTAAAAAAAATTTGTAGAAAAAAAGGAAAAAATTATGTTTTTAACACTAGAAAAAAAATTTTGAAAACAAAATTTACTTACAGTAATCTTAAAGGCTGCTCGTGGTGAGACCATTGTCTGTAGCCTTATAGGCACATGCTTAACTTATAAAATGTTTTTTTCCAAATTTGTCTGAAGGAAACCAGAAAACGTACAGCATGAATGTTGAAATAATGAACCCGACTTCCGTCATGCATACCGAAAATTATTTTTATGAGTTTTCCTCTCTTTAAAATTGAAAAATTGATAAGAAAAGCAATACATTTCGGAAACGAAATGCGGGAGGAAAAAGAGGACGAACTTGTGCACCATGTGAACGATATTCCAAGTATTCCAACTATTCTACTTATTGGGTTTCAAGTACGTTACGGAATTTTTGTATGAAAAAATTTACTGCTGGAAGCTGTACTGGAAGTGGAAGTTTTTCAGCAGCGATTTTAAAGTTTTATTCAAAAAGAAGCTTCTATAAAATAATTTGTAAATTTTGTGCATTTTTTTACATTATGGGAACGCAGAAAATTCACTTTTTAAAATCGAGGCGCAAGCGTGCTCCATGGACAATGTAAGCGCTCCGCCCCCAAACGTTGGGTCTCGTTAGGTATTAACACCAAAACCGTAAATTTGACGGGTTTCAAGTAATTTTCGTCTTTCTTGGTACTGCTTCCGTTGTTTTAATAATTTGTTATCCCGGGATTGTTGATCCCTGAACAAATATTCAAAAACATAAAAAACATTTTTTCGTCAAAAAATTAAAACAACGGAAAACTATAACAAAAAAAACAAAAAAAACTTTGCTGAAAAACGTTTGAATTTTCGGTTTTGCCGCCAATACCTAATGAGACCCAATGTTTAGAGGCGGGACATTTTTATTTGGCGTTGGGGCGCGCGTGCAAAAGACGCAATCTTTCTGCGCCTACATAATATTATCACTTTTCTTCCAGAACTACACAATCTGCGTAAATCCACACTGTGTTAAAGGATTTACGCTCAAGTAAAAAATGCGCGTAAAATCTGGTGCCTACGCACAAATTTCCATTTTCAGCAAATGATGATTTGTATTTCAATGCTTCTTGTTATTCCGTACATGATGTCAGATATGGTTTGCCCTGGGGACAAGGAAACAGAAATTCGGTTTGATTATTTTTCTTCCCATTGATTAAAAAATCGAAAATAAAAAGGGTTCAACTGATCTCCGCGTCGTTCGTCACGGCTGGAATCGCCACGATTCTACAAACTACTTTTGGAATGAGGTGTCACATTTGAGAAAAGAGACCTAAAAACAACAAAAAATTCAGACTAGCCATCCTACACGGCCCTTCGTTTGCGTACCTTCCAGTTTTGAACACTTTTCAATCAACCTACCCGTGCAATGAGCACACTGATACAAGTCTCTGGCAACATAAAATGCAAATGGTTTGATTTATGAGGTCATACCCGTAGAACCGTGCGGCTTTTGCAAAAAATTGCACGTTGTGCACGGTTTTATGGGCGTGGCAAAATGTTTCCCATATAAAAGATTGATAAAAGCTCCGTGGTCAAATTTCAAAAAACTGCTCTCAGATCTCTGGAAGTTGCCTGGTCGCAGTTCTCGTGATGCCTCTTTTCGGCTTTACCGGCCTAATTGGCTTCCTATCTCAATTCATTGGGCCAATCACTATCGTACCAATTATGACTCTTCTCACAATTAGTGCAGTTTCAGATGTTGAACAAAAAATGGCATTACACTGGATGTCGAGTGTGTGCGTCGATGCACCATAGCGCTAATTATATAATTTTTTTAATTCAGGGAATTTCTAATGCTGGTAGTATTTATAGTTCTTTTGGAGCACTGGGAAATGCCTCTCCCCGCTTATTCACTCAAAAGGAGACATTTTTACATTGCAAGGAGAAAAATTTTGAGCCAATTTCCGGTTAGAAAAACCCAATTTTTATACCTCAAACTACATTTTTCAGTATATAATAGGAATTGCAATCGGCTGGTTAATATGCTACATTCTCACGGTAACCAACGCAATACCAGCCAATAGTCCCGCCCGGACAGATCAAAACTCTACCATGGAAATTCTGAAGAGTACCCCATGGGTGCATGTACCTATACCTGGACAATATGGAACACCAATTATTGATATCTCATTGTTATGTGGATTCATTGCGTCTAGCTTCGTTGCAATGATTGAAAGTATCGGAGATTATAGTAAGTATCTGTAATCTGTTATGCTTAGGCTTAGGCGTTGGCTTTGGTTTAGGCTTAGGCGTTGCATCAAACTTGAAACGCAAATTTAGATAGTAATCTATAACTTTTGCAGATTACCTTTCATAATTTTCAGACCTTTGCGCGAAACTCTCAAAGCAGGGCCGAATCCCTACATCGAATCTGAATCGAGGGTTTATAGTCGAAGGAATCGGTTGCATGCTGTCCTCCTCATTCGGAATCGGTACCGGAATTACCACCTACGCGGAGAATATTGCAATCATGTCGGTGACGAAAGTGGCTAGTCGGATTACTATGCAGACCGCCGGGATCTTTCTGCTGATCGCTGGAATTTTCTCGAAGTTTGCAGCAGTGCTGGCAATGATTCCCGAACCAGTTGTTGGAGGGGTTCTTGCCATTGGGATTTGTATGGTGAATGGAGTTGTGCTCAGAAATTTGATGGTAATTTAATTTTGCAAGCTTCTGAAACATGTTTTCATAATCTCAGACAGTGGATCTCCGTCTGTCTCGTAATCTAACAATCATGGGAATTGCTGTTATAATGGGTCTTACTGTAGCCCTACACTTTGAGAATAATCCCCTAAAAACTGGGAATCAAACTGTGGATAATGTATTTGGAACTTTATTGACTATTCGGATGTTGATTGGAGGAATTATTGCATTTACTTTAGACAATATTGCACCAGGTTTGTCGAGTGCACCAATTCCTACGCGCAAATTTTTTAGGTGCAACAAGAGAGCAGCGAGGGTTTAGGAAGGCTGACGACGACGGAGAAGATGATATTCCAGTGGAGAATAATGGTTTTGCGTTGCCATCTTTCATGAATAGGTATTATTATTATTATTATTGAGTTGCGCTTATATTGAAATAGCTGAAAAATTGCTCGTAAATAACGGTACAATATGGTTGTGGAAAAACGGTTTCAGATACAAAATTTGAGCTTTTGATTTGACGCCACGTTTCATTTTTCAGATTCTTCTTGAAATATCGATGGCTGACATACATTCCTCTAATTCCTTCCCGAGAGGAAATTTTGGATATTGAAGAAAAAAGAACGGAAGTTAAATACAAACTTTAGGTTTTTTGTGGTTTTTCTCCCGACCTTGTTTGAGTTGTTCATGAAGTTTTACACACAACAAACTATTATACAAAGATATAACAGTTTTGATGATTTCATTAAACTAAATCAGAAATATCGTTCCAAATTAATGTCCTCGGTGTGATAAAGGTTTCTGAAATATCATTTGTTATTATTATTATTTGATCCAAATTCATTAGCTCACCCATCAATAACCGGGAATGCTTCTGGTTTAAGAATCAACCCGCTTTGCTTAAATTTCATTCCACGTGAAATATCAATTGGGCTGAAGCATGTGTGGCGCATAGAAAACGAGATTTCGTAAAAGTTCTGGAATAATGATCTGAACAAGTGCCTGGTTGATGTTTCAAACTCCTAAAGTACCCTTTCAGTAACCAACACAAAAGTACGGAACGAGGACAGCTATGTTAATATTAAGTTTTTGCATTTTGGCTTAAAAACTAGCGTACGGATTGGATTTTGCACCACATAGTGCGTTAGGTATATCTTTTGGGGCATCCGACAATTCTGAGGTTCATCGCACTCTACAGAGAGAACGGGTGGTGACATGATGCCAGAAAACTTACAGAGCTGCGAGATATTCGTGAGTGATCTATCGCAGTCCTAGATCGGCTGCACGTGATCCTTAAAAACTCACATTCCAAAGACCATCACCATGCGCCTCGGCGTGCATTTCATATGTCATCGCTGTCGAATTGACGATCTCAAACTTGTGCCACGTGTCAATATGGTCGTTGGGTTTGCTGAAAAAACCTTTATGAAAAGGTATACAGTCCACTCAACTTACAATGTATCTTCCTCCCATGCTTGAATATCTTGAATGAATGGAGCCCGGTGACTTTGACACGTGAACGTTCCTTTGAAAAAGAATCTAGTTGTCAGCTCTGGTTCAGCTGAAAGTGATGAGAAGAGAAGAACACAAAGTAGGGATGCTCTGAACATTTCAAACAGAATGATGGAAAAATGAGAAATTTCCAGACATTTATTCAGGCAACCATCCCATGAACAAATTAAATTAGGGGGTCCCGTGAGGAGGTGTGGTCTTGAAATTGTGACTGATCATTCACATTTTGATCGATGAACTATATTATATTTTCAGATTTTTTATATGGAAGCATCTGTACGATTTTATCCAAGCAAGTTTTCGAAACTACGCGCTAACCGCCCTCTAAGCACCCAAAATTGTTGAACATTTCAACATTATCAACCTTTAAAAATGTTCAAAATTTTATTATCGGGCAAAAAACGTATAAATTAAATATTCAGACACATTCAAAAGGAAAACACATGACAAAAACAACAAAAAACGGGGACTTATGTATACATACAAGTAGTTTTAAACAAGTAAAAAAACAGATGAAAATTATTAAAGCGAAAAAGAAACCAAAGATATACAGATGAGATTCAAGAAAAGGGAGAAATGTTGAAGCTGTACATTAATATTACTAGGTGAACACTAAAAAGGAGAATTTCATGCTTATTAGCTCCTAGAATTTGGTTTGAAAATGTAGTAAGCCGACCAATCAGTAAAGCGCAATGGGCGTGACCTCCATCGCTGATTGGTTGGCATGGCGAAATTGAATTTGAATATGGGGGAGGTTTCCAATTGAAGTTTTTGAGATTTTTTGTGGATGTTTGAAAGGCTTGGGAGTTTCCTAAATATTTTCATTAACATGAGCTACTCGTCGGAAGCAGGAGCCGTTGAATTTATAATCCTTTTATACCTCTTGTACTCAAAATGATGTCGTAAGGCATAGTATTGTTTGAGCTGAAAATTTTAGATTTTAGCCAATTTGGAAAATTTAAAAAAAAAGAAGAAGGAAAATCAATCTTCGATACCTCCTTCTTCGTAGCTCTTGACAGAATCCCAAAACTCTCGGTATTCGGGCACCCAATTCTCTCACACAGACAACCTCCTTTAAGCTCATTCAGGTATCCGGGACCATAATCAAATGTTAGTTCAACTCCCGGGAAAATGTCCTCAAGAGTGACTAGAAGAAGCTTGCAGTGAGCCGGTGAGAATCCTTTTTGGAATACTCGAACCATTGCCATATTGGGTTGACAACTGTGACAGCAGATGCGAGCAACGTTTCCGATTCGCTTGGGATTGACGAACCAAGGTCTTGCCAATTGTTTTTTCAGTGAGCTTTTGAAATTTTCACTCCATCTTTTGTTGAAATTGGGAAGGGTCTCATGAAGGTTGTGAGCTTCGTTTACTATTTCGAAAGCATAGTCCTGATCTATATTGTCCAAGATATCAAAATCCATGAGTTCTCCAGTAAACTCCATGACTGGGGTGCCTGTAAAGAAATATAGCGTTTTGATCATCGGTAAGGTAAGATTTACCTGCTGGAATGGAATTCAACGTCCGGATCGCAAATCCCATGATTTCATTTTTCCGGTAAATTTCGAATTTATTAATGTTCTTCTCCGGCAACAGTGTAATATTGTTTGTGCATTTCCCACCGCATGCACAATTTTCGGAGCACGCAAATCCAATTGTGTCAAAGAAATGATTTCGTTCCCGGATGAAAACAGGGTCAAAGGTTGACTGAAAAAAGTTGCACATTTTTGAGCAGCGCTTGATAACTTACAAAATCCGTGAGCAATTTATTATTCTTCGGATCTTGCTCTTTTCTTAGTTTCAGATTCATCTGAAAGCAGAAACAGTCGGGATTGTTCCAGCACTTTTTGATCGATCCAGAACTACAGCACTCACATCTGATCTGAAAATAAAAGGCTTTGTTTCTAGTGAGAAATTCCAAGTCTACGTTGTCGCGTAGACGATTACAGCTCGTTCTGAGTTACAACTTTCTTTAAAGAAGGTGTAGGCACAAGGAAAGCTACACAGACCTTGTAGGCATTTAGAAAGGCCTCAATGTGTCTCAATAAAAACTCACAACATTATTTGGTCTCTCAGCTTCCTCTGTCAGCGCATGCAACTCTGGATATTTTTCCACGTCGACAACATTTCTTTCTGTGTACTTGTAGACAAAAGTGTTGCCCAAAGAAATTGTCCTGTGAGTTTCACCGGGAATATCCGTGAAAGTGGAAATACTTTTCTCGAAAAGCTTCTTTTCGACAAAGATTCGTTTTTTTGGAGGAGTGTAAGATACGTTTAGAGCAAAGTCCACAAATTTTCTGAACATTTTAAAATTGTATTACTTCAGGATCAACTTAGGGACCTATCAGAAATTGTTAACTGACGAGATATGTGCAAAATGTTTATCTACATTTTGTCAAAAGATAGAAAAGATAAAAGTAGACGGTAATTCAATTATTGATGTCAAAACTTACTCATGAAAATCAACGGGAAACTCGTGCCGAGGCATATTCCATAAAAGTCTCGTAGTAGCCATATGGTTGTCCATCATATCAGCCATGGTGTTGAGCACTGTCTTATTAATCAACTTTCCGCAAGTTCTCACATAGAAACCGTCAAGCTCTGGATCAGATTTAATAGCGTTTCGAACTGAACACTCCGCTTTCAAGAACAATTTCAAATCTTTTTCGGTTGCTTTTGAAGTTTTCGTTAGAATTTTCTTGATTTCAAGATTGGCTATAATAGAGTGAGCAAAGATCTCGTTTCTATATTTTGCAGCGATTTTCTGTAATACTTTCAGGTTTTAATTAGAAGTGTCGTCTACAAAACTATGGAGTTATTAATGTGATGCTGAAAATTGCATACATGTATTTTAATACATTTTCCCCCTATTCATGCGTGCCGAAAAATGTAAAAAAAAGCAAACATGTGTTGCATGTTTTCGACATTATTCGGCATTTTTCCGCATTTTTCTACATTGGCAGTCACCCCACTTTGCATGTTGAAGACGAGAGACGCAGAAAAACTCTACCTGTGGGGATACATCACAACCCCATCGAAGAATTAAGGCAATTAGGCTGTTAAAGAGTTACAGTTTTAAGTGCACAAAAACTTTTAAATGAGAAAATATCATTTTGGCCGTTTTCACAATCAGTTAAATTTATTTTTATAGTTTAATTTGTTAAAAATCTATTCCATCTATTCCATTTTCAGTTGAAAATTAATCTCAACATTTTGCCAAGCTTTTTAAACACAAAGTTATATTTTTTTTAATTATTTTTTCGTGACATCGTTTAAATGCTAGCAATGCCTCCTATCTAGTACTTCCCAAACACATATTTCAATCAACTTGACAAAAATTTCAAAATTTCGAAATCCCCAGTACCAAAATTTAAAACACGTACATCCTTCTTACTGGCCTGTTCCAACAAATTATCCTTCTTCTTTCGCCCACTTTTTATAGGCTTTGTATTTCGATTTTCATCATTTTGAAAATCGACGGGACTTTTTCGCAGTGCGCCTCCTCCTTTCCTCTTTGGGATAACTTTTTTCCTTTCAACCGTACAGCACGTGGTCAGAAGCTCCGATAGAAGTGTGGCTTCATTGAAACTTAGTTTTTTTGGGTCTTTTGCCATTAGACGTTTCATCTGATTATTTAATTTTTTGCTATCGGATCCTTCGGTTTTTGAACGTTTTGCTGGTTCTGGAATAACTTGGAACTAAAGTTTATAATGCAAATTTTACAAAAATTTTACACTCTATCGGAAATCGAGAGTGAAAGCTGAACTTAAAAAGACAATTAATTGGGCTTGAAAAGTTTTTAATTTTCTAGAAAATTTACATTAATACTGGAGAGATGACTTTGAAAAATATGAAATACTATTGAAATTTTCAAATGAATAAAACAACTACGTACTTATAGGAACTTTTTGAAACTTTTCTTGAACTAATTGAGAATATTAGAAAAAAATTTCTTTAACAAAGTTCAATTCAAACTTTAAAAACTCACGCTCATTAGCCAAGCTTGTAACTGATCTTTTTCTAAAACTGCGTCCACCGGCTGCTTGTGAGCTATTACTTCTGGTGTTTTTGAACGTGAACCCCATAGCTATTTTACCCTGAAATTGAATTAAAATGTCATAAATTAAGAATAGGAAGATTGAAAACAAAGCACTTACTAATCTAGTCCTACCTAAAAAAATGTAGAAGGTGTAAATAATAAGCAGTTGAATTAGTGGTGTAGGATCTGAAATTTTAAATATTGACCTTAAATTTTTTAATTAAAAATGAAGAAATTTGTCGGGAAATCGAGTTTCAATTAATTCGGTGCGAAAGGGGATAGCTCTACCGCTGACTAATAAATGATAGCGGTCACTGATCGCTGGTTGGTCGGTTTGCACGACGGTTCTACATTGAATTGGAAAACGGCAGAACATGAAATTTTCGGAAGCTAGTGGTAACATGAAAACTATAACTAGCAGAACAGCAAGGAAATTTGAATTTGCCATCTTATTTCAAAGTTGAAGGAATATGTTTGATTAAAATGTTTAAATTCATCCAGAAATATGTTAGAATTAAGTATATCTGAAGCAATAACTTTTGACCTTTTCCCGACTTTGAGACGGGTGGTAAGTGGCTTCATCCTTTCCTGTAGCATAGAAAACTGGCAGGTAGGTTAATAGTGAGAATTGAAACAAAGTTGAGAAAATGTTTCGATTTAAATTGTGTTATGCGAAACGCTCACATTGTTGATGAATTCCCATTAAAAATGAAACTTTACAGCCGGTGAAACTTTCAGAATTTCTATTAAAATTTACAGATAAGGGAACTGTTTCACTGAAATTCAACTATAAATCAGGAAGATAGCACATATTTGGTTTATTTAATGTAGTTATCCATTGCGATTTTCCGAAAACCAACTATCATATTTCCTCTGTTAGTTTTGCATCCAACTACTTTACTTTGAAAGGTTTTATCTTGATTCGTTTTGAAGATATTAATAGATTATAAATTACACTACGATTGAAAAAGATGTAAAAAATATAATGTCAGTTAACAATTTTTGAATATAACAAGCGACGGTAAAGATATAAGCTGTCAAAGTTGAACAATAGGGTGCAAAACTAAAAGAGGAAATAAGAAAACTAAATAAGTACTATGTTTTTATTTGAGAATTTTCCAATACAGGATAAATTTTCGATAAAGGGTGAAAACTCAAATTGACCACACATATATAGACGCTGACCGTCCACCACCACCCTACACTAGAGATGTCAAAATGAGAGAGACACAGGATGTGGTGCAATGTGTGTGTATGTAACGGCGAGTTTCGGCGTAGTGGGAAAAAATGACCGCCGGGCGGACGTAGGGGACAGCACATACAGCTGTTGCCTATTTTTGCTGCGTCTCTCCGTCTCTCCGACTCCCATTATCTCTCACTCGTTTTTTTTGTTGGAAATTTGGGACATAAATGATATAGGCTAGAAATTGGGGAAAAGGTGGTAAATATTAGCACAAAAAAGTGAAGGGATCGCTAGAAATATTATGCCTTTAACAATTCCCTCAGAGCGGTCAGCGGCCGATATTTTACAGGCTATAGAATTTTTTTCAGGATTTTGTAATATAAAATGAACATTAGAAGTACATACTGTCCTGAATGTTTTTCTGGCAAGACTCGTTTTGGAATTGAAATTTCACATACTCTAGAAAATTTAGGCAACTCTTAATTTTTTATCAAGTTTTTGCGATAAAAAGTTCAGCATTTCACGAGACAAATTGTAAAGTTTTTGATAAGAAATTTTGAGAAAATACAGGAATAACTGCACGTAGGGGGAGAAATCACTTACACGCGCCTTTAACCTACATTTTTTGGCAAAAACTACACCAGGACCCAAAGCTTGAAACCTGGGTATTGTATGCACGAGAATGCCTGCCTACATGTCTTAAATGATGCCTACACCTGCCTGCCTTAGTTGAGTTTTCAACAAATTAATTCTAGTATGAAACTAGGCATAATCATAAGTTTACACAATTCATAAATTAAGTAGGCAAGAGGTAGGCACGTAGGCATGAAATCGTGCGTGTCTGCCGCAAAAACGTACGCAATTTATATCCGCCCACACAATCTAGAAAATAATTATTTCGAAGCTAGTTGTGGCAGTATTTATACGTTATTATAATCTCCAAAGGAAAATTCAATGACGTTTTAAAACTACATTTATATAATAAATTGAGTCCGTGCTTCCGAGTTAGACACCCCGCACTTTTATATATTTGAAGCAGCTGAACTCTGCTGAAAAGAATGGTGTTTTTTTAAATAGAAAAATCAGAACTGACTTTCTACTCTTCTTGTAAATTCGGCGTTGAATTAAACATTTACAAAATTACAAAAAAGAGAAAAAATGTTGTCAATTTACGTGCCAGTTAAAAATATAAATTTTTCTTACACATTTTTCTGACATAGAAACTGATGAACATATGAACATGGTATGCTAAACGTTACAACCTGTTGCTACAGCCTGTTGTAAAATGTGAATAGGGGATAGGGTGGGAGAAAATGGTCAAGGTTAAATGCTTTATGGCAAACAACACAATACACCTTTATTATGGGAGTTTTGATGAAAAGGTTCTGGGAAATGATGGAAGCACAGGAAAAAAAAGTTGATGCGAAAGTTGATTTAAGAACTAACAAGGGAACGTATTAATTTTGCCATCATGTTCTCAGTGAAAACTTCCAGACACAGCAATAAGTCCTTGCGAAAAATTGAGCAACATCGCCAAACTCTCTTGATTTCGAAAACGTTTTTTTCAGGAATTTGCATTTACTTTTATCGAAGACTATAAAATAGCCCCAAAAATTATTTTTATTTGAATTTCCCAAGATTTTAGGAGCGTTTTCACGGAAGGAAACGTTATTGAAATTTCTGTTAATAAGATTTTTTTATTTGAAACTTTTTACATCCCAACCAGACAAAACATTTCAGAAATATTCCAAGGAATGTCCATACCGGTTCAGAAATGTTTACCGTATTTCTTCTATTAATATGACTGCAATACTATTTTTCGATGGTCTTCCCGCTTGCAATACTAATAGGGAGTGCAAGACTATTAGGGAGTGCAATACTAATTTTCAGAACATTTTTCTGACTTTGAGCTTACAAGTTTTTTTCTGAAAAAGCACGAATCTTATGTAAAAATTCAGAAAATTTGATTTTAATTGTAACATATAAGTTCAAAAACTTCAATCTCGTAGAAATGTTGTGAAAAACTGTTGCAAAATAGGCAAATTTTTTCGTTGAAATCCTGAAGTTAACAAGACGGGCCTGCAATAAAAAAGAGTAAACGCAAGGCTATTAGGGAGTGCAAGACTAATAGGGAGTGCCATACTAATTTTCGGAAGGTCTCCGAGGGGCAATACTAATAGGGAGTGCAAGTCTAATAGGGAGGCCATATTAATAGAAGATATACGGTATATGCCTTTTCACCTTCAAAATTATCAAAAGTCTGAAAATCCGATTAGGGAGCTAATTTGAAAATCCGAAAATTTCCGCGAAACAGATATTTCTCAGACCTTGCAAGTTTGAAAAATATTAAGCTACGGAGAAAACTTTCAGACTGCACTTATTCTGCGAAGCCAGACTAATCTCACACGTACTTTGGCAGTATCCGCTTCTGACGTAAAGTACGAAAAAAGGGCAGAATTCTGAAACAGAGTTATTCGTATACTTCGGGTTAAACATTTTTCGCAAAAATAAATTCAAAAATGTTCAAAAGACTGATTTTTTTTCACCCAACTGAATTAAGAAATTTTCCGATTCCTTTCAAAAGAAAATTTGCAAAAAGCTTCCAGAATGTTAACGTAACTTCAAACATCATAAAAATCATAAAAAGTTTTGCAAAAATCAACAATTAAAGAAGGTGTATCGTTAATGGGGAAATTGTTTTAAAATGTAGTACCCTCTCAGTAGTAGTACCTACCCTCTCACCAGCCTATCATTCGATCTCGCCCCTCTCAGCAGCATGTCAATGTGGTTTACCCTCTCCACCAGCACTCCGGCCGCTGTCTCCCCCCTTCACAAGCCTCTGAATGTGGTTTGCCCTCTCGGTGGCACTACCCATCACAGCAGCCGTACTATGCAGCAAGGGGGTCTGATTTTTGGGAATATTTCTATTTGTCTTTTTTATTAATAGAAATGTTTGATGGCAATTAAAAAGGCACCAATAGTAATTTATTTCTATATTTTTCAAAAGTTCCAATTTATTGAAAGAATAAGCTCGAATCCTTGTGATCTGGATCGGATATAAAAAGAGGAAAACCAACAAATAAATAAAAGAAAAATGAGCAAATTAAATATGGAAATTCTTGGAAGAAAAAACTAAAATTTGAAAACACTGGGAGGTTGACAAATCTATTGGAACGTTTAATTCGGGAGAAAAACATGTGACAACCGGAAATGAGAGTTATAGCCAATTTCGGATTATTTATTGATCTTATTTCGGAATGTTGTGTGAGTGGAGGGAGTTGTGGGAGAGTTTGATGCGTAATTTGTTGTGCTAAAATTGGAAAAATGGACTATTTTCAGGGAATAATGGTGCCTATTATCAGGAATACAGAATTCTCTTTTTCATTTTCGAATTTTCCTCCACGTGGTGAAGGATTGTGTTCGTTGGACGTTTCTGAAATTAAAAATTTTTTCCGCCGTTTTTTCAGAAAAAACTTTTTTTGAATTCAAACAAAAAATAAAACTGTAACAAGGTTTTATAAAAATTTTATTTAAAAAAAAAGTTAATTTTTTGCCCAAAAAACCTGTGCAACTGAAGTGGAAGCCCATCATCCTCAATTCGCTTTTGGGATGTATCTGTGTGTGTGTGTGTGTGTGTGTGTGTGTGTGTGTGTGTGTGTGTGTGTGTGTGTGTGTGTGTGTGTGTGTGTGTGTGTGTGTGTGTGTGTGTGTGTGTGTGTGTGTGTGTGTGTGTGTGTGTGTGTGTGTGTGTGTGTGTGTGTGTGTCCTTTTTTCTTCTTCTATTTTTTCAAGTTAGTTTTGAAAAATTTGACGGTATGGTAGGATCAAAACTTGCGGTGAACATATATTATGTGTGGTATTCAATGTATTTGTAATTAAACAGTTTCAATAATTTTATTAATAAAATCTCCCAAACTCCTTAAGATTCAACCTTTTCCCATACAATTCTCAAAAAATGATTTTTCAGCAGCGTAAGTGTTAAACAAGTGACCAATTTCCATATCGCTCTGCATTTTTTGAGCAGCTTTCTGCAAACTTCTAGTATTTTATTATTTAGTCTTTGAAATTGAAAACTTACTTGTACCCTGGGAATCAGTGAAATGACATCTGCCATTCTCAATGGATACTCGTCTAAATGTTTATTTGAATAGTATTGAATCATTTCCCGTTGAATAAGTGTTCGAACATTCCGGCAAAGATCCATGCAATCATCTGATTGATCTTCGAGACCTGCAAATAATTCATTAACGTTGATGTTTTATGAAACTGGGTGGTAAAGCGGCACTTATCTTTGAAGACTCAGTTAAACATTTTGCAAAACTTTAGAAAAATGAGGATGTAGAAACTATAGTTATATGGAATAAATAAGGAAATCCCGTTAGGTAGGAGTAAAAAATGAAAAAAACTCTTCGTATAGTTTTCTAGAATGTTATTTTTTCAATAAAAAGTATTTTCTATTGTCTCTCTGGTAACTTTCAAATTTCCGGTTTATGCGAGGCGGATCGTGGATTACAATATATTACTGTATTTAGTATAGAAACACGTTGTCAATATTAGTATAGAAACACGTTGCTAGAGCAAGAAGCCTCAAAATTTTCAATCTGTTTCTTTTTTAGTTTCCCTTGTCAAAAAATACTGTAATAGTTTGTTAACAGTGTAAGAAATTGGCTTTTAATTTTAATGTATTTTTTATGTAAAAAAATCGTTTGAACATAAATTAATCAAGAACTTATCAATATTTTTTAAAGTTTTCTGAGAAAGTTCTTTCTGATTAAGTTTTTGCGTTAACAAGTTATAATTTAATATAGTGCTTGTGATTTTTTCTTGTATTGAAAACTTGAATTATATCGCTATTATAATAGCGAGCAAAACTGATTGTGATCAACAAAGTGAAACACACTGTCTATTACCTTAAGCTTTAAAATTTTCAATCAGTGTTTTAAAGTTTTGGTCGACAGTTCAAATGTCAAAAAAATTGCGGAAAATCCGATCCCATTGGCTAGTGCCGTAAAATCATCCGAAGGAAAACATGAATTGAATTTCATATGTTTGTGAAACAGATAAAAAGTTTTCGATTCGAAAATATTACCGGTATCAAACAACAATAATGCTGCTAGAGCAAGAAACTCGAATTGTGTCACGTTTTCTCTGAGCATTGGTTCGAGAACATTCCGCTTACATTCAGTACATGTTCCTTTGAATAGTCTGGAAACAAAAAAAGCAAACTCAATGATAATAAAAGAAGCTCTGATATTGAGTGTATGTATTTATGAAACAGCGATTTTTTTTAATTTTTTGGAAATTCTATTTTTTCCAATTTTAATTACTCTATGAACAAAAAGAGTTTGGTCTTTCTTGAGTAAAGGAGATTTAAGAAAAAATAGTAAAAGTGAGTCCAAAATTTATACTGTCAATGAATTGAATCAATCAGATATGATCTCAATTTAAGTTTTTTTTAAAACTTTCTTGTTTCAATATTATGAAAAAGGAAGCAGAGTTCATTCAAAATTTCAATTTTCTGAGCAAGACATAATATATGACTTACCTTGCAGCATCTGCCGATGTCATTGGTTGTTGATTGTGTGGATCATAGTAAAAAGCTTCCAAATTTTGACAATCAATAAAATTTCCATTGGGTAAAAACCAGACGTCTATTTTATTATGCTGACACGCAAAGAATCCAGCTTCCAAGTTGTAAAAAGTTAGGTAGAAGTTTCGCAGAAGTATGTCCTAAATTTCAGAAATTTTGGAGATTTTACAGTTTCATGAAATCTTTAAAGTTTGCTAGAAATTAGTGTTTTGAAAATTTATCGAAAAAGAGTTTTAGCTGTTCACAGCTTTGGAAAAAACCATTTTCAGGTCCCGCATCGACCTAAAATTTACCTAAATCAACGAATAAACGTGTAACAAACAACCAAAGTATGTCATAAAAAAATTTGCCGGTTTGGCAAAATCTTGTTTTTTTGTAGATGAAAATACTCAAATTTCGCCCAATTTAAATTCTACTGTTTCACTATACAGATTAAACCTGGCCTAGCAAAGGATATTTTGTTCACTTTTTGTTTATACCTTCTGAGAATTTGGTAGTTCTTTAAAAAGTGGAAAGCAATTCGAAACCCAGTCAGACACTAAATAGAACTCTCGGAGCAACAAACGATACGTTTCTTTATATGTTTGACCACGTGGAGCTGGCTTCTGGAACAGGAAACTTATTGAAATTTTATTTGTGTTCCGATATTTTTTTCTTACCAGAAACATACTGAAACCATCCATTCTGTGTACAATTTCTCTTACATTTTCCAATTCTGCGTAATTTCTCTTAACACTTGATAATAGGGTAATGGGAATTGTGACTTGAAGCTGTGAAGTTGACGGAGAAATTATCAGAGCTCGATTTTCCGGGTTTCGGCGACCATAAATGTCACGATGCTTTTGAATCGCTGGAATTTTGGAAGTGGTGAAAATGTATTTATCTTTTTAGTGAAAAACTTACATTCTTTTTTCATTCCAACTTTCAAACATTTTTCAAATCGGCATTTCTTGCAAAGTAGCCCTTCTGCTGAAAAAAAGTTTATGAATTTTTTACTGTTTCGAAGAATTCTCAAAGATTACTGCCAAAACTAAAGCTTCTTTCTTGTATAAGTTTATTAAAGTTTAAAAGTTAAAATTATAATTTCTGCGGAAAAGCATACTCACATTTTTCAATTTCACAAGTGTCATCTTCACTACAACTGTAGTTTCTCTTGTTGACTATTGTTCGCCGGAAGAATGCTGTGCAACCTCTTAAATATGTGATTTTCAACAAAAATTGTTTCAATTCATTTAAGAAAATTTACAAAACATTCAAAAAATATTTTTCAGGCTGAAAAATTAGATTAAAGCGTTTTTTTTTTCTGATTTTCTCTCTTATTGTCGATAAAATGTTGCTTTTGAACTCCAGCGCAATTTAAAAAATCGTTTAAAACACGAGCTAAATTTTATTATTTTTTAGAGTTATGTTCGGTCATTACTGTGTGCTGTCATTTAAAGCAAACACTTTTCTGAGCCCCTTCATTTTCAAAAGTTTATTATTTTTTTCTAAAGAGTAATTTTTAATATCGGCAATAATTATATGTTGAATTAGTATTAAAAAATCAAATTATTACCTGCAAGCATCGACACCAAAATGCTTTCCATTTCCAGGCGAAAGACATACATCACACGGATTGAAACGCATTTTTATCAGTGATAACTGGTAGAAAATACTGTTTTGCACTACACGCCATCGACCAAATGATGATATTTCCAATGTTTTCCACGTGAGAAATAGAGAAACAAAGTAAATAGAGATTATTGAGAAACAGACAGAGAGAGAGATAGAAACTGGTTCTACACTGTCTATTCAAATGATGCAAACTTTGATTTCTTGGCTACAAATTACGAGTCTTGGTAGTTTTTGGCCTAAAAAAGTGTCTCAGAAAATGCATACATTCAAAAGATAATTTTGAAATACATAGAGAACAAATATTAATTTTCAGTTAAATAGTTTTATTTCATGTTTATCTTATTTAAAAAAAGGGGGAAAAATCAGATTCTGCCAAGTACAAAGTTTGCGCCATTACGCATATGAAACCAAAATAAATTTTCCTATATTTTCCTCATCAATGTTTGCCTATAAAACAACAAAAAATTAGATACTTTTCTATTACCGGTAATGTAGAATTAGTGGGGATTTTGTTTTAAAACATACAAATAGGATAGAAGAAACAGTAAAAAATTTGCAAAGTGTTACTAATGATTTTTTTTAATTTTGCAATTTTTTTATGTTTCAAAAAATAATACCCACCACTACGACTTGTTGGAGCATTGCTTCAAATTGCAAAACAAACTGTAAAAAAACGTTTAGTCAAAAACAACATTGTATTTCGTATCTACAACTGAAGAAAACTACATCACCATTTTTGCTGTATGAAATATGTACATGTTGAAATATTTTGAATTTTTTGTCATTTTCAAAAATGTTTAAAAGGTTTTTCAGATACAAGAAAAATGTATCACCAATATTGAATTTTGAAACTTTTATTTTTTTTACTGTTTCCAATATACAACTTTTTTAAACTGGAATATCTCCAATATTCCACACTAGACTAATCATATTGTGAACCTGTGCACTCCAAAAAACGTGTTCACGTAAGATCCAGAGAACCGAAATTTTGGCGTTAGTGGCAAAGAAAAATTATTCGATATTCATCTATTTTACAAAAAAAAAAAATTTTGAATATGCAACGGAAAAAAATGTTTTTAAACTGCTCTTTTTTCTACGAAAATATCCACGGTTTCATCTTTTCGCTCTAATGATAAAAAGAAGGAGGAAATGCCACGAAAACCCCGTTCTGGGGCACTGTGCGCCGCAGCGTAATGAACTAAATTAAATATTTATTAACAAAAGTTCATACTTGCAAAATTAAAATACGTGAACTGTAGTAGCATTCCGAAAAAAACACGATTAACAACAATACAAGGAGGAAAAAATTTAGTTCTCAATATTGTCCTCATAGAAGTTCAAAAAAAGAATGAGCGATTCAGAAGTTGGCGAAATTATCAAAAAGAAGTCGATTAGAGAGACAACTACAGATGTGAGTTTACCTGAATTTGTAAAGAAATCCAAAGTACATATTTCAGGAAACTCAGGAGCGCCGTCCAGATTTAACGACGGCTAGCGAAGAGAAAGGAAGTGAAAAAAAGGACGAAAAAGGAAGTGATCGAAAGGATGAATCAGCGACTAGCAAGTCAGTTTATGTGGAAAAAGATGTGGTTGAAGACGAAGAACTTTATAAAAGTCTCCAAGCAATGCCATTTTATCATGGATTCCTTCCTCGAGACGATCTCGGAGTTATTATCAGAAACGAAGGAGACTATTTGATCCGTGTCAGTGAGATCACCACTGTAAGTTTCATGTTAGCAGTTTCCAGCTCTCGCCACCAACGGTTCCGCAGTTTTCTCCTCTAGTCCATCTATATTTTCGGTGTATTGTTCTCATTGTATGTATATCAGTTCAGTTAAACGATATTAGTTTAAAAATCGAAGAAAAGTGAGCTTGGCAATATCCTTTCGAGTCGAACATCGTTGATTATTTTGCGAGCTAATTAGTTTTGATATTCTCCTTCTGGAAATAATTCTAACTGGCAGATTTTAAAAATTCATAAAATTATATTTACAGAAGAAAGAAGGAACAACTGGCATCAAAAGAGATATTATTCTCTCGGTTTGTTCATCGGAACGTGGTGGTACAGAAACTGAACAGACAAATACAAAGTCTGATGCAAAATCTGAGCTCAATCTCGGAGAACGGAAAATGAGAAACATGGTTATTCGTAGATTTGATGGAAAGTTCGGAATCAAAGGGAACCTTTTTCCAACCATTGAAGCTTTACTCGCCAATTATCACGTCACAAATGCACTGGAGACAAAGGAAAATCGTTTTCTGAAAACTCCCATCGATCTTCAAGTCTGGGAGAATAGACATTCAGCTGTGAAACTTGGTGATAAGCTTGGAGAAGGTGCCTACGGAGAGGTTCGCAAAGGAGTTTTGCATCGAAAAAACAAGAAGTTGGATGTAGCAGTGAAGTTGATGAAAGGAGGAGAACTGAATAAGATGAAGATTCGAGAAATGATGAATGAAGCCAGATTGATGAGAAACTTCAAGCACAAAAATATCGTGCGGTTCTTTGGAGTTGCAGTTGTTGAGCAACCGTTGTACATTCTATTGGAATTGGTTAACGGAGGAGCTCTAAATACATATTTGCAGGTAATTAAGAGATGGCCAAAATTCCTTTAGTCTAGTTTTTGTCTTTTTTCCAATTCAATCTAAAATATTTCAGAAGAACAAAGTCTCCGATCTCGAGCTGATGAGAATGTGCCTTGGTGCAGCTCAAGGACTCCAATATCTTCACGCTAATCACTGTATCCATCGTGACATTGCAGCTCGTAACTGCCTATATTCGAATGATAAAGTGGTCAAGCTCTCGGATTTTGGACTTTCTGTAGTTGGAAATCAATACAAACTCTGCGCAGCTCAGAAGCTTCCGATCAAATGGCTTGCACCTGAAACAATTACAACTCGCTTCTTCACTCCGAAGACTGATGTCTACAGCTATGGAGTCATGTGCTTCGAGATATTTTCGAATGGAGCAGAACCATGGGAAGGTGTCACGAATACTGTTACAAAGAATAATGTGGTCAACGGAATAAACTTGGTTATTCCTGAATCCTGCCCAGAGAAATTTCGATCATTTGTGCATGAGAAGATCTTCGTGGTTGATCCTAAAAGACGTGTTGTTATGGATGACGTCAGCAGATTTATTGAACCAATTATCAATGATATGCATAATGCTGCAGCTGTTAGTACAATGCTCAATCTTGCTTCAGATGTTGGTTTTTTTAGTTTTAGTTATAGAGGAAGATACTCATTTTTTGATTTTCAGAAGTCTGACTACAACCAGAAGACATCCGATGCAAATCGTTCAATGATGGTACCAAATCTTACTAGTTCAACTCCTCGCAATGCTACAAATTCGATGAAACAGAATGATTACCGCCGCAAGACAAGGTTTTTGAAGTTACATCTTTACATTTTAATTTTACAATTTTTATTATAACCTGTCAAATTGAAAAATCAGAACCTCACCGAACACTGGTCAGAGAGCTGGAAAGAAGTCAAGCCAAACAGTCGAGAAATAGATCCGAACTTTCAAAGGTTTATGAAATAAAGATGACAAGCTTTCAAGAATTCGTTAGCATTTTTTTCGCTCCGCTTCAGGCCTGTCATATGATGCAGCGGCAAGTGCCGTTCAGCAATTTTTTTGTCGACCTACTGCCGATTTGCCGGAAGTTTTGGTTTCCGGCAAGTTGCCTATTTGCCGGAAATTTTGGTTTCCAGCAAGTTGCCGAATTGCCGGAAATTTTGAGTTGCCTATTTGCCGGAAATTTTGAGTTGCCTATTTGGCAGAAATTTTGGTTTCCGGCAAGTTTCCGATTTGCCGGAAATTTTGGTTTCCGGCAATTTGCCTATTTGCGGGATATTTTGGTTTCCAGCAAGTTGCCGAATTGCCGGAAATTTTGGTTTCCGGCAAGTTTCCGATTTGCCGGAAATTTAGGTCTCCGGCAAGTTACCTATTTGCCGGAAATTTTGGTTTCCGGCAAGTTTCCGATTTGCCGGAAATTTTGGTTTCCGGCAATTTGCCGATTTGCCGGAAATTTTGGTTTCCGGCAAGTTTCCGATTTGCCGGAAATTTTGGTCTCCGGCAAGTTGCCTATTTGCCGGAAATTTTGGTTTCCGGCAAGTTTCCGATTTGCCGGAAATTTTGGTCTCCGACAAGTTGCCGATTTGCCGGAAATTTTGGTTTCCTGCAAGTTTCCGATTTGCCGGAAATTTTAGTCTCCGGCAAGTTTCCGATTTGCCGGAAATTTTTGGTCTCCGGCAAGTTGCCGATTTGCCGGAAATTTTGGTTTCCGGCAAGTTTCCGATTTGCCGGAAATTTTGGTTTCCGGCAAGTTTCCGATTTGCCGGAAATTTTGGTCTCCGGCAAGTTTCCGATTTGCCGTTTGCCAAACACCAATTTGCCGGAAGTTTTTAGAGGGATTTTTATAAGACGGAAACACTTAAAACTGCGCCTTTTTGAAAATTTCTCCCATTTTTCTTTCTGAAATTGCTTACTTTTCAATATAGATGTAGGAACATTTATATGATGTGTACAATTTTGCGGATGAAAATTGTAATTCTGAAACTTCCAAAAAACATGTGCAAACCACAATTTGCCGAAAATGTTCGGCAATTTGCCAGACAAAATCGTTTGCCGCCATCCCCGGCTGTGCGGCACGGGGTTCTGGGGGTTCAATTCCCGGTTCGGCCCAACCTTTGAATTTTTCTTGAAAATAAACTAAATGGCCGCTTTTATGTGGTCTGGAAGAAAAATAAAACAATGTTTCAGTTAAAAATGTCATCTATAATTTCATAAATTTATTTATAACCATAAAAACCATTTAGGACTAATTAGGCATTAAACAAGGAGATCATACACATATCAAAATGAAGGCATTAAGAACAATTTGAAACATGTTACAAGAAAAGGCAAAGATAGTAAAGGGGTTTTTTCAAAAGTGAGGTTTTAGGCAGTTTCAGGACTATATTTATTATTGTACATTCCACGGATTCCATGCATTATTGGAATTATCTTGATTATTCGGGGTTCCAGTCGGTGGAAGCCCGGCTGCTTGTAGTTGTTGTTGAAGTTGCTGGAGTTGAGCCGCCTGAGCCAAATCCATTTGTCCGTAGGTTGGAAGTGAGAATGGACGGAGTTGCTGTTGTTGCTGCTGTTGTTGTGGATCAGAGTTTGTGGAGAGATTGTTGAATTGCGGTTGGACAGCACTCCGGTTATGTGGAGATCTGGAAAATAATGTTTAGAATTAATGCGGCACTGCTTTTTGCAAAATTTACAGGTAACAAACCTCATCACCAAGTTAGGTGTCATCAAAACTCCATGTGTATTGTCTGATCCTTCAGGTCCACCACCACCACCACCTCCTTGACCACCTCCAACAGAATCTCCCGGTGAATCCTGTCGCTGCATCTGATGATGATTGTCCCGTAATGGAACATTCATCATAGACATACAGCCAGGTGATTGGGCATGATGTTGATGTTGAGATGGATGAACGACTGAGAAGGCACGCTGAGGAGATGAAGGGTTGCCGTAAGTTGATGGTCCACCGTAATCGTTGGGATTCGGAGAGTACGTCTGGAAATTGATAAATGAGAAATTTCTAGATTCTAAGTTTGTATAACCCCAAACGGCCGATTTTTCAAAAATCCCAAAAACCATCAATTTTTCCTTGTCGAAGCAGCTGAAATATAGTTTCTATTAAACTATAACCCGTTATTGCATATTTTCGGTACTAGATCTTGCTGAAATTCGCCGATTTAGGCACTTTTAAAGTCGATAGGCATCCAAAAATCATCAATATTGGCATAATATGACCAAAATTGGATGCTTATTGACTTTAATAGTGCCTAAATCGGCGAATTTAAGCAAGATCTAGTACCGAAAATATATGCAATAACGGGTTATAGTTTGAAAGAAACTATATTTCAGCTGCTTCGACAAGGAAAAATTGGCGAAATTTCAGAAATTCTGTCGCTTGGCTCTTCGTTAATTCAATAAACCTACCGAAAAGTCATTAGTAGCCTGCCAATTGCTAACAGCATCATCAGAAGTAATTGGACGGAACAGAGCATCCGGATTATTCACAATATTGCTCGCGGCAGCCAACATTCTCTGTCTCTTATACTTTCTTCGTTGAGTCTTTTGGAATGTGAGCACTTCCGAATTGTGATGCTTGATGATGTGCTCCTAAAAATTATGAAAATTATCAAAAATTATCATCTAAAATGCTCAAAAACCTTAAGCTTATCACGCCGACTAGATGCATATTCACACTGATCACACTTGAACGGCTTCTCCTCCAAATGAATCCTCTCGTGACGGACCAGATGTGATTTTTCGATGAATCCACGGCCACAGATCTTGCAGAGATGGGCGCGAACCGCCATGTGGGTACGGAGATGGGCCGCCAGTTGGCTTTTTTTGGTCGACGAGTAGTCGCAACCGGCTGAAAATTAACAGTAATGTTTTCAGGATCTTTAAATATGTCATTTTATAGTGTAGTTTTCAGGATCTTTAAATATGTCATTTTATAGGAAAAATAACAAAAAATTGCTCAGATCAACTCCATAGCTGTTTAAACAATACTCCATGTTTAAAAACTCGAAAAAATTACGCACAGCGTGAAGCGAGCTGGGAAAGGCCCTGCATTGGAGAAGAAGAAGCTCTGAGAAAAGTTCTCTGCAAAAGCGCAAAAACTAATGAAACACGTCGAAATGATTTTATGTCGAGCGCGACGATAAAACCATTACCAAATACCTACAGTACCCCAGTGTGTGTTCGGCAGAAAAAAAAAGTGAAAGTGATATGATCCACAGATGATCTAACCACTGTTTCTATCTTCAGCCGCCGTTTTCTTTCGTTTTTTCGACCATTTTTTGTGCGGAAAAGGCGGCGCTGTGTCGCCAAGGAGAAACGAAAATTAATGGAATAGTACGGGTGATAAGGAGACGCAGCGAGGGGGGTTTTTGGTTGGAAAAAAGTAGAAGTGAACTGCGCAAAAGTCATCCAAATGATGGATCGGTTGGCAGGTGATAACGGAACTATTCTGGCATTCAGTGTATTCCAATGCGTGGTGTTACAGGAAATACAAACTGACCAATGTGACAGCTAAAATTGTCTCCAGTATGTTGACGACGATGAAGGGAAAGATGATCGGCGGTTTTGGTGGCGAAACCGCAATCCTCACAGATATAAGGCCTGAAATTTGGAAGAATTTGATGGAAATTGTGAAAATTCTGAATTTGAATAAAAGTCGCCTTGTTTGGTTTTGAGACAATTATTATTATTGCCTCCAAACGTTACTAGCAAAATTGGAATTGCCTCAAAATCAGATCTTGCATGGTTTTTTATTTCAAATTCGCACATTATTAACTTTCAGATCTCGAAATTTCATAGTAAAAACTTACCTAGGATCATTATGACTAGCAACATGATGATCCAATGTACTATGCTGTTGGAATCCTCTTCCACACTCTTCACAGTGTAATGATCGATCATCGAGTACAGAATGCATTCGTTCGTGAGCAAACAGTTGAGAACGAGTTCGACCTTTCCATGCACATTCACCGCATTTGAAGAAACGCTCGTCGGCTGAAAATTTGACAATTTTAGAGGGTTTTTTTGTTTCTTTTAGAAAGTAATTTTGGAAAACAATTTTATTCAGCCGTTTTTTTTCGGTTTTAATGTGTTTCCTTCGGCAAAGTCAACGTGTGTCTGATGGTAAATTTAAAAAAAAAACAGAAAATTGAAAGCTTAGCTATTCATTCGATTTTTTGGAGATTAATTAAAAATTTAAATTGATATTGTTGGTAAATTCTGAAAATATGAAAAAAACATTATCGATCAATTTTTTTACAAAAATTAATTTTCATAATTTGGTTTTTTAAATGAAAATAGGTTTATATTTCAAGAAACATTGTGAATTTCAGAAAAAGAAACGATTTATCTGAAAATACATTTAATTTTTTTGTAGTTTCAAAAAAAAAGAGTTTTTTTTTCAAAATTAAAAAATGTACGTTTTTTTCCAAAATTTTTGTAAAAACTCACTATGCTGAAGCCTATGGGTCAAAAACTCTTGTATCTCATTTGAAGTGAACGGACACGTTTCACATCGATACGGTATCTCTGTCCAGTGCTCAGCACAATGAAGATAGAATTGTTTGCTCCAATTGGTTTCAAATTCACATAAATGACACATATAATACGTATTGCGATTGTGATGACGAGCTTTGTGCTTTTCGAGAAGCTGAAAATATGAGGAAATTGTTGAAGAATCGATCGAAATATTTTACAACACTTTTCTGGTTTTTTTTTTTTTTTGGTTTTTTGGAACATAAAACTCATAAAACCAGCAGAAGATCGTTCGTACACGAGTTTGTTTTTACATTTTCCCAAAATATGGAACTTTACATCAAAATATTTTTAAAAAAATAAATTATGCATGAAAGTTTCCAAATTGTGCTGTAATTCTTTAAAAAAATATTTTTAAAGATATATATTATATAGACACAAAAATTTGCAATTTTCGAGCCTGGTCTCGACACGACAAATTTTCGTTAGAACCGAAAACAATTATGCGCCTTTAAAGATTACTGTACGGTGTTTTTGTTGATTTTTCATAGTTTTTTTTTCTAAAATTTAAGCTTTTTAAAAACTATTTAAATTTCGGAATATTTGGTTGATAAATAAATATATTTTATCGAAAAACTAAAAATAATCGATAAAAACTCCTCAGATTGAAAATACAGTAATCTTTAAAGGCGTAAATTTTCTTGATGTAGCCAAAAATCGTCGTGTCGAGTTTTGTATATTAAATAAACGCCAAAATATGAAATTTTCGCCAAAATCTGGTCAGGTCTCACCACACCGACAACAGGTTACTGTAGCCCATTGTTCGGTGTGTCGAGACCTTTTTGACGTCTAAAAATAGAATAAATCATATTGACGGTTTAAATTTGAGAAAAATAATATTTTTTTCGCATTTTTTCAAGGTTTTAATTGATTTATTTTTTGTCAATACCTCCTCATTTGCAGTCCGCAGTCCACAGAAAATACAAGTGGACGGTCCATTCTCATCAGGTTGATCTTCTTCATCTTCACAATCATCTGGATCCAAATTGTCAACTGGTCCATAGGTATGACATCCTTCCAATGAACATGTAGCATATACACCATCAATTTCGTCTTCGTCGATCCATGGAATACCTGGAAATTTTATTGATAAGGAATTTGACAGAAGATTTCTTCAATTTTTGATTTTACAATTTCACAAAATCCCTTTTTTTTTGAGAAAAAAAACCAGCTCACTTTCATTTTCCGTCGCATTAATCGGTGGAATTGGGTGCAAATGATGTTTTTTCATTCCTTTTGGTCGTTTTAATCTAAAATTTTCCATTGAATTTTATCAATTTTTTCATATAATCACTAACCGCTTCTTCTCATTTCCCGGCTGGAATGCAATCTTCATTTTCAGTCGATTATTAACATCATTTCCGTATTCAACAACTTGTGCAGATGTTGGATGTCCATCAGCTATATAATCATCTGGATCCTCTTCAGAATCACTTGAATCATAAATATCATCTTCAAATTGAGATGGATCGTGGAGAATCGGAAGATCAACGATTTTCTGACGAAGACTGCTCAGTTGAGTCGAGTACTTTTCCATAAGCATGTTATTTGTTTCCCTACAAAAATTATTTCATCAGTAATAATTTTGTAAACTTTAACAACTCCACTTACATGACATGTAGTAGCAAAAATCGACTTTTCTGACTTTTCGATAGCAACGGCGAGTAATCCAGAAGAAATTCCAGTGTGTCAGCTGAAACTTCTCGAAATTCGCAGGATTCTAGTAGTAATCGGAAGATTTCCTCTCGCTTCGATACTTCTTCACCGACCCAGCGGACTATTAATCTGAAAAAATTACTGTTTTAGTCATTTTGGAACGAAAAAACTCACTTTAAATAAGTGTCAGAAGTAATACAATCCACGTATTTCGGATCTCCAATGAGTCTTGTCAGTTGTGTATACGTGTAACCAATTATATCTCTGGATTCCAGTAAACATCGATTAAGATTGCTGTCAAAGTAGTCTGTAGCAGACTGAAAAAAGAAATTCGAAGTTTCTCGCTTTTAAAGCTTTAAAAATTCAAATTCTTACTTTCACAAGTCCTGGTAGATTATATCTCTGAGCTAACGTTCGTATTGATAAGCAATTGGCCGCGTCTAGATATCGATCCAAATAAGCTGCACAATACACTTTTAGCTTCACTATCTGAAAAAAACGGAATTATAGCAGGAATAGTCGATCGAAAAATCAATAATATTACCAGAAAATTATTTGCAAATCTCAATAGCTCCGAAACACTTGATCGATCGATAATCACTGTTCCACTGTACATATAATTGAGGAATAACTCGAAAACTTGTGGAGATTTGCTATTTATTGTGAGCTGTTCCTTTGTGATTTTGCAATATTTGAAAATTGCGTCAAAATATGGACTGTGAGCTGCTAAAATGTTTCGATGAGCCGCAAATGATTTGTTTTGAACAACAATTTCCACATCACAAAATCGGCCGGTTTTTCGTTGATATTGTAATCGTTGGAACACTGAAAAATAAAAGTTAATTTAATTATCAAGCCAAGATTGAATTAAATACAAAACTCTTACACATATGACTGGTTTGCCCAGAACTATCATCAAATGTCATTGGACAGAGCCCTGTGTTTTCGGAACTAGCTACTAATGTCATCTGAAATTAAATTGAAATAATTTTCATTGCGATTTTATAATTTATTCGATGGGAAACTCACATTTTATCGAGGAAGACGTCAATAAACTTAGAATAAATGCTCCGATTCAAATCGGGTGAGGAGTGTGCAGACGCGCTCTACTGAACAATCTAAAAGATTATCGATTTGCAAATATTATTTCAATGGATTTTTAACGATAGTTATATATTTAACGAAATTCAAATTTTATTCGAGATTTCAAAAAAAGAAAATATATATCTGAGCATAACGACACATAAAAAATTTAAAACTGAGCGAAATTCCAATTTGTAACATATTTTAACAACGAATTAAAGCTGATGTAGACATTGTTCTAATCGGCGTTTTTTTAATGAATTAACAATATAAGTTAGTAATAATTCAAGAAAGAAAAAATAAATAATTAATCATCAGGAACCGGCGTTTCAATTCTAGAACCATTCTCGTATTCTCCATATGGTGTTCTATAAAATTGAATGACTTTCACAACGAAATCATTCACTTGTTCGTCTTCTTCTTCGTATTCTCCAAAACACGGAACGCCATTATTGTGAATTGTAGACTCAAAATCTTTGTACTTTGTATCGCTTTTATTCTCCAGAACAATCAACATCGGAGTAACAATTTCAGACGCATGTGAGACCGGCTCCACGTCTTTCAGAAATTCAGCTTCAGGGTTTTCTGTATCAACTGCACACGTTGTGAATGGAAATTCGAGCATCGGCCGTACGAGTGCACATCCTTTATAGAATTTCTGAAAATAGTGAATTAAAAAATATGAAAATCCATGAGACGCTAAATTTTGTGATTTTCGTGCCAAAAATAGAAAAATATCGGGGTAACGACACGACATTTTTTGAAAGTTAAAGGTGGAGTACCGAAATCAGAGACTTTGTTTTTTTTTAACTATAATGTCGCAAAACTGACGGATCTATCAATAAAACTTTCAAAATATTTCTGAAGAAAACATGTCGTGTCGAAACCGGGTATTGTATTTTTCACCAAAAATCGCAGAATCTCGCGTCGATGTAATATCCCACCTTATGTTTGATAATCAGACTACACGCCACAAAAGATCCAAATTCAAATCCATACAAGTAAATATATTTTTCATCTAACCGCGCTCCGTGTCTCTCGAGAACTTCTAGTACAGTTTCCTGTAAAAAAAATCATAAAATGAGGAAAAAAACGAACGATTCTCTACATGAACATCATTAATACATTCCGAACCACAATTCTTTGGAAAGCAGGTTCCTGGAATTGCTATAAATGGCTCCCGATAGTTTACAACTAGCACACAGAAGCCACAAGTTACCATTGTAGAGAGCACAGGGTCAACGGTACTGAAAATTTAAATTTAATTTTAAATTTATAAATCAATTCTTTATAAACAGGGAAAATTGCTATTTGAACATTTTTAAATTAAAAAAATAAAGATAGAAAATTGCGGTTGAAATTGAAAGCTCGATCCGTGAATTTTGCAATTCTTTCGATGCTTTTTTTGTTGATTTTTCAATAAATTTTGAGTCTAAAGAAAAAAAATCTACCTAACGGTGAAATTAGGTTCTAATCCGGAAAAGGGGACCACGACCAGCGGGAACTTCGATCCGGGAGAAACACATTCCGGCAACATGTAGAGTATCGCAGAATTGCCAATTTTTTGAAAACTCATTGGATAAATGTGAAAATTGTGAATCGTATCGTTTTCTGGCTTGTGTGTGCATAACAGCGATGCCGTGAATTTACCATCACTTTGTGAGCCCAATTGAGAATGCCAAAGACGAGAATAAGCGTTTGCTGTGATCGTTTCAAAAAGGAATTCATCGCCTCGAACATCAATAATTAGTGAAGGCCGTTTCAAGTCAAGGCACGTGGTTCTTAAACTTTCAACGTGAATCGCCAAATTATTCTGGAAATAAATTTATTTTAATGCAGAATTAAATCGAATATATTTGTTACCACTTGATTCTTGTAATTCGTGTTAAACAATAAATGCTTTCCATTGCAAGCCCACGGCCTATCGGGAACGCTCCATACTTTCGATTTTCCTAGTCTCAGCACGTCATGTCTCACTTGGACGGCAGCTTTTACAAATGGGTAATGGAACTGAAAACGAAGAAAATTAGTTTTGTTTAAGGAGAACAGTTTTGGGTATTTATAGATACAAAATCTGCCAAAAAAGAACTAATTTCTGAAAAATTAGCAAATTTTTAGCTAAACCTACCATCTTTTCAATTTTAATGTGGAAATTAATTTTTATTCGATTATCGGCCTATATTGCATATATTTATAGCTTATCTCACGTTTTTTCGGTAATTTTGACATATTTAAAGCCGAAAGGTAGCCAAAAGTGACCAAAACACGTGCGGTAAACTACCAAAATTTGCAATAAATGATGATAATTAAGTAAAAATCAATTTTAGACAGCTGCGACTTAGATTTGAGATTTTAGCTAAAATTCGATTATTTTCGATATATTTTTTGTTCATTTAGGCACATTTTGTGTCTAGTCTACTTTTGAATTTCCTATATCTAACCAAAATAATATCAGCATCATTGTGAATATTCGGTCGTAGAAATACAGCCATTCGACTTTCATCTGGCGAGAAAGTAATCCTCAACGGAGCCGATAGATTCGTTGATATTTCATTTATATATTTCTCTCCAAATCTGTGCCAGAGAAGGTCTTGTCCTCGATGAAATACGATTCCCCGACCATCAGGCGTCCATTCGACTGCTGTGATCGTCTGATTACAAATATTCTCATCAGTGATTACTGTAACTCCTTTCGCATCGAAATCGAAGATGCATATCACAAATTGGCGCTCACCACGTCCCTGCGTTTCCTTTTGTTCTTCATTTGGTAGTGCAAAGTAGAGCAATTTTTTATTATTTCGAGAAAGTTTGAAATGAGCATTTGGTCCTGTCACAATAATAGGTCCATGATATACGTATTTAACTAGAGCTACCGTGAATTTTGCCTTCTTATATTGAACATCTTCTACTTGAATAACATCCTTATCGTGACCCATTTCTATGGATTCTGCTACGAATACGCAGACTTTACAATCATCCGAAAATATATGGGTGAAGTATTTCCAATCTTTATCCGTTTCCGTTTCCATTAACATCCAAAGTTTATTCCTCGACACTAATCCACGTGATCTCATGTATTGCCGTTGATCTGGGCACTCTAATGTCTCGTAAATGACCCAAACTTCTTGTGGTTCGTAATCGGAAGGAGTTGTGATACGTGCAGTATTCACCCGGAACTGAAGCATTTGTTGTGAGATTGTGACAAAAGCTTCATGCATTTGACGAGTGGCCAACGGGACCTCCTCGTCTGTAGACATTATAGTTGTACACGTATATGATGAAGCTGCTAAATATTGACTGCCTGTAAGAAATGTAAGAAATCTCTAGGAATTTCAGATGTTCAATTTAGAAATTCCACTAGAAATAATTAAAAATGGGAAAACCAAAACCGTTGAAAAACTGAAATCCTCCAGAATATACAAACCGTTCATATATAAGAGATTTACAAGGCAATATCACGGGAAAATGAATGAAAAAATACCGGGGGCAGGAAAAGAAGCAGCCGATGAATAGATAAATACATATAGACATTAGTATATTTACTGAGACAGTGATTTCTCGAACCAGCGGACCATGTTGATTGCATAGTCGGCCTCAACGTTGACCTCATCAAGTGGATGGTTCGATGGTGGGTAGGTGAGAACCCTGAAAAAAAAAACAATTTCTCTTGCAAACAATTTTTCAAGAATACCTTGCCGGAACTCCACGAGCCTTGAGAGCACGAATAAATGCTCTGTAGTGAGGAACGACACGAAGATCCTTTTCACCAATGAGCAAGAGATACGGAGTAGTTGCGTTCTCCACATGAGCAATTGGCGAAGAGTTGAACATTTTCTCCCGTTGTTCGGTGGTCGTGATCTTTGTCCAGTCTGGATATTCTCCGGTTCCCTCGAAATAGCACCATTCAGGAATATCAGTGATATCATGCATTGTGGCAATGTTGACGACTGGATTCAAGGCAACACAACTTTTGTAGAATCCTGGATATTGTCCAATTAAATGAGACACCAGGAACCCTCCATGAGATCCTCCGAAGAGTACAACCTTGTCTCGAGAAATACGTGGATTCTTATCCAAGACGGTGAGAACTGCGTTCTGAATTAGTATTAATTACATTGATAATACATGCGGTGTAGTCGAATAAACGTTCTAAATTCTTTGACAAAACGATATGCAAAACAGCACAAGAATGTCTAAAACGGATGTTTAAAGGCTTCAAACTACCGAAAATCATTATCGTTGTTTAAATTTCGCGCGTAAATGTGTTTCATGGATTTTCAGCGGATAGATTTATTCATTTTTTGAATCTAAAAACGATTTTTCGTATTATTTTTGACTTTTGTTAAAAGTTTTGTCAGAAAACATTTAAATTTTCAATATAAAAACACGAAAAATCGACTAAATTCCAGAAAAATAAATTAATCGGTAAGTGGGTTAATTTTTGCGCGAAATTCAAGTTATTCGGGCGAAGAGGTTGATTTTCGGAACTTTGAAGCTTTATAACATCCGGTTGAGTCTTGCCATAACACAGAGAAAGTTTTAAAAAAATGTTCTCCTTACATGAACATCCTTAACATCCATATCTCCGCAGTTTCCAGGCAGAGCACGAATAAAATCGTCACCAAATCCGAGTGATCCACGGAAATTGACTTGAAGGACGGCATATCCAGAGTTGAGAAGAGTAGTAAGATCCCGACGTGGCCAGCTGAACTTTTAAATGAAAAACGTTTAAAAAAGGGAAAAAGTAACTCACCTTGCCATGGATGCACCATGAGGTCCACCATGGGGATTCACAACCATTGGAAGATTGTTTCCCTCATTTGGAACAATCAGAATTCCTTCGTAAGTCGCTCCGTCACGCTCAAGATTCACAAATTCCCAGGAGAACTCGAAGAGATGACGACGTTTATCAACAGCCTTCGCCTCGTCGATTCGCACCCAAACCATTTCCTCGGCTTTTCCTGTCCCTGGAAGTTGTCCCAGAAGAACGTTTGGTGGGCGATTCGGAGCAGAGACGACTGCGAGCACTTCGTTATCATAGACATCAAGAAGAGACCAAGTTCCAAGGCATATGGAGTGATTGGTTAATTTTTCAATGTTCCCAGTTGCGATGTTAACGGAAAGCAGTTCCAACTTGCTGCACCAGGAACTTGAAAGGATAAGACGCTTGGAATCAGTAGACCAAGAACGAGTTGCTGTCTGTAAATATTGATTTTTGAAAAATCGGTAATTATATTGCCTTATATTCTGTCCCTTCCTCATGTACATATCGAAATACAGGAAAAAACTTTAATTCCAAAAATCTTCGATGAAGCAGTTTTTTGCATTTTCAATATTTTGAGACAAAATCTCAATCTTCGGAGATGAGTTCACAGTCTTTTGAGACAAATTAGTAATCTTTTGAGACAAAATCGAAATCTATTCGAAATTTTTAGTAATCTTATATGGACGCACTATTTCTCGTATTTACTACAAAAATATTGCTATTTAATATTTTCATATTAGATTTGAGTTGCCTGAGTACCTGTGGGAATGTGAATCCCTGGAATTCGTCTGCAGATCTCTTCTCCTTCACAATCGGAACAATGATTCGCTTCTCAATGTTTTCAGCAGAATCTACTTTCAATGGCCACTCAACAGCTACCATTTCAAGAACTGCTTGATGTGGTCCATCTGCTGCTCTCTGGAACCACACCAAAGTATTTCCGTCGGGCGAAAATTGCAATTCTTCAGCCGAGATTTCACCCTCACTGATCTTCGTCAGCTTTGCGGTCGCAAGCTCATAGTAGTAAAGATTTCCACGGCGATTGTTGCAGTAGATTCTGCCAAGCCGTGGGGTGTCCTGCTCTTCGAGGCCAAAGAAAACAACGCCAGCATCTCCTGGAGCCCATTTCGTGTAGGATGGGGAAATATTCGCAGGAATTTGATCGAGAGCTGTCACATTTCCACTGGAGATGTCGACAATGCAAATCACCGGCTGCTTGACACCATCGTTCTGCTCTCCCCATGACTCGGTGAGCTCGAATTTCTTGCCCTGCAAATAATTCTCTAGAAATCGAAACTTATATTTTTTATTTAATCTATACCACTTTGCTTTCGAAAACCTTCGTCTCGTTATCCCACTCTATATCAGCATCAAAGTATTGCGAAGTTTTCGAATTTCTCTCAGCCACGTACAAAACATGCCCCTCCCCGTACGAAAAGTGAAGGCATCCGAACGGCATACAACCACCACCGTGAATTGTTCCGTGCTTTTTCTGAGTGGAAAGATCAGCGCAAAGCTCTTCCACATGTTCCTCAAGATTGTAGATCTTCAAATATTGTTTCTTATCGTCTCCAGTTCCGATGGTCAGAAGTTGAGCAACACGGGAGTTTGATGCGGAATACACACTTCTTTGGTTTCTGAAATTAGAATTTATTCCATATTCATAAAGATAGAGTAGCGTCTGCCGGGGGTATTTTCTCATACCAAGAGAAAAAATATCAACGAACCGAATAAAACCGCTAAAATAATCATGGAATCTTTTCAATTTGGCTGAAATTGAATTATATTAGAGCACCCGCGCATTGTCTACACTCACGCAAAAAAGGCGTCACAGAAAACGCTCCCAAATTCAATTTTTATTAAAAGAAGGAAAATTTTAACTAGTTTTACAATTTCAACTACATATTTGTGATAAATAATCGAAAAAAGCATGAAATACCTGAAAGAATGAAGAAAATGGAATATTCAAAAAAAAAAGTGAATTCAGGAGCGTTTTCTCCGACGCACTATGTGCGTAAGTGTATGCATCACGCGGACACTCAAATATTATGCAGTTTTCTAAAGAAAGTATTGGGTTTTCCGCGAAATGAAAAGAAAACATAAAAAATTTAGCGAAATTCTATAATTATTTCAGCAGTTCTATTCGTCATATTGTCACTGTTCTCTGTTATTTTTGGCAAAATTCCCACAGACTCCATTCAATCTCCGAATAATTGTTTACTAACTCATAATTACACATTGGCACCGAAACCGACGTCATCAGATACCGATCCGTAACTTCCGGTCCTTTTTTTCCAATCAAGCTGACACGTTGCTGACGAGTCAACTTATTCAGCTGCATGGCACGGTTATCCCAAGTCGTGGTGACTTTGATGAACTCATCTCCTGACTTCTTCTCGATTCGTCCTTGAGTTGGAATCGGAATTTGTGCCAGATCGCCATAAAGATCCTTGAGCTTTTCCAACGCTCTCACATCATACTCAGCTGCACTTGTCACCACAGCAGACGACATTTTACGAAGGAGAAGACGCTGCATTTCGGAAAAGTTTTCGGAGAATTTTAGAAAAGGCAGAGATAAATAAAAATGGGAAGGTAATTCAAAAATGGATAGAAACCAATGAGATAAATGAATAAAAATCTAAAATCGAAATTTTATTGATTCATTTCGCAATGTGAGAAAATGTTTCGAGGGGTAGGTCAAAAAGTAACAAATTCAACAAAAAATTCACAACAATAGAAAAAACATAAATTTCATAATTCTTCAATCAACGGTTTCTTTGTAATTTCCGGTTTCGAATCCTCTCCTTTTGACTGAAATGCTTCTGGAAGAGCTTCGACATTCTGAATTCCGACATCTCTGTCATCAACTGCGCTGTTCATCTCCTTGAACACGTCTAAATCAATTTCAATCCTCTGTGTACTACTCGCTGTGCTCTTTTCGTCAGTTGTGACAGGTACCTCTTCCGAAATCGATTCTGAATTCGAATCGCTGTCGTCCGAGCTGTCATCCTCGACATTTTCAATATGAAAAGCGTCAGCTGACGCGTTTTCCGGCATATTTCGATTGGCTTCTTCCATTTGAGGCAGGAACGATTGTAATCTTAAATTTCGAATTAATTTTTCTTAAAAATTAAATAATTGCTTCAAAGTAACCTGGTTAATAAAGAAGATGGCCCGACAGGTGCGATGATGGGTTTTCCATTTAAAAAATTGGAGATCGTGGGATCCTGTGACATCTGAAAATGGTTTTTGGAGAAGCACAACTGAAAAAAGATGCAGTGGGCGGAATTTCGGCTTCTTCTTGATAGAGTGAATAATTTTCAAAATAAAAATCGATATACAACGAATAGAGAAACAGTTAAAGTGCGGTTCTGTACAAAATCTTTAATATGCTGCTCGAATCTTTTTGCATCTTATAAGTTAAATACAACGAAAGCGATTAGGCGAAATAAAACATCAGCAGTACCGGAAAAAAATAATGACAAACATATCACACTAATAGCCGGGAATTATATTTTTAAATTATACAAAAATTAGTCGGAAGCTTCAAGCTCCTGGATAATTTCGATATGCTCATCGGCAACGATTTGTCCATAATCAGACAGGTTTTCAGCGAAGACGACATGAAGAAGAGCAGCTGGAGCAAGACTGAGTTGAGCCAACGATGCAGATTCATCCTCCACGAGTTGACTGGCAGCGTCACGAAGAGTGAATTCGGATGTCGAAAGAGCATCGGAAAGAGTTGAAGCAACGAAGACACGGACTGCGGAAAATGGTTCATGGCAACCAAATACTCCCTGGAAAAATAAAATAAAATAATTAATCACTTGAATTTCTGGAATATACATACCTGCATCAACAAATTTCCAGGCAATCTGACACGAATCAACGTATATTTGTAGCGATAATTGGTCATTTGTTCGTCTTTTTGTCTCATTTCCTTCGTACGCAATGTCAGCATCTAAAAATTCAATTTATTGTGTGATTTTTCAATTTAAAGCTCCACTCACTCTCTCCACCTGCATCTCCTTATTTCTCTGTTCGGCTTTGAGTTCAGCAGTCGACAAATTGTAAAAATCATCTGCCAACTTTGGTGCTTTCGGTTTTTGCCCCTCTTTTAGCTTGAAGATCTCTAGATTTCTAGCAACCTTTATAGGCACAGCCTGCCCATCCTTCAAAGCTTCCAGAGCCTCCACCAAATGAACATCTGATGGTTTTGTGAACACAAGGAACTTGTCTTCTCCTTCAGATTTCTCAGTAAATCCAACAGCTTCAAGGAATGCACGTCCTCCAACTACTGATGCAACTCGTTCTTGGAATGCCTTATTTCCCAAACGAATTGATTTGTATTTATCCTCTCCTGGGTGTTCCAAAATGTTTTGACAATACTTGCAGATTGTTTCGATGGCAGTCTGAAATTTAGAAGATTGTTTGTTTTTCTACCAAAACAACGAATTTCGTACAGTTTAGGTGAAACGACCGATTCGCAGATTTACAAAAATCCGTGTTGATTTTTTCTTTCTGTGCGACGCTGATTTTTGCGAAATTTGCGGATAGATAGTTTAATTTCAACGGTAATGTGACAAAAATGTCACAAAAACTATGATGGCGGTTCAAAATTTTGAGAAAAAAAAAACGGGCAAATTTTAGCGAAACTCTTCAATTTGCCGAAATATTCCGTTAACAAAGTAACTTTTTTAGCCTATTGTTAGCTAAAAATGATCAAATTGGCTAAATAACGAAATAACGTTATTATAACATGTGAGAAACTATTACAATAGATTAAAAAACATTTTCCGACCGCTGCAACACACAAAAGTTGACAAAATTGGAGATTTTAGCCAGAATGAGTTCATTTTTTTTCGATATTTTGAAATTCTGAGCATACACAAACCTCCTTGGGATGTTTCTTATTAAGTGAATAGAGCATCAAAACTGCGGCAATCACTTTATCGTTTTCATCATCCGCCTCGCTGATCTGATCAGAAAGGAAATTTTTGATATCTTCAAGAAGATCTGCTTTCGAGCGAATATGATGCTCACCGAGCAACTCGGAAGTGTAGAGAACACGTGATATTGCGGATGAATGCTCGAGGTGTTGCTCACGGTCGGGTTGCTGCAGTGATGAAGTCCCAGAAATGTTGAGATCTTCAACCTGACGTCTCTCTTCTTCCAGCTCTCGTTTTGCAATCATTTGAATTCTTCGTTTTCCAGCATTTTGTTGAGGTTCATTCTTCTGCATCCGTTTGAAAGCAGCCTGAGCAGCAATATCAGCGGCCGCGACACGATCAATTTGGCCTCCCTGGGCGGCTCCAGCGTGGGCAGAAGGCTGCGAAGATGACTCGCCGGATGACAAACGAACACCTTCACCGCTCTTTTTGAAGTGATTCTGGACTCGCTTTTTGTTGAGGAATTTCTTGAAACTATTCATTCTTCTTTCTCTGAAATAAATTGGAATGGTTATCAGTGCAGAACTTGTTAAATATCTTACTATTTTTTTCGTTGCTCTTATTTCTCGCTTTCTCAATGTTCTCTCTTATGATAAACTCCTGAATGATTGGTGAATATCGATTCCACGCAATGATAGTGCCAACAGAGAAGATGAAAAGTAGAATAGAAAGAAAGAGTCCGAGAGCTACCTGAAATTTTCAAATTTTGGCCATTTTAGACAGAAACAAGAACAATAATTCACGTTAAAATTTCGAAAATCTCAAAAACATGTTCTCTAACGCACTTGTTTTTTATCCAACGAATAATTATCACAGAAGATAATCAAAGCACGATAAACGTTTTCTACTCCGAATGCTTCTGAGGAATCTGGAAGCGCGTCGGAGCTCTGATAAGCAACTGAATTTGTGCTCAACGGAGTCTGCTCAGTTGTCGGCTCGGCGACCAGAGGCTCTCCCATGCAAGAATAGCTGGAATTGTAGTTCTTTTTCAGAGAGATTTGCGGAAATTAATGATTGCGAAATAGGACAGAAGGCGATGACGACATTTGTGATATTGCACGGTGATAAACATATATTTTGGGTTGTATACAAACTTCAAACTTCATTTCAGAAAATTTGAAAAAAAGCTCATCTCGAAAACGCTATAAAAAACTTGGAGTTTTTCTATTGGAGAAAACTAAACTGGGGAAAGCTTTCGGACAGAAAAATATTATCTGCTGTATTTTTCATGATGTCGTTAATTTTGTGACTTAATAAACTACAAAAAAATGTAGGTAAAACACTTTTGCGTGAAAAGTTTGTGATTGTTTTCCCAAAATACGTTTTTGCGGTTAAATGTTCGTTTTGAGATGTTTATCTTACAATTCTTTTATATTTTGGACAATAATTATATTCTATGAAGTAATCTTTGATTCTGAATAACTTTTTTCCGAAAACAATTCGTTAAAACAACAAAATTTTAGAGAGAAAAATAAAAAATAAGCAAAATAAAAAATAAAAATAGCGAGTGTCGTAAATTGTGTCGCCAAGTCCGCAGTTACGTAACCTCGCGCCGCGCTCTTGCGATAGCAAACCCCGCCCACTTTTCTGTGCACTCCACATTTTCGTCGATTTTTCATTGAAATTTTTCTTCTGTTATTTTGTTTATTTTTGTCGATTGACGACATAATTTTAATCTCAAGCGCTGATAAAATTATTATTTCCAATTTTTAGAAATCACTTTTCATCAAAATACTCACGAAATCCAAGCAAACTGTTTATTTTGGGATAGTATACTCATTCTTCTTAATTTTTTGTTAAATTCCATTGAAATCTGACATTACCTTATGCATATTTATGTTCTTGTTTTTTCTACAATTTTTGCAGTCCTCTTTGCTTCTGTATTTCTCGTAACTTCAACTTTCCAAATTATTTCGTAATATTTTCAGCAATGCCGAAGAATAAGGGAAAGGGAGGAAAGAATCGCAGAAGAGGAAAGAATGAGAACGACTTCATGAAGCGCGAGCTCGACCTCAAGGAGGAGGGACAAGGTAGATTTTATAACTTCTTTCCCGAAAAACAAAAGCATTAATTCCAGAATATGGACAAGTCTCAAAAATGCTTGGTAACGGTCGTGTTCAAGTGTTCTGTTTTGATGGAAAGCAGCGTGTCTGCCATATTCGTGGAAAGTTGAGGAAGAAGGTTTGGATCAACGTGGGAGATATCATTCTCGTCGGTCTCCGAGATTATCAAGACGACAAGGGAGATGTTATTCTGAAGTACACCCCAGATGAAGCTCGCCGTTTGAAGAACGAGGGACTTATCCCAGAAAACGCCAAGCTCAATGAGAACGATGAACAAGACGAGGGAGAGGTTGAGTTCTGTAAGTTTATTTTTGCTGAAAATTAATGAAGTTCAATTTTTTTTCAGTGGATCACGTCGGAGACGAGGGAGAGGCCGGAGAAGCAAAGTCTGACTCAGATTCATCAGACAGTGATTCGGAGAAGTCTGACGAAGAGGCAGGATCGGATAAGGAAGAAGAATCGGACGATGATTCTGAAGAGGAATCAGACGAAGATTCAGATGATTCGGACAATATTCGGGAAGAGGACTTGGCAGCTGGTCGTGGATTTAAAGAGGACACTCGTCGCGGCGGAAATCGTGGTGGCAAGAACAAGTACGGAAAGAGACGCTAAATTGATTAAATTATTGGTTTTTAATTGTTTCCCCCGGTTTCTGTTCTTTCTCCCCCTAAAAATCCATTGTTTCTCTTTCGATCCTTTTCAGACATTATCTTCCCATCTTCTCTGTCTCCCGAAATTCCGTTACTTGAATGCTACAAAGTGAAATAATTCGATTGTGGTGTCCGATGATCAACACAACCTCAAGGTTTCGGTCCATCGGACACCACTTGATGAAACAACTCATTTATTGCAAATTATCCCGTATTCCACTATTTTCCTTTCATTTATATTGTTTTCTGATAAACTTTTCTTGTTATGGGTTTAAAGCAGCACACAACTCTCGACCTTCAAACCGAAAAGCAGGTGAAACATTTGCATCAAAATGTCACAACTCGCGGCCACGTGTATTCATATAGTAAAAATTATTTATTTCAGTTATTTTAAGCTGAATTTGAATGAAATGATTGACAGAGTGCTTCTTTATAACTTATCAACTTCTGCATTTCCCAGCTATGATAATGCGACTAGAATTGATTTATATTTCTTTCTTATAGCTGTTGAGCAAGTTTTAGCTTTGAAAATCCCGTAATATTACCGTCAAATTCCAGAAAGTTTGTCCATCCATCAATAATCATTAATATTGTAATTTCATCAATTGGGATTTTTACAACATCATTCCATTTATTCGTTTTATCTCGAAATTCAATGTTAAAATCGTCCGTAATCTTGATAATGATAGGAATCGCTATTTGTGATATATTAGTGATGTTTGTCTCTATTATTTATAACTATCTTTATTTGATTTTGGAATTTAATGTGAAACCCTGGTAAAGTACATTTATTCAAAAGCTTAGTTCCACAGTACTACTACAGTAACCCAACGTAGTAAAAGATCTATGTGGTTAAATCGTAGTTAAAGAGATCACGTAGTAAACAGTACTTGACTTTTGTAACCCGATGTTAAATCAACTCATCTTTCCACTTCCAGTGAACCACCTGCACCACTTTCATTCTTTTATATGTACTGGATCAATGTAGTAATTAATGATTTGTTCCGTCGAACATCCACGTGGCTCAGCGTAGTTATGGCCACAATCAGACTGATCGTCTTGAAGTTTTCAACGAGAAGAGCATTTCGAAAAGTTAATTTTCCCAAATTCGGATTCACTTTAGTTATTGGAACGTTGTTATCAAGCATTCCATTAACTGTAATATATTATTTCCGATACGATATCGTTAAAATTGGAGACTGGAAGCCTATGAATAAGTAATCCAGATTTAACAACCTTTGCCTAATTAAAAATACACTTTCAGTTGCACATTTGCAACGAGTTATCCAGAATCTCGTGTTATCTTCACTTTGGTACAATCCAAAGTCTACCAGGCTAACGATGGACTTGTAGGAAAAGTATATCAATTGATTAATGGAACAATTTCCAAAGTGGGATAATTTTGTTTTTACTAAAGCAATTAACCAAGAACTAATTTTTGGTTCCTAAAAATAAAAATAATTTTCAGCTGTTTCCATGTTTTCTGCTTCCAGTTCTAACCTATATGCTTATTGTCGAACTCAAAAAAGCCAAGGATCACCAGAGAATGTTAAATTTAACTATAAGACCAGTAATTATCAATGAAACCCAGTCAGTTGCCAGTACAGAAAGAACCACGGGGCTAGTCGTATTTATAACAGCTTCTACATTTCTTATTGAAGTTCCAAATGGAATTGTTCGTGTTTTACAATTTGGATATACTGACTTGGGATACTGGTGAGGGTTTGAATAATTAGAAATTAATTTTGGCAATATTTGAAAATAATGAAAACATATGCCACCCGAAAGTTAAACAAACATATTTAATCTATCGTCTGTTCTTAATTATAATGATAATACAAACTATACGACATGTTTATAGCGAATATAATTTCAAAGGATTAACATTTTTCCACTTTTTTGCTGTAATTTTATGCATTTAGTGAAACCGTAATAATTCTGGTTTGTTAACCCTATTAAAAAAGGGATCTACATTTAGTTCAAATGCATTGATGGACTCCAATTTTTTTCAGATTTTAAGTGATAACGTGATAGAATAATTGGAAATATTTGTGTGGGAATTCTTTTTTTGAGAAATCAAAATTTTCAGGAGAATGGCAACCTCCGTTGCACAATTTTCAAGTGCCTTCTTTGTTCTACACGCGGCTCTTCAAGGCGCCATCTTCTTTCTGATGTCATCACAATATCGGAGGGCAGTTTCAAAAATATTCAAGAATGATGTAACCATCAAAGTTTGGGCTCATTAAGTTACAAATTATTTTTATTCCAGCGACCACCCATCATCATTGCAGTCAGCTCTAGCTACACCTGATCACAATTCCACTTTATTGATATTTTAATTTAAAAAGAAATTTAACTGTCCTCCGAAAAATGGAAAATAAACTCAAATTGAAATAGTGTAAAGATGAAGTGAAATATTTTAACATTTGATGACGGTTTCACTATATTTATAATAACAGAACAATCTATGAGACTTGTTCATGACAAAATGATTTTTAGAAAATGACATGTTTATAAAACCTATATACCGTATTTCTTCTATTAATATGGCTGCAATACTATTTTTCGAAGGTCTCCCCGCTTACAATACTAACTGACTCAATATTTTCCTTGTTTTTTTTTGTTGAGCAAAATTCCTGAAGCTCAAGCTTCAAATTTCAGCACCAAACGACAGGTGAAACAACTGCTGTTATAACAACAGCACACATGCAAGTGGCATTGATTAAAAATTATTCCGTTCAATTTGGTAATTCTTCCCAAAAAAAAATGGATGAGAATACCTATAACCTAGCGACTTCAGCATTTCCAAGTTATGATAATGCGACTAAAATTCAACTTTATCACTTTCTAAAAACCGTCGAGTAAGTTGAAGCTTTTTCAGCTTAAATTCCAGATCATATTTCATTTTTGTTTCAGAAATTTTGTTCATCCATCTATTGCCTTGAATATAGTATTTTCCATTATTGGCGTTTTTACCACATCTTTCCATTTATTCGTTTTATCTCAAAAATCAATTTTGAAATCTTCAGTAATTTTGATAATGATGGGAGTGGCTCTTTGTGATATACTTGCAATGGTGGCTTCTGTGTTTTATAATATTTTGTATTTAATGATAGAATTTAATGTGAAACCTTGGTCAGTTTACCACTAAAAGATATAGGCCAGTTATCGATGTTCCTTATAAAAATCAAAAATAGGCTCCACCTATTTCTGTTTTTAATCCGATTGTCTTGTACTACTTGTTTATGTTCTTTAACCTGGCGGAGTAATTTTTATAAAATTTCCACAATTGATCTACCTACTGTGCCTATTTTTTCAGTGAGCCTCCTTTATCTCTTCCACCATTTCATATGTACTGGATTAATATAGTAATCAATGATTTTTTTCGTCGATGTTCCACGTGGCTCAGCGTAGCCATGGCTTTAATTCGCTGGATAGTTATGAAGTATTCAACTAGACGTGCATTTCGAAAAGTCACACTTTCAAAGTTTGGAGCTTACATTTTTATGGGAGCACTTGCTCTAAGTCTCCCTCTCACTTTTATATTTTATTTCCGATACGATATTGTAAAAATTGGAGACTGGAAGCCATTGAATAAGTGATTATATAACTTAAAATAATTATTGATTGATCTAAGTTTCAGTTGTTCAAAGTCTGCTAATTTTACTGTTTCACTCAATATTTATAATCTTGTGCAGTCGGAAGTGTACACAGCCAATGACGGGCTGGTTGGAAAAGTTTATCAACTCATAAATGGTACATTTTCAAAGGTAAGTGATTAATTGTACCCTCCATTTTTAAGTTCAATTAATATAAATTAAATTTACAAAATTACCATAGCTCCTGACTCCTTTTATTTGTTTTTTCAATACGATTCCATACGAAGATTTTTCAAAAATTTCTAGTTTTTTACGAAATACCAAAGCAATTGCGCGGTCGATTATTTTTTTACTTTCTGCTTTTTTGCTATCAATATTTGAGAAATTTGAATGAAAGTGTAGTTACAAAAATATTTGAATACGTGGTTTCGGATTTGACCAGCAGTTTTCGTTTTTAAAGTAGGAAGCACCCAAGTGAAGGAGGTCCAAAGAGGATTACATCTTTCCTCAACTTGACATAAAACACACAGATAAGAATTAATTTAACTTAAACACAAAACCTCTAACACAAAAAACATAATTCCCCGAAATGTGCTCAAGAAAAACAGCTGTTCAATTTCGTTTATTATGGTAACTTTATTAAAACACTTAAAGGTGGTGTAGTAGATTTTTTTTATTTCTTTATTACTCAAAATTGTCTGAAAACACCGAATTTCATAATGAAGTTTCTTGAAAAACTATTGAGGAAAAAGTTATGGCCTCTCGAAAAATGACCTAAAATTAGTGAGTGAGAATTGTCAAATTTTTTACCAATTCTCTTCGTCCATCGACTTTTAAATACCTTAATAAAGTTGAAAACGCAAGATAATCGACCTGTATACCCAAAACTAGACGACAATTTCAAAAAAAAATTGTTTCCAGCCGCTGCGACAATGATAAGTTGGTCAAATTTCAAATTTTCACTAATTTTAGGCCATTTTTCGAGAGGCCATAACTTTTTTTGGAAAAGTTTTCAAGAAGTTTCATTATGAAATTCGGTGTTTTCAGACAATTTTGAGTCTAATAAAGAAATAAAAAAAATCCGACTACACCACTTTTAATACCGCGAACGAATTGTCCATAGTCAAATTTCAGATCATACAAGAGCGATATGAAACATAATTTTCCAATTAATTAAAAATATTTCCAGCTGATTCCATGTTTCCTTCTTCCAATCCTAACCACTCTTCTCATTGCTGAGCTCCGTAAAGCCAAGGATCACCAGAGAATGCTCAATTCAACTACACGGCTCGGAAATTTCCCGGAAACATTTTCACAAGGAGTTGCGAGCACAGAAAGAACCACGGGGCTAGTGGTATTTATGACTGTCTCTACGTTTGTTATTGAAGTTCCAGGCGGAATTGTTCGAGTTTTACAGTTTGGATATACTGACCTGGGATACTGGTGAGGGTTTGTTTAAATAAATACTAATTTTGTCAATTGAAATTGTGAAATTTTGTCAAATATTACTATAAATCTAAAAAACATGTACTAGAATCGAATCTTCTTTGACCACTGAAAATTTACATATTTATTGAAACAGTAATATTTACATCTATAATGAAACGGAGGAAAAGTTTATGAGAAAAGGCTTTGATACAGCGCCAAAAATTATATAATTTGATTTAAAAAATTGCTTTGAAAACTCTGACAGTGAACACTCCTGTTAGAAAAAACTGTTTCATGTCAAATTCTGAATAAATAATTCGTTAACTGTTTTCCAACAATTCAAATTCAGGAGACTTGCCACGTCAGTTGGCCAGATTTGCAGTTTATTTTTCGTAATACATGCGTCTCTTCAAGGCGTCATATTCTTCCTGATGTCATCACAATATCGGAGAACAGTGTCCAAGATTTTTAAACGAGATGTAACTTTCAAAGTGAAGATGATTGAATTTACATATTGTTTTAATTTCAGAGACCCCGCGTCGTGATTGCTGTAAGCTCACATTTCAGCTGAGTGATTAGGGATTTGATAATAGAAATATTGTGTTTAAAAGTTGTACTTCTTCCAGTAGATCAATCAAGATAAATAGTGTATTGCTTTAATTCAAATTGGAACGACGAACATTGTTATTTAAAAAGAGTTTCAAGAAGAAAAAAAACAAAATGTGAAACAGAAAAAATTGCAACTCAATTTGTAAAGCACATGAACCCCAAATCATTTACTTGTAATTATTCTTCAACGCCTCGATATCCTCCACAATTCCCAGTGCTCTGTCAATCAGCTCTTTGCAGTTTTCTTCCTTGTCCTCTGGGTTTCCAAGTGTCCCATCAGAATACATTTTGATGTACAAAGCGATTCCAAACAAGCTAAAGTTTGATGAAAATGGATAGATCAGGGAGTATTGGTGAAGGAGCTACAAGAAAGTAAATGAATGATGAGAACTGAGTACGAACAACGTATGAAACAGTAGCTTTTGCAAAACTTTTGCAGCTTTCCCCATCTATAGAATGAAACCAATTTTAATTGTAATAATTACTTCATTTTACATTTTTCTGCCTATTGCCTAAAAGGTTAATGCCAAATTGAATTAGCTTACTAACCTCTTCCATAGAAAACGGAGCTTTTCCATTAGAGAGCTCTGTGAGAGTTTTATGATAGTGATCCAAATAGTTTTGAGTCATCTTTCTTCGAATTTCTCTGTTCAATCCCAAAGTAAGTACTCGAATAATATCAAATGCAATTGATCCAATAAATAACATTTGATAATCAATAATTGCTGAAATTTCATCTTTTGCACTATCCTTCTTCCATAGCACATTTGTCACGTTCAGATCAGCATGGCAGATTATTCCAGGAAAAGCTGAAACATTGATAATGTTTTTTTTGACAACTGCACAAATTGCAGATTTTCAATCAAAAATTGAAATCTCTAGCAAGAGTTGTAATATCAACCAACTTCTTCAATCTTAAAAATTTACTGTTTCAAATTTTTCATAAAATTAATTATTTTTATGGTTCAATCGGTTGTGCCTTGATTTGATGATTAGTTACTTAGCACCAAAAATGTAAACTAATATAGACAAATATTTGCTCTATCTGGAAATAACTATTATTTGGCTTGGAACAACCGAGAAAATGTTCAAAAATTGTCTGAATGTTGAAAATTGCCGGTGAAAACTGCCGACAATTTTTCAGCAATTTTCACCGGCAATTTTTTGAACATTCTGACGATTTTTCTACTAAAATAACAATTATTTTCAAATACAGCAAATATTTTTCTATATTTTATCACTAAATTTTAATGAAAACAATTGCGGGAACATGTCCAACCGTTCCCTTTTATAGAATCGGTTGGTTGGCAACCCCTGGGTGGAATAAAAAACTTGCACGGCCAATTTTTCGATTTATTGACATATTTTCCTTTTTTTTTCGAGGTATGATCATAAAAATTTGTGAACTCAATTTTATTACGTTTTACTTACGAAATCACACAAAAATTGCAATAATAAAAAGTTTAGGGAGCAGCAGATACACGCACTGTATTGTAGATTACTTCACATCTATAGTAACTAAACACTTCCATTGATTTGTAATTTATATATTTTTTTCTAAATAATTATGCTTAAAATTTTCCCTAGTAATTGAAAAATAAATTCCATCGCCCCCAACTTACCAGAAATAGCGTCCGCAGTTGCTTTGTTCTTGATAGAATAGTCGAAGGACCATTTGATATTTCGAATTCTGTCATTTCCAAATACTTCCGGTGAGACATTTTCCAATGTCAATGCTTCTTCAAACTGAAAAAATGGATATTTAATTTTTTCACAACGAACATAAATACAATAATATACGAAACTGGAGAAATTAGTAAAACTTTAGAACCCGAAACTTTAACTGTTTCAGCATTAGTATTAATTAAAATAAAATAAAAAACTACAGTGATATAGTAATATTAGCCTGTAGGATTGAAAATAGATGTAAGACTAATGTAAGAATGTAAACTCAATGTAAGAATGTAACTCCAATGTAAGATTTATGAAGTTTCTTTTTTATTTTATTTTGCCGAACAATATTGATTTTTGGAGTTAGCGTCGTTATCTTAAAGACGTAAATTTTCAAATTTTAATTTTTTTGAAATATTTAAGGTTTTCAAGAAGCAGCAAAGAAAACTACAGAAAATATATGTTAATTTACAAATCCAAGAATTAAAGCAGTTTTCAGAAGTTTAACAACAAATTGCAGTTTTAGGACCAAAAATCCTGAAAAACCAACCATCATATTCTGCATTCCTTCGGAAAAAGTCTCTCTACCATGTGCTCCTTCCACAAAACTCTCCACATAACTTTTATCGTCTCGTTTCATCAAAAAACTATGTAATCCAGCGAGAGCTTCCATTAATCGAAGAATTTGTTCATGTTTCAATCCAGGAATATGTTCAACTGCAAACACTTTTTCACTAAGATTCTCAGCAACAATTCCTCCAGTTGCTTCTCCATTGATATCTTCAGTGAAATAGACTTTTGGAAATGGGAAATTCGGAATTGATCCGTATTCAAAGTGCTTGTAGAATAGGTTTTCTTTCTGGAGTTGATTAAAAAATCAGGTTTTTTGTATAATAATTTTGCTGTTGCAATACATCATTTTGAAACAACGAGTGATTCATTGAAGATAGAACAAGTAGTCTACGGCTTACGATATTTTTAAATAAATTAAAAAAAAAAACTAGGTATTAATTTTGCTGTTTCATTATTTTAATTTAAACAAAAAATTAAACTTTAAACGTTGTCAATTTTCTATTTCGTAGTAGTACCTACCACTGCCTATTTTCTGTACTTTGTTAATAAAAATAGAGTATCGTCAGTGGTACTAAAATTGAATACATTTATAACACAACTGTATGTTATAATTAAACACTTTAAAATTTTAATTTCAGTCAAAATATTGGTAAATTGCCAAAACTTCAAAAAATTTTGACTCTTGAAACAGTTTTAGCAGTGCAGCAGGTTCAAATCGGTAGGGTGATAAAAAAAAGGTATTATAAAATATAAAACTCACAGAAAACTATTTTTCGGTAAACTTTCAAAATTGTGACAATTGAAAACTAGGTACTCGACACTCTAAATTGAAAACACCCAAAAAATTTCAAAAACGCCTAATTATAATATTTCATGCTATAAGTAACTATAGGAGTGATTTCACAAGTTTTTTCCATTTAAAGTTTCGCATATGAATTTTGCTGTTTCATTAAATTAATATGAACACACAAATATAGAGCAAGTGTCTGGTGTGGAGTGTGCGTATTTCTAAAAGTGATGCAATATTAATAGATGATCGTACCTTCGAGTAATACAACAGAACATCGTTTAGATGATTTACTGCGCTTTCGTCTTCACAACGGAGTACATTTTCACTGATTCGTGGGACCTGAAGTATTAATTTATAATTTGCGGTTGATTTAAGACAATACTGAGACTTTTTTTTGTGAAAATAAAAAAATATCATGTTTCAGATAATTTATATAATCTCTAATATGAACTATAGTCGTTAGTCTCATTTTGCCTTTTTAGCAAAAAACTTACTTTTATAAATACCGACTCCGGTACTTTGACTCCATCCCCCACCACTTTCAAGTGTGCCACATAGATTTCCGACCAGAAGCTCTTCGCATTTTCAAGTTTCTCGAAGCTTGCGTCGACCTTCTCATGAAAATTCTCAATCTCCGGAAACGAGCTTTCCACGAGGCGACGGAGTTGTTTCAGCTTGGCTTTCATTTTCTAAACCTCAAACAAAAAGTTCTCAGACTCAGAAATAAGAGGGCAAAAAGAGGTGGAATGCGATAAGACTAGAATGGGGAAGAGTCGGAGTTGAAGCTTGAACTAGTGATAAGCGGAGGTTTATAGAAAATGCTTTTCTGATGTCTGTCAATCACAAACTACGATCAGAACATTGGTGACACGTGGTTTTGGAATTTAGATGGTAAACGTCTTTTTGATTTTTTTAAAAACGCATGAAAATTCTTTTATGAAATCGCTGAAATGTCATAAATTCTACTTGTAAAATATTTTTCATATTTCACATAAATAAAGGAATCAGTTCAGTTCATGTCTCAATACTCATGAGCCAGTGCAATACAATAAAAAAGTCGTTTTGGTTTTTTTTCGAAAGATATTGCGTACGAAAAACTTAAAACAATTTGATAATTATCTTGAGACACAACGTTCCTAATTTGATAACAATATGTTTCCGTTTTAATCAAAGAACTGGGTTGGTTAAACTAGACAAATTGTGATCGAAAAAAGTGGTTGAAATGAATTCTTATATCAAGTTTTTCTGAATCTCGTATCTTAAAGGGCATGGATTTATTCAGATGGGCCTTACCGCACAAAAATGCATAAAATGTGTATTTGGTAGCAAGAATTAATTAAGTTTTTCTAAAGTTATTCAATTGTCGAATTTTCATTTGAAAACCGTGTTAAAAAGCGATAATTGTCTTTTTTCGTGGCGAGACCCATCCAACTATGAGCACTTGATTCAGAGAATTGCAAGCTACAATATTAAAAAAAAACGCAACTAATATGAAAAAAAGTTAAACTAAAACCATTGGAATCAAAACCTGAAAATCTTTTATCAAACTGTCTGTGACGTGAAAACTCTCTAAACTCCGCCCTGTCGCAATTCTTAGAGATAGGATACAGAGAGAAAAATGGGAAACCAAATTTGACATTTTTTGTTATTACCTTGATTGATAAAATATAAAATTTGAAATTGAAAACCGAATGTAAACTGTCAATAATATTTTGAGAGGAGATAAGAAACAAATTAGTGAATTGTGTTTTGTTTCCTAGCTAAAAAATTGAACAAATAGAGGGAGAACCACCGGAAAATATCATAGATCAATAAAAAATAGGCACATCGATCATAGGAATTAGTGTTGGCTTATGGTAATTTCGTGGGGAAATTTGTGACAATGAATAATAAGTATGTTTAAATCCAGTTTCCACAATCAACTGTAGGAACAAGCTGGAGCAAAAAATCAGCGGTCTCGTGGTGTAGTGATTATCACATCTCACAGGTAAAGCGCATTTATTAAGCAAAAATCGTAATATATGAAAATTATCATTAATCGGTTGTAGACCTCTGACGGTGTTGTGGCTAGCTTGTTGTTTTTCCTCGTTGTGTCTTTCAGCCATTTCCAGCCAGCAACCATCTCCGCGGAAATCGATTTTCTGGGAAAAAAAATGAATTAATGACTTGAAAATAGTATTTGTATTTTAAAAATATATAAAAGCTCATTTTTTCAAAAATTCAAAAGTCCTGTAAAATCATATGGAGTCATTCTTTTTTATTTCATAAAACTATTCAGCATAGTCAAAAACACCAGAATCTGTCAATCAAAGTATAATAGCTTGTACGGAAGTATTTTTTTAAAAATTGATAAAAATATATAAAAGCTGATTTTTTCAAAAATTCAAAAGTCCTGAAAAATCATATGGAGTCATTCTTTTTTATTTTATAAAACTCTTCAGCATAGTCAAAAATATCAGAATATGCCAATCAAAGTATAATAGCTTGTACGGAAGTTTTTTTTTAAAAATTGATAAAATTATAAAAAAAACTGATTTTTTCATAAATTCAAAAGTCCTGAAAAATCATATGGAGTCATTCTTTTTTATTTCATAAAACTCTTCAGCATAGTCAAAAATACCAGAATATGTCAATCACAGTATAATAGCTTGTACGGAAGTATTTTTTTAAAAATTGATAATATTATGATAAAGCTGATTTTTTCAAAAATTCAAAAGTCCTGAAAAATCATATGGAGTCATTCTTAATTATTTCATAAAACTCTTCAGCATAGTCAAAAATACCAGAATCTGTCAATCAAAGTATAATAGCTTGTACGGGTGTTTTTTTAAAAATTGATAAAAATATATAAAAGCTGATTTTTTCAAAAATTCAAAAGTCCTGAAAAATCATATGGAGTCATTCTTTTTTATTTCATAAAACTATTCAGCATAGTCAAAAATACCAGAATCTGTCAATCAAAGTATAATAGCTTGTACGGAAGTATTTTTTTAAAAATTGATAAAAATATATAAAAGCTCATTTTTTCAAAAATTCAAAAGTATGGGAAAATCATATGGAGTCATTCTTTTTTATTACATAAAACTGCTCAGCATAGTCAAAAACACCAGAATCTGTCAATCAAAGTATAATAGCTTGTACGGAAGTATTTTTTTAAAAATTGATAAAAATATATAAAAGCTGATTTTTTCAAAAATTCAAAAGTCCTGTAAAATCATATGGAGTCATTCTTTTTTATTTCATAAAACTATTCAGCATAGTCAAAAATACCAGAATCTGTCAATCAAAGTATAATAGCTTGTACGGAAGTATTTTTTTAAAAATTGATAAAAATATATAAAAGCTGATTTTTTCAAAAATTCAAAAGTCCTGTAAAATCATATGGAGTCATTCTTTTTTATTTCATAAAACTATTCAGCATAGTCAAAAACACCAGAATCTGTCAATCAAAGTATAATAGCTTGTACGGAAGTATTTTTTTAAAAATTGATAAAAATATATAAAAGCTGATTTTTTCAAAAATTCAAAAGTCCTGTAAAATCATATGGAGTCATTCTTTTTTATTTCATAAAACTCTTAAGCATAGTCAAAATAGCAGCAGATGCCGAACAGAGTATAATAGCTTGTACGGGTGTTTTTTTTTAATTGATAAAAATATATAAAAGCTGATTTTCAAAAAATTTTTCGGGAATTTGAAATGATTGAATAACACATCTAGCTTGAATAATGTTTAACTAAGTATTTTCCACAGCCATTACCAGCCAGCAACCATCTCCGCGGAAATCGATTTCCGGGAAGAAAAATGAATTAATGGCTTGAAAATAGTATTTGTATATTAAAAATATATAAAAGCTCATTTTTTCAAAAATTCAAAAGTATGGGAAAATCATATGGAGTCATTCTTTTTTATTTCATAAAACTATTCAGCATAGTCAAAAATACCAGAATCTGTCAATCAAAGTATAATAGCTTGTACGGAAGTATTTTTTTAAAAATTGATAAAAATATATAAAAGCTGATTTTTTCAAAAATTCAAAAGTCCTGAAAAATCATATGGAGTCATTCTTTTTTATTTCATAAAACTATTCAGCATAGTCAAAAATACCAGAATCTGTCAATCAAAGTATAATAGCTTGTACGGAAGTATTTTTTTAAAAATTGATAAAAATATATAAAAGCTCATTTTTTCAAAAATTCAAAAGTATGGGAAAATCATATGGAGTCATTCTTTTTTATTACATAAAACTGCTCAGCATAGTCAAAAACACCAGAATCTGTCAATCAAAGTATAATAGCTTGTACGGAAGTATTTTTTTAAAAATTGATAAAAATATATAAAAGCTGATTTTTTCAAAAATTCAAAAGTCCTGTAAAATCATATGGAGTCATTCTTTTTTATTTCATAAAACTATTCAGCATAGTCAAAAATACCAGAATCTGTCAATCAAAGTATAATAGCTTGTACGGAAGTATTTTTTTAAAAATTGATAAAAATATATAAAAGCTGATTTTTTCAAAAATTCAAAAGTCCTGTAAAATCATATGGAGTCATTCTTTTTTATTTCATAAAACTATTCAGCATAGTCAAAAACACCAGAATCTGTCAATCAAAGTATAATAGCTTGTACGGAAGTATTTTTTTAAAAATTGATAAAAATATATAAAAGCTGATTTTTTCAAAAATTCAAAAGTCCTGTAAAATCATATGGAGTCATTCTTTTTTATTTCATAAAACTCTTAAGCATAGTCAAAAATAGCAGCAAATGCCGAACAGAGTATAATAGCTTGTACGGGTGTTTTTTTTTAATTGATAAAAATATATAAAAGCTGATTTTCAAAAAAATTTTTCGGAAATTTGAAATGATTGAATAAAACAATCTAGCTGAAATTAATGTTTAACTAAAGTATTTTCCAAAAAATGTTAAATTGTTCCATCACCGATGTTAGATTTTCCAATAATTAAAAAAAAAATTTTTAGGTGCGACCCATCATTGGCTTTTTAGCGGGCCTTCACGTACATTTGGTTAATGTCTCGCTTTTAGCGCTTTACCTGTGCTGTCTAACACACAGAAGGTCGGTGGTTCGAGCCCGCCCGAGATCAGTCAAATGTTTTATTAAAGAAGAATGAAGTTCATTTTTTAACCGGCATGTTCGAAGATGCCGATTCGGTCACCTTGGTCTTCAGCGGCGGGAGCCAAACGAAAAGCTTCGAGTTCCATTCCGCCGGAATAAAAAATTCTTCAGTTGTGTTGTTGAATCCAACAGCCGGGTCCCTGAATTAGTTGAAGATTTTATCTTAATTTATTTAAAAACATACTTTTTGGTAACTTTCGCATCACTCTTCTTCTTCCCAACTTCTCCCGGCCCTTCTTCCTCTTTTAAAATGGGAGCCAACGCTTTTCCATTTTTCAGAGCTTCAATTCCTTCTACAAAGTATTTACGGACATCTCCACAAAGCAAGTATTGCGGTCGTTCGGCAGTTCTCATAACATTCTGCAATTAAAATAGAAGAAAAAAAATGTGAGGCAAATAACCAACTGCAAGCTGTCCCCGAACCATATTTTTGATTGGATCCGTATTCGGATACTCAACCAACAATCGAATCCATCCATTCGCCTCAAATCCTTCGCGAAATCGTTGACGATTATCTGCCAGAGTGTTGATTGGTTTATCATCAACAGCAATAATAGCTTCACCAATATTCAAACTACAATGTGAAACTGAATCCGGAATAGTGTAGTTGACCACCACTTTTCTGTCGACCTGCTGCACGTTCAGACCAAGCTGCAGGTATTTGAATTGGTAGAGAATGGCCAAATCGATGGTGTGATCCTGTGTGGCTAAGATACCTGAAATTATATGAAAATTACTGTTTCACAATAAGAAACAAATATTCAAACTTACCATTTGGAATCTTAGACGTAGACATTCTGTTCTTCAATCTAGCGACCAGAACCGTAATCTTTGTCTCAGATTTTGAGTTCAAAATCTTTCCGACAACAACCTTGAAGTCTGGATAAAGTGAATGTGGTGCTCTCACAGGTTCAGTTTTCCTTAATAAGGTAAATATTTTTCAAGTTTTCATAACATTTGTCCTTACGGTGTAGTCGTTGGCTTCCTCTTAACAGTCTTCACATTTGACTGGAGACTTGCTCCACCGGTGGTCTCGTCGACATGCTCTGTCAATTGTTTCTCATCGAATGAGACAGTCGTACCGTTCACTTGCAAGATGATGTCACCCGGTAGAATTGCTCCTTTGAATGGGCTCGCGTAATGAACACGAGTGACCAACCCATGTCGATTGACGAGTCCGAGTTGCTGGAAATCAAAAACGTTTTACATAAAGTCATTGATGATGTCGCTTACCGTTATTTTATCCTTCTTTGGGAGCTCAAATGTGGCCTCTACAAGCATTTTGTAGCTGTTTGGAACTGGTTCTCCACGCAGAATGACCACATCTTTGACTCGAGCTTCTATCTGAAATACGTGTTTCTAGAATAGAAATAACTTTTAAAATAAAATTATGTTTCACTACTAGTGTACCATTAAAAAAACCATTAAACCATTAAAAAAAAGAAAGTTTGATTCTATAATAAAATATTCTTTCGAACACCCCCGACTGCCTCAATTACTTAGTTCAAGAAATATTGTTCACAATGAAGAAAAATAAATTAATTATTAAAAAAATCTTGAATAAAGTTCAAAAATTATTATTCAAATTTCTCACTGTTTCGATTCCAAATCCAACTTCCAAATTCCAAAAAACCCCTCTCACCTCTCCCTTCTTGAATCCGGGCCGCTCCCAAACCGTGTCTATTCCCTCTGCACCTTCCGGATAGATTTTATATTTGACTGCAGGTGGAATTTCTTGTGGCATCTTTTCAAGCTATCAAATGCTTTGAATTGAATTTGTTTGATACTTGAATTATCGATTGTTGTGAAATAAATTAGAATCGAGAAGAACAATGATAAGAGGGGGTGGGGGGGAGGGAATAAAAAATTAGAGCAATTGATCGAACGTGAAGATAAAATATCAAAGGTCAGAATTATTAAATCTTTTTCAACGTGATTTTCTAACTTTTTTTTAGAACTGAACTTATTGAGAATGTTTTCGGCATAAAACTGCAAAATCGCGTGATTCAAAATCAATCATTTATGTTTTATGTTTTTTCTTGGGACACGATTCGTATGGAATCGTATTAAAATAAATAAATAAATAAATCGTTGAAACGTGTGAGTTTGAAAATTACTTACCAACGAAGCAAATTAAATTGTGAAATCCAAACTTTTTCACCAATTTCGAGAAACTATAGAATTTTTTAAAAACTGTTACTTTGTGTTACCTTTGTTAAAAAAAAGTAATAATAATGTCTTGAAACTGCATTTTTTTTTGAAATTTTTTTCTGCCACTGCTTGTTTAATTAAATTTTTATAGACACTGATATATTAATCAACAACAAGAATATGAACAATTATTTATTGAATATTTCAAAAATTACACGATTGGAATACATCATAAATTACCCATTTTGATATCAATCACATTATCAGCGATCACCAATTATATAATTACAGCAAATTGAAGAAAAAGAGCAAACAAAACCCAATTGAGAGCCTAAAACCGGTGCCTACAAGACGGGGAAGAATGTTTGAAAGAAAATCGGAAAATAAATGCAAAAAATGAATTTTAAAGGCGAGTGATTACGTCTGGTTGTTCTTCGACCTGTTGGAAAAATAAAATATTATATTTAGAAAAAATGTATCAAAAGTAAATTTATTGCAAAAAAAATGAATTAAAGTTGAAAACTAACAGAAAAAGGGTCAAAGCACAAAGGGTTCAAATGAAAGCACACACTGCACTGCACGAGATCAAAAAGTAGGTCAAAAGTGAATAAATTACAGTATTCCATAGGAGTACTGTATGTTGAATAGTTGTAATCTCAAAATGCATAAAAATTAATATTTAAAAAGAAAAAAATTAAGTTCTAACTATAATAAATAAGTAACACACAAACACAAGTACACACAAAATTAGATAATTTGAGCAAATTGAAACAAATAAGAATTCATTATGAAAATTATTTACAAACGCCAGATTTGGATAAAAAGCGGCAGAACCGGATGGAGCACAATTATACCTGAGTTTCCCGCGAATACACGTGGTTTCTATGGCTCCGTCCATCGCCACGGATTACTGTACCCTGCAGTGGTGATGGTTCCTTTGCATAGGCTGGACGGAAATCCGATGATTGAGACCTGTGAATAAATGGCACACAATAGAGTTACAATAGAAGTACGGTAAGTATATCAGAAGTGAAGCAACGTGCTTTAGAAGTGTGTAAAATTTTATGTGAAAACTTACCAGTCATCAGTATTTACATTCAATGTATGGGGTACATTCTGTGGACGTGTACCCATTGGAAGGTGCATTGCATTAATACTTGAAGCTCCTTGGCTGTCCTGAAATATATTATATTAGAAGGGCAAATGGATAATTTTTTGTAAAAACAAAACTGAAAAGTTAGCCCATAAGTATGTTACCCTTGAGATTTTAAAAATTACTGCTTCAAAGTTTTACTGCCTTCAAACAAAGTGAAAAAAAGTTTTGTTCGAAAAATTTAATGGAATGTTTCAACAACATTATAAATTAATAAATATGATTACTGTACAATTAGTAGTGGGACGTGAACTTATTTTGAGTTTGGTTATTCATGGCTAAAAGCATGAAAAATGTCTCGGATAATGCTAACATTTGAAAACAATTAAATTCTAAATGGAAATTTGTCTGTAACTGCACAAAGTTGCAAAAAGTTGAAAAAAAGTTATTTGAAATTTTCCGAAATTATTGTTTCAAAGATTTTTTAAAAATTGCTGATTATCTTTTATTCACTGGGAGTAGTAATTTCATTTTCTGTCTAGGTTTAAATTATCTAGGTTTCCGATTCTCATGCCAAAAAATTTTAAATTCACATTGAACTTACATCAGGCACACTAGAAATAAGCATCGGCTGCAAGTCATCAGAAGTCGGGTGAATTTTCGCATTCGAATTATTCTTTCCCCGTAGATTTTCCACATTTTTGAACAATTTTCCTTTGAGAATGAGTTCTCCGAATCCTTGTGAATGAGAGAATGCGTAACCACTTCTAAGTGATCCACGGACACTTCGTCGAGTTGCTGCCGTGCGTTTGAATGCGGTTCTGAAAGTATTTATTTAAAAAAATAAATTTAATGAAAATTTCAAAACGTTTAAACGATTTCTTGAATGATAGAAACTAAGTTTGAAATTGAATTATGTATGTGAGTACAATTTTTAATCACTATTTCATGCTATCTTCAAATATGGAGCTTCATCGAATAGTATAGTGCTATTGCGAATTGACCTGATCGCACATTAAAATTTTGAAAAGCGAACATACTTTTTATCATCTTTCGCCGATGGTTTCTTGCCCATTTTCTTTCGAATTCTCAGCCTATCAGCAAATGATGGATGTGTATCAAGCCAGAAGAATCGATTAAGCATAACTGGTAGTAACAGTACAACTGAAACCATTAGAATTGAAAACCAGAAGTGAGGAGTAACCATTGTTCGAAAAGCGACACCATATGAGATTGAAGATGATGTTTTGACAATCCATGAAACTGGAAGCCATTCGTAAAGAAGGAAGCAAACAAGGAAATACAGAACAAGTGATCCCCAGATTACAAAATGCGAAATTGCCGTCCAATAACTCGTGTCGAAGGCTATCTGAAAAATTTGAACTTTTGAAAAAAAAAATTATGTTTCAGAAATGTATCAAATTTTTTGACAAAATTAAAAAGCTTATTATTTCTTCTCAAGTTTCAAATAAACAGTTTCAATAAAAAGATACCCATTGTGGTATATGTTAAATTGTGTATAATTATCTTGTGAAAATGTTGAATTTTTTTTTTCATGATCAGTTAAAAAAATCTGCTTCATAAAATGCATTAATTGGTTGTGGTAGTGTAGCTCAAAAATGAGCGGCAAACGATTGTTTCCGGCAAATCGGCAAATTACCGATTTTCCGAATTTGCCGAAAATTTGAAAAAAAATTGTGGCTTTGCATTTTTTTTTCTGGAAATTTTAGAATTTCAATTTCAATCGACAGAATCGTAGGCATTCTATAAATGTTCGGACATCTATTTTGAAAAAAAGTAAACTCTATGAAAATATCTAGAAAAAACGGGGAAAAATTTCAAAAAGCACAGGTTTAAGAGCTTCCGTCTTATAAAAAATCCCTCTGAGAACTTCCGGAAGATTGATGTTCGGTCAACGGAAAGTTGACAATTCGCCTAAAATAAAAATTTGCGGCAAATCGACAAGCCGGCAAATTTTGCCGAACGGTAATCTACATTTTCTACTATTTTTTATGAATATTGAATACTATTGCGTTGCCTTCTTTGTCTAAACTAATTCTTATCAAAGTTTCAATCAAATCACATATACTTTTATTCTCAAAGTATGTTTCAATATGGTCACAAAATGTTTAGAACAATTGATTTACGCTAAATTGAAATTTAAAAAAACCCATACCTGTCCAGTAACAACTACAACTAATGCAGTAAAAGTAGTGAAAGCAAGAGCCGAGTAATCGTCCAAATCCTTTCCAGAAGCAGCAGCTGCGTTGTAAAATGCACCATATGGAATGAAGAATATCACAAGGGAACTGCAACAAATATATGTTTGAAGTATTCTGAGAAGCTATGAAAGAAATGTTATGAATATAAATATTTTTTAAAAAAATTTTTCTATTTTATTAACTTTTGAAAATGAATTTTTTTTTTCATAATTTTGTCTGTTTCAATAAGTTGGAACAAGCGTAAAATGATTGGGGATCACCTTGATTTGGCAAATCTTTTAAGAAAAAATAAAGAAATCTCATCATGAACTTTCTTGACTTTTCTTGACTGAGAAATGTGATAGCAGAAATATTTTTTAAAGAAGCAATACAAGAACAAATAATTACCAAAACTGTATTTCTTATAAATTTTTTGAAACAGTAGAATTTTTTGTTTAAAAGCAATTGTTTTACTTTTAAAGTTTACTGTTTAATTCCTTACCTAAACATTCCATGAAGTACAGAATAAATAAATATTCTCATATTAAAGAACAAATTGAACTGTCCCGGCAGATAAAGCTTAGGATATCTCAGTGAATAATGATCATCAACATCTTGATCCAAAGATCCCATTGCCAAAACAGGAAGTGCTGTGAAAAAGAGATTGTAACAAGCAATCAATACAGCGTCAAAAACTGTTTGAGCAGAATATCCACAGAAGAATGAATACCAGAAGTTGGTAAGTGTAAATGCAAAGTTTTTGTAAAAAAAGTATCTGAGGAACTTTGCCATTCGAATGTAAGACCATCGACCGTGAACAAGAAGAAGACGTTCAAGATATTTGAATTGTCCGATTGAATAGTCTGATGCTAATACTGCTTGCATTCCTTCTTGGCCTTAAATTAATAAAATATTATAGAAACAAGTGTAGAAAAGTTTAAAAACAGATTATGAAAAAATGTCTGTTTCAGTGAAACAATTTAATACGGAATCAAACCTTATCCGCAATCGTCATATTTTATGTACACTTTAAGTAAGAGATGTGCGGCAAATCTCAAAATTTGCCGAGCCCGGCAAATTCGGCAAATTTACTTTTTTGAAATTTGCAGTGCTCAGCAATCGGCAAATTCGGCAAATTTGCCGCACACCCCTCCTTTAAACACTTTTAGCTTTTTGAAAGTTTTTATCAGTTTGAAAAAAAACAACTTTTTAAATTTTTTTTCACCCAACTCGATCAAAAATTTTTCATGATTTTTTTTGGATAATTTTATTTTTTACGAAAAGCTTCTAAGTTGATTACCCACTTTTAAACCCGGTTAAAAACTTAGAAGTCTACTAAGACCAGCTTTTGGAACAGGGTTGGGGCTTTTTTGATTTTTTTTTGTTTTTTTTTGGTCCAAAATTATTTTTTGGTCCCAGCCCTATTTTGGAAGACTGACTACGAAAGTACGGAAAAATGCACTGAAGTAATTTTACATTGAAATTTATTACCTTTGCTATTTATAATATTATTTCGAATGAATTCATCAAACTATCAACAAAACTATGATTACCTGCTATTATATAAATCACTGAAAACAGTATTATCTGTTAACATGTAGCACAACTGAATTGCATTGAAAAACTAGACGAATGAGATCAAAAACTATAGAAAAACTGAAAATAACCCACCAGAAATTCCAACTCCAATATGAGCTGTCTTGATCATACTGACATCATTTGCTCCGTCTCCAATTGAAAGTGTCACTGCTTTTTTGTTTCGTTTTACTAGATCAACTACTTGAGCTTTTTGAAGTGGTGTCACTCGGCAACATATTACTGCCTGGAAATAAGTTTAATTTTTATTGAGTTTTCAAAAAATACAATTACCGTTTCAAGGTTATGGTTTAATGCAAGAAGAAATAAATGAGACAAAAACTACAAGACCAACTGAAGGAAAAAAAACTTACATTACACATACAAGCCACTTCAAGAAAAGTTCTTTCAAGTCTTGGACCAAGAGCAAAAGCCAATGAATCTCCATTTATTACCAAAGCAACACCTCCACTCTCGTGTTCAGCCATTTCTGCTGATTTCAAATCAGGAGTTACAATGTTTCCTAAAAGTTTTAATTTAAATATATACTATGTGAAAAAAAACTTACTATCCATACTCCTTGCAGAGGAAATAGCCTCGGACTCCTCGTGGATTGTCTCAATTTCAATACGTGGCTTTCCTCCAAGCGGTGACGGCTGGAATTATATTCTAACTTCTGTGTCAGAATGAAACTCATAAAGTATATAAGATTTTTTTAAAGCAACTGAAACAGCATGCGACCTCAAGACTCGTTCAAAATTTTTGATTTTCAATTCAAATTGTAAAAGTTAGGATTACATGCAGTTTCAGTTGCAAACCGTCGATTTTTCCATTGCATCTAATAAATTGATAATTTCATTTATATATATGTCAACTTCTTCGGAACGTCGAAAATACGGATTACGTGGTTTCTGGGATTTTAGTTTTTTAATAGGCTTCATACACATTCAATATATTACTTTTGGAAAAAACACAATTTGTATTAACTGTTCAATGAAACAGTAATTTTTTCTATAAATTTAGTTGAAAATGTTTCTTTTTCTGGTTTTACATTTAATATTTTCCTGCGACTCATAATTATGTTTGTGAAATTTCCAAAAATGTAAATGTTTCTAAAACAGGTAAATTTCTTTGCACAACTACATACTACATAATTGATCTTGTAAAAACGATAGTTCAGCGCTTAAAATTAAAAAAAAACGTAGAAATACGGGAAAATAATATTTATGTTTCTTAAAAAACTGGAAAAAATCAGGAAACTGTTAGGAAATTGTCACTTCTAAAAGGAACAAGAATAACGGAGGTTTTCTAGGCAAACGGTACCTATCAGGTAGTTTCTCAACAAAAAAAAATACTGCCAATCGAACTAAAAAGTTTCCCACTCTTCTGAATTTATTTTTAATTCAAAACAGTTGGTAGATCTAACTTACCTAATTGAATTTGCTCAACTTTTAATTAAAAAAATCACTAATACTTTCCACTGTTTCACCGAGTTAACATATATTAAAAAATTTATCAACGATAATTAAAACGCACATATCTGCGAATTCTTGCCAGCGCCAAAATCTGTGTTTAAATACTTTTTATGTCTAAAATAACAATTTTCTACACTTTCTTTTTTGAACTGTGCGTGAATAGAAAAAAGTGTTTTTCAAATATTTTCTACTGTTTTACAAAATTCTGATAACCCCTGTTTTAAAGAATAATTCCTTCACCGACCCCTAACAAAAAAAAACTGTCCTCACCAATGCCAAAATCTGTTCAAATGTGTTTCTTGTATCTTTTAGCTGTACTTCGACTTCGGTATCAGTTTGCCCATCAACTACAACAATTTCCTTGGTTTCATCGGTCAGAAGGCGACACGAGTAGGCAATGTTTATAGCCGTTTCCTGTAAAATTGAAATTATAAATTAATTTTTTATTTCTGAAAAAAATATAACAAATATATTCAACATTTCAAGTGTTCAATTGGCCAAGCTAAAACCAAGTCGTTGAGGGCATTGGCAAGAACAAAAAACTTGATGTTTCAAAAACTTGATAAGTTATGAATGTTCTTCATCGAACATTGATTCGAAGGTTGTCAGATCAAACTCACTGTCTTATCCCCGGTAAGCACCCAAATCTTGATATTAGCTTCTGAAAGTCTTGCAATTGCCTCTGGAACACCATCCTGAAGCTTGTCTTCAATAGCCGTTGCACCAATCAATATCAGATCTTTTTCAATTTCTTCGTAAAGAGCATCGACCGCAGATTCTCTGTCCTGCATGGCTGCGGACGCCTTTTTGACTCGAGACTGAAACAGACGATAGTTAACTAGTTTTGTTTGCAGTTAAATTATTTGCAACTCACATCCCAATCCGAAAAGTACGCTGGATCAAGATCCTTGTATCCCAAACAAAGCGTTCGAAGACCGATATTTGCAAAATCAGCGAGATGAGTATTGGTTGAGGTACGCATTATTTGAGATGTTGATGGCTGAAAAATTGAAAATTAACTAAAAAAAGTAAAAATTTATTTTTCTGTAGTAGTTCGTTATGTTTCAGCGTAACTGGAAAATAGAAATAAAAATAAAAATCGCTGTATGTTTCATCAACTTATTATGAACTAGAATTTTTATTACATATTAATGCACCTTGAGGGGAACTAGAACTACTAATTGTAAAATTGATCAATCTCAAAATTAAGTTTTATGAAATATTGTTAATACTGTTTTTTCTAACGTAAATTGTTCTAATATCCTAATTCGAAGCGAGAAGTACAATAATATTTTTTGTCTTTAATAAAAAATAATTCAAACAGTAATTTTTGATATATACTTTTTACTTACGATGCAATTTTTGAGTAAATATAATGAAAGGAGCTGTTAAAAAAAAATATTTATTCATGGTACAAATAGAAAAATCATTTCTAATGTTATAATCAAAATACAAATAGAATCATCCAAGTTATTTCTGAACATTAATAATATGAAAAACGCGAAACATGACACTAAAATAGTACAAAGCACAAAAAGTGCAAAATAATTTTTATTCAGTTTCATCAACATGACAAATTGCACCAAATTTTGGGAAATATAAATTTTTGAAAAAAACTAACTGAAACTGTAATTTTATGAATTTTAGAAATATTTTCAAGTTATGATTGAATTGAGGTTTTAACACGTAAGAACTTGTTTTATTGCACCATGTTTTGAAAATGTTTATCGTTGTTTTTTTTTGGTTTAAAAAATTGAACTGTTTCGGGAAGCTATATCTATTAAATAAAAAAAATCAAAAACCTACATGTATTCTCTGCATAATCATCATATCAGCGCCTTTACAATACAATCGAATCTTTCCATCAGGTCCTTTCACAATTACAGACATTCTTTTTCGATCATTATTAAAATCAAGAATTGCCAATAATTCATGAGTTTCCTCATTTCCCATCACTTCAATCGTAATGCTTTGAGGCGTTCTTGCTCGGAAAACATAACCAAAATTCCTTGCAGCTGACGTTAGAGCATGTTCATCAGGTGATTGTGCCTGATAAACCAGTTGTCCTTTATCTCTTTCAGGCATTACAGTATGACAAAGAGCCAGTAGTCTCCAGAATTGATCAATTTCTGGTACTTGACGTTTTGTAGCATCAACTAGATTTTTATCGAAAAATTTGAATGTGGGTTCGGACGCTGAATTCCAGGAAAAGTCGAGAGATTTGGTTTTCTGTAAGATTAATGCTGTGAAATAGAAAGAGCTGAGCTAAAATTTAAATTTATAGGAATTGGGAATGTTGATTTCAAAATTCATGATTCTTAATTTCCGACTAATTTTTGTAAACTAATAGAAAATGGGCCGTAGTGATTTTCGCTTTCAAGATAAATTTTGAACATCTGCGTTAATCGCACACTCGAGTTGTTCTTCAAAAAATGCTTCCAATTTTGTTAACAGTACTGAAAAAGGAGTAAAAATACTTCAATTTTGACAATAAGAATAGCTCGACAATTGAAATTTAGCTTAGCCGTTTACAACCATTTGGATAAATTTAATTCTGATCAAAGAATATAACAAATAAAAAATCATAAACTTTGTGGAAGTTGATATCTTTAGGTAACTAAACATTTGAACATAAAATCTTCTTATATGAAAACTTCAAAAATGTAAAACATTTATTTTCATACTATTTGTTACAATATTCACATTCCTGTGTTTAATTTTTTCATAATAAAATTTAATTTCTAACAAAAAAAACTTATAACATTAATAAAAATCTGCTGACGCAATGAAAGGATCACTGATAAGGGAAGGCTTTGAACTCGTTATCGGACTTCGTTAAGCCACTATATACATTCGATAGAGAATGGTTACAGATGATCACTCCAAAATTTTTTTTTGAATTTTTTGGAATTTAAAAAAAGGGGTATTTTGGCACTTTCAAAATGTCGTAACTTGGTCGAACCTGTTCTGAAGCAGCTAAATTTTTTAGAGTGATCATCTGTAACTATTCTCTATCGAATGTATATAGTGGCGTAACGAAGTCCGATAACGAGTTCAGAGCCTTCCCTTGTGAGCAGCTCAACATTTTTATTTAAAATAACAAACTCAAAAATAACAATAATTTTTCCCCCTAACTTTGAAAAAGTAGATTTTTTGTTTTGTTTTTTGAAGCTATATATTTTTTATATTTTTCTAGTCATTTATTCATAATTTCATACCCAAAAACTCACGTCATTCGTCTCAATAACCTCTCCCTTGTGATCATAAATGTCTCCGTACGAGATCCCATTAATGGTACACTGAAAAATTTTCATTTGTTTATGTTTTCAAACTGAAATTTTAAAGCTTTCAGTTTTTTAAATATAAAAGGTTTTGACTGTTTCAACTAGGTTTCAAATTCAAGCAATCTTTAATGCAACAATGCAACATCAGCACCTTATTAAAAGTCATAATATTCCTTGTCAACGTTCCAGTCTTGTCACTGAACACATATTGAACTTGTCCCAACTCCTCATTTAAAGTTGTTGTATGTGCCTTTGCTGGGACACTTTTCTCTCCATTTTCATAATACATTTGAGTGTCGTAATTAATCCATAATGAATGAATAAATCGAATAATTTCCACAGACACATATAAAGAAATTGGTACAACTGTATTGAGAAGAATGATGTAGGAGAAGAACTGGAGGAAGGCGATAAGGGCAATTTGGCGGCCACCTGAAAATATTTGGAATTTATTTAGAAAAATGAGATTTTGACTGAAATCGATAAGAAGCTCACAATAAATGTTCAACATTAGCAAAAATAGGGAAACGTTTCGAAAAATTACAAATTGAAGCCAAATTGAGGTTTTGACGAACATTTTTTATTTTTGTTGTATTTGATTTTTTTTTAAATTATGAGTCAGTCAAACAAAGTTTTTTAAATTCAGATTTTAAAAAAGTTTATTTTTGAAGCATCCTTCTATTAAAAAAAAACTTGACTGTTTCAAACATAAAATTGTTCTGAAAATTGACAAACTATTTTTCAGCGCCTTGATTCGAATATAATTTCTACAAAGTTACACGGATTTTGCTAGAATAGGGTTCGGAAATCTTCAAACATTTGCAAAAACTTATATGACAAATTCCTTTTTTCTTTTACAGAATGTCTCTTTTTAAAAACGAAATAATTTGTTTTGAAAAAAAAACTTTCAATGTTTCAAACAGTTTCCAAAAGGTTTGTGTTGTTTGATAAACTATTAACATGTTATCTAACTGTACCATTAAAGACTATAAATTGTATGTTTCAAAGAGTCCATTTCAACATTTGAATTTCGGAGATCTACGATATCCATAACGTCGCCTTCCGAAGATGCATTTTTAATCAAATTTACACCAACCTCTCTGTTCTAGACTCGTAACAAATATGTTTTAATTAATATTTGACCTTCTCGTTGTATTTGAAATTTTTTATGAGTGTACTGTTTTTTTTGACCCCACCTAATTGTACAAACTTTTAAAATTATTTATAAAAACCCTTTTTGTTTTTAAAAAATTAACTGTTTCAAACAGTGCAGAATTCTGGAATTTTAAAAACAAATTTTTTGCTCATAGACGAAGCTTTCGTGCAAAATCGCTAAATTTAAAAACTAATTTGTTTTTGAAAAAAAAAAGTTAAAATGTTTCACATAGATTTCAAGGAGTTATGTTGTTCGATAAATTAGTAATTCTTCGTTTTGCAATCTTATGATTAGAAAATATGAATTGTATGTTTCAAGAAGTCCATTTCAATTGTGTTATTTCAAACAACTATGTAATCCAGTTGGCTTCAGAAGATGTATTTTTAATTATAAAATTTATTTAAAATAATTAAAAAAAATTCCACCAACCTCTTTGTTCAGGACTAGGAACCACATCGTCCCACGGTAGATAAATAGTAAAATATCTTCCAGTTTGATATTCCCATACAGCACACAAAATCGTACAAATTAGGCACATTGCAATGAGAAAAAGCACAATTCCGACGATTAAAATATTCAAAAATCGGTCGAGAGACGTTCTTTTGAACTTTGTTTTTCCACTGTTCATCATTAATTTTGTATCTTTTCCAGCAAAAACGACAACTCCATAACACCATCTCGTGTTCTTCAAAATACATCCTCTCAGCAGAATATTATCATTATTAACTCCATATTCATGATTATTCCATATTAATTTTCCATTGAACTTGTCTAGTTTGTTATTGGGAGGTTCACAGATTATTTCTCCTGAAAACAGTTTTTACTGTTTCAATGGGTTTTTATCAATATTCGGAGTTTTTGAGATCTAATAAACTTTTGATCCGGTTGCCTTGTTGATATTGGGAAAACTGATTTCTAGAACTTTTACTATTTCGGTAAAAACAAACATTTAAATTTTCATCTCCAAATTTTCTAATTTTCAAAATTTCAAATCTCACCATCAAAGCGCGTAATCCCATCCAAATCGTCGCCCATTTCCTGGGTACATGCAATAGCGGCACGATTTTTCAGATTTGTTTCTCCATCCAATTCCATAGTTTCAATAAAACATACTCCATATGGTTCCGACGTTGATAATAATAGAAGATCAGCCTGGAATATATTGAATAGCCGAAAATCATGTTGAATAAATACAATGATGTTAACTTGTAACCTACACGGAACTGTGAAATCTAAGAAAATATCAATTGTATAAATTTTCTAAATATTCTGACTGTTTTAAATAGTCTGTAAGTAAAAAATCCAAAAATTCAAAAATTTCAATGGAATTCACATGTGGAATTTATTTTATTTTCCTAGAAAAAATATTTGATTACAATCATTTTTGTTGATAATTTTTGGAAGACTTCGTATGAAATTTCATATGCTTTTTGAAAAAGTAAACTTGAAAAATATTGGAATTTTTTGAAAAAATTACGGAAATTCTACACAAAACTTTTTGCAGTTTTTATTTTTTAAACTTGTTTTTAAACAAAAATCGAAAATTCCTTTTAAAAATTCTTTGAATCAATAGGCATTTTCTCAGCATAATTTTTATAACTTCACAGTAATTTTTCCGTCTTATTTTGAAAGTCTTATTTTGATTAAAAAAAAACAAACCGCCACAAATTGATTACTCATCATTCGTATCACATCTCCAACTTTAACATTACTCCAGTCTTCTTCACATAGACTTCCATTTCGAACTACGTAGGATTTTCGACCATTTACATTTCGATCAGATATGTGCCTTTGCTGAAAATATTTTTACTTTAAATTTAACAAGTATTCTTTTTTTCTAACAACTTCCAACCATTTTCTCCAATGAAAACATAATCTCAACTTTTCATTTAATTTAATTTTGAAACAGTAATTTTTTGGAAAATACTAAATACTTACCGCATCATCGTACCCATCTTTAATAGCTGAAAATGCCAATACAATAACCAGTGGAACCGCTGTAGAATACCAGGAAATTGAGGAAATTTGAGGAATAAACTGAAAGTTTTAATATTTTGAGTGAAAAAAGTCAAAAACTGAAACGTACCTGTAATATCATTAAAACTAAAAAATAAAAGTTGGCTATCCGCTGGAATTGTTCGAATAAATTTTGAGGAATGAAGGTGATTATATTGTATTTGGACGTTTTGATTACATTGTCCTGAAATAGTTAAATACATTAAACATCAATGATAAATATTTTCTTATTCCAATATACAAAGTGGCAACATATCCGAATTTACTGTTTCGTTAAAACATAAAATTGAAACAGTTTTTCTTAACTCTTATTACACGCGCATAAGTTTCTTCTTTATTTCTCTTAGCGAAAACTACAGAAAGAACTCAAATATCTATTGCTATCTTACTGTAGTTTTCGCTAAGAGATATCGCGCGTCAAATAAAATGCTCCACGTACGCATTCTCATGATTTATTGTTTCCGTAATATCTGTCTGTTTTGGAATTATCATTTCCGCATTTAAAAATTTAAAAACATTTTCACAACAACAAGTCTCAACTCACTGCATATTTGAATTGTGCATTATATTCCCTATCGTTAGCTCGTAATCTTCGTTCCGTCGGCGCATTCTTTTCGTTTGAAGTACTTGAACAGCATGGCAACCAACTGAACATCCCTCCGCCACCTCCTTTTTTTGCGGATTTCGTTGACGACTCTTCTGAAAATCGAAAAAATGCATAGTGTAAGCCAAACATTTAAAACATTTTAATTGCGAAATCACAAAATTTTCCGAAGATTGCTGTACTTGATTCAGCCGTATTGAGACAATTATTTTACCAATTTAATTCAAATAGATTTGAAACAGTACAATTTCTGAAAAAGAGATTTTTATCAGAAAATCCTCCAAACCATTTGAATTTTAGAATCTGCTGGTGAAGTTGTTCTAAATTTATTTTAAAAAATAATTTCAGCAATTCAGTGAAACATTTATTGAGAATTTTTAAAACAAAATTTGTGTTTTTGGTTTTTAAAACATTTATCAAAAAGTAATTGATGAATATTAAATAAAAAATATTGACGTTGAGAAATTGAAACATTTTTGATTTAATTAGAAATATTGAAACAGTGAATGTTTTTGTTTTTTGTTTTTTTGAAAAAAAAAATCTGCTTTAAACAAGGCTTAAATATTCAGCAAAAACATCAATCTGTTCCTGGTAAATAAGAAATCTAGTAAAATAAAATTAAAAGCTTACCTTTAGGTTTATCGTTGTATGCCTGTTGTGGTGGCACATACACCGGTGCAACGGGCGCTGAAATTATAGAAATTTGGAAAGTATATTTACTGTTTCAATATTGCACAAAGGGAGGTTATAACAATTTTGAACCATTATAATGGAGATAATACCCCTATGTTTTAATTTAAAAAAAACCGCAGAAATAACGCGAGTTCTCAGAGTTTATTCAAATAAAGTTTAAAAAAAGTTTTTTTTTATTTTTAAATAAAATATTCCCAACATCTCAGGAAAAATTAGATTCTAAAAATAAAATTTTGATAAGCTTTGTGAAACAGAAATATTTTTAAATCGCAGTAAAATAAAAAAATCCACGATAACTACGGTTTGTACAAAAACCATTCTATAAAAGAATGCAGAAAAAACTCAACAAAAAGTGACAAAAATGGCAAAAGGAGAAAAAAGAGCCGAGTGACTAACACGTAATCAAAGTCTGAAACAACGTGTGTGATAGTGAGCGAGAAATGATTCACTGAATGATAACAAGCTTGTTTTAGAAACAAATCATACATTTCGAGGAGGAAACGAAGAACTTTTCGTACTAGGACGGTGAATGCTAAACAATACTGAAATATATATTTTAAATTCTGAGAGATGGAGGTAGAAGTCCAACTGGAAAAATATGCTGCTTTATGAATAAACCAACATGAAACAGCAGAAAACTATAATATTCAGTGACCTTATCAATTACTTTTCAGGCATTTTATGCAGAGTTCGAGTCACTCTTCAAATAGAATGATGTGCACTTTTTAAAATTTCTGGTTCCGGAATAGGAAACAATTAATATTTCAGTAATTATTCTTATAGTTCTTGAAACAGTAACATTTTTGCAGTTTCAAGTTGAGCTCAAATATGCAAAAATAATATAATCAGTGCCAAAATGTCGCCTCAAAAATAACAAACGCCAAGTTTTCTTTATCTTGAAAATTTCCTACAAAAACTAAAAACTACAAAGACGTTGTAGGTTTTTTATTCAACTTTTTTTTCGAAACCATATTCTAGAAACTTGAAAACTTTTAATTAAGGTAACTAATATAAACAAATAAAAGTTCACAAGAGGGGAAAAGTACACGAGAGTATATCTATTTCACTGTATATTTGCCCTCTCCTAGTCACTTCTACGGGGGGATCACGTGTCGACGGTGCCAATTTACATAAGCCCATCGGATTATCATCCAAACGTATAAATATGTCAGAAATGATTTGTGTTTCCGTTTTATTTTCAATAAAGTTGGCTTTAATTCAAAAAATTAATTCAATTTAAATGAAAGTTTAAAAATTTTTAAAAATAGCTTTTTTTTCTGTTTCACTGTTGCAAGAAATTTTTTGAATAATTCGAAAACACCTGATTCGCAATTTCTCTTTTTCTTGACAGTAAATTATAATTACAGTTTGAAACATTATTGGCGGGAAATTCAAATATATTTTCCAATTACAACTTATTTTTTAATTTTGCAGTAGTATTCCAACCAGTTAACTACTGACAGTTTCAATTGAAGTATTCCCAACTGAATTTTCATTTCTTATAGAAAAAAAAACATTTAAAAATTTGAAAACTGCCTAGTTTTCCTTTTTTTGAAGCAAACTATTGAACGGAAAAACAAAAAGAATTTGTTGAATAAACAGCCACCGTTCTCAGATTGTCAGTTTTGTCAACAGTATCTTCAACAATTCAAATAAAATATTTTAGATATTTATTTTTTCCTAACATTTGTAGAATGCCAGTTGTAAAATTTATGGTAAATGTGATGTAATGAATATAGATGCACACCAGAGGTGGGCGGATATTTTTTCGGATATTTTCTAATAATGAATTTATCAAATAGTATTGATGTAGTTATTCTGGAAGAAATGTATCCGAACCAAAGAGTAACTATTAAGCAACATTTTAATATGATAAAACCTAGAAAAATTCTACAAGTTTTCCTTACCGAGACCTTAAAACTTATTAGCCGAGCAACATCGGATATCGGATATTACGGATATTACGGATATCGGATAATGGACTTGCATATCGTTTATACAGAAAACTTGTAGAATTTTTCTAGGTTTTATCATATTAAAATGTTGCTTAATAGTTACTCTTTTGTTCGGATACATTTCTTCCAGAATAACTACATCAATACTTATTGATAAATTCATTATTAGAAAATATCCGAAAAAAATATCCGCCCACCTCTGATGCACACAATTGAACAAGGTTCAGAAACGTAAATTATATAGTTTCAAAAAGAAAAGTGGGCTCAAAAAATGCATAATATAGAGGCAGCGTGAGTCATGGAAAAGACGTAGATAGTCTTGATAGTCAACTTTGAATTACGTGTGAGTGACAAGTATTAATGCAAATAAAGTGAAATAAGGCATGAAATATAGGTCAGAAAGTAAGTCATAAGCAGACGGAAATGGAATATGGGTAGATGGTAAGGGAAAGAGAGGGTTTTATTTAAAAATAAATCTGAACATTTTAAAAGAAAATTTAAAGTAAACTTGAATTACCGCACAGGGTGTTAGTTTGAAGAAAAAAACAATTTTATATGCTTAAGAATTCCAAGAGAAACAATGCGATTTTTTCAAACGAAACAAAACCTCAAAATTTCAAAGCCTTATCATAATATCATGAAACAGTGGAAAATTATTTTCTTTGTTTGTGTTATTTTTTAAAACTGTCAACATTGACTTTTTTTTAAATTAAAAATATCTTGAATAATTTCTCCACAAGTTCTAATGAATTTACACACTTAATAATTTAAAGTATTATAGATTCAGTAATGAAAACCCAAACAAAAAATGAAAATGCCACGTAACTCACCTCTTCTAACTCTCGGGCCATTTGGGCCTAGAATAAGATTCAAATCATCGATTTTCCTGACTTCATCTACTTTTTCAAATACTTTTGGTGTAGGCTTTTTTGATTTTTTTGAGATTTTTGATTTTCCAGATATTTTGGAAACTTTTGAAGTTTTAGATTTCTTCGAAATCGTAGACTTCTTTGAAGTTTTCGAGCTTTTTGAAGCAACAGAATCTGGAGTTTTTGTCTTCGGTTTTTTGGTAACTTTTTTAGAACCAATAATACCAGTTGGCCGAATTTTACCGCCACTCTTCTTTTTCTTATTTTTCTTAGATTTCTTGACTTTAATCTTCGAAAAATCTCCATCCATTTTCTTGAAACAAATACTGTTTCAGTTACAGAATAGATAGTTTTGCGCCGAGTTGAGTTTTGGGAAAAGTGAAAGTATTTGTGGGCGAAATGCAACGGATGGTTGCCATTTTGCTAGGATACACACCAATTTCACCGGAGCCAGTTGATGTTGCTGTGGGAGAATGAGCATAGAAACAGTGGGACCACGAAAAGTTACGAGAGGGCACAACTGGAGTTTGTGACTATTTGTGACGTGGCATTTTTTATTTCGTGGTTTTTCTTACAGAGAAACTGTTTAAGTTTTAGTAATTTTTCTGTTTCACAAAGTTACAATAATTTGTTTTCAAAAATAGAAGTTAGTAGGAAATTCCGCCCAACATAATTAAAAAATAACAATATTTGAAATACGAACAAAGGGGTTTACACTAATTTTTCGCTTATCTACTGAAATTTCACTATTTTCTGAAGAAAAAACGCTTGCAAAAAAGAACAACTCAATAGTTAATTTTTTTTTAGCTCCTCTAAAAACTGTGTCATGACATCTGTGCAAACTTTTTCCCGCTAAAAAATTACAGTAACCAAATATGGATGCACGTGTTGGGAGAGTCATCAAAATGTAAATAGACAAATGAAGACAACACATATTGCCTAAAATTTAGAAACGAAAAATTCAAAAAATTTCTTAAAAACGTATTGAAACAGTAAATTAATAATTATCGGAAACGGTGACGGGAACAAATGAAATTCAACAAAAATGATTAAAACTTGAAAGTATACCGAAACAGATATTTATTAATATTGTGTACATTTTTTTCTAGTAGCTTAAAATGTATCTAACATTTAAGAAAGTAATTTAAAATTTGTTACTTTTGTTGATGATGGCTGAAAATTTTATAATTGTAAAATTATTTGTTCTCATAAATTATTAATTTTTGAGTCGGTTAAAAATTTTTTTCCACGATATTTTGATTTCTTGAAGTTTTGGAAGAAATTTGTATTTATTTTGAAATATTAAAACAAACAGGGTTGCAACTTAAGAAAATGCGTCTCGTCGTAGACTGAAATGTGCCAAAATGAATAGCTTCTATAAGCACAATTTGAAACAGTAGAAATTTTTTTAAAAAATCCGATTTCCCACAATGACTATTTCAAACGACTACAAATTCAGCTTAAAGAATCCCACAAGCTTGATCTCAAAAAATTAAAATAAAAATGATTCATAGAGGTGGACAACTTGACTGGGGATAGTGCCCTTCGTTCGTCCTTAAATGTTTGCCAAGTGGTAAAACTCGACCATTTCCTTCTCCTCTTTCAACCCTCACTTTTACCTCTGTTTTCACAGTCCAAACCAACATGTCTTATCTATTTAACCTTAGTAGCTGCGTATCTTATTTTAATTCAAAATTATGTCTATAGTCTAGATTCAAATTCAAAAAAGTGAATTTTGTTTTTAAATTATTCATGACAAGTATTTAGTTTTGTGAGACTTACCAGTAAAAAAATGGAAAACATGAATTATTTCAAGTTTTAGTTATTATTTCAGATTGGAACAGTAAACTTTTATTTTCCTTTCGTAACTTTTTTTGTAATTTTTAAAAATTCCACACGAGTGCAAAACATAAGGGGACCTTCACAAGCTAGGCAATCTACACCAATAGTAGGCAGATTCTTAGTTCAAAAACAACTAACACTTTTGAAACGGGAATAAAATTGATTTTTAAACATTTTTGCAGGTTTTTGTATCTAACTTTTTCAAATGATAACTTTGATAATTGAAAAGCTAGACGAAAAAAAAACCTTCGAACTGATCATTTTATCATAAAATCCAGCAACTTTTCAAAAACACTTGAAACAGAATATTTTTTCAAATGTCAAAAATTTCCAAAAAACATCTCGAATCATATCAAAACATCCAAAAACAATGCCCAAAAGTGGATAACATTTTTTTTTTGAAAAAGTATACAAAACATTGGCATCATCGACGACATATTATTAAACAACATACCCATATCGGGATGCAAACTGCTCCTTCTTTCTCTTGTCCAATATTTGCTCAGTGAATATTTCGTTTGTGTCTGCGTCTCTCACTTATCGTACGCTCTCTTTCTCGTTCACCACAATGCCATCATTTGTGAAATCGAACAAAAAAGTGTGGATCGTCGCGGATTTTCGATAGGCAAATCGAATCCCGAGGGAATCGTTCTGAAAATTTTTAATTTTAATTAGAGTTTTAGATTTTTGGATTTAGAGATGTTAGAGAGGCGGACTAGACAAAACTCTGAAGAAAAAAAAAACAAACTTTTCGACTTTCCAATAATGATTGTAAAAAAACTGATAACAGATGATATTTAGTCAGTTACAATTTCAACTGAATTGGAAAATACTATAGTAAATAGCAACAGACATTTTACCGGTGCATACATTAAGGCATTATGATTCTAAATTGTGTGTCGATGAAAAATTAATAAACATTCTGAAACAATGAAAATTTCGAATTTCAAAAATGAAACATCAACCGCGTAAAACTGTCAATTTTATATTTTAATACAATTTTTTTTGGAATTATTTAAACTTCTGTAAGGTAATTTTTTCCTGCAGACACTGAAGCATGTAGAAAATAATGAGAATAACGAAAATAGTTTTTCAAAAAACTAGAAACGATTTGCGAAAAAATCACAAAAAAAGGTTACTTAACATTTGACTAGATGTTCAGAGACTTAGCAGCGGACCCTTTTTGGGCCAGCGAAAATGTATTTCTGACGTGAATTTAATGTGTTCTTACTGTCCAGACTCCAAGGAAAAAAACAATATTAAGAATAAAATGAAACAGTTTAAAAAATATTTTGAAATCTCAATTAACTCTAAACTAAAAGTCACAAAAACGTGGAACACAAAAATGAGAGTATTAAAACCAGAGGAAAGGGAGGTTTGGTTTGGCACAAAATAAAAGAAAAAAGAAAAGAAAAAGTGAGTCAATGGGGCAATGTTTGTTTGTGAAAAGAGTGCGGTTACATACCAAATAACTTGTTAAAATAGTTTTCAAAATATGAAATGAAAAAAAAAGAACTCATGTTTTTTTCTAAACTCGAATTGTTTCAATTGTAGCATAACCTCTAACAGTTTTTGTGCGAGATCAAAAAAAGATATAAAACTTCCAAGAAAAGTGTACTTTATTGAAATACAGAAGTATTTAAAACAGCGGAAATGCGTTGTGAAAGTATTTTTCGAAAAATAAATTTTATTAACTGTTTCAATAATTTGATAAAAGATTTGTCGAAAACTAACGGATGTTACTGCTTTTGGATGTTACAGTCTAAGAAATATAAACGACGCAAACATTTTTGTGTTAAATTTCTTTAAAAAAACAATACACATGTTCGAAAAATAAATGGTTTTAGTATTCAAAAGTAAATGATCTTGATGTGATCATCTTTCACGCGGGTAATTATGTATTTACCAGTCCCTATTTTACCATACATTTTTTCATTTCTCAAAGGTGGAGTAGCTCAAGTGGGAAAATTGCTTTGAAACATGCCTATGGTACCAAAATGACCATAGTAAAAAAACTTTAAAAATTTTTCTATGGCTTAGATGGAGAATAAACTAAGTACGCAAAATTTAAGTTGATATTGAAATGTTTCTGAAACAGTAAACTTTTTGAAAAAAATTGCAGTAAATGTTTCACTACGTTCATAAAACGTGAGATTAGGTTTAATGTTTTCTATAGATGTGATGAAACTAACATTAAAATTGATATTTTATTATAATTTGAAATATTAATGAAACAGTGAGAAGTTTTTTCTAAAAATCCTAGTCTAGCTTAAGAAAGAAGCGACATTGGCAAATTTTTTGTTAACTGTTTTCTTCTTTACCCAATTAAAAAATGTTGGTCTTGTAAACTGCTTTTGAAAAAATGATTAGTTCGAAAAAAATTTCAGTACGTGTTTCACCAATATGATAAAAAATGAGCTTTTTGTTAACGTTTGCTAATGCTTTACGAAAGTCAAACATTTTATAGTCAAATAGTCTTATAATAATGAACAATCAACTTTATTTGAGTATTGAAAATGGAACGTCCACTAAATAGAATTTATTTGAAATTTCAGAGTTACGTGACATCTAATATGATATTAAAAATTTGAAATGTTGTTTAATTGTGAAGAATTTATAAAACAGTAAAAATATTTCTAAAATAAATCTTAGACTAGCTAAAAAAAAACAATATTATCGAACTTTTATTTACTTTTTCCTTATGATTTTTTTTCAAGTATGCGGAAAAATGACTTTAAATATAAAAGAAATATTGAAAAAAGTTAACATTATGTCAAAAGTAAGCAACAGTTTATCACTGTGACAGTAATAATTTTGAAAAAAATTGCAGTATATGTTTCACCAACATGATAAAACTTAAGTTTTTTAAAGCGTTTACTAACGCCTTTTTAAAGTCAAACAGTTTTTAAATAGTAAATGAAATCTTATACATATCTCTTCACATTAAATTTTAGTTTAAAATTAAAAATGTTCTTCAATTTTTAAAAATCTTTAAAACAGTGAATATTATTTATTTTTAAAGCCAGACTCTAGTTCAAAAAAGGAGCGAAATCGCCGAATTTTTATTTACTTTTTCCTTCCCTCTTCTTTTTCTTCTTTTTTGTTGTTATTTTAGCGTTTTCCCCTATTTCCACGAGCAAAAGTGAAAGCAATTTTCTCAAGAGGTAGAACACCAAAAAAGAAAAAAAACAAAGTTGTAACCGTTTTATACATCTAAAAATAATTCTGATGAATAATAGAAATATGGATAAAAGCGTGGTGGGTATAGGACAGGTGGAAATATGGAGTTTTATGAGTGAACATTTCAATTTCCGGTATCAAATCCAAATTTTGACTGAAACTGGGAAAGTTGGTGTATTGTGGAAAAAGGAAAATGACTGAAAATCATAGCAAAACCGATTCAAAAAAATTTTAAATTTAAAATTACCAAAGCCATGTATTCTTTCCCCAGTGATCATAAATAGATCAATATTTCATTGTTACTGATAATCTCCCAATTAGTAAGAAGTAAACATTTGTTTGTAATTTTGTGTTTATATTTACAAAAATTATAATTCTAGAAAACCCTCAAGAAGAACTACAGTTAAAAAAAATTTAACGATTCTTTGAAACAGAAAAAAATTATTTTAGTATTTTGAAGATTGACAGATAAGTTTATTTTTAAAAGGGTTTTAATGTTTTTTTTTTAAATAATTTTTTTCTGCTGAATTTGAAAAATCTAAAATCCAAGAAGCGAAAAACTTTTCTGATCTCATTTCTACAATCAGATGATGATAAAACTAATCCATGTGCTTCAAAAGTGTGAGAGAAACAGACATATTTCGTCATATAATCTCCTTTTATTCACTATTACCTACATCTCTACTTTTTCATTGTTTGCTTGAAGTAACCTGATATCTTTTGTGTCCTTTCTTATTTTGAAGTCCATCGATTAAAAAATGCAAAAATTACTTTTAATTCAAAAAAAGCAAGACTGTCAAAAACTACGAAATTCTATTGCTTCATAAAGTTGTTAAAGGAAGCAAGACAATTTTCAACTTTTAATTGTTATCTCCCAGGAAATTTTAATTTTTTGTACAACTTTTAATGGAAAAACAGAAAACTGAAAAGTTACTGTTTCAGAAAGTTTTATAAACTTGGCGAATAAAATACAAGAACTGATAGTGCAGCAATGTATGGAAAACAAGTAGTAGAATTTTTTTTTTTCAATGTCGAACTTTCCGATAAATTTTAATAAAATTCTAAACTGTTATTTATTGTCACTAAACTATAACTTAAGGCTTTCATGACATAGTGAAACTGTTAAAACTTCTTTTAGATTCATTTTAAAATTTCCTACAGCTCGAAAACTAGCGTTTCCAAATGTTAAAGTATAATTGTACAATTGTACCAACCAAAAAAAAAACCAAAAACAATTTTTTAGTGACAAAAAGCAAAGCTATGAAGTCTGTTGCTATGGAGTACGGGAAGGGCTTCTCCTATGTCTTTTCCTCTTTTTTCTCTCTTTTTTTCATTTTTTTTCCCGCGCTTTACCAAAAAAGTTGGAATCCCTCCCGAGAATGAAAAAAAAGAGAGAGAAAGGAAATTTGAAAAAAAAGAAAATATAAGGTGAAGAAAGCAGCGTGGCCACCTTGCCAGACACCCTTCTACTGATTATAATTATTCTGTCAGTTGGTTTTCCTTATGCTCCAGCACGTATCCACCTTTGTTTTTCACTTTTCATCTGACTTTTTTACGTAAAAAGCTGCATGGGAAAATTGCGAAATTGAGAAAATGATTTTCATTTGTCTTAGAAAATGTTGAGATTTTTCTTGTGGAATTGGAAGTGAAAATCGGTGCTAACTAGGTAAACCAGAAACCAAATTTTCATTGTAAACAACTATTTTGATGCTCCAAATGCTCAAAAACCAGTGCAAATAAAAATACTCCACTTCTCTGGAAAACATGGTTTTTTGAATTCACACCAACTTAAAATTTTTGGAAAAGCAATCTTTATAAAAGAAAGAAAAACGAGCAATAGCATCTGAAAATTGTTTATATTGTATTTTTTAGTGAATTATTTATAAGGGTGATTTGCAAAAGAATGCTTGAATAAAAAAATAATATTAAACTACTGTTTCACAAATTTTTAAAATATTTTACTTTCGAAAAAGTTTCAAATACATAATCAATTGAATAAATGTAAAAAAAACAACTTCACTGGAAAATGGTTCTTCTAGTTTATAAAAATAAAAAAAAAGAGAGAACCAGTTGTTTTGACCAAAATTAATAAGCGTACATAAATAAAATGAAACACTCGATAACAAATGGAGAACAAATGAATCTGGTTTGAAACAGTAAAAATAATGCTGAAAACTTGAAATTTCTTAATAAAATGTAAATGAAGACTAATTTAAGCGCCGCCATGCTCTTCTAAAAATAGATGCTCCCCGAAAAAACCTACAAAAGACACAAAAAACTAGAAAAATGCGTGAAAATAATCGTTCCACCTCCGAAAAAGAGACAGTACAACGTGCTCTCATTTTTCCTGCAAAAAGAATTATACAAAACCGTGCAGCGCGGAAGGATGAGGAGGAGAGGCGGCAAGTTTGGATAAATAAAACTCACCCAAAAAGTTTGCTCCCTCGCGGTGTAGAAAGAGCATGTGCACTGTTTGAAATTTGAAGGGAACGTGGGAGTGAGTGAGAGAGTGTCTACGCGATGGAGACGCAGGATGTGAGAAAAGAGTTCGCGCAAAGATTGATTGAGATTTGATAATTAATCATATTTGATGAAATGGGGATAAAAGTATGTTTCAATATCTCCATAAATAAACAAGAATCCACAAATTAATTTGATTTGGTAGATCAGATATAACAGTTTATTATAAAGAAGCAATAATATCCGTTTGATTCTACTCTGTATGAAAAACAATATGAAAAATCGAACCCACAATAGTTTCAATTTTGTTTATAATCAATTATCACTCTCAAAGACCGACTGAAAATTTTTTTAAAACAATGTAATAATAACTCGCTAATAACTGGCTGAGCAGTACCTTTCCTGAGAAAAATTCTTGAAAAATTTATGATTATACACTATTTTCATGCAAATTAGTTCAAAATCAACTGAATTTTGCAACTGAATTTTCGAGATGTTTTTTGGATATGATAAACTTTCACTTCGAAAAACGATTTACGAATGTACATTCAACTTTTGAAATTTTACTTGCTATGCCTGTTAAATCCCACATCCCTTCAGGTATCACAAAATTATTTCTGCAGTGCTCTGTGTCTCCTTTTTTTGTGATTTGTTATGTGATATGTTTTGTGATTTTAGAAATTGTGATTTTCAATTTTTAGCATATAACACTGTGATTTACTTTATAGAATAACTCTGTCCATTAAATTTTGCAAAAAATATGTCACAGCTGTTTCAAGTAACTGACAAATGTATAGTGTGAAATACTAAATGATTAGTTGAAGTTATGGCTAGTTTCTTTGAAAAAAAGTTTTCAATATAAATTTTTAGACACATGTAAAGTTGTAAAAAATTCTAATTTTTTATTGGCTAAATTTTTCACAATTTTTTGCTCATTTTAAACACTCACTAAAAACTTAGCAAATTGATATATTTATCAAAAAATGTCGAAACAGTGAAAATAATATAACAAACGAACGTCCAAAAAGTGACTCATTCATTACGTGTGAAAATAGAATTAACTACAAGACTACGCAGTTTGTTTCTCACTGTCATCAGATGTTAGTTACAAAGTTTCTCGTGTTTTGTGCCAACAAGTTACAAAATTAACGGCGGCAACTTTTTTATGTGTGTGCAAAGTGGGAGAGCACTCGAGACATACAATATACTAATAATAGTTTAGAGGGACAGGAGGAAAGGAATCACACAGCAAATAGTCATTTTGGAATGTCTTGGGACATGGTTATTAAGTTGGGATGCACTAAAAGTACACGATTGCGTCACAATTATAAAACTTTGAAAGAATATAAAAAATCTTAATTAAAAATAAGAACAAGTCAGACTTTCAAAACAAATATGAAAACGTATTAGTTTAAATTAGAGTAGTGGCTGTTCAGAGATAGGTGATATAATTACCAATAGTAATCGTTTGAAAAAAAATTGGGAAAATGTGCTATAAAAATGTTCACCTAGCAAAGATATGGATATCGACACAGAAAGGTTTTTAATAAATTTAATATTTTTATTTTTATTTAAGATGTTAGGGTTCTGATAGGATTTGTTAGGATAATGCAATTTGTCGAAAATATGACCATTTTTTTTGGGAAACCTAAATCAATCCGAAATGTTTCATTTCATGAGTCATGAAAAAAATCAAGAAAAAATCAGTAATAAAATACTTTGAACTTTGAAAACCTCAATGACACAGTAGTCACTTATATCAAACTTCTGTCTTGAAATTTATAAAACTTACGAAACATGAACAACAATTAATTGAACCATAAGAACTTATGAATTCAAGAATGTTCTGGTTATTTTTACTTGTGACTAACGACAACGGTCATTTTATCATTTTAAATTGCTCCGGCGAGTATTGGAACTTTTCCATAGTATGCTGGACAAAATATACACGCATGCCGTAAATTCAAACCATTGAAAAACTAACTTCGTTTTGAATCGCACCTGCTTTTATTGCCAACTTTCTCCACTGTCGAATACAATTGAATTTTTTTTATTTTTAACGATTTTTTTCAAACTCGATGAAACAGTAAAACTTTGTAACACAATAAAAAATTAAGTTTCCACCAAACATTTGCGGAACTCATTGAGCCCTCCAAAACATCAAAAATGAGCAGCGACAGATTATTCAAAACGAATTAATAAAAATTAATCATATTTTTAAAACCTCTCTGAAACAGTAAATATTCAACAAGAATCAAGTTGGGCTAGGAATTTCGAACTTTTTTCTCAAAAATTATAGAACTCTGAAAAAATTGAACAAAATCGAATTTATTAAAATGTAAAAAGCAATTGAAATTATTTCGATAGTTTTATTTGTAACCAACGACTACAGTAATTTTACTTCCTTTTTCCTGTTTTGTTGTTCCATCAAAAACTGGGATTTCTTCAAAATACCCTGGTCCCCAATATCTTGCCCAATTATTTGCTCCCCGCACTTTCGGATTAAGATCATTAGATATTATCCCAATAAAATTGGAATCTGTGAAGTTTCGCGACAGTTGCTTTGGAAGATGAGAATAATCGGTTTCGCTGAAAATATTTTCTGTTTCAATTTAAATTTGCAAAAACCCACAATTGAATTCCATTTTCTTTGAGAGCATCGACTTCTCGCATCACTTTGTTGTAGGCACTATCCTGGGAGCTTTTCCAGAAGCGGCTTCTATATACAACAACATTTGACTTTCCGGGGTTTATGGAAACAATATATTGATCCTTGTTTCCGTAGAATGCATGATTGTTAGATTCCGGCGTGTGATCGTATACGATTATATAGAACTCGTCGCTGAAAAACTTTTTTTTAATTTTTAGTTTAGTAGTGTGACTGTTGTAAACTTATGTGATGTCATAAGTTTTCAAAACTCGAGACTCTTCAAAATTAAAATTCTTACTTTTGGGCAATTGTCCAAGTTTTGTAAAATTGTACTTTTACATATTGCATCAAGTTTTCTATAATGTTTAAATGGAAATGATTAACAACTTAATTTTGCTATGAAATAATGGTCGATTCACAACAACTGAGAATTTGCCATTTTACTTTGTACAAATTTTACTGAATAATGGAACAGTAACAAAAAAACTCACGTAGTTTTAAACCTCATCAGCTCTGTTCTTATAATAAACGTTCTATCGTTATTCGTGACATGCATGTCATTTTCTATAACGTAGTCAATAATTTTTTGAACGTTACCCGGCCAAACATAGTCCATTTTCAGTGGAAGCCTGGGATCTGGAACAAGATTATTTTAAAAAAATTAACTTAAAAAAAGCAAACCTTTGCAAGAAGTACTATCCATTAGTTGATAGAGAAGAAATGCAGAACCAAAAGCAGTAAATGCACATAGGAATAAGCTCAGCAAGGTGAGAACTACCAATGTTTGGCTCGGACTGAAATTTGAAAATTGTTAGTTAAAATAGGTGTCTTGATTTCGAATTTGACTTACTTGTTTTCTTGGATAGTAAAGTGTAATACTTGCATTTTGGGAAAGATTAAGTTAGGTTTCTTTCAATAAAAAGAAGTTCCGAAATCTAGTTTTCTCCCGTTCTGCTGATAAAAAGGATGACCAACACTAATCATTGCCGGTATTCCTTTTATTGTTTTTTTTACAAAATTGCTCAGACTAACTTTGAGTACTGATTTCGAAACGGCATAGTTTTTTTAAATCATGCATTGTGTTTGTATATGGTATTATTGTTTGCTTAAATTTTTTTGTTGACAAAAAATTGTGCTGTTTCACAAATCTTTCAATTATGTTATTCTTTTTTTAAAGTTGAAGTATTAGAAGGTTCTTGAAATTGTTTTTGGTTTTTTAGTATCAAACAAAGACCAAAACCACACGAATGTTAAACCTCGAAAAGTTTAAACTTAAATAACGATTATTTGGCATTGAGGTTTTTAAAACGATCGAAGAAAAACTCCAGAACCAAATTCTTATTCGTGAAAAACTATATGAGTAGTTTGTGAAACAGGATAATTTTTAAAAATAATTTCAGCTAAAAGAAAAAATCCACAGTAATTGCATTTTTTTCGGATAAACTATATTTTTTCAGAATCCTAACAACATTTTTGAAATTTTTGTAAAAAAAGTCAATTGTAATACTTACCACGAAGAATCGTCTAATCGTCGATTCTGCTGCATTCTTTTTTTTTTAACTGGGCAACTTGTGAAGGACTGAGAAACAGCAAGTTCTTATCATATCAATTAAAATGATATATTGATAACAGTTTATTTCTTTGAAAGGATCAAAATAAATAAGTCTCTTAAGTATGAGAAATACTTTTTGAAAAACCAAAATATCTACATTTCAAGTATATTTTTGACTGTTTAACGTTGTTTTGAAAATGTCATAAAAAACATGGCCTGGTGCAACATCGGTGCACCAAAAACATGGATCTATTTAACTTTTAAGCATGTTAATTTAAACAATTTATAAACTTTATTTAGAGCACACATTCGCTCAAGCAAAGCCTCTTTGGTTGGAAATTAACAATTATTCAAATCTAACAATCAAAATATACAGTGTTTAAATTTGTTTCTTCGAGTCAGTGTAAATTCCATGAATTATACTCCTTCCTCAAAAATCTGAATTTTTACAGTTGTCAAGAACTGGCAAAAGTATTGTTAGTTAAAAGCAAAAACCAAATTATATCCTTTCCAAAGTGGCCGGATACGATACTAATAGAGGAAGTACGGTATGAAAATTGGCAAAAAATTTTTTTTTAACTTTATTAAGAATTCTTATGGTTGAAAAACGCGATTATTTAAATCCTACAATCAAAATAAACTGTTTCCCAGTTAGTTTCTTCGTATCAGGATAAACTTCCAAACATTTATTCCACCATCCAGGCCCCCGCGCTCTTCCGAAACTGTTGGCCGATCGAATTGAAACTGCTCTATTTTTTTCAATTAATCCTATAAAACGAGCGTCTTCAATATTTTTGATGAGATTTTCCAGGCCATCTGGCTGCCTAAAAAATAAAGTTTAATAGTTTGTTTTGAATGCTGAAAAATTGCCATTTTCATGAAAGTGTGTTTCAATGCCAATTGAGATCGCTCAGAAAAATTTGGAATGCTTTTAATTACTTCGAAAAAGTGACAATTGCTCAGTTTTTGCAACTCATAATTTTGAAAGTCAACCGAAAAACTTGTTTTCTACGATTTTTATATTTTTCGTTTTTGTTTTTATTTTGTTTTGATTGTCAGATGCGAGTTAAGACATTCTAGGAGCCGGAACATGCGACATTGCTCTGAATTTTCCAAAATGATCATTTGTTTCATAAAGTCGGTAATTTGCCAAATCTTTGACTCGAAATATTGAAAATCTAAAAATTTTTGTAATGTTTATTAAGATATTCGGTCATTTTAAATCATGATAAGCTACTCCATGAATAACATTCATAAACACTCGAGCGTTTTAATAGACCATGGAGCTTGTTTCCAAGTTGGCTTAGCATTTTTCTGCGTGCATATAATATAAAAACTGACTTTTTGAGTTCTTCGGCGCAAATAATTTTAACTTCATTTTCGATATTATTCTTGGCTCTTTTAGAAGTTGATCTCCAATAATGACTACGGTAAATGACAATATTGCATTTTCCAGGATTGTACGAAGTTATATATTGTTCAGCATTTCCATAAAAGGAATTACTTTCCGTTTCTCCCTTATTATCATAAACCATTATATAGAAGACATCGCTGAAAACGAAACATAATTTGAGTAAAAGAAACAGTGAAACCCAGCTTTGAGTCAACAAAAGGGGTTGATAGAAACAGATTCAGTTTCAAATTCCGTGGGGATTTGAATATTGTTTTAGATGTTTTTTACTGTACATTTTTAAAGGGTGCTTATTCATGCGAAAAACTACGTGCCACTCATTAACTTTAGAAAAGAATCTCTCGAAATACAAAATTTTGAAAAGAAATTCAAAATGGATTTATTATTATTATTTTTACATTTTTTGGTTTTCTTTTGTTGTTCAGATTACTATGTATATCTTGAAACTAAAGTAAATATGTTTAAAACTCACGTCGTATCAAACCGCATAAGCTCAGTTTTGATTAAAACTGCCCTGTCATCATTTGTCACATGCATATCATTTTCAATCACATAATCCACAATTTTCTTCACATTTTTCGGCCAAATATATTTTAATTTCAATGGTAGTTTTGAACCTGCAAATGTTTGAGAATTTTAGGAAAGTATAAAAAATTTACTTTCAACACTTGCTATCCGTTGAAGACTGAAAAATGTGAGTCCAAATGAGGATAATGCAAATAGCCATAGGCCTACCAAAATTAAGACCAAACCCTGGTTTGAACTGAAATTTTGAAGCTTTTGATAAATAATTACTAAAATTTATTTTGCATATACTTGGTTAAGACAGTCTTAAAACATCTTAACGCTTATAATTTTTTAAAAATTAAGATTAGGAGATACTGTGGCGCTGATTTGAAAAAATTAAAAGTTAAATAAACAGATTTGTTGGTAAATAGGTTAGTACTTACCTTGTAAAATCTTTTAAAGGTCGATTTTTCTGCATTAGTTTTCCCTTATTGAACAATTAATGGCCGCAAAATAAAACCGCTTATCAAATTAAAGAAAAACGATATCGATTAAGGAGATTCAACTATTTTATAAAGTGATCACAAAAGAGGTCTCATTACGACGATGCCTTTTGAAATACATACATGTATATGGATACACATTTTAAAAATTATTCTTTACTTTTTCAAATTCTCGATATCAACAGCTTGCACTGAATTCAGAATTACTCTTGCAGTCAAAAAAATTATTTCACGTTCAAAAATTGAATTCTTGCTTAATTGATGACTTGGTTTTTCCTTCAAAACTACTCAAAATTTGGTATGTTGCCAAAAAATTTTAAAAAAAGTGAACTTTAAAAAAAATTTCAAAAATAGCTTGAAAGGTGTTTTGAAACGATATTTGGTAAGAGTTATTATTTACTGTTCCAAGATTTCCTCATTAATTTAACAGAAGTTTGTTCTTAATTAGTGTCTGACTTTAACTTTTGTACCTTTAATTGAAAAAAAAAACTTAGAATTGAAAACAACTTTTTAAAACTTTATTCAGAGCAATGTCTCTTTGGCTTAAAATAACCAATTATTGAAACCCAGCAATCAAAGTAAATTGTTTTCCAGTTTTTTTCTTCGAGTCAGGATAAACTTCCAAACATTTATTCCACCATCCCGGCCCCCAGCCTCTTCCATTAAAACTGTTAGCCGATTCAATTGCAACTTCTTGATACTTTTCAAATAATCCAATAAAACGAGAATTTTCAATTTCGCTGGCGAGTTTTTCTAGGGAAATGCTAATATCAGGCTGCCTAAAATAAAATAAAAATTGGAAAACTATGAATCAAACTGACTTGGTGAGTCCTTCCGCGCAAATAGATTTAACTTCATTTTCAATATTATCCTTGGCTCTTTCAGTAGTTGATCTCCAATAATGACTACGGTAAATGATAATATTGGACTTTCCAGGATTATAAGAAGTTATATATTGTTCAGCATTTCCATAAAAGGAATTACTTTCCGTTTCTCCTCTGTTGTTGTATACCATTATATAAAAGGCATCTTTGAAAAAAAAACAATACAGATGAGAATGAAGCATCACTAAACATCAGACAAGTTACGCTTTTCTTATAGTACTTTTAATTAACTCACAAAGTATCAAACCTCATAAGTTCAGTTTTGATTAAAACTGCCCTATCATAATTCGTTACATGCATATCATTTTCAATCACATAATCCACAATTTTCTTCACATTTTTCGGCCAAATGTAATCCATTTCCAACGGTAATCTGGGACCTGCAATAGTTTTTTTTTAATTTTCACAAATTCAGCAACAAAAAAATTACTTTTAACTTTTTCTATCCATTGAATAATTATGAGTGTGACTCCAAATGAGATTAATGCACATAGCCAAAGAAATGCCAAAATTAATAAAAAATGTTGGCTGGAACTGAAAATTATGACATTTTTTGGAACATTTTCAAAATATGTAGGATGCCAAAATTTTACAAAGTTGATTGTAAGTATATAATACTTACCACCTAGACTCTTCTAATCGTCGATTCGGCTGCATTAGTTTCTTCTCTTAACTGGACAATTATTTGCCGCTAAACAAAATGGGCTTATCATATTAAGAAACAACAGATATTGAAATCAGATTACAGATTAAGTCACTTTACCATGAAAAAACGCAAAATTCTAAATAAATTCATTATTTCAAAAACGCGATTATTTAAAGCCAGAAATCAAAATAAACTGTTTGCCAGTTTGTTTCTTCGAGTCCGGATAGACTTCATCAATTGAATCCCACCATCCAGGTCCCCAGACTCTTCCAAAACTGTTGGCCGAGCGAATCGATACGTCCAGATCTTTTCCCATTAGTCCAACAAAACGAGAATTTTCGAGGTTTTCAGAGAGTTTTACAGGAACATCATTGTAATCTGGCTGCCTGAAAATTAACATTTTCTTAAATTTATCAAAACTTAAACTCCCGACTTGTTGAGTCCTTCCGCGCAAATAATTTTAACTTCATTTTCGATATTATCCTTGGCATTTTCTGTAGTTGATCTCCAATAATGACTACGGTAAATGACAATATTACTCTTTCCAGGATTATACGAAGTTATATATTGTTCAGCATTTCCATAAAAGGAATTACTTTCCGTTTCTCCCTTATTATCATAAACCATTATATAGAAGACATCGCTGAAAATGGGAAAATGAGAATAAGGCCAACGTTCAATTATTTTCCTCGACGCCTTCTTCCTAACGGTAGAGTAGGCGTAGGTAACATTCAGGCAAGCCTTGCCAGAAGTCTTTTTTAGTGTTTTTCAAACAACTCACGAAGTATTAAACCGCATGAGCTCCGTTTTAATTAAAACTGCCCTGTCATCATTTGTCACATGCATATCATTTTCAATCACATAATCCACAATTTTCTTCACATTTTGGGGCCAAATGTAGTCCATTTTCAGAGGTATTCCCGAAGCTGAAATAACTTTCAATACGATTTTCAAGAAAATGTTCAAACTTTACTTTCAACATTTTCTGTTTCAATCCATTTCTGAATAAAATATGTAAGCCCAAATGCGATTAATCCACACAGAAACAAACTTATTAGAATTAGAAGCAAACACTGTTTGGGAGAACTGAAATCCGATATATTTAGAATTTGGTACATACTCAAATATTGAAAAAAACCTTACTTTTCACAATCTGTAGTACGTCGGTTTTGAGACATCTTCACAGGACAATGTTTAATGTTTTTAAAACAACTTATATAGGTAGATGAAAGATAAGGAGGAACGTGTGACAAAGATAATCTTCAATTTCACACAACTTTTCAAACGGAAATTCCTTAAGAAATGAGGAATATCATCGAGAAGAGTGAACATAAGACAACTGTTCCACTGATAAAAATTTTTTAAACCGGTTTCAATGTTCGTTTCGTATCTGAAATACTTTCAACAACTTGATCTTTTAGTTGTTACTTCCCTTTCATTGGAGACAACTTTCGTTGACTTTATTGACTTATGCATCTCAGACATGAACGCACACAAGACCCCCTTTTTCGGCCTGCTTAGTATATACTACTATACAGTGGTTAGTACTCCACGTTGTGGCCGTGGCGACGCTGGTTCGATTCCAGCAGCAGGCAACTCTTTTACTCCAGCTTCATCTGACAAAATTACCATAAATCAGAACGAAAGTTGTCAATGACTAAAAAAAACGTTGACGAAGCGCTAATGTTTCCAGGTGACTGATTTTTGAGAAAAGAAGTTTTTTTTCGAAATGAAAGAAGCTGTCGATATATTTACCTTTAGTATTATAAAATTCTTAGAACCTTAATTTAGTATTATCTTCAGCTAATTATACATAATTTGTTGAGAAAGTACATCCCACGCGTTCTCATAAATTAATACATTCTCAGTAACATTTTCTATTAATTTCCTATAACATTCTCCCGGAACTATAGTGTCTAGAAAGCCTATAATCAATAATACCAGTCTAAAGAAACAATGACGCCTGTAACTTTTGCAAATATCAAAACTGTGATTCAATTTATTTCCGTTTTTATTTCAATATTCATCAATGCTCTCTCCATCTACCTTATCGTCACAAAATCTCCAAAAATCATGGGAACATATCGGCACTTGATGATTTATTTCTGCGGTTGCTCCATGGTCTTTTCTGTACTGGATGTGATTGTTCAACCGGTAATATCAATATTTTTGTTATATACTTTTGCAAAGATTTCACAAAAAGAAATGGTTTTTTTACCAAAATAACATAAAGTACAAAAATAGCAAACAAGTACAAAAATAGCACAAGCGGACATTGTCTTTGTTTAGAATTTGAAACGGGAAATTTTTTATAAAAATTTTGTAAACTAATAAATAATACGATTCACTTTTCAGTTAAGAATAAAATATGAAATGAAATGAAATTAATAAAATATCAAATCACCATCAATTTACCAAAATTTTCAGAGCATTGAAACCTACAAAAGTGCGTTCCTAATGGTTGTTGATGTCAAAAACCGATCTTTAAATTCCTGGTCAGCAGTATTATTTATGAGTAGGCTGACCAAATTCATTAAAACTGTTTAAAAATTTTTTTTCAGATCTTCTTTGCGGTTGTATCGGAGTCACTGTATATGGAATTGCTATTCATTTTATTTATCGGTTATTAGCGCTAGAAAGGTAATTACTTTGGCATTACTAAACTGCAACTGCATTGAATAACTGATTGATTAACTGCTAGGTGCAAATTTAAAATACTCTTATTAATATAATTATTTATGCTAGATAAAATTAGACAAATTTAGTAAATAACTGTTTCATAATTGTCTTAAAATATCCACACAATTGATAAAAATATTATTTGCGGCAAAACTCTATGTCAATTTCAGAAAAGGCCGACTCCGGTATTTCAATTGCCAATACCTACCCATTTGGTTTAGCATTCCGATTCTCGCTGGAACAATATGGTACATTGTGACTGAAAATATTTTTGGAATGAACCCAGTAAATACGGAGTATATCAGGTAGGAAAATGTTTTGCCTATGCCTACCTATCCCAGATGGTCTCCACTTCGAGAAGAAAAACATTAATTTATGTGCACTTTCGCAGTAGGTACTCGTTAGGTAGGTAGGCACGGAACATACCTAGATCATTTTTAAGTGTTTCATTTAAGATAGTTTTGAATGTTTCATGTTGTACATAAATACAACAATATTTATGATATTTACTGAATACATATCTCAATAGGCTTATTTTCATTAAATATTGTTCTAAGTGAGGGCTATTTTTTAGAAACCCCGTTAAAGACTCTTTCAACATGAAAATGGAGGATTGCGTGTACGGTGCAGCTGTATTCTATCCAATTGATAAAAATGGTATCAAAACTATCAGTTGGATCTCATTTTTTGGATTAGGGTGTTACTTAACACTTCTAACAATTCCATTTATTTCAATCTTGGTTGCTGGAGCAAAAAGTTGGAATCATGTTCAAAAACTGCTCGAACATGGAGAATCCGAGTTTGCCAGGAATTTGCAGATGCAATTGTACAAGGCCTTAATAGCTCAGGTTAGACAAACTGAATGTTTATAAAGTTTTCCAAACTATTTCCAGACTCTTATCCCAGTGGTATTCTTCTTCACACCATTTGGTTGTGTATTTGTACTTCCTGCATTTGAAATTGAATGTCAATTTATGTCAGCTCCCATCACATTGGTTTTTGCAATTTATCCCGCAATCGATCCTTTACCCAATTTGTTTTTTGTGGACTACTACAGGAATCCTATATCAAGTTGGTTTTCAAAAATATTGAATTGTTATAATTTATAGAAATTAACTTAATCTTCAGATTTTCTCCGCAAAGTTTGGTGCAGAAAGCCTAAAGTCGAAGCCGCGACAATTAATTCTACATTGTGAATATTTTAAAAAGTACTGTTTTAATAAAATTTTGTTTTAAATATTCATCTAATAATTATTGATGATCCCTATGAACACGGCTGTGAGACTGATAGTGAAAATACAAAAACTTTGTGAAATTAGCAAATATACCTAGCAAACACTGACATGAAGACATGGAAAATGACATGGAGACAATGTAATAGTCTATTTCAGCAAAGTTTATTTAAGGTTTTGAAACAGTAAAGTTTTTCCACGAAGCTGTGTTTTCAAAGTGTTTTTCAATCCGCGTTTTTCGGTGATTTTTTGCTTGTGGCAGTGGGTTGAATACATCACTGATATTCAATTTTTTTATTCTAAAAATTCTGGTATTTATGTAGAGCTTAAGTTTCTCCTACCGCAAAGAAAAGAACCGCATAATTTGTTTGAATTTCCGTAATGTCAGTTAATTAATGCGAATAATTACTTACCTTTGTACTCAGTATAATAAAGTACCATAATAGTTGAGCTTTATTCAATCAATCTGCATATCAACTTTCAAAAATTTCACAAAAAATTTGGAACGCTTCACGAATTTGCGTGTCATCCTTGCGCAGGGGCCATGCTAATCTTCTCTGTATTGTTCCAATTTTAGTATATGTTCTCGGAAGAACGAGATTTATCGAAAGACGGGTTGTTTATATAAGGGCCATTTGGACAGTACACGACACATCCCGGGTTCCGCTACACACTATTTTTGGTGGCGGGAAGGACGGATGAATAGTGACGGGTAGACGGAAACCAAAACATAAATTAGATCTCTTTTACCAGGTTTATTGAAAAATAAATGTGTTTCTTAAAATATAAAGGTAAATTTATGTAACTTTCGAAAAACAAATACATAGAAAATTATGTTATTCAAGTTCTACCATTATTGCTGCTCGCCGGTTCCTCTTCATAGATACCAACTCTTGAATTTTTACAACGAATTCTGTTGAACAAATCTGTAATTTGTTGATTTGTTGAATAATATTTCAATTAAAAAAACTTACTTGAAACAACAATTCTATAGTAGTCGACGAAAAACAGAATTGGTAATGGATCGATTGCCGGGTACAGAGCGTAAATAAAAGTGATTGGTGCCGTCAAAAATTGACAATTGATTTCAAAAATAGGAAGTACAAATATTGTTCCGAATGGGATGAAAAGGAAGAATATTGAGATAAGTGTCTGGGATTTTTGAAAAGTTGATAATATTTTGGAAACTTATATAATACATACCTGTGCAACAAGAGCTTTGTACAACTGCATCTGTAAGTTTTTTGCATATCGTGTTTCTCCTTGTTTCAACAATGCTCGAATTATAAAATAACTTTTGATCCCAGCGTAGATCACGATGGCAAATGGAATTAACATAACAACCAGAAACAGCGAAAATCCAATAAAGCTTCTTGTTGAAATTACGGTAGTTCCATTTTTGTCGAGAGGATAAAAGGCAGCTCCTGCGTAGACACAATTGTCAATATTCAGGTCGAAGAATTCTTTTGTGGTTTGTCTGAAATTCAGGGTTATATAAGAGAATCAGAGATTGTCAATAAATACTGATTATAAAATCAACATAATACTCACGAAAATCCTAGTCAAATTATAAAAACATGTTGAAACGGGAAATAATTTACCTAACATAATCAGTTTTCATCGGATCCATCGAGAAAACTGTGAAGCAAGCGGAAAACCATGCGGCTCCGCCAATGAATGGAATCAGAAGCCAAAAAAATAAATATTTTTCCTGGAAGAATTGAAGACGTCCTTTTCTGAATGAAATTAAAACATGAGTTGTATGAAATTTCGAGGAAAACCTTTCCAATGCAAATAGTCGATAGATGAAATGTACTGCGATTCCGTATATTGTCATTCCAAAACATCCACACATTAAGCCTGAAATTTGTTTTTAAAAAAATAAAAAAGTTTTAAGAACTTTCACTAAATGTTAATATTATGATCCCTTTCTCAAATATTTTTTTGCAATTTGCATTGGTTCTTGTGATCAATGCCTTTATATTGTTTTGAATACATTATTACATCTATAGTTCCTGTGTAACAGTAAAAAACAGACGGAAATTAAAATCCCCATATTTTACGGTATTCAAAAATCATTCTCAGAGCCCTCGTTCTATTAAATACATGTGGTCAAAGTAAATATGTCGCGGCAGATTTGAAATTTTTTTGGAAAATTGTGACGTCACAAACTCAAAAAATTGTTTTGTTGTTAGTAAATCAAAAAACAAAATGAAAAACATAAATATCGAAAAAAATTTTAATTATTTTTTTAAACAAAAACGAGCAACCAAAATGTTGGAAGATGTTTCAGCCCTGTGGCATATGAAAATCGACTAAATTTTCCAAAATCCTTCCTGAGATATTGTGAAAATTTTGGTTTACGTTTTTTAAAACATAAGTATTTTTTGCACTGTTTCAGCTTCTCGGTGAAGTTATTTGAATGTGATGCCGAACCAGCAGATGGTTATATAATTTGATTCTTAACACTTTTAAATATGAATTGTTCGATGAGAAAAACTAGGTTCATTTGGTTTTTGGTTATAGATGATTACATGGGAGCACTATATTCGGTCTGTCTTCCTCCAGACCTCCAGTCCGGCCACCAAAAATAATGTGTGGCGGAACCCGTGACGTGTCGTGTACTGTCCAGATGGCCCTTGTATAAACGACCCGTCTTACTATAAATCTTGTTCTTCCGAGAACATATACTAAAATTGGAACAATACAGAGAAGATTAGCATGGCCCCTGCGCAAGGATGACACGCAAATTCGTGAAGCGTTCCAAATTTTTTGTGAAATTTTTGAGAATTGGAATTATCATTAAAACCCTCAAAAATGACAAAAACGCGTTCATACTAATCGGTATTTTTTGCATTGGTTAATAAAGGCAATCCGAAACAGTTTTTTTTTGAAAAATATGTACAAATTGAAAAATTGTTAAATTTGTAAATGAATTTTCAAATTGACAGCCGCTAAACGTAAATTTGTAAAATTTTAAATGCATCGGCGAAGACAAAGTGGCTAATAAGAGTAAAATTTTGGTGATCCACCTCTTTTTAATTAGGAGGAAGGCGGTTTTATAATGTAAAAAGATTGTCTATGTAGTTTCAGAATTTTTTGAAAAATAAATTATATACATAGCTTTACTTCCATAAAAGTGGTTTAATAAATAATTTCAACAAATTTAAATTAAAAACTCACAAATCAGAACTTCAGCCATCCACAGAGGAATTCCACGGTTCTTGTAGTCCATGATCATGAAGAATGCACTTTTGTAGGTATGAATATTCTGAAAAAATTACTCATTGGTAAGAAATTCCCATAAGTATATATATTTTACCGGTTGAACAATGATATCCAGTGTTGAAAATAAAATAGAGAAACAGCAGAAATAAATCATCAAATGTCGATAATTTCCCATTTTTGACGTCGATTTCGTGAGAATTAGGTAGATCAAAAATGAGTTTATTAGCCATGAAAATATGACTGATGTTACTTGAAACACAAACTTTATTGATTCAAATGTTGTTGCGTGCATTTTTCGATTTTTTTAAATTTAGTTTTTTTGGGTGAGATGAGTTAATGAACAAGGTGTAGTTTTCAGATGAATGCACAAAAACGAAAGAAGCAGGTTAGGGCAAAGTTGTGGTTATGATAGCGGAAATTAGATGTATATTGGAAAATAGTCGATCAGTCTAGACACGACAATCGGTAACAAATCACATAGTATTCGTAGGCAAAATTGTTTTTGGGGAAACATGTAAAACAATAGTTTTGGTTAAAATGATATACATACACAATTCAGAGTAATCATTTGAAAAACTATGTAACACCAGTAGAGAAACACACAATTCATTTTGAATGTTTTCTAAAAAAATGAAAATATAGTTTAAAACCTTTTTCATTAATTTCAAAAATACTGTTGACGAAAATATTTTTTTTTAAATCTAGGTCAGAGATCTAATAGAATACCTGAATCTAACACACCCCTACACACTGGAAAGGCGCAATACCCTACAACCTTTAATGGGAAGCTGAAACAGCAGACATTTTTCGAAGGTTTTCCGAAATTTTAAACGGAATGTGTGACGTAGGCTAAAATTACAACCAAAAAACTATATTCATGGATGTGATCTAGCCAGCTCACAGGCAGGATTTGTGTGCCTACATTGAAGATCCTTTTTCTATGTGAAATTGAAATGTTTTGAAGGCTGAGAAGAAACGTTTTTGATATCACAAAAATTTCGCATTAAAATATTAAAGTTTAAACAGGTACAATTTCAATTAATTTTCTCTTTTCAGCAACATCAGATTTTTACTTTTGATCAAATGTGAAACAGTAAAAAAATTAGGAAAAAAATGATATGATTTTTTTATAGTTTTAATTTATAATTTATTTTTGAAATAAAACTTTCAATAAGCACGAAGTTGAAAAACTCAATTGTGAAACAGTAAAAAAATTAATAAAAATAATCCTCTGGCTGGAAAAGAATTCGATAGTAATCCACAAAATAAAGAATTGGCAATGGATCGACAGCTGGGTAAATTGCAAATATCAAAGTTATAATAGTTGCAAGAAACTGACAGTTAATCTCGAAAATTGGAAGAGCATTAAAAAATGATTTTAACACACTAATTTTCCACTGAATTATTGCTGGCTGGATATACTTGACTGCCGCTGCAATGTGGTTTCTTGAACACTTCTGAAAATGTAATGTTTATTCTATATACGATGTTCTTGCGATTACCCAAAATTGGAATTCGATAGTAATCCACAAAATAAAGAATTGGCAATGGATCGACAGCTGGGTAAATTGCAAATATCAAAGTTATAATAGTTGCAAGAAACTGACAGTTAATCTCGAAAATTGGAAGAGTGAATAGAAATCCAAATGGAATAAAGAGCAGTACAACAGGGATGACCGTCTGGAAATATAACTACAATTTTGGTTTAATTTTTAGAATTTATTATAATACCTGAGCTACTAATGCCTTGTACAATTGCATTTGTAGATTCTTGGAGAATTCGGATTCTCCTTGATCCAACAAGTTACTGACCAGATAACAACTTTTACATCCAGCAAATGAAATAATTAAAAATGCAACTGCCATAATGCTCAAGTATCCAGTATATCCCATGAAACTACGCCAATTTATAAACTGTTTTCCGTTAGTGTCTATTGGATAGAATACACATCCCGCGTACTCAGCATTTTCCATTTCAATATTGAACGATTCTTTCACAGTTTTTCTAAACTCGCAGCATTTTCTCATTTTGCAGTGAGGAAATTCATCATTAGAATCACAAGATAACTTTCATAACTGCAAAATAGGCGTAGAACACTTTCTAGTTGTGTACTGTTATTGTGGATATTTTTCGCTTTGAAAAAAGTTTTGTTAACAGTCTGAAACACTCAATGTTCAAATGAAAAATATACCTAATGTATTCAATTCCCAATTGATCTGGCGTGAAACACAATTCTGTAACGGCGTACCAAGCTGCTCCGCCAAGCAATGGAATTGTGAACCAGAACACGAGATATTTTTTATTGAAATATTTCACTCGTCCTTGTCTGGAAATATTAGATGGGATTAAAAAAAAAACAAATATTAGATCCCCAGGCCACCAGGCAGTGTACCTGACTTCCAGATCCGCAGTACATAGCACTTGAAGATCGGATTGTCCTTTAATCCTTTATTAAATTAAAGATATCTAATGGAATGGACAAATTACCAACTACCACGATTGTTCTAATGAAAAAATTACATTAATGAATAGTGTCACTAATGTCAATACTAAAATTTGTGTACAACTGCTAATCTAGGAGTAAAAAAGAACAAAAAAGCCATTATCATTAAAAATTTCAGCATAGAGAATCTCTGGGATATGTTGGTTCAAAGTTTTACTTGTTTTCAAACTATTACATGCTTACTCATAAATCGATGCTCTCAATTAGTTGAATTCAGATTGTGTGTTAGTCAAGCGTATTTTTTTAATTTTTGTAAAATTCAGCTATCCATTTTTTCGCGACTTAAAAAAAAATTCAAGTAAGTTTTTGAATTTTACCTTTCCAATGCAAAATACCGATATACAAAATGTATTGCAATTCCATATATTGCTACACCGAAACACGCACACAACAAGTCTGAAATCAGAAAATCAAGATAGCTGCTTCACTTTGAAAACTTACGCATCAAAACTCCAACTACCCAATGCTCCATACTCCGACTTTTCGCATCAATTACCATAAAGAATGAACTTTGATAAGTTTGAATATTCTGGAAGAAGAAATAAAATGAAATTCAGACAAGTTCAGTACCTACCGGTTGCACAATAACATCGACAATACTAAAAAATATAGAACAACAGCAGAAATAAATCATCAAATGCCGATAGGTTCCCATTATTTTTGGGGATTTTGTAATAATAAGGCATATCAGAATGGTATTGATTGCAATAGAAAGGAATACTGATACCACTTGAATTACAAGCTTTAACATTTCAAAATCGATATTTGCTTTCATGAAGATAAGTTATTTCTATTAAACCCAGTAAAGCAATTTACCGTTAAGAGGTACTTTTTAGTTGCTCGTCATACATAGACTAACAAGAAAAAAAGCAATAATCTAGAAACAAAGACTGGTCGAAAGAATTAATAGCACCAGTATAATAATGAAAAACAATTCGTTTTCAATCAGTAATAATGTTAGAATATGTTGAAATGTAGGTTTTGATTGAAGAGGAGTGACACACTATATAAATTTGTATCGCATAATATTATTTCCCCAAAAACGAAGAACTTTTTGGCTGGCCGGTTGAACAAGGAAAAGCTGGAAACAATTACCGAACCTTGGTAGTTAAAAAAAAGTATATCTTCAGCCTAGACAATCTACGCCTGCCCTGGGCGCCTACTGGCAAATGTTTTGTTTCTATTTTTTCGAAGATCCATGTAATTTATAATTTTCAACTCCAAAAATGTTATAAAATTATCACGACAGCTGCAGAAGAAAATATGAGTTTTGTTCAACATTCAAGCTTTCACAATCTAGAAATACCAGACTATCGAGGCGTAAATTATGCGCCTCTTACCAGCTTTTAGCTCGCCCTTCTTGCGCCTAATCGGAAAATATGTATGAAACTCATCACTTGTTCTTTTTTCTATTTCTCACTTTTTGGGAGGCGCTTTTAAAGGCGATATTGCTTCCTGCTCCGTGGACTGTGCAATACAGAATGCTCAAGTCAGACCAAGTGCAATTATAAATACTGAAAATACCCCTAAACGCATGACAGGATATTGAAATGCCTAAAGAAAAAATAGCAAATTGTTTGAATTAGCCGGACCGGGCAAGTTTTAACATTTATGGAATGCTCGTCTTAATTTGTTTTTGCAGAATAGTAAATAATTGTAGCATCAAATTATCAAAATGTTTCAGTTAAAATTAGTAACTTTCGAAATTTTTATAAAAATTCCCCTTTAATGTAAAGTTTAAAACAGTTTAGCCACTGCACATTTATTTTTAAATAATCCTTCATATAATTGCAGACTTTTTAGTTTGCTCCAAATAAGGCAGCGCTGAAACAGTTAAAATTGATAAGCCACTAATGTATGGAGCACTGCATTATAGGACAAAAGTAATACAGATAATAAGATATGAGATACTAAACATGTAATAATCAAATGAAGCTAATTTTGATGCTAAAGTTATTTTTTATTTTAGGAAACAAACATTTGGAAACTTTTTTTAAATTTGAATCATTTCGATAATAAATCACAAAAATAAGAAGAGTCTTTGAAAATCTCAATTCTGCTGAACAACATAATGACGAGGAAGAATTGGTGAAAGATAAAATGATCCTGTAACTTATTACTTGTTTGACGGATCAGGCTGGGGGAATGAGAAAGTAAAGGGGGAAAGAATTTAACCGGGAAGCAAACACAGAACGGTTTAGTTTTTCCAGAATGAGCTTTGCTTTGCGGTTGTGGCGAGATTGACATGGAGAAATCTTTTGTTCAAATTATGCCCGAAAATTAAAATTTATTTGAGAAACTGATTGTAATCAAAACAAATGTGAAACGCTAAACAATTTATTTAAAAATTATCAATGTTTTTCAAAATAAAACATTAAAAAATGGTTTTAACACACTAATTTTCCACTGAATTATTGCTGGCTGGATATACTTGACTGCCACTGCAATGTGGTTTCTTGAACACTTCTGAAAATGTAATGTTTATTCTATATACGATGTTCTTGAGATTACCCAAAATTGGAATTCGATAGTATTCCACAAAATAAAGAATTGGCAATGGATCGACAGCTGGGTAAATTGCAAATATCAAAGTTATAATAGTTGCAAGAAACTGACAGTTAATCTCGAAAATTGGAAGAGTGAATAGGAGTCCAAATGGAATAAAGAGCAATACAACAGGGATGACTGTCTGGAAATATAACTACAATTTTGGTTTAATTTTTAGAATTTATTATAATACCTGAGCTACTAATGCCTTGTACAATTGCATTTGTAGATTCTTGGAGAATTCGGATTCTCCTTGATCCAACAAGTTACTGACCAGATAACAACTTTTACATCCAGCAAATGAAATAATTAAAAATGCAACTGCCATAATGCTCAAGTATCCAGTATATCCCATGAAACTACGCCAATTTATAAACTGTTTTCCATCAGTGTCTAGTGGATAGAATACACATCCTGTGTACTCGGCATTTTCCATTTCAATGCTGAACGATTCTTTCACAGTTGCTCTGAAATTAAAATTACATTCACCAAATGGTCCTCGGATAAGTTAGAAAAACAAAAACAATTTTGAAATTGGACGGTTTTCGCGATAAGTGTACTATTGGGCGACTACCGAAAATCAGTGCTAGAAATGATTTTGTTTTTTTTTTGTATTTTTGGCGAAAAAAAATAAAAAAATAAAAGGCTATAATGAATTTGCATTCAAAAATGTTTTATTATAATCAATTCAAGTTCATGGCGTATAATGATTTTAACATATCTCCAGCATACAAAAATATTTTGAAATTTTGAAGTTAATCGTTTTCTTACCGTTGTCTGTACAAAAAAGACAACAAAACATTGATCAACGAGTTTTAGTTTTTGTTTCAGAACCACAAAAATTCTAACTTTTGCTGATGGTACTGTGCTTAAACATCCAAATACAGTTAATGCTTTCAAAACTTTTTTAATTGGTTTTATTTACAGTCAAATATTGGTGTGTGAGTGAGACCTTTTTTAGTGAGACCTACTGACGACACACCATTGATAACATGATTAAATTCATTAATTTTTGTTCCATCTGTTAAAAAAACCAAGACTGTTGAAACATGTAAAACATCAGCAAAACATTTGTCAGTATATCATATGTTAGAATAAAAACAGTTTATGTTAGAATAAGAAGTATACCTAATGTATTCAATTCCCAATTGATCCGGTGTGAGACAACATTCTGTAACGGCGTACCAAGCTGCTCCGCCAAGCAATGGAATTGTGAACCAGAACACGAGATATTTTTTATTGAAATACTTCACTCGTCCCTGTCTGGAAGTTTTAGATTGAGTATTAGATGTAAAATCATTCTGATGAAAAAGCAATAAGTCTAATGAAAGGGCAACGTGATTCATTTTCTGACAAAGTTACTACATTTTCTATAATAAAAACAACAATAGCATTAATAAATAGTGTCACTAATGTCAGTACTAAAATTTGGGTACAAATGCTAATCTGGGAGTAAAACAAAACCAAAAAGTCAGTTTCACTCTTATGTTAAATAATCACGAGCAGAATGTATTATATTTGATTAAGATTGCCATTTCTCTAGAATATTTAATTTCGTTTAATTTACAGAATTCAAAACAGTGCCAAATTGCAGAAAATTTCAGAGGAGCACGGAGAAAAATGATGGGTTCAACATTTTACACTGTGTTTTTGAAAAAGTATAACATGATTACTCATGAATCAAAGCCTTCAAATTGTGTGTCAGTGAAGCGTGAAAACAATTGAAATTTAACAATTTGGATTTTTTTTTTGAGTTTTCGTAAAATACAGCTATACATTTTTTCGCGAAAACTTTTTAAAAAGTTCAAGTAACATTTTAAATTTTACCTTTCCAATGCAAAATACCGATATACAAAATGTATTGCAATTCCATATATTGCTACACCGAAACACGCACACAACAAGTCTGAAATCAGAAAATCAAGATAGCTGCTTCACTTTGAAAACTTACGCATCAAAACTCCAACTACCCAATGCTCCATACTCCGACTTTTCGCATCAATTACCATAAAGAATGAACTTTGATAAGTTTGAATATTCTGGAAGAAAAAATAAAATGAAATTCGGACAAGTTCAGTACCTACCGGTTGCACAATAACATCGACAATACTAAAAAATATAGAACAACAGCAGAAATAAATCATCAAATGCCGATAGGTTCCCATTATTTTTGGGGATTTTGTAATAATAAGGCATATCAGAATGGAATTGATTGTAATAGAAAGAAATACTGATACTACTTGAATTACAAGTTTTAGCATTTCAAAATCAACTTTTGCTTTCATGAAGAAAAATATTTTTTCTATCAGCTCAAAGTTCAGTGAGGCAATAAAAAGAAGAGAGTTTCTTTTCAGTTGCTCCTTATATATGTAGTCTCACAAAAAATGTATACTCTTGAACCAAAAGCTGAACAGAAGAATTGATATAATAATGGCTATAATGAATTTGCATTCAATGTTAGTAGACTATGTTGATACATATACCCGTCAGGTTCTGATTGAAGAGGAGTTATTCATTTGTATCTCATAATACTATTTCGCAAGTGTTTTCTAATCTCTGCACTATTTGAATTTGTGGATGTTGACGAAGCAGTTAATATTTTAATATTTGTATTCAGAATATTCCAAAAGTTCAGAATATTTAGAGAAATATGTGAGAATTGAAAAAAGCTGTTGGTGTTTCAAAATAAATTTATTCGCTTTCATTAGAGCTAAAAAATTTGAACAAGAACGAAAAAAAAAGTCAATTCGTTCCATTAGTTGTGCAAATAAGGTGTCAGAACTCATATCTTTTTTCGTTGAATCATCATCGGAAAATTAGGAAATAAACGTTATTAATTAAAATATTTGTTATTAAGTTAATTTTTATTGAAAATTATTTTGTTTTCTATCAGAAATTTGTTAAAAACAAGCATACTTTACACGTGTTTATTTAACAACAGTTTGAAACTAAAATTTTTCTGTTCAAATTTGAATTTCAATATTTTATTTTTTACATCAGATTAACACTTGTATCCGAATTACAGTATGTTTGATATTTATTGCAAAACAAAGAAACAAAAAAAACTTATTTTCCGTCCAAATCCAAAAATAACAATATTGAGCTAAATAAATCAGATTGAAACACAACAAATTTTTTTCATACGTATAAAAATTTTGAAACTGAAAATTTTTTTTAATTGAGAAATTGCCAAAGTGAAATTTTTATAGTCCATTACTGCTTCATAAAAACTTTACGATTTTTGTTGACTTTTTGACTAGCAGTGTGTAAAAATTGCCCAAAAAGTCAAATTTTAATAAATATATTTTTAACTGACGATTTTGAGCTTGTTTTACAGACTTGTCATAAATATGTGCTATCAGTATTTTTTTTATAATTATCAGTTTTTTGATATATTTTTTTAAAGAGCCATAGTTAAGAATTACTACCTAAAAACGACTGATCCGTTGAGTTTGAAATATCACTGAGAACCTTTTTTCTAGTCAATAATTCAATTTGTGGAAAATAATGAAATTCGATTTTTTACTGCTTTGATCGAAAAGCTTTACCACACAAGCATTTCACTGAAATTCAAGATTTTTATAAATTAGTCGCGCTCCTGTGGAATGTATCATCGAAATCTCTGAATTTCTTACTTAAAATGTGTTCTACGAACAATCGCACAATTGTATGGGAGCACGACCCTACAACATATCTTACCAATGTGAAACATTATTTAAAAATTTTATAAGTTTCAAAATTTTCGTTCAATTTGTGAAAAAGGGTCAAATACAATTCTTTGTCAGATAAATCTATAAAATACATAATATATGTGAAACAATTATTTTTCTATTGTTCCTTCAGAATCAAAAAATATAAATTATACTTTGTAGATACGCCTGAGCCCGCCCCTTTTGTGGGCGGCGTCACTGAATTCTTCTTTTCGCTACAAGACCCATATCTGTGAGGTCCATCTTTTTCGAGATTGCCTGTTCAGAGCAAACAATCAACTGGGATGATCAATGATTCTTAAAAATTGCCATTAAACAAATCTAACAACTTTCACATAAATATTATGATCTACAATTCATTACCAGTCTCAGTCAGAATAAGTAATTGGTAATTTCAGATAAATGCAGGTGAACTGAATTAGCTCACCTGTTTGTCACCACTTTTTGACGCGTAAAAAAGAGCGGTGTTATTTCGATTTTGATTCTTTGTTTTTTGACGAGTTGCTGATATATTCTTCTATGAGAGTGAACATTTTTTTCAAAAAGAGTTTACATGAAAGTACATGTTCTTATTCTTAATAAATACTTGCGAATGAAAAACACGCACTGGACAATATATTCTACAGTTTCAAACTGTGCAAAAATAAAATGTTTTTTGAATTGTTCGTTATTCCATAATTATGTAGTTTTATTTTAAAGGATGTTTTCATGTTTAAAAGTTTCTCTTCAAATATTTATATTTAACTCCTCGAAAAAATAGAATTCTTTTTTTTTCATAAAGTTATTAGTTGTTTATGGTATTTCTAGAATACCAGATTGTTCTTAATTCCCAAATCAAAACGTTTCAAACCCACAAATTATTTTCAAAACCAGATGTTGTCAGCAAAAATTTGTGTGAGCATTCTATTTTGGAATTCAAATTTCAAGTGACATTGCAATTAACCATTTATTTTTACACATCTTCCCCTAGTGATTATTTACTAGCGATCGAACTACTTCACTGTTAAAATAAAAACATAAAACATTAATTTGTAATTTTGTAAAGTAGCCCGCCGTCATGCTTTGGCAATTGAAACATTGTTCTCTGAAACTTCCTTGTTAATTTATCTTTTTAATTATCTATGATCATGCGCACAAACAAAAACGATTCCATTGATTACTTTTTCTCATTTCCGACGCCCCAGTTTTGTCTAGCAGTTTTCTGATAACTGTTTCATATTATATTCAGTGATTATAACTTGTTCTTTCGCTTTAGATATTTACCATTTCAGACATGGAAATCAAAGAATTTGAATCTCTGAAAACACTGATTCAACTGATTTCTTACTGTTTCGCTCTCACTTCAAATACTCTTCTCATCTTTTTAATTGTCACAAAATCACCAAAAAAAATGGGAACTTATCGAAGTCTCATGTGCTACTTCTGCATCATTTCCTTGATTTTCACAACTTTGGATGTCATTGTGAAGCCTGTAAGTTGATGAGAAAATTAACTGATTGGTTTTAATTAAACAACTAGCACTTGTGAAACAGTAATCAATTTTCAGAACATCTACAGCCGAGAAAGTGCATTTTTCATGATGATGGACCTCAGAAATCGAATGTTGCCGAGATATATTGAAGAATGCTTGATGAGTTAGTTTTTATATTAGTTTTGATGATTGGAATTTTAGAATACATCCAAAATTAAATTTTTCAAGTCACAGTGATTTCAATTTAGTGACCAAAACAGCGCACACAATGTTTAAAACTAATTTTGAAATAATTTATAAACCAAATGAAGCATTATTTCTTCGAAAATGTTTTATAAGTGGAGTGCCTTCAGAAATTTATGTTAAAAAGAGAAAATTGGATAAATACAAATTTATATTTTTAATTATAATAGTAAACTTGAACCGCAAGTTAAAAAAAATCCAATTTGACTTTAAATTGCCACCTGCGTCAAAATCTATTGCTGAACATCAATTTTCGACAACAAAAAACTACTAAAACCTAACAATACTTATCCGTTTAAATAATTATTCCATTTTAAAGGTGTTCTTTGTGGATGCTGTGGAATGGCTATTTATGGAATTGCAATCCATTTCGTCTATCGGTATTTTGCATTGGAGAGGTTGGTTCTTTTTGGACAAATAGGCAGAATGTCAGAAAAAGTAAAATATTGTAATTTTTTGGGAATCTATAGCTTGCAAAATTGACAACTTTTTACCCCAAAAATGTGGTTAAAATTCAAAAGTTATCGATATCCTAAGCGCTAATAGTAAGATTTTTTCGGACTGGCATCAGTCTGTTTTCATCGGTTAGGAAACCCCAAATAATACTTTGACTGTTATCTGAACTCTATAAATAAACGTATTGCAACAGCCGAACTGCTATCATCCAGTTAAATATAAAGTGGAGCCAAAAAACAATTGTTCTTCAAATGACAAGAAATAGACCCTAATGACTGAATATGGCTTTAAAATTTTTTTTTTCAAAAATTTCTAAATTTTTAAAAATTTATTCAACTTTCCAAAAATCAAAGAAACGACCGAATTAAATTTGAATCCCCGCGCAAATGAGTGACGTCATTTTTGTGATTTTCTAGTTTTCTGGCTAGGTTTTTCTTGATGTTTTTTTCTCTATTTAATTAGAAACACTGCTTTTCAATTTTTCAAACATTTTTCCGGAAAAAAAATTATAAATAAGATGTCGATTTTAGACTAATTTTGAAATAATATTATTGCAATTTTCAGACAAGGCCGTCTTCGTTTTTTCAAAGGAGCTTATCAAATCTTCTGGTTTTTTATTCCAATATTCGGCTGCCTTAACTGGACATTCATAGCTGGCTACTTTTTTGCTATGAATCCAATTTCTACAGGATACATCGCGTAACTCTCCACCTTTCATTATTTTTTCAAACAATTTTCATATTATTTTAGGCCAATGATTGAGGAAATGTACAATATCTCAATAAATGATGCAGCGTACTCTGCAGCAGTCTTCTGGCCACCCAACGAGCAGGGAGTCGTGGAATTTCATTGGAGATCAGGACTTGGGTTGATCAATTTGGTGACTTCTATGTCATTGTCATTGTCAGTGGTGATATATACTGGAGTGAAGAGTTTGAAGAAAATCAAACAATTATTGGGAAGATTGGAATCAAAGTTTTCGAAAAACTTGCAAATGCAATTGTACAAAGCGTTGGTGGCACAGGTACGAAGATAATCAGAAATCAGAAACAAAACATGGCGTTGATACTTATAAACAGTTTGAAACATGATTAAAATTGTAAAATCTCAAAAACCTTTTTTTTTTGTTTCCTATTGCCTGAAGTGTTAACAATGGTACTGTAACAAGTTGAACTAAATTTTGGAAATTACATATGTTTTTGAATGTTATGTTGTAATGAATTGAATGTAATGAATGTTTTTCAAAAAATATAGCCATTGAATTTGAATTTGCTGCAAGTGTAATGAAACATAATTGAGCAACTTTAAAGAAGTTTTGACTATTTTTGTTTGTATAATTATTTCAAAAACTATCCAGCTCCAAAAAAATAGAAGAACAATGGATTTTCTGTTGATATTTGAAAAATAATTTTTTGATCATGTTTTCTATACGATCATATCTATTTTCACAATTTTTCTGTAGTTTTTCTCTAATTTCAAATTTTTGGATGACTTGAAACGTATAACAATGCTCATTACCAGCTAATATAAACGTTCAATTAACTACATATTATATGCACTTTCATTTTGATCTACTATATAAAGTAGGTGAAGCATAAGAAGATTTCAACTAAACAATTAAAAAAAACATTTAGAAAATCGGACACGGAACATGCTTTTCAATTTAAAAAAAAACATTATAAACCCATAAATTTCCAATTCCAGACCCTGATCCCAGTGCTTTTCATTTTCATCCCATTTGGTATCCTCTTCACTTGTCCTTTATTTCTAATCGATTGTGAATTTCTATCAGCACCAATTACAGTAATCTATGCAGTATACCCTGCTCTGGATCCTCTGCCATGTTTATTTTTTGTCGACAATTACAGAAATTTTATTGCAGGTCTGTGTATTGTTATTTATATTTTTAAAAATGTAATTATTTTCAGGGTTATTTTCAAAAAATAAGAAGAAAATCGCAAAAGTTTCTGTGGTGACAGATGATTGTATCTCGAAGAACATTTATTCGCAGCGATAATTTTTGTGGGAAACCGTTAAGCAAAAATCGAAATGTATTAGACGAAATACAAGTGTTTTGTAAAACTTGGTACGACGAAAATCTACCAAATCCTGTTGGCGACGCAATTATCTTAAACTAACGAAATTTTACCGGAAATCATGCAAATTGTCCATTCGTGATAAATCTAAAACCAGAGACACTTGCAAATTCTGCAACGAATGAACAGCAAAAATTTCCAAAAGGGCATTTTTTGCAAGAATCAGAGTACATACAAGATTTCAGCAAGAAATAACCGAGTAGAGCTAACAAAACGAAAATTCTTTTTAAAAAACATGAATTATGAAAAGTGAGAGCTCACACAAAGCGAATCTGTTGACTCTAAAAATATCTCTTCTTATTCCCCTTCACTCAAATCACTTTACGTGCCTTCAAAAACTGGTTCAGAATCGGGCTGCCAGACGGGTATTGCGTTCCCATCTCGCCGTGCGATTTAATCACAAAAGATCATCGCCCGAACTCATCATATTCAGTTGCAGATCAGAGATTGACCCATACTGAAGACTAAAGTTTTCCACCGCAGTAGATGACCAGTGTAAACCCCGCAGCCGACACAATGCGAGTTCCGCGCGCCACCTTCCTTTGTGTACGTTGTAGGCGGACCGAGGAGTAGTTGAGTGGAAGCGATGTGATGGAGTTGGGGAGACGGAAAGGAGAGAGGCTTTTGAATAGAGATTAATTTCATCAATTAAATGAATAGAAACTACATGCGATCCGTGTGATCCATCAACTTTCATCCGCATGAATAGATATTAATACAAAGTATGAAAAATTAAAAAAAAAAAAATTAAATGAGGTTACAATTTTTAGGCAATCTATCCCATGCTCACATTTCCCATGCACACATTTCCCATGCTGACACTTTCTCCCGTGCATACAAAATTCCCATGCTTACGCCCAGTAGTTCGAGTACTCCCATGCCTACAATTAATTTTTCTCCTTTTTTTCCGTTCCCATGCTGACATTCCCATACATACATTTTCTCCCGTGCATACAAAATATTCTGATGCTTACATCCAGTAGTCGAAGTACTCCTATGCCTACAACTCATTTTTCCCTTTTTTTTCGTTCCCATGCTGACATTCCCATACATACATTTTTTCCCGCGCATACAAAATTCCCATGCTTACATCCAGTAGTCGAACGTTCCCATGCCGACATTCCCACACATACATTTGTTCCCATACTTACAAAAATGTATTCCCATGCCGACATGGAGCATTTTTGTGCTCCAGAAGAGCACAAAGTCAATTTTTTTGCTCATTTTCATTGTATTAGGCTTACTTGACAGCTTTCAGTTACAACTGATCGCTTTTTTTTTTCAAAATGCATTAGTTCTCGATTATGAACAAGGAATTGAAGAAAAATGGGGATGATTGCCTATAGAGTAAAATTTTTTTTTGCTCAAAAAAAATTTTTTTTTTGAAAATTTTTTCTCTTAGGAACATTCCATTTTTTGTTGCATTTTGTAGGAATTCGGAGCTATCCTATAATTTCTACAAATTAGAAAATCCATTTCGCATTATTTCATGTAACTTGAACCTATTGCTTCAAAAATAGCACAGAACGAATGTTGATTCTGTTTCTTTCATTAAAAAATGTGCTACTGTGAATTTTTTCCCACTTCTACGACTTTAAAGGCGCGCGAATTTTCGCGCAATAATCTCGCCACGCGCATCCCATTGATTTGTTGAGCGCTGGCGAGACCAATGACGGGACCATTTTGTATAAATGCGCGCGCCTTTAAAGTCGTAGAAGTGGGAAAAAATGCACAGTAGCACATTTTTTAATGAAAGAAACAGAATCAACATTCGTTCTGTGCTATTTTTGAAGCAATAGGTTCAAGTTACATGAAATAATGCGAAATGGATTTTCTAATTTGTAGAAATTATAAGATAGCTCCGAATTCCTACAAAATGCAACAAAAAATGGAATGTTCCTAAGACACTGCGAAACTCATAACTGCACGGAAACAGCAATATGAACATTTAAAGTTAAAAATAATCGAGAACTAATGCATTTTGAAAAAAAAAGCGATCAGTTGTAACTGAAAGCTGTCAAGTAAGCCTAATACAATGAAAATGAGCAAAAAAATTGACTTTGTGCTCTTCTGGAGCACAAAACTGTTCCATGTCGGCATGGGAATACATTTTTGTAAGTATGGGAACAAATGTATGTGTGGGAATGTCGGCATAGGAACGTTCGACTACTGGATGTAAGCATGGGAATTTTGTATGCACGGGAAAAAATGTATGTATGAGAATGTCAGCATGGGAACGGAAAAAAGGGAAAAAATGAGCTGTAGGCATGGGAGTACTCGAACTACTGGGCGTAAGCATGGGAATATTTTGTATGCACGGGAGAAAATGTCAGCATGGGAAATGTGTGCATGGGAAATGTGAGCATGGGATAGATTGCCCAATTTTTAGATGTTGTTTTTCATATAAAATACCCACGTCATCATATATTTTTCATTTTGTATGTAATTTTGTGTTACTCCCACATTTGCAAAAACATTTTTCTTTTATTTTATGTGATTTTCAATACATTTCCATATCAATATACAGAAGAAATGTTTAATTAGAATTTTTTATAAATCGAATTAAAGAAATGACCAGAAGAATATACAAACTTATACAGTTACATACTGAAATTAAAAAGGTGAAACGGAAATTTTTTGAAAACATTTGGATTTTTAATTCTTATTAATGAGAGTGGGATGTCTGATTTAAATCATGAAGGTAAAACAGTTAAATTTTTTAAAAAACTTTTTTGCAACGAAGTTTTGAATAGCTCAGTCTAACTTGGAAAAAAAAACTAATTTCTACTTTTTTAAATACATTTTTACTTTTCATTCGTTTTCTCAATAAATTCAGATTTTGTTTCCAAAAAACTCACCACAAAAATTCATAAATGTTCATTTTCAAACTTACAAATTTTTTTCTACTTCGAACACAAGAATATTCTGATTGACCTAAAAAGAAATAGTACAATTTTCAATTAAAGAACTTTTTAAACAAAGTAAATTGTGTAGAGCCATAAACAGAAATGCATGAATAGGGGGTAGGCTGGCAGGCGCGTAGGCCTTTTCACGTGCCTTCCGCGAATTTTCTAAAACGCCAATAAAATTTTATATTGTTTCAGTATGTTGACAAATTCCAGCTGCACTGACATCCGCTAATAAAGTATCAACATTAAATTTTAAGAGATTTCCAGTGTTTTTCCTTTTTTTCTGATTATTCACACTTCCGCACTCAACGTATCTCACAGAATACCACGTATTTGCAGTTCTGAATCACATTCTTCTGTCTCTTATCCCCACTCTAGACAGCTATTTGATGAATTTCCTTCCTTTTTCGTATAGCTACCGAAACAATATCTTTTGTTATTGTTCCTTGTATTCACATTTTAACAGCTTCTAGAAAATTAGGTTTTGTGCAATTTGAGCGGAAAATAAGGTTTTGTATTTTGCTTAATGTAGATTGATCTACGAGATAGTGATTTATTTCTCCGTTTCTTGCTTATATTTTTCGTGAAATTTGAAGTAAAATTACTGAAATAGAATATTAAATTAATTTATTAATAAAATTGATCTTCCCTTTGCTGTCCAGAAAATGTGACAAATCATGCTCTTAAATTGGCTAATTTAACACATAATGTTTTTATTCTACAGTTTCATGTTCTCGTCATAATTGCAAATACTTTTCTCCTACAATATCTTTTTTTTCTCTGCTTAAAAATTAAGAATGACGTCACGGATGTTTTTCCACTAGAGTCGCCCTGCAAAATAATTGTGACGTCACATTCTGGAAAAACCACATTTTCCAGAAATCTGCGTTAAAAAACATTAAAAATTTCAACAATAAAAAACGGTTTCATAAATATTACTAATAATCGTTGATAATATGTTCAATTTATTAATTATCAGGTGATCAGTCAAAATGCGAATTTCGAACAATTTAAACCTCCTCCTTCAATGTTCTTCACTCATTTGTGCAATCGTTTTCAACTCACTACTGATCTACTTGATAATCACAAAATCTCCGAAGAAAATGGGAAATTACAAGGCACTCATGATATATTTCTCAACGTTCTCTATGGTTTTTGCAGTGATTGATATGATTGTGCAACCGGTAAGTTCATTAAACTCAGTTTGTTTTAATTTTCAAGTTTGCAGTTCATCCACAGTTACGGATCATGTTTCTTCATGATAATGAGCATCAAAGACTGGCCGTTTACAGTGGAGATGGCTCAGATAGCTTTGAGTAAGTTGTCTGCACTTGTAGGCACTATAATGCCTACCTGCCTGCCTGCCTACAAACCATACTTAAATAACTTTGAGATTAAAAAAAAAGTCATTTAAAAATGATAATTCAAGTTTGGTCTTGAAATTTTTTTTAGCCGATTGAAGCTGATTCTGTTCTCTAGGCAGGTAGACATTTTTCGTGCCTACTTGAAAATCTGAATTGATAAATTTAATTTATTTCACTTTAATTTCAGGCATCCTATGTGGTTGTGGGGGTGTGACCCCTTTCCTGATTGCAATTCATTTCATTTATAGATTTTTTGCTTTGGAGAGGTAACAATGTTTTCATGTTTCACAAAATATATTACAGTTGGTGTTTTTTTAGGAATTCTGAAAATTCACTGTGTTGATTTGATTCACTTTTTATAGCTCATTTTGTTTTGGTTAGATCTCAAAAAATCAAACATTCAGTCGAATTCAGTAAATAATATTTTTCAGAAAAGGAAACCTAAAATATTTCTCCGGAACCTACTTGTTTATGTGGTTCTTGATTCCAATCGCTGGCGGTATTAATTGGTTTCATCTTTCTTGGTTCTACTATAGAAGAAATGATAAAACAACAGAATATATCAAGTAAGAAGTTGTTGAAGATCAAGATATTTTTTTAGAAAAATAATTTTTCAAAATATTAGACTTTTTATTTTTGCTACTACATTCAAACAAATCCAAATACACTTTAAGCGCCCAATTTTTAATTTATAAATTTAAAAAAAACACTGTTTCGGATTGCATTTATTATCCCCAATTAAATCAAAAAGTATTGGATTTGATCCGCGATTTGAATCCGCGAGTTGATAAATCTTCCAACAATGCTGGGTCATCATACAAACTACACAATTTGAAATTTTCAAATTTGGTACCGCATTTTCCTCATTCAAAATTTCACAAAAAATTTGGAACGCTTCACGAATTTGCGTGTCATCCTTGCGCAGGGGCCATGCTAATCTTCTCTGTATTGTTCCAATTTTAGTATATGTTCTCGGAAGAACGAGATTTATGGAAAAACGGGTCGTTTATATAAGGGCTATTTGGATAGTACACGACACTTCCCGGGTTCCGCCACACATTATTATTGGTGGTGGTGTTAGACGGTCTTGTACAAATCACTAAATCTAATTGAACCTGTGTTTCATGCAAAATTTAGAATTTTACTGCTATGATAATTGCTTTTAAGATTGTGAAATCTTTTGAAAAAGTTTTGTCGATTTCTTTCTCGTAAAAAATATAGCTGTTTATGGCATTTTCTATTGAATTGTCATGCAATTCATTATGGCCAGAATAGTATTTCGTTTTTTGAATAGAAGTTCACAATTCACATCACAGTTTGGCCCTCTTTTTAAAAATTAAACTTCATAGAAATTTTTCTAAAGCTGAATAAAACTTATATACAAAACTTCCAACAACATTTGACTATTATATTCAGTTTTTTTCAGGGAAGCAGTATTGGAAAACTTTGGTCTCCACATGAATGAGACCGTCTACTCTGCAGCATTATTTTACCCGGCAGATGAACATGGAGTTCCTAATTTGGATATCAAGATTTTTATCAGTTATGTCATCCTCTCTTTCAGTATGGTAAGAATTTTCAGTAACTTCCAAATAATTATTATTGTCAATTCAGGTAATTCCATTCGCAGTAATGCTTGTTGCCGGGGTGAAGAGCCATTCACAAATCAAAAAATTGATTGAACAAGGAGAATGTGACTACACAAAACGACTACAGTTGCAGCTGTACAAGGCATTACTGGTGCAGGTTGGTTAATTGAAAGACACAAGAAAGACGAACGACGTGAACAACGAAAGAAAAAATAAAGTTTCAAATTTACTACATCATCAAAACAGTTGAAATTATATAAATTTTTATTCGAGGTTTCAGACATTTCTCCCAATCTTCTTGTTCTTCATGCCAATGGGAGCATTGTTCAGTGCTCCACTTTTTCATATTGACATCGGAAGTTGGTCATATCTCACTACATACCTGTATGCTTTGTATCCAGCAGTCGATCCACTTCCAATTATGTTTATAGTACAAGAATATCGAAATGCGTTTATTGGTGAGTTAAATTTTGCTGTTTCAATAAATTGATTTAAACAAAGAATATAACCTGAATTAATTCAGAACTATTCGACTGCTTCCGATGTTCTCCACCTTCTCGAATAGAAGATTCGTCGACAATCAAAAGAGATTCAGAAACTGTATAGAATATTTCTGAGAACTGAATAAAATTTTTTTTAATTGAGAGAGAAAAATTGGAAAGTACGTCAATCGGAAACCAATTGGTAGTAATTTCAAAAAAAATAGCTTGTTGTTTATAAACTTGATAAAACAGATAAAATTGACTCGGAGAAAAATAAAACAGGAGAAAATTTGCTTCAGTTTCACACTTCCAATAAAAACGGAAATAATTTAATACGGAGCAGAACGCTTTGACTTAAAGACATTTACTGTAGCATTAACATTGACATATTTGACAATTGTCACTCTTTGTCCCGGACGTGGCTTCGCATGACATTGTGAACGTGAAGCCGTTGTCTTTCCGAATCCTGGCTTGTTGGTCCTCTTTGTGGTAACTGTGACTTTCCTGTTACGGAATTTGAATCCGGAGAGGACAAGAGCGCTGGCACATTGAGCAAGTTTTAAGAGAGCCATCTCGGCCTCCTCGCTGGTGTGATTGTTGTTGATGGCTTGTGGAGTCATTTTAAAAGTTGTGGATCTGCAAAAAATTAATGAGATTAGTAATCTAAAAAATTAACTTAACAACTGAAAATTGGATCAGTACTATTCAAGTTCACCGAAAGCAAAATATTATATAGGAAAAATGAAACAGGAAAAATTGCGCGAGATTCACAGCAAGAAAAATTAGGTAGGAATGTTTTACGAAAAAAGGTGTTGTAATCTTCAGTTGTTAATTAAAATTAAATTATTAATATGGAAGTTGTGATTTAAAAAAAAGTATAAACAATGCTAATGTTAGTACAGCCTATAAGAAGATATCACAAGTTCTAGAAACTGTTCAAGAATTTTAAAATTATATAAGAAATTATTAATAAAGAGTAAAGAATAGAGGAAAAAATCATCTCAGATTAGACAAACTCTATGAATGAAAAATATTTTCCCTGAATAGAGTATCAGATAAGCAGGAAGAGCTGACCTATATTCCGGATGTACTCGTTTTACAATGTTTTGGGATACTCTGAGTATAGCTGCATGAAGGGAGAGGTGGAGGTTCGATGTGCTAAATAAAGATGACTATTACCACGGACAACAGATCGATAATTAGCGTATAACAAAGTAATACATATTGTATATGGATAAACAACAGCTGAAGAAACAAATTTAAACTACATATTTGACGATTTTTTGACAGTTTTGATATTCACAATAAATGTCAAAAGTTGAAAAAAGTATATGAAACATTACAATACCCTTGTCCATTTTCAAAACTATAAATTTCTGAAATAAAAAAAAACCAATTTAAAAGCAATTCCAAATACTAGAACTTTCCGACAAATCAGCCCAAAGTGGTATTTTTAATTTAACTTCCAAATAAAAACATTTTGAAACATCATTGTTAAAAAAAATATTTCGTCGTTCAAATAGTCTGTTAAATCAGGTGTCAGATAAAAAATTATAAATTATCGTTCACCAAATTACAGTATTCATAAAAACAGAAACTTCTATGGCTTCCGAAAATAAAAAAATGTGGACAACATCTAAAATGTCATTTTTCCCGTCGCTATTTCAAAACTAGTATGATACAGGATTAAAAAAGCTCTTAATAAAATGTAAGTCTTAAAAGTTTCGCAAAAAAGGTTAAGAAACCAGTTATCTAAAATGTGATTCTCAACAAAAGTTGTTTAGTCAATTATGAATGATCTGAAACAGTGAAAAATTATATTAATTTTTAAACATGTATTGCTTTTGACTTGCTTGGTAAATAGGTTTCTTCACTTATAAAATTTTCTATTATTGAAACTTTCCGGGTAGATACCAAAAAAAACAAACTTTGAGAATGAAAAAGGTATTTATCGGAAAACCAATTAGTTATTCATTTTAATTCTCATCTTTTTTCTACTTGAAAAAAATTCAAAGCAACTATACTTTTAAAACGTTTTTTTTCTCAATAAAAAATTTGGTTAATAGCCTTTGAAATCAAAAATTTCAACTGTTTTGAAAACTTGCCAAAAAGCTGCTTACCAAATTGTTTTGATTTTTTTTTCTGTGTTTATTACCCATTAAAACGAAATTTTATTTTGAAAGCTTGTAGTTTTCCTTAATTGCATTGAGTACCTTAAAAACATTCGAGAAAGTTCATTCAGCAACTGCCGAGTTTTTGGACGGAAAATACTATTTTTAATGAACACTGCCTGCCGACAAGGCAATCGTGCCCGCACCTAATTATATGAAAATGTATTAAATTTTAAAGAATCGACTTAATTAAAATAAAATAGTTATCTAAACTGTGAAATCGCGGAGAGCGTGCTTAACAAATGACGGTTGTTTTTAATATTGCCATATGGTTTGGGCACCAAGATGTTTCCTTACGGGGCATGTATCAAAAAAATGTGCAAGGTACGGTTTCAAAATAAGCTTAATAAGTTCCAGCTGCCGATTCATTTCCAATATAAAACTCATCTTCATGAATAGAATAGTATACAAAAGAAGAATATTAATTTATTTCTAACGTATGAAACATAAATAAAATCTACATTCTAAATGAGCCATAACGCGAAGAAATTCTCAGGATTTAGGCATGGCTCACGGAGCTTTAATTAGTTTTGTAACTGCAAACATCCCATCTATCATATTTTATACATATTCAGAATTTCCAGAAGTATCAGTTTGCTTAAACACTAATCAATAATATTTTGAAGTCAATTATCGACTGAAAACAACAAGTATATGTACATCTCCACACTAGTCATAAACTTGGTACATGGATGTAGAATAATCGATTGCAGAGAGCGCGTCAGCTCCGCCCCTTTACCAGTCGACGTGGTACACTATTCAGTCTACTTGAATTATCCTCATTTATACAGTTTCTCTTTCTCCTGATAGGTTGTCATTTTTCTACTCTTTTTTATCTTTTAAATTCTATTCAATATCAGTTAGCTTATGTTCGCTTTTGGTTACTTGATAACTACTAGTAGGGATATGGAAATCATGCTTTATCACAAATAGTTGAAACGGGAAAATTTCTAAAGTTTTACGTTTACTATTGGTACTTTCGCAGCAACTTTCCTATTTTTCCAGATCCTATAATTAAAATGGCTCCACAACGCAGCAACAATAGCAACGAGGACTTCGTTACTGCAGAAGAAATGGAGCTCCTGAAGCAAGCTCTAAGTGCATCAAAGAAGTATATGGCTCCGACCGCGGAGGAGCAAGAAAAAACCGACGCTAGATCGGTTTATGTCGGAAATGTTGACTGGAAATCGACAGTTTCAGAAATTGAGGAGCATTTTGCAGTTTGTGGAAAAGTTGCTCGAGTGACTATCCCAAAAGATAAATTCACTGGGTATCAGAAAAAGTAAGCTAATAACTTGTTTCTTCAAATTGTACTTATTAATTTAAATTTTCAGCTTTGCCTTTGTGGAGTTTCAAAAGTTGGAGAGCGTTCAATTGGCTCTAGTGTTGTCTGGAACAATGTTCCGTAACCGAAAAATCATGGTGACCCTCAAAAGGACAAATAAACCAGGAATGGGAAGAACTGCTACTGCACAAAAACCAGCTCATTTTGCAAAGAGCTCACATGGCAAACCCGGCTCACATCAAGGAGTCACTGTAGTCAAGTACGTGTATGTGAATGCTCCGATCAATGGCTCGCGTTCAAAGAGATTCGCTCCCTATTAATAATTTTAGGAACAATTTCTTGCTTTAAATTTTGATTTTCCTGTGCCTTTTCTCCTGTATTTTCATTTTCAAAAACTCCGTGATTCCTTGAAAACGATTCTTGCGGTATCTTTTTGTAACTTTTTTCTGTAATTCGAAACGTGTAATATATTATAATAAATCTTTTTCAAATTTATATTCTCTTGACAATAAAAAAATAACTAACTTAAGTTATCGAAAAAATTAGTGAATGACAAATTAAATAAATAACAATTATCAAAAGGAATTGAAACATACGTGACCCTAGTTCGTAAACAGTCTCCTCCGGAAGATCTTCACTCAAAAATCTCAGTACGAAGTTTTCGAAATGCTTTTTCGAAACTCTCTTCTGTTCCTTTGTCTATCCGTCTTCATTTGCATTGCCGACGCTGGAAGAATCCATGAAAAGCTGAAAAAAGTGGGAAAGAGGTTCTGGAATATTCAACCGACCGAAGAAGACAGTGAGTTAATTTACAGGAAGATGAGATTGTCAGGCAGAAAATTAAAAAAACAACTAAATTCTGAAAGTATTGCAATTCCATTAAAAAATTGTAGGCAGGTATGAAGGTAGCGTTTCCGCTTACCTCATGCCTATCTGCTCCCTGCAAACATAACATGCATCATGCTTACCTCTTGTTGCCTACGTGCCTACAATCTTGCCAATTATCACATAATTTACTGTCTGATTCCGCCTACCCTTGTGTCCTACTTGAGTCGGACGGCGTCCCTACCTCACGCCTGTCTAAAAAGCGGACAAGAAACGTGCGATTCCGTCAAGTTTTCCACCCCAACTTACCGTATTTCTGGTACAAAAACCTACACCGATTGAAAAACGTGGCAAAAATATGTTAACTATAGTGTATACATTAATGTATTTTCCAGAAAATTTCCATTTCAATTTCATTTTATTTCAGTTTACCAGGACAAGCTCTGGCACTGGAACGACCAACCAGACGATGTGATTAATGAAACAAAATGGTTCGAGGCACGTGTCATTGCTGGAAATATGGTTGAAATGTCATCGGCTGAAAACAAAAACTACAAATTGGCAAAAGCATTCATCGAGAAGATTTCGGACCCGGATATGGAAGTGGAAATTTGTGGATCAGAAACTAAATTGAATTCTTGTGAGTTTAAACTTTGAAATATTATTCTAATTATTATAATACTTGCAGTTCAATACGATATGTACATGGATCGAGAGAGTTTGAAGTACAAAGAAGTGGTTGATCTTCAAGCAATCAATTATCGTGTTGTCGGTTCTACAAAAGAAACTCTGGTTGTTGAGTTGAGATTTGATCAAGTTGGAAAAGACGAATCAAAGACAACATTTATCTACACACTGACAACGAAAATTTCGGTATTTGAAATTTAGGAGAGAAACAGTGTTTTATATTTTTACCATATTTCAGTTTGATAACAAGTTTAGTCGTTTTGTGATCACTAAAATTCAACAAGGTGGTAGCTGTGAAGATCATGGAATTGTTGGATTTGCAATGCTCGATCAAGAAACGAATCCGGAAAGTTTGAAGACTGACCCAAGTGTCCAAGGACTATTCAACCTGCTCATTCCAAAATACTTTAAATTTATCGAGAAAGACTCCAAGAGTATTCCTAAAGCGTGGATGCACGCTCTGGACATGGACGAAACGGACATTGAGGTTTTCCGTGCTCGGGAAAGTGCTCCTGTCAAATACACAAGACGTTAGTTACACTGGTTTTTAGACTCAATCAAAAATGGACAACTGAACAATACAAATGTCAGTTGCTTTTGTTTTGTCCGTGTTTTTTCGGAACATGTATTTTTTTTAGAAAAATTTTCCACTTTTTCGACATTAATTTCAAACAGAAAACAACGAGCAATTTTGTTAAATTAAGTTAAACTAACTAGTTAAAGTAAGCACAAAAAATAAGAATTCTCAACAACAATTTATATATATACATTTTTTGGAAATAGCCCTAGTTTCAATGCCTAAATTTCAGTTCAATTCATATATTTCTATCTTCGATTCGCCATAATGTGGCATCCAAAACTGGGAGATCAGGATTATATGTCAATTCAAATGTTGAGTCAAGACGAGAGCACTTTATCTGCAAGAGTAACGATGAAGCTTCAAATTGGAAGAAATAAAACAGCTCTTGTACATGAGTGGAATTTCAAGATAACTGCCAAATATGTAATTTTAGATGCGATTTTTCAAATTTAGTAAAATATAAATTTCCAGAATCAACGTGACAACAAAAAGTGGTACATCACGGGTCTCGAGTTCTTGTGTCCCCCAACAATTACCGATTATATGGATCTGTCTCTGCTAGCATATCGTGAAGTGGTAGCTGAAAAGTTCTTATTGTCTTTGAATAGTCAGGTTGAACCTGTAAAATGGTATTCTTCGATGGAATTTTTGAGATATTTCACCAAGTATGGAGAATTTACATCTGAAACTTGTAATACTGGAGAAGTTGTGACTAAAGATGATTTGAGTAGGTTTTTGAATATATTGTTGTTTTTTGGCGTTACCGATGAATGGGCGTGCTGGGTGTGTGAAAATTTCTGAAACCACCATCGAATAAAAAAAGGAACAGATTCTCTTAGGAGTAGAATTTTTGAGGAGTAGAGGAGTAGAATTGAGGAGTAGAGGAGTAGAAATTAGGAGAGAAAACATTATTCCCAGCGAAGTTGATTTTACGTAACAATTTAAATCCACATTTTGCTCTTATTTTCGTTATAAAATTGCCGTTTTAGCAACCCAGTCAATTGAAAATTTCCATTAAAAAACAACAGTTTAGAAAATCACAAATTTCCGCCCCGAATTAATTAATTCAGAAGGCCTTCACTATACTTGAAGCTTAAGGACTCAAGGACTCCTTGGATTGAAGCTTATAATTTTGAAAAAAACATTTTCCGTTTCAGCTCCTCTAAATATAAAGTCTTATTCAATTTTCAAGCTAATATCAACCTTTCTCACATTTATCGGAGTTTTTGTACTGTCTTTCTGATTTAATAGCAAGTTGTTAAAAATTTTCTTCATTCTTTTTTCTTACACTCACTATTTCTCCTTTAGCTTTGCAAATCTCCTTCTTCTTTTCAGAAAATCTCGAGACTTCAATGTTTTCATCCGACGCCTTGTACAACATTACTATTCATGTAAATAGTTCAAATATGGATACCGTTTCAAATATCAAATTTGTTTTCAGAAATACAAGATTGACTACACAGACATTCCACTACCAGCCACCGAAACAACACACTTCAAAATGGGAACTCGCGCAAAAGGATATTATAGCACTGCTGGCATCAACTGTAACTGGCATCAACTTGATTGGGATTTTGATATCGAATGGGTTTGTTGGAATTAGTTATTACTGTAGAAATTAGTCGTCGCGTTCAGGATAAAATGCATCAGTTCTACTACATTAAATACTTAAAAATGTCCTGCCCAAAAGGAATGAGATTGGCAGAAGACGATTATTTGAAGGTGTCTCCTGATTCTAAAGAATTGAATTATTGAAAGAGAACCCCAATGTCACTTTACTTGTAATAAATTTATTTTTCAAGCTGTGTTACTTTTGATAAGTCTACAGTTCTCTCTTGCAATGACGACCTCGCCATTTGATTTTTAAGAGTTTTCGTTATTTTTTATTGGTTTGAAAATTTGATATGCCTTATAAAAAAAAGAAAAAAAAAAGAGAATCCATTCTGTTGATGTCAAACTTATGCCGTCAGTGAAATGTGTTATACCAACTTTAGTTATTTGACAACATTGTGTTGCAGTTATAATTCGAGAAAATGAAACTGGAGAAATAGTTTTTTTTTCACAAATATGTAATTATTTTAAACTTTAATTTGTTGAATCACAACATGGCAGCCAATCCTCTGGTGGTCTGAAAAAATACATTTAAATGTTACTTTTACAACTAACCACCTCGAACTGTAGACTCTTATTTGAATGTCTTGAAATGTTAAATATGAGTAATTCAGGGTCATGTTATAGATGACTGGATCAAGATCAAACCACTCTTCTCGGTTGATTTCGTATTTCTGAAATAACTAAACAACTGCATTAATTTCTAATCTATATATGTACTTCTATAGAAATCATACACTTGATGGGAGAGAAGTACTCTAGTGTGATTTCAAATTCATTCTACGATTATTTTATTCAAAAAAAAAACCAACCTGTCCATTTGAAATCAGAAAATGATTTGAAGATCTAGATTTTGCGTTGTACCATGAAAGATTGATAGATCTGAATGTGTCAATGGGTCCTAGAAATAGTATGAATTTTATAAAAATCCAGCAAAAAACTCAAAATACCGTGATCTTGAACAGTTACTACAAAATAAAATCTTCCACTGAAAGGTACAGATAATGAAGGCAAAACGAGTGACCCGAGACCAGAAACGCGTGGATTTACTGAGTAGATTGGATATGGAGTACCAGATATTGGTAAGGAGCCAACAATCTAAAAATACTCGAATATTTTAAATTGTTTCATGATGTAGATAAGAAAGATGATCGGTTTGCACGGGGTTTCGAAATTCAATGTAAAAAGAGTTTTTTTTTGACTGTTTCAGCTTGTTTATATAAATGTTTTAAACGTTAAGAACATCAGTAGACGCCATCCTCCAAATACAAATAATAATCATGAAGAAATCCTACTTCTGATTATTGTGCATAGTTTTTCAAGATTTAAAAGTTTTACTTAATAACAATTGTTTTTGGGAAATACCCTTTTTTTATCGAAAACTTAAAATTTTTCTCGACTGTTTCACATCATTAATATAAACATTTATAATCTAAAAACTGCATTGACTAATAGTAAGCAAAATTGCATAATTTACAGTTACTGTCTCACCTGATGCATATGGTAAACTTTTCCGACTGTTTCATCTTGTTGAACCTTAGGAACATCAGTTTCATATAAATAAAAAATTGATAAAAATTATGTAACAATTATTTCAGAAAATTGTGCATGGAATCAACATGGCTTTTCAAGATTAAAATTTTTAATTTATATTTGGTACTTGTGTATATCCGCCATTTTAGAAATGAATTGAATAAATGAAATGGCGGGGATGTAATATACAAGTACCGAATCTTTTATTTGGGAAAAATTATTTTTTAATCGAGAAAAATAAATTTTTCTCGACTGTTTCAACTTCTTAATATAAGTGTCTAGAATCTACATGTGACAGTAAATGCCAACCATCATAATATTTGGAAGAAATATTTATGAAATCGCTTACTTCTGAAAATTGCGAATCTTCCTGAAAAGCACATATTCCGTTTGTTCGGGATGTTAATTTGTATAGTGCTTTTGATTGAGTACCACCAGATGGAAATACACTTGAAATCACATGAACTATTCCATGATGTTCTTGAACTTTCCTCGATACTTCTAAAATTTTTAACTCGTTTGGGTAACGTTTTGATAGAATCAGAACAATTGATCCGCAAACGGGAACTTGATTATTTGAGTAGAATTTCTAAAAAAATAAAGTCATTTTGGAAAAGTGAATAATGTTACACCAACATCAATAGTTTTCAACGAGTCACTTCCTGTTGCATTGTTGCCGAATCCAAGTGAAGAATCGGGTAGTTTTGAGAAGACTGATGACGTTGCATTTCTGAATTAAAATCAATAAAATTTGACATATGTATGAAAATTTATTTAATTTTTAACATGTACCAAATTTTGCAGCAGTTGTGCACAACAATTCTAAGGTTAACAAGTATAGAAAAAAACAAAGCACCAACTACTATTCCAGAAAAGACTTAGATTTTATATATTGTTTGAAACAAACAATTTTTTTCGACATTTCACAACTAAACTTCTTGAAATTAATGGTTAAACATTTTACAACAAAGTCTACTTTTAAACAAATGTGTATTAAAAAAATCAGTTTTTAATTTTTGCAAACTTACAAATAACTATAGTGAAACAGTATTTCTTCTTCCTGACGAACATCAAATCTCACATTTGCAAAAACTAAAAAATGGGAATAAAATCCAAAATCTGCAGTATTCCAGACATTTTTCACAACATTTCGATCCAAATCATTTGAATATGCAAACAAAATTGCGATTCGGTCGCCCGGCTTACAATGGATATTTTCTAAAATAAACTGCAATATTTGAAACAAGTTTAGTATTTTCTTTAATTTTTGGAATAAAAATTGGTTGTATGCTTCTGGTTTGTTTTTTGTTTCTGAAAAGTTGGATTTAGTCAAAATATTGCGGAGAAATAGTAGGTAAGCAAAGTTCTGGAATGCCTTATCAGTAGAATCACCCGCCATTGGCAAATTTCTTTCAAACGTGTGTCATTGTTTGATTAGAATTTTTTAAAGGTTATGCATATTATAAATCATATACTGGAACAGAAAATTACGAATATGTTTCAATTGCATTCCTCAACACTAGTTGTTGTAAAAAGTAGTTGAATTTTGTAAATTTGTTGAAACTGAGAATTTTTTTTGAAACTCACCGAAAACTTTCAAAAGCCATTAACATATCAGGAAAAAATCATATAAAAATAAAATGGTACTCACACAAAGCACCTGAGAAGAAAATGAAATAATAATAACTTTAGCGACTCAAGAATTAGTTGAACAAATATTCTTATCTACACCAGATTAAATATTTTATGCAAAAGGAAGAAAATGGGTATTTGAATGTTTACGATTAATAGACCACTTTTATTATGTTGTTGTAAAATGCAAATTTCAAATTCAAACATTTATGGCCCTACTTTGCACAATTTTCAATATGATACAAAATTGCTGTTTTAAAGCTGTAAAGCGCACTGTATGCAGTAAGTGATGATTATCATTGTTTTTACAATCCAATGAGAACATTGAATAGTGTGTATTTACATTAACTAATTAAAACAGCAGAAAATTTTTTTTAAAAATTCATACAGAGCAATTATTTAAGTTGTAAGCACAAGTTAGAATTTTTAAATACGGCTGCAATCTCAGAGTTTCAAACACGTTCACATGTATTAAAAAATTGCGTTTAATTTTCTATGAGTTTAATTTTTTTAACTGGATACTTGTGATTGTTTTTCTTAACACTTTATTTTTGAATATGACCATCATTACCTATATATAAAAAAAATAGTGTCCGTTTGTTAAGAAATGACGTCATAGCTTACAAAGGCAAGGCGTTTTCGGCTGTTGGAGGGATATTAGTTTGGGGTTAGTAGGGGGATATGGGCGGGGTACTGTAGTAGTACTGTAGGAGTACTGTAGGAGTACGGTAGGATTACTGTAGTTTAGGAAAAATTGAGTTTTTGTCTTTTGAAGAGGAAAATTCTTTTTTTGTAAAATTCTAGAATGTTCCAGAACCTACTGGAAAATTCTGGAATGTTCCAGAACTTTCTAGAAAAATCGAGAAAATTCTGGAATGTTCCAGAACCTTCTGGAAAATTCGAAAAAATTCTGGATTGTTCTAGAACCTGCTGGAAAATTTTAAAAAATGTTGTTCCGAGATCTTCGTGGAGAAACCCATCGTGGCGAGACCCATCGTGGTGAGACCCGTCGTGGTGAGATCCATCGTGGCGAGACCCACCGTGGTGTGACACATCGTGGTGAGACCCATCGAGGTGAGACCCATCGTGGTGAGACCCATCGTGGTGAGACCCATCGTGGTGAGACCCATCGTGGTAAGACCCAAAATTTTGGCGGGAAATTTTAATTTTCTGTGAAAAATATTTTGGAGGGAAATTTAAATTTTCTGAAAATTCTAAAACTCTGGAAATCTAGAATCTTCTGGAAATTTCGAAAAAATTCTCGAATGTTCCAGAACTTTCTAGAAAAATCGAGAAAATTCTGGAATGTTCCAGAACCTTCTGGAAAATTCGAAAAAATTCTGGATTGTTCTAGAACCTGCTGGAAAATTTTAAAAAATGTTGTTCCGAGATCTTCGTGGAGAGACCCATCGTGGCGAGACCCATCGTGGTGAGACCCGTCGTGGTGAGATCCATCGTGGCGAGACCCACCGTGGTGTGACACATCGTGGTGAGACCCATCGAGGTGAGACCCATCGTGGTGAGACCCATCGTGGTGAGACCCATCGTGGTGAGACCCATCGTGGTAAGACCCAAAATTTTGGCGGGAAATTTTAATTTTCTGTGAAAAATATTTTGGAGGGAAATTTAAATTTTCTGAAAATTCTAAAACTCTGGAAATCTAGAATCTTCTGGAAATTTCGAAAAAATTCTCGAATGTTCCAGAACTTTCTAGAAAAATCGAGAAAATTCTGGAAGAGTATGTGTCTCTTTTAATGGTGCTAGTCGTTGCCCGCGCCGTAGGCGCGGTCAGCGGCTGGTTCTAAATAAGTTTTTGAAACAGTAAAAATAGTTTTAAAAAATGCTTATTTGAGCACAACATCGTTGGAGAATTTAACATTTTAGAATTTTATTGAATTACGCAGTGATTTTAGAATATATTCCGAAAAAGGATTTATGTTTGAAAAATGAGTAACTATCACATATTATTGTATTCTCGACTCATAAAAAATAACACAAAGCCGGAAAAAAAACATTCTGTAAAAATTAATTTAAAAAAAATACTAATTTTAACAGCGCTCAAACATTTCAACCATTTTGCTTGAAACGTTCAAAATAAACTTTTTGATTGTTTAATGACCTCACGATATTTAATAATGACCTCACGTGACCAGCCTAACCCCTCCTCCTTCCCCCCCCCTTCAGATTAATCGATAATCAAAAAATCAGTATTCAATCGATTCCTTGGCGAATCCTCAGTTTTTGGCTTCGCGGTTGGACTAGCAAATCGGAGATTTGCTAGGCTTCGCAGTTTGATTCGGCGTAGAGTAACTCAAGAATAATTCGCTTTATTAAAGTTTTGTCAAGTGTTGAGTAAATGGCAAGTAAATGTGCTGAAGTTTGTCAAGGCCGACCAAATTTAGTGTAATATTAATTTTAGAAATTAAAATTTCCACTTTTCAAATTTTTTTGCTTAAAATAGGCTTAACAGTTGTCCAACGCTTCTATGTGTATTTGGGCCTGCGGCCTCAACCTGAATTATTTAGCTAAGAATAGGCTCAACAGTTGTCCATCGCTTCTCAGTATTTTCGGGCCTATGGCCCTCAACATGAATTATTGGGCTCAGAACAGGCCTAAAAGTTGTCCAACGCTTCTATGTGTATTTGGGCCTGCGGCCTCAACCTGAATTATTTAGCTAAGAATAGGCTCAACAGTTGTCCATCGCTTCTCAGTATTTTCGGGCCTATGGCCCTCAACATGAATTATTGGGCTCAGAACAGGCCTAAAAGTTGTCCAACGCTTCTGCGTCTATTTGGGCTTGCGACACTCAACCTGAATTATTTAGCTAAGAATAGGCTCAACAGTTGTCCATCGCTTCTCAGTATTTTCGGGCCTATGGCCCTCAACATGAATTATTGGGCTCAGAACAGGCCTAAAAGTTGTCCAACGCTTCTGCGTCTATTTGTGCTTGCGACACTCAAACTGAATTATTTAGCTAAGAATAGGCTTGACGGATCTCCAACACTTCTTCGTGTATTCGGGCCTGCGGCCCTCAACTCGAGTCAATTGAGTTTGTCGGACACATGTTCGAAAAGTGCGGCCCTCAATTAGATTAGGGAAAAAGTAAAAATCTCGAAAAGTCTTCAAAATTGCGTTTTCCTCACGTTGTTAAAAATAAAAAATGAAAATTATCGAATTCATCCCCAAAAATAGAGAAAGAGAGAGAGTGGTAGAAAAGTTTTTCACGTTTAATCAATCTTTTTGATTTTGCAAAAATTGAATGATGGCCTACATTTTGGAAAGTGGGCCAATTTTTTTCAAAATAGTTTCAAAAAATTGGAAATACGAAGTTCTCTCTTGCGCACAACTTGGAACCAAATGCCAGAAAAACTGAAGATTTGGGACTGAAAAACATAAAACTCTTCAGTACAAAGAAAATATTCAATTTTCGCGGTCTCCAGAAACCCGCGCAAATCAGTGTTCTACCCTTCCCAAAATTAATCCCCTCAATAATGACCATGGTGGGGCAACTATTTTTGAGTCATTCGCACTTAGTGAATGCAAAAGCGCCAGCTATGAGCCAAGTTATTAAAGCTCAAAGTTTGTACATTTTTGTCGGACACCCCATGTCGAAAACGTGCCCTTATTTTTTATTTCTGTCAAGAATGCAATTTCAGGATTTAATATAGGAAGAGGCAGAAACAACACAGAATAGCAGTCCTCCATTTGGTCCGGCCGTGGTTTTGGATTTGGTTTTTGATGGGTATTGGCCAAAAGTTTGTAAATCAGAGAATGAGCTCCCACGTGAAACCCGCACCGTGCTCGCCAGATTGCGATATGGCCACTCAAGACTATGTGGAGCTTATGTTGCCAAAATCGAGAACAAAAGCATTTCCTCTGCAGGAAATGTAGAGGTGTGGAGGGTGACGTGAATCACCTTTTGACCTGCATCTCCTCGGTCCCTCAACTCCCGAAGGACCTTTCGGAGAAGCCGGTGGAAGTGGCCGAGACCCTGGGTCTCTCCACGATCCCTCCGACCCGGGAGGAATCGGAACCACCCCTTCATGAAAACCTGGACCACGGATTTTTGAATTTGCACAACAATAACAACACAGCAATGCTAGTTGCAAATTGTTTGCGGTGAGTTTTTCAGATTTATCTTACAGGTATAGCATTTTTGCTGCAACGCACAAAATGAATTTTGCTTTTTGTTCTTTTCATCCTTCAACAACGTGAATTTCAGACGTTCCGATGACATTTGATGATGATGGGATGGGTTGAACAAGCAGAGGCAGGTTGGAGCAGAAACACATTAAATGGAGCGGTTAGTAAGAGTATCTAGAACTTATGATACTCTCCGACCAAACTTTTTACAGATTCAAAGTCGACAGTCGAGCAATGAAGATTCAAAACACAAACAGCATGTTTCAATTTGAATCAATAATGTTTGGTTCTGAAGCTTCAAAACACAAACAGCGTGTTTCAATTTGAATCAATAATGTTTGGTTCTGAAGCTTCAAAACAGCCGCTCAGTCCTGGTGGAAACCACGTATGTTTCCAATTGTATTATAGTTTTTGAGTTATACGTGTTTGAATAACTCAGGCAAGTCATCTCAAAATCAAAAACGAATAGAACATTGCACGACATTTTTTTTATTTATTATTTATCTCTGTCAGGTTTTACAACCACCGAGTACGTCTACATCTTCACATCAATATGGTTGTAAACAACCTATAGAGGCAAAGAAAATATTCAAATACATTCCCAGAGTACTCTCTGTCACATTTCACTTTTTTTCGAACCGTCAGATTCAGGGGTGGGCATTTGCGTTTCCAGAAAATTTCAAGAATTTATTTCAAGAATTTTCTAGTTTCGAGTATGTGACATTGTAGCGTTGAAAACTATTTTTATGTGGCTAATAAAGTTAGAAGAGAAGTATCTGATTCATTTTTAGACATTTCAAAAATATTGAATTTCAACAATTTTACACCTCATTTAGTGTGAAGAAATTCAATAAATTCAAGTCAATAAGTTTCTTGAATTTCGGCACACAAAATAAGTTTTAAAATTGTAAAATTGTCGAAAAAGTTTTTCGGAAGGAATGTCAAATAAGACCGTATTTTAATTCTGAAACAGTGAAAAGAGTTTCAGAAAAATGCTTCTTTGAGCACAACTTGTTGGGGAGTTCAAAGTTTTAGAATTTATATTAAATCACGCCGCGATAGTAGGAACATTTATGAAAACATTTTGAAACTGGATTTTTTCCACGAGCAAATTATGTAATCATTTGTTTAATCTTTTCAACAATGTTTCATTATGTTTTTAAAATCCTTCACTTCGTAATGGTGTTAATACAAAACCCTACATAAAAATGAAGTTTCAGAACATTTCTACTGAAGTAGAATAGTGAACTGTTGCAACTTGAGGTTTTGATAAGATTTTTCGGAAGAAATCTGTAATCGATTTATTTTGCTTCAAGTTCCAAAAAAAAAACACAAACTTAGAAACGCGTTTCTGTACTCATCGACCAGAAAAATGATTGGCATAGAGTCAACGGCAAGGTAAATTGAGTAGATTATTGTAATTGGTTCGTTCGACCATTTTATGTCAATTCCAAATAACGGGCATGTAAGAAGGAAACCAGTCGGTGCAAATAAAAATATAACAGGAATTAGAGTCTGAATTTTACGATATTTTTGCCTATGTACTCTCGCTAAAAAATCATTTACTTGAGATACAAGTGCTTTGTAAAGCTGTAATTGAAGTCTCTTAGAATATTCACTTTCCCCATGAGATATCAAATCCTTGATTTTCAAATAACTTTTGAAACCATAAAGTATAATTATACAGAAAGGAACCATCTGTAACGTTTTGAAAAATGGAACAAAATATTAAAAAAAAAAACAAACCATTAACGCATTGAGACCCAAATATACTTCGAGATCTCTCATATTCAAAACTTTAGATCCAAATTCCAATTTCCAATATAGCCATCCAACATATGTTGATTTATCAATATCTACCTGATAGTCAAGTTTTAAATTTTCTCTGAAACACTTGAAAATTAAATTAAATGTAATGTTTGGGAATTACCTCACGTAATCAGAAATTTCGTCTCGGGGGCCAATTGTCAAGTACAGCATCGAAGTGATAAATCCATTAATCAATGAAAGAGTAATCCAAATTAACAATCGCTTCCCATCAAAATAGCGGAGACGACCTTCTCTAAAAATTCAACTGTTTTTCATGATATATCTCTTCATCCATTATAACAAGAGTTTTGCTGGTGGTCTAATTTTTCACCAGTGAATTTGAGTTCCCAAGAAAAATTCAAATTTCGATCACATGGAAAACCGAAAAATTTCAAGCGGGCAGCACGTGCCCCACGTGCCAGTGGATATAACTTACAACTGTAAATACCAGATTTTTACAGAAGAAAACAGAAGTCAGTGCATTCCCACTGCCAACACTTTTTTTTCAAAATAAATAAGAAACAGTTGTTTCATGACGTCACACATTTAAAAAATGAATTTCCCATGATTTCTGGAGCTTGAATTTTTTAATATTTTACCTTTCAAGTGCGAAAAATCTGTATATAAAATTGATGGCAATGGCAGTTATGTTTACTCCAAAACACCCACACATTGAAACTGAAAATTATTTTTTTAGTGTTTCTTCCCCAAACAATACCAATCAACAGAAATGCGAAGTAGGGAATTGACTCAAAAACTGTGTCTTCCAGATGCATAATTGCTAGAGCACTGTTTTCATGACTATAAGTATACTGAAAAATATCATTTCTTTTTTAAATTCTGACAGAGAAAACTCACAGGTGCTACGACAAAATCTAAAAATGCATATATTGTAGAAATTACTGAGAGATAGCACACCAAAAATCTATAATTCCCAAGTTTTTGCGGAGATTCTGTGATGACTAGGAATATAACCAATGCATTTGCAAATATGGAAATCAAAAAACCAGCGGATTGAAAGATGGGTTTTATTACCGAAAACAGCATCTTTTCGTTAATTCACAAAACTAAAATTACGATGAAACCGCTCAATTATATACCTGAACTGCCTGTGAGGAATAGACAGACACGTGTTAGATATTATTTTAGTATTGTTTTTGTCAGAACTGTGTCACGTGGAGCCTTTGATTTCATGAACATCAAACAACTTCAAAAACTGTTTTTCATAAGACATATCCGCAATAACCCTATGGTTGAATTCCTGAGATAAAATTTAATGTGATAACATAAGCCTGCTGAAACAGTATCATTTTTTGGGAATGAGGGAATTTTTAAAGACATACACATTATAACCGTGTGAACCAGGGATGTGCTACAAATTTGGCTTTAGTTGTCGCAGCGTTGCCGCAGCAGAAGTTGGACCTGGAATCAGTTTTCTAAAACTTTCTGGAGCTTTTTGAAGTACTCTGGAGTTTTCTAAAAGTGCCTAGAATTCAAAAAATCAGTAATTCAAAAAACAAATATTTTTCCAAAAATTGATATTTCCTAAAACATCGATATTTGTCAAAAAAAATCAATATTCTTCAAATGATTATTGATATTAATTTATAATAATCGATGTTTAAAAAATAGTCGATATTTCTTTAAAAAGTCGATAAATACACATATTTCCAGGTCGGTTCAACTGGTCAATCTCTATTCCGTACCGATCTATTGCTCACCGAGTGGGCCATTCACCAACCAGAGCATTATATATTTTGAAACAATAGATAACTTTTTTACTCCTGTGAGAGAACCATTTTTGTTTCATAGTGCTACTTGCACTTGGTTCAGTGGTAGAGTTAACAACAAATTAACACATACAACAAACAGACAACAAGTCTATTCAAATAAAATGACGGCGACCACCGACTACTCTGATAGTGAGTACCGACGAACGAAGGACGACCAAGTGTGAAGAGAGAACTATTAAGGACTGATTCTTTCTTCATTTGCTCATCCCGAGGGGGGGGGGGGGGGCAATCCACGTCGGAGGCCGAGTTTAAGGCCGAGGCCATTTCGAATTATCCTTGATTCACATTGACAATTTTTGGGAAGTTCACGCCGTTGGTGTAGATCGTTCTCCTTTTAAAAAAATCAATAATTTAAAAATCGATTTTCGATTTTCTGATGAATATTTTTAAATTAGGATTCTATTTTCTTTCTGTTTCTGAATTAAATAAATTGCAAAAAAAAACGTTTCAACGCACGCTAGTCAAAAACTATTAAAAAGCGCCAAAATTGGGTTATTATTATTTAAATTTTGAAATTTTGAAACTCCTCTGAAATGGTGAATGTTGTAGTTAGAAGACTCAAAATTAACTAAAAAAAAATTAAAAATTGCATTTTTTTAGAAAGGGTTTGAACAATTTCAGAACCAAAATTGTTCTGACCAAAAAAAGGACAGTCATTAGGTGACTGAAGAATTGTCAAAAGTTTTTTATACTTTTGTTGGGCATCTCACGTGGCCTTTCCAAATTTTATATAGTTTTTTTTCTGCTTACGAAACAAATGAATTACAAAAAAACATACAAATTTCTTTATTTATCAAAAAATTGCCCCACGTGAACTTTCGCCCCTCCGCCCTCTACAACAATAAAAACTATACGAACTTCCGAGAATAAATCAGTACTCAAAACTTCGCGTTCGACTGGATAACCAATCAAAAAGGTTCACACCACGGATTGCCAAATTGTCTGAAAGGTGAGTAAGCGCGCTCTGCTGATAAGTTTCTCGTGTGTACTCCAAGTGGAAAAGCGGGCTTATCGATTTTCACTGGTACTGTGAAATATTGTGGAACTATTGATTTTTCTATGCGCTTCATTGATGAATTAAAAACACGACTTTGTATTCCACGTGAAAGAGAGGATTGATTTTTTTCTTGAGGAAGTCAATAAAATCAATAATCAAATAATCAATAATAAATTAATTTTTTCACGTTTGGGGTTAAAAATCAATAAATTAATAATTTGAAAAAAACAAATTTCAGTTGGACTGCTGAAATCAAAGAATGCTTCACCAACCAATATCTCTCCTTCCATCTCTACTGTTGATTTGTCATGTGGCAGCACAACCACCACCAGCACCAGCACCACCAGCACCACCCCAATACACAAATCCACTGCCGACAGCGTACATTCCGGTAGGCGTCGGTTCAATTCCGGATCCGGCAAAACTGGAGGATTTTGGAGTTTTTGGAAAATATCTCGGAGACGACGTGAACTACAAAACTTGCGGACAGAAAACTGTGAAAACGCTGAACCCGCAGTTCACAGATAGTGCTACCGAGGCGACGGTTATCTGTGAGCCAAGACCAGATCGTGTAATTGTGCGTGCCGACGGAGCTGCATTTGACTATAAAACGTTTAAGAGAGATTTGAAGCAGGAGTGTGAGCTCTTCACGTGCTCTGACCAGACATATCCGAAGGCTAAGACGATTCTAGGGACTATGGACATTACCGCTTTTGTACCTGGCGACGGTTCTAATAATATGACAGGGAAGGACTCGAATAAAGATGTGAAAGATGTTGACGTGGAAGCTGCAAACCCAGAGAACCCGGAGACCAACATATGCAAGGATAAGAGACCCGGATATTCTCAGGTAAGGAAGAGCAGGACATGGTGCATCAAGCAAACGAGGTGAAAATTAAATTAACGTCAAAATTTCAGAAGACCGGAGCAATTCTGTTTGCAAACGAGGGAAAATGCTTGGAAATGCATAAGTTAGGCCGAGATAAGTACAGTGAAGAATACATTCAAGTTCCAAGATGGCTTCAACCAGGGGAGAGTGTGAAGAACATTCGGCCATTCTTCTTTGATGGACAGGTAAGCTGAACAAGAGCCCAGCTCGCTGTAGGCACGTAGGTAGACACGTTGGTACACCCTTACCTACACCCTACCCCGACGTGTACACATACACCTACACCAACAATAAAACCTACTCTTTCAGCGTCCCGAGTCGGAAATGGATATTGAATTTGCAAATAACAGAATTATGTTCAAAACCCCGAATTCAATGGATTCCCTGAACTACAAAGACTGCAACACAGCTTGTGACAGTGGAAAAGTCGTGAAGGTCACCATGAAAAAATCTGCTTATCGAATTGCACTTGCTCTTGACCCGAATCAATGCTCATCGTTCCGAATCTGCATTGCTCCAAATGACTTTTTGGACGATGTGAAAGTGCCAGAATGTATGCTCGGAAATCAGATTGATGTGATGTTCAAGACGGGAGTGGTCACTTGGCCCAACAAAGGACGTGCATCGTTGATTGAGCTCATGTCGCCGTACAGTGATCTGCAGCATCCGGTTGTCATTGAGTTTGGGTATGGAGTTGGAGCAGGAGCAGGAGCGAGTCGTGCAGAGTACTACATTGGAAATGACCATCGAGAGATTGTGACAAGCAGTTCAAATGGGTTCAAGGCACAAGACTCTCAACAACTCGTGTTCTTCTTCCCGACCGAGTCTTGCTTGAAGCCAAAGGCTGGTATTTTCTCTAAAGTTAGTTTTACTTTTGCTTTAGCCTACAATGTAGGCCTGGCTTGCCCACTTTAGTAGATGTGTCATTTCAGTAGAGAAGCTGAAATCGAGGAAATTCGGTCGACCACAAAGCACAATTTCAATTTTTCAGCATATCGAATCGGCGAAGGCCCTAACCTCAAAGGATGTTATCAAAGGGGGAAGCTATGATTCTGAAACATTGGAACCAGTCCAGGCACCTCAAAACGAAGAACCTCCAACTACCACCACACCAAGAACCGCTGAGAATTTTGTTCCGACAAGTACGATGAAATCACTGGAGCTCAATCCTCTTACGGTCATCATCGATGCAAATGATAATGGTCCGGGCAGCTCGAAGAGTGATACGGTTAAGTCGGAGCGAGTGTTTGTGAAAGGAAAATGGTGGTGGTGGGCCATATATCTCGGCTTTGTCATTGGAACTTTGATCACGTTGGCTGTTGGTGGAGGACTGTTTTATGTGCTCAGACGGACCGTTTTCGGCATTTGGTTAGTTTATGATCTTGAAATTTTAATTTTGGAAGGCAGGCGTAGGTACGTAGATAGGCGTAAACAGCAATCAGCAGCCACATGCATGCAGGTAGGTAGACATGTAGCCATAAGAAGGAATAGTCATTCAGTCATTGACAAGCACACACGATCACGTACAAAAATGTTTTATTTCAGGTACCGCGGAATGTACAAGCGATATGGATGTGATCCATCTGGCACCACTGGCGGTATCACTGGTATTGGATTCGGAAATACTGTGACTGGAGATGTGACGGTCCAAGAAACATCTGGAAATACTACGGGCGGTGGAACAACTACGAATACCACTGTGTCTGAGACCTCGACACTTCTTGACAAGACGACCGCTGAGACTAATAAATCAATTGCTATGTAGATTTGATTGATTTTATGGAATAAAGATTATTGAAATTTCAGATTTATTTCACATAAACCTAGTAATGATTTAGCCCATGAAATTGACTAAATTTTGTTAGTTTTTAACTCTAGTTTTCATTCAGACAGAGGCGTCTGAGTCAATTTGGATGCCTATTTGTTGAAGGAAAAGAAAAGAGATACGTTGTATGGTGGGGTAAGGATCCATCCGATGAGGGGTATGGAGAGGAGTGCGTTTCCAAGGCTAAAAAATCCAGAAAATTTTGAACAATATTAGAAAATTGTGAAATAAAAACTCTTCAGAAAACTCGACACATCTCTAAACGTTTTTAGAAAAACCCTACAAAATTTTGGAATACTCTGGAAAGTTCTAGAAAATTCCCAAACTTTCCAGAGTCCTAGAAAATTGCGGAAGATTTAGAGATTTCCAGAAAATTCTGAATCGTTTAGAAATTCATTTGATAAGTTGGAAATTTTTTGAAATGCGTAGAATGATCTACATATCTATCATCCCCAAAACTCTTTTTGAACTTCCCAGTGATACAGAATACAGATACAGAAAAATCTTATTATGAAAACATTATGAAACCGTAGAAGTACTTCAATTGACTCCTTCCAAAAATAATTGGTAGAAGCGTTTACAAATATCGTGTGGTGTCTTCTTTTTTTCAATTAAAGTTGTTAAAAAAATTAATATGAGGAGATTTTGTAGGGGATCTTTGTTAATTGTTCACGTCGGATCCCCTAAGCGCCGTCTTAAAAATGTGACCGCAGATAATGATCATTCCCTTGATAAATTGGCAGCTCGCGTTTGTTATCACTATTGTCAAGCTCAAGTTTTAGAGCTCACAAAATATACGATTTTTGTTCTAAATTCACAAATGGGTATATTTGTGATAATAAAGTTAATAGTGAAAGATTCTTGTACACTTATTGCTATTCTAACAAACTCTCTTCTCATCTACCTAGCTCTCACAAAATCACCACCAAAAATGGGAAATTACAAATATTTATTGTGTTATTTTTCTGTGCTTTCAATAACCTATGTAACACTGGATTTCCTTGCGGCACCGGTAAAAATTAAAATTAAAAAAAAAACAATAAATTAATAAAGAAAGTTTCCTGTTTCAGTATGTGTATACGTTTGAAGCTAGTAGTGTACTACTTATGGATTTGAGGAATACCATTTTTACTGAATACCCTGCAGTTGCGTTTTTAATAATTGGTATGTGTATTTTCTGAAAATTTCAAATAACTTTATTTTACATTCAGTTTCTGCATGTGGGTGTTTTGGAGCAACACTGGCAGCAATTGCAATCAATTTCATTTATAGATTGTGGGCGTTGGAAAGGTACTTTTAAGCATGAAATATTTGAATTAGGTAACAGGAAATCTATGGAAATATGCCGAATTTCTTGATTTCTGTTGCGATGTTGTTTAGTATTTTGTGATATAAATGATATCTTCACGTCCCTAACAATATTCATTAGTACTTTTGTAAGTAACGTGAAAAAATTGAGGACTAAATGTTTTTCAGACTTTTTAAATCATTAAAAAAAATTATTGAAACGTGTGTTGTTAATTTTTAAAGTTGAAATTATGTGATCCTCCAATCAGAGTAATTATGATGGTTATCGGTCTTGAGGAACCGTGCAAATAAAATATTTATCTTGTTTTCAGAAAAGGCCGGCTCCGATATTTTGAAGGGAAACTTTTAATTGCTTGGATTTTACTGTCACTGTTTACTGGATTCCTTTCAGCTTGCGTATTTTGGACCACAGGGCCTAATGATCAAATAAATAACTACATTAGGTTTCATTTTTCAAGTCGTTTGCATTTTCAGGTTCCATTTACAGACATAATCTCAAAGAGGAATACGATCTGGATGTTGATCAAACATCTTACATTGCATTTGTGTACTGGAAATCTGAAAATAGAGTAGATTATTTGAACATCCTGGATACGAGTAAGCTCATGATCGTGAACATCATTATGGTCAGTTCAGTCATACATATTTTTGCTGATAATTAGTTTATTCAGATAATTCCGTTTTCGATCATATTTTATTGTGGTTTGAAGAGTTATTATCAAATCAAAGAGTTGATTTCAAAAGGGGAAAATGAATTCTCTCGGCGTCTGCAAATGCAATTATACAAAGCATTAGTTGCTCAAGTAAGAGAGAAGAGTTAAAACGGAAAAATAAATGTTATGTTTCAGACTTTCATTCCAACACTTTTCCTATTTATTCCTGTGAGTTTGTTCCTTGTTGGTCCATTAATTGGTATCAATGTCACATGGGCTCTCCGAGCAGTTACAGTTTTCTTTTCAATTTATTTAGCCACTGAATCCTTGCCCATTATCTTTTTGGTAGATGATTACAGAACAGCCATTGCAAGTGAGTCTGATTTGAAAGTAGATGCGGCTAAAAAAATGTTTTCAGATATTTTCCGCCGATGTCTCTCAAAACCTCAAGTGGCAACTGTTTCCGTCCATGATTCTGATTGAACTTTTTTGCTGATAATTTTATGTACAAGGAACACGAAAGTATAAAATGAATCATGCTCGTTTTTCAAATTACAAATTATTATTACAAAATTAAAAAATTTCACAAGATCTGTACTGAACTCGTCATTGTCTAGACTACGAAATTTTGTTTTTTCTGATCTGTAAAACTGCTACACTGGGCAATCAGATGGGCGCCAAGGGGTTTTCTAAAGTTGCTGACTTATCAAGGGAGATTTACATGAATTAATTGAATGGATTAAACTGAATTTAATAATATTGTCTTTTAAAAGAAGCACATTTGTGAATAGTTATTTTATGAAAATAGAACTTATTATTGATTGAACACATCTCAAATATTCAGCTAACTTCATGAACAGAGTTGTGCACGGACACTGGAACCACTTGATTTTTCGAAAAAGTCCTCCGCAGAAAGTCTGAAACCGCTAGTTTATGAATCATAAATTCAGTGCTTAACGTACTCAATATTGCATTTCTGTATTCATCAACTAAAAATAGAATAGGAATAGGATCCAGGGCAAGGTAGATGGGGGTCATAATTGTCATCGGACGACTTAAACATTCCATATTGATTCTTAGAGAGGGCGATATTATAAATAGTCCTCCGGGAATGAATATAAAAATCATGGGGAGAATGCTCTAAAGTTTCAGTTTTTGGCAAACGGACCTTCAAAACTATGTGCTCACCTGGGCCACCAATACCCTGTAGAGTTGCAGCTGAAGCTTCTTAGAATATTCACTTTCTCCTTGTGATATAAGTTCCTTGATTTTTGTATAAGTTTTGGAACCGCAGTATGTTATTGATAAAAGGAAGAATCTGTAAAAAAAAACTTTACATACATAAATTTCAAATCTTTAACTTACAGTCAACGCGTGGAGACACAAGGTACAGACAAAATCACGAACGTTTAAAGAAGATGCCCCATTTACAGTTATCCAGTATGAGAAAATGATAAATGATGCTTTATCAATATTAAAATCAAACGAATCATTTAGAATAGGTCTATAAAATGTTAACTTAAATTACAATACTACTCGATAGCCAACCTCCAATAGTTTGCTAACTCTGAATCTGAACGTAGTGCCAAGCCTGATAATGCAGAAATTATACCCACGGCAATTGGTGTTGCTAACCAAATAATTAACATCTTCCCTTGAAAATAGCGAAGTCGGCCAGCTCTGCAACAATGCAAGTATTTTGGTGTACTCTGATGAAACAGTTTTAAATGACATCAATAATGTCATGTTAGATTAAAAATAATCAGATTTCATTCTCTCATAAAATATCAGTTGGAAAACTGAGAACCAGATAACTCTTTGCTAATTTATGTACCGTTCTAGTGCAAAATATCGATAGATAAAATTAATTGCAACCGTGTAAAAACTTGCTCCAAAACGTCCCATTGTACAAACTGGAAGTTTTTTGATTACTCAAATTAATGGAAAATATTCATGTTTTATACCAATCAGAATTCTTCCAAATGAAGGGTATAATTCAAATATGCTATCTCTCAAGTCCATCACTGTAATACTACTGACTGCGTTTGTATAAACATACTGAAAACCTTCAGGATTTAAAACGTTCATTTTTTTGCTTTTTACCGGTGAAACCAATAGTTCCAGCAAAGCAAAAATCATTGATAGTATAGAAAACGAGCATAGTAAATACTTATAGCTGCCAATTTTTTGAGGTGATTTGGTAATCACTAAATATATTGCAATTAAGTTGGTAGCTAAAGAAAAAGAAAAAGAAACAGATACAAAGACTGTGATTGGTTTTATAAATAAGAATATTTTCATTTTGAAAAGGTTCTTGTCAAAAACTGACAGGCATCTTATAATTCTGCTCAAATTTTGAGAAGACACAAAAACGAGTTGTGATTTAATTGTTGTTATTGGTTAGTAGCTATGTCTACACAAAAATCGTCACCAAGTCTAGCTTTAAATCGCAGATTAATTGACGAAAAACAAAAGTAACCTAAAAATATTAAATAAGAATTGAAAAAACCAGCCAACAATTGTTCAGAAAGTTTACTGCTGGAAATGATAATAAAAAAAACAATTTATTGCTGTTACACCATTTTTACAAATAAAAAGATAGCTTCAAAAATGAGATTTTACTGATTTTCATGCTTTTAGCACCGGTCTAATAATTTTTAAATTTAGCGATTGAAGAAAAACAAAGAATTTTATCTATCAGCTATCATTAAATTCTAAATGAAGTTCATGCGTTATTTCCCGGTTCAATCCTGTTAGTGAGACATTTTTTATTAAAGCCAAGGGGTGCACAAACTCTAAAAAAAACCGAATGCAGGTGAAATTTCCTTATTTGCATACAATTTTCCCTAAACTCTCATGATCAGCCACAAAAAACCAACATCTGAAACGAATTCTAACATTCTTCTTTTTCTAAAAAATGGGAAAATTTTCCCTTATAAAATTAATAACTCAGCCAATCGCTGCAGTACTCTCTGTTTTGGTAAACTCCGTTCTCATTCTACTGGTTATTACAAACTCCCCACGAAAAATGGGAAGCTATAAATACTTGCTCATATATTTTTCAGCTCTGACAATTGTATATGCAGCTCTTGACTTTGTTGCAGCCCCGGTAAGTTTGAGTTTGAAGGCTTTTTCATCAAGTGCATCCTTTTAGTACATGTTTAATGACGAATCGACAGGAGTAGTTCTTGTGGATTTGCGGAATAATTTATTAAAGGACCATCCAGATATTTTGATGTTTAATTTTGGTGAGAGAGTTTATTTTGAAATGATTATTTAATTTTATAAACTATGTATTATGGAGCATTTTTAGTTTCCGGGGTTGCGTGCTTTGGATCAAGTCTTTACGCTATTGCAATCAATTTTATATATCGATATTTTGCTGTTCAAAGGTATTTTTCTATATAAGTAATCTGTTTCTTGAGGGGTTATAAACTTGTTTTAGTCTATTATAAATCCAGTTCAATAAAAAATTGTAGAAAAACACACGAAACTCCAAGAAAGGTTTTGCAGTTTTAGAATAAAAGTTCAGAGAAGGCCGCCTCCGATACTTTTCCGGATTTCGCCTTGTTTTTTGGATTCTTTTATCAATTCTCTGTGGAATCATGACAGGGTTCATGTTCTACGCAATAGGTTCTCGTCAAGAAATCTCACAGGGTTTGAGGTGAGCTTATTCAAAAGTCAGTTCGGAAAATTGGTTGTAAAAATTCAGAGAAAATTTGGAAACCATGTATGACTTGGATATAAATCAAACAATATATTATGTATTTTTGTATTGGCAACCTAACGATGGAAGTCAATATTTTACAGCAAGAGATATTATGGCAAATATGGGGATAACCATCTTGATGGTGTTTTGTTCAGATAAAATTAAATCTTTCAAGAACTGAATATATTTTTAGATGATTCCTATTCTTCTCATCGTCTTTTTCGGAACAAAGACTTATCGAAAAGTCAAGAATCTGACAACTCATGGAAAAAGTGAATACTCAAAGCGGCTTCAAATGCAACTTTACAAAGCTCTTGTCGCACAGGTTAATAATTTCAAACTACTAGCTCACAATATCAAACAATTTCAGATAATTATTCCATCTGTTTTCCTGTTTCTCCCGACTTTATTAATTGCTGCAGGTCCACTTTTCAAGCTTAATATTCCATGGGCTAGTCTTCCATTATCTATTTTATTTTCAATTTTCTCAGTGATGGATTCTATTAGAATTATTTTTCTTGTAGATGAGTATAGAAATGCACTTTTTGGTAAGATTACATATATTTTCTATAGATAAAATTATTTTCAGAGTTTTTCGGAGGATTCTGTTGTGTAAATGAAGTCGTTCCCGCTTCAGCTCGTGATACCAGTAGCGATCAGTTGGGAGGGATTCTCTGAACTAAATTTAAGATTTTGAATAAATTTTTCAAGCTTTTACTGTTTCAATAAATTTATATAACGTTTGTATAATTTGTCTTGAGATGGCAACCAAATTAAATTTGTGGAAAAGAATGCTACTTTATTTGAAAATTGATTTATTTGATGAATATTGCTCCAATAGGTCGAGTTGAAAGTAAACTTAGTTTAAAATATGCTGAGATGTAAGAGGAAGAAGACGCCTTGGTATCCTTATTCCAAAAGTTTCTCATTGCCCGAAAATGAAGAGAATTTTTCCGCAGCTGCTTTCCAACTTGAACCAAACGGACTTGAAAGTTTTAAAGTAGGGGTATTTTCCAGGTTTTATATTATGTTTTCGAAACATGTTCTGACAACTTATGTGATCACGTGAATGACCAAAAGTTTTTTATAAAGGTTTAATGAAGTACATTAAACCCACCTGGCAAGCACACATAAACTAGACAACTTTATATTAATTGCTCTGAAAGTTGTCAGAACACGAGTGAACTTTGTGATTCACTAGCACGAGCTCACTGATGTTTGATATTTAAACTGTTTTCGAAAGCCCATTAAAATATACTTTTCAAAAATTCAAAGTTAAAAAACAAGCGAAAAATTATTCAGATGATTTTTACTGATCGAAATGCTCATTCAAATCATTTTCTATGTGGGTCTAAAAATAAGTTTACAAATTTATTGCTGTTACACTACTTTTACAAATAAAAACTCTTTTTTATTACAATTATTAGGCACTTCAGAGCAAATAGAGATTCTAAAAGTGTGATTTTTGTTTAATTTTTAACTTCCCAACTGAATTATTTTTTTCGTTTTTAGTGACTGAAAATGAAAAAAAAAAAACAAATTTTCATCCACCCGTCATCTATATCTTATTAAAAATAATGCGTCATTTTGCGGGCAGGTTTAATATTGTTAGCATAACATTTCAGAGTAAAACCAAGCGAAGAATAACTCTAGAAAAGAAAAAAAACCAAATGCAGGTGGAATTTCCTTGTCGGCATAAATTGCTCAAAATTTTCATGATCAGCCACAAACTAATATTCCAACTTTTGAAACGAATAAGCTTAATAATTTTAACATCACGACTTCTATTAATTTATAAAAATGGGAACATTTTCCCTTATAAAATCAATAACTCAGCCAATTGCTGTAGTACTTTCTGTTTTGGTAAATTCCGTTCTCATTCTACTGGTTGTTACAAATTCCCCACGGAAAATGGGAAGCTATAAATATTTGCTAATATACTTCTCAGCTCTGACAATTGTATATGCAGCAAATGATTTTGTATCAGCACCGGTAAAAGGAAATTTAAGATTCTATAGAAAATAATGCTATTATTTTCAGTACATGTTTAATGATGATTCAACAGTAGTTGTTCTCGTAGATTTGAAGAATAATTTGCTAAAAGATCGTCCAGATTTATTGTTGCTCGCCGTTGGTAAAATCGTTTCTTCTAAAATTTTATAATGCATTTTCGAAAAGTTTCAGTTTCCGGAGTTTCATGTTTTGGAATAAGTCTTTACGCTATTGCAATCAACTTCATGTACCGCTATTTTGCAGTTCAAAGGTATTTATTGAAATTCCATTAAAACTGTCCTATTCATTGTGGGATTTAAATTTTTCTACTGATGAGTCATGAGTCATGAGTCACTATAAAAAGTATTCATGGAAAATACAAAAAGAACTTTAAAAGTGCGAGAAAATGGAATTGAAAAACGCCAAAAAAGATCAGAAATAGGCAGAGTACTCAATTAGTATGCTATCGATATGTCATAACATTCCACTTTGTTTCATTTTTCTATCGTTCATTTTCGAAAATAATTTCAGAGAAGGCCGCCTCCGATACTTTTCAGGATGTCGCCTTGTTTTCTGGATTTCTTTGTCTATCATTGGTGGAATCATGACAGGGCTTACCTTCTATGCCATAGGTTCTCGTCAAGAAATTTCACATGGTTTGAGGTGAGCTTATTAGAATTCTGCTTCAGAAATATTTAAAATAAAATTTCAGAGAGAATTTGGAAACGATGTATGATTTGGATATGCATCGAACACAATATTGGGTATTTTTGTATTGGCAACCCAAAGATGGAAATCAAGATTTGACAGCAAAAGATATTATGGCAAATTTGGGGCTTACCACATCAATGGTAACATCTTTCTTTAGCATCAATCACTTTCTAAAAACATGGTTTTTAGGTAATTCCTATTCTTCTCATCGTCTTTTTCGGAACAAAGACTTATCGAAAAGTCAAGAATCTGACAACTCATGGAAAAAGTGAATACTCAAAGCGGCTTCAAATGCAACTTTACAAAGCTCTTGTCGCACAGGTTAATAATTTCAAACTACTAGCTCACAATATCAAACAATTTCAGATAATTATTCCATCTGTTTTCCTGTTTCTCCCGACTTTATTAATTGCTGCAGGTCCACTTTTCAAGCTTAATATTCCATGGGCTAGTCTTCCATTATCTATTTTATTTTCAATGTTCTCAGTTATGGATTCAATTCCAATTATTTTTCTCGTGGATGAGTATAGAAATGCACTTTTTGGTAAGATTACATATATTTTCTATAGATAAAATTATTTTCAGAGTTTTTCGGAGGCTTCTGTTGTGTAAATGAAGTTGTTCCCGCTTCAGCTCGTGATACCAGTAGCACCCAGTTGTGAACCATGGTTTGGGCAGATGTAATAATTTGGAACGAGCTTTTTAAATTTTTACTTTTTTTAAATTTCTAATAAAAATTGCAAAATACTAAATTTCTTGAAGTTTAAAAAGTGCGTTTTTTCTTTGCTTTTTTGTCTTAAAAGATCAAAAAATCAGTGTTTTGTCAAAATTTGAACGAAAAAATTACCCAGTGTCTGTTCAGAAGGCCACCCCCACAAACAATCGCATGATTCCAGTTTTTAAATTTTCAATAAAGATCATGTGTTGAGGTGACACTATATCTTGAATGCCATCAATAAAAATGTCACATCCTAATCTAGAGTCATTTTTTGATGTGTTATCTGAAGAAATTCATGCTTTGATCTACTCAACTAGAACTTCTTGCTTCCTCCTCTCAAAGCTACACCAAGCAGACATTAAAATGACTAAAACTATAATTAAATGCTTACAGCCATCACAGTTAGTGGAAATTGAAATCTACCAGAAGTCTTTTTTTGTTCGATTTTTTTCTCTTCTTAAGAAATGGGAATATTTTTATTATTAAAAAGTTTCATTCAGTCATTTGCAATATTCGTGTTGCTAATCACAAATATTCTAATAATTTTTCTTGTAAAAACAAAATCACCAACTAAAATGGGTAGCTACAAACATTTGCTCTGTTATTTTTCATGTTTATCAATGGTTTACGGTGTTTTGGAATATTTCATAGAACCGGTAAATGTATCTGAGGAACCGTTTAATAAAATGTAAAGTTTCCAGTACATATTCAGTGATGCTGTAAGTGGTGTGTTAATTATGGATTTAAGAGGAAGTGCATTTGAATTATATCCAAAAATTTCACTGTTTCTAATTGGTAAGAAAACATGAACTTGTATTATTGATTATTGAGAGTGATTTAGTTGGCGGAACATCTTGTTTTGGAGTCACAATTTACGCAATAGCAATCAATTTCATTTATAGGTATTTTGCAATTCAGCGGTGAGTTAAATAATTAATTCAATTCAAATATTTTTGCGATGAAAGTGGTTTTGAAAAACTGAAAACTGTTTTAACAAAAGTTGAAAAGTGACATTTAAAATTCGTATAGTTGTTAAAAAAATATATTAATTTTCAGCCAAGGCCGCCTTCGTTACTTTTCCGGAAAACGAATAATTTTCTGGATTTTTATATCTCTTCTCGGTGGTATCATATCGAGTAGTCTATTCTTGACACTTGGTCCCAACGATGAAATGACCGAACACTTAAGGTACCTTTTGCATTGCTCGTAGTGTTTTGAGAACTTTTTTCTTGAGTGCTCAAATATCCAAAAATTAAAGAAAATTGTGGTATAAAATTGAACACTGGACTATGGCGATGTGCTGAATTGTCGAAACTCGATACTCATTTCTTCAGTTTTTTTTTCTATTTTTCAGAATAAACTTGTCAAAACTATACAACTTAGATGTCGATAGAATATCGTACATTGGACTTTTGTTTTGGACAACTAGAAGTGGAAATTTGCACCTGCGACTGGAAGATTTATTGAAATATTTTGCTTTAAAAGGTTTCATGGTACGTTTCATTTTTAGTTTCCAAATCGAGAATCAACTTTTTAGATGATTCCATTTTGTATTATCATTTATTGTGGTGTGATGAGTTATTTAAAAATCAAAAACTTGAATTCTCAAGGTGAAAGTGAATTTTCGAAACGACTTCAAGTGCAATTGTATAAAGCATTGATTGCTCAGGTAAGAACTCAATAACGTTTATTTTATGCATAAATCAATATTTTTAATACCTGTTTTCAGTTTCTAATTCCAATGCTTTTCCTCTTTTTACCAACTTCAACTTTTATATCTTGCCCATTATTTAAATTAGATATTTCTTGGATGAACCGTATAATTACAATTTTATATTCATTTTATTTCGCGTTGGATCCGTTTCCCATAATTTACTTAGTGGATGAATATCGAAAAGCAGTGCTTGGTAATATTGAGTTAAGCCGAGAAAACTATAAATTAAAAAATTCAGGTTTCTTCCGCTATATCAGAAGGAATCATCAAGTTTCTTCAGTTATAATGAACGTATCAAATCTGGAATGAGCAAATATAATCATTTTCTCAAAGTTTTCGGCGTCTTTAAATGAGAGTAACATGATGAATCAATACATTTTATGAAAAAAAAATGTTATATCAACTTTTTATTATGTAACTACAAAATAATCATATTGCTTCAAAACACACAAGGCAAAAATCGTAAAAATAGTTCTTTGTTTAGAAAGTGTATTTTTTGTATTGTTTTCCATATTTTCCGTATTTTTCTTCAAAAGTAAAATTATAAAAACTATACTGTTTCGCTAATCTTATATAAAATCCTTCACTATGCTTGTTGCCATTGCCTTTGTCATTCGTTGCCCATGTTGCTTCCTAAAATATGTTTATTTTTAAAAGTACTACTGATTAAGGACCCATTAGTTGTCATCAACAAATCAGAATTACTCATATTTATCAATTTATCAGGAAGTGATTAAAAACGAAATTCAGCTAAATTACTCATAGTTTTGATCATTCACCTTATGTTTATCAAAACACAATAATTCGTCTCCAAATGATCATGTGTACACTTTAATCAGGAGATCCGAGATCATACAACTAAAGAAGTCAGAATCGGGACCCTCCAGGGGATTCACGTAGACTAAAAACATAAAATATTCAAGTTGATGAGAATTCTGTAAAGTGCCTAGACCGCACGTTAACACATTTGTTTCGTATAACTCAAGTTTATACGAAATTGATTTCTAATAAGTATATAAAATTGTGTGAAAATGGAAATTGTGATTTTGTTAAAAGGGATTATGCAATTCGTTGCAATTATTTTTTCACTATTCTCCAACATACTTTTAATGTTTCTGGTAATTCATAAATCGCCAAAGAAAATTGGAAATTACAAATATCTCATGTGTTATTTTTGACTGCTCTCAACTTTCTACGCATGCTTGGATTTTTTAGTTCAACCGGTGAGCTCAAATTATTTCTGGTGACTAAAATGAAATTTCAATCGTTTCTGTAAATATTTCAAGAAGTTTTTGTCTTTAAATTTTGTAAAACCAGCCGCTGACCGCGCCTACGGCGCGGGCAACGACTGGCACCATTAAAAGTATTTGACACACATACACTTCCAGAATATTCTCGATTATTCTAGAAAGTTCTGGAACATTCTAGAATTTTCTCGATTTTTCTAGAAAGTTCTGGAACATTCTAGAATTTTCTCGATTTTTCTAGAAAGTTCTGGAACATTCCAGAATTTTCCCGATTTTTCTAGAAAGTTCTGGAACATTCGAGACTTTTCCCAATTTTTCTAGAAAGTTCTGGAGCATTCCAGAATTTTCCCGATTTTTCTAGAAAGTTCTGGAACATTCGAGAATTTTCTCGAAATTTCCAGAATTTTAGAATTTTCAGAAAATTTAAATTTCCCTCCAAAATATTTTTTTCAGAAAATTAAAATTTCCCTCCAAAATATTTTTTCAGAAAATTAAAATTTCCCTCCAAAATATTTTTTTCAGAAAATTAAAATTTCCCTCCAAAATATTTTTTTCAGAAAATTTAAATTTCCCTCCAAAATATTTTTTTCAGAAAATTAAAATTTCCCTCCAAAATATTTTTTTCAGAAAATTAAAATTTCCCTCCAAAATATTTTTTTCAGAAAATTTAAATTTCCCTCCAAAATATTTTTTTCAGAAAATTTAAATTTCCCTCCAAAATATTTTTTTCAGAAAATTAAAATTTCCCTCCAAAATATTTTTTTCAGAAAATTAAAATTTCCCTCCAAAATATTTTTTTCAGAAAATTAAAATTTCCCTCCAAAATATTTTTTTCAGAAAATTTAAATTTCTCTCCAAAATATTTTTTTCAGAAAATTTAAATTTCCCTCCAAAATATTTTTTTCAGAAAATTTAAATTTCCCTCCAAAATATTTTTTCAGAAAATTTAAATTTCCCGCCAAAATATTTTTCACAGAAAATTTAAATTTCCCGCCAAAATTGGGTCTCACCACGACGGGTCTCACCACGATGGGTCTCACCTCGATGGGTCTCACCACGATGGGTCTCACCACGATGGGTCTCACCACGATGGGTCTCACCACGATGGGTCTCACCACGGTGGGTCTCACCACGATGGGCCTCGCCGCGATGGGTCTCACCACGGTGGGTCTCACCACGATGGGTCTCACCACGATGGGTCTCACCACGGTGGGTCTCACCACGATGGGCCTCGCCGCGATGGGTCTCACCACGGTGGGTCTCACCACGATGGGTCTCACCACGATGGGTCTCACCACGATGGGTCTCACCACGATGGGCCTCGCCGCGATGGGTCTCACCACGGTGGGTCTCACCACGATGGGTCTCACCACGATGGGTCTCACCACGATGGGTCTCACCACGATGGGTCTCGCCACGATGGGTCTCACCACGGTGGGTCTCACCACGATGGGCCTCGCCGCGATGGGTCTCACCACGGTGGGTCTCACCTCGATGGGTCTCACCACGATGGGTCTCACCACGATGGGTCTCACCACGATGGGTCTCACCACGATGGGTCTCACCACGATGGGTCTCACCACGGTGGGTCTCACCACGATGGGTCTCACCACGATGGGTCTCACCACGATGGGTCTCACCACGGTGGGTCTCACCACGATGGGTATTTCCACGATGGGTCTCACCACGATGGGTCTCACCACGATGGGTCTCGCCACGATGGGTCTCACCACGATGGGTCTCACCACGATGGGTCTCGCCACGATGGGTCTCACCACGATGGGTCTTTCCACGATGGGTCTCACCACGATGGGTCTCGCCACGATGGGTCTCGCCACGATAGGTCTCGCCACGAAGATCTCGCAGCAACATTTTTTTGAATTTTCCAGAAGGTTCTAGAACAATCCAGAATTTTTTCGAATTTTCCAGAAGGTTCTGGAACATTCCAGAATTTTCTAGAATTTTCCAGAAGGTTCTGGAACATTCTAGAATTTTCCAGAAATTCCCAGAAGGTTCTGGAACATTTCAGAATTTTCCCGAAGTTTCCAATTTCCCTTCCAAAGACGGAAAGTCAATTTTTCCTAAACTACAGTAATCCTACAGTACTCCTACAGTACCTCTACAGTACTACTACAGTACCCCGACCATATCCCACTAATAACTCCAAACCTATATCTCTTCAAAAGACAAAAACTCAATTTTTCCTAAACTACAGTAATCCTACAGTACTCCTACAGTACCTCTACAGAACTACTACAGTACCCCGACCATATCCCACTACTAACCCCAACCCTATATCTCTTCAAAAGACAAAAACACAATTTTTCCCAAACTACAGTAATCCTACCGTACTCCTACAGTACTACTACAGTACCCCGCCCATATCCCCCTACTAACCCCAAACTAATATCCCTCCAACAGCCGAAAACGCCTTGCCTTTGTAAGCTATGACGTCACTTCTTAACAAACGGACACTATTTTAATATATAGGTAATGATATTGTATGTTTCGGAATTGTGGTAAAACAAATTTATTGTGCTAGCAAATCATATACAAAAACGTCAACCGAATATTTTTCAGTATCTCCACAGCTATGGAAACAGTTTCTCAATGATAATGGATTTGAGGGAAAGTGTTCTATATGATTCCAAGAAAATCGCCTTTTTCTGTACTGGTAATGAAATTTTCCTTAGAAACCTTATAATTTGCACCCCATTTATTTTAGTGTCTCTTACTGGTTGCTTTGGCATGACTATCTACGCAATTACCGTTAATTTTGTCTATAGATTCTATGCAGTTCAAAGGTTTTTTTACTGTTTCAGATTGTTTTTATTAGGTTATTGGAGAACTTTGAAACAGTTTCGGTGGCACAATTAATCCAGATTTTTTCGAGTTCCGAATTTGAGCAAGAGAGTAGGAATCTCTTGCCGCCTGAGATTTTTTGAGCTTCCAGCAGCGGCAACTTACCTTATAAGTACACTGTCGCGAATATTTTTTTCAGAAAATTAAAATTTCCCTCCAAAATATTTTTTTCAGAAAATTAAAATTTCCCTCCAAAATATTTTTTTCAGAAAATTAAAATTTCCCTCCAAAATATTTTTTTCAGAAAATTTAAATTTCTCTCCAAAATATTTTTTTCAGAAAATTTAAATTTCCCTCCAAAATATTTTTTTCAGAAAATTTAAATTTCCCTCCAAAATATTTTTTCAGAAAATTTAAATTTCCCGCCAAAATATTTTTCACAGAAAATTTAAATTTCCCGCCAAAATTGGGTCTCACCACGACGGGTCTCACCACGATGGGTCTCACCTCGATGGGTCTCACCACGATGGGTCTCACCACGATGGGTCTCACCACGATGGGTCTCACCACGATGGGTCTCACCACGGTGGGTCTCACCACGATGGGCCTCGCCGCGATGGGTCTCACCACGGTGGGTCTCACCACGATGGGTCTCACCACGATGGGTCTCACCACGGTGGGTCTCACCACGATGGGCCTCGCCGCGATGGGTCTCACCACGGTGGGTCTCACCACGATGGGTCTCACCACGATGGGTCTCACCACGATGGGTCTCACCACGATGGGCCTCGCCGCGATGGGTCTCACCACGGTGGGTCTCACCACGATGGGTCTCACCACGATGGGTCTCACCACGATGGGTCTCACCACGATGGGTCTCGCCACGATGGGTCTCACCACGGTGGGTCTCACCACGATGGGCCTCGCCGCGATGGGTCTCACCACGGTGGGTCTCACCTCGATGGGTCTCACCACGATGGGTCTCACCACGATGGGTCTCACCACGATGGGTCTCACCACGATGGGTCTCACCACGATGGGTCTCACCACGGTGGGTCTCACCACGATGGGTCTCACCACGATGGGTCTCACCACGATGGGTCTCACCACGGTGGGTCTCACCACGATGGGTATTTCCACGATGGGTCTCACCACGATGGGTCTCACCACGATGGGTCTCGCCACGATGGGTCTCACCACGATGGGTCTCACCACGATGGGTCTCGCCACGATGGGTCTCACCACGATGGGTCTTTCCACGATGGGTCTCACCACGATGGGTCTCGCCACGATGGGTCTCGCCACGATAGGTCTCGCCACGAAGATCTCGCAGCAACATTTTTTTGAATTTTCCAGAAGGTTCTAGAACAATCCAGAATTTTTTCGAATTTTCCAGAAGGTTCTGGAACATTCCAGAATTTTCTAGAATTTTCCAGAAGGTTCTGGAACATTCTAGAATTTTCCAGAAATTCCCAGAAGGTTCTGGAACATTTCAGAATTTTCCCGAAGTTTCCAATTTCCCTTCCAAAGACGGAAAGTCAATTTTTCCTAAACTACAGTAATCCTACAGTACTCCTACAGTACCTCTACAGTACTACTACAGTACCCCGACCATATCCCACTAATAACTCCAAACCTATATCTCTTCAAAAGACAAAAACTCAATTTTTCCTAAACTACAGTAATCCTACAGTACTCCTACAGTACCTCTACAGAACTACTACAGTACCCCGACCATATCCCACTACTAACCCCAACCCTATATCTCTTCAAAAGACAAAAACACAATTTTTCCCAAACTACAGTAATCCTACCGTACTCCTACAGTACTACTACAGTACCCCGCCCATATCCCCCTACTAACCCCAAACTAATATCCCTCCAACAGCCGAAAACGCCTTGCCTTTGTAAGCTATGACGTCACTTCTTAACAAACGGACACTATTTTAATATATAGGTAATGATATTGTATGTTTCGGAATTGTGGTAAAACAAATTTATTGTGCTAGCAAATCATATACAAAAACGTCAACCGAATATTTTTCAGTATCTCCACAGCTATGGAAACAGTTTCTCAATGATAATGGATTTGAGGGAAAGTGTTCTATATGATTCCAAGAAAATCGCCTTTTTCTGTACTGGTAATGAAATTTTCCTTAGAAACCTTATAATTTGCACCCCATTTATTTTAGTGTCTCTTACTGGTTGCTTTGGCATGACTATCTACGCAATTACCGTTAATTTTGTCTATAGATTCTATGCAGTTCAAAGGTTTTTTTACTGTTTCAGATTGTTTTTATTAGGTTATTGGAGAACTTTGAAACAGTTTCGGTGGCACAATTAATCCAGATTTTTTCGAGTTCCGAATTTGAGCAAGAGAGTAGGAATCTCTTGCCGCCTGAGATTTTTTGAGCTTCCAGCAGCGGCAACTTACCTTATAAGTACACTGTCGCGAATATTTTTTTCAGAAAATTAAAATTTCCCTCCAAAATATTTTTTTCAGAAAATTAAAATTTCCCTCCAAAATATTTTTTTCAGAAAATTAAAATTTCCCTTTAAAATATTTTTTTCAGAAAATTTAAATTTCTCTCCAAAATATTTTTTTCAGAAAATTTAAATTTCCCTCCAAAATATTTTTTTCAGAAAATTTAAATTTCCCTCCAAAATATTTTTTCAGAAAATTTAAATTTCCCGCCAAAATATTTTTCACAGAAAATTTAAATTTCCCGCCAAAATTGGGTCTCACCACGACGGGTCTCACCACGATGGGTCTCACCTCGATGGGTCTCACCACGATGGGTCTCACCACGATGGGTCTCACCACGATGGGTCTCACCACGATGGGTCTCACCACGGTGGGTCTCACCACGATGGGCCTCGCCGCGATGGGTCTCACCACGGTGGGTCTCACCACGATGGGTCTCACCACGATGGGTCTCACCACGGTGGGTCTCACCACGATGGGCCTCGCCGCGATGGGTCTCACCACGGTGGGTCTCACCACGATGGGTCTCACCACGATGGGTCTCACCACGATGGGTCTCACCACGATGGGCCTCGCCGCGATGGGTCTCACCACGGTGGGTCTCACCACGATGGGTCTCACCACGATGGGTCTCACCACGATGGGTCTCACCACGATGGGTCTCACCACGATGGGTCTCGCCACGATGGGTCTCACCACGGTGGGTCTCACCACGATGGGCCTCGCCGCGATGGGTCTCACCACGGTGGGTCTCACCTCGATGGGTCTCACCACGATGGGTCTCACCACGATGGGTCTCACCACGATGGGTCTCACCACGATGGGTCTCACCACGATGGGTCTCACCACGGTGGGTCTCACCACGATGGGTCTCACCACGATGGGTCTCACCACGATGGGTCTCACCACGGTGGGTCTCACCACGATGGGTATTTCCACGATGGGTCTCACCACGATGGGTCTCACCACGATGGGTCTCGCCACGATGGGTCTCACCACGATGGGTCTCACCACGATGGGTCTCGCCACGATGGGTCTCACCACGATGGGTCTTTCCACGATGGGTCTCACCACGATGGGTCTCGCCACGATGGGTCTCGCCACGATAGGTCTCGCCACGAAGATCTCGCAGCAACATTTTTTTGAATTTTCCAGAAGGTTCTAGAACAATCCAGAATTTTTTCGAATTTTCCAGAAGGTTCTGGAACATTCCAGAATTTTCTAGAATTTTCCAGAAGGTTCTGGAACATTCTAGAATTTTCCAGAAATTCCCAGAAGGTTCTGGAACATTTCAGAATTTTCCCGAAGTTTCCAATTTCCCTTCCAAAGACGGAAAGTCAATTTTTCCTAAACTACAGTAATCCTACAGTACTCCTACAGTACCTCTACAGTACTACTACAGTACCCCGACCATATCCCACTAATAACTCCAAACCTATATCTCTTCAAAAGACAAAAACTCAATTTTTCCTAAACTACAGTAATCCTACAGTACTCCTACAGTACCTCTACAGAACTACTACAGTACCCCGACCATATCCCACTACTAACCCCAACCCTATATCTCTTCAAAAGACAAAAACACAATTTTTCCCAAACTACAGTAATCCTACCGTACTCCTACAGTACTACTACAGTACCCCGCCCATATCCCCCTACTAACCCCAAACTAATATCCCTCCAACAGCCGAAAACGCCTTGCCTTTGTAAGCTATGACGTCACTTCTTAACAAACGGACACTATTTTAATATATAGGTAATGATATTGTATGTTTCGGAATTGTGGTAAAACAAATTTATTGTGCTAGCAAATCATATACAAAAACGTCAACCGAATATTTTTCAGTATCTCCACAGCTATGGAAACAGTTTCTCAATGATAATGGATTTGAGGGAAAGTGTTCTATATGATTCCAAGAAAATCGCCTTTTTCTGTACTGGTAATGAAATTTTCCTTAGAAACCTTATAATTTGCACCCCATTTATTTTAGTGTCTCTTACTGGTTGCTTTGGCATGACTATCTACGCAATTACCGTTAATTTTGTCTATAGATTCTATGCAGTTCAAAGGTTTTTTTACTGTTTCAGATTGTTTTTATTAGGTTATTGGAGAACTTTGAAACAGTTTCGGTGGCACAATTAATCCAGATTTTTTCGAGTTCCGAATTTGAGCAAGAGAGTAGGAATCTCTTGCCGCCTGAGATTTTTTGAGCTTCCAGCAGCGGCAACTTACCTTATAAGTACACTGTCGCGAAACCCGCGAAGCCCACAAAATTTCAAGTGTACATGAACACGTTCCCCATTCCATAGTTTCCAAATATTTAAAAACTGGATGTCGAATATGCGTCATCAAACAAATATCCCTAATCTGGATTTCAATTTGCCAGAACTATTTATTTCAGAGAAAACCGAGTCCGCTACTTTGCCGGAAAACGTTTGTTTCTATGGATGTCTATTCCAATAATTGCTGGCATATTGTGGCTTTCTGTTCGATCGTTTGCTTTGGGTTTTGATCTGGAGTTAAAAGAATATTTGAGGTATGCAAGTCACAATAATATACATCAGCCAATTTTTAAAACAGGTTTTATTTTAATTTCCATTAATTTCCATTTCCTGTTGCTTGTTTGAGTCGCAACATTAATAACAACTTTTAAAAAATCACATTTCAAATTCCAGACACTTAAGAATGTTAAATTTTTCAACACTTTCAGAGATAGCATCAATAGAACATATGGCCTTGATGCTGACGAAATCACATTCACTGGATGTTTATTCTGGAGAACTGACAATCATGGAATTCTATATCTAAGCGTAAAAAATACAATTGGGACAATTTGTCTTGGATCTATCATGGTAATGATTGACATGAAACATATATCACTTGAGATGCAACATATATTCTAGAAATTATAAAAGTTTACTAAAATTTTCTGTTTCAAGTAGATTTTATTTTGCTACACTGAATTATTTTGCTACACTGGAGAAAACAATAACATTAGCATTGTTTTCCTTTTCTTTTTCATACGTGAAACCATAATTTAAATTATAGCTTCCATGGTAGATAGGCACGTCACATGGTTATTGCAAAGTGTAGATTCGTGATTAGAAACATCTGTAAAAATACGTACAGATTCCATCAACTTTTTCAGACACTCCCATTCTTTACAATCTGCTATCTCGGGACCAAGAGCTACCGAATAATTAAAAATATTCTATCAAAAGGAGCAAGTCCTTATTCGCAAAGATTGCAGATGCAATTATTTAAGGCACTGGTTGCTCAAGTAAGCTAATTAAATTTAAAAAGTGATTTTTTGAATTTTTAAAAATATACTGTTTCAAGTTTTGATAAAATAGTCACGACTGTAGGAAGGCCATACTTTTTGATTTTGAAAATTGGCACATAACTATTCAATTTGATGTGACACTGCATCACCATTCTCACTTTTCAGACTGCAATCCCAATGATCTTTTTATTTTTTCCAATTGGGGCTCTTTTCACGGCGCCTGTTTTTGGTATAAATATGGAAAAGTTCAGTTTTCTGGTTACATTTTTCTACTCAATGTATCCCATGGTTGACCCACTTCCCACTATTTATTACGTAGATGAATACAGAAATGAATTTATGAGTAAGAGTCTGTAATTAATTTAAGTATTAATAATCGGTGTTTTTTTCAGATTTTTTCCGCAGACGCTTGTCAAGGAATCAGATCGTTTCAGTTGTATCTACTGATGCAAATCCACATTTACCATAAACATTATTTGGTGTATTTACTTTAATTTACTATTTAATCTTCGTAAGAAAGTTTTTGGGCAACCTGATAAATCGGATTTTGTGTGCATTTTTTTTAATTTCAAATTATCCTCTGTTTCAGTGATTTAGCAAATTGATATTAGCACGAATCAACTGATTCAATGGCCATTGTTTTTTCTTTACTAAAATTATTAAAATTAAAACAACAAAATAAAACAACTGAATAAGTTGATTTGTCTTTTTCTTTTTGAAATTTTGATAATTTTTGGTAAAGAAAAAACAGTTTTCAACTGGATAAGTTGACAAAAATACGAATCCAAAGTGAATACATTAGTAAATGAGCCCCTCAGAATGAGTGTCGGCTAGTTTGATTTGCCCAACTCAGACATCGCGTTTTGAAGCTAATATCTGGGTTAAGCATAGATTTAAAGTTAGAAAGCTGGTTTATCAATTGCATTCACAAAAACCTACCGCTTTCCAATTTCTATACGAATGAAATTCCAACTGATCCATCAGTCAACATTATCTACAATGCTGATGATACCAGCGAAACACGGAAACTCACGTTATTCCGTTTATTCCGTTTCACAGTAAAAACCTGCCCATGGCGGTGGCCTAAGTTTATCTACTGTGAGAAGTGAGAAAAAGTGAGAAAAGTTTTATTTGTGTAATTTCCACAATTGTTTGTTTAGGTGAGTGCATTTTTAACAACGAATTCGTCATTGCGATAAGACATTTATTTCGGTTTTTTTTTCATTTTTGCACATTCTACTTCTGCAGAAAATTAATGTTTAGTTCTCCATTATTAACTTCAAATTTTCAATTTAACAATTTTGGAAATCCAAAGTCTCATGATATTTCAATTAACAGGTAATCAGTGTTTTTAAAATTTTATTAAATCAACTCATTCATAGAAACTTTGCCAAGAACTCTGAACCTTTGAAAACGGACAGAAAGGTGCTCCGAGGATGTATTTTATATGAATTCAATCAAGGAAGTACTGTAACCAATGCATATGAGCGGTTTTGTACGGCAGTTGGGGCGGATGTGATAGGATTTCGAGAGTTCGATTTTTGGTTTCACGGACTTGGAAATAAAAGTTTAAGCTTGAATTCTGAAATTGAGTAAGTAAACTTTGAAATATCCTTTTTGTGAAAAAATCTGGCAACGAGATTATTTTTGTTCGAATTGCGAAATCATACAATCTTCTTTTCCCCTACCTCCTCCTTTTCGTCCACCGGTCTCCCTCCCGCACACGTAACATCAGTGAATGACGGAACCAGTGAGGTGTCGGCCACTGTCTAGATTGCCCTTATATAAACGACATGTCTTTCCATAAATTTCGTTCTTCCGAGAACATATACTAAAATTGGAACAATACAGAGAAGATTAGCATGGCCCCTGCGCAAGGATGACACGCAAATTCGTGAAGCGTTCCAAATTTTTTGTGAAATTTTGTTAAATTTCAGATAAAAACGTAATATTTCAAACTTTTCCAGATTTGACTCAAAAACTAGTCCTCTGTCAAAGATGCCTGTAGAAATTTTTAAAGAGGTTTTGAATCACGGGGATATAACTGATAGGTGATTTTTTGCGAAATAAATTTTTAAAAATTAACATTTTTATTTCAGAATGGTCTTGCGCAAAGTCTCCCGTCATTTGCGAACTATTATCGATAATGCGAATTCCAACTTTGAATCGATACGCCTTGATATTTGTCCGAGTTTTGCGGTTTTAGATATCGATGAAGATCATTCAGTGAAATATCAAAATAATAATGGAGACTCTATGTTGGAAGCTGGAGAGTTTGTCAAAACAAAGAAAGAAGTTGATTATTTTGAGTTGGCACTCCATGATATGACGGGACACTTAAAGAATGTGAAATCCCATTTGAATTCCCTCCGATTAGGAGTTCCCCAGGAAATCAGTCCATTTGGACCAAGTTGTTGCCTTAACAAAGAAGAGAGGAAGATTTGCATTGAAAAAATTGAGAATAAACTCAAAACAGAAAATACAAAGTTCAATGTAAAGAAATTCGTGATCAGGGGGTTTTCCTTCCATCAAGTTGCTACTTTGTTACCTTACTTCAAAGAGAAAGTTCTTGAAGAAATTCATCTAGAAATGTATAACACCGAAATGGAAGAAGAATCTACTGAAGTTTTGTTCAATCTGGATCAGTGGAAAAACGCAAAAATTCTTGAAATTAAGTGGAATGTCAATTTACCAATTCCAGTGGAACATTATTCACACTTTTCTCGTTTCCACATTTCCACGACAGATTTCACTATCAACGATGCAATTAAAATTAGAGATGTAAGTTGTTTTTTATATTTATAATCTGATTGTGAGATATCTTTCACGAAACTTTCAAGAACTATGCACACCGGAGTTATGTATAAATCAGAAATTTAATTTTCAGGAACTCATCAAGCGTGACACATTTATATCTGGATATGTTAAAGCTCCAATTCAAAATCCAAAAGAAATTGCGCAAATCTTTAAGCCAAACAATGAGGATGGCTTTGGAACATTCATGTATACAAATGACAGCTCTGAATTTCTAATTGACTTTGATTTTAATCATTTTGAAATTGGAAAAAAAAGATAATAATGCAGAATTCTAGTGGTTTTTTTGTTATTTATTTTATTTTGATACAAATTTACAAATTATTTTCATTTTTGTAGTCTTTTGATCACACCACACCACCCAAATTGAGTTGACTCACTTGGATTCAAGATACATTTTCCAAAATTTCTGGAAATGTGAAATTACTGATTACAGTGATTTCGCATTTTATTCAACCTAAGAACAGCAATTTCATCCTACCCAGAAGACGTTTGACACAAAAAATGAAAAATAATATTTCATTTGGTATTTTTAAGCAAACATTTAATTAAATCTTTTTTTTGGGACGAAAAAATTCGCAAAAAATTTTCCCGTGGTGGAGAGTTGAACTCAAAAGCCAAAATCAGTTGTTTCAGGGACAGTGGAGTCTGAAAAGAATAGCATATAACAGGGGTAAGCGGAAAAACGATTTTTACGGCAAATCAGTAAACCGGAAAATTGGCGGAATTGAAAATTTTTGGCAAATCAGCGAACCGGAAAATTACCGAAATTGAAAATTTTTGACAAATCGGCAAACCGGCAAGTTGCCGGTATTGAAAATTTCCGGCAAATCAGCATAAGTTGAAAATTTCCGGCAAATCAGCAAACCGGCAAATTGCCTATTTGCCAAACTTTGCGGAAAAACGGCAAATTGTGGTTTTGCACTTCTTTTTGGAAATTTCTGAATTTCGGTTTTTTTCCTTTTTTTTTTGGGATGAAAAAATTCGCAAAAAATTTTCCTGTGGTGGAGAGTTGAATTCATGATTTTGGCATAATTAATCTATATGAATACGCCGTTCCAGCAATAAATCAAATATATTTCTTGTAAATTGATAGAAAATAATCATATTATAATAAGTCAAAACAAAATCAATCAAAAGTTTATCGTTGCCTATATTTTAAAATTGTCAAAGAGTCCATGTTGTCTGGAATTGACAAGTGATCTTTGAAAGTATTTTTATTTTCAAATTCTACTTTAGTTTCATAGTTCTTTTTCTAAAAAATTTGAACGCTGAATTTGATTTCTGGTACGTTTAAATTGATTTGACTCTGAAATTCCAACTGTCTAATAAAAAAAAACTAAACTCAAAAATAAATGTTATTCACTGATCGTACAAAACCACGTTTTTTTCAAACCTAGACAATAACAAGTGTCCCAAAAGAGATAATCAATATAATCAATTATCTCTTTTGGGACACTTGTTATTGTCTAGGTTTGAAAAAAAAACGTGGTTTTGTACGATCAGTGAATAACATTTATTTTTGAGTTTAGTTTTTTTTTAATTAAACAGTTGGAATTTCAGAGTCAAATCAATTTAAACGTACCAGAAATCAAACTCAGCGTTCAAATTTTTAAGAAAAAAACTATGAAACTAAAGTAGAATTTGAAAATAAAAATACTTTCAAAGATCACTTGTCAATTCCAGAAAACATGGACTCTTTGACAATTTTAAAATATAGGCAACGATAAACTTTTGATTGATTTTGTATTGACTTATTATAATATGATTATTTTTAATATTGCCTGATCTTCAGATCATGTTCTCAAATAAAAAATGCGAAACAGTTATACAAAAATACGAAAATTGAATCAAACTCTAAATTGTTGGTTGCTGTTTCAAGAATCTTACATAAAGGTTTAAAAAATTAATGACTAATTTCACGAGGTGTTTTTCAGAATACTGATATTTTTGTTTGAATAGCTACTTTGAAATAAATACCCACTTAAAAATTTTGGAAACCACTAATTATAGTTTGTATATGTTTAGCGCACATTTAAATATTTTCTTTTTGCAAATAACCAATCAATTTCGAAAATTATTTCTATTCTGTTTCAATGATTTCAAGAATATCCGTTTTTTTGCACTTTCACTCTAACTTTCAATAATATGACACTAATGAATCATCGCTAACGAAGTTACTTCCCACTTTTTCCACATTCTCATCAAGCTTCACATGATATTTTCCCAAAAATTTGAACTCTTATGGGAAAAGATACAATCTTCACAACAAAATTTTCCAATCTAACGTCACCAAGTAGTGAGATTTTCGTTCAATTCAATTATTGTTCAAGTTCTTGGATTAAAAGTGCTCGGAAAATCAATTTGATCTTTGAGATTTTGAAAAAAAAACGTTTTTCTTCTAATCCGGTTGTCAGGTTTTAATAAATACTAACAATAAAACTCATTTTCAGACAAAATGGCCGCGTTCGCAATAATCAAATCATTTGTACAATTTGTCACTGTTTCATTCTCCCTTGTTATAAATTCAATATTAATTTATCTCGTCATCACAAAATCCTCGAAAAAATTGGGAAACTATCGGCATCTAATGTGTTATTTTTCCTTGTTCTCAATGGTGTATGCAGTATTGGATTGGATTGTTCAACCGGTCAGTAAACTGATAGAATTATACTAATAGAAAGCATACATTTTTGTTGATTTTCTGAAACAGTGAAAAAAAAACAATTCGGTGATCATGGTGGGGACAGTCTAACGACATGAAACTTGAGTATTTTATTCACAAAAATCAAATATTTTATGTCACTTACTTTCTAATTTAATTTTTCAGTTTATTCACAGCCATGGAGCCAGTTTCTCAATGATCATGGATTTGAGAGAAAGTGCATTGAACAAGAAAGTTGCATTTTTCTTTGTTGGTAAGTCACATCAAATTTAAATTGAAAAATCATGAACTTTAAAAAAAATTGTACAGTTTCAACTTGTCAATAGATACAGAAGTGTTTGTAATGATAACAATGATAGAAGTAGATTTTACAGCTTCACTTGCCGGATGTTTTGGAGTCTCCATTTATGCGATTGCAATCAACTTTATTTTCAGATATTTTGCATTACAAAGGTATTATTTTTGAAAATTCCATGAATCGAATAAAACATTAATTCGAAAAAAAATCCAGTATCGAACTCTAATTTTTATAGCAAGTTTCTTCGGTTTTACCGACTTTGCTCATATGTTGTTGAAAAAACCAGAATATTGTGGATCTAGTTTGAACAATAGTTTTAAAAAATGAGCTAAAAAATTAAAATTACAGAGAAGGCCGACTTCGATATTTTGCCGGAAAACGACTAATACTTTGGTTTTGTATTCCGTTATTCGGAGGGCTCTCCTGGGTTTTCTTGTGCTGGTGTTCAATGGCTCCAGATCCAGAATTCACTAACTACCTGAGGTAAAACTTGAATGATAACTTAAATAAAATTACAATTACAGAGACAGTATCAGAGCAAATTATGATCTGGACGCTGATTTTATAACATATACAGGATCATATTTCTATCGATTTGAAAGAGATGGAAGCGTGAAATGGAGCATCGAGAATTCACTTGGAGCACTTGGATTGAATGTTTTAATGGTATGACAAATCGATGCACAACAGCAAAATGAAAATCAACATGTGGTTATAAATTTTATATGAAACAGTGAAAATATCAAAATTTCATACAAAAATTTGCGCGTTTCTTTGAAAATGTCTTCAAGAATTTTAAATAAAAAATTTCAAATTTCACTGTTTCACAAAATGTTGTCAGAATTCATTTTTTAAATCCATTTGGTCGACAATCCATCCTTCCAGATCATACCCTTCTTCATCATATTGATATTCGGGTACAGAAGTTATAAGAAAATTTCAAAATTGATGGCTCAGGGAGAATGTGATTACACAAAACGGCTTCAAATGCAACTGTACAAAGCATTAGTAGCTCAGGTGAGCTTGATCTATAATTTTATGAGTTACTGTCACAAAGTTATTATTTTAGTATTAGTATGTACAAACATGTATCGAACAAAAATCTCTAAATGTCACAAAATGTTAATTTTTAATTTTTAATTCTGAAAAACATTGAAACGTTTTAATTTTTCTTTGTGATTTTTAATTTGTGTAACTTGTTTTTTTTTTAATATTTTGAAAAATCCCCAATGGCATCACTACACTCTTAAATGTAAAAAAAATTCTAAAATTTATTTTGAATTGTGAAAAACAAATTGGTTGAAATTTAGAATAATAATGAGTGAAATGAAAATTTCCAAAGATTCAACAAAAAATGTTTTCAGAAGTAATTAGAAAATGTTTGTTGATTTTAATGTCAAATGAAAATTCATAAAAATTTTTCAGACAATAATCCCGATGGTTCTCTTATCTTTCCCAATCGGAATATTATTTTCTGCTCCTTTACTTCATTTGGATATTGAAAATGGTAGTATTATTGTAACATTCTTTTATTCCCTATACCCAGCAATTGATCCTATTCCAATTATTTTGTTCATCGATGACTTTAGAAATGCCTTTTTCGGTAAGCTCAATGAAAATGACACTAACTGAAATTTTTCTGTTTTAGGTGTTTTTCAAAGAAGACCATCTAAAAATCAAGTTGCTTCAGTTGTCTCTGTGGATGCTACTGTAGACGTTTCATGAAAAAAAGTTATTCATTTCTTCTTGATCTCAAAATGAAAACGGCTTGCATTTATAAGGAAAACTGAATTGTTAAAATTTAAATAAATTGGTAAAATGTTTCCATCGTCATAATCTGGGTTGAAAACTTCAAGAATGTCTGCAATATCCGTTTCTTCAAATATAAACATCCCACTTTGAAAATTAACTGTTTTTTCGAGTACCTGAAACATTAATTAATTGTGAAAACTGAAAATCGCGCAATTGGGTTTCACACTCACATTTATAATAAAGAAAAACAAAAAAAAATTGGTTGAGTGGAAGAAAAACCAGCTCACAATGAGCAAAAGAGACTGATTTTCAAATTCGCGCGCAAATGATTTTACGGGGAATTCAAATTTCGTTTTTGTGCTTTGCACGTAAACTTGCTTATCTTAGTGTTTTTTATCGGAAGAACAAAAATATTCAAACTTGATGCAAGTATTACAAAATTACGCTGAAACCATTTTTTGTTGAATTTTTTGTTTAAAAAACTGTCAAGTTATATCACAACTTTCAAAGGTAAAGCTATGATAAGAGACTCTAACTACCTTGTATAGAAACCCTTTTGTAAGTTTTACGTACCTCTCTTATTTTGATGGCATCTGAAAGTGAAAATGATTTGAAATTGATTTTAAATCCAACAAAATGAAACAGGTACTCAATGGGCAATGAGTTCCATCCCCAAGTTGCATCTAAATACTTCGCCTGTTTCCACTGCTCCAGGGAAACAATTCCAGTCAAATCGTAATCCAAATTGCAATGGCATATCACAATTTCTTCTAAGTGACCAGCGTAAAAACTCGGAAGCACGATCGCTAATTCTTCAGGTTTCAAATTTCCAAATTCAATATTTGATACTTTCAAACAACTCTTGGAATTCAAAGTGTTCAAAATCCTTGTAAAACATTGATCGCGGTTCTTGTTCTTTATATCATCGGAGATTCTAATAGTGAAATGTTTCAGACTGGGCTTTGAGATTTTCATAAGTGTTGAAAAATCATTAACGATAAATTTTATCTGGCTGCATTTGGATATGTAATTGCTTTTTTCAACAGTTATACATTTTAACATTGTTCCTTTGTCTTCTTTGGAATATTCGACATTACACTCTCCAATTTTCAGAGTTGATAATTCATTTGAGATAAGAATTTTCACGTTTTCCAATAAAAACTTCGTGTTATCGGAAACTGTCCGCAAGTTCCGAGACACTTTTCTTATGACCAGTCTAGAAATTGAAATAGTATAATAGTATTAAAACTGAAAACATTTATCTCACCGATCAATTGGCTCCAACTTATCTAGTACTTCTCGAATAACAGCAACTGGCAAATTGGATAGTGTTAGCGCCATCTAAAAATATACTGTTTCAATTAAAAATGAAAAGGAACGGCAAAAAATTAAGATTGATTTTTCCATTAACAACTATTAAAAACTCTCAAATTCAGTTTCAAAAAGGCGTAGAAAAAGTTTGAAAAATAGGAAGAAGTTTTAGAAAACTGAAAGATGAGCACTGAGAGAAGGCTATAAAGAGGAAAAAAAGAAAAGTGTTTCTGGTAGTTTATAAATAAGAGTTAGCAATAAACTTTATCGATGCATTTCTACCACTTGTTCTATTATTGCTGGCATAGTCTTAAGATGAGAAATAAAAAGAAGAAAGTACATTCGAAAAAATTTTCACGGAGTTTTTTACTCTAATAATGATAGTTTCTTTATTCTTTTGTCAAGAATAAGCGACTTTGCTATAATATGCAAATGACTGAAATTGTTCTATGGAACATGAAATTTAATAACTACATGAAACTGTAAAATACATAATATGAAAGGTTTAAAGAAAATGAAAACCTGCTGGCTCACAATTGATTTTTAGATGAGAAATTAATTTTTAAAAACCATAATACAAAAAGCAGGAAACATCTATTCGTTATTTAAATATATTTTCTCTCTTTCTCTCTCGTAAATCGATAAAATCATAAAATAAAATCATGGCGGCGGTCAAGTATTCAATGTTTGGCAGGTCATCTCTTGTATTTTCAAATTTCAAAACTAAATTGGAAACCAATTTAGTTTTGAAATTTTCCGACTAAAATTTAAAGTTAAATCGAAATGTTTCGCATGTTTAATGAAAAGCCAATGCTTCAAATCATTTTATTCGTTGTAGTTTTGTTTCGACAAGTTATGTATAGAGGAAAAAAAGTTATCTACGTAATCAAAAGGACTTTATCCCATTTTTGTCAGGAACGTTTTCAGAATCACAATTCACTCAAAAAATTTCAGATTTTTGAGTTCAAGGTATTTATCAACAGTAAGCTTTTTGAGTCCATTTTTTCATTGAATGCGATCTATAGTTAATAGATATATAGTTGAATTTTTTTGTAAATAAGATATCCCCTATTAGCTCCCAACAATTGTCAAAGATTTAGTGATTTTTTTGATCTCAGATGCTCATTTGAACTCTTACATTCTAATTCTTCAACACTAATCCTTTTTGTTATTCATCCTTTTATTATTCACTTTATCAATTATCCCACTTCTATATACCTTTCAACAAAAAATTGTACTTAATATCCGGAAGAGCTATGAAAAAACATGAGAACCGCCTCCTCAAATGTCTGAAAGGGATATAAATCCAATTGATATTCTCATCAAAACATTCATTCATTCTCTGCAAACCTCCCTGCAAGGGAACATGCTCTTTTCAACTCTGAAATTTGCAATTCAACTTTTTTCGTTCATTTGCTCCTTATTTTTCAACATAATTTTGATCTATCTCATCCTGACAAAATCTCCAAAAAAAATGGGGACATATAAGTATTTGTTAGTATATTTCTGCTGTTTCTCTATGTTGTATTCAATACTTGATATTATTGTGGGACCGGTAAACAATAATACATATGATTATAAAAAAAGGAAATTTTTTCAGGTTATCCATAGCCATGGCTCTTCGTTTTTCATGATGATGAAATTAGGAATTTTGAAGAATCATCCAGAAGTTGGATTTTTATTAGTTTGTAAGTTTTTCTCTTTAAATACCTACAGTTACAAAAACATTATTATTACAGCTCTGCTATGTGGCTGTTTTGCTGTATCAATAACCACTATAAGCATACAATTTGTTTTCAGATATTTCGCAATGGAAAGGTAAGAAAATAATAGTCTAAGGGAACTTTTGTTTGGTCTAGGCAAAACTATAAACTTGCTTTTTTCAAATAATGCCCCAGTAGTAACTAGTAACGTGGATGAACTCAGAATGGAAACGGAAGTTTTTGAGAATTACACAATAACATAGGGACCTCAACCAATATCATAGCCCGACATCTGCCGGGTTTTGAGCCGACATTGCGCATTAAATTTAGTGCGGCGCGGAACCGTGTTGATGTCGCGTCATGATGACGATTGGGGTCCCCGATATTGTTATTAGTTTGCGAAATGCCGCGAAATGCCGCTATTAATTTATATTGGTCTTATTTTAAATTGAAATTTTAATTTGGCAAATTTTTTTTTAAAATGAAAACTCTTATTTCAGAAAAGGACGGATATCATATTTCCGCGGAAAATACTTGATTATTTGGTTCCTAGTCCCACTGATCTCTGGAACAATTTGGATTCTTCAAGATTGGGTTTTCCTACATCCAAATGCAAAAATGGGCGAATATATAAAGTGTGAAACCCAAACCAACTATAATAATTACTCAAAAAATTTATAAAACTTAAATTTTCAGTGAAACAGTATTTATTAATTACGGTGTCAACGTCACCGATATAACCTATTGTGGTACATTTTTCTATCCGAAAAACGATCAAGGAGTGCCAAGTCTAGATTATTTTCAATTTTTCGGGTTTTTGGGGTTTTGTGTGATTATGGTAAAAACGTTTAATTTGTTTATTTATACTTAATCTTTAAAGTTTCCAGGGTACCACATTTCTAATCGTTGTGATATTTGGTATAAAAAGCTACAAACTGGTCCGTGAACTTCCGAAACATGGAGAATCAGAGTACACCTACAAACTGCAATCGCAACTTTTCAAGGCCTTGGTGGTACAGGTTGGTTGATTTTTTCAACGTTTAAATTATTCCAGGAAAATTAGAAAGTAACGAACAGTTTTTGGCGATTTAGAACTTTCTGAGCATATGTTCTCGAAAAGAATGCAATATAATAACTCTATGAAAAATAATTTTTTTGAAGGTTTTTTTAAATATTCAAGTTAAATTATTGTTAACAAGACACAAAACAAGATCTGGAAATGGAAAACCTTTCAATACAGAAATATTTTCCAATTTACACGGGCATGAAATTCAATCAAAATCTAAATGCCCACTTCCCTTCAATAAGTTTGTGAAACAGTAATTAAAATTTCAGGCTTTCATTCCAATAACATTCCTATTTATCCCAATTGGCCTCGTCTTCATAGCACCTCTCCTACATTTTGATATCGAACCGGCTAGTTTCTTGGTCACTATATTTTTTTCAATATATCCAGCAGTTGATCCACTTCCTATTTTGCTCATTGTAGCGGAGTATCGAGAGGGATTGTCAGGTATTCTTTGTTTCATAAAAATTAAAAATACTTTGTGAAACTTTGTGTTAAGTGAAACCGTTTTGAAAAATATTTATTTATGTTGTTTTTTACTTGAAACTGTAATTTAATTTTCAGAGCTTATCTACAAAACAATTGGAAAACGAAGCATCCAAATTAGTTCCTACACCGATCCCCAAATAACTTCAATTTCTTAATTGTTTTATCGATATTTTTATTATTTTTGTCATAAATAGGCTTTTTACATATTACAATATTTTTTGAAACATTAATTTTCAGTGTTTATTTGATAAGTAAAACAATTAAATACAAATGAATTTAATGTTTTCTTTGTCTGCAATCACATTGATCACACTAAAAGTCAGAGTTTTCCGAGACATTTTATCTGAATTTTTCGGAAAGTGTTTTCCGGGGAAGAAAATCGACCTTGAACTTGCCCCCGTTTTACGTGTATCACAAATTGCGTGAATAGTCAATTGAAAATCATAAAATTTACTTGTTTCTAATAAGTTTTTGAAACAGTAATAATTTCAAATTGAACAACTGGAGATCGGAATTAATAAAATCTCGGTATTCTAAAAAAATTTCAAATGAATGAATCATAAAAATTATTCAACTTTATTTCATCCCTCTAATGAATACAATTACACAATCCGTCAAAAATGTATGCGATAATATTCTAACGAAATAACAAGAAATGTATCTCAATAACCAAATCTATGTGATAGGGGGAAGTTATCAGTGTTCAACACACTCACAATCATTTGGACAATCGTACAAAACATGTTCTTCTCGAAGCTCAAATACTTCATCCAACTATTTTCACTTATTTTTTCCCTTATTTCCAATATAATCTTAGTATACCTAATCCTGACAAAGTCGCCAAAAAAAATGGGATCGTATAAATATTTGTTGATATACTTCTGCTGTTTCTCTATGTTGTATTCAATACTTTATATTATTGTGGAACCGGTAACCCATGTTGATTAGATGACCTAGAAAATAAATATTTTCAGTACATCCATAGTCATGGCTCGTCGTACTTCATGATGATGAAACTGGGAATTTTGAAGTCATATCCAGAAGTTGGATTCATATTAATTTTTGAGTAAAATTCATATTTTCCTTTGAAAAAGTTGAAGTTTCAGTACTGCTATGTGGATGTTTTGCGGTCTCGATCACTACGATAAGCATTCAATTTGTTTTCCGATATTTCGCAGTGGAAAGGTACACTAATTATGAATTTTTGGGGGTAAAGCAGCGTGAGTTTGGTGTCAATAGTTTTTAATAATTTCCTGTTATTCAGAATTAAGTAACTATCAAAAGTGCAATGACCACTGATTTTAACACGAGCCAAATCATTGCTATGAAATGGCATAAGTTTTGAAATATATTGCCACCTTTTTTAATATAAGAACTTTAATTTATGGTCAGAGAGCACAAAAAGAGCATGTTTAAATTATAAGGAAATTTTATTTATTTCCAGAAAAGGCGGTCTCCGTTTCTTTCGCGGCAAGTATCTCATTTTTTGGTTTATATCTCCCTTACTAGCAGGTTTCATTTGGTTCACATTGGCTTGGTTTACACAGTATCCTAGCCCACAAATGAATGACTACATCAGGTAGGATATTTAAAATTAACTTTCAATTTAAAATTTCAATTTTGTTTAGTTTTGCGGATTATAATATTTAAGTGAAACTATTAAAAATATCCAGTCACTCTAAAGATTTAAAATTTTAGTGAAATAGTATCTACAAATTATGGAGCCAACGTGTCGGATATTACTTACTGTGGCTGCGTGTTCTATCCACTCGATGAAACTGGAGTTCCTCATTTGGATTACAAGCATCTATGGGCATATGTTGGATATTGCATTACTATGGTATGTTTGATAGTATCTACATTAATAAAGCATTATTTGAAAATAAAACAACATACAAATCTCAGTTGTATTCATGATGTTTTTTTAAAACTTTTAGGGAACATTATTTCTCACTCTTGTCATATTTGGTCTGAAAACCTACAAGCTGGTCCGTGAACTTTCAAAACATGGGGAGTCCGAGTACACCTACAAATTGCAATCACAACTTTTTAGAGCATTAGTGGCTCAGGTCAGTTGTTTTTGAACAAGTTCTATCGATGTCTCACTGTCGGTTATTAGACTCAGAGTGCCGGATGTATTATATACATGCCGAAACAGTAGAAAAATGTAATCACAAAAGGCGCGGGGCAAGACCATTTCGATTAAATGTGCACCTTTTTGAAGTTGTAGCGAAGAAATGATGTAACGATGTAAATGTGAATAATGTAAATGGGAAGATGTAACGGTCCACATAATAAATAGAGTTCAGTTATATTTGTTTTTTGTACATGTCAAAACAACAGAAATTTTTAACCACTCAATAGCATGCCATGAGTAACAAAACTTTAAATTCTAGATGGACTTTTTACAAGTTATAAAGATACTTTAAAAAATTTTTGACTTTTAACGCTGATTTATGAGTAGTAATTAACGGGGAAGAGCTTCAATCAAAATCTAATGTTCACTTCCTTCAAGAAACTGTGAAACAGTAATTAAAACTTCAGGCATTCATCCCAATAACATTCCTATTTCTTCCAATTGGAATACTTTTCACAGCACCTCTTCTTCATTTTGATATCGAACCGGCTAGTTTCTTGGTCACTATATTCTATTCAATATATCCAGCTGTTGATCCACTTCCTATTATTTTTATAGTTGTGGATTATAGAGATGGATTGGTCGGTGAGTTCGAAATATTTTTTTTCCAATAGAAAAAGTGATGCTATAATGAAAAAAAGTTTCAAGCCGTTCAACTGAAAACGATGAAATTCAATGCGGATTTGATACCAAAAAAGTATATAAATTCTCTGAAAAATATTTGTTTTAATATAAAATGTATGCCGTTACAACATTAAGATGATACGTTTCTTGCAATTTCAGAAAGTCATTATTCCGTGCTCATCGTTTTCTGGTTTCTTCGTTTTCAGACTTTTTGGTAAACCTCTATTTTTTTGTATTTATTGAAAATAAATACATTGAACCGCTATTTAAAAAAAAACTGGAACATTTTTCAAGAGGTTTCCTTACGAAATTTGGTCTTCCGAAATTGAAGTGTAATAAGGCAATGTCTCCCCTTTAAGTTCCCAGAAGAGACTAAATAACATTTCACAAGTAAAATTGTATTTAGTTGCACTTGGGTGTGAAATATTGAATAGGCATCATTAATGTCACTTATAGGAATCATCAAAAAATGACATATTAAATTGAAACATATAATCATTCTCAGAACTTCTACGCTACTTCATTGGTCAGCGGAACAATTACATAACTCCTTCTACCACCGATCATCGCATTGCTTCAGTTTCTTAAATTAAAATGTTTTCTTGCTTTTTCGTGATGAAATAGTGCATTATTTGAAGTTTCCTAGAACTTCAAGGTATCATTTTCTGATGATTTATTTTAAAATGAACTTTCAATTCTTCTTATCGGAGCTATTCACTATCTTTAAAATTTTAAAATCTGCAAGTCCTCCGTCAATGAAAAATAGCTTTTCATGGCTTCACCAAATTTAAAAGTTTTCAGAAACAGAAAAAATCAAAATTAATGTTTTTTTTTCTCTGACTACTAATTATTACCTTTTATTTCAATTAGCAAAAAAAACCTGTGTATATTTTGAAATATATATTCTTGCTATAACGTTTTCTTAATTTTCGTAATCAAGAAATTTGCTGTTTCGGCATGTATATAATACATCCAGTGCTTTGTTTTAATTTATTTCACCGTTTAAGCAGTAACTGAAAAGTTTAATGTTTTGAAAAAACAGAAAATATTTTTCAGGCAATCATCTTGAGAAATAGTATTTGTTTTTAGATATTTGTTTGTATTTTCCTCATTAATATAACCCAGTAGAACAGAAGAATAACTAAAATCCCATGAGTGTACACTTTTGAAAACTAGAAATATAATATTTTCTCTCGTAAATGATTCAAACCTAGTTTCCTCACATTTAGCTATTTTTTCTTAGTTTTGTTGGAATTTTTATAGTAATTTACATTTCAAAATACGTTGTGATTTTTGACATTATATGTCAGATGTTCAACAGTTTTCGGTTTTAAACCTCTTTACTAATAACTGGTACACAGTATATTGAATATTTTTGCTGTTTCGGCATGTATATAATAGATCCGGTGCTCTGTTTCAATTTATTGCACCGTTTTAGGGTTAACCGAAATTTTACAATTCGTCTTAAAAGCAATAATTTAATCTTTATTTATAACAGTTTGCGGAAAAATATCTGAAAATATGACAAACGATGTTTCAAATAAAATAACAAAGAAAAACACGGAAAATTGATACATTTTTGTCTACAGTAAACCCCTTTTTTGCGCGGAAACTTGTAAGTAACTCAGCCATCTGAATTATTTGTTTTGCAAAGGTGAAAACTCATTTAAAAATTTAGAACAAGTTTTCTAACTTGTTAATAGTTATTTGGTCACTAATAGTAAGAACACATTTCAACAGACTAGAATTTATCTCTCCATTCTTTTTCCTAGTCAATTATCATAAACAACACAAATCGAAACCAACTATTAAATTCAAAGATCAAAGCACGTTCTGACATCTCAACCGAGACCGACTTTTCGTTGTTTTTTATGAGTCATCTGAATTTGTTTGCCTGCTAATGACAAATCCAATATGTGGTTTGTGAATTGAATTTTTGGATTCTTTGCCCATCTCTCATTATGTATAACTCAAAAATGTAGTAGTAGTCAGTAAAAAACAGACAAACGTATGATTACCCCCTGAGACACCTCCCCCATTTCTCTTGAAAAGCTAATCTATATATTTTTTTTACATCACCATTTCAGATACAGAATATCGAATAATGCTATTCGCAGCTATCAAATTCACAATTCAACTGGTGTCATTCATCGTTTCAATAATCTTCAACTTCACACTGATCTACCTGATTTTAACAAGGTCTCCAAAGAAAATGGGAACCTATAAGTATTTGTTGATATACTTCTGCTGTTTCTCCATCTTATATTCAATTCTGGATATTATCGTGGAACCGGTAACGTATTCTTGAAAAGATCAAAATCAAGAAGTTAAAAAAAATTCAGTTCATTCAAAGCCATGGTTCGTGTTTCTTCATGATGATGAACTTGGGAAGTTGGAAGTCTTATCCAGAAGTTGGATTTTTGTTCGTTAGTGAGTTATTTTGAATTTATATTTAAAATTGCAAAAATTTGATTTCAGCAATTTTGTGTGGATGTTTTGCTGTTTCAATAACTACCATAAGCATACAGTTTGTGTTCAGATATTTTGCATTGGAAAGGTAAACTTTTTTTTACTGTTTCATGGACAGTTGTAAAGTAGCAGTTCTGAAAATTCTCCTAATATGTGTTTCAAACTTTAATTAAACGTGAAGAAGCGTGGATAGGGATTCTGCTTTAAAAAATCCTATAAAATCTTTTTTTCAGAAATACCGTGAAAAAAAAATGGCTGAAGTATGAAAAATCCTATTTAATCTCTAACTTCGGAGGAAATTCAAACAGGAAATTTAGCCATAATTAAACAGTCACATTCAATTTTTCACTTCAAAAGCCTCACAATGTTTACGATGTGAAAGTTTCCAACAACTAATGCATAGAAATAGAATTGTTCGGTTTCAATTATTATGTTATTCAAAACAGATACAAGCCATAATATTACCTCTACTGTCTCTCTTTTCGTGAGAGATTGACTGGCGATCTCATTAATTTCCCATTTGCATTCTACAGCTAACAAATTTCCGCGGGGGCACAAAACATGCCATAGCAACTTCAACATAATTTATCTGTATTGTTTTTGGAAACAAGAATTTTCAGAAAAGGCCGAATAACCTACTTTCGAGGACATTACCTCATTGTCTGGTTCATAGTTCCATTGGTTTCAGCGTCCATTTGGATCACTCAACTTTGGGTATTTCAGCATCCAAACTCTGTTACTTCGGCGTATTTAAGGTGATTTTTTAGCAGACAATGACTATGCGAAAACTTAAAAATCCGTGATAGACTGACATCCAAAATGTGATCTTGAAGTTGAACTTTCAGTGAAACAGTGTTTGTCAATTATGGTATGAATATATCCGATATCACATACACTGGATCCCTGTTCTACCCACCAGATGAACACGGAGTTCCCCATCTGGATTTGATGCAACTTTTCTCTTATTTGGGATTTTGTGTTACTATGGTATTTTTCAAATAATTGACAAAAACTTTGAATTAATCTATGAAATCACAGGGCACAACATTTTCCACGGTGGTGGTGTTTGGAATGAAAAGCTACAAATTGGTCTGCGAACTACCCCAGCTTGGAGAATCTGAGTACACTTACAAACTACAGTCACAGCTTTTCAGAGCGTTAGTGGTTCAGGTGGGTAAAATTTTGCCACAAGCTACAGCTGGCAATGTGAATTGAGTGTATTGAGTGAAATTGAAATGGAGAATTTCGATCATATGAACATGTCGAAACAGTAAAATTTAGAATGAATAAACAGCAATTCAGAAGAGTTGTAAAAGTGTTAACTTGAATAGAAAAATGTATGGAAAAATAGGCAACAAGTTTCCAGAGAAGTTAAGTTCTTAATGATTTGCCGCAAAACTACTACATAAATGTTTAAATATTGTGTTAGCTGTAATCAAAACAGTGGAAAACAGTAGAATATTATGATTCTGAATTTTTTTCAGGCATTCATCCCAATAACATTCCTATTTCTTCCAATTGGAATACTTTTCACAGCACCTCTTCTTCATTTTGATATCGAACCGGCTAGTTTCTTGGTCACTATATTCTATTCAATATATCCAGCTGTTGATCCACTTCCTATTATTTTTATAGTCGTGGATTATAGAGATGGATTGGTTGGTGAGTGAAACTTTAAAAATTGATCTCATAAGCCTAATTTTTATAAAAATCCGATGTTTTCTTAGACAAGTATGTGATGTTTTAGATTGATGGCAGTTATAAAAGTTGAACAAGTAATGTCATTAAATTTTTTAATTTGCGCATGCAGTTTTTGAGTCGAATATATTAATTGCATAGAACAAAATATTTACGACAATATTTTTCGACAAAATCAAAGTTGATTTTTAGAGAACAGAATTAGATGTTATGGTTTTCCACAAACTTACATCACCACAGTGAAACAGTAAAGACTAAATTCTTTCAGAACTCGTCGGACATTTCCTCTGTAAAAAGAATAACCAAGTGAACACGTCGTACACTGATCAACAAGTTGCTTCCATTTCATGAATATTTAATGTTTGTTAGTTAATTTTAATAATATTTAATCGAGAATGCACATATTTTTCAAGTGGCTTGAAAATTGTAAAGTTCCAAGTTCCATCTTTAGAAAACAGCTAAAACGTTTGGCGGCAAAAATTAACAACCGGGGCAAAAGAGCCCTTAATCCATTTTAATAATATTTAACTGGACTACATTTCTCTGTTTCAGTCTGCCAAGCAGCCTCTAATAAATGCCGAGTGTACAGACTCCGCCCCTTTTTCGCGTTTTTTCGCGTTTTTTGGCTTGCGAAAAAATGGCCCACTTCGTTTTCATTCACAACTCCAGAGCCGTGTGACTTCATGTTCTAATATTTGAAATCCTACTAGAAATATTTTGCCCCACGGTGGAGCAGAAAACGGCACTAAGTTTGGAGCAAAATTGAGCCCAGGGCGGCTTTCCCCAGTTTGAAAAAAAATTTTGTTGCTCTTTTTACCCCCAAAAAAGCATGTTTTAATTGAATTAAAATTCGGGTTTTGCTCGGTTTTGTTCCAAATTTCTGTGCAAGATACTACTCAGAGAGACTGGTTTTTTGAAAAAAGTTTGAGTTTATAAGTGCAAATGGAAAAAAGTTGTGATAAAACAAAAGGCCAAAAAATGACATTTTGCCAAAAGTTTTTTTTTCCGAAAAAGTAGTTTTTCGTCTTTATCTCAAGTTCTACTTCGTCTTTTTTGATATTTTTTTTGTTTACCCCACGTACAAAAGTACGCTGAACACGATTTTTAACTCAGAATTGGAAAAAAGTTCTATGAGTCGGCCGAGCAAGACGAATAAGTGCCAAATTTTGCACACTTCCCCTATTTCGCGAATTTACTTTTTCAATCATAACTCGGTCAGCTTTCAATTTTTCTTAGTTTTCCAAAAATTGACGTGTAGGTCTCATCAAGACGCATGGAGACATATAAAATTTGTAAAAAGTTCAGTGGGAAAATTTTTCAAGAAAAAAATAATTCAAAAATTTAGTACTGGGGGGAGTGGTTTCCTGGGTCTCCTGAACATTTTTTCCACTAAAGTTTTGCGGAATGTATTTTTGATTCATAGTTTTTGATTTTATTTAATGGAAGATGAAGTTTCGTCGCATTAGAAATACTCTGCCAAGAGATATTATTTTTATTAATTTTCAGGTCAAAACTTGTTTTTTTCTATACATCTGTCTGTGTACAAGATATAGCCCTCAATTGTACGTCTCCTTTTTAGGAAATCAATAATGAGTACAATCCTGTAATAAAATTTTCAAAAATTCGTTTTCCCACTGACATATCAGTAATAAACGGTTTTCGAACGCCTTTCCCCAAATAGTCATAATTGAAGAAAGCGGAATCGAAAGACGACTCCCTCCAGAAATTTACCTTCCTTACTTCCAGTTTGGGGTCTCTCCCGCATGGCCTAGTGGTTAGTGCGTATGTCTGCGGAAATTTTGGAAGTCGGTTCAATTCTACAAACTGACAAACTTTTTTGTTTTTTTTTGAGTATTCGGGATTCGAATATTATATAGAAATACTCGATTTTATACAAAATATGGGTACGTCTCCCCCCATATAAATTCTCCTCAAACTTAAATCAATCAAAACTCAGCTTTAACTGATTCATCGGGTGCGTCTGTTTTTGGTCAAACCGAACTCAGAAATCAAGAAGACATTGACCCACTGAAAATTTCACGAACCCTCTAACAGGTTCAAGGCGAAGCCGAGAACCTACGCCCGGCAGGGGGACTCGCCTTACACCCCCTACAACTGGCGGGCCCGCAGGGCCCGCTAGTCTTAAAATATTGAAATTCACACTGCACACCTCACACTAAAATAGCTTGTCCGGGACTATCAAAGTTCAAAGTGAAAAAAAAATCAAAGTGTAATTTTAAAATACTATAGACAAAGTGTTTCCATAATGTATCTGAATTGAAACTGAAATTTTAAATATCCCAGAATATGTGTTACCTGTTACTACTACATTATTATATTTGCCAATGAATCAATCATTTATTTCTTTTTATTTTCAAATACGAAAAACAAATACAATTTTATTTAATTTTCAGACTTTTTCAGAGGTGTCAACAGTGACAAAAAACCTTTTTTTTTTATTTTTTGGTTGGGATATTTTTAGTATACAGAAACTTATTTAAATGAGGTTTTTTTGCAAAAAGATAATTTAAAAATAAAATATTTAATTTCAGTTTCAACAGTCAAATTAGTTATTTTAAGCTTAACTGATTTCATTATTGCAGTAACTATTACTCATGCATGTGGAACAAATATTTTCACTGTGAATTTGAGTCAACGTGATTTTTTCTGAAATAATTTGTAGATCAGAAGTCTAGGAGAATTCATCCGAGTTCGTTATTCTTCATATAATAAATCTAAGAATTTGAGATAAATCTGTAAAATAACTATAAAAATTTCTGATTCTTGATATTAAAGTTGCGATATTGGGTTTTACGTTGTTTCCATACTGTGCTTTTGTTCTGCAGTGTTTTTTGTGTCTATCAATTTTATTGATTTTCATTCAAAAGTTCCAGTTTCAGCAAGTAACACAAAACTTTAAAGTTTCACAGTCTCGCACATAAATAATATTTTTAATAAAAAACATAACCCCAAAAAATCATCTCGATAAACATTCTGCCATTGCTGTTATGTCAAAATGAGCTCAAGTTTTAATTAAGGAGAGGTTGATATTTCAAAATTCATTTTTTGGTAAAAGATTTTTGAAGCCATAAAGGAAGGAAAATTCCTAGGCAAAGCCTGCATGTATATTTTTCAATGAAAAGTTTATTTCGTTCATTAAGAATTGTAAAAAAAATTACTTGGACGACAAATAACACCTGTTTCACTTTTCTTTTTTTAAAAATTAATCAAAAAGCAATAAAACTCTAGCTTGCCAAACCCTGATCATCACTTAAAAATTAAATTGCTGTTTCAACAATTTGATTTCAAAGATAGCATGTTTTCTACAACACTAGTTCTTTACCATTAGCAAAACCTTACGCACTTCCTGGCAGAAAAACTCATACTGAAACAAGTTTTCACCAAAAATCGCCAAATTATTAAATCTACACCCTGATATTTGATTACTATTTCCGCCGTTAACAGTGAGCAAATATCACAATCAAGCAGTTTTCATAGATCTCTAAACTACATTCTTCCAATATTTTCACACCACAAGGTGATTTCCAGAAACAATTGGAAATTTCTTCCAAACTCTATCGCAAAAGCAAAAACATATCAAAGAACTGGAGGAAATTTGATTATAGGCGCGTAAAGTAAGAGACTGGAGTTTTTTAACACTGATGAAAAATTTTCCTTTTTCAATTTGGATTTTTACTTTTGCTTTTGGCTTTAAAAAAACGTTCTCCGGATTTAATTTTTCTTTATGAATTTGTTTTACTCAACGATTGACTCAAAAATGTTTTTTATTTTATTTTTATGTTTGAAGGTGACTGTTAAACTTTTTGAAATAACCATCTTGGATTCCATTGCGCTCCGCATTATAAACTTCGATTTTTCTAGTTTTAGGTTTGGAAGTTCAGATGTTAATTTCACCACATAAAAACAATGCAATTTATTGCCAGGAAGTTGATAACTGTTTTTATATTCGATTTGTCTTCCAAGTATACAGATTTTAATTTCCGGGGGCAAATTATTTTTTGGTGAAAACATCTTAATGAAAAAACCTCAAAATTTCATGTTTTTTTAACTCGCAGAATTGACTTTCATTTTACAACTTGTTTGCTATTTCATTGCCATTTTCATCCTCAAAGCTTTAGCGGGGTGTTTGAGCACTTTAATGTTTCATCATGTTGATATAAAGAAGTAAATTTCATGATCCCTGTTGTTGACTTACCGGTTCTCGCATTTTTAAGGAACAATTGGGTTATTTTGGAGAAAATCTTTTATAAGAACAGGAGATACACGTTTCTATTTCAGAGAACATTTTTAATTCCCAGTGAAACTGACAAATATTTTCGCCCATATATCTTGTTATTTGTACAATTTTGCAAAATTTCGAGTCATATAATCATTTTGACTAGATTATTTTGTGAATTATTTTCGACAACAATTGTTATGTCTTATTGTTAATGTTCTGATACTTTTTTTTAGAAAATGAAAAAGACAAAGTAACACATGATTGACTATTTCTTAAGAAGCCAAAAAAATTTTGATATTCAAAACTTCAAAATAAAAACTGGTTGAAAATAGTCGTAATAAGGCTAGTGTAAGACATTTTGTTTTCCAAGTCTGGAGTTTGTCGAGATGAAAAATTTAATTTTCAATTTTTGTTTGAATCGTTTTTCTGTTTCCAATATGTGGTATTTTCTGCATACTCAGTTTTAACCGAATAAATATCTTCAATAAGGTTTCAGTTTCAAAGATCTTATACTTGAATATCTATCTGATGACCAAAGTAACAGTGTGAATTGACCTCATTAGACTTCTGTTCACACCAAACCATAGAGCAAAATTTTGAAAAATTCAAAAAAATCAAGTTTTCAAGTTTCTCTTTTATGAAATTTCTTATATTCTTAGATAATCTTCGTTTTTTTATAATCCCAAAGTAACTTCACCTTATCGACATTCATCCCTACATAACTACGAAACAGACGTTATCTTATTGTTATAAAAATGAGATGAATCAGTGAGCTCTGATGAAGCGGAAGTTAGGCTATTGAACTTTGTGTGGTGTATCACATTATGATCTCGGCGAACAAAATGCACATACAATTTTCACTTTTTTTTTGTACGTTCTTTCTGAAGCTTTGGTGCTTTTGTTTGAACTGAAATATTATAGTTTTTATGTTTGTTCTAAAAAAAGAGTAATGTTTTGACTTTTCAATATCTGTTCGTGTTGTTTTAAAAATACAATTGAGGAACTTTATAGTCTTCAATACGTTTCCTTTTAAGTTCTAAGCGTAATGGTAACACTATGTACTTGTTTGAAAAAGTTCCTACAGTTCAATAAGACTACAATCCATATCTCAAAACATTCCTCACATTTATTGATTCAATCTCGGCGTTTTGTTTCCAAGTAGTTTGCACAATCACATGAAATTTCTTGAAAATAAATTTTTAATATTTCCAGTTGCTCAGAGAATCGACGTCTACAGAATAGATATAATCCGATTGAAGTCAATCGAAATTGTAGTTTTTTGTCTATTTATACATTTTTTTATTGAACATGATTTACATGTTTCGCTTCAGGTTTATGTTAGAATTGGTATTTTCAATCCTAAAAATACAAAATAATTTAAACAGTTTTTATTTGGTACAAGTTATAATTTTAATTTTGAAAGGTAGGAAACAATGTTTTCCACAAAAATGGCTCACCATTTCTATTAATATCATGCAAGTTCTAGTAAAACATGATATCATTTCAGAAAATTCTTTTTTAAAGTACCCAGGATTAAGTTTCACCTTTTTTCACTTCCACATCTCTTTTTCCTATCATAAATTCATAGTAAATTCCTCTTCAATAGAATTCGAATTTTCATTATTCCAATTCACTAATCTTCTACTCGTGACTACAATGTAGAACATACACCAATTCTTGAATACCCTCTCAATTTCTTAATCACACAAAAAGGAAGATCAGCCCGCCCAAAGTTCAACATTTTAAGATAAAAACGACGAAAAAAGTCTGAAAGAAAAAATGAAGAAAGAAACGACATTCGACGCGATGAAGGCAACGGTTCAGAGGATTTCTTTTGCCTTCTCGTGTTTTTCGAATATAATTTTGATTTTACTGATATGCACAAACTCACCAAAAAAAATTGGCTCCTACAAGTACTTGATGATTTATTTCTGCGTTTTTGCAATCTTTTTCTCAGTTCTGGATATTGTTATACAACCCGTAAGTTTTTTTTCTGCCTGGAACTAGTCAGACGGTATTTAGTGCATTTTCAAAAAATATTCAAGAAATTTGAAGTGCCCATCAAATGAAAATTATTTTCAAATTTCTAAGAACATTTGAAAATTATTATTTTAATTTTAAAAATATTTATTTACAATTATCCCGTTTAATTAGGTTTAGCGACAAAACTCGACTCCCTGAAGTGAAGTTTTAAAATCATTAAAAAATCATTTTTGAAGTACTTGTGCGAAAACACTTTTTGTTTTTTTCTGACTCTTATACAAACAAGTTATAACGGATAAATTTTCATTGATTTCCATTCTGAATTTTTTAACCATTCAGTACATTCTCTCTGCTGGACCTGGTTTTATTGTCATCACGGAAATCAAAGACACTTTTTTGGGCCCGTTTGGTGAGACATGTTTCTTGAGTGAGTTTTTTTCGGAAAAAATACTGTTAAAAATCCAAAAATTCAGGTTCAATTTGTGGATGCTTTGGTGTCATTCTAGCGACTATTGCCATTCACTTCATTTACCGATATTTTGCTCTGGAAAGGTACATTTAAAATTTAATGTTAATTATTTTTAAACAAGTTTTCGATAAAATTCAAAAACCAAAAAAAAAGTTGATAATTTTTTCACACATTTTTCTATTAGATTTTTTTTTGAATAAAATTCAACGGGGTTTAATTTCAGAAAAGGAAAACTGAAATATTTTCAAGGAGGATATCTAGTTGTGTGGCTGTTCGTACCACTTTTTGTGGGTACCGTCTGGACGATTGTGACTGTTTATTTTTGTGCTCCAAACGATATCACATTGGAATACTCAAGGTAGTGCCAGAATTTTTTATTTAGTAGCAGACAGAAATCAACATTTTCCAGAAATTTATTTTATTAAAAGAAGTTGTTTCACACTCATTTGATTTTCGAATTTAGCAAAAAAACAAAAACTGTATGCAGTGATCTTTATTTACAACTTATTTTTGTATTTTCAGTTACGGTGTCAATTGTGCAATTTTCGGATTGAAAATAAAACGTTACTAAGATTATTTTATAAAACATAAAACATGCTCACAGGTTTTTATATTTGAGAAAAAAAATTTGTAGTTGAAAACTTTATGAACATTTTTTTTTTGGCGTAAACCAGTTCTAATTAGCGGAACTCAGTTATATATGTGGTTAAACCGGAGCTAATTAGGAAATCTATAGTTACACTCGGCGGTCGGAAAACACCGATGCTAATTAGGAGTAGATCGGTGCTAAACCGGCGCTGATCGTCTAATTAGGTTTTCAGTCCAACTGAAATTTGCGACTTTGTATTTTCTTTATCAGAAATTTCAAAAAATAAAAAAAAAGAATTTGACGAATCAAATGATTCAGATGACTTTGTCTTTTTTTAATCAGAAATTTCAAAAAATAAAAAATAAAAAATTTGACGAATCAAATGATACAGATGATTTTGTCTTTTTTTATCAGAAATTTCAAAAAATTAAAAAAAAAAGATTTTGACGAATCAAATGATCAGATGATTTTGTCTTTTTTATCAGAAATTTCAAAAAATTAAAAAAAAAAGAATTTGACGAATCAAGTGATTCAGATGACTTTGTCTTTTCTTTATCAGAAATTTAAAAAAATTAAAAAAAAAACGAATCAACTGATCCAGAAGACTATTGTTTTTTCTTTATTAGAAATTTGAGAAAAGTTCAAAAAAAATTAATCAACTGTCCAGAAGACTTTTGTTTTTTTCTTTATCAGAAATAAAATAAAATTTTACTGTAGACAAAAATAACGACCATAATTTTTTCAAAACGCTCAAAAATAGATTTAGATTTTTTCACTTAATTAGCTTCGAAACGCGAACGTGCGAATATCAGTTCAGTTTCGAATAATTTAAATCAACTAAATGAAACAGTGGAAACAATTTTCAGAACATTAATGAAAGATCATTATGAAATTGATTTGGAAAATGTGACATACATCGGATCAATATATTTCGTAAAAGATGCAAATGGAAAGTCTGTTATGAACAAGTTCGCTCTGCTCGGAATGGCTATTTTATTCAGTATTATGGTATGTCAATAGGCTTATACAGTTTTGAATAAGAAAAAAATGTTACTGAAAAACTTAACAGCTTCATGCTGGAAAATGTTCAAAATCACCCATTCTGTGTGAAAATATCCGAGTATCTTAGGAAAATTTTTGAAAAATTTTTTCTTTAAAAAATTTGAGTGTCAATAACTTCACCACCTTAATATTTTTTTAAACCGAAAAATGTTTAGTATGATTTTTCTGTGATTTTTTAAATGTAGAGTTAAATAGAGTTAAATATAGAAGAAGAGTTAAAAAATTGCAAAAAATTTCCCTAAAAATTTTACTGTTTTTCAATCATGTGAAATTCAAAACAGTTGAACCAGTTGAGTTAATGACAGTTTTTTTTATCCAAAAATTGTATCTTGTTAAAATTCAACAGTTTAAACCGTTTTTCAATAGTTCCACAATATATTATATTTTCAGGGAGTCTCTCTTTCCATTCTTGCGTATTTTGCAACAAAATGCTACACTCGAATCAAAAAACTAATATACGAGGGTGAATCTTCATATACCAGAAACCTACAAAAACAGCTTTACAAGGCTCTTGTTGCTCAAGCTTCCATCCCAATGTTCTTTATTTTCACACCAATTGGATTGTATTTAACACTTCCACTTGTTGGAATTGAATTGGAAATTAGTGGAGAAATTGCAACATTTGTGTATGCATTGTATCCGGCACTCGACCCGTTACCCATTATATTTATCATTCATAATTATCGCGATGCAGTGTTGGGTCAGTTTTCTAAAAAATTTTATCGTAATTTTGTGAAATTTTCAATTAAAAGCAGTGTTGCAAACCTTAACTCGTTGGAATTTGACCATACAAAAATTGCCAACTGCCAATACATTTATAATTTTTACACAACCTTTCATAATGAGGAGCAGAGGTGCAATAATATTAAAGGTTTTACGGAATTTTTCGATCTTCAATCTCCTTCATTTTTACTGAAAGTGGTCTCAACTTCCACATACATATTTTTCGATAAAGAAATTCCTGGAAAAATGTTATAAAAACCTAGATTGAGGTTTTCATAAAATCCTGGTAAAATTGTTCAAATATTACTGTTTCAAATAACTATTAAAAAAATTATCCCGGTTTAGAGTGACTAATACCTCTGGGCTCTTTAATTGAAAGGAGATAAATACAAATTTTATACAAGATTGATGGATAATTGTTGAACATTGTAGAAAACCTGATTTCAAACTAATGAAACTGATTTCGTAGCCACAATGACTGAAATTAGAGAGGCTCTTTCGAGCATAGGCAAGTTGTAGGTTAGCTTATGGTATATTGCCACGTGACACATAAGTTTTTATTGCCGAAAATAAATCCACAAATACTCATTTATTAGTTTTATAGCAGTACCGTAGACTCATAAAACCGATCAAGTTCACAAGGAACCCATTTTCGAAATTTATATAGTTTTCAGTTTTTCGAATTTTTGAAAATTTCCCGAAATTTTTTTAATTTTTGGTTTTTTTTTGAAAATTATCTTTGTAACGGTTATGTTTTGATCACATTTATATGTATCATAGTCATTTTTCCACTTAAAAGAATCACTTTGAAATAAGTTATGCTCAAAAAATTAAACGGGATATCCTTTTGGCCGGCACTGTATATTCATCATTTCTGTTTTCAGAGTTCCTTGGCTGTTGCAATGTAAATAACCGAATTGGAGCAGAAGATGAACCAACGAGTGTGACACGACATGTTTCTAATTGTAGTTAGCCTCAGCTTGAATGTTATAATCAAAAATTGTTTTTTTAATTCCAAAAGTATAAACTACTGTTTCAATAAGATATTATAATAAAAAATATTACAATGAAATGTTCAATATTTACGTTGATGCTTTTAGTTTTAAACTCGAAAAATCTAAACATTGGAAACAGATTTTCGGAAAAGAGCAGGAGACTATAGATTACATTTTTTTTGAATTTTTAAATGTTTCCTACAAAATTGAAACTATTTAAAAATCTAAAACGGATAAACAAAAATTTTCCTGTTTGAACAGTTCCCATTCAATTTTAAACGTAATCTTTTTTTCCGCTATTATTAACTTTCTCTGAAATTCCCATAAAATTTTATATGAAACGAAATATGCAAATAATTTTATATAACATTAAAAAGTCACCCCTCAAAACGTTCGTCATTCTTTCAAAATCTATTTATTATTGAAACTTATTGGTTTTCCATTTGCACGAAGATTTACAAAATGTCAACGTCATAAGTAAGAAATCAGCAGATTGCTCAGATTACTACAAAATTTGGAAGCAATCATGATACAAAATCTAAGATTTTCGTAAAAGTACTACAAAAATCGAGAGATTACTGGAATCATACGTTAAAAACAAAGGAGTGGCGAAGTGAGAGAAGAATGCACTCATTCAGTAAAGTGATCGCTTTAAAAATTTTCATTTTTTTTTCTGATTCAAAATTTCGATATTTAAAATGGCCGGTGTTTATGCTAATTTTTTCATATTCAGGTCGTGTCAAGCTTATGAAAGCCATTTTTCAAATGACGTCTATTTAAAAGAATATGTTGAAACTGTACATACCTTTTTAGTAAGAAAACTACGAAGTTTCTTTAATATCCGAGAGTCTATTATAGGAATTTAAAAAGAAATGAAAAATCAAAAATAGTTTCACTAAAAAGAAATTTCAAATCATAACTCTCAAGAATGCCGAAAACTTTTCCAAATATTATTGAAATTAAAAATTAAAAATTAATGAGCATTTTCAACGGTTTTTACTTTTTTTTCAAAATTCTATCAGGAATCTATTTTTCTCAAAAAGAAAATATGAAAACGATCTTCTTGAACTTGCAATGTTCTAGACAATGTCTATCAAACAATCAACGTCATTTCTCAGCTGATTAACATTTTATAACTACAAACAAATTAAAATCAGAATATCATAATACAAAAATTATGGTTCTCAAATGTTACAATTAAACATAGAAAAATCAAATACTCATGTTAAACATTTGCTTCAAATTTTATAACAAAACTCAACTTAATAATTCTTCTTTTTTTCAATTTAAAACGACATGTTGAAAATGTAATTTGTTTTATGAGTTAAAATTTTTCTCGGGTTAAGACAATGAGGAAACGAAAATTTATCGAATACAGACAAAATCAGAACAACGACAATAAGAAAACCCTATTCTGAAAACAAAAACATAGACGTCAATTCTAATTTCCGTCTAATCAGAATTCTAGAACGCACTTTGTATTGATTCTCCGTATTAGCAATAAAAATATCAGTGTGAGTTTTAACACAAATATTTGAATTTTTCTCTTTTAAGCTTGCTCTTATACTTGTAATATAACGTTTACAACTACAGCACTTCTATAGAAATATGAAGTCTCTAAACACTTTTCAATTGCATTGCAACAATATATTGTATTTTATTTTAGTTAATATGTAGTTGAAATTAGTAACAATCAACAAATAAAACCAATGTGAAACACATTCGAACTATTTTGGAGTTTCTAAAAATAATATTTTGTTATTTTGTGTTTCACTTTTGCTACTGCCCATGCCACTGTCCTCACAAACAGAATCCTTTAAATGTTCTGTAACTTGTATAGAATGTGAAACAGTGATATTTATAGTAACCAAAATCCGACCAGTAAAAGACTTTTTTTCAACTTAAATTTTACACTTCACATAACTTGACAGTTTCTAAACCCGGATTTTGGGTTTTTAAAAGTGAATCGGAATAAAATCTTCCCCAGTAATCGTACAGACTTTAACTTAACATGAAATTCTGATGTCACTTTCTATGCACCTTTGGGGTGGCTCTAAGACATGTCATTATTCATATTAATACCTGAAAAATTACCGACAAGTAATTGTTTCTGACGTACATCTATCAGCATAGGGAACATTGATTGTATCTGCAGTCTATGGGGAGATGAGCATAGAATAAACATGTCTAGATACAAATCGCTTGTTTTAGTATAAAAAATTATAATACCGGCTATAGACGGTGAAATTTTTAGAAATTTACTGTTTCACGTTTTTCATTTATTTTGTATTGAGTAGTTTAAAATGATTTAAGGATTGAAGGTATTTTTAGATTTTTTTCATTCAAAAGCTTGATGAATTTGTTTTTCTATAATCTTTCTTATATAATCCTTGTTCCTTAATCAATTTGATGTTTCAGTTTTGTGATACCTCAATTCAACAATATTTTTATTCTCTCACAATCAGATTTATCTATTTTTGTATTCAAAACTCATTTATATTCTAGAATGGCCACCTACGAAGAGCTCAAAAACGTTGTTCAATGGACTTCATTTGTATTTTCAATATGCTTGAACTCCTTGTTAATCTACCTCATTCTTACAAAATCTCCGAAGAAAATGGGAAACTATCGATATTTGATGATATATTTCTCCTGCTTCGCTATGTTCTTTTCAACTTGTGATGTAATTGTTGGACCGGTAAGACCTATTTGTGCAAAATATTAATTTGCTGATGAAAATTCAGTTTCGAGGAACTTATTGAAATATTTTTAGGAAATTGAGCGGGACGTAACGTAGATTTTCTTATAAAAGTTATCTTAAACCGTTGTTTTTTTTTTCGAATTCATTTGTAGAAAAAAGCATTTAAAATTTTCAGTTTATTCACAGCTTTCAAAAAAGCTTCTGCGTGCTGGCTGATCGAACAAATTGGCTTCTCGGTGAAACCACACAATTTGCATTAATTTGTGAGTTGTATACTTCTATTCGTTTTCAATCAATTTTTAATATACTAACAGTAAGATATATATGCAAACCATTATTGCAAGCAATAACTATTTTACAAATAGTCTTATTGAAACTGTAAAAAATTTAAAAATTTTCAGGCGTGTTGTGTGGGTGCTTCGGAGTTACAATAACATTTTTTGTGATACATTTTGTTTTTCGTTATTTTGCTTCTGAACGGTATGGTACCGCGCGTCAATACGAAAACTCGAATTTTGAAATTGTTTCAGACAAGGCCGCCTCGCCTACTTTCACGGCTGGTATTTTGTAGTTTGGCTGACAATTCCAGTGTTTTTCGGTATTATCTGGGGAGGCACTGTCGCCTATTTTTTATCTCCAACTCAAGAAACAACGGATTATGTCAGGTAGATACTTGATATTTTGAGATTTTCAGCGCATTTTCCGAGTTTTTTCAGAGAAAGCATCATGAGCAATTATAATTTGAGCATGGAAAATGTGACATATGTCGGAGCACTATATTGGAGTCAGAGGGGAAATGGGAAGGAGGAAATTGTGATGTCTACTTTGATTGCTACTATTGTTTTTACAGCAATGATTGTGGGTTTCCAGTTATCCGAACGTTGATCGGTATTTTAAAAGCCTAAAAAGTTTCTGTGAAACAGAAAATTTTTAAAAACATTTTTTGTAATCTTCATAATTTCTGGATTGGAAATTGCTAGCGATTTTTTCTATGAAAGATTGAGAAGAACATTTTCATCAGCCGTATGATCTAATGAATCTTGCCCGTTCCAGTAAAGAAAAACCAGAACAATAATATTCTATTTCATTAAAAATGAGAATAAAAGTATCATGTTTCACCATACTGTAATTAACATTTTAAATTACTTCTGACTCCAATGGGTTACAATTTTTCAATTATTATAATTTCAGACGTCATCATTCTCAGTTGTCTGTTACTATGGCTACTTGAGCTATAAAAGGATAACCTCACTGATAGATGAAGGACAATCGGAGTTTACCAGGAATTTACAAATACAATTATATAAGGCTTTGGTTGTTCAGGTAACCTTTTATTTTTCAACTCAGAAAAAATCTGAAATAATTTTTCTTTCGTTTTTACTAAAGGCTGAAAAGAGTTTTTTCTAAAAATTAAGCACTAACAGCTTTACGTGTCTTGATTTTAGATCTTGATTTTAAAAAATCAAGGCATCTGTCAAATTATCAAAAAAAAACTGCCAATTGTGTGGGATGCAAGAATATTTATAAAAATGTGATAGGTGTAATTTGATAAGCTCATATTCTTTCAAGTTTATGTTTTACCGGACTATCGTTATGTGAAATTGTTACAGCGTTGACATAACAACTTGGAAAATCATTTTCGATATATGTAACTATTTAAATTGCAAAACTTTTCAAACTATTTTTCAACTTCAGTAGTTATTCTGAAATGATACATCTGAAATGATACATATTATACATATCAAATTTTCAGGCAATAATTCCAATAGTGCTGATGTATCTTCCCGTCGGCAGTTACCTAGTTCTTCCGGCATTTGGTATCAATATATCACCATTCAGCAAGCTTGTAACATTCCTGTATGCTGCCTATCCAGCTGTTGATCCACTTCCATTATTTCTTATCATTGATCATTACCGATTGGCGTTAACAGGTAAATTTACAACAAACAAGAAACAAAAAATTAAAACCACAAAGTTACTTTTATAAACATTTTAACCTAACTCAAAATAAATTCTACCTGAAAAAAAGTTCAATTGAAAATTTATCATTGCCGTTTCAGAGTCCCTAGAAAATTTCATCTACAGTGAAACATCAATGACGCAAACTGTTTATTTCCATACTTTCATATTTCCAGACTACTTCTATTGTTTCTCTTCAAACAAAAATCGTGTGAATGCTAGCGAGGCGGAAATATCACGGAATCAAGCAACAATTTAATAATTCAAATATATTTCAAATTTCCTGAAATTTATCTTCTTTACTAAATTTTTTAAACAACCGTTCCCATTGCTGGATAATACTATCGTATGAAATTAACTGTTCTTAATACTGTAGCGAAACATGATTACAAAACAGTTTATACAATTTGAATTAAATTTGATAAACTCGATTTGAATGATGAGGTTGTTGAGAACCTTCAACAATTCGAAATAATTTGTCTTTCAATATATCATCTACGAAGAGATTGAACAAATGTTGGGCTTCATCAATATTAACTAGATTGGAACACGATTGATAACTCGATTCACTCAATTTTTGTCGCTACTTCTGTCGTACATTGTCGAACATCTGTTGTTTTTTGGGCAAGTTTATAATTCTTTCCAAACAAGCCATGTTTGTCATACTATTGGATAGTTTCATAAAATCCCAGTTCGTTAAAAGAAAAAAAAAGAAAGAGCCTCATTGTATTTTGTGATTGTATTCAAGAAAAAATCTATTGCTAATAAAAATACACTGAAACGGTAAAATGTCAATTTTTTAAAATAGTGCCCAATGCCAATTTTGTTTCAAAAAAAAGATAAAAAACAAATGAGTCACGAAGATTTGTTCCGACATCGTTGACCATCTCAAATTTTGTGTTTAGCTTGATCCAGTGGAGTTTTTTACAACGTATACCTCAAAGAATTGTTACTTTCAAAGTGATTTTTCTCTAAAATCTCCATGTTTCTACTACATCTAACACCTTTTGGCAACATCTTGTGATGGAAAAAAAGAAGATATGAAATGTGGAGCAAAGCTGAACCTCTCAGAGTTTTCTATAAATACTGAGCCCTTGCTCACCATTAGTAGCGAAATGATTGTTTTAATTACCCTATTACTGTTCGCCATACCCATTCTCTGCAATAAAGTGGAGTTACGTTCACCTCGTGTTACAACTTTTGGAGATTGGAATTCATGGGCTAGATGCCGCGATGGAGAGTTTGCCTACGCTATTCAGGTGAAGGTGGAGGGAAAACAAGGATCACGTGGTGATGATACTGGTCTTAATGCTGTTGCCCTCTATTGTCGTCCATTAGGATCCGGTCAGTTTGATTTTTAAAAAATCTTAGAAAACGTTATTTTCTTTTAAAAACATTTCAGACGCCATCAGCAGAAACAATAAAATAATGAGCGGAGAGGCACCGTGGGGTGGCTGGGGAGGTATAAAATACTGCCCGAACAACAAAGTGCTCATTGGATTCACATTGCGATCTGAGCAAAATCAACGGGATGGTGATGATTGTGCAGCGGACAACTTTGCCGGGTACTGTGGAACACCACATGGCCCCAGGAACCGAGACTCGAGAATTCAAGGAGACGGTACTGGATGGGGAGATTGGACGGATGATCAGTGGTGCCCAGAAGGTTACGCAGTCTGTGGAATACAAAGTCAAATTGAAAAAGAACAAGGGCGAGGTGATGATACAGCTGTTAACAATGTGGATTTGGAATGTTGTCAAGTTGGAGTATCAAGTTGTAATCCTGGTTACTCGCTTGTACGTATTGGAGAATATGACAATAGAAGAGGTTTATCGAAAATTTTGAAATTTATAATTATTACCAACTGAAGAAATCATTTCAGGCGCTGGAACAGTGACCAAGGAGTTCCAACAAAGAGTTTCTATCACTAAAACTAGTGGAGTGACGACTACGCTTTCCAATTCTGAGAAATATTCAGTTTCTAAAGGTTTGAAAATTTTATGTTTTTTTTTTCAATAAGCGTACACCTGAAAGCTGCGTGAAAACAAATCAATAGACTAGCAAAAACTAATTAGTAAATTTCCAGAAAATAAAAATCATTCATTCGGGATTGGAATAAAAAAAATCTTTAAAAAATATTTTTAGAACTTGGGTGTTTCTCACCAGCATATATATTTATTTTCAGCTATTGAGGCTGGAATTTCCGCCACACATGGGATGTTCACTGCCAAGGTTAATACTGCACTTACCAAGACCTCGGAACGAATTACAACTAGCCAACTTCAAAGAATGATTCAGGATGCTACCACTCATGAAAGAATTGTTGGTTGCTGTTCTATTAAAATACAAATTCTTATAATATTTTTCAGGAGAAAATTACATTTACTGTTCCGGCTTGGCACCGTGTTATTGTCGAACAATTAATAATAACATGTGGTGGCTATGAAGTTGGAATTGCGAAAACTATTTCAAGATCTTAGTGAAGAAAAATTAATTTAAAAAAAATAAATAAATAAAATAAAGTATAAAGTTTTTTGACAATAAATCATGAATAAATCTTCAATATTCGAAAGACTTCAAAATAATACATATATGTTTCGGTATGTTTCACTTTGTTATGAAGAAGAGTTAATTCTTTGTTTGAAATAGTTTGCTTTGGATGTATGATAATAGAAGTATTGTTTAATTACAAAAATGTATAAAAGTTGAACGGACTTTTATTATTCAGCTCAAAACAATCAACCAAAAAAGTTTTTTTTTAAATTAACAATAAACCACAATAAATAAGTGAAATGCCTTCTCCCCTATACTACTTTTGGAAATCTGAAAAAAAAAGTATGACAATTAAGCACAACAGGACCAAGCACACATTACTGTTAATATTTTGGTTTTTTGTGATTATTTCAGTACATGTATATTCGAGAATTCTACGGCAACATCTCTATTGATATTGACACTATTGTGAAACAGATTTATCCTGTTTTGAATTTTTTTTTTTTGATTTTCAAAATCAACATTTTCAAGATGATGCTTCAAATAAATATTAAAAATTTTTTCAAAATTTTTTTTTCTAGTTTTAAGTATTAATTCATATCATAAAAATTTAAACAATTGAAAATTGTGGAATCAATATTATGAATACTATGGAAGCAATAAAAAAACAAACAGAAACCAGACAGTAAGTATAATCGCAAACCCATTCCGTATTTATAATATCTGCACATTTTGTCGCAACTTTTGATAAAAACAAAGTTTAGTCAAAACATTCTTCTCGTTTTCTTTCTTTTGGTGCAACATTATTTGAAGTGTTAACAATGCGAACAGAATCGATTCGTCGGATTTTGTAAGTATAATTAACTTTTCGAGAAAATTGTTTGATAAAACGGCATCCACATTGGCAGTTATTTGGTGAATACCAATTATAGAAATAATTTCACTCAATTCTGACCTGATTTTTTCACTTTCCACATGAGCGTATGAATGGGGACTGCAATTGGATGTGATCGAGAATAGGATGGTTGATGCGTTGTACGCTAATTCAGCAAATATATACTTCCCATTTCTCACTCTGAAGTTGATGTTACCAATTAGAAGCTTCCTGAAAAATACTAGTTGTTTTTTGGAGAGAAGGAGAATTTGTATATGCTGTCTAACTGAACATTTACAATTTGTAATAGAACTTTTACTACTTAAACTTTACATTGACTTTGCTACTATTTTTGTAATGTTTCACATTTTCCGTAAAATAAACACTGGCGCGGAGTTTAGAATTTGTTTATTGCTCTGGTTGTTTGGTTAAAAATGAAAAAAAAACTATTTAATCGTCAGTTCTAGAGCTATGGGGTAATTTAACTCGGCATTTGAGAAAAATTGATTTTTTGATAGGTGAGAAAGTATACATAAGTTATAAGACGAGGTAAAACATGAGTTAAATAAAAAACATTTTTTTTTACTGGTGTACTCCGTTCACTTATCATATGCAATTCCTCACAAATAGGTACTTCTTTTTTATGTTGAAAAGTCGGGTTTTCCCAAATGCCAAGTCAAATCAAAGTGCCACATAGCTGTTTTCAAAATCTTATAGTCAGAATTGTTTTAAATAAAAATTAAAATATATAAAAATAATCTGAAACCGTAATTAAATATATTCAGACAATAAAAAGAAACCTACCTCAAAAAATCAATATTCTCTTTCTCGTGAAAAACTTCAATATTTGCGACACTTTTGATTGTTGCCAAATTTCTTAAAATATCTGTAATATGCATTTGAACTGCTGCTCCTGTTGTTTTCAAATGTTCGAATAACATTTCTGCACCATTACATTTCAATAAACACGTGCAATATTTTTCGTGAGAGCTCGTGGTCTCTGACAGAAACTTCGAGATTCGAATATATTGAGTGAAGCACATACTTATCTTGTAAAAATCTAGAAGATCCAGTAAAGGCTTCATGAAATTAATATTTTCAAGGTCATGAAATTCCAAAATCTGCATAAAAGCTCTGAATGGAATCTGACTTGACTCATGATCACTGTATCTTTGAATTTGTTTACAAAGAGCTTCTGTATTCAAATGAGAAATTCTGATAAGCTCCGGAAGTGATAGTATTTCCCAAATTTTGAAAATTATAAATTCGTGGATTGGGAAAATTTTCAGATATCGATTTAAAATCTTTAGAAGATGGCGAACAACATATATTTGTTCATTTCGCGTGACTTTGGAGGATCTGAAATTTAAATTTTTAAATACTAATATTTCTATCGCGGCAACTGTCAATATATGAAAGTGAGTTCTGAAAAAAAATCATTTTTTTTTAATTTTGAAAATTTAAGTCCCAATTTTGTCTATTTTCATAATTCTAATGCTGCCGAAAACTCCCAGTAATTGTTATTTTTACTGAAAATAAATTATTTTGTATGTGTCTTGTATAATTTTTAATAATTTACTTTCTGTAGCAAAATATGATATTTTTCAAAATTTTTTCTCATTTTTTTTTAAATTTTGCGTTATTTTTACCATTTGTCAGCAGATTTATGTTTTCGGCAGATTCTTAAACTCAAAATGAAACTTTACTCACCTCAAAATATTCCCAATGCACTTTAATCCAATTGAACAAATAATTGAATCGTTTGAAAACACTTCGATAGATTTCAAAATCTCTTTAACAAGGGAAAATGATGATTCTATTTTTGAAATTTCTTGAATTTTATAAAATAAAGTTTCAAAATTTCTCAACAGAAAAATCACAGAATCCAAATTTTTCTTTGAAGTCATGTAATTCAACGTTTTCTTGTTGGAATCAAAAGTGGCAAAATTCATGATTTCAACTCCATCGACTTCATCGTTTTCTAGCAGAGTTTCTGAAATGTTTCAAAATAATTTGTTTTGACAATTTAATATTAAAAATAAAATCAGTAAAAAAATACGAAAAATCTTACCAGCAACTACAATTTTCTTCAATTTCTCATGCTTCTGCAGCAGCTCATCCAAAATAGAAAACGTGACGTCAGTTCCAGAACAATCCAGAAATTTAAGGTTTGGTATAAAACCTCTAGATTCAGAATATTGTCTCATAATTACTGGAATTCTGTCAAATTTTGTAAATGATAAGTCTAAAGCTTCAAGTTTTGAGAGTCTGAATATGTGTCCAAATTCACAAATATTCAGATTTCTCATCGCAAGTGTTTCAAGATTTGTCAACTGCGAAATTCCATATAAACTCGAGACGCCAGTGTCACTGATATCCAGCGATTTGAGATTTTTGAAACTTGAGCAAAGTTTTTGAAAATCTGAGCCAGAAAATAGTCGGTCGCAAACTATCAAACTTTGAAGAGAGGGAAGTAATTTACCAATCTGTAAAAAAAAACGTAAATTATTAAAAGTGAGACTTTAAATTTTTTTATAGAATTTAGGCGGTAGCTAGGTATTCCTTAAACCATTCTTTAAAACGAACAAACTCTCCCGATTTAATGAATTTTCTAACATTTTCACACACCGTTAATAAAATTCTCATGTCCATAATATTTGATTTTAAAAACCGCAAATTTCGCTGCGGGACCACCAACATTTTAGTAATATTTTGCGACACAATCGAAACTCACCTTCTTTATTGCTCCATTCAGAAATCTCCTTGATCCACTAATATCCAACTGCCTCAAATTATTTGCTGATTTTTTATTCAAAATAATTTGAAGAATTTCATCAACTTGAGCAATATCATTTTTGTAATCTTTCCTAATTGCCTGGTCTCCGAGAGCCAGTGACTCCAAAGTATGCTCCGAAAGCAGTTTGATCATGGGATGGGTAAGTCGAACATTTTTGAGGTTCACTTTCGTCAGAAAAAAGTTTTTGGAAATTTTTGGAAAGAACTTTACAACTTCACTTGATCTTTTTGAAAGGAGGCTCGCAAAAATTATGTTACTTGATTGTAAATCTAGATGGGTTTCAAAATCATTATAGGTTCCTGAAAAAAATGACTTATAAATTAATTGAAGCGGTAAAAATTTGTTTTACATACAATGGGAAACTGATAATTTAAAAAAATTGGAGGGAATTGATTAACAACATACCATTTTGAAAATTTTCCAAAACTATCGGAAATGCGATATCTTCCAAAGATGGGACGTCCATCGAAGAGGGTAGAAAAGAAAGAGAATTGACAAAGGAGAGGGACACATTTTAGGAAAACGCGCTGCACGCTGCAATACAACCCCTTAAAAATCAATAGTCAGGTCAAAGAAATCTGGAAATCAATATTAATGTGCATTGTAATACTTCAACGAAGTAAGTCAATAAAGAGATGAAAAATATTAGCCACACGAGACTAATCATGCATATTGCATTTGATTCATTTTAATGAAATTATAAACAAGTAAATTTTTTAAACAACCGAAATAATAAAATTATACCTGAAAAAAGAGAAGAAAAAAGGCACAACTACAATTGAGAGTCTAGGCCACCGTCGAAATGTTCATTTGATATTGCTGAGGATGAATTCTTGAAAATGAAGCGAATAAAGTAGTCATATTCTGTTTATTACAGCATAAATAGGAAATCTGAATGATCAATGGGATGACAATAATGTCAGATGTGATAACAAGCACAGTTTCATAAAGCAGGTAGAATTTGTTGATTGAAGATGCCAACAATGATAGAATGCAGAATGCAGACCTAGAAATGATATCATTAGTAACATTTTTTCCCGGGGATTCAAAAATGAAACTCACAGATTTGAAAATGAAAACAATGATAGTTTGCATTAGAATATATGTTTGTGGGTTGTTCTGCTTAACCGATTGTAGATAATTAAATTTTCTGATTTTTATCAAGAAGTGGATATATGACAAAGAAGATAAAAATAAAATAAAAAAATAAATATAAGCATCGACTGAAAGTTAGTAGGTTTTATTTGGTCTGGTGGACAAGATTCATCGTAAAAATGAACAGGGAAAAAAGATACATAACAAACGTTAAGCCAGTCTGACTTGTATTTTTTTTTACAAGGATTGGTAGCTTGATCAAAAATGAACGTTATTGAGGAGATTAAATATTGAACACGAAACAGTAAAGAAAATAAATGCGACAGCCTCGAAACAATTTGGCAACTGAAATTGTGTGGACACAAAAATAATATTTACGATATATGCTACTTTTGATGCGTTTGCATGAAAATTCGATAATATAAAACAAATACAACACAATTCTTTTCCAGCGAAAACAAAATAAATGCCTTTGATATTTTTGTAAAGCAATTTCTGAACTGAAACTGTCACTTGCTCTGTAGATGGGTAAAAGTGAACGAGGAATCTTTGAATTGCAAGGAACGAGATTAGCAAATGAAACACTTGTACAATAAAGTAAATGGTGAAATACCCGCATAGAAAAATACACGAAAACAAAACTTTACAGCTCCTGCAAAGTATTTGTTCCTATACGGTACACTAGGTTTTTTCATTACATTTTTTCAATTCTGATTGTAAGTTGAAACAATACAAACGGTACAAGGTATGAATATAAGAAATATACAACTTTGGCCATTTTATAAAAATGATTAGTAATTGGATACAGGAGAGTCAAAATTCATGAAAAATGTAAAAATTGCGATAAAAATTGTATATATTTGTTTACCCCTTCATCTCTAGTTTGATTGATTTTGTTTACACACGCGTAAAATGGAAATAAAGAGATAAAAACTATAAAAAACAAAAGAAGGACACAAAATAATATATTAACAAGTGTTTCAGTGATATAGTTCATAATCTCTGAAGCTTTGCAAAAAATAAAAATAAAGTAGCTAGACGACTTATTAGATTAGGTTTCAAGTGAAACTAAATTATAGCCATTTGAGCTTCATTCATCAAATTTGTTTGAGCACCTGCGGTATGGTGAACTGATAAAATTCAGAGTTCTTGGTATAGTAACGTTTCTTTATCATTTCGAGAAAATTTAGAAATGTTTCTTTCCCTTTTCTTTCTGGCTCGTAACATTCAAAATTCTGGTTTGTAAAATCTTGTATGTATTGAAAATATAAGTTAAACAAACATATTCTGAAAAATTATCCATAGGAGTCAATTTTATAGTCAGTTTATTTTATTTTTTTCAATTGAAACCTCTAGTTTTCAAGTAATTACAAATATTAAATTAAATTAAATTTATTTACGCTATAAAACACGTAAAAGTATTCAACACATGAAGACAAATATCGATTTTCTTTCAAATAAAACAAATTTATCTGAAAGTTGGATGATTTATGAAACAAAAACACCAAGTTTATATATCTGGTTATGCAATTGTGGAAACATTAATTTCTCCGATCTGAGGAATAATTTTTGCGTCAGTATTCAAAAATAGTAACACTTTCACGATGGTTTTCGGCTTCAACGAAGAATAGAATGCTTTCACGTTCCGCTTGTTGCAAACAATATATGATATTGAGTTTATTAATGGAATGGCTATCATATCAAGGACTACCATGAAAAATAAAGCGTATCCTACATCCAAATCATGTAAAAATTGAAATAATAAAATAAAAATGTAAGTCTAGGAAATAAATGAGTTAAAACAAAGAATCGTATCAGAACCTACGGATTTCATCAGCAATGTAACTTTTGTCTGCAATAAAATATACTTTTCTGGACTATTTTTCAGCGCACATGGTAGATAAGAAAACTTCCGAACGCTGATCATAATTGGAATATACAAACAAGATGTTACAATTAGCATACAATTGAGAAATATAAATGTTGACTGAAAGTTGAAATATATTTTTTCAAGGCCTAAAATGTTTTGAAAGGGATAATCAAAAACCACTAAAAGATACATTAAAGGAGAGTTGCGTTTTTGAGGTTTTTTTTTAAAGCCACCTCGTTTTAAAATCGGTTTAAAATCGTTTTAAAACGTTTTAAAATCTTAAAAATGACTGAAATTTCTGTCCTAAAATTTAAACAATTCTAGCAGTTTCCACGATGAACCGAATGTGTTGGGAATGTGTCTATTTTTTAGACCGTCTTTGTGCAAATGTAAATATTACCAAATAAAACAGTTTCATGGACATCTTCTCAACCGAAACATCGATAAACCAGTTCACAGCGTACAGACCAATCGTTAGAATTTCTTTTGAGACAAACACTGTATAGACGTAATTGATATATTTGATGAATAATTTTTGAAATTTTATGGATGATCGTTCAGAAGACGGGAAATAAAATAAAAAGAACCTTTGAATGGCTAATAATAAAATGATTAGATGGAATACTTGATCGAAAATATATAAATAGAACAAGCAAATGCAAAGTATCAAAGTTGATAGATTCAAGAAGGCATTCCTTCAAAATTAAAATATTAATATTATAGCTTACGGTTTTTGTTGTTTTTGTTTTTGTAGGCATTAGATCATTAGATACAGAATTTGTTAGTAAAACTTAGGGAAGTAATTTTTGTTTTTGCCTGCATAAAATAGAAAAGTGTCAAAACTTCTTACAAATCATAGATGTATGTGATACAGATAAAAATAACGATGTTACAATGGCCAAAAATGTGCAGTAAGTATTTTTGCTCATTTTGTAAAGGAGATTCATGATTGGATACATTGGAATCTAAAATAATTTACTTATTGTTAGTGTTTGTATTGTTTCTACAATATACCTGTTTATCTGTTTTTTCGTGAATCTTCTTGACATTTGAATAGAATGGGAAAACAACAATTTTCGCAATTACCAATAAGATAAGTAACAAGATAGTAATAATATAAGTAATGAATTTGCTTACTTCTAAAAGAGAGGGTTCTCTAAAAACGCGAATCTCAGATATATTCATTTAAAACATTCCGTGTGAATTCATACACTGAGAGAAAAACATTTCAGTTTATTTTTACTGAGCCTGGAACGTTTGCACCTGCTTAGACCTCTAACGTTTCTTGGCTTTAAGGATCACCTTAATTTTTCTCTCAAAAAAATTTCAGCTGTACCCATTTTTTCTATTATAATGTTTGGTTTTTAGGTACTCCTCATACATCAGTATATTTGAAACAATTTTGTTTAGAAGCACTCGATTCATTTGGTTATTTACTTTGGAAAGCTGGGGTTTTGTGGGAAAAGTTGGGATTTGATTTAAAATTCTGTGCAACATCAATTATGATTTAGAAGATGTTTATTAATTTTTTAGCACAACCGAAACTTGTTTCTAAATTCTTATTAAACTGGAGTACTTACCAAAAAATTTACAAATTAAAACATTATTTCGTTTTTAGTAATCGACTGAAGTTCCGAATAGTTGATGGTCCATTCCAGTGCCCTTTTATCAATCCCTTCCAATATAAAACCGGCAAAATGTATCTTTTCATAAGAAATGCCCAATAAGAAGGTTTTGATTGATTGAGTGGTGTAGTTTCCAGGATTTCATTCGGACTGAATTCCGCTAAAATAACACGATTTGTGCTGACGACCAGTGGACAAGAAGCGTAGCCATCGTACTGAAAAGTTTGGTTGAACAATTGGATAAATGAAAGCAGGCATAAGTTTATTGAAACCATATATGGCTTTGGCTTTGAAATACATGGCCATTATGAAACAGGCAAAAAATTTAAAAAAAAGTATTTTTAAGTTGACAATTTATTTTCAATCTAGGCTTTTTTTTGAAAACTAAGTTGTTCAACTGTTAGCTCAGGGTACAATCAGGCACGGAAAATTTTCCACTACGATCCCACGTAACTTACTAGTCAGTCAACGCCGGGTAAATAAACTCTCACCCACTGGTATTACTAAAATTCAAGCATTTATTGGCTTAAGCTAGGGCAAATCTTGTTAGATGTTTAAATAAAATAATTTCGATTTCGAAATCTGCAAATTCTAAACTTTTCATTTTCAACGCTAACCTTCATGAATGGCCGTGCTCCCTGCATAACTTGTGTCAAATTTGTGTCGACAGTTTTCAAGTGCGTAGAAACTGATGCAGCTGTTTTTGCATTTGGTGTGTTCATACAATCTCCAACACCAAACACATTTGGATAGTTTTTTGACTAAAATTGCGGTAAATTCAAAACAACAACTTTCCAATTTACCTGCAAAGTTTGTGGGTCGACATCCATAAACCCAGTTTTATCGGCAAAATGAGAAGATCGTAGTGGTTCCGGGGCAGTGCATGGTGGGCTGATATGGAGAAGAGAGAACTAGAAAGATAGTAGTATTACTTTGATTTCATGAATAAATATAATAATTCTTTGAAATAGGATATTTTTCAAGAGTTACCTCAATTTCCTCCGTAACGCCGGTTGGCTTGGAATCGTCGCCCAGTAGTTCGAAAATTGCTTTTTTATTATTTGTAACAACTTCAATTAAATTTCTCTTTGTTTTTACTTCTATAGTCTTTTCTTGAGCAACTTTTTCCAATGCCTTGACGTAATGATCCACGCCAAATATCTGAACAGAAAAAATTCTGAATCAAACATATTATTTTCTCCACTGTTTCAATGAATCTACTTAGTTTTAGAAGTTTTGCACTATCTAGTAAGAAAACGGTTCCCCATTACCTTGCTCAAACTAGTTGCATAAATCATATGAGCCTTATCACGAACTCCTCTTTGTCGGAGGATTGAATCAGTTATATAACATGCTTTTTGGGGGGCTCCTGCACATTTGATAGGGGTGTTTGGAAAGGTGTAAATTGCATTTCCTTTCTAAAACATTGAATAAATTGAATTTCACTGAAAAACAAGTACCTGAAAGTTCATAACTTCTTGATAGTGCTTTTGCACGTGAAAAGGTGAATAATTTGAGCACACTCCAGGCGTTTCTAATGCTTCGACAGCTCCTTTGATCTGAAATTCAATATATTTGATAAGTCTTCAATAATCTAATTTTTTTCAGTATCACTTAATATATATATATTTGAAAAGGATCTTGGCTAATATTATTCATATGTAGTAAAGTTAATACTCACCATATCAAATCTCAAATGAATTCCCATCGCAATAACCATATACTCATAACTTATTTCCTCTCCTCCTCTCAACACGACAGTATTCTGTGACGGATTGAAAGTTTCCACTTTATCTTGAATCCACGTGGCACCTTTTGGAATCAAATTGACTTGTTTTTTCCTGTTTGAATCTAAGGTCATTAGACCTCCACCGACAAGAGTAAATCCAGGTTGATAGTAATGATCTTCAAGTGGTTCAATGATTCCTAGACTGCCACTTGGAAGTTTTCGAGTGAATTTCGAAGCTATGCCAAGGCCCCCAGCTCCTCCACCGACCACAAGAAGCTTGAAGTGCTTTGCTGGAAAATTATAAATACTGTTTCAATCAAAATATATGTATTAACAAAAAGTGACAATATAAATTTATTTTTCAAGAATAAAAATCAATTCAAAACAATTTTGTCAGAAATAATCAAACCTTAAAAATTGTAAAAATATACATTTGAAAAAGAGTTGAATAAATTAAATAAATGAATAGTTTCAAAATTCATACACAATACAATTTTCCACAATTAATTCGGAATTGCAACTAAAAAAAATTGCCATTTATTTTCACAAAAATCACCGTTTCAAAAAACTCTTGAATTAAACAGCAGCAAATCAATTATTTTCGTCCTATTGTTCTGATTAATTACATATTTTGTTTAAAATTGATTTTTTCATTCCACATACTCAACAAATTGTAAAAAAAATTAACTTACCATGTAAAACGGCACTCGTAATCATGTTACATTCGAAGTAGCTGACTTTCCCAATGGAAGTGAAATGAGTGGAAATTTGAAGCAGTAAACAAGAAACACGATATCAGTGATCCAAATACAAAAACAAAGTCTTATCAGAACGTCTGTTGACATCATTGAATTGATCATAGATCATTGGTTTGCATTGGAAATGACTTTTGAAGGTTGTTGAAAGGTATTTACTGTTTTCTTTTCTTGGGAACTGTTTCATTATTTTCTGAAGCAGGCACAAGTGGAAAAACTTTTGCGCTTGTATATAACAAAGTTGAGAAAAATCATCAGCTTCTACCAGGGCTGTGCGGCAACCGGCAACCGATTTGCCGGTTGCCGAAAAGTTTCCGGTTGCCGAAAATTTTGGAGTTTGGCAACTTCGGCAATTGCCGAACTTTTTTCGGCAACTTCGGCAACTGCCGATATCAATGTCAAACATTCTGTAGCTCAGAAAAAGCATTCGGAGAGCCTGAAAAATGTTAATATTTCGCCGTAAACAAGAAAACGACCATTATTTTTTGCCAAAACGCTCAAAAATATAATTTCAACAAAACAATTTTAAAACTTGGTTGCCGGTTGCCGAAAAGTTGCCAAAATTTCGGCAATCGAAAGTTGCCGGTTGCCGAAAATTTCTGGGTTCGGCAACTTTGGCAATTGCCGGTTGCCGAAAATCCCGGTTGCCGCACAGCCCTGGCTTCTACGTTAAGATGAGTTCATTTTAATGGTACTTGTGTATAAAATGCAACACTATAGATTTTTAAACAAAAATTCAACAATCATGTTCAATTGTCATGTCATTTTTTCTTGCCGAAAATTTCTGGGTTCGGCAACTTTGGCAATTGCCGGTTGAAGTTTCATTCTTTCGAGACAGTACGTGCTCACGTAGATTAAGCATTTGAGTACTCACAGAACAACAGTAAACAAAAAGTAACAAAATGAAAATGAAAATAAACTTTTCACGGGAAAATAGGAAAGACATTTTAGACATTTATAAAACTCACATTTCAATTAAAATATGCAATATTTCAGGGGAATAAATTCGTCATGTTCTAATTGTGGCCGTGAAGATTTAGAACACTGATAATGCATATAAAAGAGTGGTTTTCAGTAGAAATCTTCAGTTTGAAATTTCATACTTGATACAAGCACTCGAATAAGCTCGACGAAACGACTCAAAGACGATGAGCCCGTTCGACTACCTGCATTTTGCACTTCTACTCGTTGCTCCACTTGCTGTACTTATTGGATGTGGAGGAAAGAAAAAGCCACCGTGAGTTTGTGACAATATTTTTCCTCTACCAAAAGTTTGTTTAGACCGCCAAAATCGGCTTCCAAAATGGGTCCACCTCCACCAGCACCAGCACCACCCACTGCTCCGGAGGCTACTCCAGCGGCGCCAGCCCCAGATGCAGCTGCCGCGGCTCCTGCTGAAGGAGAGAAGAAGGATGGTGATAAGAAGAGCGAGAAAAAGGACGGAGATAAAAAGGAAGAGGAGAAAAAGGATGAAGAGAAGAAGGATGGAGACAAAAAAGAGGATGATAAGAAGGATGAAAAGAAGGACGAGGACAAGAAGGACGAGAAAAAGGATGCGGATGAGAAGAAGGATGAAGAGAAAAAGGATGACAAGAAGGATGAAAAGAAAGACGAGAAAAAAGATGAAAAGAAAGAAAAGTCCAAGAAATCCAAGAAGTCAAGCAAATCCAAAAAGTCCAAAAAGTCCAAGCGAGAGAAGAAGGACGAGGATAAGAAAGAGGACGACAAAAAAGAGGACGATAAAAAGGATGATAAGAAGGAAGATGATAAAAAGGACGATGAAAAGAAAGACGACGTAGGTTAAACTTTTAAAACAAAAATCCATTCATCTGTTTTAGGATAAGAAGGACGACGAAAAGAAGGAGTAACTTCTGGATCTCAGCCATTTCTACTCATCTTCGCCATCTCTTGACCTCTCTCGTGATAACTTCGTGAAAATGAAACTTGTTTAAAATTGAATTTATCTGAAACGAATCAATATTATATTTCGAGTTGTCTTGGTTAATTGAGTTTTTTCTACAAATTATATTCAAATTTATTTCAAAATTATACTAACGTTCACTTATCATTCTAAACACCATCACTACAAAAATTGTTTCCAAAACCAGTTTGCAGAATTAAATTTACAAAACACACCTTCCAACTTTGCTGAGTTAACCCTAAACCAATCAGTCTCAGTAGACTTTGATCTTTCGCACTTTCACAACAAAAATTACCTATCATGAAATATCAGTCATATCCTTCAAAATCAGCACAATGTCAGAAAAACGCGCGGAATAAAAGCAAATTACCTCTCGTGTCAAATATATAATTAACCGTGCGTTGGTCGATAACACATCCCCTTCTCACTATTCAAATTTATTCAAACTATTCAAGCCAACTACACATATTTGGTGGAATTTTTTTTCGAATTTTAGAATCTTTAAATCCAACAAACATGTATTTTCTAGAAACGTGGTAGAAAATTAGTTTTTTGTTTAAAAAAGCCATGCCACATTTTTCCACGTGTGTACAAAAACAACGGAAAAACGAATTGTATTCATTATCGATTCTCTTGGTTTAACTTTCAAGAAATGATTCAGAAATGTGGTGAGTTCTATGGCATTTGAGTAATTTGCACATTGTTTTTTGAATGAAAATTAATGAAAAAATGATAGGTTAACTTAGTTCTTAGTGAAACTTCTTGTTGAATCTTAGTATTTCGTGATTGCGGAGCTGACAACAATCAAAGTGACTACTTTTGTGAAGACCTAATCGATTCAATTTCAGATTGGCATTAGACGGACACTTCCAGGAAGGATTCTAGGAGACTGCACGGAGATGTTTCGAATTAACGAAGACTTCATAAATCTGACTTTTTTGAATATTTGTTTTTTAGATTTGTTCACCCTTTCTATATTGCAATTTGAAACGTTCCGACTTACATCAGGTGATTCATAATACTGAAAACTTTTGGACGAATGGGACAGACATTGTTTCTAGCGTTTTCTCTCTTTGTTTATGTCAATTATTCGACGTTTCCAAATAGTGCATATAATAGCAGCATCTATATATCAATGCTTTCAGTCTATGGCTAACTTTAACTGCACAGTTCAGTGACGGTTTTTTTGATGATTCGCAAGAACCTGATAAAGGTTCTTACTGCCGTTTGCATCTCCTTGTTTTAAGGCTTTTATTAGTTCTATAAATATTATTTTTCACTGCACAGTTCAGTGACGGTCTTTTGATGATTTGATCCATTGTATACCTTCGTCGTTTTTCACTTATTTTTTAGTAAAGCTTCGATCATGTTCAAAAATAGTTTTCATTCTCAATTTCTGCACGGGAAGGGTATTTAAAAAGTCATAGCTTGTCACTTTTGGACTACTGTCTGTGGATGGTTTCCCGCTAAAATGTTATTCACCACCTGATTTGTAAGCACTAAGATAAAAACTGAATTTTCATCTCTACTACCATTAATATTCTAATTATGAGATTTCCGAAACTTTTCCGGTTTCACCTACATTTTTCTTAACACAAAAGGGTAAGTCAGAATTAAAATAAAACATTGTTGCGGCTTTTGTTGCTGAAACACGCTTTCTTCTGAAAATGAGAGAGTTATTGAGCTATATCTTAAATCTTTTCGGTAGGCATTTTTCTCAAAAATATTTATCGAAATTGAACAAATATATATGTTTATTAAAATCAGACTCTAGTTGTTTGCATATCTTGCTTTGATTCTTCAGGTTTCACTGTTGATTTTACCTCCATATTTAACACGACTCTGACAAAATTGGCAAATTTGAAATTCTTAAACAAAGTCCTGATATTCCGCTTGTTATTGCACAGATATGATATTTGTACTATCAAAGGTGTACTCATCACATCAGTGACCATTATAATGTGGAATACAAACGCTTGTTCAGAATCGTAGAGAAAAATTATGATTAACATTAGAATAGTCGTCTAGAATCATTACGGTAAGCAGTTTGAGTTGCGGAGAAAACCTACCAATTTAAATATCAAAATAAACACTGTCTGCCAAATTAAATATTGTTGTGATTTATTCTTTTCGGTTGGTCCGGAATTTTTGAATTTAGAACTGATTATTATTGGGATGTAGAGCAATGAAGTAATGACAAGAAGACTGTTTAATACTATGAATGTGATCTAAAATATGTATATATGTTACTTTAGTTCTAAAGTTTTGCAAAAATCGATTTGATTCGAATAATTTACAACAAAAAAAAACATACCAAATCCAGAATGACGCTGTGGTTTTCTTTAGTGGTAATCATTTTGCTGAATTTTAATACATATAAAATTATACCAGTTGACTCTTTAATTACAAACAGTAAATAAAAAATCCAGATAAACTTAAGTATATATTTTTGCACTTTCAGAACACTTTCAATATGAGACGGGTAAAAATGAAAACAAAACTTTCTCACTGCCAAAAGTGAAATTAAAATTTGAAAAACTTGAGTTATAACGTGAAGTGTGAATAATATCAACCCGGTAATAGTGAGAATCGAAAAAATCAACCAGGAATTTACGCTGTAAATAAACCAGTGACTAAGAAACAAAATACTTTTGAACTTACACAGAAGTGGATATAACAGTAAATATTATGCAGATAATGACAACAGCAATCAGTAGATTTGTCGCTTTTATCATTTTATAAAAATGATCAGTAACCGGGAAAAGAGACGTCTGAAACAATGCGAAAAAATGAGTATACGGCATATTTTCGGACACCATTTTTTTGCAACAGGAGTCCTTTTTCTACTTTTAAAAATAAAAATAATTCATTAATTGCTCACCAATTCATCCCTCTGTCGATTAATTTTGTTGACATACACATAACATGGAAATAGAAACATCAAACATATTAGAAAAAACATTGATGACAACATGGCAATATGAAGAGAAACACGCACAAATGTGTCATCTAAGAATGACAAAGTGGACTTGCTTAACAAATTGGTTTCATTTCTAAACATGTGACTCGAGTTGCTCATCTCTGAAAAACTATCTTGTGAAACTTGAAAATGTTCGTTCTTAAAATTAAAACTAGAAGAATGGAGAAAGTGGGAAACTAGGCAACGAAAAATTATTTCACCTGTCTCAAGATTCGGGAAAAGGGATTGGCTAAACAGGTGAATTCGAGAAGAGGACTACGGTTGCTTAATCTTAAACACACATGTGCATGTCTTTATGAAAAAAGAAACACATTTCTATAAACTTGCTGAAACAGGAAGCTCATGTCATTGTGAAAATAGCAATTACAGCCAAACGAAAGAAAGACATAATTTCAGAGAACTCAAAAGTTCAATGAAATTGCCAGCTAAGTGGTCTTAGTGTTACATAAATTTCAAAAATTGTGTTTCACTCAAAATTCAGGTTTGCTGAGAAAATAATTAAATCAATTGGGTTTTAACCAATAAAAAGTTTTTAATGGTGAAGGTGAAACAGAAGATATAATTGTAAACATATTATTCGTTTATTTAATACATTTAGTAGTTTAGTTATTTTCAAAAAAAAAAACTTGAAAATACAGTTTTTGAAATTTAAACTCGGAAATTCGAGAAAATAATTCGAAATTTTTCTTCGAAACATTTTTTTCTGTTTCAAAATTAATTTCTAATTAAGAAAGTTTCCAAATACGTATTAAACAGCATCTTCTTTTTTAATTTAAAAAACAACTTCACTGAAAAGCCGTTGAATCAGTTTTTTCACTTCACCGGAACCTATTTAATTTGCTGAAAAAAACTGTTGGCACTTACTTTGGAGGACCGTGTTGGAACTTTGTATATTCACGGGACAATCATGTGAATCAGCTTAAAAATTGAACAACTTGAAAATTAAATAAAAAATTTTGGAATGTTACAAATAATGCTCAAAAATACTGTAAATTAACAGATAACAATGGATCATTCTGAAATGAGAAAATTAGATATTGAGAATTGAGAATTGAGAAGTGATTAGCAGCTGTATGAATTCGCCTCTATGGGGGAAAGTGTTGTAATAGTTCAGATATTTCAATTTGAATAATTCAGATATTTTTCTTTTTTTGCAATATTGAAGTTAAAATTAAAAAAAGAGAATTTTTCTTATTCAATCATGTCAGAAAATTTTCTATCAAAATAAAAGATCTGGGAGACATTTTCTTGTAAAAGCTTGTAAAAGCAAGGTTTAGAAAGTTAATTTTTTAGCATGTTTTCCGGTTCAAGGCGAATATGTTTTTGACACCAAAGAACACTTTCAAATAAAAAAACATGTTTTAAAACACTAATGTTTTCTCATTCATTTCCTTGGAAACTGCAATATTATTGGAGACCAAGAAGTCCATCGCGTTTTCAATACGTCTCCGACCATGCGCAATCTATTTATTTATTTATTCATTCTAAATGTTATTTTCAAAACAGTAAGTTGTATTTGCATAATAACCAATGCTCATCAACGTATACCTAGAATGAGACTGTGAATATGTTACTATTTTGGGGATTTCCTTCTTCGAACACGAAGTTTTGTGAGCCACAGGTAGCAATCGGTGCTTTTGAAAACTGCATCCAGCTTTGCATAAATGACACGTTTTGCATTGTAAGTTAAACATATGACATCAAGTAAAGTAGTTATTATCTTCTCAGATTGCTTTTGGTAATGATAGCTCTTGTACTCTATGCGATATCTACTTTGCTTCCAAAATCACACAGTCAAACTCTACATCAAATGTTCAAACTGCAATAAAAGTTGACTCACAACTCCAATGTCCCAAAAATATAACTACAAATCAATATTCTTACACGGTTGAATTCTAGCAATCTCAAAAAGAAAAACATTTACTCTTCATTTCAGAATGGCTACAACAACTACAAAGTTATATACTCGGAACCTATCTGGACAATATCTTATGACAAAAATTGCATAGATGAAACTTTCCGAATGTTTCCGAGACCAGCTGGGGCATTTTGTTTAACTGTAGGAACTGTGTAGTTTTGAATAAAAGTTGCATGTAAATTCAGGTGCCACCGCCAACAGGCATCAATTACATCAATTCTAGTGCTTCATGTAAAGCTTCCGGTTCGGGAATGGAAATAGCCGGAATGCAGTCGGAGAAAGAATTTAATTATGTTCTAAGTGAGTTTCAAATAGGCTTCAGATCATTAAAGTTTTAATTTTTCACCTTGGTTCAGAAACTGCAAAAGTAAACGTTGGATTCGACCCATCGTTGAAGTACAAATCAGTTTGGTTAACAGGAAAAATGAGATCGGCGTGTCAAACCAGGCCTATCCCAGATGGTTGCACTGGTTTGAATGTGAGTAATATTTTCTGAACAGTACAATATACATTTTTCACTAGGCATTCGAAGGGTTTCCGTATCAGGACAACTTTGACGTATACAAGCTTGCACCTGGTTACCCACATATTTCAACAAATGTCACATCGAGGTGTTTGCAGTTATTATTAGCACAGACTGAAAATGGCTATGAAGGAATGATATATGATGCGTTGTAAGTTCATTGAGTACATAGATTACTAGCAGTAGTAATTGTATTTGAAACAATCGAATTCCGAAAAAATAAAGCTTGGAAATCTTCAGAAAAATAAAAACACATCTGAGCGCGAAATAAAAAACATAGTACATTCAACCGCATATTTTTCAAATTCGAAGAGGGTTCTAAATAAGAGATTTTACATTTTCAGGTGTGATTGGATTTGCGATGGACAATCACCGGCTGTAATCTGTGTATCTACTTTTACTTGTGGAGGCCTCGCTTTTTAAATTTCACATCGAGTCATAGAAAATCGAGTCATAGAAATTTCTGTTAAGCATTATTACATAGGAAATTAATTAATTGAAATTGAAATTAATTGAAAGACTTTTTTCTACAGAAAAAATGTATAGACAAGGGGAACCAAAATTTTTCGTGTTTCCATGAGAGCAGCGTTTGAAAAAGACAATGAGAATAATGTTCTCATATTTTTGCATTTTTATTTTGATGAAACCTCGGCCTTAAGCATGTTTTTTTCGTTTTGCTTTTTTATTATTTCAATTATTTTAGAATTGGTTAGTTTTTTTTTCTAAAATTTTTCATCAACTTGTCTAATTTACTTCAGAATGCATCAGTGAACATGCTTCTGTTTTGGGGATATCCAGCTTCTGATACAAAGTTCTGTGAACCACAGTTAAAAACTAGTACTTTCAATAGTTGTATTGACCTATGTTTATCTGAAACTTATTGCATGGTAACTGAAATTGGATTATTCTGAAATGAAATTAAATTTTTAGCTCGCTTTCGGAAATGACAGCTCTTGTACGTTATGCGACATATATGCTGTAAACAAAATCACACAGTCAAACTCTATTACAAATATAAAAACTGCAATTAAAGTAGATTCTCAATTCCAGTGCCCAAAAAATATGACAATAAACCAATACAATTACACAGTTAGTTTATACAAAGTTCATTAAAAACATTTTCTAAATTTTCAGAATGGATTTAACAACTACAAAGCTAAATATTCAGCACCTACTTGGACAATATCTTACGACAAAAATTGCTTAAATACCGATTTTAGAATGTTTCCAAGACCAGTTGGTGCATTTTATTTAGCTGTGAGTCAGACTAAGCATTTTAAAATTTCTAATACATAATCACAGGTGCTACCGTCAGTTGGAAATAAAATAAAATCTACATCGTTCTGTAAAAATTTAAGTTCCAGTTTGGATATAGCTGGAATGCAATCTAAGAAAGAATTTGATTATGTTCTAAGTGAGTTTAATTAGGGTTCAAGTGATTATTTCTTAATATACACTTTTTAGAAACCGCTAAATTTATAACCGGCTACACACCAGACTATCAATATACTACTGTATGGCTCAGTGGAACAATGAGATCGGCATGCCAAACAAGTCCAATACCTTCTGGATGTGATGGTTTGAATGTGAGTTTTATAGCACACGTGAAGAAGTTTGGTAGCGGTTTCAGGCATTTTCTGGATTTCCTTATCAGGATAACTTTGACGTTTACCAGTTTGCTCCTGGTTACCCATACATTGCAAAAACATCAGCACCCAGAAGTTTGCAATTATTGTATGCACAAACGGAAAGTGAACTCGAGGGAAAAGTTAGTGACGCATAGTAAGTTGCAGTAGTTTCAGAAATAAATTGAAAACACTTTTCCAGCAGTGAATATGTTTGTGATGGTCAAAACCCCGCAGTCATCTGTGTTTTCTCCTTCACGTGCGGAGGCCTCGCAAAATGAAATGAGCGAAATGAAGATTGCGTAGAAGTCAGAAAATATTAATCATGCAATAATAAATGTTGCTGTTTCTATGTTGTTTTATACATGAGAAAAAAAACGTTGTTTTTAGTTCGTAATTGGCAGAGCTTTGCATTTATCATGCGACTATTTGTTCGAGGTTTTGCATTTTTTAAGAGTATCAAGCGCTGACGGTCTGTTTTCAAAGTAAGAAAATGAGTTGCAATAACCCAATATAACTACAATAATTGTGGAATTATTCTGAATTTTCGAAATAATATTGTCAATTTTTCAAAACATATTTTTGAACAAAAATATCATTAAAAATTTAGATTTTTTTTCAACTTTTAAAAAGTTATATATGGTCATCAATACCTATTTTCTTATTATAGCAAAATCCCCTGGGCGATAATAAACCTCTGAAACGTGTTGCTCCAGCTTTGGATTTGACTATATTGCGAATGAACACTCGTTTAATGAGAACACAATGAAAAAGTTAATTTTGAAAAAAAATTATCAGGATTGTAGGGTAAGAATTTTTCTGTTAAGAAATCGTTTCGGTATTAAAAAAAACGCTCAGTGTTTTAGAACAAACTGTAAAAAACATTTTGACCGGCTTGGTAAAGTTTCGATACGCATAGCAGCTGTTCTAGAACATTTACGTTTGCAACCAAAAAAAAATAATATTGTTTGAATTCTAATAATTATTTTCCAAAAATAAAACTGTAGTTTCCGTACTTCCTGTATTAGTCACTAATAAAACAGGAACCCGTTTTGTTTTTTTGCTGAATGTGAAACAGTAAATAAATATTTCAGAAAATGGACAATCAATAATTAAGTTCAATACTAAAACTGTAAAAGAACATACCCTGTTATTTGTTGTTGCAAAGATTGAAGAACGTGCACCCGTGGCAATGTGCATTATTTCACAAAAAATGCCAAGCGAGATCCAAACTACATATGTAGTCGTGTTTCTATGAAAACAGCGTTTGAACGAATAATGAGAATAATATTCTCGTATTCTTCCATTTTTATTTCTATGAACTATTATTCTGAAATATGTTTGTATTTTTTGTCATGTTTTGTACTTCTGCATTATTCTCTCAAACAGTTGGTTTTCGAAAAACGGCAAAAATCAGACTTGTTGTTTTTTTGTAGATTGCTTCGGTAAACATGCTTTTGTTTTGGGGATATCCAGCGTCCAGTATCAAATTTTGTGAACCACAGTCAACAATTATTCATTTTGACAGCTGCATTAATCTATGTTTAAAGGAAACTTACTGCATGGTAGTTGAATTTGGATCAGCTGACAATATAATCCAATCTTTAGCTTGCTTTCGGAAATGACAGCTCTTGCACGTTGTGTGATATTTATGCAGTTTCCAAAATTACACAGTCAAATTATACTTCGAATATTCAAACTGCAATAAAAATTGATTCCCAACTCCAATGCCCGAAAAATATGACAACAAACCAATATACTTACACGGTTTACTTTTAACAAGTTTTTAAAACACTTTTTATAATTTCAGACCGGATCCAACAATTATAAACTAACGTTCTCGGATCCTTCCTGGACAATAACCTACGAGAAAAGTTGCGTAAATTCGACATTCAGAATGTTTCCTAGGCCAACTGGACCATTTTGTTTAGATGTACATAAGTAATATGTGATACGTCTAGATTTTTATAATACTTTCCTACAGGTGCTATGGTCAGTTGGAAATAGAGTAAAATCTTCAACGTACTGTAAAGATTTGGGCGAGGGATTGGATCTAGCTGGAATGCAAACGAAAAAAGAATTCGACTATGTTCTTAGTACGTTTTATTTTGCTTTTATAGATTATTGTTACCTAATAATTTCAGAGACGGCAAAAACAAAAAGTTACTACAATACAAACTATAAATACAGTACTGTGTGGCTCAGTGGAATAATGAGATCAGCCTGCCAAACTAGTCCGGTACCTTCAGGATGTGACGGGATAAAAGTTAGTTAATAAGTACAGATAAGTTCTAGTTTTGTTCTTCCAGGCGTTCTCCGGTTTTTCTTATCAGGATAATTTTGATGTTTACAAGTTTGCGCCTGGCTATCCAAAAATTCCGTCTTCCGCCTCACCTCGAAGCATGCAACTTCTAATTTCACAGAGTGAAAGTGCCTTCGAGGGAATGATTGGTGATGCACTGTAAGTTTATCTGTTATTATCAGTTGATAAAATACTTATTGAAAACGTATATTTCCAGAAGTGACTATATTTGTGATGGACAAAGCCCTCCAGTGATATGTGTCTTTTACATGCGGAGGTCCTGCTGTATGAAAATACAAACGATACAAAAAAAATCAATTCATTCATAAATCGCCTTTCATTCAGTGCCCTTCATACAGCCTATTTCTTATTCTTCTTTGATCTCTTGGTCTTATCGGATTGCTCAACCTTCAAACTATCCACTTTTTCAAGTGTGTCATCTTCATCCGACTTTTCCTGATAGAACCCATTCTTCATTTTCTCCTTCTTGTCAACCTCATTTTCAGCCATCTTTTTCTTCTTCTTACTCTCCGTTGGCATCTCGAATTTGGGGAATGGCTTCTGCGATTGGTCGACCGGTTTTGCAGCAGCGGCATCACCATCTGGAGCCGGGCTCTTCGTGTCTCCCTTATCATCCTTTGGCTCTTCTTTTTTCTCATCTGAGCCAACCTTGGCCAACGCGCTTGGTGTTGGATCAGTTATTGGAGGCTTCTGAAAAAAATAAGAAAAAACTTGAAAAAACTTGTCTGACACTAAACGTGACTACTGCAAAATTTTCACATCAAACAAAAACATCAGTAAAGTATTATTCTGTCCTGCGCACCACAGAAGTTTACTTCAAAATTCAGTTAATAGGAGGTAGGCAGAAAAAAAAGTCATGTAAGCCTGCGACAGGTACGTAGGCATGGAGATATGCCCACATGCCGTTGCATAAATTAAACTCACGATTGCCGATTTGGCTGGCTCTGCAGACGACATCTTCTTGGATGGCGATGCATTGGATGGTTTTTTCTTTCCTTTGCACAAAATCCATGAAGGGCAAATGACGAGCACAATCAGAAATAAATTCTGAAAACATTTCAACTTTTTCAGGAAATGTTAGTCTGAAATTCTTACCTGAACGAGATTGAAATAGTCTCTAATTGACATTCTAGAACTTTGCCAAATTGAGACGAAAATCGCTATTCGTGATGAGGAGGAGATTCGAAGCTTGCTCAAATTGTGAAATGATTGAAAATTCGAAACTGAACTCTACTAGTTTGTGATATTCACGTGAAGATTGGAAATATTGATAAGAAACTCAAAAGTTTATAAGATGCCACGGATTTAAAAATTTTAATCAATTATTTTATGATTGGAAATTTCTATAAAATATTTATTATTACATATTATTATGATTCAAACACCTGCCGCACAACCTAACGTTGAAGAATCTCTATTATCAGAAGTACATCACTTTCTTTTTTTTTGAATAATTTTTTTGTTGCAATGAAAAAATACGCATTTGAAAAGTTTAGAAAAAATTAATTAAAAATTAATTATTACAATCCAACACAAAAACAAGGAATACGACACAAAATCCGTTTTAATGGGGGCACTATGAATCATGAACATAAGCACATTACATGGATTTCGTGAAGCATTTGTTGTATTTATTCAATTTTATTTTCAAATGTGGGAGACTTGGAGAAACCGTTTTCTAATCGGTTTTGTGAACATAATCATCGCAACAGTCGAGAAAAATCCATGGCAAGCAACAGACATAATGAGTAACATTCCAAGTACTGAAAAAAAACCTGCTCAAAAAAAACAAACAAACAAACCATCAGAGTTGAAATAGAAAAATAGTGTATAAACAAAGAAAAAACTGGGAACCAGTATCATGATTGTATGAATTACTGTCTGCAAGGTAATCTTGAAAAATGTTTTCTGAATCAGGGCTGCCGGTTTTTTGAAAAACCAAAAAATCGAAAAATGTTCGGTATTTCAGAAAATAAAAAAGTAAATTTTCGTTTTACGGTTTTTCAATTTTTTTGATTTTTCTAAAAAATTCTTCGCGACAAATAAACCTGAATTGTAAGGCTGAAAATAAACATATTTTGCATATTCTTTGCTGATCTTGATATAACAACTGTCTGTTTTGAGTATGATGTTACATAAAATAAAAAATTTAATGTTACAGAGAGCAATAATAAAAGATACGACAAAGCAACAAACGAAAGAATCCACAAATCCTTATCATCAACTGTAAAAATAATGACCGAATAACAGGTGACTAGAACTGGAAGGTCGGGTTGATTCTGATAAACAAAAATTATCATTTTAAAAAATACGTATTACTCTGCATATTTTTAATTGAAATACATCAGTTTCTTGGGAATCTGATAAAATGTGTTATTTACAGTGAAAAACAAAATAATAGGAAAACAGCAGAGTCTAGTTATTTTAAAAATTAAAATCTGAATCAGGTTAAAAAATATCTGACCTGTATGAATGGCCGTTATATATCTTTGTATTTTTCTGAAAAAACATGTTGAGAAATCAGTGGATTCACTACCACTATTTAAAAAATTTCACTGTTTCAAAAATATTTTGATTTTTTACAGAAATGTTTGTTGATAATTTTTCGTTATTTTTTGTTGACTTTTTCATATTATCAAAATTGATTTTTTTAAATTAATTGGTCAATTATTGAAGTCAATTATTTATGCATTCGATCATGTTTTGACTTCAGAACATCACGGAGTTGCCCAGGAAATTGAATATTTGAACGATTGAGAAATGAGCTACTGTAGATTGGTGACCGAATGATTTTATTAGGAATGATTTTATTAGGAACATATGCAATGATTGGCTACTTAAATTGCAGGTCCAACACAGGAATAAGCGTTTTCACCATCGTCTACGGAATTAGTGAAACATTCACCCATAAACATTCCAGTTATCAAAATTGATGTGTGATCCACGCTTGCAAGTGGTGCACCTGAAATGTAAAAATAACTATTTATGGTTTATCGAACTGCAATACTTTGCTCTTTAATCGGCTGCATTCCAAACAACATATAATTGGTTCCGAAAGCATTGCAAGCGTTTTCAGCGTTTTCGATATTAATCGGGCCAGTGTAGAACACCTATCAATATACCTTCATTACGTAACACATTAATTTTTATTGGATGCTCTTACTTTCATGCACATTAGAGACGGCTGGCGTCAAAAACATAGTCCATGTATTATCAATACACTTTTGTTGGTATGTGATTGTCCAAGATGGATTGGAAAATGACAATGTGTAGCCATCATTGCCATCCTGAAATGAATATGAGAATGAGAATATTGAAAGTGGAGTAACGGTTCGAGCCATTTCTGTTCCTTCAAGTCGTGAGATACCTACCGTTTTAACGTATTCTGTAGTTTGAACATCTTTGGGGCACGCATTCTGGGGGTCAACTTTTATTCCAATTTTTGAACCAGATGAAGAATCCGATTGTGTTATGGAATTGATAACATGAGCGTTACAAAAAGTACAACTGTTTTCGTTTCCATACGCTATCTGAAAATATTTTTTTTATTTACGGAAAATAGGATAAAGTCAAAATTATGTTAAGACCATCTTTATTCTAATGTATGACTTATGGTAACAACTGAATTAACTAAATCCTAAGCAAATGCAAATGTAACATGAAAGTCAAAAATTTTTAACAGATTTCTAAGCATTTGCCCGAAGCTGGATACTGTGGTCTTTATAATTTTAGACTTAAAAGTTCCACTTTATTATGTATTAGAAGTAAGTTTTAACAGTATTTTCAAACTCACCATGCACGGATAACTGTTCAAACACAAATTCATACATATTTCAAATGTGATAACTGAAGAGTGAGAAACACAATTTTCAGTTCCAGAATCCGGGTATCCCCAGAACAATAGCATATTGACTGAGCAGTTCTGAAGATCTTTAAAGTTACAAACAGTTAGATGTGTGTTAACCACTTACAACGCTGTTTAATATGAACAAGATGGCAAATGATGAAACGTTCATTTTCCAGGATATATAGCAAAGGCAATTGAAGGAAAATGAAAGAAAACGAATAAATATGTGTTTTTATTCATGTGTTTTTAGAACATTACGGAGTTGCCAAGGATATTTTTCCTGAATCAAAAAATCTGAAAATGGGAAGCGTACCAAACAACCTACAGAAAATGCGTTTTCTTCATTTTGTTTTCTATTTTTCGTTTATCGGAGTCCTCTAGGCAACACATTTTGAAGTTAGATGTATAAGAGTGGAAATCAAACATGAGAATGATGAACATTTTATTTAACTTGAAACACTCATTATTGCTAAATGTGTTTATACATTTCGAATTGTGGCTGTTTGGACATGACGGGATTGTTTTCCATATTTGCAATTACTCGGCAAACCCTGTACATGCATAAATAGATGAACAAGGTGCTCCTCTAAAAAATTAAAAAAAAATGTCAATGAAATACTATGTGATTATTTCCTTTTCCATTCTCGAAAGTGTCTTGGAAACGCTACAAGCATATTAAGTCATTTTATGAATGTTTTTTTTTAATTTGAAGTTTGATTTCAAATAGGTTTTTCAATATCTATTGATTTTTATATTTTAATAGTCCTTTAAAATAGTTAAGGTTTTGTTTGACTCAAAATATATTCAATGTTGCCTTAAAAATTTTTTTTTTAGTTTTTTAAAAAGTTTTTCTTGATCGTAAAAATATTTTCTTCACTACGACGCATGAATATCTTAATTTTTGGTCAGTATTCTGCCCTACAATGTATCTTTGAACTTCTGATTCTACAAGTTCAGGTATTACTCATTCAGATATGTAGACACGAGGGTATTCGTCTTCTTTTCATTATAATGCTCTTCTCAATTAATTTCCGGTTCAGTAAACACAAAAAAAACCTAATAACTTGCATGTTTCCCCAGATCTTAATCACATTTTTTTCTTCTTCAACGGGGTAATACTCAGCTCTTACCTCCATCTAACAAAATGAATACAGCTATAAAAAATGATGTTCAAAACGTTGCGTTTTCGATGGCATTCATCACGAATTGCACACTGATTTTATTGATTTTTTCAAGATCTCCTTTCAAACTGGGGACTTATAAGTACCTGATGGTTTACTTTGCCTCAGTTTCTTTGTTTTATTCATTTCTTGAATGTTTACTGAATCCGTTATTACTATCATATAAAGATTGCTTTCAAGTGATCGTGAAACTACAATTCTCAAACCCAAAAGTCGATCGTTATATTTTATGTGAGTTGAAAAGAACTTTCAAAAAAAAATTGAAGTTTAGAGTTTTTTACTGTTTCACTTACTCTATTGAAAAACATTGAATTTTTTGAACACAATGAAAAAATGTCAAACTTTTCTATATGAATTTTAAAAAGTTCAGATTACGGTTGTGGAATCTGCGGAGTTCTGATGCCAATGTTCGTTGTTCACTTTATCTTCCGATATTTTGCAATGCAAAGAAAAGGGAATCTGAAATATTTTGAAGGATGGTACTTTCTATATTGGTTGTCTGTACCGCTTATTAGTGGATTCTTGTGGGCTCAGACACTTTTTGCGTTTTTATACGAAGATACTGAAAGCTCGGATTATATGAGGTTGTTAAAACTGCTGTTTCAAAATCTATTTATTATTTTTTCAGAGAAATATTACTTGAAAATTATGGTCTAAATATCTCTGATATAACCTATGTGGGAGTTTTATACTACAAAAAGTCAATTTCCGGTAGCGGCACTGAACCAAATTTTACTGGACTTCAAGGTGTTTGTGTTTTGGGTACAATTATGGTAAATGGAAAAACTTGTTCTTATTTTCAAAACCTAATAATTTCAGACAGTATGCTTCTGCTTCATTATTTACTTCGGTACATTGACCTACAAAAGAATCATGCATTTGATATTGGAAGGAAGATCAGAATATACGAGAAGACTTCAAAAACAATTGTATCAAGCACTTGTTATTCAGGTTAGCTTGATTTTTGAAATAGCAAAACAGTGCTTCGAGTTTTTTAAAATAATTACTTTAATACTTTTCATATAATAAAAAGTTTATTTATTGAAGACATGAAACAGTAAAATCATAAAAATAAAAAGTCAAATTCTCATCGAAATAAAATACATTTTCAGACAATAATTCCCATATTCTTTTTGATTCTACCACTTACCATATACTTCTACTCTCCGTTATTCCATTTTGGTAATCAAACGATTGGTGACTGGACTGCTTTGAGTACAGCCATCTACCCGATTATTGACCCGCTACCTGTCATTTTTGTCATTGACAATTATAGACTCGCAGTTTTAGGTGAGGCGACTAGAAATTATAAATCTTAAAATAAGAGTTCAGAATTTTTCGGATGCATCAAACCACAAAGAACAGTTTCTATAAATGTGACTTCAAGTAGCAATGCGGCAGTGGAGAATTAATTTTTTTTTTCTGTTTCAAAATATATATTTTTAAATGAAATTACTTATTTCAATGTTCAGTGTTCTTTTTTCGTTTCTTCGTTTCTTTTGAAAATCTTATTTATTTTTAAGAAACTTTTTCAAATAAAATATACAGGAAATGATGAATTATGATTTGTTTCAAATTTTCCATAAACTTCTTACCAAAATTTTGTCAGCAAATATGATATCCTTATTTCTATCAGAACATACCATTTCGAATAAATAGTAGCTTCTGTAAATTACATAAATGGGTTTGAAAACCATACGAAATATTATATTTTACAGATTAAAACAAACGCGTAGTGGTTTGAAAATGGAATGAAGTTTTTGAATATAAAAAGTATTTGAAACAATAGATGATGAAACTAATATTGTTAAATTACTCGACTGCATAGTACCTTTTATAAAATCTTATTAAGGACCGAGAAAACAACAAAAAACGAGCTCGACAAAAACTTTTATTCTCATCTTTACACAAAGGAAAGTGCTATTTTAGGCGGTGGCCGACATTGGAATGGTGACAGTTCCAGCAGGAGTCACTGCAGCGAAAGCGGCTTGAGCATCAGTAGCATCAGCTGGTGCTGGTGCAAAATGGATGACAAGTTTATCCTCTTTTGGTGCACCAGCAGTACGAGTGATCACAACATCCTTTGATCCAGCTGGATCGACAAATCCGAACACCGGGGCAATGCGGTATTCGTTGTTGTTGGATGATTTGATCTTGAAGATGATCTTCTCAGCTCCACCATTGACGAGCTTGTGGGTGGAGGATCCTCCGGCAGCTGGGACAGTGCAGGCTGGTGGATCGGCAGTGAGGGACATGTTGTAGCTTCGGTTGTTGGTTGTTTGGTACTGAAGACTGATTTTATTACGGTTTTTGCCAAATATTTATACCATTTCTTATCAAGATGTACTAGTGACCTCTTCACGTTTTCACACGGGAAATTATTTAAACTTTTTCTTTATTTTTATTTCTAACAAAAATCTTGAAAATAAGAATAGCAAATTCATTTTTTCAGTTTTAAAGGTGCAGTAACCAGTGGCGGAATTTCTTTAAAATACGCCTATGGTACCAAAATTACCAAGTAGCATAATTAAAAAATTCAAAAAAAAAGTTATTATGGTTTTTAAAAATTGAGAAGAAACGTCAGTTTTTGCCAATTTTTTGAGAGAAAATTGTTTCCTTTGATTTTTATGGTCTTCTTATGTTTCAAATATTAATATTCAATCATTGTATAATAGTTTTTTTCAAAAAATGCCAAAAACACGGTATTTGCCTCTTCTCGACGGAAAAGATATTCAAAAACTTTAATAGTGATGTTTAACTGGCGCTACTCCACCTTTAAAAATTAATACTATTTTTTTGGGGGAGATCTCCTATGAAAATACCAACGAAATGCACCAATTGTGAAGTTGCGTGTGATTTCTTTTCGGAGGCGTTTTCTAGAAAAAAAACCAAAGAAATATTTTTTGCAAAAAAATGAAAATAGGCTTTGACTGATTTTTTGACAGTTTTTGAAGATATTAGAAGACATTTCTGTAAAAAATTTAGATTTTTAAAATGAAGTTTTGGAAGGTTTAAGAACGTTTCTTTCAATTTCTTGCCAATTTTTGAAAATTTTAAAAAATTGAAAACCTGCTAGTCTGACACAATTTAAAATAATAATTAGAAAATTCAATGAATGACAACATTACTGAAGTTTTAGACCCATGTATAGATTCATGTAGATTACTGTAATTATGGAAAAAAAATGAGTGTTTATTTTTGAAGGGATTATTAGAAGAATATAATAGAAAACTACTGTAGATTGAAAAATGAACCTTCGACATTCAAAGTGATGTTGTCCGGGTACTGTAGTGGTACTGTAGGAGAACTATGGGATTACTGTAGTAAGCGTCACGAAAAAAAAGCAAGAGACGAGAAAAACTTCTGGAAACTTTTGAAAAAAAAACAAAGAAACGTCTGGTAAATTCTGGAAATTTTACACCAAGTTCTAAATTTTCAGATTTCGATGGCGTTCTCCTGTCCCACAATAAACTAGCTTCGCCCACTAAATTAAATTTCTAGTAAAAAAGAGTTAATTTTAGACAGATATATTAAAAACAATTTTTTATTCTAATAAAAGCACGTAAAAATGAACTTTCACAAATCGAGTAATGAATTTTAAGTTCATAAATAAAGGAGAATTTTTCACGTGTTGAACTCACTGATAAGATCTAAAAAATGTTGGTATAAATTCTTGAGAAATCGTCAGTTTCAATCATATTCGAACACTTTTTCGAATCGTGATATCAACCATGACGTCTGCCTATTTTGGAGTTGCCGGTGGGAGCAATACTGGTGCACAATCGGCTTACTTTGGAGTTGGAGGAGGACCAGCAGGAGGAGGCGGTGGAGCCTCGAAGGTTGGAGGTGGTGCTGCACCACCACCAGGAACATCAGTCTACATGGGAGCCGGAGGTGGAGGTGGAGGTGGCGGAGCCCAGTCTGCTTATTTCGCTGTTGGAGGAGCACCAGTCGGGGGAGCACCAGCTGCCGTCTCTATTGGAGCCCCACCACGTAAGTTGCAGTTTTCTTTCAGTTTCAATTTTGGTTGAACTTGTATTTTTTTAGCAGCTGGCGGAGGTGGTGCCTCAACAATGACTGCTCTTGGTGGAGCTCCATCAGGAGCTTCTACTATGACAGCTGTAGGAGGTGCCCCGAGAGGAGCATCTACCATGACTGCCGTCGGAGGAGTACCATCCGGAGCCAGCACAATGACCGCTGTCGGCGGAGCACCAACTGGAGCCAGCACTATGACTGCTGTCGGAGGAGCACCAACTGGAGCCAGCCCTATGACGGCCTTTGGAGGAGCACCAACTGGAGCCAGCACAATGACCGCTGTCGGCGGAGCACCAACTGGAGCCAGCACTATGACGGCCGTTGGAGGAGCACCAACTGGAGCGAGCACAATGACCGCTGTTGGTGGAGCACCAACTGGAGCAAGCACCATGACCGCCGTCGGAGGAGCCCCAACCGGAGCAAGTACAATGACCGCTGTTGGTGGAGTCCCAACTGGAGCGTCTACAATGACTGCTATCGGAGGAGCCCCATCTGGTGCTTCCACTATGACCGCTGTGGGAGGTGCTCCGAGAGGAGCTTCAACCATGACTGCTGTCGGTGGAGCACCAACTGGAGCTTCTACGATGACAGCTGTTGGGGCAGCCCCAGGCGGAGCTTCCACCATGACTGCTGTCGGCGGAGCCCCCCGTGGAGCATCTACAATGACCGCCGTCGGAGCCCCAGGAGGTGGAGCGTCTGCTCTTGGAGCCGCACCACCAGCCGGATCAATGAGCGGAGGAGGTGGTGGAGCCACGTCTGGGTACTTCGGAGTTGGACAAGGAGTTATGGGAGGTGGAGGTGCTGTTGGCCAATCTGCCTACTTCGGAGTTGGTGGAGGAGCTGCTGGAGGTGCCAAGACTGGAGGTAGCTTTAAAAAATGACTTTTTCAAGTTTTTTAATATTTGATTTCAGGCGGTGGCGGAGGTGGAATCCCCGGACAATCGATGTACATGGGAGCCGGAGGCGGCGGAGGAGCTGGAGGAGGTGCCACATCTGCATACTTTGCACCCAAGTAAGAAGAAAATATTGGAATGTTTTGAACTTTTATAGCCAATAAACAGTAGAAAGTCGGTTTTAAATTACAATTCATATTTTACACGAACAGATAACAATACCGTAGCAAAGGCTAGTAAGCCATTATTGAATGTTTCTTCTTTTCAAATAAAACAAATTTAATTGATTGGTGATTCTCATCGTGAACAACTATCTCAGGGTAAGACAGGAGAACGTCATTTAAATCTGAAAAGTTTGGAAATATTGTGAAATTGCCATCATTTCCCAGACGTTTCAGAAGTTGCTTGAAGTTTTTAGTAGTTACACTTTTTTACACTACAGTAATCCTACAGTTCAGTACTACCGTGGTCTCCAACTTTTGCGTTTTATTATTATTTTTTTAATATTTTTGAAAATAACTGCCTCCCAGGAGTGCGCGGCAATTCTACAAAATGAGACGGTTGGGCATTTTCCCCGATATTTAAAATTTAAAAAGATAATGTGGAAAAATATTTTCTCTGTCTGGAAATAACTTTCATTTGATTTGGAACAGCCGAGAAAGTGTTTAAAATTGTTCGAAAGTTGAAAATTACCGGTGAAAATTGCCAAAAAATTGACGGCAATTTTCATCGTCAATTCTCAACTTTCGGACAGTTTTTGAACACTTTCTTGGTATTTAAAAATTAAATAAAAGTTATTTTCGAATAAAGCGAATATTTTTCTAAATTGCATTGATAAATTTTAATGAAAAATATCTGAGGAACATGCCCAACCGTCTCATTTTGTAGAATTGCCGGTCGGCAACTGCCGCGCACCCCTGCTGCCTCTTATCACTTCTGCGAGAGAGTTCCTCAAGCATGTGAGCCTGTACAACAGTTTTGGATCTGAAAAAATCTGATGCAGAAAAAAATTGTGTGTCCAGCCGTGGAGAGTAAACTAAAATTGTTTCAGCACCTTAAACCTCCTTCACATCTAATCAATAGTGACATGAATCTTTTCGACCATTATCAAAAAAATTGGAGATGGCAAAAATGAATTTGTACCAACTATGCTGGTTGGTAGACATTATTGAAATTAATTCCTAATTACAAAACCTATTACAAATATATAAGTAACTATACAGTAAATCCTCACTCAAATCCTCTAATCTCACCGCCAAGACAAGGTGCAATTGACACCTTCCTACCGTAATCGACTCGCCTCAACTCAATTGGGTGCGAAGTTCTTGTCAAATATCGGGAACTCTTTTGGCGGTATTTTAGGTTTATATATATTGTTTCAATTGTATATGAATGACAGTTTTAAAAGTTTGGAAATCTGTGAAATTCGCATTGACAGCTTTTTGAGGCGGCTCCCAGTCTGCTTTGAACACTTTTTAGCAATTGAAAACTGTTAGATTTTGCCTGAAAGATTTACAATCTTATTAAAATCTGTTTAGCTAGGTATTAGCATTATACAATTACAATCGGTAAAAAAATTCGGAGCGTTTAATGACAATCAAAATTCTATAATGAATTGACTGCCCAAGCCAAGTATTCTTCTCGATTTCTTGAAACTGAAAAAAGTATTGTAGTAATTCTTTGAAAAAATACAAGTCTCTTTTTTTTCCTCTAAGCACCTGACTGTTCCGATGTATCAGAAAGTCATCCAAATTAAGAAATTGAAAAGTGAGACTTCTAAGAAATTGCAGCGGAAAAACACTGGAAAACTGGAAAAAATATATCTCAAAAATATTTTTGCATTGAAAATAAGATCGAGTTGGATGCGCAAATTTTCCATTTCTCCCAAAAAAAATTCCGAAAATCAGAATTTCGGAGAAATTGTAAGGACCGCAAAGAAGAATGATTAAAGTTCAAATTTCCAGACTTTTTAGTTCGATGTATTTCTTCATATCTCATGTATACTCTTGGTATCTTTTTATAAAAAAATCTTACGAAGGACCGAGAAAACAACAAAAAATGAGCTCGTCAAAAAACTTTATTTTCATCTTTACACAAAGGAAAGTTCTATTTTAGGCGGTGGCCGACATTGGAATGGTGACAGTTCCAGCAGGAGTCACTGCAGCGAAAGCGGCTTGAGCATCAGTAGCATCAGCTGGTGCTGGTGCAAAATGGATGACAAGTTTATCCTCTTTTGGTGCACCAGCAGTACGAGTGATCACAACATCCTTTGATCCAGCTGGATCGACAAATCCGAACACCGGGGCAATGCGGTATTCGTTGTTGTTGGATGATTTGATCTTGAAGATGATCTTCTCAGCTCCACCATTGACGAGCTTGTGGGTGGAGGATCCTCCGGCAGCTGGGACAGTGCAGGCTGGTGGATCGGCAGTGAGGGACATGTTGTAGCTTCGGTTGTTGGTTGTTTGGTACTGAAGACTGATTTTATTACGGCTTTCGCCAAATATTTATACCCTTTCTTATCAAGATGTACTAATGACCTCTTCACGTTTTCACACGGGAAATTATTTAAACTTTTTCTTTATTTTTATTTCTAACAAAAATCTTGAAAATAAAAATAACGAATTCATTTTTTTTCAGTTTTAAAGGTGGAGTAGTTTGGCCTCTAAACACCTGCCTGTTCCGATGTATCAGGAAGTCATCCCAATTAAGAAATCAAAAAGTGAGACTTATTACACCTGCTCTGTAATTAATCTCCATTCAAAAATAACAACAATGGCACACTTCCGGGAAGATAGGGTTCAAGAAGAGTGACCCTAGCAGCATACGGTGGGTATCTCTGGTGTCATGTGTAGGGTTTAGGTTGACGTAGTTTAGTTCAATTTGAGGAAATTTTTAATTTTCTTTTTTGAGAATCTGAAATATTATTTGTCTCGGATCGCGTTCAATACAGTGTGATGTTTTTTAGTCAATTTATTTCCTGTTTCACCAAAAAGATATACCGATTTTCAATTATTGTGTGAATTCTTTCTCTAGTTTTAAACTTTTATTTTTAAAAATATAAAAGTTTGTTACGTTTGTCTGTTTGTTGTGAATATTTTTAGTCAACTTTGAGTTTTGCTTTCCATGCTGACTTTCTGAAGAAATCAATCACCAGTCACATTTCGTAAAAGTCTAATTAGTTGAAGACAAATATATCTTTGTGATTTTGAACTTATCATCCCACCCCACTACCGTGTGACGTACTTGTCTTATTTTGGGTTTCATGATTTTTTAATAATAACTTTGGAGTGGAGAAATGATAAAAAATTTTCCTTTCATTGCTGCTGAGCTAAAAACTGTTATAAAAACGTTCAACTTAAGAAAAAAGTTGTGCAATATCATCACGAAATCATAAATAGGTTTGATCTCATTTTTAAGCTTAAATTGCTTTATTAACGTTCTATTTTTCTTTTTTTTTTGTTGAAAAACATAACTTTTGTGATGTGACAACTTCGAATTGAGTAGTGTTTCTAAATAACTAACAGTAATAATAATTCTAAAAAACAGTGAAGTCAATTTTTTTTCTGTTTCACCAAAAAGATATGAGGATTTTCAATATTTGAGTGAATTCTTTTTCAATTTCTAATATTTCAAACAATATGAAAGTTTGTTCCGTTTGTCTGTTTGTTGTAAATATTTTTAGTTAATTTTGAGTTTTGAGTTTTCCAACTTTGAGTTTTTATGATGAAATTTGAACAATCCTGTTAGAAAAATACAATTTTCTCTGAAACTTTTCCCACAATTCCATGAAGGGGTATTCAAAAAAAATCTCAATTTCAGAGTAGTTGAGTTTATCAACTGCAAAAATTGAAATTTCTCTTAAAAGCTGAAGAAATGCATTACAAAGGTTATTTAAATCACTTTTACTATTCTGTACGCTTTGCACGGTGCAGTTTTCAACAGTTTTGATTGTCAATTTCACTTGTCCCGGACTCAAAAACTTTTTCATCGCCGGAAAAAGCCGGCCAAAGCCTAACTTGAAGGCAGAAGCCAACATTGTACCAAAATTCTATAATTCAAGGTTGTCTGGATAAGATAAAACAAAAAGTCAACTTCCGAAGAACAAAACAAAAACTTCAAGGTTTGGTTTTCCTCCTTTGCAAATCTTTTTTTGTTATCAAGAATCGTTTCATCTACAAAAGTGGCAAAATTATGATGAAAGTAAACGAGTGTGTGTTTCAAAAGTACCTTAACTTCTTCTCCGTAGTTTCTACCGAAATTCCAATCTTCTGACATTTCCATATTTCGTCTAATTTTCTCATTCCTAATTTTTTGTCAATTGACAAAAATGTGTTGTTTTGAGACCTATTTTCCTGACAAATTTTGCCAACAAGGTAATATCAAAAAGGTGTAAATCCCAATGATTCCTCTTTATCCCACGACAGTCCTAATATTTTTATGGACTCTTCTCTGATTTACAACGATGGTGTTCTGTTGACCTACTGACCGCCGGCAAAGGGAGTTTGAAAAAAAGTATGATATGGGCGGTGGTATTGTACCCCCAGCGACAGAGCAGATGTTTTACAACTCCTCCTCTTCTTATTTGCCACTTTCCTCTCGAGACAGACACCCATATAGTGTGAGGCTGTGAGTATCTTCTACTAATGTTTTTACCATCTAACAGGTGCTGATACTTTTTCTTTTTAAACACTTCCACTTTTTTGTTGCGCTTGTGTTGTACTTTTTGAAAATGATGTAATCTAGGAGGTACCGTGAAAATTTTAAATATCTGTAGATTGTTGAGAATTAGATAAAAATTGTTTGGCGCTTTACCATATTTTTGAAACATTACTTCAAATTTTCTGGTAGTTGTATCGTATAACACTGTTTTATCTTCCCGATAAAAATCTCGCATTCATTGTTTTTTTTCAATTCTGAAATGTCTCCCAAAAAAGTTTGAATTTGATTTCTATTCCCAGATTACTTGTTGAACCACACACGTCGGTTAATTTTACTATCTATCGCCCCGACAATCATACATAAACTACAATTATCAAGCCAATTGTTTGTTTCAATTTTCGACTACTGCGGTTATTGATAATTTACCAAATCTCTAGTTCCAAATTGTTTTCATAAGAACAATTTTAATTTTCCACTGGTTACCTGCTTTGATTTTAAATTTCATTTTAATCAATATTTTTATAAACAAGGCGCTTGAAAAATAGTTCATTACTAATTAGAACACAACAACTCCTAGTTTTGGCATCGTCTGCTTGTTAAGTGTATTCATCAAAACATTTTATTCTGTTTCACAATCTTTTTAATATTCCGCAGTCGGCTTTCAAACTTATTAGTATAAATTGTTTTCTTTTACTACTACATAATAATACATTTAGATGACGTCATCAATCAAATCTGATGCTCCACAATTTCTGCTCGATTTGGATAACTGTTCTTCACTTCCTCCAACACCGCCGAAAACCGCATCTCCAGGTAAGTTGCAATGCTAATACATAGTTGAAGGAAAGCATCGGGGGTTTGAAAATTCGTTGTAAGTACAACAATTTCATGAAACAGTAATTTTTTTTCGAAAGCACAAAAATTTTTTCTAATTTTTCCCAAGCTTGTAAAAAAACTTTGTCGAAATCCCATATCCATTACATAATTGGCAGATGTATATTGCGTCGGTTTATGTGTTCACAGAGCAATTCACACTCATTGTTTCAACTTTTTTGCCAAGTTTGCGCAAAAAGCGTCGGGATTGGTTTCCCATCATTGTGTTGAGTAGGTGCTATGATAGGGTGTGAATTGGATTTGGGTTACGGTCGGAAATTTGCGGAAAAGTTATTTGGGCTCTTCTTCGAAACCATTATGTGTCAAAAACAGTTAATTTATTTCACTGTTTCAACGTTAGTTAAAGACAATAGGTTCTATTCGAGGATTGTTGTAGTATACGAGGAGTAGGAGAGAAAAGTACTTTTTAACCTTTTAATTATTCGTCTAAATAATTTTCCACACAGTCCTAGCAAAAAAAAAACATTTTGCGAAAAGTTCAATGTTTTACATGTGCATAAAAATGTTTAGTTTATTTAGCAAAAATACTAGCATTTAGCTCTATTAATATACCATCTACCGTATATTCTCTATTAGAGCGGCGTATCTAATAGTACGGCGTATCTATTAGAGCGGCACCCTAACTGGCTCTTCGAAAATTAGAGCGACAGTCTCTATTAGTGCGGCACCCCTTTTTTTTTGGGTGCGAGAGCCACCTCAATTATTTGATTTCTTCGAAGACATTTTTGTTCATTCTTGAATGAATTCATAAATTTTCATTTAAATATTGAATTTTAGTGTCTCTGTGAGGCAAAATTACACAATTTTCATAAATTTTTTCCATAAAATATGAGGTTTTAGAAGGAAATTTTGAGGTTACTACTCCCAAAAGTAGTAACTTCAATATGAAAATTAGTTATCGAAAATTAGTGCGGCAGTATCCAGTAGAACGGCAGTCTCTAATAGAGCGCACGTCGCGAAGGGCCCGGAAATTAGTGCGGCATGCCGCTCTAATATAGAATATACGGTACATTTCATGGTTGATGAACGGGCACTAAAGTCCAGGTATTGTTCATGCAGAAGATGCGAGTTGCAGATGTATTTGTCAGCACCACCTGTAAATTGAACACATCACCAGATATCGTGGGTGATGAACTGGAAAAAGTGAGGAGATGGGCTAGATTATACATTTAATATGGGACTGACTTAAATATTTTACTGTTTCAATGTTTTAATAAGTTTTGTTTCCATTTTCTAAACTTGTTTTCGTTACAGCAATTTTTCAACGCGTTAATTTTAGCTGTGCATAATTAAATTTCTTGTTGAGCTGTGTGTGTTCTCTCATGAATTGCTGACTCAAATACTCGAGATGCTTCGTAGAGCTAATTCAAAGTTTACAGAATAGTTAAATCTTTGTTCTTCCAAAATAATCTGATTTCTCTTTCCCTGACACCGACTTTCAGATTTATTTATTTCTGTAACTACAAATTTCAGGTAATTCAAAAATGAAGGGCTTCAACATCTCGGACTTGTGCCTCGACTTGGACAGCTCAACTTCCAGCTCTTGCTCCGTTTCACCAGGTTAATTTTTCTACTGTTTCAAACAGTTTCAAACAACGCTTAAAATGTGCGCATATGTAATTTAATATTTGTTCCAGCTTCTTCCTTCCACACCCGCTCTGAATCAGTCGGTCAACAACAGTCTGGTAGAAATTCACCAGGTAAGGCAAAATATTTTGTTTTTAAAATTGTCAAGTGTTTCACTACTATGATAGTTTCATACATTCAGCAGATTTTTAATTACTATGTTTACCAAAAAATTTACATATCTTTATAATTTTTAGTCTCAAGCTCCACCGAATCACCAACCAAAAGACCAAAATACTCGTACAATGCATTGATCGCCATGGCTATTCAGAGCAGTCCATTCAAAAGTTTGAGAGTCTCCGAGATCTACAAATATATTTCTTCCAACTTCTCCTACTACAAAAACCAGAAGCCACTTCAATGGCAAAACTCGGTTCGCCACAACTTGTCTTTGCATAAAGAGTTCCGAAAGGTTCGAACTTTGGATGGAAAAGGTTTGTGTTTTAACAGGACTTAATAGAATAATAGTGTTTCTTTTCAGGCAGCTACTGGGCAATGACTGCGGATTTAGGAACTGATGTTTATATCAGCAACAACTGCGGAAAGCTTCGTCGCCAAAAAAGCAAAGTGGCCAAGTTTCCACCAATGCAACAACATTTTCCAATCCCTCAGCTTCCAACCCAAAACATTCACCAACTTTGTATGCAAAATCCTCAAATTCTTGCTACATTGCTTCAAAATATGTATCTTCAAAATATGCAAAACCTCCAGAATATCCCCATGGTTCCTGGCTTTCCAATAATTCCAGTTCCCATTAATCCTACCTCCTTTCATTTTCCTAAAAGTTCTTGATAGAATAGCCTTCTGAGTTTTTTGTTAAATTGATTGAAATTAACTGTTGTCCAAAATCAGTTTTTTTGTTTTTTCCCCGATTTGTGTTTAAATTATTTGATTTTGTTGGATTTTGATAAATATTTAGAAAACTAGATTCTCTGTATAAAGCTTGAACTCACCGCAACAATTAGTGAATTAAAGTGCTCCAAAACAAGAAGACAAAGTTAGTGATTTGCATTAATTGAAGGGTTTCCTTCTCTTTTGAACTCCGTGGTTTGTGCAAAACTACTTATTTTCTTCCGCTTGTAGTTTAGAATGCACCCGGGTCAAAATAAAAAGTCTGAGTATATCTTCCGGATTTAATTTTTTTTCAAATGTTTCATTTACAGTGATTTTTCCAATAAACAATAATCTGTAACTGTGCTTTAAAAATTTTCAATCCGTGTATAGATATTTCTCATTCAAAAAGAAATTACCAAGAAGCAGAAACATTCTACTTTGAAGTATTATAATAATTCAAGGTACCAAATTATGCATTTTTTTAAACTTTAGCCAAGGATTTTTAATACATCGAATTGTTTCATATATGATTCACTTCAAGCTGACAAAAACTAAAAAAAATGGCAAAGGTTTCAATGTACCTTTTCAAAAACTTTTAAAGTGTTTAGCTTGTTTGTTTTCACAATACAATACTACACAAAAGATTTTCCGAAATACAGAAGATCTAAAAAAAAACAAAATGGAAACCGAAAAAATGTTTTTTAATTATTTTGGGAAATTCACACGATCTAAAATAATTATTTTTTAAAGCCAATTTACATAAATAAATAAATAAAAAACCTTCAGTGTGCAATATCCTTAAAAGTAACTCAAAATCATGAGGGAAATTGAAAATTTCTTATTAAATTATCATTATATTTCCGTGATTTGTGTTTTATGCTGTTTTTCCTCGTTTTTATGTCCTCTTTTAAAGATTCACTAATTAGAATAACTAAAATTAGTTCTTTCAAATTTGGTTAAAAGGTCATCTCCGATTAAATATTCCGTGGAAAATTCAAGTTAACAATTGTGTGAAACAGTTGAAATTTTAAATGCAATTTAAAAATTGTGTCATCTTCTGAAATTTCATTCGGCTATTACGGAAGTGTAATATAATCACAGGTGTGCGTGCAGCAATTGACAAAATTTAATAGGTTTATGCAATTGTCTAACACCTTTTACAATGACATATCCATATTCTAAAAGTTGATCTCTTTTAGTTTTCAATTTAATTTCCCATTGATTTAGTTTAGTTTGTGATACGTTTGAAAAAATGGTTTTTTGATTAATTTCTTGTATTTTAATTATTTTTCTTTGTATTCTTCCAATTACAATGTTCTTTTTATATGAGTAAAACCTACCATTAATGAAACCGTAAAAAAATGAATTGTACAGATATAATCTTACTATCAGCTGTGTAGTAGGTTCCAAAATAGGCATTTTTTAAATTTTGAGCATCATTTTCGGTAATTGTCAGTAGTTTTTTAAATTATTTATTATTTTTTATATAAATAACTTAAACATGTCAGACTAAAGTGAGGCGGTCAGCAAAGCAATTGAATGGTTTTTGAAACAGTAAAGTTGAGTTCGAATTTTCAAATCATCTAGTATTTACACAGGCTCCAAATAAAACATATAGATGTTGCTCTTGCTCATTATCAGAACCTACTAATTATTTTCAAAGCTAAATGTATTCTGTCTGTGTTTCATTGAAAACTTGATTCTTTGAGTACGTAATTAATTTTTCAAAAATTTTTTTCGAAACTGTTTCTTTCAGTTGATAAAGTTTCAAACGTTTCTACATTATAATGCAAAGAAGATGAAAACGTTTTCAGTTTGGAACACAGTTGCTGTAGTTTCTGTAGTGTCTTGTTTATTCCAGCATCGAAAGCTCAAATGTTGTGCTGGGAATATGCGATGTGTGAAATATGAAAAAAAACTATGTTTTGTGCAAATTAGAATCAAATCGAAAAGTACAAACAAGTTAAATTAATTCCCCACGTCAATCAAATAATGATTGCCTGTCTGCAATAGTTCATGAAAATTATTTGTAAATTCAATAAGCTCTTGTGATTATTTGTTCCTATTATTAATTGATTTTCAAAATTGAGTGAGAGTTCAGGAAACGCCTTTTAAGTAAGGTTTACATTGGACGGCTGTTCCTGGTGCCTGCCTGCCTACCGCCTCTTGTTTCAGTTTGCTTGTAGAAAATCTCACTTTTTTGTAGGCACAAAATTCTCTATTTTCCAAACTTCGGGAAAATTTTCAAACTTTCTGCACTTTTTTTGACTCTGTTCTTGGCAATTTTTACTGTTTCAGATATGCAATAAATTTATTACAAAAAAACCACAATCAATCACCGTTAAACCAACATTTAATTGAAACAATCAAATATGAAGTTTTTAAAGATCAAACTTTTTGTCATTCATACTTCATTGCTGTTTCAATTTAACAATAATTTCTTGATGAGTAATGAGTGGTCTAATTTTTTATTTAAAAATAAATATTCGTTCCTCATCACCCCGCCACTAGACACGATTCCGTTTCCCAGGAGAGCTAGTAAAGCCCATATACGTAACACTTCCCGCAGACAGGTACAACTATAATTAGAATATCTAAGGGATTACTTTGAGCACTTTGTTATCTGTCTGGCTCTGTCTCGTGCCGGGGTTCGTCTAACGAACAATTTATTCCTAGCAGTTGGTAATTGTAAATAATAATTTTCATTTGAATTTCTAGAATTTTTGCGCTTTTGGTTTTTGGAAGCGATTTTGATTTTTGCTTATTGTGAAAATTTATTCAAGTCGCTATTTATTCTCCGCCCACTTATTCATTAACTTTATATGCTTATTTTGAAAATTTAGCAAAAGAGGGTAATTTTCATTTTTGACCAAACATTGTCAAGCAATTTTGATACTTATGTGTATTATCTTATGTGTATAATTATCGAAACATATTTTTTTTTCAATTAATATATTTTATTACTAAAAATTTTTAGAACTAATCAAGTGTTTTGTTGAACTCGCTTGTTTAATACTTTTTGAGCAAAAAACTTGCTTAAAATTTGAGATTTTTAAATCGGTGTTGAACACATTTTATGAACTCAAAACATTTTGAAAACTATTTGAAACTGTTTTTTTTCGTATCATAGGTTTTTCTGATCTTATGGAACTTGTTTTGAAACCTCCATAGCTTAATTTTAAATCAATTTCCACCGTTTTTTTTCTAAAACCGACCGTATTCCATTTTCGTTTTAACGTACGCATTCTTATCAAAATCGTTAATAAACTCGTATCCAAAATTCCAGAAATGACGACTCCAATTCCTGAAGAGCTTCACGAAACTTTTGTAAATGAAGCAAATGCCTACATTGCCGGCTTTGTCTCATTAATTGCTAATTTAGTTCTGATTTATGTCACTTCAAAAGTTAAAACGTATTCCAAAGAGTTCCAATGGACACAGTACTATGTGGCAATTCTAAGGCTCATATTTTCAATGGTAGTTGTAGTGACATCACCGGTTAGTTAATTCCGAAACTATTTTAAGCTTTAATTAGTTTTTTTTTCAGACATTAGTCTATGTCTCAAAAATGAAATCATTGTACATTGTAAAAGGCGGATTCTTTTTGCCATTTGATATGGGTAAGTTGTTTTTAGACTAGAAATCATAAATACAAGTTGCAATGTAATAATTGTAAGGTTGGAGTACAAAACTTGAACCGAAAATGTTATGATGTGTTAGGAAAAGATTTATGGTCAAGGTTTCACAATATTTTCTTGAAAGTTACTGTAGTTTTTGAGAACAATGAAAAACAGGAAATTAAAATAAAAACAGTCAACTGTTTCAAAAATTTCGATTTGTCTTTTCCCACAAGAATAGAAAGCAATACTTCTTGCAAAACTTTGCACAATGTTAATTGTACTTGAAACATTAAAACAAATTTCAACGTTTTTTAATTTTCAGGAACATTTTTCCTCACTCTATTTGTATTTTTTGTTGTTATTTCATGTTGTTCGCCAACGATTCAATATCTGCAAATTTGTCACGTTTTATCCGAGTAAGTTTACTGTATGTTTTATTAGCTGCCGACAAGGTGCCGGTTGCAACTTGAAATGAAAATAAAACGTCAGAAATTTGGTAAACATTAACCGTTAAAGTATTAATAATTAGCAAATAATTTTTACTTTATCTTAACACGGAGAAACCGACAACTAAAAATTTGAAAAATAAATTCAATTTAATTTTTTTTTAACTTTTAGCAATGGTCACAAGAACCCCAAGTTTGGTCCAATTATCTCTACAATTTCCGTAATTTTTGGAATTCCCACTCTCATACTTGTCTATTTTGGATATACACCATCTCCGGAAGAAGCCACGGAAGCCAAGCAAATTGTATATTATTTAAATGGGGAGGGTGATAGTGCTTTTCTCATGATCACTGCTAAAAGAGGAGGTACTATTGATTGGACATCAATTATTTGTACGGTTTACATCTTTGTTATTATGATTTCTTCGTCGATTACTGTATTTATATGTGCAATTAACATTTATAAACAAATGAAAAAGAAGATGCTGAGCGATGCTGCGAAGAAATCCCAGCAGCAAATTAATTTGATTCTGCTTCTTCAGGTTGGGTCAACCCTAGTTTTTTTAAAATTTAACCAAAAATTGCAGTTCTTATTTCCATTTCTTCTTATCCATATCCCGTTTTATGAATCGTTTATATTTCCAATTTTTAATATCGAAAATCCATTTCTAGCAAATAATTTGCCGTTTTTGTTTTCCTGGTGTCCGGCTATCAATCCAATTTTGGTTATGGTCATGGTTAAGGTATGTTGTTTTTTTAAGTTACCGGAACAAAAATGTATTGTACCAGTAATTCTAGAATAACAGTCTAAATTCTTTCGCCAATTGAGAAAACTACTCTGCCAGCCAAATTGCAAGAACCAATAAAAGCAAAAAACTTGAGCCAATTTTTGGCTGTTTTGCCTATTCTAGTTATACGCCAAAACTTGATACCCAAAGTTTCAAACATATACGCAATGTGAGAACAAATCTAAAATTATGAACCATTTAGATAACTTTCAAAACAGATAAGTTTTAAAGTATGTGCTGCATGAGAATGTGCTCTGAATATTGACTTTCCGTAAGCACCGTGAAACTAGGCAGGCATAAGGCGCCCTCGGCACGCCTGGAATGCCTTGTTAAAAACCGTTTTTCATGTCTGAAACAGAGTCCCCATGCGCAAAAGTATCAATAGTTTCTATTTCCAAAACACCCCCACTTCTGCACTCAAAGTAATCAAATTTTCAGAATGTGCGTGATAGATTACTATGCAGATCAGCCGGCTCGAAAATCTCATCAAGTAATATGATTCAAGTACGCCAGCAATCACAAGTGGTCAGCTCACGTCTGAAATGAGTAATTATCCATTGGGAATTGTCGGAAGATGCTGACTGGTTATTACTTGTAATTTAGTCGTTGTGCTATTCTGATACCAGTTTTCCTTTTTCATTCCTGTTTACATCTTTGTTCTAGAGTAAATTTTCATGTTCTGGTCTTCTTAAAACACGGGTTTTCGTTTTCTATTAGATTTATCTAAAAATAAAAGCGAAATTAAATTTAATTGAGTGTTCCTATCATGAATTTAAGAATAAAAAGTTTTAAAATTTTTTAATGTTTCAACCTATTTTCAAAAATTAGTGGTTTCTTTTTTTATAATCTTATTGTAGGGCTGTACAAATCGGCGTCCGGTCGTCCGATTTTGACACCACGGACGTACTGCGTCCGGTTTTGGGGTAGGTTTCCACGGCGGCCGACAATTTCCGAGTTTCGCCACTCACTATACTTAATCAGCAATTTTATAGTGAGTGGCGAAACTCGGAAATTGTCGGCCGTCGTGGATAGCTACCCCCAACCGGACGCATGTGCGTCCGTTTCGGACGACCGGACGTCCGGTTGTACAGCCCTATCTTATTGTAATCTCTTTTGGATCTTTTCAATCAACTATTCTTGTAATCTTTTCAATCAACTATTCTGTGCATTCAAAAATAAATTTATCATGTTTGAAAAAAGTTTAGTTTTGATCTTCTCGTAATCCATCATATTGTATTGACCACTTTCACCGCTTCTTGCCGACTGAATACACATTTTTTCACTTGGAAATTATTTTTGCATCTGCAATCAGTTTTTTAAAATCAGTTTTGATAAGAAAAAACGGGAAAAATCTGTGAAAAAAAACACGCGGAAAACAAAGCAAGATAAATTGTTTTAAAACTTGTGGGATCCTCGGCCATGGCCTAGAAACCACATTTCCTTGTCTTGCTTTGATTTTCGTAAAACACGGGTTTCTATTCTTTTTTAACCTATTTTTCTTGATAAAATCGAAAGTAAATTTAATTGGGTGTTCCATCATGAGTTCAAGAAAAAATGTTTTAAAATTTTTTACTTTTTCAAACTTTTTTTGAAAACTGCTATGTATTTGTATGATGTTTTTTCTGCTCTGGTGGACTTTGAACGACGGTTGGAAATTTTGACGTCAAAAATGTGGTCATCGATCGAGAACAGTTCAGAAAGTTAAAGATGTTTTCTGCCTTTCTTGGGAGCATTAAAACGTGATAAAATTCACTGTACGTATTCCATCAACTGACAGGCACAAAATTCCGGCCTGCCTACAAAACTACTTGCTTCCATACGCGTGCCTATTTTTAGGCAGGTAGGCATTACACAGGCAGGTATGAGGCACACCGTGCTTTTTGTCTTTTTTAATTTTGGCTAAATTCCCTGTTCGAGTTTCTTTCAAAATGAGAAGTCACGCTTACATTAGAGCCAATAAAAGTTCTCGATTTCTCCTCACAACTTCTGATTGGTTGAAAAAGGGGAGTGAATCGCTGATTGGTCAAACTCTCATTTTTAAGAAAAAATTTTAAAAAAAAACCAACCTTCTTCATCCAAATTATTGTTAATTACACATTTTTATTTGGTTCTTCTCAAAAATTCAAATATGCTCAGGAAATTTGAGCTAACACGTTCCAAGTATTCTGCATGAAAACAAAACAATTAGGAATTTACCAATCTGATTGTTTTTGTTCTCACATATTGCTTTTTGCTCTATTTGTCTTTTTTCGACTATAAATTGTATTTATTTAAAATCTATCAAATACCTTTAAATATTTCAGATATGCAATCCAGTGATAATATCAACAACACGTGGTTTGATGAGTTTAATAGTGTATTCACTGGGGTTTTATCTCTAATTTTTAATATTGCTTTGATACTCGTAACATCAAAAGTTAAAATATATTCGGACTATGTGAAACGGATGCAAATATTTGGCGCAGTTTTGAGACTGATTTTTTCAGTTTTAATTGTGTTTAGCTCCCCGGTGAGTCAACAAAACATATATCATAGTATCATAAGTTCAATTTTGCAGACACTTGCTTATATAACAGATGCTGAAGCTGTTTACATTGTTAAAGGCGGATTTTCATTGCCTATTAAACTGGGTGAGTAACTTCTTTAAAACAATATGTGTTTCAATTGAAACAGTTATAACAGTTTTAAATATTAATAGAGTTTAAAATCTTTGTATCTGCAATATTTATTATTGGCTTTCATCTTGATTCATCATCACTTGTTAACAATATGAAACAAGTTTTAATAAATAACACAATTTTTAATAGTGTCATTGATTATCGTATTATTACTATCATAGAGTATCTCCACTTTTAATTTAAAACGTTATGAAACAAGTTTTGATTTTTGAGCTATTAATTTTTATTTCTCAGGAAGAGCTATGCTCATTACCTTTGTAACATTTGTCATTTTTTCGTGTATGGGACCTCCGATGCAATTTCTTCAAATGGTTTTTATTGTGAAAAAGTAAGTAGAAATCTGCTAAACAATTATCCTACATGTAAATTTTATCAATTTTTGGTTATTTTTAAAACAAATTGGCATGCTGAAATATTCGACTTAATTTTTTTAAATTAAGCATTCAAATTGTCGAAGAGTTCTTTTTATAAGTTAATCAGAAAAAAACTGATACGATACTTGAAACAAAATTTCTATATGTTTTTCTCTGAAAAGTTACTTACAACCCTTGATGTTGGCAAAAAACGCATCTGTGCACTGTGTTACCTACATTTCATATCTGCCTTGCGACTACATCATCATCATACTCCAAAAAACATGTACACTTTTTTTCTGAAAACGTTTAAACAATGAATATTCAATAGGAGGCAGGTAATACGTACCCACACCGAAGTTTGTGCGTGCCTGTAAAATTATATTTTTAAACTAATGTTCACTGTTTCAGCTATTACTTAATTCAAAAACAGCGGAGTTCAAATATGATAAATTCTGAGTTTAAGAATCTACAAATTATACTTTCAGAACAACGAGAACACAAAAAAACGTGGTCCTTACAACCACAATCATATCATTTATTGTCTCTCTAATATCCACAGTTCTAATCACCTTTGGCTATGTCCCAGATGCTGCTGACGATCAACTATCAGAATATATCGTATACAATCTGAATGGAATCGGAAAATCTGCATATTTAATTGCATCACTAGAAAGATATGATTACACGTTGAATGACTTTGTTGCTGACCCAATTTCATGGGCATGTACGATTTATATAATGGCTGTTCTAGTGATAACTACAGTAATTGCGATGGTTTGTTGGACAATTATCAGATACGAAATTCATAAGGGAAGTCGGAGTACAAATTCGATGAAGTCTCAACAACAATTGAATATGGTACTTATGGTTCAGGTAAGGCAATAACAGAAATTGAACAAGCAATGTTGCTTTTTTTTCAAATGGAGTAAATAAAAATAAAAATATTTTGAAACAGTAATTGTTCTAAAATTTTAAATTCAAAGTTTCAAGCAAAGCAGCTTAAAAATAACATTTCTCCTTAAATTCTCAATTTTTCAGTTCATTCTACCATTTCTCACTATCCACATTCCATTCTATGTGTCTTTTCTAATGCCATTATTTCGTATCGAGACTTCTCATCTGTCAGTTTATCTACCGTATCTTTTTTCTTGGTGTCCGGCTTTAAATCCAATTTTAGTAATGATTATGGTAAAGGTTAGCTTTCAAACTGATGAGTATGTATGTTTTTATATGCCAATTATTACAGAGTATTCGAGAAAAGGCATTTGATGCGATGAGTATTGGTTCAAGAAGTCACTCGACTATCATTAATGTTTTCAATAGATAGCAATATTGTTTCACATTTTGCTGTGAAGTTTTGTGAAATTTTTGCCCCAAAACAAGTTGGAGGCAATTTTGAAATGAACAAATTTTAATCATATTTGGAGAAAATAGCAGGAAAATAAGAAATTTGGCCGTGTGTCTTTAAAAAGTATAGTAGTTTCCACGCAAGTACACGATTGAGCTGATGGGTAAGAAAAGAACTTTGCAGTTTGGTTGTAGTGAACAATAAATTCGTTTTTTATTTTGGTTTACTTTTTCTTGGTTTTTGTATTTTTACACGGGCCCTACTGTACTCACTACAGTAGTCACACAGTTCATCGACTAGTGTGAGACAAGTGTGAAACTAAACTTAGGCGACATTTTGTTAATAATCGTAACTTAAAGGAGGACTAACAGTTCGGGCGATTTTGATCTTATAGACCCAACATGGGCTCAAATGAACGGATTGAAACTTCTCGAAAACTTTTCAAACTTTTTCATGCCGGTTCAAAATTTTGAAAAAGCTACACTGATTTTAGTCAAAATCTCGAATTTTGGCCATTTTTCCGTCTCACATCTGTCGGAAGACAAAACTGTTAACAAAACTGTTAATACCCAACTTTTTTAACTAAAAAAAATTAATATGGAAACGTTGGAAACAGTTCATTCGATCTGAAAAGTATAAAGCTAAAAAAATAAGTGAATGTAGAAAATCTTTATTTTCAAAGAGGATCCTTTCTTTATTTACGCAACGCCACTTTAATCTCCTTCATAAGACCGTCTTGCCAGGAAGAATGGTTCGATTCAATTGTCTTGATTCCGTTCGCCAGTTCTCGCATTCTGAAACACATTCAAATAAGGATATCGTGCCTACGAAAGACCTACAAACCTCTCACAAGCCACTTCAAATTCCGTGGTACTGTTATCCAAACGAGTCTTGTTAACTTCAGTCTCGTTGTTCGCATATTTATCCGCCGCACTGTCCATGTCGAGCCGAGTCCTATTCAAATTGGCGATACTGTCCGCGTGAAGTTTTCCCTCGTTTTGGTAGAATGACTTGTATTTTTCACAAATCGCGAGGACCTGGAATGATTAGTCTGTGAGTCGTCGTGCAACAGTAGCTTTATACCCCTTTCACGGCATCAGCTTCGGCACCCATTCTAGCATCAACAGCATCCATAAATGGTTTCACATTGATCTTGTCACCGAGACGCGAGTAATTCTCAAGGGTGCCAGAGAAACTGGCCTTCTTCTGCCACTTGCTAATATCTTCCAAGTTTGTCATGCTCTTGTGAAGGTCCTTGACACGTGGCGTCAGATTTTTGAAGTAGCCCATCGCATCGTCCACTTCTGCGGGAAGACTAAAAATTTAATGTAAATAACGAGCTTCTATACCATGCGACAAATAACTCTCGAACTGGCTTAAAATTATCTGAATAGGCGGTTGCTAGAAGAGACACCTCGGGTGAGTTTTCTCTTACTCTTTCTTACTTGTTTCTCTTACTTGTTAGGCCAGCAAAAGCGGACACTTGCGCGGACGCATGTACCTTTAATGCCTTCAGTCACTTACGTTGTCGCCTTGGCACGTCCAGTCTTTTCCTTAACTTTCTGCTTCAAACGTCCAAACATGATGATGTTGATTAAAAAGCGATGAAGATGAGAAGTCCGAGTAACTTCGAGGCAAGTATAATGAAGTAATAAAATTGTTTTTTTTTTTCAAAATATAATGTTTCATCACGTTTCACCAAATGACCTTGGGCGTGAAAAAAAAACAAAATGTTTCAGGAAACACCAATGTTTTTCATCAAATGACTTTTTACCGTGAAAAGGTGGTCACTGGTTCATGGTGTCAGAGGACGTATTAGTGCTATATAAGCATGAAGTTTTCACTAAATCTCCTCATATCATATTCGAACACCACAAAATCGAATGACGTCTGCTTATTTCGGAGTCGCTGGCGGAGGTAATGCTGGAGCTCAATCAGCATATTTCGGAGTCGGAGGAGGACCTGCTGGAGGAGGCGGTGGCAACAAGTCAGCTGGAGGAGGTGGTGCACCACCACCTGGAGTGTCGTGTTACTTGGGAGCTGGAGCCGGAGGCGCTGCCAGTGGATCTCAATCGGCTTACTTTGGTGTCGGAGGAGGCCCAGTTGGAGGTGGAGGTGGCGGTGGAGCACCACCAGCTGCTTCAAATGATGCAGGATACTTTGCTACACGTGAGTTTGAATTTCAGAGGGAACAATCTTATTTCAAGATTTTTAGCACCAGCGGCACCAGCTGGAGGGTCTTCGACTATGACTGCCGTCGGAGGAGCCCCACGCGGAGCATCAACCATGACGGCTGTTGGTGGAGCCCCTGTTGGAGGATCAAGCACAATGACTGCAGTTGGTGGAGCGCCATCGGGAGCTTCAACCATGACCGCTATCGGAGGAGCACCTCGTGGAGCATCAACAATGACAGCTGTCGGTGGAGCCCCAATGGGAGGAGGATCAACAATGACTGCCGTTGGAGGAGCGCCATCAGGAGCTTCCACCATGACTGCTGTTGGCGGAGCTCCATCCGGAGCATCTACCATGACCGCAATTGGAGGAGCCCCACGTGGAGCATCAACAATGACAGCTGTCGGTGGTGCACCAATGGGAGGGTCATCTACGATGACAGCGGTTGGCGGAGCACCAATTGGTGGATCTTCGACAATGACTGCTGTGGGAGGAGCACCACGTGGTGCCTCGACCATGACAGCCGTCGGAGGTGCTCCAGGAGGAGCTAGTACCATGACTGCAATGGGAGGTGGTCCATCAGCTTTTGGAGGAGCACCACCACCGCCATCTGGATCAGCGATGGGAGGAGGAGGTGGAGGTGGAGCCACATCTGCGTACTTCGGTGTTGGATCTGGAGCTATGGGAGGTGGAGGAGCTGGCGCCCAATCGGCATACTTCGGAGTTGGTGGAGGACCAGTTGGAGGTGGTGGCGGTGGAGCCAAAAGTGGAGGTATACTTTTCATTTTGCAAAGCATATCTATAACCTAGCCTTTTTCAGGAGGCGGTGGAGGTATCCCCGGACAATCGGTTTACATGGGAGCCGGTGGCGGCGGCGGCGGCGGCGGTGGAGGCGGAGCTACTTCTGCTTACTTTGCTCCAAGATAATTGCACTAAAATAATGGATGTTTTATAAATGATGATTTTGAATTTATTGTTTCTTGTTCTTACATGCATCGATAAGCTGAACTGTTCCCATTAATATGCAATAGTTGTCATTCGGGGTGCCAAAGCTTGATGCTTGAAAACCTATTCTTCATATAACACAAAACTGAGCTGTAGGCGTCAGCCGCATTTTTTTACCAGCCACACAGCCTTGATGTGAGCACTTTGAAGCAGACTCCCATCATAACTTCATTTAAAATAAACACAAACAATTTGACGTTTTTATTATTCAAAAAACTTTAACTGTTTCCAACCCGTACCTAATAATTAAAACTTGCATTCTCTTGGCATCGGGATTGTGATTGGTTCGGGTGGTGATATGTCAGACAATCGATAAATTGTGTATTCTGATGCTCTTTTCTTCATTGTCCATTCGGCAGGTGTCGCTCGGGAGAACAGTGTGTAGAGAATTGATGTGATGACTACTGTGATGACGAGGAAGTAGAATACGAAGGACCACTGGAATTGTTTTATTTGGGGACAATTTTGGTGATGTTTCAATAAAGTTTTTTACATGTTTAGTTAGTAGTTTTAGTTTTTTTTTAATCATCGTTCAAAAAAATGTTGTTTGCAATTGCCACGAAATCACTGGTTGTGAACCCTCAAACAATTATTGTCAGTTTAGAAGCATTAAAGTCAAAAAAATTACTGTTTCAGTCATTCTAAATTTAAAGCGTCATGCCCAGGCTAGATAACTCCAAAAAATTTAGTATATGATAAATGATGATATGTATTTCTCACCTGGCTTCTTGTATTTTCAGGTACCGCTGCTTGAACTCCCAGTGGAATCAAGATCTGTGCAATTCCAGCAATCACCATATTTAAGTTCAATGCGAAGTGAGAATGTTGGCCAGCTCTCTGAATCATAACATTGAAAAGTCAGACAAAATATTTCAGTGGTTTACAATTTGAATAGTTCTACTGCAAATGACTGGAACAAAGAAGTGAAGAGATGCAAAGATCATCATAAAGATCAACGACCACACACGGTCATCCAGCTGGAATAATAAAAATATGCAACAATATTGAAGTTTTAATGAGAAAAATAAACTTACAAATCCAGTGAGGAACAGGGAGAAAGCACTCATTGATTCCAAGATAAGAAGAGGCACGACAAGAGTTAGCTTCGGACCACACCCGAATTTCACATCTGAAATTATAAATTTGAGTACATACTGTTTCAGTTTGCTTATGAAAGTGGGGGAAAATTCAACCACATGTTCCAAGAATAGAACATATATCTTCACCAAAACTAACAACATTCTTTGACATGTAAGAAAAAAATCATAAATAAGTCTTAAATAGTGATATGGTATATGTTATTTTTGAAACAGTAAATTTACGTAAAACTCACCTAATAATCTACCACACCCAATTTTAATGAAAATCGCGATTAACTGAGGAATTGCAGAGAAATATCCAGTTTCTCGAATTGTGAAGTGTAGAACTTGTTTGATGAATGTTGGAGAGTATTGTTGATAAACAATCATTGCCAAATAATATCCAGTGAACATGAGTAAACTGATCCAAATTGTTGAATCTTTCAGTAATGCCTTATATGGAACTTTTTCTTTCTCTTTCGTTGAATGCTTTCCAGCAAGAATGTATTTCTTCTCGGATTCTTCCAAATTGCTGGAAAAACGCGTTTCAATAAGTTTTAATAGGTTTTGATACAACTTTCAGTTATTTTTTTCGAACTCTTACAATGTTCAAATATAAATAATTTTCAGAAAATTCAAAAGTACTACTTTTTTTAGATTGATTCTTAAAATAATTTTAGGTAAAAACTGAGTAACTGCTACTAATAGAAGTTCCCATAAATCAGAAATAAATAAATTTTACCGTACATGTGGTTTAGTAATTTTGCCATTACAGAGAACTTTTCAAATACTATACATGTTAATTTTAAAATTTATCAGACTTTCAATCTATTAAATAAACTCAACTAACCAATTCTTCTCTACATTATCAGAATAATAATATGCAAATGCAGTTGAAGAGATGAATGTACCTACTCCCAATATGTAGTAGGTGGCTTCCCATCCAAAAAACGAGGAAGAACACATCTCACCGCCCAAAATCATTGTGAACAACGGGCCAAACTGTGACGTTGCAAGCATTATTGAGAAGAAGAATGAGGCTTCTGATTCAGGAGTCCATCGAAGTACGAGGTCATTTGTAAAGTGTAGCTGACTGGCCTGAGCAAATCCAGCAAAGAACCGGCAGACAAGAGCTGGCCAGAAGCCAAGGGAATCGAACAATGGGTAGAGGATGGAACTGAGTGCTGACATAATACCGTAGGTGAAGATAAGGACACGAGTACTTAGGAAACCAACAAAGTAAAATGGAGCAGGACCAAGACACATTCCGACGGCTGTTGCGGTGAACATCCAGGCAATGTTTAAAGTGTCAAGAAGATAATAGTCTGCAATAATTTATTGAAATTCATTGTATTGTACAGTATTCAGATTTGAAAAAAATTGCTGTTTCAAAGATTCTAAATCTCAGAATTAAAAAAAAATGTGTGGTGATAAAAGGAATAGTCTCCAGTGTGCCTTTGACTTGGACATTGGCTCTCAAATCAATTTAAAAAATTTCTAAAATTCTAAACTTCAACTTCTTAAGACAAGTTAAAGATAAGGTCTCTTAAACTATTTTACAAGTTTCCAAACTCACCGGGATCCACAATTACACTTGTCGTATCATCACTCTCATTTCCACCTTGTTGGCAAATAATCGTAAATCCAAAAACCACTCGATTACTATAGACAAATGTCATCGAGATTGTGGCCAGGAAAAGCAGGAAAAATCGAAAATTGTTCATTTTCAACTGGATTTTTGTTCATTCGAATCTGTAAATCAAGTTAAAACGAAATATTTCTGAAAACAAAAGGTTTTTATAAAGAATAAGTTGAATACTATGAGCGATTGCCACTCGGGACACTGGCTAAAAATTTGAATTTGCATAAGTCAGTGAGTCTCGAGTGAGTAGAAATGATGATAATATTTCACAATATCATTCCAAAAGAGATCTATAATGGTTGCCGTTTTGATTTTTTGAAGTGACGCAAATTACAAACTTTTTGAGTTCTCTGAACTATTACTTGTTAGAAACCTACAAAAAGTCGGCGATAGTTTCTCATATTTAGCATTGAATATTATTAGCAACTTCTTTTTTTAAAAATTGTGTTAGTAACTAAATCAAAAAACCTATAATTTTTTACAAACTTATCCATCAAATTGAGGGATTCAAATTATTCATAAAGTTACTCCCTCAGTTGCCAGCTCGATTAATTATTAACGTCGAAATCTTTCTCAAAATTAAAAGTTGAAACAATTTGAAAAAATAATGTATTTATTTACAATTTAAATACCAAATAATGAATTAAAAATAATAGGGTACATGTTCACATAAAAGAAAATAAATGAGAATGAATATTGCAAGCAAAAACTTTAAATGTACAAGTAGTGATTGAAAGAAATGGGACATTACAAGAAATCAACAAAAGAAGGTTCAGTGAAATTTAAACTAAGAGATGGAATGGTTTCCATAAATTGGGAAAAAACAGAAAACGATTACTTATTTTTTGTTCACGCCCACATTTGGAGTATCAAAACTAATAGGAATAGGTCCCAAAGCGCCTGCCTTATTAGTTGAATAACCTGACTCATTGAAAGTTGATGTACTGAATGTAGAAGCATTACTGATTTTTCTTTGTGCACCTTCTTTATTCTTTGGCTTTAATGGAGTTGGACGGGGCTTCGATGGGGTAATATTAACAGAAAATTGTTTCATTTCAGGAGGGTCATCAAATCTGAAAATTTATGAGGTTTGATGAATGTCGATTGGAATAAAAGCTTACTTCATATTCTGTGCAGATCCAACTAGGGCGTCTCCAATGCTTCCATCCATACCATGCGGATAAAATGGACGGGCGTGTTCTCCCTCGAACGCGTCTATTTTTTCTTTTCCAAGATTTTTCTTTTTCAAAGCAGGGCATTCAGCATATTCAGTATCGACAATCGCCATTCCGGTCTGCAAAATGTTAAAATGTTAGGAAATCGGGCTGTGGTTTTTGTCGCGAATACGGATAGGATGAACCTCTCCTGTTCTCGACTAACTTTGTGGTAAGAATATAAAAAAGACTACATTTAAAAACGGCTTATTACACTCAACATAGTCCACCTAGCAACGCGATTCATGGTCACACTTCTACAACGACAAAAGAAGCCCTATCACGTAGGAACTCTTTGACCGAAAGAATGCAAATGAAATATCAATAAACCAGTGGAACAACCTTTGCGGCCTTTACGTGAAAGGTCATATCAGATGTCTATATAAGGAGGAGATTGTGGAAGAAACATCAGTTCTCAATCTACTCAAATGAACTACCTTAACTTGTGTGGTCTTCTGGCGATTGCCTGAAGATTCTGTGTAATAAAGTGTATCTAATTAATGCTGCTCTGGCCCTCATTACTTCAAATGTGATTTTTCATTTTGTAATTTAAATTCTGTCGCAATTTTCTTATCGTTGTTTTTGTTGCACATTCGTTGCACATTGGGGTACTTTGACTATTTCAAAGCATATTCCGATTTTTCTGGATTCTAATTCCAATTTACCAACATTAAGAGACGCATAAAAGAAACTTACATAAATATTCCTGTCAATGAGGAAGTTCACTTCAAAATCGTCGTCATCTTCTCCTAATGGATTCAGAAGAGCTTCAGAAACTTTCACCCATCCCATCAGACAAATGAATTGGAATATATTTCCAAGTGGAATGTAATAAGTTATGTAATTGCTCTGTAAATAAATATTAATAGAACAGGTTTTTAATTCAAAGTGGATAGTTTTTACTGTATACTGCTTTAAGAATTTCTCTTCGTTCGTTTTTGACTAAATTCAAAAATCTGATAATTTTCTAGTTAAAATTATTCGAACAGCATTTTTGTCAAATCGGAGATGTTTCAAACATCAACGATTTGATGGTTAATAAAACTGTTGTGCGGAGGTGAATATTTATGACTTTTGCGGGGTAGCTTTTATTGTTTTATTGAGGGGTTTAGGGGTATATAAGATAACTTTTTGTATTGTAGGGATATATTTTTCTACATTTTGAATAAATCTTTCTTATTTTGTTATTTGTCCCTTGGACTACTTGGATACGAAAACTGTTGGCAACCGTGCCAACATTTGGTGACCCAGGCAGGGGACCTGCAATCTTCTGATTGTGGCTATGTAAGGCAATGGATGGCTCTGTTCAATGCGGTCCTGAAGGAACAGCAATGATTTGGACATTCTCAACCCCGGATCAAGATGTTTTGGTCAATTGCACTGCGGATTGTGGCTTACGGACTAACTGGATGCTCAGCGGACGACTAAAGGATCCACCCACCTTCTCCATGAATAAGTCATATTTTGCGAATCCTTTTGAAACTGTTAAGTCTTACTCCTTCTCTTTCGGTCAAGTTCTCTTTAATTTCGCCAAAAATATCTTTGAGGGAATCCAAAACATTTTGATTGTATTAGGGTTAGTTGTTGTATTTATAATTTCTTTTATTATTGTTAGGAAACTTGGATCTAGATATTTTATAACCCGTCGTAGGAACCAAAGACTAAGATTTCGCACTAAATATTTTTAGTAGGTCCTGATTCCAACCTTTATTTGCCCGGGAGTGTCAAATCGGAGATGTTTCAAACATCAACGATTTGATGGTTAATAAAACTGTTGTGCGGAGGTGAATATTTATGACTTTTGCGGGGTAGCTTTTATTGTTTTATTGAGGGGTTTAGGGGTATATAAGATAACTTTTTGTATTGTAGGGATATATTTTTCTACATTTTGAATAAATCTTTCTTATTTTGCTATTTGTCCCTTGGATACGAAAACTGTTGGCAACCGTGCCAACAATTTTAATTCCAAAACAAGTTTGCTTACCGAATCAATCGTCCTATCAATTTCAGGATCAGTAAGCATGTGTTGTCTTGTGAATGTACAGAAAATAAAGTAGAGTCGAACAGCAAAAAATATCACTTGTGGATAGGCCAATGGAATTGGAACCCAATCAGCGTTTTTCACAACTGAAATACTAGCTTGGAAATTCTTAATCTCCTGCCATGCTGCACTGTATAGTGAGGGAGCGGCAAACGGATGATCTTTGTTCTGAAACTTTCAACTTATCAACACGCTCTGTGAAGCTCACGCACAGTAGCAGAAACAGCCATGAATTGTTCTCTAAGGATTTCTGTTGCCCATCTTATTGGAACCCAAGTCCGGTCATACTCGAAATCCATGTTCTCTATGATGTCAGCTTCATCTTGGTGTAGAAATCCTGAAAACTTTCAGATGAAGAGGACAAAATTAAGCAGACCTACCGGCGGCAACAATTGACGTATAGTTCGGAAAACGGCGGAGAGTTCTCATCGAAATTGTTCGCAACACCAGTACCTTTAAAAATTGAAATTAGACCGAGAACTGTTACATCTAAAAATTGATAGGCTTCATAACAAGGCTGAGTAATTTCAATGACTTAACATAGGACCTGTCCCGAAAAACCTGCATGCTTTTCTCTGATTCACTCACGTTTTAAGCGTAATTAAAAATATACCTGTGATGCCACCAAGTAACGAATAATAGTTCGCCGAGCCATTCTCAATTTATTCTTTCTCTCTGCATCCAGTTTTTCTAATTCCATTCTCTCCTCTTCCTTCTTAGCAGCATTCAATTTTTCTAATTCTTTTTGCTTTTCAACATATTTGACGGCATCGGGTTTAAGAATTTTCATATTCTCTGCGCCACTTTTAACAGTTTTATTCTGTTCTCCACTGCTCTTCTTCTTGTTCTTTGTGTTCTTATCCGATTCCTTTTCAACACTGTCTGTTCTATCTTCCAATTTGATTATTTCTTTCTTTTCTTGCGCAGGCTTAAGTATAGGTTCATCATTTTTATCATCCATGAATGCGGCTATCGCATAAGCGGCGCTGAAAAAATAAACATATTGGCAATCCACACAAAACGATTCATTATAGACACTTTGTGTTGATCACTTTGCCGAGTCAATACCTGAATTTTGAAACTTAAAATATTTTTTGAGTTGTGACTTTTTGTTGAACAAACTTTCGCTAAATATATCAGCAGAGTTGGTACGTCTACAATTTCGCTATCATCTCCAATCTTTGCTGACGTTTTGGTCGGAAGGCACTTGGTTGTGAATTTAAGAAGCGGTATTTCATTGGGAGTTGGTGAGGACATTGTAGCGGGTGTAAAAGTTACATTAAATTAAACTCAATAAATGTTCAAACTTCCAAAAATAATCAGGAACATTTTGAAATTTTGAATAAACTGTGTAAAGAATTTAGTTTGAAAGTGTGATAATGTATTCTGAACTTTGTTTTTTTTTAATTTCTTGGTAAGAATTTAATTTGAAAGGTGGAAAATGAAATTTTAGAAAATTAAAACATTTTGGGGGAAACGAAATCCATAAGTACCGGAAAAACTTGTACCTGGCATGGGACAATACCCTCGCTCGCATATTTTATGTAAAAATAATAAAACCTAACCTCTCAATGAAACCCATATTATCGAAGATCTTGTTCCAACGCGCCACAATTGTGGTGACGAAAAAAGTGAGCATAAACGTCAACACAGAAAGATCAAAGTTAGCAATTTTGGGGAGGAAATTTTTGTCGAAAATTCTGAAAAATTGGCATATAAGTTACCTATTATTAATTTTCAATACATTTTCCTATCATCATCCAAAGTCATATAGACCGCTTTTATTGTATAATAAGTAACAATCCACAATGCCAATTCTTTCCAAATTGATTTCCATACAGACCCTTTCCATCGAAATAGTATCTGGAAAATAATGTTGTTTTTATATGTTGATTTAGTAAAAGGATTTACTTTGAAAAAGTTAAAATACGAATCCGTAGCGACATCACAGTTATATGACATTGTCATCTGAAAAATTTAATTTTATTGTATAAGTTTGACTAGACAAACGTACTTTTGCAGCTTTTAACAAACAAAATATCAACAGGGGGAAAAATTATAGTGACACACTCATTTAAATATTTTCAAAATTTTCAAAGTCTACAACTCATCCTACGTGGACTTTTATCGAACTGCAAAGTTTGCGCGAAATTAATTGATTGTTTAAATATTATGGAGTAAAAAGTTTTTCACGTTTGTGCATTTTTAAGAGTAGTGGTTTTTGAAAATTGAATGTTTAAAATTTCCGGAAAAGTCACAAAGTTTGTGCATTAATTTTTTATTTTAATTTAGTTAGCATATAAAAACATTTGTTTTATCATAAAACAATTTTATTTCGGTTAGATCAATAGAGAGAGAGATTTCTCAAAAATTTTCTGAAAGTTGAAAACTTTTAGAAACAAATTCGATACTTGGACCCGCAATTTTCAACTTTCAGAAAAGTTGAGTACTTTTTCAATTGTTTCAACTGAGTGAAAACATTTCAGGTAAAGCAAATATTTTTAAAGTACTCTGTCACTGAAGTAGCTCTGTCTCATTTTGTAAAAACGATGCTCTGCAATTCCACAAAAATAATAAATTTTAAGTCAAATTCGGCAAATTTTACTCCGTCGGCAAACCCCGTGAAAGTTTTAACAAATCTGTTCTAGGAACACTCAAAAAGTCCGAACTTTCGAAGATCACAAGTTTTAAATATTTATATTAAACCACTTCTGCCGATTCCTAAAACAACATAATTTATTTTTAATTAAATGACTGTTTTATTGGGCAAAAATAATTAAGAACAGGTTTACAGACAAAACAATATTTTGAATAATACACGAAGAATGGAAATAGGACATGTAATAAATGAGGTAACATTTCTAGTAAAACAAACGATTTGAAAGAAAATTATTAAAAATAAAAGAGGATTACTTATTTGTCTTGTTCATTGATTCAGGGTTCTCTGGGATTTATTTTATGCTGGTGGATTGTTTTCTCCATTTTTCTTAACTTCAATACTTGCATCTTTACCGGCTAATCTTAAAATTATTTAAATTTGGCGATTTTTCATTTTATTAAAAGCTCACTTTATATTTTCTACAGATCCGCAGAGAGCCTGTCCGACACTTTGATCAGTGATATTATTCGGATAGATTGGGCCAAAGTTTCGATCCTCGAACAGGTCAGGTTTAAGAGGCGGCGGTTTCGATGTTTCGATTATTAACATACCAGTCTATAACCTAATGATTATGCTTCGATTTGAAACAGACATTTCACCTACATATATGTTACTGTCAATCAGAAAGTTGACTTCAAAATCGTCATCATCCTCTCCTAATGGATTTAGAAGAGCTTCCGCAACTTTCAACCATCCCATCAGACAAATGAATTGGAATACAGTTACGATTGGAAAATAGTAATGGATGACGTAGCGCTGAAAATGAGTAATTGTAGTTTTCATTCTTCCAAAATTTGTAAAATGTCTTGTAATTATGGATTATAATCAAAAAAATACTTGGGGTTTCTCGTTAATGAATTTGAAGGCAAAATTTCCCCATTAGAAAAGTGTTTAAAACGTTTATATTTCAAATTAAAGCATAGCAGTTTCTAAAACAAGTTCCGACCATAAGCTCTAATCAAGTTTTAATCAGAATTCAGATTTTCTAGTTCTTGAAAATTTTAAATGTTCCTACCGCATCATCATCATCGAGATCAAAATATTGCTTCGCAAATGCACAAATAACAAAGTAAAGTCGAACAGCAAAGAAAATCACTTGTGGATAGGCCAATGGAATGGGAACCCAATCAACTTTTCTCACTCTAGAAAGATGCGTTTCAAAATCACTGACTTCTTTCCACGTGGCCCGATATACCGAATGACTGAAGAAGTTTCCACTCTGAAATAAATAAATATGTTAGATTTTGTATACTTTTGTAGTTGCCTACTCTGTATTGATGTCGGAGAACTTGTATCGCCCATCGAATTGGAACACAAGAAGAGTCGTAACTTAAATCCGTATTTTGAATTATCGTAGATTCTTCTTTTGTTAGGAATCCTGAAAACTTTCATAAGTTTCAAAGTCTTTTCAAAACCCATATATTTATAAATAAAATACCAGCAGTAACAATCGATTCATAATTTGGGAAACGTCTGAGTGCTTTGATGGAAATCGATCGCATGACGAGGATCTAAAAATGAAATATATTTCAAAAATGGTTAACTTATAAACTCACTTGAGATGCAACCAAATACCGAATAACAGTTCTCTGAGCCCTTCTAACATCTTCACCATTCTTCATGAAAGAAGAAACGGCATAAGCTGCGCTGAAAATTGAAAAATTGGAATTTAGGGCTCGCGACCTATGACGATCAGGTGCACACACCGGGAAGCAGGACGGGTGGGTAAAGAAAGAGGCGAGACAAGAAGAGATGGGAGACAGACAAAACCTCTTATTTCAGCATGATAATCCAAATTTGCAGCTAAAAATTGATATAGAAATATAGGAAAAAGTTCGTTCGATCTGAAAATAATATTTTTAATTGTTGAACCATTCGAAAAACACCTCAAGTTGTATCTGAAAGTTGCTGCTTATCAAAAAAATGTTTAACGGCAAACAGCTACTTTCAGGCACTTTTTGGTGTTTTTTCAAACAAATAAAAATTATTTTCCTACACTACTCTATCAATTTTTATTTTAAAATTCAGATTAACATTCTGAAATAAGCGGTTTGTAATTGGTCTTATTGACACCTTGGTTCGTTTAAACTATTTTAGCTTCACAAATGAAACCAACGAACTTCTCAATAAACCCCATATTCGTGAAGACATTGTTCCAACGCTGCACAATTGTGGTGACGAAGAAAGACAACATAAACGTTAGAATGGAAGGTTCAAAGTTGATAAAATGTTCAATATTGCTCCTGAAAATCCTACAAAAACCTAATCTTAGTAAATGATAGTTTGCATAGACAACACTTTTTCCTCTCCTCATCCAGAGTTCGATAAATTGCCAAAACGGTATAGTATAGAACGAGCCACATAAACAATTCCCTGTGAATCAATTTCCACACGGAACCCTTCCATCGAAATAACACCTGAAACAGGGATATCTTTATACTCAGTGGTGATTAGGTGGCAGGTTTTACTTTGAAAAACCCGAAATAAGATTCCGTCGCGACGTCATAAGTATAGGATATTGTCATCTGGAAAATTAATGATACTTCTCCTATATCATATTTCAAGAAATTACCTTTAAAGCTAATGAAGAAAAACTATAAATCGCTTGGAAAGTAAACTGATATTGATTTTTTTTTCATTTGGCAGTACAAGTTTCCAACTGACTCAACGTGGATATATTCATACGTGAAAACATTAAACTCCACGCAATAAAAAAACAGCGAAACATGTTTCTTTGGTGAAAAAGGTTGAAATTATTTTAACGTGCACACCCACGTTCTCACGTTTAGAAGTTTCGATCAAATCAATCGATATTTCTCGACATTTCTCAACGTTCTACACAACCCCTCTACACTTCAAAAAATGGGAGCACGAAAACAGAAAAAGAAGGCTAATTCGCTTGGAAATAGTTCGAAAAGGTAAACTATTTTTCAACTTTTCAACTGAAACGTTTGTTACAGATCCTTCACTTCGGTTCTTCCACATGAGGTTTCCAGTTTTCACGAGGAGGATAAGAAGACTAGCTCGGCACCTCGAACCATTTATAAAGTGGCGGAGAAAAAGAAGAGTGGAGATAAGAAAGAGAAGTTCGTACATATTGAAAATCTGCGCAGCTGACACGGCGCAAAAAGTTATATGGTGGAGGAGTATTGATTTTTTACTGGTCCAACTATTCGATGGCTTAAGAACTCTCAAACTATTTCGAAACATGAGAAATATGCTGGTAGCGACAGCCAAAACTTTCAGCCAATCGCGTAGCTCGGCTTACAGAAAATCAGCAACGAGGTCGTAGCTAGTTGAAGTAATTTTCGACTGCGCGTAGAAAAACTTCCAATTGACACTTGAGGATTATAGAAATATTATTTATTTTAAGCACATCCACTGCTGCCTCTTCGATCATCGGATGTTTGCAAATTTTCATCATTGTGTACTTGCTAACTGCAATGACTTATCAGTTTGTTTGGGGAGAAGTTCGAGATTTGTGGGCGTATTTAGCTGAAATTATGATGTTTGAGGTAATATACACAGAAATTCTAAAAATAACGAAAAGTTTACAGTTGATTGCGGGATTCGTTTTGATCAGACTATCCAACAATCATTGGATCGGAGTTGCCTGCCTTTTTCTCTCTTACCATTTTGTTCTGCTTTTCCTCATGTTTTCTTTCTTTCTCCAGTCCAGTTTCTCATCAAAAAGGTAATTTCTTTCCTACTATTTCACAAAAAAGCTTCAAGTGATTTTTAGTCGGTTCGTTGAGCAAATCTTCGGAATGTCGGCAGTATCTTCTATGTCAACGTGTGCTCATTTTATTATCGTTGTCAATGCGGTGCAAATGATTGCAAAGTCTAAGAAACGAAATGACTATGGTGAAAAAGTGATTGTGGAGGACGTGGATAAGCGGAGAAAAGATTTGTATTTGATGATTAGTGACTTGATCAGCGAGATTTGTTTTGATGATAAGGATTCGTAAGTTTTCTTTTTCGGCAAAATTACCAAGGCAGGTATGCGTAGGTCACACCAAAGGCAACTATATATTCCTAAAGAAACGTTGACTTATTTTAATCGGTAAACAAACATTTTCTCAAGAAAAAAACAGTTTCATTGTTTTATTTAAATAAAAACAACTGATACTCATCTAGTGCAAGTGAAAACCACACTTCTAAAGTATACAATTTCCGCAATTAACACAATTTTTACAGTTTTCAAATCATCTTTTAAGGAAGCTCCACCTCACTATCAAAGACGAAACAGGCCGCCCGAAAACAATGAGTGGAGCCGGAATCGAAGCCGGAGTGAGCCGTGTTCTTGAAATGAGCATGGACGGGGATAAGGTCAGCCTATCGACTAGCAATACCACTCAGGCCTGCATTCATGTTCCAAATTCTTCCAAGAAACACAAGAAACGTGGAAGCCGCAGCCGGAGCCCACATCACGAGAAGAGCAACTTGTCCAAGTATAATCGTTGTCAGAAGGTTTGCTACATAGTGCTGTTAACTTTTTGAAATTTTCAATTTTTTCAGCAAGATGAGATGCTGAGTCCACGCAAGATTTTGGCCGATGAGAATAATTGAAGAGTTATGTGTCTGTACAAATAAAGTGATTTGAATTATGAGAAATTTCTTTTTTAATGAATGTTCGTTTTGTGAATTACAAATATATTTTATTTCCTTTTATACTTACATTAAACATTCGTTAATTTGTAATTATATAATTACTTTTGTAGATTAGAAAACTTTAAAATCACACAATTTCATGAGTTAGAAAATTGAAATATACTTAAGCGACCAACTAGTTAATAGATAAATCAAATGGGCATTAAGTAAAACTCCAAGTTGAAACTGTAATTTTCCAAAACACTATTCTGTAATCTATTTATTCTAACTCATTCGCATTTCTGATGATGAATTCATTGTGGTTGTTTGATGTCTTGTAAGAGTTAAAGTATATTTTGAAAGAAACTGTTTTATGAGTTTCAAACGGTGACAAAAGAAAATTTTGTAAAATATCAATCAATTTTTCAAAGCTATGGCCATATAAATTGTGCGGTAACTGTGAACTTTAAAATCAAACTACTTCAGTTGCATCATTGGGCACCATTGGTATTCAAATGGACACCAAATTAAATTAAAATTTGAAACAGTAAATTTTTATAACATATTTCATGTGTTCATTTTATTCAAGTGGCTAGTAAGAATTTTCCTTCAATAAGATTCCAGCGGAGATCCAATAGAGTTGAGAAGGATTTGATCGGTAAATGGAGTTGCTGCCATGCTGCTCATCGGAATGCGGGTGAGCTCACCACAGCTTAATGGTCCGAGTCGAACCAAAGAACGAAGAACTGGGTTGACTTGCCAGTCAAATGGAGCCGTCAAGTCGATAAGCTCATTTCTAGCAATTGACAGAACCATGTTGGCAATTTTGTTGTAGTCTGGTGTCTCGTGGGGGCTGAAAATTAATTTTTATAAGAGTTTTATTTATTTTAGATCTAATTTAATGTAAAACTTTTTAACTATTTCAAAATAAATACAAAATTTTACAAGAGACAAAAATAGCTCACGCGGTGTTGACAATAACGTCGAAAATATCAGCCCATCCTTTCGGAATGCCTGCGAATAAATAATGCTTGCCACCCGGACGACGACAATACATTTTCCATTCTCTGACTTTTGGCAGATTCAGGGCTCTTTTCGAGTTGTGCCACGGGAGTCCACCTTTCAATAAATGAACAATCATGTACAACCATCCTTCAATATCATCGATTGGTGATTGATCACAGAAGCCGAGAGATGCTAGTGGAGCATATGGAAATGTGCCAACAGATGGACCATGCGGACGGAGAAGACTGCGACTACCGTTGTGCTCACTGAAATTGTTGGAATTATTGTTTTTTAGGCTTGTAAACTGTTATTAATTAACAGGCTCTCTGGGCCATGATGGTTTTTTTCTGACAGCAAAAGCCCAAGAACGGAACTCAGCTTTAAAAATAATTTCAAATCTCATGTATTCGAACTTCCAATTCTAAATGTTTCTACTACTCTATTTAAAATGTTTCACCATTTCGTTGTCATTAGCTATTCCGTTATCGATGACTACTCACAGATATTTGCGAGTTAATCCGAAATCAAGCATATACACGATGCTGCTCTCCTCTCCCAGTCCCACCGCAAAATTTTGAGCTTTAACGTCCCGGTTGAGCCACCCAGCTTCATGAAGTACGCGAAGACGATCCAAAGTTTGAAGAGCAATCTTGTAGACAGTTGATGACGTGAAACGTTGCTGAGGAGCAAATTCGAGAAGCATCGAGAGATCTGGACCGACGAGTTGCATCACAACGTATTTGAAGTTTTCAGTGCGACCAGCTGATGTGAGTGATGGGAAGCCAGACTGGTGGCCGAGGGCACGCAGAACTGCATGATCCAGCTGAAAAAAAAAATTGGAAAATATAGGCAGAACAATAATGCGACCCGTTAGCATATAGCTTCAAGTAATAACTGAAACAGTAGTTTTTTTTTTCACTTTTTTTGCGATGACCTTCATTTTTATCCGGAGCGCCTACCTTAAGCACTGGCCGTAAGCATTTGCTCTGTGATTCCACTTTCATAGCATAAGGAATACCATCCTTCTCCACTAGAAACACCGATGAAAACGGTCCTGTCGCGATGGAATCGCACATTTTGTACACGTGATCTCCGAGGCGAATGCGTTTTCCGAGCTGTAAAAAAAAATGAAAAACAAAAATCACTGTTTCAAAGATAGCAGAAAATATGATTAGCGCATTTTTCTTGCTTTCCTCGGACTCTTGACTACGTCTTGACAACTTACAAGTGGCATGAGAAGATCATTTGTTGAGTTACGATGTGGTGAAGCGACCATTGTTTCAGAAGAATGAGTTGATGATATGGAGAGTGAGAAGAAGACTAATTTGATTTCAAGTGGTGATTGATTGATTCGTAATGATTGAAAAATTGATAAATCTGATAGGCGTTGGAATTGGTCCGAATAAAAAATTAGAATTTCACGCGAACTTCCTTATTTCAAATTTTATTTATTTTTGTGATTGGCAAAAACGGGTGGTCACGTAGGTAAAGCTGGGCACATAAGCATGTAGGCAAGTAGGCAAGTAGGCAAACATGTAGGTGAGCCCTCTGTCGCCCAATACTGGTGGTATTTTCTAAATAAATTCAAGTTAATCAATTTTTAAAAATATTGTTTCAATATTGTTTCAAAACTGTGGTAAAAAATTTTTGTTTTTGCTGGAGCTAGGTTCCGGAGAAAAGTGCTGGTTTGTCGATTTTTTTTTGAAAATCGAAAAACGAAACATTCGTTTTTTTTCCGGAGGGAAATTGAAGTTTTCCATAATTTCCGATAAAATCACTGTTTCTAAAAATAAGTTTCCTAGTTTTCTTTACCAATATAATCAATATACATACTTTGGTTAAATAAACAGTTTCTCAGGCAACTTTTTTCAAAAGAAGTTTTCTCTCAATTCCGGAAAAAATTGAGATAAATTTTCGTTGCTTTCACACACCTCCAAATAACTACGCTTTCCCCATAGTTCAATGTTCTATTCCGCGGCTAAAGTTCGCTTTCACGCTGAAATTAAATCTGGTCAAACATTCAAACATTTGCACGAGCATTCTCAGAAACTAGCAGGTACTAAAAAGCAAAACTACAAAAATACTTTGAAACAACAAAATACTGAATTTTATTTATTTGAAAAAATATGATCGAATGTTTCACTGACTTATTGAATTTAGCATTTTCTAGTATCTACGATTAAACGAAAAATTTCATTGAAATAATTAAGAAAGTTCAAATTAGGAAGTCAGCTTGTTGATGACCTTATTAGCTTAAACTAGATCTGTGTGTAGTTTTAATAATTTCCTGTTTCAGGTTTTACATATACACTGTATTCATTTTAAATAATATTGCTTTGTTTTTCTGACTCAATTAAAAAACCTTTGTAAGCGGTAACAATTCATTATGATAAATTCTTATGTATCTTAGTAGCTGAAAATTGCAGAGAAAACAGTATGACGTTTTGCCGAAGCGTTTGGCTGCCAAAAGTCTCAAACAGGTCATTCTTGTAAAATGTAACTAGAGATTTTATTTTTAAAAACAGTTTTTTGATCTTTTCCAGGTTAAATATTCGTATTGAAACTTTTTTTAATTCACAAAACACTGTGAGCATACCCTTCTTATCATTTGAATTTGGAGAGTTCAAATTTATAAATGGGAGCCACAAAAAATGTCGGCTGCTACCAAAGTGTTGGGCATTGACCTGAAAACCAGATTGATTGAAAATTTAGTTTCTTGAAAATAGAAATTGAATTTTAATGTTTGATTTTCCTACTGTAACTCAATTTTTGAAACATGGCGAAAAACTAATTGTCAGTTTCAACCAGTCTCCATCAGGCTCTTATTATCTCACACTTTTCTATTTCTCAAATCTAATCAAGCGGTGCGTGCTCGGTGCTCCGCGGAAAAAAAAATCTGATTCATTTTCGACAACTTCGTTGTTTTCGGATTTTTTTTCATTAATTCATTCTGTGTGATTTTTTACGAGTTCCCAGAGAGCCTGCGTATTTTCAATAACTTGCAATCCAATCTCCGGTTTGGATAGAGATTGGTGGGGAAGTTGTCTGGATTTTCTGAATTTTTTTTTGAATTTTTTTAAAGGCAATCTAACAACTTTTTTTGTCCCTTATACTCGAAAGTTAAAACTCAAATTTTTTTTAAGTTGGTGGTTTCCTAAACGTGTAGATTTGTTTTGAAATGCAAACGATAGAAGCCTTGCTAGCAAAAATGTGGTTCCTTTTCTCAAAAAAAAAAGTTAACGAAACAGTTGGAAATTCGCACCGATTTTAATTTTGTTTGTTATACATCAGGGGTGTGCGGCAAATTTGCCGAATTTGCCGAATTTGCCGTTTGTCGAGCTCGGCAAATTTGCCGAATTTGCCGAACACGGCAAATTTCAAAAAAGTAGATTTGCCGAATTTGCCGAGCTCGGCAAATTTCGAAATTTGCCGCACACGTCAAAAATTTGACAGTACAATTTTGACTAAAACTATTCATTTTTTAGCCAAAAATTTAGTAAAATGACACAAAATTGAGCTATTTTGATGCTTAAACAGACATACTACGCGGAACTTATTCAGAAACCAGATGTGTGTTAAGAATTCAGTAGTTTTGGTGCTCCAAAAAACATTAAAAATATCAAATTTTTCCGAGTTTGTTAAGCACGGCAAATTTGCCGAATTTGCCGTGCTCGGCAAATATTGAAAAAAGAGATTTGCCGAATTTGCCGAGCTCGGCAAATTTTGAGATTTGCCGCACACCCCTGTTATACATACTATTGTGTCATACCATTTTTCTATAGTTATGCTCCGGTCTTGATTCTCATTTTACAATTCACTGAAATATCAACTTCAAAAGTACAGAATCAATACAGACTATAATACAATTTATTTAAAATGGAGTTTCTGAAACATCACAGAAATAATTTAAATTTTTATTGCTTCTTGAATTAGAAAAACTCGAAAACTTTACAAGTTTTATATTCTGGTTTTTCAACTTGAAACAGCTTACCTTATTGTTAGTCAAAAAAGTTTATAAAAATTCAAAAACAAATTCACCCGAAAAATGCATGCAATTTAGTAATTTCTTCATAACATTTTTAATTTTATAACAACAAAAATGTGTTTTTTGATCATCTGAAATTGGCTAATTTCCTGTGTACACAAATAAGATGAAAATTGAATAAAAACATAGTATATTCAGAAAAAACGCTAGTATAGGTTTCTCAGCGAGATTTTTTTAAAGAAAAAAATTACCGTTTCTGAAACCATTGAAGTATAACACAACTTGTGCTTTTACGTTTTTCGCTCTTTTTTAGTCATTAACTAATCTTGTCAATCGAGTTTTCCATTAATTGAAAGAATGATGTGTAAACCTATATTGTGCAATAACAAAAATTCAGAAGCAAAACAAAATAGAAAAATTTTTGGTAGGCAGGTACGAATGCCTGCCTGCCTACTTAAAAACGTTGTAGTATGCCGACTCTGTTTCGAATACTGCATATATTTCAAAATTCATTTGCAAACTATTATTGAATTCATTTCCTCTGTCCATTTCCTGGTTTCCGTTCTTCGAATCACAAGTCAATTCGTGAAAAGTTGGACAACTGAAAACTGAAAATTTGTTCCTAGTTGCCAATGGTAACTCAAACTTGTTCTCCTTCTTTCAAGTTCTAATCAAATTCGAATCACACCTGGCGCATTCTGAATCAGATTTTTTTTCGCAATTGCCCAGCTCACCACTTTTTTAATCATAGATAATTTTCTTTTTTTTTCTAGTTTTTGTGAGAGAGGCATTATTTGAATTTTTGAAAAATCTGATCTCATGAGAATACGGCTCATTTTTACTTTGTTATTTAAAAATCTATTTATAGAAAACAAAACAATTCAGAAAGCGAAATATTTTATTTTAAAGTTGAAAAATTGTTGACTGTTTCAAAAAGTACATAAGCTTTTTATTTATTTTTTTTCTATGTAGTAATTTTTTTGGAGTGGTGACTTAATATTCTGTTTCTGATTTTCACAAATATTCCATTCCAATTATTCTTTCTGCATTGATGAGTTCAAGAAAAATGACGCAAGTTGCTCAATCAAGTAGAAAAATCTTGAAATTGAGCAGCTGAATCTTGTTTAGTGTTGATGTTAAAAGACTATAAGAAAAAGAAGAAGAACAGGTGCAAAATTATCTGTAATTGACGTACATAGGAGTTTGGTAATTGCTAGTTTTAAATCGGATACTGTGAATTTTTTTCAGTTTCTGGTCAAACTCACTTGAAAAATCTTTAAGTTTTAACTAGTTTTGTTTATTTTCAAAAGTTAACTAAAACTCTATAAAAAATAATTTTTGCTAAATGTTTGTATGCATTACGCATTGCCTATTTGTACGATGACAAAAAATTTTATAGAACTACTGAAACGGTAAAAAATGTAATTTGACACCGTTTTTAAACACCGATAACTTTGTTTCATTCAACTTTAATGCAGATCTCTTGCAGTTTTCACAGTGTCACTTTGATTTTTAGACACCATCAGGAAATTGACTTTCAGAGGTTTTGCAATGTCATATGATAACTCTCTGGATTTGCAGTTTCCGAATGAAAAAAAAGCAAAGTGTCATGAATAACTTCTCTCACTCCCACACGTCATATGTTTTGTTCCAGTTTTTTTTCTTATATACTCAATGATCACTAAATTTTCTAATTTAATATAGGAAAAAACCCTTGATTTGATATATATTTGCCATTTGTTTTTCAGACTATTTCAGCCACTTTTATTATTTTTAGTTTCAGGTATATAACTAAATATGTCGGATATAATCACATCGACATTCTCAAACTTGGATTTGGATCTGTATGATACTGATTTGGATGTGACGACAATTAGATCAACGTCACGTGTTTATCCATTATGCACAGAATTTTTTTGTGGTAAGGGTTTTATGATAGATAGGCGCAGTTTCAGGGCCTGGTGCCTACCTGAAGCCTACCGACTTCTGGTTCCTTGCCTGTTCACGAATTTACAAAATTTTAAGTTTCACATTCCAATGAGTTTTAGAATAAGGCATGGTTTGAGGCACAAAACAGACGACGGTCTCCTTAAGGTCAGGCAGGCGTTTTGAAGCCTACATGAAAAAATCCCTAGTCAATTAAAACATTTTTGATTTAATTTTTGATATTAAATTTTCGAATCTAGAAACTTAGACTTACCTGACTGTCAGGCGCGTACCAAGCTCACGTCCTCCTTTGAAGAGTGCCTTTTCTGAATCTAGCGGTTCGATTTGTCATTTTTCATATTCACATTTTGAGAAATTTGCAGAAATTTTAGCTGGGAGTCAAACATACCAGGCAGGCGTGGTCGCCATTTTTTGAGCCTACGTGGAAGGCCTAATAAAAATGTTTTATTATGCTATTCGTCATAATTTATATAGCTTTACTTAAAAAACATAGTTTTATGAACACATTATAATTGAATTATTTTGCAAAATATTACAGTTTCAAAAATCCTATGTCTGCAATACATATTTTTAACTAATAATATCTTCCGAGTGTTCAAAAATGTTCGCAATTTTCAGATCAATACTTCACTCCGAAAAGAATAATATCTCTTGGAATAATGCTCGGACGTGTGGCCATCGCTGTGCTCATCATGCTTCTGGGTTTGAAAATGGAAAAAGACTATATGAGAAGTATCACCAACACAATTTTCATCCCAATAGCCGTGTCTGAGTTGTTCACGATATACATTGAAATCGCATTTTATCAAGAAATGTTCACCATTTCGGCCCAAGAGTCCGTGGATTTTAGAGAGTGAGTTTTTCTAGTTGCTTCCGGAAAACATTTTGACGGCGGGAGGCCACTTTTGTCTCTCCCCCCGCTCTTCTGAACGCCTGTTTTCATCTAGGATTCTGGGCCTCCTTAGCTCAGTTGGTAGAGCGTGAGACTTTTAATCTTAAGGTCAGGGGTTCGAGTCCCCTAGGTGGCTTGATTTTTTGTTTTTGTTTCAAAAATTGGTTTTTAGATCATATATCAACTGGACCAAGGCTTTTGTTGGTATCATCAACGATTACGTGTCAATCAATACAATGGTTTTGCTGCCGATGTTACTCTATTGTGGCCGAATCGCAACATTGCCCGGAGATAGGATTAATGTGTTCCCAACGAAGTTAGCTTAAAAATTAAATCGCAAAATGATATGAAAATCAAAAAAAAATTCCAGTATGATCTGTCTTATATTGCAAATTGTTCCATTCTTCATCTGCATTCTTAATTACGTGGCAACTCTCAATGGAGCAGCTGTACTGAAAGTCCTCGCAGCAACTTCAAGAGTGGTCACTCTAATTTGCTTTTTGGCAATATTTATTCAAATCTTTATAGTAAGCTTTTTCCAAGTTTACTTCTTTTATTTATTGATTTTCAGTCAATCGTGGTAGCGATGCGTGAACTTCCCGGCGAAGCAGCAACATCAGTTGATATGCAAATAAGAGATGCAAGAAGCAGATTGGCATGGACACTTGCCTATATAATTATTCCATTTTTGACACTAATTCCATTTGTAATTGAAGCAATTTTCTACATCTTTCAAATCAATCCAACTTCGAATAGTGGCGCGAAAGTTGTGAGTTTCAGATATTTCTTTGTTCTTATTTTTTGTTCTAAGTTTAACCAAGACTTTGAAATTTATTACATTTTATAAAAACACATTGTAACATGATTGTCAAATTTCTCAAATGGAAAACTAACTTTCTTTTGAAACATCATTTTTTTTACACTCGAATTAAGAACAGTTGCGCACAAATCCGAAGATTAAGGTTCCGCCTTTTCAAAATTATTTTATTGTAAACAACAAAAATAAACATCGGTACCTCAACCAATGTTTATAAATTAGTTGAAACAGTAATTTAATACATCTCACGAGGTGCGCGCCGGGGGTGTGCGGCAAATTTGCCGAATTTGTTGAGTACGGCAAATTTCGAAAAAGTAGATTTGCCGTTTGCCGAGCACGGCAAATTTCGAAATTTGCAACAGACAAACTACACGGGACTTATTCAGAAATCAGATGTGTGTTAAGAATTCAGTTGTTTTGGTGCTCCAAACACATCAAATTTTTTGGAGTTTGTGCACGGCAAATTTGCCGAATTTGCCGAATATGCCGAAATTACCGTGCTCGGCAAATATTGGAATTTGTTTATTTTGAGTTTACATTACTCTACTATTTCAGGTGGAACTGGTCTGCTCACTTCTGATAAAAATGGTAAACTTCTATCGTCCAACATGGATGGTAATTATAACAATGATCTTTCTTCCACCATATCGTCGTGCTGTTCCACTCTTATTCTGTTGCTGCTCCTGCTGTCCAAAAGTCAATGTGGAACCATTGCCACGTAAGGAGAACGAGTCGAGTCTTATGTATCGATATGCCGATTTGTGATAAAGGACAGAGATTTCTGAGAGCGTTCATTCTGTGAATTGAATAAATTGGTTGAAAAAATTTTGGTAAATTTTTTTAACGGTTTCAGGAATTTTTCATATTATTTTCCTCCCAATAGTTAACAGTTTCAATTCATAAATATCTCCTAATAATTTTTGAAAAAAAATCCTGTCAGATTAATTTTTCATGGTATTCTAAACTGCCGTCAACTGAAACTTCGGTTTTTAAACATAATTTTGCTTTAAAAATAATTAATTCAAATCGCACATATAAGAAGAACAGTCTGGAAATCTGGGAAAATCCAAAACTGTGATCACTCTACAAACCCCAAATATCTACTGTTTCGAAATTTCTTCAAAAGAGAAACTAAGTTATTTTATCAGGGAATAAAAAGTCAAAAACAAAAAAATAGCAGCCTTTAGTCACCAATTTTCATAAATTTATAAGATTTCTCCAAAATGGACAATTAATGAAAATATCAAGAAAGACAAAATACCGGGTTTCATGTCAAAGTGTGCTTATGGTCTTTCAGTGAAAATTAAAAAAAAAAGACTATTGATTCAGAAAATTAGTGACATAAATATCACAATGAGAGTGGCAAGTAGAATTGGAAGAATTGTAGTCCGCGTGGACGAAGTGTTGATTGTTGAACCGTTGCAAAGTGGTCCACGACAGGAGCAGACACTGAAATTTTAAAGAGTTTAAGATGACAGAAAACTATGAAAATATATTAATTGATTGGATTGGTTGATTGATTAGATTTTCTAATAATTGGAAATTCACCGAATTTCAAAAAATAATCGCCAGTTCTTGATAAAAACAAAACTAATTTTATTTATTTGCTTCGGAAAATTTGCTAAACTAAACTGACTGATTGTGAAAATTTAGATTTAAAAAATAATCGAAGCAGAATCCGAAACCAATCAAGAACACGTGCCAGAACCATTTAAGATTTTAAAAACTTTTCAAAAAAGTATACATTTTAATAACTTAAGCTATACACAACTTTTCAAATGAACACTGACAGTTTAAAGCTTTCAAAGATGATTTTTAATGAAATTAAAATTACACGGTTTCTTCTTTAATTAATAACAAACCGTCACTTTGTGAGCCGTTTAGTTATTGATTGAAATTATGATGGAACAAAAATTAAGGAAGCTAAGTTTTTGAGAAGTGTTATGGAAGTTTCATTTAAAAAAACTTTCACTTTTGAAAATGGTTTAATATTAATAGTCGTTAAAAATTTGGTCATAATAAAATAGACTACTAGAAAAAGTATTTGTGATCTTAGCAAACTTTCCACAAAACAACACGACTATTTTGCTTAAATATTCTTTTTATTGAATTTTAAAAGGGAGAAAATCAAGGAAAGAGTATATAATTCTCGTCGTCGATTCTATTGAAATTTAAGCTGTTTCAGTTTATTTGCTCAAAGTTTATTTAGTTTATTTAAGTTTAGTTTAATTGCTTAATTGCTTAAATTGTTCATTTTCAATTTTCACTCCGTATTGGCATCAACAATTGAAATAATAAAAAAAAACCCCCTAGCTTCATATCTCTTGAATGCATAAATTAAATTTCAAATATTCTTTCAAATATCTTATCCCAACAATTACATCAATAAACAATTCACTAATGACAAGAGTGTGCAGAAATCTGTTTTAAAAGAAGAGTGAGGGCACCCGTGTATTCCGTCATAGACAATAATTGATGATACTTAATCCATCAGAACATGTGCCCATCGGATTTCAAGTACTTTTCACTATTCACCCAACACAACTCACTTGATAGATGACTCTTCCGGTCGTCCACCGCTAACAAGCTGTGTCAAATTGAATGTATGACAGAATGAATGCTCCGCCAATGCACCTACCGTACCTGAAATTTTTTATAGACTATTTGAAACAGTAATTTCTAGAAAATTTTTGTTTTAAGAATTTCGACGGATTTTCTGTGTTGGGAAAATTACAAATATTGCTGGCAGTTTTAGTTTAAAAAAAGTTAGTCAAAAAAATTGTGAAAAGCATTATAACTTTAAAGAATTCAAAAAACTCCAGCAAGCAAACTTTTTCAGTAAACATTTATCACACCTCGCATTTTAAGGGTTAAGTTTTTGAACTGGCCTTGAACTTGCCTGCCTACCTACCTTGCCTACAGCTAGAAAATGTGACAAGATGCTTGGTTTTGGTGTTTGTAAGTATAATTTTAAGCTTTTTTTGAAAGGTCAATTGAAAATTGAAACTAAATATTTTTGATTCTAGGCATGCCTGCAGGTGAGAAGGTAAGTGGCAAACCCAATGCCTTGAAGACAGGCACGCAAAGCTTCTTCCAAACCATCCCCAACTCCCCCGTCCCTCTCAAAATTTCCCCTGACTAATTTTGAGTAGTCGTGAAAACGAGCAATGCTTATGTATGTGATACTTTTGTTTCTCACCCTTTTTGGGTGTTGCTCTTTCTCATAACGAGTCATGAGAAGTCACAAGAGAGAGTGTGCCTAGCAATAATTTCCCACACGAAATGCACGAAAAAGTGGTCATTAGTAAAGTGGGTACAAGAAACAGGAGAATACGTTTGTACTTTTCAGTGAGAATATCTTGTGGAATTGAATTGAAATTGGGTGAGTTAATGAAAAATTGGTGTAATGTTTCAGTGAAGACATAAGAGTTAAAGGAATTTTTTCTTGTACTTGTTTAGAAATGCGGGCGACTACAAATTTGAAAATAATTTTCACTGTTTCAAAATGTTATCAAAATTTTTCGCAAACAGCTTACTATTAGAACATTATTTCTTGAGGCCTAAAATCATGGAAATTGTAAAAAAAATTCACAGAGATTTAAATGTTGACATCTTCAAAACATTCAAAATATTTGACAATACTCCAAATATAAACTGTAAAAGTGGCTTAGATTTTTTGCATAAATTCTTAGTTTGAAGGGCGCTGATTTAATTTTGAACTAAAGTAACACAAAAATGAATAAGTAGCTTGGTAACCCGGCCGGGATTTGCTGAAACCCTAAAAATTCGATACATTTACATTTTTTATTAGTTTCTTTAGTGGTAAAAATTGTCTGAAATTTGAGAATTTCAAAAATATTACAGACATTTTAAATTGTTATACAACAAATTAGAAAAATTCGATGTTTTTAAAGTTATATTTAGTCTTTACCTTCCATTTGCTCATTTTTAATGAAAAATTTCGCTACACCACGTTCAAAAATTTAAAATTCTCCTCTAATTTTCCAAACTTTCAAAATCCGAATAACTCACCAGTTCTGTTAAAACCAAATAGAAAAACAGATCCCCAACATCCCCGAATATATCCTTTCGCACCGGTTCCTGAAACAATGCCTCTTTACAAATATATTTTACTACACGAGAAGACCCTCTTTCTCTCGGAAATTGTATTTTATTTGAAGAAAAGGATCCAGCCAATTTGAGCCGTACTTCCTTCTGTGCCCTCTCACTAAACCTTCCCTTTTTCTCGAAAAGAAAACAGGAAAGGGGGTCATGTGAAAGGTATCAGTTATCACTGAGTGATTGGCACATTTCACGAATATTTTTGACATTCGTGATGACCCCTGCCACCGCAATCAAGAGCAGTGTGAAAAAACTGAAGAATTTCAATGTTTTGCAAAACATTGTGAAAAAAAAATCAGGAGGAATTTTAATAAACATTACTGTTACACGCAGTTGATAAATGTAAAATTGGATTTTAAATTCTACTAACACGAACATTAATGTAACATTAATAATGATACAAAGTATACTTCAATAAATTTGCTTTGATCTTGTAGATAAAATTTAAAATTAATTCACTTTCTAAGATTCAATTAACAACATAATGTAGCAATATGAATTTGCATGGGTAGATTTGTTTTAAAATGAAGGAAACATTGAAAAATTGAACAATTTAATGCACTTATAACAATTTACTTATTAAATAAAAATAAATTGAGATAACTGCTTCACACCGTTGTGAAACATATATTATAAAAAATGCTTTACTGATGAATCATATAATATTAATGAAAAAATCAAAATTATAGTTTCACTATAATTTTGAGCAATTTATTCATTTATAAATATCAATATTTAAAATTACCAGAACACTGTGTACAAGCTATTTATTATTTCAGAAACATGGAAAATTAGAAATTTTTTCGAGACTGTTTAATTCAATTTAAAAAAAACTAACCAATCTTCAAGTCTTCTACCATTGTCACGCAATTCGTTTTTTCCTTGCATATAGTAGACGGAACATCGGATCCACGAGCTTGCGGATCTCTGTAATAGTTTTCAAATAACATCCGAAAGATAATTATATTGAAATCTGCTATAATTTACACTCGTTTTTTCAAGATGGTGAAACAGCACTTTGCATGGTAGATAGATTTTAAGCAACTAATTTAAAAAATTAGTTTACTTGTCATTATACGTTTTAAATTTAATCAATAAACGGCAAAACGTTTGTGTGAAATTTTAAAAATACGTTTTAAAATGTTGAATGGGCTGATTTCGTCTTTTTTCTGATTAATTTGCCAAAAAACATGAAAATAGTGGGATTGCTTTTTTGCAAAATTGAATTTCAAATATAATTTGTTCTAGTTTTGGAAAAAAAATTTAAAGTTCACCGATCACTGTGAAAACTGTGAAACAATATTAAGTTTGTTTTGAAACAGTAATTTTTATTTGTCTTAATCTAAATAAACTCGCCTGCATGAATCCGTAAATAATCCAGGCTCCTGATAGATTCTCGTATAGCCAGCAAAACGCCACAAGGCACCGTAATACTTTGACATACAACTGTAGCAACGTTGATTGTCGGCCGTCGACGATGAAGAAGAGCCTAGAATCAGACGAGTAGAAATCGGTTCGAGGCGAGAAAAAGTGGTACTGTAGGCCTGTATAATTGGTGGATGAAGGTAGAATAATAGTAGAAACGATATCATCCGGAGCATTGCTTTTTGATCGGCGGGCTCATTATTTGCGAAACCTATTCGAGACGATTGAGCATATCACTTTCTCGTGGCCTCTTTTTGGAAAAACTGAAAAAGAGTAAAACTGAACAGAAAATTAGTGGGTTGGTTGTTGTGTTCTTCTCCAAAAAAAAATGATTTTGAGGAAGAGAGGGAGAGAAAAAAGAAAAATGAACACGAAAAGGGGAGAGTTGTTATGAGGTGCGGTCATCAAAGATATGGAGCAGGAGGAGGGAATTTAAAATTCTCTTGGCCAACAAATTTTTGGGAAAGAAATTTGGAAAATAAAGAGAGGGGAAAAGATAAAGAGAGAACAAACAATAACATAAAAGTTTGAATTTTTCCAATTTAATTTTGAATCGGAATTTCTAAACAGTAACGAATCGGAATTTCTAAAAATTTTCACTGTTTTACGGGGTGCATATGCATATCGGACAAAGTGGTTTTTGTTGAATTTAATAAAAAATAATGATAATGTGAGACCTTTTACTCAGTCATATTAGTCAGAATATTGAAAAAAAACATGAAAATATGTCCAAGACATGGGCGGGGTACAGTATGCTATATTTGTTTGAAATTATTTCAAAAAAATACAAAATAAAATGGTTTCTTCTTTTTCTGTTTCTTTCTTGTTTCAAATTTCTGTTTCAAGTTGTTCATTTAAAGCTTTTGAAGAAATAATGGGTTGGGAATTTGTGGGGAATAATGTCAGGGTGCTGTAGTGGTACGGTAGGGGTACTGTAGGATTACTGTAGTTTAGGTGTTTTAAGCCTTTGAAGAGGTAATGGGTTGGGAGTTGGTGGGGGATAATTTCAAGGTTCTGTAGAATTTCTTTGTTTTGTCTTCCGTAGTAATCAGGAAATTTAATTTTAATTTGTTGATGAGAAAGTCTCAAAAAGTTTAAATAGTGTTTGTGAGCTTTCTGATACAAATGTACCTTATGTCCTCCATGAAATTTGAAGTTTGAGACATTTGCTGGTATAATATAACTGGCAAAAAATCATTGGTACTTTTGTATTATATGCCCTCATTTTTAAATTAAATTAAATTAATGTTCATTCATTTCTTCATTTAAATTAAACGTGATGTCCATTTTCCCTATTTAGACTCAGAAAATGTTATTGCCTAAGCCTAAAAACGCAAAAATAGAATACACTTTATTTAACTTTAAAAAAAACTTTTGAAATGAGGGCATGAAATACACAAGTACCAAATCATGTAATTCCGTATATTGATCAAAAACAACTTTCTTAATTCTCTCTTGGAACAATTTTGAAACCGGAACAAATTTTTGTCAATAATTCGACAACGTTTTTAGTTTTTTTCTAAACATTTTATATGAGCAGTTTGAAACGGTAAATTTTTTTTGTGGATTTTCCAACCTCTTTTCATTCTCCTTCTTCTCATTTTTTCCTCATCTTTCCCAGAGGTTCCAAAGAGCATAAGAGAGAAAAATATGGAAACAATAGGTGTGAGTGACATGGTGAATAATTGAAGAAGTACTCCTTTGGAGAAGGACTCCTTTGGCACCTTCTCTTTTCTCAAGAATTTTCACGCACAAAAAGATGGTGGGTGCAAGGTTAGAAATATGACAGGAAGAAGCAATAGAAGGACCTTTGAATTTTCAAGAAGAAGTTGAAAAACGTGAAAGTCATTATTTTTAGGTGGTGGTGGTCGTATGAACAATTGTTCAATTAATCTTATGGTTTTGACCTCAATGTTTGACTGATCGAATGTGGAATTTTTAGGAGAAATTTTAGATTTCAAAAGAAAAAAAGACATGTTTCATTTTCTTGCCAAATGTTCAGTTTGTTACTGACTTTACTTGTACAGTTACTCCGAAATAATGCAATTAATAGTTCGAGGTCGGTGGAACTGCTTAATAATTGTTTTTTGAAGACTTCTGGTTATATATAGAATTCTCGAAAATTGTGAAAAAAAATCTGGAGGCTTTTTTGATTATGTTATGTTTTCTGGAATTCTTTTGATCGAGCATAAAACTGTTTCTGAAAAAAACTTCCCGAACGTTCGTCCAATTTTAGATATCAATGAACTTATGAAAAAATACTGAAGCCTATGTAGTTTTGAAGTAATTCAGTAAAATTTTAAGCCTAGAAAGTAGTGCAAAAATGCGTCAGGAACGCTCAGACCCTTCTTTTTTCAGTTCAAAGTACTCGTATGTAAATAATATTTCGTGGTCTTCTATTTCCTTTTCTCAAATACATAGACTTCAAATTAAAATCCAGAAATATTCCGAAGTTATATTGTTTTTTTCTGACAATTTATTTTTTTTTAATTTGGCGGAATTTCAAATTTCCTGAAAAAGTTATTCTTTCAGATTTTTTTTAAAGTTAAAAAAAAGTTTAATGTTTAATTATTAAAATTTTTACATAGAAATTTAATTTGTGGATTCTACATTTACCTCTGAGTACCGTGTATGCAATACATTTGATTCTGTTCAAGATCTTATATAGAAACAGTGAAGCAGTAAATTTTTTCAACTAGAAAAATAGTAAAATACTGTAAAAACTTGTTTTTTTAGAGTTAGTTTTGGACACAAACCATGTTAATTTTATAGAAATTGAAAGTCCGAAGTTGGTTAAAATTTTAAATTTGATTCTATGATCTACTGTTTCAAAACCTAAACATAGAATTTTAAAAAACCTTGAATACTAAAGAATCTGAACCACTAAAATCTTAAATCGAAAACAGAGGAAAAAGTGTGTAAAACAATTGGATATAAACTGCGGAAACCAAAGAATTCCGGAATGAACATGTGGTAAGAAATTATATGAAAAGAATAAAAAACCGCAAAAAAGTAAATGAAAACTAAAGCATTTTGGTGCTCTCTTCTCGAAACATCGATAATCATGAAATGAAATCACTTGTCTCTGTTTCCTTGAGAGCTTCAAAAATGTGGGCGGAGCCTGAGCCACATACTATTGCTCTCTCTCCATTGTTGTGACTAACGAAGGGGGTGGAAAGAACAAGAAGAAGGAGACGTGAAAATGTATTTTCAAGAGAAAGAATAGGTGAGTTGAAAGAAAAAAGAGACAAAGTTTTTCAGTTATTTCGGAAGAAAGGACACATGGATATACGTGGGAATATATAGCAAGGTGGAATAATTGACAAAAAATGGGAAAAAAAGAATGTACAGCAGCTTGGTGAAAATTTATTTTAATAAAATAAATTTACTGTTCCAGCAGTTCAATATACCAATCGAGTAAAATTTAGGATTCTAGTTGTCATTGCATACATAATCTTGTAAGAACACGACTTTGTGATATTTTCACGATTTTAAATTATGTTGAAACAGTGAAAGAAAAAAAATTTAAATAAAACTATATCAAATTTTTTACAGTTTCACAAGTTTGCCTAAATCGATTGAAAAATTTTAAAGGCGGTTTGTCACAATTTTCTTATTTTCCTAAATATTAATATTGTCTCAAACACATAAAACAAAAAAACGACTTCCAGATTTTAAGGAGCTACACGCTATACAAAAATTTGATAATAGCTCAATTGGGAATATAAAAACAAAAGTTTGTTTACTCAAAAATTAGAATTTCAGTCATTTATCATAGGAGCAGCTTGATACACAACACTTAATACTCTTTATTATATTTTGAAACAAAAAAATATAAAATTAAGAGTTTAGGTCAGATTTCTGCTGAAGTGTACGAATTTTTAAATTGTAATGTTTTCTGAACGTTTTATAGCTCTGCAGAGCTCTATGACTAAAAATTCTAAGTTTCTCAAGTAGCAAGAATTGTTTTTTAAGTAAAAATTAGAATGATATTTTTACTAACTCAAAAACTCAGCAGTAATCGGAAGCATTTGAACACGTCAGTACGAATGTAAGAAGTGTACTCAAAAATCATGTCAGACGTATGTAGAGAATATCGGCCAAAAAAGAGTATCAAATGTCTGCCAATTTGTCACCTTTCCACCCTCTTCTCCCGCCATCAGCATCATGTTCCTTATTTAGACTTTCAATTAACATTTAAAGTTTCAGGGTTTTGTGAACAAAAAAGAGAGAAATGTAAGGTATGTTCCAATCTCACAGTCTCCCCGGCATAAAATAAGGCTGGGGCGCACTTGCTGACACCTTGGCACAGTCGGGGGCAGGAGTGAATATTTTTACCGTTGAAAAATAAACTTCGTTCCAAGGGAAAAAGGCATTGTGACTTTTTCGAGCGATCTATTATTATTAACATGATGAAACGCCTCGCTTACCAATGTGGACTAAATTCAATAGTAAATATAAACATTGTGAAACAGTGTTTTTTTTTCAATTGAAACCCAAAAAAATAAGTTTCCATTGTTTTAACAAAACATTTAGTTACATTTTAGTATATCGAAAAAAGATGTTCCATGTACAGACTTAAATTATAAATTCATAGATTCAAAAATTTTGAAAAGATTTCTGTGAATCTTACAAAACTCTTAAATCTTCAGAACTTGATCGAAAAACTGACTATGTAACATGATAACTATGATCGCTAAGGCCCTTTTTGATACATTTCTGGTTATTTTTATCAAATTTTTAGTTCCAAAAAAAATTATCTAATTCAATGAATCAAAAAATCTCAATTTTCACATTCTTTGGAACTATAAATTCGATAAAAATAACCAGAAATGTATCAAAAACGATTTTCGCGATCATCATTATCATGCTATACAGTCAGTTTTACAATTAAATTTAGAAGATTTCAGAGTTTTGTAAGATTTTTAAATGATTTTGTTTTGTGTGGTGTTCCTCTAAAAAAACGGCTAAGTGTGAGTTTCTCAACAGGATCTCTATTAACAACACGGTGAAACTGTAAAAAAATACTCATTTTCAATTGAATTTTCGGAGTAGTAGCTATACTACATTTAAGGGTTTCCAAAATTGTAAACGTTATTAATGTATCAGAAAACTCTGCTCTCAGAAGTTTAGAGTTTTGAGAGGTGTTTATGAGCAATTGAAAAAATTTCTTTTTTTTTAAGTTTAATCGGAAGAAACAAGACACACAATTTTGTTTTCAAAAAAAAAGTAATATACCAACTTTGTGTATCAGGATTTTTTCCAATAGAAAGCCAATCGAGACTCAAAAATGATATTATTAAACTTTAGCAGGTTTTATTTACAAATTCAGCCCGATATGTAATGCGACTTTAATTCTGAACTTCTTGATATAAACAGTGAAACTGTAAATATAAGTAATTTTTAAACAACATTGTAAGACGCGGGAAATTATTAACATTATTGTAAGACGCGGGAAAAAATTAAAAAGGAATTTTTTTTTCAAGTACTACCAAAAAAATTGAATTCCCAAATTCTTTGCTCGTTTTTCTTTAGGAGTTTAATTAACCAAATCCTGTTTGTTTTGGTTGTGTTGCACAAAGACAGAAAATTGTGGAAAAATAATCTAAAATGTATCAAAAAAGGATTACCCGGGCAACGAGACACTGCTCGAGAGCGGAATGTGTATAACTATAATTTTTTTTTGAATTTTCAAGAAAAACACATAATTGTAGTTGTATATAGATTTATAGATGCCAAAACAATAAAAATAGTAATAAATCTTAGAAATTATGTTAAAAAAGAATAATCTGGAAAAAATGTCACGCAATCATGTTTCTATTCAGGTCATTTTTCCAAAGAGCGAGATGCGCAGATTTTGAAAAAGCAAAATTAGAGCAATGAAATCAGAAAATGAACGGGTCTACAATTTTGGTTTGAGACGATTAGGTGAACGTGAAAATTTTAATGTTTTTCTTTTTTTCAGACAAATCCATAAGTCAGCCCAGGTATCAAAATGTATATTTGAATTTAGTTCCTGGATTAAAAATTCAATATGAAATTAATTCGAAAAATAAAACAGAAACCAATAAATTAATTTTTAAAATTAAATTTTTTAGTATGATTCTGATTGAAGCCATACTGACTGTGAGCTTTTTGTTTTTTTTTAATCTTGTTTGTAAAAGTTCTTTTTTTTTATAGTACATAAATTTAAAAAGTCAAAAGTAATTCCTAACTTATGTGAAATTTTTCCATGTGCCCCAAAAAATTACTGTTTCTACTGGTTATCAAATCTGTAAGAGTTTTCTTGTATCTAATGAGATCTTTGTATTCTTCATATTATTTATTATTATTTTTTATCATATTGAAAGAGGTCCATTATTTGTTTTGAATTAAGACTTATATTGTAGGAACCGAAAAATAAAACAATTTTTTGAAAAGTGTTTCTAAATTTTGAGTGAAACTGAATATTAACTCGAATACTATTATTAATACTGCTTATTTCCATATTTCCAGATAACGGTACAAAAATACTCATGGGATTCAGGATTCACAATTTAGACATTCAATAAATTTCCAATCTGGAAAAAAGTTCTGCACCGGTCCACCTAGGTTTTTAATACTACTGGCATTTATTAACGGTGAAAATATTCCAATGGCAATTAAGAGACATGGTATCTGCAAAAATGTTTCTGTTTAATTAAAAAGTTAAATATTTAGAGGTTTTCTACACTTATACTCTCTTCAGGCTTCTTGAAAAAAATTTTTACTGTTTTAATGAGTCGATATTATTATGTGCATAAAAATTAATGTGCAATTATATGCTTGTTAGTGCGCGCAAAAAATCATTAAAACTATGTAGGTTAGATCAATATGTAGACGCAATAATACATGAGTTTATGCCTTCTTATACCTGTGCCGTGCCTACCTAGCCTCGAAGAATACGTTTTCAGTCCAACTTTTTAAAATGTATCAAATTCAAAAAGTCGTGAACTGGACAAACCTACTGCTCTTATTTTTGTAGTCCTAATAAAAGGTGTCTTCAAAACAGTTTGAAGTTTTTGATTATTTTCCTGAGTATAAAAAATTTTAAAAATTTGAAAACTAAATGTTTGCCAAAGTGCAGGCAGGCTCAGAAATATATGTCTGAAAAAGGACCTGTTGGAAAGTTAATACAAGTTACGTAAAACGGTGAGCTCATCTCATGTCATGTACACGCAACTAACCATATCCAAACCCATTTGGTGTCCCATTTCAATGCATATTACTCTTTCTCTAGGTTCCCACTCTTTTCTACTTTTCCTTCTTTCTTTTGTCTTACAAATATGAATGAAAACGAGCGAAAAGAAACACTTTTTCGGTGTGCCAAACACGAAAACGAGCTCAAGAGGAGAGGGGAGAGAAGACGGGTCAAAATGGGACAACAATAACAACAACAATAAGAGACAAGAAAAATGAGAGGGGAGAAATGGAGAATAATTAAATTTTGACAGCAAAAAAGAATGGGCGTAAACTGGAGGGACGGAGGAGGAGGAGGTCAATTTCAATTCCATTTTTCATGTTTTGAACAAGTCCGAATTTGTTGGTCAAGATGGAAGGGAATGATATACATTCGGTAATATTTACTTGAAAACTTAGTGAAACAGGAGTAATTTTTGAATATCCATATTTTCAGTGGGTGAGTTTAAGGAGGGAGAGCGCCTACAAAAAATTAGAAGCTAAGGAAATTTAACAATTCAGAGAATATGCAAAGCAAATGTTACATTTAAAAAAAATGTGACCAAAAATGGAGGGCAAGTGGTAAAGTTGAATTTGAAGACAAAAATTTCCCGTTTCATTATTTGTTTAAACTTGTCGAATATTTAACCAAAATACTGTTATTACGGGACGAACAACATCAATTTTAAATATTCATATTTGGAGCAGGTTTCGGTTTTCCCCCGTCACACCTTAAAAGAATGGAAGATCTAGTTTCAAGAAAGTTTCCCAAACAATTCCCGTTTCATTTAGTGCTTATTTATTCCATTTTTGGTCCATTTTTGGTAATAACACCGATCTTTTGATTGATATGTTTTACGGGAGTGCCGAAAGTGTAGGGAAATTGTCATACTTCTAGTTTATTTTTTCAATTATGAATAAGTATTTTTGGAAATAATACTTGCATGAAACAATTGTTGTTTTGATATTTTTTCTTCATTTATTTTTATTTTTCAATTTTTCAGCAGTGAAAATTAATAGAAATTCATTAATTCAAATTTCAAAGCCCTCCAGCCAAAAAAACCAAAAATCCCTCAAAATCTCGAAAAAATGATGGAATAGGTAGTACGAATTGGGGAGGAAAGAGGTCATCAATCCAGCCTTCGAGCTTTTTAGAGCTCTGAGAGCAAAAAATAAATAGGTGGGATAGAAGAGCGGTAAAATGGGGAAGAAAGCGGGAGAAGTGGCAGAAAAAATAAGGTAAACAGGAACTGTATTTGAAACATTTTCTTATAATAACTTTTTTTGCGAATTTTCTAAAGAATTTTCAATTGTTTCAAATTTTGACTGAAAAAGTAACAATAATTATTTCAATCTCAAAAAATTCCCGTTTCAAAACAAGAATAAAGTACACAATTGATTTAGTCTGATAATATGTTGATCGTGTTTAAATAAAGCGTTAAAATGTAAAATGTATGTCTCATTCGTTCTCAGTTCTTCTTTTAGTCCTCTAATTGTAAACAAATGTTTTTCTGTTACTGTTCCTTCATGAGAAGTGCAGACAACTTTCGACTAATAATCCAGCAGAAAGCAAAAAGTTGAGAAAAAAAAACAAATTTTTGTGTTCCGAACAACGACGGACAATTCACGGATTAGAAAAAAAAACCTTCCGAAAAAAACCCTATAAATAGTTATTCATGAACTTACAGGAAATCTAATTTTTTTATTTCATTTTATTCAATGTTAAAGGATAGTCGAGGAGTTTTCAAATTAATACTCAAATTAGTTGTGTTTTATAAAATAAATAAGAAACAATTTTTTTAAAAATTACCATATTGCAAATTTTTTGAAAAAAAGTTTACAAAGTTTATACAATTTCACGAAGGTTGAAAATTATAGGAACTGACAATGATTATTTTCATTGCTTTTTCTTAGAGAATATATTGAACAAAATGACAAGTCCCATATTATCAATCAAAATTCTCAAGAAATAATAAATTTCAAACAAAAAACACTTCATCATTTTCGGGTACAGATTTTCCAAGAAACATGCAACATAAAAGCCCTCCTTGTTCACTAATCCCCTTTCTTTTACTTTTGGAACATGTATGTTCTTAACCGGCGGTGGTATTTGAAACAAAAAGATGTATGTACTACATAATATATCAAAAGGATTAAAATTCAAATATTTTCTGCCGAAAGTGGGGAAAAAGGACCTAAAACTTTTCAAGAGTGAATGGAGAGTAGAATGGGAAAATGAAAAGGTAATAAAAATGCAAGATTCCTGATTGATTTTTCTTTTACCTTTTCTCGAAATATTTCCACCACTCAATTTCTACGTTGCACTTCTACTCTGCATTTGAAGCCCATAAAATCTATTGGTTTTCCCTGACTAGGTTTCGAGGATTAAAACGCTCCTGCCTCGTCTGACAAGAGTATAAAAGTCATAAAAATCATATTAACTTGAGAAAACGAGACTACAGATTTTATAAGTAAAACATTTTTGTAATTGAATGTAAATAAAATTCCAGAAAACACAAATGAATTGTGCGCAACTTTAAATATTTGTATTTAGAGTTAAAAATCATGACTAAGTTTTTTTTTACACATATTGCAGATAGCTTACAGAAGTTTTTCAAGAATTTTCAGACCTCGAAAAAAACTATTCAGGTTTTCCAATAAATTTTTAAAAGTTTTTAGGTGCGATTTCCATAGTTGAAAATTAAAACATGATTTTTTCCGGAAATTTAAACAGAATGAATAAAACAATCTTGCAGAAATTAATGTTTGTTTCAAGTTTTCTTCAAAAAATGCAAATTTCCATCAAAGGCTAGCTTTTCCAATAATTCAAAACAATTTTTGGGGCGAACTATATAATTGAAAACTTAAAAAATTCAGTCAGGAACATTAGAACCTGCAACAAAATCGATACACCAATGTAAAATGTTTGACCGGGCAAATCAAAAATTGAATTGTTCATCTTCAGAAAAATAAATTACGGGAAATTCAAAAATTGAATTGTACAGAATCCTTTTCTTCTTCCCACATATTGTCTTTTTTTTTAAATTTCATCTTCTATCAATAAACTCGTCCTGGGGTTATCCCGATCTGAAGCCACTGTGCACTCTTACAGTTGTACTCAAATTTGATACGTTTTTAAATCTGAAATTTTTAAACAAGAGAAAAAACAACGATCTTTCAAAATTCATTTATTGAATAAGAAAGCACAGGGCTCTATGGGTTGTACTCGATTGGAAGGTTCTTACGACGAACCATACCGTCTCCTTGGAACCATTCACGGCGGAATTGCTTGGCAGCTCCATCCGGGGTGTTGGTCCACTCAACAGTGATACGGTCGTTGTTGGTGTCTTCTTGTCCAAAGGCAAAAGCATCACAGGAAACGGCAAGAAGAACTGCTTCCTTTGGGTCGAGAACTCCACATGGTGGATCAACTCCAAGTCTCTTCATATTGGTGGTCTTGATACCGTATACAATACGGCGAGCCGATGAGTTGATCACCTTGATGTGGTAGGTGTGTTTGTCGTCGTATGGGGCATTGAAGACGATCTTGGTACCCGGCTGGGTTTGGATGTCTCCTGGTGGGACAGATTGGGCCATGGCGACTTGTTGAAGGAGTTATGAGAACTCGCAGTGAAGATTATGACAAAACCTTCTCAATGTATAGCACCCTTCTTATCTCTGTCCTAGATCTAAAAGTTCATCCAAAAATAGGAGATCACGTGAAAATATAAAAATGTTACATTAATTTTTCAAATGAACTGTCAAAACGCACATCGCCCTAGTTATGTATTTGCGTGAAAAATCCTTGCAGTCTTTTTTCATTCGAGCGCGTTTGCTTTTCATTTATTTTTCAACGTAAAAATTTATTTACTTGGACTTGTGAGCAGATTTCTGGTTTTTCTCCGTATCGAAACATATTTTTCGATTTTGCAGATCTAACTTAAATACATTTATGACGTCACCGATGTGTTAAATACATGTTTTTATGTATTTTAATACAGCTGTGACGTAACTTTCTACACTTTTTAATTTTCCGACATTACTTGAATAAACCCATTAGTGATTTTAAATAAGAAGGATATTATTACTTTCCGGAACCATTTGAAAAATTGTTTCTGCTAATGTAAGATTGCAATCATTTTGAAATGCACTGCTGTACTAGAATTGTTCTGAAATTTTCTTTTTCTAGAAGTTCTGTGTCTAAAAGTTCCCGGAACAATTTATAACAACCAAACATTTTTTGAATTATCCAAACTTTTTCAAAAGTTTCTCTGAGTTATGTATTTATATTGAATTTCTATATATTGAATTTCTATATATTTCTTATATTTCTTATATTGAATTTCTTCTAGAAACTTCTGGAACGTTATAGGTTTTCAGCCATACTAAGTTGCCCGATAACCGATAGACAAGAAAAACAAGAAAAAATCTCAGTCCAGATTCCGGACTTAACTCAAGATTCTACTTACTTCTGTAACCCAATAATTTTGAAACATTCCAGAAATAAATATTTATTTTGAAAATGGAAAAAAAAGTTCTCCTTTCGATAGTTCAACTATACAACATACTGACTCTGAACGTCCTTATCATTTCCAACCATCAGCATTGTGCTCCTGAAATTGTTTTTTTTTTATTTTAAACCTGAAAAATGTGTCTTACTTTTCAAACTTCGATGGTGTTGCAGCCGGAGCCGTGCCAGTTCCCATGATACCAAAATACTCACTGCGAACGCCTCGCAATCCATTTTCAGTTCTGAAATTGTAATTGTTAGAAGTTCTGAAACAAAGAATAAAACTGACTTCAGCGGTGATGCAGTTGGAGTTCCGTTTTTAGGAAGACTTCCGGGATCCGAAATGGTCTCTGGGAAGTACTGGGAAATTGGGCCTGACTTTTCCTGCTTCTTTCCGACTCCGTTCATCTTGCTTTTCTTCTCCCTCCTTTCTAACTCCTCCAATTGCTTTCTGATTTTATCAGCCATTTCCTGTTCGAACTCATCTCTGCGAATACTCAATTCTCTTGATTTTGCGTCTTGTTTCTTCTTTTGATAGAATACGTATGCAATGAACGCGATCAGAGCAAGAAGAAGCGTTGTCACAATTGATAAGATGATATGAAGGCTGAAATAGGGAAAACTAAAAACGATGGAAACTACAAAACTCACATTGTAATTCCGCAATCTTCCGAACCGCTAATAACGATTTTACTGCTCTTCTCTTGAGTTGCAACGAATTGTCTCAAAACCTTGTGGAACGACTGGAATGCTATCGGAGCTTCTTTGAAATGAGCAGCACGCTTCGCGAATTTAAGATTCAACAATGCAATCTTGTTGAGGATGTCCTTAGCGACAATAAGCTCAATCTTGGTCTCTACTCCAGCTCTTTTTCTTCTTCCAGTTTGTGAATACGAGCTAATCAATGTATTGAGTGCTTTGGACTTTTCCGATGCACTGATGATCACATCCGGATATGTGACCAAACCGTTCAGAGGAGCACTGTAGTTGGCAAGTGAACTGAACTTCCGCACATCGATCTTGGTGACAAAACGTTTTGCTTCCTCGATCACAGTTCCCAGTGAGTCAATTTCCTCCGCGTGGCGGCGGCCCCATTGCCTTTCAAGCTTCTTCCTGTCATCGGCTATCTGAACTTTAGAAATCTCCTCGCTGACAACTGAACCGACATCTTTGAGCTGACTGATTGCAGATTCCAGTTCCACAAGACCATAGACACTATGAAGAGCACTCGTTGAATATTGAATTGCATCAGGTTGTTGTAAGGATTGAGCCATCTTGTTCAACTCTAGTGTTGCATTTGATTCAGCATTCTTCATTTTCACGGGGATCGAGCTAATGGTGGCCAGTTCCTTGGAGAACTCCGAAAATTGAAAAGCTGCTACTTCAAATGGTTCGATCTCATCTGCATTGACCGTTTGGAGTTTTCGCATAACACCAATTCCTGTTATTAGCTTCTCAGTGTCACTTGACATTCTTTGAAAACATTCAAAAACTTTATTCTCCTTTTCCGCGAACTTCTTGAATCTTTCCATATCGGTTTTGTGTACAGAATCGGCATTTGGCAAAAGTTCGTGAATAAATGTTTTGATGTTCATATCGTTGAATATCGTTTGAATGCCAGCAACACGGTTCTCGAAACTTTTCAGCAATCCACCTCTTTCAAGCTTCTTGCGCACTCCTGGAATCTCCTTGAGAGTTTGTTCTTCATCGCCGAGGTTAGTAAACTTTAACAATTTTTGAACCTTTCGACCTTCCGATTTCAGCGCTGCCATATCCAACTTAGCCAACTTGATCGAAATTTCCGACATTCCGAGGATAGATTTTTGTACGCTTTTGACATAATCAATCAAGTTAACTCCTGGCTCACGGTGATCATATCTTAAAACTGGGTGAATATGTTCACACTGCAGTAGAAAATCGACTAGATAATGCTCAACATCCTTCGACATCGGGGAATATGAGGACATCGTTGTGACAAATGATTGAAAGTAACCAAGCGACCGAGACAGTGCATTTGGCCGTACTGACATTAACTTATCGTTTACAGTTTCCAGATGATCAGAAGCTTTTATTAGAGGCTGCAATCCAGATGTGATACTTGCCAAATGTTCTTCACTGACATTCAGTACTTTGCCAAGCCACGGGTCTCGAGACTCTCTTTCTAAGTGTTTGGAGCTCAAAATTCCACGAAAAAAACCAATCGAATGCTTTTTGAACTGATCAGACTCCACACTATTTACTAGTTCCAGAATCTGATTGACATCACTCATGGCTTCATCGGTAGTTAATCCAATCACAGTTTCTAGAGTTCCTCTGATCATTTGGGGTGTATCGACTCCAATCTCAAGAGAGTAATTCTCTCGCCGAGCCATCAGATCAACCATTCGTTCGAGTGATCTAAACATTTCTGTGCCGTGAGCTAGCAATCCATACATCTTCAGTGTCTTTTCTTTGTTGATTTTTTTCAACTTTTCCAGATCTTTGACCATTAACTCAATATCGGACGACAAATACTTATAATCGTAGTAAGGCGCTGTGTCCCGATTCAACAATATGTTCGCAAGTGATTGTGAAACGGGATTATCTCTTATACTGGCGTCACTGAATGGTTCGTAGTCGTATTTTTTGTCCTTCACTTCCTTAATTTTCGCAAAGTATGTATCGAGTTTTGATTGCTCGATAACATCGTCAAGATCTATTGAGTCCTTCCGAATCTGGTCCAAGCCAAGAATTTCAATTTCCATTCTCTTAAGCTTATCAGTGACTTTTTGATCCTGCAGAACTTGATTCTTCAGAAAATCCTTCAGCTTACTCGCCCAGGCATTGACTTTGTCCAATTTGAAGTTGACGATTTCGGCCACGCTGGATGTTCCCAAGTTGAGAAGCTCTTCAACCGCCGCATCCATCGAAATCTTTCCGTCCATCAGTCCAGCTTGGAGAGTGATCCCATTGGATACGTGAGCGATAACCTTGATGCGTTCCAAGTAGTCAGCGGAGTTGACTGTTGCTGAAAATTTGATTATATTGCAAGAGGATTGGTTTTTTTAGATGACTAATTTATCCACTATCGGCTATTTTTCAGCATTGATGGGACAATAATTAAAGCATAATCACTACATTTTACAAATTTTTTGAAAAGGTAACTTGCCTACGTGCCTACGTGCCTACGTGTCTACGTGCCTACGTGCCTACGTGCCTACGTGCCTACGTGCCTACGTGCCTACGTGCCTACGTGCCTACGTGCCTACGTGCCTACGTGCCTACGTGCCTACGTGCCTACGTGCCTACGTTCCTACGTGCCTACGTGCCTACGTGCCTACGTGCCTACGTTCCTACGTGCCTACGTGCCTACGTGCCTTAGTGCCTAAAGAACTAGAAAATTAAATAATTTTTAAAAATTAAAAAAAAAACGAAAATGTGTTTTTACGTGAACCTAATTTAAATTTGATTCTAAATCCTTTCATTTCTAAACTTTTTCGCCACGTTTCGTTAACATACCTGAAGTTTTGAAATTGCTGGCATAATTCAAGTGAAGGTCTCGAAGATTGTGAGGTGGAGCTGTGGCAGGGTCCGAATCAGGAGAACTTGAGGAACCTTGAAAGAAACAAGTTTTTACATTATTGGGACGGTTTTGTGCAACTTACTTTGGGCAGTATCACTCTTTTTAAGCTTATCAGAAGCTTTTTTGGTTGCTCGCGATTTGGGCAAGGTTGGGTGGTTGGAGGATTCTGGAAAAGTTGATTAATTTATAGACGGTAGCTCTTCACAGCATACCTTGTCCGATGACGGGGGGGCATGTCCTGGGTGTCTGGGGTGTCGAAAGATCCATTAAGGTCCGGGAAGTGCACTGTAACAAATTTAAAGTTACTCTCGGAAACTGGACCAAAAATAACTACCTTTTTCAGTGGGAATTGAGTCCTGCGAAGCACTTGCATTTTTGAAGAATATTTGAGCGTTGAGGGGCAGCAATAGCGCTGAAATACAACTCATTAGTTCTAAAAGATAAATCTGAAAGCTGAAAAATCCTGTGAAAAATAAATACTCACCAATGAAAATTATCGAAACCACTCGCATCTTGCTTCAGTGGTTTTAATCGAATAAAAATCGATATAAGCGTTTTCTCAATTGAATCCGTTCGATGGAAGACGAAGATGATCGGTTGAAAACTGGTACTGATTGTTTGAACTATCGATTGATATGATGGTAGGGGGGAAGGTTATAACACGTTGGGGTCACGTGAAGATTGAGAAAATTGAAAACGATTTATAAGTGGGAGAGGTTACGTGAAAATTAGAAAAAAAATGAATTACTTAATTCATTTTCACATTTATTCACTTCAATACCACGCTTTTAAAATAATTTAATTTTGATAGTTTTTCACTTTCGCAGGCTAGACTTGGGATTGAAAGTCGCAGGTCAGATGGACTTTATAGAGCTCATCAAAAAATGACATTACATACAACCACTGAAAAAAGCATACTTGTCGAGGAAAACAGTAAAAGCTAATTATTCATATATTTATTCACAAAAGTACATATGAGTACATACAATCAGTAAAAGTGCCTGGTTTTTCAAGAAAAATATTTCGGAAAATCTAGTTCAGTTAGCCGTATAAAAACTTCATACCAGAAACCTAGAAGTTTAAAAAGCTTTATGGTAGCTTCGGAAACAATGTCGAAACTTTACTATTCTTAATTATTAATCTCATATCGGAAATACGCAGTGTTAAAATTTGCCCTAGAAAACTAGACGCAGAAACGAATACTGTCACTTGGCCTACACCAGGGATGTGCGGCAAATTTGCCGAATTTGCCGAGCTCGGCAAATTTCGGAATTTGCCGCACACATCAAAAATTGGACAATACAATTTTTACCAACACTATTGATTTCGACCCCAAAAAAATTAGTAAAATGGCACAAAATTGAGTTATTTTGATGCTTAAAAAGACACACTACACGGAACTTATTCAGAAACCAGATTTCTGTTCAGAATCCAGTAGTTTTGTTGCTCCAAATAACATCAAAAAGTATCAAAATTTTCGGAGTTTGTTAAGCACGGAAAATTTGCCAAATTTGCCGTGCTCGGTGAATATTGGAAAAAGAGATTTGCCGAATTTGCCGACTGAAAATTTGCGGCTTGAAATTGTCGACTGATTAAAAATCTGGACAATGAATGAATCAGCTAAATTTTCATATTAGATTTCAATGAAATTCAATTACAAATTTCTGAATTTCCAAAAAGAAAATAAAAATTTTGGATCACACACATACAAATTTTGGATCACACACAATCATCTTAAAAACTAAATTAATTTTTAGAGGAAACAATTAGACTGGACTGGAGCCAAATCAAATTTCATTTCCAATTAGCGCTCCTGTATACAAATCAAGGAAACGAGGTCATTCTTCACTACTTTGCGATCCGGAAATTTGCTCGTAAACATTTTATAATTTTTTAAAAATCTTTTTGACACGTTGCGTTTTGACAGTTCATTTGAAAAATTAATGTAACATTTTTATATATTCACGTGATCTCCTACTTTTGGATGAACTTTTAGATCTAGGACAGAGATAAAAAGGATGCTATAAATTGAGAAGGTTTTGTCATAATCTTCACTGCGAGTTCTCATAACTCCTTCAACAAATCGCCATGGCCCAATCTGTCCCACCAGGAGACATCCAAACCCAGCCGGGTACCAAGATTGTGTTCAATGCCCCATACGACGACAAGCACACCTACCACATCAAGGTGATCAACTCATCGGCTCGCCGTATTGTATACGGTATCAAGACCACCAATATGAAGAGACTTGGAGTTGATCCACCATGTGGAGTTCTCGACCCAAAGGAAGCAGTTCTTCTTGCCGTTTCCTGTGATGCTTTTGCCTTTGGACAGGAGGATACCAACAACGATCGTATCACTGTTGAGTGGACCAACACCCCGGATGGAGCTGCCAAGCAATTCCGCCGTGAATGGTTCCAAGGAGACGGTATGGTTCGTCGCAAGAACCTCCCAATCGAGTACAACCCATAGAGCTCTGTGCCGTTTTTTCAATAAATGAATTTTGAAAGATTGTTGATTTTTCTCTTGTTTATAATTTTCAGATTTAAAAACGTATCAAATTTGAGTACAACCCAAAGAAGGCTTGATAAGAAGGTTCATTTTATTTTAATAAAGTTTCTTTGAGGAATTGATGTGTTATTTGTAACTCTGTGTTTGCATCTTTTGCAACACACGACATGTTTCATCCGTTTCTAGAAAGTAGAGAGCTGTAGCTATTTACCTCATTCGTTTTCAAAGTGTTGGAAGTTACGGCAATACGGCTGTTAATTACCCAAAGTTTTACGGTTGGGTAATGCAAAATTGCTTAATTAAACTATAAAACTTTGGGTAATTGACAGGAATCAATCCACCTCCACTGTCACCATGGAAATATATTCTCGAAACGATTTTTTAGGATCGTATGCACAGAGAAAAAATATACAGTATTGTTTTTGCTTCATCGGATATCCCCGAAGGAGTCGTTCCAAAAATTATTGTCATTCAACACAATCTTTCGAAAGGTCGAAATTATTGCTAACCTCAATTAACTGGGTTAAAACCAATTTGGACAACGAAAGAACTAAACATGTATTACTGTGTATACCGACAGTCTGCGGGTTTCGTCAGCCACAAAGTTTTATGTGTAAAATAGGAGGAGAGATGTAGAGAAGATGAAACGAGAAACAAAGGAAGCTAGTTTTTTTTGTTGGAAAAGTGCAAATAGTTTTTATTCGAGAAGAGAATAGAGAGAATATAACACAAGGAAAAAGTGGCGCAGTGGAAAATGTCTGTTTCATCTTCTTTTTTTTGAAAAATAAAAAATCAGAAGAAATACACAAAAATACACAGTAGAAAGGGATCACATTTTACCATCATGACGGCTAATCAAATACCCGTTGGGTACGAGAAAAGCGAGTGAAGAAGCTGATGAGAGGCAAGAAATTCAAAACGTCTGAAAGTTAAAAAAAAACTCTTATTTAAATAACTGTATGAATATTCTCGCGTCAACTGTGTTCCTTAAAAAAAATTGGGTATTTGTTTACAATTATTATTGCTACAAAATTTTCAGATCGATGTTTGCCCACTTCAAAATGCTTAGAAATTTCGAGGTGACATTCTATTAAGGTCCTCTTGCAAATATAATAGGTTTCATTCGGAAGTCCGAGGACAAGCTGAAAGACTTCCCTTATTAATAATTGCAAACTTCAACATCAGGAAAACTGGTAAATAAATTGTTTATAACTTTTGAAAAATGTTGATAGTGGAGTCAAATTTATTGGATAAATTTTAAATCATTAAATTTTGAATGCGTGTGGCTAATGTAGAACCCAAAGCCTGTTAGATGTCATCGAGTCAAGAGTTTTGAACTCCTTAAACATTTTTGAAAAATAACTATTACATCACAAACCAACTTTAGAAAAAATCCATCGTGTTTGCCGTAACTTCCAATACGGTGAAGCTACAGCTCTCTGTAACTGTCTAAAAACGGATGAAACATGTCGTGTGTTGCGAAAGATGCAAACACAGAGTTACAAATAACACATCAATTCCTCAAAAAAGCTTTATTAAAATAAAAAGTGAGCCTTCTTATCAAGCCTTCTTTCGGTTGTACTCAAATTTGATACGTTTTTAAATCTGAAATTTTTAAACAAGAGAAAAAACAACGATCTTTCAAAAATCATTTATTGAGAAAGATAGCACAGGGCTCTATGGGTTGTACTCGATTGGGAGGTTCTTACGACGAACCATACCGTCTCCTTGGAACCATTCACGGCGGAATTGCTTGGCAGCTCCATCCGGGGTGTTGGTCCACTCAACAGTGATACGATCGTTGTTGGTGTCTTCTTGTCCAAAGGCGAAAGCATCACAGGAAACGGCAAGAAGAACTGCTTCCTTTGGGTCGAGAACTCCACATGGTGGATCAACTCCAAGTCTCTTCATATTGGTGGTCTTGATACCGTATCCAATACGGCGAGCCGATGAGTTTATCACCTTGATGTGGTAGGTGTGCTTGTCGTCGTATGGGGCATTGAACACAATCTTGGTACCCGGCTGGGTTTGGATGTCTCCTGGTGGGACAGATTGGGCCATGGCGATTTGTTGAAGGAGTTATGAGAACTCGCAGTGAAGATTATGGCAAAACCTTCTCAATTTATAGCACCCTTCTTATCTCTGTCCTAGATCTGAAAGTTCATCCAAAAATAGGAGATCACGCGAATATATAAAAATTTTACATTAATTTTTCAAATGAACTCAAAACGGGACGTGGCAAAATGATTTTTAAAAAATTATAAAATGTTTACGAGCAAATTTCCGGATCGCAACGTAGTGAAGAATGACTTCCTACCCCTGATTTGTATACAGGAGCGCTAATTGGAAAATAAACTTGATTCGGTTCCAGTCCAGTCTGATTGTTTTGTTCGAAAATTAGTTAGTTCTCAAGATGATCCAAACTGTCCAAAATCCAAAACATCCAAAACAAAGACTTTTCCAAAACCACATACTTCGGCAAATTTATTAGTTATTAAAGTAAAATTTCTTCCAATTTGGACTATTATGATGTAGTGATAAATCCTGATGACAATCTTTTCGAAGTTTTTATGCAAGATGTAATTTTAATCAAATTCCTATAACTATTAACTGAAATTATACTATTTCAGCAAGGAATTTGTCGATTTGTACATACAATAACAATAACACAATAATAACCTCGACATTTATAAAACCATTTATTCAAATCAATCAAAGGAGTTCTATGGGACTCTTTATGCGACAACCAACTTATTTCACCATGTAGTTGAGCGGCATTCCTGGCTCCCAGTCATACGGGTATTCGGGCTTTCCGCAGTTGGCCAAGGCTTGCTTCATCAACTGAAAACGTGTTTGTTATCAAAAATATTACTATAAGTTCAACTAACTCTATAGCAATCTGCATAGTTTGGATCGGCAAAGTAGTCCCAGCTATCAACCATCTTCATAATTTCCTTCAACTCGTTGGCTGGGCACGGGAAGACAAACATCTTTTCTGGAGTATTGCGGATCGTTTGCTTGGCTTGTCCAACTGCGTTCATGTCGGTGATCTCTTTCCATGGAACACGTCCAACAGTCAGCTCAACTTGCATGTAGAGCCAAACCTCCACGTCATCTTTTCTGAAGTTTTATCGTGTTCTAAAGGTCTGAAAATTATCAAATTACCTTCCAAGCTCCTGATTCTTATGGCAAGCGATTGGCGCATAGCGAACAGTTCCACGGAATCCGGCGGCAGCTCTTGGTTTGCGGATCACTCCCTGAAAATGAAAAATTAGTATAATCTTAAAATGTTTGGAATCTCTTTACATTGTTGTCCGTGAACTTGCGAGCCATTCCGAAGTCGAGGATATAAACTTTACGAAGTTCATTTAACTCGGCACGGCCAATCGTATAGTTTCCGGGCTTCACGTCACGGTGCAGGTATCCAATGTTGTGGAGATCCTCAAGAGCTTCCAAGGATTGGATTCCGACACTGAGAGAACAGGCCAGACTCAAACATTGTTGAGCGGTTCCCTTGCGAAGATCCTAGAATGAAAACTATTGTTTATGAAAATAAAAACTCGTATTTACCTGCAAAGACTTTCCGACAAGCGTCATTACAACATAGTTGAAACTGCCATATCTTCCTTTGTCTTCAATCTTGCAAAAGTGACGACTTCCTCTCTTTGTCAGCTCTCCGAGCACCAACACTTCCATTTTGAGCACCTGCATTGCCTCAGAGATTCCCTCGACTTTCAGTGCATACTTTCCAGTTGCATCCGTGCACAAATAGACGGCTCCACAGCCTCCTTCTCCCAGCTTCTTTGTAATCGACCATCTTTCAACCTGTAAGATGAAGATAGTAATCAGTTACTGAATACCTTCTTACCATAGATCCCGGAGGAAGTTCCACGAGTGGCGGTGGCGGTGCTGTCATTGTTACGATAAAACTTGTCGACAATAAAGCAAGTTATCGAAAAAGACGGGAATAAATAATTAAGACTGAATAGTTTGTGATAGGATAAAGATAACATCTTCACGTGGCGTTTCCACTTCACGTTTTCAGTTTTCTATTTTATTTTTACGTATTTTTGGAATTGAATTGAAAATCAAAAACAACAAGATTTTTTCAAATTAAGATTATTTGCAGCCAAGTTCTGCACCAAATTCTCGCGCAAGACCGTATCGGTTAGTCGGCATTTTGGAAAGCTTGACAAAAATCTGGATAAAAAATATTCGGCGCGAGCCGAGAGTCAATAGACGCCAGAAATTAGTCTCAAGTCGACTGATCTTTAGAAATGTACTCTACTTGCAAAAAACATCATCAGTAACAGTTAGTTCTACAATAAAACTTTATTTCACAATCAATAAAAGGTCATTTAGTTCAATTTTTGGAACTTGTTCTCTCCTTATTCGGTGAACCACTAGTCTTCTTTTTCCCCTTTCTCGTCTCATCACTTTGGTCCTTCTCCTTCGCATTTCTTTTCGAGAAATCCTTTGTCGATGCGCCACCCTCAACTTCCAGATCGATCACTTTACCATCACCAGGCTGCTCAATGGGACCCATATACGGAGTTTCGGGATCCCAATCCAGTGGATCAGCATCCTTGATCTTATTAGCATTGGCAGCATGCTGGACACAGAAGTAAATGAATTTGTAGTCAGGGACTGCGTAGTATCCAAGAGTATCCAAGTACTGAAAACAATATATCGTTTAAATATGGCTAAAGAAAAGTAAATGCAAACCTTCAGAATTCTGGTAAACTCTTTCTTCGGGCACAAGAAGAGAAAGTCGTCCAGAATATCCGGTTTTGTACGGAGATCTTGTTTGTATTGCAGAACCTTCTCTCGATCGTGAGCCTTCAACTTGCGCCACGGCAAACCTCCAGAAGTCCATTCGACAACCATGTAGAGCCAGGATTCAATGTCATCTTTTCGTGATTGATCTTGCTGGAGCATCGAAGCCAATGGAGCATATCGAGTAGTTCCACGGAATGGTGCAGTTGTACGGGCTGCTCGAAGATCTTTTCCCTCAGCTCGCTTCACGTACTCCCTGCAGAGACCAAAGTCAAGCATGAAGATGACGTGATGCTCGTTGGATTCCTTTCGTCCGGCGGCAAAGTTCCCCGGCTTGATGTCACGGTGAAGGTAGCCGAACTGAAAAAAAAAAACTTAATGCTAGAATAATTGAGTTCAAACTCACACTGTGCAAGTGTTCAATGGATACAAGACACTGTGACGCTGCTTTCAACGAGGTGCCCATTGTGAATTTTCCATCGCCACGATCCTGTCTCAGGTCCCAAAGATTCTTCCCGATGAGCTTCATCACAATGAAATTGAAACGATCCTTGACGTTAGCTCGATCCAGTACAGTAGAAAAGTGTCTACTTTTGATCTGAGTTGCACCTTTCATCACATTGCAATCCATCAGAAGAACCTTCTTTCCAGCAGTCGCCTTCTCACACTTTATCGCAAACTTCTCCATATCGCTGAGGCGGAGTACAGAGTATACGGCTCCATATCCGCCTTTACCGAGTAATGCGATCACTTTGTATTTGTCCTTTTTTGTTTTGAACATTTCGTCTTCTTTTGGAAGTACATCATCCGTTTCATCCGATGACATCATCTTTCTCGATTCGACGGCGTTTAAATGTTTCGATAAATTTTCAAACTGATTTGAAACTGAACTTTTTGAGCTACGTGGACATTTTCTTATCTGATTTATTTAATTGGAACACGTTTATATTTAATTTCCAAGAAAAATGTCGAAGTATCAAATTTCAAAAAAACGTGGCCCCCCTATTCCCTAATAATTGCAACGTGCTCTGCCATCGACTCCTCCCCCTCTTGCACTTCCACAACAATTATTTTCCGCTGTTAATCAGTACCGATCAACCACCATGGTAAGTTTACTCCGATCTTCAAATGTTTAAGCTCTTTTTCAGAGTTTTGATGAAATTGACAAGACCTTCGGAACCAAGAACCGCGATCAAGGATATGATTTGCTCAAAGCGGTAAGTTTCAGACATGAAATATATACAATAGAGAATATAGTATCATTTTTGAAGAATGTGCTATTGAGACTTGAATTTTCTATTTTCAGCGTCTCGACAAAGGTGATCGTTCGGTGGAAGTCTTGTGGAGACTTGCTCAAGTAATTCATGAGAAGTCTGCATGTGTTCCAAAAGCTCAACGTAAGGCAAGTGTCACCGAAGGACTCAAGTTTGCTGAAGAAGCTGTCCAGAAGGATCCAAACCATTTCAAGGCGCTGAAGTGGAATGCTGTGTTGACTGGACAAGCAACCGAATATATGGCAACGAAAGAAAAGTTGGAATGCAGTAAGAAGTTCAAGGAATTGCTCGACAAAGCTCTTGCTAAGGAGCCAAAGGATACGGCTCTCCTCCATTTGCGTGGCCGTTACAAGTACTCGGTGGCATCTCTGACATGGCTTGAGAAGAAGCTTGCTGCCACGTTCTATCAGCAACCACCATCACATTCCTATGAAGAGGCCAACGAGGATTTCCTTGCTGCTTATAAGGTCAATCCAAAATGGATGGAGAACACATTTTATGTGTCCAAATGCTACGTAGCAATTAAAGACAAGGTACGGAAGATAGATACGTGTAACATTATCCCCATGCAAGCTTCTCAAAAATCTTTGATAATTCCAGAACAACGCTCGCAAGTACCTTACCGAAGTGTGTGACATCGAACCGTATTCCGACGCTGAACAAGAGTTTGCCGATGATGCGAAGCAGATGTTGTCTAAGCTTTAAGTTTATTCAGTTTCCACACGAGAAATCTAGCCAGAACATTTAAATAGCATCCACAAATGCGTTCTCGTATTGTAGAAATGTAAAGAATAAAAAGTTTGAAAAATGTATCTGTTTACTGGATTTACAATCAAAGAAACCGAATTATTCCGGAGAGCCCATGGATAACCTTTTCCACTTTTGAATTTATAATATTTAGTTTAATTTTTAATATTCTCTCCGTAGCAAATGTCCAAAATATTCGGGAATAGCCAACATCGTGGAAAATGTTGAACTTGCTGAACAGAAACCTATAATAGCTGAAAACTATTTTATTCCATATTCATCAATACATTGCTCTGACATTCTTGTACTTCAGAAATAAAAGACGAAGTAATAGAATGTACAATAGATATACGAAGCAATTTTTCGGGGTATCTAATGTCTGTCTGACCCAAATACTTAATATAGGTATATGAAACAACTCCTAATGTTTTATATGCCTGAAGTTCTGTTTTTCTGATTGAAATGGAAGCGTCTGGCACCTAGAAAAATGTTGTAATTAAATTATGAAAGCCCTTAAAATTTGGAACAAGTCCCCGACGAAACATTTTCAAAAAAGTTCATTATAAGTCAGATATTAATTTTTAAAGTTATGCAAAAAATAAATCTCTCTAGGCTTGTCTCCTATAATAAATTTGGAACTAGCATCTCCCGTTCCGCATGTTGCAAATTTAAAACCACCGTCCGAAAACTGGGCGCATACTTTTGTCTCTAACATTGCTGTACCTGCATTTTTTATTTCTTTTTTTTTTCAAAATATGTAAAAATATTTTGTCTCTCTTATTATCTAAATAGTTGTTTTGTTTGTTTTTGTCTTTTAGGAGAAATTTTAAGTAAAACACCGACATCTCAATGACCAATTTTAAAGACAAAAATAAAGAGAAATCGCTTAGATATAATTTTATGTTAATTATGTGTAATATTAATTATGTTTGAATTTTTCCTATTTTTTTTTTCAAATATAAAATAAGAGTTTCATTTCTCAAAAGTTCATAACCTCACGTGCCCCCCCCCCCCCCCCCTCATGCCACGTCATCGATCAGATAAGAAGCTTCGTATAAATAATGTGAAATTGTTCACAAATCATCAGTTCTCAATCAAGCAGCAATTGTTTAGCAAGCTAATCAACTGAAGCGATGAACGTTGCAAACAATAATTGCGGACAAATGCTGAGCGATTCTTCGGAATCATCGGAGCCACCAAGAGCCCAAGCTGGGGCAGTTTTCGGGAAGAAGGATAAGGGGAAGAAGGCCGATACGAAGAAGAAGAATACGGCGACGGAGGGCTCGAAGCGTGTGAAGAAGGAGAAAAAGAAGGATGACGGTGAAGCGGCCAAAGGTGATCCGACAAACAAAACCAACATGACACCTGCTCCACCACAGACCCATCCGATTGTCGAGCAGTGGGTGCTCAGAGCACTGGATGTTGGAGTTGACAAGCTTCGTGAGGAATTCCGTGGATTGGCAAAATACACGAGACCCGACATGACTCAGGTCATGTTCAATGCCAATCAGTCTCCGGACATTGCCATCACGAAGAATCGGTAAGTTGTTTTTTTTCACACTTTACAAGTCAATCATGAACACACTTTTTCAGTTACCAAGATGTCCCGTGCCAAGACCAAAGTGCGGTAAAGCTGGATCAACCATCTCCGTGCAACTACATCCATGCAAACTACGTCGGATGCCCCATGATCCCAGAAAAGCGTTTCATCTGCGCCCAGGGACCACTTGACCAAACGATCGATGAATTCTGGTGGATGGTCATTCAAAACAAGGTCGAGCAGATTGTCATGCTTTGCAAGACCGTCGAGATGGGAAAGCTCAAATGCGCTCAGTACTGGCCAGCTGCTCAAGGCGAAAAGCTTACTCTGAAGAGTGGTTGTGTCGTGGAGAACGTGTCGGGCTCGAAGCCAATGGAGAGGGACCCGGAGATTCAGATCACTATGCTCAACCTTACTTATAGTGGTGGTCAGACGATGTCCGTTCGTCATCTTCAATGGACTGAGTGGCCGGATCGTGGAGTCCCACCTTGTAAGCTAACAAGCTTGGAGCTGCTTTCCGCAATCCGCGGATCCAAGGTTCCAATCGTCGTGCACTGTTCTGCCGGGATTGGGCGTACCGGGACCATCGTCGCCATCGAATACATTCTTGGTGAGTTTTGAACAATGTTAGTTTTTAATAAAAATTTCTATAATTTCAGAGAAGATCGCCGAGAACAAGCCGTGCCCTCCGATGCCTGAGCTTGTGAAGGCACTCCGTGATCAAAGGGCCTTCTCAATCCAGAACGATGTCCAGTACCTCTTCATTCACCGTGTCATGCTCAACTACTTCCTCGAGAAGTACAAGGAAAAGTATGCGGCTTTGCTGACAGCGGAAAATGTGGCCAAGTACGACAAGTTTATCAAGGATTACAATGCAGCGGTTGGACAATAATTGAACTTAGATTTGAAATAAATGTTTTGTATTGATAAAATGTGTTAGTTTTTGAGATTATCCAAAGTATCAAGTAGCCATCAGATCTGGACAAGAAATAGATACGTTATTTGGTAATATTTTCTGCGGTTTTTGAGAGTCGAGAAAGTATTAAACCGGACATTTGGCATTAGGAATATTTAGATAAGGAGTGCCGCACAACCATTGCTTCTCCAACAACCTTAATTTTACTTTTTATGGGAAAAATTGAAAATTTTCCATAAACAGTCTAGTTGCGTTTTAAAGTCCAAAAAACATATTTTTCCTCCTTTTTCTTCCTAATTTTCAACTGAAAATGTGTTTTCTCTCGGTTTTCATTCAAATCAAATAAATAAGCACTTAAACTGATCACATGGACAATGCCTACAAACTCAAGGCGCCTGATTTTTGAATTTGTTGCTCTATGAAGTTTTTCTTTTTTTCTTCCGAAATCCACGCCGCCGTCCATGATCTCAATTACAACTACATGCTCTGTTAGGTCAAAATAGTCGCCGTGTGAATAGTTTTATTCTAAATTTCATTTACCGATAACATTTTCCTGAAACAGTAAAATTTGAATTTAAAAAAATAACGCAAGATAATTAAAAACTGTTGGGTTTTCATTCAATTTTTTTTCTTTTTTTTCTGTTTAGTTGCTATTTTTGATCTGAGCGATTTTTTCAAAAAGATGGAACAATATTCGTTTTGATTTTCCTATCACTTAGCATTTTCTATTATCTTGCCGACCATGTAGACACCTTTATAAAGTGTGAAGTTTGGGGAAGAAGATAGCTGAATTTGGATTTTTTGTAATTATACTGTAGGTATACTGTAAATATTCAAATTTTATTATTTTTTAGGTTTACTAACTGAGAATTCGTACTTTATACTTCACAATTCCGCTGAAAGCTTTCTATTTTTCGGGCATTCAAATTTAAAAAAAATAATGTTTCAGTCTGACATCAAGAGATTGTAGTCAATTGATCTTCAGACCGTTCCGAAGAAATGTTCTTCATTCCAATTTTTAGTCATTTTTTAACGTTTCGTTTATTCAAAACTATAAAACAAAATGTTAAATTCATACAACCGTTTTAATTTAGAACTTTTCAATGTGTAAAACACTCCAGCAGTGTTTATGTAATTTTTTGATAAAAAACACTCTTAAACCACCTTTTCTCATCGTTTTTTCAAACTTTCAAGTTTTCTCACATTAATTTAGCAACTTTTAAAAAAATCAATTTTTGACTGTTTCAGTTTTCTTTTAAGCAACTGTAGGCATTCTCATGATTTTATGGTTTCTTAAATAATGTCATAACTATTCTTGGTTTACTGCAGGAAAAAACAGCAAGTGTGTATGTTTTATTCTAAATTTCATTTACTGATAACATTTTTTTGAAACAGTAAAATTTGAATTTAATAAAATAACACAAGATAATTAAATACTATTGGGTTTTCATTCAAATTTTGAAACAAAGAAAAATATGTATCGGGCAGACCAATTCAATTAACAAACGTTACATATTTCAAGCCGTCCCACAATGATTACCCCTGCCTCCTCGTCTCCCAGTTTTTTGAACTCTACATCTCCTGCCAAATAAATAATTTTTCTGGATGAAACTAAGAAGCTAAAAAGGTTTTATGCCTCCAATGTGTTTTCTCGTGTTTTTCTCCAAGTTCTCAACATCTCTTATTCCAAAATCACCTCCACCTGTCCGCAATTCATCACAAATAATTAATCGTGTCATCGTCTTTTCGATGTTCTTCCACTGTGTCTTCTCACAACTTGGGTGGCAGAAGATACATGAAAACAAAAAATATGAAAAAAAAAATGCGGAAAAAAGAGAAAGAGACAGAAAAAGATATTTCGCTGGCGGAAAAAAGGCCTTGTGAAGCCGCGTCCTTCATGCATATCGCGAGAAAAATATTTAGATGACCTCCAGGTATATACAGGGTGTGGGCCTGAAAAAAAACAGATCTTTTTTTTTCTAAACAGATCTTTTTTTTTCTGAGCCACGTTTTTTTCTGTTTACGCCTACCTCACGCCTACACATTTTTATGATAAATTTGAAAAACCCAGAAAATGTCAGGTGCTGTTGGGCGTTTTCGGGGAACTTTTTTGTGATAATTTTTTTTATTATAAAAATTAAGGATGTTAATTTCAAACGAAAATTGCAAAATTATCAAAATTGGAAACAAAACAACAAAATTTCAAAAGAAAATAGTACCTTTTCCAGAACAGCTTTTTTCTTTTAAATTCTGTTTTTTAAATACGTTTTCACAAGAACCTAGACCTCGTTTTGACCTGATTTATTCCACCTGAAGTAATCATCGTTTCTTTTTTCTGGCAGTTACCGCACAAATTGTCTCTTCCGAAATCTGCCCCGCCGTCCATGATCTCAATTACAACTACACGCTCTGTTAGGTCAAAATAGTCCAATTTCCTGTTTTGTTTTTTTTCTATTCAGTTGCTATTTTTGATCTGAGCGATCTTTTCAAAAAAAAAGATCATTATTCATTTTGAGTTTCCTATCACTTGGCATTTTCTATTATCTTGCCGACGATATAGACACCTTTATAAAGTGGGAAGTATTGAGAAGAAGCTGGTTGTAATTAGCTGAATTTGCTTTTTTTGTAATTATACTGTAGAAGTAGATTTTTAAATTCTATTCATTGTTAGGTTTGCTAATGGATTTATTGAACACAAATTGTTTTACAATTTCTTTAAAAGTTGTCCAAATTATTTTTTAAAAATCTGTTTCAGATTGAACCTAATTTTCCAAAATTCCGATTGTTGATTCTGTCAAGGCACAAATAGAAAATTTAAATTTTACTACTATTTTCTAATTTTTCCAACTTTTCTGAAGCTGCATTTTTTTATACCAATTGTTAGTCATTTTTTAATTTTGTTGTATTCAAAACTATGAAACAAAACGTTAAGTTCATACAACCGTTTCAATTTAGAACTTTTTTACAGTGTGAATAATACTCCAGCAGTGTCTATGTAATATGTTTGAAGAAAAAACACTTCTAAAACACCTTTCTCCCTTCGTGTTTTTTTTTTCAGATTTTTGAGTTTTTCCCACAAGAATTTAAAATAACAAACTATCTCAATTTAGAAAGAAAGTTGTTTTTTTTTCAATTTTTGACTGTTTCAGTTTTCTTTTAAGATAATCTTAAGTTTTTTATTTTCTTAATCATGAGCGAATTTAGGCAGCCAAATATTTAAATTTAAAAAACAACAATTTTATATTCTGTAAACTGAAATTTAATGTAAATTTGTGGAATGCTTATTCGAAATAAGCCATTTAACATTTTTTGCATTTTTCTACTTTTTAAAATATTTGATCTACATAAACGTTTCATGTTTACTCGGGAGATTTCTCAAAACCAATTTGAAGATTGTACTTATCTTACGAATTTCTGCTGTTTCAATTTGTTTTCAAGTAAACATCCTGTATATTACCACCAATTTTCGTAATTTAAATTAATTCAATTTTTCAAATTTTTCGAACACAGTGCTTGAAAAAATTTAAAAAAAAACATTTAAAACAGTTTTGTTAACTTTTCTGAAGTTGAACTTCCTTAAGCCATTTTTAGTCATTTTTCAAAGCTTTTTGCATGCTCACCCCAAGATTTTCCAACACCAGTTGGAAAATTGTAATTATTTCAAAATTTTCTGCTGTTTCAAATTGTTCTCAAGTTAATTTCCTGAATACTGTTCTTAATAACATTATGCTTTCTGCAATTTCTGGTTACATTAATTTTAAAAAAACGTCACTGTTTCAGAAGGTTTGTTTAAATTATTTTACAGTTTCAATTTGTTTTCAAGTGTTTTCACTTTGTTTCTTTACCAATTTTTCCACCTATGTACATATATTTAGTAAATTTCTTTCAATGTAAAATTCATCTAAATTAATTTTCTAGAGTAATCCATTTTATTTTCCTTCGACCTTTTCGAAAACAAGAAACTTCTGCTCTTCCAAAGCCAAACAATTCATTAAATTTATAGTACATCCCTTGTCCTTTCCAAATTTCTCTCTTGAGCCCAATTTCTGGCACCTTTTGGTGAAATGGCGGCTTCCTTCAAAGGGTGCACTGCGATAAATGAGCATCGGATATTTATATTTCCAATAGCGCTCTTTTCAAGATTTTTTAGCGGATTTTCTCCATGATTTTTTTTCTTTTGTTTGTGTTTTACTAGGGGATACGTTTACCAAATTTTCCAGTTTATCATTCTTGATATAAAACAATGAATTATGTATTTGATAATCCATTTATTGATAATGGGAAAATTAATGGAAAATGCATGTATTAAATAATTTTGGGATAAATTTATTTTTGTCGAATACCGATTCCAACTCAATTGCACACATGTGCCTTCTCCCTTCCTTCCTAATTTTTATCTGACGTCATTCTAAAGGTCAGTGTCCCAGAAAGCACACCTGTCTCTCGTATAGCATTGTTGGTACAGCGACATCTTTGTGTGTGTGTGTATTTATTCCAATATTTCCGGAGAAGCGAACCCCTCTCTGTGTTGCTCAATGAGCATTGCACCCAATCGATCTTCTTGGCTGCCAATAAACTTGTCGTAATACACACACAACTGACACAATTGTGCGGTGATAGTGTATAAGTGTGAGGATGAAAAAAGATATGATGGAAAATTAGAGAAAGAGCAAAAGTTATGATGATCTTTTCTGTTATTCTTTGGCTTCTGGAGTGTGGTAAAAAATATGTTTCTGAAGTTCCATAGAAACAGTTTTTTTTCAAATAATTTGTGGATTTTCAATGTTTACTTGAGCAGAACAAATTTTGAAATTCTGGCGAAAGTTTTAGAGCAAAAAATGAAAATTTTCGCCATAACAAAAATTAACTTGGTTCAGAAGTTCGCTAAACTCAAGGCATTGATTAAAACAACACAAAAAATTTTCGGTTGAAAAAAGCTGTACCCTTAGGATAATGCTGGTTGCAAACCAAATCTTTCCAAAGTTTGGTCTAAACTTCTGAACCAAACTAATATTTTTGGATAACAAAAACCAAAAAATTGTTACGAAAAATAATTATTTTGAATAGGTTATTTAAAGCACCAACCTGACGATTATTAATTTGCATGCTGGTGGTATAAATATAAAAATTTACTTGAAACAGTAAAATTTTATTAAGTATACATACTTGTATGAATGCAGAATGCAGAATAATGATTGAAAATTAAACAAGGAGCAAGTATTATATGTGATATTGTTTTGTTTTTTTTTTATTTCAGAAATACGCTGGAATAATTAGTAACTTTTCAAAATTTAATTAGTTTTTGCTCTCGCAATATATGTGGCCAAATGTTTTTGAACCGGTTACTTGAATAATGACATACACTTCAATCAAAGTTTGAAAAGTAGTATTTTCAATTTTTTGGCAAATCTAACTACGAGCAAAAGTTCAGAGGCATATTGTTTTTGTTTATACAAGTTAACTGAAACATTTTTATGGAATCTCTGATGTTCGCAGATCTTTTATCTTTTCATTTCAAACATTTTTTTTTAGCTCTTTTTACTTTTTAGCCTTTGTTTTCCACACCAAATGAACAAATCTAGAAAACTTGACGCATGTAGTGATTATTATAAAATCGTGGCGAGACCCAATCAGAAAACAACGTGTGCCTTTAAACTGACATGTAACAATTGCGCTAAGTTACAATAATAACCCACTAAAATGTAGTTACCTCTAGGGAACTATACTTGTTGTGAGCATGAAACCAAGTGAGTCATACATAGTACACTCTACTGCCTATTCCACCTTCGTCCAAATGATGACATCACCCACCAACACCCTAACACTGGTGGACACACTATTTCTCATTTCGTTGACCGTATTGGCAACTAGCCAAGGTCTCAAGGAGAGAGGGAAGGGGTCGAAGATATGTGTCTGCGTCTAAATGTCCTCTCTAACAGTGTCCATTGCCTACCCCCAGTTACACACCAATCACCATTGGGTCCCTCGCTTTTCTTCTCTTTTCACTCTCGATCTCTTTGCATGAAGAAGAACTAATATGCTCGGATTGAGTGGTCAAAAAGTTCTTTATTCAATCACCTTAGATTTTTTTAATCTTTACAGTTTCAAATGCCGTTTCTCAAATTTACAGCTGTTTCCTATCCTAATTTTCTTAACTCCATGCTTCTCAAAATATATATGCAGTTTCAAAATTTTTTTTTGAAACGTTTGAAACGATTGCTTACAGTTACGCTGGATCTATCAAAATGTCTCAACTATTCTAATCCAGCATGTAGGCAGTAACAAATTTTGAAAAAGAAGCCCAAGAAAAGGAAAAATTCGATTTCTTCAAAATTTTCAATTTTTACTGTTTCTTGAAACGCATATAATTTTTTCCCACATATTGCTATCATTGCGGTAAACTTTCAGCAACATTTAAATTTAAAAGTTAAATTGTCGTTTTTCAAAAGTCGTTCTCTTTTTTCTATAAAGTTTTGCGGTCATTTGTGACACAAAATGAAGAAAAGAAACCGAAACGTTTACATCCAATTATCGACTGATGATTTATACATAATTGTTCGTCCAAGTCATTTCTTCTTTCATTCTCCCCTTCATCATTTTCCGAAGAATATTCTCGTAATTTTATTTTGATTCCTCGAAAAGAAACTGCCGAAAACAACTTTTCTATCTATCCATTCGCCCGAAAAAACAATTCTTGGAGACTTCATGTTCGAATGAAATGCTCCGAGAGTTTGGGTGCCCCGAGATGAAATAGTGTGGAACGTTGAGAAACTCAGACACAGATATCGGACGACACAAATTAGCATCTCAGTGAAGGGATAGAGAGAGGACACTCACATAAACAGATGGCAGATGTTTGGTACACTTTGTGTGAGCATATATAGGTTCCCCTTATGCTTTCTATTTTTGGGGCAAGCAATGTGCATCTCTTATTTGATTTGAAAAAGCTCAGAAATGCAAGAATTACTTTTGAGAACTAATTTTTTATTAGAATTTTGAAACTGTGAAAATGTTTTCAATAATAGTGCAAAAAGAAACATATAGAAAAACCCATTTATTACAAAGTAAGAATTCAGTAGCCACTCGATTTAAAGACTCTGTGAAACTGAAAAAATTCAGAACTTTTTAAATTTTCACTGACTATTATTTCGAAAATTAATATCAATTGTAAGAATATTTTTTTTGTAAAAATGCCAGTTTACACTTGAGATCAAAGACAATATCTTTCGCTTACGTATAACACCTTCTTGAAACAGTGAACAAGTTTTTTTTATTGTTTATATTTTTTTGCTTCCCTAATGCTCATTTCTCGGTTCTCTCAGTTCTTCTTGTTTCTGTCAAAAGTTTTTAGAATCAATACGTTGAGAATACAACTGAGATAAAAATTCCCAAAGTAGAGAAATGCGAGAGAACTTTAAATAATAAAAAAATACTAAAACCGCATATAAGACCTACTTGAAACAGTGGAAAATTTTGGCCGTTTTTTTCCTATTTCTTGCCTCTCCTGGGCTCTAACTTAATTGCTCATATCTCGGTAGTTCTTTTTACTATTACAAGTTTTTCACAATTAAAAATTTCAGCACTATTTGAGCATATTTTATGTGCTGCACGTTGTTTAAAGAAAATCAAGACAACTGAGAATTTTTGCAATAATAGAGTTTTAGTCGACTTTTCTGAATCGTCACTGACTACAGACCTTTCGCTTAGTTATAACACCTACTTGAAACAGTAATAAAGTTGCCGTTTTTTCCCATTTTCCATCGCATGATATGAACAATAAATTTATATCAATCCTTCCCAAATTTCAATAAATATCCCAACACATCCGTAATTTCATGGCCAATCTCCACCACATCCCCCTAAATTTACACTCCCTCTTCTCAACTCGCATATCGGTATCAAAACGGAGATGTTCTTTTCTCCATCTCTCTTTTTTCCATAGGCCTCCACTTCTCAGCAGCATTATTTCTAAAATTCAAGGACGAACAGTTCTCTGATTTGAGACGCAGACTTTTATAAGATATATATATATATATATATGAACCACAGTCTCTCTGTTTCTCGATTTTTACGCGTTGCTTCCAAAAACTTTTGGTGGTGATGGACTGCACTCGCTGTCCAATTGACTACTAATTGGGTGAATGTTGGGGATTTCATTTAAAAATAGGTAGGAGTAGGCTCTTAAACGGCCTGCCTGCCTTTTGCCTACTACCTTGGTAGGTAAATAGGCAGGCGAGCACTTTGTAGAAAAAACCTGCAATTTTAGACGTAGGTCGCATGTCAGGCAACTCTTGTAGGCCTGCAGGCAACTGTTTCAATTCGCCAAACTCCGAACTCAGAATTTCAAGTCAAAGCGCGGCAGGCAATGCTTACAGACCTACGCCTACTTTGTCGTAGGCCTAGGTGAGTAGGCGTAGACCGTCTGTCGATCACATTTTGTTAGCGTGCAGGGAGGCAATTTTCAACATATACTGCTTCAACCTGTTGTTTTTTATTTGGTTTTTTTTGTGACGAATATTACGTCTTGGTCCTCAAGCTACATAAAATTTATAGACCGAGCCTATGTTAACTTCAACACGAGATACGTAGGTTGCCTTCCTGGCACGCAGCATTTTGTACCTAGACAGCTCCAATCTTCTGGTCTCTTTTTGCTTTTTTTTCCGCGAATATTCCATCTTGCCTCCTCCACAGCATATCGTCCTTCTTCTCGGTTCTTCTATTTTTTTTCATTTCTCGAACATACGGCCACATACACATACACACTCCATCCTTTTTTCTTCTTTTTTTTTCTGCTCATAAAAGCAATGTTGTCGTTTCCTTCTTCTTCTTCTTCTCCTGTGGTTGTGTAGACAAGAGTCACGGAAAGAGCTTGAGTATGGAGCTTTTCCTCATTCTCTCCTACCACCACCACCACCACTACAAACACCAAAAAAAGGACCGCCCCGCGAGAAAAAAATAATAATTCCACTTCTTCTCCTTGCTCCATCCTTTCTCTTCATCTATCCCGATGTATTCCGAGCAGTTTTTAGTTTTTTTTTTGTTCGAGGAAGAAGAGTCTCCGCCGTCTCGTTTTGACGAAGGCACTGCTCCGATTCAAAGAGAGAGAGAGTGGTGAAGACGAAGAGACGCAGAGAATATTGCAGCGTCCCAATGTTTTCGAAAGGGGCCCAAGACCCTCCCGTGTGTATGTGTCCCCCGGTTTTGATGCTATTGCTCTGCCTGGATGACTCGGTCTCTTACACTCTCACATTGGAAGGCTCTTACTTTTTTTGTTCGGTTTATTTTTTCCCTATCTTTTCATTCATTCCATTTGTGGAGCTGCTTGAGTATGACATATTTATTAGTGGTGGCCTAGAATATGATAAAACTCTGCCATTTATTCCATTCTCTGGCCAGGACCTTTGGGCTGCAAAATTCTAAAAATTGAAAAAATTTGGAAAATAAACTTGAAGATATTTCAAAAACGAAATTTTTTGAAGTTTTGGCATAACTATTGTGGTGCTCCATCTTTTAATTTACTTGATTACCAGTTGAAACAGTAAAATTTTTAATTGAAAATTTTTGATTACGGAGCATCAAATGAGTTGCAATCTACAGCTTCTAAATATTTTATTTAAAACAATATTTTTTTGTCTTCATATCCCCAATTCAATACTATCTGTATAATGTTTCATATTCCCCACCTCCCAAAAAAGTAAAAGTTGAGTCTGATCCTCTCTTCTCTATCTCCCTACGCCCTTGGTGCCCAGTACGCCCGACACCTTTTTCTCTGCGACCTCCTGATTTCTAATTGTTCCTTCGTGATCGGACTGTTTGCCTGTTGGCGCGCGCGCCCCAGAAGAAGAAGAGGACACACCTCCACCCACCAGAACTACACCACTTGGCGTTTTGCCAATTCAAGGCCTTTTCTCTGTGATCTCTCGGATCCTAATGTTATTTTCAATTTATTCTGTTTACGAAGAGTTGTTGGGTGAGTCATTGGAAGTGAAGGTTTATGGTCAAATACTAGGTAATCAGATTGTTGGAATATTACTAGATGTGTTAGGTATTACTGTAGACTTTTGCCATTTGTGGGCAATATTAGGTATCGTTGACTGTATGTAGTCTTTGTAGTTTGTGAAATTTTGGTAGGAGTACGGTAGGGTTACTGTAGTTTAAGAATCATCATTCAGCTCTTGAAGTCGGGGACCGAAGGTTCAGTATACCACTGGTTAATTATATATATATTTTTTGCATATACAAAAATCACTGAAGACGTCTAATTCCTTTAATAAATTTGTTGAAACAGTAAATTTTCGCGTAGAACACTAATTCATTTTGGAACTTTTTCATTCCCGATTCTCTGGACAGTACTTTACTTTTTCATCGTATATCAATTTAAAATTATTTTTCTATAGTCTACCAATTTTCTACATCAGATTTTTAGAAATAACAGAATTTTGATTGAATTAATAAATTTGTTGAAACAGTAAGTTTTGCGTAGAACTAGAATTTTTTCGAATTTTTATTTGACACAACTAGAACCGTAGCATATTTGAATCTCGAAATATAGTATTTGAATATTAAAAATTTGAAACATAAGTAGATCATTAAATTTGAAGAAAAATGTTTTTTGCCTGACGACTTCCAAAATAGTGGAAAGAATGACAACTTTGAAACAAAATAAAAAATTTCAAAAATCATTTGAAAAGTTTTACTCCACCTTTACCATCATTTCAACCTTGTGCTTCAGCCCAATATGATCTTTAGTTCATGAACTCTTGAGCATGAACTCTTCTCATTTTTCCCGTCCAATTTCTACGTCAGCCCATCATTTTTTTTGTCTTCTGTGTTTCTTCTTGTTTCTCCTCTCAATCTCTTCACCCTACCCTCTATCACTTTCCGTTTTTTTTCCTTCGATTCGTTCTGCACCGGTCTCTACCAGGCACACGCACCTGGCCATTCACTCTCTCTCTCTTTCTTGATTTCTCATCATCTTCCATCAATTTTTTGTGTCTCAATTCAAAAAAATTCAAATCATGACCCTACTAATTTGTTTAATTCTTCCAGAAACCAATAACTGTCAATGAAAGCAGTGCCAAAGTAAACGGAGAGAAACAAAAAAAAACGCGCTAATAAAATTTTCAACGGTAAGACTTTTTTCCTGTTCACACTTTCTTATCACCATCCACTATAAAACACAACAATACTGTCAATGAAATGAAGTAAAATGAACATTTTTGATGTTTGATTTGCATTCTTTTTGTTTCGAACAAATTCCGAAATTTCTATTAAAGTCACAATTTTCAGGAATATGCCAGCGAGCTCAACATCGTCACCGTCTTCAAAAGAAGAAGACGAAAAGCACACTTCCGCAGATGAAGACGTCACTCCGACTGCTTCTCCGTCGTTAGTGAAGTCTGAAGTTGTCAAGGAGGAGGAAAATGATGACGCCGATAGAACGTTGACTATGCCATCCACTAGTCAGGACATTCAGGTTTGCATTTTTTGATTTTTTTTCAAAAGTCTTAGCGAAAAATACAATTTTCTAATTAAAAACTGAAAATTTCAAATTTCCCTCCAATTTTTTAAAAGCTTTGAAAGCGTTGACATCGGAGAAATGCAAACCTCAAAAAATGGGGTGGAGTCGAGAAGTTGAAGACGATCATAAATAGCTCTTGAGAAAGAAAAAGTATTTCAACTTCTATTTTCAATTAAAAAAAAATTAACTGATCATCTAAAAAATTTCAAACCTGAGTAATTTCCGTTTCTATCGGTAGCTATCTCATGAATCGAAATCCACAGAACCGCTATTTTTTAGTGAGCAAACGCGCTCTACTGTTAACTGTTCGTGTTCGAAGTTAAATTTTTGATAATTTTTTTAATTTTAACCTATTAAAATTACTGAATTCAACGTGATTTTCATCATTTTTTAAATCAGGAAATTTATTAATCTCCTAACCAGCACAAATTTCAGCCTGAGTCATCTCCTGCACACGGTCGATCAGCTCCGTCAAGCCAAGAAATCACGTCTCCACCAACTGTAAGACGAGTAGCTACGCCGCTCGAGGCGGCGGAGCAAGAGTATTATTATTTCACGTATGTTTCCTGTTAAAAAATCAATTTTTAAATGACATAATCTTGATTATTTCAGAACTGATATGATAAACCAAGCTGCGTTGGACATTGAGCGAGAAAAGGAAAAGTTCGACTCGCTAATTACCTGGTATAAACTTCAACGTGACGATGTGCCGGCACTCGGAACAAGCTCCGTAGGAAATTCAACAGCTCCATCCTACGTCAGTGAGAAAGGCTCAACAACGCCAATGTCTTCTCAGCCATCATCACATCAAAGTGGAACAAGCAGTACGAATGGGGCGCACGGTGGTCTCAACGGTTTTTCATGCAGTCCAGTAAGTTTTTTGAAAAATAAAATCAAAAATTATTGAAATAAAAATTGATTTTTCAGTTTGGTCTCGAGAATAACCCTCGATCAAATGATCCGATGCAGTGCATGAGTTCACCAGTCGAATTGGATGAAATCTGTCCAACACTGGAAGATTTTATGTCATCAGCGGCGTCTTCATCAACTCCATCGACATCATCTGCACCACAAATGAACCAGAACCAGAATACCCATCCAAATTCGATAAATCATCATCATCAGCCGGACACCAGTTTATTAATGTTAAATAATCATCATTCGAGTCCTTTAAATCAGCTGAGTTTCAACCATCAAATGCCATCAACATCGAACTCGAACCCACCTTCAAATGCATCTCTAAAACGAAGAGCAACTGAAGAATTCGGGAATGATGGTCCAATGAAGCAAGCGAAAATTGAAGGATCAGAGAACGACAATAATCCAATGAGAAAGCTGGAGATGATGGCGAATTCTTCGAATTTTAGAGGTGGAAACACTATCAATGAAGTCGTAGAAGCTAGCAAAAAGTGAGTTTATAATTTTAAAATTATCTAAACTTTATTCTAATTTTCAGAGACGAACGTACGCTAAAAATGGAAAAACTAGACGTCATCGGAAAGTCAGTCGGAGAAGAGTTTGCTCAACAAGCCCGCGAAGCTCAAATGAGGCAAATGCAACAAGCAGCCGCTGCCGCAGGATCAATGCCACCATCCTACCCATCACCTGGACAGTATCCAGGACCAATGCATTATCCGGGAATGCCACCAATGATGCCACCCGGAGCACCATTTTCTGCAGGAGCCTCGTATCCACCAATGGGCGGACCATTCCCACCGAATCCATATGGAATGCATCCCGGAATGACTCCAGGAGGATATCCTATGTCTGCACCAGGAAAAATGCCGTTCGGATCCCCATCATTCCCTCAAAGTGCTCCATCACCAGCAGCGATGGCTGCAATGCAACAAGGTAGAATGCCAGGACCACCAATGCCACCCCATATGATGACACCTCAGCAACAACAACATTTCATGCAAATGCAGCAAGCTCAAATGGCTCATTTCAATGCTCAAAAAGCTGCCGCTGCTGCAGCAGCCGCCGGAATGTCTCCTGCAGCTCGGGCGTCACCAATGGGTGCCTCACCGTCTCCCCATCATCCTCATCCTTCCCAATTCCCACCGAATCATCCGGCCAATCCAATGTATCACCACCACATAATGATGATGAGAGCAATGCATGCACAAGGTGGGCAGCCAGGACATCCAGGAATGATGCCACCAGGGATGATGCCGCCCGGAATGATGCCGCCCGGAATGATGCCACCTGGCATGCATCCAGGTATGGCCGGTATGCCACCAATGCATCCAGGAATGCAGGGAATGCCGCCGATGCATCCGGGAATGCAAGGAATGCCCGGGATGCCACACGGACCTCCGCAACCTCCGCAAAGTGAGTTTTCTTTTTCTTTGTTTTAAATTTCTCAGAAAAATTTCAATTTCCTATGACTTTATCTGGTCTACTTTTCGGAACATTGCAAAATATTTCATTAATTTTTCAATAATGCCAAAAGTTTGTGCTTCTAAAATTGAATTTTTCCAGATCCCGCTCTCATGGTTGCCGGAAATCGAGCTGGCTCCGCAGAAGCTGCAGCTGCTCAAATGGGCAATCCACATCATCCGATGATGGGCGCCAATATGTGGCAATTGACACCACACTATCCACCACCTCTTCCAGCTTCTTCCAGTTCTGGAGCAGGAACGCCCGTTTCCCGATGATGATTGTATTTAGTAGTCTAGTATATTTCTTGTTGAATGTTGTTTTAACTATTTTACCCAATCAACCTGTAAAATGAATAAGCTCATCCGGATAGTTTCCCCTTGTCCCCAAATTGCTTTAGTCCCCCTATCCCACAGCCGTTCTAGATCTGCCTAAGCTACCGCAAAATTCTCAATAGATTGAGAAGATGCAATTTTAGGTTTGAACTCAGCTCTACCTTCCCATCACCCACCAAAATCCTCACCATTTGTATTTTACCGGTATCAACAAGTTTCTCCATTCTCTTCCATTCGCACAGATACACAAAATGATTCTTCTCTATACTGAGCTTTTCCTTCTTTGAACTTTTTCTCATCAAAATTGCCCTGTATTTTATGTTTCATTTTCCATCCATACTTTTTCAAGTGACATGGTTTCTCTTTTTTTTAATTTCATTGTTTTATAAAATTACATCTAAATTTACTATTAATTATAATTAAACGCTATAGGGGGAATCGACCGGTTTATAGTCACAATTTAAGACGAGCGGGCCTTCAGATGAAAAGCTCCTTTGAAGAATTTGAAAACAAACAGAGATCACTGGGCAAATTATTAGTTGGAGTATTCCTTGTTGAGAGCACGTCCAATGATCAGACGACGGACCTCGCTAGTTCCGGCTCCGATCTCGTAAAGCTTGGCGTCGCGGAGAAGTCGTCCAGCTGGATAGTCATTGATGTATCCGTTTCCGCCGAGAATTTGAATCGCGTCGAGACACACTTGAGTACATTTTTCGGCGACATAGAGAATCACACCGGCACAATCCTTATTCGACACATTTCCCTTATCGGCTGCCTTGGCGACCATGTAAAGATAAGAACGGGAAGCGTTGAGGGTGGTGTACATGTCGGCGAGCTTTCCTTGGAGGAGCTGAAAAATGTTGGAATTGAAATAATCTCATTGTAATTTTTTAAAATCTCACCTGGAATGATCCGATCTTCTGTCCGAATGCAGTTCTCTGGTGAGCATAATCGAAAGCAATATCACAGGCGGCTTGCATGAGACCCAATGGACCACCCGACAGAACTAATCTCTCGTAATCCAATCCAGTCATCAGAACGTAGACTCCTTTTCCCTTTCCACCCATGATCTGGCTCTCGTGAATCTCGCAGTTATCGAATACCAACTCACACGTGTTCGATCCACGCATTCCGAGTTTATCGAGCTTCGGGGATTGCGAGAATCCTGGAGTATTCTTCTCAACGAGGAAGCAAGTGATTCCGTGTTGATGCTTCGATGGATCAGTTTTGGCGTAGACGACAAGAACATCAGCGTCTGGTCCATTGGTAATCCAGAATTTGGTTCCATTCAATACATACTTGTCTCCCTTCTTCTCAGCACGCAGCTTCATGCTAACGACGTCAGATCCAGCTTGAGCCTCCGACATGGCAAGAGCTCCCATGTGCTCTCCGGAAATGAGCTGAAACGTTTTCTCTATAATCTAATTAGTTTACTAATTTTTTCGGTAATTACCTTTGGGAGATACTTCTTTCTCTGCTCTTCAGATCCATTTCTCACAATTTGGTTGATACAAAGATTTGAATGAGCTCCGTAGGAAAGAGCAATTCCACCAGCAGCACGCGATAACTCTTCCATTGCAATTACATGAGAGAAATAATTCATTCCAGATCCACCATACTCAGCTGGCGCAGTGATTCCAAGTAGTCCCTGGTCTCCAAGCTTCTTCCAGAATGGTCTCAGCTGATCCCATCCGTTGTCCTTGTCAATCTTGTCAGCATACGGGGCGAGCTCCTTGTCGGCGAATTGACGGATGGATTGACGTAGCTGAAAATTAGGGATCAGAAATTGAAAACAAAATAATCCATCAGATTATATATTTAATTGGCAATTTTCAAAATGTCCTAATGCACCATGTTGTTCCAACATTCAAAAATAGTGAAAAAAAACACAAAAACTCACTCGATTTATCTGAAAATAACGTTATTTTTGGCTGAAACATTGGGTAAAGTGCTCAAAAATTGCCGATTGTCGGAAAACAAAGCTCGATAATTCGATAATAAGCGAATTTCAGGCTATTTTTGACCACACTTTCTCAATGTTCCAGGTGAAAAGTATAATATTTTCAGATTAATCAAGTTATTGGCTATTTATATTCTTGCATTAATTTTTAATGAAAAATGTTGGAGCACAATAGGAAAATTGTGGAATTACCGCTCGCCCTGGTTAATTTCAAGTAAAAATTATAATTTAAATATTTTATAAAAACTCACAGCAATCTCCTCATCGTTAAGCCCAAACATAGAATCATCAATAGGATATGCTGAAAATTGCCGAACTGCTTGGGACTGAAGAGCCCGTCCTCCAGCGGCACATTTTGCAAATAGCTTCGATGCCAAAGCGGACATTTTCACCAAGAAGTCGGGAGACGGAAGGCTCTGAAGATTTGAAGAAAATGAAAAGATCGAAAAGAGATGAAAATTGAAGAGAAAACGGTTATCTCTAGGCGAAGATCTTCTACTCGTTTAGTAAAAGGAAAACTCCCATTTTTGCCCTTTTCTCATTAAGTTTTTATTTTGTAGAGAAGAAAGCAGGCTAAAGAGAGGAGAGACAAATGAAGTAAAATAGAGTTAGAAATAGTAAAAAAAGAGGAAAAAGAACAGAAGGAGGAGCCACGAGGATGACTGTTTGTCAATGTTGGAGCAGGAGCAACACGTGGAGCTTGAGCAGCGAAAGAGTAAGTAATAAACTGAGAGAAGTGAACGAAAAAGTCACCAACACACACGAGGTGTCTCGTTTCTTGACGTGAAGGGTGATCAGTGATCTAATGAAGGTTCGATCACTGATAGATTTTCAAGCACACTGTATTTAAGTCACAAATTTCGATCAATTGGGGCGTTTAAATGATTTCTGGGCTCCATTGATATTCAAATCGTGAGAAACTGTGAGATTTGGTGATTTTTTATTTATTTTCGCCTTAGTTTGAGACTTGTTAATTTAATTTGATTTTTTGCTGTTAGTTTGCATGATGGATGATCATTGAAATTCCCGAAATCGTTAGAATCCTCAATTTACAGAACCTTTTAAAAATAAACTAATAAACTTTAGTCCGGAGCTGTCTAGACATTTTTTTGATATGGTAATTTTAACAATAGCTGATCGGTGACCTGATAATACAAAACGCAATATAACACATATTTATATTTCAATACTTTTCATATGAAAACCAAAATTCGTATTGTTGTCTGCTCTTGGGTGCTGGTGTAAAGCGATGACGCACAATGATTGCAAAAAATATTGTTTGAAAAATGAAGGAAGTTGGCTTCAGAGAGAATAATTGAAGAGAAAAGGGCGAAAATCGAAAAGAATTGTTGGAAAAGCTGGATTTTATTCAAAATGAGTTATTAAACTACGGTAGACGAAAACACTAAATTTTACGATAAATTGCGGATTTTGCAACTCAAGAGACCCGAAGAACTCGGGGGATGTCCAATTGGGGGGATTACCAACTCGGGGGATTGGCCCCGCCCACAGAACCGTGGCTTGCAATACGCCCATTTCTGCAACTGCCGCACGGTTTCGAAACTGTATTTTTCTCAATAGAGCGAGAATTAACAAGAAAAATACAGTTTCAAAACCGTGCGGCAGTTGCAGAAATGGGCGTATTGCAAGCCACGGTTCTGTGGGCGGGGCCAATCCCCCGAGTTGGTAATCCCCCCAATTGGACATCCCCCGAGTTCTTCGGGTCTCCATTTCAATTTTCGGCAAAAATTTTCCGCAACAGTTTCGAGTTTTCCGACAAAGTTTATATTGTGATTATCAAAGTTTCTTATCACAAAAGTGCAAAACTTTCGATTGATAAGATTATATGAAAATAGACAAACAGCTGCCGAAAAGAAATAGGAAAAGTTTGCCGCATCAGACAGGGTTTAGTGTTCAAATTGGAGAAAGTTAATCAACACACAAAAAACTCGTTTATGTTATTGTTTTAAGTAGAAAAATGGCAAAAACAATGACTAGAAGCGGATGGTGAGTGGAATATTCATACATTCAAATGGGGAAAATGGTGTGATTTTGGAGAAAAATTGTTAGGTGATAAGTGAATTTTCAGAGACGCGAGAGGGGCGAAGGTCATATTCTTCTTGATATTTCTAGTTTTCTGGCTGAACTGGCGGCTCTTGTTCTTTAATTGAGTTCTTCTTTTTATATGTTTCCCGAGCAATCTGCCGCTGGAGTTTTGTGAGACGTTCGAGGAGATCGTCGAGTTTCTGGAATTACTAAAAATAAAATAACTTTAAAAGCAATATGTCTACCTGATGTGTATTATTTACTCGAATTGTAGAATCATTTAGTTTTCCGACGTAGGGGAGCAAGTCCACAGGCTGCTTGTATTCGCTCAGGTCTCGAAGGTACTGAAAATTAAATTAAATTAATACCAATAAAGCTTCGAAAACCTCTGCCATTGTTTCACAATCTGAATTTAGTTTCTTTTGAGACAACTGAGTCGCTCGAATCTGTTGCTCAAGCTTTGTAATCGAAGTGGAAAGAGTTCCAAGGAGAAGATCGCCGGAATTAATGGACACTTCGCCTCCAGCAGTTGACGACATCATTTTAGCTGTAAGAAAGAAGAAATATAATGAAACTCGAAAAATATAGAAAAGTCAGGGAAAACAGAGCAAGCGGCAAATAAAGTAGCAACGAGCGGGCGGAAAGCGGATTAAAATGGAAATGTTCACTCCGACGTGACAATGAAGGTAGAAAAGAACGATAGATGACGCATTTGAATATTTTCTGCAATATATACCATTAAAAAATAATGAAGGATTTCGCTAAAATAGACATTTGCAATCGGAAGTTTATTGAGAAACAATTCGGGAAAAAATTCGATAATTAACGGAAAGGGTACGGTGTGCAATTGTGTGCAAACACCTCGACGGAAAAATGCACCAAGCGTTTTATTCGAATTTTGGACCATTTAGATTTTCCGATTTCTGCTCAATAATGAGCTCATTCTTCGATAGAACGTTTCCAGTTTACTCGTTTTCTTTCTATTTCAGTTAAATATTTCTTCGTTTTGTTTTTATCATGCGTTTCACACGTTTTCTCTTCGATATTATATGGAAAAATGACTAATTACCACAAACTTGTGTTTTTTACAGAAAACGATCAAATATGTACGCCGACGAAGTTGATAAGGATAGACGCACTTTCAAAAAGAAGTAAGTTTTTGTTTTAATTAATTATTTCTTCCTTGTCTCAAAATCGGCAGCCAATTACGTTTTTCAGCTTTTCTTCAGCTCGAGGATCAGGAATCGATGGTAAATGGAAACGCGACATGTTCCAGACAGCAAATCGATCTCCAAAGCAAAATTTCACGACCAAGAGGCGAGCACAGACAAACTTTGTCACTAAAGCCGGTGCCGCGGCGGCAGGACTTGCCACTAGGAACATTTCAACAGCATCAATCCGTGGAAGAACTGCGCCGGCTGTTGTCAGAGAAATTCATACTGGACCATCGACTCTTATCATAAAGAACTTGGCAACCACTGTCACACAAGTGCGTATACTTTTTAATTAAACTCTCGAACCATGTTCCACCAAATACAAATTTCAGGAAGATCTTGAAGAGCTCTTCGAACAATACGAGCCAGAGCTCGTCCAGCTTCACTACGGCCCAACAGGAGAGAGTAATGGATGCGCTGATCTTATTGTCCCTCACGCACAAGTCGCTATTATTCAAAAAGCACTGGAAGGTGTTCTGTTGGACGGAGAGCCGATTGAAGTTCTCGAAGCAAACCCACCGAAGCAGGTTTCTGTGTTCGATCGGATCAAGAAGGTAGGATTAATTAATCATATTCAACCATTTTCTAGTCCCTTTATGCTACTTTCGAAGCCTAGTTGCAATCGAAACCCGAGGAACTGATAAGTATAAAAATAGCTCTGATATCAATCAAAATTATCGCTTTAAAAAAATATACGTTCTTCTGACAAGCGATTAATATCCGTCAGGCATCCAGTATTCTTTCTTTTTACAAAATTAAAATATTTTCAGGTTTCACGAGGAAACGATTTCAAAGCAAAGAACATGCGCGTCGTTGTCAAGTCAAAAGGAGGATTCCAGAAGAGAGGAGCGCGTGGAGATTTCTAGAGAAAATCTAGAGGCCATGATCTATCTGTAATCGTGTTTATAACCAATCCAAAATTCCATTCTCGTCTCCACTTTTTATTTATTTTTATTCCATTTCTCAAGTTTTGTTGTTTTACTGCTCATCTAGAGCATTCCATTTGACTCTTCCTTTCTCGTTTTTTCTCAACTTTGTACTGAATCATTTTCTGTCTCCGTTCGTCATAACTTTCCAGATAATAAACCAGATTTTACACAGAAACTTGATTTATTAAATATTAATAATGATTGTGACATTGTGGAAAAAAAGAAAGAAAGCAGCGATTGGGGTTGAATTGAGAGAAAGTCTAGAAAAAAGGAAGATTTTTGTGTTTTTATGTGAGAATCAAAGTAATGCATTACACGACTAGAGGCAGTGCTTAAATATATTGAAAATAATATATTTTTAAACTAAATTTTAGATTTTTTAATTGATTTTTTTGGGAAAAATTGACATAAAAAGAGAGAAAACACCGTTTTGTGGGGGAGAATAATTCGGAGAAAAAGCGAGTTTTGGTGAGAGGGAATTTGAATTTTCGAGAGGAAAATTTAATGAAAATCTGGAAATAATCAATAAACTGAGAATAATAAAGCATTTTAAAAAATGTTTATGCAGAAAAGTTTGCAAGGGCGCCGCACGCTTTTTTCTTTATTTTTTGAAAATCATTTTCAGCTAAAACCATAGATTCGAAAATTGATTGCCAAAGTTTTGAGAAGGATTTCAAGAAAAATAATAGAAAATTCACAAAAAAAAAAGTTAGAAAAAGTGTGCGGCACGTTTGCGAAAATTTTGGCAAAAGGGCGGGGCCTGATCCTCGAGACAACTCTCCAACAGTTTTATTATTCTCAGTGTAGTTTATAGCAGATTACAAAAAATTTCCCTCGAACTGGTCCCTCCTCGTCAACGAAAAATGTATCTAATAGTTGAACTTGTTGACGCAGAGCAGGATGATGGCGAACAGAGCAGCCGGTATGAAGGAGGAACACGTGGAACACCTGCAAAATGGAAAAGAATGAATAAGGGTGTAATTAGGTGGCGGAGCCATGAGAACACACAATGAGCAAGGTACTTCCGGAAGTGAGAGAGTGAAGTGAGGAGGTGGCTAATTACTTATCGACAGATTGTTTCTCTCTATTCAAGGGTCTCGAACGGAAATTATTTTTCCCTTTGAGAGTGTGGGAAAATTTATTTTGAGTTATGTAACTTACGGAAAAATATAAAGAACAAATTAATGTGATCAAAAACTCCAATAAACCAATAAAACTCCTTTGTAAAATTTTAAAAAAAATCAATAAATGGGCGTGGCCTAATTTTTGGCACTCCTTGGATAATTTTAGTTAATTTTAAATTCAATGTTGACGGGTATTGTTTCAGAGAAAACTTATCAGTTTTTGATTTTTTGAAATATTATTGGATACGCTCTTCTTGGTTACTAAAATGTTGAAATGCAACTTACGTGACATGTCCCTTCTGACATCTTTTATCACAAAGATCTCCATAATATCCATCCGGACATTTACACTTTCCATCGATGAGTTGTCCATTGTTCAAGCATGACTTGATGACGTCACAGCTGGCTCCAGAATAATGATTTCCACAGATGCAGTGATCTCCGTTGTTACGATAACGGTGTTGTTGAGTTGAAATAGTCTTTCTCCAGCATGCAAGACGTTCACAAAAACGTCCATCCCATGGTGGTGGGCAGATACATTCGATTTCTTTCTTTCCGACGGCGATTGTTCCGTTGTGTTGACACATGTGAGGGGTACATCTGAAAATATTGGTATACTGGGACAATTGAAAAATTAATTTATATTTCGTTTATAACAATTTATCGAAACAGTATGCCTTGTAAATACTCTTGCAATAGTATACTCTTGAATACTCTTGCAATATCTTTTCATGTTTCATATTCTTTTCTTAACATTTTCAAAACAATTATTTTTGAAATTTTCGTTGATACAATGAAATTTGATTCAAAAACTTCTGAAATCAAAATGCGGGCACAATTTGAACGATTTAAATAGAAAGCCCCGCACACATCTTGGCTTATGGTCGAACTACTATTTCCACGATAGTATCGTTCACTTATTGAAGTTTGTTAGTTTTTTCCGTTTTTTATTTTATCGAAATTCCCTTACACGCAATATTCTGCCTTAAAACATCATGAATTTCCAAACTCGTGAACTAAAATTTTTATAGTTTCAATAAGACAACATAAGCATTCAAATGCTTTCGCTAGTGCTTACTCTATTTGAAGCCTTTTCATGCTTTTTCCAACTTTGAACATTTTTCTCAAAGAAATCCGCATCTTGGCATAGACTGGCGTCTCCATAAAAAATGTCTTGTACTTTTTCGAGTTATTGTAAACTTTTGGAGTTGTCTTCGAAATTCCTTACACACATTAAAATTCCAATTCCAAAAATTTTCAAATTCGTGAACCAAAATTTTGACTGTTTCAAGGAGTCATCATAAGACAGCAGTATTAAATTAAATTCAAACTGCTTCAAACTTATAAATCGTTCCTCGAGTCTTCTTATAGTAAATTTTCAAAAAATTATGATTCTAACTGAAAACTAAATTTTTTACTGTTTCAAGAAGACAACATACATTTTCAGTTTCAAGTTCATCTTTATTCTGATTTGCTCCGGTGTCAAACTATTCTTAGTTTTCAATAAATGTCTATGACTTTCCATAATTAATTGATATTTAAAAATCAGAAAATTTTGAAATTTGAGATTTTGGATCCCTTGGTCCCAATCAAAAGCTTGCAACATTTTCACAAGGCGAACAAAAAGAGAGAATCGTCTTCAAATCCGGATAGTTTAATGTGTGTCTTTTCACCTTTTCTCTCCTCACCTCTTCTGTGTATGTTGTATGCCCATCCAGATAAATCCCGTTCTATTTTTTCTTTTCCTATGGATAAGTTTAGACTATTCACATACACTTAGACAGGAAGAGAATTGGAGAAAAATTGAATCAAAGCAGAAAAATTAAGAGATGTAGCGAAAAGGAACAGGTGTTGGAGGACTGTTATCGTATTGAAGTCAGAATTTTTGGTTAGCGTTTTTTTAGTATAGGGATAACGATTTCAATACATGATTTTGAACTATTCCGAAATTTAATAAAACAATGAAACAGTATTTTCTTTCTATAATTTTTTCCGTAAATGATTTTCCAATATTTTCGGAACTTTATTATTTTAGCTATTTCACATTATCAATATAGTATTATTTTAGTGTACTGTTAACGTGATTCCTACTTCATCAAGTTTCGACTCCGTCTTAGAAAATATCTTTAAACTGCCCCATGCTGCTAACAGTATGAAGCAATAGGGTAAAAATCAAAATTTAAAAGAAAAATCTTAAAAATAGCAAGTTTTTACCGATTATAATATTTTTTAGAGAATCCAAAAGGTTTTTTTCTTCAAAATTTTTTCATTCTTCCACAAATAATTAATTTTTTAAAGTTATTATATTGGTCTAAATATCGAAAGCTGCACATTTTAAAATGTTAGTGAAACATTAAAAATATTATATATATTGAAAGCTCGAGTTTTTCTAATTTTTTTTGCAAGTTTTACAATTAAAAACTTAAAAGTTCAAAGCCATTTTGGATTTTCCTGTTTTGATAATTCATTTTTATCTTGTTTTGTCGGAACGAAGGCAACATTCTCATATTAAATTGCATTATTCTCAGTTAAGTTTCAACATATTTTTTATCCTTTTCAAAAATAATTTGAATTACTGAAAACAATTTAAAAATCATGTTTATTTAAGTTTTATAATGAATTATGAAAATTAAATTATTATTTATTAAGGTGTGAATGCTGAACCTTTCGAGATGTCTTTTAAGAAAACTTGATGAAACAGTATTTTATAAAATTTTTTTGAAAGGTCCAAAAAAGGAACAGAACGCATGAATTTATGTCCTAAATTGAAGTTTTAACAAAAAAGTTAAATTTTGTATTTTCTTCACAAAACCGATTTATTGGAAAATTTATGTACATAACTTTTTTTTAAAGTTTAACTTTTTGGAAATACTATTGGAATTTGGCGGAAATTTTTTTAAAGAAAAATAAAATAACATTTTGAAATTATTTTACATTTGAAGAATTAATTTAACCTATAATTTTTAGAACAAAACTGCAATTATTCTAAGTTCAAAATCAACATTTCTTGGAAAAATCCAAGAATTTTTAGAAAAAAAACTTTTCTTATTATTTTAATTTGAAAAAATGCTCCTGAGTCAGGAATTGTTTTTTTGAATATTATAAAAAGCTGAAAAGTAATACCAGTTTTTGAGAACCTTTGCGCCCCTAAATAAAAATTCTTAACATTCTCAAAAAAGGACCCCTTTTTGCCAATTCCCTTAAATTTTTGAGTAACTGCTCAAATGCATTGTTTCATGTTCATTTTCAATTTCATTTCCCCTCTACATTTTCCCACCTGCCACTAGTCAATTGCAGCTGTCAAAATGAATTGTGTCACTTTTTTTCTCTGCTCTCACTCGAATTTTCTCGATGTTCATTTTTGCATCAGAACTATAGAAAAAAAAAGAATAAATCGGATTACGAAACAGTTCTCCCATATATAGGTTTAACTTTTGTTCCAGAATTTTCCAACCGAAACGATTTTTTTTTGCAAAAAAAAAAGAACTCACGAAGTTCCGAATAGCGTTTCTCCCTTTCCACATCCGTCGTATTCGTTGCAAATCGGTCCTGAAAATTGAATGAAAAGTCGTAAAAGAGTAGCATAAAAATGTCGTTAAAAATAGTAAAAAAGGGCTATAAATCTATATTTTCATGAGATGAAAAACATATGGATGATGGATATGAGAGTGAAGAACATTGAAAACTTTATTCCTGTTTTTCTATAGCAATTATTAGTTTTTAAGGAAATGACTGGACTTATGGGAAAGAATTGAGAAAACAAAACTCTCGAATTTTGTTAAGATTTTTGAAATTATCGAAATTTCTGAAACACACATGTTGGTTTGTAGTGCTGCATTTGATCTCGACTTGAAACAGTATTCTTCTTAAATTGAAGTATAACGAGTTTTATGCTTCAATTTGATCATTGATTATTTTCTAGAATTTTTTCAAAATAACAATTCAAAAAATTTGGATTAAATCAAACTGGAAAAAATTAAACGATCAATTTTCAATTTAAAATGCATAATTAAAATTCTCATAACTACTTCGTGAATTCCCTCCCAGCTTTGATAGCAAGTTGAAACTGTAAATTTTTTGAACACTAGTGAGAACAATCAACTCGTATTTTGAAGAAAATCACTTTGAATCACCCCAAAATGCGTTTATACATGTTTCTCTAAAAAAAGTTTTTATGTGAAACAAGAACGAATTTATGAAAATCAAACAGTACTGAACTCCTAATAAAAATACTTCAGTCTTCCCACATTTGGTAACAAGGTGAAACAGATATTTTTTCTTTTTTTTTTGAAATTTTTTTCCACAACGTGGATGTTAATTATGGTTTCAAAAAATGTGAATTAATTGGACAAGAATCGCTAAGAAATTTTTAGTAACCAGCTGGATTATGTTTTTCCAGCCCTATAAATGAAAAGGAACATTTAAATGAAATTAAGCATACATAACTATTAAAATCTTTGAAACAAGTTTAATGAAACATTATTTTTTTATTAATGCAGTAATTTTGTCTCTTGTGGTTAGAACTTTCAAACCTGCCATCAATATTTTGGGTTTTTTGTTTCGAAAAGTTCATATTTAGGGTAATGTTGACGCCAATTTTCCACATTTCACCCTTTAAAAAAATTTGAAGGCAAAAGTAACTATGGCTCACTGTTTTAAAAATTTAATAAATTTGGTTTTGGAAAACTATAGACACTAATGTAAAAGGAAGGTAAAACAAATAATGTAAGATTTCTAAGAAAAAAGTCAAATTCAAAAAACCCACCCTTCCAGTTAATGTTACAAGTGCACTTTCCATTCTGAACAGATGCATGAACTCGAAGTACTTTACACTTGTATTCTTCATATTCTGGATTTGTGACTTCTAACTTCCACCGATCACATTCTTCAAGTCCACCGTCCATTATTCCGAGGCCAAAGTACGATTCATCTCCGCATGATCCAATCGGGATATCACTGCAAAATATTCTAATTATCAATGATGATAAGGGTATGAATAACCAGTGAACTGGAAACTCTAGAATTATTGTACATTTTGGTGACGACAAAGTGTTTTATCAAAATGAGAAGATATCGAAAAAAAGCTTACCAAAAATTCGCAAGACCTTTGTAAAAATGTACTCCCCGATTTTACCAATATATTGAAACAGTATTTAAATTTTTTGTACTATTCGACCCCTTCTATTCTATCATTCTCTTGTCCATCAAAGTAAGTATTTAGTCGGTAATAGTGGTGCTTGAGCCGGTTGATGAACTCGTGTCGATGACACTTAACGAATCCATCATACCTTACCGACTGGCCAGTTAGTAAAGAGAGAGGGAAAGGAGTCATAATATTTGGATAAGGAGTAAAGTGAGATTGAGAGGTACAGAGGGAAGTATTAAATACAGAAAAGTTTTTTATTTTGAAACAGTTTCAACAAGTCTATAACCCGGATGCGCTAAAAGTTTTGTAATACTTGCTTAAAATAAAAAATATCAATTAATAATTTTGATATAATTCTAAAAAATATATGCTTCTGAAACTGCAAAAATATATTGACTCGAAAAAACCTATAAAACGTCGGCTTCTGTTTAAAAAAATGTTGAAATTATTTGATAAACTCACAATTTCCTAATGTTGAAAGCAGTTTCATAACTATTTGTAAGATTATTTTAAAATTAAATGCACAGTCAAGTAAAAATAATGAAAAACGCATTTCTACACATACTTTCTTCAAATCACAAAACGTTCCCATTCCCATTAATTCATCGGTAACTGTGTGACAGTTTCAAGTTTTTTATAAACCTGGTGTGCAAATAACCACGCAGTTTCAAACCATTTGGGATTAATTCATATCAATGATTTCGAACACAAAAGGACCGATTGAAGAATGTTTGACATACGATGCATACTAATTTGAAAAAAAAACAAAATTTTAAGATTGCGAATCGATTTCGGTGTATTACTAAAACTGCAAAAAATTCTAAATCATTCTGTAGATTGTCAAACATTCTTGAGAATCAATTTTACCTACAGTTATCTACTATTATCGACTCATTGAAACAGCAGATATCTAGAAGATTAAAAAGTTCAAAAAAATAGTCGGTTGTTGTCTTTCAAAACTATAAATCAAAAATTGTTCAAATTGAATATTAGAAAAGCTTTCTAGAAGAAGAACTCCACGTGGTTGGAAAAGTACCGTTTTACAAGACAACCGTATCTCGGCTGAAAATCGACCTACTTGTTCAATAAAATAAACCTGTCTTGTAAGCCTACATGCAGGTCAGCTTGTAGAGCACCATTATGCAAAAAATAAATTTACTGTTTCACAGTGTCCATTAACATTTGCGGTTGGTTGTTTCTAGCTAATTCTGCATAAAAGAATCTATAATTCCTTGTAACCAATCTCTACGAACCCCTGAGCAAGTAAAAAAGAAATCTATTGCCTTGGTCAACACTTACTTGTTTGTTCTTTTTCTATCTTTTTTCCTGTTTCCTCTTCCTCTCCGTCCCCTCATCGTCAGTTTTTTCGACACAACACCACTGAATTGATGCAATTTTTAGAGCGACCGGGGGCACATTGCGCAGTAGAAGAAGGAAAATGAGAGAGAAAGAGAGAGAGTACGCGCACTCAAAAAAATGTTTGTTTGCCTTTGTGTTGTTGCTCCGGCGAGCCCCACATTTGTGACGACGTGCTGTCTTCTGACCCGCCCGCCGGCACCAATTTGGCGTGGTGCCAGATGGATAAATAGATAAATTTTGTACGCTTCTTTAATTTATTTTGTTAATTTCCGGGAGCAGGAATAGTTCATGGCAAAAAAGGGAAGCGGGGAGAAGGCTAGAAGTAGATCAATTTCAGTGATAAAATAGTGGTTGGCTAGCTGTACCAACAAAAAAATTGGACTCGAATTGCTGAACTTGAAAATATCGTAAAAAATTTCTAGTTTTTTCTAATTGTAGCTGTTAAGTACTTTGGTAAAAATTTAACTGAACTCAAAGTCCTATTACCTTATAAACTTGAAAGTTGGAAACAGTAAGAAAATATATAAGAAATTGTAAATAACTGTAAAAACTATGAAAATCTAATTGTTGTTAAATGTTTTATTAAGTTTAAAATTTAAAACAAACTGCAATTATTTATTTCGCACAAAAATAAATAACCTAGTTTTGACAGCTTAATTTCTTGGTTTTCCTTAATTTTTAAAAAATCATCAATCAAACTTTGGGTTAAAAATAGACCTTTGGATTTTTAATATTTTTTTCAGCGGAAAAACGTCTAAAATTTAAAAAGAATCATTTAACAAACAAAAGCAGAAAAATTCCAATTAATTCAGCAGGAAATCTCAAAAATGCCAGAACTAGGTAATTCTAGAATTGACGAGTTGATTTTTTTGGAAAACAATTTGAAAAATATGCAAAAATTTAAACTTTCTTTGAAAAATTTAGAACACATCTATAAGTCTTCTATATCTACAACCCCACTATTCAAAGCAAAATCCCAACTCTTTAACATAACTGGCTGAAACAGAGAAAACTTTTTATCCCATTCCAAGTTAAGCTCGTTTTTTCAGACCACCCCTCTACATATCTCAAAGCAAGTAGTTAAAGTACTAAACTAGAAGCGGATATTTGATATTTGGCGTAGATATCTGCCAAATGCGCTAGCTCGTGTAATTTGAGAAGCTTCCTAAACGAGAAGTTTCACATCAGAATTAGATGTGACACGTCACCAGGGTTCAGGAATGAATGTTTCTATTACTTTGTTTTATAAACGCTTTTATTACAAGCCAATTTATTTTGTAAACAGCTAGAAACAGTGATTTATGAGAAATGTGAATTTATATGTTTTGATAACAGGGTACAAAGAGGACAAAACCATTGCATGAATTCAAATGTGCACTTATTGTGAACAATTAGAAACAGTAATTTTTTTTTGGAATCAATTTTGTGTTTTTCCCATGTTTACATGTTTTGCTACAATTTTATAAAAGAAAACAACTTTTTGAAGTTTACCCCATAATTGTCAGAGAAATAACTTGAAGATTTAATATTTAAAAAAAACATATTTCAAACCCTCTAGAAATGTTCAGAATTGATTGCGATTTTAATGAAGAATTATGTACAAAAATACGAATATTTTTACTGTTTCTGAATCGTCATATCTTTACAATGTTCTCGAAAATGTATTAATTGTGACTAAATTTTTGAAAAAGTTCAGAAACGTCTAAACTATTTTTCTTCCACGTCACTAGTCCCCTTGCTCGATCTCATTTGTTCCGGAATGCACAGAGAAAGCATACTTTTATTTCTATTTTTGGATAAATGTTCAGACATCGAAAAAGTACAAGAAAGCACCTGGATTATTTGTATTTTCAGATTATCCCCGTTTCACAGGTGTATATTGAAAGATTAGCTGTGCACTTTTCTGAGAAATTCGAGAAAAAATATTGTGCTTAATCTACTGAAATGGAGTTTCAGAGTCTATGCAGTTTTATCGGAAAGATTAAAGTGAAATTACTTTGGGATGCAACATTTGGTGACTGGATTTTTTTTTGTGGAAATGTCTCATATTAAAAAAAATCTTATTTTGGTTTTGAAAATCTACTTCTGGCTTTCAACTTGATAAAATAATCAAAACAGTAACAGAAACCACACGATTCAAGATTAAAGAAATGCTGAAACTGTAAAAAAATTTGCTGTGAACATTTTAGGATTTGAGCAAATTTGTGGTTCTTTGCCCGGTAAAGCAACAAAAAAAAACGATTTCAATACGAATTTGAAGGTATGCTTTAATTTGAATATATACGTTTACGTCTTAATGACCAGTACCTAATTGTTCAAGTTATTTGCAACGATTTTGAAAGTGCAGAAAATTTTTATATGTGGAAAATTCTTAAACCCACCAGTTTTTTATTTGAAAAATTCTGGAAAAAGGTGTTATTTTTTGTCTAGATTTTTAGAGATTTTATTTTAGAGACGAGGAAAATAGATATATTTTGCAATATTTAGTTTGTAACTGAAATTGTATGCTTTCTATGATTCACTAAAATTGCTTTAGATTAAAAAATTGGAAAAAAAACAACAGCATGATTTGAAAAATTACGTATCATGTTAATGAATCACAAAGTACGAGGTTTGATAAATATGAGTTGCGCAATATACAATTATACAATATACAAATATACAAAAACATATTGAAACTGTTTTTTTTTTTTTGAAAAAATAAATAATTTGAGCCGAGTATGCTTCAGGCTTGTATTTTTGTTCATTTAAACTGAAAACTCAGTGAGAATCAAGTTAATAATTTCTGAATAATTTTACTGTTTCGGAACTGACACATATTTTTTGAATATTTTACAAACGATGCTGAGTTTGTGGAAGTATATTCGAAAACTTTAAGACCCATTTTCCGATTTCTTGCTTACCTAAGTTTCACCAACAAATTTCCATGAGTATCCTTAATTTTCGGTCGTTCAGCTGTCACCATGGTCACTCCGAAGAGCACAATGCATAGTGCTCCGGTCATTTTCATTGTCTGAAATGTTAGAAAAGTTAAGTTAGACCCTAGAATCTAGAACTATAATAAAATACTCAAAAAATGTGTCAAAAAGAAACAAAAATAGAGGCAAAAATCCGACAGAAAGAGAGAAAAAGGGCGGAGAAATAGAGAGGCTATGGAAGGAGAAACCGAGGAAAATGTGGGCGTGGCCCCGGCGAGAGATCGGAGGTGACGAGACGAAGAGAAGTTGGAGAAACAAAACATTTTCTCTCTCAATTCTCTCTATCTCTGCTCTATCTCTATCAGGCATCTTGCGCAGAGAGAAAGATAGAAAGCATGGACACTGACTAGTGAGCATCGATTTTCAGACAAAACGGAAAAGCTCATACATCATAATAGAATCGGTCGGAAGGCAGAGAATTTAGATGCATTTGTTGTTATTGACACCGTTTATACATATGTTTTTGTCCGGGTTAAGAAAAAATGATGTCTGGAGTGGGGTTGAGAAAGATTTCCTGAAACCACACACCATTTTGAACATGCTTCCACTGCTAACAGTATTCTAATGTTGTAACATGTTTCAGTGTTAGAGATTCATTAAGAAAAATCTCGTTAAGTTCGAAGTTTACACTATTTACAGCACAAAATTTGTGTAGTCCGTTCTTAGAGGTCATTCTGAAACTGTTAAACAACTTATTGTTATCAATCGAAAAAAGCTTACAATTAGTAAAATCAAAAAACCTCAATATAATAGAACTATTAACAGATCGCTAGAAAAAAATAAAAATTTTGATCATTAGTTTTTTTTTAGAAATCGAGTTTTTTTTAAAGATGTCGTTTCTACCGTCAAATTGTTATTCGATGGTGTCCATTATACCCACTGAGAGGTTTTTTTGAAATTGTAAGCTTGCTGACCAGGGGTGGGTATTTTAATTTCAAGAAATTTCAAGAAATGTTGACATTTTTGTTCATTTCTTGAATAGAAATTTAGTGAAAATGTGCTGTGTAAAAACTTTTTTGTAATTTTTATAATTTTCAAAAAGGATTCAAAACTCCATCAAAATATGTAGTAGCCGCATGAAAATAATTTAAAATGATACATTTCACATATTGGGCGTTCAAAACTTCTTGAAATTAAAATGTACTCCAGGGGTCGGCGGCTAACCGTTTTTTTCGGCTAATATTAGCCAGATTAGCCGGTCGGCTAAAATTCGGCTAACTTTATTGGTTTCAGTTTTTTTTGTTGATTCAGCTAGTTTTTCACTAAATTCGTGGATTATCAAGTAAGTAACAAGAATTCAGTTGGTAACAGAAACAAAAAACACACTGAAAGCAATTAAACAATAAAAATTTGTTTGCAAACAATGCAATAACGCTTCATCGTGTAAGCCGAATCAGCCGAACGGAATAATTTTCTGCGAAAAAAAGTTTTTACTGGCATCTTTTTTGAAAATTGATGAAGATTGTCTTGGAAACCACTAAACGTATTGAACGTATATGTATGTTTAAAAAATAAAGTGGAATAGTGAGATTTTTTGATTCTCAAAATCCAAACAAAAAATTTTCAATAAAAACGTTGTTTTTTTCCAGAATTTCTCCAGAAATGACAGGTGTAAAGCTTCTTCTCTCCTTATCTGTTTTTCCAAACAGGTATTTCCTTAATGCAATAGAAGCTTAGTTGCGGTTAGCTACCCCCCACCCACCAATTATGAATACACGTGGCAGGTGGTGGGCTCGATGAGCCGGTATAATGTCGCATCTTCTTGTGAAGGAGGTGGACACATGTACATATTATTTGGGAAACACGTTTAGTATTATGAAGAGCACAGAGAGAGAGTTGAATAGGACAGAAGGTGAAAGGTCTATGGAATTGATTATGAGAATGAAGAGCAACCAAGTGATGAGTAATATTTGGACATCATGATGAGAGGGAAAGGCTTTTGGGGTTTTTTAGATAAATTAACGTGGAGTTAAGGCTGGAAATACGTTTATAATTATCTGTGTCTTTGAGATAGCAACTGTTTTGAAGATCGAATGAGCAATCACAGTTTGCACAGAATTTAACATGGTAGCAAAACAGTAAAAATTCGGAAAAAAGTTGAAACTTGCATACTTTTCATATAAAATTTATTTTATTAACTTTTTCATGCCCGCAAAATTTTAAGCAAAGGAACTTAATTAATGGCCAAGTATCACAATGAAACACTTCGAAAATTATTCGTTTTTTTTTTGTGAAACGCCAAATTTTCTGAAATTCGGCACTTCCTCAAAAAGTTATGAGCATTGCTGTAGGAACCCTTACAGTGCTTACAAATAATTAGAAATAAAAAAACCCCTCTGAAATTTTTTGTAATGGTGACTATTTTATCAAAATAGGCAAAAATAGGTATTCCACTTATCGCTAACTTGAAACAGTGGATTTTAAAACGGAGTTTAATAATACATAAATAAAATTAAAATATTACTGAGATCTCCTTTCTGGCAGTAATATTGAAATTTACCTCAAAAATCTGATGTGAGTATACTTTTTTCGATGCAATATTTAGGATTTTAGCTAACAATACATTTTTTGAATGTGTTAGCTGGTGCTTGGACAAAGTTTAAATTTGAATAGTCCTGACTAGAAACTAAAACTTTTTGAGCCGATTTTTGTGAAGCATTCAGCACTTTTGCTAACTTTTCACGTTCAAGAAAGGGTTTTTTGTTTCAGCTGGCTAAACTTAACTGAAAATTCACAGCTCTGAACACCAATTGTCTTGATTTTCTCACCTCAAAAACCAAAATAAAACCTATAAAACACCTGGCACTCGAGGTATGAGAGTTATGCAATCGTTATGCTTCTCCTCTCTTCGCACTCTCAATTTCATTCGGTTTCCGGTTCACTAGACACATTTTTCTCAAGACTACCTTCCTGCCAACTAGCCTTCATTTGAATATGTATATTTCTTTGAAAGTTTGCAAAGTTTTCTCCGAATTTTAATTGTTTCATTTGTACTAGACTAGGTGGTCTTTTACGAAGAAGACACGGAAGGAAGAGATGGTCAATTTGTAAAGGAATTTGTGGGTTGGAAAATTGAGAATCCCTCTAAAATTGAAACAGACAAAAATTGAGAAAAATACAAATTTTGTAGGAAAAGAGAAATTGTCCTTGGGAATGTATACATTCTTTGGTGCCTTGTCACTTGGAATGTTCAAGGTTTTTTGGTAGAAGCATCGCGGAAAGGGGTCAGAGTCTGGAAAACAAAATTATCGAACGAGGGTTCCAATGATCGGGAAATTTATGAATTGTTATTCATGTTTTCAGTAAACGGTAAATATAGACTTTTTAAAAAGTTAAAGGGTCGGTCGGGGTGGATGAATTAAATCAGTTTAAATTTAGGTTCAAGAAGTATTTTTAAAAGTTTAATATAATATACAAAATTCGACTTATTAGACTAAAATTCTAAAAATTCGATCATAACGATTGATGGTCTTAGAAAGCTGTGTGAAAATGTTTTTTGTCTGTTTCTGCATATCCATTTAAAAACCCAATTCCACTTAAGGGGTTTTTGAATAAAATTGTTTGAATCGGAGAAAAACTTCCAAAGTTTAGTTTCCCGAGGAAAGGGTTCGAATTCTACTTCTGTAATGTCAGAAATTGAATAAAAATTTACTTTGAAGAAATTCTGAAACAGTAAACTCTAAAAAAATGTATAAACCAATATTCAATTCGATTAACTTTCAAAAATGCATTTTTAAAAGACAAGGAAATAGTTAATTCTGAAATTTTAAATTTAATCATTACTTCTATTTTAAGATTATCACGATTTTCAAAATAAAAGAAGGTTTTGAAAACTTTGTAAAACATATTTTAATTTTTTGTCGGTTTTTGCATGTTCATTTAAATTGCTAGCATTTTTCGCTATTAATGCGACCGCGATACTTCTAAAAATGAAAAGTTTAACAATTGTTTTATTAGAATTTCCCTAGTAGCGAATTTTCAAAAGTTTTACACTCCTAGTTTCAAGAAAATTATTTATTTAAAAAAATTGTTTCTGAAACAGTAAACTCAAAAACCGAACCAAGTGTTTAAACCAATTTCCAAAATCGGTAAACTTGCAAAATATTATTTCGTAAAAGACAAGGAAGTTGTTAGTGTCAAAACGTGGAACGGAGCTCTCTCATTATAATTTCCATTATTCCCTGGTGCTGACAGCCGGATGTCTCCTATGGTAACAATGGACCACACTCTCTCAATCATATACTAAAGAGAAAAGGGGGTTTCACTCATAAAAGTCATTAAAATTTGAAAAGTGAGAGGAGTAAATTGTGGGAAAGGGAATAAGGGACAGGTACCTGGTGCTCTTGAGTGCCTGGCACTATTAAATAAACTTTTGAGTTGACTGAGAGAATAAGGTAAAAGGGCAATGTACAGTACTCGCTATTACATTGTTGGTGTAGGCACAAATGTGTCTTCACAGTGAACTATGCCTTCGTCGTGCCTACAGGCTTGCCTACTTCCAAAATAACCAAGGACATTTGTCTTCATTCTAACGATTCGGCCGCTTTTTGAAATGGAAATATCACAGCCATTGGCCAAATTAAAAAAAAAATAAAGTTGAAAATATTTTTGAAATTAAATACAAATGCTCTATCTGCTGAAAAATCTGCTTTTGGAAGTTTTCTGGCAATATGAAGAGAAAGATTTCAATTAATTGAAATAAAAGAATTTCGTAAGATGAATAATATTATTACCAAAACATTTCTCTAAAACAATTTTCTGAAACAATAGAAGTTTTGTTGTATTGTAATCAGGGGTGTGCGGCGAATTTTTCGGCGAACTTAGATTACCGAGTTTATCAGTAAGTGTTCGTGTAGCTTTTCTCGAAGCAATGTATCAGTATTAAATCAAACATATTTTTATTACAAATTCATGAAATAACATTTTTAAAATTGCACACATTTTCCTTATAACTTCCGCAAAGTTCATTCACCGAATTCGCTGAATTCGCCGAACGGCGATTTCGGCAAATGAGTTTGAAGACAGTGTTAAAGAATACGAGTCACATTTTTCAAGATTTTTTTCATGAATTTCCCACAAGAAAATGTTCGCTTTAATACTGATGCATTCCTTCGAAAAAAGCAACATGAACACTTACTGATATACTCGATAATCTAAGTTCGCCGAAAAATTCGCCGCGCACCACTGAATGTAATAATATCCAAGATTAAAATTAAGTTCTAATAAAGCATTTATATTACTGTTTTTTTTCAAGAAAATACTTTTTAAAAGCCTTTTTATAAAGTCGAGTGTAGTTTCTTGATTAATAAATTTGCCAGTTATAGGAAATGTAAAACATTTAGATATGTGAGCGGAATTGTTCTTTTTTATGATTATTGCCGACAGTTTCTGTTTGAAAAATCTATATAATTCGAAGAAAATATAACGATGTTTGTCAAACAAATTATTTGTTACTTTCTGAATAATTCAGTGTTTCTCGACAGTGCCAAAAAATTATGCTCGTTGTAAATTTTAGAAGAAAAAAATATTTGGAAAACCTTTGTACTATCAATAGAATTTCAGTTATAGTCAAAACAAAACAAAATCTCTCATTAACATACATTTGAGCCTCATCTGAAATTGCAACAATGAAACAGTACATTTTTTTTAAATAAAAAATTGTGAAAATAAAAAAAAAAGTGTTTCATGAACATTTTACAGGAATTCATAGCGAAAAAAAATTTTACCATAATTTCTGAATCTGAGATTATGATTTTCAGTAATCAGGCAACTCGTTAGGATCTATTTAAACACACACACACTTATAAAAGTAGTGAATAATATGAAAATTGTGTCATTTCTCCTAACTCATCCATTTCACACCAACATTTCTAATACCTAATTTACGAGAGAATATGGCAGAAATTCGATTAACTCTCCCTCCTACTTCCAAGCATCGAAAGGATGGAAACACGAAAGATTCAATTTAAAATTGGAACATTTGTGTTGGATGCAAGGGAAAATACGAGAAAGAGCTGACCGACCGGAAGAAGTTACACTTCCGAGTGGCGTGAATGACCCAAAAGTGGTGCAAAAGGACAGTAGAAAGTTGACTGAAGTGATGGGATAAGGGGAACAAGTTCGGTGGAAAAAATTGTATACAATTCATTTTTTTCAAATTTTACGAGATTGAAAATTGAAAATTGTATTACTCTGAAATTTTGCAGTGAAAAACATTTTGTTCCTGTTTCAAAATTAAATTATTGGGCACAGTTGCAAAAAGTTGCATTCGATTTACTCTTTTATGCAATTGCTATAATTCAAGCACTTGCGCAAAAACCAAATAAATTAAATTGATTTCCAACAGTACAAAAAATGTGGTACTTGTTTAGTAGGTTGCCCCCTACCAGGACAGGCTCAGTTATCGAAAACTACAGTAATCTTATAGTACTCCTTCAGCACCTAGGCATTGCCCTTCATTACCCATCGATTCGAAAACTATTTTTCAACTACAATGATCTTACAGTTAATTTATCTCACGTATTTTTTTTAAGAACAAAGCAAAAACAGTTTAAAATATAAAACAAAAAATGTATGTTAGTTTCAAAAAAAATTGGATCTTGAACAGTTTTTCACTGTTTCACAACTTCCATTAATATTTTGTAAATTGTGTTGTGTTAGTCTAATTGGCATGTTATTTTGTTTATAAGGTGAGTAAAACATTGAATAAAAAGATAACTATCACATTCCCATACCCATATCGTTGGACCATAATTTTGTTTCTGTATCTTTCAAAGATTCTAATCTCAAAAAGAGACCTTCCAAACCATTCATGGTCCTCTCTTTTTTCGCCGACCATCTGCCATCTGCTTGTCTATGAACGGATTGCGTCATCAAACGGAAATTTGGTAAAAAATTTGGGGGAGAAATTGGGTTAATTAGAATGAAGAGGAACCGAAAAGCAAAGGATTAGAAAGATGATGATGAGGAGAAGTATATACAAAGCACTCAATTATGTTTAAGAACACGGATTTTTTGATGAGGTAAAAGAAATTGGGAATTTTTATGTTTTAAAATAGAAACCAAGATTGTAAGGAATCCATTATGCCAAACTGAACCATGAAAAAAATTAAAATTCACAAAATTTATTATAGAAGTTTAGAAACAGTGATTTTTTTTTTCGAAAAAAAAAAGAATTTTTTGAAAGCGAATAATTTTTACAAGCGCGTACATGTAATTTTGAAAAAGTTTGTTTTATTTTCTCTATCTTTTCTCTGCTCAGTGAGCACTTTGGCGACTTTCGAACAAAAAAAGTTCCAAAAAAACCCGACACACTTCGGCTTCAACTCGTCAAAACTTGACACCAACAAATGAGAGAAGTTCGTTTTTGTTGCCATTCCACGTGGTCCCCGGGGAGTCGTTGATGAGCAGGAGCAGAGCTCGATGAGCTCCAACTTTCCAATTTTTTTGCTCATTTTATGGCTTTTTAGAAACTCTAGCAATGAGTAAAGAATATGAGTAGGAACATGAGAACTAGGGACAGGATAAGATGAATTCAGTTATAATTGGTTTGTTGGAGCAACTGAAAATTTATGAAAAATTTGAAACACTGAAACCATCATTGAAAATAATTTTTAAAATTCAAAAAGCTGTAGGCAGGCATGCAAAAAATAGGGGTTGCCCCAAAACACGAATACTTTTTTTCAGGTTATGAATTTTTTAACCGAAAATATAATGAAAGAAAAAATCACGAAAAACTGATAAATTTAGCCAGAAAACGCAAAATTGTGAAGACTAGGCCACACTAATTTGCCCGGATTTCAGAAAATAATATATTCCTTATTCCATTATTTTAAAAACAAAACATTTTGACCTCTCCTTTAGGCCTTAGGCCCTATGATCAAGAATATTCAAAAATTAATATAAAATGAAAGAAATTTTTTTTCACTGTTTCAACGAATTATCTAATGTGATACTGAGCGCAGTTTAATTTGATGTTGAGATAGTAATTTTATCTTAAAATCTACGAACTCTTAAATAAAATTGTTAAACAGCGTGAGCCATTAGAACATAGAAAATTTCAAAAAAAAGGGGATCGGTTTTGACACGAACATGCTCGAAGAGCATGTCGTTCACTTGATGGATTGGCTCATTCGAAGCAAAATTTCAAGAAAAATGCGAAAAACGAAAAGAAAAAGGAAAGAGGAAGGGGACACGAGGACTTCCTTTGTCTTGACAAATTTAATTTTCACAGACTATTGAGCTCTATATCTGAGAAAATAGATATGAGTTCATGAGAGTGGGGATCGAAAAGTAATATTTACACATTGGGATTTTGAGGTGGATCATGATACTGTGCAAAAATTGAATGTAACTATAAAAGTATTCAGTTTTTTTTAGCCAACGACACTCTGAAAATGTGCATTTCATTGTTCAAAAACGCAAAGTAAATTTAAATCGGAAAACTTAAAAAAAAAACAAAAATTGTGTTGACAAAAACTGTGACAAAAATTGTTTTACGTTTGGAAGTTCAAGCCACGGGGCAAACAAAACGTGGCGAAAAAAGATAAAACAAATCCTTTTTTGTCAGTTTCAAATAATCGGCTTCTATAATGATGCGAAGCGTCAGAGATGATATGTGAGTTTATCTTCTTTTTTTTTGTCAGAATTGAGTTTAGAATTGCAGGTTTCCATTGCAAATAGTCAGCAATTTTGTTAAGGAAAGTGAGAGTTATCAAAAGTATCGCGTAAGTTTTTAGCACACTATACAATTTCAAAAAAAAATTATATTTCAGAATCAATTCAAGCCAGCATTCAAGCATTTCCTGACTTGCGTTGGGTTGAGCGAGAAGGATTGGTACGTCAACCGTCCGCTTCGATGCGAAACTCTGTTCCAGCAGCTTTCCGTTCTTTATACAATGGTATTTCTTGTTGCTTTGAAAAATATTTTGAAAATCTAAATTTCAGACTTCGCAAGAGGATTTCCTGCGTATCATTCGTCCACATTTTGAAGCTGCAATTGCAGTGGAAAATGAGACTCACGGAAAGATCAAGACATCCTTGCAATTGATCAAAAACTTCTACTCGAATGAATTCGAGGAGAAGCTCAAGGAACTGAGTGACTTGGCTCCCGAACTGGAGAAGTATCAGAAGAATCGGTCGACTGATCCTGAGCAAAATCAACAGATGGACAAAATCATGAATCGCTTCACGGAATTGCAGAGATTGGTTCGTTTCCCTATTCTATTATAAAAAATAATTCGATTTTGAAAAAATTGCTCACTGTTTCACTTTTCTCATATGTTTTGTTAAGATTAAACAAAAACAGTTCTTTCTGTTCCTTGAGTGTATTTTAAATTTGAGTTTATTGCATTTCTGATGAAAAGATTTATTGTGATTTTTAATTTTTCAGTTGAAAAGTATGATCCAAGAAGGAACTGCATCAATCCAGTCTCAACATCTCAAAGCAATGCGTTATTCGATTGAACTCTATCAAAAACAAAATGAGCAATGGAGCCGTTCGTTTGCTTCGTTTGCAAATCTCAAGCCAGATGTGACTGTTAAAGCTAAGAAGACTGAAACTCCTGTTGAAGAGAGCAAGAAGAATAAGAAGAAAATTGAAAAATTGTCGGAAGGTGATAAGGATTTGTAATTTATTGATTGAATGAATAAATATTATGTTTTGTATTGTTTCAAATTGTTTTTAAAATTGTATACCAAAAACTTGAGAAGTCGATCTGATTGATATTTAATTATTTACTCTGTTTGACACAAAATTGTAGAATCATTAAAGAAATACACGTTCAGGGAGAAAGATTATTTGTAGAAATAACTGGTGGAATATCAACAATTTGATCAATTTCCTGTTGATCTTGACAATCATTTGAAGAATTCCAACGACGCTCCGGTTTCATCTGTAAATATTTTGAAAGTTTTTCTGGAAAACTTGTAAAAACTGGAGTTGAATTTCTTTTTTCAATTTTTTACAACTATCCTGCATATTTACTGTTAATCAAGCTTTGGTTTACGGTAAAAATTGTTCATCGGAGTTTCGTAGTTATTTTTTCTAAATAAAAAAAAAACTAACCGAATCGTCCAAACTTTTCTGCCGTTGCCAAATGCATCCAATTTGGCGAAACAAACGACGATATTCCTCGTTGTATTTTGTCTGAAAAAGTTTTATTTTTATTTTTTATATTTTTACTTTTACACGGCTTTTTTTGCTACGGCCATAAAATGGTGCCTAGAATTGAGACGGGAAAAATGCAGAGAAAAGGCAGGCATCGTACGTCTGAAGCCTACCTACCAAGAAATCGCTTTAGTTTTGAATACTGTTGCAATTACTACTGTTTCGACTAGATGGTAAAGATGGCGCAAGGTTGTTCTTAAATTAATGGAGGTCCATTATACGCAAGAATGAAAATTTGATCATTAATCTAGAAAATTACCTAAATTACTTTGTGGATGTTCTAAAAATTTCAAAAAATAAATAACAGTTACTGAAAAAAAAAACTTGAAAATTTTTTGTTAAAAATTTTCCAAACACAACTAAACAGCAATATTGAAAAAATATAATTAAAATTCAAACTCACATTGTAAAGTCCATAAATAATTGGATTAAGACAAGAATTGCTCATCGCCAGCCAATGTGAAAAGAAGAACACCAAATTGATGTATTTCCATCCATTAATTTCCGGTTTCAATTCATTCAAAAGTAGATACGTCTCCAATGGAAACCAACACAATGAGAAACAGGCAACGACAATGATGAGAGTACGCATAAGCTGCGATAATTGAGTGTTTGGTGAAACCATTGATACCACTGATATCTATATTTGGGATTAAACAAAAGAACTATTAGTTTAAGGAGAACTTATCGAAGAGCACACGTGCAGAGTGAGTGAGAGTTAAAAGTGGAATAGAAGCAAATCACAGCAATCGAAAATTATTTGAGAAATTGGGTTTTGATAAAAAATGTAGGTTAAATTTACGGTGTAATGCAATAATTATAAAATTGTTTTCTGCCAACTCTTGGTGGTTTCAAATCCAAAAAAAAACTGTTTCAGAACGTTTATTTGTTGGCCAGATTTCTTTTGGCAATCATTAATCTTATATATATATATATATATATATATATATATATATATATATATATATGTACATACCATAAAAATTCATCTAAGAATTTTTTTACCACAAAAACAAAATTCCGTTCAATTTTAAAATTTTAAATTATTTGAGAAAGTATTTGCTCTTGTACATATTTTTTTCAAAATTTTCGGTGATCAATAAAAACTGTACAGTTCTTGAAGAATGATTGAAAACTAAAACAATAATCACTTTTAAAACCAACTGAATTAGTCATTAGTCATACGCTTAATTGTTTTTGAATAAAGAAAAGAAAATACTAATCAAAGTCCTGCAGGTTTTCACTTTTATTTACAAAGATCCTGAAACAGTCAAATTAAAAAAAAAAACTATTTTTGAACTCAAAATAAAAGAAAAAGAAAACCATGCAAACTAATTCCAATTCAAACCAAAAAAAACTAACCTTCTGGGTTGCCATTTTTGTTTCATCAAGTTCAACTCTTGACTGACTCAATGACCATATTTTAACAGCAATCATTGTGTACGCAGTGTCAAGAATAATCATTGGAACAAAATATTGGATTATGACAAGGTAGACATTGTATGTTTTCCACCAACCAGCATCAGGATATACTGGGAGACACTGAAAAAATAAAATTAAAATTTGGAAAAAGTAACCTGAACATATATGAAATTTGTTTGATTAGGTTACTTGTGTCCACTTAAATTAACGGAAACTTTATGAAGCGATTCATAAAAATAGAAGATGATTTTTTAACTCTTATTTCAGAAAAATACATTTTTCTATTTTTTCCTTTTCAAGTTTTCCCACGAGCTTAATTGTGATTGTTCTAATCTGAAAATTTATTTTTAAAATTTACTGTTTCGTAGAGCAAACTTTAAATTCAAAATACAGCAAATAATAATGTTTTTACTATTTTTTCAATTTTCGCGACAAATTTCAATCGGTTTAGTTAATTTTTAATTCCCACACTCCTAGATTTTAGATATTTTTTTGCTGATTTAAGTAAACGGGGACCGCAGCAGACACAAGATCAAAAAAATTATAAAAATATGTACCTGTACAATTGAAGTATTATTGTCATCTGGAAATTCGTATGTATTATGGAACAATCCATGTGGTAGAGACACAAGAACCGCCATTATCCATATCAAAAGTACACATCGTTTTGCAGATCTTGGGCTCATTTGTGAGCATTTCGAGAAGAACATTGTACGGAATTCATGAACTGCTGACGTCACAAGTGTGAAGACTGAAACTGTCAGAGCAACTGTTTCCACGTATGGAACTATCCGGCAGAGTGATCGCGGCAGGAACCATTCCTAAAATTTATGTGTGTTTGAAGAGTAATTCCGAATTTTTTAAAAGTTTTATAATGCATTTCGTTTTTTTTTTAATCAAAATTCTGAACTGTTTCATTGTGGTTTTAAACACAATGTATTCAAAAATTAGTCGGTGCTTCTTTCAACTTTTTTTTTCAAAAATTCCGTTCTTTAATTAAACATTGTCTTCTTTGTCTTTTTTTAAAGTATTTCTTTTTTTCAGTTTTTCTTTAGAAATATTAGTTTATAAATTGCAAAATTGTTATAGCAAGCAATGTGAGATATTTTCCAATAGAAATTCCGTTAAATTTATCCAGTTTTAAGTTCACCCATGTGAATTGTTAATGTTTCATTTATAAAATGTTTTTTTGTTCATAACAGTAAATACGATTTTCTTTTTCAAAGTTATTTCTGTTTCAAACAGCTGAATTATTAATTATGTGTTTTTGACTTTGTTTTTTTAATGCAATTAGGTTCCATTGCCAAATGATAGTTTTTTCAGCATTTTTCAGAATTTTCAAAGTTTTACTAGAATAAACTGACGCGAGTTTAATGTTCAATGACTATATTCAAAAGATTAAATCCAATTTATTTCAAAAATTTAATTAGTTTATGGAGATTTTTCTCCACATGACCTTTTTAGTTTTTTATAAGTTGTAAAAATTTTTACAGTTTCGTTTATCTTTGAAGAATCCATAGATTTTATTCCGGAGTTGATGAACTTATAATCGAATTACATCATTAATATTTCAGCTGTTTGAAACATACAATTTTTTTCACATCGATATTCGGAATTAGGAGTAAATTTGGAGTCATTCAAAAATATTTCTCAAATTTCGGTACTCCACCTTTAAAAGTGTTTTTTTTTTTAATTTTTTCCTGAACACTTGAGGGCCATAACTTTTTTTTGAATAATTTTCAGAGTGTCTCATTACGAAATTTGGTAGTTTTGGACCATTTTGGGTCTAAAAAAGCAAAGTCTCACACTTCGGTACTACTTTAAGTCATTTCAACACAAAATGATTATAAATTAATTTTCCCATTTCGAACGAATTCGTGTAAACTTTAACTGTATCTTATTAATTCTTAAAATTTGTAATTGTCAAAAGTTGGTCAGGTTTTATATTTCATGATTTCATTTCCGGAAATTAACAAAATAGTAACGAAAACAAGATTTTCAGCCAATAGCTATGTGTTTTCAGAAAAATGCCAAAAATGTTGTAGAAATTCACAAAAACTAAAGATGCTCTGAACAGAATAATAAAATAATCTGCGATTTTTAAAATGTTCACCCATTACTCATATCAACACTTGGTAATAAAAAAATTTTCCTTAAAAAATTTACAGTTTCAAAATGTTGTAATAGTAGGGTAACATCTTTCTATAGTAATTTAGAATATTTCGATTTTAAATTAAAAATAATTGCCAAATTATGTTTTTGTTATCTGTTACAGTTCAACAGAGCTCCCCAGAATTTTAAAATCTTTACTTGAAAAGTCGAACAACTTGTTTTTATTTTTCTCCTTCACACTAAAAAAAGATTTATCGCTCTCAATTGGGTGTTTTTCTTTCAAACTTTTCAGCGCCTTTTTTGATCAATGTTGCAAAATGTAGTAGTCCCGTTTGTTTTTCTTCTTTTTCAAACCAGTAACAATTTATAAAAATCAAACAAGACTGCCTTCGGACCGGAAACAGATTCTCTCAGTTCAAAACAAAAAACTCTAAGTTTTGTGAACCTAGAAAAACATTTTTCAAGTGTGTAAAAAAAACAAACTTGAAAAAGAGCAGCCTGAAACTTGAAGGGAATCGCAAAAATACCAGTGAAGAGGTCAGCAAATCCGAGGTTCAGAATGAAGTAGGTTGTGATGGAACGGACTCTGTAATGAAATACATCTCAACTGTGAACTTTGGAAACTTGAGTTTCTGACAAAACAATGTTAAAACACTGTGTAAGTTTCAAGTAAAAATATACGAAATAGTTGAAACAGTGAACAATTTGGCTTCCCAATTTCAATTTGCAAAAAAAAAAATATTATTATTATTTTCAGATGAACTTTGACATGAAAATAAACAAGTAATTTAATATTTTTCGAATAAAGGAAATTCTCAAAAATTTTGAACTACTTTCAAGATTTTGGAATTGTTCCAAAAATATGTTTTTTTTTCAAACAGTGATGGTAATATTGATTTGTTTTTTTATCCGGAAAACACGCTTCAATTTTTATCCAGCTTATAGTTTTTATTATAAAACAAAACCTTGTGAGAAATAAACATTAGTGAGAAACATTAAACTAAACAAAAATTATTTTTCAAAACTACAAAATTTACTGTTTCATATTCTCATTATATAAAAAAATCTATTTGAAACAGTTTGATTTTTAATTTGTACATATAGCGATCAAACTCAACTTTTTCCTATATTTTTTCTATAATCTTCAATTTTTATATATTTTAACGAACATTTTCAACCCTTGCACGTATTTCGCCTCCAAAAGTTATTCTAACAAAGCACTCTTGACATTCCAACTGATAGCTTATTCTAACAAAGATTCAACAAAACATCCTGTTTTCGTTCGCTGAAACAGAATATTCTTGCGAAAAGCTGCTAACTGTCAAGAAGCGTGAGAAACACTGGATCTAACCAGTAGGTTTTTAGTGTTTCCGGGTTCCGGAAATAACATAAAACACACAAAATTTGAGGTGTTGGATTTCATAGAGATCTTTAAGAATTATGGAAAAATGTGAGATTTGTGTAAAGTGGAGTTTATCGGAGGTCTGAAAGATCGAAATTCGCAAAATTTTTTGAGAGAAAGCGGTCACACTTGATGCATTTTTGGATTTAAAATTTAAGTGATGCTTTAAAATTGCATTAACAGAACTATATAATTTATTAGAAGTTTGACTGGAAATTATAATGCTTACTCAGGGATACCACCGGGTTACCTTACTAGTACAATATAATTTTTGTATCAAAATTTGAAAAAAAAATGTTATAGTTAGTAGACTCACCTTAATCTGAACAGTGTTATGTAGAGAACCAGAAGATTTCCAACAACTGCCATGAAGGCTATAATTGCATACAGCATGCACCATATTATCTGAAAATTTAAAATAATTTTTACTGTTTCGAAGTGAAATTTAAGAGGTTTGACATACCGATTATTCTAATCGGGGTTTGATAAACTGCAGAGTATTTTTTTATTAATAAAAATTTATCTTCAAAAGGTTTTGTCCCTGAAGAGGCTCTGCCAATATGCACAACTTTAAGGGTACATCCATTTGCAAATGCTTTCTCAAAATCGATGCAATAATGGATACTGAGAACAACTATTAATGCCATCAAATGATCAGTTGTCCTTAGAACCAATTTGTTTAGTACAGCTCTTGAATTACTTCATGCCTTCAGCAAATTCCTTTTCTTTTAAAACATTTGCAAAAATACTTTGCAAAAAGATGGTAGCTTAATTTTTATCGTTTTTTGTTTTTACTAAAACCAGAAACTTGTGAGAAATAAACATCAGTAAGGCATTATTTTTCAAAAATACAAAAATTACTGTTTCACATCCTCAATATATAAAACTACATTCAAATCAGTTTTTAATTTTTGCGAAATTAGCTGCACTGTTTCAAGCCGGTCTTAAAAGCAACACGTATACATTTCACCAGTTCAACAAAAAAATTTTCTCAGATTGTTCCCATAATTCTAAATAATAGGCAAAATTTAATTTCATATTTAAAATTTTTAACTTTTTCGGTTTCTCGTATTTTTAAAGCTCCGAATATAAATGAAATTTCAATAATTGAATTGGAAATCGGCGAAGTTTTTTAGAAGATTTCAAAATTTTTCCAGTTTCAAATATTTGTATATGACAAGTGTCGAATAAAATTTTAATTTTTAATCTTTATTCTACAGTTTATATATTTTGATAATAGTCTTTTAGAAATTTTAAAGAACATTCTCGGGTTCCAAAACGAAAATTGTCAAAAATCTTGTAAAGTGAACAAATTTTTTTTTAGAAATTAAATCAGTTTCAAGAATTTTTTTAAAGGGCGTTCATGAAATTTTAGTTCATTGGTACGCGCCAATTACATACATTGTCCTAAAAAACTAAGAAACTAGGTATTTTGATTTATGTGGAAAACCTAGGTAAATAAATGTTCTTCAACTTTTCTTCAAAAACTTCCAAAAACAATTCATTTTCATCGAATTTTCCAGGAAAGCCGCATGCTTTCAGACAAATCCCTACTAGATAATTGTCTTCAAAAAAAGCAGAAGAAATGTCTAATTACTCTTCTCACTCAATCCTTTTTATTCCTCCTTTCCCATTGAAAGTTTTCTGATCTCTGGGTGTTAATCCACAAAAAAATTGCTAAAAATTTCAACAAATTGAGATTGAAAAGCAGAGAGTCTAAAATTGGAAAGGGAGATATTAAAAGAACGAGACCTCTAATAGGACAATGGAGCATTTTTAATGAAATTTCTGTGGAATTTTAATTCGAAAATGCGTTGAACCATGATTGAGCTTTGTTCTCTTATTTATACTAACATTGTTTTAAGTTAAAAAAAAAATGGTTTTTTATATGGAACTATGTACCTTAAGAAATAGAAAATTGACTGAAAATCTATAAATTCAGAAGGAACACAATGAAATATAACTTGTAACGAGACACCGAGGCCGTGCACGACGTCACACCTTTGCAAAGTAGGGTGGCATTATTCAATGATGGAATAAATTGATCACATGTGACTAAACTAATAAACATAAAGGTTAATTTAAAGATACAAACATTGGTGCTCAAAGTGAAAATCTGTGGGATAGCGCCCGGCATTTTCCGGGTTCAGCGACAGCCCAAAAACGTAGGATGCTCCGCATGACGGTTTCGTTGAAATTATGAATTGGGAAATATTTTTCAGAAGTTCCAGACATTGTATAATTAGGCTATATGCGGAATCCCAAAAAAAGAACTCCCATTTACTAGGATATGTGCTCTTCACCAGGTCAAGTCGAAATATTAACCTCATATAATTCCTCCCATTCCTCCTAGCTTTTAGTTAATTTTTTGAGAGCTTCTTCTCATAATTCAGAATAATGATTTTTTGGAATGATTAAGAAGACCCTTGAAGACAGGGAAATGACGATGGATAAACAACTTCATCATGCAATCGGAGAAAAATTAAATAACAAGAACTCTAAAAGATATTTGTCACAGAGGCAAGCAAAAAATAAATTACAGAATATGAGGCAGCTGAGTCTTCTATTCATTGGGTTTTGTAAAAAAAATATTGTCTGTTTCAGTGATGTTGCAAAAATTAGGGATGATTCTGCATTTGTTTTGACTGCCTCTTACAGTTTGAAGAAAAATAATAACTTTTTGCGCACCGGAAAAGAACAATTTGCTCTAATGGAAAAATGAAAACTCGATGATCGTATTTTAGTTCACAAACTTATTGTTGAGCTAGTCAAATGCACTTTTACACAAAAACAAACTTGCAACCCTACGATTTTCCGGGGGGGAGGGGGTAATATTTGACAAAATAAAATTCTTTTTGAAATTAAATTTGTGAACTTTTTGTTTTAATCTAAATTAGCAGTATAAGAATAATGTATGTATATGATGTTTCACGGTTTAATCCAAGAATTGAAAACGGATAACTGTAGTTTCTCATATCATCCCACTGAAACAGTAGAAAACATTTTAATTTTTGAAAGACACTTGTGCTGCTATGCAAGCTTAGAGCTTTTTCAATTTCTCATGCGACAAGAAAATAGTTCATACTTTTGAAAAAGGAAACACAGGATGTGTCAATAAAATACTAAAAAATCAGTAGTTATCTCAAAACAGTATAGTATTTTTCCGGTCAAAAGTTATCTCAAAAAACATTTTCCTCAATAAGAATGCAACGTTTTCGCCTTCAACAACTGTTTGGTTAAATTTATTTGTACAGTGCATCTATGATATTTGCCCCTAGTATTTCTTGAGTGAACTAAAATGGAAAACTATACTTTCTTATATTAAACCGCTGAAAGAGTGGAGAATGTTTTAACTTTTGAAAGATGTGTGGTGCCACACAAGTTCAAGGAATTTAAGATTTTGGAGAGGACTTGGCTTTTTTGAAACCCTACAAAATAATGTATTATTTACTTCTTAGTTTAATTAATGAAATCCAATTTTTGAAACAGTAATTTTTTGAATCTAATTTTTTATTCTGTGTAACACAACTCACCAATTCTACAGGAGTCAGCTCATAAAAATCATCATCACCAGATAGTTCAGCTTCGCCTGCTTCTGCCAAAACTCCAGCTCCACCAATCACCGTTGTTATCGTTGATGCCAATATCGAATCGGTGGCCGAAAAGTTCATGAGAGCACACACACCGAGAGTTGAGAATGCTGTGTCCTATTTAAACTTCTTCTAGTTCTTCTTCTAGGCTACGTCTTCACCAAAAAACTGGGCGGAGCTTAGCGGAGGAAGAGAGAGAGAGAGAATGAGAGAGAAAGAGAGAGCAATTAGGAGGACAGAAACACCGAAAAAATAACAAAAAAGCAAAAAGAAAAGGAGGCGGAAAAAGCCTGTTTATAATATTTTCCTCGCGAGACTTCTACGTTTTTGCTCCTCATGAAAGAGACATGGATAATCTGATTAGAACAATAAGACGTCGGAACACTTTCTTCAAAAAAAAGAAGATTCTAAAAAGAAGGATGGGGGCGGAGTCAGAGTGAAGAATGAAAGGAAAGCTATATAACTCATAGAGACACACACACACAAATGTAAAAGAAGAGAAAAGAGAGATGAAAAATGACGAATGCCATTTCATTGGGAGGTTCCGAAATTGAATATATGGGGGCAAATCAGGATTCATTTCATTTCAGTCTATATACTGTCAATTTCTGAATCTAACTGCTACATCAAAATATTTTCAAATTTTTTTTGCAGCTGACTTTTTTTGGTTTTTTCATTTCAGCTTGTTTTGCAAAAAAACTCACATTATTACCAAGATTGTTCTACTTACTAGACCCGGTAGTTGTCGGTCCAGATGAAATTTCTATTGTAGGGATTTGCGCCATCTTGCCTTCGAAACTTTCTCTTAAGCAAAGTTTTGTAGCATATTTAAAAAAAAACTAGCAATTTTGGCAGCTGACAGTTGACGGTTCAGTAAGATTTTATCGTTTGGCAATAACATGTTCAGTTGCCGCACATCCCTGATAGGCACGCAGGAAGGCTGCCTACCTATTTTACAATTCCAGTCAGATTTAATGCTAAAATTTAAGCTTCTGTCATTATTGACGTCTCCCGCGGTAGGCCCGACGTAGGCGTAGATCGCCTTCTGGCCTGATGGGCAGGTAAAATATATTTTTTTAATTCAATAGACGATGTAAATCAAAAATATAATTAGTGATAATTTTCCCTTTAAGGCTGGATAATTTATTTTTCAAAAAAATAATTGTTGAAAAAAATTTACTGTTGCAGAATTATCTCAAATTTGTTTCAATTCAGGAAAAAACATTGCAGTTCTTTTTCTGTCTTTAACCGTAAAAAATTTGTTCCCAGAAGGTTAATTATTTTTTAAAAGTTAAAGTAGAATTATGATTTCAAATTGAAAATGTTGCCAAAAACAAAGCGTTTGACAATAAAAATGGTTACAAAAAATAATCGACGAGTTAAACATTTGGAGTTTAGCTGTTTTTCAAAAAGTTGACACGAAGTGACACTCTAGTTGTTTTTTTTAAAATTTTATTTATTAATAGTGACTCAAAAACATCTTACTTCGATTTCAAATTGTTTGAATTTCTTCTAAATTTTTAAGTTGTAAAAATTTGAAAATTTTTTAATATTCAACTACATTAGCAAAACATTAAAATCGTCTTTTCATTACAATTAGAAATATCTGTGTTTTCTTGATTTTGCTTTAAAAATTCAAATGTGACGTAAAATATTTTGCTTTAAAAAGTTCCCAAACCAATCGTGATTTTTTTCGGCTTACAATTTTTCCCCTTTACGTCAAGCAACTTTCTCAAGTAGCAAAACTTGTTTGAGTGATAGGTTTCTCAAATCGTACAATAATTATAGACATGAATATTAGAAAATAGTTATAGTTGCACTTCAAATATTCATAATTATCACTGCTAACGAACTAGGCTTGCAAATTCTGTTTATCTTGAAAAAAACTGGAACTCGGTAAAATATTTCACTGTTTCAGGTAGTTCTTATTATTTGTACATTAGTGATAATGTCAGTAATTTCCAGTACCATATGACTACGAACCCTCTTCAGCATTACTATCACATCTGTACCAATTTTGATGTTTGTTGTATGTATTTGTGGCACGCTGGAGAGACGCCAGTTGCTGGTGAATTATGCGAAAATAAGTGGTTCATAGCCGTCTTCTTTCTATAAGATTTTTTAAACGGCTTAACAATTTGAATATATAATCAATGAAATAGTACTAAATACCAAACAGAGTTAACTTTCAGAACACCTTAAAGAGAGCAAAAATGAAATAGCAAAAAGCATCGTTACTGCGACACAAATTAATAAATTTAAGTTTTCTATTGTTTCTTTTCTGTTTCTTTTTCTTTTTCTGTTTTCTGTTTCTTTTTCTGTTTCTATTGTTTCTTGTTTCTTTTTGTGAAACCGAATTTTTTTCAAGGTTCTCAGAATTTTCAAGTTGTCTAGCAGTGATAATTATGAATGCTTGGAGTGAAACAACAGCTAGTTTCTGATATTCATGTCTATAATTATTGTACGCTATGAGAGAAACCTATCATTTTAACAGAATTTTATATTTGAGAAATTTGCTTGACGTAAAGAGAAGTACTTAAGTTGAAGGTTTTTTTTTGATAGAGCAAATGAGAAAATTGTAAGCTGAAAACAACATGTTTTGGTTTGGGAACTTAAAAAAAAAGTCTAATAATTAATTATTTCATTTAATACAAATTTTATGAACCTACTGCAAAATAAATTTGATCAAAATTACCTTTCAACTAGTAAAGTTTAAAAACTCGATGAAACATTTGAAGAAATATCTAAATGCGGCTAAACTACACTTTCACACTGCTCACAAATCAAATTGTTTCGTTTCGAATATGTCAGGTGTGAAAAGCGAAATTATGATATCTTGTCCCTTGAGCCGGTAATCTAATATACGGGTGCAAAGCCTACGACTGAAACAAAAATAAAACTTTGAAGAAATGTGAAAAATCGAGCATTTTTATATGAAGATAGGTGAACCAGCATCTTTTCCAACAGCTACGTATTATAATTGTGATAAGCTGAAATTAATTAAAGAAAAAATGTTCACAATTGAAAAAGTTTAGAAGTTTCTTGATGAGCTTTCATGAAATTAATTTTTAAAAACATTGGAAGGATCATTAATCAGGCGTTTCAACTATTCAAAAAGTATGTGAAACAGACTTTTTTTACAAAAAAATTGTGAGAGTTCAGATATTTTACGAAAAAAATTTAGATGATTTTGAACTATCTTGGCTGTTTTGAAATTAAAATATATTTTTTCTTCTTTAAAAAAAATTTCCATAATATCCATTTTAAACCAGCTATTTTCTACACTTTTTAGTTTTCATATTACCTTCCCAGTGATTCCATGAAAGTTTCTAGATTTTTGAACTTTTTTCGTGCAAGTTGAAATTTTTCTTATTGAATAATTCATCCCAGTCCCATTGCGGAGTCCACTTGCAAAGGGAAGTACAAAATGAGTTCTAAAACATTTTTTTCGATTAGAAGCTTTTTCTATTGAATCTCGGCTCGATTAACTTAATTTTCTGCACGTTTTTCTTCCTTTTAAGATTGCGGAATGTTTCCAAAACATAATTTGTTTTTTTTTAACGGGCATCATCTTCAGTTCCCAAGGGAAACCGAAATAAGAATGGAAAAATGATTGAAAAAAAATTGGAAAGTGGAAGAAAAACGTGGGGGTTATATTTGAAGAAATAGGGGATTGGGAGGAGGAGGATGAGCGGCTCAAATTTCAACAAAATTTCCATTTTATGAGGAAATTACTGTGGATTATTGCAACGACCAATTTTCAGAGTATGAATTTGAACCAATTTTCTCCTTGCAAGTTAGTTTCTCATTGGTAGTGAATAAACGAGATTTATAGGAAATTATAGCAACTTTGGTGTGTGCCTTGAAACGGAAAGTATGGCAGTTTTAAAAATTTATTATGGAAAATTTCATTTAATTTTCAAACCTTTTTTCAATGTTTCAAGTTTTTCATTAAAGATGTTCTGTTATTTCGACTATCATTAGCAAGTATTCTGACATTCGGATTGATTATATGATTGTTTTGAATGAAAAAAACTGGGTTGTCATTAAGAACAGAAAGGCTAATTTTTTTTTAACTCCTACCTAACTCCAAATTTACTAATGTTAAAGTCAAAATCAAGTTACAGAGATGACATATTATGTAATTTTAGTCAGACAATTGTAAAGCTGTACTATTAAATTGATAAATATATTTTTACACGAGTTATAGCCATTCTCCGCTAACGTAATATCTAATAATAAGTTCTAGCAAGGCACACACGCCTGAGAAAATGCTTATCATGATAAAATCGAGATTTCCTGAACATAAAATAAGCAAAAAATAATTGTTAACCTAAAGTTATTAGAGAAAACATAAAAAATTGCTGTTTCACGACATATTTTTCAGTTTCGAATTTTTTTTCGTTCGTTGAATTTAACTTCGATCAGGGGATGTAACATTTGTTCACATTTTGTTTTTTTTATTTTTAGGTCGGAAATAAGCAATACCTTGAATTGCTTTAAAACAATTGCCAGAGATATTTTCAAGACTTTATTAAATTAGTTATTTTGGTGTCTCCTGAGTTTATAGGAGTAATGAAACAATATTTGCTACTTTAAGAAAACATTGTAAATTCGGATACGAAAGAAAAACTTTTTGAGTTGAGTAAATCGTACCATTTACTCTATTAACAAAAAAGTAGAAAACTGTATTACGGGAAAAAAAGGAAAAAAAATCATGTTTAACTATCAGAACTTGCAATTAAACATCTCTTGACCTAAAAATTGATCAGCTTTGGCGGCTCATAATATTTCTAACTTATCAAAATTTTCGTATTTAGCTTTTTTCATTTTCAAACAACAAATTTCGATCAATTGCGTTAGCAATTCAAACTGAAACTTGCTGAGACTTCATGTTACTTATGAAACAGTAAAGTTATGAAACTGACGATGAGATTTTTTGTTCAAGTGGATGTTGAAAATAATGAATACATATTCCTGATTGTAAACCACATCTGTGTGTGTTTGTATTTCCTCTTTCTCTTTACTTTTTAATGACTGCTCACATGTTTTTCGTCGGCGGTTTATGACGTGGCAGCTGGTGCAAAACTGCTGCAAGTGGCTTCTGATTTTGTTAGAATTCATTAAAAGAAACAAGAATTTTGGAACAAAAAATTATAAAAAAATTTTTGGAAGAAGGGGGAAATGCAACGGGGGAGCTGGGAAACTGGACGAGAGAAAGTTTTTGGAATTCACAATTTGAAAATAATTAATAAACAAAACCTTTTTTGAGAGAAAAAATCGGGAAGACACAATTGAATTGGAAAAGTACCATATTAATATGATATTTTGAGAAGAAAAAGTGACTTTTCAGTTTCAAAAAAATAAAACATTAAAAAAAACATTTTGGAGCGAAAACAAGTTTTGCAACCCGTAGAAGACAAGAAACATGGTTTTTTGAATTGAAGTAGAATATTGGGGGAATTATTGAGAATTCATCACAACTCCTCGATAGGGACCTTGCATTTTAAGATATTGTATCACAAGTGAAGGACCACCAGCAGTGATTTCAGGTGGAATCTGAGAAAGTGGAGAGTTTTCGATTGACATTATTTCAAGCGATTGGCACAGTGCCAACTCAAATGGCAAATTGTGAAGAGAGGAGTTGTCGTTGAGGTATAGAGATTTCAATGAGTCGAGGTGGCCTGGAATGTTAGGAATTTGGAAAATAAATCAATTTTAATTTGAGTTTTGAGTATTAAGGTTCTGTGAATTTCAAAATTTAAACTTAAAAGTCGGGTAATTCCAGTAACGAAATTGTTAAAAATCACTCTTCTAGTGCAAACCACTGAACAAAAACCAAAAACAAAACATCATTGAAAAATTTGTCGAAAGTTTTAAAAAGATGTTTTATTCACAGTATAAAGTGGTAAATACTCAGTTTTCGGCCTTTATAGTTCTGGATGCTGACCAGAAAAAAAGGGTTTTTCATACAATTTTTTAAAGAGCTATCTAATCGTATCAAGACATTGTAGAAGTTAAAACTTGAGAAGATTTGTTTACTTTTTCAAAAAGCCCATAGCTTTACAAAAGTTTGACAATTTGCCATAACTGTTCAATTTAACCTTGTTTTGAAATAATAAAAAAAATTTTCTTCTAGTGGAATGCGCATATATAGCATATATAAATAAAAGAGAACGTATTTATGAACATCGTGAAACAGTTAGTTTTCATAATTGTTCCAAAAAATGTTTCCACTTACTATGAAATCGATAAAATTAAATGAAAATCAATGAAAGCACATCGAGTAATTAATTTTGTGAAAATTTAACTTTAGTAGGTCGCGCGTAGAACATCTACTCAACTTTTTCACAAAAAAAGAAATGAAAATAGACTCGAACCGCGCGGCGAGACCATTTCAAATGCGAATTTCCTCGAAACTCATAGAGATATAAAACAGAATACTAAAACACATAGAATAACTTTATTTGCAAAAAGTTAAATTCCTTGCATACATCTTTAAAAATTCAAATCTTTTAAAAATTCAATCTGTAATTTCGCTGTAGAAATTTTAATATTTACAAATTTACGATGGGGTTATTTGAGAAATATCGGAAAAAGTGCACTTAAGAACACATTTTGTCTAGTTTAAACAACCAAAAACCTATTTTAATATAGTAATGGTGTCATAAATGTATTGAAATAAATTTCGCAAAATTAGTTGAGTAATGAAAAATTGTAAAACTGTGGTTTTTTCAAGAAACTGGCAGGCAAACTAAATTAAACTAATCGGCATGTATTGAAACTAGTTGGTTTAAACTGAAACTTAAAACAGCGCATATTTCAAACACTAATTAATTATTTATCTTTAAAGCTTTCCCGCTGAATAAGAGTATTGTTTCAATATGTTCGTTTAAAAAACTGTAGTTTTTCTTAGTTGATGTTATGGCATTACGCTTGATTTTGATTTTCAGTACATCGAAGACTTTGTACACATTTGGTATTTTTCAACTTTCTTTTAACTTTGAAAACTTGCATACACTACGCAATGTTCTTCATTGAGTTACTCAAATTAATAGAATAACTTGAAATATGAACCAAAAACTCACCAATTTCCTCGGGAATCGCTGTCAAATTGTTCTCTCCCAATCGCAAATCTTGAAGCGAACACAAATTTCCAATGGATCTTGGTAGAGTCAAAATCTTGTTTGACTGAACCCACAGTTTCGTAAGATGTTGTAAAAATCCGATTTCAGTTGGAACGGTCTCCAATTCATTTTCCTCGAGATCCAGCTCGCGGAGTTTATTGAGATTTCCTATTTGATTTGGAAGCTTTTTCAGTTGATTGTTGGACAGCACAAGGATTTCCAGATTCACAAGTTTTTCGATATCTTCTGGCAAAACTTTCAATTGATTTGTGGAGAGATTGAGCTCGGTGATTGATGTCCAAGATCCCATGTCTGAAAAATTTTGGCCTTAAGTTGCGCTAAAAAATTTTGAAATTCAAATAGACTATAAGCTTTAAAGGAGATTTTTTGATAAATATAAAATACATTTTCAACTTTTCAATTAAAAACTTGAAAAACAAATTGTTTTATTTACTTAATGAGAAAAAGTGAAATCTGAAGATTATTTTTATTTACAAACATAATTTATTCTCTTTTAAAGAGAAGCTGAAACATGGATTTCAAAAAAACTTTATTGAAAGTTTTAAAACTGAATTAGTCACCAATTTTCCAACGATTTTTTTTAAATGAAAAACACTTTTTCAGCTTTTTGATTGATAATTCAAACTATTTTTTGTTTAATTTATACTTCAAGAAATTCTTACCCAAAGGCAACGAGACCAGCTCATTTTCCTTCAAATTCAGTTTTGTTAATCGTGTTGCTTTCGAGAATATTCCGATTGGAATCTTTGAAATCTGATTGTGTTCCATATTAATTGTGACTGTGGACACAAATTGTTGAGGTCCGCCTGCCGGGAATGCAGTCAACTCGTTCCGTGAGAGATTCACTGTGTGGATTTTTGGAAGCATTGTGAGCAGGTTTGGCTGGAAATTGTTTTTTAGGTTTGAAAATACAGTCGTTCATTGAAAAATTTGCTAAGTACTGTAGTTTAGAAAAAATTAGTTTTGGAAATTTTTTTTACTATTTTTTTTACAAATTTTTTTTTTGATTCAGTGAAATATTAAATCTCTGTGTTTCAGAGAGCTGTGTTTCAAGGTAAACAATAAATGGTGTATATATATGCAAATGGATTGAAAACACAATTTAAGAAATGAATGAGACTAATCAGAAACTTTGCCTGTTTTTCCAAATAGACTAAATGGCAATTAAAACAATTTTGGTAGAACATCTTGCAATAGTTTGGTTGAGATTTTTATAAGCATTTTCAAAACAAAATTTTATTCAGGAATTTTTTAATTAATTCTTTTCTTATCCTGAATTCAAAATATTCGAAAAAAAAACTGTTTAACTCTAATTTCATAAATTTATTTCAAAATGAAAATCTTACCGGTAGTAATTGCAAATGATTGCTCTCTACAATAAATTCCTCGAGCTGCTGACAACTTTCCAATTCACTTGGAATACATCGAATCTTATTGTATCGAATTCCGATTCGAACAAGATTCACGAGTTTTCCTATTGAGTACGGTAGTTCTGAGAGGTCGTTGTGTTGAAGATCGAGTTGAGTCAGGGAATGGCAGTCACCGATTTCTGGAAATTAGAAATTAGGAATTGAGAGCAAAACATTTTGAAAGTAGATTACTGTCTATGGGGGATTTTGCTTCAAATGATTAAAAATGGCTCCGAACAACATTTTCAACAAGTGTGTATAATTTTTCTGAATTTTCAAACAAAATTTCAAATAACTGACTTTTCTATTTTTTGGCAGCGAATATATTAGGAGTACTCAAAATTATGTAAAACTTTTGAAACGGTAATTCATTGACGTTCGCGATAATCTTTTTTATATAGGCATACAACTTTCGAAAAATTTTTCAATACGTCGATAAAAAGACTCTAACTTTTTTTAGGTATTATATGACTAATTTCAGGTAATTTGCTCGGGGAGTTCAAGTGAATTTGAAAATCTTAAAAATTTTTCATAAGGCTTTTATGAAGGTTTTTTTACAGTTATACTCAGTAACTAAGAGTAACTAAGGAATTAAATTTGTAATTTGTGGGGCATCCTGAATCGTTTCAATGTTGTTTCAATTGTCGTTTCAATCGTTTCAATATATATATTGTGGGTTTTAGGTTTTAGAAAATTCCAAAGGTATTCAAAACTTGCATTTCAAATTTTTCAGAGCATTTTTACTTTAAGCAAAAATTCAAACGCTTCTAAATTTACTTATTTCCAAACTCTTGAAAACAAACCTTCAGGAACCCGTGTTAAATGATTATAAGAGACAAGACACACAACCAGTGACGTCAGTTTTCCAATTGCAGATGGTAACTCTCGAATCTTATTCTCACGAACATCCAACATTTTCAATTTTGACAGATTTCCAATTTGTTCGTCAACTGCCACAATTCGATTGTACCTCAGCCATAATGTTTCGAGCGACCCGATTTTGTAAATGACCGATGGAACCTGAAAAGTTTGAATTTTTTTTTGCTGTTTCAGAAACTTATTTTGTGAATATTAATTTTTTAGATATGTTTTCGGGATCTTAAGATTTGTTTAAAAAATTAACGATTATTATTTTTATGAACTTTTTATGCAACAGGACACGCTAATAAAAATCCAGATTGATTCTTTTTGTGAAAACTGTTTCAGTCAGTTAATTTTTTGAGAAAAACTGAAATATTTCAAGTCCTGCTACCTGCAAAAAAATTACCTCTGTCAACTTGTTGTGCCGTAAATCCAATGTTTCCAGTGATTCCAGAGAAGCAAGTGAATCCGGAAGAGATGTAAGCGCATTTTCAGAGAGACCAAGTTTCTTGAGATTCACCAGTTGACCTATTTCCGTTGGCAAGCACGTCAACTTGTTCTGAAAATTTTTAATGCCGGAAATGATAAGGTTCTCGAGAAAACTTGTTTCTTGCGGTTTCGAGATAAAGAGAAAAAGCGTGGGTGCTAGATTCTAATCAGAGTGATAAGAAGATATTTGAATTGAAGATAAAAGGAAACAATCATCTTTTAATCGAAAAATAACTGTTTCTTGAAAAATAGTACTAACCTTGTACAAGAACAATTCTGTCAGCTGTGTGAGCTCTTTGATCGGCGACGGAATGCTCGTGATCTCGATTGAGCTCAAATCTAATCTCTGATCCTGCGCCTCTTTGCATTTGTGAAATTCTTTTAGGAGGTCCTGAAAATAAAGAAAGACTAACAGTTGTATCAAACGGCTCAAATTATAATTGTATTTTGAAACAGTGAAAAATTTTGTGAAATTGAATACTTTATCACAGTTTTTAGACTTTAAAAATATCCAAATAGCTGTTGTTTAGTTTCGTTCAAAACGTTTTCAATGCTGATCAAACACTAAACAGTTAGCTATTCACGCACATATATCAAAATGCTGAAGCAGTACAAATTTTCAAGTGTTTTCAAATTTTATAAGAACTCGAGTCAAATTTTGAGCTGTTCAATTTAAAATTAATACCGGTTTGATTTATTTGATTCATATCGTTTATGTTTTGATTTTTACATATTAAATTTAGTAAACATTTCACAACGTTGAAAAAAACTTATGAAACACTTGAAACAGTAAAAAAAATTTTTAACAGATTTCATAGTTTAGCAGTTTTCTGGTCCATCTTTTTTATCAGTTTAGGAAATTTTGGTTTTTCTATAATATTTCGTCATTTTCCGATATTCTTGGTATTTAAAAAAGTTTTTTAGTGTAGTTTTAAATTGTTAATTATTGGGGAAAAAACTAAAAATTTGATATCTCGGCGAGAAATATCGAAATAAATTATTGCTTTTTTAATAAGAACTTCTTTTTCCCACTAATAAATTTGTTGGAACTGATCACGAAAGATTAAAAAAAAATTTTCGCAAAAATTTATTGGGGAGTTTGCCAAAATATTTTAGACTTTCGTGCGGAAAAGGTTAAATATTTTCTAAATGTTTTGGGCAGTTAGAAAATTTCACGCATGGTTTTGGTAAATTGACATAATTTCTGAAAATTAGAACTTTTTGTGAGATATTAGAAGCACATTTTGATTTCCCAAAAATGTTGAAACAAATTACGGTAAATCATATGGAACACTTGAAACAGTAAAAAAAATTATCAATGATTTCAAAATTTTGCAGTTGAGTTTTTGGTTTTGTGGAATATTTTGTAAATCAACATAGAACATTTTAAATGTTTCACTGTTTTATCAAAAATTTCAGTAAATGTTTTCGCAAGTTGTAAACTTATCTTCAAATTTGGCTTTTTTGGAGATCTTCCCACTGACGATAGGTTCCTATTTTGAAAAATTTTAAAATTGAAATGAACAAAATACGGTTTCTTTAAACAAAAAAAATTCCCAAATTTAAGAATTAAACAAAAATATAACTTGCATAGAAAACTTCAAATTTATTTTTAAAATTATTTTTCAACCGGATTTTTTAAATGAAATCTCATAATGCCCACAAAAATGCCTCGTGTATCTTTATAAAAATTTTTGGAAAGAATTTTCAAGTGACATCCCATGAACTCCAAGAAAAAGTACCTTTCTCGGTTTATCAAAACCTGCTCCACCACTTCCACCAACCGAATTTGAACCTTTTTCACTCAACGAATGCCTCGCCTTGTTTCGCGCAAAATTCGAAAGTCTTCCGACGATTCCACCGGGACTCTTGGAGCGTGACGTCTCCTTGGCCGGACGGAATTCGAACTCCTTCGATGTCTCCATTCGCGCAGCCTTCAGACACAGTGCCAACGCGTCCGGTAATCGGGCCGATGAGACACTCTTGGAACCGGCGTGCGCGTGATCCAGTGTCTATAGGAAGAATTGTTCTAATTGAGAATAAGAATAAGAAGATGATGTTGATAATACAGTGATAACTGGGATGATTTCTAGAAATATATAAAGAAGAAAGTGACGAGTGTGTGTATGTGTGTATGTGTAAATGTAGAAATGGAAATGAAAATGTGTCAACTGATAAGGGATGGTGATGCTGGGGAGGTGGAAAGGGACAGCAGGAAATGACCAGAACTTGTAGAGATTCTCAAACCAACTAGACGCAGAGGTAGAGAGTGGAAATTGCGAAGCTTCTGTGTGCTCCTCTTTTCCCGAAGTCTCCCCCCTCCAGAATTTATTTGGTTGGTGTGATGTGTAAATGAGTGTGGAGTAGTGTGGTGGTGCTGGAGGATATTTTAGAAAACGGGAGAGAAAGAAAAAGAAGAAGAAATGAAGAAAAAGCTCGATAAAATTATCTCTTTTGAAACACAGAGGATGAGGTGGCTAGGAGAAATTGGAAAATTTGAGGAAATTTTTGAAAAATCTTTGCTACTTTTTTGTTGATCATCGTGGAGGATTAGAGATCAAAGAGGAGAAACGTGTTGTTTTGAGAAAAGGATTAAGGGATAATAAACATTTTTTTAGCTTGTAAGTGTTAACAATCAATTATAAAAGGTTTTTTTTTTAAATAATTATATCTTCAAATTTTGATTTTGATTTTGAATGGTATTTGCCAGGATTTCTTACAGAAATTGGTTGAAAATATATTTAAAACAATATATTTTGGAACGGGAAACATTTTACTAAATACTAAACATGTGTAAAACCTATTATTCGTAGGAAATTTTTTCTAGGAAATTTTTAATATTCAATGTTCAGTAGGAGGCGAAAGGAATTAAATAAAACAATGTTCCTTAACAACAATTTCACTATTTCAAGTAGTTTTGAAGAGATATAAAAAAACATAAGTGAAACAGCACCTCCACAATTTTTTCCCCACAAAGAGCAATATTTTCCCAAAACCAATAAATTTTCCTTCAAAATCCCAAAAACCTCTTGTTGCCCAAAAAAGAAGATTGTTTTACGAGAAGGACATGAGAACTGGGTTGAAAAAATGTTGCCTATTACACTCAACACAGACACAGAAAAAGCAAAAGAATGAGAGAGAGAGAAATATCGAAAAAGGGATGAGTCACCAGGGAAATACCAGATTGATTGTGTCAAGAAAACCACAAGATTGAGAGAGGGAAAGAGAGGGAGATCTTGACAGGACAGGAGGCATGAAGAGGTAGATCAAAAAGTTGAAATAAATTGGAAATTAGGTACTGTGCTCCGTTTAAATAGGATGAGATTTTCAATGGGGATTTCGATTTACAATTTTAGAAAACAGGCCGTTACCAATTGTAAATGTAAAAAAAATTAAGTTTCAAAATTTTCATACACATTTTTTTGCCGGATACTGTATGAATAAATGCTATATTATTGATTATTAAATCAGATTTTCAGCAACTTTTTTCGCATTACCAAATTGTTTTACGATAAAATTTCATGCAAATTAGTCAAAATATGTTTCAAATCGTATTTCAAGAAAAAAAAGGTAAAAACAAAATATTTTGCCGGAAAATCTTAAAATTTTGACACGCATGATTATTGCGCAATGCTTAAAACTATATTTACTTTTAAAAAAATTAGATTAAGTTTTCAAAACGGGGAAGTTCGCTAAAAATTGCTTAATAAAAATTAAAAATTAAAGTACTTTTGAAAGCAATCTTTTCGAAACAAATTTTAATGCTTCACCAAACTATAATTCTTCGAAAACTGTCGTAAAAAATAATTATTTTTAATAAATGAGAAGTGAAAACATAAAGAGAAGTAAAAACAGTTGAAAAGTTTTTTTCGGTCTTGGAAAATTTTGAAAATCATTTTATTTACATATTTGAAATTACAGGCGGAAAAGGTTAATTTTTGAAAAATAATTTAACTGTTTCAATATATTTTTAATGTAATGTTGTAATTTTTGGAGTACTTTAATCGAAATGTCCACTGTCAATATTAAATTAGACTTAATTTCTATGAAAATCGATCAAATATTTAACCCTAATAAATGGAAAATTAAGAGAACATATATAAACAACCACTATTCAGCGGACACAAATGATCAAAACTGTTTACACGTAAGAAGAACCAGCCAATTAATTCTACGATCAGCAGTTGTAATATTATTGGGTTGTAGATGACTATGAAACCGTCTGGGAATGTGACATGATAATCAAAATGATCTTTTCTATTTTTAGACAAAATTTAAGAGAACAAAGAGGCCGAGGGTGTCTAGGGAAATGGAATAAAGGTCTCGTCGTTAATAAAAATTATACGAAAGTTCAAAGGAAAATGTTTTTTACTGTTTCATCGCTATGATGAATTTTTGAGATATTTTTAAAATATGATTTGCATACGTTTTTTTCCTCTTAGAATTGCTCACCTTGTTAATACAAATGACTCAAATTTTTGCCTCGCTTCTGGTCTATTTAATTCACCGATCTAAAAAAGCAAAACTCTAGCTTTAAAATTTAGCCAAGAAATAACCAAATAGTATTGATTTCTGGAGGCATAAGAAAGAAAATTGATTGCAAATGCTTCCAAAAACTATTCTAAAATCGGTGAAACAGAACAGATTTTTTAAAATTATTATTATTTTTAATTTGTTCTCACTTTAAAAAATTAAAATGTTAAGACAATTTAAAATCATTTCCAAGAAATCATTTTTTGGTGAAACAGTGTCGGTGAGTGTGTGTGTGTGGGGCATATCTGGGTTGACCGGATTAAGCAGCGTAACGAGAGATCACATGGATCACGGAGACGTCATAGAAACAAAGAACGACAGATTGTGACGGGTGGCCATCAGTTGAGAAGGATGAACTACGAAAATGGATGAAGGGGACAAAACAAGACAGTAGTAGTAACAGAGAATTGTTGTTTTTCGAATGTTTTTCAAGGTGAAGAAATGATATGGGGTGGATGAAATTAATTTGGAAGACTAGAGATTGGAGACGCAGATATTTTTTTTTTTTGATTTTTTTCTTATTAATTCAATTTTCAACTGCCTAGTACTTCCGTGAACTTTTTCCTTAAAAATGTCTCAAGATTTGGGACGTGGTATTTATCTAATTAAGACTGAAGCAGCGAAAAATTTGATATTAATTTTTTATTAGCTGTGTAACAAGTGTATTTTACTCAAATTTGATTATTTTACAGGAGCTGTTTCAAATAGTTAATAATTTTTGTCGTCTATATTTGTACTTCGTTCTCAGCTAAATTAATTCAGTTTTTCTCAGAGATTCAATTTGTTAGAGCTTGATTCAAAAATTAAACATAAATATGATTATTTGTCAACTACTTGCAAAAAAACTTGACTTTATAAATTTTTAATGTTTCAAGTTGTTTTGAAATCATTTGTTTTATTTTTTCGGTACCTTTCTTTCACGTGAAAAATGCTTTATGTTCAATATTTTAACGAAAAAGTAGTGCAATAGAGATATGAAAATTTTACAGCTACTCCCAATTTTTATTTTTGAGATAAAACATAGTTCATGTTTCAACTTGTTTGTAAATCCAAAGTTCTTCGGCAACTACAAGAAGATAATTTTATATAGAAAATTTAAATTAAAGGTAATTAAACGCCATACATTCCATACATTCCATACATTCTGAGCTTAAAATTTCAAGCTATTGAAAAGCATATAAAAACTTCTAGAAATTTTTGGAATATTTTAGGAAACTTTTGAATTCTTCTTCTGAAAATTTTGAAAAAAATCTAGAAATTTTTAAAAATATTAACCATCTGTGTAATTCAAAAGTGTTAAATAGCGAATTTCAACGCAGAAACAATACAACTCGATGTATTCATATTAACACTGACGTTAAATAAAAAATTATTTCCGGTTTCAAATAAGCCTACATAAAAATCACGAAAAAAGAGAAGCTCAACGTATCGTCGTCATCAAAAACGGAGGAAAATAAAAAAGTCAAGACGAAACTCAAAAGTCAGTATAAAATTTTGATGTCTTGACTCCGCCCATTTTTTCTCTCTCGAAAAGGATAAAAGGAAGACGTTGAAATGTGAAAAGAAAAGGACCTCTTTTTGGTTGAAGAGACGATAGAGAAAAAACGAGTGAGGACCCCCCTCCTCGTTTCCCAATCAAATTCTCATCTCTGCCCCATTGTCAACTTGTTTTGTTTTCTTTTTTTTTGCTTGCTCCTGCTACTACTACTGCTCCTCTTCTTCTTCTTTTACTGCTTCACAATTTTATTCCTTTTTCTTTTTTCTCGGAGAGAAAATGCCCAAAAAAAGTTGAGGAAACGGGAACAAGGAGTTCTAGCAGCTTATAGTAGGTAAAAGAACTTGTATGCTTCCACTGAAACGGTAAAATAATAAAACTTCAATATCAAAAAATTTAGTTACTGTTTCAAAGGTTTCACATGAAACGTGACCAACAAGCAATATTTCTAATTCACTTGACTAACTTTGTAAAATTGAGAAAAAAGAAATAAAACGAATTAAACAGAAAAAAATGTTTGCTGTGAAACTGAGCACACAAAGTGTGGGAGCTTGAGCTACAGGAGGACTGTGTTTTTTTTTTGTTGAAAAGTTTAGAGGATTATGTTTGACGAACGGATGAAAGATTAAAAGAAAGGAGGGAAACTGCAACTATGAAAAAGCTTTAAGAGAACTTTGGTTAATTATTAACTGGAAAAAAGGATGAAGTACGTATTTAAAAATAATTATTGTAAAACATGGTTGTAAAACAGACAAAACCTAAAATTTGAAAAATGAAAATTGTTTAACATTTTATTTAATTCATTGAATTAGGCATCCAGTGTTTCTTTCATGTGCTTACTGATTTTGTGAACTATTAATGACATATAAATCATTAAAACAACACCTTAGAAAATTATATATTTTATTGAAACTTTCTTGAAACAGTAAAATGATTTTGCTCAAATTTTATTATTTTTAGCCTATAACTCATTCCCGTAAAAACATAAAATTATTTGATTTTTGAAACCAAACTTTCAGGTGTGTTTAAGCTCCAAACTTCAGCTAACGATTTTTTACAGAAAAAAAAATAAATAAATAACTTTTTCTGGGTTGTCGTGGTAGGTAGTCTCTTGTAGGCGTGCCTTCATAGCCAATCTATTTTTTAGAGTAGTCATAACGTTAAGAGACAGTCTTCAACTTTTTGAAAATTGTATTCGATAAATTACAATGTTTTGTTTCAAAGTTGCTCAATGAATGAGATGAATGAGATACAGCAAAAACCACAAAAAAGTTGAGAATATTCTAGTCAGTTACGATAATTGAGAGAAAACACGCTTTAAAACTATTTGAAACTAAATTTGATCATGATATATTAGATATTAAAAGAAATGTCACTTGATCTATTTGAAAAAAAAACATATTTGAAACATTGAAATTATTTATCTCAATTTTAACAAATTTAGACCATAAACTATGTGCTCCTCTCTATAAAAAACACAAAATCACGTGGTTTTGGAAAATTCAATTTCCCGACTTTTTTCACGGGCAAATCCAATCAAAAACAGAAGAGCATGAAGCACTATGTTTTTTTTTCTATTGAAATGAAAAAAAAATGGGAACAAGAGAAAACACACACAAAAATTCAATTTCACATCTTTTGATGTACTCCACCGTTGAAATATTTAATGGATGAAAAAATAATTAAAACTTCAGTTTTAAATTTATCGTAAATAAATTTTACAAAAATTGAACCGAAATTTGAAAACTGTCTGAAACAATTTTTACAAAATTAATTTTGAGACCGCAAGTTTTTAGACCAATTTTTTGATGGCCATGGTTGAAATAAAGTTGTATTTTTTACTACGATCATAGCAAAGCCCATTAAGAATTTCAGAATATCTTTTTACAAATCGATACAATGGACTGACTTATCGAAGGAAAAATTTGTATAAGAAATTTGAAAACAAGTTGAAACAAATTTTTTTGTAAATATAATAAATAAAATTGGAGAATTACTAGGCCAGTTCCGTTTAGTTTTCCAATTTTTTCGAAAAAAAAAAAGTACCTTGAAAATAAGAAAAGTGCAATATTTTTCTCCAGCGCTCTGGAAAATGTGTTGTGCATTAGTAATTCAAGATATGTTTCAATGTCTGCGTCTCCACAAAGCAAAGAGAATTTCAAAAGAGTGTCAAAGTAAAAAATGGAAGAATTCGGAATTTGGGTTCAGAAGAAAATGTTGTGGTTTGCAGATGAAAATCGGAAATTGAGAAAAATGAAGAATTGAGTAAGAGAGATATTTTTGAAGGTCGTCAAACCAACTGTCCCAACTACTTCCGATTCCAATAAATATTCGACGACGATAATGATGATAAGAATTGAAGCAAAGATTCAAAATAGATAACGATGAATTTCAAGGATCTGAATGTGTAAATAGTAATGACTAGCTAATCATATTAGGTGGCAAATAATTACATTGAAACTTTTGCTATATATAGTCTTAATAGTTGTTTCATTTTAAAATAAAAAACAAGTTGAAATCTTTTAAAAATGATTGGCTGGCGATTTTTAAGAAAAAAGTTAGATCCTACTCCTACTGAAAAATGTGTATGTGACTTCTTGATGATTTTTCGGTGAAACAGAATTTTTTTTCTTTTTACCATTAGAGTTCAAATCTGGCTAAATGTGCTAGAAATGAGAAATTTGATTTTTAAACATTTATTAGTCTACAATTCGCACAAAATTCACAAAGTTTAAATATTTATAGGAAACTATTTCATAAGCTTTTCTTGATTACCACTTTAACACTTCGAAAACCGAAAAAAAAACAAAAGTTTAGAAATTTTTAACTTATTAAAACAAATAATGTTTCATAACATTCATTAAATCTTGAATTAAGATGATAATTAATTTAACCGATATCAGAAAAATTACTCGACTGTGAAGTGTTTTTCACTGTAAAACTAAGAAATGACTGTTAAATTTATCACTTTTTTCAAAAGTAACCGCTCTATCTTTTTTGTGACATAGTCTGAACAATTAAATTTTCACGCAAGTGTTTCATATTGTATAAAAGTAAGTTTCCTTTTCTTAATATCAGAAATAACTTTGGCGTAAAAATAAGCTCTCAAAAACCGGAAAATCTATCAGATTCAAACCGATCTCTTTGATAAATTATAGATCAGGTAAGTGGTCCACACGAAATTATTTGAAATATTTAAATCCTATGCCATCAAACAAGTCACGTAGACTTGTACTTTTGACTCCAAAATTTCTCACGAAACTTTCAAGGAATTAAGCCAAAAAAGTCTGAACTTTTGGAGAAGATTCCAACAAAAAAAACGGCGAAAATTTTGGGTAAATGTGTGAAAACAAATTGGGCAAAACTCTTTGAGGATCAGATTTCGCCCAGAAACATTTGGGTGGCAAAAGAGCTTTTTCTATTTTTATTAGTCGTCAGAATTGTCGGAAGAAACTGCAGAATTCGTAATTTGTTGCACTTGAAAAGAGACGCAGGCAGTGGAAAGAATGCAAAAAATGAGCAATAAGGAAGGAAATTTTCGATTTGGGATTAAAAAACTTATACTGGAAATTTGCAGTATGATTAATTCGCAAAACAGTTGAATTATATTTTATGAGTAGTTATGTACAAGGCTGAAAAACGTTTATCAATTACCATCGTGATTTTTTTCATCATTTTAATTTTTCGAAGAAAGGTGAAATTAATTAAATAAATTATTGTAACTTGTTTGAGTAGATTAATTGAAACAGTAGATTTTGTTATTAGGATTTTCCTGATAATTTTTGTCGACTGTTAACAATTAGTTTTTGGTAAGGATTCAATAAGTTCGATGTGCAGAAAATGCAGAATAATTGAATTTTAAAAAAACATACATGTGATTCAGAGTCTACACTACAAATATCTGGGAAACTGTAACAGCTGAATAATTTGTTTTCAAATACAAGACAAAAAATGCGTCTGTTGGTGTATTCAATTTCTAAGAAATCCAGAGGAATTTTATCCATTTTATTCTTTGTTTTATCAAAACTTTAAAGCATGACTTCATGAACCGTTACATGAATGATCAATTGAATATATTTTCACAAACAGTTTCAGTAGAGTTGTTGAAACAGTATAATTTTTTCAAAGCTCAAAGAAGTTTTCGGCTGAATTTTTTTATATTCTATTTCAGAGTAACAAGGTTTTTTTGAAATGAAAACTGAAATCACATGAAAAAAAACTAACTATCAGATTTGTTCTGCACCTCCAAAAATAGGCCTAATTTCATTTACACCAAAACCATTTAACCGCATAAGCACTTAAAGCCAGCGCGAAACTGTAAAAAAATTGTCACATTGAATACATTCAACATTACAAACCTTTTTTTGGCGTAAAAGTGAAACAGTCCCTTTGTTGTAACATTTACAAAAAAAGATAATATTTCAGAAACAGAGAGATCAAGTTGTTCTTGAACTTGTTTGAATGGCCTTTAGGCTGTGCACTAGTACACAAAAAAGATAAAATATCCTCGCATCATCGCTGACGATTCTCACATTTCATTTTTCGCATTTTCTTCGTTCGGAAAAGAGCAAAAAAGATTGGAGTGTGAATGAAAGTATTTTAAATTAGAAAGTGGAAGTTTTGTAGATTATGGAATAAGACAACTTGAGCTCAAATGCTTATATAGAGTAAAGAAAATGCATAGCAAATTTCAAAAAAAAATCATAACAAAACCCCAATTTTTTACGGTTTCAAAAATGTTTCAACTGAAAAATTTGAAATCACTTGCCAATTCTTCGAAGATCTTCAAGGGTATTTGAGAATATTAATCTAATATTTTTATTATAGTTTGAGTACTTTGAGCTCACTTTCCCATTCTTCTAAATGGATAATACGATGAGAGGAAAAGTAGAGAAAATAACGGATGAAATCTGCAAGAATCCGGCGAGTCATGTGTTATTTGTGCTTTTCAATGAGAGTTCCCTTGTGCTCAGACAAAATGCTGGAAAAAAGTGAAAAAGATACCAATCACGGAGTAATATATTTTTTGCTAGTTGCTTTAAAATTATTTTGTGAAACAGCAGAAAAAATTTTGCGTTTTTTTTGAAATTTGTGTTCATTAACTGGATCATGAAATGTGAATTTATAGAAAAATATTTTGAAAATTATGAACTTTGAGAAGATGTTTCAAGTCGATTTGTGAAATAAATGTTTCACAACAGTATTTTTGAAATTTTTATAAACATCAAATCATCACGGCTTAACTTGTCAGTTGTTTCAATAAATAGTGACATACTATTTCATTCCTAAAACTCCCAATTTTTAGTAGTAAAACTCCTAAAAAAACAAAATCTAAACAATATTCGATATTATGAAAACACAGTGAAACAGCCAAATTTGAGAAAAAAGTTAATTATTTTTTCTAAACGAAATAATATTAATTTTTCTGATCCCAATTAAATTAGTTATGAAACAGCAAAAAAAAGTTATGTTTACAGTTGTTTTTTCTGGAACTTTTATTTAATATTTGTGTATCTTCTGTGGTAGTATGAAAATTGTATAAAAAATGGAGAACATTGAAATATTTTCTGAATTTAACAAAGCTTAAAATATTTTCTGTTTGATTTCTCTGATTTTTTGATTGTGGCTCAATATCGCAAATTGGGTGCAAGTTTAAAATAAACTAAAAAATTTAGAACACGTAGTAAAACTTGCCATTAAAAAGGAACTAATATTTATATTTTTTTGATCACAATAAAATTATTTTATGAAACAGCAAAAAAAAAACATTTTTTTCTGTAATTTTTGTTTCACATTTGGTGAAGTTGCAGAAATGTGATGTGAAGTTAAATACACAATTTCAAACAATTTACAAGTTTTGATTAATTTTTTTTAATTACAGAATTATAATAATATTATAATATTAACTTCTTTAAGAACTTATTAAAAAACACTATGAACAGTACTTTTTTGAGGCCAAAAAATAAACTTCCTGTTATTGGAAATCTTTCTAAAATCCGTATTTTTGCTCGAAAAAAATCTCGCACTTTGGTCCAAAGATAGCGAAACGCAGGTATAAATCATTGCGAAATGAAACGAAAAAAGCAAATTCTCTGGAGAGTTGGAACGGGTTGACACTCTCTGAACGTGCTCTGAGTGACCCAACTGATTGATTAGGTGAAAATGAGGAAAACACAGAAGAAGCAGAAGGAGCTGAGTGGTGATTGAGATTGATGGAAGTACATTGACGTTGTGGGTATACTTTGCAACTTGGAATGGAGGAGTCTTTTGCTTTTGAAGTTTACTGGGGGTTTTTTTAAATTCAGATGTCGGTTGGGGTTTTCAACAAAAAAAATTATAGCAATTTTCTACATTTGTTTTACTTTTTTAGTTTGAAATAAAAACTTCAGACGGTTTCAAACGTATTTTTTCTACTTCTCTTTATTTTGAATTACTGGTACGATTTTTTTTTATTGTTTTATTTAAGACTATTCAGATGCTCTTTGAAGACTATTTCTGTCTTGTAGAAAATGATAATAAAATAGTTATGTTTCTTTTGTTTTTCACAATGTTTAACGAGACGTTTTTTTTTCATGATAGCAATTACAGTGATGGTAAAATTCTACATTACCTTTTGTAAACTTCATGAAACCGTATTTTTTGTTTTTTGATCCAATTTTTTAAATGATTGCCCATAACCAACCAGATGTGGCGTTTTTTTAAACTCTATTCATGTTTTTGAAATTGGTTCGTTTTATTAAATTACACCGACACCAAATTTTTCACTGTTTCAAATTGTTTATTTTCAACTTACCTGGTCTGTTTTAATTAATAACATACGGAAGATACCAAATAAACTAACCTTTTCAGCGTGGCCCTTATTGTTCCTCATATTCTTCTGCCTCAAAAAATAGGCTCTATCTCTGTCAGTGGCAATCACGGAAACACGCTTCGTCGCCGATACTCCCGTATTTGCTGTAGTTGGAGGTGTTTCCCGTTTCTGAAAATACGAATAAGTAGTGAGGTGTTCGGGGGAGTTTTTTGAAGGTATGACTCTAATTTTATATGGGAAAATCCTTGAGAATTATGTCATGCTCATTTTTTTCAAATTTCAAAATCAGCCATTTCTCAAGCTGTTTTCGGCACTTTGTTTAATTTTGAGACATTTTTTTCACATTTGTTTTCTTCTGAATCAGTTTAAATTTGTCAAGTGAACTTGTTTAAGACGGTTACAACAAATTAATCACAATAATTTTTGCTTAATACTTGCTAGATTTCTTGAAAAGCCGAGCAGAATTGTGTGAAATTCAGTAATAAATTTAATTTTTTAAATTTAAATGCTTAAATTAAGTGTTATTATTTTTCTAATTGAACCAAAGAGGTGTTCAGTTTTGTTTTTTTTTTCAGATAATCCACTGAATTTACCTCAGCGTGCTTGTTTTTAAAATTAAAGATTTTTTTTACTTTCATAGTCCGTTCTCTAAGCATTTCATAGTTAAATTCTCAACTTCCAATAATAAAAGTGTAATTAATTTGATTTTTGCTATTCAAATAGCCAGATTTATCATACTTTACCATTTTGAACAACTATGACCACAAGGTTTTTTAAAATATTTTTTTGTTAAATAATTAAAAAAGAGATAAACAACCTCCTATTTTGGTGAAGCTAAATAATATTTATGTGAAACAGTGGAAATTTTTTCTTAATAATCAAATCTTACCTGTTTCTCAAGGCAGAATCCCAATTTTTGAAGTACACGCATTATTTTTTATCTAGAAAAAAGTCGAAGCAATATCTTCTGTTTCAAACGTAATCCAAAAATACACATTTGCACATAGAATTGCATAAAAACGAAAACGGATACGAAACAGGGATGGACCTCCTCAGGGAAAGTGTGTTTATTCGTGGGAATTCGGGAAAAATGAGGAGTGGGAGGTTGGGAGAATTAGGCGAGAATGGGATGGAAGACCCGATTGTGAAGGTAAAGTGGCAATGGATTAGAAGGTAATAATCATCTAAAGGAAATTAATGGATGGAAAATAGAACACTGGAAAAAAAGTTTGAAGGATCAGAAATTAAACTAGAGTGGATACAGATACCATTTTATGAATATTAGAGCCTCTAGTAGGCTTGCAAAACCTAAAAAAAGACTTACTGAAATTAAGTAATTGAAAAATTAATTTTTCTTTGTCAAATAGAAATTTTGAAGCTCAGTCTCAAATTCTTAAACTTCGATCTCGAGTGCATTACAGAGTATTTTTTGTTACTTTGAAGACTTGTAGAATTGTTTTTTTGCTGACAGAAAATAGTGAACATTCTAGAAGCTTTTTGAAATTTTTAACTTTTATTTTGAAAATGTTCACACTTTTTTCACAAGAAACTCCAAAGAAATCTTATTTTTTCTAGGGAAACTTTTGAGATATAATGTTTTGCTTTTGCGTTATTAAATCAACAAAAAGTTGCACTGGACAATCAGTATATTTCAAAGATCTTCATGACGCAGCCGTCCTTTTTGGCATCATTTTATTGGAAAATTTTACATGTCTGAAAATGACTGAACATTTTTTGAAATGGAAATTGCTATTCTAGTAATAACACTGTAGAACAAAAAGTTGTAAATTGAAGGCGTTATCTAAAAAATAACTGAATACTACCAATGTAATATTTTCAGAACTTTTCCGCCAAATTTTTGGGGATTGTCAGATCCTGATGAATTAATTTTTTGACTGTAGATTAAAGAGTTTGACCACAACATTTTTTTCATTCTAACACCATAAAAAATACCTTGAACATTTTTCACACTGGCATTACCCCATCTCCAAATGAAACCACGAATAATCGGACTATTAGTATCACCTTTTTTTAAATTATTTTTTCGTCAAAAATAATTTCTGATCAAAGTTCACTAAAGTTATCAGATTAAACCTACTGGAGGGTGTGGAGGAAAATGAAAAAAAAAGTTTCGTTTCACTGGTAAACCTCGGCATCTATGATCGACTATTACTTTGCAACTATATTTTAGTCAAGCTCACAAACTTTTTTGAAAAATTAAAAAGTCTAGATATTTACATCGAATTTTCATTTGGTTGATGACTAAAAAAAATTAAATGTATAAAGTGAAACGGTAATTTTTTTAGATTTTTTTAAAATATCTACATTCTCAACTTCATAGTTTAAGCTCCGCTATATATCTTTCATTTGATTTTAACAGTTTTCAGGGCTTAAAAAATTTCACAAAAATCAGGAAAGTCATCTATACCATTTATTTCAACCGAAAGAAACTGGTACCTACAGAAAGAAAAGCTTTAATATTTCCAGGAAAAAAAGAGAAAAGTTGGCAAACCTTGTGCACTTTGATCATGTTTTGTATTTCCAATAAAACATATATTTTCTGTTTCTTATTCTATTTTTCTCTATTTCTCTAACTTTTCCTTTAAACACCTCCTGCTCCATTTTCAGAATGTGTCTTCTTTTCAAACAATTTTTCGTTCAAAAGAAAAACCGTTGCATTGTTGGAAATTCTTAAGGAAATGTTCGGTATTTTTAGCTAACAGGAAAAAAACTGTGACCAAGTTGGCAAATATCACCAAAAGTAATACAAGAGGAAGTAAAAAAACAGTTTGAAGGTAAATTTAACTTATGTGCAGAAATAGTTAATAATCGAATTGTTTTGCGCAGTTTCGAGGTGGTTTTTTTAAGAAAAAAATTTTCTTCCTGTTAGCTACAAAAACCGAAAATTTCATAGAGAATTCCCAGCAATTCATGTTATTAAAATTAAAAAAAAAACAAAAGTTTGAGCACAGTATTTACTGATTTGCAGAAACAGTAAATTTTTAAAAACATTTTCAGCCAATTTCAAGAATATTTTCAACGAACTTTTCAGTATCTTAGTTTCAACACCATAACTTTTTTACAATTTGTTCCCCATTTGTTCGTCCCTATTTTTTCACATTTTTGGCCAAAAGTTTTCTGAAACTTGGCAGCCAGAAAGAGCGCATGAATATTCAATTTTATGCTCCCAGTCAGGGTAACTTTAAGGAAAAAATGGAAAACCAATTGGTCAGGATGTGATGTATTTTATGAGTCAGGCAAACAGGAAATTAGGAATTAAGATGAGCAAAGATTAGTTTTGAACGATAAAGTTAATGTAATACAATGGTTCAAGTGTCCAAATTTAATGTTTCATTGAAACAGTTGGCTGCATTTTTTTTAAAACAAAAACGTTGGCATTGTCGTTGGCTTCGTAAAAAGTTTAAATAGGTTTTTTCAAGGAATAACTTTAAAATAAACCACAAATTTAGTTTTAAACGTATATAATTTGGCACAAAGTTAACAAAAACCTTTAAAAAAAGAACAACTTTTGTGCACAGAGTCTCGAAGCATTTGGAAAAAGTGTATTAAAATTTAGAAAAATTCCAATAGAAGTTTTAATGATTTACAATGTTTACTGTTTCATTTTTTCTCATTAATAAGCTACAGCTAATTAATCGTTTTCCTTTTTTTTGGCGAAACTTTTTGAAAATATCAATTTTCAGAATTTTTCTTCACGATTAAGTTATACGTTAAAAAACAATTTGTTACCTATTTTTTGTATAAGTAGCATTTGCAATAACTCAAAAAATTTATTTGCTGGATCAATTCAGCAAGAAACCAAGCTATAACTTTTTATAAATCTACACATTTTTATTCTAAATAAATGTTATTTTCTAAAATAGAAAAATGAAAGAAAAGTGCAAATATCACCAGTTATATATCAAAAATGGATCTTATTTCTTCCTGATGACAAAAGAATATTATAAACACTCACATATCTACATGACAAAACGGAAGAAAAAAATGAGGAAAAAAGTGAGTACGCATATTTTCCTCCTCTATTTTGAGATACATTTTGCTCCTTTTTATGCAATTTTATGCAATTTTACTTTTATTCGGTTTATAGAAAAAAGAAACACGTGTGTTTTGGTAGAACGTTTTTTAATGCTTCAAACGATAGATTATTGAATCTGGAGAAAATGTTTTCAATCAAAACATGGACATTTTATGAGAAGTTGGCACCGTTTTCTGACAAAATTTTAAATTTTAAACTTCGAATTTAAAAGTGCATAGAGGAAGTCGGGATTTTTCATGAAGCATTTGACACCTAATGTTATTTTTTTGCAACGTTACAGTGAAAAAAATTATCAACCCTACTATTGTTTCAGTCAAGAATTTACTCACTTTATGAAACATGTTGAAATTTTAACAAACTATATACTCAAACAAGTTATCAAAATAATTAGGCTCGTTCAGATGGCGAGTAAGATATTACTTTTGTAGATGAGAAAGTAAGTTTCGAGATTTTCGAACTAGAAGAAATCTACTCAGAAATTAGTTTTTTTGGAATATTTTCCTAAAATTTCAAACCCAGATTATTTTTGTTACTTTTCACTTTAACCGACTGCGACAATCCAACCAATGTCACATTAGCAATGCTACGGGGTTTAAAAACACGATGAAACAGAAAAAAAATTTCCAAAAAATTGAAAGTTTAGGAATAAACTCGTACTTAACACGGTTATCATTTAAAGCGACAGAAACCCATTTATACCTCAACAGGAAATTAAAATTCCTTTGAGTTATTTGATGCTCCAAATGTTTTATTAAATTTTCAAATTTTGTAAAAAACTTACCGATGGTGAGCTCATATTGACGGAGGAATTATGAGAAGTATAATGTAACAGTTTGCGAAGAAATATGTAGCAAACTGAGAAAAATTAGCTTCAATTTGATGTTTATTGAGAGTAAAGGAGATGTGAGAAAAATAAAGAAATAATAGTTTTATGGAAATTTACGGGGAATATTTATGAGGGAAAAAAGAGCATTACTCATTCGTCGTGAAACTTCGAAATCGTTCGGGGTGATCTTGTACAAATAATGAATTAAAGGAAAACAAAAAGTTGCAGAAACTAAGAAATTTTAATTTAACTTGAAACTCAAAACTATCGGCCTGTGACATTATGAAAATAACATCGTGATGTTTTGAAACAGGAAAAAATGTGAAAACCTGGTACATTTTTCCCGAGGCTTGGCAGTTATAGTGGATACATTCCACGTGTACTTTTACATTATTTATGTTCAAATAAGGTACTTTTCCAAAATTTTGAACTATTATGAGAGTACTGACATATTTTGGCCGTCTCTTCCCCCTTAATTGTTTCTCTGCAAAATGGTTCGTAACCGCGCTCTATCGCTCACTACCCAGAAGACATTCCAACCTGGGAAGATACAATTATTTGAGATATTTATGAAACAAATAAAAAATTGATCTACTCGATTTACTGCGTACAAATCAATAATGATCTAACGCAGTTCCAACTCTGTTTTTTCTCATTCCATTATCGATTTTGTCCATTCTCATCAGTCAAAATGGATCAAATTCACAAATATCCGGCATATACTCAATATTTCAATATTCCTGCCACAATTCTTGCTGCTATTCTCTGCTATCAATATGATGTATATGATTTATCAATTGATGAACACAGATATTCTATAATTGCAATTATCGTCTCAATTCTTATCAGTGGCTCACTTATTGCAATTACCAAATCATACAGATGGGGCAACGATTCGGAGTATGAAAGTGGACATTTGGGAAATTTCAAGCAAAACTATAGAATTGGATCTTATGGAATTGCTATGTTCAGTTTTTCTGGAATGTCATACTTTTGTAGCTACCAAAGATATCCAATTGTGAGTTGTTTGGAAACATTGTTTTGTGAATAACCTAATCTTCCTTTCAGTCGGCTTTATTTTCATTCTTTGTGTTCAATGCGACATCCGCCATGATCTATTTTGTGTTCGTTTGGGAGTTACAACCATTGTGTCGTGGAATGAAATACAAGAAAGGATGGAAAGATGCTCTTGTTCTGTGTAGTCCGGTACTGGGCGCCCTTGTCATATCATTCATCATATCAATTTGCATTGTGCATTTTTGCGAAATGCGGAAAGTATGGTTTGCTGCTCTCTATTACGTTCCACAAATGTTCCTCAATCATCAAACATGTTCGACAGTTCAGAATGGAGAAATTGAGCTTGTCCAGATGAAAGAAAAATGCAGTCCGATGGTTTGTTTTGAGATTATTTGAAATCAATAAATATAATTTCTTTTAGAAAGCAATTGGGAATCAATCGGCATGATCTAACAAGTACTTTGACCTTTCTCTCGGTCGCTGCTCTTTATTCTTCTCGTTTTCTGTGTTTAAATACAATTTCTCATTTTACTGGTGACAATACTATTTTTTCCATAAGTAGAAGGTCATGCGGAGAACAAAATACTGTAAATCTTCTAGATTGTTTCAAAATAAATTGAAAATTTGTGCTTAATTTTTACCGACACAAACGGAGCCAGAAAGAAGGACTTGAAAAATAACGTATCTGAAACAGTAAATAAAAGTTTGCGTTTCCACATTTAGTATACTAACATTTTTGCCGTTGCTTCAAACCAGTTTTTCTTTCTAGAGTGCTAAAACTCAATGAAAACCTGGTACCACGCTATTCTACTTTAATTAATTTGAGCTTTTTTATTTTATTATTTTTTCTCACTTTTTCAGGGCGTTTGCCGGGCAAAATGCGGCGTACCATAATTTATGTGAAAAGTGAAAACATTCCAATCTTGAGGCTGATAACATTCCAACAAAACAGTCACCACAAACCTACTTTTATGAATTTCGAAAAAATCAGTTACCTACAGTTTAAATGTCTGATAAAGAACTTTGGAATGATATTACCGTAGCTGATTCTATTTAATTTTAATTTTAATTTTTTTGAGATTACAATATCATTTTTTTCAATCCAAAAAGTTAGGTTATCGTTCAGAATACAAAAGCAGATATTATACGCCGCAGGAAATTGCATTTTTGTGAGCTCATTGATGCTCCAAATGATTTTTTTCCAATTAAAAAAAAAAATATTATTTTTCAAGAAACCTACCGATGGGGAGCTCATGTTGGAGACGGAATCTTTGGAAATATATGTAACAATAAGTGAAAATATGTAGAAAACTAGATGAAATTGGCTCCGATTAGGAAAAAGAGATGAGCAAAGAAAAATGAAAGTGAAAATATGTATTATGGAAATTTACTTGGAATATTTATGTGAAACAAGAAATATTTATATACGTGTTGTGAAATATCGGAAAGCGTTTATTTCAACTGTAGATGATTTTTTTCAAAAAAGTAGAAAGCCCTACTAACTGAAACAATTTTCAAAAATTAAATAGAAATGGTGAAACAGTTGAAATTTTTTCATCAGCACACACTAACCTAATTTAATTTTTTTCAAGTTCGTCTTTAAATTTTCAAACTAAACTAACCTCAATCAAATCGGGCAAACTTCCATTTTCACTTTTTCCTCTGCCACGTAACGCGATGGATTGCAAATGTACAGGATCCTGACCACCTGCTCCATGTTGTAAAGACAATCGTCGTCGAGCTGAATCAATTGAAGCAGCTATCCTTCCACGACGTTTCGTTGGTCCACTGCTGCTCGCCGAGCCAGGTGCAGATGTGGAAGAAGAGCCGCCAACATTGTCAACGTCGATTGAAAACCGACGGAAGAATGACGTCACTGACATTAATTGATCGAAGATGTTCTGAAATAAACATTTTAATAAATTTTTATAGGCTCTGCAATTGAGCTGTAGCAAAAATTACGGAAATTATGTCAAAAAATCGGAAACAAAAAAACCTCTGTTTTTTACAACTTTTTATAAATAAACGGAAATGAAATATAATTTTCTTTTATCGAACTTCAATTACAGTATTCCGCACGGTTTCATTTTGAAAAGCACGGGGTCTTAAATTAGAGCCAACATTGTGTACATACATTTCTGTGCATACATATCGTTTTGCTGAAACGGTGAATTTTTTAATCTTAACTTGAAAAATCGAATTAGCAGTTACAGTAATGGAAAACAAGGTGATTAGTTTCAAAAAATTCAATATGTTAAAGCAAACTGGCATAATATGGAGGATAATATGTTTTTATAACTGATCATCTTTATTAGCCTCTGAATTGAATAATTGGTTGGAAATAGAAGAATTATTTTATTCCAATGCTATTTTCTAATAATTGAAAAGTACACGAACCATTGCTAAACATTTTCGGAAATTTTTCTGTTAGCAAACATCAACACCCACAAGTCGCAAATCAAACTATGACTGAAACAATCTTAATATCAACTTTTTGAAATTTTTCAGCAAGCAAAATCTCGTGATTCATTTTTTGTTCCATTTTCGGCCAAGAATTATTTCTGAAGCGCATTAGAGCATGAAATCAAGAAAATGTGTCTGAAAACAAACAAAGGAAGTTGTTATAAAACATTTTTCAGTTTTAGCTGGAACATTAAGCATTTCATGTCACGCCCATTTTGCTAGGGAGAAGGAGAAGCTGTGTGTTCCTTGTTGAAGAAGAAAAAAAAATTGATTCTGTGGTCGGGGAACTTTAAATTGAACGAGAAAAATTTAGAAAATGAGGAGTTTAATGGTCAGACCCCCTTTTTTTCTAATGAGACTTTTGAGAAAATGACGAAATTTGGAGTTTCGTTGGTTTAGAGCTGTGAAATTAAATTGTAAAATGTGCAAGTTATAATTGTCAACTGTTTAATATTAGTCTACATATAATAATGGGAATAAGTAATAATTTGGTTAATATTTAGTATGCTGTATATGAAACATCGGTTTTTTGAGTTCTGGAATTTTCTGTGTGAAAATTGGGTTTTTTTGAATTTTGGTGCTTAATTTTAGATACTTGGAAAAATTAAGAAGTTGAAGTTTTGTAAGGAAATATATTTGACAATAAAAACGACAACAAGCTTGGATAAAATAAAAAAAATAGAACAAACAATTGTTTTCAACAAAAATTGAAAGAGTCTATGAGTGTGGTAATTTAATCTATAAAAATAATTATTTACTTGAAAGTACAAATTAAAACTACACGTTCTCATTGAGAACTTCTCAATATTTCACAATATCTCCGAATGAAAAAATTAACACAAAAAACTGTGAGATTCTTAAATGGCACAGGTGAAACTGTAGATTTCTTCTCTTAAGGGGGAGTAAAGTTTGTAGGTGTTTTGATTAAGAGGACTGAAAATAACCCAAACAAACAAATTTCATAATGTTTTCGATACTTCACTTGTTTCCATCAATTATTTGTTTTCTTATTAAAAATATTTCTTCGATTTTTCAGGAATAAATTTGAAAATTTATTACTATTTCACGAAGTTTTTAAATTTCTTGCTCTTTTCAACGAGTTCAGTTAGTTTTTGTAATTAACGAATTTTCAATAAAACAATTCAAATTAATATATTTTTTTCAAAAATAGGATTTCTATAATTTTTAACATAGATAATCAAGGTGAGAATTCTCTATGCCATACATGATTTTTTGAGTTGTAGAAAATACTCGTTTTAAAAATTCAAACAGAAAACGTTTTTTTTTTTTAAATTTGGAGAGCTTCTGGAATTTTTTGTGAATCATTTTTAACTTTTTAATTTATTCTCAATTTTTAAGTGAAAAAAGATACAGTGATTATAATAAAGAATCTCAACTTCAGGGTTTAATATGCCATTAGTGAAACAGTTCTTTTTTTCCTTATTATTGTTTGTTTTATCACTAATTTTTTTAAATTCGGGTTGAAAACGCATTTCATATTTAGTTATTTTGGCATTTACATACAAATAAAGCATTTTTCAAAAAAAAAAAGTCGAACTACATTCTGTGAAAAACTACGTTGTTTGTGCAACGAGCTCTGCGGGAATTCAAAAATTAGATTTTCATAATTTTCTCAACAACGAATTGGATATGTCTGTGGATGAAAATAATCCACAACACTTTAGTTGACGAGACATTTTTCGGATATAAGATGGGAAAAATATAGAAATCATACGTCCAAGAATTAAAATTATTACCAGTAGTACAAATATCGAAACAGTTTCAGAAATTGAACAAAACCCTACAAGCTTCGATAAAAATCACCATTATAAAACAGTAAAACTCTTAACTAATTTTTCACATATTGTACTAGATTAAAATTTAAAACTTTAAAATTTGCCTGAAAAATCTTACAAAAATTTTCGGTTTCAAAAATTTTGGTTAAACAATTGTGAGCAAAACTTAAGCAGTATGCACTTGAGTAAGCTAACTTCTAGAAAATGTATGTTTTGACATAAAACAACATTAAAAAGAACAAGTTTCTTCCATAGATGCTCCAAATAATTTGAAGCTCTAAGATTTTGAAAACAAAAAAGGACGAACAAGAAGCTAAGAGAGTACTAAAAGGTGTCGTGAGACTCCTTTTCTTCGTCGTCGTCTCTATTTTCTCATTTCTATTCCTCCTCTTGATACCTCCAGAGACATGACACCGGATTAAGGAGCAGCACCCCGCCGAGGTGTTGGTGGAAGAGAGAAGAGGATAATGAAGAGCACAGGAGCACACATATAAGACATGAAAAAGAAGAAAAAGAAGAAGAAGTGTTAGAGCAACTCCTCTCCCGCGACACGTCTTCTGCGTATCTACCGGTTGGAAGTGAAGAAGACGACACTCTTTTTTCTCTGGCAAACACTTCACGATTTGTGTACTCTCTCATTTGGTCTGGAAATGAAGGATGGGAGAAAACGGGGATGACAAAGGTAAACAGGCTTTGTTTGAAAGTGGGCAGAAGAAAAAGGTCCCCGTTTTGGAAACAAAAGAGAGAGCCTTCAATGTTTTTAGGTGTATATTTTCATTGTGTCAACATATAAAAAAACAACTTTTCGAGTTTTTTTTTGTAGAATTTACAGAAGTTGTAGAATATCCAAAGGTGTAAAAGACTCCATGAATAGCATTAAGACGGGATTGCATTTTTCAAAATCAAATAGGAAGTGTGAAACAGTGAAAATTCAAAAAATTTGAAAATTTATTTTTGTGGATTTTATCGGTCTTGACAATTTTAGAGCAAAACTATGATACTGTAATTTGGTCCCGTTTTTCCTATGACCTTCATTTTCCTGTAAATCAACTTCTTATTGAAACAATTTTCTAATCATTTTGCAGAAAGTGATTGAACTGAAAAACCATTCATTCAAATACATAGGAGATGTGAAACAGTGAAAATTAAAAAAAAAAGTTAGGTTTTTATTTTTCAAAATGATCAATTGAGCGTTCTATTATGTTTGAACTTCAAAATTGAGTTAATGAAAATAAGACTTTTAATAAGCGCTTATTAATAAGTATGTATGTAAATAGAAAATGTGAAACAGTAAAAATCCAAAAAAAAAAACTTTGAATTATTTTTTGTTTTTTTTTTCTGGATCAATTGATCGTTTTCCCATTTTGGTTTGCGGGAGTTTTACTCCAAAATTTAATGTCACACGTTAGTGCAAAAAGTGCAATCTAAAAGGATGCGTATAAATTTGTCGCGATTCCCGGAGATCAAACTGACTGCCACCAAGTTAAGTTCCGAAAAAATTGACACATTTGTTTACTCTTGCATAAATTGAGACAAAATATTCTTATTTATTTATTTTATTTTTTCCTAAATAAATGTCGTAGTTTATTTTGGATAGAAGAATGGAAGTGATTGTACTGAAATTATTTTTTTCAAATAGGAATTTTGAAATACCGTATTTCCTCTATTAGTTAGGCACCTCTATTAGTTTTGCACCTCTAATAGTTTTGCACCCCTTCATTTGTTCCCTAATTTTAGGAATTCAAAATTTGCATAATAAAATCGTTCTTAAAATTAGGAAAATTCTTACAGCCTTGGTACAACAAGTCAAAATTGGCAAAATATGAATACAACTCGGACAATTTTTGCGTATCAACCGTAAAATTCGTCCATTTTGGTTCATAAGTTGTCATTGAAGTTGATAATATTATGCCATAACTTAATGGAAAACATGAGAAAAAACCTGTTCGAAAATTTTTTGCACCCTCTATTAGTATTGCACCTCCATTAGTTTTGCATCAAATTAGCTGCCCGAAAATTAGTTTTGCATGCCTTACTAATAGAGGAAATACGGTAGTAAAAATTTCAAAAGTCTCAAAAACTTTAATTTTATCTGACTTTATATATCAAATAAATATACAATTTTTCGTTTTTTTTTTTCGTCATTTCGTAATAAATATTCGCTGCATATTAGTTATTGGAAATTTTACAAAATAAATGCAAAATTTGAAACAGATACACTTTCGATCTCAAGTTCTTTGAATTCAAACAGAAAAATGTGTGATTCATTGAAGTTTATGGGAGGAAGCAGGAAAAAGTCAAAATAAAAGTGCAACAATTGCAGACGAAAAAAGAGAAAATGAAAGAAAGATGGGTGCTGACGGGGATCCAATATTGCAGAAATTGGATGAGCAACACGTTGAGCAACTTGTAAACCGATGACCCATATCACTTATTTCAACACATCCCGGTTGACATATACCACTACAAGACCGCTCGAACATGTAGATATTTGATGGGGAATCTGATGAGTAGAGACTCCAAACCTGCAATATTTTGATTACAAAACAGTTCTTCTGAGACTATTTGAATTAAAATAAAAAATTTACGTTTTAAACATTTTGAGATTTTCTAGCTTCCGTTTTTTAAGTACTTAAGTATTGAAAAAACCCAAAACTCTCGTATTTCTGACATTTTGAAATCTTAGTTTGATCCCCTGGAATCGCGCCAAATTTAGACGCAGACTTTCCCATTGGTATTGCACGGAAAAGAGTGTGTGACGTCACATTTTTCCTAGACGCAAAAGTTCCGCAATTTTTAAAAATCAAACCAAGATGGGATAACGGTGATCCTTTTAGAAAACACCTACTTTAAAAAAATAAAATTTTACTGTTTCATATTTCCTAACAGATGAGTTTTCAATCGAATCATTCAGTCAGATTTCTGGATTAGTGTTCTTCTTCTTAAACCTTCCTCTATTTACGATTCCACCCATTGATTTTGGAAAAATATTTGAAAATCAATGGCTGGCGCGTGCCTAGACCATTTTGCGAAAGTTTGCGCGCCTTCAAACTCGTAGAGAAAAAAAGCTGTACATTTCATCAAGTTTATATTTTTTAAATAAAATCCTTATTTTTTTCTTCACTTCTACGACTTTAAAGGAGGACGGATTTATTCGAAATGGTCTCGCCAGGCGCCATCCATTGATTTTTGAAGAGCATGGCGAGACCAATGGGGGGCGCGTAACGGGGCCATTTCGAATAAATGCGCCCTCCGTTAAAGACCTAGAAGTGTAGAAAAAATGCACTGTAGTGAATGCGCTAAAAATTTACCATGTCAGTTTAAAGGCACACGCTATTTTCTTCTGAGTGGGTCTCGTCACGATCTCAGTCCTAGTGGTCGCTACAAGTGAGGTTTTGCTTATTTGATGTAGGAAATAAAGTTTTTGAATTTTAAAATTCTAAAGTGAAGCCCAAGTTTAGTCATAAAACATGTAGCACAATTCCACGAACCGACCATATCCGTTAAAAGACTTTACAGATCTCCTAATTTTTGTGGACTTGGAAGTTCACTGTGGCTTCATATATATGTCACTTTATCCTGAAAAATAATATTTTCAAATAAGCCAAACAAAAACACATTAAACGCTAACTTTTTACTGTTTCAATGACGACTGAAATATGAAACATTAATAGTCAACTGCTATAGAATTCTCATCGACCCTCTTTTGAATAGTATATCGTAATTTCACTAGATTTTGAAGTTCCTTATTAAAGGCGCACAGATTCATTCAGATGGGTCTCGGCGTGCAAAAAAATTGTGGTAGTTTTTAATGCAGTTTCGTTGGTTTTTCTCCCGTTTTTAAAAATTAAATCTTATGGTTTTTAGCGAATTTTGTCGTCTCTTTTTCATTTCTCTGTGAAACATCTTCAAAAATCAATTTTCGATGTTTCAATTTTCAATTTTTAACACTACCATAAACTTTCTGCGCGCCGAGACCCATCGAAATATATCCGTGCGCCTTTAAGAAGGCATGTCAGAATCTTACGAAAATACAATATTTTGAATAAATTTCTCAAAAGATCATCTTGCAAAATATGCTTCTCATTGAAGTTTTCGTGATTTGCTTGAAAATATTCTGAAACTTGCGATATTAGTTTTCTCCAGTGTATTATGATTTCATCATCTAAATTTATTCCTAAATAAATAAATAACCAAAAAAAAATTTTCTGGAATATTCAGGTTCTCTTTTTGTTTTTCGAAGACTCATCAAGTTATCTCGTAAACATCTCTTATTTTCGTCCACCTCCAGATAAAAAGCAAATACACTTCCTATTAATGCATTTTCCTGCCAACAAACCTGACACTCTCCCTTCTCACAATCAACCCATTTAGAGCTTCGAGCATTTTGAAAGCACGATGAATTGGTCGTTTCGCCGTAACACGAATAGCAAAGATGGGCGTTGGCGGATAACGGAAAGAATAGAAAAATAACGAGGCGAAGGGTCATCTGAAGGGATCCGAAGAAATCTGAGAATGTTTTGGAAAGCGAAAAAAAGAGGATGACTAGGGGCTCAACAAGTGAGACAAATTGAAAGGGACATAAGGATAGGCACTATTTATGTCTTATTTTGGAGTTTTAACAGAAACAAGAAAACTACATACTAGAAAACAAAAAAAGAGATTTTAAAATAAAAATTAAAAATTCTAGCTTCTTTTTCCTGACCAATGTTTTCTGTGGAACGTGTCGTCGGCGTAGTCTTGTGTTGGAAGTCGTTTCATCTGTCGATATGGCTGCTTTCCAAGGTCTGGTTGTGGAAAGAGTTTTTGAATTTTATTGAATTGAGCACTGGTCATTGATTGTTTTCCGCCGGCTCCAGATTCTCCAAGTGTTCCCTGCAAAGCTTGATTTATTTAAAGTTAACAACTTTTCTTTCAGTACTTTAAAGCAACAGATTAACATCTTCGATTAGTTATTTACTTTGTTTCGATCTTAAAATAAATTTTAATATTAAAATCACAAACTTTTCTCGTGGCATCCCGATACGCGGCAGCTTCTTCAGCTCCTTTGTGAACGCAATCCATGTAAAGAGTGTGTTGTTTTGAGCATGGAACATCATCGAATTCCCACTTTTTCAGGCATCCAAACAGTGCTTGTAGCTCTTGAGTGCACGACGAACCTGGAAAAACGTTGTATTTTTCAAATATTTTGCAAAAATGTTCTTTCACTGTGCCAAAAAATTACAAATCTTTGTATGCATTTTCAAGTTAATATAAACTCACTCGCTGCTCTTGGTTTTTGTCCAGCCTGAACACGATTCTTCGAGGCGAGCGGTAAAATTTCGGAAAACACTGCAACTTTCGGATATATCGATTTACCACGTGCCAGCGCTTTTTCTTTTAGGAGAGGCGATGAGAACATCATCCTGTAAACAATAAATTAAATAATAAAATAATTAACAAACTTTTTAAATCAGAAAATCCGAAGAAAATAAAGAAATAAAATAAAAATAATGTTCATGTGTGTTACCCGAGAGGAGTCCACAAGGAATCTTGTCAATGGAGCGCGCTTACGCAGCTAAATTTTGGTTGATTTTTTATTTTATCTTTTGCAAAATCTCTGCTTTTTCACCGAAAAACTATTTTTCTTCGCTTTTCCTGTATAAAATAACTTAAAATTAATATTTATATTATTCCAGAATGTCAGATCAAGAAGAGACAGCACCAGTCGCTCCCCCTCCACTAACAGCAGAAGAACGTCGTCAACGTCGACTTGCAAAAATATTGGGAAATTCTGAAGGCAGAATTAATCGAATTCTGAATAACGGAGGCGACGAAAATGGCAAACGACATGCTCCTGCAATTGAGGGCGGCGAGGGCTACAATATTTTGCCGAGTGAGTGCTTTTTTTTAAAAATTTAACCAGAAAGTTGCCGGAAAAATTTATAATATTTTTCAGCTCCAAGCTCATCTGATAGCGTCACTGTTCCACAAAATTCTGAGTTCCCCGGATTTCCCAGCGAATTTCCAGCTGGATTCCCCGCAGATATTGCTCAATTTGCTCAATTTTCTGATGGAATGGGCAATCTGAACACTAATCGAGGACCCCCTCCACCTCCAGTTAAAGGAATAAATGTTCCACTAGTGGCAATCATTCTTGGACTTCTTTCTCGTGCAATTATGCTTCTCACAGGACCAATAAATATCGGAATACTTTGGGCAATCTTCTACGTCACTCTTGTTTCTCGATTCTCGGCTGTCGGTTTGAATAATCAAACAAGAAACGAACTTGCTGCTGTTTTTCAAGCAATGGGGAATAATAATCAATTTGAAAAAATTAGTAAGTTCATATGGATCAAGCAATAAATAAAAAAACAATGATTTTCAGTGAATGCGGGTTTCAAAATCATTGAATTCATCCAAACGACCGTCTCCTTCGCCGCCAGCTTCCTTCTCGCCCATATGATACTTGAACTCTACGATTTTTCAGCGGATTATCAAATTGTCTTTTAAAATGTTATTAGTTGTATGTAAATCGGAAGTTTTATTAAATTATTTGTGTTCTTGATGAGTTGTATGCAGCATTATTAAAATTGCAAGTTCATAGGTTTTCAGATTCATTGTGAATTGATTATTATGACGAATGGACAATCCTCTGGAAGTCGACTATTAGTTTCCCATAATAATGGAATGCAATTGTTCTGATGTATTCTCACAGTAATATTTGAGACAACCAGGAACGGCGATGTAATAGGAAACGTAGTTCATTGCGTAATATATGTATTTGCCAAGTAATATGACGTTCCTGTAGATAGAGTAGAAAATATATGGATTTTACTTTAGAGATTCTACCTAAATACGTCCACTTCTGTAGCAAAATTCTATTTTTAGTTGCAATATATCACAAAGTTGAAACAGTCAGTGCGTGCAACTTCTAGAGAACACCCTAAAATTTCGAGTTTCATCATGTTCTGACATATTTCATGAAAAATTGTTGATGCCAATCGATTTCAAATCGATGAAAAACTACGGGAAATAGGTTTTAAAGTCGTAAAACGACCGTACTACTCTATAGAAGCTCTCGAATTTTTGATACTTCTCACAAAAATCACTGAATTTGTTTCAATTTTACAAAGAAATTTGGTGGAACAATAACATCAAAATGATCCAAATACTTAATAGTTCGTCCATTAGAAAATGAAAAACGCTACGTGGAAAAAACTACAGTAATCCTTAAAGGCGCAGACCCGTTTGCATTTATTGTTAAATTTGTTGTGTCGAAACCGAGTACCGTGGTATTGGCATCTGTGTAATATGCATAATCTAGGCCTACTATACATGAAACGAATGCAAAACGCAGATTGGCAGATTCCAAAATTCGAAGTAATTGCAAAAGGTAAATGTTTCTTCTGGACAATTTAGGAGCCAAGCATTGTTTTAGAAACAAGAAATTTGCCATTGAAGCTGAAGCTCGCAAATTCGTTGCCGATAATGAGTGTTCCAGGATCAAGTAAGATTTCGGGCAGTTTTACCCGTGAGCCGGTAGCCGGTAACAGAACTGGTAACGCCTGCAGTATCAACTCCATCAACCATGAGCAAGCGGACGCGCGAAGGAACAAAATTTGCAGAAGCTAAAAAACTGAAGATATAAGAATAAGACTGAAATATAAAACCAATTTATTTGCATAATAAATTGTAATTATGTATCACGAAAAAGTTAAGTTATCAATCCCGAATTTGCCGGTGCCCCAGTTGTTTACACAGACGGAGCTTTTTACTGGAGATTTATTAAGACCAATTTAGACCAATTTAGACCAATTTAGACCGGTGTACGGAACACCTGCCAACAACCGAGGAGAACTTATTGCTTTCGAGAAAGCAATTAATTAATTTAAAAATTAAAAACAACAAAAAACGAGCTAAGAAATAATATTTATTGGGCACAAAAGGGCCAATGAAAGTTGCACTTCTTTGGGCGACTGGCTCTTCTTGTGTCGATTTTCTTATGGTCCAAGGTAACAGGACTGGTCAGTACGGGCCTTGAAGACCTGCCCACCTGGGTTGGTGTTTCCTCCGGATCCTTGGTTCTGCTGCTGTCCACCACCACCATTGCCTCCTTGTGCATAGTCTTCGCGGGCATAACCTGACGAAGAAGCATTGGATCCCATGTAGCCCGATCCATAGCCACCAGCGCCCATGTAAGCCGACTTGTCCGCCATCGTTGTCTTTCGTTTGAGGTTGTTCAGAGAAACTTGCTCAGAAAACTGATAAACTGACGATTTCTGGCTCGTTATAAAAGGAAAGATCTAGGGCGAAGATAAGAATATTCCACGGAAAGTGCAAGTCGTATAAATGAACTTTTCAACTTTTGAAATTTCTTTGAAAAATCGCATAAATCGACAGGCACAAGAAAAAACATTTTAAACTTAATATATCCCGTGACATTCTGAAATAAAATAATTCTATTAGTATTCTCACCTTCAGACGTGTCTACTTGTTTCTTCATTCAAAAATTCATTGCTTACAACAAAGGATTCAAAAGTCGCCGGTTGCTCATCGAGCTCTAAAAGGTGAGTTTATACTCGAAATGGTTGGGAAGATGTGTCAATCGAGCAAGTGTGGGCCGAACGAAGAGCGTGGCATGCTCTAAAGTTCAGCTTTTTGTTATTCGCTAAACATTCGTTTGCTTTTCAATCGGGACATTGGCGCTTTGTGGGATTTTCTGAGAGCCATAGAACTTTTTGAAGTTTTGCACTCGCAGATACGGTGAATGAGAAAGTGTTACTGTTTTTATGACCCGTTCAAAGACTTAGACTGATAGGTCTCAATTAGGCGCGGGTTCAGCGGGTCTCGTCACGATCACAGTCGAATTTCTCATAATGTTCCGTATTTCAGAGAAACAAAGGGCGTAATAAAAAGATGGCTGATGACAACGTCTCATTCACGGATGCAGGTGATCCAACACCAGGCGCTAAACCTCAAGGAGGATCGTCGGCAATGCTGGATCTACTTGGAACACTGAACAAGAAGGAAGACAAAAAGAAGAAGGATAAGAAGGGCAAAAAAGGAAAGAAGTCGAAGGGAAAGTCGAAGACCAAGAAAGTCAGAAAGACAGACAAGTTTGAGTCGCAAAACTTCTTGTTTCGCATCGAGGGAACCATATTTTGTGCTGGAATCGGTGAGTTGGAGGACCAAGACTGCAGGCACGATAATGCCTACCAGCTTGCCTTAAAGTTGTACAGAAAGTATTTTGTATGGCAACATTGTGCCTACACGGAAGGGTTCAATTATACAATGTTATACTTTTCAGTTGTCGGATTGGTGGTGCTGCTCGTCTTCGTTGCAGTTGCAATCTTCTTCAGCGTGAAGTCTGGAGGAAACATGGTGCACTACATCCATCCATGGTGGGGAGGACTTGAAGAATCGTCTTCTAATTGAGAGACGAATCGAAAGAAATGAAAAAGTGACGTCCGCTTATTTTTAAAGTGTCAATTCTATTTGTCACTTCTCAATAAAGTATTGGTTTATGGCTCGTTTTTTTTTGTTATCTTACTCAGACATGCCGTTACGGCTAAGAACTCTGCCTAAATATCTGTCTTTTTTCATCTTTTCATTTCAATAGTAAGTAGCCGCACCTACATTACGCCTGCGCCATTTCCAAGGTCCTGCCTACTTATGTGAATGCCTGAATGCCTGCCTAACTTTTTCGAGCCTCCAAAATTATGTAAAAATCAATGAAAAAACCGAAATCCGAAAAAAGACTGGAGCCCGGCCACTCCAAATTTAGCCAAACTAATTATCTTTTAACTAATTATCTTTTCACTTATTCTAATGCCTGCAAGCCTGCCTACTTTAGATTTGTCTTTTTGGGAAATTGGAGAAATCGGGCCAAGTTGTCCACAGAGCCTGCTTTTGTTGTGTGATATGTTATCAATTACCAAAATTGTTTGTATCAAATGCATGATTGTTCAACCTAAATACAGTAATCTATCCCAAATTTGAAATCGAAAAATTTGTGATGAGTCAAATTTAGAGTGGCTACAAGTAATGCAAAAGTACATTTTAACATTCATTTATCTGTGTCTCTTGCCATTTCATCCCACATGTGAAAATATGCATATAGATACACTTCTCTCTAGTACTACTAATTTCCTAAATGACCCTGAAAGTGTATAGTAATTTTTGGATAGAACAATTCCAATATTCCAATTTGATGTCTATAGAATATTTAAATTTTACGAAATCTGAATTAACTGAATTTTAAGTTTATTTTTCTAATGTTTTCAGAATGTTTTCAATAGAAATTGACGTGGATAACCTGAAATGATTGAATAATTTTGATTGAATTGATTTGGTGTTCGGGAAAATATTATGAACTATGATGGGAGAGGGTTCAACTATGAAAAGGTAAAAAAAGTATTACTATTTTCTATTGATCTGAAAAGAGGATTTAGTGGAATCAAAAGCTGAAAAACGTTTTAATCTGAAGTACGTTCTTTCATAGATTAAAATTTTGAATACATTGTTTGGCCAATGCTGCAACGTTACTGATATACAACTATTATAACAATAGCTTTTAAAAACTGAAAACAATCATGGTGATCAGAAATGTTTTATTGGAAATATGGCAAAAGCAATGAGTTGAGTTGTCTCTTGGCTGAGTACTGGCTCTTCTTGTGTCGATCTTCTTATGGTCCCAGGTAGCAGGACTGGTCAGTACGGGCCTTGAAGACCTGTCCACCTGGGTTGGTGTTTCCTCCGGATCCTTGGTTCTGCTGCTGTCCACCACCACCATTGCCTCCTTGTGCATAGTCTTCGCGGGCATAACCTGACGAAGAAGCATTGGATCCCATGTAGCCCGATCCATAGCCACCAGCGCCCATGTAAGCCGACTTGTCCGCCATCGTTGTCTTTCGTTTGAGGTTGTTCAGAGAAACTTGCTCAGAAAACTGATAAACTGACGATTTCTGTCCCATTATATAAGGAAAGATCTAGGGCAAAGATAAGAATATGCCACTGAAAGTGCACGCCGTTTAAATTAACTTTTCGACTTTTTAAATTTCTTTTAAAATTTAAAAAAAAGGAGGAAAAAATAAGTAATTGAATCTAAAACTGGCAAATCCGACATCCGGTTTAATTTTTTTAATAAAAAAATTTTTTTGGGCCGTTTTTGGTTCGTTTTTCCCTCGCTCTTCCCGCTCCTCGACACTTACAGCCCGTCATCGCCCACTGAAAATCGCGTAAATCGACACAAAAAAAACATTTTATACAGATTTTTTTCGACAGATTTTTTTATAGAACTGAATAAACGACTGCATGCAATTTTAAAAAAATCAACAACTTCGTTTGTGGCGAGACCCAACCCAACAGCTCTATGCGCCTTAATTTTCTGAAAATTTGCAATTTTATAATTAAAAAATAACAAAGAAAAACATTTCCCCGTGACAAACTAGCCCCCATTATTCCACGGATTGTTCTGATATAATACCGGAAAAATTGGGAAATTGAATCAGTTTGTAATTTAAAATTTCACCAAACAAACATCAAAAGCAAGATGAAAAGCATATTGTAAGTTTTTTGTAACCAGTTTATTCCTGTGATCAATGAAATGCCCAGTTTTCTTGATTTTCAATCGATGTGTAATTTCAAAGTGCCTACTTTCAGCGGAACCAAAAATAAAAAACGATCAAAGAACAAGGATGGAAAATTGATGAGTACTGCTAGTAGAAATGGTGATGAAGCTACAAAGCCAAACGGAACAAAAACATCGAAAAAACGAAAGCCATCAAGGGGAAATGATGATAAAGGACGAGAGCCTGAACCAACTGCTCAATCAAAGAAGGCAAAGAAGATGAAACCGAAGAGAGATTCCAAGGCTCCGGTGAGTTTAATTTTGAAGTTGAAGATATAACTGTAACTCTTTTAGTCTCCTGCACTGTCACCAGGACCACGTGAACAGCTGTCCGACCAAAAGAAGACTGTTGAGGATGATCCGCCACCAGCTCCGATAGCAACAAGTGTCTCTGGAACAGTCACGTCTACAGTGAACGCGATGCCTGCTATTCTCTCCTCTGAAGTTTCAAACAAGCAACCCAAAGAGGTTAATTCGATGAAAAAAACAAAAGGTGCTCCAAACTCGACTACCGATACTCCAGTTTCACATAAGACCTCGATCACTGGAAATGCAGACAAGTGGGTTGGAGAGGATGTTGCAAAAACCTGGATGGATTCAATTGGTTCGATTTTTTCGTTTATTTCAATGCCTCATCAATTGAAAAACATTCGAAAATGGGATGTACGAAAAGGTGGCCGGTTCAAAAGCCGTCCCAGAGTTGCCAAAGTAGACGTATTATTCGATTTTATCAGATATTTTTTCGTGAATCCACGTTTTCATTTTGAAAAATATCCAAAGTTTTGCAACTCTGGCACGGTATTTGTTCCGCACACATTGTCTCCCGTTTTCGAATATTTCCCCAAACGTGATTTTACTTCATTGAGCTCTGATTTTGAATGGAATTCCAAAAAGGAGATTAGCAAGTATTGAAAAATTTTGTACTCCGGCTTTATTGTAATTTCAATTTTTCAGATCTGGCTGAGGTGAAGAAAGATTTCGAGAAGCTTCAAACAATGAAAATCGACATCGATAAGGATTGTAAAACATGGAAGGCCAACTCAAAGTTGAATCAATCGGAACACTTTCCTGCCTTGGACTCGAATCTTTTGAAAATTGAGAAAGGTTATGTGAATATCAGCCATGTAGAGGTTCCATTGGGGCGGAATGTTCACATCGGCCAATTTCCTGTCAAAGATACGGAGGAGACATTTTGGAAAGCAGTTTTCGACAAACGCATCACTTCTATCGATGTTCTGGTTGGAGATGAGCCCATCGAGTTCTTCCCTAAGAAGGCTGAGGATTACAAGAACTATGGCCAGATGTGGATCAATAACCGGAAGGTGGAACATGTCATTGATGAAGTGTTTCGTTTTTCAATCGAAGTTTTGCCACACGGATGCTCCAACTCGATTATCTGCAATGTGACTGTTTTTGGTAATTGGAAAGTGGACAGTGTTCCTGTGAAACAAGCAATTGCCATCAAAGAAGCACTTGGTCTAAACTACTTCTTGCTGAAAACACCCGCTGACGACAATGCAATGATAATTTCACCGCATGGAGCTGGACGAGCTGGATACTTTTTGGCACTGGCAGTTGCTGTTCACACAATTGATACAAAGATTGCCGAACCAAACATTGCAGACATTGTCAAATCGATTCGCACCCAGAGACCAAGAGCTGTTGATTCATTCTGCCAGTACTGTTCCCTCTACATTTCATTGCTATACTTCATCAAGGTATTGGTTTTTGACCTCTGAAATGAGTGAATAATGTCCAAAATTACAGAAAAAAGTGACAAAACCAGCAGACGGAGATAAGAAGTCAACACCGACTAACAAATACCTCTTCAAAAAGTCGGTTGAGTTGACAAAGCAGTTCACAAATGTTCTTCTCGAAGCAAACCAGCCGAGTATGATGGGACCTGGATGAATTGTCTCCCTTGATTTTACATATAAAGAAGCTTGAAGTGATCCTTAGTTTTGAAAATAAACATTTTTACAAAGCTGGGGCGTTTATTCACATGTTCTCTGCATATGCCGCTGCCTATGTGTTCATCATGCATGCCTACCTAAGACTTGACACCCTTGATCAGAATACAAATTTTTCCGGTAGTATTATGATGTTTCTGTAAAGATGGAATAGAGAAAATATACATTTTACTATCCCGTTCGCCAAATTGTCGGTTTGCCTGAAATTTTCCTTTTGCCGATTTGCTGTTTGCCGGACATCAATTTGCCGGAAGTGTTCTAATGAGTAAAAAATGGAGGAGAAGACTGAAACACTAAACTGTGCCTTTTTGAAATGTTTCCCGTTTTCTTCTGATATTATCCTAGAATTTGCTTACTTTTCAAAATTGATGTAGGAACATTTATAGGATGCGCGCAATTTTGCATATTGAAATTTCCAAAAAAAAGTGTGCAAACCCATAACTTGCCGAAAATTTTTGGCAATTGCCGTTTTTCCGGCAAATTCGGCCAAACGGCAATGTTCCGGTTTGCTGAAAATTATCGTAATACGACAGCACTATGCAATTTTTAGTTGCAATATGCCACAAAGTTGAAACAGTAATTTTTTGAAAATTTAATCTGTTTTCTTTTCGGAAAAAAATTCTTTAGCAAAGCATTTTTTTAATCTAGTCACATGTTCTCTGTCCAAAAGTTTTGCGTCTCTGTAATACTATTTTGTGAGTTTAAACATTTTCATTGTACATCTGAGACTAAAAAAAATACTGTTTCAACTTTTTTATTTACTAAAGCTTGTAAATTTCAGATTTAAAAAAAGCTTGTAAATTTCAGATCAAACGGGACATGACATCCTTGACCAGAATACAGATTTTTTTCAGTAGACATGCACATTGGATTGATTAATTGTTTTGTATTAGATGAGTCATTCAATATCTCTTTTGCAAAATGATTGGGCTCTTTGAGCAACCAATTGAGCAGCTCATTTCAATCTCTTTCATTTTTTGTTCAATTCTCCCACTCTCTCAACCAACCTAATCTCTCGCTAGATTGCTCACTGTTTCTTCAACTTTTTGTCTATCTTACAATATCTCTAGTCAACTGGGAGAGGTCACCCCGAATGATAGAGATAGTTAATGATCTTAAGAGAGACGAGACATGGAGCATCTGCCAATCGAAGGAGAAGGGAAAGGGTCAAAGAAGTGTAGATAGTGTGTAAGATGAAGAGAGACGAGAGAAACACAAAAAGTTATCTTCTTGCCAGAAGGGACCTTTGGAGTAACGAGCGGGCTGATGGCGGGGTCCTGTTTGTTTTGAGAGAGACCAAACTGACCCTCTAAGAGAGAGCTAACTCTTACTAGCGTTCTTCGACGGTACATGATGGACAAATATACTTTCTCGTTCTCTCTTAATAGTTGTCTCTTTTTCTATAGGTTCTCTCTGAATTCTGTGACCCATTATCACTTGATTAGATTGTTTGCGGGTACGAGAGAGACAAGTTGTTCAAACTTTTGGCAGTGTTCGTTTCGTAAAGTATTGTGCAAGATTTATGTTTTGGAATTATTAGAATAGTAAATACTGTTTCATATTCTTTATTTTATTAGTCAGAACAATTTTTGATCATTATTTATTTGATATTTGATGAATGTATGTGTGTGTGTGTGTGATCAAATTTTGTTAAACTTCAAGTTTTTTAGTAACTCGTTCTGGGAGCATAGTCAAAGTAATTGATTTTATTTTCTAGAAATTCCACAAAAAAAACCAATTGTTGATCCTATTATAGTTGTCCCCTATAATTGTGCTATTCACTTTTATCTTATCATTACTTTGCCATCTGACAAAATATATGTTTTATCCATTTCTGTATTCAAATTTGTATTTTCTGAACAAAATCCCCCTTTTCTCATTGTAGTGTCCAATTTTTTTTCTTAAAATTTCCAAGAAAAATACCTTCGCTTTTCGAAGATAAATTTACTTTCTTTGAAAGCGTTGAGAAATTACTCAAAACTTTTTTATAATTTACATTTCTATTCGAAAATCCTAAAAAAGCTCCGACAGTACTAGGAAATAAAGCGACCGACCTTGTAAATTTTCCCGGTAAATCTAGTCTCCAATTCTTTTTTCAAGAATCGGGATTCCTGGGAGATTCAGACCAATCAGCGTAGATTTTAACAATGCCGGTGTTCGGATTTGACAAAAATTTATTTTCTGAAAATTAATTTTATGTTTCAACGTCTTCGTTTAACATCAACATTATGCAACTTTTCTATTAACGCAGGATGCAAATTTAAAATATATCTTGACATATTTTTGGCTAGTTAGCAACTTTTTACTTTTCTTTTACCGATTTCCTCTACTTTCTCAACTTCGAGAGCTCATAACTCGGTTGTCTTTGATTTTATCAAAAATTCTTATATGGCAAAATATTTATGACTTTTTCTATATTTTTACTGTTGAACATTTTGTGCTAACCCTAAAGTAGAGGAGATACAAATAGTTAAAGTATGGAGAACTTTTAAAAATAAAGCATTGCTGCTTCAATTTTCTTCTCCCAAAAATCCCGTCGCCTTGCCTAATCCTCTTGCATCTCTGATCCCTCTCCGAAGTAACCTTGATAATTATGATTATGATTCACGATATCACTGATAATGAACGTCTCCTCTCTAAATCTCTTCATCTCCCACACTATTTCCCATGTGTTCATCTCATCATTCCCGTACTTTCCCCACAAATTGTCCAGCAACCCCACAACTGTTGTAAATGTGTACTACAGTCCCTCTGTTCTTGGTTCTCAATTTCATTGCGTTATAGCTCGGCAGCTGCTCGCCAGATACAGATTTTATTGCGTTTTATTACAGTTCTAGAATATCGAAATGACGTCATGATAGGTGAATTGTGATATTTGTAGTGAAATACTTTGTAAAATCATGTGTATAAAGTCTCCACTGAAAAACTACATAAGCAGCATATATTCATAGAATACATGAAACAGTATTTTAATTTTGATTTTCAATAATTAATTTTTTAACGCTGTTTCAATTATGAATTTTCAAAACGATTCTAAAAAACTCTGTTTTAAAATAATACTAGATTTCGTCTTAATACAGGCAAATACTATGAAAATAGAAAAATTAGTCAATGCGGAGCGTAACAAGTTTTTTTTGTTGAAATTATAACACTCATCCTGGAGGGCATTTTCAGTGGCATTTTTGTCACCCACATGACCAAATGTGACAACACCTTAAAAATTTGCCAGATTTTTCAGAATTTTCAGTCAAGGTTTTGGCAAATTTGAAAATTTTTGGCTTCTCGAAAATTTTAGAGAAATTCCTTTGGCCTAAAATTTTCACATACAAAAATTATTTAAATAAATACAAAAAAAACGCTTAGAAATATTCCGGTCGATTTTCAAAAAAATTAGAATAGGTGAAAACAACCATTCTTCGTACAGAGCGGTACTTTTAAAAAGTATGAAAACTTTACAATTTCTTTGAAACAGCAAATTTACGAAAAAAAAGTGTAGATTTTAGGCAAGCTTTTTATTGAAATTTAGACTTTTTCAAAGAAAACATAATTATTCTAATATATTTCTGTCAATGTTATCTTCCTTCAACCCGTTTTAATTACTCTACATTTACTGTTTCTATGTAGTGCTTAAACACTGTTAAATAATGTTCAGTTTCATGTTCATTCAACGTTTTTTCTAATTTTTCCCCAATTCTATATAAACCAGGGCTCCAGTTGTTATCGGTACCATGCGCGATGCTCCATTCCCCAACACGTGCTGTCCAGCTGTGAATTCTCTTGAATCCCTCTCCAACACATACCATTCTTCTTCTTCCTCTTCTTCCCTCAAAGATTCTTCTGCCCTTTCTTTCTCCGATCTTCCAACACGACATTTGTTGCACACACACACACATTCAATAAAAAAGGTGTCTTGTCGTCTCATTCTCCGATTGTGAGCATCTGAAGGGAGTCATTTGTCTCTCTCTGGGCTCTTCGGTTGAGGTCACCTCCTCCCACCGAGCATTTGGAATCTTTCAATGATTTTCTGATGATTTTATAATCGAACTTTTGAGAGAGAGAGAGAGAGTACAAGTAGTTTTAGTTTTGTCGGATCTGTCTTCATTTTTTCAATTTTTAAAGTATCTGAGACCTTTTGTTATTTTTGATTGAATAAGTTTTAAATTCTATGGTAATTACTCTAACATTAAAGACAAAGCATTTTCCGTAATACTCAGTGTAAATTCATGTAAAATATGAAATAGTACTTTCAAATTTTTTGGTTTTCTTTTGGCTAAAAAGTTCAATAGTTTTCGCCCATCTACTATTTTGAAGCAACAATAAATTTGAAGAAATGTAGCACTCCAATTGATAATTTCTTCAAAGTCCTGATTATATTATACATTGCTAACTGAAATTTTTTTTATATTTTCGTTGTAATAAATCGCAAAGTTGAAACAGTTATTTTTTTTTAAAATTAATTTTAAAACTCCAAAGCTCCATTCAGATATTTCTCAGTTTTTATTCTTCTTTTGCAAACTGTTGATCCTTAATTTATTTGAAAATTAAATTCTGATTGGTTAAAAAGTAGGAGGAGCAAATCGTTAAGTGGTCTTGCAGTTCTCATTTTCGAGAAAATTGAAACAATTTCATCAAAATGGAAAAATCTTGATCTTAAATGTTGGATTTTACTATTATTTGTTTTCCTTTTCCTTTTTGTCGTATTTTCAAATTTCAGACAATTTTGGGAATTTATAGAAATTTCCCAGTCATGCTACTCTCCTTTTGAAAAAAAATTAAAACAATGTTTCACCAAGTTTATTTAAAACCTAAACTAACTTCTCTAAACAGTTTCCCCTTTTTAAATATATATATTTTCAGGCTAATCCCATCTCCTCAAACCATAAACCTAAACGCCGTCGCTACGGAAAATGTTGCGGCCGCCGTTTTGGCTTGGGCTCTTGCTCTCGCTGCTTCTAGTCTTCATTGAAGCCCAACACCCACTACAACAGAATGAGGATAGATGCCAAGACCGTTCATGCTACCCAATTACCGGAAATTTGTTGATCGGAAGAAAAAGTCAGCTGAAAGCCACGTCGACATGCGGATCCCAAGGACGTCAACGTTTCTGTATTGTTTCCCATTTGGAAGAACAAACGAAATGTTTTTATTGTGACTCTCGTACCGAATGGAAGCCACAACGGGAACCCTACCGATTGAGTCATCGGTTAGTTTTTTTTTAGAAGAAATGAGACATTTGAGAGATTGGTAGAAGGGAGGAGAATAGGTGTAATAGTGCGATAGAGGGAGGATAGGCGGCTGAGATAATTGATTAATCGGAGGATTGCTGCAATGCCCTCTTTTTCATCCGAAGAGCATCTTGATTCAAGAATTAAATGAAAAAATTGGATAAGAAGCAGTTGGAAGCTCGAAATTTTTCAGAAAAATAAAAACTAGATATTTATTATAGATGCTTTAGATGCCCTTCAATCTTATTTGAAAAAAATTAAAAAAATTATAAACGTTCAAATTTTCCTTGTTAGGCTCAAAAATTTTTATTTTAAGCTTGATTAACACGTATCAAAACAAATACCTCAATATTTTTTTAATATGTTGGCTTCGACCGTCTGCCTGCCTACGTGCCTACCTATTGCCTATTTTTGGCAGGCATTTAGGCACGTCGCAGGCGCAGGTTGTAAAGTAAATTTTGTTTAGTAGAATATACATTGTTTTGTTTCGTGAAGTTTTTTGAAACCAATAGGATATAGGATTGAATCAGTTGTTCAACTCTGATGGTTCATTAATAGATGTAAATTCAAGCATTTTTTGATTTGGCTAACTAGGAAATAAAGTTCGCATGTACTATGACAGTAGGCAGGCGTGAAGGCGTATATCAACATCGTAGGTCATGAATTAAAATTGTATTTAAATAAATTGAAAAAAAAATTATATTGTAAATAAAGCATTTTTTTTCAACATATACGTTTTTATAATAAATAGCTTTGAAACAGTATATATTTTTTAATGAATATTTCGCGCGGTATCTCAAATTTTGTGGCTTTTTCAAAATTTTCCAGTACTCCAGTACTCCAGTAAGTTTTCCAGTAAAGATTAGTGTTTTTATTATAATGTGAAACAAAAGATATTTCCAAACATAAACTATTTAAATAATTTCAGAATCGAAAACGTTGTCACCGAAGTTATGGATGACAAGAATCGTAATTGGTATCAATCTGAAAATGGTGCCCAAAATGTTTCAATCAGTTTTGATCTTGAAGCAGAATTCCATTTCACTCATCTTATCATGACATTCAAATCATTCCGTCCAGCTGCAATGATCATCGAAAGATCCGCAGATTTTGGAAAGACTTGGCAAGTCTACAGATATTTCGCCTACGACTGTGATAGCAGTTTCCCTGGAATTCCTGAAGGACCACCAAAGAAGCATACAGATGTTATTTGTACTTCACAATATTCTGATGTTGCACCATCAACTGGAGGAGAAATTGTCTATAAAGTCATTTCACCACATATTGTCACAGAGAATCCATATGCTGATGAGATTTCTACTTTGTTGAAGATCACCAATTTGAGATTTAATTTCACCAAATTGCACACTCTTGGAGATGATTTGTTGGATTATAGGTTAGTTGGGCAGATGATTTTGTGAACTTTGGAATACTAAATAACAGGGGAACAAGATTTTTTTTCGAAAACAAAATTACGGTTTCAATAATTCTTTAAAATTGCAAAGAAAAGCACTTTTTTGATGTCTTTTCTTTTTTTGAATACATATACACAAAATCTGACATCGAAAATACAAAAACGAGTTATTCAAATTTACAATATCTGAATAATTAAACCAGTAAAATCAAATGAAAACTGAAACCCAGAACTTTCGAGCTAAATTTTCCTTGTTTCCGAAAAAAAATTAATTACGGTTTCATGAATTTTTCAAAACTTTTTCAAAGTTTTCAAAAGTATTGAACATTTGGTTTTTCTTTCTTCTTCCTCAACTTATTTTCTTTTTTTTTTTTAACTACAATCAAAAATCAACTTCCTTACTTGAATTTCAACAAATATTTCCTCAACCTTTTCAATTTTAGACCAGAAATCGACGAGAAATATTACTACGCCATCTACGAAATTGTCGTTCGTGGATCGTGCTCCTGCTATGGACACGCTTCCAGATGTATTCCAATTGATCCCCACGTGAGCCCGAATACTGTAATGGAACGTGCAGATATTGTGCACGGACGGTGCGAATGTATGCACAATACGGAAGGATTGAATTGTGAAAAATGCAAAGCTTTCTATAATGATCTTCCATGGAGACCAGCAATTGGAGATGAAAAGAATGAATGTAGACAGTGTAATTGTAATCGACATGCGTTGAGATGCCATTTTGATAGAGCTGTCTATGAGTCTAGTGGTACGTTTTTTGTTGACCTTGGACGAGAATTTCAGCCATGTAAAGTTATAATATAGTAAATGATAAACAAATCCCAGAACCAGAAAAACCCTCACACCAAAATATATCAAATTTTCCAGAAACAGTAGTTTTTCCAAAAGTTTTTTTTCGAAATTTTCTTATTTTTCAGGATTTGTTTCCGGAGGAGTGTGTGATGATTGTATGCATAATACACAAGGAAAGAACTGTGAACAGTGTAAACCATTCTTTTATCGTGATCCACGAAGAACCATTGATGATCCACATGTGTGTCTGCCATGCGAATGTGATAAGGCTGGATCACAAAATAAGGTTAGTGACGGGGGAAAAGCTTGATTTTTAACTCCTAAAAGCTTGAAGGGAAATTTAACATTCAAAAAAAAATCTCAAAGCTTTATTTATCAGAAATATACTTTTAAAATATATAGGCTTGGCGCATTGACAAACATCAACACTCAAAATAATAAAGCGAAATTTTGTAACAGTAATTTTTTTTCGGGCAAGAAAAATAATTTCAGCTCAAATTTAGACATTCAAATTAATTTGTAGGAAACAAGACCGAGTTAAGTTACTTCAAAATAGAGGAACAGTTTCCCTAGAAAATATCAATCTGAAATTCGAGTTTTGCTGCCCCAAAGTTTTTAATAGTGTCCCGGCGTAGGAAAACATTTTATTAGGTCTGTTGAAACATTATTTTTTTGAAAATTATTTGAAATTTTTCCAACCAACCCGATCAAGCAACTTTCAGACATTTTTCCTAAAAATACAAACGTTTTTTTCCAAAATTTACTGTTTCAAAATCTCATTTTATAATTTTGAATTTTGATGTTTTTGATTTTACACACAATTGGTTTTCAGATGTTTCCAAAAATGATTTAATCAGTATATCATTTTTATAGGGAATTTGCGAAGGAGAAGAAGATGCTGAACGTGGCCTTGTTGCCGGAAAATGCTACTGTAAAACCAACGTCGACGGAAATCGCTGTGACCGTTGTAAGAATGGATACTGGAATCTCACTGAAACAAATGTTGATGGATGTGTTGCTTGCACGTGCAATCTTCTCGGAACTTATAATAATGAAGGATGTGATAAGTACACTGGAATGTGTACTTGTAAGAGACTTGTCACTGGTGAGAACTGTGATCAATGTCTGCCAGAACACTATGGACTATCGGAGCATGTTGATGGATGCAAGGCTTGTGATTGTGATATTGGAGGTTCTTATGATAACACTTGTGAGATTACAACTGGACAGTGCAAGTGTAGAGAAGGATTCAGTGGAAGAAGGTTTGTTGAAACAGTAGTTTTTGTTTCATAGAACTTTCGAAACTATGATCAAGCAAGAAATTTATTCCACAGACTCAAAAAAATTTCAGCGGCGAAGCTCACTTCCTGAAATTTCGGTCTAAAATTTTTTTTAGTGGTTTTTCCATTACTGTTCCGTAAAATTGCACCAAAAGTAGATTTTGCAGAGTTGTGATGATTTTAAACTTTCCCAGGGGTGGTCAAACTTTGTGAAAACTTGTTGGATCGTTTTCAGAAAAAAATGTTCAAATTTTTTTTCTGAAAAAAAATTATTGAAATCGATCTCGATCTCGAAAAATCGGTTTTTTTTTGTTTCAAAATTGATGAATTCATACGAATATCAGAAACCTTCCACTAGTTAAATTATAAAATTCAGCTGAATATTTCTTACAGATGCGAAACCGCCGATTCTTCATTCTATTGTGCCGACATTACTCATTACGTCTATGAAGCTGAATACGCTAACCTCACCCGTGGAGAAGTGAAAACTCGTGAATGGCCATCCCAGCCACATGAACAAACATTTACTGGAGAAGGATTTGCTCAAGCTGTTGAGGGAACAATTATCACTGTTAACCCAATCGTTGAGGTCTCTCAAAAGTACAATGTTATTATTCGTCATGACGGAGCCCGTGATCCCGTTGGATGGGAGAATATTCAAATTACTGTAGTGAGACCGGAAGCTGAAGGAGATGGATCATGCTCTGATGCTCCACCATCTGATGATTTCTTGATTGCAAGAATCTATCCAGGATCTAGATATATTGAAGTTCAACCGGCTATCTGTCTTGAAGCAGGTGTACAATATGAATTGAGAATTCAGTTTAATGAGAAACGAGGCAATTCTCATCCCCAAGAACGTGCTGCTGCAAACATCCTTATCGATTCGATCCTCTTGGCTCCACCAACCTCTGAACTTCATATTTTCCAAGGATCCGCTAGAGCTGAACAACATTTGACCGAATACAATCGTTATCAATGTAGACATCTTGCTCTTTCACTTTCACTATTCAAGGATCAAAGAAACGAAGTTTGTGAGAGATATGTGTGCCCAATTGCTGCAGCTCTTCTAAACAAGACAAGTGAATGTAATTGTGATGCAACTGGTTCTGTATCAGGAATCTGTAATGTTCAAGGAGGACAATGTGAGTGTAAACCAAATGTTGTTGGAAGAAGATGTGATCAATGTGCAATCGGAACATATGGATTCGGACCATCTGGATGTAAAAAGTGTGATTGTGATGCTGTTGGTTCCCTTGGAAATGATTGTGACAAGCAATCTGGTCAATGTGTATGCAGAGAGAAGGGTATCTACGGAAGACAGTGTAATCAGTGTCAACCTGGATTCTGGGGATTCCCAGAATGCCGTACTTGCCAATGTAATGATCATGCTAACATTTGTGATCAATCCTCTGGTGCTTGTATTGAATGTCGTGACCTTACTACTGGACACTATTGTGATAGATGCCAAGATGGTTATTATGGAGATCCAAGACTCGGAGTCGGTATTCCATGTAAGCCGTGCCCATGCCCAGGAGGACCTACAAGTGGATACCAACACGCTGATACTTGTTATCTCAGAAATTCTGGCAACAATACTCAGGATATTGTTTGTAACTGCAAGTGAGTTATTTTTTGGACAGAAAGCCGAAAGAAATTCCAAAACATTGTATCTTGATACCTTCAGCGAAAAAAAAACATTTTTGAAACAGTAATTTTTACTAATTAAATTTACTATTCTACTATTTTTATTCAACTTTTTTATACAATTTTCTAGGAAAAGCATTACTGGAGAACTCAAATTTCCTCAGAAAATTATCTAAAAAATTTTCCAGATCCGGATATCAAGGAGAACGATGCGGTGAATGCGCCCAGAATCATTGGGGATCGCCACGTGAAGTCGGAGGAACTTGTGAACGATGTGATTGTAATGGAAACATTGATATGGCAATGGAAGGAAGTTGTGATGCAGCAACCGGCGAATGTCTCAAATGTCTTCATCATACCGAAGGAGCTCAGTGTGAGCACTGTGTTGATGGATATTATGGTGATGCAAAGTTGAAGACTTGTCAAAGGTTAGTTAAGGAGAGTTCAGGTATACATCATTACCAGTAGCACACCTATAACACTTCTGAAACAGTAATTTTTTTTTGCAAAAATTTAAAATTCAAAAATGAGTGTCTTATTAAAACGGTGGCAAGACCAAGACTATGTTTTCAATTTTATGACTTCAAAATGCAAGTTTCTAAGAAAAAAAATAGTGTGAAGGTTTTGAGCAGAGGTTTTTTTTTGAAAAAAAAACTATTTTGGTTAAATTGATGTTTTTTTATCAAGCAAACAAATATTAGAAACTTTTTACTTGGCACCACTGTATGTATTATCTATAGTAGTGTTATAAGATTTTTGAAACAGTAAAATTTTGCAAAAATTTAAAAATTTTCATTAAGTAGCCTAACAAATAGATGAACAGAGCAGAGCCAAATTTTTGATTTCGTGATATAAAAGGCTTCTAGCGTAGATTTTTAACAAATATTTACTTTTAACGTTTTCTACAAACTTTTTGTTTAACTTGCGCGGTTATTAAGACACAAATTTGAAACAAACATTTTTTCATTATTTTACCGATTCAAAACTAGTAGTAAGCTGAAAATCCGTTCTGGGAAAATTGATAGAATGAATGAGATCAAATTTTAGAGTATTTATAGTTTTTAGAATTTTAGGAATGTAGAAAAATGGATAAACAAAACAAATTTTTAGTTTATCGTTATAATAACCTACTGAAACAGTATAATATTTTCAGATGTGTATGCAATGAGCTCGGAACCAACTCAACAAAGGGAGCATGTGATCGTGTTTCTGGTCAATGTCCATGTCATGACAACATTATTGGAATGCAATGTGACCAATGCGCTGAGAATCATTTCAATCTTGCCAGCGGTGCCGGTTGTGAGGCTTGTGGATGTGATTCAAATGGAGTTGTTCTGAACCATGAGGGTGTTCCACATCTTCAATGCAACATTTTTGATGGTCAATGTCAATGTAAACCAGGTCGTGGCGGAAGAAAGTGTGATCAATGCGAAGATCTCTACTGGGGAGATCCGACTACACCAGATGGATGTCACAGATGCGAGTGTAATCCAACTGGATCGAAGAGTCTTCAGTGTCACAGAAACAATGGAACATGTGAATGCCAGGCTGGAAGCGGAGGAGCACTTTGTAATGAATGTGCCAGAGGATACACTGGACAATGGCCATACTGTAATCCATGTGGAGAGTGCTTCCATCAATGGGATAATATTATGCAGAAGCTTCAGAAGCAAGTGCATGCTCTCATTGATACTGCTAATAATATTGAGGATACTGGAGTTGCTTCAGCTTATGATGCAGACTTTGAGAAGATGGAGGAAACACTTAAAGAGACTAAAAAGGCTTTGTCTGATGCTAATATTTCAAAGGAAGATATTGAGGAAATGAGCAAGAAATTGGCTCTTTTGAAGAAGCAAGTTATTGCTGGAAGAGAAAAGTTGGGAGCCATTGAAACGAGAATTTCAAATATAACTCAAGCAGTTGACTTTGCTCAGAAGGATTTGGAGCACTTGCAGAAGGAGGTTGATAAGGTTACAAAGGCAACGATTGAATTGGAAGATAAGGCTAGCAAGATCAAGGAAGCAGATGTACTTGGAGCATTTAATATTACAAGAGAATCAGCATCCAAATCTCTGGATGCACAACGAAGAACTGATGCAGCTATTGGAAAACTTGCAGCTGCAGAGAATCAGGCTCTCCGTGCCAGTGAGCTCTTGGAGAAAAATAAAAATGACTTTGAGAAGCAATATGTTGAGAATGAAGAAGCTCTCAACGAAGCTGAAACCCTTCTTGGAGGTCTTGAATCTGTTCTTCCAAAACTCAATGAACAAGTTTGTGGAGCTTCAAGTGCACCTTGCGATGCTCTTTGTGGAGGTCCAGGTTCCTGTGGATTCTGTGGTGGTCAGTCATGTATGGAAGGAGCTGTGAGCAAAGCAAATCAAGCGAAGAGCTTTGCAACTGAAGCAGATACTAGATTAGATGAGAAGCAAAAGGAAGCAGAAGAAGTATTGAGTATTGTTAGAGATGTGCTCACAGAGACTACAAAGGCAAAGGCAAAGGCTGAAAAGGCTTATGAAGTTGCAAAGAATACTGCACAAAGAGCAAATAGCTCGAGAGCTGAACTTGATAAAATTGCTGAAGAGATCGGAGAGTTCTTGACTGCCCAGAAGAGTTCACCAGAACAAATCCGCAATTTGGCAGAGGAAGTTCTTGGCAAGGAAATCAGTTTGACGCCAGATCAGATTACTGACTTGACAGGAAAGATCAAGGAATCACTGGCAAAGATCAATAACATCGATGAGATTCTGAATGAGACAAGAGGAAACAAGAGTATTGCAGCTAATCTGGAATCGAGAGTGAGTAAACTGAGTTTAGAATTATTTACTGTTTCAACAAATTGAAAAAAGAAAAAAAAAGAAAAAATTTTATTAGGAACAGTGATGTTTGTACTTCTTCTTGTTTTTGCTTTCAACATTCTAAAACAATAATTTTAGGCCGTAAAAGCGAACAAAGAAGCTGAACTCCTTCAAAAGGCAATGGAAGAGATTCGCGAGGCACTTCAACTGGCAGATCAAGCCTACAACAACGTAACTTCCGTACTTGAGGAGATCGACACAATGCAAGTACAAGCCCGTGAGCTCATCGACAAGGCTCGTAACTCTACAGAAGCCGTCGAGGGGAAGGCACAAGCTGCCAACACGACACTTGCCGAGTTGGAAGGTGTGATGAGTGGAGTCAAGGTTGAATATCTCCAGATTTCGGAATCTGCAAAGAATGCGTTGACTACGGTTGATGCCGCGTTGGCAGCTGCTACAAATGCTGAGCAGAAGAACAAACAAATTCAGGTAAGTGAAGTATATTAGGTCTCCAAATAAGTTTCGGGTCAAAAATCATAACTTTGTTCGCTGCGTATCGATTTTCATGAAACTTTGGGAATTTATGTTATCAACCATGTTCTTTCAGTTGACAATAGTCACAAGATTTTTTGACCAACCCAAGTGCCCAAACTCGGAGCCAATTTTTTCAGTCATTTTTCTGATATCGCTTCTTGTCAGCTTTTTAAGCATAAAAATCATTTTAGTTTGAAACAATTTTATTTTCTATTATCATTTTAGTGTTTCGAATTGATATGTTTTGTATGTGTAAAAATAGTTTACACTTGGTTACATCATTTTGTATGAAAAATCTAGAATTTTCGACAAAAAATTTTTTAAAAGATTTTCTGACGACCATCCAAAAAAAAATTTTTTGGACGGATTTTTTTCAAACTTTTGTTGTTTTCTAATAATGTATTTTAAACAAACCGAAATCCGCACACAACCCTCAATTCAAAGCTGAAAAGAAGCGAGATCAGAAAAATGCCTGAAAAAATTGGCTCCGAGTTAGGACACTTGGGGTGGTCAAAAAATTTTGTGACTATTGTCAAATGAAAGAACATTGTTGATAACATGAATTCCCAAAGTTTCATAAAAATCGATACGCAGCGAACAAAGTTATGATTTTTGACCCGAAACTTATTTGGTGACCTAATATGTCTAACAGCAATCATCCCTAAAAAACGTGAAGCTAAATGCTGATGTTGAAACAGTCAAATTTTTTTTTCAAAATTGTATTTTTTTTCAAATTTCTAGACCGATCTTGAGCGTGCCACGGAGCTTCTCGAAAAACGAATGGAAGGAAATGTTGCTCCACAACAGAGAGCTGAAAAGCTAAGAGAAAGAGCTGCCAAGCTGCTCTATCAGGCTCAGAGACACAACGATGATATTGACAGTGAGTTTGAAAATTTAAAACTAAAACTTTAAAACTTTAAAAACTACAAGTTTACAAAAACCAAATAATTTTCAGATTTATCAAAGGACTCAACCGAAATGCGATTGGACGACTACGAGACGATTCTGGCTGATTTGAATTCCCGACTGGAACGAGTGACACGTGACATTCATGAGAAGACCGACTTCCATGCCACGTGTGGATAAATTATGCTTTAATTTTAGGAGTTTTTTTATTCTATTGAAGCTCTAAAACTGCCAGACTTTCATCTTTAATCAAATAATACTGTATGAAAGTCAACAATTGCTCGTAAAGTGTGGTATATTATTAACTCGGTGAAACTCGGATAGACAATATTTACATCATATTTTACGAGCAATTTTTCTAATTTTGAAATTTCGCCTTCTTCCATCCCGCTTTTTGAAAACGGTTGTTGTCTCTTTATTATTATTTTTCAATTTCAAGTTTTCGCTTCCAATATATTTCTTTCAATTACGAAAATTGATTTTTGTTTGTTTTCTTCCTTATCACCCAATACTCTACACCATTTGTTTAATCTTTTTCAGTTCAAATCCCTCCCTTTTTTCCTAATAATTTATATTTGCTTTTTTCCCCAATCACCATCACCACACCTTGCTTAACTATTTATGCATCTCAGACACAGTTTAATTGTTTTTGCGTTTTTATCTTTCTATTTTAAAAATTCTGGATTATAAATCTATCAATTTCAATTTATGTTTTTTTTATTTTGTCATAAAAACTCAAGAAAAAGTTCAAAACGGTTAAGATCCGATAATTAATCTAAAATCTCTGTTTGAATGTCCGCCAAAAACGGAAAACGCGCAAAGAGCGAGAGCTGACGCATTTCGCGACTCGTACACCTGCGTTGGCGCACTTTCCGTGCCTCTTTACACTTTCACTTTTCCGTCCGAAATTACGATGTTTTCACTTGTTTTCTGCCAACTTTTTTGCAAAACTTCATGCCAATAACATGTTTACCAGGCTGTAGTGTTGAAATTGCGGCATTTTGATACATTTTACGTTCAAAAACGTTATATTGAAACGCCCGAACATTTTTTTGAATCATCGAATCAACAAACTTAATTTCAGATGAAGCATTCGCATCTTTATGAGCTTCAACCAGATCCGTACGATTTTACACAACGGAAGACATGCAGAGTTTGTCTATTCAAGGATGTTAAAAATGCGGTAAAATTTACAACTCTTTTTTTGAAAAAAAATATAATGAAATTTGATATTTGCAGGCAGAACTCTCGCAACAGTTGAAGGAAGGAAAAATCGATGCAGCTTTAATTCGTGCGGAACTTGTAAGTGTTTAGATAGAAAAAATTGCAACAAAAAATATTGGAAAAATTTAGGTGCTCGAACCGTTCGTACTCCTCGCCGCCGCCAACCGGGCCGTTCATCAATCGGCTCATAATCGGATGAGTTGTCGGAGTCTAGCTGCGGAGCTTGTCTATTCGCTTTCTCCGAGTAGAAATGTAAGATAATTTCAAAGTATTTCGAAAAAAAGTGATGATTTAAAAGATTTTAATTCTGCTAGTATTTCTTCAAACTCACTGGATTTTAAATTCGTTTTAATTTCAGATTACCGATTCTCTAGTGACCTTCGGAATTGCCGAGCACTCGACTGCAATTATCGCCGCAATTTTCGACGATGATTCCGGAAAAGCAATGAAAAAGTTGGCGAAAGCAATCAAGGGAACACCTGTGCCATTAATGGAAGGCCTACCGAAATTCGCAAATGTTAACATGATCAAGAAGGTTTATCAAGTAGGAAATCCAGCATTTGTCGAAGAAGGACTCTCCGATCACATCGTTTCGAGAATGGTTTCCAAGGATTTCGTTTCTTAACATTTTCTCGAAATTCTCTCCATTTTCCTTTTTCCATTTTTACCCTAACACTTTCGAATCGCAATCTAGTTTTTCTTTCTTTTTCTGACTAATGCCTCATTTCTACGCTAATTCGCTTATCCCTATCATCATCATCATCACTACGAACCGATGCCCACCTGAACACTGAATTCTCTGGAACTCTGTGCCCCCTGTTCTAATCTTCCCATCAATCTGCCACGAACATCTCAAATACTGCCTTCCATCCGAGACCCACTATGGATCAAAACATATACCAAAAAATCTGTATAGTTTCTTTTCTCTGTTTTTTCTTCTTTCATTAAGTTTCTGTTGTAATAAAATGCACATCTGTTAAAAATTATTTTATTTGTTTGAAATTCGATTGAATTGCTTCAGGAGTATACCTTGAAAACTACTAAAATAATTTGAAAATTGTAGAATTCAGGAAACAACGGATAAAATCAATCGGGTCAATCGGAGAGAGTTGTAAGTTTTTTCAAAATTTTTTTGCTGGAAAAAATCCAGAAAACAACGTGTGGGTGAAGTCGGAACCGGGATTTCGCAAATTTGTTCACATTTTCCTCTTTTTCTGAGAATAATTTATCAATTTTCATTTATTCATTCTAGTTTACTGACCACATATATTATTTAAAATTACGGAAACATGGTGAAAAATATTTGAATTGCTGTTCCGACTTTGCCCACACAATTAAAGAGAAACATTTTTCGATGTGAATTAAATAAATTTGAAGCAACAAATTAAAAAATGTCATGATTTTTATTTCCAAATACAGTAAATGCGTAAATTTTGTTCGATAATCGCGCCGAGCCCGTATATACAGATGAGGTTAGTCGTGTGACGTCATCATATTCATCAATTAGGGCCTGAAAACAAGCGAGAGAATGATGAGAATTCCGGCTGTTGGATAGATCAGACCGTTGCTCGAGTTGCACATATTGTCACTGCAGCAGCAATTCTTCTCGTCTCCTGGGCCAATGCAACCGTCTTCCTGAAATGCAGTGAAGTGTGAGAAATGTGATGGAAGGAATTGGAGAAATGAAAAGAATCGGCGCTTTTTAATCCTTTTGGGTTAGGGTATGGGCGACTAAAGTATTCAGAAGTGAGGAATATTCAAATTCGCCAGGAAAAGGGGACGGAATTTTTGTTCAATAGTCTGATTAAAACAAAAAAAAACATAAAACTTACGAAGCATTTTCCAACTTCTCCGCAACTCTTGGTGATTGTATAACTATCATCTCCTTTCTTGTGTCGTCTTACATAACTATTGAAGCAGAAGTCGGCATCGTTGCATTGTACTAAAACGTTATTATTACAGTGTATGTTTTCTTCCTCTACGACTTCAAAGGCGCGCGCATTCATAAAGGTCTTGGCACGAGCCACCCACTGGTTTTAATTTTTTTTTAATTTTTATTAATTAATCGGTGGCGCGTATGTCTTTGAAATCGTAGATCTAGAACATTGAAAAAAACTGTATAATTTAAAAGTGTATTGCAAGAATATCAACTTACCAGATTGATAAGGGCCTCCGATTTCTGTTGGCAGTCTTCTTCCGTTTGAAACAGTCTCCTGTCCAACCCAACATTGGATTGCTGCCAATGTAGTTGGTACAAGAACAAAGAAAACCGCCAAACGAATAGCTGAGATTTGAGTCATTCTCATTCAGGAACAATCGACAGTCAATCTCATACTTACTTTTATACTTCCTCCCACACCTCTTACTCTAACTCTAACTATCTTCCAGTAAGTACTAAATACCGATACCAGTTCATCATATGGCTTGGAAATAGTATGAGATTCGTGAAGAGTCGCAGATAGGTTATTTCCGACCGAAAAACGATGTAAATATTCGAATGTTTGCCAGAGCAGCGCTGAGAGTTTATTCCCAACAAATATTTGCAACTTTAACTCTTTATGTTAGCTGTATGACCTGTTTCAAGGGAAAAAGACGTTGTTTTTCTTTTGGAGAAAACCTGAAATTTCAAAGTAAAATTGTAAAGTTGGTAGTTGAACAAAAATAATAATTTAGTAAGCTATTAAGGAAAGAGAAAATGCTAAGAATGCGTTTGAAACCTACAGTAATTTTTTAAATGACTACTGTAGCGTTTGTGTCGATTTACGGGCTCGATTTTCAAGACCGTAAATCGACACAGTAGTCAGTTAAAGATTTATTCTAGTTTTTGTGCAATACGCATTCTCAGAATTTTGTAAAAGTTCATGATTCACAAAAAAAGCCAACTCATTCCAGATGCTTAAACGACATCAGCAGCTACTTTTTCGTCTGATCCGGCAATCTGTTCTTCATCAATCATCTCCAACATCTTCTTCAGCTTCATCTACTTTATTGAACAGTGAAAACGGGGAGAAGTTTGTGAAAACTGTCGTGGATCGTTTGGCACAATGCCAAGCAGGAAATGCTACTGGTATTTTAGACTTCGATGCGGAAATTTAAATTTTATGAACTTAAAATTTTCCAGCTGCCCCTGAGCAAATCAGTTACTGGGAGTCAATTTCTAAACAATCTGCAAAAGTTTCGGATGGACGCTCTGAACTTTCTCAGCTACGAACTATAATCAATGATCCCAAGGAAACAGAAGAAATGAGAAAGTTGGCAGAAGTTGATGTAGAATCAATTGAGGAGAATTTAGAGACGGAATTACAAGAATTAGCGGTTAAAATCGTTCCTCTAAATAATCTAGATGTATTATCAAAATGTCAAATTGAATTGAGTTGTGGAGCTGGTGGACAAGAAGCTATGCTATTCACAGGAGAACTTTTAGATATGTATCAAAAGTTGGCAGCTGTTAATTCCTGGAAATGGGATCCTTTGCAGGTGATATGGAATATAAAATATAGATCAAAACTTAAAAAAAATTTTTAAGGTAGACAACGTTCCACTTGGAGGAGTTCGAAGTGCTCTCATCGCAGTGTCTGGGGAGAAAGTCTACGCAAAAATGCGCTTCGAAGCAGGCGTTCATCGAGTTCAGCGAGTTCCTGTCAACGATTCTCGAATGCATACAAGCACGGCGAGTATCTCGGTGCTCCCCGAGCCAGAAGAGGTTTCTGTGGTGGTTCCAAGTGATTCGGTGAAGATTGAAGCAATGCGAGCGTCTGGACCTGGCGGTCAGAATGTGAATAAGCGATCGACAGCCGTACGGATGACACATAAAGAGACGGGAATTGCTGTGCATTGTATGGATGAGAGATTTCAACATTTAAATATTCAGGTTAGAGAGAAAGTCACGAAAATTGCAGCAAACGGAGCTTCAAAGTGGCGGGATTTATTCTCTTCATTTATCTATTTTTAATTTCGCGCGCAAAAAAAGTTTGTGAAACTCGGCCGTGTACTCCACTCGGACAATGAAGTAATTAATTTTTGTGGATTTTTAGGAGTTTTTCCTTGTTTTCTGATTATTTTGTTAGATTTTTCTTATTTTTTGTTCAAAAACCGATTGATATACAATTGTAAATGCGTTTTATTGTGAATAATAGATCAATAACGTCTAAAATCCGTTTTTCCGGTGGAGAAGAGCTAAAATCCTTCAGTTTGCCAATTTTCCTGCGTAGTTTTTTCATTAAAGAAAAAAAAAAGCTGTTGTTGGCGTTTATTTAGTGTAAAAAAATACGAAGAATCCAAAAAAGTTAACAAATAGTTATTAATAAATTGCCCGAGAGGAGTACACGATTGATTAATTCACAAATCTCGATTGCGCGCGAAATTCAATTTAGACAGACTGATTTTCAGCACTTTAGAGCTCCAATTTCAACTTTAAAAAATCATTAAATTTCCAGATTGCCTATAAACGTCTCGCAGCCATTTTGATGCAAAAACAAGTTGATGCCATGCTGGAAAAGATCGTTTCAAAACGAAAACTTCAAGTTGGATCCAAAGCTCGCGCTGAAAAAATTCGAACGTACAATTTCCAACACGACAGAGTCACTGATCATCGGATTCAAATGTCTATCACAGGAGTTGCAGAGTTCTTATCAGCTGGAGAGACACTTCAAACAATGATTGAAAGACTTCAGGAACAACATTTAGAAGATAGATTAGATCATATTATTGAGAATTGTATTGTTGAGTAGTTAATTTTAGATTGTTTTTTGTTTTGTTTTTTAGTTGTTACTTAATAATTAAATTTTATACTTTTATAAAGTTCCAAAATGAATAAAGAAAACAGTTCATAAAATACGATTACATTAGATTGGGACGTTCTCGATGCATTTTTCCGATTTTCTTGAACATTTCCATCATCACAGATTGGCTCTCCTTGAACTGAAAGTTTTAGAATTTCATAAATTTTAGAACGAGCACTCACGTTGACTAAGGACACGATATGCGGGAAACATCGTGTCTTTGAGATTTTAGTTGTAAACTGAGATCTATAGAAAGATCGAGCACTGTCAGCAGTGTCCAGATGATTTGCGAGCTTTCGGAAATCAAATCCAGCCGAGTGATCATTGAATGTGTCGGCTTTGTTGAACAGAAGTAACCAGTAAACTTTGGCGAGAACTGGATTATTTACGAGAGATTCGAATACGGTTACTGTCTTATTTTCAAGATATCCTTTCTGAAAATAATTATTGAATTATGTATATTTGATCAAATAATCGTATGCTTTATTTATAACATATGATCAACAAGTAGATATTGCTTTTGTATTTAACATATTACTGAAACAGATTTTTTTTGAATTTGAGAAAATTTGGTTTTTATTATTTAAAACTCTTAAAAGATGATCTCAAGCTCTACTGCACCCCTTCAGAATACAATATTCAATTTCGCGCCAAATTTTGAAGGTGCTGAACTTTGAAAAGCTGTAAAAATGAACCTTTGCAATAGAATTCATGTTTCCTTCTGTCATCAGTGGGGGTTTAGTGTAAGAATATCATCAAAAACTTTCAGATTTAAAAAAAATTTGACTCAAAGTTGTGATAAGTTGCCAAATTTTCCAAAAAGTTATGATAGATGAAAATTGAGATGTCACCTACTTTTATTCTGACTAAAAGAATTTCAAAACATATTTCGAAACGTTTTGCCATGATACTTGGACATTTTAGCACTAGGACTTCCATGCAGGCGCCAAACGCCTGCCGAGCCTGCCTTGCAGGCGAGAGGCGGGCAGGTTGGAGGCAGGCGTTGCCCTGAAACAGCGCCTGCCTTCCATAGAAGCCCTAGTCTTTTTAATTGATCGCAAAATAAAAATGTGAAAAGCTATCGAAAAAATCCTTAATACTTCGAGCATTTTTTGAAAATTTTTACTTTAATATAAAGGAATTTTGAGTCTCCGTGATAAGAAAACATCAACAATTTTTTTCCAACGTAAACCCAAAATGAGAACGCAAAAAAACCAACGTGAAAATGCCAAACATCGAAAATCTATAAAATCGATCGATTATCGACTATTTCGAATTCTTCTCACAACATTTTTCCCGATTAAATTAGGAAAAGAATTATTTCTATAACAAAAGGTATGCAAATTTCAGATTTTCAGGCTTCGTAATCCATTTTATTTTCAGAAGGAAAACATAGCAAAATGGAATCATACGAGCAGTTTAAAAAATCTCTGTACATTCAGACGTCGCTCAATTCAAGTATTTCAAAGTGAGTCTAGTTTTGTTGTGTCTGCTCAAATTTCAATCGTCCATTTTCAGAAATAGTTCATCTAGTTCATCTTCAAACTCCATTCCTGCTCAAAGCGCTCCGGATATTAACGTTTCTTTCTCACCGAGGTTTGAGATTTTCAGAGATAATTAATTTTGATCTTTGGTTTTTTTTTATAAAATATGGAAGCAGTGAGCCAACAAAGCAAGAAAAAGAAGATGATAAGAAGGAGGTTGAAGAGAAGAAAGAAAATGAGAAGCCGGTAGACGTTAAGGTGGAGGAAAAAGTGATGGTAAAGGTGGAGGTAAGAGCTTCAAGTCACTTCACAGTTTATTTGTGTCCGGATCTCGATGTGCGCATGACGAATTAACTGTTTTGGAAGTCTCCCATACGTTTATATTTTCAGGCCACCCAGAACACGGACAATAGTCAGGAATTGAAAGCTCCAGAAGAGAAACCAAAGAAAAAGAAGAAAAAGAAGTCGAATATCATTGCTACGGCTTCTGTTGAGAAAATCTCGATTGTTCCTGAAAAGGAAGACTTTTCGATTTTGGAGAAGAAGCTCCGCGAGTTCAACTTCTACCATGGCTTTTTTCCTCGAGAGGATCTTCAAACAACTTTGCACAATCTGGGGGATTTCCTTCTTCGAGTTTCTGAAGTTGTGGAAGGAGAACACAAAGTTAATCGGGAAGTGATTCTATCACTCATTCCAGTCTCCACGGTATCCAGGGACGAGGAGGAGAAGAAGAAGGTGAGGAGATTGATTCAGGCAAACGCGCCTGCCTGCTGCCTCTATTTCTTGACTTATCTGGCTGTAGGCATTTTGTACTTCAGTACTATCAAGAAATATCTATGCACATTACCACTATTTCAGCCTCGAAACGTTGTCATAAAACGCGTAAGGAACTTATTCTTCTGTGAGCCTCCTCGGACATTCGAGTCGATTTCTGATCTTCTCAATTACTACACGAAGAACCATGGAGGATGTGCATCTGGAACATTTCAATTAAAACATCCAATTCTTCAACAATCTTGGGAATTTATGCATTCGGACGTAACAATTGGAAAGGTTCTTGGAGAAGGAGCATTCGGAAAAGTTTGCTCTGGAACTTTGAAACTTAAGGATGGAACGAATGTGGATGTTGCAATTAAAATGACAAAAGTGTCGGCATTCCTCAGCAAAATGAAGATCAAGGAAATGATGAATGAAGCGAGATTTATTCGAAACTTCAATCACAAAAATGTGGTTCGTTTGTATGGAGTTGCACATCACGAACAACCACTCTACATTCTGCTGGAATTGGTCAAAGGTGGATCATTGCAAGATCATATGAAGAAGGAAAAAGGAGCTGTTTCAATTGTGGAAAGAATCAAGTTTTGTCGTGGAGCAGGCAGAGGGATCGAGTATTTGCATCAGAACAACTGTATCCATCGTTTTGCTGTCTGATTTCATATAAATTATTAATTGGTTGTATTTCAGTGACATCGCTGCTCGTAACTGTCTTCTTCACGAAAAAGTTGTCAAGATCACCGACTTTGGTCTCTCCAGAACTGGACCAGCCTACAAAATGAAGACGGCTTGCAAGCTTCCAGTCAAATGGCTCGCTCCGGAGACTTTGACAACACTCACGTTCTCCTTTGCTACTGATGTGTACAGGTAACTTATATTACCAGCGCTTTGTTCTAAAAACCTTGACATTTTAGCTGGGGAGTCACCTGCTACGAAGTGTTTGCTGATGGTATCGAACCGTTCTTTGGAATTCAAAATTCCGTGGTGAAGACCGACATTGTCGCGAACAAATTCCTGCAGATGCCTTCCAACACTCCTGAATCTATCAAGAAGTACATGGATGCTTCGATTTTTGTCGAAGGATCGCGTCGTGCTACTATGACGTCGGCAATTGCTGAGTTCAAAAAGATCAAGTTGGCTCTAGAACGTCCTACTTCAGATATGTTATCAGTTGGAGCTGGAGCGAAGAAAGTGATGAAACTATTGAAGAGAAATAAGCAAGAAAAAGCTTCAAAAGGAGATTAAACTTGTTTTTTGAAATAAAGGTTTTGAATGTCAGCTAGTTGTTTTTTGTTGTGTTCCAGATACTTTTCATGGACTGAAATCTAGTCGCTGTAGTCTGTAGAATAGTGAAAGTTTGAAAGAAAGATGAATCCAATGTGATGTTTCGACAGGAAGTCTAGTATTAGTAAATTGATATTTCATCAGGATTTATCACATTTTTGAAACAGATTTTTTTAAAAATTCAGTCATTGGAGCAATTTTGCCTTGTATGGAAGTTCATGGTTTTGAGCTTACAAAACTCATAAAAACTGAACATATCGTACCCCTTCAGAATTTAATTCAATTGTGTGTCAAAATTATTTCGGAAAACTGAAAAAGTGTAGAAATTTGGAAAGCTCCTTTTTTGGTCGACTTTCAAAGTAATGATAGGAGAAAATTGAGTTTCCTTCTATGAGTATTTAGCACACTTCTGAAACCGATTTTTTTTTGAAATTTCAGTTATTCGAGAAACTTTGTCTTTATTTCTTTATTAAGATTTCAGGGGTTTAAGCCTACAAAACTCATCAAAATAGGATCTATCGCATCTTTGAAAATAGTACATTAATTCAATTTTGCTCCGAAAACTTGAACATGTGCGGAAATTTGGAAAGCTTTAAAAATGCGTGTACCTAATACCATTATTCGGCCTTCCAAAAAGTTTTGGTAAATTAACAAATTTTTCAAAAATTTGAACATTTTGAGTAGAAAGATGGTATTTTCTTTTGGTCGACTTTAAACAATTAGGATAGATGAGAACTGAGTTTTCACAATGTTTTGAAAATTTTTTTTTTAAAAACATTATTTTGAAAATTTCTGCTATAATATTTGGAAATTTTGGCACATGGGTATGGTTTTACAGGCAAGGATAGGCAAGTCTTAGTAACTAAATATTTATTCCATCAGTATTCAACACATTTCTGAAACAGACATTTTTTCAAATTTTGAATAATCGGGAAACTTGGTAATTTTTTTGAATTCATGCAGCCGTAGGGAAAAAGATTTGAGATATTTTCGAAAATATTATTTTAGCTCTAATTTAAAACTCAGTAGGAAAATGGTGTTACTCAAAAATTTTGAAAAATCTAAAAGTTTTTGGGGAGTATTTTTAACTTAACTTTTATTATGATGGACTATTGTCATTTTATTTAGGATTTTTAACTTACCATTAAGCACACACTTACGATACTCCATCTTCAACATAATTTAAAATCACTCACATTATAAAAAGCCGGATCACAAAGTTCACTGAGATCAATTACAAAAACGACAAGATTTGGATCATCAAAATAATCAGCCCATTTTGCTCTCCACAGATGATGTCCTGGCATTTCGAGAAGCCTGGAATTGTTGAAATATTGAACTCAAAAACCTTCTAAATTATTTTTTAAATTTCTAACGTCATTGTGGTTTTCAAATTAAAAATTTAAGAGTTCAAATATGCACAATTTGGGCAATTAATCCTAATTAATACAATTATTGGGGTAGTTGGAAAAATACAATTGTCAATACTATTGTTTCCTGAACTTCATTAAATGAAGTGTGTGATACTGTAAAATATATTTAGTAAAGATGACCTTTCATTTTTTTTTGTGATTTTTGTGTTAAATTTTTCTACTGCCCTGTTTTCAGCTGTAACTTGAAATAGTTTAATTGAAAAAAAATTATACAATAAAATGCCAAGAAATTCTAATAAAATAAAGTGCAAGGACACCTCTATAATTTTTTCTGTATTTCGAATTACGACACGATGGCATTTAGGACAACTATTTCAAAATACAAATTAGCATCACTACTTATATATTAAGATAATATATGGTGATGCTACAATTGTATTTTGTGGTCTATGACGTCAAACACAACGTCCCTCAAAATCGTGGGACCTCACAATGTACCGACATAGTGAGAAATCTTTACAATGTATCATTGTTTCAAGTTTCTGGGGGTACAGCGGTCGGGTTAAAACATGTTTTTTTTGACAATTATCGATGCATTAATAGCTCAAATTACATCATTTTGTGAAAAGGCTTGAGTGAAACAGTAATAATTTTTAAATTTCATTTCTTTTCAATTCTATGCAAATCAATGACCAGAATGACACTGAAACTTACTCAAACTTATATCCTTGACACGTGACATTTTCCCGATTTAAGCCACAAGTCTGTGAGTATGACATCATTATTTCCAGTTCTGAGGGTACATATTCCGGATTCATAAAGTCATCGCCACGTTGAAATAGAAAATGATAGTTTTGTGGAAGTGGAAGAATTCGTTGTCGAAGTCTGCATAACTCGTAGAGACCCGATTCAAACAGCTCCTTCATTGCTTCAATGATTTTTGGAGGGAAAACCTCTCGGTGACGGTATTCATCTAATTGGGTGAACCTTTGTTTCTGGAAGTTGGAGATTAATTGTTTTATTATTGATCTATACAATTAGGCACAAAAATGAAAAAAAGAAGAATTTTCTATACTTCTTAAGTTATTTCCAACTGTAAAAGTTGATTTGCTATCAAAATTGTTCAAAATTGTTACCTGATCTTCACTGATAGGAATTTCCAAAGCTTCTATGACGTTTTTCAGTTCACGGTAAATCTGAAACACAAACACTTAAAAAATGTTACAAAAAAGATTACTATGCAGCATGGTACTATACAGCAAAAAAGTTTTTTTTACAAAATTAATTGATACATCGTTGAAACATTAATTTTTCGCAAAGTTATTCAAACTTTTTAATCGTTTTAAAACATACATTAAGAAGATTGAGTTGAACGCAATACAAATACAATTCTCGTCGCAAACAGATGCTCTTTGTGTGATTTTTGCTGAAAAATTTCAACGGTTTCAGCATAGCCATTTTATAATCATTCAGAATTTATTGGGAATCGTCCGAATATCGTCTTATTTATGCACTAGCAATAAATGCTGGATTCAAAGAAACTTACACCATTTGTCGAATAAAAGATGTCTTCCCAGCGCCCATACATCCTAGAACAAGTGTTCGAATAGGTCCACGATCCACAGAACCAGCAGACCCCATTTTGAAATTCTAGTGGTAATTTTGGACTGAAATTTTGAGTTTTCTATGGTGTGAATTTAATAAGGCGCATATCAGGTTTAAAATGGAGAAATTGGAAAGTTGAAAAAAAAAACTCTGTTTCAGAATTTTAATTTATTTTGAAGAATTTAATTGATTCAATAAAATCTTTGAAATCAGTTGGAATTTAAAACATTTGGAGTTTTGTTTTTGGAAAGTTTTGCACTAAAATCACGTGAAGAGTCATATGAAAATTCAATTTTCAAGCTTCTTTCGGCTTATTTATGTACCTTTCCTAATGAGAACTGATTATTTTCTGTTTTTCTGTTTTCAAAAATTCTAAATCAGAAGTATGAGTAATTTGTGTGTTGCACTTGTTTTGTGGACTTTGACGGAGTAATGATCTTGTGGGAACCTGATTTTTGAAAGTGTGAGATATGTGATTTCATGGAAAAAAAAGACCAAGCAATGAATAGAAAAACAAAACAACACAGTACCTATATAAAAAACATGAAACAGTAAATTATCTAAATTGTCTAAGTTGTAAATTTGAATTAATTTAATCTGAAATTTATAGTCAAATAAAACAGAAAAATTTTTTTGTGCAATTTTTAGATAAAACATAGTTTTTCTGAAAATTCAGACTTTTTCGTGACATGAATAAAAAACGAAGTCTAGGCATCTTCAAGAAACTTGAAATTTTTAATTTTTAAAAAAAGCTGTATTATTTTGAACTTTCTGAACTTCTGAAGTTTATTTACCTAACAAGCTCTAAATTTTGTAATTAATTTCACAAAATAAAATAGAAACATTTCCGGTTAGAAAAATAAAAATTTTTATTTTATATTTCTAAAACACCGAAGATTAAAATTTCTGGTGTTTTTTCCCAAGTAATAAATTTATTGCTATGTAGTTTTATACAAAAATTATTGGGTTTTAAATTTATTTTTGTTAGATGTGAAACCTCCCAATGTAAAAAAAAACAATTTTCTTAGTTTCGAGCATTTTTAACACACTGTTTACTGTTTCATGGTGCTCATATAAATATGTCTGTTAATTCCATAGTACTATTCGCTTAATATAACGGGAAAATATGTTAGAAACGCCCTAAAAATACTATTTTTAGCATTAATTTTAAAATAAAAATATAATATAAAACTTGAAATCAAGAGCAAATTGACCCAACAGAAAAGATCATCGAAATTGTAATACTTTCATGTTCAATTTTTCAGTAAAATCGATTAATAAACCGATTTTAATTTAAAAAAATTTGATAAGTTTATTTAATTTATAACATTTCAAAATGTTTTTATCTCGAAAATATCGAAATTAAATTTTTATTTTTGACTTGTTTTGGCTCATAGCTTTTTAGCTTTTTATTCAAGCGGCCTTCAGCGAAATATGTTCAAAATGAGCTAATTTTCCAACTAGCAGCCACGCTTCAAGTAGTATGATATACTTTTCGTATTTAACGTAAGTTAAATTAGGTTTTAATGTTTACTGTTTCACGATGCTCATACATATATGCTCTACCAAATTTACACAGTAGTTTCACATTAAAGGTGGTGTAGTCGAATTTTTTTTATTGCTTTATTAGACTCAAAATTGTCTGAAAACACCAAATTTCAGAGTGAAACTTCTTGAAAACTTTTTAGAAAAAAGTTATGACGGCTCAAAAAATGATCTAAAATTAGTTAAAGTCGGAAATTTGACTAACTTGTCAATGTCGCAGCGGCTGGAAACAATTTTTTTAAAAATCACCGTCAAATTTTGAGTGTACAAGTTGCTTACCTTGCGTTTTAAACTTCATTAAAGTACTTAAAAATCGATGAACGGCGAGATTTTTAATTTTTTTGAGCCAAAACTCGCCGTACATCGACTTTTAAATACTTTAATGAAGCTTAAAACGCAAGGTAAGCAACTTGTGTACTCAAAATTTGACGGTGATTTCAAAAAAATTGTTTCCAGCCGCTGCGACAAAGATAAGTTGGTCAAATTTCCAATTTTAACTAATTTTAGGCCATTTTTTGAGCCGTAATAACTTTTTTCTGAAAAGTTTTCAAGAAGTTTCTTATGAAATTTGGCGTTTTCAGACAATCTTGAGTCTAATAAGGCAATTAAAAAAAATTCGACTACACCACCTTTAAGCGGTTCTCTTCTAACTAAAATGTAAAAATAAAGTAATTTTGTATTTTAAAAAAGAAAAGATGGAAACTTGGAATTTAAAAATATAAACGTCACGGATATTTTGTTCTGATTCGCAAGAACTTTGTCTGATAAAAAATATCGCGATTGACGAGAATATAAACTAAAACTTTAAAAAACTCAAACTAAAATGTACTGTTTCGTGTTGCACATATGAGCATGCCATTTTTATTAATTTTGCTGCAATAATCACGCTGCGATTTTAATTATTTTAGCTAAACAAGATTATCAAATATACATACATACTCATTTTCAAAAATTAAAAAAGTTGGATAAGAATCCAACCAGGTGGCACTTGAAATAAGAAAGCGAGCAAGTGTAATAATAAAAATAAACCAAGCTCGTAGTTTGAGCATATAAGCTTACCGGAGAGGAAAATGTAAATCGCAATCTAATCTACCCATAGGTGCAATTGAAAAGAAAAACTCAAAGAATATGAAATGAATAGAGAGAATGAAAAGAGTAGAGGATTAGATGTTGAAAAAAGAAGGATATTGAGATTAAATATCAAGTATACGGGAAAAAAATATGGAGAGCCAGTGAGCAGGCTAGTTGAACTTTTGAAAAGGAAAGAGGGAACTAGGTTGTAATTAGAGATTTTCAAAAAATGTGATCAAAATTGGTTATTTTGGTTATCGGATTTCTATTAAGATTTGCAAATTCTTATTAGAGATTCTTATTAGACCAACAATGTTTTATTTTAAACTAGTAGATGAGTTAGAGATTTGTCAAAAGGTCAATTAAGGAATCAAATAAAAAAGTTTACCTGAAAATTTATGAAGAGAAGAGAATGATTAAAAAATGTTTTTCGTTTTTAAACCACAATGTGAAGTAGTGGAAAATGGAAATGAGTCATTTTCATCGAAAAGCGTTGAGGATCATGATGTTGCCTGTCTGGTGACTGAAGCGTATATACTTCTGATTAAACACTAATGAACTAAAAGATATGTAAATAAGGAAGAGATGGAAACAAAACAAAACGTAATTTTTAAATTTGAATATTGGTAAAATGTGACATAAAAATGGTAATATTTGGGCACGGTAGAAAAAGAAAATTAAAATTCTAGAAATATTTAATGGAAGGTTAGAAAATCTTGTTAAGGAGAAGGAGAAAATCTCAAAAGTGAACTCAAAACGTCATTTTCGAAAACAAAACTCAATGACGACAGCTCTAAAAATATGTTTCACCTGGTTTTTAGAAAGTACTAAATATGTAATTTATTCCCTGTCAGTTCGTAACGTTTTCCTTTTTTCTAAATATGACAAAGTCCTTATTTTTTTTGTTTAGGAAAATTGTATAATACAAACGTATCACACCCGCAACATAATTTTGTCAAATATGCTAATTTTGAAACAGTAATTTTTTTTTGAAAAAAAAATTAAATAGAAACTTAAAAATCTAAAATTTTTCTCATATGATGATGTTGCATCAAATTCACAAAAATCAATGTAAAATTGCTACAAAATTCACTTTAAAAATTTTAAAGAACAATCATGACAGGTGAAAATTAATTTCTAAAAGGAACGGGTAGAAACTATATTTCACTCATTTTTCACCTGCTTAATATTTCATTTTTTACTTTTGCAGATTTAGAGACCCCAAGTAAATAAAAATAAAAACTAAATGACGCGAGAACAAAAAAATTAAATGCATATCTTTGTTGATCAAAAAGTTAAGCAACATCAGTAATACAATTTGCACAGATATGCTAATTGTGAAACATGCCCTTTTTTTCGAAATTTTGCATGAAATTTTTAGGAAATTTATAATATTTTCAGAGAGTTCGAATAGTTCAGTTTCACAAAGTAATCAAGAAGTGCAAAATGTCAACCATTTTTCCCATTAAGCAATTATTGTTTATTCATTTAAATGGATATGGTGAAACGGGTGATTTTGTTTTAAACTTTATTTTTATTTTTATGGAATTCGCATGGTTTTTAACAGTACATTGAATAAATGAATTCCATTTCCAAATGAAACATTGATTTTTAAATTTTGTAAAACTAAATTGTTTTGCATTTAAGTTTATCCCCTTTCATCTTTATCATCGATTACGGATCAGTGCAGTAACGGGACTTGGTTGTATATATTGTTTGTGAAACATGAACTTTTTTTCGGAACATCAAATTTGAAATAATGCATTTACATATAACTTTAAATATTTTCAGAGAGTTCAAACAGTTTACCATCAATTAATTATTTATTAAGCAATTATCCCTATATTCATTTTAAACTTTAATTTCAATATTCATGAAATTTGCAGAAAGAAGATATTTTAAACGTAGTTTTGAGCAACAAAATTTAAATAACATTCAAAGATTAGTAATTGTAAAGCAGAACATAATTCTTTAATGTTTAGAGCTTTCTTCAGCTTGTAAATAATTTTAAAGCCCAACAATATAATTTTATCTTAAGAAAAGTTCATAGTGAGTTTAAAAAAAATACAAAACCCTTTGAAAAATAATTCTGAAAAAAACTGAATGATGTTAGCTTGATAATAACTGTTTCACCTAGTTTTTAAAATTGCATTAAACAAATTAAAGTAATAATCCGTTTTTTTCTTGTAATGATCCAACTTTAAATTTGATATAACTATTTAGTATTCACTGAAAATATTTATCCACATGAAAAATTAATTGAACAGCGACGGAACTTGGTAAAAGATTCTAACTAGTAAGTGTGAAACTTCAAATATTCAAATAAATATCAAAAAATAGAGATGCCTAATGTATTTTTTCAAAACAAAATATTCATATAAAATGTCAAAATTCACCTGGAAAATTTTCAAAAATTTTTGAGACAGGTGGGAATTAGTTTCATGAAGATTAGGTACAAACTACATTCGAATACATTTTAATCTGTCTGATTTTATTAATTGGTAATTTTTTTTTGTGAAATTCAGTTAGAAATATGGACGAATGTAAATAATTCTTATGATAAGAAAAATATGTTTGAAAGTCAGTGAAGTTCTGTTAAATGTTTAAAATTGCAAAATGGAAAATAAAATTTGAAAAATCACTGTTTCAAAAATAAATGATAAATGAAATGAAAACTCCCAAAACAATGTGTCGCAGCTAAATTGTTTGATTCAAAAATTAATTCAAATTTCATGCCAGACGATATTCAGAAAGTAACCATAAATTCACGTGAGAAAAGAAAATATCAGGTTCTCTAGAAAAACTGATTCTTGGCAGTTTCAGTACCTAGAATCTGCATATCAATAATTTATGAAAAACATTACGGCCTAATCATTCTACGAAACACTGGATAATAAATGTAATATTTTATCGAATTAAAAAAAATCGCCTAAAAACTGATCTCAAATACAAAACGCCGTATATTTATGTTGTGTGCTCAATACATATCTAGAAGCAGATAGCAAAACGAAAAACAAAAAGAAAATGGCAACAAAATACGTCGAGTAGAAAGTGGACGAGGATGAAAAGTTCTCTCTTTGAGTTATCACCTTGGTAACGGGAAGAGACGAAGACGTTTTTCGATAGCTGCTTCTTCTTTTGCTCATAGAGAAAATGAGGTGATAAGGGGAAACTTGATCAGTGATAGAAGATTGAAAAGAAAGTAGAAAAGGGGATTAACAGGTAATCCCTGTTGTCTTCGTACATGATTCAGGCAGATGTTTTGTAGAACATTTTTTTCCATGTTTCAGGTAGTCTTTAAATCTTTAAATATTTGTTTTCACAATTTTCTCTATTTGTATATGTAAATATGTACTTTTACACTCCCTATTTTTGTTAAATGATGACCGATTTTTATACAAATCACTGGAAAAGCTATGTATCAAATTAAAACGTTTATTAGTGCAGAATTTTAAGGTGAAAACGAAACGGCGGAAATATAAAATTAGAAAAATTTCTAACCCGAGAATTTTGAGTTTTTTATTTTTTCAATGCGATACTTGCCATATTAGATATTGTGGAAGGTTCATTGCTAATAAATGTTTTTCAAAATCATATGATGGACTCGAAATTGTTTTCAGATATTTGAAGATACAAGTGGATTTTGTTTTGATAATAATAATAATAATTATTATTATTATTATTATTATTATTATTATGTTTCACATTCTTAATAACTTTCAATAGTTGTTTTGGACTTGCTGCGTTGATTATTTGCAAAACTAATTTTCGAATGTTCAATAATTTTGGTAATTTGCCATTTTTGTAGAAAACTTAACTTGATACCGTTTAAACAATACACAAGTGCCAACAATACAAACTTTCCAATATTTCAACAATTATTTAAGCTCAATTCGCCAAAAAATGTCAAATTTTCTGACGTTACCGCAAAGTATTGCTGGGAAGTTTCGCAGAAATCGGAAATTTTGGGGGATTTTTCTAATTCTATAAATATTTGCCCTTAAAACATTCGACTTTATTGCGGGCTTACTATTAGGGAAAATATTTACTTTTTCAGATATTTTGATATCGCAGTGATTATTTGAAGAAAAATTTCTATGTGAAAAAATATTAGGGCTTTGAAACATTACTGAGACACTTAATTTTGTTTTTGTAATTTTACTGTTTTACGTTTGCCATTTACTACCAAAGCTATTCGTCAGATAGTTGGTCGTCGATCAGGCAAAGTTAGAACTAGCAAGTTTTGGAACTGCAATAATCTTAAGTTTTGAGGTTCCACCAACGACTGGTTACAAGTTATTTTTTGCAAACGATGACTTTATTGTGGGTCCAAAAGAGTATTTCACAATTTTCCGATGTTATCGTATCCCGGTAATACGATGAATATGACTTATAGGTTCACTTGAAAATGCAACATTTCACCCCTCCTTTTTAACAAAAAAGATTGTCTCTAAAGAAACCCGCATGATGATGAGTACTTTGTTCCACCCCCACCTTCATAAAGCTCTTCTCTCCCATCATAGTAGCATATAGACGCAGAGAAAATAGCCGGATTTCTGTAGCTTTAAAATGGGAAAAGAGAGAGATAGTAATCAAACAAGCTCGCGCACAAAATGACAACTCTTGAGAAGTTTTCCCTTTCTCTCTTTCTATCCCCCAAACCCTATGATTATATCAGACAAAACGTGGGCTATCTTGCGCTACGAGATAGAGGCAAAAGTGCGTGGTAGGCAGAAGGCAGGTGGAGCCATTTGAAAAATGAAAAATATGTTACCGTGGGAACATATACCAACAATTACGGTTTCATCAAGGCGATATAAGTGTTTAAATCTTTCAGCGAAACTTCATTAAAACTTTCCGGACAATCATCTGCTACCCAGTTTTGAATTTTCTTATTAAAATACGGTGCCCAGTCTTACTGAAGTTCCCAAATTATGGAATTTTTTACAAGTCAAGGTTTAAAAATCGAAGAAAAATTGGCAACGACAGGGGTGGGGTCTATAGTACTATTTAAACGCGCAAATTTTTTGAATTCAACAAAATTTGCAATTGTATTTATTAAACATAATCGTATATTTTTTTGATTACTGTGAACAGTGAGAACTGCAAAAAAAATGTATTTGAAACCTTTGGACAACTTATCATATTTTTTACGGAAACTTGTACCTTCAAGTCGTGTTGTAACAAAAAATATTTTTGAGCCTCAAATCATATTTGATTTCAAACTAGTTTCTAATAGTAAGATAAAACTTGTTAGAGAAACTGAATTTATTTTCCGGTATTTTTTTTATTTTCATCATAATTTTAAATCTCCTACAGCAGTTAATGACTTATTGAAGCATTAATTAAAACGAGTACCAAAATTGATTGCCTTCAATTAAAAAAGTAGCAATCTGAAAGCTACAAAGCTCACATGTGAAGCTTTCTATGTTGTCAAAAATTCAGCAGCTGATTGGCGGTAGGCACAGTCATAAGGCAGGCAGGCAGATATTTTTCTGCCTACGTGGAATCAACTGAACATACATTTTACTGGTATAAAAATAACAGGCGATTTCCAATCATGATTCACAGTTCCCATTTTAAGCTTGTTGTTGTCCTGATAGAATTTAAATAATTTACTGTTTCTTCGATAAAATAATAGGAAATTTTTTAAAGCAAGTTAATTTATCATAGTAACGAAGTTATCATTTTGAAATGCTAAAAATTTAGTTTCTTTCAGTAGAAATATTGTCTTGATACTTTTTTTGGTCTGAAAATTTACTTTTCAGTGTCAGGCTTTTTCAGCAAAAACTAGAAGTTTTTCTAGGAACCTTGGAAATTCAAATTTTTTACTATTAGTTTTCAGTTTTAAACAAGCTTATGATTATTATACCCATAAGAAAATAATCATTTGCCTTTAAAAATGTTTCAGTTCTCATAAAATTATCTACTTCTATTCAAGAACCAAAGCAGCAACCATTTTTAATATAATTTTTTCTCACTTCAACTCCAATCCCTTCCATTTTTTTTTCCAACAATTCCCTTGACTGCAACAGACTGAGGATATTCTCAAGCACCCGCTTCTTCCCGTGATGCTCTAAATCTCTCAATAATCCATACTATTTCCATGTTACTGTAACTGAAGAGGAGGTGGTGGGAGGCGCCGGGATCCCCCTTTCGCAAATATCTTCCTCTCGTCTCTTCATTTTCCGTGCTATTTCGAAAACACACTTACCAGGCAATCGGGAAAAGCCGAGCCAATTCAGTTTCTCCGAGCAAATTTCTTGGCATTTTCGCCGTGTCCCCCACACTTTTTCGTTATCTTTTCTTTGTCTCAACCCAACTTTTACCGTTTCACAGCAATCAATGATTCATCTCGTAGATCTTGTTCTGATTGGGATCTTCTTTAAATTACGTATTAAATTATTTCAGGTGATAACCAATAACCATGAGTGACGTTGACGCTGATGAGGTGAGTCGTGGTTTTATTTCATTGCAAAGATAAAAATTGATTTGAATTTGTAAAACACATGAAACAGTAATTTTGTAAACTTTTTGGTAAACCAAAAAAAGTTTCCAGCCTTATCCCCCACATATGGATGCAGAAGTAAGTCTAGACAGTTGAAAATTTTAAGTACAGATTTGGTTTTTTTGTTGGAAATGGTTTTTATTGAGTTATTTTATATTTTTTCTTGAAATCTGAAAGAAAATTTGAGATAGTTTTTACTTGTAAAAATGAAAATATTTCCAGTGTTTTTGGGATAAACCCTTCAATAAACATGAAACTGTTTTAATTCATAAATTAACAACAATCTGAAACTGTAACAGTTTTTGAAATAGAAATGAATTAGTGGGAAACAATGCATTCGTTTACTATAATGTGACTGTAATTTGTGGGCTCGTTGAAACAATATATATATATATATATATATATTTATTCGACTAGTTTGAAAATTGTGAGCTTTGGTATAAAAAATTAGTAAAATTTAAAAAAAACGTGTTTGTGAACAAGCAAGATCTTACTAAGACCTTACTTACTAAGACGAAGCGATTGCTTTGGCGCGACTGTATATGTTCATATTATTTATATAAAAACATAGTGTTTATAGTTAGAAACATTTTTGGTTATAGTTTTTTTGAAACAGTAACTTTAAAATAAATAAAAAATTGTTCACCTTTTTGATGTATAGTGATTGTAAATGATTCATATACTTGTTGAAACTGTTTATAATGTCTTTTACTTAGTTGAAAAGCGAATTACATAAAAGCTGCCGTTACAAGACCCCATAAAGATTTTAAATACTCAGTAAGTATATTTTTAATATTAAGGATTTTTTGTTCTGCAAAATATTTTTGGTTCACCCTTGTCATGTTTCGTCTTCAGTTCAAATATTGAGTTACCGTAACCGCCATATTCCCATTTCCGTACCTCAAATTCACATTTCTAGGCGCGCAAAATGGCGGAGCGCGAGCGCAAGAAGGAAGAGGTGCGTAAGCGTCTCGAGGAGGCCTCAAGAATGAAGAAAGCCAAGAAAGGATTCTTGACACCTGAGAGAAAGAAGAAGCTTCGTAAGCTTTTGATGATGAAGGCCGCCGAAGATTTGAAGCAACAACAAATGTTGAAAGAGCAAGAGAGACAACGTATTCTTCAAGAAAGAATCATTCCACTTCCAGATTTGGATAACGAAGGTAAGTGTTCTGAAGATGAAAACAACTATTTTATGCTACTTTTGGATATCAGTAAAATGCAATTATGTATGAAAATATAGAACAAAACACTTAATTTAGTAATTAAAGAACATTTTGCTAGGATGTCAATACCTCTCCAAAATACGTTTGGTTAAATAGAAAATACGAAACAGTAAAATTTTTAAATAAAAACTTGAATTTTTTAAATCTAATAGACTACTTTAAAAAGTGTTAAAACTCTGTAAAAACTTCATAATTCCGGGCGGTTACCTACATGAGTTTTATCTTTATTAAATTTTCCAGATGACCTCGAGGCAGTCTACGATGAAATCCGCGAGAGACTCATCGATCTTGAGTCTGAAAACTATGACGTCAGCTACATCGTTCGTCAAAAGGATTTCGAGATCAACGAGTTGACCATTGCTGTCAACGATCTTCGCGGAAAATTGTTCGTTTTTTATATTTTTTGAGTTTTTGGGGGTATTCATTTTAACCACATAATTATTGGATGGCACTGAGAAAATACTTTTCGCCATTTTTGATATTACTATCTTGAAACGGGAAATTTTTTCAAATGGAAATAGGAAAATTAATTACGAAAATGACACCAAATCAAAAAATATTGATATTGTAGAAAATTTTGAGAACTGTTAGCTTCACCAATTTCGGGTCCTGACACGAACGCAAACTTTTCAGCTACAGTACACGGGAGTATACAGTTCATTTTTAGCTTCATAGAGCGAATGTTCATATGATACCCAGATGCGAAAATTTACAATTTTTAACGCAAAATACATATCAATCCCGGTCTCGACAGGACCGAATGTTGAAACGGCAAAAAATTAAAGTTTCATCCAAAAAATAAAAATTTAAAATTTCCAGCGTGAAGCCAACCCTGAAGAAGGTGTCCAAGACCGAGGGAAAATTCGACAAGCTTAAGAAGAAGGAAGCCACCAAAGTCGATTTCCGTGCTCAACTCAAGGTTGTCGACAAGAACGAATTCGCACTCGATGAGGAAGACACTGAGAAGAAGGAGAAAGCCGCGTGGGCTAAGTAATTTCCAATAAAATCATTGAAAATTTCGGATAACTGGCACCCCCTGGAAACGTCTCGTCAAATTCAACTCGATCAATCCCTTCCCATCCTAAAAAATTCTCCTTCTTTATAAAAATTTCACCTTCGCATATCCATCGCCCTATCCATTTGCTTTCTTGTTCCTGTATTTTTTGTCTAAAAATTGTGCTCTGAAACAACAAGAATAAATCAAAAAACAATATATTATACAAAAAAATCGGGATGAATAGTTCATAAAAATTGATTGATGTAGATCTAGAGATTGAACCGTGGTTTTTTTCTTGAAATTTTAACAGGGAAATGGCATGTGTGGGGATTTTACAATAATTATTAGAAAATACATTTTTAAATTAAAACTCCATATCGGGAACTTCAATAGCTTGATCTTCTCTCATTCGTTCTTGTTCCAGCCTGATCAACTCTTGCCATTGTCGCTTCATTTCCAGATACTTTTTCAACGAAAAAACTTGAATCGTCTCGAAAAATCTTCGAACCTGGCCTCCTGGAATGTACTTGGCAAGTTTTCGGCACATTTTCTTCCTCTTCCTCCGCCGATTCTTCTTCTTCTTGACAAGTTCTGGTTTCTCAATACCTTCCTCCTTTTTTGTTGGCGGTTTTTTCTTCTTCGGTTTTTCTTTTTTCGACTTTTTCTTCCTCTTGTTTCGTGATCGCTCAATATTGATGTGGTATGGAATTGGATTTTGTAGACTTTCGGAAGTCGAAGGGGCTTCGTCTTCAGGTGAAGTTGGAGGAGGAGCACGACCAGTTGAGCATGATGGGATAGAAGTCGACGGGGAGAATGCAGATTCCTGGAAATAGTTAGTTTAAGAATTATTTTCCCTTTTAATTAATGTATTTTTTAATTGTGGAGTAGCGTCGGTGGTTTTTGTTGCTCTAAATAACAGAAAATAGTTTGAAAATACCGAATTTAACTGTTAAAAAATTCATAGAAGGTTTCGTACAATTTGAGTTTTCAGATTTTTCCTGATCCTCTTCCTCGGTTGAATGGCTCCTGATTTTCGGAGACACGCAAATTCTCGACGTTTCAGCTCAGCAAACCTTCTTTCCAACTTTCTCAATCTCATATACATTGGCCACGGCCTCCGCTTTCGTCGCATTTTTAAAAACCGAATTTCTCTTAATAACTTTGTCATGTAAAGTTCGACGAATGGCCTGAGTCGCGGCGGAAATTCCTGGGGCACAACTGGCGGTTCCAGATCGTCGATTTCTCCAGGGCTCAGAATATCTGGAATTTCTTCTTCTTCGTTTTCCTCCTGTCGACGAACTAATTCCGCTTCTTTTTTACGTTTTTCGTGTTTTTGATATTTTATGGATGGATCGTTAACAATAAAATCCCGAACCATTGCAGCAGCTGAATCAGAATCAACAAATCTAACAAATCCGAAAGCTTTTGGACGAGAGCCAACGTTTATGAGAGGTTTCTTTTTTGGAGGTGTTCGATGAGCCTGGCGATTTGTGGAGACACCTGAAGTTAATATATTGAGAAAGATTTTTTTAATACATGTTTTTTTTAAAAGAAAATAACTAATAAAAATATATTCTACTTTTATAATCTAATGCCTGCAATACATTTTCTGTATTCGAGAAAGTTTCTTATTCAGAAAATAACTCAAAAAAAACCTATTTTCTCCGTACCTGATGTTCTTTTCTTGAAATTTTGCTTCGGACGAATCCACCGTCCTCCTTTTTTCGAAATTCGAACCTCCACAACAGTTCCATAACAACTACATAATCTGAGCAATTTCTCTTCGGAGCAGCCTTCAGGAAGATTATCCACATAAACTGTCGCAGCTTCTCTATCATAAATAGGCCTGTATTTCACAAAAAGGCCCTGAAAAGGTTCATCTTCCTCAATAGTAAAAAGAGTAGTGAACTGAGATAATGTTTTCATATGGGAATCACGGAGGATGTGGGTCTGAAAATCATTATTTTTTACTATTTGCTTTTATCACCTGCAAAACTTACGTCTTTTACAAAATCTGATATCCTCAGCTGTTTGAGAACTTGCTTGAGTGAAGCTCCTGAAAAACGAACAGCTAATTAAAATGATTAAACATTTTGAATTCTTACTTGGTGTTCCCATTGAATCTGTCGAAGTGAAAAGATGATGAATTAATGGAATTTTTGGAGCTTCGACGAGTGCTCTCTCAAGCTGGAATAAAAATCAATTAGTAACGAATAATACTGATAATTATTATATATTCTCACCGTTCTTGCGACTTTCTGTCGAATGTCCCTTGTTCTTCGAGTTCGGTGTCTTTGAGCGCTCAACCTCTTCTTTTTCTTGGAATTCAGCATTTTTGATATTCTTTTCTTCTTTTGGTTGGATTTTTCGTCTTTTTCATGCTTGTTCGCTGGAAAATGAATTATTTTAGAACACGCTGCATAAGTGAATTGAATATTTTTACCTGGCTTTTTGTCACTTTTCGGTGTTTTTGGAGTATGAGTCGCTGATCTCCTAGACTTTTTGGCCGGAGTTCGTTCAGACTCTGAAACTCTTTTCCGTTTCCTTTTCTGACTATTTGGCATAATTAAACCTGAAATATTACGAAATTGCAGATTTAGGAGAAAAATTCGATTTTGCAAAAATTGTTTTCGAAAAAACACCAATTGGCGGCGAATGCATGCCCGCTCCAATGAGAAAGTCTGCAATATGGCGTCAATTATGATGCCTACACGTGTCGATTTACGGCGCCGATAAAAACAAGTTTTCGCCACGAATTTCAGCACTTTCAGCAGATTTCCAGTGGATTTCCAGTGGAATGGCATTTCGAGGTGGTCAAATGCGAGGTTAGTTCAGGTTTAATGCATATTTTTTGTGATAATTTCAACAAAACGTTACGTAAATTGAAGGAAATTTATTTTTACGAATTTCAGGACCAAATCAAGACGCGAATTATTTGGAACGACACAATGATGACTTGGTTGGTGGATTATCGTCAAAAGTTGCAGCTTTAAAACGTGTAAGTGAAGACCTGTTTGTACTTTACATTGAAAAAGTGCTATTGAAAAAATATAGAGAAGTCCACGTTGCTTTAATTTTCGTTTAGTTTTTCATTTAATCTCCTTCTACGAATGATGTTTTTACAAGGAATTAAAATATTTCCGTAGCTTGAATAGCGAAAAGAGCAAAAGCAGAAAAGCTACGTGGACGTTGCGATTTTTATTTTGAAAAATCTGGAATTCTGCTCGGAAACATGAATAATCCTTTAAAATTCAGGTGACGATTGCCATTGGAGACGATGTACGTGAACAAAATCGCCTTCTCAACGACATGGACAATGATTTTGATTCTTCCAAAGGCCTTCTTCAATCTACAATGCGTCGTCTCGGACTTGTTAGCCGTGCCGGTGGAAAGAATATGTTATGTTATCTCATTCTCTTCGCACTTTTTGTATTTTTCGTCGTCTATTGCCTGTCCCGTCGTTGAACACCCACCAATCCCTTTTTCCTCGTATTATTTGTACATTTTTGTACTTTTTCTCGTCAGTTTTCATACACCTAGAGAACACTAACTGTGATTAATTTATTTATTTCTCATTTTTTAACGATCATTTCAATATTTAATTTTTCTTTAAACTGTAAATTTAGTAAACTCTTTTTGAAAAATCGAAATTTTGGAAGATTACACTCAATCGAAAACTGCTCGTTCTAGATGAAATTTGAATTTAATCGATTTTAGTCCGTTTTGACTGAAAAAACACAAATTAATTGGCCATTTGAAATGTGCCCTAGTTGAATGAAAAATGGATTAAAATTATTTATTTATCGACAGAATATTACAGCTAATAGTGAGCAAAAAATGAGTAACTACCGCTGTCACAAGGCGGAAAGAAATTCATTTCAAAAATCGATATCCCGTAAATCGACACAAGCGCTACAGTAGTCATTTAAAGGGTTACTGTAGTTTTCGCCACGAGATATTTTGCGCGTTAAAAATGTTGTGCACAATGCGCATTCTCAAAACAATTCTTATTTATTTACAACGGAAAAACTGTCAAACAGTACAATGTTACACCCGATTGGTTTTAAACTGAGATTTTGAAAGCTTTGGCAAAATTGGTAATAATTGGAGAACTGGAAAAGCTCTTAGAAGCCGTTGAAAGACTTCTGGGAATGTATAGGCATCAGATGAAGGAAGAACTTCAAAAGAAGCACCAGATGTTTCAGATGAATTAGAAGTTGAAACATCAGATTCAGAAGGTACTCGATGGTGTTCCCGGAAGCCTCGTTGAGCACGAGTTGCTCCTGAAATTATGGTCAAAGCAGTATATTTTTTAAAAAAATTAATAACCTGGAACAGTGTTATCCAAGAAAGTAGCAACAACTCCTCCGACGAGCATTTTAATATTTAAAAGCATATTCAAAATATGATCAATTTCAAAGTGGCCAGTGTTAACTGGATGTTTCTCAAAATGAAGTGGAACTATTAATCCAAGAAGTAGAGAAAGTCCCATTATTGAAAGGTTTCTGCACAGGTTGAGATCGATCATCTGTAACAAATGATAATTAGTTCAAAAATATAAATTTCTTATTTGAAAGTCTTCGAAAGTTTGTTTTTTATAAAGATCAAACTTTCAAATTAAAAACGCTACGCACAAAGTACAATTGCCAATTTTCCATGTTCAAAAAAAGTCTGAAAAAAATATAATTTAAAAAATTATGACGAGAGAAATAAATTAAATGGTCCCGCAATGATTCGTATTTCAATATAGAAAATATTTTCCGTTGAGGTCAATTTTTGAGTGTTTGTCGCAACGAAAAGACATTAAAATTGATTAAAATCTAACAAAAATTGGTTACAGTTTCAAAATTCTAACAAAAGAATACATACGCTTCAAAATCTGAATTCAACTTTCTACGACTTACTTGCAAATTGCTCATAGCAACTCCACCAATCATTGATATACCCATTGTCAATAATCCACCAACCAGAGCATCAGGAATCGACGCCAAAATTGCGGCAAATTTCGAGAAAAGACCTAACATGATAAGGATAAAGCCAGCAAACTGCATTGTAGCTCGACTCGCGACTTTTGTAATATGAATGAGAGCTATATTCTCTGCGTAAGTGGTTACTCCGCTACTTACACCGGTTACTGCTGCGATTAGACTTCCGACACCTGCAATTTGGGTTAAAGATTCTAAAAATCTCAAATTTAATTTTGTTATCCTACATAAAAAGGGAGAAATAACAAAAATGTAAAAAAAAATTGATTATCATAATTTTCCGAAACAGCAAAAAATTTTTGTTATAAAAATTTTCTGAAATTATAAATTGAAATTCCCCACCTTCCATAGCAATTGCTCTGTTGATTGCATCTTTTGGTGGTGGTTTCTGTTGACTTGTTCTTGCCAAAAGATCATAACTTCCAATATTCTCAATAATCGAGGCAAGGACGGATGCAATATAACCGAAGAATATTCCAGCACTAATTTTTGGAATTCCAAATGGAACTGAAAATTAATATTTTTGAAAAACAATAAAATAAAAATAACAAATGTTCTACCTACATGGCAATGGAACTTGAAACCATGGGGATTCCCTCAGTACCATCATGGTTACATTGTTATCCGTCCGCGCTGCTCCATTATATGGCTCCAGGTCGGTTATGGTCATTATGAAGCAGATAAACCAGACAAAAAGCATACTTAGGAGGTACTGAAGGGGGAAGTTTAAAATTAGGAAAAAATACTCTTAGATTCAAAGTTTTTGAAAATCCGAAAAAAAAATTACTGTTTCAAGAGTTGCATTTGAACGAAATTCTAATTTTGCATATATTCAGTATGTGGGTTGATGTTTATGATATATTTAGATTTTTTTCTTTCTCGACGTTTTTTAATAGGAAATCGACTAATTAAAAAAGATGAAGAAGTGTAGTCAAAATATGAAAATTACGTTTATTTCGATGAGAAAAATAATTTTTTTGTAAAAAAAATAGAGAAATTATCGGAAATTATGGAAAGTTTGATTTGCTTCCAAAAAATCACATTCGGTGGCTATTTTTTTCCTAACAATAAATCAGTACTTACCGGAAATTGTCCGAACAATCTCACTTTTGTAGATACAATCTGCTTCTTTTCAGTATTGTAATAGTAGAAGGGAACTCTTGTATTCTCCAAGTATACAGCCATCATGACTACGACTAGAAGCATACTGTAGATATGAAGAGTAATCAAAATGGGGTACTGTACCTTTGTATACTTACACCATTGATATCCAGTGAAGTGACAGTTTTTCTTCAATTGTTGGAACGATTGATGTGGTCAGAAGAAGCATTAAAGGGACTATTGTGATAGGTCCTATTAACTTGGAAAGATGTCCAGCAATTCCAGTCATTCCAACAAGAATAAACACGAAACAGGCTAGGAGGAGGCTTCCTTGTATCTGGAGAAAGTTGATAATAAGTAAGTTAACATAATAAATGAAATGTAAAATAATGTGTTGAAACAGTAAAAATTAGAAAAATTGAAACTATTGTTGAACCTTTGTAAACGAGAACAAATTGTGATGAGTATGACAAACGTTAATTTCTCATATGAAAAATTTAGAAAATACTGGATAAACTGCACGATAAGTGACTATAACATTTTAGAAGGCGGTGCTCACAATGAGCACAAACTACAAATACTACATCCTATGGAGATGTGTATCAAATACTTCACACATTATAACTAACTTTAAATGTATTTTTCAAGGTTTCAAATTTTGTAGATAATTTTTGGCAGATTTAAAAAAAAATTAATTTTCACTGTTTCGACGTCTTGCTAAATTTTTCAAAGGAGGCAATTAACTTACTACAGCGTAGTTACTTAGTTTTTTGGAACTTCTTATTTCAAACTCCACATGAGTTTCAATGAAATGAAGTTTTCAAAATACAGGATTTAGTTTTTAGAATTAAAAAAATCTACTGTTTCGATGTATATTATTCTATTTTCTAATAAACTGAATAATTCAGTAATTGGTGCACACCATCTATATAACTTCAGATTAAAAAGTTTACCTCTCTCATTCTCTCCATCCAAAATTCAGGAGGAACCTCATCATGCTCAGTGTACGGACATAGATTTTGAGTTTTATAGGCGAATAGTGGTGGAAGAAATGCCATTGCTGGACCATGAAGTACTGATAATCTGGAACATTAACTTTTTAAAAATTGTATTTAACTATTTTTGCATGTTTCATGTTAGTTTTATAAAGACTTTTTAAAATTGGTACGAGCTGCCTTCAAAAATTTGTTGGCAAAACTAAAAGAAAAGTACCGTAATCCAAAAGTCGTCTGAAAAATCGTTGCAATTCCACACGAAACAAATGTAGCTGATATTAATTGAACCCGTAGTTGAACAGCTGCCGCACCAGCACACGCACAATTGGAAATAAGAAATGGATATACAAGGAGACCCGACATGCACAACATTGCTTGCTGAATTTTTTTTGTTTTAGGGAGTTTTTGAATTTGAATGTAACTTTACTTGAACATTTAAAGCCCATTGGAAACAGTTTCGAATAAAAAGCACGCAATTTGAACTTTTTTATGAAAGAACTGCACTAACTTTATTAATTTCAACAATTTGGGTGCTTAGCAAAAACGGTCGTTTTTCATTATTTACGGTTCCACGTCGGCCATATATAATATTGTGAATTTTTCCTAACATTCAAAGTTTCATAAACTGTTTCACATTTTCCATTTATTGAGCTCGAAAAATTTCAGTACACTCGAAATAACAATTGTACTTGGTACTTTTTTTGTTATCTAAAAAATACAATGGCAAAAATTGCCAAAAAAGGATTTTTTTAGTCTTTCTCACTCACAACCAGCATTTATATTTTTTGACACATTTTAACAAATATATTGTACCTGCACTAAATTTTCAAGTTTATAGGTAGAGACTTAGCACTTATTTGAAACTGTTAAACAAATTCAGTCTCAAATAGTTCACCAATAGTGCATTAAATGAAACATTTGGAACAGATTTTCTCATATATACACTAGTATTTTTCTTGTAGTTGTCAAATGCAACTTACTGTTTCACAATTAACATAAATAAACATATAGCTTCGAATTTCCATTAACTTATTTATTCTGCCCCCATAGCTTAAAAATCAATCTGATAATTATTCGATTGATTTTCTGATGTTTTAATAAACTTAAAAAATACTAATCTTACCTGAAACCCAAACCCAAGAATTCCCTTAATACTTGGAACATCGTTGACCCCTAAATGGAGGGGCTCTGCCATTTTTCGACTCTGAAAGCATATTTTGTGAATGAAAAAAAAACATTTTTTAGATAAGTAGAAAAAAGTATAAAACAGTTATAAATACATATAAAATAGTTTATCGGAAATTCTTTCAAAATTCAAATATACACTTTTTATATTTTTCGATAAAGAATTTGGTAATGAAAATATAGCAATTGGTGTTTTAAATAGATATGTACATACAGAAAAGGTGTTGCAATGAAAAAGCGAACACACCAACATAAAATTGGAGGATTTAGTGGTATAGCCGGATTTTAAAATTTAAAGTTGTTATAAATGATACTTTTTTTCCATATAAGCTTGTACTCTTCTGATAGAATAGGTTATCTGACATTTTTGCATGTGCATATATGACCTCTTCATTTTTAAAGAAATAAGTAAACATATTTGAGACGTATTTAATGTTTTCTAGCTGCGTTCAAAATCTGCTGAAAATCAAAATTTATACAGTTTCAAAAATTGTATTTTTATTTAGGTAATTACAAAACTATTAAATTCTTGCTCAATTAAACAAATCTACAATCTAATCAGTCAGTCTTGAAAATACTATTTGAATGGATTTTGAAAACATTCATATTTGTATATTTTCAAAAATTTCATGTTTCAAGATAACGAAAAGTATAACGAAAAATTTGAAAGGTTGTTTATTCTGTCCTTAAGCGTACTTTCAAAAAAAATTGAATAAAAATCTTTTCTCTGTTTCACTATTGCTAAATAATTGTTGACAAAACGTTTTGAAATCATTGGTGGAGTCTGTTCCAATTCGATACAAAAAATCACGGGCACATTCACAAGGTCAAACAGTTTTGACTAATTTTTTTCGGAAACAAAAAAAAACTAAACATTGGTTTACTGAAATTCGCAGAACATTTGCATAATAAATAAAAGCAATCTTCGGCAACTGCTTGTTAAACGTTGGTTGAGCATGTGCTCAGATCCTGAGTTGAACCACTTTTGTAATAACTTTTGGTAACAGTTTTTTTTCATAAAATAAATAACCACCGTAATCCTAATCCTATGTTTTTAAAAATTGTTGCAAAAGGTCAAAGAATACAAAAATCAGGTGAAGAAAAAAACGGCTTTTGAAAAGAGTGAGAGAAAATAGGCTGAAAGGTGGGAGGTGAAAAGAAAACTAGAAATGATTCAAGTGAGAAGCAAATTTGTTAAACTCTACTCATCACCTTGTCTCTCTTTCTCTCGTAATACAAGCTGTTGATAATGATAATGATGATGATGAACATATACACAAAATCGAGAAAAAAACTGTGAGAATTCATTGAGAATTGAAGAGAAGAAAAAGACAACAAGTTACACAGTTGAAAAGAAGAATAGAAACTGATAAAAGTAAATTAGAAAAAGGTTCGAGAAGATGAGGAATTGAAGGTCAAGGGCACTCCCTTTTTTTACCTTTTGAAGTTCCTTGTTCGAAAATTTGGTCATTTCATTTTATGGTTCTTTTGTGTTTTATGTTCGGTATTCCCAGCAGATGACAGTAAGCATTCAGCGAACTTTAACATATGATATGGGGTTAAATGACCTTCGTCCATTCCTCAAGCTTAATGTTTCTAAAAATACACGGAGTACTTCAAAATTGTACATAAACCACTGGAATAAAAAAAAGAGTTATATCGTTTTTTTTTCCTACAGATATGATTATTCTGATTACTCATAGAAATAATTTTAAAAAAAGTTCTTTGAAAAATTTGCTTCTGTTCCCTAAATGATTAGACAAACTTTGAAAAAAAATTGACTGTTTCCAAATATTATCATAAAAGCGTTTTATTATAAACATGTTTTCATTAGACTTGGCGTAATCTCTTGGCATTTTGAAAAAAATCAATTTTTAAATTTTCAAGGTTTAGTTGCAAAACGACAGAAATTCTGCAAAAACTTGTGTTGTGATCATAAGTACAAGTGAGTAGATGCAGTAGATACAATTCTCAAATTTCAGGCAACTTTCCGACTTTCTATAGTTGAAATTTAAAAAAAAACATGAACGATTTTATTCTCAAAGCTAAAAATTGTATAAAATTTCGTGTAATATTGGTGAAATTCTAAAACTTGTTATAATAACAAGCTGAAACATGGAACAATAACTTAAAATTCTTTCGGAATGGGAACTTCTTCTGTTCCAGAGACTTTTTTTTTGCTTTTAGAATTTTTATTGTTGTGATTCATGAAAAAACCTTGATACGTGAGGCTAAATGTTCGCGTGCTGGCAAAATTTGAATGAACAAAAATGAAGAAAAACATTTTGAAAAAGTTCATTTTAAAATTGAATTATACGTGACTTCCTGATAACCTTTCCAAAAAAGGTTAGATCTTATCTTCTGTCTATAAAAGGACTCGAAATTGTCATATTTGCTCATATTGGAACAATACTTCGATCGCCTTCGGGCCAATGAGCAGCAAAGTGACATGCAGATAGTCCAACGGGCTCATCATATTTCCGTCGTTTTGTCGCGTTTATACGATGTGCTTGAATCGATTAAAAAGATTCGAACTGAACGTTTCTTCATATTTTAACACCTTTTATATACACCAAAAGGAGGAGGTTACGTTAAAATTAATTATTTTTTATCCAAATAAACTGTACATTTTTGATGAACTCAATGAACTATCAGACGCTAAACCAACACGTAAAACACGCTTGTAATATTATTAGGGAGTGCAAGCCTAATAGGGAGCCCATACTAATATAATGAATACGGCATCAAAAATTGAAGTTACAGTGTGTCAAATTAATCAAATGGCTGACAACTTTCTAGCGCTTTTTGATAAAGACAATAAGTTCCTGGAAAAGTATATGGTAACTAGAAAACGTTTGCTCTCCAATTTAAATAAGAAGTCGATCATGTTAATGTCCAGAAATTTGCATCAAATTTCAAGAAAATAGAAAACTGTATTTATTTATACAAATAATGGAAAATTTTTATTTACATTAAAAAAGCTAAAAATATACAAATTAAAAGAGGTCTCAAAAAGCAATCGGGAAATTGTCCATTTTTATCAACATTTCCATTTAAACGAGTATAGTTTTAGATTTTTGTGATCCGAGCTTAATCAATACAAAGCAAACGAAAATAGTCAAAGAAGTACAATAAATCAATAAAAAAACTTGCAAAAATGACATATGAATTTTGATGTGAATCATTCTTTAGAATAATACAGCACTGTAACAAGCCGAAGTAAGTAAGCTCTGTAAGTGAGTTTTTAAAAAGTTATGGAATAAGGATACTGAATAACTTATTGCTTTGGACCAAAAATATATATACTTTGCTGAGAAAGTGGAGAAAAATTTGGCGGCTCCTGAGCGAAGCCGCATCCCTATCTTAATTAGCAGTTGCGTCTGTAACCCTAGATTTTTGCTTCATGAGTTAATTCTTGAAACTATTTTTTCAACTCAACAAAATGTTTTTAAACACGTGAAACCGCGCTAAATACAAAAACAGAAGAACACTTTTTTTTTTAAATTTCAGAACATCTAAAGTGCCAAAATTTTAATGTGACCCCCTGGTAACCTCTCCCTAATGAAAAAGAATCTCCCTATAAAAGGAGTCGAAATTGCCATATTTGCTCATATTGGAACAATACTTCGATCGCCTTCAATCATCGTAAACAACATCGATGGCGCCGAAGCCGAATCCGCCACCAAAAGAAGACACATGGGCTTTCCAGCCGATTGGTTCACCGTTCCCGCCGAGTCCTGTCAAATGTATGGGAGAGCAGAACATGTATGTTGCTCTCTGGTACAAACATGGTAAACCAATTCATGGACGTTCCTGGAACAACGGAGGAGTGGTTGAATGCTCATTCCCATACAAGCAGGCAGAGTTGACGACCAAGCAACAGCTCGAGGGACAAATTCAGGTGCTCCAGTATGTCGGAGATCACAACAACCAAGGTGAGCTTGATGGCTTTAGATAAGGATGTTTGGTTAACTTGACTGAACTGGTTAACCAAATTGAAAGATTGAACCAATTGGGCTAAAGAGAATAAACATTTCAGGATTCTGGTATGAATGGATCAAATACAAGGATCGTATTGAGAAGATCGACGACAAACATCAACTTGTTCGCTGTGGAGATTCGTTCCCAATCTTCTGGAAGAGAAAGGAAGGCAATCTTCTTGGATACGTTGACAATAAGACGGAGGAAGGATGGTTCTCGTTCAATGGCAAGGTGATCAAACAAGTCGGTCCACAGTTGAATGAAATGTACATCATCACTCGCAACTGCATCGGAGGACCACCACACTGCGAATGCGAGAACTGTCCTAAACCACCACCACCACCACCAATCCCACCACCGGGCCCACCACCACCACGTGTCATACACGACGAATGGATCGATATCCGAGAGGGAGATCCATGGCCTACTCGCAAGCTTGTTCAAGCTTTGGATAAGTCTTTGGATACTCTTCCAGGAGTCAGTGCCGATCAATATGTTGCCTTGTGGTACATGCAGGGTGAACCTGTTATGGGTCGTGTCTGGAATGAGGGAGGAAAGGTTTGTGGATCTTATGAATGACGGAAATTCTAATTTTGGAATATTTAGGTTGCTGCCAACTTCTCTTGGTTCAACAACGAATACTGCAAGAACGTTGGATCCATTCAATTGCTTGTTCGTCTTGGACCACACGTCGTTGGATACGAGTATGGATGGATTCCATTCCCAGAAGCTGCCAACTTTGATGCTGGAAAGATCTGGAAGCCAGTTCACGTTAACAACCACAAGGGAGACATCTCAGTTGGAGTCGTTAACCTTCCAGGCGGAAAACAGATCCTTGCCAAGGTTGATGTTCGCAACGAGTCGTACGGATATGGTTACCAAGGAAAGGAACACTCAGCTCGTGGACCAGCTTGTGCCTCCAGTGTCACAGTTCTTTGCCGCAAGGCATTGCCAGGATACACCCTCGACGGATAGAAAGAGCACTTCTCAGAGTTTGAATAAATAGTTTTGAAAGAAATTGAGTTTTGATAAAAATACATTAAAAAAATTAAACAAGAGAACGAAGTCTTACTGTGGAATTAAAAATAATCTGATGTCAAGTTACTTGAATTCCGGTTTGCCTTCAGTTTGTATTCTCTTAAAACCATTTGAAAATTGGAAAATTGGAATTTACCAAATATGGAAGAAATTGACTTAATATGATAAATTAATGAACAACGACGGGGTGCAAATTATTGGCAACAAGCAACATTATTTAGCTTTTTTGTAAAGTATTTATTTTTTTTTAAAATACGATTAGTTGATCGTGTGAGAAATGAAATTCCAATACAACACATACACATAATCATACTGAGCAATCAATCAAAAAACAGTAATAAGCAATGCATAATAATCAATTGACATGTAAAGTGTATCCTTATCACCTGAGATTAGTGAAAAGGAACGATACAAGAAAAAAGTTGCAATAGTAAACGGTAGATGAAGCTCTGCAAATTTCAGTCAATAACGATAGTCGATAATGGTAAGATAAGCATATTTCTGAAGCCAATTTAAATTAATTCCGTTAGGTTTCATTAAATTATTTATTGAGAAAATTCATTAGACGTTTTCTTCAAAATTAGCTGAAAAAATATGAGTTCCCTTGACATCAAGTTAATAAAGAAAATGTGATCTTATTTGGAGTAATTAAGTTTCTTATTTCTTGATTAATTTCAACAAACCTGCGCATCCAACAATTTTTTATGAGAATCTGCTAATTCACCGACAGCTCATTCTCATTTTGATTCCCATTCCAAATAAAATTCAAATAATTTTCCCCAACTTTTTATCTAACTTTAGCAATTTAAATACACCAATCAGAAAAGTTGCCCACAAGGTTTGACATTTTTCGCCGAGTAACTTTTAAATGTTTATCCCCAGGTTACCCAATTCCGAGACCTCTGAAAAAGTCTCTTCCAATTAAGCATATCCAAAGATTTTTATAAGTTTTTCAATTGTCAAAATTTTTATAACTCGGCGAAGATTGACGAGTGATCTAGCTTTTAGCTTGAAACAAATATGTGAACGTCCAGCACCTGACACAAGACAAAGTATTAATCCAAACAAAGATAGTAATTTTAATGGTTTTATTAACAAGTAAATAAAAGGCATTTCAGAGTATGAAGAGTTAGTTCGATAGGATTCTGTTCACTCCTTCTTCTCGTCATCCTTTTTATCCTGAAAATTTGTTGAAAATTTTAAGAAAGTCAGAATCTGTCAAACTCACATCGTCTTTCTTGTCGTCATCCTTTTTGTCATCATTTTTGTCATCATTTTTGTCGTCGTCCTTCTTATCCTCATCTTTCTTATCATCCTTCTTCTCTCTCTTAGACTTCTTGGATTTCTTGGACTTGTTGGACTTCTTCGACTTGGATTTGGCTTCCTTCTTATCATCTTTTTTCTCATCCTTCTTGTCATCCTTCTTGTCATCTTCTTTCTTGTCGTCCTTTTTCTCGTCATCCTTCTTTTCCTCGTCCTTCTTTCCATCCTTCTTGTCGTCCTTCTTGTCGTCCTTCTTTTCATCTTTTTTCTCACTCTTTTTCTCTCCATCCTTCTTATCATTTTTTAAAATCCTTCTTCTCGTCCTTTTTGTCATCGCCATCCTTCTTCTCATCTCCTTCCTTTTTTTCGTCCTTCTTTTCCTCTCCTTCCTTCTTCTCACTCTTCTTATCACCATCTTTCTTCTCGCCATCAGCTGGTGCAGCTGCAGCATCCGGAGCAGCAGGGGCTGCATCTGGAGCAGCGGGAGGCGCTGGTGCAGGAGCAGGTGGTGCAGTCATCTTGGACGCAGACTTTGGTGGTCTGAAAAGGGAACCGGTAATTTTTATTCCTGAAACTCCTATAAACTCACGGTGCTTTCTTTTTTCCTCCGCATCCAACAAGCACAGCAAGTGGGCCGACGAGAAGCAAAATGAAGTGCAGATAGTCCATGGGGCTCATCGTCTTCTTGTCGCTTGGTATCGTTTATACGATGTTTTGTATCGAATATGAAGATTCGTACTGATTTTTGTTTGATTTTGATTCTCCTATGGATTCTCATTCAGGGGGCTGCAAAGGTCACATAGTGTCAGGGTGTCACGCCAAAAAAGTGTTTGTGAGATATTTTGAAATCAAAGTATTAAATATTGTTTTCACACGTAAATGTACTTCTTTTTCATTAAAATACGGGAGCATTTGAGCATGTCTACCAGTTATGCGCAGTTTAAGAAACCAAGAAAAAAAAAATTAAATCAGACTGTCAAAAATTAGCAATTATTGAATGGTAAAGTCTGTGATCGAATATTTTGGCACATGAACAAACACTAGCAGAATTCCTCATGCTTTGAGCGTTTTCATCTTGCGGCTTTTGAACTCTAAAAAATACATTTCTTCGAAATTTCTTGGTAAAATTTTGCTTAAGAAACAAGTACAAGAAAATTTTGTCAAAATGCTAAGAAAACCAAGAAATCAAGAAACAAGAAACTTATTATATTATGATAGAACGAACCTCAAACAACTCGGATTATCATATTACCGGTACAGAGAGTGTAGATAGTTAGAGAGTGACAGACATCCGGGACCCAATGGGGCGGGGCGCGCGGAAGAGACGATTTGTGTCGATTTACGAAATGATGACAACGAGGAAAATTTCGTAAATCGACACAAATCGTCTCTTCCGCGCGTCCCGCCCCATTGGGTCCCGGATGTCTGTTACTCTCTAACTATCTACATTCTCTGTACCGGTAATATGGTGATACAGTTTTGTGCGTTTGCCGAAAAAGTGCCGCATGCTCCTGGTGTAGAACTTTCTTTTAGGACATGAACAAACGCTACTTCTACTGGGAAAACTGTATCGCCAAAATCGAGGAGGGGAACGACCTCCCGCGACAAGCCCTTTTGGAAAATGCTTGCGTCAGTTTCAGAAAGTCAAGCGACAGTTGAGGAAATTCAATCAAACGCGTGGTATGTTTGGCGACATTAAAAACGAAGAAGTAGATGTGAATAAAATGCTGTATAAACATTTCTTTTCGAACGATTCTTCAAGCTTTATTGAAATAGAACAATTAGGAAAGACCAAGACGTTTGATTTGAACGAGACGCTCCATGAGGGCTGATTTAATGTCATCAGAGATTTCAGAATAGAATTCTAATTTTGCAAACGGCAAGAAATCTCGAACCGTTTTGAAGCTATTGAGACAGTGATCCTTAAAAAGTGTGCTTGTACAATTTTTATAAAAGATTTCCAACTTACCATCAATTCACACAACGAGAATCTCTCAGCCAATATCAACTTTTTTGCCATATCAACTTTGTCTGTTTTGATGAGAAATTCTTCACAAGAGTTCATAACGCAATCAGTCATGAATAAATCAGCTAGAACCATCATATTCTCCAAAAATCCAGATTCAATTTGTCGCCCGGTGGGATGAATGAAGTCAAGAAATATCATGAATTCATCGTAAGATACTCCTGGGATTTCAACAAATTTCGCTTCCTTCTCCTTGAAATTACAAAAGAAAATATTCTCGAAGAATGTAGAACTCATTGACATAATTTTCTTATTGACGTGGATTTTCTTATTCTCAACAAGAAGAATTCCATCGAAATAACGATGATGATCCGTTGAGTAATCAAACATTTTCCTTTTTCGATATCCTTGAACTTTTGTTATTTTCAGATTAGCTGTCACTTCAATAGTTCCCTCAAGTTCACGTTTTTCATTGAAAATCTCAGCCCATTGATCCATTGACTCTTCAAATTTCTTGTTCTTGGAATCAAACAATTTTTTCTCGAAAATTGTTTCCAATTTCTTTCGAGCTTCAGATTTCGTATCAAAATAGCTTAGTTGCATAACAATATCCGCTTGACAATTCCACAAAGTGTTTGCCGAATCTTCATTACATGATAAATTGATTTTCAATTTATCCGATTTTCGAGTATAAGTTTCCTGAATACAAGATTATTTTCAAAAAATATCAACACCAACTTTAACTTACCATGGCAGATTGATAACTGTGCCAACTGAAGAGCTGATTTTTTTGAAATCTTTTACGCTTTCAATGATCAGTTTAATTTCTCCACAATTGATATCTTCCTTCATTTTCTTTTGCGAGTTCATTGTGTATTTCTTACTTCTATAGAATGGAGATCTTCCAAAATTGGCAAAACTTGAAATGAGGCTGTTTTCAACATTTTTCGTGGATGTTCCGTGATTTAATATGTAGTGTAAATATAAATCTTTAGTTTTTTCGTGAACGTCACGTATTCAAAGTGATATTATAAAAGTTTGTGCAAATTATTAAAATTACGTACCAGGCACCAGGGATTCGCGAGAAATTATTTCCGCCAAAAAACTAGAAACAAGAATTCTTGGTTAAAAACAGCCAAGAAAAATTGAAGGGAATTTCAAGAAACCAAGAAACAAGAAATGGTAAAAAAATTAAATCAGACTACCAAAAATCAGCAATTATTGCAAAGTACTGTTGGATTCAGAAGAATCTAATTTTGAAGAAAGCAATCTCAAATCAATCTGATATTCTACATATACATCTGAAGATCGTGATGATATTCGTCAACAGCTTGATTTGAACGACATTGCCTTACTTGTCAAATAAATCTGCATGCCTGTCCGCCTACCTCTACCTACAGAAAACTGGAAGGGTTGTACAAGAATACTTCAATCACATCGACGAACAGGAATAAAAATAAGAAAACAAAACACATTTCAAAATAAGACATTTATTGACTTTAGAAGTTCGAATTTGAAGAGATCGGCCAAGAAATGTTTATTCCTTTTTCTCGTTGTCTTTCTTCTCCTGAAAATGTATGGTTAGAAGATTGCTCAAATAAGGGTTCTAAAATATAAACTCACATCATCTTTCTTGTCGTCATCCTTTTTGTCGTCGTCCTTCTTATCCTCATCTTTCTTATCATCCTTCTTTTCTCGTTTCGACTTCTTGGATTTCTTGGATTTGTTGGACTTCTTGGACTTGGACTTGGCTTCCTTCTTGTCATCTTTTTTGTCATCATCCTTTTTCTCGTCTTCTTTCTTGTCATCCTTCTTCTCCTCATCCTTCTCTTTCTTGTCATCCTTCTTTTCATCTTTCTTGTCGCTTTTCTTCTCGTCCTTCTTATCGTCGTCCTTCTTTTCGTCCTTCTTATCATCTCCATCCTTCTTCTCCTCATCCTTCTTTTCGTCCTTCTCATCTCCTTCCTTTTTTTCGTTCTTCTTTTCCTCTCCTTCCTTCATCTCACTCTTCTTATCACCATCTTTCTTCTCGCCATCAGCTGGTGCAGCTGCAGCATCAGGAGCAGCAGGGGCTGCGTCTGGAGCAGCGGGAGGCGCTGATGCAGGAGCAGGTGGAGCAGTCATCTTGGATGCCGACTTTGGTGGTCTAAAAATAAGACCTGTAATTTTAATTCCTGAAGCTCCTGTAAACTCACGGTGCTTTTTTCTTTCCTCCACATCCGATGAGAATGGCAAGTGGGCCAATGAGCAGCAAAGTGACATGCAGATAGTCCAACGGGCTCATCATATTTCCGTCGTTTTGTCGCGTTTATACGATGTGCTTGAATCGATTAAAAAGATTCGAACTGAACGTTTCTTCATATTTTAACACCTTTTATATACACCAAAAGGAGGAGGTTACGTTAAAATTAATTATTTTTTATCCAAATAAACTGTACATTTTTGATGAACTCAATGAACTATCAGACGCTAAACCAACACGTAAAACACGCTTGTAATATTATTAGGGAGTGCAAGCCTAATAGGGAGCCCATACTAATATAATGAATACGGCATCAAAAATTGAAGTTACAGTGTGTCAAATTAATCAAATGGCTGACAACTTTCTAGCGCTTTTTGATAAAGACAATAAGTTCCTGGAAAAGTATATGGTAACTAGAAAACGTTTGCTCTCCAATTTAAATAAGAAGTCGATCATGTTAATGTCCAGAAATTTGCATCAAATTTCAAGAAAATAGAAAACTGTATTTATTTATACAAATAATGGAAAATTTTTATTTACATTAAAAAAGCTAAAAATATACAAATTAAAAGAGGTCTCAAAAAGCAATCGGGAAATTGTCCATTTTTATCAACATTTCCATTTAAACGAGTATAGTTTTAGATTTTTGTGATCCGAGCTTAATCAATACAAAGCAAACGAAAATAGTCAAAGAAGTACAATAAATCAATAAAAAAACTTGCAAAAATGACATATGAATTTTGATGTGAATCATTCTTTAGAATAATACAGCACTGTAACAAGCCGAAGTAAGTAAGCTCTGTAAGTGAGTTTTTAAAAAGTTATGGAATAAGGATACTGAATAACTTATTGCTTTGGACCAAAAATATATATACTTTGCTGAGAAAGTGGAGAAAAATTTGGCGGCTCCTGAGCGAAGCCGCATCCCTATCTTAATTAGCAGTTGCGTCTGTAACCCTAGATTTTTGCTTCATGAGTTAATTCTTGAAACTATTTTTTCAACTCAACAAAATGTTTTTAAACACGTGAAACCGCGCTAAATACAAAAACAGAAGAACACTTTTTTTTTTAAATTTCAGAACATCTAAAGTGCCAAAATTTTAATGTGACCCCCTGGTAACCTCTCCCTAATGAAAAAGAATCTCCCTATAAAAGGAGTCGAAATTGCCATATTTGCTCATATTGGAACAATACTTCGATCGCCTTCAATCATCGTAAACAACATCGATGGCGCCGAAGCCGAATCCGCCACCAAAAGAAGACACATGGGCTTTCCAGCCGATTGGTTCACCGTTCCCGCCGAGTCCTGTCAAATGTATGGGAGAGCAGAACATGTATGTTGCTCTCTGGTACAAACATGGTAAACCAATTCATGGACGTTCCTGGAACAACGGAGGAGTGGTTGAATGCTCATTCCCATACAAGCAGGCAGAGTTGACGACCAAGCAACAGCTCGAGGGACAAATTCAGGTGCTCCAGTATGTCGGAGATCACAACAACCAAGGTGAGCTTGATGGCTTTAGATAAGGATGTTTGGTTAACTTGACTGAACTGGTTAACCAAATTGAAAGATTGAACCAATTGGGCTAAAGAGAATAAACATTTCAGGATTCTGGTATGAATGGATCAAATACAAGGATCGTATTGAGAAGATCGACGACAAACATCAACTTGTTCGCTGTGGAGATTCGTTCCCAATCTTCTGGAAGAGAAAGGAAGGCAATCTTCTTGGATACGTTGACAATAAGACGGAGGAAGGATGGTTCTCGTTCAATGGCAAGGTGATCAAACAAGTCGGTCCACAGTTGAATGAAATGTACATCATCACTCGCAACTGCATCGGAGGACCACCACACTGCGAATGCGAGAACTGTCCTAAACCACCACCACCACCACCAATCCCACCACCGGGCCCACCACCACCACGTGTCATACACGACGAATGGATCGATATCCGAGAGGGAGATCCATGGCCTACTCGCAAGCTTGTTCAAGCTTTGGATAAGTCTTTGGATACTCTTCCAGGAGTCAGTGCCGATCAATATGTTGCCTTGTGGTACATGCAGGGTGAACCTGTTATGGGTCGTGTCTGGAATGAGGGAGGAAAGGTTTGTGGATCTTATGAATGACGGAAATTCTAATTTTGGAATATTTAGGTTGCTGCCAACTTCTCTTGGTTCAACAACGAATACTGCAAGAACGTTGGATCCATTCAATTGCTTGTTCGTCTTGGACCACACGTCGTTGGATACGAGTATGGATGGATTCCATTCCCAGAAGCTGCCAACTTTGATGCTGGAAAGATCTGGAAGCCAGTTCACGTTAACAACCACAAGGGAGACATCTCAGTTGGAGTCGTTAACCTGCCAGGCGGAAAACAGATCCTTGCCAAGGTTGATGTTCGCAACGAGTCGTACGGATATGGTTACCAAGGAAAGGAACACTCGGCTCGTGGACCAGCTTGTGCCTCCAGTGTCACAGTTCTTTGCCGCAAGGCATTGCCAGGATACACCCTCGACGGATAGAATATGTGAACTCTCAAGTTCTGTAGAATAAAAATTTGAAATTTGGATGTTGTTGGGCTGCAAGTGAGAATAAAATGGGCTCAAAGCCCATATTTTTGAAAATGTTGAAAATGTTGACTGACTAAATACATTATTTGCACAAAAAATTTATTTTTTGTCAGGGATCTTCTCTCAATTTTTGGGGAAAATGGAAACAGGAGTTGGAAACCCTAAAATTCAATCCGAGTAATACGAGGTCGTACTTGGTTCTCAATGTCAGATTTTATTTTCTCATTACGAGCACTCCGGTATAAAAATTAGTGACACAAGGGTCCCCAATAATAGCCATACTTTTTGCTATGAGATTGAAACAAATTTGTTTACTTCTTGTTCAGTTTTTCAGGATCTTGTAAGAGTTTCAATCAATTAAAAGGCAATTTGTTATATAGATGCAGTCTCACTAAAGTAAGATGTTTTTAGTGTTGATGAAATCAAAAGCATGAAACAAAAATTGCCAATGCTCAGCCTCCTCGAAATCAAATAATCGCCAATTATATTACTCTTATTAACTCTTAACTCTTATAAATAACTCATTTTGTTTTTTACAAACTATGCACATATTTGCTCAGCATTTATTTTTTCCTGTTTTTCAACTCCAAACCGCCATCTAAACCAACACAAATGACCTATCAAAACTTGGACAGTTACACTACAAAAATAGGGATTTTATTTGGAAAATATCAAGCTTAACATGCTCTTCCTTCTAATAGCTTTTCTATTCCCTTTGAACTCTTTCGGAGACAGAAAAATTAATATTTTCAATCGTTGCCCATTCCCAGTTTGGCCAGGAATTGTGGGTCCCGGGAACCCTGAAGGTAAGGCTGATATGGTAGCTAGGCACTTGTATAGGCATTAAAATAGGTATGTAGGCATGTAAACTATTTCCTAGTTTGTATAGTGTATTAAGAAAACATGTTTCAAGTTCAAAAAATTGTTACTGTTTCACATTGGGAATTCACGATTGACAATTTGTGAATGCAATGTTGAGTCATCATATCAGGTATCGATATTAAAATATTCATTTCAGGTGGCGGCTTCCGATTGGGAAACGAGCAAAATCGAATAATTTCTGTGGAAGATGGCTGGGAAGGTGTAATTTGGGGAAGGACGTTGTGTGATTCTCGAATGAGATGTGCAACTGGAACTTGTGGGGTAAGAAAAAGCAAAATAGAAAAGCATAAAAATTTGGTTCTTTCATGTTTATATGAATCACTGTTTCAACCCGAAGTTTTCAAGAAACCGAAATTTTATCAACAATTATTTAATAATGGACGCAGTTTTCTTTTCAATTCTTTATTTCAGAACCGTGAACAATGCAATGGAACAATCGGTAGATTCCCATTCACCGTTGCTGAATTCAGTTTGAATGAATCAAATGATGAAGACGTGTATTCAGTTTCCCTGATCAATGGATACAATGTACCAATTTTGATTGATCCATTTGGGGGCCAAGGTTTGCTTGAAGTTTTTTTTGGTGAAACGGATAGTCTGAAAATCTGTAATGGAATATTTATGGAAAATCCAATTTACTTGATTTAATATAAATTTCAGGATGTCGTCGTGCTGGTGGATGCGTTTCTGATATAAACGATTTCTGTCCAGAGAGAATGAGAATTACATCAAATCGTAGAAGCGTTAATAACAATGTAGTCGGTTGTAGATCACCATGTGATGCTTTGAGATCTGATAGAGAATGTTGCCGTGGAAACTTTGAAACTCCGGATAAATGCTTCAGAAGTCATGTGGCTCAAACATTTAAAGATGCTTGTCCAAGTGCTTACTCATTTCTTTTTGACGATGCGACATCTTCATTCGGTTGTCAGACAAATGCTGAATACTTGGTTCAATTTTGTTGATAAAAATTATTATTTTTTTAGTTTGGAAAATAAAATCACTGCACCAATAAAAGCATAATTATGTCAAAGTTTCAAATGTTTTTAAAAAGCTCATTTTTATGAGAAGATAAATGAAAAATATATGCAAAAAAGCTGAAGTAAGCCCAATGAAAATGTGTAATGCTTTTATCGGAACAGAATAATAACAATAACTCCAAATTATTTTTTAAAGTGATAAGTATATGCTTTGGGGAATCCATGTAACCGCAAGTTTTATCTAATTGTTCCAACTAAAATTGTTTTTTTTTGTTATACCGACCTTTGGCAAAAACGGAAATTAGGAAAAAACTTGTATAATAAATATGAAGTTGAAATAATTTTCTAACATTAATATGTGCTATAGTTTTTGAAAAAATTATAAAAGTGGTAAAATATTAACGGAAACAAAAACTGTAAATAAATGTGTGGCATGAAAATAATGTTCGGTTTCAACTTCTTTTTTTAATTCCTGCTCACATTACTAGAAATTATGACTACACTTAATGATCAATTTCTCACAATTTTGTATGTATGTTGGTGGGATTTACAATAAAAATCAAGTTTTACAACCACATTCTAAGTATACTTTGGTCGAAACAAAAAAGATAAGATAGTGAGCGAAAAAAAAACAGAAGTTCGATCAAAAACTAGTGATTTCCAAAATGAATCACCATTGTTTTCATTACCAGCGGAACAGTATATAAGTGCGTGGGGGCAACTCGGTGTTCGAAATGTTATTTTTCGCCGGTATTCTCTCAATTTCTCTTTTCGTCATTCCATCTTTATCGAGAGAGATCAAAATCTACAACAAGTGTCCATTCACAACATGGGCTGGAATTCTAGGACCGGGAAATCCTGAAGGAGGAGGATTTCGATTGAATGCAGGTGAAGCAAGAAGTATTTATGTTGATGACGGATGGAAATCTGCGAGAATTTGGCCGAGAACTGATTGTGATGGGAATATGAATTGTGCAACAGGCAATTGTGGGGTAAATATTGGGAACTCCGAAATTTTCAAAATTCATAGATGCAAAAATATGTTCATTTTTTCAATAAATTCCATATTTTTCTCGAAGATGCTCAGAAATATAGATTAAACAATAGTTGATTACCAAAACTTTACAGTACTCAGAAGTTGCCAATGGGGAACACATTTTTTAAATAGTATTTGACGAAAATTGATAGAAACAAATGTTTTAAAGTTAAACTAACTATGTATTTTGCAAATTGGAATTTGTGGGGCCTTCTTAGTTTTAAGGTAAAAAATTTACATTTTGAGTGCAAAATATTTACTGTTTCAAAAACAATTAAAAATCTTTGTTTTTTCCACCAATTTCGATCTTGCAATCTTTTTGATTCTAAATAATGTGTTTCGCTCAAGATCTGGGAGTAAAAATTTTACGCCAACTAAATTTATTCGAATAGGCATAGGCAGGCACATAGAAGTTGAGACCTAAGCAACATAATGTTTTCTTGATGATTCCAGAAAGTCATATTTTTAAAAATTGTGCAAAATCTTCGACGAAAAACGATGTGGGCGTTATAATGATACCTAAATTTTTCACATCCTAATTTTTTTTAATAATTATTCGTATTTGAACATTAGTGGAACTCCAAATTTCTCAAAAATAAAAACAGGTAAAATATTGTATTAAACGATTTTGAAGAACAGACTTGCAAAATTAACAACTTCATGAAACAGTGTATAATTGAAATAAACAACCTTCAGCGGCGGGAGCAATGCAACGGCGCTGGTGGAGAGCCTCCGGCAAGTCTCGCCGAATTTACTCTCCGTGGAGCTGATGGAAAAGATTTTTATGATGTTTCGCTTGTTGATGGATATAATATTCCAGTTCTTATTGATCCTTATGGTGGTGAGGGTGATTGTAGAAGAGCAGGAGGATGTTTCAAAAATATCAATGATTTCTGTCCAGGCGATCTTGCAGTGAGAAAAGGTAAGTGGCGGTGGGGTTGAGAATTTTTAATTTTCCGTTAAAAAAACTTCAAAAAAATAAATAACCTGTTTAATTTTTATTTAAAGTCATTTTTGCTTTAATCACGGAATGGATAATACTTTTACTTTGAAAAAGTTCAGAAATAATCACATATTGAAACAGAACAAATTTTTAAAAACTAAAATTTCTCCAACTGTTTCAATTTCAGATGGTCGTACCGTTGGCTGTAAATCTGGTTGTGTTGCTTACAACAACGATCAGGAATGCTGCCGTGGAGCATTTGGAACTCCTGACAAATGTAGACAAAGCAGAACTGCAATGCTTTTCAAAGATGCTTGTCCAACTGCATATTCTTATGCTTATGATGATGCTACTTCCACTTTTACTTGTAAAAATGCAAATTATGTAGTTCAATTTTGTTAATTGAGTGGGCTTAAATTTCTGGATAAATGTTCTGGGTTTTTTTAAAGCATTTTCAGAAAATTTCTGCAGAATTTCGCAGCCTGATTTTATTTTTGAAGCGTGCTTTTAACTGAACATAATAATTAATTTTTAAATCTTATTGGAATGAAAATTAATAAATGAATCACAAAACAGGTTAAATTTAAATTTATCGACAACAAAATCAAATATAAAAGGACAAAAGAAAGAAATTTTAATGATATCAAACATAGAAAACATGGGGAATCATTGATATTCACAGGAAGAATAAATAATTAACTATCAAAGGGGAGCAATCATGAAAAGAACAAAAAAGAGTAAATTATTTGAAATGGCTATTCGAGTAGTTAATGGGGGTTTCTATTTTCATCAAAATATACATTTTCTGGGGAAAATGATTGGAAAGTTGGATTGAAGTAATAAGAGTAATCCATTGGAGAGTATGGATATGGGATAGATGAGTCAAATGGAGAATATGGATGGAACGGATATTGATACTGGTTTTGGGATGAATAGAGTGGAGAAGAAGGAATATACTCAGTTAGATTACTCTCGTTTTGATTCACAAGATATTGAGACGTTTTCACTTCTAGAGTAACTTCAGAATTATCCACAACATCCTTCTTTACAGGCTTCTTCGATGACCTTTTTGATGGTAGTTGTCCAGCTGCATCAGAAGTTTTTCTTTTTATTCCACCTTCTGACCTATTTCCAAAAGTTGAATGCTTGTTCAAATCAGACTTCCATCTTCCCATGGAAGCTTGCTGATAAATTGAAACTGGGAAGAATTGAGCAATTTCCATTTTAAAGATATTTGAGGCAATTTCTCCGGTTGTTAGGTTCCTGATTGTAAGCACAGGCACGTACTTGTGCATTGTGTGAACATAGAACTGAAATAAATAGTTTTTCAATAAATTGATTAAAGCAATAAAAATAGAAACTAACCACATTCTCCTTTTCTGATAATTTCTCACTTGTTGTAATCCTCACTGAAGTGAATTCAACTGTTTCAGCCATCAATTCTTTTCCAAGTTTTGTTCCTTCTGGATGAAAGAAAAACTTCATATTATGATGTGGTTTTGGTTTACGAGCAGACGATGGAGCCCATTCTTTGTTTTCATTTATTCCATATCTGAAATAATTAGGAATTTATTTAATTTTTGTAAAATAATCAAAATTACCTGATATTATCCATCTTTTCAAGTGACAGTACCAATACATATCTTGAATTTTCTTCCAATCCAGAGATTTTGAATTTGATTTCAGGGAAAATTGGAGTAATTCTTTTACTGTTTGAAATCATTTCCATATTTGGATATCTTTCTTTCCATAGTTCTTCATTTGACATTTTCACAACGATTTGAGTTGATGGATTCATCGCAGAGACCTTTATCTGAAATTAAAAACGAATAGAAAAATTAAAAAATATATATAAAAGCAAAAAGAAAGAAAAAAATGAACTGTATTCTAACCGGAATGTTGTAATGAATGATTTTCTGCCTCCATGCTCATCTTGTTTCAGAGCACACACAGCAGGCGGAGTCTGAGCACGGAGGCGGGGTCCATCCAATTATCGATTTCCTGAGAGCTAACATATTCTCAAAGACGTCAATAAATAACAAATATATTAACGATAAGAAATTAAAGGTTATAGTAACAAGAGATTGAGAATTGAAACAATTTTTCGAAATTAAGGTTTACCGGAAAAAAATTGGGTTAGTACAATACCAAATACGATACATTTATATTTTTATAAAAATACAGTTCGAACAGGAAACAAGACGACGACTAGCATGTGAGTGATATGTTTTTTTTTACAAAATTAGTGGGTATTTATTGAGTTAAAATGAAAGTCTTATTGAACTGACTTCAAAATTGTTTGATAGAATCTTTTTAAAATTGTACTGTTTCATTCATTTATTTAAAGCAGTGGATAGGATGAGCCAATTGGTATTTTCTTATGAAAACTTCGGCATCATATACATTGCAAATTATAGACGAAGACGTTTCATTGTCAAAACAAATTAGTTTGGTGTTAATTTTGGGCTCTTTGGAATTTTCAGAAACTGTGAAACGTATAAATTAGGAAATATTTTTTCTCAGTTGAACAGTAAGCGCAAACAAGGCATTTTTTAAATAACGTGGCTAATATTTTTAAAAGATATAGTAAAAAAAGAAACACTGACCTAAACTTTTAGCCCAGAAAGTCAAACAAATCGTTATCAAATTGATATTAATCTGAAATAACTCAATACAAATTTGGTATACAATCAAAGCACAAGATTTTTCCTACTTTGTTTTTAAAAACAAAATGAAACATGTGAACATATATGATATTGAACTAATAATTTTCTTGAAGAAACTCAAAAAACCCTGAAAGGTTAAGCTTTTTTTTAACTCAATGTCGGTAAACTGGTTACATTAGGTTATTTTTTCCTCTCAAATTCAAAGAAGAAATTGCAAGTTTGAAAATGAAATGCTACTTTAAGTTTTAATTTCTAATATTTTCCACAAAAAATCCTCGGTCTTGTATTTTAATCTCCTGTTTTTATATTGACCCTTATTCATTTCCCATTGTCTGTCAATATAGTTGTCATTCCAATGATGACAATATCAGTTCAGCCTAAAAAATGAAAAATAACTAAAAGGAGGATAATTTATTGTTGCTTCCGTGATCAATATAATATTCCATTTCACATCTTTAACATACACAGAGGCTGAAAATCCTGACAAAATGTATTCCACCCAATTTTTATATAAATTAATTCCTTATTATTACCGAAAGCACCTATTGTCATCATTGGAATGACAACTATATTGACAGACAATGGGAAATGAATAAGGGTCAATATAAAAACAGGAGATTAAAATACAAGACCGAGGATTTTTTGTGGAAAATATTAGAAATTAAAACTTAAAGTAGCATTTCATTTTCAAACTTGCAATTTCTTCTTTGAATTTGAGAGGAAAAAATAACCTAATGTAACCAGTTTACCGACATTGAGTTAAAAAAAAGCTTAACCTTTCAGGGTTTTTTGAGTTTCTTCAAGAAAATTATTAGTTCAATATCATATATGTTCACATGTTTCATTTTGTTTTTAAAAACAAAGTAGGAAAAATCTTGTGCTTTGATTGTATACCAAATTTGTATTGAGTTATTTCAGATTAATATCAATTTGATAACGATTTGTTTGACTTTCTGGGCTAAAAGTTTAGGTCAGTGTTTCTTTTTTTACTATATCTTTTAAAAATATTAGCCACGTTATTTAAAAAATGCCTTGTTTGCGCTTACTGTTCAACTGAGAAAAAATATTTCCTAATTTATACGTTTCACAGTTTCTGAAAATTCCAAAGAGCCCAAAATTAACACCAAACTAATTTGTTTTGACAATGAAACGTCTTCGTCTATAATTTGCAATGTATATGATGCCGAAGTTTTCATAAGAAAATACCAATTGGCTCATCCTATCCACTGCTTTAAATAAATGAATGAAACAGTACAATTTTAAAAAGATTCTATCAAACAATTTTGAAGTCAGTTCAATAAGACTTTCATTTTAACTCAATAAATACCCACTAATTTTGTAAAAAAAAACATATCACTCACATGCTAGTCGTCGTCTTGTTTCCTGTTCGAACTGTATTTTTATAAAAATATAAATGTATCGTATTTGGTATTGTACTAACCCAATTTTTTTCCGGTAAACCTTAATTTCGAAAAATTGTTTCAATTCTCAATCTCTTGTTACTATAACCTTTAATTTCTTATCGTTAATATATTTGTTATTTATTGACGTCTTTGAGAATATGTTAGCTCTCAGGAAATCGATAATTGGATGGACCCCGCCTCCGTGCTCAGACTCCGCCTGCTGTGTGTGCTCTGAAACAAGATGAGCATGGAGGCAGAAAATCATTCATTACAACATTCCGGTTAGAATACAGTTCATTTTTTTCTTTCTTTTTGCTTTTATATATATTTTTTAATTTTTCTATTCGTTTTTAATTTCAGATAAAGGTCTCTGCGATGAATCCATCAACTCAAATCGTTGTGAAAATGTCAAATGAAGAACTATGGAAAGAAAGATATCCAAATATGGAAATGATTTCAAACAGTAAAAGAATTACTCCAATTTTCCCTGAAATCAAATTCAAAATCTCTGGATTGGAAGAAAATTCAAGATATGTATTGGTACTGTCACTTGAAAAGATGGATAATATCAGGTAATTTTGATTATTTTACAAAAATTAAATAAATTCCTAATTATTTCAGATATGGAATAAATGAAAACAAAGAATGGGCTCCATCGTCTGCTCGTAAACCAAAACCACATCATAATATGAAGTTTTTCTTTCATCCAGAAGGAACAAAACTTGGAAAAGAATTGATGGCTGAAACAGTTGAATTCACTTCAGTGAGGATTACAACAAGTGAGAAATTATCAGAAAAGGAGAATGTGGTTAGTTTCTATTTTTATTGCTTTAATCAATTTATTGAAAAACTATTTATTTCAGTTCTATGTTCACACAATGCACAAGTACGTGCCTGTGCTTACAATCAGGAACCTAACAACCGGAGAAATTGCCTCAAATATCTTTAAAATGGAAATTGCTCAATTCTTCCCAGTTTCAATTTATCAGCAAGCTTCCATGGGAAGATGGAAGTCTGATTTGAACAAGCATTCAACTTTTGGAAATAGGTCAGAAGGTGGAATAAAAAGAAAAACTTCTGATGCAGCTGGACAACTACCATCAAAAAGGTCATCGAAGAAGCCTGTAAAGAAGGATGTTGTGGATAATTCTGAAGTTACTCTAGAAGTGAAAACGTCTCAATATCTTGTGAATCAAAACGAGAGTAATCTAACTGAGTATATTCCTTCTTCTCCACTCTATTCATCCCAAAACCAGTATCAATATCCGTTCCATCCATATTCTCCATTTGACTCATCTATCCCATATCCATACTCTCCAATGGATTACTCTTATTACTTCAATCCAACTTTCCAATCATTTTCCCCAGAAAATGTATATTTTGATGAAAATAGAAACCCCCATTAACTACTCGAATAGCCATTTCAAATAATTTACTCTTTTTTGTTCTTTTCATGATTGCTCCCCTTTGATAGTTAATTATTTATTCTTCCTGTGAATATCAATGATTCCCCATGTTTTCTATGTTTGATATCATTAAAATTTCTTTCTTTTGTCCTTTTATATTTGATTTTGTTGTCGATAAATTTAAATTTAACCTGTTTTGTGATTCATTTATTAATTTTCATTCCAATAAGATTTAAAAATTAATTATTATGTTCAGTTAAAAGCACGCTTCAAAAATAAAATCAGGCTGCGAAATTCTGCAGAAATTTTCTGAAAATGCTTTAAAAAAACCCAGAACATTTATCCAGAAATTTAAGCCCACTCAATTAACAAAATTGAACTACATAATTTGCATTTTTACAAGTAAAAGTGGAAGTAGCATCATCATAAGCATAAGAATATGCAGTTGGACAAGCATCTTTGAAAAGCATTGCAGTTCTGCTTTGTCTACATTTGTCAGGAGTTCCAAATGCTCCACGGCAGCATTCCTGATCGTTGTTGTAAGCAACACAACCAGATTTACAGCCAACGGTACGACCATCTGAAATTGAAACAGTTGGAGAAATTTTAGTTTTTAAAAATTTGTTCTGTTTCAATATGTGATTATTTCTGAACTTTTTCAAAGTAAAAGTATTATCCATTCCGTGATTAAAGCAAAAATGACTTTAAATAAAAATTAAACAGGTTATTTATTTTTTTGAAGTTTTTTTAACGGAAAATTAAAAATTCTCAACCCCACCGCCACTTACCTTTTCTCACTGCAAGATCGCCTGGACAGAAATCATTGATATTTTTGAAACATCCTCCTGCTCTTCTACAATCACCCTCACCACCATAAGGATCAATAAGAACTGGAATATTATATCCATCAACAAGCGAAACATCATAAAAATCTTTTCCATCAGCTCCACGGAGAGTAAATTCGGCGAGACTTGCCGGAGGCTCTCCACCAGCGCCGTTGCATTGCTCCCGCCGCTGAAGGTTGTTTATTTCAATTATACACTGTTTCATGAAGTTGTTAATTTTGCAAGTCTGTTCTTCAAAATCGTTTAATACAATATTTTACCTGTTTTTATTTTTGAGAAATTTGGAGTTCCACTAATGTTCAAATACGAATAATTATTAAAAAAAATTAGGATGTGAAAAATTTAGGTATCATTATAACGCCCACATCGTTTTTCGTCGAAGATTTTGCACAATTTTTAAAAATATGACTTTCTGGAATCATCAAGAAAACATTATGTTGCTTAGGTCTCAACTTCTATGTGCCTGCCTATGCCTATTCGAATAAATTTAGTTGGCGTAAAATTTTTACTCCCAGATCTTGAGCGAAACACATTATTTAGAATCAAAAAGATTGCAAGATCGAAATTGGTGGAAAAAACAAAGATTTTTAATTGTTTTTGAAACAGTAAATATTTTGCACTCAAAATGTAAATTTTTTAAACTTTTAAAAAAATCAATTTTTGACTGTTTCAGTTTTCTTTTAAGCAACTGTAGGCATTCTCATGATTTTATGGTTTCATTCAAATTTTGAAACAAAGAAAAATATGTATCGGGCAGACCAATTCAATTAACAAACGTTACATATTTCAAGCCGTCCCACAATGATTACCCCTGCCTCCTCGTCTCCCAGTTTTTTGAACTCTACATCTCCTGCCATATAAATAATTTTTCTGGATGAAACTAAGAAGCTAAAAAGGTTTTATGCCCCCAAAGTGTTTTCTCGTGTTTTTCTCCAAGTTCTCAACATCTCTTATTCCAAAATCACCTCCACCTGTCCGCAATTCATCACAAATAATTAATCGTGTCATCGTCTTTTCCATGTTTTTCCACTGTGTCTTCTCACAACTTGGGTGGCGAGAAAGAGAAAGAAAAAGATATTTCGCTGGCGGAAAAAGTGAAGCCGCGTCCTTCATGCATACCGCGAGAAAAATATTTAGATGGCCTCCAGGTATATACAGTGTGTGGGCCTGAAAAAAAATACAGATCTTTTTTTTTCTGAGCCACGTTTTTTTCTGTTTACGCCTACCTCACGCCTACACATTTTTATGATAAATTTGAAAAACCCAGAAAATGTCAGGTGCTGTTAGGCGTTTTCGGGGAACTTTTTTGTGGTAATTTTTTTATTATAAAAATTAAGGATGTTAATTTTAAACGAAAAATGCAAAATTATCAAAATTGGAAACAAAACAACAAAATTTCAAAAGAAAATAGTATCTTTTCCAGAACAGCTTTTTTCTTTTAAATTCTGTTTTTTTTTAAATACGTTTTCACAAGAACCTAGACCTCTTTTTGACCTGACCTCTCGGCATTTGGCTCTATCTTCTTGCCCAAGTTTAGCCCAAAAAATATTAACTTGGATCAGAAGCTGTCTAAACTTGGGCAAAAGTTTGGCAAAAGTTTGGCAAAACTTGGATTCAAGCTTTACCAAAGTCTAACCCAAGTTTCACCCAACTCTTGCCAAACTTTGGCCCTAAATTTTCTTATTTCGTTTCAAACTTGGGCCAAAGCTTGGCAAGAGTTGGGTGAAACTTGGGTTAGACTTTGGTAAAGCTTGAATCCAAGTTTTGCCAAACTTTTGCCAAACTTTTGCCCAAGTTTAGACAGCTTCTGATCCAAGTTAATATTTTTTGGGCTAAACTTGGGCAAGAAGCTAGAGCCAAATGCCGAGCTATTCCACCTGAAGTAATCATCGTTTCTTTTTTCTGGCAGTTACCCGCACAAATTGTCTCTTCCGAAATCCGCCCCGCCGTCCATGATCTCAATTATAACTACACGCTCTGTTAGGTCAAAATAGGATAAAGATAACATCTTCACGTGGCGTTTCCACTTCACGTTTTCAGTTTTCTATTTTATTTTACGTAATTTTGGAATTGAATTGAAAATCAAAAACAACAAGAATTTTTCAAATTAAGATTATTTGCAGCCAAGTTCTTCACCAATTTTTCGCGCAAAGATGGCCAATTTGTGTTCAGAAAGCCATGTCGAGGTTTGAAAAAAATTTGACAATTTTGCATATAGTTCTTGTATGATTTTCTAATACTCTAATCTTTACTGGCATACTGTAAATACCAGATAAAAACCGGCAAGAATTAGAGCAAACTTAAACCTGAGTGCATGACCAATTTAAATCAACTGCACTGATGTTCTGAAAAAAAAACATTGAAAAAATAAAGTTTTACGTTTAACTCTCCCACACGGTCAAATTTTTTTACAAATTTTTCACAAAGTGCTGGAAAACAAACAAACAATTCAGTCACATTCACCGAGGATCTTTTTTTTCAAAAATTCAAAAGTACGGCAAAATGATATGGAGCCTTCTTGTTTCTTTTATTAAACTGTTCAGCATTGCCGTATTTACCAAAAAAAGTATGTTAGCATGTAAGGAAGATTATATTTAAAAAATGCAGAAAATCGCTTTTAGCAGATGAATAGAGATGTAAACCTGAAAACAAAACGAAAACTTTAATATGGAAATGGAATAGTTTATTGTTTTAGTGTTTTCTACTGGTGAGGCACTCGTGGAGGGACTTATACAAAAGCTAGATGACGAAGGTCAGAATTATCGAAGAAGTGTTCGAAGAAACATTGGAGGAAAAGCTCAAGAGAGGCTATTTGTTTCAATGAAAAAAAAACACGCATAAAAATATTTATTGCACAAGACACCTATGGGTTATATTCGATCGGGAGATTCTTGCGACGAACCATTCGTTTTTTTTTTGATACGTTTTTAAATCTGAAAATTTTAAACAAGAGAAAAAACAACGATCTTTCAAAATTCATTTATTGAAAAAACGGCACAGAGCTCTATGGGTTGTACTCGATTGGGAGGTTCTTGCGACGAACCATACCGTCTCCTTGGAACCATTCACGGCGGAATTGCTTGGCAGCTCCATCTGGGGTGTTGGTCCACTCAACAGTGATACGATCGTTGTTGGTGTCTTCTTGTCCAAAGGCGAAAGCATCACAGGAAACGGCAAGAAGAACTGCTTCCTTTGGGTCGAGAACTCCACATGGTGGATCAACTCCAAGTCTCTTCATATTGGTGGTCTTGATACCGTATCCAATACGGCGAGCCGATGAGTTGATCACCTTGATGTGGTAGGTGTGTTTGTCGTCGTATGGGGCATTGAACACAATCTTGGTACCCGGCTGGGTTTGGATGTCTCCTGGTGGGACAGATTGGGCAGAATGGGCCATGGCGACTTGTTGAAGGAGTTATGAGAACTCGCAGTGAAGATTATGACAAAACCTTCTCAATTTATAGTAGCCTTCTTATCTCTGTCCTAGATCTGAAAGTTCATCCAAAAATAGGAGATCACGCGAATATATAAAAATGTTACATTAATTTTTTAAATGAACTGTCAAAACAGGGCGCGTCAGAAAGATTTTCAAATAATACTTTGTTAACCTGATTTGTATACCAGAGCGCTAGTTGGAAAATAAATTTGATTTGATTCCAGTCCAGTTTTTATTCGAAAAGTCAAATTTCTTCCAATTTGGACAATTATGATGTAGTCATAAATCCTGTGAATCTTTTTTATGTAATTTTATGTAAAGATTGATTTTAATTGAATTCCTGGAACTATTAACTGAAATTATGTTATTTCAGCAAGGAAGTGGTCGATTTGTACAATAACAATAAAACGATTCAATAATTTATTCAAATCAATCAAAGAAGTTCAATCATCAATCTATCTTCTCCTTCGCATTTCTTTTCGAGAAATCCTTTGTCGATGCGCCACCCTCAACTTCCAGATCGATCACTTTACCATTACCAGGCTGCTCAATAGGACCCATATAAGGAGTTTCGGGATCCCAATCCAATGGATCAGCATCCTTGATCTTGTTAGCATTTGCATCATGCTGGACACAGAAGTAAATGAATTTGTAAGCAAGAACTGCGTAGTATCCAAGAGCATTCAAATACTGAAAAAAATTCCTTTTTCGGGCACAAAAAGAGAAAGTCGTTCAGAATATTTGGTTTTGTACGGAGATTTTGTTGACCTTCAACTTGCACCACTACTACTACTACTAGACACAAAAACATGAACACTCTGGATAATGTAAGGTGAAGCTTTTTTTTTTTGTTCTTTGTTTTGGTGAAAATGGAGGACAAAAGCTAATATTTTAATTTTTTGAATCTCAGTAATAATGTCTTTATGAAACAGACATTTTTACAATCGACAAAAATTCAATTAGCCTGGTATTGAATTTCAGTATTTTTTCCAAATATTTTCTACCTGTGGAACTCATTGCAGTTTTATAGTGTTTCATTTTTACTGGTGTTCCGTTACTTACGAATTTATATGTTTTAATTCTATCAAATTTTTTAAAAAACCCCCGAGTTTAATTTCACGTGTTAAACTATTTTTCAGAAATGCGTTAATGTTCTACACGTATCAATAATTCAAAATATAAAAAATCAATACTTTCTGTACTGTAAAATTCTTATTATTACTCACAATGGATTACCAACAAGACGAATATGACGAACCGTTTCGGATTCATCTTAATTTGGATAATTTGACTGAGGTTTGTTTCTTTTTTCAGTGAAACGTACTCATCAAGAATACGCAAAAAATATTATTTGATTCAAGCAAAAGAAGAATAAAGTAGTTTTAAGAAACCACTTCACAAGAGCAGTCAATAAAAGTAAAAATAGTTATCACAAAATGTTTCTATATTTTTGTTACTGTTTCCCTAAAAATTAATTATTTTCAGGATGAGGCAAAAGCAAGATTCTCCTTGATTTACGATCAACATGCACAGACAATGAAGAGACGAGAAACAAATGATTACTTAAGACCAATTTGTATTGACGGAACGGATGTCTCCAATAAGTAAGCGAAGTAATTTTACTATTCAAGTGAAAACTGAAACTTTATGACTATTTCTAAATTTCACTGTTTCACAATTCTCATGTAAAAAATGGTTTTCAGTAGTTCCTACTTTGTTTGTTTATCGAAGTAACCGCTCATAATTTCCAGATTAAACCACATCATTCGCAAGAATATGGACTTATTTCCGGTGGATAAGTCAATTTTCAATATGAGGGCAATTACAATGGCATTGTGGTATTTTATTTCACGAGGACATGCGGTAAGTTGTGCATACATAGTTTTTCGAGGAAAACAGTGAATTTTACTTTTTTTAAATTGATTTTTGACAACACCTTGCACGTTGCCAAATGCACTTTTCTTTGTGGCACTTCTTAAAATCGAACTAATTTTGTAGTTGTTAAATGGCAAATATGTGTTTTTACTATTTCCTGATAGTGTAAATAAAAAATAATTGTGAATAGGATACAATTGAATGCAAATACAAAACCTGTAATTAAAAAATAAATTTAATATTTTGAACATTCAGGCGGTCGTCTTCCTTCCTACAAATCTTCGAGATTTCGCACAAAAATGTTCGGATCCACATGAACTCAGTTTGCTGGCCAAGTTGGAGCTGATTGTTTTTGATGAATCAAGTAATATTATATTAAATTTGTTTGAAACTAACCATAAAACTACAGCTGCTCTCAATCCGTCATCGGCTGTTCTTCTATCAAAAACTGTTGCAACATGGGCTCAAAATAATGATGGCTGCATTGTTGGAAGTCGGAAAAAGTATGGGCTTCTCGGGCAGAGATATTCTGAACTTATCGATAGAGTCACCAATACACTAATCAGTCCAGCGTTCACACCGGACAATGAATTGGAAATTTGTGATTTAGTTAGACTGGTTCTGGCGGCAGACGAAGTCAGAAGGAACGATGAAAACTCGAATTGTATGGGATACCAATTGTTAGCGTCAGATCAAGTGGTGATTATGAGCAAGTTGGCAAAAATGATTGGTAAAGGTGAGTGATTTAATGATATCTTCAAAAATTTATTAAAATCGCATGTTTTAGGAACTAAATTTTCACAAAGAAACTTTCAGACTCGATGATCGATCTTTGTAATCGTGCTCGCGAGCTCAACACATCTACCAATCCCAACTACCGCAACATTTTCAACAATCAGAAGCAATCCACTTCAATGGGTCGTGTCTATCAAAGTCCTTATCACTTCAATGACCCATTTCTGCCTGATTACGTTGCACCTCCACCTCCGATTGCTTTAGAATCTGTTGCGAAACCTACGAGAATTGGTCATAGGCATTCAATTTATCGGGTTGGAGAAGATAAAAGTACGGAGCTGGAGAATGGAGATAATCGGAGAAAAGCAGTGTATCGAGGTGCTCTTATAGATGCTCTTCAGCCCATGTTTGGATTGGAAAAGGTACATTTTCACTCGACGGTTAAAATATTAAACATTTTCAATTTCCAGGCCACGGCTCTTGTTAATGGAAATCCGGATCAAAATGAGATCAATGATCTAATCGAACTTGGAATCAATCAATAATATGCTGATTATAAAAGAATCAATATTACGGAAATTTTAAATTCGAATATAACAATGAATAAATTTATTTTTATTAAGCTTTTTTTAGCAATGACATCAAATTAGAAAATTCACATTTGCTCGTAAATAACATGAAAAATAAGAATCGCGAATACAAACACGTTCTACCGGATACTGGAAATTTGTTCTTGCTGCTTAAAATTTACAAAACAGGAATACTTAATAGTGTTTAATTTTTAATTTTTTTCAATCAAAATTTGTATGTTTCTAAAAATTCCTCGATTTCAAATTTATTATTGTTCTCTAGTTTTGTCCTGGTCTTTTTCTGAATCTTCCGATTGTCAGACAATAAATCTGTCTTTCACATGATGACAAGAGGTGCAAGGTATCCCCCACCTCTACATGTCCACACTTTTACAACTCTTCTTCTTTCAGTGACACGGTTACCTTCGATCCATTTCCGGACACACACCTGACGATGTAAACGGTTGTAAACTTTAGATACTGGGAAATTCGAGTGATCGTTAATGGATTTTATCTAGAAACAAAAATCAAAGTTTGCGTCAAAAAAGTACTGTTTCAAAACAATTTTATTACTTTTCGAAATTCACGAAATCCACAGCATATTCACGCGCTCTTTCAATTTTTATGAACTATCTTTATTTTTCTATCAAAAAATATATATTATTATCTCACTATTTTGATTATTATCCTCCATTAACGATCACTCGAATTTCCCAGTATCTAAAGTTTACAACCGTTTACATCGTCAGGTGTGTGTCCGGAAATGGATCGAAGGTAACCGTGTCACTGAAAGAAGAAGAGTTGTAAAAGTGTGGACATGTAGAGGTGGGGGATACCTTGCACCTCTTGTCATCATGTGAAAGACAGATTTATTGTCTGACAATCGGAAGATTCAGAAAAAGACCAGGACAAAACTAGAGAACAATAATAAATTTGAAATCGAGGAATTTTTAGAAACATACAAATTTTGATTGAAAAAAATTAAAAATTAAACACTATTAAGTATTCCTGTTTTGTAAATTTTAAGCAGCAAGAACAAATTTCCAGTATCCGGTAGAACGTGTTTGTATTCGCGATTCTTATTTTTCATGTTATTTACGAGCAAATGTGAATTTTCTAATTTGATGTCATTGCTAAAAAAAGCTTAATAAAAATAAATTTATTCATTGTTATATTCGAATTTAAAATTTCCGTAATATTGATTCTTTTATAATCAGCATATTATTGATTGATTCCAAGTTCGATTAGATCATTGATCTCATTTTGATCCGGATTTCCATTAACAAGAGCCGTGGCCTGGAAATTGAAAATGTTTAATATTTTAACCGTCGAGTGAAAATGTACCTTTTCCAATCCAAACATGGGCTGAAGAGCATCTATAAGAGCACCTCGATACACTGCTTTTCTCCGATTATCTCCATTCTCCAGCTCCGTACTTTTATCTTCTCCAACCCGATAAATTGAATGCCTATGACCAATTCTCGTAGGTTTCGCAACAGATTCTAAAGCAATCGGAGGTGGAGGTGCAACGTAATCAGGCAGAAATGGGTCATTGAAGTGATAAGGACTTTGATAGACACGACCCATTGAAGTGGATTGCTTCTGATTGTTGAAAATGTTGCGGTAGTTGGGATTGGTAGATGTGTTGAGCTCGCGAGCACGATTACAAAGATCGATCATCGAGTCTGAAAGTTTCTTTGTGAAAATTTAGTTCCTAAAACATGCGATTTTAATAAATTTTTGAAGATATCATTAAATCACTCACCTTTACCAATCATTTTTGCCAACTTGCTCATAATCACCACTTGATCTGACGCTAACAATTGGTATCCCATACAATTCGAGTTTTCATCGTTCCTTCTGACTTCGTCTGCCGCCAGAACCAGTCTAACTAAATCACAAATTTCCAATTCATTGTCCGGTGTGAACGCTGGACTGATTAGTGTATTGGTGACTCTATCGATAAGTTCAGAATATCTCTGCCCGAGAAGCCCATACTTTTTCCGACTTCCAACAATGCAGCCATCATTATTTTGAGCCCATGTTGCAACAGTTTTTGATAGAAGAACAGCCGATGACGGATTGAGAGCAGCTGTAGTTTTATGGTTAGTTTCAAACAAATTTAATATAATATTACTTGATTCATCAAAAACAATCAGCTCCAACTTGGCCAGCAAACTGAGTTCATGTGGATCCGAACATTTTTGTGCGAAATCTCGAAGATTTGTAGGAAGGAAGACGACCGCCTGAATGTTCAAAATATTAAATTTATTTTTTAATTACAGGTTTTGTATTTGCATTCAATTGTATCCTATTCACAATTATTTTTTATTTACACTATCAGGAAATAGTAAAAACACATATTTGCCATTTAACAACTACAAAATTAGTTCGATTTTAAGAAGTGCCACAAAGAAAAGTGCATTTGGCAACGTGCAAGGTGTTGTCAAAAATCAATTTAAAAAAAGTAAAATTCACTGTTTTCCTCGAAAAACTATGTATGCACAACTTACCGCATGTCCTCGTGAAATAAAATACCACAATGCCATTGTAATTGCCCTCATATTGAAAATTGACTTATCCACCGGAAATAAGTCCATATTCTTGCGAATGATGTGGTTTAATCTGGAAATTATGAGCGGTTACTTCGATAAACAAACAAAGTAGGAACTACTGAAAACCATTTTTTACATGAGAATTGTGAAACAGTGAAATTTAGAAATAGTCATAAAGTTTCAGTTTTCACTTGAATAGTAAAATTACTTCGCTTACTTATTGGAGACATCCGTTCCGTCAATACAAATTGGTCTTAAGTAATCATTTGTTTCTCGTCTCTTCATTGTCTGTGCATGTTGATCGTAAATCAAGGAGAATCTTGCTTTTGCCTCATCCTGAAAATAATTAATTTTTAGGGAAACAGTAACAAAAATATAGAAACATTTTGTGATAACTATTTTTACTTTTATTGACTGCTCTTGTGAAGTGGTTTCTTAAAACTACTTTATTCTTCTTTTGCTTGAATCAAATAATATTTTTTGCGTATTCTTGATGAGTACGTTTCACTGAAAAAAGAAACAAACCTCAGTCAAATTATCCAAATTAAGATGAATCCGAAACGGTTCGTCATATTCGTCTTGTTGGTAATCCATTGTGAGTAATAATAAGAATTTTACAGTACAGAAAGTATTGATTTTTTATATTTTGAATTATTGATACGTGTAGAACATTAACGCATTTCTGAAAAATAGTTTAACACGTGAAATTAAACTCGGGGGTTTTTTAAAAAATTTGATAGAATTAAAACATATAAATTCGTAAGTAACGGAACACCAGTAAAAATGAAACACTATAAAACTGCAATGAGTTCCACAGGTAGAAAATATTTGGAAAAAATACTGAAATTCAATACCAGGCTAATTGAATTTTTGTCGATTGTAAAAATGTCTGTTTCATAAAGACATTATTACTGAGATTCAAAAAATTAAAATATTAGCTTTTGTCCTCCATTTTCACCAAAACAAAGAACAAAAAAAAAAAGCTTCACCTTACATTATCCAGAGTGTTCATGTTTTTGTGTCTAGTAGTAGTAGTAGTGGTGCAAGTTGAAGGTCAACAAAATCTCCGTACAAAACCAAATATTCTGAACGACTTTCTCTTTTTGTGCCCGAAAAAGGAATTTTTTTCAGTATTTGAATGCTCTTGGATACTACGCAGTTCTTGCTTACAAATTCATTTACTTCTGTGTCCAGCATGATGCAAATGCTAACAAGATCAAGGATGCTGATCCATTGGATTGGGATCCCGAAACTCCTTATATGGGTCCTATTGAGCAGCCTGGTAATGGTAAAGTGATCGATCTGGAAGTTGAGGGTGGCGCATCGACAAAGGATTTCTCGAAAAGAAATGCGAAGGAGAAGATAGATTGATGATTGAACTTCTTTGATTGATTTGAATAAATTATTGAATCGTTTTATTGTTATTGTACAAATCGACCACTTCCTTGCTGAAATAACATAATTTCAGTTAATAGTTCCAGGAATTCAATTAAAATCAATCTTTACATAAAATTACATAAAAAAGATTCACAGGATTTATGACTACATCATAATTGTCCAAATTGGAAGAAATTTGACTTTTCGAATAAAAACTGGACTGGAATCAAATCAAATTTATTTTCCAACTAGCGCTCTGGTATACAAATCAGGTTAACAAAGTATTATTTGAAAATCTTTCTGACGCGCCCTGTTTTGACAGTTCATTTAAAAAATTAATGTAACATTTTTATATATTCGCGTGATCTCCTATTTTTGGATGAACTTTCAGATCTAGGACAGAGATAAGAAGGCTACTATAAATTGAGAAGGTTTTGTCATAATCTTCACTGCGAGTTCTCATAACTCCTTCAACAAGTCGCCATGGCCCATTCTGCCCAATCTGTCCCACCAGGAGACATCCAAACCCAGCCGGGTACCAAGATTGTGTTCAATGCCCCATACGACGACAAACACACCTACCACATCAAGGTGATCAACTCATCGGCTCGCCGTATTGGATACGGTATCAAGACCACCAATATGAAGAGACTTGGAGTTGATCCACCATGTGGAGTTCTCGACCCAAAGGAAGCAGTTCTTCTTGCCGTTTCCTGTGATGCTTTCGCCTTTGGACAAGAAGACACCAACAACGATCGTATCACTGTTGAGTGGACCAACACCCCAGATGGAGCTGCCAAGCAATTCCGCCGTGAATGGTTCCAAGGAGACGGTATGGTTCGTCGCAAGAACCTCCCAATCGAGTACAACCCATAGAGCTCTGTGCCGTTTTTTCAATAAATGAATTTTGAAAGATCGTTGTTTTTTCTCTTGTTTAAAATTTTCAGATTTAAAAACGTATCAAAAAAAAAACGAATGGTTCGTCGCAAGAATCTCCCGATCGAATATAACCCATAGGTGTCTTGTGCAATAAATATTTTTATGCGTGTTTTTTTTTTCATTGAAACAAATAGCCTCTCTTGAGCTTTTCCTCCAATGTTTCTTCGAACACTTCTTCGATAATTCTGACCTTCGTCATCTAGCTTTTGTATAAGTCCCTCCACGAGTGCCTCACCAGTAGAAAACACTAAAACAATAAACTATTCCATTTCCATATTAAAGTTTTCGTTTTGTTTTCAGGTTTACATCTCTATTCATCTGCTAAAAGCGATTTTCTGCATTTTTTAAATATAATCTTCCTTACATGCTAACATACTTTTTTTGGTAAATACGGCAATGCTGAACAGTTTAATAAAAGAAACAAGAAGGCTCCATATCATTTTGCCGTACTTTTGAATTTTTGAAAAAAAAGATCCTCGGTGAATGTGACTGAATTGTTTGTTTGTTTTCCAGCACTTTGTGAAAAATTTGTAAAAAAATTTGACCGTGTGGGAGAGTTAAACGTAAAACTTTATTTTTTCAATGTTTTTTTTTCAGAACATCAGTGCAGTTGATTTAAATTGGTCATGCACTCAGGTTTAAGTTTGCTCTAATTCTTGCCGGTTTTTATCTGGTATTTACAGTATGCCAGTAAAGATTAGAGTATTAGAAAATCATACAAGAACTATATGCAAAATTGTCAAATTTTTTTCAAACCTCGACATGGCTTTCTGAACACAAATTGGCCATCTTTGCGCGAAAAATTGGTGAAGAACTTGGCTGCAAATAATCTTAATTTGAAAAATTCTTGTTGTTTTTGATTTTCAATTCAATTCCAAAATTACGTAAAATAAAATAGAAAACTGAAAACGTGAAGTGGAAACGCCACGTGAAGATGTTATCTTTATCCTATTTTGACCTAACAGAGCGTGTAGTTATAATTGAGATCATGGACGGCGGGGCGGATTTCGGAAGAGACAATTTGTGCGGGTAACTGCCAGAAAAAAGAAACGATGATTACTTCAGGTGGAATAGCTCGGCATTTGGCTCTAGCTTCTTGCCCAAGTTTAGCCCAAAAAATATTAACTTGGATCAGAAGCTGTCTAAACTTGGGCAAAAGTTTGGCAAAAGTTTGGCAAAACTTGGATTCAAGCTTTACCAAAGTCTAACCCAAGTTTCACCCAACTCTTGCCAAGCTTTGGCCCAAGTTTGAAACGAAATAAGAAAATTTAGGGCCAAAGTTTGGCAAGAGTTGGGTGAAACTTGGGTTAGACTTTGGTAAAGCTTGAATCCAAGTTTTGCCAAACTTTTGCCAAACTTTTGCCCAAGTTTAGACAGCTTCTGATCCAAGTTAATATTTTTTGGGCTAAACTTGGGCAAGAAGATAGAGCCAAATGCCGAGAGGTCAGGTCAAAAAGAGGTCTAGGTTCTTGTGAAAACGTATTTAAAAAAAAACAGAATTTAAAAGAAAAAAGCTGTTCTGGAAAAGATACTATTTTCTTTTGAAATTTTGTTGTTTTGTTTCCAATTTTGATAATTTTGCATTTTTCGTTTAAAATTAACATCCTTAATTTTTATAATAAAAAAAATTACCACAAAAAAGTTCCCCGAAAACGCCTAACAGCACCTGACATTTTCTGGGTTTTTCAAATTTATCATAAAAATGTGTAGGCGTGAGGTAGGCGTAAACAGAAAAAAACGTGGCTCAGAAAAAAAAAGATCTGTATTTTTTTTCAGGCCCACACACTGTATATACCTGGAGGCCATCTAAATATTTTTCTCGCGGTATGCATGAAGGACGCGGCTTCACTTTTTCCGCCAGCGAAATATCTTTTTCTTTCTCTTTCTCGCCACCCAAGTTGTGAGAAGACACAGTGGAAAAACATGGAAAAGACGATGACACGATTAATTATTTGTGATGAATTGCGGACAGGTGGAGGTGATTTTGGAATAAGAGATGTTGAGAACTTGGAGAAAAACACGAGAAAACACTTTGGGGGCATAAAACCTTTTTAGCTTCTTAGTTTCATCCAGAAAAATTATTTATATGGCAGGAGATGTAGAGTTCAAAAAACTGGGAGACGAGGAGGCAGGGGTAATCATTGTGGGACGGCTTGAAATATGTAACGTTTGTTAATTGAATTGGTCTGCCCGATACATATTTTTCTTTGTTTCAAAATTTGAATGAAACCATAAAATCATGAGAATGCCTACAGTTGCTTAAAAGAAAACTGAAACAGTCAAAAATTGATTTTTTTAAAAGTTGCTAAATTAATGTGAGAAAACTTGAAAGTTTGAAAAAACGATGAGAAAAGGTGGTTTAAGAGTGTTTTTTATCAAAAAATTACATAAACACTGCTGGAGTGTTTTACACATTGAAAAGTTCTAAATTAAAACGGTTGTATAAATTTAACATTTTTTTTCATAGTTTTGAATAAACGAAACGTTAAAAAATGACTAAAAATTGAAATGAAGAACTTTTCTTCGGAACGGTCTGAAGATCAATTGACTACAATCTCTTGATGTCAGACTGAAACATTATTTTTTTAAAATTTGAATGCCCGAAAAATAGAAAGCTTTCAGCGGAATTGTGAAGTATAAAGTACGAATTCTCAGTTAGTAAACCTAAAAAATAATAAAATTTGAATATTTACAGTATACCTACAGTATAATTACAAAAAATCCAAATTCAGCTATCTTCTTCCCCAAACTTCACACTTTATAAAGGTGTCTACATGGTCGGCAAGATAATAGAAAATGCTAAGTGATAGGAAAATCAAAACGAATATTGTTCCATCTTTTTGAAAAAATCGCTCAGATCAAAAATAGCAACTAAACAGAAAAAAAGGAAAAAAATTGAATGAAAACCCAACAGTTTTTAATTATCTTGCGTCATTTTTTTAAATTCAAATTTTACTGTTTCAGGAAAATGTTATCGGTAAATGAAATTTAGAATAAAACTATTCACACGGCGACTATTTTGAGATAACAGAGCATGTAGTTGTAATTGAGATCATGGACGGCGGCGTGGATTTCGGAAGAAAAAAAGAAAAACTTCATAGAGCAACAAATTCAAAAACCAGGCGCCTTGAGTTTGTAGGCATTGTCCATGTGATCAGTTTAAGTGCTTATTTATTTGATTTGAATGAAAACCGAGAGAAAACACATTTTCAGTTGAAAATTAGGAAGAAAAAGGAGGAAAAATATATAAATATGTTTTTTTGGACTTTAAAACGCAACTAGACTGTTTATGGAAAATTTTCAATTTTTCCCATAAAAAGTAAAATTAAGGTTGTTGGAGAAGCAATGGTTGTGCGGCACTCCTTATCTAAATATTCCTAATGCCAAATGTCCGGTTTAATACTTTTTCGACATATCTTCCTCAAAAACCGCAGAAAATATTACCAAATAACGTATCTATTTCTTGTCCAGATCTGATGGCTACTTGATACTTTGGATAATCTCAAAAACTAACACATTTTATCAATACAAAACATTTATTTCAAATCTAAGTTCAATTATTGTCCAACCGCTGCATTGTAATCCTTGATAAACTTGTCGTACTTGGCCACATTTTCCGCTGTCAGCAAAGCCGCATACTTTTCCTTGTACTTCTCGAGGAAGTAGTTGAGCATGACACGGTGAATGAAGAGGTACTGGACATCGTTCTGGATTGAGAAGGCCCTTTGATCACGGAGTGCCTTCACAAGCTCAGGCATCGGAGGGCACGGCTTGTTCTCGGCGATCTTCTCTGAAATTATAGAAATTTTTATTAAAAACTAACATTGTTCAAAACTCACCAAGAATGTATTCGATGGCGACGATGGTCCCGGTACGCCCAATCCCGGCAGAACAGTGCACGACGATTGGAACCTTGGATCCGCGGATTGCGGAAAGCAGCTCCAAGCTTGTTAGCTTACAAGGTGGGACTCCACGATCCGGCCACTCAGTCCATTGAAGATGACGAACGGACATCGTCTGACCACCACTATAAGTAAGGTTGAGCATAGTGATCTGAATCTCCGGGTCCCTCTCCATTGGCTTCGAGCCCGACACGTTCTCCACGACACAACCACTCTTCAGAGTAAGCTTTTCGCCTTGAGCAGCTGGCCAGTACTGAGCGCATTTGAGCTTTCCCATCTCGACGGTCTTGCAAAGCATGACAATCTGCTCGACCTTGTTTTGAATGACCATCCACCAGAATTCATCGATCGTTTGGTCAAGTGGTCCCTGGGCGCAGATGAAACGCTTTTCTGGGATCATGGGGCATCCGACGTAGTTTGCATGGATGTAGTTGCACGGAGATGGTTGATCCAGCTTTACCGCACTTAGGTCTTGGCACGGGACATCTTGGTAACTGAAAAGGTGTGTTCATGATTGACTTGTAAAGTGTGAAAAAAAAACAACTTACCGATTCTTCGTGATGGCAATGTCCGGAGACTGATTGGCATTGAACATGACCTGAGTCATGTCGGGTCTCGTGTATTTTGCCAATCCACGGAATTCCTCACGAAGCTTGTCAACTCCAACATCCAGTGCTCTGAGCACCCACTGCTCGACAATCGGATGGGTCTGTGGTGGAGCAGGTGTCATGTTGGTTTTGTTTGTCGGATCACCTTTGGCCGCTTCACCGTCATCCTTCTTTTTCTCCTTCTTCACACGCTTCGAGCCCTCCGTCGCCGTATTCTTCTTCTTCGTATCGGCCTTCTTCCCCTTATCCTTCTTCCCGAAAACTGCCCCAGCTTGGGCTCTTGGTGGCTCCGATGATTCCGAAGAATCGCTCAGCATTTGTCCGCAATTATTGTTTGCAACGTTCATCGCTTCAGTTGATTAGCTTGCTAAACAATTGCTGCTTGATTGAGAACTGATGATTTGTGAACAATTTCACATTATTTATACGAAGCTTCTTATCTGATCGATGACGTGGCATGAGGGAGGGCACGTGAGGTTATGAACTTTTGAGAAATGAAACTCTTATTTTATATTTGAAAAAAATAGGAAAAATAGGAAAAATTCAAACATAATTAATATTACACATAATTAACATAAAATTATATCTGAGCGATTTCTCTTTATTTTTGTCTTTAAAATTGACCATTGAGATGTCGGTGTTTTACTTAAAATTTCTCCTAAAAGACAAAAACAAACAAAACAACTATTTAGATAATAAGATAGACAAAATATTTTTACATATTTTGAAAAAAAAAAGGAATAAAAAATGCAGGTACAGCAATGTTAGAGACAAAAGTATGCGCCCAGTTTTCGGACGGTGGTTTTAAATTTGCAACATGCGGAACGGGAGATGCTAGTTCCAAATTTATTATAGGAGACAAGCCTAGAGAGATTTATTTTTTGCATAACTTTAAAAATTAATATCTGTCTTAAAATGAACTTTTTTGAAAATGTTTCGTCGGGGACTTGTTCCAAATTTTAAGGGCTTTCATAATTTAATTACAACATTTTTCTAGGTGCCAGACGCTTCCATTTCAATCAGAAAAACAGAACTTCAGGCATATAAAACATTAGGAGTTGTTTCATATACCTATATTAAGTATTTGGGTCAGACAGACATTAGATACCCCGAAAAATTGCTTCGTATATCTATTGTACATTCTATTACTTCGTCTTTTATTTCTGAAGTACAAGAATGTCAGAGCAATGTATTGATGAATATGGAATAAAATAGTTTTCAGCTATTATAGGTTTCTGTTCAGCAAGTTCAACATTTTCCACGATGTTGGCTATTCCCGAATATTTTGGACATTTGCTACGGAGAGAATATTAAAAATTAAACTAAATATTATAAATTCAAAAGTGGGAAAGGTTATCCATGGGCTCTCCGGAATAATTCGGTTTCTTTGATTGTAAATCCAGTAAACAGATACATTTTTCAAACTTTTTATTCTTTACATTTCTACAATACGAGAACGCATTTGTGGATGCTATTTAAATGTTCTGGCTAGATTTCTCGTGTGGAAACTGAATAAACTTAAAGCTTAGACAACATCTGCTTCGCATCATCGGCAAACTCTTGTTCAGCGTCGGAATACGGTTCGATGTCACACACTTCGGTAAGGTACTTGCGAGCGTTGTTCTGGAATTATCAAAGATTTTTGAGAAGCTTGCATGGGGATAATGTTACACGTATCTATCTTCCGTACCTTGTCTTTAATTGCTACGTAGCATTTGGACACATAAAATGTGTTCTCCATCCATTTTGGATTGACCTTATAAGCAGCAAGGAAATCCTCGTTGGCCTCTTCATAGGAATGTGATGGTGGTTGCTGATAGAACGTGGCAGCAAGCTTCTTCTCAAGCCATGTCAGAGATGCCACCGAGTACTCGATCCTTTGGCTCTTGGCGATCCTTTGGCCACCGTATCCTTTGGCTCCTTAGCAAGAGCTTTGTCGAGCAATTCCTTGAACTTCTTACTGCATTCCAACTTTTCTTTCGTTGCCATATATTCGGTTGCTTGTCCAGTCAACACAGCATTCCACTTCAGCGCCTTGAAATGGTTTGGATCCTTCTGGACAGCTTCTTCAGCAAACTTGAGTCCTTCGGTGACACTTGCCTTACGTTGAGCTTTTGGAACACATGCAGACTTCTCATGAATTACTTGAGCAAGTCTCCACAAGACTTCCACCGAACGATCACCTTTGTCGAGACGCTGAAAATAGAAAATTCAAGTCTCAATAGCACATTCTTCAAAAATGATACTATATTCTCTATTGTATATATTTCATGTCTGAAACTTACCGCTTTGAGCAAATCATATCCTTGATCGCGGTTCTTGGTTCCGAAGGTCTTGTCAATTTCATCAAAACTCTGAAAAAGAGCTTAAACATTTGAAGATCGGAGTAAACTTACCATGGTGGTTGATCGGTACTGATTAACAGCGGAAAATAATTGTTGTGGAAGTGCAAGAGGGGGAGGAGTCGATGGCAGAGCACGTTGCAATTATTAGGGAATAGGGGGGCCACGTTTTTTTGAAATTTGATACTTCGACATTTTTCTTGGAAATTAAATATAAACGTGTTCCAATTAAATAAATCAGATAAGAAAATGTCCACGTAGCTCAAAAAGTTCAGTTTCAAATCAGTTTGAAAATTTATCGAAACATTTAAACGCCGTCGAATCGAGAAAGATGATGTCATCGGATGAAACGGATGATGTACTTCCAAAAGAAGACGAAATGTTCAAAACAAAAAAGGACAAATACAAAGTGATCGCATTACTCGGTAAAGGCGGATATGGAGCCGTATACTCTGTACTCCGCCTCAGCGATATGGAGAAGTTTGCGATAAAGTGTGAGAAGGCGACTGCTGGAAAGAAGGTTCTTCTGATGGATTGCAATGTGATGAAAGGTGCAACTCAGATCAAAAGTAGACACTTTTGTACTGTACTGGATCGAGCTAACGTCAAGGATCGTTTCAATTTCATTGTGATGAAGCTCATCGGGAAGAATCTTTGGGACCTGAGACAGGATCGTGGCGATGGAAAATTCACAATGGGCACCTCGTTGAAAGCAGCGTCACAGTGTCTTGTATCCATTGAACACTTGCACAGTGTGAGTTTGAACTCAATTATTCTAGCATTAAGTTTTTTTTTTTCAGTTCGGCTACCTTCACCGTGACATCAAGCCGGGGAACTTTGCCGCCGGACGAAAGGAATCCAACGAGCATCACGTCATCTTCATGCTTGACTTTGGTCTCTGCAGGGAGTACGTGAAGCGAGCTGAGGGAAAAGATCTTCGAGCAGCCCGTACAACTGCACCATTCCGTGGAACTACTCGATATGCTCCATTGGCTTCGATGCTCCAGCAAGATCAATCACGAAAAGATGACATTGAATCCTGGCTCTACATGGTTGTCGAATGGACTTCTGGAGGTTTGCCGTGGCGCAAGTTGAAGGCTCACGATCGAGAGAAGGTTCTGCAATACAAACAAGATCTCCGTACAAAACCGGATATTCTGGACGACTTTCTCTTCTTGTGCCCGAAGAAAGAGTTTACCAGAATTCTGAAGGTTTGCATTTACTTTTCTTTAGCCATATTTAAACGATATATTGTTTTCAGTACTTGGATACTCTTGGATACTACGCAGTCCCTGACTACAAATTCATTTACTTCTGTGTCCAGCATGCTGCCAATGCTAATAAGATCAAGGATGCTGATCCACTGGATTGGGATCCCGAAACTCCGTATATGGGTCCCATTGAGCAGCCTGGTGATGGTAAAGTGATCGATCTGGAAGTTGAGGGTGGCGCATCGACAAAGGATTTCTCGAAAAGAAATGCGAAGGAGAAGGACCAAAGTGATGAGACGAGAAAGGGGAAAAAGAAGACTAGTGGTTCACCGAATAAGGAGAGAACAAGTTCCAAAAATTGAACTAAATGACCTTTTATTGATTGTGAAATAAAGTTTTATTGTAGAACTAACTGTTACTGATGATGTTTTTTGCAAGTAGAGTACATTTCTAAAGATCAGTCGACTTGAGACTAATTTCTGGCGTCTATTGACTCTCGGCTCGCGCCGAATATTTTTTATCCAGATTTTTGTCAAGCTTTCCAAAATGCCGACTAACCGATACGGTCTTGCGCGAGAATTTGGTGCAGAACTTGGCTGCAAATAATCTTAATTTGAAAAAATCTTGTTGTTTTTGATTTTCAATTCAATTCCAAAAATACGTAAAAATAAAATAGAAAACTGAAAACGTGAAGTGGAAACGCCACGTGAAGATGTTATCTTTATCCTATCACAAACTATTCAGTCTTAATTATTTATTCCCGTCTTTTTCGATAACTTGCTTTATTGTCGACAAGTTTTATCGTAACAATGACAGCACCGCCACCGCCACTCGTGGAACTTCCTCCGGGATCTATGGTAAGAAGGTATTCAGTAACTGATTACTATCTTCATCTTACAGGTTGAAAGATGGTCGATTACAAAGAAGCTGGGAGAAGGAGGCTGTGGAGCCGTCTATTTGTGCACGGATGCAACTGGAAAGTATGCACTGAAAGTCGAGGGAATCTCTGAGGCAATGCAGGTGCTCAAAATGGAAGTGTTGGTGCTCGGAGAGCTGACAAAGAGAGGAAGTCGTCACTTTTGCAAGATTGAAGACAAAGGAAGATATGGCAGTTTCAACTATGTTGTAATGACGCTTGTCGGAAAGTCTTTGCAGGTAAATACGAGTTTTTATTTTCATAAACAATAGTTTTCATTCTAGGATCTTCGCAAGGGAACCGCTCAACAATGTTTGAGTCTGGCCTGTTCTCTCAGTGTCGGAATCCAATCCTTGGAAGCTCTTGAGGATCTCCACAACATTGGATACCTGCACCGTGACGTGAAGCCCGGAAACTATACGATTGGCCGTGCCGAGTTGAATGAACTTCGTAAAGTTTATATCCTCGACTTCGGAATGGCTCGCAAGTTCACGGACAACAATGTAAAGAGATTCCAAACATTTTAAGATTATACTAATTTTTCATTTTCAGGGAGTGATCCGCAAACCAAGAGCTGCCGCCGGATTCCGTGGAACTGTTCGCTATGCGCCAATCGCTTGCCATAAGAATCAGGAGCTTGGAAGGTAATTTGATAATTTTCAGATCTTTAGAACACGATAAAACTTCAGAAAAGATGACGTGGAGGTTTGGCTCTACATGCAAGTTGAGCTGACTGTTGGACGTGTTCCATGGAAAGAGATCACCGACATGAACGCAGTTGGACAAGCCAAGCAAGCGATCCGCAATACTCCAGAAAAGATGTTTGTCTTCCCGTGCCCAGCCAACGAGTTGAAGGAAATTATGAAGATGGTTGATAGCTGGGACTACTTTGCCGATCCAAACTATGCAGATTGCTATAGAGTTAGTTGAACTTATAGTAATATTTTTGATAACAAAAACTTCTTCAGTTGATGAAGCAAACCTTGGCCAACTGCGGAAAGCCCGAATACCCGTATGACTGGGAGCCAGGAATGCCGCTCAACTACATGGTGAAATAAGTTGGTTGTCGCATAAAGAGTCCCATAGAACTCCTTTGATTGATTTGAATAAATGGTTTTATAAATGTCGAGGTTATTATTGTGTTATTGTTATTGTATGTACAAATCGACAAATTCCTTGCTGAAATAGTATAATTTCAGTTAATAGTTATAGGAATTTGATTAAAATTACATCTTGCATAAAAACTTCGAAAAGATTGTCAACAGGATTTATCAAGAAATTTAACTTTAATAACTAATAAATTTGCCGAAGTATGTGGTTTTGGAAAAGTCTTTGTTTTGGATGTTTTGGATTTTGGACAGTTTGGATCATCTTGAGAACTAACTAATTTTCAAACAAAACAATCAGACTGGACTGGAACCGAATCAAGTTTATTTTCCAATTAGCGCTCCTGTATACAAATCAAGGGAACGAGGTCATTCTTCACTACGTTGCGATCCGGAAATTTGCTCGTAAACATTTTATAATTTTTTAAAAATTCTTTCTGACACGGCCCCTTTTGACAGTTCATTTGAAAAATTAATGTAAAATTTTTATATATTCGCGTGATCTCCTATTTTTGGATGAACTTTCAGATCTAGGACAGAGATAAGAAGGGTGCTATAAATTGAGAAGGTTTTGTCATAATCTTCACTGCGAGTTCTCATAACTCCTTCAACAAGTCGCCATGGCCCAATCTGTCCCACCAGGAGACATCCAAACCCAGCCGGGTACTAAGATTGTGTTCAATGCCCCATACGACGACAAACACACCTACCACATCAAGGTGATCAACTCATCTGCTCGCCGTATTGGATACGGTATCAAGACCACCAATATGAAGAGACTTGGAGTTGATCCACCATGTGGAGTTCTCGACCCAAAGGAAGCAGTTCTTCTTGCCGTTTCCTGTGATGCTTTCGCCTTTGGACAAGAAGACACCAACAACGATCGTATCACTGTTGAGTGGACCAACACCCCGGATGGAGCTGCCAAGCAATTCCGCCGTGAATGGTTCCAAGGAGACGGTATGGTTCGTCGTAAGAACCTCCCAATCGAGTACAACCCATAGAGCCCTGTGCTATCTTTCTCAATAAATGATTTTTGAAAGCTCAATGTTTTTTCTCTTGTTTAAAATTTTCAGATTCAAAAACGTATCAAATTTGAGTACAACCCAAAGAAGGCTTGATAAGAAGGCTCACTTTTTATTTTAATAAAGCTTTTGCCGATCCAAACTATGCAGATTGCTATAGAGTTAGTTGAACTTATAGTAATATTTTTGATAACAAAAACTTCTTCAGTTGATGAAGCAAACCTTGGCCAACTGCGGAAAGCCCGAATACCCGTATGACTGGGAGCCTGGAATGCCGCTCAACTACATGGTGAAATAAGTTGGTTGTCGCATAAAGAGTCCCATAGAACTCCTTTAATTGATTTGAATAAATGGTTTTATAAATGTCGAGGTTATTATTGTGTTATTGTTATTGTACTAATGGAACATTTCCTTAATAATTCTAGGAATTTAAATTAAATTAATCTTTACATAAAATTACATGAAGATTTACAGGATTTATGACTACATCATAATCGCCCAAATTGGAAGAAATTTTACTTTTCAAAGAAATTTGCCAAAGTATGTGGTTTTGAAAAGTCTTTGTTTTGGATGTTTTGGATTTTGAACAAGTTTTAGATCACACATATCAAATCATCTTAAAAACTAAATTAATTTTTTAACCAAAACAATCAGGACTGGAACCGAATAAAATTTATTTTCCAATTACTTCGGTATACAAACTAGGCAAACGAGGGCATTCTTCACTATTTACTTTGCGATCTGGAATATTGCTCGTTTTTTTTTGTTCTCGTTTTATCGTGTTCTCTTTTCTCATTTTCTTGTTACATCTTCTCTACATTTCTCCGCCTATTTTACACATAAAACGTTGTGGCTGACGAAACCCGCAGACTGTCGGTGCACACAGCAATACATGTTTAGTTCTTTCGTTTTCCAAATTGGTTTTAACCCAGTTAATTGAGGTTAGCAATAATTTCGACCTTTCGAAAGATTGTGTTGAATAACAATAATTTTTGGAACAGCTTCTTCGGGGATATCCGATGAAGCAAAAACTGTATATTTTCTATTTGTGCATACGATCCTAAAAAAATCTTTTCGAGGAAATATTTTCAGGGTTTTCAGGGTGACACTGGAGGCGGATTGATTCCTGTAAATTAATAAATTTTTTTCCTGTTAATTACCCAAAATCATAAGCTCAACAATTATATTCTTTCCCATCTCTCTCCCCATCCAAAACGACTAATGTCGATAGCTCAACACATTTCCCACATTTTTAATTCATGGTTTCAAGAAGCGTATTATTATTATTTTAAGCAATATTATTGTTTAGGGTATGAAAATAAATCTGAAAAAAACTCTTGAATAGAAATCTTCCATGCAAAAATGTTTTAAAATCTATACTCTATCGAATTGACAATATATTTCAAACTTCAAGAGCCGTGGCGCCAGCGCTCGTTTGTACACCACGTCGTCTTCTTCGCATCAATTAGCGTGGGTACTACAACTCTGATATTTCTGAAAGGTCAATAAATTTAATTATTATGTTGATTGAGTATTGAAACAAGTTCATGAGACTCTGAAGAACATCGATGTTTGTGATCAATTGAATATCAAAGAGTATTAAGTTCCAGAAAATTGTGCCACCAAAAGATTAAATCGTCTAAATGCTTGTGTCAACTTGTAAAAAGGTTGTTTAATGTTTAGCTCAATACTGTCAAATTGTTTCTCGCTCTTGAGAAGATATGTCATCGTGTGAATGCTTACTTCTAAAATTAATAACTTCATACTATAAAAAACTAAAAAACGAGTTATATTATCCATCGAGGTTCGACGAGAGTTCGTTTTTCCATTGAGAAATTTTTGAAATGCATTTTTTAGACACGATCTGAAAATAAACACCGTTTCAAGAATGCTTATAATTCTCTTACTTTCTTCAATAATGACATAGTTGTCTCGTCATTGAGAGCCTCGGCAATGTGCACTTTGCTTTTGAGAAGATGCATTGGTGGCATAGGGGGGGTTTATGTTCTTGCTTTTGAAACTGAAATAAATAAAGTTTTCAGCCTAAAAATCAAATATCACTTACAATGTGGCTAAAGTGCAAGAATCGTAGCTTCCTTAAAACCAACATTTAAAAAAAAGAATGTGTTGTCTTCGTCTCCCAAGAATTTGTCCACACAAAACTTATCCACAAAATCAGCTGGGATTAAGTTCTTCAACATTGCTGCTTCCTCTTTGTTGTTTGTTGCAAAGTTGTAGAAATGGTAGTTCTTAGCTGGATTGTTGAAAGGCAATACAGCATGTTGAATTTCAATTGGCTTGATGCTGAAATACATTTTTATAGCTTCAGAAGAAACAAAAGCATGTTTTTGTATCTTACCCAACTCTGGTTGCCTCTTGATTGAGTTGTTTGGCGTTCTCAGGTCTTTTAGTTTGACCTTTGAACCAGGTGAAGCGTTCTGTTGCAACACCACTCCAGTTTTCATCCATTTTCTTAGATTTCAAGATTGGCTCCGATGTCTCAGACTTCCGGCGCATCTTTCTTTTCCGAGTTTCTTGAATTTTTCGCCTGTTCTGAAATATTGGACATTAAAACCGAAAATAATTGATAAATCGAAAATTATTATTGCAGTTTCTACTAGTTTTGCACCCTTCTTTTTGCCTGACCAGCAATACTTTGCTGTGACGTCAGCAAATTTGTAATTTTTTAGTAAATTGAACTTAAAATCGTTGATATAATTGATGAAACATTGGAAAAGCGTGCATTTTTCCTTGTTTTACCGGTATCAAGTTGAGTTTTCAATAAAAAGTTGGCCCCTTTCCAAAGTTATTGGGCATTCGAAAATTAGTCTTGCAGTCTCCATTAGTCTTGCAAGACTAATAGAAGAAATACGGTGCAAGTCAATTAAAGATAATTTCTAAACAGTAGAAAAAAGATCACCTGTGACATCGCACGACCACTTTGAGCAGCATTCATTTGCTGGAGGATACCATTTTTCACGTCGCCATCTTGGTCATCTTGCTCAACTCCCTCCATTCGATCCGCATTTTCATCGTGCTGCCCGTCGATCATCTCACCCTGGTCTGCTTCAAACTCAACAGTTTCGATCACTTCTTCATCCCTTGATCTCTCAAGAATCTGAAAAACTTGATTGAACACGATTGATAGATGGAAGTAGTACAATTTAGCTTACTTCAGTAAGGTTCGAGTTTGAACCAACTTCAACCACTGAAGCAGAGGTGAGAGAATTCTCGCTAGTGCTTCCAGGAGGGCGAGGGAATGGCATTGGATATGGATACGCCATTTGCTGAAAAAGATACATAATGTCACGAAAAGGAAAACTTTAACGAACTCCTCACATCATTTGAATATCACTCACCTGTAGCGTTACCTTGTACGGCTGCCATTTTCCAAACTGATCCTTCAGCATGATTTCGCAATTAATTGAAGGGGCGTTCATTTCGTGTTTGCAGAAACTTAATGATTGAAAAACACACACTGACGAAAGTTCATTAGATAATTTTTATTTTTCCACGTAGACCACGTTAGAAAGTAGACCACGTTTATTTATTAATTATTTTTGTGTATTTAAAATATTGCTGATTTTTTGTTTTGTCATTGTAGACTGGAGATTAATTTCGGTGTTAATTCACTCCTAGTGATTGATAAGCAAAAAAAAGTCTTTGCAGTAATTTCCAATTACTTCGGTATACAAACTAGGCAAACGAGGACATTCTTCACTATTTACTTTGCGATCTGGATATTGCTCGTTTTTTTTTGTTCTCGTTTTATCGTGTTCTCTTTTCTCATTTTCTTGTTATATCTTCTCTACATTTCTCCGCCTATTTTACACATAAAACGTTGTGGCTGACGAAACCCGCAGACTGTCGGTGCACACAGCAATACATGTTCAGTTCTTTCGTTTTCCAAATTGGTTTTAACCCAGTTAACTAAGGTTAGCATTAATTTCGACCTTTCGAAAGATTGTGTTGAATAACAATAATTTTTGGAATTTTTGGAAATATTTTCAGGGTGACAGTGGAGGCAATTATATTCTTTCCCATCTCTCTCCCCATCCAAAACGACTAATGTCGATAGCTCAACACATTTCCCACAATTTTAATTCATGCTTTCAAGAAGGGCATCGAAGAGCTTGCCTGAAATTGAATTTACCTCAAAATTGAAACAGTAATTAAATAAATTTGAAGGAAAGTTCTTTTAAACGAAACAATCAGACTGGACTGGAACCGAATCAAATTTATTTTCCAATTACGAGCACTCCGGTATACAAATCAGGTAAACGAGGTCATTCTTCACTACGTTGCGATCCGGAAAATTGCTCGTAAACATTTTATAATTTTTTAAAAATTCTTTCTGACACGGCCCCTTTTGACAGTTCATTTGAAAAATTAATGTAACACCATTTACTATATATAAAGCGCTTATTCTGTGTGTCCATAGTTTGTAGTCTATGTAGTCTTTGTAGTCTGTGAAATTTTGGCTTCTGGAGGGATAGTGAGTTAGGGTTAGTGTAGGGATATAGTCGGGGTACTGTAGTGGTACGGTAGGAATACTGTAGGGTTACGGTAGTTTCATAAAAAAATTAATTTTCAGCCCCAGAAGTCGGGGGCCGTACGACGACAAGCACACCTACCACATCAAGGTGATCAACTCATCTGCTCGCCGTATTGGATACGGTATCAAGACCACCAATATGAAGAGACTTGGAGTTGATCCACCATGTGGAGTTCTCGACCCAAAGGAAGCAGTTCTTCTTGCCGTTTCCTGCGATGCTTTCGCCTTTGGACAGGAGGATACAAACAACGACCGTATCACTGTTGAGTGGACCAACACCCCGGATGGAGCTGCCAAGCAATTCCGCCGTGAATGGTTCCAAGGAGACAGTATGGTTCGTCGTAAGAACCTCCCAATCGAGTACAACCCATAGAGCCCTTAGCTATCTCTCTCAATAAATGATTTTTGAAAGATCGTTGTTTTTTCTCTTGTTTAAAATTTTCAGATTTTAAAACGTATCAAATTTGAGTACAACCCGAAGAAGGCTTAATAAGACGTCTCACTTTTTATTTTAATAAAGCTTCTTTGAGGAATTGATGTTTTAGTTGTAACCCTCTGTCATTCTGAAAGCCACAAAATTTCTTCAAAATTTCAAAATGTTCCTGATTATTTTTGGAATAGTTTGAGCATGTAATGTGTTTAATTTAATGTAACGTTTACACCCGCGATAATGCCCTCACCAACTCCCAACCAAATACCGCTACTTAAATGCACATCCAAGTGTCTTCCGACCAAAACGTCAAAAGATTGGAGATGATGGCGGAATTGTAGACCTATCAACTATGCTGCTACTTGGCACATTGCCAATGCTACTTACAGAAGAAAGAAGAACACCTTCTCCCCTCATTCTCTTCACAGGCAGATAGCACATCATCACCAACTCCCCCTCCCACTCTTTAGACTGTACCAACTCGAACAATTCGATCAGCACATTCTCCACAAGCTCCACCATCTTCACCAAACCTGAAAATTTTCAGTAAGATACATTTTTCAGATTTTGCTCTGTTCAGTTTCCTATTGCATTTCTCGTACAACAAATTTTTTGCACAAACTGAAAATTATGGTTTTGCCGCCAATACCTATCAAGACCAATGATTCGGGGGCGGAGAGTTTTTATTTGACATTGGAGCGCAATTTCAAACCATACATATTTTTCCCCAAATACGTGAAGAAATGTATTCTTTATCAGAAAGGTCAATCTTTGGAAATAAAAAAATCTACACGTATTACAGTAGTTTTAAAAGTTTCAAATTTATTCCTCAAGGATAACAGCTTAGATTCAGTCTCTCAAGAAATTGATTGTCTAACTGAGCAAGCATGATTCATTTGGTTTGTGCTTATCACATTTTCGCGATGTAAGTTTGATTAATTTCTGACAATTTGACTGAAATTGTGTCCAATTTCAGAATACTAATGTCGATGACTGTCTCTGTTGGATGCAAATCGAAGGCTAAAAAACCAAAAGCAGCTGCTCCGAACCCGGTAAGTATGAATGGGATTTTATAAACTGAAGTGTATTCAAAAACGGAAATTATTTCAGATAAGCTCGATCTCGTCAAACTCGAAAGTCGCCCCTCCAGCTTCTCCACCACCACCACCAGAAGCTGAAAAGAAGCCGGAAACGGGAGAAGAGCCGAAGAAAGAGAAATCGAAGATGAAAAGTGAAGTGAAGGAACCAGATGCTCCAAAAAAGGATGACAAAACATCAGATGAAAAGAAAGAGAAACAGGAGGATACATTTGATGCTGTCAAACCGAAACAACAGGATGCTGATAGAAAGAAGGAATTGTGTGATAAGAAGAAGGCTGAAAATAAGGGAGATTACAAGACATGGAATAAAATTATTGAAAATAGTGAATTCGATAAGACTTTGAGTGAAAATGATGGAAAGAAGAAGAAAAAGAAGAATAAGGATGATGAAAAGGATGAGAAAAAGGAAGATACAGATGGAAAGAAGGATGAGAAAAAGGAGGATGATAAGGATGACAAGAAGAAGACTGAAGAGGATGATAAGAAATAGAGCTATTGAATATTGAATAAAACCTTCGAAAATACAAATCGTTGTTCTTATTTTTGTCTTTCAGTATCCAAGTTCTCCGTTTTACCTCGATGCAATTGTTGTGTAGCGCCCCTTATCTAAATGTGTGTACCTAATGCCAAATATCTGGCTTAAAACTTTCGACAAGTCTTCCTCAAAAACCGCAGAAAATATATTACCAAATAGCATGTTTAGTGGTTTATCGATTTAAAACATTTTCATCGTCGTTTATTTCAATTTTCCAGAAAACTGCCCTTTTTAGATGGTTTCTCTACTTCACACAAATTATTTATTTAATTCACAAAAGAAAACGAGATAGTGTTGGTAAAAAAGAGACGCAGAAACAGTGAAAAAATTTTTAAATATTCAAATCCTAGGAGGCCGTGTTATTATCACTCGAGTTATAACTTAGATCTCGAGACTTTTTAACCATATTGATTATGAGAGCTGCTTTAAATGTGGAAAAAAATACTAAAATGAAGAGCGATTGCAGAGAAATTATGATAATAAATTTGTATCCGTTTAACCAAGTTATAAGTAGTTTATTAAGTTTTTACTTGAAATAGTTGATAGTAAGTTTTCCGGTCTTTCTTCTTCCAAAATGAATTATGAGAATCACTGAAAAATATATTAGTAATATTTATTAGTAATAAAAATATTTAAATGAAACAACTTACTGCAAACCACGAGAAGCAGAAGCACCAATCCGATGGTAATTGCAACATACCACGTGGCAATTTCTCCAGGAATCCAGAGAGTAAATGTGGTTGTAGTGGATGATTTGATGAACATGTAAACGGTAGTTGGATCTATTTCCACAAGGGAGCATGTTGTCTGGAAAATAAACAATTAATGTTTTAAAGAGGAGGAACAAGGAGAATCCCTGTGTTTTTGACGAAATTTACTTGCAAAAAGATCACCAAATTTAAGGGGATGAAAAATAATTTTAATTTCGCACAATATGGTTGTACATACTATACTAATACATTTAACCACAATTTTACTTAAATGCTGAAACAGTAATGTTTTTGTTTGCTTAAAGGAAAAGTGCACTGAAAATGATGAAACTGCGTGGCGTGTTTGCAGGGATTTTCAGAGTAATACGTAATAGTTTATAATTCTTCGGTTTTAAAAATGGAATATAACTAGCAAATTATTCTCAGAGAAGTTCGGTCAAAGTGAGTAGAACTTATTAATAAGCATTCTGAAACAGTAAAGATAACATTTTTTGGAATTGAAATTTCAAAATCAAAAAATTCGTTTTTTCTTGTTTATTTTGTCACACTGAAATTCAATACAAATTAGAGAAAAGCTCGAAAAATTGACATTTCTTGCGAATTTATGAAAACATTAAAAATTTGCAATAACAATTGACTTTAATTTGAATTCAAAAAAATAAAATTTTAATTTAATTTCTCAATAACCTTTTGAAATTTCACGTGACCTTTTCTCCCTACAAATTCATCTTGTTCCTATATAAGCTGCGCAAAAATCGAAAAACTTCAGTTTTCAACTTTTGGTTTTAAAAATTCCAAACCACTGAAACCAGTTAGTATCAATGATTGCACAAGTGAGTTTTCGCAGAGCCTTTTTTCAGAATTTATGTTTAATTTTTAGATCATGTTGCCAATGATTGCAATTTTCGTGCTACTTGGATCCATAGCAAATTGCGGTGGCAAGAAGAAAGGAGCAGCTGGAGCCGGAGCCGGAGTTGCAGCCAACAGCCCAAAAAAGGCAGATGGACCGTCGAAGAAGGAAACGAAGAAAGAAGGAGATGTGAGTTTAGAAGTACTTGCTGGGGTCTCACGAGCCAGGCACTTGCCTGCCTGTCTACAAGACTGATTCACAAATTTTTCAATGTTTCATTTAAATTTTGAAACGGAGAAAATTATGTATCAGGCAGACCAATTCACTTAACAAAATTTAAAATTTTCAGGACGGAAACTACGAGGAACTCGCCGTCCCACAATGATCCCCCTGCATCCCTGTCTCCCAGTTTCTCGAACTCTACATCTCTAGCAAAATAAATAATTTTTCTGGATAAAACTAACAAGATAAAAGTTATTCGGTGTTTCCCAAGAGTGTTTGTTGTTATAAATTTACTGTTTCTCTACAAAATTTGTAAGCCCTATTTTTGGGAGTTGTCATTGTCATTGCTTGGCCTCCAGAACTTGTTCTAATCAGTTTTCTGTCAATCCTCTTTAATTTTTCCTGATTCGAAAACAACCCCTCCATTGAAGAGTTTGAAGAATATAGAAGTTTTGGACACCTATTGTAGTCGTGAAACAGTTAATTTTTTTTTCATCAAGAAATGATGCAAAACTTTAACTTTCAAAACAAAACTTTGAGGTTTTCGGAGTATCGTTTGGAACTACTCAATATATTAAAATGACAGAATATCTTAGTAAAGACAGAAAAAAGTTATAATTTTTTACAGCCTCATATTCAGGAAAAATGTAAATGTGTGGCATAGTGCAGTTTTCGCCACTCTCAATTTTGAACGTCGACCAAAAATAGGTTTTTCTAGAAATTTAATTTCGTAATCGTTTAAATCCTTCACTGAATTTTTTGAGTGTTTGGAATTTTTATGAGTATCTAGGCAAACGCTCTGAAATTTCAGGTACTTTCAGCTAAATATTGGCATTCCATGGGCGCCCCACTCTTTGCAAGTAAAATAATTAAATTATTGTTCTTAAAACTTTTAATCCTTAGTTGAGAAATCCTATTTCAAAATTCGGTTTTTGAGGATTACTTTAAGCATATTTAAAAACGTTAAATCCGATATTCACCTTTTAGCTTTATGTAATTTTGAAACATTTTTTTTTAGTAAAACGCTTACATTATCCATCATAGTTTTCAGATCGATATCAATTCTATGAGATCCTGCGGCAAGGTTAGAGTAGAAAATGTCTGTTTCTTGACTTTTACAAGGTGACAGATGAATATCGATGGCTCCGGTTCTGAAAACTCTGGACATTATGTAACAAATAATTGAGAGACAGATGAATTAAATTTGTCTAACAGAAATAGTATCTTAAAGAGAGTGAAACATAACAAAGCAATTAAATCAAATATACTAAAAATTGTGTTTTAAGTAAAAAGTAAGAACTTACACAACATCCAAAAAAGCGTGAATATTTTCCATAGTTGATTGATATTTCAGCTCGATCATCCTCATTTCACCCTGTTCAACCGTAAATGTTCCAGTCTCATAAAATGCTACGTGGCTTTCTAACGACGGCTCTGCTCCGTTGATAAGTACTATCATGGATCCGTTGATGGAAAACTGAGATTCAAGTCTGAAATACATCAAAAGATGGAGTTTAATTAAAGAAGAATATTGGGCAAGAAAAACCTTATGATCAAAGGAGATGTTGGTTGTGTTGAGTTGCTATAAAACGCCACGGAAGAATCACAGGAGTAGGCATCTGAATGAATAAAGTAGAAAAATGAGTGAATATGGGTTATGAACTAGTCAAAAATAACAAAATCGCAAACATTTTTAACGTAATTGCAGAGACTTCAATTTTAAAGTTAGCATTACCACAAAATATTAAGATGGATTTTCTGCTCTCCAAAATTTCCTGTTTCAGTATACTGATTTATTTGAAGAAAACACGAATCAACCGATTCAGTTGACAATGGTTTTTTTTACCAAATTTTTTAAAATTTTAAAGAAAACACGAATCAATCTATTCAGTTGACAATGGTTTTTTTTAACCAAAATTCTTAGAATTTCAGAAAGAAAAAACAAATCAACCTATTCAGTTGACAATTGTTTTCTTTTACCAAATTTTTTAAAATTTTAAAGAAAAAACGAATCAACCTATTCAGTTGACAATGGTTTGCATCGAAATCAGGTGTGTGCGGCAAATCTCAAAATTTGCCGAGCTGAATTCCACTCATAGGCAGGGTTAAAGTATGCTAAGATTTAAATTTCAATCTATATGTTATAAAGTGAATGAAAAAACAAAAATAAATCAATAAACTGAAACATGTACCATTCTGTGAGGCCGAACTATTGGTTCCGATTTTCTTCGTTTTTTTTTGTTTAAATTACGTTAAAAGGTATACCCGATTTTTTCGCCAACCCAATAATTATCAGTAATCCGGAAAAGTCAAACTAAACGTTTTTTTTTTGAAATTTCTTGAAATCATATATTACCGTAATACATTTCCATTCGGGGACTTTTCAACGTAATTTCAAAATTTGGGGCGTAGGAAGTCGTGTAGAGTATTCCTTTGTTTTCTGGGCAAAATGTTATGTAAACCTGAAAATGTCTTGCTTTTTCCTTCTTTTAAAAAAATCTGAAGCACTGTCGCAAAATGTTTGAATATTTTAAACTTGAATCAAAAGTAGACATTAAAATTCGAAGAAAAATTTGTTCTGATCGACGACTTTCAAGATTTTGAACACAGATTTTTTCCAATTTTGAAAAAATTATATAAAATTTAGAAACTATGATAGTTGGTCATTGTGGTGCCATAAACATGTCTTTAAGTTAACAATAAACATTCTAGCCTCTAAAAAAGTAATACAGAAACATTTAAAATTTTCAAAAAAACTTGCCAAATTAGAAAAAAAAGATGAAATTTCTTCTTTTTCAATATATAATGAGCTGATTGAAATATGTATCAATGTTATGATTCCAGTCAAATGACTCACCTCCAATGCGTTTTCAGCGTTTTCAGATGTCAAACTAATTTTGACATTATCCTGTAGACTTTGTAGTTTGATGCTCCGAATATAGGGATTGTGCTCTGTAAAAAATAATTTGAGCACGGAATTAGAAATTAATTAGCAAAATTAAAGAAAAAGTTAAAGCTTAAAAAAATTTTGATTGCCGTTTCAAAATGCGTATTTTTTAGACGGGCCTTGAAGCAAAATAATGCTTCGATTTTTGTTTAAAATTTTTACATCCTTATCCTACAACAAAGATGACTTGTAACTTTTTCTTGAATTAGTGAAGATCAAGCAATTCCCCTGGTCTCACCGCGACCGAAAGCTATCGTACTCACTAGAGTTACTCGACATACTGGGGCTACGGTAGCTGCAAAATTTCGATAGTTTCGAAACCCGGTACCGTAAATTTGTGGCCACAATCGCTACTAGGTAACATTGTTCTTCAAATACTTGTTTTCTATCAATATCAATTTCACGTGAACTTCAAACGACATAACCTTTCGAAAAAAATAATAAAAAAACCAAGTTGATGAAGGCTGGATAAATCAGTTCTGATTGTTACAATCGTACAAAATCGAGTAATTTTTCTGTCCAAAAAAGATGGCAATAGAAATCAGTGTCTTCATCGGCATCACCGTTGCTGGATGGATTCTCGTGGGATGTGGTGGAAAAAAGAAAAAGGCTGGAGCTGTAAAGGTATTATTTTACAAACTTTTATGTATGATTCCTGGGACCAAAACTTTCGTGTCCTCGGTAGTATATATACTCTATAGTGGTGAGTATCCGCGTCTGTCACATGCGAGACCCGGGTTCTAACTGGGAGAAACTTCTTTGCACTTTTATCCACCAAAAGCTTTATGTTCCAGTCTTCAACAGCCCCAGCACCGGCTCCGAAAGCCGATAGTAAGATGAAGGCGCCTGAGGAAAAGGAGAAATCGAAAAAGAGTGAAAAGAAAGAGGAGCCGAAGAAGGAAGAGGAGAAAAAGGAGAAATCGAAGAAGAGCGAAGGGAAGAAGAGTGATAAGAAGGAGGAGAAGAAAGAGGAGAAGAAGGAGGAGAAGGAGGATAAAAAGGAGGAGAAGAAGGAGGAAAAGAAGGAAGACGATAAGAAAGATGAGAAAAAGGATGAGAAAAAGGATGAAAAGGAAGAAGATAAGAAGAGTGAAGATAAGAAGGAGGATGAAAAAGAAAAAGATGACGATAAGAAGGAAGACAAGAAGGATGATAAGAAGAGTGATAATAAGGATGATAAAGATGATGAGAAGAAAGAAGAGAAGAAAGATGATAAAGAGGAAAAGAAGGAGGAAAAGAAGGAGGAAAAGAAGGAGGAAAAGAAGGAGGAAAAGAAGGAGGAAAAGAAGGAGGAGGAAAAGAAGGAAGAGAAGAAAGAGGAAAAGAAGGAGGACGAGAAGAAGGTGGAACCGAAGCCTGGAGAGCCGAAACCCCATAGTGAGTTTTGCCAATGAGAGATTAACGAAAACTTGAAATTTTCAGTCAGTATCGAGCCACCCGGTGATCTGATGTTCAAGGCCGATCAGCAAGAGCAGAAGAAGCTGACACTCACAAACACTCATGACAAGAAGATCATGTTCAAGATTAAGACATCGGATAATCAGGTTTATCTGTAAGTTGTATAGTGTGTTATCAGATCTAGATATCCCATTTTTTCAGCGTGAATCCAGTGTACGGTACTGTCGAACCAGGAAAAACTGCTGATCTTACAATCACTCGAAACAAGGCCCCAGCAAAGGAAGCTAAGCTTGTCATTGTGAACAGTGTGTTTTCTGGTGATGATAAGGATCTTGCCAAATCATTCAAGATTGGAAAACCGACTGGAGGACAAGTCACTATCAAATTGAATAGCAAATAAATATTTTTTGTATTGTTTTCCTTTTTGTTGTTGCACAGAAAACAGTTTTATGTTGCCAAAGTTGAGGGCTCACACAATTTATTTAACACTTTTTTTTCGAAATCTCTGATTCGCGCCTGCAATTTCGTCAAAAAGAAAGAAATTTGCTGTTAAAAGACGACAGACTACAGTACTGAATTACAATCGTGATGAGACCCAGTGGGCAAACAATTGGCCGCCCCTTTAAGACTTATTATTTTTTTATTCGATTTCGACATTTTCCTCTCATTTTTTCGAGGTTTTTTCTGATTTTATGTTGTTTTTTTGCCAAAAACTTAAAAAAATTATAATTTCCTCTCTTTATCTCTTCTTGAGCTAAGAATATTACTTTTCCAGGCTTCAAGATCAAGAAAATGGATAGTGTCGACTTTTCCCCAACAATGCAAAGCAGATTTTCAACAGGATTCATGTCGTTTGAAGACAATCCTGAAGACGTAATATATTTTAAGCGATTCCGTTATTAATTTCAGTTGAATTTCCGGTGCGAACAATAGAAATGATAGACAAAATCGTTTTTGAGGAGGATGAGGAGTACGATCTTACTCAGGATAGTTTTCGATACGGAAGGTGAGATTTCCCTTTTAATTTTCTTTTAAAGTTCAGTTTTTCAGAGTCACTACCGGCGCCTCGTACAACTTGGTGACTGGAAAAATCCCGGAGACCGTGCTCGAGCAGGTGAAAGCCAAGGACGATGAGAATGATGACGTGGAATTCGAAATGGATCACTTGGAAGATAAGGAGGCTGTTCAAAAGACAAAGACATTCGATGAGCTTTATGAAAGCCAGATGCCGAAATATTTTGAATATCAAAGCAATTTCTCCGAAGTGAACGGGATTTGGACATTACTTTTCGACCAAAATCACTATGAAAACATGTCGACATTCGAGTTGCAAGCGGCGATTTGTGCAGCTTTAAACTCTAAACATTATATGATGATTTGTGTAGGAATCGATGCATTTAATGCTGTAACTGGAGTTGAGATGTCTGCAAAGGATCGAGTTGTGTTTAGAATGGCTCTGACGAGAGCTGTTGCTGGAGAATTTCAGCCACCATTGGTTAAAGTTTGTAGAAATTCTCCAAATCGAACTTATAATAATTTTCCAGGTCGCTCCAAAGCAGCTCACCGGAGTCTCTCCAATGAAACGTGACATTTCAGAAGTCACATCATCAATCGATGTGCTATTTATTCCTGTAATTGGTGTGACTGATGAGGTCGAAAATAATCGATTTTTGATTGTTGTGAGAGTTAAAGGTACTTGATAGTTGATGCAAAATTACGATACCCGGTCTCGACACGAATACATTATAACGAAAAATTCATAACGCAAAATTCCGCATCTAGACAATATGATTCGATCTATTTAATGCATCTATTTTCAGAAATCTCGGATAAAGTGTATCAAATTTCATCGGGAAGAATTTACAATGAGCTGGAAGGACGTGTAGTCGAAATGTCGGATATGAATGAAGCTTTCCACAAATTAATTGTTGAACAATCAATTTCTGATATTCAAACTAGACGGGGAAGCATGTTCATGTTGGAACCTGAACCGTTTCTCGAGGATTCGCCGGTTATATTTACGGGATCGAAGGAGATTCTCAGAGAAAATCATGAAATTCCCAATATTCTCAAAGAAAATAGCACTGAAAGGTACTACAAAACGAGAAAATAATAAGAAATTTAAGAATGCCTTCTAATTTTTCAGATCTCTCTCCCAATCGCTTCTCAATCTTCTCGACATTCAGAACATTGGCTGGATCTTCTTCGGCACCGCTCTCTCCTGCTGTATTTATAATAACGCCATCAAACCTCTTGTGAAATAGAATCTGTATCATTTTTTATTGATTTATAGTTTTTTTTTTCTGACTATGAGTTATTAGTTTTTTTTCGATTATTTATATTTTTTTTGAAAATAAATAATTTTTAAAGTTACCAGTAGTGAGTTCCAGTAGAGAAGCGCAACACAACCTTGATAAAAAACTACATAAAACTCAAAAAACTGCCAATTGGAAAGATTTTAAAGTTTCTTGAACACAATGAGAACACACGGACTCGATCTAAAACTGTATTATCAAAATATTAAAACTGTCACCTCAAATTTGAATCCAGCCAAGCCCGCGAAAACTTCCCCCTCGATTTCGGATGCCGAAAATTGGCTCGAATCGAGAGATAAGAAGGTCCCTTCGCTACGAAATATTTGCCGCCAGAAAAGTAGGCATTCTCATGATCTAATGGTTCCTTCATATTATCAATAGTTTTATGTTTTTTGGCAAGTTCCAAATTGAGCTTGTTGAAAAAATCAATTAAAAAAAAGTTTTATAAGATTTTAAAGTTTTTTGAACACAATGAGAGCACACAGACTCGATCTAAAACTATGTCTGGGCAAAGGAAATTTAAATTAATAATTTTTCAGTACTATTTTTTTTTCAAATTCTAACTGCAATATTTCAAATTACTTCGGAAATATTTTGAACATGTACATCATTAATTTCTTTTTTCGGCAAGTTCCAAATTGAACTTGTTGAAAAAATCAATTGAAAAAAAGATTTTATCCTACCTGACACCAAAAAGTGATTCGGATCGTTGAATCCTCCGTTATCAGTAATTCTAGCTTTGAAAGCCTTTCGGGAAGCCCTATTCAACTTTAAGTTTCCAATTGCTTCCTTCTCGATACTTTCCATATGCAGGTAAACTCTACAAATATTCTCTGTTTCATTAACTTTAGAAATTCCAAGTTTCTTACTTTCCCTTGCTGGTTTTATTGCAGTTGTTTGCATTAATCCATATATCATCTGGAATTTCCATTTCAATACTTCCCGAGTTTTCTGCCAGTAGAATTCGCTGGCATTCAGGACTTCCGGAGAGATAAATGTTGAGTGGAGATGAAGTTTGAACCGATAGGACGTATGAAGAAGAAGCATATGATGATGTGTCTGAAAATGAGAGAATTAAAAAAAAAAAAGATGATTGAGCACTTTTAAATTGGCTTGATGAAGGAACTCCCACTTATTTTTAAGAGTTATAGATCGAAACTTGATTTTTTTTACATTTTTTTAATTTAAATTTTCTGTCTTCGAATTTCAAATTTATATATTTTTAATGCAATTTGAATGGCAAGTCCAATATAGCAAACCAATGAAAAAATTATTTAAAAACAGTGTGAAACTGTATTTTCATTTTAGAATTTATTTTTACATTTCAGTAAAATGTTTTCATCGTTTTTTTTTAATCTGAAGCTTATAAGGCAGTCACACCTAAACGGTTTCAATGGAATTTTTAAAACATATGAAGAGAAATCTGAAAAAAAAACTCTGCGTTTTAGAAAATTGCCTTATAGCGCGAATTTATAAAAATTCTATGATTTACCGAATTGACAATATATTTCAAACGGTTCCTTTTACTATTTTAAAGCGAAATCCCCATTCCCGATTTTAACTTAAAAAAGCTTACCATTTCCAAAGTCCTTATCAAAATCAATTTGCTTAACGATTGATTCATTTGCTGATAACTTGAATTGCACAATCTTAGAGCCCAAAATATTCCCTGTGAATAATATTAGAAATAGAAAGCATTGAATTTTACCCATTTTTGTATAATAGCACCACAAACTGGGGGCGACGAAATACAGAACAAAAAAGTGAAAATTCTTGTGAATATATGATATTAGTCAGGTGAAGAAGTGAATAACAGAATTCAAATGACAAGGAATGAATAGAGGAATAAAATATGAGAGAGACAATGTTTTAAATGGAGACACAGACAGTTGTGCTCGTTTTGCGTGGGATCCCACCGTAAAAAGATAAACCATTCTTGGTCGTCATGTACCCAGAAAAATTTGCATTTTGATTTTATATGACACAAAAAATATGGAGAAGAGAATCGTGACAGGGTTTCATAAAATGTATTTCGGGGTTTTATTTATGGAAACGTTATACAACTTTATACAAATTTCCGGAATCGTGAATTTTTACGATGAACATTAAGTTTGTGTTTTAGATTTTTGGAATGTTTTCCAATTTGAAATTTTGGTAACCATGAAACATATTCAAAAAAAAAACGAAAAATTATTGTTCTTATTGCCCAGATTGATTTGAATATAATTTCAATTTCCTGTTAATTTTATGTTCTAAGACTTAACCCATTACGTGTCCACTTTAAACCTATATATTTGCAATGTGGTAGGTTGTTTCCCTTCGAAAATAAACTATTGTTTGTATTTCTGATTTTCGACAGTTTCATAGTGGCTATATTAAATTTATAGCAGTATCCAGTACAATTTATGATTGAGACAGTCGAAGAACATATAATATTTTAACATCACACGCACGAAATTGAAGAAAAGTCAAAAAACTGTTAGTTACTCCAATCGAGCATTTGTTATAAATAATACGACATTCAGAATTTATTAACTTTCTAAAATAGTAAAAAAAACCCATATTTCAATACTCTTTCAGTGGAAATTTGAAACTTGATAAAAAATCAAAATACGTTTAATAAAATCAATAAAAGTATATGAATTCTTGTAGTATAATTTCAATTAGTTGCAAAATTGTGAAAAAATATCCCAATAGGAAATTGATACAAAAAATTCAAAATACGCCTTTTATTTTTTGGTGTTCGGTTAATTTTTTTCTGTTTCCGTTTTAATACTTTTTTCTGCTTTTGAAATATATTATTTGTACTTTAATGCAAAGAATTTGCTAATGGCCAATCTAATGTTTAAAAAAAATATATTTTTGTTGTAGTCTACTATTTCAATACGTTGTCGAAGGGAAAGTATTTCCAATAAAAATTGTTTATCCATTGAAATGAAAAATATACATTTAAAAATATTTCAAAGTTCTAAAAATCCTCATAGTCAGTCTTTGAGTTTTCGAAAAAATCTGGATATTCAGTGTAAAAAATTTTAGCATTACTACTGGTTCGAGCTCCTGTAAAGTTTAAATACAATACTTGAAACAGGAAGTTTTAAACAATTTACATACTTTCGGTTCTTCTTTTTAAAAATGGAATGATCGGGAATTCCTCTTAAATTAAACCGTGCAAAATGTTTATAGTTCAATCTTGCTCCCCTTTAACCACAATTCATACATTTCTTATTCCAAAACATAGTTTTACAAACATTTTTAATTAAGCCACCAATCATCAGAAACTAAACAATTCGCTAATTCTAAATCCCCGACTTTTGATTATTTCGGAATTGAAATTCGAAACCTCAAAGTTTTTTTTTCCAAAAAACATTTCAAAAATCAACATTCTTTGATTTTGTACACTTCCACTCCTTTGCAATTAATCATGGATACCTTATTCGAATTTCATAAAAACACTCGAACCCCACCACGTTTTCATTGGTCATTCAGAAGAAAGTTTCGGCAATGATTTGGAAATTAACAAAAAAATGGTTCGGCAGTTTAAAAAACATGAATAATTAATGAGCAAGTGAAAATTTTTTGCATGTTTCAAAATTAAAACAAAAAACACTAAAAATACGCGAAAATATTAATTCTAGTTTCGCTTCGCTCTCCGAGAATTAGTTTTCCCCGATCAAGCTCCGCTCTAAAACGTTAACTCGCATTTTATGGTATTAACAGGTTTATTGTTTGGGATTAGTGTGGTATAGGACGTGATAATGTGATAATAATGGGAATTTGGGCGCGTGGCGCCCAAATTAGGATATGATAAAAGGGGCCTCGAAGATTTTAATACGGGTAATTAATATCCGAGTAGTCTCATTGACGGCCCGATCCTCGTATGGTGAGGTCCTCGTGAAAGGAGGGTCCACTTGGCGATGGCACATGGTGACTGATCGATGAGCAATGATGTAGGTGTCTGACGTAGGGAACCAAATCCGTAATTTTTCTATCCATTTAAGAAGGAAAAGCTTCCTGGTACCACCGAAACAGGCACAAGGGTCGACCTGCGAATGATGTAGATCGACACCGACTGCCCACTCTGGTCATACATGTCGGAAAAATAAACTCACCTGCTGGACAGTGACTTACGGTTCAAAAACAACATATTCAGAATATGACAGACACCCTCACGGAGGGAGAAAACATAGCGTATGTGCTTCGCACTTTGGAATAGTAGAAATGTGGGGCGGGTGGGTGGGAAACCAACACGTAGAATGATGACAAAACGCCGCTGCGGCCGAGGAAAGATTCCGTCGCGTCGAGATCCATTGGTCGTTATAGTCGATGCGCCTTTAAGCTGGCGCTACGATATTCGCTCCGCTTTCTCGGGGAAAACATAAAATTCCAGTAGACTTTGAAAGTTGTGTTTAAATTATTTTTCCAAAAAAAGGGGTATGAAGCCTAAACCGTTTCATTAAGCAATTAAAATTCACTGATGTAGTCAAAACAACATTTGAATATGGAAGCTCATTTTTCAAGGAAATCGAATACAAACAAATGCTGACGGCTTTTATATATGTTTGAAACAGCGCTCAAAAATTTGTTCAAGAAGAGTGCACGACCTGTGTAACAACTTTTGCGCGGAAATTTGAATCAAAATTAATAATGTTTTATCTGCATTTTGGAGCTATAGTATGAAATTTAAATCTGAGAGAATTCTGTAACTTTTCGAATATTTTCATCGATTTTTTAATATATTCCCCCAAAAACTTTGCTTCACCTTTAAGAGTTTATATGACTTCCGCACAAAACATTTTTCAATCTTTATTCCCATGTTTTCCCTCCGGAAAACCAATCACGTAGACGATTTCCGATAATCTCAAATGCAGGTAGACCCGAAAAAAAGTCGAACTTCATGACTTCGTGGATGTCTAGAGAAAGTTGCAAATGGAATAATTCATATTTAAAAGGAAAGATTGACTCACTCATCCACAATGTTTCTTTGTTCTTTTTTAGTTGAACTTCTCTCATTCTCCCCGAGTCTTTCATTTTTTGTTTGTGGATTTTTGAGCTTTGAAGCTTCAAAGCTTGAGGCTCTTCCTTCCGATTCCACCCACACCAAGCCTTCTTCTTGGTTATTTTTCTGAAAATCCATATTCTTGAAATTGTTTTCAAGTAATTAAAATTGAATATCTGCTTAAACGTGAAGTATCGCCAGAAAGAAATATTTCTCTACTTACTCTGCTAAAACATTTCGAAATTTTTTTTTTCAAAATTGGTTTATAAACTGTGAAAAAGTATAACTACTCAATTTTAATTGATTAGAAGTAAACCGAAACAAAAAAAAGCCAACGAGTTTTACACTTAAATTCCATCTTTAATTAAAACATTTCAACCTATCATAGAAATATAAAATATTCAAATCCAAGCTCCCCTTACCTTTTCAAAAATTCTCAACATCTCATCTTGATCTATTTTCATTTGTATCATTCTGCATACGCAATAATGTATTTGCACATACACATTTTCAATCAAAAAAACCAAGTTAATCCGTTGACAACGTGGATACATCTCTATTTCGGAATCCCTATTGTCGTGAGAAAAGAGCACAAAATGATGCTGATTGAGTGTTGACTATTCTTGGAATTTATTTGGAATATTTTAGGAAAATCAAAATAACAATATAATGTTTCTCATGCTTTTTTTTAAAGCAGCAAGTCATGGGGTATCCATTTTAGTGGCAAAATAATTTTATTACTAACTATAAATATCAAAATAAGGGCGGACAAGATGATCCTATTTTTTATACCTTAAGAATGACCCACAAGTGAGTTTTATTTAAAAATATTTAGTAACAATACAACCTTGGACTAGAATAAAAGAGAATTGTGATTCCGACTGCCGTTTATTTTTTAAATAAATAGTAACATTCAGTTTGATCGAATACATTTTCGTCACAATTTTATGTATACAAACGACGTTTTAAATTTCAGGAAATTTTTCCACGTTTCGAAAAGTTTGCTAGAATGGGGTAGAATGCCTCATGCTTACATGCGTGCCAAAGTAGATGTTCATTATTGAAATTTTAACAAAAATAGATAAACTAGAAAATTAAATGAAACAGTTCTCCATATTGAAACTTAAAACATATCATGAAAGAGAAACAGCAAAAAATTAAATGAACAGCATTGCTAAACCGGCAAGCTTTAACTTTTTTTAAGCAAAACTAAAATTTGAATAAAATATACTTTTTCACAATTAAATTTGACCACTTCCGTATAGATCTTCTTAACTTTTTTCACTCACGATATCAAAAACTGCAAAGTTCTAAGCATTCACATCATTACTAGAAAACTAATTATTATTTCCATTAATTATTAACGGTTAACTGACTTCCCAATTATTTACGAATTTTTCTGAACTCTGAAGCAATTCGAAGAAAATATTTGAACGGAATAAATTATCAATCTAAATCGTTTATAAATTCCAATATCCCACGGTATTAATATGAATTCGTATTTAACTGGAAGAAAGTGTTTTCCACAACAATTATCTAGCGTATATAACAGTTGAGTTTAAGTTTATGAAGATTTTTATTTTATTTTTGAATAACTTCGTATCTATCCAAATTCCATGGAACTGCAAATAAGCTTGAACGCAAAATGCGAAATTGCAAAATGAAAACCCAAAGTTCTTCTGAATTTCAATTTACTTGGCAATGACGCATGTACATCCCATTCTTATTTGAAAACTGCTTGAAACAGAGAATTTTAGAATTTTAAAGCTTCAAAATGTCTTCTTTAATTGTATGTTCTAAAACACAATGTCGCTTTGAAAAGATCTGTAGTGTTTCACATATGTAGTATAAATTTCTCACACATTGATAGAACAGTGATTTTTCCACATAATTCCAAATTCCTTTTGCACGTACGCCTGAGCTATTTGAGTTGCTTCCATGAAGTAAAGATTAAAGATATATTTCTTCTGTTAGTTAGGAATTCCAAAATTCATAAGCTGCCACAAAATGAAGTTTTCAAGAAATTCGATAGTTTTGCACTGCGGAAGTATATTCTTCCAAAAATTAACTAAACCTAATTTTGTGAAAGGTTACTTCCGCGTCCAGTTAGAATTTTGTAATTTGTGTTTTTGTAGAAAATGTGAAAAATAAGTTTTGAACGATGTGTTCTCTATAAGTGTTTTAAACTGCTACAAAAATTATGTACCAAGCTCCTCAAAACAAACGTATTTCCACAAGTATCATTTTAAAAAATTGTTTTAAAAAAATCACTGTTTCAGTAATTTTTGAAATTCCTCCACTTTTGTTGGGAAGTTATTAAGCTACCGTTTTCGCTCAAAAATTGTATGAAAAACCTACGTATTCCCTTTTCAATTTCAGTGAAAATACCTAAAGTTCTTTTGAAATCCAATTTACCTGGAAATGACGCTTGTTCCAAATAAGAGCATTTACCTGACTGTGTACTTAATCAGTTTTCTTCTCATCCGACTGAAATTTGTCATTTTCTGACGACCTGAAAGGAATAAAAACCAAAATTTTTTAGGAACCTAGCTCAGTAGACACGGAATTAATCATTTCTTTGTTTTCAAAAACGTAGGTTATTTAGACACTATCTGTGAATTTTAGGCAACGTCACTGAAAAACGAAAAATTTCTAACTATTGTAGAGTATCCATATAAGTATTCTTTTTCGTTTGGTTTTAATGAATCTATGGGCAACAGATTTGGACTATTAAGAAATAAACTTGAAAACATTAAAGTACTTTTTTCTTTATCCCAAAAATTAGATTAAATCATTGTTTAAAACAATCAACAATCACTCTTTGAAAAAAAACTATATTAATAACAGTAAACATTTGGAAAAATAATCAGTTTGATTTGTATTAACTTCTATTTTTGACATAGTAGTAATCATTTGACGACTTTTATTCAATTATAACAGTGGAGAAACAGTAATAAATGTAAACCTTTAAAGGCTTTCCTCCATTTTTTACTGGAAAACTAATAAATTATGACTAATTTCTAGATAGATTCAATTCTTAACAATGGTTGAGATTTCCAGCATGGTTGACTCAGATTACTGTAGTCATTTCCAGTTGAAATATTAAAAGACATCATGAAACAGAGGATTATTTTTTCTGCAGTGTGGTTTAACACTGATTCTCAAAAACAAAAATTAAAACTCGTAGAAGTAGAAAAAACTGTAAGACTAAAACAGTTTTCAACTGAAACAATAGAAAATATGTCATAGCGCTTTTCAAGTATTAGTTCCGGGTAATTTTAGTTAAGTAATAGCTTTTTTCGATTCAAACGATTTAATTTGATGGTTTTTTTCGTTGTAAATGACTGTTCAATTATCCAAATTTTTCAGCTGACTATTAAAAAACACTTAACATCCTATGGTATTGACTACACACAAAAATAAAAATAAAAACTTTTAGGAGCTTTCACATTTTGAGTTCTTTTTAATCTCTACAATTTTCTCATTTTTTCTGTTTCGGCAGTTCAATATGAGAAACTGTTAAGAAATTTTTTTAGTTATAATGTACATTTACGCGTATTTGAGCAAGATTCCTATCAGATTTACTCCACTAATGCGCATTTGATAAAAATTGTATATTTAATTAATTTTTCACATTTAATGCAAAACATTTCAAATTAAATCCAATATTAAACTTTTCTATTTTTTTTCCAATTCCAGAATAAAATGACCATGTATCAAAATATTTTCAGTGTGGTTTAACTTACCTCGGAATACTGAAACAGATTTTTTTCTTTTTTTTTTTCAAACTATTCAAACATTCAAAAGAAGGCTTTTCCACTTTTTTAGAAATTCTAAAGTACATCCCATGCACACATGTCATCGTAAATTATAATCCGGTTCTCGTTTGTAGCAAAAAACTAAAATATTCTCAAGCTCCCGAAACCCTAAAAATTTTGCAAAAAAAAAATTATCTGCAAGAGACGTTTTCAATTGAAAGTGTATGGGAATACAAGATGATATCATTTTCCGATATTTTATCTCAAAATTAGACACATTTTTCCATTAGAAATGCATTTATATTCATATATCTTCTTCCATTAATCTTTTCCCTTTTCAAGCATATTCTGATAATCCCTTTTGCAATAAAATTGAAAGAGATTTGATTCCTACTGTAGCCTTTTTGGTAGATGAGATGGCAATCAAAACTATAAAACATTTTCTTTTGCATTCATTTTGCTCCATATCTAAAAAGAGGTCGTAAATGTCAACTCAGTTTCTGAGAATTTTTGAAAAAGAGAGATTTAGGTCAGAATCAGACAACGTGGGAGGACGAGGTCTCGGGCGTCACAATGGAAAAAAAATGAAGACTTATTTTTAACCAATAATGATAATTTAAAAATATAAAAGTACGTTGCAAGAAAAACTCATTCGTATATCGTAAAATTTATATACAAAACTACTGAAACAGTGAAATTAATTTTTTGAACAATCCTTATTTTTTGCTATTTAGATTGTTGTTTTAAAAGTAGATTAGTTTTTTAGGAGTTTTTAGGAGCTATTCTAATTACATAATGTCGGGTGCAATAAAATAATGTTTCGCTACTCGGAAATGAATTCATTTCGAAATCAACCAAAAATTTAGTCTTCCCGTAGTACGTAATTGGATTGGATTCTCTGGATACAAGTGCATCACTCAGTTGGTAACACACAGTAGGCAGGCACGTCTTCAGGAGTATGTGCCTGCATGAGAGTACTTGGTTCTTGCAAATTGCGAATCTACAAATAACTCGTTAATAACGCATAGGCACCAGACAGACATCGTTTTCAAGCCAGACAAGTAGGCAGGCAGGAATTTGCGTGCCTGATAGGAACACTGACAGTTGTTCACTAATTGATAATCTCAAAAAGATCAAGGGTCTAACTTTTTTGATTGTTTTCAAATCGGAAAATAAACAATATTTCATGTTTCGATTTGTTTTAAAGTTTGGAAATAATTTCAACATTTTAATACATTTCGGTTATGGTTTTCTGGGGTTTTTACAGTACACTTTTCCAAAAACAAACATTCGATTTTTCAATTTTCCGATTTTCTTCGTAAAAAGTCAGCAATTTCTCAAGGAAACCTTTGATATCATAAAAACATTATTTTTGCTAAAAACCCTGAAAATCATCAGAGCAGTTTTTTGTTTCCGATTCTTTTACTCATCATCGCCTGCATAAATTGTGCAAAATGAGAAAAACGTTAGATTCCCTTCATCAAATTCTCCAGTTTTTCATCCAATTCTTTCATTCTTTCTTCTCCAAAAAAGTGGATGACGTTGTCAAAAGAAAACATTGTTAGCTAAGAAAATCTACCTGAATAAATCAAATTGATTGAAAAAATGATTGAAAAAAGATTGGAGCGAATTTCGAATTTCTTTGCTTTTTTTGTCATTCACCCTGTTGAAAATGCAATCATCTTTTTTTTTGGTCGTTCTTTTTCTCCATTTTCGAACAATTTCACGAGGTCAAGTTCTCAATTTTCGAGACATCAAAAATTCCTTTTCCGTTTCAGTCTAAAGCATGAAAGAAGGGGAAATGGATTCGGGACAAAAGAGCACAAATTGGAGATAACCACGAGTGCAAAGAATCTTTTCTCTTCTACTTTTTTTTGGAAGAACCTTGAGAATTTTAATCGAAAATTCTGCGGTGATAGAGAGAGAGAGTAGGCTTCTTTCATTTAATATGTAAGTGAAAATGAGATTTTTTTTGAATATTTATGTCTAGACCTTCTAGTGATTAGAAATGTAAATTTCAAAAAAACGCTGAAGTTACAACTATTTAGTATGAACTAAACAGGTACCCTATTTATAAGCAACTTCTGAAACAGTATTTTCGAAAAATCTACTCAAAACACCAAAAAGTGCAAATTTTCGCTTGACCGTTTTTTTTTGTTGTAAATATGACAATTTTTCAATATTGAAATTTTATTCAGGCACAGGGATGCGTTCATGCTTGCCTATCAGAGTTACCTGCGCCTACTTTTTTCAGACAGTTACAACTTGCCTAGGTTTCATGAAGTTCTGAAACATCAAAGTAAGAGTTTCAGATTTAAAAAAATTATATTAATTTAGTTTTAATTACAAAATTATAATAATTCTACTATAAAATGATAGATACAAGTTTTACGGTTTCAAATGATGTTCATGGTTTTTTGCTCTCACAGACATCGCCTCAGATTAATCATAATCATTATCTTCAAGTCTATCACTCACCCACTCTCATCATATATTTCTTCCAAAAAATGCTCGCATCCGATTGAATTAAATATATACTTTTTACGCAAATTTGACTTGTATCCTTCCGTCGCCGTACGTCATTTTTTTTCTCGGAATTTTCAAATTATAGGCTCCACTTTTTTCTTACAAATTGTAATACAAATGTTAGAAGAGCCCTGTTAAGTGGTTTGTTTACTGGAAAAAATATGAATGAAATCTCTGAGACTTCTGACTTTTTTTTGGCTTTGTACTTGGAATTTTGTAGTTTCTGGAAACAATTTTTTGAGCAAATTGCAGGGGTTCTGACACATTTTTTTATATGGGGAAATTTTTTTCTCGAAGTTCATAAAAACTTTCAAGCAGCAACTTTTAAATGGGGAACATAAAATTATTCGTAAATTTAAATAATTTAAATAATTTCAGACAATTTTCACCTGCCTCAAGGTGTTTACTGAAACATGTTTTCTGTTTCATGGTTGAGAAAACTTAGATTTTTCAATGGAACTTTTTAAAAAATAATAATATGTTATTAAAGCGTCGAGCGAAAATTTAAGTTAAAATGCAAATATTCAAAAACTAGTTGAAACAGTTTTTTTTATTCTGAAAAAAAAAACATATTTATACTTCCTGCTAGGTCATTGCAAAACAAAAACATTCAAAGATCAATTATATCCCTTTCTAAAACTTTTCCATTTGTAAAAACGGATTACTGTCTATAATAGTAAAGATTAAAGCTGACTGAGCCCCATTCAAATGTGGAAGCTTGAGCCGAATCATCGGGAAAATACACGAAATTTGAAAGGCCTGCATCAAATATTATCTGATCAAACGGAGATTTTTACAAAGTCCAAAACTGTTTTGAATTATTTTGGGAAATGGGAAAACATATATTTTTCTAGAAATACTGAAAAATTAGTAGCTAGATATATTGCAAAAATATACAACATAATTAAAAAAAAATTGCAGTTTCACCTACTTGATAAGTGCTTGTAATTTTTAAGTTTTTCAGTAAGTTTTGAATCTATTTTATTGCTTTCAGAAAGCTGTTCTGAATAAAAATGTATGTTTCATAGTCATGTGTCAAAAAACTTTTAGGATTTGTTATCCAGTTGTCCTTGGTGTGCTCTGAGCAGTCATATTAGAAAAATACAAATGGAACATACAAAAAACCGAAAAGTATAAGAAAATATATGTACAATTGAATTACGCCCAAAGCATAGGCAGTGCTCATTTTGATTGTTTAAAGTTTGTAATTTCATTTTTATAAAAATTCAAAAATACATTCATTGTGCAATGCACTGAAGCTCACTGTTCTAACTCAATAAATGCCTTAATAATATAATTAAACTTGTCAAAAACCTACAAAGTTAGCTTAATAACCCAAAACTAACAATGGTAGGACAGACATTTGAGCAGAAATTCAAAAACAAATCATCCAATATTTTTGAACAATTTTAAAAATCATAAAAAATGCAAACTCTTTTTCAAATTTTTTGCTATTAGATTCGGCCAATACGGCCACTTTTCTAATTAAAAAAAAAGAAGCCACTGACAATATCCTTGTTTTAATTCATAAAATACATTTTCACTTCATTCTCAAAAATGCATTGTTAAAATTTTCCATACTTCCTAGATTGTTCCCACATGTATTAAACCTTTTTATATCTATGTTGTTTATCATATTTCCATATCCAATATGATGCTCTTTATTCAAAAAATGCTCAATTAGCAACTGATTCATACTATGCTTTCAATAGGAAGAAACCCTACAAAGTGGAGACGCAGAGAAATGCTCACCTGCCCTTCTACACTCCGCCCATCTTCATCTCGATAGCCCAACCCACTTTTTCCTGGCTTGAAATCTCTCTTTCACTACCTTCCGACGACCGGAGACATCCTTTTCCACCTGTCTTCTTTTTCCTACTTCTCAATATCTTCTGACTCATGATTTTTTCTGTTTTCTTGAATTTTGATTCCTCGTGATCTACTTTATAGAATCTCATGGATTTTGAACTTTTGGGTTTGATTCTTTTTTGCTATTCTCGTGAGAATGTCCGAATAGACAGCAACAGTAATAAGAAAATTTATCGAAATAGTCGTTCAACATTTTAGAAATTTAATAAGCTGTCAGGCAATCAATGTTTAGAAAAATTTGATATGAATTTGAGATACTCTTGAAACTGCAAAAAAAGTTGTTTTCCAAATAAATGTTTAAACAGACTACACGATTTCTTGAACACTCTAACCTTATCAAATTAGCTGATAAAGTTATTCTCATTGAGAAAAGGACATAGCTTTTGGTGAAAATGATATACAATGTATGAAATTTTTGAGCTTGAAACCTTGAATTTCTAAAGTTGCTAAAGTTGCTAAGTAATAACAGTATTAAAATTTAAAACAAGTTTATGCCTTTCTAAAATTTATGAAACTGGAATTTTTAAAACCAATTTAGTAGATAAGTTTAAGCAAGGTAAGGGTGGAAAATTTATAACATTAACCAAGAGAGACAGTGTCTCTAGTAACTCGTATATACTTTTGTAATATTTATGAAAACGGAAGATTTTTTTTTCGGATTTCGTACTTTTTCTTTTTCCTAATTATGAGTGGGTGTGGGAGTGCACTTGTCTATTTTATTTCCTTTTTCTCATTCAATTCATTTTTCTTTTGAATTACGTGAATTTCTCGTTTTTTTTTAATAAAAACCTTGAAACAGTAATTTAATTGTAAACAATTAAATACAACTAACGAGCATAACCTCTTTCTATCAAGCTTTAGCCAAAGAATTTCCTGGAAAAAAGGATGTAATCTCGAAAGTCGTCGACTAATCCAATAGTTTTTGTGCCATAGATGAGGGATTAGGTGAACATATTGAATCCAGTTTCTTTGACATTTTGGCTTAATACCATTCTCATGTTGTGCTGGATGGGAAAGCAGTCAACAATTATTAGGATCAAATGTTCAAATTTCGAGGAGTTTCGTGGAATCCTATCAAATAAAATTTTGAAACTTTTTCGCGTTCTCTCTAATGCCGGAGGTTTAAGTGGCCTGTAAAGTTTTAGTTCCACTGAATACAAGAAATTATAAATTTGATTAACTTCAAAGAGGTTCACAAAAATTAAGAAATCGTTTTATTATCCACCGTTCTTATCTAACAAATATCAAAACTTAATAATACCATTCAAAAGAACCAATTATCAGATCTTTGGCGCTTTCCTCCTAATACCAAGAAACGAACACTTTTTCTTCTTTTTTTTTCTCTCTTTTCAAAAAATTGTAACCAAATATTAATAATTCTTGGGATTATCCTTCTGTCTATTGTTTTTTATTAAAGAATTTATTAAGCAAAGTAGAGGATTTTATTGCGTGCTTCTGGGATTACTAGCTCAAATCACAATATGCAACGTCACATTGTGACTAAGAAGATATAGATGAAGCCTGTCATGTTTTTTTTATAAATTAAATAGAATGTTATTTGTGATTACCTTTCCTGTATTCAAATTCTCTCTTTCTCCGAATATATGAAACTCTACTTTTATCCAAACCAAAATCCTTTCAGAAGCATGCAACTGTACGTCGTGCTCTGCTTCCTGGTTCTTCTCGGCCTTTCAGCCGGGCAAATGACCTTCACGGATCAATGGACCAAGAAGAGAGCAACACTTCACAAACAACTGTAAGTTTGACTTTAGGCTGAAACTGCCCGCCTTCAAGGTGGCCTGCGCCTGACACGTGCTTAATAATTTGGAACTGATGTTTTTACTGTATCGAAAGCGGGGAAATTTCAAAAATTTGTTTTCTAAAATCAATCCAAAATTTATTAAGAAATCTTAAAAGTATTCATACATTCTCAAAATAATTTTGCATACAGTTAAAAGTTTTGAGAAAATGCTCAAAAACAAGCTCAAAGTATCAACTTGCCGATATAACCAAAACACTGAAACATGCGATTTTGAGGTAGTTTTTTAACAACTTTTTGATGTTTAAACCTGTATACAGAGTTATTTTCAATAAGTACAAACGTTTTTATCTAAATTTTAACTAAAACACTTTGAAACAAAAATGAGAAAAAGGGGATGTCGTAAACTTTCCGCGTGAATCTACACCGCTCCAAAGAACCGGACTGCTAGGTCGTAGGTAGGCTCGTCTTTGGGACTGCCTACCTTTTTGCCTACTGGAAAACTTTAGTCACGAAACATCGTCTGCTTTTTGTTCCATAAGATTTCAGTTTCTGACCACAAAATCATCCCGGAAGCATAAATAAATGTTTTATTTTCTTTCATTAGATCAATCAAGAGTCAACCTAGTTTTTTCTAGGATTTTTAATCCAAATTTCCTCTCCGACGTATCAAAAATTATGGAAGTTAGATCTCTGCAATGATAATTTATTGAATTTTCTGCCGTTTCATCTTGGCCATAATAAGAAGTTCAAACAGCAATTTGTTTATAATTGTGTCAAAGGGACAATTATTTTTCAATAGCAATTTAGAGCTGATTTAAAAGAAAATAAGGTTTTCCTTGAACTTCAGCTGGTTGGTTTGATTTCTGATTTTCAGACAACCAACTCAGACATCTCTGAAATTATTCCGCTTTTCCCTATTGGATCCACAAAAAGAGGAACAACGGAAAGCATATTTCTGTTTTGATTTTGTGCTCTTTTGTGCATTCTTTCCGGCTCATCGCATCTGGAATTTTCAATTCCTCATTTGAATTTTCGAAACAAAAGTGACGAAAGCTCAGGGGTCCATGAATAATTAAATCAGTGTTAGAAAAAACCGAAAATGTCGTGTCAAGCCATAAACTTCCCCAGTGAAAAAAGTATGTACTTGGATCGTGAAATCTGTGTGAAAAATTCAAGAATAACTTACGAAGTAGTACATATTTAGAACTGGTCACTCTTTGAATTTTCCCTTATTCCCAACCGGCACAACTTTCAGTCTACTCTAGTGAATTATTCATTCTTATTAATAAGAGTGTTTTCTCTCTTTTCACCCACCATTTCTTGCAATCTTGAAGAAAAAAAGATATCCAGACTTGAGGGGATGACTGATACAAATGTTACTTTTGCACGAATCATTCACGTCATCAAAGTGAACGGGAGAAAGATGATGTCTGTGTTTAATGGGCTATTCATGTAATGTCGAAAAATACAAAAAAAACGTTTCGAAAAATTTAGATTTTCAACATCACATGAATAATTCCATAAATATAAACAGTTAATCTTAATTAATATTATTTTTTGCCAGTGGTATACTCTTTACGGTTGTGCTTTCGAAAAATCACTCCAAAAATTATCATATATATATACTATAGAAAAATAATTTTCAAACAATTTTGTCTTATTTCCAGTCAATAATAGAAAAATCTAAAAAATTTTTATTGGCCTTTTTGAATTATTTAAAGTATTCGCACAAAAATTAAGAAATTGAGATTCAATAATGCCATGATAACATGTTGTATTTGTGAAAACTAATGATAATATTTGTTTGCAACAGTAATTTTTTCCAAATTTCGAGTGCTCATAAGTTTAATAAGCATTTTAGAAAGATTGTTTCCAATGTTGCAGAATAGCAAAACAGCGGAAAACTGTAACCAATCAGCGTTCTGCAAGAGGAAGGTTAAGATCGCTGATTGCTCGGGTACAGTTTCGTTTTCGCGCGGGAAAAAAATTCCACACAAATTTCTAAAAAGACCAATCTCAGTTAATATTTTGTCTATGGGAAATAAATATAAAAAGATCGTCAATAAAAATTAGTTCCTGTCTTATGTTTATGCACAACATTAAACATTGCAATTTTAATTTTACATCATTTGAAAAAAACTTTATATTCCCACCTAACTACTCACTGAAACTCTTGAACTGAAACTAAAAATAAATATTGCAGACCAGTGGTAACCCCAGAAGAGCCAATCTGTCCATCAGACCGTGTCCAAGCAGTTTTCGAGCAACTTGATCAACTCCAAAAAGCCCAACAACGTCTTACCGAGTACCTTGCATCGTGTGCCTATCCAGTCGAAGTTCCACAAAAAGCCGAGAAAATGTAATAGGCAATTTGGACATTCTGGATATACTTTTAATTTTTAAACTCCTTTGACGACTGATATTGATAGCTCAACACATTTCCCACAATTTTAATTCATGGTTTTTATACAATAATATTGACCATTGCCTTGTAACTGAAACAGTAAACAATTATTTTTTTAAACAAAGTATTTGAAATCTCCCAAGTTATCCGTTATTCTCTCTAATTTTCTGTGCTTGTTTGTTCTTATTATTTGAATTTTGGAAATTCTAAAATAACACGATAGTCTCCACACATCAAAATGTTATTTTCTCTTCTTCCACTCTCGATAAACTTGCTTTATCCTGTTGTTGTGTTGCAGTATATTATGAAGGTTTTTTTTTGGAAAAGAGCGATGAGTATTTATTTGAGAAGAGAATAGTGGTTATAATAAATTACACAATTTCATTTTTATTTGGAAAAAGTGGCGTCGGCGGTTTTCGTAACTTATTAAAGTTATTTGCAGTGGAAAATGTCAGCTTCATCTTTTTTTTTGAATATAAAAAATCATGCACAGTGGATTTGACAATTAGTTCATTTTCAAAATTAAAAAATAATGGAAAAAGAGACTCTCATTATTTAGCTAAAACTCTTGACAGTGTTTTTCTATTGATACTAGGAGTCTCTAAATCTGCATAGCTTGGCAAACTTGGCAAATTAGCACACTTCTGATTCATACTCGAAAGTTTAATTTTTTTTAAGTTCAATACCGTGAAAGTGTAGATAACTAATAGTAAGAGATCGAATATTTGGATTGATTTAACCTTAAAACTGAAACAGTAATTTTTTTTTTAAAACAAAGTTCTTTAAATCTCCCAAATTATCCGTTGTTCTCTCTAATTTTCTGTGCTTGTTTGTTTTTATTATTTGAATTTTTAAAATTCTAAAACCACACGATAGTCTCCCCACATCAAAATGTTATTTTCTCTTCTTCCACTCTCGATAAACTTGCTTTAGCCTGTTGTTGTGTTGGAGTATATTATGAATGTTTTTTTTGGAAAAGTGCAATGAGTTGTTATTCGAGAAGAGAGTAGTGGCTGTAATAAATTGCATAATTTTATTTTTTAATGTAAAAAAATGGCGTTGGCGGTTTTTGTCATTTCTTGTTTATTTGCAGTGGAAAATGTCTGCTTCATCTTTTTTTTTTTTGAAAAAATCAAAACTCGAAGCTGCAAACAAAAAAAAAATTGTAAAATAATTGTGAAATATGATAATGGGAAGCTAACTTAAATGTACAAGTTTTTGAGTATGGTGCAAATGCGCTCCATTTGACGTACCCATGCGACGTCAGAACTAAGCCTTTTATTAGAGCTTTGTCAAAAAACAGATGATGCATGTCATGGGTTGCGAAAGATGCAAACACAGAGAGTTATATATTCATTTATTGAGAAGAAAAACATCAATAAATATAATTAGACATCCCGCAAGAGAGTTACAACTAAAACATCAATTCCTCAAAGAAGCGTTATTAAAATAAAAAGTGAGACGTCTTATTAAGCCTTCTTCGGGTTGTACTCAAATTTGATACGTTTTAAAATCTGAAAATTTTAAACAAGAGAAAAAACAACGATCTTTCAAAAATCATTTATTGAGAGAGATAGCTAAGGGCTCTATGGGTTGTACTCGATTGGGAGGTTCTTACGACGAACCATACCGTCTCCTTGGAACCATTCACGGCGGAATTGCTTGGCAGCTCCATCCGGGGTGTTGGTCCACTCAACAGTGATACGGTCGTTGTTTGTATCCTCCTGTCCAAAGGCGAAAGCATCACAGGAAACGGCAAGAAGAACTGCTTCCTTTGGGTCGAGAACTCCACATGGTGGATCAACTCCAAGTCTCTTCATATTGGTGGTCTTGATACCGTATCCAATACGGCGAGCCGATGAGTTGATCACCTTGATGTGGTAGGTGTGTTTGTCGTCGTATGGGGCATTGAACACAATCTTGGTACCCGGCTGGGTTTGGATGTCTCCTGGTGGGACAGATTGGGCCATGGCGACTTGTTGAAGGAGTTATGAGAACTCGCAGTGAAGATTATGACAAAACCTTCTCAATTTATAGCACCCTTCTTATCTCTGTCCTAGATCTGAAAGTTCATCCAAAAATAGGAGATCACGCGAATATATCAAAAAGTTAGATTAATTTTTCAAAGCAGTTGTCAATTAAGAAAACGTTAATTTTCTTATTATAATGAAATGTTGTAAGGGAATATATGCGATGATAATGATACTCGTATCAACTTCAATAAGTTTGGACTATTCGGAGGTTAAAGTAGACATGAATTTTGAACTCGAAACTTGTGAAAGCTTGTGTGTAGTGTATACAGTCGGAATCATTCCCGAGCCCTCTGAACAGCCAATAAACCGCTCTGAACTGTCAAAACAGGACGTCTAAAATTGATTTTAAAAAATTACTGAAACTTTTTCTTCAACTTTAACGCACAATTGGTTTCTAAGCGATCAAAGCCTCTTACAGTAAGTAAACATGTTCATATTGTTTCCGTAAATGCAGAATTTGAGGTTTTTGTTCCCGATTATCTGGAAAGCAAAAAATATGGAAAATTACGAAAAAAATTTAGAAGAAAACTTTATTAAACATATAAAGCTTTTGAAGAAAGATCAATTTTCAAATTGCCATCCGCTCGGTCACATTTTCTTTTGTTCCACCTGGTGTTCCATTAGGAAGATGACTGAAAAGTATCAATTATGTTTTTTAATTATTCAGCTTGACCTACCGGTACTGCCAGTCGTAAGGCTCGCTTTCCTTAAGATCCGGTGGATTGCATTCTTCCATCAATGCGAGCAACTTCTCATAATCCGGAATACTGTGATAATTTAGAGACTCAATGTACTCTGCGGCTTTTGTCATAACCGGTTGCTTCGTACACAGCTTGTCTCCAATGTGTGCTTGTTTCAACTTGATTATGTTTTCATGGGTTTTCTCGTGCGACCATGGAAGATATCCATCTCCACATTCAATCTGAAATATTTTAATTTTTTCTTGAAAATACATTAATATGCTTACCGTTGTGTAGAGGAAAGCAACCAAGTCGTTTTTGGGGCCGAGGTCTTGACGTGCATGAGCATCCAAACTCATATAACGGACGGTACCACGAAGACCAACTCCAGCTCGGGGTTTACGGACGATTCCACCCTTATCAAGGTATTGACGAGTTAGACCTGAAACATAAAAATAAGTTGAAATTCATCATTGCTCCGCAGGTGCGTGGACGAGCAGGTGCAACATAGAGGTGCGCTAGATATTAGCTGCCAGCATTTCCAATTCAAAAACCATACCATAATCAATCAAGTAAATACGAGTACAATCAATTGCACCGATACAACAATTGGATGGTTTCAAATCTCGATGCAAGAATCCAGCACCATGAACCAACGAAAGAGCCTTTAGAACTTGTATCATTGCCCGGTAGAGAGTCCGCTCAGTGATTCGTTTGTGTGGAAGAGCTCTTCGAACGTCTGACAGATTTCTTCCAACTAATTGCATGACAATATAATGCGATTTGTTATCTTCATGCTGCCATTTGCCTTGAGCAAGAATTTCTGGTATCCCCATGGAGCCACGTAATGCCAAAAGTACAGTAATCTCCAGTTTCATTCTTCGAATGTCTTGGGATTCGTGTTCCACTTTGATGGCACAATCTTCTTTACGAACTTTATCCCAAGCTCTAAAAATGTTCCAGATTAGCAAATAAAAAATTAGATTTCAGATTGCTTTTCAAAGTTATGTATAACTTCAAAGAACTTTTTGACCGTTTCACTAAAAAGAGAGTAGGCGAAAAGTAGACTAGGTGAAGGAAAGTTCACGAAACTTCAACTCTTCTGTAGCAAGACGAGTTCAAAAAAAAAATGTTTTTTAGTAGAACTAACTTGTAGATCTGAGCAAAACCTCCGCCGCCAATAATCCCCTTAACTTCGAAACGTCCCGAAATCACCGATCCTTCTTCCATCAAAATGGTATTCCGCATTTGATTGTAGACAGCTCCGGCAATATTCTGTTTCTCCTTCTTTTCATCCTCCTTCCTTTTGCTCTTCTCTTCCTTCTTCTCGTCTTTTTTCTTACTTTCATCATCCTTTTTTTCTTCTGTTTCCTTTTTTTCCTCGTCCTTTCTATCACACGACATTCTTTTTCTTCTTTTTTCTTAACTTCTGCCGCTGTTTCGGAAAATTTATAAATTCAAAATAATTGAATACATTTTTACCATTTCTTTTTTCACTAAAATGTCACGCTTGAAAACAAAAATTAATTTATTGAGAGATTCAACTTTTCACATCAAAAAGCACAATCTGAAAGACATGCTAGAATCAAATCACAATGACAAAAATGGAAAGCAACAGTAATAAATAGATAAGGTTAGAAAATTAAACATTTTTCCTTGTCCTTTCGCTTTTTGGATTGTGGTACCGAAGCAAAATTGTGTTCCAAAGCAAAAAACAATAATAAATTTTTCCTAATAAACTTTAATTTTCCCCGTGAAATTTCGATGCCCTTTTCCACGGCTATAGATCTAGGACAGAGATAAGAAGGTTGCTATAAATTGAGAACGTTTTGTCATAATCTTCACTACGAGTTCTCATAACTCCTTCAACAAGTCGCCATGGCCCAATCCGTTCCACCAGGAGACATCCAAACCCAGCCGGGTACCAAGATCGTCTTCAATGCCCCATACGATGACAAACACACCTACCACATCAAGGTGATCAACTCATCGGCTCGCCGTATTGGATACGGTATCAAGACCACCAATATGAAGAGACTTGGAGTTGATCCACCATGTGGAGTTCTCGACCCAAAGGAAGCAGTTCTTCTTGCCGTTTCCTGCGATGCTTTCGCCTTTGGACAGGAGGATACAAACAACGACCGTATCACTGTTGAGTGGACCAACACCCCGGATGGAGCTGCCAAGCAATTCCGCCGTGAATGGTTCCAAGGAGACGGTATGGTTCGTCGCAAGAACCTCCCAATCGAGTACAACCCATAGAGCCCTGTGCTATCTTTCTCAATAAATGATTTTTGAAAGATCGTTGTTTTTTCTCTTGTTTAAAATTTTCAGATTTTAAAACGTATCAAACTTGAGTACAACCCAAAGAAGGCTTGATAAGGCTCACTTTTATTTTAATAAATACTTTTTGAGGAATTGTTGTTTATGTTGTAACTTTCTCCAACAGGCTTTGGTGTTCTACATTAGCCACACACAGTCAAATTTTGATCATTTCAAGTGTATTCAAAAAATTTGACTCCACTGTCGATGGGAAAACATTTTTAAAGTGAGTAACAGTTTTTACCAATTTTTCTCCAGTTTTAGTATTCCTGATGTTTAAGCTTGCATTTTACTAAACAAATATCCAAGCTTTTCAAGGCTCAAAATTTCAGAGTGGCTTATTTATATATTTGTTTACGATTCTGCTTTAAAAAAATTAATTTGTGATGCACTGGCTGAGAAGGGAACAATACATTTTAATACTCATGGAATGTACAGATTCTAATTTGTGTGTAGAATAGAATTATTAAATTATAAATTACGGGCAAATCAACATTCGAATTGCTCATCTTAAGAAAAATGTAATTGTACAAAAAGCTGTACTCTTTTTACTCCTCAGAACAATGTTTTCTTTTCCCTATCTTTCTCTTCCAACAAAGGTAGTATTCTAGCAATAGTAGTATTCAAGCAAAAGTAGTATCAAGTATTCAAGCAAAAGTAGTAGTATTAATTTACTCTTTTGCTTCACAGAATAATTTACTCTCTGTCTTCACAGTATATTTTACTCTCTTGCTTCACAGAATAATTTACTCTCTGGCTTCACAGAATATTTTACTCACTGGCTTCACAGAATATTTTACTCTCTGGCTTCACAGTATATTTTACTCTCTGGCTTCAGAGTATATTTTACTCTCTGGCTTCACAGAATAATTTACTCTCTGGCTTCACAGTATATTTTACTCTCTGGCTTCACAGTACATTTTACTCTCTGGCTTCACAGAATAATTTACTCTCTGGCTTCACAATATATTTTACTCTCTGGCTTCACAGAATAATTTACTCTCTGGCTTCACAGAATAATTTACTCTCTGGATTCACAGTATATTTTACTCTCTGGCTTCACAGTACATTTTACTCTCTGGCTTCACAGAATATTTTATCTGTCAGTTCAAATTTCCGAGAAAAATCATTTTCCAAGTTACAATTTGCAACAAAATGGCTACGGGGATTTTTTAAAAAGTTAGTTTGAAGCCAGATATTAATTTTCGAAGTACAGTGCGTGCAACTTCTATAGCGCCCCCTATTTTTTTCGTGTTTCGTCACTTTCCCAAACTTTCTTGAGAAAACCATTATAGCCATTCGATTTCAAATGTCAAAAAAACCCCCTGTCCGAAGTTTTCATGAAAAAATATCAAAGACTACGGTAATTAGGTCAAAAAGTCTGAAAAACGACCGTGCAACTTCTATAGCGCTCCCTCGAATTTTCGCTATTTTTCAATAAAATGCCTAGTTTTATGAGATTTCTGAAAAGGATATAGTATTATATATTAAGAAAAATGATCATAAGGTCTCATTTTTCAATTTTCAACAGAAATATATTACGTGAAAACTTCTGGGATCCCAAGAGTGGTCTGAAACGCTTCACTTTGCGTTAGTGGCCAGTTCTCGGCTCCCACTGCATGTATTGATACGAAACGTGACCGAAATTTTCATTTTGATTTACTGATAATGTTTCAATAAGTTGTCATAAAATTTGGTCAATATGGGCCAGGTTGACAGCCCAAGTTAATAGTAAGGCTAGTAACCAATCAGTTGTTCTATCGATAAAACTCATCTGAGGCATGTCAGAGAATGGATGTGCGTCTTTTCTGGTAGACAAGATATCCATTCAATTAACTATTTAAAACAAATTTTGTCCGGATCGAAAAATGTTGGAAAATGATCGGTAAAATTCGAGAAATATCCCTCAAACAAATTAACAGGTGTAGAAACACTGGGCGGGTCTGTTTCCCGTGGTTCCGCGCGTTTCATTCGAGATCGAACGACAAAAGAACTGTCGAAGTGTTCAGAGGGGTCACAGAACTTGCATCCGAACTTAATATTTCAAAGTGTTTGTTAAAAACTAAAAATTCACCCAAAAACCTGCGGGCAGTGAACTCGCCCAGTTTTGATGTATGTGCAAATTTTTTAAAGGAGATCTCCTGCATTGGACCAATCATTTTTCAAAAGTTTTTTGTTCGAATAACACTTATAAAAATTTCAACAATGAATATGAAGCTTTTCTACCAGAAATGAACCGCGTCCAATCTCTGGCACGTCGCAAAAATCTGTTCTAGAGAGAAAAACTGATTTCCTCACAATGAGCAGCGCTATCTACCTTACCTATCTCCACCGAATTTAATATCAACCTTTCAAAATATCTTTAGTGAACAAAATTAAATGATTAGTTCAAGTTTCGTATCAATACATGCAGTGGGAGCCGAGAACTGGCCACTAACGCAAAGTGAAGCGTTTCAGACCACTCTTGGGATCCCAGAAGTTTTCACGTAATATATTTCTGTTGAAAATTGAAAAATGAGACCTTATGATCATTTTTCTTAATATATAATACTATATCCTTTTCAGAAATCTCATAAAACTAGGTATTTTATTGAAAAATAGCGAAAATTCGAGGGAGCGCTATAGAAGCTGCACGGTCGTTTTTCAGACTTTTTGACCTAATTACCGTAGTCTTTGATATTTTTTCATGAAAACTTCGGACAGGGGGTTTTTTGACATTTGAAATCGAATGGCTATAATGGTTTTCTCAAGAAAGTTTGGGAAAGTGACGAAACACGAAAAAAATAGGGAGCGCTATAGAAGTTGCACGCACTGTATGATGAATCTATTAATTCCTTATTCCATTCTTTTTTAAAATGTGATCAAAAAATAGGCCTGAAAATTTACTTTTTCCGCTTGAACTCGACGGTTATAAAAGTTTTTGAAATGATGTTTTCAAATTCTGAAAAAGCACAAAATTTGCAACAAAATGGCTACGGGGATTTTCAAAAAAGTTAGTTTGAAGCCAGATATTAATTTTCAAAGTATGGTAAATCTATTAATTCCCTTATCCATTCTTTTTTAAAATGTGCTCCAAAAATAGGCCTGAAAATTTACTTTTTCGCTTGAATTCGGCGGTAACAAAAGTTTTTGAAATGTCAGTATTAAATTCTGAAAGAGCACAAAATTTGCAACAAAATGGCTACGGAGATTTTCAAAAAAGTTAGTTTGAAGCCAGATATTAATTTTCAAAGTATGGTAAATCTATTAATTCCCTTATCCATTCTTTTTTTAAATGTGCTCCAAAAATAGGCCTGAAAATTTACTTTTTCGCTTGAATTCGGCGGTAACGAAAGTTTTTGAAATGCCAGTATTAAATTCTGAAAGAGCACAGAATTTGCAACAAAATGGCTACGGAGATTTTCAAAAAAGTTAGTTTGAAGCCAGATATTAGTTTTCAAAGTTGTTGTCTCTAGATACTCTATAATGACCTGCTAAGCCAATCTAGAGCCACCCGGACAGAGAGTATACAACCTCTGACCTGCGTGAGACGGTGTACTTCTAAAGATCACAGAAATTTTTTATCGATATAGAAGGCCGGGAGTATATTATTTACCGCAAAACAGTTTTGAAAACCGCGCTGATTTCAAATTTAACAAAAAAAATTATTTTTCTGGATTAAAATATAAGAGCAACAGAGGAAAACATTCATTGAAGAAACTTTATTCGAGATTAAAAAGTTCACATAATTTTTTTTTATTTCTTTGCCTCTTCAACCTTCTTTTCCTCTTTCTTTTCATCCTTCTTTTCTTCCTTCTTTTCTTCCTTATTCTCATCGTTTTTCTCCTCTTTCTTCTCCTCTTTCTTCTCCTCTTTTTTCTCCTCTTTCTTCTCCTCTTTCTTCTCTTCTTTCTTCTCTTCTTTCTTTGCTTCCTTTTTGTCATCCTTTTTGTCTTCTTTCTTTTCCTCTTTCTTCTCCTCTTTCTTTTCTTCTTTCTTCTCATCCTTTTTTTCATCTCCTTTCTCGTCACCTTTTTTAAATGAAATGTAAATGCGTTTCATTCCATCTGGCTTATGATTCTTCCATGCGTCACGAGCAGGTCCGTCTTCCTTTGTTTTAATGTAGTAGAATGCAAAGTACTGCTTATTGTTTTCTGGAATCGCTTTTCCTGGATTGTGGCACAACGGTATATCAATGGTTTCATCTGGTTTGATATAGCCGACTGGTGTTTTGATTTTGAACAAATCATTCGAAGTGCATTTGACTTTAAAAGCACACTTGTCCGTCGTAGGATTTGTCATTTTCAACACCGTTGTTGTGACCTCATCACCAAGTTTTGCATTTGAAAATAACACCTGAAATTTAAATGTTTATTTTAATTTTTTATGACACTTGCTAATAACACCAAAAACAAAAAAACTCCAGTAAGTTTGGACTAGGGCTGACAAACCGGACGTCCAAGACAAAATTCATAGCAATGGTCCAAAAAAATTTAAAAACTTCTGTATCATCTCAAAAACAGGTATCTTACTGCCCAGAGTCCGGGAAGAGGACGCCCGGTTTAGTCCGATTTAGTCCGGCTTGCTAGCAATAGTTTGGACCAATTCATGATACTCACTGTTTCAGCGCTCAGCTTGAGAATAAAATTTTCAGTTTCCTTGGTTTCCTTTTCATCTTTTTTCTTCTCTGCCATCTTCAGTATTTCGTATCTTCGAAGCGAACTTGAAAGTGGATATTCAACGATGAAATAATAAATTTATCTGATTGAAACTCTCTTATTTTATATAGAAACGTTTCACGTGACACATCAATTATTTATTTGGAATTTTTACAAAGCTTTTAAAGTTTAAAATCACGGAAATTTATTATTTTATCAAAAAAAAACAAATTTTAAATATATTCAAATTAGTTACGCGTTTTCAGTGCCAATGGTCTGTCCGGGTGGACCTCCGGGATGTTCTGGTCATCCTGGCCACCCTGGTGAAGACGGATCAGCTGGACAACCTGGAAGCCCCGAAGGAGTCGGTGTATCGTTACCATATAATGGATGTATTCAATGTCCTATGGGACCACAAGGACAACCTGTAAAACCAGGGTTAACGGGGGCATCCTGGAGATGTGGTAGTTACTGGAATGAATGGAATACCTAGAGGAAGAGGTCTTCCAAGATATCCATGAATGCCAGGGGACAATGGATCGAGCGGAGCTAATGAAGAATCGGGAGAGTAGGGCCTCCTGGACCAGATGTTGGTTATCCCATGTCTGGGAGCCAGGGGCTTCTGGGTCGCAAGGAAAAACAGGTCAACCGGGTGGACATGGAGTTGATGGGCATCCTGGAAGGGTTTAACTCTGAAAACCGAACTTTCTTTTTACATTTCTAGTCTTTTCGACCATCAATCATTGTTCTAATAAGTTGTAGGTGTGCAGTGAAGGTCATTTGCATACCTGCACAATTAAAGATGCTCTTCTCTTCTCTCGCACTAATGTTCTCTCAGAAGTATTAGCACTGTCTGAAAGTTACACTTGTTCCCGTTTTCATATGACTGCAGAAGATTTAATTTCACATTATAAATTCAGTTGATATTCAGAAAACCAAAACAAATCTAGTAGAATTTTTTATTCCATATTTCAAGCAAATCAAGATCATATTCCTAAGCTTCTTTTGGGCACATTGCAAGTGCTTGCTCGTAATCCTGAAAACCAAATGTTAAGCATTAGAATCCGAATAATAGACAAACCTTGGCGAATTTGGCAAAATCTTCGCGAGATTGAACATACTTCTTCAGTGCCAAATATTCCAGGACGCATCGATGAGCGTACAAATATTGCATTTCAGTTTGGACTGCTCTGAAACGCTCCTCTCGAAGTTTTGCCAGAAGGCGTGGAACTCCAATGAAATCCGGAAGACAAATTGACTCGAGGATAATCAAAATGAGAGCAAGTGTGCCAGTTCGACCGACGCCAGCGGAGCAGTGTACAACTATTGGTTTTCTGAAAATGAGATAATTATAAAGTGATTTTCAAAGAAATTAAACTTACGTGCAATTCTTGACAACAGTCAACAAACGGAACGGTGACAGAAAATTGTCGGGAACACCGTGATCAGGCCAATTGCGCCAGTGTATGTGCTTCACAATTTTGACAACTGCATTGTCTCCGGGCTTCGAAATACGCATTGTTGACATCACCAGAGTTTTATCGATCTGAAAAATAAGAACTTATTCATTGAAAATTAAATGTTTGAACTCTTACATCTACCCTGGATTCCTTGGTAACCGTGCACAGTCTCCCGATCTTTGTTGTTTGTCCAATTTGGCTTGGAAAGTATTCTGCGCTTTTTGGCTTCCCCTTCTCAACCAGCTCGCATAGCATCACAATGTACTCGATCCCTGTCACAATGATCATCTTCCAAAACTCTTCAATTGTGCCGTTTAACGGTGCTTGTGTGCAAATGAAGCGTCGTGGATTCGGTCCAGAACTGAAAATAACAAATTGTTCATGTAATTTTGCGATATGTATTAAGTACACTCTGTGGCGTCACAGAATGTATTCCAACTGCTGCAAATGGGATTTTCTTTACCTGACTAAGTTTGCGTGGATGTAGAAATGAGGATCGTCAGTCAACTTGACACGTGTGATGTCACAACACGGGATGTTCCGATATCGATTGCGTGTCGGATTCCCCAAGAAACTCGTTGCAATATCCTCTGGCGCTTCGTTTGGACTGTCACGGTATTCCTTTTTGAGGCCAGCCACTCCATTTTGCAACACCAGACGAATCCAACTACAGATGACTTCGGTCCGTTTCCTGAAAAATATAAAGTATTTTTTGTTTTGAAATTATAGTTTTCGATTTATGTGTGCAAAAAATAATTACTTTTTATCGGAACCGCCGGTTTCATCAACCGATTTCTCGTCTGTTTTCTCCTTTGATGGTCTTCTAATTGCAATATCTGCACCAGGAGATGGCGACTGCAGAAGTGGTTGAGCCATCGACGGTGGAATTGCTGGAGCCGGAGACATTCTTGGCAGTTGTGAGTTGATGACAGGTGGCTGCGGCGGTTGAGCACTTGTTGCAAGTTGTGGTGGAGGTTGATGAGGTGCCACTGGTGGTGGTGGTGGTGGTGGATCAGATGGTGGTGGCAGCATCATCGTTTTCATCGCGACTTCTGGCTCTTGCTTTGCAATTATCTGAGGAAGTGTCGGCTGAAATTTATTACTTGATATTTCACCAGGTCGAGGCGCGACATGGGCGATTTTCATTCTGGACTGAAACCGGACTAAACCAGCGTCCGGCTTGCCGGATTCGGTGGGTTCCGTTGTTACGATTCTGTTTTTCAAAACTTCGAAACAGATTTATCATTTCTCAATTATTCAAACAACCGAGCGCCCAGTTTGCCAGCCTAACCAGCGCATAGTTAATTCCCATACCGTTGGCTGTTGAGCAATCTGAGCCGTGGTCTTCTTCGGAGTTGGAACAATTTCATTGTTGGTTGCCTCCTCTTGCTCAATTGATTGCATCACACTTCTCTCGTTCTTACTACGCTCATTCACACTGACGACACTTATCTTGCTGGGACGCTTATTCAATTTGCTCACTTTTTTCTTCGCACCAGTAGATTCTGAAAATAACGCTATTATGAGGGGACAATTAAAATTTTAACTTACTTTTCGGTTTTGGTGGCATTTTGCTTAGACTTCGGTTGATTTCTACGAAGAGTCAGACTGTATCTGAATACTATACAGCAATAAACTGATTCGAAGTTCTGCTTTATCGAAAGATGGTTTTTACAATAAAAACACGGTTTATTAGTTCACGCGAGAATATTCTTTACAGTTATTTAAATAAGTGTTTTTGTGTTTTTCTTCTGATTACTGTTTATTCTCTATTTGTGCATAAAATCCTAAAAAAATCTTTTCGAATATATTTTCAGGTTGACAGTGGAGGTGGATTGATTCCTGTAAATTTTTCAACTTTTCCTGTTAATTACCCAAAATCACCCTGATTTAAGGGGACACACAAAATCCATGAAAGGGAAGAACATACAACAAGTTCATGAAATGAGAGAGAGAGAGAAAAGTGAGTGGATGGAACTGAGTAAACAATAATATCTATGCACTACTACTGGAGAAAGGAACAATCACGAAAATGTGTTTATATCACTGGAAATTCGAGACAGAAGAAAAGTTCAATACATTCGAGGAATCATACACTAGCTGGCCGCTGGCATCATACGGCGTCTCGCAATTTTCTTTCTGGGACGGAGAACCTGAAAATAGATTAGATGAATTTTTAATTAGGAGAAGAGTGGAATAGATAATAGAGTCAAAAATAGGTATATGAAGACTACATCGTAGTTAATAAGAACCAAGATAATGCAACAAGAATAATCTTGAATCTAGCTCTTGGTCGGAATATTGCGTTTTTACACTTATAGCTAGAGTTACTTATACTTGATCAAACAGTCTCAACCATACTTCTGAAACTTCCCCAAAAACTCACCACAAACGAACAGACAAGATTCTTATTGACATACATCACTGCAGCTGCATTATCAAACTGTCCACAGTAGAACGGTGCCGAAAAGATTGTAACCAGACGACGATTAGCAAAGAATTCGTAGCCGTCTTGCACAACTTGATGAGCACGAACCACGAGATCAATTTGAAGACGATCGAGAAGTTTACGAAGGGCATCTGATCCAAAAACGTATGAAACACCACGAGAGTTTGGGTTCCATCCTTTTTGGAAGTTTGTTGGATCGCTCCAAAGAATGTCAATTGCAAGCGTATTTGGCTCAGGATTGTCAAATGGACGTTTGATAGCACGAAGTTGACTGACGTTTTGAAGCTGTAAAAAGTTCAGGTTTATTTGTACCGAATCGTAAAAGTTTGATACCATTTTGGAAACTCCGCCATGCATACACAAAATTCTCTGACCAACAAGAGCTGTCAATGGCATATCCGAAAAGACACCTTCAAACGAAACGTATACGGATGGTTTGTTGTAACGGCGCTGACACTCATCGTAGAATCCATATATCTTGTTGATAAGTGAACATTCGTGATTGCCTCGCAACATGAAGAAATGGTTTGGAAAGATGACTTTGTAGGCGAATAGAAGCAAGATTGTTTCAAGGCAATGCTTTCCACGATCCACATAATCACCAAGAAACAGATAATTCGCACGATGTGGGAAGCCGTTTTTGTCAAAGAGGCGAAGAAGATCACTGAATTGTCCATGAATGTCACCACAAATGTTAATTGGGGAGTTGGCCTCAATGAGCATTGGTTGCTTATTGAATATGTTGCTGAAAATTAAACAAATATTTCAGAGCTTTGAAATCATTAGAAAATGCTGCTTTGCAGCATTTGAAAACGTCAAAAGCAAGCAGTCAAAAACGTGATGTTCCTATTTTTGTTATTCCCTGTTTGAAATTTCTCCAAAATAAAAAACCACGTCGACTTCAAACCAATCAGCTCTATACACTCCATCTGATTGTCTCGAAAATGAATGGAGCGAATCGCTGATTGGTCACAGTTATCCTTTTGGAGGAAAATCGAACAGGGAATTGAGCCAAAATTGAAACATCTTGTTAAAAAGAAACATTTCGTCTATAAATCTCTGAATTTATGTAGCTTTTTGAAGCGATATCCCCATTCACGCTTTGTGAAACTGTTACAAACCATGTTCTTCGTCTCCGGAGTGATTGCGGTCTTGCTCTTGCTCTGAGGCACACGACGCGTCTTCTCAGTTTCATTTACAATTTCCGGTTTGGTCTCCAACTCCGTTCTTTCCGTTTTATCAACGTTATTAGTTTTCTGTTTATTTTCTAAATACACTCGTTTTCTTTTCTGATTTTAATAATTATATAAACTCACTTCCTTGAAGCATTGTCAGATTCTCTTGTTGTTACAGTTGATTGAATTTCTTTATGAATTTCTTTTCGGCAAACTGGGAATAAATTATTTTGGGAAATCGAGACAAAATGGGCATTGAAACGTGGAAACAAAAATACACGATGCTGAGAAAATTATGAAAGGTGACACGTGAAATATTGCAAAATGGGACTAGCGCGGGAGGGCCGCGCCAGCCCTTCGGGACAAGATCGTCTTCAATGCCCCATACGATGACAAACACACCTACCACATCAAGGTGATCAACTCATCGGCTCGCCGTATTGGATACGGTATCAAGACCACCAATATGAAGAGACTTGGAGTTGATCCACCATGTGGAGTTCTCGACCCAAAGGAAGCAGTTCTTCTTTCCGTTTCCTGTGATGCTTTCGCCTTTGGACAGGAGGATACAAACAACGACCGTATCACTGTTGAGTGGACCAACACCCCGGATGGAGCTGCCAAGCAATTCCGCCGTGAATGGTTCCAAGGAGACGGTATGGTTCGTCGTAAGAACCTCCCAATCGAGTACAACCCATAGAGCCCTTAGCTATCTCTCTCAATAAATGATTTTTGAAAGATCGTTGTTTTTTCTCTTGTTTAAAATTTTCAGATTTAAAAACGTATCAAATTTGAGTACAACCCAAAGAAGACTCACTTTTATTTTAATAAATATTTTTTTGAAGAATTGATGTTTTAGTTATAATCTGTCTTTTTCTTCCGTTTTCTTTTTTCTTCCTTTTTCTTCCGTAACTCACGACATCCGCGTTATACAGTTACAGAGAGCTGTAGCTATTTCTTTCTCTACTTTCTCCAGTTTAAATAGGCACCTACACTCAAAATAAAAAAACTGCGTGGCGTGAACTGCAGAAAACCTCATATTTAGGCCCCGCCTTTTTCTCGTCCACCCACGGAGAAAAGGCAAAAATTTGGGGACCAACCAATATCAGGCCGCCGACATCCTACGGGTTCCGCGCGCCGCTATGTTTAACTCGCAGCGGGCGGAGACAGCTCGCCACGCCCACAGCGAGTTAAACATAGCGGCGCGCGGAACCCGTAGGATGTCGGCGGCCTGATATTGGTTGGTCCCCAAATTTTTGCCTTTTCTCCGTGAGTGGACGAGAAAAAGGCGGGGCCTAAATATGAGGTTTTCTGCAGTACACGCCACGCAGTTTTTTTATTTTGAGTGTATGATTCTCGTTAGGAAAGACAAATGCTCTATTCATTTATTTTCTTTTATAACCCCAGTTTGAAACAATTTGTTCAAAAATGTTACGGGTTTTCTGTCTCCATACCAGTTCTCTGAATATATTAATTTCTACATCCCCTGGTGCTCAATCGTTTTTCTTTTCTCACTATTTTTTTCCTTTATCAGCTTATTATTCTACCTTTCTGCACATGCCCTCCCCTGATAATTTTAATAATTTTTATCTTATCCGTGATTGTTTGATGCTAGAAAAATGTGAAATACCTGTGTGAAATGTGTGAAGTAATGTGAAGTATACGGTAGTTTCAATTGATCTTTCTATTGTCTGGTGGAGTGGGGTGAGTACTGATCTGCCACTACAAACTCCAAAGAATTCTCTGATAGAAACATTTCTATTTGTTTTTTGTAGCAGATTATTCAAAAAATTTACACAAAAAATATGTTTGCAAATGATTGCTTTAGAAAAAACATTAAACACCTTTTACTACATACATGAAAAATGCCAAAAATTGTGGCGAATTTAATTTTTTTCTTTTCAAACTGATTGTTTTGTAACTTTGATTTAGCCGTGAAATTTAGAATTTCAATATTTGACCTTTTGAAAATTAGAAAAAAATCAGTAACAAAAATAAAGAAATACATGAAACCTTTGTCAAAAATTTCATTCCTGCGATTTCGTTGTTAAATTCTTGCAAACCTCATTCTACGCACGGTTACTGTGATCAAAAACGGAGTCGAATGATGTCACTTGAAATGGTTCTTCATATGGTCATTCAGCTCACTGTTCTCTCGGCAGCACTGGTATTCTGCAAGGGCAAGAAAAAGAATACTTCTGCGGCGCCTGTCAGTATTCGAAAACCTCGTAAGTTATAAGTTGCCGGTGTGGTCTCGATACAACTGTAACTCGATACAACAATCGTAGTTCATCTTTGACATTTACAGCAATGAAACCAGCATGTTCAACCATAAAACCAACAGATTTTCCACCTGCATCAGCGGCCCCTATTGCGCCAAAAGGGGAGGAAAAGAAAGAAGAGGAAAAGAAAGAAGAGGAAAAGAAGGAAGAAGAGAAGAAGGCTGATGATGAGAAAAAGAAAACAGAGGAGAAGGATGATAAGAAGTCAAAGAAAACGGAAGAAAAGGATAAGCTATCAGTGAAAAAGACCCAGGAAACGAAATCTGAACGAAAGGACAAGAAGGATGAGAGGAAAGAGGATGATAAGAAAGAGGAAAATAAGGAAAAATCTAAAGATGAGGAGAAGAAAAAGGATGAGGTGAAGGACAAGAAAGAAGATGAAAAGATGGATGATAAGAAGCCAGGTGAAAAGGAAGAGAAGAAGGAAGAATTCAAGAAAGAAATGAAAAAAGAGGAGAAGAAAGAAGAAAAGAAGGAAGAACCAAAGAAAAATGATGCACCAAAGAAGGAAGGAGAAACCAAAGGAGAAGTTAAGAAAGATGCTTTAGTTGAAAATCCGATTGTTACTGAAATGTCTGATAGGGTGAGTTGGCTTGAAAAGCGGTTAACAACTTTAGGTTTTTTTTAATATGAAATGCTAAATTAATTATCAAATTTTTGAGAATGTTTTCTGTATACTGAGTGAAAGTTAATTTCTTAATCTCTTGAAACAAATAGTAAACATTGGATTGCAGGATGAAAAGAAAGAAGAGAAGAAAGACGACAAAAAAGATGAGAAAAAGGATGAGAAGAAGGAGGCAAAGAAAGAGGAAAAGAAAGAGGAAAAGAAAGAGGAGAAGAAAGAAGAAAAGAAAGAAGAAAAGAAGGATGATAAAAAAGAAGACGATAAGGAAAAATCTGCAACTAAATCTGAAGATAAAAAATCCGATGAAAAGAAGACTGAAGAAAAGAAGTCCGACGAAAAAAAAAATGAAAAGTCTGAGGAGAAGAAGTGATCTGCTTTTTGTAATCATTGCTGAAATGAATTTTGGTTTAGGGGTCTTGTATTTTATTGATCACTCAGAAATGGTAGTGATTCTGAAACGTTTTTCCCAGAGTTCGAGTAGCATCACTGGTTCAATATGGTAGAATTATACAATGAAAGGAATTTAGAAATAATAGAATTTTGCGCAAAATTTAACAGGGTTATTTCTTCTCTTGTTTTTCTTGATTTCATTCAAATTCTGGAAATCTCAACTCCAGAAAAAAAACAGTTTAGAAAACAAAAAATCACTCGAATTGATCTTCATTATTTTCTATTTTCAGATATTCGAGCAACTCTCATAAATCTAAAACTAAGATATTCTGACATATTTGACAGACCTCTCAAGCTCAAATTATTTTCTTCAAGAAAAGGTCGATAATGTGAACAGAGCAGTGAAAGAATGGGAATCTGATCGGGTTACTTACAACGCTATTCCATTTTCTCGCTCTCAATATTTTTGTCTCCCAATTAAACAACTGCTTAACTGGAACAACGTTCTCATCATTGCAAAGCATATTATCCTACCTTTCTGCACATTCCCTCCCCTGATAATTTTATTCATTTTTATCTTATCCGTGATTGTTTGATACTAGAAAAATGAGAAACACCTGTGTGAAATGTTTGAAGTAATGTGAATGAAGTATAGAGTAGTTTCAATTGAGCTTTCTATTGTGCCTGGTGGAGTGAGGTGAGACAAATCAGCGTCTTTAAAATTCACTCGCTTCTTCTGATTGATTGAACAGTATGGGGCGCAAATCTCTGATTGGTTTTGCAGTTCTTATTTTTGAGGAAGTTTGGATGATAACGGTTTTTTCATTCTTCCTCAATGTGTTTTGTTTTTCTTTTGTAGTTTGTTTTGTAGAATTTCAGATTATGTTTGAGATTTTGAAGTCAATTTTCACGATACTGCCACATATAGGACTCGAAGAGTATATTCAACAATTAAAAAAACTTTTCATACAAATAAGATCGATACGATTATTTTCCATCAATATACCTTCTATTTTAACTCGGACTTTGAATGAGTTTGTAGATTTTGATATTGGAACAATAAGAAATTGACCCCTGTCTTGGGTTGAAAAGGTGCAAAGACAGAGAGTTTCAACTAAAACATTAATTCCTCAAAAAAGCTTCATCAAAATAAAAAGTGAGCCAAGCCTTCTTTGGGTTGTACTCGATTGGAAGGTGGCCTCCACCTCCACCAAATTTGATACGCTTTTGAATCTGAAAATTTTAACCAAGAGAAATACAACGATCTTTGAAAATTCATTTATTGAATGAAATAGCACAGGGCTCTATGGGTTGTACTCGATAGGGAGGTTCTTGCGACGAACCATACCGTCTCCTTGGAACCATTCACGGCGGAATTGCTTGGCAGCTCCATCCGGGGTGTTGGTCCACTCAACAGTGATACGATCGTTGTTGGTGTCTTCTTGTCCAAAGGCGAAAGCATCACAGGAAACGGCAAGAAGAACTGCTTCCTTTGGGTCGAGAACTCCACATGGTGGATCAACTCCAAGTCTCTTCATATTGGTGGTCTTGATACCGTATCCAATACGGCGAGCCGATGAGTTGATCACCTTGATGTGGTAGGTGTGCTTGTCATCGTATGGGGCATTGAAGACAATCTTGGTACCCGGCTGGGTTTGGATGTCTCCTGGTGGGACAGATTGGGCCATGGCGACTTGTTGAAGGAGTTATGAGAACTCGCAGTGAAGATTATGACAAAACCTTCTCAATTTATAGCAACCTTCTTATCTTTGTCCTAGATCTGAAAGTTCATCCAAAAATAGGAGATCACGCGAAAATATTTAAACTTTACATACATTATTTAAATGAACTGTCAAAACGGGACGTGAAAAAAATACATTTATAAAATTTTAATAAATAAATATTTTCATCGTGACCTCTTAATTCACATGAAATGCCTCCCCCTATCGATAAACTTCAACACTACAAAGAAAAAAATCTATTTCGAAAATTTTCGAATCTTCGATTTTCGATTATCGATTCACTTCCGAATAATCGTGGCATTTTGGTGTTAAATCAATGACGTCTGTTGGACCTGGACCACCGCAAAAGGAGCTCATACGAGCACAAAACGGCACCTATGAAGTGACGAAACCGCTGGCGACGGGCACGTTCGGCTCGATTTATAAGGCGAAACGCGAGAGTGACGGAAAGTTTTTTGCGGTCAAATGCGAGGCGCTGAACATGAAGAGCTCGGTGAGTTATTGATGGTAGGCAGACACTGTTTAGACGCCTCCCTGTCTGCCTATTTTATGAATTTCGGGGTGAAGTCAGAATTTTTGTGTTGTTTTATAGCAGTAGGTTTGCGAGTTTTCTGATTGCACGGCCACTTGGCAACACCTAGCCGATGGTGAAGTGTCATAGGAATACTCCATAAGCAAACATCTCGGCTAAAGAATGGAATTTTCTGACTTCTATAGTTACAAGTAAACAGTCGATCTATCAAGCTTCTCCCAGAGCCCTTGAAAATCTTAGAAATTTCAGCTTCTCCGTCAAATGTCTGTTGTTCTGGCATCGATCCACTATCCATCACCATTCTTCACGACTATTGAGGAGCGTGGCACGGTTCCAAATCGTTTTCTCTTTATTGTGATGCCATTGGTAACATTTTCTTTATTAACATTAACAAAAACTCCATATTTCAGTACGGCGAAAACCTGTTTGACCTGATGATGAACACGAACAAGGATCGCAAGTTCAGCATGGCGACGGGGCTTCACTTGGCCGAGCAGACCCTCACAGCAATCCGCGACCTCCACCGGAATGGATTCATTCATCGCGACATTAAGCCATCTCATTTCTGTATTGGAAGAGAGGTTGACGGCCAGCATCATCAGGTTTACCTGTTGGATTTTGGGTTGTGCAAGAGACCGAGGTGATTTTTCAAAGAACTAACTCAACGTTTAGCTCTTGTAATTAAAATTCCGTCCTCGACGCCTTCATCCGACATGTCACTGAAAAATTTTTTAAATTAAGATTCGCCAAGAAAAACGATGAAGCTGAGGAGCAGATGAGAAAGAATGCGATTCACTACAGAGGAGTCGTCAAGTACGCGAGTGTTCATGCTCACCAGGGGGTAACTTTACCTTTCACAATGTCTTTAAAATAACTTTTTTTTTCAGAAAAATCTCGGCTACAAAGACGACATGGAGTCCTGGTGGTACATGGTGCTTGAGTTCTTCCTCGGAGCTCTCCCGTGGGCACTGCTCAACAAGGAAAGCGAACAGGACGTGCTTCACTTGAAACGTCGGATCACTGCACCAATGGTCGCGGCAGTTTGGAGAACAACTCCTGAGACCACTGCTGGGTTCTTTGATCTTCTGACCGTCATCCGTGAGCCGAAGGATGTCGCAGAGTTTGTGGAGTACGATCGTATCGCTGATGGAATTCAGAAGTTGTTTGAGAAGTCGAAGTCGAATACTCAAGAGCCACCAGATTGGGATTGTATGACGGATTACAAGGGTCCCGGGTACCAGCAGGTACCGATGATTGCACCTCCTGAGGTTGGGCTGAAGCCGGAAATGGACTTTGGGAAGAGCGATCCGGGAGCTGGAGGAGGATCTGTCGAGCAGCCGAAGAAGGAGGAGGTAGACAAGAAGAAAAAGAAGAAGAAGGTTTGTTGTTAGATTGGAGCGCGTTTGCACATGAGAAAAATTCCAGAAAACCAAGAAGAAGGGGAAGAACAACAAGACGATTTCGGTGGAAGAGGTTGAATAGAATATAGGAACTACTTGTGGTATTGAATAAAATATTTCGGTTTCAACTTTTTTTGTTAGAAAGAATTTGGAAATTGGGGAATGTGCAAACGCGCTCTTCAGTACTTTAAAAGTGTTGATGTTCAAAAAAATATATTCAGAAAGGTGATGGATCGTCGAACAGAAGTGAGAGGGAAAATAGATCGGAGAAGAGCCAAAAAAGTCAAAAATCTAGTCGTAAAAGTGTCAGAGAGAAAAAAGCGCAGAGAAGTCAGAGAAATGGCCGTAAATCGAAGGAGATCAAGAGTGATGCGGGAAAATCCCAACGGAGCAAGAGAGCTCGGAAGGCTAAAAAATAGCAATTACTCGTCAATTTTAAAGTTTTACTGGAAATGAGAATTACACGATTGTATGAATAAAATTTTTTGATTCGAATTAACATCCTTTTGTTTCGCTCGCTTGCAGACCTGCAGCACCCTTTATATAAAACTGACAAAAAACCGTTTAGAGCCACTATTTTTTCACAGAAAACGTTTACAATTTGAGCAACTACAGCAAGACAAGAATCATGAAGCATATGTAGAATTTGAAAAAGAAATAGGAAAAGTTTCTTCTTGGTATTTTATATAAAAAAGAAAATATAGTTTGAACTATACAAATTGGCCAAAATTTTTGTGCGTAAGTTTTTCTTATTGAACGTTTGTAAGTGTACCCAGAAATTTTTTTTGAAAACTTCTCAAAATGGATCACATAACATGTGCCAGTCACTGACAGTATAGAAAAACAAGATAATGGAAGCATTTTAGAATAACTGAAAAACACGGGGTCATCAAAAAATCATAACAATATTTAAATTAAAATGAATTAAAACAGTTTTGAATGAACTCTGTCTAAAAAAAGATACATACGCAATAGCCTCGAGCAAGGCAGTGTTGCTTGGTTACAGTGGTACAATTGCTCAGAAGATGTTCAATGGTGATTGCTGAATTGTCATCGCTCAGTAGCTCAATAGGCTTACAGCTTCACTGTACACTGTAATACTTACTAAGAAACAGTGAATTTTTGAGAGCAGCATGTAAGTGTAATAACATCCTTTTTTTTCGAGAAAAAAGTTCTCTGGTTATATCCAACATTTTCTGTATTGAAAATTTATAATTTAGATTATTTTTGTAATGTTTCAAGTTGTCAACAAGTTACATTCCTTGAAAGTTCAAAGTTTTAGGCTGAATTGTAATATTTTCGCGTAATCTCCTATTTTTGGATGAACTTTCAGATCTAGGACAAAGATAAGAAGGTTGCTATAAATTGAGAAGGTTTTGTCATAATCTTCACTGCGAGTTCTCATAACTCCTTCAACAAGTCGCCATGGCCCAATCCGTTCCACCAGGAGACATCCAAACCCAGCCGGGTACCAAGATCGTCTTCAATGCCCCATACGATGACAAGCACACCTACCACATCAAGGTGATCAACTCGTCGGCTCGCCGTATTGGATACGGTATCAAGACCACCAATATGAAGAGACTTGGAGTTGATCCACCATGTGGAGTTCTCGACCCAAAGGAAGCAGTTCTTCTTGCCGTTTCCTGCGATGCTTTCGCCTTTGGACAGGAGGATACAAACAACGACCGTATCACTGTTGAGTGGACCAACACCCCGGATGGAGCTGCCAAGCAATTCCGCCGTGAATGGTTCCAAGGAGACGGTATGGTTCGTCGCAAGAACCTCCCAATCGAGTACAACCCATAGAGCCCTTAGCTATCTTTTTCAATAAATGATTTTTGAAAGCTCGTTGTTTTTTTTTTCATTTGTTTCAAATTTTCAGATTTCAAAATCAATCAAATCCAATCCTTAGGATGTGTGAACTAAAAGTAAACAATAAAGTTCTTATAGTATGTTCTGTGTTTCTGCTTGTTAATTTCGGTTTTCTCGTTAGCAATCATTGAATATAAATTTCGAAGTTTTTTCTTCTCTCTACTGCAATTTATTTCATTAAAACTTGGGTAATTAACAGGAATCAATTCACCTCCATTGTCAAACCTGAAAATATATCCTCGAAAAGATTTTTTAGGATCGTATGCACAAATAGAAAATATACAGTTTTTGCTTCATCGGATATCCCCGAAGAAACTGTTCCAAAAATTATTGTTATTCAACACAATCTTTCGAATGGTCGAAATTAATGTTAACCTTAGTTAACTGGTTAAAACCAAATTGGAAAAAGAAAGAACTAAACATGTATTACTGTGTGCACCGACAGTCTGCGGGTTTCGTCAGCCACAACGTTTTATGTGTAAAATAGGCGGAGAGATGTAGAGAAGATGAAACGAGAAACTCAAAGAATACATTTATTAATACAGTTCTTGTTCCAATATCTTGTCTTGGCTTGGCTTGGTTACAATGGTACAATTGCTCAGAATATGTTTAATGGTGATTTCTGAATTGTCATCGCTCAGTAGCTCAATAGGCTTACAGCTTCACTGTACACTGTAATACTTACTAAGAAACAGTGAATTTTTGAGTGCATGTAAGTGTAATAACAATCAATTTTTTTTCGAGAAAAAAGTTCTCTGGTTATATCCAACATTTTCTGTATTGAAAATTTATAATTTAGATTATTTTTGTAATGTTTCAAGTTGTCAACAAGTTACATTCTTGGAAAGTTCAGAGCTTCATGCTGAATTCTAATAAAACATTTATTTGAAAAGACTGAACATCGTTATGAAAACTTTTATTGTATTTTTCTTAACACCTCTGATGCATTGTTTTCATAATCACGGTTAGATTATTATATCCTTGAAGGAGTCTTCTGATGCTCATGCAGAAATTTTTTAAATATATACTGCTTCAGAGTTATTTGAAACAGGAACTTGTATGTTCCGACGCGGTATAAAACTGGCGTTGTGGACACATAATTCCACATTTTGAAAACACATTGCAATCAAAAATGTTATTCTAAAAATAAAAATTAATTAGAGAAAATAAAATACGCAAAAGCGTGCTTCCGGGAATCTCAAAAAGCAAAAATATGGGAGCGTAGACAACAATTTCTAGAATTTCATAGTGTTATGAGTAGATTTTATTTCAGAAAGAGAGTCTGCAAATTGCAAATTTTATGGAATTTCATAACCCGATTGAAATGTGTTTTTGGCCAAAATTGCATAACAAAAGTTGGAATTGTTTTCATAGTTATTGTAAAACGTGTCAATATAGTGCAAAATAATACATAGACAGGCTAATAAAAATACTAATGCAGCAACTGAATCGTTATGAATTTAGAAAATTGTGTAACTGAAACAGTTTTTTTTATGTTCAAGAAATCAATTTAAGATTAATTATCCTATTTTTACGAATGATTTTTCTTTATTAATTAAAAAGATTTTTGAAAAAGTTTGAACTAAAAGCGGCGCCGATGTAAACTGGCACGGAACAGTAAAAAATTAACATTAAATTTTTTAATGTAAAAAAATGAATTTTGTTTCTGTGAATATCTTATGTCTAAATGTGTGTGTTGTTTAATTCAACAGACAATTTGTTTTAGAAAAAACCTATAAAAGTTTAATATACAGATGCAACTACATTGTTTTTTCTGCACTTTTTTTGTGAATTCCCTCTTCTTTTTTCGTCTGCGTCTAGACAATTTGCCCCATTTTATTAAAAAGCTTATCAATCAGCCTTTGCTCCTTTTTCAAATTATCAGCATTTCTACAGTTTTCAAAAAATGCAAATTGCATAAGGTTTCATTGACAAACATGTTTGGGATCCGAAAAAGTTCATTTATTTTCCTAAAGTCCTGGAGACATCAAAAACCTGATGACCTATTTGTTGTTGTAGTTGTATTTTGTAGTTGTGTCTATGTCTCTTCTCACATCACACTCTTTTCCATTTTTGTCGATTTCTCTAACTCTCTCACTCTGAGGTCTCATTTGGATATTATTCTCTATTTTCGAGACATAAACAAAATTTTTCCCACTGTTCCATAACACAAAGTAAAATCAAGTGTCCTGATCCAAAGTTTTTGATTTTTAATCTCTTCAAACTCACGTCATCTGATTTTTTTTCTTCTTTTTCAATATATAAATAATGTTCTTACAGAATGATTCGGTATCTTCGAATGTTGGGAATGGAGATTCCTCTGTTTCTTTATATGCTCGGCTCATATCTCAACTATCCCGTGTTTCAGAATTTGATCTACGAAAAGGAATGCTTGATTAAGTATCAACAGGTGGGGCTTTTCAAAAAGAATTTTATTTTAAAATTACAGTGAAAAATATTAAAATTAGTTGACTTTTAAAAAAAAATTGTAGAAAACCAAATGAAAAAGCCGAATCGGCGTTCCCGATGTAACCGTAGAAATCAACCGCCATATTTTTTAATCTTTGTGGCATATCTCACTGAAAAATGGTCTCAAACAACTTTTTTGAAAATGCCGCCCACGCTGTAGAAACCTTTTTTTAACAAATTGGTAAATTGCCGCTTTTTTGAGTTTATAAGGTTTTAAAATCAAATCTAACTTAATAACATTTATTTTAATATAACCTCAAAATAATTTCCGAGTTAGATTAACTTGCACCTAATTACAATTTTTTAACTAATTATTTGTCTAACTATAATTATACCTTTTTAATTTCATTCCGTAGCAGTGGAAATTATAAACCAGTAATTCAAATTTTTATTTTAACGATTATTAAAATTAAGTTAGATGATGAGCGTTGATGACTTTATGAGACTGAAACTGTTAAAGATTTCATCGTTCCTTACCTATCATTTTAAAGAAACAGTAATTTTTAAAACTTATCTTATTTCAGAACGAAACATTCTGTCGTAATGTTAGTGCCTATTATGATGACAAGGATATTCAAGCAGCCGCCAATCATTTTTACTTCATCTCCTCATTGACTCTTTTGTGCCCATCTTTGGTAACTACGTTGCTGTTGGGAGCAGGTAATTTTATTTTCTGTTTCACAAAGTTTACAGGATGCTGGAACAACTTTTGGAACAACTTTTGGAACAATTTTGGAACAACTTTTGTATTCTTTTCTGCGAAAATTGGAGGTTTCTCCGAGAAGAAATGGGGAAAAAATATTGTTTGCTTGCCCTAGTATATCTTCAAAATCAATAAATCTGCAAACAATGAAAACAAAAACAACTATGTCCCTTACAACAACTCTAGTTCTCAGTTAACTAAATCCAAAAAAAAGCGCCGTCATAATTTTCACCGTTTCCTGCTCACTATCAGATATTCTCCGGAATTCTCCCCACATTACATCCATCATCTATTCGGTCTCCCATTCCCATTCCTACAAATTCAACGGGTTCTCCATTTCAGCCACCGACTACTGGAGTATCAAAATTCCTCTGATCATCCCATACATTGGATGCATTCTTGGCACCATCAATTACGTGTTTCAGTCGTATTTTATTCACACTTCGGTCTATTTTCTGCTTATCAGTGATGCGCTCTTTGGCCTTTGTGGTGGCTTCATTGCAATTATATGTGAGTTTGTGGTTACTGTTTCAAAAAAAAATAAATACGAAGAAGTGGAGAGTGACGGAATAATTGTTTGAAATCAAATTTATATTTTAATGAGTTTTGAAACAGTATTATTATAACTCCAACCTATTAGAATTAAATTATCCCCTATTAGAATTACATTATAGGAAAGTGAGTACAATATAATTTCAAGAAAATAATAACCTAAATGTTATTTCTGTTACAGCAACTACTTTAACATATGGAGTGAAAACAAGTATGCTTCGCTATCGTAGTTACCGTATTGCTGGAGTCGAAGGAGCTATCGGATTGGGTGGAACCGTTGGATTTGCATTATCTGGAACTATAAGAGAGTGAGTTGCAATTTATTAGATTTTGTTTTCGTCATATAGAGCACAGGCTGATTTTTGTCCCACGTGACCGCAAAATAGAGAACTCCGTCGCTTTCAATTGAGATTTTTTGTATTCTAAAAAATCTGCTTATTTTCTCATATTTTTCTCATATATCATATATATCCTTATTGATTCGCTCCGTTTCTTACAATATTTCTGAAGTCATTGAAACAGTAAAAAATGAAAACATATATACAATAACTTTATTCAAAAAACTATTAGTTTAGTATTTAGAAAATGCACATAAAAATGAGATCAAATTAAAAAAAAAAATTTAATATTGTAAATATCTCTCCAATGTCGCATTCTGAAAGTGTGTGTTTTTACTTTTTTTGTGAAACAGTCAAATTTAATAATTTTCAGAGCATGCGGATATGCTGTCACTTTCCTTATTATTCTGGGTCTTCAACTTCTTGCTCTTCTCTACCTTCTCGGTTTAGCAAAAGAAACTAAATTTGAACCAGTACGACCTGATGAGCACACTTGTAAGTTTAAAATTAAAACCAAGATATAGAGGGTGAGAAGATAAATATTTATTTTTTGGTTAACTCATTCAGTTTTTCCTGGCATTGACAAACTTCGTATTTTTAAGTTTCTGGTTAAATCCCTCGATCAATCTCTAACAAACAAAAACCGGACTTGAGGGGAACCAACAACAGACCCTGATTTTTTTTTCGTCAATTGCGTTGAATGTTTTTTTTCTCGATTTGAGTTCTCGCGAAATTGAATTGATAACAAAAATTCATTGAAAGTGTACTGTAGAAAGACGTTCTATCAATTTAATGCTGATAAGTTTTACAACTATTTAGTTGTACTTTAATGTTATCAAACTCACATCAAAAATCGAGAAAAAAATCAGAGAAGTTCTAATGAAATTTGTAGGGGTTCAATTTAGTTTTTGGTGTTGTGTTAGACTCCGGGGGTCCAAATTTTCGCTTTTGCAGTAATAATTCCATTCTGAAAATTAAACTTAACAAGCCTAAGAGTATAAGAGTATAAGAAGCCGATTTTTGTAATTTTTTTATACAAGTTGAAAAGTGTTCTGTTGAAAACAAAAACTGTTTCACAAGATTAATAAAATTGATAACCTCATTGAATAATTGTGGTGCGTTGTGAAAGGTTGGAAATAAGTGTTCAAATTCCGGATATTTTGAAAACTTAAAAACGTCCCAGTAGTTTTTTCCAGTTCTACTACCTGTTGCTTTAGTAAACATATTTAGAAGAAGCATGAAAAAGCTGAATTATAAGAACTTTGAAAAACTATTGAGAAACGTTCAAAAATTTTCTTATACGTTTCTTTCATGCTCCGAGGGAAAAGTATAACTAGTAAAGCCCTAATAATAAAAATGTCTTGTTTCATGTCTTTGGTTATGATCATTCTTTTCTTAGATTTAATATGTGATCATTTTTATTTTCAGCTTTGATCTCCACCACTGGAAAACAATTGGTCGCCGTAATCCGTGAATTCTATCGAGTTATCACAAAATCTCGTCAATTCCGTCTTCTTTTAATTCTCAATCTTCTCGCATTTGGACTAGAAATGCTCGTATTTTCCGGTCTCTCAGATATTCAATATTCATATCTTCGTTACAAATTACAATGGGGAGATAAGAAGTATGGATGGTTCTCTGGACTTTCTTATGGTATTACAACTGCAGCAGTTTTATTCCTGTACCCATTGTTACGCATGAAGTTGATGTCTGATGGAATGTTGGCCACATTGGGATTATTTTTCAAAATGATCTCGTTGTTCATGTTCGCTTTTCTGCAGAATGAAGTTATGGCTTATTCTATTGCAGGTTTGTTTTTTTTTTGTTAAAAAAATTACTGTTTCCATAGTTGAACAATTTAATTCAGAGAACTTTGAGAACAGTAACTTTACTCAACGGCGAAACGGTGAAACACCTATGTATTCATTTTAATTGAAAAATCAAACTTTTTTCAGCCGAGTTTTTGTTTTTTGAATGATAGAATTTGGGGAACAATGTTAATATGTTAACAAAAAGTGTTACCAGCAAATAATGGTAGATATGCGGAATAAAATTTTTTTAAAACCGTAGCGCGGTCAAAATTTTCTAAAATCTGCTTACACGGATTTGATTTCCCTGATTAATTTTTTCCCCAAAACGCTCAATCAATTTGGCATACTAATACTTTATGAAACAGTGCATATTTTCTAAAAATAATTTGTTTTGGAAAACTTTTTATTTAAATCTATTAAATTTTTTTCAGTAATTGTAATGTTTAATCGATTTGTGTCAACTGGATTCCGTGCATTCATTTCATCTCTAATCGATATGCAAGAGCAAGGTATGTTGTCAAGGTTGTGGTATTTTTCGATTAAACTTATGTATTTTGATTTCCAATCAGTATTTCTTAAAGAAATTGATGGTGAACCTGAAATTTTAAACACAATATTTCATGAGTTTGATAAATTTAAATGATTGTGGAGACTTATAAAAGTCTTTACAGTTTTTACAGATAATTCTTGAAAATTTAAAGTTAACTTTAAATTTAAAATAAAACTAAATAAAATTAAAATTGAAGACGAAAACGTTTCCATGACTCAAAAATTCATAACGCGAATGATTTCGAACTAGACGAAAAGTTGGTCTGTTTAAGTTTTTCCGCAGATTTCTATAATAATTTTCGAAGTGGCGACACCTTTTACTATTCAAAAAACATTTTAATTTTTCTGGAGTACTTCAAGGATCGGGAGTTTTATTTTTACAGAAACCCCAAAACATGAGAGAGCAACTTGAAACATCATCTGATTTTTTTTTCTCTGGAGAAAGGTTCTTCGTGTTTTTTTGTTGAGGAAATATAATGTTTGCTTTGAAAAAAAAAATTGAATTTAAAAATTAACAAAAAATGTACAACTTCGGAAAACAGTTTCTTAACTATTTCATAGTTTATTTCTTTAATTGGCACTATATTCAACTGATAAGCCAGACAATTTTCTGGAATCCATATTATTTCATCCTAAAACTTCTGACAAATAAAGACAACTTGAAACAATATCCGATAACTTTCAGGAAAAATTTTCTCCGTGATTTCACTTTTGGAAGGAATTACCACACTTGTTGCCACATCAATATATAACAATGTATATCCAAATACATTGACATTCTTTCCGGGATTACTGTATCTTATCAGTGCAGTCACATTGCTCATCCCACTTGCAATTGTCAGGTATGGTTTTGAGATTATCAGATCTTTCTACGACTAAATGGAAGTTATTTAAAAAATCAACAGAAAAACCTAGTGAAAAAATATTAACTTTTTTCGAATATTTTTTGATTCTTATAATCAAAGATTGAGCACAGAAATGGAGATGGTATCAGATTACTGAATTAAAAAATTTTGTGAATTTTAATAGTATAATCAAATCGAGACGTCAAAGATGTGAAACATTATTTTCCAGGTATTTGCACAAGAAACATTTGAATATTTTTTGTTCACAGTGAGCGATAGCTGTCGACAAATTTTTATTAACTTTTAATAATTTCATTCAAATCTCCACTTTTCCATAGAACAGTATTTTTGTAAAGATGCAAAGAATCTCGAACAAATAATTATCTATAAACTCATTTCATTAACATCTTGAAACATATTTTTAAAGATTTAAAGTTTTTTTACACTGCGTTCTTTTCGCTGCAAGGCCTATTGGGAAATTTAATTTTTAAAAATCAGCCAGTCACGCGTAATAGCAATGCTCTTGATTTTTTAAAATTTCTAATATTCCTTAAATTTTCCAGCACATCAGACTTCGTGGTCCGAACTCATCGTCCAGAAGTCTCAGAAGGAATCCTTAATAGTCGAAATGACGTCATTGATGAAGATGGGTCAATCGAAGATTTATCTTATTAACAAATCATTCCTTCCTCTTCTTTAAAAGTTCAATTTTCTCCTAATCAGACCAGATTTGCGGGTTGTCTGTGTGTGTATATATAAACATAAAAACATGATACCTTCTCAATGAACTATTTGTTTTTGTTAATTCGTTCGACAATCAAAAACATTCATTTTCGCTCGCAGCTTGTTTTCTACACACTTTTTTTGCAGAATTTTGCGTTTTTGTTTCATCGGGCTTTACAATATGATCAATCATGTGATTGCTATGATCTTCCTGATCAAAATATCGGGGAGTTTAATTATATGACATTGTGAGAATTCTGAAGGTTCTATCAGTTGTAAGTTTAATTCTAACAGTTTTTCTCATAAAAAACTGTTGTTACGGTTGTAACTGTTTTATCTAACTTTTTTGGAATTGGAATTTCACAATAAACACTTGAAGTTTTTAGCAATCACTTTTTTATTCAATAAAAAATGTTTCAAGATTTCTATCTAGTGTGAAGTCGTAAAGTTCTCTTGTTATGTTACATAATTTTGCTAAAGGTAATTATAAATTAAAACATTTTTTACTATATTTTTAATCTATTTATTATAAAGCGAGGTGGAAAAATATGAAACTACCCTATTTTTCATTTATTTTTTTAGTTTTATAACATGTTTATAAATGGATAATCGTTAGTGGGGATAGAATTCCTGCGTAAATTAATTACTTGATTTTAACATTTTATTTCCTTTTCTACTGTTATATGATTCGAAATATCTTTTGTAAAATTTTCACACATTTTCCGCAAAAAAATTAATTTCAGATGAATTTTCAGTAAATTTCATTCGGATATCCAAATTTTCTTAAAGAAAACATTTTTCAATTAATTAACAATAAGAAGAACGGATTTAACCAGAAAACGTAAAAATGTCGAAAGTCACTCTTTTTAATTTTTGCTAGAGGTTTACAATATTAGTTAATTTAACGTTTTAAATTGTTGTATGTATTCTTGGCAGTTTCATTTTTGTTTCAATGATTTCCACAGATTACTCGTATTAATGATCTCATTGATCCAAATGATGGGAGTAAGTTCTTTGACACCTGATTCTAACTATTTTAAAATAATGTTACTATTGTATTTTTTGTTTCAGTTTTTATTCCATGAAGTCTTGAAACAGGAATCATTAGTTGTGAAACACTTTTCAATTAGAAGAATAAAATTATTCAACTCCTCCAAATTTGTGCACTTTTTCTCTAAACATAAATTGATCCTGATGTGAAAGAATAAAATTTGATGTCTGAACATTTCCTATTTTACAACTTGTTGAAGTTTTTTTCTGAAATTTGCGTTTTGAAATAGCAAAAAAAAAATTAAACTTTTTTTTCACAGCAATAAAATTTACAAACTCGGTTTTTTTCCAACCTTTAATAATTTATCCCTTTGCGATAATATATTTGATATCATAAAACGTGTTTCATTCCACCCAGACACTTGTTCTTCACTATTTCTTCTCGAGACCATATTGTGTACTATTGATCTACATTACTTAGAATGTTTCAGAAAAATGATAAGGATATGGGGTAACTATTTTCGAATTATCATAGTGCTTCTCAGCTTCATGTGTCTTGTTTCCGTGTGCTCTAATTATATAATTATCAATTTTACATTTATTTGCATGAAAGATGATTTGAGTCAAACAACGGAAGTTAATGGGGTGAGTTGAATCTGAAAATTGTTTGAAAAAAATTACTGTTTCAAAAATGTGACAAGAAAAATAGACATTTTTTCATTCAGTATTTATCGTATTTTAAAATCTTAATATTGTAAACTTCTTCAGAAAACTCTAAGATTAAGTTCGTTACCCGAAGTTAACAACTTTCTGTCAGTTTCAAGTAGTTTTCTTAACTCTTGATGTAAAAATAATATTAACACGGATGCCAGATTTTGAAATTACTGTCTTGAAACAGCAAATTTATAATTTAAATACTTTATTTTCGAAAAATCAAACAAAAATTTTTTAGACCCTTAAAAGTATTTACGATTATACACCTACTGAGAAAAAGTACATTCTATGGGCAGTTGCATTTGGTACAATGGTTGGAACATTTCCCATTAATATCCTCTACGTCAAATATGGTGCAAGGTTTGAAACGTTCTTATTTAGAAGTAGAACAACTTGAGTCGTTTCAGAATTCCATTTTTCTCGGCTGGAGTGTTATCCGCCGTCACTACAGGATTGACACCGTGGGCAGCCGCTCAGTCAATGTGGATTTTTGTAGCTTTGAGATTTTTACAGGTTGTTCGACTTTTTTTCTTACTGTTTCATGTTTCCTATTTGAAAAGTTGGCGTTTTTGCGTTTGTTCGTTTATACATTAATTGTTTAAAAATCAAAAATTCAGTAAGCAGAAAATTTTTACATTTTGCAAGACCATCTTTACTTTTGGCATGTGATTTTAAAGTAGGTGTTAACAAAAAAACACAACGAATTTTGAAACTAAAACCAAAAAAGTATAGTTGCAGAGAAAATAGAATTGTTCTCTAAAAATATTTTTTAACATAAAATATGCCATATTTGTGATTCTTATTTAAGTATTTGCTTCAATGGAAACTCGTACATATAAAGTTTCAGGGTGTTGCATATTCAGCCGATTTTGCTGCAATTGGAATCGTTATTTCAAAGTGGGCACCACTCGATGAAACTGCAATTTTTATTGCCACTCTAACTTCTTTCACTTCAATTGCTTCGATTATAACAAATGGAGCAAGCGGTGTTGTGAGTTGACAGCTAAATATAATATTCTTCTAAAGATCAACAGTCCATTAAATATGTTTTACAATGTCAAAATAATCTTATTGGCACAGTGAAACAGTTTTAAATTATTTGTAAATAATAACACTTTCTAAGTTTCACAGATTTGTGACACTTTGGGTTGGCAATGGAGTTTCTATTTCCACTCAGCCACCTGTCTTCTCATCTTCTGTTGCTGGGTTCTCATCTATCAAGATGATCCAACATTTCATAAAAGTGTCAGTGTCAAAGAGCTTGGATGGATTCAGAAGAACAAGTCAGAAGCTCATATAAAAGTTGGAATGAAGGTTCCGTACAAGGCAATTTTCACAAGTCCAGTTGTCCTTACTGTCTGGTTATGTGCATTCACAGAACTCTCCACGTTGATTCTCATTGCCACGTATGGTCCAATTTATTTCAGAAGTGTTTTAGGATTTGATGTGAGTTTTAATAATTTGTTAGTTATGACAGTTTCATTAAGATCAAAATAATTGGATTTTATCTGGGAATTATGATTGCTATCCATCTCCCATTCAGATTTGTATGCGCCTTTTTGAGTGATAAAACGAAGTGAGTTTGAAAAAAATATAAAATTTCCAATGTTTCAGATAGTTTTTCAAGAGTTTGCTCTTTTTATTGCATCTATTCTACTGTTGTTCAAGAACATAGCCAAGCGATTGTTTTCCGGCAAATTGCAGTTTTTAAATAATTTAAAAACTAAAAATTATAGTTATATTCTGTACTTTTGCTAGATTTGACAACTGGCGGGAGTCAAAATACATATATTCGATTTTCCACAGTTTCAGACATAAATTTCTAGATTTACTGATTTCCACCAAAAAAAAGAATATCACATTTTTTCCAGCAGACAACAAACTCCTAAATAATATTTTCAGATGCATTTCTGAGATGGGAAAAATTCACATTTTCAACACACTTGCTGTTGGTTTTGTTGGAATTTCATTTCTTATTTTTGGGTACATTTTCATTTAAATGCAAAAATACTCTGGAATTTTCAGTAAAATTCCTCCGGAACACAATATCTCTGCAGTCGTTTGCCTTGCTATTTTGGAATGTTTTATCAGTTTTAACAGTGGTGGATTTTACAAATGTGGGACACTTCATGCGAGGTATACGTTTTAAATATTTTTTTTTTCAAGTGAGCTCTGAAACTTTAAATTTTCAGACAATTCTCATCAATTGTAATATCTGCAATTCAATTTACAAAATGTATTTCTCTATTTTCTGGACCAGCTCTAGTTGCATTTTTTGTAACGGATGAATCAAATCAAACACAATGGAGTCACGTTTTTATGACACTTGCAGGATTTTCATTTGTGGTTAGTTCAAGGTTTTCTGCAGCCGACAATTTTCCAGATTAGCCTAAAAATGGTGTGCTTACTGTTTCGTCTTTATGAGTATTATTCAGGCCAATATTCTCTCATTCATATTTTTCACGGATAAACCGGCCAAATGGACGGAAGATGATGCAGCTGTGAAGTATTCGAAAAACGAAGACGTTGTTAAAATTTAATACTAATATATTTTTTTGTAAATTGAAAGAGTCCACGGGGTCGCCAAAGATCTGTTATACTGTCAAAAATTGTTGAGTAGTTTAAATTTAATTTCCTGTTTCAGCGTCATTATTTTTTAATAATCTTCCGTTAAAAAGTGATATCAGAAGTGATGTTTTCGAAAAGTCGAGGAAATGTTTAAAAACAAGTTCAACTCAACTCAAAACTTCTACTGTTTCAGTATGATGTTGAATTTCAGAGAAAATTTGCACTCATACATGTATTGTATTTCAACTTAAAGTTGGCGGTTTATTTAGGAACGCAGATTTTTTTGTTTCTTTTTTTAATTTGTGATGTTTCGCATAGTCCTCTTCTTCTTCTGAGAAAAACTCCAATTTTATATGCCTTTATTTTAAAAGTCAATTTTTGTGAGAGTGAAAACTGTAAATATTTTTGTTTTGTTTGAATAAAATTCCCGAAATTTTGTTTTTTTTTCATCACATGAACTTCTGTGGTGTTTTTTGCGGCTGTTCGTTTACATCCCGTTAGAAACTAAAAAATCGTTATGTTTTACCAGCTAAAATTAAAAAAAACTACTTAATGATGCAAATATTCGTTCATCGTAATTTCAGTTCTATGAAACAGTATAATTATTCAATGACAATAATCGTGAAACCATTCATACGGAAGGTAAATTGTGAAAAACTATCCAATTTTTTCCACTTTTTTCTAACTTATCCCCTCCCCTCCTACTACATAGACATTATTCAATTTTTATTCAAGCCTACCTAATGCCTATTTGCCTATTTCTTTTTAATTGTGTCAACAGAAAACTGATCGTTCTTTTAATTAATGAGTTTTGAACCAGGAATATAAATTTTCGAGATTTGATTTGTCAGCGACAAGAAGATTTACTAATGATTCTGCAACATTCATTTTATCATTTCATGGCCTGGGTAATATGATAGTGTGTGTTCTTAAACTGACATGTTCAAAATCTTCATTATTCTATTTTGCAAAAAAAAAGTCCTTGTTTCCTAAAATATTTTTATTTTTCTAAAACAAATCCAAAGTAATTTAAATTGAAATAAAAGTTGCCACGGAACTTAGCAGATAGTGGTGTAAGGCAAGTTTGGCAGAAGATGTTTCTTCAAATAAAACACAGTTTTTAATTTATTTCAAGTAGACCAATTGAAACACGTACTGCTTATTCAACATATATTTCTACTTATCATCATAAAGTAACGATTAAAAATGATAATTATTTCTTTACTGTTACACTACTCTCAAACGACCCCACATTAAACCAGGAGGTTATATGTCAGGTACAATTACAATAAAAACCAATACGTAATGATGATTAAACATTGAAATGTTCAGTTGTACCGATTTTTAATCGTATATCGGCATTGAAAGACGTAGATCATGCGACAAATTGTTTTTTTTTTGACTTTTACTCTTTTTCTTGTTTTTTTTCACATCCCTAAAAATAATGTATACTTATTTCGAATGTATACTTATTTCGTTGCAATTCAATTTTTGTACTGTCCCAAGTTTGTTTTTAAAAAACTTGTTCAGCGATGGTGGCCTTTTTTTGAAATAAACAAGTAGCAATGTTGTAGTTTGTTATCGTTTTTTTTTCAATAAACATAATTTGTACATCATTTCTTCCGGGCCTTGCAATGACTAATTTTTGTTCGGAGTTGTTTAATTACTTCTCGAAAATACAAAATTAAAACTCGAAATATGTTTAAAACATTTCATATTTCTTATTTTGATTTGAAAAATTTTCGTCCGCTTCAAAAAGTTTTCAAATTTGTTTCAGTTTTCATTTATATTGATGTCTGATTGCCTAGATTTACTTAATAGATTTAGTTTTGAAAAGAAATTGTAAATGAAAGATGATTTCCTACATACGCGGTGAATGTACATAGTTGTAAGTATTTTTGTTAAGCTATTGGTAATGAGATGATTGATCACAAATTGTATTTTAATGCGCATAACAGACTTATGATGAGCCTGAAACTGTAAAAGTTTATTTTCGAAGTTTTGTACAGGTCGCCTTTTATAACGCTCAAAATATTTCTACTCTATTGTTTTTAAAATTTGTCTCTTGTAAAATTATTGCAGCATCCAGAAATATTGAGTTTTTATTTTCAAATTTCGAATTTTTTTAGGTTTCTCAAAAAGTTTCTAAATACTATACATATTTGCATTATGTTAATAGAATTAGAACCTCCAATAATGTTTTACTAAATTTGATTTCTTATATCAAACTAATATTAAACTGCAAAAAAATTTGAGTTCGTCTTTAATTTTAAAGTAGTTCGAAAGATTTCATAAAACATGTATTTTTAACTATATACTGCTTTGATTTATAGTTATTAGCTTATCTACAAGTAACAGTGTGAATGCTCAGATTTTAAAATTAGTTTCTAAATGGAAAAACAGTACTGAAATTCATTGTTTTAGGTTTTTACATGGCAATTCGATTAAAGTTTAATAAAATAATGTGGGCGCAGATTAATCTGGTTAAGATATTAAAAGGCAATTTCAAATATTTTCAGTTTCACACTGTCCTTAAAATCTTTGAAATTTTTGTTAGAATGGTGGTGGGTCTGACTTGATATTTGCAGTAAAATTTTAGTGTTTCAGATGGGGTCGTTTGGAAAAAAACGCTGGTCTTTCAAAAAATCATCGGTTTCTCATTGTTTTTAAGAATTTTAAGTTATTGAACGTTTTTGATAGAATTAGGACTCCCGAATTAAAAATAGTGAAAATACAAATTTTATGGCAGACGTATGATACAACTTCAGAACTAAGTTGTTAAATTTTAAAAAGTTCCAATATATTTAGTACAATGTTAGTTATTTCTTAAAGATTCGATCAAAGTTTAATAAAATCTAGTTTATCATTGAAACAGTACGTCATGTTAAAAACACAAAGTTCCACAATCTCTATCTTCAATAAAAAAGATAAAAAGTGAATGAAGAAAATCAAGAATGATCTATTTGATCATTTAAAGAAACACAAAACTCTTAACTAATTCGAATATCATTTGTCTCATCGAATTTTGTTGAAATGTAGACGGTGAAATGAATTTTAATTCCAATTGTCAATCCTCCTTTCGTTGACATAAAACGCGTTTTCGTTTTGGCCCCCTGTCTCTGTTTTCTGTGATTCTTTATGAATCTATTACGTAATCATAATCTTGATTTCTTTTTTCTTGAATTTCTCAAGTTTTTATTGATTTTATAATCGTTTCTTCCTTACAGATAACTCCTTCACACAATGATTCGACTATGGGGCAATTACTTTCGAGTTGTCATTGTATTTATCAGCTTCATGTGTCTTGTATCCGTATGTGCTAACTATATTATTATCAATTTCACATTTATTTGTATGAAGGATGATTTCAGTCAAACAAGGATTATTAATGGGGTGAGTTTATTTGAAAATTTTTCGAAAAAAAATTACTGTTTCAAAAATCTGAAAAGTAAATAAGAAATGTTTTTATACAGTTGTTATGTTCTCGTCACATATTTAATCAGATTGTTCTCCTAATTAGTGGGACATCTAGTATTTTCAGTAATTAAACGTTTTTATGAACTGATTGTATTAAATTAGTAATATTTTAATTGTTTTTGTAATTAATCATCGTACTTATTAGAAATCAACAGCATTAAATTCTTAAAATCGTATTCCTAACTCTATTGTAGATAGACCTGATTCGTTGGTCGGTATTAAGGCGCAGTTGTCTGCCTTATGCTTACCTACATTCGTGCCTAGATTACTGCATACTGTCTGTATTTTGTCCTGAATTGGCGTGTTTGTTGTTCAGTAAATTTTCAAAAGTTCAACTATAAAATGACGAAAAAAAATCTGTGCAGTTTTGTAGGCACACGTTTTTAGGCACAAGGCAGGCGTAGTACTCTTTAAAAGCTGTCAGATATTTTTTTTGTTTTGAAAAAGTTGAAAATAATCCACTGTTTCAAAAATGTGTCAAAAACAACAACATTTTTATTTTTTATTTTGTTTCTTGTCCATTTCATATTATTCAAGAAAACAAAAGAACTTTCTCATAAATTATTAAAGTAGTCAATTTTCAAAGTAAATTTTTAATTGCTTATCAACCTAAACTTTCGTGATAATGTGAATATTTAATGAAAAGCAACAATTTTAAATTCTTGAAATTTCAACGAAAATTACTGTTTCAACAATGTGATATAAAGAACAGGGCTTTACATAGCCAATTTTTGTTCCATTTAACTATCAAAACCATGACGGAAAGCTTTTTATTAGATACGCGTGTAGGCTTGAAGGTAGGTAGGCAGGCGATAAGCGTGAAACAAAAACTTGGATGTCTTGTTACATCCCTAAAAACTCATAAATCTTCGATAATAAATGTTGTAGAATTTTTTTAAACAATCAGCTGTTCTCATTAAAAAATGCTTCATTTTCTTCAAATCACCGTAATAAATCATTATCAGGATTTCATTTTTCTTTATCACTTGTGTCTCATATGATTGTTAATCATTCGTCAGACTAAAAGATAATGGAAACGTGACTTGGAGATGATGGGGGGAAATTATATTTACCTTCTTATTTGATGAATCCGGATGGAACATGTCCGGAAGGTCTTACTGGGTATTTATATTCGGATAAGCAAAGAACAGGAAAAAATATTTTTCAAACTGGATCCCATCATTCACAAGAAAGCAACCATTGAAAGTAATTTTGATTTTTATTTTTAGAAATATGTGAAACAGTGAAAAAACTTCAAATCTAAATTTTTAAAGTTTTCTAAAATAATGGAATTTCGTGTGTAATTTAGTTCGAATTCAATTGAATAATTGAAAATTCATCCTTTTGGAATGATCCATTATTTTCAGACAATCAGAAGCATGTATGACTATACTCCAACAGAAAAGAAGCATATTCTATGGGCAGTTTCATTTGGAACTATCGTTGGTATATTCCCTATTAATATGCTTTACGTTCAATGTGGGGCTAGGTTCGAACAAGTTTATTTTAGTTAATATTTTAAAATTGCATTTTCAGACTTGCATTCTTCTCCGCCGGACTTTTATCTGCAATGACGACTGCGTTTACTCCGTGGGCGGCGAGCCAATCGATGTGGTTTTTGGTGGCTTTAAGGTTCTTACAGGTAAGGATTATCTTCAGGTATTCTAGGAATTATTCTGAAAAGTGTACAGATAGGTAACACATCTTGAATAAAACAAGAAATATTCATTAACACAGTGAAACATTTATTTTTAATTTCCAAACCAACTTTAATATTTCAGGGTGTTGCATATTCGGCTGACTTTGCCGCCATTGGAATAATCATTTCAAAGTGGGCGCCTCTTGACGAGACAGCAGTTTTTATTGCAACTCTAACATCTTTCACAGCCATCTCTTCAATCATCACAAACGGAGTGAGCGGAGTGGTGAGTCACAGACAACAAGAGAGTGTGAGAGAAAAGTTTGCCTTGTGTACGCCCTTAATATCGACGTTTCTTGTCGGTTCCATGGTGTAGCGGTTAGCACTCAGGACTCTGAATCCTGCGACCCGAGTTCAAATCTCGGTGGGACCTATCGTTTTTGCATTTTGCTGATTTCAATATATTTATTTTTGTATTTTTACAGATCTGTGAAAGCCACTTGGGGTGGAGATGGAGTTTCTATTTACATGCTGCAGCTTGCTTGATAGTATTTTTAACATGGGGATTGGTTTATAAAAATGATCCGAGTCTTCATAAAAGTGTCAGTGCCAAAGAGCTTGGAAAGATTCAAAAGAACAAGTCGGATGCTCATATGAAGGATAGCATGCAGATACCATACAGAAAAATATTCACAAGTCCAGTGGTAATCACAGTTTGGTTGTGTGCATTCACAGAACTTTCCACATTGATTTTGATCGCAACTTATGCTCCAATTTATTTCAGAAATGTTCTGAAATTTGACGTAAGTTTTTATGAATATTTTTTAAAAATAAATTTATGATTGATTTACAGATAAAAATGATTGGATTCTATCTTGGTCTCATTCTGGCAATTCATCTTCCGTTCAGATTCGTATGTGCGCTATTGAGTGACAAAACTCGGTAAAAAATTTTTCACTGTTTCGAAAACTTTTCAAATAACATTCGCTTTTGGAAAATGTACTATAGTCGCTATACAAACAATAGATATTCTGTTTATTTTTGAAATACTGTTTTTATTGATGAAAATTCTTTGATACTTTGATTCAAAAAACTTGGTGACAATGGAGACAATACATATCCAGTCAATTCTCGGCAGTAAATTCTAAAAAATAAAATGTCTGTCTATTTTTGTCTGGAAATTTGCATTTTAAGCTCTTTTTCTCGACTTCCAGGTGTAAACTGGGCCAACGAGAACCTTTCGCAGACGGTTCTAACACAGATTATAGTAGTTTTATATTCAAATTAAACTAATTTCTTTACAGATGTATATCAGAAATGTCAAAAATACACATTTTCAACACATTATCAGTCGGCTTTGTTGGAATCTCGTTTATCGCTTTTGGGTGAGATTAAAATCGTTTTTTTTTTCTAAAGAATTTTTATTTTTCAATTTTCAGACAAATTCCACACGAACATAACTTATCGGCAGTGATTTGTTTGGGAGTTTTAGAATGTTTTACCAGTTTCAGCAGTGGAGGATTTTATAAATGTGGAACACTTCATGCGAGGTATATTATTTTTTCATAGGTTCTCTAAAACTTTATACAAATTTTCAGGCAATTCTCTTCAATTGTAATATCTGCAATTCAATTTACAAAGTGTATTGCTCTATTTTCGGGTCCAGCTTTGGTTGCATTTTTTGTAACGGATGAGTCAAATCAAACACAATGGAGTCATGTTTTTATGACACTTGCCGGTTTCACATTCTTTGTAAGTTGAGAGTTTAGTGGCATTGCCGTTCATGTCAATTTTAGGAAAACCTCTGAACATTTTTTTGTAGGCCATTAGTAGAGTGGCAGGCGAGCACAGTCGCTCTGAAAAAGTTTCAGAGCATTTTCACTATTTTAGAGGCCGATATCAAAGCTCTCGCTCTAAAATTATTATGATTTTGGTCAATATTTCCTGATTGGAGAATGTCTAGGATTAGAGAAACAAGCTGGAACCAGGAGGCCTGTCACAAATAATTTGGGACTACAATAGCATGAAATAGTGAAAGAAATTAACTATATTTTTCACCATTTTAATTCAGAAAACCGTTTCTCAAAACTTGAAAAACTTTACTGTTTCATAAATTCTATTTAGACTGAACACACATTTACGAATATTAATACTCTTGTTTTATTCAGGCAAACATTCTCTCTTACATCTATTTCACTGATCAACCGGCAGAATGGACGGAAGAGAAGAATCCAGTGAAATATTCGAAAAATGGAGATATAATTAAAATTTAAAATATCGGATATTTTTCTTTACTAATTCTATCTTTTAAAACATGGAGTATCGTCGATCGGGGATTCGTTTAAAATACTTGAAATGGTTCAGAGATATTAAAATTTGATTGAAATTGGTCTGAAATATTTACCTTGAATCAGAATCTTTCAATACAGTGTTTCTGATTGTACTCCATATCTTAATTACTTACGGGTTTTTACTACTGTTCCATATTTTTAATTTGCAAAAAAATGTTCTTTAAGCAAAATTTTGTGATCCTCGGGTCGGAATAAATATTCTCGGTTTTATGTTTTCAAAGTACGGTGCACTACATTAAGATTCACAAATTTCAAAGTTTATAAGATATATAAGTATTTCAAAAATAACAAATCATGTTTCAAGGAAGACTTATGAAAAATTTTATGATGGCCCAACAGTATTGGTTTTTTCATCATAGGTAATCAAATTCGTTGTGCTTTTAACAGTTTTATCAGTTTATATTTTGCCCTACATACAGGATTATTTCAGCTTACACGGCTGTACAAAGTCGATCTGAAATTTTTCAAGCAACTTTTTCAGGTAAATACATGATGGACCAATTATCTTAGATTTGTATTGTGTTTCCAAGAAGATGGATTGTTTTTCTTTTCAGAAACTTTTTTAAGTTGGGAGAAAATGTTTCGGATTCTTTTGAAAAATCATAAAATTTCCAAAAAGCTTTCAGGTTTTTTACCTACGTTAGACTTTTTTTCGATTTTATCGGTTCGACATTATGATTGAATAAGAAAAGTAAAACTATCTTTATGCCCAATGTGAAACATTATAAATTTTCTCATCTGATTTGGTTTTTTTATACAATAACAATTTCGTTTTAATTTACGTATAATTAAACAATACTTTCAATTTCATTTTTTTTTATCTGAAAATAATTTCATATCCAGAAGTTTGCAAGATTTTTCAAGGAAATTTAGAATCCCTTTCTCTTTTTTCTGCTCGATTCATTCAACTAATGAGCCATGGAAAGAAGATTCAGAAGAGAAAGATTCGTTGAAAAATCCAGGCTCTCATCTCGAAAAAGAGCATAATGAGTCAGTTTTTGTATCTGTTTTCTCTACTTTTTTTCTCACAAACAAGACACTAACATATTCTGTGAGCGTCTTCTTCTTCTTTTCCCATTCTTCACTCCTTCTATTCATTTATTATTTGCCCCCGTGAGAAAACTAATTTCATTTCTCTTTTTCACGTGATTATCATATTTGATGAGCGCGACAAGGCCTATGTTAACAGACAAAAAACCGCCCCCGCACTTTTGACAGAAATCAATCTATCAACACATGTCCAAAGTCTAACACATTATTCATTTTTGGGTACTTTTATTTACAATTTGTAATAAAAAATTTATCTGTTTCAACTTTTTTACAACTTTTCAGCAGATTTTTGTACAAGTAATAAGTTTCTCAAATTTCTCAAAAATTTTAACGAGAGCAACTTTTTAATCCATTCAACATAGTCTTTTTTGTCACGTATTTGGATTTTTTTAAGCAGTAGGAAAGTTTCCGTTTTTATAGTTGGTATTGATAATGTCTTCAATTAACATCTTCAAAAAGGTTACAATGTTTATTGTTTCAAAGCGATGTTTAAGAATTTACTGATTTACTGATTTACTAGTTTATTTACTGACTGACTATGAGTTTTCAATCAAAACAGTGAATGTCCAAAGTCTGCCGCATTTTTCATTTTTGGGTTGTTTTATTTTCGATATCTTCTGAAAAAAATTTCTCTGTTTCAAAATTTTCATAAGCTTTCACCAGATTTTTGTACAAGTAATGTTCTCGTCGCATCAACTTTTTTTTTGAATTACTGGTTCAAAATGCTGTTAACAAATGTGTACTAAAAATCTATTTTGATTTTGTATGTGTAATTAACAGAACATGAAATATATGAATCTATTCAAAAGAAAAAATAAATAGGTCGAAGTTCTCAGAAATTAATATAAAATTCTAATTCCAATCTTTTTTTTCTTGGCAATGTTCTTGTGTAGGTTAACAATATCGAGTTACCGTATTTCTTCTATTAATATGGCTGCAATACTATTTTTCGATGGTCTTCCCGCTTGCAATACTAATAGGGAGTGCAAGACTATTAGGGAGTGCAATACTAATTTTCAGAACATTTTCTGACTTTGAGCTTACTAGTTTTTTCCTGAAAAAACTCGAATCGTATGTAAAAATTCAGAAAATTTGATTTTCATATAAGTTCAAAAACTTCAATCTCGTAGAAATATTGTGAAAAACTGTTGCAAAATAGGCAAAAAATGTTGTTGAAATCCTGAAATTAGCGAGACGGGTTTGCAATACAAAAAAGTAGACGCAAGACTATTAGAGAGTGCAAGACTAATAGGGAGTGCAATACTAATTTTCGGAAGGTCTCCGAGGGGCAATACTAATAGGGAGTGCAAGTCTAATAGGGATGCCATATTAATAGAAGATATACGGTACCAGTTTTTATATAATTTTTAATGATAATGAATTGACTAATGAGAACTGGATTTCCGAATTTTAGCATCCTCTCATCCTTTTTTCACTTTTTTCAAGACAATCCCTTAAGTAAAGTATGTAGTTCATGTAATATTCTATCGTATGATCCCTATTGTTAACAACTTTTTGAAACAGTAGACTACAATAAAATACTTGAAACTTCTTCATCTCACTTTAATAAAACATTTACACATTTCTCCCTCTGTGTTCGTTTTCTTTCTATTGTTCTATCCATTTCATTCTGTTATCTCTTTATCACAATCACTCGATTGTTTCACAGTAATTTGTCAAGGCGGTCATAAACTTGTCACTTTATTTTGGTTTTTTTTCTCTCTGTTTTATCTTAGAAACCAAAAAGAATCGGAAATGTTTACCGAACTTCTAAAAGTGATAAAAAGTAGTGAGACAGACTTCAGAATATCAAGTTGATATGGTAGTTTTATGGGATTCCCCCAGATAATCAGTGATCAAGATAGATTCAAAGATAGTAAGTTACAAAACATAAGTTAAAATTTTAGAAAGACTTTAAATTGAAATTCTGAAACTGTAAATTTTTTGACACACCCAACTATTTTAATGTATTAATAAAAAAAAACTTTATTTTTCCTAGTTTTGGATACAGTCGAACTCCGTTTTATATTTGAATTAAAAAATCGTTTCTCAATTCTTCTGCCGTGTTTCCATACCGAAAACTAGATAACCCTAATAAAATTAGCTGAAATTTTGAAACTGAACTAAAAATCGATAAACTAACAGTTATTTTATAAATTTTTAAAATATTCTCTCAAGTTAAAAAAAACATTGTATTCTAAAATTCCATTAATTCTTAAATAAGTTCTGATCTACAAAGAATTTTGAGTTTTGACTTTTCTTCGAAACTATTGTGTTACATCAGCAACGCTGTCTGGTACATTCTGATTTATTACTTTTTCAATGTTTTTTTTTCATTTTATTTTCTTCTTTTTCTAATGGTACGAACCAGTTTAGAAAATATGTAATGGTGTGATTTTCTAGAAAATCGAGAGTAGTTTTCAATATTTATAGATTCACTACTTATATTTTGATGAACGTTTCTATTTCAGAGCAGTTACAAGTTCTTCACTTTGACCTTTTGACTTTGACTTGCTTGAATTTTAATTTCCACATGAGACAGTAATTTTTTCCTAGTTTATCTGCTGATAGGAATATTTTACTGGACGCAATTTTACCCAAAAGGACTTTCTGAAATAGTATCCTCTTTTCAACTTTAGTTATGGTTTATTCCTGTTTTGTCACAAATATTTAAAAAAATATCTGAAATAAATTAAGTGACGTGGCATTTCAACCTACTAAAGTACTACTAATACGTGATCATCAGGGCATAGTTCAAGTCAAAAGGCACTTGGTCTTCAGATGATTTTATGTTTTTCTGTCCTTCCTCCCGCCCCATCAACTTTAAAAGTGACGAATAGAATGTGGTGGAAAGGTAGATATATTGTCGTGTTTTCGTAATGCCCATTTCAGCGCCATTTTAGAAAATTTTGTTGGTTTTCTCTTTGCTTTCGTAGAAAAAGTATTGGAAAAATCTGCCGTTTCAACTTGTTTTTTTAGACACATAAGATATGTGTTAAATAATATTAAATGATAAAATAAAATAAACACATTGCCAATTCAGAAAACCAATGTTTCTTTTTCTTAAATGTTTGATATTTCATATCTGAAACAGTAAACTCTGTTAATTTTTCCAAATTTTAAATAACACATTTCCAGCCATGGATCAGCCTCATATTAACGAAAAAGGAATGTCAATTCTAGTAACAGCTCTGTTCATAGTCGGTGAAACAGCTGGTGGTGGTCTCATTGCTCTTCCAACTGCAATTGTGAGCACCGGAGCGGTTACTGGAGCATTTCTTCTCCTTGTTGCAGCAGTAGTTTGCACATATACTGGAATTCTTCTGGCTGAAAATTGGACAATTCTGCAAGAGTTGTATCCAGAATATAGAGATCACTGCCGGAAACCGTATCCTGCAATGGGACTTCGAGCCATTGGGCCAAAATTTGCGTGAGTGAAAGAATGAAAATCTAGAAAAATGCTTTTATTGCTTAAGAAAGCAAGTTGAACTTTTTCAGAGCTGAAAAAAAGTAAAATTTGCTGCCAAAGATAACTGAACACTTGCTTTTCAAACACCATATTTTTAGAATATTCTTTGAAACAGATAATTTTTAGTTTTAGAAGCTTCTGAAACTTTGCCAAAATTCGTTTAGAAAAAAACAAAACGTTCTAAATTTGGATATATGCATTTTTCAGAGACAAGGTTATGTATAATTAGTTTTTTTTAGAAATTTTGAAAATTTGGCTGTTTCAATAACCCATTATTATCTGTGTTATATTTTCAAATTGATGTTCATATTTTGATCAAACAGTCTCAAAATTTTCCAATTTTAAATTTCAAAAAAGTTTGGTGAAGTTGACTTGAAAATAAATTACGGTTTCAATAAGTTATTATTTTTTTGCCATATCACTCACAATCAGTATCAGTAAGATGTTGACCATATTTGTTTTTTTCCAGTCACTTTGTATCAGCAATGCTTCAAGTCACCCAATTCGGAACTGCCGTTGTATTTGTTCTTCTTGCCGCAAAAAATGGTGAAAACATGCTTCACGCAAATTTCGGAACTCACGTGAGCTTCTGCTATATGATACTCATCGTCGGGCTTCTCGTCTTCCCATTTACCCTTCCAAAATCTCCAAAAGATTTCTGGTATGCAGTGGTTGCTGCAATGATTTCAACTACAATTTCAGTAGTTTTAATCATTTTTGGAACAGTACAAGACTATGAAGTATGTCATAAAGAAGTATTCTATCCATCATTTAATTTCTCAAAAACTCTGATGTCATTTGGAACTATAATGTTCTCATATGGAGGACATTGTGCATTTCCAACAATTCAACATGATATGAAGAAGCCTCATCACTTTTCTCGATCAATTATTATTGCATTCATTATTATTTTTATTTTCTATCTTCCTGTTTCAATGAGTGGATATTTTGTATATGGAAGCTCTTTGACCGACTCTATTATTCCATCAATTCAGGTAAGCAATTTTCGTTTTCTAAAGTTTTTTGTCTTAAATTTTGACTAGAATTTTCAGAAAAATTGAAACGCGAAAGAATTACTTTCAATTGTGGGTAATCTCGAATATAAATACTCGGCGAAACTGAAGGAAATTTTTTGAAAAAATAATGTTTCAACGAATCAATGTATATATTTTTCTTCCATTCGATGTAACAAATACGCTCGTAATGTCGGAAAAAAAAACCTTCCAGTCTTCGAGGCAACCTACCTACTGCCAAAATAGGCTTGAATTTTTTTTGAACATTCTGGTTGAAAATTAGAAAATCCTAAATGCAACTTGAGACTAAATTTAAAAAAAGAGGTTTCTATATAAATGTTTATTTTGAAACAGTAAAAAAGTATAGATTAAAAAAAATACCATTATTCACTAATTCATTTGATTATTAAGAGTAATCATGTTTTTTTTCTGGCTAGTTTTACAATTAGATTGCTCAAATTAGTTTAAACCTATATTATGGTGACAAAATGGTGAATATTCTGATCAGTTGTGTTAGTTACTTGTCGTAGTTTTTTTTAATTCTTAGATAGAACAATGTCAGAAAATTAGAAATGATAACCATTTTTAAAATATAATCATTCAATTAATAGTTTTTTTTAACTACTGATACAATAAAAAAATAACCACAGTTTCAGTGAGTTATTATGAATAGTCATATTTTGTGTTTTTGATACGGATTCAGTCAACAGTTTTTTCTAACAAAAAATGTAAATTGAAATCTTGAAGCAGTGAATTTTTTTTGAAATTGTTCTCCTCGTTTCAATAGAATTTTACAGAATATAAATATCCAAACAATTGTGAATATTTTGATCAGTCTTCATGTTTCATTGGCTCTCACAATCACTTTCAATCCATTGAACCAGGAATTTGAGGAAATTTTGAATATGTCACATGGTACGGTTTATTTGCCATTTTTTGCCCTTTTTTCTGCAACATAACATTTGAAAAATTAAATATTATTTTTTATTTCAGATTTTGGATGGCAAAGAATCGTGGCTAGAGCTCTAGTTATGCTTTCAGTAGTTTTTGTCGCGGAATCTGTTCCAAATTTTGGAGTTTTATTGGATCTTGTCGGTGGATCAACAATTACAATGATGGCTTTAGTAGTTCCAATTGTATTTAATTTGGCGCTAACCACAATTAAGAAAAAGAAAGAAAATAAGGATAATGAGGAAAAGTTAACGATTAAGGAGATATTTCAAAACTCGGATAAGATCAAACTTCTGGCAAATATCTTAATTCTTGGTTAGTTTTTTTTTGTCTTAGGGTAGTTTGAGCATTTGGTTTCTGTTTCAATTTAGGAAAACATTTATTTAATATTCCATTTCAGTATTTGCAATTTTCGGAGGAGTGGCTGCTACCACTTCAGCAATGCAAACGATGCTCCAGAGTGAATTCAGCGCTCCATGTTATGCAAGAATTTGGAGTGAGAATGCAAGAATTATGGAAGAACAACGACAATTGACTTTTACGTGAGTATGGACGGCCAATTGTTTTGATTAAAGTTTTTGTGAATAAGAAAATGTTTTGAAACAGCAGAAAAAAATTAGAAAACCAATTGTCTAATTTTGTGTTTTTTATTTCAGACTTTTTATTTCAGCGCTTAAATTTACTAAATTATAATTAAATTCTAGATTTAAAAATTCTACTTACAATTAGTTTTAACTAATCATATCTTACCAATACCGGATTTTTCCATTTTCAGACACGGAAAAATCGCGTGCTGTGGAATGTTCCGTAACATTTCTGCAACGGGATCCGAAGTTTGTCTGGACGTTGCTTCAATGGCTAAAGCTGTGTCTCATGGATGAAATTAAGAAGCCTCAAAACTTCAAATTTAAATTTAATGTTACTTCAGGTCGACCACAAGGTTAGGGTATTTCAAGTTTTTGACGGGTTCTTTTCTGATAGTTTTGTATAAATTTTAATTGAATGAATATGTTTTTAATACGTCTTTTATCTACAAAATGAAAATTGTCAATAAAATTTATGGTTTCGCTCTTGCAGAATTTCCTACTCTGTTTCATAATTCCGACAAAAAAATTTGACCACTGAGCGGATCGAACGCCCAACCTTTCGATCTGGAGTCGAACGCGCTACCATTGCGCCAAGCAGTCGACTGACGTCACGTTTCAGGTGTTGTAAACTTCACAAGACACACTAGTTTTAAAATTGATAAAATAACGGAGAGAGATGCAGGTTTGCAAAATGGTTCAACAATGATCTCGCTTCCCTTGAAAGTTAATTAAACTTCCATGAATTTTCCCACAAAAATTTTCTGGAAATAACGTTCAATTTTACTCTATTATTTACACATTGAATTTCACGATTTGAATTACTGTCATAATTCTTTACTAAATTTCAAAAATGTTCAGAATTTATTTATAAACAATTGTAATCAGTGAATTCGGTTGGATTGTCAAATCATAGATCACATTTGGAGCACTGACGTCACTGATTGCCACGTCGAAGCTGAGTACCTGAAGTTTGGATAAAAATTTGTTTTACTGTTTCTAAAATTTAATAAACTAGAACTATAAATAATTCCATGTTGGATTATCTCTTTTTGATTAAATTACCTCATTTTTATTCAATAAAACCACAGTTTTGGTACCATCTTGATTCAAAAATGAAAGACCCTCAACATCAACTGATTTCTCAATAATGTTTATTCCAACACGAATAGCTCCCGGTTTCACAAATTTACTGAATTGAGCCATTACATGCCAAATTGGTTGTTTGTAGTACTCTTGAGCAGTTGCATTCACGATTATTGTTGAATCGACAAAGTTTTTGGCAAGATTTGGTCCTCCTGGAAAATAAATATTAGAAAACTGTTTCAACCTAGTTATATCAAAGATTTAAAATTCTAAATCTGTTTCTTACTATGGTTTTTGATGTTTTTAAATTAAAAAATCGCAAGTGTTGCTACACTTCACAAACCAACCTTGTAAATCAAGAATATAATTCCAATCAACCCATCCTCCAACCCAATTTCCCATATCTTTAATCAAATCATTTGCATATTGTTCAGCTCTAGACCATGATCCCAATTTTGGTCCATCTGCTGGGAAGTATCCAGCACATGCTTCAGTTGCCAAAAGGAAATAGTCTGGGAACTTCTCGTGAGTTTCAGTGAGTACGGTTGCTGGGTCAATGAAGTCTTCATACCAATGAATTGCAATTCCGTGGACGTATTGAGCAGCAGTTGGATCCGTTAAAATCTAAAATTTTATTTTAAAAGAGTGGGGACGTCGGAATGGGATATGATTTTTAATCAAGGGTTAAAAATTCAAATAGGTAAATTCTGCGGATAACTCTTCCCAAGGCCAAAGAAAGATTGATGGCAATAATAATTTTCTTATATTTATTTTGAATGTAAAACAGCACAAAGTTTGATTATTTTATGTTTTTCCCTACTGTTGCATAACTGTTTCAACAAAACGACAACTCACCACATTTGGCCAATTTGGCAAAATAATTTCCTGATTATCATTCATCATAATCTTCAAATTCTAACAATTAGTCAATAAATACTTCATTACACTTTGTTTCATAATTTACCAAAGACTACGGAAAGCTCAAAAATACCTCAATTTTGATTCCCAAAAACAGTACTTTTGTTTCGACTGTTTTGTTTATAATTTCTATATATATATTTATTTTGAATGTGAAACAGTACAATTTTTGAATATCTGATATGTTTCAATGTTTCAACAAATCCATTTTAGCATTACGTTTCTTATCAGTTTTGCACATTTTGTCGTTCGATTTTAATTTTTTCTAAAACAATTTACACAACTGTTGAACTATTCGGTCAATTCAGTAATAATTGTAGGTGAAAGCGAGTTTTAAAATTAAAATAACCGTTCTAGTGTCTTGATTCGAAAAAAATTCGAAAATACTTAATTACAATGGAGTCTTAATAGTGTTAAAAAACGGTAAGTACCTAATAGAAAACAAAAAAATAAACAAAGGAAAGAGCTATAAAAGTTTTGAAAATTTTCAATAAATAAAAGAGGTTTTGTTTCTCGTATTGGATTACTGTTTTGTTTATAATTTTAATATATTTATTTTGAATGTGAAACAGTATCTAATTAATTTTTAGTCATTCAATCATTTCTACCTATTACTCAATGTTTTATCCCACCAATAACTTACTACATTTGGCCAGTGTGGCAAATTAATTCTCTGATCATCATTAATCATAATCTTCAAATTCTTAGTCACTGGTGATGAAGCAAGTGCTGGTCCCAAAAGTTTCTTTATAAAATTTCGTTCCATTGATGCATCGAAAAAGAGTGTTTGCCATTTCCAAAGTGGATCAATTCCAGTTGTTGGCTCGTTTTGTGGTGTCAAAGACCAAAAGTCAATACCTTGAGCGTGATAGGCTTCGAAGAATCTTTCATTTTATAATTTTATTTTTTATTTCTTTGAAAATAAGAACTTACTTTACAAAGTACTGTGCCCATGTCTGATAGTATTTTCCATTCTGATCTCCCAATAGCTCTCCGGCACCAACCATTCTTCCAGAAGTTTTCATCCATCCTGGGGAGCTCCATGGAGTTGCAAATAGCTTTAATTTCCCTCCAGAAGCTGTCATTGCCTTCTTGATAAATGGAATTTTATACTGGAGATCTTCCACTGTTAAATTGAAATTTTTGAGATCAAAATCAAATTTAACGTCGTCATAACTGTACTCGTGAGTTGAAAAGTCAGTTGAAGCCATTGGAACTCGTCCAAAAACATACCCGAGACCTAAATTATTTATTTTTCAAGCTTAATCTTTTGAAAATAACTTACCATCATCGGAAAAGTATTGCTGAATAATTTGATCTTGCATTGTCTGTGGCAGCATCTTCATATTAATTCCAGCAGCATCAGTGAATGCAGCTCCAAATCCCATTACCGGTTGAAAACTTTGAGTTGTGTTCACATATACTTTTGTTTTGGCTACAAAAACGATGTATCATATCAACAATTGTTACAAAATAATTGTGAAACAGTAGAATAATTTTTTGCCAACTTCAAAATAAAAAAATATCATTCTCTAAATTCTAATATTATAAAGGTTTTTGTGTTAGTTGAGCGGTGCCTGCCTCTCTATCTAAGAGCCTGCCTACCGCCTATTTTGCATCAGTTTCGAACCAGAAGTTACTGATAAGCTTCCGGTGTATTCTGGAGGCAGGCAGACAGGAATGCAGGCAAGAATTCTGTGCCTTCATGGAACTTCCTATACAATTAACGTACCTGTAGAAGAAGTTGTATGCTTCAATTCACTTCTGTTCATTCTTTTTCCATTTCTTGATGTTGTATAGACAACTGCTTTCCCAGAAGTAACAGTTCCAAGTGGTTCAATTGTATCACAATACGTGGCATTGCAACGACAAACTATTCCATACTCTTTCTTCACTTCGGAGCAAGGAAGGGACTCTGGAAATTGGCTTCAGTTGTGTTTAGTTAGTTGGAATGGTTTTGGAAATTGTGCAGGACTACGTGTTTAGAAAATGTCTAAAGCTATTTCCAGTTCTGTAAATTGTGGTTATGAAAATTTTTACCATACGAAATACATATTTCAAATTTTACATTTCATAAATAAATTTGTTGAAACGGAATTTTTTAAAACTGTTTTATCCATGTTTTGCCTGCACATTGCAAGCAATGAATACAATACATTAATTACCGTATTTCTTCTATTAGTCTTGCATATGCAATTATGAAAAAGCTTTTTTTAAAGCATTTTTTCTAAAAAAGTTTCTAAAATAATTTTTTTACAGTCTGCTGCCCATTTAGATTAAAGGATACGAAAATTAATTTTGAAGAAAAATAGTTACGATTAGAAAAATATTAAATTTTGCATTTAGCAGATTGAAACTGAGTTATTTTCCTAAAAAAAATTATAACTGTTATCTGTTATCTATTAATTAAGGTTTGTTAATTGTAAACTCTGATAATTCAAATGTTTGACAATTTGAAAAAATCTGATACATATGTGTATAAGCGTAATGAAATCATTGCTCAAATATTGAAAAAAGATACTATTATCAATTCAATACCAATCCAAAACTCATATTATAACACAGAAACAGTAATTTTTTATTGGGATAACAACAAAAAGTTATGAATTTTTTCTTTTTTTACTTTTTTTTACCTCGGAGCAGTAGAAACTTTTCATGTTGGCAATTATGTTAAGATTGATGTCTACAATGATTTTTGAAATGACAAATTTTTTTTTAAATACCGTTTCACATAATCTTTAGAAGTCTTCAAAAAATATTGTTATCGTTGAATCCAATTTAGATGTAGCAAAACTGACGAATCCGAACTAAGAATTAGGGTCTTAATTTAATCGATTTCTGAGTGCAAAAGTCCAGATTTGTCCGTTTTAGTCACATTTGGTTCGCATTTATTGAAATTTTATAAACGCATTTGAGGACAGTTATATCTAATACATTTTCTTGTTCGCAACAGAATCATAAAAGTGTGGGATTTTAACAGATCATGTTGGAACAGAGTTTTTTTTGTGAAAATAAATATTAAAAAGTTGTAGCTTCAAATGCATTTTTCATGCTCGATATTTGTTTTAATTTGTATTTTTAATTTGTAAAACTTCTGTATCAACTTTCCACAATTTCCACATTTTGTTTAAAAAAAGATTTGTTCGAATTGCACGAATTAAGTAATACAAATACTAACTCAAATATTATACCTCGGAAACGGCAATATTTTTCAATGGGAATTTTTAAATTTTTTTAAATAGAAGTTATTAAATGATTATTGAGAATTCAGTTCCATTGAATTCAGTTCCAGTATTACTGTTTCTCAGTCATGATATGACAATTTGTCATATCATAACTGACTAGGGAGTGCTTTCACTATACGGTGCGATCGAGTAAAAGTAAACGTGTTATGCGATAGCTGGCATCTTAGGCTTTCAGAATCTGTAATTTGTTTCGGCGGAAGACCTCTGTGAGTCTGGAAATTTTCATCTGAAAATGTAGTACTGAAATCAGTTCATTTCCTATGGTTAACAGTGGATTTTGTCTCTGGCGCCAACAGAAGTCTCACCACAATGGTGGAAGGGCGAAATCATCGCTTCGGTGGTCGAGTGGTGAACGCGTTCGCCTCTTGAGCAGAAGTTTGTGGGTTCGGTTCCCACACATGGTTTAAATTTTGGCCTTTTTTATACAAAATTTTTAGAACGGGAAACAAATGTTTAAAACAGTTTTTTGAGGTTTTTACATTACTTTTTTGCTTTTTGATTGAACCACAATTACCCTGGAAACTTTTCAGAAATTTTTATTTTTTTCGAAAATTGCCACTTTTTTCTCCCATGAGAAAATTGGTTCCAAAAATTTTGTTTGAAATTTTTTCAAAAATGTATGAAATATTGTAGAGTGTCACGAATAACTTATTTTTCATTGTTTTCAATGACCGAATCACTGATTCTGATGCCGTATCAAGACGTTTTACCAAATCGATATTGGCAAAACATCTTGTTTTTGAGGCTCCATATCTCTGCAGAAAAAAATCGCACTAAAAGTGATCAACTAGAAACTTGTTAAACACAATGTGATCTAAAACTTTTCAGTTGAACACTTTTTTGTAAAAAATTTGGTTGCCAGGTTGGAACCAATTGATTTGAGCGTCATTATTTTTGAATATTCTAAATAGTTAAAGGTCTATATCTTGGGAACCAAATTTTTTACAAAAAAGTGTTCAACTGAAAAGTTTTAGATCACATTGTGTTTAACAAGTTTCTAGTTGATCACTTTTTAGTGCGATTTTTTCTGCAGAGATATGGAGCCTCAAAAACAAGATGTTTTGCCAATATCGATTTGGTAAAACGTCTTGATACGGCATCAGAATCAGTGATTCGGTCATTGAAAACAATGAAAAATAAGTTATTCGTGACACTCTACAATATTTCATACATTTTTGAAAAAATTTCAAACAAAATTTTTGGAACCAATTTTCTCATGGGAGAAAAAAGTGGCAATTTTCGAAAAAAATAAAAATTTCTGAAAAGTTTCCAGGGTAATTGTGGTTCAATCAAAAAGCAAAAAAGTAATGTAAAAACCTCAAAAAACTGTTTTAAACATTTGTTTCCCGTTCTAAAAATTTTGTATAAAAGAACCCAAAATTTAAACCATGTGTGGGAACCGAACCGACAAACTTCTGCTCAAGAGGCGAACGCGTTCACCACTCGACCACCGAAGCGATGATTTCGCCCTTCCACCATTGTGGTGAGACTTCTGTTGGCGCCAGAGACAAAATCCACTGTTAACCATAGGAAATGAACTGATTTCAGTACTACATTTTCAGATGAAAATTTCCAGACTCACAGAGGTCTTCCGCCGAAACAAATTACAGATTCTGAAAGCCTAAGATGCCAGCTATCGCATAACACGTTTACTTTTACTCGATCGCACCGTATAGTGAAAGCACTCCCTAGTGAGAAACAGTAATATTTTTTTAGAACTTTTCTAAACACTTCCAGGCACTTCTACTACTCACTTGCATCGCTTGAAAATCCATAAAACGCCAGAAATATTAGCAAAGAAACGGATATATTCAAAATCATGATAGCCTAGTCTAGTGTATTCCGTTAAAACCGGACACTTTCCAAGACTACTAATGAATAAATGATAAGAACAATATTTGAAGACACTGACCACGTTTTTATAAAGACTAATCAGTTGGAATATTCTGATCAAAAAATAATTGAAACTGATAAGAAATTATGGAAAAAAGAAGGGAAAACACATAAATTATTGGTTTCAGGCTGCTAACTATGCAGGACATATATAGATAATGACGGGGGCAATGGACAAATCATGGTATGATAAAGTTCGTGGTATGAGCGTGAGTGAGCTACATGTTGTCACCTATAGTGATCTGAAAACAATAAAGAAATTGGAACTTTAACATATTATTAGCAGGTTCAAAAAATTTTACCGTTTCAGTGTTTAAATTTAATTACGTGGGAAAAATTAATGTAATAACACTCTCATGGTATGCTTTTTACTGTCGTTTCATAAAAAAAAAACTTGCACAATTTAATGAGATTTCAATTATAGAAGAAGTACGAGTTGGAACGAACCGTTTTGATGCTTCTGTAAATTTTATTATTTTTTGAAAACTTTGTTAAAAGGCTTTTTTTTTATTTTGAACATTTATTTCATGCAAAATGAACTAATCAGTTAGGGAAAATTTTAAACCATTAGAAAAATAATAAATTTTTTATTAAGAAATCAAGGAAGCTCGACAAAACTGCTCTTCCTGGTTGGAGCGACAGTAGTTGGAATTTGAACGATGTCTTCACTTTTCTGAAAGTTTAAATTTTGCTGTAATTTTAGTGTTATTTAAATAATTTGAAAACTAAAATTTCAACTGAACCATAATAGTTCAGCATTTTGGTTCAAATCAGCAAGCAATTGTTTTAGTCACTTGAAAAAATTACTGTTTCACAAGTTTTACTTGATTTTCAAATTTCATTAGAAAATTGATCTCATCCTATAAAGCAATTTCAATGCACACGAACATTCTTACGGGTTGCTGCAGTTGGCATGATGACGTCACCGAGTTTTGGAGCACTTGGAACAGCTTTCGATTTTGAGCTAGTTTCTCCGGCTTTGAACTCGGTTCCGCTGAAAAAAATTGTTTTAAAAATAGCCAATATATAGATGAAGTCTGCTTTAAGATTTTTCGATTCAACTTTTTTTCTAAAAATGTGTAATGAATCTTTATATATTTTTTTCTTTTTTTCTTTGGAATCTATTTAAAAATTCTTGTAAGTATTTCGTACCTAAAATTTTCGTATTTCCTATTTCAAAAAAGTTTCACAAAAAAAAGTAACTTACTCTCCCTTCCACTCGTTACACTCATCAAACTGGCAGCAACAAAAAGTGGAATCTTTGGTTTGGAAATGGCATCCGGTCATCTAAAATTGATATAAATTGTCTGATGCTCAGAAAAAAATGAACCAACCGGACATTTCTCCTCCATACTGTGCTCATCGCTCCACGAACTGCATTCACGTCTGCAAAATTATTATTATTCTTGGGCGTAATGTTAAGCATGTAATGTTAAACAATTAAATTGAATGAGTTTTAAAGAACATGTGAAACAGAAAAATTTTTATTATTTGAGTTAAAGGAAATCAAGAAAAATTTCATTGTTTCTGTTTTACTGTTTCTGATTAGAAATTAAGAATTCACTTTAATTTTGTTTTACTATTAATAAGCTTGGATCTCAGAGAGATTTTTTAAAAGTTACACACAAAAATGAGCTTACATGTCACTTTTTGATTTACAGTTTCAACTAGAAGATATATTTCACCATGTTTGACTAATTACATTCTTTCGGTCGATAGGTTGACAATGGGCTAGAAATTACCAGAATACACAATTCTAAGTTTTTGCAACTTTGCCTGAAAGAAAAGAGCAGCCGAGTTTTCACTTTTAGTCGCTTTACATTTTCTTTGTAAATATAATTTTTACACACCTTTTTTGGAAACAGCAGCTATCATAAATCTCAAAAGATATGAGCTTTTCCTCACAATGACGTAAAATTACGTAAAAGACGGAAGCGCCTATTATGATTTGAATGATTTGAGCAAATAATCAAGCTCTCTTCGAGAACTGTCCGCAAAAGGATTACACAAATAAACGAGGGAGAAGCCATGACTGACCATGAAACAAATAGACATTAGCTCTTTTACCTCATTTCTTTAGTTTTCTTATCGATACGTTGAATACAATAATTCGACATTCCTCCGCACTCCTGCAAGATTTTTTTAAAACTTTTTAATTCGTTGGAAATTTTTGTATTTCATCTAGTATTAGTTAAAAATTAAATTGAAACTGAGTTTCACCGCTTTTTGAAACTCGTACTCTTCATTAGCATTTATTAAACAAAAATTTGTCGCGGTGAGACCTGGTACCGTATTTTCTGCCGCAAAAAAAAAACAAAGTTTCGCGTATGGGAAATATACACATTTTTTAAATATTAATATTTGTAAATAAAATTTAAATACCTTTTTTGAAGTCTGATCATTGCTATCCAATGCGACGGTTCCTTCAAAGCATCGGAGAGCAGAAACTGTAGAAATAACAGCTAAAATTAGTAGAAAACCTATTTTTGCTGTCATAGTTTCGAGACTGAGAGATGTTTGTTATGGGGAGAGATCAAGACGAGAAAACGAAAAATAAAAATGTTACACAAAACAGATGTGATAAATGAACATTCTGTTGGTTGTGTGTTTGTTTTTGAGAATTGACAAGAAAAAGTGGAATTTAAGAGTTCTGAAGAACATTACTCATTGAAAATAAAAACTAACTTTGGTTAAACTTCATGAAACAATTATTGGGGAAATTGTACCACACCTTATAATGAGATGATCGAGAAACAGTAATTTTTTTCTAGCTTTGACAAGGATTTTTATAAATGGCTTCTTTTCTGCAATCTCCAGGTTAACAGAATATATCGTTATTTATGGGTCTCGCCTAGAATTTTTCAACGTGACTTCATTTTTGATGTGGCCTAGAAAAAAGCCAGACCTCGGCCATTGACTTTTTACTTCATTCTTCTGGATCGTCATCTGAAATCCGAGGGAAGTAGTTTAAACAAGGCTTTCTACAGTTTCCAATTTGTTTTTTTACTTGAAAAAGTATATTTATAACAAGAAACTCCGAAAGACATTCCACAGAAATCTTGAAATTGCGAATCGCGATATCTTTTCAGGAATATGTTCCCATGTCTTTAAAAGCAATATCATATCTATTGCGTACCCAGCAGGGTGCATTAAATTACCCCGAATCGGTTGTCAATTCAATGGCCATCATAAAATTTATGTGCCCTCTTCCCCTAGCAGTGGGTCTCGCAACGAACACCTGCCTCTCTCTCACACCCTCTGTGGTGTACTCCACCTGGACTATGTAAATAGTTTGGTGGGTTTCTTTGGTTATTATTAGTTTTTTTCTTTTTCAAATTAGCCCAAAACGTCTATTCTTGCAGACGTTTTCTTGAAAAATGCTTGAAAAAAGGTGTACGGTAGATTGGTGCAATCGCGCCCCATCGCACATCGCGGGGATTTCAAATGGAAATCCCATTTTCTTCAGCTTTTTCTTTTTCTCTCTTAATTTCAGCTAATTTTCTCTTTTTTGATGTCTTTTCCTCATTTAAATATAATAAATCAATGTCTTCCTCAATTTTATTCTTCAAATTTTCAGAAAAATGTCAGACACACCGTCAAAGAAGCAAAAACGACGAGCAACGATATTTGTGACGGGTCCACAGAGCAAGAAGACTATTTTCGAAGGTGAAGAGATAAAGGAAGAAGGAAATCAGACAACGTTACAAGATGTGAGTCTTTAAAATAAATCTGAAAATTAAAAACTGTACATACAATTTTAATTTTCAGCTGGCCATTGCACGTCAACGTCTTCACAATGAGCTTGCCGTCGTAAACACAACTTCTGGAATCGAAATTCTCATGCAAATCGTTATGGATGAACTGGAAGTGGTGGTATGCTTGATCTTAACATTCTTTCAAATGAATTATTGTTTCAGCGGCATCGTCTACGCGAAAATGGGCAACGAATGCGTAATTTCTTTGGTGATGGAGCCGTTCAAATTCGTGCAATTCTCATTCGTATTTTCTCGAAATCAATAAGTTCTCGAAACATGCTAGAATATAAAAAAGATGCGAAAGTGATTCTGAATGAGCTCTGCGACCAGAATATCACGTACAAAATGCCAAGATACACACTGAACGACATGGAAGAAATATTGCTCACTGATGATTTAGAAGATGGAGTTATTCAACGTCGCTCAGAGAAATGGGAATGTCTTCCTGAAAGGCAGAAGCCGATGTTCGATGAAGATGAAGATGCTTTCTGTGAATTCAGAAAAATGAATGTTCCAATGTCAATGACGTTTGATGATGATGATGAGGATAGATTGAGTATGCCAAGTACTCGAACTGGAGTTACTGCATTGACAACTGAAGATCAAATGGCGGCAATTCAAAATCAATTGGCAATGCTTTCGAAGCAGCTAATGTGCCTTCAGAAGAGTGGAGTTGAGACAAAAAGAGCATCATCCAGAGCGAGTTCTAGAAGAGGCGGAATAATTGCAAAAGTGAATAGTTTTATTTAAAAAGTTGTGTCTTAGACCCAAAATGACCGAAAAAGGTTTTTTTTTTGGCGGTTTAAACATTTAGGAAAAAGAGAGACTTTTCCAAGAATTTAAAAAAATGCCATAACTTTTTTTCGAGCAATTTTCAGAAAGTCTCGTTTCGACATTTAGTAGTTTTGGGTCTAATATAGCAAGGATTCAGATAAATCACAAAAAAAGTTTAAAGGTTTTCCAATATATGCCTACTTTTTTTCATTTCAGAAAGCTTCTCTCGAAATCTCCTCCAACTCCTCGTCAGACGTATCTGAAGATGAAGGAAAAGGTCCATCAGTCTGCTCACCATCTTCAAGCTCCAAAACCTCCACAGCGTCTGTCCAACTTGCTCCAATGTGCATGGCTCCACCACCACCACCTCCGCCACCGCTGCCAAAGATGTCTCAAAAGATCCCGCTCTCTGAGATCAAATCAGACAACAAACTTTCCACAGTAACACCATCAAAGCCTGCTGAAAAGAAATCATCTCCAAAATCTCTTCCGCCAGCAGAAACAATTGTGTCGAATCGGCCGTACTTGACGGATATTGCTCATGGAAGAAGCATGTTGAAGAAGACCGTTAGGTTAGGCTTGGAATAAGAATGAGTGGAAATTAGCTCCGACAGATCTAAAAAAATGTTGGCACAACATTGCGAAGTAGATCATTTTGTGGGATTGCTGCTCATCCCTGGGTTTTTCGAATAACTGAATAAAATAATTAATTCCAGATCTCCCGGTGGATCGCCTGCTTGCCAAGTTCGTCACCAAAAGCGTCCAGTATCATCTTTCGAAGCTGCTCTCCGTGATCGTTTTCGTGGCTTCCATGGTGATGCATCATTCTCGGAGCAAGAAGAGAACGGAGAGGATGATGATTTGAGTGCCACGTGGGATGAATAGAATTATTAGCTATACATTCGATATACATATTTTTGTATCTATTTTCATAAATATTCTCGTCTTTCATTCTTCGTTTTCCCCCCTTTACTTGCTACTTGTTCATGACTGCATTTTTCTTGAGCCTCTCCTCTCATTTCTTTTTCTCTACTTTTATGTTCACTGTTTTTTCTCCTCTTTACAGAATCTCAATTCATTTTCAATAAACATTTTTGTATAAGTAAGTGTATTTATGCAAAAAGTATTTATTTGACAAAGACGAAAATAAACAACAATAATTGACACGTTGTTTAGGAAGGCATTGTTTCACCGAATTTGCTCTCGTGAGCTGCTGATTTTGCACCGATAAGTGCTGGATTATGAACGTAAGAATCACATGGATAGCACCAAACAGAGAGATCAGCCATTGAAAGAGCCATTGGATGAGATGATGAGAGATGGTGCATCATTGCGTGTTCGTTGACAAAACGACCACAGTTATACTGAAATTATTTAGTTTCTTTGGATTAATTAATGGGTTTTATTGCTTAAATAGACATAAAAACGACCCAAAATTTCGAATAAAAGAGCCAGATTTTCCTCAAATCTGAAATTTCGTCATTTTATTGCATGTTTTGCTCGTTTAAATAACCGAAACTACCAAAATATACAATAAAATGTGATAATTCAAACAAAAATGTATTTCAGCTTCTGCGAGATGCCAAGTCAACGAAAATTCAGATATTAGCAAAATTTGAATTTTTTTTGTTCATGAAATTCGGGCCGTTTTTTGCCTATTTAAACAAAAAACCTTAAACTCTTTGATCTATTCACCTTATAACAAGTGAGACAAGTCCACACTTCTGCCCCAATTTGGCACTCGGAGCAAGCTGTCCGAGCATTGATTTTGGCTGGCGGCAGTGGCTTAACTTCTTTCAAATGTGGACACGTGGCAAGTGGAACAACGGCGTGTGCTGGTCCCGAATCCATAATTTCAAGATTATGAGATGGTCGAGTTGATGATGATGAAGATCCAGATGAAGACGATTGATCAGCCATGTCTATTGAATCGTCGTCGTAGGCTTCGTCGTCGATATCGAGTCCGTAATTAGAAGGAGTTACCTAAAGTGGATAAATTTGGAGGAAAAATTGAGTTAAAGCCAACAACAGATAATGAACAACGGGACAATTACCCTCAAATTATGGAAAATTATTTGATATGTGAATTGTCAAAGAATTTATTATCGTGGATGAGGGGTGCAAGTTATACATTCCACATTTTTATTTGTTAAACAAATAATATCACTATAGTTTCATATTTTCAAGTTTCTCCATAACATCTTCCACTTCATCATTTGCAGATCGACGTCGACGAGTATTGTAACGACGAGAATCATCGGCTTGTTTCACTGGATCCGTTGCAGCTTTTCCTTTGACTTTCAGCGTTGCTGCCGACGATTTTCCATTTTTATTGATAAGCTTCGAATTGAGCACACTTCCGATGATAATCTTAGAGAAACCCCACATTTAGGAGACACGGACAATGAAAAAATTAAATTAAATTGATCAGCTCACCTGAAAACCTTTCAGAATACTCCAATATTTCTGTTGAACTGCACAAACTTCTCGAATCGTTTTGATGCATGATGACTCGATTTTTTGAGGTTTCGTCGCAAATTGCTCTTTTTCCTCTCGTAACCGTCGGAGCATTGAACGATTTTGTAGAACTTCGCAGACAGCTTGAGCACTATTTGAAATGGAAGTAAGATTATATCCACCTTCTAGGACAGTTATAATACGTCCACCGGCAAGTGATGATAGTTGATAAGTCATTAGGGCAAATGTTTCTGGAGTCACCTGGAAAATTAAATATGATTAAAAATTATTTTATCAAAATGTTAAACTTTGCCTCGAAACTACGGTGTTCCGGTCTCGAAACGACAAACTTTTGTTAAATGCAAAAAGTGTATGCGCCTTTAAAGAGTACTGTAATTTTAAACCCCTCGTTGATTTCGAAAACTAATGGGGTTGTTTTCTTGAGCTGTTAAAAACTTCGATGAGTTCAAAGTTTGTATTTTTCGCACTTTAGCATGTAAAATTGGCTGTAAAAATGGGATACAATACAAATTTCGACACATTTTTCAATTTTTTCAAGTTGGAAACTATAGTACTCTTTAAAGGAGCACATCATTTTGCATTTAGCAAAAATTCGTCGTGGCGAGACCGGATACCGTAGTTTTATCGCTAAATTTTCAAAATTTTTTTCGTGAAGATCCCGGACTCAAAAATGTATTCGAGGCAAATTTATAATTTTTGAAATAATTTTTAAAAAATTAAATTCAGCAGTTTTTTCCTGATAATGCGAGTACCTTATACTCTCCCAATGGATCATCAACAGCTGCATCGAATCCAGCAGAAATGAGAACAAGATCCGGATTAAATTGGTATGCAATTGGCATAATAACTCGTTGAAATGCCATTTGATATTCATTATCTCCCATTTGAACTCCACTAAATGGAACATTCACCGACATTCCCTCTCCAGCACCTTCTCCAACATCAGAATAATCTTTTGGTTCACCAATTGGATAAAAATTTCCTTTATCGTGACGATGAATTGACATATACATCACATTACTATCCTCATAGAAGATCTCCTGAGTTCCGTTACCGTGATGAACATCCCAGTCGAGAATCAGAACACGTTTCGCTTTGTGCCGACGTTGAGCGTACTGGAAATATTGATTTTTATAAATAAATGAAAAAAAAAATAATTCAGAAGTATACATACCTTTGCCGCAACCGCCACATTGTTGAAAATACAGAATCCACTAGATTTCGAAGCAGACGCATGGTGCCCGGGTGGGCGGACTATCACAAGAGCATTCCGTTGACCAGCGTCTTTTTCGAAGATTTCATCGACAGACTGAAAATTAAAAATTTTATAAAAATATTAAACCCAGAGTGTACCTTTAGAGGCGGAGGAAAAAGTGGCAAAAAGTCAATAATTTCCGCTTTTTGAAGATCAATAAAAAAATTTCCATCGTTTTTTAAGTTTTACTGTGATATTTTGTCATTTTAGAACCGGAGGAATTATTTTTTAAATTTAAACAAAAACTTCGTTCTCCGAAATATTACAGGAACACAACATTCTGAGAATGCGTATTTCGCCACACATTTGACGCGCAAAATATCTCGTAGCGAAAACTACAGTAATTCTTTAAATGACTACAGTAGCGCTGCTCTCATTTTAAATTGTTTGTCACATTCTTACAAAACCAACGAAAAATCGAAGGAAACTTAAATGTCGCTGTCAAAACTCGAAGAGAAATTCGCTTCGAAAATGCAGCCCGTAAATCGACATCAGCGCTACAGTAGGCAATTAACGAATTACTGTAGTTTTCGGCACGAGATATTTTGCGCGTAAAATATCTTGTGCAATACGTATTCTCAGAATTTTGTGTTCCTGTAATAACTGTGCTACGGAACGAAGTGTCTTCCCTACAGTAATCCATTTCCAATTTTATGACCAATCATTTTCTGACACCCAGTTTACGAAACCATGCTCAATGTTCTCCCTTTCAAAATTATAATGAGAGGATTACGGTAGGTGTCATTTATTATTTTAACCACCTCAGCCTAAAATGCAATTACGACAAAATCAGAGCATGTTGAACAAACAATGCCTAGACTGATCTCTTCCAACTTTGGACACCCATCATGCTCCTCAACCCTCAACAACCAAACAGTCTCTTTATTGTCGGTGTTTGCATAATAACTCATGTTTCTTCTCCCCCTATTTTCTCTCTGTCTGTACTTCTTCTATTTACATCTCTTTTCTTCTTTTCGGCAAAATCATTGTAGCTAGAGAGATTCGTAGTTATTCTTCACTAGTTAGTTGTGTGTGTGTGTGTGTGTGTTGGCGGCTCTTCACACATATACTCACACACATTTTCTTCAGTTTATCGCCATTCCCGATCGTTGATTTGTGCATTTTTCGTTCGTTGCTCTAATTCATTTTCCAAAGAATTGAAGCAGATGTGTGTTCTGTCTGGGTTTCAAAAGCTCAAATGAATATTCATTTATGAACTCTTGTTTCGTTAGTCTTGCTTTCAGGTTGCTATGTGTGCACTTTTAGCAAGAGCTTGTCACCTTGGAGCAAAAAGAGCACAGCTCCGAAAAACCAAAAATCCAATTTTTGCCATTTTCAATGACTGATGGCTTCCACTTCCTTCCGTTTCTTTTCTCTCCTGAGATACTACAATTTCATTGTTTTTTCTTGAATATGAAGTAGTGTAGATGGGAATTTTACCCAGAATAGTCATAAATTCTGTATTTAATACCTCACAAAGTAAATTTTTAAAAAATCTCCGAAGTCAATTTCCAATCAAGCTCCACCCACTTTGTCTGATTGGTCAAAGATTGGGCGGGGCGAATCTCTGATTGGTCGTGCAGTTCTTGTTTCAGATATTTTGGGCATTCAAACAGACAGATAATGTTAGTTTTTTGTGGTATTTCAGAATTTCAAACTTATTTACCTTTAAACCGTGACCCCTCAAATTCACGTGGAATCTTCCAAAATCCAAGTGTTTTTATTGTTCAATTATTTCCTTGTTTATTTCCTGTGTAGAATCTTTGATAAAAACCTCTCTGGTTCGTTGGTCAACTCCTCTTCTCAGCTAAGGTTTTCAATTTCCAGATAACGAAATAAAATGTCGGAGGAAACCTCATCATTATCACTACGTATCGAATATAGGGTTCCAAATTTAATGAATATATTTTTACTCCATAATATCATCCCGCTAATCGTCTACTCGTTGCTTTTCCGAATGGCACGACAATATGTGAAGGCTAACTTTTGGTTGAAATTTGAGGGATTCAAGTGAGTTTTTACTTTTTATTTCATAGGAATAAAATTAAAATTAAAATTCGAATCACCTCAAAATTCAGGCGATACCGTTTGCAAAACCTCACAGTCTGCTGGCTGCACGCTGTCATTGTTGGAGGTGGTGATCTGATTCTGATGTTCAGTCATCCTCATGAGATCTTTCATGACGTCATCGACTGGTACAATCCCATTGCCGCTCAGCTCCCATTGATCTCGGTCGCCTATTTCTTTCAAGACGCCTTTGACATGCTGATGTATGAATGGAATAGCTATACATTGGAGCTGCTGCTTCATCATTTTGCAACGTGTGCCGCATTGGTGGCTCCCGGGCTGACTGGAAAGTTCACACTGGCAGCCGGATGGGCTTTGTTGATGGAGGTCAACAGGTGAGAACTTTGATTCCCATTTGATCGTGGAAAACACGCTCCGCCCCAGAGATATGGGTCTCGTTAGGTATTTCGCGATAATATTGTAAATTCGCTGGGCGCGTTTCTACACCAATTTCAGAATAATATACAGTACCCCCTGACCAATTTTCTAATTTTCAGCATCTTCCTTCACGCCCGAACAATTCTTCAAATCTGTGGCCTTTCCACCCAATTTCCTGGAGTATTCCGTGTTGTCGTCTACTCAAATATCATCAGCTTCTTCTTCTTCCGTATCGTCTCTCAAATTCTCTGGACAAACTGGGCAATTTACAATGTTCCTGGTCTTCATTGGTATTATGTGCTTGTCGGATTGGGTGGACCCATCATATTTGGTTGTATCAATGGAATGTTGTTCTTGAGACTTCTTGCTTCTGACGGATTTTTGACCGAAAAACTTCGAGCGAGATTTGCAATGACTCGAGACAAGAATGATGATCAAGAGAAGAAGAAGGGAAATTAGAATTTCGGATCTTATGATCTTACTAGAATAATTTTCATCTATTGTACGGTTTATAATTTACGGGATAAAAAATAAAGATTTTCTTTTAAAAAAAGGTACCTGTAACACTGCGCCGACAGCTTTTCGTGCAACTTTCAGAGTATCTCTTGTTAAATAAATACTATTGAATTCTTTTTCAGCCTCTTCCATCAATTCCTCATCCTTCATAGTTTCAGTCGTCCTCAAATGTTCCAGCATCTTCTTCGTGTGAACTAATCGAATCTCCTCATTCGTCGCAATCCTTTCACAATTCCTATCCACACACTTCTCCAGTACTCCAGATTCTCGCAGTGTCTTCAGAATTCGACGTGTCCGTGCCGGCTTCTCGGGATGATTGTCCTCTTCTAAATCGAAATGAGCATCGTCTCCTTCGTTGAAATAAATCAATGTTTCCATATTTTCAGTGGGTATCACATCGGAAGCTGTGAACTCAGTGGATGCAAGTTCATCTTGAATAATCTCACCAGTGTCGGCACGACGAGTTGTTGGATCGTAGTTGTAGATTACTTTTGTGTTCACACTGAAAATTAATAGATTTGGAAGGTTCAATGTTTTTTTTTCAGGAAGTATGTATTTTTATTAATTTTCGATGATCTGTTTTCGGTGATTTTTGGATGCCTTTATCGACTTAAAATGTGTCTAAATCAACGATTTTGCAACAAAAATACATTCTAAAAGTTTTAAAAATATAAAATACGTATTCCTGCTGCAGATTTAGCGAAATTCGGTTTTTTTTTAACTTTGAAATTTTCCTAATGAAATTCGCCCGTTTTGGGGTGATTTCGGGTCTAATTGAGCCCAAATAGTCAACGTACATCGGCCACTGAGCCAATCTTAGTGAAGTCCGAGACGGAAAATAGTCGAAGCAGTTCCAATGATGTCGAAGAACGGAAACAAGGCTAACACATGAATCAACCGTACTTTCTTTCGGTGCTTCATTCAATTCAATTGAAAATGGAGCATATCCGAGCAGTACTCTCACACATCTTTGAACAGCGACTGCAGAGATTTGATGATTGTAACCTCCTTCCAATACGACCAACATTCTTCCCTGTGCAAGTGATTTCAGATGATATAAAATATGTGAATAACCATCAGGTGTAAGACACATTCCACCTAAAGGATCACCGAGAAGTGCGTCGAATCCAGCAGAGATTATCACAAAATGTGGATCAAACTGAGTTGCAAGAGGAAGTAGAACATGGAAAATAATCGATAGATAATCAGAATCAGTGCATCCAGTTTCATTTAAAGCCAGATTTGCGTTGTATCCCAATCCCTTTCCTGATCCAATATGATCAAAATCTGATTCGGGAAGATGAGGCCAAAAGAGACCATGTTCGTGGCGATGAATTGAGAAATATAGTACTCTGAAATTCATTGAAGAAAATTATTATTTCACTATAAAATCCTTTTTAACCTTTTATCATCATAAAAAATCCGCTGAGTTCCGTGTCCGTGGTGTACATCCAAATCGACAATCAAAATCCGTTCGGCTCCACTGAAAAATGCTTCTTCGGCGGCTTGGGCGACATTATTGAATAAGCAGAAACCACAAGGCGATACAGAATCTGCATGATGTCCGGGTGGCCTGACGACTGCAAAACCATTCGAAGCTTCATTAGCCATGATTCTATTCGTCAAATCTCGAACACACGCGACACCATCTTTGGCAACTTTCATCGAGTTCTGAAACTTTATTCTCAACGTTTTGTGCTTCTTTTTACCCAATTAATACCTCTGTCATAAACACGGAATCATATTTTTCGCACTGTGAATTAATATCTTCTTGTGTTTTCTTTTCAGATTCCATTAAATCTTTAACCATGCTTTTATCGTGGGTTACTTCCAAGTCAGCATCGTCGATCTCCAGAAAATTTGTTAGTACAGTGCATTTTTCGAGTATTTTCGTCTTTGTTAATGCCTCTTTAATCTTCAAAATTCGATCCGAAGACTCCGGATGTGTTGGGCATACTGTATTCTCATGTTCATTTTGAGTTTGATTGAATCCGATGAGTGTTGGACCCTGTAAATAGATTATATGATTGTACGAACATATACTTTTCTTACCGTTGATCGATTTTTCTGCCTATCTTCGAAAAGCATGGAAAACTAAACGATAAATGTTTGAATAACCGCTAAAAGTCTAAAAAATCCTGTGGAAAAAATGTCCTCGTGATGGCCGTGGACTAGAATATTCAACTCAAGGCTACGGCCATCTGTGCACTTTACCGTCAAGTCGCGTGTGTTCTGACCTGTTTTGCATTTTGTTTATGTTTTTTTGTTTTTGTGTTATGCATCAATAAGAGTAATTGGACAAAAACATGAAATATCAAGTTTTCTTTGATTTTTCCAACCGCCTTGTGTAGATTTATAGTTCGTTTTTTAAACGTTTGCTCCTAAACACCCAATTTATGTATTTTACGTTGCAAACTTTTTGCAGAATGGCGACAGAGTCGGGTGGCTTGTCGAAGGAGGAATTCCTTCTTGTTCAAGAGCAACTTTTGCAGCTGAAAAATGAAAATTACGAGTTACGAGAGGAGATTAAAAAGAAGAACGCAGCAGCTTCCCAACACCAAAACTCTCCGAAAAATGAAGCATTGCAATTTGCTAGCAAGGTGAGGAAAAGTTTATTTTTATTATAATTAATTTAAATCTTTCAGTTAATCAACAGAGCATCTTCTTCGAAAAAAGATGAAGCAGAAATTGAGTCGCTTCGGCGGAAACTAGAGACCCAAGAGCAAGAGTTTCGCCTTCAACAATCTACCCTTTTTGAAGAGCTCAAGACAGTAAACTTTACATTTAAAATTCAAGCTTTTCAATGTCCAAATTACAGATATCCACACAAAATGAGACATTAAAGAATCAAATGTCGTCTTATTCTGATCATCCTCTGGAAAAAGAAGCAGAAGAAAGGCAAACAGTGGAACAATTAAAAGAAGCTATTAAAAATTTAACAGACGAAAAAGTTTTGCTATGTCAAGGTAATTTTATTCCAACTTTGTTCAATACAATTAATTGTATAAAAGGTTACAGAAACAATTCCTGCTATAAGCAACAAAGTTACAAGTCTCAGTGAAGAACTTGAAAACTGTCAGACATTGAACGTCGAGCTTGAAGATCGTTTACTCTCAATAACTTCAGAATCCGAAGCTATTCTTAAAATTAAGGAGAAGGTTGTCGAGGAAAATTTGCGAATTAGGAAAGAAATTGAAGAATTACGCAGAGAAAATGAAGGGATTGCTGAAAAAATGAAGGAGAGTAACAATGCAGTGATGGATGAAAATAAAAAGCTTTCTGATGATAATCTGGAATATAGAAAGACAATGTTGAGTCAGAAATCTGAAATTGACAGTTTAAAAGCTGAGAATTTTAAACTCGTCTCTGAAAATCAACTAAATCATGACGTTTCTAAAAACCTTGCTGCTCTACAATCAGAAAAACTAAAGCTGACTGAAATATCTCAACAAGAAATATCAGGTTTGAAAAAAAAGATCGAAGTTTTAAAATCGGAAAATCATCGTCTTTCGTCTCAAATCCAACAGAACACTAATGAAGCTGCAAAGAACCACGAAAAACTTTTAGAAGACCGAGTACTTCTTCTCGAAACTCGTTATCAATTGGAAGTTGATGATCTTAAAAAGAGTTTTGAGTCGGATAAAGAATGTTTCCTTTTGAAAATGACGAGTTTAGAGGAGAAGCTGAAATCAGCGGAAGAAGACAAGAAGCTCGCAGTGAAAAAAGCAATGTCTCTTGTGAAAGAGCTACAAAAATCATTAAAAGAAGAGAGAAAACGAGCTGATTCTTATGAGAGAAAAAGCGAAGAAAGAGCTGGATGGCATGTGGTTCCACCAGAAAATGATAGGCAAAGTAGTCATGTAAGCACATTTAATCAAGGACTAACATATATTCATCAAATTTTTCAGACTTTCGACGGAAACGAAAGTGTTTCATCAATGTCGGCAATCGAATCGGAGAACGTTGAACTTATCACTCGTCTAGCCACGTTACAAAAGATTCATTCGGAAAATGCAGATTCCGTAGGATCTTCTTTGCAGAATTCTTTGAAATATTGGAATAATCATCTTTCAGATTCTCCAACTCGAATCAGAAAATAGTCGCTTGCGACGGGAAGTGACGGAAAAAGGAGAATTAATTGAGAATTTGATCCGCGAAAAACCTCTTGGCACCGGATTTCAACAACAGAATAATCTGGGTTCTTCTTCTTCTTCTTCTGTTCAACCGAAACTTGAAGGTTTAGCTTCTAAAATTTTCATTTTTTTAAATACTGAAAATTATTCCAGCGTCATTCCGAAAACTGCTCAATACACTTGGCCAAGATTCCCGAGATTCAGATGTCCGTGAAATGAACAAAAAGCTGCAAAGAATGCTTGAAGAGACACTTTCTAAAAATATAATTCTTCAGAGAGACTTGCAAACTATTATGGAGAGAACTGGCTTGTAGATTTATATCTTTTTTTAAAATTTCTATTGAATCCGTGTGTGCATATGTAGATATTGTTACTGAAACCATTGCATTTTTTTTTCTGTATTTTTTGCTGAAATTTCAATTGATCTAATTTTCCAATTAAGCATTTTGTATATTCTTTGTGCATAATAATTTTTTAATTTTCAGTTTCCCATATTATTTTTTTATTTTCTCTCTGTCTGGTTCTCATTTTTTGAATCCACAGCAATACTTAATTCTTGAAAAAACATGAAATTTTCAGAAAAATCTCGCCAATTTTCAGAATGGAAGTAGAAGTACCTGGTGGATCAGAAGCTGCCGATACTGGAAGTGAAGCGAGTTATAAAGTGTCACAAGTAGAGATTGAAGATGTTGAAGAGAATTTGAAAAATGCTGATGTGATATTTGAACATCTTGAGCAACTTCCATTTCAGGTGTTTATTCTGAGCGAATTTGGAAAACCGATTTTTGTAAAGTGAGAATTTGCAAATATTATCCATTCAAACACACAAAGCCTTCTTTAAAAATTACAGCAACGATCGAAATGAGGGTGAAATCGTCAGTTTGGTGGCTCTAATTTGTGCATTTGTGAGCCGATGCCAATCTTGGGGTGATAGTTTGATGACGATGACGTCACAGGATAATCACATTCAATTTTTACACAAATCACCGCTTATTTTCTGCGTTGGTAAGAATTTTATGCAATGGAAACGCGCTCCGCCCCCGAAGCATGGGTCTCGTTAGGAATTTACCGGCTAAATCAAGAATTCAAATGTTTTCAGTTCGTTTCGCCGATTTGGCAAATTGCCAAGATTTTTTCGTCTTTTATGCTTTCTGTTACTGTTGGAACGTAAATTTTTCGAAGAGCATAACGTTTGGGTTTACAGTTTTGCCGCCGAACCTAACGAGACCAATTGTTCGGAGGCGGAACTATTTCAATTCGCTGTTTAGCGCGTTTTCGCGTTGATTTCTCTCTTTTTTGATAGAACTTTCAACGATTTCAGTCTCAAAATACCCGGAGCAACTGGATCAACAACTGGAAGTCCTTTTTGAGCAGATTTGTTCGATTCTTTCCAAAAGTCAATTGGAAAATGTATACAAGAAAAAGGGTGACAATTACGATCTTCGAAAACTTCTTCGTGGAACCGATCGTTTAATTGATTCATCGATTTCTTCGTGGAGAGCCTCCCCGATCAATCTTGTCGATTCTTCGATTTCGGCAATTCCAATGAATCCATCAGATCGGGAATTTCTATCAACAACGATGGCTTCATGTCTTGGAGCAGCGAAATTAGATGGTGCTCTTTTCGGAATAATGATTGCGAGAAGGCAAATCGCAGCGATGGTTAGATTTAAGGTGGGATGATAAAAAATAGAGATTAATTTAATTTTTGATTTATGTTTCAGAAATATATGATTCATCCTCGTGATTTGAACATTGTCATCAACCTTGTCTCTGATAATACTCTACAAACAGACTCCCAGAATTGGGTTCCAATCTGTCTGCCACGGTTCAATGACACAGGATTTTTCTACGCCTACATATCGTATCCATGGTGCAATAAAGAGCAAGATATTCCTGTGTGCATTGTGCTTCTTTCGGTGAAACGAGATCATTTCGATGGGCTCAAGGAAGTTCGACAACAAATTGTGACGAAGTTGGAAAATAATCAAAAGTTCTTTGTTAACTTTGCACAGGCGATGAAGACGCCGAATCTTTATCAAATATCACAAATCGGATCGAATTCCGAATCGCTTTGGTCGTTTTTGTATTTAAATCATTCTTCAAAGCAAGTCTGTATGTCAGCCTCAAAGTGAGTTAGCCTCTAAATGTTCCATTAATTATATGCGCTCTATTATTTCAGAATTCCCCTAATAACACGTGACGAACGATGGATTGCTCGTTCAGAAATGCGTCGATCTTCATCATTATCATCTCTCCATCCACATCTTCGAACTCTTTTCGTACGTGGCACCAAACATTGTCTTTTTGTTTGGGTCACTGATCTCTTTTCACTTTACTGCATATTCGGACCATTTGTCACCGCAACAATCGCATTCCAAGTCGTCGAAAAGCTTCTGAAATCGCTGAAATCTCACGAACAACGATATTTTATCATTAATTCAACATCCTTTTAATTTTCAACTGTTTGTAAAAATTGTGATACTTAAAACGTTTACGTGTTTTCTAACCACAGATTTTAATTTGCCAATATATTTTTACTGCCCTTCAAATTGCCAAAAAAGATCAAGTAGAAATTAATAAAGCGAACCTCTCATTCATTACTGTTTACAGCAAGTGTAATACGTCTTAAATGACGTCCTATGATCTAATGTACTTATTAAACAAAGTTATTGGAAAGAATAGGGAAAAGTATCGATTAAAACGTACACATTTCGAATTGATGTTGGGGGAAGCGGAGTGTGTTTGAAGGAGTCTCGCTCGTCTCTATATCTCTGCACTCTCCGCTTCTCACACACTCTTTCGCCGTCATTTCGGCCGTGTCCCCCACTTCGTCGGTTTATTCTACCCGCCTTCTCCTTCACCATCGCTTTTTCCTCGTCCACCAACACGCGCTCTTTGAATTTCTAGCTGATGGCTATGGCAACCAGAAACCTGTGACATTTTAGTTTTGCATGAAAACTTTTTGATTTTCAAACGAAATTTGTTTTCAATGAAGAGAAACGCATAGTATTTTGAAAACTTCCATTTTTCAACGCCTGCCCATTTTTTTAAAATTTGGTTCAACTTTAAAATAGTTTAAAGTTTTTTTTTAAATTTAAGCTCGAGCTTTTTCTCCTCAATTTGTCGCAATTTTTTAATTGTAAAAACAATTTTTTTTTGTAATTAGCTAAACTTATTCCTATAAAAATCCTGAAACGCCGCTTGCACTTTCACTATACGAATAACTCTTTATATTATGTTTTTGATGGGTATTAGAACAATTTAAAAGCACCCTTTCACACATAACAAAAGATTTCTGGGCACGAAAAAAAACAAATTAGCATGGATTTCTATCTGAAAACGCCTGAAAATCGATTTTTTCTGCTATTAGTCCAATGGAGCGCACTTCCTGACCCCATCATTTTTTGTATTTTTTCGAATTTCCCATCGTTTTTAGGCCAAATTTTTTGTATTAATAATCTTAATTTCTAGTTTTCTTTGCTTTTATCTTTTCTTCAAGTCATTTCAATCCTCATATCACTATTTTCAGCTCAAAAATGTCGTACCGCGTGTTTTCACGCGTCGATCCCCATGTGCCATCGACATCCACAGCTCCACAGCGTCGTTTTCAAGAAAACTTGCAAAAATTCAAGCGATTTTTTCCGCCAAACGCACCACCAACACTCTGGGAAGTTTGCTCCTCGAAACAACGCAGCAAATCATTGAAAAACACGTTTCAAACGGTAAGTTGATCAGAAAAAAAAACTGAAGGAACGAAAATCAATCATGTCGAAGCTTGCAGGAAGTACGTGCACTACGAGGACTTAATTTTACAGTATTGCTGAATCCGTACAAAGTAAGTTTTAAGAAATTCCACAAAAGAACCATAAATTTTTGTTCAGAACTATCTCAATGATCTCACAAATCTATCCGGTTTCACCTTCGATGATCTTTGTCAAGCACTTCGATTCTTTGCATTTTATGTGAGTTTTGAGTTTTAAAAAAAATCAGACGAATATTGAAATGTTTCAGAGAAAACAGCCAGTTTTGAAGTCAAATATGGAAGATGCTAACGAATTATTTCGATTAATTGCAAGTTGCATCATTTATTCAAATGATAACTGGAGGGCGTCCATCGATAAATCAACACTAGTGGATACGCTGTCAATGAACATTTTGGAGGTAAAGAAAATGCAAAATATTCCTTCAGAATACAATAAATTCATAATTTTCAGAAGCAGAGGCTTAAGAATCTGAAACAAGAATCATCTGAACAAAAAGATCCAATATACCCACCACTATTCCAAGATGATGAGCTACCTTCTGTTCCAATACAAATTGGCAGATTGAAAGACAGAGAAAAAGTACCAATTCCTCCGCCTCCTTGTAGAAATGATTTTTCGATGCGACAATTTAATCCGTTGGAAGATGAACATTTACGATCAATGCACCTGTGGAATCATGTTGGGTGTAATGATGCAAAATTCAATGGGCCATTTGAGAGAACTATCAAAATGATGTCTAAGAATAATGTTGCGGTTTGTTTAACATTGAATTTATTTTTAAAATAATAATGATAAATTTTAGATTCGCTCCAAAGATCGACGATTGAGCGATGTGGAATATTACGGAGACAATGAAGATTTACCATCCACACATATCAGTTTTAGATTAGATTCTGTGATGCAATTGATTAACTTTGATTTCCCCAAAATTGAAGATGATGGTGAGTACCACTTTTTCCGTTTTTTTTTTAAGAGAAAAGTCAATTTAAATTAATTTTTCAATAAAAACGAGCTGAAAATTGATGAAAAAACAGGTAAAATAAAACCGTGCGGCAACATTGCGAAAACGCGTGCCGCGGAAAGGCAACTCCGCGGCGCGCGCTTCCGCAACCCGCCGCATAGTTTTTTTGCATATTGTTCATCTCATTTTTTATAATAAATTTTCAATTTTTGTTGATTTTATCAAGCTTACCTATCAAAATCTTGAAAAATAATATTTAGAATGGCTATATTACTTAAATCCGAAGAAATTTCGTGAGAAACAATTGAAATTAAGATGCGTTGCGATTTATTTCAAAAAATATCTGAATTTATGCCAAATATTTGAAAAATCTCCCAAAAGACCTGAAAATTTTGATTTCAGGATATTTCTCCAAAGAATGTCTGGATAGTGCATGGTATCTCTACGAGAATTATCAAACTGCTCTTCATGAATGCACAACTGCTTTCGCAGTTATCCGACCTCCATCTGGACGTACAATCAAGCCGGGATTCGTTGAAGATGGCCTAACTACAGACGAATGTTCAGAATTTCATATGATGGGACGACATATTCATGGATTTTTCCAAGTATGGAGGGAAGAGGATCGTGGATGGAGAGAATCAAATGGAAAATGGGTCCCACGGCGATATTTGGTGGATATCTACAATCATATTATGTTTCCATTATTCGTAAAATGGGAACTTTGGCCGTCAACATTGAAATGGGCTTTTGATAAGTACAGCTTGTATGGATTAAGACTAATGTCAATGATTAGAAGACATCCACAAGAATTGTTGAATGCTGGAGAGAACTTATTTTCGAGGTATCCATCGCATTTGTTGGAATCGAATAGATATGATATGAGCACTACGAAAGGACGGAATCAGTATTTATCAGCAATTCAAATGGAGAATAATCGAGTTGTGGACAAGCATATGCACAGTTCGGTAGGTTTTTTTTCGACGAGAAATTATATACATGACAATGAATTAAAATATAAATTTTCAGGCTTACAAGCTTCTTATCGAAGAGGACGGAAGAAGGAGAAAGAGGAAACCGAAGGATGAAGCTCTACTCGGAGTTGCTGCAAAAGTACGAACACCTCGAAAAGTTCTTGAGCCACCTCTATTTGCTCCAACTCGATTTATTTCTTCATCAACTCCAAAACAACGCGCCCTGCTTGTTCAAAAAGAGAATTTGGAGAAAACAATGATTAATCAAGTGCCACCAGTTGTAAATACACCACCATCCCCACAACAGACTGCTTCACAACTCAAAAAGACGCCAACTTCGGCTACAAAACGTCATTTACCGGAAATTGAGCAAGAATTGAAGTCGGAATCTGTCCCAGCTCCACCACCAACCAAGAAAATGTCAATTATAGCTGACAGTTGGGATGATCATGTTGGTAATTCGATGGAAGAAGAACATGTAGATGAGAAGGATTCGGAGAAAATGGAAGATTCAGAAGGAAGACAGAATGTTTGGGTTCCACAGGATCGAGGAAAAGAATATGCACCTGAACAATATGCGCGAGATATTATCGAACATTGTAAGTTTTGACGAAAATCCGTTACTCGGTCCCAATTTTTTTAAATTTTCCTCAGAAAAAAATTTAATAATATTTTCCAAAGGTATTTTCTAAAATAATTTCCCAGCCGAACTTTCAGATATTCCTGCTGCTCGAGATCATCCACCTCAACCACAACAACCACCACCTCCACTACCAACGCCGAAGCCTCCACGAAGACGGAAATCCGGTCAGAAAACTGATCAAACGACTCCATCATCAGACGCCGAAGCTTCATCCGATCCTGCACCGCCTGTTCCTGCTGCTCCAGTGGCTCCTGTTGTTCCAATTGTTCCAATTGTTCCAGTTCATCCTGTACCTTTGCCAAACGGAAGTGTAAATACTCCAAAAGTGAAGACGATTGCAAAGACAACAGCACGAGTACTGTATTCCATTAAACCTCAAATACCACCAATTGCGAACAAAACTGTGTATCCTGTCAAGAAGTTGACACCTTCTGTAGTTCCGTCTCCAATGATTTTAAATGGAAATACTGCAACTGCAAGTCCATCGAAAAATGCAGCATCTGTAGTTGTCAGAAATGCATATACATTTTCATTACAGCAAAAAGCTCCATGTTAGTTTTTGTTAAACAAATATGCGAACCTGCTTGAAATTATTTTTCAGATTATCCAGCTGGAATGCGTCCGAAACCAACTCAAAATGGAATTGAAACACCTCCGACAGGAGCACAATCTTTAATGCGTGCAGCCTTCTATAGTGAGAGTCATCCTACACGAAGTCCCCTCGTCCCGTATGGTTTTGTTCCTCCAGTTGCCACATCATCTACTTTTGTACCTGCTGCAACAATACCATCACCTGCTAGCCGAGCAATAGCTCATCAGAAGCAAATGCTCTTAAATACGGAAACGTGTCGACGCGTTATGCCGTTTAATATTCAAATGGGTGAGTATTATGGATTTAAAAGAAAATTGAGCTCAAGGAAAAACTTGTAGGTTATCCAAATTTGTTTGCTTCTCTATCTCTATCTCTCTCTCTCTCTCACCTTTAAAAAAAATTTCCATAATTTCTCAATTTCTGAGTGTTGTGTCGTGGTGCTCATTAAATCCGTCCATTTCAGCATTCAAACCACGTCGTTGGGATCCTCTTCCGAAATCTTCTGGTGTTTTGGCTCATTCAAATTCAACAATACCATATGTTCAGCGAGTCCCCAACAACTCAACACAATCAGACTTTCGGCCGAGAAGCTTCAGTCAAAATAGTGTTGCTTCCCCGGCTCCTGCTCCTGTTCCAAATGCAATAAAGAGAAGAGAAGTAGGGAATTTAAAATCTCGGCAGTATGTGCCATGGATCGCAAATAGCAGGGCGTTGGTGGCAGCGGCGATGGCAACGATGGAGGAGACGGCTGAAAAGATGTCTTCGAGCCCGTTACTATCGTCACAGGCTCCGATGACAACTTTGATGCCAACTCCTCCTCCTCCGGCTCCGGCTCCTGCTCAAGCATCTGCACAATCAACATCAGCAACTCCAGCATTGGTGGATACAATATCGGCTGGTTCAACGACTACAGAAACAACTACAGGCGATTCAAATCAGTCAAAGTGAGTTTTTGAATTTTTTAATGAAAAAATATGCAGACTGGTTCGAAATAATTTTCAAAAAATTGGCATCCTTACCTTTTTCAAACCAAATATTTTCAGTCCTCCTTTACGGACGTACACATCACACATTCGAAAAACTCCTGGAACAACACTGACACCTGAAGAAATCGGCGACGCGATTCGAACTGAAAGTCAAAGATTTCAAGAGGATGGTGATGAAGGGCCAACAGTGAAAAGCTTCCTAATGAACATCTACAAATGATGGGATTTTTCTTTCATTATTGATTTATTGTTAATTATTTATTCCCCACTCCCTTTAAAAACTAATTTTTGTATCACTGTTATAACTCCGGTGTATATTTGTTTCCTCTTCCATCCCGTGTTCTTCCACTATTCTCTCATACTTATGATCTTCAGTTTATTTCGACTCTTTCTTGGTATTTCACTATTACGGCTTCCATTTTATTGTGTTGTTTTCTTTTATTATTATCATTCATATGTTATCAGCATATTTAAATAAATGTGCATTTAAATTAAAGTCCCGTCTTAGTTAGTTAGCCTTCTTTGTTTGAGTTTTTGCCTGATCCTTTGCCAAATTGTACTTTTTGCCTCCATTCTTAAGATAGTGCTCTTTGTAGAATCTGAAATTCACTTTATAATTTCTTTCAGTTTTTTAATGCTCAAACTTACTGAATCCATAGATAGAAGTAGGTAGTAAGCATGAAAAATCCGATAGCTGTTCCTCTGAACGAGTAGGCTAATCCTTCAACTCCCTCAACATAGTGTTTATAGGAAACATGAACTTGTGCGAAAATGGCAACTGCGAATTGAACCATTTGAGATGTGGTGATTGCTTGAGCAACTGATGGTGGAATTGGAACTTTCAGAGATTTCAGAAGATAGTATCCATACATGAATGCATGAATAATATAATTCATCCATACAACCCAAACCATATGGACAGCATCCTCATGGTAGCAGACAAGAGCATAGTAACCGGTCAATGCGTGATGGTACCTGGAATTAATTGGAATTATAGATGGGACAATACCTTTTTGAATTTCAGCGAAAATTAATAGGAACTTCAAGTTCTTAGCTCATTCATTTGAACTCTGAGAAGAAATTCCGAGTTTGTGTATTGCGGGAACACAAAAGTCTAAAAATGCGTACTGATCAACATATCTGACGCGCAAAATATCTCGTAGCGAAAACTACAGTAGTACCAGTAATTCTTTAAATGACTAAATACCATACGTGTTCATTTACGAGGCTCTTTTACTAGTGATGCCTAATGAGCTTTTCGAAAATCTAGAGCGTACATCAACATGTACAGTAGTCATGGAACGAACTACTGTAGTTTTCGTTGCGAGATATTTTGCTCGTCAGATATGTTGCTCAATACGCATTCTCAATATTTTGTGTTAATTTTTTCAATAGGTTTAATTGTTAATAAAAACAACTTAAACATTCAAATCGACAAAATTAACTACAGTATCCACGGGTTTCTGCGCTCTCTCATAAATATTGTAATTCACGAAAATTTGACATTTCAGTTTAAAGGCACACGCTTTTTTTCAAGAGGGTCTCGCCACGATCTTGGTCTTGGTAGTAACTACAGGTGCAAAATTTTATAGATTTGTTATTTTTATATAACAAATGATGTTGATTATTTTGTATTTATCGTATTGTAGTTAAAATTTCATTAAAATATCAAATTCGAGCATTTCAGCCCGGTCAGTTCTCCTCAAGGAGTACACGATCTCCGTGGTCAACATTTTACAGTCAATCTTTAATTTTCAGAAGCCCGTGCGCACCAAAAGTTTCAGCAATAAATGCTTTAAAAGTTTTACTGTTTCACAAATTATTGAAAATTACCTACAAATAAATGCTTACTAATCATGCAAGTCTTTTCCATTCTCTTGAAAAATCGAAAATTTTATTCAAAGGTTATTCGAAAAAAATTGTCTGTTGTTGTTCATAACAGCAAAAATCTTATAGAAGTATTATGAACAGTTTAATGTTCTGAAAATTGGTAGAATTTGAACTGAAACTCAAAGCCCTGTATATCCAACGGCTCACACTTTCAGCTCCACTAGAAGTCCACTGGACCTAACTTCTCTAATGAACGAGGAAATCCCTATCAATCATTAACTCTTAAAATCATCAAAATTTAACAAACCAGTGAAACATACTCTACAAAATTTTAAAAACAAAAACTAACCAGTGCATGAAAATAAGTGGTCTCTTGCGAAGAACAATGAATACTGTATCCAAAAGTTCCGGAATCTTTGAGATAACCCAAAGGAAGATCCAATATCCAGAGGTACTGTCAGTGTAAAGCTCAGAGACATGGGAATAGGTGTCTGAAAAAATGTATTATTTTTAAAAATTACTGTTTCAGAGATTTATTAAAATTAAAAAAAATTTTTTAGACAATTAATGTTGTGAAAGGAAATTCAAAAGAAGGATTAAAGCAGCTGAAAAAATGTAGGCGCCTACATGCCTACATGTGTGCCTACAAGGTACACCTAACAAGCTTCAAAAGCAGTAGTTATGACAAAATAGGTGTAAGGCGCCTGCAGGCTCACCTGCCTACGTGGTGGACTAATTGTTGTCTTACCAAAAGCAGTATTTACAAAGTTAATTTAGAAAAAAAACCATGTTTCATTGAAAATGCTTTTAAAACTTACGACTAAATCCATCCTTTCTGATAACTGATAACAAAGTAGGAAAAGTGAATAAGAATCCCAATAAGCTGAATGTCGAAAGAATACCATTCCAAATGTTTAATGGAGTACTGAGATCGAAGGCTTTTCGGTCTTTCATATAATATTTCAGTCCAAAAATAGTGGCAATATATCCGACGGCAAGCTTTGCTGAGAAACCTTCAAGGCCTCGAGCAACTTCTTTGGCACCTTCATAAGTGAAGTTTGTTCCAAGAATTTGATCCATCATCTTGAAGGTTCTAGTCTGGAATTTTGAAATTGAACGGTTTTATAGTTTTTTAGATGGAATCGCGAAAGAAAAATCTCCTCCCATTTTTGAAAAATTTTGATAAAAAGGAACTGATAAGAACACAAATAATCAGTCATTCAATGAGCTCTCACGCCACGATCGTCCGATGACATGATTTTGAATGATTTTCATGTGAACTTGAATATGTTTTGCAGGTTTTAAGAATTTTAAAACTTAATCTAGTATAGGAGCTCTTGTAACCGAAAAAAATCATGAATCATGCAACGATTCACTTGGAAAATTAAGGAAAAAAAAATGTGATCAATTTGTCAATACGATAAGAAAATGGAGCAGTGATTAGTGATAACTGGGAGTTCTCTGCTGGTTTTTTGAACGATTTCCTATGTCATGACATAATAAATTCATTCAAAACCATTTAAAATGAAAGTTGTTTTTTTTCATAAAAACTACTGTTTCAAAATAAAAATAAGTACTGATGCCATTTTTTCTATTAATCTTAGAACTACACTATGTCTCTAAAGCTGTAGGTAATTCAAAAAATTAACTTGCACGTTTACAAACCAATATGAAATTAGCCATACAAGATTAATAGTGGAAATACGGTAGATGTTTATAGATGATAATTTGTGACATTTATGGGTCTCACAGCGAATAACTCTAGCTCATATTAATATATGGGTCACTGTTGTATCTGTTGCAGCATTTTGCAGATTTAACAAATTTTGGCAGAAATTGTTCAGTTGATTTGAAGAATTTGAAACCGCACAAAAATTGATATGAGTTAAAGTAACTAGTTGTCCGCGTGGCAACACCTATGCATTCAGAAATTATAAACTTATCATCCTTAAATAGACGTCTGTTTAATAATATTTATTATCTAATTCTCAAAATGCCAAACATTCTCACATTTTTGAATTTGAATGTTTTGCGGGTTTTGAAATTTTCAAAATTAAATAAAGAGTAGTGACACTAGAAATTAAAAATCTTGACATGGGCTAAACTTCATCCTAAAAATTAGGAAAATAATCCATTTAAAATATTGACAAATGTTTTCATAAAATCTACTGTTTCAGAATAGCAATAAGATTTGACGTCGATTTTACTGATAGTCTTCTTCTATTTTAAGAAAATTTCTAATATTAAAACAGGCATGCGCGGTACACGTACACAGAATTTTCCGCACATGAGCACAATTTTAAGCAAAAAAATTGTCCAATACATATGATTTTAACACAAAAATTCTCAAATTTGTAAATTAAAAAAAAAATTGGGAGTTTTAAAACTATACAGTGACTAGAAACCAAAAAATCTTCAAAAGAACAAAACTTCATCTACAAAAAATCGGAGAAGCAGGTTGGTCTTTATGGTACATTGATCATTGATTAATGATAACTTTTTTTTTGTTGGCTTAAAAAAATAACGGCAAAAAACAATCATAGAATCAGACAGTTATTCAAGTATTTGAAATTAAATTTTTTGAATTCCGCCCTAAAAAGTGACATGAGTCGTCACTAGTTGTCCGCGTGGCAAGACCTATGCGCTTCAGGAATAACAAACTTATCATCTTTAAATGAACGTCTGCTTAATAATCTATAATAGTATTTTGATCTGATTCTGAAAAAGCCAAACCGTCTCACATTTTTGAATCTGAATATTTTGCAGGTTTAAAAATTTTTTAAATTAATAAAGAGTAGTGTCACTAAAAATTAAAAATCTTGACAAGGGATAAAATTCATCTTAAAAATAAGGAAAATAATTTATTTCGAATAATAACAAATGTTTTCATAAAATCTACTGTTTCAGAATAGCAATAAAATTTGATGTTCATTTTACTGATAGTTTTGGACAAAAAGTCTTCTCTACTATCGTGTTTCTCATAGTCATTCATTGAAAGAATTTCAAAAATGAAACAACTTAATTTTTTTTGCTCTTTTGTTCTGAAACAGGCATGTGCGGCATACACAGAATTTTCCGCACATGAGAACAATTTTAAGCAAAAAAATTGCCCATTACTTATGATTTTAACACAGAATTTCTCAAATTTGTAAATTAAAAAATGTTTGCAGGCTTTGGGAGTTTTAAAACTATACAGTGAATTTACTGTTTCAAAACCTGTATGTCTCATTGAAAAAAAAAAATTAGTCTGCATTCTTCCAAGATTGTTGAAATTGAATCCTTTCGAAAATGGATAATGCGCATGTGGTGTTTTTACTGCATTATTTTTAGACCTTGAATATATGCATTGAAATAGTTAATTTCTACAGACATTGCGCACTCTCCATAACGCATTTCTCATAGTCAGATTTTTCATTCAAATCAAGTTGTTGAAAGTCAAAAATAGGAGTTTTAGCAGTATGCACGCGTGTAACCACGAGACAGGGTAGGCAAGCACTTTTGTGACAACTGGGAAGATCCAAAATAGTCATTTGAAAATATTTTTGCTGAAGGTTATAATTAAAAATTTATTCAAAAAAATTTACTGTTCAAAACCTCTATGATCACGTACAAATTTTGTGAAACCTAGCTTTTGGTGTCCTCCACAAGTCCATTTGAAGTGAGTAGTTTGAATTGGACCAAAAAAAAAACAAGATACAGTTTCAATTAAAAAACCCAGAAACAGTTTTTGCACGCATGTAGGCAGACTGGCATTTTTGGGCTACCAGTGAAGACCCAACAGAGATAAGACAATAAAAAAGTTTTGGTTTGAGCTTACAATTCGGTTAATTTGTTATCAAAAATTTACAGTTTCAAAGACTCTATGAGTACAATAATATGAGTACTATGAGTACAATGAGTACATACATATAAGTTTAATTAACGCTAATTCTGATTCTCTTTCGAATTTTCAAATCAAAGTGAATAAAATGAATTAAAGCACAACGACGCAAAACAAAAAGAAGAGATTATTTTTAAAAAAAAACCAGAAATAGTTAATTTCAACCAAAGATTTTGTGCGTCCAAACAGCTTGAATTTAAGGTGCAATGTTTGTGAAATAAAATCATATGAACAACAATTTAAGTCAATTTCTAATATTAGCGAATTAGAAAACAAATTTTAAAGCAGATTAGCCAATTTTTTCAGCTTCAAACTAATTGCACTTCCCTACTTTTGACTACGATTCTAAAATATTCAGACAACTAATGCCAGTCTTAATGATTTCCGCATACTTTGTTCTTTTTGGTCATTTTCCCTTTTATCTAATACGGAATTCCTGGTTAGATAACCAGAAACCTGTCATTTCCTGACTTTTCAAATACTTTTTGCGAAAAAAAAATCACAAACAGATAAGAAATTACTTTATTTCAAGTAAAAGTGAGAACAGTGAGTTGGTGTGAATTGTGTGCATTTCGAAAAAGAAACTATTGAACATGAAAAGTACGGATGAAGAGAGCTCAAGATTCCGGTGATGGAGCCAAACGGACAAGTTCTGGATGAAGCAAAATTACTGAGTGAAACGATTGTGGACGAAACATAGACATTGGTGATCCATTTAGAGTTAACATCTGGAAATTGAAACAGAGATTATTTAATTTAATTTAATATAATTTATTACGATAGTGTAAGATATCGTGAGGTAGAAAAAAACTTTAAGTTCTAAAATATGCAAAATGAGATATAAAACTTTTTGCAAAGTTGGCAGCTTCTTCTACAAAACATTTCTGTAAGAATTTTCAAAGACACAAAAAGTTTGAAAAAATATAGAAATGTTCACTGTTTCAAAACATTTGTGAATAAACAGTTCTAATTTGGTTCATTACTCTTCTCAATATGAAGTTTTTATTGCTTTATTATACTCAAAATTATCTGAAAACACCGAATTTCATAATAAAAAGTTTTGAAAATATCATTAAAAAAGTTATGGCGACTCAAAAAATGACCTAAAATTAGTTAAAATTTGAAATTTGATCGGTTACCAAGAAGTTACCAAATTTTACTAAATCTGGTGATTCATCGAAAAAATTCCTGTTCACAGCACAATCAAACAAATGCGAGTTAGGGAAACTTTAAAAAAACAAGATTACCTTTTCACGTGAATAGCAACATTGAACTGTGTCCATGGCTGAGCTGTTGATATTATTTTCTTCATGGTAATTCTCAGAAAACATTCGGATTTCGTTGATTCTCTCGAAAATAACTAAAAATAAAGTTCTAACAAACAACGAAATGATTCTTCTTTTGAATTTTATTTTGAACACGTTCACGTAACTTTTTAAACTTTTTTTGAATTTTCAATATTTCAATCGTTTCATTCCATTTTTACTACATTTTAAAAATGTTCGTGGATACGTCACGGCGTCTCTCATACCTTTTTTGTCATTGTTTTATTTTATCTCCTACAAAACCACCCCGTTTTATTATCTTCTATCCCTGCAAAATCCATTGCTCCCGATAGTAAATTTCGGCAACTTGAGGGAAACTGAAAATGTTATGGTAAATAGTTAGTTTGTAAGAAAATTGTTCGGAATGAATATGAAAGGATGGATATGAATTCGTCTGTCAGTCGTAACCATGGAAACTACTGAATCAAGCCTTTCGAGAGAAACGACGTACTCCAGTTCTCATGACTCCGATGAATACTATGATCGTTTGAGAAACATGATTTTCAAGAATCTGGAAACTCCAGGGACACCAATCACTAAGAAACTACAAGGTACAGGCGATCCTCATGCGAGGCAACTGCTCCGCAAGCGTCTTCTACGCAAGAACAACAAAAAAACGTGTGACCAGGTGAATGACTTACAGAATTCCAGTGTTGGATGGGTTACATGAGAGACTAGTGAACTTTTGATTTCAAAATTATCATCAGTCGCGAAAGTACCCAACACGAATGTTTATTGTTTTAAAATGCAAATAATTATTTCAGGAACTATCCTTTGTGAATGATAATATTCGGTACTATCAACTGATAGATTTTGCGCAGAGAACAAGGTGCCGGTGGGATCTGTACAGCTTATATTATCTCAAAACTGCAGCTCGTCGAGTAAGTGCTTTTCTTGAAACAGTTTTATTTTTTCAATTGGCTGCCCATATTTAAATATTGTGTTTCTCCTATTTTTGCAGAGCTACGGATACAGTTCTAAAAATGCGGAATTGACAGCCAAATCTGAAGACCCAGCAGTTCAACTCCTGGATCCCAAGAAGTCAGCTCTTCGCTGGATGCTCTGGTGTGAGGCAGAACCACATGCCGGAGGAATTCTCGCAGACGATGGGCATGGATAAAAACTTATTGATGTTTTCATTGATAATGGAAACAAACGCGTGAAACGATAAAAAAAGAAGTGGTGGAGCAGAAACAGTAAAAAAATGATCATGAGTCCGCTGTATAGCATTCAGGTAAAAACGCGAGGCTTCGCACTTTTTGTATATACTTTTATAAAATGCTACCATATACATATTTTCTTAACTCTTTTCATGGGAACAGGAAACACCAGAGATTCAGAGAACAATCACCACTTTCTCGTGTTGGATGGGCTCGAGTTATTCTGGACGAGGCCCATTCCATCAAAAACCACTCATATTAAAAAAAGGGGATGATAAATATATTTATCTGTGATAAATTATCACACTCAAATTTAATTATATTATTTCAAACTACACAGTTTTACCAATGTTCCAATGTTCAGAAAACTTTTATCCTTGAAATTACCTTAAGATTTTGTATAAAAATTACAATTTAATTCAAATTCACGTCAAACTTTTTTGAAAAACAAACTTTCCTACCTCAACGCGATGCTCTACTCTATTTATTTGACACGTTATAAATGCTCACAGTTTGCTCACAAATGAATCAGTACTCAATACTAACTAACTTCTCGTATCAACTAACCTTCAACAAAATGGGATGCTTATCGACAATTGAAGCTCCACTATGTGCTGTCATCACTGTCATATGCCTAGTCGGTGGACTCTACTCAACTGCATACAAAGTTGCCGGATCAAAAACGGTACTCGACGAGACTGCTTTGGATACTAAAGGTTAGATTTGCAGTTTGTTTCAGATACAGGAAATGTGCACTGGGTTTGGAATTGATGTAATTTCAAAGAAGACCTTTTAAACATACAAAACTGCATTCTCAGTTGGACACTTCGGACTATGTCACTCTGAAGTTGTTTCATGTTGTTTTGTAAACCTGAGAACAACTTCTAAATGACATTGGTTTCATCTGTACATCTTGAACCCTAAAAATGTAGAATGTTTCAGATATGTTGATGACCGCATTGGCACTCATGTCACTCATTGGACTCTGCTCAACTCGTCGTGCATTTGGTGTCTTCACTCTTCTCTTCATGCTCCATGCATTTGTATTCTCAGCACTCCATCTTGCACATACAATTGCACTCTTCATTAAATCACTCGATTCTCCATGTCAATATCTGAAAACTCCCTCAACTGGAACACTCAATTCGGATATCTGTCATGCTGTTAATGGAGTTACTCTGGTGTGTGCAGTGATTTCAATGATTGCTACTGTAAGTTTCTTGGTTATAATCTAATTAGTTTTATCTGAAAATTGTTCAGGCTCTTGCCAGTATGGCCGTCTTCATTCGTCTCACTACAGTCGTCGTCAAAATTTCGGATATGAGAGTTATGGCAACAAGTCGTTCATTTGACAACTCAATGCCACAATTAATCAGTAGAAAGTCAATTGAATCGGAGAAAGAAGAAGATTGTTTGGAGACACCAAGAAGAAAAATGGGACAAGCTGATATCTTTGTGTGATTTTGATTCATTTAATAAATGTTTCATTAACCCTTCCGAGTAGCAAGAATATACATTTTAATAAACGGTGTCACAACAACTCAGCAATCTTCTTGTCACTTCTCGGCTGCAATTCACAGAATAATTGATAAATTTAGAATTATTTTGAAAGTTGTAACCTTCGAGAAAAGTCAAAACAAGAATTTTTTCTGCATTTTTTATGTTTTAATTTTGTTTGAATTATTTAAATCAAAATATTGTAAGGGTCGAAACATGCGACATCTGTTTAAGTTTCCTGAGAAGCTCATATTTTTAAAAATTTTGGTAATTTAACATAATCAACAAGTTTATTCAAAATTAAAGTTATCTTCTGTAAAGGTTGTTGGATGATTGTATGAGTCCGAGAAGCACTTGAGCCACTAGGAACGTGCTAGGAATGCAGCGGGTTTGCATTGAAGTCTGTCCAGAACCAAAAGCATCGCATCCATTAAGCAAATGAGCATTTTTGCCAAAAGTTTAACCGGAAATTATGAAAAATCTAACTTTTTTGGAGTGTTTTATTATGATATTTGGTTGTTTTGGATCATTATAAGTGCATTTAGACAAAATCCCCACTGGCGCTACTCCACCTTTAAGGTAAATTGGACATCAAACTCAATCAGTCTTAATGACTTATACACTTTATGTCGTGAATATGATGGAGCAGAATCTCCATTATTCACGACTTTGATAATTATTGCATAATTATAAACTCTACAACGGACGCTAGCAACACCGAGCACATCTATCACCATTGCTCAAGGGACAACCGTGCAGTCGATACATAAAAGGAACAACCACTTGAACCATTTTCGCCGTGAACTCCGGAGGGATGCATACAAAGAGGAAAGGAAGCTGACAACAACAACATTCACGCCATGACCTTGCCACGCCGCAATTACGAACAGCTCAACACGTGGACTATATTGCCAACCTTGGAGGGACTACCCGAATCAGCAAAAAAACCTTATATTTTCTGAAGATCTTTTTGAATATTTTTACCAGTTTTCTTCAAAAAATAATTTATTCCCAGCTTTTCCAGCTAACCGATTGGTGATTTTTCGTCGTTGAAGAGATCGATCAAGCAGTTGTGACTTAAGACAATTTTGTCGTAAATATGCCACATCGCGCTGAAGTACAGTATGGTACCAACAACGAAGACGGAAAAATAACGATAAGAGGCGTTTGGAATCACGGGAACGTCTGCTGGCTAGCATGCTTGGTACATTTCATCAGCAGAATCCCCAATGTCCGTACAATTGTAAGTACAATTGTTAGCAGTATAACACAAGATGTCAATTTGTCAACTTTGGATGCTCTAAAAACTAGCTGAGGTGAGTAATTGTGTATGAAAATGTTGTTTTCAATTAAATATATGAACTTATAGGCCGTTCATAATCTGTCGATAGCTACAAGGAATATCCCCATTTGGAATATACAACAAGACGCGGCAGATATGATGCCAGTTTCATTCGAGTGGATAGTGGATATAATGCTTGTTGCAAGCAAAAATTCGAAAAGCAGCATGGAAGCTTTAAAGGAATTTGGACAAGTTCTATTCCCAGTTGTGGGTGGAAACTCATTGATACCTGGCCGAGTGTTAGGAGGAGATAGAACACCACTGATCATCCAAGTGTCAGTTGGTTTTGAAACCTTATCAACGGCATTAGCAGGATTCGGACGCTTCATCTATCTACCATCAATGATATTTGTTGAATTGCAAAGAGCTCACCAGTTACATGCGCATTATCCATTTTCGAAAGGATTCAATTTCAACAATCTTGGAATAATGCAGACTAATTTTTCAAAGCAACATGAAAAACGACGACTCGAAATGACCCATGTTCTTCAAATGTTCAATGGACTTAGAATGTTGGTTATAATCATTAAGAACTTTAAAAATGTATTATTTTCAGCCAACTATCGACGATCTTCTCACAAGCTGCAAAACAACAAGCTGATTCTCTAGAAGAACAGATGCGTGAAGATATCAAGAAGATAGCAACATTTGATTCATCTCCGGAAGCGACGGAAAACAGCTTCTCTGTCGAAGAAGAGGATTATAGCTATAAGCTGAATGGTGTCATAATTTTTGAAGGAGAAAATCGGGACGAAGGTCATTTCTTGTTCAGTGAATATACTTTGACCGAAACTTTTTTCACTGTTTCTAGAAGTCTAACAAACTTCATTTTTGTAGAGCTCACTATTTCAGTATAATTAACCAGCACGAGCTTACAGTTGGATTTTTTCTATCAAATTGTATTTAATTTATTTATTGCTAAAAATTTACTGTTTCAAAGCCAGTTTAGAGAGTGCATCCACCAATTCGTTCAGTAGGCTGATCTTTAGAGCATCCAAAGTTGACAAATTGCTATCTTGTGTTATACTGCTAACAATTGTACTTAGAATTGTACGGACATTGGGGATTCTGCTGATGAAATGTACCAAGCATGCTAGCCAGCAGACGTTCCCGTGATTCCAAACGCCTCTTATCGTTATTTTTCCGTCTTCGTTGTTGGTACCATACTGTACTTCAGCGCGATGTGGCATATTTACGACAAAATTGTCTTAAGTCACAACTGCTTGATCGATCTCTTCAACGACGAAAAATCACCAATCGGAAAAACATAAATTTTTTAATAAAAAACTTTTTTTCATATTGAAAAAGTTATAGGTTTCAACATAGGCATAGGAACGAAAAAATCTACCTGCCTGACATAAGGTAGTTACCATACTTTGTTTTTAAGATAACAATTAAAATAATTGTATTCTACTAAACCTTTATTATACAAATCAGAACATTTAATAGAAAGTGTAAACTACCCGGAAAAAAAAGATAAATTATCTCTATTCTAATATTTTATTCAATTTTCTTTTCAGTCTTCTTCTCTGCATTAAACTTCTTGCCACCTCCCTTGATGTATGATTGATAGTAGAAGTTTCCGAACAGAACGACATAAGAGATTTCCATGAGAAGGCAGAACCTGGAAATATTGCATTTTACTAATTTTATGCTGTTTCAAAAGTATTGTAAATTTTCTACAAATTTTAGTTGTTCTAATACATATGTAGTGTCCACTATCAAATTTCCTTGAGTTGCTTGGTAACAACAAAAAAAACTCATAAACTGTGATATTTAGCAAAATGTTTTCAATTTACAAAATGTTGTCGATTAATTATTTTAGTGTCAAAGCTGTATAAACTCATGTTCTGAAATAAATTACAGCAGCCGACAACGACAACATTTAGTGAAATGGTAATATTTTGCTAACTATCACAGTTAAAAAAATACATGTTTGAAAAACTAAAGCAAATCACCAAAAAAAATCAAATCTAGGCGGAATATTAACTTGCATTGTATAGTTTCGTGTTACACTATGTACTAAAAAAAGACACTACATATTGGACAAAAACCCACCAATAATATCCTGGAGTTGAGTCAACAGATTGTCCAGTAACTGCCAAATATCCAACGTGGAAAAGAATGAAATGAGTAATAACGAATTGAAGAATTTGCATTGTTGTAATATTCTTGGCAATCCATGCTGGAACCTTGACACCAAAAGAACGAAGCATATAATATCCATACATAATTGAGTGAACTGAGAAATTCATCCATGTAATCCAAGTATTAAATCCCAAATTAGCTTCAAATGACATAAAAGCATAATTCATTGTAAGCACATGATGATACCAATGAAGGAACATCAATGGCTTTTTACGAAGAATAATAAAAAGTGTATCTCCGAATTCAGCAACTTTTGAGAGAACGAAAAGCCATGTGAACATTCCAGAAAGTCCATTATAAAAGTCTCCGATGTGAATGTAAGATTCGAAAAATCCACGGCTGAAGAACTCGTGGAGAAGTCCAAATGTAGTGGCAAGTGATCCGAGAGTTGAGAAAATAGCAAGACCCGCATTCCAGAGATTCAGTGGTCCCGTGAGCTGGAAATAAATTAGTGGGGTTTTAAGTGGGTGGATTGGTGGAAAATATAATTCCCGTTTCAACCGCAATTTTTATTTTGTAGTATATTTCCACTGTTAATTGAGAAACGATCACAATTTTCTTTTAAAAGTTATCAAAGCAGTATTTATAAAAGTTTTTGTTTTAAAATGGATAAAAGCTAAACTTTTGATTAAAAAAAATTGAATTTTCATAAAATGTTTACCGTTTCAAAGAATCTATAGACTCACATCGCATTTCTGGCCCCACTTTCCAGTTCTAATTACCTCCGAATAGTTAAGAAATCACCAAAGATGTACTGTTTCAGACAATCTATTTAGAAAGTAACATCAAATAAATAGTATTTTGTATCTGGTGGCATTAAAAGTAAGAAAATAATTACTGTTTCAGGAAATATTTAATTGTGTGATACAAAATGAGTTCTAATCTACCAGCAATGTATTTTCAATTAATCAAAAAATGGGTTCTTAATTATTTGCAACACTAAACTGTTCAATAATAAAATTTAAATTTTACCGAAAATTTACTGTTTCAGAGAATCTACAAACTTACATCAAATGGTTTTCGGTTTGTCATGACAGCCTTGAGCCCAAAAATAACGACAACATATGCCATTGAGATCCAGAAAGCAGCATACTGAGTCTGTGCAATATGCTTTTTTGAGAGCTCATGACTGAATGGAGCAGTTGTCAGCACCTCAAAGAATGAGACTTCTCCCTGTGGCATTTTTACCTGCAATTTTAAACTTAAAAAAAGGAACTGCCATATGAAGAGTGTGGCTCAAAGTAAACTGCTAAATAAGAACCAGATCTAACAGGTGGGGCTTAAGATTACTGTAGATGGGTACAAGGTACAAGTCTCTAGACTAACATAAGAATACAACAAAGCAAACATTTTGGCTCCAAGAGCCCGAAAGTCACAAAACACGGTCATCACCAACTCCTTTTTATACTTAACCATCTCGTTTTCTGCGTCTCTCCCTCTCTCTCTCTCTTGTAGTGAGATACCAAATGGTGGTCTGATTTTTTTTGTTGGAAAAAAAGGTAAAAAGGCGGAGGCAAGTGATTTTTCGAAGAAAATTCGGAAATTATGGGGCGATGAAAGAGGCGGTAGACGGGGGAAAGAGAGAGAGGGAGAGAGTGGAAGACATTTGTTTATAGGTTTTTTGAAGTGAAACGATTCAGAACACACTCAATGTACGGTCAAAGAATTGTAACTCTATTGATAAGATGTTTTTTATTAAAAAGTAATTGAAAAGTGCCTGAAACAGTAATTAAATTTCGTATATAAATGGTTTTTAATATATTTTTTCATGATTTGTGTATAATACCCAGTAACGGAATTTTGTGATTTGTGCGCCAAAAATACTATACCAGGTCTTGACACGAAAAATTTGAGTTTAATGCAAAAGGCTGTGCGCCTTTAAAGAGTACTGTAATCCCAAACCTACGTTGCTGCAGATTTTTTTAAAAATCGATGTGATTTGCTAAAATTAATGTGTTCTTATTATTATCATTGAGAGATTTTTTAATGAATACAAGTACAATTAATTTTTCCCAAAATACTATGAAAAATCGATAAAAATTAAGTTTTTTATTAAGAAGAGTTTGAATTTCCAGTATTTTCTGAAATAAAAAATTGTATTTTTAATCTTTTTAATCAAAAATTGTATTCTTTAATCTTTAATCCTTTTAATCCCATGACCTGGTATTCTTGGCGAAAAAATTACAACATTTTGTGTCTGGGTAATATCCAGTCGTGAATTCGTGAATTAATTCGCCAAATCTGAAGACTCCACTTCAAAAGAACATTTTTCTCTCGATAGGTCTCGCCACGATCCATTTTGTTGGCGACAGGCGCGACTGCTCTTTCTTAAATGAAAATTGAGATATTTGTTCGCTAGAATGTGATTTTTTAACAGAACATACAAATATATGGTTTTCGTGGCGAGACCAATTTAAAGTAGCACGCGCCTTTAAAACGACTACAATCAACCTGAATACTACATAAAATTGTTTCAGACACTGCAATAAAAAAGCTTTTTCTGATAAATTTTGTGACGTCTGACATTGAAAAGTAGAATAAACTGTGTTTTTTTTCAAAACTTGAAACCAACAATCAACAATCGCCACGTTCCCTTGCAAACCACATAAATTTTAGCAAAGAACCTTGAGAAAAGTTATCGAGGTCAGCATGAATGGTGAATACAAAGAGAATTTCGAGATTTACCGAAAGATACTCGGAGCGGTATCCAGCAGAAGAAGAAAAGAGAGAATCCTTTTTAGATTGGTCAATTGTTGAAAAATTCTGAAATGCACTGGAGTATCTTGAAAATGGAGTCATGGGAAACATGCTATTTAATAACACCAGTCGATTTATTTATGAATGACTGTAATTTGAATAAAAAAAACTAAGGATACAATAATGGAGCAGAAAGGAAACACTCAAGACAATAAAACATTTTACACGATGATATAGAACATGCCAAGTTACAGAATGAAGCTATAATCTATTGAAAGCTAGGAAAAAAATTATTTACAGGAACGAGAATATGGAGACGATCTGGTTTTGCTGCCATCGGCTCCTCTGCGAGTAGTTGGTCTCGTCTGGATAGGCGACATTTGTGCTTTCTCGAGAGACTCCTACAATTTTAAATTTTTTGTTTATATGTAAAAAACTAATAAACTAACAGTTATATCATCCACCGGAGAAGTCTCGTTTCCTCCTTGATCGTTGACAGATTCAGTAGTGGCCTGACTAAGACTTGTGTCACTGTCCTCCGAATTAAACGATTTATACAGCACATTCACTGGATTGAATCCATGCCTATCGGAAACTTTGTCCAGGTGTCGCTTGAGAGTCAACTCTGCTTCGTATGAATCGGACATCAACATGCTCCAGCATTCCATGTTTGCAGCGTGGCATCCTGGGCGCAAGTGACCAATGGTTGCCGATTGGATATCATCAGGAAGTGTGTAAAAAGTGGAAGAATCTTCGAAGCCATCAATGCGGAAATTGGATGGAGCATCGTTTGTGTACTCCAATCGAAAATTAGCCGTGAATTCTTCTGGCAACGGTTCGAGAACTTTTGTGCAGAGGAACTGAACACTGCGAACAATCGTCACCATTTGATCTCGTACGCTGTCGCCACCCTCGTATACAAGTTGAGCAAGCTTTGCGAAGTGAGGATCTTCCTGGCCATTCTTGTCAGTGCTCAGACGAGCAACCACGCCGCCATTCTCAAAATAAATGAACTTCATAGAGAAAACTTCGATGGCTTCAAGATCTCCTTCATTATTTGTGATCACGAGGGAGACTTCTTTCAGAAACCCATCCTTTGTTGCATCCCCAGCATTTCGAAGTAGTTGAGCGATTTGGTTAGACCGTGGGTTTCTGAAGCACAGCGTCATGCATTTCAGCTTTTCTGAAAAAGAACATTTACTATAAAATGTGATAAGAAAAACATTTACCAGTGATGTAATTCTTCGTGAAATATTCTTGTCCAAGAATGTTACGGTTCCTAAGAACAGCCGAAAACGCGACGTAGATTGCTCTGGTCATGAAATTGGATGATCGATCCGGGTCGCTGACAATCCTTGGGAAAAGTTTGGACCATTTCTAAAGATGAAAAAAATTACAATGGCCATAAAACCATGAAAAAAACCTTATCATCAATGGAATCCGCCGATTTGTTGAGCGATTCGTCGTAGATGGTTTCCAAGGGCGCCATCTGCAAAAAAACAGTCTCATTTTTAGGCAAGAGTTTGTAAATGTGAAATATAATATAATTCCTCGAGGAATACTATGCAAAGAAAGAAAAAACCCAATGACAAGCTTAAAATGATACACTAAAAAACGAAAAATTATTTTCGAAACTAGGAAACGATATTTGAATTTTAAAAAACACAGAAAATCGTCAATTTCGAAAGCCTAGGAAAGAATTTTAGGATTTCAAAAATGCAAATAAAATGCTAAATTAAAGGTACATCGGATTGGGTAAGTCCATTGGTCTCGCCACGCAATTACAAAAGCTCAAAACTATTCAAATAATTTTTGACTAAATGCAGCTTTTCCTTTTATTTTAAAGTAAATTTTTCATTCATTTCAAAACTGTCAACAAATTTGATTACTAGAGGTAATTTTAAAAAGTACTATTCTTTAAAAATACGCAAATGCAAGTGAAATTCGCTAACTCGTGGTGAGGCCTAAATTTAGTTTACTGACTGCTCCTTTGATTACTGTAACTTGTTTGCTATTTTTAAAACGGTCTGAATTCTCATTTTTGGACGAGTTTGCCTAAATTTTCTCCTTTCAAGCTCAAAAAACGTTTATCATTGTTTTCAGATGCCAAACTATCGAGGACGTCATCAAACGAGACAGAATTGGAGTTCTAAGCCAAGAGAAGAGCACTCCCCGAGGTATTTGAATAAAAAATGTCATTTTTTCGAGTACTTTCTTTTCAGCAAAGGCGCATACAGGGACAAAATCTGGAGCGGTCCAGTCAGTGAGGTCGCCAGGCAACAAACGTATGAAACTAATTTTTAAATGTTCCTAATTTACTTATTCTTCAGGGTGTACGACTGGGTGACTACAGGTGCTTATTCCCTTGGATCGCCAGACTCGTGGCCATCTTATCCGGACGAAATCATAGTGAGTGCTGTAGTACACCGAAAAAAAGTTAATTTTTCTTGTTTTAGCTGATGAACGAGTCCCGAAATGCTCAGACATCCCGCATGTCGCGTCGGTCGGCTACTCCCGGTCCAGTGAGTTTATTTTCTTCATATTTTCGTTATGAGACAAACCTTGGTTTCAGAGATTGTCACAAGATAGAAGGACAAGAACTACAGCACCCGCCGTTGCGCCGATTCCGTTTCAGAGGGCACAGCCTCGAGTAGAAGTGGAGAGACAAAGAATCGACGAGCCTGTCGCACAGGACCTGATTATCGATGATGGGGTACCAGAAAGTTTCATTGAACATTAGCTGTAATGTATTTTTGTAGAACGGTACCAACAATTCGAACGATTCGAGTATTTGTGGCTTTGTGGAGGAATCCGAGGAACTCGTATATCCACAGTGAGTATCTAAATCAATTAATTAACTGAAATTTATCATTCCAGGTGGGTTTACTATCTGTACCCATTGATTCCTACCGCGCCTAACTGCAACAACGAGAAGTCGTACAAAGAAGGTGGCAATTGGTACAACTCTCCATGAATGATCTCCCTCTCCAGCTTCTCTCAATCTGTCATATTTCTTATGCCTGAGTTGCTCCTCATTTTAAGAATGTATCATTCTCATATTATCTGTCATATTCTCACTCCCATCATGCCCGTAATCAAACCCCCGTCATTCATTTTTCTCTGTACCGGTTAAGAAGTTCTAACATTGTATTTTCCATGATTCTAAGTCAGGAGCTTTTTCCCCATTATTAATCCATAATACGATCGAAGGTTATTTACCATCGATGATTGGAAGGTTGAATTAATTTCACATTGTTTTCTATGAAACGTTCATCCGATCCTCATTGACCATTCGATCCTTTGTTATATTTTCCCATTTTTACTGTACCCATCACCTCATACGCATCCTTTTAGGCTAGAAGTCTGCATTAGCAGAATAACTTTTGAGCTTTCACCGAATGTCTGTCCCATGTCTGCTCTCTCTTTTCCTTTTTGTTTTTGTTTTCCTCTGGTCAATGTTTCAATTCCTTCTGGTTTTTTTGAATCACAATAAACATTCTCCAGAAAATTGTCTCGATTCTCACTTGTTGTGTTGAAAAATATTCACGGAAATCGTTCGGGCAGTAGGTTAGAATGCGGAATTCAAAATCCTGGAATAAAAAATAGTTATGAATCTGTTACATGTGATCTTTGTTGTATCACTGATCACTATTCCCGTGTTCCTAGCTTCTTCACATGCTTCATCATTCTTTGAGCTCTGGTAACTTATTTTGCATGGCGTGTTATCAGTGAGTTGTTGAATGGTGTGACATGAATTTCCGAGAGAAAAACTATAGAAAATAATTATGTATTTGGGGACTTTCGAAGTACAATGAAATGGGGGAACGAAGCATAATGGAAAAAATGATATAAATTATATACTATCCTTATTAATTATTCTGCAATCAAATATGGAAAAGATCACGCAAGTTTGGAGGAAAGATTGGGAATGGAAATTGACTAGATTCGTTCGGAGATTCAGATGAATACTTCGTCGATTATTGAATACTGAGCACGACCCGGTTGAGGAATGAATTCGAGCCAATCTGATGGAGTATTCGGTAGAAGACCCATTGTATGTACTTTATAGATGGCAAGACCGATTGCTCCGAGGTTTCCAAGGCAGAAGATGAGCTTGTGAATAAACATTGATCCAGTTGCAGGGCTCTGAAAATGTTAGAATATTTTTTTGTTTAACGCCTTCTCCAAACAACAAAAACTAAAAGGTACAAAAACCAGTACTAATTAGCTTCAAACTATAGTTTGTGGGAACTCGCAACTTACCTCAAGCGGTTTGAATGTGGAATTGACTGCGAATAATGCTTTCAGCGGCCTAAACACCATCATTCCGACCATCATAATTGGGAAAATCGACACACCGCCTCCGGCCATATACATCATGAACATGTTCATCGGCAGAGATTTAGCTGGTCCCATTGCAGTGTCCCATACTCGTTTTCGTGCCAGATGCTCGTGTTGATCAGCGGATCGATCGGCTTCGGCCTGAAAATTGAGAAATTATAAAATTAAGGTTTTAATAATAAGCAGATTTTTTTCTTTCTTAATGTTTTTTAAATACACAATTTTAGCGAATAACTGTTTTTTTAAGACTTTTCAATTCTCGAAGAAATTCAACTCACGCTATGTTGAACGGTGGCAGCTGTCGAGTAGAAGCCTGGCGGGTTAAAATTACTGTCCGCAGTACGACAATTCTTCGAAGAGTAAGTGTAGTCAAGTTTCCAAGCCGATAGTGACATTCTGGAAAAGAATTGAATATTTAAGAGCAAGAAACAAATGGCAATGAAAATTAATGAAAGAGCAAAAATCGATAAATACGCCAGGTGGTTGCTGACGCGTTCTTTGATCGCGTTGGCGCACTCTCGGTGTCGGCATAAAATTTAAACTGATATTTTTCTTCCCTCGGCGTTTATTGTTGTTTTTGTTTTTTCTCTCGGTTTTATTTATAACTTTTATAAATTTTTCAGATCAAGATATGAGTGGAGCAGTTTATGGAGGAGGTATGGGAACTTTGATCTTTTAAGTTATAGATAAAACGCCGTTTTCTTTGCAGACGAGGTTAGCGGCTTGGTTTTCGATGCCGGATCTCAATCATTCCGCGTGGGATTTGCTGGAGAAGAATACCCAAAGGCAAGAAACATTTCAAGAATTGATAAATTTATACCTTCAAATATATTATTGCTTTATTTTTTTAGGGAGATATTCCATCATACATTGCCGTTCAAGAAGCACTTCCTGATGATACTATTGAGAAACAAGAGGCTATGGAAGAAGTACGCAGTTTCAATTTTTAATTCATTTTCAATGAAATCATTATTTTTAGGGTGATAACTCGAAAGTGCAAACAAAACGCGAGAAGAATTTTTTCATCGGAACGACCAAAATCATTGTGCCACGCGCCAGAACTAACATGGAAAGTTTTATGAAAGAAGGATTAAGTGAGTAATTTGACAGAAGTTAAAGTTAAAGTTAAAAACAAAAAAATGCTTTTCAGTCGAAGATTGGGAGTTGTTCGAAAAGATTGTGGAACATTCGTATGAGAATATCCTCTACTCCAATCCATCTGAACATCCGGTTTTGTTTTCTGAAAGCTCGGTAAGAACATTAAGGATTATTTAATAAGAAACACTTGTTTTCAGTGGAATGACCGTGCTCGTCGGGAGAAGCTGACTGAGATCATGTTCGAAAAATTCCAAGTCCCTGCGTACTACCTCTCCAAGAATGTTGTTCTTTCCTGTTTCGCACAAGGAAGAACGCACGGATTGATGGTTGATTCTGGAGCAACTCAAACTTCAGTTGTTCCTGTTTTCGATGGCTACGCAGTGACTCACGCGGTGGTAAAATGTCCAATCGGCGGCGATCTCATCACAGAACAACTGGCTCAAATGCTCGATCAACAGAAGATTGATGTTATTCCGACTTATAGAATCGGTGGAAAAGAAGAAGTTAACGAAGGAGAAGCTCCAAAATGGACTCCAAGGAAAAATCTACCACAGGTCACGAAAAGTTACGATGCATTTATGAAAAAGATGCTTTTGGAGGATATGGCAGCCACTATGCTCCAACTCTGTGATACAAGTATTGATATGGACTACGTCGACAAACTTCCATCGACACCTTATGCTTTCCCTAATGGATACACAAAAGAGTTCGGAGCCGAAAGAATCAAGCTTCCAGAGTGTTTATTCGATCTTGGATACCTTAAAGCTGAGGGAAAGAAGGATGGATTGATGACAGTGGCTCAAATGGCAGCAGCTTCTGCAAATCTTGCAGATATTGACATCAGACCGACACTCTTCTCGAACGTCACAGTCACTGGAGGAAACTCGTTGATTCTTGGATTCACAGAACGGCTCAACTATGCTCTAGCCACAAAGTGTCCACCGGTAATTCTTCAAAATTAAATAACGCTTATAAAGAATAAAATATTTCAGACGATCAAGCTCCGAGTATTCGCTGCTCCAACTCAAGCGGAACGGAAGTACGGCGCATGGATCGGAGGATCAATTCTCGGATCTTTGGTGAATAATAAAAAGTTTAAAAATCTTATTTTAATTCCATATTTTTTGTAGGGAACATTCCAACAAATGTGGGTGAGCAAGGCCGAGTACGACGAGAGTGGAAAATCGATTGTCGAGAAGAAGTGCCCGTAAAAACTTTGTTTTAAAATGCTTTCAAGTATTTATTCATTAATTTATCAATTCTCTCGTGTATTTATATCTTCTCCGATTCACAAGTTAATTCGAATCGTCGACATCCAATAATTTTCTCTCCTCGATCTCAACCAAGAGAACCCCTGAATTTTTATATTTTTTCTTTGTACGATTTTCTATTTATTCTGTGTATTTCGAAAGTTGTGAGCTTAAACTTATTCACATTTGAAATAAAATTATTGCTGATTAAAAAGCTAATCACAAGATGTTTTAATAGGATATCGATCCCGAAAAAGTTTCTATATTTATTTTGTTTTGAAATTTCCGCCATCAAATTGTAACATTTTCCCGATGCCCATCTTTTCGTTAATACGAAAAATGCAATGCCACGTCAAAGATGAGGTACTGTACATTGGAAAAAAAGAATTCGAAGAGCCAATAAAATCGGAATGGGTTCTAGAAATGCAGAATACAGAAAAATACAAAACAATTGGTAATAATTGAGATAAAAAGCAGGAAAACTTAATTTTTCTTATTTCCAGGACCAACGTTTCCAGATGGAACAATTAATTGGCAGTGTCCATGTATGGCAGGTGGATCTCTGGTAGCACATAGGTACCTTCACCAGATTAAATAAATAATATCTTCCGGTGTAGCTCTTTCTTGTGATAAATAAACAATACTATTAATATATTTTAAACCTCGAATTTATCCAGGTGCGGCAACTTCTTCCGAGAGCTGTACATTTGTATGAAAAGCGACGACACGAGAGATCCATCGGAAAAATGTCCAAATCAATTTGTAAATTGGGCCGCCTGTATGCAGAATATGAGTGGTTGGTTAACGAATTATATTTTAGAAAGATATAAAAAAAATGTAATTTTCAGATGAACGACGAGAACAAATGCGGAAGGCGATGACTGTGGATACGGAAGAATTGAAAATTAATCCGAAATAATATTTTTGTATTATTATTTATATTTTTCTAAATATTACTGTAGGTCGAGTTGCAATAAACATTTTTTTTCTGAAATCTCTTCTGAGCATCACGAATTGGAATTTCCCAGTTAAATACTTTATTTCATAGAATTATTCGATTTTCATAGCCCTCCGTTTTCAGAATTTATCGAGAAAAAAGACCAAAAAATGTCCAAAGACGAGATTTTAAAGTTGGGCCGCGAAGAGTTTTTCAAATCGGTAAAAATGGAATACCGACCATATTTTGAGCCATATGAGACACCTGGTATAAAATTTTGGAAAAAAGAATCGGGAAATTTCGAATTCTTCAGAATCCGTGTATCCCGACGGCAGCATCAACATCGACTGCACCTGCCTCCATTCTGCTCTTGCTCATCGATGTGGATATTTGATAAGAGATGCTTTAGTGTTAGTAATATTTTATAGAAACGCAATAGTTTTGATGAGAATGCAATTGCGCTCCACAGCTAATCAAAAACGCTCCGCCCCCTAATCATGAGTCTCGTTTGGCGGCGAATATACGGAGATTTTTGAAACCCCTCTTTTTGAAAACATTAAGGGTTTGAGCGAATTTACGCTCTACAATTTCGAGTAGTATTTTTGAAAAAAAGTGCATAATTAAAAAATGTCTGGGTTTTTAAGTTAACGACAGGTTTACAGAAAAACATTTTGGTTTAAAAAATTCTTTCAAGAAATCTCCAGCCTTGCCGCAAATACCCAACGAGACCCAAAAAGTTCATTTTCAGATGCTTCAACGCTTCGAAAACCACACCACGCGGCTTGGACTGTGAGAAGGAATTTGTGGCTCACGCAATTTGTACAGAAGAGGCGAATAACAAATCCTAAGCTGTATTATTCCTTATTTTGAATCTGTAATAAACTTTGCAATCCTCTTTGTCCTTTGAAAATCACACAAAAAAGAATAACATCGCAGGTAATTTGAGCCGAAACTCTTGGGAAATTGCTCACTTTTCACTTGGAAACACTTTTTGGAATTCTATTCTTCTCTCAAACTCTCGAAACCGGAAAAGTTCCTTGAAACGGAGAAAAGTGCACGCAATTTTCTTTAATTCAATTGAATTGTCCCTCGAGAAGTCGTGACTCCAATTTTCTTTTATAAATTTTTTCCTACGTTTCCCTTAAAACCTGATTGATTTGTGATTCAAGTTGGTTGGAAATTTCATTTCTTTCTTCAAATTATGCCTGCCAAGTGTGATAAGCAGCTGTCACTTTCAGAATATACATTTTCCTTTTTTTTGAGAAATGAAATGAGCTTTTCTTCTTGCTCTTTTTCTTGTTCTTCTTTTAGTATTACCGGTACAGAGAGTGTAGATAGTTAGAGAGTGACAGACATCCGGGACCCAATGGGGCGGGGCGCGCGGAAGAGATGATTTGTGTCGATATACGAAGTTCTCCTCGTTGTCATCATTTGTCATCATCAAACAAGATCATGACTAACAAATGATGGCTTAATGTAAACAAAAAAAATAATATTTTGGTTATTTATAAGAACTTAAAGGTAGTAGGAGATTTCAGAAATGCCAAAACTTAAAAACGAAAAATTAAAAAATATTAAAAAAAAACTATTTTATACAACGAGATATTCCCATTGTGACTTATGTATCTTCCTGTCTGAATTTCCGCAGGAATTAAAGCTTCAAAACCAATTTTTGACCAATCAGATGGAAAAAATGGGCTCAGATTCTCATTTCAAAGGGGATTCAAACTCTAGAAAAAAAAGTTATTGGAATTTCTGATTTTCAGACTTTTAAAGAAAATATTTTAAATCAATCATTCACGCTACTCCACCTCTAAAAACCGAATTCATAGTCTTATTCCAGTAATTCCAAAGTGACGTGTGTATTACCTCCAATTCAAAGATCATGCCATCAAATTGCGGTTTTTCAAGGATTTTCAATGTTTCTCTCCTATAATTAACGTCCTTTTCATTCCATTTTTTGTCAAACTCATTTCCATATCCTTTTTTTTTAGACTCTTCTTCTTTCTTTTTCCACTTTAAACATATGTTTATGTATGTATATCCGTTTTTCTTCGCCGTTTCCTCCATTTTCTTCGGCTGCTGCTCCTTTTTTTTGGGCCGATAATTCAATTCAGTCCTGTCTTTCAATGGAAAAGAGGTCCTCAAGAAGAGCTATTTTTATTCCTTTTTCTCTATAATAATCACAGAGAGTGTATCATTTGGAAAGCCGGATGGATGTTCGATTTCCGGTTTTCCAGTTTTTTGAGCCAACATTCTAGCTGTCCTACATTGATTTCTTTATTTTTTCTGAAAATTGACTTTGGGACTTTTTTTCTCTTTCTTGGCGTGCCTACCTCTTGCCTATTTTCATTTTGAAATAAGACACTTGTGTAGGCAAACGTTTAGGCATCATAAAAATTGTAGGTAGGCTGGCAGGTTATTTGTGCCTACCTGAAGACCTACTGTGTAGATGTTAGGTCTTCAACCTGAATAAAATAAGTAGTGTACTTCCTTCTTAAAATACGATTCGGGTTCCAGAACTTAAAATGATTTTTTAAATTTTCAGGTCTTCCCATAAGTTCACACAGTGGTTGCTAAGTTTGAGCAATTTGAAATAGTCACGTCTAAAACTGCTCAATAATAATCTTAACCATACTAAACATGTACATTTATAAAAGATTCGATTTTGTTCTGTCAGACGTGTTCAAAAGTTTTGAAAAATATACAAAACTTATGGGAAGACCTGATAAAAAGCAATGAAAACGGGAAGTTTTATTTTAAAAGTTTTAATAAAAATAGAAAATCATTCAAAATCGACGAATTGTGCTGAATTTTTAATTCACGCGCAAATGATTTTATGTTCTAGTTATCTAAACAATATTGACAATTGTTGACCCATTTGATAATTATATTTTTCACCTTAATTATTTATTCCAGAATTAAATTTTGTGTCAGAGTTTTTCAATTCTAAATTCAATTTTAAAATTTTAATTATGTTCTGTTGTACTCAGTGAATACTAATAAATCGAAATGATAAAACAAATTATTACATTTAAAAGTTGCTTTCTAACTAACTCTAACTATAAGTCATCTAAAATAATTAACTTCATAAATTTATTGAAACAGTAGTTTCTTGCCAAAACGCATTTATTGCAGAAATTTACCAAAAGTCTCTCTCGTTTACTTTAATGTTTCCATCAACTTCTATAATTAATATTTTGATTCCAGATATGCCTACAGTATCCCAATCAGTGATAGGAAATAGTGCAGAAGAGCGAGAACTTCAAATATGCCGTCTTGGGTGGTCTCTTCTTCTTTTGTGGTTGGTTATGATAATTTACATGACAAAGGCACGTTTTTGTTGTTTGGCTGTTAACAATTGATATGATAATTCGTTCTTTTTTTTGTAGGAGATTTGGTTCGGTGAGACTTCGATCGGAATAGAAGAAGAACGTTTGATTCGGAAAAGAAAACGGTCAATTTATAGTTTTGATTAGGGTAAGTTATTTTTACAATTCTTCAATTTTGGCAACTTTTCATGAATCTTTTATTGCAAATGTTGGACGTTTTTCTCATGTTATTTCAAAAGTAAGCTTTGCACTGCGACACAAAAAAAGTGGCCAAAATTGCAGATATTAGTTATTTAAAATCGCCATAAAACCTTTTTAGAAATTTTTTTGGAAAGAATCTTCAATAAAGTCAAATCAAACAATTTGAAAATACCGAAAAATATGAAACCTTTGCGAAAATGTATCGACATTTTTATTAATATTTATACTCATTTTTTTAAATCTAAGCAAATTTTGCTTTATTAGAAACATTTTCAAATAAGTATATAAAATCGAGTTGCCTCACTGGTGAAATATAACTATTTCACAGTGTTTTGCAAAATTGTTTCAACCATTACTCAAAGGAAATTTATAAGTTGAAGAAAAAATAAATTATGCATTTTTTTGGTTACTAGATATTCATTTCATAATATACCAAGAAAAACACATACCTTTAAAACAAGTTTTTTGAAACAGTCAAAAAATATACTCAATTAAAATAGTATGAAGAATCTAAAGTTTCACAGCTAGTTGTTTGCTTTCGTTTGGCTTTATTGCCCTTTGTATTTATAGATTATTCAGTTTTTAAATCTTTCTGAATTAATGAATAATAGTAATTAATTAACACTACAATGAAGGTTTTTTGAAAACACTAAGAAAAAAATATAGCCGGAAATAGTTTAAAAATCCGTTTAGTTTTTGAGAAATTTCAGTTTTTCTTAAATTTTTTCGACGATTCAGAAATTAGAAATTTATTTTTTTAAATTCATATTTCTATAGTTCTGTAAAAGAGTAGAAGATAAATTTTGTTAGATTCTTAATTTTGAGGTTCAGACAATTCTAACAAAAACGCAGTGTTTTGAAAATGTTTGAAATTGAATTTTTCTGAAAATCAACAGTATTTAGCTACTTGTTAAATATTAAATCCAAATATCCACTGACCTTACTTCAACTATAAAATATGCTTTAAAATTTGGCACCAAGTTGAATAAAAAAAAAAGAAAACAATTTGCAAAATTTTTAAAAATTGATTATTTAAATGTTCTGCATATATAAAATTTTATAAAATTATGATTAGGTTCTTCACAAGTTTAACTAGACATCCACACAGTACACAGATATCATAAAAATTTAAGAATATTAAACGGAACACATTTGTTCTATTTATTAAAATAGGTTATTGATACAGTTAGAATTTTTGGATATGTGGCCTTAATACTTATTTTGACTCTTATGCTTCCAGATATTTTAAAATTCAAGTTGTTAGTCTGATTGTTCTAAATGTTCTGGTTACAAGATTTTTCAGACAACATTTCAAGAAACCAATAAAAAACAAGAAAACACATGTTTTTGAAAGTATGATAGGATTGAATAATTAAAATTGTAAACATTTTTATGTTTTGCTTGAAACTGTAAAATTTTTTAAAGCCAAAATATACGTTGTAAGTGCAAAATAAGTATTCTTCTTATTCTCATGCCACTTTTTGTATCAAGAACTATTTTTTTTTGTCCAAAATCCGAATCCCAACTAACCAAAAAAAGACAGAAGGGGGTCCAGAGACAAAAGGTTGAATATAATTGGAGGTACAAACGACGTGACGAGAGGTGTTTGTTCTTCCTCATTCATTCACTCGAGCCACACTCTTTTTCCCTATAGCAACACCTTTTTTGGTTTTAGTCTTCTTTCCAAACATATTTTCTCATTTTCCAGGACCTCGGACCCCTCATTCATTCTCTCTTCCTCTTTCTCTCTGTCACTTCTACTCTTCTAGGTATGTGTTTATGAATGTTCGTGTCAAATTAAATATTCCAACATTTTGTCTCTAAGGTATCTATGGAGTAAGTTATCACGCAATCCCCTGCCTTCATCCAAAAACATTTATTCCTGTTTCACTACATCATGATATCGGCCGACAACTTTTGCGATCGACTTTATGTTGGCGGATTTTCGACAAACTTGAGCAGTGAGCAAATTCGGGTAAGTGTATGAAATTGGATAGGCAAGCGAAGAGGTGTAAAAGGGAAATATGATTCATTGGGAGGTGGACAGAGATGTAAAATTATAGGTTAGATTAACGAATTGACGTTACTACCAGGAGTGGGCGGCAAATTCGGCAAATGTGCCGTTCTATGCAAACTTGCAAAAATTTGTAATTTTTAGATGTTTTTGGAGCACCAAAACTGCCTGAACAAAAACATACGTGCCTGCCACACACCTTCCTATTTCTGAAAGTACAACAATAATCCATAGTGAACATTCAACAACAAGCAGTCAGTCTGACACAAAATTTCAAACAATTCAGAAACAGTAATTAATTTGAGAAATATTTTTTGAAAATTATTTCAGAACCATGTTTATTTATTTGGAAGACAAAATTATTTCTGTAGCTTAATTTGATACTATTCTTCATGTGAAATTGAAAAATTATTTACACCTGAACCGGAAAAAATTACTTTACTACTAGTGTTCTAGTCAGTTATTCAATTAAAAATGCATAATTTAAGTGAAACTCAAAACTCAACTCCAGACTCAAAACGACAGAAATTAGTAGGGCGTTCCGTAATGCAACCATATATTCATTTTAAAAGAAATAACCTAAAAACAAGGTTCAGAATCTGATCACCCAATTGGCTGCACCATTTGAAGTGAGCATTGACATTGTTGAAAATGGATCTAGAAAACATCGAGGATTTGCTTTTGTACAATGCAGATCACTTGCCGAGGCAAACGTTTTGTTGGCTAAATTTTCAGGGGTATGCTACTTTTTTCTTAGATTTTGATTTTTTTTAATGGAAAAGTCGTATAGGAATTCATTAAAAATTTCAGAGGATATTACAAGGGAGCCTTAATAAGGCACTGAAAAGGTTTGACAACAATGCTCTGATTGATTATTTGATAATCCTAGATTCAATCAAACCATTTCTGATTTTCAATTCCAATTAATGTATTTTTCTGAATTAATACTGTTTCATAAAGCGTATAAATAGTTTTTTCATAATTCAGTATTATTTTAGAATATACAGTAATTTGTATCCAATCACCCAATCACTTCAGATTTTTTTCCTCTTCCATATTTTTCTTTTATATTTGAAACAGTAATATTTTCAGCTCTTCACAAAAGTCAATTTCGCAAAGAAAGAGCCAAAACCAGCGGAGAATGTTATGAGCAATGTATGCTTTCACTCATTTGGAATAGTTATTTAATTTTCATACTTTCAGATATCAAATGTCTTCGTACGTGGAATATCTCGTGACATGCCGGATACTGAACTCTATCAAGCTTTTGGAGGAATCACTGACGGAGTTGTTCAATGCCACGTGGCAGATGGATATGGTTTTGTGCTCTTTGACACAAGAGCCAATGCACAGAAAAAGATAGTCGAGATGGATGGGAAGACATTGGTTGGGAAATGGAGAAACAAAATTTAAAGATTTTTTTTGGATTTTCAGAATGGAAAGCTGATTTCTGTGAGCTGGGCAAGACCGGATACTGTTGGAAGGAAGAGAAAAAGACCGATGAGTGAGGAAAGGTGAATCTTGTTTCATGTTGTTCAAAAATAGTTACCTAAAATTATGTATTATTGATTATAGTGTACAATAATAAAAAGAAAAAAAAATCTGTTGCTATATGCCGTTTTATACAATCAAAATTAGCAAGTTATTAGTTTGATGACTTCATAATTTTTTTTGTTTTTATTTTGTGATTTTTATCTGACGACTTTTTTTTCAATATTTTTACCACCGTTAAATATGTGATTATTATTTATGTATAAAATATGTGAAACTAGGATGCTGTCGAAAATTTGCAAATTTTTCTTTTGAAAATATTTTTTACTGAGAAACCGAAACAATGAAAGAAATAGATTGCAAATTATATAACTAACAATTTGATGATTCTCTGAAAAAACGAAATTCTTCTGTTGCTATAAGTCATTTTAAATTATCGAAATAAGGAAAACCGGTTACACTCCGTTTTGAACGTAGAAAAGTGAAAGACAGTTTGAAAGATATTCGATACATGTGTAGTTGGTCTAAATTTATGGCTTGAAAACTATGTCAGTTTCAATTACCAGAAACAATAATACAAACTCCATTTTCCAGCCCAACACCATCCAGCACTGATCTTGGACTTTCTTCTCTTCTCAAACGTCCAGTAATTCCATCTCATTTATTCCAATTACCACCACAACCAGCACAAATACTTCAACCATCACTTATTCCATTCCTTAACCCATCATTCCCATTATTATTCCCTCAGAATCCACTTCTAGCTCAACCTGATTTAACGCAATATTTGAATTTTTTGATGTAAAATAAAATAAAATTGTGGAGGAATACATATTATTTACGTAGCACAGCCTCAAGTTCAAAATGAAAAAAAACAAACGGCGGGAAATTAGAAAAAAAGAATCGAAAATCAATTATTCCTATTATTTTTTGATAACATAACGGCTGCATATCAACAAGCGAAATGACTGAAATTCATAACGCCGAGGTGAGTTCATTTTCAGATTTTCCGAGATTTTCCGTTCATTTTCAGTTAACTCAAGAAATAGTCATTGGATCGGTTGCGGCATGGCTTGAACAGATAAATGACTCAGCTTTAAACATTGATGTTTCATTTCATCGGGACATTAATTACAATTCCAATCAAGATTTGTTAGTTTTTACTTGGATTTTTTAAAATTATAGCTGAAATTGAAGCCTGTTGAAGTTCATAAACTTTACTTTTGTAATGAGCCAGTAAGAGAAACCACTTTATTCGAACTAGATTGAGGAAGTTTGAATATTTCCACAATTCAATCATTACTAAAGTTCATTTTGTGTAGCTGTTATAATTTTCATGTGAAACCGTAACTTTTACATTTCAGAACCGCCACCACAAAAATCGATATTCTGAAGGCAGATGACTTCCGACCAATGAAACGTGGACAACATGCGTGGAAAGAAAACGATCAAAAAATGATTCACAGGATGCAGAAAGAGAAGAAGGCAGTTAGTGTGGAACAAGGAATTGTCGGTGCTGTAAGAGGTAAGAGGGGAAGTTTTGAAGGTAGTGAAGATTAAATCGATTGAAACGTTTGAACTGTAGACATGAAACAGTAACCGATTAACTTCAGAATCATTGGAAAGCTGGAGAACGTCTTCTTCATCAGAACGTCCAAGTGCCGAGGAAGGTTCAATGACCAAAAAAGTTTCGAATGAGGTGGTGAAGAGAGTTGCAGTCAAAAGAGTGAGTTGTTGTACATACATACTATTGCATTGAAACAGTTTTGCTTCTTCAAGATTAATCTAATAAAACCTCATGAAACAGAAAATCAAATTGTTTTCAGGAGCTTCCATCTGCTGAATACCATTCAGTTCGTTACGATGAACGGAATTTGAGTCTTCGAAAAGCACAAGTTGAGCTGAAAACTGCACAAGAAGCTCCAGCTGTTCGAGAGAAAGGAGATGCAAATGATCGAACGGATAAAGACTGTGTCACTCATCCACACGATCTTCAGTCTACGGAAGAACCAACGACCTCTGATTCAAATTCACAAGTGTCGGAAGATATTCCTCCACCAAAAAATAAGGAATCAGGAACACCCCCACTTAAAGAAAAAACTCCTGAACCAATTCCAGAAGAACCGAAGAAAGTTGAGGAAGAAGTGAAGAAGCCAGAAGTACCAAAGAATGAAGAGCCGAAAATGGAGGAACCAGTGAAAGAAGAAGCACCAAAAGTAGAGGAAAAGAAGGAAGAGGTGAAAATGGTTGAGGACCCAAAAGTAGAATCACCATTGGAAGTGAAGAAGATGAAGAAGAGAATTCAGGTAAAAAAGCACATTTTTTAAAGTTTTTACTGTTTCAATTATTCGTTATGAGTGTTTGAAATAAAATACAATTTTAGTAGATCTACATATCATATACGTAGGATGGTGAATTTTAAAAGTTTCATAGTTTCATAAATCATTACCAACCAATCTTACAGCAAAATTTCAGATAAATGTGAAACGTTATCCGGATAGTGGAGAACTGACAATTCTCACCGAAAAGGATGGAATGGTTAGCTTCACGTGTTCAACAAAGCATCGAATCAAGAAGAAATCGAAGAAGGATGAAGAATGATACTAGTTGATTTGATAACTGTGGAAATAAAGTTTTTGGGGCTGTAAACTTACTGATAACCAAATAGTTTTGGTGTTCAGCTAAGCTGTTTTTGTTTCAAACTTTTTTCTGAAAATGTAATTGAAAAATACTCGAGTCTATCTTTAAAAAAGTATAATGCTGTTCTATGCATATAGGTTCACATTTCAGCGAATGAACAATCATAATTTCGACCGAAAAATTACTGTTTCAAAGAGCACACTTGTAGAATCTTACTTTTTAATAACTACTGGAAATCACAAGGAAAGTATTTCAGCTCACAAATCGACTTCCGAATGTCATTCGACAGTAGACCTTTAGACTAGTTCACTACTTGTGAGATCCAAGTTCAAACATTTTTTTGTACATTTTGAATAAGTTAAAGGTTATATTGGGACATTCAGCCACAAAATGAAACTCCTAAACTATGCTAAACTTGTCCCCTTACTGGAAATGAAAGCCCCAAACGTGAATCTGAGTAATGCAAGGTCATACCTTCGACTCTCGATGCCAAAATTTATTTTCCAATTACGAGCGCTTCAGTATAAAAACCAGGGGGACGTCCCCGATAACTGGCACAGTGTATCAAGTAGACATGCAAAATGGCACAAGGCACGAATTCCAGACCACAATCGTAATGAGTCCATTCTACTCCCTAAATCACTTTAAAAGAACAAGAATGTGGGAAGAATGTTAGATACCAAATGCCGAATGTTGGAGGAAAGTTGAAGACTTCAAAACTCATTTGAAATATTTTAAAATAGAAAACCCAAATATTCATTCTACATTATTACAAAAAAAAACTATTTAATTTAGTGCTTTTACAAATGATGCCACGCAACACATTCCCCCGCCTCTCTTACAAGGAAAGTATTTAGTTCTGGGGCTTTGAAATAAAACATGTTTTATTTGGAAGAACGCCTTCTAAATAGACAACTACAAAAAATTTTGCTGCATCCAAATAAATTAAATTCTTTTAACTTCGGCTGTGGTCTGCGGGCGGTGGGATATAATTTAAAAAAAACCAAAAAATCCCTAATAATTCTTTATGGGAAATACAAAAATTTTCACAAATCAAGTTCCATTATTACTTCTTAACGAACGACGATACGTAGCGTTGAACTTCTCAGCGAGCTCCTCCGTTATTTGCTTGTAGGCAACTCCAAAATCCAGGAGCACCTTCCAAATGAGCATGTACTGCTGGAGAGTCTGCACCGACGCCGCTCGCCCAGTCACGCGCAGGTGGCTCACAATCTGAAATATCCAAGGTAGGCATAGGTAGGTAGGCATTAAAAATTTTACCTGCTTAATATCCGGCAGCGTGAAATGACTATGAATCGATTGCAACGCAATCTCAACAGCCATCAGCGTTCCCGAACGGCCAACTCCCGCCGAACAATGAATAACTGGAGGTGTACTTCTCGCTCTGATCTTTCTCAAAATCTTCAGCATGACCTCTGAGGATCCAGGCACCTGCCAGTCGGGCCATTCCTTCCATAACCAGTGAGTAATCAGTCGAGTCTCGCCCTCATAGCTCAAATTGAGACGAGTCGTCACCAGAGACTTGTTCACCGTTGAATCCTCGTAGCTTACACTCATCTTGTCGAATTGCAAGCAACAATGCGCATTTCTCGGGAAGTACTCGGCGCATTTCTCACGATTCGTCTCGGTGAATTGACAGAGCATCACGATCGCCGTTGTGTTCTCCTGCCAAATCATTCTCCAAAAGTCTGCCCGCGTTTCCTTTTTGGGACCCTGTGTCAGAATGTAGCCACGCTTCAGGAATGGACTTCTGATGTAGTTGGCATGAATGTAGTCGGTGGAGTTCTTGTTGGGCATGACCTTCAGCTGGACCCGGGAGATGTCGAGACACGGAATGTCTGAAAATTGGTAGTATTGCACATGTTGGTTTCATTTTTCTGTTTCACACAGTAAGCTGTCAGTCAATATTCGAATATAAACTCACTTAAGTACCGATTCTTCTTATTGTTCACTGGCTGATTGAAGGCCGTGCATAGATCGGATGGTGGATCGCCTGGCAGATTGCTGAATTCCTGCTTGAAGTCATCAAGAGTCATTTTCTGACTCGACATGGCAAAGTCCTTGAACAGCTTTCGGTAGGCCTCTCTTGTCTCCTCGTCATCGGCAAGCGAGATTGAGTCGTTCGCCTGAAAATTTACGAAATTTGAGATGCCCTGTGAAAAATCTACTTCAGGATATCAATACCTCTGAAGAATTCTCCTCGAGTGACTTGGATGTCCGTCGCGAGCGCGGCGAATCCGCCGTCACTTTTCCCTTGTCTGGAGATGTTTTGGATGTCTTCGAGTACACAGCTTCTGTCTCTCCATCGAGTCCAATTAAGGATCTGGTAGTTCTGATGGGATGCGTAGCTTTTTGTGGCGACCTCTTCACATTTCCAGGCGGAACTGCTTCATTGCTTCCGCTAAGTGAGTTGGAGTGATTGTATTGAGTGGCTCGGCGTTCATTCGGTTCGATTTTCTTGACAAACGAGTCCATTTCACTCTCGATTTGGTTGCTTCTAAACAATAAACCTTTGCGATTGTAATTCCAACTTTTCTACCTACCTCTCAACAACCTTCGTCTGAAGCCTTTTCCTATTTCCCTCTGAAACCGGTGGAGTAGACGTGGGCTGTTTTGATGGAGAGAACGGGATGTGGTTGACAACCTTTTTCACAACTTCTTGGACGGATTTTCGTTTATTTTTGTCGTTTGAGCCCTTGCTGTTCGATGACGGCGGCGCTGGTACCGGTTTCCCTCGTCTAGTATTTTTGCTGAAATTTTCTGTTGACTTGAAGATATTAAAAAAAAAAAATTAAAATGTCCTTACTGTGAGCTTTCAGTGTCCGAATCGCTCTTCTTTACCTCGCGTCGCTTCTGATTTGGTGAGAATTTGGTTTTTGATTTTGAATTTTTTGAACCATTGCTTGCTTCTGGTTTTTTTGTTACTTCTTGCTTCGCTTTCTGTAAAAAAGTTAGTTAGTTTTGAACATATTTTTGGCGAACACTGTCAATTTTCTGTCGCACTCTTTCAACTCTCTATCGCACAATGATACTGACGCAAATTTTGAGCAACGCCACGGCTTTCTGTTACACAACAGCGCAACTTTCTGTCGCCGATTGGCAGCTTTCTGCCTAAAACGACCAAATTCTGTTGACACGTCAGCTAGTCGAGAGGTGTCGGAAACCCACTCTCAACTTTCTGTCGCACGTGGCCAGTTTATTTGCACACAGCGGCGCAGCTTTCTGACTCAAACTGACGCAAAATTCCGCAATATACTTGATGAACTCACTCTATTGAACATATTCATAATGTGAATATTCTGATTCCGTGAAGTTTTGAACTCCAAAGATGGATGTCGTGATAGAAAAAGTAATGAATTGGTTCGAAAATACTTTTATGCGAAAAAATATAATTAGTTGGCAACGTGGTTTTGATTTTGTTTTTTGAAAAAATAAGCTCACGGGATAAATAAAGTTTATTTCTAGTTTTTTTAAAATTTAACTTACGGCGCGCGGCGTCGGCTTGAGGCAGGCGTGAGGCCCGCATTTCGCAGCTGGGACACCTACTTTGAGGTACAAGCTGACACAAAAAATCTGCCTACGAGGCGGGCGTAGGTGAGCAGGCAGCCAGGTCGCCTGCTTTCCGTCGCATCTTTTCAATTTTTGTCGCTCAACAGGCACACTTCTGGCGGACTATACAAATTTTCTGTAGAACTTTGTATATCATACTGCCAAGTTTCTGACGCAAAAATCCGCAGTATATATGATGAACTTACTCGATTGAACATATTCATAGTGTGAATCCGTTTATTCCGGAAATTCCACCGAAACTGCAAGAACGAATGATAGAAAAAGTAATAAACTTTTTTATTTCAAAGTTTTTTTTTTGAAAATTTGAATAAAGTTGACAACGTGGTTTTCATTTTAAAAATGGTCACGCAATACATTTTTTGTTGAAATTTCATTCATAAAACTTGAGTAAATAATATATCCTGTTATATGTCATGGTCCCCAGTATAATATTCGAAAAATCAGAAATTAAACAGAAAAATCGATAACTCATAAAATTTTATTTATTTTTTAATGGAGTTCAATATTCTCTTCCTTCAAGCAAATGGGTCTCGAAGCGCCGCCGGCATCACCTGAGCCCCATCATCTTTGCACACCAACGCTGAAACGGTTTCCGTCGATTGTTGCTCGTCGCGCTGGAAATTGTAGACACGGCGGTTCTCGTGGTGGAAGATATTGATGGTATGGAACTTCCATGGAGTACCCAGTGCTGAAAATTTGAGTGAAGACTACAAACTACAAACTATAGACCTTCCTTGGCGCCGTCGTAATGAATCTCACAACATGTCAGTGGGCCGAGCGATGGTTGATTGGCCATCACGAAGAGATCGGACTGAAAATAATCGATAATATAATCAAAAATCGATAATTTTAGCGGAAAGTCGATAAGTTAGTGAAAAGTCGATAGTCCGCCGGAATTTCCCAAAAAAATCGATATTCAATAATTTGGCAAAAATCAATTCTCCTGCGGGAAAACTCACATGTCCTCTCTGAAATGGAGTTGGATGTGTATGAGAATACCGTAATGCCTGCTTATCAGTCGCACGACCCTCATCATCTCGAATCAAAATCGATATCTTTTCGCTGGGACCGTCTGGCGTTGAATCGGAAGAAGTTCGAATGAGGATCGTAAACGCCGCCGGACAATCGTCGTCATCGTATTTCGATCGAACCGATGATCCCATCTCTTTAATCGATTCCGCCGCCATTATCGATTAATTTGATTATCGATTTTTTGTCGATTTTATTAAGTATAGTTGAAAATGATTTAAATCAGAGAAATTCGGCTTTTATAGGGGGAAAAACGTGAGTAAATTTTGTAAATGTTCATTGACGAACTTATTATTTATTTTCTCGTAAAAATCTATAAAATTTTGTTTTTCGAGAAATGTTTTTAAAATATCAATATTTAAAATCAATTTTTTTTACCTTTGTCGAAAAATCGATATTTCTTCTGAAAATCAATAATTATCGTTTTTTTTGTTTAAAAAATCTCAACTTTTGCTCTCTTAAAAATCAGTAAAAGGCGAAATTTCCCCAACGATAACTCTTTTTGATTTCGATGAAAAATCTGCATTTTTCAATTTCAAAAAATAACTTTGTTTTAAATCTGCCGAATAATAAACCAGAAATAAGTGGATCTGAAATTGCTTTCAGACAATTTTTTTCACAAATCAATGGTTCATAAAATGACTCAGAAGAGTTTTTTCAGGTCTAATCTTAATTTTAAAAATGTTGAAAAATGTTCTGACCGAAAATTTCAAATTTTTTCCGAAACTTTTCTTTTTTGAAAACATCGGATGGAGCAAAATATTTTGTAGTGACCTACTTAGAAGGTGTTCTTTCAAATAAAACAAGTCTCATTTCAAAGCCCAGGAATAAGTTGAAATTAAAAATACTTTAATTGCGTTTCAAACAAAATTACAATGCACAATTGAAAATATTCCACTCAACATCGGTTCAATTCTGCACACCACAACGCATCGACCACTTGCTGATCCACAAATTTCGCGAGTTCTGCGATTTTCTTATCAGCCATCTGATAACATTGATCAGATGTTGTTCCTTTGGCAAGAGAAGCACAAGCTGTATTGGCAAATGAGGTTATGTCAGTCTAAAGAAATTATGAACTCAAAAAAAAAAAATCACAAATGACAAACTTTTGAAGTGACCGCATAATTCTTGGCATTTTCCAGCATTCTCTCACAAAACGCACATGTTAGACGTTTCTCGTCCTGAAAATGAGAATAATAAAATTGAATCTTTCATGTAGACTCAAAAACGTTTGCCTGCCTGCATGCTAGGCGACCTACTCCTGCCTCGTGCCTACACTGCCTCCTACAGTCATGGAACACTCTGTCAAAGGTACATAAGCAGGCATCTGCAGGGAAACCTGAAATAAAAAAATGTGACACTTACAATTTCTTCTTTTTCGGGAACTTTTTCTCTTGAAGATTCGACAATTGTATTCCGAGACATGTATTTTGAACGAAGCGGTGGTGGAATAATTATCTGAAACGAAATTTTTTAATACATTAGTATCTTTTCCAGGTTTATGTTTTTAATATATCTATTTCATTGCTGAACTAAAAAAAATCTGAGGACTGAGGAATGGTAAGAAATTCCAATTATTTATAATTTTTGAATATATTGTTAACCCGAAACAGTATAATTTGAAAATGTGTTGTTATTTATTTTTTATCATTTGAAAACACTTTGTTAAATTAAAAATAAAGCCGCACTGCTTAATTTTTTCCCTTATATATAAAAAAGTTCGTACTAACAGAATTATTCCTGATTGTTTTTGTCGCAAAAGTGGGAACTGACTGTGAGCCAAAAATGTTTCGAGATCTAAAAAATACAATTTCGAAAATGAGAAAAATATGCACTTTTGATCGTTTCTGCTTTTTTAAATAGTTTTTTAAATTTTTAACATTACGCTTTCTTCATTTCCCCACTTTGCAACTTACCTTTGATAGTCTTAAAATAATTTCGGTTTTCCTGTCGGTCATTCGTTTTTTTGTTATTTCCTCATTATTTTCAAAACGGGTTACACAACTCTTTCGAGTTATTAAATTTGCTTTTTCAAAAAGAACGTCAATGTCAAAGTATATCAAACGATTGCAGTTTCTGTTTGAAAATAAAACCTGCTTGAAACAGTAAGAATTCTAATCCTCACCTCCAACACATTCTTATGTCCAATTCTATCATTATGCTCTTCTCTTCTCACTTGCTCAATACTTGGATTTGGTCGAGTCAAAGCTGTTGTAGTTCGTACTGTAGTAGTAGTAGTTGGTGGTGGAGTTGTAGTTGTTGTAGTTGTTGTAGTACGTCTTCTTGTTGTAGTAGTCGGAAGTTCAATTTCCTCAGCTTCTTCTTCTGGGTACAGAGTTGTAGCTTCGATTGATGGAAGTGGACCGCCGATCTTTAAAATTTTAGTTTTTTTTATTGTTTAGAAAAGTGGAACAATGTTCAATTCAGTTTTTTGAAATACTTAAGTGGGAGTTTTGAAACTGTTACATTTATTTTTTAGTGTTTCAAAATGTAGATATTTTTAACGAAACCTAATTTATATTTGCTATTCATTTGAAACAAAAGCACTAAATTGTACGTTCCCACTATTTTCAACGCTTCGTTTTCTAGAAGTTTACTGAAAATTTATCTTTTTCACCAGTCCCAATGAAAATTAGAACTATCATAACCTATCCAACTTACCGCAAATGGATTTCTCTCATCACAAAAATTCATTCGAACACACACATCTTTCGAAGAAATATCATAATTAATTGAATAATAGATCTCTGGAAGTGAGGTCTCCACAAACGCGAAACATTGTTCCTGTAAATTTTCCTAACATCTTTTTGGTTTATTCAAAATTCAAAAATGTGAATTATTCGGTCACCTTGAATACAGAAGGAAGTACTCGACATTTCTCATATAATTGATTTCTCAATTGATTCTCCGATAGACCAACTCGATGTTTTGTAACTGACAATAATTGAGTGCACATGAAACATCCCAAGTTAGACGGAGTATTTCCATTTGGAGAAGGAGATGCTCTGTAAATTTGAAATTGTTTCTATGATAAAATCTACTCAACAAATTTTTTTCTGTTTCTTAAATAATATATGTTATTTATCAGTTATCTAAATAATTGATACATATTTGAAAATTCTTTGTTCGACAAGACTAAAAGCATTAAGTAGTTTTAATATTTGAAATCTTTGAATTATTTGAAATTATTTGAAATCATCTCAAAAAAAGAGAGAAAAAATTAATAAAAATGCACAGTATCAAGAATTTTATATATCTAGTTATTCACTATGTGATATATCACATGCTTTAACTTTCTTTCGTTATTATGTGTCAGCAGTCAGGTGCTCTGTGTTAAGAATCAACTAGAAAGTTTAGTTGTATCAATTAATTATGGAAAATTTTTTGAGTTTGAATTTTTTCTTTCAAGATATCCATATTATTATTGTAATTTTTGAAAAATAGTAGGGGATGCACAGATGCACTGAAAATTTGAAATTGCTCTTGAAAGGAGGGTTTCTCAAGTTCGTTGATTTTCTTTGAAAACATGGAAAAAAAGTGACACTCGCATAAACTTTTTAAAAATGTTACTCATTCAAAAAAACCTAAATACAAAATGTACAGTTTCAACAATTTGATATTTAGTGAAATTATTTGAAAATTGATCATTTTTAATCAAAATAAACTCACCTCTCTCTGACAACTGGTTCTTCGTTCCAAAAATATGTAAAAGTGACTTGAAATTGCTGACCTAACACGGCAAAAACGAAAAATAAATTAATTCTCATTTTAAGAAGAGAGTTTGAGATCCGGTGAAAACGGAACTTATTATTATTATTGAAATTCAATGAGTGAAACAGAAACAATTGAAAATAGGAGGAGCTACCCGGGAGCCCAAAATAAAGACAAGAAGAAGAAGACGTCTATGTTCTCTATATTTCGCACCTCAAGCACTGTATTTGGTAAGAGAAGCGCCGAAAGAGCGTGCGAGATGAAGAGACGCAGACACTCGAGATGTGCGAATTTGAGCACCCGAGTTGAGAGCATCGTTTGCACACTTGTGATCCTTCCTCTCGATTGCCTTATTTCGCCACTACCTCCTACTGTATGTGTACTATTATAATTGAACGAAAATGATGAACAAAGGGTTTGGAGACAATCGAATCGTGCTTAAGATCACTTTTTTCATGTCTCAGATGGGATATTAGCTTGAGAATTTTGAGAATTTTTTTGTTGATATTTTTATAAAAGAGGCAAAATTGTGAATAATATTTCAAGAGCAAAACTCTATAAATACATCAAACTTTAGAAAACTGTAAAATACTTTTTTCTTAATTTGTTTTATTATTAATGTTGGAGATGTAATAAAGTTTTCAATAAATCTCGGAAATTCAAAGTGTTATCACTCCTAGAGATGACTTTTTTAATTGGACACTTTGTGAAAATTATCTTCAGAGGAGCATTTTATACTAGAAAAATTGATCTCGCCGTTTTTTTTTAATTAGGCTTTTAAAATGCGAAAATCTTCATTGTCCTAAAATCAGGAGTAATGTTTTAAAATCTGTTGGTAGAAATTTGAAATTTCTTAATCTAAAACTCTTGGCATTTCCTCCTTAAAACTGCTCTCCTGAAGATAAAAATAATCAGCATAACTTTTGCAAAATTCGCATATCAATAATTTTTAGTAAATCTTTTGAAGTTTTCAGAAATAAAATCAACTACCATAATTGAGAAAATCATATTTCTAACTTTCAAATATATAAAACAATTAACAGAAACAAATGTAACAATTAATTCACACAAGAACAGAGTTAAGTATTTTAAAACATCCCAACAGAAGATGAGGAACATTATTGATAAGATTGATGCTGGTACTTAACAATAAATTGAACCATGCTATAACTTTGAAAAAGAATCGACATTTTTATATTTTAGAAGTTATGATTGGCGTAAACGAGATGAGCAGCAAAATCATATTTTCCATCGCATAGGCTTCCACAAAGTGAGCATTTGAACGGAATATCATCTGAGTGGAGTCCACTGTGCAAATACCACATCACTTTGTCATCGAATCTGATTTTACAGTAATCGCAGTACTGAAATAATTGTTTTTTTACAAAATACGTTTTTTCCCAGAGGTACATACCCAGCTCTCTGGACCATCCAACTCTTCTTCTTCGGGAGTTTCGATTTCCGTAGATGGTGTTGGAGACAACTCTTTTGCGGATTTTACAGATCTAGAGCACTGTGGCAATGGGGCTTGTGAAACAGTGCTATGAAGCGGCTGAAAATATTATGTTACCAGTTGAAAATTCAATTTCAAATTTCTTACAAAGAGTGGTGCGATTTCAGTTTTGAAAAAGTCAAAGATTCTATCAAAATCATCTGGATTCTTGATGGGGTTCAAGATTGAAGTAGTGGATTTTGGAAGAATTGGAGCAGGTTTGAAAGAGAAGAATTTCTGAAAACTAAGGAGATTTATATATATCTACCAAAATCCAATCTATACATAGTGCACGTCTGACTTTAGTAGAGATTTTGTAGAAATAGCGAAAAAGTATTTTGAAATTCAATTCAATTATGTGGAGAAGTTCGAGTATAGTGAATTCTATTTTAGATCAATTTTTCTAATGTTTTGAAGCTTTCAAGTATTTTCGATTGCAAGACCCAACGGTTTTCAAAATTTTACTTTTAGTCTCAAATGAAAAGTTTAGTCAACATTCGGCAAGAATCGGATCAAACGTAGGCTAAACTTAACACATCACAGCTATAACCTACTCGTAAGCAAGTAGCTGATGTAAAATCCAAATAAAAACAGTGTGTGCTTCAATTCTTCCACAGAAAAAAGTACTCACCGTATGATCCAGGTGTGCAGTATGAAAATGAAGCAGAAGACGATGGGAACTGTTGAACCATTTGATGCAAGATTTACATTTAGCTGGAGACGATCCTCTTATGATATGCTCCGAATCTACATGAAACTGCAAACTCGTGAAGCTGTTGAACTTTGAATTGCACGCTGTGATGGGACATTCAAAGGTATTTCCTTTCTTGATATGGGTCATCATGTGCTCTTTCATCTGAGTTGGATTAAAAGTTGAAGAGATTGTTTTCTAATCTGTTTAATGTTTCAAGAAATAATGCTTAATGCTTTATACTACTAGAAAGCTCGATCTTTCTCAAAGTATATTTGAAAATACAACTTTTCTTGCATAACTGAAACTTTCATATAAAAAACTGATGGTCAGATCTGGAAAAAGTAAACGACTTTTAACAATCTTAACTTTGTTTTCAATAAAAATATTTAAAACAAAGCTTTTAAATTTTCTCTAGCTAACAGTAAATTAAAGCCAACGTATCAGTACACATCCACAGAAAAATAATTCCCCTACATCATTTGGCATGCTGGGTGCTAATTCTCTTTTAATTTTTTAGTGCTTTGGCATTAAACATTTATTTTTGAACAGATTCGCAAATCACAGATACCAGTAATCGTAAATTGCATTCAGTGATTATTAAAAACATCATGAAACACATAATTAAAATTTTTGTGTCAATTTCTGAAAATCAATAACACAGATTGTTTCATTCTGCTTTAAATCTGATGTACGAGTGATAAATTGAGTCAACTTTTAGGAAGCTTTTTTCTAGCATTTTTTTTAACGTTTCGACAAAAAAATCGAGTTATTTGTAAGCGTTTGGAATAATTTCAAGTAATTAACTTTCGTAAAGTAGGTTACTTAGTGAATTTTTTTGGTCACTAGAGATAAAGCTTGTACTAAAACGACTAAACTTTATAAAGAAACTTCAATAAAATATCCTCTATACAAATTTATCGGAAAACCACAAGAACTAACCCGATCATTCCGAAAAAAAGGTCTTCTGCAGAACTGACATTCAAACTTCTTTTTTCCACTGTGCATCACCTTATGACGATTCAAGTTTGTCTGAAAAAATATACATGGAAATCAAAATTTTTCTACGATTTTAGTAACTTGTTTTTTGTTGCTTTTCGATTTGAACAATGTTGTAAATTGATAATTAAAAAGAAATTTTCTAAAGATTTGAGTCTTGCGTCTCAGTTTTTCAAGAGCCAAACAAGAAAGTAGTTTACGAAACCATAAGTAACCTGGTAGGCACTTTAGTTTCTACCTATAACCTTTAGTACTCTCCACTCACCTTATTGGAAAACTTCTGGTGACAAATATCGCATTTTTCCATTTTGTAATTTGGAAGCTGGGAGGAATAAAGTCAGAGAGTGTCAGAAAGTGACTATAGGATTTTCTATTCCAAACTTTGGGTGGAGCACAAATTGTTTATAACTTCTCGGGTACTGTCGAAGGTCATTTGGGGGAAATATACAATCCTAGGTGTCAGATATCTTAACAAGTCGGAGAAGAAGCACATCTTCCGACATAACAGATAAGCCGGCTGCCGCTACTTGCCAGATGGTTGGTGACAAACTGGGGTGATATATAGTCAGAGGTCACTTTCATGATTTGGAAGAGAAGGTAGCAAATATAGTGGACAAATTGATATTAAATTACAATTGGGGTCAATTTTAAGAACAGTTACAGTACTTTGGACTGTACGAGTAAAAAAATCCTTTTTTTTTTTTAGAATTAAATTTCCTGTTTCATAGAAAACATTTGTTTGACTGATTTTAAATGTTTCATTCGGTTTTTATTTATCTCTGTAAAGTCTTTTCATTATTGTTAGAATTCAGAATTTTTACAGATTCATGAATTCACTAAAATTTTATGAGTTTCAGGATTTGTTAGTTTCAACAATAGAATCCCCCATCTCCTGCAAAACCGCAAATCACGTGGCGAAAAAAAGCGTTTTGTTCATAGCGTAATGCTCTTCCTTCTTCCTAATACATTAACCATGGCACAAATCGAATAAATTAGCATAATGTGTCCAGGAAGAAGACGACATTGGAAGACGTTTCTGGAGAAAAAGGGAAAAAAGGAAATCAAGTTTTTTCTCTTTTACCTTGGATGTCTGTAATATAGGATTACATGCCGGAAGAAGGTGAAGAGTGCAAAAATATTAGTTTTTAATGGAAAATGCTTTCGATTTTAATGTCAGGAATCGAAGATTCTCCGTGATAAACTTCTGGAAATAATATTTATATTTTTAGTTATCGGCTTTTTGGTGTATGAGATCTGATTTATTCAGTATCCAAAGATAGCTGGAGAGGTCTTACTCAAGAAAATGTTTTCATTTATTTTCAAAAAAATATCACTGTTTCAACAAACCCTTAAAATCAAGCTATAAAAGGCAGAAATGTTTTCAATCGAGATAAATAGGCTCTGATATTTTTTCAGATCTGAAAAATAACTATGAGTTTGATGGAAAGAATGAATGCCATTTTTCAAATTGAACACGTTTCAAATAGTCCATAAAACAGTTAACAATTAATTAATTTTAATCGGGATCATGCTCGACCTCTAAACGTATTATTTCCAAAATTATCCGGTGAAGATTTAGATAAAATATTTAAAAATCCGTCACATTTTTTTCGCATTTTCCGAAAATTTCACAGTTTCAACATAGCTAGAAATTAAATGTATTTTAAATTCAAACTGATTGCAACGGAATTTTAAATGTGAAATATTCAAATGTTTTTAACGTCCAACAAAACCACTGTTTCCTCTGTTTACAGTTTCTAAAGTAGTCCAAAAACCGAAAAATGAAAAAGTTTTGATTTTATTCTCTACTTATTTTTTTGCTATTTTTCATCTTGTACCTTCTACATCATCACTAATTCTGTCTAATGCTCTTGTTGCTCTTCTTCTTCCTCTGCTCATGTTGTTACTTTTTCCTAATTCCCAGCTTTTTTCTCTCTGCTTACCAGTCTAAATAATAAAAATGAGAAATCATAAATACTAAGTTGAAACAAGATACTGCAAAAGTGATATGAAATTAGTTTTAGTGATGTAAATCTTTAACTGTTTCAATATCCTTGTAACTACAGTATACTATAGTATTGATAGTTTTGATAGACTTCCTTAACGCTAGGGCATATTTATGTTTAGTGGTTCTTCAAACAAAAAAAACGTCGCGGGTAGAATATTGACTTTCTTCTCCAAATCTTTCAAATATTTTTAAAATTTGACTTTAACGATTTGAGCCGCCTATTTCACAGCAGCTTTACCAACAATCCGCTCACAATTATGAAAATAAAAATGAAAAAAGGATTACCCCTTAATTCAAATTTTTCCCGGGGTCTATAAATGTTGCACAAAGTTGTTGGAGCGGGACCTCTTGGGAACCATAGGCTCCGCTCAAAAAGTGCCGTGCGCTAGATAGTGTTCTTCATGACGTCACTGGAACAAATATAATTTTTTAATAAATTTTCGTTGAGTGAAATTGTAGAAATTTGCTTGAGTTTTTCAAAAAAAAAAACGACATGAGAATCGATTTTCATGAATCCGTGTTTAATTTTTTTTCGGTTTCATTTTTTTCTTAAAATGCCAAGCAGCACAGCATTAATGGATATGCTTTGAAATGTTTTAAATTAAGAATAGGTATTTTATTCCCTTAAACGCTAAATTAGTTCGCAACAAGTGTACAAAACCACTACTGTAATCACACTGTTCTTAAAAATGTAAAAACTATTTTTCATTAAATGGATTTAGCGGAAAATATACAGTTAACTCCACGGCATTGCAGAAATATGTTTAAAAAAAAGTACAAAAAAAGTCGAAAAAATCCATCGAAAAAAAGATAAGTGGAAGAAAGGCGGAGCCTGTTTTTTTGAATTTTTTCAAATTTTTAAAAGAAATTTCAGACGAAAGTTCTACAATTCATGACACTGTATAAAAAAATTAGCCTCAAAATTGTCTGGGCACCCATTAATACTATAACCAAAATTTGAAAATTGTTATTTTCATCGGATGCGTAAATTGAATTTCCGTTCTTCTTTCTCTTTCTCATCATTTTACATCCGAATACCCATTTAAAATTCGAGAAATCCCGCGCCGCCGACAAAAAACTTTGTTCCATTTCCTCATTCTTCCTGTACAGAGATTGGTGTTGTTTTTTGCCATCTGCACCCCCATTTTGTGTCTGTCTCACTCTTTTTGTGCTTCTTCTTTTCTGAAATAATTGTATAATTTCTCCTTCTCTCCTAAATCGCATTTTCCCATTCTCGCCTCTCCCTTACTTCTTTGCTGACAAGGCTCAATGTTCTCTTTTTTGTCGTATTTTTCTAGATTAGAAGGACCTTCTTTTTGTTTTGTCTGTCTATTATCTTTCATAATGACCAGAAATTGAAAAGAACAAAATATTTCAATTGAAATTAGTAACAGGAATAGCAACCACATAATGCTACAGTATAACATGTGACTTTGAAACAGTAATTTTTTTCAATTTTTTTTTCAAAATTTGATAGCCGCGCCCAACTAATTTGAAGAATTAATTGTTCAATTTTCCACAGAATGGCCACAGTGAAGGGTCTCCAACTTCGCCTATAACATGGGCAAGGCTTTATAGGCTCCGCCCACTAAGTGCCCCATCGAAACTATGAAAAAATAAATTATCACTATTTTTCAACTTCAAGAAAACTTTGACTGTCAAAAAATAGTTTGAAATGTGTTTAAGGGCGTGTTTTTTTATCAAAGATTTAAAATTTTCGCAATGTACCGGTTAATACTCAAACGGGCAAATTAACGAATTATGAACTTTTTAGAAAAGTTTTAAGAAAAATTGAAACATTTAAAAAAATTTTCAAAATAAAATACAATTTTGAAGGCAATTTTGAAGTTGAGAAATAACGAACTATTGACTGACTGTTAAAAAATCGAAAATATATTAATACTTCGAAACTGTTAGATTTTTATGGAGGAAACATGTTAAAATGCAACTTTTCAATGTTGCGTAATTTGTTTGCAGTGCAATTAAAAAATTGTTTTGACTAAATTTAAATATGCCTTCAACTATCAAGGAACACTAGAGTAATATATTGGAACTTTTTCAATAATTAAAAATTGCCATTGAAAAATTAATATGACGTTTCTAAATTTCAAAAAAAAAAGACACAACCAAACTACGTAACTCACAACAGTATAAATAGTGATCTTGAAACAGAGAAATTTGAGAAAATGAAAATTGTCGCAATTTCTAAAATGTATCTAAAATTTTCTTTTCATCTCCCATTAACGTAGTTAAAGCAAAAGAAAAAAAAAATTAAGATTATGTATTTGCACCAGTGAAAATGAACATTTCAAAAAAAAAAACTCCTAATTCCTTATAAAATATGAAATTGAAAGTGAAACGAGAAAGACTTGAAAATTTTTGGAATATTTGCATTACCTAATGCTTTCTTTTCGAAATATTTTATTAAAAACCGGAGAACTTTTTTTTTGTTTTAAAGTCCAATCACCACATTATTGTCTAAAAAGATGAATAGATGGAACACCTTAGAAAATAAAATTCCAAAAAAAAACTTTATGCCGATCGTTTCACTTATCAATCATCGTTTTCCGTTTTTTTCCAAACATTTCTTCATTTTTTCATCGCATCATTTATCATTTTCATCTTTTCACACTCTTTTCGAGTGCTTGCTCCTTTTCGGAGAAACCCTCTTGAGATGTTTCAAAGTTTCAATATTTTCTCCAACCCAAACTTTCTTTGCAATTTTTCAGGTGACTTTTTTAAAATTTTATTCTTCTATGTAAAAACAAAATCTATCAAAATTTTAAAAATCTGTAAATGTAAATTTCGATAATTTGAAATTAACTACCAAAAAAATTTAATAAAAAACTACTGTTTCATGAAATGATTATAGAATTTTCAAAAAAAAAAATTTCTATTAGTGCCGCATTTTAATTTTTGTGATTACTCAAAATGCCACTTTATCTGACTGTGAGTCGTCAACATTTTAAATTCTGTCTTGAATAGTCAGATGGTGTACTCATAACATTGTAGTTGACATAGACTAACACTTGCGCCTGATCTGGAGATCACTATTGAAACGTGACCCGTTTCAAAACTTTGGAGACATAATAAAAATAACAAGTGTTCCAGAAGTTAAGAACATCTGGAAGATGGGAATTAAATTTCATTGAGCTAAGCAAATGCTTTGTCGGTTTTATTAACGGTTTTCAAACTGCCAGATGTAATTTTATAATTTTAATTTCAATAATAAAACATCGATTTAAAATCAAGAACCTTCCTAGATTCCTAGATTTCTTTTTCAAAAATCCGATTGAATCTGCGGTAGGCAGGCATAAGATATGCTCGTACGCCTGCCTTTCATTCCAGCTAGATTGCTTTTCCAATGAAAAAAGCTCCAAAAATAGTACTTGCAAAATGCACTGCATCATAATCACATCTTCTCTCCTTCCAGATCAAAGACTTGTCTATTTTAGAATTTTTTCCAGCCGCTTAATCCATCCCTACCTGCCAATATCCGTTTTTATTACATATATTCTGTTAGTTTTTGAGCCAGGCGCGAATCAGAGCAAATCAAATCATTAGGTGATTTTTATGATTAAAATGTGAAACAGTAAAAATATACGATGAAAACCAATCAAAATGTTTTTTTGTGAAAATGCACTTTTTTTCTGTTTCACAATTCTAAATAGTTCTCAAAGATTTCCGAAACCAAATAGCTCCCTCTTTGGTATAAAATATGACTTGTTCATCCAATTGTCCACACGTTTCCAAAAGAATGCACCAATTCGTGAATGAAGGAATGTGTCTCCCGATCTAAAAAGTGGGAAATGGGGGCAGATTTCCAAGCGAATGACATTGAACAATAGACATAGTCCCTTCCTTCCGAAAAGAGCACATTGACCGCCTACTTGTGCTCTGCTGCTTAGATTCACTACCACATGTTTTTTGGTACATTAATAACCAGACTTTTGAATTAATTTTTTTTTGGAGGCAGTAGAACAAAACTTATTGAGAGAACAATTTGAACAATTTGAAACTAAAACTGAATTTTTTTAAGTTTCAATTATTTTTTTCAAAATTTGTATTTTCAAATCAATTTATTGGGATAAATCTAATCAGATCATTATTGAAATTCCATTTCTATACCGCAAAATACGTTTTCACTTTTCGACTGTTTCACCTTGTCAATTTAAATATGGTAAACTACAAAAATATCATTGTAATCCATCGTTAATGTTTTCAAAGGGAGTATTTATAGTGTCATTGAGAACTTTGCGATAAAGCATAGAAATTTGACAGTAAATATACTGTGATTAAATTTTGAACGATTAAAATTTTGCACATTTTGCGTTTTCCGGCTAGATTTATCGGTTTTTTTGTTACTTATGATGCTTGAAACATTGCTTGTCAAAGTTTTAGGTGGCTTCCCGGAAAAAACAAAATCCCAAAAAAAAGTTGTTGAAGCTTCCAGATTGGTCTGAAAATCGACAAGTTAACATTTATTTAAACGTTGTTTTGGCCGAAAAGTTCCTGAAAAACTGAAAAACTTTTTTACTGTTTCAGCTTTTCGAAATAAATATGTTACAATTAAGAATGCCAATGGTCTGTGTGTGTGTGTTTGATACGTCTTTGCAAGATATTTTGTTAAGTGCTTCTTAACGAAAACATTGAAATTACGGGAATCATTTCGTTATGGTCTCTATCCAATTCCCCGATTTTCTCACCAATTTTAAAATGTATGATTTGTTCACTTTAACTTAAAAGAACAAACAATTAGTAATCACAGTTTTTTGGGAAAAAATGAGGAGCAACAAAAATAATTAAAACTTTAAAATACAGACACTCTTCTATTATAGAACATCGATAAAAAATTCAGTTTCAGATTGTTCATGAAGATAGTTTTAAAAAATCGAATTCGATAGTTTTGTTTCACCCCCGCCTCCCTGATATATGCATGAACTGTCTCATGTTTGCTCTATTCATCCTCATCAAATTCATCGTGCTGAACTTACTCTCAAGCCACGCCCATGTCTTGGATTTTTTGAACCAAACTTTCTAGTACTCATTGGACGTCTTTTTCTCACAATTAATCGGTGAATTTTATATAATTTTTAGTATGTTGTTTTAGTTATAAATGGATTTAAAAAAGTATTATAAGAAAACATGTAATTCCATCTTTGAATATCAGTTTTTAGGGACGCATAACTGAAACACTGAATAGCATCCCATTAAACAAACATATTGAAACAGAAAATTATAGATCACTTCGATTTTATTTTCTGTAATTCTGTCAAACTATGTTTTCTTAATTTTCTCACATCTAATGCACTGAACTTATACGTCTCATTAGGTTCCACCTATATATCAGTTTTTAAAAAGTTTTTTTGTAGCAAAAAGTCCACTTTTAAACTTAAACAATTGTCAAACAGTAAATACAAATCATATCAGCTAAACACTTTATCATTTGAAAGTCAGACAAAAAAAATCTGAATTTATTTTCTCAGTCATATTTTCTTGATTATCTGTATACGTCTGAACGCGATAAAAGTACTAAATCAGCCCATATTTTTTTGCATTTTCTGTATTAAATTTCGATTGTTCCCTTTACATGTTCTGTTAAATGTTACTGAATAGAACACTTTAAATCAATCCACGCAGTTTTTTAATCTGAAAGTAAAAAAAAAAACCTTTTAGTTAAATTATCATAGAAAACAGATACGTTGTACATATTATAACGTATTGTCTCAAGGATATTAACTCGTTGAAACGGCAAATTTTAATTCAGTTTCTTACTTTAAATTAAGATATGACTGAAACCCTGCTTTATCTCTGAAAGAAAAACACTCAAACTATATATTTTCTCGCCAATTTTCTTTTCTATTTTTTTTCTTTCTTTCTTCTTCCTGAATGACTCTACTTTTCATCACTTTGGGTCATCTTGTGGAAGACACTCTTCTTCCCATTAAAAAAAAGTGTCAAATTTCCTTTTCCTGTGCGCCCCCAGGACGTCGTCGTTGTCAATCTGGAGTCTCTTCTCCAGAAGCTTCACGCCTTCATTTTCACCCCAGTTTTTTGTGGAAAAAAAGATAGATAGAGAGAGAGAGAGTTTCGGATTTCATAGGGAAATTCCGATTTTCAGTTGGAATATCCGATGAGGAGAGTGCTAAATCCCTCACGATGACAACACTTTTAATTTTTTTGAATTTATTTTTACAGTTTTTTTTGAAGTTCGCCCGGCTTGTGTCTCTGAAATCACCTTCAAAGAAGAAAAGCTGAAAACATGAAGTAAATAATTCATAAAAGTGTATTATTAAAATTAATGCGTGACAACAGAATTTACTGTACAAAAAAACGTTGAAAAATTTAACAACTTATTGAAACAGTAAAGACTTTTGGGTGTTTCGAGTTAAATTTTTTCCGATCGACGAAAAATATCTAATTGATTGAACAATTTGGTGAAATCGCCTAAAAGGCGGCGTTTTCGAAACTTTTATAGATATTATGAGATTTTTGCAAAGGAAAAGATGCCAAGAACTACATGGTAAATATAATGGTATGAACGAACATTATTTTTCTACTAATTCTAAGAAAAACTTCTGAAACAGTAATATTTTCTACTGCTTTTCTACTTTGATAAATCAACTTGTTCATTTTTAAAGCACTATCTAATAATCGGCCCCTTCAAAAATATATCTCAACACCTGAATATTGTAAAAAGTTGAAAAGTCAATTCTTCAAATGTAATTCAACTTATCCTCATATACCCATTTCCGCTTTAATAAAAGAATCCGACTAATCAGAGAAAAAATAAGAAATGCACCGGAAATTGAACCCTCAAGAGACTTGGTGATATGATATGATAAGCTGATTTGTTTTTGATATGAGATGATAGTGATATGATAGCAGTTTATGACGTCTACGAAAAATTCAGCTATTCGTTTTTGAACGCATTTCTAAAAGTGGTACAGAATGTGTAATCTGGTTAAAACTGTATTGTTTTTTTTTGAAATATTAATGAAGCGGGTTCGACTGCTCATTTCTTGATTTTACTTTGAAAAAAAATGTTAACAAAATTCCCATGATCTATCGATTTTCAAGTTTTTTCAATTCAACTAATATTTTATTTATCAACCAACAAGTATGCGTAATTGATAACTTGCAATCAGAACTCATGAAAAAAAAACAATGAAACAGTACATTTTTTGTTTCTATTGTATACTTCAAAGTTGATTGTAAAATTTTTGAGTTTAAGGCAAACTTGCGTAAATGGGGATATTGCGTTTATAGTTAAAATAGACTACATTCGTGAATTTGATAAACCGAGAATAAAAGAAAATTTAACACGAAATCATACGTTTTTCTTCTTTGTTTTTTCACAAATTTCTCTTTTTGAACTTCCTTAAAAATGAGAGCTTGACCAATCAACAATTTTCTCCGCCCACATTTCAACCAATCAAACGTAGTGTGCACAGTTCGAAAGCACTGATTGATCAAGTAAAAGAGAAAGTTATATTTCTAATAGATATTTTTCCTTTTGTCGTATTTTCTGAACAAGATATGGCTGGAGAATATAATTTACTTTCTTGTGTCTTTTCAATTTTATTTTTGGTATTTTTCATTTCTTAAAAAAAAAGTCCACATTTTTATTATTAAATTAATTTTTTTTTTTGAAACTGTAACTTTTTCACAATTTTAAAAACTTCATACAACTCTAGACGATCAAACATTGCTCATAATACAGTTTATTGTAAATTTATCATCTTTTTTTCAAACGAAAGAACACTTCTTTTTGGTTTTTGTCTAATTTGCATATTGGTGCATTCACAACCAAATCAGTATTCATTTATTCTGTTTCAATAACTATTTTTACTATGATCATCAACTTTTTTTGGTTCAGAGTTTTTCGAAAAAAAAAACGATGTGAATTTTTTACATTTTTTGTTTTGTTTGAGACGAAACTGCCAAATCAAAAATTATCCAACTCAACAGCTTAAAAATTCGGACATTCTATCATTTTTATCACACAACAAATGTAATAGCCTATAATTAGTTTTCAAATCTAACGTAATAAATAAACAAATTGAAAAAGTACCCAAAACTGTCTCATTTAAAATTCAAATATACCCATCTGAGTAACTCAGTTCCTGATAAATTCCCTTGGTGTTCAATTACATTGTCTAGAAGAATATTTCATCTTCTGTTTTCATCTGTCTCTTCCTTCTTTTACACTGACGCAATAATCAGCAGTTATCATACTCACACTCAAATGCTTATTAGTCCTTGTTGCTTAACACTGATTTTACGTTTTGTTGGTTGCAATCATCTGGCAAGTAGCTGGTATACCACTAGCTTTCAAAAATTATTTGAAACATAATATTTAAAATGTTCAAGTACAAAAAAAAATCTTTTAACGCATTGAATTTAGGGTTAGAGAACTCCTAGGACGATATAATGATTAAATATCATTTCAAACATTTTCAACAAATAAAGTATGTATGTACACCCAAAAATCTACACGGAAAATCCTGAATTTTAGTTTTAATTTTTTAATTTGTACGTTCAGAAATTGTGTAGGTTAACATTTTCAACATTTCTTAAGCTTTTTTTTTAATCTCTAATTTTTGAATATTTGCCATTTTGACAAAGCTTTTCCAAATGTCAAATTTTCTGGTTACAATTTTAATTTTTTTAACTGTTTTATTGTCTTTGTGTGAAAAACTTGGAAAAAACGTATGCATTGATAAGCTCCAATCGTGTCCATGTTTTTGTCTCAATATTTAATTTATACTTTTGCAATTAGGACTAAAACACATTTTTCAATCTTTTTCAGTACCACAATTGATATTTTTTTCACTTTCAAGCAATAAGGCCAATCGTTTCACACAACCCGTATAAAAGTTGTCATTACTAAAATTTTTGTTGTCAGACGTTTTTTTTTAAGTCACACCATACTTTTTTTTGAAATCCTTTTTTACATTCATATTTTCTAATACTTTATCAATAACTTGAAAATTATCCACATGTTATATCGGTAAAATAATCAAAAATACTTCAAATTAAATTTGAAAAATAGTTAAAATCTAAATTAGTTACTGAACCAAAACATTAAAGGGAACATGATATAAATTCAAAAAAGTAACTATATCGGAAACTAATTTTCCATTGTTTCACTAAGATGATAAAGCTTGCAAGCTTAATTCACAGCTGATCAGATTGGGTTTCTAATTGGTTGAGTAAACTATAAAAAAACGGAAATAGAGAGTAAAAATCTAGTAACTTTTGAAAAATTAAAAAAAAAACTGTAAAAATTCATTTTATTCTGCTAAACCCCACTGCTCTTAAATTTTTCATAAAAATTTGCTGGAGAATCGGTTGTCATATATCAAATATCTGAAAATATATATATTTGCTAACGTATTATTTGAAATTTTAGGAATAGTAAAAAGTGCCAAGTTTTTGTTTCTAAAACCCATTGAAACGGGAACAAAATGTTTTTAAAGTTCATAAAACAAAGTGGTTCAACTATATTCTCTTTTCCTGCTCTTCGAACTTTATTTTAATCCCCACTAACCAAAAAAAATAATTTGGGAGATACTCCACAATCTTTAAAAAAGATGCCGAAAACACAACAAAAGCATTCCAACTTTGGTAAATCAGCTGGTTTTAACTCGAAAAAAAAACATTTTCTTTGACTTCTTGCCAACTTGAGTACTCTCGGTTTCACTTTGTGGAGGGAAAAAATTAGGGTCGGTTTGTGACGGCATTTGGTGGGGATTTCCGGTACCCGGTTGACGGGTGGAGAGACTTTTACTTCTTTCTCCCGCCACCATCACTTCTTTTTTTAGTCCCATTCTTGTCTCAACACCTCGATTCGTTTTCAGTTCAATGGAATGACCAAATGGCAATGAGCAATTCAAAATAGATGACCAACATATTTCTCTTTTTTTTTTTGGAGAAAAGTGACTGCTATTTTACTGTTACTACTAAATTCCAATTAAATGTGGTCAATAATCAGGGAGGGGCAAATTTTAAGTAAATTAACAAATTCCCAGATGCTTAAAAATTGGCTTTTTCAGATTTCCATTTTAATACAATTTGTTTTAATATTTTTGATTGTTTTTGTGGTACCCAGATGACTTTTCGGTACTAGTCCGAAATCACCCCGCCACTTTTTTTTAATTTGTGTATTATTTCCCCTCATTTTAATATTATCCATTTTAATAAAACGTGATGTCCATTTTCAATCTTTAGGCTTAGAAATGGTTATTTCCTAAGCCTAAAAATACAAAAACTCCACACGTTTTTATTTAAAAATTTATTTAAATTTAAAGAAAAAAAGTGGCGGGGTGATTTAGGACTAGTACCGACTTTTCTATTGATATATTTATATATTTTTTAATTTGAATATGGAAACTTTAAAACTGTATTTTTTTAAATTCAAATTTAAATTTTTTATTATTCAAAGCTGTTGATATTTAATTTCTGGCATCCTACATATCTCCTATACCATTGTTATTTTGTAAGACCTAAAAAAGGTGTATGAAAAGTATTAAAAAGATGAAATTTCTATATTTTCGTAATGGACCCCGTTCTTAGTCATTTAAAATTCCTGTTCAACTTGACCCTTTTGTATAAAAATTCCATCACAAAAAAGGTGAAAAATTCAATTATCTGCCATATAGAACATGTTTATACAAAATTTGATTGTAGGGAACAGGCTTTATAAATAATTTAATCTGAAAATTTTTATGCGGTTTCACAAAATTGTTAAATGGAATTTAAATAAATTTGAATTGATTGTGATTTCATATATTCCTTGTTGTTAGCGTTCCTTCCAGTTATTTTTTTCCAGAAAATGGAATTACCCAAATCTCTCTTATTAAAGTAATGCAATTTTCACCTATTTACTTCTGGGAGTTATGTGTTTTTATGGAACTTCTACTATTCCCACTCCCAAATGGAATGAGCAGCACTCATAAAAAGATGACCAAAAACTTTGCTCACCTCTCCTTCCAACTTTTTTTTTGGGATGATGGGGGTGGAGGACCAATTCAGACAGCATCAACAATTGTTGTTTCTCTTTTCTTTTTTTATTTTATTTTTTTGAATTGTTTTCACACCACTTTAACTCAATTATGAATTGGTAAGTGCCAAATTCTTGTGTCAACATGTCCGTTCCAGTTATTTTCATTTTTTTTGTCAGTTTTATTGAAGCTTTTTTGTTGCTATTTTGATGCAGTGAAATTGACATTTTTCGGAAGATTCACTGAATTAGATAATATTTTGACTCACACTGGTATTTTATTGAAACTTTTTCATTATTAAAAAACAAATTACTTTTTGTATTTTTGCGCTTACATTAGCTCCGAAAAACTTTAATGATTTAATGCTGTTTGAAAAATTTATCTGAACACGTTGAAACAGAAAAATATTTTCATCCTTAAAAACACCTATGTGTTTTTTAAGTTTTTTTTTTTATTTTGAAACAAAAAAAAATTCAAAAGTGTTGGGAATTTTAGAAACTTTGATTTTTTATCTGTTCATTTTTACATATACTCCCAATTTTCGAAAAAACACAACTTTCTATTTACAGATCCTGGTTTTGAATAGGAGATGTTTTTAAACTTGACTACTAAACTTTTTCCAAACCAGTTTGTTAACTGTTTTGTTAAACAATATTATTTTTACTCTTTCATAAGAAAAAAATATATATCCCTAAAAATATAGTTAGTTTTGGAATCAGCCAAGATTTAAATTTGTTTAAAAAAAATTTCGTGAAACGTAGAATTTTCAGACCTTATGTGGGACTGAAGTTAATTCACAACTTATTTGAAACCAAAAAATAATTTAAAAAATTGTATTTATATGGAATACGTAGATTTATTATTATTAAAAAAGAACAATTATTAAAAAAAAGTTATTCTCTCAAATAAAAAATTGAAAAGATTAAACATTTACTAGAATGAACATTATATGAAAATATGATGAAACCGATTAGAAAATTTTAATTTTCTAAAATTTAAAATCTGTGTAACAGTAGAACTAATAACACTTTAACTAAAACTTTTTAAACTTTGAAATTTTTGCTAGTTGTCCATTTGAAATATTTATTCATATTTTTATCTCATATAGTTAATTTGTGAAACAGTAATAGTTTAATTAGTTTTTGAATTAATTTATTTATCCTTTGCCATGCTGTTCTGGAGAATGTTCCATTACGGGAAGATGAAATTCTGAGAATGCGTATTGCGTATATATTTAACGTGTAAAATATCTCGTAGCAAAAACTACAGTAATTCTTTGAATTAATACAGTAGCTCTGGTCTGATTTTGCCGTTTTTTTGTCACTTATTGATAAAAAATTTCAAAATACATATCGCTGTGAAAATTCGAAGAGAAATTCGTTTTGAAAGTTCAGCCCGTAAATCGACATCAGTGCTATAGTAGACATTTAACAAATTACTGTAGTTTTCGCTACGAGATATTTTGCGCGTCATATATGTTGCGCAATACGTATTCTAAGAATGTTGTGTTCAAGTACTACATTAAAAAACATCAAAAAAGAAAAAGAATGAAAATCATTTAAAGAAACGCTGAAACCAAAAAGAAATATTATGAACTGGGTGAAAAAACTATTCTGAATAAATGAGCATGATTAGTGAAATAAGTGAATTTTTCGTACCTCTCTTTATTATTGTCTTTGTTATTTTTTCACACTCATTGGCATTTTGTTACTCCTCCTTGTTTGTTTGTCTGTCTGTTCGACACCCTTCTCACTTCTAGTTTATCTTTTTACTTTTTGTCTACAAGTTTTCCGAAATTGAACGATCATTAGCTGGATTAGTTATTTATTTATTTATTCATCATGGAAACAAAAAGAATATGATAAGAAAAACATAACCGGTTATGATATTTACACGTGTAGTTGTTTTTTTGCGAAAAATTTTTGGATTTCAATTTAAAACTGTTCATGAAACTGATAAGGGTTTTGTTTGAAATTCATCCGATGAAAACACATTGCTGCTATATATTTTAGGGACTTTCCTAATGTAAAAACAACTATTTTACAAAAAGTTTTTCCAAAAAATTTCAAACAAAATAGTATTCCCGAGAACGGAGATTCCCGTAATTTTTCTGGTTCACTGAATTAGTTCTGTTATGATGTTTTCCACAATGACACAAAAAATAGTAAGTGAAATATTCATATTTCTATAAAATCCAAACTTTCCGTTGAACTTTATTGAAATTTTTTGGTTTTGTTTTAAAGGAAGTGTTTGATACTTTTACTGTTTTATTGAGTTACTGTTTTATTGAGAGCAAATTCTGAATATTCGTGGAAAAAAGAATTTTAATAAACTAACAGGCATAATTTTAATATTTTTGGTGAAATAGTAAAAAATCAGCGTCTGAAAGATGCAGAACTTACTTGAATATTGAAAATTTTCAATTATAAAATTGTAATCTGCTTCATAATGTTTTTAAAAATTAGGGAATTCCTTTGGATATGTTACAAGGACTGCTAGTTTTGATAAGATTTAATGTGAAATATTTCTTCATGGAAATTAAAATTTGAACAATAATGAGATTCGCTAGGAAAATTTCCAATAAATTTTTTGACAATATGTTAAAAATTTATTGCACAATAATTTTGATAATTTTTTGCAAATAACCGAAAAAAAAAATAGAATACGTAGATTTTGCCACAATTATCAAAACAATATTTGCTCGAATGAATATTCATTTTTGATAATCCAGAGACAGACAAAATATAACTATACTTTTTCTGGAAACATGAAAAATTATTAGAAATGCCCAGGGATTAATTTGATTTTTGAAAAATTGTAACTTGTTTCATAATGCTTTCATAAGTTTGGATTTGCGTTTGGCTCATTACTTGTAATGACATTTCAAGATTATATGAAAATTACCTTCACAGCAGAAAACAACATTGGATTCAGATAAGAAATGCAAAAATCGTGATAAAGTTCCAAAATATTCTTTAAACAATTTTTCAATCATACTGGCAATCATTAGAGATACCAAAATTTTTCTGGAAATCTTAAAACAAAATCATGAAAAAATAATCATTTAAAAATAATATGATTTTTCAAAATCCTTACCTGTTTCTTGATGTTTTCATCAACTCTCTGAACGCTTTTATTTATTAGCCAGCCGTGACGGCACCTTCGGCGCGGCCCCCGACTTCTGGGGCTGAAAATTAATTTTTTATGAAACTACCGTAACCCTACAGTATTCCTACCGTACCACTATTGTACCACTACAGTACCCCGACTATATCCCTTCACTAACCCCAACTCACTATCCCTCCAGAAGCCAAAACTTCACAGACTACAAAGACTACATAGACTACAAACTATGGACACACAGAATAAGCGCTTTATATATAGTAAATTGAATTTTCGATTGAATCGATTGAATTTTTTACCTTCACCTTTTTCTCTCTAATTTTCTTCCACGTCTTCTTGAAAGCTTAAATAAATAAAATTAAATAGACAAATTATCTACTTTTTAAACCAGGTGGGATAATTTTTCAATAATATGAATTATCAATAAATTGTTAACTGGTTGTAATTTTAAAGTAAGTCCATATTTTCAGCTCTAATGAAAAGTAAAGGCTTTCCAAAAATACAAAAATTAAGATACAGTTTCATGAGATGTACAAAAAATTTCAAGCATAGCCATAACCAATTCTAGGACATTTTTGCAGAATTAATACTTTTGCAGGAAATCTTAATAAAATCATGTATTCATATAAAAAGTCACTGCCAAATCTATCCGACCCAATATCCCATTACCACGTACTAATCTTCCTCGAATCCTCTCATCATTTTCCGATTTGATTTTTTTCTTTTTTTCTTCAACAGAAATAGCAGATTCAGGAGGAAAAGTCATTTTTCTTAGTTTTTCTCCTCTTTAAATACTAATCTTCCATTCCGAAAATAAAGAGAGTTAAGCGATGAGAGAGCGTGAATGAGTGAGACACAGACAAACACGTATTTGATATTTTTTGGCCTAATCTCCCTCCCATCTCTTTGCTCCTGCTCCGCCAACTTGTCGATTCAGATTAGCAATTTGTCAAGCCCTGTTTGTGTGGCTCAATTGATTCGTTTTTTTTTCTTTTTTTTTGGCATTTCTGCTGAATCTTCTAATTTCCTATATGATCAAATAACGTAGACACTATAATTGTAAGCCACCTGTTTTTTTTTCGTATTTGTTATCAATTTGAAATGGGCAAAATATCTTAATCACAAGTTTTTTAATGCCAAAAAAACTTTTTTTGTCATAGAAAATATGAGTCACTGTTTCGAGTATGTTATAAAGATACGGTATATAATTGTTAAATAATGCACTGGGATATTTATATGTATTACTGTCATACAATTAGAAAAGTTTCCTAACAAACTCGATGCATAAACAAGCAGTAGTCAATTTTTGGATGGGGCCTTAATGTTTTTATTCATTGAATCCATTGGTTCGTTTAAATCAAAGCTTCGCAAAAATTAGGTATTTCTATTTCTAGGCGTTCGCAAAAAATTTATTCGTACTTTTGTACTCTTTGTTGTAGTGACTGATAATGTTTCTGACAAAAATATATCATTAACAGCCAAAACATAGAGTACGGTCAGTTCAGCCATTCAATGAAATGAAATATAATTATAGTTTTAAAAATCCAACGAGAAACGAAACTGTAAGAGATTTCTTTTTTAATTACTTTTGGAAGTTTTTGCTCTAGAAATCATAGTAATATGGGTTAAGGCTTTACTGAAATTTCAAGTTTCGATTTTATTTTTTTTGAAAATTTATAGTAATACAGACCGTACCATAGTTAGTACGGACAGAAGGGAATCCCTCTTGAATGTAATAACCCAATTGAGAAACGCATGTGGTGAGCTTGATTGATTCTTACGGACCTGGTTTGATGTCGGCTGCTGATTTTAAAAGTTCCTGTATCTAGGGAACTATTGTTTAAAACATTGGGTAGAAATTAATTTTCCCAAACTTCCATTTTTCGATATCAACATTGCAAGATGAACAGAAATACTTTTTCGGCTTACTCTTCATTTCCTAGTTTTCATATTATTAGAATCAAGATTAAGATCAATTTTTCACTAATCCGCGTACACTTCATCACAATATTATTTTATAGTGAAGACTCCCGTATCAGTAATTTTTTATTGGGGGTATTCTGTTTTCTTTGGGAACAATTTAAAATCCGACTGACTGAGGAACAGATCAGATAAAATAGTGAATTGACGTATATCTGAAATTTACGAAAAAGAGGATCAGATAAAGTAGATCATCTGGGTCAGTGAATCATTTGAATTTTAGTTTTTTGATTTCGGATTTGAGAAAAAATAAAATAAACTGTTTCAATATCTCTATAAAATTAGGCAAAATATTGGGATTCTACTTCACTTTTTTAAAAACATTTTCATCAACTTTGCATCTATTTTTCAAACTAAACTTGCTTCATTTGTATTACGAAACTTTATTATGTACAAAAATGCCTGCATGATGCCTATTCGCTCGCCTACTATCAAAATTCTTAAAAACCAAAATTCGTATTATGTGGTTAGTTGAACCTTTTCAAAAAACAATTGAAATTTTTAAGCTTATAGTTTCGTAAATCTACATTGCATGGAGATACCTAGTTTCCATAATGCCGAAAATAGGCAACAGGTAGGCACGTGGGTAGGCAGACAAAGGCATGCCTGGCAACAAAAAATACCGATTATCCGTTACCTACTTTTAATCGCTTTTTAAAATCGTTTCCATATAATTTTCCCACCCCTTTTGTTCAGGTTTTCTCTTTTTTTTCTTCATATATACATTTTTTCTAATAATTGTTTTGTTTTGGCGTTTCCCCAAAAAAGAAAATATTCTCTGAAAAGTCAATGAAGCCCCCTTTTTTCCCTTCTAATCTCTTTAGTTACCACCTTCTCTCATGAATATTTAGAATGAGATCTATGTTGTCATCAACCACCCAAAAATCTTCGACACCGTTTACACCCCCATATATATACATATTTATCTAGTTACATACATACGTACTCACACACACACACAAGGCAAAAGAAAAAGACCTTCTAAATAATTCGTCTTAAATAATTTATGTTAATCTCAATTCCGATTCGCAGCTCACTAGCCGCCATGTTTACTTTCCTTTCAGACTCTTTCTCACTTTTTTCCAGTTCAGAAATCTTCTTCGTCTACTGATATTATTTTTGCTAATTAATCTAGTATTAATTTGAAAACTATTCAATAATTCCTGACAATTTAAAATATGCATTCGTTGAAACGGTTTTTTTTTGAAAAGTTACTATAATATATTATCAAGAAAATGGCATGCATAAGGTTCTGTTAAAACAAATCAAACTATTTTTGTTTATAAGAAAAACATCTGAAAGTCAAAAAATGTGTTTTACCAGTTTCAACAAAAAAGAAAAAGCTTTCCTATACCAAATTTTAAATATGTACTCTTTCCATCAATTACTGAGAAAAACAATTCTAACATATCTATTAAGTTGCAGATTTAGTAGGAATTATTATTTATTTAAAACAACTACTTTTTAAACGAAAACATAACTTCCAACTGTTTCTGATAGTTAATAAAAGCTTCAATTCTTCTTTAAACGTGGTGTAGACGTATTTTTTTAGTGCTTTATTAGGTCCAAAATTGTCTGAAAAAAAGAGTTATGGCGGCTCAAAAAATGATTTTACCCAATTTTACCAAATCTTGACGTCCATCGACCTTAAATGTACCGTGTAAGTTTTCAAAGCTTTTGAAACAGTAAAATGTTAAACATTCCAACTATTTCTGATAGTTCTTGAAAATTCCCATTTTATTTGTTGATTTAGTGGTGCACCGTCTTGCTGAAAACACTCAATAAATTTTTAATTTTAATAGTATTTCGGGTTTGCTGAAATTATATCTTCCTTCTAAAAACTTTTCACTGTTTCACGTTGTAATTTTAAGATGAATAACCAAATAGGCAGGGATTGTTCTTTATTACTGGGCGTCATACCTTGGCATTTTATTTCTTATACATACGTGAATCTTATGCTAAACTTGAAAATTATTCTGAAAAAAAAAATCAAAATTCCAGATAAATAATCCCAAAAACCGTTTCAAAACGGAGTTCCATCAAGAAATCGCGTCATCGCTTGTCCGGATATGACATGCGTGTCGTTTCACACACCTCCGCTTCTACGGCGATATTCTTCAATTCTTCAAAATCTTTTTTTCTTCTTCCTATTGCATATTCCAATCAGTTCGACAGTAAAACAACTTACTGTACCCGGACAAATAGTTCTAGGAGGATTATTTCCAATTCATGAAGCCGGAAGAAATGCATCACATCAATGTGGAAAGATTAAAGCAGATCAAGGAGTTCAGAGAATGGTGGCAATGTTATTTGCATTGGAAAAGGTTAATCGAGATAGACAACTACTTCCACAAGCAAGTTTAGGAGCACAGATTTTGGATACATGGTAAGCCTAAGCTTTTCTAAACTTTTTTGATAGGAAATATGAGTATTCAGTATACAGCATATCAGAATATTAATATGCGATGGAATTTATATCAAATTGGTGAAACAGTTAAACATTTAATTTCCAAGGTTTAGCCGAAAAATATAAAACTATGTATTTTGTTGTTTTTGGTGTCATTTTTGCAAATATTATTTATACAAAGTTTTCAAAGTGTCGAAGAGTTACATAACGAAGAATTAAGATAATAATCTTGACATAGTGAAACCGTTACAATTTCGATATTTATAGTTGTTACTTAAAACATGGAATTTTTCAGCATATTCAACTAATAAGTTTTGGTTACCGTTTGAAGTAGTGAAATATTCAAATTTTTGGTACATTTTCAAAATAGCTCAAACTTATATAATTTTCCTAGAATTTAGGCGCTTATTCTGCTTAGAAAACATAATTTAGCAATATAAAGAATTCATTTTTACACAGGGAAACAGTTAGGATGTTAGTTTTTATAGTTATATAGAGTTACTGACGTAAAAAATGCAAAATATTACTTCACCCCTTAAATTTATTTCACATGAACCGAACAGAAACAAATAAAAATAACAAAATTGTTCATATTGAATCGACGAAGCAGTTAAAAAATTTTAAATTCAAAAAATTAATAATTTAACGAAATATCATTTTTTTGGCTAAGAACTCTGAAATTATTTTAAAAACTACAGTAACAAGTAAAGTACAGTTTTGACAATAGAATACAAATTTATATTCGCTAACTCTTTTAGTACAAACATTGTCAAATTTTATTAAACAGCTACATAAGCAATTATGAAAAAAGTCTAGTATACTTTTCGTTGATAGTTTAAAATAGGGTAAACTTTTTTTTTTCATGTGCTACTTAAAAACTAAGTTATATGTGGTTTTCCAAATTATAGAAACACAAATTTTGAATACATTACAGAAAACAAAAGCAATACTTATATCAAAATTATACAAAGCAAAGATTTTATTTTAATTTGGTGAAACAGTTGAAATTTTGAATTTTATTAGTAAAAAGGAACAAACAACGATTTTTGACCTTTGATTCAAATTGAAAACAAATTAAAATTTTTTTTGAAGCGTTCTACTACAATCTTTGTGAATTTTGCGTCACTCGAGTGATTCAAAACTACTTGTCCACTACAAACTTCAAAGAAAAACATACTCTCCGGGACTAATATAATGCTAATCAGCATAAAGATTTTTTTAAAGCCTTTCATTAATTTAAAAAAAAAACATGTAGTAAAAATATCTAAAATTTTGAAGGTGAGGTGGAAAACGAAAGTTTTTCGAATAATCATACGCAGGGGTCTTTTAATTTAATTTAATTTTATTTTATTATGATTGTTAGTCGTGAAAAACAGGCACAAATAATAATAATAGAAATACAAACAAACACAATAGAATCAAATAATAGTCAAGAGGAAAATCGAAGCAAAAAAATTCAAAGGAAAGGCCAACACATGGAAGGATTGCTAATTATTATTTTATTTTAGCTTATTCGAAAGCATCATAAACAAAAAAGATTCAGAAAAGGGCTTCTAAATAGCAAAAATATAAAAATTACAGCTCAGTTGACAGTTATGCATTGGAACAAACTCTTGAATTCATAAAATCAGTCATGTCAAATGGAGATGGAGTAACATGTGCAGATGGTTCAACTGGTTCATATACTAGACAGCCAGTTGTTGCAGTTGTTGGAGCTGCTGGAAGTCAAGTCAGTGTTATGGTTGCTTCGATGTTACAATTGTTCAAGGTGAGGGCACACTGATGTGAAAAATAGAAACATTTGAACGAGTTTTTTTAAATACAGAGTGGAGTGAATAGGGATTTTGAACTAAATATCAAAAATAGTTCCGAATTCAGAAATACCCAAAAAAAAAACAACAAAAAAATTGAGAAAAAACAATACGACTAATTAAAAAAAAACACACCCACTTTCGAATCAATCAGTGTCTTCGAACTCCGCCTACTTCATCTGATTGGTTCGAAAGTGGGCGGCGCAAACTGCTGATTGGTCTTGTAGCTCTAACTTCGGAGGGAATTCAAAAAAGAAATTAGCAAAAAGCGAAACATAACATTCCAAAGAATTAATATTTCTTGAATTTTTTATTTGTGTTTTGAAGTATTTCTAAACATCAGATTATTTTTGAAATTTTGAAGCTAAATCACACAAATGCGTTTCAGTCAACTGTTTTTATAAATAATGTTTTTACTTTGAAGACTATTAAAATACAAAATTCATTGTCTCAAAAATAGAAATAAAAGTATCTAAAGTCTCCTTCAATATATTTTTTCCTTGAAGATTCCTCAAGTCAGCTACAGTTCAACAGGAGCCGAATTAAGTGAGAAGCCCCGATTCGCTTTTTTCTCAAGAGTTGTTCCACCAGACAACCTGCAAGCTCAAGTCATGGCTAGAGTTGTTTGTTTTTCTTCACTTTTTAAATCATCCTGGCATGAAATTGTTCAGATTGGAGCACTGGAATGGACATATGTACATGCAATTGCTGATACGGGATCCTATGGTGAAAGAGGAATGGATTCATTTCGAGCAGCTGCAGCTGAAAATGGAATTTGTATTGATGGAGATGTACAGAAGATTTCGAGAAGATGGACTGAGAAAAATTTCAGGTATTTAAAAGCAACATGTATAACCGCGAAGTAAATAAGCAAAAGCTTTTATTTTATTCGCCTAAAATTTGAAACAGGGAAACATTTGGAATATATATATATTTTTCAATGCAAATGAGATAAAAATTAGTTTTTACGCTAATAGAAAAATGAAATCAATTAAAAAATATTTGAAAATATGAAAATTGAAATTCTGAATGTTTCATCATCAAAATATTACAGAGAGTTTGAAAATTTAGATTGATTCGATGCACGCGCATGTACCCCAAATTTCAAAGAGAAATCATGAAAATTCCTTACAAAATTGATTTTTTCCAGAGATCTCCTAATCCGAATGCATCGAACACGGAAGGCTCGTGGAGTGGTGATGTTTGTCGATGAAGATAATTTAAAACGACTTCTCAAGACGTTGGATCTTCTTGTAGCTGAAGGACATACCGAATTGGATAGACATTTTTGGTAAGAATGAGAAATTACAGTTCTCGGAAATGTTTATGAACATTTTAACCGTTATAAAATTTCTATATATTCTAGAAACACACGATAAAAATGTTATGGTATTGCCAGACAGAACAATTAAATTTGGATGATGGCTGACATTTTAAGCAAATCATTTACACGCAACTTCTATCTAAACCACTTTTAATCGTTCAAAATTCATTACAAAATTACACAAAACTAAATAGTTACATCGGAACACTTTAGGATTAGAATCAGCTGACAATTAAAAACTACATAAAACAGTACATTTCAAACCATTGAGAATTCGAAAACAGAGTTAATATTTTCGATGTATCAAATGTAAAAATTAAGGGAACAAATGAAAATAATTAAAATATGTTGTAAAAGTATTGTAAAAATGTCAAAAAATCTCCAAACACAGCAAATATGTATATCGTGCCAGCATATGCTTTCCTTTAATTACACTATCTGTGAAACAGTGAAAATATTTTGTGATTATTGTTGAATACGAAGAACATTCAAATAGTTTTATATAACTATGAACTTAAATCTTTATTTACAATTTAAAAATGGTACCTGATTTTCAAAGCCAGGCTTTATTGAATTAAATTATATTCATTAAACTATATAGAAAACGTAAAACTGTTGATGGTTAAAGTTTGTCGCATTCCACTGTTGTGGAAAGATTACAACTCAATTTGGTTTGTGGCTGACTTAGGACAAATAATTCACGCGTTTGCCTCTTAGAAAATAGTATAAACTGTTATAATTAGTAAAAAAAACTTTTTCATTTTTCGTTAAAATTTCATAACCAAGTTCTAAAAATTAGCAAAATTAGATAGAGGTGAGAATTAAAAACTATATGAAACAGCTGAAACAGTACATTTTTACAAGTAAGTATTATCAAAGTTTTTATTTAAACAAAAAGTTGAGAACTCAAGATTAGAGTTCATATTTTTGATGTATATTTGGGTTATTAACGCTTAAAATTAAAAGGATAAAATTGATAATCGAATAATCGTTCCCGCATAGGCTTCCTGTTATTTATACTTTATGTGAAACAGTGAAAAATGTGTATGTTTATGAGTCTTGAAAAACAACTACAACAACTAAAACTTGCATAGGCGGCTCATCGATTAAATTAAAAAATTGTTCTTCTAACTTTACTAATAACTTAAAACAGTTTCTATTTAAGGTTTGTTGCATCCGACTCATGGGGTATCAAACAATCAGTTGTCCGTGGATTGGAGCATCGAACATACGGAGCAATCACAATTGCTCCAATGGTACGAGAAGAAACTGGATATTTGGAATATTTTCGATCACTTTCCCCAAAAGGATTTGTTTTCTTGGAAGAGTTTTTCGAGTATCTCGGATGTTCGGCCACTGTAGATGTCAAGACTTTTGGAGATTGTTTTGATATGGTTAATATTACTTTGAAACAGGTTTGTGTGGATTTCTTTTTTTTTTTGACATGTCTTTATATAATTTAAAATTGAGACATCCATCGCTCAAGAACAATCATTTTCATAAATGTTCTGAAGGAGTTTTTACAGGAATCCTATGTTCCATTTGTGGTTGACACTGTAAAAATAATTGCAAAAGCAATTTCAATGTACATTGAAGATGATTGTGGGAAGATTCCATTTCATAAGTGTACATTGGCTCAATCAGGGTTCAGAGGAGAACGTCTTCAAAGATATTATAGGAATATGTCTCTCATCAGTAAGTCGAACTTAAATTTCTTAAATTTTTAATTTTATAGACTTTCGTGGTCGTACTTGCAAGTTTTTCTTGAAGTTCTAATTTTTAAAATAATTTTTCTGAAACAGAACTTTTTAAAAATTGAATTTTGAACAATTAGCGGAAGGTTTTTTTTTCACAAATTATTGGGGTTCATCGCCGATTGGTTTAAAATTTAAATATGAAAATCAATTAAAAGGACGAAAACTGCATTATTTATAGCTGGACTTCAGAATTAGAATTAATTTTATAGAAGAAAGGCAGGAGATCCGCAACATCAATTTTTAAAATTGATATTTTATAATCTCACACGCAAACAGTAAAAAAAAATTTTGAATTTTTTAAGATAATTTGAATATTTCCAGAAAACGAGCCAGCCTTAATCGATGCGAATGGTGACGGAATCGGACGATATGATGTCTTCCAATTGGATATAAATGGAGTATATCAAAAAGTTGGAAAATGGAGATCTACAGATGATTTCTTGTCTGTTGAAGTCGAGAAAATCCGTCACGCATTCAAAACAGCTCACGGAGAACGGCCGATGAGCGTGTGCTCCACGGATTGTCCACGTGGACATTACAGAGCATATCAGGATCAGACGTGTTGTTGGGCATGTATTCCATGTGATACTTCTACAAGTATTCATAATGAAACAAGGTTCGCAAACTGCTGAAAAAACGGTTTAAATGGACCAGAATACTTATGCTTCTTGACTGGTGGTATTAAAAACACAGTGAAACCGTAAAAAATTTTAATTAATTTTCTTTTACGAAAATTTTATATTTGAACAAAGATTGAATTTTAAAAACATTGTTTAGCGAAATAAATGGGGATTTTACATTTGAAGATATAAATAAATCATATAAATTGCTGTTTTGCAAAAAATTAAAAACAGCTCCTACTGGCCTATTTTTGACATTTTTATTAAATTTATTGGTATTTCCTTGAATTCTCTGATTTGAAAACATCGTTTTCAAATCTTGAAAAATTATACATAAAACTTTAACAACTATATGCTAAATTTTTTGAATCAAATGTGAAATTTCAGTTGTTTTAAGTTTTCTTTCCAGAAAAGTTATTTGTTGGACTATTATAAATGCGTCATCAGACTTCAGATTGTTTGACCAGCGGTATTGAATAACACAATGAAACAGTAAAAAAGTTGTGAAAATTTTACATATATTTTTTCGACATTGAAATAAATGTTGCGTGTTGCAGCTGTGAAGAGTGTGCTGTTGGAATGGTTCCAGATCGAACTCTTCATTTTTGCGTGCCAATTCCTCCGGTTTCAATGCAGTGAGTTATTTAAGTTCTAGCTGAAACTCTAAATCTCTATTTTCCAGATGGGACACAACATGGTCTCTAATCCCAGCTGCATTCTCAACACTTGGAATCGCATCGACCATATTTGTTGTCTCGGTTTTCTTAAAATTTTCCAATACTCCTGTGGTGAGTTTTTAAATTTTTAAAGTTTTTCAAGCTTTGACTTTTCCGCGAGCTTCTCATTTTGAAATCTAATATTATTATACACTGAAAACTGTTTTAGCCTAGTAATTTAGAAGTTTTTCGAGTTACTGTCGTTTGAAAAAAAAAACTATTTATAAAAAATATGGAAATTCTATGTATAACATTTACACTCAAAATAATAAAACATATGTTTGGCTGGCAGCGGGCGGTACAGCTCGCCACGCCCACTGCAAGTTAACCATAGCGGCGCGCGGATTCCGTGAGATATAGGCGGACGGATACTGGTTGGGGTCCCGATTTTTACCTTTTCTCCGTGATTTCCCGAAACAAGGCGGGTCTTCAATGTTTGGTTTTCTGATTACACGTTGATTGAAACATTATTTTAAATTTTCAGATAATGGCATCTGGAAGAGAGCTATGTTATTGTATGATGTCTGGAATTGGAATGTGCTACACTTTGACATTTTTCTTGGTTTCTCAGCCGACTGTTATCACATGCTCAATGACTCGGGTACGAAGTTTCGTAAAAATTATTTTATTTAAACTTTAAATTAAGATTCTAATGGGTCTATCAATGTCAGCCATTTATGCAGCAATCATCACAAAAACTAATCGACTTGCACGAGTATTCAAACCAGATTCTGCACAAAGACCGAGGTTTATCACTCCAAAAGCTCAGGTGGGAATTTCAATGAAAATATTTACTGTTTCATAGCGTTATTAATACTGGACCAGTTTTTTAAGTAATTGTTGTATCGAATAAGCAATCTTTAAAAAATCCAATTAGAATGTGAAAAACTTGTATTATTATTCCAGAACCATTTTTTTTGTAAATTATCTAAATAACTCATGTTTCACATTAATCATAAAATCAGATTAACAACGTTACAAATTTGCTAGTATTCAAAATGAAAACTGTAGAAACTGAAAATTTCTAGAACTATTTTTTCGCTATTTTGGGATTTTCAAGTAAAATTTCCAGGTTGGAATTTGCATGGGAATAGTATCTGTTCAACTGATCGGAACATTTGTCTGGATACTATTCGATCCACCTGGCACAATGATTGTATTTCCAACAAGAACTGAAGCAGTATTAACTTGTAAAGCAACAACTTCTCATCTCCTTATATCTCTGCTCTACAACATTTTGCTAATTGTCGCCTGCACTGTGTATGCCTTCAAAACACGGAAAATACCGGAAAATTTCAATGAAACACGACATATTGGATTTACAATGTATTCCACGTGTATTCTTTGGCTTGCATTCGGTCCGATTTATTTTGCGACACAGAGTGATTTCAGGGTGAGTAACTGTTTTACGGAGTTATTAAATAATTTGACTAAATTTTCGATAAAATGTTCGAAATCGAAATTGCCCATTCAGAAATAAACGCTTAACTTAAATTAAAAATGTATTTTTCAGATTCAAATAACATCATTGTGCATGTGCATATCACTTTCTGGAACAGTTGCACTTATTTGCTTTTTTGCTCCAAAGGTTCGTTTGTTTCTTTTATTTTTATATTTTTTAATTTTCAAATACTAAAATGTGATGCCAAGTTAAAAATAAATTTCAGTTTCAGGCAATCAATAAATGGTTAAAAGTAATAATGTGAAATTTTTAATGAAAAAAAAAGACTGTTTCAAATTATTGTTAATTTAGATCGATGTTCTTAAATTCAAACTTAGTGATATACTTGAGGTTACAATAAAAAAAATTACTTCCCATTTCGGTAGAATGACGTCACGTCATTGGTTTTAAAAATTAGGTTGACAAGTTTTCAGATGTTAAGTGAGAAAAAAATCATTTTGCATGTTTATGAGTTTTACTCAAAAAATACTTTAGCAACTTTCGTATATTTCTATCCGCTAGAATTGAATTTTGTTTTGTTGTTCTTTTAATAGGTAATAAATATTCAGCAAACTGTTTTTGTTTTAAAATAAAAATTTTGATTAGTGAATAGAAGTTGTGAATTTAATTTTCAATAGAAAACTATTTTAAATAGTTAAAAAATATTTGTACTAATTATATAGATTTCTAAGGGTCGCCGGCACCTAAAAATATGTTTTTTTCTGGTTTTAGTCACGTTTGTTTTGTTGTTGAAAGTGCAAGCTTAAGAATTTTCAAGTTCAAAAGCATCATCTCTAACCTGCCTGAAAAAGTGTATGTTTCATCATTATTATAAGTTCAGACCTCTAAAATTATACAGCACTTGTACCGGACCTTTTGATTCAAATCTATTTATTTACAGGTCTACATAGTTCTCTTCCAACCATACAAAAATGTGAGGACCCGTCAATCAGCTGTTGGACGACTCGTAAATCAACAAATGAGGTTTATGAGGTAGGTTTGCTGTGATTTACCCTATTATAACCCCCGCTCTCCGAATTCTGAAAAATATGCCTGAAAAATAATTTTTAATCTGTCTTTCTCTCTCTAAACAAACCCGCATGGTGTTATTCTTCTAGCCAATTGACCTACAACCCCGATGGATGCAACTCATATCAACCGATGTCTTCCAACCAATCCTATAAACCTAGTAGTGAGTTTTTGAACTGATTAATCAAATCGTCTTGTATAACACAAAGAGCATTTTATTTCCTGTTTCATGTTCTCAACTTGTATAAAGTTTCAGCAGAGGAGAGTTCTCACACGAGCAACGCTCAGGTACAACAGCCAACTCGAGCGATCCCTCCGCATGTAATTGAACAATTGGCAGCGAGTCTACCGATTAGTGATAAAAATGATTTGGGTAAGGATGTGTCTAGAAACTGGTTTAGAATAACATTGCAACAGAGATTACTGAAAGTACATAAAACTATATTGTTTATATGTTATTAACGATTTAAAACAGCAAGCATTTTTCAAAGCAGTAAAGTTAAACTTCGAATTGAAATCTTCTAGTAAATTTGATGTTTTCACATTATTTATTGCTGCAAATTTTTAAATTATGATTTTTAAAAACACGCAATGGAAACTGACTAACATATAAACAGTTGGGCAAATGAAAACATTATGAAGTAGTCTTTCTACAAAAATTTATGATTGTAAAAAAGGTTTGGACAATAAATGTGGATTAATGTGTATAGAAACCAGTTTTGAAAAATAAACGCTTTAATCGTTTGAAGTACTGAAAGTCAAACTAGTTTGACTATATTTTCAATGCGAAACAGCAGAAATTTTTCAAAAAAATTGTAAAGCTTCAATTGGAAGCTTTAATAAATTAGAGCATATTTTTCCATTTTTGACTGTTCTATTATAAAAATAACTTGATGATAAAAAGCGCGCTAAATTTTTTGAACTAAGTTATAGTTATGTTAGTTTTTTTTTAAATTTAATTCAAGGAGAACTGACTAACATTTAAAAAGTTCAACCTAAGAAAACATCATGAAACATTTAACATTATTTTGCAAAACTCAAAATTGATTTAATTAATTCAGCATTTTAGCAAATGGCACCAGAAGTCATTAAAAAATATATTTAATTTTTTAATTTCATAAAAAAGTTATATTTATCAAAAGCAATATTTTCCCACTTTCGCGTGTTCAATTTTCGATGTCGGTGAACATTAAAACTCGCACCATATGTTTTTGAAATCATCAAATGAGTTTTGTAAAACGAAATAAACTGTGTTAGAATTAAATAGTCCAATTTATAAAAACATTTTGAAACAGTTATTTTTTTCCTGCAGAGATACAAATCATCCGAAAAAATATTTGAACAATAATCAGCAGATTCTTTTTTTTCAATTTGATATCAGTGTGAAACGGTAAAATGCATTTAAAAAATCCATTGTCTTGCACAATGAGTCTTTTGAAAAGAAACATTTTTAAATTAGTAAAAATGTTTTCGTGTATTCCAACTTTTTCTTTTTTTTTTCTTGAAAGTTTTGAGTATAAATTTGATTTAACTGTTTCAAGAGGTTGGCACAAACATGAATAATGATGCCAAGTGAATATTTCAAAAATTCAAATAAACAATTAAATAGTAAAACAATACCTAACAATTTTCCGTTTTACATTTTATGATTGGATACTGGAATATTAACAGTGAGTTTTAAGTTTTAATTTCTGAGTATTGTGAAACAGTAAACCGCACTTTTTAAAATTCTGTAATAAAAAATAAATTTTGTGAAACTGATTTATTTCTACTACTACTAAAAGTGGCAAAAAAGAATATTTAAAAAACATTAAAAACTTATTTTTCTTATTTTTTAATTGTTCAACTTTTCAAAAATTTATATTCATAAGTCTTCCGAATCACAATTTTTCAAAATCGATAACAGGATTACTAAATCACATCAATTGACTAAGTATTAAAGTTTCCAACTTATAAAAACATTATGAAATATGTTTATTTTTCTCGAAAATCACAATTATTAAAAATAATTTGAAAATGGGAACACAAACATGATTAACGCCAAGTCAAAAGTTCAAAAATTTCAAAATAATAATTTTCATGTTTCAAAAGGTTTACAATAAGTCATCAGTATCGACACTATTAGTTGTCTTAAGTTTTAGCTGGTAAGTATTGTGAAACAGGGAATAATATTTTGAAAAAAGAAATCTATTCGCAACAAGCTAATTCAATTTTCATTCTCATAAATTTTCCTTTTCAAGTCCAAATTTTCAGTGAAAAAGTTGTCACTCCAAGACAAATTCTTCAACAATAACAATAATAACGAGAACAGTGAAGAGATTCGTCGTCGTCGTCCGAGCAGTGTTCATACAGTCGGAGCAGTTACAAATGGCTCATCAGTTGCTCATATTCCACCAAGAAGCTACACAGATGAACCAAAATCATCAATGATTCGGCAGGACACTGCAAAGAGTAGAACAAGTCTTGCAGAATCTCATCAAGTTGACCTTATTCTGGAAGAAATTGCAGCCGACACTAATTCCACTTTTCTTTGATCTCTTTTCTATTTATCTCAATAATTTCCAACGGGTTTTCTCTCGATTCCGTGAATCTTCTCTTTTTCCTCATTTTATGTGCCTTTAGGATCTCTTGCTCCAACATGGATTTCAAATGTTTTTCGGTGATTTTTTCTTGTATAAAAACTTTTTTTTCCATTTTTTTTGATAGAAAGTCTCAATTCCGTGACTTTTCTCTTTCATTAGAATTTTGCATTGCTAAAGAAATTAAAAAAAACCTACAAGCACATCCCCATTTATTGACACCACGAGCTCCTGTGTTGTGGGCATGTAGGTAAACAGGTATTTGCCTAGTTTTTCTTTTTCAGAAGATCATAAAATGAAAATAAAACATTAAATTTTTATTATGCGGAGTAACTCTGATTAAAACGTATTGGTCATTGATTTTGTAGCAAAAAGAACAGGGAAAAATGTTCAGTGCATGAAAAGGGCTCTAAAAAATAACAGGGACAAAATAATTGCAGACGGAAACGGTTTCATTTAATTTTCCTGGACAAGTTGAAGGACTCCGTAGTTTTTGGCGAATTGGCCGATTTTGCATGTACACTCTGGAAAATATAATTATTTGAATTTGTTTCAGAAAAAATGAAAAACTAACCATTGATTACTGTAACAGATTTACAGATTGGACACGAGATTTGATTGCTGTGTTTCAGAATATTTTGAATACATCCTTCACACAAAGTATGTCCACATTTGTCGAGAATTCGCGGGGTTTGGGTAGAGCAATTCTTACTGTATTTTGTTGAACAAATTGCACAAGTTGGACGGTTTGATTCTCTGAAAATTATTGATTTGTGTGAGAAGAACTAATTATTAAATTTCACCTTGAGACTCCATTTTCCACTGAAACATCAGTATTGCTTCGAACAGTGCCACCAAGTAGAACCATCTCGATATCAGGCAGTTTCTTTGAATTTCTTTCATTTGTTTCTTCAAGAACTATCACAAATGGTACCAAATTGAGAAAGCATGTAGGTGTGCAGAAGATATCAGTGAGAACCATCAGCAGCATATTTCTATACATTCCGAAATACAGGAAAGTGAAGAATGTTGGAATGATAAGAGCGTGAAAGAAAATTGTTAGAATAACAAACTCTTTCCATTCAACTGTTCGTTTCATCCGAGGGTACGATGACTCAACATTCCAGATGAACAAGAAGTAGTACAATGCAAAGACGATGTGCAATGCAATGTAGATACACACGGGGACCTGAAAAACACGATTTTTAAAATTTTTATACTGTTAAGTATGTCTCAGAACAGTAATTATTATCTTAAAAATTTTCGTCGATTTTACTAATTCGTCGTAATTAAATAGCAAGTTTTTGGAACTTGTAATACGGAAATTTTGCATCAAAAATAACTCACTCCTATGTGGGTAATAGGTAAAAACATTAAAATCAATGGATACATTGAAATTAAATAAATTACGACAATTCCAATCGCATAGTCTCGTTTACATTTCTCCAAATCTTCAGTCTTGAACTTCCAATCGTATGCCACAATTCCAATTTTGAGAATTCCAGTGAACATAGTGATGAAAACAAGTGCGTAGGGGATAAAACGCAGTAGATCCTTTTGAATTCCATCCTTAATTCTATCCGAAAATTCTTTTGAATATGTTACATCGATTAGTTCAAATTGGTAGCAGATAAAAGCTGCGAGAATAGTCAAAGGAATATCAAAACATTGGGAATATCTTGGATATTTGTGGATTTGATCCATGTTGACGGGTGGAGAAGAGCGGAAATTGAGAGTGAGCGTGAGACCTCTCTCAATGAAAGTGCCCATCCGCCCGCGGTTATCGATCTGGACAAAGTGTGAATATAACGCGGGGTAGATCAAAAATTTTGATCTCATGCAAATAAAAATTTTGTCAGTGTTTAGAGTTTAAGATCTAATGCAAGTTTAACCATCCGACAGCCGGGATAAAATTTGAAAGTTTTTTTTTCTTAAAAAGTGAAAATTTAAATATACAAGACAAGATAAAATTAAAAAAAAGCAATGTTAACTTGCAAAACAATAATTTTGAAACCGTTCAACTTTTGAATTGTCTCATTTTTGGCAAATTGTGAATTGTTCTGGAAATGTTTTGAAGGATTTTATAGTTTTTTCTTCAATTCGTTATAACTAAGCTCCATCTACCAGATAATGCCAAGAAATCAATTTATCAATTTTCCCAATAACTTTTCCTCCGTTCCCATAGATTGAGTTTTTTTTAATCCAAAACGTGAACCTATTTTTTTAATTGCGTGTGGCAACAAACAAAGTATAAAAAATTAGTCAAGTCGATTTTTCAAATTATTTCGATCAATCTAACCGACCGAAGTGTTGAAAACCATTTTTGTCAAAGTGTGAGTTATTTCTTCTTCCATTTGCCACGCGGCCGCCGAAAAACAGTTTGGTGGCCGAGTGTTCTCCTATTGGAAACTTTGGAAAACTAGGCCAGCATCTTTTGGCTCCTAGATTGTACATAATTTTTAGTTTTCAATATACTAGGTAAAATCGATATGTAAAATCACAAATTTGCAGGATACGCTCAAACACGTGGCAATTTGAAAAAATGCTTATTGAACTCATCATATTGCTTACCGTGTTCGCCCCGATGCTTGTCTCCTGTATGAAAAAGAAGAACGAGGCGGCAAAACTAAAGCCACGTGATCTCGATTCAAAATCTCCCGGTGGACCACCGACTCCCGGTGGAGCCAATAAGAGTGGTGGTGCTGGAGGTGGTGGCGGCGCTGGAGACGCTAATAGTCTTCTCAAAAAAGAAGTCAAAGGTGAGAATCCTCGCCGATGTTTATTTTGTGTTTCTTTTTCGGGAGTCTTCGAATCCCAGAATTTTGTAGGCTGATAGTTTCAAAAGCTAGCCTATAAATGTTTTGTTTTCAGAAGAAAAGATGGCGGAGCGTCCAGCTGATGACAATGAGACAATCAACGATGCAAAGTCCAACTGGGGAACTGTCGCCTAATGTGTTTGAACTTTGTGATATTCATGTTTTTTTTTCTGTATGAATTAAATGAACTGTAAGAAATTGTTGCATACTATTGAATCCACAATACAATCTATAGAATGCTAGTCGAGTTGCTCATTGAGCACTGCGCGTTAACTGATACAAGTTATAGTAATATTATTGAAAAAAAAACACTTCTTCAGTTGATGAAGCAAGCCTTGGCCAACTGCGGAAAGCCAGAATACCCGTATGACTGGGAGCCAAGAATGCCGCTCAACTACATGGTGAAATAAGTTGGTTGCTGCATAAAGAGTCCCATAGATTGATGTATAACATAATTTCAGTTAATAGTTCTAGGAATTTAATTAAAATCACATCTTACATAAAACTTCAAAAAGATTATCATCAGGATTTGTCACTACATCATAATCGTCCAAATTGAAAAAAATTTGCCGAAGTATGTGGTTTGGAAAAGTCTTTCTTTTGCAAGTTTTGGAAAATCTTGAAAACTAAATTAATTTAATTTTAGAATTTTTCCATATATAAATTAATGAAAACTAAATTTTAACGGCTACGACAAGGAAAGAGGGCGAAATTTAAGTTTTTTACGAAATTCCGTCGTTTCTCTCGAAATAATGACCTTTTTTCATTAAAAAACCCAAAAAATCGGTTTTCATGGGTCAAAATATCGAAAAAAGTGTCAAAAAATATTTTTGCGGGAAATTCAAATTTTCTGTGAAAAAATTTTGGCGGGAAATTCAAATTTTCTTTGAAAAATTTTGGCGGGAAATTCAAATTTTCGGTGAAAAAATTTTGGCGGGAAATTCAAATTTTCTGTGAAAAATTTTGGCGGGAAATTCAAATTTTCTGTGAAAAATTTGGCGGGAAATTCAAATTTTCTGTGAAAAAATTTTGGCGGGAAATTCAAATTTTCTGTGAAAAATTTTGGCGGGAAATTCAAATTTTCTGTGAAAAATTTTGGCGGGAAATTCACATTTTCTGAGAAAAATTTTCCCATCGTGGTGAGACCCATCGTGGTGAGACCCATCATGGTGAGACCCATCGTGGTGAGACCCATCATGGTGAGACCCATCGTGGTGAGACCCACCCATTAACTTTGGTGGGAAATTCAAATTTTCTGGGAAAAATTTTCCCATCGTGGTGAGACCCATCGTGGTGAGACCCATCATGGCGAGACCCATCGTGGTGAGACCCACCCATTAACTTTGGTGGGAAATTCAAATTTTCTGTGAAAAAAATTTGGCGGGAAATTCAAATTTTCGGTGAAAAAATTTTGGCGGGAAATTCAAATTTTCTGTGAAAAAATTTTCCCATCGTGGTGAGACCCATCATGGCGAGACCCATCGTGGCGAGACCCATCGTGGTGAGACCCATCGTGGTGAGACCCACCCATTAACTATGGTGGGAAATTCAAATTTTCTGAAAAAAAATTTAGCGGGAAATTCAAATTTTCGGTGAAAAAATTTTGGCGGGAAATTCAAATTTTCTGTGAAAAAATTTTCCCATCGTGGTGAGACCCATCATGGCGAGACCCATCGTGGCGAGACCCATCGTGGCGAGACCCATCGTGGTGAGACCCACCCATTAACTATGGTGGGAAATTCAAATTTTCTGAAAAAAATTTAGCGGGAAATTCAAATTTTCTAAGAAAAAGTTCTGATTTTTTGTAGATCTTTCTGGAAAATTCAAGCAATTTCTAGAATGTTTCTGCTAAAAAAACAAATAAGAAAGAAACGTTCCATCTGTAGAAAAAGGCTTAGAAATTTTAGAATTTGACTTGAATTTTGAGTACGCCAGTCGGAGCATGCGCTTTAGCGCGTGCGAACAGCTGGTATAAAATAAAAATGTGAAATTTCGACCGATTGGCCGTGTCGCAGAAAAAAATAAATTACGTGTTCTAAAAAAAATTTTTTAAAGGAAACGCATTAAAATAATCATTACCTCCCAAAACCTTGTCATTTCGCAACTTTTACTTTTTGACGCGCAACTTCACTTGGTAAGTTTTACAAATTTCTCTTTTGGCGAATCGAAATTCTCATTTTCAGAGAGGAAAATGCTGCATTTAATGTCATCGTTTTTCTACATATTCTTCACTTCGTGTGCAACAATTAATTTCAACATTTATCGAATAGACATGTTTGAATGTTGCCGAATACTTACCTGCCATTGTAGGTTTTGCATTTGGAGCAGCAGGAGCAGGAGCTGGTGGGGCATCTGGAGCCTTTGATGCTGGAATCGGGTCGCCTCCTTTATCACTTTTTCCAGTTTTTCCACTTTTGTACTTGTTTCCGAGTTTTCCAACTTGCTACCGCCTGTCTTTTTCTGAAAATTATTCTCATTTCCGAGTTATTCTTTGAATAAAATACCTTCCCGCACAAGAACAAAACGTGAATTGTTGCACACGAAGTGAAGAATATGTAGAAAAACGATGACATTAAATGCAGCATTTTCCTCTCTGAAAATGAGAATTTCGATTCGCCAAAAGAGAAATTTGTAAAACTTACCAAGTGAAGTTGCGCGTCAAAAAGTAAAAGTTGCGAAATGACAAGGTTTTGGGAGGTAATGATTATTTTAATGCGTTTCCTTTAAAAAATTTTTTTTAGGACACGTAATTTATTTTTTTCTGCGACACGGCCAATCGGTCGAAATTTCACATTTTTATTTTATACCAGCTGTTCGCACGCGCTAAAGCGCATGCTCCGACTGGCGTACTCAAAATTCAAGTCAAATTCTAAAATTTCTAAGCCTTTTTCTACAGATGGAACGTTTCTTTCCTATTTGTTTTTTTAGCAGAAACATTCCAGAAATTGCTTGAATTTTCCAGAAAGATCTACAAAAAATCAGAACTTTTTCTTAGAAAATTTGAATTTCCCGCCAAAATTTTTTCACAGAAAATTTGAATTTCCCGCCAAAATTTTTTCACAGAAAATTTGAATTTCCCGCAAAAATATTTTCACTGAAAATTTGAATTTCCCGCAAAAATTAATGGGTGGTTCTAACCACGATGGGTCTCGCCACGATGGGTCTCGCCACGATGGGTCTCAACACGATGGGTCTCACCACGATGGGTCTCACCACGATGGGCCTCGCCACGATGAGTCTCACCACGATGGGTCTCACCACGATGGGTCTCACCACGATGGGTCTCGCCACGAAGGCAGACGGGCCCCGCCCATAATTCTCAGTGACTTTGGATGTGACGTCACAAAACCAAACAAACAATCGGAACGAAGTGCGTTTTTCCCGATACTCTTTTATATATAAGTAATGATTTTCATTAAACTTTACAAATATAATTTAAGTTCATAATTAAAAACTATCAAATTTTTGTTTTTTTAAAAAGATAGGGAATTTCACGAAATTTTTCAAAAATTCATGTGCAATGATTTGATTCTTTCGATTTTTTTTTAGAGAAGTAGCATATCTTTTTGGAAAAATTCAAATTATAAACTTGAAGCAGCGAGGAAAACCTAGTAAACCTGTGAAGGTATAAGAACACAAACATCAATTCCTCAAAAAAGAATGAAAAGTGAACTTTCTTAACAAGCCTTCTTTGGGTTGTACTCAAATTTGATACGTTTTTAAATCTGAAAATTTTAAACAAGAGAAAAAACATTGAGCTTTCAAAAATCATTTATTGAAGGAAATAGCACAGGGCTCTATGGGTTGTACTCGATTGGGAGGTTCTTACGACGAACCATACCGTCTCCTTGGAACCATTCACGGCGGAATTGCTTGGCAGCTCCATCCGGGGTGTTGGTCCACTCAACAGTGATACGGTCGTTGTTTGTATCCTCCTGTCCAAAGGCGAAAGCATCGCAGGAAACGGCAAGAAGAACTGCTTCCTTTGTGTCGAGAACTCCACATGGTGGATCAACTCCAAGTCTTCATATTGGTGGTCTTGATACCGTATCCAATACGGCGAGCCGATGAGTTGATCACCTTGATGTGGTAGGTGTGTTTGTCATCGTATGGGGCATTGAAGACGATCTTAGTACCCGGCTGGGTTTGGATGTCTCCTGGTGGAACGGATTGGGCCATGGCGACTTGTTGAAGGAGTTATGAGAACTCGCAGTGAAGATTATGACAAAATCTTCTCAATTTATAGCACCCTTTTTATCTCTGTCCTAGATCTGAAAGTTCATCCAAAAATAGGAGATCACGTGAAAATATTAAAATGTTACATTAATAATGAACTGTCAAAACGGGATTAATATCATTCTGATTGGTGTTATAGTGCATATAGTATACATAAATAATTATGCATTTTGTGATTAGTGTAGAGAAAAATTATATAGGTTCCAATTGCAAAAACCTGACCCTTCGTGTTGAACGGATCTCGGTGCCATTTCTTTTTGAGAATGCCCTGATGACTCAATGTGCCTGAACCAGCTCCACAAGTCCCCGGCGGAATCGGGGAAATTGGGAAAATCTGGGAAATCAATGGAGACGTCTAAAAAATTCAAAAAGTTAGACAATTGGTAAGACTGGAAAATGTATGGAATTTCAGAATTATTCAATTTTTCAGAGTTCAAGATACTAGAGGCCAACATTTTTGAACTTGAGATGAAATGGATACATTATTTCTTGAAAGTTTTTTGTTTTTCTCTGTGATGCTAGGTGAATCGTCTGATCCTGACTTCAGGTAGCATTCGACCTAACCCTAGGTGAATGATCAGATATCATGATTGGAAGATTAGAAGATCCTACTCAATGCTTGCCTAAACTCTTGCCTCTTGTATGCGCCTACGTGCCTAGTTTTATATATTTCGTAATTAAGGAACGCTGAAATTTTAAATTTTGAAACCTTGAACACTGAACCATTAGTTGATTTCAAGGCACGTCTACATCATGCCTACATAATGCATGTGCCTTCACCGCCTGCCTATCTGGCCTTGCTTGTCTTTCCTGCCAACCTACATGCAACCTACCTATCTACCACCTTCATGCAAACGCCATACGTGGCCACATAATACTCAAAACAAATTTCAAACTTTTACTAGAAACCAAAATTCTACGTAAACCCAATTCACCTATTCCAACTCCTAAATTCCACGTGAAGATCGAAAATCGAGATAGAGACAGAATGAAACTTTTGAATCATTTCGAATAGTTCTCTTATTGTTTTCTCAGGCTTTGCAATATAACACGATCCATTTCTATTAATAGAGGTACGTTTTTTTTCGTGACTTTTCATTTCAATAATTTTTGAGTTTTTCAGAACCAAACCAGTTAAGATGGGATCCAGAGACCCACGATCACAAATCAGCCCTACATCAAAGTGAGCACAAAATATTCCGAAAGCATATTTAAATGTCAATTTCAGAGTCGGAAAGGCAGGCGCCACTTCAAAAGCAGGAAACCCGAATTCATCGATGAGATCGAAGTAAGTAATTTTCACTTTTTGAGGTAGACATGAGGTAGGCGTGTAGACATGTAGGATTTAGATCAATGTACGTAGTCAATAAATAAATACATGTTCTTTCAGGAGACCCCAAGAAAACTCCAAACGGGACAAAAAATCAAAAGCCGTTCGTGCATCCACTGAGATATCCTCGCGCGGATCTGGTGAAAAGGATCCATTCCCGGCTTTAGAGTTGGCGCTGAGACATTTCGAGTTTTATCATGGATTCTTGCCTCGCGAGGATCTACAGAGCACTCTACAGAATCCCGGCGATTTCTTGCTCCGCGTCTCCGAAGTTGTCGAGGGAGAGAATAAGGTCAACCGTGAGATTATTCTGTCGTTGATTCCCATTCAAGAGGAGGGAAAAGAGGATGAGGATAAAATTCGGGTAAGTTCTTGAAATGAGTCAGCCTAAGCCCTAGCCCAAGCCCAGCCTAAGCCAAGCCTAAGCCAAGCCTAAGCCTAAGCCTAATCAAGCCTAAAATCGTCCTATTTCAGACCCGAAACGTGGTGATCAAGCGTGCGGGATACCTATTCTTCTGCGAAACAACTCGCTCTTTCGATTCAATCTTTGAGCTCATCAACTACTACATGAAGAACACGGGCTCCTGTTCAAGTGCAACTTTTCAACTTCTGAATCCAATTCTCCAACAACCATGGGAATATATGCATTCGGATGTTACAATTGGAAAAGTTCTCGGAGAAGGAGCATTTGGAAAAGTGTGCTCAGGGACTTTGAAGCTTAAAGATGGATCGAATGTGGAAGTCGCGATCAAAATGACAAAAGTTTCGGCGTTTCTCAGTAAGATGAAGATCAAGGAGATGATGAACGAGGCGAGATTCATCAGAAACTTCAATCATAAAAATGTGGTTCGCCTGTACGGAGTTGCACATCACGAGCAGCCACTCTATATTCTTCTGGAACTGGTCAAAGGTGGATCCTTGCAAGATCATATGAAGAAGGAGAAGGGTGCGGTGACGATTGCGGAGAGGATCAGATTCTGTTGTGGAGCTGGCCGTGGCATTGAGTATCTCCATCAGAATAACTGTATTCATCGGTTCGTTTTCTTAAAAAATAAATAAATAAAATGTTGAATTTCCAGTGACATCGCCGCCCGTAACTGTCTTCTCCAAACGAGGTCAAAATCACGGACTTTGGACTGTCGCGGACTGGACCGACCTATAGTATGAAGACTTCTTGCAAGCTGCCTGTCAAGTGGCTCGCACCAGAGACTTTGGCTACGTTCTCCTTCTCGTATGCCACGGATGTGTACAGGTATGGTAGGCATGTTGGCATGTAGGCATTTATTTCACCTGTCACTAACAAAACATAAGCCATTTTCAGTTGGGGGATCACGTGCTACGAAGTGTTCGCCGATGGAGGTGAGCCGTTTGAAGGTATGCCGAATGCAGTTGTAAATTCGGATGTACTCGCGAACAAGTTCTGTTCAATGCCACCAAATTGTCCGGAAACCATCAAAACCTACCTGAACACGTTCGTTTTTGTCGAGGAACCCCGCCGCGCGACGATGACACTGGCTGTGACGGAGTTTGAACGATTTGCGGTAATGTGTGAGACTGGACAGATGGAAATGCCAAAGAAGAAGATTGCGGATGTTTTCAAGAGTCATAGAAGTAGCCGAAGTAAGAGAAAGAAGAAGGAGAAGGAGGCACCCAAGACAGAGTGAACTTTTGATGTTTTGAGATGAAAATGAATGGTTTTAGTGTTCAGTTTATGTTTTTTCGCTCAAGATTACAGAAAACAGTTTCAATACAAATATACATGGTTTGATGTACCATACCAGGATTCAGAGTCTCCCCAAGAATGTTTATCCTCAAAAATAATGCGAGCGCGCTTCAACAAACGAGTTAAATTGCCGGTGATTCAAATAGGAATTAGGGGAAAACTGAGATTTTTCCAATTAAAAAAAAATCACAAAATCTGGATTTTTTGTGAATTTTTTTTATCATGATACTCGGTCATTGTGACTCCATAGGCATGTTTTAAAGCGATTTCCTCACAAAGTGTAGTCCACCATAACAATAACTTGTTGTTTTAATAGACGCCAATGACCACTTGTTTACAATGGGCGTAAATATTAAAAGTTTATTATTTTTGTACAAAAATGATCAGAGGATTAAATAACGTCTTTAATAGGTATGTTTCGCAGTTTTTTCAGAGTATGCAACACTTGCCAATTTTTGTTCGAAATTTCAATTAGAGTACTCTACAAAATTACAACATCTAAAGTGGACTTGTCATGATCGAGACAGGACTTGAAGAATTGTGATTTGAAACACACAGCTTGTTTTTGATTTCTTCTTTTTACATACTTCTATCAGATATTAATTCAAATAGCAGAAGAACGAACAAAAATAGCACCTTCATTGAATTGGAAGAAATCTGTCGATAAGCAGTAGGTCCATTTCAATACGGAAACTCTTCCCATCGCTTCGTCGGAAAAACAAGGATCAAGTCATAGTGCCAGCCGGAATCTCTGCCAGCCCATGAAGTAATTCAACCAAACCACCACCACATTCCGTGATAATTTTCATTCGGGAATCGCTCTCCCACTATGGGGGAGTCTACGCAAGGTGAGGTCGCCGATTGGGTAATCGAAGAAGCGGAAAATCTAGCAGACACAATTAGGAAGGGAATCTTAGCATTTTTGGACACGGACGATGGTCGCAAAATATTAGATGATTTTTTTGCGAAGAAGAGGAAGACTGAAGAAAATGATTCTGAAAACGAGACTGAAGAAGGTGAAATGGACAAGCCAACTCAACTGCCTGTTCATAAAAAGTCACGAGTAGGTCAAGAAGAAACATCGAGAGAACTTGGAAGCAGGAAGCGTAGGAAGGATACGGATGATACAACTATGGTTAGTGGTTTGGAGTTTCGGATGACTAGATCGTATCAAGTAACGCCGAACATGCATAATTGGAAACCGAACATGTTTACGAAGCATAGGAGTTCCTTGAAAGTTTTCGACCCCGGTGGATAAGAAACTTATGAAATGATACTGGATGCTTGTGTTCCTATCACGTCTCCCAGAGAGCGTAATAAATTATTATTATTATTATTATTATCATCGGAACAGCCAAACACGGGTTTTTTAGATACAATTTATTCAAACTTCTCTATTTTTAAGAAATACGAACTAACAAAACACAATCATTCAACCAGTGACAATAAGTCTAGCAAACTCTGAGAAAAAATTATGGGCTTTTACAGACCCAATTTCTTATTGTCCCAATATCAAGCGCAACTTCGATTTCTTCCATCTATTGTATGGAAACAACCACCCTCCGATCAAGAAGTGGTTCCCACGGCAGAGTATTACAGTTACCTAAAACTGAAATTCTAACCTGAAAATTGTCAATAAAAGTCTCACAAATAGCCGCCAAAACTTTCATTAATTAGAAAAATAAATCCGATAATACAAAATACATTTATTTTGCTTGCGGTGGTGGTGTTGATGGCGCATTTGAAGATTGGCTTCCTGTGTTTGGCTGTTCCGATGATGGTGGTTTGGTTGAATTACTTGATGGGCCGACAGAAATTCCGGCTGGCAGTATGACTTGATCCTTGTTTTTACGACGAAGTGATGGGAAGAGTCGCCGTATTGAATGGATCCTCTGCTTATCGGCAGATTTCTTCCGATTCAATGAAGGTGCTATTTTTGTTCGTTCTTCTGATGGTTTCTATAAAATAATAATGAACTAAGTTTTGCAATCAATAGTTGAAACTAACCGCTTCTAAAGCAACAGCAGTTGAGGTAAATGGCATCTGACCATCCTGAACGGAAGCTTTGCTCATTGCCTCGGAATAGATGTCAGAGATTCGTCGCTTCACCGTGTTGAACTTGATCCGGTCTTTCACGTTCTGAAAAATTCAAATTGCTCCCGAACAAAAGCATTCAACAAGTTAGAAGAAACTTACTTTATCACAGCACGCATCCACGAGACTCATCAGTTCCTTCGGATCACCATTCACAATTCTATGAGGGAAACTTTCTGAGGCTATCCATGCCTTCGCATCTTTCAGACTCATCGGGTACAGTGGATCGTGCTCACATCTTGTCATGAGCTCCGTCAAAAGCACTCCATAAGACCATACATCTGTCTTTTCATTGAACGTTCCAGAATTGAAACTCTCCGGTGCCATCCATCTGAGAGGGGCTCTGCAAAGGTTTGTCACTGTCACTTCTGTTCCTTGACAAGACAACCCAAAATCAGATATTTTGGCCTTGAGATCCTGTGTGACGAGGCAATTTCTTGCGGCCAAGTCTCGATGAATTATTCCTTTGGAAGACAGATGTTTCATTCCAGAAGCCACGTTCATTGCAAACCAGAAGATTTGCCGTTTTGGAATGTCTCGAGTAGTCCGAAGGTACTTCTGAAAGTATAATGTTTAAAAACCAAGGTAAAAGTTAACTCAAATCACCGCCCCTAACCAGCTCCATAACAACCATAATTGGTTCTTCAAGTGATGCAAATCCACGAAACGCAACCATATTATCGTGTTGCAACATTGACATAATTTGAGCTTCATTGCAGAATTCTTGAATCTGCTTTCTATTTGAATTTCCAATTATTCTTTTCACTGCCACTTCTAATGGAGGATTCGTGCTTCCGAATGCCTGGTATTTCCCTTTGAACACTACTCCAAATGCTCCGGAACCCAACTTCTTCTCCAGAAGGACTGTACTATGAAACAGAACGTTTGGTCTACGTGGCATTGGAATCAGGAATGGCGTAGCTTGTGACCACACCTCCAGAAGTTGGCTCATATGAAGGAATCGTCTTTTTGGCATCGGCGGGAATTTTTCGTACAGCTGAAAAATTTAATTATAAATAGCATAGAAAACTTGAATAATTGTTGTATCATACCTTTGTGCAGCTCCATCCATCATCATTGAAGTCAAGTTGATAATGAAAAACTTTATTTTTCCAATTGACTGAGATGCACAGAAACTTTTTCATAGGTTCTGTGATTGCTCGTCTCACAAGATACGAACGATCCCACTGTAGAATTTTCTCCACTTCCGATCCAAATAGCACTCCATGGTACACATGAAGATTGATCAAATGATTACGAATGTATTCCTGAAAAAATATGTTGAAAGCGGTCTGGTCTTGCATTATTATGAACTTACCTCTTCTGGATCATCGTGCATGCTAGTATTGGACAATGTCATTGAGCTTGAAACGTTCTTGTTCCCCATATCCAGTTTATCCGCTCTCGGGTCAATCGGTCTTTTGTCGTTCGGCTCGATATCTGATGGAACCTGAATGGAATATTATTAGTTAGCATATAAAAAGTTAAACTCACATCACTACCCCTGGCGTATTCCAGCGTAAAATCATCACTTTCTTGTTTCGATCTTATTGAATTCATTATGTAAATCGTTCGACAACAAATTATTGAACAACGTCCTTTCGCTAACGTTGGACAATTTTGAAATAATTTAAATTATCAAAAATTTTTTTTTTTGGTTTATAATTTTTTTAAAATTACGCTTGCCCCAAATTTAATTTTAAATATTTCAAGAATACACGTGTATATATTTTTATTTTTTGTATATATATTTTTTTTCTGGGTCATTTTTAAGTGTATTCGGGCCTGCGGCACTCATCCTGATTTATTGGGCTTAGAGTAGGTTTAACGATTGTCCAACACTTCTATGTGTATTCGGGCCTGCGGCCCTCAATCCGGATTAACTGGCCTTTCCAAAAACATACGTAGTCTCATAGGAGGACTCCGGCCTGCTCTGCTGGGAGTATGGATAAAAATGACTTAAAGTTTCTAAGAGTAAGAAGGCGGCCCTAATCCCTGATTTTTGGGTTTGAGTGAAATACAATAGCATCGCAGGACTCCGGCCTGCCCAGCAGGAAGTGAGGTTAAAATTTTCGAATAGTGTATGAAGACGGGGTTTTGATTTGCCCGTAATTTATATTTTTCTGAAGATGAGCAATTCAATTTTTGATTTGCCTGTAATTTATATTTTTCTGAAGATGAGCAATTCAATTTTTGATTTGCCCGTAATTTATATTTTTCTGAAGATGAACAATTCAATTTTTGATTTGCCCGTAATTTATATTTTTCTGAAGATGAACAATTCAATTTTTGATTTGCCCGTAATTTATATTTTTCTGAAGATGAACAATTCAATTTTTGATTTGCCCGTAATTTATATTTTTCTGAAGATGAGCAATTCAATTTTTAAATTGCCCGTAATTTACATTTTTCTGAAGATGAGCAATTCAATTTTTGATTTGCCCGTAATTTATATTTTTCTGAAGATGAGCAATTCAATTTTTGATTTGCCCGTAATTTATATTTTTCTGAAGATGAGCAATTCAATTTTTAAATTGCCCGTAATTTACATTTTTCTGAAGATGAGCAATTCAATTTTTGATTTGCCCGTAATTTATATTTTTCTGAAGATGAACAATTCAATTTTTGATTTGCCCGTAATTTATATTTTTCTGAAGATGAGCAATTCAATTTTTGATTTGCCCGTAATTTATATTTTTCTGAAGATGAGCAATTCAATTTTTGATTTGCCCGTAATTTATATTTTTCTGAAGATGAGCAATTCAATTTTTGATTTGCCCGTAATTTATATTTTTCTGAAGATGAGCAATTCAATTTTTGATTTGCCCGTAATTTATATTTTTCTGAAGATGAGCAATTCAATTTTTGATTTGCCCGTAATTTATATTTTTCTGAAGATGAGCAATTCAATTTTTGATTTGCCCGTAATTTATATTTTTCTGAAGATGAACAATTCAATTTTTGATTTGCCCGTAATTTATATTTTTCTGAAGATGAGCAATTCAATTTTTGATTTGCCCGTAATTTATATTTTTCTGAAGATGAACAATTCAATTTTTGATTTGCCCGTAATTTATATTTTTCTGAAGATGAACAATTCAATTTTTGATTTGCCCGTAATTTATATTTTTCTGAAGATGAGCAATTCAATTTTTGATTTGCCCGTAATTTATATTTTTCTGAAGATGAGCAATTCAATTTTTGATTTGCCCGTAATTTATATTTTTCTGAAGATGAGCAATTCAATTTTTAAATTGCCCGTAATTTAAATTTTTCTGAAGATGAGCAATTCAATTTTTAAATTGCCCGTAATTTACATTTTTCTGAAGATGAGCAATTCAATTTTTGATTTGCCCGTAATTTATATTTTTCTGAAGATGAACAATTCAATTTTTGATTTGCCCGTAATTTATATTTTTCTGAAGATGAGCAATTCAATTTTTGATTTGCCCGTAATTTATATTTTTCTGAAGATGAGCAATTCAATTTTTAAATTGCCCGTAATTTACATTTTTCTGAAGATGAGCAATTCAATTTTTGATTTGCCCGTAATTTATATTTTTCTGAAGATGAGCAATTCAATTTTTGATTTGCCCGTAATTTATATTTTTCTGAAGATGAACAATTCAATTTTTGATTTGCCCGTAATTTATATTTTTCTGAAGATGAGCAATTCAATTTTTGATTTGCCCGTAATTTATATTTTTCTGAAGATGAACAATTCAATTTTTGATTGCCCGTAATTTATATTTTTCTGAAGATGAGCAATTCAATTTTTGATTTGCCCGTAATTTATATTTTTCTGAAGATGAGCAATTCAATTTTTGATTTGCCCGTAATTTATATTTTTCTGAAGATGAGCAATTCAATTTTTAAATTGCCCGTAATTTACATTTTTCTGAAGATGAACAATTCAATTTTTGATTTGCCCGTAATTTATATTTTTCTGAAGATGAGCAATTCAATTTTTGATTTGCCCGTAATTTATATTTTTCTGAAGATGAACAATTCAATTTTTGATTTGCCCGTAATTTATATTTTTCTGGAGATGAGCAATTCAATTTTTGATTTGCCCGTAATTTATATTTTTCTGAAGATGAGCAATTCAATTTTTGATTTGCCCGTAATTTATATTTTTCTGAAGATGAGCAATTCAATTTTTGATTTGCCCGTAATTTATATTTTTCTGAAGATGAGCAATTCAATTTTTAAATTGCCCGTAATTTACATTTTTCTGAAGATGAGCAATTCAATTTTTGAGTTGCCCGTAATTTGCAGGCAAGTGGCACATTTGTGCTTATGTACATTGGAAATGTTAAGTAAATGTTTTTTTTTTTTAATTTAAATAAAATAAATTACTCCAAAAAACTGCACCAAAAGTTCAACAAGAAAAACGTGAACTTCAAAAACAGGCGAAGATTCTTATCTCATTCCCTTCCCCTCACTCAGAATTTTTCAATTTATTTTTGTATTTCGAAACTTTCGCATTGTATCTTCTCCCACAATGAAGAGATTATCCAAAAAAAGCTCGAGACGAAAAGTTAAAAAATATTAACGAAAAAGTAAGTGGCGATTTTCAAAATTTTCAGATTTCCAGGCGACTTCCAGAACTTATTAAATTTCAGAAAAAGAAATCTAAAGCACGCAGTCACAAAAAGCAGCAACTTCAAAAGTCGAAGCAGCATGGTAACAATAAGAAGACAAAAACTAAGTCAACTAGTGGATCTTTGTCGGTGGATAAGTCAAAAGAGTCGGAAAAGATGTTGGTAGTCAGAAAAAATGATTCAAGAACGGCAAATTACAAGGAAAAAGCACCGGAAGCTGTGAAAGACCATGAGATTCCAAATGCAAATCGAAGTGAGTTGAAATTGCGTTCAAAATAATAGGAAATTGACAACAAGATTAGGAAACTTTTGGAAAGTTTTGGAAAGTTTTGGAAAATTCTAGAAATCTCTGGAAAGTTTTGGGAACATAAGATAACTTTGAAAAGTTCCAGAAATACTCAGAATCTTCTGGGAGCATCTAGAAAATTTTCGGAAGCTTCTTCAAAAATCTGAAAGCTTTTGGAATCTTTTGAAACATTTTTCCCGTCGAAAAAAATCAACTGCAAACATTGAAATCCACGTGAAAGCAAAACTATTTAGAGAAATATAAAAATTAAATTCTAAAATGTTTCCACGTGAAAATTCCAACAAAAAAATCATGCTTGCCTGTTCATATACCTTCAGTTAGTCACTAAAATGCCAGACATCTTCGTACCTACCTGAAAATCCTAAGTCCTAATACCTACAAAATTTCCCGTTTCAGTTCCCGGAACCACACGGCTCAACGAGCCGAAAAACATCGAGGTCACGAATCACGAGGTGGATGATAAGACGACGGAGCGAGTCTATAAGAAGTTGAGGGAAAAGAAGAAGTCGACGGCAAAAGCGAAGCCAATCGATGCGAAGAGCAAGCTTCTGTTGGATCGAGTGCCGAAAAAACCATATCGATTGAAGCATAAGCCCGATGGTATGATGTTATGCGACGAGCCATCCACTTTCTACAAAACCAACAATCCGAAGAAGAAAGTTGAGACCTCTTTACTTCCCGTTGAGGATTCTTATGATCACGTTCGAAAATTGGAGGACATTAAGAAGGAGCCAGAGCAAGATGTGTACAAGGGTCAGGACGTCCCCACCTGGGCAGTAAATATAGAACCGACTGACGAGGACATGGTGAGTGAACTTTTTTTTTGAAAGTTCAAGTAAAAATTTATTTGCAGAAAGAGACCGACGAGGCGATCACGGTGAATACTGATCATTCGGAGATGTACCGTAACAAGAAGCTCAGTCTGAAAAGCATTCCCCCACGAAGCTTGTGCTCAACGAGCTACAACCGTTGGTGGAGTTGAAGAAGAGAGATGAAGTTCACTTTGAGACCAGGCTGGTGTTCTCCAACACGATTAGGAGTCTGTTGCTTGTCCATGAGAGTGCTCGAGCGCTGAGTGACGGAAAAGTGGATGATGAGTTTTCCGACAAGAAGGTGTCGTTTGATACACCGGAAGCTACATACATCTACTCGGTGAGATATTCCTGGCCGGGGTACAGCTAATTGAAAGTTTTCAGCGAATCAACCCAATCGAATCGGTCAAAGCGGCTCGTTCTGGAAATTGACACGCCAGCACTTCTACCACCAATACAACCATATCGAATTGGAACTGAACTTGATTTTGTTTTGCTTTTATCGATAAAGTGTATGTTCAGGGCTTACTTTTGAGAATTTTACTTATTTTAAAAAGGAAATGCGAGCAACAAAGTGAAAAATGTATGTCTGATTTTGAAATGCTCATTTCCTTTGAGGTTTCCATTTTTGAGTTGCCCGTAATTTGTATTTTTCTGAAGATGAGCAATTCAATTTTTAAATTGCCCGCACCTCTACCGTTTCCATCGTGTATTTTGTTAAAATATTCACAGATTAACCCATTTACCGTTTCATCCACCTGTTTTTCCTCGAAAAGATTCCAATGTTCTATAATTCTACAAAACTTCCCACGCGAGAAACAACTGTAATAAACTGAATATATTATCTATCGCATCGTTTTCAACCAGAATTAAGCAAGAGTTTCCACAACTTTAAACACCAACAACGCAATCCTAAATCATTTGCAAGATTTTATTTCAGATGCTACACTTTCTGCCTGAAAAAAATTCTGAAAAGCCGAACAATAATTCATGGTAACAATGAATGGCAGATACATCAAAGTTTTAGATGAACAATTTTTATGTATTAAATGTACATTTAAAAACAAATTGCACAACGATTCTACTACTGTCGCACTAATTTTACGTATGTCTGTACTTGAAGATTTCGAATTAATTTGTTCAATATTGTGTTAAAATGTTTGATTTATACACTCAAATCTTTAAAAGATTTATTGGAAAACATAAATGGTTAATTTAAACCAAAAATTTCCATCAAGCCTTTTCTGAAAACACTAAAATTATTTTCGTGGTGGGACCAGGCGCGCGCGTCCCATGATGTTCCTTTAATCAAAATGCATTTCTGTCCCGGCGGGAGAAATTGAATTTTCATTTTAAGGCGCGAATTTTTGCCTAAAAACGATGCCATTCTTTCATTCTTTTCATAATCTCACTCACCATGAGAACCATGCGCCTTGCTTGGTTGCTCCCACTTTTTATTCACATACTAATCAAGGTAATTTCCCCGTTTTTCTAGTTTTTTCAATGTATTTTCATGTTTCAGAACACAGCTCAAGCTCCGGCTGTCAACAACTCGACATGCGATCAAGCAAAGGAATTTGATTGCGGGAACGGGAGACTCCGATGCATTCCCGCGGAGTGGCAATGCGACAACGTAGCGGACTGCGACAACGGAAGAGACGAATCGGGCTGCTCATATGCGCATCATTGTTCGACAAGCTTCATGTTATGCAAGAATGGACTGTGTGTCGCAAATGAGTTCAAATGCGACGGCGAAGACGACTGCCGCGATGGAAGCGATGAGCAGCATTGCGAGTACAATATCCTGAAGTCTCGCTTCGATGGTTCCAATCCTTCGGCTCCTACCACTTTCGTTGGTCACAATGGCCCAGAATGCCATCCTCCTCGTTTACGATGCCGATCAGGACAATGTATTCAACCAGATCTCGTTTGTGATGGACATACGGATTGTTCTGGAGGAGATGATGAGGTCAACTGCACCAGAAGGGGACATGAAAATATGCAGTCCTCGACTGATTTTCACGATGATGTTCATCTTGTCGATCCAACCTTTTTCGCTAATGAAGACAATAAGGTAATTGTTTAATGTTTATTAATACCGTTTTAACTTTTATTTTTCAGTGTCGGAGTGGATACACAATGTGCCATAGCGGAGACGTCTGCATACCTGACAGTTTTCTTTGTGACGGCGATCTAGATTGTGATGATGCTTCGGACGAGAAAAACTGCCAAACTAATGCTCCAAGCGAAGAAGAATATCTTTCTGGGCAAGCCGATCACATGCATTCGTGCTCAGCAGCAGGAATGTATTCTTGTGGAACAAAAGGATCCGAAATTGGCGTTTGTATTCCGATGAATGCCACGTGTAATGGGATCAAGGAGTGTCCACTAGGAGATGACGAGTCAAAACATTGCTCCGAATGTGCCAGAAAGCGATGTGACCACACATGTATGAACACTCCACACGGGGCTCGCTGCATTTGTCAAGAAGGATATAAGCTTGCCGATGACGGACTCACTTGCGAGGATGAAGATGAGTGTGCAACTCATGGGCACTTGTGCCAGCATTTCTGTGAAGATCGTTTGGGTTCCTTTGCATGCAAATGTGCCAACGGTTATGAGCTTGAAACGGATGGGCATTCTTGTAAATACGAGACAACCACTACGCCAGAAGGATATTTGTTCATCAGTCTTGGTGGAGAAGTTCGACAGATGCCATTGGCAGATTTCACCGATGGTTCAAATTACTCGCCGATTCAAAAGTTTGCTGGCCACGGAACCATCAGATCGATCGACTTCATGCATCGCAACAACAAAATGTTCATGTCAATTTCTGATGAGCACGGTGATCCAACTGGCGAATTGTCAGTGTCCGACAATGGATTGATGAGAGTTCTTCGAGAAAATGTCATTGGAGTGAGCAACGTGGCAGTCGACTGGATTGGTGGAAACGTTTTCTTCACACAAAAATGTATGTTTATCTAATGTTTAAATTTTTCATTTGTGATTCTTACAGCTCCATCTCCAAGCGCTGGGATTTCCATCTGCACAATGAGCGGAATGTTCTGTCGCCGAGTTATCGAAGGCAAAGAACAAGGACAATCCTATCGTGGTCTTGTTGTTCACCCGATGCGCGGTCTCATCATCTGGATCGATTCTTATCAGAAATATCATCGCATCATGATGGCTAATATGGATGGGTCTCAGGTGAGTCGTCGAGTCGATCTGATTTAGTTCATTTCTAAATAAATTTCAGGTCAGAATCCTTCTCGACAACAAGTTGGAAGTTCCATCAGCTCTTGCCATCGACTACATCCGCCACGATGTCTATTTTGGAGATGTTGAACGTCAGTTGATCGAAAGAGTCAATATCGACACGAAAGAGCGCCGCGTAGTGATTTCGAACGGAGTTCATCATCCGTATGACATGGCTTACTTCAATGGTTTCCTATACTGGGCAGATTGGTAAGACATCTTATCTAATTTATATTTTCAAATTTATTTTTCAGGGGAAGCGAGTCATTAAAGGTTCAAGAGATGACCCATCATCATTCGAGTCCTCAAGTCATCCATACTTTCAATCGTTATCCATATGGTATTGCTGTCAATCACTCACTCTACCAGACTGGTCCTCCATCAAACCCATGCCTTGAACTCGAGTGCCCATGGCTCTGCGTTATTGTGCCAAAGAGCGATTTCATTATGACTGCCAAGTGTGTCTGCCCAGACGGATACACTCATTCCGTCACTGAAAACTCTTGCATCCCGCCTGTGACGATTGAGGACGAGGAGAACCTTGAGAAGCTTTCCCACATTGGATCTGCTTTGATGGCCGAATACTGCGAAGCTGGTGTCGCGTGTATGAATGGAGGAGCCTGCCGTGAACTACAAAATGAGCACGGAAGAGCTCATCGCATCGTTTGTGATTGTGAGGGTCCATATGACGGGCAATACTGCGAACGGCTCAATCCAGAGAAGTTCTCCGCAATGGAAGAGGAAGATTCGTCCTTATGGCTTATCGTTCTGCTTCTCATTTTTCTCATCATCGTTGCGGTAGTCGGAATTATTGCCTTCCTTTGGTTTTCTCAACAAGAGCATATGAAAGATGTGATTTCCACTGCCCGTGTCCGTGTTGATAACATGGCTAGAAAAGCGGAAGATGCTGCAGCTCCAATTGTCGAGAAGTTCCGCAAGGTCACTGATAAGCAGAGGAGCACGCCTCCTAGAGAAGGTTGTCAAACGGCAACAAACGTTGACTTCGTTTCCTACGAGACAAATGCTGAGAAAAGAATTCGGATGGACTCTTCGCCGGTGAGATCTTTTTTTAGATATTTTTTATATAAAAATTGATTAATTTCAGACGTCATACGGAAACCCCATGTACGATGAAGTTCCTGAATCGTCAACTGGTTTCGTCAGATCGGCTTCCGCACCATTCGCTGGAGTCATTCGATTTGAGAACGACAGCTTGTTGTGAATTCTACTACAAAATTACTAAATCAGATGTCTGTAAAGTATATCTATTTTTGCCTATTTATTGCATGAAAGTTGATAATGTCTACTAGTACTGTTGTTTTATACTCTTTAAATGACAATCGAGATGTGAAACACATTTCTATTTCTAATAGTTTTATTAGAAACTTGTTACATCACTGTTTAGAACACGGATAGACGGCGTCAAGAAAGAACAACAAAATCATTTGGAAGTGATTATTAAATAAGCGGAAATTATTTTTAACCATTGAAAGATGGGTATTTCTACATTCGTGGTTCAGATTCGGAACTTTGTGATTTTTGCATAAATAATACGGCGCTAGGTCTTGGCACGATAATTTTTTTTAATTGGAAACAGACGGTGTGCGCCTTTGAGAACTACTGTAACTTCAAACTTCCGTTGCAGATTTTTCGTCGATTTTTCATAGTGTTTCTCATGGTTTGTTAAAATTTATTTCTTTTTATTGTTTTAATTTTTTTAAATATTAAAAAATCTTATCGAAAAACTAAATATAAAGAATCGATTAAAATTCCGCAGCAGTCAAAGTTTGAAATTACAGTACTCGGCAACCATTTTGTAGTTACCAAAAAAGCGTGTCGAGACCGGACACCGTATTCTTGCGCAAAATTTCGCGTCTCGGCAATCATTCCGCACAAAAAATTCTGCTAATTTTGAAATGTTTCAAAAAATATTTTCAGTTTCAAAATTTATTGAAATTTAAAATACACAAGAAACTTTTGGAACGTTGAAAAAATTGTTCAGCCTTTTTTATATATTCAATTTTTCGATTTTTTTTTGTTGATATTTTCCAGTTTTCGGAATAAAAACTTCGAAAACTTCTTCCACTTTTCAGAAGTGTCTGCTTTTAGGTAAGAAAAAAGTTCATTTAATATAAAAAATACATCTTCTAGTTATTCAGCAGCAAAAATAGTTTGTATTAAACTTCCCGGTTGTGATGAAATTATTTCTAAGCTTCTGATAACTGGATGAAAAAGTGAAATAGAAGAAATCGGTTCAACATTTTTGAAAGTCAAAAACTAATTTATTCGAGTAGTATTCATACTAAATGATTCAAGTTCCTTTTGGTTTTTTCTTGGATGCAGGGACTACAAGCACTGTGGGATGAACCAATGGGGCAACATTCAATCTCTTCGAGTTGGCTGACGACTCCTGCTTCTCCTTTCTGAGATGAGATTTATGTGGAGTTTTATGTGGAATTTTAGTTGTTGTTCTCGACCGTTTGCTCTTCGGAGTTATGCTTCCAGGTTTGTCAATCATGATAGTCCTTTGCTCCATATCCTTATTTCCCTTTGACTTGGCATCGATGGATTTTCCGCCAACAGCATTAGCTTCCCGATCAGTGAGGCGACGTCCACTTTCTCTATGATCCTTCGTTTCTTTCGACTTCTCCAGAATCATGTCTCCTTTCGATCCTTTCTTCTTTCTCTCACTTTTCTTTTTTCGATCCGAGTTCTTTCTTTTATCAGATTCTTGATTCTTGGCGTCTTGCTTCTTTTTCAGATCTTTCTCTTCAACTGTTTCTACCTCATCCGCAGTTGGAAACTAAAATTAAATAATCAAGAGTTATCTTTGACAAAACATATATATAAACTAACATCAGATGCAGCAACGACCGATCCCCATGACAGCTTCAAAAGAGGCTTCACCACGTACTGGTCACCTCCGGGAACGTCGGATGTTTTTGGACGGAATGCCTCTTCAAGTACTGCAATCGTAGCGCTCTCCTCTAATGCTTTTTCAGGCAATCTTGATCGCGTTTGGTACTTTTTCTTGATAGCATCGGTCACCTCATTCTTCTTCCGAAAAACATCATAATCCATTGGATCAGTGTGCTTGGCATTCAAGTCCGACATCATCTTCGCCAAGAGCTCGTAGATCATCAAATAATTTGGACGATCGGGATATCTAAGCGTCTTCAAATGATCCATGATTGGTTCGAATGATTTTGTGAGTCTAAAAAAAAGATTTGAAATAACGTGAAATAAAACAGATAAACGAACGGATTGCTAGCCATAGCTGCATCAAACTTTTCCAGCTTCAAAAACTCGATCCTGTCGGGATGCACCACTTCTGACCATGGCAGCTCGACTTTCAGCTCGACGATCATGTAGAGCCAGGCGTAGAGGTCATCGACACGTCCCTGCTCACGACGAAGATGCATACGGGGAGAGCAATAGCGAATTGTACCACGGAAACGGCACTGAAAATGTGGAAGATTTTTGTAAGTTTCTACAAACGTATTAGATTAGGCAACTATTTTCAGAGTTTTATCTGAAGAAACCACTATTGTCGCGCCAGGACGAGAAGCAACATAGCAGTGATCATGAAGCGTCCGTTCTGGCGCGATTGTATGTCTGAGATCGTGGCGAGACCAACTCAGAAAAATAGAAAGTCACTATTCCACCAGAAAACAATAAATTCTAGACTTCATACCGCATCTCGTGGACGTCGAATGACGTACTCTCCTTCATCAATCTTTGCATATTTTCGCCCCATTCCGAAATCTATGAGAAAAATTAACGGCGAATATTCGTTGTAGTCCAATGTAACGTTGCATGGCTTCAAGTCTCGGTGTATGTAGCATGCTTCGTGAAGCTGAAAATTTAAGGTAAATTTATTTTAAAAGGATTTTAAATTTTCATGTCAAAACCGCATAAAATATAAGGTTATGTTTTCAGGTCTACGAACCTACCTCGTGGCTACCTACATGCCTAAAAGTATAAAACTTGGCTGCCTACATTCCTACTCTCACGAATATCTGCCTAGCTGCCTACCTATTACCTACGCTTTTATCTCTACATGCTTGCTCGAACTGAAACCTCACTTTTCTACCTAGGCACCTGCCTCATACCTGCATGCATATGTTCTTTTCTCATGCCTACCGGTCTACGAGCCAAACTTTTGTGCGAAATAATTCAGTCCCGATAAAATAATATTCCCATACCGCTTTGACTGCATGTAGACTTCGAATTGCAACACGAAGAACTGTAGAATCGGAGAACTGTCCTTTCAATAGATTGTAGACCTTCTGTAGATCCATTCCACATAATGTCATTACAATGAATCGATAATCGGGTTCCAATCCACTATCCAGCAATTGTATTGCATTCTTCTGGCCTGACAATGCACGCAACACCTCTACTTCACCTTTAAGCACTGATTCATTTCCCTCCTGGTACTTTTCCATTTTCATTGCCCCATCGGAACCATCCACTATATTGACAACATGGACTACTTTTCCAAATGCTCCTGATCCGAGTACCTTTACCGGATGCCATTTGTTTCGAACCGGCTGAAAACGGCTTTTGATTTTTTCCAAAAAGTTAAAGAGCAAACTTACAACATTCATATCAAGCTTAAGACTCGGTAATTTTTCGCCACTTGTCATTTCTTTTGATGAAAAATATTGGTTGTGTTGTAGACTGCCAACAAGCTAGGAATGATTCTTTTTGGCGAACTCTGAGTAATCGTTTCATTTGTTTCAACTTAACGACGTGTCGCAAAGTACAATCTAATATTTTCACGTTTTTAGAAAACAAGTGTGGTGTTAATTTGAAACTTTTCTGAATAAAAAGTATTAAATATTTGTTTGAAACAGTTCACTAAAGATAACTTCAAAAGTGGTTTTCAAATTTTATTTTCCTACTACTCTGCGAATTCCATTACAACACTACATGTGAACAAATTCTTTGAGGGCTAAAATACGGTTAAATCGGCCAATAAAGTTGATAATACAATCAGTAGGCTAATAAAAAAAATTAACTTCTCAAAACTAAAGTTCTGCACCATACTTGTGTATTACAGGCTCCACCACTTTATAATCATAATTCAATTCATATTATTATGCATTCACGTTTTTCAAATCTTAATTAATCTCTCTACATATGTGTGTCTTAAATCGTTTCTCTTGCAAATATGCTAAATCGATAATTTTCTGCAGTTTTGTTAGAAAACAACTTTTTGATCTACTCTGTCTTACCAATTGCCAATGGAGTAAATAATTTTGATATACAAAATAGTTTTGATCTACTTGTTGTCGCGCGTGATTTCTAATTTGATTACCCTCTTTTGCAAACTCAAGATAAAATGGCAGTCCTCGGTTCTGACTGTTTTTCTGTTTTTTATTTATTTTCATCGTTCGAAATGAATGAAATTCATAAATATCCGGGATATGTCCAATGTTTTAATATTCCTATTACTATTCTTACTGCTATTCTACTCTACGAATACGAGTTAGTTGATATGTCTGATGTATGGGACAACAACACTGTGTTCGCGATTTATACTTTTTGTATTCTTATGCTGGTATTTATTGCATTGAGCAAATCGAACGGATCAGTGACGGAAACTGGAAATCTGGGAAAAATCAAACGAAACTACATCATTGGGTCTTATGGAATGTCTCATCTGAATTTGTTGGCATTATTATCTTTTTACTATTTTCAAAGGAGCCCATTGGTAAGTTGTAAACTTTTAGTTTCAAAATACATTGTTTAATTACAGGTCTCCTACTTCGCGTTCTTCATTTCCAATTCATTAACTGCCGGGCTCTATTTCAAGTACATTTGGGGAGTGCAATCATTATGTCGTGAGATGAAGTGCAGGCATGGATGGAAGGATGTTTTCGATGCGTGGGGTCTTTGGATGCTCACTCCAATTGGAGTTCTCGGTGTCTCAATTTACATGAATACAGAGTATGGTCACGTGTTGAAGGTGTGGTTAGCTGCATTCTTCTACTTCCCATCACTTTTTCTCAATTACAAAACATACTTGGCAGCCAGTGACGGACAAATTAAACTTGCGGACAAATTAAACAAATTAAACTTGAAATTCTACGAATACGAAGTATTTGACCTTACCGATGAATGGCACAGATATACTCTATTCGGGATTTTCCGACAATTGTTCTCTACGGTTCCCTTTTTGTAATCGCCAAATCGCGCCGATGGGGCTTCGAATCGACATGTGAAAGAGGAGATTTAGAAGATTTCAAATGGAGTTACATGAAGGGAACGCATACAATCAGTTTTCTCAGTTTTATGGCTCTGCTATGCTTTTATAATTTCCAGAGGTCACCAATGGTAAGTTGTAACTGATTGTTTTTCATTGTTGTCCTAAGTGTTGAAGTTCAGACGACGTACTTCGCGTTTTTCGTTTGCAATGTGCTGACTGCTTTGGTTTATTTCTTGTTCATTCACGAGATGGAACCATTGTGCCGTAACATGCAATGCAATGATGGATGGAAAAATGTTTGTGGATCGTGGTTTCACATGTTCCTTGTGCCAATCGGAGTGCTCTGTGTAGCAATGTACGCTGGAGATTATACCTACGTGTTGAAGGATTGGGTACCTGCTCTCTACTACATACCAGCAATTCTTCTTAATTACAAAACATACTGGGCAGTTTTGAGAGGAGAAATTGAGCTTGTTAAACCGATCGAGAATATCCGTCCAATGGTTTGTCATTCTGCTTTGTAAATTTAATAATCACATGAATATTTTAGGAGGCAAATGTCAAATTAATGTATCAGGATGCACATGCAAAATGGATCAAAACCTCAATGATTCATATTCGGAATTAGTTATAAATCACGTTTTCTCTGTGTAAATTATTATCGATTACTTTAACGTTTCTATAAATTAATGTTCCATCTAAGTGCAGTCATACAAAAAGTTGATTTCACGAACTTCAATCAGTTTCTCTGTTTCACGGATATTCGAAAGCGTCGTATTCTGCCAGAAAATTTAAACTTAATACTAGTGTATGGAGCTCGATAACGTGAATGTGATTAATTTCTGTAGTCTAGAAATTCCATAAAAATCTCCTTCCTGCAACATTTTGATTTACTCAATGTCGCTCGGGATCTACAGTTTAATCACTTCACAGATTTTGCCAAAAAAGGGCAGACCTTGTTTCTAATTTTTCATGAAAGAGTTTGATGCACTCGCTGCCGCGCGTGATCTACAATTGAGTAATTTTGTCACCACAATGACATAACTGTCAGTTTTTTAATTTCGAAAAAAAATTTTAATGCCTTTTTGTAGAGAAAAGCTGTTTCACAAAAATTAATGTTTGAAATTTTGATTTATTTATTTTTTATATGAAAATATTTTTTAAAAAATATCAAAATTTTCGTTGAGTTTTTCATTTTGTATCAGCTGCTTTATTTCTTGACCAAAATTGTTAATTTTACCGTTTTTCTGATTGTTTAACATTGTGTAAAAATATAGTCAAAATTTAATTAAAATACGAAACAGCAAAATTTTGAACAAATTTAGTCTATAATGATAAGTTTTTTATTGTTTCAGCACACCTTTTTGAAGCCAAATATAATAGAAAAATCATTAAAAAATTTTCTAAACTGTGAAAATATTCTTCTGATGTCTTGCGAAAAAATTTGATCTACAGCGCGTGAACTTCAATTTTATAACTCACTCACGCGATTTCATCAGATGAAACTCTAACAATCTCATTTTTTTGCCACTTTTATCCATTTTCATCGTTCGAAATGGATAAAATTCACAAATATCCGGGATATGTTCAATGTTTCAATATTCCTGCTACAATTCTTGCTGTTATTCTATTCTACGAGTACGAAGTATTTGATCTATCCGATGAATGGCACAGATTTAATCTATACTTGATTATTTTTACAATTATGGTTCTTGGTCTACTTATTGGATTCGCCAAATCGTACAAATTCGGCGACAGATCGGATGAAACTGGAGAATTGGGGAATTTCAAATGGCACTACAGAATTGGAACTTATGGAATTTTTCAAAACAATCTTCTGGCACTGTTAATTTTCTATAATTTCCAAAATTCTCCATTGGTAAGTTGTAAACTATTTTCATTCACTAATCAGAATTTCAATTTTCAGACAACATACTTCGCATTCTTCGTAAGCAACGTGACAACTGCCATGTTTTATTTTGCGTTCATTTGGAAAATGCAACCGATGTGTCGTGAAATGAAATGCTATGATGGATGGCTACATAATTCAATTTTGTACTCTTCAGTTGGAATTGTTCCCTTTGGAGTGCTCGGAATGTCGATGTACAGTGGAAATTATGATCGTATGCTGAAGATTTGGTTGCCAGCGATTTACTACCTACCAGCGATTGCGCTCAATATTCGAACACATTCGGCAGTCATGAGAGGAGAAATTGAGCTTGTTGAGCCGATCGAGAATATCAAACCAATGGTTTGTGTTGCTTAGTTGTTTCATTTCAATAAATCTTATCTTTTTCAGGAGTCAAATACCAAGTCAACCAATACCACTTCCGTGTACTTTTGGCAATTTTTACATTTGAAAATAAAAATCTCTAAAACATTCTACAAATTCATACAATTTTTTAAATGCTTCTTTTTTTCATACAAGCAAAACTGAAAAAAAATACAGTCTCTCTTGAATTTTAATACAAGAAATCTTTCAAAATAAACCCGTTCATTTGTTAGACATTTTGATAAATCATTCAATTAAAATAATAGAAAGAAAATAAAAACTGTAACAAAATAGAATGGATTCAAAACATAGTTCATAGAATTATCAAAAAATCTTCTGGTTGTAGTGATATCAGGGCCAACGATGCGTGGAACTGTGCAGCAACAATTATCTGAAATTAGTTCTGGTTATTGAATTTTTACAAGATTTGAAAGCCAGCTCGCGGCAGTCTTAGTTCTCTTAATTCTTACAATTAGTCTAAAATTTATGTTTCATCCCTCTGTTAAGTTGAGTAGATGATACTTTCTACCACTGCGAGTGGCTAACTCAAGCAAACTAATTTTATAAAATTCATGAACAGAACAGTGCCTTATCATTTTATCTATTAATCATTTTATCTTTATCTACATATGAATCATTTTTTATTAGAAAATTAAGAATCTTAGATAAAATGATAAGGCACTGTTCTGTTCATGAATTTTATAAAATTAGTTTGCTTGAGTTAGCCACTCGCAGTGGTAGACAGTTTCATCTACTCAATTTAACAGTGACATGAAACAGATAATTTTTTACTGTCAGTTTTTATTCCAGAATAACAATACGTTTTCCGTAATAAGAAAACGAAGACATAATTTTGGTATCTGAAAATAAGTCTACTCACTAACGCAAACTGCGCTTGCACTGTATGGAGTACACTGATAATCGGAATTACATCCAACATTGATCTTGAATCCACCATTTATACACACTGGGTACATGTTGCATGCTAAAATATGATACTTATTTAAAGGCCGAGTTTGTATTTAATGTTCAAAGTGAATCAAAAAAGCCAAGTTTTTCTACTTCGGTTCAATATGGTTCAAAATTTTGGAAAAAAGTAAATTTTTATTACAATCTCAAATTTTGCGATTTGGTTTCAATATCGGCTGGAAAGCAAATTTTCTTTAATTATAAACAATTTTTTTCTTTTTTTTTTGAATCGACGCACGTTTTTAGTCGTTAGGTGCACCTACCCGCTGAAAATCTCTATCTTGGAAAAAAAAAAATTTTTTGCAAACTTTGCCATATTTTTGTAATTTTCGAACTACCATATAAAAAAGAAATACATTTTCTAGTGATATCATTTTGTTGAAATTCAGTTTTTTGCCCAATTTAAAAACAAAAAAATCAAAATAATTCAAGTTAAATTAAAAACATTTAATTTCTTAAGTATGTTTCAAGAATGTTACTTAAACATTTCTACATACGTTCGATCTGACTAGCATTCAAAGAAAATATGAATGTTGGTGATTTGAGAAATTCATTTGTCTTCAACATTTTTTTGGTGGGTAGTTTTGAAAGTGCAAACTTTCTAAAAAAAGCGAAAGCCATTAACCCTGAAAGTAACTGGAATCAAGCTAATTTACACTGTGTATACATTAAAAAGTCCACTTTTATTATTGAGAAAAATTTGGAATTTCATAATAATCGGATTTAGAATTTTGTTATATAAAGCTAAAAATTACACTGTAGATGTATAAAAATTCCCCATTTTTTAGTGTGAAATATGGAACAGTTATAACTCACGAAATTCCGAATAAAATCGAAATGGATCAGATCCACAAATATAGGGAAACCTTCCCTGCCCTTGAACTCCCAGTACCTCTTGTTGAGATACCAATTGAGTCAAGCTACATTTCAAAAATACAGTGAAAAATAGTAAAAAGGTGCGAAAATTGAGTTTCATGGCTAGTTTCTGTCAGTTTATTTGACAACTGAAAATGACGGGAGAACGGAAGGAAAAAAGGACGGATAAAGGGATGACAATGAATATTTATTCAGCTGTAAACATGGGGATGGAAAGGAGATTTTGATGAGAGTTTTTGAAATATTCGAGATAAAACACGGGAAAATAAAAGTAGATATTGAAACAAAAGTGAAATTAGAAATGTCTGGTACAAAAGTTTGAGGAGTGATTCATTTTTGGAAAAAAACACATTGAATAAACAAAATACACTGTATACATGTATCTAATAGAATTAAACTTCAGTTAACGTTACGTAAACAAAAAGTTCACTGTTTCTATCCGTTTTTATAATTTTTATAATTTTACTGATGTACGCTCCAATCATGAAACTACACCAGTTAGAAGGGGGAAGAAGCATGTCATCTGAAGTTTTGAGATTTGAATTCTAGACAACACCACATTGATTTCAATTACTTAAAATCTAACAGCATAGTTTCAATAATGAAACAACACCATGCTGATCTTAAGCTCTCAGAATCTAACAGCATAGTTTCAAATTCAAAAAGACGAAATTATTGAGCAATAGAGATGCTCTTTTCAGATGTTGCAGTTAAATTCAACCGCTGGAGCTTTTCTTAAACCATGCAGTTAGGAGGCAGTTGCGTGTTACTGTTGACGGTAAGTAATTATTGATTTTTTCCAAAAAAAATCCATAATTTTCAGGAATGACGTCACAAGCGTACATCAATTCTATTTCCACGCAAACTTCATCATATTCCTTATCATCGCTGATGATTGTAATCATCACTTTCGCATTGGTCATCATTTTCGGATTGGCGATTATCATGGTATGTGCCTTTAAATGCCGCAGCATGGCCTAGAAAACTCGGCCGCCAAAGTCCGTGGCCGAAGTGTTGTGTTTTCTAGGTCATGCGCCTTTAAAAATCAATAAATCTCGCTCAGATCACCACAAAACGGCGACGTCAATCGACGATGAAGCTGAGCATGGACGACACGATCCGTAGCAACACACCGGAATCCGACGACACTCCGCATAACGTGCATTTGTGAGTTTTTCGTGGCGAGACCCTGAACAATTTTGAATGTTTTTTTTTAATTTTCGATTCACTCGAAAAGTGGAAAAATCGATTTTTTTATCCAGAAAATTATTTAAAATTATTAATTAGGGCGTGTCATGGCCTCACAAAAAAATTTCCAGAATGTCATACGGAACAACGCCTAGACCATCTCAAAAGCAGCCGGGACCAATCACAAAAACACAAATCGACGAGACGAGCTCACCTATGTATTGATTTATCAATTTTTTTTCCAATTTCTTAAATATCGATTTTTTTGGATTTTGAAAATTGATTTTTATGATTATAAAAAATCGATTTTTTTTATTTTTCCAAATCAGATTTATTGATTCTAGTGATTTTTTAATCAATAATCAACAATATAATCGATTTTCAAAAAATCAATAAAATTTAATTTTAAAATTCAACATTATCGATTTTTCAAATTGTTCAAAATTCTTCCGAATTTCTCATCTCACTTTCTAGGTTACCTCTTCTCTCATTTCACCTATTTTTCCGACAGATTTTGAGCCAAGCTCCGCCACCCGCCTCGGGGCTCCCCCGAGAAACCTCTGGTGCGCGCCCTTTCTGTAAATAATCATTTTCCCGTCCGTTTCCCCCTACTTGCCATATAATCGATATATTCCGTTTATTTATTGGATAAATTTTTTTGCAAACAAAAATTTTATTTAAAAAAAAGAAATTTCAAATTTCAACAAATACAGTTACAGGCCAAAAATCGGTAATTAAACAATCAAATCGAAAAACATTTAAAAAAAACAACAAAAAATGATACAGACTTTTAAATCTCGCTCTCTAAAGGTCGAGCTCGGTGAAGAATTGGCGTCCGTCGCCAATGTCCTTTCGATCGCAATACGGTACGGCCTTAAACTGGCACACTTTGTTGCCGTTCACGTCGAAACAGAACTCCTTGTAGCACGAAGAGCACAGATAGCCTGGCGAGTTGGGAAGCAGATTGTCGTGGTCGACGATCATCCAGCTGAAAAAATTGGATTTAATTGATGATTTTTGCGTTAACCGATTCTCTTTGGATTTTTTTTTCGAAAATTCGAACTCCGATAAAAACTATATTTTTCGGCGGTTTCACAAAAAATTCCGAATTTCTAAATGCTACAACTCACTGCGCCGACGCCTCCTTGCACGTGTCACATGCAATTCTTCTGAAATTCCGTTCGACGAGGCGGCGTGGAAATTCGACGTTTGTGTGGGATTCATCTCTGCAAAAAAAATATTTTTCACAAAAAATAGAAAAAAAAATTAAAAAATATATATTTTTCGGGGTATTTTATTTGAAAAAAAAAACAATTTTGATAATCGAAAAATATAAATTTTGTTTAAATAATTGATAAAAACATATTTTTTAGTGTTTTTTATAAACAATTTGAAAAAAAATTTTTAGAAAAAAAAAGAACACATTTGAGTTTTTTTAAAATCAAAATTTTCGATTTTTCCAGAATTTCCGTACCTCAGGCACAAGTCATTGAAGACGATGAGGTGCTCGCAGACGCCTTGATGAATGTAGACGTATGGCTGACCGAGCCGACAAATGAGATCCCCGATCCTCGTCTCCGACATCTGTTTCACGTGCATCGGACCGATGTAGTCGAACTTTTTGGCCCAAGTTCGGATTGTGCTGAAAATTTGGGTTTTTTGTTGAAATAGAGAAAAAAAATAATATATTTCTGAAAAAAAAAACCAAAAAATTCGTTTTTATCAACGGAAATGTCTTAATTTTCAGTTTTCTTTTGTTTTTTCCCGATTTTGCGGCGTAAAAAATCATTTTTTCTGAAGACTAACGAAAAATCAATATTTTTCAGAAAAAAGTTGTTCCTTTTCGCTCAAAAAACACTGAAAAACTTTTAGCCGGCACCCTTGCTCACATCGACGGATCCACAAACTGGTCGCCAGTGTTCGAGTCGATATAAAACGTGTCATGAATGAAGAACATCGACGACGGCCACTTATTTTTCGCCATATCCTTGAACGACGGCTTTTTCTCGCTAAAATCGTCGGAAAACGAGAAATCGATGGGGCACGAGAACGCGTTTTTCAGATCGCGAAGCGTGTGATCTCCGGTGAGCTCGAGCCGATCCGTGACCTTCATCAAACGTCCGAGGCGAATCTCGTGGTATTGAAGGGTACGGGTGTAGCCGAGATACACGGAAGTGCTGATGATCAGGTCCTTTTCCGGATGGTCCATGTTCAGTTCGACTTTTGCCGTGGGCAAGGCGGCTTCTCCAACGGAAACCTCTTCTTCCTTCACCTCGTCGAGCTCATCATCCATAATTTCCTCTTTGATATAAGTCGGAGGCATCAGATGAGGCGATTTCCTTGCCAACGCTCTATGATCGATGTGATCGTAGCGGAGAGAGCGGAGCGCGATCGATTTGAACTGTGGATTGCGGCGCCTGGAGTTCTCGTCGAGCAGAATCGCTTGCGAGCCGAGCCGATTTCTCTCGATGCCACCGTCCATTTCTCTGTTGAAGACCATCGACGAAATGTGGGAGACGCTGGAAAATAGAAAAATAGTAGTTTTTAAGGGTAAAAAAATCGAAAAACCTACTCAATTTGGCGGTAAATGTCTTCCGTGATCTTCTCCGAGAGCCCCGTGGCCTGCTGGAAACTTTCTCGAGCGTTGGAGCCCGAAGCTAGAAGTTTGCATTCCTCTGCGGATGCTTTGGCGAAAAATGCGAACGTTCTGGAAATCAAAAAAAATAATTTTAGGCCAGAATAACAAAAATTGGAGCTTACTTAAAGCATACAGGCGCAGAGATGAACGGTTGCTCATCTGACTTCATAACAATGTCCATTGACATTTTTCTGCAAAAAAATTGAGTGCAAATGAGTTAAAAAGTGTGAAAATCGAGCGAAAATTAAAAAAATAAATTCCAACATGGGAAGCAAACTATCAAAAACTCCAAGTTTCGTGGTGAAACCTAATACAAAACAGCCATGTGCCTTTAAATCCACCGTAATCCATGAGCACCGCCAAATTCTTCATTTTCGAATTTTGGCGAGCGATTTCTTGCAATTTTTGTGAAAATGTTTAATTTCTCCTAAAAAATCGAATTTTAATCATTTTTTTCTTCAAAAATGTAAAAATAAAATGAAAATGTTCAATAATTTTAAATTTCGCGTCAAGACCTTACTCAAAACAACCATGCGCCTTTAAAAATCACCGTAACCCGGGCCGCCGCGAAAAATTCAATTTTGAATTTTGATGCGCGGTAATTTCGCGATTTTCGTTGAAATTTACATGTTTTCCCCTCATTCTCACTCTTTTTTCCGTTGAAAATCCTAATTTCCAAAATTTTTCAGCGTCTACTAACCTGTATTCATTCATTTCTGTCTAAATGACCCCGAATCGTAGAAGCACGGACTCGTACAACATGCTCGGCGCGTCGTTCGATTTCGACCCGGATTTCTCGCTTTTGTCGAACAAAACTCACAAGAACAAGGTAGAATATTGCATTAAAACTTCTAATTTAAATAAAAAATATAATAAAAATTTAAAATTCGAATTTCCAGAATCCAAAGCCGCCGGTCAAGCTTCTTCCCTACCGCCACGGAAGCAACACCACCTCCTCCGACTCGGACAGCTACATCTTCAACAGTGGATCGGGATCTTCCGACGCTGAGACCCCAGCACCAGTGGCTCCGATTTTCATTTCGCTCGAAGATGTGCTGCTCAACGGGCAGCTCATCGATTTCGCAATCGATCCATCGGGCGTAAAGTTCTTGGAGGCCAACTATCCACTGGATTCCGAAGATCAGATTCGTAAAGCCGTCTTCGAGAAGTTCACCGAATCCACGACGCTCTTCGTGGGGCTCTGCCACAGTCGAAATGGCAATTTCATCGTTCAGAAGCTCGTCGAGCTCGCAACACCGGCCGAGCAGCGGGAATTGCTTCGTCAAATGATCGACGGAGGGCTTTTGGCCATGTGCAAGGATAAATTCGCATGTCGAGTTGTGCAGTTGGCTCTGCAGGTGGGAGAAATACGTCTCGCCACGGGAATTCCGAAAAATAACTGAATTTTGGCTAAAATCACAATTTTTTGCTAGTGTCGCAGCGGTCGGAAATTGATTTTTCTTCGATATTAGCCGAAATTTTGCGATTTTTCCGCCGAAAAACAGTCCCCAGTCTCATCACGACAAATTTTTGTTAAAACAAAAAAGGTGTGCGCCTTCAAAGAGTACTGTAACTCCGAACTTTCATTGCTCCGGAATTTTTTTTAAATCGATGTTTCACTTTTTCCTTCTGTTTTTTCCAAATTGCATGAAATTGGACGACAACTGTAGAAAAACATTGAAAATCAATTTAAAAAAATTCCGCAGCAATGAAAGTTTAAAGTTACAGTACTACTTAAAGGTGCACACATTAACGAAAATTTTTTGTCGATGAAAAAAACATACAAAATGGCTCCTAGAGGAAAATAATTAAATTTTAAGATATTCTCCCGAAAAATTGAAGTTTGTTCAAAATATCGAAAAACGAAATTTTTCGATTTTGGTTTAAAAAATCGCGACACAGAAAAGTTGGCAAAAAATGACGTTTTAGCTAAAATTAATCCATTTCTTCGAAATTTTTAGGGCTATTTTTGGTCTTTTTAGGCCTTTCCAGGTGTAATAAATCAATAATTTGTTAATTTCAGAAATTCGACCATTCCAACGTCTTCCAGCTCATCCAAGAGCTCAGCACATTCGACCTGGCGGCAATGTGCACTGATCAAATCTCGATCCACGTGATTCAACGTGTCGTCAAGCAACTTCCAGTCGACATGTGGACCTTTTTCGTGCATTTCCTCTCGTCAGGAGATTCACTGATGGCCGTGTGCCAGGACAAGTATGGATGTCGTCTCGTGCAACAGGTCATCGATAGACTCGCCGAGAATCCCAAGCTCCCGTGTTTCAAATTCCGTATTCAATTGTTGCATTCTCTGATGACGTGTATCGTCCGCAACTGCTACCGGCTGTCTTCCAACGAGTTCGCCAACTACGTCATCCAATACGTCATCAAATCGTCGGGTATCATGGAAATGTACAGAGACACTATCATCGATAAATGCCTGCTCCGTAACTTGCTCTCAATGTCACAGGACAAGTATGCGTCGCACGTCATCGAGGGAGCGTTCTTGTTTGCACCGCCCGCGTTGCTTCACGAGATGATGGAGGAGATTTTCAGTGGATATGTGAAGGATGTCGAGTCGAACCGTGATGCGTTGGATATTCTTCTGTTCCACCAGTATGGCAACTATGTCGTTCAGCAAATGATTTCGATTTGCACCGCCGCTTTGATTGGCAAAGAGTTAGTTTTTTTTCTGTGATGAAACGTGGTAAAATCCCGGAAAACGGATTTTTAAAATTATTTAGCCGGAAAAAAAAGAAGGAAAACCCTATTATTTTTATCTAAAAGCTAATTTTTTAAAAAATGGAACATTTTTTGAAATAACAAAAAACCAAAAATCGACGCAATTTTTTAAATGATTTTCGCACCACAATACGGTACCAGGTCTCGACACGACAATTTTTGGTTAAATTCGAAAAAAGTGCGCCTTCAAATATTACTGTAATTTAAAATGTTTAAAGTTTTTTCTCTCCCCTTGGTTAACAATTTAGAGATTTTTTAATTTAAAAAATTCATTTGTACCGAAAAACGATGAAAAATCGGTGAAAATGATGTTTAAAGGCGCACACCTACTCGAACTCAACAGAAATATATCGTGTCGAGACCCCGGGTACCGTATTTTTAAAAATCTTAATATCTCACGTCTGGGTATTATAAGAGAATGGAAAAAAAAAAATCAGAAATTCGTCTTCATAAAAAAATTTTACTTTTTTTCGAAAATCCAGAAAAATCCTAAATTTTTGAACATTCCACGTATTTGGAAATAGTTCTTTAAAAAATCCACGTGGTACCAAAATTTCTGTAAATTTGCGGATTTTTTTTTCAAAAAATGTTCCACGTGGCTTGGCAGACAATTTTTTCCGGCAAACGGCAAATTGTCGGAACTGAAAATTTGTGATTCGGCACATTTTTTCTGAAAATTTCACAGTTTCAATTTTAATCGGCAAAATTGTACGCATCCTATAAATGTTCCTACATTTATTTTGAAAAGTCAGTAAAATCTATGAAAATATCTAAAGAAATCGGGAGAAAATTTCAAAAAGGCACAGTTTTAAGTGGTTCCGTCTTTTAAAAATCCTTTTAAAAACTTCCGGCAAATCGGCAATTTGCTGAATTTGCCGGAAAAAAAATTGCCGCCCACCCTGATTTAAATATTCACTAATTCTAAATCCAAGTGTTAAGGCAACTAGAGAAAATCTTGTTTTTTTCCAGAGAACGTGAACTTCCACCAGCTATTCTGCTTCTCTACTCTGGATGGTACGAGAAAATGAAGCAGCGTGTGCTCCAACACGCCTCCCGTCTCGAGCGTTTCTCATCTGGAAAGAAGATTATCGATTCGGTGATGAGGCATGGAGTCCCTACTGCTGCAGCAGTCAATGCACAAGCTGCACCATCATTAATGGAATTGACCGCCCAGTTTGACGCAATGTTCCCCTCGTTCCTGGCTCGTTGAGCATCTTCGACAATTATAGATTTATAGCCCCAGCGTTTTACTTTTTTTTTCACAAAATTCTAACCGTAATCCAGCGTAATTCATGTGTAATGGTAATCGATAGATAATAACCCACATTTCTACTCGCCCCAGCAATCACGTACTGTTCCTGTATTATGCAAATTTACATATCATTATTCATTATATATACATATAGCTTCACCATATTTCCACGTGTACATTTTCCCTGTTGTCATCTTTGTTTGTGAGTTGTAGGTCGCCACCAGAATCTCCCACCCCACCCACCAACACGCACTGATGACTCGTTGTGACTCCTTTTTTGTATTTCGGAAATAAAGTATGTAATGAGGAACCTTGAAAATTAAAAAATAACTTTTGCCCAAGCCTAAACCTCAGCCTAAGCTATAACACATTCAGACTAAATGTTATTATTTTTTGTGAAATTTTTTTTTTCAATTTGTAAGAATTATATTTTTTTTTTGCCCGTTATCTAAAAATTGACGTGGCCGTAATTTATCAAAATTCAAGCAATTTATCGATTTTTACTATTTAACAACAATTAAATACATATAAAGAACTTTCCTAATTTTCAACTGGAATATCAGGAAGCTTATACCCGAATAGCAAAAAGTCAAAATAATACATTTGAATTATTTTTCGCAACAAATACGGACTGCTCAAAACAGTTTCCTCGACGGCCGCCCGTTCCACGGAATCCATTGTGCTGTGTGGGGTCCGGTGATGGAGACTTCCGTCTGGAAAATTCATAGGAGTTGCAATTCCGCTCCATTGGGCTCTCTTGGGTCCCATTGTCCCCAATCAATTACGGTTTTCGCGGTGAGACCCAAACTTGATTAAGACTCACTAAAAAAGTTAATTCCATTCTCATCAACTCCCCGCTCGGACAGCAGTCCAAGAAGTTGATTTGTGAAATTTGCACCGTCTAATTGAAAAATTTGGTATTTGACAAGATGAGACGAGAACTCGCATCTCCTGAAACGACAAATATATCAAATTTCAAAATGCAAATCCGCTCCATTGAGACTTTATCTATAGAGCGCGTTTACCGATACCAAGATTGTGGGAAAAAGTGACTGTCGTCGAAATCGATTCCTATATACGGATTCCGCGCGAATCTATGCATCCGATCGTACATTTTATCGACGAAGCATGTTAAATTCTGGGCAAATTGTGGAAATTTAGCGTTTTTTTGAGCTTATCGAAGAAAAAAATTGAGAGATTTTCAAAAAAATTATTTTTAAACATTTAATTTTCAAAGTTTTCCAAAATTCAGAAACATTTTAGTGTCAAAAGTTTAGCATTTTTGAAAAAAAAAACTCTTAAAAAAGTAAATCATGAATCATATATTTTTGAAACTCCGATGAGAAAATTGGTGGCCTAGTTATCCACTTTTCTAGACCGTTCTGAAATTTTTGTATCTAGGCCTTTCTTATGTGGCCTAGAAACCCTGGCAGCCTAGTATTCCAGAATTTCTAGACCACGGAAGAAACCTTAATGGCCTAGTTTTCCTAAAAATTCTAGAAGATTATGGTCACCGAATGGTCCGCTTTTTGAAACCATCATGAACATTTTGATAGCCTAAATTTCATTGGAATTATGATTTTTAACGTGATTCACTTGGGGTTATTGCTTTTCATTTTCAACTTTTACAATGTCTCTGCATCAGATTTCTGACTTGTGAGTAAATTCTTAAAATTACCGGATTTTTCCTTGAAAACCTCTAAAATTAAATTTTTTAGGCTCATTATAAACGATTGAATCAAAACTGAAATTAGAAATGCCTAGTTAAAAAAACTTGAAGAGATTCATTTCGAAAATGTTTTTAAAATAAGCGAAAGATACTGTACTGAATTGAACTTTGATGGCATTTTTTCCTTAAAAAATACAAATATTTGAATCACATTTTTACAGGAGCTTTTCTAACAAACTGCTCAAAATGTTTTTACAAAAAAAATTACTATTTAAAAATTCCAAAGGTTATTGGAAGTTTTGATTTTTTTTTCTATTTCAGCTTCCTGCTGTTTTCACATTGTTTCAAAGAAAATGTAAGATTTGGAAAAAATAAACACCGCAAATGTTTTCTTATTTATGAAATCCAGTTTTATGTTGATTTGTTCGATTGAACAAAAAAAACCAAAAGTTTGCTCACCGAATTTTTTTTACAGTTTCATGTAGTCGTTATACTGATACAAACTTCTAACAAATTTAATTCGTTTATTCTTTGCGGTACAGCAATTTACAAATTGCCACCCCTCCCCACTCGTTACAAATATTTTCACTGTTTCATTCATTTATTATATTCTATTTCCATTTCCCCCTGCCTGTCCATTGTCCCAATTCATCATTTTCATTCCTCTATCGGAATGTTCGGTTCCATTGCGCCATCTTTGGTGCTCATTTCACAATGGAGCACCGAAAAAAGATTTATGGGTGGTCTTAGATGGGGAGGTTGAGATAAGAACAGAACAAGAAATTAAGTTCACTTTCTGATGAATTAATGAGAGTTTGAGGATAGATTGAGTGACGCGAATTTCAATATTTATGGCTACCCAATTTTGGCGACGTTATATGGTTTTTGGAAAAAATGTAACATTTAAAACTTTTATATTTAAATTTGAAAGATTAGTTTTCCATGTAGACATAGTAAGAACACAAAGTGCCTGCCTACAAGGTAGCCTACACCTGCCTACACCTTTGTCTTCAAACAAGACAAACAATAAATTGTTTTTGTGAATTTTGCTTAAAATATAGAACTTGCATTTTTACAAAATTTGAAATTTATAAAACAAGAAACTCACAAAACCCAAAAAAAAACACAATAAAACAATTTTGCTGATCTTCGTAAGAAAGAGACGAATTAAATTTCTTAAAAGTTCAAATCAGTATAACGACTACATGAAACTGTAAAAAAATTCGGAGAGCAACTTTTGGTTGTTTTTTGTTCAATCGAACAAATCAACATGAAACTGGATTTACATAAATAAAAACAAATGTGCGGTGTTAATTATTTTTCCAAATCTTACATTTTCTTCGAAACAATGTGAAAACAGTAGGAAGCTGGAATAGAAAAAAATCAAAACTTCCAGTAAACTATGGAATTTTTAAATAGGAATTTTTTCAAAAGAAAAAAGAATTCAACAAATTATCTTATTTATTGTAAATAAGTTATTGTAACAGTTTTTTTTAAAATCACTCGAAGGTCCCTCCCAATAGTTTTCAAAAACCCAAAATTACCATAAAAATGAATATTTCGAAACATACTTATAGTGAATTGATTAGAGCCCGGAGACGTCCCTTTAATCCCCCAGGCGACTTTTGTGCATGAAGAGATAGTATTAAAGATTGGGAGACGCAGAGAAAGTGTTACGCGACACACACGACTTTTTGATTCAAATCGTTCGGAATGAGAGAAAAGTTTAAGAGGAATTTTGAGAAAGAATACGAAAAAGGAAGAGACACTCGGAAATGTCAAGTGGTCCCGTCGGTTGTGGTACGAAAGTTTCGAAAATTGGATTGAAATATGAGAGTTATATAAATTAAACAATTTAATTTAATAGAATTCAAAATTCAGAAAAAAAAGTTGAACATCAATTCTTTAAAACTAATAAAAGCAAATATTTACATACAAACACGGAATAATGGTTTTCAAAAAAAAATTCGTTTTGATAAGTTTCTTCTGAAACAGTGAGAGTTTTCAAAATTTCTAGTTAAATTTTTCACAGGAGAAAAATATCGTTTAAATTTTAATTTAAAATTTTATTTTAAAAAACTTTTCAATTTGATTGATCACCTTTGCAACATTTTCAGGTATTGATGAATTTTTGTTGAAACAGTGAAAATATCAGCGATATATTATTGAAATGATACAAGGCGAAGTACCAAACAGCTATTTTGAACTTGAAAAAATATTGGGAATTTTTTTATTATTTAATTGAATAAATTTTGTACACGTTGTTTTTTGTGATAAAAAATTGTTTAAAAAGTTAAAATTTAATTTATTTCTCGACAATTCGAATACGTCTTCTTGTTTCACTTCAACATCTCGGTAATTTTTGATTTCTATTTTCTGCGGAACACTTTCAAATGCGCCTTTAAGTAGTACCTATTTTCTCGTAATTAATAACGGGAAATTGGTTACTGTGCTTAAAGGCACACGGTTTTTTCGCGCGGACTTGGTTTGAAACAATATAATCGTGGCGAGAAATTCGACTGTTTTTCCAAGTTGACCGATTTTCAGGCAATGACTCTTTCTGTGGTAGTTCGTGAAAATGTGAAATCTGAATATCGAATCGTGCTCCGAAACACTTCGATTTATGACGTAGCAGTGAAGATTGTAAATCCCAACGAAAGCCCAAAACTTGAACGTTACGAATGCTTGGTTCTATCCAATAAGTATACTGAAGTCGCAATCCTTGAAACACCATCCAAAGCTGCTCTGCTGAAAAACAAGCCGGTCGATATCTACGCTAGGGCCATTTACCCGTACAATCGAAAAAACATTCGTCACTGGATTGACGGACACGTGTCGTATAAGCCACATCATCTCGTCCAGACACTCAATTTTCTCGCCGACGATGCCGAGTATTCGGCGAAAACGGTAATAAAAAGTAAAAGTTTAACGCAGTCAGCAGGACCTACGCGGGCAGAGCCCACATGATTTCTAGTCTGCGGACATGACTGCGAGATTGCGGCTGTTTAATTTGACATTTTGTTACGGGCGTTTCCAATCGTTTAACACACTCTATTTCGCAATTTTATACACTTATCCTCAGATTGTCATCGACCTGCCCGGGAGATCTACAATGATTGAGTCGACGGGATATGCAATCAAAATGAACAACAGTAAACCACTTCTTCGTGCTTTTCTGGAAAATGGTAAATTGAAGCCACGCCCAGGGCGGTCTTTCTGCATAGAAAATCGCTGAAAATGGAGCTATAATTTTTAATTTCAGACACGGCTTGCGCTGCTCAATTCGAATCGAAATCCGTGCTGAAATGCCTCCCAAGAGTTGCAAAACCGGATTCTCTGAAATCCAGCAAAAAAGCTCCAATCGAAGCAAAGAATGAGTAGGTTTCCAACTACATTGATAATTTGAAATATTATGTCCTTTCAGAGATCCCTGCTTCATGATTCCATTGTTCAAGGCATTGTGCAATCCGAAGACAAAGGTCGAGACGTTGGCACATGGGGAAACCAAATCGAGTGAATAAAAACATATGGAACGCAAAAAATGATTGAAAAATAAATTATCATATCAGAAATGTTTGTTTTTTAGTCATGTTTTAAGTTTTCAGACTTTTTCAATAAAAAGCAGATTGAAGAAATACACCAATGGGCTAGAATCTGGAAAATAAATTCAAAAAAGTATAAGTTTTTAGGGCTTTGTTTTTAAAGAGTTTGTGCTGAAACAGTGAAAATTTTTAAAATATTAATTTCGTTGTTTTTTAACCTTTTCACAAAATTGAAAGGAATTGTATAGTTTACTGAAATGCAAAGTTTAAATAATTCGAAGTCACAAATACTTCTTTGAGTTGGACAGAACTGGAAAAAAAACTTCAGTGTTCTATATTTTTTAAATGTCTTTTTTTTTAATTTAAATTTTATCATGTTTCATTAATGTTTCAAGTTTTTGAATGCTTTCCAAAATCATTGATAAGAACGTCCAAACAATGACAAAAATCAAATTTATTAGACCGAATATAATACACCGATGGACCAGAATCAACATCAAAAGACACTGAAAATATTAATTACAGACAAAATAAAATAGTTTCATAGAAAAAACAAATCATGGAGGCATTGGGGGCAGGCATATATTACCGGTTTCATTGACAAAAAGAGCAAAAAATGAAGAAAAAATGTGATTGTTCGCAGAACAGAATACCCATAGAAAAACGACGTAGAATCTAGTTGTGTTTGTGCAAAAAATTGAGCTTATGGGGACACAATTTGTGGAAAAGCTGATAGAAATCGTTCCAGGACCATTACTGCATCGGGTCGTCCCATTACACGAAGAGTTTGAAGAAGATCTGGAACTGCACGAGCTGATCCAGAAGATGAAGCTTCCCAAAGATCCAGGAGAAGTGATGTGGGAGAGCAATCAGGGAATGAGGCGAAGAACTGAAATAAACAAATTGTATTAGTGTGAAAATAATATTTGGTGTTGATCAGTTGCTGCTGAAACAGTAAAACTATAAAAATTTTACATCAATTTTAGTTTACAAAATTTTGCTGTTTCATCTTTTTATTAAGATTCGTCGTTATGTTTGTCTTTATTGATTTGTATCTAAACTTGCATTTCACACATCATTGTTTAAGTGTATTTTCAAAAAGAAAATTCTACAAAGAAAGTCAAGAAAATGGACCCTAAAAATTAGTTGTAAAGCCTAAAAAATCAAAAAAATTTTCAAATAATTGAAATGCATTTGAAACTTCTTTATAAAATTTATTTGCCACGAATAACTCCATTTTTGAAGATAAATTTACACAAACTGAAAGCTAGGGATTTCTTGAAGTTTCTTGAAACGAAAATCTCTACCATTAACCTGCATGTTTCACTAAGTCTATATATAATTGTTTGCCAAAACTTTGAATGTTTCAATGTCTTCTTTTAAGAATTATAAAATGTTTTCTTACCTGCAAATATCTATCGTAATGCAATTTCTTTGCCAATCCTCTCCAATCAGAATGTGATTCATTTGGCATATCCAAAAGCCTTGCCAGTTCATCCTTCACTCCAAATGGCAATCGGAACTCTACACAAACGGATCCCTTTTCTCTTTCTTCACTTGTTGCATCATAGAGCTCCGGCTCATTGCTCACTTCCATCACCATTGGCTCCGTTGAGCTTGCCTTTTGATAGACAATTACTCTCGTTGAAAACTGTGAGCCGTTGATTTCCTTTGGTCGGAATTTCAATGAGCAATGAAGGCCATTTTGAGCAACAAATCTGTGTTGTGTTTCCGAGATTTCCACAACTTCAGGGCCATCGCATGAGAATCCAGGAATAACATCTTCAATACAAATGCAAAGATTTCCTTTTTCATTTAAAATAAAATCATTTGATTCACAAAGTAGACGAGATCCATCTTCCTGTTTCCATACACTTTCCATTGCTGCTCCAGTTTCAGGAACACAATAAACTCTCAATTCAAATGGTCTTCGATAAGCTGACATTTCAGTTGGACCAAATACAGCTAAATGAACTCTTTTTGCAGCACTCAAAGAATTTCTCCTCGGATGACCAGCTAGCATTAACCTCGCTAAGGAATATGTCATAACGTGGCACCATCCAAATCCATCATTCTTCTTCCCAGGTTGCTCGAATTGTACAAACATGTTGGTATTCAAGTTCTCTTCTCCAATTGTTACAGCCTTCTGCCATCCGGATCCTTCATCAGCATACAATGTGAATTGCCAATTGTCACGTGGAAAAGTTGAAGCACAATGACGGAAGGATACAACAACAGGACGACGGAGAATATTATCATGAGCTGACATTGAAACATCACATTGTCCGATGACGATGACTGGGGAGAGAGCGGATTCGATTGCTGAAATATTGATTTCAAAGGGTAAACCTTGCAAAGTCATACTAAGAAAATAAAAATTAACAAATTAAAAAAACCACACTGAAACAGTATAATTTTATTCCAAAAAACACATAACATAAATTGAATTTCCAGAAAAAACTTTCACTGTTTCTATGGTTTTATTTCCAACGAACTATTTTTCAAGTCATTAATCGATAGGGTGGCAAATGATCCCATTTTATGAAATTTTTGAAACAATTAATTTGTTTTTTGCTCTCATGTGTTCCTGGTTAGGAATTCTTCACCACTCGGGATGTGACAAAAAATACATATTATTTAAGGAATATTTATGATTTCGACTATCGTAATGAAGTATCGCAATGAAGTCCGCTATTACAATGAAGTAGTTGTATGTTTCCAATTTTATGAAATTTTTGAAATGTAAATTTTTAATATTTTTTTACACTCACGTTTGAGGTGAGGTTGATCTGTTAAGGTGTCCGAAACAGCCAGATAAAGCATTTTCTCTCCTTCCACTGCCAATTCAGGTACAATTAATCTTGCTCCACTTTTTGATAAAGACAATCGTGCTCCATTGCTATCAATCTGCGCAGCAACAATATTTTGTGAAGTGTCTAATCCAAGAACACTCTTGTCTTCCATATAATCATATAACGTAGCATAATTATCGTCATCCGAGCAATTTGAGCTTGAAGTTCTAAGCATTGTCCGTTTTCCACCAGATCCTGAACTACTCGAACTACATTCTTGAATTAAAGCAGCTCGTGAGCCAGCGTTTCTTGTTGAAGAATATCCACTGAATGCACTTTTTCCAGATCGAAGAGTTGTTGAATGTGGTAGAGGAGGAGGCTCAAAATATTGAGAACACGATGATATTTTCTCTCCGAGCAATGTTCCATGTTGATGCTCCAAAAGTAATCTTCGAACACCTGGAGGCTCAGAATAGTAGATTCCTCCTGCTTTTTCCGAATTCATTTTCTGCGGTTTCAATGGTTTCGACTTTTTTGAATTGCCACGTTTACAGCAGAACATTGCAAGAATTGCAAGAATAAATGAGGCAACAATGAAAATAGATGCAACTGATCCATAAACAGCAGTATCACTGATTACTATCCGAGAGGAGTCCGCAGTGCAAAGCCTGAAAAGATGTAAAAATGTATAAAATATGTCAATTTTGAAAAGTTTTATAATAAGTATTTTAACTGTTTCAGATAGTTTATATTATCGCGAAAAATAAAATGTTCTATTCTATGTACAACGGTTCTCTCAACTAGATAAATATCGGAAGTGAGGAATTTTTGAAAATTTTAAAAACGGGTGAGTATTTTCGATGTTTCCTTGTTTATATTTAGGATTTTTATAATATGTAGTTCAGTTTTGAAAAGGTTTATGTACAATAATGTTTTTACTGTTTCAGATAGTTTATATTACTAAATCGGAAAAAAATTTAATTAGGCACACTTTAACACTAATACAAATAAAAATTAGAATTATTTGCTGTTTCTTGAATTCAATTTCATGAATGAGAATGCCCACTTTTGTTCGCAAAATTGACTAAGTTGCTGAGTTAATTTGAAAAATTTGTTACTCACTGTGCCGGACACTCTTGTGTCATCAGATCATCTCCAAAACATGGCTGTCCTCCATTCATCGGAGGTGGAACGGTACATGCTCTCGTCCTATACCGATGACAACTCGAAGAGCAAGCACTCCAATCACTCCATGAACTCCATCCTCCATCAAGTTTACATGGTACTTTACAGCTTCTCGTCATTTCTTCTTCTCCCTTACAGTACTCTCCGTCGTTCAATGGAGCTGGATTATTACAAGTTCGTGTTCTTCTCTGATGGGGCAGAACGTCATGCGGATCACGGATTCGATGGGCGTGTTGACGGAGAAGGGGACAGTCGACGTGACACGTTCCGATCCACGGGGACCATTCGGACCAACCACCGTCAACTGAAATTTTTATAGAAATAAGAACACATTTTGCAGTAAAACACAAAAAGATTGATGCTGAGACTTTTGGAAATTCAAAAAGAATTCAAAACTAATTCAGCTATTTGAACCTTTTGTTGCAAGTTTCAAATGTCTGAATTAGTTTTTCCTTTCACAATTCAGAAATTAAACAAATAAATGAGAACCTGTTATTTAAAAAACATGAAACAGTAGAAATTTTCAAAAAAAGTATGTTGTAAAAACCATTTTAATGGTAAAACTTTAACCATTAGAGGAAAGTTGATTTACACATAACGATAATATTAAAGGTAACTTATTTCCAATACATATAAATTTTGGTTGAAACAGTAGAAAATGGATTGCAATCGTCTCATTTAACTGTAAAAAAATTTCTCAAAGTATTCATTATTTTAAATTAGTTTTCAATTTTGCAAAATATTTCAAATGGCTCGATAAATTTTCAACTCCTGTTGTGCATTTTTTCGTAGTTTTGCCTAACTTTTTTCATTGATATTAAAGACATTTGGAATTCAAAGCTAATTCTGCCATTTGAAACTTTGGTTGCAAATTGAAAAAAAAATAATCTAGAAACCCTTTTTCTAGTTTTTAACAATTATATACGGTCACTATGGTCAATTTTTTTCAATTTGAAGCATAAAACTCCATTGCGAACTTTTCAAAAAATTACTGTTTCAAGGTGTCTTCTTAGTCCTCTAATAATTAATCTACTTTAATGATTTACTGACTTATAAGTTTAAAAAAATTATTTTTTTAAATGACAGGGGTATAATACACAAGTACCCAATTTTACATCCCAAGATACAGTCTCGCAAACAAAAGGTGTCAATGACCTGACTAAGAGACTCAAAGGGACACAAAAGAAAATGACACGAGTCATCTGCCACTGCAGCAGAAACTTATGTAATAGCGTGTCGAATTGTGTTCATCTGGCAAAAAGAGGTAGTAGTTGTCCCCATTCTTTTGAAATGTGCCGCTTCTATTGCTCCAATGCCGACTCTCACAATTACATAACACACGTTTTCGACTCCGCTAGGTTCTTTTTATGATTCTCATCCAATACTTTTTCAGTATTTTGTAACATGAGAGAACCCGTTAAAATGGGTAGGTACTAGTGTGTGAATGGGTTTGGGAAGTGAAATGGGGTGTGAAGGACAATATAGGAATTTTCAAGGAGAAATTTCACATCTTAATATTGGGTTAGCCGTAAAAATTACTTATGTTACAACTTTGAGACAATGCTTAAAATTTTGCTCGGTTTCAGGATGCTAAAAAAACTTAATAGAAAATAATATGTAATGAGTGGAGTTCAATTTCTAAGAAATATGTTTGAAACACTCAAAAAATTGAAAACTTCGTATTTCAATAGTATATCAAAATAAAAAAAGTTATTTCATAAGTTAGCCCAAAATTTTTAAATTTGAAAACACGCAATTTGTATTTTTATCAAGTCACCTTGTATGTAGTTAGGCAGGAATTTTGCGCCAAACTGTGTTACCTACCTGGCTGTCTACAAGGTGACCTACGCATCATGTGTGCCTACTAATGCCGAGCGAATGTAAAAGTTATTTGTATTTAATTGTCTTCTGGAATCAAGAAAAATACTTGAAAATTTTAATTTTCAAATTTTTGCCACACTTGAAAGAGTAATATTTGGAATTGTAATTTTTTGCGATATTCTAATTTTAGTTTTCAAAACTTTCAGAAATCAGTATTTTATCCAATTTTAACACCATAAAAGTATTTACGACCTATATTTCCAAAACTATATGGAAACAATAACTCGATGCAAAAAATAGGTTAATCGAAAAATACCAAGTTTTTGACCCCCTTCTTACCATAAATCTGTACTTCCACTGGGTCAGTTTTCCTCGAATTCGCCACATTTGTGGCTTCACATGTATAATTTCCACTGTCTGATAATCTGGCGGCTGACATAATTAGACTTCCATCAGATGCTCGGATAACATTTGCATCAGGCTGTACAACGACTCCATCTTTGTACCAGGTGAGCTGTAAAACAGGAAATTGCAGATAATCACAGTTTTGTTGCGTCATGTGTAGAATTTGAGGAATAGGGGGAGAATAATGGAATTATGTAATCCTATTGCTAGTACACACTTGGCTCATTAACTAGCGATGGCTATTGACATTGCACATTTGACCAGATGTTTCTCAATTTCACCATTTCCCGCACACCTGCTAGATGCTCTTTTTATATTTTAAAAATTAAATTCTAGAAATAAAATGAAATTTTCCTGCTTCCATACAGAAATGAGAGAAAAAATAACTTTTGAAAAAATCGAACAAACCTCTGCTTTCGGATCTGATTCCGGTGCTTGACAGGGAAGTTGGAGGGTTGTGCCTTCTTGAACCCGTTGAGCAACGGGTGATTTGAGAAAGTGCTTCCGCATATCTGAATAAAAGTCTCAAATGTTTCGAATAACAAAATGAAAAAATTTCAAAACAATATGAAACAGTAATTATTTAAAAATTAGAACGAATTTTTTAAATCTAATTATGGAACTTTAAGATGTAATTGAAACTGCACAAATTTGGAAACTTGTACAAAGAAAAATTAATCGGTTTTCCCATTTATGGAATGTGGGGAAACTCTTAGAATGCAAAAACTTATAAAAACTTCAAAATGTTTCTCACAAAAAAACCTTTTTTTCAAAATGTTATGAAACAGTAATTTTTGCAACTTTTTATTTAAAAATTTCAAACTATCTGCAGAGTGTTGAGATGTGGTTATCTTACAGTATGAAAAAATATATATTTTTATTTTTTGAAATTGAAGAACTGTTCATTGAATTGAAGGTTTATGTGCATTCAATGTTTCGAAGAAAATTATAAAATAATTTAAAGACAATGTGAAACAGCGCTTTTTAGAAATTTCACCGTTAGTTCCCAATTTGCAACTAAAATTTGAAATTTTAAACATTTTGAGATGTATTCAAAACGTGACAAAGCAAAACAATTTCAACTAGAGTTTCAAGAAGATGATATATTTACTGCAATCTTTATTTAATCAGATACATATCAGTCGCTCGATAAGTGGTCCCTATTCCTCAAAAATAGTACCAAATTCCACACTATATATCTCCTCATTCCTTTTCAACTAACTCCACAAATCCGGGTGGTCTGATTGGGTAAGCATTCACGTTTTCAAGTGGTTTCTTAACGGACCCCGAAGACCTCGTTAGACTTGTTGGCGTACTCTCTAAGAAAGTCTAATTGTTGACAGAGTTAAAGAGTTACGCAACAATCATAGAGTCCCCACCCGGAACATTCAACAATCTAGATAAAAACGGATTACTCGAGAAATGAGAGTGAGTGATGATGACGTTACTGATGACGTGGTATGGTTGTTAGGGAGATTGGGATCTTTATGGGAACAACATATGGATACTTTGGGACGTGGTGACGGAAATAGGTTGTTTGTGAACACACTGATTGAAATTATCAAATCGTTGGTTATAATAACAACTTGAAACATTATATTTTGGATTTCAAAACCCAAAGGAAAACGATTATTTGTTCTTCAGACATGGTAAATTTGAACCAAATATATGTTCTAATCAGTCACATTGTAAGGAATCTACACGAAATTTTCGGATATGAAAAAACGATTTTTGTAAAACTCATTCTTCAAATCACGCTACCAAGAAACAGTAAAATAATTGGAAACCTTCAATTCAAAGTACAAACCAATTGAACTTGTCATGTCCTTAAAGACCATGTCTAACAGAACACCATTCGGAAAATTGCGCGCCGAAGAGACAAACAAGGAGTTCGAACAATAAGAATAGGTTGGAGAGGATTCAGGAGGACGTGTGCGGGTAATTGGCTGCACTTACAAATTATTGAAATTCATAATTGAAATGTATTGGAAAGACGAGGAAAAGAGGAGAAGATATTCAATCCGTGGCATCAAAAGTTGAATTTCAAGAAAAGTTGTTGAAACGGGAACTTTTTTTTCAATTTTGTAACGGAAGGCGTCTTGTATGAGATTAAGTGAGGTTTCTCCAAGACTTCAAATAAAATCATGTTTGATTTTAAAGTTTAAGATGAAACTAGTTTTCCACAAAAATTCAGGAAGCGAAACTCAAGTACGACCCACTAAAATTAAAAATTGAGCTGAAATTTTTTCAGCTAAATTTTCCCTAAAACCTGTCGAATTGCTCCAAAATCGGGTTTTTGCAGGCGTCTGACAATTTCAAGTTATTTTAGAATAGGTAAACATTTTGCAGTATTTTTTTCAATTATTTCAAAAATTCTCCAGAATGTTTGCCAACCCCTAACACCATCAAAATCATTAAAGTCTGCGAATATAAAATTTCAAAATATATTTAAAGATCTCCAAGGTGTTATAAAATGCACTAAAAAAATTTAAGATCAATTTTTTCCAAGTGCTCCGATACACTATTTTTAGTTTATAATATTTTTTTTAGAACTTTTTATTTTTAAAACAATGTGAAACATTACACAAAAATATGCCTTCAGAGAAACATTACACAAAAATTATCACCAAACTAATAATTTCCATGAAACAGTAATTTCTCATTGTTATCTCTATTACATAACAGTTGATAAACTTGATGAATAACCAAATGGACTATTCAAATATATGTTACTGGTCGATTACGTGGTCGTACTAGGTGGTGTCACCTCCAATATTTGCTGACTTATCATATGCTACTACTGCTCCTGCTGTATCAACCTGACCTTAACTGGGCAGAGGTAGGAAGCGGACCACACACACAAAAAGGCGGCTCTTTTTATGAAAATAAACACACATATCATATTCAAAAATAAAAGATCTGAGAGAATATGGTTGGTGGGGTTGTTGTGACGGAAATTACAATGCATAATAACCAAAAAGGGATGGACATATGTGTCAAACACTTGCGCGAATCGAAGACGAATGTTCATTGAATATTGAACACACTCTTTTGGAACATACACACACAGGAAAAGAGGGGGGAAATACTATATTTGTTCGTAAAGTAACCTGATATTTAGGTGCATGTGAACGTCTAAATTTGGCTAGAGTATCATGAAAGAAGGCAAAAGTCATTTGAACACAAAGTTGGGAAATGGGAAAAGGATTATGGAAATTTCGTGAGAATAGTTTGAGTTTCGCGAATGGAAAATAGAGGAGGGGGATTCATTGAAAGTATCAATTTCTGTTCGAAATTCTGAGTTCCTAATAATCTCGGTTTCAAAATTATCACTCAGAAAGTCCATTCTAAATTAGCTCAATTAATCCGGAAAACTAAGTTTACTGTTTCGGAGTGTTCACATAAATAAGGGTTTTAATAAATATAGTGATTAATTCATCAGACCAGAAAAAACATTCTGAACTGTTTCAAAAAAAAAAGAAGTAGCTTCTGTAAGTTCAACCAAATTAAATAAGACTATTCAAATGGAAACATGTCAATTCTTTCAGGAGGTAAAAATGCAATGATAATACGATGCCCAAAAATAAATTCGTCAGAGAAATTGTTTCTATAATAAAAAGTTGTTGAAAACAAAATATCCAATTTTTAGATATAGTTCAAAATAATTGTACTGTTTCAATGTGTTGTTAAAACAGACGTAGTAAATTGTCATTTCAATTCTAAGGGCTTTGAAAAATCAAAAAAAAAATTCTGTAGCCAAGAAAGATAATTTCTGTCATTTTCTTAGATAAAAAGAAAACCGAAAACAACTGTGAGCAAAACACTCCAAAATCACGACGAAGGACACCGTCAAAAAGAAACACAAAAGAGGCGTGAAGGGGAGAAAAGAGAGAAGAACGTTGGCTACTGCATACTCCTGGTGGTCATCGAGTGGGCGGGGTGGAACACCAAAGGAAGAGGGAAGGAAGATACCAAAAAATTTAGAGAAAAGGTTGACCCTCTAGATAATTGTGCATCGGACTGTCATAAAGTTTATGGCAGGTACACTGTGTATGCTCCAATGTTTCATGATTTCCATAAGATTTGGGAGATTTTCTGATTTGACTAAAAAACGAGTTACCGATTTTTGATTTGAAACGTAACTTTCAAGGGTGTTTTTAACAGATTGGGTGTTGAAAAAATTGTTTATTCAAGTTTTATTTGCAAACGTTTCGAAGAAGATTAATGTGAAAATGATTTAAGTGCATCAATTAAAAAGGTGAAACGGTAATTTTTAGAACCGGAAAAATATTTTTTTTTATTTGAAACGGAAAAAGCACATCAAAACTCGCAATGGAATAGTTTTAAAAAAATTAAATTTTTCCAAAACTTCCCTGATTACTAAAATCCGAACCAAAAAAAAGTGTCTTCACTTGCACCCGCCTGTCACAAATTATCTGAATGTGCGTGTGCTCACTCATCTTTTTGACTTCCCATACGAAAACAATAGGTGTGATGGCAGATATACGTGGGAATGTTTGTAAAATGACAACAATGTCAGAGACTCATTTGATGGACAGAAATGGGGGCAATTAGCAGTGTAAATAGGCAGCCTAAATGGTAGCAAATAGATCATGACGTGGCAATGAGCACACTGATTTTTGTTGGAGAGCAAGTTTTTAGGCAAACTTCGCAGGTAGGAAACGTTTACAAACATTTTGGAAAATAAGTAGAGTTAAATGCGTATTTGAAAAAATTATTGTTTCATACTTTCCTTATTAATGTTTTAGTTTCATCTTCGGATGTTTATGAAAGGAGACAAAAAAATCATCGAATCGAAATTTTAACGGTACGGTTGAGTTAGGCCCTCTTAATTTTTGTGATAATCTTTTTTGAAAAGCTTCAAATTAAACAAGTTATCGAATTTTTTCAATTTTTTAGTTTTTAATTTTATTTATTTCTTTGTTACAGTTTTTCCTTAAAAAAAATTTTCCTGTTTCATATCGTATTTAAATGTTCGGTTTTCTGAGTGGTTTTTAGTCAGTTTTGGTTTCTAAACTTCGTGGAATTGATGTATAATTCAATTTATATCAACTATAATTTAACGAGCATCAAAAAATAAACACATTTTATGTGCGCGAGATTCCCTGGGAAAAATCTCATCTAAACATTTTTCCCACTTCTATAAACAAATCATCAAGTCAAAAAAAAAATCTATGGGACCAATAAACAAGTAGTAAGAACTCCTTCAAAACCCCATCTCCTCTCAAAATTCAAAAATTCCCTAGTGAATTTCCAAGAAAGAGCAATTGTATGCAAATTTCAAATGGAAAAGTGCATGTAGTATGTACATTTCTCTAGATGCCCCACAGATAGTAGATTCATCATCAATTCTTGCTCCGTCGCGTTCCCAGTTTTATCAATTGCGCAATCTTTTATATTGCCCATTGGGTCATGTCTCTTGGAAAAAGGAGGACATGAGGAAGGAATGGCAGTTGAAGAAGAAGAAGAAGAATGATTACTATCTTCTCATAACTTTTGACACGGCCCTAGACGGCTTTATGACCGGGCAAAACGAAAAAGGGAAGGGCAAAATAGATTAAGGGCAAAATAGATTATGTTTTGATTAGAAAATGAGGGAAATCGAGGTTTACTCAAAAATTAATGTTTCAAACTTTTCGAATCGCCACAAAATATATCATTATTATACATAGTTGAGGAATTCACAATTAATAAATATTTTGAAACAGTAAAAAAATTCATGATTAATTTTGACAGACAGATTCGGCCGATAGGCGGGAATTTCTGAGTACCTAGTTTAATCTCATACGTGTTAAATTACAATTTATATTTAAAAAAATTAGAAAATAACTTATTGTATATATGTATATATCAAAAGCAAAGATAAAGCAACCAATACCGTTATTGCGATAACGATATTTCCAAACTTGAAACGCTCAACGTGAAACCGTAAAATAATTTTTAGTTTTATCAACAAAAAAAAATTCGAAACATTGCAAAAATGCTCTCGAAAAAACGTAAAGTTTTACTAGCTGTACAAAAACAGTCTCCCAATATTTTTGTAGTGGAGACGCAGAAACGTATTGTAGTACAAAAGAATTCAATTAGCTCCTCAAAGGCGGGCACAAGAAGGAAGAGGGAAAAAGTACAGAAATATCGTATAGAATGTTGTTGGAAATTGAAGTTTTGGAGAGAAAATTTGGATTTTTGTTTAGCCAGCCGGGTGCCTCTAGAATTTGTATGTTACTGAACCAAAATTATCCCGATTTCAATTTCATCCGAGTAATAAACAGAAGATTTGATAAGTCTACAAAACAACACTTTGAAACAGTATAAATATTGAAAGCCTATAAATGTGATTTATAGTCAACTTTTGGACAAAAAGAAAACAGTTTAAAAACCTCGTTGCGAAAAAGTTTCTAAATGATATAAAAGCACAAAGAGCCCATCCACGCCAACTGGTGTTCTTTCTCCGCGCAGTCAGGTACTCGGATAAATCACTGAGAAGAGACAGGAGGCATGTCGATAAGAGATCATGAGAAGAATAAGATACGCAGACACATCCACACAACAAACATTTAGCAATTAATCAGGTGAAGAAGGCAGGCATAGCAAAGAGGTTTGAATCGACAGGTCAAATGTCAACTTGTGCATAAATTTGACACGTTTCACACCTACTTTTGATAGCTCAAAGAAATGCTCTAAAACTGTTTAAAGAGATAATTGGATCAACATATAGATACGATGAAACAGGTTTAATTTTTCAAAACCACGATGTATTTGAAATTTTAAAGTCAATAAATTTTTGAACTTGTAAGATTTATATAGAAAATCTGTGGTGTAAAAAGTATTGCCACGGTTTTCAGAAAAAATTGAAAATTAGGCGTTTTGGCGGTTTACGGATTCAATAAAGGGTTGTCAATGTGGATTTTTGTGAAAAATTGGTTTCAACGTGACTAAATATCATAATTAAACACTCTTAAACACTACAGATTTTTCAAAATTTTCTATTAAGACTTTGATAAATTGGCAAAAGCGATGTGATATTTACATAGTGAAACTGTTTAGATAAAATTACAAAACTGTTCTTTTCGAAAATGTTTCACTATGTTTTCAAAGCAAAAATATTAAATGAAGTAAACAATCTTCCCAGAATGTACGGAAACTATTTTCTCAATTTTCTAAATTTTACTGTTTCAAAAAACTCTTTTCAAAATTCACAAATGATCCAGATGATACGTCTCTAGCCATACATTGAATAAAAAATAACTTACAAGCCAAATGAACTGTCGCCACGTCAGAAGCCACAACGTCTTGATCGTCGTCTCCAGAAGCGTAACACTGACACTGAAAAGCGTCAACGTGTCCAGATGTGTCTACGTCGATTCGAGAAATATCAACTGAAGCGTCAATGTATCCAACTCCAGACGTCGAGTCGGTTCCGATAAGCTTTTCGATTCGAGAATCGTCGATCTGAAAATTTAAAATTTTTATTTGAAAAAAAAAACCACATTTTTTCAGTAGAAACAGGAAAACATTTTTCATAGGAAAAAAATCCAAGTGAATTTTTAGTATGTTTTGTCTCTGGTTCTAGTTGGTTAGGAAGAGTGGGGTGGTCGGTCAGGAGGATAATTATAAGGTTTCTTTTATTTTCTTGCTCCTTTCAAATGTGTATTTTACGTTAAAAATGGATTTGAAGCGCGGTTACAAAAAACGAGACGTTTTTGTAAATTTTCAAAAATTTCTTCTGTTTCAGAAGTCTTATAAGTATGAACGTTAAAATTGGGCAAATTAATTGGTATCTGATCGGTTGAAATAGGTAACGTAGTGTTTTCTGTCTAAAAAGTCTGAAAACTGAAAAGCTCGAAAAGTTTTAAACAATTTTCATAGAATTTTAATGAAGAGTTAGAGTTATAACATTATTCAAATTGTAATTAAAACTTTTAAACACTATTTTTATATTGTGTTCAATCAATGATGAAACAGTAAAATTTATGAAAAAATCTCCATAAAACTCAACTACAACTCGGAAAACACTACCCCAATATCTTCCAAACAACCAGGAAAACAGCGATACATCATCACAAAAAGAGCCCCAAAAAATGAGAAGGTTGAGCATATGAGCAGAGCAAGAAAAAAAAGCCGAATTGTGAATTCCCGACTCATTTCATTTTGATTTATGAGGTGTATGAATGCCGAATTGAAAAGGCAAGTAGAAGAAAAAAGTGTCAAGAAAATAGGAAATTACTAATTGAGTAAACATAACTGTCTTTCTCCCATGAAAAAATTGTAAAATGGAAAAGAGTACTCGGGTCAGTGTGTAACCGGGAAAAGGGGGACGAGAATTGGCAACACAATTAGTATTGGTTCAACGAATTCGAAACCCGTGAGCTCTCAGATTGATGAGCACAAAATTTTGGGAAAAAAAAAGAAAATTTTGGGCATCTTTTACAAAAGGGAGGGTTTCAGCACGGCCTCTCTTCATTTCAAGAAATAAATCAAATTGACGTGATGAACTTTCTCTGCGTCTCTCATGGGCGAGAGAGTGAGCTTTTTGAGCCGAATTTGTACTGAAAACGGTAAAATAGGCCGGAAACGGCTGATAGTGAACAAAATCTAATAAAAATTTACTAACTGCCTGATCAAACACATAGAAATTATATGAAAAAAGGGCAAAATTGTAAATCACCTATGAATACGCCCACATGTGAAAGTTCAAAATTAGTGATTTTCCAGACAAAACTGATTAAAGCCGGCGATTCGCTGATAAATCTTTAAGTTTTTTATTAATATATTGTCAATTAAGACTAAGTGTATCTATTTTTATGCAAATATCTAGGTTAGTGATGTTCACGACGCCGGCAGACGGAAAAACAAAAGGCTACCTCGAAAAATGGATTTTTTCGGGACCTCTAGTGATCCTTGAAAAGAGAAATTTGAAAATTGACGGCCACCATTTTGTAGATAATTTTTTTCTGATTATTTTCTGTTTTTGATGAAGGTTTTTTGATGAAAATTGACGTCGGCATCTTCAAAACAAGAATTAGGCCTGAAAACTCCAAAAATCGTTAAAAAACGACAATTTTTGGCGGGTTTTCCTAATTTTACGAGACGCACCAAGACATAATCAAAAATTCAACTTCACCAAAAGTTGCAAAATTCTCTAAGGAAGAGATTAAGATGTCAATCACTTGATTTGATCAAAAACTGATTGAGTAACTTCAGTTTTAAGACAATGCGATTGTAATTTTTGGAGAACCGCAAGCATAATAGTTGATGTGAACGCTTTTGAAAACATATAACTCGGTAACCAGAAAAGCTATCAAGAAACTTTGAACTACAAAAATAATCTTGATAACACAAGAAACATTTTCTATGTTCATAATACTTGGCTATTCTCACAAAATACATAGTTTAAGCTATGTAAAGATTCAATGCTTTGAAAAACTTTGATAGAGATACCACGAAGGTATTCGAAATCATCCGTTTGTACAATCAACTCAAAGAAGCACAAAATAACAAAGTCTGGATTAATACCGTCTGATACCTTTTTCATATGTCACTTTTTGTTTTTCCCGTACGGGATCCCGTCTTTACAGTCGGCAACCGACTGAAACCGAGGCCACCAATGAATAACTCAGGTTGTGAACCCTGCCGGGAAAGTCTCATCAGTTTTCCATCAGTGTACGACAAAAAATATACCGTATTTCCTCTATTAGTCTTGCACCCCTATTAGTATTGCACCCCTACGGACCAATCGAAAATCAGTCATGCGGACTCTATTAGTCTTGCACCCCTACGGGTCAATTGAAAATTAGTCTTGCATTCAAGACTAATAGAGGAAATACGGTAATTGGGTACGATAGGAATACGGTAGGTTTATAAGTTATGTAAGTTTCTACAAATGTAACTACTTCAGTTTCTCTGTACCAAACTTTGAAGAATTTTTTATTACTTTAAACATCACTGAAATAGTGAGCCGTTGTCTACGAGATCAAATATGTCCGAAAATTACCATTTGGTATCGGTCCTAACAAATCAGTATTTATACCAAAGTTGTTTCTTCGTCAATATTTTGAATTTAATTTAAAAACACATATATTATTCAATTTTCAATCTCCCGTGAGAGAGTGTGAGAGAAAAAGAGGAATTTTGAAATAAATGAAATTGAGAGAGGCCGTGTTTCAGTTTATTAGGATGACCTCGAATTTTATGATGAAAAAAAAACGGGAAAATTTTGGAAAAATTACTGTTTCATAGTAAAAATTTAATGGGATTGTTCGAAATTTGTTTAATTGTCCTTCTTTTCTTATTAAATTTTTAAAAAAAATAAAAAAAATAAATTTTCTTATTAAAAACTTATTAAATTATCTTATTAAAGTTGAACTCATTCTTATTAACATTGTTGTTTCGAATTTTCATGATTTTTACATAGAACTTAGACTTTTTAAAACCAGTTTTGGCTGAAAGAAATGCAAATTCATTAATTTTGAACATAATTTATTTTTTCTATTCATTTACTATTGAATTGTCAAAAAAAAACCTATTGAATTGTCAAAAAAAAATCGTCATTTATTTTTCAATAACAGCATTTGCTTATGTGTTCTATCCGACTTATGGTAAAGGTTTGAAGAATTCATTTTAGAGAAGCCTAATCAATTAATATTCTTAGTTCCGGTGCAAACTGATCAATCGAATGCTCCAACAATATTTCAGCAAAGTCAGAAGATGTCAAACGCACTGGAAACAAGATAGTCCCTTGTGAAGTTGTAATAAACACTATGTGAAACAGTGTTCTTTACTTTTACACAAAACGACCCAAAAGCCAAATGAACCGTAAAACATTGAAACCTAATTTTTTTATATACTTTAATACCCAACATTTTCCGTGTAGCAACCAACACAAAAAAGTCGGAAAAAGAAATCGAAGAATGGGTGAAATGAAGAATCTCCCGTTGAGTATTGTTCCTATGCAAATTCGTCTCTTTTTCTCTTAATTTGAACGGGGATAGAACAGGACAGGTCATCAACATAATCATCGAACAAGAGAGAGAGAGAACTATTTGGGGGAATGAAATTGAGAATGATGAGTAGATCATCCATAATATAATACCCGCATAATCATTACAGGAAAAGGTAAAATGGAATATGATGATGGGAATTTAACGTATTAAAAAATTACAACTACATGGAATTTTTAGAACAAAAGTTTTTTTTTTCAGTTTGGCTAAGGAGATTTTTTAAAAACTTATTTTATTTTTTGTTAGTAATTTTCTCAGTTTGTTGAAACATGAGATGGCTACTACAGTGGGTGGGTGCATGTTCTATAACATGAAAGACCTAGAGAGCTTAATTTTTGTGCTACCGGAAAAAGTGTATAGGTTTTTTTGTTTAGAACCGAATGGAATTAGCAGATTTTCACAAAAAATCACAGGAGTGGCCACAGGCCGTAATTCGGGGCTTGGCCTGTGAGGGATTCTACCAGAAATAATCTCAACTTGAGCCAAAAAAAAACTGAATACAGCAGTCGTTCCGTTCATTTTTCTAAAATTTCAATTGTCAAAAAATTCATTTTTTAACTTTCGAAAAATAAGCGCTTTTTGAGTTTTCATGTTGTAAGTTCTACAATGTTTAATTACAAATAAGTAAACTATATAACTCGCAGAGAAACAATTTTAGAAATTTTGGAGAGTATTACAGTTTAATTTGATAATTTTCAGCACCATAAAAGTACCTTCAACGTTTTTTTTTTCTATTCGGGCTACTTCACATTTAATCAGTTCAAGTCAGTCAATACAGATTTTTAAATAAAAAAGCACGACAGCATCTGCATATATAATATAGTGAGACAATGTGAGATGCACATATTTTATTTCTGGAACAGCGAAAAATTGTTTCAGAAAGTTAAGTGTTCCCTTGGTTAAACTACAAGCTGGTTCATGAAGTTCATGAATAAGTATCAATAAAACGGAAATTTTATAGAAAATATGAATCTGGTGTCGTACTATTTTGAGAAGTACAATATTCTACTTGAAAAAATTATGTTTTGGAGTTCTTTTCAGTCTTTTTGAGTGATACAATAGTTCTAATTCCCAACTTATAAATGAATTCGTTAAATACTCTTGAATCTCGGAACGTTGCAGTTACTTTTCAATTGCAAATTAATCATTAAAAGCTTCAAAATATTTCTGTTTCAATATGGTGACAAACAATTTTTTCATTGAATTCACAGTAATTCATCCGCGATTCCGTTTTTTTCGATTCAGTGCGATTTCAGTGCGAATCAGCAAAAATTTCACCTTATTTATTATTTTTGGGACCTTTGTGTCCCTTTAGAGGAAATTCCCAAAGGGACACATGTTGCATTTGAAATGGAACGGATCTGAGCGGTTTGTATACATTTTCTTGACACTTTGCACACATTTTTGTGTAAACAGGTTCCAGATGTTGAGTGAGAGGTGACTTGGATGATCGAAAGTATATATGTGTTGATTGGAAAATTGAGTGAAATGGGACACACTGCCGAACACATTTTGAAGGATTTGTCGGAGGAAGAAGACACTTTGTAAGTTGGAAAAGCTGCTGGGCTTAATGTACTTGTAAATGGAATGGGGTTCGTGTCGGGTTGTGACCGATGGGAAAATCCAATGAAATTGGAGTTTTTTTTTTCGGTGAAAAGTTTACAAAGAAACATTCAAATACTTTGGAAGAAGAGGTAAGTTTCTCGAGAAAAAAATACGATTAGTTTTAGAAAAAAAATTTCAAAGTGCCGAAATATTGGAAAATCTAAATCTGTTTCAGCATGATGACAAATGGACAAGAGAGGAAATATTCTTCTAAGACACGAAAACTTATTTTATAAAATAACCGAATCATGAATTGAACAATTAAATTGATTCACCAGTTAACTCAAAATGGAATAATATCTACTGTTTCATCATGTTCATAAAATATTTTAAACATTTTCCAAGTTTGATCTTGCGTAAATGACTTTGAAAGTTCATCGGAAAAATCTAATTCTGGCACAGCTTCACCTCCAACTGAATCTTAAAATTTCAAAAGTCAATATACACCTATTATTAACATTTTAAAATTATTAGTTCAAACTTTAACAGTATTAAAATTGATGCTTAATCAAAAAATAGCCAATTGGTAATTTTAACCGTTTTTCATTGAATCAGTATATTTTCTGAAAGTGTTCCGTAATTTGTGAACCCCTTTACATTCAACTCTACCAGGTGACCACTGCTGCGCCCCCGTTTGTCATAAACCTTGTCATTCCGTTCCCCCATTCTCCTTCAATCATAAAATGTTCATTACCGGTCTTTTCTTTTTCCCTTCACTTTCCGCCTTTTACTATCTCTTTCAAATGATGGAAGAAAAGTTCATGAGAGTGAAAATAGTTGATTTACATAATCTTCTATCCAAATATTATTGTTTGAGAGAAGAAGAATTAGACTAATATGTGCGGAAGAAAGGTGATAAAGATAAACGAAGAAAAGACGGCGGCCCGGGCAAATAAAACGATGACTTTTTGACTTTTTGGCGATGCACGCTTACTCATCGGGTCCCTTGCAATCTTTGGGGACACATTGGGCGACTAAATGTTTGAGATTTATAATGTTTCGAAGAGTTACGAAATCACAACTACGGTATGTCCTTTACATAGTAATACTCAAAACAAACTAAAATTGGAAAACAATTATTGTTTCTTGTGGACATCATGAAACAGCAAAAAATGTAAATGGTTTCATGCTACCGTTTTTCATACAATGTAGAACTCAACAAGGCATAATGAATGTTTTCTTTAATATCGAAGGGATAAAACAGTCAAAAATTGTTTTTCTTAATTTTCGCGGTATGATAAATTACTCAATATTGTCTGTTTGGAGCATAAGTTTTTTTTTTAACTTTCAATTATTTGATTTTTTTTTTCATAATTGAAAATTATAGTTTGATCTCTTTTCAAAAAAAATAGAGGAAGATGTTTATTGAAATTGAGAAATAAACTAACTCTTCTGTAGAAATAATGATACGGTAAATTTTTTTCTCTAAAAAATTATTTGGTACAAATTATGAAAAAAATTGGGCTCAATAGTTTAAGAGTGAAAAATGCCCAAACATAATTTTTAGTTCGTCTCAGTTAATGCCGAGGATCATTGAAATTGAAATGTCTTACAATTTTGTAGTATTAATGAAACTGTAAAAACTTATTTGAAAGTTTTATGCCATATTTTTTTTATCGAGAATCCAACTAGGAAGATAGAAAAATAATAAATAAAATCTTTTGTGAATTGATGCACTCATCTCAATATAGCTAGAAAATCCACCAGGTGATAAAAAAAGATTAGCGAAACATTTTCCTTTTAAAATTTATTTGGCACAAAATTAGGATTTTTAGTTGTTTTTCTTGCTTTTAAATTTTTTAATTTTGCAAAGCAACCAGTTTTTTGTCTGTAATCCGTCAGACCGCAAGAAATCACCGAAATTTTAAAAGACACGGGAAATATTTTCTAAATATTTTTTTAGAAAATAAGATGAAATGATGAAACAGTGAAAAAAACAAGAAATCAAGTCAAGAAACTTTTTTTCTTAATTTTATATCGATTTTAATTTTATATTTCTTCTTAATTTTATATTCACAAGTTAATTCAGTTTTTGCTTAACATTCTAATTTAATAGACTTCCCCCTTTTCCCTCTCAAATACTCACCCATTTTGAGCTACATTTGTAACGAATCTTTGTTGCGTGATTGGCTCGGCATTGAAGACGCAATGGCTTATTTCGAATGACATAACCGGATTTTGGTTGTGTTGTGATTGTGATTTCGTCCATTACTGGAATAGAAATTATGATTAGTGACAAACTTGAAAGAATGAACAGTTGTAGAATAAATTACAATTTTTGAACATTTGGTGAAACAGGAATATTTTTTGTTGTCACTAAAAACTCTCATAACCAAAATTAAAATACTAAATATATCTCATAAAAAGGTTTAAATAATAAATTCAAAGCCGCAGAAAAAAAAACTACTGCACTATGAACTGAGGTTTCTATAGAAAAAAGGCACTTTTTCGGTGGTCCAGGGTTTCCTCCGGAAAAGAATGACTAATTAGAGGAGAGACGGGACCAGTCAAAAGGTGAGAAAAAAGAATGAAAGGGGAAGATTTTTCTCTTTATTGAGGAAGAGCCGGTCATGGAAAAAAGAAAAGAAGACAGCTGTGGGGCATGAAGGGTTCAGATTTCATTGGGAGAAACTGTTTTTTATGAAGAGTCAGGGCAGAAAGAGAAAGCTTATGGTTTATGGAGCAATAAGGAAAATGAAAGTTGTGTCCTTTGGAGATTAAGTGAAGCCACGTGGAAAGTGCATTTCAATATAGAACATTGAAAATAACTATTGGATGTAACCGAATTAACAAAATATAAGAGTACATAAAACATGAAATTATATTATTGAAACAGGATTTTTTTATTTTGAAAAATTATATTTTCCTAATTTTTACTTGGTACCTACTTTGGCAAGTTACTATTATTTTATGTAGCACAAACAATCTTTTTCAAGAAATGGGCTCACGCTTATAATAGACTTTGTTTCAACTGAAGAGTGATAAAAGTATTTAAAACATAGAATATTCAAACAAGATAACTTTTTAAATGTATTTTTTTGCAATCGTCAGAAATGTAAAATAAAAACCTGATAGATAACTGTATTTAACAAGGATGCATTTTTATTTTTTTTTTTTAACTTCAGGTGAAAAATATAAATTAATTCTAGGAATAGACCTAAATTAAATTTAGACAAATTCCATATTTTCTTTGAAGATCTACTGAAACGGTAAAAAAATTTTCAATCAACTTCAAGTATTTAATAAGGGATAGCTATTAAATGCTCATAAAATTTGATTTAAAATTCTGAATTTTTTAACAGTTTCAATGTATTAATTTAAAGGGGGAAAAATTTATCGACCAATATTGCAAGACTTCGAGTGCATATTTGATTGTGGTAAAAGCTACTGTTAAATTTTCAGAAGAAATAAGAAAATTCGTTCTTCAAAACTTTTTTTAAACTGATTCATGATATTTTCAAAGAGCAATTCTTAATTTGGGTACTATTATGTTATCTTTGAGGGTTTCTCAAAAAATTGTCTGTTAACATTTTGAAACAATAATAAGTTGATAAAACAAACAACAAGTTGGAATATCAATAGTACTACAAAAACAAAAGAGTTGAGAGATAAGAGGGACCAAAGAAACGGGGAGGTCTTCCTCTGTCCCGCCCTTATCCCACTATGAGTGGGCGGAGCTTTCAGTTGGAACGGGAAGAGTTGTGGCAGTGGCGAATGGCCACCCATTTGCTTGCATCCGCCCACTTTTTTGTTGCTGGTTGGAAGGAAAAAGATTGAAAAATGGATAAAAAACGTTCTGAATTTTTTTTGATGAATGAATGGAGCCAGCACACATGATACGAAAGATGATGATAGAAATTCTTTCGGAGAAGTTTTTTATTGAAAGCTTTTTGAAACAGTAAACATTTTAAACAGGAAGAATGTATCAAAAGATGGTTCTTTTCAATTGAGAGACAAAAACGATGGTCCATTTTGTAAATAAGTAGAATGAGTAATCAATTGATCAAAAAATGAATAGCCGTTCAAACATTTTGCAATCGGAACAGAAATTTGAAAAAATTACTGTTTCAAAAAATTTAATTTATGAAAGCACTTCCTCTAACTTCGTTTAACCTTTCCTATCGTATTTGATAATATTAAATAACTTAAAAACTGTAAGCATATTAAATTCACAGTTTACATGTTTTGAATAATTTTAACTGAAATATGTCAGTAATTATTATTTGAAGTTTGATACTTATTTTTCATCTAATTAAAACATACAATAACTTTGTTCTGATCCAATGTTGTTACGAAAACTTTAAAAAAATTTAGCCAAGTAAAGAAGATCCTAAAACAAAAATATTTCTGTTTCAACTTCTTCTAAAATACTCGCATTCTTTTTTGATTTGATGTGTGTATGTTGAAGCAACAATAGAGAAAGTATTTCTAGTTGATTTGTTGCTCCTTTAAAATTGCTCGAAATGTCAACTTTTACCTAAAATTTAGTTTTATTAAAAACATTTGACTGAAAATTTTATTTAAATCTACGAAACCTTTAAGCATTCTGTTTACAATTTTTCAACTAAATTCCAAACTTAAAATGATTCAACAATGTGGAATTTTATTATACAGAATCATGTAGCTCACTACTGTTAAAAATTCTGAGTTTTATATATGGACAAATTGAAAAAGTCAAAATACTTTTCAAATTTATAAAACAGGCTTAATTTTTAAAATTATAACTTACAATTAGTTGTGACTTTTTCTTTTCAAAATAAATGTTCTGTTTCAATCAAACTTGCTAAATTAATACCAAACATTCGTTAATTATTCAATTCTTGTATTCCACCCAGAATCTAGAAAAATGCAACTTTTACGACTCCCAAAGATCCCACTTTAAAAAAATGAGTACCTACTTCTCAACCTAACAACTTCCGAAGAACAAAAAAACTCCGTTTCTCATTTTTCAGAAAAAAACCGAAAAAAGGAGACAAATTGTCGCAGTAGGTGGTCTAGGAATAAGTAAACACTCCCCATTTTTTTGCCCCCATTTGCATAACACCTTTTTTCACGGGTTTTTGTTATTGTCACCCGATTACCACGGAAGTTTCAATGAATAATCGGAAAAGTAGTTGAAAAGAAGAAGAGAGTTAAAAATGGGAGAAATGGAACAACTTTTAATCCCGAAGACACATTTCTCCTCTTATCTTTTCGGAAAATCTTTTGCAAAAGCTTTTCCAGAGGGAAAAGTATTAAAATATTTGAAATTTTAGACGGGACGGAAAACTAAAACTAAAAGATGAACAGGTTTTGGTCATTATTTGAAGTTTTTATAATTTTCTGAAATTACTGTTTCAAGGTGCACATGTAGAAATTGATAAATTAGGTAGTAGTATTAAAATTGTCCCAAGAGAAACTTCTTGAAAAAATTCTGTTTCAGATTTTACCATCTTTTATATTTAATCGAACGCGTTACTTTTAGTAGTTTAGTAGCTACAGAGCTCAAAAATGACTTTAAAATTTTTTTTTAATTGCATGTTCCTTAATTTTAGGATAGAAAGACAATTCGTTATTTGCCAACCATTTACATAATGAAAAGTGGAATATTGTAATCATTTAATAGGTATCTGAAACAAGAGAAAATTATTGAATTTTTTTCTCGTTCATGAAAGTTTGTACAGGACTTTTACAATAATCAATCGCGTTTTAAAATCATTTTTTAAAATAACCGTATAAAAATTTTTAAATTTGTAGTTATGTTCCATCGTGTTTTTAATTAGATTCTAATACAATTTTGAAAAGTTATTTTATATAATTAATTCAAATGTTCATCGCTTTAAATTCATTTAAATGGTCAGCAGAAAAGTAATAAACATTGAAATAGTCAAATCTTTTAATAGGTATCTGAAACAAGACATAAGTTTTTGAACATTTTAAAAGTATAAAAGCTTTTAAAAATATATTAATTTGAAAAAATAAATATAAAGTTTCAAATTATTTATATGCAAAAATGTGAGATTTTTCTCATTACTAAACGCTCAAAATCACCAAAACTATTTATCTGTGTGGGGAAAATCCATTTCCACCACCAAAAAACGTCTCTGATCTGACCGCCTTCTCACCAAAAACCCATTAAACTGTTTTTTATTATCAATATTACGTGGTAAGCGGATTTACACACATTCGTTTTTTATTTTGCTCTTTCTCCAATATTCCGCCTAATTGCGCAAAATTCTTACTACCGATGAGGTGGCAGATGTCACTGTGAGGCGGTTGTTAATGGCAGATGATAGAAAAGGTATTCACAGGCAGGTTTCTTATGTGTTTAAAAATAAAACAATAATTTAGTTTTGTCATAATTTGTAGTGACAAAAAAGTGACGGTTTAGATTTTCTAACGACACAAAAAATGTAACATTTAATTTTAAGAGTTGAACATTAGTATATATTTTAGTAGGATAAATTTTTCAAAAAATTCTATTACATTTTCAATGTCTCAACGTATATGTATCCGTAATTTGAAAACTGTTACTGCTTCTTTGTATAGGACAAGAAAAAATATCTTCTCCCATTTCAAAAAAAAAGTGAAAATTAAGTTAGCCTCGCCATTAACTTGAAAGCATGAAATCTAATTAATCACAGAAAAAAGTGACTTTATCCGTGCTTCACATTTCAAAAAATGTGATTTTATTTTTTTTGGTACCAAATTTAAGAAACCTTACTCAAACAATCAGGAAACAAAATTCAAAAAATAACTTAAATATGAATACAGTATATGAAACAGTGAAATTTTTTCAGGATTACCATGAAGCTCTCTAGTTTGGAAAAGCTCATTAATTCCCATAGTAAAACTACTTTTTTTGAATTTTAGATTATCGATTGGGAACGCAGTTTAAAAGTCAGTTTTCCACAATTTTTACCGACATGGCGCGACAGGATATATTTGAAATTTTAATGATCACATGTTCTCCGAAAATTCAAGCTTGGATTTTGTGTCAAGGCTCAGAGGCTCCGTTCTCATAAAAGTCCTGCGGGGTCCTTTTTGCGGGGCTGGTAGATCTCTCGTATGATTTTGCAGGAGTTTGAAAAACAGTCACAGACATATATGAAGTATTTTTACAATCAAAGGGAAACGAGCGTTTGACACACTGTAACGATCATCCAGCTATTAATCAGCTCAATGAAACAGTAACTTTCTTAAAATTCCTAGTGATTCTTGATTCCAATTACCTATGGGGAACCAATTTCTAATGTTTTAAACCCAAAACCCTAAAAAAAACGATCTCCTCAATTCCATTTTCATTTTGTGTCGTGAGCGAACTGTCGGCAATTAGTTACGCTCGTAAAATGTGGTGCGGTAATGAGATATTGAAAGGCGTCTCTCTTCCTTTCTATCCCAATCGTTTACCGGACTGTGAGGTCTCATAGAGGTAACCCACAGAGAGAAATATCATACTGAAAGTGGAGTTTTTAGAGAAAAAAGTGCCGCAAAGGGAATAGAAACAGGATGAAATGGAAAAAAAGAAATCCCAAAAAAAAACAATAGATTGGTATCCCAATCCATTCCCTCTATTTCACCCATATATTCAGTGTATTTTTTGGGTTTTCTATTTCTATGTTTGTTCATGCCTTAGCCACTGAAATAGATTTCAATCAGAAAAGAAGAAGGGACAATTTTTGAGTATTAGAATAAAAATAACGACAGATGTTTCAGAAGAAGAAGGCCCTTGGTAACCGTATCATCCGTATGGGGAAGGAAAGAAGAATAGGAAGATGTTGCTTTCTTGTTGAAGGTCGTGTAAATGGAAAGAAGAAGGAAAGACGGTGGTGTTTATTCAAGATGTATTACGTATATGGTTACGACCGGAAGGAAGACATGGAAGAAGGTTGAAGGAAATTGAAAGATATGTGTGAAATGGTTTTGAAAGGGTAACTTAAAAATATTACCGTTTCAGGGTAACAACTTTTAGCAGACCATTTTGTTATGTGTACTGTGTTTGTCAATTTCATAAATAATTCTGAAATACAAAAAGATTCAGATTTCAGGCATTAAACTATACCGATTAATTTTTTGATTTTTTTCGATTCTCTCGGACTGAAAAAATTATCTATAAATTGATTTTTGATATAGTAAACTTTTTTTTAACACTACTGTTTCAAGTTCATGTTTTCAGTGGGGCCTTGAAAGGTATTTTCGATTTAGAATTTTCAAAGAACCACATAGTTATTGTTTCATGTTCTCCTTTTAAGAGGAACAATTTTATGTGTTTCCGATGCAGCCAAATATAGTTTGTGGTTAATAAATTTTTCAAAAACTATTTTCACTACTCTCTGAAGAAGACTAATGGTGTCCGTAGAAATTTATACAAAGCAAAAAATATTTTTATACAAGTTAACCCATATTTAAAGATCAGGTTGATCACTAATTCCTATTACCGGTACAGAGAGTGTAGATGGTTAGAGAGTGACAAACATCCGGGACCCGATGGGGCGGGACGCGCGAAAGAGACGATTTGTGTCGATTTACGAAATTTTCCTCGTTGTCATCATTTCGTAAATCGACACAAATCGTCTCTTCCGCGCGCCCCGCCCCATTGGGTCCCGGATGTCTGTCACTCTCTAACTATCTACACTCTCTGTACCGGTAATACCCAGTCGGGTTTTTAAATGACTTCTGCACAATTGAAAATTGTGATGTAGTTTTGAAAAACACCATACTAAACAATTACTGTTTCATGATTATATTTTCCGTGGAGCAATTTTTGAAATCATCGATTGTACTAGTATTTGGGTACAAAGAACTGGAACTGGGAAATATAAGCATAACTAAAAAATAATTTAATCTTTACTAGAATTTGGAAGTATTTCAAAGGAATTCAATTACATAAATAGGTCGTAAGAATCTGGGAACATTATTTTTGGCATTTTTCCGAACTTTAACTGGTTGGGACAGCGTTTGTATAATATTACAACTTCCAAATAAACTTTAATCGGTTAAAATTATCTGCTTTTGTCTTACTTTACATAGATTAACTGATTCAAAGAAAATTAATCAGTGTTTCAGTAGGTGCTTAAAATAACATATGAAGTTATTCGCTTATTGTTATCATTGTATTTACCGACCGAAAAGAAAACTATATTTTTGAATCTCTAAAACAATCGTTCCATTTTCAAAACGCTCATAAACATGATGCGTAATGAAATAAAAATCAAATAGAGAAATGACGCGGCTGGCTCCTTTTTGCCCTCTAAAAAGGACATACTCATGATGAGTCTATAAACAATAAAATTGAGAAGAAGGAAGGTCAATTCTTCTGTTTCTTCTTCTTCCAAAATGATTCAAAAAGAAAACAAGAGGATGAAGCAGCAGATTGAGGGAAATCAGAGAAACGGAACTACTATAATCTTAATCGAATCAAAAAAACGTTGTGATACCACTGATCTTCTGTCATACCATATTAGAAATGTGAAGAGAGAGGTAAAATATGGTGTAATTCGAATAAAAGAGGAGAGAAAAGCAACAACATCTGCTGTTGTAACCACGCTTACTGTATCTGTCTCCTTATTTATGTCGTATTGTCTTGAATATAATAATGACAGTTACATTTGGGTTCATGTACGGTAATTATAGGATACATAGAGAGAATGAGCATCATTATTTAGATTGGGCGGTTTGACATTCCGAAAAAAAAGTGACTGGAAAAAATTTACTGTTTCAAAACTTTTTGAGAAAATTTAACAATTTCTGGTTTTCTGATTGGGTCCCATCCGCTTTTTGAGTTTCACAGGTATATCATGTGAATGCAATATCAAATCCTATCAAGCATGCAATTTTGATCAAGACATTAAGAGATGATCTTGAATTTCGGTAATTTAGTTGAATTGTCAGACTTCAGTCCAAGATACTATTTTTCTGCAATTTGGAGACATAACATATTTTAATTCCTATCAGTTTCAAATTATTTATATTTAGAAAAAGAGGTGTACAAATTTAGTCTGCATCATAATTGAATTTTTTCGAGGTTTCTTCAAATATAACTTATTCTGTTTTGCTGTTTTGGTTATTTTTTGGAATTTTGATCCAGAATCCCAGGAATTTTTTAGGAAACAAATAAAAGAATGCCCATATTTTTAGATTTTTTAAAACTGGCGGTTTGACTTGTCAAAAAAAATTCGGTACAAAAATTTACTGTTTCAAAAGGTTATCAAAAAAGTTTCACAGTTCATATATTTGATTCCATTGATTTTTTTGCCAGCGCCTTTATTATAATTTGTAGCTTCTAAGAATTATTGGTTTTCTGAATAAAAAAATTAACAGCAAACTAACAACTTTCCAAATACACTTTTTAGTTCTCCTATAAACATCTGGAAAGAGAAAAATTTGAGTTTCGAAATTTTGAACAGAAAATATGTGTTGTGATAATAAATGTCTTTTGTTAGTTTCTAAATTTATTGTTCTCATTTTTGAAGAAAAATAAACGATGTTAAAAATATTACAATCTACTTACTAAACTCGGGGCTAATGAGATCAAGCCAGAAATTTCAAATGATTTTATCTGTAATTCATTTTTTCGTTGGCCTATTTTTTTAATTTAAAAGTTTTTGCATTTTTGCAGTTCAAATATCCATTCTCAGAAGAAAATTTCAAATCTTATATTCTTTAAAGCATCTTTTTTTTTCGGTTTCAGCAATGTTTATTGTATACTTAACAGTGAGTTTGTAAAACTAATCACTTTAAACATGTTTATCCGAAATTCCAAAAAATTACTGTTTCAATAAACTTGTATCAATCATAGAAAATTGACTTTCTATTGTTCCATTGTATCAAATTCAAACGACTTCTTTATTAATTTTTTTTTTGTAATTTAGCAACACAATCATATAAAAATTTGACTTTTTTTATGTAATTCCGTAAGATAAAAGTAATTCCAAATATGGAAAAGTTGAATGAGAAAGTTTTTCTTGAAATTTCAAGAATTTTAAAAAACTTGAATTTTTTTCGGTAAACGCCATGTAGGCTGGCTATTCTACCTACGTACGCCTACAAAAAATTGATTACCTGTAGGGAGTAGTATATTTCAATTCCTGATCCCTTCCTCCAAACTTTCCCAGTGTTTGCCACTATCCCTGTTTTCTCAAAAACCCTAAAAATATATATACTCATTTTCCACCTCAATCATTGTTTCCACTAATAATTTTACACTCTTTTCCATCTCATTGACGTCTTTCAGTTGTTGGTTTTTTCATGCTTCTCCTCCTCACCAATTGCCACTTCATCCTCCCATACATCTCAACTTTCTTGATTATTTTTCGCCCCAGAAAACCGCCGATTCATCATAAAAATCACACCCGAAAGCTCTTTTCCAACTAAACCAACTGCTCGTTTCACAATAATTCGAGAGAGTGATAGAGACCGGAGAGACGCACAGAAACACCAGGATTTTTGATTTTGTGACGGAAATAGATAGAATTTGGGGGTTCTTATGGTCATATTCGAAACATTTACAATACTTTGGAAAAGGATAAATCTAGACTAATCAAGGTTATAAAGTCTTCGAATATTTAAAAGTTTCATAAAACAGAAATTTCATTTTTTGAATTTTCCCAAGAATACTGGAAATTGATTGAGTTCTAACCGCAAAAAGTTGGTCAAGTGTTTTAATAAAGTCGTCTGGAAAATATTCTGCTAAATCTAACGATTTTTTCTAGTTATCATCCATTTTTAGCAAATTTTCAGATAGCTTGAAAAAATTTACAACAAGTTGATTTAGGGGAAACTTAAGAAAATTAATATTTTGAGAATTTAACAGCTTTTGGATAAATCACCAAAAATGAAAGAATAAATTGTTTGAACGATGATACCATGATGTTAATAAATGCGATTATCTCTACGATGTTTGAAAATTATATGAAACAGTAAAATAATTGCTAACATTTTCAATTTTTTACACTTTCTCATAATTGATGCTGCTTCTGTTTCTGTGTTTAACGCTACCAATGTAAAACATAATACAAAATAAAATTTCAGTGTAGGCACCACACAAAAGATAGACTACTGCCAATTTACAGGTTAGTAGTTTTGTTTTCTTTTATTATTTGAATTTTGAATTGATTTTTTTTTAATCGTAGATCTGATTCGAATAATCTGCACCCGAATCTATTCTACAATGGAGAAAATGGAAGAAAATATGGTATTTAATGCTCTCATGGAAACAGAATTTTTAACTATTTTGTTGGGAAAACTTGAAAAATTAAGAAAAAAAAATTACAGTTTCATATAACTTTCAAACTTTGTAGAGATAACTGCATCTATTTCATACGCCAATGGTTTGTACTAGTTAAAATAATTGTTGCTTTAAATTTATATTTCACTTTTGTTTCGAACGCCGGATGACGTTTAAAACTTCTAGACCATCAAAGTATGTATATTTCCGCCATAAATTAAAAAATCCTGCATAAGAAAGCCAGGCGCGGCCAGCTTGAAGGTAGGCAGGCACTCAGAATTTGCCTTCGTGAGATAGTCCTTCTAAAAATCCGTGCTATCGCGGGAATATAAATTTTGATAAGAAAATTTGAAAAAAAAATTTCAAATTTTTTACAGTTTCATCTATCTTATATATATTGTAACGATACTCGTATTTATTAGTATAATCTTTATTTTTATCGCGGCTGGACCTCACTATCAGATTATAAACTGAAATTTTATCGCAACCAGTGTCATAATACAAACTATGTGAAAACAGGTGACACCACTCCCGTTCACCCATTAACCTCTCCCAATTTTACAACATCTATCAACTGGAGAATCTATGAGCCATAAAGTAAACTAATGCGTAAGTAAAATATTCTGTTTACACATGTCAACAGTTTAATAAAGCAACAACATATATTTTCGTTCTGATTGACATTTGACATTAAGGTATACCTGTGGGGGAATGTACGGGGGGTCCATCAAAAAGAGAATACCGCTCCCCCCCCCCCCTCCAGGTACGTCGTCATCATCATTGACTCAGGAAACGTTACAACAATATCATTTGGCGGCAAAAATCATCGGACCTAGTCATCCGTGGTGTGAATGGGTGATGATTGGAGAAGAGGGGAAAGAGGTGAGCACACACACAAAAAAACAACAGAAGAAGAAGAAGAAGCAACTGGTGGTGGTGGTGAAAAGAGTTCTGGCGAGAATTGGGATTAAGTGGCGGCACGTGTGTCTTTGGAGATGGGACACCTTCTCAAAGGTTCAATGATGTATGAGTGAGTGGGAAACGGAAGAAATTGGAGAAAGGGACTAACTGAAGTAAGGTAGAGAATGCCTGCCTGTTTCTGTGCCTACTTATAGTTTTATGATGAGTCGCAAGACCTAGATACTGTCGGCTGCTAGTGAACTCATGTTTGATTTTATGAAAGAGCAAAATAAAAATGGATATTCAAAAGGCAGGTAGACGTTAGGCAAATTAAAACGCCTGCCTGCCATCAATGAAAGCGCTAGAGTATATTATGACTGCTTGATCAAATTTTTCTTGAAATGTTAATTTTTAGAAATATTGACTAAACTTTAATTTGTTAACTTTTCCGTTATATTCCCAATTTTAAGGAGAGGTGTGATTGATAACGTTTCATAGATCAGACTTTATTAAAATTGTGAAAATGTATAGAATCTCTGCAAAATTCACGTGATTTTTAAATGTTACAACCAAAGATAATTTTGAGGTAAGTTTTAAAGTAACGTTATTGTTTCAAGAAATGTTTTTATAAAAAAACACAGAAGGCAGTCTGCAAAGCGAGAGAGTCTGCCTCCTCGTCGGAGGGAATTTTTACTTTGGGAAAACAGTTCAGAATTTTTTGCAAAACTATATAAACATTTTATAAATGTTTTTTTAACAAACGCAATCACATCACAAGGAAATTTAAAATACTTATACAATTTCTGAAACAGTAATTTTTTTCAAATTTTTTAAATGTTCAAACCGTGGCCATACAGATACCAAAAGTAAAACAAATCTAGTATTTACTGACAAATCATCAAAAAAAAGTGTCATAGCTCCTTGAAACTAACACCAAACAATTCACTGACCCCTCTTAATACTTCCTAATATTTACCCCCGTTACCCCCTGCCGGGGGCACCCATTGGCATATTTTCTAAACAAAGAAAAGATAGTCCTTAACTTTTTTATAAGTAGGATAAAATAAGAGGGATTAATTCAAAAATCAGAAACTCACTTGATTTGTAGTCCAAGAAATAATCGCTGTATGCTGCATCTCCATTGGAATCTGAACTCACATCGGGCGTGTCGTCCTCCATCTGTAGAATTTCAAATTTTCAAATTAAAAGGAAAAACTGATGGAAAGAATAAAAATCAAAATGAAAAAATTGTGGAGGTCCCGTGAAGAAATAAAAAAGGTTTTTGTGAGCACGGAAGACATGTGAACAAGAGGAAGAGAGAGCGGCGATTCTTGTAATAAAAACCAGATGTTAAAGAAAGGATAAAGGTCCGAAAAATACAAATTGGACAACCAACCAGACCACAGACAGAGTTCAATGTTTTCTAGATTTGGGTTGGAAAAAATAGTGAACTTTTCTGTCTGTAAACTTAGTAATTATAGATTTTTTTCACTTTCTAAACTGATTTTTTTTCAATGATCCAAAATTATTTCTTATTTAAAAAATGGAACGAAAAACCACAGAACATCAAAACTTATTTGAAATTACATTTTGAAAAAAAACATGGTGAAACAGTCAACTTTTTAATTTAATTACAATATAGGGGTTACAATTGTTGACATACGACTATGGTCTTGAAGTTGCATTAAATAAAGTGAATCTACTGAAACAGACAAATAAATTTTATAAATTTCAACTATCTAGAAAAAAGTTTTAGATAACTTTTTCGTGATGTTTCGTGCTGATATGTAAACTCCTTGCTGCTCAAAAAACTGTAAAAATCTGTTTGCAATGTTATTACACTTCACCTACAGAGACATTTTTGTATTTTCTCATAGAAAACTTATTTGACTTTTTTACAATCATAGAACACTCAAGAATTTGTTTTCGGATTAAATACAAAGGTATCATACGAGGCAATGTCGGAGAAAAATCTGAATTTAAAAGAAGCCTTACTGAAACTGTAACAATATTTTGTGCTTCAAGAAACTAAATTCTCAAACAAATAGGAGGTTATTGGAATTTTAAACGAACTTAAAAAAAGGGAGTTGATTTTTTTTCTTCAATTTGCACACTTTGGTTTAGTTTGAATATAATCAGGATACAGAAAAAATTGATTTTGATGAAAAAAAATCATCCAGAGAAAATTTGATCCAGTAAAAACATGTTTCATAGTTTTGATGAATTTTATATAATTTCACAGTTGTATTAGAATTGGAATAATACCCGTTCAATTATTGAAGAATTTTGAATTTGATAAATATTCAGACCAACTTTTTCTTACATGGAACTCATAAGCTTTATTGTCTCAATAACAATAATGGATTCAATAAAACAAAAATACTCTTAATTCACAAAAGATCCAATTGAAACTGTAAAAAAAATGTGTGCTTCATCTTCAGTGATTGAATTCTGAAGGAATAGAAAATAGTGGAAATTAAGACAACAAAGCATGGAATCTGAAAAAATGGAAAATTTTTCTAAAAACATTTTTTAGAGATCATTATATGGGGAGTGGTAATTTGAATTCCATTGTTACGCAGATTCTAGAAAAGTCGTCTTTGAAAATACTTACTATTCACTAGAGATGTTAGCTAGAGAACAATTTTTTCTGTAAAAGCCTGTTTCATTATTTTGATAAATAAACCATGATTTTTGAAATGTTAGTGACATCTGAACATTTCTTTTTTAAAAAAATTACTGTTTCAAAGTCAAATGTTATAATTTTATTAAACTTTCAATGTTAATCGTCCTATGTGTCAAGCAGAGCAAGATTATGTGAGAAATTGTGAGAAAATATAATATTTGAGCAAGTGAATGAAAAGAGTACCGCCTAACTCAAAAACTTGAAATTAACATAATAAAGAGAAATTCTCGTGGTAAAGGCGGGAGATTCCCTGAAGGGTTACTGTAGGTTTTCATGGGTTGGAAGGAAAAACTACAAATTTGAATAATAGGTGTCTTAAAAATTATTTGAGAGGTTTGAACAAAAACATTTGACAAAATAAAAAAAAACAAGATAAGATAACAAATATTTGGACTACTGTTTTGCACTTGTTTCAAAAAAAATAATACAAGAAAGTTTTCGCTTCTATTTTGTCAAGTTTTGCAGATTTGAAAATACAATGAATATAAAGAAAAAAAATGTAATCAAGAAAAGCATAGCAGTAACAATGGTATATCGGAAGTTAGGCTGATATTTGAAAGCATTGTAAAACTGCAATAATTGATTTTTCAAGTAGAAAACAAAAAGTTAAATTTTGAATTGAAAAAATGATTCAAACATTTTTATTGGTAACGTACTTACACGCTTGTATAAACTTAAAATTAATACTTGAGCAGATATAAAATATATTTTTTTTAAATATAATTTGAAAAGGTATCAGAAAATTAAAAAGAAATTTAAATTGAATTGTATTCTTTTGATTTTTGAAATCGGTGTATTAGGGTTTATTAAGATTTTAAAGAAAATTGGTCTAACAGGTCAAAAAGTACATAAAAACATTTAACTCCGAAAATAAAAAAAAATTATTTTCAAAATGTTGAAATTCGAAAATTTAGCCGCTTCACACAGTTTTAATATTCTTTTAATTTTTTTGGCAAATAATTTAGGAATAATTTTAGGGATAATTTAGGAAAGGGAAAATGATCTCACAATTAAATTCATAACGGCGAATATAAAAATAGCAAAACTATGAAATAAAACTGCAACAGAGAAAAAAAACACGAATTTCTTTCAAATAAAATTGTCCCCCCAAAAAAAAGAGACAACAAGTGATTCGATTTCCCATCAAATTTTCAGTAGTACTCACACCCTTCTTTTTTCTATTTTTTCTACAACACTACTATATAAACTGTCTCCTTAAATTTGATATCTCTTAAAATAAAGCAATTTCAGCACGCTTGTCTGCCAAATTGGTCATTAAGTTGGCAAGTTATTATGGAACATAAAATGTTTCAAAAGAGCGTTTCCAATTTCTTATCACTAGATGGTGGTAGGAAGATGCATATAATTTCCAGTTATCAGTTAATCAGTAACGTAAATATCTAACACAGCACTGCTAATTTCGGAGAAAACAAGAAATAGAAAACATGAAACAGCAATTTTTTTTTGAAAAAAAGTTTCACATAAAAAAGGAATGAAACTGAAAACATAAACAAACAAATTTCGACCGATTTTTCTTGTTATTTTCCACAAATCTTTAGAAAATGTCAATCTTTTGTGGGACTCTCCATCTCACTCTCTTATCACCTGGGATCACTTCTTCAGGCTCCGCCTCCATCAGCTTTCATCTTCACAGGTGAGTTCTTCTTGGCTCCAGGTGATGAGATACAAAATATAAAAAAGAAGAAGATTGGAACAAATGGTTAGAAAAATGTTTGGGTTGTAAATAACTCAAGAGTTTGTGACAGATTTTTAGTTGAAATTTAGAATTCATAAAACCCTGTGCTTTGCAAATAATACAGAAATTGAAGGAAAAAAATTGTGGAAGAAAACGATGGAATTAGTTTCAAAATTCTAGATTTATAATTCTCAAAATCAAATGACGCAATAATAATAGTACTAGTTTGCTCAATTATTTTGAAGAAAATTTGAAACAGTAAAACATTTTTCCAAAAGTTTTCAGAGTTTTGTAAAACGTAGAGATTTAAGGTTCTTGTGTATTATCGGAACGAAATTTTAAATCAAATTTTTAAATATTTTAAACATAGCACCGAGTGAAGTTTTTTGTTTTCTATTTTTAGGCTTCCTTAAGCTTACACAGATAAGCTGCATGTTTCATCAAAACATATTTTATTAAAATGGAGAAAGAACTTAGATTTAGCTTAATTTTAATTTGCGTTCCGATAATACACAAGTACCGAAAATCCTTAGCCTACAAGGTGGCCTACAAATGCCTCATGACTACACGCGTGCCTAATGCCAAAATATAGAAGAAAACCTCAAGAAAGATACAAAAATTAGAAATTGTGAACAAAAAACTGAAACGAGTTGAAATTTGTTTCAACTTCCTCAATAAATATTAATAAACCGGGACCGATTCACCAATTAATCATAATATAATGCTCAATCATTTTTTAAAAAACTTGAAACGGTAAAAAAAACTTCTTTCAAAATTTTTGGAATTTGGTAAAACATAGACATTAAAGGCACATGTAACCGATTATTACCCACATCATTAATAAATTCAGGCCGAAAATCCAAAGCCGAATTTTTAGCTCGTAGCAATTTGACTCCTATAAACCATGCTTTAAACTCAAAAATGGCTTGATTATTCTCTAACATATGATACATTTTTAAATTAAAATAATTCACTTCGCGAGATTGTAAAAAATAAGCCAGTTCAATTATTTTCCAAGAAACTTGAAACGGTATTTTTTTTTGGAATTTGGAAAAACATAAATCACGTGCATTTCGTTCGACTTCAATAAAGTAATCAAAAAATTATTCTATGTAGGCATAAAAAATGTTTGCCTGCCTAATGCCTACAAGTCTGCCAACTTCAAAAATGTATGTAAACATGTTCAAATTTCGATAAACTAATTGAAACCAGGGGAATTCATACCAAAATTCAAAAACTTTGCAGGCAAGAGGTAGGCACGTACGCCTGAAGACGTAGCTCTTCCATTTCGATCAAATTGAAAAATCTCGAGAAAATTATTTACTGTTTCACAAAAGTTAGATAAATTCATACAGTTAACGCGGATATTAGTCTACAGCCAGTTTTTACAGACCACTAAATCGCTGCAAGACCTGAAATCTCTGCAAGCTGTGTGCCTTTAAAATAATGTAGAAATAAAGAAAGCATAGTAAGTTAGTCAAAACCCTATAATCTCAAGTACAACTCTCTTTATTCGCTACATCAAAGATGGCGCTCTCGGGGGTCCCATAAAATTCTGAATCGCGGGAAATTCAGATTATTATCTGTGTGCAATATAGTTACATATAATACGTTTATTACACAACGATTCGGAAAAAAAATTAGCTGTAAATCAATCAATTACATTCAGAATGGGGGGAGGGAGACACGTCTACCGGTATCAACTTGTATTTTCTCATTGAGCGACGATAATGAAAGAGGCTAAGAGACAACTAAACGGATAGATCGAGATTAATATCTTTAAAGGTGAAAGAGCACAAATACATTTAAAAATGCCACGTTAAGCACCGAGAAGCATTGAAGAGTAAAACAAAAAAAAACATCTAATGAGCTAAATAAAATCTGCGGAGCTCCAAAGGCATTTGCTCTTCGACTCCAACAAACTTCTTCGGATATTTCACCCTCATTGCGTTGGCAACCAATCCAGCTAAAGTTATGTGACGTCCTGGAAAATGAATTTTGAATTAAAGTGAGAAATGGGGGGGGGGGGGGAGGAATGAATGTATTTAGGAGGGTAATCCTGTACCTTTTCGAGACGGCTCTAATCCTATTCTCACATGGAAAATTGAAAGAGCCGCGGGAAGGACGGAATGAAGGAGAGAAAGAAGTCATAATTGAGAGTGATTAGTTCATTTCGAACGCCTCGAGTGGTGGTGGGAACGCGGCGAATAACTTTATTATAATACACGGAGGGAGCTAGAAATTGAAGAAATTGGATGAGGAAAATGAAATTTAATAAATATTCCTGATGGGAATCAGAGGTGTGTGCGGAATTTGAAGAAAATCTACTTTTGTTTATAGATAAGGAATTACTTGTAAAATAGCAGTAGACTTACACCAATAGTTAGAGTAAGTCTACTGCCATTTATACGTATAAGTAACTCCTTATCTATAAAAAAGTTGAATTTCAATTGGTGCGCTATTATTCATTAAATTCCATTCTCCTTAACCAATTTCTTCAATTTCTGGCTCTCTCCGTGGTATAATGAAGTTATTCGCGTTCCAAATAATCTAATAACTCTCAATTTCTGATTCGACACGCACCTAGTGGTAGATCATCAAAGTTGGCGTGATTCAACGCTTTCATACGTTTCATCACATTCAACACCACATCTCCGTGCCGATTCCTTGCGAACAGCCATGTGCCACGTACGAGCAGTGCTCGAACCAAGCTTTTCCTAAACTCTCTGGCTCGAAGCAGAATGTGCATTGGAGTGTCGTTATTCTTATCAGTGGCATTCACATCTAGGTCAAGTTCTAGAAGTTGTTCCAAAACTGCAGCTTTGGGAAGTCCCAACTCTGCACTGTTACTATCAGGAATCCTCTCTTCAAGTGTATGATGTAGAAGTGGAATATGTAATTCATGGCACACGATCATCAGTCTTCGAACGTCGGCTTTCGGCTCTTTTTCCTCATCGGAATCATCGATATGTGCAGAAGGAAGAGATAGTCGTTCGAGTACATTCACAAGATGCACAGCTACATATACAAGTTTCTTGTATTCAGATTCTTCAGTCGCATGCTGACATCTCTCTTTTCCACAGCATTCCGTATCCTCTAATAGTGGAGCACCGGTCCACGCAGCAGCACGTTCCAGCTCCAAACAAACTCCATTGAATACGTATTTGACCCATGATGACCTGACACGAAGGTTACGGTTTGCGTGATGATTGTTCACAAAATCATTGAGTGACATTGAGAAAGTCTCATGGAACGATTGAAGAGTGGTTATTGTACCATAGTAGAGCGGGGCAAAGTGTCTGAAATTAAGTGAATTAATTCAGTAAATTAAAACTTTGAATTAAAAAGTAACACAAAAAACCAACTTTTGCTGCAATTCCAGAGCATGTTTCCATAGATCATAACACCGATTCATCTGTCCCATATCACAATATACAGCTCCACGAAATCGGAGATAATAGTGAACATCTGTGTGTGCTCCGCCGAGTATTCGCTCTCGAATCACCAATGCCTGGAATTTGGTTATTAACTTCTTATCTCAATGAAGTGGGTAAAGACAGATTACGTATACACACTCAGAGTGTCCTTGAATAGCTCTTCAATAGAGAACCGAACTGACGTAATGTAGATATACGGTAGCATATCAAAAAATGACTAATGAGTGGAATATATGCCAATAAAGATATTATTATCATTATTATTGGAGAAAGGGACGAGTTTCAAGTTTCAAGATAAGGTATTACGGGAACAAATAATTATGAGAATGCGTATTGCGCACCATAGTTGACGCGCAAAATATCTCGTAGCGAAAACTACAGTAACTCTTTGAATGACTACTGTAGCGCTTGTTTCGATTTACGGGCTCGTTCGATGGAATGTTAAATTTAAGAGAAAAAGAGAGAATAAAAAGAAAACGAAAGAAAATGGAATATTTAAAAATCGAACCCTACCGTATTCATTCAGCGAATCACTGTAGTTTTCGCTACGAGATATTTTGCGCGTCAAATGTGTTGTGCAATACGCATTCTCAGAATTGTGTGTTACCGTTATACAGAAACTGACATTTCACTTTTTGTGTATCAAAAAATCTAGAACACTCAAAAAAAAAATCTAGAAAATTACTTACTTTTGAATATCAATTTCTGGACGAAATTTTCGCTGGTTTTTTTGAATTTAAGAATAAAATTTTTAATTCTCCAATAAAATGTAATTTTCTCTTTATAATATATTGTCGGTTAGTTCAATAGATTCACCGAAAAAAAAAAAAGCGAGGTTCACCTCATTACACTGACTTCCGTTCAGTTATGCAACACATAACGAGCGTCCATCGTGTTCACGCACACTTTATCATCGTAAATCTCAATTTCTCTCTCTCCCGACATTTGAACTGCCGCCGGCGGCGACCACTGATGCTCTCAGAAAATGCTCAATTGTCATAAATCAACTGACACATCCTGTTCAGTTTCAAAACCCCGTGTGGAGAAACATTGTTGCGTGTCACACTCATTAGTAGGCACTTTGAAATGTGTTTCTGCGTCTCTGCACGTTGCACGCTTCCTCGCCAATCGGGGGGAAATGAGCTCATTTTGAGATTCATGTGAACGGAATTGTCGGCAACAAACGGCACGGCGGGAACATCACTTGAGACACACTTCCGCCGTCGACCGACCGACAAAATAAAAAGAAAACAGTTGAGGAGGGACCAATTAAGATGGTCACCGGCCTCGTGATGTTAATTGGCCGAAAAACATGCGTTGAAGGTGTGAATAGAGGTTTAGGCGGAGATACTTAAGTGAAAAAAAAATAGAATCTTTGAAGAAATACCGACAGTTTAGTGCGCTCAAATGGTAAATTTTGGAATCTAGGGACCTATTTTTAGGTCGGAAATTTTGAATTTTATATTAAGACTTTTCAAATAATTTCAAAAATGTTTTCCAGTTTCTTGTAACTTTTAAAGCATTTTTTTTTGAAAACTTAAACGAACCTGCATTCTCTGAGCTTCGATATTTCCATCGAGAAGCTCTACTTGTGCAATATTCTGAGCTTCACGTTGATATTCGTACACTTCTTGGGGCTCGAAGAATGTCTCCATTTCACGCACCTAAATTATTATTTTTTTAAATAGAACAATTAAATTTAGAACTAACCAATCGAAGATCATCTGCATGAAGTGGAACTTCCATTGATTGTTTCCAACAATTCATCGCCGACATTGCATCCATTTTCTTATCAAGTAGCGTACTTCCCAACAGCTTCAACGCATCTCTTTTATGAATTCCAGATGGCATTTGATCAGCAAGAACATTCAGAACATCCAGAAAACCGGAAAGTGCTGCACCCATCAATGGATCAACTCCTTGTATGTCTTTCATGAGGACCGATCCGTGTTTCAGAAGAATTTTCACAACTTCCACATTTCCACTTTCTGCAGCGTCATGAAGAGCCGTATTTCCTCTCTCGGTTTTCTTGTTCACATCGATTCCGGTTTTTAGGAGCTCTTCCACAATTCCAACCTACAAAATTTTAGTTTTTCTCATATTTTGTTAATTAAAAATTTCAAAATCATACTTTATTTCTGTAGGATGCAATCATCAGGCACGTATGACCATGACGATTCGGTATATGTGGATCTGCACCTTTTTCGAGTAAATATTTCACTGAAAATCTTATTTTTAAAAAAGCTTCTTCGACTTCAAGGAATTACCAATATCCAAGTGTCCATCGTAACATGCACCTCTTAATGGAGTACTTCTTGTGTTAGTTGCTTGATTTACATCTGCATTTGCCTTTTCGATCAAGAGCTTTACGATCTGAAATCGAAATAAAACATTATTGCATTAAATAATGAAATATTTTTCACTTCAATGTGTCCAGCAGCGGAGGCAGCCCACAAAGGAGGTGTTCCTTCTGAAAACTATTGTTTTATTTTCTTTTCAGAACAGAAATAAAAACTTACGAATGTTTTCGTTGTCAAATTCCACAACACCACGAACAGATGGATCGGCTCCAATTTCTAGCTGAAAATCTTCTCATTTAATTAATTAATTTTCATTTTTCCCACCAAATATTCGACGACATTTGCGTGTCCATTTCTTGCAGCAATCACAAGTGGATATCGTCCGTCTTGATCAGAATTGAAGCAATCAATTATCCATTGTCGATCGTTTCTTGAATTTATTGTGAAAACCTGGAAATTCATTTATTTTGACAACTTTTCTTTAACTTGAGCTTTTTGCTTACTTTAATTCTCTGCAAATTTCCAACCGCCGCAGCATTATAAATTACTGTTCGAAAATGATGTCCATTTGGTGTCATACCGCCAATTTTTCCAAAAAAAAACTGGCGGAATTTTAATAGAAATTGCAGAAATTCGAGAAGAAAAAGAAAAGAAAATACTCCTCGTGATTTGTCGTCGGATAGGGTGCACGGTCTGCAATCTGACGTGAGGATTATTGCGGAGTGCTCGAAATTTTGAGTTCAGCGCCGCGGCGGAAATATCGGATATCAGAGATTTTCCCGTCGGTTTTGTCAACTTTTGCCTCAATTTTATCAATTTTTCCGTAAAAATCTCAAAGATCGTTACTGTTTGTATCATTGTTTGAAACAAACTACGCAGAATGATGCAAAATTGTATAGGAACTCCCATGGTTGACATTTTCCCAGGGAAAAATGAGTAAGTGGCAGGATCGAAAAGATGATATAAAAGTTGGCGTTCACAGTCAATCGAAGGCCAAGTAGACTATCTGAATTTCTATTTGCGCACATTTTATCACTTGTTATCACTGGTGTGTTCAAATGCATTGTTTTTCACTTTGTGATCACTGGCAGTTGTTCTTTCTCATTTCAAACATCATTTCGCAACTGCCTCGTCATTTTTACTCTTCTCCTCGTAAAACTCTTTATATAAATGATACTCTCATTTCGATTCAAAAATTTTAAATTTTACAGATGGAAAATCTCATTCCTGTCGTCAATAAACTACAGGATGTTTTCGCAACGTTAGGCAGGAAAGAAGATCAAATTCAACTTCCACAGATTGTAGTCGTCGGATCACAGTCGGCCGGAAAGTCTTCAGTGCTCGAAAATCTAGTCGGTCGGGATTTTCTGCCGCGTGGTACTGGAATTGTCACTCGCAGGCCATTGATTCTTCAGTTAAATCACGTTGCTCTCGATGATGAATCCAAAAGAAGACGGTCAAATGGAACACTTCTCACAGATGATTGGGCAATGTTCGAACATACTGGCTCTAAGGTTTTCACAGGTGAGAATTTAGTAATTTGAATATTGCGAGAAATTTAAACAATTTTCCAGACTTCGATGCCGTGCGAAAAGAAATCGAAGATGAAACTGATCGTGTAACTGGAGTGAATAAAGGAATCTCTCTTCTTCCAATCAGTTTGAAAATTTATTCCCACAGAGTTGTCTCCCTCTCCCTGGTCGATCTTCCCGGCATCACAAAGATCCCAGTTGGTGATCAACCAGTCAATATTGAAGAGCAAATCCGTGAAATGATTCTTCTCTACATTTCAAATCCTTCTTCTATCATTCTGGCTGTAACTCCAGCGAACCAGGATTTCGCTACTTCGGAGCCTATCAAGTTAGCTAGAGAAGTGGACGCAGGTGGACAAAGAACTCTCGCAGTTCTCACGAAATTGGATTTGATGGATCAAGGAACTGATGCGATGGACGTATTAATGGGGAAAGTGATTCCAGTAAAGTTGGGAATTATTGGAGTCGTTAATCGATCTCAACAGAATATTCTCGACAACAAACTGATCGTGGATGCAGTGAAAGATGAGCAAAGCTTTATGCAAAAGAAATATCCAACATTAGCTAGCAGAAATGGAACTCCTTATTTGGCAAAGAGATTGAATATGGTAAGAATTTCAATAAATAAAAAATTATTTAGAAATTAATTTCAGCTTCTCATGCACCATATTCGCAACTGTCTTCCTGCACTGAAAGCCCGCGTGTCTATCATGAACGCCCAATGCCAATCGGATCTTGTTGCATTCGGTGAACCAGTTGAAGATAAGAACAGAACACTTCTTCAAATCATAACTCGATTCGCAACTGCTTATACATCAACTATCGAAGGAACTGCCCGCAATATTGAAACAACTGAGCTATGCGGAGGTGCTCGTATATGCTACATTTTCCACGATACCTTCGGAAGATCTTTGGAATCTGTCAATCCATTGGAAAACCTCACACAATTGGATATTTTGACTGCGATTAGAAACGCGACAGGACCAAGGCCAGCTCTTTTCGTACCAGAAGTCTCATTTGAATTGCTTGTCAAGCGACAAATTCAACGATTGGAGGAGCCATCGTTGAGATGCGTTGAGCTGGTACACGAAGAAATGCAACGAATGGTTCAGCATTGCGGATTCACTACTCAACAGGAGATGATTCGTTTCCCAAGATTGTACGATAAAATCAATGAGGTCGTTAGTGGAGTTCTGAAAGAGAGGCTGAAGCCCACCAATGAGCTTGTCGAGAATCTTGTAGCCATTGAACTTGCTTACATTAATACAAAACATCCAGAATTCACAGAAGCCAATTTGGTGACACTTTTGAAAGAGGAGCTTCTTCTCGACGATCGGCATGGTCGCAGTAGAAATCGACATGCATCAACCGGAGAAAGAGCGGTCAGTGCTCATGGAGAACAGGTGGGGGCAGGAACTTCCTGCCAGGAAGTGCGGATGACTGACTGGGCTTTAATATTGCATGGGCTTAACCTCATTGGATTCCTAGTATTAAGCAGTCAAATTAAAACAATTTTCAGCAGCTACAACCGGTACCAGGAGTTAATGGTGTCGACTTGAACGCTGTTCTTCAACAACAACAGCAGCAATCCCAGAACCAACGTGCTTCCAATGGATTCCTTGGATTATTCGGCAACGCCGCTGCCAGCAGCAAGACGTCCCCACAAGAAAGTCAGTGGAAAAATAAAGAGTTTGTGGTCATTCAGTATCTATATTTTCAGAGCAATCAGCAAATTTTTTGCCAGAAGTGCCAGAGACGCAACTAGGAAGAAAGTTGACAAGTCGTGAACAAAGAGATGTCGCTATTATCGGTATGAGACCTAGTTTTCAGTTTTTAATTTGGGTTTTTTTTTATTTTTTCAGAACGGCTTATTCGAAACTATTTCATCATTGTTCGTAAGAATATTCAGGATAGTGTGCCGAAAGCTATTATGGCGTTACTGGTCAATTTTGTTAGAGTGAGTTGCAAGCTTAAATTTAAAAATTTAAATTAATTTCTTTAATTTCAGGACAATTTGCAATCGGAGCTCGTTCGTCAGCTGTACAAACCCGACGAGATGGACGATTTGTTGGCTGAAACTGAAGACATGGCTCAGAGAAGAAGAGATACTCTTGAAACTATGAAGGTATTCGGTCTCCTTTTTGATTGGATTCGACACAATTTATTGTTTTCAGGCCCTCCAACAAGCCAGCGTGATCATCAGCGAAGTGAGAGAAACACAAGTTTGGTGATATTCCCATCAAATAATTTCCAGCTGTTTTAACTATTGCAATGTAGATTAGGACGATTCTAATTTTATTTTCACGATTGATTCGATTTATTGTATTTTAACTATTTTTCTTCTTCTCTTCGCCTCGATGATAATTCTAGTTCGGTAACTCCCCCGTTTCTGTATGATCTCTATGCTCCGTTCCCTTTGATGTTTTCTTTTCATGATAATATTGTGTGCTCCTTGAAAGAATCACGGTTTGTTGTAGATTCTAGTTTTTTTTGTGGCTTTTGAAAATATTGGAAACAGAAAGGTGGATTTATATGAAATTCTTTGATGATGCTTGAAAATATTTCGTGTTTATCGTTGATTTTCTCGTTGAACTATTTTTAATATCTTTTTTCCGACCCTTTAAAAAATGTTCACTCAACATGCGCCAATAGCACTGCTGGCGCATTTCGAGTGTCACTCGATCTGCGCCAACAGCTGAGATTGACCACGCCCATAGAACCGTGCGGCAATTGCGCTTTTGCTTCATCCGCACGGTTTTGAAAATTTTAGGATTCATTTTTTGTTTTGTCCAAAAAATTCATTTTCGATATTTCAGCGTTCAAAAAATGTCAACGCGAGCAAAGAAGAATAAGCCGTCAGAACCGTCATTCGACGATGAGCTCCTCATTTGGGAGTTCATTTACGAAAATACGTGTAATATGCAGTTGTTCGATGACGTGAATTTGGACCTCTTCAAGCAATATCTACAAGAACATGAGTCTGTGTTTACGGCGGAGCAGCTATACGAATTGTAAGTGTTTTTCATTTTTAGTTGTTTAAACTTTGACCAAACCAAAAGCTCTAATTTTCAATTTTCAGCTACGTTACAAGAATGAAAGCTACGCTTTACAAATGTGAGCTGGAGCCGCGAAAAATGCTCACTCTTTACAAGAACCTGGAGATCGAAATGAATCAACATGTCGAGACTTTACTGGAGGCCAGATTCAAAACTGTTCTGCGTGTTGACTCGAATAGATGTCTTCAGAAGTTCTCCGAGTTTTCAGCCCCGGAAACTATTCCCGAAACACTTGAAGAAACCGTCCCAGCAACCGCTCCAGAACCCGAACGTTCTCGAAAATTAGTGAATCGAATGCCGCTAGATGTAGAAATCTCCGATTCCTTCGAGAAGCTGATTTGGAATCATGTCTACCTAAACGCCGACCGTCTAACCGGGAAAATTGTGATGGCTGAAGAATTTTGGGACCAGCTGCTCCAATCACAACCGAATATTCCCATCAAGTCGGCTTACATTGTGCTCCACCATTTCAACATAAAGATGCTCGAGAACCTCTGGAAGCAGCCGATGGATCCGTATGCTAAAGCACGGCTCATAAGAGACTTGGCGGTGCCATTGAGTCTTCGTCAGCGTAAATGGATGCTCGACAATGATCGTCTGAATTTGAAATTGTCATTGAACGGATTTGTGGAAGACTGGGATATTGTGCCAGACCAGCCAGCTCCACGTAGCAAAATTCTTCCCTGGAGGCCAAGAACTCCGGCCGGACACCGAGACAGGTATCGGAAAATATCATTTCAGAAGTTTAACTAGAATTATTTCAGATCCCCCAGTAGTCCTATGGCACATCTAGACAATATTCAACCACCATCTCCGATTCAAGTTGTTTCGAATCCAACATTATCGTCCGAATTAAGTTCAAGAGCTTCCAGGGATCAACCAGGACCTTCACGCCCGCGATCGCAGTCAGCCAATGTACGTGAAACGTATGCGCCGAAAAGGATTGAGAAGCGAACGAAATTCACAGTCGACGATCATGTGGTTGCGTGGAAGTTTATCTATGAGAAGTTGGTTGAGGCAGATAAGGAAGGTGTCCAGTTGATGCCCAAGGGGATCGCGTTCTGGAACGATTTTGTCAGAGTCACACGATCGTCGAAAAGTGCAACTAATTGGAGTTCGCACTTTCGAAAGATCATGTGCCCAGGGCTCCACGAGATGCCACTTCACAAGAAAACCATTCTCTACCTGCTTAAGAATATTGGTATTGAAATTGATAAGGAGACTGAGCAAATGTAAGTTTAGAAGTCGTTCATAATCCATCGTAAAACTTACTCGTTTCAGCATCGAGCGAAAGTTTAACGTAAAGCTCCTCGTTGGAATAGACCGCAACTTGATATCCTATAAGCTTTTGGATGCAGAAGAAGAAGAAGTGATTGAGGAAGACGACGAATCGGAAGAAGTTGCTACTCTAGAGGTCATGGATGTTGATGATGAAGATCTGGATGAGACGGTTCCACTTGAATCAAATGAGGCCATGATTCATATGGATGAAAATCTCGATACATCAGTTTTGTCTAACAAAACGATGGATTCTGTGAACAATCTAGAGAATTCTATCACCGAGAGTACAAATGACTTTACCGTTTTCGAAGGTACAGCTGCCGCTGTGCTCCTGCCTTCTGAAGTTGTATCTCAAGATGTTTTTGGATCACAATCCGACTCAACGGTTCCAGAATCTGCTCCAGAGCCGGCCGAGATTTCTTCAAGTTTGGTGGATTCTGATGATCTGAACTCGAAATCCGCTCAACAAGTCTTGGACGATGCAGACGATGAAGATATGGATTTGATGAACGCTGATGTGATCTTGCCCTCTGAAGCCGGTCAAGGGTCTCGAGACGTTTTCATATCACAATACGACTCAACGATTCCAGAGTCTTGTAGCTTTGATGAGTCCATTCAAAATTCGTCCAGGGTGGAAGAGGAGGTAATTTTAACCCAAATTTACACTTGAATAATAGTTTTTTAAAATTAATATTTTTCCAGAAGCCATCTTCCCACGTCCCATCATCGTCAGCAGCTGAGCCCGTGTTGAAGTTACCTCTGGTGCCCCAGTTATGTCGAACAGTTCCCGGTGCTCCAGAGCCAGCCAAAATTGTTCCAATTTCGGTGGATTGTGATGCTCTGAAGTTGCAAGCCGTTCAACAAGTTTTGGACGATGCAGACGATGAAGATTTAGATTTGATGGGCTCAGCGCTAGAGAAGGCTTTTGGAAACCAGGAAAATTGGACTGACGTAAGAGAATGATGCAGAAAAATATAGAAATTTAATCGGTTTTTTTTTTCAGAAGTCCGCGGCGAAGACCGTTACAAGTGATGCCATTACCAACGCGATTGAAACCAAATTCACAGGAATCTCTCGCGAAGTTCTTCTGGAACAGAAGGAGCGTCTCGTAGAAGAGGCTCTCGACAACGTCGAAAACGAGAAGGTTCTCGAAGTGCGCACAGAAGCCATCCGAAAAGCGCTCATCGAGGTTGATTTTGGGCCAACCAATAACTGTTGAACTTGTTTTTTTTCTATTCTTCCATTCAATTTCTCTCACAGTTAATGGATTTTCATTCTTTAGCCTCAGCCCTAAATAACTGTTAAATATTTTTTGTTTCTATTTTTCATTCTTCTTTTTACTTTATCTCACAGTTAAAGGGCTTTTCTCATTCGTTACCCCTCGCCATAAGCCCTAAATAACTGTTTAATTTTTTTGTTTCTATTCTTTTCAATTCACAAGTTTTCATTCTCTACCTCTCCTTCAATTAAAATCAATTTTGTTGTTCTCGAGATCTCCCGTTCATCACAAAAGCGTGTTAAACAACACTTCAAAGAAACGGATTATTTATTCTTTTTTATTTATTTTTCATCTGTCAAATACATTTTTTTAAGAATTTAAAAAGCTGGAATTGTTATATTTTAAAGTTTGCTCAAGTTCTTTTCAATATTTGCAACGCCAATTCTTGTTCCAGATTTTTTAATTATTTTGAAAAACCTGTTGTAAATTTCAGATGTCTCATGATAGTTCAGGAGAATATATGGTCTCGCAAGTGTTGAAATGCGTGAAATTCAAGGATCTCGTACGGAAAGCACTAAACGCGGAGGCAAAATTCAGCCCGGCCTCGGTCGAATATGACAAGCGAAGGCATTCAAAATATGCGTACTTGGTTGGTTATTAGGCAGGATATGTACGAGAACTCGTACGTTTCTATATGTTCTTTCATCTTTCGTTCCCGCATGACTCATATCAGCATTATTTGATATTGCATTTACCACAATAACTTTTGTCTAAGTGCCCCGCCATTACGATAATTTCTCCATCCCATTTCTCATGTTTTAGATCTTCCCTAAGTTTTGAACTTTTCTTTTTTTTCATGTTGGCAAGTAGTACATTCATGTACATTTATAAAAGATTCGATTTTGTTCTTCCAAATTAGAACTTGTTCAAAAATTTTGAAAAAAGTACAAAAACTTATGGGAAGACCTGATATTTATAGCTTATCTTTATTACAATAACAGTCATTGTCTGACCTAAAACTTCTTTGGAACAACTGTTTTGTAAAATTGGTTTCATTTCAGGTGCACTGGCGAGGTTACGATTGGAAAGAGCGCACTTGGGAACCAGAGGAGAATCTCGAAAATTGCGAGGAGCTACAAAAGTTCAAGGAAAGAAACAATATGTCGTTGGATCATCTAACCTTCGAGCATCATTATGAGCATTCTACGTGGAGAAGGATTTCGCTAGCAAGCGAAAAATGTGTGACGAATCGATATTTGAAGACCGATGACGAGATTGAAGAAAAGAGAGCTCGGAAAAAGGCGAAACTCGAAGAACAGAACAGGAAAGAACAAGCGAAAAACCCCCATGCTTCCGCAGAAACTGAACCAGCTGTGAAGAAGAAGAAGATAGAAGGGGTAGGATCCAGAATTCCAAAGATCAGTGATCGGGAAGGAGCTGGAACATCAGGACAATCGTCTAGCAATGTTTCTACTCCTGGGATAACACCACTCGACAACAAAACTCCGAGAATGCAGAAGAAATCGAATGAAATAGGCCAGGCTTCAACTCCAGAGTGTGCAATCGCAACATTATCAATTGGCACCCCACAGCCTTCGATAATAGATTCCACCTATGACCAGTCAGATATTGCAAATGGTTCCACAAGTCCCCAGCCGCAGCCTGTTTTCAAGAGAAAAATGAATGGCCAAGATGTGTCCGATTATTCTGTTCATCAAGGAGGAACATTCAGTGACGGTAGTGCCATAGAAGGTTCCACTTCTCGTGAAAGTGAGGATATGGACTGCACTCAAGAGACGAAAAAAGCTTTACAGAAAGCTATTGAGGTATGCACGTTACAGATCCTAGATTTCAAAAACTTTACAAAATTTCAGAGCGCTCGTGAAGAATGTGAGGAGATAGAGAAAACGATCAAAAAATATCCTCTGCAAGTAACATCGTCTCGTGTTGTTACTGGATTTTCACCAGCTCTAACTCTCAGAAAATTTCGTCGTTGTCAGTCACTCGAGATGCTTTCCGATCATTTCAACAACAATGCGGAAATGGAAATTTTCGGAAAGAACTTTGAGAACTCTGTCAGATTGGATGCGGACGCAAAACCAGTGGTTATAAAGATTTATCCCCAAGAACAAGAACTATTTCTAACGAAGCAACGAAAGATGCCTTCACTTGAAATGGAGCAGCTGGTTTACGAGAATCTTGTTAAGGAAAACGCCAATAATATCAAAATAGCAATGCATAATATTCGGCCAGACAAGAATTTCGCTCAGTTGCTGGAATGCTTGTCACACGCGTATTCCAAAGATGACAATATTCGCTTCGAAACGATCTTCAACGAAGGATTCCCTCCGAGTGATGAGTACGATTGTCGAAGATTCCAGGCGATCGTGTTTCTAATAGCCTACTGTAAACACCGTCTCTGGAAAGCTGATCCCAAAGGCATGGCGATCGTGGAAGCATCCGATGCGGTGAAAGAAGGAGAAATTAGAGAGCAGCAAATCATTTGCTCTGATAGGCATAGAAAATGTGCCTGGCTGCAGGTTTTCTTGAAACTGATGCCAGACCGATTCAAATTTCTGGAAACTTCGGGACAATGCTATCACGGCTGGGAAGGAGGTAACGAGATAAAAAAGGAGAATAAAGTATTTATAAAGCATCTTTTTTCAGATGACGGGCCGTTCCGCGACGACGTATTCTTCCATTGCATGAAATATGGAGCCGAGTGTCAGAAGCGTCTATTCCTCGACTTCAACAAACCGATTGGAATCCAAGAAGAAACCGTTGGCGATTACAGTGTCGACGCAATGCATCTTCTGGCTGTTCAATATGGCAATATTCAACGAATCCCGTCCTATTTATCAATCGGTGGACTCGATATAAATGCTCTTGCAACTCACTTGCCAACAAAACGAGTGATGAGACTTCAACATTATTTGAAAGTTTGGATAGAGGCACATAAATCCGAGACGACAGCCACAGAAGATCGGAAGAAGTACTATCGATACTTGAATGATGTGATTCGACTTACCAGTGAATCGTTGGAGATTTTTCTGGAAAACGAAGTTACAAAAATGATCTTCTCGCGTATGGGAGGACGATGGAAGATTAGGAGTAAGTTTTCGTTTCCCATAAAAAATATTTGAAACTATTCATTTCAGTGGATCTCACATATCCTCACATTCTTCGATGTTCACCTCTCAGCAACAAGTCCAACGGTGGTGATGGAACTCATCAAGTATTGAGTTGTCTTTTTTATCCCGAAGCGATCGGATATCGTGATGGTTTGGAGAACTCTAAAGGAGCCGACACTGAAAAAATTGATGAGCTGAAAACAAGTCAAAAGCGATACAAGAAGATGATCGAGGAAGGGAAGGGTCGACTTGTTCTCGCCTTATATCGAATTGACATTGAGTTTCGCTGTAATCTGGCCGAAAAGGAGCAGTTTTCTTTGCCAAAATTCACTCTGATCGAAAGTGATGACGGGTTCAAAATTGAAAAGTTGACGTGAGTTTGTAGGCAGAATCTGGTCATCTGATGAAAAAAAAACTATATTTCAGATTGCTCCGTCAAACGGAAGGTCTCACTTGTTACGAAGCCGACATAGGAATGTTCGAAATGACTCCGTTCTCATCGCCGGGCTGTCGATACTTTGGTATTTCGGACAAAGCTCACGAAAAAGATCTAGTGGTTCCCGGAAATGCGCATATCGAGATGAGAGCAGAAGTTGATCAGCCGATAAGCTTTGTCACTCAACTTTTCTTCATCAAAAAGAATGTCTAATTCTTCTTATTTCCATTTCATCCTTAAACCCATCGTGTTCAATTATCCCCTCTCCTTGTTAAATGTTTGTTTTTTTTCTTTTTTGATGTTAAAATTCCTCTTCGAACACGGTCAACATCTGCTTTAAGTTTTAGAGTTCATGATACTCAACTTTCAATTGTTTCAAGATCTCCCAGTTTTCAGTTTGGATCTCTGCTCGTATTTCTCCCCCGAATCGCATTTAAGGAATATGTAGTTCCATTTTTTTCTCAATAAGCTTTTTTATTCGGTTGAAATTACTTTTTGAAGCCGAAAATAAACATTAATTTTATTCAAAATAATTCCGCTATCTAGTAATCATTCGTCTTGAATCGACTATTGGAGTTATTTTCAGATAATTTTCTGTAAGCTTCAGAAAATTGAAAAAAAAAACATTTAGTTATGTTTAAAAAAAAACGTTTTTTTTTATGAAACTCTTTATTATAAAATTGAAGAATTGCAAAAAAAAAAGAGATTTTTCCAATTTTTCAAATTCTAAATTTTGCTCCAGTTCTAGTACACATTTGAAAGTATGCATGTACATCGAAAAACTCACTAAAATCTTTCGCTCTTCATATAAAATTTTCATCAAACTGATGTAAATTCTCTCCCCGTTTTTTCGCCTTTTCCTCTCTTCGTCTTCATCAGATTCTCACGTGTTTTCATTTTTTTTCTCATTTCTTCTCTTCAGACACATACATAGATATACAAGAAAAAGCTGTCAAAACATTGTCTCTTTCTCCATAAACCTGCGTCTCTTACTACTCGCTATGAGAAAAAAAAGAAGAAAAATCTTGAAAATGTGTAAAAGTATGCATTAAAAAGCATGTGAAATCCCACCGAACACCGGCAGCCTAGAAAAATCCATTTGAAACAATTCGGCCATCAAAGTGTTCTGTTCCTTCTTGTTCGCCCCGGCGACCGATCAATTCGTTCTTTCTCTCCGCACTCACTCATTTCACTCGCTGCTGCTACTGCTGTTTCTTTTTCTTCTTCCAATTTCTACTCGTGATTGAAATGTGTATATGCGTAGGGGTGTTTATACAATTACTTTCGGTATTTTTTTTGAATTAACTGTTTCAAGCCAAGCTTTTACTATACGTTTGAAGTTTTTTGTGGTGGAGTAGTTTTTGTGGGGCTTTTTTATGTCTGACAAACCATAGAAAAAATGAGACGAAAAATCTATAGCCGAAAACCGGCAAAAATGCCAAAAACTACGTAATTCGTTTGCCCGGTAATTCAAAAATAATTTTTATTTTTCTGATTTTTTCGCAAAATTAAAAAAAAAATTATTAAAAATCTAGAAAAATCCAATAAATTTTCAAAGTTTATTCGGTATTTTTACAGCTGTTTTCTTTCATTCACAGGGCAAAACCCCCACAGCTTTATCATTTAAAAATTGCAATTTTCATCCCAAAAAAATCTTTCCCTTTAGCCACTTTTCCCATACCTCTAAATAATTCAAAGTGTAATTCCAAAACTCACAAAGTAAACCCTTCGTGTCCTTTCAAACTATATGACCTTAACCATTAGTAGCAGAAGCACTTTCGACACTTCTCATCCTCATATTTCCAGCCAAAAAAAGGAAAAAAAGAATGTATCACATTTCATTCATTTTTTAATGATAAATATTTTCCTGCGGTCGCAGAAAAGCTCAATGATCAGCTTTGACTGCACATCGAAGAGTTTTTTTTCTAGTTTTGTGCACGTTTCACTTAATTTTATGGAAACACTTGTTGAAAGTGGTCATTTTCATTAGGTATTGAATTACTTTATGTACGTTTGAATTTTATTTCGTTGAACTTTTTAATTTTGAAAAAAAAAACCTTTTTGAAAAAAATCGAACACCTAAAATTTAGATTTTAAATTTAAACAAATCAGCTCAGATTTTAGTTTGGTTTTATGCTAAAACACTTAATTTTTGAACATTTTCGCCTTTTTTTTGCATCTTTTTCAATTCATGTAACTTCAGTTAAAACCGACGTATTTACTGATGAACACTACAGGAAACAAAATTTTTAATTTTAAATTTTTTAGTATCAATTAATACATGGGTTTTTTACCCCAAACTCTATTAATAATTAATAAAGTTTTTTGCTAAAAATGACGTATTTCAACCAGAAAACTGTCAAATACTTTCTCTGAAAAAATCAATAAATACACTTCTCCACGAGGAGTACACTAGCTGCATAAATCGACACACGGTCTTGTTGGAGTTCTACAAACGCTAACATTTAGTGACAAAGTATTTAAAAATATTATCGCTAAGTGTGCTAAAGTTATCTGAATTTCGCTGCTTCCTCGAACAATTTTTGATCACTTTTTCAATTTTTCCAACTGGAATCAACCATATTTTCAGATAAATCAGATATTTTTTACAGTTTTTCACTGAATTTTAATTTCTTTTTTGTTGAAAAAATTAGAATTGATAACAACTTCCTTCCTCATTTTCTCTCATATTTTTTTTCTCAGATTCCATCGTTTCCCACTCTTCGAGTCTCAAAAATCTCCATGACGACAAATCCGATCTCTTTGCTCACACACAAGCTCTCTATCTCCTCTTCTTTTCGTCCTTTTTTCAGTTTTTATAACACAGACCGGAAACTTTACCCCTCATACACTCTCTCTGTCTATTCCAACCGATTTGCTTTTGAAATATTTGGAGGTGAAGACGAATGAACACGCGCAGGAAACAAATAAGCGAGATAGTATAGGGAGGCTATAGAGACGCAGACGTCGAAAACCTGGCAGGTTCAGTTGACTACTGTAGAGTGGCGGTTGCTGCTGATGCTGTAATAATTGCCGATTAGAAGCGCCTAGTTTTTTTGCCACTTTTTTTATAATTTGAAAGACTAGTAGTGTAATTTTAGGGTTCAATGATGTAGTTTTTGGTTTAAAATATTTTTTTAGATTGTTTTTTTTCCTTTTCTCGTTCTTTTTTCAGACATCATTATAATTTAATTTTTCAGAAAAGCAGAAAATGGACGATGAAGACATGAGCTGCACGTCCGGGGATGATTATGCCGGTTATGGAGATGGTTAGATTTAAGCTGATTTAAAAAAAAATATTTATCGCCAAACATAATTGTAAATTTGAAAAAAAAACTGAAATTCTAGATTTTTCGTTGAAAAATTTCCAATTTTCGATTTTCTTTAATTTTGAATGAACAATTTTCTGCAAAAAATCACAATTTTCTTGGTTGAAAACATTCTCGCTTTTAAAAGTAGTAGATATTTTCAGAAAATGCATTAAAAGGAACATTTTTCTGGAAAAAATTTCAATTTTCTGGCCAGGAACCTGGATTAAAAAACAAATATTTCGATTTTCTTCACAATCAGGGAAAAGTTATTATTTTTTAAAATTTAAAAACAAAAATTTGAACCATAATATAACTACAAAAATTTGTGTTTGAATTAACTTTTTATTAACTATCTAATGATTTTTTTTAATATTAAAAAATTCAAAAAATTGGCTTGTAAAGTTCAGAGCAAGAGTGCCGCTTTTCCGGAAAAATTGAAATTTTGTCAATTTTTCTTCTTTATATGAAAAACCCCATTTTTTATTTTCTCTCACAACCAATTTTTAAATTTTTAAAAATAAATGATTAATTATCTACAGATTGTATTGTCGATTTCCTGGAAAAATTTTTTTACCAAAAAAAATTTGAATACTATAAAATTTCATTAATTTCCAGAAGACTACTACAACGAAGCGGATGTAGATGCCGCTGATGACGTGGCAGTGACACCGACACATTCAGAGGAAGCTGATTATGAGTGTCTCTCTGTAAATCAAGTAAGCAATTGTATACACATTGTAAAATTAATTTAACTGAACAAATTCAGGTCGAACGGGTATTCATCGACGGTGTAAATTCACTTGTATCCAGAATTTCAATAAATGAGAAATTCGCTAGAATACTCTTACAAGCTAATCATTGGGATGTTGATAAAATAGCTCGACTCGTTCGAAATGATCGAAATGATTTCTTGAGAAAATGTCATATCGACGCAAAACCCGAACCGAAACGGAAATTATCGTCAACTCAATCAGTGTTAGCAAAGGGTTACTGTAGTGTATGTGCTATGGATGGATATACTGAATTACCACATTTAACATGTGGACACTGTTTTTGTGAACACTGTTGGAAGAGTCATGTTGAATCTAGGTAAATCGGGAGGGGTTTGCACATTTGAATGTAAAACTAACAGAAATAAACGTCTGTTTCAAAAGTTAATAACCGAAATTATTGTAAAAATTCTTATTTGATTGGTGTGTTTTTTTAAATAAAAAAATACAAAGAAATTCCGGAGAATTCAAGAATTCAGAAAAAAGGGAAAATAAATACACAAATGCATGAAATTTTTTAAAAGGAAATAATGCAAAAAAAATGCACAATCCCAAAAAAAAGCAAAATAATCAAAAAATGCTGACAACATTTTTTTGAATTTTACAAGTTTATGGAAATATTCGTGTTCGGAATTCTATTGCCAAAAGTTTACTTAAAATTATCAAATTTTTAGATCAGCGATTCAACTGAATACTATTAGTGTTCATTAATAAATATAATCAGTTAATTAAATAGAAAATAGATTTTGTAAGATTGAAAACTAAACTACAGAAAAATCGTTTTTTTTTTCAAAATTTTATTTGTATCTTCAAAAAATTCCATATTTTTTCCAGATTATCAGAAGGCGTTGCATCACGAATCGAATGTATGGAATCTGAATGTGAAGTGTATGCACCATCTGAATTCGTTCTCTCGATTATTAAAAATTCACCGGTGATAAAGCTGAAATATGAACGATTTTTGCTCAGAGATATGGTAAATTCTCATCCACATTTGAAGTTTTGTGTTGGAAATGAGTGTCCTGTGATTATACGATCAACGGAGGTTAAGCCAAAACGAGTTACTTGCATGCAGTGTCATACTTCTTTTTGGTGAGTTTTTACACTTTTTTTCTAAATTTAAAGCAGCCAAACTCGGTGAATTTCGTAAAAATGCCTTTTTTACAAAAATATTGCTTCCGATTTCCATTTTTAAATGACTTATTTTATTCGGCAAGTTTCAGAAAAATCTGTTCTTTTTCAAAACCCACTCATCAAAATTTATTGAATATTGTATTTCTAGAAAAATTAACTCTCAATTTTTTTTTCAATGTACGAACATTTTCAATCTTCTAGGTCTCGTAGAAAGAAACTAGTTTTTTTTTAATTTAATAATAAATTTTTAAAACCTGAACCCTTCCAAAACCGATCATAAACAGTTATTTGAGAAATGCCATTTTCCAATATCATAAGTTGATAATGTATATAAACATTTCTTTTGTATATCCTTTTTCCATCCAAATTTGCCATGTCACTAAACTCCGAAATTTCCCCAAATTTTTAGTGTAAAATGTGGCGCCGACTATCATGCTCCAACTTCATGTGAAACCATCAAACAATGGATGACAAAATGTGCAGATGACAGTGAAACAGCGAATTATATTAGTGCTCATACGAAAGATTGTCCACAATGTCATAGTTGTATTGAAAAAGCTGGTGGATGTAATCATATTCAATGTACAAGGTGTCGACATCATTTCTGTTGGATGTGTTTTGGTGGTGAGGAATTTGGAAATTTTAAAATTTAAATTTCATGCGAATTTTTCTTCTCGAACTACACTTCTAGTCATGAATTTAACGAATATTGTTTTAATTCAGAAAATAAAACTAACATCGGTGACTGGTTTTCGAGTATTTTAAATAAATAAAGTATAACATCTACAAAATTTGCACAAAAAAAATCAATACCTAATCTAAAATTAAATTTTTTTTAGATTGGAAAAGCCACGGAAGTGAATACTACGAGTGCAGTCGATATAAAGAAAATCCATCAGTGGCTGCTGAAGCTAATCATGTAAAAGCACGAAGAGCTCTCGAGAAATATCTTCATTATTTCGAACGATTCGAGAATCACTCAAAATCGTTAAAAATGGAAGAAGAACTGAGAGATAAAATTAGAAAGAAGATTGATGATAAGGTAAGGATATTGAAATTACAAAATTTTGCTGAAAATTTTCTGTTTTAGGTCAACGAGCACAATGGAACATGGATTGATTGGCAATATCTTCACAAGTCGGTCTCATTGCTAACGAAATGTCGATACACGCTACAGTATACCTATCCATTTGCCTACTTTCTCAGTGCGACTCCCCGCAAGAATTTGGTATGTTTTCTTGGAAAAGTTAGAGTTTAAAAGTATGAACGTTCCAGGTAAAGTTTTAAAGTTCGGCTGAAAATTTGAAAAAAAGAAAGATGTATGATTATCTAAAAAAGACTGCAATATCATTTTTCACAATAGTGACTACTGTAGAAAAAGATTTGTAATGTCATACTGCCGACTAATAGCATTATTTTACGATGATTGCTATTGAAACATAGTTTTTTTCCGAGGAATTTATTGAAAACCACATATATTTCAATAAACTTGAACCTTGCCTCTAGTTTCGAAAAGTTTCCGGTCCTTCCTTCCACTTGAACATATTCTTGTCTTCTTCTCCCAACAAGTGTATTTGTGTATTGTATTGATTCATCTTTAAATATACAACGAATTCCCTTCTTCCGTAACTTTCACAGCAGACAGAATGATACAATTCTTTGAAATTTGTATTATTGTTGTTGACAAGAAACGAATTCCTTGGAAAATAGTGGCAAACACGTGTCGCGTCATTGATCAGAATCATCCCCCGGTTTCTGTGTGTGTGTGTCTAGAATCGTTTGAAGAACCAGAAAATCTAAATCTCAGAGAGTTTCACTGATGAAAAGTGTCACTTTTTGGACACGTAGACCCTGTACTCACAGTATGGTGCCGTCAGTTAACTCTGTGGGTGGTATGAGACGGGAGAAGAAAAGAGGAAGCCAGTTTCAATGGAATACTGATTATTTGATTGATGATTCGGAAAAGTGGCATGAAACGGTTTTGGATCTCAAAGTTCAGAAGACTGGAGGTTCAAACAAGTCACGATTTTTAATGATTTGAGGATCACTGTCCAGAATTTCAGTACTCATTCTATTTCAGCTTCTTGTTGTTAAGTTCTGCTGATATTTTCTGAAAACATTCATCACACAGGAAATTAGGCAGTTTTTAAGCATCGTAGCGTACTGTGGAATACCGGAAGTCTTCCCAAACTTCTAGAAAAAACAGAAAATTTGATTCCGAATTAGAAATTGAACTCTGAATTGAAGGTGTATTCCCGCTCTAATGAGAATGCTGAACAAAATCTTCCTCTTTGATCAACTTCTTGAATATCCGAGATCTCTTTTCATGCTCATGGATTTCAGTTAGGGGTTTTCCAGAATAGTGAAGATATCGAGCTCATCATTCAGACTTTCCCGCTCTCCATTTTGCACATTCTCCAGATCTTTGACATTTCCCTTTTCCATTCAATCACTACACTTCTACACATACACACCATTCTCCTTCCAATCTCAATAATAAGTCTATAAATCCCCGTCCTTCCTCATTATCCCCCACTCATCGGACCCGTGCTGCTGCTTGCCTGCCCGAAATCCAAAATCAGTGCCGATAATCCGGCTCTCGTCCTTCTCTTTCAAATCCAGTCTCTCTCTCTCTACCGACGCAACGACTACAAAATCTGCCCAAATCTGGGGGAAGGTGAAGGATTTCAGAGAGAGAGCGAGGACGGATTAATGGAAATAAATAGTAAGAGACATACACACACACTTTTGGATATTCCTACCTTTTCGATTAATGGACATACATGGAATGGGAAGAGAGAGAGAGAGAAAATGGAAATACTAGTAGTAAAGAAAGAATTCTATGGAAATTTCAATTTGCCGGAAAAGGTGTTATGAGGAAGATTATCAAGTATGAAAGTTCAAAGCTCCATGCTAATAGATTAAGAATTTGACATTTTTGAACATCGGATTCGAGGTTCCTTATCAAGTTTGCAGCTTCTCCCTTGTAACTGAGAATAGTCTTACTGTAACCTTGCGAAGGATTAGACTTATCTCCAATTTTCAAATGGGAAACGTTCTTATCAGTAATGTTCTTTTTGAAAATGAATGTTCAAGGACAGATAGCATTAAACTCTGCTTTGGTTTCTACAGTAATCCCAGACTTCTGGATTTCAAGTCTCAAGTCTAGAGTAATCTAAACAGGGATGTGCTGCAATTTCTGACAATCAATTCTACAAAATGTTTCAGTAAAATTTAGTTATAGAATATAGAAAACATATCTGCTCTATCTGAGAATAGGTTATATTCCAGTTGAAACAATTCAAAAATTGCTCAAAAACTGCCTGAAAGTTGAAAGTTGGACACGTAGACCCTGTACTCACAGTATGGTGCCGTCAGTTAACTCTGTGGGTGGTATGAGACGGGAGAAGAAAAGAGGAAGCCAGTTTCAATGGAATACTGATTATTTGATTGATGATTCGGAAAAGTGGCATGAAACGGTTTTGGATCTCAAAGTTCAGAAGACTGGAGGTTCAAACAAGTCACGATTTTTAATGATTTGAGGATCACTGTCCAGAATTTCAGTACTCATTCTATTTCAGCTTCTTGTTGTTAAGTTCTGCTGATATTTTCTGAAAACATTCATCACACAGGAAATTAGGCAGTTTTTAAGCATCGTAGCGTACTGTGGAATACCGGAAGTCTTCCCAAACTTCTAGAAAAAACAGAAAATTTGATTCCGAATTAGAAATTGAACTCTGAATTGAAGGTGTATTCCCGCTCTAATGAGAATGCTGAACAAAATCTTCCTCTTTGATCAACTTCTTGAATATCCGAGATCTCTTTTCATGCTCATGGATTTCAGTTAGGGGTTTTCCAGAATAGTGAAGATATCGAGCTCATCATTCAGACTTTCCCGCTCTCCATTTTGCACATTCTCCAGATCTTTGACATTTCCCTTTTCCATTCAATCACTACACTTCTACACATACACACCATTCTCCTTCCAATCTCAATAATAAGTCTATAAATCCCCGTCCTTCCTCATTATCCCCCACTCATCGGACCCGTGCTGCTGCTTGCCTGCCCGAAATCCAAAATCAGTGCCGATAATCCGGCTCTCGTCCTTCTCTTTCAAATCCAGTCTCTCTCTCTCTACCGACGCAACGACTACAAAATCTGCCCAAATCTGGGGGAAGGTGAAGGATTTCAGAGAGAGAGCGAGGACGGATTAATGGAAATAAATAGTAAGAGACATACACACACACTTTTGGATATTCCTACCTTTTCGATTAATGGACATACATGGAATGGGAAGAGAGAGAGAGAGAAAATGGAAATACTAGTAGTAAAGAAAGAATTCTATGGAAATTTCAATTTGCCGGAAAAGGTGTTATGAGGAAGATTATCAAGTATGAAAGTTCAAAGCTCCATGCTAATAGATTAAGAATTTGACATTTTTGAACATCGGATTCGAGGTTCCTTATCAAGTTTGCAGCTTCTCCCTTGTAACTGAGAATAGTCTTACTGTAACCTTGCGAAGGATTAGACTTATCTCCAATTTTCAAATGGGAAACGTTCTTATCAGTAATGTTCTTTTTGAAAATGAATGTTCAAGGACAGATAGCATTAAACTCTGCTTTGGTTTCTACAGTAATCCCAGACTTCTGGATTTCAAGTCTCAAGTCTAGAGTAATCTAAACAGGGATGTGCTGCAATTTCTGACAATCAATTCTACAAAATGTTTCAGTAAAATTTAGTTATAGAATATAGAAAACATATCTGCTCTATCTGAGAATAGGTTATATTCCAGTTGAAACAATTCAAAAATTGCTCAAAAACTGCCTGAAAGTTGAAAATTATCGGAAAAATTCCACAAACTTTCAGGCAATTTTCGAGCACTTTTTGAGTTGTTCCAACTGAAATATAACGTAATTTCAGATAGATTAGATTTTTGTTTTCTATATTCTATCACTAAATTTTACTGAAACAACTAGTAGAATTAATGGTAGGAAATTTCCGCGCACACCTTTTCAATGTGGAAATTAAATTCAACAATTATCAGTTTCAAACAAATTTTTTAAATAAAATCCACGTATAATTAACTAATTTCAGTTCGAATACCAACAAGCTCAACTCGAAAAAGAAGTCGAAGAGCTCGCATGGGCGGTCGAAAGAGCCGATGGTACCGCACGCGGAGCTCTAGAAGCCCATATGCATCGAGCCGAGCACAAACGTCAGACACTTCTTCACGACTTTTTCTTTTAAATCTGTTGTTTTATAGCTCTTCTTCTAGTAGTTTTCTGTATATCCCCATGTATCTAAAAAACAATTTACCTCCATTCAAAAATGGGTCGATTTCTTTATATTCTTTTCCATAATCTTTCTGTAAAACTCATCGAAAAAAACTTCCCCATGAATACATCACACTCTTTAATTGCTCCTTGACCATTTATCTGTGATCCAATTCCCGTTTCTCCTGTTCTGTGAATTTGAAATGTTTTCTGTATAATATTTTTTGGGATTCCTGAGATCTCTCTTTTGCCCATGTTCATGTAGGATTGTTTTCTGTGTATTTCCATCATTTCTTGATTTTTTTTGTCCTGTTCACACATACTCATTTATAGTGCCTTTCTCATTTGTTATCATCACACTTTACTTATCCTGAATTTGAAATACATATTTCTATTATTATTATTATTGTTATATGTACATCTTAATTATCCATATTGAGCTTGTTTTCCTGTTTCTTCAGCCCTTTTAATCTCTTTTTCCCCGTCCGTCTCTCAATACTTTGACTGATTGAAAGTGAAGAAGCAGGAGATAATCTCTATGATATGAATAGGCTCCTCCCACTTTCTGAAGGGAGCTCGAGCTCTCATTCAAGACATCTCTGATAATTCGAATATTTCTCCGTTTTATTTCGAGAGCGGTGAGTGGTGTTGTGAATTTGGTGGTTGGATCGTTTGTTTTTAAAGTGGAAAAAGAAAATTAGATTAGTCTATTATTTTGCATTTATAAAATATGGGTGAAACAGTTTTTTTATTTTTTTTCGGATTTTTAAAAATCATCTTGAATTGATCCTTGGATAGACGAAAAAGTTCGCGAATTTTTCTCCAAAACTACGGTAGCCGGTCTCGACACGACAATTTTTTTTGTTAAATTTGAAACGGTGTGCGGCTTGAAAGAGTACTGTAGATTCGAACTTTTGTTTGTGCGGAATTTCAGTGATTTTTGTGTTTAAATTGTATACATTTTAATTTTTAAAAAATGCATATTTTTATCAACAAAAAAAATCAGAAATTATAGTAAAAAATTCCGCAGAAACAAATGTTTGAAGCTACAGTACACTCCCTTAGATTTGACAAAGTATTTGACATTGTCGTGTCGAGACCGGGTACAGTATTTTCGGCGCGAAATCGCTAAATTTCGCGTCTGAGTAATAAAAAAAAGTTATAGAGTCATAGAAAATGTTTGTGCACAAAACCGGAACGTTGCCTAAATGTGATTTTCTTTGGTTTTTATCAGTCACATTTTTTCGGTTGGCAGGTCTTTTCAACTCAAATAAGGGAAAAACCGACGAAAAAAATGTGGACAGAGCCTAATTATGATATATCACTTTAGATGATCGGGCTGTTTATCTACAGATAAGAAAAATCGCCATATCTTACGTAAGGATATCCCGTGTGCAATGCGGGAAGAGACGAGATTACTGTATGTGTCGATTTACGGCATTAATTTTGAGTTTGCATGAATCCATATATATATATATATATATCTCTTTTGTAAAAGTTTCTGTGTTGAGTTTGCATTGTCCAATGTTTACTTAAATTAGTTAAATAATTTAGTTAAATAATCCTGATGAAACTGTAATTTTACTAATCGGTGACCCTGGCTGAAAAATGTTTATTGTGACGTCATACTCTTGCAAAAACGGTTGCATTGCTCCGATATGGACAACTTCCCAGAGCAGTGCGGTTTTTGCAAGATAGCCTAAAAAGAGATTCATATTCGATTTTTCCCTTTAGACCTTTCCGAAGCTGGCCGACAATTGTCTTGAAAGGGGTTTCCAAGGGATAGGTGGCCGAGTTTTTGTATTCCGCGAACACATATTACCGTTTTGGGAACTTGATAGCCGGCGTCAATTTAAGAATACGCGGAATAAAACATAAATCAGATATTATCCTACGTTAATTCAAAATATTTTTTGAAATTTGTTTAATGTTTCAGTTCAAATTTATGTATCTTTCGCAAACGTTTCTGTAGTTCCTTTTTTGCTTTCGTGGAAGGATTCATTTTGATTGTAAAAAACAAACAAAGTTTCATCGGTTAGAACTCCAATTAAAATATTTTTACCATTTCCCACATTATAGGAACATAAGTATTCTTATTTTGAAGTTACTTTCTTGGAGAGTAATTAACGGGAAACCTTATGCGTAAAATTTTCAAAAATTAGCATGTTTCAATTGATAAGACTCACCGGATAACAAAACTATCAGTAGAATTAATTAATATGAATGTTTTTTAAAATATGCATGAAACAGTTTTTTTCTCAATTCAAAAATTATTCTGACTTAATCAAGTCATAATATTTAGCATAAATATTAAGTACACCTGGAACAGAAGTAACATTAATCGTAGTTTTTTTGACAGAAATGTACCATCGAAAATGATTACATAAACATTTATTGTAACATTTGAGTTAGTTAACTGGACCTAATGAAACTGAACATTATGGCAGTGAGTCTAATGAATTTTGGTCTCAAACTACCAAAAGTTTTCTTATATTCAGGAATACCACAAAAAAAACATTAAAAACTCCACATCCACGAGAGTTGTATTCTCAGGTAGTTTCAAATTAAACTTTTTCTTTGATAGTTTTGGTCTTAAATTCATCGGACTCACTGCCATTATAGACATTATTTATTCGGTTTTTTTAAAGAATTTATTAAAGAACTACAATATATGTTTCTTTTATTGTTGGTGGAAGTTTGCGAATTTTTAGACTAGCAGATCCTCATCTGGTAATTTTTAAAATTTACTTCCACAAACTAATTTATTTTGCTGTTCTCACGTATATAGAAAATAATTTAAAAATTAAATTTGAATTCCCGCGTAAAACCATTTGCGTGCGAAATTCAAATTCAGCCACTTTCGTCGATTTTAATGGCGAAATTTTCATTGGTGACGGATGTTCCCGTTTTTTAAATTGTTTTCATAGTTGATAAGCTAAGGACTTAATAATAAGTATTTTCCCTTTTGAGGCCTTCTTAATTATGTTCTGAAACAGTAGAAATAAGAGATTCCACCATAAATCGTGTTCAATTCGGATAATCCTTGTGTGTTCATTTTCATGACCCTTCATAGTGAGGGAATAATTGGTCTCTCTCTCTCTCTCTCTCTCTCTCTCTCTCTCTCTCTCTCTCTCTTTTTCTCTAAAACTCTCTCAATCCCTTACTTTTCAACGACCTCGACAGTATTTCAAATGTACACAGAACAATAGAAATCGCCTCGTTTCTGTTTCTCTCTCTCTCTCTCTCTCTCTCTCTCTCTCTCTCTTACTTCTTCCAATTGAATCGACAATTTTCGAAATCGAAATAGGCCACAGTGAGGAAGGCCGACGAATTGAGGGAAATACACAGAAACCCCCCGCCCCATAATCTGTAGAGAAAAAAGAGAGAAATGGGCGGAGCTTGCTTACTCTTTTGGCGCCTCCTTCTCTTTCTCTAAGTCTCACTTTCCATCTGTTCTTTCTTCTCCACATACAGTCATTCGTTGGCCTGTGCTGCCTCGTCGACTACTACTACTGCCTTCAAAAATTCTTTTATTCGTCGCCTCCCAAAAACTGTTTCGCAACTTTTCTATTTTTTTTTGTTGCTTTGGCGAGACATTTTCCTCCTTATCCCGTTCGCAATGGCACTGCATGAATTCACGGCTATGCATAACGACAGACCGCGGATCATACGGTACCATAGCGGACGGTGATGAGGTTAATGAAGTAGTGAGAGAGAGTGGGAAAAAGAGCAGGAGACATTGGTAGGTATTTTTCAAAGTAACTATATATTCATCGTGAAACAGTAAAATTTAAGAATCTATGAATTAAAACAATTTCAATTCCTCAGAAACCAACTTTTACATCCTTCATAAGAAATTTGGAACTGTTTTGGAAAATACTCATCAATTGAATATGTTGATACGAATTTTGTCTTGAAAAATAGCTTGGAGTCAGAATTAAAAAATAAAAATTCTAAACAAATTTACCAAGTGTTCGAAAAAGTATTTTCTAAAAATAATTTTATTTGTTGTTTTCTTTGCTGTGGGGATATGCATCTGAAAAATACGATATTTGGTCTCAACACGACAATTTTTTAAAAGTGAAAAAAGGAGTGCGAAAGCGTGTCGAGACCGGGTACGGTATTTTTTAAATGCTAGTACTACTAAATTCCGCATTTCTGCAGGGTACGGTAACAGTTATTTCATATGTGTTTTCAAGTGTTATCTAGAACTTTGGCAATCAAAATTTTGTCTACGATATTATGTCCGAATTAAATTGCTTTTTTTTTCCAAATTTATACACATAGTGAAACCGTAAAAATTGAACAAGTTTAATAATTTCTCAATAAGTAAACTTTGATAATTTCTCATGAGGTCTACAGAACCTGACGAAGATTTACAAACTAAAGAATTGTGACGTCAAAATATTTTGTAAATCAAATTCAGATGGCACTCTCTTTCTGCAGAATCCATTCCACTCCAAATGTAAATATTCAAATCTAGAAAGAACAAAGGAAAATATGAATTTTAGCAAAAAGGTTGACTCATTCTGCCCTTTTTTAGTGCATACACTCTTCATTTTCTTTCTTTTTCTCTTTGTGATTCAAATGTGAGCGCCTTTCCCATGGCCATTTGGGCCATTCCGAGCCATTACTATCTTCTTCTTCTGTACTTTCCAAATATATAGTCTTTTCATGCAAAAAGGCAGGCGTCAGTCAATAATTTGATTGGAACCAATTTGGAGTTAAATATGATATGGGAGAAGAGCAACTCTGAGTCGCAAGGATACTGTACAAAAAGATCGAAAATTTGAAAATAACGAGAATATGAGTGGCAGCTCCATGACAGGAAGACTTTAAAAGCTACGAGCATGGAACTTGGATGTTTCACAAAGTTTACTATTTCAGTTACATCATAAATGTTTCAGTTACATCATAAATCATTGTTGAAAAAATGTACTGTCAGAGATATTTCGCAGATCTTCTCGAACCTTCCAATATATTCCACAACCATTTTATATTTCACTTCAACAACCCTCAACACTCTGTGCCTCCATCTTGTTGTCTTCGAGGACATCGTCGGGGCGCCTCAAGATTGTTCCGATCTTCTTCGTTGCGAAAGACTTGAAGAGAAAAAGAGAGAGAGAAAGAGAGACTGGTAATTTTCGCATTAGCAATCGAATCGAACCGACTCTTCTCCTTTCTGTGGAGACAAAGGGACATTTGAGAGTCTGCCTGTGTGTTGAGGTTCGAGTCAAATAATAGACATTTATCTTTTGATTCAAAATACGATACCTCCAGGTGTTGTTAAAGATTCCATTGTGATTTTGCGAAAAATATTTTGTAGAAGTGATATTGGGGAGAGAGAGACCACTTATAAGATCCCCTTTTTCGTACCATCTGTGCCAAGTTTTCTGTATTAATTTATATAGAACTATAGAGAAATATTTGTACTTTCTAAAAACATTTCTTGTTTTGATGAAAAGTTTTGAGAAGCTGCTCAAAAACTGTATCAAATATGAATATGCCGATCACCACATTCACTCAGCTCATAGCGACTTTGAGACGGGGTTTGAGCAACTTTTTAAAACAATTATTAAACGTAAAATAATTTTCAGAAAGCAAATACATGTATTACTCAATATTTTTATAAAACAGAGAAATTTACAAAAAATCTGCTCATGTTTCAGGTTCAGCATTTGTGAAAATACCTTGGCTTTAAATTACTAACATGTTCAGTAAAAGGTGTTTATCATATGTTGGACAGGCACAGCTTCACTCCAAAATTTTCCGTTTTACTTACCTTCCTACAAGCTTGCCTACTGCCTACCTTCCATACTGACCAATTTTGACGCGAACCCAACTTTTTGGTGATGGCACAGTTTTCTCCTTTCTCAGTTCTCATTTCGCTCAACTTGTTGAAAGTTCACATAATAAAGCGTATGTCGGGGTACTGTAGTAGTACTTTACAATTACTGTAGTTTCAGTAAGGCACAAGGTAGGCATAGGTCACCTTGAAATACCTATTCTCTAACAATTGTATTTCTTCTTCACACTCTTATTTCCCTCAAAGTGTCACCTTTTCCTTTCGTCACCGAATTTCGAAAAATGCGGCCAAGATCCTATCTCTCCATTGCCTTTGAGTGGAACCTGACGTGTCGCACACGTCTTTTGTACCTTTGGAACCAGTGAAATTTTTTTGCATTTCCACTATGTGCAGAAATTTGAAACAATTTTATGATTTTTAGTAATTTTATGTACGTTGTTTAGCAGCCAAATTCAATTAAATTCAATTGTAAAATCAGGAACAAACTATCTTTAGAATAGCTATATGTCTAATCAGAGCGGCCCAAGAAGGTATATGTACAGTAATAATATTTTGAAAATTTAAAAAATCGACTAAAATGTTTTTTTGAATGAACTTAAACGGAAATTTGTACTGAAATAAACTTAGAAAGTTTGTTGTAGTATAAATGACTAAATACTTGAAACATTTCTGCACTGCAAAAAATCACACTTATGAAGAGGTTCCATCTGGATTTGGGTTGATTAAGCATGATATATGTAAATTTAAACAATTTCTCCTGGGAGAAAACTCCGTCTCTCATTGTAAGTTTTTTTGGTTTAACAAGGATTCCGATTATTTTCTCGATGGAGCAGTATTGAATGAGTTTACAGGATGAACAGCCTATTTTGCACCAATCTGAAACAGTATTAATTTTTAAATCTTTCACAGTAACATATATTTCTGCAAGAATCCTCCTTTTCCTTTACAAATCAATGTCATAAAAACATGGAATCACAAATACACCTGCATAAATAACCAAACATAGCGCCCACCCGTAACCAGTATAAATAGGACAGAATGGAGAAAAAGGTGTTTACATTTCGAGGCGTCGTCGGCAACCGACAAATATCATTGAATGTCTCTCTGTGTGTCTACGTGCGCCGTAAGAGAGAGGACCGACCCTCATCGGCACGGGGCATTCCATACCAAATACGGAGGAGAATGAGGGAAGAGGTGGAATCGAAATACATACAATTTTGAGATTGGGGATTTGACAAAATCATAACTCAGAATTAGGAAATTGTATTTAAAGTTCAGTAGATTTTCATAAGAATTCAATATTTAAGTCAGTTTTCTGAAACAATAGTTTCAAAATGAATTGAAAAAAATTGCAAACAACTAAAAACTGTTAATAAAAACACAACACTGAAGTAAGCGCCCTTTACAGAATAAAATTACTATTTTTATTAATTGCTGACAATGTCGACATAGAAGTGTGGTTTTTGAATATTCACATTGAAATCATTTCTTTGAAACAGAGAATTAAAAAAAACTGAACAGCTCAGGAAAAATAAAATTAAAAACATATTTTAATCACAATTTAAAAAGTCTTTCAAGTAAACATTTTTCAGATCTAAAACTTTTAAAGGTTATTCAGTTTTACGTTTCTTGTAATGTGGGAAATAAATCATGTTGGATAGTGTTTAGATTGAGTGGATGTTTATAAACTAGATTATTTGAAACAATAAATTTAAAATTATTAAAAATTCAAACATTTATTTAGAAAGCTTTAGAATCAATGATACAAACATGTTACATTGATATAAAAACTTCACATATAATTAGAAAATGTCGCAAGAAATATTGTTAGAAACAAAACAATTTTTGGGAAATAAATTAAGAAGATAAAAATGAAATATCTGTTTTTTAATCAATTCTAGCGCTTTAAGTAAATTTTCCATTAGCCCTACTCTGTGCTGAGATTCTGTATACATAGTTGCACGTTTGTTAAATTTTCTAAATAATTATTTTTTCTGAAAGTTCGGTAATCTTAAAATTTTACCGTATTTCATTATTAAAACTTCTTTCCAAACAGACATACCACTTCTTTCTGCTTTCTGACAAATCTTAAAGATTGTGTGAAACAGAGATATTTCTAAAAAAAAATTTAATGCATGCTCATGTTTCATATTGTTCAGTCGACTTCTCTCCCCTCAAAAAAAAAGTCCCTTCAGCCGGCTTGGCACTCGCGAACACCGCGATTTCACTTATAACTCGCGGCGTTAGCTCTGTGTCAAACCGGCGTAGCTGATGACTCAGATTTAAAATGTTGTGGTGACGTTAATGTTGTTTTGTAAAATTATTTTTCAAATTGTATCAAAAACTTCTAACTGTTCCGGCAAACCACATGTTACTAGAAATCAGATAAATACATCATAAAACCAAAAAACTTTTCAAAATGATTTGAAATGCATCGAATATTTCAATTTCTTACAGTGTAACTGATTGTACCTGAAGTTGAAAACAATGTGCCAAAAACCCTGTCAGTTTGAAATTCAGATGAACCAGTACCTGTTTTTACTGTTTTTTTATTATCGACGGGATAAACGAACAATTTCCGTGTTTAAGCTGACAATTAAACGTTGGATGTGAAACTGAAATTGTTATATTGGCAGATTTTTCCATTTTTTTTGAGGTTTCAAGAAGATTCTAATGAAACAGCAGGGGTGGACCAGATTAAGAATATTCAAATTAAAAGTCAAAAAATGAAGCAAGGAGCATAATGAAAAATTCTACCCCAAATTGATCATTGTAAAATTAGAAAACATTTTCAAATGACAAAGTTTATTGATTAATTTAAGCAAAAAATATAATAAAATAAAACCTTTAAAAAATGAGGGCGACCGGTATTTTCAACAGTTTCAACTGGATTTTTGACTAGATTTGCTAGTGAGATGCGGTGGGACATATAAATTTCAAAAAAAAAAACAATAATTAAATGCATTTTCTTCCAAAAATTCTTTCGCAGAACTGATTCATACTTCTCGCCGCCATTCCATTTTTACAGCCAAATGCAGATGTGGATTCAAATGTTGCAGATGAGAAACGGAGAGCCAGACTACGTACAACTTGAGCAAAAAGTGATTGATCGGATCGAGAATGACACCAGTAAAGATTCCAGTCACAGAGTTCGAAGAATTCAGGTTTCGAGTACACCTGAAGAATTATGTATTAGTTGCAACCAACAAAATATCCATCGTATTACCACTAAAAAAATTTGCAATACTTATGGAACCTAGATGAAACAGTAAAAAATGTTTTGCTGAAAACTAGCTTTTAACTAAGATTATGATATTTCACTAGTTTTCTAGAACTATTAAAATGAATCTTAAACCTCACCATATCTACAACGGCCTCCTTGAGAATAGTTCCATTGTCAACTTTATCATTTGCGTAGAAATAACAAAAATCTGAAACCAACTGGGCTCGGCCAACTGCTGAGAATAACTCTGGTTCTTCGAACATGTATCTAGAAATAAAACAGATAAAGTGTGAATAAAAGTAAAATAAATTGCGATTGGTTGAGACGTCCAGTAAAAAAGTTTCAGATAATTTTTGTAGAGTTTTAATATGGTGTTTGTTTGGATGTATTTAATGATTTTGAGCAGTTTCCACGCAAAAGGTTACTGCACCTTTAAAGTTAGGTATTCCACTTAATATATTTATTCAAACTCGATTGAGAGAACATAAATAGGGGGTTGTAAACCATAATATTAAATTTTAAACAAAAATAATACTTGTTGTAAAGTATATTACCGTTTGCTATTTCAAGATCACCATAAAATACTGTCTAGTGATTGGAATTTGCGTACATCAGCTTGGCATTAAAAGTTGAGTGAAACCGAAATTTTTTAAAACTAGTTTCTCATTTCAAAAACTATTCAAAATGTTTTGTTTCAAATAACAAACTCACTTAAAAATAGCCGTCCATGTCAATGAATCATAGTTAACTCTCATAAATGAAGTGAAATTGAGATTCACCAAAAGTGGGGCATTTTCAGATGCAAAAACTATGGACTCTGAGAATACGAATTGTGGAATCGCAAGAGTTGATGTCATTTTCAATGGCCAAAGGGGTCGTGAGAGTTGTTGAAGACGTGATGATGGTCCATTGTTTTCAACAAGAATTGATGGATATCCTCCAGTTGTATACCAATATTCGTAGATCTGAATTAAAAGAAAAAAAATTACTGTTTCATCGTGTTTACAGATATGTGAACAAAACTCAATTTGGTAATTAGTTTCCATTTTACGTGGGTAAAACACTAAATCTGATTCGAAGAAATCCCCTAAAGTTGAGAAATAATGAACAATAGTTAGAAATCTGATAAACATATTATTTTTCTATGAATAGAAATCGTAAATGCCTTTAATATCTCAAAGAAAGCGGGGCTGTTGAGCGCACTATATCTCAGTTGTGTTTAGGTTTATGAAACCGTCAAAAAAAACTATCAGCAGAAAAAAAAGCAAAACATATTTCAAATTTTAAAAATTAATCGGTTGAAGAGTAACCACAAATTTTGAATTTTTAAAATTCAAAAAAAAAATTAAAAATTCTCTGTTTCAGTTTTTCTAGAAGATGACGAGTTGAAAGTATGTATTTGGTTGATCTGCCTCTATACTAATTTTGTATTTGTTTCAATGAAATATAAATATTTTTTTCAACTTTTTAAATATATAAAGATACCTGTCCAACAGTTGCATTCCTATCAACACGAATCTGGTCAAAGTAAGAAGTGAATGTGGTAAGATTGTATGTTGAGTGTGATCCAACTAATGATTTAATCACAGAATACATGAATTGCTCTCCAACAACTGATTCCAATGTGTCGAGAAGGACAACTCCTTTCAGGTAACAGTGACGATTTATCTGGAAAATTAGTTTAGTTTGAAAATAAAAAAAAGACTGTTTCACATGCTTGTTAAATATACATATGAGAATTTGTAATAATAGTACTTTGCTTTTTCATTGTATCAAAATATTTTTCCATCAAAACGTTCTCTGTTTCACTATATAGTTTTTTATCAAAATTTTCACTCAGAAATAATTTTAAAAAATTACACATTTAAAAAATCGGAAAAAATTTATCTATTTCAGAATAGTTCCCCTATTCAATTTATTGAGTTTATTTAAATTATATGAACTCACCAATTCCTGATTAATTTTTGATGGCATATACAAGGAATGTCCTGGACTCAAAAAGTCTTCAACCAACTGAATCTCTACATATTGAGCTAATTGGAACCTCTGTAACCTGATTTCATCAGTTAACAGAGCTTTAACTGCTTTAAGAGCCATCCAGTCAGTGAGATCTTCTTGAAGACAAATCCAATTCCAAGAGTCAATTGTTGCACGGTTTCCAATCCAATGATGTGCAATTTCGTGAGCAATCTAAAGAGATGCATCGTTTCGAAAATCAAAATTGGTGTTGTTTGAAAAAAGCTTAATTTGTGTTTTTAAATCATAATTTGGAAGGTTACTCGTTACTTTTTTTTCAACTTGTAATTTAAAAGCGTTATATAATAATAAAAGTTCGGAAAAATTAGAAAACTTTTATCAATTATCTCAAAAATGTTTTGAAAAAAACTTTGATGAGTTCACATGAATAATTAAGAAAATATTCGAAGAATTTATGATTAATGAGTGAAACATGAATTATATTTTCAAAATAGACCCCGAATTTTGAAAGGAAGAAACGCCATCAAACGCATTATATGCGCTATGAAATTTTCCACTAATTTCATGTTCAAACAGTCTTACCAAATAAATCAAATGCGCGTCATCTCCAGAAGTAGCCAAAGTTTCGGAAACAGTAATATGCCCCCAATTTTCCATTCCACCATCGTATTCCGGGACTAGAATAAAATCGATCTGTAAACATTTCATGCATCTTTGGCCCAAATTGGTACGAGTATGATCAATGAACGTGTAAAGAATTGAATTCAAAACAACTTATTGAAATAGTTTTTTTCCAATTTTTATATTTTGCTTTATTAACTTAAAGAAACAATTCTCAGTTGTTTATAGTTTTTTGAATATTCCTAACAGACTACAACAAAAATTTTTCAGAACTATAATGATATTTATATTTAACGTCATTGCAGTAGCCATTAGGATATTATATAAATTGTTTGGTCTGAATCCAAATAAATATTGTGAAACAGACAAAATTTTTACCTTATTCAGTGGCAATGGAACATCAATAAGACCAGCTAGGATTTCAAAACTTGCAAGAGCACAATCAAGAACTCGGAGCACAAGTCCTCGAGATTCTCCATTCACGCGAACTGTGACTCCAAATGAAGTTTGTCGGGAGAGCTGAAAAGATATAGTTTCGCTATGTTATGAATTTTTGAATGAAAGCTATTTTGGAAAAATTTTTGTGAAATTCAATTTGGAAGGTCCAACATTTTTTTTGCAATTCATCTCTATTTTTAATTAAGAATTTGAAACAGTAAAATTTTGAAAATAAAAAAGTTTGTTTTTTCCTTACAAAACTTCCACCGGTGCAAATAAACAGAAAAAACCTAATTACATACAAACTTATACTCATGGGTTTGTTTTTTTTCCTAGATTTCTTCTATTCTCTCTTTTCTCAGCTCTCATTTTTATTTTGATGTTCGATAGAAACACTCTTTTGTTTTTTTTGTTGTAGTTGTTTTGAAAATCTATTACTACTATTTTTTTTTTTTCGTTTAATTAAAAATACTGTTGAATTTCCAATAAATTGCCTCACTGTCTTGCACTTCATCGACACGAAAAATAAAAAAAAATAGCTAATATTGTTTCATGAAGTTATTAAGTTATGACAGTGGAATTAATTTCAATGAATATTGGGCAAACACTCATTGACTACCTTCTCATTGACTACCTTTGCTCATTGACTACCTTTGCTCATTGACTACCTTTTGCACATTGACTACCTTTGCTCATTGACTACCTTTTGCTCATTGACTACCTTTGCTCATTGACTACCTTTCGGATCATTGACTACCTTTTGCTCATTGACTACCTTTGCTCATTGACTACCTTAGATCATTGACTACCTTTCGGCTCATTGACTACCTTCAGTTGCTCATTGACTACCTTTACGGTCGTGCACTTTCTCATTTCCTGAAATTCCGGAAAAAATGGAGATGAGATCTGATGTATAAATGCTCATTGACTACCTTCAAATGCTCTTTGACTACCTCTATCTAATAAAATTTTCCAAAACTTATTTTTTTGAAAACTTTTCAAAATTTGATCAGATATTATAGAAAAGTGCAATTTTTGTCGTTTTTCTAGTTTGGATGTTCTGCACACTATTGCAGACGAAAACCTGAGGTATAGTAGAATCCCTAAGCTCAAAAACGCACTCACTTCGGATGCTGATATCTCCGTGGAAAAATTTTTTATGACAAAGTGATCAACTACAAAGTTATTTATCTTAATCTAAAGTACAACTTTGTAGTTGATTGTTTTTCATTAAAAAATTGCCAAACTTTACACAACTTTATCTCGACCAAAAAATTTTTTGATAAAAAACAATTAACTACAAAGTTGTACTTTAGATTAAGATATACAACTTTGTAGTTGATCACTTTGTCATAAAAAATTTTTCCACGGAGATATCAGCATCCGAAGTGAGTGCGTTTTTTGAGCTTAGGGGTTCTACTATACCTCAGGTTTTCGTCTGCAGTAGTGTCCAGAACATCCAAACTAGAAAAACGACAAAAATTGCACTTTTCTATAATATCTGATCAAATTTTGAAAAGTTTTCAAAAAAATAAATTTTGGAAAATTTTATTAGATAGAGGTAGTCAAAGAGCATTTGAAGGTAGTCAATGAGCATTTATACATCAGATCTCATCTCCATTTTTTCCGGAATTTCAGGAAATGAGAAAGTGCACAACCTTCTTAGACATCAAAAAGTAACATGTTATTGAAAATTCTGATTTTTCAGCGAAAAAAAAACTGAAAATTCTGAAAAATTAGATAAAGGTAGTCAATGAGCAACTGAAGGTAGTCAATGAGCCGAAAGGTAGTCAATGAGCAAAGGTAGTCAATGAGCCGAAAGGTAGTCAATGAGCAAAGGTAGTCAATGAGCAAAGGTAGTCAATGAGCCGAAAGGTAGTCAATGATCCGAAAGGTAGTCAATGATCTAAGGTAGTCAATGAGCAAAAGGTAGTCAATGAGAAGGTAGTCAATGAGTGTTTGCCTGAATATTGCCTCAAAAAGTCGTAGTTCTAAAACTAAAAGTTTCCGCAAGAAACGTTTATCGAGCAAATTGTTATTCCGAGTTTCAACATTTGCCGGGTTCAATGTTTAAAAAAATAAAATGTCACAAAAAGTTTTTATATATACATAACTTCTAATTTGTTTTTATAACAAACATATTGGAATATCTGCCCATGTAATAACAGAAATTCAAATTTGTTTCTTTATTTTTTCACAGCTCTCACCTGTAAATTCGAGTCCGGCATAACAGAAAAAGCAACCAAATATGCGGGAAGAAGCGGTGTCGCTTGGAAGATAGTCCTCTGCCATTTTCTATTTTCCACGTGGACATCCATTGCAATTGTATTTGATTGTGCAACAGTATCAGTTGGATGTACAATTGATAAACGAAACAGGGCTTTGACTGCGGGATGATCAATACACGGGAATAGACGTCTAGCATGATTTGGTTGAAGATGTGTTGTGTAGAGAAGTGGATTACGTCGTTCGAATAAAGCTTCGGATGAGTTTCCAATGCGACCATTGTATTCTCCTGTAGTTTACATAAATGGGGGTTTCATTGAGAAAATAGCTGTTGAAAAGAATCGGGGGATTTATAACTTTTCAGTGTAAAACAAAGATTTCGGGGGTGTAGGCAAGTCTTCAAGTTCACGTGGTAGTCTGCCTACTTGCCTACTACGCGTACCTACATTGATTGAAATTTCGTAAGAAAAGCCATATAAAAAATGTAAATAGACAAATTTGGCTGCATGGATTGGAGGCATTTCTATAATTTTGAAAAGTGCTCAAAAATGCATGCAAGTTGTCGATTGTCAGAAAACTTTTTCGAGCATTTTTGAGCGCTTTTAGGAATTGTAAACGGTGATGAAGAAAAATATCATATTGATCAATATTTTGACATAACATTTCAATGAACTATTGTGAATCAACATGCCAAAATAGGAATTTGCAGAATTGCTGCCCATCCCAGGCAGGCATTTGTGCCTGAAGATGGGCCTACCATTTATGAAAGCCATAAAATGAAATATTTTTAAATTTACAAGTGTAATAGAGATTAGCACATTGTATTTTCCAATCAGTTGACACAAACACTTTAAAACTCAAGAAAAACTACATTAAATTAAAAATCTGTTTCAGCACATTTATAAACGTTTCAATGTTTTCACGACTTCAATATTCGATGAATATGAATTTAAAGTACCATTGTAAGCAAAATGCACTCACCAATTGTTAGCAAGTATTGTCCTGGAAACAGAGATTTCTCAAACTTGAGCTCCACTTTCTCTTTCAGAATCTTAATTGATTTCAGTGTAGGCTCGGTGAGATCAGCAGACCGTATCAGAGAAATATTACGGAATGAATGAAGATCTACAGCATCCAAAGTGATATTATCGGACAGGGAAGAAAGATTAAAATGAAGGACCATTGAACCAGTGAATCCATTGAATTCGTGAATCGGAAGTTTGAATAAAAGATCATAGGAAAGTGGAATTATGTTGTGTGGCCAACTGTTCGCAGTCTGGAATAACAGAAGAACAAGAAAAAACGATGATTTCATATTTTCAGAAGATCTTTTTCTCAAATGTCAATCGAAACGGGATGGTGGTGGTCAACGAGTGTGAGGGTGTGAGAGTTTGTCTAGCGTTGTGACCTCAGAGGTACCGGTACTTGAGGAGAACTTTCATTTCCGTTTTCGTCGAGCAAGCAAATATTAAGTTACCTTTTCTTTCGAGAAAATTGAGATTGAGAGAATTGAGAGAATATGTGATGAGTGCTTACTGTTCAGCTTACTGTTTTTTTTCACTCATCACTTTTTCGAATCAGTAGCATGGTAGTAGCACTGACCACTTGAAATTGAGTAAATATTAGGAAAAGTGGAGATGAGGAGAAACAACTTTTTTAGTGGTCAGTTTTTGATATAAATATATTTCTGAATAAGATGAAACTATCATTTGAAAAAAAGAGGAAATTTGTATTTTGAATAATATGCTAGGGATTATACGCACGCATCGACCCTCCAAAAAATCAAAGCTTAAAGTTACTTTTTAAAAAACTCGAAAATTGCGTATCGTTTCTTGAACGAATTTGACTAAAACTAAGCAAAAATAATTTGCAAAATGATTGAAAAAATTACGAGATCATGATCACAGTTTCTTAAAACGGATGTACAAGATTGAAGATACAATTTTCAACAAATTTTTGTTTTTCATAAAAAATTATTACTTTTACGGTAAATGCTTAAATTTTCTTTGAAACTTTGAAGCTTAATGTATAATTGATAGTTAAAAAAATAAAAAAAACGTTAAAATTTAAAAAAAAACAAAAAAAAATTTTAAAAACAAAAAAAACATCCTTCCTTATGAAAATGTAGTTTGAACAGACGTTTCATTCACAGTTTTGAAATTCAATCTTTGTGTATAATTTGAAAAAGGATATTGAAACAGTGCGGATTACTTTTTCACACACATGGACGAGCACAAAGATTGACAGATAGTTCGAAAAGTACTTGAGATGTATGTATGTTAGTCGTGAATCTCGTTTTAGTTTCGGCTCAAAAATTTCTTGTTCGTCCGATATTTGAAAATTGAAAATTCAGTGTTTCGGGAAGTTTATGTGTTTATGCCCTAAAGTTTTTTCTTCCTGCCACTCTCAAAATCCAACTTCTATCAGTTTTTGGCATTACACAAAACATATGCCATAAGTAGGAATGTAGAAAGAAAAAAGTGCCTCGGAAGGCTTGAGGCAGGTATGCGGCAGGCACAAAACTGACAAGAGCCAAACAAATAGGCTTCAGTCAGGCACCCAGGCATGAGGCAGAAAAATAATAATTAGTCAGATTGATTTTTAGTTGTTTTTGGTGTTACGCGTGTTTCTGTAGGCTTGGAAGCTTGCGCAATTTTCTCCTCAAGTTATTATCCACTTATCGAAAAAACCGCTGACTTTTGTTCTAGATTTGAAAAAAAATGCTGTTTCATTGCATCAACTTTTGAACTGAAGCCATACAATAAGTATTATTAAAAAATCGTGTATTCACAGATTATTAACAGTTTGTGAGAAAAATTTTGATTATTAAAAAGAACATGACTTCTTGTCGTAAAAAATGCTATATCTACCTCGAATAAGAGGATTCATGGATTCCTTGTCAATTTAAATTCACCAAGCGAGTTGTGGAATAGTCTTCTCCTCTTGAAGCTCTCTATCCTCTCATGATAGAGTTGTTACATTTAAATTTAAAAAAACACTGTTTCATTGCATCAACTTCACGACTTTTGTACTGTCATCATCGTTTTTCATCGTTTTTTATATATTCGAGTCTATAGATTTTAGGTTGAAATTTTTATAATTTTTTTTAAAGTTTTAAGTGAATATAAATCTTTCGGACACCTAAATTGTAAGAATTTTGAATTTTTGAAGATTTTTTTCATACTTTCCCATGATTTAATTCCTTCTAGGGTTTATTTAAAAAAAAAACAAAAAACTGTTCACAAATAACATTTTATATGAACATTAGGGCTCTATATGAATAAGTTATAAAACCCTAAAGTTTAATAATTTTTAATATTTTGTTGTCCGAGAGGAGTACACGGCCTAGAACATAGAAACATGGCCGAAAATCAAAAAAAAAGTTCGTGTGAAACTAAAATGAGATTGACGCAGAGGTTAATTTTTGAGACATCATAACACCCGTTAGCGTTGAAAAAAATAATGCTGTTTCATCGCGTCAACTTTTACATTGAACCATTTGCTTCTGCAATTCATCGTGGAACCGTTCCCACATTTTTACTACTCCCATCGACTTCCTTGAATATTGTTCGTCTTTAGAGTTATATTATTTAGATGGAGTTTAAAAAATCTTTTGTTCTTAAGGAACGGGTTGAAGAAAAATATATATTACGACTTTTTGGTAGGACGATAAAAATTGAGCATCAATTTTTGAGAAGCTGGAACAGTAAGCCAAGATTATTTTTTGAATTACCGAGTACGTAACATGGGTGGGCGGGTATCCAAATTTTCGGATATTCGCTACTTTGGATAATCGGAAAAAAGTCGAAAAACGGCTATTTCGGATAAAAATATCCGAAATATCCGATCGGCTAGTTCAACTATTTCGGGTAATATCTAGCCCACCCCTGGTACGTACGTGTGCATTTTAAATTTAACATTTCTTTCATTGAGGCTGTTCATTTGAATTAATGATTGATAACAGAAGTGTGCGCCAAATCTCAAAAGTTGCCGGGCTCGGCAAATTCGGCAAATCTCTTTTTCCAATATTTGCCGAGCTCGGCGAATTTGGCAAATTCGGCAAATTTGCCGTGCATAACAGACTTCAAAAAATTTGATACTTTTTGATGTTTTTTGGAGCATCAAACTGCTGAATTCTAAACAAAACTCTGGTTTCTGAATAAGTTACGTGTAGCCTGCTTAAGAATCAAAATAATTCAATTTTGTGTCCTTTTACTAAATACATTTTTGGTGACAAAATCAATAGTTTTGGCCAAAATTGTATTGTCAAATTTTTGATCTGTGCGGCAAATTTGGCAAATCTACTTTTTTGAAATTTGCCGTGCTCGGCAAATTCGGCAAATTTGGCGCACACTCCTGATTGATAACCAATATCTTATTTTATTTGATTGGGAATTTGAAACAGTAAAATTATAGAAATTAAAAAAAAAATCGGCCCCTCTTCCTTACAAAACCCCTTGTAATATGTTGATGGCAGAAGCCGGTGCTAAAAGTAAATAAACAAAAAAAGATCCAAAGACATGCAAATATATACTCATTGTTTTGTTTTCTTTCTAAATCTCTTCTATATACTCACTTTTCTCACCCATCTATCGCTTGTTTTTGTTTTTATTTTCATGTCCAATAGAGCTTCAACAACCCAAACACTTTTGTTTTTTTCTCTCAAGTTGTAGTTGTAGTGTAAAATTGTTTATTTACCTAGTACTACTATGACTTTATTATTTAAAATTCATTTTTGCATTCTCTATTTATAAACAATATGTTGCATTGTCTTGCATTTTTTCTATAGAAGACATTATTGGTAATTGTAAAATAAAAACTGTTTCATGAAGTTATTAATTTGAGAATGTGTTTCTGTTTGAAGTTATGCGAGTTTTCTCATAGTATATAATTGCAACCCTTATTCTATTTAAAAATTTGTTTTTTTTTGTGATTTTCCAAGTGTTTCGAAGTGTCATAACTCTAAAACTGCAAAGTTTACCAGAAAATTTGAAATTCGATATAAAATCTAATTAATTTTGAGAAATGCCTTCAAACACTAGTTTTTATTTAAAAGAAAAACGTTTGTTTTGAAGATTATTTTTTAATTAGAAATGCCCAGTGTATTACTTTTTAGGAAAATTCTATTACCATGTTTATAATTATTTATATTATATTAAAGAATCTCAAAACAATTATGACAAATTTGGAAATCTCTGTTCGAGATTCCGGCAATAAAACTAGCGTTTGAAGGCAATAATAATTGCTTCAAAATTGAATAGATTTTATTTCAAATTTGGAACTTTCTCTTCACTAGGTTTCAGGAAACATATAAGAGAGAGGGTAACAATAGAATCAACAAATTCTTTTTACAACCATCTTGTGAATAATATTAATTTTCCAGAGTTCTCCTTCCGAAAATGCCCCCTCCAAAAGGGCACAATTTCATAATAGTTTCCACAAATAGCCATAAATATGCTCATTTCAGTCTATTTTAAAAATTGAATATAATCCCCCGATTAATTGGTTCATGTCCTTTGTTGATATTAATCTCGTTTGATTTCCAGATTTATTCAAGTCTTTTTTAAAATGTATCTTCGGACTTCAAAGTACTTACTTTTAAGCTCAGTCTTTTTTGGAAAAAAAGTGAAGCAAAAAATCATATAAAAATTATCTATTGTTTCAACAACACACTAAATATAATACAACTAAACACCGAAACACTTTATTTTTAATTTGACAAAATCAAAAACTATTTTCTCCCTGTCTGAAAAATTTATAAAACGATGTAGAATGCAGAAACACATTTCGATTATGTGATCGCATTTTTTTTTTTGAAAAAAAGGGAATTTAGATTGCCAGGTTAAAAAGAAAATAGATTTATAAAAAATTGATGATAGTATTTCCACTCATAAAGCAACAGTAAATCAAAAGTTTTCGAGCTGTTGATAAGCACCCCTCGAAACAAATAATTTTTAAATTCCTACAATCTGTCTGTATTTTTGCAGATTTATTTTTGTTGTGTCTGTATTTCTGCACTTTTTGTTTTTTCCTAGTTGCGCAAATAAAATTGTTTTTCCATGTTACAGACCGCAGTTGATGTCAACAAAAATTGTTGTGTTCTTTATATTTTCTGGAATTGGAAAAAGAAAGCAAAGAGATTGGTAAATAAAAATTACTGTTTCAAGTAGTTATTAAGGTCTCGGAACAAAAATGAACAATTTCTAAAAGAACTGCACTTTAAATAATAATAATAATCCAATCATTTTTTATACATAAAATTTTGAGTAAATTGATGCTAGGTTTTTTGAGAAGATTTCGTGCAGTTTCAAGTAGTTATTTAAAGTGTTGCGCAAACCTAGAAAAAATTCAGACATGTGTTATCGTATGAAGTAATAATGGTTAATCAGTTTCATACATAATAGCTTTGTGATGGAAATAAAAAAACAGAAAGGTTGAAAAATATTCTTTGACCAATTTTTTCCAAAAATTTTCCAAAAAAAATGCTGCAGCATGAATATACCCCATGAGAAGTTATTTAAATCGAATAAATATTGTAAATATTTCAAATATATAACAATTTTAGAAATTTACCGTTTTTAGTAGTTGTTAACATCTTACAAAAAAAATTGAAAGCAGTTTCCAAAATGCTGGTGCTTCAAAAATAATTAATTTTAGCTCAAAAATAAAACTTTAAAATGATCTTTGTTTCTAGCAAGTTTTAAATCACCGAAAATTAGGGCTCTACCATAAACAACAGAGGTTTAAAAACGTTTTTTTTTCGTATTTCTCATAAAATTAAGGTCAGCGAAATCATTTTCTCCGAAGTTATATCGAATTCCCAAAATTTGACAATTGTGACAATTTTATAAAAATTTACTGTTTCATCGATATTTTTTTTTGGATTTTGCTTAGTTTAGTACACAATGTAAGAAAACAAAAAAAGTTTGGAAAAAAATCCGTCCAAAAAAATTTTTTTTGTCGGTCGTCAAAAAATCTTCAAAAAAATTTTTTTTCGAAAATTCTCGATTTTTTATACAAAAATGATGTAACCATGTGCAAACTATTTTTACACATACAAAACATTTGAGTATGAAATTTGGATCTCGAGAAATACTCCGAAAACTCGAAAATTTTTCAAAGAAGCTGTGTTTTCTGTTATTGTTTTAGTGTGACGCAATAAATTGAAATGTTTTGTATGTGTAAAAATAGTTTGCACATGGTTACATCATTTTTGTATAAAAAATTGAGAATTTTCGAAAAAAAAATTTTTTGAAGATTTTTAACGACCGACAAAAAAAATTTTTTTGGACGGATTTTTTTCCAAACTTTTTTTGTTTTCTTACATTGTGTACTAAACTAAGCAAAATCCGCACACAAACCTCAGATGAAATCTGAAAAGAAGCGAGATCTGAAAAATGGCTGAAAAATGGCTCCGAGTTAGGGCACTTCGGACGGCCAAAAAATTTTGTGAATATTGTCAAATGAAAGATCATAGTTGATAACATAAATTCCCAAAGTTTCATAAAAATCGATACACAGCGAACAAAGTTATGATTTTTGACTCGGAACTTATTTGGAGACCTAATAATAATATTTTGGCCCACACAAACAAATTGTAAGCTGCGAATTTCACTAATTTTGTTTTTTTTCTAATAGTTCTTGTTTTGAAACATTTTTATAACATCAAATCGCAACACATTGCGACTAGAAAATGATTCAGCTAATCTCTCAAAAACTTCGAGCAGTTATGCTCAATGATGCTCCTAGGTTTTTTGTTCTAAGTTCTAGCACTAATTTCAGTTTATTTAAGTGGCCTGAAAAAATTTTGAATAAACTGTTAATGATATACATAAATAAAGTTAAAAAGTGCTACTACTTTGCTTTCTAAAAACATTTTTCAACCCAAAATCACATTATCGCAATGCTCGAACACAAATTATATCTAATGTAACTTTGAAACAGTTAATTATTTTTCCATCGTCTCATATAAATCTAACATCTGATTTGAAATGTGTTTCGTGTCTAAAGTTCAGCTGACTAACATTCGTCATTTCTTATCACTAGACATACTTCTCACGCGAACAGATGTGTCTCAATTTCTCAGAATATGCAACTAATTTGCATGAAACCTGACTTCCATCTTCTTCTATATATATTGCATTATCTACCGTATTCCTTTTTTGTTCGCTGCGAAAAAAAACTCGTTGTGTCTCATTGTATTGAGGAAAGCAACAAAAATACACTTTTTTCTCCAGAGATAAACGAAGAATGCAAAAGTAGTCCTCAATGTGCACTTTTTGTGTGTGTGTGACCTGGGGGTAGCGGCGGCACACGGAATTCAAGAGCGTACGGAGACGCAAAAATCAACATTTATCGTTACTCTGTTTTTTGTACACATAGAAACAGGAGAATGAATGGAACTTTGATCGGAAAAGGACACAACTCTCAGCTGTCTGAAAGAGATGGCGGCGCCAGTTTTATGGGAGTAGGTTGTTGATTGAGTTGAAGGCTTAACGACATTGCACTTTTTGAGTTACAAAGCTTTTTTTCAGATTGAAAGAATTTTTTTTTCAAATTTTTGAAATCGATTTTCGTTCTGTGAACGTATCGTCCAAACAACCTGAATTTAAATAAGAATTCATGTTGAAACAGCATTTTTTTTTCAAAATTCAAAGTGCAAAGACGCATTAAGTTTTTTTTTTCATATCATATACTTCTCACAATAAATAAATTTATACATGTAAAATATGAATTAAATCGACAAAAATTGAATAAAATATCAAAACATTTCCGATAAATTCGTTTTCTGAAATTATTTTTACACTGTTCAAAATTGTTCAATGTCCAGAAAGAAAATAAACATTTTTCATTAATAACATACAATACTTGAAGTTTACAAAAAGGAAACAAGTATGAATTAATTATGAAAAACTAAAAAAAAACCATTGAAACATCACAGGCTTTGTTTCCAAATTCATACCGTTTTTTTAAAATTATTTTCATTAGAGTATTGTGATAAATATACTGTTTCGATAAACATAGAAATAAAACTTAGAATTCACAGACTAATGTACATTTCTGTGCAACTTTTTCAAATCAGTCATAGATTTTTACTTTGTTAAGCTAGAAATGAACAAAAGAATATCATATTCCGGCGTTCATGTTAAATCAGAAAATGTGTGGTGGCAGGCAGGAGGCAGGGCAATTCTTCATCCAGTCGCTGACATTAATGTACTGTTTCAATGTGCCAATAAATAAACGCATTATTTAGTTTTTTAATTTTCGAAATGGTCAAATTTATGAAAAATATGTACAAATATTATTTGTGTTTTAACTATAAATATTTGGTTTGCAATTTCCCAGTTTCCATAAGCTACTGAAAAGTGCCAAAACTTTATTCAGAATAAAAAATCTCATAAAATATCAAATGATCACATTGTGCTCCGTCTGAGCTTCAAAAATCATATTGTATTCAGAATCAAAAATTCAGATTCAACAAAACACAAATGCAGCAGAATCAGATGTCTGGCGACGTCTTCCAATGACTCAGACTGCCCTCTCTCTCTCACCCCGATCTCTCTCTTTTTCCAGACATTCGACTTATTTTTCTCTGGAAAAGCATCATCAGGAAGCGAGAAAAGAGCGACGGAAAAACGAGAAGAAAAAACACAGAATACACAAGCAGGAGGTCTTTCAGTAGACGAGAGACCACACACATATACAAACAGAAGAGAGAGACGAGAGACAGTTAGACATTGGTCTGCACTTTTAGGCCCTCGGCAGGCCGTCTGTGTTCTGAAAACTGAAAACAACGCGTCGTGGTGAACGTGAGTGGAGGGTGTAGAAAGGCCAAGAGACGCAGAGAAAGAACTGACTGACAGAGAAAAAACATATGCTCCGCCCACTCTCTCTCTCGTTTTCTACCCTCTTGGAGTGCCCCAATCTACTCCCCCTTTTTCGACAAGGCAACATTTTTTTTAGGACTTTTAAAAGATTTTATTAGCGAATATTCTGTTTTCACTTCTTATTAATTGATTACAGAACCAATTTTTAAATTTGTTTGAAACAGTAGAATTTTTTTTCTTGGAATAACAGTAAAATTTGCTAAAAAACAGCCAGAATAATCTGCAATTTAGAGGCACGATTTTAAAATTTTTCCAAATCTTAATATTTGAATTTTCTCCACAATGAGCAGACACGCCCACTTTCAAACCAATCAGCGTCTTCCAAGTCTTATTGGCTGAAATGTGGGCGGAGCGATGCGTTGATTGGTCTTGCAGTTCTAATTTTGGATGGAGTTCAAATAGGGAAAACACAATTGAAAAGTTGTGTTTTTAAAAGTAGAATTTTTAACATTATTTTTTCAAATTTATAGTGAATAGGACAAATCCTCAGCCATTTTGCTCCATCTTTAATTTTTTTTTTTTTTTGGAATTTTCTAAAATTTGATCTCTGAACTTTTCTGGAATTTTACCAAAGTACTTCACCACAAAAAAAATTTTCCCACCAGAAATTAATCTGCTATGTCCAGTTTCGAACCTTTACTTCATCTTAAAATCTCACGAAATTTCAGAACTTTTCCAAAAAAGTTTTTTCCCCTTTCGAATTAAAAAAGTCAAGTGACCTCATGTGATATAATTCTACCTGTCGAAACGGTAAAATAATGTTTCTTTCGTCGTAAACAACACACACGCCTTATTATTTGTGTCTATGACCGAATAAGGTCTCTCAAAATGACTGTTAATTTTTGGGAGACTATAATCAAAATTAAAAAAAAAGAAAAACGATAGTGAAATCAATGCGAAAATTCTGGAAATTCAAAGTTTCTGAATTTCAGATGCATCAATAGATCTTATGATAGATTAAAAATCGTTTGACCTTATGATTCTTTTATGATTAAAATCTTATGACAATAACTTTCAATGAGAAGTTATTGATCAGGTTTCGTGAAAAAAAAAATAGAAAAAATTCCACATATTGAAGTAAAATCACTGAAACTGAAGATTGCCTCAAAAAATCAAACAAAGTTGAAACAGAATAAATATTTTTGTTTTTAATTTTCTTTTAATTTTTTATACAATTTCTATGGAGGCATTTGTCCATTAAATTAGTTTCTGTTTTATTTTTCAATAATTTTTCTCTTCAAAAATAATAATTTCTGACTATTTCCTAAAATGTTCAAATTAAATATCAATAAAGTAAAAAAATTTGGCGAGGTTTATTTCTAAATTAGTAAAAAATCAGATTGTCGTAAACATAAACAGTCTTTGAATTCACTATTTTTGCGTTATTGGAATTGAAGTTAAAAAATTTTGAAAAACGACAAGATATCACACTAACAAAATATAATGTTTTAGAATGTTCATATACGCCAATGAATATTACTTATATTATTAAAAATCGAAATATGGGAAATTAAAAATGATTATTTTTTATTCAAACAATTAAAATTGAAAATTGAAAACAAACCTAGATTGAACAAAAAAATTTTCTGTTTCGGGTTCCTAATTTGAATTGTGGGAAATAATTAACAACGATTTTTCAACTTGTTGCCAAGTCTAACTTTCCATCTAAACTTCCCAGAACTTGGATCTCCAAATTAACACATTTTCTGTAAATAATTTTTTGAACTGAAAAATGACCACTAATTCCGTAGACAGATATTTTTCCAATGTGCTCAAAAAAAAGTTTAAATTTTTTATTTTTTAAACTCATCAAAATATGACAACAGTACTATTCATAAAACTCATTCAGTAGGTATTTTAGCTATTCTTTACAAAATTTTGATTTGATTCGATTTTCTTCTTTTTTTAATTTTCAAGCAGTTAAAATGAACATCTAAACTTGCAAATACAAATTAAACTGCGAAAAAAGAAAATTTACCGTTTCAAATGTTTCTTATGAACCTTAAACATGTTCTAACTTGAAATGTGACATACTGTGCATACTTACACAAAATATTACAGACGTCTCAAATAATCCCTATCAAATGCCATTTTACATCCAAACTCCACCGCTGACACCAGCACAACATTTATCCTCAACATCTACAGTTACATCTCCAACTAGTCAAAATAATCATTTATTGGCAGAAGACGAAGAGCAAATAGACGTTGTTCATGAAGAAGAGGAAGAAGATATGGAAGAAATGAAAATGGAAATTGAAATGCAATCAAAGAGTTTACATCAGAAACCATCAGGATTACGAAGAAGTTTTCGACCTTTGATTGCTTCGGAACTAAGATCTGGAGGAATTCATAAAACTAGTAGTGACTCGAATTTAAAGCGATTGGCAGGACCATCATCATCTGATTCTGCTGGAACTTCTGGTTATGGGTACCTTCCCCGTCCAGCATCAAATCTTCCAGCTGGAATAAATCATGAATTCAAAATTGATCCACTTCAAACAGTTCAACAATTTCTTCAAATGCATCAATCTCTCATGAACTCACCATCAGTTCCGACATGCCTTTCGAAACTTTTGATCGATGTAAGTTGTTTTTCTTATTCTGTTTTACTCATTTCTTTCACTGCTCACACTTGTTTTCTACACAAATATCTTTCCATCTTTGCCTTTTCAGTCCTCAAAAATCAACATTTCTTTGGTTATTTTTTTCAAAACATCTCTTGATTCAAATTCATCAAACCAGAAAAAAAGAAAATAAAATCAAAATTTCTAAGAATTCCTTCGAGTGGTTCATATCCAAACTTATCATGCCTTCCTAGAAAAATGCTGCAAATTTCCGATTGCACCTCTCATAAATCATAATATTTTCCTTCAGTTTTTTGAACTTTCATATGTCTGAATATGTGTGTCTGGAAGTTAATGTTCCGTTGAAATTACGAATCATGTTTTTCAGCACTTTTTCATTTAACTTTAACTTTGAAATTTCAATTTAAACGAACCAGAAACATTTATAGCAAAGCATGAGAAATTATCTAAACATCTTGAAACATACTTTTTTTTAACTAAAAATTTTATGGTGAAAATTTTCAATTATGTAGCTTAAACTTTTTTTTAATTTTTAATTTCCATGCGTTTAAAATTATCACTATTCGAAAATAGTACTGCATGCTTTTTACCGGCCCAATATATATTCGGAGTGAGTCTAGACAAATTTTTGATGAATCGTTTTTTACTGTTTCAGAGGGTTTTAAAAATGTTTAGCGGATATTTTTGATTATGCAGACTTTAAATACTTGACAAATTAGAAAAAACCGAAAAATAAAATATTGAATATTTGTTTATATTTGTTACAAATTTGAAACAACAATAGTTTTTTTCTGGTAGAAATATTGTTCCACTCAAATTTGAGCAACTATTATTATCCTTCCTCAAAAAACCACTTTTTTTAAAAGTACAGTAACTCCGAACATGTTCCCATGATACTTTGTGATCACAAAGCAACATATGCTAACTTAATATTAGGTGTCCGTATACACAATCATATAAAATAGGATTTTTGCACCTGTTTTTAAAAGGCTGTCTGGAGCAGCTCGCGGAGCCATATCAAATCATGAATTCTTATTTCGGTGTTTTCTTTTTTCCAGTTTGTTGAGCTCAAATCCCTTCAAGAAAACAAGAAAACGTCTATTTAGTTTGTTGTCCTTCTTATCACTCCGCCCCCCTCTCTGGAGGGTTACTGTAGTTGTCATTTCTGTTTACTTATACCCTTTCCAATTCTCTATGGGTATTTGTGTTTTCTTTCCAATTTCCTATCCACCCGAGTTTTCAATGCCATCGTCCACACACTTTTCTCCAAAATAACATCGAAAACAGACTGGTAAAGTGAGAGAGATGAGGAACACACACACACACACACTAGTCTGTGTGTGTGTGTGTGTCTAAAAAAAAGAATAACAAAATAATAAAAACAACTCGTGATCTCAGTGTCTCTCTACTCTTTTGGTGCGCACGATCTGTGAGTTGTCTGCCATTGGTTGCCACGTCATCATCTGGAATGAATGAGCAATCGAAAAAGGTTCCGTGTAGGCGAAAAACCCCGCCTGACATGGAAAATGGAGTAATGTCAGTGGAGATTTTTAATATTACACATAGTTTATCCTACCCAAATATCCTAATAAAAAACTCCATAAATTTTCAGATTTTAAAAATTTCAGAAACAGTAAAAAATTTTTGAATTTTTTAAAAGTTAAACTTTTCAAAACGGTTAGTTCATAAAGTGAACATTGGTCATTTTAGCACCACATGAAGAATTTTAAACAAATGTCCCATTGGCGATATTCCTGTAAGTTAACTTCGGCTTGGCTTGAACGATCCTGCTGACAGATTTCTCGCAAATGTTATGAAACTTCCAAGAAATTAATACAAATGTAAATATAGGAATCCCCCTAAAACTTTCATAAATACAAAATACTAGAACCCACACCAAAATTCTGTAAACTTGCGGCAGGCAGGCAGGGAGGCGTATTTGCCTAAAAACATAGAATCCGTGGAGTACTACGACAGATTTACAGATAGTTATTTTTATCTGAACTTTTCTGAAAACCTAACTATGTATATTTATCGGAATCATGAATTTACCAATGTGAAAGATTGTATACAGTTTAACAGAAATAAGTGAAACAGAAAAATATTTCAAAATACTAAAAAATGATTAACAACCAGTTCTGAAAAAACGAAGGTTTCAGAATCAAATTTACTTTTAAGACAAAATGCTAAAACGGGCGTCGCAATTTTTTTTATTATAATGAATTATTGTGCACCATCGACTTTCGACTGGGTGCTCGAAGCATGCAAGCTATGTTGTAACACTTTTGAAACAGTGTAAAATATTTTGAAAATACTTAAATTGAAAAGTTTCAATTACCCTGTAACTGTGAATATATTATTTTTTTGGTCAGAAGTAGACTGTTTCAAAAGCAAAAATATTTGATAGAACTTTGATAGAACTGATCATTTTTAGACCTGATAGACCTGATCATTTTTATTCGCCGACGTCGAAAATATTTTAAGATGAATGTGAAACATGAGGACTCAAAAAAATTTACAATAATACCTTCACATATGATCGAGTCATCAAAAATCCAAGACCAAAACTAAGCAAGCACCAATTTTTCTAACGGGTTACTATGTAGAAACGTATTTTAAACTGTGATTCAGCCATATATGATGATACCATTAATGAAAAAAGTAAGTGCTGTTGTAAATATTTTGAAACAGTGAAAACATTTTTTTTAATAATAACGATTTTACTATGAACATATCAAATCATATGTATTTCCGTCGGAAGTAGGCTGTTTGAAAAACAATTAAATTAAGGGACCACTACTGAAACACGAGAATCATTTTGATATTTTGAAACTGCTAAATAAAAAATTTGAAACGGTAATTTTTTGCATACAAGTTCTGAAAAGTTAGTTTTCATAAGTGAACACGGGGTTTCTAGTGCGAAAATCTCAATTTAAAAAAGCAGCCGACATTTCACAAGCCATCGTTCTTGACGCCTTTCACCGTCAACGAGATGTCGGCTGCTCGAATAACTTCCACTCCGAGCCCATAGCCTTACTACCGTACCCCATGCTCTTCCTCCAAACTGTTTACTTTTGCATCACCCCCGCTTGTCCGCGTGACCTACCGTACTCCCGTGTTTTCGTCTGTTTTTCATTGTGTACATGTGCCACACACACATACTTTTGTTAGTTCCTTGTTTTGTTTTTTTTTTCAGCGTGTATGTGTTGTCCATTTTCATCTGAAACACCCATCACTCGTCATCTTCAAAATAAACTGAAATCCAGAGACTCTACTGGAGAGAGGGGGAGAAGAAAAAAAAAAAGAAAAACAAGGTTATTTGTGTTTAATTTTTTGCGGGGTGTTTATGGCCCTCTCCTCCCTCAAACTGCCAAATATTTTCCACTATTTTCCCTTGAAATCTTTTCTCTGTCGTATCTTGTTGTTCCGTGCTCTCTCGCACTCTGCAGTCCAGTTCCAGAGAGCTTTTTTTGTTATTTTGTTTTCTGTATGTCCACAAAGTCTGGGGGTCTCCTCTTAGAAGACCACTAGAGAAGAGGGTTTCAGCATTTTCAGTCACTCTCTCTCTCTCTCCTCTTTTGTCGAAAAAAAACGAAAACACCTTCTCTCGTAGACAGCACAACAACACAGCATCACAACAGAAAACCCAATGAGAATAAGGAGAAAAAGCCTCGCGCACACACACGTTCGTGTTCCCTGTTCCAACTACTTGTTATTTTTATGTGCGATTTCATGTTTTCTTGCTGTTGCGTCACGGAGAGACGAAAAGGGAACTTTTTGGGATTCCCAAATAGAAGAGCCCCAGAAATACAGTACTACCTACTAGTGTCTGAAAATCTGTTGAGCAGGACAAGAAAGCTTGAAATACCGTGTGAGCCTGACAAAACACGATCAGGAAACTTATGAAAAACTGGTTCTTTTACAGTTTTCCAAACTTTTGATTAGAAAATTACATTTTTCAAGCTTCTAGAATAGATAATGCAACATTAGTTTAGCATATTCCATTGATGAAGGCGACGTCTTGAAACAATAATTTTTATTTAGCAAAGTAAAAGTTATGCCTTGTACAAAACTTGGCTAATCCAAATAAATCAAACTGACAGAAACTCCCGAATTTGTCAAAAGCAAAAGCCAAGTGCAATGTTTTCCGAGTTTTGAGAGCCATTAAGCCTGAAAAATCTTACTGGATTTGCTACTAAAACTTGAATCAAGTCAGATTGTATATTTTTTCTGTCCTACTGTTTAGCTTTTTTAAGACATAAAAACTGTTCTCTGAAAAATGCGTTTTTAAAATGGTTTTGTTTTTTTTTAAATATAATGTAGTCAGAGTAAGGCTGCCAAATCCGTAAAGAAATAATTGAAGCACCACTGAAACCTAAAAAATGGCAACGGATCATTCAGAACCCGGAAAATCGAATGTTTTGCCACAGGATTTCATGCTTTGTTTTACAGAACCTTTCCACCACGCATTAGGTCTAGTTACTATGGAGGCTGCTATATGTTTCAGTTGAAACTGTAATAATTTTTCAAAAAATCTAAAACTTACAAATACCGTAATACTGTCCTAAACTATAGTTCTAGTTGATTGTAATGCGTGCAGGTACTCAATTCGACCTGTAAACATCTATACTCTGTATTTTCCAATCTTTGATATGTTTCGTCGTCGTCATGTCGTGGAGGAATCCAGCAGGTTCATAAACAAAATATTATAAAACTCCACCTCTCGATTCATCTAGTTACAACATTTTAACGCACTGAAAAAAGGGGCGGGGTCTGCACACATAGTTTATTTCAAATTCTAGTAGTAAGAGATTAAAATATGAAACTTTGGTGGCGTGTTAAAAAAAATCAAAAAATTCATCCAATATATTATTTTTTAGCGTTCTTCTGATTTGAACTCTTTGAAACAGTAAATTAATTTACCATCCACCGAGATCAAAAGATTATTTTCTTGAACTCACCTGTCAATTTCCCACTGTTCAACATTATCTTCTTTACTAAACAACCTGTCTTATGTTTCTTCTCACCTATGTATTTTTTATCGATCTCTACCGTACCCCCTTATCCAAGTACTTTTTCCTCTCATGACCTCTTTTACTATTTCAATCTCTAAAATTGAGCATCTTGTGATCTACCTATGGACGACTGCTTGCCAACTGTGTACACCCCGGTCTATATGATCAACGAGTCAGTTCCATACACACTTCTCTTCTTCTTTATCATCTCATATGTGTCTCGGAGGTGTCTGTTGACATGCACTTTGCCGTTTGGGGGCGCAGTTGTGATTCTTTTCAATTTTTGATTTTTATTTTTGAAAAGCGAAATATCAATTTTACCTAAAAAATACCAGGGACCAGTGGGAGCTAGGAGGATCCTGGATAGACATTTTATAGGGTATGGTGAGATTTTAGATTTTTGCTTCAAATGTCTGGATGGTAGAAACGCGGAGACAAAACACTAAATAACTACTGAAATTACTTCTAGTTGTTCATCAATTGTAAAAAATTTGGAACAGTAAATAACATTTTGATCTTCAAGGATCATTCTGCGAGAACAGTTGTGAGTGAATTTCTCTCTATTTTGTGAAAACTTTTGAAACAGTGGGATTTTTCCTCAAAAAGCATATTCAAATGTTCTTTTGCTGAAAACATTTAGATAGTTAAACATTCATAATCTATCTCAACATTTTTTTCTATAATCGAATTTACAACAGTTAAACTTGCATTTACCATTTTTTTAAACAAACGTACAATTTATAGGACATTTTTGAAGCAGTGAGAATTGTATTGTTCTCAGAACTTGCTTTTCTAAAATCGAATTTTCAAACAATATTTAAAACTTAATTAAATTTAACATAAAGCTTCTGAAACAGTAAAAAAACTTATTTTCCCTTTCGACCACTTTCCCTCGTTTTCTTTTTCTTCCCAGGGTCGGTTTACTCGTATGAACCTCTAGGATCTTCAAAACATAAACATCCGGATGAGACTCTCTCTTTGTTGATGAGTTCCTATTATTGATCAGCTGATAAGTGATCTGGCACAGTGCCAGGTGTCTAGGTCACCTGTTGTCATTCTATTTCGTTGTTGTCTTTAGTTCTTTTTTTGTGTTGTGTTTGCCTCTCTGTTTCAATTTGTCACTATTCAAAAACTTCACGTGTTTGTCTTTTTGCTGCCACTCACTCATACACAGACATACACACAGGTCAGCTGATTAAAACCGAAACGAAAATGATGAGAGTTGGAGAGAGAGAGAGAGGAATAAAAAATAATTGAAACGGTAAAGAAAAGTTGTTGATGATGAGAAATGAGACAGCATTGTCTGGGGTACCTGGTACCCTTTTTTGCAAGAAACTGACATTTCAAGGTCCTTTCAAACAACAAAAACTACTTCAAAGATAACGTAACTGATCTTGAAAATTTAAAAAATTTTCTAGATTTTGGAGCAAATTTTGATTACTGTTTCAAATATTCTATTTCACACTTGCTTTTTGTAAGGTTTTGTTTGTTTCCTGCTTTATTTTTCTGCAAAGTAGTTTTAGCAGTCGTTTCAATATATTAAAAAAATTTTGGAATTTTTTCAAAAATTGTTCTCTTCATGTCCTGAATAAGTCTTAGCAGAATCTTGGCGATAAGTATAATTTCATCGGTAAAGTTTTAATTTTTGTTTTTGTTTGCTGCATAGTTTACATCTTCTTTGAATCATCTTCTTCTTTGAAAACAAACACTGTAACCTATTTACTATCTCCCATATTCTCGACAGCTATTTGAAACGGCACAATTATAGCTTTTGAAAAAAAATAGATTTAAAAAACAGTTTCCAGTTTGAATGGTTTTACAAAATTGTAAAATTGTTCACAGTTTCAAACAGTCTATTTTATTTCACAATGGCTTTTTGAAATAATTATATTTTTTTATAATTTTTTTTAAAAATATATTTTTTATAAATCTAGTGAAGCTGAATTTTTACTCATTCCAATCCGCATTGTCCTTGGATGAATTTAGCTCATAGTACCCGCAGAATTTAACAATAACTTGAGACACTATAAATTTATTTCAAAATAAAACTGTTAGAACGCTCTTTATCAAAAGAATCTTACGTCTGAAATTAATTTGCAGTTTCTCAAAATATGTTGCATGTATGTAGTTATTAAATTTACAAGTTATTCTCTTTTCGAGGGGCCTGATGCTCGAATTTTCTTTTTTTTTTTATTAAACAAAAACTATTCCTGGATAGTGTTGTGCAGACTAGTGGTGAGAATCTATGTAAACAAATTTTCGTAAATATTATTTGTTTATTTGTATGCATATTTTACATGGAATTCACTTTGAAGTTTAGAGGAAAAAAGCTGAAATTTATTTTTTTTCTTTACTGAAATCTGAAAACTTTTTATCAATATTATTTCGATCAATAATTTTCAAACTGCCTTAGAAATAAATTCGATTAAAAAAAAACAAAACATTTTTATTCAAATTCGTAATTAATTTTCTCAAATGTAGTGAATAACGGTAGATTTCATTTTAAATTAGTATAAATAAAACCAATTGAACTTTTTTAGAAAAATTATTTCTGAAATGTTCAAAAACTAAAATACAGAAAACTCGGCAAATGGGTGAAAGTTTCATTTAGTTTTAAAATACTCTCCGATACCGATTTGGTAAAACATTGAACTTATTTTTTTGCGATTCAGTGACAACTGTGAAACCGCTACTTTTTTGAAATGTTTTTTTTTGCCTGAAAATACAAAAAAAGTTCGTTTCATTAATGAAAAAGGCGGAAGAATTCCAAATGATTATCTGACTCCAACATTTCCACGTTTTCAAAAAGTCCGTAAACAGTAAATATTTTTTTGTGGAAATTTTCCCTTTAAAAATTCATCGGGATCACACTCCCCATTTCCTCGATCATTCCCGTGTCCATTGCCTCCTCCCGGTATCTTGTCACACTCCCGCCGTCCCCCTGATCATCCTCAATTTCGGCGATCCGTCCGCGCCTTCTTCCCAGCCGCCTCCCCTCTGTCCGCAGCATAAACATTCCTGTTTTCCATTTGTATCCAAACAATTTGTCACACATTTATCTAGTTTCAGGAGTTTTTTGTTGCGTTCTCTGAAAAAAAAAAGTTTAAAAGTGATAAATCAAAGGAAGTGTGGAGATGATGAGATGACCTGGTTAGATTTCTTGGATTTTTGAGCATTTGCCTAGGGTGCTGTAGTTCCATAAATATAATTTTTTTTTCTAAACGATTTTTCAATTTTTTCAGTAAAGAAAACTGTATAACCGAAAAATTCGATAAATCTCTAATATTGTCGAATTCGTTAATTTGAAAATTTGACTTGCTAAAAATAATTTTCACAAATCATACGAGAAAAAATCACGAAAAACTAACAAGCTTTCTCCGAAAACGCAAAAACAATTTTTTGTGTAAATTTTACTGTTTCAGAGTCAATAAATATTTTTAGTTTATTTCATTGAAAAACAGTGAACCAGGTAAATTTCCAGTAGCTATTATAACCATGCGAAGATGCCAAAAAACAATCAGCCGACATTTCACGGGTCGCATTTCTTCCGATTCTCCATTTTATTTGTTCTTCCACCAACATGTCCAATTTGTCATCAAGTTGCTAGGTACATCTAGGTACCTAGGTCGTTTTTCGTCAGTGTTTCGAAATCTATCGGCGCCCCAGACAGATGCACTTTCACATAGTACACACAGCCACACAATTCTCCATTTCACAAGGCCACCCTCTTTCCCCAAATCTTCCAAAACGACAAGAAGAGACAGCTGTTGTTCTTTTCGATTTCGATATTGTCTGTCAGTTTGTCATTGTGCCACGTCATCTCCACTCCACCCACAAACAACAACTTTTGTCTTTTGCCTCTCTTGTTTGTGACATGTCTCTCGTTTCAATGTTGACAAGAGAAGAAAATCGTCTCTTCCTTCCCGTAGTCGGTTTCTCTGCGTCACTACGTTCATTGAGCTCTTTTCCATCAACTTTTTCCACGGGGTCCCTCTCCCAAACTGATGACCTTTGGGGAGAAGTAAACAAGTTGAAAAGATAGATGAGGTTTCTTTTAGACCTCCACATTCTCCTAAATCTTACTGTTTCATTTTTGTAACTAAACCTTTGCTTACCTCAAGATACTATTCTCGTAGGAAAAAGCGGTTTTGTGTTAGGCTTTGCCTTTTCTGAATTCCTACCGTTGCAAAACTTTTAAGTTTACTACTTTTTGCTAGAAAACACAATTACTAGCCGTTCCAAGTTAAGTTCAATTAACTATGAAACTATTGAAACAGTAAAATTTTGGAAAATACAACTGATTAGTGGGTTTCAAGCCCTATGGTTTTTTAAAATTCAAGTTACTGCAACATTCAAATTTCGGAATATTATTTTTCTGAAAAAAATAGTTTAGAGCTGTAATGCTCGAATTTTAATAGTTTTTAAACGGGCCAGTTTTTGAAAATTGTTGTTTTCGTTTCTTTCTCGTTAATATCCATCCAAAACTAGGTTGAATTTATGAATCACTTGAAACGGGAAAAACTTGTCGCGTACAGTACCACTACAGTAACCCGACTATTCACTATTAGATGATGTGAGGTGTGACATAAAAACTACATACTGCAAATACTACAAAATCGAGAGAACGTAAATTAAAGGTCACATATTGAGTCTAGCTTAAATTTTATTCAAACAACTTGAAACAGTTATTTTTATGATAGTTTTTTAACTTTTCTAAAATATCTTCTAAAAGTTGTCATGTTCAAGTTTTTAACGTGTTGTAATCTAATGTAGCGACGTATTGGTTTTATATTGGATTTCCTTTGGATGTGACACAAAGTGAAACAGTAAAGTTGGAAGAACATTTATCAATAATACATCGTTATTATTGTTGATTAAACAATTAAAACTTGATGAAATGGATCCTAATATTTCAAAACAATGTGAAACAGTTCTGATCGGTTTGTAACTTTTTTCTTTAAAAAAAAACAATTTTCATTTGTTTTGTCTATTTATAAATGAACAAATTAAAAGTTCCATGAATTTATCAGAACACTTATTGATTCAAAAATCTTATCCATTTATTAATTGAGTACTGCCGGGTCCATCGCGTTTGTAAGAAATGTGAAACAGTAAGAATTGATTTTAATTTATTTCTTGGACTTTAATTTTTTTAATGTATTTACTATATTTTAAATCCAAATATGTTTTCCAAATGATAATTGAATTCACTATCATCTTAGTACAGTACTCTCTGACCCCCCCCCCCCCCCCAATATTGCATATCCCGTTGAACTTGTAAGATCATCAATTGAAAAGTCTCGTTTTTGTTTAAATGAAAAACATTTGATTGGTGTTTATTCATCTCTTTGTCTTATCCTTACTCACAAGATGTTTGACGCAATTCCTGCTTCCAAATCTCTTGCTCACCACCTTCTGGATTATCATTTTTATTATCTCTTTCCTCTCCTCCACACACAGAAAAAAGTGAATTGAATGAAAGATAATTATTATCTGGTGGGTTAATCCCAATGTTTTGACATTTAAACATATACATAAACAAACGAGGAAACTTTTTCATTTCATGACCATAACGTCAATATGATCACGTGGCGTGCATCAAAAACTAAAGGATTTTAAAAGGATTAAGAAATGGAAACGGAGAGGAATTAAAAATGTGAGGGGGGTGAATGAACCGATGATCTGATGTGATTTGGTTATAAATCTGCTTTATTAGATCATCGAAGATGATTTTTCAAGTCATTTAGGTAGTTTTTTTTTGGTTGTATCGGGTTTGATAATCTATGTAGTAAGCTCATATTCTGATACAAGTTTGCTGAAACAGTGATTATTTGAAATTTTCTAAAATAGATTACTTCCTAGGAGATGGGCGAACTAACGTTTTTTTATTTTTGTTAGTTTATTTGAACATAGTGAAACTGTAATTTTTTTTCCAAAAAACTAAAATAATTTTGTGTTCCTTCTTCGTATTTCGATCTCAAAATTGAAACATGCATGAAATTTAAAAAAAAAAGCTTTAATACACTCAAAATTTCTTTAAAATTCGAACTAAATATGAGAATAAGAACATGTGTCCTCTTCTCGGGCAAGAGCTGCACAAAAGTTGTATATATATATTTTTTTTGGAGCACATATAACTAATATAAATTGTAGTTAAAATGAAAATTAAATTTTTATGCTTGTAAAATAAATTTTCAAAGTTAATGTGGTCTCACCGAGATTATGGAGCAGTACGCATATTATCGATTGCCTTACCAAAACTAGGCAGGTGTTAATTATTATAGATATATGTATCAAGTAAACAAAACAAATTAGTGTACTATCTAACAATATGCTGGCACAGTACATTTTGAAAGTACTAAATTGATATTTTTTTATTGTTTTTTTGAAGGTTCAAACATTTTCTAAATTCAAAACTATATCTAAATTAACTATAACTAGTACTAAATGGGTTTTCAATCTTTCATTATAAGTTCTTACACTTTGGACATATGAAAAAAAATTCAAACTGTAATTTTTTTTTTCGAGCTCCCTCCCCACACAAATTTAAAACCCTCGCTGTACGAGTTTCTCATAACTGAACTCTAATTCTATAAGATTTTTGAAACAGTAATCCCAACATTTTTCCATCGCTAGGTATCCTTGTCACCTGGTTTTTTTTAGACTTGCATCTACTTTTTTATTGCAATTGATTTCACTGTTTCATGATGTTCTGAAATAATTGTTCACAAAATTACAATTATTTGGGAAATTTTGTGACTTTTTGCTACAATCAACGACAATTTCATTTTTGAAAATTGTTCATTTGAAAAAAGAAAACTGAAGTTTTGAACAAAATTGCGACGGTCTCTGAAAAATAGTATTGCATCCATATTAACAGAAAAATACAGTGTATACTTTTTAAATTGTTTTCCAACTCTCAATGTCGTCTCCACTAAAAAGTAAAGTTGACTGTTCATTTTTGAAAATTTTGAAACAGTAATTTTTATAGTTTTCGTGCAAGTTTTTTCCCATAACACGATTGAACTGCAGATCTAGGAGATTCCCTGAAACAGTAATCTTCCCATCGGTAGGTGTTATTGTCACCTGCAGAACCAATATTATTTACCTATTCACACCAATTCTCTAGAAATCCCTTCTTCCCATTACTACCATCTCATATACTTTTTCTCATAATTTGTATTTGTTGTTATTGTTTATGCATCTTCTTTTTCTTTTTCTCGGTTGGGGGTGTTCTTCTATTTCTTTTTCTCCATCTGCATCTTCATCTTCATCTGCTTCTTGTTTTCCGACCACACCAGACGTCTTCAGCTTCTTCCTCTTCCATCAGACCCCGCCCACTTTTCCTCGTATTCCTTTTTTGCTTCTTGTCTTGTTTGTGTTTTCATAGTTTTCATCCTCCTCCTCCTTCTTCTTCTATTGCTGCTTTTCCATTCTATTTCCTTTCGTTTCCTTTTTTTTTTGTTATTTTTGTGCTAGACAGTGGCATTGGGTGAAAGAGAGTTGAGCTGTTTCAGCCGACCGGAAAAATCGCATTTTTTGACGTCTTCTTTTGTTTCTGACGCTAATATGCTCTCTTGATGCACTTTTACAGACTCTGAGATTTTTGGAGCCATTGAGGTAGTTTAATATGATAGTAAAAAAGTTTTTAATTTTATTTCTAAATTTTTTGAAACAGTAGAATCATGAGAAAAATCACAAATATTTTCAGACGACCATTACCGTTTCTAGGCATTTCTAACTATTGCTTATTGTTTAGTAAGAATTCTTTATCTTCAATTTGTGCAAGAATTTGGAAAATTCAACAGATGCAGTCTTTTGTACTCTGTCCAAAATAAATCACAAATAACTTCTGGAAAAATTATTACAGTTTCAAATTCTTTACATATTTTGAAAAAACCGGACAGTTAAATAAACAATATATGGTAACTGTTAATTATAAAATGTAAACTTTGAAACTGTAACTTTTGCTAAGAAGATAAGACACATAATTATTTTTTTTTAACTTTTTTCATTCGAAAATTTTAACTTTAGGGTCCAACAATTATAACTCTGAGATAAAAGGTTCTACAATTAAGTAGCACCGTAAGGCATTGTTTCTCGAATCACAATTGTAAATTTCTGACTTTTTCAAATTTATACAATATGAGTATATGGTGTGAAGTATATTTCGATGAACTAGTGATTTTCAATACTAAACCTTGAAACTGTAATTTTTTTCTCAAAAATCAAATCACATTAATTTAGATTTCTCAATCAAATATATCAAAGTCATAATTAAAATCAAACAATTAACAACATCAGAACAGGAACAAAAGGTTCTGCCGTACTATAACACCCTCTCCACACATCTCAAAAGTGCAAAGTCTGTCTATTACAACGGGGGGTTCAATATGATCGTTCAACCCTTCTTCCCTTCCTTTCCTAACCCAAAAACACAGTTTGTGTGTATTTAGAAAAGAGGCTGCTAACTAGTGCATCACATAGTGAATCCTTTTCCGAAGAAAGTGTGTATGCACTAGAGTACAGAAACTCCGCCCACTTTGTATGCCTGTGTTTCTTGTGTGTCTGTGGGTGGGGCCAAAAGTGCGCAAAGTCGGAATTTTTGGCATTTTGTGCTCCATCTGTGTCTGTTTTTTTCTATTTTTTGTTTTTGTTATTTTGCTCATTTCGTTTTTGTTTTGTTTTCTGTTTTTTTTTTTTGAAAAAAAAAGAAAAAGAGGAGACAAGAGAATAAGTGAGAGACAAAGTGACATGAATGACATAACGATGTAAATATGTTTACGAGACGTTTGTTTTTTTTTCTTCCTTTTTTAAATTGGCTAACTGATCTCCTATGACTCGTTGAGTGACTCGGACTTCTCATAAGCTAATCCGAAACATTTGTTATGACAATTTCGTATTAGTAAGATCATAGATTTCATGTTTTGCCACATTATTTTATTTTAAAATTTTATTGTAATATTGCTTTGTGTAAGAAGTATTGCTACAATATGTATCTAGTGAAACTGTAAATTTTTTTAAAAAGTTTATTTCCAAATTAACAAGGAAGGCGGATAGAGTGAGATAAAAGATTTTTAAAACTCTTCACTGAAAGTTTCGTTAAACATGCCTAACTTACGACAATTTTAGCTGTTTAAAAATAAATTTAGAGTATTTTTGCGTTTTACTTTAATTATTCTTAAATACGTTTTATTGTGTAATTTACTCTCGTAGTTTACTCTTGTAGTTGTTAGTCATTTTTCAACATCCCCCGCACTGATGCTTTTTCACCTTCAATATTTGAATACTTTTTTTTAAAAATGCGATATAATTTGTTCTTAAAAATTTACTTCATTATGGAGGAAATGGAATTGTGTAATTTAATGCCAACTCTCTAATTTATTATAAATTTTTTAAATATGTAAAACAGTGAAGTTTTGTGAGGAGACAAGTGAGAGCTTTGAACATTCTCACCTCGAAGTTTTTGCTGTTGCCCATTTTTTTTGTTGAAAAAAATTTTGCATTCTGATTTTTTAAATTCATATTTTCTCGAATTATAGTTGAGCTATTGCTTCAGCTTGAAATTTCCTTCAGATATAAACTACGTGAAACTGTAAAATATTTCTAGATTAGGCTTGAAAGTTTGCGAGTATTTGCGCAAATCAGCAAATGCTTCAAATATTTTCCGAATATGAGCTTCATATGAAACAATTTTCTTCATTTGTGTGCTAAAAAAATTTAATTCCTGATAGTTTTTAGAAATGATATCGAAATACTTTTTTTCAAACATTACACACCGTTTTATCTATAAATATCCACATTTAGCTCTACTTTTCTTTTGAGAAGTGCACACAATAATTTTCAAAATTTGGTTACTGTTTTATGTAGTTCATAAAAGAGACAGCTTCTATTGCTATCGATCAATAAGGACATTGAATAAAAATACTTTCAAATTGAAACGTTTGTATTTTTTGAAAAAAAAAACTTCTTCAAAAGTATTTTTCACCATATGTTCTCCTAATTCACAATCACATTTCACAATTGATTGACCTCTTCTAAAGCAAACATTATGACGTGGCAAAGCCCATGCAAATACAAATAACCTCTCAACATCTCTTTTATATCCACTGTCTACTGCACTGCACGGTACATGCAACAGTTTTGTGCTGTTATAGGGCTGATGTTAGTGCGGAGGAGGGAGTAAAGGACGATTGCATAGACATATCCGTCGACCTCATCTCGAGATTTGAGAGTGAGAGAGTGTTCGAGATGAAGAGACGCAGAAACAACGCCCCAAACAACCAACCAGCCAAACCAACACGGGCTGTTGACAAACAAAAGAGTGTTGGGAGGGGATAGAGAGACGCAGAGAGTGTGAGAAACAGAGAACAAGAAAAAGAAGAAGGTCCTTTCGAAGGACTACCTTTATATTCCGTTATAGAGGATCAACATGTTTCATGGCTAATTGCACATGTTTTTCTCAGCGTTTGGGCATTATTTTTGAGCGTAGAAGTTTTCCAAAGTTTTGAAATCAAAAAAAATTATTTTACTGTTTCAAAAATATGTTAAATGTTTTTAGAGCTGTATCAGTTCGATTCCAGAAGAAGAAGTACTAACTTCAGTTTAAATACCTAAAACTTTCTGTTGACACTGAAATAGTTTGTTTTATATTTTTGTTAAAAAAAAAAAAATAAAAACAATGCTGTTCTAGTTGTGATACAGTTATTTTCTTTACTTTTATATTAGAATTTCGAACAAAAAGTTTTACTGTTTCAAAATTATTTCAATATTGTGTGTATTTGAGTACTTCCTATTAACAACACCAATTTTATAAATGTTTATTTTCTGTTGATACTGAAACAATTTTTACAAAAACTCGCCCTTTATCGTAGCTTTTATGTTGAAATTAAAAGTTTTACTGAAAATTATTGAATTTTATTAGCTATTTGGAGACCGTGAAAGTCTAAATTTAAAAATGCATTGCAAAATTTTCATTCCACATTTTTCCATCTTCAAACTAAAAGGTAATTTGATTTTTTTTACTGTTTCAAAGAGTTTTTGTAAATTTCATTTTGCGTTTAACTCTCAATACTTAGTTTGCATTTTCCCTTGTTCAAAAAACCACGACTTTTTTGACATCAAGCCCAATGATTTCATAAATTGTACTACTAGCTGGGTCATTCAGTTTACGTAAATCGGAATCACATGGGAGGGCAGAGTGGATGTATGTTGATTATAACATGTTTTGTTTTTGATTCTCTATTGGGGAGGTTTAGCGTTTCCCGTGCCACACCAGAAATCCTCTAATTCGTTTGCACTTTTTCCCACACTTCTCTCTCACATATTTTCTGACTCTTTTTCTTTTTTTGACTCTCTCATTCAGCTTTCTTCCGGAAACTCCGCCCATAAATGAACTTGTTGATTTGATAGATCTGAATCTCCTTAAACTTTTATTTTCTTTCCAGGAAGATCAACATAATCATCAGAGCACCACGACGCTGAACAACGTCCTGGCGCCGCCGATGATCACCTCTGAATCATTGCCACGACCTACACAGGCTCAATCATTTGCCAACTCGACAATTGGGGGTGGAGCCAACACATCACATTTACCAGTCACACTGGACACTGGAATCAACGATAATTTGATATTATTAGCGTTACAGGAAAGACTTGTGAGTATGCAAAAAAGTCCAGAAAAAAGGTTGATTGAATGTCTGGAGATCGTGAGAATTTTTGAAAAGTGGACTTAGGTTGTCTACGGGAAAATCGGCATACATACATTCATATATTTTTCCGATAATAACCAGTCATTTGAAAGTAGGTAGAGCTGCCTACCTCCCTATTTTTGCGAATAGGCGTAATTTTCGGTGATTGGTGAGAGTCAGTCTAATAGACATCACATTAAATTAATTTTCAACTTGTGGAGCTTATTATTAAATTATGAAACAGAAAATTTTCTTTAAAAAATCGGTCCACAATTACATCAACAATTTTTTTTCGGTTTCATGATTAGCATGAAAAGGTTAACGTAAAAATGTGTCGATAATTACTCCATTATTTTTCATAATTCATAAATTACTTCAGATGCGTCCGCAGCAACCAACTCTAACCCAATCTGCCACCACACCATCTCTGTCCCATTTGGCAGCTGCCACAAATTCCTCCACAAATGCCACGTCACTGGGCTCGGCGGACACAACTCGTCTCATTCAGCAAATGTTTCTGGGGCAGATGCTGATTCCACAACTTCCAGCCGCGTTGGATTTGGCATCGACTATTCAGTCGGCTTCAATGTCACTTCCATTACAAACGACTATACCTCAACCGATGAGTGCACCACAACATGCTCTCTGGCAGCATGGGATGTGTGCGTGGCCAAGTTGTGATCAACCATGTGATTCTGTGATGGCACTGATCACACACTTGCAACATGAACATCCGCCGTCTGATAAGTGAGTTTTTGGAGACAAAAAGAGCAGCCGACATCTTACAGGTCTCATTATTATTGTGATACGCTAGGCTCGTTCGTTGACGGCTGCTGTTTCTAATCTAGTTTTTCGATTTTGAAGCTTACAATTAGAAGTGACTTATTTTCAAACCAATTAGGTTTTATGTTTAATGTCCTTGCATCTTTAATCAGAAATAATTTCCAGATCCAACGAGGAAATGCGAAATCAAATCGAAAAAGTCGAGAGCATAGAGCACAAGTTGTCTGTCGAACGGAGTAGGCTTCAAGGAATGATGCAACATCTTCGGATGAAGCCATCTCCTGACACAACTACCCCGAATCTTGTGAAAATGGAGGCCCAAAGCCCTCTGAGATCACCTAAAATTGAGGGTGCTGCGTTTTCAATTCAACCAGCCCAGCAGTTTCAACAACAGACGACTAGTCAGCCACAGGTTTCACCAGTGAGTTTTTTTTCTCTAAAAAAGTTCCCGCTTCACGTTGTCTATATAAGTATCACGAAAAGTATTTCAAATACTGCCATTATTCTACTGTAGTTGTCGAGTGAATTCAAGAAAGTTTCGAAACATACATGTTTATTTTTCTAAAAAAACATTTGAAGAAGAAATGTAATGCTGTCTTGTTGACATGTTCTCTGAAATCTAATGCTCCTCTCTCCAAAAAAATCATATGTTATTTGATTATTTGCTCACAGTCACCTTCTCGAATGGTGGTTGCTTAACACATCCGATTACACCATAACCCTACACCATCAACCGACTAAAAGTGTTTTCTCGTGGATTGCCATGATAGACTCTTTCTTTTCCTCTCTTTCACCATCATAGTTTTGCGAAAGACGATGTTTGTCTATTTACAGAGTATTTGTCGAAATACTCTCTCTTTTCCTTTTGCTATGTGTGTATGTTTGTTTACATGTCGAATCGATAGTGCAGATAAACATAAGGACGTAGCAGTCCCCCCACCCAATAGCAAAAGTAGAAGAGGATGGGGAGGAAATGTAAGAGCAAAACATCACAATGTCCTTTTTGAAACATTTTGTATGAAAGGGAGTGAAAATAGGATAGTAGTCGAGCAGCAAAACACACCGATCCACAACATTGATATGGACTACTTGTAACAGTATAATTTGTTAACTCAAAAAAAAAACTTTATTTTGAAAGAAAATTGCAAAAACAAAACGTCTAAAAATTTCCTGTTCAGGAAATTACAAATATTTTGTTTAGCCATTGGCACACTATCAACATTTTGAATAGGAAACATTATAATAACTACCTGAAACATTTCAGAGATTTTTGAAAAATTTTTCTCACAATTTTTTATTAAATTCATCTGGGGAAAATGTTAGACGAGCTTGAAACTTTCGAAATCAGGATATTTTTTATTTAAACCTAAGTGTGAATTGTGTCAAACTCAGTCTTTAAAAATTAAGTTCAACAATAAAAATTAGAAGCAGTGAAGAAAATTCTCGAAAAGAAGTCATTCACAAAACGAGAGTGGTGTAAGTTGTAAAATTTCATGAAGACAACCTGAAACATTATTTTTTTTTCAAAATAGTTTCTGTTTCACGAAAGTTTTAGAAAAAACATTTCCGTTGCGCAGATCAGTTTTATTTCGACATGATTCTCGAAATGTCTGAAATCGGTATATCTTTAATTTCACAATCAATGCAACTATAGTACACGGGGCTTTGTTTCCATTTTTCTAGAATTTTCAATTCTCTGTTACGTAAGCGAAGTTTAAACTTTTGAATCTAAAAACTTAATTATAACTATGTCTGCTTATTCGAAAAACCAAAAAGCTCAGGTTCACTGTCTTTTTCTCTCATTTTTCCGGCTGTTTACACATGGATCAAACACTAATAAACGAGGTGTAGACGTGCACTTTTAACGTTGTCTCCTGCTCCAGACACCCCATGTCTCTCCGCGTGGTTTGTTTGTTTGTTTACTACGTTTTCAAATGTTTATCTGCGTCTCTCATTCTTTTGTTATACGTGTGTTATGGATGATGATGATGATGGAAAAACCTCCATTTGCTTCTGCATGTGATATGGATTTCGAGAACAATGAGTGAGTGAGAGGGAGACAATTTTTGTTTACTTTGTGGTCACATACTCGCACACACACACAAATACACACGGGAGGCTCTTTGTGTTGATAAACAATTTTTGAGCGCATCTTTCTCGATATTTCTTCTTCTTTTTTCGCCCCGCATTTTCATCACAAACAAAACACTTTGCAACTGTTTGAAAGAAAAAGAAATAAATAGGAAAAAGCGAGGACAGGGAGGGAAGGGTTTGGATTTAAATTTAAATTGTAATAAAAAATGGATTAAATTTTCGAGAAAACAATGCAATTTACCTTCTCCATGAAACAGCAAAAGATATAATGCTTTGTGTTACCCACAGTTTCAACATTAGCATATCAAGGTGGCTTCTGTGAAAAATGTATTCTAATTATTTTCTGAAAAAAAAATTACAGTTTCAACTTGTCCATACAAAGAAATCTTAGGAGTTTTAAATGTTAGGGTTCACTTTTTATGTTGTTACATGTATGACTAATATTGAATTGTCTAGATATCTCTAATGAAAATAAAAAGTCTACCAGTTGTCGTGTGTATGACATCAATCTCCTCCATTTTGTTTGTTATTATTTGTTTTCTTCATCCCAAACTTTCATACATGGTTCTTTCCTCCTCCTCCTCCTTCATCATCTTCTTTCTATTTTCTTGCGCGCGATGCTTAGTCATCTCTGATCGTTTGTGGAACAAAAGAAACTGGGCCATTGCAGTCAGTTGACTACAACAAAAACAGTCATCAGTTGACACCGTACCGTGTTGAGAAACTGAGAAAAACATGGATTTTTTTTTCGAAGGAATGATGCGCGAGACGAAAATCCAGCGAGAAGCTTTTGTTGTCATCTGACACGCGCGGGACGTGAAGCTATGGGGAATTGAGAAAACATTTAGAATATTTTCTGAAAAATGATATTGTTTCAATTTGTTAATATTAGGAAAACCTAAGAACAGTGAACGATCATTCATAGACAATCGTGAAGGCTGCAACAACAAACTAACGATATTTCAAGTGAGAAAAATTATCATTTGCAGAACCGAAAAAATAGGTTGTTTTTAAAATTTTCACACGAAGTTATTTTCTAGAAAATCTACAGTTTTAACTGGTCAATATCAAAAACGCTTAGCATTTTTGGTTGATTCGTCATTTTATCAGAAGCATTTTTAATATTTTAAGAGTGGGCAAAATCTCGAAATTTGGCGAGAGCTTTTTCAATGTTTGGCCTAAAAAACCAAATTGGGCGCAGCTGAAACCAATTTTTGCCTAGCCTTTGCCCAAACTTTGCCAATTTCTGAACCAAGTTATTATTTTCGGGCCAAACCATTTTGAATGAAAGCACTTAAAATTGTTTCCCTATTACATACTAAACTCCTTAAATTTGAAATTTTCAGACATCCGAAGCAGCATCTTCACTGCTAAGCATCGCAGCTACCGTTGCCGCCTCGACAGCCGCTGCAGTTACCTCCCCGATCAATCAAATATCTACAGTACCCTCTGTTAGTTCAATGCCTTCATTTCTGAATCATCAACTATCGACATCATCCCAACCGTCTTCTCAACAAGCCAGTGGATCATCTGGACCACTTCTTCAACGGGCAGCTAGTTCGGCATCAACTGAAACATCGCCAAATCCTGATTCTAAATCATTTGTGCCAAGAAGAAGTCGGATATCAGACAAGACAGTTCAACCAATTGCCACAGATATTGCAAAGAATCGGTTAGTTTTTAAATACAGAAATTATCAGAAACGATTAACAGTTTCAAGTAGTTTGTAAAAACCCAATCATAACAAGTAGTTGTTTCTTCTGCCTCCAACACACCTTCTAATTCCAGAGATTTCTACCGGACCAACGATGTGAGACCTCCATACACGTATGCTTCACTGATTCGTCAAGCCATTATGGAATCGTCAGATTGCCAACTAACACTGAATGAGATCTACACATGGTTCACCGAGACATTTGCATACTTCAGAAGGAACGCTGCCACGTGGAAGGTTAGTGGTGAAAATGGGAAAATTTTGTGAAGATCTAGTGCTTAAATGTGTAATTCTTACAAAATTAAATTTGAACAATTTATACAAACTAACATTTAAGAAAAGTGGTAACTTGAGCGGAAGTTCATATTTTAAACAATTTTCTAGTTTAGTTCTCCAAATACCTAGTAAATATTGAAAAACATTTATTTTCATTTTTAAATTCACAATACTCTTCCTTCAAGATCATGTGTCCAAAGATTGCAAAAATTAACAAGTTTGTGCAAAAGTTCTGTAATATAAATGGGAATAATGAAACTGTAAATTTTTTTCAAAGTTCATCACTGACTGATGGATTGAAGTTAGAAAACGTTTACTTAGGCTGCTTTAAATAAGTCTGTTCCAAATTTCTGAAATATAAATATAGATACTGAAACTGTATATAATTGTTTCGAATTAGGTTTCTAGTTTACAGTTGCAAATTAAGAATTTTTATTAAATCTTATTATCTTATAACAAGTTTGTTTAACATTTCTGGAATATAAATGAGGATCATGAAACTGTTGATTTTTTGCTGAAATGAATTTGCAAACTAGAAAACTTTCACTAAAGTTTATCCTTTACAAATTGGCTGAAAGTTCTCTTGGACTCGCATTGCAAATTCTGAAGGTCATATGATCCTTGTTGGCTCCCCCATCTAGCTAAAGGCAATACGAACAAAAGTGCATGCAACAAAAACAGACGCTCTGAATGCATCACATCAGCTGAGTGTTCTTCTCTCTGTCAAAAGGGGTACACACACACACACATTCATAGATATAAAGATCACATGAAACGTGGAGTGTCTTCTGGCGCCGGGGACACCACAAAAAAGTGCAACTCGGCATCATCAAGTGACAGAGAAAGAGAGACGTGTATGCACAGACAGACACGACCCCCGGGGCCATGAGGTCGTTTGTGAACAGAAAAAAATAAACGTCGCGATGGGAGGGGGGAAGTGTTTTTTCATCTGGTGGTTTTTTCTATGGAATAGGGTCAAAAGTCGGGGACTGACGTATCGGTTGAGAGGATTAAGAAAATGTGCCCACTGTTTCAATATAATAACAACATGAAACAGCTAATTTTTTTTCAGAACGCCGTCCGCCACAACCTATCCCTTCACAAGTGCTTCCAACGAGTCGAGCAGAATGTGAAAGGAGCTGTATGGACTGTAGACGATTCTGAATTTTATCGAAGACGTCCCAATCGAGCATCTGCTACCAGAAGTCAGCCACAGACACCTTTGCCCGACGATGTAAGTTTTTAATTTTCCTTTTTTGCATGTTTATATTCAGGGAGAGTGTTTTCAAATGTTTCACACAAATTTGAAAACTTGAATCCCTGATCAGAAGGTTATGTTGCTTTTTAGAGTTCGCTTTGATATTAGTGATAGTGTGATTGTCTTTTATCAATGGACTAATCCTACCCTCTAGTAGTACTTTTTGTGATAGTCTTTTTCGGCTTTAACCTTGATTTTTTCTCTGATTTTCACCTAAAAAAGCGAACTTTGAATTGACATCTTAAACCTGAAACATGCGAAGCCCAGTTTTTGAATTCGCACTTGTCAATTCAGATTTCGCAGCAAAAATTGTTTGACACGAGCGCTTTGAGCTCATTTTTGGAAATGCAGAACTTCGACCCCGCATCGCTGACTGGTGATCAATTCCAGCTGAATGGCAATTTAGACAGTGTTTTGTCGCTTCTTGGTAAGATTTTTTATTCAGAAACTTTAGAAAATTATCAAAATGATTTTTTGCAGCAAACGCCGATGTGAACAATCCGTTGCAAATGCTATCAGCTGCTGCGGCCGCTGGAAATCATTCGGGTGGTATTCTAGAAGGACAGTTGCTGAATAATGTGAAAGAAGAGATGATGGATGTTAGCGAGCCACACAATGGACATTTATTGAGAGGTAAATTATTTTGCACCCACTAATAAAAAACAAAATATAATAACACCATGAAACAGTAACTTTTCAAATAATTTAATCGCATTTTTTGTGCACTCGTTTTCCTAATGTGGAAAGTCAATTTTAACATTAAATTTATTTTTGAGGCTTTCTAATTCTGAAGTATTCTCATGATTTCCATCGTATTATTATTTTCGCATCCCCTCTAAACCTTGCCATTGAAACGGTAAATTTTAGATTTTTTAAAGCATTAAAGGTGGAGTAGGGCCAGATGGTATTTTGTCCAATTTTGCTGACAGAATTATCTCCATATGCCCAAATATTTTACTGAAAGACTCGCAAACTTTTTTTTAAAGGTTGTAAGTTTTTCTATGTAAGGCTTGGTACAATTGGATTTTTTGGAAATTTTGAGAAATAATGCAGGTTCAAAAGCCTGCAGTGCTCAAACACAAGATTAAAATATAAAAATTGTAGAAAGCCATTTATTTTTGATTGACCTCCAAAATTAGTTGAAAATTGAGAAATTCGCACATTTTGGCAATGTTTTTCTCGAATATTTTTTCAAGATGGTTTTACTATGATATATAATTTTTTAAAAAAGTGGTTTCAAACAATTTCCCTACTGACGCTGCTCAATCTAAACATATTGAAGGCAAACAATATTGTTTTTTTTTTGATAAGCACCTAAAATCTTTTTTGATAGATAGTTGAAATACATAATTGTCTATTAACCTAAAGTTTAAAACCAATAGAACTTTAACATGAACTTGTATTCATCGAAGTTTCGAAACAGTAACCCCCATTTAACACCACGCCTGCTTGTTTCTGCTATAACCGCTTCTAATAATTACAGAAATCACTCAAAACAAAAACTGAAATCCTCCTCCTCCTTCTCCATCCATCCATATAAATTTCAGTGGCTCGGCACATTCAAAAAGCTTCAAAGCGGCCTGCGTCAGCAAATCCATCGAATCTTTGCTGATGCTCCAAACATGCATTTAGTAACTTATCGAAGAAGAAGAAGTCACAAACATTTTCATTAAACTAGGGTGTTTATATATCAGTTAGGATATTCATTTTTCTTTCAATTTTTCATTTTTTCTTCCTTTTCTCCAAAAAACTTTTGCAATACAATGGAATACCCATGTTTTGTGCTCCTCTCAGATTCCCCATCCTCAGCAAACTATTACGGTCTCTTTTTCCTTAGTTTGTACCCTTTTCATATTGATTGTTGCCTTTTTTGTTTCTCAGTTTTCATTATATTTTTCTCAGTCTTCCATTTATATATATCTCCCTCTTTTCTACCAAACAAAAACCATTTCCAAGAGCATTCGATGATCCCGACACTACACATTTGATCTACTACCATCTTCCAACACACTTTCCCGCCTTTTTTCTCTCGTTGTCAGGGTCTCTCCAACATCCTTCTAATCTCTCGATTCATCTCCCATTACAGTAGCGTTGTTTTCTTTGTTTGTGATTCGCCCTGTCTGAAACTGTTTCAGAAACTCTTAATATTCACTGAAATTACCTCCTTCTCCCATTTTGCCCACACTTTGTATTTTATGCGCAAGTTGTGATTTGTGTGATGGTTTTTACTTTTTCAACAATTTTTCGCCCATTTCCTCCCATTTTCTACTTTCTTTTTATCATTGAATTACCTCAATTCAAATTGATTCTACTATTATTAAACATGTTGTTTTCAATGAATTTGAAAATTTAAATCTCTTAAAAAAAATTATTCATAAAACATTTTCAGACTAATCAAATTAAAAAAAAAACTACAGTTTCATGTTTTCTATGAAATTGTCTGTAAACTTTTTTGTATGGTCTGCAGGAGTATCGATTGAAATATACCAAAATCAAGGTGTGGGTTCTGAAATCGAAATTTTTTTGTTTTTTTTTTGTTTTTTTTTCAATTATTCCTGAAAATAATCGAAAAAAAATTTGCTGACATCCTTGACTCACCTGATAATGGTTAATATATGTTTAATATATTTAAGTAGTAACGGCAGTATAGTGCTTGTCAACATAAATACACAAGCTTTATTAATTGCATCTAAAAGTTCCAAGATAAGATAAGCATGTGTTATGCTCCATTCAACTGTTAAAGAAAATCCAGAATAAGGAACTTTGATACAATTATACCAGCTTGAATCACAATAAGATTCAAATTACGAAATTTATTATAAAGAGTATTTGAAACTGTATTTTTATTAGGTTGAACCAGAAGTCTTTGTGACTGGGTTTGCTTTTCCAACGCTAGGCGCAGTTGCACTTTGGTGTTCCCTCGTTGCTAGGGTATAACAACGAGTAAAGGAACTTCATTTTGAAAATCACCCCACTCCCTTCCCTCTGGTCTGAGTTCAGTTAGCCGACAATGTATTTATCTAGTGCCATCCACATCCGACATGGTTCGATGCACCTTTTCTCTCTCATACCACGATGAAGGATTCGGAAAGTCTCCTGAAGGATGTTTATCATCGACATGTCCGTCACTATAATACTATACACATTTGGTTCCATCACTTCGAAAAGGACGACTTTTCTCTCGATGACCAATAGACCCCATGAATTGGATTTGGATGAGTTGAAGAAAGCAGTGGCAACGGATCCTTTCCAAACCTCCCGTGAGCTGTCAACCGCACTTCAATCCTATCAAACCATCATCGTACGGAGCTGGGAAGCTCTTGGAATGAAGAAAATTATGGGTCGATTCATACCTCACTCTTCGACACAAGCCAACCATGATTTTTGAGTAGATGATTCCATTTCACCCCTCACTCTCCATGAGGCCGATCGATGTTTGGGCCGACTCATCACTGGAACCGAGAAGTGGGTCCTCCATGATAAGAACCACACGCGTGCCCAGTGGTTTGTAGAAGGAGAAGCCCCACAGGGTGCCGCCAAACCCGACCTTCACCCCATAAAAGTCATGCTCTCAGTGTGGTGGGGAGTGTACGGCCCCATCAACTGGGAACTGCTTCCTGGGCAAAATAGTTAATGGGGACCTTTAAGTTATCTAACCACAAAACCTAAAGAACATATTCAATCGTTCACCCCTGAAGGACGAGCAACTCTACTTTCAACAAAACAACGCTTATCCCTACGTCACGAAACAAGTATTGCAGGAACTGGTCAGGTATGAATGGATGATTTACCTTCACCCACCGTATTCTTCAGACCATGCCCCATCTGCATACTGACAGTTTTCAGATATGACTCGTGATCTCTGGGAAAGAACCTTCAATGCCCATGGAAGTGTCGAATTGGCACTCAAGCATTATTTCGACTCGCGCCTGGAAGGGTTCTGTGAGCAGGGCATTCATAAGTTGCCCACACGTTGGCAGTACATTGCTGATAATAATAGAAAATAAATATTATTCTGTCGTTTCTCTTGCTCCGAGAAATAAACGATTGAAAAAGTCACAAAGACTTCCGGTTCAACCTAATATTTTTAAACATTGAATCCAATTAAATATTTATATAACAATCCGCATTCTTAGAATCTGAAGGCGGCGTTGTCGTGCGCTTCAGCGTACTGTTTGAACTCGTCCTGTCGTTTCTTTTTCATCAGAGATTGACCTGAAATTTTGAAAGTCAGAAGAAGATGAAGGAGACCAACGAATGTCAGTAAATTAATTCAACTTCTCATACCAACGATGTGAAACAGAAATGTTTCAAATATAAATTACTAGCTTTAAGACTCACCAACACATCCATAAATTCCACTGAAAATGTATAAAATAATGACAAGCCCAGATGCTCCAATCAAAATCGACAAGAATGTTTGTCTCTCTTGTGGAGTGAAACAGTAAAATTCTGGGATTCCTCCCAGATTTAATGGAGCACTCATCCATGTACAGGTGTCAGTTTTATGGCTGAAAAAATTCTGTTTCACAACATTTATTTTTTGTTAATACTTTAAAAAGAAAATATTAGAATTAAGATAACAAACTTGACTTTATTGACATCCTGAAACGAAATCGCTGCAAAAACAATGACTGTGATAGAAATCAGAATGGCAACGGTGTTGGAAAAGTGATATAGATTTGCCTAAAAATAAACGCGTTATACGTTTAAATCAGAAACTATTATAGTTTTTAGTTTAAAAAATTTTTTAAAACTATAATTTTTCGAAATGATTTACTGCAATTTTTATGAGTCTAAAATATTATTTTTTGCATTTTAAAAGTAGAGTATCGTGTTTTAATTTAACACTCAAAGTTGTGGGAAAATTTTCCAAAACATTTCCATATTTTGAGAAATTTCAAGCAATGCTGCAGACCCGTGCAATATTTTTAAAAATTTTAATTTTTAAAAGTTTTAATAGCCTCATTTTAACATTATGTTCTAATTTCAAAAATGTTAGGAATAAAAACTGATATTCTGCTCAAATCATTACAGTTATATAATGGAAAAACTTCTAATTTTTAGAAAAATAAACGTCTAGTTTCAATTACTTTCAATTGTTCAACCAAATCCAATTATTCTAGCGAAACTATTATAGAAAGAGTGAAATTGAAGAAACATAAATTGACAGTTTGCGGAAAAAGTTCTAGTTGTTTCATTTACGTTTCTAAATGGATAAACATTTTGCATATCACACATGCAATTCCCCAAATCTCCTAAAATTAAAAAAAAACTCACTAGAATTTTCTCTTTCTTGTAAGAATTCCCGTGTGCAGTTGTCAGCACGACTTGACTCGAAAGAATGAATGCTCCAGCAACAAATGACACAATATAACAAACATTTTCATTTGATTTCACAGACGACAATCCCAATCCACGTCCCCACAACATCCACGTGGCAATTATAGTCATCGCAATTGCTGGATATCTTGAAAGAAGGAAGCAAAGTCGTTGATATCCGAGAGATGAATTGTTGTAAAGTGCAAGACGATCCACATCAGCTGTGGTTTCTGGGACAAGTTGATTCATGGATTTACTTTCATCAGCATCCAGAACTGGAGTTATGAGTCTTGGAGGTTGAAGTCCAATTACTGCAGAAGTTGCAGGATACTCTGAGAGTCGGATAAAATCATCTCGTGGATTTTCCGATGTAATTGGTCTTTCACGAACATAATCTCTTGAGTAATCTCTTCCAATATTTCCATAATCAGTGCTAGTATCTACGAATCTTGGAAGAGCTGATACATCAGTTCGGATTCTTAGAGGCGTTGTTGAATATCCAGATATTGGAGCATAATTCCGTAAAGGTCTGTCAGCTGTGGATGATAGAAGATTTGGAAGATACATTGGACTATCAATTTCTGATAGTCGGCGAGATGGTAGATGATCCGTGATGTATGTTGGAGAAGTGAGAACATCATTGCTTCGAGGCAAGGTTGAAGCGTGGGCTAGAATGGATACACAAAAAGTATTAAATTTCAAAAGAATACTTTAATTAAAACAATGTGGTGAAACAGTTGAAAATTTTCTAGACTGAGAAATTTTGCCACACTTCAAACAATTATAATTTCAGCTATTTTTTAAAAGTAATTTTGCAATATAAATACAACAAAACGTGACAGTTCCAAAAATTTTAATCTGCACTTTTTCATGAGACTGCGAAACAAGTTTCAATAAAGTACTATTTTTTAAAGAGAACATTTTTGCTCAATATCTTTCTTCAAATTGAAGGTATACTTCACCTAACAATTTTCAATATTTGCAGCTTATACATGAATTATTCTTGAAACGGTATTTTATCGTTTACTATTAGTGCAAAACAAGCCTGAAATAATTCGAAAAACACGGAATTTAGGTTTGAAAAATACCCATTCGATGTGTCATCAGTCAATTATTAGTCACCACTCATTATTATTTCAAAACTCACGAGATAAATAATGCGCTCCACTGAGAGTCGCTGATGGTGGAGCAATTGCAATTCTTGGAATACGAATTGGTTGAGCCGAAGCTACAGACTGAGCTTGTCGGCTTCTTTCAGTCATTTCTTACCTGAAAATCTTTTTACGAAAAATGCTAAAGGCATTAAAAATGGGAATTCTTCATGAAACTTATTAAAACTATGAAACAGTGGAAAGTATTTGAAAGCAAGAAATGCGAAGAATACAATCAAAAATCGAAATTCAAAATCGACGCGTCTTTGCAGTCACTGATAACCTGATAATAATGCAGCAGGGAAAGTGTATACACAAATAAAATGAAAATTCAGTGCCTAAAATGTACACAGAGATGGAATTTTTAAGGTATGAGTAGTCAAAAAAGGTGTGCGAAGGACGGGGGAAGAGAATGGGCGAAATGATAAGAAATAAGGCGTAAGGTAGAAAAATAAAGAAAATAAGGGAAATATTGGGTTCGAAATTAGTTAATATCCGGACAAAAGAGTGAAATCGTTTCTGAATAGATGCTTTTGACAAGATAAAGAAACATTCAAAATTTGCATACCATCATAAAATTTTGAATCTCTAAGAGAAACTTTTTGTTAAATTCTTTGTAAAACTGAACTAGACACTAGTTGAGAAATCGCAGCTCATGTACATTTCTGGTCATTTGAAATTGAAAAAACCCAAAAAAATTTTTTCAATTAATGTTTCACAATGTTTTTAAGTTTTGAATATTCTCGAAAGTTTCTAATATGAAAGGATACAGCTGCGCACATTATATATGAAAACTCAAAATTGCTATCAATAATTTTCGAATTCTTTATCCACTATTGTTTTCTGTCGCGTCCTAGTTCTGTAAATTGTGCATCAAGAAAATTTAAATTGTTCGAGTGTTCAAATGAAATCAGAAAAAAGCAATCAAAATAATTTATTTTTATTTTTATTTTCATAATTGAACATTTTTATAAATCAAAAAAAAAACATTAAAAAAAATTGAATTTTATACATATAATTGAACTTATATATTAAATTTTAACAACAATAGTTGGGCCTCTTTTAATACTGGTACTCCTCTCCGTTATCTTGACTGGAAGTACAATCTTCATACATGGAAAATAAATTGAAAACTGCTCCGTGAGCAATCTACGATATTCCTCACTACGGAAGAAACATACATACGTATTTTGTGAATATGCAGCCATTGCTGGAATCACCTGAAAAAAGATAAATATACGATTTCCATGTAGGCATAAAAGGCCATCGAACTTTTAGAAAATTTATTAACTGGTCGAAGCTTGTCGAATGTAACACCGAATTTCTTCTAAAAGACTATAGGTCTGAAAGACCTGAAGACGTGTTTGCTTATTATTTTAGACGCCTTAATTGAATATTTGAAAACATTTCTGGGAAACATAAAAATAAAACAGCAAAACAAAACATTTTTTCACTGTTTCAAAATTGATTCAAATTAAAATAAAAAATTATGAATGTGGTAAACACCTCGTTATTTGTTCTGTGATATGTTTAATTTGTTCTACTGTAACCCCACAGAACACAGTCTTGTAGGAAACCCTAAATATTTTATCCACCTTTCATCCATTCCCTCATATGACTCTTTATTTAATTTGAATATTCCCTCTTCTGATCTTGTTTCCTGCCAATTCAATTAAAACTAATCTGACTACTCAATCACTTTGCAGCAACATGCACGTCGAGCCACTTACAGACTACGACGAAACTCCCACCCGTACACAAAAATGATTAATGACTCACATTATAATTATGAACAAGTGCAGAATATTCCGGGTCTATTCCGAGACTTGTTACTAATGTTGCAAGGCCAGTTGAGAAGAATCGAGTAAAAAGGAAGATTACAATTAGAACTTTTAATGTTCGAAGAGCTTTCTTCTCGATTAGACGGATGTCTGATGAGTTTCGACGCACTGAAATGAAAAATATTACAATTACTTTATTAGTTCGCAGAATAATGTTTTATGGCAAGCCTCAAAATTTTCAATTTGAAAACATTGAATCAGAGAAGAAAGTCAGAAAATTCTAAGTGAAACACTATCCAAATGATTATCCAACCCATTTAAAAATAGTCTAAAACGGCCGAATAAAATTTTTAGAAATATGATTCTTTCTTGGTGGGAATTGTTCCCTTTTAAAATAAAACCCATGTTTTTAGCAGTTAACAGTAAATATTATATTTTCGGGCATACTTTTTATTACTTTAACCAATTTACTGACACTTTCAATCATTTAGCTTAAAAAGGTGTTTGCTGAAACTTTTGTAGTAGGCAGGTGTAGGCCTGCATGGAAGACACTGTGTATTGGAAAAGTGTTATTACTAGATTTGAAAAAATGTTTTTAAAAAACGTTTTTCAGTTCGTTGTGTTTTTATAGGTCAAATTCTTATATTTGAACACAAATTTTGTTTAATATCAATTAAAAATGTTTTGTTATGTTATAAGAAATAAAAAAAACAATTATGACTGTAGAAGCCTCTTCGACTAATTTTTTAAGTATCAAAACATTTTTGAAAAATTTGCGAAACAGAGGAGATTTAAGAAACAAAACGTTTCCAAAAATTGTTCGATGAACAAAAATTGAATAGCGTATCAGAAAATTATGAGATAATCGAAACTAATTTCATATCATAACAATTTAAAAACTATCTAGAACGGCAAAATAAAATAAAATAAACACTTTTTTCGAATTATTATTTTGTCATTTATTTCTGTATTAGGGGACTGTGTGTATTAGAAATTTTACAATAAAAAAGGTTTCAACAGCTCCACAGCAGTTTTAGAATAGATTTAGGAAAAAATTGCAGAAAAGTTTTGATGGGCAATCAGTGCATAACTTGTTCAAAAGTTCCTATAAATAATGAAAATTGTTTTACCGCTTCATCCAAACAATTTCAGAACTATATAAAACGGTAAAATAAAATTTTTCGAGTTATCTTTTTTAAGCGTTTTTTGGTTCTTCATAGAATAAAAAGCTTCGATTAGGGATTTTATAGCAAATGGGTCCAATTAGGTGTTCGTATCTGTCTACGTGCCTGCCTACCGCCACTATATTTTGACCCATACTGCGTGGTTACGGTAGATTTCTTCTTGATGGTAGGCAAGAATGCAATTTTGAGCTTAAATAAAAATTTCACTCACCACTTGGAAAGTTTTAGAACTTGTTTTTGTAATTATTAAATGATTTGGAAAATATCGAAAAAGTTTATCGGATCAGTTTTTTTTTAATTTTTCAACTCATGTCTAATTCTAGTTTTTTAAAACAAAAATCTCTGAATATCCATTGAAAATGGTGTGAAGCAGACACCACTAATTCTTCCAATAATATCCATTCTATTTAAAAACTGTTTGAAACAAAAAACATTGTTAGTTTTGACTATAAAATTCTTGATTCTGATAGTTACATAATAATGATTTTTGACGAGTATACATAACGAAAACTTTGTATCTGTAAATTTACAAAACTTAACAGCGAAATAAATTTCAAACAACTATCGGAAAAGTAGACCCGCCAAAAAGTTTGGTTTGTTTCAAAATATGCAAAAAAAAACCAAGCGACTTGTCTCTTTTCAGTGTGTAAAAAACAACTTAAACTCACTCTTCACCGATAATAAACCAAATGCACCCGAATAGAGAATAACTGTAAGGAATGAAAATATAAGCATAATCTCGTACCAACGTTGTCGAACTGACGGAACCATTGAAGAGGGAGGATTACACATCTAAAGACGAAACATCAACCAATTGAAAAATTTTAAATCGTAAAGGAGAAATGCTAATAATGAAACAGTGAAAAATGTTTTGATCCAACTAGAATTTTGTCTATTTTTTCCTGTAAATGTTGAGCAACATGATAGTTTGAACTGATCAAGTTTCTAAAAAATATTGATTTGTCATTCTAGGATAACTGGTTTGAAGAAATCTTTCAATTTTTATAGAATGAGTGAATAGGCATATTTTTTAACTCCGCAAACATTCAGTATGAAAATTAACATTTTCAGTTTACATTTTTCAGAAAAAAAACTTTTTAATGCGTCGAATTTCTTACCGATATTTCCGCGTCGTCCAATAATATTTTCGCTGCCACAACTATCCCCACTGCATAAGCAAGCGGCAGAAAAAGTAACATTGGCAGGTAAAAACTCATTCGAAAATGTCGATATTTGAATGGAATAACTATTGCCAAAAATAGATCAAGTGATAAAATGCAAATAGTTCCAGTTTGTAGACAATGTGCCAGAATTACTGGAAATGTGGTGTGGAAGCAGATACTTCGAAATATTCGATATGAGTAGAATGTGGCTGAAAATATTTATTTGAAGGTTTAAGTGAAAGGTATTTATGACAAATAGTATGACATGGCCAAAAATTTAACTAGCTAGACACTCTAGAAATTTTAAGAATTTTCAAAATTTCAGTCAAATTAAAAATTGGCAAATTTTCAAAAATTCTGAAGTTTTTACTAAACTCTTAGCATAATATTAGGACATTTCAGCAACACAGGAGTAGTTTTAAACATTTTCTTCAGTGATGATATTAGAGTTTCGAATGAAAAATTAAAAAATTACCAAGAATTCCAAATCCCATATTGATTAGCTCAAAAAATAAACAGACAGTGTGGAAAAATGCAAGGCAGAGCATAATGAGACCTGAAAATTCGACAAAATTGTTATAGAGAACTATCGCGTGATTGCCTTTCGCATTATTGTGATGATTATATAAATTTATAGTAACAGTAAAGCCCAGAAAAATGGAAATGAATTTTCCAAATGGGTTTTGCTGTTTCAAATGTACAATAAAACAGCAAAATAAAATCTTTCAGCTAGTCACTTTTTTCAAGAACTTAAAAAAAGGGTAAGGAAAAAACAGATAAAAAACAAACAAACAATTAAATCACAGTCACCGAGGAGCTACGCCTCCCTCATGCTCCCTGGCTAAACCCTCGGAGAAAAATAGGCAGACACGCTGGCAGCCTTGCAGCCGTTTTTTTCTAGATTCATAATAATTGAAATATCGCTTACCAAAATTGGACCTCAATACTTTATTTCTTAAAATCACGGCAATCAAATTGATATTTCCAAACAATCCGAGAATTTCAAAAATAAAAACAATTGAATAAATAATAATTCGATGCATTTTATAATTGTCTTCTGAAGTCATTAGTTTCAGATAAAGGAACTGAAAATATGTAAAAGCCTTTTTTTTTCTAACGAAAAAAAAAACAAAACAAAAAGTGGGCGGAGCCAATAAGTGGGTAATAGTATTTACGTTGATGAAGTTAAGTAAAACTGAAATAGCAGAGAACGCGGAATTAGAATGAATTATTCTCCTACTCGCCTATGACACACTTTTGCGTGAAAAAAGAGAAGTTGGATGCATCTTTTAGAAATACGAGAAAACTACTTGAAACACCGAATATTGAATCGGTTCTAATGAGAAGTTATGCTCTAAGATTGGAAATCAGTGCTAGTTTGAAGTATTCACAATCATTTTGACAACATACATAATTTACCGATCAAAACGTTGTGGAAATCAAACATGTAGGAATTTTGAAACAGTATTTATTTTTACTGTTTTTATTTGTTGAAAAACTAAACCAAATTTATTCGTTTATTTATTCTGTCAAATTCCATAGAAAAATCGAGTTAATTAACAAATAAATGTGAAAATAAATTAACGTAAAAAATTGGTATTCTGAAAGTCTGGTAACATAAATGTCTACAGGAGCTCAGACTTCATAGTACAACACAAAACTTCGTACTAGCATCCCAGTGAGAATTGGTTCTCAAAAACACAATTTGACGGAACTTAAAAGCCCTGCCGACGGTTAAAGAAGGAAGTTAATTGGAAAAATATAATATTTGTATCAGGTAAAAAGAAACGTATTTAAAGGAGAATAAACGAAATCTGAGACTTTGCTTTTTTGGACCCGAAATGGCTCAAAACTACCAAATTCTGTAATCTCAATTTCCTGAGAACTGCTACCAATTTTTGGGTGAATAGGCGAAAAGTTATTTCAATTTAAAAGTACATATATTTGTATATCCTGAACTCACGCATTTCTCGGACACGAACTGTAAAAGTGTGCCTCAACTCAAAATTGATATAATTTCAGATACAAATAGAGCAAGGATCTTTGATAGAATTATCTGAAAGAAAAATGCATGGTTCATTTTTTTGAAATTATTGTTACTAACTGAAAATCGGAAAGTTTTTTTCAAATTTTAGGAAGCAAGTTTTGAAACATAAGACGTACATGAAGTACAACTTATTTTACAGTTTTCAATGAAAAAGTTATTAAAATGTTTGCGATGTTTCAATACTTATTCAGTTTTCCGTTTCAGCTGTGCTCTTACAGGACTTCTAATTGAGTAAAAAACCATACCCTTGTCAATCTGGGCTGGGCATTTTTGGTTTTTTTAGTACTTTGACGTAAAAATTGATTTTCGTTTTTGATTTTTGTTGTTTAGTTTTTCTGGTTAAAGAAAACAAAAACAAATTATGTAAACACTGTAACGTTTTTTGTAGACAACATTTATTTTGCAAGTTTTTTTCCTGTTAAATTTTAATTCGTTTTCCCAAAATTTAGTTGCTTAATTGTTTTTTTTCAAACGTTGGTGCCGATAATAAATTGCTTGTATAGCACATAAAAGAGTCTAATCAAAACTGTCCAATCTACTAGAATATTTAACGTGATTGTGAAACAGTTTATTTTTGTTTTCTTCTCAATCAATATTTCACAATTTTGTTTTACCGTGAAATACACTGAACCAGACTTCCCAAAAACGCGATTACCAGAAAACCCAATAACAACAACAATTCAATTAATCTCAATTGTCCAATAATCTTTGAACTTTGTAAAATAATTCTTTGAATATTAAAATATCATTCTACCAGCTGCTATTTTCTTAGAATTTTTGACATAAATCCAATTTCCCCCATTTCCTCAATAGTTTTTAGAAGTTTACAGTTTCAACGCTTTCGTTTCACTATTTTTGAACTATGACGAATAATGATGAGCGCACAATTTTCATTTATAAAACCAAAATTGGCTGGTGGAAAACAGTGAAATTAATATTAAATTCAGAAAATTTTAACCGTAAGTCCACAACTAAAATAATTTTTCAAACTGATTATAACGAATTTTTTAAGACAATATTGCTCGTAATCTGGTGCAATTTGGAATTGTATATTCCTTCCAATCCTTTTGTTTTTTACAAGTAATGAGAAAACTCTTGGAAGTGATGAAAGCTTTAATATAATTGAATTAACTTGCATGAGAATATAAAACTATAGAGGTTCCGCCTAAAAATTTTTTACGGTTTCAAGTAGTTTTTGAAAACAATTCTCGACAATTTTTAATAGTTTGATTGGAATCCCTGTCACTGGTTTGCTATAGACTGATGGTTGATCTATCGATCAGTGACACATGTTGTGCCCAATTTTTTCTAATTCATAACAATTATCACTTCGAAATTTTTCAATAGCAAATGTAAAGTCCGAATAACACCCACAGGATTTAAAATGTTTTATTTCTTTAATTTATTCGCTTGGAAATTCCAACAGTCATAGTTTTGCTCAGTGCACTTATTGGTTTCAGGCCAATTGCATTCCCAAGATAGCTAACTTCTCCTGATGATTTTGGCAACAATCGACAGATTCGCGGAGATATTTTTGAAATTTGCTCGCGGAGCAACACTCGATATTCTGAACTTCGAAAATAGCAAATGCAGGCATTTTGTGAAAATGAAGCCATTGCGGGAATCGCCTGCAATCCTCATTATTCAAATTAATACAATTTTTTAAAATGTACATTAAAGTTTTCCACGAAAGAAACAACTTCTCTGTTGACGTGTATGATATGCAGTAGATTAAGAATAATACTTGTAATGAACCGAAAAACCACGAAAAGTACAATAAGATATTTAAGTGTTCTCATACACATTCTTTCAAGGAATTGTACATTTGCATTTTTATGTACTTGCTTATAATGTAGAACTACAAATGCTACAGAATAGAATAAAACTGTCAAAATTGTGAAGATCATCATAATACAATACCAAATAGCATTTGCATATGTATGAAGGGATGAGGGTGGATTGCACATCTGAGTGAAAGCAATAATTAAAATATAGTGAAGGTTCTTATAATAGACTTATTTTCAAAAATATACTTAGAAAATTAAGTTGCTTATTTTTAAATAGAATATTAGAATAACTCAAAATATTTAACTCCAGCTTGAAATAAAAATGGTATTCTTCCATCTGTTTTGCTTACCCTATAAGAATAAGCGTTGCATTTTTATTAGTGCACATGCGTTTTTTTTAGGGCATTGAATACACAATTCAAAACAAATTCAGTATTGTTATCAAATAATAGTTATCTAATTACAATTTTTTTTGAATGGTTACTGTTTCAAAAACATGTGTTAAATTACAACTAATTCTTAATTCCGTTTTTTTTAGAGATTTTGATGTGAAAAAACTACAATATTGCATTACCCAATTCACTTTTCAAAAGTTTTAGTTGCAGTCCAAATTCTTAAAAATTTCAAGCAAACTTACTGAAAGAACTGCATTATCCAAAAATATAAATCCAAATATAACGGAAATAACACCATAAATAACCGGAAGAAAAAATAAAATAGACAAATAAGTTGGTGTATAAAATCTACGGCTTTTAATTGGAAATAAAATAGTAATTAATAAATCTAATGATAGTACCCAAACAGTTCCAGTTTGTAAACAATGTGCAAAAACATAGGGAAACATTGTATAAAAACACAACTCACGACGAATTTGATAATGGTAAAATGTTGCTGAAACTTTAAATTGCAACAAGAAATTAAGACTTTTCTTGACAACCTACTATACCAAAAGTCATGTTAATGGATTCATAGAGCAGGCAAAATGAATGGATTGATGCAAGAACTCCCAATATGTAACCTTAATGTTGAACAGTTATTGCCGTTGGTGTTCTTAATTTTTTATTAAATGCAAATGCCAATAATTTTTGTTTTCAAAACTTTAACTGTTTCATATGCTTGTTTTGAACTGGATGTAATTTTAAAGTATAATTATTGCTTTATTGAATCCTGTTTATGAACGTTTTAGTTTTGAGGTTAGAATTTGAACTTTACTGTTAGGTAACTAACCATATTTAGACTGCAATGACTTTTTTCTTATTGTAAGAACTATCAAATTGATGTTTCCAAATAATCCAAAAACTTGGAAAAATAAAACGAAACAGTAAATTATAAGACGTTGAATACGATAAGTATTATCAGAAATCATAGTTTCCTGATTGCTAAAAGTATAATATTTATTAAACATCAAAATGATCAGATCAAGAAAGATTATTCATTGACAAAGTAAAAAAACAAAACATTATTGGAGCAAACTTTTCTATAGTACGAAAACGAGCCGTGTGTTTTGGAAAATTAAAGTTTACAAAGAAAATATCGTTCAGACTTTTCAGCCAAAGACACTTCCTACGTCACGCCCGTCAGGCAAAACATTAGTTCATCCGTTTTTTTTTTTGAAAAAGACAAAACAATCTGTAGACAAGTTTTAAGAAAAGTGAATATCAAAATCGTGATTTCTGTGTTCTGACTTCTTGAGACTTATACATGGCTTACTAGAATATATTGTTTTTCTGGAGCTATTCTCCAAGTTGGACGTTTCAGGAATAGAAGAGTTTAATGCACTATTTAGATTCTATGTAATTCAAAATAAGTTTATGACATGGTTTCTGTTCCCATAAGTTATTGTAAAGACGGAGAACACAATACTGTTTTTAACAGCTGATAAAGCCAATCAACGGAGTATTGACAGCAGTAATTTCTTCAATTTCTTCAAACGTTTAATTTTTGGTTAATTTTATACAAAAGTCAGGAAAAAAGATAGGTTTTCTTAGAAAATCGGAAAATTCTTCATAAAAAATACTCGAAACCCCCCCCCCCCCCCCCTATTTATTTATCAGAAAAACGTTGAATTTTACCAGAAGAACAGATAGCAACTCATTCAAAAATAGAGAAATGTATGTTTTTTTAATTGAAATTTTTTCCCGAGTAATCAAATAACAAATAATCAAAAAAAACCCGAGATTATTGTTCCGCACTATTTATGTACTTCGATCATGCATGTATTAACCTCACAGTACAGTTCAGTAAAACCATGTCATGAAACAGTAATTGAAATTTTCCAATTCTCTGAAAAATGTATCAGAATTTGAAGTCGTATTGAAATTTGAATTTCAATTCAAATAAAAATGTCAATTCAAAGAAAAATTCAAGAAATAAATTTAAAATGGATTTGTGATATATCTTCTTTAGTGTCTGTTGTCTTTAATCTTTTTTGTCTGACCAATTGATACAGTAGAGTTTCGCCAACGTTGTCCTACAATACTACTTGACTCATTTGATAATTTTGGTAAAAGTGCTCCCAATTTTGGATGAATCTTTGAAATTTGCTCGCTGAGCAGTCTTCGATACTCCGAACTTCTGTAGTAGCAAATATAAGCATTCTGTGAATAAGCAACGACCACCGCGAGAACCTGAAAAATAATATATTTTGCATCTTGTCTGTGTGGAAGTATGTTCAAAAATAATGTTAAATTTAAGGTCCTCAGGGAAACTAAATATAATTTCTAACACTTTTAAAGTCTGTGATTTTTTTTTGAAATTGTTTTTTGAAACATAGCCTGTTGCAATATGTTTTGAAATGTTGAATCAAATTAAACAGTGTAATCCAGTTATAATCGCAAGAAAACTCGACAAGAAATAAGCAAATATTCAATGAATATTCAAAAACTAACATTATAGTTTTGTACCATTTCGACAACTTCCTGATCAATCCTAATTGCAATCATAATACTTGTAATCGTAATAGTGATAAATCGAAACATTAGAAATAAAAGTATCAAATATTTCAGTGTGTTCAGGGCTTTTCTCTCAATAAATCGAAGATCTGTATTCTCACGGCGGCCCTTGAAATAGATAAGAGCAAACGCAGAAACATAGAAAATTACAGTTAATACGGAGAAAGCCGTCATAACATAATACCAATAGGATCTGACAATTGGATGAAGAGCCGATGGTGGATTGCACATCTGAAATGGAACAATTTTTAATCTATAAGTATATGAAATTATGAACAAATTTCATTTTTGAAACTCTATAAAAATAGTAAAGTCAACGATTGAAAAGCTCATTGGAACTGACTTGATATTTTTCTTACGCTATTTGAACGATCATGATTGTGTTGCTTAAGTCGTGGCAATTGTTTAATTGGCATGCCAGTTGGCAAAAATATTTTATACATAAACCTGTTCTAAAACGGTACTTTTCCGAAGGATCTGGATTACTTGGATCTTTAAAAAACGGATCACAGTGAAGAAAATTGAGTGAAAAGTGTTTGCTCGAACAATTGTGTTTTTATAGTAACAAGTTTATTTTGAAAGCATAGTGAAACATTTCGTTAAAAATTGTTTTAAAGTTACCGAATTTCAAGTTTAAATTATTCTTCAATTAATTTTTTGCAAGTTTTGTCATTCAAAAATGGGTAATCATAATGTATGCGATTCGACGAGTATCAATATTGTTTTTATTATTTTAGACAGAGTTAAAAACTTGTTGAAACATGATAGGAAAAAAAAACTTACCGGCAAAGCTTCCTCAACGAGATACATAAATCCAAATCCTACAAAAATAGCTCCATATGCAACTGGTAACAAAAATAAGATCACAAAGTACACGGGAACGTGAAAGTTCCGACTTTTAATAGGATATAAAATTGTTATCAATAAATCTACTGATAAAACCCATATTGTACCAGTTTGCATTGAATAAAGAAAAATGTATGGAAAAATTACAAGGAAGCATGTTTGACGGTCAATTTTGTAATAATAATACGAAGCTGAAGCAGGAATTAATTTTCAATTATTTAGAAACTATAAAAATACAATCTTACCAGCTACGCTGAAACTCATATCCACAAGTTCATATAGAAGACAAAGTGTGTGCAATGTGGCAAGAATTCCCAAAATGCAACCTGGTAAGGGCTTAAATTAAATGAAATATAAACTCTTGTGAATGTATTTAAAAAAAAAATAATGAAACATTTGAACTTTTTGATACCAAAGTTTGTTTTGCCAAACATAAGTTTTATTCGTTGAATTACGCAGTGCATAGCGCTTGAAGAACGGATCGTCCTTTAATCCTTTTTAATCTTTTTAATATTTATATTTCGAATCGTCTCGTCACAACTTTATTTTCAATTTCATTTTGGATTGATTTTTTATAGTTTGCAGAAATTATTTCCTGAAAAAAATAAAAAAGTTACATTTATCCATCAAATTTTTTTTCTTCAAAAAATTAAAATGCAACTTCAAAATATTTTACTGTTTCAAAAATGTTTTATCAGCTAGCACATGAAACCGTTTTAATAATTTCTTCCTATCTTGTTTAAAGATCTAGAAACTCTGAAAACTCACCATATTTAGTCCTTAACGACTTTTTTCTAATTGTTAAAACTACCAAATTAATATTCCCAAATAGTCCAAACACTTCCAAAAATAAAACAAAACAATAAATAATAATACGATGAATTCGATAAGTGTCCTCTGATATCATATTTTTTCTAAAAAAAAATTATGTTTCATTAATTGAAAATGAGCATTTCAAAAAAAGCGAGACAAATTAAATAAGGTTGATTGGAAATGTGATTCCATCCAAAATAAGTGAAATCCGAGAGAGCAGGAAGTTCTGAAAGTTGTCAGGTTTCATATTAAATTATTATATTTACAAAATTAAATTTACACTGTCATAAAATTCTTGCAATTTTCTTTTCTGAAAAAGTATGGCATAACAAAAAAATATATTTCAATTTTTTTTACGGTTTCAAATGTTTTTCAAAGCGAAAAAGAAAAATCTATTTTAATCTTCCTTTTTTACTCTCTCTCATAAAAATAAATTCAAATGAACTAGAAGACAAATACTTTCATCATAAAGATTTCAAAAAACTTAGTAGAAAACTTAGAACACCGAAAAAGTCTGATAAACGTTCAGCAGCTATTTTAGAAAAAATCGAAAACTTGTTGGGTGGGCGTTGTTAATTTAAAATTTGTTTGAATTGCTTTTACTGGAAAGTTTTTCATGATTGATTTCATATCAGTTCAACTTTGAAAAAAAGTTTAACTGGGAATTTTTTTTAATTATTGCGGTTTCAAGGAAATCATAAAGTAGAATAGTAAAAACAGAAAATCACTAAATTTATTTCAATTAACTTGAAAAGAGATTCACTAATGTTTTCGCAAAAATTTCTATTGATCCTGTTGAGTTCTCCCCTTATTCAGTTATTATTGTGTATTTTTTTGTTAAAGGCCTATTGAAATCAAAGACGATTTTTGAAAAAAAAAACACTTGTATTCAGAAATTTAAATGTTCCGAAATTGCGGCAACTGTTAGAGGCACACTATTTAAAAAATTTAAAAAAATTAACTTTACTTTGAAATTAATAGAAAAAAAGATAATTCAAATCTAAATATAATTCCGAGCGTACAAATTTTGGAATCATACACTGAACTCTATGCAGACAGCCGAAAATTGAGTAAAATATATATTCATGAATATAATCAACGCGTGATTCATTTTGTGATTTTAATCTTTGTACTTTATCCAATTTCTTGCAAAATAGGCAAAAATAAATAAAATCACGAAATGCTGGAAATAAGCACGTTTTTTTAAAGATGATCGAACTATTTTTAAGAAGGTTTTTGATATTTTATTGAAAGAACTTACGTCACTACATTTGAAGAGGAAATCTTAAAAAATATTGATACGGAAAAAAGAAAGAAAAATTAATTAATTTGGGAAAATCTCTATGCAAAAAAATTGAAAAAAAAACAACTGTGTTCTCCAAGACGCAAATTCCGGAACAAATAATCTGCAGCATAGCTCTATAATTATAACCGAAGTTCATAACTTCATAGTTTCATAGTGCTCCTCCCCTCCTTTCACTAGGTTTATTGAATCATTGCGCATTAGAGAAATTAAATGCTACAAGTGAAACAGTATTTAAAAAAAATGTTGTGAATTTTACGCCCATCAGGAGCCAATTTATTTGTGACCCACTTCCTCGAAACTTCCGTTGAAAGCATTGTTTTTTAGTCAGGAATGGTAGGTTTTATATATCTGTAAATTGCTTGTTTTGTTACAAACTAGAAATATAAATTTATTAGACTTATTAAAATGTTTGAGTAAAACTCATTATCCAATAATATGAATACTTGTATAGTTTTGAGGAGTATTCGATGTTTCCGTCGGTTCAATTTGAACAATTCTAAACAGCTTTAGCTTGATAAATTGTCGATAGGGAGTTACGAAAATGAAAGAGGCAAGAGGCGATAAAAATGGAATCAGAAGAAATGAGGAAAATGTGAAATATTCAAGAGCTGGATGATTGTAGATTCCAAATTGTCCAATGGCATATGAGTAAATACTGAACAAGTAGAATCCAGGAATTGCTGCTTGATAGGTTAAAGCCTGAAAGCTTGATTTAATTTTTTGGGGAAAAAAACTTGAAATTTTTTTTTCTGTTTCACTATTTCCATATAAATTCTTGATTTGTTTTACTTCATTCGTTCACGACTTTTATTTGAACTTTCATATTGATATAGCAAGTGAAACCAAATACCGGAGTTTTCATAACAGTGCAGAAGGTAGGTGATAGGTAGGAACAAAGTTGTGCCTGCCTATCAAGGAAGTTCTTGCCTCAGTTTCAAACTCACCATCAAAAGTTGAGAGTGCAAATTTTTGGTGTCACTTGTGATGTTGACTCCCTGATAACTCAGTCTTGAAATAATTTTTCTTCTCAAAATCAGAATGCAGACGTAAACTGGAGTAATTGGAATAGTCATGTGAAGAATTGTGTAAAGAGCCGAGAAACATAATATATTCTTGGTTCCAGTGACAACGTGTCCTGTCAGATTGTAAGCTGGAAATGCGACGTGGAGAATCTCTCGAATCTCTTCTGGATCGTCCTGAGACCAGATGAAGGAGATCCATTGAAAAAGGGATGGAATGTAGATAATCATTAAGAGAATGACAAGAGTGTGACGGTGTGGAGCCGGTTTGTATAGAATATAACAACGATATGAGAAAGAAAGGAGCAGAGACCATAGGGAATGGGACAGGAAATGGAGCATCAGGCTGTATCTGAAATCAAAAAATGAAATGAATATATTCGTTCTCTGTTTCTGAAACTTTTTTTTTTTTTAATCATCTTTTTTTCATTGAACTTTGTGGATTTTTGAATAATGTTTTGTAAATTTTATGAAAAAGTACAAAATCTAAATCTAATCTTTTTCAATTTGGACGTAAATTTGCATAGCTTTTGAAAGACTGATGCGCCATCATCACTTTCGGAAAAAAAAAACAAACCCAAAAAAGCACGTTCTCGGACCCCAATGCTTGCAGAATCCATTGGAAACGTATGCCAAAGTCATTCCAGTTGGGATTAATCTCTGTTGAACGAAGAAATCAAACATACAAGCGAAGAAATCAGTTATTGCAAAGTTAACGATTAACGTGGCATATGACTTGATGACACGTGGAGTTTGGAACAGTGCCAAGTAGGCTAACAAGGCATTGAAACACATTCCAAGCACGGAAATTATGGCATGAGCACATGAGAAGAGAACAGCAAAATCAAACATGACTTTGATTTCTGAAAAAGAAAAAACGGTTTCAGGGTATTTATGTAATGGTTCGAGCTAATGTGGTTGACAATTTAAGAATCTTTTTTATATTGAGATACAAATACATTTCTTATTCAAAGAAAAAAAAATATTTAACTATAAAGTTTTGTACCCTGTCTGGGTATGCATTTAAAATGATTAATTGGAACGTACTACATAATGGATACAATTTTAAAATAAGGAAGTCTCATTTGTGTGATAAAAGTTCAAAACTTCTGAATATACTAACTAGAACACCTCCTTTCCTGGTTATTTTGTCAACCAAGTAAATAATAGAGTTCCGAAATCAAAAATCGTGTTTTGATTTTATGGAAGAATTGTATAGAACAATACGATTATTACTCTATTTATTCGAAATACGTGAGTTTTTAAATAAAAAACAAGAAAATGGAGATCAAAACTATTGAATTTATTCTAGTTTTCGAATATACTAGAGCATCAATTAACGGATTTTAAAAAAGCGAAATCGTCATTGGGGGATAAGTATGAACAAAAATTAGTACGCATTTAAATAGTTGCCGGAGCATGAAACTAGAAAATTCACGGAATTTGAATTTCAGCTACTTTTAGTCATTTCTGTAGATTTTCGCAAAATAATTATCTGAGCGGGCTAGGTTTTCCTAGCTTTTTCAATAAAAAAACAGCAAAAAATATATTGTAAACTTTAGTTTTTCGCCTTTGAAAAACAACGCATACCGAATAAAGAAGAACGAAAATTCTGGTTACTAAACCGTATAAAGTGAACTCTTGAAACTGTAAAAAATAAAAAATAAAAATTTTTTAACCAAATTTTTTAAAGCATGAAATAAAAAAGCTTCTAAAAATTATAGGTAAGTATAATCATTATATATTGCTTTTCTAATCCCATCCTCTATTGTTTTTATTCTCGATTGTTCTCCATTCGGTTCCACGCCTTCTCAATAAAATGATCGTTTATCTATATATTTCTCATTTTAGGTAATCTGTCATTCTTTAGGTAATCTGTCATTAGTGAGCGCATAAGCATTGTGCTTAATAGCTTTAGTCAGACCATTGTCTGATTTTTGACCTCTTAAAAAGAATTTCTTTGAAAATGATTCATAAAGCACTTTCAAATAAGGTGCTTAAACTTCAATTCTGAGTCACTTCTGCTAAAATTATATTTCAATAAATTGGAGACTGAAAGCATTATAAAAATAAATAAAAGTTATCCAAAAAGGGTTCAAAAATTACTGTAAGAAGAGCTTTGGTTTGTTATATCTGAACCTAAAAGTTTTGCATATCAAATGTTTGCATTTTTTCTTTTGCCTTTTCCGGTTTAAAATAAAAATAAAAAAATTGAAAACAAATAGGCGCATAAGCTTATACTCCGTTCTATAATAATAAGTATCATATGCTCTCCTTGGCCTTTGTAAGCGTAGAAAAAGAAACAAATCAGTTTTATGATTTTCATCTTTAACATTTTTTTTTTCAATTTTTAATGTCACGTTTTTTTTTAATTGATTAAAAAATTATCTCTTTAATTGCAACTTTATTGAAGATAATTTTTTCAAAAAAGTTTAAAACGTGGCCACCTCCGTGTCATTATCTTTGCTCCACATCTAAGCTCCGCCCAAACATCACCCCAGGGTAAAATCAGAAATTCAAAACCAACAATTCAATCCTTACAATTTTGGAGTTTCATTGAAAAACCAAACGGCTTGTCAGACGAACATTCAAGATGGCCCAAGAGCTCATTCAGCTTAATCCCGGACAACAGGTGAGTGAGAGAGTTCGCTGCGAGACCCGCGAATTTCAAAGCTTTCAGGTCGAGAGATGGAGCATCGAGAAGAAGTTGGGAGAAGGAGGATTCGGTGCGGTGTACCGTGTATTCGACGCAACCGGCAAATACGCGATGAAAGTGGAAGGAGCCAATGAGCAGATCCAGGTACATCACAGCACAATTGTTCATTTGAATTTTTTCTGCATTTTTGAGCAACAGTTTTTGTTTCTATCTTTCGGAATCTTTCGGTCATTCTTCTTAGAATCTTAGAATTGTTCGGTTTCAAGTTTCACTCTTACACTAGAGCGCAAATGAACCAACGCTCGAATAATTGTGAGTTCGACAGAGCGCATATGATGTGTGTTTCGTGTAGACCTATGTCCCATCCTAAGCCTAAGCCACATTTAAGCCTGTAGGAGCGCAATTTCTACATTTAAGCCTGTAGGAGCGCAATTTCTCACCTGAGACTTTAAGAATAATTTCAGGTGTTGAAACTGGAAGTTTCTGTGCTCAACGAGCTCTCAAAGCGTGGAAATCGTCATTTCTGTAAGATCGAGGACAAGGGACGCTTTGGAAACTTCAACTACGTCGTAATGACACTTGTCGGAAAATCGCTTCAAGATTTGAATAAAGCTGGGGTCGGTGGGCACATGTCGATGGGTTGCTCGATTGGAATCGGCATTCAATCGTTGGAGGCACTCGAGGATCTTCATAACATTGGATACCTTCATCGTGACGTCAAACCCGGAAATTACACGATTGGACGTCCCGAGTTGAACGAGATTCGCAAGGTCTACATTTTGGATTTTGGAATGTGCAGAAAGTTTACTGGGAATGATGGAACCATTAGAAAGCCACGCCAAGCTGCTGGTTTTCGTGGAACTGTCAAGTACGCTCCAATCAGTTGCCATCTTCAGAGAGAACTTTGCCGGTATGTGCTCAAGCCCAATCCCAAATCTAATTGACTCTAATTTCAGCAAGGACGACTTGGAGACCTGGATGTACATGCAGGTTGAACTGTCGCACGGAACAATTCCATGGCAACATATCTCTGACATGAACCAAGTTGGTCAGGCCAAACAAGCGATCCGTAACAACCTTGGGACCCTGTTCCCACCGCCATGCCCACAACAATTCCAGGATATTATGCGTATGGTTGATGCAATGAAATACTATGATGCACCCAACTATCAAGCAATATACGGAATGATGCGTCAAGCTTATGGTGCTTGCGGATCCAACGAGAATGCTCCGTACGATTGGGAAAATGGAGGACCAGCTGCTTACTTGCTCCACTAGAACATAGACTTGATATCGACTACTCCTTTTTTGTATTGAAATAAAAATGATTATGATGAAAAGTTTTCTGTTTTGTTATGTAACACAAATGATAGAAATTATGATAGGGTCCTGGCACAATCAAAAGTTTTTAGCTACCGTACCAGATACTTCATCTTGCTAAACTAGAGCTTCTATGCAGGCCCTCACCCGCCTGCCTCACCTGCGCCTTCTGAATAGTGTCCTGCTGAGCCCATAAGGTCTACCTATATGTATGCATCAAAACGAGAAGGCCTGCTTGAGGAGACAAGGCTCCAGGTTCCCAGCGTCTACTTCCCATGATTTTCATCATAAAATATTTGATTATGTTGGAAAGGCTAAATTTTTCTTGAACTTGTTTCGAGATATATTTGAATTTTAATTAATTTATTCCGATTTTTGTCTCATAACTGGCATATTGTTGTAAACAAATTTTTAAGCTATTTATACAATTTACAAAAACCTTTTTAAATGAATTTTACCCAGTATAAGCATTGCTAGTATAGATATTACGTGTTAAAGATGATTCTCCAGGTTCAACACGAGTCGTTTTGAAAAAGTAGTGCATGATAAATCGCCGGTACGGAGTAACAAAAATAAAAGAAGCTAGTGGAGAAAGAAGTGGAATCAAGAGAAATGACGAAAATGTAAAGTATTCAAGAGCTGGATGATTGTAAATTCCAAATTGCCCAATGGCATAAGATGTTACTCCGAACAAGTAGAAACCAGGTATTGCTGCTTGATAGGTTAGGGCCTGAAAAGGAAAAATTATGAGAAGCATAACCAATATAATGGTCGGTATTTTAAGACTTAGATGAAATAGTGAATGTCTGAATTAAAATCTGCTTAATCTTAAGGTAAAACGCTTAGCAAGAAAAAGACAAAAACTACGTTATCATCTTGAAATATGTATGCGCCAATTTTAAGAGACGGGTGAAACAGTAAGTATTTAAATTTTAAACATGCCACTTTTTTGTTTTCCATCTGACTATGTGATTCTTCCAGAGTCTCAAACAATGGTAATATAAGATTTGTATGATTTCTTGGTTTTCTTCAGAGAAAAAAAACAACACCCTTTGTCAATCAAACTTTCCTATCATTTTTACGGATTTATATAATTTTCATAGAAATTTTCAGAGAAGTTAAATAAGCATTTTCTTATTCAAAAAATAATCAGAATTAAGTTATAATCTGAAAGTATATAAAAATCCTTCGAACTTTGAACGATAAATACTTTTACAGAAAATTAATAAATATTCGACAAGTTTTTGAAGACTACTTATTACATATGCATAACCAAAGTTTGTTGGTGTTCTCAATTCTTAACGTATTTTCATGCTATCCGAGAAGAGTTCCCAAAAAAAAGTAACTCCTTACCATTAGTAGTTGAGAATGCATATTTCTTGTCTCCTTTGTGATATTAACACCATTGACACTTAATCTTGATGTAATTTTCCTCCTTAAAATTAAAATACAAATGTAAACCGGAGTAATTGGTAGAGTCATATGAAGAATTGTAAAAAGTGCTGAGAAGCAAATAATATTTTTTGTTCCATATACAGTATGCTCTGTCAAATTATATGCCGGGAAATGTTTAGTGAGAATTTCTCGCATTTCATCTGGATCGTCCTGTGCCCAGAGAAATGAAACAAATTGTAACAGAGAAGGTGTGTAGATCAAGAATATGATAAGTACAAGAACAGGACGAGTTGGAGCTGGTTTGTAAAGAATATAACAACGGTATGAAAAGGAAAGTAGCAAAGACCAAAGGGAGTGGGAAAAACAATGAAGCATCAGACTGTAGCTGAAAATGAAAACCAATTTGCTTGAATAACAAAATGGTGTTATAACTTTTATTTACAAAAATTACTGTTTCAAACACACATCAAATATTCCTCTGAAATACCGGCATCAATAGTTTGTTTTTGTTTTAAATACATATTAGTGGAAACATTACAGTAAATACATTTTTACTAGTCATGTTTGAAGCAGTAATAAAAAGCAATCATTTTGTTTCCTGACACCCAATAAAATTACCCGACATAACACGTAGTTGGTCCAAAATGATGGCAAAAACCATTTGAAATGTAGGCAAGTGATAAATCCGATGGGATCAGTCGTTGTTGAACGAAAAAATCAAAGAGACAGGCACAAAAATCAGTGATTGCAAAATTGACGATCAACGTGGCGTATGACTTGATGACACGTGGAGTTTGGAACAATGCCAAGTATGTTAACAAAGCATTGAAAAGCATTCCACATATTGCAATAACTCCATGAGCATAGGAGAAGACTACTGAGAAGTCAATCATTTTAGGGAAACCTTAAAAAATTGAGGTTAATGCCAAATTCTCGAACAATTTTATAAAGAAAATCAAGACGAAAGTATTTACAGGTCGCTTTCCGGTTGAGTTGAAGTTTGTAGACAAGTTCTAAACTAGGACATCCGTGACGCTTTCCTGACCTTGAGGCGTTTCCGCCTGCCTAGCGCCTGCTGCTTATTTTAGATAGATTTTTTTGCAGCTTTCAGGCAGGCTCCGAAACCATGCCTGCCTACCATGGGAGACAGGGCTGGGAATTTTTTGGTTTTTTTTTGTTTTTTGTTTTTTGGTTTTTTTTGGTATTTTGACGAAAAATCGATTTTTTGGTTTTTTTGGTTTTCCATTGGAAGACTCATTCTAAATAAGCAAAACTACTTATGATGTATTTTTTTCAAACTTATTTGTTAGAAAATCTGCTGGTTTCCGGTATAAACTGAGATTCAACTTGCACAAGTAAATCAGTAAAAATTAAAAAAATGAGTAATTCTAGCAATTACAGTTTGGGTCTAACTAAGAATCACTCAATCACCTTCCTAACACTTCTCAAAAAAATCATAAAAATTCATGTGAAATCTTCTATTTCTTCATCATATCCGTGTTGCAGCGACCGGAAATTGGTTTTTTTAGCACATACAGACCATATTTGTGACGCGTTTTCTTTTCAATTATTTTTTAAGACAACTTTCTTAGATCGGAAATGTGACTAACAGGGCCACAAAATACGCGTAATAGATGATCAAAATGTGCCAAGTATGGAAGTAAACTAATTCTTCGCGGCGGCGACACGGAAAAGTTGGCAAAATTGGAGGTTTCAGATTAAATTTAGCATTTTTCTAATTTTGAGTCTGATAGAGCAAAAGATTAAATCTCGCCACCCAACCTTTCATATATTTATGAAAATGGGCCATACTACACACCTCCTTAGCACACTTTCGCGAGAAAAAATAAGCTGGGATACTGTGGCTTCAGAAAGAAGGAAAAAAAAGAAGGAAAAAAAGCGACACGAGGCGAGTATCGAGGAGTTAGAGGGAGCAACGAGGGAAGAACCGACAAATAGGTCAAAATACAACCAATAATAAAAATTAAAAGAATTCATTTTTCAAAGATTGTTGAAACAGTAAAAATTGTAAAAAAACAAATATTAAATCAAAACGTTGGGATGAATTTTTCTGAAACATTTACTGCAATTTTACAGTAAATCCGTAAAATTAAATGTTTTAAATTTTGATGGAAGCTTAAAACGCAAGTGAAGGGGCATTACCAGGGTCCATAAAATATGAAATGTTTTCAAATGAAAAATCATGCAACAATATGGAATTGCCACCAAAAAATAAATTATTAATTTTGACCCGAACCTTGTTGCCACTCCTAATAGAATATGTGTCTGGAGATTATTCAAAATAGCGCTGCAAACGGAGTAACACATTTTTTGAAGGTGTAGTAGTGGCAATGAAGAAATTGGTTTAACACATCACTTTTGATGCTAAAATGACCAAAAAATCACGTCCAAAAACTATTTTCTATGGTTGCAGATCAAATGAACTTTACCCAACAGTAAATGTCTTGATAGTTAGTTATTAATAAATATTTTTCTGAAAACTCGAAACACTTTTGTAGACATGATATTTAACAATTTAAAAATGCTTTTTAAAAACTTTTTGCAGTAATTACAGATCAGCCTACATTTTTTAAAATTTTATTTGAGTAAACCTATGTTTACTCAAATCCAATTCTGAATTATATATTATCCTGATTTAATCTAAATACACATTTTAAGGCAGTTTTCGACACAGCTGTTTTGGTAAAAATTGGCGATAAAACTTATGAAATACAGCTTTTCGTATGTATGCTATAAAAAGTTTAACTTGACGGACCATTCATTAATGTTCAAAAAAGGCAAAGTACCCGAAAAATATTTTTAAAAATATACTTGTGTGAGGAAACTTCTTCTGATTGATAAAAAAGAAGTACTATATTTTTGAAATTATTCAAAGTATATTTTTTTCAATTTCAAAAAATTTTCAATTATTAGTTTCTTTTGAATTTGAAGTTGTTCCTGGTGTTTTTAATCTTAATTTTTTTTACTTATTGAACACTTTCTCATTTTTATTTAATTTATTTTTTTTCGTTTACAGATTCATTTATTTCATTTATTGAAAACTTTTCTGATAATCTCAACCAATTACATGAATATGACTTGTATAATTATGAGGTGTAGAAGATGATTCTGCCGGTTCAACATGAGCCATTTTGAAAAATGCGTGATTGATAAAATGACGGTACGGGGTTACAAAAATAAATGAAGCAAGGGGAGAAAGAAGTGGAATGAAAAGAAATGAAGAAAATGTCAAGAGCTGGATGATTGTAAATTCCAAATTGTCCAATTGCATAAGATGTTACTCCGAACAAGTAGAAACCAGGTATTGCTGCTTGATAGGTTAGGGCCTGAAAAGGAAAAATTATGAAACTGAAAATCATAAGAAGCATAAACAATATCATGGCCTGTATTTTAATACTTAGGTGAAATAGTGAATGTTTGAATTAAAATTTTATTCATGCTGCTGAATCTAAAATTAAAACGCTCAGCAAGCAATAGACCAGCAGTTTTTGATCTAGCAGAATATAGTCAAGTGTGAACAATTATTTTAAGGCATTTTTGCCTTTTGCAATTTTTTTGCCTATTTTCACGGTTTGCCACAATTGTCAACCTAGCGTCGTTATGGAAGACAAAAAAGGCATTTAGAATGTAACAACTGCGGATTGAAAGAAAAAATACATTTGCAGAAATTTGTAGCGGTCTAGGGTTGTTCTAGAGACCAAACGGAATTATTTTGAGTAAGCAAAAATTTTGAAATCAAAATAAAGACGACTTCGTAACAGTACAAACAAGATTCTACAAAAAGCTATCTCTTTGAGAACTATTATGTATGTATTTTTAATGTGAATTGTTTTGAATTTTAATTTCTAAGCTGAATTGAAATCGTACAAAATTGTGAAATTTACACTAACAAAGAAAACGAACACATTTACAGAAAATTGATTTAATGAATTGTTCACAGATAGTTGCAATATGAATTTTGCTCTATAAGCTCTATAAGTAGATCCTTACCATTAAAAGTTGAGAATGGAGGTTTTTCGTATCTTTTGTAATATTGACTCCTTTGAAGCTTAGCCTCGATATAATTCTTCTTCTCAATACCAAAATGCAAATGTAAACCGGAGTAATTGGCAGAGTCATATGAAGAATTGTAAAAAGAGCTGAGAAGCAAATAATATTTTTTGTTCCAGTTACAGTGTACCCTGTCAAATTATATGTCGAAAAGGATTCCGTGAGAATTTCTCGAATTTCAGTTGGCTCGTCTTGTGCCCAAAGAAATGAGACGAATTGAAAAAGGGATGGTGTGTAGATCAAGAATATCAGAATTACAAGAACGTGACGAGTTGGAGCAGGTTTATAGAGAATGTAGCAACGATAGGAGAAGGAGAGAAGCAGTGACCAAAGGGAGTGGGAAAGACAATGAAGCATCAAACTGTAGCTGAAAATTAGAAAATTAACACACTTAAACTCACTAAAAGCATGTTGCAATTTGTATTTACGCAAAAACAAATATTTAATTTTCAGGAAAAAAGTACTGTTTCACAAAGAATGTGATAAATAGCATTGCTTCAAATAATGCTGTTAGAACTTTTTGGTTAATTGTGTCGAAACTTTTAGGTTTTGAAAATATCTTCTATTTTTTTTTGTAATAAATGAATCACATCTGTCTGTTTTTTGGAGTTTGTAGTCTATGACGTCACGCATTACAAAAACTGTGGTCGGTGTCTTCAAAAAATTGCCCATTTAGTTGGCATCACTTAAACAAAATTGTTAACGTTTAACTTCCATTTTACGCGCCATGACGCAAACTTTAAAGTTTATCTCTAGAAAAAGGTTTGGTAAGAAATACTAATTTCCATTTTTCAAACTTTTGATTGAAATTTTAGATTTACAAAATGAGTGTGTCTGGAATTTATTTTTAAATTTAGTCTGCCAGAAGTTAAGCACAAAAAAGACAACAAGAAGACAAGCACAAAAAACAATGATCAACGACCAACTTTTTTGTTGCAAATTCACTGTTTCAGGTAGTCATGTTAAATCGCTGGGAATAATATATTCTAGTTGGCTAGTTGGTCCCTCTTTTTTGAAATTGGAATTTGTTATCAATATGTAAACAATCGAGCAGTTGAAAGAACTTTTTCCCAGTCCCGAACTTACCCAACATAACACGTAGTCGGCCCAAAATGACTGCAAAGTCCATTTGAAATATAAGCCAATGTCAATCCAGATGGAATCAGTCTTTGCTGAACAAAAAAGTCGAAAAGACAGGCAAAAAAGTCAGTTATTGCAAAATTAACAATCAACGTGGAATATGATTGAATTACGCGTGGAGTTTGGAACAATGCCAAGTAGGCTAACAGGACATTGAAGAGCATTCCACATATTGCTATGATTCCATGAGTATACGAGAATATTACTGAGAAGTCAACCATTTCTATGGTATCTGGAATAGTATTGATAAAAATCTTTAACAGTTTCTAATTTCTGCAACCGAGGAAAGAGTGGGAAAGTTGATAAGTAAGATGCACTACTAAAAGATGAAGATCTGAAAATTTTTAGGATTCAAGTTTCTGAATAGTCAAATTTTGTTGTTCTAAGAATTTATTTGTTGAATTTTGAATAAGTATGTGATTCCATAATTCAGTGATGAGTTTAAAATGTTCATTAATTCTCATATTGACTTTAAAAAAGTTCAAGCAGATCAGACGATGATTTACTTTATTCAAAAAAGTCATATCACTGAATGAGATCCATTCAACAGACAAGAATGTAGTCAGCTTGATGATTGTTCGCTTGCAATCAGGAAAGTTTAGGAAAGTTGAATAAACAAAAAAAATTGAAATATTATATACTTGTCGACTCGATGAAACCGTAAATTTTAAAAGATTTCACTGTTTCGAATGGTTTTTAAAGAAAGATATAAACTGCCAAAAATTTTATGAACAACATAATAGCCTTTATATACAAAAAATATGTTTTACGTTTTCGGTGAAGTCACAGTTTTTGGTATACAAAAACTGAAGTAACCTGAGAATTTAATTTAATTTTATGGCTTAATGACTCTGGCTGTGTAAATTTTCAAAACTTGTTGTAGAAAAATTTCGCCTGAACACTATTCACAACAGAAATCACATACTGCAAAAGCTTCTTTTGAAACAGTAAAAAAATATTTCAAGAGTTTTTTTTTCATTTTCTGTAATCTCAATAAAAACTATGCCAATATTCATTTCCGGAAACCTTTGTGACGTAATTCTATTAAAATACTTGTTTCTTTTAAATGATATTTTCACATTTTTTAAACACTTTTTTGGGGATTGAAATTTTATTTTTAATACTCAAGTCAGATAGCATGGAATTGAAACCAACTTTTTTACAAAAATTACAAAAACTACTTAAAACAGTAAACATTTTCTTGGTTAAAATTTGATAATTCGAAGTTTTTTGATAACATAAAAGCAAACACGGAGCAAAAACAATGTCTTTCAAAAAATATCTTTAAAAACTTTCAGAACGTTTGAAAATCTCGTAAAATAAGAAAACGGCTAAATCTTAAATACTTCATAAAATGAATAGAAAAGAGATGAGTAATTTAGTAATGTTGGAAAACTGGCAGCATACTAGCAGGAGTCTGGAACATTCTCGAATAAATACTTCATAATAAACAACTAATTGTGATCATCAGTGACGTATTCCATCAATTCATAAAGGATATCTACTATAGCGTAGGAGATGGACTCAATCAAGGTTTTCATTCAAAAATGATGAATTCTAAGAACTACTATGATTCCATACATCAAGTTTATTTTCCTGAACCTGTACAATTTTAAAATGTTAGCTTTAGTTTGGCCGTTCATTTACAGGAACAAGAACTTTTTTTGAAAAAAATTGTATTTGGACGAAAACATTGTACCATATAGTAGAATCCAATAAATAACACGAAAACCTAATAAAATTTAGTATACAACTTGAAACAGTAAACTCATTTTTGACAAATTTTAAAACTTTAAATGATCAGTCTAACTAAATGTGCTCAAAGTTTTCTGAGCGATTCAATATTTCGAAAAATTATGGTTCATAAATCTGCGTAGTTTGGAAATATTCTAGATAGCATCACTTGATCATTGGTTATTTGACTTCGTTTAAGGTACATAGTTTTCAGCTCATTTATCGGAACGAAAACAATGAGGGAGCTTTTACATTTTGTTTTACAATGTATATTGCACAAAACAACAATTCGTAAGAACTATTTGAATGCAGTTTTCAAAAAAAGGTCTTATGCAGAGTAAATTTCCCAAAACAAAACTAAGTTTAAGTAAACACATTGAAACAGTAAACTCATGTTTGGCAAGTTTGAGAAATTATTTAATTACAAAACTTTAGATAAGCAGTCTAACTAAACGTTTTCAGAATTTTTTGAGCGATTCAACATTTTGAACAATGATTCAAGTTAATCAATCTGCAAAGTCTGGAAAATTTTCAGATGACATCAATTCGTCATTGGTTATTTTATTTCGTTCTAAGTACATAATTGTTATTTCATTCACTTGCACAAAAAACATGCATGGTCTATGTTGAAACAGAATCCAATTTTTGGTGAATAAACTATCAAAACATATATTTTGCAACGATTTCCACAAGTCAAAATTAGAATGGATCACTTCGAGATTACATATTATAATTTTTTGTTTTGTTTTAATAATTTACTTACCTTCTGGAATACTGAAAGAGGTCATTGCTAATTTATTGAACCTTAAACTTTCAAAGCACCTTCACTGCTTTTATACAATTTCCCAAATCCTTCCATTATCATCAATTCCATTTTTCGTTAGCTCGGTTTCAATAGCGACTTTGTTTTTTGAACCCGGCAGTCAAGAATATTCATTGTTTTATTAAAGTCATATGTAGCTTTAAGATTTAAGCTACAGTAGGCTACAAATAACAAAAGTAGCAGGGTGTAAAGATTATTCCTTAATTATAAAGATCAAATAGTCAGTAGGAAATTGAACTTTTTAGAAGTACATAGGAAGCATATTTTCCATTTTGTCTAGGGTATATGCTCTGTTGAACACAAATTATTGTTAAACTTTTCGTTTTTTTTTTCGAATGCTCATAAAACATTATTTATCATTTGAGAATGAGAAAGAATAGTATTAAAAAGGTAAACTCACTGAATATGTGTTTCAATTTTTCTCACTGTTTCAAAGAATTGCTAAATGATGGTAAACTTGGGTACCAGAATTTATTCTCTTCAGAGATGGCTACATATTTAGTGTTAATTTCGTGCAGAGGGGGCATGTTTTACTGGTTTTCTTTTTCGAAAAACTTAAAATATTGGTTTATTACAAGATGTGAAATTTTTAGACATTGTTAAGACTGAAGACTAAATAAGCAAATATATTTATTAATTTGCAGCAGTATAATGACCCATCGAAGAGATTTTAATAACTTAATTAAAAGCACAATATCAAACAGTTAAAAAAGTTAACTTCTCAGTTAACAAAAAAAACAATCTGAAACATTATTGTTCTTCACATTCATGATTTTATTCAAACTGAATAACTGTATTAATTAATTTAACAAAAATATGTAAAATTAAGGATTAAATCCAAATAACTGGAATAATACTTTGAGAGTTTACAGCCTGCAGTCCCGGTCTCAATGAAAAAAATCGCAACACATAATTTCTATATGGAGTTACATATATAAGTGAGGATATTGGGATTAGAATGGGAACTATTAAAGATGGAATTATTATTGAAAATTCAAGAATTGGGTTATTCCAAATGTGAGTGAGAAAAAAGAAAAAGACATCGAGAAAGTATATCAGTGGGACAGTTGCTTGGAATGTGAGCGTCTGAAATTTCAGCTTTTTAAAAAATTTAAATACTGTTTCAATTGGTTGATTTTTGCCACCCATTTGTAACTAAATAATTAATCTTTCAAATTTCTCATGGATTTTTTCAGTCTAATAAAATATTAATTTTAACAATTTTAACAGTTTCTGCGAATTCAGCAGACACACAAATACTCTGAACTCTGCAAAAATGAGGTTTTCAGATTTTTTTAACTTAAATTATATTTGTACAGATTTTTCCCGCCAAAATTGGTTCCTCAAAAAATTTCAATAACCTACATGACATATTATTCAGACACAGACTATATGTTTTTTGATCAAACTCCGTGACTCTTGATATTTCCGCTTGAAAAAAGTCTAATGATCAGGAAATGTGCATTGCAGCAATAGTTTAGTTTAGTTTGAATTCTGATTTTATAATTGAACAAAAACAGTAAAAAATTTAAGAAATTCAACATGGCCACGTAAATTCAGAAGAAGATTTCACAATGAGTTTCAAAAAAATCTCGAGAAACTTTGGAAATTGTTTTGGTCTGATAGAATAAGTTTTTGTTTTCATTTCAATTTCTCAAATAAATTTCCTAGAAGCAATTGTCAAAATAGTCGCTTATCGTATTGGCAAATGCAGAATTTTTTTTTAATAGTCAGCAGTTGTCAATTGCCAAAACTATTGCAATTTTGACATTTACCAAATATATTCATGCCTAGTCTATGAGAGAGTTACTTTATTTTTCACAAACTTAAAACAAATGTTTGTTTCTTATTAATTAGGTCAAGTCAGAGACAAAAGACTTTATCATTGAACTGCAACAGTAATTTTTTTTTTTAATTTTTCATTTAAACTGAACAAACTAATAACTGCATGTCTTATAATCTGTTATTGAAAAAGTAGAATTTATATAAAACCGTAATCTTGAATCTCAAAATGCCCTTACCCGTAATAATTGTGCATGTAGATTTCTAGATTTTGTCGTCAAATCAACTCCTTTTAAAACCAATAAATTAATAATCTTCCTTCTCAATATTTGAATACCAATTGCAAGTGGAATACTGATAATTGTCATATGAATTAATGTGTAGAGTGTTGCAAAACCAATAATATCAATTGCTCCAGTGACTGCTAATCCAGTAAAATTAAATTGTGGGAACCTATCCTTCAATGCAGTTTCAACTTCATCCAGATCCATTTTTTGAAAAAGCATTGCTGATAACTGAATAAAAGATGGAAAATAAACTATAAAAATTGCGGCTTGCAGCGATTTTCTTTTTGGCTCTTTCTGGAGCATCACATAGTAACGGTATGCAAAAGAGAGGAACAAGAGCCAAAGTGCATGAGTATGAAAGTGTAGGTAAGCACCGAATCTAGAATCAGAAATTTGGAAATGAACAATCATTTGAGATCGTTTTTATAGTGCTAGAATTTCCAAACATCGTAGTTAAACGTTTTTTTTTCAAAATTCTGGAAAATATTTTTTATTAAAAATTACAACAATTACAGTGGAAGAAATTCCCTGCTTTTTAGGATATCGTACTGAAAAGTAAAAAAACAGAAAACCGAAAAATGAAAACGTTTCGTTTTCAGTTAAAAAAAACTGCTGAGCTGATTAAGAAGTCGATCAAAAAGGCACTTCAAGTTTTTCATTTTCATAATCATTTTTTCAACTTCTTCTTGAAACAGCAATCATTTTCATTTTGGATGCTTTCCATTTTTCTTTTAAAAACCTTACATATCAAAACAAAGTCGTTCTCCAAAAAGTGAGCAATATCCATAGGAAACATAAAACAGAGATTTTCCGGATTGAATTATTCTTTCTTGAAGCAAAAATCCAGTTATACAGACTCCGATGTTGGTTAGTGTTATATTAATTAGAATAACTGAATAGGTTCTGATAATTGGTGGACTATGGAATAATGCCACGTAGCAGAGAAATAAATTAACCAGAAAACCCAATGAAGTGCCAATTGTGTTAATTAAAATGAAGATGATCGTGACTTCTGGCATTTTAAAAAGAGAAGAAATGAAATAGAAAAAAGTTAGATGAGGAGCACAGACTAAGATTTGAACTTTTCTTCTTTTTTTTCACCCGAAAACGCGCATAATGAAAAATATTAAGATTTGGGTGTGACAGAGGCGGAACTTTACAACCCAATGATTTCAGAACAATAATATAAATTAAAAGATTTTAGTTCGATAAAAGAACTTACAGAAAATGTTTTTATGAAAATTAGAAGTTCAGAAATTACATTTGAAAATATTCTGTAAGAAACAGTGTATACACGACTTATTATTGAGACGCAGTTTTCTTTTAACAACAATTCAAATAATTTTAGAATTTATATATTTTTCACAAAGCTCAGAAGGTCATCGAATGTTCAAAAACTTAGTTTCATGGTAATTTTCAAGATCTTTTTTTTCAGGTATTCGTCCCAGCACTTTTCTACACCCGACGCTTGTGGATTCAATGTAGAAGATCAAATAAAACTCCACTTCGTCTATGGACTGGTCGTAAATAGTACTCTTCGTGAGAAGTGAGTGAAAAGAAAATGAAAAGGTGTAAACTAATTCGACATTTTTCAGAATTGAAGAAATCGGTCAAGTGAAGTTAGATTTCAAAGATTGAGAATAAGATAAAAATTTGAAACAGCAAATTTAATTTAAGTGTAAATCAGCCCAATGAGAAACTTGTTACAAACCACTCCTTTGATCCTAAAATGACTAAATATCATAGTAAAACTTTACAGAAATTGGATGAAAATCTTTTATTTAGGGTCAAATAGGAGTAATCGCTCAGTTTTTGCTAATTTTTTTAGAAATCGTCGATCAAAAAAATCTTCAAGTTTTATAGTTTCTTTATAGTTTTCTCAAAAAGTGGCATAAAAACTCAGTAATTGTCATATTTGTCAATGTCAATAAAATTGTTTCAAAAGTTTTATGAAAAGTTTGGTCATTTTTGGCACCATTTGAATGTTTTTAATTAAATTTTCCTACTGAAGGTAATCTGCCTTTAAGACCCAAAAGAATTGAGCGAAAATTTAACCGTGCCCACATTGCAAAATCTGCTTGTGATAAAATAAAGCTCACTCAGATTATTGGGCTCGACTCAATTGACTACGTAAACTTTTATTCCAGTTATGAGACGCTTTCCCCTTGAGGATTGTGAAATGCTTCGTGGTTGAGAATAAGATGTAAATTTGAAACAGCAAATTTAATTTAAGTGTAAATCAGTCTAATGATAATTTATTTATTTTGCACAAATCTCAGAAGGTCAGGTATTCGTCCCAGAATTTTACCAAACCCGAAGATTGCGGATTCAATGTAGAAGATCAAATAAAACTCCACTTTGTCTATGGACTGGTCGTGAATAGTACTCTTCGTGAGAAGTGAGTGAAAAGAAAATGAAAAGGTGTAAACTAATTCGACATTTTTCAGAATTGAAGAAATCGGTCAAGTAAAGTTAGAATAGTGATTGCAATAAATAATATAGTGGTTGCATTATTTCATTCGATGGCCGATTTGGTGGAGGTCTTCATCTACAGAAGACGAGAAAACGGACTAGCAACGATCCAATCGGCACGGTGCAGATAAAAAGAAAGGTGAATGCTCAATCTAGCTCTGCGTCGTCGACCAATCCCGATATGTCAAAAATTAACGGTTGAACTTAATAGTTTTTTGAAACAGTGAGATTTTTTATCTGCAATTGTAATGAATGTCGAAATAATAAGAATATTGAGCATTCTAATTGTTTTTTAGAAATAAATTAGTTTTCTTTGATATTTTTCAAAACTAAGTTTTAGAATTCTATGTAGTTTTCCGAAACACTAACCCGGAGTAATTGAGCGTGCAAAGTTTCTCGTTTTCTGTGACAAATCCACTCTTCTTAACATCAATAATTTCAATATTTTCCTTTCTAAAACACGAATTCCAATTGTAATAGGTGTACTGAATTGAAATATATCCACAGCTCCAGTTACAGTAAGATCTGTTATGTTGTGTTGTGGAAGAGATTCTATGAATAAAATTCGAATTTCTGCAAAATTGGTATCTTGAAAAAAGAGCATTGCAATTAATTGTATAAATGATGGAATGTAGATGAGAAATATGAGAACTTGAAGAATACATCGGGAGATCTCTTGATGTTTCATCACATAAAAACGGTATGCAAAAGATAGAAAAATGAGACAAAGAGCATGAGTGTGGAAATGTAGAAGGGCTCCGAATCTGGAAAAAGTTTTTTTGGAGATTTAAAAAATTGGAGTATTCTGTCATTGAAACCTATGCAAGAAAAAAGTTTGATTCAGGCGCATAAGAGAGCCTATAAGTGGGTGGAGACTGTTTTTTTAAACTATCTTTGTTGGGGAAACCTTTTTTTTATTAATTTCGATGGATTTAATTTGCTAAAATATGTGGAAAAATATATACTATAATGGAAAAATATTTCAAACTGCTTTTAGTTAAATTTTTCAAAAACTTTTTGGAACTAATTTTTAATTGATGTCCTAGGCTTCAGCAATCGTAATTTTGGATGTTTACCAAAAATAAATTTTTCTTTGAGTTTTCGAAATTATTAATTAATTTTATAAATTCTAAAATTTCAAACCTGCAGAGATCCATGAAATTTCTCAAAAAGGGAAAAGTTTCGCAAAAAAAATTTGGCAATTTGCCGAAACTCTGACTGAAATTTTTAAACACTCTATACATTTCTTAAGTGTATGTTTAGATTTTAATTTTTTTCATCGATTTAAAGGATTTTTAAAAATTCCTTTTGACAATGATCCATTTTTATTGTTTTTCTATAGTTCAAGACTTAATTTTTTTTAAATTTAGCCCTCTCCCATTTAAAAAATTTTTCATCTTACTAAACCCGTCCAAACCTCGTTTAAATAATGTTAAGATAAATATAAAAATAGGGCAGTAACAATTTGATCTACCTACATATAATTGTTTTTCAAATTTCTTCTGTTTCAAAAACTTCTTGAAACGGGAACATTTTTCCATTGACATTCATTTTTTTTTCCACGTCAAACTCACATATCAAAACAAAACTGTTCTCCTAAATTTGAGCAAATTCCATAGGAAATATAAAATAATTGTTTCCCAGCTGGAATAACTCGTTGTCCAATCAGAAATCCACTAAGACATGCTCCAAAATTAGTGAATGCCATGTTAATAATGACAATTGAGAATGTTCTTATAATAGACGGACTATGAAATATTGCCACGTGGAGGAGGAATAAATTAACACAATATCCTGAAACAGTCACCAACGAGTTGATAATCAGGAAAATTGCGGATAACATTTTTTCTGCGAAATGTTTTCTTGCTCAGCTTGTGGCTTTTATAAAACTTTTTGCTTGCAGTAGCAAGTATTCATGAATATTCTTCTGGAAGATTTAAGGGTCATTGATGAGGTTCAGTATTTTGTAGTATACATTCTAGACTACACCAGATTGATGATATGTTTCTGGAATTGAGCAAAAACCTTTGAACTGGAATGCCAACTTCTCTAAAAGGGATCCACAATGCAACAAGCTGGATAACCAGTCTTTAGGACATTTAAAACTTAAATATCTTATTCCGCCATAATCATTTTTAATACATTTCTCCTATTTATTTGTTCTTCTATGAAATCAAGTCTTCCAATTGTAGTACATCCGCTTGGTGTCGGTTTACGGTAAACAACGCGCACCAACGGAAAGTTGGAGTGTCGTTGTTAGAATAACAACAGATATTTTCTCATTTCAAATTTCAGATTTTTTTTAGTTTTTGTTGGTTTCAATCGATTTAAAAAAATTATAATCTGAGAATTACTTAATTTGTTTCAATTCTTCATGTAAAATCATCTCATTATCATTTTTCATGCCCTTATCGTCTTATTGATTGTATTTCTTAATAATATTAGCAAGGTAATGCTTTTTTCAGACGATGGAAGTTGATAACGTCAAGCCATCCAGCTCAGTTCCGCAGAGAAACTGGGAAAAAGAAAATAACGTCAGTTTTTCTTAAATATTTTTAGATTTTTAATATTATTTGTGTTTCAGGTCCAAAATGTCGATTCGATTTTCGAGTACAACAACAAGCAGCAAGTAGAAATCAGAAATGCAAAACCATGGGATAAAGATCCACATTATTTCAAACAAATCAAAATATCTGCAATTGCTCTTCTGAAAATGACAATGCACGCGAAAAGAGGTGGAAATCTGGAAATTATGGGACTTTTGCAAGGTCGAATCGATGCTAATTCTTTCATTATTCTTGATGTATTCGCTCTTCCAGTTGAGGGTACTGAGACCAGGTGAAATGATTTACGCTGGGAGTAATTTCGAACATTTTAAATTTCCAGAGTCAATGCCCAAGCTCAAGCCTACGAGTACATGACAGTTTATTCTGAAATGTGCGATACGGAAGGTCGAAAGGAGAAAGTCGTCGGATGGTATCATTCTCATCCTGGATATGGATGCTGGCTATCCGGAATCGACGTCTCAACGCAGACACTCAATCAAAAGTTCCAAGAGCCATGGGTTGCTATTGTTATTGATCCATTGAGAACTATGTCTGCCGGAAAGGTTGACATTGGCGCATTCCGTACATATCCAGAAGGATACCGTCCACCAGATGATGTTCCATCAGAGTATCAGTCGATTCCTCTCGCAAAGATTGAGGATTTCGGTGTACATTGCAAACGATACTACTCGCTTGACGTCAGCTTCTTCAAATCACAACTTGGTAGGTGAAATTTATATTTATCGGGAATGAATTACATAATAAAAATACGATAAAGGACAATCAACTGTAAAATCCAATATTCAAAGCTTTGTTTTTTGGATTGTTTAAACTTATTGGAATCGAATAGCTTGAAATTTTAAACTTTTAAAATAAGAATAATAATATTAAACATCTCAACGGGAAATTGGTCTCAATTGAAAAAGAAACATCTCCGATTCTTTCCCGTTTTAATAATTAAAATTCCAGACGCTCACATCTTGACTTCTCTGTGGAACAGCTATTGGATTTCCACTCTCAGCAGTTCTCCACTCTTCTCAAACGTCGAATTCCTCAACAATCAAATTCAAGACATCAATCAGAAGCTGTCGGCCGTCGATAAGAAGCTCCAATTGAATGACAGAAGTGTCGATGGACATGAAGCTTTGATGAAAGTCGTGACCGATGCAAAGGCAGTCGGAGATGAACTTGAAACTGGAAGAATCTCTCATCTCGTGAAACAACTATTGTTTGCTCGCCAAGCTGGTGGTGGCTGTGGATGTTCCCATGCTTCTGCAGGATCTCCAATGGATATCGCCGTGGCAACTGAACCCGAGAAGGCTGGTCCTTCTCCATCTGCTCCGGAGCCCGCTGTTGAGATGGCCGATGCTTAATTCTCGTTTTGTCTATATTTATAAATCAAGTCCCCCTGTTTTCTGTGTTAAATTCACCAACATCATTTTATTTGAATGAAATTTTTGCTTTTCAATGATTGATTTTTTCAAATTTATTTCCATAAATGAGAGATTCAAACGATATATGGACATATATGAAAATGTACAAGAGTAACTGGGAAGGGGAAGTCTGGGGATGGAGGAGGGATACAAGTTCCAAAAATACAAGAAAAAGAATAGATCTGAGAAATTTGAGAAAAATTGAAAATGACAAAAAAGAAGAGGAAATTGATACGATATTACGAGAGATTTGAGGATATAATAGAAATAACTGTAAAGATCATATTTTTCAGGTGTATGGGGGTGAACAGGATGGGGGGGTCGTGTGGTGCACGTATTCTTTCGTCACGAGACCCGTTTCTATCTATTTGTATGATGATTCGGAGATGTAGTCTGAGCTCCGGGCTCAAATGAAAAACTAGGATACTAATGAGAGGCGACAAGGGGATGGGGATCAGATAATAAATTATCAAACTGGGTATGATGAAGAGATGATAAAACTGTTGCAAGATAGGGGTTGCTCACTTTGTGGGGATTGAAGTGGGTGAGGTATTTCACTGGGAAATCAAAGAATCCGAAGGGAGGAAAGAGTAGATCAAAATGAAATGAGACACGGCAAAGAAGAAAAAAACGATTATTGTGGCGGAATTAATTATCTTTAATTATGTGGCTTTAATAAGGTTTCGACCGAGATTTTATGTGATAAAAGAGGGCTTCTCAGATGTAATGGGACATCTTGTCGTGACGATCCGTGCGTCTTTGACGGCAAGTGCGGGCAGCAACCTTGTTCTTTCCTGAAATTACAAAAAAAATCATTTCGATCCTGTCATCAATAATGATGCTTACCGCGTCGACGAATCTTGCGAATCAACTGTCTTTGATACTCGCTGAGACTCTCGTTCTTCAACACTTGTTGCAACTCGCTTAATGACATCTCCGAAATCTGGAACGCCGACACTGGAAGCTCGTTGTCACTGGCGAGCTGCTCATCCTTGGATTGACGTCCACGCTTCCGTTGTCCGCTGGCCAGTGGAACAACTCTCGCGATCTTAATCGAAGATTGTGATGAACGTGGAGACGATGATCGTTGGTAGCGTGATCCACTGGATGGAGCCAACTTTCCGTAGAAACGAGACTCGTGAGTTCCGGTTGAGCTCTCTGACGTGTATCGTGGAGATTCCGAAGAGAGGCGAGAGCACGTTGATGACGAATCACTGAAATTATGTAATTATTGAACTTTTGCATAAAAGTACTTTGAAAACTGTTCCCATGGGTACCCACTTGCCCTATTTGAGCAAGTGCACTTTTACTAATAAGCTGAATGGGATCCCAAGAGACTTTCTAGACTTTCAGACTGAGCAACTTACGTAGTGCAATCACTAAACGAGTGTCTCTGTGAGTGATATGGATCGAACAACGATTGAGTAGCTGTTGCAGTCACTGTGACGCTTCCTGGGCTCGTTTGAGTCTGCTGTTGACGTCCTGAAGATCCAATGATGAGAGGAGACAGTGGAGTCTGACCAGTGGATTGATAGGAATGATCATAGTCAATCTGTCCATTTGATACAACTGCTTGAAGACTGTCGTTTTGCATTCCAATGTAGGCGTAGTTGGATGTTGGGAACACTGGAAATTTTTATAATTATAAGAAAACTGAAAGGTATGGGTTTCAAACTCTCTTATATCTTGAAATATTTTAAGCCGCTTCTAGGTTAACAACCCTCTGCCATTCCAAGATATGAGGGAGCCCTGAAAGGAGGAAATGTTGGAATGTCTAGATAGGATGAAAGAGAGAGAGAGAGAGAGAGAGAGATAGGAACCTCTGTCAAAAGTGCTCGAGACTCCTGAATAGGCGTATGGATGTTGGTGATGATGGCCGTGTTGATCCACCTGTTGTTGATTGAACATTTGAAGGTACATGTTCAGTATCTTCTTGGATTCTTCTTCTTGTTCGTCAAAAGAGTTGACAGCTGCTGGAGCGGTGTTGGTGGTGTTGGTGGTGGTAGAGGATGCCAGAAGAGAGGAGGCAAAATCAGATGGAAGTGACATTCGGGTGGGAGTTTGAATTTCAGTCGTTTATAAGAGAGCAAATAAAGGAGGATAAGCTCCAGATTGAGGCTCCGCCCACCAAACTACGCTTTCATTTCAGAAGTTCAACAATGGGCACGCCTCCTTCATTAGTCTCTCAACTTTTGTCAGGAAAAATGATTAGAGCACACGAATTGATAAGAGAATAGATAGAGATAGCGAGGAATAGACGGGGAGAGAAAAAGAGGAGAAAGTGCAACCAGCAGCAACTCACCATCGTTTGGTACAACTTCTGTTGGAAGCCACTGTTCGACAGTCTGTGAATCGGTTACATTGAACAAAGTCTCTGGTTGAGCAGTCGATGTTGTTGGAATTGTTGAAATGGAAACTTGATTGCAGGAATCACGCATCTCTTGCATCTCGGTCACTGAAAAATAAAAAATGTTGAATGAAAACACAATAATTAAATCAAAACCATACAATTTGCCTGATTATAAACAATTCCTTCCGACAGAGAAACATTATTGATAACTGGATGTTGTTGCTTATTATCAAAAAGTTGATTCAATTGTCCTTCTTCTCTTGAAACATCCTCGAAAAGCTGAGCAAGATCTTCATCAAACAGATCATCTTCCAATTCGGCTTTTTGAGTTGGATGTTCAAGAGTTGGTGTCTTTATTTGTTCTCGTTGTTGTTGCTGATGTTTCTGCTGATATTGATTGTTATTGAACGACTCGAAGAATCCATTATAGAATCCTTTCGAAAGATCTTCATATCGAGCATTCTCTTCGGCAGTGAGTGGCTGAAATGATAGAAATTGTTTAAAATTTATTTGCTGAGAAATTTGACACCATCATCTCTATGATTGTTTTCCATTCAATCAGCTTCCCCCAATCATTCCTCAACTCAACCATGATTCTTCTTCTCCTATACCTTCTCATTCCAACTATCAATACCGTAGTCATTCCTAGCCCTCTAAAATCTTCATATCAATCTATTGCTGGACAACGTGCAATAAATCTCGATGTCAACGTGCGTCTACTGACTGTGTTAGCTCTTCAACAAAGTGTAAGTTATCCATGTACTTACGCAATAGGTATATTCCCTAAAGAGTTCGTCCCTGTCTATGACGCATCTCGTCTAAGAGTTTCCAACTGATAGCTCAAAGTCTACTTACGTGCTCTTTTTGACCTACAAAATACTCAATATCTATAAAAGTACGTCAGAGCGGCGGGTCGTTGAATTGTCATCATCGAACGTTGCTCTGGAAAATCGAAACAACGCCCTCCACCGGGTCGAAACGAATCCTAGAAGTTTTACGCTGCGATAAGGTATCAAGAGAGAGACAAACAATGAAAAATAAAAATGACGGCAACCAGGATAAGGCGTGCGAAAAGACTGCTCGGCTCGTTATCGTAATACAGACTAACACGAAAAGTGACGCCGATTGCAGGGCTGGCAACTATACGAAGATCACTGGTATAAGATGTTTGAAACCGACGTAATGTGGATTCCAGCAGAAAATGTGTGTAGATCAATGGGAGGGCACTTGGTTAGCATCAAGGATGAATCCGAAAACCTATTTGTACACAAACTAAGAAAGAGTGAGATATATCCTTTTTCTAATTGAAATTCATTACTACTACAGAGAACAATATTTGGATTGGCCTCAACAAGCTAAATGATACATTCCACGTGTACAAGTGGTCTGATGGTTCGGAAGCCGATTATCTCAACTGGGCATCTTCACAGCCAAATGAGCCAGATGTTGATTGTGCCTACATGGCATTTCATCAAGAACAAAGAGGCACTTGGTTTGATTACGGTTGCCGTGAAATGTTGCCACAGTTTTTTGTATGTAAATTGCCAATGCCATAATGCCAAAATTTCCTATCACTAAATTAGTATTTCAATAAATGAGTTTTTTTTTTTTGTGTTTCCTTAAAAAACCGGAAAATCTTTTTTTAATGGGGGTCTCAATTGCTCAAGTGTTTTCAAACTTCTTTTTTTGATTTTGCATTTTGCTCGAAAAAAAACCAAAAGGACAACCCTGCTGCAGATACTGTAGGATAGGTTTTACTGTCAGAAGCTTCGGCTTTCAAACTCACCGCTACTGTCGATTTCTCTGTCAACGTCTGCAAATCACATTCGTACTGATCAGCAGGAGCCACTTGTCGTGTGCCCTTCTCTCCAGCAATATCACTTCTCCATAGCACATCAATCAAGTCGATATCCTCGAGAGAAGGCGAACTGTACTCGTATCGAGATGATGTGGTTGGACGTTCTGTAGATGGTCCTCTACCGAATGGAGATGCTGGTGGATGCTCGGTGAGTATTGGCATAACTGGAACAGTTTCTACTGGACCATTCGACATGAAATACTCCATCATCCGTTGATCATCACGCCAACGGAGACCCATTGGACGGTTGAATTGTGGATAATCATATTTGGATTGGCCATTGAAATCTTGTTCTTGTTGATGCTGATGGTTGACTTCATCAAAGTTCCTATTATTGCTGTCCGTGTACATTTCTGAAAATATATATCATAGTTTTGTATATTAATTTAAGTTTCAAAAGTGCAACTACTGCTTTTGCTCTAAAAAATTCGAAAAGTACATCTGATTCATTAAAAAGTCCCTAGCGACAAAACGGCTCGAAAAGTGATCAGATGCACTTTTCAAGTCATACTCACTAAATGTCGGTGATATATTGTCCAGAAGATGTTTTGTCGTGATCCGATCGTATGACGATGATTGGATTGAGGTGTTGGACGATGGTGAACTGATCACCAAAATCAGTGATGATGTTGCAAGTATCCAGATGAATATGGACTGAAAATTTGGAATTATTTTTGGGAATATCGAAAATAATATTAACAGGGTGGAAAAAGCAAGGAAAATAAAACCTTCATCAAACATCATCAGCTGTAGAAAATAAGAAGAAGAACGATTGGAAAGAAAAGAAGAAATGTCCCTCTCTCTCATAGGGTCGAGAGAAAATGAGAGAGAGAGAGAGAGAGAGACAGAGATATATAAATGCCTACGTGACTGTTGTTAGTTCTGTACACCGTTTTTCACTCACTACAGACTGATTTTCGATGATGTCATTGGCGTTTGGCCTGGCGCCAAATTTGAATTTCAGATAAATTTTAGAGAAAGAGGACACAGGAAGTCGTTCGAATAAAAAATCAGGTTCGAATTTTCTAGAACAATAATATCAGATGTAAATAAACAATAGAAAAAATTGCGATGATGCAAAAGATTTCGCAATACTTTTCAAAAATTGAATTCTGTTTTTAAAAAAATGCTACAAGACTACCGTAAGAAGTCACTTTTTTAAAAGTTTCTTAGTTTTCAAAAAATAAAACCAAACATTTTTGCCTAGAACAGTTATGTTAAAGTGAACTATGAACTGTCTAGAGACGACTGGATCAGAACAAAAAAAGCTAGAGAGCAAACAAGAAAAGTTGGTCAAATAAACGAGAAAAGGTTTTTTTTTGAAAAATCAATAGAAGTGCTAACGGGTTACTGTAGATATACGGGTTTTTAAGGAACTTGCAGAATTGAGTCGAGAAATCTACAAAAAAACTATTGAAATTGGGAGAAAAGCGAGAATTGCGTGAAAACTAAAACAAAAGTCAGTTTCGAGTGATTGAAATGCGACAAAAAATCATGAAAAAGCGAGAAAGCTTATACGAGTGAGTGAGAATATAATTCTAGATAAGGGCAACTAAAACATTTGCCGAAAATTCGAGTTCAAACTTGCTATCAGTGAGAGTTGAGAGTGCTTGGGTCAGGTGCCTGATTGAACTGGAATTGAAAGAAAAACATACATTCAAAGGCGCCTGACAATCAACAATTCAAAAAAGAACTCCGATTTCTGGGCGGTCCAAAACCGCAAAAAAAATAAAAGACAATTGATTCCAAAAACAGTAAACACAAGAAGTTAGTTGTCGTGTTGAGGTTACCAAGTGAAAAATGGCGTCAAAAAACAGAAAGAAAGGCGATTTCCAGAGACAACGAAAGAAAACCATCGAAACAGTGCACTCGGTGTCCTTATTTCTCTAAGTTCTCTACGATTTGTGCTAACTTGCCGCCATGGAAATGATGACAAATACGAGAGAGCGCGCCGATAGAGTAGATCACAAGACGAGGAGAGATGGCTGAAACTGTAGACACGCAGGGTGTACGAGAGAATGCTGGAAAGCGCATGTCCAATGGGAAGACGCAGAGGTAAAAAAATTTTGTGACCGCCGTGTCTATTTGCCTGAACACAGATAGACACAGACTTGTGGAGATCGAAAATCGCAACTTTTTGATCCGAAATCTTGGTGCGCGGTAAATTAACGTGCGCAGAAAATTGACCAATTAAATGAAAAACTAGAAGAGAAGGCTGCTGTGGGGGCCGTAACGAAGTCAACGAAAGCTGATAAGACCAGCATTGTCGCTCGCCGCTTGCACCAAAGACGACGACTACAAAACGACTACACAACGGCAGGTGAATGTTGTAGCGAGAGGGCGAGTGCGACCGAATTGTTGCAGGCAGGTAGTAGACGGTGGGAGGTGAAAAACCGAAGATCTGGAGAATGTGTGTGTGGATGTTGATGCAATTTTTCATAGCACGTTGCCCTTAAATTCTGATGAATCCACACAGAAGTAGTACAGAGCAGGACTGTGCGGAAAAATATTTCGGCAAACGTACAAAAATGAATATAAAAATGTAGGAAAATGCTCGCTCAATCTGAAAATGATATGTATTTTTGTTGGAAAAGTTTGAAAAAGACTTTCAATTGTGCCGTCTTTTAAAAAGTTTTCAAAAAAAATTTTTTTTTCAAACCGAACGAGCATTTTCCTACATTTTAACATTAATTTTTGATTCAAAAAGTTGATATATTTTTCGAAAAAAGTTACAAGTCTAGTACAGAATACTTTGAAAAACGATTGAAACTGAAACTCACGAAACCGAGAGAACAGTTTAAAACAATTATTCAATAAACTTAATGCTTGGTGGTACTGCTGAGAATAAAAAATTTGTTTTGATTTAATTTCTTCTCAACGCCTAATTTCAAAATGCGTGCTGGTTTTCACGTTTCCAAAAATCCAAGTTTTTTTTTGGAAAGGAACCAAAAATTCAAAAATAAAGCATATCAGTTTGAAGTTTGTGCCAAGACTGATAAGAAATATATGAGAGATGCAAAAGATATCACTTGACGAGAAAAAGAAAAGATTTTCGATATTCTAAAAAAGAGAGGTTTGGGTGCACACGGAAATCGGATACATCTACAATTGAGCTACAACTGAATTATTCAAACCACCTGCGTCAGACATGCATGGGAAAATTGAATTATCCACACACCTTCTTCCCTGTTGATATGTGATCAGAATTCTTCGAAATCTTGGCTAAAAATAATTATGATACTAAACCTGCTACAAACCACGTGTTTTTATTTTTATTATTACTACAACAAAAATAAAAACAAGCGCATAATAGTCTGATATTTGGTTGAAAATCTCAATTAATCAGAACATATCCTGTTTATTTCAGGATATTATGATCAAAAATCGCGAAATTTAGAATATAGTAGTTCCGTCGGAACTCAAAGAACTCAATCTTTCTGTTTGAGTGTACTGTGAGTTTGACATCATATTTGGCTGTTTATGAATTCTCGTAGAACGTGATGTTCAGAATTATATTTCTTGACCTCAACCGTGAAAACGAATAGGTTCAGCATGTCAAATACATTGCAATTCAATTAGAATATAGTAGAAGAAAGCTTCTACTCATATTCTGTCAATAAATAATCATACTTTCAATTTTTACAAATCGAAAGCTGTGATCCGAATTTCAACTTATACCAATTCCTTGATCCATTGCGTGCAAAAACCCAACTAACCATGTCAACCGCACCCATTCACAATCAGACCACAGATATGATTCAAGTCATTTTTTCGGTTTTAAACGTCTCATTTCCAGATGATATCATCTTGCACCGAGAGCGTCAATTTAATCAAACGGTTTGATCAAACATTGTACGTGGTGGTGGAAAACCGTTGTTGATAGTCGCTGTCGGCGTAGCAGAAAAAGTTCGAAAAATCAAGAGCCTCGTGGGGTGTCTATCAGGATGGTAATGCTGCTATCAAGCTGGCATATAGGCAATCGGGGGTTTGCGATTTTGGAGCGACTCCGGCAAGATGTTTGTATAATATACATATATGGAGGACAATGTACAGACAGTAATATTTTAGGCTAAGTTTAAGATTGAAGAGATTGGAAAATATCTGAAAATCTGATGATCTGGCGGAAGAAGGATTTCGGAAGGGAACGGTCTTCTTAGCGGCTCTGAAATACAAAGATCACGCTTTCCATTGTTTTCTTGAATTTTTGAAATTCTACTTTTCAGAGGACTTCGACTTCGTCCTCTGGCATTTACGAACATAGTCGTTCCGGCATCATTATTGCAACAGAGAGAGAGAGAGAGAGACAGAATGAGCCGTGAATAGTTTCAGACAACGAGGCAACTGTGACATTCTACATGAGATAGTTGGGATTAACACGTAACAATGCGGGAGACCTAGATAACGAGAGTGATGTGACTGAAGTGATAAGAGGAGAAGGTGGTCTGATATGGAGTTTGGGAAGGAAAAGCTGTTCAAAGTAAATATGTTACGCGGTCTTTGAGAAATGATCTATAACCGGGTGTAAATAAGAAAAAATGTTTGAATTTGAACTTGAAAAATCATATTTTTGAAAACTCGACTCTCAATTGTGGTGTATTTTCCCTATTTTAGTCTACTCGAATTAATAGAAACTTCCAAGAATAATATATAGGTAGATGATGAAAAAGCTTAAAAAAGCTAAAAATAGGCTCCACTCAGATCTTGGTTATTCTTTTAGTTTTTTTTCTTGTTTCTGAAGAAATTAAGTAATCCGTGAAGAGAAAAGCCATGTTTAAGGTTAAAGCTGGAATTTTGAGCCAAAAATCTTGGGAAAAAATCTACAAATCTTAGTTAAAGTTGGATTTAGAACATGAAGAAAACAAAAATTGTAAATGCAAGTAATATTGAATCAGAATTGCAAGAGTTGACTGGAAAAGTGATACGAAAAGTCATGCTCTCCCGTGAAATGATGATATTCTTCAGGTCTTTTTACTTGATAAAACCAACAAAAAAAAAACTAACCGACACTCCATAAATTGACGTCGTCTCTTCTTCGTCGTCGGCTACCGAAGAGAAGCACTGTCTTCGTCTTCGTTTATCGTCTCGTCTCGTCGCCGACGTACTTCGCTGACGGCGTGATGAACCGCCCATCGACTGACTGGATTATGATAGATCCTGTGAGAATGAGTGGAACACTTCTCTCAACAATATTCGGACACGGACTCGCGGCTGAGTGACCAGAGTCCGATCGACGGAGGAGAAACGCGTGAACGACGACACGAGGCCTTCTCTGCAATATTTTGAGTTACAACAATTTTTTTTCTAGAATTCAGAAAACGGGAATTTTCGGAATTACAAGAACTATTCTAGAAAAAACTAGAAACTTCGTTTTTGGGGAATTGTATTGTCTACAAAAACCTACAGTATTTTTTTTCAAATTTAATTAAAGGAGGAATATAGTTTGTGGGAGGTTTTCGCTTAAAAAAAACTAAATCTGGCACAAAAGTGCCGAATTTCATAGTGATATTTATTTAAATAATTTCAAAAACGTTTATGACTGGAAAAATCGAAAAAACATTCAAATTTTCCACACATTTTGGTCGAAAATAAAAAAAAAACGGTGTTTTAGCTTTAAAAAAATCCAGAATTTAGCAAAATTTGGACCTTATTTTTCGATATTTTCAGTTATACATTTTTCGAAAATTTTGAGGCAATATTAGTAAAATCAGATTAAAATAAGTTTAGTGGTAGGAACTTGATTTCACAGTTTCAGAAAATTTTAATAATCATTAAACCAAGTAAAGCAACAAGAAAGAGAAAATAAATTAGGAAAAATTCAAATTTTAGATAACAGAATTGGTTTCAAAACCAATCAACAAAAAATAACAAAATTTCCTCCACAAGACTGCAATAAAAATCTTTACTTTTAATATATTTACATATGGTACAAGTTTGGGGAAAAGGCAGAATTCCAGCAGAAAATTTGAAAAAAAAAACTAGAAATCACAATGAAAATTGAATATTTTTTAAAGAAGCGTCCCTGAGAAATTGAAAAAAAAATTTCTAGCGTTGAAAATGTTATTCTACATTTGATCCCGTGAAATCACTAAATAGGCGATCTGAGAGCATCGCATTGAGCACACGCAGCTTTGAGATCTGTGAGCATTAGAGCCATTGCACGAGTCCATCGAACATCTGTGTTGAGTGTCATAACTGCATTGTATTTGACACCATTGTCAACCAGTGAATCAGCATGAATTTGATATGGTGGTTTGAAATTTTTGTTTCGATCCTGAAAAATGTATAAAAATTAGGGTGTTTCTGAAACCAAAAAATTATAAAATCGATCTTTATACCGGAAAATGAATATTGTAAATCCATTCTTAACGAGATGTGAAATTTTACAGTTTTGCTCCAAAAATACTTTAAAAAACCCGATTTACTCAAACTCATAAGGGATCGTGCGCCTTTAAGGCCTACGGTATTTCCCAACTCCTCAAGTGTTCACCCAATTATTTAAATAAAATTTATTAAAAAACATGTAAAAACACGCCAAATTTCGTAGAAACGGGCGGAAAACTAGGAAAAATCACTCTTTTTCACTAGTTTCTTTCAGATTTGGGTTGGTTTTATACCTTTTTAACGTAAATCGGTTGAAAAATGGGAGTTGGGAACTACAGTAGGCCTTAAAGGTGCACGATTTTTTTGAAGTTCAGAAAATCTGTCTATTTTTGTATTTTTGAAGCAGAAATCGCATAAACTTTTGCAAATGGGTAATACGAAAATAAATTCACAATACTTATTTTTGATGGATATGTCTTTTTTATTCTGTACAGAGATCGATTTCAAGAAAACTCCCAATTTTTTAACCAACTCCGAACGGCAACATATTTTCCCACAAACCTTGAGCTCTTTCAACAAAAACTCGAGCAACTGCAAGAATCGACGAATTCCAGGATCAATTCCAGATGATCCTGATAGTGGAGTTCCTTGTCCATACAATGCGTACGTTTCCATGTCGATGCCATTACGACGAAGCTTAATGTACGAGTGACTACCCATGGCGACGGGCATCAGTTCGTGATGTTGTACGCCGATACGCTCCAACAGGATCTGAAGTGAAGAGAGAAATAGTACGGTGAATTGAGAGAAATAGAGAGTGAGAAGGGTGGGGAAATGATCCCAAGAAGATTGGATGTGATGGGAGTAGAAGGGACAATTCAAAAACGTGTAAATCTATGAATTTCTGAATTTCAAGGCCGACGATTTAGATTCGAACTTTTTAGATAATGACGTCACACACACACCTCTAATAACAAAACAATTTGTCCTAGAGCTGCATTGATCTCTGTAAATTCTACTGGAGCATCTTTTAAATATCCCAACCGAAATCCATTGATTTCACCAACAATTCCATCAACCCAAATGTGGAAGCACAAGTCGAGAACATTTGTGTCTGTTAGTCTAAAATATGAATCTTGAGAATCAGAAAATCACAGGAAAAGCTCACTTTCTATGCTGAACTTCTGCATATTGACGTTCGGCTTCCAGCGAATGAAGCTCGTCCTGATCTTCGAATACTTGTCTGGAAATTCTTGTTTTAAGAGGATCATGTTGAACTTAATGTAATAAACTCGGATTTTTCCGATTCCAAAAGGCCAGCTTCTGGAAGTCAATGTTTATTTGATAATTGTCTTATTTTGTCCAATTATCCGCGTTATGTCGTTGATTTAGGCTCATTTTAAGCCGCTAAGTAGCCAAGTTCGGCTTAAAATGTATCTAAATCGACGAAAAGGGGACAAAAAGCAAAATAAGACAATCAAGAAGTAAAAGTCAATTTTCAATAGCTGGAAAAGATAAAATTGGAGATTTACGCTAAAATTAGTAGGTTTTGCGTTATTTTGAACAACCACAAACTTTTTGAGAAAGCTTCAGAGCATTTAATTACGAAATTAGATAGTTTTAGGCTATTTTGGAGAAGAATCGAAAATAAATAGCGTTACTTAGGCCAAAAACGTAATACTTCTCCACCTGGTTTTCGAAATTTTGCGTAATTTTTCGAAAATTAGGGAGAAAATTACTTTTTCTCGATTTTTCGCGGCTTTTTCAGAAGTTTTTCGAGTAATCTTACCTTAAATTATCTCTGTATTTTTTCCACAATTCCCCAGACTTTTCTGACGCCGCTTCTGCAGTCCTTCTCTTTGTCTGAAGATCCAAATCCAATTGCTCTTCCTCAGCCAACAATTTCTTCAACTGTTGCTCCAGCTCCTTCTCCTCATCGGAAACATTTTGCAGTTTAGCTTTTAAATCCGGAATCGACGTTGTCGGATGGTTTTCTTTCAAATAATTTATATAAGTCTGATAGGTTTTGATTTCATCATCGAGTGTCGCCACTTGAGCATCCATTTCATTTCGAAGAGCGTCAGAGCAATCCTGAAAAAAAAGATTTTGATATAAAGCAAGGATTTTCAAAACCAACATTACAAACTGGAGCATCAGATGGGAATTGAGCATCCGAGATGAGCTTCATGAGGTTTCGAGAATGTCCAGTCAGAGCTTCTGTGATAACTGTTTCGCTCTAAAAATTGATATTATGTAAAAAACACATTTTTGGGATCAATTTTTAAAATAAATTCTTAAAGGCGCACGGGTTTGTTCAGATGGGTATCGGCGCGCGCAAAAAGTTTACTGTAGTTTTCTAGGCATTTTTTAAAAAAAACCTTATTTTTTAGAGAATTTTGTTGTTTTCTTTTTATTTTTCTGTTAACACCTGTTTTTAAATCAGGTTTATATAATTTTTAAACATGACAAATAGAAAAAACACCTAATTTCAATAAAGCAACGTTAGTTGTTACTTTGAAAACTGAATTAAAAAGTTTTTTTTTTCCAGAAAAATGAAATCAAAACGACAAAATACGCTAAAAATGATGTAATTTCATTGAAAAATGTTAGGGAAATGAACGAAGCAGCCGCAAAGATTGAAAAAAGACTACCATAAACTTTTTGCGCACCGAGACCAATCTGAATAAATCCGTGCGCCTTTAGGATTTTTTTAAAAGTTCTCAGAAATTAAAAAAAAACTCACTTTTTTCTCGGAATCCGCTGAATCTGGCCTTCTTTGTGTGAAATCCAACCTCAACGGATGCTGACAGTTTAGACAAATATGGCTTCGTTGGGTCGTCATGTTTGACACTGCAAAAAATTAGTATAAAATAATGTTTTCGACTCAAGAAAAAGCAAATTTCATAGATAAGAAAAGAATGATGACCTGATGAGTGATAACAACAAACTTTGGCATTAAATTCAACTACCAGTTCACTTGAAGGGAACAATTTCGACCACAAAACATCACAAAAGTCACAAAAAATCATTAATGACATCGATTTTCATCACAAAACCGCGATTAAGTCAATAACCTTGCGAAAGAAAGAAAGAGAGAGAGAGGGAAGAGCAGATGGTCAATTCTCTGAAGTCTAATTTTTCGAATCAAATGTTGGGCCCACTGTTTCCCTAATAAATCGATGGAGAGGTGGTCAGACAAGGCCGTATGGTGAGTGTCGTGAGGAATGAAAGTCAACCGAAGGCACTGAGCGATTACGTAGTCGACAGACGGATGGACGGAGAACGGGCGCCGCGTCCGCGCGGATAGATTCTATTTTTACGAGCGGAAAAGAGACGGAGATTGACTTGCACTTTTACACTGTTTGTTAGTGCTTTTTTCGGAGAACACAACTTGGGGTATTTTTAGATTTATCTTTTATCGGAATTTCTACAAAATTATCTATTGCACTATGTTATTCCAAAATATTTGCCATTAAAATTAATGTCAAAATATAGAAAATCACTTGATTTATCTGAAAATTAATATTTATTCCCGGTGAAACATCCGAGAAAATGTGGCAATTTCTCTTCCATGTCTTTTGTAAGCGCTTTTTTTTAATGTTTCAACTGAAAATAAAAGTTTTTCAGTGGAATCAAGTGATTTTCTATATTTTGACATTAATTTTTAATTAAAAAATGTATAACAGCATGGTGCAATAAATAAATCAAAAATAAGACTGATAAATTAATCAGTGTCATAGTATAGTATTCGGTATTTTTCGAAAATTTCAAAATCAAGGTAGAAAAATACAAAGAACAAAAAGCAAAAGCCTCTCAAAGTCACAAGGTTCCAGTCAAGAGAGCTTAAAAAAATCGTCACACTTCCACTACAGAGACAAAAAGCCAGAAAGGTCATTTTCATTGAGACGAACAGCTGGTGTTTTCTTGATTTGAGACATCTTCTTCGTTGCCAATAAATGATGACTATTGCGAAAGCGCGCTCCAACGCTCGAATGTTCTACGGTTATACACACGCATATCTCAACTTCTCTAACTCTCTCCATCTTCCCGTCCGTCTCGTTTTCCTTATTCGAACAATATATTTAGTCTACAGGTGATTTATATAAAGTATCACTGTAGTATGATTTACCTTTTACTTGACAGCAAAATTGAGAAAAATTAAAAATTTGTGGAAAAAATCAGGCTTTGGATGTTTAGCTTTCAATTTTATTTCGCAATGTTGTTAGGAAATAAATTTTTGAAATTAAAAGTAGTAGAAGAGGAATGTTTGATACAAATGGAGATAATAGAGATGAATAGTGAAATTATTTTTGGCTAATCTACAAAATGGCCAAATTTTCCATTAAAGATTACTCTAAAAAAATAAAATCACTTGATTTATCTGATAATAACAGTTAATTCAGTGAAAAAATTTTAAAATTGAAGATTATCGAGTTTCGTTTTTCGGCAATTGGCGCCTTTCAGGAAATTTTCATTCACTTTTGCAAATGTTTTAACTGAAATTAATGTGTTTTTAGATAAATAAAGTAATTTTCTATACTTTGACACTAAATTGTGAGGAAAGTATTGGAAAAACATGAAGCCACAGGTCATTTTGCTAAAAAATCTAGAAATTATTTCTCAAATGTTATTCAAAAAACTCACAGCAGACTAAACTATTTGAGTATACTATCATGGTGTTAAAACACGAGGAAAACAATATTTCTTACCTATTCCTAACGCCGATAAACTTTCCGAAATGTTCCAGAACGCTGACGTATCATTATCAGTTTCAAAAGCGAGCTTACTGATAAAGCCCAAAAAAATTCGTTCAATGACAGGCACTGTTGTCTCAGTTTTATAGCTAATTCGAAGTGGTACCAGTCACCTGTTTCATCGGTAACTATACGTACTTGAGAATGGATTTTTTTTTCGAACGCTTTCGTCACAAGAAATGAGATATTGAGAAAAAACCGTTCATTACCTATTTGTTTTTTCTCTGAGGGTCACCAACGAACAGATGTATTAGAGAAAATAGAGAGAAAACGAACATCGGAGAAGAAAAAGCGACGAAAAAAATCATGTGGCCAGTCAACATCCCGTGTTGTCTTATTATTGAGCTTTACGCCGATCTGATCGGATCTCTGGACAATGTGACAACAATTTATCAATGAAGTCTGAGAAAAAATGAAGAAAAACAATAAATTTAGGCCAAAAATCAAAATTAAATTCAAAATACGAAGAAAATTTGTTTGCGGCGCGAACAAACGATGCTCCGTTATTACGCATGCGCCTTTAAACGCAGAGATTACTGTATTTGGAAAGTTTTAAATTTAATTTTAAGTTTAAATTTATTCAATTTTGCTCGATAATTTTTAAAAGCTGCACAGAAAAAAGAGAAAAAAATTAGACAATTTTCCAATAAAGAGCATTTTTACTAATTTTTTGTTCAGTTCTAATCTTTTAGAGACCATCAAAACTTTTGAAATAAATTTATTTTATTTATTAATAATATAAATACTTTCAAACTAGAAATAAAACATCTTGGTTTGTCGTAAAAGTTCTACAGACAAACAACAACATTTCGCTGCAAGACCCAGTCCAATAACAGGGCCTCCCTGTAAAACTGTTCTCAACTTTATATCATTTTAAGCAAAAAATGCAATCTGAAAATTGCTTAATGTCAGTTTTTCATGAACAGGTCAATGTAAATAGTAAATATCTGAAAATTCCGAGAAACGCAGACACATTGTCTCTATCTCTCGGCGTCTAACTCTCTCATGCTTTTTCCAATGCCTGGGGGTCGGTGCCTGTCGGTACTGGCGTTCAGTTTGTTGGGCCTCTGGGCGTCGGCATCCACAAGTGTGTCTCAACTTGTGTTATAAGGCCGTGCCATAAAGCAAAATGGAGATACGAGAGAACGAGAAAACCGGAATAAATAAATAAACAGGCTAAATATGAAAAAGTTGTTGGTAAAACATCAGTGATTAAGGTTCTCAACAATTCTTTTTTTTAATCAATAAAACATTGTGGGGGTGCAAATTGAGGAGGGTACAGACAAGAGACGTGCATTAGTTATTCATCAGTGTATTGGGGAACATGTATAATTGTCGTTATTCGAATCGATATCCACGTTTGTGCAGTACATTTTTTAGAAATTCGATACTTCCGTGGCTTTCTGTATTCAGCTTTTCTCCGCCGAGCTGGAAATTATTTTATTTTAATAGGCGAAAATTTTTTCTCATGCCTACATGCCTACACGCCTGCCTACCGCCTCAGATTTAAATTTTTCATAATATCCGATGTATAGAGTTGTAACAGTTTAAACTATCAATTTCTAATTTTCTTCCTTCGGAAAAAACCAATAATTGCCAGTAGGCACGGATCAGGCGTAGGTAGCTTTAAAGGCAGGCAGGCAGTTTTGTGTCTACTCGGCAGGCTTCCAGATGTTACAAATTGACAAAATGCAGAAAGTGCGAATTATTAAAAAAAAAATGAAATTCATGTTTCAACAAGTTTTTATATCAATTTCGATTTAATCATTTATTAATAGTTTAACGTCTTCCCGGGACTAAATTTTCATTGTATGTTTAATTGTGACCCATCTTTCATCACAAGTTTTCTAAAAGATTAAAACTGCAAAACCGATCAGTGTTTTCGAATTCCATTCATTTCATTTGATTGTTTCAAAAGCGGTCGGAGCAAATCGTGGATCGGTTTTGCAGTTCTCATCGTGGAGGTAATTAAAAAAACGTTTTGGGAGATTCTGATTCAAAAAAGGGGGTTTTTTGGAGGAAATTAGTTGTTTTTTGTCAATTTAATACCTAATTTTGTCTCACCAAAATAATTCGGTTCTCCTGTTCTTCCAACTCATCTCTTGGCTCTTCTTTAACAATTCGGCACCGCAAACTTGGTTTGGATAGGATTAATGCCGCGAAATATTTGTAATGTGATTCAACATCAGTCAGCATGTATTGTGCAATTCCTTCGTCGAAAATCTGGACATAATGAATACATAGTACAGTAGCCATGTTTTCTAGTGAAAGTGTTTAAAATGTTGTTGAAACAGTAATTTTTTTCGAATTTGTTTACTAAACCTATTTTGATTTATTCGACTGCAAAAATATTTGATCGAAAGTCACAAGAAGGTGTTTTTTCCTACTATTTTTTTGCGTGTACTGAAATGAAAAATATCACAGCGAAAATTTTTAAACAAATTTTTTGAAATTTCCTAAAAAAAAAGCCTTTCCTTTATTACAATTTTGGGAATTGACCGAAAAATTGTTCTTGTAATTTTATAATTTATTATGTATTTCTAATTAATTAAAACATTACAGAGTTTTTTTTATCTGCATGACTATCTCGGCAATTCGCATCGTACATTCCTCGCATTTTGCTCATACATTTAGAAGGAAGTCCGGAATGTACGACGCAATATACGACGAATATACGACGAACGAGGCAACCGAAATTGCAAAAAGGAGAGATGACCAATATGCGAGGAACATACGACGAAGTTAGGATTTCAAGTTTACTTGAAATTTTACAAAGTCCGTATTTTTTGGCTATTTACCAGAAATTTGAAAAATCTGAAACTTTTTGGTTCTATTAATTAAACGAAGTAACTACTCATACTTAGTTCTCCAAGATTAATCGGTATAAACCAGCTTGCAAGACATAATATGCTTAATATATTCCAGAAAATGTTCTAAAAATTACGAAAAAATATTTTGGCAGTTGAACCACAGTTAACATTGTCCGTCACGTGATACTTTTTTAAACGAAAATTCTGAAACAGTAAAATTTTAAAATTACCTTAATACTTGCATCAATTTCCCAATCGTGATTCCATCTTTCCACAAAAAGTGCAAGTTTATCCACGTGAATTTCAGTGATAGTCGGTCGAATGAGTCGTGTCGAAACGTCTTTCTCTCGGAACATTTTAGTCGCTGAAGAATCCATTAGTTGAATTAAAAGAAAGTATATAGACTAATGGACTTCAATTAATTGAGATTTCAATATAAGAAATAGGAACAAATGAAGAAGATTGATTTAAATTTGATAATAAAATGATAAAACTGATAAAAATGGGACGGTGATAAGCATGAACTATTGTCAACAAGAAACACGAATAACGTATCTTTTATATTCGAAATCACAAGGCAAAGTTAAGAAAAGTAATAATAACAGTTTCAAAGAGTACCTCAACGGGTAAACATTCCAAAAAAAAGAATCACATCTCAAGAGGAATGACTCATAAAAAGCACAAAACAAAAATAAAAGAATGAGGCAAAAAGAAGAACCCATTGTAAAAATATTTTGAAACAAAAGTGAATGAGATAGGATCGGAATAATAGTGACCGCCGGGAGGCTGTGGAGGTGAAAAATGAGATGTCTGTGGCAGTGACCGCACTTTAAATTGAAAAGAAGAGAATTGGAAGGAAGGATTTGTCACAGAAAATCACACTCGATTATTTACATTTTTGTAAATATTTAGAGTTTCCAGGGTTTTTAGAATGTTTGAAATTAAATATAAAAATTAGCCTCGACTTTATAAAAAGTTGCATTCTTTTGTATTCTTGATGTAAATATATATTATTTAATTTTCGATAGCTAAAAATCCAGAAAAAAAAACCACAATTTTTGGAAGCATAAACTGATTTCTTATTTTGCAAATTTCTAACTTCAAAATTCAAAAAAGCCGAGAACGCAATAGTAATTACGCATTGATTTTCAAACAATGTTTGAAACAGTAATAAAAATTCAAACCCTACATCATTTTAATTCTTCACAATTCGAGCATCTTGTGAAAATAACGAAAAATAAATAAATAAATCATTTTGCCACGTCACATTGGTGAAAACCATCTCAAAGTAAACACGATCTCTGATACTTTGATTAAGTGTGGGCGTCTATTTACAATTGCATTTTTTGAGATATAAATTAGCTTCAATACATTAAAAAACATTGTTTGAAAATTATCTACTTTGTCTGAAACAGTAAAACATTAAAAAGTGTAGTATTTGAAAAAAAACCTGAAAACCTACACAAAAAACTAAAATGTTCATGTTTCGTCAAGTTAAATAAAAATAGCTCTACTAAAACACAAAGTGCATGGGATTTTGAAACTAGATTTGGGCATCTATTGCGAAATTTGAAAACACTCTTGAAACTGAAAATTATTTACGTTTGTGTGCAGATTTCTTACAACATGAACAACTTTTTTCAGATTAAAAATTTAATGTTGAATGTTTTCTATCATAGTGTGGATTTCCATGGTAGAGTTTTTCAGGTATACCAGATCGCCAATACATTGCTACATACGAATAAAATCTACAGAGAACATTTTAAAACATTTTCTGCCTTTTCATATAATAACTTGATTTTGGAACGTTCGAAAATTTCCACTGTTTCACGTTAGTGGTATAATGACATCAAAACGGTTGTTTTTTAATTTATAGTTTGTCTACTTTCTTCTAGCCCGCGGCATTGTATTTTTATTTTTGTAAAATTATGTGAACTTCTAGAAATATCAAAAAAAGGAAGAATTTTCGTGGAAATTGAACTCAGATAGAAAATGCCTACTTTTGTACCTACAACCCGAATGAATGGAGATAGTCCATGCCTATTCTACAGTTAGAAATTAAGCGATACAAGGTGTATTCACGCAGGCAGGCATTGTTTTGCCTACAAGGCCTATTTCCCAGATAACGAAAATTCTCGACGTTACGCTTTTTTGCTCAGAATCAGAAAAAAAAATGAAAAGGAGCAAAAATAAACATGGAACTGTGAATAGCTGACTGACTGAATGCATGATGAAAAAAGAGTGAAAAAATGGTTGTTGACATGGAAAAAGATTGAATGTTTGCATAAATTCCGACGGATTAGTAGGCCACCTAAACATGGTGACTCATTGAACAATTGAGAGAGAAAAGAGAAAACCCAAAAAAAAATTTGTGGTAACTAACTGAAAACTCTTTTTGAAGAGTCAGGTCGAAAGTAAAAATATAAATAAACCGAACAGTTAGAGAGTGTTGATTTGATAGAGGATACTTATTGTTAGACAAATACAGAAAGAAGAACACGGAGCACCAGCACATTTAGACAAAAAATGGCGGCGAGTGTGTGTATGTGCAAGTTGAAGAACAATAGTACATGCGCAAACATACAGGGACTCACACAAAAATGAATTGCATTTCGAAGACAATTTTTTTATTCTTTTGGCTGGCCAAGACATGGCACAAGTTTGAAATAGAAAATGAGATTGAAAAGGACACATGATTTATGCGGGAAATTGGGGGAAAAAAGAACGAGACGCAGAACAATGTGTATAGTTTTTAAAAAGTTCCGTTCCGAAAAGCCGGATTCATTCCAGTTCTTCCAGTTTTCCAAGGATCACGACAGCAATTGATTTATGAAGCTATACTGTACTATTTCAATATCTTTTATAAATCAAGTTCAAATTTTAAAAAATTGAAAAATAAAACTGTAGTTAGAACCGATTTTTTCTATTAATATCATTTTTTTTGCAGGCAAAAATATTACAGAAGAAATGCGCGAGATCATGAAAAACAATAAATTCGAATAAATACTGTTTCAAAATATTTATTTTTACCATTTATTTTTTTCCAGTTCTGATAATTTTGGATTGATTTGTGCTACAAAATAGAGAGAAAATTTAAATTTTTTCAAGTATTTGACGAACCATAACAAAATTTGAAAAACTTATTTAATTTCTCATCATGAAGTTTGGTCGTTGGGGGCTTGTTTAGAATTAACTCAAAACCACTTCAGTCTTGAGCTAATTTAAAGGTGAGCTTTTTGATATTTTGCTTGAATATTCTAATTTAGAATATTCAAGCAAAATATCAAAAAGCTCACCTTTAAATTAGCTCAAGACTGAAGTGGTTTTGAGTTAGTTGTTGTGAAAGTGCTTCCGATTGAAACTTGATGAATGAAACTATGCTATTAGATTTTGAGATTTTGAGAGTTTTGATTCAAGTTCAAAACCCAAAACTATTTATAATATAATTGCCGAGGCTATAAGAGTTTCACAAAAAAAAATCAGTCTTGGATAATTATCTAACTGAAACTGTATGTCCTCGTGTCTCATGAGTATCTTCTTTTGTATCATAGTTTTCAGACTCTACACGATAATTCCTCCAGTGACACGTTTTCAGGAACCATTTTCGGTAGGGGGTCACAAAAATAAACGAAGAAATTGGGGTTAGAACGGGAACAAATAAGAACGCGGAGAAAATTAAATATTCAAAAAATGGATCACGGTAGATTTCGAGTCGACTGACAAAATAGCTGGCAACTCCAATCAAGTAGAAGCCCGGAATTACTGCTTGGAAAGTTAAAGCCTGCAAAAAATGTTTGAATTTTAATTTTTCATCTTACTTTTTAATAATAACTTACTCGAAGAAGCTGTAACTGTAAGCTTCTCGTATTTGCATTTACTTGAACTCCTTTAAATTCCATCTTTCTCAATATTTTCTTCCTCAAAACCACAATGCACAACACAATTGGAGTACTCATAACAGCCACGTGGACGATTGAATACATTGCATTGAAGGAAGTACTATCGGCAACTCCAAATATCATAAGATCTGTGAAATTGTATTGAGGAACTAGATTCTGTTGAATATCCAAAAGAATCAAAGGATCGGTAAAATCAAAAAATAAGAGAATCATTTGAATAAATGAAGGTAGATAAATAATGAGCAAAAGTAGTTCTACTTGACGTTTTGATGGCTCAGATCTTATCATTACGTAGTATCGATAACAGAATGAGATCAGAAGAAGCCATATTGTATGGGTGTAGACATGGACAAGAACACTGTATCTGAAAAAGTACACTTTTAAGTTTTGAGATGTTGAAAGTAGGTTTTTGATATTTTTCTGAAATGAACCTACAAAAGCGGTACATGAATATTTCACCGCTTATTCAATACTTTTCCTAACTGTTAGGACTTCTGTGCCAGAACATAAATTATCACAAAAAACTCTTTTATTGATATAACTGTTAGTAAATTGCATACTTGTTTTTGAAGTGAAACTCTGGTTTTTATATTTGTATTTAAAATGTAATACAGTTTTTTCATACTGTCGTACCAGAATCATTGAACTCCAATAAAAATAAATGTTTTATTCGTTTGTCTATTTGTTCATATTAAGAATGAAACAGCTAAATTGTACTATGAAGAAAATAATTTTAAAAAAAAATAAATTTTACTGTTTCTAAAATATTTGAAATAAAGTAAGAATGTTTTATATCACTATTCTTGTCTTAAACGTTCTCCTTGTTAACCAAGGTTTTAAAAAAGTACAAATATTTAACCGTGTTCGTTTCGGTACTTCTACCACACCAGAATGTGTACATATTGTGCAATAAATGTACAAAAAATGTGCAAATTCATACTAGCGCCAGAACATTAGCTTCAGTAATGCATAACAAATCTTTTCAGAAAGTAGATTTTTAAATTAATGCTCAAGTTAAATAAAATGAAACAGTGAAATTCAACTACAAAGAAAAAAAAGTGCTTTGTTACCAAATTTTACTGTTTCTACATGATTTGAAAAGCGTAAGAATATTTTAATTATTATTAGTTATTTTAGAAGCCAATTTAGTAATTATACTATACACACTTACAAATTAAAACAAGTTCTGTCAGTCAACCATTGGCACGGCCCATATGACACAAAAATCATTGTTTTCTCAATGGGAACCATTCTGAACACTTGAACTTATTAATCCCAAAAAAGTATAAAATGTATCCAAATACCTCATCTGCAATATAAAATTTACGCCACAAATTGTCAAATTAGTAATGGCAAAGTTTACAGTAATAATTGAATATGTTTTAATAACAGTTGGACTTTTCCAAGCAGCCACGTGGCAAAGCATTGAGTTCAAAACACATCCGATTGCAGAAAGAACACTGTGGAAGATCACAAAAACTAGAGACATTATTTTTGGAATGAGGGAATTATAACAGTTAGAGTCATATTTATAGTTTTTTCCCGATCTTTTGTAGTTTTATAAATAAAGGGAATAGGTAAATATCACGAGTTGTAGCCTAAGGATAAAATATTAGGTAAGAATATAAGTAGTACAAAGGATGTAGGTGTTAATGGACGTCACATGAAGAAAATATGAACAATGGTAACGGTGAAACGTTATAAATCTTTGCAGATTAATATTCAGGAAGTTTGGGTTTTGAGCTTCAGGCAATAGAGCTCTGCCATTTGGATTATGGACAATATAGTCGGTACAAAAAATGATGAACAGAGCAATCAACGTACCGGTTACCACATTTATACAATAACAGCTAATGAGCAAAACTTTCGAAAAGTCTGTAGCAGGCAGACGAGCTACTTGTTGTTACTCCATCAAAATATTTCTATCAGGATAGGACTTGGAACAAGAAACTCTAATTACTCGTTCTAGAAATCCAGAAATAAGCAATCTGAACATGGTACTTTTCAGCCTCCTCGTCTGATATTCATAGCAATTTTCTGACCAAGGCAGCGAATTCGGTCCAATATACTTAACAATTGTGTGAAACAGATTTATTTTGTGAAAACCATTTATCAAAAATGTATTCAATGCAAGTATGTATAATCATTGCAAGTGCTCAATAAATATATTCGTGTCTCGAAACGGTTATTTTCGATACAAAATCAATCTGTCTAACTTTTAAAATATGAAGAAATCATTTTCGATAAGGAGTGACAAAAAGAAGGGAAGACTATTTCCATTAAGCATCTGCAATGAGTAAATTTTTGATAAGGGTTTTTTCAAATTGCGGAATTTTTGGAATTTTAGAATTCAATTATTATACCTTTTAAACAGCTGAAAAACATTTCTGAAACGGGTCTGAACAATGTTGTGAAACAGATTGTACTCGTCGCTTGTTGTTTTTATTTTTAACAGATTTCACTGTTTCAATAAGATTGGAAAAAAGTGTAAGAATATTGTGAAGCGTTTCATGTTTGGAATCAAAGTTTTTTTTTCCAATCACTATTTTTTTTAATATAAGTATACAGAGGTTTGACTTCATAAAGTTCAAAATAACTCAATTGATATCTCAATGCACAGATCGTCTCAGGCGGAATTGGATGGATGTACAATTGACAACGTATTGATAATATTTCAGTGCATAATGTGGATGCACAGGGACACTTCTGCTTTCCTCGTGAGGATTTTCCAAAGCATCCTGGACTAATTCCATCAAAGGTTTCTCATAAATATCCATATTAGGCGTAGCGCTGGCACTTGCAGCAACCTTTGCTGCAAGATTCTTCTTCTCTTCATCGCTCAACGGAACTTCCGATTTGTAGCCAACGTTGAATCCGAGAATCGGATGGGTGATTACTTTATTGCCAGTGTTTTTGTACAAAAAGATCAAATTTCTCCAAAGTTTGCACTGAAGATTCTCAATAGCAAATCTGTCTCCAATTCCAGGACGAACGAACGGGCTTGCATTGGACAAGCCAAACGGCCATTAAAACTGGCAGAAGAACTGTGATTGGACGGAACATTGACACTTCCACTGGACGGTGAATATGAGTTATCCACTATTTAATTCAATAAAAACTTTTCTCAATGAACTTTATTCTCAAAACTATGCATAATACATGTAGAAAGTTCACTATTTCTCAATGGCTGTCATTGCACCTTGATCATGCCCATGTGCAGCCGTCATTGTCGAGCTTTTGCTCTTGCTCTCACGCGAGTTTGACCGTTTAATTTTCTTGCCAAACTTCGACATCATCTGTAAGAAAATCATGGAATTTAAAACATTTTGACAAAAACTCACTCCGCCTGGACCAGTATCTCCTCCTTGAGCCTTGACAGACGACTTCATCCACTTGCAAATGTCCTTCATTGGAAGACGATCCTCATACTTTTCCGGCCAACATTTTGTCTGAAAAGATATTGGATTACGGTAACTACAGTAATCTGAATTGATTCTTACCAAGATGAATTCTGCAAACTCCTTGTTAACCTCCGGACTGAACGGCATACGGTATCCTTGGAGAACCTTCATTGCCACCTCAATAACCTTGAATCCTGGATATGGCTCCTTCCCATCCTCGGTGATTTCCCATGCCATCACTCCAAAAGCGAAGACGTCAGTCTTTGGAGTATAAAGACCCGAACGAATGGTCTCTGGAGGCAACCAACGGATTGGTACCTTCTTTTTCAGATCCATCGTGTAATCCGCACCTTCACGGGACAATCCGAAATCAGCGATTTTGACCTGAAAGTATTTTGTTAAGTTCTAGATGCATCTAGGTGAATCAACAGTACCTGCCCACCACCATAAAGGCAGTTACGAGCAGCCACATCTCGATGCATCAAGTTCTTCTCGTGGATGTAGGCGAGACCATTGGCAGCTTGGTAGATCAACTCGTACTTCTTGATCATAGGGAAATGGAGCTTCCCAAGAGCAGAATCGAGTGCTCCACCATCAGCCAACTCCATGATCACGTAAAGAGGTTCCGTGCCAGCTGCTACTCCGAAGAATTTGACGACGTTGATATGCTGAAATAAATCATTGACAAATGGAGAACAGGGGAATATAATGTGTTTATTTCTGAACTAATTACAAGCTTTTGAACTACGAGGAAATTAAAGACTACGGTTTTTTTAACCCAGGGAAAATCTTTACAGCTTCCCACAGATTCCTTAAATCCACGTGGATCCACAATGACTTCTTTGAAGCCCTGTGATGCATTACTACTACTACTACTACTTAGCGTTCGCTTTAAACCAGCAGCTTGGCCCGAAATTATCCAAACAGAGAAAGACTATTCCGAGAATCATAAGGCTTTCACGTCAAACTCACATCAAGGTTTCTCATCAATCGAGCCTCCCGCATAATCTCCTTGATCTGCTCCTTCGTCATACTCTCCAGCTTTGCAGTCTTCACAGCGACAAGTACAGGCTGATGATTTGCATCTAGAATCTTCAGGAGCTTCCCCTTCCATACTTCTCCAAATGCTCCCTCTCCAAGCTTCTTCGTCAACTCCACATCCTCATGGTACAGCTCCCATTTCTGACGCTCCACAGCATGCTTCAGCACAACCTTGACAGTTCCATCCTTGGTCGAGAAACTCTCTTTGGTCGATACATAGTGATTGACGAGTTCGATGATTGTTGGGAAGCCAATCTTATCAACGTAGACTTTGTGATCAGCCTCACGAACGACAAAGTGATTAGCCTGGAAAAGAATAAGTTCAATTGGAATCCCGGGAAAGATAATCACTAACACTAGTGTTCTTTTCACCTACAACTGACAACACGAACTGCCTTTTTTCTCCTTTAACGGGTTCCGATGTTCTGAGCAAGAACTGACCGGGTTTATTAAGCATCTCCTGAAGCAAGACAATAGTCTGAATAACCATCAGTACCACAACTCACCTGAATGTCCTCTCTCGGCAGCAATCCGTGATAGTACTTTTGGTGAAGTAGATCCTTATCAGTCATGATATAAGCTTGTTTTAATCTTGTTCAGATCTAACGAAGCTTGTGCAAAGTGTGATTGGACACGATCAATGCAAGGATTTATATCAAATACTGAATTCCGAATTCTGAGACTGATTCATTTTTGGAGATCTAGGGCAGAGATAAAATTATGATTTGCACGTAAATGGTTTTAGCTTCAACTTTTTTCACTTTTTTCAGAAACATATCTACCCTTTTGTAGTTGAAACTTTTTTGGTAAAATTAACAAGAACTGAGATATGGGTTGCCAAAGAAAATAAGCAACATGGCGCATCGATAGGACGCAATCTACAATTGTTTAGATTTAAAAACTCGAATCTTATGTGTCATTTGTTTTATGAGAAAATTTTGAATGATAAAATATTTGTGGCGGGTTTCCGCCGAGATTGTCTAAGGTTTGCCTACCACTTGTCCACATTAGTGTTTTTTTGGACAAAGAGTGGGGAGAAGGTACTCGGTAAGCGTTTGCCTACCGAGTAATACGAGCACAATCTGTTAGCTTTTGGATGGACGAGTACAATCGGTTTCATTTCTTTTCAGATTGTTGAAAAGTCAAAAAATGGTCGGAACAAATGTAAACTTTGCATCGAAATCTATGTTAACAGTTGTGGCCGAGTTCGCCGAAAATTAGCCTAAAATTCGCCGAAAATTCGCCGAAAAAATCGCCGAACTCGCCGTTTGCAAAAAAAGTCGGTTTGCCACCCATCCATCCCTGATTCTGAACAGATTATCTCAAAACAACGCTCAAAAAATGAAGAAATATTTATTCACGAAGATTAATTCCAGCTTCCCTGTACAATTCCGACAATCTGTTTTCCAGTAAAATCATAAATCCAGTTTCCAGTCGATCCATCACAAGTGAATGTTGCATTTTGTCTAGCATTATCTGTTCCTTTGGCACAACCAAATACCGTATCAGTTGTACATTGGCCAGATACTTCTTGCATCATCAGCATTGCGCCTTCATAGCCTAGTGCACTTCCATATGCGTCAGCTGTAAAGACATGTTGAAAAGGTTACTTTAGGGTACTGATAAAGTAAATATTAAATAGGATTTTTTATTCAAACTGAGTTGAATGTCCAAAATTTAAATCCATATTTTGAAATCATGCAAAACGTCCAATGGTGGAAACTGCAAGTCAAATCAGTTTGAGTTATTCTAATAAAAACTTAAGGCACCTCTAAAACAGCAAAACTTTTAAAAAGTCATAACAATTTTCAAAATTTAATCAAAATTTAACAAAAAAGATAGTTTTGTGAAAAAATCATTTTAGATAAGGTTATGAACTTCAAAATAAACTTGAAAGAAGAATAATATTTGATTCAATTTTAAGCCAATTAAATAAAATGCGTCAAAAGTTTTAGATTTTTCAAAATATTCAGGCAGATGAAGTTTTAAAAATTGCCAATTTTTTTTATGTGGACTTTTTGAGTTATTTTTAGAATTGCCAAAGGTACGAACCCCCAAAAAAAAATGCCAATTCTTCAACTTTTGAAATGGTATAACTCATTTGCCAACAAATAAAAAAAATTACTGTTCCAATTGTATAATTTCATAATATTCTGTTTTCAGCTTTTTAATTTTCCTTCTGCTTTTATTAATGATTTTCTAATCCTATCACAAATAACTCCTTTGATTTTATCATAGATGTTGCTGTTTGAGAGGTTTTAAGGATGGAGATTGTTCGGTTATTTATGGAAGTCTTGCTTTCCCCATCCTTAATTAAGGTTTTTGGATTGGAATCATGATGTTTTTCAAAGTACAGTCACGGAAAAAAAAATCGAGCTAAGAACTCACTCAACGCTTTACAATATATCTTTCCAGCTCCTTGATTCTGTGCAATTAGTACAAGGTCAGCACTTCCAGTTGCATCATTAATGATGAGTTGACGGTAGTAAATTGGCGTGGCTATTGCAAGATTAGAGCATGCAGAAGTAGCATTTGAAGGTTGGGCACAAGGGCATGCTGAACATTTAATGAATTTTGAGTACTGTTACTTTAGTTTAGGGGAAATGCAAAATAAAATTCGGAAATCTATTTCTTGGTACTCTCTCCGAAAAACAAATCTTCAAATTGCTCTTCGGTTTTCTCAATTTTCTGCTGTTTCAACGAAACATTATAATTATCATCCAATATTATTATTATTTGCAGCTTTCATTGTCCCTTTCCCGTAGTAGTGGTCCAAAATATTTTTTGAACTAAAGAACTAGTATAATTCTTTTTTGCAAATTTTGGTCGTCTATCGCCTGCTATTTCGTAGATAAAGTCACATTTCAAGCCAATGTGATCAAAATTGGTTTCCTATTGGCTTTAAATATCATTAAACAACGGAATAATATGATTTAAACGACTAAAATATGAAATAAAGAATGTACCGAAAGAATAAAGTAAATAAAAGCATTGAAAATAATAATGGTTTGTTGAAACAGTAGAAAATTCAGAAAACCGGAAATCAATTTGAAGATGTTCTTTTTTTCCTGTGACAGTATTAAAAATACTTTAAGAATTTAGTTTCCATTTTCCTTAAAAATTGAAGGAGGACTGACCGATCGAAAATTGTTTTGCTTAATTCGACAATAAATGTGCTGAACTGATTGTGTATTTTGATCATATCAGGGTACCTATTGGCTTTAAATGTGTCTTTATTTATGAAATAACGTTCGAGAAACGGTTAAAATGTGAAATAAAGAATGATACTTAGTTCAAAAATAGTTTCAACCACTACGAAACAAAATTTCAGCTAAAAATTACCCCAGTTTTTTCGAATTTTGAACCGCCATAAAAGAATCTTGAGAAACTTTGGCAAGTTTTATTACAGAACTCGTTCAGTTTAGCACATTTTTAGTCAAATAAAGATAAACAATTTATGGTCGGTTATTCCTCCCTTAATACAATTCTGATAGTGAAACCAATTCCTAGTACTGTCATAGAAAAATAAAATCTTCAAATTATTTTCCGGTTCTCTCAATTTTCTACTGTTTCAACCATTATTATTTTATTCTTCGAGTTACGCATTATTTTAAATTTTCACTTTTAAAAGTAAAAACACTCAGTTAATTGTAGTCTCCCAAACCCTTCAGTTATATGTCTTACTTGCTTGAGTCTGTGTTAAAGTCTGTCCAGTACATGGACATCCAATTGATACTGTAAGACAGTCTCTTGTTCTCGCCCATTGTGAATTTTGAAGTTGCCATCCAGTCCATTGGGACATTAGTGCAGTTTGTGGGCAACACGCAGAATTCTCAATATTTTTAGGTAATGGACCACACACTTGGGTACCATTCAGAACCATTGGAACAAATGGAGGACAACAGGTTTTTTGAGTGGGATACTTGCATGCAACATTATTACAACCGATGTTTCTGTTGGAAGGTCCTCTGTAATTGAGTCAAAGATGAATTAAAAATTTATAGCACAAAAATTCAAATCATACCAACGCGGTATATCCTACAGTAACCAAAAATTTAATTATGTGATGCCGGAAAGAAGTGCCAGAGGCGTGCAGAAAATTCGGGCTTAAAGATCAGAAAATGTGAAAAATCGGGCATTTGCATATTTCCAGTTATTTCCATAATGTGAACAACAAAAAATACACTACGAAAATACACAATTAAACGTAATTTCAAATTCAAACTGTTTTATGCTTTTCGTAAAAATGAGTTTTATGAAACAATTTAAAAAAAAAACATCAAATAAAAATGATCAGTGTATTTTTTAATTTTTTTGCTGTTTTGCTTTCAATTTTTTGGATATGACGATGAAAATGTAATAACATAGGTTTTCTGGTGTACAGTCTTGTAGCAATATTAGGTTTTTATGAAAAAAATCGTAAGGGTCAAATGGAGAGGTCCCATAGCAGTTAGACTTAGAAAACTTACGTGCAATTGCAAACAGGAGCACTAATACAGTCTCTTGTCTGAAATAGGGTACCACATCCTCCACATTCCATATCACAAGCCTTATCACCAATTGTTTCCCAAGCTCCCCATACTCCATTTGTTGGACAACCGGTTCCGGAGCAAGTCTGAAAACAAAAATATATCTGATTGAAAGTTAACTCTAGAAAAAATGAGTGATGATTCTTACTCAAAATTATTGAGCTTTTCCAGTTTCAAGCAGTTTATTTAACTGAGAATGTTTTGCGTATAATTATAGAAAATCCACCAAAGAATTTGGAATCTATACACCTTTTTACATTATTTTGAATTGCTTAAAAAATTACTGTTTCACAGCAATATTAAAACACTCAAACGCTCTATACATACGATGCATTCAGAAAAGTCTTGTTTTCAAAAATATTGAAACCACCGAAAACAACCGTGTATCATATAAAAAACTCTAAAATATTTCAGATTTACAAAACAAATGCTAGTAAAAGTTTCGATGAATTGCCACAACTTTCTGAGAATTGTCGCGGGTTTGACTTCATACTCTGCGTATTCAAAGAGAATTTTTTTGCCGAATTTTTCCCATTTGAAGTAAAAACAAACCGAAAGTTGTGCCAAATTAAATTCAAAATTACAGAATAAAAACAGAGATAGTGAAAAATGTTTTAAAGTTCTATACATTTTGTATAAAAAAGTGCTGATTTTTGGTTGATGTATGACCAAATATAAAGATTTACCTTTTTTGTTATGTAAATTCAGATCAGACATCATTTTTTTCCTGTTCCGAATTTTTGAATTGAACCTGATCTTTTCATAGTTTTTGAGCTTTCGCTGGAAAAAATTCTACACTTTTCCAGTTTTTGGACAGTTTTTTTTTTCAATTTTTCCGTCTTAAAAATATGTGAAAAATCAAAATTTTTCGTTTTTCGATTTTTTATGTTAAACATCAAAAAATCGGAAATGTTTCTACGACACTTTGGTCCTAATATATATTCAACATCCTCTATCCTTAAAACCAATCAAACAGCAACAACTACGATAAAATGCTTATAATGTTGTTCAGACATGAATGAGTATATTTGTAAAGTTTTAAAAGTTTTGGGTGTTTGGTTTTGAAGAAAAAAAATTTTTATTGGAATTTTAAATATTCACGTAACGAAAATTTTTGTATAACAACAAAAAAAATCGATAACAATCTTGACCGGATCGATTGTTTTGAAAATTCAGTTTGATATTATTTATTTTGTCAACCGACGATGATCGATTTCTGTCGAGTTTTTAGTGATTTCGAAATCGCAAAGTTCTGTGAGTTGAGCCGCGATATTGATTTTTCTAGGGCTTCTATGGGATGCAGGCGCTGTTTCAGAGCCTGACGCCTGCCTCCAACCTGCCAGCCTCACACCTCATTTCTGCATTATGACGAGAAGTCAAAGGCTTCAGCAAAAATGAATAGATAGTTTGCAGCGAGAGTAACAATTAAAATGTTCATCGGGCTTATCATGTTCGTTGGATTTGTCGTGCAATGCGGAAAAAAGAAGAAGGAGAAAAATACGGTAATTATTGGTTTTTTTAAAAGAAATCGCTTATCAATTTTTCATGCTTTTTTTAAATGAAATTATCGATTTTTGGGCAAATTCAGAGCTCAAAAGGACAACTTCTCGAACAATCGACGATGGTACAACCGACGGCGGGAGCGGTGGCGGGAAAGGCGGCGGTAAATCGCCAAAATCCACAAATGTCAGAAATGCAGAAATCTGGAATTGGCAATGGAGCTGAACAGGTTGAAGGAAAGCCAAAAACGCCTGGAAACGGGAAAAACGGCAAAGCGAATTCGAAGAAACAGTCGAAAAAGACAAAATCGGAGAAATCACAGTCGAGCAATAAGGAAGGTGCTCCTTTGAAACCGATGGATCCGACGTGAGTGGCGGCAGCACACGAAAATCGATAATTGACAAGAAAGTCAATATTGAAAATTAAAATTACAAAATTGATTTTTTATATCTAACTTACATCTAACTACGAATATTCATGTTTTTTTCAGACCCAGCGATCCAAATGACGATCCACTGCAAGCACAGCTCATTGTATTGAAGGCTGAAGAGTGCAATAAAATGGATGTTACGATTGAAGATTTCGGAAATCGTGAGTTTTTTAACAGCAATGCAAGCGCGCTTAATTGTAACCTTCAAATTTTTTACAGCTGCAATTCACGACCGTGTTTCTCGAGCAGCCGCCACCGATATGATTTTCGATCCGAAAGGGATTAAGTATAAGGGAAACGTGGATGATGGAAAGGTATGAGTTCGTGTTGCAAATGCGCTCTGCCGTATTGAACTCGCGCTGTTCGGTGGAGCGAATATGCTCGAGCGCAATTTTCAAAGTATTTTCCATTTTTCAGGACAAGAAGGTTATGGAAGATGTGGAAAAGGACATTCTGGCAGCTTGCGAAAAGCATGACGCTAAGTTCAGTCGAAACGGGAAAGTCGTGAAAACGGTTGAATCGGAAAAATCGAAGGTGGCGCCGGCAGATCAGCGTGTATGTGTTTTGCTGCATCGCGTGGCAGAGTTTACTATTGTTTTAGGCCACGCGTTGCAAAAACAGGTCTCGCCACGATTTATTTATTTTCATCCATTTTTAGGTTAAAATGAAGCCGGAAGGTTGTGTTCTATTCGAGACAAGAGAGCTGCTGTCGGAGTTGTTTGGAGAGGATTGAGAAGGCTAGATTGAACTTTATTTAGAATTTTTTGAATAAAAAATGTTTAGTTCGAGCTTGATTGTTTCTTATTTGTGATCTCTAGAAGACGCGGGAGTTTTTTTAGGGAGGAGTGACGTCATAATGAACTGAAATCTTTGGTTTCAACCGCAAAATTTTAGTTTTTTTTGGCTCTGTTTGTTTAAATCGGCAACAATTTTAACAAAACCTTTATGTAGATGACTAAAACGTTTCTGCAGAAACGTTTTGATCATTTAAAGGTTTAAAGTCATTTAAATGATTTGAAGGTTTTTCAAGAAAACTAGGTTTTTGGAACTTCCATGGGACTTTTTTGAACAAGCTGAAAATGGATAAGTATTGATTTCCTCGTCGAATTTAATAGACAACATTTACAAAAAATCGATAATCGAGACCATTTTCTCTCACCGTTCAAAATTTGACTGAAATTCCAGCTTAAGTTTAGCTGCCAATAAATATGCATTCCAAATTCCAAAAAAAAAATAATAACAATTATTTTTTTTGTGCAGAAAATCAATAAATCAATAAATCAATTTTTCCGTGAAATTTGGTATGACGTGGATTTTTTGTTTGAAATTTCGAAAAAATCGATATTCAAATTCAGTTTCTCAAAAAGTTAGTTTACCGGTATCATCATTGTGGAAATATGAGACCTTTGCTAAAGTAAGTTCGAGAGAGAGAGAGAGAGAACGCAGAGAAACGAGATTTTCTGGTTTCTCTGCGCTCTCCTCCCCGCTCCCACACTCTCTCTCTCTCTCTCTTCCAGAATCGCACTGACCGCAGTTTTTGGCATATCAATTATCGTCGCCTATCGCCTGTATATCGTGAAAACTCGCCGCCGCGGTGGTAACCAGATCAAGAAGAAAAAGCCAGCAAAACCCCTGAAAAGTGAGTGGCCGTGGCCTAGAAAACTATCCTAACTGAAAGTTTCCAGGAATCACTCCCAACAACTCGGATGAAAAACTGAAAAAGATGAAAAGCCCACCAAAAAAGCCACTGCAAGCCACCGACTCCGATATTCTTCAACCGTTGCCGTCTAACGTGAGCCTACAAAGATTTCCACTCGAGACCCAGAAAAATATTTTCAGAATGCCATGACAGTGCCCGAATCGAAGGAAAGCGCAAATCGATCTCCACAGTCATCGAAGATCAATTTGGTGAGAAATGGGGGTCGAACCGTGGTGCGATGCCTGGCGTTGCGTGGCACGGCTGGGGTACATTTACGGCGCGTCGCGTGTTACGTCGCTTGTCGCGTCACGGCTCGGTTGTCTTTCCCACGCGTTGTCCGGCAGGCTATTCTCAATGGAGCGCAAAAAATGCAATGAGAAAGGCAGAAGCCGTGTGGGACCGCAAACACAGTGACGGGAAATTGCAGAAAATCTCAGAAATTCAAATTTCCAGAACACCACCGACCTGAAGGACTGTTCCGAGGCTCGAGCGATCCCGAAGTGTGATAAGCTCACAGATTTTCAGACGAGCACGAACTCCGAACAATCCCCAGCTGATGCGATCTCGGTAGGCTAACTATGCAATCGTGCTCCAATCCAACTCTCTTTCTATAGGCGGTGGCCCCAACGAAGCTCACCGGATCCCAAAGCCAGTCTGAACGGCAAGAAATCGAGAAAATGCCCAACTCGTTCCGCGAGCTACAAGACTCGAAGTTTAAGCCCGCGGAGGCTCCGATCCCAAAGCCTGAGGAAGAACGCAAGGGCTCCACGGAGCAAAGTACCACTGAGCCAACGAAGCTCGCCGGATCCCAAAGCCCATCGGAACGCCAGGAAATCCAACAAATGCCGAATTCATTCCGCGAGTTGCAGGACTCAAAGTTCAAGCCGGCTCCAAGCCCAAAGTCTGAAAAGGGCCCCGCGGAGCAAAGCTTGTCTGAGCCGTCGCCGGTCCCCGGGAATAACCGCAGGAACTCTGAGACATCACAAGTTGACACAATTTCCGTAGGTTAACTATGCAATCGCGCTATAATCGTACTTTCTTTTACAGCCGGTGCCAACCAAGCTCGTTGGAACCCAAAGTCCATCGGAACGCCAGGAAATTGAGCAAATGCCCAACTCGTTCCGCGAGCTGCAAGACTCGAAGTTCAAGCCGGCGCAGGCTCCAAACCCAAAGCCTGAGCGCGTTGAGAGGGGCTCCGCGGAGCAAAGCATGTCGGAGCCGTTGTCGATTTCTAGAGGTTGGTTGGCTATCGATTTTTCCAAACAAAATCAATAAATCAATACTATTCCAGTTGCATTTGGCTCGCCGATCGCTCCGAAACCACGGCCATCGCCACTCCAAGCTCCGCTTCTTGAGACGTTGGCTACTCCACCGGTAATTTTTTGGATACTTGTACGGGGATGTGGTCTAGAATATATCGACTTTTATCGCGGCGCCCGAATGATGACGCAAGTGCGCCACATTGTGAAAAACCAATAAAATCAATAAATCGGGCAAATCGAACATTATCGATGTTTCTTTTTAAAAACTCATATTTTATCTATTTTTGGAACGCAAACACGGGGCCACGCAAATTGCGCCAATTTTCAAAAAAAAAAACTTAGGCGATAATTATCGATTTTTTCCACATAAGTTTTCATAATTTCACGAAAATCGATAATTATCCAATAATTATCCGGCTGTATCTCCGCGAGCAATAAAGCTATTAAAAATTTTTCAACTAACAAAATGTGTAGAATTTCAAGTTCTACAACACTGCAGTTGAACATTTTTGTCTACAACTTTTAGTTTTTGAAATACATCCCTACTTTCAGACAATCGACGCTCCTACCGCTGCAATCGAGACGGCAATCGAGAGAAGCGCGGAATTTTCGTCATCTCACTCGATGGATCCTTCCAACTCACTTTTCAAAGTGTGCAGATGCCGTAAGAAGGATCGAGGTGGTCTATTGATTGATTCGGATGCTGCTGTCTATGATCCATCTATCAAGGCAAACATCCCGGCGACGAAGGTGTTGCCGGTCAACTTCAATAAGTATAACCCGCCGAATTTGCTGGATCCCGTCACTGGAGGGAGCTATGGTAAGGAAAATTATTGAAACTATTTATTTAAAAATCGTTATTATTGATTTCTCACGCGGTGTTAGGTTGTCCCATTACGGTTTGACCTACAAAAAATGCGGGAATTTTTCGCCCAGACAAATGTGACGTCAGCACGTCCTTAGTCATGCAAAATCATTTGAGATCTCTGCGTCTCAACTCCCGCATTCTTGGTAGATCCACGTAGATCAAACCGAAATGGGACTCTCTGACACCACGTGATTTCTTTAGAAAATTCAAGAACATAGATTTCTTCGCCACATGGCCTAACTTTTTCTAGGCCACCACCGCCACTTTAATCTTTTTTTTTTTCAGAAATCTTGGAGCTCCCCGAAACCTTCTTCACGCCACTCGAAAATAGTCCAGACGTGAGGAAATTTTAGCTTAATCTGAATTTTTTTCTAATTTTCAGACCTACTTGACCGGAATGAATCCAATGCTCGGAGCAATGAATGCGGCTCATCAGCACGCGTGTCTCATCAATCATCTTGTTGAGAACTATGAATTTTTTGAATAAAAATGAAACCAATGGGCATTTATTAGAAAATAAAAGCGTTTTTGTGCCACGTGGCAGCTGCCGAATTCTCCTGAGGGAGGAATTTCCAGGCCATGCTTTGGAATATGAGGGAGATGAGGCGTGGGGGAGGGTCAACTTGAAAAGTGTTTGTCTGTCTACAAATAGGCATGTAGGCATGTAGGTAGGCAGGCAAAAATTAGGAGAAAAGGCACGTTTAGAAATTCATTTTGAATAATACTTTCAAAAATTTTTGTCATTCCTCCGTTTTTTCACGAACGAGAATCCGATCAGGAGTGACAATGTGAGGCAGGATGTATTACTGTTTAGAGCACAGTTGTTGTCTCTAGATACTCTATTATGGCCTGCTATGTCAATCTGACAGAGAGTATTCGACACTACCTCTGGCCTGCGTGAGAAGGTGTACTTGTTAGCCAGATAATTTGCACTTGGTTCCAAACCAAACTACTCTCTATGTGACGAAATCACCGAGTTTGTTGAAGTGGCTGTCTGTTGAGTAGGGGTGCTCATGGGTCGAAAAGGGTCGACCAGTTCCAACTTTAGGTAGCATTTGTAGCGACCCCGATGAATAAAATGTCGACCCCGAATGAAAATTTTAGCAAGGAGGTCATGCTAGTTTAATTTCCATTTTCAAAATTATAATCGGACTATCTGTAAGACTATCTGTAAGAGTCTTTAATGCTTATATCTTGAAACTAAATAATTTCAGTCACGAATTCGAAATGTTGGAACAACAGGGTCTTCATCAAGAAATCGTCGATAATCTGAAGGAAGAAATGCAAGGGCTCTACGGAGCAAAGTATCACTGAGCCGACAATGCATGCCGGATTGCAAAGCCCATTGGAACGCCAAGAGAACTTTGATTTTTTTGAATAAAAATAAGAAAAATGTGCATTTATTAGAAAATAAAAGTGTGTTTTTGTGCCACGTGGCAGCGGCCGAATTCTCGTGAGCGAGAAATTTCTAGGCCATGCTTTGGAATATGCTTGAAGAGTGTTTGTCTGTCTACAAATAGGCATGTAGACATGTAGGCAGGCAGGCAAAAAGTAGGAGAAAAGGCACATTTAGAAATCTATTTTGAATAAGACTTTCAAAAACTTGTCATTCCTCCGTTTTTTCACGAACGAGTATCACTCATTTCTTCCACTTGGTTATGGGAAAAGCTAAACTAGTGGCAAGAAATCGGCAAAAGGATCTTGTTGAGTACCACGCGTGGATAGATACGTTGGTCGAGGTATTCAGAGAAGTGAGGTGATGAATGAGCCTATTGGTGAAGATACTTTGAATAGAGCGCTCGTTGCTCTGAAGTTACTATATTCACCATATAACTGTTTAAAGTTGGTTTTCAATAATTTATAGGTTTTCGTGATGTCACTTTAATAGACACATCAAATTCAAACTAAACCTAAGCCCGATTTGAGATGAATATAATGTGCCAGATTAACGTGTTAGAGTCCTATTGGATTAAAGGAAAATTATTGATAAATTGTTTGTCTCATTGTATTACAGCTTCTGCGTATTAAACTAACATTTATCAACACTGTCATTACTGTCAAAATACATTAATAGTTATGAACGGCCAAAAAAAAAGTCAGATAACATTGAAATAGAGAGTATAAATTGAAGTTTCCTATTAATATTCTATTGTAACATATTGAATATGGTAGAGGCTGTGTTATTAAATACAGACGGTGTATTTATTACATATTTATTTCAAAAAAAAAGTAATAAAAATTGCACATTTGACAGAAACTGGTATTATTGATGTTACGAAGCTCCAATTTCGAATTTTCAATTCACTACGAAACATAGCACAATGAAATCCACAAATCATAAAAATGCGATGAACAGACACATTTCCTTTAAATTCATTATCCGACGGTGAGTACAACTTACCTGAAAATTAACCTGAAAATACATTACCAAAAACGACTTAGTTAAACACTGCCATCTTCGTGAACAACAAGCTAAATTTTCAAACGTATATCTCCAATTATTCGATCAGCAAATGCCAGCTTGTACTTCAAATTATACAAAGCACGACTCTGCTGAAATTCCAGTTATCCAGCATTCTTTGACCAACAGTACAAAAGTACTCCATCGGAACCAGCCATATGATATTTGTGTACCTTCTGATTGAGCAGCCATATTCGACGAAGCATATGCAAAAAAATTTGATCGGAGAGTACCCAAAGTTCCAGGTATAGAAACTAACCGCTCTCCACTTTTTCTCCAACATCATGTCCCTCCCGCAAAGCCCATAAAGCATTCCCAACTTGGTGGCGCTACGCTGCTTTCCCGACAGCATCCGTCCACTGACCGTCCACTGACCATCCACTGACCATCCACTGACCATCCACTGACCATCCACTGACCATCTGCTTCCCATGCCACTGCCAGATGAAGTGAAGTTTCCAAAACTTCGTACTGATTTAAAAACCATATTTCTGCTCTTTATATAGCAAGTGGGCGGGGCTTAGAGTTCAACTAATGGATTAGTGTGCCACGATAATATTCGTAACCTTTTGGAACTATTATTTGCTCTTTTTCCTTAAAATGAAATGGTTTTTTTCTCAAATTTTTATAAAATTAATATTTTATCACGCGAACTTAAGGTCATAACTGTGGTTTTTATTCTAATATTATGTTCCAAAAGGTTACGAATATTATCGTGGCACACTAATCCATTAGTCTTATTCTAAGCCCCGCCCACTAGCCGACTTGCTATATAAAAACCAGACATATGGTTTTTAAATCAGTACGAAGTTTTGGAAGCTTCTCTTCATTTGGCAATGGCATGGGAAGCAGATGGTAAAAAAAGTTTTTGTCTAGGTAGTCTAGGTAGTCTCTAGGTAGTCTCTAGGTAGTCTCTAGGTAGTCTAGGTAGTCTAGGTAGTCTAGGTAGTCTCTAGGTAGTCTCTAGGTAGTCTAGGTAGTCTAGGTAGTCTAGGTAGTCTAGGTAGTCTAGGTAGTCTCTATGTAGTCTAGGTAGTCTAGGTAGTCTCTAGGTAGTCTAGGTAGTCTCTAGGTAGTCTAGGTAGTCTAGGTAGTCTAGGTAGTCTAGGTAGTCTAGGTAGTCTCTAGGTAGTCTAGGTAGTCTAGGTAGTCTCTAGGTAGTCTAGGTAGTCTAGGTAGTCTAGGTAGTCTAGGTAGTCTAGGTAGTCTAGGTAGTCTCTAGGTAGTCTAGGTAGTCTCTAGGTAGTCTAGGTAGTCTAGGTGGTCTAGGTATAACTTAAAAAAAGGTAAAGGTTTTTTATGTAGGATTTTATATTTATATACTTTACACTCAAATTACAGATAAATATATTTACAAAATAATAGACCAAAGTTTGATTCAATAACTAGAATGGAACCAATTCTGGGACACTATTTCGTACGAAAAGCCTGCGGCTCTGTGCAATCAATCTACTAAGACTTCAGAGGAGGAGGTTTTTTTTAAAGAATCCATAATCAGAAATATTTTCTTAATGGGCAGTTAAAAATTTTGGAACATTATCTCAAGTTTCAACGTTTTTATGGCGTTTTCACGACTTCCCATAATTAATTGTCACCCTGTCATATTATCAACAAAAAAAATACGATTGCAGGAAAACATTTTGAAGGCATGTATCAATGCGGATCGCAATATTTTCAACTTCAAAAAAAGTTGCGCATAATTATGTTTCCTGTATTTAATCCCGAGTTACTTCTCTTATTATTAAATAAATGAATGAGAGGTGTGGTGCATGCCTTTGAAGACGCGGGTGATAACCCTTACATTATTAGTATTTTTAAGCCTATCTTTTACAGAAAAATCTATGCAACCAGAATATCTGAAGCATTTCAATGGACTGGTGAATGAACGGACACAACCACAGACTTGGAGAAAAAACCTTACAGGATCCGTCAAGATGCTAGGAGGAGGAGAAGGTTGTGATACTGTCGTTTTTGAAGTGAAGTATAAAGACCAGAACCGTGCCGTAAAGCTTTTAAAAATCAATAACGACGATGATGCACGAAGTGCGGCCAACGAATTATTGGTTTGCAAGAAGGTATCAGAGCTCAAAAAAGCTCATATCTTCCTGTCAGTTTTGGATTCATTTTTGGCCAATGCGAACCAGTTGCCATTGCAGTTCCGGCCTGCGCTTCGTCTCAGCTTAGAATATGATGAAAGTATAGAGGTAATAAACTTTTTTAAATACTACTCTACTAAAATACAAATACAACAGGTTATGTGATTTATTCATGTCTTTTAGGAGAAATTTTGAGTAAAACACCAAAAGTTTTTTGCGTGTCATGTCGCTTTTTTTTGCACAGTGTTAAAGGTGATGGTACAACATTTATTTGATACGATAGGTGTATGTCTGGGATTGTTAAAAATGTTTACTTTTTGCAATTTGATTGACTGCGAGCAAAGTTATAGTAATTTGAAAATTAGACCTAAAAAATCACGACATTTTGAAAATCGTATGGAAAGCATGTTTATCGTTACCATTTTTGTTAGGTTTTTGACATCCATATGCAAATTTAGACGTAGATTTTGTTTTTCAAAACAGTTTAATACACATCTACCTTGAAACATGTGAAAAAGTCGAAAATTTGCCAATTTTGGAAATTTTTTTAAAATATAATAGGAAAAAATAATGTTAACAGCGTTGCCTATCGCGTAGAACGCTTCCCTTGGTTCGACCCCCACCAAGTGTTATTTTTTTTCCTTTTTTTGTTTTTGAAAAGGTATTCGGTTAGGAGTTGATGCTAAGGTACTGTAGGGGGTACTGTAGGTGGTTACGGTAGGGTTACTGTAGTTTTTTATCCAAAAACGTTTTATTCCTTCTCATAACTTTTCCGTCGTTTGAGCTATTTCGATTCGGATAAAAAATAATGAAACCTTGAAGATTTCTTAAGCGAGAAACAAAAAAAATTTGAAAATCGAGTCATCACAGAGATAATCGACCGAGAAGAAAGTTACTGCATTTTTTGATTTTTGATTTTTCAACCTTGAGCGTTTGTAAATTGGTTTCTTTAAGATTAATTTTAATTTTTTTTAAAATAGACTCAGAATTTGACTCTAAATTCAAAAATGTAAGGTTCAAAAAAATTTTAGTGGAAATTGTTTCCAGCTTTAAAAATGAAAAAGTTATAACAAAAACAAAAATAAAAAAAATTCATCTCCTCACCAAAGTTTTGGAAATATCTTTTATGTTTTTACATTTTCTGAAAGAAAATAGTTTATTCTATCATTTCGTCAATTTAGTTGTCAGCGCCTTCGGCTCTTTAGAATTTTTGAACTTGAAAAAACTCCTTGGCTTTCATACGGATTTCAGATCTAACTGATGAAATGCAAGGGAAAGCTGTGGCAAAATGCTGAGTGATTGAAGATGTAGTCGAATTTGATACTTTGCCTTACAACAGTTTCCTTAATTTGACAAGACGCTAGATAAGCTAAACATCTGTATATATATATATATATATATATATATATATATATATATATATATATATATATATATATATATATATATATATATACAGATGTTTCAAATTCAACTAAACCACTTTTTAGAGTGTTGGTCCCTATTTCCTCATCATCATAATGGAATTAGGCGGTCCGTCAACATCCCAATTCAAATATGCCACCCCAATGCAAAGAGTGTCAGTCGTCGGCCAACTAATTGCGGGATTAATGATTGCGGAAAGGAGTTTGGATTTGGAACACAACGACATCAAGTCTCTCAATATACTCCTAAGAGTTGTGAACAGAAGCAACAAATTGATCTTCACTATAAACGGCAATGACTACACATTCAAAGATCATGAAATTCGAGTTCAACTCGTAGACTTTGGAAAAAGCCGAATCAATCAAAGTGGTTTGTCAATTTTCAAAAAAAAATACAATTTTTGAAAACATGTAGTTATTTTTTACCAGAAAACGTTTTCCAGATTCGTGTTTTTTTTTTAAATTTCGATAGTTTCATTGGTGATGGTTTATCACATCCCTTCATTTTAGAAATAATTTTTCAGATATAAATTTTTGGACTTTACTCCACTTTCAAATGACGAAATAAATGACGTTTTGATTTAATTTGAACCGAAGGCTGTAATACACAAAAATATTTGAAATTACAGATGAACGGAGTCACGATCGCACTTGGCACCCCAAAGATCTACAAGCACTCAAATTTCTTACGAAGCGTATTTTGAATTTGCCAAAAGTGTCTAAGGGGTCTGATCAATCAAAAGATGAAAATAAAGTTTGTGGGAGTTACAGCTCAACAAACAATATTTAATATTTCAGGAATTCGAGCTTCTGCAGAAAACAATTGAAGAATGCGTACTGGATCACAAAAAATGGGTCCCAATTTTCAGACTTATTGAAAAAATTCTGTTGAAATAAGCATGTAAGTTTTTGGCAAGTTATATTTTTTTATCTCATTCCCTATGTACTGAACACAGTCACATTTTAACTTTACAGATGCTCACATCATAGCCAAGAAAAGACGACTACTCGGAAATGTCCTTTTTTTATTTTTATTTTTCTCATACAAACTTTTTTCGCCTTTTTCAATAAACCTTTTTTAATAAACTCATCGATTAGCACATATCTCGTTCATATCTTTACTTCTTTTTCCGACCGGTATTACAAACACAATGAGAAGCCAAGCCTTCCGATTATCCACCACAATTTTTTTGTATTGGGTATTTCTGCGTTTAGCAACACATGGCAGGTTTACAATGTGTAGTCATTCCACAGTTTGTTCTCATTTTCTGGCGGTTACATAAGTTTGGGTTCAGGGGAGAGGCATTGTCAAAGAACTGTCGTGGTACAGTATGATTACTGTTGTTCTAAATAAGTTGAGTTTCGAAGCTTGGAACTACTACAGAATAAGTCATTAAGTTATTTTCTGTTCCTATTGTTCAGTTTCTACAAGAAATCTATTCCACATTGATTTTTGTGGTGAATTTGAACCTTCCGTTGGCCTAAGATACTTCTGGAGAGCTACTTTTTTCGGAAGTATTCTTAAATTCAACTTGTTGGAAAATCGGGAACTTCTCTGATTTCTCGAAAATACTGTTCTTTAAAAAAAAATTTGGCCTAAATTTTTTTCCTCAAAAACACCTTCATTCTGGTATTTTCTAGGAGCATATGTCATCTGTATTGTTTAATTTTTTTTTTGCTTCAAAAGCTCTGTTTTTGTGCTTAAAACTCTCATTTTTGTCGATTTCTTAATTTAAAACATGGAATATATGGTCGCGGACCATTCGGTGTAATTTGTGCAAACACCGTGACGCGCAAACGCAGACATTTTTGCACGCGCTGCGGTGAAATTCCTCTTGGGGAATTCAAATATTTTTTCCCGCTTTTTTTGAAAATTTTCGAGGCGTTGGTCGAGCTGAATACACGTGAGGTATTTTAAACAAAAAACGAATATTTTTTTAGAATTAGGAATAAATGTTCAATGTCAGCCTGAAATTTCTGTCACATTTTGATACGTCATTTTAAATGTTGAAAAAAACAAGTTTACACTGAAAATTTTTATTTTTAAACCATATTTCGAAATATTTTCAAAATTCAAAAAATAAGCAATCATACAATTGAAAAAAAAAACATTATAGCTTAAACAATATAAAAATCATATGTCATGTATTTTATAAGCATATATTTGATTGGGATTGGGGGAAACTGATGATGATGTTGCGTAGAAGAGAATACACGTATTAGTGATAAAACCCATGAAACACGTGGCAAAGGGGAATTGAGTGAAAACAACAAGTTTTTTAGGAAAATTATTGAAAAAAAAACGGATCAAGCGATGATGGCAATGTATGTAAATGGCAAGGATTTGGAGAGGTGTGAGCTGATAAATTTTCGGATTTTCTTTCAGAAAAATGGACTCCTCCGTTTTCGAGAAAACGATGAAGCCTGAGACTTTTGAAGAAGTTTCGAAGTGTTTGGAATGGAACTTTTGAGGTCTTTCAGACAAATTTCTGACTGGAACATTGGCAAAACGAGACGAGTTGACAGAGAGAAACTTCCTTCGGCTGAAAAAAAAGAATATTAATTATGACGTACCGAAATCTCGGATATACTTTGGAAATCGCTGGAAATCGCAAATTTCGTTTGTGCACTCAAAGTTTTTTTTTTCAAATACGCGCCAGATCCGTCTCACTGGAGCGCACTTGCATCGTTGGATTTACGAGATTACTGATTTCATTTTTTCAACGAGTTCCTTTTATTATTCGTTTTTTTCACTGATTTCAACTTTTTCTTCTGAATTCCCGCACATTTTTTCAACATTTTTTCCCAGTTTCTTGATTTGTCAATTTTTCATTTTTTTGGAAAAAAAAGTCCAATTGTTCAGTTTTAAACCGAAATCCAATGGAATTTCTTAAAGGATATGAAATTTCAGAAGTTATATGATTTAAAAAAAGTTAAATTGACACAAAACAACATTTTCCAAAAAAAATCCGATAAAAATCAAGAAAACCCGTTGAAAAATTGTCTCGTAAATCGAACGACGCAAGCGCGCTCCAATGAAAAGTCGCCTGGTGCGCATTTGAAAAATTTCTGGGCTCACAAAGAAAAATTTGTAAAAATTTCACCTAGATATTCTGAATCAGGGACGAAAAATCTTTCTACAAACCTATTTCAATCGCCACATTATTAGGATCAATTCCACAGAATTTGCTCAATTTCAGGCCTTTTCCATATGTTAAATCTTCAATTGCACTCTGCATTTCAGGCCACATCATATCCATAATCATTCCTCGAATAAGATCTGTCATAAATGCTCCCCATGCTTTTGGAAATGCTCCATTTTCCATTACAATATTGGTTTCAAGTAGATCAACACCAGTTCGTAGTGTTCCGTTATCGAAAGAAGGACGGAGTGCTGCTGTGATTGTGAGTACAAGAGACACGAATACAGTTGTTTTCTGTTGTTGTGGATTTACGACTTGAAGATGAATACGATCAGTTCTGAAATTAGAAATATTTAATTTTGAGAGAAAAATCAGAAATTACTTTAAAAAAATTAGAAATTTTCAAGAAAAATTAAACAACTCACATTTCCGATTTTTTGAAATTTTTAAAGTAAAATTCCGATTTTCTGGAGAAATTTCATTTTCGTTAAATACTATTTCTTCAGACAAAACCTTTAATTATATATATATTTCTCGGCTTTTTCTATACATAATTTTAAAAGATTTTTCGAAATTTTTAATTCCGAAAACGAAAAATGCTTCGATTTTCTGGGAAAATTTCATTTTTCAATCTAGTTTTTAAAATTTTATGTTTTTTTACAAAAAAAAAAAGTTTTTGATAAATCTACAGTTCCCTTATTTTTCTATACATTTTTTTAAATTTTTGATTTTTGAAAACAAAATTGAATTTTTTTTCCATTTTCTATGAAAATCATCTAAAAATATGAAAATTGTAAAACAAAACGCAAAGTTTTGCAATTTTTACGCCAGAAATTACGACAATTTTTGTTAAGTACAAACGGGTGCGCGCGTTTAAGGATTACTGTAATTTAATTTTAAAACTCTGTGGAACTTTCATTATTTTTTTCATAGTTTTTCTTCTAATGTATTAAAATTCAATTATTAAATTGTTGTATTTGATTTTTTTTTCTAAATTACAGTACTCCATAAAGGCGCACACCTTTTTGAATTTAACAAAAAATTGTCGTGTCGAGACCGAGCGCAAAAATGTTGCAACTAGATAATAAAAATTTCCAGATAATCCTCACTTCGTCAATTGCAGCGAAGAATTTGTAGCCGTAATTGTGGGCCGTCCCTTTGCATTAACATTAACTTGGAAATAGCACTCGGAGCAGAGAGTTGAGAGAAATTCACGAGAATCTGGAGGAATAATTGGACTTGTTACAGGAATCTGTTCGTCCATCCATTCGAAATTCCAATCAATCTGAAAAAAGTTTTCTTTACTAATTAAAAAAAATATTTAAAAAAAAAGGTTTTACTTGATCCAAAATTTCGTTCAAAATCGCATCCTCCAACCAGACAGTAATCAAATCTCCATTTTTCATCTCCATATCCAACAATTTCGTGGAATTTCCGTGCTCTTCTTGCCCTTTTAGTAAATTCGAAGCTTCATCATTTGCCGCCGGAATCAACTTTTGCCATTCAATTTGAGCACGTACAGTGAGCTGATGATCGTCTGCATTGATCGAGTTTACTCTGAAATTTTCAATGATTTTTAAATAATGTCAGTTCACAGAAACTTTAAATAAACTAATAGGCAACATTTTGGCAAAAAAAATCGAAATTTAGAAATTGTTCGATTATTCGAATTTTTTCTTCGGTATTGTGAAAAAATTGGTTTTTTTTGCACAAAAAACTTAAATTTCAAGAAAACAATTTAATTTTGAAAAAATTGAGTTTTATTACGAATTTTCTATTCAAAATTTCTAATTTTTTCTGAATTATATCGGAAAAAAATTGTTACCGATAGAACAAAGTGGTATTTCGAGCAGCCATGTGATCCTGAACTTTTTTCGGCAAAAATTCATAAATCGGAAATTTTCGTTCGGCTTTGTGTTTCAAATCATTTGTCGACGAGGATAGAGCCGAACAAAGTGCTCCTTCAAAAAATGAAGAAGCCATTGAACTGAATGCAGAGATTCCCTGAAAAATTTTAATATTAAAGAAGAAAAAACCATTTAGCGCTGTTAATTTTTCAGCTTCGTTTTTGTTGCTTTTTTCGTATTTTTAGCAAGAAAAATCATTTTTCCGTTTTTAACAAATCGCCTGGGTTTCAATTTAATACCTTATTAATGAGCCATGAATCTCTCAACTGAAATGCAATATCTGGATTAAATAATGCACATTTCGAGAGTGTCACTTTCTGATCGTCGACAATAAATCTCAAGTGTCCACGTGGCACTTTCACATGAGAATCCACAAGTGAATCAGAAAATGGAATTGGCCAAATGACGTCAGAAAGATTGGCATGAGATGTGACGTTCAGGCTGAAATTTATTAATTTTTAATTTTTTGAATCAATTTTTTCTTTGCTACAAAAGACACGTTTTTCTCGTCTTTTCAATGCATTTAAATCACATATAATTCACATTTCAAAGTCGTCGCAAGACCTTGAACAACCGTTAGCATTGGCAAATAAAATAAACAAAAAAGAAAAAGAGGAACATACTTTTCAAAGAACACATGAACGACTTTCGGCCGGAATTGAACAGAAACATTTCGATAAGAGACAGTGTTGAATAGTTTCAGATGAGCAAGTGAGCCGAATGATGGTTCTTCATTCGATTTTAGAAGAATCTGGAAAAAAAGGAATGGATTTTTGAATTGAAGACTATTAGAATAAGAAGGAAAATAATTTCGTTTTTCAAATTTTCCAAGAAACTTTAATTATAAAACGATAATTTTCAGGCTGATCGGAAATCTACTTTCCACCTTGATATTTACACAGACGAAAAATACGGTACTTGGTCTCGACACGGCACATTTTTTGTTAAATTTTTAAAAACTACTGTCATTTCAAATTTTTGTTGCAGAGGAATTTCTATCGATTTTTCAGGAAAAAAATTGACTATAAATCTGAAATATAAATTTTTAAAAAACCGTCAGAACCCTATGAAAAATTTATGAAAATTCCGCAATTTTTCGACTTTGAAAAAATTCTTTGAAAAAATTCGAAAAAAAAAACGAAACTCTCGTTTTTAAATTTTTCGATTCATTCTGGAAAAAAATCGAAAAATTAAAAAAAAGTACTGTAATTTCAAATTTTGTTTGCTGCAGGATTTACATAGATTTTGAACAGTTTTTTCCTCACGACCTGTTTAAATTTATGCGGTTAAGTGTTATATCTGAATTTATTAAATATGTTTAAATTAAGAGCCATGAAACAGTACTCTTTAAAGGCGCACACCTCTTCGTATTTAACAAAGAAACTGTGTCGTGTCGAGACCGGATATTTTTGATTCAAACCAGACTGGAAAATCATTTCTCCCTCCAACTCGATCATTCAAACGTCTTGCCATTTCATCAGACTAATGTCAGTGAGCCCATAAATATTCCCATTTCTATGCCAATTCTATAAAATCCATTTTTCATCACAACCACCATCTCTAACGGAGTCATTTCATTTTCACATTGTCCATCGGCATTCAAATTTCGAAGGTCGCGCCACCTTCCAACTGAATCCCCGATTTAATGTGTCCTTGTCTGGAGAGGGTCAAGACACTCTCGAATGAAATAAGGAGAGAAAGAGAGATTGAAGAAGAAGAAGAAGATCTCAACACTAGATCCCAACACTTTTATTGCCTTTCATACTCCGGCAAAACGGAAAAGACAATACGTGTGTATATGTGTTCCGAAATGAATGATGAGTGGCAAAGAAAAGAGGTAACAGATACGGATCATCCGCAAAATGTTTTGCCTCGCTCGTGTCACTTTTTCAAAGAAAAAACGTCAAGAGTTGCGGAGAATTGAACGGTTCCGAGATTTAGAAGAACAGATTATGACAGAAGGAGAAGGCGCATCGAACGGAAGAATGTCATGGATAACGGAAGGATTACACGAGATGATAGTAATCATTTGTCACCTGATGAAAGAGTTGGATAATACATTACAGTAAGTACCATGGTACCAAGGTGATATTATCCAGACGCAACATTTGCCGAATTTTGCATCAAAAATACTGTACCCGGAGCAGATTTGCGCCTTTAACGAGTACTGTAGCTTCAATTGATGAACACAGCAAAAGTCGCATCAAATTTTCATAGTTCTTCGATTAAAGTGAAACTATGAAATACAATGAGGACTGCGAGCAAACGGTTTTAATTACAGTGCTCTTTAAAGGCACACCCCCCGTTTGCATTCCACAAAACATTTTCGTGCGACTGGGTAATACTGTACTCTCACGTGGTGTCAGACTGTCTCATCACAGTGTGATCTACAAAAAAATGCGGGAATATTTTTCCAAAAAAGTAGTGACGTATGCACGCTCTTAACATCCATGCGAAATCAGATGAGATGTCTGCGTCTCAACTCCCGCATTTTTCGAAGATCAAAACGAAATGGGACTTTCTGACTACACGTGTACTATCTTAAAAAGTCATATCACTTTTTTTCAGGTCTTGGGCCGAAATTTCAACACTTGAAGTAACTTTTTTCCGTAAAGAAATAGGTTCCCTTCCGTTACTATAACTTTCGTATGACTCTCAATTGGTCAGTTTTTTTTTGAAAAACTCATTTTTTCTCCAACCAATCAGAACCACCTCCTCATTGCGCAAACACGTAATCCTCGAATTGGACTAATCCTTCATTTTCTTCATTTGACCAACACTCTGCTAAACTAATTTTCGATGAGATAATCAGAATCAGAACCTAATCGAATCACCATCGCCGCTTCGTTCTTCGTTTTTTGTTGATTCTCATGAAATTGTTTAGTTTTCCCCCCTCATTCTTCACAAAAAAAAACCGTCGTTTTCAAGCCAACCGGGTGGCGGTGGCGGCGACGGCGAAGAGGACCGTCTAATTGGATTGCGCCAGAAATGACAAGCCATTTTTCTGTATTGTATGTTGATTTGCCTGCCTGCCGCCCAAGGACGATGAGTGTGGAAGGCAGAATTGAGACGAGGAGGAGCGAACAAACTCTTTTTCACTTTCATTTTCTTTTTAGAATCGGTACATATAGGTACACCAATCGCTTTTACCTAATTAAACTTTCGTATAAATTTCCTGAATATCAGCTGATCATCTAGTAGGAAATGTTCTGTAGAAACCCGTCAACGTAAAAGCAAGACTGTTCAGGCAGCCAAATGACCAAAGATCTGCTGATTTGAGCTTGTTTTTCATAAATTCTGAAACAAAAATAGTATGACGTTGGTGGACAAGTCAAGTGGAAGTCGAGGGTTATGTTTTCCAATTTTCGAAGAAAAAAGTATTTACTGTGCTATTTTTTTCCGGCTAGGAAACTGTAGCACACTCACGTGGTGGCAGGGAGTCCCATCTCGGTTTGATCTACGTAGATCTACCAAAAAGGCGGGAGTTGAGACGCAGAGATCTCAACTGATTTTGCATGGCTAAGAACGTGCTGACGTCACATTTGTCTGGGCGAAAAATTCCCGCATTTCTTGTAGATCAAACCGTAATGGGACAACCTGACACCACGTGCACACTCAATTCTTAATCCGGAAAGTTCAGCCACCTATTTTCGTTTCGAGACCATTGACCCATACCATTTCCGTCCTTTTTTTCTCGGATACCCGTGCAATGTTTCTTTTAGGTGCCTTTCTTTCGCTCCCCTGTCAATTTGAAAGTAGGTCAAACGTTTGAGAGGTGACTCAATACGTCCAGAGTGCGTTGGATCCAGAAGAGTGTGAGGAATGAGGCATAACGATCACACGGGTAATCTGGCCGCCGCTTTTGAAAAGCCGTGTGAGGGAAAGTCTTCTCTGGATGAGGGAGGAGAAGGAACACGGTATATTTCGAAATATATGCATGGGAAAAGTCGGAAGAGTAGAGACCAATTACTGTTCAGGTCACACGAGTAGGAAGAGGGCAATTAGGTTTTGTAGCAGTCATGATGCTTTAGTAGTTCTGTTCGAGTAGAAGAAAAACAAGAAACATGAGTAGTTTTACTTAATTATCTCTAGAAGCCGAAGAAAGTGTGACGTCTCGTTGTAATAATGCAAAAATGTTTTGTTTCATCAATGGAATGAAAAATGAGTCATGGGAGTTCAAGTCAGGCGATTTTTAACGGTTTTTTTCTTTAATAATTCTAAAAACTTACATCAGCCACCCTTGTCTCTTCGAGAAATTGTGATGCTGTGTGACGAATTAGCTGTGAAATCGCTGCATCTCCGAGTGTTACTCCAAACTCTGACGATTCCACGGAGCATAAAATGAGCAGAAGAAATATTGAGCATTTTCTGAAAAATAGAAGCTTAATTTTATGTAACTATCATAGAATTAATTCTAGAATTTGATACAATAAATTGGCAAACCTGTTCAAAAACTTACATAATAAAAGGCTTCAGCATCTCGCGTCGTCGCTGATCACAAAGCGAGAACGAATGTGAAGACGATTGGATTGGAGAAACTGTTTTGTTTTCCGCTTGTTCCTTCTTTCAATAAACTTTAATAAAGGGGGCGGTGGCGGTTGATGCGGCTACTTTTCTTTTGTTCCGATTGCCGGTCGTCGCAGCTCACACATTTGGACCCGTTGGCTGCCTGAAATGAAGAAAAATTAATATTTGAAGATTTAATAAATTTATATGAACAATAAAACTGGAAAAATGAACAGAGTCGATGAGAAAAAGAGCAAAGTTTTACTAGTTTTCAGGAGAGAAAATTAATTTCAAAAAATAAAAATCGGAACGACGCTCCGAAATAACGGATGCGCGCCCAGTTTAGCCTGTCGCTTTTACGCGGTAACTCAAATAGAAAACATTTTCAAGACTCAGAAAAGTTGTAAAAGAGACGGAAAAAGAAATGTGAAAGCTCAAATATGGAGCTACGAGAGCATTACATTATCTGTCAAGCATAAAGACTGTCCATTTAATTAGACGACGAGAAACAGAGAGAAACAGATAATGCCCATCGAACCCTAAACGCGTATCACTTTTTCAGTGTAACACCACCAGATGTTCAGTGCGCGAACACGGACGGGAAAACAAAAAAAATTACGGGGGGGGGGGGGGGGGTGACGGAGGACCTGCAAATCAGAAATCAGGTTTTCTGAAGACACCAGTGGTGTCCTTTCGATTGACGAAAAATCGGAGAAGGCAATAATAGTAAATGAATACAGAAAAACAGAAAAAAAAAACAAAAAATAGACCTCCTCGGCACGGGAAATGACGGAAAGAAATGGGCGAAAAGAGGTGAAAGTTGGGCAATGGGGCAATCGGGAAAGAGGTGGAGAAAGAGAAACCATCACGGATGAAAGTACATTTTCCCTGTGATGAGGAATAGATGATTGACAGTCATTAATTGTCAATTCAATCATTCATTTCAACTATTTTTAGGATTATCTTTAACGAAGACACAGTGGTGTTGGACTGTTATTAAAAATTATGGCACTTTAGATTTTACCCAGACACGGAATATTGCTATTTTTGCCCCAAAAATACTGTACCCGGTCTCGACACGACAATATTTGTTGAATGCAAACGGGTGTGCGCCTTTATTGAGTACTGTAGCTTTAAACTTCCCTAGCTGTGAAATTTGCATAAATTTTTAATAGTTTTTTGTTAAATTTTTATTTATTGAAAAAAAAAACTAAAATAAACATTAAAACATATAAATTTGTGAGAAAACCTTTGAAAAAACGATAATTTTTCCGCATCAACGAAATTTTGAAACTACAGTAGTCTTTAAAGGCACACACACTTAACCTCAGACAACCCTATTTCTCATCTAATTAGAAAAATAGGATGAACTAACGCGCACCAGTTCGGCATGCTTTTTTCTAATTCGACGTGCCTCATTTCTAATTCGACGAGCATCCCTTCTAATTAGATGTGGTGTGCGTGTTTTCTAATTAGATATGCATCCTTTCTAATTAGAAAAGCCTTTTCTAATTAGATGTGGTTAATTTCTTATTAGATGTGGCTAATTTCGAATTAGATGAAAAATGGGGTTGTCTGAGACAAAGATTTGTCGTGTCAAGACCGGGTACCGCATTTTTGGTCCAACGGTATACGAAAAAAACGGTACACGAAAAGGAACTGAAATTTGCCATCTAAAAAAACGATGATCAATAAATACTTGATTGAAAAGTCAATAAAAATACGCAATGATAAAATTAGTTATCATCAGTTTGAAACAGTAAATTTTTTTCAAAAATTCATCTCGAAGCAATATATCTAACACATTATAAGTTCTCTTGTCGGAAAGCTTTGAAATTTTATAATATCATGTCATATCTACGCCGCAATGATTCTTAGCTTTCCGATCAGTATTATCAACATATTGAAACAGTAAAAAATCATCATCTCAAAAAAAATTATGATGATGCAAACAAAGAAGAGAAATTAAACGGTCAAACAATGTTTACCAAGAAAATTGTAAAGTAAGTGTTTGACACACTGGAGAAACGGAGGATAGAGTGGGCGGAAGGAAATGGCAGAGATTTGGATGGAAAAGTATGAGTCATGCTTAAAATGGTATGATTCTGGAAATTTGGACATGTTTATTGATTGAGATAGATTATTTTATCGACCAATTTTTGAATAAATTTAAGATTAAAAGGGGATTTGTGAATATTTAAACAAAAATTTGCACACTTTTTAAATCGGGAATGATGAAACTTTTTTGTCAACTAATAAAAAATTTCCTGTTTCAAATATATAACATCATTTTTAACCGTTGTGTATCGACATTCCGATTCTCCCTGTTACTTTTCATGAAATATACTAAAATAAAAATAAAAAACCTCCACTTTCTTGTAATATGGTTAAAAAATGACACTGAAACATGAATTAAAACTTGAAAAATTCGAAAGAATTCTAGATTAAACATCTTTAAAAATTACATAGTTTTTCAAGAATATATTCGGCCACTTCGAATCAGAAATACACATTGAATTTCTACACAATAATTTAAGTTGTACTAGTACAAACTAGAAGTTAGCCCTTTTAAAATATCTGATATGGGAAATAAACGTTGGTTAGTATTGAATGTAATAATAATAGAAGTAAAACTGTAAAAAATTGCCAAATTTAAAATAATTTCAATAAAATTACTGTTTCTCTTATGCTGAAGGTGAAACATCGGCAACAAATGCGACTCATCATCATTTTTTGACTATTTTACAAATTTATCAGGATATAATTCTTACTAAAGTGTGCATAAAATTTGGAATATTGCAAGAAGTTATTCATCAAAAAAAAATTCCCAGACCTCCAAAAACAGGAAATTCGCATCCCTGCTGTCCAGCAAAAAGTATAATTTAATTTAAAATAAAATGTATGATTAAAAATATAATGTTAAACACATACTATTCAATTATTAATTATTATTACAAGTTAATTTTAATTCAAGATTCAAAAAAACATCTTGGCAGTCCAATATTGGAAAAAATTACTGTTTTTTTATATGCAGAAGGTGAAACAGAAGATATCTTGCAATGAGTCATTCAACGCCCAAAATGAAGAACCATTAAACACTCGAGATTTTAAAATACTGATAAAAAGAGGGTGTAAAGGAAGGGAGAACCTGTAAAAGAAGACAGTTTTCTGTAATCTTGACGTCATCAGGCAAGAACAAAGGAACGTAATAATTAATGCAAAATGAGTCGCATAATTAAGCGAAGAAAAAGGTTTCGAGAGTATGAAATGGCGAGAAGTGAAACAGAAATTAAATTCAAGACATAGAGTGAGAGAGAGACTGTATACACCAGTGTAAACCCCGATACATCTGTATGTTCTTGACACGAGAGACACAGAATTTGGTGAAGATGTAGGCGGAGTCAAGATAAAGAGAAGGTGTGGACACGCGGGAGGACACTTGTTTGAAAAAGGGACAATGATAGCCAAGGGGATTAGAGAAATGAAGGAAACATTGATGAGAGGAAGAAAGCAGAAATACAAGAATATGCCATCCAAGGAAGGCCTTCCGATTACAACACTTGGCGACAGGCAACTCTCTCTCTCTCTCTCTCTCTCTCTCTCTCTCTCTCTTCTCTCTCTCTCTCTCTCTCTCTCTCTCTCTCTCTCTCTCTCTCTCTCTCTCTCTCTTAGACTCCATCTTATGCTTTTCATTCATCAATTGGGTTTTCTTCATTTCTCTGTCTTTTCAATTGAGTACTATCTCATTTATTCCATTTGATTCTTTTTTATCTCATAATCACTAACTAGAATGTTTCTTTTCCAGCTGTTGCCACTTTTTGGTTTTCATCTTCGTGTTTCTAGTCCGAAAATTATTTTTTGGCGGCGATTTTTAGTACGATCTGGATATTCTAGTTTGATTTTTTTTCTGGTAAATGTGAAGCTAACGTTCTGGGTTTTTGTTCAATTTCACAAAGATACTATAATTTTTTAGATATATGTGTTTTCTCAGATCAGCACTTTAATTCAGAAATCAAGGCAAACAAATGTGTAAACCTTCTAAATGAATTAATTGAACATTTTGTATATTTTTTTAAATTAATTTTTGGGTGTGATTATGAGATTCTGGATTCTACTTCGTTTGAATTTTGGAATTGGAAAAATAGTCTGTTTCAACATTTCCAGATATTTAGATAGTTTATTGAATAATTGTTTAGTCTCACTCTTTTTCCCACTATCTTGCCCACTAAATTTTTTTTACATTTGTAGAGCTTGGCAAATTTGGCAGATCTCTTTTTCCAATACTTGCAGTTCTTAACAAACTCCGAAAAATTTGTTTTTTTTTTTAATTTTTTTTGGAGCACCAAATCTATTGAATTCTTACCACACATCTGGTTTCTGAATGAACTCCTTGTGGTGTGTCTGCTTAATCATCAAAATAATTCAATTTTGTGTCATTTTACTAAATCTTTGGGGACAAAATCAATAGTTTTGGTCAAATTTGTACTGTCAAATTGTTGCTGTGTGCGGCGAATTTTGAAATTTGCCAAGCTCGGTAAACGGCAAATTCGGCAAATTCGTCAAATTTGCCGCACAATAATTTTTAAATTATTTTTGGATGTGATTATGAAATTGTGGGTTCTACTTCGGTTGAATTTTGGAATTGCAAAGATAGTCTATTTCAACATGTCCACATATTCAAATAGTTTATTTGTAAAGTAATTGTTTGGTCATGATAAAAATGTTTCTCTTCCAGTTTTTCACACTATCGGTTTCCATCTCCGTTTTCAGACCAGCAATAATTTTTTTGGTAACATGTCTGGATTTTTTAGTTTTATTGGGTTTAGTATACAAGAAAACATGTAAACCTCGAGGATATATGTCTCTCGAAACAACAGGTTTGAAACTCAGTGTTTAAAAAAGTATCATTATAGCTCAAAGTTCGATTTCAAATTATCGCAGGAAAAATTTAATAACAGTAAAATTTTACAACATGAATCCATACAAATTGCAGGTTTTTTTGTGATTGATAAAAATTTTTACAAAATAAGCTTCAATCAAAAAGCTATAAATATCCCAAGAACATGTTCATCATTGCGTTTCGTTGTTGACAATAATAAAACAATTTCATGAATCAGTAAAAGTTACATTTTTCAAAAATTTTATTTATTTACTTCGGCATTACAATGATAGTCTGTTTCAACATATCCACATATACTTCAACAGTTTATTGAAAAATTATTCCACGCTGGGTTAAATAAAACATTCCACTTAAATAAAACAAAGCATTAAATAAAACATTCTAAAACATTCCACATACCATGAAAGAAACAAAAAATTACAAAAATGTTTTGTGGTGTTTTAAAATTTTGTTTTGAAGAAAAATATCTTTACCGTTTCAAAGACTTATCAAATTAAAATGTATTACAATCTTTTCAGTTCCTTGAATGGTACAGGCATGTCGAGCTTCTACTTTTCAATGTAACCAATTACGGAAATAGTTTTCAGCCAAAATAATTTAAATATAACTGAAATATTTCCCAATATCCCAATAGTTTGATCAAATCCACAAGAACACGTTGTGTTCTTGCAAAAAGAGAAATGCATTAGCCAATTAGCCAAATACAACTGTCACCTTTTTGGCTTCTTCTCACTTTTATCCTTTTCTTTACACTTTATCAGCTAGTGTGACCTATCTGTTGATAAGGAAATTGAGAGATAAATGGTCACTTTGAACAATCTTCGACTTGGTTAGAATATAGTTTTCGATTTTTCTATTCATACCGTTTCACAGTTAATCAATAAATTTCCAGATATTAATGACGAGATGCTGCAATCAAAACTTCCCATCATTTCTAATTTTAGTGGCTTCCGCTCTATTTATCACTTTTATCGGCTCAATTGACAGTGAACACAATTTCCATCCACTTCTCGCTGCTCCACGGACACTTCCAGGAGTTCGAGTCAGAATATTGCCACGTGGATTGGCCTACTTGAATCATGTAGGTTTTTCTCGTAGTAGAAGTTAGCACAAAAATAAAAACTGAAAAATTCCGGCAACAACGAAGAAAATCGAATTCGATTTCTTCGTAAATTCATTTGCGCGGGAAATATAAATTCAAATACTTTAAGTTTGACTTCATGTTCAGTTTCCAGTATTTTGCTCATTAGTGATTTTTTTAAAATAATTAGTTGAAATTTTTCAATGTTTCACGAATCTGTTAATTGAATTAATTTTTTCAAAGTGTGCTTTTTGTTCCACTATTTCAAAAATTGATAATAAAAACATTTCAGTTAGCAGCCAACCTACTCGCAGATCAATTGCCCCGACTCATACTTCCAGACGTCGAGCACATTTTGCCAAGTAATCAGGGTATTATCTACATTTCGAAAGTCCATTTATCACGGTAAGGTATCGTTACACAATTGTTGTGATAAGATTAAAAAGACGGAATAAGAAAACCATAAAAATTACATGTTCCAGTTATAAGATTAAAACATATGTTGCAACAAATAAGAAAGTTGTAACAGGACGTTTAGCGAATAAAATATTTGGACAAAATTCAACAGATTTAGAAGTTATTAAACACTTTGAACATTCGTTTAAATTTTGTTGGAAATGAAAAAGTTCTAAAAATGTTTTCTGATAATTTCAATATTCAATTGCACTAAAAAAACAATCCAGAAATTTCCAGATTCCGCCGAGCGGAGCATCATCAACTAAATTCCACGGCACCAAATAAAATCTCATGGACTATGCAGAATATGGATATTGGGTTAGTTTTTGTGGAAAAATTTGCATAATACTTTGTAAATGTCAAAAAAGGTGTTTAATGTGCTCCCAAATCGGTCATGTTTCTAATACATTTTAAATGAAAGAACAAAAAACAAGTCTAGTATTTCGTGATTTCAAAAATACATGCTTAAAATTTTTGACTTTTTATCTTTAAACTAACGGCAAAATTTGAGTTGAAAAAAAAAAACGTATGATACTTCAAAAAACTAGGCATAATTTTTGATATCTAACACGATCTGCGTTTTTATTATTTCAAGTGCACATTTCTATAAAAAATAACTGTTTCAACAAAATTTAATATAACTTCGTCAAAGTTCTAGCTTGTTCAACCTAATTTCTGTTTCAGATTATTAGGAGACTTGAGTGGATCTGTAAACATAGTGGTTCCACTTAACTTGACCGGACAAGTTGAGATTCTTGCACAAGGACTTACTTTTCATTTGGAGTCTTCGGTGAGTTTTTTAAAAAGTAACATACAATTTTTATTTAACTGAAAGTAAAATAATGCAGTATTCAGCAAAATTTTTTTAAAAAATCTTTACTGTTTCAGTTAGTTTTCAATAGTCGGCAGAATGTTACAACTGCAATTTTCTAAAAATATAACAATAAAACACATTTTAAAAAAACTGTTTGGGGGATCTCAAATTTTTCAAACAATCGGCTAGGGGCAAACTACTCGTGTTCACGTTCAATTTTGAAGTCAAAATGGGAACAAAATTGCGTATAAACTTCAAAAGTCTGAAAATAAAGTTTTAAAAAATTTGAAAAAAAAAACCTGTTTCGGTATATTTAGAAATTCTGCACAAAATTTGTTTTTCAATTTATCTGAAGTTGCGATAACTGTAGCTCAATGTTTAGATCGAAAAAGGTAAAAATGGATCAGCAAAAGTAACTTCTCTGTCTTGCCTTGCCACAATCAGAGATGTAACTGTTACAAATCACAACGGAGGACTCTTTGGATTAGCAGTTTCAGTGTTTAAACAAGGAGTTTCCGATAATGTCCGGCATATGCTTCAAACAATAATTTGCAAGAAAGTTCGAAAATATATAGATGAAGATGCAAATGAGAAGTTGGCAGAAGCGCAAACATCAAGTAAATTGGCAGATGCTTTGGAGACAAATGCATTAAAAATGATATCGGTTGGAGGAGATGAGAAATCAAGAATTGATATTTCAAGCATATTTGATTCATCGTTGGCATCCAAATTTTTCATTGATTTCAGGTATGTGGATATTTATTTGTTCAAATTTTTACTGTTTCAAAGTGTAATTTTGACAAAAAAGCTTCATTTGAGCTCTACTGGTGTCTTTTTTTCATAAGTTTTTTTTCTGCTTCTGGTATTCAACGATGGATTTTATGAAAATTTCATAAGGTTTTGATAAACTTCGAAAACATAAAATGATCATTGTTAATTGAAAAACTTGTTTCGAGTAAATTAAATATCGTGTTTGAGAAAAAAAATGGTAAACATCCTGTAAAAATGTTTTACGTTTTTAAGTTTATCAAAATCTAATATAAGGCTTCAAACATTTAATTATCGAAGAAATAGCTAGATAAAGGCGGTGCAAAATTACGATTTTTCATGCATTAAATTTTACTTTACTTTAATTTTTTTTTAAATTTCCGACCCTTCGCGTCTAACATTATTTTTACTTGTCAGTACCAATTTCAGAATAGCGGACCAGGAAAAAAAGCAATAATATACTTTCAGTATTTTTTTTTTCGTTTTTCAATTTAATTTTCTTTTTCGGGATTTTACCGAGATATGTATACTAAAAATGGGCTCAAAAAAGAGATGCATATATTTAAAAAAAAAAAGTTCTCAAATGTTGTAAGCTCATTCAACATTTTGGTAAAAGATTTGGAAAGATATCAAATTTTTAAAAAAGTTTGAGCTTTTTTTTATTGATCCAAAATGTAGCTGTTCAAAATTTTGATTTTTTACTGTTTCATCTAGTAAATTTAACGTAACAGCAATAATTCTGCTATTGCCATTTTCCATAGACGCAGAGGTTTGCCACATTCTTCAAACTTTGTTTCAGACTAAAAGAACACCCAATTTGCCAAGAAAACACTGTAGAACTAGCATCTTGGGGTGAAATCTCATTTATGGGACAAGGCGACACTCCATTTGGACCAGTTGATGCTTCATGGCCAGGAAGATCACCTTTCAAGACAAATGTTGTAGATTCAGTGACAAATAAAGACTCGATGATTGAATTAGTTGTATCCGACTTTTTACCAAATTCACTGCTTTATCATGCCTATGTGTAAGTTCATCTTTTTTTAAATTTTAATAAGTTGATTTATTCTAGACAAAGATTCATAAAAGTATTATTAACTCCAAGAACAAAGGGTGTCTCCTCATTCTTACGAACAACGTGTGAAGGATCGTTTTGTATTTCTGATTTGGCTCCACAGCTCGCCGAGCAATATCCGAACTCTACTGTTGAGCTGGCAATGAGTGCCACAAGAGCTCCGGCAGTGCTTTTCAGTGAAAAAAATGGAGGTGAGTACTGGGGGCTGGGACTTTTGGAAACTTAAAAAGAAATGTGTCTGAGTTCTTGATACATCTTTGATACATTGTGTTGAACTAAAATTTGTACCACAATTCGGTATCAATCAAGGGTTCATTTTAAGGTTGAAGTTTTGTTTTTGAAAATATCCGTTTTACGGAATCCTTTTAACATATTTTCAGTTTTGTTTAGCCAAGAAAATGAAAAAGTAAATACCAAAAAATTGATTGGATTCACTGAAACTCTGCTGCAGAATAAAATTATAAAAACTCCCTGAAACAGCAAATTTTTTGAATTTTCAGGAACGATTTCCGTTTCACTTGGAGGTTTAGTTGTGGTCTTTGCTGTAAACGGAAACCAGCGTCGACAGGTTATTGTGGTAGATTTGGATGTAGTTGCAGATGCAAGACTGTCCATTCAGGTTAGTTGTTCTGTGAAACATTACCATAAGTTTCCAATTTTAAGGGGCACAACGTGAGTGGTTCTGTGGAGCTTCGGAAGTTTGATCTAAAGCGTCGAACGGGAACAGTTGATATTTCTGATGCTGAAATTGATGATATTGCTCTTTTAGTCAGTCAGTTGTCTGAAAACCTTCTCAATGGGCTATTGGTCAATGGTATGCCTATTCCACTTCCTCATGGTAAGCGAATTGATACATTGAGGGTACAGTAAACGGTAAATTAACAGTAAATTGATACGAATTATTTTTATACAGACTTTGAAACAGTAAATCTTTTAAAAAATACCTAACTTGAGAAAATTGTTTGCAAGTAGGATATGTTTTTCGAGCGAGAGAAAATGAACTGAAGCCTCAAAAAAAAATTTTTTTTGAATTGATACGGCTTAAATTCCTAGCATTTTGTTACTTTTAAATTATTACGAAGCAAGTTTATAGTAAAAACGACTGTTCAAAACAAAACGTCAGAGAGCATTTTTGTTAAACTTGAAAAAAAAAACATCTGCTATGGTAATTGAAGTAGCCGAATGAGTCGCATAGTTCAAAAGCAAGAAAGAATAGGTACATAAAAAATTTTTAGCGTTGAACATTAGTGAAAAACTTAATTAGAACTATTAAATGACAATCTGAAATAGTATAAGAAAATATTTGTTTTTGAATCAAACAATACAGTTGATTATTAGGTTTTTTCACTGGTTTTTGTGTCCTAAAACATGTATTAGTCAAATTAAACCAAATTTCCGATCGCCCACTGAAAATATTGAAAAAAAGCTAAATTTATTTAAATGAAAATCCTTTTCGCCAGTGTGTTGTTACGTACATATTAGTTAAAAAAATATAGTGACCACTATTAAATGACAATCTGAAACAGCATAAAAATTAATAATATTTTAATTTTAAAAAAAAGTTCAGTGCTTCGAATCAAGGACAGTCACATTAATGTTCTGAGCCGACGAATGCATATTCAAGTTGATGTGGATGTTGATGAGAGGAGGCTATCAAAATTGGCATCTCAAACATTTTTCAAGACTCCACAGTTTTCAGATGTCAATCTCAGTTAGTTTATTTTTTCTTAACATGGGAATTTACATTTTCATGAAGTTCATAAAATGTTCGCTTGGTCGTTACATTTATTATGACTCACGAAATTCCAAATGCAAATATTTCAGGCCCACTCCGACGCATGGTCCGTCCCGTTCCATTCCTGGAGGCCCGCCAACAAATTTCTCAGTTTAATTTCAACAATTGGTCAACCGATTCGGGAAGAAGAATATTTCGTTAAAAATGAATTGTATTATTTTGCCCATTGAAATTATCATTATTCTAGTCCAGATTGTATCACACCTGTTTTGCTGTTTCACGGGTTGCATTTAAGTGTCTGTACATATGAAATTTGTTAATTTAACATATTTTTTTGTTGTGGAAAAAAACGGCTTGAAGTTGAAAATAAGTCATTTAATCACTGCTATGAACTAAACGGATTTTCAGAATATGCTCATAGCTTTGTAAAAGGAAACTTCTACCCAAAGTTGGCATAACTTTTTAAACAAGTAAGTCACATAAATTTAAATCTTTTTTCTGACAGAAAAAATATTTAAGATAAAAATAAAACATGATGGAACACTTATTTTAAACATTTTGATAAAAACCCGCCTAATAAAGTTTTATTTTATTTCACTGCCAAAAAACAGAGTAATCTATAACTTTATCTAATATCATCAGAGCAAATTTAACAAATATCAATTTAAAATTGTTCTGAAACAGTAATTTATTATTTGAAAACATAAAAGTTACTTTCAGTATTAAACTTTTCTTCGAAGCTTACCAGAAACCGTATTAAAAAAATAAATTCCATCGTGATAATTTAAGAAGTTTCAGTCAGAGTAATATTTTTCAGAAAATGTTTTAAAAGTTTCCGTCCATTTTTTCTTCCAGTAATTTTTTCCTCTCAATAAAAATTGCCCATGATATCATCAATTTTCTTCTTCTTTTAAAATGCTGTCTCATGACATGTCATTCATTTATCTTGCAACTTTTCAAAAAAAAACGCCTGAAAAAAGTTTACCCAAAAAAAAGTAAAAATTTATTTTTTTTTTTCCTTTTTTCCTACTTTCTTTCAACACGATTTTCTTTCTCCTATTCCCCGCTGAAAGATTCATCAATTTTCTGTCTTTCTTCATACTCTTCCTTCTTTTTGTCAGAAGATGTTTGGCACCCCCTATCTAATTTCGGAAACCTTTTTTCTCTTCATTCCTCTTTATTTTGTAGTCATCTCTCCAAAAAAAAAACGAAAAAGACGACTGGTACTCAGAAAATGTTAAGTACTTCAAAACTAGAAAAGACGAGAATCTTCCGAAATTGAGCCAACAGAAAAAAAGTACGAAAAGTCAGACAGAAGTTGTGTGTGCAAGAAAAAACAAAAGTCAATTTTGAAATCAAATTGCATTTTTTGCCTTCTATTCCCATCATTCTCGTGTTTTCTACTCTCAACCAGGTTTAGTTTTTAGTAAAAAATATTTGTTCTCTGTTTCAAGAACTTTTTTTCAATATTCGATTATTCTTTTTTCAATATTAACCACGATCAGTACTGAACAATTAGAAATATAAATCTCCAAAAAACATTTTTAGTATTTGATTCTGAGTTCAATTGATTATTTTTTATTTGAATTCCGTGCTCTTTGCATTGTTAGGAGTAAAAAGATGTTTATTTGAAGGTTAATCGTGATTGAATTTCCTTTAAAACAATCTAAATCTGACATTAAAAAAAATAAAATTCAGAAATTCCACTACAGAAAAAAAACCAACTTTCAAACCAATGAGAGTCTTCGAACTCCGCCCCCTCTATCTGATTGGTTGAAAAGTGGGCGGAGTAAATCACTGATTGGTCTCACAGTTCTCATTTAGGAAAAAAATTTAATTGGGAGCTCAATTCGAAAAAGCCTAACTTTAATTGTCAGCTTTTCAAGTCTTAAAAGATTCATGAATTAAAACTGCTAAATTTCCAGAAGCGAATAATATTTATAAATATTCTGAAATTCGGGCAGCGACACATTCAATACCAGACTATCCCAACTTTTGTCTTTTTGAAAAATAAAATTTCTGTATCAACCAGGTTTTATTACTGAAATATATAATTTGAGTGTTAATAATTGATTGTCTCCGGTCTTGATATTTTTTAAATTTATTCTCTCAATTGAAAAAAAAACTATAGACCTACCTCATTTCATTAAGTTTTGGTCTGAATAGCTTCTCATTTATTAGAAAAAGAAGGTTGAAATTAACGAAAAATCATTTTTTAACAAATTATTTTATTCCAATTTCACAGTACTGATATTTACCATTACAATCGAATTTGGTTTTCGCATTAAATTTATGTAAACTTCCAATAACAGAAAAAATATTTCAAAAAAATTTTAGGACTCAGGTGTGATAGATGACAAAAACATGACAATTTTTTACAAAAGTTATGGCTGAAAATTGAAAAAAAAACACTAAAAAATAAAAAAAAATAAATCCATCTTAAAATTAGGCACTGGAAAAGGGGCGATGTTGAACAGAGAGTTTTCCCAGCAGATAGACTTTTTGAGCAGTTCAACAGAATTTTCAAACATACTATGAAAACTTTAAAAATCTAGTGAAAAAAATTCCTCGAAAAAAACATTTTCAATTTGAAAGCGCCATTCATTTTGAAAATAATATTTGTTTTATTTTTCCACTGCTTCATAATGTTGTCATAAATAGCAAATTTGAACTCATTCATTGATCATATTTTAGGCTCGATTCGAATAGTCGAATAAAAGCAACTTCCAAAAAAGTACAGCATTTGTTATTTATTATTTACTAAATTCGTCTTTTTGCCTGTTCCCCCAAAACTGACTTCTGTCCAATTTCCAATTCCAATGTCAACAATAAAAATGTCGCTTTAAAATTCAATTCTGAAACAGTGAAAATCAAGTTTGATAATCCATTGACGCCCCTCAACCGAAAATCAAATGGAAATGTCGAAAGTTCGCACAACTTGTGATCATGTTTATCATTTTTATATACTATTTTTTGTTTCAATTTTTATCACTTGATCATATATGTTACTATTTTAGAATGAACTGTGCTGGCTGATGGTAAATAGTTTGAAAACAATAACGCTTGGGTTGGGTTCAATTATTTTATAGTGATAGAAAGTGATTAAAGTCCAAAATGTTGTTATTTTCAGTTGCAAATGTTGTTTATAATTTTTTTTTTTGGTTTTTTGCACGTATTTTTTGACCTTGAAATTTGAAAAAAAACATTAAAAACAGGAAAAACTTCCCTTTACCTTTAAAAAAAAATCCTAAAACAATTTCCACTGTTTCACAACTGTTTTATTTTGCATATACCCTACATCCAGAATTGATAATTTGATTCAAGGTGGTCGAATTTTTTATTGCTTTATTAGACTCAAAATTGTCTGAAAACACCGGCTTGACAACTTTTGGTAAAAAAATTTTAAAAATGTCGTTGTCCATCAAAATTTAAAATCCATAATTGAAATTGAAGACACAAGATAATGCACATGCATACCCAAAATTTGACAGTGATTTCAAAAAAAATTGTTTCCAGCCGCTGCGACATTGACAAGACTACACCACCTTTAAAGATAGGAAAACCTTCTCTTGAAAATTGTTTCCCAAAAAAATTTCCACTGTTTCACTATTGTTTTATTTTGCCAATGCCCTACATACAACATTTTCGAATCGATCTACGAACCTAATAAGAAAAACTGAAAAATAACTATTATAAAGGATTTTCAGTCGTTTTCTTCTTCCCAACTAATTTTAGATCTCTTGTTTCTATTCTTGTTTTCACTTTATATTCCCTATTTTATTTTCGTCTAAAAATTGGCCCAATTTGTATTTGTTTTCTCTGTTTTGTATTTCTGATTTTGTTCTCTAAACTTCAATATAAAAAATTTGTATTTTTTCGTTTCTCTGAATATTTTTTTAGAGGAATGACTAATCAGTGGAACAACTAACTTAAGTCGAAATGAAAGTTAATGTGTAAACTATATGAAACAGTCAATTTATATTGACCAGCAACTAATAAATTCAATTTACGAAGTCTTCCATTTTCTTATTTGTCAGGCTTTTGTTTTTGTAGCGGTAAAAAATTAATTCAATTTTAGTATTTTTTCAAAACAAAAACACTTTGGAATCTTTTTGAAAAACATTTTTTAAAAATAATTTTACAAATTTGAAATTGTTTCTCCCAATTCAGCCATGAATTTTCTGATTAAAAAAATCTCAAAAAGCTTTCCAAATATTTGCAGAAAACAGTTTCAATAAACAGAATATTAATGTAAAATAGTTTCAATTAAAAACAAATTCCAATTGAATAGTTAAGATTACCATTCATGATTCTGAACATGTAATGATACTGAAAAAAAAACATTCGACCAATAATTTATTATTGTTTTGAAACAGAGTTGTTTTTTTTTTCAAAAAAAAATTATTTAAAAAAGGCACTTTGGTGCTCATTTCTTTATTTTTTGTTTTGTTTATGCCATCAAAACACTTTTCCCTCTTATTCCTGCGTCTCTTCATCTTACACAGTCTCTTCTACCTACTCAAGTTACAAACATCCACGCGAGTGTGTGTCAATTCTCAATTCACATGTCATATTCTCACTTTTCAGAAATTTCTTCTTCCTTATGATTTTATGATTTTTAAAAGCACCTATAGATTTTATTCTTGTAGTGCAAGAAAAAATAAAGTTAAGGGAACTGCTTCAATAGCTTTAAAAATTTAAGACAGTTCTATTTTTTTCAACTATCTCCATATACATATATTACTGTTTCGGTTGATTATCTTAATGATTGCAGGTTGATTCAAATTATTGTGTTTCGAGTACTTTTGGGAACATTTGGTTACAATTTAAAACTTTTAGGTTAAAAGTCACAATTCTCTAATATTATCCACCTTGAAAAAAGTGCTAAAAATTTGAACATTTTCTTGAGATAGATATATTTCAGTGAAGTTTGCCTAACATTTTTAATTTTACTCAAGGAAAATGTTCAAAATTTCTCAAAAAGTTCAGATTCTCTAAAAATCCCTGATATGCAAGTTTAGTCAGAAAGTTTATAAAAAATCTAAAACTTTTTAGAGCGTCAATCAAATTTGTATCAATGTTTCACTGAAGAGGTTTCAATAATTGTAAAATCAAATTTCATCCTCTGATAACTTCTATTCCCCATTTTCCTATTTATCTATCAAACCCTCTACATTTCCCCATTTCGCCATTTTTTCCCAACTAACCCGTCATCGCCTTCTGATTGCTTATAAAAGTAGTCATTTTCTTTCCTTTTTCTTTATCCTAACAACCCTTATGTTGTTGCCCGCAATAAAAGAGCACAGAGCAATCTAACCGAGATTTCTGAGGCGGTGCTGCTCGCCGAGCCGCGTCTAATTTATGCGGGGCTATGAGCAGCTGGAAAACCAGAAAAAGCATGGAATAAAGTAGATGGAGAATGGAATCCGGTTATTGGCATGAATTAAGAAAGGGGAATAGAGACGAGAAGGTTTCTTTTTTTCTCGGTTTCTTGATCTTGTTGCCAGAAATTATACTCAACAGAGGATTCTCCGGTATCAATGAAAACATGTTTGTTATAAACTTGAAAATAAATCTGAGAGCGAAAAACAAAAATCGTCGATCTCAAATTTTTATTTTTTTGTCTGTTTCAAACTATTCATTAAGAATTTTACGAAATTGTTCATCTGGTTGAAATCGTTTTCTGTGTGCATCTTTCTCTTAAACACATATAATAATTTTTCATCAATTGAAGCTTATTCCGATATGTTTCATGTTAGAGCTAAGAACATAACGTTACTGATTGTTCTTATTTTGATATTTTGTTCTTATTATTTTTATTATTTTCTAAACTGGACTTCAGATATTGAAAGCTGTCTGGCTAAATATAATTGTTTTTCATCATTGCAGTTGACAATTTTGATGAATTCAAATAGGAAGTCATCAATTTTTAATTTACTTTATGGGAAGAAAATAATAACCATTTTCAAGCTTTCTTGTGTGTTATTATGGGTTTATACTGTTTTGAAGCTTTTTACCACTTCGAGTTTTGCAAAATTTGAATCCTTTGAAATATCAGAGCACTAGATTTGAATAAATAATATATGTTTTATAATATAGTTAAAAATTGAAAGTTTGAATTTTATTTTGATCCAGTTTTTTGAAAATGCATAAGTTTCGCCTTCCGTCAATTTATTTTTATGATATTTTTGATTTTCAGCCAAAAATCTGTTGATCTCAAGATGTTGAATTTTTTTGACTGTTTTGAACTGTTCTTATTTAGAAATTGTGTGGTAGTTTTCTTTAATTGTTCCAATCTTCATGGAATTATTTTCCGGCAACTCTAGATTATTAAACATGAAACTTCCTATTCACTCAATTCCATCTCTACATTTTTTTTCTCAAGACAAATTCTGCCAAAAAAAGACCTCTGATTTTCGACTCTTCAACATCAAAAATCAAATCTTCTGTTTTTTTTCTCCATCCAATTTTCCGATCAACCTCGTCATTTTGTGCATCTTCTCCATATCATTCAAAGGTACATTCAATTTTCCTGAAAACGGGGTGTATCTGAGTAAAGAAAGTGCCACTCAAACGACGAGTCGACTGCCATCAAAAATAACGGCATAACTTATGCAGACACAGAATCATGAAACGGATAGCAATAGTAGAAGCACAAGTACGGAAGCCATTACTCACGTCATAACGGACAGAAATGGGTGGGATTTTAGGCCTTCGAGAGACATGAATTTATGGAAATTTGCGTAGGATAAAGACTTTTCGAATTGAGAATGTTCGCTATTTAAAGCCAATTTCTGATTAGGGGTTAGTAAACTGAAAATATTTTGATTTGATTAGTTTAAATACTGAATTTTCTACTCGTTTTATTAGTTTTTAAAATAACTTTGCAGGTCTCTGGAATTGGAAAATTTAAACATAAACCAGAGTATCTCCCGATTGAAAGTAGAGTAGTGCGACATGTCTGTAATTGTTTTAGTTTGAAATTATTTTTGAAAAATGTGAACCTGCACAATTAAATGTCATAATTTAAAAAATTGCAGTTTCTAACATAATTTATCAATTTTTTCTTAATTTTTATCTGTTGTTTGATTTGACATTCAATAGTGACTTCCATAGTTCCAAATTTGCCGTATTTTTCCGCACAAAATTAAAAACGAATTTTACATTATATACATATTTTTGCCAAGTTTAAAGTTTCAGCAAGTTTCTTAAAGTCGTTAGGCCTTTACGGAAAATTGTCGAAACTTGCCCATTTGGGAATTCAAAATATTTTAGTAATTTAAATTTTTGTAAAAATTTGAATAAAAATCATTAAAAAGTAATGAAAATCTGAACTAACTTTAGAATTTTTTCATTTTTTTTGCAAAAATCTGATGCTTAAGATTAATGCTCTCAAGGTAGGTAGGCACAAATTTCGGTCCATTTGCCGATCTGACTGCCTACCGTCACATCGAAAAAAATTTTGAAAATTGAGCGGCATGGTCGACATCATCATTATACTCGAGAATTCTAAAAAAAAATTCAGGGTGAATATTGACAGTAGGCACACGTGTAGGTATAAGGTAGGCGTAGTCAAGTGGTTGCGATTTATTATGATTGAATGGCATTTAATATTTCATTAATTTTGTACTTAATTTCTGAATCTTTAATTATTTGGTAAAACAATGGTTCCTAAAAAAAAAGTTACTGTTTCAAACGAAACATGAAACTACAATACTATCAAAATTATTTAGTTTATAGATGTCCTCCGAAAAAAAGTAGTTTTCATTTGTGAATTCAAATTTCATATTTCATAGCCACTAAAGATCAAGGAAACCAAATCGGAAAAGTGCATCACCAAGAAATCCAATCCATATACCTCTTCCTCTGTCTCCTTCATTTCCATTTCTGCATATCTCATAAATTCATTTCTTCGTCTCGTCGGTATTTTAAAAGAGTGTCCTCATAAAATGATGCTGAGAAAATGAGAAAAGAGAAAAAAAAAGGTCTGAAATTCTCAAAAAATCAGAGATTCTGAGAGACCCTCAATATTTTCTCCAATGAATTATAAATGAGCACTGCTTCTGTTTCTCTTTTCTCCCCCTTTTCTTTGAACTAGTTGAGCCACTCATTTTTATTTTTAATGATACTATTTTTCATCTGGGCTTTTTGTTTTTGATCAATCTCTTAATTATACTCCTGGCCTCAAATATAGCAATAATGTCTAGAAATAATTAAAGGGTTGAAACCTGCAATTTTAGAGCATTGTTTTATTTTTGATAAATCAAAAAATCAAACAAATACTTTATTTTCCATTGTAAAAGCCATTTTGATAAATGTACGCACTTTTGAAAGACGTCCCACAGAATTGCATAATTGACGTGCTAGAAAAAAGTGCCAAAATATCCATTTTGTGGGCGAAGCCTCTGATACCACAGCTCTTTTTCAATTTTTTTGTACAACATATCAATTTAAAAATGTTTAAAAATAACTTCCGAGATAGACACTTATTCAACAATGGTTAGTAAAAACGAGCATTATTTTTTTCGCATTAAAGAGCTAAGCTACTCTTCATATTATTATGTATTATTTCCCAAGATTCAAGAAATATTTTTGTAACAGTAAATTTTTTTTGTTAAAATATTCTCTGACTTGTTTTGGCCACAGAAAACGCGTCTATAAACCTGATATAAAGCTTTTGTAAACTTTTCTTTTTCAGTTAACTTCCAAAAATTGCAAAATCTAATTATAAATAACTGCCCTTTATGAATAATCTCTGGCGAACCCAATTATTTTCACACAATTCTAACACTCTCTCTTGGTCATTGCACTCCCTCCCTCCCACTTCACAATTTTCAGATTTCCGTCATCTATTCACAACAATTTTCATTTCTTTTCATCTTCTTTTCCGTTTACTCACACCCTTCATTAAAGGACTTGGAGAGTATATATTTCAAGACATTGTAGTCGCGAAATAATTGTTTCCCTACTTGAACTTTTTTATCAAAGTATTGATTTAAAATTAGCATAAATATTTTTGCTGAAACAGTGAAATCTCAAAAATTGTTAACATTTTCGGTTTGGACGAGAAGTGTTGTTTTTTCAATTTGAAAAAGTAGTTTTTGAGAAATTTCTCTAATTTTGACTTTTTTCTAGAAAAAACTAACAATATATAGGTAGGCGCGCCTTCACAGTTCCTGCCTCATGCTTGTTTTTCTGTGAAACCATATTATGGTGTTTGAAGATGTTGAGTAATTTTTTAAAAAAATTTAAAAAATTTAAATTTCAATTAGTTTTTGGACTGTATGCATTCGAATGGTGAGTCTTCTTGGCACATGTTTTTAACAACTTTATGAAACTGCAGAATTTTTTAAATACCATTTTTCTCACAGTGAAAAAAAAAACCGCAACTAAATTCCTGAAATTTTGAATCGCCTCTCAAAATCACAATTTTTGAACTCATTTTACCTGTGTGAACAAGTTTTCAATTTTTTTTAAAAAGCTGATTGCGCCACTCTTAACAGTTTTGTCCACTCTCTCTGTTATTATATTTGTAAGTTTCAGAACAGACGTATAGGCTCTAACTGACCATAAGCTCCAAAAACATAATAAAGTTTGTTTGGGGGGTCAAAATCAGTGGGAACACACTACAATATTCTGTTCCTATCTTCTTTTTCAACGCTCAGCTCTCAATCCGTCCCGATGTCAACAACTTCCCAAATTGCAACAAGAAATTTCCGTCTCTTTCTTCTTTCTGTGTATTTCAAAAAGCCCTCCGTGTATGTCTATCTCTGCCTATTAATTTCCGCGTTTAGCGTTGATACGAGCTCTCGTTTTTCCTTTTTCTTCTTCTTTTTTTGAGTTAAAGTAGGAGAAGCTCTCCGAGTTTTGTTAAAGTTGAAGAGAAAATGAGTAGAATTGAACTGAATTTATACATTCATGTCTGGTTTTTAGATATATATATATACATTTTTATATGTGTGTTTAATATTTAACTTTATCTAGGAAAAATAATTTTTTGTCTGAAAATTATCCCCAATTTCCAAATACTTTTATTTTAAAAGTTACTGTTTCAAGAAACTTTTAAATCATTTTGTAAATAGTTCATAGTACTCGAACTTCCGGATTTTAATGTTAAAAAAGGCGTCCTCGATCACAAATTTACGTGTGGAAAATAAGTTTTAAGAACAACTGTTTCATGTAAATGTGAAAACTTTTGAGTTAAAAAAAATCAAGTTGATGTTAATTGTCCCATTAATTGGAATGTGTTAGAGATGTTGCAGTAATACAATTGCTTATTTTACTCGAATTATCACCTAAAAAAACCATATAAAATACTTTTTCACTCAAAATCCTAGCTGATTCATTTTTGATTTTTTTTTCCATTTTCATCAATTTCTTAAATTATTTAGACCAAATAAATAAAAAACGTTTTATTGAAAAATTCGGGATAGTATTTTCTGAAATACATAATTATTTGAAAAACTATTCCAGAATATTGAACACTTATAATATGCAAAATAAAGTTTAAAAATTGTTGAGTCAAAGTTTTGAAAAATTATAAAATTTTATTGAAACAGTAAAATTATATTTGGAAACCGTATTTTAAAATTATTAGTTATAGTTCACAAAACCAGGAACATGTGAAAATTTCGTGATCATTTAATTTTTCTGGAAATATTTTAGCTAAATTTAATAATTTTTTTTTCGGACTTTTGAACAGCCAAATAGCAGGTTTTGAGAAATTTCTGAGAAATCTCATGAAAACAAGTTTTTTAAAATACATAATTTCGTGTGTTTTAGCAGATATTCCAAATCCTAGAAAAAATACCATATTGAAAATATTGTAATCATTAGAAAATTGTGTGTCCGTTTTTGTATTTGGAGATTTTTGTGGGTGTCCCACTACATTAAAAGTTTTAAAATAATAGTTTGAGCAATACATTTTCCTCGATAATTTTTCTCGTTTGTGTGAGGAGTTTGTATTGATGTATTGATGTATGATGTTTATTTTAATTGATGTTTAGAAAATTAATCGATAAAGGAAATTTGTTTAAAAAAAACTAACTTCCTGAAACAGCAAAATTATTTTTGGAAACCCGTTTTTTAAATTAATTTAGTTTAGGTAACAAACAGGAACGTGAAAATTTTTTGTGTCAATTTAATTTTCTGATTATATGTACTTCTTATTAGACGGAAAAAAAATGCCAGTTTTGGTTTATTTAAGTACCACAAGAAACATATTTGTGTTACACTTTTTCCAACATACATTCAAAAGGAAGTAAAATAATGTTTACTGGATCGGAATTCAATTTAATTTTTCTCATTTCCCGTGCTTCTCTTTTTCTCTCTATTCTTGTCATGCTCTGTGTGTTTTTTTCGAAAAATGTATATATCTTTCACCTGTCTGGATATATTTTTTTCTTTTCAAAAATGAATTTCCGTCTCTCTATTTCCAGGTTCATATATAAATTTCTAATTTTCAGAGAAAATCAGTCAAAATCTTCAATAATCGAAACTTGGGAGTGATAGGATGTTCGCGATTGCTCATAACTCAATCCTTCGGGACTCGCTGGCTGGAATTCTGCAATTGAGTCCGGAAAGAGTTTTTGATGAGTACAGGCCACCACCATTCACAGGTTTGTTATTGAAAATTCCTAAATCATAAAATATTTCGTTAACAATGATTTTCAATTAGAAAAAAGTAAAGAAAAGTTAATTTTTAACATTCACGAAAATGCTTTAAAATTTTAACTGAACCTTTTTTAATAACACCGAAAGACAACTGAACTCTCTATTTGTTTTAAGTTCACTTTTGAAATTTTTTTGAAACAGCTGTTAATATACAGTAAAGTCGTTCAACTCTTTCCCTCAAATGATGCTATTAGAAATTTCAATCTTCTAATGAAAAAATTATAGTTGTATAATTTTAATTCAATTGTAAGCACTCTTAAGATACATCAAAACTTTGATAAATATTTTTTGAAACAGTGAAATTTAAAATAAAATAATTACAGGAAACATCGTGGTTGGAGTTGAAGATCTTCGTGACGCCAACCTCCGTTTTGCAGTCAGATATTTCCTTGCAAATGTATGTTTTCTCTTCAACAGATATTTCAAATTATTTCAATTTCAGGTGGAGAAGAGTATTTCTCTATTCATTGTAAAACAGGAATGGAGTGAAAATGATGAGAAATTCTTTGATGATCTTGTGAAAACTGAATACAGAAGAGCTCATGATCTAAATCAAGTTGCTATTGATCGTGTCAAGTTAGTTGGAATTTATATATATATATAAAGAAGTTGGATTTTTCAAAATCTCTAGAATTGGGAAAAAAAGCGAAGGAAGCGCTTATTGTTTTTCATAAATATATGTTCAAATTATATTTTTTGTGAAACAGATTTTTTTGAAACGATTCGCAGAAGTTTTTTCTTTAAAATGGGGTTTTTTTTCGTAAATGAAAAATATAACCAACTATCGTTAAAAACTTTTGAAACTTTGATATTTTCAGAAAAATATTTTTAAAAGCCATTACAGTAAGCTTCCTGATAACGAATGGAAAAGTGATCGACTGGAACAATTGAATGAATGGAGGACCATTCCAGCCATCAATTATAGTCTTCTCACGCTAAATGATAATCTGAAAGTAAGTTCTAAACTGGTTGAAATATTTAAAAATTTGCAGACATGTATAATGCTGAAAAAATTTCTTGAGGCGGTTAGAACTAATGATCGTATTAATAAATTCATTAAAATAACATGCTGAAACAGTATAAATTTTACAACCAAAAAATATTACAGAATCAAATCGACGCGCTCGCCAAAGTGACACCATGCACGATTTCTGATGACGAAGAACAAATAACAAATAAGCCACCAGTTCTCCATTGGACAGCCGATCCATTGGAAGGAGAAATTCAGTTTATTGCTCAATTAAACTTTCCATTGTCTGGACCAGACGACTCGTCATTCCGAGAGATTTGTCGACTCTTGAAACCACATTTCGAGACATCTTATGAATGGACAGGAGGCATTTTGTTAACAAGTGATCCTGTTCGATTGCATGTTCAAAGATTCAATGATACACAAATTGAACTGGCTGCAAGGATTTGTGTTGATGAGTTGGAAGGTAAGTTCAAGAAATCTACTGGCAAAGTATGCATTCGAGAATACTTGAAAGTATATAAATATTTTGAAACAGTAATTTTTGGACTTCAAGAAGAAGTAGTGGATGTGGGGAGGATGCTTAAAAGTATAAAAGTATAGCACAGATTTAATTTTTTACTGTGGTATTTAAAGAAAAACGGGAAAATTCGTTAACAATGTGAAAAAAAAACATATTAAAAATGCTTTAAAATTTGAATTAGCGAGCAAATTCTTCCCTTTTAGAATGTTCTTTTTGCGTAAACTAGTGTTTTGGGCAGAATTTTGTAAGCTATCAAGTTCATCATAGAAAAAATTAAAATACCGAAATTGTCCTTTCGCTGAAAAAAATCTAAACGGTTTGTAGTTTGAAATCAAGTCTTTTTCGATCTATTTTTCAAATTTTGAGCTGCATTTTCCTCCAGCTTCACCAAATTTTGCTGTTTTCTTTGTCATAAATGCTAGTTTAATGAGGTTCTTTATGCAATTTCGGGACATGTATTGAATTATATGTCGGAAAATTACAGGAATGGCGCCATTAAGAACACTCATTGTTTTATTTTAGCCTTTTTCAAATTTTCAAAAGAAATAATTCGTTTTGAACAAATTTGTCTTCAAAAGTGTGTGTGACGTACATGAAAAATCAACATTAAAATTTAAAAAAATATATATACAAACATTCTGAAACAGTAATTTTGAAAAAAAAAAAATCATTTGTTACAGGAGATGAAGCCGATCGGCCGATTAGATTCATTTGGCCATACCTTGCAGTTTCGCTGAAACAGGCACTTCAAGTACTCGGGGAGCATCCACATCTACAGTACTCGGTAAGTATTCTAAAAATTGCAAGTCGAAAACTGAAAGTATACTAAGAGATGATAAAAATATTTCAAAATAGTTACCTATTAATTAAATGTCCAACTTGAAACATTATATATTTTAATTTCAGATCTCATTTGTCCCATTTGGTTCGATCTTCTTCAAATCATCTGAAATCGAAGCTCGTGTGTTCGATGCAACAGTATTCTGCTCAACTGCTCTGAAATACGATAAAGTTGGATTCCGAGTGGGTGAAGATGTACATCATGTGGATATTGCTCATATATTTCCCGATGGAACATATCCATCACTTTCACGTCTTTTATCAATGAATCCTCCATCACCAAGATTTTCTCGTCCAGAATCTGTTAATGATTCAGTTTCACCTTCATTGATGTCAGAGCCACCGACTCCTGGAGGTTTAGTTGCACCACATAATAGAGGAAGACGAGTTTCTTTTGGTAAGCAAAGAGCGAACTGGGTGTATTTCAAAAAAAAGTTTAACTGAAAATTAATTCAATGTTTCAATATAATGATAAAAAATTAAAATAATAATGTAAAATTGCTGGATAAAGAATCTTTAAACATTATTAAAATTTAATCGCATTATCCTGAAAATGCACTTAAATTTTGAGTAGAGTTTAAAATACACAAAATATTCTGAAATTCAAATTCAGAGAAAACCAATCAGCGATTTTCTCCACCCACTTTTCAACCAGTCATATGAAGTGTACCTGATTGGTTGGAAAGAGGGCTTCTCATTTTGGGAGAAGTTTTAAAATCGAAATTTGCCAAAATTAAAAAAAATTAGACTTTTATTTGTTTTTCGTTTTTTGTGATATTTTGAATTTCAGGCTATTTCGGGTAATTTACAAAACCCCAATTTACAAGAAAACTTGACAATTGCAGAAATTTATGAGGTGTCAAAAACCCAAAAAAAACTGGAACCACAAAAAAAATATTGCGATTTTCGAGGCACTAAACTGTAATTTGGATTATAATACGATACCCGGTCTCGAAACGATCGACACTTTCCAGCTACAGTATCCGCGTATTTTCTTTGCATTTTCTGCTATTTTTTTCTATTTTCAAAAATTTTCCAAAATTTTTGAAAAGTTCAACAAAATATGTATTTTTGCGAAAATATCGGAAAATCCAGCAATTGGGTAATATTATAAATACATTTTTTGTGGCGAGACCCGTTTAAATTGATCCGTGCGCCTTTGAGTATGATTTTCAATAAATTGCGAAATTAATAAATAAATAAAAAACACTGTTTCACTCCTTTCATGAAAAAAACTAAAAATGTGTCAATTCGCTGGCAATACATATTATCTTTTTCAGGAACCATAAAGCTAATGTCTGATGGTCCTACAACTCCAGAAATTCCAATTCTCAATGGAAATTCGAACGATGGATCAGCAAAAACAGTCGACGCATTCATTGACAAAATGCTTCAACAGACGATGGATCAGCTGGCAGTTTGATCGAGATTACTGTAGACATCACATATTTATTTTTCCTTTTTCTTCACAAAAAAATCCCTTAAACACAATCAATTCTCTTTAATTAAAAAAACATGTTTATTCTTTAAATTGTTTATTTTGAATTTAAAAAAATAAAAACCGATTGGCTGAGAACAACAACAACAGAAAAATGAATAAATATGAAAAACAGTGGCAAAAGTAACGACGAACGGAAGGATAGATAACAAAAAAGAGTAAATTAAGACGATGAAGCTGCTTTCGATGCTTTTATTTTCTTCATCTGAAAAAAATATTTTGTTTGTTAGAATGCACGTTTCTTTCAAATCTTACCATATCATTAGCATTTTTAGTTGCCTGTAGCAGTGCCTGATATTGAGAATGATTCATTCTAACTTCAATCGGTGGAGCTTTCACTTTCTCGGCTTCTTCTTCTTTTCCAACAACAACCTTCTCTTCAGAAGCTCCATCCTGCTCTTCTTCTTCTCCATTTCCTGCCAATTTTTCTGCATCACTCAACTTCATCGAACAAACATCTCCATTTCCAGTTCCACGGCATTCCGCTTGAAGGAGAAGGTTCTTCGGGAAACCGGAAATCATTTTGCGTGCTTCGTTATTTGCAACACCCCACAAAAGAGACATATTCATCACGTCGACTGGGGAACGGAGATCAAGCATTGTTTCAGCACCGGATGAGAAGATTATGTTCTTCGATTTTAGGGATCTGATCAGGACTCGGCCGTTGAACAATGTCTGGAATTAGGAAATTTTTGAATTGGAAATTACAGTTTAAATTTTTAAATATTTCAATCTAAGATCTTCCGTTTTGTCATCTTTTTCGTGTCGCAGCTGTCGGAAATCAATTTTTATTGCATATTTTAATCGATTTTCTCGCCTTTTTGTAGTGATTAGGATACATTTTAAGCCGAAAAGTACCTAAAAATGACTTATCGGCTTTAAATATCCTTCGATTAACAAAATATTGAAAAAAAAATGCAATAAAATATGACATTTCAATAAAAATCACATTCCTGGTGCTGCGACACAGATAGGTTGACAAAATTCGGGATTTTGACTAAAATAAGCTCTTTTTTTTCGATCTTTTGAACCGACATATTTGGCCAATCTCACATTTTTCCGTGTGGCAGGCATCAAACTCTCTGCATATGCAATTTCGTAGAAAACTCCATCGTTTCGAATTCGATCCATCACTTTCGACACTGACAACCATTTTCTCTGCAGAGAAACAGGTTTTAGTTTAATTTTTCCATTGAAATTCCACTAAAATACCCTTTCTTCCTCCAAATGATCAATTGTGATAATATCGAAAAGCTCAGTTTTTCGTGAAAGTGTGTCAAGTACTGATGGCTCGCCCGGGCGAACGGCAACGATGTCGTAGGACTGAAATAATTATTTTCTTATGCTGAATAAGAAAAAAAAACTCACCAAAATAGTTGGGTGAATGAAAACTTTATTGATAACTACTTGCTCATTTGCAGTAAATGTAATTCTACTGAATTGACGGAACACTTTTCCACGTTTTTCGAGTTCCGAAGTATTCAATTGACTGACATCCACGTAATGCGGTGGCGGGATCAGCTTTTTCTTTAAAATTCCAGCAATTCCATCTGCCAACTCATCTTTTCGTTGTTGTTTCTTTTTCTTTTTCTTCGGAGGTTCCCCATCGACATTATTCTGACTTCCTGGTGTCCAAAGCATGTCGAGCTGAAAATTGATTGATAGCTTTAAATTCAAACTCCGCTTCTTACTTCTGTATAATAATCGGAAATATCTCCCAAATCAATATTAATTGCTACGGCGTCGTAGCCCATTCGGATAGCTCGTCTCACCATCGCAAGTGTACTGAAAATATTATTTATTGCCTGGAATCTTGAACAATTTACTTACTTTTCGGCATCAATATGTTTGATGCTAAGATCTGCGTATTGAAATGTTGTTTCTGGAACCATCGGTGTGAATTCCATGTGCCTGAAGTAATTTATTAGTTTTTTAATAATTATTTTCGTGATTTTCGAAATTTAAGCACTTCGATGAAGATATAAAGTAATCAAAACTTACTTTTTTCGAATAGATGTTTTATTCTCTGACATTTTCTGCAAAAAATTAAGTTCTAGAACGAATAAACCGTAAGAAACGAATAATTTTGCCGAAAAATAAAAAAAAAACAAAATTTCTGGTACGACGCTCCGAGATTACGACTTTGCGCGTTGTTTATCGTAAATCGACACACATGAAAAAGGAGGGAGTTCAAACTTGGATTTTTCTCTTTTTTGCTAAAAATCTAAAGAAACACTTCAAACTTAATTTTTTTCGAGAAAGTTTTTGTGTACAAGTTTGCATAAAAATGAAAAATAAAATTTTGAAGATTTGTTTTAATTGAATGAATGCAATTCCACACTGATATTATTCAATTATTTCAGTATAAATAAAAAAATTGAACCCTTATTATGCCACTTTTTTGCAGAGATGCTCTCTATTTGCCAGTTCACAGTCTCCGCTGTGCATTGCTCCCGCCAAAAGTCTCAAAGATCCACGGACACAAAAGAAAAGTGTGCCAACAAGTAATACTTGTCACTTTTTCAAAGAAAACTGCCGTCGACCATTTGATTGACGGCGAGACTAAAAATAACAGTAGTGAGCATTGGTGTGTTGAGAAAAGAGAGAGCAAATGTTAACAAGTTGTACCTGTACACACACACACACAAATCATGAGGAGTAGCCAATGGAACTTTGGTGGTGAATACGAAAACGTGTGCTCGAAAGATCAGTAATAAAGTGTCTCTCTTTGCTGATTGGCACCCAAACAGTTTGAGAAGACAAAGATCGACAATCCAAAGTCAAGATGATCTTCTTCAAAACTATTTTGGGAAGGATATATCTTTTTGAAACGAAAATTTGAACATTTCAGCTAGTAATCAGTATGAGAGAGATCACATAAATATAACTGTAAATATCGTAACTTGAGTGACGTGTTACCATCATGCCGATAAAATGTACACCGTGAAACAGACCAGTCTTGAGGGAGGCGAGGTAAGAGGCGGAAAAGAGGCACTCTCATCTTGCCTTGTTCATTGCAATCCGTAGATGTTTCAAAGTTTCAAAATTCCTGAAACACCGAAATTACATGTTTTCTAATATAGTTAAATTCCCATAACTCAGCTTAGGGAGCTTGAACGTACTCGCAAATTTAAAAAAAAATTGTATTTTTGTATTTAATTTGTATGCTTTTCACTTATTGAGAGCTCTATTTATTGAGAGCATTTGAAAACTACTTTGTCTTCATTTCCTAATTTCGTTGCAAAATTCGAAATAGCATACTTACAAAGTAAGTAAGCTGCAATACTAATATGGAATAAACAATTTTTACTGTTTCATGTAGTTGTTAAATAAGACTCTGAATACGTTTGTCTGATGTAACACGTTTTAAATTTATGTTTTAAATTTACATTCTGAAAGATCTACCTAAATAATAGGCATTGAAATTTTTGAGGCTTTAATAAATTCTGCGAAGCAGGAAGTTATATCAAAATGACAATTACTGTTTCAGCATATCACTTGTATAAGACTAAAAATTCGATTTAGGAGGAGTCGCCATCATTAAGAAGTTATGTGAAAATTCCATTATTCAGACAAAACCATCAGGAGCAAAAAATAAGCAAACGTAAAAAAATTCAGTGTATTTTGAAAAGTCTCTGAAACCGTAAATATTTTTGTAAAAGCAAACAGTGTTAAAATGAAGCAATGTAACAGTAAACGTGCTTAAATACCGTATATTCTTTATTAGTAAGGCGCCTCTATTAGTTTTGCCTCCCTTCATTTGTTCCCTATGTTTAGGAATTCAAAATTTGCATTATAAAATCGTTCTAAAAATTAGGAAAACTCTTACAGACTTGGTATAACAAGTCAAAATTGGCAAAATATGAGTACAACTCGGACAGTTTTTGCGTATCAGTCATAAAATTGGTCCATTTTGGTTCACAAGGTGTTACTGAAATTGATGATATTTGCCATAACTTAGTGGGAAACATGAGAAAAAACCTTTTCGAAAATTAGTTTTGCACCCTCTATTAGTTTTGCATCAAATTAGGTGTCCGAAAATTAGTTTTGCACGCCTTACTAATAGAGGATATACGGTATACATACATACAATTTGAAACAAAAAGTAAGCATCATATTTATGAGAAAAAAAGCATTTTTAACATTATTTTTTTAAAAATCTTTTTTTATCTCCTTAATAGACTCATTAGAAAATCAAATATTAAAAAAGTTATCGAAAATTACGAATATTTGAAGATAGAAATACAGTAAAACTATTTGTATAGTCGGAGTCTTGATCAAATTGTGCCAACTACATTATCAAGAAACAAAAAAATAAAACTTTGTAGAAATTTGCAAGAAAATTATGAATTGTTAAAAAAAATGTTTCGCTGTTGAAAATTTCGTTCTCAAGCGGCGTGACAAACATTTCAAGTGACAAATGATTCGTAGAAAAGTCAATTTGGGGTCGACGAACTAAATGGAATAAAGAAAAACACATTTTTAAAACCCTCTGAAACCGTAAAAATTATTGTTTAAAAAATGTGAATTAATAACACTTTATCGAAAGAGCACTTTTTACAACTTTTGACAGATTGAAAAGTTTTGCCAAAACTCAGGCAAGAAGACATAGATTTCTCTTTTTAACCAGTTTGCAATAAGTTTCGACAAAACTTCTTCCAAATCTGCCAAGAGTTGAAAAATGTGAATAAAACGTACTCTTTCGATAAAGTATTATCTGAAATTAATGACTTAATAAGTTAATAATTGATTTTATGGTTGAATTTATTTCGGAACACTTCTATTGTTGTAATATTTTATTTTAAAACTGATTATTTTTCTCAAAAATTTTAACGGTTTCAGAAAGTTTTTAAATTTTCTGATTCCATTCGGACTATTGCTACTTCTTTAATCTTGCCTAAATATATATGTATGAATCATCTATCAATCGAAATGTTTATCATGTTTAATTGTGCATTTTTTCTTATGGAAAAATGTTCAGGTGCACAAAGTAGGCACAAGGCAGGCAGGTATCTTTACGCCGTCGACCGAAACTGAACTGTTTTATTTTCTCGCTTGGTTTTGTCAGTTCTAATTGTAGATATTTAACCCACGCAAAGCATTTTTTTTTGTTGAAAAAATTCAACGTAACATTCAATGGAAGCGATCCTTTTGTGGTTTTTAACTTTCAAAAGTCATCCTATAGAACACTGTCTTCACACAACCCAATATAAAAAAAGAGCCGAAACAGTCTCGATCAACTCTTTTCACTTTTGCTTGACATTGTTTAACACTGGCAAACATTTTGCAGAAAAAATGAAAACTGGCAGATGAAGCTACAGTACCCCGAGGCTCCGCCCATTGTCTGGTAGGTATAAAACTATTATGGATTGGAGGTTAGGGTACTTGATTACGGCGGTGCACATCTGAAAAAAGTCTGAAAATGCTTCGATTCTTGGCTTCTTGTACTTTGATTTTTTCGATTACTCTGGTTTCGGCGAGATCATCTCGGTTCACGAGGCAGGCCGATGAGGTGAGAGCATTTTATTTAAAAATTTACATTTAAAAGTTTAACATGTTTTGAGTGGTAAATAACGGTTTAAAACAATTCGCAGAATTAAAAAAGTCTACTGTTTCACTTAATTGATATATTTGGTGAAAATTTAGCAGGGACACTGGTGCTTCAACATTTTCCCAAATATTTCTAATTACTTTGAAATCAAAATACTAAAAATTTCAAAGTTTTGTTGAAATCTGAGGCATATTCGAATCGTATTTTCAATTGATATCCTATAGTTTTTCTCAAGAATTTAAATTCTCAAGTGTAAATACCAATCTTCTGTTACAATGAACTCTATTTCTCAACCCATTATTTGACCGAGAAAGTGCCAAAAAGCGTCTGTCTTTTGCCGTGTTTGCTTTACTTTTCAAAATTGTGAACACGAATTTAGACACCCCAAAAATCTTGTAGTTTGTAGTAGAAATAGAGTTTTTGTTTTATAATTTTTTACGTCACAGCCTAAGTATTTCACATTATACTGTCATTTAAGGCTTAAGCACTAAAATGTTTCTGAAACAGTAATTGTTTAAGTAAGAGTTGAAGTAAGGCTCTCAAGGTAGGCAGTCACGTCATCGGGCGTATGCGCCTATGCACGTCCTGGATGAAAATACTCAAATTGGCTGTAGGCACGTAGAAAGGTGTAGGCCGCCTTAAATTCATGTACATAGGAAGGCAGGAGGTCACGAAGACACAGATGTAATTTTTGATAGTTCCAATCTTTTTTTTTTTAATTTTTATCGGTTTCACGATGTATATATAACTGATTTCAAAATATCAACTGTGGTAGGCACAGCTTATATTCTTCAAATTAAGTATTTTATATATAATTTACATATCAGTAACCAAATTTCAGACTCTCACCGACTCCGAAGGATCTGGTCTTCAATTTATAAATTTCGATGAGGGATCAGCATCAAATCCAATAATTGCAAGAGATCAGGAAGGATCCGGACAGATGTATGACGAAGAAGGTTCTGGAAATACTCTTCTTTTTGATTCTGAAACTCCAATTCAAGTGATGAATGTTACTGGAACAGAAGCCGAACCTACAGATTCAAAAGTTTTCAATCAATCAATTAATATCACCGGTTAGTTGTTTGGGGGGAGTTTTTCAATGCAGAAACAATGAAAATTTTAATCAGTAATTTATAAAAATTATATGAAACTGTAAAAAAAAATCAAAACTTAACTCTTTTTCCAAAAAGTAGACACAACGATTATTAGGAGTCGAGAATAGGCACACAATTTTTGAAACGGACTTGAAACAGATTGAAAAACATAGATTGAAAAACCAGATAGTGTCTAATCCACCTGTCAATTACAGATAGTGACGTGGAAACCCTGGTGATCAAAGTGCACTTGCCGCAAAAAACTACGAGCCAGCTGCTCGACGATCTCAAAGACGATACTGCTCAGCAGGTTGGTACATTTTAGAGGGGATATTTACAAGAATAATTTTTTTTCGATTTTTAAAACATTAAAATCTATAGTTTTTCCCTTACATTTTTTCCACACTATTTTCCTACATTCCGATTTTTTGTCATTTCCTGAAAATTGCCGAATATACAAAAAGGTTAAAAAAAAGAAAGGAACAAGAAAGGAACGTAAACGTTCAATTAACTGAATTTCTGAGACAGTATCCAAATTTCAGACGAACCCAATCAACACATTGGACACAGCCGTCTCTCTGACCAGTATGCTCAACGAACTTCTTGGAAAAATTCAGGATGCCACTACACAATAAAACCTATCAAAAAAAATTATTTTCACTCATTGAAAATTTGAAATCTCAATCAATGGTGCTCCTTTTTTCAAGAAAATATCATCCGAAACCACAAAAAACTGTACGTATTATGTCGGCTTTCTTGCCATTTTTTAAAAAATAATTTGTGAATTTTCCAAATTTCAAATAAACATTTATTTGTTTAATTGTTTTTCTCGTCCAGAACTTCAGGAACTTGATTTTTCACTTGGAGTGAAATCTGAAAAAAAATTTGTGAAGAACCCTGCGAAAAATCAGTTTTATGAGGAATTGACCACTCAAAAAAAACAGCCACAAAAACAAAGAATGTGAGATTGTTCAAAAAATTCCACGGGTAGAGAAAAAAAAAGAGTTTTCTTAACTGAGGAAGGCTCGAGAGAATGAAATAGTACTGTGCCAAACGTTTGCCACAAACAACTTTTTCACTGTTTCACAACATAAAAATATATTTCGACTGATTTCTGACTCTAATTACTTACTGTATGAATCATTGTGAACATAACATTGCATGTGCCTGTGATCTGCCTGTGAACAGAGTGAAGAACGATGAAGATGATATGCCATCCGCCTGAAGTGTGAGGGGGAGGTGTTACATATGCAGATGACAGACTGCCTGTAAGTAGCATCGGCGATGTGCCAAGTATTTAGCAGCATAGTTGGTATCACCAACTTGGTACGTCTACAATTTCGCCATCACCTCCAATCTTTACGATGTTTTGGTCGGCTATCTTCCTGAAAGAGAGAGGGGGAAGGTGTTACGTCATGATTTCGTTTCGCTGCTTTGTCTGCATACCTTTCGAGCATTGAAGTCGCCGATAACAAGTTTGTACTTGCTTCGGAAGACGCCTTCAAAACTGTCGCAAAAGTCGCAGATTGACTTCTATAAAGACGCGTTCTGCTTTACTTCTACAAGCTTTGAAGTGATTTTGATGCTGTAAATTTAACAAAGTCCTTTTGATTGAAGAAATAATAATTCCAATGACAAAGGACAAAACACTTCAAGCTGATTGGCAACGATGGCCGGCTCCTCCACTCAGCATTAGCTGCACTTATTTATTTGTTACTTATTCTAATTTTTTAAATTGATTCTTGTTGTTATCATTTGTTTTTCTAATAAAGTGTTTTGTTTCTACCAAATTAAAGTTTTATTAAGCTAAAAGGCAACGGAGAAAGCGACAATTGACGGAATCCGGCGCAGATTACAGAAAATTACACGAAAATTAACAAATTTGTTATCTTAATATTTGTGAAAGTTGAACCACTTTCAGAGAAAGCAGATAAAAGTATTTTAATATGCACATCAAATGTGCACATCTTTTGCTTATTGCCGCGTAACTTTCGCAAACGAGCTTAATTAGCACACAACTTTAACGCTGGTTGGCTAAGTACATGAAAAAATAATATCCGCAACGTTGAATTTGAATTTTGCAATCTAACTTAAAAACAAAAAAAAGTGTTTCATTCACCGTGATCAGTTTACAATCTCGCAGGAATATTCAATTTTTACTGTTTCGGTTTAATGATATATTTGCTAAATTTCGAACTGTAATGCTTGTCCTAATGTATTTGTTTCGTATTGAATGTTTATCAAGATTTTTTAACACAAAAGCAACATTTTGCCGAACTTGCGATTTGCCGAGCACGGCAATTCTCATATAATTTCAAAAAACAAAAAATTTTTTTGCAAAAATTGCTGCACAAATCCAAAATTTGACAATACAATTTTGACCAAAACTATTGATTTTGTCTCCAAACATTTAGTAAACTGACAAAAAAAATTGACTTATTCTTATTTTTAAGCAGACACACTACACGGAACTTATTCAGAAACCATATGTGTGTTTATGTATTCATTATGGTGCTCCAAAAAATATCAAATCTTTCAGATTTCGTCCATTTAAAATTTCTCCCGCACAATATAAATTTTAATCAAGAGCAATTAGGACGGTTATGGGGGAAGTCCCTTTCCAATTTTTGAGCACTGTTTCAGGAATCCTTTTTTCGGAAACTGGAGTCCCAAAATCCGATCTGAGTTTAGTTTTCCTTTACGACGCTCCAGTATTGAAATAAAGAGAGACAAAAAGTTCAGATAAACTTTTTTCTAGTTCCAACTGCTCGTATTCAGCTAATTTTTGTGTTGACCTGCTGTTTAAAAGTATTTTTCCAAGTGACAAAGATTTTATTTGGAAGTCCAAGGATAAGCTTAAAGAGCTAAAATTTAATTTTATGTAAATGTTAGAAAAAGCTACGTTTGCTAATTTTTTTTCCGAAAGTTTTCATTTTCTTGAAACTTGTCTTTCCAAATCGTTGGATTTTTTAAAAAATATCAAAATTAAAATTGACTTGATAAACACTGTCCCCCCACTCAACAGATCGAACTATGAGCAATTGCGCGAAACATTCAGCGCGGAGAGAAACAGTGTTAGCCTGAGGAAAAAAACCCGAAGAAACTGACTATCAGGCATTCAAAAAAAGAAGTGAGGAAGTATAGAGACAAAGAGATACAGAGATATGATAGTGAGACACTCATTTCAAACAAACAATTTTTTACTGTTTCACTAGCGTTTTATATTTTACTGGCTTTTCACCTTTGATAATCACATGGCCGTTATTTATCATTTATAAAAATTTAAAGAAATGTCAAACAACGAAACAGGTCAGTTTACAATTTCAATTTTGATTTTAGAAAAAGTTATATATTTTTTGAATAATTTAATTTTGTCAGAATACTACTTTAAAATGTTAAATTTTCAGAACCTGACTCCATCAAAAGAATAATAGGATACTATGTTCAAAATGAACCATCTGAAATTTCAATGCTCGGACTTTCGAAGACGGGACATTGAATATAGGAAATGCAATTTCAAAACGAAAATTCAATAAATGGATGAGAACTATTGAAAATTCGAATTCAATTGTAAAAAAGATGATTTCAATTGGCGGATGCGACTATTCAACAAACTTCACTTCGGTAGTATCAAATCAAACAATTAGAAGGTATGACTATAGGGAGTATCTGGGTAGAATATATAGTCTAACAATTTGATCTGACTAACATCAAAATTGGTGGGACATTTTTGACTGAAAACTTTTAATTTTTCAGAGTGTTCATCGAGTCAATAATTGCTCTTCTTATAGAACATAATCTTGACGGAGTTGATTTATTCTGGAGATGGGTTCCAGCTGCTCTTCAGTCCGAATTTTGTTCGTTCCTTAAAGAACTGAAAAATGAACTTATGAATCAAGAAAAACAATACATTTTGTCAGTTGGAGCCCCTCCAGCTGGAATAGAAAACTTGGAAGATGGATACGATATCGAAGAAATAATTAGACATGTCGATTTTGTCAATGTCTATTCTATGGATTATGCGGGACCATGGGATAATCAATGGGGTACACCCACAGGACCATCTGCTCCATTGTACGGAGGGCTTGATGCTAGGAGGAATTTTAACGTCGATTATACTATAAAATCCTATATCAGAAACATTCGCAGACCTGAAAAATTCAATTTGGCAATTCCATTTTCAGTGAGGCTCTGGAGAAATGTGGAAGATGCCATTCAACCTGGAATTGAAGTCTTCAGAAATGTCACACTTCAAGATGATCGAGCGATCGGAGAAGCTTGTATGTCTAGATAGGCTGCAGAAAGTGAAGGAATAGAATTATCAAACCCTTCATGGGATGATACAACCAAAACTTCATACATTTGGGAGCCTGAAACCAAAACTTTTATAACTTTTGAAACTAATAAAAGTATTGAAGCAAAAGCTAATTATGTGAAATCAAAGAATCTTGGAGGAGTATGGATTTGGACGATGGAACATGATGATGACAATGATACCTTGATTGAAGCTGTCTCCAGTCAATTCGGAACTCCATGTGATGAACAGATCCCGTTCGAAGTCATTGCATCAGCCAACAATCTTTAAAATGTCAATAACCGAATGTTAATAAGATTTAAATTCTAATACATTTACGCCATAATCTGTAAATAATCAGTTTCAAAATGTTTTTTACGTTCAATAACTATAATAAAGTATTTCTTGAAAATCATGTTTCAATTGAAATAGTATACAAACTCTCTCTGCCAAAAAACCCAACAAAAGGAAGTTATCGGATTATCAGTCAAACTATAAACGGTAGACAATATGTTTCATCTGAAATATATAGATCTCCTCTATTAACTTTTTTCAAAATAGTTGGAATCTTTCAAAAATATCATTTAACACTACTTGGTTCAAGATTAAACAATGCCTCGCTCAGAAAATCCCAAAAAAATCAGACTGTGAGCAATTGCGCGAAACATTCGACACAGAGAAAGAGTGTTAGTGTTTCAAACTGTGGAAGAATTGATAATAGAGTGACGCAGAGATACTGTGAGATACGCTAGAAGATTGTTCACAAACAACTCATGTACTGTTTCACTAGAAATTTATATTTGATTGGTTTTTGTTAACATTTGTCTTTTTTGTCTATGACAACGCTACGTCTTTATTTATCGTTCAAAAAATGTCAAATAACGAAACAGGTCAGTTTTTATAAATTATTGTAAATAATTTTGATGACCTGTCGTATTTTTTGGCACGGTGCCATTCACCACTCTGTTCAAAATGTCTTAAGAAACAAGTTTTTAATTTTCAGAACCCGATGTCATCAAACGAATCATAGGATACTACATTCAAAAAGAATCATCCGAAATTTCAACAGTCGGACTTTCAAGATTAACTCACGCAGTTTTCGGTTCACTACGGGTACAATTAAACGGAACATTTGAAATAGGAAATGCCTTTTCAAAACGAAAATTCAAAAACTGGCAAAGAGCAGTGAAAAATTCAAGTTCAAATGTTAAAAGCATGATTTCAATTGGCAGATGGGACTCTGTGACGCAGCTCAGTTCGGTTTTATTGAATGTGAAAAGTAGAAGGTATGTGAATTTCAGAAAAGTCTACACCAGAAATACATCAACTAGGGAGTTGTTTAACTATTCGGTGTCAGTCAGTTATCAAGATGTCAGATATTGCTTTAGATGTTAAAATATTTCCGATCACACCGTATTGTTAAACGAGAAACGACCAGTTCACCTCAACTCACAATAACAGAATCTAAGCGAAAATCTCTTAAAATAAGAACAGTCCAATTTGTAAAAAAAAAGTAATTTGAATATTTTCAGAATGTTCATCGAGTCAATAGTTGATTTCCTTAAAGAGCACCAGCTAGACGGAATTGATTTATTCTGGAGATGGGTTCCACTTGCAGTTCAATCCGAATTTTGTTTGTTTCTTGAAGAAGTTAAAATTGAATTTTTGAATCAAGAAAAACAATACATATTATCAATCACAGCACCACCAGTTGGGATAGAGAACTATGAAGATGGCTATGATATTGAAGAAATCATTGAGCGTGTCGATTTTGTGAATGTGTACTCTATGAATTACGCGGCACCATGGAGTAATCAATGGGGTACACCCACAGGACCATCTGCTCCGTTGTACGGAGGGCTTGATGCTAGGAGGAAATTTAGTGTCGATTATACTATGAAGTACTACATCAGATACACTCGAAAACCTGAAAAGTTCAATTTGATAATTCCATTTTATGTGAGACATTGGAGAAATGTGGAAAACGCGATTAAACCTGGAATCGAGGTTTTTAGAAATGTAACACTTCAAAATAATGGAGCGATCGGAGAAGTTTATATGTCTAGATGGACTGCAGAAAGTGATGGAATTGAATTATCAAACCCTTCATGGGATGATACAACTAAAACTTTATACATTTGGAAACCAGAAACAAAAACTTTTATCACTTTTGAAACTGAGAAAAGTATTGAAGCAAAAGCCAATTATGTTAAATCTATGAATCTTGGAGGAGTATGGATTTGGTTGATGGAGAATGATGATCAGGATAATAGTATGATTGAAGCAGTTTCCGGTCAATTCGGAAATCCCAGTGATGATCAGTCACAGTACGGTGTTATTGAATCAGTCGGATCTCATTCTAGAAATTTAAATAATAGAATAATTCAAAATAATCAATAAATTATTTATGATGTCTGTAATAATTTGATTGTATTGCCAGCATAATTTGTGTAAAGTGTCAATGATGGAATGTTCAAAATGTTTGTTAAGTTCAATGACTACAATAAAGTGTTATTTTTTGAAAAGTTTTTAATTGAAGTGCTCCTCTCCCCCTGCAACACAAAACTTTAAAAACCGTAGTATTTAGAATTATTCAATTTTTGAAATAATTGTTGAAAAATGTATGTTGAAATGACAGTAATTAAGTTTGTTCCATTCAAAACTTTAGTTGTAAATAGTAACTTGTGGTAACTTTGAACGATGATAAAATTGCATTTAGTTTTGTGCTGCCAGTACTTTTACTTTGAAAACAGTTGCATAGTGTGAAACGCAACGTCTACGGTTTAAACAACTCCTCTTTCTTTATTAATTTTTCATTTCAAAAACTCATCTCGAAATGATGATAGTAGATAAACAAAACGACTTGCTCATTCTATTTTCTCATTGGTTACTATTTTTACTTCGAAACGAACTTGCAAAAAAAAAAAAAATTTTTTTAAATAACTTCTCTAGCGATATTTATGATTCTGTGCCATTTTAGAATATATGTTTAATTTTTCCACAACTTAAACTAAGGAATACCTTATAGGTTTTTGCAATATTAAGACAGTCATCGTACAAACTCTTTTTCAAACAAAAATACATTTATAAAAATTAAAATTTAATAATAAATGTTTTTCGAGAACATGTGTCGGACAAGCGGATCATTGGATTCTACACTGAAGATGCTACAACTGAAATTACAGCTTCAGAACTATCCAAACTAACTCATGCAGTTTTCGGATTTCTTTACTTGAAGACGAATGGAACATTTGACATTTTAAATGATCGTGGAAAAGGAAGATTCAAGAATTTAAATCGATTAATAAAATATGAAAATCTGAATGTTAAAATGATGTTTTCAATTGGTGGATGGGCTGACTCGACAAATTTCCGATCGGTTGTAGCGGACGTCAAAATTAAAAGGTTTGAAATTTTAAATTATTTCTGAATTTCGGAGAATTGAAACGAAATAATTGCTTGTTACTATACTTTCGATTTGAAACATTAAAAAAAAAGCAAAGAATTCAGAAAACAACATTTTTTAAATGAAAAATAACTCGAAAAAAGATTTTGGCTGCACATCAATAACATTGATTTCAATGAAAAATGCAAAACGAAATTGTTAGTTTCAAAGACAATACGATGAATTATTTAAACAAAGTTCTAATGATAAAAAAGATGTTCTAATCGAAATAATCGTTCAATGATTTCTCTTATCTCTCAAATAATGCACCCGTATTTCGTAGGCGAAAAGGTCAGACCACTTGATAGACAATCTTATTTCTCCATTACACCATTCAATTTTCCATTTTTTCGTACTTCAAAACTCTGAAATTCTAGGAATACAATGCTTCCTCCAACAATTACAAAATCTCAGCTTTTATCAAATTTTGATACATTCGTTTTCGATGCCGATGGTGTTCTTTGGACTGGAGATATTCCGATTCCTGGAGCTGCTGAATGGATTAATACATTACTTGATGATCCGGAAAAGAGTGTTTTTATTACAACGAATAATTCGACAAAGACTTTGGAACAATATATGCAAGTTTTTATTGTAATTAAAGAACATTTCTCACAATTCAAAAAAAGATATCAAAAATTTGATGAATACATTTTAAAAGTAGGGCAGTTGAAACCGGTTTTTTAATGTGGAGATGGAATAGTTTTTCCCGGTTTTTTTTAAAATGAAGTACATATATGATTTTTTAATAAAATTCCAAGAGAAATTTGAAAAAAAGAACCGATTTATTTACCACAAATTTTGTGTCGAAAACTTAAATTCCAAATAAAATTCTTTAAATTTTTGAAAACGGTTATGTTCTGTCACTTCGGACCGTTTTTTGAATATTGAAAAAAATCCCGCTGTTTTTTTTTCTCCAGCGTACATATAATTGAAAATAACGGTTTGAAACTTTTTATGGGAACAGTTTTTATATTTATTTCTCTTTCAGGAAAAAAGTCAAAAAAATGCGATTTGGTCGACTTGGAAGAGAGAACTTACTTAGTCCAACCATCGTTCTATGTGATTATTTCAAACAAAATTCTGATAAATTTGAAAATCAATACATTTATCTCATTGGAGTGGAGAATTTAAAAAAAAGTTTGGAAGAAGGAGGCGGAGTTAAATGCTTTGGAACTGGACCCGATCATAAGGATAATTATACAGATGGAGATTTTATTAATGAAGTTGATGTTAAATCGAAAATTCCAAAAGCAGTTGTTGTGAGCTTCGATTCACATTTCAGGTGGGTTACTGTTTCAAGATTTGTATCTAGTAAAGTTGAGATTATGTTAAATCAGTGCGTCGTTGAACTTCAAACAAGTATTTACTAGTTTTTTTATTAGAACGACTGTTTTTTTTAATATTTCACCAAATACAAAGAGAAAAATCACAGGGTATTCAACGGTAAAATATAAAGTTTACGATAAAGTTATCCTATTAACCATACAATAGACCGGGGCATCAAGTGGGGGGGGGGGATAATTAATTGTTGATCTATATCACCTCCGGCGCGGCTCCCGACTTCTGGGGCTCAAAACTAATTTTTTTCTGAAACTACCGTAACCCTACAGTATTCCTACCGTACCACTATTGTACCACTACAGTACCCCGACTATATCCCTACACTAACCCCAACTCACTATCAATCCATAAGCTAAAACTTCACAGACTACAAGGACTACAAACTATGGACAAACGGAATAAGCGCTTTATATATAGTAAATGATTGTAATACAAACTGAGAGCATAATTTAAAAAATCTGGTTAACATGTTTCAATACATGCATAATATGATAACCATGAATTCTTAATCCAATCACATCAAGAATTGAACACCTAACATTTTTCCGTTTCTCTGAAACAGCTCATTTGAGTTTATACAAATTTTTTTGAGACGGCTTGAAAACTAAAAAAAACTACACAATGTATATATAATTTCAAAAAAATTGAAATATATTATTTTATCAATTATCTAAATTGTTCGTATTACAGCTATCCTAAACTGATGAAAGCCGCCAATTTTCTTGCGGATCCATTAGTCGAGTTCCTCGTTTGCAATGAAGATTCAACATTCCCGGGACCTGTACCAGGAATGATTCTTCCTGAAACTGGACCCTGGTCGGCTGCTATTCAAAATGTTTCTGGTCGAAAACCGGATATTGTATTCGGAAAACCACACGAACAATTGGCAAACTTTTTGAAATCGAGAGTTCAGGCAGGAAAATTCAATTCCGAGCGCACTGTCATGTTTGGAGATCGATTGGATACGGATATGATGTTCGGGAAAAATAATGGGTTAGTAATTTTTATTTTTTTATGAGTTTTATTCCACGTTGTGACTGATAAACTTTGAAAGTAGTAGTAAAAAACATCACAATGTCAAAACTCGAAGTCAATCTACTTTTCAAGTGATTCAGAAACCGCTAAAAATTTAATTTTTAATTTTTTTAAGTTTGGTTTTTTTTTTAAGAAATGGTTTTGAACAGCTTAGTTTCTTATAATTATTGTAGCTTTTATTGGTCTTGCATTTTTACTGACTAATCAAAAATTGCATGCAAGATCAATAGAAGTAACCAGAAGTATTCAATTTTTAATAACAGTTAACACCAAAACTATCTAAAAATTTTCTTTCCAGGTTCACAACTGTTTGGATGCAAACCGGAGTCAACACTCTATTGGACATTGAACTCGCTCGTAAAAACGGGGAATCCACGAAAATTCCAGATTTTACATGTAGATTTTCAGAATTCTAGATTTTTACAATAACATAACTAGGTAAAAGGATGTTTTTATATCTCTCCTGAGCCAAACAGCATATTAGCATTTAGGAGTGTGCTCACCAGATAAATTTATTCCGTGAAACTGCAAATGTTTTTCAAAACCTCGAGTTTTGAAGTAATCTTCCTGTTATATTTTTTCTTGAAATACGCGGCATTTATCCTCATTGATTTTTTTAAAGTTTTATGTCTAACTGTGCCATCTACAAAAGAATGTAAAACCGTACGTGTTTAATTTTGTAGTCAATAAAAATGGGATTTCACTGCTTTTCTAGAAATACACAGTCTAAAATAAATAACTACTCTCAATCATCATACAATCATTAATTAGGATTTCAAAACAGGTAAAAGGTGAACATTCCGGAGTGTACACACCAGATAAATTTATTCTGTGAAACAGATTTTTTTTGGAAATTTGAAGTTCAAAATTATCTTGTTCTTCATAATTTGAAAACTGGTTGTTTTTTATTACGCGGTATTTTTCATTCATTGTAGAAGTTTTAGTGTTTCAGTTGCAATAGTTGCCGAACTTTTAATCCACGAAGAAATTTATTTCTCAGGTCAAAAATAAAACAATTTTGAGAGTAAAAAACCAATAAAGCCATCAAGGTGTACATACAAATTAATAAATAAGAAATTTCCATCTAAAACAAGGTTGGACTGGAAATGAAATTCAGAATCACAGATGAGAAAATGAGTGTAGAGTGAGTGAGTGAGAGACGGAGAGAAATGAGACATAGAACAAGATGAATGATTGAAATGAAAAGAGGTGTGTACATTCAATAAAAGAACATTTAACCCGCAAAGCACACGATTTCAAGAAAAACGAGAAGAGAAACATGAAGAAAGAGAAATAGAGAAAGAGAGAGTTTTAGTAGGCAAATAACACAGTATATGGATTTGGCATCTAGAGAGTGGTTTGGGCAGTACAAATTTCCATTGGGACACCGCTGAGTTGATGGAGATCAGCTGCAGTGAGTTGGGTGATCAATGTAGATTCGACTTGTCCAATGTGCTGAAAAATATTTTTATTGGATTTTCTAGGTGTTAATTTTCTTACCGAGAAGCTTGGCAACATGAGTGAGATCTTCAAAGCACGAGTCATTCGTTGACTGGTCGTGTGATATGGGTACCGCTTTTCAATGTGGGCTGAAAGAGCGTCAAGAAGGCGATCACGCATTCGCGAGCAGATTCCTTGACCGGCTTCCGAAAGGATGCAATCTTAAAAAATTAAACATTGAGTAAAATAGAAAAGAACTGCAAATCTTTACCTTGCTGGAATAGAGAAATAGTCTTGATGAGGCAATACTCTTCCTCAGTGATTTGCAACTCAATCATAGCCTTTACAATCAAATCGATCAACTTGCGGCACACAACTCCATACGTTTGAGCCCATCGTTCTGGGAGCTTCTTTTGATCTTCGTCGTTGTACGGGATGTAGGCACCGTTTCCGAGTGGCATTCCAGTCAAATGTTGCTTCAACTCAAAGCACTTATAGGCAAATGTGATCCATCCGAAAGCCATAAAGTTTTGCTTGAAAAGTGTCGTCTGATCGGCGAGTGGGAGGACACGGAACTCCGGGATTCCCATTGCCCAGTCGGCAGCAAACACGAATGAACGGTACCAGGAGAGGTAGAGATCGGCTGCCTCCATGATTCGGTCACACGAGTATTTGAGCTGAAAATTCAAGTTTTTTCTATGCATTTTCACGAATTTTATTAAAAAGTCTAGTGTAATCTTTGCGAAACGGGGAAAAAATTGCCTTTTAAACAGCTTAATCTATATTCAAATTTTCCCAAAATGTCAAGTAAATTATTCAAAAACTCACTGGTAACCGCTTAATGACCATTTGCGGATGTTGCAGACCAAATGTGAGAGTAATGTCTCTGCTCCATGCACCCATGACGTCATTATCCTTCACATCATCATCTGTTAATTGCTCCGTTTGCTTCTCCAATGCAACCATGAAAAGAGTTAGTTGATTCTCTTGAATCAACTTTCTATCCAAAACTTCCGCCTCTGAGCCCGAAGAGTTTGTAGATTCAATTGGAGCCGGTTGTGAGCCAGATGAGAAGCTTCCAGTTGAAGTTGATGGAGCAATAGTGGAGAGACTAAATGAGAACTTGTGTTCAGGTGAAGCAGACGCTGCGGAAGATGAATGAGATACTCCATTTGCGGCGGATACTGTACATGTGTTGCCTGGCATTCTTTCAATTTTTGAGCGTTCTTCTCGAACATGTTTTGGATTCATTCCTCCTTCGAGGCAGTTGCGAAGACGACAAGCGCGGCATCGATTACGGGATTCTGAAAAAATTACAGTTTCAAAAATTGAACGAATATTTTTAAGTTAAGGCTGATTGTAAATAACTAGGGCGGTTTAAAAAGAAAAAAGATTCTATCTAGTGCACTATTTCGGAGATATTCCATTTCTCGGCGTCGTCACGGCCGACTAGATCAAAGTGAAGATAGTTTGGAGACAACTTACCGTTAGTAATATCACAATGATTGTCAGCCGAGCACATATAGACTCTCCCTTCAAAAACTGATCGACGGAAGAAGGCTTTACATCCATGACATGAGCTGGCTCCGTAGTGAACACGAATCGCTGATTCACTGCCACATCCAACACACCGTTCGCCCTATAAACATTCGGATATTAAAATTGAATTTTAACATTTGAAACAGTGAACATTTTGTAATTGAATGTTGAATAAGAAAGCCCAGTTTTTACAGAATTTGTTTTTGAAAAGCTCATATAGCTTGCCTTCATCTGTCCACCAGAACCAGAGCCCGGAGTAGTCGGTGCGGTTTCCTGGTCACTTTGAGGTGGCGATGCTTTAAATTGATTTTGCATCATAGGAATAGGTTGATGAAGACTAGTTGGCGGTTGATGAATTGGAGAAGAATAGTGAGAATTCAGTTGATGATTTGTATTGAAGAATGATGATGACGTATGTGGTGGTTGTTGTTGTTGTTGAACAATCGGTGGATATGGATTTGGGGTTTGAGACTGATGGAAGAAATCAGTGGACCAATCACTTTTCATCTGAATATGAAACACCGTGCAACAATGACATAATTATCGATTAAGTAAACGCGAATAGAGAGGAATAGACAATTGAGAGAAGAAGAAGGTGGGCTGGACAGAGTTGGCGAAAAGGTTGTAGATAACAGGACATTTAGTGTGTCTTGATATCGATCTGCCCTTCGAATACCCTAAAAGAGGTGGTCAAAAGAGGTGCGCGCGCACATTGAAACAAGAAAATATTCGTGCCGAGGACAAACTTTGCGACTGAGAAATATCACGTAGAAATGTGATAATGTTGATTTGTTGGTTTCTCGCACAGAATCATTATTAAAAAAGAAACCAAAAAATCAACTATATTCTTGTGGGAAAAACGATGATAAATATATTTTATTCAGAAACATTTCAAAAAGTGTCTTGTTTGCTTGTCAAATGCACATGTGCTGACGTAACGTTTGAAGTTTTTTCTATTCTTTTATGAAGAATTGAAAAATTGAAATTCTTGTTGCAAAATATTGTATATGTAAGTACATGAGTTTTTTTTAAATAAAAGTTCAGCCTAGGATTTGATTTAATTTTCTTGCAAGTAACTTAATATTTGAAACAAATTCACAACATATGCCCATTTTTTACTTGTTTTTTTTTTCAAAAAATTGAAGCAAGCGATTTCAAAATATGTTATCCTATTTTGAAACAGTCAATATAAAAAATAAACCAACATATAATTGTTGGAAAAATTATGGTAAAACGAGATTTTTATTAAACATCTTTATCTATATACTGGTTTTTTTGGACTATTTTTTAAAGTCTGATTTTAAGACTGCTTTTAAGACTGATTTTAAGTAAGTTTACAGTCTACAATAGGAAATCCGGCATTATACTTTATTTAATAGAATCACTGAAATGGCCTTTTTTTTGTAATCTATAATAAAACTTTGAAACAGAGGATTGTTGAAAAAAAATTACAAAAGTTTCTGATCGCAGTTAAATATTTAATGATTTTATTTGAACTAGCATTATCATGAGCAATGTTAAAAAATGTAAATTTTTCAACTAGATTTATTGAAGTTCTGCATATTTTCGGTTTAGGACAATACTTTCAATCTACCGTATTTTTTTTATTCTTAAAGTTTAATTTCAGTATAATCTAGCAATCAATCATTTAGCAATGAATGTCAAACTTTTCTGAACTATAAGATATCTATGTGAAACAGAGGATTTTTGTAAACATGTTCTGACAATGGTGCTAATTTTTTGCTTACCTTATTAAAATTTAAATATTTCTCTAGGTGCAAAAATTGTCAAGCGAATAAACTATGATGTTACGAATTGCAAAAAAAGTGAGACCAAAAAGCAACACGGCTCTCAATTGTTTTGTCTACTTTATACTTTCCGTTTTCGGCTGACAAAAGGTCAAAAAGAAGCGATGCAAAATAAAGGACAGAGAGCAAGAAGAAGAAGAGCTTATGTTGTTCTCAAATTTCGCATAGAGCTCAGGAGGGCGCAAACAAAGCGTAATTCGAGGCGACGAATCGGATGGAAATAAGAAGTTGACTAGTGAGACTTTTTGGAAAACCAACGTAATATTCTGAGTGTGTGTCCTGGTGATGAATATAGTTTCATCGCTTTTATTCTTCCGAAAACGGAATAAACACAGGAAAAGACCCAAATAAGACCTTTGATGTACACCTTTTCAAGTACAGAAAGACGTCCTTGCATATGCCCCCTTATTTGCGCGAAAAATGTTTTGTGAGGTTAGAGAGTAAATGTATGCGCATTGCCAAGAAGAAGAAGAAGTGTGAAAATGTTGCAAAAGAAAAGGAGGTGAAGGAAGTGGTAGTGTAGTAGGTGTTGCAAAAAAAAGAAAAGAATATACAACGAAAAAGGTGGAAATTGAGTGGAGTAGCAGCAGAAGGAGATGGAGAAGAAGGGGGCTCAACGTGCAACTAATGAGGTAGTCGCAGTCGAGAAATGAATAAAATGGCGAGAGGAAGAGGAAGCTCATAGCAACCTGAGAAACTGCGGCTAACCACAAAATATGCGGGGATCAACGGAGCAGCTGGACGGACTTTGTACCCATAATTATATATATTCTGTGTTAAAATCGTGAACATTTTGGAATTTGTCGAAGTTTTAAATTTTTACGGTTTCAAAGCCCCTACTTAGAATGTTGTTTAATAGCGCACAGTGGTAATCTATTGAAAACTTTAGAAATAGTTAAAAATTCAACTTTTGAAAGTGCGGCGTTTCAACGCCGGCTAATATCCTTATTTGAAATTCTTTCAAAATAGGAATCGGCGCCTACCAATCAGCAACTTCGCAGGTTTTCTCTGATTGGTTCAAAAGTGGGTGGAGTAATTCGCTGATTGGTTCTGCTGTTTTAAGCTTTTATACTGTATCGTCCCAAAATTTTGTTTCGGTTTCTTTGGTGACATTTTTAATTTTCTAAATATTTTGAGTAGTTTAATGTTAACCCCTCTTTTTGGCCTTTTCCCTAAAAACTCTCAACTCTCAGCTTTTTTCTAAATCCATTGACATTATATCTAAACTATAGTATATTCTTCCGAAATTCTGGCATTTTGCAAATGTAAATTCCCATGGCTCTGTGAGCAAATAAATATGCGAAAACGTTTGATCAAAATTATTTCTACATGAAAAGTAAGATCTCGAATTAAAGTCATCATGATTCACATGAGAAAGCATGAGAGAGATCTTTAATTTTTTTTTCAGTTCTAGAGCTTTGAATCTCTCATAATGAAATCATTTAACTGTGTTTTAATTAATTAACCGCTTGAAAATACCTAACCATACCGAAACAAAAGATGAAAACTGGTTTTTCGCGAAACTAGGAAATACAATTCCAGCTGTAAAATTGGAAATGGCCATGAAAAAAGTATAAAATCACATGAATTTCATCTGAATTTGTCACATAATTTTCTAGACATTTCCCTTCTGACTAGTAGCTCACAAATCACACTTTCCAAAAATAAACTGATTTGTTATTTGAAATCATATAAATGAAACAGACACATAAACACGGCGAATTAAAGTTTCAAAAATCGTCGCCTGGCCATAGTAGTCAATTTCGGCGCTGAAAGTGGTACTTGTCGCCATCACCCGTAACAGAATACTCTTCAAAAAGGGCGTCTTCCTACACTATTTTCTCACGCTTTCATACTCAAGGATGTGACGCGGGTGCGCGCGGGCCCTTTGCAACATCTGAGGCGTTTGTGTATGTAGTTTAGGCGACCCAAAACTTTCTCTATTTTCTGGACTTTTTCAGGGGCGCGCGCGTGTGTGGTCTTTACCCTTTCACCCTTTGTCCATATATTTGAACTTCTTTGATCATCTAAATCCCCCCCCCCCCCCTTATACAATAATATCCGAGTTCATTCTCACACCGCTCGCGCGCCATCACTTCTTATGTATATATATACATGTTTAGTTTATACATGACATGAAACATTTCCTTTTAACATTGCTCTGCGAGTGTCTTTTTGAATGCACAACGGTTTTGTGGAGAGATACGGAGAAATAGAGAGGAAGAGATATTGGAGAATGTCAGAGAGAGATAGATAGATATTATTTGTCTTCATTTTCTCTTTTGTGAGGGACTGAGAGCGGTCTGAGCAAACTGAGACTACACATACCACAATGCACACATTCGAGACACAGAAGGAGCTCTGCGAGCAAAACACGTGGCGGAGAGAGGGATAGGTTTCAAAAGGTTTCAATGCGACATTTTCTTCCCAAAAAATATATTTGCAAAAAATAGCATGGGTTGCGTGCACTCTGAGACTCTGTGTGTGCGGCGTTGATCAACAAAACACATTTTTTGTTCAACCACATGCAGTGGTTGAAGACACAAAGAGGATTGGAAGCAATTTGAACTTTAGAAATGAACGATTTTTTTCTGTTTCACTAAATTCTGATATAAAATTTTGGATTTACAAAGTGTTTCAGGTTCGAATAGCATTTCGAAAATCGTACAAAATATCACTCGTATCATTTTGATTCCATGCAATTCTTCCTCCCATCTAGGGGCTCCTTATCTAAACTAGAATGTACCGAAAATTGGCAAAATTTTCAAGGAAACTCGAAGGTTTTCACGGAAAACGCTAGAAACGAGAAGAGGATGGTCAAAACACATGGTTTAAGAATTCCAAGTAGAATCATAAGATGGAAAGTTGAAAAGTGCTTGCGATCCTTTGATACGAAGACCGAAAAATGATCGAGAGAGCGAAAGAGGAGAGTAAGGCGGGTATCGAAGAAGTGCAGGCATGCGAGCGAGATACTGGGACGCAGACAAATCTAGAAACCTGGAAGAGAGTACATGTTATGAAGAGACCGACAGAGAAATGCGAGAAAATGTGGGCACTCTTAAGAGAGTGCGGAGAGTGTGAGAGAATCGCCCCTAAAGTTTACATTTTGTTGCGTATTTCATTTTGCACAAGAGTTAGAGGAGAGTGAAATAGTGTGGTAAACTGAGAGATTCAGACAATGAACTGTGATGCTGTTTCTCTGGGTGTGTGTTTTATCAGTATATAAATGGATCCTTTTGATCCCGAATGTTTTTGATTCAGGAAACACGTGTCATTTTTTTATCACTACACGAGTTCACTGAGATCGCACACTTTCAGCTGTCCTCTAGGGAAACTAAGAATTGCATTATTTCTATACACACCTAATCAAATTTCTATTCATTTTGCACGTGACGTAAGATTGTTGTTTTTTTGGAAATAAACTTTGTAAAAAGACAAAATCGCAGACAAAATTTTAAACGAAAATAAAACACCTATTTGAAACGGGATTTTTTTTTCGAATTCCAAGTGTTTCGAATAATGTAACTTAAACTGTACAAATGCACGGTTTTTTTAAATTAAAAACTGGAACAATTCAAATAAAAAGGTCTAAAACTATATAAATATTATAAAAATTATCACAAACGTTTCTGCGAGATCATAGAGATTGCGATATCTCTGTTCTAATTTTATGATTTCTTCTTTCCATCAATAGATCAACAATACCTTATCAACCTGTGTGTTTTGATCTAATGTATTTCCTCAAATTTTCTGCATTTCCAACAGCTGAACCATTTTCCGGTTTTTCGCCCAACAACATGAAGCTAGTGTAAATTGGGTCAATTCCTCCGCGCTCAAAAATTGCGACCGAATCGGCGAGAAATTAGCAACACTCGAAACATAACAAGAGGAGAACGAGGGACGAGATTTTTCATGGATGAATAGAGGAAATGGGCATAATTAATGTCAGGACTACATTACATTTAGAAAAGGATTATTTCCACATCTAAACCCCCTGAGGGAAAAGGAAGCTATTTCAGAAAGGAAATTGAAGATAGAGGGAAACTTTATGAACTATTGAACTTTCAGAGAACTAATTTAGACTACGTTTTAAAATTAATTTAATGTTTAAAAAAGACAGTGACCTGTTGTAATATATATATTGGTTGTTTTATATTTAGTTTTTCTAATATAAGATTAGTTTTGTGAAAAATTTTTGGATTTTTTTTGGTGCAGTAGATATTTTTAGTTAAATTTGGAGTCACGTCAACAGGCATTTTGTATAAATACATTTATAATACCTTCACATGAACACGCATCATATTTTAAAAGTCCAGAACAATCTGGAATTTTCAGAAATTTCAGTCAAAGTAAGAACAAATTGCCAGATTTCAAACAGAACGGCTATAGTGGGAAACTTAGTAATAGTCACATTTCACAAATTTTCTGCTATTACAAGTTACTGTGATATTCTGTAAAATTATAAAAATTTGGTACACATCGTGAAATAAATTTTAAAGCAGGCTAAAGCATGTTTCTATTTCAACATTTTTCAATTATTTTTATTTTTGTTAGGGTATTGAAGAAAAACAATTATTTGCAAGGCTGTTGGCTATTCCAAAAATAAATGTTATTGAGGTACACAAAATCTACTGTTTCAGATATGGTTTATTATGGAAATTGTTAATTTCGAGTTATTAACAGCTATAAATATTTTAGTAAATATTGTTGTAAAAAAGGAAAACAGATTTTAAAATAAGATTCGCTTATACTTTTGTTCTTAAACTACCAATTTGAAAATTTTACTGTTTCCTGGCATCGACTTATTCTAGACCCCCTTACTCATTCATTCAATCTTTTTTTCGCATTCCGGAATGTTCTTTCATGTACCAATGTGCAAATACAACTCAACGAAACCGTGAAAACCACGTGAACTAACCCGCGAAACTGAACTGTCACATATTTCCGGTTGGCACTTTGTTTTATTGATACTGATCATAAAGAGATGATCACAAAATTGAGCGGTGATAGATAAAACAGTCATTCAAATTGTCAAAATTAATGTCGAATTTGTAATGTAGAAATTAATATTATTTGTTGATTCAGCTGGCGAGGAGAAGCGCACAATGAGAGAGCACAAGACAATGATCAAGTACAAATATCTTGAAAATTTTGGCATTTTTTCCAGAAATTAGGGACAAGGCTTCATGTAAACACGAAGATCTTTTAGATTACATTGCACCTAAAACGGGAGATCCTTCAGGAATCCGTATCTGAATTCGCCCCAAACAAAAATCGATCATTTATGCAGACAGAAAATAGTGGAATTTGAAATTCAGTACGTCACTGCTCTTTCATTCTTTTCAACCTTTTGGAAGAGAGAGAGCGTTAAATCATTCCATTTTTACTGTGTTGCACGGCCGTTTATGATGATAAAATGTTATGGAATTGTATCGGAGAGAGCGAAGTAACACAATTGAACATTGAAACAGTGGTTGTAAAAATTCGGAAAATTTGATATTTTTTGAGGAATCGTGGTTAGTCAGCAAATAAATACTAAAATTGACTATTTCATTGTGGCTATGAAACAGTAAAAAAACATATCAAATTCCAAACAGTTTTTCACAACAATAAAAATCTAATGTTTTACAAACAGTATAAAAGTTGAAAAATGTTAATTGCTGATTTTTCTTTCATGCAGCGAGATATTCAGAAAACCTTGAACATGTGGAATTGCCGAATTTTGCAGACTCGGAAATTTCAAGATTTTTCTTACTCGTTTGGTTACATGTCAGGAAAATACGAAATTTCATGGCGAAATTTCAAATTACAGAAAAAAACACATTTTGTAGGCGTATGTACAGGCGTACAAAAATTGAGTATTTCCAATTCACTATTTCATGAAACAGTAGAAATAAATGAAAACAAAATAAAAAATTAAAAAAACTAACAAAACATTTTGTTTTATCGTTCGCTTTAAACCGAGCATTTTGGTAAGCTGTTGATGTTTTTTCATGAATTTGCTAGGATTTCTCATTCAAAATTTCAATAGGCATTCTTACAAGAATTAAAAAACACTTATTAAATCTTGCTGATATGAACAAAAATTTACTGCTTTACGAATCAGTAAAAAATGTAGGTTTAAAACTCATTACTTCAAGAAAATGACTGGGCTTTCTTATTTCAAATACCAAGTTTTTAATTAAAAAATAAACACACCTTAATAACATTTGGCGGTGAATTCCTTGAAACTGTATTAGTGATTGCTTGCAGAGCATCTTGCTTCATTGTCATAAAATTTCTTCCAGTTTCTCCATTTTCCTGCTTCACAACCATAAAATTGAATGCTTGCTGATTCTGCTGTTGATTCAGTTTTTGAGCAGCTAATACAGTATCCATAAGGATACTTGTCGTCGTTGATGTGCTCGGAAAGCTTAAGAACATTGGAAGATTCGGTGGTGATGCAGAAGTTGTGATTGGAATTGGTGATGTTGATGTTACAGTAATCATATCAGTTGGTGAAGGGATTACTGGAAGATTTGATGATGGAGATGATTGTTGTTGATGAAGAGCCGCTGAGACAAAAGAACTAGAAGCTGTTGTAGGAAACATTGCCGTTTGTGGCGGCGATCGAAATAGTTCCATAACAAGTGAAGACGTCGTTTTGAAAATGGGAAATTTGAGATAGATACCTGGAAAAAATGAGGTATAGTCATATGCAAAAAAAGTGGTTAAAACGAGGAGGAGAAGAGATGATAATCATGATGATAAGAGAGCACACAAACTCAAACAAGAGTATACATTTAAAGATGCATAACCTTTAGAAAAAGTGAAGAATAGGATAAAGAGAAATATCAAATTAATTATTGGACTTCTGAAACAGTAACTTTTTTTCAAAAAAAAAATCAAGCGAAAATGGATGAAGGGCGTAAAATGAATCGATAACCGATAAGATTGATATGATTGAAAACAGCTGGAAATTTTTTCAGAGATAATCCTATTTTTCTGCTAGTATTCAAGTTGCTTTGTTAAAATCGCAGTTTAATAAATGTCTCACAAAATGTTTTTTTGGGGAGTTTTGATCAAAATTTCTAACAGGCATGTTGTACAATTTTATATGTTGTACAATTTTAGAAACCGAAAAACATGAAGATTGGGATGTGAAAAATTTCAAAATTATTTATGTGGTTGTGAAACAGTAATTAAAAAAAGCTGTTTCTGAAATAAAAAAATATAAACATCGATTTTAATTTTTTAATTTTTAGTGAAAAAATATGTTTCTCTAAAGCTATATCCGTTTTGATGAACTGTGAACCGAAAATATAAAACTGTGAAAAATCGAATGACGAGATGGAAATAATAATGTTTCAGTGCTCATTCATTTTGTGTACCTAACCTGATTGATTCATGAGCAATGAGCGATCAAAGAAATCAACAAAAGTTGAAGAGAGCACCGCCAAGAAATCGGAACAATCAATTTTCCAGTTTCAAGGTAAATATTGAACCAAGTTTTTGACGCTGTTACTTTGATGCTTTTTAATTTCCTTTTTTCTTCGGACGCGTAAGCAGTAAAAATTTTAAAGTCAGAAGAAGAATGTCCATCTGAACACAATATTTGAAAAACCCGAGGGAAACTGTGAAATGAGAGAGAGAGGGACGAGTGGTACGGTTGGACACAAGACGGCCGGTGCTGATCATGATAATGATCTAAGGAATCGGAGAATGAGATGAAGGGAAGCTGAATGACTGGAAGTTTATTAATCTGTTAAAAGAATCAAAATTAATGGAAAACAATGGGAGGGGAAGATGGATAGAAATGGTTTTTGGGAATAGGAGATCGGAAGATGGAGAGCTCAGTTTTTTTTGTTAATTGAAAAACTAACACTTTTATGAATAACTTTTACTTTGAAAATATTAAAATAAAATTTGATATCACTTTTGCGAATTTTTATATGGAATTATTTCATTATTTAAAACTGGCAAGTATCGCATCACACTCAGAATAAGGGCTGCAAAACTGAGTCACAACGGACAATTTCAGCTATTCCGGAATCTCTACGATTCGGTGCCTATTTTTTTGTGTTATAAAGGGTTTTAACGTTTTTTTTCATAATTTTCCATGCTTTTTGTCTGTTACAAAATTTATACTTTTTTCAATCAGTTTACAAATAAACCAGTGATCGTATTGTTTATGGTAGCATTTTCTAATATTATACACCACTTGAAACATATAAAATATAGTTTCAGCGGCAATTATAGTGAAATCTTATAAATTTACATTGAAGGAGCTCAAATCACATTAGGACATCAAAAAAAGTTTGCAATGTTTTTCCTCAACGTTTCAATAATTTTAAAAGTGCCCAGAAACCAAATTTTTTCCATATTTTCAAGAACAATGTTGTCATACATATTCAATCTTTGCATTGGTTGGAAACTTAAAATAGCATCTTAACAATTTTTAGGGAGTTTTAATGGTTTTGATTGGAGCCTACAGGTTTCTGACTGCTTTAAGTGTATTCATTTTAAATTTGATTCTAATGAGAGTTTTTTTAATTCGAGGGTTATCCAAAACCTTCCATTGGAAAACAAAAAACAACTGTTTCAAACTATTGATTAGGTTATTCAATTTTGTATTGTTTCGCTCTCATTGTGATGTAGACCAATGTATTTTTGCCTAATCCTAATGACAAAGAAGAAATTATAGATTTTTTCTACAATCTCAAATAATACCGACTATATAAAACATACTAAAAAAGCAATAATGGATCAGCATTGTTTTGCAACAATAGATTCAAAATATCCCAAAAGTTGAAACCTAGGAAATTCTCAAAACTATCTCAAAAAAAAATCTAAAATTCTCTTATACCGGTTTGCAAATTCAAAGGATGTTAGGCCAAATTTCAAGTTTTAAAATTTTGTCCCTGTCCTAGAAGCTTATCAAATGCTGGTATCTATCATTCATCAAACTTATTTATTTTTCAATATAAAAATTTTACGAATTATAGCTTACTACAGTCTGAAACAATACAGACTACGTGAAACATGTTAATATAGAAAAAAAAACTATTCAGAAAACTGATCTATTTGGTCTGAGGAAAATTTAAAAAAAAAGTACTGGTACCGATACACTGGAACGCGGAACAGTGAGTCGAGATAAATTAGGCGAAGACCTTGAAAAATAAAAAAATGACGAGAGACGCCGTCAGATCTGGAACAGATTGCCGCCGACATTGGATCGATGTCTACGATCTTGAGGTGGATGGTTAATACTGGAAAGCCATGTTTTCATGAAAATGATAGAACAGAGAACAGTTTGCGGAAAATAAAAGGGCACTGGAGAGTCACAGTTTTTTTTAAAAATAAAAATATCCAGTGTGAAACTGTAATAAATTGGTTATTTAAAAAAAATGGAGATAACCAGAAAATTGTTTCTGTTCAATTTTGGACTTTATACCATGCGAAAAATATTTAGAAACATGTCCCTAACAGAAATTCAGCTTTGGACCAAAATTTCCAAAATGCGAACCTTTGTTTTTTTTTTAAAACAGGCCGTACATTTTTCCCTCTTTCAGAGCCCATTTTATTAAAATTGAGTGGCATTTAGTAACGTTACAAATATGTTTTTGGCTATGCCTGCGTTGTGCCTATCTGATGCCTACCGACAAATTATCCACGTCCATATTCTCAGATAATAATTTTAATTTTCGCAGATTGACTGAAAAAAACCAACCATAAATGCAAAAACCATTTTGATTGCTTTAAAACTCAGAAGTTAATGGGAGACTGGCAGGCATAAGGTAGGCAAGTGCTACCTACCATAGAAGCTGAAACTTTGGCAAAAGTACCAAGCAAAATAGCTGTTTTGGTAATGTAAGCTTCTTGTTCAAAACATGCGATCAAGATTTCAATAGGAATTCTTTCTAATTTTGAATTTCTGGACATGTCGAAACAGTAAATTTAACAATTTTTTGCATAACTTTGAAAAGTAAGTTTCTATGGACACCTCACACTTTCATGGCTCGTTCATTATAAATTTCGACTGCTTTAGTTTTTTCAAGAAGTAATGAAACAGTGACAAATTGTCTCATTCTCTGATATTATTCAAAAACTCAAGGCTTTAGGAAATTGGTGGAGACACCCTAACGAATATTCCCAGAAAACACTTTAGTCTTCCGAGGTATCTCGAAAATGAAATAATCGTTGAATCTTTAGATCGGAACAATGGAAGAATAAGAGAGGAGACATGTTTGTGAGACACTACATGATCCGATATTGAAGATAAACTTCTCCCTTGCCAGTCAGAATACGATTTTTTGGAGAGATGTTATTTGTGCTGAAAATGCCATGAAAAAAATAATTTGCACCACGTCACTTTATATGTAACTGCAGAAATAATATGACACAAAGTTATGCAATAATGATGAGAATGTCTACAGTGCGAGTTATATTGGGTTTGGCTTCACTGGAACAAACTATCAAAAAAATTCAGTCAATAAAAAACAATTTTCTGTTCAAATTATGCTAAAGTTTTGAAACAGTAAAAATATATATCATAGAGAACAATTATTCTATTTAAAAATAGATCAAATGGACTGTTGAGATTTTTAAAAATATCGAAAAAATCTCATTTTGCCACGAGAACAATGAAGGCTAACCTCAATTTTTGTTTTAAGAAGTTTGACGTCATCCAATTTTTGTAGTGAAATTTCTATAGAAAAACACGAATCACGTTATACTTTTCGTTCTGAGATGTATTGCAGAGGGAAAGGAAAGATATCAGCAAATATTGTTACTATCAAATTTTATTGAAATTCACAAGTAGTGTGAAACAGTAAAACATTTTTCCTCATCATAAATTTTTAGAGTGGATCATAAATTTTTAGAGTGGAAACTGGAGGACTTTCGGAAGTTTGCGAAGATATTCAGGAAATATATTTTTAAAGTTTTATGTATATTTTAAAAACAAATGTATAAAATTTCGGAAAATGTAAAACTTTACAAAAATGTCGTTACATTGACCCAGTGATGCCGAGATGGTCCGCTAGATAATTATGGATCATTGAAACAGTGGTAATTGGAAATTGAAATTGATAGGGTACACAAAAGCTAGTATCCATTTACCAAGACTTGATATGAACTTAGCTGGCAATTTTAATACTAAAAAAATTTAAATACCGTTTCACATTTTTTACTTCTCTCACAAATTTTTCAATAATAAGTTATCTTTTTCCATTAATCAACAATTTTTGAATATTAAATCCCATCGAGAATTGCAACTATCATTTTTTTTTTGAAACGGATGTTCCCATGTTTTCAAATTAAAAAGATCAAGCCCAAAAATGTTGGCGGGGAAATGGAAATTAAAAAGAAATCGGATCATTCACTGCGATCTTGTTCTGATGGAGTATTCAGATTATTTTCTGGTGTTGGAAAATTCTCGAATATTCAGAAATTTTATATTGAAAATTTTTAAAATTCAATTTATTATTGCAGTTTTAGAAATATAACCCTTAGAGCTAAGCATATGAATAAAACTGTAAAATTTGGGAAAGCTCACTTCAAAAACTTTAATTGAAACAGAAAAAAACTTGCAACTGTGAAAAAATTCCACAATTAGATGACTATACAAGGTATTCCGGAAACTAATTTTGCACACGATGACTACTTGCAGGCCAACCTCGGCCTCAATCGAAAGATCAAAGGCAGAACGATGAGAATTTGAGGGCGATTCACGTGAAATAGGGGAAGGGGAGAGGGGTATCTAGTTTGTAGACATTGATCAATGGTTCATCACTCATTCAAACACACACACAAAACCATTTTAGGGCATAAAATATTGTGGTGATGATACAATATGGTCTTATCATCATTTGATTTAAATGTGATCATTGAGACGGAATAGAGGGGAAGATTTTGTGAAAAATACAATTTAAAGAATATTCAGAAGAGACATTAGATGAAGAAAGTTCGAAAAAAAGGTGTTTTTAATTTTTAAAATATAAAAATGCCGAATGCAGTGAAGTCAAAAAGTTGGTGGCCTAATAAAAAAAATCTGAAACAGGAAAAAATTTAAGCTAAAAATTAATTTGTTCCCCTTTCTGTAATCAACAGTTACAATTTTCGAAAATGATCAAAAATGTTTTTTAAAACCTTTTTTCCGTAATGTCTAAATTTTGAATTTTCAAAATATAATAAAATCAAAAATCGAAATAGCACATTCTTAACACAAAAAACTTTTAAAGGCCGAGGACAAATTACAAATCAAACTTTTTTATAATCACGATTTTTCTCAATAATGGCTAATCTTCTTGAATTTCTCCGAAATGAGAAGCCTACTTATCAAAGCTTTCGAACTCCACCTACTTCGTCTGATTGGCTGGAAAGGGTTTTTTGCTTGTCTAAATTTTGAATTTTCTAGCTAAAGACATTTCCAAATTTTCAGACTTAGAACTTTTAATTTCCAAAAAATATATTAACTTTTAGTAAGCCTTGTTCATTCAATTTTAAGAAAGGAGAGTTATTTATGAAAACCACAAAAATGGTTTTTTCTGACCAAAAACTTCCAGATAGTAAAAAATATTTTCAAATCTTCATTTGATCTAGCATCAAACTGTTCAAAAATATTTCACTGTTTCGCAGGTGTTTTGAAAACAATACATAATTTAAAGTAACAATATTCCTTCTATTTCACTTGAGATGTTAAATTAATTCACATTTCGTTTATTCTGGGCCGGATCGAAAAATGCTACTGAAAAAAAAAATTAACAATCATTTCACCAAATAAATTAGATTAAAAAAATATCCTATAGAAATACAGGAGAATAAAATTTTAAATCATTGTTTAGATTTCAATTTTTAAGAATAAAATAGACTGTTCGAATATAAAAAATTCAAAATTAACAAACCTTTTTAAAAAGGGGAAACGACAAAAAACATTTATGAAACGTGTTTTATGAGTTAAAATGTGTGTTTATTGTGACAACAGCCTTGGCTCAACTTGTGTTATAAAATACGTTTACGAAAACTTTTTTTTTTCAAAATGGCATCACTAACAGTTTCACTAAATCTTTTTAAATTGAAGAGAGAAGTAATGAAGTGAATAATTAAAAATAAAATAATACAAATACAATTTACAATTAAAAATATTTTAGAAATGAATAAAACAGCTTTAAATAGGAAATAGGAGGAGTGAATGGGTGCGTGTGATAACAGACAGAACTATGTAGAAAAACACTATTAAAAGATACGAAGAATGGACAGAAGATGAACCAAAAGATGGACCAAAAGATATCAAATTGATATAGGAAAATGTGTTCATTGATCTAAAATCACTTTCCATATCAGAAACGTGATTGGTTGCTGCTGTAGAAAATAGAACCCTCTCTTCGCGTGGTATATTCCCCAACTTCCACGTCATTGATCTATGGAATTGTAAATTTAACTGGTATTGTTGATATCAAGAAATTGACCGTAATGGACTGTGCGAACATTGTTTCATATCTCCGAAAACTGTACATTTAGATGCAATTTGACGGGTTGAGAGAAGTGATAAAATAAATGTGGGAATGAGGGAGAGTGTAGTTTTTTGTGTTATTGGAAAAATTACTAAAACGGAAGAATAAACAAAGTAAAGACTATCGGAACTATGCGACTATTGTGGGAAAATATGGAACATTTTTTACAGAACTAGAAACAGTAAAAAAATGTTTTACTGGAAGACAACACTGTTCATATAGTTGAAGTAATTGAGAAATAATTGAAAATCTATTTTTGCATAAAATTTGAAACAGAATTTGATAATTCAGCAATTTCATAGCTAGTTTTTAAATTCTCATGGAACATAAGATTGAAAATGACATTTTTTAAAAATCGCGGAATTATAAATAAACGGTCATAGGAACATACTGTCAAAATTTTATAAATGACCAGCGAATTAATCAAATTACAAACAGGAACAAGAGCCAAAACTGGATTAATATTAAATATCCGACAATTTTTTAAACCCATTTTTTGAAAAACTAAAAAAATTAAGTATTTAAATTTTTTTAGAAAACAGCAACAAACACTCAAATTAAACTATATACTAATTCTCATTTTATCATTATAAAACTTGCTGATTTATGAATGGCACTATTAGAATATGTTTTCTTTGGCTTTAAAAATGGGATCAGTTTCGCCTGACAACGAAAATAAATTTTTTGAGAAATTAAAAGTCTATTTCGAGCAAAAAAATCAACTGTTTCCCGACACAAAAAATCATGAGTAACTGTGTAAACTATCACAAACATCATCGAAACAGACTTATTACTCATTTTTGTTGCAAGATTACCTGATTGAAAATAATTTTAAAATGTTTCAATGTGTTCAAAAATCGAGAATACACATTTTGATTAGACATAAAACGAGTACAAAACTTGTTTTTAGAAAAGAGTTTCAATTCACCTGTTCTGACAAGGAAATGTTTATTGAACCTAGAAATGAAACATAGAATAAATGAACAACAATGAACCAAGAAAAGGGCGGAGCCTAGGAGAGTAGTATCCTAGAAAAGGACCTATTTATCTTTGATGAAAAGGACCAAAGGAAGCGATGATCATCGAAACAGACCCTATGACTGGCAAATGGGAAAACAGGTAGACGCTAGAAACCACCAGAGATTAACGAGAACAAGAGACGCAGACACAATCGGCACAAAACTTTCGATTCATTGATTTTGATGCTGAACTTTTGCCCTCATCACAGTCAGTTTCACCGCCCGCCTATTGTATTATTTGAACAACGCGTCTGATGACGCCTGACCATTTGTAGAGGGGGTGAGATAGTTCAGAAGATTTTTACACAAACAAGTAGAAATACGGAAAAGATGTTAGACTCAAATTTTCAATGAGAAAGAAATTTGTTGCAACTTTTACAATTTTTTTGAAACAGTAAATTTTTTGTAGATATTTAAGAGTGGAAATTAAGTGTAAAGTTGGCTATTGTAATAACATTTTTTAACATTTTTCATTTTTGAAACGAAGTCACACGGGTTTCGATAAAATTGGCAAGCTAACTAAGTTTGCAACATAGCCCTAAAAAACAAAAAACTCGGCCACCGATTTTTTAGACAGTGGGTTTTTCGATTTTACCAGACAATTTTTTAAAATATATTTTCAAATTTTCGCGCTTTTGACTTTGTGAAAATTCTCATCAAAAACAACTTTTTTTAAAAATAATTATCAGTTTCTCTTTTATATATTTAAATAAAATTTTCGAAAACGCCGAATAATTAAAAAAAAAAAGTAACTTTTCGACGACGTCGTTCCTGGGAATAAGTTTAAAATATTTTCACCAGATTTTTTCCTAAAAACCAAGAGCTAATAAAATTGCAAAGAAAGTTGACATTTATCTACTTTATGAAACAGTAATTATCTGCCCGATGTGATCTGTCATTTTTGATAAAAAACTCCTCTTTCAAACTCTTAACACAACGGAAGAAAACTCACTTTCGTTATCAAAAAATTTCACTAATTTTAACAAACTCCTCTTAAAGGTCTGACTTTTGATTTTCGGCGAAGATTTTCAGAAACGATAACGGGAGAAGTCGGTCTCATTTGGTATTTTCCAACCGATCCTGAAAAATTGAAGATAAATTGATTTAAGTGGTGAGTGGTAGTGCCAATAAAAATTGAGAAATAGGAAAAAGTAAATTAACATAGTGAAACAGAAAAAATTTGAAAAAAATTTCAAAACTTTTGAGGAACTGGAGATGTCAGACAAAAACTTTAAACAGCTCGAAAATTTTTAGTGTAAAGGTATACGTAAAATAAGTTGCACCTATTACATCCATTACAATCAGATTACTCAAGGATCTGTACCGCGCAAGTTATCTAAAATCTTAGGATAGGTGGCAGGTATTGAAAATAAGATTCGGGATAAGAATTATGAAATTTTCTAATAATCTTTGATGCAAGTTTCTCAATGATAATAATTGTGAAAATTTTGAAATAAAGGAAAGTTAATATTGCCTTTGCTTGTGATTTCATATCCTTATTCTGTCGGATTTTGGCGAAAGTTTTTCGGTTAATAATTTGCATAATAAATGAATTGATATGATCAGATTTATCTACACTAGGTGAAACATTAAAAGTTTGAAATATATTTTTTTTCTGCACACTTATTTTCTTGTTTTGAAAACATCTAAAATTGAATTAAAAACTATATTTACTAAACAAATTTAAATATTGAAGCTTCACCAGAAGCTACAAATCAATAAACATGAGACGACAGAGATCATTAGGATCACATTGAAAATGTTTTTCCCAAGCACATACATCACTTTCATAATTTAATATCTGGGTTTTCCGAATAAATTCCGGTTTCTAATTTTACATAGTTCGATATCAAAAATACGACTGAAAAAACGTTTTTTATTTTCTAAAAAAATGTTGTTTCAACTAATTTATTTTATTGTGGAGTTCAACTGTAGCGCAATCGAGAACGATTTTTGTGGTTCAGGAAAATTTCACGTGAATTGGTTTTTCTTCCTGTGAGGTATTACTATAAGCTACCATTATTCTTCCTCGCTCAAGAAAAAACACGGCCATGAAAATTGTTTCGATGAACAGGAAAATCGGTTAAATTAGATCAAACTTCGATTTTTCACTTCTTACAAAAAAAGAAAAAAAACTGAAACAAGAAATATTCAAAAACCAAGATTCTGGAGAGAAATATTCAAAAATCGCAAAGATCAGAAACAAAATCACATTACCATTTGAGCGCTGAGGAGAAGAGACATCTGAGCAAATATGCAAGCATATCAATGTTTACTTTTTATTCGAATATATTTATAAGAAGGAAACGAGAAGCTGTTTTATGATTGAGATATTTTATAAATACAGTCTATTTTTTTGCGAAAATTGGTATTTGATCCCGAATTAAATTTTTAGATGCGATCCAAGGAAAGCAAAATAATCAACATGGATATTCAACGTTTGGTTATGAAAATTCAGTGAAACGGTAATTTTTCTCGAAAATGTTTTCTTTGAAATTTAAATTTTTCACACCTTCTATTGAACTTTGAAAATACGATTCCATAAAATTGAAGAAGAGATGAAAGAATTTATTTTGTAAATAAAACAGCAAACATTAAACATGGAATTATTACTTGGAAAGCCCACAATCAGTCTGGATTTAATTATGAAAATTTCTTGAAACTATGTTTATTGAAAAAGGGCGTTTGGATCTGTTTTGTGTTTCACTTGAAAGTTCTCACATCGAATTATTGAAACAAAAAGCTAGAAGTTTTTTTTGGTTCACAAGAGCATAATAAGAAATCAGTTTATCTTATTATTCTATAGGGGGATTGAGAGACACATGCTTTTCGGCTCTTTTTTTGTTAGAAAGACAGACGAACGTCGGGATATATATATATATATATGCGAATGGGCCGTTATTTTATGAAAAAAAAGAGTTTCGTTCGGGATGTATCATTGAAACATCAAAAAATTTCGACTAAATAAATTGTATTGATCTCGATGTTTTCGTGGGATTTATCTGTGTTCTTTGTTTCAATGATTTGGCTGTGGGAATTTTATTTTTGAATTTTATTCAGAAAATTTAGTTTTGTTTCGTGATTTAATTGTCATCAAAAGTTCTAAATCACGGAATATGTAGTAGTAGACAGGTGCGAAATGTCGGAAGAAAAGTGAGCATGTTTTTCATGTGTTTCAAGACATTTCAGGTCGCAAATTAAAAAGATCTTACAACATCCCACTCAGTAATCACCTTTTGTAAAACTTTTTGAGCAAAAAAATAGTTTTTAAAACTAATATTAATCTTCATACTTGTGCCTGCATCACCTGGGTAAACGCCTATATGCCTACATGACTGCCTGTTTAATCAGACAATTATTTGTAATCCTAAATAAGAGGCTAAATAGGAAAACTAGTGACTTCGGAAAAAATAATTGGAAAACTAGCGAAAAAATAAACGGAAAAATAAAGGGATTGCAAAGCATATAAATAGCAATTCGTTTTATTTTTTGCCTGCAAAATTAATTGCAAAATATGTTTTTATTCAATAATTATTCTCAGAATCTGGTTGTTAAAAATGTTTGAACATAGTAAAATTTTACCCTACAACACATTAGTAACATTTTTCAGAAATAAACTGAATTTGTTGAAGATAACGTGAAACAGGAAAAAAATTAGTAGTTTTTTTTTAGTTTTTTGTTGATTATTTAAAGAAAACAAACAAGCAAAATTGATTGTGAGTATTAAACTTTAGTCAAATACAAAAATTAACTGCTCCGTACTTTTTATGTATTCCGTAATGTTTTTTAGCAGGTGTTAAATTATCTTTCTGATGTTCACAATATTTTCTAGGAACTCGTAAAATGTTCAGATAGGTTCAGAAAACCCATTTGAGCCCATTGGGAATATCCCCAGAATTGAGACAAAAAGATGAGCATTAACAAGAAGAAGAGAAGACCTTTAAGAAGGGAAACAAATTGATCATTGGTTCATTTGTTCTTCTTTTTCTGAATGTATTGCTGCAAGATACGTCATGAAGTCTAATGAAGATGGAATTTACAATGAGGTAGATCCATTGCAAATTGCAATGTCCAACCTATAGACGGACAATTTTTAAAAATTAGCACTTTAAGTGACGTCGCTTTTCGAGGGTTTTCATTTTGAGAGCTCAAAGAATAATGAAAGATCCATTTTCAAACAGAAGTTAGAATATTTTTCAGCGGCTTTTGACTTATTCTTTCAGTAAAACAATCAATAAAACAAATTTCTTTCAGTAAAACAATCAACAATAGTGAAACAGGAAAATAAATTTTTCCCAGTACAGAAAATTTTGGAAACTACACTCGAGTTGGGACTGATAAATTGATTAGACGGAACATTTTCCCCGACTTTCTACTGACTACACTTTCCGCGGGACAGCAAAAATGAAAAAGCAAACCTAATCTAGTTACTTTGTAAAATTGCATTTCGTCTTGTGTTTCAAAAAAAGGTGTTCTGAGAGGGAACGACTCTCGCCTTCAACAAAAAGTTCAGAAAGAAATAAACGGTAAATGAATATTTTAAGAAACTAAACTCGAGTTTTCGTTAACTGTAGCAGATTCCCATAAAAATTGAGAACAAGACCTGCCAGAAAGAATATACCAGAAAATCGACAATAAAACATGTAATTATAGTGTTGCAGCGAACGAAGTCTACCGGTTTTTCAGAACCAAAAACAGTTAGCTGCTCAACCCAGTAGATGTCGGGCAAAGAATTTGCATTTTGGTGAATAAAAATCTCTGTTGTCAAATTTGCGTACTGTCAAAGCACATGAAGTAATGTATCAAGAAATGAATGAAAAACGCCTAAAGACGAGAACACAAATGGATATGTTGAAACATGCCCGAAAAAGTAAGTTTGAATTTATTAAATTAAATAAATTCTACCAGGATTATACTGTTTTATTATACTTGTAAAAGTTTCTACTTTTATTTAATAATGCTATTGATTCTGTAAAATTTATTTACTTCATAACTTGAATTAATTTTTTGAAGATGATATCTCTTTACTGAACAAAAAAGCGCATTTCAAGATTTCCCGGCAGACATCATTTTCTCTAAAATGAATATTAATAGGCATAATTAATTTCAAAGAGGAGCAAGTTTTATCTAGTTTGCATAAAAAGTTTTAGTTCATATCGATGATCACTAAAATTTAGTTAGAAATTATTAATGAGGTGGCCGAATTGCGAAAATAACTTCCTTCTTCCAAATTAAATAGTTTTTTTTTAGAAATTTATATTAGTCTATGTATGGTTATTTAAGACCACAATGATATTATAAAATTGAAATATTACGGCACTAAAAAATGAAAATTTTGAGAATTATGATAGGCAGGCTTTGTGCCTACCTGATGGCACCTGTTTAAAAATTTAACTTGAATTTTAGCAGTTAGCAACATGCTCAGGTATTAGCTTATGCTTAGAATTTAAAAAAATTCAAATTCTATTTCAAAACACTCCCAATACAAAAAAATTATCAGAAAAAAATGCAAATAGCTTTAAAAAAAAGAAATTGAAACAGATGATGATGATATTAATAAAATAAGGAAACAGGAAGAAGACTGAGAAGACACATCGGAGATGTTTCAATATTCCAGTTCGCACGAGGTTCTGAAGAGGAGAGAAACGAATGAATCAGATTATGAATTTAGTTTGGAAAAACTTGTGAAATAATGCTTCAAAATTGAGAATATTACTGAAAAAGTAAATTTTTAAAATAAAAACTTTGAAACTGAACAAAAATTAATTCGGAAAGTATGACAGGAAATAGGAGAAAGTACCTTCAAAAGCAATAAAAATTGAAGATATGGTAAATGAAAGAGTAGAAAATTGAAAAAAGAAGTAATAAAATTCCTATATGTCCTACTGGCCAAATTTACAAAAAATGGCCTATGATCAAAATACTCAAAAATTTGAAAAAAAATTGGAAATTTGGAAGATGACAACGATATTAATGGGAGCACTTATTCTGACTTTCAAATATTATTTCAAAAAGACCAGTTTGCAGGCTTATCATATCTAGTGAATGTAGGTTGATACTCGGATGATGGTGAGAAAGAAATAAGAAACCCGAAGCAGCATACTGTGATGTGAGTAGATCAAAAAATCAAGAGTGATGAGTGTGAGACATCAATTCAACAGTTCAATTTCAACGGGGAGCAAATAGAAAAATTTTGGAAACGAAAATAATAAGGAAGAAAAGAACAATGTTACGAAAAAAGCACGAGGACAGGATACCTACTTACTTAGGATACTTAGACGATCCGTTCTTCAGGAATTCGTGGTATTCCTGCGGATCACAGCAAGCCATTCTTTTCGGTCCTTGGCTATAGTGGACCAGGGGGTGATGACTTCTCCGTTTTTTTTTCTTCTCGCAACATGTCCAGCCCATCCTAGCTTCCTCTTTTTCACGAAGTTGAGCGGATCTCTTACTTGAGACATCACTCGGATGTCTTCTCGATGGAGATCTCGTTCTCGTTGTTGAGTGAGTGTGATTCCCACAAGCCGTCTTTCTAGGGAGGCATGTGTGATTCGTACTCGTTCGGATAGAGCTTTGGTGAATGTCCAGGCTTCTGAACCGTAGGTGAGAGCGGGAAGGACGATTGAATCGGATAGATTCGCACGAATCTTCTTGTTGGTGATGGAGTCGGTGGTGTTCTTGATTCCATTGAACGCTGCCCATGCTGCTCGACGTCTTCGATGAATTTCCGGCATCAAGTTGTTGTGAGCGTTGATTTGACGGCCGAGGTAGATGTACTCGTCGACGTCGTCGAGCTGGGTGGTGGGGGAAGGGCTACCGAAGTAGACTTTACTGGGGTCAGCGAATCGGTTTCGCAAGACTTTCGTCTTCCCAGTATTGATCTCGAGATCTACTTCAGAGCATTTTTGTACGAGTTCTTGGAGCATTTTGCTGGCAGTATTCGGATGATTGGCGATGAGCACAATATCGTCAGCAAATCTAAGGTTCGTTAGATTTCTGCCATTCACTCTCATTCCAGGGATCGTATCGTAATCCTCAGCTTCTCCTTTCAATTCAATCCAGGAAAGCTTTCGGAAAACGTGTTCGAGGCAAGCGGAGAAGAGATTCGGAGAGATGGGGTCTCCTTGTCGAACTCCTTTGGTCACTGGTACTGTGACTGGCCTGTGGAATGGGGCAAAATTTGTGGTACAATTTTTATAACACTCTTTCAGTAGATCAGTGTAGGCTCCATCTGCACCTTGTTCGTCGAGACTTTTCCAGATTGCCTGGTGTTCAACACTGTCAAATGCCTTCTTGAAATCTATGAAGACAAGTGTCAGTGGGATCTGGTATTCCCTGCCGACTTCAAGAAGTCTTTGGAGCGAGTGGATGTGATCGATCGTAGAGAAAGATCGTCGGAATCCAGCCTGCTCGACAGGTTGAGCCTCATCAAGGGATCTTCGCATTCTATTCAGCAGACACTTAGTGAATACTTTGTAGAGTACGGGTAGTAGGCAGATGGGCCTATAGTTTTCCAAATTCTCACGGTCACCTTTCTTGAAGATGAGAGTGGTTTTGGAGGTTTTCCAGGGTTTCGGTACATTTCTGCTGTGGAGGTACCTGTTGAATCGATCCGTTATCAGGTCCATGACGTTATCTTGGCAAGATTTCAAGAAATCTGCACTGATTTTGTCTTGGCCTGCAGCTTTACCATTCGGGAAGGAACGGAGAGCATAACGAATTTCTTCCGGGAGAAACGGCGGTGGAGTTGCCGTGGTGGGTATTGAAGATGTTTGAGAGTTGCTCACAGCGCTTTTGAAGAGCTCCGTGTAGAACTTCTCAATCTCCTGCTCCATTTTCACCCTGGAAGTGATTCTTTCACCAGTAGAGGTTGATTTGAGGCATGGGATAACTGACTTATATTCGTTGATGTCCCTAGCAACTCTTTTCAAACTCTTTTTCTGGTTCGCAGCAGATAGAAGGCGAGTACTGGCAAAAGCTTCATGGTCTTTCTGGACTGCTTCACGACATTTGTCTGAAATAGATTTGAATTGAGGATCATTTCTATCCATAAAACGTCTTTTGTTCAGCAGTTTTCGGGTTTCCTCCGAAAGTCTGTTGGATGAGTGGTTGGCCGGTCGAACGATAGCTTGGTCTTGGAGTTCTTTTAGTGACTGAATCAGATTATCATAGTCGATATCTAAATCAGGATCACTCTGAACCGTGACTGTCGCTGAGATTGCATAAGCAATCGCCGGGTCCAACACTCTTTTCGGAGGTTTTCTCCGTCTGACCTGCTCCAACTTTGCTAGGCAATTGTTGAAGTGGAGGTTACAGCGGAGTAACCTATGGTCGCTACCATTTGTGAAAGAGGGGAGTACAGTGGTATCTGTGACAAACTTTCCATTGGCCAGAATGTGGACAATTTCGTGTTTGTGATTCCCGTCGGGACTGACGAAAGTCCACCGTTTGTGCATAGGCTTTTTGAACATAGAGTTTGTGTGCCACAGACGGTTGGTTTCACAAAATGTTGCGAGAAGCTCTCCAGTATCATTTCTTGGTTCCATGGCATGGGGGCCAATGTACCTTTCGTTGTTTTGCCTGCATCCCATTCGAGCGTTGAAGTCGCCGATAACAAGTTTATACTTGCTTCGGCACTCTCTGAAGACGTCTTCAACACTGTCGTAGAAGTCGCAGATTTCCTCAAGGTCTGAGTCCGCAGTTGGAGCATAGACTTGAATCACCGTGCAGTTGAATTTTCGGCTCACTTTGAAGGTGAGTAAGCCGATGCGGTGACTGAGAAATCGTACTTCTACGATTTTGGGAAGGAGGGTGCTTCGAACTATGAAGCCGACCCCTCCGGATACAGAACTTTCATTCCGTTTGCCTAAGAAGACGCCGGTACCGTCCTGATGTATCAAGTGTGCTTCGGCTGCTCGTTTGGTTTCACACAATCCGATGACGTCGAATTGGATTCGTCTCGTCTCTTCTAGCAGCTCAGCAAGTCGATCATCCGAAGACAAGGACCTGCAGTTGAAGGTGCACACGCGATAGTCAGTTCTTCTTGTTTTGTCCCGCGGCTTCTTAATTTCCAAGTCCGATTGACAGATGGTTTGGACTCCGAGATTAGATCGCCTCTTCCGACGTGCTCCAGGAACTGTCTTTCCCTTTGCAGAGGCCGGATGCGGAGGACTGAGGCAGGATGGGTTGCTGTTTAGAGCAAAAGTTGTGTCTCTAGATACTCTATAATGACCTGCTAAGCCAATCTAGAGCCGCCCGGACAGAGAGTATTCGACACTACCTCTGGCCTGCGTGAGACGGTGTACTTCTTGGCCAGATAATTTGCACTTGGTTCCAAACCTAGCCACTCTCGATGTGACGAAATCATCGAGTTTGTTGAAGTGGTTATCTGTTGATCCCTTTCGCCACGAAGAGGCTTAGTACAGAAAGAGCAGTCAAAACAATATGATTTTTGATTTTCTGGATTTTCACTACAAAAATCGAATTAAAATATATAATTGTTATGCATCAAAAATCAGGTTTCAATTTCAGATGAAAATCGATGCTCTGAACCAAATAATCTAGTTTCAGCAAAAAAAAAATAATTTTTTGTAGCATTAATTTACGAAAAAATTTAGTTGGAAAAAAATTATCAACTGTATCAGTATATTGATATTTTCATCATTTTTTACAGTTTATCATTGCGGGAGACAGACTTTGCAATTCAACAATATTGAAATCGTATCTTTAAACGCTGAATCTTTAAAAATAAATTAACTGTTTCAGCGAATTTTTAAAATAACGGAAAAAATAAGTTAATCCGATTCGAGAAAAGTTTGTATTTCAATTTTTAGTTTTCCGAGGCATTATTAGAAATACCGTATATTTTCTATTAGTGCTCCATGCATCACTAATTTCCAGGCCCTTTTCGAATGCAGCACTATTAGGAAATATACGGTAGTCCATTTTCAGCCATCTAAACTTTTGAAAAAAATACGACAAGACAAAATCCTGACTTCAATACTGTAATCATTTTAAAAAAAGGATAGAAAAAATTTACAGTTTCAACAAAGTTTTAAAGAAACGACAGTTGGTGATTAAAATAATAAACGACTTGTATGAACAATAACGTTTGGGCTCAAAGTACTGATGATTCCGGACCTCCATCGTCCGGATTTTGTTCAATTGACAACATTGAGCCAAGATCCACGAGGTGTCAGAATATTGGTTTCAGGTAAAACGCATATTTTTGAATTTTTGAATTAATACAAAAATGCTTTGAAACTTGAACTAAATGAATCTCAAGACATGTTTGACTGTTTTTTGAGTGTTCAGTGTCCAGACCCGCTCACACAAAACATGTTTGTCATCCATCTCTAAGTCTCCAGCTTCTAGAGTGGGATTACGGTATTTTGATTCTTTTCTTTTTGATCTTCTTTTTTCGGCCTTTTTTCTCTTATTCTATTCTTACTAAATTGACACCAATGAAACATTGAGAGGTGTGAAAAAGAGAGTTCAATTCCTCTTCTTTTTTTTGTATCTCGCTATGAACCTAGTGACCTTTTCCCGCCGTTCCTAACAACAAGAACAGTAAATACTACAACGATGAACCGTATGGTCTCAATTGGAAATGTGAGAGGTGCTGAAGTAAAATAGATGAGTGTTTTGAGAAAAAATGTTTGAAAATCGAAAATGTTTCCGTTTTTCGTTTCTTAGACTTTTCGATTTTTCGATATTCGAAAAAACTTTCGATTTTTCAAAAATTACAATTTCAAATTTTGATCAATATAAAAAATTAGATCAAAAATCATATTTTATGGTTATTTTTCTGAACATTTTCTTTTCGATTTTTCGGAAAATCGCGACACCCTTGTTATGGAATGTTTATGAACTCATTGAAATGATACAGGCATTTTGTTCATTTCAGATTAAAAAAAATTTCTCCAATGACTTTTAAATAATGATTACATAATACTAAAATTACGGTACAGTTGATTTTCTCTAAATTATTTCATATGGGGAAACACCATATTTCCCCTAATAGTTTTGCAGTTCTCTGAGATAATCAAAAAATAGTTTTACTTGTAAGACAATAAAAAAATATAAACACGGCGAACTGGAACACTATAAAGTCTCAACGAATTAACAACTTTTAAATAAACACCTTGAAACTGTGAAAATTTTAATTTCGCGTTTATGCACTAAATGAGGATTTTGTCAACTCTAAAGGACTCGCACAAGAATATTGTAAACGTAACCGTACAATGTATTTTGGGACTAGAATTACATTAAAAGTTAAAATGTTTTTACGGTTCACAGTCTCAATGGCAAATTTTTGAGGTATTGAAGGAAAATATATGAGAGTTTTGAATTCACTTGCTTGCTCACAAATTCTATTCCAGAACGAAAAAAAGCACATCAAAATTAAATACAGTTCTGAGCCGAATCTTAATTTTTAAAAGGTTTCGAATCGGTTTTTTTAACTATAAAATACATACAAGAACTTCTTTTCAGTTTACACATTTGTAATATTAGACAGGTAAAATTTCCAAATTTAAATGAACATCTTGAAACTGTTGAAATTTTTCTTGCACACAATGATTTTGGCTTGAAAAATTGGCTGCACGATACATGCGCTTTTCAGAAATAATAATTATTGGTTAAGATATTCAATTTTTAGTTTATAAGTTATACAATTGTTCAAAGGGCATCAATATTTAAAAAGAACCGTAAACTAAAAATATTAAAAGCGTTTCACTGTTTCATCTTTATTTGATAAAACGCAAGCAATAAAAATATTAATATTCGTTGAATTATGCCTAGTACATTTACAAAAATTTCAGTGTAATGAGCTAGAAAATGCTTGTTAATGTTTCACACTTATTTGTAGAATAAAATACTTTGTAATTAAGCACACGACGATGACCGGCAATAATGACAAAATTGAATTCATAAACTTTTTTTTTCAATTTCTAATTTCTATCTGTAAGCGGTCCTGAACAATTCAATTTGTTATAAAAAATTTCTTAATTCTCTACTAATTTTAACGGATCACTGAGTAAGTTCAACGGATTATGCGGGGTTACTTTGAAAATTTTATTAATGTTTCAAAAATTTTTTTAGCAGGATGCAAAAGCTGTTCTCATTAACCAGGTTGCTAGAAACTCTCTAAAAAACGGTCTTCCTTTTTCAAGACTTTCAAAAACTTAAAATTGCAGCTCGATCAGAATTTTCGAGTTTCAAAAAATACAACTTTAGATATACATAATAAAGTCCAAAAAAACCAAATAAAATTCAGCTTCAAAACGTTAACTTTCCAATTTTGGATAAAAATTAATAAAATGACAGAAAATGGAAAACTATATGTAAGTAATAAAACTTTATAAAACATTTTCTGTTTTTCCCCACCTCCCCATTCCTGTGATCATGTCCCCGTACAATGACCATTGACGGTACACAAACTTCAATTCCAGTCTCCGCCCATTTTCTATCACGGGCGGTTTTAAAACGGGAGATGAGAAGATAAAAATAGAATTAAAGTAAATTTTCATGTTTTTCGAATTTTTATAATTTTGTCTAGTTTTTGTCTAGACAGTTTCTCGATCTCTGTATTATTGCCTATTTTTCCAAATTTCTACTGAAAATAGGCGGTTACATTCACGTGCACAGAATTCGACGATTTGATTTTGATTTATAAAAATCATTCCTCAAAAGGCTTCAAGTGATCAATGAAACAATCGACGAGAGAGTGTGTGAGTTGAGGAGACGCAGACATTCCAACAGATAACACGTCACGTAGATGGAAAACTGGTCGAGGCACACTACGATGACGTTCGGAGAACAGTTGAGAACAAAGTGCCTGGATGGGGGATAGATTGTTCGATCACTGATTTTTTGTGATGATCTTATGATTTGTCGTCACGCCTACCAAAACACACACTTGACTCCAATGTATGGTATAAAATGGGTAAATAACTGATGTTTATAATAGTATTAAATGACAAGAGACACAGACAAACTGGTAAATAGTGAACTGAAATTATGTCATTCAAAATAAGGAAATAAATGGGTTGAAAAATATTGTTACAGTGGCTACGTGGCTACAGTACTTAAGGAATTTAATTAAAATTTGTCTTGAATATTAATTCTAGGCACAAGAAACAACAACAGAAAAAGAATAAAAATAAAATAAAATAAAATTTCAGTTTCAAAGTGTTGATATTAAAGGTAATTGCGCATTACTTATATTGCTATCCAATTATTCTTGTCAATATTTTGCAAATCTTTCACTCCAAACTTCCGAGTAACTACCGTACTTGATGATTTTATATTTTTATTGAATGTGTTGACTTCGGTGAATTTTGACAGATAAATCTGCACCGATTCAAGAAAAAAATAGCTTAAACTGAGTATTTTGAAACTAAAAACTCGGCCATCGAGTTTCCTTTGGTTTTTCACTAAAACATTTCCTAAAAAAATTCTACAGTTTTACGGTGGCTATATTTGAGGTACTGCCTCATTAACTACAATTTATATCGAGTTCCGACATTCAATTCAAACAGTTTCACTGTGCGTCTATTTGAAATACTTATTTAAATTTGCGGTCCAATTGAAAAACAGTGCGCTGATGTTCGAAACGAGAAAATGTTGTTGCAATAACTAATGTACTTGGTGAATTTGGTAATTTTGGTGTATATTGATTTAGGTTCCTTCCGCTCTTTTTCAGAAAAGCAATGTCTGATTAAATTTAAAAAGCTCGGCCATCGATTCGACTTATTTTCCTTTTTTTTTTTGAATCTTGCAGTTTTTTTATTAAACGTTTTTATTTTTTAAACGTTTTCTACTCTTTCACATTGGTGATATATGAGGGGAGGTTTTGCATTTTTAGTTATTTCTATCTAAAAATCTATTTGATAATCGAAACGAAATTCTCAGGTTTAGATGTTTATTTACATTTTAAAATTGATCAATTAACGATCAATTAAATCAATTGCAGATCGTTCAGGTTTGATCATGAAGGCGGAGACAATGGGTTACGGTAGGTGAAGTGTAAGAAATTCAAGGCAATTGGAACATATGAGGTTTAATGTAAATCTCACGAGGTTTCCAAACTAGCGATTTGTATTGTAAATATGTCCACGGAGGGAAACGTTCAAAAATTCAATAAAAAGTTGAAACGGAGCTTACAAAAAAAAATTTCCACTATTTCATTAAAGTTTTGAATTGCTCAAACAATTTATCAAAATGTTGCATTTATTTTTTTTATTTTTTTTATTACCACATCAGGATGTAATACTATTGTCAGAATACTTTCGCGACACAATACTAACATAGACTAAAAGAACGGTTTTTGAATTTTGAAAGAAAGAGTTTTCATTCTCAAAAGCTTATGTAATCACTATAAAACAATTTTATAGAAACCAGCCAGATATAACAAAAACATGAAATTGTTTCAAAACTTTTTCCGCCAGCGTACCGTAACCTATCATTTGAAAAAAAAGAAACAAAGCTCAAGCAGCTTTTACAAATTCTAGTTAAGGTTAGTCCTAGACAATTTGGGCGCTATAAACTATGCAGTTCGGAAAATTGTATTTTGTAGATCGTCCCCCCCCCAAAGGTGTGAAAAGGTTACGGTAGCATAGTTCGGAATGACAAAAGGACATCGAAACAACTCGTGTATTAATATTTAGCGACCAAAATCTAAAGAATGTTGAGCAAAACACATACAAACACAGTGGACATAAACGGAAGGAAAAAAAATAAGAATACACCGGAAACAGGGTCCAGGTTGTGTCTCCCTCTTTCTCTAAAGTCAAAAGAGAGACACTACAGAAGTGGTTAGAGGAGAAGCTGATGGCTGATGAATGGGAAGAGATGGAAAAGAAATGACTTTTTGATCGGAGATAACAACAGTCTGTAGATAATGATGTCAGTGTTGACAGATAACCAAGTTTTTATATGACATCTTAGTTTCTAGAGATCACTTTTGCAAACGGGAGATTTATATTTTTTTAATAGAAATAAAATTGGATAGAGTGTAGTAGTGTTTTGATTTCATTGTCTCACACCGATTTAATACATGCAACAGTTTTTATAAACTTCTATTGAACGTTTTGCAGGGAGTGATAGCAGGAAGTACTGAAAATCAATTAGTTTTCGTAGCATTCAGATCAATAGAAATACAATAATGGGTAATAAGCGACCGATGTAGGAAACACCTTTGTCGCTATCAAATATGGAAGGCATTTGAATTTGTAAATAAAGAAAAACAGTTTAGTGCTCAGTGAATGATGATAAAAAAGGGTCATAACAAAACATGAACTTGAAACAGCATATTTATTTTTGAGTGAAGCATTTAGAGAATTTTTCCATGTTTGAAGCATGACATTCTCTGCACACAAATAATTTTTAACTATTTAAAATTTAAAATTTGTGGAAAACTTTTTTGTCGAAAGAACACATTACTAATCTTCTGACTGTAAAGAAAAATTCAAAGTAAAGAAATAACTTAGCATCCACTTTTAATTTGTAATGCTTGAAAATTTTGAAGCAGCTTTACTTAGATTATTTGTAACTTTTAAAGTCGAAATTACTTGGATAAAACTACGAAACATTTTTAAAAAATTTATAAGTCAAAAATAGATGAAACCGCTTCAATTTCACAAGTTAATTCTAGCAAGTCATACGTTTTACTTTTTCTTTAAAAAAATTGTTAAACGAATAGTTGTTAGTGAAAACATCTTGTTAATAACCATTTGCTGCTACAGTAATACATTTTTAGAGCAAAATATAAGAAAACAAAGTTTTTGCCCTCTAGCAATGGCACTGTAAAGTTAAAAATGTGCTGAAATAAAATTCTCTAATACAGTTTTTGTACTTGATATATATAAATGAAATGAACAAACGAATATACATGCAGACATCTGCAACCATCCCTCCCCCTTATTTGAAATATTATCCATCACATCGAGAACAAAATGTACATTCAACTCATTGAGAGACAGAAAGCTGATCAAATATATTTTTGGTATGATGATCATCTGATGTTGATGTGGAAAGAGACAAAGGTCCCTGTAATATGAGAGAGTGTTAGAAAAAATAGAGAAAGAGAGAGAGAAAATGAGTCAACTATCGGGAGCGAGTAATAAAACATAGATGATGGTCAAAGAATTAAATTAAAAATGGAATGAGAAAGATTTGATTCGGGGGATTTAAGAGTACGCTGCACGTTTTTGAACCTGATGATCTATTATTTTTGATGATGATTAAGATCAAATAGAGTTTGCATTTTTCATTTTTTCGCCTTTTACATTTGTAATCCAACGCGAGTTGTTAGAGAAATTTAAATAAAAAAAACTAATAAAAAGTTCTTCAAAAAAGTCAAGAAACTATTTTGCCAAAGAAACCAAAATCTACGGTGTCAAAACACTTCGATATTAAAAATTGCTGCTACTAGGGGAATAAGAATTGGCAAATTTAATAGAGCATTTTAATATTTAAACAATTCAAATCAATCAAATTGTAACCAACTGCTCAAATTCATTTTTTAAAAAAAGTTTGTCAATTACAAAAATATTTGCGGTGTCTAGGAAGTGTTAAATAAACTTGAATAATATGTAGGCTGATTTTTTTCCATCTTATATATTTCTAGTTTTATTTCAAGTTTTTGATTTTATTGATGTATCCTAATTGGAAAAATCCTAATTGGAAAACGGTCCGTTTTTTTTTCAATAAGTACAGGGCATCCATAGAAACCATGTTCGCGGAGTTAACACCTTGTCAGGGAAGTTCCAAAAAACTCAACATTTTACAAAATTTTCACTTTATCACGAAAGTTATTTTTCTGATATACAAGTGACTAATGCCTACAGGAATTCGGGGAAATTTTGATCCGGAGGATTTTTATGGAATACAGGATTAAAAAAAAAACGTCACTAGACATATAATTGTTTAATTTATTTATTAATACGGTAATTAATTTTACAAAACCGAAAAAAAGTTTCCTCAAAAAACCCAAGAAACAAACAGTGACATCAAAGTGACAGAGGGGGCCTTTTCTAGTTTTTACCGCAAATTTTTGAATTCATTGTTGATTTACATAATACTTTTTTGACATGCACATACTCGAATCTTTTTCATTACTAAAGTAAAACAAGAGTAAGCTACACAAAAACAAAAATGTTTTATTTTCACTATAGAAAACATTTCGGCAAATATGATACAAAAAAATTGCGGTTTCAACACGTCTTAAATAAACTTGCAAATTAAAATTCATTCAAAAATTCAAGAGAAGCAAACAATTTTGACATTGTCGCCAAAATTTACGGTTTCTAACAAATGCTAAATATACTTGATTATTATATTCTTGCTTTTGTTGTCGAGTGATGATCAGAACCTAATAGTGATATTCTAATAATTCTTCTGAACTAATTTCAACTGTCTGAATATCCTACAATGTAGACAACTAAAAAGTTTAAATCTGCAATGTATCTAAGTTTCCGACTAATTCGGCTAAATAAAAAACTGATCTCTTGGCTGACTTTTTATTTGATAATTCAAAATTTTGGGTTGCTTATTACTGTTATTGAGCGGTTTTAGTGAAGAATAACAAAAATCATAGAAAATTCAAAAATTTCGTTTTTCAAAAACATGTCATAACCGCCGATTTAGCCTAATTAACCAACCGGTTAATTCGACTAACATCTGCCTGAATAGGCTCTCGGCTCACGGCAAATTAGCCGAATTGATTAAAAGTTGGTTACCGGCTGTTTCGGCTGAATTGATTGTTATCTGCACAGGTTTGCACATCCCGAAGGAAAAATGAATAATAGAATTAGGGTCGTGTGACTTTGTGAAAAAAGGGTGTTTCCCGTGTCTTATGTCAGAAAGATTGCACAATGGATAAAAAGCTACACATCAGAATCAAATAAGTTTTTCTGTTGAGTAATTAGTGCGACGAGAAACAGTAAAAAACATAATTCTCCAAAAGGTATGATATTCAACTTTCATAATTTCAGGTGTTCCTGGGCCTTAGAGTTTTAAAAAGCATGCCAAAATTTTTAAGAACCACTTGAAGAAAAAAACCATCCGATTCAAAAAAAAAGAACTAAAAATAGCCATCCGACACTCTTTGATCTTTCTTCCGTTTTCGCAAAAGATAGGTCAAAGTGACTAAGTGAAAAAATAAACCGAAAAAAGCAACGTATTTATAAAGAACTATTTCGACCGAAAACCGTTGCAAAGTGTCTTTAGTTTAGACTCAACGCCCAGCGAGAAGGAGCAAGCATGTGAACGGTAGCAAACAAATTGAAAACGAGAGGAAGAAGAAAAGAATAATATGGAGATACATAAGTACATAAGGTCTATTTGTAACCGTAAGAGTTCAGAAATCGGAATATTTCTCGCGAACATAGTGGAATCGCTTTTCAATAGTTCAGAAATGGTCGAGAACTTTGTGTGAAGACATAAATTGTATGACGTAGGGATATATAGGAAAACCGATGAAGTAGTTCGAAATTATAATTAATTATAAAAAAAATCATATGAACATTCGTAACAAGGGTTAATAAAAATTAAGACTCTGAATTTATCAGTGAAAAGTTGAATAAAATTGTTTCAATTTTTCATAATATTTAATTCGAAGAACTTATGTGCTTTACTTCCAAAATTTATATAGATTGTTCAACCTGAATTGGATACATAAAATGGTTCAATTATGAATAATCATCTGCTGTTAGCGTAATAAAACTACTTTAAAGCATAATTTGGTGAAAAATAGTTTTCACCGAAATAATTTACACTGTAAAAATGAATGAGGCATGCACGCCTGAGGCAGGCACAAGAGCCTTCCCAGTAAAAACGAACAAAATTGGAACACAGAAAAATGAGCATCCAGATACTCACCCCAACTTTTTATGCCCAATTTTGAAATTAAACTAATTTGGCCATGATTTGTAAGTTTGGCCCCACCGAATTCCATTCTTTCCAGATATATTTCCTAGACTGTTATTTACTTTTTAGATCTTTATACAAACTAAACATCAAGTAGACTTTGAATGTTGAAAACTGGAAACCTATTAGTAAGTTCAAACTGGAAATCTATCAAAAAGAAACAATCGATAAGAAATGAAAAGCGCCGATTTGTTGAAAAAATATGTGCCAATTAATCGCTTATTGTTAGCAAAATAAATTGATGTTTTAAGAAGATTTGAACAAAAAAATTAGCCGCAAACTTTTGTCTTTTGTAAAATTTTTTCTACAGTTTCAACAACTTTTCATATTCACTAGGGGTGTGCGGCGAATCAGTGAATTTGGCTACCGGCGAACGGCGAATTCGGCGAATTTTTAAAAATTTGGCAAACGGCGAATTCGGGAATATTCACCGAATTCGCCGCTCAGTGACCAATCGGCGAAACTGACGATTCGCCGCACACCCCTGATATTGACATCACTTTATAGTTGATTAATCTTCGTGAAAGATAATTTTTTTAAATTTACATATTACTTCAAGAAAAAAAAAGTAAGCAAACTCAGATAGTAAGCCACATAGACTTTTTCGAGCCTAAAGTAATTCAACATATAAGTTAGCTACACGTGAAACTCTCGAAAGTTCTCGATCGTCTAAAGCTGGGAAAAGAAAACAAAGGTCAAAGTTCGATAAGTGTGTTGTGTCTCTTGGTTTGCCGATGTTTTGTTGCAAACATTTGTTCTTATTTGAGAAATAAACAAACAATATAAGGTTACTGTACTTCTCATTTCCCTGCCTAACTCTTTGAATTTTCACTTCAAAATCTCTGCGTCTCATTTTGTGACCGTTCTCTCATTGTGATTTATGAACGGTCTCTGTTTGTTTTTGCGTAGGCGTTTGCTTCGCATGTTTCGAATTCAATAAAGTGTCGGGATGAATGGACATAAAAGAGCATCCTTCCTTTTTTCGATTCTATTTACTTCTCACATTATGCTAACCACTGTTTCTCAAAGGATTACTGTAGACGGTATAAGGGGGTTTTCTATCGCGCAACAAAGAATATGAAAAAAAGGTTTTGAGTGTGCTGTTGTACTACTGCATATTTGTCTTGTTCTCACTCGGTCCTTCTCTGCACAATAGGTCATTCTTGCAACTTTTTTATCGAATTTTGTTGCGCATTTTACGGTAGACACGAGAATGATGTGAAAGTAGAGGGAAGAAGCTATGAACGGGGAATAAAAAGTGCTAAAAGAGATGGGTATAATGTAGCTTTATGTTTGCAGAAAGTTAGTTGACTGAAATGATTGGAGAGTTACTGTTTTTAAAAGAAAGCTATATTTGAAAAAATAGGGAAAGTTTGAACATGGCTGCAAAATTTTAAGATAAAGTTTCAAATTCAAAAACAGCGCTTGCCTGCGTGCCAGCGTGACTTGGAAGTAATGATATACTCCGCTCAGTGAAAGTGGGCATACGTAGTATCTTTATGATAAGGATGTGTTTAATTATGAGAAATTTTTTGCATTCAACCTGGACGGATTCCAACAAATATTAAGCTTTCCATTCAGTTTTATAATTGGTTTTAAGTATTTCTAATATTAGTCTACAGTATCCCCACAGTATCACTAAAGCCTGTTCCGGAATAATGCAAATTTCATAAAGCTTTACCAACTTTTTTTTATACAAGAACATCGATCATCTAATACTTTTGAAAAAATACTTAAAATTACTAAGGTTATTGAAAATTATAAAGCTTAATTTTGGTATTTTTCAGAATTCACTATTATTAGTTCCTGTGATCTATCCTCAGCAATTGGTGTTAGCAAAATAGCTTCGGAAGTTTGTCCAATCACGCTCACCTAGGCTTTACAGTAACTATGCAGTTTGCCCGTTTTCAAAAGATTCCACGTGTACTCAAAACACAAAACATAGTTGGATTGGCTACATAAACAAATAAACTTAATTCAATGTCGACACAGCGAGAAATTGAACCGTTTGCGCTTTCTTTTCTTTGCTTCAGTTCAAACATATGTACGCGCGCGCGCCTTCTGCAGCGGTGAATCGAAAGATTTGATGCACTCAAAAGCACCAAAACACAATAAATCCTCTTATAAGAACATATGTTTCCTTTTTCCTCCTTTTCTCCGCGCTTAAATCTATTTCAATCTGAACACACGTGGGCGTTTTTATGGAAGTGCTACAAAATACGGAGACAGAAAGGTGTACGGTATCGACAGAAAATGGATAAAGATTTCCGGTTCCACTTGAGAACACAGTGTGTCTGTTTAATGGAATGCAAAAGACGCGGAAAACGATTTTTGAACCATCAAATTAGTACAAATTATGAATGAAATTGGGATCAGAATGTTACGTTTCTAGTTGAAAAGGGTAGAAAAATATTTTTGCGGTTGCAAGTAGTCATTAAAAAGCATTGAGTTAATAAAAAATAATGCATTGTGTGAGCCGGAATCCCACAGAAAAATGTATACTTTTAAAAGCAAAAAACTTGAAAACTCGGCAAAAAACTAAAAAACTATTAGGCGCAGAAATAACAATTTATCTTACAGTTTCAAATCATCTATTACAATAAAGTTGAACAAGAGTTCAATACTACATCCTTTTTATGTCTATAAACACAAAAAGGTTAAAGCTACGAGTTTATTCAGAGACTTTAATTTACGACAATTTTATTATAATTGTTTGTTATAAATTATTTCAAATAAGAAAATATGTAGAAACATGACTAAATTTTTTTGCAAATTGAACTAATAATACAACTGATATTTGAGGTGTCGGAGTAAATATATTTGACAAATTCAAACGGTCTATAGAATAGTAACACATGTTTTGAAATTAATCATGTACGAAACTAGCGGTTTTCAAACTTTTACCAAACTACATTAACTTTATTGGAAAACCGTGGATATTTCGAAAGGGTACGATAGAAACAATTGGAAAAAAAAGAAAACAATATATGTATAATAGTCTTCAGGTAATAGTTTTTACATACCACTTCAAAACAACAACAAAGCTTCAAAATAAATGAGGTTCATTTGAAAATAGTTACAGCATGTTTCAATTAGAAAAAATGTTAACAGGATGTAAAAAGTAACATGGTATGAGCATTAATTTATTTGATTATTCATAGTCTGAAATTTAATTGTTGTGACAGTAAATAAATTTATCAAAATATTACAGTACATTTCCAAAATAAGCTGTGTTACTATTATGTTTCAAATTTTTGATTTGAGTACAGAGTTATTTGAAATAAATAATCGATAGATGATAATGATAAGAGTTTTCAATTTTTAATCAAAAGACAATCGAATGGTAAAAATATCACTGTTTCAACCAAAAAATAACACTTAAAAGTTCAAATATCAAAAACTTAAAAAGTTGAACTTTTCACACTTTGAAGAGAACTGAGAAGAGTGGGAAATCAACAAAAGAGCAACACACAAAACATACAGTAATTCTCTAAACAAACTAGTGACCCATTTCGTCGTCTTTCAAAAATTGAACTTTTTTGGTTTTGTTTGAGGGAATAAGTGAGTGAAAAAGGACTCAAGCACTTTTGCAGAGAAACACAGACAAAAGAGCAAGAGTTCGGGTGTGGCTTTTTGAAGAAAAAAAATGGAGTAGAAAAAATGAACGGAGGAGTTGAGCCACCGACGCACGTTTTGAGCATTTGACCTAAAGATCTTGAAGCTTTTAAATTATTGCTCGAGGCATGTGATTTGTGCTTTGAAGTTTATTTTGTCTAGAAGATATGATGAAAATATATAAACATTGATGACATGGAGGGTTGTCGAATTCTAATGGAGAGAGGTTTGAGTTTTTAATCCAATTAATGCCAAAAAATTGCTCATTTTATAACTCTATTAGGTAATACTAAACTGGGTCTAACCCAAATTTTGACATATTATTTAAATTTGAAAAAAAAAATTAAATCGTAGAAAAACATCTTGGAAGCATTCTAGAAATATATATATACCAGCCGTGGATGCAAAAAAAAATTCTGGGGCTGAAAATTAATTTTTTATGAAACTATCGTAACTCTACAGTACTCCTACCGTACCACTATTGTACCACTACAGTACCCCGACTATATCCCTACACTAACCCCAACTCACTATCCCTTTAGAAGACAAAACTTCACAGACTACAAAGACTACATAGACTACAAACTATGGACACACAGAATAAGAGCTTTATATATAGTAAATGGTTTTTTTTTAAATAATGAAACTTATATGAAACTGGCTATGAGTTTTTTGTAAGTCTAACGGTGTTAAAAAATGTGTGAGATTTTATGAACTGGGTAAAACTGCAGATTTTTTTTGATTTTAATTTTCAGAATATCCAGAAAGTTTAAATATTTTAACAGAAATTTTAAAAAAACGTAATACAATTTTGAACTGAAAAAAAAACAATGTTTCACAATGTTTTTAAGTATTTGAAATCGAGATGGCTTCTTGTTCCTGTGCAATTTTGGGATTTGCATAGTGTAAAAACGCTGTAGCCATTTTTATGGTCTCGCCCATATATTATTTGTTTAGAAAACATTAACCTTTAAATTTCTATGCATTTTTATGAAATGGAATTTGGCAGCGAATCGCCACATTTTTGCTTTTTTTCTGAGATTACAGAAAGATTTTTCCTGTATAAGTGTGTTGGTCATCTATATTAAAAAAGCAATTAATCATCAAATATATACAATAATCTTGCGGTATTAAAATAAAAGTGGAGAAGCAGTCAAAATATATATTGTCCCGAAATGTGCGGGCTGAAAAACGAAAAAATGAAAAAATCAAAGTTTCAAAAACAAACTCATTTTCAAGTGTCAATCCAAAAATCAAAGAATCAACTTTCATTTTTAATATCTCCTTTTTTCGCAATTACATGCACAATTTCAGAATGAGAGTTCTAAAATCAAAAGATGTAAATAAAATGAAACATTTGTAAATCAGAAATGAACAAATAAGAACACAAAACACAAGTTACCTTTAAAGAAAATACGGAAAACTATGCATACAATAAAGGTTCGAAAGACGGTAAGCATAATAAGAAGGCTGTTTGCTAACATTTTATATTAGAGTAAATAGATGAAGCTTTGGGGTACAAAGTAATCCGTAGAGAGACATTTATTTTGATTTTCAAGGCAATGTTTGAAAACTACAGCTAAATATATATTTCAAAAATCGTCGAGCCATTATGTCTGAAATTTGAAACAAAAACAATAAAAAAAACAATGCTTCATATTAATCATAAAATTACACTTTACTATAAAAGTGATTGCATTCATTGAGTTTTGAGATGTTTTTAATTTTTTTTTTTGAAATTTAAAAAATTTTGTATAATTATGATTTTTTGGATGATCTTTTTGTGTGATTAGGTGCATAAGTATACACAACAATTAAAATGATTCTGAAATAGTAAAAATATTTGAATATTCCGTTGAAGTTTTGATATATTTGCGCAAATTGTAGTGCTCCACTAAAACATATTTTTAATGTTTTGGAATTGTCTATAGTTTTTCAAAAAATTTATTCAATGAATCAATGAATCAATGAAATTAAATTAAATTAAAATGAATCACAAAAAACTACACCGAGTCTTTTAAGCAAGTTAAAATATTGTCGCAAGCAATTATAATTTTCACATAAATGTTGAAAGAATACATATTTTTTTAATGACAAAAATTCATTCATAAAATAAAATTCACCTGCCAAGTCCTTGAATTGGTTTTTTTCCATATTAAAAAAATTAAAAATAATACTCTGCAGTTCCAATTAAAAGATCTTAAGAAATTTCCTCACAGGCGATTCAAGCAATAATAAAATAAACCACTTTAAAAAAACAATAATTTAAAGTTGAAGTTCGGAAAATGAGGATTCTACTTTGAGATGCTCACACTAGTCCCAAATGCCGAATTACCACAAAAGAAAAACGAAAAAAATTCATCAAGTTCGAAAAAATTTAAACTCTCTCTAATTCCTCATTTGAATTACCGCGCTTTTGTCCGCGCCGCACTCCGTAGATCTGCATCGGCGCTGTTTTCTTCACTTCCGACGCGCTACGTTAATACTTGTTTTTTTCTCATTTTTCATCAATTCCAATCAAAAATACAAAATAATTTTGGCATTTGGGGCATTTGGGGCTAGTGTGAGCATCTTAAAATAAAATTTCCGAATTCCACATTTGAACTATTTACTGTTTCAAAAAAATCATAATTAAGTTTACTAAATAATTCGAATAATTTGTCGCATATTTTTACTAAAAATTGTATTAAAAAATTTTAAAGACAACACTTTTTGAGAATTTTTTTAATTTTTCGCACTGAACACTTCCATTTTAGGGCTCAGTTGACCACGGCGATTATCAAAAAATCGGCCTCAATGGATCATCATTCGATCATATTTGTATTTCTTTTTCTTCCGTTCCTCCGATTCTCCGTCTCTCGAGTACTAACTGTACCTTGCCTGAATAGGATCACAGAGATCAAATGTGTTGAGATGAAAAGATGGTTGACAAACATTAATTGTAAAATTAATTATTTCCTCCTGTAAGGGGTTCAAATTTTTTATTTGCGTGAAAAAAGAAACAAAGCCGTGGAAGGAAGTTGTAAAACAAATCATTTCCGTTTTTCATTGTCAACAAAATATGAATTATAACAAAACATTTTACATTGGTGTGATGCTAATACTAATCGGATGCAAATTAAGTGAGTTTTTGGATATTCAATTTTTTCACTGTTTCAAGTAACTAATGTAGTTGTAGATTAGAATATAATTCATTGCGTGTTTTCGTTTAAATAAATGTTTGAGGAATCGGTTGTAATTTTTCAATTTCTTACAACTTTCAGAAATCACATCATCTGAAATTCAACTTTTAAGTATGAAGAGAACTTTTTTCGTATGCCACGTGACATATGGTAATTCGACGGCAGCAGATTCAGTGGTTCAGGAGGGAACTGAAATGTGTGAATTTACGAAGAAACAGAGTAGTTGTGTATTCATTGCAAGGCATTGGAGAGATAAAGGGAGCTATAATAAAAGTGACAAATATCAGGAAAATGGTTGTGGAAATTGTCCAGTAGTAAGTTTGATATCTTGATTTTTCAAGTTTAAGTTTTGAAAATAAGAAAAATTGAATTGAAAGGTTTTCTGAAATATTACATTTTAAAAAAATCTCATGTGAAAATAACCTTTTTGTTTAACTTTTAACTACACAGCTTTAAAAAAGTTTGTATTAATGTTTGGTTATTTAATAATGCAAGTAAAAAATGTCTCAAGATTCCTATTTTTATACGTTTTTGTTAAAACAGTCATTTCCAGACATCGAATGAAATTTGTAATTTGGCTCGTCCGAAACGTGATGGATATGATGTCAAGACTGTCTGCTGTTGCAAATCTCCCAATTGTTTGACAACAGTAAGATTTTTGGAGTCAAATTTCCAGTTCAAGAATACCAAATTTCCAGCTCTACAAGGACTCAGAAATTGGATGGAAAATTGAAAGTGCGTTTTTACATAGCTTAAAATCTGAATTGAAATTTGATAAATTAATAATTACAGATTCCAATGAGTCGTGTGCAGCTGCTAGTTATGATAGTCATCGAGTGCCCCGCTGGATAGGAAAATATGAATATGATAGGCCACAGTTTCAGGTTAACTATATAATTTTTGGAAGATAACATGTTTTTCAGTTGGAAAAGTCATGTTTCATGGCAATAAAACCATTAAATTTCACGGATTTGCGAACAGAAAGAAGAAAAAGTCGCATTTTGTTGGAGATGGGATATGGATGTCCGTTCGAAATGACAGATGACCAAACACGTAAGAATTCAGGCTTATTGCTTAATTTTTACGGGCGCTAGGTAAGGTCATCATTATGCCTACCGCATGCCTGCCTGCGAAAAATTCCAGCCTAATATTGGCGTTTTTACAAAATGATAATTGCACTTCAAACTCAATTTAACTAGCTGTACGTAAAAACTTTGGAAAAGGTTTAATTATATTAGCAATAGCCACGAGTGAAGGTGCCAAGGCAGACATAGGTTGTTTCGTAGGCAGGCATTTATCTTTTTCATATCAGCCTGTATTTCTACATTTACGTGTATGGTTTTACTTTTTCAGAAGTTTCAATCCAACGGAATCACACTTATTACTGTTGCAAAGGACCTTTCTGTAATCAAGAATTATATCGAATGATTGGATTTGAATTGATTCAAAATACTATTTTATTTGAGGAGGAACAGGGTTTTTTAAAAGAATTTCACTTGAAATTGAAATTGTTAATTTTTTAATAGAGTTCTTCCGTCGACTACGATATGAAAAAGAATACTACAAAAATCAAAATTTCATCGACAATCCACATTACTCCTATCCAAAATCTGTATTTGGTAAGCAACCCGGTTTTCAGAATATACATATTTAACTGTACATATTCCACGTTGTTTAAAGTTTCAATTTTTGGTGGATATTGTTTCAACTTGTTTTTATATTGCTATTCGGATTATACAAATGACCTCTCAGTTTTTTCAGATCTTTAAATATTTTTTTTTGCAGATGCTCTTCGATTGAACTGGACAATAATTGCATTCTCCACTGTATTCTTTGTTGTCATTTTTTGTTCACCGAAAAATATTGAAACTCTTCCTCCAGTTGTACATAGGGTAAGAATCATAAGAAATTGGAGAGAAAATTCAGAACTTTTGCAGAATTTCGATAAAACGGAAGAGTATCAGGATGATGATGATCTGGTTTTCGGAGAGCTATAAATTTCTCTTTTGAATGAAATTGTGTTTCAATTTTCAATTTTTTTGTTTTTATCCCGATTATCCATTACAATAGTTTTTCGGCGTATCTCACCTGAACATCATTTTAATTCAAACTTCGGTATTTAGTTCTTTCATAATTTCACTTGTCTTACGTTTTGTTGGTAAATGCAAATTATTATTGTTGGGTATCTACGTGTACCTAACCCTCAACGTGGATATGAAGATCGTGTAACGTGAACTCATTATCTATGTATACTAACTTTCTATTTATTCCTTAGTATGTAATAATAAACTACTCGTCTTCGCCTCCTTGTTCGGCCTCGAATATATAACATTGGCGATCAGGATGAGATGACGAGTAGTTTATTATTACATACTAAGGAATAAATAGAAAGTTAGTATACATAGATAATGAGTTCACGTTACACGTTTTTAGTGCTCCAGATTTGTCAGCTTGTGATTCTGTTGGTTCTCGATCTGCTCGTGAAGTCGTCTCGTCGGTTGCCAGCAAAGAGTTCGTTGAAGAAAAGCCACAGAAGACGTCGCCGTGTGGCTAAGAGTCGCCAATCATATACTGCTGGAAGTTCGCCAATCAAAGAAACCCATCTGGACCCCCTGCTGGAATCCGATGTTGCGAGTGACGGCGAGCGTTTCCAACCCGGCATCCTCCTGTGTCATTCTCTTCGACAGAGCCACCCACGACAAGTTGTGCGAGGATCAGCCCCAAACACTGATCATGCCTCCACTCGCCGCAGAGGTCGATATACCGCCTCTGGTCGTGATGCCCCTAGCCCAGGCATAATTTCTGGCTTTTTGTCATATAAGAGGGGAGATGTTGTGGACGGAACGTAAACCTGAACTTTATACAGACGTGACCTTTGGGTCATCATGAACTTATCGCGTAAGCGACCTCTCTTTATAATTCATTACTTCTTACACTTATTGTAATAAACTACTTCTCTCCTTGTCTCTCGCTCAATACACAACAATTATGTCATTTAAAACAAAATAATTCGCACTAAATTTAACTCACTTTGAAATTTTTCAAAAATACTGTTTCAAGTTGGTAATATATGTTTATTTAGAATTCACGAATTGTTGGTCTTATGGGTCATTTTTCAATTACATTTGAATATTTCAGACTTTTCATTTAAAGCGAGGCCCGTCGAAGGGGGGGGGGGGGATTGCCGGCGGCGGAGGATCCTAGTCAGGGGCCACGCCCACGAAACCGTGCGGCAATTTAAATTTTGTAATCTCCGCACTGTTTATTTGTTAATTTTTTCTCTATGTCTCTCAATCCCCAACAAATTTCAACTTTTGTTTTTCGAAACTATGCGGAGCTTGCAAAATTTAAATTTCCGCGTTTGAATTTTCGAAGAATACTGTTTCAAGTTGTTCATATGTTCATATCCTCATTCGGAATATACTGTGCAATGCAATGAGTTTTGGCATTTAAATCCGCATTTAGTTTGATATTTTCTTTACTTGTTGTTTAAGGGAAATTACAGTGCTCCGAATTTATAAAAGATGTCATTATTCAAGAGTTCAGTTCAATTTCAAGTAGTTTAATTTTCGGACTCAATGTACACACCGAATTCGTCCATTTCCGTATGATTTCCAGTTGCAATAGTCTTTTCCTCAAGTGTAGTTTCTGAAAAATTAAGTGTTCTTGTATTGTTAAAGTCCACATGAATACCTTCAATAGTGACAGTTGAGTTTGTGGTATTTGTTTTCGGTTTCTGTGTCACAGTGGTGTTTTTAGTGGTAGAAATGGTAGTCGTAGTGTCAGTAGTCGAGGTGGTAGTTGTATCTTCTTTGTAATGTAAATAAAATGGAAGTCCAGATAGTTTTGCATCTGAAAATGGCTCAACATTTTTGATCTGTAGGGAATAATTGTTTGTAATATATTTGGAGTTCTCTTAAATTTGAAAAAATTGAGAAGTAGTCACCAACAGTTTCATTGACATGTGATATATTGAAAATATATGTTGTTCTTAATGTAGTTAAAATTCAGTGTAGCAGTTTTTCTAGCTTTTTTAAAATTCAAATCCAGTTCCTATAGTGATAAAGTAATTAAATTACCATGTTTAATTGCATACAATGCAATATCCAGTTGATTCGAACACTCTTTATTTTCTCTCATTTTCAAAAATGAAGTAGTATCCTCAAGACAGTTGATAAGATCCTCCCGACATTGAATATATGATTGATCATATCTATCCAATGGACGCATTTTCAAAGTACAAACTAAATGACTATAGGCACAACTGATCAAAGGCTCTGAAAAAAAATATATGAACTATTTGTTAGCCCATTTTATAGAAAACTGACTTCTAAATCCAAGACAAGATTTATACAATCTATTGTATTCACGATTTGCAGTTTGATTTGTTGCTGGGTGAAATGCTGTCAACTCTCTGTTATCTGGTGTTCTTGTTCCATAATGCTCATGTCCAAACTTTCTGACAAGAGAACAAGCAGCATCGGTTACAAAATCGGCACACATAAAATAGCGATCCTTTGTACTGGTCATGGCATTCTGAAATATCAAAATTTTAACAATTTCTGTTTAATCTGGCAGTCTTCTTTGAATTTCGGTAGAGGTACTATAATAATTTTTTATGTTGCCTTATACATACCTCGGAAAAAAATACTTGAAGCTACGTGGGAATGCCACATTTTTACATTAATACCCGTGCACCATACTCTAAAAAATTGTGAAAACCTCGTGATGACATATACTTTTTTATCGATTTCAAAATTAAAGTTGGCAATAAACGTATTTAATTTGAACTTTTTTCTCAAAAAAGTTCAAAACTCACACGAAGACAATTACAGAATTTGTTATCACATCCTTCTTGGGTTTGAGCAATATTATCGTAACAAGAATCGTGAACAGCACAGCAATGGTTCAATTCAACTGGAAAACAATATATTTATCAAAAATCTGTGTTTTTCTTGTTATCTAGCTCAAGGATTCATGGATTAATATGTAATTTCTGAATACGTAACATATTTTGGCCCAACTTACTTGCTTTTTCATCGCAAGTTTGGGAAATGACCTCATGAGAAATTTTCCATTGAAACCTGCTCGCACCACAGAACCACGCCTCGGGGTTAATGGTTTGTTGACCAGGGCTGAAACAATTTAAATAGGTTTACATTTTGAAAATGTACAAAATAAAATATTTTTTCAGGTAAAAATCAGTTTCAAAAATGAAAAAAAGAACATATAAAACTAACAGCTGAAAGCGTTTAGAGCGATGTTGGACTTCTGGAGTAGAAAAAGCTATGACACTGTGAAGCAGCAGAAGTAATGGCAAAGTGAACAGCATTATTCTGATTTGATGTTGATCTTCGAATTCTCAGACCAGGCAATGATTGGTTTGTTTGAGAATGGTGAGAGGTTACGTGAATTTTTTTTTTTGAGAAAAGTTCAAAATTCTAGTTGGATTTTTCACGTTTCAAATTGTATTAATCAAAATAATTTGAAAGTTGAAATAAATACATTCACTTAATTTCAATCAATGCTATTGAACGAAGCTGCAGGTTTTCCAAATTTCAAAAAATCTGATGTTTTGCACTGTGCTTTGAATAATTCAAAAACACGAAAAATGAAAATTTAAATGAAAATTTTGAAACGGCTGATTGAAAAAATTAAATTTCTGAAAGATTGGGCGTCACACCAATTAAAAGCAGTTTGATAGTTTTTTTTTAAATTTCCTTTTAACCAATTCATACAAAAAACGTATAAAAACAGTATTTGAGACAACAATTCCCGAGCTAATTTTATTGCTTTTTTATTGTGAACTTCCAAGAAAACCTTCTAAATAAGTACACGTTGATTCCAGCTTCAAACTCTTCAAAAATACGTCAAAAATATTGAAAATATTTCCAAGTGAATTCTAATTTAAATTTTAAAATGTTCTGAATAGTTTTACATCAACGTGAACTTTTATTTCATTTTTTTCTATTCTTCACGTGGCGTTTGCCAACTCATACGTTCAGAGAATCGATAAATCGATCAGTTCTCAATAATTTTCTTGAAACGGTTGTGCATCAAAAAAGTCTTCCGTTTGAAATTCTTCGCACGATGACAGATCATTTCAATTACGGACCTCGTTTGAATTTCAATCATCTTCATCAGCAACAACAGTTGCAGTGAGTTTTTGGGAAAATTTTTTTGAAAGTATAAATATTCGTTTTAGTTCAACAATCATTCCTTCGGAGTATCTCGGAGACAAGTCAGGATTTGAGTCCAGGTAAGGGATGAAGAAGGCAATTCCAAAAAATTTTTAAACAAAAAACGACTGTTTCACGGTGCTATTATAACAAAACCATATGAATGTGATTTGGTTCGAACCATGCCTTTGCCATTTTTAAAACATCATTATAAATAGTTCTGCAAATTAATATTACAGAACTCTTCCATCGGAATCTATTATGTCAGCCAACAGCAGCAGTCTTGGATCTCACTGGAAGAGAATTGATTCGTTCACTAGTGGAAAATCTACCCAATCAATTCCCACTACAATTTCTTCGAAACCTCTAACTATTCCTTCATCGATTTCTGCCAACACCGCTTCCATCCCACCAAATCATGGTTCAGAATTTTCGAAAGATTTCAAGATGTCATCCTCATCGAGCATGACTAGTGAGTATTCGGAAACCATCCATGGAAACTCGTTGGCATCTCTGGCTCCATCGTCACAAATATTGAGCTCTTTGGTTGAAACTACTGAGAATCGGGAAATGAGATTGTGCCTCGGTAAGCAAATGGAAGGAATTCTGGAACTGGATACGGTAAGTTGTTGCAGCTTACATTTTCTATAAAGAGACGTCAATCTCCAAAATTATTAAATCCAATTAACAATTGTCCAAGAAAAATGCATTTGAATTTTTCCGCATTCAAAATGTTGTATTGTCAGAAGAAGTGCACACAGACACAATCATGCCTGCCTGCCTGCCTCAATGTCAACCTGATAATTTAAAAATGCTCGCAGGCAGGCATGTGTCAGGCACGTCTTTCTGATAAGCAAGATGCTGAAAGGTTTATCTATCAGTTTTTTAGATCCTCGAGCAAACTGTGGAAAATACAACTGAAACAGTTGTCAAGCAAACATCCAAACTTGCTGAGTTGCTGCAAAATGGAAAACGTACTTGGGGACATCATGATGAGCTCGTTGATTGCCTGGAAGAAACTGTTGGTGGAACAGTAGATGAGCTGGAAAAGTTGGAAAAGAAGCTTCTTGATATGGACGCCAAGGTGAGAGAATTAAAGTTTTCCCGATGATAAGAATATTTTACAGATTGTCGACAAGTTCCGTGACAAGGAGAAGGTGGAAAAGTTTGTTCGTGATCACGAGAGAATCTACGAAATCAATGAGAAGACCATCAATATGATATCAGAGAATGAGAAACGTGTTGCTAAAATCCGTCAATTCCTGGATATCGGGAAGGTTGATGTTGGGCCTCTGACTGTTTTTGAGCAAGAAGATCATCGTGTGCAACAGGCAGTCAATAGCCTTGTCAATTTGATTCACGAGCTTCCTTTCAACAAGAATGAACGCCTTGATTTCAATCACACTATCGAAAAGATTGTTCAAAACCACAATTATGATGGGAAGTACAAGTTTGAGCTTCTGACTCGTCATTTGATGCGTGTGATGAGCAACTGGGATGCACAAGAATCAATGAGCAGCCTGAACAGTGATTCCTGGATGAGTACATCAGTTGTTTCTAGTAAAGGAAATCATTTGGATGTATTTGATAGCTCCTCGTTTGCTCTCTCTGGATTGTCAACTGATGACTCGAGTCTTAATGATTTAGACGATGCCATTCGCAGTGCAAGTATTCGTAAAGCTGTTGAAGGTCCGAAAGGAGTTTATGAGTGCGGGTAATTTTTTTTGATGCTAAAATTAATTTTTAAAATATAAAAAAATTCTGTTTCAAAATTAAATCTTATAATATTCCATCCAATTCCATCAATGCCGTTTTCAATTTTAGATCTTGGGATTCTGCTTCAAACATTTCTCAATGGTCTACCTACTCGGATGGTCACTCCAGTGTGCAGTCACTTCGCGAGCAAATGTCCTTGTCTTCGTATGAGCTTCGCTCGTCCTCTGGCCACTCGACACTTTCTTCTCGTTAGTTGCACATTTTTAATCCTATTTCTTACTTTAAACTTTTAGTCTCCACCAGTTCCATGCCGGACAATATGTCTGAGATTCCGTGCAAGAACTATTCAACCAATTCCATGAAGACTGCCTTTTCAAACGGTAGCTCAGTTGTCAGTGTTCCACCAAGATCGTTTGATGAGAAATCAATGCTCCAATCTGCCACTGGAACTCGTACGGATTCGGCTTCTTTCAATTTTTCTAGTGTTTCTCTTGGTGAGATAGTTGAGGATGCACTTCATACTGCAAAGGATGTTGGTTAGTATTATTTACTGTTTCTTCTAGTTTTTAAAAATCTCAGCACATTGGGAAAACCGTTTCACTATCTTATTGACCAACTTTTTAATTTTCTTTCCAGCTGAAACTCAAGCTTCTCATTTGTTTGATGCTCTTCAAAACTCGGCTCAGAAATGCGGAGTTGCTCTTAGTGTAAGCGAATACGGTAGTTATCCTTGCAAATAAATTAATTTCAGGACCTGATGACCGCTGTCTCCACCAGCTCATATAGTCTTGAAGAGACTTACACTTCTCAACCAAAGTCTCCTGCCCATTAAATTTTTTTCTATTCGACTTTTTGTATTCAATGCATTTTTATTTATTTTTATAGTATCAGTAAAGTTTTAGAGTTGGAGTCATTTTTTTGGCAATCTGTTTCAAACAATGATACCCGCAGAACATAATACAATTTTAACGCTTTGTTACAAAATCTACTGTTTCAAACTGTTGATAAGTATAATAGAACCTTGTTTATGATAGTTAACTTCATAAATCGAATAATCGAATGCTTATTTTTCATTACCGGAAATTATTATATCAGAGGGGAAATAAATGGATTTGTGAAAAGAAGTAAAGCAGAGAAGCCAGTGGAAAAAGATAAATTATATTGATTCATAGTGAGAAGTACTTGTTAGTACCGACGAGACGAGTTGAGTGAAAATTCGTTGATTCGGACTTTTTGCTCAATTCCGAAACGGAAGATGCACTGGCCGCGGGTCTCGTAGATGGCAGCCTGGAAATAAAAGGTGTTCCAAGAAAAAAAGTGACTTGTCATTGTATAATAGAACTTAAAAATTGTGTAATACAAAATAAATTATCCGCTGTTTCAAACCTACTATTAAAGATTTTGATATAAATTAAAGAATTTGATATATTAAAGATTTTGATATAAAAAATTGGTCAATCCGTCATATGTATCAAAGTTTTTTTTTAATGAACTCTATACTTTTTCATATTGTAGACAAAGTAGGCGAAAAAATTTGAAATCTTAGTGAGCTATTCGATTCGATATACTTACAGGTCCATCAAAGCGGAATCCTTTAGCTGTGTAATCAGGCATTCCTCGGATGATATCACAGATATTTCCTTCGATAATTGTGACCAAACTGTTGTTTTCTTTCAAGTTGGTTACTGAAAATTAAATTCGATTACAAGGGAAATTATTTGTGGGTATATTGCCTGGTTACCTGGTAGTGAAATAGTTTTTCTGTTCTTTTTTCTATTCAAGCTTTTCAAATTGGAAGTTTAATTTTTCCCTGTTTTTACACACCTTCATATATTTTCTTCCATTGAATAATTTCAAAATGTTGTTTCCGTTTATTAGTGGTGTAGCACTAGAAGTGGAAGTGAAACAGTTGAATAGTCAAGGACCCTTGACAATTTATTCATTCATTCTCTTGCCAATTCAATGAAAATGTGTTAAATTTGCATGAAAAAGGAAAGAACTCACTTGTCACCAAAACTTTGCCACTCAGACGGTTTTCGATGCGGAAATCGCGAGTTACCTGGAAAAAAGGGTTTTTGACGGATGATGGGGTCGTATAAAGTTTTTTAAAGTTTAGTGACTTGACTAACACAAACTTATCAAAACTTCTCGGAAAGCATAATAATTTATTAACTGTTTGAAACGGCAAAACATTGTGAATATGTAGTAGGAATTTTAATTTGATTCAAGAAATCTTACATTAGACATTACATACTTAGAGTTTCTAAACAGTTGCATTCCTTTAAATTTTAGTCAGTAAAATACCTAATTACCGTTTTTTTTTGTTGCAATTTCACTTGCCTTATTATTTTTCAATTCAAATTTCTATATCTGTAAAAAATTAAGCTTTTGAAAATCATTACTTTCTATGAGCTAATTGAAACAGTATCAAAGAGGTTTTCATTGCTGAAAATTTCAAATAGGAACTATTCATCGATGAGAGCTTTCCATATAAAAATTTAATCTGTTCAGCTGATGTAAGTTTTCATAAAAATTTTCTATCTCGAAAATGGATTCATCATTCAATTTTTGCAACCAATTTTTTAAAAATCCTTTTAGAACATTTCTAATTACTGAAAAAGTAGTTTGAAGGTTTAAATTTGATTCCATCTCATTCAAACAATTTAAAAACTTACAATATCTTCAATAATCACGAGTTCAGCAACAGTTTCTGCACCTGGTGGCACCTTAACACAACTATCAACACCCCATGTCAATTCTTCTTCAGAAGTATTTTCTCCAATATGATTCAACATAACTTCTGTAGTAAATCCAGCATTTGCTTCCACAACTTCACAAGGAGTTTTCAGTTTCAGTGAAACTTCTGCTCCACGGCAAACTCCCTTTTCGATGATTACAGTTGAAGAGCTGCGAGTGCATCGTTCCGTTTTGAACGAATATTCTTGCTCGCGTTGAGTTGTATTCGTGAATGTCGTTTTGAAAATCACTTTCTCATCTTGTTTCTGAAAATTGAATATTCTTGTTGAGGTTGAGAGAGATGTGAATAAAATTTCTAATAACCGCTATTTCAATATTTTTCATTAGAAACAGTAAAATTTTTCTTTTTTTTAAATTTTAAAATCAAATTTCTCAATAATATGGAAGTTATTTTTTGTTCAGGAAACTTTGAAACGCACATACTGAAATTTGTATATTTTTATCGACAGTAAATTTTTCTAAAAGTTTTGATTCAAAAATTAATGATATGCCAAACCTATTCCAGTATAAAACTTTAAATGTAATATTTTTAATTTAAAAATAACTAACTGCATCGACAACATTCGGCTTTGCTCCAAGGATTGTGTATGTTGGCTCCGAGCATTCTTGAAACAGTTTTGTCCAGTTGATATTGTACTGAAAAATTGTTGGGATTATACGGAAATGCCCATGCGAGTTCTTTAAAACAACTTTCTTAAAATTATAACTAGAATTGTGAAAAGTGATTCAAAGACTAGATGTTTATTAAGTAACTCTCGTTGTAGTTAAAACGTTTCAAAACCACCATGAAACATACTCCAGTTGTATTTTTTAAATACTGTTTCGCATTTCCCTCAAAATATTCTTTCTCGCTAGGAATTCTATACCCTCAAGGTGTGTAACTCGTAAATCAAGAAAGCGGGTGGTATGTGTGACTGTTGTTCCTATACACACACCCTGAGCCTTTGACACCTTCGTGCCGACTTCATTTACATTTACACTTTGGGAGCATTGTTGATGATGAGGTTTTTGAGAAGTTGGTGAAGATGAGAGTAATAGTTGATTCTGATTTTTGTTCGTTTTCGAAAACGCTAGGAAAAGTTTGCAGATTAATTTATCTCGTTATTGGAGTCAAAACAAATATGAAGTTTTAAAACCATGTTGAAAATGATTTTTTGTCATTTTTTTATTCAATCATAAATATTTTAATTTGATTTTTTTTTTCAAAATTATATTCAATCATTACAGTCCATTTTTTACCATTAAAAATATATATCAACAACAAATATTTTTGGCGCCTCTCCAGCCAGCTTTAAGTTCTAGAAAACTGTTCAAAAAAAATTGTAGAAAACTGCCGATAATTCGGTGAAAACCCTGACAATTTCCTTTTGCTGGGTACTTTTTTTTTGAGTTTTATAGCACAACGAGAATAAGTTTATACAGAAAAATTAAAGAAGTTTTAAAAATTATTATTACTGTTTCAACATGTTTTCATCAGCTTTGTACTTCAGCCAGGAAAATGTTGAAATTGCTTCACAAGATTCTTCCCTTCAGATTTTAGTAATACATCCTATTTCCCATTCTCTATATCAATTTATTCACTTTGGCGGGACCTCATTGTATTCAAATAAATGAAACCATATGTCGGTTCCCTTGGGTGATTTTTGTCATTCTTTCTTTCTCTCTTTCCCTTTTCAATTTCTCTTATCCCGCATGAGCATTCTTCAATTCATTACCCCCTTTTCACTTTGAACGGATTAAACACACACATGGGACCTCCCAAAGGCACAACCTATCAATTTTCATGCTCAATTTCCTAACGGAGGTGCCAATTTCCTCTTTCCGTAATTGGATCGATGGTGACAAACTGAGCATAATGAATGGAAATGCTCACCGATAAATATTTCTTCTTGATTTTTCCCTCCGCTTTGCTTTTTGTCACATCAAACATTGTCTTTGCCCAATTGGTAACAACTTCTTCCAAATCTATCAGGTCGGATTTTGCGGCGTCCTGGAAAAACTCAATTTGTTTTTATAGGGTGCAATACATGCTATAAAATTTTTTTTTCAAAACTTTTCATTAAATTGAAAATTAAGAATTCAAATGGGTTAAAGCGGTAGTTTCTGAAATCAAAATGTATACAAAACTTGATGAAACAGTCCATTTAATTTTTATAAAGGTTCATTTCTTACAGGTGTTTCTAACAGAATTAACATTCCTGAACATTTTTAACTTTTGCTCTTTCATTAGAATCGCAGAGAATTCGAAAAAAGGAGCAAAATGTAAACTTACAAAAAATAAAATTATTATCAAAATATGTTGAAACTGTAGAAAAATGTAAAACTTGATAATTTAGCAAATTAACAATATTTCATGTTTAATAGATTAAAAAATTTTTTGAGTATTTTTTTTCTTATTTGCAACAAAAATTGAATGATTTTTTTAAGAGAACGATTTCTCAAAACCTTAAAAATCGAATTCCAAACTGCTTTTGGGCTCTTAATATATGTTTAAAATTAATTTTATCACAAATTGCATCCGTGAATCAATGAAACTGATTATCATATTATGATAAAAACTTGTTGAGACAGTACAAAAAAGTTGTAAATTTGAAATTCTGTCAATGTATTTTTACACATTTTGCGGCATATATTTTTGCTGATAAAGCGAGCGAACAAAAAATAATGAATTCGTAAACTTTAAATGTGCTCATAAAATAACTAGGCTCATGAAAAAAATGCAAACACTCTTGGAAAAATATCAAACAATCTGTGTATTCGGTGACTATTTCAGCTTAGAGATTATATTTTTTGCAAGAATACGGATCAAAATTGAATTGTTATGTTCAGATGAGCAATAATTTCATGTTCAATCAGTTAAAAATAATTAATTAAATGATCCTTTTAATATTGAGGTATTTCACGTTTTTCATATTTTGAAGAACATAACTTTTAAAACTGCAAAGATAAAAATATACACCTCAAAAATACAAAACTTATGAAAAAATGTTGAAACTGTAAATTAATTTCGAATAACACAAATTCGCTTGTTTACAGAATCCCACAAAAGTATACGTAAAAAATAAAAACTATCTTCACAAAGTTATAAACTTTAATTAAATAGTGTTGATACAATATTTATAACACATTTCAAGTGTTCAAATTTTCAGCACAAGCTGTATTCTTCCGTTCACTTAAAGAAAAAAATATATGCATGAATTAATGAAAGCTTAAAAAATCGCTGAAACTGTGAAGAAATTTTAGGTTTCGCTATTTTTAATATATATTTTCAAATTAAGAATTAAATTCAAATACTTACATTTCCTTTCACAAAGCTTTGTGGCTCATTTGCTCTGTTCGATTTCAGCATTTTCTCCTGTTCTGGACTAAAAGCCGGTGATTTCTGTGGAGATATGCAACCTGGAATTTATTGATCATTAAGTTTTCAGAATAGATGAGTCAGAAACATATTTCAAAATATTCTGAGTCTCTCTTCTCTCTTCATTTTTCAACCGAATCAATAGTAAATTGCGCGTTGCAATTCTGCGTCTAAATTTTTTGAGCGCTATTTCACTAGAATGCACGAGAAGACGGAAAAACGTCGCCGCTCTTCTCTGGCTCCCCTCAACTACCGTAATCCACGTTTATTTTTCTCTGCGTCTCAGAATCTCTAGTTCAGAGGATTCAGGCACATGAAAACGTGGGAAACAAAATCGGAAATGTATATGTGAAACATGGAAAAGGAGAGAATTTCGGAATAATTAGAACTGGGACTGGAGAGAGAGAGAAAGGTGAAGGCTACAATTAGGCAGGTATTCAGGTAAAGAAGAAGAAGTAAGTGAAAGTTTCCTATTTGAGAGAAGGGAGAACTTATATTTCTTACTAAAGCTTTTGAAAATAGTACGGTAATATATATTTTTCTCAGCAAATGAAATAAAATTTCAGTGAAACAGAAATTTTTTTAAATTCCGCTCACTTTTTTCAACGTTTTTCAAATATTTGTTTCCAAACATTTAAAATTGTTGTTATGGTAATTGAATTTTTTCTGAAACTGTAGAAAATGTATTATAAAAAGCAACTCACTTTCATCACTCATCATAGCAAAAATTTTTGCGTTTCTTATGAAAAGCTCTGCTCATTTTAACCTATACTGTTTGTTTAGTTTTTTTCACGGTTTTTTTTGTTTTAAAGTTAAAGCCAGCAATACTGTTGTGAAATTTTCCAACTTTCCTAGAAGACATCATAATGTGAAATTTTTCGAAAAAAAATTACAGTTTCATTCATAGAATATCATTTTATTTTTTGAAATTAATTCAATCATCTCGATGTGTGGGATCGACTGGCCGAAAAATTTCAAGAACATTTTGAAAACTTCAAAACCTTCCTCTTCACTTCCACTTTTGTTTAACGTTGTTTATAAATCAGATTACTGTACTCTGATAGAAAACGACACAGAGAGAGAGAGAGAGTATAAGAAAGAAGAGACGCAAAGAAATATTGCGAGGGATTTGGCACGGTACAATTGCAACGCGGTTCGGTTTGCCCTCTCACAAACAATTGAATTTATAAGCTCATGCCGAGAGAGAATAGAGACACACAAATCACTTTTTAAATCAATTTTTTGAAATTCCAATGATGATTCATGATTACACTATCCACTGTTTCATGATGTTTATAAAAACTCGTAGGTTTTATTTAACATATTGAGTAGTTGATGTAAAAAGTTTCTGCAGTTGAATAAAAGAAAATTACACCAATTGAGTATTATATATTTAGGTTAGTTGAGACGTTAAAAAAAGTTCTGCTCCAAATAAAACATTTTTTGGTTAAAATTTCAATGAATGCAGACACTGTGCGCTTAATTCACATAAAAAAAATTTTAAATTTAAAATCAACAAACTTACTAAACATTTTTTTATCGAAATTGATTTCCAAAAAAAATTCGATGATTCAGACGGGCAATCGGGGGACACACAAACAGGAGGAGTCTCTGTGAATCGAAGCCCTCCGCCGGGTTTCACATGACGACTCCGCCTACTTTGTATGCCTGCCAGCCAATCGTCGATGACTTCTTTGCCTCTTCTTCTCTTACTTATTTTCATTTTTCCAGGGATTCAAGCTGCTCGAGGGGGCGATGTTTTTATTTTCCCTGTAGAATTGATTGAGATGTATTTTTAAAAAATTAATAGTAAAAAAGAGGAATTACTAATACATACTTTAACCAATATTCGAAAAGCTAAGTGAATATAATTTTCGTATTTTTTTTTACTGTTTCAAAATTAGAATATAATTGAAGTAATTTTTGAGAAAATAATTCGATTTTTGTAATCATAATGAGTAATGCTCAACAACAAGTCGTTTTGTATTTAAAATAATTTCTGAAATATTAGCTAAAGTGAATCCATCAGCGATTGAGAACGGAAAAAAAACAATTCGAACTATTTTCGGAATTTTTTTTGCTGTTTCAGATGTTAAACTAAAACCATTAAAACAAATGCCAAGTTTGATAATTTCTTGTAAACACTTTTCATATGTTTCTAATACGTTTCTAATATATATTTAAAAATATGTATTGGTAAGCAAATAATAGTTTGGGGAATTTCCTTCATTCGAGTTTGGCCAAAGTTTTTTACCGAAAAATCGATTTTCGTAATCTTTAGTTCAATTGTAAGATTTTTGACATACTACATTGTTTTTATTTATCAATGAAAAATTATTACAAAAATTGGTTTTTATAAATTGTCGTTTTGTTTTCATATATTATAGGTCTTACGTCCCACAAGTCCTGAAAAAATTAGGAGAACACGGCGAACAAGATGTATTTTAAGCTCTTTCCGGAAAGGTTTGAGTTTTAATTTTTATAGTTTAAAAGTTCATTCAACCACTTTATGAAACATTTGAATTTTTGAATGTGTTTTTTTGAAAACTTTCTGAAACCTTCTAAACTATATTTGCGAGGAATTTTTTTTTACAATCTATCCCTTCACACTTTTTACTGTCACCACACACCCAAAAAACCGTGAAATTTATGAGTCAGAACACAACGACGGAAACATGGAATGGGACAAGGACACCAACGAACACGCAATCCTGAAAAAAGTTAAAAGTAATATCTTCAGAACCTCCCTGAAATTTATAAAGAAACTGAAACATGATATGTGATAACTTTGCAAAACAATGTGAAAATTTTAAAACAAAAATACGAAAAACCAAAAAAAAAGAGTGAAAAAATAGTGGAAAGATTATTCAAGCTTTGAAAAAATGAAGCGTATTCATGAAATTTATAAAACGGTCAAAAACTTTAACCAACGTTTTATTTCAATAATGCCTAAAAGCATCGAAAAGTTATCCATTTTTTAATTTACATTTCAAACGTATTCTTCAAAAAAAATTTCTTAACGTGTGTAGCTCATTAAATGGTTACTGAAAAGTGACCTATCATGTCTTGGAAGGGTTTCAATCAAAAATATCAAGAACATTTCTACTAGAAAAAAGTGAAAATTATGGCCCAAATTAATTTAAACATATTTATGAAAATAGTGAAACGGTAATTTTTTCGACCAATTTTTTGTTTCAGTGGCGCCAGGATATTTCAGACTCACAAAAAAATGACCCAACATCAGGAACACCTTTGGAGTTTCATTTGAAGTTTTTTTTGACATTTGACAACATCCATAGACAATCATTTGATTAGCGACATTGGCATATATCAAGAACCTGAAAACTGTCATGTTAAACACTGAAAAAATAGTTGGCCTAACCATCCTGAATTTTATCAAAAACCTGAAACATTTTATTTAATAGTTTTTTATACAAAAATCAGTGACGTCGTTCGTTTATCAATTTACTAAGAAATATTTTAGAAAGATACCAATATTTCAATTTTAGTCAATTATTTTCGCATTCTCTATCGAACAGTTGTCATTTTAAATTTCAACTTTAAAATGTTTATTAGTAGTAAAACAATCTCATAGATTTTCATAAAAAATTTTATGATAAAATAGTGAAACGGTAAAATTTTTCAACAAATTCCATTTCAACGTCACCAAAAAAAATTTAGATTTTCAATATGTGATCCAGTATCGGGAACAACTTATAAATTACGTTTTGAATAAATGTTATGTTTCAGACATTTAATAAATATACCATAGTCAACTAAAATTCTAAACAGAATGATAAACCACCACAAAATTTATCAAGAACCTGAAACTGTTTTCAAAAAAAGTGAATGTTTTTTTTTTTTTTAACTTTCATTCTATTAATCAACCAAAAAACTCCTAAGCGTTTTGATATTTGAAAGTTGTTCCAAATAAATACCGAGTATTTATATAACAGTTCAAGGATTGAGAGCTACTTTCATGCTCAGTATACGTTTTTTTTCAAAGAGCTTAAACTCCAAAATAAAAGATTTATCGTTCGTTCCACTGTCCTATCAGTTAGAATCAAATCATTTGCATGTTTACTGAACTTATGAAACGGTAAAATTTTTCTGCCGATGTTAATGCTGCCTGTCAATGTCAAATCTTCAAACAAGGGACCACATATCGGGAATTTTCATTTCAAATATATTCTACCACTCGGCCGGCAACAATCATAATAATAATAATTGAGCAAAGCAAACATGTCGGCTTTTTCTCCTTCACAACCAAAGAAGGGAACGCGTAATAGAATGCGGTGTGAAATAATACATTCTATATATGTTTCTGTTCTCCCCTCATTCCCACTCTGTCCTCATTTCTACCTGCTTGTCGAAAACCTGTCAAGCTCCGTTTATTTGTGTTGGCTCATAAATCTACTTTCTCTCCAAAGAGCAATTGAGCCAATTATAACATTTATGCTCATGCTGGAGAGGAAAAAGCTTTTGGAAGGGAAATCTCCCATGGGGAAAAGGTGAAGAAGAAGAAGAAGTGATCAACAAATTAGAGACAATTTTAGGATTTAGTAAGAGAAGAGGAGGGAATGGAAAGGATACGTCAATTAGCGGATTATGAAGAATGGGGCATCAGAAGAAGAAGATGAAGAGATTTGAGAGTTTTGGATGAAAAATTGGAAAAGGGATTGAATAGATACGAAGGTTAATCTACTGCAGTTCTTAAGGTTTTTCAAAAGGGGACGTTTAAAATAGTGTGCAATGTATATTGAAAAAGTTCATTATAAATGCAATAAACCACTGCAATTCAAGCATTAAAAATGTATCCATCCATTGCTGGAATCTGTTGAAAATATTTTTATTTGAAATCATGACTTTTCAGAACACATGTATAATCGTTTAAAAACGTTTTGAATTGAATTTGATTGCAATTATTTTGAAATAAAAAGGCAAAAATGTGAACATCAATGTTTGAAAAATACCCACATTGTTTGTTAAAAGTATGTGAAACAGTAAAAAAATTTCAAGAAAATTTTCCAAAACAAAGGTCCAGAACACAATTTTCAGCGCTGTTTTCGTTAATTTGTTTCAGCCTAATGTAATTCATAAGGGTTCTAATTTGGAAATCCACCAAAAATCCTGAAGCCTCTTCTGATGATGTCATATTGTTTAACATAAGTTTCCCGCATATTTTGGAGGTCAATCGACAAGGGAAACTTTCTTAATACACGTGCTTATTATTCAGATGCACAATTTTCAAATGCAAAATTGACCTGTGGAATGTTTGAAAAATACTTGTATTCATTTTTTGGAATATGTGAAACAGTAAAATTTTTTCGAGAAAATTTTCTAGAAAATTGTGTCAGAACATCATTTTAACCCTTATTTTGTTGATTTTTTCTCAATCCAAGGGATTTCAAAAAGTCATCTTGTCAGTAGACCTAAATATTGCAAATCATAAAAACTTTCATATTTTTTGAAAACAAGCTACTGCCATATTTTGGAGGACAAAGTGCAAGGGTACCTTTCTGAAATAAAGAAGAAAACCATAAAACTCGACGCAAAAAATAAATAAAAAAAACTACCATAAACTTTTCTACGCGTCGAGACCCATCTGGATAAACCCTAGCGTCTTTAAGAAGGCATGTCAAAATCTACTGGAAACACAATAATCAAAATTCTTCGAATTGATCTTTATAAAAAAACATCCAAAAAGTAAATAAATCCAACATATGTCATGATTCCAACCGTCTGTCACCATCTCTTGTCATCTCATACTTCCCGCACGTGTTCCCAGTCGGCACCTCGTCAATCAGCTGCCTTCTTCTTCTCATCTAACCTGATACCCAAAATCTCATTATTCATAGTCTGTTTCCCATTGAATGACAGACAACTTGTGTCCATCCATCCATTCAATATTAAACTGCTTCTTCTCTGTGGACGGAATGACGAAAAGAAATATGTGCTCATCATTATTCGAATTTGATTCGATTCGCTTCCACTCATCGACACGCAATCGTCCGTGTCATTTGGAAAACCAGGGGACAATATAATTGAAACAATGCCGACATTGGAATAAAATTTGCATATTTGAACAGGCGAAAAATCACCGAGATTGGTGGCGCCATCTGTGCTCTAGAGGACGCCTAACAAGGGTTCATAAAAATTTCATACTTAACATAGAAAAAAGAGCAAAATCAAAAGGATATGATTAGTTAATTATCAACGATTGTGTGGTACGGGAGATGATTGGATTATGTATAAGGGGATCAGGGGGCAAGAAATAATCGAATTTATGAACCTCTAAGTACCCGTGGTACACGAAAATTATGAGAAAAAATAAAAAATAAAGCGAGATGGTGGGGGGAGCAACTAGAGACACTATTATGGGTTATAAATGACATATGAATTGGCAACTTTAAGCATAGTACAATAAGAACAATAATTGTGGCTCTCTCTATAACAATAAATATAAAGTTAGAATAAACATTAACGGAATGAAGAAGAATTTAAAGATCCTCTGGAGCATCCTTGATCAATTCGAGTTCTTTAATTGAAGATTTCATGTTCTCCTTCTCATCTTCAGATGAAGACTCGGAATCTGAAGTCTCCGAATCCGCAGCAGTGTCTTCCGATTCCGAATATTCAGTAAATTCTGGAGATCTTGGCTCAGAACTTTCAGACGAGCCAACCGATTGTGTATCTTCACATGTTTCTGATGACGCTCCATCGACAATCGATCGTTTTTTCGGATATTTTGAAACCGATTTTTCTGGAGCATCGCCGTCTTCCAGTTCCTGGATTCCAGCTTTTTCGAGAAGCACCAAAATTAATGGGAACATTTCCACGAAATCATTGATTTCCAGTGGATCCTCGATACTTGCCTGAAAGATATTTTTTCAATTTTAAAACTTTTTTAAACAGATTTCTGGAAGTTTACTTTGTAAAACCCAATAAAAATGGAAAAGCGGGGGAAAATATCGTGTTCGTTGCCTAATAATGTTTGATTTGGCACTATTTTTGGTTTTTTTCTTAAAATAAATAAATTAAATCAAAAATAATCAACGAAAACAGGTGGAAATCAATTATTTCAGCCAGCTACTGTAATCTCCTTTGCAAAATTGATTCTTCTCCTCGGGGACTACACAAGATGCGTAAATCAACAATTCACATTTTCTTATTAACCTCAATCTCAGTTTGTTCTTGCTGCTGCTCATCGTCGGGAATCGGTTCTCCAGTGACCGGATTGAACTGATAAGAGCTCTTCAAACGAACTTCTTCGTCAACAATCAGCGGCGGATGTTCATCCAGAATCTTTGTGACTGGAACAGACGTCGGCCGATGTCTTATCAGTGAGAAATCACCCAAACATTCACAAACGAGTCCTTCGTGCTGTCGAACATCTGGAAGTGACATTCGAGAACGCCCTGTCACGTGGTCGACTTGAACAGACTGAAAAAGGAGAAATACATTTATCGAAAACTGAAAATCTCTCACAATTTGTCTCATTTTCGTCTTGGCATCTGAGTTACACGGTTTCAGGCAACAGAATTTCACGATAATTGACACATTCGGAGTGTGCGGTGAGTTGATTGTGAACGACGACACGTAGGATATTCTCGCCTGACGAATTTTCGATTCAATTTCCATAAATGAATCAATGGCGCCTCGCAGTCGTCTCTCAAGTTTCTCCTGAAAATCAATTAAATAACTATTTTTTAGAAAAAAAAAACTATGCTGAATTTACATTTCTCGAGTGAACAATAGCGTAGACGTAGTCAGAATGCATCTTAACTCCTTTGAATGTTGCGTATTCTTCAATAAAGTCGTACAAAGATTTCAGTGAGACAACACAATCTCTGAATTCAACTCTCAGAAGAGTATCCCTTGAACAGTCCTCTCCAGACCGGATCATATACTTGAAAAGCGCTTCAAAGTTATCGACTGACCAGCCATTTGTCAAATAATACATGTTCGGTGGCCGTGTGTCTATCTTTTTGATGCATTGTTTCAGAAACAGCATCTGTTGGTCTGAAATTCAATAAAATAAACGATAAATCATTTAAAATAGTAGAAAACCAATTGGATAATCGGGTCCCGGCTTGAAACAAGCACGATCGTTCCCGTTATCAGCGTCGGTTTCTCCGGTGATCTCGTTTCCATCGTAGATGATATTCTGAAACTTTGGGAGCGGATTAAAATAAATTAATCATTCGAAAATAACCTTCAAATCGAAATCTATTTCTTCTGTCATTCTTCTTATAACGTTCAGATCTCCAGAGGACAGTCTTCGCATGCGACGACGCAAGCTCTGAGCGGTTTCGGAGATTATCGGGAAATTGGATGAATCTTCCTGGAAAATCATTGAAATTTGAATGTTCAATGAGATAAATAACACTAACAAGCCCGTAATCTTCTTCATAAAGCGTTGTCTCCTGAATAAGTGCAATTCCGCCGCCGTTTGGTAATGTGATCGGTTCAACAGTCGCCTGTGCCACTATTGTGCCAATTTGTTCGTTGGGATCCGAGAGAATTCGCTCGAAAGTCAGCCGGTTGCAATCGCGAAGTTTCACTGGATTAGCTTTCTGAAAATAACACAAATTAATTTCGATTTATTGTAAAACGACACGAAACCTTTGAGAAAATGCTTCTCCAACGAGATCTTACTCGCGAGAACACTCCGTTCTTCTCGTTCTTCTCCATTTTTACCTGTAAACATTAGAGGTTGATCAAATAAGGGAACTATGCTTAAAAATGAAGAAAAATGAAAAGAACGGAGCAAAAAATCAAAATCAAAGTACAATGAGGAATTGGCGGGTGAGAAAGGGGTCAAACTCGAATTTTCAGTTTTCAGAGCGATTGTAAAGGAAAAGCTGAGTTTGTACATCAAATTTAACTGAGATCAGCACGTTTTGTAAGCTATAAAAAAGGAAAATGTGAAAAAATCAGCTGAAAAGTGGAAAATGAGGTTTTAAAAATACAAGTGAAAAGCGGGCGCTTGCTGTCGTACGATTCAATGTTTAGTCCGCAACGGTGTATGCACGCCCTGTGAAATACCGTACTCGTTTGAAAATTTCAATTTTTCTGCAATTGCATGCAAACGTTGGTCAAACCCCCTTGAGAATATGGATAAATACACAAAAACTAATTTAATTTTTTACGCATTTCAAGGAAGGAACGACAAAATTCATGCCATCTGGAAAAATATATACATCAATCCGGAACATTTTCTTTCATGTCATTAACTCATCAAACCTATTCTTTTTCCAACAGTTTTCTCATTTTTCCAATTATTCCTTCTCCTCATCATTTCCCTCAATTAGCCATTCGATCCCGATTACTTTCCACTCTTTTCTCTGTCATTCTTGCGGTGCCGAACCGAACAATAACAATCAAACACATATTCTCTTCTTCTTTTTCAAAATGACCTTCAACTGTACCTCCTTTTGGAAACAAAAAAAAGTTGAATTGGCTTCAATTTATTTACAGTTTTATTTGATTGAAAACTTATTTTGTAGCATTTTTTATTGGTTTACACAGTCTGATTATGGCATTCCTTTAAACTATTGTACATGTGCTCTTGTTGCAATAATGTTTAAAATTTTGAAAAATTTGGCATTAGCCTGCAACCTTTATCAATTACATAGAGAACTCATTTCAATACATTCAAAAAAATGATCAGCTTCTGCAAAAAGTTGTTATTATCTAACCTTATTAATCTTCTTAGTAAAAAAAGTTTGCCAGAAACCTAAAATGAAAAAATATATAATTATGATGCTTGATGAAACGTTCTAGCAATGACTTGGCTTCAATGACTCAGCAAATTGCCTAATAGTTTTAGAAAAAGCGTCCTATAATAAAAGTGTCCATGGATATCAGTGGAATTGGACTAATCAATTATATTTGTTGTTATCAAAAATCTGAAACGGGAAAAAAATTTAAGGCATAAATTACTGTGAACCATTGCTTTTATTTTTTTATCTACATATGTACGTCAAACGATTCCTGTTTAGATTTACTCTTTCATCTCTCAGATTTATTTTTAAAGTTTAATAAAAATACTGAAAACTTTTTGATTTCTTTTCTACATCTATTTCCAGATTCTTTTCGAGCATATCTTGCTTCACTAAGTTATCTTAAATTTTTGAATGATAACCGAAAGTCAATTATATACTAGTCAATTATATTTATAACAACATCAAACGAATATTATTGTTAACATCTACATTTAAACTTGTTAAATTTAGACAACCCTAAGTTCACACAGAAAGGGTTATATGTATTGAGGCTTTTGTATACTTTAGGAAATATATAAATAACTGACCTGCAACATCTTTCAGATTTTAAAAATTTTTTATCATGGTTCACTAGGTTTTCTTAAAGGCTGTATGGTTTATTTCAAAATGTTCGATACAGAAATGTCAAACAATCTTTTTAGAAATTATTTGGAGAGACTCGTATGAAATTCGGTTTTCCTGGCTATTTTGGGTATGGTTAACAAAGAACCTTTTTCTCCAACTTCTTGGATTTTTTTTTTGAATTTTTTGAGGGCATCTCATGTTGACCTTCAAACACTAGCCACCAAAATTATGTGAAATTTCTTTTTGATTCTAAAAAAAATAATTTTTATCATGTTTCACTAGGTTTATTTATACAGTGTAAGAATAACGTCGTAATTTATAATGTATAAATCATATCCTCAATTGAAAAAAAAACAAAGTTTGGAATGCATTGCATTTTTTTTTAATTTTCATCATGTTTCCCTATGTTTTGGTAAGTTTTTAAAAGTATTTCAAAAATTATTAATACAACTTTCTAGTGTGTCCTAACAAGAAGTCATCAAATTTTGAATAGCTTGCAGTTTAGAATATTTGTCTCTACACGAGATAAATCTACTCCACTTGAGGTAAACTCTCGATGACTTGTTTAAATACGAGCCATCAGTCATCAAGCCCTGTCACAACATAGACTCCCTTCATAATATTTGCACTTTTCCATTTGTTTATTCGACTAAATCGTACGGTTTCTGAACGTTCTCAAGCTGTTTGGGTTCATATAGTTTTAGGTTATGAACCTGTTCATTTTATACCTTTTTTTTTTAACTTAAAAACTGCAAGTGCAACCACTCATCAAACCAGTTCCATTCCATTCCTATATACTAAATACTTTCTCCTTTTTTGTCTCATTTTCCCTCCAACTATTCTCGATTTGTGGTCGTGTAAACAACACACCTGTATAAACCTCCTCTGTCTTTTTTATGACTGTCTTGATTTTTTTAAATTGCGAAATATAGGTTTTTGCACGGAAATTTATACAAGCCTGTCGTGGGTTGTATTGTAAACGCATTTGAAACAAAAAAATTAAAAAAATTAATGTAACAGTAAAATTTTTTAAAATTTTTTCAAAATAATATTTTATTTTTCGGTTTTCACTGTTTCAATTCGTACTTTTTAAAAATTTCCTACAATAAAAGAAATGCATTAGTGCTAAAGTAAACTAACACTTAAAACAGCGCGTTTAGATATTCTAAATTTAATTTATTTTTTGAACATTGCCAAACAGTACAGCACTGTCTTTAAAAACCTTCAAAACAATTATTTTTAAAGTTCGAGTTTTGCATTTATTTTTAAATTTACTCTGGTTTATGTACTTTTTGGCCCTTCTGAATGTAAAAAAGACTAATCGTATCATAAATTGACCCATCGTTTTATTTTTACAGACAACATGAAACAGCAGCATTTGAAAATTCCATTAAATATTTTAGTAGTGGCTCATTATAAAACTTAATTTTTTTGCTTCATTTTTTCAATCATCATTGTTTTAAGGTGCTATCATAGCCCGACCAATCCATTTATTTGTGCTTCCATCTTGAAAAAAATCTTGAAACCGTGCATTTCAAAAATTTCAAATTTAATTATTTACTAATACCAAAAAGTACGTAACTCCTCGAAACGACCTTGCCAATCTCTTATCTACTTCATTCATCCGGAACCGAGTTACAAAAAAGTCGTTCGTTTTTTAGTATTACCACTCCCATCCTTTCAAGCTTCGAGACCGGAATGACCCCTATTACCGCAAGAAATAGTATAGGAATCCCGGAGACTTTGAAATTAAAATAATCGGAGAGAGGATCCATTTGATGCAATCAGTCTCGTCCGAATATCTCTGCGTCTCTTCATCTCCCACACTATCTATTTTTCTGTTCAAAAGGCCGCTGGCCGCTGTGTCCAGCAGCAGCAGTTCGAACTGATTACACAGACCATCTCACTTCCTGCGTCTCATCTTTCTCTTCCAATTTCTGCGTCTCTCCAATTTCAGAAGTCTCTCTTCTCATCTACCTTTTCCGCTCACTTTGCCCTGTTGTTGTGATTCCTCTCTCTCTTCTCTTATCACTTGTAGTACTATGTCCCAATGTGGATACTGATCATAACATTTTTGGAAACCGGAGAAAAAGAAAAAAAAAGAATTTCCATTTCCAAAAAATTTGCATTTTAGAATTTAAATATATTTTCACATTATTCTCCATCCATCCTTTCTCTTTTTTCCATTTTTCCCCCGTTAGTATTTCAGTAACAATTGCCTCTTTTCACCATCCAAAAGTCATCGGACACCTGCCAAGGAAATCGGATATCTTTCGCTTCTTTTTCTAATAAACAAAATGAACATCCTGAAGCTCTTAGAGCACTTCTTACTGACCACCACAAATTGTCCATTTCCCATCATCGTAAAAAAACTAAGAAAGAATAAGAAGTTTTTTTCTCGTCCCACAAAATGTCTGGCTGTACTAAATAGTGCACTCTCTCCACTTTACTTCGTTTTTTTACATTCTTCCACCCTAGTGACCAGAGTTTATTTCGTAACTGGAGTTTTAAGTCCATTAACAACTAAAATTTCAGCTTTTTACATGGTTTTTGTATTGAAATTGTTTTTCAAAAATTCACCAGCCAAACTGTTGAATTGATGGAAATCAAATTTTTAGGGTTTAGATGCTGGTATACATTTCACTATCCAATTATAATGTTTTTTTTCTGTTTCAAAAGCGTTTAAAAAATATCAAGTTTCATAATTTTGCTATCAAAGTTTAGATGTGAAAATAACAATTGAAAAAATTTTTACGGTTTCACAGAATTGAGAAAATATTTTGCGTCGTTCTTCGTCGTTAGCAATCCTATATAAACTGAATAATACAAAAATTGTCTGTTTCGGAAAATTGCATCTTATTACTATTAGATGATTTTTTACTGCTTCAAAAAGTTAATAATTTCATTCCAATTTTTATTATCATTTTGCTACTCCGTTTATAAAACTCTGTGTTATCCCTACTTGTTCTAAATCAGAAATTATCATTTTCTGTGATAAAAACCAAAGTCCACTCGAAAAACTTTTTACGGTTTCAAAGGATAATGAAATATTGCAAACTATGGTTAAAAACTATTGGGTTTGCAATTTGAGTTGTTTATAAATACCTATTTCAACAATATTCTAATTATTTTTGGAAAGTTTGAACTATTACAATTTTGCTAGTCGAGCATCAATTTGTATTGTGAAGTGACAATTTTGATTTACAATGAAAAACTAAAATAATATTTTAAAAATTTACTGTTTCAGAAAATTTTCATATTTTAAATTGTTTAAATTAGCATTCACTAGCAGTTCGAGGAAATAAAAGTTAAAGCAAAATACCCTATATTCTAGTTTTAAATTCTCCTGTTTTGAGTTGATCTTAAAGTTTTTGATTTTTGGGGACAAAATATTTTTTCTCATTATATGACTTTTGAAACTTTGTTTTGGATTCACTCAAAATTTGTATTTTCTCTGTTTCTTGTACCAAATTTCTTTTCAAAATTAGTAAACCATATGTTAGGAAAACTATTCGGTCAAGGTGTTAAGCACATAGTGAAATGGAGAAAGAGAGGTCGTCGACATACGGATGCATATGAAATGAGTTCAACGGGCCGTGAATACTCCTTTTCGCGCCCTAGCAACCTCAGATTCTCGCATGTTCAAATAGTTTGGGGATAGCTGTGATATTTTCAAATTTAACTGTGTGTGTCTTGTTTCTAACTTTATATTTATTTTCCTAGAGTTTTCTAAAGCCCTAGTATTTGGCAGGGTTTGAAATTGAATTTGCAAGTATTCAATTAAATTATTTCCCAATACCAATATTTGTACATCCATTGACTTGCTTACATCTGTAGCTTAATATTTCAAGAATTTGAGAAAATTTATATTATCTTTTCTACGTGCCTACCAGCCTGTCTATCTTCTATTCTGGCATTTTTGTGTGTGCTTCCGAAAAAAATTACAGTTTCAATCAAATTTTCAAAGCACATAAAAAATATAAAAATGATGTTGATTTTGCCTGACTACGAACCTTTCTACCGCCTAATTTCTGCACTTTTGCGTGTATTCCCGTGTTTTTTTAAGTGTCAATGTTTTTTTTTTCCAATTATGTTGCCCTGTTAAAATTTTAGCCCTAAAATCAGAAACAGATAATATTTAGATGTGTTTTGGCAGTAGTAGGCAGTCAGGCAGATCTAAAAATCTTACCTTAAAATCTTCCTGCCTACCTGCCTAAAAACCCAAGATTGAATAACTTTCAACAAATTTAAATTCTTCTGTTTCTTCTGTATCAACAAATGCATTACAAATTTCTCAATATATCACCACCCTGTGAAACAGAAAATCTTATTTCCAACACAAATCGATCAATCAACAAAAAGTTTAATCACTGATGCACCCACCTAATCCATCTTCTTCTTCCCACTAAATTTCCGTTTTCCTCTTAACTATTTTAAATTGAAACACCTGTCAAATGCGGGAAATAGGATGGAACACTCGTCCTCTCGTCCACCGTGAACATACTGTTGAGACACTAAAAGTGACAAGAACACATGTCAATACGGAAAGAGGGATTGAAGTGGAGAGGATAGGTGACATCACATCTGGTTGCGGTTTCGAAATTGTTTTAAATTTGAGTGGGAGTTTTGGAGGGGATCTGGCTTTTTTCTGTGATTCCGGAACTTTTATAAAGGTAGAAACTATTCTTTTTTTCCTGTTTCACATATTTGATAGAAATAGCAGACACTTGCAGTCGATAATGGTTGATTCAAGAATGTTTGATCCAAAAATTGGTATTATCATACTAAAATAAGCAGTTTTGTGCGGTTGCCGCACAACCACGGCCATATCACATTGGCATGAAAATGTGAGCCTGCCTTCTAATTGATCTGCGCCTGTCTTGCGTCCTCATATCACAAATCACTGTAAAACTATCCTCGTTTTTTTCAAAATTTAACCTTCCAACAAATTCCTATGAATTTTAAATGCATCATCATCTAGCAAACACGGAACCTCGGAGTTTGCGTCATTGTACAGAAAATTGGTTGTAGGCAGGCACGCAGGCAAAGAGAAACACTTTTGCCTGAATATGTATTACGTTTTTGTTAGCTGGGAGCCTTAGTTTAAAAAACTCATTGTTTTTCAATTCAATTTTTTTTGCTGTTTCAAGTGGTTTTCAAAATCTTGGCTTTAGAACCATAACTGCTCATTTGGGTGAAGAAATCAAATTAAACTATGTTAATCAGTTGCTGGTAGAATTTTTTAAATGTAGTTTTAATTTCAATAAATAGTTTAAGAAAATTGGAGAAAATATCAATGATCTCTTAATAGTTCTCTCTCATTGACTCATTCTCTTTGTTGCAAAATGTGCATTGTGTAGAGAATTAGAGACGCAGACACACCCACACATACACTGAAATGCTCCGACAATCAAACGTGTGAAAAATGAAAAATGGAGTGAAAATGGCAGCGAGTCATGTTCGCCTCCACTCGTTTTTTGAGCCAATTTACTCAATTTTTTTTGCTGAACTCTTAACATAATATTTTTTTGAAAAGGCTGCTTTAAGTTTGAAGTTTATTTTAAATATACGTGTTTCAATATGTTCATAAAACTTATAACTTTGTTTTTTGCATTCTCTAACTTTTAAGTTTTGAATTTTAAAAGTTTAAAGATGTCCATTTTTGAAGACCAGAAAGCCTCTCAAAAACTGAAATTGAAACTGTTTCACATTTTTTATATTTAGAGTGGTTATTTCATAATTTTCAATAAATCATCTGTTCTGGAATTGACAAAATATATAAGAGTTCATAAGTAAGAAAAATCTTTAAAAATCAAAAATGTTTAGACTTTTTTCCATTGGGATTGAAATTTACGAATTTTTGTCTCAGGCTTCCAATCTTTTTTTCAATGTTTAGTAGTTGTGGTGACAAATACGAAACTGAAAATGGTGTGATTTATACCATTTGAAGAAGGTGATTGTTTGAATACTTTTAAAACGTGTTTTTCTTTATATATGTTGCTGAAATTTTGCGAAAATAATATTTTGCTGGTATTTGAAAACGTTATGAGACTCCCTGTCGTGTTTGAATTAATCCATAATAGTCTTATCCTCAAGATGTTACTGTTTCACACTTTTTATTAAAAAAAAACGGTTAATTGTTGTATAATCTAATTGAAACATTTATAAAAGTTCATAAGAGAATCCTTTCAAAATGCAAAAAATGAGTATATTTCCATTGAATTCTAAGGAATTTGTCTCTCAATCCTCCAACTATTTTTTCAATGTTTCGTAATTGTGGTGACTGCTCATCCTTTTCCAAATACACTGACCATAATAGTATTAGCCCTTTCTCTTCCTTTCTCTCTCTATCTTTCAACTCACAACTCCTCCTACTCCAATTTTTCTCTGTTTTCTCTCTTCCAATGTCCCATGATTTTCTGTTTATTTTTCGATCATTTCCCTCGTTCTTGTCCTGTTCTTCTCGTGTAGTTCTTGTACGGTCGGAAGCTTTTGTAGGTACACTCTTTCAACTCAAATATAACCTTTTTCTATTTAATCTGTGACAGTTTTTTTCCTCCTACTTTTTAACAACTGTGATTTCTATTTCCCGTTAGCTCTTTCTTTTTCTGTCATGTAGTTCTTCGAGTACTTGACGCGTTTTTTGTTCTTGGTATTTCAAGTGTGGGCTCATTGAGCCAAAACTCATTATTTTTACCTGATTTTGAGCTTAAAGTTACGAGAATCCAAAATATATATTATACTAGTAGTCTCCAATTATACAAATTTTCCAACTGTGAATAATTATAGTAATTTCTCATTTATTCAGTTTTTTTTGTCTTCTAGCTTATAATTAATTGTTCTTGGAAATATTAAGTCGTCGTAGCTTCAAGTACAGAGCAGAATAGTTGTAATATATTTAAAATTTTATAAAAGAGCACTGAAACAGTAAACTTTTAAACCAAAAGTAAGTGGTTCCCATAACTTGTCAATTGCAGAATTATTTTTGGATTGTAAAATCTCAAAAGTCAAATAGTCATTATCATTTTTTTTCTTTTGAAGATTGAAGATTCATCATAACTGTAATATTAACACTTTGATATAAACATACTGAAACAGTGATTCTTTCTATAATTTTAACTGACCACTATTTATGAATGACCCTACTAATCATATCATATTATCTTCAAATACCAAAACATTCATAATTTCACATTTGCATTTTTGTATTTGCATACTGAAACAGTGAATTGTTTTACTTAAAAAAAGCCAATTGGCAAATTATTATTGAAATGCAGAAATTCAATAGAAACGTTCAAGTTTTATGTATACTGTATTCTTTATGAAATCTGTATACTGTACTACCAATAATGCTGTCATTTTTTTTTTCTATTTTTAATACATAGAAAACAGAATTTCAATCAACTTATTGAAAGTTCAATGGAAAAAATAAAGACATATTGGGACCATAGCCAGCTTTTCATTTAATATAGCTGTAATTCTCACATTTTTATATCAGCACAATGAAACGGTGCATTTTTTCTGCTAAACAATTTATGTTTTCCATAACTTGGCAATTGACAAATTATTATTGAAATTTTTTCAATTTTTAAAAAGAAAAGTTCATGTTTTAACATTCTTATACATTCTTACCAATACTGCTTTCATTTTTTTCAATTTTTATAAAAACAAGCTGAAACAGTGTTTTACTGTAGTCCTTGGGTAGATACGATGCAGTCATTTCCGTGCTCACTTGGAATGATTAGAGCTATTTAGTCTACATAAAACTGTTTAATATTTTACTGTAATGATGTGATCTTTCAATTTCATTATTTCAGTTGCCTTGTAAAATAAAAAAAATCTCGAAACAATTTTTTCATTCTTTTAATTTTCCTGGTATTTGTAGTTTTGAAGCTTATCAGTTTTAAAATTGTTATAACAACCCATTATTGTTGTTAAATTTAAATTTTTGTATCAGCATACCGAAACAGTGACACTTATATTTTGGCACTTATAATTTGAGTTCTTCATTATTTGTAAAACAGACTAATTATTAATGTGTTCTAGAAATGAACAATTAAAACAGTCATTTTTATTCACAATTTCTTTGGAAATTGGAGATTAGAACTTTTTATGAAAACTTCTTTTTTTTTGGTGGAAACTTGTGTTTGCCGCTAGTTGGTAATTGTGCAATTTTTGTTTAATTTAGAAATACGAAAACTCCTTGGAATGTTTCCTAAATTTTGATAAAATTTACATGGAAGAGCTGAAACAGTAGTTCTTTCCTATAGGGCAAATTTCCAAAAGTTCCTACATTGGGCTTTCTTTTTTAGAACAAATATTTAGAACAGTTAAAATACATAATTCAAGTTATGAAAGTGGGGCAATAAATACGTTGTTGTTTTCTTGTGATTTTACGAACTGTTTGACAGAATCCTTAATTTCAGAATTTGAAACAAAACATTTTTCACATTTCTTTACGTGCCTTAAAATATTCCTTGCATTTTTTTAAACTTTCATGAAACCAATCTGAAACAGTAAAATTTTTCAAATATTTTTATGAGCCAAATTTCAATTTTCGTCACATTTTTTAAACAGTTTTAAAACATTTTTAAAACAGCTAAATTGTCCAAGCAACACAAATATATTTTTTAGATCATCAAAACACTTTATTGAAACATGAAATATTTTTATGGAAGCAACGAGAATTTTTCTATAGGATGAATAATTCTCAAAATAATATTTTTTGTGAATTGCTGATGAGTCAGAAGTGTTAAATAGATAAGCTTTTGTCTCTGACCGGAAAAAACAGTACAATTTTACGATTTGAAAAAAGAACCGTTTTTTGTATATAAAAATGATATAAAATTCAAATGTCTTTACTTTGTATTATCCGGTTTTTAAAAATAAATTGTTTCCTTTAATTTTTTCAATGTTTCAATACATTTTCAAGTGTTCATTTCCAAACTCTTAGTTAATTTTCTTTCCCTACGCACTTAAAATTAATTTAATTTTTTGCAGGTAAGCCAAAAAAGCGTTCGCAGCCAATCTTGCGTTCATCTTTCATTTCACGGAAACACTTATCATTACACGTATCAATTAAAACCAAAAAAAGAAAATGGAGGAGGCAAAGAATATGGCTTTGCTCTTTTTTATGGACCATCTGATGCAGAAAAATGGGAGAAGAACAATTCATGATTTGAGTTGTCAATTTGGAGCACGCGGGTTTAGTGAAGAAATGAGAAATGCTGTTGGAACAACTCAAGAGGGATTAACCGAGTTTTTGCAGGTGAGGAGTGAACAAAATATTTTTTTACTGTTTCGACAAATTTTCAAGAATTTGTAATTTTGAAAAAATTTATTAATCGCGTTCTAGAATTTCTAAATTTTGTAAAGTTATACAAAAGTAAAAATCAAATTCCCATGCAATATCGTATTCATTCTTACAAAGTTTGTGAAAAATTAATTTAAAATTCACCGTAACATCCAGAACCTAGAACATTTAGATTTCCAGCTCCAATTTATTCAGAAAATTTTAATTTTTTTCATTGAGTTTTCAATTAAAATATTTCCACAAAAATTTAATATCCTGGCTTTTCAAAGAGGAATTAAATTTGATAAATTTTCTGAAAAAGTTTTTATTGTGTTTTTACTGTTTCAAATAACTCATATCTATGAGTAGCTGTGATTCGCAGGAATACCACGAATTCCTAGAGAACGGATCGCCTAAGTAAGTAAGTAAGTATATTCTATAGAAAATTTCAAAACCTTGAAAAATCTATAATTTTGAAATATTTATAGTCAATTTCACAAAAATTTAAAAAAAAACCTCCAGAAGAAACGAGTTTCTAAAAAAATCTTATTGTTTTCACATTTTTTACACATTTTTTTTGACATTTTACACATTGACATTGACATTTTTGACATTTTGACATTTTTCACTTTTTTTACGCCATTTTTCATTTTTACCATTTTTCACATTTTTTGAGAAACTGTTTTTGTCCGGAGAAAAAATGGAAAAATATCAAAAAAATAGTTCCTCCCAAAGAAAAAAACTAACAAAACTCAAAAGGCTACTATTTTCTACAAATTCTTACACAGTATCCTTTGAAAAAAAAAATTGAAAAATTATACGAAATGTCATATCTAGAAAATTTAGATTTTTTTAATTTTCAATTAAAATATTTCCACAAAAATTTAATATTGTTAATAAAATATCGATAATTTAATTCATTTCCAGGGTCATCCATCTCTGTTCACTGTCGAAGGAGATCAAGTAATTCTAAATGGGCATAATGATCTAAATGCAAAAAATAATCCACTTCTCCAATCGGGTATTCGTAGTCGAAATTACGAAAAAGAAGCCGTCGACTTTTTCGTCACAAAACTTACGAAATTCGGTCCAGAATTGCAAATAAAATCTCTATTGGGACATCGTTCTCAAGCTGCTCCAGAAGTTCGTCTTGTATCAGGACGTCATTTAAAGGAGTTTTGCGAGTTTTTGCAATCTCAAGTTGACTATTTTGTTGTTGAAGGTGATAGAGTTCGATTGAAGAATATGCCTGAACCAGATGAAAATGCAATTGAAATGGATGATGAAGGAAGACCTTTGGCTGGAGTTAAAGCTAAACAAGCAGCTGTAGAATATTTGAAATCAGTTTTGGAACAAAATGAAGATCAACCTATTCCATTGGATCAATTCTATCAAAACTTTTGTCAACGATTCTCTCACACTATTCGCCAGGATGTTGCTACAAATCCAAAAGAACTTCTTCAGTTTTTAAAATTGAATCGAGGACTTTTCTTCATTAGATCCAATAAAGTATCTCTCGTGAAGAATCGTCTAAATGAAGATGGATCTGAAAATGGATCAGATGAAGGTGAAGAGACAAATAATAATGGAATGTTTCCACTTGATCAAAGTGCATTGACAAGAATTCATTTTGTGAAAGCACTTAAACCGGCACAAGATTTAATTTCAAGACTGTGGCAGGATATTAATAACATGGAAAAGAAGGTTGTTGGATTGGATTTGAAAACTGTTACGGTCGGAGTTGATGGAGAAATCTTTTTGTCTTTGGGTGAGTTATTTTTCAAACAAAGTTGTTCGAAAAATTCTAATAATACTCTGAAATGTTATGATGCTCTATGACCAAGGAATGAAACAGTATTTAACAGTGGGGCTGCGTTAATGGAGATTGTGTTCTAAAACACCCAAAATAATCCTAAATTCAAAAATTCACGAAAAACAAAGGAAAACACTAAGAAAAAATAAAACATTCAGCATTAAAAATCAGGATTTTTAAATTTTTGCTACAGTCCCTGTTTGAATTTACTCGATTTTGTTCCTTTTTCTGTTGATTTTCTGAGACTATTTTGAGAATTTGAAAGCGAAAAACAAAATAATTACGACGAAAAGTTACAAAAATGACCAGAAACGTAAATCTCACGAAACAAGAAAACAGATTCAGGTCAACGTTTTACGGTTTTTTGCGGAAAAATTTCAGTTCATGAACTTTTTTTGGTTTTCTTTTTGTTTTCAAAAAAGAAAGAAAAACTGTTAAATCTTAAAATGAAGCTTTGATTGATACCTTTCTATGGCATAAATTTCAGCCAAAGACTTTGAAACCCTGGCAAAAAATATTATTTTGTCTCAATAAAGTCTGATTACTACTCTGAATTGTTTTGAGACACCTAAACCGACGATTTGTAACAGTAAAAATTGTTGAAATTTTCCAAACGGAACAAGTATCCATTGTGATCCTTGTGAAAGGGGGACTCTTTTTTGACTGATTTTAGCTGCCGGGGGTAGGAAACTTCTCAATTAGCTTTACATGGAACATGTATTAGAACGGTCACATGAAATTTTTAAAAATTAGTTTTTTTTTAGAAATTTCGAAAGTATGTTGCCCCAAGCCTTTGCCTCTTTTTAGGGTAATATCTTCCAAATTTTATTACTTTTTTTTTGAATTCCTGTTCAGTTCTGTTATTTTCAAAAAAACTACTCGCCATATATCATGCAAAAACAATCCGCGAAATGATGAGTTACCTTCAAGTTTTCTTAATTTCAAATATTTTTCATTAACGATATTTCGAGGTATTCTGTACCCAATATCTCAAAAAAATCCTGTTTCTTCATTATTGTAAAAAAATTTCAAAACCGTTAGAAACATTGAGACATTACAATGAATAATTCCAGGAGTGATCGCCACAACATCTCAAATCGGAATTTTCGATCTCGCCTCCAGTGACGTCATCATTTTGGAATCTGGATTCAAAGGGATTTTGGAGAGTGAGAAAGTGGTGAAAGTTATTCACGACGCAAGAAGAGTTGCATCTCTATTGGCTCATAAGTATGCAGTTCACATGAGAAATGTTTTCGATACTCAGGTAAGAAAATCGATTTTAATATTAATTTTGCAAAATTTCGCTAGGGAAATCTCAAATTTGTATTTCTAAAAATGGCCGAGAGCTCGGTATTCAAATTTTGAATTTTGAAACTTTTTCAAACTATCTTTTATATTTTATATAAGTTCACTAATATTCAGTTCAAATATCCCTCTAAAATGTACACCTAGAAAATGTATGAATTTTCAACGTTTTCATTCTAACAACTATATTTCAGGTTGCTCACTCACTTCTTCAACACGAGAAATTCAACAAATCTCTGAATGAAATGCGTCCAATATCATTCATCAACCTTCAACGTGTCTATTATCCACAGTCAATTATGCTCAGCGACGTGACTCCACGGAAAATGAGCATGTGCCCGAAGTGAGTCTCATCTTCTTTGTTAAAAAAATAAAATTTAAAAAAAAACAATAGGAAAAACACTGTCAGTAACTCCATAAAATCTTAAATTTACTTGTAAACTTTTTGAAACCGTAATTTTTTTTCATTCAACATTAACACATTCTGCTATAAACCTTCTATATTTTCAGCTGGGGTGTCCGACCAATCACAGAAGAATTCCAGTTGACAATTGTGGAAGAAGCTCATTGCCTTCTTTCAGCTCTCTATCAATCTCTCTCAAATCTGATTCCGGTGCATTTACGTGGTGTATTTGAAGATAAATGCATCGAGGTAAACCATCCAGAGGTTCGGTTTTGTTGATTTTTTGTTCAAAAATGCACCATTTAGTTTTGCATCATGCATATTATTCAGTTTTGTTTAGTTTTGGTTTAGTTTAGTTTAAGCTTTGAAAAACCTCATGAGCCTTATCAGTATCACCATTATCACTTTAGAATTGTTACCCATTATCACGATTATTTGATCCCCTTTCTTGAAAACATCTTGAAATTGTATACATTTTTTTACCACAAAATTGCAATGTTTAACCCAAAACTTTAATTTAATTTAAATTTAAATTAGAAAATTTTCTGAAAAAGACTCCAATTACAATTTTTTTTGTTTTTCCCGAAACCGAAACAGCGCCCAAAATGTAACTAAAAATTTAAAATTTTTCATCAAATACTTTTTAACGTTAATGTCTACTTGTACTTTCTACTTTCAAAATTAACTTTCCATATTATTCCAAATGATAAAGTTCTGGCACCGATTTTGCTAAGAAATTGACGAAGAATTATTTTTTTTTTCAATTTTTAAATCAAATTTTGAAATTTTTTTCGGGCAACAATTAGGCAATTCGACGCTGGTAAAGTTCCATTCTATCTATCATAATTTTCATTCGGACTTTAATTAAATACCTTATTTAAAACAGTGGGAAAAATAATTTAGATTTGAAATAGAAGTTTTGTAAACGATTGAACTGTTGAACTAAACAGTATTATTATATTTTGAGCAAGTTAAACTCCCCATCTGAAACGGTGGAAAATTTCAGCACTTCTTAAAAATATCTCGAATTTCAATTGAATTTTTTGTTCTTAAGTTAATTTATACAATTTTCCTACTTTTTCCCATCGAAAAATTCCAAAATTCCAGGTTCTCCTAGCATCACCCAATCGTCCACCACCTCAACCATTCATTTCTTCCCCATATCGTGCTTCAACTCGTCGTGATGTTCGAAATGGTGGATCAATAATGCAATCATTCTCACCAGCTCCATATGCAGCTGCTCCGCGTCCACAAATGTCGGATGCATGCACCCAAACGTTCTCAACGGGCGATATCGAAGTGCTCAACGTATTCTACGAGTAGTTAATTCTCATTTGATAATCATTCATTATTTTCTCTCTTTTCACCAAGAAATGCCTTCTCTGACAATACATCATCATCACTTTTTCCTCGTTTTCATTTGTTAAAAATTATTTAATGTGCAATAGAAACACTTTGCACGCTCTTCTTTTTGAAATTCAAAAAAAAAAACTTCTTTTCTCCAAAATTCACAGCTTTCAGTTTTCATCGGTGTATACAGTTAAATTTTATTTGGATTTTTTTTATTGTTTTTAATGAAAATTTATTACATTTTATATGCAGTTTCAAAAAAATTACAAAATGTTAAGCAACTCTCTTAGGTTTTATGTGGAAATCAACACTACACAAATTACTGTTTCACAATCAGAATCAATTTTCAATTTTTTAAATTTCCAAAAAATTTACCGTTTCTAGTCTTTTGTAAAATTTGTGTGAAATTTATAGTTTGAACCGATTCAAAGCATTTTCACCAATTGGATCATTCATCACCACACGTAGCACTTCTCTGAATACCTTGACAAACGTATTTATCTACGCGGGGCACTCAACAAGATCCTTTTGACGATTTCTGGCCATTTGTTTAGCTTGTGAATGCACAGTTATACTTTTATTTGGTTTTTTATGTTTCAAATGAAAGTCTTATAAAATATTGAATACAGTTTCAATACACTTGCAAAATTTCAATCACTGCGCCCATTTTCGATTCGTGTATGCATATTCCGACAATCTTCTAATAATTATTCACTCATCAAGATTTGCAATCAAAACTATTAATTTCACCCAAATTTTACAAAAGTCTAGAAACGGTAAATTTTTTGAAAATTTAAAAAATTTAAAATTAATTTCAATTTGTCGCCTTGAACAACATTGTTTTTTTGTTACCTACTGCTTTTATTTGAATTTGTACTAAAATTATATCTTACAACAAGAAAAGAACTAGAAATAGTTGTTACCAAAAAAATAAGCAATTATCAGTCAGTCACTCAAAGTTTATAAAAATCGAAAAACAGTAATTTATTTGGTAGTATTTTAACACCTCAGAATGTATTCAAACTTCAGTTCTTCGAACAACAAAGCCATTTTCTCTATTTGCATTTTTATTCATCTAAATTTATACTAAAAATTACATTTTATAACAAGAAAATACTGCAATTGCTGAAAATGCATTTGTTTGATAGTTTTGAATTCAATTATCTCATAAAAACGTATAAAAATATATTTTTGTGCCCATTGAATTTAGAAGTGCACCCCCTTACACAATAAAAGAACAAAGTGAAAAAAAAACGGAACGAAGAAAAAAGAGAGAAAAAAACGAAAGAAAAAAAAAACGTAAAGAATTCAGAAGTAGCGGAACTCTCCTCTCCTTCTGGAGCACTTATTCAAACAAAAAACTTGTCAACCACTACTGCATTTTTCTAAAAAAAACCAAACCCAAACTTCTTCAAAAATTCAAATTTCTTCATGTCCGTGTATGCCCGTTTTCACATCGTCGCACATCCTTTTTTTCTTTCTGCTTTTTCCCAGAAAAATGAAGAGTTTTCTCTTCTTTTTACCTATTGACACGCGACGGCAGACTTCTTTTTTTTTGTTTTCGGAAAACTTTTTATTTTTTGACAGAAACATGAAAATTCCATGTAATTTATTCATCATTACATTTCCCCTCTTCTCAATTTCTGTCTAGAATGTTTTTTTGTGAATTTGTGTATATTTTTGAAGCTTTTACCGTTTCTTTAGATATAGAAATGCTTCAGCAAAATTGAATTAAAGATTTTTTTGTTTTACAAAATTTTTCAAATGTTGTTAAATTATATATTGTTTCACCTAGTTTCTAAAAAAAAAATTTTAAATCAAAAGGAGTATTCATGATGTAAAATATCCAAAAAACCGAAAAGACTATATTAGAAAAATATATTCGAACCTGCAAAAATGCTTGAAGTTTTTCAAGAAGTCAAAATGAAAATATGGAAATTTAAGAAATCTGAAACTTTTGTGAAATCTTTTTAAAAACCTACTCGCAAAATATTTTGAGTGTTTTATTATGATTTTCTGTAATTTTGAACTATTATAAGGATATTACAAGGCAGGACAGTGTACATACGTCGGAGTGCATCTTAGAAGAGTTAGGAATATTTGTGTTATTTTTGAAACGGTAGATTTTTTTTTCCATTTGAAAACCTGTACCTTTTCACGTAGTACAACAAGTTCGTCAAGTTGAAAGATGCATTCTTGTTCTCATTGATGATCTCTCTTCTCATTCTCTTCTTCCATTCATGTTCATTCAACTACCGCAAATGGGATTGACGGGAGCATGTGCATGGATTGTTCTCTTTCTTCCCGCGTGTGTGCTTATGAAGGTGTCAAAGTTGGGAGACTCTTTTCGTATGTACTTGAGAGAAATAGAATCTCGAGTACTCTCTCTAACTTGTGTTGATTATTTTCTTTAAAAGTTGTTTCGATCTTTTTTTTAAAGCCAGACTTCTAGGTGACCAAACTATCATGAGAAATATTGGTCGCCAGTAGGGGTAACTATAGGGCTAAAATGAAATGCCCAAATATCAGAGTAAATTGTTTTCTAAAATTCTCTGCATGATTTTTAATTTCACACATGTCAGTTTTACACTGTATGTAGATGTCGACCAAACCAAATAACTTTTTAGTATTCTGTATTGAACGTTCTTAGATGCTTAAAAATAATAAAAAAAAGTCCACATTTTTGAAAAAAATTGGATATCAATTATAAGTTTGACTGAACATCTTGAAAAATCTTGACACTTTTGGAGCGTTTTATTGTGATATTCGGTTAATTTATAGTATTGCGTATTTTTGCTATGCCCCCAGTGACGATACTTCGTTTTGTAACATTTTGTTCAAAACATTTCAAGAACAAATTTCTTAAAATGTGTAAAATTTCAAAAAAAAAATTATGTTAAGGATAATACAATTTTTCCTTTTTTTCGGTCATTTTTCCCTAAAAAACAAAAACGCTAGCCCTGATGTGTATTACTGAAATTTCTAAATGTGGCTTGAAAGTAACGTTTCGAAAACAGTTCTTTATTAATTTGATGACTCTTTATGAAGAGTAACCCGACGGTGTACCCGTCGTTCCAATTGAAAATTGAAACAAAGACCCGATCACCAAAATTCATTTGATTGGAAACTTTGTCTGTTGGGAGTAGGCGACAAATCAGGGGTTCCGCAAGTTACTTTGAGCCACGTGGCAGGTGGGTGGAGCTGAATACAGTTAATTATTTATTGAAACACTTCAAAAAAAAAGGACTTCAACTACAAAAAAAATCTAAAGATCCAGGTAAAAAAAACAGGAAAAATGTATTATTTATTAGTTTGTCTATAAAGACTTTAAGACTGTCATTTTACATTGAAAAAACCAGAGCTCAAAAATGCAAAAAACATTTTCAATTGTTCTCCCCTTTCTTCTTCCTCTATCCTTTTCCTTTTCTAGTTGTATGCGCGTGAAATTGAGCGTACTCGTCGCTTCTCAACACTACCACAACTCTATGATTCACTCATCCCATTTTGATACGAAATCTCTGTTTTTTTGTTTATAAAAGTGTTTTATTTGAAAATGCGTTTTGATGATCACCTTTAAGCTATACACAAATACAAAATATTTGCCTAAAATCATCAGACATGATCAAACCTAATGATTTTAGGAATATAAGAACTAATATTTTTTAGAGAAAGATTTTCAAAGTTCGATATAATACATATTTTCTGCCTGAGCGTTCTCATTGCATTTCTTAAACATCATCCCTCTCTAGTTGTTAGAAACATTTATAATAAGTTAATTAAATCTTTTAAAAAAATGTGTGAAACAGTAATTTTTCGACAAATATTTTCAACTCAAATTAATGATGTTTTTATAGTTTTAATGGTAAGTGTTTTTCCATGTTGAAAATAGCTTTGCAAGGGTTTTAAAATTTTACGTTTGGAATAATTGGAATTATTTTATCTTAAAAACCTCTAAAATATTGCAATAATATTGGATGAAAGTTCAAATCCATCCTAATACTAGTTTACCCTTAAACCTTGTACAGATACCTGAAATTATCAAATTAAGCGAAAATTCATCTGTATATTCAAGTAACTTGATGAAAATTCGAATAAATCATCATATTCCGGTGAATCTGTGCCCTGTACAACCATTGAACGAACAATGAATTGAAGTAAATTAACATAGTGCAGAAATAGTTTTAGCCTGAAACAGTAATTTTTTCTTTATTTCTATTTTTATTAAGCCTTGCCCTTTTCATCTCATACTTCTTTTTCTGTTGTTTTTCGTCAGTTCCAACTCATCAATCTTTTGCATACATTGCCCTTTTCCCATTTTTCCACCCCACACACACACATTCCATCCCGTTAAACAATTCCATGTGAAGCCGTTCCCGATGTCCCATCGGGGATTTCGAGATTCCTCGCCTCTTTTCCACGCGAATTCACATGATTGATGCGATAAATGTGGTGCGATTTGACGTGGCATCTCTTTTCTTTTCTCTTATATGAGCAGTCTGTCAGTTGAAATGGACATATCTAGGAGATGATGATGATGATCATTTGAATGTTTGGGCAAACCACCAACAACATTATCTGTTTCCGTTTCTCTTTTTTACATCCCGTTTTTTTTTGGAGCTTAATCAAAAGGAATCCTCTACAGAAGAGACTGAAATGAATACAGTATATTTTCTAGACTTTTATATAAGTTAACACGTACTCCAAATGTGTCGATAGTGGGAAGTTAGATAAGAAGAAAATCATAGAACTGTTAAAGTCTGTCCACTTTTTTGTCGTGTTTGTCTATTATTTTGACAGAGTCTTATTTATAAATTTATAAAAAGCCTGTCTAAAGATCAAAATTTCTTCCTATTTCTTCCTGAGCGATTCCTACTTACCATATATATATATCGTTGGACCTTTGCAGTTCCGAGCACGTTCTGACTGATTTAAAACTGGGCGTCACTATGCTTTGTTTGGTCTGAAATTTTTTGTGGATGAATTTCGAACAAACTTGTCAAAAAAGAAAACGTCCATCTTTTTTGAGATTTACTAACAGTTTGAATATATGTTAATAGAATCGTCTTTACCGGTTAGCATCATAATTTCCTAGTGAAACATTAAATTATTTTAGTCGACACTTCAATTTTAAATGCTCACCAAAAATTCATACAAATATCTGCTGTTTCACATAGTTTTCTTATTTATTTGTCAGTTCTTTATTTTATTGCATGTCTTTCTCCGTTTGGAACGAACGATATTTTTGCACAAACATGATGTCTTTGTGATGAGACAGAGTTAGGGGGTTGGAAATTGGATAAACTCTCTCATACTACTACTACTACTTCATCAAGCAGCAATCTGCTATTCACATGCTTTATCCGTTCCCTTTTTTCAGGATTTCTGTTCTGCATTTTACAGAAGTTGTATGAAAAATTGATACTGTTAAATACTAGAAATCGTACAATTTTTCAATTTTGTTTTTTGAAGTTTTTCAAAAGTAGCCAATCTTTTTCAAAGCCATTTTTACAACATGAACACAAAAAACCAAATTACAGAATAAGGTTCTCCAAACTTTTTTATGGGTTTTTATAAAACATAAATGTGTTCTATGCCTTCTACTGAAGTAAAAATATATATGGAAAAATTCGAGGAATTCCGATATAATTTAACCGGAAAACTCGAAAAAACCCCATGGAGCTTATTTTCAGATTTTCCTTACGGTTAGTTGATTTTAAACTTTTTAGCCCCACGGACAGGCGTTTAAAAAACCACATTTCAACAATTTTTCTGGTTTTAGAGCTCCAAATATCAACTCTCCAGTTTTGGAGATCCGGAAACCCATCTTCTTTTTGCAAACTTGAACTTACATACATTGACTGAACGAGGTACATACATTGACTGAACTTCCGGTAAAAAAGAACCTCATGCTTTTCCTCGAATCAATTACATATAAATCTAAACTAAAAATCTCAGAATTCGGTCAATTTAGTAAACGCAAAAACATCTAGAAGTCAACTCGATGTCCCAGCGGTCCCATTGAAAAAATGTTGCGGTTCCAAAAAGAGTTGACTTGTAAAGAAAAAGACATTAGTTCATCATAAGTTTCTCGCTTTTTTGGAGACACATTTCACCCAAAAAAAAACAAACTGGAGGAAAGAAAACTTTAAAATCTAGACAACTTTTTTTCTAGTGTCTTCGCGAAACAAAAAAAAAAAACAAAAAAGTGTTCGTATGTGACGGCCAACCTGCTCACCGATTCCTACAATTTTCCAGCATTTTTCCCCTCGAGACCCATCCATCTATTTTTGTTTCTCACCCACTCTTTCTTCTTTTCCGGACACCCTCTTCTACTATTCCTTCTACTTTTACACTAAAAAAAGTGTCGCCGAAACTTTCCTTTTTCCCTGTTTTCACACCACCTTCTACATATTATTATTTAACGAACTTTTTTCTTTGTTTCTGAGAAAAAAGAATTTTCAGAAAAAAATGGAAGAAGAAGATGAATGAGCGTTCTTTTTTCTCCTATTTTTGGCGGTCAAATGACACTAATCCTTCTTCTTCTTTCTGTAGTGCTCTGTCATTTCCGAGCCTTTCCTGAGCTTTTTCAATTGGATAGATGACTCCAAAAGCACTTTCAATCTTTTTTTTGGCGGTGTATAATGAGCTTTTGAAAAATGAGCATTGAAATTTCACGAAAATCGCAATTTTCTGTTTCATTCGCTGTGCTACTATGTATGTAGTGTTTTCACCTAATCAGCATCAACTGATCTGACACAATATTTGATAACACTTTGAAACAGCAAGTTTTTATAATTGAGTTTTCGATGAGAACGAAGATTTCTTCAGGGAAGGCAATCAATTGAAAATGTACTATTCTAATTTAGCTTTTTAATGTGGGCGCAAAAATGCATTAGTGCCTGCCTACTGCCTATTTACGGCATTTTGAGACAGTTTCTTTGTTTTCCGGGCTATTCAATTTGTCGAAAAGTTTTATCAAGAAATATTTTTTAAAAAATCACATGTCCTTTTGACAGTAGGCACTCGTGTAGGCACAGAAGCAGTCGTAGGCCGCCTTGAAGACCTACAGGCAAACATTTTGTATTTTATTTTATTTGATTGTTTTCCGTGAATCAACCAAGCGCGGAAAATTTTGAAAATCGAAATTTAAAAAAATCTATGAACTGGCCTAAATTCTCGGAGACAGTTTTTGTTTTTTTTTTTAATTTTGGTACAGTAAAGTGAATCTGAAAAACCAGAATTTTTGAAGACACACGACAAATGTTTCAAAAACGTCATTTTGAATTTTCATTTATTACATAAATATACTTTTTCCGCAGTTTCTCAATACCGTTGTTCTACAAGCAAAATGTATTTTTATTCCCGGTCATTGCTTTTCATTGCTATTACATAAACAGCAAAAAATTTTTAAAAAAATCATCCGGTTATAAGTTTTGTAGAAAAATTATACCTAAAACTTTAATATACAAATTACTGTTTCAAAATGTTTTCAAATATTCTAACTTTCTAAATCCTACTGTTTCATAATGTTTGAAAATATCAATTTACCATATATAAAGCGCCTGTCGTTCCGTCACTATGTAGTTTGATCTCTGATCAGAGCAACGAAATTTTGGGAAACCTTATGCAGACATCGATCGAGGTCCGCGATAGACACCGCATATCTAATGTGTTTTCTCAAAAAAGTCGGGGGCCGCGCCGTAGGTGCGGTCCACGGCTGGTTTTAAAATATTGTGCCAGAATAATGGATATATCGTTATTCTCTCGTTTTCTAAAACAATTTCACTTTTCTGAAAATAACTCAACAACAAATAAATGAACAAATATATTAAACATTTTCTTAAAAGGCTGCGAGAAATTTATGCTTCCAAGGTGGGCAGGGCACTTGACTAAAATAGTTTTTTACAGAAGGCGCCGATAGAGGCGACCTCCGCCTTACAGTCAGGCAGGCATTATGGCGTCTATATGGAAGTCATAGATCAAACTAGTTAATTTTTCAATTAAAACATTTTCAAATTATATTTTTCCTCTGAAAAACGCTTTGGTCTCACAAAACTTACAAAAGGAAATACACGAAAAAATTTACTGTTTCATAATTGTTTCAAATATTCTGTCAGATCAATTAAGGTTGGTTGAATGTCGCTATGGGTGAAAAATAAATATACTTCAACGCGAAAATTAAAATTTGTTGTGATTTCTCTTCAAACACATTTTATTCAGCAGAAGAACTCTCTAGTTACATTTTTAATTTTCCCGGGCATGAATTTGAAAAGTTACTTAGAAACTTGCTTAAACTACACGTTTAGACAAAAAAGAACATTCTAAAACACCAGGAATTTGAGCGGCAACTCAAATTCTTTAATGAATTTTCAAACTAGTTTTTCACACTGTGAACGGAATTATTATGTTTCTTTCTTTATACGACAGTAAATATTTGAATATGGGCTACATTTTCTCAGTAGTTTTGTCTTATCCAGTACTCATTCTTTAATTTAATAAAAATAAAAATGAGATTGAAGATACATAAGTTTAGTAATTTATTTTAAAAAACTTACTGTTTCAAAGTGTTCTCGTATATTTTATCAGATTTGTTAATGTTGATTGTACATTGCTACGTGAGAGAGCTTCAATTTTGAATCAAATTATTGATTTAAAAATGAATAGTGAAAAAAATGACTTTAAATGGGAATTAAAGTTTTGTTCTTGTGTGTTTTTTTATTTGGATAAGCATGGGTTTTTTTTCAGAAGAAAAAATTCTCGGTGCATTTTTGATTTTCCGAGCAATGTGATGATTAGAATAATCCAGCTAAAATTACACGTTTAGACAAAAAAACATTCTAGAACGCCAGGAATTTGAGCGGCAGTTCAAATTTTGAAGCATTGTTAAGCTCATTTTTCACACTAAAAACGGAATTTTCATGTTTTTACTCTTTCTTTAAATAAATGAAAAACAACGAGATTGAAGATACTGACTGAATATGTAAATATAAAAAAAATCTTACTGTTTCAAACTGTTTTAAATATTGTATCAGATCAATTAATGTTGTTGTTTAATGTCTATTGTAATGTTAATTAATGTCTGAAAATTAATATACTTCAAAAATATTCGAAAATCGGAAATATAGTTAATTGAAGAAATTAAAAAATGATATTGAAGACCGGAGCTCGCGCTAAGTAGGCAGGAGTATATATATGCTTAAATACACACTAATGTTTCTGCATTTTTAATCTATCAATAAATGCATTCCACGTCACTAGATTTTTCCAGACTTTTCCATCGAAAATTGTCATTTCCTCTGCTTCTTCCACCCCATTTCTCCTCTCAAAAAATGCCATAAATCGTATTTTGTGTCACATTCCTTTTGAACCTTTTACTCTTTTCATAATCCCTTTTCTCTTCTTTCCAAACCCTTTTCTTTTCGAAAACTTTTGTTTTGTTGTTGAAAGATGATTGAAACGTCTGGATTATTTACCTCACTTTTGCTCCCTTTTTAACTTTTTTAAAGAAAATTCCCATTTCAGAGTCCCCCTACAAAAAATTGAATTTGTTCCAAATGAACTCATCTCTCAACCCAAATCCACCGTAATCATGTGGAAACTTGCGGTATTTCTGTTTCTATCATTGGTTAGATCTGGAAATTCGAGTGGAAATTGTGATGCAAAGAACTATCAAAGTATTGATAATGCTCCAGAAGATGCACTTATTTATGGAATTACACAGGTAATTTACAATTTGAATAATTTGTTCTCACTGCTTCATTGTGTTTTCAAATTATTCTTCGGTTTTAATAATTTAGTTTTAAAGTAAAAAATTTTTTTTTTTTTTCATGAAATTTTTTCTCTGTTTCAAATCGTTCATATGAAATCTTCAGTTAAAACCCTATTAGTGCGTATTCTACCATCAGATATTTTTTCAGGACTGTCAAATGTTCTTTATCCGTCCATCTCAACTTCATCTTCTTTCCACTATTCGTGTAGATCGTCGGCATTCATTTTGTTATGCTAACCTTGTACAATTGCACGTTAAAGTGAGTATATAACAGTAGATTTTTGATTTAAGCTGAGAGTGATTACAGTCCCATGACACATTATTGCTGACATTCAAACAGGCAAGCAATCGAATATGTACACTAGAAGTACATATTCCTGCATTAAACATGCTATTTGGAGATCATTTATTCAGGTAAGCAATTGCATTATTAAATTAGAGTTACATCAAAAGTGCCCAATACAGTCAGAGTGTCCTTTCCCACTTTGAGCTCCAGAAAAAATATGCGCTAAAATTAGATTTGAGTTTTCACTGACTCCGTTTTTATTTAAAAATTGTTTTTAAAAATGAGGGGAAATAATAAACAAGTACCAAAAATTGTTTTGATTTATGGTAACTTAACTAATGAGATTGAAATTCAACGTGAAATTATTTCGAACTGTAAAATTCATTGCTTGACCACAAGCGTTTCTGATCTCTTGAATCTCCAAAAGCAGAGAGTCTTAAAGTTTATTTTGTAGAGAGAAATTTAATATTTGATGATACACACATGTTATTGTCATTAATTAACATGCTGTCCCTAAATTTTTTGTAGAGACATAGAAACAGCAGATTTAAAAAAAAAAATTTCGCGAAAATCAGATACATAAAATTATAGTAACTTAATGCATAAGTGAAACAAATGTGTTTCTTAATTATCTAAGGACATACCGAAACAATAAAATTTCATTTGGAAAAATATTTTGTTTTGACTTGACTTTAACTGGGGTGAAAAAATCCGATTTAGGAAAATCTATCGCAAAATACTTTCTGATCAAGTTTTCCGACGAAAAAAGTAAATTGAAAACGAAAATAGATGTTTAATGGAGTTTGTAAAACATTTGGTTTATTAATAGAATCCCATTCTCCATTCATTTTCAAAACAACTCGCAGGTTAAAAAAATTACAAATAATTGCAGATACTCCCTCTTAAACTCTCTTCCCTATGCTTCATGTTCACATTCCAAAGATCAATTATTTCAACTTGAACCAGATCTTTCATTTATGGATCCAGTTTATAATGATGTTATCTATTTTATTGATGCTCTCTCAACAGGAAAACAATGGAAAATTCTTCAATTTTTACTTAAAGATACTGGAAACATGAATATGATGAACAATTTGACAGTTTCACTACAGACAAGTAAGTTTGAACTTTTTAGAAATTCCATTATTTTTTTTGAATTGATTTCAGAAGATTCATCAGCTAATGAATATGTTGTTTCACTGGATAATCAACGGGATAAGTTGTACAGAAGAAATCGATTTGATAATTTGATGCACCAACAATGTGCATTCGAGATGTTATTCAGGTACGGTTATTTTTTATAAAAGCAAATACTGAAAACAATTCAAAAATGCATTTTTGAAACCCTAAAATCTTTTTAGGATTTTGATTTTTCACTGTTTCAATACATTTATATAAAAAATTTCTAAATAAATTTGCAATGATAATTTTTAAGGCATTTTAAACCTACTTTGAGATTATTTTAGGCCAAAGGACTCTGAAGTGAACAGTTTCGAGACCCCATCCAGAGGCTTTGGGGCTGTATTAAATGGACAATCTGTTGATGGAGATCTCATGGTTTATGTGGAAACTGATCGATCGGTAAGAGAAAATATTTACTGTTTCTAAACAATCATTTAAATAGTTGTCATTATGAAAAACGAGCAGTGTAAACGTTAATTGAATCTTTGAACTATACAAATTAAAAGTACCTTAACGGTATTTATCTTCGCCGCAAAACTACAGTACCACTATTTTGAAATTTTAATAAGCATTGGTATTTACTATAACTACAGTAATCCAGCAGAAGCCCAACCTATCACTACCGTCGCCACTATAGTAAGCATATTAATGCTGTAACAGAGTTGAGTGTTATTATGTATAAACATGAAAGTTCTATATAGAATCGAAAATCGGAAACGCGCTCCACGGCTAATTGAAAGTGCTCCACCCTCGAATCATGGGTCTCGTTAAGTATTTGGCGACAAATCCGTGATTGCGAATGTTTCTCGAGTCGTTTGTGATATATTTTCCGTTATGTTTAATGATTTTTAAGTCATACATGTAAAATTGAAAAGTTAATTATTATATTTTTTTCACTTGTTTGTGTATTTGATTCCATAAATATTAGCTTAAAAATCATTGAAAACAACGAAAGAAAAAATATTTTTAAAAAAAATAAACAAATTCTTCCCCCATAATAGTGGTATTTTCTACAAAGCAGACGCTTAAGATTTTTTTAGAGATCAGTAAAGATGACAATACAATTATATTTTTGTAGACTTCAGAATAAAAAATTGGAACTGATTTTAAACCAAATCCCTCACTTTAAGTACATTCCAGAAACAGTATATAAATATTTCCAATAAATTCCCTTTTTGATTGCAGATGGATCCTCCAACAACTCGTCTCAACATGCTTTCTGCTAGTCATCCAGAACACGTGACTTGTATCTCTGCAACCTCATTCTCGTTTGATGTTGGAATCATTCGAGAATCAACTGTCGAAAAATTGAAAGTGGATCCAAGACCTCCATTTGGTAAGTCGAAGAAGAAGAAGGATATGAGACCAGTAGTGAAAAATAAGAATGACTAGAAATAAAACTACTGAAACTGTAAAAAAAATCTGAAGAGGACAAAATTTCAATTCAATGCAAATGAACCAATAAAACCGATTCATTGTTATGTTTAATATTTTGAAACTGAATGCAAATTTTTTTTCACTCTTAGACGTTAATTAACGATACATGCCTGCCTTTAAAGCGACCTACGCCTATTTACTGCCTAAAAATTTTGTATTTATTTTACTTGTTATTACTTGAATTTCCAAAAAAAAAACTCAAGTTCTGGAAATACCAAACACATCACAAAGTATAAGAAACACGCGGTAGGCAGGCACGTAGGCAGGCATGTGTAGGCATGTGACCACCTACCATGGAAGCTCTCAATCTGAACTCATAAAAATCATTGAATGCGGATTCACGAAAAGCCAGAAAAATAGGAAAATAATAATTTATTCATTCTCGCTAGGCTCCTTGTTTGAGTTTCCTCTAAACTGAGAACTCACGCCCACTTTGACAACCAATCAGCGTCTTCGGACTCCTCACACTCCGTCTGATTGGTTGGAAAATGGGTGGAGCAATTCGCTTTGGAGGAACTTCAAATGTTTCGGATTTCATACGTTTTTCGTGATTTTTAAATGAAATGTTCTCATTAAACACTATTTTGGGAGGTTTAGAGAAAAAATCCCATAGACGCAACTCCACTATCAAATACTGTTTCAAAGTTTTGGTAAAGGTGCCTCATAACATGTCAGAGTATTATCAGGCTATACCTTAACAAAATCCCAGTTCAGTTTGCCCTATTTCACCTTTAATAAACAATTTTCAGGCACCAAAGTGTCCTCTCGTCCCAGCTCAAAAGCTTCAAAACTCAATGAGCAATTCAATCAGAAGCACAAAGCGTCTACACCATCTCCAACTAAAAAACCATCCGAATCTTCCGTAACTCCATCTTCTGCAACATCATTCAAACCAAAAGAAGCATATTCTCCATCGAAATCCTTTTTCAGTTATGAAATGGGCGGAGTCGGAACAACATCAGCTTCAGAAATAAATGAAAAAATATTAATTTCAAATGAAATTCCAGTTGATGAAATATCAAAAGAAGAAGAAGAAAAAGCAGAAAAAGAATTAAATGAAATAATAAAAGAATTAAAATCAGATGAAGAAGCTGTCGATGGAGAGAAAGATGTTGGAGAATTAAAAACACGAGAAGTCAATATGACATCTGAAAATGGAGAAGAGAATTCTGAAAATTCACATTCAAATGATACATCAACAGATGCAAAAGCGGTCAAATCTAGTAAAACAACGATGAATTCAAACTTTATTTTAATTTCTATATCTTCCATTTTATTTTGCAAATATTTCACTTAAATTGTAGACTCTTTTAATAAACCTGGTGCTTTCTGTCGATATATTGAGCAAAAAATTTAATAAAGGAAATGATTTTTTTTTTGAGTTTTCAGATTTCTTGAGGTTTCTGCAGACTGACAAATGAACAAATAGGATAATTATCAAGCAAATTTATTGATTACGAAAAATCGTGATCAACTTGTAGTAATAAATACGTGAAATGGAATAATAATTATGGAATAAAGCGATCATGTGTGCGGGATGGTGGGGGCTACTGATTTTGAATCTAAATGAGGCTCAGGGGAATAGAATTAATGGAATTTAGGGGAACAAGTGAAAATGAAACCAAAATAAATGTATGTGATTACTAGAAGGCTTACAAGCACTTTTATCAAGTTGATTATTACAATAATCTCAGAATTTTAATGGGCAATTCCAATTACGTCAGGTTGAGCTGGTCCTTGTGATTTGGCGAGCATATCTGCACTGATTTTGAGGTTTCGAGGCTGCTCCCATGGGAAATTATTGTGTCCAAAGTGTCCGTTTTCAGCAGTTGGCTCGTAAATTGGTCTCTTCAAGTCAAGATTCCTGAAAACAGTAAAAATAGTGAAACATAAAAAAAAACGCTTACTTGATAATCTTTCCCGGTCTCAGATCGAAGTTATCATTCACAATGGTCAATAAATCCTCCTCGCTGAGAGCAGAAGTTCCAAATGAAAAGACCATCACAGAAAGAGGCTTAGCAACTCCGATGGCGTATGAAACTTGAACAAGGCAACGACGGCAAAGTCCAGCTTTGACAAGTGACTTGGCAACCCAACGAGCAGCATATGCGGCAGAACGATCGACTTTGGTTGGGTCCTTTCCAGAGAAAGCACCTCCTCCGTGAGCTCCCCATCCTCCGTAGGTATCAACGATGATCTTACGTCCAGTAAGTCCAGCATCTCCCATTGGTCCTCCAATAATGAATGATCCACATGGATTGAGATGATAGATGGTCTTGTCGTCGATGAGATTGGCAGGAATTACAGCTTTGATAACCTAAAACCGAACAATAAATATAGCTGTATTTTTATTAATATTTTTAATTACCTTTTCGATGAGTTCCTTTCTCAAATCATCGAGACTGATATCTGGAGAATGTTGGGTGGAGATAACAACAGTGTGGACGCGTAGTGGGACACATGCTCCTCCTTCCGAAGCATATTCGATTGTGACTTGGGTCTTCGAGTCCGGACGAACCCATTCGAGCTCTCCAGATCTACGGAGCTCGTGAAGCTTCCGGTTCAGCTTGTGAGACAAGAGAAGAGTCAATGGCATCGCTTCTTCGGTTTCATCAGTAGCATATCCAAACATAATTCCTTGATCTCCGGCTCCGACATCGTCACTATCCTTGTCCACGTGGACTCCAGCAGCGATTTCAGGTGATTGTTGTTCGAGTGCAACAAGAACATTGCATGTCTTGTAATCGAATCCTGAAAATGAATACTGTATTTAATCAATAAACCAAGAAAATGAGATTCCTGACACAATGTGATGAGCCAATAGTGTAGAAACGAAATTATATTCTTCATACCTTTCGAGGAATCATCGTATCCAATTTTCTTAATGACGTTTCGGACGAGAACCTGGTAGTCGACGACAGCTTTCGAGGTGATCTCACCGCACAACATGATCATACCCGTTTTAGTCACCGTTTCTGTAATCAAAGTAACCGTTGTAACAGGTAAAGAAACATATTGTTGCGATAAGCTTCAGCCCCGTTTCCCGCATCATCCAACACCCGTAGAGCCTGAAATCAGAGACATGAATAGGCGAAATGCAAAAGAACCACAGTGATAGGTACGAGTTCACTGTTGATCCTTCTGCAAATCAAATTCACAACACAAATATCAATATCATGTTAATTCTGAGGTTAACACGACGCGAGTGTATTGAATCTGACCGCCTGTCTTCCATATCGCCGAATCTCTGAATGTTGTACGGATAATAATTGGGACTTTTGCTCATCGCAGCTCCATGTTGTTGTTGACATTTCGTTGGAGGATATCCAAAAGTCCTGAATCACTCACCACAAGCAACCTTAGCGTGAGGGTCTTGAGCCAGATGAGCGTCAAGAACAGCGTCCGAGATCTGAAAAACAAACATGAGAATGATAGACAGCTGCTTTCGAGCACGTGGGCCAATTTTCTACGCTTCGGAGATAACGTTTTGTTTGAAACTATACACATTTTGTCCCATAACTAACTTTTTACGAACTTGACAGATTTTTTTTTTCAACAGTAGCGTATTTCCAATCAAAAAATTTGATGGATTTGTTTATCTGGAAAAGACGATTTCTTATCAAATATAACTTACTTGGTCACACATCTTGTCGGGATGCCCCTCGGAGACAGATTCGGAGGTGAAAAGGAACTTGTGTTGCGGCATTTTATTTCGTTGATGGATGTTTGAAAGCGTCCGTCTGAAAGAGCGATGATATTTAGCTCAAATAAATAAAGGAAAGCGAGGAAGCGGAGGTGGGTTGAATAGAGGGCGGAGCGCCACGCAACAAAGAGAGACACAATACTCTGCGTCTTGTTGGAAACACGTTGCTCTAAAGTATAGTTTTGAGGGCGTTTTTTAGATTGCAATAAAACACAATTTTTTTGCGAGACAAGTGTGAATATTAGCCCGGAAAGCTCTACTTTTATACCATGAAGGTTGAACCTAGATCATCAGAAAACTACAGAGATTTAGAGAAAAAGGGAGCGAGAATTTTCGAAAAAAGAAGGATCAAAACAATTCTAAGGGCAAACCGTTATCTAAGGATGAGGAATTATGAAACACGTGTTATTTGAAACACCACAATAATATTTATATAAATATACGATGTTTAGAAATAAGAACACTGAGGAAGTTTTACTGTCATATTTTTGAAGAACATAAATCGAGATAAGGAAAAATATATAAAAGTCTTAGAGAACAAGACAGGCGACGTTTACAATCTAGAAAAATAAATGTCTAAAACTTTCGAAATATGCGTTCGAAGATTGTACAGATGAACCGGGAACACGGACAAAAAATCTTCGGAATTGAAGTCTCGCTGAACCTTATTGAAAGCTTCAGCAGATAAAGACAACTCACTTACACTCTTCGACGATGAAACGGTCAATGTTTTTTTTAATGTTATGCACTCCGAGAAATTTTGATAAAATTTCACGTTTTCACGTGTGGATATAGCCGAGTTCACTATGTTATCACGTTTTTACTCAATTCTTTTTAAAAGTATTATTATTGCAACAAGATCATTCCCAGCCTATACTATTGTGCAGAACATCGTTTGCAAGAAAAAAAGCTGTCGAGAGGGCAAAATCGGCCTGAACAAAGTTATTGCAAAACTTTGACATACTTTTTTATGTTTGATCATACGATTTTCATCGCTCTCCTCAAATTCATATTTGTTTTTATTTCCTCTAACAGTGTAATTGTGCTAATGGATATATGATCATGAAACTATTCAATTTGCAGAAAATCAATAGACTTTGCCCTTTTGTAAAAGCGCAGAAGCTCAGTTTCCACAACATGAAAAAAGCAAATACTCTAGACTTTAGGAACGGATTATAGTAGCCATTATCAGTAATGTAAACTTTAAAAAGCAAAGGAATCAAGAAAACAGGTTCTAATTTAGAACAAATAGCAACTTGGTAAATAAGAATTGGCCTTGTACTTTTAAGTTTGTAGTCTCACTTGCTTTTTGTCATGGTGTTTTGCTCAATTATCGAGAAACTGTAAGAATGATGAAACTACTTCCAAAATGTTTAATCGTATTTAACAAACACGTGGGTTAAATAGAAAAATAAATTATATCTCAAATAGAACAGTGATTTTTCACTGAAAAAAACGGATTTTAAAGCCTTTTTAAACCTAATCAAGCAGAAAAAACAATTAATACGATATTCGATATTTTTCCGTAACTTTTCTTGTTAATTCCGATATCTAGGAATCTCATATCTCGATTATTTCGATCTATTCATGATAGGGGAAAGCTTTCAGATATTTCCAGTTTCTAATTAGCGAAACAGATCTAATCTAGAACATTTATCGCCATCCGTGAGACAGCTGTTAAATTCTAGTTTAAGGATCGGCTAAAATTCGAATAAAATGCGACGAAAATTCAAAAAAGCCAGCAGATTTATAGAAATTTGCATAGAAAATGAAGAAAATGGAAAAAAGTGTTTTTACAAGTGTCGTAATGTGTTGGGCATTGTACGTGACAGTTGCTCACGGTGTTTGCGGACTTTGACAATTTCTGGATTTTTTGGGCCTTTTTTTTGTGCATTTTTCGCATATTTGTTTCTAATTTTCACAAGAATTTTAATTAAATTTACACGAATATTTTAATTTTTCGCTAAAATAACTGCTCAACAAAGTTCCGAGCCATATATAATCTTTCTCCAGATATTTCTGTAAATGTTCATGTGTTATCCGGATTCTTTGTATTACCAGAAATTTTATTTTATTCGAAACAATTATTTACAAAAGCTATTTGAGTTTGGGAGTATGTGGCTAGTTATCGATTTTCTAATTTTCAGTTTTGGGCTCTATTATGGCTTCAAATGTTTCATTTCAAACATTTCACAGTAGTTTTATTTGCAAAAAATAATGTTTATTCAACTTGATCGTTTTGCTACGAGGTGCTCCGCCTCTTATTCGTTCCTTCTTCCCTTTCCGTTTCTATTTATTAATCCAAACCGAACCACTATTTTCAGACGAAGTGTTTCAACCTTACAACCAAACAAAATGTCGCAACACAAGTTCCTTTTCACCTCCGAATCTGTCTCTGAAGGGCATCCTGACAAGATGTGTGACCAGGTAAGTAACCAACGAAACATTAATAAGGTGCCAGGTTTTTTTTAGTTTCATGGTTTCGAAAATGCGTATATATTTTTGATGTCAGCCATTCTTCGCGTCATTTCTCAAACGAAGATTTCTATTTTCAGATCTCGGACGCTGTTCTTGATGCTCATTTGGCTCAAGATCCTCACGCAAAGGTTGCATGTGGTAAGTGGTTCAGGACTTCTTGATATCCTTCAGCGAAAGTTCAACAACAATATGGAACTGCGATGAGCAAAAGTCCTAATTATTATCCCCTAACAACGTTCAGAGATTCGGCGGAAGACATGGAAGTCAGGCGGTCACATTCAGTACACACACATCGTGTTAACATGATATTGATATTTGTGTTGTGAATTTGATTTGCAGAAGGATCAACAGTGAACTCGTACCGTTCACTGTAGTTCTTTTGCATTTATCGCCTATTCATGTCTCTGATTTCAGGCTCTACGGGTGTTGGATGATGCGGGAAACGGGGCTGAAGCTTATCGCAACAATATGTTTCTTTACCTGTTACAACGGTTACTTTGATTACAGAAACGGTGACTAAAACGGGTATGATCATGTTGTGCGGTGAGATCACCTCGAAAGCTGTCGTCGACTACCAGGTTCTCGTCCGAAACGTCATTAAGAAAATTGGATACGATGATTCCTCGAAAGGTATGAAGAATATAATTTCGTTTCTACACTATTGGCTCATCACATTGTGTCAGGAATCTCATTTTCTTGGTTTATTGATTAAATACAGTATTCAATTTCAGGATTCGATTACAAGACATGCAATGTTCTTGTTGCACTCGAACAACAATCACCTGAAATCGCTGCTGGAGTCCACGTGGACAAGGATAGTGACGATGTCGGAGCCGGAGATCAAGGAATTATGTTTGGATATGCTACTGATGAAACCGAAGAAGCGATGCCATTGACTCTTCTCTTGTCTCACAAGCTGAACCGGAAGCTTCACGAGCTCCGTAGATCTGGAGAGCTCGAATGGGTTCGTCCGGACTCGAAGACCCAAGTCACAATCGAATATGCTTCGGAAGGAGGAGCATGTGTCCCACTACGCGTCCACACTGTTGTTATCTCCACCCAACATTCTCCAGATATCAGTCTCGATGATTTGAGAAAGGAACTCATCGAAAAGGTAATTAAAAATATTAATAAAAATACAGCTATATTTATTGTTCGGTTTTAGGTTATCAAAGCTGTAATTCCTGCCAATCTCATCGACGACAAGACCATCTATCATCTCAATCCATGTGGATCATTCATTATTGGAGGACCAATGGGAGATGCTGGACTTACTGGACGTAAGATCATCGTTGATACCTACGGAGGATGGGGAGCTCACGGAGGAGGTGCTTTCTCTGGAAAAGACCCAACCAAAGTCGATCGTTCTGCCGCATATGCTGCTCGTTGGGTTGCCAAGTCACTTGTCAAATCAGGACTCTGTCGCCGTTGTCTTGTTCAAGTATCTTATGCAATCGGAGTAGCCAAACCACTTTCAGTGATGGTGTTCTCTTTCGGGACATCTGCGTTGAACGAAGGAGAACTATTGAAAATTGTCAATGACAACTTTGATTTGCGACCTGGAATGATTATTAAGTATGTCAGCCACAAACTAATATTTTTGTTAATTGTAAAGTTTCAGGGATCTCGATTTGAAGAAACCAATTTATGAACCAACCGCTGAGAACGGACACTTTGGACACAATGAATTCCCATGGGAGCAGCCACGTCATCTTCAGATTGATGTTGAACTTCTTAAAAAGATTGGAGGAAAAACGATCTCAAACGGAAATGGAATTGCCCATTGATTGTACAATGTCTGATTCATTTGTTGTTTTGATTGTTTCTTGTTTTCTCTAATAACCATTGTTTTATTCAGTTCTAATTGCATTTTTCTCTTATCCCATCCTCACTTGTTTACCTGTATTTCCGCAATATCCTCGATATCCACATACTTCAGATTTCAAATCCCAAATTCCTCCCCAATTTCTTCAAATAATCTATCTATCCCCTTTCCTTTTTCAATATAAGACCTTATAAAAAATCATTTATTGAGAATAATTTTTGTGAAAGAAAATTGAGCGAAGACGAATCGAAATGAGGCACGAGTAGATGGAGTTTGGGAATGACGGATAATATTCAAAACGCAATACTGCTTCGGTAACGACGATCTTCAGATGAATGCTGCTGCTGTTGCTTCTGAATTCGATAAATTCGACGTTCAGCAGGACCGCCAATCTCTTTCGTGTGGATTGAGAGTGGGGAATAATCAGCCGGTGGGATTTCAGACGTCGTCAGTAATTGATGACTGGATCGTGACAGGAATGACTGGAAAATATCTAATTATTAGGAGTTCAAATTACAACTATTACAGAAACACCACAAAATTCTACGCGCAAGATATCTCGTAGCGAAAGCTACAGTAAAAAATCCTAAAATTACTAATACTATAGCGCTTGTGTCGATTTACGGGCTCTTTTTGGCATCTTTGATTTATTTATCGGTAGAATGTTAAACAAAGAATGAAATTAATACGAAGAAACGAAGGAAATCAGGTCAGTAAATCGACACAAGAGCTACCGTAGTCATTTAACGAATTACTGTAGTTTTCGTTACGAGATATTTTGCATGGTCAAATATGTGGTGCAATACGCATTCTAAGAATTTTGTGCTTCCGTAATAACTAACCGGCTCCTTCCGATCATTTCTTCTTGCTTCAATCTCGAAAGCCGCAGTCTTTTCCAGCACACTACTCTTCCGTCTGTTTCTCTTCTCATCGTTCTCCTTCTCATTATCACTTGGAACTGGTGGAGGATCCATTCCGAAGTAGAATTCAGGAAGACTATCGATTCCTGGAATATTATTATTTAGTCAAAAATCATCGAAAACTAAAAAAAAACCAACGTTTTGATTCTCTCTTCAGTTTGTCCTCTTCCTCATTAACCCATGAAAAATCAATTTCCGATTGATCACATCTCATTTGTGACGTGGCAATTGACGAAGATCTCGAGCCATATGATGGTTGACGACGGATTATTGGTTGAGCATATGTTGCATTTGAATTATTCAATGTTTGATTATGTTGAATCCGTGATGACGTTGAAGAGGCTGTCTGGGCTGCAGTTGGTGGTGCTCTTTTTGTGGGCTCCGACACCTGTTGCTCCACTTTTTCACTTCGCTCAACTTTTACTTCTATCGTTTTTGTGATTGGCTGGAAAAGTAAAAACATAGGATTCAATAAATAGTATTGGGGAAATTTTTAAATCTTACAGGTTGTGGAGACTTGATGACCTGATGATGCTGAAGTTGCTGGTGATTGTGGTGATTGTGGTGATGTGGTGTGCTACTGTACATTGGTGGCGAGATAATGTCTGAAGTTAAAGATGTGTTCCAAAAAAAATCTTTTTTGTTCAGAATCTGTAATTTTTCTGGTTTTTAAAAAAGTTTCAGATATCATATTTTTCCTATTGGAGCTTGCACTGCTTCACTTTAGCGGCTCATATACGGTCATTTTTAGTTTTATGAAAACAAATTAAAATATAGAAGAATATTTTTCACGTGCTTCGTCCGTAAAAAATTCTGGTAAAATCAAAAAGAACCGAGCTATAAAGCGTCAAAGTGGAACAAGACCAATAAGATTTCTCATTTTTCTATTAAAAAATAATTTCGGTTTCACAATTGTTATAAAATTTCCAGTGAATTCACGTTTTATTCACCTTCTTTTTAATTTCTCAAATCTATACCTCGTTTTCCTGAAGAAATGCTAGATGTGTTCCATGGATCTGAAGAATGTCCACCTTCTTCTGATGATGTCATTGGGGACGATGAAGCCAGCGAGCCGTTAAGTTCGGCTCGGCGGTTGGTGCTTCTGAAAATTGAACATATATTTTATAGCACTCAAATTGGTAAATGTTTTGCTGTATTGAATTCAAGAGACTGAAATTTTTTAGTTTACAGAGTATTTCTACAAATCTATATTACCTTTAAAAAATTAGAAAAGAAAAAAAGACCTCAAATTATTTCCACAAAATTTGAGAACTGACAGTTTTTTGATAACTATTTTTGGTGGAATTAGAGCTGTTGGAAATTAAAAAATTTGAGGAATTTTTTTGCAAAATAGTTGATAAGATTCTATGAAATATTTGTTGATTATCACTATTTGGAATTCATGAAAAAAAGTTTTGGAATATAATTTCAAAAAATTATTATTGCACCAAAAACGATCGCACCACAATCTTGTGCAAAACTAAAACAAGTTGTTTCAATGAAATTCCCAAACTTGAATAAAGTAACTCACGAGTAATTATGCTTCACATATTGGCTCTGTGTTTCTCGTCTTGTTGGTAATCCTCGTCGCTCATCAGAAGTTCTCCAGTCACGTTGACGCATTCGAACGTCGATTTCAGGTGCTTCGTGCATTCTGGAAATTAATCGATTAATCGATATATGTATACATCTTGTGCATCCTAATATTAAACTAAAAGGCATACAATGAGTAGGTAATTTGTTTAAAACCGTAGCTATAGTTTTATAAAGTCCAAATATCATAATGAAACATTTCAAAATAATTTCAAGCTGTTTTAATTTGAAGTTTTAAAAAAGTGGAAACAATTTAGTTTTCACCTGTAGTTATTTCGAAAAGTCGTTCAAAAATAAGTGGTTCCAAACGAAATTTATACATTTTTTGAAGCTTTGGCATTTTGCCAAAATGCTGTAGTTGTTTTACCGCAATTTATAAATTCGAACTTTTTTTGAAGTGTATTTTTTTTGGTAATTTTGGACTATTTAAGATCTATTTAAACTAAATCCTCACTGACGATAGTCCACATTTAACCCTTATTCAGAATATTCAAGTTTTGCAACCGGAACTCTAAATTGCTACAAATTGGGAGGATCTATTTGACAATTGAGTCCATTAGCAATACAGTTGTTTTTTCCCTTTTTTTCATGTTAAATCCATCACCCATTCGAATTTCTTTTTAACCGTCACTTTCTCGTTTTTCCCGATACATGTTTTGTTCGACATTCATCCAGTTCTTTTTCACTCATTTTCGGTCATCTGTTCCTCCCGAACATCCGGTGAAAAGAGGAAAGATTTACAGCTGAGATTAGCGTGAAGACATTTCAAATGGGTTTTTTTTTGTTCGCTGGTGAAAATGGCCTGTTTGAGGCTTTGAAGATTTGAGAATTCTTTTTTAGGGAAACCGTAACGGCGAATTAACCTTGAACCTCGATCGTCTGGGAAGAAGGATTATGAAAAGTAAATCCAAAAAAAAAATTTCATGGTAGGCAGGTTGCATGCCTTTGTGCCTGCTTTACCTCTACCTTTTTCTGCATCTAAGCACTAACACAGATGCTGAAAGGTGGACTATATAGAGCTAAACTGACCTGTGTTAGTGCCTAGAGAGATACCATAGTGAAACGATTTTTTGAAATTTTTGTCTATTATAAAAGTGGATTTCAAATTAGAGCATATTTTGCTTCCACATATTAACTATTTGTTGAAACTGTGAAAATTAAAAAAAAAATTTTTTAATTTCACGCAAGGCTTGCACGTAGGCACAAGGCAGGCAGTAGAAAAGACAAGCCCCCAATCTTTACAAAATCCATGCACTACTATATTTCCACATTCTTTCTTTCTCTCTCTCTACCAATTAGTGGGCATTCTCAACCACTCTAATTCAAAAAAAAACGACTCATTCCCGCAAAGGGTCATATTGTTCCTTAATAACCCCTCCGCCGTTTCTTCCCCTAAACCATACAATCAAATGGTCCCGTTCTCCTTGTCGATTCCTTCATCTTAATAGTGCGTGACCCATGACCCGGAACACTTTTGTGTTATAATTGCAATTTAGAAGAGGTGAAGGAGGAGATGGAGGTCGGATTAGGATGAGATGAAAAACCAGTAGAGCAGAGACAGGTGACAATTGGAAATATTGGAATTATTATAGAAAATCTTCAATCCATTGATATTTCAATAATTATTGGATTTTATGAAGACAACTTGAAAATGTATTTGGCCATAAGAATAATGTAAGCAATATCCGTAGAATTTAATGTAAACTTTGATGATATGTTGAAGCGGAAGAATCGTTTTTAATCAATAATAAAACGCCTTATGCTATCATAATTTTGCAGAACTTTTTCAACAAAACCTATTCTTGAAACAGTAATCTAGATTTCAAAAGAGGTTAATTGTGGGATTATGTTAATCTCGGCCTCTAATAAATAGGCGTTCTTGTCTTAAAAAGAACGGTACTGATCAGTGTAATTTTAGTTGGCTCAAATGAAAAATTGAAAAAAAAGTAAAGATCCATTGTTTGGTTTCCAAATTTTGAAAGTTGCGACCATAGTGTTATACCACATATTTGAAAAATTTCTAAAAATTTGAAAACTGTTTTTATTTTGAAAAAATAGCAAGAATGCAGTATTCAATTAAAAACCACCTTCCCTATCAGTCAAGCAAGCCCTTTGCTCTGCTATGAAAACTTGTATTTCGGTAATTTTTAAGTCAATCAGAAATTGTTCAACTATTAAGATAAAAATAAATACTTGATTTAATCAATATGCAGTTTTCCCTAAAACAAACGTCAAAAACAAATGAAAATTAAAAAATGAGTTGTTTTTTCGCTTCAATATACAGTCAGTAATACTTCAAAAATTATTGGATTTTATGAAGAAGAGCTTAAACTGTATTTGCTTCTAGAACTCTATAAAATATATTTAAAAATGAGTTATCATAAGATATTGAAGCAAAAGAATAGTCTCTAGTACGTAAATCACAACTATCATGATTTTGTAAAAATTTTTCTTCAAACCCTATCCTTGAAACAGTAATCTAGATTTTTAAATAATTATTCTTGTCTCTACCTCTCCAATTGTAAATCGTTTGGACCCTTTGAGGTTAATAGTGGGATTATGTTAATCTCGGCCTCTAATGAATAGACGTTCTTGTCCTAAAAAGAACGGTACTCATCAGAAGGTGTGTAATTTTAGTTGACTCAAATAAAAAATTGAAAAAGTAAAGATCCATTGTTAGGTTTCCAAATTTTGAAAGTTGCGGCCATAGTGTTCCTAAAAAGAATGTGTAGGTTGAATCGGAATTGTGTTCAAATAAAACTATAGGGAACATTCATGTCAGTGTATCGCGGAAGTTATCACCAATTTTAATTTGTGAGAATGTTGTCATACCACATACTTGAATTATGATCTTCCATTAAAAACAATTGCAATTTTTTGACATGAAAAAGCATACAAAATAGCTGTCGGGAACAATAAAACAAAGTTACCTAATTGAAATAATTTTCCCCATCAACTAACATAAGATCCCTCTCTTCTGTACTTTGAAAACTGTTAAAAAGTGCCTTTGAGATGATCAAAATTGTTTTTACTATCAAAATACTAGTAAAAAACTAATTTAATCAATATGTGGCATTTCTAGGATAAATGGTAATAAAGGTAATTTAATATTTAACATTATTTTGCCAACAAGACCGAATCCGAAATTAGTTTTAATTTATAGGGTTTGTCCTATATTACATATTTGAAACATTTTCTTAATTTTTTCCAAAAAAAATTAATACACAGAATAATCCTGGAAGACTTAATCAGAAAATATGCCCTTGTTTGTCTCCAATAATTTTTGCATATTTTATCCATAACCAGTCTTTTCCCTAACTATATCCTTCCATTTTAACAATTTAATATAATAGTTTCCCCCTCTTCCTGTCGCTACATTTTGATGCCATAGGTGCGCAGGCGCGCATCAAAATGATTCAAATAAATGATGAAAACAAGCTTCTCACTCTTCACAGCTGCACTTAACAGACCGGTATATATGTGTGTGTGTGTGTGTGTGTGAAGTGTGAGTGGTCATGCTCGCGGAGCTACAGACCCAGAAGCTTATTTGATCACGCCGCGCGCGACGAGCCGCTTCATTATCATTGATAATGATTATCACAAGGTATGTGTGATTGCCCTATATCAATTGGAAATTGTACACCCGGAAGAAGAATAAAGTGCAAATATAAATCTGGCAAACAATTACTGATATCTTGTTTGAAGATATCTTCATTTTTTTGAGAAACTGTAAATAAATTTTTTGTAAAAATCTATTAAAAACATCAAATTCACCCAAAAACACCCCGTTCCTTCTCCAAGAAACTCATAAAGGTGGCGGTAAATGGTTCAGACATACTACACACACACACATACAAACAGTAATGAGAGTCCTTCATCTTATTCTTCTTCCGAGCAAACAATGTTCCGCTTTGACACCTTCTACACATTTGCATTTACGTGTATGTATTTGTTGACCGAAACAATCTCAAATGAACGGAGATCGCAGGTCAAATGTGTCCAAATAGGTGCAAATGTGTTCGGTTTTTGTGTACAATGCAACGGAGAGAGTGTAGGGCTTTCATGTAGGCGCCAAAACTGCCTGCCTGACATGAAGGCGACCTACGTTTTTTTTTGTTGATAATACACGTGTGGCACCAGGCACCAGGCAGGACTTGAAACAACTCATGTTTACCATGGAAGTCCTGTTGAATAGATGAAAGCTATCAATCGAGATCTTGTAAAAAATTCGAAACTTATAGAAACGTTGAAACATTAAACGAAAATTATTTAAAAACAATTTTTAAAAAAGTTTTTTCTCAATTTATAACGTATCCACTTATTCTAGCAGTAATTTTTCACTAACTCTACCAAATTTTCAATAAGTTTCATTAGAATTCAGTTTCGATTACAAAAAAGTACTTGGTTAAGCTGAAAATGGCAGCAAGTTCAGTTGAAAATTAACAAAAAGTTTTTAAAAGCGTTAAAAAAAACTCGAAAACATAATTTTCAGGATTTTTTGAGCACATTTTCAAATTAGGGTTCACTAAAATGAACGTTATTTTAAGATTAACGAAATAATTTTTATTTAGTCTTTGAAGAAAAAAATATAGAATTTTATTTTTTTCGAAAAATAGATGCTTGCAATTCGGTGGTGCCAATTTACAAGAAATTGTCAGTTTTAAATTCAGGAAAGTTGTCAATATATTCCTGTTTCAGAAAGCGTTGCAAGATTTGATCGGTTATCTAGTAGATAATTTTTTTCAAGACAACCTTTGTTTATTCTGTGAAACATTAAATTAAAAAAAATGAATATCGTGTTTCAGCTTCCCATTATAAATGTTACTTTCTTGTATCGAGAATAACAACAAGGAATTTACAACAGGTAACCAAAATCAAAACACATTCACACATCAACACATCTCGACCTCCCATAATACATCTTAATTACGTTGTCCACAAGAATAGAAACCGCTCACATATAGGGGAAAAGTTGGTATTCATTCCCCGTTTCTACCTTCAAAAATTGACCTTCCTCGTCTTATGTCCAACCTTGACGTGTCTCAATATTTGGTGGAAGTGAGCCACCTGTCATTTCTCTCCCAATACATATCCGTACAGTAAATAGAACCTCTCGTTTTGGAGTGATAAGAAGCTAATAGAAATGATAAAAGGTGATTAGCTATACCCTTACATGATATCAAAATGATATCAAAAGAGAAAAAGAGAACGATCATTTGTTTAAAGAACACTACACCAAATCATCATATTTTATGGTGTCATAACTGAAGAGAAAGTGATGGAAGAAAGGTATATGGGGCCGTGGATAACAAGTTTTTCCCCTTTTTTTGTTTCACCGAATGTTGTGGTGTATGTTTCATAATAACCACAGAAGAAGAGGCTTCTTTTTTGTTTTCTGGGCAAACTGGAAAGTAGAAAAGTTTCCCCCTTAAGAAGAAGAGAAGAGACATTCATCTTTCTCAAAGGCTGGAAAAAAGAAGGTTGAAGAAGTTAGAGGTATAATAATCCTATGAAGAGAAGAAGGTCAAGTTGACAAAAAAGAGTACTCAATTGAACGAACGGTGAAACGGGAGAAAAGTGCGTTAATTATTTGAATATATTGTCTAGGGAAAGTTTTTGGGAGAGTTATATTTTAACCTGGGCTTGTGCGGCAAAATTTATTATTTCAAAATGATAATCCAAACTTTTTAGTAGAAAAAAGTTGTGGAGCAACTCGAAAAAAACTCAAAAAATTTCTGAAAGTTGTTCTTTAAATTTTTGGGAAAACATCAAACTTCAAGCGGTTTTTCAGATTTTTTTCCATTTTGAACAAGAATAAATATTACTTTCAAGTTTATCAAAATGTTTCATGTATTTCTTCATTCATTTATCATTCCCAATAGCTTTTAAGAGTTGCCTGGTTTGCAAAAAGAAAACAGGGAAACAGTAATAAATTTACGAATCTGTTCCAGTCTAAAAATGAGAACTTTATAGTCTATTGCACAATACTTCTACATAAGAAATCTTTGCAGAAATTTTTTAATTTCAGTCTAAAAAAGTATCGACCCATAAATCGATATGAGTTACAGTAACTCGTTGTCAGCGTGACAAAAATTATCATTATTAGACGAAATATGGGAAAATATTTGATCGATTCAAAAATAAGATTTATTTCTGTCAAAAAACCCGGAAAGTGCCAGAAAGGTTTTTCAGATTTTTTTCTAACTTTTAAACAAAAATAAATACTATTTTCCAACTCGTCAATTTTTTCTTGATCCTTTTATAGCAGCAAAGTTAACTGTGTAGATGATTTGATATTTACAAGAGAAAATATTGAAACAGTAACCAAACTAACCTGTGTAAATCATCATAGCTTATAGCTCTGGAGTACATTGGATGCATTGGTGGTGGTGGTGGAACAGGCATCTGAATCGGAATTCCTCTTGCTCCCAATTTCTTCATTAATTTCTGATGCTTCTTCTCCATCTTCTCCAATTTCTTCAATGTCTTTGCATCAGGAGGTATCAATATCCTAGGTGGAGGCATCATTGCTGGTTCGAAATCAATTTGATTCAATGACATTCTTGATCCTCTCATTTGTCGTAACCTTTCAGAATCAGGGCCTCCCATGTATCCAGAATCTGCATTCAGAGAGATCATTGATCGTCTCATTTGAGCTTTTGATTGTGGATGATGTGGATTGTGATGCATATAAGGTTCAGCGAATGCTCCTGGAGCAATTGGTCTTTGTTTTGCTTCTGGATATGGAGAAGTAGTTGTTGAATAGGATGTCCTTTGATGCATCCAATGCGGAGGAGGCGGGTAGTGTGACGAGCTTCGGTTTCCCATCTAAAAATTATTTTTTGAATTGAAAAAAATAGATTCGAGAGGAAAATTAGAATCGTCGAAAATATTGTCCAGAAAAAATTAATTTTTTTAAAAAATTTACTGTTTCATGATAACTTTGAAATAAATACAACACGTAGGAACTGTTAGATGTGCTAAATAGAATGAAATAACAAAAAACGTAACTTTCAAAAAAAAAACAATTAATATTTGGAAGCAGAAACTATTCTCACAACATTGATGAAACAGAAAAAAAAAGTTTGAATTTTTAAAAAGTTATGACTTACCAAAAAAATACAAACATAAATTTCAAATTATGTAACATGAAACAACTACTGATTCCGAAAAAAAAATCCATTTTTTGATGAAATTTAAAAAATTTAAGAAAGCTTTTTGATTAATCTTCGGTATGTACCTTTACAAATAAATCAGAGGTGATAAAACAGTCCTATGAAAACACAACTATTGTTGATATTACCCAAGGGATAAATGCATAGAGTGAAACGGCACAAACAAACTGAGAAAATACGGGTCTTAAACTATTTTTTACAGAGCTGAAGCTATTGAGGTGTAGAAACATGAGAAGTCTAGAAATCTAGGATACATGGTGGCAGTGAAAATAGAACGCGAAAAGTTAAATAATTAAAATACCAAAAAGTTTGGGGATAGTGTTCCAGAATTTGGAATCTTTTTCATCTTTATAAATAACAAAAGAAAAAAAAGAAGGCGATTTCATTGGTAAAAAAGGAGGTATGAATGGTGAGGCGTCTGTCTCTTCTCAGGGCGGCCCTCTCTTCGTCTCCATCCACCTCTCTTCAATCCGTCCAGAGGCAAAAAGTGTCTGTGCTCTCTCGTAAATCATCACTATTTCATACATTTCGCCCTCCTTTCCGCACAGTCATTTACCTCTTCTTCGTTACACGCGCGCGCCCCCCGCATGGCGGAGACTCCGCCCTCTCCGATTTTATTCCGCACAGGAAACTGAGAGAATAAGCAGGCAGAGGACCCCTGGAAAAGAAAAAGAGAGAAAGAGGTATGAATGCGATGGAATACGCAATTTACCGGTACACCGGCATTGTATGGAAGAGGTGCGCGTGAAATAAGGGGGTCGGGATAGAAGAACAGGTGTTGACCACCTGGAATATGGTGGAAGCTTGATTATTGCCATTTTTGGGGTGAAGCTCTTTTTTGTGGAGGAAGCTCACGAGGAGCAATTCGAGGTGGAAATAAGAGTTAATTACATTATTTTTCTACTGTTTCATCAAGTTTTTATAATCAAGTTTATCATAATGTCTGTAGTGTATAACTCTTGAATCCCATTTGTAACGGAATATAAAATATCGTATTTTCTTAATGACATGCAATGTTTAATTCCGCATTTTTTTGCGACGCAACATTATTAGAAACTGTAAGACTATTAGAGAACATAATTCTAATTTTTGGTTGCTTTTTTTTGAGTGGAAGGAAATTGCCGAAATAAATTAGCAATTCCAGGATAAAAAACCAAAGTAGATTTTTGAGTTCCAAGAAAAAAATAATAAAAAACTTATGAGCAAAGATGCATTATTACATTAAGTATACATTTGATACTCCACTTTTAATATTGTCGTGAAACAGTATTTTCAGTTCTACTATTAGGGGTGTCAATAAGTTCCGGGTCAAAATTCATAACTTTTTTCGTGGCAAATCAATTTTTCTGAAAATATGGGAATTTATGTTATCAAACATGGTCTTCCATTTAACGGTGCTTTCAAAACATTTTGACCACTCCATGTATCCCAGCTCGGAGCCACTTTTTTTCAGGCGTCTGCCCGATTTCGCTTCTTTTTAACTTTCATTTGAGACTTATGTGCGGATTTCGATTGATTAAGTATACATTGTAAAAATACAATAATAATTTGAGAAAAAACTCGTTCAAAAAATTTTTTTTTGTGGATCGTCGAAAAAATCTTCGAAAAAATTTTTGTCGAAAATTCTTGATTTTTTGTACAGGAATGATGCAACCAAATCTAAAAAATTTTTCAACATACTAAACATTTGAATTTAATGTTTAGATTTGGAGAAATTCTCAAAAATTTCAAAAAACGCACTCAAAGATAATATTTTCCATTACCGCTTGTGTGTGAAGCATTAAATTGAAATGTTTTGTATGTTGAAAAATTACTCAAACTTGGTTGTATCATTTCTGTACAAAAAATCAAGAATTTTCGACAAAAATTGTTTCGAAGATTTTTTTGACGATCCACTAAAAACATTTTTGAACGAGTTTTTTCTCAAATTATTATTGTATTCTTACAATGTATACTTAATTAATCAAAATCCGCACATAAGTCTCAAATGAAAGTTAAAAAGAAGCGAAATCGGGCCGACGCCTGAAAAAAAGTGGCACCGAGCTGGGATACATGGAGTGGTCAAAACTTTTTAAAAGTATTGTCAAATGAAAGACCATATTTGATAACATAAATTCCCACATTTTCAGAAAAATCGATTCGTCACGAAAAAAGTTATGAATTTTGACCCGGAACTTATTGACACCCCTAATACATTCAATTTCTCATGTTTCAAAAACATTTCGAATTGACAGCCAAAATATTAATTGTTGATTGGGCAGTTTTTTGTGACATGAAATTCTTAAACGAAACTATTACAACGAGGCTTCACAAAAATTAAATTTCAGAAGAAGAAATGGAGAAATGTCCAGAGCAAATCACACAAGGAATTCCACCCTTTTTATGAAAATAGTGAAACCGCACATTATAATAGCAAGTTTTTCCCTCTAAATTCATGTAATCTAAACCGATATGTTTCTTTGAAACTTGCGTAATTTATGTTGAATGCCTTGATACGAACTGATATCCTTCGCATAATCTATTCCCTTTTCTCCTTTTTGCCAATTCGATTACGTTCATGAAAGCGTAACAATGTGATTGATGGGTGGGTGTACTTTCTGGGAGGAAATCCAAAAAAATGAAACATGGAAAGAAAAAAGAGACAATAAAATGAGTGAAACATCTGGAATTGGACACGGTTTGCTTCCCGAAATTGCGTAAAGATTGGATTACACGCTTCTTTCAATTCGTTTTGAATTAGATAAACTTGAATTCGGGGAAAAAAGGAATAATAATAATAAACTGAGAAGTGAATCAGAATCCAATCACTTGCTGACGAATACAACGAGCCTATAAAATGAGAAGGAAAATGGGAAAATACAATGAGACAAATCGTTTTATTGCTGATCAGTTAGTTTTATTGCAACTAGTTTTCGAATTGGATAGAGGTCTCGGGATTTGTGGATCTTCAGAAAAGCAACAGAGATGTAGGATCTGTATGAAGTGAGAAGTGTTGTTTAGAATTTTTTGGAATTTATAGAAGTTTAAATATTTTAAAAAGCCTACTTTATTGGGTCACAAAATCAGATTTTATTGGCAAGTCAGGGATTGGTTTCTTGAACCGTTTCCATTTCGAGCAACAAAAATGATATAATTAAGATTTACACATAGCTTCTGTTGGTCATCTTACTGAATTTTAATTAAATTTAGGAAATAAACTCTTCACGAGCATCAAAAACAGGAATTTATTGAGATTTTATTCTGAATGCTTTCGCGAAATCCCAAACTCTGAATGCAAAACTGTTTTTAACTTGAGCACGTAGTGAAACAGTAATTTATTTTTTTAGAACAATATTTTTCAAAAAGGTTGACTAAAAACAATGATGACAGAAGCACTTAAAAACTTGAAAAAAAAATCAATATTGTAAATATTTTTATTGGGGAATGTGCATCTTTTAGGAGAATCTTTCTGAGAAGAGTTATGTTTGTTGTTGAGTCCTAATCGATCAAAATGCTCAAAAGTGATAGAAACTTATGGCCATCCAGAAAAAACATTAAAATTTTCCCGAAATTTTTCAAAAAAAGATTCATGATTTTTTTGAAAAACTATTCTCAAAAAATGTTCCCTACGATTAAAAAGAATATTAACAATTGTTTTACAATTTAATTCAGTTACAAGAAGCTAGTTTTCTCAAGTATTAGTTGAAATTTACCAAGATTTGTCACGAGGATTTTTTGTAGAAATCGAAAATGTAATGTTGATAGCAAACTTTTTTTTTTAACTGAAGAGGTATTTTTTATTCGATACTGTAGCCGTATAATAATTTTTTAAAGGATGAAAAAGATTTTCGACGCAGTAAAATATGTCATTTTCACACAATTTCAAAAAGGTACATGAAAAAGTTTATATAAATTTCTGCAATATGTGGTCAAACATCACAACAGGAACACCACTTCGGATATTCAAGTGCTTTTGCCACTCTTTTCACCTTTCAATGAATTTTCAGGAAAAATGAAGGATAATGTTGAAAAGTTGTTGTTGTGACAGACAGACATAAATGAGGGAAAAGCCTTTCAGATTGGTATCTCTTAATGAGAAGAAGAAGAGGTAAAACGACAATGTTCCAAGCTGAAGATGTTATCTTTCGTCACCTCTTACGTAATTTCTTTGAATCGGAATGTTGAAATGTGTTGAAAAGTGAGAAATTTGTAATGAAGCCACCGAATAGGAATAAAATTTATTCAAATGTAAAGGAATGGATTTTCAGATCGAAGAATTTCATAGCTATCCATTGACTCGTAATTGCACGCAGTGACCAAATCCAAGCAGGGATTCATTGGGGGACGCTGAAAATTAATTCAATGGAACCAGGGAAGTTGTTTTTTGGATTGTTTCGGGAAAAAATTTTTTTTTTGTTTTTTTGCGACAAAACAAAAACCAGCAAAACATAATCCAAGAAAACAAAAATCATTTCGTTCTTTTGCGGTTGGCCGTATAAAATTAAAATTTTATTTTATTATTTTTTTTTGATAAATTCAGTTTTTGTTTTTTGATCCAAATAAATTGTTTTGTATTCAGACTTTATGTGGAGAAATCGAAACATTGGATTTTTCAAAACAAATTTTCTGAAAATAAAAGATCATTTATGAATCAGAAAACTTGTGTTCTTGAATCATTTTCAGTAACATGTGAAACGGGAATTTTTCGTTTTGAAAATTTCACAACATTTTAATAAGTCTGGTTAAATTTTAGGGATTTCTTTGATTCATAATTTTCTGCTGTTTCACATAACTTATAACCACAACTGGGAACTATAGATAAATAGTTTGATAATTACTTCACTCAAGACATCCACATTCCGTTTCAACAACGGTTTTTATAAATTAAAATCTTACAATTCTCGCCGACACATCCTTTGCTTGATCATAGGGAAGAACTGGCATTTCTGGAACACAACCATCTTGACAAGTACGGTACTGAAAGAATATTGAGCTGATTAATGAAACAAACATTTTCAAACTATACCTTGATGCACAAATCGAAAAGTGTGGAACATTCAGAGCAGGTGTACAGTATGTCGTATGTCCTGGAAGATTTATAAACGTTTACCGATTCATTCTGATTCTGTTTGAAAATTATGTGAAAATTAAATAGTAAACAAAAAATCAGCTAACATTCGATTAAATAGGACTCATAAATGTATATTTGAAAACCCTTAGTTTTAAATTATAATAGTGAAACAGTACATTTTTTTAAAATTAAAAAAAATGTTACCTACATACGTATTTAAAATCAATTCGAACCATTATTCTTGAGTACAACTAATTTTCTTTCAAATTCTTCAAAAAAAAAATCTACTTACTTTCTAAACGAAGTTCTTCTGACATTTTCAAACCCACATCCATATTGGCACGCTTTATTCTCCACGTCGTTTATGTCAAAATTGCTGAAAAAATTATATATGTTTTGATAAATTCTCAACCAAAATGTAAGACAATACAACTTACTTTTCAGTTTTTGTCGAGTAACATGAATATGCAAATGATAATAAAAAGATCAGTGATTTATTCATTGCGATAATTGAAATAAAAGTAGTAATAACAAACTTTAAATGTTGTTAATTCATGTCCCACGTGAAACAGAAAGTTTACGTTATGCAAAAATTAAAATTAAAATTATTAATTATTGTCTCAAATCGGTTGCAATTCGATTGGCTTCTTCGAAAATGGCTTCATCTGATCGGAAAGAGCTTCTGGCAGAAAGAAATTCACAGCGAATCAGGAATTCGACACTTGAAGAGCGGCATCTAAAAATATTTATTTTAGTCAGGCAGATGCTCGAAATAACTTACTTAGCGTCCCTCCAAATAAAGAAATTTGGAGATCTTTTCTCAATTTTATAAGTGAAATGCCCAAAGCAGCTTCTGTGATTTTGAGGGATTCTTTTGATAAGATAAGCAGTGTCAGCACCTGGGCAGACAATATTACAATAGTTACGTTGTTTTCCATCGATTTCCTCCTGAAATAATTTTTATTTCAGAGCAACAGCAGGTACAAAAATTATTTGTTTTTTTATTATGAAGGCAGCAACGTGAAACAACATTTTTGTTGGAAATAAATATATTCTCCAATATTTTATAATTAAAAGTGTTTTTTTCCAATGAGAAAGTTGTTCAGAATCACTCCAACCTGCTATGATGAATAAAATACTACAGTGAAACATTAAAAAATTCTTGAACTGAAAAAAACCATTCCTTATTGTTAGTTTTCACCAATAGAGTTGAAAGTCGGCCATAAAATTGTTTCACGAGTTTTATGTTCTTATGAAGGGTTATTTGCTTGTATTTAAAGATTTTAAAACTTTTATTCAAAAATTAATTACTTTTTCGAATTTTCTAAGAAATCGTTTTCATGTTTCACTTTCCAGATATTCCAAAAAGTTCTGGAAATCTCTGAAAAAAAAACTGTAGTCCTAAAAATATTAATTCCCCGTCGAAAAATGCCTCAGAAAGTTTGCGAATCCATCTTGAAATTATTTTAAATGTCCACTTTGGAATGAACACCTAACTTCAACAGTTTCAAGAAGTTTTCAAAATCTATGGGGTTTGCTTTTAATTATTAAGACGGCCAAATTATTTTCTTTCTAATTTTTTGATAAAAATACGCACCTCGAAGCAAGGATCGAATGAAGCTGGTCTTGGATTTGGATCATTTTCCGTTTCTAACAGGGACACTTTACATGGTGAAGCATCTTTCTTCTGAACTGGTGAGTCACCAGCTTTACACGAGATTAGGCGCCATTCTGGAAGATTTTCAGGTTATTTGAATGTTTGTTTTGAAGTTTAAGAGAGTGCGAAATTTTGTCTTTTTTTTGAAAAAATTCAGAAATATTCACTCACGCCAATGCTTGCTCTCCAAACCAAAAGCAACCGGTAGACCAACCAAGCAAATCACCAATATAATAACTGAACGGGTCATAGTGATCAGTGATAGTAATGATATTTCCCGGGGGTCTTCCTTTATATACTTTTCCAAATTTCGGGTTAACGACATCATCCAAGAGAGAAAAGAAAAGAGATAAAATGAATGAAAGGAACGGTGTTCAAAACAAGACAATAAAACTGTCATGTTCCGGGCATTATATGCGTTTGTTCCGATATCCTTTGAAGGATTATTCCAGATTTTTGATTTCAAAGAATTTAATGTTTATATAATTTTTTGACAAACTATGTCAGGTACTCTGACAGTGGACAGTTTCACACTATTTTTATAACCATTACCTAATTTTACAGTTTTACTTCAAACACTGTTTCAACAAATTAAGAAATAAAAGTAGTAATATGAAGAAATAGTAAACAATTGTTAATTTCTTGCTCCATTAAAAAAACTGTTTGGAAACATTTATTTGGATCAAAATGTTTAGAGAAAATTTAATGTGAATTTTGTTTAAGATTAATTCTATATTTCCTCCATCGATAAAAATATCAAATACGAGTGACTGTCACAATATTCGTCTGTTTTACTGTGGAGACTAATGAAGATTCTGTTGCTCCCACCTTAATAACAATGCAGTATTATTATAGTCACATAATACTTAGAACTCACCAGCTTTTTACCAGATATCATAAATCGAACTTGTTTCGAAACGTCTTTGTTAAAAATGAGAATTGTGAATGGTCCGATAAAAGATAAAATTCCGTATGCAAGTGGGAAATATTTTCTTGTGTTCGCGATGAGATCGGACTGAAACCGTTTTTATTTGTTAGGAAATGAATTTGAGCCATACATCTTCAATTTCGGCTGAATAATAGGAAAATGAAAGATAGATTAGTAAAATTAATTCAGCTGCAAATGATAGAGATACTTGGAGTGCCAAACGAATTTCTCGTTGCAGGGATCTGGAATTTTTAAAGAAAACATGAAACCACAATTGGTTTTTGAAAAACAACAGTTAAACATCCGAACGTGGTTAGATTTTTTACAAGATAACGCTTTGAACTGGTCTCCGGACTTTCAGTTCTTGTTACTTATTCATATATGTAGTAACTTATTCATGATCACTTCAAAAAATTAGTTGCCTCGGAGCGGGTTCAGCCTAGTTGTATCGTTTTAATTGCTTGTTCTGAACTCCTTGATCAACTGCTCGGATAAATTTCTACTGTTTCGCATTTAGGTTAAAAAATGCAGTATTTTTTATACCGTATATCTTCTATTAATATGGCCTCCCTATTAGACTTGCACTCCCTATTAGTATTGCCCCTCGGAGACCTTCCGAAAATTAGTATTGCACTCCCTATTAGTCTTGCACTCTCTAATAGTCTTGCGTTAACTTTTTTGTATTGCAAACCCGTCTCGCTAATTTCAGGATTTCAACAACATTTTTTGCCTATTTTGCAACAGTTTTCACATCATTTCTACGAGATTGAAGTTATTGAACTTATATGAAAATCAAATTTTCTGAATTTTTACATATGATTCGAGCTTTTTCAGGAAAAAACTGCTCAAAGTCAGAAAATGTTCTGAAAATTAGTATTGCACTCCCTAATAGTCTTGCACTCCCTATTAGTATTGCAAGCGGGAAGACCATCGAAAAATAGTATTGCAGCCATATTAATAGAAGAAATACGGTACATTTGTTCGTAAGATGGCACCCCCACAAAAATTGATCTGTCAGATTCGTGCTTATGTGCTTCATACTCGTGCGTACCGATTGGTTTGTGCAGACGGTAGTAACCGTTTTTATGGTCTCAACTCTAAAATATTATGCAATTCAAAAAATAGTCAAGCTTTGAAAAAATTCTGTAAACTTGCGCACTCCGTTTCTCGGGATTGAAGGCACATCTTCGTGCCTGCCTACCATGAAACCCCTTACCTAAATCTATTAAAAATATGGGAAGGCTTACTTGGAAACTGTTTGACTTCTCATTCTGATAAATTTCACAATTAATCCGTACAACGTCAAACAAGTAACACACGATGCCACCACAAAGAAAAAAGTTATTTTAGTGGTTTTCTGAACATTTTTAGATTTTTTAAAGAAACTTTATTCTGCCAAACTTACGCTAATAATATCTGGGTCCATAACTAAAATCATTCTTTCAGGCGAATCAAATCCAATTTCCAAACTTGACAGGAATATCGAATTGAAAATAGCCACAGGTCCCCAGTAAATATATGCAATTTTCCACGGTTTCAAAAGTTGTGTAAACTGAAGTAAATTCTAGAACATAGTTTTTATGATAATTTAGATAATTACTCGAGTAAGTGGCAATGTTGGTTGGGTAATTGTCAAGTACCGTTGGGTAGTCATCAATGCAATTCCGTTACTACGAACTACAAGAAACCAAAATACTCCATCATAGCATACTGAAAGCGAAAATCTAATTTGAGAGTTCCCTCTCTTGTTGATCTCCAGAAATTGCGCTTATGGAAAGATTTAACGCAAGTTGGCGTAATTTCAGAAGATCAACGAAAATTGAAACAGTAAGATTAATGAATTTCGATTTTCCCTGAAGTTCGGTTGCACTACTTAAATGTTACCTGCTCCAATTCGAAAATGTTGGTATTTGAATAAAACGTTTGGAATCAAAACATATGACAATTTTTGAGCGCAGTAAAATATCATTGCAAGAATATCGCCAATGCTCTGAAATCTTTTTCAATAATTATGAAACAATGGTATAATAACATTGAAAGTGTCGAAATTTCGACGCTTAAACTAACATGTTGAATCAGTAGCGAGTAGAATGTTGTTCTAAACATTACAATATGCCTTCTTATCTTTACAATACATATTAATATCAGAAAATATACTGGAGTAATTATTAAGCAAAGAGCATAATAAACGAGAAGAGGCCATTGATAGCTCATAGACTTTGTGTTAACATCATCGTCGACTTCGAACTCGTCAGACACTATTCTAGAAGTTAAATTTTTTGATGATTGTTATTTTAAAACTAATTTTAAACTACTTAATTTTACCCTCTGACATAAAACAAGCACTACCTGAGCAAGCCCTAATGCAAAATATTAAGTGGAAAAGCTTTACAAATTACAATCTGAAATTGCATCTTTCCACCACGTTCGATTAACAGCAAGTTGTTCCAATAGCTATTTTTGTAAACTTTTAATGATTTCAAGTGCCTTAAGATGTTTTAAAAATATCTCCCAAAACATTTTGTAGATGATTTTGAAAAGTTTTAAATTTTCAAATAAGCTTTTAGAATATCTGAAACCATTCAAAATCTACAAAAAAACACAACTTTTAGAACAATTCTAAGAGAAAATTCATTGAAAAAAATGTCAGACCAAATTTTTAACTGTGGAAATTGTATTGTGGTACATTTTTAATGAAGTTGACATTTTAAACTTACGAATTCATCAGTAGTATTAAATTGAGCGAAATTTACACCAAACTAGAACTTTTATGCCCAGAACAAAATTCAAAAAATAGTGTGCACCAAATGAAACGTTGCTCCCAACTTGCAATAAATCATTTATTATTTTCAAAGTTTTACAAAACATTTTTATTTTGAAAATTTATTGGGCAGTCACAAGATTTCAGCAATCAAACTGCATTAAAATCAAACTACAAGATTAATTAAAACCAAAGTTTACTTCCATGACCTGCCACTGGATCACAAAAAAATTCATGTTTCACAATTTTCTTAAATGCAGTAAACATAGAGCTGCTCTAGCTACGCTTGGATATTTACACAACATGATAAATTCAATACAACTGCTCCCCGGGAACCGCGTTTCTTCGTTGTACAACAATAACTGATGAATCCAAATGCCCTGTCTTTAAATAAAAAAAACCGTTTATATACTTCCAAAGTTTTCAACTCACGGATTTATCAGCAAATATCATTTGCCAAACTCTTTTCGAGACATCTTTGTTAAAAATTAAAATTGCTAATGGCCCGATGAAGAAGATAGTTCCATATGCAAGCGGAAAATATTTTGTAGTTAAAACTATATAAGCAACCTTAAATATTAAACTCTGGATCAAAACTATATGTTAATTTCAGACTTACATCGCCAATTTCACCCACATAATATGCAAATGAAAGGTAGACCAATAATATAAGTTGAGCAGCAAATGATAAGCATACTTGGCATGTAAGTCTCAGTTCCCGCCGCAAGGATCTACAATTTGAGGTCGAATTTATCAAAAGAAAACTTACTTTGACACTGTTTTAGTTTTCATTCTTATGAACTTTATAAGTAACCCATATAATATCAAAGACACCATACAGGAAATCAGTACATAAATGAATGTCCTTGTTGTTTTCTGAATCAATATTCTTTTATCACAGCATTGAGTGACCCTCTCTTACCGGGATAACATCCGAAAACATGCTAAAAACCATTCTCTCTGGCGAGTCAAATGTAGTGTCCGGACTTGACAAAAATATTGCACTGAAAATAATTGATAGGCACGATGTAGGCGTAGGCCGCCTTGAAGTAAGATACTATACAGTTACTGTGTTTTTCATGATAGACGGATTTAAAGGTAATTACCATGTTCTCAAATTTTATTAAGGCCTGCATTTTCGATGAGTCTGTAGGTTTGAAAAAAATAATTTTTTGGATTTGGTGATCAATTAAATAATTTTAAACATATATTTTTTAATTCACACGAAAGATCTTAGAAGAGAGCACAGACGCATATTAATTTCCAGCTATTTGAAAAACTGTGGTACGTTTCGTTGTGGTGACGACAGATACTTCGATTCGAGTTTTCTTAAATTGAATTGAATCTATTGATTTTTTTTTGAAGTTTTTAATCTGACCCATTTCTTCCCGAATATCATAAATCTAACTTTCCGAAACACATCATTGTTAAAAATTAAAATTGTAAATGGTCCTATAAATGAAAGTGTTCCATATACGAGTGGAAAATATTTTCTTGTTAAAACAATTAGTTCCATCTGAAAAAGAGCCATTTTTAAGATAAATAACTATGAACTACATCTTCAATTTCCCCGGAATAATATGAAGAAGCAAGATAAAGTAGTAAAATTAACTGGGCTACAAAAGAAAGACAAACTTGAAATGCCAATCGAATTTCTCGTTGCAAGGATCTGAAACTCAAAGCTGAAATTTAAAACAAATCGAGAGTACATACATCAGTACTGTTTGACTTCTGGTTTTAATAAATTTCCAAATAAGTGAATAGAAAATAAGACAAATAAGGCAAGAAATGATAACGAAGACAAACGCGGTTTTCGTTGATTTCTGAATCAAAAGATAATTTTAAAGTTAGCTCCAAAAATCAGAAACTTTGATAATATTGGGATTCATGACATAAACCATTCTTTCAGGAGATTCATACTTAATTTCCGTACTTGAATAAAATATTATGCAGAAAATTGTTGAAGGAATCCAGTATAGGAAAACAATTTTCCACGGTTTCAACGACTGCATAAACTGAAATATTTTTGTTTCATTTGACAGTACTTTCCACACGTTTCGATCACCCCGTATCCTAGCTCGGACGTTTCAGATTCGCCCGGATGGCAAGCCCTACTTCTTTTTAACTTTGATTTGAGACTAAGTTAGGTTTTTATTGTATTCTTGTATTATACTTAATTAATAAATTAAGTATAATACAAGAATACAATAAAAATTTGAGAAAAAATTTGTTCAAAAATTTTTTAAATCAAAATCTATGTAAATATCTAATTGTAATGTTTTGTATGTAAAAAAATTGTACATATAGATTTGGTTTCATCATTCTTGTACAAAAAATCAAGAATTATTGAGAAAAAAACTTTTTGAACGAAGTTTTTATGAAATTTTCATTGTATTCGTGTATTGTATACTTAATTAATCAAAATCCGCTCATGTCTCAAAACAAAGTTAAAAAGAAGCGAGATTGCGCAGACGCCTGATAAAAGTGGCTCCGAGCTAGGATACATGGGGTGGTAAAAACTATGTTTTAAAGTACCGAAAAAGACCATGTTTGATAACAATAATTCCCACATTTTAAGATAAATCGATTTGCCACAAAAAAAGTTATCAATTTTGACCCGCAACTATTGACACCCCTAATATGAATCATACCAAAGTACTTATATCAACTGGCTTTGCAATTATACAGTATCTGTGAACTGTCAATAAAGTTATTCCATAGCAGCGAATAATTATAAACCAGAACACGCCGTCGTAAGCAACTGAAAATTTACTGTGACAACCGCAAAAGTTATTACCTTACCTGCTGCAAAACCGAAGTCTTGATGTTTATAAACAAAATATGGAATTACAGCATAGGCAAATCGTTTGGAAGTATAAAAAATTAATGCAAAGATGTCAGCCAAACACTGAAATTACAGAATTGCAAAGCACTTGTTTCAGGTTAAAAAAACTTCTATTGTCCGCAGACAACTGGATGCAACTAATATCCAAGACTCTTTTTATGGCAATTCGAAACTTTACGAATCTAAAATTTTCACTTTTTTTGAGACTTCTAATTTTTAAATTCCGTCATTTGAAGCCATTTTGTATGAATGTAGGAAAAAAACATTTTCAATAAAAACTCTTAGACACCAAAGCGTTGATTCAAAATTTCTTTATACTTACATGTTGAATGAGTATTGTATAGAATGTTGTCTTAAACATTGCTGCATGTTTTCTTATTTTTAGAATACATACTAATATAATAATATAAATAGGTGTTATTGCAACAAAAAGTGCGTAATAAACTAAAAAAGTCCACTGGTAACTTGCACTGTTTGTGTTCACAGTTTTGTCTGTTTCAGATTCATTTGATAACATTTTGATGTTTTAACGAAACTTCTCACTATACACTTAATGGGAAAGAAAAATTAATAAAATACACAGAGGATATTAGGAATTTTTTGCGTTGTTATCCAAAAATAAGATTAAAAAACGAATGAATATATTTTCTGTTTCAGGAAATCCTTAAAAACCATTTTTTAAATTCCGCAATAAATTATTCGTACCTGGGAATGATTTTGATAGTCACATGGTTTGAAACTTCCTTTCATCTCAATTGGATTACATACATAAAAAAACACCTTCTAATTTATGATGATTAGTGAGGTTATTTCCAGGAAAACCATTTGACAGTGAAATTAGAAAAACATGAATTAAAACATTATTGAAAAAGAATAAAAACGAATAAACGAAGGTACAAAAATCCCTGAAAATAAAACAAAAAAATGAAACCGCAAAAATATTTATATCAGCTTCAGAAAAAAAATTAATTGCAATTTCACTGTTGAGAGGTTGTTACATTCGATTGTGGAGATACAGACAAATCATATAACAAGTCAAAATGTAGAAAAATGCTGTTCTGGTTGATCTCTAAAAAATACATTATTTAAATTATTTAAGAAGATTTTCTCACCGTGATATAACTTGGATCCATACTATACGTCATTTTCACTGGAGAATCATAGGTTATTCTTATATTCAAATAAAATGTTGCACTGAAAATAATTGGAGGAACCCAGTAAATTAAAACAATTTTCCACGGTTTCAACGACTGCATAAACTGAAATATTTTTGATTGATGTAATATAGATGCAACCATAAAAACAAACCAAAGTACTTCTATCAGCAGTCTTTGTTATAACGAAATATCGTTGAACAGTCATTAATGTTATTCCATAGCAACGAATATTGATAAACCAGTAAATGCCATTGTACCGAACTCAAACGGAAATTTTAATATCTGGCAAAGCTAACAAAACAACTTACCTGCTGCAATTCCACAATCTCGAAACTCGTATAAAATATGTGGAATTAGTACAAATGATACCCGCATTAATCCATAAAACGACAACGCAAAAATATCAACTGTGCACTGAAAACGTTGAATAACCTTTTTTTGGTTTTTTTAGTCGATAGATTTTACTTTTTTGAATTTTTGAATCTATCGATTGAAAAATTATTTCGTGCCTAATTTTTAAGAACAAATTTTTCCAATATAACCCACCTGAATCTAACTTTAAATAACTACCAAAAATATAGTTTGGAGGAACACTCTAAAAGAAATCAAAAATTTTCGCGGCATATTTAATTTTACTCACTCTAACTTCTTAAAAAACTTACATGCTGAATTAAAATAGTGTAAAATGTTGTCTGAAATGTTGCCAAAACTTTTCTTGATTTCAAAATACATATCAAAATAGGAATATAGGCAGGGATTACTGTAATGCAAAGAAAATAGTAAACTAAATTATTCCAATAATAATTTGCATTTGATGTACTTATTTTTCCAATCTCATAAGAGGCATTCTGAAATTTTTGGTTTGGTTTGTTAAAAATATAATTGTTAACATTAACAGAAAAAAAAACAGTCGGCAAAAGTCTAAATGAAATAAACATCGGCCTATACAATTAATTATTTCAAAACTAACACAGATTGTCAAAAAAACTCGACAATTTACTTATTTTCAGAATAAATGCTTGAATTGAAATTAATAATTTTGCAAAGAACGTGCTGTGAACATGACAAAAAACAAGTTAAACTGGTTATGTGCATTTCAGATAATTGTATTCACAAAGAAATATCGAAAACACAGACGGTGTCATTATGTAAAATAGTTCCTTGGAAAAAGTTTGTTTTGGGCAGTTGATAATACAAATGAGTTTTCTGAAAACTCATGGTTTAGTTTTTAACTAAACTTTGACATTTTTCATAGAGTAAAGGTTATTTTTCTGAAACTATTTACTGGACATCCAGATAACGTATTCAAACGGAGAACCGCAAGTAGTGTTTCATTTTTATAAATTCCAAGAAAAGATAAATTTCATTTGTTATGTCACAGTAAACTTACTGATTTTGTTTCTAAAAATCATACGCCTGACATTTCTATACACGTCATTATTAAATATGAGAATTGTGAATGGCCCAATGAAGGATAAAGTTCCGTATGCTGTTGGGAAGTTTCTTCTAACTGCAACAACGAATACCATCTGCAAAATAAGAAATTAATAAATACACATGTTACCCAATACAGCTTACATCTCTAATTGTACCCGCAGAGCACAAAGAGGTTATAAAAATTAGCAAAAAATAAATCATCATTACTAATTTTGCCAAAAACGACAGTAAAACTTGAAATGCTAATCGAACTTCTCGCTGAATGGATCTGAACTTAAACTTAAAATAGAATTCTCAAAACTGTAAAAAGACATACACTGACGCTGTTTGACTTTTTGACCGTACAATTTTTAAAATAAATCCGTAGCATATCAGACAGATTAAACAAGAAAATAGAACGTAGAAGAATGCGGTTCTAGATGATCCCTGAAAAGATTTAATTAGAAAAAAACCACGAGAAAAAAAATATAATCACCTCGATAACATCTGGATCCGTAACATACTTCATTTGCTCTGGGGAATCATACGTAATATCCATATGCGAATAAAATATTACGCAGAAAATAACTGGAGGAAACCAATAAATTAACACAACTTTCCACGGTTTCAATGACTGCATAAACTGAAATAGTTTTTGATTGATGCAATGTAACCGTGTATATTACATACCAAAGTGCTTCTATCAGTTGGTCTTCCAATTATAAAATATCGTTGAACAGTCATTAATGTTATTCCATAGCAACGAATTATGATGAACCAGTACATTCCATTGAAAGAAACTTAAATGTAAGTCATTATAACTTTTTCTTTAATTTCCAAAATTACTAAAAATTCTTACTTGCCGCAATTCCAAAATCTTTAAGATCGTAGAAAACATGCGGCCACAATGTGTAAGACAATCTCAATGTTGCGTAAAACGGCAACGCCAAAATATCGGCTATGCACTGAAAATTTGTTTTAATAACACGTTGAAATAATGATTAAAAAACAAACATGTTGAATGAGTATTGTATAGAATGTTGTCTGAAACATTGCAGAATGTTTTCTTGATTTTAGGATACATGCTACTATAAGAATATAAACAGGGAGTATTGCAATGCAGAGAAAATAGTAAATTAAATAATTCCAATAAAATTTTCCAATTAATGAATTATTTTGTTCAATGACTTCAGTTTCGTTAGATGACATTTCTGAAAATCTACTTTTAATGTAACAAGTATGGAACATAAAAAGGCCCAAAGAAAAACATTTCAATTTACTACAAACTCGTAGAGTAGAGGAAAATTCTGTCCCAAAAATACTTGTTGATATATCTTATGCCATTCGACCACAGTTAGCTAAAAAATAATAACACATTTTAACTCATGTAAAACTCACTAATCTGTCATTTTTCTCAAAAGTGAAATTAATTGGAAAATGATGAGTTTCTCTGGCTTCGGATACCTAGTCGGACTAAGTTTTTTTTTACAGAACTATGACAAAACTAACTCACGTTCACAAAAAATTACACCAAATTTGAATTATTGGTTGTGCAAAGATTTTGTTATTTTCATTTAGATAAACTGGTTACGAACATATGTATTTAGACAATTGGTTTCTCAGAAAAATATCAAAAACACAGGCGTAGTCTGTGAAATAGTTCCTTGTTAAAACAAATTTATTGAGCAAAATCCATAAATTCAAATGTATTCAATCATTGCATTCAATCATTATATATGGTGAAGTACATTTTCTAATAACTCAAATAAATTTTTTAATAATAATTCCGAAGAAAAAAGTATGAATTTTTATTTAATTTTTGACCTCGAAATTTCACTTTTCCTCTTTCTCTGGATCAGTTTTTCATGGAAGTACAAATTTTATGTCTTAATTCTTATTATTTCTACTGTAACAAGCGAGACAAACTAAATATTTTTGTTGTCACCTTTTGGAGCCCCGTTCCTGAAGTTATGAGCTTCCAGCCTTGCACAGGTAGACAAAAAGTTCATTCTTGACTATTTTTCAAATTCTAAAATGATATGATGTGTGAATATTTAGTTTGTCTCACATATACTGGGAAGCCAAAGAGTAAAATATACTGGGAAGCCAGAGAGTAAAGTATACTGGGAAGCCAGAGAGTAAAATATACTGGGAAGCCAGAGAGTAAAATATACTGGGAAACCAGAGAGTAAAATATAGTGGGAAACCAGAGAGTAAAAAATAGTGGGATACCAGAGAGTAAAATATAGTGGGATACCAGAGAGTAAAATATAGTGGGAAGCCAGGTGATTCTACTTGACCATTATTCAATGAAATTATTATTTCGTTGTTCTTATTGTATCCCACTTACCAATTTCTTTCCGAGGAACAGCATTTTTAAGCTTTTCAAGACGTCTTTGTTAAAAATTAGTATTGTAAATGGGCCAATGAAAGAGATAGTTCCATAGGCAAGTGGTAAAAATCGTCTTAAGTTCACAATTTGTGCAGTCTAAAAAAGTTCCTGTTTCTGATAAGCAATGTATACTGGTGACCAAAGCTTATAAAATTTGCGGAGCATTATACAACGTTTTAAAAAATTCCAGAAATACTCACGTTACCAGTTTCAGCAAAAATAAATGAGGAAAATAAATAAATCATTGAGATTAGCTGAGCGGCAAATGATAGAGATACTTGGCAGGCTAATCGGATTTCTCTTCGGAAAGTTCTGAAAAACTTTCGACGTTCACAAAATCAAAAAATGAACTACATTAACATACTTTGTTGCTGATTGGCTATTTTCTCTGATAAATTTCACAATTAATCCATAAATAACTATGCAAATTACACATGATATTGATACAAAAACACTTAAGGTTCTCGTCGTACACTGAAATTCGAAATTTCGAAATTTTAAACAAGCTAAGGTTTCATAGTAGGCATGTACGTCTGTTTATAGGCAAACGTTTTTGTGCCTAGATTGAAGAATTAAATCAAATAACCACGTACACTGATATAACTTGGATCCATAACTAAAATCATTCTTTCAGGGGTATCAAATCTAATTTCAGGATTTGAGAATAAAACGGCACTGATAAACAATGGAGGTATCCAATAGATCACAGAAATTTTCCAAGGTTTCAAATTATGCATGAACTGAAATTCTAAAAGATATATTTTATTCGTTTTTGTCTACGATACCCGAGTAATATTACTAATTGACTTAACAATTGACAAATATCTCTGAATTGTCATTAGTGCAATTCCATTACATCGAATCACAAAACACCAATAAAAACCGTTGTAGTATACTGTAAAATTGGTAAGTGTACAGATTCTGGAAATAATAAAACCTGCTGCAATACGGAAATGTTGATATTTAAATAAAAAATTTGGCATGATAATTTGTGATGATGCTTGAAAGAAATAAAACGACAAAGCGAATATGTCAGCTATACTCTGTAAAATATATTTGAAATATTTGACTCAGTCTTCTGGAAATTCAATTTGTTAACCACGAAATACCTTAACCAATTAATGAAACAGTGAAATCATGTAAAAATTTCAAACTGACATGCTGAATCAATATCACATAAAATGTCGTTTTGAAAGTAACTGAACTCCTTCTAGCTCTCAAAATACATATTAAAATTAGAATGTATACTGGAGTCACAGTTACAAAAAGAAAATAAAAAACCAAAAGAGGCCATTGATAACTTATGGACTTTGTGTCCACAATTTTTACTGTTTCGCATTTTCCATAAGAAGTTCTGTAAAAATTTAATTTAATAAATATATTATTAGGTAGAATAGCGACTAAATTAAAACTTACGAACTCATTGTTGCCAATGTAAAATAGTGAAAAATTAGCTTCAACTTTTGGTTTTAGCTCAGCCAGGTTCAGACAGATTGAAATAATTTTGCAAAACATTAAACTTTACTAATAAAATATGTGCTTTTTTCTTGAATGGAAAAGACACAAACTTTACAAAATTGAAAGCTCGAAGATAAATATTAAACGAGTGAAAAAATGCGTTCGTTTCCAATTTCTGATTTATTGTGTTCCTTGGTTCAACTTTATTAAGGTTGAAAATAAGTTCCGGGTCAAAAACCTCAATTTTTCGATGTGTACAGTATTTACAATCAGCTCTCATATTTTCACGTGGTTTTAACTCATATAGACACGTGGTTTTAACTTAGACTTACAATTAGAAGAGTTTCAACTTTTTGTGATTGTCTATTATAATTACGATGTTCCTAATTTAAAAAGAAAAATCAAAAATTGTGCTGAAAAATTAAGATTAATACAAAAATGCGCATTTTGCTAAAAATTGAAAAAAAAACAACTTATAAACGTACAAATGGCATGCAAACAAATTCCTAGTTTTTTTAACGACGGAAGGAAATGATTGCAAGTGATAGACAATATTACTATATATTTATTGATTTTAACAATGGAAAATAAATTTGAATGGTTTAAAAAAGTTTGCAAATTAATTTATACGAGAAGAAGAAACTGCATTTGTTGTTTTTACTATTGATACCACTGACGATTCAATTTGTCCATTCTTCAATAGAATCACTTTTTTTAAAGAAAAATTATTGAAATCAACTCAACAATTTTTTGGCAAGTAGCAGAAGTTTTACATTGTTCAGGACGTCTTTATTAAAAATTAGTATTGTAAATGGGCCGATAAAAGAAATAGTTCCATAGGCAAGTGGGAAAAATCTTCTTGTGTTCACAATCTGGGCAGTCTAAAAATGTCTGTTTCAGATAAGCATTGTATACTGTGACCGAAGTTCATAATATTTCCGGAGCATTTTACAACGTTTAAAAAAATTCCAGAAATACTCACGTTACCATTGAGCAATAAATAATATACGTGTTTCTTATTAGCACTCTGCAAGTAAACATATTTCTAGAAAAACCCACGTTGCCAGTTTCAGCAAAAATATATGAGAAAAATAAATAAACCAGTAAAATTGATTGAGCTGCAAGTGATAGAAATACTTGGAAAGCCAGTCGGATTTCTCTTTGCAAAGTTCTAAAAATCAGAGTTTCTAGATGTAATTTGTCGGAATTCTAAAAATCATTAAAAAAACAAATGGACAGAAACCTACTTGGAAACGGATTGTGTATTTCCTCTAATAAATTTCACAATAAGTCCATAAAATACTAGACAAATCATGCATGATACCATTACAAAAACAAATAAAATTTTTGTCGTATTCTGAACTTCAACATGTGAAAAACTTAGGAAAGGGACGAATTTTCAGAAATTTTTGTGTCTGAATTAAAGCTAAAAGCCAAGAACCACATACACTGATATAAGCTGGATCCATAACTAAAATCATTCGTTCAGGGGAATCAAATCCAATTTCAGGATTTGAGAAACAAATTATACTAAATAGAACTGACGAAAACCAGTATAGCATGAAAATTTTCCACTGTTTCAAATTGTGAATAAGCTGAACATTTTGTGTATATGCACGTTATTCAAGTTTATTTCATTTTTTGTTACCCTAGTAATAGTACTAATTGATTTAACAATTGACAAGTATCTCTGAATAGTCATTAGTGCAATTCCATTACAACGAATCACAAATAGCCAATATAAACCATTGTAGTTTACTGTAATATTGATCAATACTATTTTCTGAATGCATTCATACCTGCAGCAATACGGAAGTTTTGATATTTGAATAGAAAGCGTGGCATGATACTGTAGGAGACCTTTTGGAAAAAGTAGAACGTCAGGGAGATGATATCAGCAATACTCTTAAAAAGACAATCAACAGAGTTTTAAATTTCTGAACATAAAAATTGTGTCATCTGTGTAATTGTGTAATTAGAAGTCGTATCATATTTAAAAAAACGTGGTATGCAAATTTTCTTTTGTTAACCCATTGAATTTGTCAATGTTTCAATTTTTCATAGAGTATTAAATACACCTAATGAAACAGTGCAAGCTTGTATTTAATTTTTAAATTATGTGGTTTCGCTGTAAATTTGAAACTGACATGTTGAATCAAAATCACATAAAATGTAGTTTTAAAAGTAACTGAAGTCCTTCTAGCTCTCGAAATACATATAAATATTAAAATGTAAACTGGAGTCACAGTTACAAAAAGAAAATAAAAAACCAAAAGAGGCCATTGATAACTTATTGATTTTGTATCCACTTATTGATTTTGTATCCACGGCCTTTTCAAATTCTCCATATGAATCACTGAAACAATTGAGTTTACTGGGAGATTAGCAGCAATAAGCCGATATGAAACTTACGAACTCATGATCAGCAAGGTAAAGTAATAAAGATTTATTTCAGCTTCAACTGCTGGTCCAGTTCAGACAGATTAAAATTTTCGATATATTAAACTTTACTCTATTCTTCATAAATTTTACTTTGCACGATGAAATAAATCAAGAAATTTTGCATAATATTATTTTTAAAGTTTTATCACCGTCTAATAAATTATTTTTATATGAAAGCAGAACAAATAAACTATTCGAAAGTTAATGGCAAGAATATTGAATTGTTGATTTTCACAAATTTTTTGAGTAGTTATTGAAACAGTAAAATATGAACTATGGACGAATTAACTGTTTATTTCTTGAAAAGAAACTGATTTCTTTTTTAAGAAACTGATTTCAATTTCGGAGATTTCGGTGATTTTGATTTCGGCGATTTTGATCTTTTCTTCGGACTTGATTTTGATTTTGATGGAGACATGTCCTTTGATTTTTTGCCCTGAACAATAAAAAGTAGGAAAAATACTTGAAAAACGCCGAAGTTACCTTAATCTTGTCGTACTCATCCCCAAAATCGTACTGATCGTTCTTAGTTTCATCGTACTCAATTTTTCCCAGCTCTACGTCTTTCAAGTCTTCACAGTTTTGTTTGAACTGAAAGTTTGGAAAAGAGAACGTTGGAAAATATAATTGAGAATTTATACCGCTTCATCCAAATTAGTTGCCAACAAAACTCCTCCTTTCTTCTTAAACTTTGAAGATTCGGCATCCGGATCATTTTCTGCAAACAAAGCTTCTCGTTTCTGTTCCTTTTCATGCAATTGAGTAATATTCATCTCGTCGGAGTGGTCTGAAAACTTTGAATTAATGTTAAAAATAGCAAATGTGACAACCTTTCTTCATTTCACATATCTTAATAAACAAAACAATGGAAATTAGGCACAAAACGACAAGAATACCTCCAAGGATATAATGGAGAAAGTAACTGGATTTTCTGAAATTAAAACTGTATTAAGTTTAACAGCAACTAGATTGAAAATAAATGTTAAAATTTTGAGCAGTAAAATTATAAATTTAAAACAGGCATTTTTTTCAATTTTTCAATTTGTTTTTTTTTGTTATTTGATATTTGAAAAATTTCAAACTAACCGGTTGTAATTCTCATGAGCAGTTTTGAGCACCGAACAAAAATGTTCGCAAGCATGACCCGATGGAACAGTCTAAAAATTTCTATTAGTGTGCTACCACCATGACTAGTGAGTGTTTTATATGATTTTCTTCTTTGCAGGTTTCCCAAAACTTTTTTTTAATACATTCTAGCTTTTGATAGTTTGCATTATCAATGTACAAAACAAATATACAAAAATGAGGTATGAAAAGAAAATGCAAAGAAAAAGTAAAACAAGTTGAATTTTTCAAAAATGTTTTTAAAAATTTGGTGAAAATTGTTTTTTTTTCATTTTACATATTCATAATGCCCATTTAGTTTTAATATTTTTTATTTCAGATTATCATCCTTCTTCATATCATCAGAACACATCCCCACAATATACCTGACAAGTATCGAAATCGCTAAACGGTTCAATTGACGGAAACGTGGCAGTTTCCGTGGATTTCTTAGCCATCGTTGAAAAAGCCGATTCAGATTGCAAAACTGTGATTGTAATTAAAAATAAAATTGTAATTGAAAAATATGTCCTTGTGTTTAATAAATCTGAAAATCTGGGGTTTTCGGAAGTAGGGCTGTGCGGCTGATGACTCGGCTGATGGAGCAAATCAACGTTTTTCAACGTATTAGCAATGATCAATTAGGGAATACTTGTATTTGCCATATCGGCTGAGTCTTGAGCTTCTAATTCTAGAAAAAAGTTTTTTAAAAAGTGCACACCCCTTCCAGAAAAACTCGTTTTTCCAATCAGCCTACAGCCGACAGCCGAGTTACTCGGCTGATTCAAAAAGCCGACTGTTTTGTCAAGGTGTGTGCACTTAAAAAAAAACGTTTTTCTAGAATAAGAAGCTCATGACTCAGCCAATACTGCAAATACAAATATTCTTTAATTGATCAGTGCTAACACGTTGAAAAACTTGATTGTCTTCATCAGCCGAGTCATCAGCCGCACAGCCCTATTCGGAAGCACAATTTTCATTTTACTTACGTCTCATTTTTCGAAGTTTAATCTCAAAGTTGAGTGATAAGAAATAATTAGAATGACAGGAAACGTGGAAGTTTTGTCTTAAAAAATCTACGTTCAGATTGTTTTAAAAATTCAGGAAAGTCCACGTAAATAATAGTTTTAAGAAAATTAGAATTGTAACAGTTAGGAGTTAGAGAGCATGTATTATTTTTGGTAAGTTCTCTGTTACAAGTGCCAACCAAATATTTTCAAGGTGTGATGTCACAATTATTTTTTAAGGATATCTTATGGAAAAAAATCGCATGTCATTCAGTGAAAAAATCGGTTTTTTTTTTCATTTCTACTTTTAAGCCCATTTTAAATTTTGAAACAAATATATCAACTTTAAGTTATTTATCATTAAAGCATCAATGACTAGACTACATACACTCATAGACTGATCGTAAAAAGTTATACCCAACACCTTCTGTGGTATCGTGAAACCGTAAGTTTTTAAGCGATATACACATAAAAATTAATTACTATTTTAAAAATTGTTACCACTGCGAGACCAATTTGAAGGATTCATTGCATAACTTTTCAGACATTCAACTATAATTCGAAGCAGATATTTCAGTCTAATTTCCTATAATAACCGGAAATATCCAACGATTGTTGATCGGACTTTTGGATTCTTTAGACTCTCAAAATTCTTTGCATGACGTCAAAAGATTCTCAGTGTATTATTTGGATAGAAAAAATTGTCGAGCGCCCCAACCTCCCGCGTTTATCTCATTTGCAGATCATCGACTTCAAAATCCCGTTCCAAATTCCGTATCCAGAATCGGATAAAAACTTCTAAGCAAGAGATAAATATCATTTAAAAAGGGAAGCAGCTCCGCAATCTCAAATTTTGATCTGCAATATCGGCTGTCTAACAATTTTTGCCCTTTCTAACAGATAATCAGATCAACAACACGAATTGGGCGGAGTCAGTGGTGGATCTTTGAGAGTCTGAGAAGGTGGGGAAAAGTACAAAAGGACAGGTTCTCTGGCACTCTTGAATATCTATTGATTCCGCCTTTATTAATTTTCACTAGAAGCAATTAATACACCGATAGGCATTGAAGGGGGTGAATATCTTCCTCTCACTTATCAACAATTTACGATCTCTCATTCTTCTCAAGGATCTGGGTCAAAATCCAATCCTTTTCCTTCTCCATGCATTTTCTCTTTTCCTCGCTCATTGTTTAGAAACGAGATTCTCCGTGTTCTCTTGGCTTCTTTATTCGCTTTCTTCTCTCATTTGATTTACAGTTACAATATGTTACAAAATCATTTAATTGTTCTTCAGAATGAAGATCGTTTGCATTGGTGCTGCACCAACGGCTCTCGGAGCTGCCTACCGGCTCAATGAGCTCAAAAACGAGGGAAACGAGGCTGCTCAAAACGCTGAAATTGTTCTTCTTGAACAGGTTTGTGTGCATTTTTGAAGACTAAAATTTGCGGTTTCACGTTTTACATATTACATAATTTAATAATTCGTTCTTCAATCATTATTGTTTTCCACTTTTTGCGCACTGTTTTTATTTTCATTTTCCCCGGTCAAAGCGTGAAATGATGTTTTGTCTCCTCCTTCTTACTCTTAGCTCCCTTCCAGAAGCCTTTTGTACAATTTTTGGTAACAAACTTTGAGATCTATCGGGCGAGATATGGGGAAAATGTGACGTGACGCGAACTGCTACCGGTATAATAATGGAGACGATTACTGAAAATCAAAAATTTTAACTGTTTCTCGTTTAGTATTTGACTAACAGACTAAAATCTCGTTTTCATTTTTTTTTCTTGCCTTTGAAAGATAATTTTAACTGTTCTCAAGGATATCAAAATAATGTTTTACGGAAATTGTGCCGTTAATGAAATAAAAAAAGGAATCTGAAAAATGTATATTTGGAAACAGTAAATATTTCTACCTCACAATCAGCCAAAATTTCGAGGATGTTAAAATAAATAAAAAAAAATAGCTCAATTTTTGTATTGATTCTAAAAATAATGTTTCAGGAGGCCATTGCTGGAGGACTCTCCTGCACTGTAACCGATGAGAAAGGTTTCCTCTGGGATATGGGAGGTCATATCACTTTCAATCACAACTACCCATACTACGAGAAGGCTACTCAATGGGCTGTTGATGACTGGAATAAGTTGGCAAGAAACTGTATGGTTGATATGAATTATTTGTATGACAAGAAAGGAATCCATTTGGTACCATATCCAGCTCAATTCGCTGTTCCATTGTTCCCGGATGAAGTTAAGAACCGTTGTCTTGCTGATTTGAAGGAGAGATATGAGAATGTAAGTGAAAAGAGAAAGGGAAGCTAAAACTTCATTAGATCAATATCTTCTTTGTGGATAACGGATATTAGTTTTATCTGAATTAAAAGATTTCATTTTGTTGAAATTCAAACTTTAAATAATAATTGGAAGTACATGATTGTAATTTATCAATACTCGGAAACAGTATTTTTTAAAGAGGGTGTAGTTGGTGTGGGGAAATTACTGAAACTCCCAGTAGGAATCTCTAAACAAACATTAAAAAAAAAGAACAAATATGTAAAGAGATAATTCAGCTCAAAATAAGCGGAACTGATTGAAATTCAAATTCCCGCGCAAAAATAACATTCTAGAACACCAATTAGCTGAACGGCAAATGAAATTTCAAAGCATTTTCGAACTTGATTTTTATACGGTTATTGAAAGTTTTTCTCTACTTTTTTGAAAAATTCTCTTGAGATTTATTTGGGAGAATAAAATTTGAATATGTTGTATGAAAACCGATTTTTGCGAATGATCACAAATATTATGTAGTTTGTGAATTAGTAGCCGGAAAACTGATAATTCTCCCACTTACCGTCTTCAATCCAACTTTCACGGAATTTCAGAAAATAGCATTAGAAAGTTACCTAAAATCTGCAGTTTTAATACAGTTTCGGACTAGACTTAACCACCCAGTCATGCTGGCTAAAAAAAAACATTCAAACTTATTTTACAGCCACAAGACGGAACTACCCCAGACAACTTTGAAGAATGGGTTCTCCAACACTTTGGACCAACAATTCTTAACACTTTCTTCAAACCATACACTAAGAAAGTATGGACTGTTGAGCCATTAAAAATGTCTCCAAATTGGGTTGGATCTCGTGTTGCTAAGCTTCCACAGGAGAAGCTCGAGGAGCTTTGCTCAATGGATCAAGCAGAGTTGGCTAATGCTGATTTTGGATGGGGACCAAATTCCTATTTCACTTTCCCAACTTATGGAGGAACTGGAAATGTTTGGAATTCGATGGCAAAGAAGTTGCCAAATGAGTGGTTCAAGTTCAACAATAAGGTAAGCGTATACTGTTTTTTGCGTGAAGTGAATTTTCTTTGAGTTTTAGTTTATTTGCTGGACCGTGCATTTAAACTATAAAAAATCCATTTCCAGGTCACCGGAGTCGATCACAAGGAGAAGACCGTTGAGATTCTTGAAAAGGGACAAACCGAGCCAACCAAGATGTCATATGATGTTCTTCTTAACACTGCTCCAATTGATCAACTTGTGAACAACACACAAATCACTGCTCCATTGGATATTGTTCATAATAAGGTTTGGATTTTTTAGAGTTTTGTAAAGAAAATCAGAATTAGCAGTTGGGTTGATCAAACTTGGATTGGTCCTTTAAAATGTATTTAACAGCAATGTGAAAATGCAAAAATAACATTTTGAGACAAAAGAACATTTATTTATTTTCATCTCAAGCATTCAACACGATGTTCCGAAAGAACAACATGTTATTTATTAGTTCGATGAAACAGTGAAAACAATTTCCAGGTGTTCATTGTGGGAGTTGGACTCCGCAAGCCAATGACCTCATTCCTCGAGAAATTCACATGGCTCTACTTCCCAGATCGTGAAGTTCCATTCTTCCGTGTCACAATTCTCAGCAGATACGGAGAAGTGACTCCAGATGGTGATAAGTATTGGTCTGTCATGTGCGAGTGTGCTCGGCCAATCGATGATCCGGTTAGTATTGTAATTTTTATCAATACAGTTCATTAAATTCGAACAAATTTTCATTCTGATCTAAAAAATGTGGAACAGCAAATTAAAATGAATTAGTTTTATAGATCACCGAGGAAGAGATGGTCAAGAAGACACTTGATGGACTTGTCATCAAGGATATGATCACTCGTGAGGCTATTGAGTCGGTTTATTCCATTACTTTGCCATATGGATACCCAATTCCAACTCCAAATGTAAGTAATTTCAATGAACATCGTATGGATCGTATTAAATTACCACACTTTAATTGAGTTTCAAGAGTAATGTGAAACAGTAGCAATTTGTTTTTATGGGGTTATTCAAAAGTGCTTTAAGAAACAAATTAAAATTTCAAAACATTTAGGTTTTATACTACTCAGACAGTAAAAAATAAGTAAAGATAATATATGATTTATAAGGGTTCGACAAACATTGATTAATTTTTTTCTGCTCAGATTAGCGCGTAAATCAATGTTCCGAAAGAAAATCTTTCTTATTTTTTAACCCAATGAAACAGTAAAAAATGTACCTAGTTTTCAATTAACTGTATTTCGACTGTTCTTTAAGAATTAAACAAAATAGTGTCTACTAACAAAACCACGAATATTTTCTAAACTTCACCTTTTTATTTGGCAACATTTTTGTATTTTTCGTGCTTCGTGAGATCCTAGTACATATATGTGCTATATAATTCTCATAATTTCCTTAATTCTTAAACAGAGAAAGTTAACGGGAAATAAAAACATCAGTTGTACCATTCCATAAAAAACCTTTTCAAAACAGCAGAAAATAAAACAAAAAATTAAATTTTTCAGCGTGACCGTGAGCTTGCCCGTGCTCACGGAGAGCTCGAACGTCATCAAATCTATTCTCGTGGACGTTTCGGTGGATGGAAGTATGAGGCTTCAAACCAAGATCATTGTTTCATTCAAGGAAAGGAATTCATTGATCGAGTAATTCTTGGAGAACCAGAGAAACTTTACAAAACCGGAGTTCCAACTATTCCACGGGGATAAGCTTGATTATGACTTTTTCGCTTTTAATAATTCAATTAATCCTATTATATTTTTCAATTTTTGTCTTAGATTTCTCAAAATTTGATCGATTCGACAGAGTTTCATTGAAATTAGCTTCTATGAATTTGTGCAATACCATTATTTTTCGCAATTTTTTTGAAGTGTATTTGAAACGTAATTTATTTTTGGTAATAAAATTTTTTGTTGATTTCAAAAATTTTTGTTCATAATAAAAAGTATTGCTTTTTCTGGACCTTTTTTTTGGGATGAAAAAATTCGCAAAAAATTTTCCCGTGGTGGAGAGTTGAGCTAGGTCCTCGGTGACTGCGACAAAAATGTTTGTTTGTTTTTTCTGGACCTTTTTTTTCTTTTTTTTTGGGATGAAAAATTCGCAAAAAATTTTCCCGTGGTGGAGAGTTGAACTCATAATATTCACTATAATACTCACTAAAATCTTTTTTAAAATAATGTTGTTGTTGAAGTGGGTTTATCTGAGGATTTAAGACATATTTGGGAGTTGAAACCGACTTTTTTATACGCAGATTTTGTTCAACAATTTCAATAAGTAGTATTAGTGATTATTTATTTAACAAAAAAACAATTTTTCATTGATTTTAAAAATGTTTGTGATGTGAATGACAGAGATTATCATGAAACTCAAGACAACGTATCGGTTCATTCGAATTGCTTCACAAGTTATGTGGGTTTTGAAACCAAGTTTTTATTTGAATTTATATTGTATTTTTATTGATAAAACTAATAGTTGCACAACTTTAAATAAAGTTTTGAAAAATATATAGTTTTGATAGTTCTCTCGAATTTTTAGTTTGTGCCTGATCAGTATTTTTTAAATTTTCACAACCAAACTAAAATTCGTTGATCATTTATTCATAGTTTTTATATACTGTTTCACTAAAACCATTTATTTCAAAAAACTTCTGATTGTTCTAATGGGTTTCCATCAATATGCATTGTTGTCATTAATATTAAAAACTGAATAAACCAAGCAAGACGCAGACATTCCTCGTTTAAAAGTGCAATATAGTTAAACTATTGACCAGCAGAAGGATGAAACGCACTTTAAGAAAAAAACCATTTCTTCTATCATCATTTTATCGTGGAATCTTTTTTTTTCATTGTGGTGTTGTAAAGTGCAAAGGAAACGTTTTGGGAAGTACATTTAAGAGAATTTAAAACCGTATTTTTATTGGAAATCTGTACTGGTCAGATGCATGAACTAGACATAAATTTATGTTAAGGGCATTGAGTGATAATGGAACTATCATTAATTTATGTGGAATTTATTGAATTGCGGCAACTTTTTCATTGATTCCCGGACATTAAAAATGATTTTGCAGGGAATTTTTTCTACCATTTTCAGATTAACATTTTGCTTTTTTAGGAGTGACACTTAAGTTTTTTAAACACAAATTAGCAAGAATATCAAAAAAACTTAATCGAAAACTTTCTATAATCCTATCATTTGAAGTAACATAATTGTTTTGCACTAACAAACGCAAAACAGAAAAAAGTTTAAAAATAGAGTTCAGCTGTCAATTACAAAAAATACAAACCTTTTATCACACAATTTTATCATTGTTTCCTAAAATTTAAACAAAATCACTATATTTTTCTAGTTTGAACAATTTTTATTTCTAAAAATTCACATTGATTACTGTTTCAACATGGCCATCTAAAACCGATATCTTTTCAAACATGAATCTTTTCCTTTTTTCCTGTCCCATTATCTATTCACTATCAGCAACAGAAACTGTAAACCGACTTTTTAATATTTTTGTTGTTCTAGAATTCATAAATAGAAAACCATCAAAAATTATCTGTGTTTTCACAAATTAAATGATTAATATGTAACATGACTTTTCTGTTCGGAATAAATTGAATTTTGATCTACAATTTTTCAGTGTAACATTGTAGATCACCAGCGCCAAAACGTAAACTTATTTTCCCTTAATTTGTATTTTTTCAACTTCTTTCATTTCCTTCCCATATTCGACCCCAGATGTCAGTGTCTTCATCCTCTCGTCGTCTTCTTCTTGGCCACACCCACCAGTGGGCGGCGATTCGAAACAAATGGGCGGAGCCTATCGGATGGTTCAAAACTACGGCAACGACGTCGTTTGTCTCTACAGCTCGTTGCTCTGCGATGTCACGTGTCCTCATAACTGGTGGTACTGATGGAATTGGGCGAGAAGCCGCGTTGAAGCTCGCCGCCGAGCAACATGAGATCACAATTTCGGGACGAGACCCGAACAAGGCGAAGGATGTGATTGGGCAGTGTCAGATGAAATTTGTGAGTTTTTTTTAAATTTTATTAATCATACGGGTGAATTTTAGCTACCGATGCAACAATTCGGAATAATTAAAATATATCAAAAGATAGAAGCTATCAATAATTTAGTTGAGACAGTAAATAAAATATCAGAAAAGTCAGCCTACGGCAATCTTACATGAGAACCTTAGTTTTTAAATAATCATTTTGTATAATTTTCAAATTTTAATTTTCAGAACAACACACCGCGCTTCATCCAAACAGACTTGTCACTGGAACACGAGGTCATCAAATTTGCGAGCCAAGTTGCTGAGGAGCAATTGTAAGATACTGAGACCTTAATTAAAACTCTCACACTTTTTTCCAGTGATATCTGCATTCTCAACGCAGGAGTCATGAATCCAAAACCAGGACGTACTCGTGAGGATCGGGAAGCGACAATGATGACAAACTTGGTCTCTTCATATATGATTGCACATAAGATAATCGATAGTCGACGGGATGATCAACGCTCTCTTCATTTTGTTTTCAGCACTTCGATTCTTGTCAAGTAAGTAAATATGAACATCACGGGTCTTACCACGAATTTGAAGTGAAACTTCAAAATTTGCACACCGAAAGTTTCACAGATTAATCACCACTTCTTGATTGAAATTTAAAAACGTTTTAATTTTTTTAGAAGTTTTACCGTGGTACTTTATCATTTTAACACTTTAAAAATAGTTTTTATAATTTCCCTACTGGTGATGCTCCCTGCACACAAATTAAAAAAATAACAATTTTCAGTAAAAATTTTGCTGTTTCAATAACTTTTGAATACTTTTCAGTAATTTCTAGAGTGTTTTGAATAGAAAATAAACATGAATTTAATTTCACTTAAAATATGTCATACAACTAATAATTGCAGATTCCACAACGCCACTCCACTCGGCATCCGCTTCTTCAATCCGGAAAAAGTGACCGATTGGCAGAAATCTCTAGTTCCAACAGATGTCTCGGGTGCTGGAAAGTATGCAATTTCGAAGATTGGTCTGGCAACCCTCTCCACTTCAATTTCTCAATGCAATCTTCCAAATATCACTGCAACAAGTGTTCATCCGGGAACTGTCTACACAAATATTATGTCAAATCTCCCGGCTCGTCAGCAATTCTACATTAAACTTGCTCGTCCGTTCACGACTTCTCTCGCCGATGCTGGTGCCAATCTTGTTCGTGCCGCTGAGAATCCATTGCCTGCTGGAATGTTCTACAAGACGGACAAGTCTTCGAAATTGCCGGAATTGATTTGTTCAGAAAAGAGTATTGCGGCATTTGAACAAGTTTTCGAGCAATTTAAGATTCGAAATTAAATTATGAACATTTTATTTTATTTTTTCCATGTTTGTATGTTTCACGAGTATTCCTTTTTCTACCTCACTTTTTAAAAAGTATCTTTTGTAAAAAAACAATAAACTATGTGAAATGCGTCAGTTTTAAGAAGTAGTGTGCAAAACTAAAAAAATGTTTTTCAAGAGGATAAAATTATTGGAGTTTAACCTCTTGAAATGTTCAATTTATGGAAAACCCAAAATATCCTGTTCCATGGTTTCTAGCGACAAGTGTACAAAAATTTCTGTTTCATGTTTTTTATAACACCCCAACTAATTTATGTTGTATCAGTAATACTTCGGAAAAAGAACCTAGAAAGAATGAAATTAATAAAAAAAAATTCATTAGAGTCGCATAATACGCAAGATTTCAGGTTCACATGTCTGCTTGACACATCGTACCTTCCTATTCCTATTCTTCCGAATTTTCTGAGTTTTTGAGATCAAATTTTCATGTGTGCTTTAAAAGAAGGCCTGGGAATAGGCATGCACCCGGGGTTGGTTTTTTTTCTGATTATTTTTTTGTTTTTTTTAACTAAAAAAATCCCTTTAAAACACACTTTTTCTATTCCTGTAAATTTACCTTTTTCAATAGTTTATAAGATTTTATAATATTTTCTCAAAAAAAAAATTCAGAGATAGTTTGAGTTTCTTTGAATGCAAGTTTTTAGTCTTTTTTTTTAACTTTTGAAGTAAATATTTTTCAAGAGCAAAGAGTAAGAGCAAATGGTCTAGAATTACAGTAAAACGGACACTAAACTTTTTCTGGTCAAATTAAAACCAAAACAACAACAAATACAATTAATTCCAACTGAACCCATGACTTTTTTCTTTTGTTTTTATTCTTACAATTCGGAATATTGAGGTCAAAATAACAAAATTCATTTCCTGAACCGGTTTCATTTGTACTATGAAATGACGGAGTTTGCAGAAAACCGAATGATTCAAACAACTTTCGGTTTTGCAGTAGTTTCAACAAAATAACAACGTCTAAAGAATCGCTAATTATAATATTATTCACTATTATTTCTATTGAAAAAATACATATTACGAATAACATATTTTCGCGCCACCAACGGGGACTCTACCAGAAAGAGCAAAGTGAAAAACAAGCGATGACTAGACAGGAGCAAATACGGAAATTGAGTAGTTGTTGTGAGACTAAAAAAAGAGCAAAAACATTCGAGTACAAGGGATCTATGGGTTCATTGGAAATTTGGATATTGGAAACAAGGGATTTTCAATGAAATTTTCGATTATGGAAGGTATAGAATTTTTAACCCAAAATTGAAAAAAAAATTCAAAAAATGCGGTTGCAAAATGTGTTTAACTTCTTGTCAAGGTACATTTTTAATCGATTCAGCTGATGATAAGACTTCCAAAAATTATCTCCTTATTCTAATATTTTAAAGGAAATTCAAATGATTGTTCCTAAACAATATCAATTTTTGAATAGGAATGAAAATAAAAACAAGACCATTTCAAAAATAAATGTGCTGTGGGTCTCGGTGTAACGAGTTGAATCCTGTTTTTTTCCACTAATTTTGATATTTCAGAACAAATCTACAGAGTAAATTTCCATAAATACATCTGATTATATATGAAAAATTAAAAGCAAAACAAAACCGAGAACATTTCAAAAATAGATTTACTGTTTCGAAGTTTATTTAAAGCCTTGCTGGAAAAAATAGTTCAATTTACTGACGTTTTTCCAACCTCATAATTTCCTAAGTTTGTGTTGCATCTGGAGAAACAATAGCCCTACCGAGAATGTTTAACAGTCTGCATAAATTACAGAATATTTTGAATAAAAATTAATAAAGATTAGACAACGTTTAAAATATATTAGATTTTTCAAAATGTTTTTGAATAGAAAAATAGAAACACAATAATTATATTGTGAAAGACATCAATTCCGTAAAAGAAATGAATGATTGTATACAAAATTTATTAAACCAAATTTGAAGCAAAATTCACAGTAAGTAAACTATACATTTATACCTGAGAAGAAAAATAGGTTGTTATCTTTGAAATTTAAATTTTAACTGTTTCATTGGGTAAGTAAAAACTGTTTTTGTTCTATTTTTTTCAATCCGTCATCGCTATCTCATGCAAACTTGAGCAAATCTAAAAAAAGATTACTAGCAAATATAACTTTTTTCGGTAAAGGCGTCAAGCGCAACACTAGTTTATTAAACAAAGAGTAAGTCTATGCAAACATCAAATTATCGTATAAAAGCGGTACATTTTCTTCCATCAAAATCACTCTCAAGTCTTCATTCAAACATGTTCCAAAAGTCTTTGATCGTCTTGGCTCTTGCTCTTTTCTGTATTTCCTCTTCCCAAGTGGTGTACTCACCGGAAGTCGTTGCTTCTCCATACTACTATGGAGCTGCTCCAGTTGCTGCCTCTGCCTACCCATATGCCTACGCTTACGGAGCTACCGCCTACCCAACTGCCTTCTATGGATGGGGATCTAATAAGGTGAATTTGTGAATTGGGAAACTGAAATTATAAATTTTTAAATTTCAGGGACAACAAGCTCGAGCATCTGCTGTTCCAACTCAAAAGTTGACCAACAATCAGTAGAAGATCTCAAGTTTTTGGATATGTGTATTATACGAAAAAATGGCATCAACAATAAATGATTTTTCTTGACACACGAGCAGTATAAGCAATTTCCAATTTTAAAACTTCAAATACTCAGAGAATCTACCGAAAATATTTCACACCGCTTTACTAAAATAGCAACTCTGAAAAAAAATGCCAACAACACATTTAGGGTTTATGTTTTTTCGGAATGCCACTAACCTACATTAGAGGCGAATACAATAAAATATTATGATTGGTGTTGAACTTTAACAATTGATAAAATCGGTTTCACATTGCGCACAAATAGGCCAGCCTTTTTTTAAAATATTGATCGCACTGCTAGTTGAAAGCAATCGTCACATATATCCTCAAAAGTGCATTCAGTTGTTTACAACTTTTTTTTCTAAAAACCTTCCTAACATTGTCAAATCGGTTTAACTATGGGTGATTGACGACCCGACACAAGAAGAAACGAATGGTTAGCGAACGATTTTTCCTCGCAAACAAATTTATATGATATGCGATTTCTTGGCAAAAAGAAAGGCGGGAAACATATTTTGGAAAATTGAGAAAAATGCAGTCATGAACAAAAAAGTGCTCGCCAGCGATTTGCCAAAAAAAGTGTTGACTCATAATGAAACATTTTTTTCAAAATAAATACGCGTAAACACCAATAAATTTTAAATATATTACTATCGAAGAATCAGAACAAAAGGACACATTATTTGACGTGAACTTCCATTTTAACAAAGTTAAGATTTAAAAAAACCCTCCCCTAACTCCACTTCTCCTCGAAAAAATCTATTTCTCAATTTTCTCGACTTTGCATCAGTTCTCTCGATACAGAGTATTTCATTTCAAATTATGACAGAGACTGATTGTCCAACATGTCGTGAGTTTTGCTTTTTTAATTTCTCCAACATCAGTGCATCTTTTTAGAATTTCCAAGTATCCAAACTCGAGATCGGCTAAATGATGTTTGCCAGTTTATCGTTCCACGTCAGCACAATACACTGATCGTCCCGAACTTCGGACAAGTCCCCGTGCTCAAGGGCGATCTTACTTGGCTTTCGCCAGAAGTCTTAACGTTCCTCAACGATTGTGTGCAGCTGATGACACCATGCGCTGTTCGGATCTGCAACGGAAGTGTTTTCGAGGCTCAGGAGCTCCGTGACGCTATTGCCAACGAGTTTGGTAACGAGGAGCAGCAAATGCTAGATCGTTTCCATCTGAAAATGGCGGATATTGGGTATGATGACGTCAGCGTTGTGACGAAGGACCGACTGGATGCGGATCCAGGAATCAGCTTGTCAAACGCCTCTGCAAGCCGAACATCAAGCTCAGGATCAGGAGAAGGCATCGAAAACGTCCGTCTCAGCTCGCATTACATGTCGCAGAAGATGTTCGATTTTAACAAGACAAAACTGTTTGACTGTTCGATGAGTGGACGCACCATGTACGTGGTACCATTTTCGATGGGAACAATCGGAAGTCGGCGTGCGGTGGTTGGAGTCCAGATTACTGATGATCCGGTTCTGGTGCTCAATTTGAGAACCACTTTTAGGTATGGTAGATCATAGATTGCACGCAATGTCTGCCTGCAGACTGACTTACTGGTTATGCGTATGAAAATCTCCGTTTGAGCTCCGTAGGCATAGTTCGCCTTGATGGCTACAAAGCTTTTAAACTTCAACTTATTTCATTTCAGAGTTCTCTCAAACATCTGGGACCACATCGCCGCCACCACCAACTTTCTGCGATGCGTTCACACAATCGGCATGCCGCGTCCGATTATCCGCAAAATCGTGACTCCATCTCCTGTTGAGACACCAGTTGGTAGTTTCCTCGTTCTGAAGCACGATGATCAAGAAGTATGGGCTCATGGTCACTCTTTTGGACGAACTCCAAGATATGGAAAGACTTTCTCGGTTCATGCGGCGTCCTGGTTGGGTGCCAAACAAGGATGGTTGGCAGAGAGCGCGGCAATTTTGGCGATTACCAGTAAGTCAAAAAGAAATCAGTCCTGTGTTTGACAATATATTTAAAGATCCCAAAAATGACACGATCCACGTGTGCTACAGTAGCCTGACAACTATTGATAGTCTTCAACTCTCGAAGGGCCTTGCACCGGGATGGAAAGTAAGTTTTGTCGAGAGGAATTTCAAAGAATGTGGGCACACCTTTAAAGTGGCGCTTCATGTTTTCATCAGTTCGTCGCGGGCCTATATCTTTGTCGGTTGCACGTAGTCTCTAATTACGGCTAGACGATTACAGTAATTGCCATATTTCAGGTCACAGTGGTCAGCGAAAAATCTGTTTGGCTCCATTGGCATGACGGAAAAATATACGGATTCAGCCCGGAAAATGACGAAATGGAAGAACTCGGATCTCCGAAAAACCTCGCTAACCTTCTTACCGGAGTCATCTCGGAGTATCAAATCCAAAGCTTTGATCCACAGAGCACGAAGTGGGCATCCGACGTCGGAGTTCCAATTTCTGCACTCATTTTTGCAAATCGCAGACACGACCAGTATCCTCTGATCTTAGAGGCAAATACTTGGGAAGAAGGTGTATGTGTGGCTGCTGGTATTCGAGTCAGTTCTATGAAGCAACAAAAGATATCCGAAGAAAGTGTTAAAGAAAGTGTAGAAGGTGAGCTTTTCGAATATAATATTATGAACCTGTAAATTATCCAATTCCAGGAGCTTCACCACGTAGAATCCTTGTGGAGTGCCCGATGCTTCGTGCTGATGCCATCAACTTTAGCATTGCTAAATACGTAAAACATTGGCTGGAGATGGGTGTGGGAGTCAAGTCGTCATCTGAAAATTTCGAGAATCCTCCGCCACCGCAAATCTTCTTCACCAACTTGTACCAGGAAGTTGATGGGAAACCACTTTGGCCCGGTGGTGTCGATAACGCAAGGATTTTCGAATACATCTATGAAAGGTGAGTGGGCTCAATTTGGAGACTAAAAAAATTAATCAAGTTCTTTTTTCAGATGTGCCAACCCAGCCGATCTCTCAAAGACAATCTCTTCTGGACTTGGGATAGTTCCGAAAACACTTCAATTGAGTGCTGGAACCAACTTGGCACCTCTTCTGCAAGTGGACATTCGCTTCTGGCTCACCGAGCTCAATAAGCTGCGTGCATTTTTCAATCTTCAAATGGAGTGTTCTCTTCCACCACAACTCGACAAAGTTCTCACCGATTTGGCTGCAAACCTCTAAAGAATACAGTACAAAAACTGATTCACTGAAAAGATTATTGGAAATAAAAAAGTTTCTTCATTCAACAATATAAACATTGCACGCAAGGTAGTGCACTCCTAGACACCAAAAATAAGACTATACATTTGAAATATTTTCTTATTTTTTTCATATTTCATATTTTCTTGAATAGTCCTATTTATTCTTCTTGTTTCTATCCCTCTTATTCAGTGTATTGTATTTATGATCTATTGTATGTATACATTTTTCTTTTTTCATCAACTTTTTCCACGTCTCCTCGCGAGCGTAAATAAATTAATTAAATAAATTAATTAATATATCGAATTAAAGTGATCATATTTTGTTAATTTTTGGCAGTCTACGAAATACACGGATATAGTGTTTTTAGAAAAATGTGTATACTCATCTTATGATGTTGAAACAGAAATTTTTTTAACTTTCAGAAATTATATAATAGCTCCCAAACAGAAAACATGGCACATATACCCTTCAAGCGTAAGAACACAAAAGAAAACAGGAAAAAATGGATAAATACCCATTGAAAAATTCATTACCACACATTGGCACAAGAACATTTGTAAATAAAAACAAAAAGAATAGGGTTATGAATTGATTATCCAACTAATGAAGTATTCATAAGAACATTTGAAAGATGTGGTGGCTGTTGTTGGGCTAAAAGCAGTGATTGAGGTGGAATTGTTCTTGATTGATTATGAGCAAATGGATGTGTTCTATCATCTGGTGATAAGGATCCAAGAACAACGACAAGGCAGAGAAATAGTACAAATGCAAGCCAGACGAGGAGAAGACACAGCTTCTTGTGACGGCACATACATTCTTTACACATTTTGGATTTCTGGAAATGTTGCAAATTGAACCAATCGTCTAATCATGTTCAATATTTGTTTATGTTGATAATTCCAGAGTGAAACAATAGTTTGTAGTTTAGCTTATAAATAAGGTTTTTTAAATGTCGAGCTAGACAGAAACATCGAATGTAACTAATAAGGAAGTTATTTGTCAAAAACTTGAAACAGTATTTGAATATGAATTTGAAATTTTTTTCCATACAGTGTTTCTTTCAAAAATAAGGATGTGAAGCAATTCTTGGCATGTTTTAGAAAAAGTAAATTTTGTTTATACAGAAAAAAATGTGTCTGATCTGAAAATATTTTTAATTTTTGTAGCAAAGTAGTGCTCAAAAATGTCATGAACGAATGCCATGAAAAATTCAAAAATTCAAGGCAATTTTCATACATTTTTCAAACTTGTCGAATGAAATGAAAACAATTTTGAGATTAAACAACTTTAAAAAGATATTTTGACATTAAATTTCAATCAAAAATAATAAGTACATAATCTATAATAGAATTGCCACATCAGATTTTTTTTTCTAAATTTTGGAAGTTATCTGACAAAACTTTATACGATTTACAATTTTTATTGTGAGCGGTTATTCTCCGAAAACGTTATTGATATTTCAGATTTGTTTTTAAATAAAATCTACCAAAAATTTTTAAATTTTTAAAAATGTTTTCTACTGTTTCACTATAGTATATATACTTCCACTTCATGTGTATATTAATACTGTTCCTTCAGAAGAGATTAAAAAAACGTTGGAGTTTCGAAATTTCTTGAATAATAAACTTTATAAAACTCATTTCATAAGTGATCGCAGGCAAACTATATCGATAAATGGAAACTCTTTCAGATGATAAATGCCTCCATTTTACTCTCCGCACACGACTATCATTCTTTAAGTGATTTTCCAATGTTTTTATTGATATTACTGTTATCTGGAATTAACAAATTTATTACATGTTTTTAGGATTCATAAAACAGTACCTTATTGCATTCCGTATCCTTTACCCATAAAAAGTACATATGTTCTTCACGAGGCGTTGAGTCCAGGTATTTCTTGATTTGATTCAACTTTTTTTCGCCTAAGGAGGCAATAAAAACGTCGGCTTGTGCTCCAACTGGTTGCTCACAAATCTGAAAGAAAAATCAGACCATAAAGTATTCAGAAATTTTTAGTAATTTTCGACTATTTCAAAGTGACCATTTAATTTTCGGCAAGATTTATAACAATGTTGCTCTGTGGATAAATCTGTGTTCATCTTTTTGAAATTTGAAATTTAGTGTAGAATTAATCGAATATTAATAACCTCTGTATTTTAAAGATAAACATGCTTACCGTTGAAGGACCAGGTTCATCTCCATAAATTGAGAAAATTGATGGAGACGGTGAGACAGGCCGCCCGTCTTCCATTTCCAAGTCTCTTCTAGATTCATCTTCATTTGTGCTCAAAGCAGCGTACCCGAATGTGATAGAATCTTTTTTGTCTTCTTTCCTTTCCCTAAAAACATTTTAATTCGAAAAAAAAGATATCCGTGTTCCGGTTTTCCTAGATTTATTTTTTTAAAAAAATAATTTCAACAAAATTTCAAAAAAAAAGTATGTTTCATTGTATCACTTTAAAGAATGTCTATAGTTTCTCGTGTTCAGAAAACTTTTTAGTCATGATCAAGGGTGTCAATTCCCGTTTCCCGTTTTTCCCGTTGTCCCGTTTTTGGGATGTTTTCACGGGAACGGGACATTTTCCCTCATTTTTTGGATTTTTAAATATCTGTTTAATATTGAAAAAATCGATAAAAATGTTTATAATGCAGTTTTTTTTAATAATTTGCCTCGAATACACTAAAATTTACGCCAACTATGCACTCTTTTTTTAAACCGCCCAGTTTGTCCCGTTTTTTGAGTGTTTTCAAAAAAACGGGAATTCCCGTTGTCCCGTTTTTGAAATTTTCACGGGAACGGGAATTCCCGTTTTCCCGTTTTTAAAATTTTCACGGGAACGGGAATTCCCGTTGTCCCGTTTTCGAAATTTTTAGGGGACATTGACACCCTTGGTCATGATCTTAAGATCAAAAATTTCTGCAAGTATGGAAACTTTAAAAAATGAATGAAAAAACGAGTTGCAATATAAATTAGGGGTTTGTGGCAAAACAAATATTTTTCGTCTCCATTAACAATTAAAGTAAGACAAACATTTTGAAAGCATTGAAACAATAATTGCAATTTTTTTATTTGGTCAATAAATATTGAATTTTTAGGAACTTTTTATGAGCAATGATACTTGAATTTAAGTTCCATCACTTATTTAATATTGCAATTATATAATTTTTAGCTTATTTTGTTTATGAGGCAGATTAAAGTGTTAAAAACTTCATTGATTCCAGTTTTTAGTTCGTTGAAGTTCAAATAAACCAATAATGATACACCTTCATCAGCAACTTATCAGATATCTGAAACAGAAATTTTTTCTATTTTCTCGCAGGGTAAAATGATCAAAAAGCTGATTGCAATTACTCATAGTAAATGTATAAGGAAAAATTTAGCTTCTGATTTTTCAACGATGACTAGAAGTATAGAATCAGTTTTTCAAGCTTAATTTTATTTACTTGTCACAAGTGTGACACAGATATCATTTTTTAAAAAAGATCATTTAGTACTTTACTTCGGCCACTAATAAAATTTTACTGAAACTTTTCAAAGATCGCAATGTTTCATGTAAGATATCTATTCTGCCGATACTTTTTTTGAAGTTACGGACTGGATAAAACTTGTGTAATCATTTTTTATAGAATATTTATCATATTCATCACAATTATGAAACAGAACATTTTTTCAAAAATTCTGCGGTTTCTTATTGTTGCAATAAATTATTATTTTCAAACATTAGTACTGCTACGTTTAGCCAATTTGTTTCTTCTCAACATTTCCTAGACTAAACCCCTTATCAACTCGCCTCCCACTCAATTTTTAGCTTCCGTAATCTAATAATTGAACCCAATTACCGATTTATTCAGTTGAATAAACATATGTTGGAAGAAGGCGCCCCGTACAAATTGTTTGATTTGATTCCGACATTTTTCTACTTTTTTTTCATCTTTTTCAGTCTACCAACAAAAAATCACAGAATCAAAACATGTTTTCGAATAAAAATGTTTTCTCTTTCTCTCTCAGTCTCTCTAACTAAGCCCCCCTTCACTTCCAGCAGACAATTTGCAGCTCATTGAGCAACTTGACTCACCTGAAGCTTTCATACGGTCTAATTGTGACTCGTCGTTCTTGTTTTGATGGCATATGTACAAGACTGAAACGTTTTGATTTGAGTGCTGACTCGATTGGTGTTCCTCCTTCAGATAATTTTGGTATAGGAAGAGGTTTCACTGAAGATTTCGAATTTGTTGGGATCGACGCCGATGTTGCTCGGCGATCCATTAGATCGGGCATCTGGAAATTGGAAATTTGATAATAATTTAGTAATAAGATATCACTATCGTAGAATCAAAACGTAAATTTTAAAATATAGATGTTGAAACGGTAGAAAAATTTAAAAATTTGGAAAATGAGAAAATGTTTGAACACGCAATGATTCCAATATGAGAAGTCGAATTCACTTTCAAACCAATCAGCGTCTTCGAACACACACACTGCACCTGATTGGTTCAAAAGAAAACATAGCAAATCACTGATTGGTCATGCAGTTTTCATGTTAGAGGGAATTCAAACAGTGAAGTTGGGCAAAAAAAATTCACGATTTTAAAGTAGGATTTTTTATTTGAACTGGTTTTGTGAGGTTTTTCTGAATTTCAGACAAAATTTCACGCTTTTAGCATGTGCATCTGTGATTTCTTGGGAAAAGAAACTTAATGAGCACTTATTGAGCACTAAGAAGCAGATTTTCTGTTTGACTTTTGTAACCAGTTTGTTTATTTTTCAAAATTTAGCAATACACGATAAGTTATGTAATTAAAAGTTACAAAGAAAATTTCACCAAGATTGTTTTCCATTATGATAAAGAATTTATTACAAAAGCTGTGAAACAGAAAAAAATTAAAATGAAACTTTGAAGTTATTCTGCACTTTTATCGGCTTTTTATACGATAAACGATTCCCGAATGATATACCAACTCAAATCATATTCAAAGTACACGAGGTAAATGTCAAGTTACTAATCAGCTATACAACCCCGCGGGAGAACAAGCAACGGCAAAAACAAAATGCTTGGCAACCGAAACCAACAATTTGAAATAAAAAAATTTGATCAGCTGATCTAGTAGCCATGGAATGGCGTCAGTTTAAATGAATATAATTCCGTTGAGACCAATGGGGCTGTGTCGAGATATATAATTAATTGTGATTTAGACGGATTTTTTTCTTAAAATAATAATATGTTTCAGCTTGGTTTTTTAAACTCGAAAAAATAAGTAGTTTTCATTCAGTTTTGAACAGCGGTAACAATACATTTTATTCAGTGTCATACGTTGAGAATTAAAGATATGAAAGTTGTGGTTCCCACGTTATAAAAATTTGTATAAAATTAGGTGTATAGTATATCTAACTGAAACAGTAAAACACAAAACAAACATTGAAAATGAAAAGGAATGAAAAAGAAGTGTAGCCTTGTGATTCGATTATAATGTGGTTCCCCTTCTTGATAGTTCAAGAGGATTTCAAATTTAAGACATTATAAAACAATTAGTCATCTGACATCTTTACAGAATCTATTAATTTTTTAATTCTTTTTTTTCGAGTTTTTTCTGCTTCACTGTATTTTTTTAATATCGAGTTTTTTAATAGACTATCATTTGATTCTGTGCTATTGATTTTAACATTGTCAACTGCTAAAAGTTTTCCTAATTCAAAAGCGTTGTGATTAGCTAACCACAGTATTTTAAACATGTATTATACATCTGATAATTACAGAATTTTGAAAATTAGAAAACATTTTTGAAAATTAAAAAGTTTTGCGCTCTTTATAACCTGCTTTACTGACAGCTTCTACTAATCTTAAAAGACGACGAATTGACAAACTAAGTTTTGAGTTTCAGGAAACAGGAAAAAATTTTTCAAGGAACAAATTCGACTTTTACTTATTTTTGTCGCCGTTTTGCAAAATTGTTACCAAATTTTTAAACGTTTAAATTTTTACAGAGTAATTTACAAATTTACAAAGTAAAAAAAATGTAGCAAGTTACAGATTTAATCTCTAAATTTGTCTGCATCCAGTTTTGAATATTAATTTCCAAAAAACAAGAAAATTTTATTAAATTGAACACAATTCAGAATTTGACACATTTTTTCTGAAACTGAAAGGTATTGGATGTGCTCCAATTAAATTTTTTTCTTAACGGAACAAAAAAATAAATGAAAAATAACAAAAAATGGGAGAAAAACAAACATTACCAAGAAGACCATGGTGTTCTTTCAGTAATTAGAAAAAGTACGGGTGATGGAGAATTAGAAAAGGAACGAGGAAAAATTGGTCAGAAAACATTCCTGGAAACACAAAAAAAAGGAGAAGCATGGAATCTAGAAGCATTTCTGAAGCCGAAAAAGAAATATGGAAAATATGAGTCCTCGAGCTGCGTGCACAAAAAAGGCGGAGAAGAGGAAGCCGAAATTTCTCAAATTTCAGCTCGATTTCTATTTCTAAGCATAGCTTCACTTCGCACGCGGCTCCTTAAGGAAACGGGACAAAATTCAGACAGATTGGGTGTCGGATACGAACGAAATGAGACGAGGAGTGCATTCAGGAAATGGAGGAAAGGCAGCTGACAGGAGAAGACGGGAGGTGTCAATGAAAAGAAGAAGCTTCAATTCTGATTAATTGCCGTGTTTTTGAGCTTTTTGATATCGGAAATGATGTTCAAAATGATGGGGGAAAACTAATCAGCTGATAATCCAAAAAGTTATTGGATTAATTATCGGTTATATGTTTCAAAGCTTATCTTGATGATGTTCTAGGATTTTCAAGAAACCTTGGACTTTTGCTGTAGGAATCTTCAGGCGTAGGTTCCTCCTTGATACCTGCCTTCTTACCTAATGTTATGTTTTTACACAGATTATAATTCGACTACATAAACTAATATTGAGAAATACTTTACAAATTTATAAATAAAATATGCGAAACCGTAATAAAATTGTAACCTGAAATCTTAAAATGTTTTTCTTCTATTTACATTTCAGAACTGGAATTTTAAACATTATTTCAGCTTTTTTCTTGTGATCAACTAGATTTAAAAAATTAAATGAAAAAAAATTCGGATTATTAGTGGCGAAAGTTACCAATACACACTTAATGACTTGATAAAACCGCAAAATTCATGTAAATCATTCAAGAAACAAGACACGATTTTTAAACTGATGAACTTTTTAGGAACATCATTTTCAATCAAGAAGTTTAGTACAAAATTGATCGTTCAAAATTTAAACTACTTTGTATTCACAAAAGAAACAGTACGTCTTTGCTATAAACACTGGCAATTTAATAAAAACGAGCATATAAATGAAGCACGAACTTAGATTGTGTAAATGAGATTCAGATAATTATGTTTTGAAACATGTAATGCTTATTTCTGTATTTAGTTTTTGAATTATTCAAAAATAATGATAACGACATCCGGTTTTTGTGGTAATTGAACAAAATTATATCAATAGAAAAATATAAATAAAGTATGTTTGAGAACATTGAGGCAAACTTCACAGGTTCATATTTTAAAACCATGTGAAACTGCAAGAAAATTGTTTGCTCGAAACACTCAAATTTGAAACCCTACATTTTTTAATTCAGTAGCTCTGAAGCAGCGCCATATTTTTTGTTTCTTGTGTACATATAACAAAAAGGTAAAACGGTGAGCAGTGGAATGAAACATTTTCAAAAATGTCCACTATCGAAAATAATATCTCGATTAAATTTTTGAAATATTATACTTCTGAAATCTTACATTTTTACTACGAATGGAAAAAGTGGATTGAATCAATGTTGAAATTTACCAATACAAATTCGAAAACAATATGAAACCGTCACAAATGAGTAAGCCAAAACGAGACAGTATAAAAACTGTAAGCCCTTTATAAATATAACAACAAAGAGAATTGAGCAACGGATAATCTGTATTGAGAAACACTTTTTTGAGTTGAAAAGATATTGTGGCACAATTGGGGTGACTGAATCAAGTAAGTGAACGAATAAATTAAATTTATTAACGGTGTTTAACGATTAACGAGTTAACGATGTTTTGGAACATGTCAAGTTTATTTTATGAATTTTTCTTTCTGAACCCATTCAAAAATAATTATTATGACACCGGGTTTTTATAAATTTTTTTTCAGATTTATACATTTTATCAAAAGAAAATTACAGTAAAATCGATGTGAAGGCACCTGTCGTGTGCTTTTTTGGGAATGTCTATTACGTGACCAATTATTTATACTCTTTCAAAAGGTTAGCATAAAACCATCGGAAGCTTGGTATTTGGTGAATTTGGTGAATGTCGAATAGGTGAATGGTAGGCACTTAAACTTTCAGGATTGAAACAATCAAAAGGGGCACGGTATTGAATACTAATCTAAATCCTTTAAAAAAAACTGTAAGAAAACAATTTCTCAAATAATACATATCATCAAAGTCATTCGTACTCAACAGTTGCTTAAAACGTTGATTTTTTGTAAAATTTTAATTTCATAATTTTGTCGGGACTCATCCGGATGTGCAAATGCCTCGTGTATGGATGAGGAATCTTTCAACATCAATGCACAGGATACTCAAAAGTTGCTTGAAACGTTAATTTTTTGTGAAATTTTAATTTCATAGAATTATGTAGTAAAACCTAAAATGTTGGAAAATTATAAGGCAAAATTAATTTTTCGTTTTTAAAACAAAACATGGAACTGTTTTTTACTGCCACCATCAAAAAGCGTCAGCGTTCAACACAGAGAGCAGGACTGAAATTCAGAAAATTGTGAATTATTCATGAGACTTTCTCTTTTCGTTTTTTTTCTATTCTCGAACGGAAAGCTTCCACACAATGTCATTTGTCATGCTCCAGATGTTCCCGAATGAAAATAGAAAATAGTGAGAGATTGAGAGAGTAAAAAGATGGAAAATAAGATAGAAAATGTGGTCAACAATCTTAAATTTAGCAGCAAAGGGGAAGACTCCTCTCCGTGGAATTTCAATTTTACAATTTCAGTCGTGTCTGATCAAAGAATTTGATAACTGGAAGGAAGAAATTGAACAAAACTCAAGATTCTTGATATTTAAAGAATATCAAGGGAATGAGGAGATTGTGCTATGGGAAAACATGTAATTTTAGAATCGAAAAAGGTTGTAATTATCTGCCAATTCAAAGAAAACCATTGAATACGGTGAAATAATAATAGGGCTTGGGAAATAGAATCTGTTTTGATTGAGTTTAGAAATCAAACACCTAAAGAAACAGGCTTACTAGAGGATTTTATCAAAGAATATAGTGACAATCTTTATTTAGACATGGTTTCGTTTCAATTTTTATGTTATGTATTTATGAAAATGAAATTACAGTTTCAAGAGTAAATTAACTATTTCATGAAGTTGTAATAACTTAATTTGAAGGATATAGGGCATTTCTCTTCAAATCCTTAATACAAACCTTATACTTGAAATACTTGCATACCTGATAGTGAGCTCAAGCCGACCTTACAAGCTTATTTCTTGCCAAAAATATGTATTTTTGTACTTATTTTTAGCTGTATCTTTAAAAGAACTCAATTATAAGGAGTAAGTAAAAATGCGTGATATGCAAAAAAGTGGAGCTTACGTCAAGTTTAAAAAGATGCTATTGGCGAACTTGTAGGCAGTTGATAGGCACGATGAAAACAGTGTCTGTCTAGTTAAAAATCCTTTAAAAATTCAAAGTCTTGAATTTTAGATTGAAGTAAACAATAATTGTTTCGAAAGTTTTAGAAAATTCTTATAAATGCTACATAAATGTGCACCTTTTTTTTTAATTTCAAACAAATCAAAATACCAAAACTTAAATTTTTAGCAATCAGTTTCAAACTAACATTTTTAAACTATAATTATAGTCAAGCAATTCTGAGAATGTTTCATCAACTTTTCCAACTTTTCAGAAATTATGACAATTGTAAAAATTATTGCTGTTTCAAAAACTGCATGTTTGGAATTGGATGATTTTTGTTTGGTGATCTAATGGCCGTTGCAAAGCTCATATATGTATTTTTCGTTTTAACAGCTTGCGATGAAATGAGATTTGAATTTCCGAGTTAAAAGATAATTGAGTTGGATGTAAATTCACCTACAGCAAAACAATTTTCACCGTTTTGCGGTGTTCATACAACTCTCGATTCAATATTCCTTAAAAATTTGTTTGATTATAAAATTAGACATAAATGTGACGTCACGCACGTCCTGCCAATTTTGGCGGTCGCAATTGCTATTTTCGAATAAAATAGAAGAACTTAAAAACTACTGTTTCAGGTATAGCGTATTTCTAAGTCATTCGAAAGTTCCTAACAAGTCACTTTATTTATGGGGTACAAAACAGAAAATATATATTTAGTTGTAAAATTCCAAAAATCTTCTTAACCATACTCAAAAACTGAAATCATGCCAGCTAAGAGCATCAGTCAACACTCTTTTAATTCTCACCTCTCATCCAACACAATTCGTTGCCTTATTTCCTCTCAAAATCTATTTCATTTGAACTTCCTTCTGTTTCTTTTCGCCATTTTAATTAAAAATGGGTAGAGAAGAAGGACCTATTTTCAACTAAAAGTATACATGAAAATCACAAGATTCTTGAAGGAAAAAAGAGGTGAATAGGAAGGAGAAGATCAAGTAAAGGATACAACGTATGTCGACAGAATAAGAAGAACAGGAAATCAACTGAAATGTGCACTTTGAGACTTTCTTTTTGAGACATTTTGAAGGGAACAATGATCTAAAGATGAGGACAACTTGATTTCTGTTTCATATTATATATATATATATATATATATATATATATATATATATATATATATATATATATATATATATATATATATATATGTTTTTGACATACTCCTTTAGTTGGTATTTTTATGCTATTTGGTAATAAACTGTTAACTATTTGCAGTTTTTGCACAAAACTGTTACAGTAGAATTATATATTCTTGTGATTTTTTTTAAAATAAACTCTCAATTAAATCATTAAAAATTCTAGCAAGTCAAATGCATATAAAATATCTTTGAAGCTTTTTAAAGTTATTGTTGCATTATACTCACAGTTTTGTAAAACGTGGTTTATTCATTAGTTATACATTAGATTACTTCCATGACAAACTTTTAAAATATATAGCTAGCTACTAGCTATAGCTACAATATTAAGTTCTACAATTCGTTATAGAAACATGAAGTTTGAAACATATATATATATATATATATATATATATATATAAAAGTACGAAATGAGTATGTTTTGGTTTAAGTATTAAACCTGAAATATTTCCAATAAAACAAATAAATGAAAAGATGCTCAAAAAATTTTCAAGAATGGCTACCAAATTGAAAGTTAAAGGGGGAATCATTTTAGCAAGTTAGCGAAACAATACAAACATTTAAAACCATTATTAAGCATTTCAAAAATATGGCAATTAAACTTTATTAAACACACAACTTGTGCGAAATTGTTGTCAAAAAGCGCTTTGCATTTTTGGAATTTCACACAAATAAGTACTGTATTCATCAAATCCAAAAATTTTTAAATAGATTCACTCAATTATTTTACTCTGTATTGGCTAAAAACTCTGAAACCTTCGAAATTTCAAAGAAAACCAAAATTTAAAAAAAAAACTGTTTCAGATAATGCATTTGTTTGTTTAATTTGGTTATTGCTAATTTCACAATGTTTATTGATAATTGATAACTCTATAACAGGATTTTCTATTAAAATTTGAAGCGGGGAGAAGTTGTTTCATTAGCTCGAATAATTTTTCATAGCCAAAAATACCAGTTTTGAATTTGCTTGAAGGTTAGTAATACAATGCGAAAAAACAAAAAAATGGATACAATTTGAGAAATTCATGTTAACTTTCAGGGATAGTTGCAGATTTTTTGCAATCTACCGTAAATTCCTGAATCAAACTACTACAACCTATATTATGTTTGTGAAACTGTAGATTTCTTAGACGGCTTACAGGAGTTTTTTTTAGTTTTATTTTTAAAACATTTAGAAAATTTGAATCTGAATTCATAAATTTTTGGCCAATTCCCAAAAATTGCAAATTGACCGGCGTGGCGGAAAATCGAAACAAAAATTGAAATTAAATACATTTGTTTCAATTGCATTAAACATCAGAAAATGATAATGGCAACGACAGTAATTGATACGGTATTCATTTAAAAAATTTGCAACCATCGAAATCTAATGAAATTCTTCTTCCGATTATGATTTTTGTATAGTAATTTTTGACCACCTTGCGTATAGTGAAATGATTTGTGATAATAAAGTTGATAATAAATCAACAGGAAAAATAGAAGAAAAACAATTGGAATGTCTGGAGATTTCCGGTCAGAACACACCTATTTTTCCTTTTTTTTTTAGTAATGACAAATTTGTATGTACTCTGTTTCAAAGGTAACGAAACAAATTTATAGTGGATTTTATTTTCACTTTTTATGTCACTTATGGAATATGAAAAAACGAATAAAAAACGCATGCTTTTGTCATGTTTTCTGTTTTGTATTTTCATGCAAAAGAAAAATTTCGAAGCGGAAGTTCCCACTAGAATCAAAAATTTGAATGAAATCTCTGAAAACGATTTGATGAAAAAAATAAATAAACAGGAATGAGTTGCGAAAACTCGAGAAGGAGAGAGAAAAAGTGAAAAACTGAGAAAATAACAAGTAAAGGGGGAAAGAAGTCATGATAATTGTTTTTTTTTTCCTCGTTCCGACTTTAAATGGGGAATTGAAGTTGAACAGGAAGATAACACACTCAGATGGGCTATGGGATAAAATTTTTTTACTAAAAAAATAATTACTAAATTTTCAAAAAACAATTCTTTTAATATCATATTTATGAAACAGTAGTTTTTTTGAAAACTTAGAAAAATTCAGAAATTTCATATTTGGTCTATAATATTTGAATTTTAAATTTAGTTTTTGACGACGCTGCGGAAAATCAAAAAAAAATTGAATTAATAACTGTTATTTATTTATTTCAAGAATTAATTTTCCAGTCAAGCCGCCAGGTTTTCCGCGGCGATTCCACAGAATGAGTCATGTCTCTCAAATATGATTTGAATTAAAATTTATGATATAGAAAGGTATTTGATTTGTCTGAAAATAAAATTTCTTTAAGTTGAAAAACTGCCCTAAAACTGTCTGAAAATTAAAAATAGTCGGAAAAAATTTCAATAATTTGTCAGTTTTTTCTTGTTTTTTATATTCCGATACTAAATTTCATTAAAAAATATTGGGAGAACTTAGCACACTGGCTTATCTTGTTGAAAAACCCCTGACTAAAGGCATGAAAGATCCTTTCTGCTTGTAATCAGGAAACCTTCGCCTGTCTCGGGCCTACACACATGCCTATCATTGCCAAAATACATGTTAAACAATGTGACACTTAGTTAGGCATGAAGATTTGAGTTTGTAGGATTTTACAATTTGAAAAAGGTTATTATCTGATTTTGAAAATTTACTGTTTCAAATACTTTTGATAATGATTACAAAAATATCATCAAACAATGTATTATCTTTATCAAATTATCTATCTATCAAAAAAACAAGGAATCTATACTTGGAAAAATGTGAATCAAAAGAAAAAAGTGAGACGATTGACGTTAAAAGCAGGTGTTTCATTCTGGCAATGGCCACCAGAGAATTCCGTCCGAGCGTATGATTTGTTAAATTGAATTTGGGAACGTGAAAAGCTGGGCCGCTTCGATTGATGATTCATTGCGCAAAACTTTTTAGTTTGATAGAATATTTAGATAAAAATATCAATAAATTCTGAAAATGTTAGTTGAGAGCGCGGGCGGCGCCTACTAAATAATGGAATAATAAACAAAAATCTTTAAGGGCTAATTATAGAGTGAAGCAAAAATAAAATAAATGAAGGTCTGAGTAATAATTAACATTTTGAAAAGTTTATATTTACAGCATTTTACATTTTTAAAAATTGGCAAAATAAAATTTATCTCGGTTTCAAAACTTTCAAAAATTCAGAAATATATATATATATATATATTATTAGGTTACCATAATGCAAATCTAATATGAACACGAAGTTCAGAATTAATTTTCTAAACTTTTTCGTTAACGTTTCGGACTTTATAAGTATTAATAAACTATGGCCAATTTTCTGCATTTAGAAATTAAAATGCAATTTGTTTTTAAAAAAATTATCTCAGTTTCAAAATTCAGTAAATATTTATATACCTACTTGTTAGAATTTCTGGCAAATTAATATGAATAAGCATTTATGTTCAATATTACTTGTTCAATTGTTTTGAATTTTATTGATTTTTATTGATTTTTATAAAGTATGCCGTGTTTGTGGCCATTTGCAATCATTTATAGGGTTAAAGTTTTAGTTTTTAGTGAACCCAACTGCAGAAAATGAAAAGTTACGGAAACATGGGGAAATTTACTTTGCAGACGAATGACGTCACATACTTCCGTGGAACTTTTTCTCCCAGGAACAGCTTCAGTTTTGCAGTGAAAAATAATTCTGGTAATTAATTGTTATGTGCTAGCGCTACGAAAAATCTAAATGAATATACGCTAGAGAAATTTTTTGGGATTTTTGAATTTAGAATAATTTTCTATATTGCTTTAAAAATTTACAAACGAAGCTTTTGATAGCTGACGTTGATACGTCCAGAAACTTTTCAAGTAGATCAAGATCAATCTTACTTCCGTACATAAAGGTAGTGGAACCGAGGTTGATGATAATCCTATTTGGTTTCCTTAGAGTGAGTATACATATATGCTGGAATAAATGAAAACGGAAGTAAGATTGATCTTTCCTCATGGGTTCAGAAACGATCATATCATTTTACTATAGAGCTGTGCGGAAAATTTTTATTTGAGGAAACTTACAAAATGGTTCATCTCTAAATGATAAATTCACATTTTGGATCAAAAAATAAATATAGAAATGTAAAAAACTGGTTTTTTAAATTTGAAAATTAATCGTAATGTATTTGTGGATATGTAGCTTTGCAAAAAAATCGGTTCCAAAGATCAAAACATTTTAATTTTCTACAAACAGGAAATGTCATTTCAACAACTGATAACGTATTCAAAATTGAAATGAACTCACATTAAAACTTACTGAAACATAGTTTTTCATGTAGTCTTGGAATTAGAATTTTTCCGCAGCGAATTTGCAATAAAAATGACATTTCAAAAAATAGCAACCTAATTTTATAATATTTGTTAATTTTCACATATATTTTTAACTGTTTCAGTAAAGTTACGAATGAAAGTGCATTATGTTTCTTGGCTTATTGTTAGATTGATTTTATATTCCAAATTTAAAACTAAAAACGTAACAGTAAAGCAAGCTCTTCTAAATTGAAAAAGATTTAAAAAATTCCCTTTCTAACTATTCATTTTAATTAGAGACAGCAGCAATATGAATTCAAATCAGATAATAAATGAAAAAGCAGCAATATGAATATGGCTCAATGAAAGTTATTGTAACACGAAAAATGCAAAATTTTAACATTTAAAGTGGAGTACAATTCTTTGGAGGTACCCAATTTTTTCCTTACTTCTTACACAATTCTAAATTAATCTATATTTTTTAATCTGATTCCGTAGAAAAATTTTATAATAATTTTGAAAAATAAACTCCAAACAGCATTGATCTTTTGGCAAAAATAGGTTTCTTGCTGAAAACAAACAAATTTGTAACTTCTTTTCTAATAGCGGTCACTAGAAAATGAATACACATTAATTTTGTTACGTTTGCGTTGGTGCCGCCTCATATTATCTTGAAATTCAGTCAAAAATATTGGAAAATAAAAACCCTGTTTCATTTCCTTTTCAAAAGTATTTTTGCGGAGTGGATTTTTGATAAGACGTTAATTTTTTGTTAATTTTCACATAAAATTTCAACTGTTTCAGTAAGGTTATAAATAAATGGGTGATTTTTTCATGATGCAAGAACACAAGAATATGTATATGGCCCATTGAAAGTTATTGTAACGCTAACAAGAGTAACTTGTTTCAAAAAGAAAACCAATACTCATTGATTTTAAAATTCTCAACAGATTCGGCTTAGAAGTTTATGGCTCGCCTTTCAAAATGTTAAACTGCTCGAGAAGAACATTTTGTACCAAATTGGATCAAATTGAGCACATGCACACAGAGCATAAGATAAAAAGGGACTCGTTGATGAGAAAATAGAAAAGTGCCAAAAAAAGTGCCGTTGTCGTTTTTGCCGTTTCCTTCTCCCTCTACTCCGTCCAGTGCTAACGAGTTAGGGACGACAAATGCGATTTGAGCTCTCTTTTGCTCTTGCGCGTCCGCTCCGATGCTCTCTTCATCTTCGCTTTTTTGTGTGTATGTGCTTGACAAAAAAAGAGAAGAAAAAGGGCAGTTTAAATGATGATGAACGGAGGACGATTTTATGGAATAAGGTGGTAAAGAGAGGAAGTAAACTGCCAGCGGCGGGTGGAAAGAACAAAAAATTAGCATTTGTGATGAAGGAGAAGGAAAAAGTTTGAAGGAATGCACGAAGATGGATTAGTTTTATGAGTTTTGAAGTTTGGTATATGTGTTTTTTCAGGAACCCCAAGGAGAAATGAATGAGGGAGAAGTGGACTAGGTAATTTGTATTCTGACACGACTCTCCATCTATTTTATAAGGTTGGAAGAAGCAGAAAAACCTTGTAAAACTGAATTTGTGCATCTCAAAACTAGAATTTAGTAAAATTGTAAGGGGAACTGATATTTATGCTCGCTTTTTGATATTTTAGGAATTAATATCACTCCAGGCTTTAAGTCTGAAATAAGCCCAATTTATTGCCCCCGGAAAACGCCCTTCAAAGAAAATAAATGTGGAACTGAAAAAACAGAAGGCCGGGCAGTTTTACTGATGGAAACTGATGCAATGTATGGCCATGGAAAAAATCAAAAAATTTCCGATTTTTTCAGTTTTTTTTTTAATTGTTTTGATGTTTTTCAGAAAAACTCGAATATTGAAAAAGGGAAAATCGAAAAGGGATTTTCGGAGTTTTTTTTCGATGATTCGTTTTGTATGTATTTATCAAAAATATGTCGATTTATTCTCCTGTTATTTTCTTTTAAAGATTTCCTTAGCATGGCGACCACTAAATAAAAAGATCCTACAATCTTCAAAGCACAAGATGAGTCTAATCTTTCGCCAGCAAATCGGAAGATGTCTATCGACACTGAAAGATCTCCATGAAGAAGCACAAGACGACATTGAAAATGTTGTGGAAATCCGGAAAGGACCGATCGATGCTCTATTCGGAACAATCTTCGATATTGTCGACCTCGCAGAGAGAACAATCACTGAATCAAATCGCATTGAGCAACACTCGACAAAATGGAAACTCCGGTTCGATTCCGACTCATCCGAAAAAGAAGTTATGAGAACTTACAAAAAGCAGCACGGTGATTTTGAAATTGAATTGAACAAGACAAAATAAGTACGTTTTCAACTTCACAAGATGTACAAAAAATACGTGGAGTTCAAATTCATATCAATTCTGCTACTACCAATTCCAACACCACAATTCATATGTCAACTCAATCTGTTATTCCCTTATATTCAAGTCAATCTCCAAATCAGCTGATTTTTCAAAGTAACTGTAAAAATTACAATAAATTTACCAACTCTCAACCCAATATCTCTTCAAAAACTAAAAATTCGAATTTTCTCAAACTACAGTAAGCTAAGATTGTAAAAAATGTGCAAATCGGGCAGATTTCACGATGTTATCCGATTTTTTGTGAACTCGAAAACACAAATCCCCTTATTTTTCGATGTTTTTTGTGTTCTCTTCTGCAGCTGCCGTTCCTCGTTATTCGGATGATCTTTTCTAGTTCAAAACATGATTGAAAAACTCGATTCAAGTGGTTTTCCAGCTGCTGATATGACAAAGAACACATTGAATTATAGAACCGAAAACAATCTAAGTAGGCACAAAAACGCCTGTCTGCCTTCCAGGCTACCTACGTCTTCCATAATTGCATGCACAGCACGTGAGCATTTGTCTCATATTTTCTTTGATTTTACAACAAGTTTATTTTTTTGAGACGATAATGGTGATTTAAGCGTGTGAAATTTTTTGATTTGTCAATAATTGACAGCGTGAAACTGTAAACAAAATTCAAAAATTCTTTGTTTTTTAACGTGAAAAAAAGATCCGTGTACTTAATTTGTTCCGACATTCCACGTAACTCTTTAAATAAATCAATATTTATTGATTTATTGATTACCAATGCCCGGACGACTTTCGACAATTGAAGAGAAAACTGAAACTTCCACTGGAGCAATTTCAACAACTTCCAACACAACAAACAGGTTTATCTTTTTTCACTGTTTCTTATTTGTTTCATATTTTGAAACAGTTTTTAATGCAATTATTAATGTTGTAATAGCTACTCGGAAATAATCAGAAAATAAATTATTTCCTGGGTGTGAATCTTAAAATCTCTTCTACAAACTATATAGTTTCCAACTTGCAGTGGCGCAGAAATGGATTCAAAAATGCATCAAGCGGTACGTGCCTGCCAAATCGGAGAAATTCAAACCGTTCGATTTCTGTTGAATGGACATGTTTCGGCTAATGAATTCGATCACGAAGGATGTGGACTTCTTCATTGGGCTGCAATTAATAATAAATTGGATATTATTCAACTGTACGTTTTCAGAAGATGGGATTATTTTTCAAACCATTCAGAGTTTGAAAACTGCAACCATTGAAATATTCAAAATTCTTTTAGTAAATTCCAAGATTTTAAAACGTTATTTGTTTGATTTTGACTTATTTCTGTTCGAACTTTCAGTGCTCCACAATAAGTATTTTCAAAAATGTTAGTAATTTTTCATTTTGTATTTGCAAATTTCCACTGTTTCATTTCCACCATATTATCATCTTAACTTTAATTGTTCCATTAAGCTCAGAATAATTGTTGAATATTAAAAAAAAAACACCATTGGGACTGTCCCATATGTGCACCGTAATTCATTTCTTTTTGAAGCAACTTGTCTAAAAGCGACAAAATAAAATAATTTCGAGTTATTTTTTGTTCTGAGAAGATTAATAATCTTCCAGGCTGCTTTCACATCGCGCTGACATTAATTTAATTGGAGGAAATATGAAATCGACACCTCTTCACTGGGCCTGTTATAATTCACAATTTGGAGCAGTCATGGCTCTTGTCAAGGTACTGTTCTGTTAGTTTGTAAAGGATATTGTAAAGAGTTTGAAGTGGTGATGATTTAATTTATTTCCAACATTGAAAAAAAGTTATCTTGTTAAGTTAAGTTAGAAGAAGATTTTTTTTCTCAGAATGGCGCAGATCCAACAATTAAAAATATAAACGGCGAGACTCCTCTTCACTTGGCTGCCTGCACTGGAAACTTTATTATAATTGCTTATTTGCTCGTAAAATTTGATAATATCAAAGATACGAGAGATAATTTAGGTGAGGTTTTGGGAAAAAAATCTACTGTTTCAATATGCCAATAGATACAGAATGGAATATAGATTACTGATGCTGTGTTTTTCTCTCTCTGAACAGAAATATATTTTCGGACAACACATTCTAAAATTATTTTTTAAATTGACAAAAATTATACACTATTTCATGTTTTTGACATATTGAGCCAAAATCTAAAGTTACAATATGTGTGCGTCGCATCGAATTATTAACCATTTATACGCATTTTACAGTTTTACATACCATAATAAATTCCAGGTCGTTCGGCACTTATGATGGCTGCTGATAAGAGTTTCGGACTATTTCCTATTCGTATATTCACAAAAGTTGATGCATATCTTGACTTCACTGATGATGAGAAGGGGAATACTGCTCTTCATATTTTAGCTGCTCGTCAGAATTTGAAAGGAGTTGTTGAGCTGATTTGTTCTGGAGCAGATGACACGAAAACCGATAACAATGGGGTTTCAGCACGTGATTTGATGGACAACAAATTCCGAAATCTAGTTGACAGTGAGCAGTGTAAAATGTCTTCATAAAATGAAAAAAAGAGTTTTCAGAGCAAGTGACAGCTCGAAATATTTGTGAACTGGGTACAATTTGTGAAAAGGTTACCTCTCGCTGGTTCCTTGGCCAATTTTTTACTGCAACCATTTCAGGTTATTTAGCTTTTTATTTCACCATTAAAGATTGTGAACTTTTCTCACTTTTTTTCAATATATTCTAAAAACTTATTGTATAATATTTCCAGGTGTAATGATTGGTGCAGCAACTGGTCTATATTTTCTCACAAACTTCTGGGTGGTCTTGGGTGGACTTGCTTTGACAGCTTTATTGCTTTTTATTTTGGTACAAAGAAGACAAATGGATCAATTTGGATGTCTTCCAGTCACTTATATCTTTTGGATGGGAATTGCTGAATTTGCATTGTTGTGAGTCTCAAAAAACAATTTGAAACCGTTTGAAACAGTAATAATTTTAAAAACCTCCTAGCTTTAAAGTTAGTTCGCCTATGCGTCTTTGTCTGCATTTGGCGTAATACTTTTCAATAGATGTTTGTAAATTCACTCAGCTTATTAACTTTGAAAATTTGACCAAAAATAACGAAGAATCAGGTATAAGTTGGCAGTAGGCGCAGGTGTAGGCACGAGGCATGAGTAGGACTAATCGGCAAGCCTACAGTCAAAACCTATTTTCACTTCTGGAATTATTTCAACTATTCAATAAAACCAAAAATTCAGAATTTTCAATTCAAATGGATTGGTTCATTGGTCGGTTCTGATTTTTGTCTGCTCAATTTGGGTTATTTCAGCATCGTTTTATTGGATGTAAGTCACAAAATCATAGATTTTCTAAATAAAATTAGTCTGATTACGGTGAAAGTTATATCAAATCTTACATACCAAAAAGTTTCGTAACATTTGTAATACATTATTATTTTTGGGAATTAAAAACTAATCTGTTCGAAAATCTAATAAAACCTATATGAAACAGTATTTTTTTCAGAATGTTTACAACAATTTTAAGAATTGATTACATTGATTTCAGCTTGATCCTAACAAATCCCGGTGTCCTTCCTCGTTCTACAACTCCGTTCAAAGATTTCATCAAAGATCTGGAAGAGAAACAAATCGATAGATACTGTTTTACTTGTTGGATTCCAAAGACTTCATCCTCTCATCATTGCTCTCAATGTGACAAATGTGTCGATGGATTTGATCATCATTGTCCATGGATTCACAAATGTGTCTATCGGAAGAATCTTCGAGCTTTCGTGTTTTTCTGTCTTACAATCTTCATGTTTCACGTGTTCTACGTTCTATTGTTGTTGTACATGATTGGTGCCTCCATGAATGCATCCGGATTCGGTAAGTCAGTTTTAGAACAAGCTACTGCCAAAAATGGTTATAAATATCCAAATTTTTGCATAAATTTAGATAGACTCTGTATTTTGTTTTGTACATTCTCAGTACATTTTCGTAAAACCCATAAAGTTGCCAGAAGAAGGAGGCAAGTTGTTGAATTCGGCTGATTATTATCTGTCAATTTTTGAGGCATTAAATAATTATTTCCAACCAGACTTTTTTTTGACGCGCATTTTCAAAAATCTTGATTTAGAAAACCGGCAAAGTGTAATAAAAGCTCCAAAATTCATACAAATAGGCATCAGGTAGGCGTCTAGGTAGGAAGGCGTCTGAAGAACGTTGCACAAAAAATTGAAAGATTTGTGAAGTTCTGTGCTAACTAGTAAGTTAACGTAGACGGAAAGTTACTATCGGTTTTTAGTTTTACGATGTTAAAATGAGAACATGAAACATATGAAACATGCGATTTCAAATTTCTACTGTTTCAACTAGTTGCTATAAAATCTCGTGTCACGAACACGATAACTTTATTCGGAAATCATTTTTTCAGAACAAACCCTAAACGACCATGGTTTGATGGTAATCAGTCTCATCCTCGCAATCCCTCATGTTTTCGGAGCCGGAGCCATCACTTGTACTCAATTCTCACAAATTTCTCGTCATGTCTCTACCATCGAGATTATTCGGAAACAAAGACTCCAGAGAAATTCTAGTGAAAAGTTTGTAATTATCAAAAAGTTTGATAAATATTTTTGGCGTTTTATTCAGGACCATAACATCGCCAGAACATAATCCATGGGAATACAAACAAAGTGTGAAGACTAGAATTCGAAATGTGTGTAATCTATTGGCATTTGACAAGTTTGGAGATGGAGAAGAAATTGATGAAGGACATGGATCATCTTCATTCGAAACATCGTCTTCATATTTCTAAAACTTCCATTTTTAAATAGACTGTTCGTTAAGTTGTATGATTTAATTGATATTGACTAGAGCATCTTCATAGTTCCAATTTGTCTTGAATTCTTTCTCGAATCTCATTTTTCAAACGAGTTTTTGTATTCCACTTTTGATTTTTTCGTCCATTTTTGTAAAAAATTTTTATGATCGGTCCACTAATAAATGAAACTGATTATTTTCCGCTTATTGCCAACATAGACTTTCATGAAAAAGTTATTCCACTTACATGAGAAATGCGAAACAGTATGCAATATTATTTAAGCATTATGTCTGAAAATTGAAAACGTCTCCACGTACTTACTATAAATTGAAAAACTGATAATTCATCTAAATATTTCATGATTGTTTTCAGTTTTTCAAAAAAAAAATTGAAAGGGCAAAATTATTTTGAGATCCCGCACTAGTGAATAACAAAGAGGCCTAAATTAATTTAGCCTGATAACGTAAAAGTTAAAACACCAAAAATAATTCTTGCAAAATTGAAAAATAATAAAACTTTAGTGAAATTTTGAAGTTATATTCAAGCACAGAAAATCCCCATGTAAACTAAACATTGAATTAAAAATTAGCTATTCATCTGCTGTTAATGCAGGTGAAGCTGTAAAAATTTTTGATTTTTCTCAATTCCATAATTTTTTTGGAATTTTGTATAAATTATCATTTGAGAATAAGGGATTTTTTAGAGTATTTTAGAGTTTGTTCAAGCACAGAAAAACGCTATCAAAACGACTCATGGATTAACACACTAGTTATTCATCTACTGTTAATGCCAATGTTGAAGCTGTGAAAAAATTCTATTTCGATCCGCTTCTAGTATATCTTGCTAAAATTGAACTTTACCAGACCACTTTTAACAAACAAACTAGATCTTATAATATATTCATCAAAACTTTCTACAGTTTCTGCCACAGTAATAGAAAAAATATGGATTTCGATTCCATCTTCTCCAATTGATCATCCTGTGATGTCTTCCCTCACTCAGTAAGAATATAGTTTCAAGAGACACAGAAGGATCGGCGCTCAAGTGGAAACGAGTAGAAATTGATACTCAATGAGAGAGGAGCCCTTGTCGGCGGATCTCTTTGTTCATTGTCTGCGTCTTCTCGTCTTCCACACTCTATCTCTCATTTGTTACGGTCTGCCGCCTTCCGATTTACCACAAAAGACATGATACATGTCGAAATGGTTCATGTCATGATTTGTGGTAGTTAAATTAGAACTAATCGGCATTTCACACCATTTCGATCGACGGTTTCAGCTCCTTTATAATTTTCATAAATTGTGTTCAGAATACTTCATCACTTCCTTCTCCACCTGTGATGAATATTTTATCTTTATCAATGTCTTCTTTCCAAACCTTTTGACATTTTTCCGGGGAAAAAACTTGATAACTCAGCAGCCATTCGCTGAAGCTCTAAATTTTGCCTAAAATCAAAATTTTAAAGTTTATTCTATCTAATTTTTTGAAAAATCTCTGAGAATATGACAAACAAATAATTGTTCTTATAATGATTGCAGTTGTTTGGAGGGACCGACACCGTGCGGGTCTACATTTTATAATCGATCTTGAAGCATGTATCTCTAGCCGTTTTCATAGAAATATATTTACAATTAGTAACGTTGTTCATTAAAAAATGATTTTTCGCAAAACTTATCAGTTTTCTGTCTAGCTTATTTTGAATTTTGGAAAATTCATTTGAAAAAACCAAAAAAGTAAACATATTTTTTTAGGTTACGAAATTCCTGTTTCACTATTTCAACTTTTTGATATAGCCTAGGTAGATATACGATGTTCTGATAGGTAACGTGTAGGCGATGCAGCAGTGTTCAACGCGAGAAAGATCAGAAAAATAGATTAGCCACGTTTGATTGACACCTTCGAATTTTGCGGGGAGTGGGAGAGACTGTCCACGTTGGAGTGATTGGTGGGATATTTAGAAATATGGAGATGGGTGGAAAGGGGGAAGAGTGATGAGTTTCTAATTGGGTCATCAGTTTCTAAAGTTGTTTCAGGATTTTTGGAAATTTTAGATTTTTACTGTTTCATGATGTTGGTAAACTTTGCGTGAGTTATAACATAACGTTGAAAATCGACTAAATCTGCCGATAAATAGAAAAATAACAAGAAGTGAGTGCCCAGCAATTTTATCACAAAATTGAAGGGCAAAAATACATTTCAAAAAACTCTCAGAAGCTTTTCTACAGTCTTATGCTGGCATCATGACCCATTTCAAAAACTAAATCAAATTTCCAAAAAACAAATTATGCCTACTTCAAGCTTTAGTTTTTTATGCCATTTTTCACTTTCCTATGAAATAGTTGGCTACATTTTTCGCAGAGTTGATTTTTAAAAACGGGTCGAAATTCTATAATCTGCACAGATCTTACTTTTAATATTCCTTCAAAAAATGTTTTCCTCCAAAAAAAATATTCTAAACGTTCAAATATTTTTTAAATGTTATAATAAAAAAGCAGTTAAGAGATTTTCGCAGCCAACTAAGTTTGTCGGAAATTTTTTTTCTCTGTTTCGTCTTTCAATTAAATAATTCAAAAATTTTTTCGAACAATTGCACATAAGTTCTTGGATTTTGAAAATGAAATCTGATATTGAAAATAAGGTGTCGATTTTTCTCATTAATATTATCGTAATTTGACAAGAAAAATCGAATTCTATGGTTAATTTTCTGAATATTTGTTATTTTCCATTTTTCTATTTTTTTTATGGAAACGCCGGAATCAACTATCAAAAATCGAGAGGGGGACGTTCTCAATAACATCCTGACAATGAGTGAATGAATATAAAAACGTTCAATATTCATTCAAATAAATGCCTTCTTCCAAAAAAAAACAATTTACGATCTTCCCGAAGATGGTAATTCCCCGTTCGTCCTTCAACACACCATTTCATCGTTTTTCTCAATATCACTGTTATTGATTCCTTCCAAATTGGTGATTCGAATCTATTTCATCACCAATCACCTTTATCTTTTTCTATCATCTCTCTATCTTCCGCCTTTCTCAAGTACTGTTTCTTTATTTCTTTGCTTTTGATATTCATTGATATCAAGTGATGAGTCAACGTAGAAAGTATGTTTATCCAATTAGTGACTAAGATTATGTTCCCTTTTAATATTATAAGAAGTGATGACAAGACATCATACTTTGCATTTTTTGGTTCTGTCTTGGATTTGACATAATGGAAAAATCACATGTCTATCAACTTTTTGGCTATATTAATAACTGAAAACTTTGCAAAATTACTTTCAAATAGTCATTATATTTTATTCAATTAATTCAATTTAAATTCTTTTTTCTTTTTCAACGTTCCACCGTTTCACCCGGTTTTCAAATTTCGTTTCAAAATGGAACAAAACAATCTTTTCTTCTTATATGCCTGACACTCAAATAGATAACATTCATCAATTTGAGGAAGAACTGATACAAAAAACTGTTTTTTCTCAGACAGAATTTAAATTTTTTTCCATAAGTCTTTTCCTTTAGCCTTTTAGCCTTAGCCTTTTCGAAAATTTCTCTCACGAACCAAACGTTTACAGTTTTACAACTTTGTTTTTAAAAACATTTTCAATCAACAAATGAGTAATAGCAAGTAAGTTGATGTTCAAATTTTTCCAAGTTTTCTAGAATTTAAAATATTGTTGCAACTTCAACTTCTAAGAAATTTTCAAATTTTGTATCATAAACCTTAATTTCAAATGTTTTACCGTTTTATTAAGGTTTCAAAATGCATTTCTATGAGGAGCAATGATATTTTGTAAATTCGTAGCTTATTTCATTAGTTATAAAACTGCATTATTAATAATTTTTTATGCAAACTGTATGAACTGAAGTTGGGTGGAAGCTTAATTCTCGCGAACTTACTGGAAGATTTCTTTACAAAATACAAATTTTAGAAATTTTGCAAAATTACTGTTTCACAGGTTTAATATAGAATTCGTTAAATTTTATCTGCACATTACGATATTGAAAAATGTTGATTTCACAATTAGATTAATTTTTCTTTGACAGCTTCGCCAAGTTATTATATTACGTGTCTAATTATTCACCTATTCGGTTATCGATGATTTATAATTAATTTCTATGTGCTTTTGCCTACCCTCACAACTTAAAATTTAGTGAAACCAGAGCTTCAATATTTCAATGCTCGTATGCTCCAAAAGAAGACAAAGACAAAGTGTTTTTGAGACGCGGGACATCTAACATCTCTCTAGGAAAGAGCAAAATGAAATGTCATGTCCCTTCTGTGCTTCAATCCATAAAAGTGTATGTCTCTCCTTCTCTCAAATGGTCCCTTTCCATAACTCTTCTCTTTCGTCGCCTTCTTGACACTCTCAGCTCCATCCACTTGTTGCTCATAGAGGAAACAAATATTGAATGTGTAATTGTACTGCATGTTCTTACTCACTTATTCACTTGCATGCAGTTTCATCACTTTTTTATGTTCAACTGTTGACCTCACAAGCATGATTTTGAATGGATTTGTGTCTTTTTTATTTTCAGCCAAACCACGTGAGATTTGTTTTTTTTTCCTAAAAAATAATAGCCAAAAATTATTTTAAAAATTATATCTTTAGAAATACAACATAACGTGTTTTGGAATTTATATATTTGTTCCAGTATTATTAGAAACACAACTAACTTATAATATCTATCTGTAAATTTTTTTATTAAAAAAAATTCGGTGTTAATAAGAAGTGAGCAGTATGCTACTTAGGAAGTTTTCACATTTTTACTCAATTCAAGATTACCTAAGCCTGTCTTGTGCCCATTTTGTGATCAGATATGGTCTTTTTTTTGTTTTTTCTTCCATTAATAGTGAGACCGAAAAGTTAAAAAAAAACACACACACAATTTTTTCACATCAAATTTTAATGTTCGCCTTCTAACTGTAGTACATTTTTAAAGCTTCACTTTGCAGTTAAACCTGAGTTTTCTGCTCAAAAGCTTTACGGTTTCAATATGAATTTAAAAATATATACTTTTTTGCTTTTTTCAATAGTCAGAAAGCTATCGGTATAAGTTTTAGTTCAAAATTATCATCTTCTATGTATAAGCCGTGTATGCAATCACCGTGTAGGCATGAATGCAGGTAAGACTAAAGACATGAGTCCTACTGTTCCAAGATTACCATGAAATAGTTAGCAACTTTATGTGGAATTTTTGAAACAGTTATTTTTTAAATTTTTTTTTTAAATTTTTTTAAAAATATTTTGTCAAAAAAAAATATTTAAAAAACCTTAACCTAAAAGTATCGTTGACCACTTTCACTGATTTGTACAACAAACCATACTCGAAATATCATCAAGAGAGAGTATACATTAACAAAAGCGGGGATACGGGAATGTCCTTCAACTCCCGCGTGTGTCCATTCATGGCAATGATGATGAACCACTACTGTCCTTCTCCGTGAAAAAAAAGAAGAAAATAGGTAAACTAATTGAGATGTACACCCCTACATACACATACACTTTATTCCCGTGCAAACCCTCTAATTATCTGCCTAATTCGGCAGATTCTCACCACCTGTCTCGATTTTCTCTGCGTCTCTTGTTTTTATACATCTTATAGTCTTTCTTTTTCTTCTAGATGTCATAGAAAATCCAATAATCGTTAAAATACGACTTTTCTTCCGTTTCAAACAATCCACTTTAAAATCGATAAAAATGATTGGAAATAACACTTTTCCTAATATTTTTCCAGCTGCTTCTCTACCCGATTCTCTGCGTCTCTTCATTCCCACCAATCTTTTGTTTTCTCGAATTCTGATTTCCTTTTATTTCCCACACACACTCATACCTTTTGTTCATCATCACATATTTATGTTAATCCTTCTTTCGACAATTTGTAGTTCGTATAAATTTCATAATCTCTACTGACCAGATGATGAATAGGTTTTAGGTTGAATCTATAAATATCACCGTTTCACTAGTTTTTCAAATGTTCAGTGTTAAAGGTTCAGTCTAATCAGATGAATACATATGTATCTTTTTTCAAAACATTTTGAAACGACAAAAATTATCATTGACATGCTAAATCGATCTATTCTAAATTGTATTCAATGAACTCATGCAAATCAGTTCTAAATCAATAGCCAAGTTATGTATTTGCAAAATGTTCAACATTACCGACCTTCCCAGCTTGAAACTCAGATGACTCCAGAAACAGAAATTACACATATTTTTAACTTTTTTCCCCTTTTCGTATTCTAACTATAATTTTTTTTGGGGGTTTTATCAAATTTATTCATTGCTTCTCGTTGAGATATTCCACTTTTCGTTTGTGAACTTTATCTGGCTGAAACTATGGAATCCATTTTTATCTTTGAAGGATATGTTTAAATAATAAGACACAAAATAGGCATAACCTACAATCGATTTAAAAATTTGAATTTTCCACTGTTTCAATAGTGTTATATACCTCCTGTCTTTTTTGCACTTGTTAATAATTGTGAACTCCTTTTCATTTCCATTTTCTCTTCATAAACCATTCCAACTATATTTGGTGCTCCCCAATTTTTCTATTTTCTAGTTGTCGCATCGTTTCGTCAATTTCTAATTGAATTTGGAAGAAGGAGCCGGCAGTTTCTTCCGAGACGTTGCTCTTGCATGTCAAGTGAAAACCAATGTCAGGCTCAATTTCCCGCATCTTATGCTTCTCCTACTCTCTCTTTGTATCGTCAGCTTTCTTTCATAAGATGGCCTATATTTATGTAGGGATATTTTGAAATTTTTGTAGAATATGATGACGTCATTGTGGGATTTTCCTGGACTAACATGTTTTGTACTTGAGTTAGGTAAGATTGAATTAAGTAACATAATAAATTTTGTTGTTTGAAAATATGAACAAATTGAAACTGTAGAAGTTACGAATGTTAGATTTTAAAAAAGTATTTTGAGAATGACCCAGAAACTAATTTAAAAAATGTTCAATTTTGATTTTAGCCTAAAGTTTTTACTAAAAATCTATATTTTTGAACAGGTGAAGTTTAATAAAAAAACTATGTGCGCATACATTGACGGCTAGTTTTTTTTTGCCGAAACACCTTTTGTAAAACTTGTAAAGGCTGTGACAATTGAACATTAAAAAATTTAATAAATAATTTTCTGTTTCAACTTTTCTGTAAAAATAAAATAATCTAAACAGGTTTACTTTAATCTCTAATTGCGTTTCAGTTAGATCATTGTTTAAAAAAAAAAGTGTGAAATATTAGATCCCGTACCTGCAGGTGAAATTAAATTTTCAATACAGTTTTCTACTTTCGAGATTAGCTTTCTACTGAAATTTAGCACTAATTCAGCACATTGAATCAATATTGAAAAATTGTTCGAAAAATGTTACTGTTTCAAATTAAAGAAATATTGAATCATATTTTATTAAACAGTATTTAAATGCTTTATTTCAATCTCAATTTCAATTCAAAGGATGAGCTTTGCATCTAAAGTTTTATTTTTAAAAACAATTTCAGTGATCTTTCAAAAATTTTAATATTCCAAAAAATTTTGCTTGTCACTTCCTTTCAAATTTTAAAACCAATAAGGTTAATTAGAATTCCATTCCTATCAAATCTTCAAAAACTTCAACTCCCACTATATCTATTAATCCAAAATGTTCCTGTTTCACCCAGCTCATGAAGTAAATCTCAGATTTTCAGATTGATTCTAACAGTTTTCTTTGGATTTAAAAGATTATTCCTTTTTGAAAAAAGAACACATCTGGTGTCCATCTGTTAATGTCGCAAACCAAGAAACAATATCAGAGAGGGGGTCATATTGAAGAGATTATGAGAAGCAGAGAAATAAATTTGCGTGTTTGTTTCTGTTCGCGCAACTTCTAGCAGCTTCAAGTTAACAGTTTTCTTTTTAGGATTTTTTTTTTGAAATTTTCTGAAATTAAAATAAATACGGTTTCTGTTACCTGTTATTTTTAATTATTAATAGGATAATTGATAAGGTTACGATAATCGAATCCCAATTGACACCCCTATATTTTTGCTCCAACTTGTAATAGTTGTCTCGAAAAGAATTTTTCAAAATTCAAACTCAAATTCCTACCGTAACCCAAAATGACTCATTTATTTTCTGATTCTTCATCTAAACATACACTACCGTTTCCTACCTAACCCAAAAATTTCGCAATTTTATAGAACTTTTTGAAAAGAAAAGATGCTCAACACAGTACAACACAATACAATTGGGGCGGGAAGATGTGTTTGTGCTCGCGATTATATTTCGCGCGTCTCTCTGGAAACATCGGAGAATCTTCTCACTTTGTACCATCTTTTTCTCTGCGTCTCAACCATTTCTACAGTATTTTCGGATGAGATGCTCTTCGATATAAATGCATTCATTTAAACTTTGGCGGTTCTAGCTTTGAAATCATTTTGAAACACCACTTTTTGTAAGTTGAGTCACAATTTGATAAAATTACAGTTTCAAGTTTTTAGCTTATTTTAATTTATTTTTAGATCTGAAGTATAATTGAAAAGTTCTTAACAAGTTGTATATTTAAAAAATTTTAGAGTGTACAAAAAATTGTAGTTAGCATTTTTATAGTTTTTTGGCAATTTGACAGACAGTGGCAATTACTTTGACAATTAACCGCTAACGTTGACTGAAAAGTTTGACAGAAAATGTTACCCTTATTTAGGACTAGTTAACTGGGAATTTTCCTGTCCAGTTTATTTTACACAACTTGCGAGAATCATTTTAAAGTTTTGGATTTACCACTAACATGTAAGACTTAAAAACATTTATAGCTAAGTTTGTTTGTTTGGAAAATTAACAAACGCCCAATTTTTGACACTTACTGTTTCATATAGTTTTCTTAACATCTTCTCATTAATAGAAAATGTTTTTTCAACGATATTTTTATTTTATATTTACTGCCATTGACAATCTATTTGTTTGTATTTCAACTAACTAGTAGGATGACTTAATGTGTTCAAACGTTTATAACGTGTTTTCGAATAACTTATTCCCCAGTGCTCTGAAACATTTATGGTTCAGGATTTTAATTTTCTAAACCAACGAGTTTACAAATTTGCACTGTTTTGCAACCAAAATTCTACTGTTTCAACTAGTTTTCTTAACACCTCCTTATTATCGTTTTCTCCAATTGCGATGCTTCTCCATGTTGCTTAATCCTTCTTTTCTTACTCCTCAGCTTCTTCCCTGGATTTTCTCACCTGCTTCTTCTAATTTCCAGACTGCAAGCATGAGCCGTGGCTACTATCGTACCGAAGAGGAAATCGTACAAGGTATGAATAAATGCTTACCCTTTTCAATGTGAACTAAAAAACAAAAGAAGAGAAGCCACCCCCCAAAATGGGGGAAACGAATAACGGAAATTTGATCGATTTTGCCGTTTTTGTATGCGTGTGTGTGTGTGTTTCACTGTGCAAATATTGTGAATGGAATATATGGCTTAACTTCTGCATGATTTGTTGTAGTTTTTGAACAACTTTTTAAAAAAATATTTACTCAACAAAAAAATACTGTTTCAAAAATTCAATAAACTTCTTCCGAAAACTCTTTGCGCCGGTGGTAAACTTTCATTCAATTTAATTTGAAAATAAACTTATCAACCTGTCCCGTGCAATTTATCTGCCCCCCTTCAAGATTTGTGTTGTTGGATAATCGAACAACATTACACTGGCGAAATTCTATCCGACTACTCACTTGTTTCATGTTTCAGTTGCTCAATTTAAAATTGTCAAGTTTTATATTTTTACAATTAGATCATTTGGGATATTGAAAAATTTTGACGAATTTGATGTTTTTTTCCGCAAAAACTTTAAAAGTTTATGTGCATCTTTGCACACCTTCGATGCTTGGTGTGAAGGTGCTTTGGAATTTTGAAATTTAAATCTTAACTTTGAGTTTTCTATTTTTTGCACTTCGTAGTTCCATCATTTTTTTATTGAATATTTAAATTTTTACAAAACTTAAAGAAATGCCGAAACAGTAAAAAACAACTATGAAAAAAATTGAAACTAAAACACGGTTTGGCATAGATTGAATTTTGTCTGTTTAAATATATTCAAACGTGGTCAATTTAAATAATCCGCCATTTTTGTTTCTAATAAATCCTCAAACATTTATGTTTATTTCCCGTGACCCTTTCCACGTCTATCCAACTCTTTAGATTTTGTTTGTTTCTTCTCACATTTTCTCAAAAATGCGTGTTCCAGACAAAGTCCTTCACCGTGATCCTGGAATAATCGAGGAGAACTACGCTTCGAAGCCCCCATCACGAAGATCTTCTTCTAATACGAATCCTGATAGTCTTGTCAATCAAAAACACGCTCAACCACTTCCATCTCCACTTCATTCTCCTGTTAAAAGTGTTACCGGATCTTCGAAAAATCAGTCACCGAGTGAGTTTTTTTTAATGAAAAAAAAAATTAAATTATATGTTTAAACCGGATGGAACAATCACTTTTAAAAAAATCTTCCAAATCTTATAACAAATGTGAAACTGTTCACGATTTTTCCGCACTTGCCAAACCTATCCGTAAGGAAATCTACGAAAAAATTCCCGTTTCACCTACAGTATTTCAGTCTGCATTTTTCAATTCTTCTAATGCGAATCCTTTTCCTTTCTTTTCAAGTTCATGTTTTCATTTACAGAAATGGCACCAGTTCGTTCGAATTCTCGTGGATCTTCTGCATCTTCCGAAGAAGACATTGGAACCCGTTCATTCTCGATTTCAGTGCTCAAAGATTCCGGAACAAAAGTGGAAATTATGCTGAAAGCACATGGGCTCAGAAAGAAGAAGGGATTTATTAATTCTCTAGTCACTGTTTTCAAAAAGGTATGATTTGGGGAAACGTTGTATTGTTATAATATTGCTCCCATTCTTTATGAAACTAGTTGAAACATTTTTTAATTTTTCCAATTTTTTAATTTGAAAACTTTCAGCCCAGCCAACCATCTCGCTTGTTGTCGAATGGAAAATTCACAGAATTTGTGCTCACCGAGCATGCTCTCCGATTCCTTCTCGAAGTGAAAACTGACAAAAAGAAGAAGAAGGGAAATGGAAATCGATTGGATACTTTCCTGTGCGAAGTCAAGAGATTTCCGAGTGATGTTAACCCAGATAGTGCTGAATTTGAGGTAGGTTACTGAGTGAATACATTAAATGTTGCTAGGTGAGGCCTACCTCACGCCTGCCTGCCTAGTTGTTAGGTATTTTTGTATGCACAAGGCAGGCGCAGGTCGCCTGGTAGGATGTGTTTGCGACTATTTGCGAGGATCTGGTATTTCCTGAATTTTCAACATAAACACCACTTGCAATAATACCTGCAATATTAAATCAGTCTCTGCGCCTACTTTGAAAAGATAATGAAACAGGAGCTGTGATGTTCATTTGAAAAAAGAACAATCTTGAATATCGCCCTTATAAATTTTCCTCTAATCATAGAATATTGTTGATAATGTTACATCATTGTTTTATGTTAGCAGCATTAAATGTTTAAAATATTATAATCGTGGTATTTGCTCGAAAAACTTAAACAATTAATATTATTTAAGTAATTCAAAATTATCTATATTCCAGGTCCTCGAGCCAGCCTCCGGAGAAGCCTTCATCCTTCTCACACTGATAAAGACTGGAAATCTCTCAACGAACTGGAAGGAATTCCTGGATACTCATGGAACTCTCGATGTCTCTACGATTTGAATTTTTTCCTTTTTTGAAACTCTCTACTCTTTTTCTTTTTCTCAAACGTGCATACGGTTTGCTACACTGAATTTGAATTTTAATAATGCTTATAATCATAATTATCGCTGTTCTGTTTCACAAAAAGTTCCTCATTCCAAAAAATAAACATATGATTTGTATAATGCAATTTTTTGTGCACGAGTTATTAAATAATTTAAAAACTGAATTATGAAAAACAATAATACATTAAAGAAAAACCTTTAAAAAGCGTATTGCATGCATTGCATAAATTAAAATTTGAAGATTTACCAAATTCATAACAGTATTACTAGTTTCAATAACCAATTCAAACTGAATATCTGCAAATTTTTTCATAAGCTTGAGGTACCGAATATTCAAATTATCAAATGATTTTCCCCATAAAAACTACCGTAACCCAATCCTTTATTCTCAAATTGCATATAAATAGAGCACGATACAGGAATATTTATAATGAAATAATATCATGAAGTCATTAAAATTATTTTGTCTGTATGTTTGATATCTACAGTAACCGGCAACATTGTTGGAAGCGTTAAAAAATAAATTAGCACTTGTCAGCAAAAGGAATATTGGTAAGTTTTCTTCGTTTTAATTTTATGAACTCATTGAAACATTGTTTTTTTAGAAAATTAAAGAACTTATGGCAATGATCTAAAAAATAAAATCGGTGAGAGTTCTATAATAGAACTCATAATATAAATAATTTTCCAGCAATTGTACCATGTATAAATTTATCCGTGAACAATCGTTTGGCACGTCAGAGGTATATTTGAAGTCGATATTTGTATTTGTACTCAGATGTGATAATTAAAAATAAGATATCATGTGACACATCTACTACGAATAAATAGTTTTTCATTAAAATTACCCGGTTTTGAACTATTTCTTAATGCACGAGAAAAAGTTTGAATGATATTTTTTAAAAATTGTAGAACATGAAAGCCGAGCGTTGTGTTTTTTTCAACATTTTGCTATGAATATTATTTTAGTTTATCAAAAACTTTAATCAAAAAGAAATATAACAGCAAATTTCTAACAGACCTAATTTCATTAAATTAACATTGTAAAACACTCAAAATCCTGTTGTACCAAAAATAATTTACAATATTATTTTTGCTTCACTTAATTTTTTACGTGGAACAACGAATTTAACCTTCTGTTTTTTACATATAAATCCAAATGATCCCTCTCACAAAAATTAATTTATTTCTCCAATTTGAACATTCTTGAATCTAGCGGTAAGTTTTTTAAATATATATTTTATTTATTGGTTTGCATTATACTTCAACAGTTTTTTTCAGTGTAGAGAATGATTAATATACACCGATTCGTGCAGAACCGCTTCCTTCGTACTCGACATGCGGTAGGCTCCTAAAGCCGACAACTACAAACCTAGCTTCTCTGTTTCAGCACCCATTTGGAATTGTTCTAGACATTGATGGTGTCTTGTTTCGCGGTCGTAACATGTTGCCACGTGTCAAAGAAGCATTCAGCCTGATTACTGATAAAAAGGGAAACTTTGTAGTTCCAACGGTATAAATTTGCTTTAGAATGTTCTCAAGAGTATCAGATAAGATTTAGGTGTTCCTGACAAATGGCACGAATAGCACGGAGAAAAACAAAGCGGCTCAGCTCAGTGAGCAACTTGGTTTTCGAGTTCCCGCTGATAATGTTCTCATGTCACACAGTCCATTGAGAATGTTCACTGATCTTCATGATAAACAAGTTCTCGTTGTTGGACAGAAAAATGCTAGAGCTATTGCAAAAGGGTTAATTATTTATGTTTCAGGAACTCTGTAAAGAACGCTTTTTATCAATGTGAAATAACCACAACTAAACTTATAAACCCCGTGAAACAGAATAATTTTTTTCAGAGTCGGATTCAAAAAGGTTACAACAATTGATCATCTCGTGAAATGGTTCCCTCATCTCGATTGTACAGACTTTTCAAGAAAGCTCGTGGATCCAAAAGAGACGGAAGCAGCGAGAAAAAGGTTCAGACCAATTGAAGCTATTGTGATGCTCGGAGAGCCGTTGAAATGGGAAACATCGTTGCAGTTGATGCTTGATTGTGTGCTCACTTATGGAAGTGAGTGATTTGAAAAATGAGTTGTGATGGAAACATGACTTCTTCCATCAATTTATTTTTTATTTGTTTTAAAATCAGCAGTGGTCTTAACATGAGGAGCGCATTGGTGTGTCGGATTACGGTTCCATTACAAAATTTATCTAAAGTAATTTTAACCAGATATACTCTATGATCTGAAAATAGCCCAATTTCTAAGCTGATAGCGAGAAAATATTCTGAAATATTTTCAATGTTCAATCTTTATTTCTGTTATCTCTCTGAAAATCTTATTCACATCTTAAAACAAATGCAAACATTGCATTCAAATTCCCGATTGGCTTCCCTGGATTACTGTTTCTAGTCGTTAGTATTTGAGCGCATAATTCCTGAAATTTCAATTATGTGTTGCATTCCGAAACCTATAAAATTAATCGGCAAAAACTAACCGATTTCATGTTGCCGAGCTCCACGGCGAGCCCTTTGATGTTCTGAGATACAAGTAGAATGATAAGAAGTCTAGATGATTCCAAACGTTCGTACCTTGGTAACTTCCGAGTCTCCAGCTCTGAAATCTTCCAGAAATGAATCAATTATATCCGTTAAAAATGAGAAGAAGCTGGCGTCAACTGACGAAATAATATAGAGAATTAGTAGAATTTTGAACATAGTCATGATATTTCTCTACAATTTAGACTTCAGCTTGGTTTATATACAGCTTTTGAACAATAGGAGGATTACTGTAGTTATGGTTTGATTTTTGTTGATACCTTCGAGTCATGAGATTCCATAAAGGTTTTTTTTACAAAAATCTGTAGAGAAAAAGAAAAGTTATACTTTTCTGCAAATAAAGAAAAGATTTGCAAGTTTTGAATCACGAGATATGAATACCTGGCTAAAATTAGCTATTCTTAAATCTGTTTCACTAAATCAAAATCTTGAAACAGAAAATTTTTAATTTTTCAAAAACTTTTTAATCCAACCAAATTCTTTATGAAACTCCATGTATCTTTCATCATTTCAGAAATGGACACGATGGTATTCCCTCTGATCGCCGGAGGTCGTCGTCCCGATCACATTCCGATTGTCGCGTGCAACGTGGATCTTGTTTGGATGGCTGACGTGGCATCACAACTTCCACGTATCGGGCATGGAACATTCATTCATATTCTGGATTCATTGTATGAAAAGTTGACAGGACAACATTTACAGTTTAGGGCAACACTTGGAAAGCCGACTGAGGTTAATATCAGCGAGATCCTGAGATCACAATTATTTAGTTTAATTTTGTTGTTTTTATGAGAATATTGAAACACCAAAAATTTTGAATGCTTTCGAAAATCGAAAAATAAACTAAAGAAAATCGAGAAGCAAGCGCGCTCCAACGGTCGAAATATGCCCCGCCCCCAAACGTTGGGTCTCGTTAGGTATTTGCGGCATTTGTCTATTTTTTTGTTGTTTTTCATGATTTTCATGTAGAAATTATTTTTCAATTCGGATTCATTTGAAAAGTGAGCAAATTTTCTGAAAAATAACAATAACGTTTGAATTTCTGGTTTTGCCGCTAATACCTAACGAGACCCATGAATCGGGGGCGGAGCGTTTTTATTTGACTGTGGGGCTCGTTTGCACCAGAAAGTTGTATATTTTGAATTTTTCCAAAAAAAAACTTTGATTTGTTCTTTTTAGAAACTTTGAAAGCCGATCCACTTGGGAATAGAGTTAACTTTTATTTTTTAAAGAAAAATCTATTTTCAGGTCAGTTATCTCCATGCAGCTCATCGTATTCAACGTCAAGCCAAAGCCATGAAGCTTGAGGACGTTAAATACGTCTATGTTATTGGGTAATTCTTTGATTCCCCCAGATCCTTCAATCTTTCCAATTTCCAGTGATAATCCAATGTCCGATGTTCTTGGTGCTCGACTTTTCGATCGATATTTGCGTCACGGAGGTGTTGGAAGATTCGATCATTTGGACTTGGAAGCTTTCGATGTGAATGATGGGGAAAAGCCCAGAGTTCGGACTAGAAATGTTGTGGAGAGATGTATCTCGATTCTTGTGGAGACTGGTGTCCATCAGGACCATGTGCACATTAATGGAATGGTCAAGCCAATTTCTGCACTGATTGATAATCTGTCGAAAGGAGAACAATTGAAGTTGCAGCTGCCCGATTTTGTGGAGTACGATCTGCACGCCGCAATCAGAACTATTTTGAGAAGAGAATGTTATCGTTAAGAATCATTATACTCTGTATTCATCGTAAATTACCTAATATGAAGCGTGTGAGAAATCGGGGAAAAAAGGCAAGAATTTGTAAAAAGACAGTTATTTGTTGGAGAAGGAGAATTTGGGGATTCGGGGGAAAACAAAAAAAACACGAAATTTTGGATACAATTGAACAGGCTAGAATGTACAAGCAATAGGGATGAAATGGGGGAAATGCTGTTTCTGGGTGATGTTTACTTTTCAGCTTCCAAATTGGATAAATAGCTAACGGGAAGATGCTGGAATAGTGGATCACGCATTCGTTTCAGCTGATTCCGTAGTTCGTCTACTTCAGTGACGAGGCGATTGTATTTTTCAATGTCAAAGTTTTGCTTTTGAGCTCGACGGTAGAATTGTTTAGTGTAGACACGTTCCCGAGCAGATGGATATTCGAAACTCTGAAAACGAAATTTTTAATACAATCCTTAAAATAAAAGCTATTTTCAGAAAAAGTGAATATTTTTTTAACATTCTATCACTGAATTTCAATGAAAAATATTAAAAGAACATGCAACATTGGCTTCAAAAAAAAGTTTGAATTATTACTTGTTGGGTATATAAATAGTATCCGAAAGTCGCACAAACAGTCGAATACGTGGCAAAATATGTGACCGGTTCCATGATATCCCAAGAATACTCCCACCAGGTCAACCGTGCGAATAGACCTGAAAATTATATAGATTTCACTTAAAATTCTGCCGATTCCAAACTGACCAGTTTGCACTCCCATCGCTGCAAATCCTGCCCACATGACTCGATCCGTGTGAGCTTCACACTCTTGTTCGATCTTCCGTTTCGCATCATGCAATGGTGCGAGAAGCGTTTCGGCGTTCTCCAGTTGAAGGAGAAGCTTCTTTTCACGTGAAAGCTTGTACTCGTCGACGCATAGAGCAGCGTGGAGGGAAGCGACCGTTGCGCGAAGATCGTCGAGTTGGCGGAGTCTGAAATTGTATAAATTTGAAGTTTTTTTGTGGGAATCTTTACAGAATGTAGATTTTTAAAACATACTTATCACTATCATATGGCATTGTTCCCGTCTTTGGAACAGTTACATCAAAGAATTTATCGTTGAGACGGAGCCGGAAAGATCCGAATTGAAGAAGATGCTCAATGGAAGTGCATGTGGCAAGTTTGACTCCATCTGCAAACAAATATTTTTTAATTTTTATCGATTTTCACAACTTACTCGTTCCATACACGGCGACATAATCGATGCCTCGATCCTCTTGCCTCAAAAATTCACAGAGCGATCCGATTGTGTCACTGAGCGGTCGCATTGTGAATTGGCAAGGCTCATTTCTTGACGGAAGTGGAACATCTAGTAGAGGAAGACCGTATTCGAATCGAATTGATAATGGAGATGAAGATTCTTGAATTGGAGAAGTACTTGAGGAGGCTGTTGTTGTGGAAAACGCCTGGAAACTAATTTTACGGTGTGAGGGACAGGGGTGGACGGCAATTATTTTCGGAATTTCTACTTTTGATCATGCTCGAGCACAGATTTTTAAATTTTGAGTAATTAACAACTTTTCAAAAACATCCACTGGAATTTTTTAGGCAGTTTTTTGCCATTTCAGTGACGAAAAAAGCAATTTTCCGATTTTATAGCACGAATTCAATTCGTCTTGGAAAATATAAGAAAGCTCACAATTTGTTGTCTATTCCATAGTGTATTTCTAAGATTTGCAAGTCGCTGAGCGGTGACAAACGGTGTCACCAAGCATCGGCCATTCCTCATTTGTGGCCTGTGTGACCCTGAAAAGACGGAAGTTTGACGGAAGATTAGTAGTTTAGTCCTTGTTCTTGTGTCTATCTTATCACAAAACCAGTTTGTGGTAATAATGATGAAGAAAAGGAGAGTGACGTGGCAAAAGAGAATCAGAGAAAATAAGAGAAACACGTACAAAAAGAAACACATTGGGAATGGTGGTGGTGTTGTACGGAAAATGTGTAGAAGGAAAAAAGCGAAACGTTTCTTCTTCTCCTTTCAGAATTCTAATTATATTCCCTAGAGATTAAATTGGCTTACAAAGAGAGAGCAAGAGCAATTGAGAAGAATGAAACGAAAATCAATGATTTTCGGTTTTTTTTTCATATTCCGTGTGCTCGGCGCCCACCCAAAAAAGCAAACAGAAGTGCCGAATGAATGACATTTCAAAGCGGAATGATTTTAAGTAACTTTTTGACACATTTTCGTCGAAAATCGAGCTTTGGCTTTGCAGGAATTTTAACTAGAAACCAGCTTCAAATTTCATGTTCAAAACCGCAGAAATTCGAATGACAAGAAAATTGGATTGACGACTAGAAGACGAAATGCAGGTGCTACGTGAGAAATTATTGTGCGACTGCTGTATAGGTTGATTTATTATTTGTATACACATAAGTGAAAAAGGAGAGAAACGACGCGTGAATGCTACTGAAAAAATGTGGCAAAAATGGAAAACAGGGGATTTGTGGGACCGTTGTGGGGTCAGATAGCCCAGAATTATTGTTTGGAATTTTTTTTTTTATTTTACAGGAATTTTAAAACAAAATAATGTTGAATTTGGCGAAAAATTGAAATTTCAATGAAAAAGAAAAATGATTTTTCGAAAACGATTTCTGCTGGCTACGGTAGACAATGCAGTTCACACCTCAGACTTTACGCAAAAATGCAGACTTTGTGCGCCATGATTTTTTTCCAATTTTTTTTCGAATTCATTTTATTTTACGTTTAAGTTTTCCTTTCTTTCCATTACGTCCGATTTTTGTGTCTAGCCGCGCTCCCCTATTTCTTCAATTTTTGTGCGAAACTTCAAAAATACTGTAAAGCTCGCCCAGATTTTTTGCTTAGAAAATCCAAAAGCTTTACGAATTCTCTGAGAATGTGAGACGTTCGATTAAATTTTTGATCCTCGGTGAGCCATAAAGTATCGGAAATGGAAAAAAACCGAGAGAAGACAAAACATATATATGAGACCTCGGGTAGAAATTGTGGTGCTCAACGAAGAACAAAATTGGACGACTTCCCCCCTCCCATTTTGCTGCTCTTCCAGTGCTCACGACTCATTTCTCTTCGTCTCTTCGTCTCTGACACTGTTTTTTAGTTTGTTTCTGAGCTCTTTTTTGTGCTCAATGAGAAAACACGGACGGCTCCTTCAGGATAAAGAAGATCTTTCTCCGTTCATATCTTTTTTTCAGTTTTGCCGACGATGAAGTTTTTTTGTTTTGTGTAAGATGACGACAATTGGCATGCCAGGAGAAAGGAAGAGAGGTGAAAACAGACGAAAAATAGCGAAAAAAAAGAGAAAAATGAGAAAAGGTTAAATCTCTTGAGATAGATGGGCAGGTGGAAAGAGAAGGTGGAGAAAGGCGATTGACTGATGGGAGAGATAATTGGGTGAAATTCGATAATCGGAATCGATTGAACTACAGTTTAGGTGTTTTCATTCGCATTGAAGTGGGCTGCCACAAAAAATTGCACCAAAAAAAAATTATTTAATTTCTCGAAAAATCTTTTTTCGTTTCTGAGATACAATTGTTTTTTTTTAACTTTAAAAATCTATTTTTGCTTTTAAAAACCAAAAAAAAGGACATCCCTGATAGGAAAATCCTTTATAAATTGAATTGAGACTTTGTAATAAAATATCTCAGGATACAAAAAAAGACTTTCTCAGCAAAAGGACTAAATGGGAAACCGAGAGCCAGTTGTCGAAATGTACGAGAAAGAAAAAGGTTTTGCCCGTTAAAAATGCATAGTGTTTGCTCGTCAAAGGTGGAATTGGCATGACCGAGACGTCTTAATATTCTAGGCCACCATATAGAAACATTTCCGTTAGAATGAAGTACTAAACGAATAAATGGAATCCCTTAATCCTCTAAATAGGCTCTACACAACATTGCTCCAACGCCCTCCGGGGACAATCAGTTGTTTATCTCCGTCTCGTTTTCTTCCCCAAGTGTCTGCGTTTCTTCATCAGCCATGATCTCTGTCGTGTACTCGTTTCTACTCACAGCGGCACAGCCCGTCTTCTCATTCTTCGTTTTTTGTTGTTTTTTTCTGTGTTCACTTTCCCTTCTTGATGTCTTCCATAATTGTTGTTTTCTGGATTGCAATGAGTTCCTCTATCAAAGTTTTATTGTCAACAATAATAAATTAAAGATTGGCTGTTTGTTTTACAGCTGACGCTCTGAAAACGAATCCGATAATTGCCAAATTCGAGAGAAATCGATCGATATGGCTCTGACATGACCTTGTTTAGAGTCGGTGTTGGTTACTAATTGCGTCATTCGGTGTAGAATTTCGTATTGTGCCCTCTCGCGGAGCAGAAATTGATATTTTCGAGTTTTTTCTGACCGCACTTTCTTTCTCTAACGTCTATTTCTAGTTTTAGGTTTTATTTTAAATTTTCGTTTGAAAAATCGTGTTTCTTTTTGCATCACAACTTTAAAATATTCAATTTTTATTCAGATCACAATGGAAATTCCTCCAGGACTCGAAACAACGAAACGGAAAGTTGCTCACAGTGACGAGCATGGATTTTCAGGTTCTACTTGACCTAAAAGCCTCAAAAAATATCCCATTTTCCAGATCAAGTTCGTGTGCCAAATGTAATTGTAATGGTCGGATTACCGGCTCGTGGAAAGACGTACATTTCGAAAAAACTATGCAGATATCTGAAATGGACTGGATTCACGACAAAAGTATTCAACGTTGGAGAGTATCGAAGATCAGATGCTAATGCTGCTGATGCTATTCATGGAGCAAATGCGTCGTTTTTCTCGCCAAATAATGCAGATGCATTGAAAGTTAGAGCGTGCGTTTTTGTAAATTAAAATAATTAAATACTTTCCATCGGTTTGCTTAATTTAGCTCACATTCACGTGAATTTCATGAGATGACATTTCTAGATTAAATAAATTATCATAAAGATCAGATAATATAAAGGAATGCCTCCCGAAAATAACTGACGTCATCAATTGAGCTTTTATTAAAATAACTTTTAAAAATTGAATTAAAATACAAAATCGGGTCAAAAAATTAGCTCAAATTGCTTCAATTATTTTTATTTTCAAAGAAAAGTCAAAGTTGTGACAACCAAATGACTTGTAATAATTGATTTCTATAAATTTCTAAAATTTCAGTGAATCCGCCCGTCGTGCAATGGAAGATATGGCCGACTATCTGAATTCTGGAACTGGTGGTGTTGCGATCTTTGACGCCACCAACACCACCAAGGATCGTAGAAGAATTATCATTGATTTCTGCAAAAAACAACGTCTTCGATGTTTCTTCATAGAATCTGTCTGCGACGATCCCGCGATTATTGACTGCAATGTGACTGATGTGAAAGTAAGAATTAAGAAAGTTTCAAGTAGTTTTACTCCTTTTTCTTGTTTTCAGGTCAATTCTCCTGATTACAAAGGTCTGATGACTGCGGAACAGGCGAAGGAAGACTTTATGAATCGAATTGAGAACTACAAGAAACAATATGAACCACTGGATGAATCTGAGGATGAAAGTCTCAGTTTTATAAAAGTTATTAATGCAGGACGATCATTCAAAGTTCATCAAGTTCGGGGGCATGTTCAGAGTCGAGTCGTATATTTTCTAATGAATATTCATCTTTTACCAAGAAGTATCTACTTGACGAGGGTAAGAAAACCATGAGATTGGGCGAGAAATTGCATGAAAAATCTAATTTCAGCACGGACAATCCGAATATAACGCTATGGGACGTCTCGGAGGCGATTCCCCACTTACAGAAGACGGTCAAAAGTATGCATCTGCTCTCGCTGATTTCTTCGAAGAAGAGGAAGTACCGGGACTTCGTGTTTGGTGTTCACAAAAAGTGAGAGCTGCTCAAACTGCTCAACATTTGAAACCAGATTTCCATACTGAATACTGGAAGGCACTCGATGAACTGGATGCTGGAATTTGTGAAGGATTGACTTACGAAGATATTCTACAGAGATATCCGAAGCAAGCAGATGATCGAGCAACTGATAAGTATCATTATCGGTATCCAAGTGGTGAAAGTTATGAAGATGTCGTTAGTCGGTTGGAGCCGGTGATCATGGAGCTGGAAAGACAAGCGAATGTCCTTGTGGTTTCACATCAAGCAGTTCTTCGATGTGTACTCGCATATTTCTATGATCGTCCACTTTCTGAGTTACCATACATTGATATTCCACTTCATTCTTTGGTCAAACTGACTCCACGTGCCTACCATTGTGATTCGACTATATACGCGCTCGATTTGGAATCTGGAGAGGTTTGTTAGCTGATTTTAATCTGGATGAATAGTTTTGATATTTTCAGTGGACCGAAACCAGTGATCAACTGCCACTTTGCGACAGTCCGAGGGATTAGGATTTTCGCGAAAATCAGCACTACGTTTTCTTGTATATTTTTATCAGCATTCATTTTTTCCCTACCGCTTGTATTATTTTCTATGTAAGTTGCAATTTTTCAAAAATTTCTGTACGAGTTTCCTAATTTGCCCAAAACCAAAGTTTTTAATAATATAAATATTTATGAATCTTGTTTATTATTTGCTAATTATTATGGAAATGCTATTCAGAGACCAGAATTTGTTTTAAGATTATGCAATTAAAGAGTGTATGTGACCGTAGAAATGATATAAAGCTAGTCATGGGGAGCAAACTGAATACTTGGTATGGGGAAATAATATTACAAAATTACAATGTTCAAATCACCAATGCTTTTTTTCGGCTGTCTTCGGAATTTTTGAATCAGGTTCGTGGTGGTGAGTGAAAGCCGGGGATGCAGTGTGAGCCAGTGATGGACGACGAGAATTTGACGAAGATTGAGGACTATTCTTCGATGAAGCCTTCTTTTTTGTTGGACTTGGCTTTTTGCTTCCCTTTTTGCTATTCTCATCCTCACTACTGCTATCATCGAACTTTTTCGTCGGTTGATCCGGTTCTTCGAAGCTGTTGAACGGACGAAGTTGTGTTGATAGTGATCCTTGCTGAAAAAGAAGAATTTCAGATATTTTCCAAGACAATTTGAAGGGATCAACTCACTCTAGATTTGACATTTTTCTCTAATTGCTCTGTTCCACGACGTCTAACATTATGGCTTGTAGATGGAGCTGTATTTTTTCCACTTTCCACCTGAGATTCATCATTCGGGCGAAGCAGCGGGAGAACTGCATTCATTTGTTTGAGAGTTCTGAAAATTGAAATTATTTTAAATTTATTCAAAATCTAATAGATCTTACGCTCTCTGTGCTTCTATTTCAATGTAAGTTTTGAAAAGTGCAGCAATCAGTTCAGTGGTGAAAACTACATCCGCATGCTGAGCAATGAGCTGGAGAAGAAATAGACCGTCAGTTCCGAGATAAAGAGTGATGAATCGAGTGACATGTTCACGATTTTCTGAAAAATGTGAACTTTATTAAAAGATTTGATACCAAAAACTTACTCAAATCATCCTTATCAAATGGAGTTTCACACATTTCCAGATGATTCAATATGAAATGCTCATTGTAAGTCTCATTGAAAACTGCAAACAACCAAGAGAACAGATTTCCAACGGTGAAGGCAGTGAGCAAGATGTACCTGTAAGACGATTTCAATTAATTACACAAACTTCCAGCCTTATTTACCAGGCCCATAAAAATACGAAAATCTTCTCGGTGAACAGATTCAAGAGCAGCACACACTGTACAGTATGCATCTGCACATTTCCCATGTCCCGAGTTTCAAAATCACAGAGTGTTACACGTGGAAACACCCCGTTCTCTCGCCATGTCTCATTTCCATTCGTACTTCCATAGAAAATGGTTTTCCACATATCGAAGCCAAAGTTTTGTTGACGATCATGTGGGAGCATGTATCTGGAAATCGATATATTTTAATGAATGGCTAATAGCGAGATGCGAACTTTTGTGAATTTTGCACTAAAAATACTGTACCCGGTCTTGAAACGACAATTTAATTCAAATACAAACGTGTGAGCATCTTTAAAGAGTACTGTATTTTCGAATTTTCATGATTTTCCATTGTTTTTCTCAGGATTTGTTAAATTCTATAAGTCAATTCTATTTTGTCTTTCAATAAATAAGTATATTTTTATTAAAAAATTTATGAAAAATCGATTCAAATTCCCCAGCAACGAAGTTTAAAATTACAGTACTCTTTAAAGGCGCACACCTGTTCGCATTCAACATTTATTCGTCGTGTCGAGACCGGGTGTGGTATTTCTGGCGGAAAAAGCAGGATTTCGAAGCTGATTTTATTATCGGATGAATTGGCGGAATTGAGCTAAAAGTTTACGATATTTCCGTAACTTTTTCCTTTCAAAGTCCAGAATTCCATATCAATTCCATTTTCTCGCGTCACGAGGCATTTTATTGATTTAAAGGCGCGGTCATGCTTACTTGTTCAACAACTTCGATTGTAAGATGACATTGAGCAAAAATGCAACTTTTGCAACAAAATAGATGAAAGTGACGTAGTATGCGGAATACTTGATGTTCAGAAAACGCAGAATCTTGTGTGGAACTATCTTTTTCTGCAAAAAAGTGTATTTAGATGATTATCGGTCATTTAGAATTGCCTACCAATTTCAGTCTTTTTTGGAATCGCAAAACTCCTCGTAAATGAATGCACAATGCATCGATATTCGCTTTTTTGACAAGTGGAACAGCATTATTCTCATCTGAAGCTACTCGAAGAATCTCACCGACTTGCATTCCACTTTGACTGGCAAAATATTTCCAAATGAAACAAGGCAATCGGAAACATGCGGCTTCGAAAAGTAGAAAAAATGACATCCATTGATAATAGGATATTTTTTCGCCGCCTTTTTTGACAAATCTCGGTCGATTTCCACCGTTTCCAATTGTTATTCCATCTGCTACAACATCAGCTGGATCGACAACTTGCTCCACGAGTTCTTCTGTGAATGGGATGAAATATGTTGGTTGAGCCCAACAGTAATTATTCGAATATTGAACCCAAGCACTTGTGAAGTCCAATGGAACCATACATTCAATTGGAGTTCCACCAAACTGTTTCCATGAAATTAGAACGGCCAATCCAACGAGCAAATTCGATGTGAGGAATGAGTGTATGCTGGCGACAAGATCCTTTGCTCCAGTCCGATTTGTATATGGAACAGTGTTTAAGACACGAAAAACGAACATCTCGGGAGAGAATGTGAGAACTTGGAAGCCTTGTGATTGAGTTCTGAATGCACGATGTCATACGAGAGACAGTTGACAAAGAGACACTAGAGAAAAAGGCGGTCACCGATGCCCGTACAACAATGGAGACGCAGAGACCGCATCTTTCTCCAATGTTTTGCGTTTTTGGATGGTCCGGGAATCGCGAAAATGGAGCCCGACCGAAAAATCTTACCAACACGATTTCAGAAAGCATCAGACATCGCAAAAACCGCGAAGAGCGAGTTCAATCTTATACGTGAAAACAGTCATCGAAACGACGTTGTCACTGCAACCGAGCTTCATCCGAACTCGAGCTGAAAAATTCTGAAAATGTCTCCCTAACCATATTCAACAGGCAAGGATGCTTATAAGATTTGAATGAGTTTCCTACTTTAGTGATCATGTAAGTCCTGTAATGAATTCGACAAAAACACAAGATATAAACGTTTTGACATTTATGAAACATCAAATAAATCAACAAGTTATTCGACGATAACGTCAGCCTCCTTGGTGGCACGGGTGTACACGACCTGTCCGTGATGATGAACGACGCACTTGACGAGTCCCTTGGCTTGGAGCTCCTTGAGTCCAGCCTTGGCCAATGAAGCACGAACCTTCAGACGTTCAGAGACGACGGATGGTGTGATGAGCTTGTAGGTGATGACCTGAAAGTATTAACATTGCAATTTGTTCTTTCAAATCGTTGTTTGCTACTTTGTGATTCCTAATTTCAGAATCTTGAAATTTTTCCAGACAGCAAAAATTTAAAATTACTAACCTCCTTGTAGAGCTTGTCGTAGGTGGCCTGGTCGAAAAGCACCATGTTGTTAAGCTTATCCCTGACCTTTCCCTTCGACCACTTCTTCTTCTTGGCCTTTCCACCTCCAGATCCCTCCTTCTTTTTGGATGGGGGAGCCTTGCCTCCCTTAGGGTCCTTCTTTGGGGGCATTTTACCTGTAAAGACAATTCATATGAGAAGGAAAATCATGTAATGAAACGAGTTGATAAACAATAAGAATGAAACATTTTTGCCGTAGTTGGAAAAACGGAATTACAATTTTTCGTTAGAAAATAGGAGAATTTATTTTTTACAAGAAATTATGTGCTGGAATACTAAATTATACGGTCATCTAACTGAATTATTGCACTAATCGATTAAATTTGTCAAAAAAATCAGCAAAATCGAAGAAAAACCGTCAAGAACAAAGCAGAAAAATAAAAAACTTTTTGGGATTGCATATAAAATCGAAGAAATAGTGCCGCCGCTGCACTACGGTTGTGCGGCGCTGCGAGACCCAGTTGTGTAAATCGACGCGCCTTTGACAGTGACATGCCTCTCACCTCTCTCGTTTGTGTACTCTCTCGCATTTAAATATTAAAATCGAAGCAACATTGGTGTAAAATCAGTTTTTCTTCGAAAATTATTGTTTAAAAGATAATTCAGATTAAAATTTCTATTAAAAATATAAAATAACTGAATAATGAATTTATTTCGTTACAAAAACTTAAAAAGTTTGAATAAAAGTAGTGAAATTAATGAATTTCGTGGTAATTCGTTCGAAAAGCTATATAATTTGAAGCGAAAAATAAGAGAAAATAAAAATAATAAATTGAAGCTGAACGAAAAGTTGGAATCGATATCCCACCTCGCTAAAAATTATTTTTAGTCCAAAAAATGCACAAGTATTTATGAAAAAATGTGAAGCAAAATCAAAAAAAAATCTGCTCAATCTTTTCCAGACCAACTACTGGTCCGATCAACACCTAGGGTGTCATTTCCGGATCCCCAGATGAAGCCGAACCACACCCAAACCGTCAAAAGAAAGGTTAGCAGAGGACTTGCAAAAAAACAAATTGTCGCAACACACTTCAACCGCACTAATTTGATGATGTCCACATTTTACAAAAAAACGAGAGGCAAGCGATGGACAAATAGAGATATATATATGAAAAGAATGAATTGTACCTGTCGTGTCTTTTCATTTCGCAACATCATTTTCTATTTTTTTTTCTCCCAGTGGTGTCTACATCTGTCTTCCATTTTCCGAGTTTTCACAATTTATGAGGTGGGAGTCATTGACCTAAAAACCAGTCATTTACTGTCAAAAAACGAGGAAAAGGTGTTGTTGGGATTTTATATGTTTCTATGTTTTTATAGTAGTAGTAGTCAATTCGATAAAATCCGTAGTGCCAGTTAGGTATCAACTTTCACACGTTTCTCGTAGGAATTCTATGCCCCCCACACACATTTTCTCTTTCCTTCGTTTTCATTTTTCCGCCGTTTTTATTTGTTCAGTTTTGTACTATTAGTTGAGCTGTTTGTGAGCTGTTTTGTGTGCAAAATGGGGAGAATGCCATTGTCCAGTTCTATGACTTTTTTTGTCATTTTATTCCATTTTGCAACAAAAAACAGGTGTGCACCTTTGAAGAGTACTGTAATTTTAAACTTTCGTATTGCGGAGAGTTGATTGTTTTGCATTGTTTTCTCACGTTTTGTAGATGGTTTTTTATCTAAAAAAACTATTAAAGATTGATGAAAATTCCGGAGAAAAGAAATTTGAAAATTACAGTACTCTTTAAAGACGCAGACCTTTTAACGAAAATTCGTCGCGATGAGACCAGGTACAGTATGTTTGGCGCAAAATTCCTAACTTTTCGTTAAGCGCAATCTCATAGACAAAAAAAAGAAAATCAGTGACTCATAATTTGGGCGTTACCAATTATTGTGAAATATCTCAATTTTTTTTTCGAAATTTCGTGTTTTTAGAGTTTTTGTATTGATTTGTTTCAGTAGTAAAATTAAAGTTAAACATGAAAAGCTTCAAATTGTTTGGCGTATTATACTTTAGATCTTGAAGAGTTTCAGAAACAGTAAAAAAATATCCGCCCATTTCTTGGCTTTGACGAGTTTTTGCTTCGATATTTCTTCAACTAATTGGAAACTTTTGTGTTCATTGAGCTAACCAAATAAAATAGTTCAATCCTCAATTTTGGATTTTTTTTCTGATTACCCAGTTGATGCCAAAGTGTACAACAAACCCTTGATAAACATTCCGATTATGGTAATTTCTGACAGTGACATGTACGTGGTCATGCGTTCCTACTCAATAGGTCTTTATTTCTCTAAATTCTCCCAATTTTTGGAAGTTTTTTTTGCTTTTTAATGTTTCATATTGTTTGTATAATTTCGAATTTCGAAGGTGTTGAATTTCTTGAAACATGCTTTTTTTGTAATTTAAAAAAATTGAGTAGCATCAGTTTGAAAATTGATTAAATAAGCACTCCAGCAGAGCTGGAAATAACTTTGGAAGGCACCTGATTGCGCGCCTGCCTGCCTAGAACAGTGCCTACACCTTTTAAACTATTTAGCGCAAACTCAGTTGTTTCGTGCTGGCAAACTGTATAATTACCAATTTTGAGTATCATGTTGAGTATCTGTACAAATCGGCGTCCGGTCGTCCGACTTGGACACTACCGGACGCCTGTGCGTCCGGTTCGGACGACCGGACGTCCGGTTGTACAGCCCTAATCATGTAAATTGTTGAAAGGTCAAATAAAAAGTTAAAAATGTTCAAGTGCGTTTTGACAGTAGACACGTGGGTAGGCGCAAGGCAGTGTTATAGGCAGATTGGCTATTTAGTGCCAGCAGGCTCTTTTGTATTTTATCGTGGGTTATGTCTTCCGAAAAATATATTTTATCAAAATTAAAAAAAATTAATTTCAGTGAGTAGGAGTAACCATATTACTTTTTGAATATAAAAATAATATTGAACCTATGAAACAGTAAATTTTTGAAATAATTTTTTGTTTAAAATTTGATAATTCAAAACCTGCACGTCTATTGCTTTTTTTTAAACAATTTAACATAAACTCAGCTGTTTAGTGCTCGGAACCTGCAAACTATTGGATTTTACGTCCAATTAATTTAGGTAGGTTTTGTAGGCAGATAGGTATTAGTTTTTAATGTCAGCAGGCTTTTTGGTAATTAAACGCAATAGATTACGTCTTCAGAGAAAATGATTACAACAGTTTTTGTGAAATTATTTTTAGCGATGATGAGAAATTTACATCATAATAATATTGAAACTAATAGTAAATATTAAAATAATATAAAAACAATGAAACAGTAATTTTTTGAAATAAATTTTTTGTTGGAAAATCGAAAGTTTCAAAATATTATTTCAAGTTTATTTTAAATAGTTGAATCCAAGTTGATAGGTTTGTTTTATTTTCTTTTCTCAACAATAAATTGTCACACTCACATATTGTTCCAACTCCCGTCACATATCCCCAATGTCCCAGTTTTTTGCAATTCCAATTCGTAACCCGATACTTCTTGTCACAAGTGTTTCTCTCTCTTTTTTGTTCCTTTCGTCCTCCTCCTTTCCCAACTTTTTACATGTTTTTTTTTGCAAAAATAGAAAAAGAAATGCACTTCCGTTCCTCTACCACTTTTCTCGATTTTTTCTCTTCTGAACAACCGAGAAAATGTGCAAAAATGTGAGAAAAAGGACGAAAAAAGAGCCCAGTAGTCAATCATTGTCCCTTGGATTAACGACCACTTTTTTCTCGCCTTTTTTTGAGAACTTTTTGATGGAAAATAGTGCACTTGACATCTTCAAAAGTAGTCCCTTGATCACAAGATTTAATGCAAAAATTTCATAAATCCCATTGGAATTTCCTATTCAAATATTTGAATAAATTAATACTCTATCTGCCACTTGACATTTTCATTTTGAACATGACATGGCTGTTCGTGTCAAATAGGAATGCATATGAGAAGAAGATTGGTATCATTTGAACGTATGAGCAAGAATCACAATTATTCACTACATTTTTTAAATATAGTAAAACATCACAAAATTTTAAAACTAGGTTCTTTCAATTTTCACAGTCAAGATAGTTCATTGGTTATTGAAAGAGCATAAAATGAACATATTTAATAAACTTTTAAATTTCTTCTCACAAAAGATTAGGAAAATAGACTAACTCAAAACACTTCAAATTTGTTTTAAAAAAATGCTTTCGAGCTCTGCTTACACAAAACAGAATTTTGTATTCCTTTTTTTTTTTAATATTTTGGTGCATACAGTTTCTATAGGTTTACATAATATTAAACTCCATCCTAATAATATTAAATTCTATGTTTGCATTCCTTTTGCAGCGTTTTTGATTGTTCTTAATAAATTAACTCAGTCGATAGCTGTGTTCTAAAACTGATACAAAAATAATAAAATGAGCATGTTTCTCTCTTGAATTGTACATTTTAGTTTGAACACAGAGAATATGATTGCCGGAATGACGATTTTTTTGGTATGCTGAAACTTTAATGTTACAAAGAAACAGTAAATTTTGAAACATGATACTTTGGAATAAATTGAAATTCAATACGAATATTTTTTAAAATCTCAATAAATTTAAAAATTGTTATTATATGGTCATTTTACACACGTAGCAAACAGATGCTTTCAAAGTAGTTTTTTTTAAATACAATCTCAGTTGGCACAAAACCAAATTTTAGAGTTCAAATTTCATTTTAAAAACAATTTTTCGTATATTGTTTCTAAAGATTTACTTAAATTTTCAGTTCAGTCAGAACTGTCGGATCTCACCACCTTTTGCTATTAAAACTTTGACTTAACAACTCGTAAATGTCGTGTCAGAACTACTAAAATGATGTTTTTTGCACATTACATCATTAGAGTGAAACAGTAAAATTTTTAGAGTTTGCAATTTTTTTGAACAATTTTGGCTTATACTGCTTCTATGGGTTTATATACAATAATAATTGTTAGCTGAACGTCTGATTATCGATCTCTTACATATTTCGAACTATTTTTGTGTTGTTACAAAAAATTGGATACTGGAATTCCAACTATAAATCAGGAAGACTTATAGCATGTAGACAGTAGAGCTGGAAAAACTCGAAACACCTGAGCTCACAAGAAATTATGCGAAAAATAGGCTGTAGGGTAGGCCGCTAGTAAACAAAATGTTTTTTGATCAACTTCCAAAATTATTTTACTGTATAAAAACATAACTTTTTTTTTGAAATTTCGAATCAAGGAATGTTGAAAAAAAATTTTGAAACTGTGACAAAATTATTTTAATTGACACTCTTTGAATTAAAGAATCATTATTTCAATAAGTTTAAAAAATTCAAATTACTTTAATGCATTCCTTGTACTCCAAATTTTTTTAGAAATGTTAAGTTTTTCTGTCAAAGTTTTGGCAAAATACCAACTTTCTAGTCATTCTGAACATTGCAGATTTAAACCTCTACCGATTCTGATCGTCCAGAAACAGAAAATAAAATTGGAATTTTCATTCTGGGTGTTTCTCGGTTGGTGTTCAATTAAAGCAAAAAATCTCATTATCTTCGTTTCGGCTTCAAATCCAATCCTTCTTCTTCTTCCCATTGCAAACAGATAAATTGATTAGGCGTCAAGGTTTTTCTCTTCTTTTTATTCCATGTTTGTCATCTTTGTGCACAAAAAGAGCAAGAGATAGGAGACGTCCCACTTCTTTCTAGAAATCAATAGGAAGAAGGCTAGGGAACATGCATTTCTGAATGTCTGCGTCTATCTGCTCTTTCTGTCTCTCCTCTTCTTCTGGATCAGAAGGAGAAGCTTCCGTTTTGCACCCAAACAGACGAAGGGTCACCACCAACCGCCCCCGACATTTGTGCTTGTGTTTGGAAGAGGAGGAAGATGCCTATAAGCTTGGTGTCACACACACACTACTTTCGCATATCGTATTTGACATTATCTTGTTGCTTCACGTCTTCATTTTTCTTCATTTGCGCTTCCAGAGGCAATAACTCTAATTTCAGCATTTCTGAAATGCCCCACATTAATTCACTGTTTCAAACAAGTTACAAAAATATAAGCATTTGCGTCTTGCTATTATAAGGTGCAATAGATGATTTTTGACATTTTTTGAAAGGCACTTTCAAAAGTAACTGTTTTAACAAACATGTGAATCTTACTAATCTGGCGATCAGATTTTCTTTCCATTTTTCTTGAAAACTTCTTTTGAAAGTCGACGGAAAAGTGTAGAAAAATTGATTTTGAATAATTTACAAATTGCATCTAACTGTGTTGAAATTTCGGATGGTACCATAGAATTTTTTGCTGTTTCAAACTGGTTTCAATAGAACCTTGAGTTTTGAGATTGCAGTGATTTATATAATTTTTTAGTATTTCCATGACGATTTCAAATTTAGAAAAAAGAGCTAAATATGCTAAAATTATAATTTTGACATTGTTATCCGTGTAGAACTTTAAAAATTGATACATTCACATCCAGAGTTTAGTAATTTAAAAATTTTTGACAATTAAAATCTTAAACTTTCAATATTCATACTTCTCACTAACATAACTTTTCTGAAAAGCTACCTTCATGTGAACAAAAATCAATTTGTATCCGCAGTTTCATAAGTTTTCCCATTTTTGGCTTCACTCCGATATTTGTAGGGAATCCCTCTGTAAAATAATCCATCCGAAAAAATGTTTCGAAACTTTTTTCTCTATTCTTCTTCTTTCCCTTCCCAAAAAGACATTGTCGTCGATTTTTCTGCAAAACGAGTTGTCGTCTGATGGGCTCTTTGAAATGCGTGTGTTCTGCTCCAAATGTGTTCGAGCTCATCGTCAATCTTTTCTTTTTTTTTCATAGTTTCCCGTGGATAGGTTTCCGGTTTAAAAGAATGGATGTGAAAAGGAAATGAGAGGAAAAGAAAGAGCAAAAAAGTCGTAAATCAGATGAATCGAGCTTTTGAGTTGGAGCTTTTTTCCATTTAAGAAGGAGATTAAGATCAAGATTCATGGTTTTTTTAGTTTCAGAGAAGTAGGAATTTTTTCTTGCAAAAACGCTAAAGGAAACTGCGAGGCGCCCTCGTAACGCCTCGTTCGGGTGAAATGACTAATCTAACCGTTGGAAACGTGAATTAAAATTAACTATAAAATTTCTAAAACCAAAAATACTGGGTTTTCGGTTATTTTAAGCGAAGTGAGGGGAAATTGGTGCTGTTCTTTTCCAAATTTTTATAAGAATTTTTTACGGTTTTAAGTGGCTAACAAATTGTTATGATTAGTGGTGTTAATATTCCAGTTCGCCTACATGTCCACATAATCAGATAATATACAAATCTTTTTTGCTGCTGGGAAAATTTCGGATAAATCCCAAAATGCATTTGTAGTTTTTATAAATGCTTTATTTGAAACAGCAACCAACAAGTATTGAAAAGAAATGCGCACGTTTCTATTGTTTACTTCATAATTTTCAAAAATTCATTTCCTCTTCTCTGTTTCAAGTGTATCCCTTCTCTAATGAGCCTTCCCAACCCAATCACCCATCTGCCACCACTTTTTGCGGTTTTCCGTGCTCCAAGAATTGGTGACACTTATTCGTTTCTCAATGACACGGCTCTTGATGAGAGAATGCTCACTTGAATAGGGATAAAAATATATTGGATATTTGGGTTGAAAATTGGAATTAAAAATGGTTTTGTTGTTTTTAAAAAAAATTGTTTTCAACCGTTTATCTTACAGTTTTAAAATTTTAAAACCCACCTAAAATGATCTCAATTTTTGTCTATTTAAGCTTATTTTAAATGAATGACCGATGACTCCCACACATATCAAAAACCATTACAGCCACAGCAATGTAATAGCATAATTTGACATCTTGGTACAGGTGACAAACTCTTTTTTTTTGGTAGAATTACGTCACGTTTGTTTCAGAAATTGAACTAAAAAGTAGAGTGACGCCAAAATTCCGAAATTGATGTTAGCAAATGTGTAAAAAGGAACATGGATTAGAAGTCCATTAAATTTTGACTTTAAATAAAAACTCCGAAACAGTAATTTTTGAAATTGTTTTTTTGTTTTTTGTTTAGAATTTTTTTAAACCAGAAAATATGACGATTTTGTTCCCAGAGCCATTTATTTGTTTTTTTAGGAGTTTTTATTCACAAAATATTTTTCAATCTGATTTAAATAAAAACAAACGATTTCTTATAAACCAAAACCGATAAATATCCTCTGTGACAGCGAAAAAATAAAATTTTTCGTTGGGGAAAGAATAACTCTAAAGCTACAAAACTCTAGGAAAACCTTTATTTCAATTTAAAAAATTGCAATTAATCAGCTATGTCAATAATATTTTTTGGAATCGGTCAAAAAAGTTTTTTCTACGAGTTTTATATTTTCAAATGTTTGTATTTAAACCCTGTCGGGAGGGGGTTTAAAACCAGCGATAGATCTCTGAAATGTTTCAGAAACCTGATTGTTTCGTGAATTTTGCAACTTACCAAATCGTTGACTGAAAATTGGAAAATGTTGAATTTTTAGAGATTATTCGGTCATTTTAGAAGAGTATTCCGACGAAACTCCAATTGGCGCATCTTTACCTTTAAATGGGAAAAGATACGGATGAGAGCAGAATTACAAAAAAAAATCCATTGTTCCTCTAAAAACGTTTTTTAAATTTTTCTGTTTTTAATTTTTAAAAACTTTAACATGAGATGTTCACAAACCAATTGATCAAAAAAATTATTTCGTATTGAAATAAACATGTTGAAGCAGTACAAACTTAACATTTACCGACCCATCGTGTCTTTTAATTCTATTTAATTTTCTATTCAAAAAAGCTAATCTTTTCACAATTCATGAACAGAGACTTGTGGATCTTTTTGGAGCAAGTTAAACATTTTTTGTTTGAAACTTTGGGTTTTTTAATTTTTTAAAATTCACTAAAAGTTAAAAGAATTATTCCACTAAAATGCCCCATATGATTTTTCAACAAATCTAATTGATGGTAAATAATTAGTCAACCAAACTATGGAATTAAGCAAAAATTGATTTTTACTCCTAAATTAATATTGTGAATCGGTTGATTTTTCTCAATTTCCGAAACTCTCTCTAATTGATCAAAAAATATATTTTGTATTGAAATAAACATGTTGAAACAGTACAATTTTAACATTTTCCGACCCATCGTGCCTTTTAATTCCATTTAATTTTCTATTCAAAAAATTTAATCTTCTCATAATCCTTTAACGTTTCTCCGCTCTTTCTTTTTCAAAAACCGCTCTCAATCTATTACAAGCTTTCACTGATTCCATATCCATCTGCTCTTTTTGGCTCATTTACATTTCCCCCTCAATATCCACACCGCTTTCCCCGTTCTCTTTGGTTTATTCTCTTTCCGTTCGGTCATTTTGTCATTGAGGACATGCCATCTGTCCTCATGTGCATACAAATGGAAGACTTTTCCCCTAACCGTAATACATCATATTCTGTGTGATAATAAATATGTGCTCTGACCATTTTTGAACACTTCCGTCACGTTTTCTTTATCGATACAGGCGCCGACTTCCGTAGTGACATTCCATAAATTTCAACTTTTAATGAAAATTTTGAAACAGTAATTTTTAAAGTAAAAAAATTATCAGAAGAAACATTGAGCAACCCCCACAAATTTATTCTCAGAACAATTTTATTTTTAGTTATTCACAAAAAATACTGTTTCAGTCCCTTTTCTTCAACCTCCTCCAGTTTCTCCCACGTTAGACTACGAATTCCAAAAAAAAACTCGCAACATTTTTCCTTCTCAACAATGTCCTTTTTGTCCACTTCCTTACTCTCATCACATTCTGAATGCATCCGTTTAAAAGATCTCAAATGACACCAGCATCTGCCACGTCATTAGGCAATCCATGTTTGGAGCACAGATGGGTTAGACCACCTCATCTTTTATGACTTTTATGGTCCCGAATGATTATGGAATCAGGGGAAGATGGAAACAAAATATGTTAGGAATTAATTAATTGGTAGAATAGTTGGGAAGTTTTAGCCATTTCTAATTTGGCTGTTTACTGTGTATTGAAAAACACAGGCTTCTGGACTTTTTGTGGAGCAAGTGAAACATTTTTTGTTTCAAGTTTTGGGTTCTGCCAATGATGAACATCATTTCAACGTCTACAAAAAATATTCCACTCAAAATTCCGCTTATAATTTTTATTAGTTGCTACTATTCCTTTTCTACACCACTAATTTTTTAGAATATTTAAAGCACTCAATATTTCAAATTTAATTCTTATTTTCAACGTTCATTTTGATACTATTCTCATTTTCAGGCTTCCTATATATTAGATTCTGGTATCTGATTAGTTCATCTACCCGTACGGAAAGAAAGTACACTTCTATGTTACTGCCCAGTCCATAAAATCTCTAGTTAAAAAACAATATTACTAATCCTAAAAGACAGAAAATGGCCCCGATTTTATCAGAAAAAATGTTATAGAAAAAATCTAATTGATTGGGAATAACCGTATATATTAAATAAATTTGACTTCTCCTCTTAAATGAACATTTTGAAACGGTTAATTTTTTTTAAATCAATATCTGAAAGAAACCCCCGTTTTTTGTCAAAAGAAAAATAATAATAAATTGCTAGAATAGTTGGGAAGTTTGACCCTTATCGAACAAATTTTTTGAAGCATCAAAAACTTAGAGTTTGTAGTTTTTTGAGCGAAATATTTTTATCTACAATCAATGCGACATCCCCATTGAAAAAACTATATTTCTCTCTAAATAAATTTTTTAAAACAACAGATTTTTTCTTTTACTGAAAGATAATTATAATCCTCTAACTCGATATTATTGCCCAGAGTTTGAATTGTATTCCTACTAGTCTAACATAAATTGGCTATTCTTAAATTAATTTTGAAACAGTAAAATATTTTACTGTTTTCATTGTGCTTTTAATTACAAAATAAGGATTAAAACTTTGCTATTCTTCCATTTTTATGTAGGTTGAGATTTTATATACATCGCAACATGTTTCAATAATTTCACTTAATTATTTTTCTCGCACACACACCTAACAGTACCAATATATCTTCCAGTGTCAACCTCAAATCCTTTTCTATTCCCAAACCCATCAATATTCTTGGGAAATGGATTCGGGATTCACATCTGTCATTGCAAAAGTGAAAGAGACGAGAAGGGAGATGCTCTCCCTTGAAAATACAATGAATAAAATATCAAGTTTCAGCAATAAATCTCTTGTCTATTCTGTGCTTCTTCTCGTATTTTCTGTTTGTTTTTTTTCTGCTCCTGTTCACGTTCAAAATGTTTCAAATTGAACAATTCAATATGGGCGGACATTTGTTCACGCCTACATTTTGGCGTTTACCCAATGCTTTAGAAGGTGAAAGACACTTTGTAGGCAGGCATCACCGCCTACGTGGTTATTCTTAACTTTTTCATGAGCAAGGCTCTTGGTAATTAGAATAAGTAGCAAGTTTTTAAATCATGTTGTTTTTGGAACATAAATTTTATTAAAATTTAGTAACAAAGAATAAAAAAATGTCCCATTTTAAAAATGTATTTTTCTTACCAAAAATGGAATGGACAAGTATTTTTTGAACGGCTTATTCCTTTAATTTCAATAAAATTTTTAGAATATTTTTTACTGTTTCCAAAAAGACACATAATTCGAAGTTCTTATTCCGAAATAATCAGCATAACTCATTTTTTAACAATCATAACATAGTCACGTATCCAAGTATATCTTTCACTTTTCGTCCGGATTTTCGTTTTCTGCCATTCGTGCTCTTCGTCGACGAGATTATCGTTGTTATGGAGACTCTATGTGCCGGAGGAGCTAAAGCGTGTCGAAACGCGCACCGGTGTGGAGCAGCTCGCTCATTTTCTTCTCACCGCCGTCTTTTTTCCCGTATATCAGGCTATATAGTTTATCAGCAAGCATTGGAATTTGATTTTATGCTAACTACACATTTTTCACAAAAAATGAAAAGGTTTGACTGCTTCTTATACACTATTTATATCCTTAAGAAATTAAAATAATAGTTTCACTTTTTTGCTTGCCTACATGCCTACATACCACTTGTTTTTTGCATTTTGATAGTTCATCTTGTAGGGATTTTTAGAATACCAATTTTCATTTCAACTAATAGAGACAAATGATAAAAAATATCTCGAACTTGCTTCAATTTGAATAGTTATGATTAAAAGTGATTTGAAACAGTAAATTTTGTATGTCTCAATATCGGTGAAAAATAGTCCTTAAAGCTTATTTACTACTTGGTAATGCCACCACACAGCATTTAGCTCAAAAAACGTTTTGTACGTTCTCTGCGGAAAACCATCAAGAACACATTCAGCCGGGTTAGGTGCTTCTTCTTTCTCCGTTTTCACCCATTTCATCAATTCTTGCTCACTTTTCCACTACTCTTCAAGGCTTCTTCTTTTCGAATTTTAATGGGAAAACAAACACTTTCGTCTCTGTGCCTCGTTCTTTATCTTTGTGTCTCGTCAATTGGTGCACTATTTTCTGGAAGACGTGGCGCTTTTCTGCAACGGTGAAACAAGAAGAGGTTATTTAGAAGACTGCTCTGGCGTCGGCAGAGAAGGAATTGAAAATGAGTTAGGCGCCGAGCCAGGCTCATCTTGTGGACCGAAAGAAGTGATTAGAATGGTGAGACGCAGACACGTTTGCAGTCAATTACCATTGCCCCGGAGGCGTCGCAGAAGCTTCCATCCATCCCCACGTTTGGACAAGAAGCGGGGACGAGATACACAGAGAAAATGGCTCTTTTCTGGTGCAAAAAGCGAATGGGAATGGCAATAGAATTGCACTGAAAAAGAGAATTAGAACAGCGAATAGAGGACGTTTCTTTTGAAGGGAATGCAAGAGAAGAACCACTTTCATTCCAAGCTTACATTCATTCTCTCCCACTCAATCATTCTCACTTCAGTCACCCCGAAAAGTTTATTGATCAGTACTGTACTGCTTCTAATCGGTAAAGAGAAAAACAACTGATTTCATCTCACAAATAGAATATATGAAACAGTGAAAAAATATTTCAAAACTTTTTTATATTTTTTCCGATTACGCGAATAATACTGAAATGCTATTTTTGAACACTGAAATCTAAAAGTTTATTTCCGATTAATTTTTTGTGAGACACAAAATATGCCTGACTGTGTACCTATAAGGCAGACAGACCATTCCCAAAAGTACCTACGCCACACTATGACCTGATGCTTGACGTGACCTGGAAACGATTAGATCGGTGATCGTTGAAGCTATTAGGCTGGCATATTGTGCGCCTACACGACAGTCTTATATCAGAGCCTAATGTTTTATCACACCTTCAAGTTTAGAACATTTTTTCTAATTCGAAAATGACGCCCTCATAGGAGAAAACCAATGATTTAGCTTGGATAACATGCCTGCCTCATGCCTGCCTGCATACGTTCCTACCTACCTCACATTGTCTCTATTTTGGCGTGAGCTTCTGTTATCGGTACAGTGTAGTTCTATACATTATGAATAATTTGTGGAAAATTCCAGTAAAAAACTGCCAACTGCTTTCATGTACTTTGGCAGTAGGCTCGCACAAAGGCACAAAATAGGCCAACAGGCAGCTGTTTTCGCAATTTGATAGGCTGAATATTGATGGGAACTGGCTGATCGTGATCTTTTAAATACATTTTTGGGACCAGAAAAAATTAGAATTGTCTATGAACTGCTCTGATGGATAATCGATGATATTTCTCATGATTGTGAAACCGACTTTTTTTTGGAACACAAAAAACACATTGAGTACATTAGGGTTGCATAATCTTTTATTTGCATTGTTGCATAATGGAAAACAATTTTTCCAAACTTGTTGAAATACGCGACTTGAAAATTTCCCCAAACTGCTGACTCACTAAATATGATCAAAAATATGTTATAACTCGGCAGATTTGGCTACCTGGTGCACACACGTGATGCGCATGGCGCGCGCTCGCAGCTCGCTAGTTATTTGGTATCAACCGCCAGACGCGTTCCCTGCGCGCACCAGTTGCATTTCTCTCGCATCCGATACGCGCCAGTTGCGCATCCCACCCCGTTTTCGATTTGAATTACTAATAATTTTTAATTCTAGAATCATTGAAAATTAGTTTTATTGAAAAACAACGAACGGAAAGTAACACAATGGCAGAATATAACAAAAAAATTAATCAGTAAAGGTTGTTTCCTTGACTTATGAGGCAACTTAATTGTCTCTCGACGAACTTTCTCCTGGCGAATCGGTTTGCCTGAAAAAAGCAAAATTAAAAAAAAAATCTTTCTTTATTAAGTTATATAACTATAATAATTTCAATATTGGTCATTCTCAACAAAAAAACTTCACCAACCTCTTGTACTTCTCTTCCTGAACGGTTTTTCAGCTGGATGGGATCCAAAAAACTCATTGTGGACGTTCCTCTAGGCATCGAAGAGCTCTTCAACGCGTTCTGAAAACATTTAAGATGATTGATGATTAGTAAATTTTGTTGAAACTAACGGCACATCGTGTTCTTTCCACCTGTGTGGTTTTGATATTGATTTTGTCTTTAACTCCAAGAATTGCTCTAACGACATCGCGGGAGATCCCTTCCCAGAACAAATAAAGAGCGTCCATTCCATCGTACCAAGGTGGAGGGATCGGAGCAGGAAGAAGCTCTGAACAATGACAAGATATTTATTATGATTTTGTTTTACAAACATACTGTCTGGAATATTTCGATCGTTGTAATCTTTAGGTTTTTCGTCATACATCCATGAAATTCTGTTGGAATTTTCCATTCGAACACCATGAATATCACAATCGGATCCAAATTATGGTTCACTTTTTGAAACAAGTGAGACCACTTCCTTTCTGAAAAATTAATTTATTGTAGTATATAATGTGTAATGTGAACTGACGTCTTAATCCAAGCGACGCCCTTGTAGGTGATGGAATAATCGTTATCAGCTTAACAGGAGCCATAGGATATTCGAAAATCTTAAGTTTCCTCCTATTCTGTTAATGCTCGCTTTCCACTGTAGTTATTTTCTGAAAATGGGTACAAATAGTTAATTTGGAATATTTTTAAAGCCTGAAATTAAAAAAAAAAGTTTAAAAATCGCAAAAAAATCAAAAATTATTAATTTAAAACAGAAAAAATGGAAGAAAAAACGGAATATCGGATTGTCGTTGTTTTGTGGTCTAGGATCCCAGCCAGGGTGCTCACGGGGCGCGCACGGGCCGCGCATGGGGCGCTCACGGAGCGCGGACAGGGCGCGGACAGGGCGCGCAAGATGTGCGATGAGGTTCAATACTATGTAGCTACCCTTCACCATTTGTTTGCCAGAACATCTGATGAACTATTTTTGGTCAACCAATGACTATATACGTATATAGTATATAGTATATGTATTTTTGGATTTTTTTGGCAATTTACCAAAATGTTCATAGAAGCATAAGTTAAAATTAGTTAATAAGTTTAGCAAACAGAAAAGATCTATAGATAGTTTTTTTTTGAATTTTTAACATTGAGACTTTAATGGCAATGATTACTAGTAATGCAACTAGGAACTAACAGTGTCCTGATGAGATACAAAAGTTAGAACTTTCTTACCGACATACAATGGTTACTATTGAGAATGTTGCACTTGTATGCAAATAATAGGTAAATGGACATAAAATATTATATTACTAAGACAGCTTTCATAATAAAACTATTTTCTGGAGTACCAGGTGTTCCAAAAGCAGTTCCACAAAGTTATCAGCCGCTCCAGCTTTCTTAACACTAAAACTGATTACTGTCATAGGTAAAATGTAGACATGTCTAGTGTAGCGTAGATATTTATAGTTCAAAACTGTTTATTTTGGTACTGGAATATTGGAATAAAAACATTAAAACCTAGTCGACAGTGGAGTTTCCCAGTTTTTTAGTACTGGCTACTCTAACTGCTTAACATTTACCTAACAACTGGCATTTCCTATTCATTTGTTGAAATCTAGCACCTAGAGTTCCTATCTAGAGTTATTTTCGAGCTTATTTTACGAAGTGTTTGAAGTCTAAATTTTTCTCACAGAAAATCCGACGACTGCTTTTGAACCGTACTCTCATAGCTCATAGACTTCATACACTACAACTCATACACTTGAACCATCTGTGTAATAATTTGTTCAAAATAAAATAAATTATTATTCACACTCAATACTTAAAATATTTTAAGCAACTGTGTGACAGAAATGTGGATTCAATTTTTCACGGACAAGTGAATGTAGAAAAATTATTAATACACACTTCAAACGATGCTTAGGTAGCTATTTGACCATTCAAATTTTTATTAACAGGTTAATTTCACATTTCAAACTCTTTTTGCCATTTGATGAAAATCTATCCGCGCTCTGTCCTCACTGAATACGCGCTGCGAATGCGATCTTGGCGCATAGCGTACGCCCACCCGTCGAGTTTTCCTTTCTTCCGCGCGCCAGCCGCATAAAGTGCGCGAGCCAGGAGGCTCGATCTGCCGAGAAATAACAATCAAAAAGCTTCATTAACACTGGAACTGTTCTGATAGAAAACCCATGATATTTCTCATTTTCGTGCAACCGACTTTTTTGAAAAAAATTGGCATACTCCGCCAACTCAGTCTAGATTCACGAAAAACTATACTTCATGGCGATAAAATCTACATAACAAGAGAGTATCTCGTAACTGAATGACCTAGCAACTGTCACCAAGTGACAAATAGTGCCACGTCTTTCTTTCGGCATCTTCAAAGAGTTGCCTTCCGGAAGGAGAAGAAGAAGGTAGTCAATCAATTTTGGATTCCAAATACATGACACATATATAATAATGAAGTGTGGTACTATTAAGTATTTGTTCTCAAGTAGTATTACCCTTCCACCCTACAATATTTGTCCCGAATATCGAATATCTCGTTCTCCCCTTTTCCTCTTTCCTCAACACCCAAACAACACACCAATTGTCACCAGTCATTTGTTAGAAGAGGTGGTCAAGAGGTTTGCAGGGAGCCTGAATTGATTGATGAGTTTGTCATATAGGCCCCCGGGCCGATTTTCTGCGCATTTGTCTTCTTCTTCTACGTCCCCGCCGTTCCCCTAGGCAGGTCATTTCAATGAAAGAGTCCTTCAAAACTATTTTCAATGTTTGTTTTACCATTTCATCTCCCCCTCCAATTTCTTGATGTGGTAGTTGCCGGAGGTGACCTCCATCGATCCTTCACCCCCCTCCCTTCCCACTACATAATTACAGTATTTGGACGGGATCTAATAAGCGTCTGCGTCTCTTCGGCTTTAACAATCTCTCCTGCCAGCTGGCTCTCGTTCGTTCGCTTTTTTGCATGTGTCACTGAACAGAGCGACCCCCCACAATTTCTCGACTTCCTTTGGTTATTAGAAGCGGTCACTCAGGTGTTCCTGGGGCTTTTAATTCATCTTCCTTGTCATAAAATGCGGTATTATTATTCCAGAGTTGCATATTATCGAAAAAATACGATCGCACAAATTTCTCATAATTTACTTTTGATCTACCTGTTGAACTTGACTCCGCCCCCAATCTTGTTGCCGTTGTTATTTTGTTGTGGCTGTCTTGTCAAAGGAAGGGGAGGAGCCTAGTCAACAAGGTAGATCAAAAATAAATTATGAGAAAATTGTGCCATCGTATTTTTTCGATAATAGAGGTTGTTAGAAAATGTATTCCAACTAATATTTTTTTACTGTTTCTATATAGCCTAGTTTATAATCTGTTTGATAGCTATTTGATTAATTGTTCCCATTGCAGAGTTGCATGGAGTTTGGAAGAAAATTAATGAAAATACAGATTTTTCAAATTTGAATATATTTTGCACTGTTTCAATACTCTATTTTATCTATCCCAGTTTACGATTCATTTGTTTCGTAGAGCCAACGTACTTTCAAATCTGAACATTTAAATCTGAATCACTCGAAATCAACAAAAATTTACCTCAGAAGTATGCTGCTCAACTTACAGAAAATTTTGAAAAAATGGGTTATTTGCACACTGCCAAAACCAAACGTTACGTTTCTTGCCATTAAATTTTTTAATCTTAAAAATGAGTTTTTGTTTTTTTCTAAATTCTGCAAAGTATCTTTAATAAATTTACTTTTGTTAAAATTTAAACAATCTGCATTGTTTGGCATTTGTCATAATTGCTGTTTCAAAACGGTACCTTATAAGATCCAATCAAATTACACCCAATAAGGTGATGAACCCCAAAAATCCAATTTTAAATATTTTCCCCGTCTCAAACAATGCATTAAATCTTAATTAAATCTTCATGTTCAGAAACAACCTAAATTTGAAATTTTGAATGTTTCATATTGTTCTCAAAATTTCCAAAAATATCGTATTCAATACTTGTATTTTATTCTGGTAAGATTTCACTTTTTTACGTTTCCAGGAACTACTTTAAAATTTCAACATTTTTCTCAATTAAGAAATCACACAGTATTCCAAAATAATTACATATTTTGAATTTTATCTTCTCAATTTTATTTTCAGTCCAAGTCTGAGTTGAAACATTTTGTTCATATAATTTTTCCCGCGAAAAATGGAATACAACATTTTTTTTACATTTCGGGTATATCTGAAAAAAAAAATCAAAATAAACAAATTTGAAGGTTTCACATTGTTTCTGAATTTTCAAAAAATATCGTTAATTTACTACAGCGCTTTTATGACAATTAATATCTAGTACTATGTTTTCGAAAATCTTTACTGTTTCAATATGTTCACTTACACATTTCAAATATTTTTCAAGTACTCATCTAAGGTTCCAATGCAATGTGAGATTCTAAATACACAAATTTTATACCGATTCGAAAATTTATATTTTCAATTCAATAACTTTTGAAACAGTAAAAATTGCAAAATTATATGCTCACCAAAAATCTAAAAACAAAAACTTTCTCCTCGAATTGCAACCAATTTAAGACTTATTTTCCTATTCCTTTTTTTCCCAACTTAGTCGAATGTTTTTTTCCTCCAATTTTCTGCGTCTTCTCGACCATATGTACCGTCCATTTTCCATCCCTCACACCCCATATTATCATAGAAAATCCGATAATTACCGCTTTTTCCCGTCCGTCCCGTGTCTTCTATGTACTAGTACCTCATAAAATTGCAGCTATCTACTTATTTATACAACTGTGTAGACGACTATGAGTCTACAGTAACCCACTACCGTAATCAACTACAATATCAACTAGGAACCAGGAAAACGAATTTTGAGAAAGTGAGTTAAATTTTAATGTTTCTTTTTGAGATTGTTTGGCAGGCTAGGTCATAGGGAGAATTCTTATTTTGTGAAAATACAACGTAAAATAAGAGTTCTCGATTTATTTCTCTATTTTTGATTTATTTTTATCATTGTTTCTTGTTAATCCTCTTTATTTTTCTTTATTTTTTTCTTCATTCAATTCCTGCCAAACCAGTTCCATTTGAACGCATTCTTTGTGTTTTCATTATCATTTATCACCTTATTATCTAGTTCTCTTAACTTTAATTTTTCTCTGTTTCTCTGACTACTCATATTTACCGCGTGTTTCATCATTTTTCGATATAATCATCTTCAATTTTCCTCATGCCATTGCCTGTTACATATTTCTCTTCTCACATGAATGCAATCGCCGCCCGGTTAGCTCAGTCGGTAGAGCACCAGACTCTTAATCTGGTTGTCGCGGGTTCGAGCCCCGCATTGGGCTTATGTTTTTACAAAGTTTTAACATTTATAATATGTTTGGTCTTCCTTATCAGTTTCGTGATTTTCTCCATTTTTCCGATAGTTGTTCCGTCGTGAATTTTTTTGCAAAGAAGTGCAGTGAAAGAAGAGATACAGACAAAAAAGAAAAGATAGGCAATGGTTTGTGTTTACTTATTTGACGGCAAGTAGACGTGAGAGTGGAAAAAGAGATGATCCTGTCTTATTATTTTTCTTTTTTTTTTCGCAAAAAACGTTTTTCTATTTATGTTTGCCCACCAATTTTTTGCTCTCTATTTGCTTTATTGTCTTACATTGAGCTCTCTACTCTATTCCATTCTAAACTTGATTACTCTTCAACCATTGTTTGTCATTTTCTCTTTCGCAACACTCGATTTGTTTCCATTTAATCAATGGATTTTCTGATTTTTTTTTCAAATTCTTATTTTACTTTACTATTATTCGCTATTATTCTGGACTCTTACCGCTTATGTACTATATGTATTATTTTTATTGTGCTAACTTTAACTTCTTGAAACTGTAATTTTTTTTCAAATTCAATCAATTTTCAAAGACTTCCATTGCAAAGATGTTGACACAATGGAACATAGTTTCGTTAAATATTTTGAAAAAAAAATACAAATGAGTTGAAATAGATATACCAGCGATTTTTTTTCGCAACTGTTTCATAGTGAAGTCTATAGATATCTGGAAAATTTTGAAATTTAATTTTCTGTGCTCTCAATTTTTTAGTCACCGAAAAGCTGATTTGATTCTTTCTTTAAAAAATATGAGGTGTTAATTTCGAAAGTACTTTTTCAAGAAGCTTTTATTAACATACTGCGATAGTCTTGAAATTTAGTTTCCACTTGAAATATTTTTTTTTCAACTTATCGATTGAACATTCAAACTAAAGATTTTGCCTCAATCATGAGTCTCACAGTCAGTATTTAGAAAAGTTAATCTGAGTAAATAAAGCATTAATTGATTTTTTCCAGTCTGTACATTAAAAATTCAAAGGAAATTTGTGTAATTGCTGTGCTCAAAATCTTTTGAATATGCACTATAAGTTAACAAAGGATATTCTTCAAGATCTAATAATCAAGTTGATAAATTCAGTTTCTTTAAGAACATGTTGAAACGGTGACACAGTTTTAATTTTGACTTATTGCAGCAAATAGGGACACTGGAAACAATTATTAAAAAAAAAGAAAAAGTAATAGAGAATGTTTGATGTTTCATGAAGTTGTGAACTAGTGTTAAAAATTATGAGAAACAGTAAAAAAATTTTGAGTTATGCAGTTATAAAAATCAGAGAAAATAGTATTTTTACTAGACACTTTTTGGAACTTTGCATGTTATGTAAAAACTAAATACGCCTGCGGCTTGAGTAATAAATTGAGCGTATTACACTATATGCAAAATTTAACCGTACATAACTTCAAATGAAAAAGGTATTGCTCACAAAAATACATCCCAAGAAAATATTCAATTCCTTAATTGGCTTCTCTGATTACTAACATTAAAAATTAAGTTTGCAGTGTAACTTATCTATAACGTATTCATTATATGTATCAATTTTCTGTCACTCGATCGCTTTCAACAACTAAAAAACTTTGAAAATCAGGTAAAAGTCGGGTCACAAAATTTTCACAGATTCCGATATAAAAACAACAATATACCGTACAACAAAATTTCTAAATCTAAACTTCCGGAAACAGTTAAATATTTTTTAAAATAACAACTATGAGAGTGCAATTTACTAATGAATATCAAGTATGTAAACTATAAAAAGCTGAATTTGAAATTGATTAAAATTTACAAAAAATGTGCATATGTTGTTTCAGAAAGTTCTGAATTAGTGTAATAGAGTACGAAAAACGATTCGTGGCGTGTGAAAGCTATTCTTTGAATTTTTGTAACGGAAATTCTAAAATCGAAACGAGTCTCTGACCATCTCCAAACACCCACCTAAATTGATTCATCACACAACTACTCATTTCATTTTAAAACCACTTTCTCTCTTTATTCTCATTTGCCGCTTCCCGATCTCTATTTGTCTTCTTTTGCCGAAATTAGCTCACATTACACAATGTTTCCAGTGTGTGTGTGTGTGTGCGCAGAGGGCACACACACTTGGATATTACAGTTAGAATCTGTTATCTTTTGGAAAAATATAGTTTTTACTGTTTCAAATTTTGTATTTGAGAATTTCAGTTTGAATTGGCAGTAATGAGTGGCTAGTTGCAAAGACACTGTTTTATATTGTTTAGCAAGATAACTTTTGAAGTTTAAATATTTATTAGGTTTAGGCTCAGGCTTAGGCTTAGACATAGGCTTAAGCTTAGTCTTAAATTTAGGCTTAGACTTAGGCTCAGCCTTTGGCCTAGGTTGTAGACTTTAAATTATTTTTGAATTTAACAAAATTTCTCCCGTTTCGTCGACGTTTCTTTACCGTTAAAGATTTTAGTATGATATTGAGTCTTTGGTATTTTTCCTAATAATAAATCAGCCTAGAAACTTCCTAAGCAGCTTCTATTATCATTTCCGTTCCCCATCGCGTACTCGTTCACTAAATTTGTCTCAATCTTTGCGGTATTGGGTATGTTCTGAAGTGTTATTCAACCACATACCTATCTCTCTCCTTACCTATTTCTCTTGTTCCTTTTTCATCTCATGTCAACATATACACACACTTTTGACTTTGACATTAGTAGTGCGCAAGTATAGGTGACTCACAAACACTAAATGATTTGTTTGAATGATTCGATGTGCTTTGCAACATTGTTTTTATTTTTCTCATTTTTAGTGGCCATCAAACAAAAAACACACTTCCTAGTCCAGAAATCCAGGATGTTTGAAAACATTTTGAAACAGTAAGAAAATTATGAATTTTAGAAAAAGATTTTTTCGCCCAACTTTTTTTTTGCGAGCGTAATGAATGATGTATTTTTTGTATTTAGCACTCTCGAATAAAACACGTAATACCTAAAAAAAATATTTGAAACCGGAATAAATTCCATTAACTTTGGTGCATTTTTTTTCAAAACTGCCCAACTTATGTTCGCATACAATGGCAAAAACATTTTTGAAGTTAAGCATGACTATTACATATTTGAATGAATGACTTTTGATATCAATCCATTGAAACAGGAAATATTTTTCTCAAACATTTCTTTGACAAGGTATTAGTTTTAGTCTTCTTTTTAAAGTATTCAAAGCATCATACGAACTAAATTATAGATTTTCCTAGCTTTTAAACCATGAACTAGAAACATTATTTTCTTATATTTTGTACTCTAAAACAACAAACTGAAAATCCCAAACCCTTAGCACCACCAACATTCATTCATCTCATTCTTCACAGAAACGACCTTTCTTTCCGCCATTTACGACCTACTCTTCTCTGAATGTCTGTGTCTCTTTAAATCACATAGTCTCTCATCTTCACCCATCCTTTCGCCAATACATTTTGCCATCTGTCCCTCCGTCATCACTAGCCTCTCTTCACCACATATAACACCAACCGCCATTCACCACACACACCTCTTATTGTAAACTCAATAACTATCCCCGCTTCATCTACACACCAGATTGTGAAGGTTTGGGTCTAATTTCACAATAGTATGGGGTTCATTAAATACATGCTCATTCGTTATAATGAAACGCTTTACTAGAAGTAAATATATTGAAACATTAACTTTTTTTGAAATTTTAACTATTTCAGCCAACCAAAACGTAGCACTATTCTTTTTTTATAACTTTAATAGAGCCCAATTCATCTTCAAGAATATTCTCGTTTTTCCATAGCGATAACAAATATACATACTGAAGCAGTTTTTTTAAATAACAATTTGAAAATTTTAAGCGTATTATTTATTTCATTTTTTTCTATTCAAAAAATCCCTGTTTCAGGCAGACAACAAGTAGTACCCGGTTTCAAAAAAGTCTGTTTTAAAAAATAAATTTCACTCCTCTTCCAATCCCCCCACCTTCAAATTATAGGAACATTGACTCGAGTAGCCCAACCTTCCATTTTCTGCTCTTTGAGCAGATGTTGTGAGTACGAGTAGGTGATGAATGGCCATGACCCTACCATTATTCTTTCCCTTTTTTTTCGTTTTTGAGAATTCTGCTTCTAAGTCACCTTCTTTCCATCTTTACATATAATACCCGGAACCAAACAAAAAACTGCTAGAGAAGAAGATTAGCAACTTTTACTGTATTTTATTCCACTGATGACGTTACAATCTATTGTTTGACAAAAAGATGATGACGTCATCAGGGAGAACGTAACTCTAGGGAGATCTGTAGATAGGAAGGCTCTAGATACTGCGAACTAACCTAACCAACTTAAAGATTTCAAACAGTTTCTGAGTTCAATGGCAGCCTACATACCGCTTACTTTTTAAAGTAATATTTTGGCGCCAACCCCGGTATCTGGTTTTGTACAGTTTAATGTAGTCTTCCATTTTCGTTTCAATCAAATTAAAAATTTACCTGAAGAAAGTAGGCGTAGTAGCCGGCATTTATAGAATTATTTTGAATCATTTTAACTCTAGAATGGTTAAATGCGCATACAAATACTTTTCACTAAATTGTGAAACAGTGAACATTTTGGAAATGAAAAGAGTTATGCAATTTTCGACTGTTCAAATAATTGTGAAACATTTGATTATTTTTACCGTTTTGCAGCAAACAAAAAAATCTTCAGCTTCCCAAAGCTCCCTTTAGATCTTTTTTTGGACGAAAAAAAGTCTCGAACCCCGAAACAAGGCTGGTGGAAACAACACGCAAAGAAATTCAAAGCAGATGAGGCTCTCGCCTTTTTTGTTGTTTAGAGGCCAAGAGAAGTGAATAAAGAAAATTAGATGTGCTGCATTTTTTGGGGGACGAGGCTGCATGCCGGATAGATGTCACGAGAGCTATGTTGTTGTTTAGACGAATTGACTAAAAACGGGTTGAGGAGAGGAATCAGAAAATAACTGACATTTTTTCATTTTTCAAATGGTCAATTTATTTGTTATTCAACACAAACTTTTGAAAGATCCAGCATTTCTCAGAAAATCGTACGAAATTTAATTACTTTTTGAAACGGTAGAAAATTAAGTTACCTATTCACTATTAGAAGTTTTAAATGTTTTTATATCTTTAAAAAATCTACAGTTTCAACATTTTTTAATATAAAAACTTGGAGCTCTCCCAACAATTCTAACCTTTTCTGTCATTTTCCCTCAAAGTCTCCAAGCTTCTCCTTCCTCACAAAAATCCCATAGCAAAATGTTCGTTTATGCAACAATTGCGTGTGTGTCAATGTGAGTGAGCCCCACTGGGATAGAAAAATACATTTCTCTGTGTCTCTTCAAGTTCCACACTCCATTTTTGGGGTCCCAAGCCCTTTATACGGGCGCTCATGGACTCACAGACTCCACCACACCCAAGAGACAATTTATTTATTTATTTAAATATTCACATGTTTATTCACTGCACTTTTTTCCCGTTTTTTTCGCTGAGCGGAAATCTGTAGACATAGAGAAAACGACAAGAGATCAACTGGTTTGCTTCTGTTCCTCCCATTTTTTCACTTTATTCCAACCATGAATTCTAATTCGAAGCGACAACTTCGACACTGTCGTGTCATCTTTTTTTTGTCGCGGTTTCTCCCTTTCTATAGAAGTTGCCAAACTTTTTTTTCGCGCAAAAAATTCGAACACTTTCACATCATACCGTGCCAACGAAATTTCTTTTTTTTTCTTTTTTTGTCCTTTTTATTTCGCTGGAGTTTTATGGGAATGTAGAAAGGAAGGCAAAGAAAGGGGAACAGAGAAGGAGAGAGAATATATATTTCCCTTTTTATTTCAGTTTCCTTTTCCCGAAAACCATTTGCAGTTTGATTCGATTTAGGCCAAATATCGTAGCAAAGTTTCTTCTGAAATTCTGTAGAACTAGTGAAACGGATATTTTTCAAAAAAATTTAAAAGAAATTTAGACAAAACAAAAATTAAGTTGTAGGTAATTGAAATAAAATACGTAGGCTTCTATGTTAGACATGTAGATCTTACTCTTGCCTGCCTACGTGCCTATCTACCACCTCATTACTCAATTTTGCCGGTGCGCCGGAGCCTTATTATCCACGAATTTCTCATTTCAATTAAATCAGTGAAACTAGCATTAAACTAGTGAATAACCACTAGGTGCATCTAGGCCGCCTAAAAATGCAGTTTTGTGCCTACAGTAGTCAATGTGCCACGTCAAACGAAATTAATTAATTTCGTTATTTTCGAACCGTTCTCGTTTTCCCGTCGCTACTAATTGTCGTCTCGCTACTGTCATCACAAGGGCATTTGGAAAAAAAATTGAATTGAAATTAGAAAAGGTAATTATGAAATTGGTTAGGATTTCATAACTGCGAATTGGAGGCCTTAGAAATTTTTTTTGTTACTCAAAAAAATATTTACAGTTTCAATATTTCGTCTTAATAACACCTGAACAGTGCTATAATGTTCCGCTCTAAATATCCCCCAAGCTTCCAAAAATCTTCTGACCACCCACACCTCATTCTCTCAAGTTTTTCTTTCAATTTTAGCCGCCGACTGCTGCTGTCACGTAATTATCTCGTCAAAACCCCAGAAACCCCTCGTTCTTTTTTCTGGCTGTTGTCTAGGTTGACTTTGACTCATTGGCACTAAATCTTTTCGTGCCAATCGTTCTTTTCACTTTCTTGAAGATGGCTACTCTCTTTTGCAAAAGAAACTGATATCCAATCTCTCGACTCTCTCTGATCTTCATACTATTTTCTCAGGATCCCCCCTTCGGTAGAAATGGGAAACAGAGGGGGCCAACGAGCTCCGGGTGAAAGTGGGCGTGGTTTTGAGAGAAACCCTAAGTTCTCCTCGAATTATCCACTATTTCGTGAGTTGGGACCCTTGGGGGCCTCCTACCCCTTCTCGCCCAACGCCCGTACACACTTGCCATTGGGTAGAAGCAGAAGAAGAAGCAGAAGAAGAAGAAGCAAAAGCTCTTTTTCTCTATTTCTCTGTCAACTCTCATCACGTCTAGTACTCTCTCATCGCCTCTCTTCCACTCTATTGCTCTTGCTCCGAGAGCTCCAAAAGAGTCCTCTCCCGTCCAAAAGAGGCAAGGGTTGCGGTTGGTTGGAGCAAAAGGGGGGTGAGCACAAATTTGTTGATTTGTGTATGGCTTGTGTGGGAGAGGGAGACCTCCCTCAGTGCTCTCGCTTTAGCTCAAAACGGGAAAAAGGAGCAAGTGAGGCTCATTCGTATTTAGACGAAAAGAAAAAAGAGCACATTTGCTTCCCGTTTTTTTCACTTTCCTTTTTTATGTCCTTTTTCTTCCAGTACTTTGTTTCTATGGGAAGGGACACGAGACCACCTAGTCCTCTACATCTCATCATTTTTATAGCTTCCGTGCCTTTTTTTCCGCCTCAAGAGAGCTTGTGGGTATAAATGCTCTTAAATTTTGTGAAATTTTTAGAACTTTATAGCCTTTCCAAGTTTAATTGCTTATCCAAACCAAAATTTTCTGAACTATTCCAGCTTGAAAATCTGTTGTTTTGCCTTGAAACATTTTAATTTTTTTGTTGAAATTGCAAAACAAAGAATACATTAATTCCATACTAAACATATTTCTTTTCTTGCGAGCCAATTTAAAAAGAATGTGAAACTGTCACTTCATCAATATTTTTGTTAATGCTGCTAAATTTGAGATTTTATAAATGTTTTGAAAAGCTATCTTTATCTGTTTGACATGATTTGAAAATACAAATTAACTTTGTGAAACAGTAATTTTTTCAAAAATTAAGGCAACTTCCTCCGCCCTCGTGCCTTGACGCTTTCTGCAAAAACTTTCCTGGTTTCTTATGATTGAATTCATGAAACTTGGATATCAGGAATAAAATGAAGAATTTGAAACAGTTTTATTGAAATTTTCGGAACTATTAACGAATACGACCAACATAGTATTCTTGTAAATTAATTTAGTAAGAATTTGAAACTGTAATTAAAAAAAAATCAGAATAAAAAATAATGTGAACCAAACTGTCCCTATAGTTCCATCTACATTCCATCTAGGCTTTTCTCTACATTCGTTTGCATTTTATTCTCCCTCCGGAATAGAAGAATGTCTTCTTCCTTCTTCTTCTCTATTCCATCTTCTTGCCCAATTTGAGCCCCACTTCCCCCCGATGGTGGCATCAAATTTCCTCTTTTCCTTGCTCCTTTTTCCTATTTTCTTTACTTCTCAAAAGACACAAATATATATGTTTCAACTTTATGACAAATAATTAATTTTTCTTTTTTTTCTTTGCAGGACTAACATCTAACCGACCATGTCGAACGAAGGCGATCCACCACAACCTCAACAACAACAGCCGGAGTCACAGGAAGTTCAAGCTCCAGCTGCTCCGGAACCCGGACGTGCAGAAGGTTCCGCATCGTTTCTTCGTGCCGCCCGTGCTGGAGATTTGGAGAAAGTGCTCGAGTTGTTAAGAGCTGGAACTGATATCAATACAAGCAATGCAAATGGGTTAAATTCATTGCATTTAGCATCAAAAGAAGGACATTCGGAGGTTGTTAGAGAACTTATCAAACGACAAGCACAAGTTGATGCGGCCACAAGAGTTAGTTTTTTATATATATTTTTGATCACATAAAACTGAAATGTAAAAACTGAAATGTAAAAAGCTATTTTAAAACATACTTGACACAGTAAAATTGTTTGAAGATTTATTGTTTCTTTTGAAGATAGTAATATGAAAATTTTTTTGAAGAGTTTGTTAATAAATTGATCTTTTTTTTTTTAATCCTTTAAAACAATGGGTTGCTATTTATTACCAAGCAATTCAATTACTAAGACTTAAAACACACTAGAAACATCAAAAAAAAAGTTGAAAATTTACTGTTTCTGCGAAACCATTTGAGAATAAAAAATTATTCTGTATATTATTTATTATGTTGGCCAATTTTTGTAATATCAAATGATAAATCAACCTTAAAAATTTGCAGAAAGGAAACACCGCCCTCCATATCGCTTCTTTGGCTGGTCAATCCCTTATCGTCACAATTCTAGTCGAAAATGGAGCCAACGTGAACGTTCAATCAGTTAATGGCTTCACCCCACTCTACATGGCAGCTCAGGAGAATCACGAAGAAGTTGTAAAGTATCTCTTGAAGCACGGAGCCAACCAGGCGCTTTCCACAGAAGATGGATTCACTCCATTGGCAGTTGCTCTTCAACAAGGACATGATCGTGTTGTTGCAGTCCTTCTCGAAAATGATTCGAAGGGAAAAGTCCGTCTTCCAGCACTTCATATTGCTGCAAAGAAGGATGATACTACAGCAGCGACACTTTTACTTCAAAATGAGCACAATCCAGATGTGACATCGAAATCTGGATTCACTCCACTTCATATTGCAGCCCATTATGGACATGAAAATGTTGGACAGCTGTTGTTAGAGAAAGGAGCAAATGTCAATTATCAAGCTAGGCACAATATAAGGTGAGACTTAAAGTGTTTTTTTCACAGTACAATAAACGTTTTAAAAATAGATAAATAAACTTCGTGAAACAGTAATAATAAATAAAAAAAACCTATTTTGAAAAAAGTTCATTTCAAATTTAAATTTTGCAGTTTCAAGCGGATGTTAATAGTAAAATGTTAAAGCAAATTAATATTTTAATAAGAGAAATGTTTTTCGCATTTGCTCAATGAACTATGTGTTTTAGAAATTAGTTAAATAAACTTTACGAAACAGCAATAATTTCAAAAAAAATTGACTTATTGAAAAATGTTCACTTCAACCTAAATTCTTACAGTTCCAAGCTGATATTTATTGTAAAATGTTGCATGTTAAAGTAAATTAACAATAAGCTCCAAATTGGTTTTACTTTCGGTTTTTGTCAAGTATAATAATCCATTACGACAAACTAGGCACAATATCAGAAGATACATTTCAGAAGTTTGTAAAGCATACGTTATGAAACAGTAATATCTTTAATAATTTTAATTTTTTTTAGTTTTGATAAAATTTTAACTGTTTTATCAAGCTGGTGTGAATAGTAAAATTTCTATCTAAAATGAATTATTTGTTTCCCGCAAAATCGTTTCATTTCTATTTCCGCCATCTAGAATGCATAACCACGTGGCACACCAGTTCTCAGCTGTCTATTTTGTATAATGCAATTTATGTAAGAAAAAGGGAGGAAAGACACGGCCCTTCTCGTCTTATAAGAAGTCTCTTGGGACACTTCTGGTGCCCAAGTGTGCACTTCTTCAAATTGTGTCACAAACACAAAGAGAGAGAGAGAGAGACTTCTTTCTTTTCTTCTCATCAACTGAATTTCTTTTTTCAGCCCACTCCACGTTGCTACAAAATGGGGACGTACAAATATGGCAAATCTCTTGCTTTCCCGTGGAGCTATCATCGACTCACGTACAAAAGATCTCTTAACTCCACTTCACTGCGCCGCCCGTTCGGGACATGACCAAGTTGTAGATCTTCTTGTAGTTCAAGGAGCACCGATCTCTGCAAAAACGAAAAACGGATTGGCACCACTTCATATGGCTGCCCAGGGAGATCACGTGGATGCTGCCAGAACTCTTTTGTACCATCGTGCTCCGGTTGATGACGTCACTGTTGATTATTTGACACCACTCCACGTGGCAGCACATTGTGGACATGTTCGAGTTGCGAAGCTTCTGTTGGATAGATCTGCTGATCCAAACTCCCGGGCTCTCAATGGTTTCACTCCATTACACATTGCCTGTAAGAAGAATCGCATAAAAGTCGTTGAACTTCTTCTGAAGTACCGTGCCGCAATCGAAGCAACAACGGAATCGGGGCTGACTCCGTTGCACGTGGCCGCCTTCATGGGAGCAATCAATATTGTGATCTACTTGCTTCAACAAGGCGCCAATCCAGATGTGGAGACAGTCCGTGGGGAGACTCCTCTTCATTTGGCAGCTCGTGCCAATCAAACCGACGTTGTTCGTGTGCTCATCCGTAATGGGGCAAAGGTTGATGCACAGGCACGTGAATTGCAAACACCTCTACACATTGCCAGTCGTTTGGGGAACACTGACATTGTGATTCTTTTGTTGCAAGCTGGGGCTAATTCGAATGCAACAACGAGAGATAATTACTCGCCATTGCATATTGCGGCTAAAGAAGGTAAGATTTTGAATAATGTCCGGAAATAATTAGTTGTGAAAAACGTGTGCTTTTAAACATATGAAATTTGCAGTATGGGCCCCTAAATTAACTAACATTTATAAAAAAAGGAGAAACGGGAAATTTTTTTAATGGAAAAAAAAAACCAACGAAGAACCAGGAAATGTGGCTCGAAGTTTCAAATTCGTGCGCAAATGAAATTTCAAATTTTTCCGAACATAAACTTGAGAGATAGCTTGATAAATTATGCTACAACTATTTTTTAACACCGAAAAAAAAAACACTTACTAGTAAAAAACTACACCTGCTTTGAAAAAAGAAAAGTTCTTGAAACAGTAAAATTTTTTCATTTCCAGGACAAGAAGAAGTTGCGGGCATTCTTCTGGACCACAACGCCGACAAGACTCTTCTCACCAAGAAGGGCTTCACACCACTCCATCTTGCATCCAAATATGGAAATCTTGAAGTCGTTCGTCTTCTTCTGGAACGGGGTACTCCAGTTGATATCGAAGGAAAGAACCAGGTGACACCACTCCACGTGGCTGCTCACTACAACAACGACAAGGTCGCAATGCTTCTGCTCGAGAATGGGGCCTCGGCAAAGGCGGCTGCCAAGAACGGATATACTCCATTGCATATCGCTGCGAAGAAGAATCAAATGGAAATTGCATCGACATTATTGCAATTCAAAGCTGATCCAAATGCTAAATCAAGAGCTGGTTTCACACCTCTCCATCTTTCAGCTCAAGAAGGACACAAAGAAATTTCTGGACTTCTTATTGAGAATGGTTCTGATGTTGGAGCAAAAGCTAACAATGGACTTACAGCAATGCATCTTTGTGCACAAGAAGATCATGTTCCAGTTGCTCAGATTCTTTATAACAATGGTGCTGAAATCAATAGTAAGACGAATGCAGGTTACACTCCACTTCACGTTGCTTGTCATTTTGGACAACTCAATATGGTCAAGTTCTTAGTTGAGAATGGAGCTGATGTTGGTAAGTGAATTTTTACAAAATTATCATCTGTTTCACTAAGATGTTAAATTGAGCTGTGATTTGATGAATTTTGATTAATTGAGCTGTGATGTGATGAATTTTGATGAATTTTGGTGATTTGATGAATTTCTAATACGTTCTACGCCAATGGCTTTTGAATTTTAAATTTACAGGAGAAAAAACGCGTGCCTCATACACCCCTCTTCACCAGGCCGCCCAACAGGGTCACAACAACTGCGTCCGATACCTTCTGGAAAATGGAGCATCGCCGAACGAGCAAACTGCGGTAAGCCCACTAAGCTTTTGGGCACATTCATCAAATCATCATACTTCCACAAGAACAGAAACTTCTCAGTTTCGCTTTCGTGTGGTCATTTCTAGTTTTAAACTCTAATGCTCATAGTATTTTTATGAGCTTTTTCAAAGTAAATTCTCAATTCAATAAATATTTTCAGACTGGACAAACACCGCTCTCCATTGCCCAACGCCTTGGATACGTGTCAGTCGTTGAAACTCTTCGAACTGTCACCGAAACAACAGTCATCACAGAGACCACAACTGTCGACGAAAGATACAAACCACAAAATCCTGAAGCAATGAACGAGACAATGTTCTCCGAATCAGAAGATGAAGGACAAGCTGCCGAGCATGAAGCGGTGGCGGCTCACGAAAAGGATTTCTCCGACAATTTGACACAAGGATTGCAAGATTCGACTGGCGTTCATATGATTCATACTGGAGAACAGGTAGACATTCAGATCCACATAATATTATTTTGGATAAATTGGTGTCGTGTCTTGATGACATACTGAAACATTCAAAGTTTAGTTATTAGATAATTATATTTTTGCTGACTGAGCAAAACAATTAGTTACCGAAAAAGCAATCGATTATAATTTTTATTAATGACTAGTTACGAAAATGGAGATAAGATAGGAGATAAGGCCCTACTTTTCTTAAAGATAGCAAAAACAACATTATTAGTCTTTCTAAAAATTTGACTGTTTCAACACATTTTTTATTACAAGTGGTTTTAAAATATTCCAATCGGCATATTGCCTCCTTTCCAAAAGCTTCAGTTACCAGCAGCAACAATTGGAAAGTAAAGAACGCTTCTTCCATTTGTTCATCTCTTTTTTGCAATAAACTAAATGTGAGGATAGGCATTTGAAAACAAAACGAATCGAGAAAAAAGGGAGAAGCCAGCCAGCCGGCTCGTGAAGAATCATGGATGGTGAAATTGGATGGCGAGAAAAAGGAGGAATAAAAAGGCCGGAAAAGAGTCCATTTATTTTGAAAATCGATCCTTTTCTCAATGTGCCATTTCACTCTTCACTTTCTTCTTCTTCTTCTTATTCTTCATTCGCGCTTTCTCATCATCAAAATTCCTCTTTCTTGTGCTCCAGGAGCACATCATAATCTAGACGAGTGCCCCCGAGTACTACACCGTTAGCCACAAAGACATGTGGTTCGTACACTTCTCAAGATTATGATGAAAAGTGAGAGAATAAGAGAAAGAAATCAGACCACAAGCTGGGGCTGTGCAAATGTGCAAAAAGTTGGAAGAGCGAGACTGGTCAAATCAAAATATTTAGATTTTCTTATTCAGCCTTTTTTTTCGAAATATACTGTTTCTGAAACATTTTTTTTGCAGCTTCTCCAGCGCAGTCAAGAATTGGAAAACGGTGGCGCGATTCCGAAGATCAACTCGGGCGGCATGTCACCCGAAAAAGAGTTTGCAAAGATCGCACCAGTTGCCACGTCATCTCCAATTGCCACATCAAATTCCCAGTCATTCGGAATTGCTCCGAGAGCCGGATCTATTTCCGGACAATTCCAACAACAACCACTTCACGGTGCAGGACCAGAAGACAACTTGGAAGAACTTGTTAGAAGAGCACAGAATCATCCGATCAACGCTGGAAACTACGATAATGGAGGAGTTGCCATGTTGGAGAATGGACATGCGGATAATGTGCCAATTGGACATCATGTCACACAGCCAAGGTTGGTGGATAGAGAGAGAAATATTTTAATATTCAAAAAAATGGGGCTTGATGGCCGTCGATGGCATGTAATACCATAAAAATGTTCTCAATAAATAAATCAACATAGTGAAACAGTGGAAATTTTCATGCTAAATTTTGATCCATATATTTCATGTCACAGTTGTACCCCAAATTATCCACTTTGACGGCTTACAATTTTTTGATATAACAAAAGACAACCGAGATCCGATTATAAATATTTTTGTTCACATTTCGTTTTTTACTGTCGTACAAATTACTGCCAAAATTCTCACAACACTAAATAAATCAACATAGGGATGCAGTAGAAATTTTGAAACCCAATAATTATGGTTTCAGTTCATATTTTGTTTGTATGGTGCAGTAATGCACACCAAAGGTGTTCGTTTTTCGATTTTCACTGAAAAAGATCGAAAAATCGAACAATCGAAAAACGCAACCCTTGATGCGCATATAATGTCATTGATATTTTTAAGCTAATTAAGTAAGCATAGTGAAAAAGTCGAAATCGAAAAAAAAAAAATTTTAACCACCTAATAAATTTTTTAGTCCTTACCCATCAATATTGCACTTCCGTTTTACTATAAGTATTCTACGCCATATTGATAGTCCGTAAGTTGTCGTGTGGTGTTTGCACAGGAATTTTGAATTTTGAAAAACGTTTGTGCAAACATCATTTCGCTACGACAACTTTCAGGATTCGATTTCATATAGAACTGCTATGATTATTATTTTTTTTTCAAAAATAAAGAAGCGCTTTCAAGCCCCATTCTCAATAATTCTGCATCCCCCATATTATGTTAACCCCCCAAAACATACTCACCGTCGATTTTTTTGCAGTAAACTTCAACACAGAACGTAAGTTTGTTCACTTTTGACAGCGGACACCCAAATTTAGTTATCGTGTTGTCATTTCTCGTGTTATTCGGTTCTCTATCTCTTTGCATGTTCAAAGAATATACAGTTTCAGGAAATAATTTTTAATTTTTAAGTTTCCTCATCTCATTCCTTGTTGATGCCCGCGGAGGTGCAATGCGAGGATGCCGTCACTCGGGAGTCCGAATCATCGTTCCACCGAGAAAGGCTTCACAGCCAATTCGTGTTACCTGCCGTTATTTGAGAAAAGTATGTTTTCCTAGGGCTCTAAAATAAATAAAAAACTAAATTCCAGGACAAGCTTGCTCATCCACCACCATTGAGTGAAGGAGAAGAGCTCGCATCGAGAATCCTTGAAATGGCCCCAGCTGGTGCCAAATTCTTGGGTCCAGTCATTTTGGAAGTTCCTCATTTTGCATCCCTCAGAGATCGGGAACGAGAAATTGTCATCTTAAGATCAGATGATGGTCAACACTGGAAGGAACATCAACTCGAAGCAACTGAAGATGCAGTTCAAGAAGTTCTTAATGAATCCTTCGATGCTGAAGATCTTGCACAACTTGATGATCTTCAAACTCCAAGAATCACAAGAATCCTGACTAGTGACTTCCCAATGTACTTTGCCGTTGTTACTCGTGTTCGCCAAGAAGTTCATTGTGTCGGACCAGAAGGAGGAGTCATCATCTCATCAGTTGTTCCACGTGTTCAGGCTATCTTCCCAGACGGATCACTTACAAAGACAATCAAGGTTTCGGTACAAGCTCAACCAGTTCCACAAGAAATGGTTACTCGTCTCCATGGAAACCGTGTTGCCGTCTCACCAATTGTCACAGTTGAGCCACGACGACGCAAGTTCCACAAACCAATCACTCTTTGTATACCACTTCCACAAAGTAACAACCGTGGAATGTTGACACAATACTCTGGACAACAGGGACAAGAACCTCCAACTCTTCGACTATTATGCTCGATTACTGGTGGATCTGCACCAGCACAATGGGAAGACATCACTGGAACAACACAGCTCACTTTTACTGGAGATGAAGTGTCATTCACGACAACAGTATCTGCCAGATTCTGGCTTATGGATTGCCAGACTCCTCGTGATGCCGCCAGAATGGCTCAAGAAGTCTACAATGAAGCAATTTCTATTCCATACATGGCCAAGTTTGCAGTATTTGCACGAAGAACTTTCCCAGTTGAAGGACAACTTCGTGTATTCTGTATGACTGATGACAAGGAAGATAAGACACTAGAGAAGCAGGAGCATTTCAAGTTGATTGCAAAGAGTCGAGATGTTGAAGTTCTTAAAGGAAAACATCAGTTCCTTGAATTCTCTGGAAACCTCGTACCAATCACTAAATCTGGAGATCAACTTTCCCTATTCTTCCTGCCATTCCAAGAGAATCGTCTTGCATTTATGGTGAAGACACGATCAAATGATGACAACGAAGCTGCCACAGAAGGAAGAATCGGATTTATGGCAGAGCCAAAGATCAGATCAGATGCACTTCCACCACAACAACCAATCTGTACATTGGCTATCTCTTTGCCAGAATATACTGGAGAAATCAAGACAGCTCCACCACCAAAAAAGGATTTGACTCCATTCGAACAAAGGTATGGATCTGCACTTGAGAAGGATCTTCCAGAGTTTGTCCATCAAAATGTGCTGAAAGGAATCGGAGCTGACTGGCCTCGTCTTGGACGTGCACTTGAAGTCCCACACCGCGATATTCAACACATTAGGCAAAATTACCCGGGACAAGAGTGCAAGAACACACTCAAGATCTGGATTCATTTGAAGAAGGAGGATGCAAACCAGGACAATCTTGATCAAGCACTCAGACAGATTGGAAGAGACGACATTGTTCGATCGATTGCCTATGGAGAGCCAGATGCATTGATCAACTACAGTCAAGCTGATTCTCCAAGTCAGAAGCGGGAGCCAATTCGTCACTTTGAAGAAGTTCCAGCCGCCACTCTCGTGAAACGTGAAGTACGAACAGAAGACTTGGTAACAAGGGAACCAGTTCAACCGACACATCATGTTGAACAAGCAACCACTGTCGTTCAGGAGCCATCTTATTCAGCACCGGTTCATCATAGTCCTGTTCCAGAAGAACCCGAAATGGAAGGTCAGTTGATACAACTATTTTAAACTCTTTCCATTGATATATCTACTTACTAATCGTTTATTAAAACTACTTGAAACATGAAAATTAATTCTAACTAACTTTTTATTTCAGAAGAAGCCCCAGTCGCTGAAATGCGTACCGTTGTTCGAACGGAACGACATGTTCATGACAGTGAAGATGGACCAGTTGTAGAGGAAAGAACTATTACAACAACATACGAAGATGACGTGGCAGTCAACGAGAACATTGTTGACCGCACGGTTCCATTGAACGAGGATGAACAGCAAAAGTAGGGTTTACAACAACATAAGCATCTAGTTTCAATTTAATATTTTTTAGATGGGAAGAGCTGAACCGTTTGGCTGATGAATCCTCACCATCCCCAGCTCAACGCTCAACAATTGTAGCTGAGAGCACCTCCGAGCAAGTTCCAGAAGACGTCGAGCAAAGCGTAGAGTCGGAAAGCCATCGTGAAGATGATGGAACAATTGTCACGACGACAGTAACCACTAGTCACATCAGCGGTAAGGAAAAGTTTTGGGATAGTTTGGGTAACCTGGGGATCCTAGAGGAACTATGACTCTAACAACTTCTTCCTCAAAGCACGTCAAGCACCTATCATTCTAACCATTTCAGAATCTCCATCGGGATCACCTACAAGACGATCAGTGGAGCCCGAAGAGCATCGTCATAGTCAACATGAAGATCACGAAGGTAGTACCTAAGAAGAGATGTTCAACAATATTATATTATATCCTCTGGTCTTTATTTAATGTTATTCTTGCTGCTTCTTTGCACTCAAACTCTGCCAAATCACACTCAATCACTACCAAAACAGAAACGAAAAAAAGCCACAAAACCTCTCTGCCTATCCTTTTCCCTTTTTTTCACTGTTTAGAAATAAAATGAAGGTCAACAAAACATTATATTTGTGAATGATTTAATGGTTCATGCTTGCTTATTCTTTGTGTTGTTTTGTTTTGTCGGGACCCTCTGGGACACAGAGAGAGCACAAAAACATCGAGGTCAGCTGCCTTGAAGGATTCGGAGACGCAGGACCACAAAGCTCCCGGAGCCGCCCATCGCCTTGAAGCTCTTCATACTTTTTCTTCCTCGTCAGTTTTCGCAAAATGTCCTCAACTGCAAATTATATCGTCTCTGGTGTTCTTTCCGACGGAACTCCAATCGTATTCGGTGCAGTTCCATCTGATGGAACCTCTCACACAGCTATTCATCATGTGAACTCGGCCAGTCATTTTCAAGTGGAATCTTGGGATGGTGAACATGCTGAACATCCACAAGAAAGTGAAGAGCCAAGAAGATTCTCAATCTTTTTGGAAGCAGGAGGAGCTGAAAAAGATGGATCATCTCCATTTGATAATCAAGAAGAAGATGAACCAATTGCCAGCTGTAAACAATTCGAACGCACCCGTTCCGCATCCCTTGCCGCCGCTCTGCTTGAGCTCGACCCGCGTGGAGTTCCACTTGTTCAATTCTTCAAACTTGCGACCGACGAGCCGCTATTTGAGGTTGATGAGGGAGAGGACGAAGTTGAGCCGACAGAGGCGGAGCTTGTGCTCAGCCAGCTGCTTTTCACCCTCAGATCGTTGAAGATGTCTGAAGCTGACGGAAAACATTCTGAAGCTGTTCAGCGTCTTCGCGAACTCGAAGAAGAGCTCCGTGCGGCTGGTGCAGTAACTCCTTCTGATCCAGCAGTCACTGAAGCCGTCGCAAGAGCGTTGGCTGTTGCGGGAGCAGGAAGAGATGTACAGATTCGTGTTAATCAGTCCAAACACACTACTACTACTAAAACCGTCTACGAAACTGAAACTTCTGCAATGGCTCACATGGATGTAGATCAAATTCGCAAGCTTCAGCAAGATATTATTGCCGATATTTGTACGTGTAATTTGTGATTTTTTTTTCGACAAATTCCCTTCTCACAATACTGCATGTTGCCCCAATGCATATTTACCAATTCACTGAAACAGCAAGATTATTAACTAATTTTTGACACAAAAAATATTATAAAACGAAGCCACTAAAACTGATTTTTTTTCAGCATCTGGCGCTGAGCAGCACTCTGGCCAAGACTCTGGCACGACACAAAAGAAGGAAACTGCAGAGGAAGGATTCACCAACGAAGATGGATCAGTTGTGGTTTCGAAGAAAATGACAAGAGTTGTCACTACCACTCGTACCACTTTGCCAGGTAATTATTTGAAGTTTTTAGTTTTCAAATTTGAATATTAAAATTTTTATTTGATAGTTAGTGTTCTAGAAATTTAAGAATTAATCCTGAATATTGAGTAATCACATGGGACACTCTTACATGTTTTTTTCAAATTCTGAAAGGTCACCCATGACTTGGTACAATCTGAAAATTTGAACTTTCTCACCTGAAAACACCAATATTCTTCAATCAATAAATATTTATTTGCTCATATCTCCAATGCTCTTTTTTCCGCTCCGAGCAAGATGGAACGTGAGAAATCTATTTTGACAGCAGAGCAAAATTCTTCCCCGGCTTCTCGGTGATTTCAAAACGAATTGAGCAAGCAACGGCATGGGGAGCGAGAGAGCACGGGAGCCCATGAGACACAGCAACTTTACACAAGTTTTGTGTGAGCCAAGGGCTCCCGTGCTTTCGAAAGACATTGACGGCATAGAGTAACCGGGGATGGGATAGTGTGTGAACTTTAGGTGAACACAAATTGGAATTGAAACATGAGATATTAAAAATCAAATTCTTATCAATTTTTCAATTTTTCAGGAGAAGGAGAAGAGCCATCTGCACCTGGTGAGTAAGCAGCTGAACAATCGGATTCCCTTCTTGGACCTTGGATACCCTACCGTACCCATCCCCACTTATTATTTTGTTTTATTGAATTTGAAAACAAATTTTCTCTGCTTCTCTCTCTCATTCTCTTCACTACACACTCTCTCGCTCGTCTTAGAAATTAAGCCAAAAAAAAAAACTCCAATTCGTATATGTCGGTTAATAAATAAAGAGAATTCATATTTGTCCAGAAAAAGAAGAAATTATGATGGGTGAATGAGTATACATCATATTTTGAGTCGAATGATTGCATGAATTGATATTGTTTTGTTTATTTGGTTAATTATAAATAGGCCTACAAAGGAATCGGAACGCCCAATGGCAGGAGCAATTGGAACCGGAAAACTTTACAGCTTAAAAACAGAAGTATGGAAATAAAATATATTTCGTTTGGTGGTGGTGATGGTGGTTCTGTAAATTTCAGAAAATTTCGATCAGGGACATTTCCAGATTTTTTTCAATTGGCAAAGAGTTTGGAGCATTTTTGGAGCGACTCGGCAGATTCAGCTTGTAAAAATCGGAATTTGAGAATATTCTCGCCTTCTTCTAATATTTCTGTTGTACTCTTGCTTTAGTTACGTTTGAAACAGTATTTAATTTCTTCAGTTATTGCTTGGTAATTTCTCGTAAACATAGTGGTGTTTTCCTCTTTGCGTAAACCACCAGTTTTGCAAAACCTACGAATCTTCAGTTAAAAATTTTTAGTTTCTACATTTATTTTGCCTAAAAATAAAACAAATTTCTTTTTATTTCCTTCATTTTACAAATTATCTTTTAAAAATTTTTTGCTGTTTCAACTACCATTCATATTCAATTTGTTTCTCCATTTCTGATCATGATTCGCCTCCAAGTTTTACAAACTCATATACTCTCCCCATTTTCCATACGGTAGACTCAAGGTTCAAGGAAGGTAAAAACAAAATCTTTAAGGGCCTAGCTACAGCCAACAAGTTGCAATATCGATACAAAAATATAAAAATTTAATTTTTCAGATTCTCCTGTCGAATCTCTCGGAAGTGTCAAAGATAGAATAGCAAAGTTCGAACAATTCAAAACACTTCCAATTGATCCATCCGTTTCTGGACCGCCTCCATCGGCTCATACGTTGCAATCGGAAGAATATCAGGAAGAGTCAGGGAATGTCGAGTCTGCTTATGATGTTGAAACCGATCGCCGTGACAGTGAGCGGTCATTGAAATCCGAACGGTCAATTCCAGAAATTCACACTTCGCCATCAGAAGAACAACAGTCAGAGCATTTCGAGTCTGCTGAGCACACCGAAGATCAGGGCCGTGATAGCGGACGCTCTCTGAAATCAGATCGTTCAATTCCAGAAGTACAATTCACTGAATCTGATTCAGAGTTGGAGAAGCACGATCTTCACGAAGATAGCCATCTTGAACCAACTGTTGGAATTGTCATCACTCCACATACACCAGTTCCACCAGAACATCCCGATGACAAAGAAGACATTGAAGATGAGCAACCACAAGAACCACTTGAACCATCTGAGCCAGAGCACGTCGCACATGCAGAGTTGAAGGATACACGTGAATACAGCGATGAAGAGCTTGCTCAAGAGCTTTCTCCTTCGGAAGAACATGTGTCAACCGCCGAGATTAAGGATATTAAGTCATACTCTCCAACATCTTCTGATGACGAAAGATCTTCTCAGAAAGGAAAAGTGAGTCCACCGATTCCCCAAGTACGCCATGCTATCTCGCCATCAGTTGCGAGTGAGGTTTTGAGTTCTCATGACGACGAGTTGGCCGCCCATTTTGTGGCTGAGTCATTTGAAAAACATGATGAAGGAAATGTTGAAACAATAGAACAAACTCCAGTTTACAAAGGGCATCACTCGCCCGGGCAGACTTCTCCAATTGTTTCAGAGCATCCACATGCTCAGGAATATGCGGAGAGTGTGACGAGCCACGATGAAGGAGACAATTTGAGTTTGAAGAGCGGGCATGAACCGGAAATCGCTAGGCATTCTGTTGCAAGTGTCCAGGAAGAAGACGATGATGATGATGAAAAGTCAGAACTTGGAGACTTTGCAAAGAAAGCTGGAATGATTGTTGGTGGAGTTATTGCAGCTCCAGTTGCACTTGCTGCTGTGGGTGCAAAGGCTGCTTATGATGCTCTGAATAGAGATGATGATGAGGAGAAACTAGAAGGACACGAAGAAAAGGAAGTTCTGACAACTCAGACTACTATCATGGAATCGCCAATAAGACACGAAGATATTCCATCTCCACATTTAGAAGATGTCACTCCGAAAGTTTCCCATCAGGAACATCCCTATGAACATGTCACCGAGACGACAACTACCGTAACCCGTGACTACTACGAACAACCGGAAGATCACAGAGAAGCATCACCTGCTCCATCGTCACATGTGGAGTCTGAACGTCCAATTTCCGAATCTCCAGCTGTGTCTGAAAGGGAACCATCACACATTGCAACTGAAACTACAACCACAGTTACTCGGGAATATGACCAAGAACCAAAAGCAGATCAATCTTCAGCAAGAGAATCAGTAAGAGATCTTGTATCAGAAGAACATGAACATCCAGCATGTGATTCTGAACGACTCTCGGAACCAGCTCAATCTCCCGAACCAGTTGAGACACATGCAGAGAGTCAATTCTCCAATTTGGTTGAAACCACCACCACCACTGCAGTAACTCGTGAATTTTATGATGAGGACCAAGAAGAACAAGCTTCTTCACGAGCCACCAAGGAAAGGATTGAGCAGTCCCCTGTAGCATCAGAGAGATCTATTGTTTCGACAGAGCATCGTCAATCTCCAACACAAGAATCTGAACAATCACTTGAGCCCACTTCCGAGAAAAATGTTCATACTGTAACTGAAACCACTACAGTAACTCGTGAATGCTTTGAAGAACCAATTGCCTCCGAGCTAGAACACGCGTCTCGCGAGTTTGAACAAGGATCAAACGACTTTAGAAGATCCGTGTCGCCAGTTGATGCTCAAGAACAAGTAGACGTTCCACACTCTCCAGCTCCATCATCTCATGCCGAATCAGAGCAACCAGTTCCAGAATCTCCACATCATATCGTAGAGACTACAACTACAACAACGGTTACTCGTGAATTTCAAGATGAAGAATACCCAAGACCGGAATCACCTGCTGAAATTTTCCCGATCCCATCAAGCGAGCAACAAAGTGAAGAACCACACATTGTCAAGGAAACAACCACTACAACAACGGTCACTCGCGAACTTTACGATGAGCCGGAAAAAGGAAATGTCACATTCTCCCCAGCACCATCTTCGCACGCAGAATCAGAACGACAAGTTCCAGAATCACCAGTTGTTTCTCATCAAGAATACCCACATGTTGTTGAAACGACAACGACCACAAATGTAACAAGTAACATCTATGACGATGAAGACAACGTTCCATCTTCTGAAGATCCAGCTACACAACACTTCCAACAATCTGAAACTTCAGTGCATCGCTCACATCCAGACTCTGTAGAAGAAAGTGACGGTGAAGGCCTTGGAAGTAAGGTTCTTGGATTTGCAAAGAAAGCAGGAATGGTTGCTGGAGGAGTTGTTGCTGCTCCAGTTGCACTTGCTGCTGTTGGAGCTAAAGCCGCTTACGATGCTTTTGAGAAGGATGATGAAGATGATGAGACATCTCATTCTCCCGAATCTCCTGTTCCGGAATATCAGAGTGAACAATACCAAGATGATTCAGCTCAATCTTCTCATACCGATTTCGAACATCACATGCCCGAATCTCCTATTGAGCACGAAAAGGAAACGGAAGAATTCGATCACAGCCATCCAGAATCTCCAGTTCTATCGGAAAAAGAGCGAGAGCATCAAGTTACTTCGGAAACCACAACTACTACCACAGTAACTCGGGAATACAATGATGAACCGGAAGATGAGCAAGAACATCAAGGACCACATTCACCTGCACCATCGTCTCACACTGAAGCAGAACATCCACATATTGTCGAAACAACTACAACTACTACTGTTACACGTGAATTCCAAGAGGAGCCAGAAGAGTTGGAATACAAACAGGAAGACAATTCTAGAAAATCACCATCTTCCCACTCTCAAGAGAATCTTGTCACCGAGACAACAACCACCACCACTGTCACAAGTGAGTACTATGATGAACCAGAACATTTTGAAGAACAAGAAACTGGCAAATCGTCGCCAGCTCCATCATCCCATGTTGAATCGGAACGTCAGGTTCTTGAGTCTCCAGTTGCATCGGATCCGCGTCATGTTATGGAAACTACCACCACAACAACAGTAACACGACAATTCCATGATGATGAAAGCGAGCGATCCGATTCTCCGAATCGAGATGTGGTAGAAGCTCAATCGATTCATTCATCGAATATTGAATCACATCAACAATTCTCCGAGAAAGACGATGATTCGCAGCGAGGCCCATCTCCTGTAAAGTCCGAAGATGAACCTGTAAAACATGAATCATACAAATTCGAAACATCAACCACGGAGACCAGAGAGTTTGATCGACCAGAACTTGATTCAGAAAGACTCTCAGAACCAGCTCAATCTCCAATGGAAGTGTCTCCCATCACCACAGAGGAGAATATTGTGCGGCCTTCATCTTCTGTGAAATCAGAATACGGTTCTGAAGGACATGTTCCAAGTGTTATTGAGACCAAAACCACAACCACAGTAACACGTGAATTCTATGACGATGATCAAGATGAACATGAAAATCAGACACAATCTGAAGAACTTCGTTCATCAATTCCTACCGAGGAAGAAGAACATGAAGGTTCTCATCTTTTCAAAGAGACAACTACCACCACCACAGTAACTCGTGAATTCTATGATGAACCAGAAAATGTTGAAGAACTCCAGGATCCGCAATTCTCACCTGCTCCATCTTCTCATGTCGAGTCTGGAATTCATGCCTCGGAATCACCAGTTGCTCAACAACAAGAAATTCCACAAACTCGCGAATTCCATGAAGATTCGCCAGCAGCCCAATACTTCCACGAAGAAGAATATGAATCTCATGTTCTAACTGAGCAGGCTCCACTTCTCACCGAGCAACAGCATCAACCAGAATCTGGAGATGAGAGTGATGGAGAAGGCCTTGGAAGTAAGGTTCTTGGATTTGCAAAGAAAGCAGGAATGGTTGCCGGAGGAGTTGTCGCTGCTCCAGTTGCACTTGCTGCTGTTGGAGCTAAGGCTGCTTACGATGCACTCAAGAAGGATGACGATGAAGAAGATCAAGAGGAACGTGAATCCTTACTTCGCCAAGAACGATCTATTGATTCCCCACATGCATCAGAACAGTCTCAAATTGAGGAAGAACATGAAAGATTCGAGGAATCCCCAGTGCCGTCTGAGAAGCATCATGTGACTGAGACAACCACCACCACAACAGTTACACGGGAATATTTCGATGAACATGAACCTCTAGTTTCTCAGGAAATAGAAGGAGAAAAGGGTTCACCAGCTGATAGTGAAAAATCGTTGCCACACGTTGTCGAGACTACAACTACAACCACTGTTACTCGTGAGTTTGATAAAAATGATTCGGAATCTCCAGTGCCTTCGGAAAAAGAGCAAGAACCTACAACGGTTTCAAGAGAAGTGTATGAAACAGCAGAAGGTGATGAACCAGAGCACCATTACACAGAAACTACAACAACGACCGTTACAAAAGAAGTGATTGACGATTCACAAGAAATGGGGGATGACGATGAGCCAAAGCAAGAGAGCCCACAGGTAGTTGAAACTACAACAACTACAATGACAAGTCGTGAATATGATGATAATGATGATGAGACAAGATCCGAAGCAGGGGACTCCCATATCACCGAGACAACGAAGACAACGACAGTTGTACGCGAGTTCCACGGAGAGCAACCGGAAGAGACAGAGGAAACAGATGAAGTTGAGGAGTTGCCACCAAAAATTGAAGAAGAAGATAATGTATCTGAATACAGTGAGAGCTCTACTTCCGTGAGCCGAGAAGTTCGACCAGATGAGCCACACATCATTGAAACAACTACAACTACAACTGTTACTCGTGAATATCACAATGAACCTGAAGAAACTTATGATGATCAAAAAGATGCGGCTCCAATTTCATTTTCTCAAGAACATCAAGATGACGACTCCCAAGCTTCACACGATCAACATGATCGTGAAAGCCCAGTCGAGAGTGAGAAATCAGTTAAGCATACCACTGAAACTACTACAACCACAACTGTAACTCGCCAACTGTATGACGATGAAGCTTCTGAAATACGAGGAGAATCTCCAGTAGCTACAGAGGAACATGAGCATGTATCTTCAACAAAATCTGATGATGAATCCGAACAACACGTCCCAAGTGTAATCGAGACTACGACAACAACTACAGTGACCCGCGAATTCTATGATGATCAAGATGAACTTCAACGTGAAGATCACACTCAGTCCGAAGAACGTCGTTCATCAATTCCTACCGAGGAAACAGAACATGAAGATTCTCATCTTATCAAAGAGACAACTACCACCACCACAGTAACTCGTGAATTCTATGATGAACCAGAAAATGTTGAAAAACTCCAGGATTCGCAATTCTCACTTTCTCCATCTTCTCATGTCGAGTCTGAAATTTATGTTCCGGAATCACCAGTTGCTAAACAACAAGAAATTCCACAAACTCGCGAATTCCATGAAGATTCGCCAGCAGCCCAATATTTCCATGAAGATGAATATGAACATCAAGTTCCTACTGAGCAGGCTCCACTTCTCACCGAGCAACAGCATCAACCAGAATCTGGAGAAGAGAGTGACGGAGAAGGATTCGGAAGTAAGGTTCTTGGATTTGCAAAGAAAGCAGGAATGGTTGCCGGAGGAGTTGTCGCTGCGCCAGTTGCTCTTGCCGCTGTTGGAGCGAAGGCTGCCTACGATGCACTAAAGAAGGAGGACGATGAAGAAGATCAAGAGGAACGTGAATCCTTAATTCGCGAAGAACGATCTTTTGATTCCCCACATGCATCAGAACAGTCTCAAATTGAGAAAGAACATAAAAGATTCGAGGAATCCCCAGTGCCGTCAGAAAAACATCATGATCAATCTTCGGCTCTTCCACAAGAATCTGTTAGCCAACCCATTGAAAAAGAATCAAGGACCTTTAATGATGAATCAGAGTTTGGTGTGAAATCTGATCATTATACAGAAGATGATCAAGAATCATTGAAATCGCCAAAGGAAAGTGGGGAAGCTTTTTCACAATTCACAAGCGAGAAAGAACAAGACAGATCGGATTCTCCTATTCACTCCCAGAAAGAAGATATCAGTCAATTCCAGAATGAGAGCTCTCCAGAAGACGTCAAAAGTGAACAACCACATGATGAAGAGAAACCAGATCTTGAACGCCAAGGATCATATTCATCGGGATATTCTCCAAAATCACCAGGAGGATCAATCACTGGATTAGACGAAGAGAAAGCTCTATCAGGTGTTCAAGAGCCAGAAGACAGACCGGAGAATTTCGCTGAATCACATGAGAAAACAGAAGCAACGAGCGACGAAAATCTTTTTGAATCAGACAAATATGCACCAGCATCTCCAGTTCCTTCAGAAGACAGCTCAAACCGCGTTATTGAGACAACTACTACCACTACCGTAACACGTGAGCATTTTGAGCCGGAAGATGATCATTCTTACGTAGTTGAATCTCAAGAATATTCAAGTTCGGGTTCTCCAGTTCCATCGGAAAAATCTGTTGACAGAGTCATCGAGACTACCACCACAACTACTGTAACTCGTGAACATTTTGAAGCTGAGGATGAAATTCCCACAATTGTTGAATCTAGTCATGATGATCAGGCTGCTTCTCCAGTTCCATCCGAAGAAGACGTTCATGAACAGATCCAGACTACAACTACTACGACCACTGTAACAAAAGAACACTTTGTTCCGGATGACGAAATCGATAGCGAACATATGAATGAATCGGATAAGTATGCATCAGGATCCCCAGTTCCATCAGAAGAAGACTCGAGCCGTGTGACAGAGACAACTACAACAACAACAGTCACCCGTGAGCATTTCGAGCCAGAAGACGACCATTCTCCTGTTGTTCAGACTCAAGAATATTCTGCTTCTGAATCACCAGTTCCATCTGAAAAATCAGTTGAAAGAGTCATCGAGACTACTACCACAACTACAGTAACCCGTGAGCACTTTGAAGATGAAGATCATATTCTTGGTCAGCAAGGGGAATCTGACTCTCAAATTCCATCAGAGAGTATCACAAGTGAGAATATGGACCGTGAAACTTCATCATCCCCAGTTCAATCTAACCGTGATGAAGAGTTCGTGTTACCAGCAATTGCACCATATAAACAGCCAACCGAGTACGGACGTGTAGACTCCCATGATGCACCAGCTTCTCCAGCTCCTTCCGCCGAATCCCCTATTCAAGCTTATAAACAAGAGGAATCACAGGAAGCACATTCTCTTGAGCAATTTCAGCAAAGAAGCTCTGTCAGTCACGAGGATTCTCCTGCTGCTCAATACTTCCATGATAATGAATCAGATCACGATTCACCCGTTCCATCGGATCGCGCTCCACTTCTCACCGAGCAACAGCATCAACCAGAATCTGGAGAAGAGAGTGACGGAGAAGGATTCGGAAGTAAGGTTCTTGGATTTGCAAAGAAAGCAGGAATGGTTGCCGGAGGAGTTGTCGCTGCGCCAGTTGCTCTTGCCGCTGTTGGAGCGAAGGCTGCTTACGATGCACTCAAGAAGGATGACGATGAAGATGAAAATCCAGATGAGCAGGAAAAACTTCTGCCGAAGTCTCCCGAACGACAAGTGCTTGTGAATCCAGTAGAACCTTCTGATTCGGAAATTTCGGAAATTGAGCTAGAATATACTTCTCCAAGTCCAACAGAAAAGTCAGAGAGTCAATGTTATACGGAAACAGTTAGAACAACAACTGTAACCCGTGAATATCTTGATGATCCTCAGAGTGTTACAAGATCTCGTTCACCATCAGAACATGACATTTCCGAGCAGTATGCTCCTGAATCGCCAGTTGAACAAGATCCATATGTTGTTGAGAAGACCACAACTGTGATTCGGCAATACCATGATGAACCACCGCAGGAAATTGAAGAACAGACTATTCCAGAAGAAGTCACCGTTCTTCGTGAAGTTTATGAAAGTCCTGAAGGAGATGAGCCTGAACAACATTATATTGAGACAAAAACAACAACTACCATAACAAAAGAAGTTCATGTTCCAGTTGAAGAAGATGTTCAGATCTCCCCTGTGCATTCCGAAACATCAGTTTCTGAGAAACAGCTACCAGCTGATGAGCAACTCGATGAACCAGTAACCGAAAGTACAACGACAGCCACTGTCACGCGTGAACGATATGAAGAACCAGAAGAAGTAAGACCTCCATCTGGATCCGAGGCTGATGATGAGTCCCATGCGCCAAAGTACATGGAGACGACTACAACAACAACTGTAACTCGTGAATATGAAGTATCAGAAGATGAAGATGAGCATCAACAAAGTCAAGTACAGAGAGATGAATCTCCTGCTCCATCAGAGGATTCTGTTAAGCACGTTATTGAAAAGACAACAACTACTACTGTAACTGAAGAACGCTACGAACCAGAAGATTCACATTCTCCAGTTCCATCAGAAGACGATGTTCATGGATTTGTAAAGACAACAACTACTACGACTACAGTAACTCACGAACATTTTGAACCTGAAGATCCCCCTAGCGACGAGCATGTTGTTGAATCGGAAAGGTATGCGTCAGGATCACCAGTTCCATCAGAAGAAGACTCGAGCCGCGAGATTGAAACAACTACCACGACAACAGTAACTCGTGAGCACTTTGAGCTAGAAGACGACCAGGAACACGTAGTAGAATCTCAAGAGTATTCTGCTTCGGGTTCTCCAGTGCCATCTGAAAAATCAGTTGAAAGAGTTATCGAGACTACCACAACAAACACAGTAACCCGTGAGCACTTTGAACATGAAGATGATATTCCTACAATTGTTGAAACAAGTCATGACGATCCGGCTGCTTCTTCAGTTCCATCCGAAGAAGACGTTCATGGACAGATCCAGACTACAACAACCACAACAACTGTGACAAGAGAACACGTTGTTCCGGATGAAGAAATCGATAGCGGACGTATGGATGAATTGGAGAAGTATTCATCAGAATCTCCAGTTCCATCAGAGGAAGACTCAAGCCGTGTGATTGAGACAACTACCACGACAACAGTTAGCCGTGAGCATTTTGAGCCAGAAGACGATCATTCCCATGTTGTTGAGTCTCAAGAATATTCTGCATCGGGATCACCAGTTCCATCGGAAAAATCGGTTGAAAGAGTCATCGAGACTACTACCACAACTACAGTGACTCGCGAACATTTCGATACTGAAGAAGACTATATTCCATCTGAATCTAGAACATCTCATGATGACGGAATCACTGATCAACATGTTCCATCTCAATCTCCAGTTCCATCGGAAGAAGACGACCATGTAACTCATGAACAAATTATTCGAGATGATCCAATTGATGAACAAATCGTCGAATCACATGAATATAAATCAGAGTCTTCAATTCCATCGGAGCAAGATTCTACTCATGTGATTGAGACTGTCATGTCCACTCCGATTACAAGTGAACGTTACGATCCAGAAGTTGAAAAAGATGTTGTAGAATCTGCTGATGACGAAATCGATTCCTCGACTGCTCAATACTATAAATCAGAATCACCAGTTCAAACTGAAAAATCTTTACTTCTTGCTAAACAACAACAAGAATCTGGAGATGAGAGTGATGGAGAAGGATTCGGAAGTAAGGTTCTTGGATTTGCAAAGAAAGCAGGAATGGTTGCTGGAGGAGTTGTTGCTGCTCCAGTTGCCCTTGCTGCTGTTGGAGCTAAGGCTGCTTACGATGCACTAAAGAAGGATGATGATGAGGAAGATCAAGAAGACAAAGAACCTCTCATTGGTGGCTTCCACAAAGATCAAGATCCCATCTCTCAAGACGAACCAAGTGCTGTTGACTCAGAGACACAGGAGCCCGGTGCAACATTCTACGAACCGGAAGAAGAAGACAAGGTTATTACTGATTCTGCAGATTCTTCTGTAGTTCAGGACGAACCTAAGATTGTTTTCCCTGTTGATTCAACACCAGAGCATCATTCAAATGATAGAGAAGAGTTTGAATCCATTGTTAAATCTGAAGGGCCATACATCGTTGAATCGACAGACTATGCACAAACTTCTGCCGAGGAGCCACGCATCAGCTCTCCAGTTCATTCTGATGCTGGAGATGCTTCATCATTCAAACGCCCCGAATCCGTAACAGGAGAGGATGAGAAAAATGCCATTCCAGAAACTTCTGAAACAGATGCCCCATATGTAATTGATTCCGAAGAGTACGAATTCAACAATCGCGATGAACAAAGAATTTCCTCTCCAGCCCATTCTGATGAAGAAGACGAAAATGACGCTGAAGTGATCGATTCAGAATTTTATCGACACAGTCAAGAACAAAATAATGAGGAAGATCCTAGCATTGTTGAATCAGGAGAATACATCAGTTCTGGTCACGGATCCCCGAGACCATTTGAAGATTCAACTACCACAACAGTTCTGAATGTTCATCATGAACCAGCAGCAATTCCTGAACCTGAAGTTGATGAGGAAGAATTAGAACAAGAAAGATCCATCATTGAGTCTGAAGAATACAAAACAAGTTCTCCACTTCCACCAACATCGGTTACTACTGTTGAACATGTTGAACCAGCTGAAATCCATAAATATAGAACCACATCTCCAACTATTGTTACTACAGTCAGCAGTGAGCACTTAGATCGTAATCAAGAACCCTACGTAGTTGAATCTGAAGAATACACTAGAGCTTCCCCACTTGGACCAGAACGTCCCGAATCTCCATCCGGATCCCCGCTCCCACGCGAAGAAGATGACTCACATGTAATTGAATCACATGAGTATACATCATCTCCCGTTCCATCAGAAGATTCTGTTAAGCACGTTATTGAAAAGACAACAACTACTACTGTAACTGAAGAACGCTACGAACCTGAAGATTCACATTCTCCCGTTCCATCAGAAGACGATGTTCATGGATTTGTAAAGACAACAACCACAACGACTACAGTAACTCATGAACATTTTGAACCTGAAGATCACACTAGCGACGAGCATGTTGTTGAATCGGAAAGGTATGCGTCAGGATCACCAGTTCCATCAGAAGAAAACTCGAACCGTGTGACTGAGACAACTACTACAACAACCGTAACTCGTGAGCACTTCGAGCCAGAAGACGACCAGGAACACGTAGTAGAATCTCAAGAGTATTCTGCCTCTGGTTCTCCAGTTCCATCTGAAAAATCAGTTGAAAAAGTTATCGAGACTACCACCACAACCACAGTAACTCGTGAGCACTTTGAACATGAAGATGAAATTCCCACAATTGTTGAATCTAGTCATGATGACCAGGCTGCTTCTTCAGTTCCATCCGAAGAAGACGTTCATGGACAGATCCAGACTACAACAACCACAACAACTGTGACAAGAGAACACGTTGTTCCGGATGAAGAAATCGATAGCGGACGTATGGATGAATTGGAGAAGTATTCATCAGAATCTCCAGTTCCGCCAGAGGAAGACTCAAGCCGCGTGATTGAAACAACTACCACGACAACATTTATCCGTGAGCATTTTGAGCCAGAAGACGATCATTCTCATGTTGTTGGATCCCAAGAATATTCTGCTTCTGGATCACCAGTACCATCTGAAAAATCAGTTGAAAGGGTCATCGAGACTACTACCACAACTACAGTAACAAGTGAGCACTTTGAACATGAAGATGAACATGCTCAGCTTCATGATACTGTTTCATCAGAGAAAACATCTTCAAGTGAACCAGTTGAACAGACTTTGGAGGAAGCTGATATTACCGAAGAGACTCATCAACGTTTCTCCGCTGAAGATGAACATCAGCCAACCTCAACAGAAAAACCAGTTCATGGATTTATGGAAACCACATCTACCAGCCACACAGCTAGCCATGTTGAACTTGAGCATAGGGATGATGACGATGAAAGTGGTGGAGAAGGATTCGGAAGTAAGGTTCTTGGATTTGCAAAGAAAGCAGGAATGGTTGCTGGAGGAGTTGTTGCTGCTCCAGTTGCACTTGCTGCTGTTGGAGCAAAGGCTGCCTACGACGCTCTTAAGAAAGATGACGATGAGGAAGCCACATATGATCTTGATAGAGAACACGGTTCATATGAATCTGCTGAGCTTCAACGGCCAACTCAACAAGTGGAGTCCCGCCAAGAAGATTCCGAATCCGAAGGATCATTTGTAGATCACGGAGAAGATTCCCAACATCTTCCAGTTCAATCCACAGAAGCTGCATTCAAACTGTCATCTGAAGATATTGCTGAACAAACTGCTGAGAAATTGGTATCGGAAGTATTTGCTCCACTTGACAGAACTCTTATTGAATCTGAGCAATATCGAGCTTCAATTGAATCTCTCAATAGAAGATCTCCGGTTGAACCAAAGAGAAGTGTTGAAGATCTGGCATCCGAAGCACTTCAAAATGTGACCAAGATTAGTTTTGGTCATGCGGATGAATCCGATGATAAGCATGATGGTGATAATGACGGTGAATGGAAAGTTTATGATCGTCATGGAGAAGTTCTAGAAGAATTTTCTACTCAACTCACAGATGATGTCATTCAAGAAGCTGAAGGAGACGCCACAACTCATATAATGATGACTCAAGCTGAATATTCACCAAGAAGATCCAAATTCTTAAAACAAGAGAGCTGCCAGGAAATTTCCAATGAACCAGAAGTCGATTATTATTCGGATCTTCAAGAAAAACTGAATATCTTGGCTGGAGAGAAGAACAATCTTCATGCTCTCGTGGAAGAGGAACCTTCGAGCAGTGCGTCTGATCAACTTGATGTAATCCATGAATCTGATCAGGAAGCACACCTTGAACAAGAGCATCAGCAGGAAGCAGCAGCTCAGAAAGAGCAGGACGAGAAGGAAGAAGCTGCTGAATACACTGCCACACTGTTGGTAGATGATGTACTTCAACAGGTTGTACAAGAAATTAACGAAGAAGACGACGATAAGAAAACTATGACTTCAACTTCTTATCTAACGGCAACAGAAAAAGACGATCAAGAGTATGACACTTGTGTAACATCTCAGGACGACACGTATGAATCCGCCCAAGGCTGGACTTCTCAAGATTCAGAATATACTACAGCAACCAGTCAAGCACCAAGCCGCCTTAGCGACTCTGATGCTGAGCTGACTGCTCGCGATCACGATCAAGAACGACAAGAGACGTCGACTCCACAAGCGATCCTTTCGCCTGTGGATTCTGACCGACATTTTACAGTTCAACAGGACTTCGAAATGCCTGTAATTCGGGCTTTCGATCCTGACGATTTCATGCAAACTACAGCTAGATCCACACCAGATGTTGCTCTTCAGGTAACTATCGAGGAAGAGGATGAGAGTGATGACAAGCTGCCAATCAGTCCAAGTGGAATTCTTCTTCCACCAAAACACGATCCAGGACGTCCAATTTCCCCAGTGCCACCAAGAAAATCAGATGGAACAATGCAGAAGGAAGGAGATCATTTCGTATTTGTTAGAGAAGAGGACACAATTGCTGAACCAACACCACCACCACAACCCGCAGAACCAGAACAACTTGCCGAATATGAAGCCACAAAAGAATCAGAACATCAACAAATCACAGAAGGAGACGTGCCGCAAGAGGAAGAAGAAACGGAGATGAGGCGACAGGAGACCGAACGCATCCATAGTTTAGCCATGGAGGCGTCGTCCGATCTCGGAAATAGCGAGTCTTCACGTTACTCGCGACAGCTATCGGACCTGTCGTCGTCGGCGGAAAGCCATGCGGACACTGTGATCCGTGTTGAAAGTGAACGAAGTGGATCAAGTGATTCATTGGAAGTTGTTAGTGTTATCAGTGCAGGGAAGGATGCACAAATGTCTGAAAAGTCCCTGACTCCAGAAGATCCTGAGAAACCAACTGATTCAGTGCAAGAGCATCAACAAAAAGATCAGGAACAAGCTGAAGCAGAAGATCAAAGGGAAGCAGAAGATCTTGGTTTTGAAGTCTACGATGCTGATACGGAAGAACAAAATCAACAGTTAGAAGAACTGGAAACTGTTGAAGAAGAGCCAGAAGACTCTGATTCACTGAACGAAGGAGGAAATCATTCATCTGGACATTCCTCTGTCGGAGTTCCAGCTGATACTCTTGCCATGATTGGCAAGTATCGCCATCAATCAAGTGACAATCTCTCATTAACATCACTTCAAGAGTTTGAAAGGCTTGAAAAAGAAGTAGGAGCTCGTGGAGATGGTTCACTAACAAGATCTGAAATTGAATTGCTTGTTGCCGGAAGATTGAACAAATCAGGAGAAGGATCAGTCAGCTCACTTGCTGAGTTCGAACGCCTCGAAAAAGAGATGACCGAGAATCAATCCCCACCAGAAGATGTTATGATGCTTTCTGATATTCGTGAGGAATCAGAAGCAGAAGATATGAGCATTCGAGATGATGATGAGGAAGATGCAGAAGGAAGTGATACAGAATTGAAGAGCAGACCAGTACAGGAAGAAGATCTCAGAGTTATCACACCAATTGCTCCATCACCAACTGATTCTCTTGATCATGCAGTTGATGCCGTTCAGATGCAATATCTCGAGACAAGCACCGACTCTTTGGAGCCAACGTTCCAAGAAATTGAAGTTGAGCAACGTCCAGAAAGTGTTGAAGACACATCACTAACTGAGTATGAGGTCATTCCACGCGTCATGGAGGCCAGCACCACCGACTCGCTAGATGGAACTGCAACTATTGAGAAGGTAGGTTCTAGTTAAAAATACTTAATAAAGATACAAAATAAAAATTGTTTTACAGGACTCTGTGCTCGAAGGCGCCAGCCAAGGAATTGAATCAACTCAATCTACACATGGACTCCTCTCCGGTGACACAATGGGAACAGTGGTCACTGATGATGATCGAGATTCTTTGGATGGAGAAATGTCGAGCATGCTTCAATCCTATCCAACTACACTTACCACATTCCAAACAACAGTTGTCGGACCAGATGGCTCTCTTCAGACCATTTCAAGACGTGTTGAGACAAAGGTAGGGCAGGATTTTAAGAAATTTGTTGTAGTATGAGATTTGCAATAATGTTTCATGTTCTTCATATAATTAAGTTCGTAATTTGCTGTCTAATGGATTTGGAATTTGTAGACTGTTAAAGACAGTTTTCAGTATTAAATAAATTCCCTATAGAACCCTACAAAGAATAATATCAAAGCCAATTTTCAAATATTTTTCTTATTATCTGCTCTGAGTGAACTTTACTTTCCAAGAAAGTTCGAAAAGTTTAGGGTAAAAAAACTTTTCAAAATCTCGAAATGGTTTTGTGCAATAATGTTTTTAAATTGTATCTATTCCAGGTCACCGACCCATTAGTGTCCCACGTTACATTTACTGGAACAGAAAGCCAAGAACGGCTTGACCAACTACCGGATGATGAACAATTTGAGACTGTGGATACCGAAGGAAATGTGACAAGAACCACGTTCCATCGGGAGCACGACCAACAGCAACCACACTTTTAAGGTAAGAGAAGTATCTTGAATTATCATTAAAAAATTTTTGAATCACCAAAAAAATTCTGAAAACTTACACAGATCTTAAATAAATATATTTCAGAGTTCATCGCCAAACATCACACCCACTTCAAATATAACTTCTCAAATATATTCCACTCAACACAACATTTAGTTCTCTTATATTCTAATACATTCCATATTTTTTGATCCCACAATTTACCAGTTTTCACCCCCTAATCCAGTGACTTGAGCTTACAGTATTTTTGTTTTTTTTCCATGAGCTTTTAATTTATTTTTTATTTTTCAAAAAAGATCCAATCAGTAAATACAATTTCTTCGCCCCAAAGAATTTGTATTTTTTTATAGAAATTTGAAATGATATTCAAGATGCCCCAACTTGAATATCATTCAATAGCTTTCCATCATTTAATTTTCTGAAAATCGCCCCAATTTTCAGACAATTTCAGAAATGTTTCAAGCTTTATCTTTAACTTTTCATGTTTTAAGCTTTCATCTGCCCAACTTCTACCAATATTTCAATGATTTTCTCAGAGTTGTTAGCCCCAAACATCTTCTGAATTATTATAGAAATTTTTTTCAGTAATTAACTTCTACCATTTCCCATCATCTTTGTTGTATTTCGTTTTTAGTCTACGCGGTTTTCCTTTTTTTTTAATTTTAGAGCTCTAAATGTAAAAGTTCTTTACAAAAAACAACTAGTCACTCTAAAAATGCGCTCCCCATTTCCATCTTTTCATGTTTTTTTTTCTCATTTTTTCGTTCAATTATTGATTTGAATTATTCATTTGCTAATAAAGCTTTGCTTTAATAATATAAAAATTATTTCAAGTAACAAAAACATTTAAACTTAAAAACTATAAGACAGCTTCAATTTCAGACAAGTTTCACATTTTGTCTTATGTTTAAATTGTATAAATTTTACAATATTTATGTATATGTTTAAGAGTATTTTCTGCAAAAAAAAACATTGTAATATTTTGACTGTCATCCAAAATTTTATTTAATATTTCCGAAACAGTAATTTTTTAAATGTTTACAATTGTCAAAACGCTCCAATCAGTATTCCAAAAATTAGTACTTTAGCAAAGTACTTCAGCAACGGACTTTAGCAATTTCAGACCGTTTTTATTACTCTGGATTTTTAGAGGATTTTACAATTTGTCGTGGCACCACGGGTGTGGCGGCGACCGAGCCTTTAATCCGTGACGAAGAGTGACTCGAGATCAGAGAAAGAGTTTGTATAGTCTGGAAGAAGCGGTGTGGCAGTGCGGATGAATGCAATCGTCTGGCTCACGAGGAGACTTGTATTGTGTAGCAACAGAACAAATGTATAAATATTATTTTATATGTAATTAGAAGAATTACAATAAAGAAGTGGAGAGAGAGGGATAACGTAGGGGAAGTCGGAGAACTCCTTGGTTATCGGAGCTTGTCGGAGTCTCTTTGGGTATCAGAGCACGTACAGAATAACAGTATGGGGGCAACATAATAGAGAAGGGGGATTTGTCGGGGAGAGCTGTGCTACGCACGACCGTTCGGCACGAGCGCAGCAGGAGAGACTGAAGTGGTGGCGTCCAATGGCTGCTTATCCTGTTGTTGGTTGAGTCACCGCGCAGTGAAAGCACTGTGCGTCAGAGCAGTCTTGCATTGTCTTACGTCGAAACCTCGTCCAAGAGATCTCTCATGAGATCGGAGGACGAGACATTGTGACATGGCGAGACAAGGGTCGAGCCAGGTCACAACACTCCGGGGGGCCGCATGAGTTGCGACAGATGACCAGTCCTGGAAGTCAGCACAAAAGTCCGTAGATCCCAGTACGACTGGCAGTCTGCTATATGAAGCTCGCGTGCACCGGTCAAGGTCTTTGAATACCATGGGAGTCGACGGAATCCACTGGTGGACTGTTGGATCAACTATCGTGCACTTAATTGGCGTCTGAATTGGAGTTACTGTGTGCAACTCCATAGTTTGCGTCCGTAGAGGGTAGTTCCTATTAGATAGGGTCAAAGTCTTCATGTCTTTTGTATGACTTGGAGCTACCTTACCCGGCTCCATAGTAGGTGTCTGCAAAGGATCGTAACTGATCGTGAGTGTATTGATCTTCACTCGTTTCAGATTCTCTGATTCCAACACTGGACAGGTCCTCGGTGCTGGATAGACAAATGAAGCGAATGGAGAAGTCTCTAGCAATTTGCCAGAAGGAAGATGGATTCTTGTCGATTTGGACAGGAATGTCGTCATAGTCGTCATTGTTGGGAGTTGTCATTTGAGTTGTGGTAACTGTCTGTTGTCTAGAATGATTTGTTTTATTGCCGGTTACCACCCGGCTGGTCGCGAAAATACGGGATGTATCTCGGTTTGTCTGCTGTCGCTGGGAAGTTGCGAACGTCTCGGTAAAATTCCTTCAGTCTACATCCTGCTGGATGATGTCTTCCGGAGCAGTAGGTGCACTTCAACGTCGAGTAGCACATCGATGAGGAGTGTCTTTCACCTGCACAAACAGCGCACCGGTTGTCGTTCGCGATGAATCGTCTGACTTCGAAGCTCGCAAGCGGGCATCTCAGAAGGGTATGTCCGACACCGCAAATTTGGCAGTTACGGTCCATCATTTGTCTGTTAACGGGAAATGTGTATTGAAGCCTTGTCAAGTCTGGACCTGGTCCTGGCGTCCAATGCGTTTCATACCCATCGTGCTCTAGAGTAGCTCTTAGAGCTTCTGACATTGTAATTTGGTGACCTTCGGTCACTGTTGGAGAAAGCTTGTTGTTCTTGGGTCTGTCATTGTCTGGTGTATGAGTCTTGAAACCTTTGTTGTTGTGTCTATTTTGATTTCCCTGGTTTTGGTTGTAAGCCATCACTGGGATCTCTAGTCCTTCTTTCATAGTCTTTGGTCTAGCTGATTCGTCATCTTCTTGTCCTCTCATGTCTCTGATGCATTTCATTCTTTGCAGGTAGCGTTCGGAGGCAGAGACGACGTCTTGTAAGGACAGAGTTTTCTTTTCGTCGCTCATTTGGTCGGTGAAGTTCTTCATGATTTCGAACGGCATCTTGCCAAGAACGTCGGAGATATCACTCTTATCCATTTTATGGATGTTGATGGCTCTCATTTGTCTGAAGATCTTTTGGAACATAATAATGTCCCTTCGGATTGTCTTGAAATTAGTCTCGTCAAATCTGAGCTTTTTAAGCTGTCCTTTGAGGTCCTTTGCCAGATCTACTTTTCCGTAGTTCTGGTACAGAAGCTCCATAGTCTCTTCAACACAACGCTGAGCATCTCTCGTATCCACCATGGTGTTTTTGGCTTCATCCGTGAGACACGATCGTAGGATGTTTCGTCTTTGATGAGGCGTGAGTGTCTCATTGTCCATCACTGTTTCGACAAAGTCGAAGTAGAAGCTGTTGAAGTTGTCAGGGTTTCCATCAAATTGTGGAAGGTCTTTGAGAAGCTCCTTAACATTTGTCACTTTCACCGGGACAAACGTGACATCATTTGTTCTTGGTGAATTAGTGGTGTCTTGAAGTCTATTCGTATTGGTTGGCGCGAACGTCAGTCTATTGTGAGGTGTAGAAGAGGCTGGGTATCTGATGGGACTCAGATTTAATTCTTCTCTCAAGTTTGGAGACGTTGTGCTTTCACATTCGTTCGTCTTGTGAGTGGTCGCATAGCAGTTGAGGCATCTGCCTGTAGCTAAGCACACGCGTTTAATTGCTCTGGGATCCGCGTCGCAGAGCCAAATGTTATGGTCTTTAGAGCAAACTGGACAACAATCAGTGGAACGATTACTGCTCATGTCTCGCAGGATTGGTCTGGGTACTGGAATATCTCGTCTTGGTGCTGCAAGAGCTGTCGGAATAATTTCTTCTCGAACTGGGAGAGTTGGAGTCTCCCTGTTCTCGTTGTTCATATTGTCTGTAATATTTAGTTGTCTTTGTACTTGTTGGAGCTGCGCTTCATCTTTTTTGAGACGTTGCGCAGTCTTGTCTTGAAGTCGAAGAGTATTATCTAACGTCATCTGTGCTTCGAGAATTTCTTCTCTCAGCTTTTTGAGTTTCTCTGCTTCGTCTGCGGTATGCGTCTGCGGAATAATAGTCGGTTCAGATTTGTCTTCCTGGTCACTGTCGTGGTCATATTCTTGTGTCGGGATTGGAGTCTCGTTGAGGGCTTCCTCATGATTGTCACCTGATGGTATGTCATCGTCTTCGAGGTTCGGAGCATTGAAAGTCTGATTAAGCTCTCTTTCAATGATGCCTCGGTCTAGTTGTTCGTTGTAGTTAGCGTCGAAAGTGGTGAGGACTTGCTCCACATGAAGGCGTGTCTCGTTAAGTTTGTCTGATAAATCTTTGAAAATGGTAAGCGTACCTGCTACTGTTTCATCCGCGTACTGTTCCAAATCCTTCGTATCGATACCACGCTGCTTGTCCTTCTCAATGATTGCGAAGATCTTCTCGGTCATCTTGTTCGGCAGTAGCAGAAGTTCGGCAAGTTTTGCTCTGATTTGTAGGTGAATGTCTTGCAAAGCTTCAATGTAGTCTTTGTCTTTGCTAGTCTTTGTTAGTCTCAAACCACTCTTTGAGTGATTCGATGTGTTGTCTGATTAGATTAATAGATCTCGTTACTGATGTTTTAACACCTCTCAGTTTGGTGGCTGGTGATCGCTCGTCGGTCTGTAGGTTGGATGGGAAACCGTTCCCGTGTCCTGTAGACTTCCGAGTCTTTGTGGGAGAATTAGTCGACATTATTAGTTATCTGCAAATCAGTGGTTTAATTATAAGAAAGAAGTACTGAAGTGAAGAGAAAAAAGGTGAAGAAGTATGTGTCAAGTTGGATGAATTAAGTAAGAGACTTAAATGATATAAATTGGGAGGGAGAGACGGAATGGAGGTAAATAGGGGAAGTAATGACCCAATATGGGTGGGGGGAATATTAAATATTACCTAATATAGGTGAATTTTTAATTATTCCTTTGGTAGAGGAATGTCGGTGAGGGCTAAGAGTTCCCTGTATTGTAGGTTTTTGGGCCAAGAGTTCCCAGGGTAAAGAGTCCCCGTACAAATGAAAGGTTTTAAGGATTGGATACCTAGGGTTAAGAGTCCCCACACACTGAAAGGTTTTAAGGAATTTTTTGAGGATTCCTAGGGTTAAGAGTCCCCACACACTGAAAGGTTTTAAGGAATTTTTTGAGGATTCCTAGGGTTAAGAGTCCCCACACACTGAAAGGTTTTAAGGAATTTTTTGAGGATTCCTAGGGTTAAGAGTCCCCACACACTGAAAGGTTTTAAGGAATTTTTTGAGGATTCCTAGGGTTAAGAGTCCCCACACACTGAAAGGTTTTAAGGAATTTTTTTGAGGATTCCTAGGGTTAAGAGTCCCCTGTAGAGTAATGAATGGAAGGGAATGTCCGGGGCTAAGAGTTCCGCCGGCATTGGGGGGAGAAGCTACTGTGTGTGGCCAACCGTCAGGGACACCTAGTTGGGAGTGCTGACCACTACACTAAAGGAAAAGGAATAGTCTTTGCGTCTGGTAAAAAAAAGAAAAGGAAAAAGAAAAAAGGGGAACCAAAACAAGTAGTCCAAACTCCACTCGAATTGTCCGCCCAAGTTCTTGTTTGACACCGCATAGTCATGCCTGACCATGCATAGAGTCGCCAAAGTCTCCTCTGGCCTGAGGAAATCACCGAAAGTTGCCACTCAATGTAGATCTTCTTTCTTCTTCGCCGATGATTGGAGGGTAGCTAGTCCTCCGTCTAAGGGTTTTTTAGTATGTATCGACCCTTTCGGTGTCTATTGCTAGATCTTTGGATAGTCTTGTCTCTTGAAGGTGTCGTCGAAGAACCCGGCGTCGCACCACAAGCCCGCGAACTTGTGATACTAAACAGTCAGGCGCAAAAACTCGTAGTCTTTTTGCTAAACAGCGGTACAGAGGCACGTACAGTGTACCCTGCGAAGTATAAAAATAAATAAATAATTAGTCGTTATGTATCCGCGCCAGCCAGTCTTCATATGCCAAGTCATAACATATGAAAGGTAAAAGAAATAAAGTCGAGTATGTCTTTGAATCCATGAATGAATTGTGCTACAAGGAGCTCTACAAATGTAGAATTTTTTAGTCTTTAAGTCGGCGTGAAGAAGCTTTCAGTCTTTGGTTATTAAATATCTGTTTATTTTAACAAGATAGACAAGTAACAAGTGGGCCCATAACAAAAACTAAAAAGTGGAATGGGAATGTCGGTGGATTAAAATAATCGTCTAGTTCCGACGACCTTTACGGCCGTGGATTTCCTCCTCAGTTGGTGGGTTTGGGTACCTCTCGTTGAAGTCGGGATGGTTGGAGAAGACCCGTCTCGAAGATCCCCCTTCGTTGCGTCTCTTCTTGGGACCGTCGTTCTCATCATCCGGAGAACTCGATCTCTTCTTAGTCGGTGAATCCGAAAGGCGGATTGTCTGGGATGATGGTGGTGGTGCCCGAGGGCGTGATGGGAGTCGGAATGTACGGCAGAGCTCCGAGCAATTGGTCCTCCGAGACCGTATACTCATTAGTTCCCGGAGTCTCGGAGATGTCGACATCCATAGAGTCTGTGGTCTGGCTTTGGCGGGATTTCGGCTCTGAAAATAAAGAAAAAATAAACTAACTGTTACTAAGTTGAGCTCGTAGCGACTGATATCCATTTTAGGAAGTATAATTTTTTTAGAGTAATAAGTTTGTAGAGTAAATAGGATGGGGACGTTGATGAATAGGGAAGGTGGGGGTGACTTGAAGTTTGAGCTGGGCTCCACGTACACGTAAAGTGCCAGAAAAAATTGGTCGTGACCCTCCCTACTAGTCCTCTCTCTCATAAAAAAAATAAAGGGGATTTTTAAAGGAAAATTAGGAAATTTATAGAAATTTTAATTAATTTTTGTTAAATTATTTTATTTTAACTAAATTATTTTATTTTAATTAAATTATTTTATTTAATTAAATTAGTTTATTTTAATTAAATTATTTTATTTAATTAAATTATTTTATTTTAATTAAATTATTTTATTTAATTAAATTATTTTAATAAATTATTAAATTAATTATTTTAAGTTAAATTATTGGTTTTTAATAATTTTTGATGAGAAATATGAAAATTAAGGGAATTTTTAAAGAAAATTAATATAAATTTGATAATTTTGATTAAAAAATTTAGGAAGTGTGGGATTTTTTGGATGAAAATTAAATAAATTATGGAAATTTATTAATTTTTTAATCGAAAAAATTGGGAAATGGTGAATTTTTTAAAGAAATTTATATTAAATTATTGAAATTTAATAATTTTTTATGAGAAATTGGGAATTTTTTGAAGAAAAATTATATAAATTGGAAAATTTAATAATTTTTGATAAAAAATTGGGGTGAAAGGGGGGGGGGGATTTTTAGAATTTTTAAATAAAATTTTAATTTTTTAAGGGAATTTAATAAAATTTTTTAAGTTTTTAATTGTCGCTAGCTCGTCTTTTTGTCTTTATACCTGATAGTGGTCTCGGATAGTTCAGCTGTGAGTGTGCCAATCGGCTCATTTGGAGTCTTCGGGTTTTTGTGCTTTTTTGGAGGCATGGCTTAGCGGTGTCAACTGGAAACATTGAATTATCATAATTGTCGATATTCAAGAAGAGACAAGCAAAAAAAGCACGAAAATTTAGTCAAAGAGATTAAAATTTTAAGATTTTCTAACGAAATTGTATAAAAAGTTCAAGAGAAAATCGAAAAATTTCGTCGGGAAACACAAAAAAGCTGGCAACGATGACGAACGAACGCGTCGCGCGCCTCTTTGAAGTGTTGTTGTTGTTGTTGTTGTGACCGCGACGCGTACGCGACGCATACGCGACGCGCACGCGCCGCCCGCTGGGGGGGGGCGAACACGTCAGAAACAAACAAACAAGTCGGAAACAGACAATTTGACAGACAAAGAGCAAATCGAATGCGTAGAGTCGGAAAAAAATACTTTCAGAACCAGATAATCACTCCTACATAGAGAAAATGACTATTTTATACTGGAATTCTCTGAAAATAATAATTTCCAGGTACAGAGAATCGAATCTACGAGGAGAAACGACTCTTTTCTACTGCGGAATGTCTTTTTTGTTAATAGATAACTAGTCTCGAGTACTCTCCCGGCCTAAACTTAGAAAACCGGGCAAGCGAATTGGATTTGTGTCTTGGGCTTCGAAAACGTGCTGGTAATCAGCGGTTTTTAGTCTTTTCTTCCAAAACGCTCCTCCAATTCACTCAAACCAATTGAAACACCATTTCTAGAGAAATGATGCAACAATCAGCCATGATCGGTCGATGCACCATGTCGTGGTGCATCGCACCACGGGTGTGGCGGCGACCGAGCCTTTAATCCGTGACGAAGAGTGACTCGAGATCAGAGAAAGAGTTTGTATAGTCTGGAAGAAGCGCTGTGGCAGTGCGGATGAATGCAATCGTCTGGCTCACGAGGAGACTTGTATTGTGTAGAGCTAGCAACAGAACAAATGTATAAATATTATTTTATATGTAATTAGAAGAATTACAATAAAGAAGTGGAGAGAGAGGGATAACGTAGGGGAAGTCGGAGAACTCCTTGGTTATCGGAGCTTGTCGGAGTCTCTTTGGGTATCAGAGCACGTACAGAATAACAGTATGGGGGCAACATAATAGAGAAGGGGGATTTGTCGGGGAGAGCTGTGCTACGCACGACCGTTCGGCACGAGCGCAGCAGGAGAGACTGAAGTGGTGGCGTCCAATGGCTGCGTATCCTGTTGTTGGTTGAGTCGCCGCGCAGTGAAAGCACTGTGGGTCAGAGCAGTCTTGCATTGTCTTACGTCGAAACCTCGTCCAAGAGATCTCTCATGAGATCGGAGGACGAGACATTGTGACATGGCGAGACAAGGGTCGAGCCAGGTCACAACACAATTTGCAGATTAACATAAAAACTCAATTTTAGCAGCATCTGAAACAGTTACAACTTTTTGTTTTTTGAAACAATTGAAACACAATGCAAAGGAATAACCGCTGTGACCACTATCCAAAATTTTATGAAAGTTTTCTGAAACAGTAATTTTTCTGATTATGCAATTATTAATGATTAAAGCTTTAGATATTCAGAAAATTTTCTCTCTCTATTAACGCCACTTTTATTGTCGACCATTACTATTGCTGATCTGACTTTCATCTAAAATGTTATCTAGACTTTCTGAAACAGCAAATTTTCAAAATGCTTCATTTTCAAATCTTATTGATTAGTTGTCCTTAAATTATTTATACGAATACTCCTATACTCCAGAAATTTCAGCTAACTTATAAACTCTAAACTTTCAGAGAAGTTTAGAACTCACAGATTAACTTCAACTCTTAATTTTCAGCTTCTAGTTTCAGTTTCTAGAGTTTTTGTAACTTTTTCAGTTTCTTGCCCTATATCATTGAAATAGTCCATTACAAATTTAAACATAGTCTAGTTTTAGTTATTTTTAGAAATAGTAAGTTTTTGTAACAATCAATTGTTTGTTGAAGAAGCTAAAACTAGATCCATTCGATGCGAAAACTGATCTGACTTGCTTCTGAATTGTTATCTAGATTTTCTGAAACAGCTTTTTATTTAAACTTTACATGTTTCAAAACAATTAAATTAGTTGTCCGTAAATTTTTTATTTGAATATTTAAAAACTCCACCATTCAAATTATTTTATATAGTCGAGATTTACAGTAAACTTTACCAGTATGTACTAAAAAATTACACTATGAAATGAATTTATCTGGCTGTACTCATTTTCTTTGCTGAGAGACTGTTCATACCTCGATTCAAAATTTTATTCAGATTTTCTGAAACAGTAATTTTTTAAATTATATAATTTCCAAAACATTCTGATTGGCCCTTCTGTCTCCCATCCAATCATTCTGCCATTCAATTCTCTTTCATTTCCCACCCACGTTTGCCTTCTCTCCTCTCTGATTTTTCCTTAGAGTTTCAGTGTAATGTCTTTCTTCAATCTGCCATCTTCATCATCACAACATTCAGGATCCACGAGAGAGCTCTCAAACTGAGAGACGCAGACACTATCATTTTTTGTTGGGAAGCTTCAGTTATCCCGATGAGAGATAGATGAAGCTCAATGGCTATTTCTTAGATACGCAGATATCAGGTTGGAGTTCATGAAGAAGATCTGCTGTGAGGATGAGCCGCCAGCCAACCGATTATTTAGCACTAGTCAGCACTGAAGCAAAAATTTTTTTTTGAAGTTTTTTTGTACATTTTCAACTTTTCCATAAAATAGTAAAACTTTTAATTGTAAATTGTTAACCGTTTCATCTTATTTAGTATTTCTTAAAAATAACTTTCTCATTAAAATTTTAGATTATTGCGGATACAAAAAATAATCGGTAAAACTTACTTTTTAATTCAAATTTTGAGGCCGTGGTCGGTGATGCTTTTCAAATTTCAAAATTACCACATCAGATAACAATTTGTTTTTTTCACGATTCTATCAACCAACCAATTATGTCTGGAAAATTTTGGTTTTTTTTTCAGTCTCCCAAAAAAAAATTGCATTATCTCTAGTTGTGCTGAACGTATGCTTTTCAAATCAAAAAAAGTTCTAAAAAATTAAAAATCTATGATAGGGATGATATTTTTTTTAGTAATAAAATAAATTCACTCTACTACTTTTGCATATATATTATTTTTTTACCCATCACATTTAAACTTCTTGTTCAAGGACAAGTGTGAAAGAATTGTATATCTGAAACGCTATCAAGTTTAAACTTCAATGCCAAAATATTTTTTTTTCAATTACTTTAACCGATTGATAAAAATCAATATTTTCAAACAATTTGTTTTTCTTCAATTACTGTTTCAATACTTTGATAATTTGCGAGCGATATTGTATTGGAGTTTGGACAGTCTTGTGTCAAATATTAACATAATAAATTTTTACAAGCTATTAGACCACTTAAAAATATTTTGAACAAGAAATCATCGAATTATGGTTATTAAATCTAAATCTATTTTCACAGTTCAAAGAAAAATGAATTTTTTCATATTTTCTTTTTCAAATTGAAGTGCCCTGCTATCACAAGTTACGCGTTTCTTAACAGACATTTTTGCTTTTTCTTAATTTTACTTTTGAAAATTCATTTATTCAGGTAATGTCAACCATTGCGGCTGGTCGTTTTGCAAAAGACGACGTCGATCAGGACACCAAATGGTGGAAGGAATATCCATCAAAGTGAGTTTTTTTAAATAACTATGATTCCGCAAGTTATTTTGAACTGCCTGGTGAACTGGACTGCTTTTCTAATCATGCGGTCTTGTTATTCTTCTTTTTGACTTGCTCATTGAATAAATTTAGGAAGTCCAGTTCCCTAGGCACATCAAAAATTCATCTAATTGAACAAACTGCAATTGTTTTACACAATAATATTTAGGGTTAGCTCAAAGATTATCAATATCCTTTTTTTCAAGACTTAAGGCAAATATATGAAACAGTCACTGAGAGTTGTAACAAGTAAATCCACCCCTATTAAACTGTTCACAATGAACAATTTTCAGAATACAGGTATTATAGAAAATAATATTAGAATTTACATAAATCAATACGTTTGGAAGTTTTTTTTATATATACATAATAGAAGGAAAATTATGAACTTGATTTTGTGATAAACATGACACATTATTGCACTACTGATAAGTTTTTTTTCTGTTTAAAATTTTTTTTTAATTTTAAAACACTCATTGGATTACATTTATCTATTTAAGAGAATTCGTTCAAATTTCAGGCACTACATTGAACGTGCTCGTCCACAGAACTACTATGACGAGTTTGTTCAAAATGCTTGGAGCAAGTCAAAGAGACTTGCTCGTGCCGCTTCATTCACCAACTTGACCTATATCAAGGATAAGGACATGGATTTTCCAATTCGTAAATCTGATTCTGTGTCCACGTTGGCTCCATCTCTAGCTTTGCCACAATATTGCAGGTAAAAATATTTTCTGTTTCACTGAAAGCATTTAATGAAAAAATCTTCCCAGTTTTGTTTTGAAAACGACTTAAGTTAAACATATTTATTAATGAACTATTGGATGAATGAAAACAGAACAAAAATGTAGTACTCAATGTTTTTGAAAGAAAAGTAAAAAAAAATCATTTCCTGTATTTATGATTGTAATTTGGAAATAGCCCAAAAGAAATAAGATCGTTGACTTTTTATCGAGGCCTCAAAAATTATCTGAATAATCAAAAATATACCAAAGTGTTAAATATTTTCAGAGAAGCCCAACGCATTGTTCACACAGTTCCTGTATACAAACCAACTGTTCATGATTGGTATAACAAGAGTTATAGTGATGCCCGTTGGAGAGATACTCATCGTGAAATCAATAAACCATATAAACCATTGGATACTTACATTTCTCCAGCTTCTTCTCATGTTCCATACTATTCTTTCCAGACTAAACGAATCTTCTTCGATGAGGTAAGTTGAACTTTGAAGGATCTTAATATTGATTTTAATTTGACTTTGCCTAGAATATTTACCTTTTTGAAAGTTATCTTTGCCGTTTTGAACTCCTGAAGGTGAAGATGAGATCATTAAGAAATTTGTTTAAACCCACTCACCTAGTATTAAAATAATTTCATCTTACAGTAAGACTTTGAAAATATATTGATTTACAATTAGAAAATGACCACTGTTCATTTTTAAGCTACTTATATTTTTGAAGCCAACCCAGAACGTTTCTACAAACTAAATTCTTTTTTTTAAACAACATTTGAATACTTTTTCAATTCATAATTTGAAAAATGATATTTTTCATTTCAAATCCGATAAATAGGTTTAGCCGCACTGCTTTCCTAGAATTTTCGAAATATAACAACAATGTAAAACAGTGCAAACTCCTTTTTCAGAAAGCCCGTCAACTTGCTCCATACTTGAAAGAATCTCAACGTTATATGGATAGATATGTTTCATCTCGTCTCAAGGTATGTAACAACCAACTGAAAATTTAAAATTCAGGAAAAATTTCAGGCTGATGACTATGCAAACCGTTTTGCTTACACTGCTTACGAATGGAGAAAACCCCAAGATCACTCGTTTAACCGTGAATTCATGACCACTCAAGGAGTAAGTTATGGGGAAAATTGTAGTGATTTTACTATCATGTACATAATAACAAAATTTGAACACCAGAAATATCGAACATCTAAATATGCTTCTAGTAGAAATACAATTTTAAACTTAGCTAAATTAAGAACGTGAAACGTTAAAATTTTTCAACGTATTTTGAAAAAGTATCCAAAACAGCAGAACAATTAATCACAGTTAAAAAACTTCTGTTTCACCAAACTTTTAAATTGAAATAAATTAGTCTATTTATGACTTCAAGTTGAAAATTCTCAATTCAGAAAAAAAAATTAGCACAGAAAACAACTAATCAAAATATTTAGAAAAAATCTGCTTTTCAATATTTATTTAACTGATAAGATTTGAATTTGAGATCTTTGCAATCATTTTGTGAAAAGTTTTATGTTTCAGGTATTTGTTGCAACACCAACTGGAATTCCTCACCAACACTACGACAAATTCGGAATGCGTCGTCTCTACAAGCGTACCGGCCGTTTCTTCTTCTAAAAATATCATCCCTTCATTTTTATTTTACACTTTTTTGTTCATATTTTAATTTTTCTATACAATAATTTAGCCCTCGCTATTGCCGAATTAAAACTTAAATTCATTGAATAAAAGTCTCAAAATTCAAGACAAAGAGACTCAGACACCTCGATAAGGAAAATCGTTGCAAGACCCATCTTATCAGCAAACCAGTAATCAAAGACTGTGCACTGCTCTTTGAGCATAACGAGCGAGAGCATTGATTTTTGGCGCAAAATGGATTTTTGACTGTTTTTTGTTACCAATTTTTTTTTTTAGCATTTTCAATAACAATACAATTTACAGGTAAAAGCCGGCAACATGTTCGGTCCAATGTGCACAGGAATTTTCCTGTTTTTAGCCCTCTGGGGTACCGTTTTTATGGTGAGTTTATAACAAAAAACTTACAATATGTTTTCTCAAATTATTAAGTTTTGATAAATTTTGGCACAACTTTGGCAAACTAACTATTCGAAAAAAGTCTTTGCAAAAATGAAAAAAATAGATTGGAAATTAAAACAAAAACAAAAAAAAATCCTGTTTCACTATGTAGACAAATTTCACTGGAATTTTGAAACGATGCTTTTCATGTTCAATATTTTCAGGCAATTCTCGGAGGACTATTCTACAATCAATCTGTTGGATTATTTGAGGATCTTCCCAAAGAATCGAAAGCTATGGAGAAAAGTCTATGGGCTGATAGGACAACAAATTTTAATAAGTGAGTTAGCGCCGGGAAATATTTGCTCAAAAAAAAAAATTAAGTTCGTAGACAAATACATAAAAGGTGAACATATCAAGCAACTTTTTGAGAGAAAAATTTGTAGCATAAAATTTTCAAAAAACTATTCAAATAGTCTTGAAAATCCTAAAAGAATATAGTTGAGATGCTAATGCAATTTTCCAGCTCAAAATATTTAAATTTTACCTCATTTTGTTGACTTTTTCACATGTTAGATGTTTAAAGCTTTTATTCCGCTCTACAGTTTGAATTTCCGTTTTGTTCACAAACAATTGTAGCATATTTGTATGTTAAACTCTGAATAAGGCAAGGAACTCTACTAACGCAATTCGAAATGTTTCGTTAGAAAATTTTAAATCATAAAAAAATCATTAGAATACAAAATTTGAGGTTGTATGTACTTGATTTAAATGTTATTTTCCGCCCAATATTTAACATATAGGTTTCGTCAATTTTATAAAACAGTAAATTTTATATGTACGAAATCTTGAAGCAAAACCGCGATAAAAAAAACAAGTCATTGATGTGTGCAAATCACTGAAACAGTTGCACTACTTAATAATAATTGAAAAATATTAGAAAAAAAAATTGGTTGACATTGAAAAAGGTACCTAAAAAAGTGACTGAATTTCAAATTACGCCTAAACAATGAATTCAATTTTTTGCACATAAACACAAAATGTTTTCAATTATGGAAAATATGATGCTTGAAAATGCTCAAAAGACCTCAGATCATAAATGTAATAGGTACCCAATTGTTTTGTTTTGAATTGATTTTTTGAAAGTTTTTTGAATTAGCTCTTTTTTTTGATTTTATAATAAAATATAACTGTTTAATATTTCTAAAAACACTATATAATAACGGAAAACAATAATTTTAGTTGAAGTCCGGGAAAAAGCAGACTTTTTCCTAATGATTTAAGAATAAACCAATAAAAAACTCAAACACAGAAGAATTTCTTAAATTACAGTTTCAATGCCTAGATAAATACCGATTATAAAAAACGAAACTTTGACTGGAAAATGTCAACATATTCAAATCCAAAATTTCAGGCTCTACCAACAAAATGCCTACAATTGCTGGATCGCCTGCGGAGTTTACATCGGAATTGCAGTTCTTCTTTCACTTCGTGCCTGCTGCCTTGTCAAACGATAAATCCTGTGAAATTTTATACACCCAATCCGGTCTTTTCCTTTTCCTACAGTTTTTGACGTCTTATATCCCATTTTTAGAATTATTTTGTACATTTATAGATCGATAAACAATTTATCGTTAAAAAAATCAATTTATTAATATAAAACAGAGAAAGAATTGAAAAATACCAGAATTCAATAGAAACAAAAGATATACTAAATCTACATTTCATATCGCCAAATATCATATTTTGCATAAATTTCATAAAATTCACAGTTTCAAAATACCTAAATCTACGATTGTTGTTTGTTTTTTCGTTGATCATAGCTTTACAATAGAAAATCTAAATCATGTTTCAAATTTGTAGAATATTTTACCATTAAATAACAAAAATTGGAAGTATTTTAGGCAGTAGTGGTGGTTGTATCAGTGACAGTTTTCTTCTTGTAATACTTGGTAGTGACGTGACGAGAGATGACTCCTGGCTCCAATGGAGTTTCAACAACTCGTTTCTCTTCCTCTTTTAGAAGAGCTGTCTCTCTTCCTGGATCAGCTGATGTTTGAGTTTCTCTTTTGTAAGATACATCATGTCCATTTGCATCACGGTAGCCTCCCTGAAAATGTATTTATTTATTCAGAGAAAATGTAAAGTCGGTCAGTTTGAAATGTTTGTGTATAGGAATTGAAATAGGTAGACAAAAATATCAATTAAAACAATTTAAAATTACCGTTTCATTGACAAAATAATTATATCCCAAAGTACATAAAGAATTTAATACTTTTTTATTTCAATGATACTTATGTATCTAGTCTATGAAACAGTAATTTTATTTTTAAACAATCAGTACTTTTTGTTATTTTGTTTTTTACTCTTGTTACATAAATTCCTAGTCTTTTGATATCTTTTAAACACTATAAAAAGTGTATTAGAAATTTTTCATTGATTTCAATGAAAATTGCTCCAAAGTGCGAATTCCGTGTGCAAAAGTTCTGGAAGCATATCGAAATAGTTCTGATGTTACTTAAAAGTTTCAAAATTTTAATTCGTATTTAAAAGTGCATCTACTTCTAAAAAAAACTGCAAAAAAGTTATAATGCGATTTACGAGCTTTGATTTTAACAAAACTTGCATTTCAGAGCCTAGAAGGAATAATTCAAGTTTTCAAAAACTCCAAAACGTAAGTTTTTTTTCAAATTGAGTATATCTTGTTGTACGGGAACAAACTGGTTTCTTTTTTAGTGCAAATAAAAATGAATAAACTGAAAACCCCCATTAATATTTTTTTTTCTAAAAATTACTGTTTCAATGCCAATATAAATACCAAATGAAAAATAAAATTTTTAATGAGATAGAAATTTTTTTATCTCACCTCAGTATTATTATGAGTATTGAAAACGGATCCAACTGGAAGAGACTCATTCATTTCAGTCTTCTTATTGAAAACATCATCTACACATTGAGCATTTGATAAGTCTTTATAGGTGACATTGGTTGCTGGTGCAAGAGATGGAACTGTTGTAGTTTCAGTCTTCTCCTCGTAATTTCTCTTATAGTTACGGGATTCCGAATACTGAGAAAGTTGAGAAACTGGACGGGAGGTCTCTTCACGGCGGTTCTGAAAGTGATTTTTTTTGGATAAAGTGCCATTTTAATGTATGAAACAGGTTTTTTTTTAAAAATAAATCAACAAATATAACCTTGATTTAAATGGGGTTTCATAAAAAAATTTTCTTACTATAATAATATATTTTCTGTGTATTGGCAAAATTCAAGTTCAAAGAATCCCCTGTTCTCAGCATTGGTTCAACGTTTTTTTAAAATTTATACATAACTGTAGAAACATTTTTACTTTCTGAAAAAATGTTATTTTTAATTAAATAATAAAATCTCGTCACATTTTTTATGTAGATAAAATCAGACATTTTGACACTTCTAATACACATAATGTTTCATACTCTTCATTTTTGGGCAATGCGTTATCATTCTAATAATGGATCTAAAATTTGTAGAACTACCTCTTCCTTTCTGCTGCTGGAATAGTTTTCGTAAGAATATCCACCGGATGGTTGAAGTCTTTGTTGTGGGAATCCTTGCGAAGAATTGTTTCTCTCTGTGTGAGTTGTATAGCTTTCCTGGTTGAACGATGGTTTGGCTGGCTGCGATGGGATGGTGCTCTGAAGAAAGAGGCTTTGAAATGGGATTTAAAAATTGTGGAAAACTGCTTTCTACCTACAAGAAATATTGCATATAAAATGTATTGTTAAAAGAGTTAATCACTGTTCCAAGATGTGCATATAAGATTTTCAATATTTGTAGTTTCAGTTCGCTTGAACCCTTCCAGATGCTTATAGGACATTAACAGCATTTGCAGTTTTAGTTGATCAGCGGTGCTATAAAAAATGTTCCTACCGAAGAATAATTGTATGAAGTAGTTTTGGTCGTTGGATAGGTTGTAGTTTGGAATACTGGAGGCTGAGGAGTTGTTGTTGTAGTTGTTGTAGTCTCCTGTTTGTGATGGCGGCTTGATGAGAATTCAGTGCTCTTCATTGAATGACCTCCTGGAGAATGCATCATGATTGGCCCCTGAAGTATTGAAACAAGTTTCGATTACAGAAAATTAAGAATTTTACAGTGGAGCTGTGAGTCTCGGTATGGCTTGAATTGTTCTGTGGTGGTGGAAGAGCAATTGTTTGTGGTTGTTGAGCAGTTGTCTGGAATTTTAAGATATTATTGTGAAAGTTTGTGACTGTTTCAGGTTTAACATAAGACGAGTTTGGCACAACAAAAAATATTAAAACGTGCCCTTTCCATTTTCTTCTGTATGTACATAACTACATATAATTTAAAATGTAATGTGATAACTTTCTGGATCGGATTTACCGATTAAATTCTCCTGTCAACAAACTTTTCTTTGTTTTTATTTTGATAAGTTAGAGCACCGGAACTACAAATTTTAGTATCTTCCCCATTGATAATAATCCTTCTTTAAGAATAGCTGGAAAAATGAAAGGAATCACACACTTCCCATTTTATAATTTAAAATATATAATCGGAAACAGTAAAATTTGTAAAAAATCGAATCCGATTTTGTGATTGAAAATCTTTTATTTTACATTGAAATGCGGCTTCTATATTAAGTAGACACATTTTCAAGCATTTCTGCCTAACTTATGCATGCCTACCTACGCCTAATTACGTGCCTACCGTCTATTTCCAATAGTTTGGCGTGTTCTCCGCCGCTTTCACACTATAGACTCGCTCATTTCCTATTTTCACAGTTTAATAAATTTGTTGCACCAATTAATTCAAGAAATTAACCATGAAGGCACGAGGTAGGAAGGCATGCCTATATATTTAAAACTCACCGTAGAAGATCTCTCGGTATGATAGCTAGTCGAGTAGTTGTTGTTAGCAGCAACTGGCTGTGGTTGGTGTTGAGTGGTAGTTTGGCTTGAGTAGCTCTTGTTGTAGTTGGAGCTCTAAAGTATTAATTTTTAAAGTTACAAAAAACCTTTTTAACATGTGAGATAGATTGGTTATAATATTGATTCATTTTATTATGTAAGTCGCTTGTTTGAGGGGATGTTTGGGGGTGATTGTTGTGTTGATTATAATATTATTGATTGATTATTTTGTAGATTACAGTAACCACCTCATAAACCTGATCAGCTGATGGCAATGGAATAGCTGGTTGAGAAACTTGATAGTTCTCCTCCTGAAATGTCATTTTCTACTTTTTCATTCATTTTTTAAGTCTCTAGCCTTTTTCTCTGAAGTTTCAGTAGTTTCAGCAACTTCACTATGACACCGAGACTCTTGACGGGATTCATGATTTGTCTAGAATACTCAATTCTTTATGATACTAAATACTCCGAATACCTCTTCCGAATTGAAATATTTAGAAACTTCAGAAAAATGCCCGGCAGATTGAACTGGAATAGTTCTAGAAAGTGGAGAAGCCAAATCACGATGGAACTTTTCACTGGATTCTTGGAAAGATTTTTGAGAATTCTGAAGGCTTAGCGTTTTGAAGGCTAGTAGTTAAGATTATGATAACTGAGGAGATTGCTTTGGTTATGAACTGAATAATTTTCTAAACTATTTGCTGTTATAAACTGAGGATCTATAGTTTTTCTTGAAACCGCACCTAGTAGCTACTAGAACATGTAAATTTGGTTTTATTTTGGATAACTATATAGATTCTAATCTAACAATTGAACCTCGAAAAATGAAGTGCCAAAAGCTGGAGTAGAAACAGAAAGTGGCGGGAAGGATATCTGTAAATGTTATAGAGAAAACATATTTTTGGGTTTGTTCACGAGTTGAAAATATCTCTTGTTTCTTATGGTTTTCATAATTTGTTCTCTATTCTCGAATTGTTTGGTGTAGTTTGAAAGTAGGTGATTGAACTTTCACAAATTTTAAAAAATAGCTCGCATTTTTGATTCTTGCTTCTCGCGCAAAACAGTTCGTTTGAAAAGTACTAGAAAATTTTCAACGCACATTCAAACCAATTTTTTGCAAGACGTTTTACATTAATTTTAATTTATAAAAATTAACCTTTTTTCAATCTGAACTTTCCTCACATTTTTCTATTGTTTGTCGATTTTCTTATTCTCAAAAACATTTCTCGATTTTTTTTCTTTTTTTCGCTAGAGTTCTTGTTCTTAGATTATTGCATTCCTAGATTATTTGATGGTGATAAAAACATAAAAGTATGTTCAGGTCGTTTCGTTGCACTTGTTTCATAGGCAGGCGTGTGTATTATTCTCCTTATGCGGAAAATATAACGTATACCTTTTAGATTGGCATCCGAGTTTAAAAAAAAACTATTCCTCCCTTTCCCAGACGCTAACATTTTTTTCTAGACCTTACCTGATAATTCTGAACAGGAATCGATTTTGTCTGATGTTGAGAAGACTGGGAGTTATAAGCAGATGAAGAATAGTTCTGGTTACTGTAGTTGTTGCTTACTGGGGCTCCAGTTCCTCCTCCAGTAACTCTTGTCTCAGTAGTGTAAGAGGACGAAGAGTGTCCTTGATTTGGTCCTCCAAGTGGGATTGCTTGAGATGAAGAGTTGTAGTGATGGGTTGAGGATGACGAATTGTTTGCAGCAGTAGCTGATGAATTAATAATTGGTGGTTGATAATGTGGTCCCTCGTTGTACTTGTCCTTGTGACCGAGTACATAGTCTACTTGGTTCGTGTTGTAACCTGCAATAGAGATAATAAAAGAAAATCTTTTTAATTTGTTTATAAGTACTACAGGACAACCAAGAGAAATATTCAGATTAATTGAGTTCTCAGGAAAACAAAAATGTACAACTTTTCTCGTACAGCTTCACAATGCTGATTTATATTTGAATATATTTGTGGTTCTTCACATATAATGTGAAATCAATGTTGTCTGTAACATAAATTAGGTTTGCGTTTTTTTTGCGCTACTATTTATGTTATAACTTTTTGTCCATTTTTTATGCGAGGACACTGTTGTGGGACCTGACTTTGCGGAAATCTCAATTTTCGAAAAAAGTTACGAAAAAATTTAAATTTCTTGTACAGTTTCACAATGCTGATTTACACGTTAATATGTTAATAAATATGTTAATATGTTTTCAACAGTAGTTGAGACATTCCGTTTGGAAAAACCACTTTGTTTAAAATTCAAAAAATTGTTTTCATTCAAAAAATAATTTTTGATTTCAAAAAACCAAGTTGCTATGAAATGTTGGCTTATACTTTTTGAGATTATTGCAACCATTTTTTGTTGTTTTACTGGGAGGCTTCTGCTGTGAGGTGTGACCTCAGTGGGAAATTTTAAAATTCAAAAATTCCGCGAAATTAAAGTTATTCTCATAAAATTCTCTTACAGTTTCACAGTTTGGATTTGTAGTGTTACGTATTTCTTCAACAATAGGTTGTAAATTTTTATCGCAAAATTTTTTTATTCAACAATCAAAAAGATAGTTATTGAAAAATCCAGCAGTGCTCATGTTTAGATTTTGAAAGTTTTTTAAAAGTCTAGGTTCTGGTTTTTTGGGTTTTTTGCAACCAATTTCGTTGACGTTTTCCTGTAAGGCCACTGTTGTGAAACCTGAATTTGGCGGAAAATCCAGAAATTCAATTTTTGATAAGATTTATACTATCGTCTTACAGTTTCACAATGTTGATTTAAATATTCATATTTTTTGAAAAACAATGGTTACAACAGAGTCACAAAAAAGTGTGATCGAAATTAAAAACTTTACCCGAGAATTTTTCAATTTAAGAACATCTATAAATTAACAAATGTTGGGATTTTTGTTGGTATTTTTTCAACCATTTGTTGTCTATTTTTTGTTACAAGACAATTGCTGTGACACTTAAACTTGGCGCGAAACTCAAATATTTTAAAAAAATTCCACGAAATAACAAAAAAACTATCCTACAGCTTCGCAATCATGATTTCTAATTTTTATATTTTCCCGAAAATATTCCATTCTTTGTTTGGAATTCAAAATCACGTTTTTGAAATATTTTGGAGTTTTCAATTTCCAGCTTTCTGGTATTTATAAACGCGAGCATCTGGTAGAAAATTTGGAACACAAGCATGTCAGATCATTTCACATTTCTCTGCAGCATCAAAATATTGTTCCGGCTTTTTTGCAGAAGATGGATTATTGAATTGTCTATCATCTTGTTTCTGTTCACTTTTTTTTGATGTTTTGCGTGGGCAAAAGAACAGCTGTCAAGCATTTTCTGCGGGAGAACTTACCAGAGTTCAAGAGACGTTGAGCATTCGAATGATCCGATTGATATTGATGTTGTTGTTGCTGATATTGTTGAGTTTGTGATGGCTGGAAATTACTTTTCGACCATTTTACTTGAACAGGGTAATCTAGACTAGGCTTCTAAACCATTTAAGATGAGTTCCTAAAACAGGGAATTTATATGAAAAACATTTAAGCTTCAAATTTTTATTATTTCGTGTCTACTTACATTTAATTTAATTTATTCACTTACATAATTGGAAGTAGCATTGGATGAGTATTGTCTGGTCTCATTGTATGATTGTTGACCACCCGATGGTTGGGATGGCTGGTATCCAGTTGTTGAGTAGGTGTAGTTCTGCAAAAAATAGGTTAGGTAGTGTATAAATGCAAAACTTTTAAAAACGCATTTGCTGGTATCGTAATGAAAAATGTGTGGCACTCAAGTTTAAGACTACAACTTGAATCGTACGTTTTAATCTGATTTCTTTATTAAAATTTCAGAACATGTGAGAATTTCAATATCAAAACTTTATAGCTTTTAATTGGTAAGTAAAATGCGATGGAAGTATGAAGAATTTTAGCTGTATTACAAAAACAATCAAACAAAAATCTGGAAAAAAATATTCCAAAAAGTACTGTTTCAAGTTTATATGAAAGAAACCTGAATACATTTTTTTCAATAGGATGTTGTCTCGTTTACCCATTCAATAAAGTATAAAATTTTTAAAAAAGTCTCAAATAAACTCACTTGAGTGTTCATATTATCCGCCTGCTGCTGCCACTGCTGATGCTTGTGTTGTGCCTCTGCATGCCAGGCCGGAGGCACGCCAGGCGCCACCTAAAACTTTCATTTTTCTTGTTTTTATCTGCGTCTCGTCGTGTTCATCTGATATTTCTACACGTTTTTTTTCGTGCTGAAGAAATTTCCAAAGCACACTCACCATCGCTTATCATCTCTATCTCTTCCTCGTTTTTTTCGCTGATTTTTTCTAATCTTTTCAATGTTTCCCCAACCCCCCCCCCCCCCCCCCAATCTCGCCATTTTCCAGATTTTTTTTGGAACAAAATTTCGCAACTCAATGACGAACCTTTTCAGAATACGGGCGGCTCAAATGTTGCTCGGTTTCAAAAGCACGTCGTTCCCACGCAAGACGACGTTGATCCACATTTCGGCGCCAATTTGGCTCAGTGATGTAGGTCTGGAAATGTGAATTGGAATTTTTGTTGTAAACCTAAAAATGTTTTGAAAGAAAATCAGATAATGTGTGAGGAACTAAATTTTTAAAGGATTTTAAAAGAAACATCAAGATTTTATTCGGCTAGGTACTGTTATGATAGTTATTGATGAGATTATTAGTGTGTAGATTGATTAGAAATATTAAACCTTCCCAGGAGGTTTAAAAGGGATTAACTATGAAATAACTTGTACTTGTACGTCAAAAACTTCATGTTTTAACACCAAAAGGTAGCTCAAGATATCGCAGGATATCTTGAGCTATCTTTTGGTCATTTTATCATCCACCAATTTTTCCCTGTGATAATTTGTATATGCGTTCCATTATATGTTTGCCTTGAAGACGTGAATGAATGATATAAAGGAAAATTTTCTGAGCTCGACAAAATGGCTTATTTTTATTTTTTTTTAGCAATATTTCTTTTTAATACTCTGAATCTTACTTCAAGTAATCATCAAGTAATCATCAAGTAATGAGAAAAATTAAAACCCATCATGAAACCGTTAGAAAAACCATGACGATATTTTAAGTCAAATATTAAAAAGAAAAATTGTACTGCTGTCTGACAAACGTATTTAGGGGTTATTCAAGCATTCCATCAAAATCTAAAACTTTTAAAGTTTTGTGAAATATTTTAAGATGCATTATTTTTATAAAAATATACTCTAGTCACTTTGAATGATATATACTGTTTTTACCAATGCGAGCATAGAAAACAACACCAGGAATGAAATCAGAACATTTGGCAAAAAGCATTCAGGAATTTGTGCAATTCGTGAAACAGTTCTAAAAAACAACATTTTTCTAGTAAATTTTAAAGTTGAAGAATGCATTAACGTCTGTCAAACACGTCTTAATTTACTTTTCATTTAGGTTTTTTAGGTTTTTATTGATTTTTGTAAAGGAGTTAAAATTTCTGAATTTTAGAAAAACCTCTTGTTCGAAATTAAGCTTTTTTGCCATTATTATTTGAAACCACCAGAGAAAAAGTTCCTATATTTCTCAATAAAATACATATAATAATTTTTGATATTTGTGAAGTATTTAAAACTGTTAATTTTTTGAAAACTATCTTTTATTCTCTTTAAATGGTTTTTTCGTCATTTTGATTCATGACACGAACATCTGGAAAAGTAGTCAAAAAGTTATAGAATATGACACTTTTTTTCTAGGTAAAAACCGATAAGTCTTTTACATTCTGTTAAATTTGTTTGAAAGTTTTAAAATTGCTGTCATTGCAGATTTTTGTTGACTTTTGTAGTGTATTTGAACGAAAAAATTATTTTGCTTCAGAACAAGATTACTATGGGATCAGATCAGTCAGAAAGTTATGCCATTCATAAAACAGTTAAAAAATCATCAACACATGTTCTCTAATGTTAGAATCTACTAGCACTATCAATGCGGCACCTCATATCTTTGAAGTCTTGGATCAGTTCTTCCTCTCCATGCTTCATGTTTCTGTTCAGAATGACCCGCCCAATACGGTGACTGCTCTCGTTTTGGTGCTCGAAGAGCCTCGTCGGTCAGAAGTGTTCGAATGTTCACCTTTTCACTTTTCTTTTAGACAAAAAAAAGTATTGGAAGATAACTAACCTCCTTATCAACTTCCGATTGTTGAATATTCCAAACATCTCGTTGCTCAGGTGGAGCAGATGAACGTGGAACTGATGCAGAACGAGCCAATGATTTATTGGCAGACAAAGAGTAGACAACTGGCTTTGGTGGTTCAACATATCTTGGAACAGTGTGATGATCATAACTGAATCCTTTAGTTGGTCCAAATGATGTTCCGAATTTCGTTTGGTCAATGTGACGGACTTCATGACGGATCTTTTGATTTGAGAGGGTATCACCGACGAGTAAATTTGCGTCAACCTGAATTTTTAAAAATTATATTCTAATTCAAAAACAGGTTAATTTTTCCTTTTTATTCGACAATCTTAACAATTAAGAAATTTTGATACTTCTGGATTTCATGCCCTCACAAGTTAAATATTAAATAGTTTCTTTATTTAAATTAAGCGTGATATGGATTTTTACTAGTTACATAGGCTTAGAATTTTTATTTCCTGAGCCTAAAAATACAAAAATAAGGTAAAAAAAAGAGAAACTTCCAAAAAAAATTTTTTTTTGAAAAGTGATCACTTTAAAGTAAAAAAACATTTTTATATTTTCGGAAATAGTAGAAGACCCCCAAATTCAAACAATACAGACAACATTGTTTTAAAAAATTGCTGTTTCACTATTACAATTTTCTAATCCTTGTTCGCACTATGGTGCAATGTTAGTCAAAATGCATAACTGATTTATTCATTGCAGAGATCACGTTAAATTTTAAATGGAAGATGAGTCTTAACTTGAAAAAAAACACATTGCTTCAAAAAAGCAACAAAAAAAAATATTTTACATCAAAAATCGCTAGCTCGGATTTTAAAATCATATTTTTTGTTGATAAAACCCTATGTGAAACTGTGATTGATGAAAATTCTTTTTGGAATTACAAATTTCCTTACTCACCCCTTCCAAATTCGGTGCTATAGCAACATTACATGGATCATGAGAATCCGCAGTATACTTCGGACGAAGTCTTGGTGGATCTGGTCCGTGTCCACGATAGTTTGCATCACCAGGAACGTGTCCTTTATAGAAATCAGTACCTCCCAATTCATAGCCAGGTGGTAGTTTTGGTGTCTGTGGTTTTCTAGCCGGTTCTTCATAATATTGATAATCAGTTCCATGATCCACGTGGATTCCACCAGTATAATCCATTCCTCCTAATTCATAGCCTCTATTATAAAGTTCACGTCCAACAGAATGGCTTCTACCATATCTTGGAACAGTATTACTTGCTTCCCAATAAGATCTTCCAAATGGTTCATTTATATTATGTGTGAATACTTTGCTTTTTTCAGCGTGCTCACGAGCATTTTCAGCATGTACTGGATGATTGGCTGGTGCAGGTGAACTTGCTGGACGATAAGCTGTGTGTGGATCAGCTGGAGTCTTGCTTCGTGCTCGTTCGCTTTTCTCTCTTGCAGTGCGTGCCCAATTTGGCTCCGATTGATATGGGACTCGTGGAGCCTCGGCTTGAGCCACTTTTTCGAAAAAGTTTTCGCCAAAGTTTTCTCGTTCGCCTTCCTGAAATTTGTCTGTTTGGTGCATAGCATATAATACTAACAATAATAATAACATAATCTCTTAATATACTAGATATCAATTGTCACCGAAAAAAAACTTGGAAGTAGGCATAGTGAAACGGTAAACATTTTCCCGAAATTTTTTTATTTTATTTTATTTTTGAGAAGAATATATTTCTACGAATTTTTGATTCAATTTTCTTCATTTACAAATTTTATAATTCACAGAACTATCTAATTTAAATAACTTTTAAATTTAAAAAAAAATCAAACCTTCAAGTACTTCAAAGTTGCACTTTTGGAGGGATCAAAGTGTTTTTCCTGAGCAGGCAAGTCATTTGGGGTTTCTCCAATTTGTTGTTGGAACTGTTCGACTGCGGCCTCCCTGAAACAGTGCGTGTCAGTAAAATTTAAAAAATTCGAAAAATTTCAACTAATTTATAATGTTTTTTTTAAATCCTGTTCCATGTAATTTTTAAACATTTATCTGAAGATTAATCGGAGGTGTCATTTAATTTTTTTAGTTTTTAAAAATTTTTTGGTTTTCAGTGAAAATAAATGTTTTTGTGCAACACATTTTGGGATTTATCCTTTTTCTAAGTTTTTTGCTGATTGTTAAAAATGGCAGTATTCAAAAATTATATCTTTAAAATTTTTTTAAATAATCGTATGGCATCAGCTCTAAATTTAAGTATTTTCAATCAAATGGAATCAGTATTAGTAAAAACCAAATCTCAATTTTTAAATAGACAAGATGAAACATGATAAAATTTAACACAAAAAACAGTACTAACTTGGAATACAATCCCATTGGCGAGTTGTACTGAAGATGTACAGTTTGTGGCATTTCCGGTTCAAGTAATGGGACGTCGAGCTCCTCGTCCTCTTCAAACGATAACCAGAATGAACGTGGAACTACCTGAAAATTGGAAATAATTAGTAGATGCGAAGAGTATTAATAAAAATGTGAACATATATATATAGAGTACTTGAAACAATATGAACTATTTCCAATTTTTAAATTTACTGAAAACAATGAAACTTGGATTTACTTGTCGAAAACTGCAAGTGGGCAATTAAAATCTGTTTAAAAACTCAAAATTATACTTAAAAGTGTATGAACAGATCTGAAAAAATTTTGCTAGAAGAACAAGTTAACCACTTAATGAAATAGCATTGCAATTTCAAAAATATATGTGTTATTTGAAACAGCAATTATTGTTTCCAATTTTAAAATTCACTAAACTAGTTCAATTCGTTTTTTTTTCACTGTCTTGGCGGGAAGTACACAATCTAATTGTTTTAAAAACTTATATTTTTGTATGAGGAACTACTTAATCATTTCAAACTAGATAAAATGGAAATGATTAGATCAGTATGAACAAATTTGGTTATTTTCTTCAAATCGAATTTTATTCTTTGCACTGGATTTGAATAATGAAGAGCTATAAAAACTTAAAATTTTGTAAATGATGTATTTTTAATTTGAAATAAGTTTCAGATAAACAAAAATCCTTGTTGGGAAGAATCAGGCAAAACCGAGAAATTGCATTTTCTTCGATAAAATGACAAGTAATAATGCAAGTGTTACTAAAATTTATATAAATTTTCAATGAAACATTGAAAATTTGTAATAACAAAAAAAAACAAAAACTTCAAAGTTCAAACAAATTTTAACTACTCGTGTTTCAGGTCAAACTTTGTTGATTTTTTCTGACCCTCCCCAGAAGAGAGGCTTCCTAAGTGATAAGAGAAGAAGGAAAAAGTAAAAAATAGAGCTTCTTCATCTACTTTCAATTTTTGAGTGGGCTCAGATAGGCTCAGTGTTAACGTATCAACTCATTGCGAATGTCGGGCTCCTGCCAAAATCCCTTCGGCGCCTGCCAGGATTCTTCTGTTTTACAAGATAGTGTATAAATTTGAGATGAGCTGAGAAAAGATTCCATGCTGTGTCTTACACATATTTGAAGGCAACGCATTGAAGCTTCAAGAAGACAACGAGAGGCGGGTTGAGGGTTGGGGAAAAAATAAGTGATAGATGCTAACTTTCTCCCCCCGAAAGTATTAATTGATGAGAAGAAGAAAAAAGAAGAGTTCGGGGGAACCTCAAACACCGAAAATACCGATAATTCAGGGTTTAGGGGATCACAAAGTATCCAGGTTTTTCAAATTTAATTGTTTTTATTTTAACAATAAAAGTTTTTACTGTAGCATCAACATAGTATATTGAATTTAAATTTGAATATCTTGTTGAATATGATTCTTTTTGATGTGATTACTGAAAGTTCTCTGTTTGGCCTCCAGAAATGCACTTATTTATTCCTGAGAAGGATGACGTCAAATGAATTTTGTTGGAAGATGCCCATGCAAAACCTTTCTAAAAGGAATTTGCAGCAATAAGGGAAATTAAAAATAAGACCAAAAAATATTAAAACGAATAGGCATCTATCAAACCATACCAAACCAAACCAATCACCAAGGTTCGTTTATTAATTGTTTTTATACAAAATGTTCTTCTTTTAAGGAAAACCTGAAACAGTTCCAAGTAAAAGTCTTAGCTGCTGCATCTGTTTGAAAGCTTACAGAACTATGCTTTTAAAGATGTTTCTTGTATTTGACAAATAAGTAAACTACCAATACCAGTGATTTTTTTGAGATTCTAATTTTTCGTATGGATTGTTAAGAAACTATCAAGTTCCGTTGATTTTCCTGCTTACTCTGACTTTTATACAGAGTGTTTAATGAAATATACTGACCCTTGGACATTTGATCCGATTATGAAGTTTTGGTCCTCCAGGTGTTGGTTTCGTGTAAGAGAACGGATGGCTACTTCGAATTGAATTTAGGGAAGTATTTTGAATATCATCAATTGATGATTGAGGTAACGAAAACAATGGAGCTATTGCCGGTGGCACATTCACTCCACACACTTCTGTCATGATCTGGAAAATTTTAGATCCTTGGAACCAACTCGTCATTTGGCTCTAACTTCTTGCCCAAGTTTAGCCCAAAAAATATTAACTTGGATCAGAAGCTGTCTAAACTTGGGCAAAAGTTAGGCAAAAGTTTGGCAAAACTTGGATTCAAGCTTTACCAAAGTCTAACCCAAGTTTCCCCCAACTCTTGCCAAACTTTGACCCTAAATTTTCTTATTTCGTTTCAAACTTGGGCCAAAGCTTGGCAAGAGTTGGGTGAAACTTGGGTTAGACTTTGGTAAAGCTTGAATCCAAGTTTTGCCAAACTTTTGCCAAACTTTTGCCCAAGTTTACCCAGCTTCTGATCCAAGTTAATATTTTTTGGGCTAAACTTGGGCAAGAAGCTAGAGCCAAATGCCGAGAATGATAACTTTTTAAAGAGATTTTAATAACAGAGTGAAACAAGATTCTCAAATTATAGAAATAGTACAGTTACATGATTTTTTTAAAATTTAAATCACGAACATTATTTGAAATTTGTAACCCTGTATAATTGATATATGAAACGTACAAATGAACTTATGAACTTATGAACTTATGAACTTATGAAATGAACTTATATTTCTTCTCAACATGATATTGGAATGCCAAAACATAAATTATACTCCGTGTTGCAAATAACACAAGAGTGAGCTTAATTCTTTATTTAGGTAACATAAATTTCCGGTCTTTCACTCAAAGGCACACGCGGTGAGAATGAAGGTTACGGTAGCATATTTTGATAGGTCTTTGTACTACTTTGAGTTTGTTTTATTTGAAAATCACAATTGGAGGAATGTAGAAACCATTGATGGAACTCAAAAAAGTTTTATCAACTAAGTGAAACGACTTTTTTGAATTATATATAAATGTTTGTGGAGTCATACGAAATTTAAAAATCATATATATGTATATATATTTCATCTCGAACTTTCCAAATCATATCGAAAAAGTGTAATGCTATATAACACTTATTTGAAACACGAAAAATGCAAATTGTTTTAAAACTTTTTCTAGTTATGAATACATTAACATTTCTATAGTTCTTATAGTACAAAAAAGTGAGCTCTGAGCTTGTTTCCGGTATTTTGAAATGTGCAGTTTTCCACGCCCACGAGGTAAAAGAAAGAATTGTAATAAAATTTATTGATAAGGTTTTTGTGAATTTTTTTGAACCGTTTTATAAGAAGAACTAGTCTGGCAAAATCTCAGTGCAAAACTATAAGAAGCTGCGCTAATAGAAGAAATATTGTTGCCTAATATTAAAAAAATGATAACTAATAAGAAAAAAATATTTCGAAAATTTAGAACGTTAACAAACCGTTAAAAAAAAACAACATGCATGGGGAAACTAAAAGAAAACTGTTTCAGAAGTTCTATAAAACATTTATCGCAAAAATGACCAATTGATTACACTAACTAAATTCATTTTACAACTTTTGTTTCCGAAATACAAATAATGAAACTGATAAATGTGATTGTAGATTTTATAGAAACACGAAATGAAAAAATGATATCTATACAACAAGGGAATTCTCCTTCCTTCAAAAACGAACTCTTCTTTGCTCTTTTCTTCCATGCCACTTGTCAACTCATTTACACTGAAGAATGTTGTATCCCATTTCCACAAAAAACTTGACCGCTGTCCATTTTCTCTGCGTCTCTCCTTCTTGCACACTATTTTTCATATCTCACAAAACCCCCCGATTGATATTTACGAGCTCACGGAAGATTCACAAAATCCTGGAAAATGAGACGGTGTTGAAGTCACGTAGTGCAGCACAAGGAAAAAAACTATACGCTTGGATTTCGACAAAAAATTGACAGAAATGAATATTGAATTTAAATTGTTGTTGACTGAAAAAGTATTAATCCGGACAACAGCAATTCAAAAAATCAAATTAAACATTTTTTCAAAATAGTTTCACTGTTTCAATGGTTGTTCTTTCATAAAACTAAAAAATTGACATTATTGATATTGATTGTGAGTTCAAGCTTCTCGTTCAAAATCTCGTAAGAAAAAAAATTCATACCAGTTTGAATGTTGAAAAATTATGAGACTATGATATAAGTAACTCAAGGACAAAAAGTTTACTTTTCATGAACAATTTTTTATTATTAAACTTTTCTCAAAAAACTGCCAAAAAACTAAATTAATACTTATCGGCACTTTATCGGCATTTTAAATAAAACAATTTTAAAACTCTACTGTTAGGTTTAATTAAATTTTTGAAAAAAAGACAGTCAGTGTTCCTATAGTTATCTAACTTCATTTTACTTGTTTTAATTTAAAGAAAAAAACGTTTCCACTAAAACTTTGTCGATAGAATTATGGAAAAAAAATGGCAATTAATTTCGTTTTTCCCAATTTAAAGCTTACCGTATTTCCTCTATTAGCATGCAAAACTAATTTTCGGACACCTAATTTGATGCAAAACTGATAGAGGTGCAAAATTAATACTCTAATATTAAAACAAAATTCCCGTTTCAGGCTGCCTATTTAATATTGTCACTTTTTGAAAGTTTGTTTCAGGGTTTTCAATTCCTCTGGTAATACAAAATTAGTGATTTTCTTTCTTATTGAATACGGAAAAAGTCGGTTTCACGTTGCAGATATGTTTCTGGAATTAATTTTGTCTTGATTTAACAAGATGCTTTTTTAAATTATTAAAGCTTACTTTTTACCTTTTTATTAGTCTAAAAATACCACAATACTTAATTTATTAATCTTTCAACTTCTCGAAAACGGATTCTTATTACTGAGAACTTTTGTTGATAAACTTTTAAATAAGCAATGTATGCTCTTTTGGCTATCATTTGTAGATAAAACTTTTTTTTTAAAATTGTGATAAAAAGTTCTAACTTTATCTAACTTGTTTCAACTTTTTGATTAAAATTCTTTTTGAAATTCAGGTCACAATTAGAAACTTTCAAAACTCAAAACCCAATTAATAATTTCTATATTTTTCAATCAGTGGAAAGTTTTTCATTGATTTTGAATTAAAATATATGTTTATTTTTAATGTGTTTTGGGTTATAAAACTTCTAAAATGGCTGTAAGCATCGGGCTTTCAATTTTTAATATTTATTTTAAAAATAATTTCAGTTTCAGATTACTGATATGAATGGGCCAAATTTTGTAACTAATATTATAATACATAGCGAATTGTTTACAAAATTTTACCGAAATTCGTCTACTTTAATTGGTAAAGTTTTCCAGAAAAAATATTCCGGAAAGGTAGGGAACTTTCAAGATCACAACTCTTGAAAACCCCCATATTTTTACATTTAACAGTTGGAAACATTGGTACTCCGTGAGTTTTTGCTGGCTGAAAACCGGTAATATAAGGTAAATTCTACTGTTTCAATGTTCCAAATATTTGAACCAGTTTTTTTTAAATTTAAATTTTCTTCGGTTTCACGTTGCAGATATGAATCAGGCAAACGTCGTTCACTTTGGTTCAACTAGATTTAAATACTTCCATATTTTTGAATTAAAGATTTAATTTAAACTATTATATAAATACCAAAACGCCTATATTTTCAATTCTCTTAAAAACATTTGTTCAAAGACTACATTATTGGAAATTCTTTCATGATCCCAATTTCTTGAAAAAACCCATTTTTTAATATAGTAAACATTATCTCAACCCTTTACAGGAAAACGGGTTAAAAATCTCAAAGAAGCCTTCGAGACAAGGAAATCCGTGTGAAAAAGGGCGGAAAGGAAGTTTTTGTTTATAAACTTGAGTCAATTTTAACTCATTGGAACGTACTAATCTAGGCGCCTCAGGCTACTTCATTTTCTTCTGTTTCATTTTTTTCACTTTGTGACGTAACCTTTTTCTCTCTCTCTTTTTCCATTTTTGCTCGTCTTGCTTTCTCTTTTGCTCCAGAAGAAAAGCTGTAATTATTTTTCGAAATTTCTCCTCCTTTTCTCGTTTTCATGATGAGCTTATGAATTTCTGGCTCTCAATGGTTTCCTCATTTCACATCTTTCATCAATTTTTTATTGGGTCATCGTTTTTTTTTCTTTTCGAGTATATCTTGTGCCGTCCCACTCAAATTTTTTGTCTGTTGTCTCGTGGATATTTTTGAATGTGACAAAATATATGAGGACATACGAGGAAGTCGGGAAGATGGGGGCGTGGCTTCAAATGTAGAATTATGAATTTTTGAGGTCTATTGTAGAAGATGATTGATGGAATTGTCTCAAAATTGGTTTTTTAAACCCATTTCATGATCAATTTAATTTTTTATTTCATAAATTTATTTTGTGAAAACACTATAAATTTATTCAGAATTCGATTGGTGTATTCGAAAATTTACAAAAACTATGAAACCGAACTTATGAGTTCTCAAAATGTGCACTCGAGAATCGATTAATTTTCTCAATTTATTGTGTTCTTTTTCAGACTTTTCAAGAAATTGTGCTCAAAAATTTTCAACTGTTTCAAAGTGTTCAGTTAACTTGAACATTTTTCAACATACCCATCCAATATCAATCCCATTTCTGTATTTCAAGCGAGAATTAATATTTATTTGGAAACATGATTTGATCTCACTATCAGTTTTTCAATGGAAATATGCACACAGCAGTGTTTTGCATCAGACTTTTAGGAAAAATAGCTTTGAATCTGTTTAAATCAGACGTTTATGTATTATTCTAATAAAATTGCGGTAGTTTACGTTTTAAAATAAGTGGAAGTTCAGAAATAATAGGCAAAATCAAAAAAACACACCAAAAATGACTGACGCCTAAAAAAGTTTTAAAAATCCTATAGTATTACAGTTATTGTATATCTATGTGACCTTTTTAATTTCATTTTGAAATTTAAAAATTTTGAAGATCAAGAAAATTTGATGGAAAATCAAAAAGATTTTTGAATAAAAAATTACTGTTTCGGTATGTTAATTTAAAGTTCTGACATTATTTTGTTAAAATCAGAGGCTTTTATTATCAACTTTTAATATGGATACTCTAAACTTCATAAAAATTGCTGAATAAAAAGTTAAGCTGCTTTGAATTGTGCAATATTAAATTTTCATGTATTCTTTGAAATCATTAAATTGTTTTATTATTTGTATAATTTTGTATTATCTGCGCGAGGTGGCGAGGAACTTTTATTTTACAAAAAAACTATAGAAATTAAAGCTTATAGAAATTAGCTTATAGAAATTAAAGATTGGAAAAAATTAGCTCCGACTCTGCTGCATTGCAGTTTTGACGAAGCAAACATTTGTCGGAGAGGAGTACGATTTTCAATTTGACATTTTTTGAATATTGAGAAAATGTTATAAAATTTCAGATTAAAATCTAACTAATAGCTAATATAATCCATCTTTTTTATTCCCTTTTAAATTTTCATTTGCAGAAGTTTATAGCATTCTACAGTTTTATGTTAAACATTAATTTTTCATTAGTTTTTGAAATGTACTTCCACTTGCACATCGAGTTCCCTGAAACTATATTATTTTGCGATGATCTCTATCATTAAAATACCATCAAAAACCGTACAGAAAACATATTCCGTCACACCGTTGCGCACTTTCTATTTTGGTTCTTTTTTCCTAAAACTATATACTTTTTATTTGTGCCTTTACATTCATAGTAACGTCCTAGTTACGAGAAACACGAATTTTCCCGCGAGAAATAATATCTACATTCCAGTTTTATGGGTATTTCTATCGTTGTCTACATTTATTCATATCCTGTTTCTTTTTAGATGTATTTTTTTATTCACACAGGTTCGGATTTTTTCTGATTCTTACCAAAATCACCAACAGGACTTTTTGTTTCAAAAGTATTTCTTCAAATACCGTATATCTTCTATTAATATGGCCTCCCTATTAGACTTGCACGCCCTATTAGTATTGCCCCTCGGAGACCTTCCGAAAATTAGTATTGCACTCCCTATTAGTCTTGCACTCTCTAATAGTCTTGCGTTAACTTTTTTGTATTGCAAACCCGTCTCGCTAATTTCAGGATTTCAACAAAATTTTTTGCCTATTTTGCAACAGTTTTCACATCATTTCTACGAGATTGAAGTTTTTGAACTTATATGAAAATCAAATTTTTTGAATTTTTACATATGATTCGAGCTTTTTCAGGAAAAAACTGCTCAAAGTCAGAAAATGTTCTGAAAATTAGTATTGCACTCCCTAATAGTCTTGCACTCCCTATTAGTATTGCAAGCGGGAAGACCATCGAAAAATAGTATTGCAGCCATATTAATAGAAGAAATATGGTATTTTATTTGCGATAATCTTAAATCTATTCTTGAACTTGTAACAAAGTTGGTTTTTGAAACTCTCGAACTACATGGAAGAAATGTAAATTTTTGGAGCAAGCTTGAGAACGATGTTTAAGAATAGCTTCTAATCATAAAAACATGTTGAAACAGGAAACATTTTTTTAATCAAGAGTATTTGAAGTGGCTGAATTTTGATGAATTTCATTCAGTAATGAACAAAAAAAAAAGAAAATGTTAATATGAAAGTTTTCAAATTCACCTACTCTTTTGGCTATCGTAAATTGCCAACCTCAATACGATCGTAGAATTAATTATTGGAAAATACCCTGTAATTTTACCGTTTCTATGAAACAGCTTAGCTTAAACAGTACAATAAAATTATTTTGAAAAATGTCTTAATCTTATTATTCAAAAAAAAAATCTCTGTTTCTAACTTCACATATGATTGTTTCGTTACTTTTTTGGCATTTCACCTCAAAATCCATAACCTTCAATCATTTTGGAAAATCCAATAAAATTATTAAAAATGCACTTATTTTCTTCATCTCTTTTCATATTTTTCCCCATTTTCCCATCATCTCATCTGATTTTGACATTTTATTTAACCCCGCCCACATTATTTTATTTATTTTCTCTTTCTGCCTAATCCAAAAATTCAATATAATTTGTGTTTTCTTATGAGAAACAGTTGCTCTCGTGTTTCCTGTTCCTATTAGTTAGGTGAACAGAAGATCTCCTAAAAAATGGGAAAAAAACATAAAAATGAAAAGTGAGAGATAATAAAATTTTGGTTTATTGAGAGAAAAAAACCTACTTACTAGTAGTGTCTACATGCTTAGTCTCTTCTTTTTTCATGGAATTTTTCGGGTTTTTTTGTCAGTAGTTTTTTTAAAAGAAATTATGTAGTTAGCAGTAATTTAAAAGTGCTATACATTTTTTTGCCTGGCGAGAAAACAATAATTTTATTACACTTTTAACTATATTTATTTTTTCATAATTTGAAGCAACTCAAAATATTCATTCTTATTTTTATTCCTCCAGTTCATCTTTCAAAATTTAATTTTCAGATGTCATCTGAACCTCGACACACTTTTTTATACGTCAACCCAAACAACGAAGCGATTCGGCTTCTGGATATAGGTTAGTTTTATTTTCAAGCGTTGCTTTAAAAATTCAGTGTTTCAAGTGTTTGATATAATCTGAAAGAGTATAAGTTCTTGTTTTTGAATTTCTCGGTGCTGGTTGATAGAAAATAAATTTCTGATGAATTCAATTCAAAATTTTAAAGTTCATTTTTACTAAACTATACATAATAAAGGTATCGAGAACAAGTAGACATTTAGAAGCAAAAACTTTAATTGTTCTGTAACTCGGTATGAAATACCGTATTTTTCTGTAATTTTTTTTATTCTTACCACTCTATTTACTTTATTATTAAAGTTGTCTTTAGCTTTAACATAATTTGTTTAACTATTAAAAGTTGGAATATTTTTACGGATTTTTACATATACAAGTCACGAGTCGTTTTTCAACAAATGTTTTTTATTTTTCTTTGAGAACTTGTATACCGTATTTTCTCTATTTGTAAAAATTCCTCGTCAACATTGTTTAAACATTTATTATCCAAATATAAAAACCCCGTGAAACAGAAAATTTTTCGAAAAAAAATTGCAATAAAATTCACGAGTGTTTGCGGATTCTGTAAAAATAAAGACGTCTGTAAATATGCTCACTTGAAAATTGGAGCACTCATTCTTTTTCTTTACTTTTCAAAACTTGGTCATGGTCCTTTTTCTCGTTGTTTCGCCCGTTTTCCAGCCTTTCTTCTGAACGACTTCTTTGTCCGTGTGAGTCGTCAAATTTTTATGTTTTCCACGGATTTTACTGCTTCTTCTGCTTTCCGCCCTTGTTTTGTTTTAAGTAGACACGACGGCGAAAACGACCGAATCCTTTGCGCAGTTATGCTCTTCTAAATTCCACTCATTTTTTTTTGCTTCGGAGCAATTTTCGGACGGAGTTCTTATTGTCTTTTGTTGAATAGTCATCACTTTTTCTTTTTTTTTGGGTCTATCTACAATTAAATACTAGATCAATATAATCATGAGAACAGCAGAAGCAAAATTGAGAAAAAGTAAGTTATGACAGTGAAAGTGGTGGAAATTTGGAAAGTTTGATCAGAATTTTATGTACTTATGTAGGTTGAAAACTTCATATTAAATTGAACAAATTTCCCAACAAAATATGAAAAGTTTGAAACTGTAGTGGATCGATTCTTAAGTTTTTATTTTTTTAATTTTCCCAATTTAACTTATACATTTTTGATGTCAACGTAAATTAAGAAAAGTCAGTTTCTTTTTATTAGTACTGGCACTCTAGAGAAAACTATTACAGCGCATCCAACTGCTATGGGACCCCTTCAAATTAAGCGGTTTAAGGCATTTCTAAACATTTCATGGGATATTAATATCGACATCGGATTCAGCATACCAAAAAACATATGTGACTGCAATTTTATCCTGATATCTCAAAAATTGAAAGCAAAAGAGCAAAGAGTGAAAAAATCGACCGCTTAACTGCCCTGGGACACTCTGCGATTTTCGATAATTCCACCGAAAATTCTTATTTTTTCGAAAACCATCAAATTTTTCAGTTTCAAAACTTCATTTAGTTGTTTATTTTGGATGTGTACTTTTCGTTTTTCATATAGTGGAAATAACTGAAAACATGCAAAAGCCCGATTTTTTACATTCTATGACCTTAAAGCCCGACATGAAGCTGCTGAGCGGAACATTTTTCTAAACTTTTAAATATGCTAAATTACACGCAATTAAACATTTTGGTCCATTTTCAGACAATTTCACCTTGAGTCATTTAGAGTCACTTTCTCTCACATATTGCACTGTTGCTTATAAAGGTTAAAATAACAACTAGCTGAAACATTGCTTGTTTATTTTTTAGGTCTTCCATTGTAGACAGGCACGGTTTCAGGCCTCTGCTCTTTTTCGGCGCAAATTCACACATTTCTAGTTTTGATTAAAGTTAAATTAATAAATGAAAAAAAGAGTTTCCTTGGGTTTTTGCGCGAGGCTGGCGGAGGTCGCTTCAATGACAGGCCGGCAGGCGGATATGGAAGCTATAACTTTTCAATCTCAGCTGGAAGAAACCCATCTCGTTTGAAATATCGACAAATTTAAGATTACAAGATTTTTCCCGTAGGCAGAGGAATGCCTGCCTGGCTTTAAGGGAACCACAAGGCACAAGGTTGACACTTTACTGGCTCCCTAGAATCGTAACATCAGATTCATTTTCGTTTATTCTGTTTCAAACAGTTTTTGTTATACGCAGACATTCAGATAGTACTGTTTTACTTAATTCTTACGTAAAATTTTAGGTTTTCAAAATGAAACTAACTTTGAAGAGCTGTGATATGAATGATTTTCTTTCGACTTAATGAATAGAAGCAGTTCCTAAAAATTGATCAAACAATTTAAAATAGAGCATTGTCTTTAGTTAGCCAAATTGTTCAAAACTGCTCGTATAGTGGTAAAATGCTCAAATTTTTCAAAGTTATTGAAATGTTATTGTAAACTTCTACTGAAAATTTTAGGAAAGTCTATTATACATTTTTAAGTGTTTCAATATGTTATTAAATTATGTTGAACTATTATAACTGTATTTAATGTTCATTTTTAAGCGAACAACTAATTTTTTAAAAAATGTATCGTTTTTGAAAGATTGTGAAAAATCCCATTAGCGATATATAGTAAAATAAAAATTTAACAACATTGCAAAACAGAAGAAGTCTTTGACATGCAGGTAGTCTGAAGATGTCCTAGTTCTTCCGGAAATCCACTACCACCTCTTCTCAGTTTCTTTAAACATTTTCCAACTCTTTTTTTTCCTCCCCATTTTCTGCTTCTTTTCTTGAATTGTCTGTCCCCGCCCTAATCCCTGTTTCTCTACATTTCTACCTTTTTAACTGCCACACATACCCCAAAAGCACCACCCCATTTTTCTCTTTTTCCCCCCTATTCTTCTGGGTTTTAAAGGTTTTTTTGGGTGTGTTTGTGTTTGGGAGAAGAACAAAATGCTTCTTCTTCAAAAGCTATGAAGACAAGGAAACAAGGAAAAAAGATAGTGTGAAAAGAAGAAGAAGTTATTATGAATATTATTGATATGCTATCAGGTACGTCCCATTTTTTTTAATTTCCTAAGAGAATCATGGTAGCCTGGTTACAATAATATTGTCTGAAAACATTTGATAGACGTCTACATTTTCTGTTTTTTTGATATGATGTAACTTGGCCTGTATATTGAACTCACAAAAGCTGGATAGGAATTTTCTAGGACCTACAGTTGATTTTTGGACTATATGATTCAGTAATATGTAATTTGAAGCAACAACTTTTCTTGAACACTCTAGAAATTCTGAAAATTAAAATACAAAATTAAAAAAAAATCAATTACTGTTTTTATTGAGATGTAATTTATACCAAAAAATTTTTAATTTTAGATACTGTTTCACAGCTAGTTGATAATTTTATGCATTTTTAGAGCGTTGATATTATGATTAGTTTCTCATCCCTTTCATCCCGTTATTAATACCAATTCTGGTAAATCCGGTAATTTGATTGGAACAATACTAGGTATTTACTTTGTACTAGATTTTGTTGCTTAGATCAGTTCCAGGATTTCATCTTAACCAATCTTATCGTGAAGTGTTAAATTGATTATTATTTAATAAATTTCCCGTTTTTATAAATTTTTTGTTCCCGTTTTTGTGGGCATGTTTGCAGTGACATATTTCTATCATGAATTGCTTTCAAACATTGATCCAGCATAGACATTTACTAGTTTTAATTTTGAAAAAAAAGTGAAACAGAGCTTGATGTAATATTACTCAATTTTCTTTTTTGTTTTTATTGAGTATTGACTTACCGTTAGTGTAGTACAAGTATCCAGCTCAAGCCTATTTTTCAAATTTAAAAAGTTTTTCATGGCTAAAGTTTTGAGGATTTTTTGAACAATGCTGAAAGCTCTCAGCAAATGCGTCTGAATAATTTCAGGGAGTATGTATTAACATAAAACTTTAGCCATGATTTCACACATGCATAAAATCCAAATACTGTCCATTTTCAAAACTTACATATGTTCGTAAGAAGAATGAAACAGCAGTTGCTGAATATCAAACAGTCAACTTCTAGATGTCATGAAACAGTACTTTAAAATTATTTTTCTTCAGTTTTTGTTTTTCAGAAAATAACAAGAGCTAGCTAAGAGCCTGTTGAAGAGGATTTGTTCTATAAGTGTCATCATTATTTTTATAGTTTTACAAGCAGAAAAAAATTGCAGTTTTACCTTGTTTTTAAAATTTCGAGATTATTAATGCGGTAATCAGCAAAATATTTGTCGCTGTTCGAAGTATTCAACTTCCATAGGTTCACACAAGATATATCTTAAATTCAAGTTTTGTAGTGCCTGTTTTGCCTTTCTATGATGACTGGAGGAACCTCAGGGAGGAAAAACTCGTCTAGAATGCTCACTGTTATTTTTATGTATTGTGATTTGCAGAAAAAAAAATAAAAAATAGGTGTAGGTCGCCTAGGTACAACGGCGTGTAGCCCCAATTTACTATGAATTCACTTTTTAAATCCAAATTATTCCCTGTTTCAGGAATTTATTTTAACTAATGAGTAAGTTTTAAGTGTTGAATAACCCTAGCTGTAAACATATTTTGTTTCACAAACGATAAAATATGAAAAACATATTAATCCATCACGTTTCTGCCAAAATATTCAATGAATTTTTCATCCAAAACATGATAATTTGTAACCGCTTCCTTCTCCTTCTTTCTTCTTCTCCGTACAATATATATTTTCAAAATACTATTTTCAAAATGTATCGCCCCCAAAAAAACAAGTTTTTCATCTCAAAACTTTGAAACTTGGGTGTATTTCCGGTTGAACGCATTCAACTGAAAACATTCAGAAAAAAAAATTGGAAAAAGCTCAAGAGGTGGAATGAAAAAATGAAATTTGACCCTCAGATCACCTTTTCAAGTGCAGTATTTTTTGGGTGCTCTTACTCTAGATTCACTTTTTTTTCATTGAAAGGGATACTAAAAAATTAACTGAAAGAATGGGAAAACAAGACAATAAAAGTATGTTTCTGGAAAGAAAAATAGAGATTCAAGCACAGACACATTACATTTGTTTTTTATTCCAAGATAGTTTAATCAAAAGTTTTCAGCTCCGTAGCTCATGAGATTGATCTCAAAATTGGCGTTTTCAGATGTCTGGAGATTTCCAATCTTTTTACTGTTTCAACAAAAAATTTAAATTAAAAATATTGCTTTTTGAAGAAAGTGTTTGTTCATTTCATCAAAAAAAAAGAGAAATTTAGTATATAATCCCAAATTAGATATCCACTTTTTACTGTTTTCCTAGCTCACAAGATTCATTTTGGAATTTGTTTTTTTTTCCAAAAGTTTAGAACAGAAAAGTTGTCAAATTTTTTTACTGTTTCAATATATAAAGTTAATAGATATGTAGTTCCAATGAAGGAAATGTTGTTCATGTAACCAATCCATAATCTATATCAAATTCATAACGAAACATATTTTTTCTCAAGAAATTTCGGATGTTCTTTTCGGATGTTGAGTTTGAGCCCCTAGACTGTTCAAGGAATAAAAACATGATTAAAATATTTGTTTAACATATAACTGTTTTTGGTTCGACTTCCACTAAGTAATTATCATTTTTCACCAATTACCTACAGTGTTGCCTGCAAACTTCAAGAAATCTAAGTATTTTTTAATAGTTCATTCAATAAATACAAATACTTCAAATACCTTTTTAATGGTAGTTGTGAAAATTTTGTTTTAATTATTCTAATTCTTTAATACATTTTTTTTCAATTTTGCACAAAAAATTTTTGAACTCCAGCAAAACTTGATGACCTGGTTTTGACAATCTTTTATTTTTCGGCTGTGATACAGGATTTTTCTTGTTTTTGCTTTGTTTGAAACACCGTTTTGCACAATTTGAACCATTTTATATCAAAGAAACGTTCAATTAAGTTTAGGCCATCGATTTTTAGACAGTTTGTTGAATTTATTAATTTCGAAATCGAAAAAGACATAGAATTTTAGAAAAATATTATAATTTTTTCATAGGTTATATTTGGTATATTGAACTTTTGTTATCTGTCATTCAGGGGAAAAACTACTACTGACGCTGCAAGTTTCTTATATTTTGGAACTCCCAACTCCCATACAGTTTAGTTTTTTTGAAATCCGATACAGTTTCACTAGATCAATTTAAACATGTATATGCTTTAAACATTATTAGTGGAATTTTGCTCGACGTCATTTCATCTTCTTTGTAACTTTATCAAATCATTGTTCATCTATGTCGCACACTAACATATGTGTGCTCAATTGATTCCCTCGGGAAGGGCCCCCTTTCCATCACAAAATATTTCACTTTCTTTGCTGTCCTCACTCTCAAGGACCACACCAAAAATCACTGAATCTCCTTATTCCCCTTCTTTTTTCTATGTTTCGTTTTTTTCACTTTTCTTTTTGTTGCACGTGGAGCACAAGAGATTCTTTGAAAATTCAAGATAATTTGACAAATTGAGATAAATTTCCGTTTTCTCTGCGATCTCTTGATGTCTTTGTTGTGACACTGGTCCGGGGATCTCTGTTGTTTAATATCACACTTTTTTGCAGCCTTGATTTTTTTCTCATTGTTTTTTTGCCAGTTGGTTACCATTATTGATTTTTGAATTATTTATTTTGATTAAGTTTTGATGTTGAGAACATTTTATAGATAGGGTTACTCAAAAAGATAAGTTGGTGAAACAATGGGGAAATTTTTTTAAATTTAGCTTTATTAAGAGTTTAAAAAACCCATTTTCCGTTTTTTTTTTCATTTAGCAATTATTATCTATGGATTTAAATTTTAAATTTTGAAGTATACAGCAATCTTGTGTTTCAAGTGCAACATTTAATGAACAGTCAGCAATGCTAGACAGTCAATCACCTTCTCTGTTATTATTAGAATACTATGTTTTATTGCAGTTGTGAGCAAACTTAAACAAATTTGTAACTAAAATTGTGTCTACAAATGGCCTATCAAAAACCAGTGAAATTTGGAAAATATTTTTTTGAAAATATAAAATGGGGAAAAAAATTTTCCTGTTTCGTATTGTCTTTATATTTTTGAACATTCCTACGGTTCTGTTCGAGATGTAGTTTTATATTCTTATTCTAAAAACTTGTATTTTGTTAGGTTACATCTGGGAATTTTTGAAGTTTTCAAACTGAAGCTACGTTCACGGCTTAATTTGCATCAATGAAGTTTAAATTTCGTTTTTATTCATCGCCTGTTACTTTTGCAATAGGCTGATCTGGCGGGTGTGCTCCTATAAAACTATTGAAACAGAAAACATAACATAATACATACCTATAATATTTTTGAAACAGGAAAAATTATTTTCTCTTGATTTTAAATTATCCTTAACTCTATAACTTTTAAATTACATATTCCAAATGCAAATTGTTTCATCATATTAATTCCCTACATATTTTTCAAATGTATTCTCAAAACTTTGCTCCACTATCGTATTTTTATCAAGCAAATTAACAGTTATCAGTGAACAAATTTAGCGCAAAATCGCATTAATTCGGATTGGTGTCTTGTTTCGATTCTTCGATTTATTTTTTTTTCTTTTTCCGCTTTGCTTTTCAACAACCAATTTGGTGGTCTTATCAAGAATGCTGAATTGGCTCACAAAAAAACTTGTGACATTTCTGATAGCAATTTACGAAAAATGAAGAAATTGATATCGTGGAGAACTACAGAGAACTCGAAAAAGTACGAAGTTCTCCGGAAATACAAAAATAGTTCATGGAAAAATTGAAATGGTGATTAAAATTCAAAATGACGGTGGTTTATAGCTCTAAAATAGAAATAATTATTCAGGAAAGTTTGAGGTTTATCGATAAAATTGTGTGTTATCACGAGTTATTTTTGGAAAATACTAAACTGACCAATGCTCAAAATAAGTATGTAACAGCTATGGATTCTCTATTAAAAACCGCAGAAAACGTTTTATTTTAAACCTTTCTGAAACAGTAATTTTCTTAAATAAATTTTCAATAATTTCAGGGCAACTAGCTACGGCAATGAAGTGGAATTTCAGAATTGCAATTAATTTTGTTATGAAACAGTAATTATTTCCTAGGCCTAACCTAACAAAACTAAGACGGAAACTTTATGAAATGATTATTTAAAACATATGACTCAGAAAACATGTAACATTTTTAGTTGTTTTACGACTGATAAGAGCATGCAATTTTCGGAATCTTCAAAAGAAGTTTTTGTTCTTTGAAACTGTTTTTTGTAGCCAAATAATTTTTTTTGAATCCCATTCTTCATACCAATAGTTTTAAACTTCATTTCCTTCTCCCACTTTTCACCCCCAAATAAAAACACGAGAAAACTACAAATTACCGACTCAAACTCATTTTATTTCCATTTTCAAACCCTTTCAGTACCTCCCATTATCTCAGAAATTGGAAGGGAATGGAGAAGAAGGTGATGAAGAGAAAAACACGACATGTTGGATGAAATGAAAAAAAAACGTGAAAAACAAAAACATTGCACACAGAAAAAAAATAAGGGGAAAATATAGGACAAGAGTTCCGAATGAAAGATAACATTTTGAGATTAAAAGTAAAGAAGTTTGAGTATTTAGTAATAGTAAAATTTATAGATTGAAGCCGAGATAGCATTGTAATAAGATACTAAGTATGATCTTAAAATAACACCTTGAAACATTTTTTGAAATACTTTTGGCAATTTTTCTTTCAATTTTCTTTAAAAATGCCATGCTTTTCTTGGAATATTTTCGAATGTCTTTGTTTTTTGCTGTTTCAATAAGTTATAATGACGCATTTTAAAACTGTGGTGCCAATTTAGTAATGACAATCGCTAAATTAAATTGATTAAAAAAAACAACAATTTTCAGAAAATACAGGCTTTTCAGGCGATAAATTTCAAACTCTGTTCATTGGAATAAGAATTATAATATGCACTTGTTGAAACAACAAGAATATACAAAAAAAAGATTCTAATACCAAACTTGTACTGTTTTAGGTAGTTTATCTAGTTATCTAGGTTTAAATGCAAACATTATGCCATCTGTTTCCTCAAATTCCACAAAAAAAACGTTCCTTTACTAAATTTTCAAATTAATTTGAAGACTTCAAAAATTATTTGCAATAGTAATTTTTGTTAAATTCATACGAGTTTTGGGCTGAAAATAGACTAAAATTTAACAATTTCATGATGATTTTTGGAGCTCTTAGTTGAACCTTCTTTGTACGTACAAAATATCTGTCTTCACCACTCTGCCTAACACCGGTATTTTTGTATCTTTTTGATCTAATTGATTCTTAATTAGATTGAAAAATGGATTAGCACAACAGTTTTATAATAACATGTTGATACAGCAAAGCAACACATAAATTGAAAAATTTCCAACCAAAATTTTCTGTTTCAGGTGTTTCAGGATAATTTAATGTGTAAATTTTACTACTGTTCACATGTAATCCCGGGAGGCATTATAATAAGCTATCTTTATCATAATCATCATATTGAAGTCACTTTTTTGCTATCAATTTAAATACTAATATTATTATTTCAGAAATCGAAACCCCCTTCAAAAATTTCCCTCAAAACCTACCAAAAGTTCCTGGTGTTCCCATTTTTCGTCCTTTATCCTGCTAAGAAAATCCCCCAAAAAACAATTGATTGATGAATATGAATTCTTTCAAATTCGTCTTCTTCTCCACCTTTTTTCTTCAAAAAATTCGCACTTGGCCCAATTCTTTTTTTGCAAAAGGACGAGTCGCCGCGCAATGGCTCATAGCGCCTCATCAATTTCTTTTGAATCTCTCTCATGGGGGCTCATGGAGCAAGAGACTCATATTTAAGTGCGAGAATTGCTTTGACTATTTTTGAAAACTGAAGAAGTTCGTCTTGAATGATCAATGATGAACGTTTTTAAAAATTCAAAAAAAAAGAAAATTTCTTGACGGATAGGAAAAAGCAAAGAATCATGAGATTGACAGAGACGAGAAGATGCTTTTTGACGATAAAAGTGTCTGAGAAATCTCACTTTTCGTCTCATTTTCTATTCCCGAAATTTTGAATTTTTCAGTAAATTTCACAATTTTCAGAACCATAATTTTCTTAATCTTTGGTTCACCTTCCAGAAATACTTTTTTCCAAACTATTCTGGGATATCTCGTGGAATAACTTAAGACTTTGTAACTAGCCATAAGATTTTAATAAAAGATGCACGATGGTAGAATTGAAAAATAACAAAAATGTATTTTTGTAAATACATGCTCCGAAACAGTAATTTTTTAAAAATTAAATTTAAATTGTGAGAAATCTATATTGTAGGGCCTCCAATGTAGGCAAATTTTTCATCTTCATACCTGCCTGCTTACGTGGTTACCTATTGGCCATTTGATGGCTATGTGGGTTTAAATGATTATTGGTAATCACAGTGTAGACTTTCACTACTTTCGTTACCTGTAGAATTGCTCCAAAATCTATTTTTGCAATTTTAGATTTAAAGAATTTTTAAACAGAGAAAAGCGTTCTGGAGGCTTGGGGGAATTTATTTTTATAAAACAGCTGATAATTTTTTCATAGTCACCCTACACAGTTTTTGGAGCTATTCTTAATAATAATAATAAATAATTTTAAAATAAACTGCAATAAAAATATTTCAGATTGAAATTTAATTGTCTTCTGAGATTTTAAATATCTACTTTTCTAACAAATGCCCAAACGAGTGCTATACCAGCAAAACGGTATATCTTGACATAATTAATTGCAGTGTGAAACAGGAGATTTTTGAACAATGCAATTATATTTTATTGCTAATCGTGTTTTGCACATTGTAGTTCGAACAAATTATAGTTTCATTTGGATTTTATTCATGACATCATATGTTTTTTTTTTTTTAACTCACGTTTCACAATTTCTCCAATTCCGGATTACTCATTTGTCCTTGGGGAACACTTGTCGGGTAGAAGAAAAAGAAACCCCAAAATATAAAAGAAATGGGGAGGTAAAAGTAAACAAAGATAATATTATGTCACCCTTCTGGAGTATTTATGTGTTATCTCAAATGCATGTGACTTTCTTTTGGGGAAAAATGTTCTGTTTATAGGACAATTGAAAAGCAGAAGAGCATATTTTTGAAAGAGCATGAACCCCCAGCCAATTTGTTGATCAATTAATGAATTCAGTGAAACATGTTCGCATGTGTTTTGATAAAGACATTTTTTTTGGAATCCTCAGAGATTGCTGACTTTGTCTCGTTCTTAAATTTGGCAGGAAAAACTCTACTATATTTTCAAGCATCAATTTCGAAGTGTCTTGAAACAGTAATTTTTGTGACTATTCCAAACTATAATACCAGTGAAGAAAAGTATGATTCTGATGAAATTGAAAAACATTTTACAATTTCTATAAGATAAATTTCTATCTGGAATGTGTCCAAGCAGTCTGTTGTAACCCGAGAAACAATCTGAACGGACTAAATTGTTATCCGTTATATATCAAAACAGGTTGAAACAGTGAAGTTTTTTAGAACAGATCACCATTTTCCTGTTGAAGTTTGAGGTTCCGTATTACACGAATTGTGCAATTCTTTTCAAAAAAAAAAACGATTTCCGATTTTGAAGCAAAATTGTTGAATGCAAAATAGTAGGTGCCTTTGAAGAGTACTGTAATTTTCTTTAGCCATAGGGAAGAAATTCATGATTTTTCGTAGTTTTTCTCACGGCTGTCTTAAACTTTAAGGTGTTTTCCATAGTTTTGATGTGCTTTTCTCGAAAACTCAATGAAAATCGCCTACAACGATGAGAGTTCTAAACTACAGTAATATTTAAAGATACACATAATTTTGAAGTTACAACAATTTGTCGTGTCGAGACCGGGTACCGTAGTTTTGTCGTAAAATTTTTTATCCAGGTATATTGTTCAGTATATAAAAATTAGTTGAAAAGTTGAAAATTTTTTAGAACAAATTACTTTCTAGTTGCCAAAGTAAAGTTTTTAGAGTAGGCAGGAGATATAACTACTTGCCAGCCTGCCAAAGTAGATTTATAAATTTGTCTAGACAATGAGTCTATAAAAAATAGTGTTTGATTCAACTCCATGTGACTTGACTTCCTCCATTTCTTGAAAAAACAAAAAAAAAAGACTTCCAACTGCTTCATCACAGAGTCTTAGTCAATTAGAGAATCTGCAATTGATGGAATAGCGTAAACAAAAGAAAGCTCTCAATTCACTTTTTCACTTGAAAATCATGAGGATGGAGAAGGGTAATGAGTAATTAGGCGCGAAAATTGGGGATTTTCAAAAGGAGGAAAGTAAGTGAATGCCCCATATATTTCGGATGGAGACAATTAAAATTTGAATGGTTATGTGAGAGAGTGAAGCCATCTGCCTTTTTCGGAACATTTCCTTAAACAATTCTTCTTCTTCTTCATTGAGAATGGGCGGTCCTGTCCCTTCTTTCCTCCATCCTCTTCTTCTTCATCTTCTACACACTTCCCAACGAGAGCAATCTGTCTCTCCATCTGCGTCTCATCGACTGTGTTCAGTGTCTAAATTGTCTGCACTCTCTATCTCTCTCGTGCTCTGCCCGCCCTCTGGCTGCTTCGAGCAAAACGACCGCCGTCATCTCCATTTCACCGCCAGTCCGCCCCACGTCTCTCTGTGTTTCCTCTTCCTTCCGCTACTTTTTGGCTGGAATTCAAGAGAGGGAGACAGTTAATTTGGGTCCTTATTATTAACAATGTCTGGCGGACGGTTTCGCGTCCAATCGGTTGCTGATGGAGGTGGTGGTGGAGCTGGAAGCGTCGGAGCTCTAGACTCGGTTTCCGACTCTAATTTAGCAGTTAACAGTGCCACAAAGAAAGAGAGTGAGTTTTTTGTTTGAAAAACTCGAAAATGTAGTACAAAAAATTACAAAAAAAAGTTTCGTCCAGTTTCCAAAAAAAAGTTAAAATAATTTCAATTTTGGAAAAATTATGAACAATCTTGTTCTTAAAGTCATAGGTTAAAAATGAGCATAGAAATATGTTCTAGACGAAACAGTTTAAAATTTCAAAAGAAAATTGAAAAAAGGTTTCAAATAAATTATTTAAAAAAAAAAAGTACTGTTTCAAAATTTCCATTTATTGTAATTAGTTTTTGTCATTTCCAGTATTCAGTTTATATCTGGCGTCACTACAGAAAATTCGTGTAGATTTATGCTTTTGATCTACAATATAGGAACACTTCAATTATCTTTTAAGTGATCCACTTTATACACTTGTACTTTGTAGTCCAATCTACTTACCTATTACCTTTTCTTGCTCTTTTGCCTACACATACATATCGGTTAGTAATGTTTCTCACTCTTTTTCACCCTTCTCAATATCTCTACGTCTCTTTCAATCAAATAATCTTTCCGATCACTGGTTTACTTCTCTTTTGACCTGCTTCAGAGGGCAGATGGGAGGCTCGAAATGGCGGAGAGCATGGATTCATTTCACAGTCTGCGTCTCTTTCGAAATCTTTTCCCTTTTGAAACTGTGAAACTGATCTGTTTGAATTGAGAAAGAGAGTTGAAAGCCCTAAATGTGAAAAGTAAACGAAAATGGGTTTTTTCTTGAGATGGTTTTTCTTGAGATGTCAATTTTCATAGGAGAGGATCAAAAAAAAAGTATGACGTGATTACTGATTACTCATCGGAATTTGTGTGATTTTTGAAACAGCAAAAAAATTTGTGTAAACAATTTTTTAAACATTAGATTTTTACATTCTGGATTTAAAATGATTTTTTTCAAAGCTGAAGGTATTTTTTAAAAATCGGAAAACTTTTTAAAAATTTTTTTCAGTAAAAGTTTGATCGGTTTCAATATATTGATTTGAGCTGGAAAGTAAATTAAAGTGTGATCCTGCCTTTAAACTCATCAATCCAAATAGACTAAAAGTATTTCCTTTCTCCGGCAAGAAAAAACCGAGGAAATTCAGAGGGTCTGAAATCTATTCAGGATAGAAAAACCAAAATTGAATTTGTGTGCACTCTTCTTCTCCCCCATATATGACCATCATTCTCGCCTAAAACTACTCACTATTCTTTTTACTCACTCCTATTCCAATAAAAAACTGGAAAAGGGATGGTGCTCTCATTTCCTGGTTTCATCCAAAAAAAAGTTCTGCTTCTGCAAAACTTTAAATTGGCACATTAAAAAGAACACTTTAACGTCTTTTATACCAGAAATGAAGCGGAAAATGGAGAAAATGAAGGGCTTAGAAGGAAGCAAAGCTTGTCAAAAAGTGCACAAATTCTAAAATCATTTGATGAATTTGGCTATAAAAAGATTAGAATTTTCAACAATGAAGCATTAATCCAGGATTTGAACGGATTTAGAGAAATTAGAGAAAAAAAATTGAATTAGATGTTTCATATTTATCATTTTATTAAGAAAGTTTTTTTCAGTTACTTATAGCTCTCATATCTTGGCACCAATTGTTTTGCCTCTCTCGGTAGATAGACACAATTTCAGGTAGCAGTGCCTGCCTTGCGCCTACTTTTTGAACTTTGCAATAACTTCGATGTTTGACGTTTGTATAATTTATTTCAATTGATTGCAACAAAAATTGAAAAAAAAACAAATTTGCTGTTTCACGAAAATTTAACAAATTGATTAAAATGGAAAAGTATGTTCCATTAACAGCAATTTTTTATTTAAAAAATTAGTCAAAACTGTTAAAAATTTACTGCTTCTTGGCATCTACTAACTATATTCCTAAATTATATTTTGGATGCTTTGAAGGCACGCGGTTTTTTTTTAAATATTTTCTCTTAATTAGGCCCCAAAATGAATCTAAGCTGTCGATATGTTTTGGGCTCCGTGGCTCATTGAAAAATTTCACTTGTTTAGGCAGTAGGATGTGTTTTTGAAGATTTCAAAAGTTTTATGTTTTCTTTCTTGCCTGAAAGGGTCGCCCACCAAAAAAAACAAGGTCTAGGCTCTATTGTAACTTGATCTGAAACTCTCTAAAGTTTTTGAAATTTAGTGGGATTTCCTTTCTTTATATCTCTGATTCTCTTCCTCTTCCCCATAACTGCTCTTTTGTGCTTAAGTATTCAGGTGGTAGTTGGCACAACAAGACACACAAAACATACACTTTAACAGAGATTTGTGTTATCTTTGCAACAGTCAATTGGTCTAGTTGATCAGACAACAATTTGGAACAAAAAAAAATTGAAAAGGAATGGAAAATGAACTGGAATTGGAGAAACTGACTTGAAAGACATAACAATTGGCTTCCTTTTTCATTTTTTTGTAGTTTATTTCTTCAGTTGTTCCCGGAAAAACGATTATGTGGTTTTAAAAGGAAGTTTAAAAATTGCTTTGCCCTTTTACCTTTTCTGAGAGACCATGAAAACACAAGCCAATTTTTTGAAAAGGAAGTTTTTGTTTTGCTTTGTATTAGAGTTTTAGGTTTAAACTTTTATAGGGATAATAAAGCTTCCACAGGTAGGCACACGTACCTACCTACCGTTTACTTTTCGAAATATTATTTTTTTTAATTTTTGGACCTAATATTTATTACTGTTTCACAAACAACATTAGAGAATTTCTGATTTTTTAGATTCCAGTTCTCCTCTTAGGTTTGAGGTCCGAAGCTGAATCTTCACAAAATTTGCAAAAATTTAAAATTCCAAATCACATGTCTTTTCGGTGTTCTTTAGCTGAAAACCAGCAAGCAAACCGAAAATGGCAGCGAGAGCAGGTAAACAGCCGACAAATTTCTTTAGCTAACCACTACCTACTTCGGTTCTTTTTTCTTAATCATCTGAATACGAGACTTTGTGTGTGTATATGTACATTCCAAGAATTTTAGCCGTAGGGAAAATTTGTGTTTTTGGCAGTTTATAGCAGAAAATATCGGAAAATATTGAGAAGAAATTGAACACATTTGGATGAAAATTTGAAACAGGGATTTGTGGAGAAGTTAATTTGGAATTTGTTGAATTTTCAACAGTAACATTTTATCATTTAAGTACCAGTGGAACCAAATGTGTTTTCTAAATTTTTTAATTGAAAAGTTCGCGCCTCGGATTAATTACCAAAATTGATTAATTACCAAAATTGTCAGAGTATTTTGTAGAAAACATGAAGCCGCACATTTTTTTTCAGAAAACAAAAAATCAATCAATTTCCCTACTTCTAATAATGTTTAGTTATAAATTTTTAAGGTTTTTAAACACAATTTTTTTGATGCTCCACATTTTTTGCACTTTTCAAAAAGATGGAAAACACAATTTTTTCGATAAATCAGAAATTGAATTTTTAAGTTTTTGTAGTGTTCCGCTGAAATTTTCGGAAAACAAGAAATGCATATTTTAATTGGAAAACATTAAAATTTTTATGAAACAGATCATATTTATGATAAAACTATTTAATAAAGCAATTGTAATTTTACGCAGGTATGGAGCAGGCTCTGACTATGAAAGAACTGTGATTGTTGATTTTAAAGAAAATATATTATGGAGGTGAAAAAGTGTTTTTTTTTTTAATTTTTTGGAAGTTCATTTTAAAAACAAATATAGTCTTGTGAATGATGCATATCTCGGAATAATGAAGGTTTTCGAAGAAATCCAGAATTTTAACAATTTTTAGAAAAAACAATCTTTATACTATTTTAAGTTTTTCGAAGCAATTTTGTTGGTTCTCCACTTTTTGCACTTTTTGAAAAATGGGAAACACAATTGTTGGGGTTTTTTTTCGAAAAATCAGAAGTTGATTTTTTGTGTTTTGTGGTTTTCCGTAATATAAGAAGTATATATTTTAACTAGGAAACGTTAGGCACTTTCTATGAACAAAATTAAATTAGAGACAACTTATTTATTTTTAAAACAACTATACAAATTCATTAGTGAATGTTTTTTGAAAAGTTCGATTTTCAAAAGTTTATAGGTGAGGAATCAAAAGAAAGTGTGATGAGATTTAAATTTTGATAAGAATTTTGAACAGGGATTTTTTGAAAAGTCATTTGAAATTATTAAAGCGCTATTTGAAAGAATATATATTTTGAGTGTGAAACAGTTTTTTTTGAGATTTTGATATAACAAAAACCAACAACTAGGAAATTTATATATATTTTTCAACCATTTTTCCTGAACTTAACAAAAAAATTAAATTTCTAGTGGTAAATGACTGCTTCAATACATTGATATAAGTTCGAATATTAAGTGATACCCTAATGATGTCCCATGTCGCAATTCATTCCAATTATCTTTAGTCCAAATCAGATTCTTATTTGTAAAAACAATAGTTCTAATACATGTAATGCTAATTAACAAGAGAGTTCGCCTTTCCGTGGGCGGCCAAATAGCCCCACTTTCGGCGTTTTTGATTAGCTATTGGATGTACACATGTCTGGTAGTTTCTGACTATATAGTAATGTTCGTTTAGAGTTTCTAGTAGTATTTGAGGAAATTCTTCGAAAATTGGTGTGGCAGGGCATAACAAAAATGAAGTCACTATTTCACTTAGTCCAGATAAGACTTGGTAAAAGATATACTGTAATTAGTTCTCTCTCCGTTGTTACAAATAATTTTTTCCTGCTTATTGGAGTTGATTTATATCTTTCAGAAAACCTTATTTTATACTTTTTAGCCCGATTTGAAATAGTTTGGTTTTTAAATAAATTTATCAGTTATTGAGCATATTTTAAAAACCACTGATAGTTTTCAGAACTAAATTAATCAGCCTGTTCTAGAAAACATCTGATTTCTACTTTTTTTCCAATACCAGAAATCCAAATTATTCACCTGTGTGAATTCCACAAATCCTGAAAAAAAAACACAAAAACTAGGTCGTAGGTAGACAAGATTTTCCAACTCGATTGAATTTATGACAGTTTAATTGAAAAATTAGACAATGTTCGTGAGTACTTTGGTAGCTGGCACGCGTGTAGGCACAGGGTAGGTGAAGGCATTTTCTGTTTAAGTGGAACACCTAGATTCTAGGTATAATACCAGCTGAAACTGTTTTGAGTTTCCAAAAAATACTAATAACAATTTTTTACTGTTTCAGAAACAAAGCGAAAAAATTTATAAATTGCTGGGAGGTATTCTTCCATGCCCTGTTTTATATTAAACTTGAAAATAAGAGTACAACGCTAGAATTTGAAAAACTCTTTTTTCAATCAATTTATTGAAAGGTAATATATATTTAGTTTTGCAATAAGTTAGGCGTAGGCCACATTGAGAGCAGTCACGCATACGTGGAATGCAAAATTTTAAGAATCATAGATTTTCGGACACAGTTTTAGAAACAAAAATTGATCATTATGTTCCAGAAAAATTTGATTTCCATTTTTTCCTAAACTTGAAGTCCTGATTTCAAAACTAACCGCACAGTTCACTTTCAAGAGCAGCTGAATCTCCAAGACAGCTGCTAATTTTAGAATTCCCCGTCTCTAATTACTAGGGTATTTCAATTTTTCTTCATTTTCAGTCAGAAGACAAGAAATCGAGAAAAGAGCACACATGTCTGTTGAATAATTGATTATCTTTTCCTCTTCTTCGTCTTTTTTTTTCTTTTATTTGATTTCTTTCATGTTCTTGTTCCCTTCTAAATCTATCCAAAATGTTTTCAATATGTGAACTCTAACTTCTTCTAAAGTGCATTCCAAATAGTTTACAATTTCCTCCGTCAGTTAATAGTCTTTTTTTTTTTGATGACATGTAGTGGAAAATGAGAAAATATTCATTTTTTCGAAGGAAATGTGCACAACTAATCGTTCTCTCCACTCTTCATTCTCTTGAACATTCACATTCCATTCACATTTCCTCCGAAAAAAAACCTTTTTCTGTGGTCTGTTTGTATGCTTTTTTGTGGGCTCCGTGAGCATCCGAGGGCCAATTACCGAACCAATCTGCACTTTTTCCTGATGTGCTCATTCTTTGTAGGACGTCATTTTTAGCATATTTGATGAAAATAAGTGGAAGGAAGCCTGAAAGTTGAGAAATGAAGTGTCGAGTGACGTGGAATTTCTTGTGCAAAGAACTTTGATTTGAAGGGATTGGGGACTGAAAAATATGAATTTGGAAAATTAAAAAATCTTTAAAATAATAATATTCAAGTGGCATCGGTTGGCTTTTGAATCTAGATTTTGATAGAGTGAAAAAAAATTAGTTACTGTTTCAAAACGATTTAGTCAGAGATTCAATTTTTTGAGAATTACTTTTGCAAATTCCGTGCTGACATAAATAACTCTTTCAATAAATACATATATAGTATTCTATAAAACTGTAAAATCATTTTATATACTAAACTCTAAAAATCTCGTGCGCAAAAATCGAATATGACTTAATTACGGTCGATTAATGACGGTAAAATAAAATAATAGCAATTCGTTTATTTTTGTCTGTTTCACTAACTTTTTAAGACGTGAAATGCATTTAAAAATTATTAGGTGTAGTTTTCTGATTGGAGTTTGAAGATTTGGTTTTTTTTTTTGATTCATACAGTACTGATTGTTTCTGTGGCAAACAAATGAAGCAGAGTCTGGTCTCACTTTCAGATAATTTGCATTTTTTTCATTATTCGACAATTTCACATTTAATAACCGAACAACAATTTCCGTCTCTAGTTATCATAAAAGCTCATTATATTTTTCTATCATATTCGGCAATAAATACGGTATTTTAGGCTCAAAATGCACAATTTACCAGAATCCTCAGAACTTTAAGCCTAAACCTCATTTTCCTCAGACAGGCACACACTTCAATACTATTTTATTCTTTTGAAATGTGCCATCTTTTTTTTTCATCTTCTCTCCAGAAATCTTTTGTGCGTGTTGCCACCTTTTATGCGTCGGGGTGTTTTTTCTCGAATTCGAACACCCAGAGGGTTCTGGCCATCACAAAAAGCTTCGGCTTCTTCTTATTTTCTCACTTTTTCCCTTAAGAATCTTTTCTGTTGCTTCTTCTTCTCCTTATCTTGCTCGAAAAAAAACCCAATTGTGGCACGGCCACCGTAATTCAATTGTCAAAAGCATGTGTACACGAAAAAAAAAATTTTTATTTCTTATTTCGCTATGAACAAGTGATGAGAAGAGAGAAAAAAAGAAGATCCCGACCCAAATCTCTGACCTTCTTCATTCTTTTTTTTTCTCTTTATTCGACTTACTCAACACAGAAAGAGAGAGAGATAGAAAGAAAAAAGGATGATTACCTCAAAGTGAAGAAAAAAGAAGAAGAAGACACTGAAAAGAACGATGGATACTAGTAAAAAACCATAGAAAACGAGAGAGAAGCATAGGGAAGGGAGCTTCTTCTTTTTCAGGCTCCACCCTCCACCCATGTGCTCCAGCAGCACTGCACAAATTCTCCAAAGAAGAGGTGCTCCAAAACGGAGGCGCCTTGTGTAGAGGCAGCTTCTCACCTCTTCAAACAAACTTTTGTCGCTCCTTCAACGTCTTGAAAAGGGGGAATAAGAAAGAATTCTTCCTTCTTTTTCTACCAACAACCCAATTCCACTTTCATTCTTTATTCCTCTCCTCCTTATCCACCTTTCAACTTCTTTCAATTCTTTTCATCATATTCCGAAAACCATGACGTTGACATCAACCTCGATGCTCAGGTCAACTAGTATTCCAGTCACCAATAAAGCACACGATTTCGAGCCCGAGCCCACCTCGTCCACGTCCACGAACACTGTGACGTCACGAAGATCATCGGGTGGAAGTGGCAGTGGCCTAGGGCCGGCCAGCAAAAAGCCGCCCAATATGCATATTAATATACCTACAGGTTCATAGTTAGCTTTGGAAATTTTGAAACTGATATTATATTTTTTAATTCAAAAAATTTATCAGTTTGTTAGGGGTTCAGCAAAGCACTTTAAAAGTCCTAACCCAAGATTTTACAGTACATTTTTTTTCAAAACAAAACTATATATGGTCATTGAAAATTATAACGTTTCTAAAACCGTCATCAAAAAAAATTTGAAATATAAATGAACAACTTGAAACAGACATTTTTTTCCAACTAACTCTGTTATAACTAATTTTTCCCAATTTTGCAGATGAAGGCGCCGAACGGATACCCTTGTGTGAGCAGCATTCACCACTGGCACTTTATGAGGTAAATGTTTTGCTGCAATTCTCTAAAATTCCCTCCAAATCACTTGTTGCTCCGTTTGCTCCTGAGGAGCCCACGAGGATAAAGTGAAGAAAAAAAGAACTTGTGTGTGTGTGTATTACAACGGGCTTTTTCGTGCTTTTCAAGTGTTGTTATGTGTCTATTTTGTCACTTTTTCGTCGTTTTGACGACTCAACTAGTGAAGGAAAGAGTATGGGAGAAAGAAAGGTCAAGAGTCACTTGTTAGATGTATGGTTAGTTGGAATTAAGGAAAAGTTCCTAATGAGCATTCCCGGACGGGTCCCGATTGAATTTCTTGAAATAGATTTTGGCTGATAAGATAGCCAGTGAAAGCGGCAGACTTCTTACGGGTTATTTGAAAGTGAAGTCCGTGGAGATTTTGTTTAACGTTACAACTAAATATAAACAAATTTTAAAATGTTTCTGATTTTTTTGTTAATTTTCAAATTTTTCCCGCAATACCAATTTCTAAGTTACCTTCACGGAAAAAAATCTTGAAATTTCACAAACAATTTTCCAAATCAAGTAGAATTTGATCTTGTTCTGAAAATTTCGGAACGTTTTTTTCTAGCAAGAAAACAATATTTCAAAATGGTTTCACAACCTCCGATGTATTCTTGTTATCGACACAGAAAAAAAGTTTGACATTTAAATGAGAAACCTGAAACCGGCAATTTTTTTTACGACTTACCATCTTTCGAATTTTTTCTAAAAATTAATAAATAATTTCAAAAATCATGAAGCCGTTCAGAAAACTTGTATTAATTTCTTACAGTTATTGTCTTTTCATTAATAAATACTCACTTTCTATATTTTAAAAACAAAATCTCCACTTTTAAATATTCCCGTAACGAACTTCCAATCAAAAAACAATTCCCCAATTCAAAAAATTGGAGGCAATTCCACGTCACCTTTCTAGCATGTGTGAAATGTGATCCTTCTTCCAGCTCTCAACAATAGGCACAAATACCTATTTCCTATTTGTTTTTGTTTTTAGTTAGTTGGTGGGTTGTAAATCTATCTCTCTCTCTTTTCTATGAGATCCTACTTTCTATCAAATGATCTTCAGACCTGAAGGGTTCCAGTTGTTTGCTAACAAATTGGCTTTCATTGTGGAGTTTCTTCTGGAATTCGAAGATTATTGATTGAATAGAGGTTGTAATTTTATATAAAAAACCTGAAACAGTGGAAAATTTGTTTCATGTTTCAGTTTCACATTTTAACAGCACCGAAATCTTATACCGAGTACATACTAAGAAATAGTCGAAACTTCTCGTGAGTTTGAAACAGGTTCGATGTGGGAAATTACAACTGTTTTAATAACCTGCAGAATGCAAATTTCTTATGAACCTGAAGAAAAAATAAAAACTTTGTTGCAAAAGTTTTAGTTATTGAAAATTTGAAACAGAAAATACTCAAATCATTTTGCAACTTTGTCATTTGCTCTGAAGCTTTTGAAGCTTCTGTGAGAAAAAGTAAAATAACAATTTACAAGAAATCATATTCTTTTTGTTTCCATGATGAATAAATAAATAAATAAATCATGGGAATTAGCCAAAAAATTTAAGCGAGTCTGAAACAGGTTTTATGTAACTAGGCACATCATTTGAAGAACATTATCTCATGTTTCAATAATTTCATTTATCATAAATTTATATCCGCTGGTTCTCTTTGTCTTTTAATGGGTCTCATCAACCACTTTACCCTCTCTCTCTCCTTTTCCATCCCAAACTCGAGACGTACTCTTTCTGGGTTCGTCTCGTTTTACCGTTTTATTTAACATTCAAAATTCAATTGTCCTGTTGTACATTGCATTAGTTATGTTAAATAAATCAAATCAAATCAAATAAACGTGAAACAGTAATTTTTTTGAAACATCACAAAACTTTCCCAATAAGCAATATCCGTTTTGAGCATGTTTCCATGAACTTACAACTTTTTCTTTTTCCCGTATTTTCCCCCTTATTGACGTCATCATCTCCGACAATTCAGAAAGTGTCAATGACCATTTTGCACTGAGAGTGGGTAGTCAAGAGTAAAACAGACAAGTTTTTCCTGCTCAAAGCAAAAAGTGTCAGATTTCACTGAAAAAGTTTCCTTCTCGTTGCACACACACACGGGTTATTTTGAGAGGGCTTACTGCAATAAAATTGGAACGAATATTTTTTACAGCAAGACTATGACACACAAGGACAAAAGATTGGGACGATGCTCAGGAAGTTATCAGTCTACAATGCAACAGAAGCCACAAGTGTCGAGGCGGATGAAAAACCAAAAGCGGTGGGTTTTGCTGAAAAAACAATTAATTTGAAGAATAGTTAATGAATTAGTAAAATACTTGTTCTAAAATTGACTTGTAAAAAGTCAGATTTACTGCAACTCCAGCTTCATTTTTAAGTTCAAAATAATTTGTGTGATTTTCAAACTTTGCTTTAAAAAATTTTGAAAACATTTTTTTACAGCTTTAACTTTTTTGTTCATAAAAATCCAAATTTAAATAAGTTAATCAAAAACCAAAATTTTACTGTTTCGCCAGTTTCATAAATATTTTAATATAAGCTAACTTGTACTGAACACTGCTCTCCAAAACGTTTTAACTGTTTAAAACTTCTCAGTTAACTAGCACAGCAGTGTTTTTTGCTCGAGACCCAAGCCTAATCCACTCATCAATCAAGGACCACTTGAAGCAAAAAAGAGAAGAACTACAGTAATCCTTTTAGTGACATTTAAAGAGTATAAGTACTTTGAGATAGGTCCCCGACGGAAAAGGGATTAGAATTTGGAGCAGAAAAAAGTTTCGAAAGAGTTTTTGATGAAGAGCAAGACAAACTTGAACTTTGAAGTTTAGTTAAAAATTAAATTTAAAATGAGGGGAACGATTTTTAAGTGATCACATCTTAAGCGTTTTTCTATAGAAATAGTTTTACTTGTATAGGTAGTTAATAAAATAGGTTATTGAAACAGTAAAAAATGTTGGCTCATTACAAAACATTTCTAAAATCTTAATCGCGCTGCATTTAGAAAAGGCTATTTAAAAAATTAATGTAGAATTAATGTTTCAATTTTGCACAAATATAAGGTTCAAAGTTTATTCGCATTTAACTACGTCACAAGACCATCAATTTCCACCCTCTAACATCTTTTCCAAAAACAGTAAATGAAATGCAAATCCTTCAAACTCCCTGAAGGCACCAAATTCAATCGCCTTTCATTTCCGGGCACACTAAATCTAAACCTGTTTACTTGCTTTTTCAAGAAGAATACTAGACACAATGAAAGAAACAAGAAAACACATGAAATCTTCATTTTTCTGAAGAACCATTTCTTTTTCCAGGCAGCTGCAAAGATGGGGACCATCATGGGAGTGTTCCTTCCGTGCCTTCAGAATATTTTCGGCGTCTTGTTCTTTATTCGATTGGCATGGATTATTGGAACAGCTGGAGTCTTTCAGGCATTTTTTGTTGTGCTCACTTGTGTTTCTGTTGTAAGTTGGCGGTTACAAAGGAAGAATAAAACATAAATACGATACAAAATATATATGAACTAGGTGGAACAGCAGAAAATTGGAAAAACTGAAACAATAATAATATCCCAATTTTTTTAGTCCCAATTCATATTTAGTTGTGAATCATTATTTTACTTTAACTTATTAAAGTAGTAATGATAAACAACCTTTAAAACAATTTTTTTGGGAAGTGATCACTTTTTTGAAGCAAAGTTTTGATAAGAAACTTGGGGCATTATATCATTTTTAAACTGGAATTTTTTAAATATAAACAATCATAACTATTTCCAACCAAAATTGAGAGTTTTGCTAATTTCAATTTTTTTCTATTAAAATGACAATATAAATATTGTTTCGAAAATATGCTGATCAAACTGTCGTTTAATTACAACTAATCGAGAATCAATATTAATATAGGACAGTTGAAACAGAAAAAATCTATTTTCTTAATGTAATGAACTGAATCCAGAATTTTGTGATTCTGAATAATTTTTGCAAGAGGAAAGAACTATGAATGAGGTTAACAAATAACATTGATAAAAGGTCTGAGAACTTCATTACTCAAAAAACTAATTCAAAATATTTTTGTGCTTTTCTGTGATTTTGGAACAGTATAGGCATATCAAACTGCGATCAATAATGCATTAATCTAAATACCGAGTAGCTAAAACAGAGAAGTATTTTTAATGTAGAAAAAACCAAATTATCATTCTTCTGACGCTGAATAATTTTTCCCTGATGTGAATTGGAAAAGTGAAAAATACTATAAAGCAGGTCAACAAATAAGATAGGTAAAACGGGAAAGAAAGTTGTATTATTAGTTAAAAAATTGTGAAAAAAAGTCTAAATAGTGGTTGTATTTATTACCCCATTATTATGAAAATCTTCAAAGTTAAAAAAATGTTCGAACTTTTTAAAATGTCGAAAAGAATTTTCGGGTTTCGGGAGAAACTTTGAACAGCACTTTCCATATTTGAGAGGCTTGTTCTTTTGAAATGTTCAAACACGAAAATAGAAAAGCCAAAGCTAGGGCAAAAAAGTTAAGGAGATCATTTTTCGTTTGTCTTCAGAAATAAAATAAAATTGGAAGAAATGTTTAGAAACTCCCACTTTTTTGAAAATAATACTGTGCTTTTTGATGGGTTTAAAAGCGACAAGTGGCGCACTGCAATAAATAATTCACCCATCTTAAAATAAACTCATTGAAACAATTTTTTTCACCATTTCCAAGAAAATGACTGATTTACAAAAGCTATCCCTTGTGCACTAGCATTTTCAATATTTTCAGACGTTCCTCACATCAATTTCATTATCAGCCATAGCAACAAATGGTGTTGTACCGTCAGGTGGTCCATACTACATGATATCCAGAAATCTTGGCCCAGAACTTGGAGGTGCTGTTGGAATCCTATTCTATCTTGGAACTACAATTGCTGCATCTATGTATATTACTGGAGCCATCGAAATCCTTCTTCTGTACATTTATCCACAAGCAAAACTTTTCGATGATATCTATCACAATTTCCGAGTACTTGGAACGGTCCTACTTCTCATTCTTGGACTCATTGTGATGGCCGGAGTCAAATTTGTGAATCGATGTGCTCTGCCGCTTGTGATCGTTGTGATCCTTTGCATTTTATCAGCAATTCTCGGAGTTTTTGTACGATACGACGGAAGTGATTCACTCAAGTTTTGTATGGTTGGAGATCGACCGGTTGATCTGAGTACTTACTTCGAAAAAACTCAAGTTCAACCAAACTGTACAGCTGATGGGCTACAGGACTTGTTCTGCAGCACTAATGGAACATGTGATCATTATTATGATAGGGTAAGGTTTTTAAAATTTTTAATTGAATAATGAGTAATGGGAGTTGGAAAATCACAGAAAAAATGTAGTAGAATTTTTAATTTTCACTACGATAGCTTGAAAATTACTCAAAATGAGAATGCTTAAATTTTTAACTCCTTCGCAAAGTTTGCCTAGGAAATACAAACTTAGTTACTTTTACCACTTTTTTCGACTTGAATCAAAACTTTGATTTTTTTATGTTGAATTTTTTAGTAATTAGTAGTTTGAGCACATGAACTTAGTGATGTTCTAGTTTATCGAAGCTGATTTTTTGAAGCTACTGTTTGACAATGTGCTTATAATTATGAGCAAATGAATGTTCATGTTCTTGCTACCTTTTGAAGTCAATTTAGGTACATTTAAAGGGAGTAGAGTTTGTGGGTGTTTTGCTTAAATAAACTAAAACTGATCCAAAACCACCAAATTTCATAATGAGACTTCACAAAACTTTTGATGGACGGCCAGATTCAGTAAAATTTGGTAACTTCTGGCCGTCCACCATTTTAGGTTATTTTTTGAGCCGCCATAATTTTTTTTTGGGAAGTTTTCAAAAAGTTTTATTATGAAACTCTGTGTATTCAGGCACTTTTGAGTCTAATAAAGCAATAAAAAATTCTACTAAACAACCTTTAAAATTGTTTGAAATTTTACAAATATTACTGTTTTACATTGTCCATAACATTGTCCATAATTCCCCATAATTCTCCATAATTGTCCGTTGTACATAACAAACTAAGTATTTATTCTTTTAACATTTTCTAGATGAAAAATATCAAAGTATGGAAATCATCTGGAATGCCAGCCATCCGTGAAGAACGTGCCATCAAAGGAATCGCCTCTGGAGTATTCTTCGATAACCTCTGGCCCAAATATCTGAGAGCTGGAGAAGTTCTTTCAAAAGATCGGAAAGATAAAGGAGACCTGAACAGAGGAGGACATCCATCATATATTTATGCAGAATCTGTCACGAATTTTATGATTCTTGTCGGTGTATTCTTCCCATCAGCAACTGGTATCATGGCTGGATCAAATCGATCTGGAAATTTGAGAGATGCTGCAAAGTCAATTCCATTGGGAACTCTGGCGGCACAGAATTTTTCTTCGTTTATTTGTGAGTCATTTTCTTATTTCTAAGATTGTTTACTAATGATAGTCTAAAGAATCATTCCATTTAAAAGTAGTTGGAACTGTTAGAAAAAAGTAATAAAAAATAACTTTGCAGACTTGCTTGGAGTTGTACTCTTTGGAGCATCCGTGTCCGAGATGTTCATTCGTGACAAGTACGGTAGATCTGCGATGGGAAAATTGATCATTTCGGAAATTTCCTGGCCATTTCCACAAGTAATTCTTTTTGGATGTTTCATGTCAACTGCTGGAGCAGGAATGCAATCATTGACAGGAGCACCGAGACTTCTTCAAGCAATTGCTGCAGATGATGTACTCCCATTTTTAAAGCCATTCCGAAAAATGGATTCCCGTGGAGAGCCCATCAGAGCAATTCTTCTCACTTTGGCCATTTGTGAATGTGGAATTTTGATTGCGGTTATTGAAAATATCACTGCTTTGATTACACAGTAGGTTCTCCAAATTTTATAAAGTTTCATTGAACAGTGATTTTTCAGGACAATTATATTTTTTAGTTTTCAAAAGAAATTACACTCAAAATGATAAAACTGCGTGTAGTGTTCTTTCAAACAAGCCCCGAGTTGTTTTTGCCGACATCTTACGGATTTCAAACCAAATCAAAAACCGCCATTACGAAATTTTCTAGTTCAAATTTTCAGTTTTCAAAATATGGCAATTTTGATTTGTTTGGAAAAAAATTTCGAAAATCAATCGGTTAAGAATATTACTGTTAAAATCACACACTAAGTTCTTCAAAATTTATGAAATTTCATTGGAAGGACCAAACTCCAAACCGAATAGTTTTTTTTTCAAAATCGTGAAATCACTCAGTTAGAGTTTTCAGTTTTAAAAATCAATTTATGATTGTTTTAATTTGTTTGGAAAGTGGTTCTAATTGTTGAAAATACTACTGGTTTAACTACATACACAGTCAGTTCTTCAATTCTTTTATTGATTGTTGCAAATTTCTAAAAATTTATACCGAGAAATTTTATTTCAATTGTAAAAGTTCACTGTTTCACTGAACTTTAATTTGAAGCTTTGCGTTTTACTTTCATTCATACAATAATATCATTTCAAATTATAAATTCTTTTAATTAATCAGGAAAATTCCAATTACATTTATATCGTGAAAAATTGTAATACATATGAAAAAAATTGTAACACACATTTTCCAAAATTTGGGACTTACTGTTTCTAGTTGTTACCTCAAGCCCGTAAAAATCGTAAAAAACAGTTTAAAATGAATGCCAGAGTTAATTTTGAAGGCAAAAGTATAGTTTTATGTTATTGTTTTCAAATAAAAGTCTTCCATGCAATTGTTAACAATAAATGTTGTATAATTTCAAATTTTCAATTTAACAAAATGAAAATTAGTGTACAGAAATTCCAGAAATTCAAAGTACTGTTTCATGTCGCTATCTTAAACTGAAGCTATACTTATACAATTTGATCTCATAGGTCTAAAAAACTGTTCAAAACTTTTTAAGATCCAAAATATTCAAGTGATTGTTTAAAAATATGGCAAATTTTCGAGGCAAAAAATTTACAGTTTTATATTGTTGTTTTCAAAAAGAAAATTCAATATAATCTGATTCTCGTGGTATATTCAAACCAATCTTTCAGAAGAAAAAAGTGTGTTTTTTTTTAATATTTAAAAATACTAAAATATTTGATTCCAGGTTCTTCTTGATGTGTTATCTTGGTGTAAATGCTGCGTGTGCACTTCAATCACTTCTAAAATCTCCTGGATGGCGTCCAGGATTCCGTTACTTCCATTGGTCACTTTCAATGATTGGAGCAATTCTTTGTGTAGCTGTCATGTTCATTTCTGCGTGGCATTTTGCTCTTTTTGCAATTATCATTGGAGCAGGTGTTTATAAGTATATTGAGTATGCTGGAGCCGAAAAAGAATGGGGAGATGGTCTTCGTGGATTGGGACTTTCAGCTGCTCGTTTCGCTCTCTTGAATTTGGATGACAAACCCCAACACTCAAGAAATTGGCGCCCACAGCTTTTAGTTCTGGCTCCAGATGTAGAATCAGCAAATACAAATGGAATATTATCATTTGTTAGTCAATTGAAAGCTGGTAAAGGATTGACACTGGTTGCACATTGTATGGAAGGAGAATATGCGGATAATTATTTGAAAGCACAAGCTGTACAGGAGAAATTGAAAGCAGTGGTTAAAAAGAATAAGATCAAGGGATTCTGTGATGTATTGGTCACTTCAAATGTGATTGAAGGAATATCATGTCTCGTTCAGGTGATTGATCCCGTATGTTTGTGCAGTTTGCTTTTCACCCAATGCTTGTGTACAACTCAGAATAGTTTTTATATTTGTTTGAAAATAAAATGAACCCGGAAAATTTTTTATTCACCTTTCCTGCACACTTACAATCTCACTAACTATATCCAAAATAATTTTTTATTTTTGTTAGTAATCTAGTAAGAAGGATAAATAGGGGTTTTGTTTTAAAGTACCTCACAGTCTGAGAAAATCCAAGTTTTAGAACGAGATTGTCGAGAATTGTTCCATACACTTTCAACCAATCAGACGAAGTGGGCGGAGCTCGAAGACACTGATTGGTTTGAAAGTAGGCGTGGACTGTTTATTTCAGAGCAAACTCTTTCCTAAATTTCAGACTGTTTTGAGTATTTTAAAGCAAAACTCTCAATAACGCCACAACTCACAATTTTACTGTTTCACATATTCAATATTCAAACCCACTAAACTTTTCTTTACTCCTTCTACGTGCATACTAGCTTTTCTCTCAATTGCTAACACTATCATTGGATGCACATAACATTCACAATCCCTTCACCTCTCTTGGAATCTTCAAATTTGAACCTCTATCTTTTATTTTCAGACATCTGGTTTGGGTGGAATGCGTCATAATACAGTCGTTCTGTCGTGGCCAAATGATTGGAAAGCTGAGCAAGAATGGGTTGTTGCCAACAAATTTGTTTCTGCAATCCGAGCAATTTCTGCTGCAAAATGTGCAATTATGGTACCAAAATATGCGGAGAAATTCCCAGCAAATGGTACCAAAGTTTCTGGATTTATTGATGTTTGGTAAGATTTTTCGGTCAACAGTGTGCAAAACTGATTTTCGTAGCATGACAATCCAACATTCTGAACGAAAATTTATATGAAACCATAGAAAAATATTCAATTAATCTGAAAATATAATTTATTTTCATTAAAAAAAATAGAAAAAATATAAAAAACTGGGTCTGAAGGTGCGTTCGTCGAAAAAATCCTAACTTCCATTTTTTCAACGAAAATGAAAATAACTTCCAAATTTGATTTATAAAATTCAAATATTTTACTGAAAAAAAAGCATTTTCATTGATTTCCGAAACATTTTTCACACAACAAACTTGAATCCTTTTTTTACAAAAAATTTTACTGTTTCATCAAATCCATAAATTAAACTAAAAATGAAATTTTCCATTGGGTCGTCGTTTGAGACTGTTAGAAATATTTGATTGAATTCGAAAAAAAAGTGAAAATCAATTATTTTGCAGGTGGGTTGTACATGATGGAGGTCTTCTTATGCTTCTTCCATTCCTTCTCCGACAACACAAAACATGGAAAAACACAACAGTTCGCCTGTTTGCAATTGCTCAAATGGAGGATAATAATGTACAAATGAAGACGGATCTGGAGAAATTCCTCTATCATTTGAGAATTGATGCAGCTGTTAATGTCATTGAAATGGTAACGATTTTTCTTGAATGTTGAAAGATGAAAATTGACTTGCTACTTTCAAAATTTTACCGTTCTAAATGTACTATAACCATTATCACTTTCAGAGAGAAAACAATTAATCACTCGAGGAGAATTATTAAAAATCAATTTTTTCCAGACTGACTCGGATATCTCTGACTACACTTACGAACGTACCATGAAAATGGAGGAACGTAATCAATACCTGAAAAATTTGAACAAGTCGGATCGTGATAAGGATATTCAGAACCATTTGGAAATTGTAACACGGGAACGAAAGCTGAGTAGAATTAATGAAGAAGCGGTGAGTTTTTACTGTTTCAAACAGTTTTTGATGAATTTTTAATTTTATTAAGAGTAGCAAAATATCAAAATATTTTCAGCCTGCTGTGGTCCCTGAGCAACGTAACTTGGAGGTTGTTGATGAAGAGCAAGAAGATGGAAAATCTGAAAATGGCTCAGCAAAAATCGAGCACAAAGGAGTACGCTTCTCAGATGATGAAGATTCTAAGGAGGTTTGAACTTTTTTCTAATAAAATATGTTTTGTTTGGAAAAAAAAATATTGAAGCATACATTTTCAATTTCTTTACTTAAAAACTTTGTATGGATTTTTTTCAATAGTTCCACTTCTTAATTGTTTCTAACAATTTCAAAATTTTGGACATTGTAAAACTTTCGATTTAGCAAATTGTTTTAATCAAAACCTTTGTTTTATTTTTTCAAACATGTTTTGAAGAGTTGAAAAAATGTTGGTAAATCAGAAATAATTTGCTTGAGATTATATCTTCGCTGAAAAATGTCTGAAAATTTACGAGTTCGCCAAAAAATTTTAACAAGAAAAAATCGATATACATACTTTAAAAAATCGGGATTTTAATTTTTGAGCGAGAATTCAAATATAATTTTGCCTTTTGAAGATTTTTTTGTAGTGAAATTGAAGAAATCTTTTTAAAATATGTATAAAAATTGCATGAATTGTTTCCTAATCATATTCTGTTACTACGGTCTATTTTCTATTTCAAAAATAAAATCCCGATTGGCGCAGCGTTTTAGGAAAATTGCACAGATCGATATTTTCGTGACTGCATGAAAAATATAGTAATTGACAATATTTGATTACTGTTTCAATAATTTTTAAATAGTTCTTCAGACTTTGCCAACTAATAAATTCCTCTTTATAGGTAAAAGTCGGAAACGGAACGTTGGAACGCGATCGAGAAGAACGGCAACGCAAACGACGATACAATGTGCATAAAATGCATACAGCTGTCAAATTGAACGAGTTGATGAGACAAAAATCAAGTGATGCTCAGCTGGTATTTGTGAATCTTCCAGGACCACCTGATGCTGATTCTGATTCTTATTGTGAGTTTTTTTTGAATTCTAAAAATTTTAATGTTTCAACATGTCTATTTGTTTATTTGAAATTTATATAATTTTAATCCCATTAAAGCTTGTTGAGCTAAAAATTTAAATTCGATTAATTTCAGATATGGACTTTATCGAAGCTCTCACCGAAGGCCTTGACCGTGTTTTACTGGTTCGTGGAACTGGCGCAGAAGTCGTCACAATCTATTCGTAATTTCTTGTTTTTCCCAATAATTAGGTTCCATTTTTCACTGGTCCCCCATATCTTTTTTCTTGTCATTTTATTCTTCTTTGTCCCAGTTTTTCACATGAAAAATATCATCAAAATTCACACAAAACAACCATCTCATTTCATTGATTTGCCTCTCCGTTTTCAATTTTTACCCCACACTTCAACGAGTTTTCTCCCATTTTTTTCAGTTTCGAATAGAATTTGAAAAGTTTTTAGTCTTAATTCAAAGAAAGTCTACTACTTACTTTAATCTAGTTTTACTTTTTCTTTTTTTTCAAATATGAATTTCATTTATTTGGTTCTCTGGAAAATCATGTTTTTTTTGTGCATTGTCCCCCCCCCCCCGTTTTTATGTATTTATCACTTTTTGTTCAACGTTTTGCCCCATTTCCCCCACGCCAACCCGATTTTCATGACATCGAATTTTGCAAAATCACACAACTAACACACTGACTATTTCGGTTATGTTTTGTAAAATGAGTATGCCTGATAAATACAAAAAAAATAAATTTGTGCCAAATTTTTTTACTGTTTCAAGTTTCCTACAATTTGAAGTAAGAATACAACGGTGTGAAAACAAATACAAAATTATTACATTTTGTGAAACTGACATAGTAGGTAGGAATTTCTCGTCGCCTTCCTCCCATACATACATACAAAAAATAAATTTTTCCGAATTTTTTTACGGTTTCACGGATTCTACAATTGCATGTTCAAAGGGGGAAAATCAATCAATTGGCATTATTTCATGCAATGAATTTTTATTTCAGTAAGACGTTTAATAAACTCCTATGGCAGGCAGGCAAATGTTCCTCATACCGGCCTATGATAGGCAGCCTGTAGCCATGAGGCAGGCGTAGGCAACAATGAAAAAAAAAGGTTTTTTTTTAACAACGAAGCAGGTTTACCCGTTTCATTATTACGCAAACGGAAACCAAATTTATTCGGATTATTCCTGAATAAAATCGCCAATTTAACAATGAGAATTTGGTGTTTTATTGCTTATACAAAAATCGCACGTTTATATTTTATTAATAGTCAATTTCTAATAATAGTCAATTTCAGAACGCTATCTCGGTGTATGTATTATCGTGAAAATAGAAACATCTCCAGTTTTATAAAATTTGAATGGATATTTAGGAAACCAGCTCCCAATAAGAATTTCAGATAAATTTAACAACAAAGTATGGCCACGATTTTTTCTCGTTTCAAAGCCAATCTGATTTTCGCTACGCGTCTTGTAATAATTGTAATAATTGATAAGATTTCGCCAAAATTTAATAATGTATTGAAACAGTAATTTATGATTAAAAAAAGTCATGAAATCTCGAGTCCACTTCCTTCCGTACCACTTCCTTCAACATTCAGTGTTTCGTCTGGAAAAAGAGTTTTGATCACTTGTTTTCTCGAAGACACCTTGTAAATTATCGAGTGTCCCTTTCCATCGGATCTGCAAAAAAAGTAAAAATTGCAGCTTCAAATCTGAAATCATTTACTGAAATTCTCTTTCGATCATGAATTTCTCTCCGTCTCCAGTTAGAATAATTCCTTCAAATAGTCCATTGATGATTTCGCCGTCTACTGTGGAATTTGGTTGGTCTGAAATCGAGTTGTTGGAACATTTTTTTTAATTTATTTTAAAAAAATTTCTTCCACTTTCTTAGTGAAATTCGTAAAGTAAACTAATATTTATAGCTCCGACAATTGTAATACTGAAATAGTAATCACAGCTAATTTTCACAAACTAAAAAATGCTTTTTCACTATACCCATAAGGTAATACTAAGTTTAACTCAACAGTAAGATGCCCGTTATAATACAGGAGATACATAGCTTTCTCACCTTCCAACTTCCCTTGCCACGCTGTACCTTCGTCAGAAAACTGTGCAGTTTCCTCTGCGAACTCTTCTTTTATCTGACAACTTCTCTGGAGACGAAGCGGGAAATCTCTGCCGTATGCCCGAAAATTGAAGTTTGCGGTTTCTGTGCAGCATTTCGTGAGAACTTCTTCATCAATATCTTGATTGAATGAAAATTCAACAGGTGTGTAGTCGAGAACTTGGAATTCGAATGCCGATCCTAAACAATGAGAGTGAATGAAAATTCAATTTTTGGGTGTTTATTACCATATTGTGAAACAGTCAAAAATAATATAGCAACAAAACAGAAAGACATTGTTGGAAGAAATGGGTGAGTAGTAAGAATAAAAAGAGAGATAACTAATGAAGATATGGAATATATGAGAGGTCGGATGGTACCTCAAGATGACAGAGGACAAGGCCACGGACCATGTCAATTGGAAAATAGAACAAAAAGAGAACAATTAGTCAATAGGAACCCACTACAAGAAAGAAACTGTGGCCATAAAAATTATAAAAGTTTTAGCATTTGTTTGAAACAGTTAAAAAACAATTTTTTTTTAATTTTTCTAAGAACGGTTTTTTTCACGGATTCCTTGCTCAAAATGAAAATATTAAATAAAAAATAATATAAAACTAGTTCTTCCTGCTTTTTGCTTCTGAACTAATCATTCCAATGAATTTTCTGATTGTACACATATTTAATCACTTTGTAAGAAATATTCACATGTAATTTCTAACAATAAGGATGATGGGAGATCATTGAATATTTGACAAACGAATCAATATAATATCAACATGATTAATCATATCGTTGAAACAGCAATTTTTTTTTCAAAAGTTGTTTAACGAAAATTTTCATTTTTATTGAAATTATAAAACACACATCAATTCAAATATCATAACTGCAAAATTAAGAGATCACAAAACTATTCCTTCTTGCTCTTTTCTTCAGAGCTTCTCGATCCGAAGCATTTTTTAATCGTACACCTAATAACTTTGTAAGAAATGTACAAAAACACCACAGTTATCAGACTGATAATAGAGATAATGTCCAAGAAGAAATATTGAACAAATGTGAGTTGTCTTCCATAATTATCCATTGATGGCAGTTTTCCAAATCTTAAATTTTTCATTTGTTAATTTATTTCTTTGAACAAAAATCACTCACCTCGCTGTGAATTCCACATATTTTAAAAATGTTTCTTTTGGATTTGTTGGCTGATTTCTCAACATTTCAGCCACTCGTTCTGCACTTTTTCTATATTCTGGATTATTCAAAACCTCTTCAATCGTGGATTGAACAAGTTTTGCATCAGATAAATCAGTTTTCTTGAGAACAGCTACCCCTCCGTGACGTTTAAGCATTTGACCATTTCTGGATTGATCAGCAAAGAGTGGGATCTGAAATTAGATATTTCTTTTAAGTATTGTTGTAATTTCCAATTAAATCCCCTCACCATAACAGCAGGAGTACCCATCATGGAAAGTTCAGTAACTGAGCCAAGACCTCCATGAGTTACAAAAACATTTAATCTTTTATCAGCAAGAAGTTCATTTTGTGGAAGCCAGTCTCCAAGGTAGACATTTTCAATTCCTTCTGTGAATTTATCATTCAAATCTTCATATTTCCAAATAAATGTGGTATCTGGCATTGATTTGATTACTTGGAGGAATGTATTTCTGGAAAAATGAGTAATTGTAATTTTAACTTGAATTAAAACGACAGAGAAACGGTCGACATTTTTCTTGCAAAAAACTGACAAACTAAAATGAAATCTAACAAGGTAGGAAATTCAAGTTTTTAACTTTAATTTTGTATTTCTTCTCGATTTGTTCTCGTTGTTTTTTTTTATATCTTTGCAGTTGACACTTGAAAAATTTGTTTCTGAATAACGTCACTTTTCTAACAAGCTCGGTTATTTGGATTGAACACATGACTAACACACAATTATTCAATCTTATTTTTCAGTCGATTTCTGAGCTAACTGAAACATACTTGTATTCCAATGGCATATCGACAGATCTTGCATTTGATCCAAATGAAATGAAAACATTTTTCTTTCGAATATCTAAAATCTTGCTCCATTTCTCTTCAAGTTTCAATGATTTTTTATCAGTTTTAACTGATAATCCTCCGATTGGAATTATTTTATCAAATGTTGGAGCAGGAAAATCCAAAAGTGGAATTTGATTTGTCATTATAAAAGATGCCTCTGGCACAACTTCTCTCCATGATCTCCATTTTGGATTAATTTCTTTGACAACTTCAGCTTCTCTATCTCCAATATAACTAAAGAAGTATGATCCACAAGCATATTGAATCACATTAACAAATCTTTGCCACATAGTCATCCGGTCACTGTTGGTGGACATAAGTCCGGGATTGTAACTAGGGGCAGCTGGCTGACCAATGACGTCACTAACATGATCAAGGCGACTGGAAGAGAGAATTCCCACGTGGGCACGGATATTGATGGCTTCGAAGAATGCTGAAAGGGAAATGGTGAAATGTTTAAAATGTTTGTACTTTTTCACAGTTGCTATTAAATTGGATACCTTTGAACAGCCTAGTGGTTCTTGCATGTATGAATAATAAAATATAATTTTGTCTTAACATAAATTAGGCTGGTTTTCATTCAACAATTTAGTGAAATACAAAAAAAAACAATTTTTCAAATTCAGTTTTTTGTTTTTTTCAGTTAATTTTGTTTTATTTTTTTCAATTCTTTTTTTTTGCAATTTCCTTCTAAATTCATTTCAATGCTGTATATAAAGTTTTAAAACAATATTCTCATATAAATTCAAACTGGAAATCGGACTTACGATATGCACACAAATCAAATGGTTCAGTTACTGCCAAGTCATAATTTTCTGCTTTCATCGTTTCAATCAATTCAGTGTTTGTCAAAACTTTTTTGCATTGAGAGCTGAATGTATTTGACATCATTCCAACTCTCTGAAAAATATCAATTTTAAAATTTAAATCATAAATTGTAATCCCTCACTGTCAACATTGTAAAAGGATTTGTGTTGTCCATAGTCCACAAATTATTCAACATCTTTGTTCGAGCCTTTGCAAACGCCGCAACGTCATCGGATGAATTAACAAAAATTATGTTTTTTGTTGATTTAAGAGATGTTTTTATTGAATCATCAAATACCGGCATTACAACAGTCTGAAATATTCGACTTTTTAAGAGTTTTCTGTACAATTCCTACTAGGGCTGAAAAATCGGACTTTTCCGGACTATCCCGGACGTCCGGTATTTGTGTTTCGGATAATCCGGGGCCTATTTTTGAGGTTTTACATAGGTTTATTAATTTTTTTTTGACAGCTCTTAAAAAATGCCAACCTAATTCCCACTGTTGTAACAAAAAAATCATGAACTTTTTAAATTTTTGTAATAAAAAATAATTTAATTTTTGCAAAATTCAAGTATTGATTGATTATTATCATTAATAGTAGTTTCTCCGAGTGAAGTGTTATAAGCACATATTGAAACAGTCAACAGTTTAGGTTGCAAATTGATAAATTTTATTTTCGAAGACTTTTATGAACACGTCTTAAATTCAAACCTTTAAAAAATCAGTAAATTATAGTTCAATAGATTTTTTTTTATCCTTGGTCAAAGAAGACCACTTAGTTTTCACTACTCATATTTTTAGAAGTCGACGAAAGGATTTTTCTAAGAATTTTTAATATTGTAAACTGTCACAAAATTTTGTATTATGTTGAATTAAAACATGCAAAATTGCTCTAAAATTTTCAAAAAAACTAAAATAATTCGATTTTTTTAGGGTAAGTTACGCCTGGTTGTAAAATTGCATACTTGTACTACGAGGCAAAATCTGACTCTGGTTAATTAGAATAATGGAATTATTTGTTCGAACTATATGAAAAATTCTCATTTTAGTTCTTATCACTTATTTTCTATATCCAAAACCAACCACATTATGTCCGGCATCTGTCAGAATATCTGCAGCAGCACCCAAAAATTTGACGTGACTGTGACCAAAAAGGTTTGTGTAAAAAAGAATCTTGTAAGAACTTGCAAAACATATTGTTGCGGCAAATATTAAAATTATGGAAAATAACTTCATCTGAAAATTTATAAATTCAAGAACAAAAATCAATTACTTCAAACAAAGAATTTTAGCTGACTGCCTCCAGACCATATTTCATTTTCCTATTTATACTTCGGACACAACTCTCCAATTTAAGACCAATGATGCAAAGAAATACTGTTTCGCAATTCACGTTAAAAGTTATAGACGCAGATATAAAAAGATGATGCTAATACGATATGTTTGCCGAAAAACTGATAGGGTGGACACATTTGTGTCCGAATGTTAAGACCAAAATTACGAACATCAGAATGGAGTTGATGCAATTGAAACAAGATATTTTATTCATTTTTGAAATGTTTCAGCTTTATTAGTTTTGACGATGATTGTGGTAACTAATTTATTGGAACTCCCCCCCCCCCCCCCCCCCTCATATAAAAAAAAAGTTCAAAATGCATATTTCCAGTTTAAATTCAAAATTGGAATTTCAAAATATTATGTCAATCAGGGAAAATATAGTAACTGTTTAAAATTTTAAAATATGCTAATAAATTTCCCTGTTTCAATATGTATTGAAAAATAAACAAAAAAACGTACCGTAATAAGTCGTTGATGATCGTTTTATAAATTTTCGAACTAGTTTCCGTTTCAAATTTGATCTAGAAAAAAATTATGTTTTAAATATTTCCACAATAAACTACATATATAATAGTTACTCAATTAAGAACGGTAACATTGAAAGGGTAGTTTGTTTCATAGTACGGGTTTGAAACAGGAAAAATTAAGTGAGACAACACGTTTTAAAACTGATTTTCATATTGAAAATTCTATTTTATGGCGGAATAGAATTCAAAAGTTTACAAAAGAAACAGGTTATTACAAAAACAGTTTTGATGGACTCCGATGAAATTTGAAAATGTGTGTTAATATGCAAAGTGCATAGAATAACATGTGCCTTTTCCTTTTTTTTTAATGAAGAAGTTATTTTTGAAATCTGAATTTTTATTTTATTCGAATAATCACAACAATGATGAGATCACAAAAAATTACAACCTGCACTTATTCTTTTTTACTTTTTTGGTCAATATTTCTAGATCCAATACATTTTCTAAAAGCAAATTTAACAATTCTAAAAGAAACATATAAAAATATCAAAGTAATCAGAATAAAAATTGCGATAATGTCCAAAAAGAAGTACTCAACGAATGATTGTTGTCTTCCATAATTATCTAGAGACGGCAGTTTTCCAAATCTGAAAGTTGAAAAAGCATTTTATAGGAATAAATATCGATAGTCTACCTTGCTGCAAATTCCACGTATTTTACAAGTGTCTCTCTGGGATTTGTCGGCAGATTATTGAGCATTTCGGATAGCCTCTCAGCATTCTTTCTGTACTCCGAATTATTAATTACTTTTTCAATTGTTTCTTGCACGAGTTTAGGGTTAGATAGATCGTTTTTCACGAGAACAGCTGCTCCTCCATGACGCTTGAGCATTTGAGCATTTCTGGATTGATCAGCAAAGAGAGGAATCTGAAAATTAAACTGTTTTAAGGGCATTTCAGAAGAAATAAAATCTTACCATAACAGCAGGAGTACCCATCATGGAAAGTTCAGTAACTGAGCCAAGACCTCCATGAGTTACAAAAACATTTAATCTTTTATCAGCAAGAAGTTCATTTTGTGGAAGCCAATCTCCAAGATAGACATTTTCAATTCCTTCTGTGAATTTATCATTCAAATCTTCGTATTTCCAAATAAATGTGGTATCTGGCATTGATTTGATCACTTGGAGGAATGTCTTTCTGAAAAATAAATAGTGATTGTAAAAAATAATTGTAACTTGAAATAAAACCCCAGAGAAACAGTAGAAATGTTTATCACAAAAACTGACTAGTAACAAACATTCGGGTTTGCTCTTATTCTTCAAATAAGATGACATTTTTTAATTATTACTCTTTTTGAAAGTACACTCCTAGAAGCTTAGATAAAATATCTGATAGTGAGTAAAAATAAACATTTCTAACCAACAAGAAAAAAAAACAAAAACAATTTCGATTGTGTCTTTCAGTTAATATCTGAACTAAATGAAACATACTTGTATTCCAATGGCATATCGACAGATCTTGCATTTGATCCAAATGAAATGAACACATTTTTCTTTCGAATATCTAAAATCTTGCTCCATTTCTCTTCAAGTTTCAATGATTTTTTATCAGTTTTAACTGATAATCCTCCGATTGGAATTATTTTATCAAATGTTGGAGCAGGAAAATCCAAAAGTGGAATTTGATTTGTCATTATAAAAGATGCTTCCGGTAACGTTTCTCTCCATGATCTCCATTTTGGATTAATTTCTTTTGCTACTTCAGCATCTTTATCACCAACGTAACTGAAGAAGTATGATCCAGCAGCATATTGAATTAAATTTAAAAGTCTTTGTGGCATTGTCATTTGATCTCCATTGCTAGACAGTAGACCGGGATTGTAACTTGCAGCAGCAGGTTGTCCGATGACGTCACTCACATGGTCGTAGCGACTGGCTGATAAGATTGCCACGTGGGTCCGAGTCTCGATGGCTTCGAAGAATTCTGAAATAGAACACTTACTTGTTTTCAAAATTAGTCTCTATAAATGAGTCTAAAACTACAACGTTTCTTTGAAACAGTAATTTTCTTGAATGGTAAATATTAATAACCAACCATAAGCGCATGTATCAAATGGTTCCGTAATAGCCAAATCGTAGTTTTCTGCTTTCAATTTTTCAATAATATCAGTTTCAGACAGCACTCTCTTGCATTGAGAGCTGAAAATTTTTGACATTGTTTCCACTTTCTGAAAATATAGAAATTCGGTTAATTTCTCATAACAGTTCTTGAAAAAACTTACTTTAATCATTGTCAAAGGATTTGTATTATCCTGTAGCCATATATTTTTCAACATAGTAGCTCTTCCTTTCACAAAATTGGCGATATCTTCAGTTGGTTGAAGCATAATTACGTTTTTTGTAGATTTTAAAGATGTCTTCAGTGCTTTGTCGAATACAGGTATCAAGACAGTCTGAATTTTTCTAATTTTTAGGAATTATAATCACAATTGAAAGAATATTTTATTGTAACTCAGTAAGTTTCCAAGTGTTTTTTTCATTTTAATAATTACTGTTTCTGCTCTCAGATGCATTTAGTATTGAAATATTCATATTACTCGAATTCTAATGTGGTAAGTATTTTAATTTTTCTTAATTTAGTTGGGTTTTTTTCTGAAAATTTACATAAAAATTCTCAGCTTGATTTGAGACCTTTACTTGTACTACCAAAACATAATAAAAAATGGTATTTATTCTTTTTATTTATGGGAAGTCGCTAAAAAAATTGACCGCCCACTGAAAATATTAAATCACTGTTTCAATGAACATATATCTGAAATTATTTTTTCTCCAAACTCATTCTATTCGACATCTAATTGTAAGTGAGCGAATGTGCAAATATATCTTATACTCAAGTTACACATATTAACCTACAATTTTGTTCAAAAACTAACCACATTATGTCCTGCATCTGTCAAAGTATCTGCTGCAGCACCCAAAAATTTCACATGACTGTGACCGAAAAGATTCGTGTAGAAAAGAATCTTGTATGAACTTGCAAAACATATTGCACTAAAAAGTAGAAATAGTAATCTCATCTGAAAATTTAAATTTTATGTTTAAAAAATCAACAAAAAAGAAAATACATAAAAAAAAAGAAAATAAAAAATGTATTGTTTCAGAAAAATGTGAAAACTTGAATTTTTAACTTTACGATTACTGTTTCTTCCTCTGTTTATACTCCAGTCACAATCATCCTAACAGTTCTGCCCAGTGGTGTCAAGATTTTTTTGTACAGAGAGACACAGACATAGAAAAAACGAGAGAGTTTTAGACGCAGACTGCATAAGAATGACGATAATATAATAAGTTTGACGAAACAATGATATGAACACAAATGTGTGTTGGGTCCAAAGAACCACGCCAAATAGACTCGAGTGCAGACATTTTTGTGGTTTGTTGCCGGAGTTTTTTGATCTATTGAAACTTATTTGCTCTCAGATTTAGGAGTTTAAAATTTCTCTCAAAATTGTTCTTTGAAATTAGTAGTATGTTTTAGTTTAGCACTATAAATAACCACCTAATTTGCTATGAGGAAAAGTACATAGTGCGAATTAGAGGTGTCGATGGGTCGAAAAGGGTCGACCCGGAACCCACCCCATGGATCGGCCGCCCTTTTTGGGTTCGATACGGGGACGGGACGTCCCGTTGTCCCGTTTTTAAAATTATCACGGGAACGGGACAATTTCCCTCATGATTTTGTTGCACATTTTAAAGTTCTGTTTTTGAGTTTTGTTTCAAGACTTAAATTCATGCAGATTAATGACTTACATGCAGTTTGTTTTTTATAATTTGCCTCGAATATACTAAAATTTACGCCAACTATGCACTCTTTTTTTTATCCGCCCAGTTTGTCCCGTTTTTTGAGTGTTTTCAAAAAAACGGGACGTCCCGTTGTCCCGTTTTTAAAATTTTCTCGGGAACAGGACGTGATGGGCGTGAAAGTTTTCACATCATTTAGAAACAGTAATAAATATATAATATTTTTTTCCTTTTTTTTATGAACAATAAAAACAATCGGAAAAATAATAAAAAGTAAGATGACCAGTTGAACAACCAAGAGAACAATCAAAGATTAGATAATTGAGAGAACTTTCACATATAGATATCCAGAACTTGCTATTTTCGCACAGTTTCTTTCAGAAATAAATCAACTAAAATCAACTAAAACAGTTTTAATTAAATATGATGTCATGAAAAATAGAATGCTCCGCCCCTTTGAAGATGATCGTTCTGTTTAGGCAGTGTTTTTTATTTTATATGCTCACAAAATGTTTATTTATAATAACAGATACACCCAGCGGAATTTGAATAGCTTGGCATCAACTGGAAATTCAAAACACTGCTTGAATTTGTTGATATCTTGAAACCGAAAAAAATTAAATCAAAATATATTTTCAAAAAACCTTGACTGGCACGAGATAACTATCAAAGGTCGCTCTATAGTTTTCAAAAGTTCTGCTTCAGTTTTTAAATTTTTCACGGAATGAAACATTTGTTGCTAGGCTTTCTAATTACTTTTACGACTATCAATTGCATTATCCATGTGGATTATCCCCTCGGGATCCATTGGAATATGTTGTAAGCAACTGAAAAAAGAAATTATAAATGTTAACTGACAGGGAGCTGCATGGAAATCAGTGCTATTCAAATTCTGCTGGGTGTATCTGTTATTATAAATAAGCATTTTGTGAGCATATAAAATAAAAAACACTGCCTAAACAGAACGATCATCTTCAAAGGGGCGGAGCATTCTATTTGTCATGACATCCTATTTAATTAAAACTGTTTATTTGATTTTAGTTGATTCATTTCTGAAAGAAACTGTGCGAAAATAGCAAGTTCTGGATATCTATATGTGAAAGTTCTCTCAATTATCTAATCTTTGATTGTTCTCTTGGTTGTTCAACTGGTCATCTTACTTTTTATTATTTTTCCGATTGTTTTTATTGTTCATTCAATTTTGTTTATACTTAGAAGAGGAAAAAAATATTATATATTTATTACTGTTTCTAAATGATGTGAAAACTTTCATGCCCATCATAATCTACTCCTTGAAACTCAAATGTTTTTTTATTTAAAGAAGTTGATTTGTGCATAATAGTCAATGCCGAAAAATTTCAGAGCAAACATTTAGCAGCGGGTGAAGATAGTAGGAACAAATGGTAAATTGATAAAATGTAATAATTAATGTGCTTTTTGTCATTTTAGTCATTTTTGCAAGCATTTTTGGTCACTGTAATGAATGTAGCGCCGCCAAAAAGCTTCGCATGAAGCTTTCATTGCAGATTTTTATTTAACTAACTGTCTAATACATCAGGGCATATAAACTTTTTGATTTCGCCGAAAAGTAAACAAAATCGAAAAACTTTTTTTTTCGTCATCACAATTCTGAGATTTGAAATATCTTGAAGTATTCCGATATGGTTGATATTGTTGGGCTTATCACTACTAACAATCTTTCATATATATTTATTCAACCGCAAAAAATTGGTAACAGACGAGTCATGATATTCACCGGATAAAAGATTGAATGTTGCAGTGATCTTACTAAACTGTAATGTTTAAGGAGATCACAATCTATATACCCACAAAAAAATATCTGAGGAAAAATTAAAACCGAGAAAAAACGACAAACTTATTGACTGACCTAATAGAATAAACAATTGAATAAACGGGCAATGATGACGTTTACATAAAATATGACACAAAAAAATTCGAAAATATAATTCTGCTATTAGATAATTTAGCTATTGAACATAAGAATATTATAAAGACCGGGATGCAGCACCATCTCACATTACAATAACACTTTCCAACAAGTCCTGATAATTCCAAAATTCTTCGATTGTTTTCGCCTCGAATAACTTTTTTGAGAGCTCCTTCATTATCTAAAATATGTTTTTTTTTGAATATTAGAATCGATTTCATACTAACCTTTTAAGCTCTCTCTGTTTTCAGATGATCGATCAAATCTATCACAAAACCCGGTAAGAACATGAAGTCAGTGATGTTTCCTGCAATTATGAATGAATTGAAATTATTATTTATTTTTGAAAATGAACTGACCGGTAAAGTTACACATTTCGGTCGATAAACACAACCATGAGTCCATTAGTACGCAGTTTGATAAGCTTCTTATCGACTCGATATTTGATAAAATCCTTATCGGTGACCGCAAGTAAAATGTTTCCTTTATGAAGATCCTCGTGCCAGAAACCATTTTCTTTTTTGCCAGATTGAGTGAAAGGAGGATTTGGGCGACGACGGACAGGGCTTGTTGGTCCGATGTGATTGCTTTTTCGGAATATGGAGCACCCTCGTTCTTCCCTTGTAACGTCAACGTCTTGGACTCGTATTCGACAATTCTGCAATAGTTGTCCACACGAACTTTTGCAGAGCTTTGCAACCTAGAATAATTTCAGTTTATTCATGAATCACGAAAAAATAATCGCGAAATATTCTATGTCTCTCCGTAGAAAATACTTTTGACATATTTCTGTTGGAATATCATTGATGAAATATGCTTCGAGGCATTCAGGAAAGTTCGGAGCATCTGGCAGCACTTTCTGAATCTTAGCCATGTTCTGTACCTCGACCAATTGTTCAGATTTTGTCTTTGAATTATTACTTTTAGCAAGCTTGAGAGTGTATTCCGTTCCCATCCAAGTCACTGCATACACGTCGCCACTGTCTCCAGATCCAAGGAGTTTCAGAACCTTGATCTTCAATGCTTTCCAGCAAGTGCTTGTAATATTTTTCGTGTTCACGATGTCTGTAAAAAACAAAGTTTAATTCTGCTTAACCGCATACAGATTTGACAATCACTTATCTTCAAGTAAATTAGCCTTTCAAGTTAGTAAAATAAATAACTTTTGGAACATTGCAGTCATACATTTTTCTACAGATTTCAAAAAAAAACCTAATTTTTTAAAATAACTGAGCCACAGAGAGGGTTTTGTTACATGACCTAGAAAAACCCAGCAATCGGCCAACGATTTTTCTTATGTTGTTACCCCAGAATTTTCTGAAACATGGGCAAAATAATCTTGTGAGATGATTCTATAATGCTCCTTATACATTTTATGAGTGTGGACGAGTTTTCTGATTTTGCAGCCACGTAGTAAATACCGCTCGGAATGAGCCAATTCAGAGTTAGGAAAAAATTTCAACGAAAAACAGTGACTCGCCTTTCCTTTTCATCGAAACTATCCGGGCATTCGATTTGACCTCTCGCGCAACATTTTGGCTTGGCTGTTCAATACTTCTTACTGATCGATGGGACAAATGGGACGGTGGAACCACAAGCACTTGAGTTGGAGTTGGAGAAGCAGAAGGTAGAATGTTGGACTTTAACTTTTCCAATTCTCAGCGAAATGACCATTGTAGTGGCTCCCTTGTAACGTCAACGTCTTGGACTCGTATTCGACAATTCTGCAATAGTTGTCCACACGAACTTTTGCAGAGCTTTGCAACCTAGAATAATTTCAGTTTATTCATGAATCACGAAAAAATAAACAGAATGACTTGCATGTTAAGATCTAAAATCACGAATTCTAATTCAAAAATACTTAACTATGCAGCTTGTTAGTTCTCAATTTGCTAAAATTATTTTTTCAATTACCAACGTTTTCAGAAAAAATTCATCGATGGGAACGCTTGCTGCATAGAGTAGCCTAACTTTCTTCTCAAGGCTCAAATGCGCTGAAGAAATAATGCTGCCGAACAGATGTGGCCGCTGGTGAGCTTCGATCGCTTTCCAAGTCATCGGGTTTCCAATTAATCTTTTGTAGTCGTCATAGACACATCTCATCTTCCGAGGTTCTGTGACACCTTCGGAAACTTGTGAAAGGTATTTGATAAAAGCCTGTCCATCTCTAGCTGCTGCTTTTCTCTTCTTCTTGCTCGACAAGTCCTTGGGTTTCCACGAGACTGTTGGCAGTGTGACCTTTTTGTTGGCAATCCTTGTTGATCGCCGAACAACTGATTCCTCATCATTGGGCACATCGCTTGTAGAAGGAGAGGCTTCAGCAATCAAATCAAGTCCATAGCTACATTTGCATTCGACTCGATGGCTGACGCCGATTCCACATTCAACGTGCCTTCATTCAAATTGTAGTTGCAAACGTTGGCATGTGAAGTAGATCCAACTGCTGGACTGGATCTCGTATAACTCTTGGGCTCACTTTCTGGATAATCTTGAAGGAACATTAGTAGCACCGCAGATGAATCCTCGTTCGATCCACTTCCAAAAGATTGCGAAGCAATCTGGTCCCTTTGAATGATTGTTGAAATCGCGTCATCCAATTTCACCCATTGAGTTGCCAGCCCTTCTACGTCACAATTATTCCTAATCGAACGATAAGTCATAAAATGGCCTTTCCCATCCTCACCTAGGTGAACAATGATAGCATGGAGGTTGTACTTGTGAAGCGTCTGTTGGCTGTCCTCGGAAGCATCTTCTAGAAAGTTATCCATGTGAATGTGGAATGGGAACTCGAATTTATCATGAATCTTTGTTGCATGTTCATCAATTACAGTTGTTCGCATAACTTCGATAAACACGACCTTTGGAAGGATGTCGTAAGACATCATATTCCAGTCACCGCTTTCTTCTATGGATCTCTCCAAATTGAGATGAGTCACATTGAGGCGTATCACGTTAGGAACCATCGACTGTAATTGGAATCGGTGATTTGGACGCCCCATAAAAATGTCTTGAAGTTGGAGACGAGCTTCTATTGGGATTCCGTTTTCGATCCAACTAATGATCAATGCCATCATCTCGGGAGCATCCATCTGTATTCCGCGAATTGACATCTTTAAGTATCTCATCGCCAACTTATCCATCGTCTGTAAAAATCGTTGCATAATTTGAAGAAAAATGGCGGAGAATTTATTACAGTAAAAGGAGGCGTATTTATGCGGCATGGTCTTGCCGAGCGCTTAGTCATCATTTTTAGCAGTTTCTGTGTAAAATTCGCGGAGACCACTTGTAGATCACAAATTAATTTGTGAAAAAGCAACAGAAATACGAAGTATGAGATAAATATTTTGTGATCTACATGTGATCTACGCGAATTTTACACTGAAACTGCTAAAAATGATGACTAAGCGCGCGGCAACACCATGCCGCATATTATCGAAAAAATACGATCGCACAATTTTCTCATAATTTATTTTTGATCTACCTGTTGAACTTGACTCCACCCCTTCCTTCGACAAGACAGCTACAACAAAAAACAACGGCAACAAGATTGGTGGCGGAGTCAAGTTCAACAGGTAGATCAAAAATAAATTAAGAGAAAATTGTGTGATCGTGTTTTTTCGATAATAAATGCGCCTCTCTTTAAAGTGGTAGAAGTGGAAAAAATGCACTGTATCAAAATATTAAAAGTGTCACATTAAATTTGAATCCAGCCAATACCGCGAAAAATTCCCCCTCGATTTCGGATGCCGAAAATTGGCTCGAAATTCCTCTCAGCATTTTTCCTGAATTTCTACGAATCGCCTGAAACACCGTAGCCAACCTAGCCAACCGTTTAATGCATCGTCCATAGAGAGGAATTATCCGGCATAGTTTAAAGTATCAGATACAGCTAGATCACTCGAAAGATTAAAAAACGATCTATTTGCAAAAATTGAAACAGTAAAAATATTGTGTGCTTTTCATTCTTCATTGTTCATTCAATTTTCGACATTGTTACTATACCCTGCGGCTGCTCTAACTCTCGTAAGGGGAATCGAGATTCTTGGTTCCAACTCCTTGAAAGAATACCTGATGTAATTTTTTGTGAAGGTCATGGGATCGGATTTATCGAAAGGCGGAGAAAAAGAAAAAATCAATGGCGACTCGTGTTTTCTACGAGAATAATTTACTCTCTGGCTTCACAGAATAATTTACTCTCTGGCTTCACAGTATATTTAACTCTCTGGCTTCACAGTATAATTTACTCTCTGGTTTTACAGTATATTTTACTCTCTGGCTTCACAGAATAATTTACTCTCTGGCTTCACAGAATATTTTACTCTCTGGCTTCACAGAATAGCTTGAACTTGGCGGTTTCAAAATTTTTTGAAATTCTGTTTTCAAATTCTGAAAGAACATAAAATTTGCTACAAAATGGCTACGGGAATTTTTAAAAAAGTTAGTTCGAAGCCAGAAATTAATTTTCAAAGTTTGGAAAATTTATTAATTTTGCATATAAATTGTGGTATGACTGAAAATTCACTTTTTCTGTTTGAACTTGGCGGTTTCAAAATTTTTTGAAATTCTGTTTTCAAATTCTGAAAGAACATAAAGTTTGCTACAAATGGCTACGGGAATTTTCGAAAAAGTTAGTTTGAAGCCAGAAATTAATTTTCAAAGTTTGGAAAATCTATTAATTAAAGCATTTGATTTTGATGAGAAGGAGTTTTCCAGTAACTTTTTTCCAGTGTTTTCGATGAGGATTAATTGGTACCCCAATTAAACAATTAACAATAACCCAATAACATTTTCGATGAGGACAGAACCCCAAGGCTTTTCTCGTTCTACCCTGTACCACACGCAAAGCCCATAGATTATGTAACTCAATTCTCTCTTTTTCTCATACCTCATTTCTCTCGAACGGAGCTAGGAACAAGGGAAAACCTTTTCTCGGGGGAGCGTAGCGACCCGAGAATTTTACGATTTCTGTTTCAGTTTTGTCTAAAATACTAAACAATTAACTTTAGTTAAATTCTGTTTCGTCGCGCTTTCCGGAAGATGATGAAAGGAAAACACAGGTGCACGCAATTTTTTCTGTTTCTTTTTTTTCAAATTTCTCATCAGTTTTTTATGATAACAAAAGTTATTTCAAAGACATTAAATAATCACAACGTCATAATGAAAAGACTCCCGGGTTTTTTATAATTGTTACAGTTTCAGGTGCTTTTGAAAAAGCAAGGAAAGGAGAAATTTTATTAGAAGAATTTGTGCAAAAATAAATAAAAAAGTATCTTAAGACATGACAATGTTTATTGTTTTAGATTGCAATGGTATTTTAGAAATTCCTGGAGATTTCCAGCTCCTTCAGTGTGAGGAAAAGTACATAGTACGAATTTTAAATTCTATATGACATTGTAAATAAATTCAGATACAAGTCAAATTTAAAAAAAAAGGATATTTGTTATCAAATATAAATAAAAAAGAAAGAAACAATTTGCAGTGGGTACATTCATTCAATTTAATTTCAAATTTCTCGTCCGCTTTCACATCTCTGATTTTTTCAATTTGCTCAAAATGTTCCCATAGCTTTTCCCAAATGGACACTTTGTAAAGTTCACGCTTTCCACCAAAAATAAACCTTAATTGGGACCATATAGTTTTGTTCAATACTGTTACTGTTTATTTCCGGTACCGATTTCCAAGCAGTTCCCTGAAAATGCACAATAAATAGTTTTTTTAAACGTTGATCTGAACATCTCAATAAAAACATGTAATTAAAAACTATACTAGGAAAGGAAGAATACCAATTATATAATCTTCGTTTCAAAATGCACGAAAATTCTTAAAATTCGACTACTGTTTCAATCTACTTATATTATTGGAAAGAACGTAGCGCGAGTGATAGTTTCGCTTTTAAATTAAGAAACTCAAATTATTCCAATTTCTGAGCTTTAAAAGTTTCCAACGCACAATTTTAAAATGCACTACAAAAAGAAAACTTACGGTATACTCGGAAGCGTTCAGATTAGAAAATCCACCAAGAACTTGACAATTCATTCCATCAAGAACAGCAAAAAGAAGTGCGATAGAAAGAATAAAACGCATTTTTGTCTCAAAGTATATCAACATTCGTTTGCTTTTATAGGAGTGAGAGGGAGTGCGTGATGAACAGGACACAGCAAAAGATCAAGGGTTTGATTCAAAAAAAAATCGATCATCGCAACAGGTATGACTCATTGTCTTCCCATGGACAATTGATTTTCAACGGAATATAATGATATAATTTCAAAAAATATTTTCTTCAGATGTATATTAGGGTTTTAGCTGGAAAGAAAAGTACGTAACGCAGCAACTATTTTCAAAAACCAAAGTTCTTTATTAGCAATTTTTTAAAATAGTACAGAAAGCAAGAATACATTCACCAGATTTAATTTAAATTTTTTCATCAGGTTTCACACCTCTGATTTTTTCAGCCTTAGTTTGCTTGAAGTTTTCCCATGGTTTCTCCCAAATGGACACTTTGTAAAGTTCACGCTTGCCACCAGACTTCAATGGACAATTTGCAGCAGTGACTTGAGAAGCTTGAACTGATCCTTGTCTCGGACAAGTTGACTCTCCAACAAGAACTTCCAAAACTGTATTGGTTCCGGCAACAACTTGAACTTGAGCTTTAACAACCTAAATAAGAGTGTTATAAAAGCGCAAAGTATTATTTTTTGAACAGCATTTTTTGCCTCTGAGGAGTAAACCTACCTTAATTGGAACCATGTAGTTTTGTCCATTATTCTTACTGTTTATTTCCGGCACCGAATTCCAAGCTGCTCCCTGAAAACTCATAACTAAAAGTGCATATATATTTTAAATTGAAAATTACGGTAACCAAAATCTTTTTTCGAAATATGAATTTTTTCACTGTTTCACAGTTTACATTTGTGCACAAAATTTTTAAATGATACTGTTCAACCAGTAGACATTTATTAAAATTTTGCGCGAAGTGCCAATTAGTTTTGAATAGCAGTTTTGAAATTAAAACTCTTAATTTTAATTTGTTTTATAAGCATTTTGAGTCGTAATTGAATTTTTCAAAGCGCTAAATTTTTATTCCAGTTTTTTTTGTTTAAAAAAATGAATTTATCGAATATTGAAAGAAATTAAAATTATAGTAAACCGGACTAAGTATCCTAAGAGTAAGTATCAACTATAGTTTTAAAAAATATAAGAAATCTTCACAAAATGAGCATTTTCTCAACAAAAAGCCTAAGTAAAACTTACAGTATACTCAGAGGCATTCACATCAGACAATCCACCAGCAATTTGGCAATTTATTCCGTCAAGAACAGCGAAAACAAGTGCGATAAGAAGAATGAAACGCATTTTTATTTTTGTCACAAAATATGTCAACATTCGTTTGCTTTTATAAGAGTCAGTTGGTGAGTGATAAGAGCGAGACAGCTAAAGATCAACAATTTGATTGAAAAAAGAGAAAGAATCGATCATTGCAACAGCTATGACTCATTATCTTCCTTTGGAAAGTTTGTTTACAACTGAATATGATGATATCATTTCATAAATTATTTTCGACTTTTGCATGTTCTGTTTTTCTGGAAAAAAGTGCCGCTTCAGGAATTCTTGCAGAGTTTTTTTGCACCTGAAAGCAATGATAGAAATTCCAGAGCTTCTGAAAATGAAGTAACAAGGCATGAGTTCAAAACTACGTTTTAGTTCAAAAAATATTTACAAAATTTTGTATAAATAATTTACTGTTTCACATTCAAGTTAAGTGAACTTGTTTTAAATGAAGGGCTGTTCCAATCTTTCAGAACTGAAGAACTTTATTTTTAGAAAAGCGAATTTTACCTTCACATGATTTTATAAAGCCACACGATGTTTTCCGTGTGGATCTTGCCACGATCTTAGTCAACACATAATAATCATTTACTATATATAAAGCGCGTGTCCTTCTGTCCCTATGTAGTTTGATCTCTGATCAGAGCGACGAAATTTTGGGAAACCTTATGCTAAATGCGCAGCAGACATCGATCGAGGTCCGCGATAGACACCGTATATCTAATGTGTTTTCTCAAAAAAGTCGGGGGCCGCGCCGTAGGTGCGGTCCACGGCTGGTAATTAATAATTTATTACGCTCTCTGGGAGACGTGAAAGAATACAATAGTTATCAAGGTTTGCGTGATTGGGGCAGCCGGGCAGTCGTTTCCATTCCATTAAAATGTTGTCTGTCGGCCACCCGGGTCAAAAACATCCCGCATTGGTTAATTAGCTACGGAAGTTTAATATCATGAAGTTTCATATCGTCAAAGAAAGACAGAATTCACAGTCATTGTTAAAACACCATAGTTTCCTCAAAGCGATCGTACCGTATTACGGGAACAAGAAATCATGAGAACGCGTACTTGGTGCTTTTATTTGACCCGGGATATCTCTTAGCGAAAACTACAGTAAGAACTCAAATAACAATAAATATTTAAGCTCTTACTGTAGTTTTCGCTAAGAGATATCGCGCGTCAAATAAAATGCACCAAGTACGCATTATCATGCTTTATTGTTCCCGTAATATACATATCTTAATCACTTACAGTACAATCGCGGCGAGATTTAAAAGTAAAGACTAAAATCAAAAGTTCTACCGAAACTGTATCAAAATAACAGCATGTGATCGGAAAAAAGTATTGTTTTAATAAAACATGCGCTTTGTATGTGACTTTTTTCAATTAGCAAGAAAAGATAATGAAATAAAAATCAACAATACCTTACGAATTAGGCTGCATTTTGGGTCGGAGAGATTTTGTGTAAATTTACGGCGCGTTGCGTGTGGCTTCGCGGCTCGTTTTTAGTTACAACTAGTTGTAAAACTGATGTATTTGTCCGTGTGGAGTACACACACAACTCATCTCCACGCGTAGAAAAATCGGATGTTCAAACGAAAGTTCGTTTGAACATCCGATTTTTCACAATAATTACCGAAAACTACGGTCGACAATGAGAAAATTCAAAATGTACGCAAACACCGCCACGTTAAAATGCACAAAATTTTCAAATTGAAAAATATTTTAAATTTTACTTCTCGATTTTCAACGATTTCTCTTCGTTTCCACTGTTATTTCTTGTAATTTTTGTTATAATTGATGAAAATAACATTCAGAAATTTCAGGAAATGCCTCTCGCCTACTCAACACACGATAATTTCTACGAATCGCCGAAAACACCGCAGCCAACCTGGGATCACGTGCACGCACAGTTTCCGTAAGTTTTTTATTGAAATTATTGAAATTATCGATAAATTTAATTGAAATATTTTTAAAATTAAGGTTTTCTGTCGCTTTCGAATCGTTAAATCGGCGAATTTTGTTTTGTTCTTCTCGCTTTTCATGAGTTTCCGTACGAAGCGTTTTCCCTTATTGATAAGGTGTTTTCTTGTTTCTCAATGAGAATAATCACTTTTTTCTTTCTGTTTCGGTATGCCTGCACTCGAATCATTGCAACAAGGCATTGAAAATCACGAGAAATCTTTTCGAAGTTCTTTCTCACAAGTAAACTTTTCCAAACAGCTTAAAAAACATTCACAGATCCCCATCTCCACACATTTTCGATACTAAATCCTCTTCTCCGCCTCAGTCAACGACACTTCTAATTCTTTGCAAAGTTTCCGTTTCGTCTCCACCACCAGCACCGGATATTTACGTTTCTTCAAATGCCAACCTCATCACTGATTCTTGGTGATTTCTGACCGATAAGGAGTACTTTTAAGTGCAAAGTGCGTATAATTTCAACTTTCCATAGAAGAACGAGCAACAGTTTTGTATATATTCACTCGAAAACTTTCCCATCCTAGTTTTTCCCACACGCATTCCCTCTCTTTTTCATTTTTTTGTTTTCTCTTCATCTCTATTTCTCGTCATGTTCATTCAGTTTCTTTCGTTCCTTTTTTTAGAAATGGGAAGGCCGTCCTTCAATCGTTCCCAGGAGAAGAAGAAGAAGTAGAAAAAGTAGTCGTGTTAGTACGGGAACAAAAAATGAGAGATAATTGAAGAAAACATAGTAATGGTTGAATACCGACCAAGAATGGTATATTCATTTCCTTTCTTTTTCCACCCAGTCTAAAATCTCTTGACAAGTTATCTTCACTGTTCCGTGTGATATTTTTTTCCGTTTCAATCCATTTTTCTACTCGGAGGCTGCCTATATCTGAATTCAGCGGAAGTACAGCTAAAATGTGTGAGATCTAGGTTAAGTATAATCCGTTGAAGATTGTGGAAAAGCTCATCCTAGATAAAGTGTAAACCCACGGATGCACACTTTTATGAAACGGTGTTTCTTTTTCTATGTTTGATGCCAAAATTAAATTAGATTTGAAAATAATAAATCATGTTTCTTCAAAAGAATGGGGATTTTTTTTTCAATATTTATCCGAAATCTGAAGAGCAATGAAAATGAAACTATCACCAACTGCAGCTGTTTAGGTCAGCACATTTGATGCTATTGAACAAGATTTCCCTCTTTCTAGATTCAAATTTTTTGCGAAGTCTCAGGTTTTCTTTTTGTATATTGTATTCCAAGCTGAGTCTCGAAAAAAAAACACGAAACGTACTGATTTCAGGAAACAAAAAGCGGACCGAAATATTTGGAAAATTACATTCCGCACTGCCAGGAATTTGCTTTTCCGGATCAGATCTGATTTTTTTTTTAATTTCTACAAGTTCTACAATATTCAAATCGCCAATAAAAATCTCCAAAAGCATGATAATTCCAAAGTTCGGAGTATCATATTGGAACCGTCAGTTTCCCATACGACAAAGGTCGTGCCCGTTCTATGTTTCCATCATTCTCTCCAGTTTCATTACTATTTCCTACGTCCATCCTGTCCGGCGTCCTCTCCGTCATCGTCCTCTGTCGCAGCCGCCACCGCCGACACTTTCCCACGCTCGTTTTTCCCACCACACACACACACACACACACACACCAGTTCCCTCCCCTTTTTCTCTCTTTTCAACGGCCAGTTCGCCATCCCTTTCTCACACATTGTCTGTGTATATGTGAGTGAAAGAGAGTGTGAGAGAATGCCCGGAGGCCGTCCCTCTTTACTTGTCAAGAATAGTATATGAGATGAAGATGCGCAGACATTTTGAGAAGTGTGTCCTCTCTCTCCTCTCTCTTTTTTCCTTCTTTTCATCGTCTGCAAACGGCCCCGCAACCGACCGACCACCGACACAGCCCACAAGGCCAACCTTTTTTTCCCACTCGTCGCTTTTTCCCACGATATTCCATCTTTCACACGTTCCTCTCTCAAGCATTTTGTTTTTCCATCCAGGCTTTCTCCGAACTTTCTAGCTCGTCTAGGAGCTAGACTAGAACTACAGTACCTCTTGATCAGTGATAAGAGACTGGGGGCACTCCTACGGACTGTCTCTCTAAAAGTTTCCCAATGACTTTGGTTCTTTATTTCACTGCGTCTCTGTGGGAATACAACAATCTTCGGTGTGGTTGGGGGGTTGTCTTTGTGGCAATGAAGAGACAACACATACGCACACAAGATGATGCGTCCCTGGGAAACCCCCCCAACTGGTGGGAAGATTGAAAAGTACTAAGAAATTGCAGTAACTTTTAAAGTTGACTAGATTCTCGTATCTCGGTGTTACAGCCTAACTTACAGGCATGCTTCTTCTAGATTCCAGATGATTATACGACATTCAAAAATTATTTTGGTACTTTTCCTTTTCTACCCCGCATTTTCAGAAGAATATTCCAATCATTGAATTATTCGAATTTAATTCTCACGTGAATGTTCATTTTAATACTATTTTCATTTTTAGGCTTAGAAAACAACATTACTAAGCCTAAAATAAAAATTAAAAGCTTTCCATTAATTCGTAAAGAATCATACCTTGATTGACAAAATATCAACAATCAACGGAGAACTTTCCTGCTCTTGCTCTCTTCCTGTTATCAACTTTGAATTGTTATCATAGTTTTCCCGTGTATATTTCTCACACAGTTCTTATTTTACCGAACCCGCCGTCCTGCCCGCCCATATTCTCGTTCGTTCTACGCCGCGCCGTCTTGTGTGGACATTTTCCCACCGACGCCACCCTCGGCGGTTCTTTTTTTCCAGTCACACACTGATTTCCATATTTGTTTAGCTGGTATACATTTTCAAAAAATGTCATGACTGAGGTGTCGCTGGCGACGGCGGCGGTCAGTACCAGTCAGTTTCTCAATGTTTTGATGTTGAGGTTCCCATGATGCTCTGGGCAATTTCGCACATGACGCGGTGACGGTCGAATTTTTTGATTAAAAAAAATATCTGAAAGATGCTTTTTCCTGATTTTTGAAGAGCTATTTATTTGGATACAAATTGGAATTTCAGTTTTTGATTTCGATATTTTCTCTGTAGAATTTGAAAACTAGTTATATATTCTATGCCAGTATTTGAATTTTCTACATCGTAATCATATTAAAGCTGGAATCGTGAAGGCAGGTCTCGTCACGATCTGGGTAATAATAATTCCTCATTAGATTGTACAAAAAATTTGAATTATTCCAATCCTTCACACCTCTAAGATCATCCTCTCGTATTTCAAACTTCGCCTATTTATCAACCATTCCAAGGAACATTACCTTTTCGTGGATACATGTTGCATTTCTCTTCTTTGATTCTCTTTTCTTTTATGTTTACTTTTTCTGCGTTTCTTCTCACACCTTCTCCAGCAGCTCCTCTTTTACCGATTACCCAACATGACCCCGTCGTCTTCTTTTTCTATTCAATATAACAATTTTATGTGTCCGTGTTTGTGTGCAGCAGCAGCAACACTTTCCTATCTCATCACCTATTCCTTGACGACCGTTGATGATTCTTCACTGGCTTCTAGTACTGTAATAATTAGAGACTCGAATCGTCGTTATTTCACTGTAAATTTTATAAATTGTTCCATACTTTGCACCTGCACCGACACACAATCCGAATCTCTCGGTGCATTAGAGGTGGTAAAAGTGTCCGATTAGATTGGAGATTAAAATAGTTATTAGGCGTGAGAGAGAGAGAGTGTCGGTTGGTTCAAAAAAGGAGTTGTGTGATTGACTTTTTGAATAAGGAGGTTTTTTCAAGCCGAGCAGTTGTTGAGCTGAATAAGAAAATTCTTTTTTTTTTATTGGAAAGACACAAAATTGTTAAAAGTTGCGCAGAAATCCAAAACTCTCTTTTTTAATGAACAATTAAAGTTAAAAAACACGAGACTTCACTCAAAGTAAGAAAGTTCGTTCCCCCTTTATCGTATTTCAATTTTCTTGTCTTCTTTCATAAATTCCCTTTTTAGATCTTTAAAAATTATACATATAAAGGTAAAGGAAGTATCCGATCAGAAAAATTCGATAATAGACCCCATTTCAATCTGGGGTGTGATTTTCCGTGTTCCAATCGGCTTTTTAGTACTTTTTGGAAATTTTCCTCCTTTCTCTAAAATAACGGTAGTACAGAATAAGGAAATTTTTTTTTAATCCAGAAGCGGCCAGCCAACTGTATAGGAATTTCAATTTTTTTTAATGTGCTGAACAATTTCGAAATCAAAAAGACCCTACTCTCCAGCTGATTACAATCATCTGATCGATGTCATATTTCTTTTCCCAAAAATAATTTGTCTTGTTTCTCTAATTACTCTTCTCTTATCATCACAATCTCTCACGTTTCTTCTGTCTCACCAATAAAAACGGGGGAATCCCCCTGCAGGTTCAAGTTGATATCATTAGAAACCTGTTTTTCACGCAGTCAATACTCTTTTTTTTCCCTCGATAAATTGATCATTTTCTCGGCTTTGGGCGTGGAAATATTTTCTGCAATAAGATGTGTTGAAAAGTCAGAAAAAAGAAAGTGTTCATCCCGCCCGTTGTCGTAGATCATTTGTTTTATGGCAATTTTCATCATCATTTTGTAACCGTCTTCTTCCTCCTCTTGCGCATCCAATCCACATATCACACAAAAATGTACAATACGAAAAATAGGTCGGTCTCTTCACATTTTCATCACCAAAAAAGTGTTTTTGCAGAGAAAAAAGTGGTGATAAATGTGGAACTTATAACTGTAAACACATTTAAACGAGGGCGGCGAAATTAGATATCAGACATATACGATACAAAAAAAATTAAAAAATCTGTGTGTATTTTGTTTGTAAAAAAATAAAATAATTGCGAGTGCATTTTTTTCAGATTTGAGGATAAATTTTAGAATTCATGGAATTGGAGCATTCGATAGGTCGAAAGGAAAGTATTTTGAGCATTCAATTCGTTATATCAGTTATCCGACTCAAAGCAATTTGTTCTACTTTAGAATTAACGCACTTTTTCGATTCTGAGAAATTTATTCAATTCGAGCTTCTTTCTGTAATCAGATTTTACCGCAATTTTTCAAATCTTTTTTGCTCTTCTTTTCCATATTAGCATTGTTCGTCTCAAAATTTTATTTTTGATTTCGAAGGCTAATTTCTTCTTTCCCAAAAATTCGTACTCATCTATGACCTTTTACAGTATCAAAGAAACATATATGCATTTAAAAATTATTGAAAAAAACTGTTTGAAAATCTCAAAATTTTGTCATTTTCAAACTTAAAACTCGAAGAACATTTGAAAAAAATACAGTATTCGCTTCAAATATAATCGTTTTCATGATCGGATTCTCTCAGAATTTCATCTTCAATCTGAAAATACTAGATTTAAGTGATTCCGTGGATCTTCTATTCTCGTTTCAAAGCTTCACACTCCTGCTTTTTTAGTTGTCCGATCTCTTGTTTCTTACCATATTCCGACATAAAAATCCCGCCGAAACCCATCAAACTTCTTCTTCTCGTATACGAATATAATATGTGTGGGTGCTCCGTTTTGTCGCACAAGTACCGTACCTCTGCTTCCTTACCGATATTCTTTTCTCCGAATCGACGACAAAATTTAATGATCGATTCGGAGGCGGAGGTCGAAGTGGTGGGAATAGAAGTGATAAAACATACGCACACCTCCCGATTTTGTCGATTCTTCGTGTATGTGTCTCCCCGGCAGTTTCATTCTTCTTCCGAGAGCATTATATTCGGAGGTGCTCCCTTTTTGACACGTCCCTCTAATTGTTTAAAAACCTCTTTGGATAATTTCCATGAAGTTTTATTAAAGTTTTAATTTTCAGACTGGGTGAACCCGCACGAAATCTGGATAAGTTTATAGGTAAGTTCGTAATCAATCCATCGAAATTTCAAACAACGTATCATTGAGTTCCAGAAGCAATGTTCCAGTCGGTATCGCCGCTGGCCGGTGTCGCTGCAGCGCCGAGCCAAATTGCCGCACTTCAACAGGTGAGATTTGATTTATTTTGGTAGTAGAAATCATCAGAAAATTCTAAAAATTCGGAAAATATCAAAATTACAGCAATAAATAAAAAATTGAAAGTAAAAATGTCATGTTGCCCAGTTAAAGGGGTATTAAAGTTTACAGTTTTGGTCAAATTAACTAAAACTCGCCCGAAACAACTGAATTTTTTCAATTTTTTCAATTTCATAACGAGACTTTTCAAAAAATTGCCGGTTTTTTTTTTGAGAATTTTCGTTATGAAATTGGTTCGTTTCAGGCCAGCTTTTGTATAGTTCGGCAAAAACTCAAAAAATCTACTCCCCCTTCGAAAAAACTTGACAATAAGTTTCCGATTTTCAAGAAAAAAACGGCGCATGGAGTAGTATTTTTAAAATTAAAACACCTAAAAATGAGAACTGAACTATTCGCTAAAAAGTCGCTGAAACCAGCGGCAAAATATTAAAAATCCCAAATCCCTACGGAAAAATTCAACAATGGGCTCTATTTTGGTCACTTCCAAAAAGTCGAATTTTTTTTTATCATTAGGCCCTTTTTTCCTTCCTTTCATATTATAAGAATATTCATTTTTAGATATGTATTTTGAGTTTTTTGCTTAAATATTCTCAGAAAAAACCGTTTCTCACAAAATTTCTCAAAATCATTTCTAATCGAATCAATCAATTTTCCCAGTCCCCCGAAGCACGAAAAATATTCACAAAAGCCTTTAGTTTTCTCCCATAACATTTCTCGTATTGTCGCTGGGACTCACTTTTCAGATATATAATGTTGAAAATAAACTTGCATCAATATTTCAAGAGAACATTTTCTAAATTTGTATTTCCCAAATAGTTCCTATTTTTGAATTCCTAGTTTTTTATTCATTAAAAAGTTACAAACTGGAAATTTTTCTAAGAATTTTTCAAATTTCAATATTTTGGGCAATTTTAAATTTTATAAACTATAATTATTAGTTATTTGAACTATATTAGAATCTAAAATAATTTAAAATAGACAAAAAAGGCGTACGGAGATGACCTGTAATTTCCCAACGTCTGCATTTATTGATTGTCACCCCATTGTGTTCGAGTTCAAAAATTCGATATTTTTATCAACTTTTGATTTATTTTATTTCAGATACAAGCGTTGATGACATTTCAAATGCAGCAGAATAATTTATTTCCCAAAATTGACACTATATCGGTTAGTTTTCACTAATAAATTCTTATATTTTAAAATGTTATAATATCAATTTCAGAAATCGCCAACTCCAGAACTCGCATCTCCATCGGCAAAACGAATGAGACTTTCTCCCAGTACGAGTAGCCACAGTGATGTCGCATCAACTTCGAAAGGAACAAATGGGCAAGATCAGTCGAAAAATTCGCCGACAAATTGTGAGTTTTGGAAATTTTCAAAATTAAAAAATATGTAAACTTTCAAAATTCATGTTCTAGACCATTTTTTCCCCCCAAAAAAAAGTCGTATCAGATACATTTTTCTGATTTTCCCTTGCAAATGTGTTCTTCCAACTGAAATTTCCCTCAAAATTTTTCCCTTTCCCTTGTTATTTGGGAAACTGAAAACCGCCGAATGGTGAGAGTGTGAGCGCGCGTGTGCTTCTGTTAGCTGCATCGACTGGTGGCTAATTCATAAGCCCACTCTCTTTTCCCGTCGAATTTTCCCACGTCGATCGATAATTTGAGCAGTGCCGACGGCTCAGCTCAGCTCTCCCTAGACTTCTTGTGTGGAGCTCTACGATTTCTTGATTTTCTAATGATTTCTCTCTCGAAGCACGAAAAATTCGAGAATCGCTTGATGGGGAACTTGTTTTCATTATGATTTGGAAATCAACGGAAAACAAAAAGGAAGAGACCGACACAGTTCTGTGAAATAAATATAGAAGTGAATAAAAATATGCATAGTTGTCCATATTCATGTGGGAACTTTTGGTGCTCATCTCTATTTGACAAGAGACCACAAGGAATCGAGTTACGCAGATGGTTCACTTCACACGAATAATGATAGAATGAAATAGATCAAAGACAGAGAGCTATCAAGGAAAAGTACTGTACCTGGTCGACAGGTGCCTGGAGGTACCATCATGCTCTTTGAATTGAGCACACAGTGGACAATGGCCGTAGTGCAATTTAAATGAGGTGTATTAGTCAATAGAGAAGATAGTAAGAAGTTCCCTTTGTAGGTTGACTCGACAGATATGATTTAATTCGGATGTCTCCAAGAATCCAGAAATTCCGATTTTCCATATATCTGAATGTGCACTCTTCCCTATCAGTCATCCCCCGAGAATTTTCCCCAACCAACCAACCCATCGATTTTCACACGAAGATTCACACTCATGAATCACTTGAGATCCTCTTGTCTTATCGTTATCCCATAACTTTCTTGACTCTTCTCGTGTGATGAGAGGCACCACCACCACGACGGAACGCAACAAAGAGATCACCTGTGTATACACATGGTACATCGGGAAGGCAACAAGTGAGGATTAAGATTTAATGTAAATGAGTGAAAGTGAATGAAAGCGACCGTTACTATATTAGGATGGTTCAATTTTGAACGTCTTTGTTTCCAGATGCCACTCAATTAGCGTTCACCTATTCAGTCATGAAATATCCGAAGAGCTCAACGCTCTCTCTCTCTGATTGGATACTCTGACTCCGCCCATCTACCAGTTTGTCTTTCTGTGTGCTTTTCCATCAGAAAAAGCTATAGACTATATGAAGAAGAGAAAGAATGTTTTCGTGGAGGCGTGGCGATTGTGAGTCGCAGAAGGAAGAAAACCGAAGTGAGGAAAGGAAAGGAGAGGAGACTATTCGTTTTCCCACCCGCTCTCCTTTTCATTGTGTGCTCTTCTTGCTGACAGACGGCTTCGTTCTTCACAAACCCACAGCCAGCCCCACCGTCGGTTTTTCCCCCACAATATTCAGCTTCTACTATTCTCGGTGGGAATCTTCGCATCGGATATCCCACGACGAGAGCGGCTTCTGCACCGCGAAGACCCCCCTTCAAGACTCGACTTTCACGCGCCACCCATCCACATCGGTCCCATCGTCGCCCTCAACGCCAAGACACTCCGGGATGGATTATCATCAGTCGTCTTCGGTAGCTTCTTCCGAGTCGACAGCGTCTACAGTAGCCGCGGCGGCGGCTGCTGCAGCTGCTGCATCACTCAATCAGCATCATCATCCACATCTATATTGTGATGATGGACTTCTATCGAGAAGTTTAACTGATATGGTATCATCTGGTGGATATGATAGCTCATCATCTTCTCTAAGTGCAGCTGCATCAATGTGTTATCCGACTCCTGATGCATATTACTATCATGCTCCACCACCACCACCTCCTCCACAAGCACAACAGGGATTCAGTTCAACAGACGCGTGGCTTCAAATGCAAATGCAACCCACGTATCATAACTTTGGCAGTACTGTCGTCTCTACCAATTCCCCACTTCCAAGCCACCTTCTCAGTTATGGAGGACAACCAGCATTTGGTGAGTGAAATTAGTAATAAACGAGGTATTAATTGGATTACGTAAATTCTGAGAATTCGTATTTTGCAACTTGTTAGCCGAAATATCTCGTATAGACAAAGCGCTACAGTAGTCACTTGAAGAATTATTGTAGTTTTCGCAACAGAGATGTAAGCTATTTAAAAATGAAGTGAAATACTGATAGAACTAGTATAACAAGTACAATAACCTAAAAACTTGTTCTGAGATAGCTCAACTCAATCTATAAAGTCAAAACATTCCTAACACCATTATCATGTGATAATTTTTCGAATTTCTCACCCTTATCAGTCTGTAATAAACTATTCACATAAATAATTTTACTAGTAGTTCGCATCTCGTTTGAGGTCTCACTGAAAGGGTTCCGCACTGTGTGCCAATACTATTTTATTATAATGGGCGCACGTCGCGGCAACACCAAAAAAGAATCAAAATTATGCACAACGGCTCTCCTGTGGCGGCTAAAAGACCGGGCGCCACCCACATCGTTATCATTCTCCTGTGTCTCACACACACATTCATATTTAAAACGACAAGGCCACAGACATTGGTTTTTATTCAATCCCTATTGTATTACCTCTATCCCATCCCACATTGAACATTCCTCTCGATGCTCAACCCGTACTATTCGTATTATCCCTATTACTATGGGGTTGGTGGGGCTCCGTCGTCTTCCAATGATGTGCCAACTAGTGTGATATCTAGTACCACTAGCAATACAGTAACTGCATCTGATGGTGTTACACTCACGAATCTCGAAGCACCGAGCTCCGTGGCACCACCGCTTGCTCCGACTTTTCCGCCTCCGAATTTCTCAATTCCATTCAATTTTGATTTCAATTCGTTTACAACGGCTTCTACTACGGCCTCGCTTGTAAATGCTTTCAAGAATAATAGATTTCAAGCGTACGACCGTAAGAATTCTAGAAATTCCAGCGGTCAAGTAGAAAATATCTCAAAAAACTTGGGCGGAATATTCAAATTTGGTGGGTTTTTGATAAAACTTGGTTTAAATCTGCTTTAAACTGAAAGTTTCTATTTAATTTCCAGCTGATCCATTCTACACAATCGGGCAGTCAACTCCAAACACATCATCATTCCTGGACACTTCAAATTCAAGTTTTGGAGCTCCGTCAACAGTGGTTGCCAATCCGATGACCAACTATCAATTGGCATTTCAAGCGAAACTCGGAAGTCTTCACAGTTTGATTGGAGATTCTGTTCAATCGTTAACAAGGTTTTTTTAAAAAAAAATTGATTTAATGTTAGCAATAATATTTTTTTTCAGCGATCGAATGATTGATTTCTTGTCAAACAAGGAGAAGTACGAATGCGTCATATCGATTTTCCATGCCAAAGTTGCCCAAAAGTCATATGGAAATGAGAAAAGGTAAAGATAAAAGGAAGACAGGTGGCGAGAACAAGCTCTTATTTAGTTGAACACAAACCACTCAATATTTGTTCATAATTGATACACTTACAACATACACAGATAGGCTCTAATGTTTTGGTTCTTTTCGAGCAGGCAGGTGCTCTCTCTCATCTCGGGTATCAATTAGATGTGGTTACGGTAGCTTTTAGAGAGAGAGATCCGATTTTCATTCTGAAAAAATTCGTTTTTCGATTCGAAAAAGGGTACGAAAATTGAAAAAAAAACCGCGAGACTGCGCCGACTCACGTAGCGTGGGAAGATTCGATCATATGTATATCACGAGTTACTTTTGATATGCTGAGTACCTTTTTCTACCGGGTATACGGTAACTCTTTGCCTCGATACATGTCTACTAAGACCTGCACGGCTACCGACTTGCTAAAGTTCAGGAATTTGCAGATTGCCGAAAATTATTGGTTCGGGAAGTTATGGGGTTATTCAAGTAATGTAGCAAAATGTATTAAAATACATTTGTGACGTCACAAATGTATTTAAATACATGTTTTTATATACTTGAATAAGGTTGTGACGTAATTTTTCTACACTTTTTAATTTTCCGACACTACTTGAATAACCCCATTAGGCAACTGTGGATATCAATTTCAAATTTTTTTTTTGAAAAACGCAACAACACTATAACATAAATTTTCAACTTATATATATATATAAGTTTAACCAAAACCGAAACTTTGGCGATTGCCGGTTGCTTGATCTACCATGCCTTCCTACCCTTCTTACCAAGTACCGATATTCATGTACAAGGACTTCCACGTGGTGTTATACTTGACACACTTCATCATCCAGGCTGTCAATTAGGCTTGTATCCCTTCAGATTTGGTTGTTTTCTAAGTGCTCAGACACTTGCCTAATTGGTCCAAGGAGGGGGTTAAGCTGTTAAATACGGTGGTGTTTGCCACTTGTGTTGCATTAAATATTGTGTTTCTCTGTACTAGGTTTCGTAAGATTAGAATACTAAGCTGCGCGAACATATGGTCGTTAACGGTCCCCGAGAGAATGAGATTTCGCGCAATTTTTATATTAGTCACTTGAATTTTAAAAATAAAAAAAAATATTTTTTAATAAATAAAATTTGGTAAAAATAGAAAAAAAACGAAATTCAACGATTTTACGGAGTTTTTAATATTATTCCAACTCTCCAATTTTTCAGATTCTTCTGCCCACCACCATGCATTTATCTTATTGGCCAAGGCTGGAAACTCAAAAAGGATCGTGTCGCTCAACTGTACAAAACACTCAAAGCTTCAGCTCAAAAGGATGCTGCAATCGAGAATGATCCGATTCACGAGCAACAAGCCACAGAACTCGTCGCCTACATTGGAATCGGATCAGACACTTCCGAGCGACAACAACTTGATTTTTCAACGGGAAAAGTTCGACATCCTGGAGATCAGAGGCAGGATCCAAATATTTATGTGAGAGTTTTGAAAATTTTAATAGTTTTTTTTTTGAAAATTAATCGATTATTTCAGGATTATTGTGCCGCGAAGACTCTGTATATTAGTGATTCGGACAAGAGAAAATATTTCGATTTAAATGCTCAATTCTTCTATGGATGTGGAATGGAAATTGGAGGATTCGTATCACAAAGAATCAAAGTAATCTCAAAACCATCGAAAAAGAAGCAAAGTATGAAAAATACGGACTGCAAGTATCTTTGTATTGCCAGTGGAACCAAAGTTGCTCTATTCAATCGTCTCCGGTCACAGACAGTCAGTACAAGATACCTTCATGTTGAGGGAAATGCATTCCATGCTTCCTCCACGAAATGGGGAGCCTTTACTATTCATCTTTGTAAGTACTTAATTCCAAAAATATATAATTAATTTCATTTTTTCTAAATTTCAGTTGACGACGAACGTGGTTTGCAAGAGACTGATAATTTTGCAGTTCGTGATGGATTTGTTTACTATGGAAGTGTCGTTAAGCTTGTTGATAGTGTTACCGGAATCGCACTGCCAAGATTGAGAATCAGAAAGGTAGGGAATTCAGATTTGCCAGCATTTTCTCTCCAAAAATGCCTCGAAATTTTTTTTTTTTTTTTTTTTGATTTTTTTTTCGTTCATCTAATTTGAATTCCGCGCGCAAACGAGATCGATTGGTTTCTCGTGTACTCTCGGACAGGAACTATTTTTCGTGTCTTATTGGAAATTGAAATTTTGAAGCATTTCCAGACGTTTGAACATTTGTTCTAAAACAAAAATCATGCAAAAATCCGAAAAATCCGGAAAAATAATTAATCAATTGTCCGAGAGAAGTACACGGCCGAGAATCACATGAAACTCATTTGCGCGCGAAATTTAAATCAGATAAGCGGCAAAGAAATTAAATTTTGGAATTTTTGTGATGTTGAGCAATGAGAAAATTTAAAGACAAATGAATTAACTTGATTATAAACTAATTAAACTGAATTTCAGGTCGATAAGCAGCAAGTAATTCTTGATGCATCGTGTAGTGAAGAACCAGTCTCTCAACTTCACAAATGTGCATTCCAAATGATTGACAATGAGCTCGTCTATCTTTGTCTCAGTCATGACAAGATTATTCAACATCAAGCCACAGCTATCAATGAGCATCGTCATCAGATCAACGATGGAGCTGCGTGGACAATCATCTCGACTGATAAGGCTGAATATCGATTCTTCGAAGCGATGGGACAGGTTGCGAACCCGATTTCTCCATGTCCAGTTGTCGGTTCACTTGAAGTTGATGGACATGGTGAAGCGTCGCGTGTCGAGTTGCATGGAAGAGATTTTAAGCCAAATCTGAAAGTTTGGTTTGGAGCAACCCCGGTTGAAACGACGTTCAGAAGTGAAGAGAGTCTTCATTGTTCGATACCACCTGTGAGTCAGGTTCGAAATGAGCAAACTCACTGGATGTTTACGAATAGGACAACCGGCGATGTTGAGGTAATATATTGGATTTGGAACACAATGAGAATAGAGTTCTGAATTCAGAATTATCACAAAAGAAAAACGAAAAAAATCGAGCTATTTTAAAATGTGATTTTTCAGTTTTGGCTGATTTTCCTGTTTGGATTCGCTCCAGAATGAGAACTGCTAGGCCAATCTTATTTTGGAGGGAATTCAAACATCCAGTCACAATGAAAAATTTCATTTATTAATTATGTTGAAATTAACGATCGATCCGTGAATTTTGCACTGAAAAAGAGGCGAAGCATTTTTCCGCAACCCTGCGGCACAATTTTTTCCTCTTTTTCTGTCCGAAAAAGGAGAAAAAACCGTGACATAGGGTTGCGAAATTACGCCCCGCCTCTCTCTCTTTGCGACCCTGATTGGGTTAATTTCAATAGTAAAGTCGAATTTTTCATTCTTATTCGATTTTTCTTTGTTTTGTGAACTATCTGAATTCAGAACTTTTTTGTTGGTATTTCGAAGTCAAATTCCCAATTGTTTTCTAATCTCCAATTTTTCAGGTTCCAATTTCATTGGTACGAGATGATGGTGTCGTCTACTCGTCGGGTCTCACATTTTCCTACAAATCATTGGAACGACATGGACCGTGCAGAATTGTGTCCAATTACTAGATTCCACTCTCGCGGGATTACTGTATCTTTATATTGTCTCCTAATTTCTCCCAATTCGTTTAAATTTCCACCCCGGGTCCTGAAGCCTTCATTTCTACATTTTTTTCTCGCTTCCATATGTAATAATCACTTTTAACTTACTTCATTTTCTTGTTGCAATACTTTTTGTTTATTTTCTTTTTTCCTTCTTCGGGTGGCTTTTCCATCATTTTGTTCTTGGATTTATTATTTGCAATACTTTGCCGTTTCTCTGTGTCTCCCCCTTCTACATTCATCTCTCAGCACTCTCTAATTACAGTATTTTTGAGAAAATCCTGTTGAAAATGTTTCGGATTGAATTATACTGGATTTTTCTCTGTTCTAATTATAATCAACGCGCCCTCATATTAATTAAGTATATAGATACATAGATATAATTAACATTCACACGGTGGTATCTCCCTTTTTTTTCGGATAATCTCTTCAAGTTTTTCCTTTTCTTTTGTCTCCAACATTTTCCTTACTGAACATAAAAATTTTGAAATTAAGCCTTTTTTATCAACACATGTTTATTCAGTTATTCCGATGTTCTCTCTTTTTCAGATAAATTATCAACTATCCACGCATCCGATTCGACATGATGTATCTCGGATTTTGTGGAACTTCCAGATTCTCGTCGGTGTACATTTGACGCCATTGTCCGCCATATGTTTGGCTCTGAAGAAAAATTTCTATATTTTCTAAACACTTTGTAATTTTAAATTTCATCGATTGTTTAGAAGATTGAGAATGGAAGAATTGGTATTTGAAAACTTGGGGAAACAATTAATATATTTTTGAAACAGGAATAAATTTTCCAGTAGAAACGATTTTGGATTCAAACGGTGAGAATTTTAAAAGAACTAGTTAAGAAATTCCTATAAGTAAAGTTTATATAATTTATGCTAAAATTGAAGTAATTGTTTACAGAAATTTTTTTCTTCAAAAAACTTTGAGTTCATCAAAACATAGAGCCTCAACACTAATTATCTCGCTAATTTGAAGCAGTAATCAAACAAAATCATCGAGCCTCCAATCGGCTTTAATACATCTCCCAATTGAAACAGTAAAAATATTAGCCAAATGTAATTTGTAATTCCTCATTTCCTTCTAAAGTTTCTAAAAAATCGAGAATCATAGAAATCGATTTCAAAGATTTCTGAAATAGAAATTTAATTTTTAAAGGAAAATATGAAAAAAATCTGAAAAATACATTAATTTTCCATTGGGCTTCCATGTGAGAGCTGTGCGGGGTCGGTGCATCACGCCGGCCTCACGAAATTTGGAAAATTTGGAATTACTTTTTTCTGTCGACATGTCACTTTTGAAAAAATTCTTCTGGGACTCTTATTCATTCATCCTACTTTCTTAAATAATTGTAAATGAGATTGAAATACCAAAAACCGGTTTCAAAACCCTTCCCACCAAACGGTTTAATTATAAATGGTTAATAAGAAACAGTAAATTATTTTGGAAAATGAAATTCTCAAGTTTTAGAAAAATTCTGAAGTAATCCTTAATTTCTGAAACGAAAATCTAATTTTTAGTTTAAAAAATTATTAAAAAAACAGCAGAAAACATGTTATCCAAGATGTGGACTGAGCCGAATTTTGATTGAAATCATGAGGATTTCTGATAAGTTTGGCATATTTTCTAGAGCTTTCGTCAGCTAAATAACTTTAAAAAATATTAATGGGTGTTATTCAAGTAATGCCGCAAAATAACAATAACACCATATCCAAAGCTATAAGCCCCCACACCGATCGGACTTTTACTAATGTCCCATTTGAAACAGTAAATTATTTTGTCAAATTTAATTTGTAGTTCGTTAGTTTCAAAAAGTCGAGAATGGATTTAAAGACTTCTGAAACAGAAATTATCTTTCTAGTGAATAGTGTTAAATAACGAAAAATGTTTTTTTTAATACAAGGAATTTTGAAGTAAAACACCCAAAATATTATGCGGGGTCAAAAATTAATGGAATATTTGGATTTTACTTTTTCTGTACACATCACCGCGAATACTCATATAAACTAAAAAATGGTGTTTTACAGAGTTATTCTCTAATTAACAGTTAAGTTCTACTGTGCAATATTAAGCCCCACATCAATCAGCTTTACTATATCTCACACTTGAAACAGTAAATTTTATTTCAAACTTACAGTTGGCGAGTTGAAAAATGGAAGAGCCACGGTGGCAGAGATGAGAACAACAAGCAAGAGGACTTGGAAGAAACGCATAGCTCTCTGAAAATCTAATGAAAATTAAAAAGAGCTGTGACGAAGTTCGCAGGCGCAGTGGGAGTATAAAAATAAAATGCAATTACGCAGATATTGGGTTAAAAGGGATAAAAAAGAGACGGATAACAATAATAATAATGAAGAAAAAAATTATGGATTTTTGAAGTTCTTTTAGAAAACATGAGTAATTGAGTTTTGATATTAGACCGGAAACAGGAAACAATTTGAGTTTAGAGTTTAAAATTCACATGTTCTTCTGAACTTTTTGTAATATATTTGCGACTGGATTTTGAGGCTTCAAGTTGTTCATAAAAGTATAATAATTTGCTCAATTAATATTACACACTTGGCAGCGCAAAACTCTGTTAAAACAATATTTCAAAATACCCCAAAAAAATTGACTTTACAGAATTCCAGTTTTGGCAAATTGCCGAGATTTCGAAAAACATGAGATTTTCAGGAAATCCAGAGCAATTTTTGCAAATTTTTAACAGTTTCCCATGGGCGCTATAATTCTTTCAAAAACTAGGAAAATTAAAATTTTTATTTTTCAAAAAATCACAATATTTTGCTATTCGATTATTTTGCTATTCGTTTTGCACAATTTTCGTTCAAATATTCAAAAAAGAGACCTTTCATAGAACTCAACTTCGAAAAGTTTTGTAAATTTTATATTTTTTCATAGAATTATACCAAAGAAGTTGTTTTTTTTTTGGTTTTCCAATAATTGTACTTTCTTATTATTCTTCAACACTGATTGTGTAAGCAATAGTCTCAATACAATGAGAAATTTATGAATAGTCTGAAAAAGTGAATAAAGAAAATTACAAGAATTCTCACGATTACTCTAAAGAATGTGCAAATAATGGTTTCTGAAAATAACTGAATTTATTTATACTTTCATTTTTATACCCTAACAACTATAAAAATTACATTACTGGAGAAACAAAAAATTTGCCGGAATTAGTTTGAAATACATTTTGTTTTCATTTTCAGAAATTTCAAGAAAAATAATTCTTACATGTAGATTTGGAGTTTTTGTATTTAACAGTTGAAAATGGAGTAGCTCCAGTTGAGAAATTGTTGATAAACCATTTTTTTGGGCTCACAGGGCTTTAAACAAAAAAGGCTTTGAACATGCTTGAATGCTCTAAATTTGTTAAAAAGCCCAAACTTTCGGATGTTTAAAAAATTAAGATTTTAAAAAATTATGACTTTCGATGGTTTTCAATTAGATTCACTATTTACACACTAATTGTGAGCTCTAATAGAGAAGATGAAACACACGAATCAATTGTGTCAAATCATTCTAGGAGTTTTAGCAATAATCTGAAATAGTATAAATTTTAAAAAATTAAAAATTCTCACTCAAATAATCTAGAGCGTATTCAAAGCTTTTACTGAATAAAGTCAAACTACAAACATACTTGTTTACATTTTCCAAGCCATTTTCTAAAAGTAATTGGAATATTCTATATGCTCATTTTTGCATGATCATCTACATTCAATTTCATCTGGTATATTATTTTCATTACGAAAATGTCCTTTTACCATTCATTCATTTAATGAGAAAAAGGCCAATTTGACAGCAATATGGGAATCTGAGATTGACATTTTAAATTAGAAACCTGCAAATGACAGAATTTGCAGAATTTACTAGAAAAAAAGTTAACGAATTCAATAAAAGTTTCAAGCATAACTTACTAATAATTCTGTAGTGAAACAGTAAATTTTTGAATCAACATTTTAATAAATTTATTAAACGCGTTATTTAGCTCGGGTCACAAAAAATTCTGTGGCTAAATATTTCTAGAAAAATAAGAATAACTCTGAATCGCCCCAAGTTTATCCCCAAGAGCAAGTATCCTTTAATTCTAAGTATTTATATTTCTCGGAAACAAATTGAATTCCAAAAGTCTACAACATGTTGTTTTGACAATAAAAACCTATAAATATGTCAAACCCTAAAAATACGTGTCATTTATTCTGTTAATAATCAAAAATTATTTTCAAGCCAACTTGGTCTGAACAATGTTTTCCATATTTTTAGTGTATTTCATCAAATAAAAATGATTTACTAAACAAGAATTTTGTGATATATTTGGAATTTTGGCGTTTCATTTTTTTTACGGTTTCATGAGTTCTATTAGTATGACTTGAAAATAATCAAATTATTCACTCGCAGCTTTTAGAACAATTATTTTTAAATGAAGAAGAAAAAACAAAAAAAGCAAACGTTTCCGATGCCAAAAGAAAAATGAAAATTTTCCTTAAATTTCCCATTTATTTTGACTTTTTGACTGTTGAAACTGTGCCCACAACTGCACGAAAATTGCGTTAATAATTGAAAAATTCAAATAAAAAATATTTACAGTTTCAAGTCTTCTGTTAGTAGGATTTGACAATTCTTTATCTATTACTCAGCACTTATGTATAAAAGTTTATTTTCAAATGCATGAATGAAGAAAGAAAACAAAAACAAATCAGACTTTTTCATGAGAGTGTGACATTTCAGTTGGACATCTGAAAATCGTAGCAAACAATGCGTCTGGTATTTCACAGTTTTTCTACAGAAAATATCAGAGGTCAAATAAAATACTGATAGTGAACTTTTTGCAGAAAACCCAACAAGGGATATAGGCTTGGCAGATGCAAAAATGCAAAATTCGTTATTTGATATTTAAAAGTAAATTATTTAATGTATCATCTCAATATTAAAGATCTACTACAAAAAAAGAACAAAATTTTGCAAAATATTTCCCTTCACTTCTACGTCGTCACATAAAAAAAACCTACTAATAAGGATGACACATGATGCTTCAAATGATATGCACCAAATAGTCATAAAAACTGACTCACATATCTAAGAGTCTAAAAAGTCTAGACAAATATCTTAAGCCAAGCGTGGTGGCTTTTATAGTTAGAGAAATGGGGCGGAGTCGAGGGGAAGACTAAAGCTGTGAAAGTGACGTTAGTGTTTCAAAAGTTCGATGGCCTGGTAGTAAATGATTTTGGACTGATAAGGCCTGAACTTTTCAGACGAAATTTCTTTAAAAATATTTACGGTGTCATGACTTTCATTAGTACGACTTGAAAATAATCAAATCATTACAACAGAATTATGTGAGGAGTTATGTATTTATTTAGAAACTTTTTAGTTAAATTTTGTAACTTGTATTGAAGATTATTTTAGGATTATGCTTACAGCTCAAAAAAATTGCGTTGAAAATTTGAAATATTATAGAAATATACCAAAATATTTACAGTTTCAAGTCTTCCATTAGTATGATCTGAAAATTGTCCTTTATTGTATTTTTATTAGAGACCATTTAATGAACACAATTTGAAAATACCGATATCATTTTACAGTATATTTGAGTCTGGGGAATGCGGCAAAGCCAAATTAGCCTACCCCAGAATATTTTCCAATTCAAAAAAAAACTTTCAAATAATTGTTTCGCGCCGAAAATACGATACACTGGTCTCGGCATGTTTTTTGCTAAATGAGAAAAAGGGGGCCCCTTTTAAGAACACTGTAATGTTAAACAAAAAATAAATTGGGTTTCATCAAAAAAGTATTTAAAAAATTGATGATAATTTCGAAGCAACAAAAGTTAAAAATTACAGTACTCTTTAAAGGCGAACATCTTTTTACATTTAACAAAAAAGTTGTCGCTTAAACACCGGGTACCGTATAAAAAGCAAAAAGTCGCATCTGGGAATTCAAAAAGTACCTAGCTAAATGAGTTCTGCTCCTTTTTATACTGTGTGCAAAAAGTCGTGTAGGCGTAACCTATTCCACCTCCTCAAACTTAAAAATAAAAGAAAAACAATGGAAGGAACCGTATTTCCGCATGAATTTCCTCTCCATACTCTCGCGTTTTGTTCCTTATTTAACATTTTTTTGTTTTTGAATTACCTTTGCAAAAAAAGATTGAATGGACGAGAAAAAATAAATATTCGAAGAGAAAAGTTGTGGGCGGCAGAAACCTTTTGAACTCTTCTCTTCTCATCAACACACAAAAGAATTCAAAGAATCAGTAATTAACCACCTCGTGAGTTTCCAAGTGTTTGGAGTGTGGTGATTTCTGGAGAAAATTGAGAATATTCTGTAGTTTTCCCACGAAGGGTGAAAACAAAAAATATTACGGGAACACTAAATTCTGAGAATGCGTATTGCGCATCACATTTGACGCTCAACGAAAAATTGGAGGAAGTTTAAATATCGCTGTCACAATTCGAAAATAAATTTGTTTCGAACTTTCCGCCCGTAAATCGACATTTAAAAAAATTACTGTAGTTTTCGCTACAAGACATTTTGCGCGTAAGATATGTTGCTCAATACGCATTCTCAGAATTTAGTGTGCCCGTAATAGAATGTTTAATCCTGTTTAAACGTTTCATAATTTGGGGAGCATCTTCAACAATTTGGCTTCCCCGATTCGGCTGCGCCCACTCATTGCTCCTCGCAAAAAAAAAACGAATCAAGAATTAAAATCCTGGGAACCCCATTTGATTGATGATCAGAGATATAAGAAGCTTATAAATAATTTAATGCGAGTGCAAGAATTCAGACGATTTTTGAATCTTAATGTGTCGCCCTTCTCTTTTCAGATACGTCATGACGTGATTTATCTGAAACGGAATCTTGAGTCTGAAATGGAAAACACTGAGATTTTTAAGGACGGTTTTAAAAAATAAACTTCGAAATTGCTGTGGAAAGAATTATTTTTCAACAAATTGGCACATTTTTTCCAAATTCAGAACTGCTCCGAATTCATTGCTCGCTTGGATTGAACACCAAGGATGCCCTTTTTCTGTTATTTGAATTTTTTGGCAAATACTGTTTTACTACTTGATCTTGTACTACAATTGGCTCTTTTACTACGTTTTATCTTTTACTAATGATTTTTTACTACGACTTGAAAATTAATTTTTATAGTATTATAATTCTAGAAGTAAACAAATGTAGAATATTCTAGTGAACTTCACATGTTTTCTTTGTACTGTTGGGCTACTGGCACTGTGGTATATCATGTTTTTTTTTTCTAGAAATTTATTCACTATGAAATCAGCAGAACTTATTGTGTACATTTGGCTCTTAAAAATTGATAGAGATAGAGTACACAAAGTTGACATTGACACTGACCAATTTTTAAAAATAGACAAAAACTACAAAACCAGAACCAAAACCAAGTTAATCTGGGGGAAATACAAAACCAAACTACGAAGACACTTTTTCACAAAAAGAATATAAAGTTCTATTAAAAATTAGCAAAACGAATCTTATATTGGCACCTCAACTTTTACAGATGATAATTAATTTCCTTGTTTGTAACTTATTCGTATGTTTTTTATTAATCTTCCTATGTATTATGTGTTTATTTTTATGTCTTTAAATGATTTTTATTATATCTCACTACAATCATATCCGACCTGTGCTTTGATGCGGCCACATCAGGAACTTTGAGGATTTTCATCCTTTCGGAACCCATTACAGTCTCAACTCCCCGCACTGAAGGAAGGCCCATAGCACACGGTGGCGGCGGACAAAACGCGAGCTAGCGAGTGCCACCGCAATATTACAAGAGTACCACTCTCGCTGCCTTGTGTGAGAGACGCAGACATAGGTATTAAAGGCGCATAGATTTATCTGCGTGGCTGGTCTCACTGCGCACCCTCCCCCTCCGCCGCCAGTTTGAATTCTAACCGTTCTCACATGTTTGCTTTGACTTGTTTTTGTTGATTTTTCTTCGAAATTTGTTATTTTTTCACGGTTTTTTGGAATAAAACCGTTTTTGTAAATCAATATAACAAAACTTGTTTTATTTAATTCAATTCATTTCAGAAAATGTCGTCGCGTAAACGAGGAATAACTCCATCGCGAGACCAAGTCCGCCGGAAGAAGTTATCGATTGAAGAAACCGACAGTATCGAAGTCGTTTGTCGTCTTTGTCCATATACTGGCTCGACTCCAAGTCTTATTGCAATTGATGAGGGATCTATTCAAACTGTTCTTCCACCAGCACAGTTCAGACGCGAAAACGCTCCACAAGTTGAGAAAGTGTTTAGATTTGGACGAGTTTTTTCGGAAAATGATGGACAAGCTACTGTTTTTGAGCGGACATCTGTTGATTTAATTTTAAACCTATTGAAAGGTCAGAATTCGTTGTTATTCACTTATGGAGTTACTGGATCTGGAAAAACGTATACAATGACGGGAAAACCCACTGAAACCGGCACAGGACTACTGCCGCGTACATTGGATGTAATTTTCAATAGTATTAATAATCGGTAAGCTTTTGAAACGAAAAAAGCAAATAATATTATTTTCTTCCAGAGTTGAGAAATGCATCTTCTATCCATCAGCACTGAATACATTCGAGATCCGTGCCACATTGGATGCTCACTTGAAACGCCATCAAATGGCTGCAGACCGTCTTTCCACATCACGCGAAATCACTGATCGTTACTGTGAAGCTATAAAGCTGTCAGGCTACAACGACGATATGGTTTGCTCGGTTTTCGTAACCTACGTCGAAATCTACAACAATTATTGCTACGATTTGTTGGAAGACGCCAGAAATGGGTAAGAAAAATCGAGCAATAATTGATAGTGACCCTCCGCTAGTTCCAGAGTATTGACGAAGCGTGAAATTCGTCATGATCGTCAGCAACAGATGTACGTCGACGGAGCCAAAGATGTTGAAGTCTCGTCAAGCGAGGAAGCTCTCGAAGTGTTCTGCCTTGGAGAAGAACGTCGTCGTGTATCGTCCACTCTTCTCAACAAAGATTCATCCCGTTCTCATTCCGTATTCACTATCAAATTGGTTATGGCTCCGAGAGCCTACGAGACGAAAAGCGTGTATCCAACAATGGACTCATCGCAAATTATCGTTTCGCAGTTATGTTTGGTAGATTTGGCTGGATCTGAGAGGTTTGTTTTTTTGTTGTAAACTGAAATATATATGTTTAATGAGAAAAATTTTAGAGCAAAGCGCACACAGAATGTTGGTGAACGTCTTGCGGAAGCCAACTCGATCAATCAGTCCCTCATGACTCTTCGTCAGTGTATTGAAGTACTCCGTCGTAACCAAAAGAGTTCCTCACAAAACCTTGAGCAAGTTCCATATCGCCAGTCAAAATTGACTCATTTATTCAAAAACTATCTGGAAGGAAATGGAAAAATCAGAATGGTTATTTGTGTGAATCCAAAGCCTGATGATTACGATGAAAACATGGTTCGTTCAGAATTCAAAGAATTTACTAATTATTTAAATTCGTAACTTTCAGAGTGCTCTAGCTTTCGCTGAAGAATCACAAACAATTGAAGTGAAAAAGCAAGTTGAACGAATGCCATCCGAGCGGATTCCTCATTCATTCTTCACCCAATGGAATTCTGAGCTAGATGGATCTGTTCGTATGGAGGATGATGGAAGTAGAGAAATTCCGTGCCCACCGACATTCTGTTTGACAGTAAGAATTTCACAAATTGAATGGTTTTGAACAAATTGTTTCCAGGATTGCAATGACAAAGATACGGTAGATTCCATGTATAAGTATGCTCGGAAACTTTCATCTCTTCAAAATTCATCAGAAGAGGGACCATCTTCAACTCTTCTTACTATGATTCGCCAATACATGATGGAAGCAGACTACCAGCGAGTAGAGATTGCACGTCTCAAAGATTCTCTAAACGACAAGGATGAAGAAATCAAGAAGCTTCGAGGTTTCTGCTCAAGATATAAGCGTGAGAACGCTTCGATGAAGGAACGAATTGCCTCGTGTGAGCAAGGAGAGCAAGAGAATGCTCTGGTTATGGAAAAGCTTATGGAACAAAAAATGGAGGACAGGAAGATTATTCAGTCACAGAAGAAGGCGATGAGAAATGTTCGTGGAATTATTGATAATCCATCCCCGTCTGTTGCTTCTCTTCGATCACGATTTGATCAAGAGAATGTGGCTCATCCAACAGCTCCAATCCAAACTCCACCACCGCCATATCAAACTCCAGGACGTGCTCCAGTCTTCAAAAAACGGTTAGAAGCCACTACATCGACCACTGTAATGTCTGGATCTTCAAGTGGAGGAAGTGGTCAACAGGGTTACGTTAATCCAAAATATCAAAGAAGATCCAAGTCTGCATCTCGTCTATTGGATCATCAGCCACTTCATCGAGTTCCAACAGGAACGGTTCTTCAGTCTCGTACACCGGCTAACGCCATACGGACTACTAAACCTGAGGTAGGAAAAAACATTAATAAATTCCGCAATTTTATTGTAATTCAATTGTTTTCCAGATGCATCAGTTGAACAAATCCGGAGAATACCGTCTCACGCATCAAGAAGTTGACGATGAAGGAAACATTAGCACGAATATAGTGAAGGTAAATTCCTTGGTTTCCACCCAAAAACACGCCTGTACCGTCCCGTTGTCGTTTTCCCGTGTCCTTATCACCCATCTTTCCTGATACAAAACTGTCCGTCTTTTCTTCTCACAAAGCACACACGTAACGCATTCTAACAGGCACCATCTAAACCACCAGAACTTCAACTGGAAGACTCGCAAAGCAGTTCGTATTCACCGTGTACGGATGTAAAATCGATAACGATATACTCTAATCATGATGTTGAAGAAGAAGATGAATGAGAATTATTTGAAATGAATGTTTGCTGGGGGAATGAGAAGATGAAGCTGCTCTTTTTACATTTTTATGTGTTTGTTGTATGTTTTTGATTGTTTATTGGCTATTTTAGATACTGTTTTAGTAGTGCTTGAGAAAACTGCCTGAATTTGCTTGATATATACTTTTTGAGTTAAAATTTCATGCTTAAAATTAACTAATTTAGTGCTAGTTCTATATGCATTTAATTTCAGTTTTTCATGTAATGTTTTAGGTCATATAACTTTAAAAATACATTTATTTTTGTGTTCCACTTTCTCATCTGTTGCTCATCTCGAATTTTTCAGGGAAATGTAATTCCAACAGTTTCCGGTGGCACTGCCGTGTTCTTCAACGATATCGAGAGACTCACTCACGAATCTCCGAGCACACGAAAGTAATTATAAGTGCCGTCTTTGATCTTTTTACCTCCATCCTGCTGCATTTTCATGTCAAATTTGTACCATACTCTTCAAATTTTCTCCAAATATTTATTAATTTATTATGTTTCTCATTCATAATCCCATTTTCCGAACTCGAAGAGAACTCTTGTTTTTTTGTAGACCTCACCGCATTTTTATGATCTTTCACTTCTTCGTCTTTTTCTCCTTCTACGCACAATTTTTTGATATCGATCTGAAGAACTCTGTTCATTTTTATTCCCGACGATGATTTGTGTACTAGTAAATGCTTTTGTATTTTAATTTTAATTAAACTCAAAGAATATAAAATATGAAAATAAGTTAGCTTTTATTTTCGTTCAAAAAAATGAATCTCAATAAATAAGACCCGATTTAGGTCGAGGGTTACATAGAAAATGGTGGGAAAAAGGCACGGTTTTATACAAATAATTATGATTTAATACGCGTTTTTTGATTTTTTGGTTGGTATTTCAAAAAATAATTCAATCGAAAAATAAAAAGGGATTATCATGAAAAAGAGGTCAGAAATATTGATTATCAGAGAGATTTAATTTTTTAAAATTAAAGTTAAATTGGGAAAAGCCAGGCGAGAGACAAGATCAGAAACCACGTGGTGAGAGAAATATGAGAAAAAAAAAAGAAAATCGGTGAAAATTAATTGCCTAGAGAGTATTTTTAAGATGAGTGAATACATTTACTGCATTCATCATGAACATATTATCCGGTGTTGCTGTATTTGTCAAGAAATTGGAAACATTTGCGATGATCTGAAATATACATTCGTTGAAACAGTGGAAATTTTGAAATATTTTCCGCAAGTCTGGCATGAAATTTGCAAGCGTGCCGCACCGTTTTTTTCAAAAATTGCTATTAACTTTCTTCTCTCCAGTTTAATTTCTTTGCAAAAGTTTGCAAGACAATAATTTGTCGGACTATTTTAAAGATTTTCCAGAAGTTTGGTCGGTTAAAAAAATTCTGGGAACGTTTTAAATATATTATTGAGACGCAGAAAACATCCATTTTTGAAATCGACGTGTAAACGCGCTCAACCGCTAATCCCCCCAAACGATGGGTCTCGTTGGCTATTTTCCCGTAAACCCAGAATAACGAACTTTTTAAAACAAATGAAAACTTTAAAATTGACTAAAAATACGGTTTTATCGCCAAATATGTACCTAACGAGACCAATAGTTCGGGGGCGGAGCTTTTACAACTGGCCATGGAGCGCGTTTTCTTCTCGATTTCAAAAAAATCTTCTGATGTCAAACCTTTTTCTATGTACATACGTTCTCATAATATACATATTTTAAAGTTTTTTGTTTCAAAAAAGTCGCAAGATTTTTTAACCAAACAAAATCGATTTTTTTAAAATCAGGTAATTCAAAAAACTTTGCAAAAACCAACCTGTTTAGTCATTTGCTTATAATTCTCAAACTCCTCATCCTTCTTCACCATTTGCTGCTCCAAATCATGAACTCTCTGCCAACTATTCGTACAGTCTTTACACGAAGACGTTGAAGATTCCGAAGCAGTTGGTTGAGGTGAAGCTCCAGAAGAACTCGACGGGCTCACTGAGCTTTGTTCGAGACATGATGACTCGAGAAGCTGAAGTGGTGATGTCTTTTGAGGACTTGAAGCACATGATGTATCAGTGGCTAGATCAGAGTCCGATCCAAGAGGAGTTGGATCATTTTGATGGCTGATTGTTGTAGGTTGATGAGTATGATGGATATGGGTGGAATCAATCGATAAATTTGGATTTTGATTCGCAATATGGTGCATGTACATGTGAAGTGTAAAGGATGGTTGACTATTGAATTGAGATTTGCAGATCATACATGTTAAGCTGAGTGGAATTGTTGGAGCTGAAAAATGGGAAGTTTCTTTATTTTTATAAAAGGTTTCCTGTACCTGGAATCTCGAACCCAGCATCCTTATGCATCACACTTCCATTCAAAATATTACTTTCATTATTATTATTATTATTCAGAATATTCTCGTGCTGCTTAACCAAAAGTGTGTTCAATGCGTTCCTATGGTTCTCTTGCTGCTGAATTAATAATTTCTGAGCCATTTTTGCAATAGTTTCTGATGAGAGAATCATTGATTCCTGAGGTGGTTTGATGGAAATTGCAGATTCCAATCCAGCTTTCATAGTGGGAGTGAGTAGAGACCGAATTGGTGATGATCTGGAAAATATAATTATAGAATGAGTAAAACAGTAGGAAATTGGGGTAGCTACGTAGGCACAAAAAGCGTGAAAGCGCGTAGGCAGGCAGGCATGAAGCACGCGCTACTTACGGTTTTCCCTTGCACTTGAGATGATGCTCGTCCAACATGACCTGCTTCAAGAATGATCTTCCACATTGTTGACACGAGAATCCTCGTTCTTGATGAATCTTCATGTGCCGATTGAGATCAAACTAAAATGATCTATCGTGTTTTAAAGTTTTCTAGCAGATTCTTGCAAAAGTAGCCTTGCAAAAGTAAAAATTAAATGTTTGAACGTACCTTAAAAATAAATGTTTTGTGACACTGTGGACATTCGTGTGGGCGTCCACCGGAATGAATCATCAAATGTTGAGTGAGATGACCTTTCTGAAAACAATAGAGTAAAAGTTAGGAGTAGTTAAGGTAAATAGATTGAAAATAGCAAATATCTAAATTTAGAAGTTTGCAGAAAGGTACAGTAACTTCCTTTAAATGGTAGTGAATACTCTTAAGTTGAAATTTGGAGTATTGTAAATACTTCATGAAACTACTATTTAATCATCTCTTTAAATAATTTCATGAAATCAGGCATTATTGTCAATTATTGTCGCTTATGCAATAAAACATAGAATATTGTTTTTTTTTCACTAAAATCTGAAGCACCTATAAAACCACTGTTTCACCATTTCTTCAAGTTGCAATAGATATGTGACTGAAACAATTTCAATACAATTTTTTTACGCGTATTTTCGGTTTTCCGTTTGTAATTCGATCAAAACGTAGAATCACAAAAAAACCCTAAAAAAACCCGATAAAATTTGGTGAAACAGTAAAGTCTCAACAAATGGGCCCGGCTTAATTTTTTTTGTTGCAGAATTGAAAAAAAATCATCAAAAATTTAGGGTACATGAAAATTTTACAGATATATTCAATATATTGAGGCAAAAAAAACTAAATTCAAACTTCTTTGAAAATTGAAAATTTTTCATGAAACTACTGTTTCAACATCTTGTTAAATATTTTTTCTTAAACGCAAGCAGTATTGTACGCACATTGGGTAAACTTGTACAAAGTTATTTACTCTATCCTAATTGGACAACTTTTTCTTTTGAATTTTGGAGAAGCAAATAACATTTTCTTGAAAATCCATCCTTACCTGAAAAAATGCCTTATTACAATGCGGACAAACATGGGACCGTTCTCCGGTATGCCACATCCAATGCTTTTTCAATAATTGCCGAGTTCCAAACTCTTTTCCACATTGCGTACACTGAAATGAGTGCATTATTTAAATTAATTCCCGAAAAGTATAAAACTCACACTATGCGGTTGTTCTCCACTGTGAATTCTCATATGTGTGGCCAGCTCTCTTTTTACAGCAAACATCTCATGACAATCTTCACACTCGTAACGCCCTTTCTCACCAGAAGATGACTTTTCTGAAGGTGTCGTTGGATTCATGGATAGTTGTGATGAATCTGTGTCCGATAAAAAATCGGAATCTTCGATCTTGATTTTGATCATCGCGAGCTGAAAACAATTAAATTTAGTGGGGTAATGGTGAAGTTTTTCTATAATAAGAAGGTTTTGAGCCCAAGTTAATGTTAAAATACTGAAAAATAATTAATCAATTTGAAAAAATTAATTAAAAAATTAATTTTCGAAAAAAATTTCTCGGAAGTGGCAACTTTAAAAGATTTGAACAATTAACATTTTCAGATTGATAAAATATTTCTCAAAATTTTGACACTAAATTATAATAAAAAATATCGTACCAACATGCTGCAATAAGTTTCTATAAAACACATTGGAACCAATACTATTAGAAGATAGACTATTGAAACTTCATTTACTATTTTTTCAAATTCAAATTATGATCAGAGCGCTAGTAGATATTCAACAAACATGAAAAAGTGCTCATTTAATAAAAAATGTTACCAAGGTCATACAAGGATGCGTTGACAGGTGGTCTCGCTCGCGCAACGACATGGGAAAAATTGAAAAAAAATTAGGATCAGAAATGCGTGCAGTGAAAATTGAACACAGATTAGATAGAATATGCAAACTAATATTTTACATTATTCTTGAAACAGAAAAAATTTTGACGAAAGTCTTTAGAACAATTTGAAAAGTGGGCTTAATTGAAACTTGAATGAAATTCTAGAAATTACTGTTTCATTACGTTTTTGTAAGTTGTTAACTTTATAACATATCACTGACAATGTCTTAGGCAATTAATAAAAACTTTCACTTAAAAATTTTTGAAAAAAACCTATAACAAGTAAATATAGACTACATCCCCACTAACAACTTTGAAGTTTAAAACTCAAAATAGTTCTAGAAATGAATGTTTCACTATGTTCTTGTAAGTTGCTAACTTAGGAGAAACCCACTAAAACGCTCTATTATCTTCACTAATTTTTTGCAGCCAAGCAAGAAAATAACTGTTAATGAAAAAAGAAAACCGGAAATGAATAATTGTAGAATCAGAAATACGGATACTAAACAAAAAAGTGAAGACGAATGATGGTGAGGGAGACATATCGCTTATGAGCATCACTTCAGGATTGCTCCGTTCAACTCTGGTGTCTGTTGGTGCCAGGAAAGATCAGAGGTCCGATGGAAAAATGAATGGAGGGGGGAACAATATGCAAATGGCTGCGAGGGAGATGTGTAAGAACGCCTGGGCTCTTCCTCGATGCTTCTGACCGGGAGATGTGTGTGTGCGTGGCACCAACACGAACCGATCAAGGCACGCCCACTTTTTGCCGCAGTGATGGAATGGCAATGGGTGTAACCATGAGAAGATGTTGATCAGAAAAAGTAGGTCATGAGTGGGCGGAGCAGGAAAATAGTAATTATATTGGATAAGGATAACATGTTATTAAAGCATGAAATGAGAATCACTGCATGACATTTTTTGGCAACAATTCTAGTCTGTTTTAAGATATTGTTATAAGGAAAAGATAGATTTGAAACGAGGTTGATAAATTGTGCGAATTTTGAAATGAATGAAAAATAAGAAAAATCTGTTTTTCAAGTAACGGGCTAGATGGCTTGTTACGCCTACCTGTAGGTAAGCAGGCATTTTTTCTCCACACCTAAACCATGCCTAGCCTATACGTGAGATATCAAACAAGTGAGGTTGTGGAAATTATAATTGTTTCATCATGTTATTTATATGAGTTTCTCCTTAAACTTTTTTCTCGATAAGTTGCTCTCAATCGTATTCTTATATTTCCAGTGTTTGAAATAAAACCTTTACTAAAATTCATAGTGTCAATAATTTACTGTTTCAAATTTTCCACATTTAGATAGCTGAAAAATCGTACATGATGACATACAGTTAGAGTATCAGTTACATGATATACAGTAGTTACAGTATACAGTAATTTAACGGTCGTTTTTAAAGTCGTTTTTAAATGGTGAAACTTTATATTAAAGAAAATTGGATTTCTTTTTCAACCAGTCTCCAGCAAAACTAACCTCATCACTGTCATCCTCCATCCGATCCTCTTCCTGATCCCCTTGCTCCACCGTCTCATGCTCCTCCCTCTCGTGTCTCTGTAGTTCGTCCAAACTGTGAAATGCACCCGAACAGTCACGACACAAATACAGTGAGCTCATGATATGTCTGCAATGGAACAGGACTATTTTCAAATTTACAAAAAAACATAAACGCAAAGAAAGTTGAAGGATTGCTCAGGAAATTGACATTGCTGTCGAACATCAGTATAAAAATGAAAAAAGAACAAGTGTCAGGGGTCTGGAGGACCACCACCACGGCAGTTAATGATTGGTGGATGTGCTTGATTGCTTTCACATGTACTAGAGAAAAAAGGCTCCTAACCAAGTAGTCGGGGTCATTGTGTGCTCACTCACTTATTCAGATATTTGTTAGTAAACGGTGTGCTGCTACCGATAGAAGAATCAATGATGGAGGTAAAGATGCGGGAAACCTAGAGGTACTTGTGAGATGTTTGGATGACCCCACTGCCACCACCACACCCATTCGGGCTTCTTCTTTCTCTTTTCATGACGAAGATAGAGAAGATACAGTAATCTAATCCGCATGTTGAAAAGGTGGAAACTTAGAGAAAAAACGCTTCTTTTTTGTTTGCGTGACTATTTGTATTAGGATTGAAAGCAAACGAGCCAGTAGTTGGGAAGAAGAAAAGTTAAATGGTTTTGAAAAGAAATTGGTAAAGAAAGAGGCTTGACTTTCATGATGATGATGAACAAATGAAGTGAAAAAGAAAGCAAAGAGTCAAAGCACAGAACGGAGTCAGAAATGAAATAAAAACCTTTACAGTACTCAGTTCCTCCGACGTTACCAAAATTTGAGACTACTTCTAAACTTTAAGGTAGAGTACGGCCATTGGGGGAAAGATTGAAAAATCATTCATATGAAGCTAAACTGGCAAAAAAACAAAACTTTTTGAAAAATCTTAATTTAGGTTAAAAAAGTGGTGAAAAAATCGCCACTTTTCAAAAAATCTATATATGAATATTTCAGCATAATTGAAACAAACTCAGCCAATTTAAATTCTGGGCGAATTTTTGAAAATACCTTCACACACGCAAGAATTATCGAAAAATGTTATCTTACACAAAATATTTAGATATCAGCATTTTGTTTGAAAACATTTGTTTAAAATGCATTCTTGTAATTTTGTTCCTTCTTAAATTGAAAAAAACGGACAACAATGCACTTGGATAAACCCATACGACTGACTGAAACTATTTGGCTTTATGAAAATATTCAATGAAATGGTGAAACAGTAGATTTATGAAATATTTAAAAGTTTCAAATAATTTCCAATTTACAAATTTTGAGCCCGAAGGTGAACAATGACCACTCATAGAAATTATTAAAAATTGTTGAACTCTTACTGTCGGAGTATAAGTATTTGAAAATAATTTCAGAGGCGTTTTCCGGGCAACTAGGGGCGATTTAAGAAAAGGTAGGCGTAAGTCGCGCACCAGTTAAATACCTAATTTGCAAAACATGTAACATGTAACATGTAACATGGATTAATCAATTTTTCACTCCTCATTAATATTGACAATGTGAGACAGAACAAAATTGTTGTCACACAATAACGTTTCAAAACTTAAAAACCTAATCGAAAATATTTTGAAAGTTTTTAGTTGACATGAAACTCCGAAAAACAGCTCCAAATAGTGAGTCACTTCGGTGGCACTTGACACAAAATATGAAGTCAAGTAGATGAGATGTGTTTGGTTTTGATTCACCCAACGATACGCAGGCAGTTGATTAAAGTTATGTTAGAGTTTTTGAGTTAAACCTGAAACAGTAATTTTTGGTGTTTTTGGAGTTCACATTTGTGTTTGAACATGAGCATGTTTCGAAAGAAAAACGGCAATATTAACAAATTTTTTCGAATTCCCGTTTAAAAAGTTGTAAATAAAGCAGGCAAAAAAGGTAGTAGTTTTATTTTTTCAATGCTGCTTAAAGGAAAAAATTGAAACAGTAATTTTGGTATTTACATTTAAAGAATTTCCTTTTCAATTTTTAATAAATTATTCGTCTCCATGCTTATTCCACATCACCCTGGAACATCCGTTCCCGAGAGTTCATTCTGTGCCGTCCAGTGCCACCCATCTGGTATTCAGTGGTGGTCTCCCCCTCGTCTTCTCTCTGATATCTCACACACACTCATAAACTACACGAACAACTTTTTTTTCTGTTCTGAAGATCTCCCCCAGTTGAAAAAAAAAACGAAAAAAAGATGCTGGTGGTCGGAAACAGAGAGATCTGATAGCAAAAAGTGCAGGTGGGGGAAAAACGACAGGGCAATAAAAATTTAACAGGAAGGATTGCATGTTACTTAGCAAAATGTGCAGCAAAAATTATTGTAACTCGGAGAAACCTAAGGAAAAACAAAAAAAGCTGCTCGAGACCTGGATGACCTGTATGTAACCAGTTGTTGCGCAGTAGACACATGCTATCTTCCACAGGCGGAGCTAACAACTGCTTTGGGGCAATAAAGGGGCGGGGTTGATGGTACAGGACTCCTAGATCAGTGGGAAGGAGAATAACTTCTGAATAACTATGTACTAAAATAGTTGTATTGTTTTGATTGTTTTGGTCCTAGATATCCCATTTTGAAACCATAAATTTATGTAGAAACTTTGAAACCGTAATTTTTTTTCTATGAATCTAAGTTGCAAATTTAATCGAAAAACGAATTTTTAATTACGCAGAGAAGTCAAAATTGTAGTGTACAACGTAAAGAAAAAATGAAGAAAAATTGTAGAAAATTAAAAGTAGAAATTTTGAAACCGCAATTTTTTTTCATAATTGTAAAGTTAATTGAATTGAAATGCAACATTGCAAAGATTTTGCGAATTTCTCATGAGATACACAGTAGAGTAACTGCTCTAGTGATTCTCAAATGGAGATGTTGAAACAGGATAATAAATTTTTGAAACCATGAACTACTACAGTTGTTTGTGATGTATTATTAGATTTTGAAACCAAAAAAATTATGTAGAAATTTTGAAACCGTATTTTTTTTCTAAGATTTTCAAAGCACGATCAATCGAAAAACAAAGATATTTTAAATTCTCTATGAACATCAAAGTGAAAACGAATTTGCCAAAGAAAGTGTTTAATATTTTCCAATTTATAGTAATTTTCAAATTCTTCACCAGTAGTAGAAAAACTGCTCTGATGATTTTCAAATGGAGATTTTGAAACAGGAAAATAATTTTTAAAAACCATAAACTACGGTAGCTACAAGAAAACAATATAATGTTAGTTCATGACTCTCAGACTTCACAAAAAATCAAACAAGCGTCTCTAGACTCGCGCGCTCAAGTTGGAGTCCATCTTGATCTTGATCTCTCTCTTTGGCGTGTCGTGAAAAAGCGCTGCTCTTCTTCCTTCTGGGTTCTCTTTCTCTCTCGACGTGATATGGTACTTTTGTTGTGGGAGGAAATGAAGAAGAAGGCGCCGCCCGTTTTTGAAACGACGATGCGCGACTCCCAATTCATCACGCGACAGGAGCCCGCGCCGCTGGCTCCCGCAAGCAATACGGTTACCAATTGGTCACAAACACATACACACACTCTTTTTCATACTGAAAAGCTCTTTTTTCACGCTTGTGCTCTGTCATACAGAAGGAGCATTGTGAATGGGAATTGTGAGAAGGAGAAGAATCACGCACGCAGAAATCTACTGGGTTAGGGAGTTATAGTTATGAAATACTAGAAATTCGCATTTTCTAGTTATTTAGAAAATATTTAATGTATCAAAAAATCTACAAAGTTATTACCAACGTTTTAAATCCATCATTGATAATTGAATTTTTAAAAGTTTATAAAATTTCTGTTTCAACCAAATCATTATTTGCGTGCTAATGCATTCATCGTTATTCTCAAGAAACTCAATTAAAATTCCAATTTTGTTAAAACATTAAATTGCTCTTTCAGAGTTTTTGTAAACTTTGCAAAAATGTGTGATAATCATATGAAAAGTTCACTAGTACCTAAATTTAAATAAACCTTAGAAACGAACAGATCAACGAATATTTGAATGTTTACTATAATATAAGCATAATATAAAACGGTGGAAATATGTCATGTGAGATGTGTTATTTTGAAACTGTCACGTTTTTTAGCTTTAAGTATAAGCATTTTTGGCCTCTCAGAAATTTTTACTGCATCAGAAAAGCTATAATATTATTACGAATGTTTGAAATCCAATTTAGAAAAATGGTATTTTTTAATGGTATTTTTATGGTAACAAAATTTAACTGTTTCACACAGATTATAGATAACATTCCAAGAATTATGAAAAATATGCATTCGGTCCTCTTTCACTGTTGAATGATCTGCTGGCTCACTTTCAGTTCTTAGGCAGCTGGTATTTTGTTTTTTAATTTTTTCCGGTAGGCTAGGTCACTAGGAAAAATACGATAGCATACATTATCTATATTACATCTTGTTTGATATTTGATCGCATTTAAATTCAAAAAAATTAAATTTTGGTTTTTTATCAAAACGGTGAATTGCTGTTTCACTAATCTGATAAGTTTTGTAAAAACTCTTTATTTCAATGAAGAAGTCATAATTATATATCTTGCAAAAACATGTGTCGATTTCAAAGTGCTTCAAAATTCATAATCTTACGTATTTTCATAAAGAAATGAGTGAAGGCATTTACAAAAACCATCAATTGCCGGTACTGCAAAATAACGAGAAAAAACTCCCAAGGTTTTGAAGGTTTTTCAGTAGGCGTCTTTCTCTCTTCATTATTGACTCCATAAATTCTTCAAGTTCTTTTGCCACCTCCACACATGCGAACTAAAGAAACACTACCACAAACATTTTGTTTATTTTTTGCAATCCTTTTTCCATTTACTCTCTGCTTCCCTTCTTCATTCTTCCATCACCACCACGTCATTCCAATATGAGCTCTCTTTACTCAACACCACGCAAAAAAGCGGGCTCCCGTTGGAAAAGTCAAACGGTTTTTGTTCGGTTTTCGGTTTCGCGTCGAAAACTTACCAACTATTTTTTGGGTGAAAGTGGAGAAGAAGAAGAGAAAGTCAAACCCAAACAGCGCCCGAAAGCATCCAACGGTATGAGCAAACTCCGATGGAGCTCAAGCACAGAAACGGAAGCTAAAGGAGAAGGCTAACGACGGTGTCTCTATCTCTAAGGGGGTTAGGTTGACTGCTGGTTAGATTGACTCGACTGTGTGTTTTTGTATGTGTCTCTCGTCTTTTCTTTCCATTTTTTCGGGTAAATATAGAGAGGTAGTGGAGATCAATAGGAAAAGAATGAGCCAGTAGTTTGTGAGCATATTTGGTGCAAAAGTCAAGGGGTTCGTAAGAGGATGAAGCAGTAGGTTATGCTTGATAAAGAATACATAGTTTAATTGGTCAAGCACGCGAGGAGGGGTTTTTTTTAACAGGTGAGCAACGCTTGGAAATTTTGAAATCCGTAGACGTGCAAACTTGTTAAATTATGCGAACTAAATATAATATGATACACAACGCATTTTAATAAATAGGAAAACATTAGAAAAACAAGTGAAACCGAAAAAAATATATTGCCAACTTTCCACAAAAATTACTGTTTCATATAAGTTTTAAGCCCACTTGCAAAACAACTAACATTAACGTTTACGTAGTTAATAAAATGTTTGCCTTCGAGCTTAACTTTTCTAAACTGAGAATTCATAATTAATAATGAACGCTCTGTGATAGATCGGAAAACATTTAAATAACAAGTGAAATAGAAAACACTGTATTGCCAACTTTCAACGAAAATTACTGTTTCACCTAATCTTTAAGTTCTCATGCAAAACTGAACTTTTGCTATTGTATATTCTTTCTTTTCTGCTCAAAAATATTTCTGTCGCTGACCAATGTGCGGTTTGCAAGGGGCGTGGCAATGGCCGCTGAATGATCGGCATCCGTCATAATGGGTGCGAAGTTCAAATAATTTCTTGCCTGCGAGCTGAACTTTTATAAACAAAACATTCATAATTAATATTGAACGCTAATAAACAGAAAAAAAATTAGTGAAAGAAACTTGCAACGTTTATACAAAAATGTACTGTTTCATATAGTTTTTAAGTTCTCTTTCAAATTTGGACTACTACTAATTGGTATTAATTATCAGGGTTTATGAACTTCTGCAAATGACCATATCCAATAAGCGAATGGTGGGGGTGAACGAAGGATGCTGATTGATCGGCGCCCTTCTCACTCCGCTGGAAGTTCAAAAAATTTGCGTCTGACTTTCAGAAAAAATAAATTTTTAAAAAATTAATACAAATTATTTTTCATAAGTTCCCAAAAACCCTGTATCTCTCTGTTACACCACCAAAACATTTTTTCACAAAAAGCGAAAAATAATATTTTGCACGACACAAAAGCCAAGTTTCATGATTTTTCTATTTAAATATTAAAACGGTCATGAAATTCAAAAACCTCTAGAACTCTATTCTCTCATTCGAAACAAAGAATATATGGAACCTATGAACAAAAAATTAGAAAAAAAAAACAAAATTTAAAATAAAACAGATTCCTTTGCACTTATGCAATCAAGCTGTTTATTTATAATCATTTTTTTAAGCAAAACGTTCGAGTAGAGAGTAATAAGAGAAGAGAGGATATAAACAAAAAAGTATAGGAATGGAAAGTGGTTTACTCAAATGAGCACCCATCACCAAGAGGATACAGGATGGTGTCTGGCGGGGAGCAATCCGATTACGCCATGTGTCTTCCATTGGAGACACCAATAAAAATAGAGAAAGGTGGATCTGGTGACAAGTAATAAGTGTGAAGGGTTGCCGTTTTTAAATTTAACATAATTTGAGTGGAAAAATCGAAACGTGTTTCATGTACTTAATAAATAAATTGGCAATTTTGATTATTTTCGATGCATGAGTGGTAACTACGTTTTGAAATCTTGCTTCTCATTGACAAAACTAGGAATTTCCTAGCAGGATGTCATCTCTTCAAGATGTACATTTTTTTCACTTTGGCAATTGGTGCTAGGCAGATATTGGTCGACCTGAAGTTGGAGTAGCACCAGTGGGGAAAAAGTTAAGACTACACGTGCTGAAATCTCTAAAAATCATGTTTAAAGTTTTATTTAAATGTTTTTTTGTACCCAAAAAGTGCAGATTGCTCAGTTTTCGCCACCAATACTTTCAGAAGAAAATCATAAAATGAATTTTTTAACTAATAGTTCATATTTCGCCGAAAATTAATATTTCGCAGAAAATATAAACTTTTTGAAAAATTGGCAAAATCTCTAACGGAACGTTTAATATTCAGATTTTATGGATTACTATTACAAAAAAGTTTTCAATAAAAAAAACCACCGACTGACGCTATTCAACGTTCAGGGCAGGATTTTTGTGTGCCCTCATGATGTAGCCTTCTTGAATATTCAAATTCTCAAATTAATTCCGAATTTCCCGAGCTTTAACGAAACCCTCACTTTTTTCCAACTTTCAACAACTCATAGAATTTTTTCCATTTCTTCAAGTCTACACATCATCTTTTTTTTGTATCACCGCTAAACAAACAGTTCTCATCTCATTCTCTGTGTTGCACATTAATACAGTCTCTGAATCCTAATCCCTATCCATTTACGGTGCCATGTTTGTCACTTGACAAGGTGAAGAGGGTCCGATTGACCCAACCGCTTATTACGTAATTATTATATTGTATCAGTAGAACCGCCGTCTACTTTTTGATACTTCTTTGATACTATGAAAGAGTTTTAGGCAGCATAACTAAAAGAAGTATTGATTTTAATGTTTGCATGATTTAACAATTCAATGAAATAGTCAAAATTTACTTGAATAAAATGATGGGAAATTTCAAAGAGGATTATTACAAAAAATTCTGTTTCACAGATATTATATGAAAATTGCAAAATAATGTTTTGAAAATTGGTAATTTTTTTAATTACGAATTTTATTGGTTAAAATTCAAAAACTTTAACACATTTTCAAACCTAAGTATTTCTGGTGATACTTGTTAAATGTTTAAAAATTCGAACTTTATAATTACAAAATTAAATGAAAAGTGGATTTTAACCTTAAAAGATAATTTTTTACAGTTTCATGAATTATGTAATACTTTGATCCTTTTTTCATTTTTGTTTACACTAACAGCAGGCCAAAATAGCAAAATGGCATTTCATTAAACTTTTTGAACAAATCTAAAATTTTACGGCGTTACATAACTTCAAGAAATTCTGTTTCGCAGATTTTATATAAAGATTTCCAAAAAGTTAGATTCTATTGACCACCATTGCTTACTATTAGCAAACTTTTTTCAAATTTTTTATTTTGAGAATTTGTTTAATGATTCGAAAGTTATTAATTATTACAATAAATTAAGATTTAAAACTATTTTTTGCTGTTTCGTAATTTTCAATACTTTTATATTAATACTGTTTCGTTGACTAACACCTATTCATGAATTCTGATTAAAAATATATCCCACACAAAACCAAAAGAGCAAGAACCATGTTAACCTCATCCATCTCCTCCTCCAACAGTTGTCTTTTTTTTGCGAAATACCGCGCGGCATCCGCCACCAGCCGCGCTTTGATTGGCTCCGCAACGGCTCGCGGAGCATGTGTCACTCTGAAGGAAATGATCCTTCTCTGTCTTCTCTTTAGTTACCATCCCTTTACATACCACCGGTTGTAATCTATATCTCGCGTGCGCAGAGAGAGAGACAATGTGTGTGTGCTTGCAAGTGACCACTTGATGGTCCAGCGGCTTCTTCTTTTTGTGCTTTGGACCACATTAACAGGTGGAAAAAAATGGAGGTGAATGGGAGATGCAAGACTGTTGATGGAATAATCTTTGAAAAATCATGGAAAATCACACAATTATTTGAAACATTGAATTTTTGAAAATCATGATTTTTTTTAGTTTTAGTATTGTGAGATGAATGATTTACTAATTTTTTTTAATTGTGAATAGTGAATCATATAACTTAAAAACAATTTTCTTAATCAGTGGTTTTCAAAAGCAGTAGTTGTATATGATCAATTAGAAAAAGCAAAAATCTACTGAAATTTAAACAGTTAATTTGTAAGCAACAAAAATGAAAATGGTTTCTCCAAAATAAGTCTCTAAACAACTCAAAGTAAGGTAAAATTGTCTAAAACGCTTTAGAATATTTGAAACATGTGTAGTCAATCCGATTTGACAGTTTGGTCGGCCTAAAAATCGCAAAATTTGAAAAATAAAATTAATTAATTTTTTTTTGTTTTCATTAAATGAAAAAAAAACATATATCTGCAAAACACGACTGAATAAAAACTTAATTATGAAACATTTGATATTTTTCGAAAAAAAAATGACAATTTTCGAGGAAATTTTCACAAAGACGTCAATTGATGTCTCTAGGTAGAGTGGAATTATGATACCTAGGTGCAAAGTAATTTATGAACTACGTGAAACAGTGATTATTCAAAACGTACAAATTCAGATATAAGACGAAAAACATTATTTGAAACAGTGAATTTTTTGAAACAAATTAATCAGGTTTTAAATAAAGAAATTGCCAAATTTTTAATTTGTGAATAACGTAAGAGACCTTTAAAAAAGAAAACATAAAATATGAATATAGAGATTATATTATGAAAACTGGTTGCATGCTCATTTCCAGAGTACTTACAGTGACAGGGATTTTTTTAAATGTTGTTTTTTAATAAAGGCGCAAACAGCTCAGTAATGCAACCGAAGTTTACACACTTTTATGATCACAAATTTTTGCAGAAAAAATTAATATTAATAAAAATATAAGAAAAGTTCTCATTCAAAGTTTGAGAAAGTTTATAATATTACAATATGAGATTGAGAGTCTTTTGAGAATAATTTTTACGTTTTCAAGAAATATTTTATACTTTCAATGAAAATACTGTTTTGTTGCTTCTTTAACAACAGAAAAAGTTTTTGAGCAAGGTTAGTTGGTTGGAATATAGAAAACTGTTTCTCACGTACATTCAAAAAGTGTTGGAATCGAATTCAAATTTCATGGAGGACATTAAATTTTTCGTTGGAACAGTAAATAATTTTTGGTTTTGAAAATTTTGCAATATTTTCTAGACATCAAACATACTTGTAAAAACTGAAACATTTGTTTTAAAAACCATAATCTCTAAAAATAAGTGCATCCGCTTGGAACACCTGACGTTATCTCTTTGCTCGATTTAATCTCTAATCAAGTAACGGAACAACAGAACACCCAAATGTCTCAGAAATGAGAAAAAGATGAAAGGGAAGCATGAATAAAAATCAGAAAAACTTCTTCTTCCTCTTCCACTAGAGAAATCCACCAGCTGATGTCGGTTGAATTCAAAACACGGCGGCTTCTGATAAAAAGAAGATAGTGGTCATCTCCTGCGTTGTCCTCGTGAATAGGTCAACTTGATCGGTGGCTCCCCGAGCCGGTGCCAGGAGCATGAAGCCACCATGCGTAGGGTCTCTTTCCGTTGGACCAACTGTTTTTGCGATGAAACGCACACACAAAACTTGTTTTGCAGGAAAATTTTAAAAATGAAACGAGATCAAGCAGTTTTGAAATTGAAGTGCTCAAGTACTTGTCACATAGGCTCTTTGGAGTTTTTTCAGAGGGAGCATGTGGAGAAGGTCGCCTTCTAGGCACATAATGCTTATGCCTTCAAGACGCCCTACCTTGTGCCTACAGGCTGAAATAAGTTGTATAATAAATGTGTCATTCGTCTATCTGAAGCCTACACTGTAAAAAAATTGAGATCAAACGCTGAGGCAAATAGGTAGGCGTGTAGACACGCCCGAAAGCCTATCTAAAATAAAAATGCAGATTTCACATGTAATTTAAAAATGTATCTTTAAATCCCCAAAAATGATTTTAAAATCTGAAAGTATTAAAAATTGTAAGAAAACACTTTAATTAATTTTTTAAATGTTAATGCGAAAAACCAACAAATATGCGGGCCAATCGTGAAAAGTTCAGAAAAACGGTTTGTAATTTCATGGCACGTTTGTTAACTTTAATTTTCAATTAAAAACAATTTCAAATTTGATTATATATTTAAATTTTAATGCGAATAAAATTAAGAAAAAACTCACCAAAGTTTAAAAAAAAAATCTCCGCCTATAAATATCTTTGATCAATCGTACAGGTTCACAACGTTTTCCTGTGTTTTAACACTGTTTATGTTCAATTATAAATGGAAATAAACTAATTATTTTCAAATCAACATCACGTGTCTTGCTGTAACACAAGTATACATAGTGAAACAGTAATTTTTGAACCAACATTTTTTTTCAAAATTTTACTGTTTCAGAAATGAAGTTTCTGATTAAGAATGTGCAAACACTTCAATCGACCTGTTGTTCAATCGACATTGTTTAATCGACCTGTTAGTTTTAACATTAATTTGAACAAATTTTCACCCACATCTTCAGCTTTTTTATTTACCAATTGGATTAGTGATGGTAGATGTACATATTGGGATAAATACTGTTGTATTGTATGATTGGAGAGGATTTGAGAGTGTGTGTCGGTATCTTGTTTCATGCATGGACTCTTTTGGCAAACATACAACATGATGGGACAATGTGCTAATTGTCCCCTGGGATACGGAGGAACTTTTGATTTTGGAAATTTTTTTACTGTTTCAAAGCGGTAATAATTGACTTTTTGGTTGTTGCAAAACAATACTGTTACCCAACGTTTTTAAAAACTTATTCTTATCATGCAAGTTTCTTAGTCGAATTAAGAAACTTTTCTATTTCGTTCCTAGAATATATCGTCATAAAGTAGCTTCTTTCTTACTTGTGCCACCTCTCACCTACCAATGTTTGACCAAACTTTTCCATACTTCACAGTCAATGTGTTTTGTTTACCGTCACGCCATTCAAAAAAGAGAGACGTGGAAGCTGGCTGGTGGTTGACTGAGAGCTCAACAAAGAGCATGTAGACAGAAATGTGATATTTGAGAAGCTGAGCAAGAAGTCATTGACACAAAAGAACACCTACTTAAGAAGGTCGGTAAAAGGAGGGGGAGGAAGTGTAAGTTAACAAGGGGATCTAAAGTACCAAGTTGACTTTCAAAAATTAAAAGACAATATATGGGAAATACATTTTTTACAAAAGAAAAACACTACAATTTCTTAAATAATTGCGTGGAATTTAAATTTCAGTCGCTTACAGCTTCCAGTCAAATTTGTTCTGTTTCTCGACGCCTGGCCTGTATTTCTAGTTTTTCATTGTTACGACTGTTCAATATTTTAATATATTCCCATTTACGATATATCAAAATTATTCTCCTGGCTGTAATTCAATAACCGAGGGGCACGGTTCGGTATTGTTTTTAATCAACTATCTGGAAAAAAAGTTGGAAACTGTTTTTGCTGAAAATTTTGAAAAAAAATGTGTACTGTTTACTGTTTTAAACCTTTTTCATATTATCAAGATTATTTATATTTAATTTTTTTTTCATTGTATTTAGAATAAAGTAGCTTGACGAAACAGAAAAATAATGTTTAAGAATGTTTGTAAAAAACCGTTTTGAATACAATTTCGATAAATATCTTATCATGTACTCCGTATTAGAAACAACGTTAAAATATATTCTTGAAACTGAGTATTTCAGGAGTTTTTTAAAAATTAAAATTTATGTTTTTTAGTGGAAACAATACTTTCACAAATGCAAACTGTAATATCGTTTTCATAAGTTTTACTTCCAGATATTATATTTAAAACCATTATACACATAGCTTATCAGGTTTTTAAATTGCGTCTGTTTCAGGTTGAGATGCTCTTTTACAGTAAGGTTGTTCTTATTGACTGCCATCTTTCAACTTTTTAATAGTCATTCATTGAAATTTTTTCGAACATTTTTAGAAAAAAATAAGCGAGTCTTCCCAGAAATTTGTTTGATTTAAAAAAGACAGTTGGGAGTTTTTGTTGTTATCCAAATTGCCAATTGAAATTTTCATGAAAATATCATTCAGCTATTGTTTTTTTTCAAACGTCACTTTTCAAAACCTAGTTGTAAAACATAATATTCTTATAATATTTTGGCTTTTGTCCAATTTTATGTTAATCTGCTTTCTGTCATGTTCAATATGTTTATACCAGCCGTGGACCGCACCTACGGCGCGGCCCCCGACTTTTTTGAGAAAACACATTAGATATACGGTGTCTATCGCGGACCTCGATCGATGTCTGCTGCGCATTTAGCATAAGGTTTCCCAAAATTTCGTTGCTCTGATCAGAGATCAAACTACATAGGGACAGAAGGACACGCGCTTTATATATAGTGTTTATATATTCTCCTTTTTCTATATATTGGAATTATTCTTAAAAATGGCGTATATAAATTAAAATAAGTAAGTGAAAAAGCAACTGTTGAACATTTCGGGTTCCTTCCCGTGAAGTATTGTTTATTTTTCATCTTCAACTTTTAAACCCTAGTTGCAAAACAGACTCTTATTGTTTATTGAACATTAAGGATTGTGTGCAATTTTTATGAAATCTGTTTTTTTTGGTGAGAATCCTTGAATGCCAAAAACTCGATTACTATGTTTTCGAGTGATGGATCTTTTTGCGTTCACTTCTGGCCGATCTTCTCATACACTTTCATCCTGAACACATGACGGTGGGTATCAATCCATCCATAGTTTTCTGCTGCTGCGCGGGATGTACACGACGCCAGAAACTACTTGGTCCGTTCTCTGCGTCTCTCACTGCTCCACACTTTCTCGCCGATGGGTTACACTTCTGTTTATACCGGACATGAGTTTGGAGTAACGAGATAGTGTGTGATTTGAGGAGTACGCAAAGACATAAATGATATGTGAGAGCTACTTGCTGCATGTGGTGTGCGCGGATCAAACTCAACAGACACCCATAGGCACCCGATGAAGAATAAGAAGAATTACTTTACGGCGTGAGATGAAAAACAATCGAGACATTGGGAATAATGTCAAAAGGGGTTTCTGAACTTTTTTCCTGTTTGAAAGGAAACTTGGAATTTCAAAATGTTGAGCATAGTTCAGAATATGGGTTAAATGATTTAAGGTTTCAAAAGATTCACATCAAAAAACTTCTTTCCGAAAAACAGTCATATGCAGGAATCCGTTTCATGTTTCAATATAAGCTATTTATTATGTTGGTGAAAAAGTCTTTGCAAAATTTTGATTTTTTTTGGAAGTAGTATTTTTTCAAAGCGAACAAGATTCAATGGGTAATATATTTACCATTAATGCCTATGACTTCTTGCCAACACAACGGAAGTTGAACAGTACCCTCCGCCTAGAACTCCTGCGATTAGGAGGCAAAGAAGTCGTCCAACCCCGTTTCGACGACCTTTCGATCATGAAACTTCTGCCCGGCAAGGTGATTCTGGAGTGAGCGGAACAGATGGTAGTCAGTAGGAGCCAAGCCCAGCGAATACGATGGGTAAGACAAAATTTGGATTCCGACTGTCTGGAGCTTCTGGCGGGTCTTAAAAGTTGTATGCGGTCTTGTGTTGTCATGGAGCAGCAACAACTTTGGAGCAGTCATGGAGCAGCAACAACGATGTAATCGATGAGCATGGACCACCTTTTTCAATTAAATGCAGTATAGGCCAGCGTTGATTGTAGCACAGTCTGGAAGAAGCTCTCTGGAAATGACACCCTTACTGTCCCGCCCAATTGAGAGAAGCTCTTTTTTCCGTGAAGTTCTCATTTGAGGTCAGGTGTCGCGGTTTCCTCGACCGGGAACCACTCTTTTTTCCTGGTATGGCTAACATACAATACCCATTTATCATTTTCAGTAATGATATCTTTAACCCAGTCCGTTGTTCGTTTCCTAGTGAGCAGCGAAAGAGAGAGGTCACAAAGCAATTTTTCTGAGAATCGGACAATTTGTGAGGAACGAGTTGACCGAACTTTTCTATCTTTCCGGTTTTTTGGAGATGGTTGATGATGATTCTTTGGGGATGCTTGAGAGTCGCAGAAAGTTCGCGTGACGTTGCTCTTGAATCATCTTCCAGGGCTCTCGAAATATCCTCATCGATATCCAAACGAGAGCGATCTTATCTTGGTTTATCATCGAGATCGTAGTTCTTTTTCGTGAACTTTTCGAACCAAAACTTCATGGTATTGTAGGTGACAGAGTTCTTGCCTAACACTACACACATGTTACGACGAGCTTCGTTGCAATTGCAGCTTTGGGGGAACTCGTACAGAAAAACCCCTCGGAGGGCGTGACATTCGGCGAGCAAATTCTCGGTCATTTTGAACAGCACCCAAAAGTTTTTTCAAATATATTAAACATGCACATTACGTACTATGCAAATAAAAAAACAGAATTGGAAAAAAATAAATTAACGCTGAGCAATGAAGAAACAAACAAATTTTGCAAAGACTTTTTGACCAACCTAATAAATAATAAATGTATCCTCTCAATGGATTTCCAAACTAAAATATTTATCTGAAAAATCAGAGGTCGTTAAACCGCTAGGCCTACCATTCGTACAGTTTCACTATTCGTTTGAAGAATATATACGTTTCAACACAGTCTTATTACAAAATATTATTAGGGAAATTTAGTTCTCTGATATCACGTGACTTTCTGTAGAAACACATCTAGAGCATAAATATTTCTGAAAAAATTACTGTTTCAAAAGTAAAGCTTATAATTCAGAACACACAAATATTTTAATTCTATTGCCGAAATGGATTTAAAGGCATCAGGTGAGAAATATATTTATGTGGGGAATTGAATATTGAATATTGAGATTTATGATTGTAGAGGGTTCAGATGTTAAAATCAGGTGTAGAGAAATAAGCTTAACAAACAACATGTTGGTTAAAAAAGTCAATTGAGATAATTAAAAACCCAGGGGAGACGCATCGGAGATTTACTTTTCAGTGAAGATCAATTTCAGAGAGGAAAATCGAAATAGAAGAATTTGCAAGATACGAATACATTCTGAGAAAAAAACGTGTTGAAATACTGGACTTATGCGTTAAATCTAGTGTCGGCGAGGCCTTTATTTCTGTACCCGTATTTCGCATTTGTCGCATCAAAATCAACGATTCCTTGGAAGATGATAGGTCTGAAACTTGCTAAAATAAGTTTTCACTGGTTCAAAAGTATTCATATAATAACTACTTCTAAACAAGTATTTGAGATTATTTCAGTATTTAAGAAGCTCACCCATTTTTCTCCGCGAGATTTTTAGTTCCACGCTCGGCCATCTCGGCTGTAAGGTATAGTGGCGCTGGAAGGCTGACTGGATGAAAAACGATCTCATGCATATAACAAAGATCGTTAGTCATCCGCTGAATCCATTCCATTTTTGGTGACTCCGGATACAAGACTGTATATTTCGTTGCTTTGCATGTCCCTTGACGGGCAACTGCACCACAATGGAAGAATTTATTATAATCTGGAGACACAATTACAGAGTCAACAATGGTTCCTGGCTGCAGGTTTGATATTTGGTCCTGAAAAAAATATTGTTTGGAATGAGTAAACTATAAATTCGGCGGCCTTTGGTTCCAGTGCCTTCCCCGTTAGCCAGAAAAAAACGTGGATCAGAAATTGGGTAACTTAGACAAAATTTGGACAAGGTTTTGGAAAGACTTGAACTTTGGTTGCACCAAAGATTAACACAAGTTTTGCTTAATCCAAAGTCTTGCCAAAAGGAGGGATTCAAAAGTTGAACTCGTCGGAAACTTCTTGGAAACATTTGATAGCTTATGAAAACAGTATGATATTAAATACTTTTTAGAAAAAATCCACATATACTTCCAAAAAGATCTGCCTAGTTTTCCCCAAATTGAACTCACTCGTTCCCCTCTCGCGTAGAGTCTCGTACTGTGGCCTTTGGATCCCACAATAATCGTCAACTGGGGACTATATTTTTCTCCGAGCGTCTTGAAAACCGAATGACAATTTCTGACGTACTCTTCCTTGACGATACTGAACCGACTTTCACTCATCCCACACAAGTAAATAACAATGTTCATAGGCTTGATTTTTCGAGCTTTTCGGGCACTTCTGAGGGAATTGAGAAGAATTTCAGGCATTACCTGACCGAAAACCTGAAATATATGCACTTGTGTAATAAATTGAGATCTATGTAAGACTTACGTCACTTCCTGATTTTACGTATTTGTAGCCTCCAGCAAACTTTTGTGGATGATCCATGGTGTTTGAGACAAAGCCAATTGTCGTGACATTCTGAAAATTGATTTTATTCGGCTTCAGTCATAAACGTTCAATGTCCTTTCGTAATTCAAAACTTTCCCAAAAATATTAAATTCACTCACTTCACTAGAATACGAATTGAGATAAGGTGCTGTCGAAAGTCCAATCAACAACAATCCAGAATCATTCCAAGTCTCACTGTTGACCACATAATTCAATCCACCAAGCCTGACATTAGTTTTATTAATAATGTTGGAACAAGTTTCAGCTCTCTGGTACAAATTTCTAGCTGTCTCGAAATGAATCTCTTGGGTAAGAACATCGTATTCCTGCTCCAAACTTTTGAAAAAGTTATGATAGTCGTAATGCTTTCTAGTGACCAGGAATATGATTTGCTTTCCCGAGTTTTTGGCTCTCCGGAAAACGGCATGAACGTCGTTATTGTGAATAAAATCAATCGAAGGAAATTGTACTGCTGCTTGGCGTCAACGAAAAATCCCGTTTGAGCAAAATCGGTTGGGTTTCTGAAGGATTGGTTATTCAAGGAAGTTTCTTGTCCATCTCGGAAGAAAATACGCGGAGTTGGAAGCACAATTCCATCGACTTCAACGGATTCTCCGACAGTGATAAAATCGTTGAAGTAATTCGATTTCAATCCGACTTCTTCAACAAGTCTTTCTGTTACATCATGGCGAATGAATGGAGATGCAGATGCCATCTGAAAAAATATAACCTGCGTACTTTTTTTTATTTTTTGGTATTTTGACGAAAAAAACAATATTTTTTTGGGTTTTTGTTTGGAGAAAAACTAAAAAAAAAAATCACATTCCATACTTTAATCACTTTAAATTTTACGAATATTCTTTAGCAAAATGTAGTTTTTAACGGGTTTTAATGATTTTTTCCTAAAAAGTGCAAAATAAATCGAAATTCAATATATTAATTTTGTTTTTAGCCCGAAATTTTTATTTGGTTGTACCTAAGTTCATAGCAGCCCTGATCATGACCGATGATGAATAGATACACTCTGTGAAACAGTTAAAAATTTCAACTTTTAAATTGACAAACAATGAAACAGGTTTGTTTTAATTGCAAATTAGCAAATCTTTCGAAAACAGTGTGCTCGACAATTCACGAGTTCTGTAACCAGATGTTGGATGACGGAGCTTGGTAGATGCCCGGCGCAGATATATGAGAAGCGTGATGTTTTTATTTTAAAAATTTCAGTCTAAAAATATTATAAAACCCAAATTACCTTGACAAGATCCTTTCCTTCGTTGTTAATCATTCTATCTGTTCACCTTCTGCGATGGACTACACAACATCAATTCCGGTGGAAAGTAGAGCAAAGATGTTCTTCCTTCAGCCACAACTGTCATAAGTTCCGGATATCTTAGATGAATTCCGAATTTTCTTCTAAAATAAGACTCCACAGTAATTTCGACTCCTTCGTTCACAAATCTTTGTTCTCTTGAAGAATGTGAAAACCCCTTTATCTTAAACATCACTGCATCTTCCTGTAGATTTTTATTTTTGCCATAGTTGACAGAGATGTTCAGTCCTTTGAATGCTTGTGACAGCTTCTTTCCATCTCTGGAATTGCATTTTATTCCATGATAATAGAGGTTATACGACATTATCAGCTCGGAAAGTGGTTGGAAATCAGGATGGAATAGGCTGGATTTCACTGAAAATTTCATTTGATAATTAAAATTTAGGCCAGATGGAATTTGTTTTGAGTTAGGTAAACAATTTTGAATTGCATTTTTCAATTTTTTTTCAATTTCCTTGAATGTGTCTGAGAATTAACATAATTAAATTTTGGCAATTAAAAGTCAGTGTACTTATGAAAAATATATTGAAACCGTAATCTCGTGAAATGTTATGTAAATCCCAAGTATCAAAACTTCTTTCATTCAATACATTTTAATCAAATTGTCAGAAGAAGTCAGTAGTAATTTGCAAGAAATCTGTTCAGATCCTCTTGAGAATAGACCTCCACATAAACGAAAATTTATTGCGATTGGTGTGACGTCATGCTTTTTTCTAATGACGTCTTACAGTAAATTAACGTCACATTCGAAATATTGGTTTTTTAACAAATACCAAACTAGAACTAATTAACATTTAATAAATTGAAACTGACTATCCGTTGTGACGAAAAACTGTCCTGTTGTATTCTGCTGACCTTCTCCTTGAACTGGACAATTTGAAAGAAGCATGTGAGCGGTCTTTTTTTCTGAACACATAGTTCACCGTTACATGGTGCACGTATATTTTCTTTCCAGGAGTCAGTTCTGTAAAAACGTGTTTGTTTAAAAAAAAAACGTGCTGTTGGGCACACTTCAAAACGAATCGTGGGCATTCATTATTTTTTGCAATGCAAAAAACCATTTTGATAAAGTTTGGATCTAATAAACTCACTGATGGGATGCATGTTCGTTTGTACTCTAACATGTGCTCCGTTTTTATTCGAATCCTGCTTCTGGGTACTTGTTATTTTTTCAGTTTGGGACAATCTCTCAATTTCTTGATTATCCTCATCCTTCTCGAGAGCATGGTCTCCTGCAGTACCTGAATTTACAGTTTTATTCAACTTTAATTAAATTTTGTCTAAAAAGCTAGCAAGTAAAGTTTTATTTTAATACAGTTTTGCTCATCGACCTCTATTTGTTGATAAATTTTCGTGCAGTTGTGCTCTTTTCGAAAATATCTATAAAAATTGCTAAATATATTGCTTAATTCACAATTTTTTTGACACTGTCTCTGATTTCTGATAAACAAATATTAAAATTATGTTATTGACTATTTTATGTTTGAAAAACGTTTGCAGTTTTAGTATGAAATTGTCTAATAGTTTTAGAAACGCTTCTTTTCTGGGTATGTACCATATATGCTCTTGGGAACTTTTCTCTGGGAGAACCAACTACCGTATTTTCCCAATTTTATTTTTCAATTAGTCATTGTGAGTGTAAGTCAAATAATTCATATTTTCTGATTGCACAAATAAATATTGCCTATAGTAATTTTTCTACGTTTATAAATATAAACATTACTAGAAATTATTAGCGACTGAAGAGTTAATCGCGAAACAGTATTTTTTTTCATTCTGGATAATTTTTTCCATTTGTCGTAAGAGTCTTTAAAAACTTAATCAATTATTCAAATTTTCTCCTGAACCCGGTTTTGGTAATGAATTAGAATATAGATTCCTACATTCTTCAGACGGAAGTTACGTATTTTGGGCTTTACAAATACGAAATCGGACCAGAAAAATATACTCCACAAATATTGAACGGAAACTTCAGACAAATCAGAGGACGATATCAAAATGGACGGAACGAGGTGGTCGCTTAAATCTTTCACAATAACTGAATGAAGTGGTTTACCAATATCAGGAATGTCTGAACCATTATCATTCTCAGCTCCATCGAAAGCATGCTCAATTGGATCAGCAACTGGAATTTCTTCCAGATCCTCTAATTTATTTTTCAAAGTGTTTTCTTCACTACCGCCTCCTGGAGTGTTGGTCTCACCTGAAACACATGTTATTTTTAAATATAATCCGTACACGACAAATTTGCTCAATTCATGGAATGAAGAAACACATCCTGAGATTTTCTACATTGTATCTCAACTTTTGGAGCACTTACTGTCACAGCAGATTAAGGAAAATCATAGACAGAATATTTAAATTGCATTACTTTTTAATGTTGAAGTAAACTCCTTTTTAATAACTTACTGATTCAGCAGATTACCGCAAATGAAGAGTAAACTATGACTAGAAGGTATTTGCTACTGAAGAGCTAGTGGTGAAACAGTGTTTTTTTATAGTCTGGAAAATTTTGTTGAAGCCTTCAAAACTCAAGCTGAAATTAATTTCCTAATTTGTCCTCTGACATTTTTCAGTGATTAAGATCCATGTTATGCAAGTTCTTAAATTAAATTTTAAATGTTTAGTATTTTCATTGACGTACTCTGGGGAAGCCAAGTCAAATTAAAATGATGTGTTTTTAGCTTTACAAATAAATATTCTGATCAGAAACATATAATCCAAAACATTGAGTGTAAATTTCAGATAAACCAGAGGAAGATGCCAAAATAGACCAACTAGGTGGTCGCTTAGACCTCTCACAATAACTGAAACTGACAGAGAAACTTACCCATGTCGGGGATGTCTGAGCCATTATCATTCTCAGCTTCATCGGAAGCATGCTCAATTAGATCAGCAACTTTCTCAGCAACTGGGATTTCTTCCAGATCCTCCATTTTATTTTGTGAAGTGTTTTCTTCATTTTCGGATCCTGAAGTGTTGGTCTCACCTGGAACACATGTAATTTTCGAAAATAATCCGCACAAATTGGAGCAACTGATAGAATAAAGAAACGAATCCGCATTAGATATTCTACATTGTATCTTAATTTTTTTTTTGGGTTTTGAAACAGTTACAGATTCCGCAGATAGAGACAATGTTGTAAATTTACATGTAAAACGAATATGGTCAGAAATTTATTGCTATTGAAGAGCTAGTGGTGAAACAGTATTTTTTAATAGTCTGGAAAACTTTCTTTAGCCTTTGTTGGAGTCTTTGAGACTCAAGCTGAAATTCCTAAATTGTCCCTGTAAACTTTTTCGGTGATTACATGCATGTTATGCAAACTTCTTAACTAAATTATAAATGTTTCGAGATTTACATTGACGTAGGAGGGGAGGGAGCATAGTCAGATTAAAATAATGTATTTTTGGCTCTACAAATAAATAATCCGACCGGAAACATATACGCCAAAAACATTGAGCGGAAATTTCAGACAAACCAAAAGAAGATGCTTAAATGGACGGAACTAGGTGATCGCTTAGATCTTTCAAAATACCATGAAAAAATTCACAAGAACTCACCAACATCCAAGATTTCTGAGTCATTCTGAATCTCAGCTTCATTGGAAGCATGCTCATTTGGATCAGCTACTACTTCAGCACCTGGGATTTCTTCCAGATCCCCCGTCTCATTTTCCGTTTCTGAAATCTTCCCGTCACTTCCCCCTTCTGACGTGTTGGCTACACCTGAAACATAAATTATTTTCGAAAATAATCCGTACACGACAAATTGTCTTAATTCGTGGAATAAAGGAACAAATCCGGATTAGATTTTCTACTTTGTATCGTTATTTCGGTATTTAAAACTCTTACTGACTCAGAAGATTAAGGATTTATGATTATTACGTGAAAATCAGAAATTATATTTTTGAAACACGAAGAAAATCTAATAAGGAGAGAGCTCGGAGCTTAACTATGAAGAGATGAAATAGTGAAGCAATTGCTGAAAAAACTTCTGGGAATTTGGATAGGTTGTAACAAAAATAAATTATCTACGGTTTCTGAGAAAGCATGAATTGAGAGATTAGTCGAATTCAGTAACAGTTACTGTGGGAAGATATATTTAAAAAATCGATTTAATTATTTTGAATATAAACTACGTACCTTCACAGACTTCATTCTCCATTTTTTGTCCGTCTTGTGCCGGTTGTCGTTCACATTCTTCGGTTCCATTCATAATTACTATCAAGCTGTCCAGTAGTAGCTGGAACATTATATTTAATAAAAAATAGCGGGAAAAAAAACGGAATGAAAAGTCAATTTTTATCTACAAATGATTCATAATCTACAGTTTCCTTTCTTCTCTCTCGCTGCACCTGGCACGCCTCATAAAAAGAGAAACAAACGACCTTTCGCTGTTCAAATTTTGAAAAGTCATAAAAGTTCTCGCTTTTTGTCGGAGCTATGCCTATAATAATTTGGAAATGTAATGTAAGTTAAGGTATGTTGAGTAAGTTGGTGCACAATGTTTAAATAAATAAGTGGTTTTTAGTATTTTCGAAAAAATATCCCCATAAAAAAATGCTCCAAATGCCTTCTCTCTCACCTCTTTTTCAAGAAAATTAACTCAAAAATCATAAATCACATTCAAAAATATTTGAAAAACACACAACGAAATTAGAAAAAAAGAGAGGCGACTGTGGAGAAGGAGGACGGCAATAAGAGAAAAGATAAGAGGGCACAGCCACAAAAGAAAATGGAAACATCAACTGAGTATAGTGGGCAAAAGCGAATGGGCGGAGAAAATAAAATTCATGAATAATTATGGACAATTGAAAGAAAGCGTGTAAATGGTAATATGGGACTCTTGAAACCGACAAAAATTACAGGGATTTAAATTATAATTTAAAAAAAAATAATAATTAAAGGATAATTAAATTTGATTTACAAAGTTCAAAGAAAATAGTTCTATTTTCAGACTGTGCATATTCTATACACTATATGCAAATCAATGCTGTCAGTAACGTAGACATATGTCTTGGGTTACTGTATCACAAAGATCAAATCACTTAAATTTGCGGCAATCATTTTTCAACAAGAATCCCAAAAAAAGAACTCGGCAAATCGGTCCAATTTGTTAGCGTACTCTTGCAACTACTGTTGAGCACTTTAAATTTTCAACAAATTTCTAAAGATTTTCAGACCATTTTTTAAATTTCTATTGAATTAATTTTCTAAATTGCAAAAATTTGCTATGAACTTGCGACGTTTTGTCAAGAAGATGCCTCTGACGTCAAATTTTTCCAGATCTCAATTCAAAATTCAACTCTATATTTAACTCTCAACTGAGTTTGGAATATGTTTTATGATGTATGAAAAACATTAATTTTTTTTGCAAAGTATATAGGAGTTTCAAGCATTTAAATTGGTCAATTGGACAGAAAACAAATTCAAAATACATTTTTTATCAAGAAGTTGAATATGTGGGTAGATCACTCGTAAAATTATAGCCTTGCGGAAAATGTGAAACGAAACAAAACTTTAAAATTTAAAGTAAGAAAATGGCAAAATCGGAAAAAAAATGAGGGAGCTGAACGATTTGAGTAATCACACGTTTCTTTTCAGGGGTTTATAAAATATCGAAAATCGTTTCATATTCACGGTATAGGTGCGGTGAAATCGAATTGTTTCCAATTGTACGACCTGTCTTACAATGATTAGAAAAAAAATAAGTTTTTATTTGTATGGTCCATATAACTTTCCTTTCAAAGGTTTTCAATGTTCAAAGTAGACATAGACCCAAAAAAAGATTATTTCTCTTTAACATAAAACCTGTCTGAATAAAAATCTTGGATGCCGTTAATTTTCAAGGACTAGATAATAGCCTGTAAGCCTATAGGTAAACCATTTTTCTGTAAAACTGTTTAATTCCAACATTCGTGTCTGCGCATCAATGTAGAACACTTATTTGACTTGCAAATAGACAAAACAAAGATAAATGTGACAGTCGCGTATTTCTTTTGATAGGGACAAAAGCTGTGTGAATAATATCACGAGAGAAAACTCATGACAGTGAATAAAAGTGCATGGTTAATGTCCAGAAAGCAAATATTGAATGGTAATTTGACATTCAATTGTTGAATGTAAAAAGACTTATTCATATCTCAGTTTTTATGCGACTATTGTAGTGATTCAAGTACTTCATATTTATAGTAATAATAACTCCAAATGATACCAAATTTAATCTATTCGAATATTTTCAGTTTTATTGTTGTTCACTAGACATCCCCTTTGATGAGAACGGGACGTTTTCCTGGCCCTAATATTCGTCTTCCTAATGCCTACACCGGCAACTTTTTGTAAATTGTTGTTTTTGTAAATTGTTGTTCGGTGTTTTGCAGAGGAAGAAGCTGGGAGGAGACTGTGTCTCTCATTTTGGTGGGTATCTGAAGCTGTCTAAATACGTGAATTTTAAAGTGGCGTGCAGAGGCGTGACGTCATATATGAACGTGCAATTTCAAAAAATCCGTATTCATAATCACTTTTGGCCCTGACTTTTTAATTTTTTTTTCCACTCAAGCCTTTATTTTCTGCCAATTATGCTTCCAGTTCACTGGACAATTTTGCAACTCAACCAGAGCCATGCCATGACACTAAATAAAATTTGAAACTGGTTCAGTAACCTTTCACTGCTGCTCAAAATGTTGCTCAAAATTTGAGTTTATTTTTGCTTTTCAAAAGTTTCAATGTTCCCATCGATTGCAGGTAAGAAAGTTATATTTCTTACGTTTTCTCTTTAGACCTGTGATAAAATTAAATTTTGTTGAAGGTTCTAACAAACCTGGTGCTTCTTCATCAACACTGAGATGGCAGAAATCAACGAGGAGGATCTCATATGTGAAGTTACCTTCTATTCAGTCAAAAGGGAAACAAGGTCAAGTAAGTTATCTGAATAATAGTAACATTTCAACGTAACAGTACATTTTTTGACTGAAAACTTAATGTTTAATATTTAAAAAATTTATTTCGCTGTGAGACCCGCTTGAATGTTTTGTTTATTGTGAAGAATAACCACAACATGAGTAATTAAAAATATCTATGGAAAACTAGAAACTTTTCATATTACAGAAAGTAACCTCTGTCCCTTCTGAAGATGAACCCATACCATCTGATCCTGGACCATCACTTCCTCCGATTCCAACAATTACACCGTCATTGTGCATTGATAATCAATATTTTTCAAACTATATCAGTGAAAAACCAAAAATGGACGATGTTGACTATTTGAGCAGAGCGTTCAGTTCGTAAGTTTACTATTAAACAACATTTTTTTCGATTTGTATTCTATAGGATCTTCCAAAAAATGGTGGTTGAATGTTTTATCCTGATTATATGAAAAGATATTAAAGTTCTGAAACAGTAAATTTTTTTTTTCATCACGAAGTCCGCGACTATTCTTGGAATTTATCTTTGGAATTTTTAAGGCGGCTAAATTAAAAAAAATATTTTTTTCGGCTTCGAATTCTACACATATTCGTGTTGTGAGATTGAATTGATGAGAATTTTAAGTATAAAAATTCACAAATGTTTCATAAGCTTTTTCACTGTTTCACCGGTTGAGATAAACAAAAGCTTTAAAAAATTTGCAATTAGTCTCTTGTCCCGCAAAAAAGTTATTTAATAGCTTTTGTGAAATCTTCCAAAATTTATAAATTACAAAAATTACTGAACATAATCACTTCCCTGATATTATCGAAAAAATACGATCGCACAAATTTCTCATAATATATTTTTGATCTACCTGTTGATCTTGTTGCCGTTGTTATTTTGTTGTGGCTGTCTTGTCAAAGGAAGAGGAGGAGCCTAGTCAACAAGGTAAATCAAAAATAAATTATGAGAAAATTGTGCGATCGTATTCTTTCGATAATATCTCATAGCGATCATACTGTTGCCGGAGTATGATGAACTGTAGATTACTGTAGTATCGCGACGAGATATCCGGTACCTGGTTTGAGAAAGTTCTTTTCAGAAATTTCAATTTAGATTTGCGAAAATCCAGGGAAATCTACATGCTCAGAGAACAAACTATTTCGAGAAGCGGGGACTTCTTGATGCTATTGAATTGTGAGTTATTATGGGGACGCAGAAGAGATTTCAAAGGAGCAGAATGTTCCCTTTGAAATCGATGTGGAAACGCGCTCCACAGCCAATTAAAACCGCCCCGCCTCCCACAGTTGGGTCTCGTATTAGGTGCCAAGACTGTAAATTTAAACTTTTCAGTTAGTTTTGCCGATTTTGTCAGCTATCAAACATTTTTGTTATTTTTTCTGTTGTTTGTTAAATGATTTTCGTGCCGAATTAATTGTTATAAATGCATGTTTAGGCCAGCAGGAAACACATCAAAATAGACGGAGAATGATTAGAAAATGGTAATAATTATATTTAGAAATCGCTCGAATTTTCAGTTTTCCCGCCAAATACCTAGCGAGATAATATTTGCTCATGTGTACTTTAATGCAAAAATAATTTTTCCAGGAACATTGAGCAGCAGAATAATAAAATCAGTGAGGCTCTTGGATGCTTGGCTGTTTGCAATGAAGTAACCGAGAAGTATCAATGTGCTCTGGACAATTCTTTTCAGGTTTTAGTCGATGATTTCTCGGAGAAAGCCTTTAAGTTGAGCAGCTTGACAACTCAACTTCACGCATTACGACAGACTCATCACGCGAATCAGTAAGTGAAGTTTGTTTTGTTTCGCTCTGATGTTGAGAAATTGCAGGCAAGTTCGCAAAAATGAGGAATCTCAACTGGAAGAAATAGCGTGGCGTATTGAAAGGGAAGAAAAGAGAATCAAGAAACTCGACGGAAAACTTTGGAAATTTTATGAGAATCGAGATGGAAAAGGAAAAGATACAACAAAAGAAAGTGCATGAAAATATAAATTAAATCCCAAAATGGACATATAAAATAAAGATCATCTCAAATTATTGGAAGTCTGATAAAGAGCACGACGACCGGGAATTCGAGCACATCAGTTCAACGATTTTTCAGCCAAGTGCCACAGCCCATCGTTCAAATAATGAAGATTTTCAATTCCGTTTCCTTTATTCACAGATTGAATTTCCTCACTGCTCATTGACATCAAACCAATTGCCAACGCATGTTGCTTTCCTTCAGCCATCACAGCAACCACTGAATCCTTTGGTACGAGAGGAGTGAGTTTAGCTCCTGGCGATGTTAATCCAGGACACATTATTGAAGATCCGTTCAGGATGAATTTGATGGCACCTTTGTCGACCTGAAATTTGAATTTTCATCAATAAATGGAAATGTTGAACCAGGTAAATAATCAATTTATAACCAACCTGTTGATGTGGAAGAATGAATGGATACTTGTGAAGTGTTCTCAAAGTTGGAATGTAATCAGTGTTACGTGTTTTAACAAATCGCACGACACCCAGATGATCGGCGAGCAATTCAATGTGATCCTTGCATTTGATCACTTTGAAATTCTCCTTTTTCGGGAGGATCTCCTCAAGATGTGGCTCCAAGTAGGGGAAGTTCTCGATCAGCTTCTTGCGAATTCCTTTCTAAAAATTTTTATAATTATTAGTTAATTAAAATTAAAGATGATACCTGAACACTGGACTTGAGCTGAGTAGCGCCTGTCACATCTTCCTTCTCGTCGAATTTTTTGAACATGGTTCTTGAAAAAAAATTGTAAGATTTGAACTAAATGAAAACAAGGATAAGTTTAAAAAATTGGTATACAACCAAAACAAAAGAATTCAGCAAAATAAAAACAATGTTAAAATTCATATAACAAATTAAGGCTCAAAGTGAAGTGTCAATGGAATGTGTTAAATAAAGTATTTAAAACCTGTGAAAGAAAAAAAACACGGAATGAAAACAGAAGATGATACGAAAAGCTAAAATCACTAGAATTCACACTAAAAATTAAATACTAATATTTACATATACAGATTTAATAATAAATACAGCGAGTCCTGTGGAACGGGACTTTCTTTTCAACATCCGCAGCATAAAGTCGACGATATCCCCAGACATAGACATCAACTTCCATGGCGTTAACTTCACAAACATCAGAGAATCTTGGATCGGTTTCACGAAGTTCGTTCATCTTGGCGACAATTTCCTGAAAATTTAGCGTTTAATACAACAAAATTTCAGAAATATCTGGAATCTTACATCGCAAACTGCAATAGATGCTCCTCTGAGTTCAACTTCCGCTTTTGATCCATTCTCCAATCGTTTTCCTTCACCCAATTGGCTCAAAAGTTCTTCTGAATAATCCAGAGCACCAAGATAAGCGAGAGCTTGCGGAACACGATAGTCAGCAAACATTGTGATCGTGGTAATATCCTTGAAATTTCCCGCATCATCGTGACCTTGAAGGGATCCATAGACATCCGCAACGAGAATCTGTGCTCTCTTCAGAAGCGAAACTTTTTGTCCGTTGAATTCGGCAAAATCGCGGAAAGAGACAAAGTTTTCGACGATTAATTTCAGCAAAGTTTGAGCGGATTTCTCTGATTTTATAACACAATTATAAAATTGTCCATCGAATTTCTCGAGAAGAACTTTTCCTGAATCATTGATAGCCTTCACTCGATCGTCAAGTAGTGGAATTGAGTGTCCTGAATCGGATTTGAAAATCCTGTCGATTTCTTCTCTGCCAACATTTTTCATCCATTCAGCAGAAAGTACTGGAATTCCGGCGGCTATAGCCTTGTTGACAGCGGCACATGCTGCGAAGTAACCAGTGTAAGCTTTTCCACCCCAGCTAACATCATAGTGATCTCCCTCATCCGGCCAGAATGAGAAATTGATTGTATCCACCAATAATACCCTGAAATTAATTCAATTTAATATGATTTCAAATTTAAAAAGATCAGATTTGAGGAATAGTTACAATTTAAGTTTTCTCACCACTGGACGGCATCTTTATCTCCACTTTTCGGGTGTAATTCCGGCGATAAGAAAAGAGCTTCTTTCAGAGATCCATCTTTTGCAGCTCCGAGAATCTATAAATATTAATCTACATTCATTCAACATTTATTTTTAGGATTTACATGTTCTGCTACTTTTCGAACGCCTGCCTGGTTGATTTTGACGAGATTTCCATGCTCGACGATGAATTTTCCAGATTCCGCAGGACCGAGGACTTCGTCAATAAGCATTTTCTGACCTAAAAAGTGAAAAATATGTGACAATTCTACCGAGTAGTAAAAAATGAAAATAAAAATTTTAAAGAGAAAAACGTGTTTGTTACGACGCTCCGCAGATGTGTCTCTGCGTCTCCTCCTTCTGCACAGTGCCTAGCAAATTGTCGTACGTTAAAGTGTCGTGTACGCAATGCAGACTGAAACACATTTTATTTCTCGACAAAAAATGCTGTATTTTTATATTTAAAAAATTAAAGTCGTCGTTTTACAGCTTTTTCAGATGTTTTAAAAAGTATTTCTTTAACTAAAAATCAATTAAATTACCCACTAATAGTTTCGCTAATAAAAACATTTTTCTTGATTAATCGTACAAAATTAAGGACTACATTGGAAACCTGAAAAGAAAACATCTGAAAAATTTTATATACGAAACCAATAAAAATCTGTTCATTCGGTGAAAGCACAATTAATATTCGTAAAGCGTTTTTGAATACCTCGTAACAATATAACCTGAATACATTAAAAAAGATAGATCAACAAGAGAATGTAAATAATTAAAAAATGAACTAATCAACAAGGGAATTCCACCATTTTTCAATATCTTTTGTCGTTTCACATGGCATAAGTGGTCGAGGGCTTCCATGTGTCGGTGGTACAGGCAAGGATGGAGTTATCACCTACAAGTTTTGAAAACCATTTCAAGAAAATGAAAGTGAAAGAATTACCAATGGTGAATGCTCTCCATTAAAATCATCAGACAAGTTTTTGGGAGAAAATGGAGAATCTTCTCCACGTTCTTCTACGTCAGGTAGATCATAGACGTTTAGCTGGAGCTGAAATTTGGAATATATTATTACGAAAACAACATTTTACATTTTACTTTAAGCTGCAAAACACACAGACTAGATATTAAAAAAATAAAAATAAAAAAAGGCATTGACACGAACTCACATGAAAATTCTTTGGCTGTCCGGAACCCTTTCGGATTTCAGAATTAGCTCGTTTCGGAAGCAACTGGACGGTTTCAGGCGATCGCGACTGCAATGGAAATAAGAAAAAGCGGTAGGCAAAAATGGGTGGAGGCTGGGAGTGTTTTGTGTGAAGCAGTTAAAAAACTAAATTTGAAATAAAAATATTACTCTTTCAATTATTAAACAAGATGGAATTTTGCGGTTAATCTAACGTTGCAACTTTATCAAAAAACTTCTACAACTTTATCAAAAGTAAGATATAACCATATATAGATTTATTAGTAAAAATTTAATTTTTTAAGAATACAATTAATAAAACTGTTAAGTGTCTAGTTAGGGTTAGTTAGTTTGGGGGTTATTCAGATGGGATATAAAAACCAAACAAAACTCTGACTGTACAGAGGACATGAATCACTACAAACTACAAACTACACTCATCATTTAAAAAGTATACTTAGAAATTCAAAAAATACCTTGACTTGTTTTTTCTCACTCGAGCTACCAACCATGAACTTTCGAGCAGCTTCTTGAAAGAGACCAGTTCTCTGAAAATTGGATATGAAATTTAAAAATAGTTAGGCTTATAATCTTTGACTCTCAAATATTAGTTCAAAAACTAACCGAAAGAACATCTGGAATACTTCCTCTTCGATTCTTAACAGCAGCCTTCTTCCTTATTGGAGGTGGAGTTTCTTCTTCACTACTCTCCGTCTCTTCTGTATCAACACTATCTCCTCGAATATTTTCAAATCGAAGTCTTTGTGCAACAGTTTCCTCATGTGAAATTGAAGAATGTCCTGATGAATGAATAACCGGATGTCCTCCACCAAATGGAAGTACTCCTTCTGCATCTTTTTGACTTGGATTTCTCATTTTACGAAGACATCCTTCCAGCCATGTTCTGATTGTTTGTTTTGCGACTTCTTCTTCAATTATAAACTCGAGTTCTTCTCTTTGTAACAATTCTTCAAGTTGCAAAGATTTTCGAATATCAACTGATCGATAGGATAGCATACTGGAAAAAGTAAAATAACACTGTTTCAAACATCTCTTAAAGTCTGAACTTCTTATAGACCTATATTATGATTGTAATTCTCATTTCAAATATCCTTTATTTTATAAAAAAAAAACAACAAGTTCTATCGATAAAATTTCAAAAAGTTAATTCGTGCAGTTTTTGGGAAATATCTGTTTTTTCCGCAATTTACAGAAATGTACGAGGTTTAAAAAAATTTCAGAAGTGTAAAAAGCATTTTCAGTTCTTGTTTTTTGATATTTATTTTGTCACAGACTAAATCAAAGTATACTGTCAAAATAATTTTTCAAGTTTTATCGGAATTTGCTGAAAACATCAATTGTTTCCATTTGTATGGAATGAATAGATGGAAATGAACCTAACAAATTCTAGTTTCTTTAAAAAAATATTGTTTGAACACATTCTTACAGAAGGAAAAAGAATTGAAAAATACTACATTCAAATCTACTGATCGATATGATATCATACTGGAAAAATAAAATAAAATTGTGTCAACTATCTCTTAAAGTCTGAACTTTTTAAAACTTATGATACATAATCTGCATTTTTGGTTTAATAAAATAAAACTCTGTCTATTTTTATATTATTTATTTTAAAAAAGCAGACAATTATTTCTGTTAAAGTTTCAAAAGTTTAATCTAGGTGGTTTTTAAGAAATTTTTTTCAGATATTTACGAGACTATTTTGATTTTTTTGAAGTGTCCCCGCGTTTTCAGTCTTTGTTTTGTGAGTTTTTTCGAAACGTTTGACCAACTTTTTTCAATTTTTTTGTATTTTTCCTAAAAATTGCAATATCGTTCTAAAATTAATCTGCTTTTTGTGAATCGTACGTACACATTTCTGGCCTATTTCCTCTAATAGTCTTGAACTTATCTGCTTTGAAAGAAGTTATGCAATTATTTTAAAAATAAGTCGTGCTAACCAATCAGAGACGTTGGCCACGCCTTTCAGGTAACTCTCATTGGTCTGACTCTCCAACTTACTAGAGAACATCGTGAAATGAAACTTCCTCTCCATTATGCAACCGTTCCATTTCGTAGCACATATGCTTGAACAAAATCCGATCTTTTTCCGGGTCAACTTCAAGTCTTCCTTTCAATAATCTCAATAGAAACTTTACTCTTTCTACTGGAATTGTTCGTTTTTGTTCTTGATCAACCATATTCCAAACATATTGAAAATTTCGAATATCTGCATAACTGAGAAGAGCATCTTCTTCGGATGAGTAGAATAATGAGAAGTTTTCCATGATGACGGCTGCAAATTTTTGGATTCAAAAATGTTTACCAATCATAAATCTACATAAATCTAGTTAAATAACTTCCGTGAAACAGACTTTTTTTGAAAAAAAAATCAGTTTCAAATCAATTATAACAATACATACTTTGAATTAAATAGCAATTTATTATCGTTAATTTTTCAAACTTACCAACAAGAAGATTTCTGACAATATACGTGATGATGAGATAAAAAGAGCAAAAGTAGATGATTGCTCCATAGAAATTTCCACAATCAGTCTCCCAATAATTCATTCCTTCATTCCAATAACAGAATGGGGCGCTTCTCTGAAAATAGACAGATAAAATACTTTTATTTACTGAAATTTAAGTTAAAGTAGACTTTAGTTGTCATATAATTTGTTTTTGCAATTGAAATATGACAAAAAATGGGAAAACACAAAAAAAAACAACAGTTTCACGTTATTTACTTTAAAATGTAGTTCAGCATTTTTCTGATATAAGAAGAAAAACAAAGTTTTAAATTTGGCCAACAAAAGTAGGTAACCGACAGCAAATATGTGTTTGAGCAAGAAATGTTCAATGTTCTTTCAAGACATTTTTTTTAACTAATATCTTCAATTTTTCAGAAAAAAAATTGTTCAGTTTCCAAACTGGTTTTCCTATTTTTTAAAGAATTTTCCAGAAATTTCAAGAGCGTCGCTCTCAAACCTTATGGAACCTTCTCAAATTTTTCAGAATTTTGAATTTTTTTTTCAAATTTTATGGAATTTTCAAAATTTTTCCAGACCGTTTCAAGTTGTTCACTTTAGAATTTGATTTTTCAACTTCTCCAATAAAATAAACATAATCTTGAGGAAAAAATTTTGATAAAAGTTTCAAGGTAGTTCACTCACCATACAATCATGCATAATATCATTCCAATCCTCTCCAGTTAAACATCGAAACAAAACGACCAATGCTTCTGATGCAGTTCGGAAGTTTACGTGTCTGAAAACCATTCACTTTTTAAATTTCAGTCCAAACTTCGCCTACTAACTTGCTAACTGCCATTCCATATTTAACCATTGGAAACAAAATGACTCCAGTGTACGCGTAGAATAAGACCAAAAGAAAGAGAGCAGTGATAATGAAGAATGATCGAAACATTGACATAATTACAGTTAACATCAACATTTTTAGCGTCGAATTTCGGCCTGAAACTCAGAAAATTTAAAATGAAAAAGGGAAAGTAGTTTTGTGGAGTATTTTAAAAATGAAATATTTATAATTAACATAAAGAAAATAAAAACTGTTTCAATAAACTCAGAATAAGTATTTATTTCAAAGTTTTAGCAATCGGCTTATTTCAAAATCTAAAATAAAAAGATACAAGTATCCTATTTTCCAACATGTGGCTCTTTAGGAATACATTTTTACTTTTCAAAACACATACAAATTTAAAATTTTTAGAGACTTTACTGTTTTAATATATTTTCAATCAATTCCAATATTTATTTCATATATCAAGACGTTAAGATTAAAGGTTTCTCTAATTTTTAAGTTTTAAATGAAATTATTGAAACGGGGAATTGTTATAGTTTACACAATCTAGTTTCAATGTTCATGATAATTACACTCGAAATAAAAACTGCGTGGCGTGTACGCAGAAAACCGAATATTAAGGCCCCGCCTTTTTATAGAGCACAAATTGTGCTCTATATTATAGACTAGCACAAATCCAAAAAAGTTACTTTTGCTAAAACGTCCAAAAATTAAGAATCAAGAAATACAGAATTCAATGCGAATTCAAATATTTTTTCCCGCCATTTTTCAACATTTTCGAGGCATGGGTCGAGCTGAATAAACGTTATTCACTGCATCAGAAACAAACTCATTTTTCAATTAATTAAAAAAAAAACTTACTTGCAATAGTGAAAAATCTCAAAATAACGACGAGATATCCAAATGTATAAGTGAATTTCTTCAACTCCACTTGAACATCAACATCGATTTTCGATGACGGAAGAGCCACAAAAAAGTGAAGAAAAATCCAAATAACTCCGAAAACTGTGATCAATAAATCCACTCGATTTCTTCGTGATTGCCAAAATCCAGAGAAAGTGTATGCAATGACTTTTAAAATAATCTCGATAACAAATAACATATTCATAAATGCTGCTAAAGCAGTTACAGTGAATACATATGTTGCTCTTTGTTCTTCTTCTTCAACATTCCATGGAATTACTAGAGTGAATGAATTTAAAACAACAAGTAATGCAAATGCTTGATTAAACCATCTACTCATTGTTAAATCATAAAGTTTCGTTCGAAGACGTGCCGATTCAGATGGTTTCGGTGGAACGTGAAGTGGCTGAGCCATTTTCAGCCTGGCTTTTAGATCATGCCATCTTCTTTGGTCAACTGTTAAAAGAGCTGTTCCTCGATTTTGAGTGTAATTCGCAATGACGACGCCAACGAAAAGTGTCAATCCAATCATACATCCAATAAATACATAAATATGAATAAATACAACAGCCCATGGTCCATGTCTACTCCATAAAATATCTCGAATCACATTCCATCCTTTGAAGCTTAACGTTTCAAAAAGAGCCAACATTGCGTTTCCGACATGATCAAAGTTGAAATTTCGAGGGTTTGTCCAAACTCTTGGCACCATTATTTTTGGATGCATTGCTTCTGTGTCTTTTCCATAAACTTCCAGGCGAGTTACGAAGAGCTTCTGCCAGAAGACACCAGTACAGTTTTCCTGAAATTAAATACGTTTTTTTTTACTGTTTCGTATGGTTGATAAAATTTCTCAGAAGTTTTGAAGTATGTTTTGTCGACGTTATGGAAAGTGACAAAATTCCAATACCAAATATGCCTCGGTAGTCCTTTATGACGTCTTAACTGTACATGTTTTTATGTATTTTAACACAGTCGTGTCGTGTAATTTTTCTACACTTTTTTATTTTCTGACACTACTTGAATACCCCCATTATTCAAAACCCATAAAATAAGTTTCTAGGATTGCCGATTGATGTTTCGTAACTTGTGTGCACCTGTCGAACTTGAAGAGACTGACAATTTTCAGCCAAATTAAACAATTTCAAACAGAAATATTAAAACCATAAAAAATGTTGATACATTTTCAAGGTGTCTCTTTAATACTCGGTTTCGAGGTCATTCTTAGTGATTGAGGAAAACACACAATCTGATTTACTTATGCTAATTTAACGATCTTTATCCGTATTTTATTGCAAATTTTTGTTTTTTTTTAACAAAATAAATTAGCAACTGTTTTTTGTCGATGTATTTATCAATTCAACAAGAAGAATAAAAGGCTATCAAATATAAAACAAATACTGTTTCCTCATTTTATCTAATATTTCCAAACTCACTCTTGATGAAACAGTCGGATCATTACATGCAGCCAGCTTTCCTCCAACAATTTGAACTCCAAAACTTGCAAAAATAAACATGACGACTATCATCAATATGGTTACCAAAAGGATTTCTTTAAATCCACGAAAGAATTCGAGAACTACACGACGAATGTGGGGGACCAGAGTGTAGATTCTGAATTTTAGACAATTTAAAAATAAACTGTTTTAATAATTATTCAACTATTTAAAAAACATTGAACTTAAAATTTGTCCTGTAGAAAATTAGTAGCGCACCTCAACGGCCGCATTGCTCTACAAATCATCAAAAACTGCGCCAAACTGTTGATTTCAACGTGTTTTGGCATCCAAGCCAGAAATATTACAGATGTCTAAAAATAATAAACTGTTAAAGTGCTATAATTATAAATTAAACTAACAAAATAAATGAATAAATTCATGACTCCTCCGACATCTCGAACAACGGCTTTTGGAGTGAAAAACAGACCATTTGCAATGATTTTCACGCATAATTCAAATGTCATTGACAAAACAAAAAAGTAGTCACTGATCTGAAAATTAACAATAAGTTATGAAAATCGGGTGAAACTGTTTGAAACTTAAAATAGATCTGAAAATTATATCATATTTATTGTATTCAGTGCTCGTACTAATATAGTTCTTACATCGATCAAGTTTAAGTAAACTTTTGGAAACAGTATTTTTTAATTTAGAAAGTTTTTTGTTTCTGCTGATTTTCAATAAACTATTGTTTATCTATGTAACTCACTAACATTACTTGATTCAATTCAAGGAGGTTTTTACTGGCGGAAGTAAGTTAAAAAAGTTGGAGCAAAGTTTCGAAACAATTTGAAGAATATGAAAATTTTTCAAAACTATTTTTAACATTGTCATAAATTCAGCAAAAATATTATTTATATATTTTGTTTCAAGCACAAAATATAAACATAAAAATTTTGAAATAAAAGTTATTACATACCTGCAAATATCCATTATTCATCACTAAATTCTCTCCAGTTGTCGGCCACGGACTTTCAAATAACATTGAAATACAAGAAACAATTGTAACAGTGGCCATTGCCCAATCAATATACGGCATAATTCCAATTAAAGCTCGAATTTCTTTGAATCTTTTCTTTGTTTTTGCACCTCCATTTGTCCCATCATCCTGACTATCATATTTGGAATGTACCATCTTTTTACAAAATTCCCGTAGTTGAGAAGCTCGGCCAACAAGAAAAAGAGGTCGATCGAAAAATGGATGGTTTTCTCTCATGTCCTCTTCAATTCGGTTTCTGTAAGTTGAAAAATATAAATCTTAAACTCTAGAGATTGAAAATGTAAATATTCTTAAAATTAAAATTACTGTTTCGCAATTGTTACATAATAAATGCACCGAAAGCCAATTTATTCAAGAGTGACGTTGTTTATGATAAACTTATTTACAGTTTTAAAGAGTTTTGAAGAGTATTTCAAGAGTCCTAGAATTTTTAAAATACAAACTGAAAACATTTTTTTGAACAATTTCAAAGTTTTGCTTGAAAAAAAGTACACAAAAAATGAATGTTTGGAATATTTTGCATAGGAGACCGAATATTTAGTTTTAAATTTTACAGTAGAAATTAATGCAATTAAATCACACTATATTTTTGTAGAATTTCCCAAAATAAGCCCCTACTAACTGTTGGATTTTACAAGCTTTTTACACCTAACTTATTCAAACATAACTGTTTTAAAACTTTTTTCTAATATACTGCATTTTAGCGCCAAAAATAGATAAAAACAACTGACAATCCACATTTAATATTTTAAAAGTTTTTTTTTTAATTATAAACTTTTGAATGTAATAATTAACTGTAAGTCGAATTAATCCAAGAAAATATTTACCTAGTAATCTCCGCCAATTGTCTCTTCTGCTGCAATGCTCTAATATCGATTTCTCCCTGTTTCGCGTTCTTTTTTGGAGCTGAATCAGATGGTCTTGAGAGGTCCCCATTCTCACTATACATGTTGAATTGCTTGTTTCTCACAGCGGTTTGCAAAAACTTTCCAGTCATCGAGCGAGATTTCCTAAAAACAAATGATTGATCGCTAATGTTTCAAAATTGTCATCGACAGTCAAATGGAAATTTTGAAACTGTAACATTTTTTTGTTGAGGTTTTCTGTTCTATGGAAAGTACTAATGAAAGACAATACACTTGGAAGTAAAATTATGAAAATGAAAAAAAAGTAATCACAAACTGACAGAGAAACGTGTGGAAAAAGTGAAAATTGGGACAGGACATGTCACAAATCGACAGGGACAAAAATTTGAAACCACTAGGACTTTAAAAAAAAAAATTTCAGCTACTGTTTCACAAAGTTTTTAAAATAAATAAATAAAATATGCAACTACTATTCGAGGAAATTTTTTGACTTTTTTCGATGAAAAACGTACGGTAGAGCGTCTTTCCGCGGATACAAACTTCCCGAAGAACGTGTGAAATGTGGCAAAAAAGATAACGAATTAGACAACGATTGACGAGTGCGATCGGACATTCTGCAAGGTTGGGTGGTGGTAGAAATAGAACCTTTTTCCAATGATTCTTTTAAGTCCAATCTCATGCGGGGTGAGCTTTTCACACATAGTTAGTTGAAAAATAAACGGAAAAAAATAACACTGAAACTAAAATTCAAAGTTGAAACAAAGTGATAGGTACATGCAATTAATGTTATTTTGTTGTTAGTTAACCTACTCAAGAAGATTATTTAAACTGCAACGAAGAGATGTTGAGCCAATTTGACGGAATGTTAGACCACTTTTTGAGATTTTTCGTTTACCAGCCGACTTCATTATGCGCTTTGGAAATTCGAAATCTGGAATTTGTAAATTTTAACATTTAGGAAAAAATTAGAGCATATTTATGTGGCTTCAAGTGTCAACATTTTTCTTCAGGTTCCAAAAATAAATCCAATACCGATAGTTTTTTGGTTTTGATTTAGATTTCCTCATGATTTTATTAAAACATATTAAAACATGTCGTATTTGCAATTTTTGTGAAACAGTAAAATTTTCAATACCAACCGGATTCAATGACATCTGTGGTTTCTAAGCTATGATCTACCGCAAATTGATGTGTGAAGCTTCCTCGAACTTTTGGCATTGGAAAGTCACTGTCGGCTCTGGAATTTGGATTAATTTTCATAACGAAGCCAAAAAAACGTCAATGCAATAAACACAAGTATTGAAACATTACAAACTTTCTCATTGCCGCCATTTGTGGTCTTGTCGGGAATTTCTCAAAAACTCGAAGTCTCCATGGAAGTGTTGATCTCATCGAAGTAGTTGCTTCTCGTGCTCTTAGTTGCTTCACTTTTTTGAGCTCTTCGTCCATTTCCAAGTTATCAAGAATTACGGCAACGAACAGGGAGAGCACAATCTGAAAATGCAAATTTAGGCCATTGAAACTTTTGCAGAAAATTAAAGTTGTGTTTTCTTAAGATATAATTTAAGTTTACAAGAAGAAAACTTAAAACAATAAATTAGAAAAATAAGTCTGTTTCACTGTTGCAATATACTGCTTCTTCTTACTATTGCTATTGTTATTACAGTAAAAACAGTAAAAATCCTCACCAAAGTGACAAAAAGATGGTATGCGACAAAATAGAGAGCCACAAGAGGTACCAAATTATCGTCAGTTGCTCTCAAAACTTCAACCACAAAATCTGTCCATCCTTCTTGTGTTATGATTTGAAACATTGACATGAACGCCTGAAATTTAAATAATTAAAATTACAGAGAGATGCCTAAAATTAGATAAAACCAAAAAACAATTTCTAAAGATGTTAAATGCTAGAATTGAAAGGTTCACTGCAGATTTCAATTCAAAAAATGTTTTGATATTTTCTGAAAATGTTCTGTTTCAACTAAGTTATATGTATAATGACATTTAAAAAATGGACGTTCTTACTTTTGTATAGAAGGATTTTTCTAAACTTTCATTGGTTTCTCTCCAATTTTGCAGAATTAAAATAAAAAAATAAAATTTAAATTTGCAAAATAAAATTTAAATTCCCGTGAAATGGATGAATAATCTACACATTCCTGCGTTTTTTGGATTTTGCTTTTTCTTGATTTTTTCTTGATATTTGTATTGAAACACAAGAGATAGTATTGAAACACAAGAGAAAGTTATTTATGGCCATTACGGTACATATTCCATAATTTGCAGAAAAATTTTGAAACGACTCTACTCCATTTATAAAACAAAATTTTCCTTAAAATAAATACCTGCGGAAAGGTCCGAAAGTGATGAAGATTCGGCACCGAATAGAAAAGTTGAAGAGAAATTGCAGAGTAACAGCAAATGAATGCAATTGTGAAAATCACGAGACCTCCTAATTTCTTCCCAGGACTGAAAATCTTCCACACAAAGTCTTCGAGAATCGGCGACGCTTTGATTAGTCTCAAAAGACGAAATGTTTGAAAATATGTGAAATAATTTCGTTCGTAGAAAAATTTCACACAATTCAGCGAGCTTCCTAGACATAAAATCAGCTCGAATTTGAATATTCCTCTTCGAATAAAATTTCGAAATCCATAGCAAAGAATCTTGATGATACATTCAACATTGAAAAGTATTGTGAATCCAACTTCGAAAAGATAAAAATTATATTTTCTTGGTTTATCTGTTTCATCATGACGGTAGACAAACATTGCATTTCCAATTGCATTGATGACCACGAATATTATCACAAAACATTGGAAATACATACTTCGAAGCATCTGAAAAAATGTTTTAATAACTAAATAATATACTGTTTCAACGTTATTATATAGGTTCATAGCTAGAGAAAAACACCAGTAATATACTTGGGTTCGGAAAAAATTGTTCATAATTTTTGTAGTAGGCACTTCGAGCTAATTCTAAAATTTTCAAACCAATTAAAAAAAAAAACTGTTTCACACTTTTTGCATAAGTGTCGTTTTTTTTCTTTTCCACTACTGAATTCACTCTCAACAATGAACTAACCCATTGTAATTTCTGCTTTGGTCCTTCTGGTTCAACTTCTCCATCCAATCTTATCAATCTCCATCCATCATCAGTTTTTTCTAATTTCTTCCGAAATCCTTCATCCAACGTAACCTCCTTTTTCTGCCACATTTCACTGAACTGGACTCGAATTTCAGCAAATGTTTCAGTGATTACAGCAATGAAAACATTTTTGACAAGCCAAGCCAAGAAGAATATCAGTGTACAAAAATAGAGAAATGCCAAATACGAAGGAAGTGAGTCCATACAATCATACAGAACATATACCCATCCTTCTTCAGAAGCTGCTAGATATACAGTGAACACACTTGCTCCAAAATCATTGAACATTCCATAGAATCCTTCTCCTTTGGCATTTAAATTCAATTGCATACAAACCATTGGAGCAGGACATTCGTAACCTCCAATTCCTTCTGGAGCACACATTGTATCAGGAATCGCCAGATCCATTATTGTCACATTATTCGGATCGGTTTCTGTTAAAATTTTAAATGGTGTGTAAATAGTATATTAAAAAACTACTGTAGTCAAAACATGAAAGTTTATTCATAGTTTTTGAAACAGCATTTTTTTTTCTTCAATATTTGTTTTTTAGGCGCAGTAGTGTCAATGGGGATTTTGAAATCACCACTGTTTCGAAAATTATTTTCAAGGTTTTTCTATTATATTTGATCATCTCAACAGTATTGGAGTAATTTCAAAAGTGAGTGAATGAGGGTTTTTGAATTAATTCACACAAAATAGTGTGAATTTCAGATTTACAACGAAAAAGCTAAATAAGAATTATTAATCTAATTTTCCAAAATTGTTTTTTTTCTCAATTTTCTGCTCATCTTTGTTTGAATTCCCTCTAAATGAAAAACTGCAAGACCAATCAGCGATCGCTCCGCCCACTTTTCAACCAATCGGAGTGGGCAAGTCAGAAAAGTTTGGGTATTTTAAAAGTAAATCTCATTTAAGCTAATGGAAAATATTATGCTAAATTAATTCTAAAGTAACAAAAGTAAAAAGGAAATCTTCAGTTTCAGTGAAAATTCAGATTTCAAGCTAGAAGTTTATTATCAAAAAATATAATGTTTCAACACGTTGATTTATGTATCAAAAATCTGAATAATTGGTGCTGACGTATCATAGGTAAAATTACAAAAATTAAACTAACTTGGCTGAACACAATGATAGTCCATTCTCCCAAACAATTGAATTCCAAAAATTGCATATAATGTCATGAAAAATACAAAAAACAATGTAACATTCTTCACTTGTTGGGATGATCGTCTGAAATTTAATTCATAAACACATGTGAAAACATGACGTCACATGCAAGTTTCCCGCATTGTCAGGAGATCAATAAACTCACTTTAACAACTGCTCAATCCTATTCTTTGGTAACTTGAATTTGACTACTAACGGTATCAATCTGATTATAATAAACGGTCGAATCGACCGAATCGCACCGTACCAGGCACGGTAGTTAAGATGTAGAAATGGAAAAAAATTGTCTGAAAATTAAAACAATTCAGTATCAAAATAAAATAAATAACTAACCAATAAGTTGATAACAATGAAGAAGAAACGAGAGTAAATGTATGATCGAGATGAAGACAGAAAATTGTGACCAGCGATTTGATAAATATGAGGAATCGCACTGAAAATTTTTTCACGGTTTCACGAATAAGTGATAATTATATTCAAACTACACAACCAATAATAAGATCACTGTCGTTGAAAATATTTTTTCAGAGAAATGGGCAAAGCCTGAAAGTTTCACTTATATTGGCTCATTCGTGTAGATGTTCAGCTCTGATGAGAAAGCGGATAAATTTAAAACAAAATTCAAAATTTTTACTGTTTCTCTATTTCCATGATGCTATTCAATTTGATTGTTTCACATTACCAATGGTTTAGACTTGGAAAAACAAAGCTTACTCGAAAAATGCCTTCATAATGGATTCGTAACACTGAATCCAGCATAAAAATTGATACTGATATAAAGTCGGCCGCCAGTATTATATAGTTCAGTGGCTGAAACAGTTCGATCGTTCGTGGAGTGTGAATGCAGACCTGAAAATTAAAAAAGACTATTCCAGTTTACAGTTAGGTTTACAATAATATCGTCAGTTAGAGATATATTTAAAAAATCTATTCATAACTCATTTCATCATGATGCTGAAACAGTCAAATATTAAAAAAAAACTCACAGTAATCATAGATATTGTACATGCTATTTTGAGAGCCCATTCCACTCGGTCACTTTCCACGTAACCTGAAAATGTTTATTTGAACACTTTTTTTTTTAATTTAAAACACTGAAATAATAACTACACAAAAAAATGGAATCTGAACTTTAAATTTGTTTTACAAAAATTACATTGTGGTATATTGTAATATATTGACCGTTTTTAGGTAAACTTAATTGGTTTTTTCCTGAAATTTGATAAAAATCAAGCTGACAATTAAAAATCCCGAAAAAACAACCTATTAAATTTTGCAAAAAAGGGCCAAAAACCGCCAACAGAGTTAAAAAACACTTTACAGTTATAATTTATTGTAACAGACTATTTTTAATTGTGAATTGTATTAATGAATTGTATTAATTTAATTGTAATAATTGTGAAAACAAAAATACTGTTAATTTAATGCAATTTTATATAATTCATTTAATGCAATTTGTTAATTTAATGCAATTTTATATAATTCATAATTACTCACTGCTCCTGACTGGTTTCTTGTGTTGTGAACTGAGCATATCTGATATGGCTGCAATGCTCTCCCGAGCACCGAACCCTGCGGCTGAGCCCGGTGCTCCACGCGATGATGAGTTCTTACGCGCCAGCATCGCAGACGACAGGACCGCCGCTTTGGCCACTGAAATTGAAAAAGATTAGTTGTGAGTGCGATAGAGTAAAACTTGATAAACTGTTAAGTTATTATAGAGATGTTAAAACAGTTGAAATTTATTTTAGAAAATTATTATATAAAGTCAAACAACAGAATTCGTATCCTGCTATATTAAATCTAGTAGGATGTTCCAATTTCCTCGTTTTATTATTTATTTCCCTTCCCATATTTTTGATATGTGTGAGAAAAACTGACTTGCAATTGAAAAAATTATGTAATTCGATCTCCCCCATCTTCGTTCTTCAGTTCTCACTTTTATTTTTGCATAAAAACGAAACAAAAGTTGTTGTTTCAAAGCAACAAAAACCGGAAAAAGAACAAAAGCAACCTAGATTATCAAGGGACCAATTTGGAATAAAACGAAAGTAGCGATACGGAGAGCAGGAGAAGGATGAACACTGACAAAAAATGTTGCAAACGTTGAATGTATTTTTCAGAAGGTAAACATCGTAGTATAAGTAGAACATTTTGAACGATTCTCTATTTAATTATTGAAGTACTGAAACCGCCGGTATCATTGGCACAAATATTACGTTTTCTCACTTTTTGTACTCTAGCAGAATCCTAATGTGTCAACCATTAGGAACAGAAATCCAATATACTTAAATTATGTCAGTGAAACAGCAATTTTTCATTAAACAAAATTTAAGATCTTCCAATTACTTTTGAAACTAAGCTTTCCGCTTTCACCAAGATGCAAAAAAAGCGATAGGCAGATATTCAAAAATAAATCAGGCAAATTTAGGCGAAGAGGTGCCTATTTGCCTATCTGCCTACATTTAGGACACTTTCACAAACTGGAATGCAAAACTTGAATATATGCACAAATTAAATTAATTTACTGTTTCAGCGTAGGATTACAATATTCGCAACAATCATGTTCTCAATTCAGAAACCAATAATTGTTTTCCCTTTTTAAGACATCTTATTGACATAGAGCATAAAACAAGGATCCTGGCACAACATGTTTCTCAAATCTAAAAAAAGATTTTCCAAATTCCATTAATTTATTTTGCTGAAAATGTGGCATGAAAGATTTTCAGATCTAGTTTCTTCTTACTTTCTACAAATTCAAAGTGCTACGCTAGACTTTTGCAACGACTTCAAAAATTATCTTTCAAGAAATAAAATTAATTTGCAAGTAAATAGTTGCTGGAATACTTTCCCAACCAACAAGACAACCGGTCTTACAAGACTAGAAATGAAATCTAGGAAATGACGACAGTCGCAAAACACCCAGCGAACAGATTTTGAAATGATAAAAGCCGGACTCTTTGCAGCACCAGTCTCCCGGATTTGTCTGTTTTACCGTTCCCAAAAAACCCAACTTTTATAAATACTAGAATTTTTCTTTAGAATTCACTGTTTCAGCCGATTGATTTGTTGTCTTTATAGATCCGTTCACCAGTCGGGCTAATCCATAATCTACAAACAAACCTTGTGAATATTTTCTTTGATTATTGATCGTAGTGATCAGACTCTTTTTTCGTTCCGACATGTTTGGGGGAATAATAGCTATGACGTTAAATCGTCTGTCCTTCGGAATAGTGTAATAAAATTGAAAGATTGAGTATGGAATTTGAGTAGTTGGACAAGAAAAAAAAAGAAAGAAAAAAGCAAAAAGTATCTCTTTCTTCCTCTTCGTTTTCCTCCCTTTTGACTATGTGTGGAAAGGCCGACGGCCTTGTTGCCTTCTTTCCGTTTTTCAAATATCTGATGTGATGCTCTCAGTGTGTACGCGCTCTCAATGCTCCATTCAGACGGGATGGACCACGCCCACATTTCGACGTTGTCGCTGCTTTTGAGCCCATCAATTTTTGGCAGAAAACGGATAACGCGGGGGTAACCGAAATGTCTAGCAAATTGTTTGCTCCGAGAGGTCCTTTTAATTTTGAAATGAGATGAGAAGCAGCAACAAATCTTCTTCTTTATGTCGTTTCAAGAAAAGAAACAACACAAAAAAGAGAGTGGAACATCACAATGAGAAAATAGGATTTCGATTTGTTTACTTGCGCTTTTCGAGCAAAATTTTGCTCTTTTAGCAAAGAGTAGTTAAGTTGCAAGTCTTTCAAACTCCATGACATCACTTTTTATTTTTGGAATTCTGAAAATGACGGAGTTGATCGGCCTTAATAGGTTCTTTTGACTATACTCAAATGAGAAATCCGCCAGTTCTGGAAGAAATCGATAAGTTAACGCCAGTTAGAACTAAAATTTGACCCTGAGCGATTTTCGGGGGTCATGTGATTTTTGAGGAACATCGTAGAATTGACATTATGAACACAAGATGCTCACATCGCCAGAGAAGTTGCACGCAATGCTGACACCGCGATGGGCTGTGCGGCAACCGTATAGAACTTCAGTATGAGAATCCAAATTTTTGAGTCAAAAATTGAAATATAAATGTAGTAAAATACTTGATGGATTCAAAAACACACTTATCCCTGTTTAAAAAATATCTCAAATAGGGCCTGAAAGTGGCTGGTTGCTGAAGTTTCAGGTTAACGGCACTTTTTGATGTTTTGAACAAGGATAAGGCGGTTTTTTGAATAAACCAAATACTTTACTGCCTTTATTTATCAATTTTAATTCAGGAAGTCAGTTTTATTCGGTTAACAAATGACGTATTGTGGACTGGAACTTTCGTCATGCGCACATCGTGTCTGGTCTTAGAAAGCGAGAAGTCCATAATGCACACTAACTCATAATACGCACGAATTCGTTATTTTAAGAAATTTGAAAAAAAATTGTAGCATTTTTGCATTCCGAGGGCGCGAATAACGCGTACAGTTTCAACATCAGCATAAATCATAGACCAAATTTCAAAGCTAATAGCTTTATTAAACGAGTAGTAAAAATTTTATGCATCAAGTTACAGACTGAAAAAAAAACTTTTATGCAAATTCCAAACTCCACAGCACATTTCATTTTTCTGAACGCTACATATTTTAAGCTGCGCTCTTTGCAAAAAAAAACGACTGCTGGATTAACATCAGCAAGCCTTTAATGATTTAGTATGAGACACTTGAAGATCATCATAAATTATAGGTTTTATAAGCAATTCTGAAAAAATGAAGTAGACAGCAAACTGGCAAATCTGCAGAATTTATCTCACTGAAGCACTGCTGACAACATGTGAGAAGCAAACGTTTCAGAGAATTTACAAAATAATGAATTCACCATTACACGGCATTCATTGAGTGCCTTGAAAGTGTTATTTTTATAACATAATAGTGAAACAGACAATATTTGTTAGATATTGTACATTTCCCCTGTTCCCACTACAATAAGCCATTTTTCCTTGTTATCTATCCTCGACTGCTAATTTAAAGCCTCCGGCACTCCGGAAGTCAGTAGCTTTTCTTGCTCCGTTTTCCCTCCGACATCATCCCAATTTTTATCGTTCCGTTCTTTTTTCTATCCTTCAGCTTCTCAGGGACCTAGACCACCGAGAGAGAACTCACAAAAAGTCAAAGTGACAACGATGCGAATTGGGTTCGGATGTCGACGGAGCAATAAAGTCACGACAATTCGGAAAACAGGGACACAAAATATGCATAAATGCTCAGTTTTATGTTCGGTTCAAAGAGAAAAGTGAACTTTTTGTTTGGGACAAAAATCGAAGTAGGGAAATGAATTTAATTTTGGAAAATAAATTACTTGGCAAGCATTATAATAATAGCAGAATAAAATTGTTAAAATCAAATTTTGAAACAGTAAAAAAATTTCAGAAAAAAGAAAAAATTAACGGTTTCATATATAATATATTAATGTACGAAATATTCTAATAATGATTAATCTACTATGTAAATTTGAAAAATTGTAAGACTATTTTCAATGAGAATATCATTTTTCGAATAAAAAAGTAACTCATAAATCTCGCATATTTAAATTTTACTATACGAGAGGTTGGATCAAATGATATGTAAATAAAACATTTTGGTGCACAAACAAAAATTATTTCAGTTTCAGAAAATTCATATTATTCCAAACTGTGATATATCACTAATTCATTGTTTCTTCGTTTTTGAAAACGTTTCAATTTTCAAAACGAACAAGAAAATGACCAAACTGTGATAGAAAACCTTAATTTGCAATGAATAAAACACACTGAAACCATTGTTCCTAACATTGTAGGTAAAAAAAATCAAAAACTTAAAAACTACATAGATATCTAACTAGAGATATTCAAAAACTCGTTGTCCTCAACTTGTTGCAGCCACCTAAAAATGGGCTCTCGTGTTGATTCGATGAATAATTCAAAAAAAGGTGGAGAAGAAAGGCCCATATTGTGATGAGAATGAGACGCAGAAAGTACTTGAGAATTGGATAATACAAAGAGACGCTCATCAAGAAAAAAAGTTATGAAAAAATAGGCAAAAACCTGAAAATAAAAAATATGAACATCCTTCTTTTTTTCTTCTCACGTAACTTTATTTTATCATCAAAACTAGAAGTTATACTTGAAAAACACATCGTAAAAATTGAATAATTTGGTCCAGATGTTAGAAAAATGAGGTGAAGAGTGAGAGACACACAAGATGAATAATTTTTAAGGGGGTCTCTATCGGCACAAGGATAACGGAAATGTGAGGGGTAGTCTCTTAGAGGAAAAGAGAGTTGAAGAAGATGAAGGTCTTAAATGGATAAATGGTCCTTTTGTGGTGAATGAATGGATAAAGAAGAAAAGACGAAAAGACAAGCAGTCAAGACGGATCAAATTAACTTTTGGAAGCAGTAGTTAAATACTTGATTTAGGTAATACTTCATGCTCCCCCGGGGCCTATTTTAGAATTTAGTTCAGCTTAAATAATATTTAACAGTTTCTAATCTAGTCAGAAGCATTGTGATATGAACTAAAATTTCAATCCGTTTTTTTTACGTTTTCTAATTTTGTTTTTTTTTTAGATCACCACCCTATTATTTTAAAGTTATGATTTACTGTTAAAAGGATAGGAAGGTCCTGATTCATGAAGCAATTTGGGTATTTCTCACTTTCTCATTTGAATCAAACCATAAATTGAAAACGTTGGTACGATGCACGCGTAGATTGCCTTGAAGGCTTGTACGGCTATTTGACAAACGTGTAAAAACTAGGTTTCTTTTTCCCCGAACATCCGCCCGTTTTTATCAGAAAATCTAGCATTCGTTTGATCGGATTTTCCGACCCTGAACATCTGGATTCCGTTCTTTCAAAATTTGTGTGAATAACTTTTTGAAAATTATCTAATTTTTATTTTAGTTCGAAATTGAGGAATTTCGGTGAAAATTGTTTATTTCGATTGTTGAAGGACTGAATAAAGATATGTTTCAATTTTAAACGAATTACATGAAACATGAGTGAATTTTAACGAGGAATTGCTATTAATCAATATTAAGAGATTTCAAACTTATTTTTAGCCCACATTTTTTGAACTCCCCTGTGACCCGGACATGAAGCAGTCCGTTTTGCCAATTTTTATCTGAACGGTCAGAGAGTGGAAATAAGTGCTTAAACAAAATTAAACTAGCAAATTGCATATTCTTTCTACAGGTGTTTGTTTGTTTTAAAAACGGTTTCAAATAAAATAGAAAAAATAAAACTGCTTCTTCACAAAATTTAATGAAATCAGGCAAACTTAAAATCTTAATTATATAACAGGATAATGAAACAGAAAAATTACATTTTCGAGCTTTTTTTTAAATAAGAATTTTAGACTCAAAAATAATAATTTTTGTTTTTTAAATTGTGAATACTATTTACTATTCTTTATTGCATTGAAACTAATAGTAATACTATTTACTATTTATTGCATTGAAACGAAAAAAATTAATTGTCATTTTCAAGGAGTATGATATGTGTTATGTGAAACTGTAATTATTTTTACTTTCACAAGTCATAGTAGATTTATCCAATATAAATTATCCAGCAAGAGTTTTCCCATTTCTACTCTACGGAGCAATATCAATAGCCCCGATCGAACAATAAAAAAGATCAATAGAAAAGTTCAAAAAAAATTGGGCATTTTTGTGGATGGAATGTATATTGAAAAGAAGCGCACAAAAAGTGGAATCGAATCGAAATCGAGGATTTCTGTTTTGTGTAGCAATTCTTCTCTTTTTCACATACGAGGTGCCACATTTGGTGCTGTTGCTCAATTTAATTATACGGGGGCGAAGGGCGCATCCGGAGGACAGATATCGAGCCCCCGACACGTCGCTCCTCGAAACTCGCCGGCGCCTTTTAAAATGAGAAAAATGAGATGAAAAAGAGCATGATGAAGTGAGTAAGATGGGAGGAGAAAAAGTAAAGAAATGAAGAAGAATAAATGAAAAAAAAAAACCTTAATTTCCGGGTTTTCTCAGTGGAACTTTGTTTTGTTGATTACAAAAAATCTTCGTTTTTTGTGGGTTTTTTATTTACTATTAGATAATATGCTCACAACCCGATGTATGTTTCGGATTCCAATAAAAAAACCACTTACTCCATTATTCGATTATCATTTTTGCCGGATTTTTAATTTTTTGCAACTTGATAATTCGCCGATCCAATTTTTGGAAAATTCTTTGAAAAACTAACAAATTAAATATTTTATTTATTTTGTGTAAAAGAAATTAATTTAGCTACTTTATGTATATTCCATCACAGGAAAATTTCAACATCTTGATCTCTATGGTAACTTGAAATTTTATTTTGTTTCGATAATTTCTGAATTTTTAAAATATTCGGCAATTGTCCAAAATGTCTCTGCAACAAAAAAATTAAGTCTTGAATATTATCGACTTCTTGAAACACACGACTTTTTCTGTTCACCGTTGTTACCGTTGTTAGTGAGTCTTTTTAAAAATTACCAATAACAGTAGAAATTATTTTTAAGAAATTGAAACGCCCAAAAAACGGGTTAACGGATGAAACGATTTACTGAAAATATTCCTGCCTGGAAACGCCTCATTTTCAAAACAAATTTAAATCTTCATTATTATCGACATCTTGAAACAGTCAATTTTTAAATTCGAAATGACCATTTTTCAAGTAGAAAAAATGTCTGAGACACCGCAAACTTTTGACGGAATTTAAAGAATGAATTTTTTAATAGGTTTTTTGAAATAAATTCTCTGGTTATCGTTAGTAGTGAGTATATATTGAATTAGAATTTCAGAAACCCGAAAAAACTTAATATTCTTGCAATTAAACATGAAACTTTAGAAAAATGCCTGCCTACCTGCTTCCCGCCACCACAAAGCTTTACTGTTAAAATATATTTTTATATGATAGATTGTGATCAATCTAGACAGAATTGTGAGAATGAGAAATGAGTAAATGTCTAATTGAAACATTAATCCTAAGTTAACATCAAATGTAGAAAATTGATGACGCAGGTAGGCAGGCATTCTCACGATGAGCACGGTTTTTTTTGCTGTTCAATTTTCTCGAATCACTTTCTGGGATTTTTGGTTCTAATCTATTACTTATGTTTTGCAAGCAAAAAAGTTCACGGATTGGGCTGAAAACATATTCAACATTTTTATAGACCTGCTGAAACAGTGGTGACTATAAAATGTTGTTCAATAGGTGTTCTCTAAAAACAGTTAAATTTGGGAAATATATCTCGATAACAATTTGGCTTTGATAATTTCTTTTTTGTGGTCATGTTTTTACAAACAATTCCTTGAATTTGTGACATCAAACAGAAGTCCGGGTTAACTGTAGATTATTTTGGTGTCAGAGTTTCAGACAATATAGTTGAAAAGTTGGAGCTAACTTTTCAAATGACACAAAAAACTCACCCAGTAGCCTGGTAGGCGCGGACATCTCCTTGGGTCGTCCAGTCTTCTGAAAAAAAGTATTTGTAGATTCAAAATAACGAAAAACAAACAAATTCATTTCTAGACTCATTTTCAGTCGACATCTAAAACGCAAAAATGAAAAAAGGAAAACTTGATATCTATTTTCTAGGTTAACCGGAAAACCAACGAAAGAAACTTGGAGTGTGAAGAGGAAAAATAAGAAGGGGAAAAAGGGACCACATATATATTTTTTTGGAAGAAAAGGAGCGGAGTGGTGGAAAGTGGAAAGAATCCGGACACGAGGAACAAGAAGAATGAGACACTTTCTGTTTGGTTTGCCAACTACAAATTATCATGTTTCTTTTTTTTATTTTTTTTTTCACAATGCTCACTGAGCCACTGTACAGGGAAATAAAGTTGTTATCAACAGTACAGTATTGTAATAAAACTTCGATTTAACCAGTTCTTTAAAAAAAATTGGAAAAAAATTGTTTGTTTCAATATGGTGATAAAAGTGAATTGAGATTTTTAACAATTGATGAATGGTTGGCCCGATCGAAATTCTGTGACAAATTGATATGTAATTGCAATCAGGTTACAAAATTGAGCTTCTTACGTAGACACACTCAAAAGCCTGTCTCACCTTGTTTTTCCTACATTCTGGGGTGTATTTCCAAAATTATAAAAAAGTTCGAGAATAAATAATCGAATGAAGAAACGCGAAAAAGTTTCTGGGAAAAACATAAATAATGTTTCAATAGGTTGATAAATTGGAATTGAAATGTTTAATTTGTTTTTACAAACTCCGCGCACAAAAAAATAAAGTTGTTATTTAAACTGTAATAATTATCTTTCTGTGCAGTTCCGACAAAAGAAGCTTTCAAAATGTGCCTGCCTCGTGCCTACAAACGTGCCTACTGCAGAAGAACTCATTAGTGTGTGCTTTACCACCAATTATTCAAAAAACAGTATCCAAAATATGGCACATTAATTCCAAAAATTCACTTTCACAAATTCAGAAATTATACGATCAAGAGGTATGGAAAAGGAAGACATGGATGCCTGAAGACGTGCCTGCTAACCGAAGAATTCATAATTGTACGAGAAATGAATAAAGCATTAGCGAATTTCATCTTTCAAGGCCTTATTGCGGAATCATCAATTTCAATTAAAACTACATTGTTATAAAACGTTAATGAAACAGTACTTGAAAAAATATATTATTATTTTGAAAAATCATTTTAACAGTTTAAATTATATATTTAATGCAATGATGAATAAAATTTGATTCAAAAATCAAATTCAAATGCAAAATACCAAATTACGGGCGGGCCCCATTTTATTTTAGAAACATTTTAATTAACTGAACTTTAAAATCTAAAAAATAAAAAAAGCTCCAATGAAAATATTTTCTGTTTCAAAATATTCATATACCGACTGCATTTGAATGCACACGGTTCTATTGGAAAAGAGGGACTATATGAAAACAAAACAAAACACGAAATGACCTAACTTCTAAAAGAGCAATCTATGCTTCTCAACAACTTTTCCACCCACACCCTCTTCACTTTTTTGGCCAACGAATTCGATTGTTTCCTCTTGAAAGAGGCGGTCATCGAACCTTTTGTTTATAAATGAAATTGCTTTTTCTTCTTTCAAAAGACACTAAACAGCAAAGAATTTAAGGAATCTAGGAAATTAAGTCTTTTCATCATGACAGCTGTTCATTTATAAATTAAATTTTAACGCTGGTCAAACTGAAGACACCAAAAATTCAAAAAATATATAAATTTTCTGAAACAGTGAAAATTTGTAATTTTAAAATGCTTAAATAATGAGACATCAAAAAAAAATGCTCAGAAAAACTAAAAACTTGGAAAATATTCAAATTGTTCAAAACAAAAACAACTAAAAAAGACGTCAGTTTTGAAACTTAATAAAGAAAAAAACTGCTCATAAAAAGTGGCCCATAAAAACTAAAATGATCTACCACGGAGATAAGAAGTGGTTTTTTTGAGATGGTTATATGAAGAAACGTTCAACAGGAGAAAGCAAGAAACGAACTAGACAATTTGTAATTATTCCATATTGAAACGGTAATTTATTTCCAACTCACTGAAATTTTTTTGTATTTCTTTGTTTTTGTTTTTAGTGAACATATAACATATTCGTGTCAAAAACGCAAAAAAAAAACGAAAAAATAGACGAGACCTCGAAATTCAAAAGTTAATACTGTAGAATATTTTTTCGAATTTTTTAATACGGTGAATCTAAAGAAAATCTAGTGACACAGACAAGAAAGCGAGCTAAGATGAATTATTAAAAAATGATAAAAAAAATTTTCCGCAGAATTCTGAAGAAGTCATACGATTTCAGCGGGAAAATAATAAATTTATTTTTAGAAGAAAATCGGATTAATTTTTAAATAAATATCAGCAATTATTAAAGTTAAAAAATTACTTCCAGTAATTATGTCTTCAAAATAACACAGTATTATTAATTTTATTTAAATATTGTGGGACCTTGAAGATAAAATACTCCAAAAGTTCAAATTAAAAAAAAAATTGCAGTTTCTCATAAATTTGATAATATCTAAAAAATTTTTGAGTGTTTTAATTAAATTTGCAATACTTTTAGACAAATTTGTTAATGGATTTTATTTTGAGTTTTCAAGGCGTAAAATCATTAAAACTAACATAAGACATACTTATTTGTTTGACATTCGAAAAATTTATTAAAAATGTCAAAAAATTGCTAGCTGCTCAAAATGAGAGTTGCCGAAAAATAAAGTTTTCAACATTCTATAGAATTTTTTCAAGATCAAAGAGTCTCAAACCTCAAATTATTAGTTATCTTGGTAATAATATGACCTATGGATCAGTGAAATTAGGTGCACGTTGAACTTCAAAATTTTACGGAAAAGAATTAGGTGATTTCAGAATTTGCCGAAGTCTTCTGGACGATCCTAGAAAAAATTGAAAAAGTTTGGCTGCCGTTCACCGATATGGTTTTAGGTGACCAGGGGTGTTAGGAAGTGAGGGTGGAGGGTGTTGTTATACACACAAACAGAAACATCTTTCTCTCTCAAAATGACAAGAGAGTGGCCAGTGGGCAGTGAAGAGTGTCCAACAGAATACACACACATTCATACTTCTTCTAGATTCACGCGCAGGACCTCCGATGTCTCCTGAATCCCCCAGAGGCGATCTTCCTTTTTGGAAAAAAAGTTGATTGGAAGAGGAGAGGAGACAGAGAAGAGCAACGGATTTTGTTTCCTTTTCGAGAGATTTGTCACCCTCTTTTCATATATTGGCATCCGATGGAAAGGGTCCAATCGGTTGGACAAGGAAGATTGATAATTTATGTGAGAAAAGGTTCCGACTGCTAGACAAGGGAAGCTTTTATTAATAGTAAGCTGCAAATGTTGAATAGGAACATCATAACTTTTTAGTTCCAGATTCTAAAAAACTTTGACGGAGATGAGTTCTTAAAAAAGTATTCTGATCAATTTGGTGGCTCATGTAAGTATTTTATTTTTGGTAGTGTGAGAACCTCGAAAGTATGAAACTGAAAAATTATATTACTAGAAACGAGAATCTTGAAGCTCTAAAAAAATAATTTTGCCTGTTTCAGTAAGTTATTAAAACTTTGGTGTTAAATTCATTTACCATTAAACCTTTAAAACTATTTTTAGGTTACTCAAATCGGTTAAACATTACGACTCAAGGACAATATATGTATACTTTTAAAAACTATTTGCTTGGAAACCCGGACGGGCGTCAATAAGATAACCCCATTTAGTCAGTTTTGCCACTAATTTTCAAAACAAGATATGAACTGAACGTGTCCTTAGTTCCAGGAGGTAATAATTTTTGTCCTAAAACCCCTAAACAAAACTAAAAAAAATATCTCCCTTAAAGCTTTACAAAATATTTTTATCATGATCATTAATCAATAAAATACTTTCGTGCAATTTTGACACTTATGGTTTATATGAAACAGAAAATTTTACTGATGTGTTTCATTACAGATATTACACAAATATCAATAAAGCAGCTCCTGTGGGAGTTTTAGTTGAAATATACCATATATTCTCTATTAGTTTCCAGGCCCTTTTCGAATGCAACACAATAGTGACTGCAGTATGAAGCCCTAATAGAAAATGTACGCTAGTTAAAAAATTAAAAAAAACGAGGCACAAGAGTTATTAAACCCGAATAATTGTGGTCCAATCTTATGGATTTATTGAAACAGTCAAGTTTGCATGCGAGAGTGAAAATGTCTAACTTTCCAAATCATCTTACATTTCAGAAAAAGTATCAGTTTCCCATTTCAAAGCATCTGATAACAAAAAAAATATACACTACTCAAAATTTTGAAACTTTACGTGGCAGTTTCGGAAAAATTTGGGAAACAGGATAGTAAATAGCTTTTGTAAATTTGTTGCTAAGAAAATTTTTTAAATATAAATATTGAAACAGAATTAAAACTAAAACAAATTAATCGAAAATTGGTCGATGTCTAAAACTAAATTGTTACTTTCACTGTAACTTAATTAATTTAAAAAAACATTGAACTATTTTAGAAAGATTCTCAAAAATTTTAAACTTTCACCCACCTCATTATCAATTGGTCCAACGCCCGGTAGCATAGACTTGTGCTGAAATTGAACCATTGGAATAAGATTATTGATCGAAATATTGGAAACAAGAAAAAGGGAAGAATAATGCATGAACACATATAGCATGTCAAAATACTCATTATCTTCAGCATATCCTCATCATATTCCTCTCACTTCAACAAAAAAAACGCGTTGAAAATGGCACTCTTGAGAGTCTCAATTGACTCATGATTTATATGATCAGATGAATGAAAGAATAGGAACCAAAATTTGGAAGATATAAAAACTGTCTTGGCGTTGTTTCTTGACAGATTTAACAGATTAACAAGCTTTGAATTATAAAAATAATATGAAATGGCCAAAAAGAACTGTATAAAAATTAAAAATTGTGTTATATTCTTCAAAAATTTCACTTCATTTTTGTTAGAATTTTTACAGCTGGGTGACCTATTTTGAACTGCTGCACAAAATATTTATAGTTCAATTCTGTAATTTTCTTAGATTTTTCTGTGTTTTTCACCTGTTTAATTTTTTTCAACTGAATTCTTTACAATTAAAAAACACTTTGTTCTTAAAAACCATGTTGAACGTATTTTGAGCCAAAGTATGAATTTTGGCATTAAAACTAATTGGATAATTCGTTTTTAAAAACAAAAATTGATTTTATGCAACCTTTTTTAACCATAAATTTCCTCAATATTGTGCCAGCCTTTTTTTTTTTGAAAAAATCAAGTACAATGTCTGAAAAATAGCAATTTAAAAATTTTTCAGACTGTTATTTCTCTATTCAAGTTGAACAAAATGTTCTCATTTTAATCGAAATCTGAGCTTGAAATTCTAAAAAATCATAAAAAAATTATTTGCCAAAAAATTTATTTTGAGCCTTTACTTCCCAAAAACGAACACAGTTACAGTATGTTAAATACTTCCAATAACTTTTTTATTTAATTTCGGCATAATTTATGTTAATTACCATAACGTTTTAAGTTCCACCAAAGCAATAAGAATCCAAAAAATTATTTAATCTTACAATAGGAATATGAAACATCAAACTTGTTGGGGTGAAGGAACAATATTAGTGGTGTTAACAGAAAATTTATGTTTTTTTTAATTTTCGGGAAATGCATAAAATATTGTTCAAAAAGCACTAGAATACCTTTAATTAAAATACCTCAGAAACTCGATTTCTCGAAGCTTGTTCTGAAAACCAGAGAAATCTAGAAAAACATAAAAACCTTCATGGGACATAAAACATTCCGAAGAAAAAAAAACAGGTGACTCCGTAAACGATGTACTAGTAAGAGATGACAATGAAGCAATAGGAATGGCCCTTCCCTTCTTCCTTCTTCTTCCAAATGCTCACTTTTCTTCGTTTTGCATGCATCTCGTGAGAAAAGAGCATTCCACGTGTCTCATGGGACCAGTTGTATCAAATCGTCTCCATTCCTCAAGTTTTAAATCCAAACACACAATCCACAAGTGTACTTTCTTATTTGAGAAATGTTTTACCTGGTCAACTAAAAAAAACCTGGATTCTCTCTCCTGTTTCAGCGTTGCCATTAATTGGAACAATGCTTCTGAAAACATTGTGCGATCACTAGAATACATAGGTTCAAGTCAAACACCTAGAATTACAAATTTTCAGGTTTTTAAAGAAGAAAGAAAAAATAGGGTTTAATTTTTACACATTTAGACAAGTGTCTTTTAGCCCAAAATATCGGGTATAAAAACATTCCGTCCCCGATCCGTGGGTCTCGCTAGTCAAAACCATAAATACGTCCAATCCTTTTCAATTAGTTTTGCCTATGATTGTTGATAAGGCCTCCAGGTTATATTATAACTCCAATTTCTGATTTTTATCAATAGTTGATATAAGTTATCACTTTTATTTTTATGATTAAGCAGTAAAAAGTAGTAAAGTGAAGCAGAAGCGCTGTTATCTTTTGAATTTTCCACTCAAAAACACTGATGACGATATGACAGGCCGATTGCATTGATAAGATTGTTTTGAATAATATGGTATAAAAGGAACAGTGATTAAATTTTGATAGTTGAGCTGAAATGAAACATTGGTTTTTAACTGTTTTGCTGATAGGAACACTTTCTATTTTTGAAACCAAATATCAAGTAAGAGTACAAAGAGGAAAACTCGTGAAACATGCAACTCAGAAATATGGTCTGAGAAGGTTTGATCGACTTGTTGGGTTAGTTAATCATTTTATTTTGTTCTCACAAGAAAACTGAAATTTCATATAATCATTTTAAATATATCTTCAGAGGCCAACATCAACATGTAGCGGATTTCCGTGATTTCGCCTATTTTGGAAATATAACACTGGGAACTCCAATCGAGTCAACTGCTGAGCAAACTTTCCTGGTTGTTTTGGACACTGGAAGTTCAAATGTTTGGGTTCCAGATAACTCTTGTGGAATTGATGATAAGTAAGTGATAGTTCATATACCGTAAAGAAGGGACAATTTATTAGTACATAGAACAAAAATATTCAAAAATTTGATCTGAAACTGGTTTCCACTGCTAGAATTAAAATATTTTAGCCTAGCTATGTATCAGACAACATTTACTATTATTCTTGGAATTGAAGATTTAAAAATACTTGATAATTAAACTAGAAAATTAAGTAAGCTTTTTCCAATGTTGGTCATTTACTTTTTGTATTGTTTTTGGAATTTCAGAATATTCAATTCAGTATTTGAAATTAAAATCCCCATTGACTTCAGTATGACCAAAAATGCCTACCTACCTGCCTTCAAAGCAAAATGTGCCTGCCTCCTGCTGTCACTCTCCATGTGAACAATTTTTCTGATTTTTAAGTAAGCATATCAAGTGAAATGAAAAAAAAAACTACATATACCAACATTGAAAAAAGTAAAATGCAGAAAATAGGCGATAGGCAGAAAGGTAGGCAGAGAGAAATTAAACATGGTAAGCCTGAAGATCAGCATTTTTACCACAAAAGGCCTAATAAAATACTCTCCACAACATTTCAATTAAAACAAAAAAAATCACCATTGATTTAAAAAAAAAAAATATTCCTGTTTCAAAAAAAAAATGTAACTGTTCACAATTTTTTTCTCATCGATGTTGCATAGATTTATTTTCTATTCGAAAAAATCCTCTAATCTAAATATCACATTTCAATATAACTGTAACAAAAAAAACATTTAAAATTGATACTTCGAACTGGTCCTTTTTCAGAAAATCAGCATGCACCTACAAAAAAAAGTATTTCGGGACTGATTCAAGTTCCTACGAAAAAGACGGAACACCATTCAGTATCAGTTATGGAACTGGAAGTGCTTCTGGATATTTTGGAAAAGATACACTATGTGTGAGTTCTAATCTGACTTATGAATTGAAAATCTGAAATTCCAGTTCTCGGACACCACTCTCTGCATAAAATCTCAAATCTTCGGTCAAGCAAATAACATTGCTCCATTCTTTGCAAATCAAGAAATCGACGGAATTTTAGGACTCGGTTTCACTGATTTAGCAGTCCATAGTGTACCTCCTCCATTTGTGAATGCAGTTGAGCAGGGTCTTGTTGATGAACCAATATTCACAGTTTATCTTGAACATCATGGAATCAAAAAAGAGGCAAGCGGTGGATATTTCACTTATGGTGGAGAAGATCCTGATCATTGCGGGGAGATTATTACATGGATTCCGTTGACAAAAGCAGCATATTGGCAGTTTAGAATGCAAGGGTGAGTGAGAATTTTTTTAGACATTTCAATAACAACAACTTCGATATTAAAGTTAGATATTAAAAATGCATATATATGTTACTATTGAAAGAGTACATGATTAGTTTTTATACATTTTCAAGATGCTTATTAGTTACGAAATAAATGAAGAACTTCATTGAGATATCAATCCAATTCTGATTTTCAAAATGTTCCAACTGTAACTACAACATGCGCCAAATTTTTTCAAGTGATTACGCATTATTTGTTGAGAAATTACAGTTCGAATTTTTAAACCTACTTTTTCAACTAACAATAGAATCGACCGCACACGTAAAAAATGTTTGAAAAAATATCGTCTAAAACTAAATATTTTTTCTTGAAAACTCAAACAGAATAACATAAAATCCTGCTTATTTTATATGTTATTCAAGAATTTCACATGTAACAAAATTTGTGTCCATTTTTTTTTCATTTTTTCTGTTCCAAAAAAAAATTTAAGATAAATCGATTTTCTAGGTTCGTCAAACACTGCAAGTTTTCGAACTTGCAGAGGTTGTCGGCAATATTTTTTCTAAATTTTGGTTGAGAAAATCATGTACTTTGTCTCAGATTTTTTTTAAATTTAAATAAATAAATATAAAACTGTTTCAAATTTGTGTTATATTTGTTTCACATCTCGCAAAATATTCAGAATTGGAATCGACAACGTCAATGAACACAAAAATGGTTGGGAAGTCATCTCAGATACCGGAACTTCTTTCATTGGAGGCCCAGGAAAAGTTATTCAGGATATTGCAAATGTAGGTTGATATTTCGTTTTTTCTCCAATAGTTTTGTTTTTTTTCAGAAATATGGAGCAACTTATGATGAGTATAGTGACTCCTACGTGATACCATGCTCTGAAATTAAAAATCTTCGTTCATTGAAAATGAAAATCAACGATCTCACGTTTGAAATTGATCCAATCAATTTGGTGGCTCATGTAAGTATTTTATATTTTGGTAGTGTGAGAATCTCGAACGTATCAAACTGAAAAATGTTTTTAACTAGAAACGAAGATCTTCATGGACACTGAAAAAAAAATAATTTTGCCTGTTTCAGTATGCTAGTAAAAGCCTGGCGTTAAATTCATTTATCATTAATCTATTCTAATGTTACTCAAATTATGAAATATTACGACTCAAGGACAATATATGTATACTTTTAAGAACTATTTGCTTGGAAACCGGAACGGGAGACAATAAGATAACTTACATATTTAGTCAGTTATGCTAGTAGTTCAGTTTGTTGCCGGAATCATCAAATTTCGAAATTGGCAACTCTCCGAAATTTTCGATTGCCACCCGCCCTAGGTTAAAATTAAGCAGTCACAAAATTTCATGGAAACTTTTGCCACAAATTTCCTTTAGAAACCCAAATCTATAACTCCTAGAAACTTCGGGCTACATTAATTTGTTTTGTGTCTGAAGTGAAGCCGTAATCCCCCGGATTAAATAATTGCAAAATAATTTCAGCCTGACTCCAGCGAATGTGATTTGACTCTTTTCGATATGTATGGTGGAGGTTTCGGACCATCATGGATCCTTGGTGATCCATTTATTCGTCAATTCTGTAATATCCATGACATCAAGAATAAACGGATCGGGTTGGCTCATTCGAAGCAACAATGAGATATCGTCACTTTTTGATCTGTTTTTTTTGTTGAAAATTGCCCCTTTTGAACCCAACATTTGTGCTAAAAATTCCCATTTTTCTGTATGAAAGAATTGAATAAAATAATTAACAAAAAGCCGTGACGCAATTGCAACAAAAATAATTGGAAGAGGGAGAGTTAATTATCAAGAGTCAGTAGATGGATATTTACTATTATTTTAAAGTTCAAAATACTTTTAACTTGCACGTAGAAATTTCGTACAACTCAATCATGCTCTTTAGGAGTTAGGAGTTACATTCGTTGAAGAAAATTAATCTAAATGCTATTTTTCACAAAAATTTACTGTTTCAATAAACTCGCATAGTTTTAGTTACTTTTTTTGCTGTTACTTTGTTCGTGGCTTTCATACCGTATATTCTCTATTAGTGCTGCATGCAGCACTTATTTCCAGGATTTCCAATACTCGGATAAGGAAAAATATATTCCAACTTTTTTATTGACGAATTTCTAACAGATATTCAAAAAATTACCAGATCCTCCGAGATTGCGTGAGACTTTAAAAGACGGGACGCCACATCGGATATTCACTGATTTTTTAATCAGTTACATTTTTACTGATAATTTTAGAAGTTTCAACTTTCTGATTTTTGATGGTTCCATTACGTCAATAGGGTTGTCGAATATAAAAGTTGGCTGAAAAATATTCTCACATTTTTTGATCTTAGTATTTGAAAAGATAAGTTTTCGTGATATGATCTACGGCGCTGAAGTTTTGATTTTTTTTGTCTTTTTTTTAGTTTTTTAGTTCTTTAAAAACTATCCTAATTATTTTTTCTTATACAAAGAATCGTTTTGAAAAGGTACTGAAATGAATTTGAACTTTGAAATTTAGTTTGGTTTTTTTGAAGAAAAACAGCATTACAAAAATTTGCTGTTTCACTTTTGTTACTAATATGAGAGAACATTTCTTTGTCAGTAATTTCGTCAGCATGGCTAGTACTTCGCTTACTTTAATTCTAAATACTTCCAATACGTTTATTTAATAAAATATTGTCTAGCTTGGCTAGTTTTCAAATCATTAAGCTGCATATCAGAATTTCAAATGAGACAAAATTAAAATAATAAACTGTATAATAACTTTGAAATTTCTCAAATTTCATCGGGTGCCGCAGAATTATTTTTAAAAATTTAAAGAAATAAAATTCCACGTTTCAGCATTGTTACAAATATGTTAACACTTATTTTCGTCAGTAAACTCGGAAGTATTATAGAAAAAAATGTCCTTGTGAGAAAAAAACAAGTGTCTATTTACTATTAATGATTCTCAAAATAATCGAGTTCTCTCTGAAAACTAATACATGTGCACTCATTTCAAATGTTAGAGTATTATGTCTGGTTGGACATTTTTGTAAAAATGTTTGAATAATGTCTGAAAATGTTATTTAAAAAAATTGATTGAATCGTATAGTCAGATTCTAAATTAAAATGTATTCAAACCTATTTCTATATTTTATATCATCACTTTTAAACTTATCTGACGCACTTGCCCCACGCAAACTAAAAAAAAAGACTAAAACCAAAACTACAAATGTTCGGTTTTGGATTCTTTATAAGGACTTTTTTCTATTCTTTTCTCTAGATCTTTTTGCTCTTTCATTTGAACTTTTTTTTGCTTAATTCCATCTACTTTTCAATATTTCAATTTTCCAAGTACTGCGGCTTTCCTCCATTTTCAATTCACCGAATGCAACTTTTATTACATAGTGGTTTAGTATCCGGATGAAATTATTAGAGATATTTTATAACTTTTAATTACCCTTGTGTCCAAATTTTTAACTCTTCGAAACACCAAAAATGTGAGACAAAGCCCATTAAAATAACTAATCAGATTTATTTTTTATATGTATTTTAAACTTTTGAACTTGAAATTTCAAATCAATCGTTTCAAAACAAAATTATAGATTTTTTATTCTCAAACACGAATAATAGTAATAGTAGTTAGTTTTCAAACTTCCCGTTGAAAAATATTGCAATTTTTTTTCCGCTGTTTCAATCCCTTTGTATAAACGATTCTCGTTTTTTCTAAAGTAGTTAGTATGTTCGTGGTGAAAGACTGTTGTCAAATGATTGAAGTTTTATTTTTTATATTTAAAACAAATTTCAAAAACTGGTGAAACTATTTTCTGCTAATTTCTATACTTCTGGAAATTTTAAGTTTTCCAAAAATGAGAAAATCAAAAATGTACAAATCCGAACCATACAGTAAAAAAACCATAAAAATAAAAAAGGCTACAGATTGTGGAGTTATTACTAATATTTTCAGCCATTTTAATGAGTACGTGAAACAAACAATTAGGTAAAAAAGTCCGATTAGACAAATTCAACGGAAAACAATTGTAAAAACTAAATAAATGTGCCTACTTCAAAATTGTTCTAGAAAATGAACAAATACAAATTACCAACAATTTGAGGAAAAATTTTAAACTAATGATTATTATTTTTCAAAATTTGTTTTTGTATGTTATATCTGCTTAAAAATTTAAGAATTTTTAAACCAAGTTTACCTTTTTTTAACTTGAAAATCCTCGTGGTTTTAATTGTTTTGAACAGAAAAATCTTGAAATCGTCAATTTGCAATGAATTTACCTTATGTCTCACTTTGTATCAGGTCACTTCCATTAAAAAAAACAAACTATATTTTTGAACTATGTAAAATTGTTTTTTTGTTGAAATCTGGATTTTCATTTTTGATTACATAACAAAAATTTTGACTATTTCAATTTTTTGTTAAAGGGGGAGTAGAGTTTGTGGGGAAATATATGTTTCTGACTCTAATTTTGCCCCTGATACCGAATATCGATGTGAAAAAATTAAAAAAAATTTCCCTGATTTTATATTAATTTTTAAAATCCGAAAATCCATTGGATGCCTATATGTGAGTTTTCAAACGCAAAATTTTCCCGCCAGAGACGCCCCTACGAAACCGTGCCGCACGTGTGGGTTTACGAGCTGAATATTTTCCTTCTATTTTTATTTGATTTTATGCCGATTTTCGTCGATTTTTCTCATTTTTTTTGGTGTTTTTTATTGAAAATTTTGTGATTTTCGTAAATTTATTCCTATTTATTAATAAAAACAAAAACAATTCCATTAAATATCCCATTTTCAGCGCAAAATCGACTGGAGACGAGGAAAATCGTCTGGAGATAGAACGGATCAACAAGATTATTATTATATCATTAATAATATTTATCAATTTTCTTCTGAGAGTCTCATTGAGACTCTTATTTACGCCAAGAAATAAATTTAACATTAAAATTGTTCATTTTTGGAAAAAATAAATAAATATAAAAAATTGTCCTCGAGGATCCTCCGGAGCGCGTCGAATCAATGTTTCCGGAACTCTGAAAATTAAATGTTTGCATTATTGTAAAACCCTTTCGTTATTGAGATTTGATAACAAGATATATCTGGAAGCATGGATAGCGAAAAAGAGGAGATTACAGATGAGGATGAGGATGAAGATAGAAATTTGCCGACAACTTCGTCATGCCGCTGATTTTTTTGATGTTCTACGCTTAAATTTTCAGCGAACGAACTATTTTTTATATTTTGATTGTTTTTAAATAATATTTGCCATAAGAAATTCTCACTTTTCCAGGAAACGTCGTTTCGCCGCGATTTTCCTCGTCTCCGGTCGATTTTGCGCTGAAAATGGGATATTTAATGGAATTGTTTTTGTTTTTATTAATAAATAGGAATAAATTTACGAAAATCACAAAATTTTCAATAAAAAACACCAAAAAAAATGAGAAAAATCGACGAAAATCGGCATAAAATCAAATGAAAATAGAAGGAAAATATTCAGCTCGTAAACCCACACGTGCGGCACGGTTTCGTAGGGGCGTCTCTGGCGGGGCGTCTCTGGCGGGAAAATTTTGCGTTTGAAAACTCACATATAGGCATCCAATGGATTTTCGGATTTTAAAAATTAATATAAAATCAGGGAAATTTTTTTAAATTTTTTCACATCGATATTCGGTATCAGGGGCAAAATTAGAGTCAGAAACATATATTTCCCCACAAACTCTACTCCCCCTTTAAACTTTTATTGTAAAATTTCAATAATGTTCATTCTTGCACCTATTTCATATTCTTTATCAAGAATGCATGCAATACTAATTTCCGCACACCTTTACGGCGCAAAGTTGTTGGTGTATATTTGATCGCTTTGAAATTTTCAATTTTTTTGTACTTGAAACTGCTGTTATTTTGAATTGTATTGAACAAAAAAATCTTGAAATTGAAGTTATCAATTTTAAATATTTCAATGGATTTACCTGAAATCTCACTTTATATCAGGTAATCATTTCCATCTCTAATTTTACTTTAATTTTAAACTATGTCTAAATCGTTTTTTGTTGAAATCTGGAGTTTTTTTTGAGTGCATAAAAATAATTTTGACTGTTTCAATTTTTTGTTATAGTTTTAGTAAAATTTCAACAAAGTTCCATTTGTCATTCGGCGAAAATTTTTTATACATTTTTTAAAAGAAATATTTAATTTTTAATAATTTAATAAATGCGGGAAAATTGGTAAAAAAACAAAATTAAGTTGTTTTATGAATGTTTGAATTTGATTTTATATAAAAATAGGAGATCTCCATTTGAACGTGGCTTATTTTTTGTGGACATCAATTTTCTGCATGGCTTTTCACATAACAAAAGCAGGAAAATTTTATGAAAAAGATAAACTAAGGTTAAAAAATATTTTCGAAAACCGGCAATTACGAATTGCCTCGAAATTTGCTCCCCTTAAAATAAAAAAGTACTTTCTTCACTCATCAATATTTGTTGGTGTTTCTTTGATCGCATTGAAAATAAAAAAAATTAAAACCAATTTTTCTAGTAATTATACAATTTTTGAACTTGAAATTCTTGTAATCTTGAAATATTTTGAGCATAAAATTCAAAATTGAAGTCAGCAATTTTCATCATATAAACCTTATATCTCATTTTCATTTTTTTGCTATAAATACACCAAACCAATATGCAAAAAAATGAATATTTTTGTCCGGATATTCCGAGAAATGAACACCTCTAAACAATTTTCGCCTACGCTTGTCGCTCTCGTTGACCAAATCACGCTAATTCTCCAATTTTTTATTGTTTTCAGTCGAGAGGGTCTTTGTTCCCATTTTTAGACATTTATTGTTGATCTACATACGTTCTATTTTGTTTCACCCTTAAATATCCTGAAATTGATGAGAAGAAAAAAAGAAAGTAAAGTTCTGTGAAGAAGTGTATGTATGTCAGGAAGGAATGAGAAAGTAGTAGAGAGGTCACTAATAAGATTTAGGAAAAAGAAAAATGGGACCTTTTAGAATTAGGAATAGAGATCGGCTTCTTTCTCCATACGCCTACATTCTTCCGAGTGTGGTTAGCTCAGAATGAACTATTAGGTTTCAAAAGTTAGTTGAGTTTTGTAGTTCTTTTAAAGTATTCGAACTTTTTGTTTTTTTTTTGCCTTACTGACTTAGTTAGTTCAATTTTTGGAAAAGTGTTTCTGTAGAAAACATAGTAAAGGTGGTTCTAAAGGATATTCCCCAAAAAAAAAGTCTTGTGAAAACTATTCAATGGTACAATTATTTAGTGTGTGAAATTTACTTGATAAATACTTCTTCAAGAAGTCTTAATATTCAGTATGTGTAGAATGTTTCAGTATTTTTAAATCATCCGCAAACTTGTTACATCTTAGTAGTTAGCAATTTTTGATTTTTTTCGATATTTCGGAAATGTTTTTTACCTGTTTATTGGGTGGGGGTGTACTTTGAGCACGCAATGTTCGTCTAGATAGTGTTCTTCGAAATTCAAAGTCATTTGATTTTCTATTCGGGAAAACAATTTGATTTTCAAGTTTTGGAATAATTTGAAGTCAAGTTTTAAGTAGAAAGTTTGATTTAGTGAAATTCCAAACAAACAATTAATATAACTAAAAGTTTAAAAAAATGTTGAAGCATCTAAAAAATGATCTCTAAAACTGGTTTTAGGCACTTGTTGAACTCTAGTTTAGAACCTCGCCACAAATTATTCACATAAAATATTTGGATTTTACGATCCAATGTAAAAGTACAACGATACGTTTTTAAATGTTTTGAAAGTGATAAATGGTGAATGCATAAAACTAAAAGTAGAATCCGCAAAGATATTCGGAAGATAGGCGCCTACTTAGGTGTATATGCCTGCCACTTTCTGTCAGCCTACGGGAACATACGTACGGTCTCATCTGCAGTTTGGCACTCAATGAGTGTGTTTCAAATAGCTTATATTTCCGTAACCAATTTCTGAGATTTGTTGTTACCGTCTTGTTTTCGGTATATGTATATTTTTGTGCCTACATAGATTAATACATTCGTTGAAGGCGGCGTCAAAAAATAAAATAAAACTCTTTTCAAATTTTTACTGTTTCGCACTGTTTGTAAAAACTTCACTTTTGCATTAATTTATAATTCGTTGAATCTTTCTCTTATGTAGTGTCAAACCAAATTCATTTATGATATTTTAAAGTATTGAATTTCCGGCGTTTGAGGCATGTTTTGAAATCGAAGAAAGTTCTGAAAAATTTGTCCACAAATTTTATATTTTTCAAAAGTCTAAAACAGATTCTTTAAAAAGTGTACAACGCCTATGAACATAATTTACAGGATTGCATTTTGGCACATTCAGAATTAGATTTGTTGAAAATTACCAAAGACTAGATTGATTTTGGTAATTTTCAAATTTTCACTTGTTATTCCATTTTTCTATAGCGTTTAATGCCACAGAGCAGATTTAATAAACTCTTGGAATACAACGGCAAAATTGAAAAAATCAATCTTCTACTGTTTCACGGTATTCTTAAAATGTTCAGTGTTTCATTAATATGTAATGCAGCTCGTGCGATTGAAGCTCTTAATGATGATTTCAAAAAAGGTGGGTGTAAGTACGTAGCAACTAATTTACAAATACACCTAATTTCCATTCTTAGAATCAGACCAACATTTGTTACTCAGGCCCCGCTAAATTGAAATTTCAATCATTTTTTTGCAACGACGAATACCCACCCCGGTTTCACCTGCTTTTTGCCTCCATACTGCCTTCCCAAACATTTTAAAGCGACACGCCTTTTTCTTGAGCATTGACTTTTTTCATAAAAAGTGAGTAAAAAAGAAGAAGAAAGATCGAAACTACTTTTTTTGTTGTTGTTCGTTTACATCCAATAAGTTCTTTCCTTAAATGTTCAGCCTAAGAACATTGATGTCATTTATTTTTACTACTCCTGTTTTGTGAGTCCTTGAAATAAAAAATTACTGTTTTCAAATTTTGATTTAATCAATCCCAAGCGTTGATTTGAAGTTGAAATTCCAAAGTCCATAAGATATTTTTCCTTGTTTCATATGTTCCATAATGTTTATTTTTAAAAAATATGTCAGTTAAAACCTCAAACAGCAAAAATCTCAAGACACAAATGACGCCAAGAAAAATAATCATTTTGTATCTGTTTTCAAAAGCTTATAGGTAATTATTAATTGTTTTTAGGCCAGGAATACAAATTACTCAGAATAATTGTGATTTCGGAAAACGCAAAATATTGCTCTGATACTCTGATAAAATATGTATTATGTCTTTCTTTAATTTTAATCACTTTCATAATGATACTAACTTCAAGAATTCCTGCAATTTTGAAACTAACCGGTCTACTTAAATCTGCTTTTGCTCTTGATTTTGTGTCAAAGCTTTGCAATAGGCAAACACGTAGGCACGAGGCAGGCAGACATTTTTAGTCGTAGAAACTCTACTAAATTACGACTTAAAATAACTTTTCTTTCGTTATAAGGTTTACTTCATTTTCAACCCATATCATCATCATCATCATCTTCGCAAGAAGAAAAACATCTTGAAATTCTCAGAGAAATCCTACTCAAGTACCTGATGATGGATGCTCAATGCTCACTTATTTTTGTCATTTCTGAAAAAAAAACTTGTTCCTTTTTGAACAAGCTTCCTCCCGGCCTTTTTATTGTCACTTGCATCCAATTTGAAAATCAAATAGACTATGTTCGATATAAACCTAACCCCGTATGGGACCACACACTTCACTTTTCAAATTAAAATTCTGGTGGTTTTTATTTTGGCGGTTTTTTTTACTTTTGCAAACATTGTCTAGTACACAGTAGTTTTCTGGAAAGAAACAAAGTTAAGACTTTTGATTGAACAATTAATAAATTGAATAATGCAAAAAAAATCCTGTTTCAAGTACTGTAAAAAATATTGGTTTTTTTTCATTGATTTTTGTTCAACTGGCTTTTTATTTTATTGATTTATCGCCTTTGACCGTCTCTACAAAAACATGAATCCCCATGTTTTTCATAATAACATTGAAAATAATATTTTTGGAAATTATGGAAAAGCTGATAATAATATGTAGCTGTGACATTTTTGTATTAAAAAACATTAAAATTGATTCTGTTTCACGTTGTTCATATATTTCTAGTAATTCGAATTTGGTACTACTGGGCTTATATAAAAATTCTACAAAAAACAATAATATATTTCATTACTTTTTAATCAAAATTCAAATCAGAAGAAAAACCACTTTACAAAACTAATCTCGCATTTTTTTTGTTGCTTGTTTACCTTTATTATTATCAAATAAATATTTACCAAAATTCGAGTATATCACTGCAAGAAAAACACCCTTTCACTTTGCGTCATCATATTTTTGTCAGCCAAAATTTCTAATCCTTGATCTGAAATCTGAAATCTGAAAATTTCTAGCCTCCCCCACTTTGCTCATTTACCTCGATATTTCTCTGAACGTCTCCAATTTTCTACATCACTGAACTTTAAGGAAATTTCTGGAGTCTCGAGACATTTCACTCAACAATCCAAACTAAGTTTTACACAAGGAATTTATTTGTGCTTGATGGCAAATAATGTAGAAAATATGTGAGGGGGATTATCCAGGTGTAATAAAAATGCGAGGGAGGGCTGAGATGAAGCCATTTGTGTCCAATGTTTCCCAGCAAAATTACACGTTTTCTGTTTTAATTTGGTCAATTTTTAGACTCGGAGATTATCATATTGTTTGACGTATTCTTGATTACTTTGAAACTTTCAAATTAAAAGTGATTATTTTGTTTTTGAGAGTTTTGATTCATAGTATCGAATATCTTGCGGTGTACGTGCTACTTTACTTCGCGTCTATTTTACCTATAAACAGTATAAAAATTGTGTAAAGTGTTCTTCAAACTTTATGTTTTAAAGTACTATTTAAGTGTTGCTTTTTTTATCATTGTAAGCGTTCAAGCATGCACCACTACTCTAAATTTCTTGAAAAACTCAGTTTTTAAAGCACTCGATAAACTACCAAAACTTTGACTGAACATTTTTTTAAATATAAAGTTTTAATATAAAGGCAATTGCGCGACCATAACCACTATAAATATGTTGGAAGTTTAGTTAGTGAACTTGAAAAAATACTGAAATTATGTACTTGGCAATAGACAGTCGTAGGAAGAACTGAGGCGAGCAAGTTTTTTGGTGCAGGTTGAAAGACCCTTAAAGACCCTTTTTGATATTTTTTTTAATAAATGCATTTTCAAACATGCGCTTTTTGGCTTATAATTTTTTTTCTTGTTATCAAAGTCAATAAACATTACCCGTGTTGCTATTGAATTACTTGAATGTTTTTCGAAATTGTTTCATAGGTTCCATGAAACAGTTTATATTTTTGCCGAATATTCCCATTGATTTTTTTTTGAATGATAACTCAAAACTAAATTGTTTTATTTATAAAATCAACTCCTTATTTGCTCAATTAATTTCACAGACTTACCGTGATCAATCCGTGATCAAAGTTTATAAGGTCTGACGTACTACAAAGATTAAAAAGTCCGTGATTGGGGGCAGTGTTTTGTGGAAAAGAAAATTAAACGAAAATTAGGTGACAGGTGAATGTTTGATGACGTGGCAAATCAGGGATTAAACTTGGGTGATAGGTTTTCAATTCATTCATTTGCGGCAGTGAGCTCAAAAATTGTCTTTGTTGATTTTTTTTTCCGATAAAGTACGATTTTCGAAAGGTTAACTACACTTATGACTGTCTGAGTTTACAGAAGGTTTTTAAAAATTGGTTCTGAATTATCCAATTTTTATTGACAGAAAATATTGACAGAAAAATATATTTTCACAAAAAGTTATTCATTGTAGGCTTTAAATCATGTTTCCATTGGCGAAAATTAAAACAACACCTTTTTATTTTTACGGTTTCAATATCTTCTTAATTTAAATTGTTTTTTTTTCATGTTAGTCATGTGAATTGTATTTCTAAAAAAATGTATATAAACTGATTGTTTTCAATCAAAAACTGCTTTTTGTAAATTTCCACTGTGCATATTATTAGAAAAAGATCAACATTGTGCATTTTCTAACTTGTTTATCTAATTCTTTTAAACTTTCTGATCAATTTACCTGCAGGTGTTGCAGAAAATGACGTGAATTCTGAGACAATTAGGTAAAGGTTGATTGAAAGAGTGGGTTGAGCTGATTCAGTGATTTTGAAAAATAACACATTAGGTTTTTGACTTTATTAGAAAAACGGTTCTTGAGTTTTGAATGAAAGAGGCAGACTGATAGAAAAAATTATTTAATTTCGAGAAAATTCAAGCTTTTATGGAACAATAGCAATTCTTTAAAATGCTTTGTATTTTATTAAAAATTGTTTAGAAAAAATCTGTGAAAAAAAATTATTTTTTTTAGAATAAAGATTTCAAGTTTCACAGTAATTTTCATCTATTTTAAAAGAAAAAAACATATAAATTATTATTTTTTAATCAATAAAAAATATTTTTAAAAATCTTAGAATATTTAATTGCTACTTAATCGAGAAGTTCGAACGATTTCTCTTTATAAATTGGTTATAAAACTCTTTCCAGAATGGGTTGATTTTTAATATGTTTTGTTGTGAACAACTTTATTGGAAAAAAAAACTATATTCGTTTACTCGAAAAAAACATATTGAACTGGCAGAAAACTTTAAAAGTAACCCGTTTCTTCTGTGACAACTGTGCAAATATATCTATTTTTATTGATCATACAGTACCCCTCCAAAACTTCTCAAAATTATAAAACTAATCTGAAAAAGTGAATATCTGGAAAACCAATTTCACGCGTGGCCTTTCCATTCTTTTCTTTTTGCATTTCCGAACTCATATTTCTCCAGAATCCAGGTGATTTTTCTGTGACGTGACATTTGGAGGGGCTGATTTCAAAAACTAACAAGGCACAACCTCCTGGAATTTCTTGCAACTGAAAATTCATTTTTTAAGGTTTACGTGAATTTTGCAACAAAAAAAGATTTCTGGTAAATTTATGTACAAGTTAACATTTTCTTGTATTTTGAGTCGGGTATGTGTTTTAAATACTAGAAAATTTCCGTCCACCACCACCATGACCAGTGACTTCCGATAATAATTTGAGCTTCTAAAACACTTCCCATTTTCTTCCTGTTTCTGAGCACTAACCTCCTCACATCTTCCTTTTCCTTTTACTGCTCATTCTCTTTATTTTGTGTCTGAAAGTTTCCGCAACCTGCCTTATCCAATTACTATTTTCCTCTCTCTATATCCAAGCTCTATGACCAGTCGTCTTTTTTTTCTGGACGCGTTTACTCCATTTTCCACCTCTTTTGTTTCTCGGTTCAATTTTATACCCTAATGATGTGGCCATTCAAATAATTTTTTCACTGTTTCAAGTTTTCGTGATAGGCTTGGATTATAATTGAGAAGACACTGGATTATCTACCATATGTACAAGTAGATTTTTATACCATTCTCAGTAGAATTCTCATTAGATTTCAAAAATTTTAACATTAAAGGTTTTTCTTAGAGGTATCAAATATTCAAGGCGTAACACGGGGCGCCTATTGTACGCTTCGCACCCTACCGGCCACAAGGTTTTTAAGGTGCGAGGTCCCATCTTTCCAAAGCCCAGGTTGATTTATTTTCAAATCAACATTGGTGTAAGTTTATTGTTTCAGACAAATCTATGCTTCAAAAAAATTTTTATATTTTTGTATTAAATTCATCCTGAATACAATTATTCGCCGTTTCGAGAATAAAAAAAAGTACCTGATTTTACAATGTATGTTTCATCCCTTGTGTGTTCAACCAATAGGTGGTGCGTATTATTCACAGTTTCAAAAATTCAATTCAAAAAGTCGATGCGCCAATTATATATTTACATTATTTATTTGTTAGTAAAGTTTCATTTCCTTACACTCCTGAAAATCTCTCGAATTTTTCAACAACAAAAAAGTCAAAATTATTCACAGTTTCAACATTTCAACTTAAAATTTCCTTGTTTTAATCTTATATTCAACAAGCCAATTTTGTTCTTCTAACCAAGCAATCCTTCATTTTTTGTATTTCCCCTCCTATTTTATCTATCAGCTGATATAAATCTGAGTCAGGACATTGATAAAATTTGTTCTTTGTGTTTAAGCGGCTTATGCATTTGAAAAACAACAACAAGATTGTTTTAAAAAATTATTTTAAATTTGAGTTTTTTCACACTGAACATTTTTTGTATGAATAATTTTTAGGTAGCTGAACTTTTTTTCCTTCCTCTCTAATTTATCAGAGTTTTGAAAAGGCCAGAGTGAAACAGGTGAATTCAAAAACCGAGGTTTACTTCTCACCTGAAGTTTTTTGTGCGAATTCTGTGAAATGGTGACTGATTAATTCATCTTACACATTGTCTCATTCTCTCGAAAACTACAATTACTCATGCCCTTTTCTTTCCCTTCTTTTGAAAAATAATTTCTGTTTCAAATATTCTACAAGTTTCAGAATGACAACGTGTCCCCTACCACCCAGTTTAGACGAAATGGATCTGCGATTAGCTGCCGATAAAGTGAGTTTTAAGGGAAGGCTGTTAATGAAACAGCAAAGCGAGAATTAGTTTTACGAGAAAATGAAACAGTGAAAATTTGAGAAAAATATTCGAGTTTTTAAGTTAATTAGAAATTTTTAAAAAACCATATCTCAAATACCTCTAGAGTATTGTGTGGACATGTGACAATTTTCATGCCAATAGAGGAACCGATATTATTTTTTTACTAGTTGGGTACTAGTTGGTATTTTAAGGGAGGTAACTTAATTGTAAAAAAAAAAGTTTCTCAAAAACTTTTAGATTTTCTACCTTTATATCATACCTATAAGAAATCTAGACTTTTCAGTTTTAAGAAAATAATTTTGAATCCACTATAATAATCCATTTTGTTGTTCCTTCACATAGATTTTTGCTATCTTTTGTAATTCCAAAAAACTTCAAATGTACTCAATTTCCCAATTTCCGTGTTCTTTTGTGCTTACTCACCACAAATTCAAAATAAACGTTTTGTAGTAAATTTGTGAATTATCAGGAGCACCTGGAAATTATCAGGGATTAGATTCAGGATGATCAATTTATAATTATAAGTGTTTTGAAACAGAAAATATATTTTGTCAACTGTAGTTTTTATGATGGAACAGCTAATAATGAGAACTAACACATTAAATTAAAACTCTGCAACAGACGAATATAAATTGTTTTAAAATTAATATTGCCTAGGACTTCCAAGGTATACCTACCTACCTTATGCCTGTCTAGGTGCATACGTTTTGCTTTTTATGGCGAAATGTGGTGTCTTGAGCCCTCACAGCCGCATTTCAGTAAAACTGTAAAAATATTAACAATTACTTTAGTAAGCCGCCTTGAAGAATCATGAGTAAGCCGCCTTGAAGGCAGGCATTTTATATTGAGAGCAGCTTATAAGCTTCATTAGAAATCTGAACTAATCAATATTTCAGGTTCTAAACGGTTCACTGATCAACTGTACATTCCAATCGTTTTACGATCAAATGTATCAAACACACGGAGTATACTTCATATTTGAACCAACTCCGTTCGTTCATCCAATTGTTTCACAGATTTTCTATGGAATCCTGTTCACACTAACAATATTTCTGGCGTTAATGGGCAATTTTACAGTGATGTGGTAAGTGAAATAAAGTGAAAAATGACAAAGTCTGTTTCAACATGTTAATAAGTTCCACGATTACTTGTGATGACACTGGATACCTAAACTTAGGAAATATTCGCTTTTTTTGCTCAAAAAATTTTTAAAGATTTAAAATTAATTCTCAGGATAATCCTGTACCACCGTCAAATGCGAAGCGTCACAAATTACTATCTGTTCAACTTGGCAGTGGCGGATGCCTCGATTTCAGTGTTCAACACGGGATTCTCATGGTCTTATAATTATTATTATGTTTGGAAGTGAGTTGTTTTAATGTAGAAGAGAATAACGAAACGAAATTGGCTTCGTGCTAAAAGTTGAACTGAAGTTGTAGCGTTGAAACATACTTTTTTTGTTGTTGAGAAGTTTCTAAAAAAGTTGTTCTATTAAAAGTGATTAATCAATTTTTATGGTCAGTTTCTAATAGAATTTCTAATAACGTATGAAGAAAGTTTGAGAATATTTATGTGTGATTTCTCTGACATGCCACACTCCTACAGTAATCCTGCCAGTATTGTTTAATTTTGAGCATTATTTTCGGAATAATTGTGACGTGGAATTAAGGTTCATAACTTTTGAAATAAAAACGAAATTGGAACAAATGAGCTATGTAGGCTTCTCGTTGGGAGCTCATTGATTTTAGAACAAAAGGTTTTGATTTAATGCTAACTGTAAGAAACGAATAAAACACGGAGCATTTAAAAATATCTCTAAAAAACTTATAATTCTGCAATTATATTTAGATTCGGAAGCTTTTACTGTCGAATAAACAATTTGATGGGAATAACTCCGATTTGTGCAAGTGTATTCACAATGATTGTCATGAGCATTGAAAGGTATACTTTGATATTTTAAGGCTCAAAATTCATACATATAAAAATTCCAGATATTATGCCATAATCCATCCATTGAAAAAGCGTCCAGGACGACGATCAACTGTTACCATCATCATAATGATTTGGTTCATGGCATTTTTGTTCGGGGTTCCAGCATTTCTTGCGTCAAAGGTATGAGCTTTTCTCCGAGCATATAACTTCAAAAATTGAATATTTTAGGTTGATGTCTATTACTTCTACGATGGTTACACATTATACGAGAATCCACTGTGCCTTGCAGACAATTATCCCGGTGGAAATGAATCACTACTTGGACAGGTGTAAGTTCAGATGACCTCACAAAATTAATTTTTTTGGCAATCTGGCATTTGGAAAGTTAAATTAATATTATAATTTCCAGATACAACAACGGACTGATAACTGTTCAATACATTCTTCCACTATGCATTTTATCAGCTGCTTATTATCGAGTTGGTGTTGAGCTGAGAAAGGTTAGTAATTTTCTAATCAAAAAATCAACAACCTAATAATATTCAGGATAAAACCGTCGGTGACGTGAGACATGCAAAATCAGTGGCCGCAAAGAAGAAGGCGTCAATCATGTTGGCAGTGGTTGTGTTCATTTTCATGATTGTCTGGTTCCCATACAATGCCTACTATCTCACATTGCATTTAGTTGAGCCAATTGGGAATAAAATGTTGAGTCTGTACATTTATATCAACATCTATTGGTTGGGAATGTCGTCAACTGTCTTCAATCCTGTCATCTATTATTTTATGAACAAACGGTACGTTCTATTCGGTTTTCAGTTAATTTTTTAAAGGGAGTTGCTTTTTTTTGAGAACTAAAAAATACGAAATTTTACTTTTTCAAAAAAATTTTCTATTGTAAATTTGTGGAATTTTTTCGGAAATTTTGCGATTTTTGCCCCAAAAATACGGTACCTGGTCTCGGCACGACAAATTTGTGTTTAATATGTGGTGTGCGCCTTTAAAGAGTACTGTAGTTTCAGACTTTTGTGTCTAAAAACAATTTTCATCGATTTTTCGCATTTATCGATAAAAAAAGCATTTATTTACTTAAAAAAAACTTAGAAAGCTATAATTTTTAAAAATCGCGCGAAAACCCAAGAAAAACCGGTAAAAATTCCGAAAATTCAAAGGTTTGAAACTACAGTACCCCTTAAAGGTGCACCTTCTTATTGCATTTAACACTAACTTGTCGTGTCGAGACCGGGCACCGTAATTTTGGCGCAAAACTCGCAAGATTCTGCGTCTTGGTAATATTCTCAGCGGCACTAAATTTCATGATCGGAGAGAGATTTTGCGGAAACTCGTACATAATTTTGATGAAAACCCAGCTGAAAATGACTTTCTAAGCATGGGGGAAATGTTAAAAAAATCTTAATTTATTTCCAAGCGAACTCCAATTTTTTTTCCAGATTCCGTGTCGGATTCCATCACGCATTCCGTTGGCTTCCATTCGTTCGTTCCGATAAAGATGAATATCAAACAATTCTTTCACAGACACGTCCATCTCTGATGCCACCCACAACGATGGCGCATACGGATTTCTGACAATTACAGAAATATAGGAAACAATCTGAAAGTTGTATTTAGATTATTCAATTGTTCATGTGTATTTATTGTTGACGGGTTTTAAATTATATAAATTATTTTTTATTCGAAAAATGGCTCCTACTACACGTATGTACACGATTTTTAATTAATACTATGCAATTTTTGAAATAAAAACATTTTATTTTGATTCTCCTGGCTTTTTTCTTGTTCCAAGTGCCGCCATATCCTTATATCGTTTTTCTGACATCGAAATCTCCATTAAAACGTATTCTTTGACTGATGGCGATTCGATTTTGTCGCCGATTTCTTCTTTTACTCGTTCGAGTGTATTTGTAGGGTATTTTGAGCCTGAAAATGGATTTTTTTTGGTTTAAAACGAAGAATTTCAAACTTCTAGAGCACTTACGATAATAATCTAAAAGTTCTTGGGCATAAATAAGCCATACACAACTTTCACATCCTTCTTGACAGCACAATCCGGGTTCTGGTTCCATTGGAGGTCTCTGAAAAAAGAATAATGATTTCTATTATTCAAAATTTACACTAACCATGTTAAAAGTTGCTAAATATCGTTTCGTACACATCCTGATAATTGACAATCCATTTTTGACTAGTATTCTCATCGATCGAGACGTGCTGTAATTTTTTTAAACAATTTATGTTGAAGTAACTACAGAATTGAGGAAAAGGGCGTTAAAAAATAATCAAATTTGGATATTTCGTTTTTTTATAAAACTTTAAAATTATTTTCAACATTTTAAACAGAAAAAACAATAGGTAAAACACGTGATATGCCACAAACACGAGAAAAAATAGAAAAAAAATAAATAAATGCGTTGTCCGAGAGTAGTCCGCGAGGGTTGTAATCCTAGGCCACCGTGCTGGTTCTCGGCCATTTGGTGGGACTTTCGCCGCGAAATTCGATTTTTATTTTCTGTAGCAATGATTTAGAGTATTTAAGAAATGATTCAGTTTTTAATGGGTTTCCGCTGAAAATCTAACTGCTTATGGTTATTTTGCAAATTTGTGTTATTGTTGCACAATTGAATCGTCTGAAACGCAATTATTTGAATAAAAAATAATACAAAATCGAGTTTCTTGCAGAAAAAGGCGTGATTTTGGTATTAACCTGTTCAGTTTATTTTAAACATTTGTTAAATCCTACACTCTCTTATCCTTTGTACTACGATTTCTTGATAACATAAATCTTAAAAGTCTCACAAAAATATAGAAAACTGAGATTAGAACAGACAAAATAATAGTGAGAATATCAATAAAATAATATTCTACAATATTCTGGTGCCTTCCATAATTATCCAACATCGGAAGTTTTCCAAATCTTGCTGCAAACTCGACATGTTTCACTAGAACTTCTTTTGCATTAGTTGGTTGATTATTCAACATCTCTGCTAATTTTTTTGCATTTAGTTTGTAGCTGAAACAGAGAAAATATTCAACTAACAACTTTTAATTTTAAATACCTAGGCTTTGTCAATACATCGTTGAGAGTATCTCTGACCAAATCAAAATTTGAAAGGTCAGTTTTCTGAAGAACAGCTGCTCCGCCGTGTCTCTTGAGCATTTGAGCATTTCTTCCTTGATCAGCAAAAATTGGAATCTAAATAAAACTATTAGAATTTGTGAAGCGAGAACGTGCCTGCCTATCTACTACCTACTGAAGTAAGCAAATTAAAGGCTGATTTAGGTTGCCTTTTGTCTTACCATGATTGCTGGTTTTCCCATTAATGCCAATTCCATCACACTCGCCAATCCTCCATGTGTCACGAATACAGTAACCCTGGAGTCTGCCAGAAGCTCATTTTGTGGCAGCCAAGAAGAAATGAATACATTATCAAGATTTTTTGCAATGTTTACATTTGGATCTTCGTATTTCCAAATAAATGTAGTGTCTGGCATTGATGAAAAAACTCGGAGAAGAGTTTTTCTGGAAATTGTTTTTTACTGTTTCATACCCTGGATAAATTTAAAGAATTATCATCAAAGTTAATTTTGTATTTGAGGTAACAATAACTATGTAAGTTCTTTTTTAAAATTTTCTTTACAAAAAATTAAAATTTTTACTGTTTCACATGTTTGATGAAAAAACTTTGAATTCACTTTATTTCATCGAACTCAAATATAGTCAATACTCACTTGTACTCTTCAGGCATATCTTTGGATTTAGCATTTGATCCAAAAGAGATTAGAACATTCTTCTTTCGAATATTTAAAATTGCATCCCATTTCTTGTCAATCTTCAGAGATTTTTCATTGGTTTTCACTGTGAATCCACCGATTGGAATTATTTTATCAAAAGTTGGCGATGGAAAATCAAGAACTGGAATATGATTCGAAAAAATGAATGAAGCTTCAGGCAATACTTCCTGAAATATGAAAACTATATTTCTTGAGTGACTGAAAATATTACTTACTCTCCAGGATCTTTGTATTCCGAGAATATCCTTTGCCATTTCATATTCTTGATCCAAAATGTTTGCAAACGTAAATCTACCATAATAAAATTGGATGAAATTTAATAATCGTTCTTTCATTGTCATTCGATCGTTGAAAAATGATTGTGTGCCTGAAAAAAATTCTGGAAGTTGTGGAGCTTTATTCATCAAAAACTTTTAAATTTAAAAAGTCTAAAGTTTTCCAAAAAATGTTTGTTTTGAAGTGATCGTTTATTTAACTCTAATTGAATTCACCTGGAACATAACTCGGTGCAATTGGTTGTCCTAGTATATCGCTAACATGATCAAAACGGACACAGGAAAGCACCGTAACATGATCTCGGATTTTGAGATACTCGAAGATTGCTGCAATATATTTTCTATGAATAAGAGGAATTTTGAAATAGTATTTAAATTTTTTCTGTTTCAACATTAATTTATCAAGTTTTGTCCATGATTAAATTAATATCTCTGTTGAAATTAACATTACCATATGCACATCCGTCGACAGGCTCTGTAATTGCCAAATCAAAGTTTTCATCTCTGAGTTGGTCCAAGATTTTTTGTTGTCGCATCACTTCTGAAATTCTTAATTTTCTGGATTTGAGTTAGAAATTTTAATAGTCTTTTTTCCGATTCGTGTAAATTCAAAGCGGTCGAGTAGGCTTCTCAACGGAATATTTTTTGTGGTATTGTTTTCATGCAAATATTTGACTTTCAGATTAAAATTCTTAGAATTTTAGAATAACTTAAAATTTTAGTCATTTCTTGTGAAAAATGTATGAAATCAAGAAATGGAAGGAAGGCCTAGGTATTTTTGTAACGAAAAAAAAAATTTCCTACTTTTAGATCATAATTTTCAAAAAGCATAACTAACTTTTGCACTGTGTCCCAAAAAATCCGACAAGTGCATTTGATTTAGCAATCATTGCTGATGGGTGTGTAGAGTCGAATGTCCACAAACTTCCAGAAAATTGATCAATTTTGCTCATTTTTTCAACAACTTCCTCATCTGGCTCAATATAAATGACATTTTTAGTTTTCACGGAAGATTTGTCAAGTTGACTAGATTCAATTATTGGGCGGAATATTGTCTGGAAAAATTTAAAAAAATTAAAAAGTATTTAATTTAATTACGTACCACATTATGTCCTGCATCTGTTAAAGTATCAGCAACCGTGTTCAGTACTTTAATATGACTGTGACCGTACAAATTCGAATAAATTAGTATTTTATATGGAAGGGCAGCATTTAGAAGTTTGAATATAAATACAAATGTAGTTACTAAGTTCATCTGAGACTAAAAAAAACTTTTCAAAAAACTGTGTGTTGCAAAAGAGACTGCTGGTCTCTTTTGCGTAACATTGTGTGTCTATTGCGCAATTCTTTTTTTTCTGTTATTGTTAGAATGTAAACATTGAGCATTTTGAAAACAGGAAAATAGGGTTAAAGAAGTTGGTTGATGTGAAAAAAAAAGTCCAGCAAAAAATAAAAAATTTTCGAGTTACAATCTGAAATTGGGACAAAAGAAAAAAAACTGATTCACATGAGAAAAAAAACGCGCCTGATGTTGTGTTTGACATAACAATCATCGTATATTATCAATGAACAAATTGATTTGTTTTTTGTTATGAAATATACTTTTTTGTAACCCTTTGCCATTGTTTAGTAACTTTTTTAATATTTCAAATGCAATCAAAACCCAATTAAAGATTGTCCAAAGCAGCGTCGAAGACTCATCTGTGAAGTTACAGGCAAATTTTAAAGTTATTTTTATAACTAATAAATTTTCTTCGAATGTAAAATTATTGTTGAAATCATCAAACCGCTGCAACAAGCCTAGTGTGGATAAGGTTTTTTTTAATCGGTTCCCTGAAACTGTAAAAAAACCCTGAGCCTAATTTTTTGACATTATATCAAACTTCAACCAATAGATTGACAGACGAAAAAATAGATTGACAGACGAAAAATAGATTGACAGACGAAAAATAGATTGACAGACGAAAAATAGATTGACAGACGAAAAAATAGATTGACAGACGAAAAATATATTGACAGACGAAAAATAGATTGACAGACGAAAAATAGATTGACAGAGGGGGTGCAAGACTATTAGAGGCTGCAAGACTTATTTTCGAATGCTCCAAAACTTCGAAAAGTGACCAATTTTTGATTGCAAACTCAACGTGATATCGCTTAAACAACAAATATACATCTTTCTCCAATATTTCATCAATCAATTGAACGATTTTGATCAAAAACTCGAGTTCAATTTACCCAAAAATGGGTAAATTTATTAACGTCGCAACCTCTAAACAAGATATTGCTGAACTGGCAAACAGTCGAGTGCAAGACTATTAGAGGGCGGTTTAATATTTGATTCATAGATTTCCAGCAAATTCACAGGGGTGGCTGCGGGTCATTTTGTTTTGCCTCATTTGCAGAACTTAACTTTTTCTTTCAGCTTTACATAGTTGTCTATTATCAGTTAAATCAAAATATTTTCGAAAATTTTGCTGCTTTCAAATTTGTGCCTGAAAACAAGTGCGAATCGTTTCGAAACGTCCAATAAAATGCCAAAACTGGTGATTCAAATTTGCATGATGAAGGCAAACAAACCATATTTTTATTCCCCTTTTTCAAACGTTATCAGTTATCACAAGCGACTCTAGCCGGTCAACATTTTGTCTTCGGTTTATCGATTCAAACGTTTCTTTCTTTGTTTTTGTTTTATTCAGCGTTTTAACTTAATAAAACTTAATATATACTTTTACAGGGTACACAATACGAACCATTAAAGTTTAAACGATTGATTAAAAATAATAAAGCATTCTAAAACAATGTCCGGAAGAAAATTGTTCTTATTTGCCGCGAGAAGAGACATTACACGAGATGGTACATGCCTGATTCTCGCAGATCCAAAATCAGGAACTCGTCATTTCGAAAGTGAGAGTGATCTTAGAATCAGCGGAATTCAACTCGGAGATTTTGTTCATGTAAATGTAGATCCTGCTGGAAGACTTTACAACTTCTGCAAGACCAAACATACTGCAAACATAGAAGTTGAAACTGAAGGGAACGTGGCATATGTGAGTTATTTAAACAAATATTTTGTGAAACCACATTGGCGTACCTTACTTAAATTGATGTAGATCGAACCCTGAATTGAGGAAAAGTCAAGAAAATATGTTTACATTTGAAACTGTGGTTGAAAATTTGTTTTAATTTACGAAACTACGAAACCGACACAAAAAAAAATAGTTTTCAGATTCTGAACGTCTATGCCAAATTATCAGTAAGTGTTGGAAAACTGATATTTCACAATAATCTTTTTGGTGATGCAATCTGCCGGGAATCGTTGCTTCTGGGAGATTTTAGAATTCGAGTCAATTTGTATGAGATACCATACATATTTTATATTTCATTTCTGATATTCCAGACTTGCCTCACCTTTGGAAATTTCCAATGAGCGGAAATTACATTTCGAAGCTTCTCGTGCTGAACTTATAAAGCCCTATTCAATGGAACTTAGTAGAACAGACCAATCTGATCGAATGGACTCAGGATATTCATCAGTTTCAAGAGAATCGCCGCATCAATTAGATCAAACTGTCGGTAGGGGGTTTTCGACAGCTTTCGAAAATGGAGGAAAAATTATTGGAAGAGGATTTCAATCCGTCAAGCAAAACCCGGATATTATCAAACAAAGAGCTGTAGTTTTGAGTAGTGTTGAAAAACCAATTGGAACTCATTACTATTTATGGAATGTGGACTCCAAAACGTTTGTTCAAAATATGATCATTGATAATATGAATTAAAATTTCAGAGAGAGTCTGTTTGTCTCCAACAAACACCACTTAGAACAGGGTCACTTTTTTGATGGGAACTTCAAGAAAAATGCTGATGGAACCAGATGGACGTGCCAAAACTACGGACAACCCGTCGAGCAATTGGCTGAAGGGGGAATCAATCAACGGGGAAAAATATTCTTCACTGTGAAAATTGAGAACTTTCAACCAGCAAGAGGAAATCGAAAGTACGGCAGCGCTTTTAATAAATATTTTGGAGAAATTGTAAGTTTTAAAAAAGGAGAAGTGGGTGTGAGAAATTTATAGAAAACTGTAGTAAATTTTTAAGTATTCTCTACATATTAGTGCAGAATGCCGCACTTATTTTCGGGCTCTTTGCGACTGCCGCGCTTATTCTCGGACTTTCTTTAAAGTTTTCATTAACTACAAGATCTTTCACTATTTTAGTTTTGTTGAATTTTTGAGCATATTCGAGCACATATTCGATCAATTTCTTCCAATTTTTTCGAACTTCTGATGTCGATTTACTTGACATTTTTGTTCTAAACGATCAATAGAAACTTTAATGATAGTTGTTGAAAAAGAAAAACGGTAAAACTGAATTTTTAATATTCAATATTTCTTTTTACCTGAAGAACTAAAATAAATTAATCATTTTAAATGATTCAAAATTTAGTCCATTTTGCTGATTTTAAACTAAAGTTGCTCCCTTCCTGACAAAATGTTTTAGCAATTTCAATTAAAAAAAATGTTAGTTTACTTCATCTTTCAATAGTGTTACTTGAGAAAATAAAATCAATTATTTCAGTTAGAAGGAGATTCTGAAAATACAAAGTTATCAACCGATCATAACGGAAAAATGGTACATATCGAACGTCGTGGAATCGGAGAAAAAGATTATGTTTGGATGGTTACTCAAGTTTTATAAATGGGGCATTGCTGAAAAATTTAAAGAACCATGTTGAAGTCAATTTAACAATCGTATATTCATATTACTATTATGTTACTGATTCTATTACTAATTTGTTAATACATACATTAAAATTGTCACTTACTCTCTAAGTAGCATGTTCTTACTTGGCTCACTAATGAGGGCTCAAATTGTTTCATTAATTTTTTAGTTGGTAACATATTTTGTGTTGCACTGTTTTGTTTGCATCTTTTGTGTGAATGCATTACTTAAAGCCATTGAAGTTTAATAAATCTTTTTTTTAAATAGAAAATTGTGAACGCCCAATTTTTAGAACTCATTTCATGGCCAGAACTTGTGCTCAAAATATCAGTCTAGTAATATAATGTTTCCTGAAAATTAAGATTGTTTCATGATTTAATAAGAGAAGGAACGAGTATTTAGAATCACTTTATTAAAAAAAAAAATAAACGTAACCATATGGTAACACATTGTAGATGAGCATCCTTCGTGATTAATAGATATATCGTGTTTGCTTCTGTAAAAGCCTTTCTAATAAATCAAGATGTTTATTGCAATTTTTTTTATCTTCACCATTTGTTTTGTATATGATTTGAGCCATCACGGTTGTTTTTTTTTCAATAAGGACGTGAATCTCCTCTCTAATCTACCGTACTCTCTAAAACAAACAGTTACATCGTTAAAATCCAACATAAAATCGGAAATTCTACGTGCGTCACAGAACAATTAAAATTAATAGAGCTATTTCAGCATTTGAATTGCAAAAATGATAGGCTGGGCAAGAAAGGTGGAGCGTGAAAAATTTGTTTCTACAAGTGTGAAAACATTGTTGGAGGTTGAGTTTTTCAAATCATTAAACATTTTTAAAAAAATTTCCTACTCATCCACCCTTCTTTTTAAATATAAGTCATTTATATTTTAGGTTGCAATCACCAGAACTTGGTTACTATATACGACACTAAAGCACTTAATTGAGGAGAAGACATGAACAACTTCACAATGCCAGATAAGAAGTATTTTCTATTTGCTGCTCGAAGAGCAGATGATCAACTTATACTAGTCGTCCCAAAATCTGGAGAACGTTTTTTGATGAATGAGGAGTTACTTCGTAGGGACTATAACGTTCAGCTTGGAGATTTTCTTCACTGCAAAATCAACAGATCCAAAGAATTATACGACATTTCAAAAACGAAACATACTGCAAACATTTCTACAGTTGTCAACGGGGATGAAGCAATTGTAAGTTTTCCACTATGTAAATGGGTATTGTTATTTGTCTTTTTTTATAAATAGACTAGACGCTAATTTCGTAACAAGAATTCTGGAAAAAATGTCGGAAAACCTAAAAATCCGCACTGTCGGCACCATAGGTGTGGATCAACTTCCCTACTGACGTTAAGTACTCCACCTTTAAATATAAAAAGAACATGAAACTGGAAAAAAATTTCGATCGACAAAATCCGACAATAGGGGAAACTGATTTTTCCCTGTTTTTTGCCTCAAAACAAAATTGTCCTAAATTTTTAAATAACTGTTATTCGTTTTTGGTCATTTAGTCACAGTTTTCCGCACGGGCAGTAATCCTCATTGGAAATGTACCTCCTTAACTAAAAAACAACAACTGAGGTCAACCCTAGATGAACTATTTTCAGATAGAAAATCTCAGAGCCGATCTTGTTTCTAGCGATGAACTTTTGCTTTTTCAATCCCAACTGTTTGATGATATTAGATGCTGGCAATCCGATCAGCCAATCGGAAGATACTACATCAAAATGAGACTGTAAGTGGAACAGTAGCAAATACTTCAGCGTTAGCTTTAAGGAAAGTAACAACTTTGTTTTTCACAAGCCCATTTCCATCACCTTGAATTGAATTTCATTAGTTGTGAAAAAGGGTACAAAAATTTTCAGATTTTTAGGTTACTCGACCTTTTTCGACCAAAATCGAAAACTGGAAAACTGTAAAACAAAAAATAAAAACTCCTCGTTTTTGAAAATAACGGGAAAAAGTTCGAAAACCCCTCCAAAATTCGTCTTTCTCATTTTAATAGTAAGTTTATCATTACTTGTTCACTCCAATCAAGTTATATAAATTTCTTCTCTTGAACAAGTAAGACCCCGACTTTTTACTGATTTTTTGAAGCTGAACCAAAAAATGACAAAAAAAAAACCGATGCTGGCAGACACCGGCAGGTTGGGTTGTTATATTATTATATTTCAAAAAAATTCCAGATTCCCCACGTCTCGCGAAATGAGCGGCAGAATGATTCATTATGAAGTTGTAAAAATTACTGGATCGGTGAAATCAATAGAACTAAACAAACAACAAGGGAATTTTCAACAGAACATTGATTCCGGATATTCCGCGGCTTCTGAAAAAACTGAATCGAGTGCTGGATTTTCGCAATCTCCGGCAGCGGGATTACCATCTCCACAGAACTTAATTTATCCTGCAGGTAGCAAAAAAATAGTTTCACAGCAGGGCACACAGGTTGTTGGACCCGGATGCCCATTAGTAAAAAAAGAAGAAACTCCGGCAAACAAAATTATGGGCACGGGATTTCCAAAATCTACAAAAAGAGAAGAAAATGTTTTCGGATCCGAATTATTGCAACAAAAGAAAAACAATGAAAAGCCAGGCTCAACAGTTGGCAAAGGATTTACTACTTCACAAACGATAGGAGAGAAGCAAAGAGCTGTTGTGACAAGTATCGACGCAAAACGACCTGGTACATATTACTTGTGGAATCTCGATTCAAAAACGTTAGTTTGTTTAAAATATTTTTTTTACCTGACAGCATTATTTTTCAGTGAAGGCTTGCTCAAATCAACAACCCCGTTGGAATTAGGCCATCAATTTGCAGGAATTTTTGTAAACCAGGAAAATGGAAAATGCTTTTGCAAAGAATATATAGGTGAAATAGAACGAGTTTTGGAAGGCAAAGTGAATGATACAAATAAGGTGAATTTAACTGTTAAACTGCTCGATTTTCAACCAGCAGGGGTTAACAGAAGACGTGCAAGTGGGACTGCAAAATATATAGGAGATGTGGTACGTTTTTACACAAGTTTCTTGATTCAAAATCCTAGTTTTAGTTAGAAGGAAACACGGAAGACACTAAACTCACAATTGAATGCATCGGAAAAAAGGTCAACATTGAACGACGTAAATTTGGAGAGAAGGACTTTGTTTGGATGGTTACCGAGATTCGTAACTGTAGCCAATACGACCAAAAAATCTTTTAATCAACTTCAAATGTATGTTTCGACGGTCGTTGGAAAAGGATTCCAACGGCCTCAAATATTATTTTTTACTTTAAATTCAGAAATGTATTGTTTGACAAAAAACATTTTCTGTTTCAGAATATTTTAATCCTTGCTTGTTCATGTTTAATTGTAAAAGTAAGAATCACATATAAGTTTTTTCTTTATAATGTTTATTGAATATTAATACCTATATCTATAAAGTTGGAAAACTAAGTGCGTTGCTTTTTGTTTGAAACTTCCAGAAATGTTGTCAAATTACACAAGTAAGTTACAAGTAAGGTAAGTTGGTTCATCAGCGACATCAAAGTTATAGAGTTTTAAAGGTTCTTGAGGGGTTTTTTGGACGGATCCTGTTTGAGACAGTGAAAACAATGAAAATATGTTCACAATATCTTAAATGATGTCCAAAATGGATCAATAGTTTTTTGTGCAAAACTATTTATATTTTTTAAAAACTATTTTTCGATTCCTTATAAGTGCAAAACTAACAGAAAAATACGTTAAACCTGTGTCAGCAAATTAAACTTTTACTAAGAGTTCAGAACATATGAATCACCATTCGCATTCCTGTTAGGAGCATTTCATCACTTGTCACGCGTCAACGATAGAAAACGGGATGAAACTTTAAAATTGATAAATTGAACACTATGCATAGTCATGAAACGGTTGAAATTTATCTTATTTTTTACTCAGATTGAAAAATAAGACACAATTGCATATAAGGAGTACTATTCTAAAATGTATGTGATTGTGTTTTATTTATTTGCATAAGAAGTTGCGTTGAAAATTCTTCGAAAAAAATCCCATCGAGTGGATGTATTATTTTGTACAACGTAATCCCCCGTAATGCTACGTTTTACTTCGATTATGAAATGTGCTGTTTCAACGTTTTATAAATAACTTGTAGAAACAGTACCAGAAAAGTCGTCATGTATACGCTCCACAAAAACCACAATAACTTTTTATGATTGATTCTTTACAAATAATGAATCACTGTGTTTATTCCAGATATAAACGCCACATTCAACAATTTAAGACTGAGGAAGTTATGGGCGGAGCAGTATGAACTATAAAACTGAACTTTCCAAAACGATGACAGTGTTGTAGCGTTATCAGTTTTCTTTCGACTTTCCCGTTATATGTATTTGTCTTTTCGTTCTTTTTTCTTTTCTGAAATGTAATCAATAGAAACATTTTCAATTTCAGATTGGGAAACCTGAGCCTTGTTCACTAAAAACAACACTAAAGTATTTTATTTGAAAAAAAAACATGAACAACTTCACGATGCCAGATCCGCAGTATTTTTTATTTGCTGCTCGAAGAGACCAGGGTCAGCTTATTCTAGTCAATCCAAAGTCTGGACAGCGTTTTTTGATGAATGAGGAATTACTTCGTAGAGACTATAGAGTTCAGCTTGGAGATTTTCTCAAATGCAGAACCAACAGAGCGAGAGAATTGTACGAAATTTCACAAACCAAACATACTGCAGACATTTCAACAGTTATCAACGGGGATGAAGCTATTGTAAGTTTTTGAGTTCTTGTTAAAATGAATATTAACAATACACGTTCTTAGGTGGTAAATCTCAAAGTCAACCTAATTTCTCAAAATGGACTTTTGCTATTTCAATGCCCACTTTTTGATGATATCCGATGCTGGCCTGTAATACAAACAGGAAGATACGTCATCACAATGAGACTGTAAGTTGAAATTCTATTGCAATTTTGTTGAAATTTTGTGTGAAAAATTTTGAAAAATCTTTGAATTTTATTGAAATGCAAAATACAATAACATGAAAGGTGAATTGTTGGTTTTTACAATTTGTTATCAGTTCGAGAGTATATTTATGCGTCATATGCTTCTTGTTTGCACCGAAAATGAAAGACTGATATAAATGAATCACATTTTTTTTTCAGATTAAATACATCTCGCGAAATGATACCTGGAAAAATTGTTCATTTTGAAGCTGTTGACATTGCAGCTCAAGCACCAAACGAAAGGTTTGTAAACTCCGGACAAAAAGTAGGCTCCGGATTTTCAACTACTGCTAAGAAACCAGAACCTATTGTTGGAACTGGATTCTCGTCGGCTTCAAGAACGGAATCGCCAAAACCAAATTCGACGGTCGTAGGAAAGGGATTCCAACGGCCTCAAACTCCAAAACAAAATACAAAAGTGGTGGGAAGCGGATTCCCATCTCCACAAAAACAGGTAACCCCGGCAAACAACAATAAAGTTGCTGGCTCGGGATTTCCTAAACCTCCCAAAAAGGAGGAAAAAATCGTTGGTACTGGATTTCAACCATCGAAAAAAGATAAAAACTCTGAAAAGCCAGGACAAATTGTTGGCGAAGGATTTACGACTTCGCAAACAAAAGAGGAAAAGCAGCGGGCCGTTGTCACAAGTATTGACGAAAAACGACCTGGTTTATATTACTTGTGGAATCTCGATTCAAAAACGTTAGTTTGTTTGAATTTACTTCACAAGCAATGTTTGATATGTCCATCGGGAATCTCGTATACTTGGCATTGGACACACGATGGAAACATCGGAAATAATTTTTGTTAATTGAAACTTCTATTTTTCAGTGAAGGATTGTTCAAAACTACAAAGTATGTTTTGGCACTGGGTCATCATTTTGAAGGAACTTTCCAGAAACAGGAAGATGGAAGATGTGTTTGTAAAGAGTACAAAGGGCCAATAACTGAGCTTTTGCACGGCGGCATCAATGATAAAGAGAAACTATTTTTGACGGTTAAAATAACCAAATTTACACCGGCAGGAGTCAATCAAAAATTCTCAACTGGAACAGCAAAGTACATCGGAGAATTGGTGAGTTTTCGATCAGCTGTTCTATTTATAAGACAAAAAATGTTTTAGCTGGAAGGAAGCACTGATGAAACTAAATTAACTGCTGGATGCATAGGAAAAACCGTCAAGATTGAACGCCGTGGAGTTGGAGAGAAGGACTATGTTTGGATGGTTACTAAGATTTTGTAACTGGTGACAATAAGGACATCAGCTTTTCTAACTAACTTAAATTCTTTTTTACTTCTTTTCTTCTGAATTAATTGTGTTTTAAGGCGGCATTCTATGTTTCAGAATTTATTTACGTTTGCTTTTTCATGTTTAATTGTAAAAGTAAGCAATTTTTCCACCGTCAATCTTTCTATATTAAAAAAAAATTAAGTTATTCAAGTGTTGTGAATGGTTCTAGGATTTTTAATTTTAAAAATCTAATATCTGAAACAGTGCGGATAGACAACATTTAATAAAGCAAAAAATACATCTCCTAAATACATATCATCAAAACTACAGTTTTATTTGTGTATTTTATAAAAAATATTAAAGTTTGGTTCTCTTGATATTTCAATGCTCATTTTCAATATTTATTTCCTATCACAAAAAGCGTTTTCAGTTACGACTTTCTCGTGCAGCATTTTTCCGAAAACCGCGAATCACAAAAATTTCAAACCAAAAGTTTGATTCCACTTTCAAGATAAGAAAAACTACTTTTTTTGCCTATCTTTCATGTATTGATTTTATAATTTCTGTCGCAGATGGCCTCAGATTCGCTTACGTTTTTTGCTGTCAACCGATGCGTGTACGCGAATAGTGGATCAGTTATTATTTTATTTGGGTTGAGGTAACTTCATATGGTCCGAGTCGATAACAAAATTTTTCTCATTAAAATTGTTGTTGCTAAAAATTCTGATATCATTTAAACACACTTTCGCAAAAATATGAAGGAATATAAATCAAACACTAACAATTGTACATAGAACTCTTTGATATTTTTCAGCCCTCATAACAAAAAATATACTGTACTCGAAAGTGAATTACACCGTAACAATGTTCATCTTGGCGACTTTCTTAATGCCTGCTTGATTAATGAAACAACATTGAAGTTATTCCAAAAATGCTCTCATCCTAATGATGAAAATGTTAGTGTCGTACAAAACGAGGCATATGTAAGTTGATTTTTCTGCGAGGAACCTCAAATCCGTTCAACCTTTCAGTTGAGATTTCCATCTGCAGAGGCAACGTTTGATAACAATGGATCTTTAATTTTTAACACAAGAAACTTTGGACCAATAGTATCATCTGATCAGAATTTATCTCCCGGAAGATATTATATTGTTATCAAAGCGTGAGTACCTTTTTGGCGCCAGGAAATACTCGGAAATCTTATCAATGTTCAGAACGGGGCAATTAGAAAAGGGTGACATCACCTTGTGTGCTGATGTTATTGATGAAGCCAACTTTTATGAAGAACCAAGAAGTAAACTATCCCGAAAGGGTATTTCAAGATACCCAACTATAAAATCTCACCGTTCAAACTCACCATCCGATGGTGCATATGAATATATTGATGTGATTTATCCAGGCGATCAAGAGTATGAACATCTTGAACATTTTAATACAATTCCTTCAAATAACTTATATGGAATGAGAGCTGCTGATCAACTAATCGAAAACAAAAATGTAACACTTCCAAAATTACATCCTCCAGCTCCTCTACCGAGACGTTTGAAACCAGCCTTGAGCAATCCGACTGAGGTGATTTATTCGAAAACTTTTCTGGAAACAATTCATAAGTCACTACAAACATTTTTTTTGCATAATGGGACAATTTTGAAACGGGAAAATATTGAACTTAATGTTTTTAAAAGCAAGGTAGGCCAAAAGGTTTCAGAATGTTTACCCACTCCTAGAAATACTTAAAATCGTCCGAGGCCAGAAGTATTTTGTTTGTGACAGCGATACATTCTAAAAATTGTTACAAAAAAATTGTTACTCTAACTTGTGTCGACTTATGGGCCGGTTTTGCATCATTTTTTTAGTTTGAAAATTAGACTCATAAGCGATACCAGTTGCAGTGTGCCAAAGATATTGCGATTTTTTTTCTTTAGACGCCAACGCGTACGATTTCTACTGACTCTCGAGATGGTTATACAATTGAGCAGTTAATCGAAAAACTTCCCACTCTGGAACTTGAAGGAATCGAAAATAGCGTACCGGTCCCACAAAAACCTTCTGCCCAAAATCTGGTAATACATAGATATATAGAAAACAATATGCAGTTTTTTTTTTAATTTCAGATGAAGGCATTTGTCCATTCTGTTCTCCAACACCCAAACCAGGTTAAAATGCATTTTATATGGATTTGTGGCTTAAACAAGTGAGTTCCGAGTTTCAAGAACAACCAACAATGTAATTTTTTAGAAACGCCGTACTCAAACTGCCCATGCATGACTTAGAGCTGGGACACTTTTTCGAAGGAATTTTTGAGGAAAAGGTAGATTTTTAATTGAAATTTCTTAATGAGCATGAGAATAATATTTTTACAGCCTAACGGAAGTTGGGAGTGCACGAGACATTTGAGAGAAATTGAGCCACTTCTTAATGGAATTATTGTCCAGAATGGAAAAAAGGAAAAGGTAGAGCTGATAAGCACAATCACGCAATATCAACCAGCATCGATTAGCTTGAAGTATGCACAAGGATATGTGAATCATCTGGGAGTTGTGGTTGGTTACATTCTTTAATTTTTAATTAAAAAGAATCATTTCAGTATGACAAGAACTCAAGGCTGAACCCAGACTCTAATGGAAGAAATGTTAGAATTCAGAAGTTGAAGTTGGATGGAATATTTGAATGGGTGGTCACTGGATTTGAATAATTATTTTTGTATTGTTTTTTCATTTTTCGAAGTAGCACATCAAAACCAATTAATTTTACACACTTTTAACACTTTACAAACTTTTGCGAAAAAAAAACACTGTTTCAAGATTTGTTTGTCTCTTTGCTAGTTTATTGGAAAATCTTGATTTGTATGTACCGGTTTTTCGTTCGGCGAGGCTTAATATAACCTCTTATCAGTAAAATTGAGCGGAAAACTAGAGAAATCATGATAAAAAATACAACTCTGACCGGTTTCACTTCCCAATAATTCTACAACTAACAGTGTGCAAGACTGTCAATAATTCTAATTCTAATTTGTCTTGGTTAAACTAGTATTTGTGGAATATAAACAACTTCCAGGTATGAAAATGGAAAGTTATCGAATTAGAGGACTAAAAAATGTTTCATATGCATTATTTTGTTTGACAATAATTGTATTTTTTTGTGATTTTATGTAAACATTTTTACAAAAGTGATAAAATGTAAATTACATAAATTTGAGATTCGTACAATGCTATGCCCAAATTTTATTGAAAATAGATTTGCAGAAAAAAAGATGACGCAAAAAGATGTATGCAGGTTTTTCGCCGCATCCAGAAAATACTTCACCGATGGTGAAACATTTCTAACTATAATTGCTCTTGGGCAAGTATTTCCCGTTACAGAAATTGATAATTTAAGATTATTTCAGTTCACATAACCATTTATCATATCGCGTGTCCGAAGCAAAACTTGAAAGGAATGGGATCAAATTGGGAGATTTTCTGACAGCCGTTGTGCCACTTGGACAACCAATTCATAGCTTTCGCAAAATGGAACACACACTTGAAGTAAAAGTATTCAACTCGATGAATTATGCACAAGTGAGTTTATAAAATAATCGTTATCGTGACACATTATATTCATAGATTGAAAAAATCACTGGTACTGTTGAAAAAAATAAACATGGAATATCTGTTTTCAACACAAAACATTTTGGACAAGTCGGATGTCTTGATCAAAATATTCCCTTTGGAATCCATAAAATTGTTTTGAGAGCGTGAGTTAATTGTATTTTTTAAAAACAATTATGGAAGTAAATTGAGCGTTTATTTATAAATAAACCGCTTCTAAATCAGGAATATTGCAAATATTGGCTACATCAACAATGAAAATTCCTGGAACTGTAACTATTTTTGTTAATTTTACTAGGACGCAAATTTGTTTTCTGCAGTTGAAACCAATATTAATTTAATTTTTCAGAACGACTTCGAATGAAAAAAGTTTTCTCGATAATCTGAATTTTGGCGCATTCGTGCAAGGAAACTATGAAACAAATCTATCGGAAACTAAGTTCATAAATACAAATGTAGGTGGTCAAAGCACGAAAAATGAATCCAAAGTAAGCCGTAAAAAATTAGATATATACGTAATTTTCTTGCGAATTTCAGATGGAGTACATTACTGAACTGGAAAAGGAAATGGCTAAGATGAAAGCTATACAATATGAAAATGAAAAAATTTTTGCCAAGCCCCCAATCCCATTACCAAGGTCAGCTAGTAAACCAGTGGAAAAACGACAAGAAATGGTAATCAAAATCAAACAATTTAAGTGTAAAAAATGATAAAATTACAGATGAAGGCATTTGTATATAATGTTACTTTGAAGGATAATAAGAACAATTACTTTTTATGGATTTGTGATAAGAAAGAGTACGAATTTTAAACATCCTTCTGCTAACGTTTTCTGCAGTTAAAAAAATTGATTTTAATTTCAGGAAATCAATTTTAATATCAGATGAGAAATCTTTACAACTCGGGCATTTCTTTGAAGGAATTTTTGAAGAAACGGTATTTAAATTCAAACTTCTATTTTTTAAAGTAACCCAATGATTTCAGTCAAGTGAAAATATGAATTGGATCTGTATCAGATATGTCAAAGAAACCAACGAATTTCTCCAAGGAGAGATTGTTGGAAACAAAATTCAAGTGAAAACGGCTTTAAGCAAATTTCAACCAACGCCAAGGAACTTTGTAGAGCACATTGGGTTTATTGTGAGTTTCAAAAGCTCCAGTACAAATGATTTTTTATCAAATCTTTTTCAGGTCACAAATGTCCGGGCTAAGCTTAACCTTGTTGGGAAAGATTTGATATTCCAAAATAACTTGTTTGGTGATGCAATTTGCAGAAGTTGTGAGCAACTGGATGATTACATAATTTCAATTAAATTGTAAGTCATTTTATGGACGGAATTTTCAATTACACTTTTTGCGGTTACGATTTACTTTTAAAAAAATTTCTGAAAAATTGTTGGATAGTTTTAAAACGATGTTTTCAGATTGCCAAAGCCTGTCATAACATCAATTGGAAAAATAATATATTTTGAAGCAAATGAAATCAAGAAAAATCAACCAATGTCATCAGAGACTCAAGGCCAGAGAGAAAAAGTTTTAGGGACTGGATTCCAAAAGAAGACTGAAAAAGTGATGAATCAAAGAGCTGTGGTTCTCAAATTTGTTGAAAATCGGTACTATGTGTGGAACATAGACTTGAAAAAGTGAGATTTTAGTGGAAATGTTGTTTGAGATGAAATAGCAGTCCATGTAAGTACTTTGAAATATTTTCAGAGAGTGCGTGCTCAAGTTTGACGAGTACCCATTGGAAAAAGGCCATTTTTTTGTTGGAGATTTTGTGGATTGTAAAACGGGAAAATGGATTTGTATCAAATACGTGAAACCAATTGATGGATTCATTGATGGAGGACTCAATGTTCGTGAAAATATTTATTTCACTATTACGCTTGAACAGTTTCCAACTACAGAAGATGCTAATAGAAGAGGTTCTGCATTTTCTGAATATTTCGGAGAAGTTGTAAGTTGAAAAAGCTCAAAAGTTTGTTGATGATGTTTTTTTCAAGTTCGACGGAAAGTATGCAAATACTAAAATAACCAAAGAATTGATTGGAAGAAAAGCAAATGTTGAACGGCGATCTATTGCAAGAGGGGAATACGTTTGGACGGTCGTCAAAACATTCCCACCAGAAGCCAAACCCTTAAGCAGTATTACCAAACTGTGATAATTTTCCCTCATTTTTGTTAAATATGCAGAAATTACTTTAAAACGGAAATAAACTGTTTTCAATGTTGTTGCCATAAAATAAAAGTTGTAATAATGACCGTATGTGTTGTTTGAAATATCAAATATGTCATGTATACTTCCAAAACAGATTCAATGCAACAGCAAAATGTTAATGCTGAATTAGTGTTCCTCTCTGTCGGGACAACATATCATTTTGGTTTGAAACTGTAATTTTTTGGGCCAAATTTCGCATCACACACAACTTCTTGAATTTTTAAATGAGACGATTTCATTAAAAACTAAATCAAGTTCGATGTTCATTCTGATCAATACAAACTGTCAATTCTATTTGACTGATTGAATACAGAAAATGATAAGGGCATGCTTTCAATAGCTATTTAGTTCTCAATTTCAAATAGGAGTCAGCAAGTTACTTGCAGTACAATTTTAAATTGCTTGTTTTTTGTGCAATGGTTACTTTTTTGGTTACTTTTTTCTGAACCTGGCTTCTTTAAATTTTTTTTACTTTTTCAGGTAAAAAAATGTCAAATCGATTCAAGTTTTTCGCCGCCATTAGAGAATATAATCCCGAGGGTGAAGTGTTTTTAAGAATTATCGGTACTGGGTTAGTGTTATTATTTAATTTTTTAAGGGTATTCGTTTCAAATTTCTAAATTTTATGCAGAAAATATTGGACGAGTCAAAAAATTTGACAAACGTATGATGTTAAATAATTGTTTCCAGTTCCAATAACAATCTAACATATCGTATTATGGAATCAAGACTAAATGAAGTTGGAATAAGTCTGGGTAGTTTCTTATCTGCTGTTGTCCCAATGGGGGAACCCATCAGAGATTTTGTGCCTGAAGAGAGAAATTTCAAAGTCATCATTGATGGCATTGTTGCCATGGTAGAGTTACTACATACATACATATAAAAATAAGAAACTGCAAATTTCAGGTTGAAAACATTGAAGGCAATTTGGAAAAGAACGAAGAGGGAGTTTTAGTATTCAGTACAGAAGACTTTGGACTAGTTAGAGCTCTTGATCAAAAGCTTTCACCAGGCCAATATCAAATAACTGTTCGAGCGTGAGTTTTTGACCATTTGGTCAAATTTTCATTTTTATTATTTTAGAACAAAGTTTTCGGAGAGAAAGATATTTAAAAATATGAATTATTGTGCTGAAGCTCAGAAGATTGCTCCATTGGTGACTGCAACAGAAAGTGAATCAATATTCAAGAGAGTTGCCTCATTCTTTCAAAAATCGCCGGAAGAAAATAGCCTCGAGTCAACTAGCAAACAGGCTAATGAGGTAAGTATAAACTGAGAGCAATAAAAAAAATAAACAGCTCCCAGGAAAAAGACTCAAGTGTGCAAGATCTATCAATGGCAGAACTCATCGAAATACTGCCAAATCTCGATCAGAAATCGATTAATCAACCGACACCAGCACCAAGATCAATGGTGGGATCCGTTGGTATAACTCGAACGGTAAATTTCAGAGTTTACAAAACATTTAATTTTGTTTTCAGATGAATGCATTAGTTTGCGATGTCATCCACCAAGAGAAGGAATGCATTCATTTTTTGTGGATCTGCGAGATACAACAAATATCCATGTTTGCTTCTAAATCGCATTATCTGTCACCGGGTAAATTCTTTGAAGGACTATTCGAAAAGAAAGTTCGTAGAAAAAACTGATATTTGATACAGGAAAAAATAGTGTTTTTAAGGAAACTAATTGGGAGTGTATAAGATTTGTCGGAGAAAAGAAAGAACTTTTGAAAGGAATAACTGACGGAGACAAATTTAAAGTGACACTAACCAACGAACAAGGCTTCCCCGTATTCACTGTAAGTCTGCTGAAAATGGGTGGTTTTTGCCCAATTGTCAAGTGAGACATTTCGATTCAGATGTCGACTGACTAGGTTTTTCGTTAAAACCCAAAAACATTCAGCAGTTGTACCGCTCGACATAAAATTTAACGAACCACGAACTGATTTTGAAACTCGAATCTATTCCTCTAGCAACTTACCAAAAAATATCAAACGAGTAATGTCTGAAGCAACTATAACTTTCAGGTTGAAAATTTGTACGCCAAGCTTATTGCATTCGAAGGAAAATTTGTTTTTCACAACAAAACTTTCGGAAACGCAATTATTGGGTGTTATAGACCTCCTGGAGATTACAAAATTACTATCAAATTGTGAGTTGAATTTATCTGAATTTATTTTGTGTTTCCAATTTATTTTTTTTTCACTTACAGACTTCCTATACCATTCACTACTCCAACCGGAAAATTTATTTGTTTTGAAGCAATCCATTTTGAATCAGCAGATGTACTTAGCTCATCTAATACTAATACAACTGAAAATAAGAAAAAAGTGACTGAAAAAGTGAAAGAAAGGGGAATTCGACGTCCTCAAGATCCAAAATCAAAAGGAATACAAAGAGCCGTTGTTATACGGGTTATCGAGAAAGGGAATAGTACAGATTATATTGTATGGAATTTGGATTCGAAAATGTAGATTGAATCAGCTTTTGTTTAATCTAAAAATTTAATTTTCAGGGAGTGCATTTTCAGATCTGCAAAGCATGAACTAGAAAGAGGTCACTTTTTCTCTGGAAAATTTGTGAAAAAATCTGATGGATCTCTGATGTGCACCAATTATGTTAAACAAATTAAAGGATTTGTTGAAGGTGGTCTGGATGAACATGAAAATATATATTTCACCGTTCCAATTCAAAACTTTCAAGCGGCAAGGGGAAATAGAAAGTACAATTGCGCATTTTCTGAATATTTCGGTGAAGTGGTTTGTTTTTTTTTTAAATTTACATACATGCAACTTTAATTCTGTTGCAAATATTGTTTCAGTTAGAGGGCAAGGCGGAGAATACGAAATTGTCAAGCAATTGCAACGGAAAAACAGTCAACATTGAATGGAAGAAGATTGGAGCGTCTGGAAGTGACGAATATGTTTGGATTGTTTCTAAAATATTTTGATTCTGAAAATATCCATTACTTGTTTGACAGAATGTTTCTTCATTTTTAATTGCTTTGAAATGTAAAAAAAAATATTTATTTAAATTTATATTTTTAAAATAATTTTCTGATATGCTTTTTGAAGTTTCAGATTAAAAGCTTTTTTTATTAAAAATTGTAAAACTGTTGTTTGTCTTAGAATTATTTTTAAAGAAAAAGGTTTATTAGTTCAAGTGTGCATTTTAAAGAAAACCTGCCGTAGCGACACTTACTACTAACCATCTATCGACTCCTTCCACACTGATAAGAATGACATTTTTGCTGAAAAGTTGCTCCACATTTTTTGAAAAATTTTGTTGTTGTTGTAAGAAATATGAATCTGAATGGAATACACAATTGGAGTCAATTTCTTTATTTGCTGCAAGAAGAGGTTTTACTGATGGAGAGCCTTATTTAATTTTATTTGGATTATGGTAAATTATTTTTCAATTTTAAAAAGTACAATTTTTGAATATTTTCTAGCCCAAATGCAAATAAAACATTTATTGTTTCGGAAAATAAACTATCCGATTCAAACATTTGCCTCGGTGACTTCCTCGTGGCTTGCTCAGATTCTCCAAAAAACTTGAAAAACTTCAAAAAAGTTCCATATCCACTAGACGTAACAGTTGAAGGTGATTATGCTATTGTGAGTTTTTCATAGACTTTGAAAACGAAAATGTATTAATTGCAGATAAGTTATTCGTCAATGGAAGCTATCAAGGATATTAGTGGAATATTGATTTTTCAAACAACCGATTTTGGTCCAATTAGATCGTTGAATCAAAATCTAGATTTAGATGAATACAATATTACTGTGCACGCGTGAGTTTTTTTCATTGAAAAATTAAAAAATCAACGGAACATTTTTGCCAGAAATCTGTGAGAGCATTGTTTAAAATTAAAGCCTTATAGTAAGAATCTTGTAACAGGGGAACATGTTTTCAGGCTCAAAATTCTGAGCATTTCTTACCGGTAGGACTGACAATAAACTTAAATATAAATTTAAACTTATACTTTTCGTTTCATTTTTAAATGGTTTTTTTTTAAATCCCTGGAACTAACAAAAAACGTAGAAGGTTTTTAAAAATATGGTTATAATCACAATTAGAATATTTGAAAACTCATCAAAAATATTCAATTTCAGAACAGGCGTATCTGCAAGCGGACATGTAATTGAATTACGTGCCAAAGCCCAGCCTGCTTCAAACTATAGAAACAGTTCAGTTTATGAAAACCCCAGTTTTCTTGATGATCTCTCAGATGAACCCCTGGAAATCAAGAAAACGATTTCTAATAATTCTCTAGATGGTTTTTCCATGGAACAGCTTATCCAACAACTTCCGACTCTGGAACTTGGTGAAGCCGAAAATAGCGTACGCGTTCCACAAAACCTTTCTGCTCCACGGCTGGTAATATTTACAGTTGGGGAAATAATTCCTGCGAATTTTGTTTCAATTTCAGATGAAAGCGTTTGTGTATTCCGTTCATCAATATCCACATACTAAATTTCACTTCCTGTGGATTTGTGATATCATGGAGTAAGATAACGTGTTACTGCTCCGATATATGATAAATATTTTAGAAAATCTATATTGAAACTACCACAATATGATTTTGAGTTGGGTTACTTTTTTGAAGGAATTTTCAAACAGAAGGTAACTTTTTTGAAACTGTTCAGGCTCCAAGGATATCTTACTAAATTTCAGTCAAATGGAAAATGGGAATGCGAGCAGTACAACAATAAAATCGAACCATTAATTAATGGAACAGTAGTTATTAATGAGTACAACGGTAATGAAAAAGTGGAACTTACAACTACTGTCACAAACTATAAACCAAAGAATAACACAAGAAAATGGCCAGAAGTTGAAGCAAAGTATTTAGGAGTTGTAGTAAGTTTTGGGAAATTGTTTAAAAATCTTTTTTTAATTCAATTTTCAGTATGACAGACACAATAAACTTCCCAAGAACTGTGAAGGGCAAAAAGTTGAAGTTCAAATGATGAAAATTGATAAAGAACAATATGGATGGGTTATAACAGATATTTTAAATGAGTAAAACAACTCCTTTCAATGAATATTACTTTTATTATTTTCAAAACATTTGTTTTTGCAAATCTTGGTGGCAGACTGGCATAATTTGATATGTTGTAAACAGCAATTTTTCAAAATTTTGTCTCGCTTTAAAACTTTACTGAAAAAGTAAAGACTAAAAAAACTCGGATGACAAATTCAATTAATTGTTTTTAATATATTTTTATTTTATTATTTACACTGTTCCGAAAGAAGGTTTAAAAAAGAAATTAAGCGAATATTTATGATTAATATAATACAGAGAGAAACAAAAAAGTTTTGATGCTGGTTCAAACAATAAGTTTCAAATTTTGTATTATACAATGCACAATTCAAAATAGTAAAATCAAATTTGAATTTAAAAAACCACATAGATTTTTTTTTATTGTCTGGCTTTCCATCTGAGTAGTTAATAGATTCCTTAGATTTTGGTGTTAAACATTTTTCTACCGCGATAAATTTTTATCTAAAATATCAAGATATTGTTATCCAAAATATACGGTTCCTCCTGGAAGGCATTTAGAAAATAAAAGTTAGGAAAGGTTGATATTCAGCTTTAATTTAAGATTGGCAAATTTTAATCTGTTCCAGTATTTTTTGTTTTTCAAAGATTATTTCATGAACGAAAAAACCTAAAATTACATCATTCTTCAATGAATATTCGACTTATGAAAATTTACTGACTCATACTCCTCTTGTTAATAAAATTTTCCGTGTGAAGCATTTTTTATTTGAATCAATTCAGTTTCTTATCAACAAAACCTATACACACAATCGCCGAATGAAAATCGAAAAAGAGAAAACTGACAACATTTCCTACTAGGAGTGAGCAAGTTGTGTTTCTCGATTTTTATCTAATTATTTTCGAATGAAACTGCAATTTTGCATGAAATCGTTCGAGAATTTGAAGAAATAATTTGTCGGAATTTAAGAATGAAATGTTTTATACTTTGACGTATTTCCTCTATTAGTGTTGCACTCGAGTTGTAATGTATAAAATAATACTTCATTTCAGCAAAAATTTTTAATTTCAAACATGACAACTACAACTTTTTTCGTCGCATATCGAGGGTATTACATTGATGGCACAAAATTCCTGAACTTGATCGGATTGGGGTTTGTAACTTTTTTTTCAATCTATACCTAATACATACGTTACGGTTTTACAGATCTGATAACGATAAAAGCTTTCGCATATTAGAAACAGATCTCAATGGACAAGGAATCACATTGGGTAATGTTTTAACTGCGGTTATCAGATCGAAGAAAAGTCTCGACGCGTTTCAATTGAAAAGTCACAATTTCAATGTGAAAATTGATGGAAATTTTGCACTTGTGAGAGTTTTCACAGTATAGTTTTTATGAAAAATAACAATTTTAGGTTGATGGGATTGAAGGAGAATTAGTGAGGAATCGAGATGAAGACTTAGTTTTTGAAACAGAATCATTCGGAACTGTTAGAGCTATTGACCAAACTCTTGCTATTGGAAAATATATGATTACTGTTAGAGCGTAAGTTTTTAAAGGTAATCGAACACAAACAGATAACTTTTCAGAACAAATCATAAAGAAGAAAGCAAATTCAAAAACTTGCAGTATTGCGCCACCGTTCTAAAGAAAATTGAGCCGGCTCCTCCTATGTGTAGCTCCAGCACATCCTCGACTACTGTTGGGAAGGGATTTCAGTCCCGACAACAACCGGAAAACAAAATCAAAACGGTGAGATAATCAGAAAATAAACTTTTTCTAATATTCACTATCCAGAAAAATTAACAAAACCTGATAATATGTAAATTTTTCAGATGAACGCATTCATCTATAGAGTAATTAAGAAAAATCACCGCACGATTTACTTTTTATGGATTTGTGAACGTTACGAGTAAGAAGCTATTTTCCATCAACTTTGAACTTGAACAATTTCAGACAAGCAATATTTTTTTCGAAAACATACAACCTGACTGTGGGGCACTTTTTTGAAGGAATGTTTGAAGAAAGAGTAAGAAAAAATGTTAATTTTATAAACAAATAATTCTCAGAAAAATGCGAAATCGAATTGGCAATGCTTCAAATACGTTAGGCAGATTGAAGATATGTTTCCCGTCGATGTAGTCGGAAATTTGTTAGAAATAAAAACAACAATTAGTCATTATCAACCAATGACTAATATGACACAGTATCCACAAGTCTTCGCAGTGCATTTCGGATTTATTGTATGTTTATTCACCAATTGTTTCTTTTAATGAGACACCATTGATATTTAAAAAATAAAGTAAAAACATAATCAAACGTTTTCCAGCTAGACATCAAACAAATACTCCGTAACCTTAAAACGGATTGTACTGGAAAAACGGTTATCACGCAACGACAAAAAGTTGGGCAAAAGTTTGCATGGACTATCAAAGAAGTACTATAAGAAATACATATATTAAACTTACTAAAAGGATTTTGGCAACTGTTAAAAAACGTTTTAATGTGATTTGAAGTTATCTTATAAAAATGAATATCCCCTTTAACATAATCAAATATATGAATACATCCTAAACCGGATTAACTTTGAATTTATTTTTTTTTTAAGATTTGAATGAAGTGCTGATTTCTTGTGTTTTCTGCATGGCTACTGCATACAAATTGTTGCATCTGTGTCGCATTTGTTCACCTTCCAGAATGGTTCTATAATTTTGAAATTCTTCAATAGGTTTGAGAGAAGCAACGTTTCAAATTTTGTAGTTCGTTTCGTTGTAATTAAAAACTAAAAACTAGACTTCATACAAGTGCCTCAAAAAATGAAAACCGACCTCTTGATTATTTTCTGTTTTTTATTCTCAGAATAGCTATTTTCAGTTCAAATCGCTGGGTTCGAATAGGAAAATTGCTAAAGATTATCCTCTATGATGTGAAATTGAACCCGTGTTGGTTTTTGATCTTTCGAAAATTACTCTTCTAAAATAAAAGTGATTCATTCAACACATTCTCATAAATAGGTTAATGTCCATTTTTATCAATAGCAAGCAAATGTTTGATAAGCCAACAAATGCTGAAATAGGAGCGAAGACATTGAGAATGTTCTCGGGCCTCTCCATTATTTATTGATCAACTTCTTAAGAATGAGCAAATTTATTTGTCAGAATTGGTTTCATAAGTGAACATTCTTTCGCTCTATGTTTTGAATTTTTCATAAAAATGTTTTAATTATGTTTGATTGGAGGCATTCTTTAAAGTTTTATTGATTTGTTTTGAGATAAAATATGGCTCAAATAATCGACTTCTTCGCGGCATTTAGAGGATACTATTCGGATGGTTCAACATTTATCCAGATTATTAGCCTTGGGTGAGTACACCAGTTTATGATTCATATTTGTTCAATTTTCGTTCAGTAATTAAAATAATCATATCAATTATTCCAAGTATTACAGTTCCCATCACAATCTGTCAGTCCATATTTCGGAAAGAATGCTTTCAGAGAGTGGAATTAAACTTGGAAATTTTCTCAGTGCTACAGTTTCATTGGCAGAGCATCCAAAGAATTTCCAATTAAAGAGACTCAACCTGCAAGTCACTGTGGAAGGAAACTTTGCAAAGGTTAGAATAAATTAACTTTACTAAAGAAATTGTTGTTTAGGTGCACGGAATTGAGGCAAACTTGGAGAAGAATGCTGATGGAATTTTAGTATTCTCTACAAACAACTTTGCATCAGCGAAGGCTACGAACCAGGGTCTGGAGATTGGAAGATACAAAATAACTGTACAGGCGTAAGCTTTTGATTTGAGATTTCGAAAACTCACACAAATAAGTTCAGTGTGAAACCATCTGAAAAAGATTTGTTCAATGGTATGAAGTTTTTTGGAACCGTGGAAGAGAAAATCAGTGGTCTTACAAGACGAGTTGCCTCTAACAACACGAACCAAGTAATCGGCGAGGGATTTAGAAACATGAGTATCAGTGGAAAAAGAACTGTAAGTTGAATAATTACAGGGTGGGCCAAAAGTATGGTAACACATGAAGCGCTCTTTTACATGAGCTTTTCGCGCGACTGCCACGTCATACGTACATTCTTCTATCGAATACTGATAGCTGAATAAATGTCCTTCAATTTGACTCAAAATTTGTAATGTTTCCCAATAAGGTGCGATCTTTATCACCTCGACAATTTGGCGAACCCTTTCGAAAAAACGGTAATTTGGCACGCGGCACTTCCCACACAAACACACCTCCCACGCACGCCAATAATTTGCAGATGTATGATTTTTATGTTAAATTTAAAGTTAAAGAAGTGAAGAAGCGTTTTTAATTGTTTTTGTAGCATATGAAAATTTTCTGTGTCGACACTGGCGCCTAGCAAGAACCTTTGAATATTTCATGAATTCAACTTTGCGAAATTTACTCAGTTTTTTTGGTTTCGCAAGGCGTAACGACCCACAAAATCATCCGAGCTCAATTTTCTAAAAAAATTCTGGAAAGTGAGGTCAAAACGTCTCGAAAAATACTAAAATGAATTTTTCTGCATACTGCTACTCGCCGCTCACATCCATCTTTCTGGCGACTATGCCATTCAAGGCTTAACCTACTGCCGCAGTCCATGACAGAAATACCGTGATAGAAATTATTTGGATTTTTGTTTTTAAAGAATCTCTAGACCAAGAGCATTCTTTGAACTATAAAAACTTGTAAGACATTTGATGGATTCCTCGAGAAAAATGTAGAAATCCCGCAGAATGCCGACTTGCGTGCCATAACGGTCGTGATCTCAAAAGTTCTGAAGGCCTGCAGCGATGCGGATGGGAATATTTTGAAAATTCAAAACGTTCATCTGGTCAGTATTTTATGGAGAACAAAACTTGTACAAATTGATGTAATAACTCTCTCCACTAGTAAAGTTATAGAGCTGCAAACGTGTTACCATACTTTTGGCCCACCCTGTAAATTAAAGGTACATTTTTTTCCATTTTTCAGATGAAAGCTTTTGTGTACAGCACAATCCAAAAAAAAGATCTCAATACGTATTTTTTGTGGATTTGTGACAAACAAGAGTAAGCTTTATCATAATTTATTCTACTTTATTTTGAATGAAGTTCTTTAGAAAATCAATTTTTACTTCGAAAACTCATGTGCTTGGACTAGGGCACTTCTTTGAAGGATATTTTGAACAAACGGTAATTTTTCTTGAAAAACAATGTTTTACAAAGAAATGGATTTTAGCCAAATGGAAAGTCTCAATGGGAATGTGTCAAATATTTGAAACAGATAGATCAACTCATACAAGGAGATGTAATTAGAAATAAAGTTGTGTTGAGAACGAGAGTAACTCAGTATGAGCCGGCTACTGGTCATAGAAAGTATCCACAAGTTTATGCCAATCATCTCGGGATCATTGTAAGTTTATCTAGGAGCAGGATTTATATAGAAGTTATTAAACTAACAACAAATATCTAAATATTCATTTTCCAGATTGACAATCAAAATAAACTTCCGATCTACTGCAACGGTGTGCAAATCAAAACTCAATTGTGCAAAGTTGGAGATAGTTTCGAATGGGTTGTCGTTGAAATTATTTAACTGATACTTTTCAAAAATAAGTTTTTGGTTGAGTTTTTATACGTTTATGAAGTTTTTACAAAACATTGTACTATCAATATATTTGGCCTAATTAAACGGGTCAAATCAATTTATTGCTTTTTTCTTCAATGATTTAACACATTTTAGAAATGGTAGAAATTGAAAACTGTGAGTTTTACTTTGAGTTTATGATTTTTATTCATTTTTTTAGAAATGTTTTCCACACCGAATTTCAGGAATACGATAGGCCGTTTTGAATGTAAACAAATTTTTAATGATACCATGTAAATTATTTTTGAAATGTTTCCCGTTACTTCACCTTCAAACTTTTGAATTTTGAAACTCTAAAAACTTTTGTGCAAAATTATATTAATATTCGTTAATATATTCATTACTTGATTCAAAAATTGTATTCTCACAAAACATAACTACCCCATGACAAAATTAAGTTGATTAAGTTGAACCCAACAACTTCATCGTTATTTGAAACCAATCTCCAGTAGCCTGAGTTCAAGTCGCAGAATAATGATACTTGTTTCTGTCCCAATGCCAAACAATTTGCGACTCGCTGTTCCACAATCTTATCATTTGGAGTGACATATCTGATAGCAGCTGTGTACAAATAATTCTTCCAGGCGTTGCATGGAACAATCTGTGTGGGAACATTATTGAAATACTCTAAGTTTTGACGTGCAGTGCAGGAATTGCCATCGTAGTCAACAGAAAGTGGGAATGTTTTCAAATTTCTTTTGACTTTGTCAGATACATCAATCATTGCTCTACAAGGGCACTTATTTGAAGTTTCAACTGTTGAACCGGTACATTGGCAACCTGCTGTTCCAGACAAACATGATCGAGTTCTTTCCCATCCATTGCTTGCATAGTTTCTTATATATCCACTCCAAGATGACCATAATCCTCCTTTCGGACAACAAGGTTTTGATGTATCTGTATCTTCCTCTGGTAATGGTCCACATTGCATTGTTTTTTTAATTTTTAATGGTGTATATGGTTTACAACATGGTCTTCTAGCTGAAGCGGGGAGGCAAGTTTGGGTGTTACAGAGCTTGAGGCTTGACGATTCACCTCTGTAAGAAGACAATTTATCAACGAACAAGTGTTCATTGGTTTGATATTTTTAAAAACAGTAGGGTTTTGCGGGCTGCAATTATGGGGTCTCTAACACTAGAGTGTGTACAAAAATATCGATCTTTATGCAACATGTAAAACAGTTAAAAGGCTAATAGTATGAACGTGTCTCCATAATTGTGTTGTACGCTATAAAGACTGCCCATCATCACCGAATAACATAAACAAACGCTTCACAAATGTTTTATGCATTTTTTTTCAAATGTTCAGTAAAAGTTTTGGTAAATTGCCAACATTTTGAAAAATTTGAACTTTTTGAAGACTGTCGAACGTTACTCTAGGTTCGAACACCTATAATGCTCATGTTTAAAACTAGGGCTCTAGGCCTAAATCAGGGTCTACCGCCTTCAGCCTATTTTCTTGATTTTGGTTTAAATTAACAAAATTCAATTCGTTTTCATTTCAATCAATTTTAAGATGATTTCAATTCCTACCAATACAACTTTTTGATTCCATGAACTTTATCTTCAACGTAAAACTGGAAAATTAATGAAGCCAAGAGTTCAAGATGGCCTACTTGCCTGCAGGTAGGCAGGCAGGTACTTTTTTTAAAATATAAAACAGTAACTTTTAAATTTAGCTCACTTGCAATCGCAATCTGCCAAACTTGAAGAAAGACACTTCCTCGTATACAATATTTTCGAGCAAGATCCGCATTCAGTTGGACATGCCTCCGTAGTGGTCCATTCACTCCACAATCCTCCGTTTTCACAGATTCTATTTGAGCATTCCTGAATTTCGAGATTAATCTTAATAATTTTAAGGAATAAACTTACAGGAAGAGCCACGCTTACAGAAATACAAATAAACACAACACACAAGAGCTTCGACATCTTTAACTTTCTATTTCATCAATTTTCCGGTTTTATATGGATAATAAAGTTCAAGGAATCATGTTCACTGATGGGAATAAAAACCTATTCTGTCTGGGCTAGTCCTTGTTTGATTTTTGGAAAACCAATTGAAATATTGGAAATGACACATAGAATGAATGTCTTGGGAGAGCTCTGAAAATGTCTGATGATAAATTTTTCAATTGCCAAAGACAGAGTTATTTCATGTTGAACATTTCTGGAAACTGGGATGATCAAATTTTGGAAAACAAAAACATTTCAGTTGAAATCTATATTTGTTGCCAAGTGTCGCAGTGATATGATCAACTTTTTTTCAGAATATTTCTAGATAAACTATCATTAAAAAAATTGCTTTTTAAATGTTACATTCACAAACAATAACTTTTTCTTTTTTTAAATAAACCTTGTAAACCTTTGATTCCAAAATAATCAGATATCGTTGAAAATTTGAACAAAAAAGATCTTGTTCTTTTCTTGTTTGATTTTTCCACATTTTTTGTCAACTATTCAATCGACTTTCAGTCCTGCAGCAAACATCTTTTCAATACAGCCACTTTCACATAAAATATAAATTCTGTATTCTTTGATTGTGTCTGATATAAAGCTGAATTCATGTGATACAGCATTGAAACATGCTAAACTTTTGTCATATTCTTTTCTTCCTGCTGTCCACAGGAGTTCAAGCTCTTCCAGTAAGTATTTTGCTACAATAACGGAATGATTAAGTCGATAAACAATTCAGACTTGCTCATATGATGTCTGTGCAAAAGGAGGAATGTGGACGGAATGGTCAACTACAGAGCCATGTCCAACGAATTGTGGATCTTGTGCAAAGATTTTGTACACGAGGAAGTGCCTATCCACCAATTTTCCGAATTGTGCTTGCGTGTTAGTTTTTTTGTTGGGTTAAGTTTCAGGTTTTTTTAGAGAATTGCCTGTAAATTTGCAGGATTTTATTAAGAATATAGTCTTACACAATCAAAATAGACATAAATAATTATTTGATATTTTAAAAAAACCTAACACCTTCACACCTTGTTCAAACTTTTTTTTGTTAAGTAAAAAACAAGAATGCCCCGCGACTTCAAATATGCTAACAATCGAAAAAAGCAGAAGCATTCAGTTTTTTGTTTCATGTCTAATAAATGGTATTATTCAAAATTTGAAAAATTTTCATGATTCGTATCATTTCGCGATAAATATTTCTTACAGAGGTGACACAACTCGTTACATTCTATGCAATACAAAAACTTGCGTCTATCCTGCTCAACGTACATGTTGTATTCCCTATGTCCCAATGATTATAAATGGAACCTCCCAATGTGGTCCATTTCCGAAAGACACTGGAAGATCAAGTGAAGCACCGTGTTGTCCCAAAGATGGATTCTGGTCAGATTGGAGCGCATACAAGCCTAATTCAAATAACACTGCATTTGTAAGATCTCGAAAATGTTTATCTGAAGCTAGTGGATGTCCATGTGCCAATCCAACTACAACAATGGAAACAAGAACAGATTGTCCCTGCAGAAAATTGGTTGAAGTAGGAGAACAAGTGAAGAGTAAAAACAGCTATTACCCAATGATTGTGGTTTACGATGATCCGAGTTGCACAGCGTACCAAACTTTGAAAGCTTTCAATGATGCAGCTAATGGAGAGGTTCCATGTAATAGCTGGAAAGGCTACGTATACGCTACCGTAATCCGGTACGTGAAACCAACAGGCGGAGCTCCTGTGGAACAACGAATGTCGAACTGTGTGTCAGGAGGAAATCAAAGAGCAACATTCTTCTGTGATACGGACACTCTCTATTATCGGGCTGAAATAAGTAACGACGAAGTTGTCGGATTCAGTCAGATTAATATTATTACTTGAAATTCGTGAATTATAGTCTAATAAATACTATTTATTATTCCTTACATTATTATTAATGTATTTTAAATTCAAACGATTTATACTAATTGGAAATAGCGTTTTGTAATTGGATTGGCGCGAATGGTATTCTGGTTTCAAGCAACTATGTTGATTATTTGAGAATTTAAACGAGTTATTTATTAGTCCACAGAATTCAGATTGCAATAGAAATAATATGCAATCAAGTTTTCTGCCGAAGTAGTTAATTTTAAAAACTCTGCTGTTGCGCTGAAATTTGTTTTTTTTTTAATATGGGCCGCTCCCAGACAATCTAAAGCGTAGACCATCATGATGACCAAAGTTGCGCGTATACTTAAAACACAGATTAGTTATTTGAATGATATAAGACATATTTATCGCTGAATTAAATTGGAAAACGTCGTCAGAAGAACACCCACTGACCCAATTTGCAGACATCATTTTTCAGTCTGGAAATTTTGAAAATGGGTGTTTCCATACATTTCGGAAACAAAAATATATGACAGATTTCTATGAAAAACAAGTCTGGTATAAGTGTAAGGATGTAACAAATCTAATCACACTGAAAGTTGCAAAGCCTAGGGCGAGCCCTTACAAGTATGTTCCACCCTAATTTCTTTAAAAAGGACGTAGTTTGTATGTAAGATGTAGATGTAGTTTGAAATACTGAATCGGAAAACTGTGTTTTGTTCCTGTTTATTTTTCCACGTTTTTTAGCAATTCAATTTAACTCTTGTGCCTGCAGCAAACATCCTTTGAATACGTTTTTTTCTATCACATAAAAAATCATTTTCTGAATTCTTTGATTTCGCACGGTATAAAACTGTATTCATGTGATTCAAGATTGAACATGATTAATTTCTGTCATATTACTTTCTTCCTGCTCATTGCAGGAGCACAGGCCCTTCCAGTGAGCATTTAGTTACTGAATGAATAAGTCGATAAACTGTTTAGACTTGCTCATATGATGTCTGTGCAAAAGGAGGAATGTGGACGGAATGGGCAACTACAAAGCCATGTCCAACAAATTGTGGATCTTGTGCAAAGATTTTGTACACGAGGAAGTGCCTATCCACAAATATTCCAAACTGTGCATGTGTGTAAGTTCTAGCAAATTTTGCTGATTACAGTTCTGGGCATAAGTATTTCAATCTGATTTACTGGGTTTTTTCTGATCAAAACAGAACAAAACATGATTTAGTTACAATTATACAGACTCACTATACTGACTATACCACTCTATATTAGAGACAGACTATACTGATAATATTTCTTGCAGAGGTGACACAACTCGTTACATTCCATGCAATACAAAAACTTGCGTCTATCCTGCTCAACGTACATGTTGTATTCCCTATGTACCAATGATTATAAATGGAACCTCCCAATGTGGTCCATTTCCGAAAGACACTGGAAGATCAAGTGAAGCACCGTGTTGTCCAAAAGATGGATTCTGGTCAGATTGGAGTGCGTATAAACCCAATTCAAACAACACTGCATATGTAAGATCACGGAAATGTTTATCGGGACCTAGTGGATGTCCATGTGTCAATCCAACTACAACAATGGAAACAAGAACAGATTGTCCCTGCAGAAAATTGGTTGAAGTAGGAGAACAAGTGAAGAAAACTATCCGTTATTTCCCAATGAATGTGGTTTACACTGATAAAAGTTGCACAGCATACCAAGATTTGAAAGCTTTCAATGAAGGTAAAGGAGAACGTCCATGTAATCCCTGGGAAAAATACCCATATGCTTCAGTAATCCGATACGTGAGACCAGACGGCACAATTGGAGAAGAGCGAATGTCAGACTGTGTGTCAGGTGGAGATCAGAGAGCAACAGTATTTTGCGATACGACAACTCTATATTATCGGCTTGATATAAATAACGACGAGATTATCGGATTCAGTCAGCTTAATATTCTTGAGTGAATTTCTCGGAATATAACTTTAATGAATTTCAACATTTTTTGGTTTTTATTTTTCACATTATAACATTGCACAAAATTGAAAAGTTCCTAGGTATTCATATAATTTTGTTAGATTTTTCTACATTTTTCTAATTGTTACTAACAATCATAAAATAAAACATATAGATTACTTCAGTTTTACAAATCAGCTGTGACATTTATTTTATCAAGTGATTGTTTGCTGTTTTACAGCTCACCGAGCTAGTTCTGATTACTGTTAAAACTGGTTTTATGATCACAAAGACTAGTGACATTCTAAAAGATTACAGATTAAAGGTTTTATTTTATTTGATTCTTTTTAAGCAAAGCTTTTCTATTCAGGCAATGCACGACCAAAAATTTAAATGTACACATTGAACACAAATAAAAAAAGCCGACAATATACAAAAAACCTTTTGATACCTCCCATACCAACTTCAATATTTTGATGAACTATTTTCTATCTTTATTTCTGATTGTTTTGCTAGTAATCAATCAAGATTCATTTGTAATAAGATATTTCAAGCAATGTGCAGCTGATGTGTTATGTCCGCCTGGGGGACTTTGGAGCGAGTGGACAACAACCGATAAGTGTAAGCAATCGTGTGGATCTTGTTCTGAAGTTATCTACATAAGGACCTGTCTATCACAAAGTGCCAATTGCAATTGCACGTAAGTTTTGCTGACCACTAAAAATTGTTTTCAACTTACACGATTGCATGAATAAATTTACCAAACTAAATTCTTAAAAAACGTTTTATTGAAACCGAAATAATTTTTACTACCAAAATCAAGCAACTTCAGTGGTGCATTATCTCGTTATGTCCCATGTAACACCAACGTTTGCAAGTACCCTAGTCAACGTGCGTGTTGCATTCCTTATGTTCCACTGCTTATCAATTCAACCATGCAATGCGGACCCATTCCAAAAGATAAATCTTCTTCCAACACACCATGTTGCCCAGTAAACGGAATATGGAGTGACAGGAGTGGTTTTTCAAGAGATAATATAAACTCTGAATGGATTCAAACCCGGAAATGTGTATCCGAAGATGCCGGTTGTATGTAGTGGTATCAATTTGAATATCCAAACAGAATGTCCATGTCCTGCAATGTTACCAGCTTCTCAAGTTGGAGAGAGATGTGCCCAAGGATCGAATTATTTTGCTAATTCTATTCAAATCAACAATGTTAACTGTGTTATGACTGCTGCATTGATAGCAAGTAATGATATTTCGGGATCACCGGCGTGTAGCGCGTATGGTAAGACTCCAAATCTGAAATTTTCTGAAAATAGTAGCACTGGCAATCAAATTTGTCGTAAATTTTACAGGAGGAAGAACTTATGTTCCACTTGTACGGTTCTCAACATCAGTCCCCAATCAGTGACTCGAAGATCGTCCATTTGATTGTGAAGCTCGACGTGTTCTTGGTACAAGTACCTTGAATATTTCCTTCAGTTGTCATATGCAAAATATGAATTGGGTCTATGACTACGGTGGATATGCAGTGACTGGATTTGTTCAGCATGTGTTGTGAAAAACTTATTTGTTGATAATTTCAATAAATCTCAATCTCAACTAAATTGATGTGAACACTTAAATTTCATTCAAAACTCCCCAATGCAAAAAATAAAGGTGTTAATGAAATTCATAAAATTCATGGCAAAACTTGGCGGTCAAAATATAAAATTTTGAATACTTGTTTATCAGTTTTGTTTCTATTGAATAATTTTTATTCCATTATAAGTTTTAGTTCGACTAAAATCATAAAGTTCTAAAGTTCAAAAATTAAAAATTCAGATATTCACTTTTCCAAAAATTGATGCTGATATACTCAACTGATCAGATATCACATATCAACTCCAAACTGTTGGACTCAGGTGTTTGTTCGTTTTATTGAAATTCTTATGGAAGTTTCTCTTTCCATTCTCCATATCTATAAAATCTTTCATAAACCACTAAATACGATCAAAATGTGGCATGTGTTTATTTTGGTGGCATTCCTTGCTGGAATTTGTCGAGCAGATCGCTCTGTGAGTTTTTTAAAGATTTTTTTTAGTTTTTAATAATTAAAAATTGAAGACATGTTCCATCAACGTGACTTGTCCAACTGGTGGTTTATGGAGTGAATGGGCTGATGCAGAAGGTGTCGAATGCTCAGCGAGTTGTGGTTCTTGTGCTAAAACTTATCCTGCGTTTCAGAGGAAATAAGTTGTCCTTGTGACAGGTATGATATGCTTGGAAACTTCCAAAATTAGATTTGCTCACGCCATTCACCAGGAATAGTATCATTAAGGGTGGAACACAATTTCTCCCCAATTATTGAGCATCGATGTGTAACCAAACCTGAAAAAAATACCTTGCAAAACACTTCATTTGAGTAGTTTTCTATAACTTGTGAAATTTCAAAAAAAATTCCACTCCAAAAATTCTTGTAGAAAATGCAAAAAATCAAGGATGAAAAAACTTTCCTACCATTATTTATGTACATCAGAATATTTCTTTTCAGTGGAAATGCAACTCGCTACTATCCGTGCAACACATAACCATGTTCATATCCAGCTCAACGTACTTGTTGTATTCCATATGTCTCAATGGTTCTGAACGGAACAACTCAATGTGGACCACTAACAACAGCCGCTGAAACTGCTGCATCTGTTTCTAACTCAACATATAATTGTTGTCCAATTGGAGGAATTTGGAGCTCTTTTTCCAGTTACGGAAGAAATGATGGCGATACAATGTGGATTAGAACGCGAAGATGTTTATCAGAAAGTGCTGGTTGTAATTGTACAGGAAATAATACTGAATCTACAACAACTTGTCCGTGTAGAGCAATGACATCAATTGAATCAGGGTTAGAAAAACTTTCAATCAGTTTCACATGTGAAATGGGTTCTTTATACTGGAAATATGATTACAATGGAGATTATATTAACGGATGGTATCAAATGATTATTGTTTGAAATTTGATAAAAATTTGTGTTATTCTATTTTTAAAATCTCGAAACAAAAAATTTTCAAAGCATTTTGCACCTACAAATTAAAAAAAACTTTTTACCGTTTCCCATTGATGGTATAACACTTTTTTGAAATCACGCAACATTGGTATACGGAGCTTCAGTTGTGTTCGAGCTTTTACAGCCTTTCTGAGCCTTTGTAGAGTTTCCTGAAGTTATTCGCACGCAATACAAAGTTGACATTGGAGAATCAGACGGACGAGTTCTGAAAAACTTTAAGTTTTGAAAATTGTATTTTTGAAATTATTTGTCATCGTGCGAAGAATTTCAAACGGAAGACCTTTTTGATGCACAACCCTTTCAAGCCAATTAGCAAATTAATGAGAGTTGATAAATTTATAAATTCTCCAGATATGTGAAATGGATTCTTTATCACGTGGAGAATAGAAATTAAAAATAAAAGTCGTGAGCGAGTTAATCTTTGTATTCATCGACTTCGCGACAACATTGATACAATAATATTGTGAGAACAGTTTTTAAAGTAAAATTAGAAATTGGCGTGGAAATAAATTAAATTTTGGTGTTATTTCATATAAATATTATTTTATAAATACATTGTGAAAGTTCTACAATGATTTTTGGCACTTAATAAATAGTTTTAAACATTTTCCCCGTGGGCGCTATCACTATTTTAAATTTTCCCCGTTTCACATTAATCATATAAATTCATTTAAACTAACGCAACATTATCGTTTTGGTTCTAAATGAGAAACTATTTTCCAGTGTTAGAAGCCTTTTAAGCATTTCCTGACATCCGGGTACCAAAGTTTTAATAAATTTTTTCAATTAAACATTTAAAAAATTTTGCCGTTTCACGTCGACGATATGTATAAATCTGAAAACTTTGCTTATACGTTTAGATTTTTATTTTTTGCAAAAATTTTAGCTTTCAAAGAAATTTGAAATTGTTTGTATATTTTGAATTTATTCAAAAACTGGATTTATTGGGAAATATACAGTTTGTGAAATATTATAGCTTGGATCCTTGTGATCTCTTTTGCAAAAACTGAGCCAAATCGCAAACCCATCTTGGTTGTTCATTTGTATACTTCCGGAATTCTTCCATTATATGCTCGTACGCTCTGAAAATCAAATTTAAAGTTCAGCAGAAACCTTTACATTTTAAAACTGACTTTCCATCAGATGCTCCCAGAGCTGAATGTAAAATGAAATCATCTGGAGCAATCGAGTCCACTAAAGCAATGGCCTCGGGTTTTAATTCGGCTACAGCGAGTCTAAGCTTCTCTCGAAGATCTTCTCCAAACTTTCCACCAGAAGCATATCCAGTAATATAAAGAGTTGCAAGATGTCTTTCCAAAAGGAAAAGTGAGAAAAGATTCAAAACTTTTTGAAGAACCGGCTTCACACTTTGATCTTCAATTTCTTTCAAGAACTGTTGAACCCAATGGATCATTGTATGTTCTGTGTATGCAACAGACAAATTGACAGCTCTATGAATTTGAATTTCATTTCGAACTTCGAATGAATTCTTTCCAGATGCTTTTAGTCTGTAAGCTTCTGCCGAAGTTGTTTGAAGTAAGTGATAAGTGAGATATCGGTACGCAGACAACACGTCATTAACTGGATTCGAAGACCATGATGAGAACTTTGAAGGTTTTTGATTCAAGAATGACATAGTAGACATCGGGGTCTCAATGGATCCAATTGATTGAGCCTGAACATCAGAATCTCAATATGATTAAAGAATCTGACAATTAAGTTTACTTTTCCTAGCAAAATATTGCTGGTTTGTTGCAAAATCATAAAGTTTTCTCCTTCAAATGTTTGTGATGGATCGTTGTCATCTCGGAGGGTGTTCAATCGTGACATTTGTAGGTATCTGTAATTTAAATTTTAACTTTAATCTGGAAAAAATAGAAAGACGAATTCTCAAAAAATGAGTTTCTTAAAGTTAAGTTTCAGGTTATGTTAGGAAACATACCCATGACCTCCACAAGCTTTTCTAGCTTCTCCAAGGGATTCTACACCAAGCCACGTTGCAACCGGTTTAGCTCCAGACGACAATGCATGTACTTCTTTTGAGAACTCGGAGAGCTCGTCTGACTTTTCTCCCATTATGACTCTCATCATATATTCAGTGAAATGTCCGACAAACCTATAAAGTTTAACTAATTATTGAAAACAATTTGTTTAGAGTTCCCACTTCTTCTGGAATATTCTAATGCAAATTGCAGCGGATAGGTACGGGAATAGACGATACTGTTGAAGTGGATACTCGAGAACTGGGATCTCATTTTCAGCTGAATTATACAAAAGTTGAGAAATTGAGAAAAGGAATGGTGCTCACCGCCTTTTACTGGTCCAAACTGTCGCCGAGCAACACTGTATCGAATAGCAATTGTAGATGCAAAAGTGCAAGCCATCATTCCTTTTGCGATAATTCCGAGTCTGAAATTTGTGTTATTGTGAAACCATTGTTGGTAAAGTTTGAATTTTGAAACAGTATTTTGTTTGAAAAAAATCAATCGGAAAAACTTATAGATTGCACTGTTTTCCCAACTTTATGAATTCGTCTGCTTTTACAATTTCGAATTGTCCTAAGAATGCCATTTCCATTATTTCTATTTGTATTAAATACAATGGCTTCACTCTAGAAAATCAATTCATATTTTAAAAGTATCGATTAAAGCTGGAATAGATTCGTTTTGAGATTTTGCTTTTATTGATAATAAGGCTCGGCCGTGAAATTTGCATCTTGTATCTACTAAAACTGAGAAAAAAACAACACATTTAAAAAGTTGGTAAAACAGCGGCTAGAAATTCTTCAGAACCTGATTTTTTTAACAGAAATTCTTTTAGATACAAATTTCACTCAATTAAAAAATTTTTCTATACGGCCGGCGTCGTAAAGTATTGAAAACATACCTTCCAACTGACAATGTTCCCAAACTGACACTCTGCTTCTCACTTGCAGATTTGAAACTTGTCACATATTTTCCATCCGGAGTAATATCACAACCCTTATTCAAAAGTGCACTCAGAGGAGCTCTATGGTTCTTAAACTCCATCCAGCCATTTTCTACTCCCTGCCAGCATCCTGGTTTCGAGCCCATGTCTCCAATGGTAATTCCTGGTAGAGTTTGGAAAGTTCTAGGGCAACGAACTTGAATCACAAATCCATGAAATCCCTCGTTCTTTCCTTCGACATGAAGTTGAGCATAAACAACTACGTGAGTGGCCGAGTGAGCTAAAAAAATGGATTTTTTTAAATTTAAAATTAAAAATGTTTTAAAACCCACCGAGATTTCCAGCCCAACATTTGATTGCACTGACACTTGGAGTATTGAAAACAAGTTCTCCATTGTCAAATGTAGCTGTTGTTTGAATTTCAGCAGTGTTTGAACCATGGCCTACTTCTGTCAGACAAAATGCTCCGACGATCTGAAATTTGCTATTTTGCAAGGAAACCTAAACTTTCCAGATTTGAATACAATGCGCTTTTGTTTAAATTTCTTTAGAATAAATTATTTTCAAATTTGTTTTGATTTTTCTTTTTCTTGAGTACTTCTTAATTTTGTATGCTATTTTCTTTGAAATTCACCTCATTGTTTTCAGTTTTCTGAATCAAATCCTTATGTCTATCTGTTCCCATTGACTTAACAGCTGCTCCAAAAACATTTCCGTGGAGGAAAAGCCTTGCAGATGTGCCTTGATCATAAGCTTCAAGAGTTTCAGTCAATGCATGGAAGTTTTCAAGATCGGAGTACGGCTGAATATTCGAATATATTGAAAATCTACAATTTAATAAGAAATACATCTTTGAACAACCCCCATTCGACAATTTTCTTCCATCTCTGATGAACAACTTCTCTTTGCTCTTCTCTACTCAATACTCGATAATCTCTGTGAAATACTGGTTCTGACTTCATTTTAGCAACTACTTCTGACTGAAATATATATAAATATTTTATAAATCCAAAATCTACTATACCTTCAGTCTAACATGTTCTTCTCCTTCAACGGCTGCTTTCAATTTTTTCCAGTCGAAAGTTGCCATTTTCCGGTATTTGTCAATTAAAGGAGCACTCATTTTTGATCTGAAACTGAAAAATTTACTAAATAAATCCTTTAAATTCAAAAGATTCATTTTATTTTCAGCAGAATATATGTTAAAATAAACTGAACAAAATTAAGACAAAAGCAATTGCATATGTACTGGGTAGGAAGAGTGTAGTCTTATCAAAAACAAAGAAAATAGAAAGTAATTGAGAGACGCAGAGATCGAAGACAGTCTGACTACAGCGTGGTGGTATTGTATAAATAGGGGGAGGAATGGTCTTTTAAAATTATCGTAGTAGATTGTAATTAGCTGGTGTTTGTAAAAAGGGTCAGAGGAAATTAACTGAAATTTTACAGAAAATTCATGTTTCCTTGTTTTAAAGTGGGCTCGGAGAGAGAATGTGGACAAGTAAATAGTTTAAAACAACGTAGTGGATAATAAAAAATTTAGTATTATTTCCATAAGTGTAAAACATGTTTTTAAATAAAAATACGCTAAAAAATTTCTAAATACAGTTTTGGCGAAAGTGGGGGTAACACATTTCCAGGAGCGTACTGGTCAAAATAAAAATTAAATTAAATTAAAATTAAATTAAAAATTATTAGCACTTTAACTTCAATATTTCATACTTTTACAATATTTTCCAACATTTTTGCAGTTTAGACTTTGATGTAAACATTTTTAGCGGTTTCATAGTTTTCCCGAAATCAATTTTGGCTGAACTACCAAAACTTGAAATTACTGATAATAATAATAGGTTTGCTCTGACTTGAGCAATTATATTAGGTGTCCGATAAAACCTACTCATCAATTTTGTGGAATTTGGAAAAAAATGTGATTGCCAACTTTGTGATTTTGTTGAAAACCTCAATAGAGAGTTTGCTTTTTCTTCGAATTACTAGATGCGTTTCACTATTTTATAAGTTAAAATAAGTGGAACCACAAAGTTCAGGCAATATTTTTCTATCATTACTAACATTAACAAGAAGAGATTAGTTTAATTCATGATCAAGACTGTTTTTACGAGATCTTTTTTTCAGCTGAAGTTTCAATATCAAAACAGAGAAAATGCCTCTGTTCATATAGTATTCGTGAAACAGCATAATAATTTTTTTGTTTAATTTAAATTTGAACACAAGAGTTGGCCAATTGAAGCATGATTGAAATACAATTAAAACTATTTATTTTCCATCTTTTTTCATAATTTCATAATCTTATTTCCCTCTTCTCAAACAAGTCTTTCGTTTCATGATCTTGGCATAAAGAAGAGCTTGAAAACATTTCTAATCCTTTTTTCCTTTTTTGCTAATCTCTCAAAACCTCCTACATTTCAATAATCTCTAGCTCTAACGTCACACATTCTGAGCTTTTGAGAGAGTCAGAGAAGCCACAAACCCGCCCATTTTCTGAAGAAGAAATCACTCATTCTGCCTTCTTCGACTGCTTGGTGGCGGTCCTATCTTCTTTTATGCAATATATCATACTATGTTATTTTTCTGTTATTTTATTGCTTAAACATCAAGCAATTAGAGTAAGTTAGTAGTATAGTGGGAATAGTTGTGCAAAAGACTTAAAGTTGCGCATTTTTGCAAATTTCTCGGTTGGTCCCCCGTTTTAGAATAATTGAGGAATTTCACTGAAAACCGTGTGTGCCTATTAATTATTGCTTCATGTGTGCCAATGTTGCGAATAAGTTTCTGGCATTAATTAGTGTATAAAACGTTGAAATGTGTGGATCGTAAAGTTGTGCATTGAAAACGGGGATCCGAGTTGTGACCGGAAAACTAGTCGATCTGAAATTTCACACTACACATTAATTCACAATTAGCTTTTCACAACTCGTCAAACTATGCGTACAAGAGCTATTTTGAACACGTTTTAATGTACGGGAAGGAAATTCAAAACTCCACTCTAACCGCGGCCGGTTTCTATCATGACCCTGTGATTGGCGACCACCGTAGTCCTGGGTTTCAACAGCGTTGTGCCTCAATTTACAACCAGGACGAAATACAAGTTGCGGCAAACATTTCGATTGACTTGATGAATCAGCCGCGAGTGCTCTTGAACGGTTGTAATGTGAAACTTACAGTTTACCCAAATGATAGTAAATTTTTGATTGAGGTTTACAATCGCGACAACAACACAGAGTTTCAGTTCAAAATAACCGACGTTTACGCTCTGGTTAACGAATTCGATCTTGCCGACGGTCTATCTAATGCTCTAGAGAGCTCCATTATTGAGCACAAAATAATCCAATATCCTCTAATATCTTCACAGGTGCGCAGTTTCTATATAGAGTCTGGACGTCTTGACGCGCCGGCTAACACACTCTTCACAAGCAAGATGCCCCGTCGAATTTTCATTGGTCTTGTTGATTCTGACGCGTACAATGGCTCTTATGATAAATCACCATTCAATTTCAAACCACATGGTATATCTGATATACATGTTGATTATTGTGGAATGACACTCCCCGGCCGCCCTTTTGCCTTAGATTTTGACAGAAACAAGTTTATGGAGGCATACATTCAACTTCAAGAAACCCTCGGTCACTCGCGAAGCAATTCCACATGTAATTCTATTAGCACCCAAATGTTTAAAGAAGGCGGATATACGATTTTTGGTTTTGAATTGAGTCCCGTTGCTCAGGACACTTCACTATTTGAGTTGGTGCGACAGACAAACGTCAGCATTCGTTTAAATTTCCGAGAAAAGGTTCCCGTCGGCGGTCTTTACTGCATAGTATATGCAGAATTTGACCAAATTTTCTCACTTGATTTTATGAGAAATCCGATTGTCGACACTATAGTTTAATTATAATTAGATTCTTCGTATTTGGCATGTTTTCCTCATTACCGTTATTGTTGCGTTCCGTACCATTCAGGCGTGAAAAGATGTTTTGGCTTTCAGTACCAATCAAGCGTGAATATAAAACGTGCTATAAGTTGTTATGGAGCTCATCACACACACACACACACACACACACACACACACACACACACACACACACAGGCAGAAACAAACAAGACCACTACCTCGAAGTTTAAAAAAGAGTGCATACACGAAAAGGGTTGCATTTCTGGAAACATACACACTTTCTTGTATAGCCTGCCTCCTCCACTTTTCAGTTGTCTTTTCGAATAGCCACAATTTTCCCTTATGTGCACCGCATTTACAAACTGCCTGTCATTTTAGATTTTTGTCACGATCGGGAGTGGTGCGCGCAATGAATCCTCTGTATTCGGACCCCCGCCCCGCCGTGGTCCCGCAACCGGACTTGTACGGTCGCTATCACTGGTCTCAATTAACACCGTCCCCACCAGCAACTGGTAATTTTTCACGTGTGTAACGTTTAAAAACCTATTCTTTTTGCAGACTCTGTGGAGCCCACTGTGACACCAGAATTGACTACACAAAATGAAAATGCCGGTCAGTTTTCCAATACGGTTGAAAAATCAAGAAAACCACGCAAGAAATGCACCAAACGCAAAGTGTTGAACGATTTCGTCTCTATTCAATTGTGCACCACATGTTTGAAACGTGCCAATTTTAATTCACCATTGTTAAGTTTAACCTTGTGCGAACCTTGCATTTTTCGTAATTTCAAATGATTTTCCAATAAAATTGTTGTATTGAATTTTGTTTAATAGACACTTTTCTCGAACCGTTGTTGGCGCCTAACAATAACCGATTTGTTGTCCACCCGATTGTTCACCGCGATATTTGGGAATTTTACAAAAAGGCCGTTGCCTGTTTCTGGACTAGCGAGGAAGTTGATTTGGGAAAGGATATGAGCCATTGGGAAATATTGACTAGTGATGAGAGACAGTTTATTTCGTCTATTTTGGCATTTTTTGCCGCTTCTGATGGGATCGTTACTGAAAATTTGGTAGGTGTATTCTGTTACACACATGACATTTTGGTAAACTTTCAGTGCTCCCGTTTCTCGACCGAAGTTCAAGTCACAGAGGCCCGATTTTTTTATGGATTCCAGATCGCAGTCGAGAACATCCATAGCGAGATGTATGCAAAATTGTTGGAGGCTTATATTAGAGACGACGCCGAGCGCAATATTTTATTCAACGCAATAACAACTTTTAAATTTATCAAGGCAAAAGCCGATTGGTGTCTTCGATGGATTTCTGATCACAATGCCCCGTTTTCCGAGCGCTTGGCCGCCGTTGCTGCTGTTGAAGGAATATTTTTCAGTTCTTCGTTTGCTGCAATTTTTTGGCTGAAAAAGCGCGGTTTGCTCCCCGGGCTGACTCATTCAAACGAGCTGATCTCAAGGTTTTTGCTTCACCCAAATTGCTTTTTCTCAACTTTCAATTTACAGAGACGAAGGTTTGCACAGAGATTTTGCGTGTCTTCTGTTCTCTAAACTTATCAGGAAACCCGCAGAGTCGCGCATCACAGAAATTATCAACGAGTCCGTGTTGGTTGAACAAGATTTTGTTCGAGAATCCCTGCCCACAAACTTGATTGGAATGAATCAGCACATGATGTGTAAATATGTTGAATTTGTCGCTGATCTTCTGCTTGAAGAGTTGGGTTACTCCAAACGCTACAACACAAAAAACCTGTTTGATTTTATGGAAAACATATCAATAGAGGGAAAGACAAACTTTTTCTAAAAACGCGTTTCCGAATATCAAAGACCTGGAATGATGGTTGACGAATCTGAAAAAGTTTTTGACCTTTCTGCTTTATTTTGATCTTTCCACACATCTTGTTATCATCATAAACCCCGCCTCTCTTTGCCTGTATTTAAACAACCGTACTTGAACGCTTTTTTCTTGGTTCATTTTGTTATGCTTATCTTTTACTAGTTTACCGATTTTTTTTTAGCTATGGGTGATGACGACCGTTGCAAGACGGGAATTCTTATCCGGTGTCTTGGCGATCTTCAAGAAATGGAGGACGGCTACCTTCGCAAAATGGAAGTCATGGAGAAAGAACAGGTGGCTGCCGAAAAACGACTTGTTGAATGCAGGGAAGACGTTGCAAAGTTACGGGCAGAAAACGCACAGTTGGCGACCGATATCGACAATCTCAAGACTGCAACCGAAAACACCGGACGCCTCAATGCAGAAATTGCCCAGTTACGAACGGAACTGTCCGCCGTGCCCCGCCCTTGTTGCGCGGTTTGTCACGATTCATACGCCTCCCGCGGTCCAAAAAAACCCAAGGTTTGTTCCTGTCTGCACACTTATTGTGGCGCGTGCATTAGGGAAATTTCGAGCCGCCACAATGGTGAAATGAAATGCCCCGAATGCGTTGCGGACGTCCGCATACTGGGAACAAACTTTGGGATAACAAATGCGTTTCGGTCATGAACCACTTGTCACTCTTCACTTGCACTTGGACCACTTGTTAGTTTACTAAAAACTCTCCCCTCCGTAGTCCCAACCAATTTGTATATACTTTTTTTCATTTTTCAATACAACGTTTTTGCACTGTTTACCCGCTAGCTATTTTCCCCACATTTTGATTGTAGTAACCACATTTAATCTTTTTTCCCTCCATTCCATTTGTCATTTTTCCCGTGAGCATTATATTTAATCTTTTTTTTTAAACAAAATGTTAAATCTATTTCCCCCACATTTTTCGATTGTCAGTTTTCCCGCGAGCATTATTGAGTTTATCAGTTTTCCCGTGAGCATTATATTTAATATTTTTCCCGTTTGTCAGTTTTCCCGTGAGCAATACATTTAACCTTTTCTTTTACCAAAAAAAAACAATAAATATGAGTGTTAAACAAATTGTTATGAGAGATAATACCAAAAAGGCGCAACTTGTGAAATTTTTCACACTATACAAAACCTTAAGCACAGAATTTGTTGCGAAATAAGATATTCGCAGCCACTGTGTAAGATTCGACAAATATTGTTTTTCTATGTTGAATACAGATTTGCACTAATTAATGGGCCCACATGATTTTTCGGTGAAAATACAGATTTGCACTAATTAGTGGGGCGACGTGGTTTTTCGGTCGTGTTTGGAAATACAGATTTGCACTAATTAGTGCCCCGGCATGGTTTTTCGGTCGTGTTTTGAAATACAGATTTGCACTAATAATTTTGAATACAGATTTGCACTAATTAGTGGGCCCATATGTTTTTCGGTCGTGTTCAAGAGCGGCAGCGTCGCAAAAGAAAAGCCGGAAGACGATCTACCGCGTCACTAATTAATCCCAGAAACACTGAAAATGGCTCAACTTAGGCACACCTGTAGCACTAATTAATGGCCACACGTGGTTTTCGGTGAAGTTCCTCCATTATTCCAAAACGGGGGACCAACCGAGAAATTTGCAAAAATGCGCAACTTTACGTCTTTTGCACAACTATTCCCACTATACTACTTAAGTTGCATTATTATCACTAAATTCACAATTTTTCTGTTTTCCAGATAAATGGGTTCTTTCAACTCGCTCATTTGTTAATGGATGATGGAAAAAATTAATGTGTGAGTTTTAGTAACTCGGTATGCGGATGGCCATGTCGAAAGAACTAAGAAATCTCGGAAGACTAAACATCACTACCACGCAGGACTGCTCTGCTGACCGGAGTATTTCGACAGTTTAATTTTTTTAATTATTGTTGATCTTTGAATAAATTTATTCCCAATTCAAACACATTTATTTTCTTCAATTATTGTAATCAATATGATTACAAAAAAATATTCAAAAAAAAAAAATTAAAAACGACAATAAAAAAGTGTTTCGATCATCAAAAGTTTTAACAAAATTTCTACAAAAAGAGGTAGAAATACGCAAAACGACTGGGTGGGGCGGGAATTCGGAGCCTAGAACATTATATCAAAACATAAATAATGCAGAAATAAAAAGTGAAAAGCAGAAAAAAAAAGGAAAAAGGAAGGGTATCTAGGAATTGAACACACCACCGCTATTCGGTGTCAACGAGTCGTTCTGCGTGGTTTCTCCCGCTTTGCTATTTCCACGATTTTTGTTTAGAGTACGTACTTTGTGACTGGATCCGGCACGTGATACACGTTTTACTCGAATGGCTGAAAAATGTTGGAGTTTGAGAATGAGGAATGAGAGGAAAGACGAACAGGATTAATAGATAATTTTTTTTGTTTTAATTTGTTACTGTTTCGAAAAATCTATTTGCATTCAATAATAAGACGAAAACCAATAGAAAAAGCTTTCGAACAGTTCATTGAAATTATGTTTGAAAAATTCCTCTAACGCATAGATTTTTGTTTCCTAAAAACTCTCTTGGAAAATATTCAAACATTTTCCAAAAAGCTGTAGCTATAAATCCAAAGAGCAAAAAGTTAGGCACTAAGAACCAATCGTAAAATTTTATAATATTGTCCAAAAGACTTTAGAATAAAAAAATTAATGTTTCACATTGCTAAGAAATTAATTCTTCCAAATCCATTGATTCTTCCAAATAGTAAGATAAGAGTTCTGTGAAAAGACGAACTGAGAGGATTTTTTTTTTAATTCCAAAGTTGTGTACCAGAGTTGACGTTTTGAAACCAAAGTTTTATTCAACTCTGGCCTTACCCAAGTTTATGACGATTTTAAAAAAGTTATAACCAAAGTTTGGCTTTGGTTAAACTTTAAGGCAGCTAGCCTTGTCAACTTATCAACTTTTCCAACTTTATAAACAAGATAATTTTTGGGCCATACTTGAGCAGGTAACTGGCGCCACTTGTCGGATATAAACAATTGGTCGTTCACCTAACTATTGAAAGAATACTTTTATCAATCAAAATCCATGTTCATCTTTCCTTTAAAAAAATAAAAACTCCGATATCTTACACAATGATAACAAATGATAACAAATGTACCTACTGAGTTCGAATGCTCACTGTCGTGATCGCTTGGGAATGATGGCATTGGAGTATCAGTATTTCTTCGTTTTCTGCTTCCAGGTTCTTCAGTTACTTCATCATTCTCATCGGTTTGAATCTCATCCTCTGGCTCGTCTTCATCAAGACCTTGGTCGGTGCTGCGATGGTGGCGGTGACCTCGAAAAGTATTTTTAAAAGTATTATATATTATAGAATTCTGTTTCAGATGCATGAGTGTGTGTAATGCGCAAAAATGATCTATGGTGACGATTATGAACGGATGAATGCAAGTGCAAATCCGTCACTAAAATAGAGCGTTTATTTCTGAAAAATGCTCTTTGAACTTCTAGATAAACTTGATAAAACTGTTTTCAAAAGAATATTACTAGCAAGATTTATGATGTTTCCGGAAGATTTTATTAACAGCCATATGCTGGAAAAAATTACCGTTTCACATTATTTTGATAAAAAATTGTTAGAGTCGTTATTTGATTCGTATAGAATATAAATAAAGCATTTACAAAGCATAGGATTCTAAGTTTTCTAGTATAGTCTTAAAATGTGATTAACAAATTTTGTAACAAGGCTTCTCAAAAATGTCCCTGACATTTTTAATGGAGGTTCCTCGAAAGTAAAAACTTCAAAAAAATTGGGTTATTTTTAAATCAAATTCAATTTTGCCAACATTTCCGTATCGTAGCTGCCAATATACAACGTTTATTGTATTTTAATTTTTGATTACATGCTTAGGTCGTTTTTTTTTCTGATTTAGGAACATTAAAGTTTGATAGCTAACCAAAAGCTGCCAAAATTGATTGCCTAATGGTTTTAAATATACCCCAATCAACGAAATTATGTGATATAACTACCAAAACAAATGGTAAACAATGAAAAACTGATTAAAATCTGTATTCCAATTGGTGCAATATGGAAAAATGGAATTTTTGAATTTGAGCTACAGTGTGAGAAAGTTCTATAGGACCCCCCTCATTTTTGACGCTTCCCCTATTTTGAAAATTTTTTTTTGAAAAATTTTACCGTGGATTGATTTAAAATGTCAAAATATGTGGGCACAAAAATTTTCAGAGGTGTACCTCTAAAACTGGCTGCGTACCAAAAAATGTTGGAAAATAAGGTGTGCAACTTCTATAGGACCCCCTTATATTTTTGACGATTTCATTGAGAAAAAAGCGTTTTTGGAATGAATATCCCGTAAATTATTATGAAAATGAGAATAAACACAGTTTCAAGCAATTTCCTATTGGCATTTGAGGGTTGACCCGCAACTGTCCTGTAACAGTCATGTAACAGAAGTTTCCACGTGTCACTTACCCTATCACAACCACACTTTATAAAATGAGACATGACACTGTTCTAACAACATTCGTACGTTTTTGGAAAAATCCGAAAAGTTTGAGCTCCGCTGCACCGCTGAAACCGTACATGGGCCTATTATTTCAGGCCATTTCTCCGTTGTACTAATCCGGTCCCGGTGAGCCCCTAACTTTGAAAATTGTTGAATAAACTTGCATGAACATCAAGCTAGCATCCACAAAAAAAAATTGGTCACGATTTTGTTATTGTAATGTTCTAAATATTTGGTTTTACCCTGAGTCTATGAAATTATGCATAATAACATCACTTTTAGAACGGAAAACTTGCCTTATTGACAATTTCATTCTGGGTCAGCTCAGAGGCTAGTAAATCCTTATTGCTGATGCCGGATACGGTCACAATGATTGTGAGAGTTTATTAAACAATTTTCAAGATTAGGGGTTCACCGGGACCCGATTAGTACTCACTGAAACGGAGAAATGGCCTGAAATAATAGGCCCATGGTTTCAGCGGTGCAGCGGGGCTCAAACTTTTCGGATTTTTCCAAAAACGTACGAATGTTGTTAGAACAGTGTCATGTCTCATTTTATAAAGTGTGGTTGTGATAGGGTAAGTGACACGTGGAAACTTCTGTTACATGACTGTTACAGGACAGTTGCGGGTCAACCCTCAAATGCCAATAGGAAATTGCTTGAAACTGTGTTTATTCTCATTTTCATAATCATTTACGGGGTATTCATTCCAAAAACGCTTTTTTCTCAATGAAATCGTCAAAAATATAAGGGGGTCCTATAGAAGTTGCACACCTTATTTTCCAACATTTTTTGGTACGCAGCCAGTTTTAGAGGTACACCTCTGAAAATTTTTGTGCCCACATATTTTGACATTTTGAATCAATCCACGGTAAAATTTTTCAAAAAAAAATTTTCAAAATAGGTGAAGCGTCAAAAATGAAGGGGGTCCTATAGAACTTTCTCACACTGTATTACAATTGTTTTCGAAATTTTGAACCGCCATTTTATTTCATTTTAAGTATATATAAGCAAACTACAAAACCGTTATTCCTCGTTTAATTGAAAAGTAAGTGTCAACTTTTTAAAAATAAAAATTACTGTTACAGATTTTTGTGATAAAATGTTTCATAGTTTACGGAACATTCCACGTCTTACACTAATTTTAAAAACATTACGCATTGTCAAAAAATGTTAAGTTGAAAACATTATAAGTTTAAACTGTATCGAAACTTTGAAATCAAAACTAAACGACTAGTGATACAATCTGGCTCACCTCCTTCTCCTCCACTTCTCTTAACCAAATGATGCTCTGGATGTCCAGAAACTTCTTGTGTACTTCTCTTCTGATGTTCATGCATTTCCGCCTGATGCTCAACATGCTCCGATCTCTTCTGATGCTCGTGATGATCTTCAGCATTCTTCTTTTGGTGTCCATGATGTTCATCTACACTACGCTTCTGATGTCCATGATGGCTATCAGAACTTCTCTTTTCATGCCCGTGATGATCATCTTTTGCGACAATGTGTCCTTCTGGAGAATGGGTAGCCTTCTTTTCATGTGGATGACCTTCTGATCTTTTAACTCTATGATGTTCTGTACTTCTCTTAGCTGTGTGACTTGGTGGATCTGGATGAGGTAGATGCTCAGAGTGTCGCTTCTCCCGATGATGCATTCCATGACTGATTTCAACTTCTTCTTCAGTTCTTTCAGAACTGTACAAACCACGTTTCTCTCGTGTTGGATCCTCGGAAACTTCATTCAGTTGTTCATCAAGTGAAGCCTAAAAACTCAGATAGCATGGCCTTGTAATACTGTTTCAGGTTTTTTTAAAACTTTTATTTGTTTAATATACTAAAACAGTAAACTACAAAAAAAATATGATCAGCAAGCATTTAGAATGCAGCCAAAATTCAGGACCTAATATCTACCTGCCTAGGTGCCTGCCTTCCTGTTTGCAAAAAAATCAACTGTTCAAACTCTGACAAATAAATGAAAACCTGCTATTTTGAAATTCCGCTAGGCACAAGACAGGCGTACCTACTTACCTCTTGACTTTCAACCTCGATATTTTCAGCTTCAGTTGTGGTATCCACTTCAACTTCGGACTCGTCGGATTCATTGTCTTTTCCAATGGGGAAAGAGTTCACGAGAAGAGTTGAAGCAAGTAAAAGCAGAATTAAAAATCGAAAGCTCATTCTGAAAAAAAATGTAATGCGTTAGAAACTTCAGAAAATGGATTGAAAATATAATAAAAGTTGTTTTTTTTAACTAGTAGGCGTGGCTTGAGTGCCAGTTGTTATGTGACACATGAAAAAGATTGACGAATTTGTGTCGGTCGACCGATTCTCTCGATTTTTATTTTTCCAGGAAAACCCGAAAAAAATGAGAACGAGGCAGCAGTACAAGTAGACCAATTATAGGTAACCGACCAACACCAATTTGATGAAGTTTTGGATGAATACGTGTCACGGGTCGATGATTCGTGGATATATTTGGAAAAATGACGAGGCACAGGATATTCGGTTTTTGATTATGGGACGATGATTACGGTAGAATTGAACGAGAATATGTGGTGAGAGATGGAGAGAAGATTTGATTTGTGGAATGACAAAACATGATGTTGAGGGAAATGAAATTTAAAAAAAAAACATAAAAACATTTCTGACATGTTTGTTATAGGGAACAGTTGGTTAAGGTACCCGGTGACTCATTTTTTTAAAAGTTGAATGTTTTGAAATTTGCCAAAAAAAAATCTACGGGAGAAATGGTGATGAATGGATCTATAAAAAAGGGAATCTAGAGAAATTTCCGGGAGACTGCTCGGCGTGAAACAACTTCAAGTTTTGAATATTCAGAATTTATTTTGAAAACAGTCTCAATATACCCAACACAAATGTAAAAATTTATGGAATTTTCTATATTTTTTGTGATTTTTTTCAATTTTTCCAAAAAAAAGGTTGACGTCATTTTTGACATTTCTGCCTTTTCCATGTGGTTTTTAATCAAATTTTCTTTGTTTTATAATGTAAAACGTATTTAGTCAATTTCTCATACCCTTTTCCGCAGATAAAATTTTTAAGTGTTACATTATTGATTTTAAGGTCAATTTAACAAATGAAAAATAACTTTACACTATAAATTTTGACTCAAATATACTGTTTTCAGCTTTTTATGAATGCAGTCACGTTGTGATAACAAATACTTGAGATAATTCAAAACTTATTTTTGATCTGATTTGAAATTGGTGCTGAAAATTATAATTTCCACATTAAATGATTTTTTTGGTTCAAGCAAGTTGTTTATAAATAATTATTCAATGTTAAGCACAGAAAGGAAAATAATACTAAAAATATTTAGAGCATATTAAAAAGGTTCTGAAACAGTAGATTTCACAAATTCAATAAATTTTTCCGGAACGCTATTATTTGTCAGAGTTATTTTCTCTGAGTCGATAGCGATTTTACGGTGGAAACTTGAATTTCGCTCTGAAACAAAAAATCAAAAGTTCAATTGAAACATATTTCCAGAAACTCACAACTCGGACTTTCTCACACTTTAAAGTTCTCATGAATTGTCTAGAAAAATCTCGATTTAGAAGAAGTATGCAAAATGGGTTGATATATGACAAAGTACCATTGGCAATTGGATACAAAGCACGCATTGTGTATATTGGACCGGTCTTGAAAGTAATTAATTGAAAAAGAATAACGGAAAAGTTAACTTACATTTTGAGTTTGCGAAAAATAATTTTGGAAAATATAATACGCGAACATTACGAAGAAAGCACAGAGAAGAGCCAAAACTTGAAAAGCCAAATGCAGTTCTCGTTGTAAATTTCTGGAAATAATACTTTGCGAGTTTTTCAAATTTTAGATTTTCTGAATTTTCATTTAGATAGCTGACACAAACTCATAGGAAAAAAAAAGTAAAACCAACTAATGTCTGAAGCAGTCCACCATTTTTGACAGATAATTGAAACGGGAGATTTTTTCTTAACAAATGATAGGGGTTATTGTCTCTTCATTTTTTTGACTGACCTTAAAAATGTTAGAATTCTGTAAAAGTCTGCATAAAAAGCTTTGAACCTAGAGAGCTTGACTTTAGCGAAAAAATTATTGAAAAATATACGGGCATAATTTCAAGAGGAATATGCTGATTTTGGACGACAATTTTTTCTGTGACAAACTAGACTAAAATTTCAGTTATTTTTTTTTTGTTTTTAGGTTAATGTAAGCCGTCCTCCATTTATTTCTTAGTTCATTTACTTACAAAGATGTATTCTTCAAATATTATTTAATTGTAAAATTTTTAATCATAGCAATTTCTCAAAGTTGAGCAATTCAAGTTTAACTGCTTTTTACATTCATTTTTCAAATTTCCAAAGGTAATTGAAACAGGATTTTTTTCCAAATTAACTTGCATACTTCGAAAATCCTGCTGAATGTTTTCTCAAAAATAAAAACAATGCCAAATATGATAAAACACAAATAAAACAAGTCAATGCAACAATTATCAACGCCATAAGTGTATTACGCTGTAAATATTTATTTACTGTTTCAAAATTGTTTAAAAAACAAAAACTAAAATACCGTAATAATTGCTCTTGGAGCAACTACTTCCATTGTTTCCAGTGCATCATAATGAAAATCTGTATCTTTCAGAACAATTAAACTAATCAATGTTGGTACAATCCAATACACTAATACAATTTGCCACGTGGCAGCTTCTTGAATTCTCATTGTAATACGAGAAGTTGGAGCAGATATGACAAGGTAACGATGAATTGAAAGAAATACTATTCCAGCACATCTTATGTAAAGAAAATAGTAAATTGAGTTGTAGGTTCCAGCAGCAATATAGTATTCCTGATAGTGAAAATAAAATTCTTTGAGACCCGGAAGCATTCGAATTGCCCAAATGACAGTAAACACTGTCATTGAGATGATGTCAGCGATGCACTGAAATTTAGAAATTTTACTGTTTCAGATTGTTGATTTAGCTGTATGAATACAATTTTGCGGTAGTAAGGTTTTCATTTTCAGATTTCCCATATTTCCATCCTGGTTGTAGAACATTAGTTAAAGTTTTCAACAAAATTTCATTCATTTGTACCTGCGGCCTTGTACCTACTTGCCTACATTAAAAGTACACGTTTAGAGCCAAATAGGGCACTTAAAATTCAAATGTATTGTCATAAATAGCAATATATGGGCATGTTTTAGTTTGATATCAAGTAATTTACTTGCTTTTATTTAAAAATAACAGTTTCAATCTGCTGTTTTTAAAATTGATTTTACAAATTTTAACAAAAATTTTAGTTTTTTAATTTTTCATTTTTTACCAATAGTTTTTGCTGATTAAAATAGCCAAAAAATGTTCTAAAAATATTGAAAAAAAAATACTAGAAACTGCTGAAAAAGAATTTTACTAGTTTGAGTACTAAATTAAAAAAAAACATGTTTGTTGTAAAGATTTGAACGCAGAGAAATGTAAGACTTATATTATATTTAACAATTTCTTCACCTGAATTTTCTTATCCACTATTAGTTACATTTTGGAGTAACTTACATGTTGCAACAGAATAGTATAGAAAGTAGTTTTATAAGTTTTTGAAAAATATCTCAATCTCAACAAACAAATGAGAACACCAAAGTATAAGGGAAGACTTAAAATCGACATTCCATAGTATACATATAACGGCCAAGCTGGCGGGCTTTCCATTCTGAAACTGATCACAAAAAATGTAGATCAAGGGGCTCAACTATATCTTGAATCATGAAAAACTGGGTTGGTATGTAGTAGGTGGAGACACGGAAAATGCGATCAAAGTCTGTGAGAAAACCCAATGGAATGTTAGCGTGACAATATTAAACTTTTTTGAAAAATTGACACATCTATTATGGAAAATGGATAGAAGAAAGGTGGCGTGCTAGGCGGATGTATGAAAATCAGAAATCTGTATTTCAAAGAATTTTTAAGTTGCCATTTGTCTTTTTTCTTAATTTCATTTGTGGCATACTTGAGATGTTTGAACAAGAAAATATGAGGAAAACTATTACTTTTAAAAATACATTTTTGAGGCAAGTTTACAACTTCCCTACGGATGGCGCATTTGATTGAATCACCAGAAGCTTATGTGTTACTGTTTACTCACTAACCTCATCAACCATTGAAGAACTTCCATTTCCGCTCTCGCTCGTTAAATGCTTCTGAAACAGTGAAAAATAGAAAGAAAAAAAGAAGAAAAACAATGAATATAGAAAAATAATAAATATAGTAACGTCTCACACAACCGAACAGGGTAGGTGAAGAGGTGAAAAAAACGCCTCTTGACGCCTCGGTTAGAATATGTCCTTTGAATAATAAGTTATGCATAATTTTCCATGTAAAAATTTAGAGCCAGACGACCTCGATGCAAAATATCGACAAATTTTTTGTATTGCAAGAGAACTGAGTTAGCCATATTATTTTCTGAGAACATTTGCAATTATCCCTTCAATAAATCATTATAAATTAGAAATTTATATGAGTGCTTATATAGTCTATGTATAAAAATTTGACAGCCTTTTGTGAAGATGTATAACGAGTATAACGAATACTGAAATACTTTTGTTTTCTTTAATACATTCTTTTTTGAAAATGTTTACTATATCAGGAATCATGAAAAACTAATAGGTTGGTAGTAAGTGGAGACACGGAAAGTGCGATTTAAGTCTGTGAGAAACCAATGGAATTTTCGCGTAACAAAAATAAATTTTTTGAAAAATTGACACATATGTATAAGAGAAAAAAATGCGTTCTGGGCGGCTATTTGAAAAATCAGAAAACTTTTTTATAGAAATTTTGAAGTAGTCATTCGTCACTTTTTATGATTTCATTTCTGGCATACTTTAATTGTTTGAACAACAAAAAATGACGCTAACTACTAATTAAAATAACGTTTTGAATTTTATTTTTGAAGAATGCTTTAAAGCTTGATAAACTAAACTTTAATATTAAAAACCTTTTTGAAATATTGTTTTCAAAATTGTTTTTAAAAGTTTTCTTCCTTTTTTATTAAATTTCGTTGGAAAAATTGAAAAAAAAATAATAAAAATAAAATAGCATCTGACTTCATTGCCTTTGCCTTCCCACATCCCACCGGCAAGCTCAGGAACGTTTTACTTTGATATTGGTAAAGCTTTTGGTTTTTGGCTAAGTGTTTGGCTTGAAACAGTAATTTTGTTCACTTCCAAAACGTCCTATAAAATTATTTATTCACGTTTTACAGTTATTGTATGGATCCTCGAACTACAATTGGAAGTGGTGTAGCTGTAGATACTTTGACTTCGCTCTGAAAATTTTATATTTCTGATTCATTCCTACTTCCACACACGTACAACTCGAACTCCCGCGCACTTGAGTGTTCTCATGAATTGTCTAGAAAAATCTCGATTTAGAAGAAGTATGCAAAATGGGTTGATATATGACAAAGTACCATTGGCGATTGGATACAAAGCACGCATTGTATACACTGGGCCTGCCTGAAACGCATGTGAACATTACATTTAAAATTTTTTAAATTATAATTTTTAAATTTGAAAATTGTCGAATTGTCAATAATTTACATTTGTCGCATACATTATGACCTTGAAACAGCAATCTCGAAAAACCTACATTTTGGGTTTGCGAGAAGTAATTTTGCAATAAATAATACAGGAACATTATAAAAAATGCACACAACAATGAGAAAACTTGTACAGCCAGAAGCAGTTCTCTTTGTACAGATCTGAACATGTTTCTTTTGGTAAAAACAAAATCAAACAAAAATCAAATCTAACTTTGTGATTCCAGCGGAATGTTTTCGGAGAGTAATCCACATGATTACATAGGATGCTACGCAGATAAGACAAGTGATAGCCACAGTTATAAGAGCCATTAGTGTATTTCTCTGCAAATAACTAACTTTATAATTATTAACTGATTCGGGAAAAAAGTATACTGCTGTTTTGACGGACAAAAACACTTTACTGTTTTTGTTTCAGTTTTTAAAATCTGCTTGTCGTAATTTGGTTGGAACTTGAAATTATTTGAGAGCATTTCTCAAATATTGCAAACTCTTTTCTATCCATTGTGAAACAGTAACTTATTCAGATTTTTTGTAAAAGAATATTCCATCACTAAATATTTTGAACTCTTCAATCATTTTTTGCCTACCGTAATAATTCCTCTAGATACCACTAGTTCCATAATATCCAACGAATCATATTTTATTTCTGCATCCTTCAAAACCACAATACTTATCAAAGTCGGAACAATCCAATAAACTGCTATGATCTTCCACGTAGAACATTCCTGAACTATTGCAGTCAATCGATTATATGGTGCAGAAATGACAAGAAAACGATTAATTGAAAGAAAAACAATTCCAGTACATCGGATATACAATGTGTAATAAACAGAGTTATATGTCCAAGCAGGAATATAAAATGTTTGATACTTGAAATAATAATCTTTAATTCCAGGAACAGTCCGAAGACCCCACGTTGCAATGTAGTTTACCATTATTATAATATCAGCAATACACTGAAAATTATATATTTGAATCGAAATATATTAATTAATAACTTTCGGAGTTTTCTTTAAAAAATTTCTATACATTTTCAGTAAATTTTTAAAGCTAAAAGAAAAAATGTATTGCATTCCATCAGTCAATTGAAAACATGGATTTTGAAACTTTATAGGAAAATTCTTAACTATTTGTTAAAATTGTATATTTTTACTGTTTCAAGATCATTTTATAGTTAGTTTCTTATCAAAAGAATCGATCACAAACTGGCTTACATGTTGCAACAAAATCGTATAAAAGGTTGTGACATAGGTTTTTGAATAACATCTTAATTTCAGAAGACACACAAGTACCATTAAATACAGAGGAATCGTGAATATTGAAACACAATAAAATCCATGGAGTGGCCAGAGTAACTGATTATCCATACTTTTTTTGTGTTTCCAGTTAAATTGGAAAACAAATCTAGAAGTTAATTTTTTGTTGTTTGCAGTTAGCTGCACGCGGACAAGATTACTATTTCGTGGGAACAGCGGCACGTGGCTTTTTGGAAGAAACAAGACTAATAATAGTTAGAACAAAGAATAGTGTGTGTGAAAAATTAGAAGGCGAAATCAACAAGTTTCTAATGCAAATTTTTGATTTATGGGGAAAAAAAGTTTTGGAGAGCATTTTTTTTGGCGTGATATAGATTTGCAAAAAAACAAAAAACACTTAACTTTTTGAATATATTTTTTAAGTGAGACGTTTAAGCCTATTTGTTTTGGGCTAAAAAAATTGACTTTGCAATTAACAGCGGAAAGCACTTTTCAGGATATTTTGCAAATTAAGGTTTAAGTGGGTAAACAAGAAATATTTGCAAAAATACTTGATAATTCTAGAGTATAAATAAAATTCCAGCTGTAGCATGTTGAACTAACTGTACCAATATTGCCACTTATGATTGATTTGAATTTTTTCTGAAAAGTACTTGCAGTTGCAAAAACTCCATTTTGGTTTACTGCTGCAAAAATGAGTTTATCGAATAAAAAATTAGTAAATATGAAATGGGGAAATTTTTTGCAGCGTGAAAGTTGATTACTAGAGTATAAATGAAAATTATTATAGCATTAAAAACGATTAGAAAGTCCGGATAATGTGAACAGTGAGACTTTTTAGTCTTCTTTTCAGAATAAATGGTTGAACGAAGAAAAAGTAATTTATTTAACCATAGAATTTCAAACATAACAATAGAAGCAGTAAAAGTTATGAGTTGAATTACAAAAATAATTTTTAAAAAACATCTTTAAGAATTATGTGAAATTTGAGATGAACTCGCCCGGAATGCATGATTCAGAATTCCAGAAGGAACTATGGCTATTCTTTTGCATTTCTGAAAATATTTAAATTGCATGCAAACTCTCAGAAAATTTTAAAAACCTTGTTCAAAAGTTGACATTTCAACATAGCTTTGAATTGTTTCAAAAACTCTCTGTTCAGAATTAAGATACAGTATGGATTGATATACGAAAGGATTCCATTGGCAATTGGATAAAATGTACGAATATAGAAAACTGGTTCAGTCTAAAACAATTATAGGTTATAAAATTATAAAACTTAGCGATATCTTCAAGTACTGGGCGTGTTGTGTATATTATAGTTTTGAAACAGTAATCTAAGAAAACTTACATTTTGTGCTTGTGAGAAATATTTGACAGCCAGATAATAGGCATACATAACAAAGAATGCACAAAGTAGGAGAAGAACTTGAAATGCCAAATATATTTCACGTTTGAACGATCTAGAGATACTGGAATATTTTTGGTTTTGAATCACTTTTAGTTCTTGGCGAAGTGGCAATTGATACTTTTATCTAGTTTCAATAATATTTTTACGAAACTCGAAGTTTTGGAAATTCAATTTTCTAGTTCAAAAATGTTGCCAAAACGATATGGGAAATATTCAAATAAACTCTAAAATTGAACAAAAAATTAATACCTACTTTTGACTCCCATTTTGATGTTTTCGAATGGTAATCCACAAAGAAATGTAGCAAATTACACAAATCAAACACATGGATGACAAAATTAACATTGCCGTTAGGGTATTGCGCTGAAATTGTAGAATTTCGAATATTTACAGTTTCAGAGATCACTGTTATAGCAGTTCTAAACCCACCGATAGAATATCTTTTGGCACGACATATTCCAACTCTTCCATTGAATTATAGTAAACATCTGTATTTTTCAAAACTATTAGACTAATCAAAGTGGGAACAATCCAATAAACTGCTACAATTTTCCATGTGGCAGCCTCCTGAACCATCAGAGTCAAACGGTGAGTAGGTGCAGAAATGACAAGAAAACGATGAAGAGATAGAAATACAATTCCAGTACATCGAATATACAATGTGTAATATATTGAATTATAGAGCGTGGCAGCAACAAAATGTTCATTGGAGTACAGTATTTCTCGGATTCCTGGTTTTGTGCGAAGTCCGAGGTTGGTCGTGTAAAAAATCATAATGCCAATATCAGCAATTGACTGAAGATTAGGTTTTCAAAAATGAAAAAATGTAATGTTTGATATTCAATGTATCAATAATTTTTGTCGGTATGGGATAGTTTTGTGTGTGTTTTATTATTAAAAACAGAAATAGTCACAACCCGGACTTATTAGATATTTTTTATAATTTTGAAACAGTAATATTAGGTCTCCAAATAAGTTCCGGGTCGAAATTGATAACTTGGTTCTCTGCTTATCGATTTTTATGAAACTTTGGGAATCCATGTTATCGACCATTATCTTTCATTTGACAATAGTCATAAATTTTTTTGACCACCCCAAGTGCCCTAACCCGGAGCCAATTTTTTCAGGCATTTTTCTGATCTCGCTTTTTTTCAGCTTTCAATGGAGCTTTGTGTGCGGATTTTGCTTTGTTTAGAATACATTATTAGAAAACAACAAAAGATTGGAAAAAAATCCGTCCAAAAAAAATTTTTTTGGTTGGTCGTCAAAAAATCTTCAAAAAAATTTTTGATGTAACCAAGTGTAAACTATTTTTACACTTTATTATATTTGGATAAATTGCTCGAATGTGGAGAAATGCGATTTAAAATAAAAACATTGGAAAAAAAACTCACATGTTGCATGAGAATAGTATAAAACGTTGATTGATATGTTTTTGAGTGAAACCTCAATTTTATAAGACATATAAGTACCATAATATACAGTGGAAGACTTGGAATCGAAATTCCATAGAAAAGAAATATCGGCCAACTTGGTGGATAATCCATTTTGAAAAAAAGAAATGAGGGAGCAAAAATCTATTTTGCTTCAAAAACGAAAAGTCACAGTTATAGTCACAGAGTACTCAAAAAAAATGTACCCATGAGAGAAAAAAAACTAGAACCTACGTGTTTTTTCGTGTGAAATAATTGGTAATGAACAGCCGTAGACCGAAGATTTTTTGGTCTTACTAGAGAGAAAGCACGAAATGTTTTGGTGTTTCGTTGTGAATGTGAAACTGTTTTTCATTAATTAGCTAATAACAAGTTTATGAAACTCTAAAAAAACAGTTGGATGCACCGCATTTTTTTAAATTTAATCATACAAATTTTCAGCAGTAAATGTAGGTTTTAAAATATTTTGATAAAATCCAAGACAACCAAGAGTTGTCAAAATAAAGCAATTGTGACTAACAAAAAATACAGTATTCGAGTTTTCCTTCCACTTCCAAAACAGTAAACAAATTGTTAAATGTTTATTAGATCCTGAATTTTTAAAATTGTTTATTTGACCGTTGCTTCAAAGTCGTCAAAAATATTTGAGCACTCGCAAACACGTCAAAAATTCTGTGAAATTTGAGAAGTACTTGTTCTTAACGCAGGATTTGACATTCCAGAATAAACTGTAGCTGTTCTTCTGCCTTTCTATAAAACTTTTTTTTTATTATTAACAAATTCTCAAAGATATATCCTACCGTTTTAGAGTTTTGACATTTTAACATTGTTCTGAATTGTTTTGAAAAGTCCCGATTCAAAATTATAATACAAAATGGATTAATATACGATAGAATTCCATTGGCAATTGGATAAACTGCGCGCATGTAGAAAATTGGTCCGGTCTGAAAACACAGTTTACTGTGAATAATAAAATAAAAAATTATACATTTTGTGTCCTTGAAAAGTAGTTGACAGCTAGATAATATGCAAACATAATGAAAAATGCACAAAGTAGGACGAGAACTTGAAATGCCAGATACATTTCACGTTGGAACGATCTAGAGATACTGGAAGATTTTTTGGATCTTTTTAGAAGGACTTTTAGGTTTTTACTGAACATTTTTAAACAACAATTTAAAAAATTTGAATAATTTTCAAAACTACAGCGGGTTTTAAAATTCCGCATTTTTCACATAAGTATAGCAGAATTCATTTCTCAGTTTTTTTTTTGCGTGTTTCAGTTGTTTTCAGTTCTGTAAAACACGGACGACTGACAAAACATAGCGTCATTTTTAAGATATTTTTACAAGTTCACAATATGCTTTACAACAACTTTTGGCATACTCTAAAACAACCAAAATACAAAATTTCAAAACAGAACAGAACAATGATGTGTACTAATAGAAAACTATTTTTTCAATAAATTCAAGTTATTTAAAATTCTTCAATTTAAAAAAAATTAACACTCAAGTTTTAGCATTCTAATAAGCTAATGTTAACGCCAATAATACTATTTTTCCAAAAACCTGTAAAACTAATAAACAACTCGAAACATTATCGTTTGGTTGTCATTGAGAATAAATCTAAAATCTTACTTTTGAGATCCATTTTTATGTTTTCGAATGATGAACCACAAGGCAATGTAGCATACTACACAAATTAGACAAGTGGATGACAGAACTATCAGTGCCATCAAGGTATTACGCTGAAATTAAAGAGTTACAAATATTTACAGTTTCAGAGATCACTCTTATAGCAGTTCTAAACCCCACCGATAGAATATTCTTTGGCACGACATATTCCAACTCTTCCATTGAATTGTAATAAACATCTGTATCTTTCAGAACTATTAGACTAATCAAAGTGGGAAAAATCCAATAAACTGCTACAACTTTCCATGTGGCAGCCTCTTGAACCATCAGAGTCAAACGGTGAGTAGGTCCAGAAATGACAAGAAAACGATGAAGAGATAGAAATACAATTCCAGTACATCGAATATACAATGTGTAATATATTGAATTATAGAGGGCAGCCGCAACGTAAAAATGTTGGTAGGTGTACAGCATTTCTCTGATGCCGGGTTTTGTGCGAAGTCCCCATGTAGTTGTGTAGAATATCATGATGCAAATATCAGCAATTGACTAAAATTTTTAACTGTTTGTAAATAATAATTATTTGCATAATATTTTGAGCTTTAAAGTTTGTTTTTTTTTAATTATAAATTTAAGCACATTGAATTTCAGCTCTATTGACAATCCAAAATTATTTAAGATTTGTTGAACTTTTGAAACATTAAAATTTTTCAAAAAGAAATAAATGAAACCTTAAATTATTGTTCTGTCGTGAAATGCAAAAAAATATCCTTAAAATTGAAATATTAGTTTTGCTTCAATTATTTTACAGCACATTTTTTTAATAAAAGTGTCTACATGAATGAATAAGTTAACACGAAAAAAGTTTTTATGGGACTTGTGTCAAACTATAATAAAAACTCACATGTTGCATGAGAATAGTATAAAACGTTGATTGATATGTTTTTGAGTGGAATCTCAATTTTATAAGACATATAAGTACCATAATATACAGTGGAAGACTTGGAATTGAAATTCCATAGAAAAGGAATATCGGCCAACTTGGTGGATTTTCCATTTTGAAGAAATATGAATGAACAAAAATCACCTTCAAAAACGAAAAGTAACAAATAAGTACTCAAAAACCTAAAACTACTGTTCCAATGGGAAAACTAGAATCTACGTGTAGTTCCGTGGGAAATTAGTGGAAGGGAGTAGTCGTAGACTGAAGAATTTTCGTTTGATCTTACTGGAGAGCAAACATGAACCAGGGAAACGTGGATTTCTAATGAATAGATCCTGATTGAACCTGCAAAATGACAGCAAAGATGATGGCTTTACGTAATTATGAAGCTCTTCACGTCTTGAAAATCATCGTCAAACACTCGAAGTATGAAGTTTATATCAGGAATTCGCAGAAACGGGAAATTTATTCAAATTTTTTCATTGTAAATACTTCAATTTGCATAATTGAATTCGTTATACTTGTAGCACTATAACTGAAATCGTGCGAAACACGTTCCAAACTGTGAAGGTTCCTTCTTTTTCGAACAAATCACAATTTCAAAAGGACACAAAAAAAATAGAAAGCATATATTTTATTATTTTCATTAGCCCAGACATTTCATAAATACAGACAAAAATTTAAAAAAACCTAACAATTAAGAATATGTAAAGCTGACAAATTGAACAGTATCTCAGAATAAGAAAACAACGGTTAGTGCAAGATGATCAATTTTTCGACCAAATGGTACAGTTTAAAAGTTTGGTGTGATTGCAAAATTGTCGAAAAAAAAATTTAGAATCCAGTCTCATCAACATGAGTTGTGGGAAGTTTTGTACGGTCATCTTGTGAGGCAACTGCTTCGTCTGAAAATTAATAAAGTTTCAGACATTTTTAGCTTCAAGAAAGTGTCATGTTTCAATTAGTTCTTATGTATGCTGTCACAAAGTGTACGGCAATTAAATTCTTTGAACTTACAATTGAATCGGGTCACAACAGTCTCTCCACTGTTTTCGGATTTCAGCGTTCTAGTTTCAGAGTGATGCTTCAAATCTGGTGTGGTGAACAGAATTTTGCATGTGATACGTGTCATGCTGTCTGGAATAAAAGTGTTTCACTGATTTTCCATGCTTTAAATCCTATACCTACCATTGAACCTAATTAAAAACTCCGGAAGTTTCATGGGTTTCATAAAAATAATATACAAGAAAACGCCCATTAACACTAATCCAACACCTACGATTGTTTGCTGAAACTTTTCGGATATTAATTGAACATTTTGGAACTTCTCCAAATTAGGCAAATCGGTTACTCCTACCGTAAACTCCTCGATAAAAGGCACTACTACCAGTGCAATTGTGATCAGCCAAAATAGAAATGAAAAGATGAGTGGAACCCGAATCGCATCTGGATGTACAGGAATATTTCGATATCGAATCCACATCAGGGCCGTCATTGTGAATACACGTTGTCCGAACATGACAAATGACACATAGTTGATTAAGCTGAAATTATTTCTAGATCCATGTAAGGCACTCATAACAAAAATTAAATTGAATTTGTTCTTATATAAGAAAAATGAAATAGTTACGCATTGGTAGTTAGAGTCAGAGGCGGCGGCTAATTAGACTACATAGTTCCATTAATCTAGCAAGTATTCAATTCGTTTATTTCTTCTCTGTTTATTAAGTCAACACCGCGGTGCGCTTGAAGAACGGATCATCTTTTAATCTTTTTTTAATACTCATGAAAACGCTTACCTGTTAGTATCGATAAAAGTAACAACAACTGTACAAACCAGCTGGAAAAGTAGGGCCGCTCTTGGACTATTTGATTCTTCATTTATACACGATAGAAATGTGGGAAGATGTCCTTCCCGTGCGGCTGCGTGTGTGAATCTGCAAAAAATAAAATCATTACTCTCCTCTTTCAAGCGTTTCGTTTTAAACACTAGTCATTAAACCAAGTTGTAGAAACAGAACATTTTTGAATTTCCAGAAAGTTTAGTAACAAGTTTGGAAATCAAACCTAGATCCACAGAAAATATTGCTGTTAAGAGTTCCAATGAGCAAAAGAGCAATCATAAATGGAATGGCATAAGAGAAGCCTCCTAAGGTGATCTGTGCAAAATCTGCAGCCACCGCAGTACTGTTCATGATTTGCCCGGGTGTCAGAACAGTCATGTAGGAAATATTCATTGCAAGATAGACTGCGGTGACAATTGACACACCGCCGAGCAATGCAATTGGCATTGTTCTGGAATTTGGAACTATTGAATTTTTGTAGTTTAAGAAATAAAAGCCAACCTTCTTGGATTACGAATTTCTGGAGTTCCAAAATTGAGAATATCCCATCCGGCAAAACTCCACAGAGCTCCGTAGAATGCAAGTGAAATTTGTCCAGGATTAGTGTTGGAGCCTTCGAATGGATGCTCGAGGTACTCGGTTTGTCCTTCAATTAATAGTTTTGGATAGAAAAGGAACATTCATGAAATATTGGGAATGTTTTCTGAATATTTTAAATCAAGTAGCTCGAACCTTTAAAAATTAAATAATAAAATCCGGTAACAATGATAATTGCTAAAGACAGCATTTTTGCAATAGTGACAACGATTTGAAACTTTGAAGCATACTTGTCAATGGCATACAAGTTTAGAATTGTGAGAACAACTGAAAACATTCTTAAAAATTATATATGTATTCATTTTCTCATCAAAAACCCACTAATCAATGCAAAACCAAGCCCCTTCTCAATAATCCCATCCCATGGATGCTCTAATGGCCAGATTGGTGCCATACCGGCAACTGAAAATCTATATATTATACCAAAATATATTTGAAGAAATTGATACCAATGTATTGACCAAAAGTTAAAGCCTGAACAGCAGCAGAAGCTGGGAATGACATGATCACTCCGACCCACATAAATGAGAATGCAATTCCTTCCCAGCCGACGTAAACCTGAAGACAAAAATAAATATAGAATTGAAATTAGTATTTCTAAGTTGTAGTTAAATTGGTTTTTAGTTATATTTTTTATACAACTTTGGAACAGTATGGAATAATAGAAGTAGTTTCAAATCAACTCAGAAAACTTAACAATAGAGTAGTGAAACAGTGAAATTATTTAAAATTAATTTTCAAAAAAGTTCAGATATACCGGCTATACGAGTTGATACAATATTGTTTCTTATTTGTTCTCAATTCTCACACTCTAAAAATTAAAGAGAATAAAAACAAGAAGTTTTTTTCAATTTTGGAATGCTTGAAAAAAAACTTCATCACCTTGCAATTATTTTTTTTTATTTTCTAATATCGTTTTTTCTGGTATTTAAAACATTCAGAGTTTTTCTTTAAGTCAATATTTCACCTAGTTTTTTCTCTCACAGTGTATGCAAAATCACATCCAGGATCGTGAATCGAAGTACCCAATTCAATATAACAAATACCACCAATAAGTGATATTAATCCACATCCAATCCATACAAGAAGAGCTAATCCATTGGAAAATGTGTATTGAAGAATTGGTCCGGGTGTTATAAAAATTCCAGCTCCAATTATATTTGCTGAAAAACGCATGTACATGGAAAATGCTTGTATATCAATTTGCTCAACATTTAACTCAACACAAATTAACAACCTGAAACAGCAAATTTTTGAAAAAAAAAGTCATACCAATAACATAACTCATACATGACCATAGTCCCATTTGATGCCGACTAGCGGCAATATCTCCAATTGTTGGAACACCTTCTATTGAACCCATATCTTAAATTCATTTATTTTTTATTGATGAAAAAATGAAATATTTGAAAACAAAAAAAGAAAGTTTGTTTTAATTTGTATCGATATGAATGAACAGAAGGGAAATCTTTGTCAAAAGTCTCTTATTATTGAAATGGTGACAAGAATGATAAAAGGAATTGTGCAGAGAAGCAGAGAAAAAAAAGAAATGATTTTTTTGTTTAATTGAATTTTCTAGCAAAAATGAAGCTTTTGAACATTTCAATCATTTTCGTGAAGAGTTTCCGATCACATATAAAAAACTCGTAATTCTTATCATAATCGACCTTTTCGAGCACTTTCATATGGAACTGACTTAATTGATAACGAAACTGATGAGCATCAGACAGTTGGATGGCTGATAAAATTGACTCTGTGCCCTTTTAAGGAAAAACGTTTTTTAATAGAAAGATTCAAGTTTTAGTACTATTTCGCAAAAATTTAGTGGCGGAGCGTTGTTATTTGACACTGGAGCGCAATTTTAAAATATATATATTTTTCCCCAAATACGTGAAGAAATGTTTTCTTTATCAGAAAGGTTAATCTTTGGAAATAAAAAAAATCTACACGTATTAAAGGAGTTTTAAAAATTTCGAATTTATTCCTCAAGGATAACAGCTTGAATTCAGTCTCTCAAGAAATTGATTGTCTTACTGATCAAGCATGATTCATTTGGTTTGGGCGTATCACATTTTCGCAATGTAAGTTTGATTAATTTCTGAGAACTTGACTGAAATTATATCCCATTTCAGTATTTTAATGGCGATGACTGTCTCTGTTGGGTGCAAACCAAAGGCTAAGAAACCAAAAGCAACTGCTCCAAAACCGGTAGGTGTACACAGGATTTTATAAGGTGAAGAGTATTCTAAAATGAAAATTATTTCAGATAAGCTCGATCTCGTCAAACTCCAAAGTCGCCCCTCCAGCCCCTCCACCACCACCACCAGAAGCGGAAAAGAAACCGGAAAAGGAAGAAGAGCCGAAGAAGGAGAAGTCGAAGATGAAAAGTGAAGTAAAGGAACCAGATGCTCCAAAAAAAGAAAATGATAAAACATCAGAGGATAAGAAGGAGAAACAGGAGGATACATTTGATGCTGTCAAACCGAAACAACAGGATGCTGATAGAAAGAAGGAATTGTGTGATAAGAAGAAAGCTGAGAATAAGGGAGATTACAAGACATGGAATAAGATTATTGAAAATAGTGAATTCGATAAGACTTTGAGTGAGAATGATGGATAGAAGAAGAAAAAGAAGAATAAGGATGATGATAAGGATGAGAAAAAGGAAGATACAGATGGAAAGAAGGATGAGAAAAAGGAGGATACTAAGGATGACAAGAAGAAGACTGAGGAGGATGATAAGAAATAAAACTATTGAATATTGAATAAATCCGTTGAAAATACAAGCCGTTGTTTTTTTTTGTTTTTCAGTTTCCAATTTCGCCGCGAATTCTCCGTTTTACCTCGAATATTCAAGTGAAAAAGAGGATTGTATGCCTTCAAGGACATTTACGTCGTGTGCTGAATTCTGTATGAAAAATCGAGAATTTGGAATTTTTTCAAACTTAATTATTTTTGCGTTTTTCTTTTGTGGTATGTTGTCATTTAGATTAAAAAGCTGCGTGAAGCGCATCGCTATTTGCTAGAAATCTTGACAATTGCACCACTATATGTATATCATTAACACAAAAAATCCAAAACAAATAAATTAAAAATCAATTTATTAGGCTGTATTAAGAACACTGGGAGTTTAATGAGCAATTCCAATAGCATCAACGAGAGCTGGTCCTTTGGATTTGGCGCGGAGATCTTTATCAATCTTGAGCTTACGAGCCTGCTCCCATGGAAAATCGTTGTGACCGAAGTGACCATTTTCAGCGGTTGGCTCATAGATGGCTCTCTTCAAGTCCAGATTTCTGAAATTAACTGATTGGTTAAGAAGCATTTAGAAGTACACTTACTTGATGATCATTCCTGGTCTCAAGTCAAAGTTGTCGTTGACAATCTTCAAGAGTTCAGCCTCGTTGAGTGCAGAAGTTCCAAACGAGAAGACCATCACCGAAAGCGGCTTAGCAACTCCGATAGCATAGGAAACTTGAACGAGACAACGACGGCAGAGACCAGCCTTGACAAGTGACTTGGCAACCCAGCGAGCAGCATAAGCGGCAGAACGATCGACTTTGGTTGGGTCCTTTCCAGAGAAAGCACCTCCTCCGTGAGCTCCCCATCCTCCGTAGGTGTCTACGATGATCTTACGTCCAGTAAGTCCAGCATCACCCATTGGTCCACCAACGACAAATGATCCGCATGGATTGAGATGGTAGACGGTGTCGTTGTCGATAAGATTTCCAGGAATGACCACTTTGATAACCTGAAAATTTAAATATTCGTTTAAAAAGTACCAAATTCAACAGTAACCTTCTCAATGAGTTCCTTTCTCAAATCCTCTAGACTGATATCTGGCGAATGTTGGGTAGAGATGACGACAGTGTGAACACGAAGTGGGACACAAGCTCCTCCCTCGGATGAATACTCAATAGTGACTTGAGTCTTCGAGTCTGGACGAACCCATTCGAGCTCTCCAGAACGACGAAGCTCATGAAGCTTGTAGTTGAGCTTGTGCGACAAGAGAAGAGTCAAAGGCATGGCTTCTTCGGTCTCATCGGTGGCATATCCAAACATGATTCCTTGATCTCCTGCACCAACATCAGCAATATCCTTATCCACATGAACTCCAGCGGCGATTTCCGGAGACTGTTGCTCAAGAGCAACAAGAACATTGCATGTCTTGTAGTCAAATCCTGAAACAACATCATTCGAATCAGGATACATTTCCGTCTGCTTACCTTTCGAGGAATCATCATATCCAATTTTCTTAATGACGTTTCGGACGAGAACTTGATAGTCGACGACAGCTTTTGAGGTGATCTCACCGCACAACATGATCATACCCGTTTTGGTCACCGTTTCTGTAATCAAAGTAACCGTTGTAACAGGTAAAGAAACATATTGTTGCGATAAGTTTCATCCTCTTGTCACCCAGAGAACCTGAAATCAGAAACATAAAAGAACGAAATTCACTAGTTTGTCTTACAGCCAATTCGGTGTGTCCATATTCGAAGTTTGCTGAAAAGGACGCCAACAGTTTCTGTAAAACTTACCACAAGCAACCTTGGCGTGAGGATCCTGAGCCAAGTGAGCATCGAGGACCGCATCGGAGATCTGAAAGATTCTGTTGGTCTAAAGCCTGATCACATCTCTAAAACTCTATAAAGCTGTTTTATGACACGTAGACCAACTACGCTGACAAAACAAAACGCCATGTGGAGGAAAAACTCACCTGGTCACACATCTTGTCCGGATGTCCCTCGGAGACAGATTCGGAAGTGAAGAGGAACTTGTTCTTGGACATTGTAGCACTTGCTGGGGAAGCTTTGTGATTTGGCCTTCTGAAATAGTTTTCAATGTTTGTGGAATGGAACTGGCAGGTATAATGGAGAGCCACGCAACAAAGAAACCAAACACTCTGTGCCTCTTTAGCGACACGTTGCCGTATATTATTATTTTGACAATGTGGTTATTTTGAAGCGAACATCAAAGAGTTTGGCTTTTGAAATGTAAAACCACATTGTAAGAAATAGTGTTTTTCAATCAGAAACGCTTTCGTACAGAAATTGAAAAAAAAATGCTCGAAGAAGCCAAAAACCAGGCAGCAAAACAACATCAAGAAAACTCCAGCAACAGAGAAAAACTTACTTGAAGGAGGAAGAATCGATGATGTTATCGACAATAGTGTGTTATGAAAATAGAATGTCTGGATAGAGAGTGCCACGCACACAAACAACTACGTAGATAAACAATCTACAGGTCATTGGGTTATGTCAACAGCAAAGGTCAATATGATAACACGTTTTTTGCCTGACAATATTTAATTATTGTGACGAACACTTTTTTATTGGAAAATCGAAATAAGCAAGTCAGATTAATTCATCTTTTTACATATCAATATTTTTTTAACGTTTCAAATTCAGTTATAAATAAATTACATTGATATTTTGATTTACTTTTTGGTCAACCATCTGATTAAAATTATATTCGAGGAGACTCAACATCAGGGATGCGCGGCGCTAGTCGATCGGCCATTCTACAAAATGAGCCAGGTTGGCATTTTATCCCAGTATTTTTCTTTAAAAGTTTGTGATAAAATAAAGAAAAATATTTGTCTTAAATAACTAAAAATACATTTTATTTTACTTAGAACAAATGTAAAACTGCTCAAAAACTGTCTGAAAATTGAACATTATAGGAAAAAACTAGAGCAATTTTCGAAAAAAAAATTGCCGCGCACACCTGTTCTGAATATTCTATTTGTATTAATAAATTCACATTAAAGTTCTATTTTCAAAGTAGATCTTTTCACAAAAACACTTGATTAGGATGAACTGTCGTAGATTCTTCCATTCTTGCTGGTTTCAGATGTATCACTTTTCGATGCCCATCTGATTGCTTATTTGAATTCGATGGGATCACAGATACGTGGACCTCGCTCTAAAAAACAACTAATTACCATTTCAAAGTTTCATTTCCTATACCACTTTCAGCTTGCTACAAGTCAAACTTTTTGTCACTTGAAATGCCAAATCCTTGTTCAAAAAAAGAATGCAAAACGGATTGATATAGGAGAGAAGTCCGTTTGCAATTGGGTACAGAGCACGCATGTAGAATATTGGGCCAGTCTGAAATGAATCTCTAAGGGAGAACTTTAAAAAACAGAATGCTTACATTTTGAGTTTGTGAAAAATAATTTTGAAATGAGTAATACACAAGAATGGCAAAGAATGCGAGGAGCAGAACAAAAACTTGGAAAGCCAAATGAACTTCTCGGCGGAGGGATCTGAAAATATCATTTTGCCTGCCTGCCTACGCGCATGTCCCATCCTTTTATGAATTTTTTGAGTAAATTTGGAGTTATTTTTTGTTTTCTTTTGAATCAGTTATTTCTTGAAAGTTTAAGAAATTAAGTTCTTGGGATGTAAGTTTCTTGAAGACATGTAGGTTTTTTTAGCCAACTTTAAAGACATTTTCAAAAGTATGTGCTCAAATTTACCTTGACAATCCAGCAGTATGTTTCCGTATATAGTAGAACAGAGATCCATAGAGCACGGAGCACAATATACATGTCAAGCTCACAACAATAAGCGCCATTAAGGTGTTTCTCTGAAAAAGTTATTGGGACAAGTAATGAGGAACGAAACTGCTCGAGAAAAAACTTTCAAGATAATAATGTTTTAATTTTTCGAAAAAAATACTGTTTCGAAAAAAAAATTTAAACGCTCGGAAATTTTGTGTACTAATCTACCAGTGTTAAAAATTCTAAAATTGTATCACCTTGATAACGTCCTGTTCTGCAATAATAGACATGGCTTCTAAATTATCATATGAAAACTTGTAATCTTTGAGTACAACAATACTGATTATTGTTGGAACCGACCAGTAAACGGTTATTATTTGCAATTTTGACGCGTTTTGAACTTTCTGAAAAACTTCTTTAAAATATAAATATTGTATTGTTTAATCTACATGAGTTATCCTTGAAGTTGGGGCAGTGATGATTAAATATCTTTGAAGAGATAAAAATATGATCCCAGTGCATCGAATGTACAGAAAGTAGTAGATATTGTTGTAGCTTGCTGGAAAAAGTTCGAACAAAAACTGAAATTTGAAACTTATCAAAGTACCCGCCGCAACATAATAATGCTGATATTCAAAATAAAATTCCTTCAAAAATGAATACGATCTGGCATCAACTGCTACAAAGAAAACTAGCATGGCGAGAAGATCAGCGATACACTGGAAAAATTTCGTCTGTTTCATGTTTTTGTTATAATGTTTGGAAACATTTTTAGTTGTTACGTGTGTCGAGGGTTGTGACTTTTTAATATTGTGCTCTAGATATAGAAAAACCCATCTAGAAGAAATATATATTCGTGGAGTTTGTGGGAACCTAGAATATAGACAATGACAATTCGTACGTGAGAATAGTCACATATAAACTAACATCAGTTTTGCTTCTAGTTTGGTTGATGTCAGAAAACTACATACATATTTTACTGTAAATATTTTATCTGATTTGTAAAAAATTGTCCATTTTTATTAATAAAAAAGACAAGAAAAACATGTAGTCGCTCGGAATTGGATGTAAATGTTTCGCCAAAATTTCGCCAAAAAAATCAGGATTTGGATTGGGAAAATTACTTCCCCACTTTGGCAAATCTTTTGGGATAGCAGCATCTTGACCTTCTGGTTTTTTTAGCAAATCCAAAAGATTTTAGACGGTTATCCTCAACTTACATGTTGTAATAAAATTGAATAAAAAGTTGTATTGTATGTATTTGAGACACATCGAAGTCTCAAAAGACATGCAAATACAAGAATATAGAGTGGAAGTGATACGATTGACATTCCATAAAATACGAAAAGTGGCCATTGTGGAGGTTCTAATACATCCGGCATCTAGAAATATTTTAGAAAAGTTGATTTTAAACTGAGACCGAATCATCTAGAATATGAATAAATACGTGCAAAAAATTTTTCGAAGTTTAGTACAAAATATGAAACAGGAAAAAACTAGGAGTCTGACTAAGATATTGTTAGTCATTTCTGGGAAGCAAAAAGTGTCGAAAAGCATTTTTCGAACCACAAGTGAGTCTTTTAAGGATAACTACGTGAGAAAATTTTGGGTGTGAGAACTTAAGTGGAGAGCAAGAACCATTTTAACATAGGCAGAAATGTTATTAAAAGGTTCAATGAAACCTAGATTGGAATCAAGATTCTTCCAACCCAAAATTAACAAGTTGTAAAGTTTGATCAGTAAAAAAAAATAACATAGATTAATTATAAAATCACTTTTAGGGGTGTTTGTGTGGTAGTCCAGAGACCAACATTTATTTTCTATCAATTTTCAATTAAATCTGTTAAATATTTTTTCTCAATTAATTAAAATATGGATTTTAATTTCATACTTGAGCTTACGATTTGAAAATAACTATTTTTAGCACAGGACTTTGAAATAAAAGATAGGAAACATTATTGGATTGCTTAATATTTTTCAAAACAAAACTTTTTCATCGTTTTATTTTTTTGTGCTATTCTACAAAAACCTTATTGATAAAGCGTTTATAATTTTAAAAAAATTTATTTTTATAGAATTAGAACTTGTGGAGTTGGTTCTTCCGAAGATCTTCTCAATAGATCAATTCCTTTCTTACTTGCACGTTTTGTCGACGTTGTCACATTTCCAGATACTTGAGCATCGCTCTGAATTTTCGATTCTCAAAAGTTACAATTTGAAGATAAAAACTCACCACTTGATACTTTGAGCATTTAATTGTTTTAATGACTTGACGTGCTAGATCCCGGTTTAAAAATAGTATGCAAAATGGGTTGATGTACGATAGAAGCCCATTTGCAACAGGATACAGAGCACGCATGTAGAATATTGGTCCAGTCTGAAATTATTCATATTATGTCTTTTAAATGGAAAAACTTTGAACATTTACATTGTGAGTTTGAGAAAAATAATTTTGAAATGCATAATAGACCAGAATTGCAAAGAATGCAAGAAGTAACACGAAGACTTGAAATGCCAAGTGTAGCTCTCGTCGGAGAGATCTGAAAAAAAAGTGTCAATCTTGCGGAAAACTCTGGAATAAAACCTTGATAGTCCTGCAGTATGTTTTCGAATATAATAGAAAAGTGCTCCATATGCCAATGAGCACAAAATACAGGTTAGACCAACTACAACGAGTGCCATCAGAGTGTTCCTCTGGAAATGTAAATAACTATATTTACTGTTTCAAAAACGACATATTTTGAAATGAGATTGTTTAATATCAGTGCACATCCCATTCTAACTTTTTATTTATTTTTCAGCGCCTCTGGGACTTCAATCTTTTCCACTTTCAATTCACCTGAATAACATCTTGATCAGCAATAATAGCCATTCTTTCAAAACTATCATATGAAAAATCTGTGTCTTTCAAAACCACAGCACTGATTACTGTAGGTACAATCCAATATATAACAACAATTGTCAGTTTCGAAGCATTTTGAATTTTCTGAATTTCTTTTATTGACAACGTGTTTGAGTTAGAACTATGAACTTACATAGGTAAATTGAAGCATTGGACAGCAGATAACAAAATATCTTTGTAAAGAGAGAAAAATGATTCCAGTACATCTAATGTATAAAAAATAATATATGGAGTTGTAGCTGGCAGCTGCTATATAAAAACTTTGGTAATTAAAGAAAAATTCTCGAATTAAGGGAATAGTTCGCATTGGATTCGTGACAAAAAATATAAGCATTGCTAGAAGATCAGCTATACACTGAAATTTTATTTTCTGTTTCATGTTCTTGTTAAAAAGTGTGAACACATTATTTTAGTAGTCTTTATAGCTTACATGTTGCAATAAAATTGAATAAAACGTGGAATTGTAAGTTTTTGAAACATATCGAAGACGTAGAAGACACACAAATACTACCAAATAAAGAGGAAGTGATACAATGGACATTCCATAAAACATCATCATAGGCCATGTCGGGGGAACCAATGTGGCCGCCGTGGTGTCGCTCATTTTTAGAGTTTCTGGAAACTATTTATTTACAGGTAGCTTTTAGAGTTAATAAAACACTCTTTAAAAACGATAGTTCAGACTTGTTGAAACAGGGGAACTTCGAGAAAAATCTTTTTAATTATTATAAAATTTGCGGTTTCATCGAAATGTTAAGTTAAAGTTAATCGCACATTTTCAAAGTCGGTCTACACAATCTTCAAAATTATCTTATTTCAAAGTAAAGAACATTGTCCGAATTTTTCAAATATACTCATAAGTTGAATGAAAATTTTGCAGTTCTAGATTCTGGATCACGCGTTTTTAAAGTTGAAAACTTTTTGAACCTGAACTTTGCAGAAATAATTATGAGAATATGTCAGTAAACCCCTATATTCTATAAATAACTTTAAATAAAATACCAAACTCAAAACATCTGACTAGAGAAATAACGTGAGTATTGCCTCAAATTCGAAAGGGTAGCCTATAAAAAAACCGAGAATTGTTGGTGTCAAATAATTAATCCTCCGGAAATCACCTGCCACTGGAAACGGAAACAACGAACTTTTTGGTTTTGTCATCACGGATTGTTTGCAGGAAACAGTGAGCTCAGATCAGAATAATAAAAGGTCTAGACATTCAAAGACAGGTTGAAAATTTTAGTAATTTGTTAGAAACTCGGTTTTCAACAGAATACCTCATTTATGTTTACTTTTTTTTAGTAAGTATTGAAACGTGTACTCTTTTTCAATAATTCAAAATGTTGGTGGAAAATTAGTCTGTTGCGGAAAAATTTGTTGGAAAGTTCAAAGTAAGCAGGTGGGCGGAAAGTTACGCCAATCAGAAAAAATTAGGGTTTTCTCGTATTTTTAAAAAAAAATAATTCTGGGTATAAAAACAGCAAAACTGCACAGCAAATATCGAGGTAAGAATCAAGTAGTTTTTGAAATCTGTGGGTTCAATAAGGCAAATACTCATTGACTCCAAAATCATTGATTACCTGTTCTCATTGACTACCCTTGCTCTTTGCCTACCTCTTTCTCATTGACTACCTGTGCTCATTGCCTACTTGTTGCTCGTTAACTACCTTTTCTCATTGCCTACCCTTTGCTCATTGTCTACTCGTTTTCTTCATTAGTCAAGAGGCACGTACAAGGACCGTATTCCAAGAATACATCAAAGGTACATCTACTCAATTTGTTCATTCATTCAAAGGGTATACATATTTACAATCTTTCAATCTGTACACAACATTTCGGGCAACAATTAGTAGTAGTTGAGTCATGTTTTAATTTATATTAATTTTGATAGAACACGCAAAGGCTGGGCAACATTCATTATCCATCAACATTAATAGAAACAATAGCAACAAAAAACAACAAATAAAAATTTGAAAAAAAAGTGGCAAAGAACGTAAAATCAATTACAATGAAATTTGGCATAAGAAATTCATTCGGAGTCGGAGTCAATCACTCGTTTTTTGCTTTTGAGCATATAGGAACATGACGCCGTAGTATCAGACGTGTCAGACAAGGATGTTGATGGTGGCTCTAAAAATGAAATAACCTTCAAAACTCTCTGAACTGAGTATTTTCAAACTGGCGTATCTCAAAAAATACACATCTGGAAAACAAATGTCCAACAAACAAAATGATCAGAAATAGTTTTTCTGTTAATTCAATAGTTTTTATTTCAATACACTAACTTTTTGTAGAGTTTCACGGAGTCAAAGCCATTTTAGCAAAATTCACAAAAAATTTTAAGACGTCTTTTGTTGTACTCTTTATAACTCAACTTTCATTGAATTTCAGAAGATAAATTTTGTTGAAAAGTGAGTGAAAAATATTTTTCCACATTTTACCAGTTTCAAGTTTTCCGAGATTTTCATGTTCCGGCAAGTTACAGACCGTTTTTCAAAAAAATCCAATTTCGCTCATAAAACTCTTCATATCCAACGTATTGACTTGAAATTTTGAAAAATGATCATTTTTTTGAGGTTTCTACAATGTCCTAAAAAATCTTTTAAAAATATTGGCTCATCTCCAAAATCGTCCTCCGCTCTGAAAAACGAAAGTGGACCTTTGCCTTCCGAAAAATGGGCGAAAAAATGAAATTGAGCTTTTTTGGTCGAAAAAAATATTTTCAGAATTCTGAGAACACGTTATTCACGAATATCATGTTTATTTTGGGATCCGGATGATCTGAAAATGTCTGACATAGATTTAAAAAAGCATGGATTTATTTTCATTTTCAACGTGAAGGTCTAGTCTCTAAATTTTGAGATTCTTTTGAAATCTAAAAGCTGCATCAAACCTTCACGATGAAAATGAAAATAAATCCATGCTTTTTTAAATCTATGTCAGACATTTTCAGATCATCCGGATCCCAAAATAAACATGATATTCGTGAATAACGTGTTCTCAGAATTCTGAAAATATTTTTTTCGACCAAAAAAGCTCAATTTCATTTTTTCGCCCATTTTTCGGAAGGCAAAGGTCCACTTTCGTTTTTCAGAGCGGAGGACGATTTTGGAGATGAGCCAATATTTTTAAAAGATTTTTTAGGACATTGTAGAAACCTCAAAAAAATGATCATTTTTCAAAATTTCAAGTCAATACGTTGGATATGAAGAGTTTTATGAGCGAAATTGGATTTTTTTGAAAAACGGTCTGTAACTTGCCGGAACATGAAAATATCGGAAAACTTGAAACTGGTAAAATGTGGAAAAATATTTTTCACTCACTATTCAACAAAATTTATCTTCTGAAATTCAATGAAAGTTGAGTTATAAAGGGTACAACAAAAGACTTCTTAAAATTTTTTGTGAATTTTGCTAAAATGGCTTTGACTCCGTGAAACTATACAAAAAGTTAGTGTATTAAAATAAAAACTATTGAATTAACAGAAAAAATATTTCTGATCATTTTGTTTGTTGGACATTTGTTTTCCAGATGTGTATTTTTTGAGATACGCCAGTTTGAAAATACTCAGTTCAGAGAGTTTTGAAGGTTATTTCATTTTTAGAGCCACCATCAACATCCTTGTCTGACACGTCTGATACTACGGCGTCATGTTCCTATATGCTCAAAAGCAAAAAACGAGTGATTGACTCCGACTCCGAATGAATTTCTTATGCCAAATTTCATTGTAATTGATTTTACGTTCTTTGCCACTTTTTTTCAAATTTTTATTTGTTGTTTTTTGTTGCTATTGTTTCTATTAATGTTGATGGATAATGAATGTTGCCCAGCCTTTGCGTGTTCTATCAAAATTAATATAAATTAAAACATGACTCAACTACTACTAATTGTTGCCCGAAATGTTGTGTACTGATTGAAAGATTGTAAATATGTATACCCTTTGAATGAATGAACAAATTGAGTAGATGTACCTTTGATGTATTCTTGGAATACGGTCCTTGTACGTGCCTCTTGACTAATGAAGAAAACGAGTAGACAATGAGCAAAGGGTAGGCAATGAGAAAGAGTAGACAATGAGAAAAGGTAGTTAACGAGCAACAAGTAGGCAATGAGAACAGGAAGGCAATGAGCACAGGTAGTCAATGAGAAAGAGGTAGGCAAAGAGCAAGGGTAGTCAATGAGAACAGGTAATCAATGATTTTGGAGTCAATGAGTATTTGCCGTTCAATAAGCGACAGTCAGGGAAAGAAAAACAAAAAATCCATGCATCAAACATGTTTGATACTAGCCAATTAGTCATCGGCAAGCATTTTAAAGATCAGAATCAGTTCATGATTTTCCAATACCAATGATCTGTTTTCCGTGGGAATGCTAGTAAGAGTTTAGTCTAGTTAATGCTGATTAAAATTGTCTGAACGATAAAACAAAATTGATAAAATATCTGAATCTTTTAGTCCAGTAAATAGAAGTTTTATTTAAACTTATATTCATTATAGATTGCTCCTTTGAACTAGATTCATTTTTAGACTTGATTGACACTTTACTTCATTATTTACATTTATTTTATTACATTAATTTTCCCAAAAAATGGAAAATTCAATCAAAACAAAACTTGATTAGATTCTTTTGGTTCCTCTCTTTTTCTTGATCCTATTAGACCTTTTCGATGTGAACCTTGGTGTTTTGTAGATGTCGAAGCAATTCCAGATACTTGAGCTTCACTCTGGAAATTTTTTTTGTAGATTTCTATTGAGAGAAGTAAAATTACCACTTTGTACTTATGACAAGTCATTGACCGTATGACTTGACGAGCGAGATCTTTGTTCAGAAATAGTATGCAAAATGGGTTGATATAGGAGAGAAGGCCATTGGCAACTGGATATAGAGCACGCATGTAGAAGATTGGTCCTGTCTGAAATTTTGGGAAGAAATGTTTTTTTTTGTTTTTTTTTTGTTTTCATCAAAAAAAAAGTTGTCTACAATTGTGAAACTCTTTTGGAAATTTTCAAAATCCTCCAAATTTAATAGTGTTTTATCATCAGGTTTGTATTTTTTTAATGAAAGAAATGCACGCCTCTCAAACATTTTGAGCTTGAAAGCTGATTTTTTTCGTGACGCGTCTATCTATATTAAAAATAAAATATAGAAATAGAATTTTCTAAAATTCTGTTTTCTGGCAATTTACAATTCCGACAGCTGTCAGTTCACAATTGCTAAAAAATACTAAAAATACTGAAAATTGTATTTCCGAACGGCAATTGCAGCCCCTATAAAAATTTTCATATCAAAACTCTAACATTGTGCGTTTGCGAAAAGTAATTTTGAAATGCATAGTAAACCAGTATAACAAAAAATGCCAGAAGCAATACAAATACTTGAAATGCCAAATGAACTTCTCGCCGTAGTGACCTGAAAATAAGAGTACTTGTTCATCAATGGCATAGTGACTGACAAACCTTGAAAGTCCGGCAGTATGTTTCCGGATATAATAGAAAAGAGCTCCATATGCCAATGAGCACAAAATACAAGTCAGGCTCACAACTATAAGTGCCATCAGTGTGTTTCTCTGAAGATTGATATTCGAAAATATTACTGTTTCAACAGATTGATTTTATAAAAATGTTGTAAATAATTGTTAGTGTGGTTTTTAATCCCGTATATCACTCACCTTGATGACTTCTTGCTCCGCAATTATTGACATACTTTCCAAGCTGTCATATTTGAAGTTTGTATCCTTCAACACTACTAAACTAATTAGAGTAGGAACACCCCAATAAATTGAAATGATTTGAAATTTAGATGCAAATTGAACCTTCTACAAATGAAAATTAAGTAAAACCTAAAACCCTAGGGATTTGTGTTACAGACCTGGGTAAGCATAGAAGTTGGTGCAGTGATAATGAGATATCTCTGTAGAGATAAAAATATAATTCCTGTACATCTAATGTAGAGAAAATAGTAGACAGAATTGTAGCTGGCTGAAATTTAATCGTTTTGAGACGTCAGTTAAATTTTGGGAATAAATTTTTAAGTTTGGATTTCGTTTTCATATCAAGTTTGAAAATGGGCATTGGTGAAATTATTATTGGGTAAAATTTTAAATTGTTTTTTTTTCACTGTTTCAAAGCGTTAATGTATAATAAGTAATAGTGTATTCAAAACTGGACTCTTCTTAGCATTAACCAAAATATATTCGGAAAGTGAATTGTAATTTTTTAAAAATTTGGCACTTCAGTTTAAAGGCACCCGCTGTTTTTCAAAAGGGTCTCGTCACGATTTTAGCCACACAGGTCCACGTCAAGCAAATGTAAGCAAAGGAAACTTCACTTGCTATATAATTATGTATTCAATAGTAAGTTATTGCAAGCATTTCTATACCTGCTGCGAGATAATAATCCTGATAGTTGAACATAAATTGTCGAATCACTAATATGTTCCGTAATCCTGTATTCAGAATTGAAAATGTCATTGCAATAATATCAACGATGCACTGAAAATTTAAACCAATTATTATATTGTTGGAAGTTTTTTTTATTTATTTATATCTCTTGGATTTAAAAAGTTATGTTTCAGTATTAGCTTAAAATATAGGTTTAACTTATATTTTTAATTTTTTCATTGGATTGTCGTATTTATTTTGAAATATTAAATCTACAAAATTTAATTATTCAAAAATACTTGAAAATGTTTTTTTTCTAAAAGTATCCAAAAACAAATGGTATTTTGATAGTTCATGTATATGGTTTTCGTTTTTTATTAAATGTCAGAAACAGTATTTTTATATTCAAAAAGATTTTCTTTAAAGTTTCTTAAATTGCGCTCAAGTTTGTAAAACGCTATGAAAGCTATGTAAAACTTTGGTCCTATTTTATTGTGATAAAATTTCTTCCATATTCCGGAATACATAATAATTCAAGCTTTAATAATTTTTTTTTTAAATCCAGCTTACATGTTGCAATAAAATCGAGTAAAAAGTAGTATTATAAGATCTAGAAACACATCGAAGTCTCAAAAGACATCCAAAAACCATAAAATATAATGGAAGTGATGCAGCTGACATTATGTAGAACACGTTCATTGGCCATTTTAGGGGTACTAGTTCGGAGCTCATCTGAAAAAAAGAGCTAGTGAAATGAATTTTCATTGAGTTTTTTCGTGTGTTTTGATGTTGAGAAAAAGTTGGAAATGCAAATAAATAAAAAAGTTATTGGAAAAGAATCTTTGGAAATAAGAAAACAACATCTAAAATACCATGGAAAATGAGCAAGATTTTTTCAGTAAAATTAATTTTGTAAAGTTGTTTTGCTGTTAAAGTAAAAACAATTCAAAAAACATAAAAATTAAAGAGGCCAATTCAGAAAGTTCTATTTTTACCCTTATAAATTTAAACAAAAATTAGCCAAATTTTGACACGTCACTTGTTGAGATATACCCGTTAAAATTTTTTTCAGTTTCAATTTTTTTTAATCATTTGGTTAAAAATTGGAAATGTTTAAATATAATACAATAAAACTCAATTAAAATTTTCTGAATAAGTTTTAGTATTTTATCGTAAATCTTCACATTTTTTATAAATTTGGATTTCCACAGTGCCAAAATATAAAATGTTTTAAAAAATGTGAGTTTTGAAATTTAGTTTTTTGGTACCATTCAAAATTATAAAAACCCGATTTATGAGAAAATTTTGAAAATGCAATTTTTTTTAACTTGTATTTTTTGGTAAAGTACGCTAATTTTCTACCTAAACAGTAAGTCATCTGAAAATTAATTCAAGTTTTTTGCAGAATCTTGCAATTTTCATTTGTTATTGTTTCATTTGTAATTTTCATTTGTAGTTTTCATTTGTAATTTTCATTTGTTTTGTATTTTCTTTTGTTATTTTCAAAAAACTGTCAATTGAGCAAAAAAAATTTATTTTCAAGCCACAATTTTCAAAATCAAATTTTTGGAATAGAATTCCAAATTTAAATAAGAATAATGGTACCAATCCAAATTTCTTGTTATTTAAATACGACCTGCTTCTGGAATTTGAGCCGATTGTTTCGTTGTTTTCTGTTTTTCATACAAGGATTACGGAATTTTAAAGCAATCATCATTCTTTTCGTGCAGCACACGAGTCATGGGACCTTTTTAAAATGGGTTTTTGTGCTGCTATACGTTCCTGATTTCTGAACATTTTTTAGATTAAGAAACGACATTTAATTATACTTTAGGTTTAGGAAAATGTTTTTTCCAAAAAAACATTAATGTTTCAGCTGGAGCATTTGAAAAAAAACTGTCCGATTGAGGAAATTGAGCATTGAACAGTCTACAGAAAAATATGCGTCTTTATAAAAAGCCGCAAATGTTGAGAGACAAGTAAAAAAACAAATTCAATTTATTTGAGACAAAACGTTCCGAGTGAGGGAGGATACAAGGAAGAAAAACACATTTACTCGTTAGAAGCTTCGAATAGAAACTTAAAGTTCTTTTTTCCCAGGGAAAATTTCGTTTTTTTTTTCAGAATATTTTATCTTGTTTTAAAAATGAGTTGGTCTGTGGGAAAATAATTTTAAAAAAAGTAAAAGATGTTTGGTATAAAAATTACAAAGGTGGGAGGTACGCACCTAGCCGTGTGCATCTGATTAAGTGAAGTAAGCATTTCTTTTTTTGATTATTTATTCTTGTTCTTACAAACTTGGAAGACCAAGAATCTATGGATAAAGATTGAAAAGATGTGCCGCGGAAAACAACTAGGATTGATGGAAAATTGTTGTGATTTCAGGATCTTTCATGATGGGAGAAAAAGATGCAACAAAAGATTTTCAACGTTTTTTTTTGATTACGATTCAGAAATAGTCAACAAATTTTGATGTTTCATTTTGAGAATGATTTTTTTAGTAAGATGTTTGATTTTCAAATAAATTTTTATCATGATCAGTAGTTTTTTTAATTCCTAATAGTGACAGTTTCTATTGTGATAATGTTTTATGGATCTGGAAAAAATGGATCAGTGAAAATCGATTGATTAAATTACAAATTGGGGCTACTCTAGAAGCAAGTCAGTGCTCGACTGTAAGGGGGCAAAACTATGAGAGCAGAAGCGGTTTATGAATTCGAAGATATCTGTGGAATTAACAATCACAATAACTAAAGAAAAAATTGACAATTATTTGGTATGTAGGTAAAGCAGAAACGTAAGATCCATCTACTTTTGGATCGAACAGAAATACTCACTCAGCCAACTTTTCAGAGATAAGTAATGAAGCTATTTTTTCTAGTTTTTTTTTCAATTTCCAGTTTCCACACTTATGACATAATCATCACACTTCTCTGCACACATTTTCATTTCAAGAAAACTACATCTGACTTGTACAGCTATAAATAGAAAGTGAAGCTACTGGAAAGTCTAGAAATTTGTAGTTATGGCTCACGTCATATGATGTAAAGAATTGAGATTTCTAAAATTTATCAAACCATATTTTACTGTCTTTTGAGGAAGGAAACGTTCAGAAAACGGTTGCCACTCTGTTATGCAGAATCATAGACTTTTCATTTTTAAACTTAAGTTAAGAATTCTTCATCTTTTGGGTGTGAAGTTGGTAACATTCGCTTAAATAGAGAAGTTTCACAGAATCAACCTATTAGTGAAGAAAGAAATATTTGAAAAATATAAACGCTCAGACTTTTGCAAAACCTTTAAGTTTAACTCATTAAACTTAAATTTCAAAATTCGATGGTAGATTTTCAGAATTTTATATCAATTTTATACCATTCCACTTTGATTATAATTATCATATTTTGAAGTATATTTATTGTAATTTGGTACTTTTTTTTAGTTTATTCCATCTGTGGAGGTATTGTTTTGAAGGCGCGCACCAGAAAGTTGGCATTACAAATATTTTTCTAGCTCTTATTTCTCGATCGTCTGCCAACCAATTTGCCTAATAATACATTTTTCTAATATAAAAATATCTGGGCTTTTTGTTAATGTAATTTGATTTAAATGTTGAAGCTAAACTGTCTACGAAATTTGAGTGCAAAGTCGCAAGCCACATGTATCTCCACTTTTGCCACTGTTTTAAAATTAAACTTCTAAGTATAAACTACATGAATCTTGCATATAACGATAGAAAAAATATTTTTCTATCAGAATAATAAGGTTGAAAGTCAAAATGTTCCGGTACTACTGATAACGAGTGGTTGAAATACAAATTGTCAACTTGGAAAATCTTAATCAACTTTGAGGTAGCGTAATTCCGTGAGTCTAGGACGAAATTTTTTGGACTTTGACAGCACTTGTACCTAAATTATTTTTCTATAGGATTCTGGAAACAAAATCAAATTTAATGCAGAGCTAAGAAAGTTATGTACAATTTAGTAATGCCATTCCCATTTTCACGCCTTTTCTCATTCGGCGTCGAACACGAGACGGGGTATGTGTCCCGGCAGAGTGGTAGAGGCCGAGTATATAAGGGTGGCGGGTATTCACCATTCACCATCACTTTCCAAGTGTCCACGCATCGTTCTACAATGTCTGACGTCACCGTTGCCGAGACTCCAGCAGTCAAGACCCCAACCAAGGCTCCAAAAGCTCCAAAGTCCAAGACTACCAAAGAGCCAAAGGCTAAGGTCGCTGCTGCTCATCCACCATTCATCAACATGGTTACCGCTGCCATCAGCAGCCTCAAGGAGCGCAAGGGATCCTCCAAGATCGCCATCTTGAAGTACATCACCGCCAACTACAAGGTCGGAGATCAGCTCACCAAGGTTTGTTTTTTTTAAATTTAAATATAATTTTCAAATACAAAATTTTCGAACTTTCTAAAATTGGTCTCTGGATCGATAATGTAAACCTATTGAATCTATAGAATTACATTATTGATCCAGAGACCAAATGCTCAATCTAGGGCTGTCCGGGACCTTACAAATTATGAATTTTTTATATTTTTGAAAATCGCTATCATTAAATTAAATTTTATTTTATTTCAGATCAACTCTCGCCTCCGCGCCGCACTCAACAAGGGAGTCGCCAGCAAGGCACTCGTCCAATCCGTCGGAAATGGAGCCAGTGGACGATTCCGTGTTGCTGAGAAGGCTGCCGCCACCAAGAAACCAGTAGCAAAGAAGCCAGTCGCCAAGAAAGCTGCTACAGGAGAGAAGAAGGCCAAGAAAACTACAGTTGCAAAGAAGACCGGAGACAAGGTCAAGAAAGCCAAGTCACCAAAGAAGATTGCCAAGCCAGCTGCCAAGAAGGTCGCCAAGTCACCGGCAAAGAAAGCTGCTCCAAAGAAGGCTCCAGCCAAGAAGGCCGCTGCTCCAAAAGCATAATTATCTTGTGTGGTTGTTAAAATCCCATTTCGATCTCACTACTGTATTATACCTCCTCATCCTCCTCATGCCTTGAGTACTGGTTTTTTATGCAATTGTTCCATGTTCACAAAAATATAAAATTTTAATGAATAATATAAAATCACAAAGTTGTGTTGTTTTTCGTAAGCTACAGCTGCAGATTTACAGGAGAAAATTTTACAGAGAAAAATAAGTGAATTATTAAATGCGCATAGAATTTTCCACGAAGTGGGTCTCGACGGGAAAATTCCAAACAATTGCAACAAATACAGAAGAGGCGCGGTAAATATGCTACCGTAACTTTTTTTGAAAAACATTGAACACAGCATTTTGGTAGAACATTTAGTCGGTTCCCTGACGAAATTAAATTTCCAAAAAAATATTAGCCAAACCAGAAACTAAGAAAATAAAACAAAATCGTGAGAAACTTGAAATCATGAGAACTATTGCGTTGACTCAGAAACTTTTCACATCAGCCGACACTGATGTCTGCTTACTGATTCGAAACACAAAACATGCACACTGAAAAAGCGCAAAAAGTGGAAGCCAATGCTTGTCGATGCAGAATATGTGCAACTGATTAGATTAGTTCCATCGAAATAGTATATTCTACTCATTATATATTCTTGTTGGAATCAAGAGGAGGAATAACAAGTTTGTGGGTGTCACATCATGCTCTATATACTTTTTTCTGAGAAAATTTTTTGGTTTAGGAATGAAGAACACTTTCGAGGAAAAAAACATTTTTTGATGTAAATTTACAATTTACAATTTACAAGGAAACTTTTGGTAAAGAAACAAAAATGCTTACCTTCTAGGCATTCTGCATCGGTCATGCCTGCCTACTTTCAAATAATTCCAATTCTTCAGAAATGTTGTGGGCTTCTAGTGGTCTAATATTAAATTTATTTAAAATTTAGAATTAAAATTGAACGAAAAATAGGAAAGAATCCGAAATACGGGCGGAAATTACATGGCGATTCTTTAGCTTAATGTTAATGAGGGACGTCTGCCTCGGACCACATTGCCATTTTTGAGAGCTTATTCTGGCGTCCCTTTTATCTGATGTGGAATTTGCAAAACCTATTTTCTAAAAGAAAATAATACATCTTCTTTATACAAATGTTTCCAATTATCATTGTGCCTGTCTAAATTTAAAACAATCAACTTTGAAAAAAATAGTTTCAATTAAAAGCAATTGTTCTCCGGTTTTCAGTTGCATTTCCTTTTGTGACAGCTTGCGCTGTATGACTTTTGTTTGAGTTGGTAGCAATTCCAGAAATTTGAACTTCACTCTGAAATTCCATTTTACTTTATTTTTTCAAGTCCAAAATTTATTTACCATAAGATCTCCACGGCAAGAAATTGGTTTTATCATTTTTCGAGTCAGTTCTTTGTTCAAAAATAGTATGCAAAACGGGTTAATGTAGGACAGGAAACCATTTGCCATTGGATAAAGACCACGCATGTAAAATATTGGACCATTCTAGAAAAGATCATGTGAAATTTGAACAGATTGAGAATACAACTTACATTTTGGGTTCTAGAAAAATAATTAAGAAATGTATAAAAAACAAGGATAAGGAAAAATGCAAAGAGAAGCACTAAGACTTGAAATGCCAAATGAACTTCTCGACGAAGGGATCTGAAATTATTTTTAAAGAAATTTAAATTCCGTTATTTCAGAATTTAATCCACTTACTTTGACAGTCTCGATGAGTTCTTTCTAACAAATGAAAATAGAGCTCCATAGGCACCTGAGCTTACAATACATGTGATGCTGACCACAATCAATGCCATTAAAGTATTTCTCTGAAATTAGTTTCACATTTTAAACATGAAAATATCTTGAAAATATCTTAGTTGTCCATTGAAAAAACAAATTGAAAAAAAAATTAGTCACATTTTTTCACCGTTTCACAAACTTTATAAAAATAAACCTAATTTTACTTCTTTAGTCAATCCGTTTTGTATTCTTACCTGAATAACAGTTTTCTCCGCAACAATCGCCATATCTTCCAATCCATCAAAATGGAAGTTTGTATCTTTAAGAACTACGATATTCAGAAGTGTAGGTGGTATCCAGTAAACCAGAATAATTTTCCAATTCGCAGCAGTTTGAACTTTCTGAATTTTGCATTTCAAAAAACCATTTACAGCATGGAACTTACAATAGCAATTTTCGAATGGGGCGAAGTAATAACCAAATATCTCTGTAATGATAAGAGAATTATTCCGGTACACCGAATATAGAGTGATACATAAATTATATTATAAGTTGCTGAAATTAATTCTATATTTTAAAACTGAACATTTGAACATACCAGCTGCTATATAATATTCTTGATAGTCAAAATAAAACTGTCGGATGAACGGGATTTCACGAGCTGGAGAGAGTGCAATATAGCCAAGCATTGAGAAGAGATCAGCTATACACTGGAAGAAATTCAAGATTCCAGAATTGAACTTGAATTTTTTTTATTAAAAAAACATTTTTTGTTAAAACCCCTACGATGAAATATAAATTTTAAGACACATTTTTTTTGGATGTTCAAAATTATATAAATCGAAAACTGTGTTATTTCAAGCTTCTGATATAAATTTTAAAATTATTTTCTGCAATCTTTGACTATTCAAGAACCATAAAAATAGTTTTAAAAATTTTCCCCACTGACTATAGATCTAAAATTAAACTTTCTCTAGACAAGAATCTATTTTGCATTGCGTGTGAAACCGTAATTCAAGATAAAGAGGTTCGTGACATTCAGCAGAAAATTATTCTCAGAATCAGTATTTTGCATAAAGGAGAAGCTGAACTTCTTGTCTATAAGAATTCATTACAAATTTTAGATCAAAGATAATAAATTGCTAATAATTATTTTTGCGATTTTATTTAGTATCCAGGGTAATAATGGTAACAAACAATTTGTTGCCAAACATTCAACAAGTTCACAATGAAGTCACAAAGAATAATATGCGAACTTTATAAAACGTTTTAAAAATTTTCCTCCAATAAATCTGTATGATCAAATCTTGGTGTTTTTAAAAAAAATTTCAAAGTGTTGGGAAACAGTGTTTTAGAAAACCTTACGTGTTGTAACAGAAGTGAGTAGAACGTCGTTTTGTATGTTTTAGAGACACATCGAAGATGTATAAGGCATATTAAAATGGTAAAATATATAGGAAGAGTCACGATAGACATTCCATAAAATACTCTGAAGCCCCAGTTAGGAGATTCCAGAGAGTCACTCATCTGAAATAATTTGTTTTAATTTTTGTAAAAAACTAAAAGAAATTTGAAATTGTAAATCTATCACAGCAGAGACACAAGTAACGTTAACTTTCATGTATTACACGAAATACTGGACACTTTTCTATAAACCAGATGAAAATAACCCAAGTTTTCAGAAACAAAATTTTTCTAATCAAGTATCAAAGCTCATTTACAGAAAAGTTTCCAAGCATCAAAAAAGTATGCAAGTTGGGAGAAAATAGGAATGAGAACAAAACTGCTCGTGGGAAATATTATATTCTAGTGAAAATTCAAAAGTTTAATTTGAATCATACACCTATATTCATTTTTTCGAAGCGGAATGATGTTAATATTAGGTCATGAATGTATGAGGAAGCAAAAAAATATATTAGAAAAAAATAAGATTTGAAGTACATTTAATATAAGAGCTGTGAACTTGAAAGTACCGAAATGAAAGAGAGAGTCTTGTTACGAAAGTTATATTTATCACTACAACATAGAACAATTTTGCAAATCATTTTTAATAAAGGAGACGATCAATCAGCTTTATTGGAATTTTTAATCTGAAAATAGAAAACTTTTTTTATTAAACTACACTAAATGCGAGAACGTCCGACTATTTGCCATTTACAAAATATTAAATTGGTTATTAACAAGCTTTGGAATATGTCTAAAAATTATAATATCAGTTTATGATGAATCGGTGTAATTTTTTGTAACCACTCCACCTTTGTTCAAGGTGGTGTTTTTTTTTTTTAGTGATCGTCAAATATCCCTATCTTTTCTTGCGTTCTATATTTATTATATGTGAATAGCTTGTGAACAGATGTGTTTATATCAAATTCGGGAAAATCGAAAAATAGTGTCATGCATTTATTTTGTCGTTGAATTGAATGCTATACCAGGGATATTCTATATGCGTGGTTTAATTAATCACAGTCCGTCTGTTTTCATTAGAAATTCTACTCGGTCGTGCAGTTGTTGGTAACTGCTGTTTTGTAGAATTTGACAAAATTCCGGAAACTTGAACTTCGCTCTGAAACACGTCAGTTTCTCTTCTTGTAATTCTGACTGATTCCACCTACATTTTCGTATTCTTTACAACTAACAGACTTGACGACTTGTCGAGCAAGATCATGATTCAAAAGGAGAATACAATATGGGTTCATATACGATAAAAATCCGCTTAACATTGGATAAATCGTACGTAGATAGAACATTTCAGCGGTCTAAAAATTTAATCTGTTTTATTTTTTACGTTTTTGTTCTGGATAAAACTTTCATCGTACCATTTGAGCTCTTGAACAATAATTAAGAATTGCATAGAAAATTAGAATAGCAAAGAATGCGAAAAGCAGAACAAAAACTTGAAACGCGAGACGAACTTCTCTACGAAGGCTTCTTTAAAAAATTAAATGCAAATGTTGAGCACAATAGTGTTGTGACTAACCTGGATAAAATACGAGTGTTTTTTCGAATAAAGAAAAATAAGGCTCCGTATGCAAAAGAGCTTATAATACAAACAAATGACACAACAAGCAAAGCCATTGTTGTGTTTCTCTTTAAAAAATAATTTACGGTACCTTTTTAAAGTCCCTTTCATTGCAGTTTTATTTTCTAATTAACTTTTATAGGTGTCAGGTTTTTTTTTCGATTTCTAGCCCCGTGAGCCACCGTGGCAAATTTCAAAAACTGATTCTTGTAGCCACTGATCTCAGATAGCCCGCGCACTTTTTGCGCACGCTATTTATTTTTTCTTCAAATTACTATGTAGGTTATCGTTTAAAATTCAAACCTGTGTGATAGATTTTTCAATGATCACGTTCATATCAACCACGTCATTGAAGTACATATCACTGTCTTTCAGCACTATAACACTCAACAAAAGTGGTAAAATCCAGTACACAAGGACAACTTTCCAGCTCGCAGATGTTTGGATTTTCTGAAAAGGACGATAGTTTATTATTGCAAAAGTATTTTCGATTACAATTGTTAAATTTGAATGTGGAGAGGTGATAACAAAATATCTTTGAAGAGATAAAAGCAAAATTCCAATGCAACGAATGTAGAGTGAGACATATATAATGTTATACGTTGCTGTAAATTTTGATCGAATAAAAAATATACTAAATTGTTTCCAAACATACCGGCAGCAATGTAATATTCCTGATAGTCAAAATAAAATTGTCTAATTACAGATATTTCACGGGCAGGAGTGAGTGCAATGTACCCAAGCATTGAGATTATATCGGCAATACACTAAATGTTGAAATATTATACATTTTTATTTCTAAATTACTCTGTTTCACCATTCGCATATAGTCAGTGGACTACTGGTTACTTTCATTAAAGATGTGCTATCATATTCAATAAATATTCTCTACTAATGTAACTAGGAAAATTTGTTATTTATTCATTTATTTCAATAAGATTTTATAATCGTGTTATTCATTCTTATTATTGTTATTCAGTAGTTCATTTTGCAGGTACGTTGATCTCAAATGTACACGGTTCAATTTAGAATTCAAACAGAAAGTTTTCTCCTCACATTTTTGTGCTTTCGTGAACTCTGTGTCTTGTGGTGAGAGTCTTATTGAGAAAATGTACTAAATTTTGATCAGGCACAATTGTTAAGGAAGTCAACTTTTTGTTTTCTAGTGTGGTCACTTGAAACATTTCCTCAAAAAGTGAGAAACGAAAAATTTTAAAAGTAATTTATTTTGTCTACTTCCAAAATTAGGAGTGGCGAAAACAGTGTTCATTTTTTGACAGTAAACTTTTCAAAAAATGTTTGAAAACATTTATTATAATATTCGGTCATTTTGGCACCATAAGAGTAGTTTTTCACATTTTTCCCACTACTCCAATAAAAAAAGAAATATTGGGGAAAAAAAATATATCAACAAAAAATGTTCTATTTGAAACAGTAACTTTATAAAACTGCCGTATTTGTACTTTTGGTATCGCATATCTGTAATGCCCAATTACATTAATAATAACAAAAATACGGTAAATGATCACCAATAAAAAGTAACTTCATGACCAAATAAATTGGTTAAAAAATTCAAACATTTCCCTAGGTTTCATATGATTTTTTGAAAATTGATAAAATTACAGTTTCCCCCTAATTCCTATTTGAATTTCCGCCAATTAAATATTTATTTTTATTTTTATTGATTCTCATTATTCAACTGATTTTCTTCATATTTCTGTGTTTATCCATCGAAAAATGAACGAAATAAACAAGAAAAATGCAACATTTTTATGAAAAAAGAACTGAAATCACACAAAACTCCACAGCGCGGAGTCTACCTTTAAACGTTTTGCTTGAAACAGTAGTTTCATATTAACTTACATGTTGCAATAACAATGAATAAAATGTTGTTCTATAACTTTTTGAAACCTGCCGAAGACGTACAAGACAAACTAAAATAATAAAATACAATGGAAGAGTTACAATAGACATTCCATAAAATACATTAAATCCCCATGTTGAAGGTTCCAAAGTTGAATTCATCTGAAACAGTCAGCGGGTAAGAGTTATTTCAAAATTTTCTATAAAACACTGTCTGAAACTGATCAGACTAGACTTGACTTCTGATAAAAAATGAATATTTCGATCTTGTTTTCGATTCTCTCTTATTACAACTGTCGTTAGAAAGTAGTGTGATGAATTAGCAAAAAAAACTTTCAGTTCATTGAATATGTGTTTTGTCACGGGATATTTTGAAGAATTGCAGAAAACCTTTTTTATTTGTATTATTAACATTGTTTTAATTCAATAAATATCTCAACAACAGAAAATATATTTTTAGAAAGTCACTTGATTTCCAGCCAAATGCCGCCTTTGTTGTCTTGTTGAAACCGACACATTTCCAGATAATTGTACTTCGCTCTGAATTTTATTTTTTGAAACTTTATAAATAAATTTAAAATTCCAATTACCACTGCAAATCGTTGACACGAAACTGATCGTATTACTTGTTTCGTTAGATCTCTGTTTAAAATCAAAATACAAAACGGATTTATGTAGGAAAGGAAACCATTTGCCATTGGGTACATTCCACGCATGTAGTAAATTGGTCCGGTCTGAAAATGGCTTACACGCTTTCTGATTTTCTATTTTTCAAATGTTCCTAATCTATCATATAGATGGATTGATACTAAAACTCCATAAAGTTTAAAATAGAACGTGGGCCGACTGTGACGTCATATTATATGTAGCTCATTAAATATCTTGGTGATTCAACTTGAAAACCCCCGTGCGTAAAAAACTTACATTTTGAGTTTGTGAGAAATAATTTTGAAATGAGTAATACACCAGAATAGCAAAGAATGCCAACAGCAAAATGAACACTTGAACTGCCAAATGGATCTCTCGACTGAGCGATCTAAAAATTTATATAATAATATATTATTCAAGAAACGGGGATAAAATTCGAACGATTTACTTTGATATACGGTTGGAATGCTTTCTAATAAACAAGAATAGTGCTCCGTATGAAATTGAGCACAACGCACATGTTAAGCCAACCACTATCAGAGCCATCAACGTATTTCTCTGCAAAAACAGTATTTTCCTACGAATATCGCACCTCACATTTTGCAGAGACTTGCCACATAATCTTCGAGGGAAAATTATTACCTGAATAACTGATTTTTCTGCAACAACTGTCATTACAACAATATTATCATAATGAAAATTAATATCCTTCAGAACAACTAGGCTAATGATTGTTGGAACTAGCCAGTAAATTGATATTAATTTAAATTTGGATAGGGTTTGAATTTTCTTAAAAAAACATTATTATCCTATGTTTCAAATATTAGATTAAAATACATTAGTCAATGGTGAATGTGGATGTGTGATTACTTGATATCTTTGAAAAGATAAGAAAACTATTCCAGAACATCGAATGTATAGAGTATAGTAAATATGGTTGTAGGCAGCTTAAAAGTGAAATTAAAAGAGGTAAAAATGAAAAATGATTTTACCGGCTGCAATATAATAATCCTGATAGTTGAAATAAAACTCTCGAATAATTGGAATTGCACGAGCAGCAATTATCACAAAATACATCATCATTGCGAGGAGATCAGCGATACACTAAAATAACTTGATGCATTTTGGATCATTCATACGAAAATTGTAGGTTTTTTGTTTTAAAAATCAGTTCTGAAGTAAATCTGTCAAAATAGTGAAGTTTTATTTTAAAAATCCCCGTACGTGCTGTAGTAAAAGTGTATAAAATGTTGTATTATAGGTTTTTGAGATACATCGAAGACGAAAAAGGCACGTGAAAACCAAAAAATATATGGGAAGTGTGATTGCTGAAGTTATATAATAAACAGTTATAGGCCACGAAGGAGGTAAAAGAGGCACAGAGTTGTTCATCTGAAATTACTTTTTTAAAAAGAAATTCAAAGTTACAAGATTACAGTTTCGAACTTAAGCCAAAGTTGGAAACTTTAAAAGATTTACTTCATTATTTCTTTCTCATATTTAGAAAACTAATGTCAAATTTGTTGCAAATTTAGTCAACTTTTCAGGTCAGCACCTAAAACGTTATTGCAATGATTACCAAGAAACTACGAAAATCTAAAGTCATGTGAGATCTCAGTTAGAGACCAACCAAAAACTGCACGATCGTTTTAATAGGCAGTTTTACGTTTCGCTGAGAGCATTTATTTTGTTTTCCATGACGTGAATTAAACCAAATTGGTAATAAACAATCTTTATATGAAATCACTTGAACCATTCTGAAGCTGGTGTAGATCACGGGCATTTTTAAGATTCGTCAATTTTTGAGGGTACAGCTGTACAAAGCAAATTTCAGGGCAACATTGTGAATGGGCGAAATAATCCTGAAATATAACATGCGTCAAATTAGTAAATAGAGTTCTTTAAATGACTACTGTAGCTTGTGTTGATTCATAGGCTCGATTTTCGAAATGAATTTTTTTCGAATAGTGATAATGATATTTTTCGTTTCTTCGTATTATTTTTTTTAATTTTTTGCTTAATTTTAATATTCTATCAATTTGAAAAATCGAGTCAGTAAATCGACATAAGCACTACAACAGTCATCAAAAAATTACAGTGGCTTTCGCTATAAAATTTTTTGTGCGCAAGACACTTTCTCAGAATTGTGTGTTTCATGTTTCCGATATATATTGCTACTTTTGATTCCTTGATTCCACTGAGAAATCCATTCACAGTCTCAAATCTGTTGAAAATGGGCAACGATTCCTGCAAATTTAAAAAAGTTAGAGAACAAATTATACGTCTTTTATAGTGGCAAAATGAAAAACACTCTTTTAACAACTCATGCCACTGTATTCCGATAAAAACCTACTAAAATCGAAGGAAAACAATGAATTTTACTAAATAAGTATATTTGACGGCAGGTTTGTTCGATCCAACGGAACAATCGTCGTCTTCATCCGATTGATCCGAAGTTTGAGTTGAAAAATTATTCCATTCAGATTATGAAAAAATAATTACGGCAGTACAAAATTATGAAAATGCATATTGCGCAACATATTTTACGCGCAAAATATCTCGTAGCGAAAACTACAGTAATTCTCTAAATGACTACTGTGGCTTGTGTCGATTTATGGGCTCAATTTTCGAAATGCATTTTTTTCGAATAGTGAACGATATTCTATTTTCCGTCGTTTCTTCGTATTATTTTTAATTTTTTGCTTTATTTTAATATTCTATCAATTTGAAAAATCGAGCCAGTAAATCGACATGAGCACTACAATAGTCATCAAAGAATTACAGTGGCTTTCGCTATAAAATGTTTTGTGCGCAAGATACTTTCTCAGAATTGTGTGTTTCATGTTTCCGATATATATTGCTACAGGAGTAATCAAATGATGAGTATATATTGATTGTCCTGAAAAGAATATGATTTTTTATCTTCAATTTTTCCACGTTATTTTATACAAATAACAAGAGTTTCTCGTATAAGCAAGATCACTTTTTTCCACTATTCAAAAAAATTCTCTTAAATTAACCAAACGGTATTTTAAAACCTCATTCTCAGAATTGTGTGTTTCATGTTCCCGATATATATTTCTGACGAATCCGTTCAGGGCTTTGAATGTCGGCAACGTTTCCTGCAAATTTAAAAAAGTTAGATAATAAATTATACGTCTTTCGTAGTGGCAAAATGAAAGAGACATACTCCAAATGATGCAGTTATATAACAGAAATCATAGAGTCACTCTTTTAACAACTCATACCACTCTATTCCATTAAAAACCTACTAAAATCGAAGGAAAACAATGAATTTTACTAAATACCGTATATTCTCTAATAGTGATGCATGCAGCACTAATTTCCAGGCCCATTAGGAATGCAGCACTATTAGAGACTGCAGTACTACTGGAGACTGCAGCGATGGAAGGGGCGTGGCTCAAGATTACACGCCTAGAAAAAGTTTTACGAGTATAAAACGAGTGAAAATGAACTGATTTGAACGGAATAAAATGTTAGAAAAATCAATAAAAATAATTGAAACAGAGATAGGTACTGGAAACCCAAATTATAGGTTTTTAACTTTGGCAGGATTGGTTGAGGGTTATACTGCTTACAGTGAGCACAAATATATGGAAATACTTTTCTGATTGGAAAAAATGTTTATTACTATGAAAATTAAAATAAAATTTTTATCATGAACTTCATTAAAAAAATATAATTTCTCGTATCTAAATTATAAAAAAAGCAATAAATCATACGATTTCAATCATTTCTGTTTCGAAACAAGATATATATATATATCTATTCAATCAAAAGAAGATAGCACATGACATAGAGGTAATCACCGGTGAGAAGGATTGAATAATAAAATGATCACATAAACCAGACATAGCTAGGGTGATCAAGTTGGGGGAAGAAATAACTCAAGGGAAATAGAAATAAGACGTGTCGAGAACGCTTGACGGCTGAGTGGTTTCAGTAGATGTTGAGCAAGTCGGTTCCAGAGTGGCAGGTTCATTAGTAGAAAACTATTGTTGATTGGTACACAGGCACGCATCATGTATGGAAACCGTGGAGACCGGGACTTCTTTAGTGCTGAGACATCCGGAAAATGGTATTCGCCAAATAAGATGTTGTGGTAGGTCCTTAATATTTGGAGAATTCGCTGGTGTTGAACGGACTTTTGATTTTACTGAGCCAGTCGATCATCGTATGACGTGTATGGGACATTGCATCGTTGATACACTCTTCTTGAATATAACTTCAGCGGCATTTCAAGTAGTTTTATCAGACGTTTGGAGCTAGGGTTTTAGGCCTCACATCCGTAATTCAGCAGCGGTTGAACGTAAAAGTTAACTGTATAACTTGAAGTACAAACTGACATTGGTAGAGCGAAAGCATCGAAGAAGCTGTCTACACTTGAGGAGAGCAGATATGTTTTTGGAAGTTTAGCTTGCAATCCACGAAAATGCCTAGATCCTTGACTGAGTCCTTTTTTATTATTTGTATTCCATTCGCATGATAATATGTTCTTGGGTTGCGCTTCCCGAGGTGTATGACGTTGGTTTTGTTCTCGGTCAAGTTTAAGTTCCACTTTGCACACCAATCAGTGACGACATTGATCGCTTTTTGCATAGAGATGGACCCTGCAATTGTCAGGATCGGGGCCCCCCTGTCGGCAATGATTGCCGCAGGGTATGTCGTGTGTACCTGCGCCACGACACACAAAGGTATTTATTACTTTAATTAAGTTGCGCTTGTTTCAGAGAGCACAATATTTGGTTTGTGCTAGAAAGATCTCCGATAGGTGACAGACGAAAAATAGATTGTCAGACGAAAAATAGATTGACAGACGAAAAATAGATTGTCAGACGAAAAATAGATTGTCAGACGAAAAATAGATTGTCAGACGAAAAAATAGATTGTCAGACGAAAAAATAGATTGACAGACGAAAAATAGATTGACAGACGAAAAATAGATTGTCAGACGAAAAAATAGATTGTCAGACGAAAAAATAGATTGACAGACGAAAAATAGATTGACAGACGAAAAATAGATTGTCAGACGAAAAAATAGATTGTCAGACGAAAAAATAGATTGTCAGACGAAAAAATAGATTGACAGACGAAAAATAGATTGTCAGACGAAAAAATAGATTGACAGACGAAAAATAGACAATGAGTTAGGGAAAAAAATATGAAGAAATTCCTGTAAAATGGGCAACACTTCAGAAAAATCGATAACCTTTAAATTTGAAAAATCGATAAATTTGGTTAGAAATTAATTAAAATTTACTGTTTTTTAGTGAACTCCGAAAGGTTATTTCACGTTTAAAAATTAATTTCTCAAAAAAAACACTCGAACTTTGATCACAGTTTCAATCATTTCTCGACTTTTCCCAAATGAAGATTGGCTGGTTATTGATAACGATTTGCTCAGGTATTATTACAAAATGTATAAGTGAGTTTTGGAAGTGACAACTGCTATAATTTACCATAATTCTTTTAGACGCTCACTCATCGCCTTATCAGAATGCAAATGAATCTGCTATTGGTGAGTAGAGGTGTTTTTGATCGTTAAAGAGCAACGGGGCATAGAATTTTATTATCGAGCCACACACGGTACACGGCCCGGCAAGTGGTACATCCATGCAAATGCGCTCTACTGATAATTTGAGTGTAGACCAGGTTTGGGCGCGTGATAACGAAAAAAGCTTTGGTCCAAAAAATTTAGAATTTAATTTCGGACATTTTTTATATGCATCACAAAAAAACTGGACCAACCGTTTTTGAGATACACGCGCCCAAACGTCCAGGTTTACGGTACACAAATTGCGTACAGGTACCACTTCTCGGGCCGTGCGGTAGCACAGAAACTAGATGGATTCGTTCATGATATTTTTTCGATTTTATACTTTCTGGCCAGGTCATACACGTTTGATCGGTTGAGCGCGTTTGCACCCATCTAGCAACTGAACCACCGCGCACAGAAAAATGCCTTTTTTGAATTGAAAGCGGCACGAAAACGCGCTCTACGGGCAATTGAATGAGCGCCGTCCCCAAAAGCTCGTTATGTAGAAATGCTAGGCCAGCTCACTTCGGGCTCTTAGGCCAGCAGATTTACAAAAAATTATTGATTTTTGGTGACCAATATGAATTTATTCAAATTGTGATGACAATTCAAATATATTCGCTTTTTTCATTTCAGTAGGTTGCCAAAAATTGAGAAATCGTCGAAAAATCGATATTTTCCCCTTAAATACCTCTGATCAGAGGTATTTAAGGGTATATTTTATTGGCAAAGCAGCAAAGTTGCATTAAATATTATCGAGCCGCAGAAAAATGCACCTCGTGGAAACGCGCTCCACGGCCAATTGAAAGAGCAACGCCACCAATGGTTTGGTCCCGTTAGGTATTTGTGGAGCCAAATTCAAACATTTTTGATTTTGGCATTTTCCAATGATTTTTTTTCGTTGTTTTAATCAAGGGAGGAGGGCAGACGGTTTACTAGAAATTATCGAATTTTGAAATGAATTTCACGTGATTTTATGCTTAATTTCCTTGTTTTTCCACGTGAAATACACATCCACATATCAAAAAGATTATCAATAGAACGCGTTCTGCATTCTCATTTCTTCTAATATTTTAATACAACAAAAAAACCAATAAAGCTGCACAAATAACTAACGAACCCCTGCTGTAGAGATTGCCAGCTCGCTGTGGAGCGCGCTTGCACATTGGTTCCAAAAGTCGCACTTTTCTGCGTATACATCGCAAAAATACTCGAAAAAATCATTCCTAATTCCATAATTTTTTACAGACGATGCCTACTTCCTCGTTTTGATCATCCCGGCAGTCTCGGTTGCGATTGTTCTAGTTGTCGTTATCTTCTTGTGTTGTCCAAGACAACAAATTCGGAGCGACAATGTCATAAAATTGGAAGAAGGTGTTAATGATGTGATTGAGGTGAGTTGTAGACGGTCAGATAGAATATAAAAAAGACATGGTGCATCACACCACTTGAAAATTCATATTTCTACACTAGAACACTCTAGGCAATTGCCGTTTCGAGAGGTTCGGGAGCCGGTATTTACCAAATCAATTAATCAATCTAATACTAGTCGTTGTCCATCAGCCTCTAAACCCAATGAACATTTTCTGAATTAGCCCAAAAAACTGCCGGTTCTGAAATTTTGACTTTTCTCTACCGATTTCTCCATAAATTCACGCAAAGTCTCATTCTTTTCACATACTACACACATTGACTGACAAGTAGAAACTAATCAAAATCATCATAACACATTTTGTTTTAGGAAAATGTGACACACGTTGTATCGCTCCGTGAAGCTAAGGTGTCTGGCATGATGACGGACTTGACGAGGTTCCGACAGGAGATTTTCACGAAACATCTCACGTTCAACTCGAATCCAGAGTCAATTGATGCGGCGACGAAGAATGTTCAGGTAGAGATTTGTTTGAAAAAGGGGGCCTGGAAGTTTTATGAGATTCCGAAAAGTCGATAATTTGTATTCCAATTGACCTAAAAAAATACGCCTAATTTCAGAACGTGAAACAGTCTCTGGACACGTGGCGTGACCGAATCAAGGAGCGATTGGACGAGATTGATCGGCTTTGCACTGAAGAAGGCGACTCGTTGACACCGGAGCAGTATAGTGCGTTGAGAGAGATGAGAAGACAACTTGCCGATGAATATGATACGGTTTTGAGGACTGTCGAGGGTATTCACACGAGGTAATTTTTTGGTACATTTTTTGGTACATTTTTTGTTAATTTTGGCACATTTCCAGGCCAAATTTGGTAACTTTTGTGCCTGAAAATGTACCGAAATCTACAAAAACTGTGCATATTGCACATGTTTTCATGTCAAAATTGTCAATTTTTCACTAGTTTTAGACTAGAATCGTGCATTTTTTACAACATATTTTCACCTAAAATCATATGTTTACTAGCTTTACTGTTAAAATTTAGCATTTTTCGTTCAAAATTACAAATTTCTCACCAATTTATCAACCAAAATTGTAGATTTTTCCCTTTTTTAAGGTGACAATGTGATTTATACGTTAATTTTTCGCGCATTTTTCACCAGTTTCAAGCTGAAAATGTGAATTTTTCATTGATTTAAGCTGAAAATGCAAAATTTTTTCCAAATTCATAGGAAAAATACTCTGAAAAATGGGCAAAATTGGAATTTTTTGCCTAAAATTTTGTCGCTTCTCCCTTAAAAATCACCAGTTTTCACTAATTTCTTTAATTTTCTGACTCAATATCCTGTCTGCCTTGCTCATTGAGTTCTCATCAGTGACGTCATCAATGCAATCATGGATGACTGATAGAGCACGTCTTGCTGGAGACATCCGTCACAAGTCTGGAGACCCTATGAGAGTTGATGAAGCTCGATTTGAAGCCAAATCCCTGATGGATGAAGTTGTTCGGGAAGAGTCGCGGCTCAAGACGATTGGAGCATCGGTGCTCAAAATTGAGCAGGAGATTTCAGCGATGCGGGATGACGTGAGAGCCAGTAGATCGACGGATGATGTTGGAATTTCGATGGATGAGGTTTACGAGAAAAGGCGACGAGTTGAAGTTGATTACATGCAACTTCTTCGTCAGTGCCAGGATCTCATTTCGCTCCAAATTCGACTTCATGCGATGAATGATGAGCATGCTGAGCAAGCCCGACGAGCTGAGGGGTGGCTTCAAATGCTCAAAAATGATGTGGCGGGTGTAGCAAAGGATCCGAGATTCAAGAAGGATGAGGATCTAATTGAAAGAGATGAGGAGCTGAATCGAATGGCTGCAGGTGGATCAGGTGGTCCAACGTCGAGACAATTGGCAATGAGAGAAAAAATCGAACAGAGAGAAAGGGAAGAGGAAGAATGGCGACGAAAAGCAAAGGAGAAATTTGAAGAGGAAGCAGCCAAGAACAGAGCCAGAGAAAGAAAGTGGGCAGAAGAGCGTAAGTTTTTTTTCTGACAGTGAACTTGTTATTTTAGCTAACTTCAGCCATTTTTTGGAACCACCACAAAAAGTTTTTGACATCTTTACAAAAAAGTGTCAAGTATTTTTTAAATTATATGTAGCAATCATGTTTCAGACGGCTTCAATCGCCCAATAAGAACCCGATCGCAGAAATATGCGGAACAAGATCGAATCCGATATGCGAGAAAAAAAGGTACGTATAAGGGTATGAACCTAGTAACACAAAATAACAGTAATTCTTTACAGCAGCGCTGGAACAGTCAAATGAACAATCGAATGAATCAACGGATGATGCAGTTGAATCCGATTCTGACGGTATGTGATCCGTCTTTGAGAAACCCAAAAAATTCAGCGAATTTCTTTGAAAATTTTGGAAATTTTCGAGATTTAATTTTGAAATTTGTTTAGAATTACAAAATTAGAGTTTTAAAATGAATAATTGTCTGAAAAATTTGAAAAGTTTAGGAATTTTCTAGAATCCTTATGGATTTTTGGAATTTTTTTTTTTTGGAAAACGTGGGGGATTTATAGAGCTTTCTTTTTGCAAATTCTTGAAATTAAAGTCAATTTCAGGTGTAATTTATTTTTAATTTTTTAAAAATTTTGAAAAGGACAAAAGAAATATTACAGATGTTCCGGCTCCCCAGTCTCCACCGACACCGTCACCTGCTGATCCGGGTCCGACAACCTCTTCATCGTCACTCACTCAAGACCCCGCCTCAAACGCCACTGGATTCTCTGGTATGTGAGCCGGCTTTGAAAAACACAAGAAATTCAGCGCATTTCTTTGAAAGCTTTGGAAATTTTAACTTTTGAATTTTTTTAGACTTTCAAAATAAGAGTTCTAAAATTGAATAATTGGAATTAAAATTTTTGGAATGTTTTTTGGAAAACTTGGGGATTTGCTTTCTTATTGCAAATTCTTGAAAGTAAAGTCAACTTCAGGTGTAATTTATTTTTAATTTTTTAAAAATTTTGAAAAGGACAAAAGAAATATTACAGATGTTCCGGCTCCCCAGGCTCCACCGACACCGTCACCTGCTGATCCGGGTCCGACAACCTCTTCATCGTCACTCACTCAAGACCCCGCCTCAAACGCCACTGGATTCTCTGGTATGTGAGCCGGCTTTGAAAAACACAAGAAATTCAGCGCATTTCTTTGAAAGCTTCACGGCCTCTCTTCATTTCAAAAAATAAATCAAATTGACGTGATGAACTTTCTCTGCGTCTCTCATGGGCGAGAGAGTGAGCTTTTTGAGCCGAATTTGTACTGAAAACGGTAAAATAGGCCGGAAACGGCTGATAGTGAACAAAATCTAATAAAAATTTACTAACTACCTGATCAAACACATAGAAATTATATGAAAAAAGGGCAAAATTGTAAATCACCTATGAATACGCCCACATGTGAAAGGTCAAAATTAGTGATTTTCCAGACAAAACTGAGTAAAGCCGGCGATTCGCTGATAAATCTTTAAATTTTTTATTAATATATTGTCAATTAAGACTAAGTGTATCTATTTTTATGCAAATATCTAGGTTAGTGATGTTCACGACGCCGGCAGACGGAAAAACAAAAGGCTACCTCAAAAAATGGATGTTTTCGGGACCTCTAGTGATCCTTGAAAAGAGAAATTTGAAAATTGAAGGCCACCATTTTGTAGATAATTTTTTTCTGATTATTTTCTGTTTTTGATGAAGTTTTTTTGATGAAAATTGACGTCGGCATCTTCAAAACAAGAATTAGGCCTGAAAACTCCAAAAATCGTTAAAAAACGACAATTTTTGGCGGGTTTTCCTAATTTTACGAGACGCACCAAGACATAATCAAAAATTCAACCTCACCAAAAATTGCAAAATTCTCTAAGGAAGAGATTAAGATGTCAATCACTTGATTTGATCAAAAACTGATTGAGTAACTTCAGTTTTAAGACAATGCGATTGTAATTTTTGGACAACCGCAAGCATAATAGTTGATGTGAACGCTTTTGAAAACATATAACTCGGTAACCAGAAAAGCTATCAAGAAACTTTGAACTACAAAAATAATCTTGATAACACAAGAAACATTTTCTATGTTCATAATACTTGGCTATTCTCACAAAATACATAGTTTAAGCTATGTAAAGATTCAATGCTTTGAAAAACTTTGATAGAGATACCACGAAGGTATTCGAAATCATCCGTTTGTACAATCAACTCAAAGAAGCACAAAATAACAAAGTCTGGATTAATACCGTCTGATACCTTTTTCATATGTCACTTTTTGTTTTTCCCGTACGGGATCCCGTCTTTACAGTCGGCAACCGACTGAAACCGAGGCCACCAATGAATAACTCAGGTTGTGAACCCTGCCGGGAAAGTCTCATCAGTTTTCCATCAGTGTACGACAAAAAATATACCGTATTTCCTCTATTAGTCTTGCACCCCTATTAGTATTGCACCCCTACGGACCAATCGAAAATCAGTCATGCGGACTCTATTAGTCTTGCACCCCTACGGGTCAATTGAAAATTAGTCTTGCATTCAAGACTAATAGAGGAAATACGGTGATTGGGTACGATAGGAATACGGTAGGTTTATAAGTTATGTAAGTTTCTACAAATGTAACTATTTCAGTTTCACTGTACCAAACTTTGAAGAATTTTTTATTACTTTAAAGATCACTGAAATAGTGAGCCGTTGTCTACGAGATCAAATATGTCCGAAAATTACCATTTGGTATCGGTCCTAACAAATCAGTATTTATACCAAAGTTGTTTCTTCGTCAATATTTTGAATTTAATTTAAAAACACATATATTATTCAATTTTCAATCTCACGTGAGAGAGTGTGAGAGAAAAAGAGGAATTTTGAAATAAATGAAATTGAGAGAGGCCGTGAAGGAAATTTTAACTTTTGAATTTTTTTAGACTTTCAAAATAAGAGTTCTAAAATTGAATAATTGGAATTAAAATTTTTGGAATGTTTTTTGGAAAACTTGGGGATTTGCTTTCTTATTGCAAATTCTTGAAAGTAAAGTCAACTTCAGGTGTAATTTATTTTTAATTTTTTTAAACTTTGAGAAGGACAAAAGAAATATTTCAGGCTCTTCACCACCAAATTCATTTGAAGAAACTCGTATGATGTGTGAGGACGCATCAGATGGAAAGAAAATCGACGAAACGAGAAAATACAGAAATAATCGATCTTCAAAGTGCCGGGCTATCATAATTAACAATGTGGTTTTCTGTGGAATGGAAAAGCGAATTGGAAGCGACAAAGATAAAAAGAAGTTATCCAAACTTTTCGAACGTTTGGGATATCAGTCGACAAGTTATGACAACTTGAAATCATCGGTGAGGGAAACTGTTGATTCATAAAGTCTATTGGTTGATTTTCAGGAGATCCTGGAGACCGTGAGACAGTTTACCCAGTCGAATCACGGCGACTCGCTCATCATAACAATCATGAGCCACGGAGATCAGGGACTTCTTTATGGTGTAGATGGTGTGCCCGTTCAGATGCTTGACATTATTGATCTAATGTGTACTGCGTCACTTGCGAAAAAGCCAAAATGGCTTATGTGTGTGTGCTGTCGAGGAGGTTCGTTTTTCAATTCTAGATTTTTCGAGTTAACAATTGTTTTTAAGACAGAATCGACAGAGCAGTCCGCTGTGATGGATTCATCGACAACTTTTTTGATCGTTTTCCAAAGTTCTTCCAGTTTATGAAATCTAAATTCCCAGTAAGTTTGAGGGCGAAATCTCTTCAATATTCTTCTCATTTCAGTCACACCAAACCTCGTCGTCGCAAGCAGATTTATTGGTTTCTTTCTCAACATCTCCTGGCTTCCTATCATTCAGAGATGAAACCAAAGGCACATGGTATATTCAGGAACTTTATCGAGTGATTATTGAGAACGCGAAAGATACTCATTTGGCGGATCTCCTAATGGAGACCAACAGACGAGTCGTGGAGAAATATGAGGCAGATAAAGTAGTGATCGTGTGTAAGCAGGCTCCTGAGGTAGGCATGCCAAGACTTAAAAGGTATAACAATTTTTTTCAGTTCTGGTCGAGGTTCACAAAACAACTATTCTTCGACGTCTAGAAATGACGTGTTTTGATGTCAATGGCCTCGGTGATCAGTATGCTCTCAGTACATGGTAATATCAATTTTTCGACGCAACTTTATCATATTTAAAATGTTTTCAGTTTCAACAGTTCTTTCAATTGTCACACATTTTTCCCGCTGCTACGATGAATTACAATACCTATTCAATTTCCAATATCAGATTTTCTATCAATTGTGATGATGTCATGCTAGCCTTATTCATATTTAAAATACCCGTTTGTCAACTCTTTTGGATAGTTTAACTAGTCAATAAAGTGTTTTATTTGAAGTGGTTGTATTATATTTGTTTTAAAACTAGTTAAAGTGTATTTAAAAAAAAGGAGTTCAATTTTGCAGGTAAAGGCTCACAGTTCTTACTGCCTACTGCCCGAGTGAAGATATAAAGGTTGTAGGTAGGTATTACGCATGCCTACCTGGAACCCTCACTTTCAAATGTTTCCACATTCAGAAAAATACTAATAGTAAGTAGACTGGAGGTGTTTCGAATGGAAGAAAAAATTTGAAACTGGAACACCTGTTGCAGATTTAGCAGCTCCTGTAGCTTCTGCCTCCCGCTGATGCAGCACCAAAACCTCCACTGGCTGCTTAGTTATTTAGAAGCAAGATATTGATAAGATAATCAAAATATTATAGGAACCTTCGATCCAAACTACCAATCTCTTGCTGGAATTGGAGAGAGTCGTTTCGATAGGAAGGATGGAGCACCGTCTGTAAGAGGGTCAAATGCGAATTCCGGAAATCGTAAATTTCTACAATAATTTATCGATTTTTAAAATAATTCTTTACCATGAACTTTATTGATTTTTCCAAAATTTATTGATTTTCTTCTGAAATTTCATAAATCTTACAATAATTCATAGATTTTTTGTTTTGTAATACTTATTGATTTTTTAAAATACAACTTATTGGCTCTCTAAAAAGAAATATATCGTTTTTTTTTAATTACCACATTTTTCAGACACTTCTGAATTCTCGACTGCCAAAAGTTGAACAAAGTGGGAGTTTTTTTTATTAAAAATTGTTTTAATTAAATATTGGAAAAATTCAATTTTTTGGAGATGAATTTATTAAGATTTTTGGAAATTTGGATTTTAATTTTTTTTTGCAGAGTCGAACGATAAGAGTATATTTTCATGCAAAATCTGAGCAATTTCTAGACTTTTTAGAATTTTCTGAAAAACATGAAAGACTATCTGAACACTCTGAAAATACAATACCTGATTAAAAAACCCCTAGTTCTTGTGGAAAGATGTTCAAAATTACTTTTTTTTTGGAATTTTGAAAGTGTTTCTTTTTTGTGTTATAGTAGGTTCAATAGTACACAATACGCCAAATCATACAAAAAAAATGCACAAAAATCGCTAAAAACTGTTCAGTATAATTCAAATTTTAAAACCATTGAAATTTCCAAAAAAAAGAGGGACTGGCTGAAAAATTGGCTGAAATTATTAAGACAGGAAAATTAAGATAAAAATTTATAAATCAGATCAGTATTTTTCGAAACAATTAAAAAATAAATTATGCAACAAAACCAGTATCTGGGAGACTTAAAAATGCTCATAAAATTAATTAAAAACTTAAAAACCCATGAATTATTATAGCTCATCGTGCTCATCAAGCTTCAACTGTTGTCGAACGATTTGGATAAATTGCTCCTTGTGCTGAGTTCCAATTCCGATTCCCTGATCCCCTTGCCGGGACCATCCAGTCTTTCCAGTATACAGTCGAATTGTCGGATAAGCTCTGACTTGAGCCCCCTGGCACACTCCGGGCCACTGATCGCAATCGATTTTCGCGAAATTCACTTTTCCGGCGAGCTCCTTCGCGATTCGATCGTAGATCGGAGCAAATTGAATACAATGGCCACACCATGGTGCAAAGAAATCGACAATCCATGGTTCCGATGAGTCCAGGACAGTGGTATGGAAATCATTTCCAAGGGAGACGACTTCGGTCGGAAGGAAATTGTAGACCCATCGTTGAATTGAATCAGAATTACGCCACATATGGTTCGGGTAGTCGCTGGAAAGAAAAAAGATTGATTTTAAAATAAAATTTCAGTATTTTTGCAGTTTCATACGTCACTGACAGCACATGGTGTCAGGCTGTCCGATTGTTTGATCTACAAAAAATGCGGGGATTTTTTGCCCATAAAAATGTGACGTCAGCACGATCATAACCACGCAAAATCAGTTGAAAACTCTGCCGCATTTTTTGTAGATCTACGTAGATCGAGCCGAAATGAGACACTCTGACACCCGGTGCGTAGTTTATCGGAGCGCTGTTGCACGGCTGCGTTTCTCAAACTTTTAGTGATTAAATAGGTTCTTATTATCAAAATATAAAAACTGTCACACAGCGCCTCAGATCGGGAGAGAAGAGCTAAAGAAGTGGTTTTGGCGCGGGAGCGCGTTTGCTGCAGACGTCGCACGAATTGGAATTAATGTGTAACAAAACAGTAAAATATCGCGTTTTTGCTGGATTTTAGGGATTTTAAAGCAATTTTCAACATGCGGGACCGCCCAGAGACTGTTCGCGATGCGATTTACTTCATTTTAATATAAATTTTCCCCCAAATAAGCTCGAAATGAGCTCTGAATTTCGGCGAATCTGAAATTTTTTTTTGACCAAAAACAGAATTTTGCAAATAAAAATTGATTTTAGAGCAATTTATTGCATAAATATTCAATTTTAGAATTTTTACTAATAGTTTGAAAATTTTTAAAGTGTTTTAGTCATTAATTTGACTGATAACACAGAAAATGATTTTTCTTTACAACGAAATCGATAAAAAAGTAAAGCAACATTTATCAAGGGAAATCTTGCAAAATTGGTTAAAAAACTTGTATGAAATCAAAGATTTCACTAGAATAAAGCTACAAATCAATCAAAATCACAAAAATACAAATAGTTCTGATCAAATTTCAATGTTCCAATCTACCAATGGATCTATGCCACGCCAAATTTCTTATGCAAGTGTTGCTCTCCAATTTTCCTTGAAAAATGGATCAAATACTCACATAAATGATCAAATTAACATTTTTTACAAGTTTCGTGTTATATTTTCTTTTTCTTAATGAGGAACCATCAGGTTCTTCCTGCCCTCTACGGCTCTAGATACCTCAACTTCGACAACTCCTATCTACTCGGAGAGGTGAGATACCAAAAAGTGATCAACTGAGAACTTGTAGAGCACATCAAAAACTATGATATTCAATTTAACCTGCGTTTTTATCTTTCAAGATGGGGGAGTTAGACGTACATTTGTATTGCATACTTTTTGTTATTCTACTGGCTGCTCTAACTCCCTCATCTTAAGAGATAAACACATGATTTTAACTAATTAGTATAGTTTTTGATATGTTCTACAATTTCTTAGTTAATCACTTTTTGATATCTTGCATCTCTGAGGAGATAGGAGTTGTCGAAGATACAGTATCTATAGCTATGCGCATATGAAGAATCTAATGGATTCTCATCATGCTATACTACTTATCATCTGCTTTTTGTGGGAAACAATGATTCAAAAATGTTTTTTCAAATGATCAAACAAGTTGTGATTTGATCTGAACATTTAGTGTTGGTTTAGTGAAGATCAGCTGCCAACTAGCTTCAAATCTAGTTCCCCCTCATTCTACACTTATTTATTTAATTCTTATGTACTCCCTATTATCGAGTATTGCTCAGTCGTCTACTCTCCCTCTCCTAACTCTAAACTCTCTGCTCATCTTGAAAAACCTCTTAGATCATTCTCTCGACAAGTATTACAAAGATGCAATATCTCATTTACTTCTTATGAAAACCGTCTTCTAATTCTTAATATCTACTCGATTCGTCATCGAAGGCTTAAGGCAAAGCTTCTACTTCTTTATAAATTCATAAGCGGTACCTCTTACTTCCCAAATCTAAACGATCTGATCAGAATTACAGAGTCTAAAAGAAGGCCTATGATTATTATATGTTCAAAACCAAAAATTACTGATTTTTTTACCTCAACTGTCCCCGTCTGGAATGCTATTTTTCATAATACTCCCCATTTCCTTTCTCCCCGTGAATTTGTTAAAGTTATTGATTCCTCCATAACGCGGTTTTGAATAATTTTGTTTGTCGGTTATAATTAATTCTATGATCTCTAATTTCCCAAAAAGTCTTTGTTTCCCTTTCTTCTCTCAATGCCGGTCTTTTTCTTTCCTCTCTTTGTCGGACTCGTGAGGGTCCCGACTTTTTTTATTGTTTTGATTAACTTTGATTAAACAATAAATTCACTTGTGGGTCATCCTCAAGGCAATTTAAAAAAAAACTAAACAGTTTTCGTTGATGTGGGCATTTTTGAACAATTTCAAGACGTGAAACCGTGTTATCTCTATCAAGCTGACGTTTAAAAATTGGAATCAAACATATTAATGCTTGAAAAAATTTGTTTCGCGTAGAAATTTTGTCATAGAGTTAACTTGTTCTAGTCGGTTCGAAAATCAATGAAAAAGCAGCCAAATCGTGAATTTGTTCAATAAAATGTTTTTTAAAACTTTTTTAAAGCAATAATAATCCCAATATTTAATTATTTTTTCCGAATTTCATCTTGAAAACTCGAATAATCGCGAAATTTCGTCTGAAACTCATTTAATACCGTAAAAGTGTGCAAACGCGCTCCGTTGGACTTTCCAATTCTCGATTTTCTTAACTCTCCCGATTTGAGGCGCTGTGTGTCACCTCAAATTTGACTGCAGAAACGCGCGCGAAGTTTTCGCTCTCGATTCCGTATGCCGTAAAAACAGCTGGGACCACAGCCCCGCGGGTGATGACAGAAACGGGGAAGAAACAAAGCTAGAAACAGCAGTTTTTGCTCTGTATCTTCGCATTTTCTCGTCTCCCGTTTCTGTCATCACCCGCGGGGCCGTGGTCCCAGTTGTTTTTACGGCATGCGAAATCGAGAGCGAAAATTTCGCGCGCGTCGCTGCAGTCAAATTTCATGTGACAGTTTACACTCAAAATAATAAAACTGCGTGGCGTGTACTGCAGAAAACCTGATATTTAAGCCCCGCCTTTTTCTCGTCCACTCACGGAGAAAAGGCAAAAATTCGGGGACCAACCAATATCAGGCCGCCGACATCCTACGTGTTCCGCGCGCCGCTATGTTTAACTCGTTGTGGGCGCGGCAAGCTGTCTCCGCCCGCTGCGAGTTAAACATAGCGGCGCGCGGAACACGTAGGATGTCGGCGGCCTGATATTGGTTGGTCCCCGGATTTTTGCCTTTTCTCCGTGAGTGGACGAGAAAAAGGCGGGGCCTAAATATTAGGTTTTCTGCAGTACACGCCACGCAGTTTTATTATTTTGAGTGTATATATTTTGATAATATCAAACGTGGTGTCAGAATGTCCCATATCGGTTTGATCTCCGAGAATTGCGGGAATTTAAGAGTGTGCTGACATCAAACTTGAAAAATTCCCGCATTTTTTGTAGATCAAACCGCGATGGGACATCCTGACACCACTTGTTTCAGGGCTGTCGTTTTTTCGTTTATTCGGGTTTTTTTTTCGGTTTTTAGAACCAAAAAAACAACAAAAAAGTTTGGTCTGTGTGAAGTACACGGCTTCCCCACGCGTTTTCCGGCAGGCAATAGAGAATATACGGTAAGTATATTTGAGAGTGTGTACAGTATGCACAAAATCTAACACTTACCAATTTTAATTCAGCAAATGGTTCTTTTCTCACTATTTTAACTACATGAATAATCGAATCGTCGTTTTCTTCGTCAGATTGATCCGAATTTTGGACTGAAAAATTATTTCATTCATTAATACACTAATGAATAAAATTCCATGACATGAATAAAACCAAATTGATAATAAACAATCTTTATATGAAATCACTTGAACCATACTTGAGCTGTTGTAGATCACGGACATTTTTAAGATTCGTCCATTTTATACAGCAGCAATATTGTAAGTTAACATTATGTACGAGCAAAGTATCTAATTGTTAAATTAGTGAATAAAGAAGTTTTTGGAAAATTCTGTCAAGTAGGTAAATAACTTTAATTCTCTATGACGAAAGCTTAAATGAAATTCGGGAAGCGTCTCGAGACCGATTTGCGAAATTTCGCATAAATGTGCCTTCCTTTGAAGTCATAGAGAAAGGAGATGATAAATAAATGTTGAAAATTTTTCAAAATTTCCTATCGAAGTTTTGTTAAATTGTCGAAATTTCAAACAATTCTGAACAATTCCATTATTCGATTGAAAAAAATTGATAATTATATTGTAGGCATCCATTTTCTTAGTTCTGCTTTTCAGATTGATATTTTAATTTGTTTATTCTTCATTCCAATATTGCGCAATCGGTTTTCTCATCGGTTAATTTATTCAATTTTAAACTTCCACCATTTTATTTCAGATGCATGCTAGACATCATGCAATAATGTGTTACGCAGAGAAAACGGTAAACTAGGCCAGGGGAAATGTTCGGCCGTGTACTCCTCTCGAACAAATTTTGCAATCCACAATTAATATTTAATTAAATTATTATTAAAAACTAGTTTAATTAACTTGAATATGCGAGAAATTCGCCGATATTTATTTTGGATTGGGTACGATGGATCGAAATTTCCTGAAATGGCAAAAGGAGGCACTGGTTTCGGAGTTATGGATCTTCTTAATCAGGCAAATTATTTTCTTGATTCTTAAAAAATTCAATTTTCAATTATTATTGATTTCAGACAATCTCAACTTCTATATTCGGGTCTCGGTGCGAACAAACTCCAAATTGCTCGGATCGATTAAAGTTTTCTCCGAGTAGTCGAACTGATGCAAAAGTTCACGCAATCAGAAATTCAGTTATTTGCCAAGTGAGATATTTTTAAAAGGATTTAATGTTTCAGTCAAAATCGTAATATTCAGGTTCCCCTGGAATACGCAGAACTCGATAAAACTCCTGAAACAAAAAAAGCATTCATGACATCCTGGAAAAATACAATTGATGTTGCCAATCCTGGATCCTTGGAAATTCACGATGTTCACTCGGTATCTGCTGGATTTTGTATTCGACGAAGCGTTTCCTATCGGTAATGTGCACTTTCAGGAGGACATTATCACTCAGAAGAGCTCCATATAGTCACTACAAAACGCGCTAAAGTGCACTCTTTCTGACTCCGCCTCTTCACACTTCTCTGCGCTTCTTCATTCTGTTTGGAAGACGAATCACCCATGACAACACACGAATTCTGATTTTATCACATGTCTACTTTTCAGTTGAGCTGCGAAGTATTTTTTATTTGATATTTTAAGAATTAGAGTAGCTTTAGCATTGTTCCAATGGACAATTTTGCGCCAATTTTCAGACTTTATCGCTAAATAAAGTACTGATTTACAGAAAGTACACGTATCGTATGGCAGTATGTCGTTCTTGGGAACTTTGGGAATCAATTCGCCAGGAGCCATCAATATCCTGCTTCTCAGAAAGAGACTATGCTTGGCGATTACCCCCGGGATTTTCAGCACATAAAGTTCTCCAGGCTGGAAAGCTTTTCGAGGGTACTTCAAATATGCTATCTATCTCTGAAATCTCAAATCGTTATTTTCAGGAGAACAAGTGATGGGATCGTTCTTCAAGCACACTGCTCGTGAAAAACGATATGAACCTATCAGTCCCACAGCTCTGAAATACATTTTTCATGTTGGATTATCAAAAGGAGAAGCTTATTCAATGGAAAACGATATTTATGACTATTACAATGTCACAATTGTCGCGAAATCTTTTGTTCGGGAGCAGGTAGACGAATGACAACTTTAAATGTTATAAAACTCAATATTTATTTCAGATTCGTCGCATGATGTCTTGTCTGGTGAACTATTCTTACGATCGTATACCTCTTACAACAATAGAATGGCTTTTATCAAATCCCATCAGTTCTAATTTCTTCGATTTAGGTATTCCTGTTGCTCCTCCACAGGGATTATTTCTCACAGACGTAGTGTATGATCCTCGAATGTTTACAAATCCCGAGCCTTATTTTTTACACTCCTGGGATTATGATTAGAATTTTAATCTATAATAGCAGATTTCTTTTTCGGAAGACATGATCCTAGTTTTTTTTTTATAAATCAAATATTTACCCGTCTTCTCGCAACAATTATCCGACACCTCATGAATCGAGTTTTGATGCTGTAAGATCAATACTTTGAAAGGATTGGAGGATTCAAGTTAAATCTGTATGATTATCTCGTTTCGCACATTTTGAACTTCTTCATTGGAAAATCAATACGCTTATACGATTATTCAGTGTAACATTTGTCACTGAACACATTTTTCCGCAAAGCAACGGCAATTTCTGACGGAAAACAACATTGCGAGTCCGCTTGGCAGAGAAAAATACTCCGGTCTTTGTCCGAGAGGACTACGAAGTGGCACGCAACGCTCGGGTCTCGCAGCGACCTGCTGACGCCGCATTTACCGTAGCGTCTGCAGTTCAAATTCGAGACGTTATCCAAAGGGGCGGTTGCACGTTTTTGGCCTTTTTTTTGTCAAATTTCATAATTAAATATTTTTTCCCACGAATTATGACTTTCTAATGTGAAATTTATCTGTTCTTCTATAGGTTATCGTCGAAAAATCAATAGTTTCATGAGGAAATTTTTTTTTAGGCCGGAATCTTTTCTCGAACGAAATCCCAATTCTTACCGATTTGACAATTTATTGTGTCTTTTTCATCCACTAATTTGTATACTTTTCAGGGTATTTTCTAGATAGTCTTAACGGCTACACTTTTTTAATTTCCAAGGCTTTTTTATCCAGCTTTTACCTTTATTTGTTCTTTTTTTTTGGTTCAGTAAAGTAAGGTGGGTGAATTAAAGGTCTCGATGCAGTAAATATAGTTGTGTTTCAGATAGTAGTAAAAATGGAAGCTACAGATAACAAGATTAACGGTAACGCCTCTGAGACTATCAAGGAAAATGGACACTCGACGAAGGGAAACGAGGACAAGAAGATATTCGTTGGTGGAATCTCGCCCGAAGTGAACAACGAAGATTTGAGCTCCCACTTCACCCAATATGGAGAAGTTGCTCAAGCTCAAGTCAAGTACGACCGGACTAACGGCCGCTCCAGAGGGTTCGCATTTGTCGAGTTCACCACTGGAGAGGGCTGTAAATTGGCCCTTGCTGCTCGCGAACAAACCATCAAGGGAAAATCTGTGAGTTCTTGTTTTTTTTCCTCGCCTACTTAAATGGCACTAAAAAGATATAAGTTCAATTGACAATAAACATATTTCTTGTTATAGGTCGAGGTAAAGCCAGCAAAATCGAGGGAAAACAAGAAGGTGTTTGTTGGAGGACTCCCATCGGACTACAGCGAGCAAGATCTTCGCTCTCATTTCGAACAATTCGGCAAGGTCGACGACATTGAATGGCCATTCGATAAGCAGACCAAGGCTCGTCGCAACTTCGCTTTTATCGTATTCGAGGAGGAGGAGTCCGCAGACAAAGCATCTTCCCAGACAAAACAGACCTTCGGAACTCGCGAATGTGACGTGAAAAAAGCAGTTCCACAAGGAAAACGGTTCCCAGGCGCCCAAGGGCGTATGCCAGGTGGTCGCGGAATGTATGGTGGACGTGGTGGAAATAACAACTCGGGATGGTATGCTGGATGGGGACAAATTGGAGCTATGCCATACGGAGCTACTGGAGCAGCTTGGGGAGACTGGTACGGAAACGGTTATTACGGCCAACAAGGTGCAGCACATCACAACAACAGCGGATCATCGCAAGGTTACGGAAGCGGATACCAGAGTTAGTTTTGTTACTATTTGATTCCATGTCTTGTGACTCATTCCACAAGGAATGCATCAGTATACTTATTCTATCAGGTTTTGCAGGAAATAACAGTGGATTCGATTACCAACAAGCTCAAGGAGCCAGACAGGGCAACAATGGCCAACCACGCTTCCAACAGCAGCCACAACAACAAACTGCTCAAGCCCAACAGTTCTAAATGTGCCTTCAGAACATCACCTCAATCACCATCTGAAATGCCTCCATCACAGTCCTCTTCAGAATTCCTGTTTCCTTCCTACCTAATCTTTCAAAAAATGTCCAAATTGTTTTGTCCTCACGCCCAGACTCAATCAAAAGCAGTTACAAATCGACCCTAAATTTCTAACGCGCGTTTTTCTTTAATTCCTTTTTTGGCAATGACGATCTGAGATGTGTTGTTCCCGAGGTTGAATTTTATATCGAACCAGTTTGTTTTGTTTCTCTGATTCTCACCCAAACTATCATCGACTCTCAACTTTTTTCCGTTGGTAATCTTTGATTTGAATAACTCCAGGAATAATAATAACATACTTTTGTTGTTTTAGATGATGTTCTTGTGAACATAATACTTTATCCACCCGCCTTTTTAGATGTGTAGAAGTACTTTATTTCCATCAGTTTTTTCAGTCATTTTTTGTTGTTTTAATTGTTTCGCTCGTTTTTTCTTTGAGCGATTCTGCGGCAGAAAACAAACTGTATTTTTACTTCTCTTCCCTAAAGTCTGTATGCTTCGCCCCCAATTTTTGTCTTTTAGTTGTTGTTATGGTGCTTTTTCCTTTGTTCAGGAACTGGTAACCAATTAGACTGTGCAATTCACTGTAGTTGTCAAGTATATTCACATTGAATTGTGCAGTTAGTTGTTAATTTCCCTCATCTCATTGAAGTGTATCTGATGAATCGTCAGGTGTCCCGTCTTCGTCTAATCTCACAACACCCAGCCACCCAACAAAAGCTTCTCCCTTTTTCTCCTTCGTTTTTTGCCAATCTCACCCGTAAATTCGCTCCCAAAAGCCCCCCCCCAACCGATTCTAATAACTGCCTCTTCGTTTGACATGTTATTTGTTGTCACATTCGTTTTTAATGTATGATAGATTCATGTCAAACATTTGTGTTGATATTAAGCTGAGAATGAAATTTTTGAGGACTAGTTGTTCTTATATTATCATTAAATTTTTATGCTTCATGAATTGAATGCGAACAGGTGGGTTGCCGTGAAAAATATCTCACTTGGGAACAATAAACTTCAATATTTAGAAGTCAATTTTCAGATAAAATATGACTTCAACTCTAGATGCGTACATGAATCGGATGGTGAACGTGGTCACTGGTGATGGTCGGGTTATCGTTGGACTTCTGAAGGTAAAATATCTAGAAAGAAATGTTGCTTCTGCACTTGGCGACAAAGGTTCGAGCCTTTGTCAAGAAATTTCAAAAATGCAGCACATCTTGATTATTATAAAACACGAGATTTTGAATCCCAACTTTGAAGAAATTGTTCAAAAAGACTGAGCTTATGTGTCGGATTAAATAATTAAATTATGTTACCTTTTAAAATTTCAATATTTTATTCAATTATACAATTTTAGGGATTCGATCAATTAATCAACTTGGTGATTGAAGATGCTCACGAAAGGTCGTATTCTGAGACGGAAGGTGTGCTCACGACACCATTGGGACTATATATTATTCGAGGAGAGAATGTGTAAGTTGAAAATTGACGGGACATAATTTAAAAATCGATTTTACCTTGTCACGGTGCTCTGCTTTTGGAATTTATAGGTTTTCTGCGACTAAAATTAGTTGTTGATGAAGAGTTTAGAAATGTCTCTTCTTGAATATCTACTTCATTTATTCCGATGAATTTTACTTCCGAGTTCCCGTACCACCCAATCCGTGGGTCAAACGATCAACAAACCCTCGAAAACATTGGACTCGGCATGCTTTTCCTTCCATTCCGTGCACATTATCGAAAAACTGACCAATTGTTTCAATTGAGTAGTGGCGGAGCCGCCTGCTTCAGCAAAGAAGCTCTTGATCATGTACGAGAGTGTTAAAAACCAAGACAGTTTTTATTGCTCAAAATCCATGGTCTTCTCTTGTTGAGAGGAGATGTTGGACTTTTAATAAAAGACCGGGTACAAATGTTGAACATTTGGAGCATTTTATCTGGATTTTTTTTTCACATCGCCCCATTAAACCTTATAAAAAGCTTCACATCGCCTTGCTTGTTGCAAATTCGCTCTATCGCCATTCTTCAATCTTTTCGAATCTAAAAACTCGTTGGTCATTATGTACTCTCTATTTCACCCGGTCTCTCTCTTCTGTTCTTTCTTTTGGAGTGCTCTACGGACCAATTGCTTCAAATGAATTATCGATTTTTTAAATTGTCGCGTTAGAATAGTTTCTCTGTGTTAAAACAGATCGACCTAATTTCAATTATCATCAAGAGTTTTTTTTTCTATTCGATTCAATCTTTTCCGATGACATTAATCATCCGTTTTTTATAATGTTGCACCCATGCGATGATAAGATTTAATTGTGGTCGTTGACTATCAGTGCTGAGAATGGAATTTTCTCGTTCAATTCACTTCAAAACGGGTCAATGTTATCATCTCAGAAACATCAAATTGATTTTACTTCATTTCTTCCAGTTGAATATTTTCTATAACGTTCCGTCGACATACCTTCGCCAGTCAACATTGAGTCATCATTTAAAAAAAAAAGAAAGGTGCAAGTAGTCCTGGTACCTGATGTTCTATAACAACCAGATCAAGTGCTTCTGTTGTTCCTTTGATCATTCAGCTTTCGGCAGCCGTCTAAAAACATAGCAACTGGTCGTTTCTTGTGCTCTGTTACGGTCGGAAACACGGAAAAGTCGGGGAAGCATGACGTGTCAAAACATCTCTTCCAATCGTTCGGCATTTTCTCGCCCTCAATCACAATTTGATGCTTGACCAATATGATTGCCCGAAGCCTTGCAGCAGCACCAGCAATTTATTTTGTTTGTACTCTTCACATTTTCGCCGGCAACAAAAAAAAACAACGAAAGAGGGAAATAGTTATAGTGAACGAGAGAACGAATACGAAAATGGACAACGCGATGGGAAAAATGTTGAAAAAGTATCCGTTTTCCTATTCTATGTCGGAGCTTCACAACTTGCTTACTAGGTTTTCAGTTTTCAGTTTTACTTTGTCGTTTCTATCTGAAAAGCGCTTATAGTTAAAACATATTCAGTTAAGTTCCAAACGAACTAAAACTTTAAAAAAAAAACTCCTCGTTGAGCGAATGCGATTGATTATTTTATTGAAGTCTCTAAATTGGCTCTTCCAGTCTCTGTTCAATACCTAATTGTTTTCTGATTAGTTTCATTATATTTATTGATTTTTCGTTTCCGATACACCACTCTTCTCTATACTCCACTCCAAATGTCAAGTGATAAATACTCATATTTCGAAATAGTTTATTTTTGGATAGGATACCCCTTCTGGCCCTATTCATGTCCCATTCAAAACACAATTTTATGAAATCTTTTCTCACTTTTCGTCAGTGTAATATAGCTGGAAAAGATTAATGTAGACATGCGTCAAATGTCCGAAACTTTCACAATTTCACACCTTTCAATTCATTCCGTTCGAACTTTGTTCAAAGAAAATGTGATTCCATGAAAAAAGTGTTCGGAACCTGTTCTGTTTCCCTCTGGAGAGGGGTGGAGAAATTATCGGAACACTTTTTCATTGCAAAAGTTGAAACTAAACTTTTAAAGCTATGATGTATATATATATAAAGACCAATTCTGCAACTACTGTAGATTTTTCCAAATGTTTCTTTTTGAAAATCTATCATTTTTCAGAGCGATTATCGGTGAAATCGATGAAGAACTCGACAAACGCGTTGATCTGGAAAATGTGAAAGCGGCCCCACTTGCACCAATTTGGATTCCCCAATAATTTCCACACAAATCGATATTCTGCATTGACGCGTTGTATTGACTGGTTATTCTCATCGTTTCCCCCCACCATTTCTTCTCCCCATTTAAATCATTTTTCCCAAACTATTCTCCATTCTTTTCTTGTTTCCTTGACGGTTTTGTATTCATACCATCGTTTCTTTACCATTTTTGGATCTCTAATTTCCTCTCAAATATTGTGAAAATTTATACATATTTATTTGCTTTGTTTTTAATAGTTAATGTATTAAATATGCATTTATTCAAATTGCAACGTCATTGTATTTTTTCGTGTTTCAACCGTTTGTTTATCGGTTTAACATTTCTTTTTTTAATATCGTTTCCTCGTTGAACTTTGCCATTTCACAGAAATAACCTTGCAGAAAATATTCCAGTGCTCGATTTCAACGGAATATACGGATCGAAGTTGCAAAATGAGCAGTATCAGAGTGAGTTAAATAGAATGGGGAAAGGATAATTTTGAACAAGAGTTTTTGCGCGTTTTTCAACTTTCCTACCAGAATAAAAGCATAAAGTAAAAATCGATAAACATTTTTTCCAGAACCAGAACGACAATCGTCGACCAACATTCCGTGATCATCGTACACCACAATTTAGCGGTCGTGGTGGTAGTGGTGGTGGCGGACGCCGTCTTCAAAATCCAGCTCATTATCCACAACGCAGAGATATGTCGCCGATTCGCAGATCTTCAGCAATTTCACCAGTCAGACGTTCACAGGATCATCGCCAACGTTCGCCTGAAGTTCGACGTCATCGATCACCGGAAAAGGAGTCAAAAGACGCAGTGGTTGGTAGATTCACACTCACACCCAAAATATCTCTATAGTAACCTCTTCTGTAATGGAATTTGTTGGATTATTGACTGAAACTTATCCTCCCCCACCGATTTCTTCGGGGGCTGTATCTTGAAACGCGACGAATCTCATCAATCTAGGTCACATCGACTGGATCTTCACGTGGAGCCACGTCAGCATCTGTCACGTCGTCATCGAGAAGGCATGAGAGTGGGGAGAGACATAGAGAGACTCATCGTAGAGAGGATAAAGAGAAGAAGCCAGAAAAATCTACGGTTTGTAACTAAAGACTAGACTCACTGAGCATTTTTAGATCCGAATTCAGTTATTTTCTACAAAAAAATATAAATAAAAACATTTGCAGGATCGTGATGCTGATCGTTCAAACAACATTGCTGCCAGAATCCAGGCTCCAGTCGTCTCATCGTCGACCCACCACCATCATAGCAACAGGCATGAAAATCGAAAGAGCACAGCAGTGGTAGGTTTATACAGAAATTCGTCAAGCTGAGTCATTGTATTCCCACTGTCACTGTAAACGTCGTCAAATAATAAAATGAGCTCTTCAGATTTATTATGCTCATTGGCTCATGTGTCACCGTGAACATAATGGATTCGAAGTTCTTCTAAACGATTCATTAACCACATGAAAATCATATATATCTATTCATTTCCCAATACTGAAAACTTGGAAATTCTTGAATTGAAAATTCCCATCCCTGTCCAACTTCGTCTTCCTCTTCTGCTTGCACCTACAATTCCGTCTTCAGACACTTTCAACTTTAGGCACTGAAGGAAGTGATAATAGAATAGTTTGCACATCGTAAACAATCGCTTCATATTTTATTTATTCCTTCTTTTCTGCTGCAACTTCAACTGTGTGTATCTCATCGAAATTGCCTTTTTTCGGCATTCTTCAAATTTGAATAGGCGAATGCCCATGCAAACAACGGCATTTATGTGATAGGACGTCGGTGCGAGAATTTTTGATGATAAGAATGTCAAACTGATTGTAGTGAGACTGAGAGCACTGAGTGATTGATGGCATTCCGCGCCTCTGTGTTGCTTTTCGTGTTTTAATTGAAATTGAGGACACAAAGTGTGTTTCTTTTCTTTTATCCGCAAGGCATTAATGCAATTTTTATCATTTGAATGACGATCGTTATACGTTCGCTGTATCCAGAATTCAAATTTTATTCACGATTGAAAATATTAAGCTAAAACTGGAAATCTCGTATTTCTATTCTAACTTTTCACTAGAAACTACGCTATTCAATTTTCCTGTATTTTAGTAATACTTGTAATAGACAATAAGGCCTCTATTTCTATGTTTCTTCTGTCATTGTCCAGGTTATTTCATTGATAAGAAGATTATCACTTGTACTTAAGGATTAGCTTTCATATTGAGTCAAGAAAGCACACAAATATTGTCAGTTCATTTCTATATTTCTTACTTATGCCTCTTAAAATATATTGAAAATTTGCAGAAGCGACCTGCCGCCGACAATCGTCCAATGACATACTCAACCGATGTTTCTGTGTCTCGACACTCGGAAAATCGCCGAAAATCGTCTTCGGATGTTTCACGTCGCCACGGGGATAAGGAGAAAAGAGATCGGAAACGTGAGGATGTAAAGAAGAAAAGTAATGGAGAACGATCGTCGAGCAGTGGAAGAAGACGTGAAGAAGATCACAAGAGAAAGAGTGAGAGCAGCAGAAAAGAGAAGAAAGATGAAGATGTTAAAGAAAAGGTTGTTGATGAGAATAAAGTAGAAGATGAAGCTGTTGAAATGCAAGGATTAGTGGAAGTAGACTGTTGTGAAGAAGAGGAGACTATTGAACAGGCAAAGGAACATGGTTCAGATGAGCCAGAACGTCCAGAATCTCACCAATCTGCTCACAGTGCAGCAGTCTCGAACGCCTCTCAGTGAGTTTTCTCCACTTTTTTTGGAATATTCTTATTATTGTTTTTCAGTCATTCTGACAGCGAAGAAGAGCTCGACTACGAAGAAGACGATATTGATGTTGATCTTGATGGTGATATTGATGTGGAGACAATGAAGATGGCTGCAAGAGGAGATTTGAAGGTAGACGATACTACTGATGAGGATGAAATTAATGATGTGAAAGACGAAACTATGGAGGAACAGAAAGAAGATGGAGAGCCAGAAAAGAAGAAGCCAAGAACTTCAGAGAACGATGACAAGGATAAGAAGCATCATGGTACTTATTTTCGAAATATTCTTTGGGATCTGCATGCTCGATTCGGAAACTCGGAACTACGTCCCCCTAGATCCCCTGTAAAATTTTATAGTTTCATATTTACTCCTGACCCCGCTTAACTGGACTAACACTTGCACTCCCATTATAAAAATCCCATAAATATCCCATTTCCTAGGCTCATCATCATCGAATAGCCACCGTCGCCGAGAAGACGACAAGGATCGCCGCCAATCTTCGGATCATCACAAGGAACGTCGCCGTTCACCAGCAACACGCCAAAGGGCGACAGATCACAAGGAATCGAGGAGAAGTGAGGGAACATCTACTCGTGTAGAATCAGCAGCATCAGCAGCAGGTACAGAAATACAGAGAATACCATCGCTTCTTACGATGCGGATAGCAGCCCCTCCTGGGATTAAGAAATTGGAAACTTTATATCATAGTGGTAGTGGTGGTTCTTCTTCTTCTTCATCTCATTCATCTGAGATGATCATCGTCGGTGAGACGTTTTCTAACAGATGGTGTCAGTGCTCTTGTGCGCATCATTTGCCTACGACGTCGTCGGCAGCCGCAGCCGCCGGATCCTTAGATGCGTCCCCTGCTTCCTCTTCCTCATCGTCGTCGAATTCAGATGCATCTGTCTCGAGAATTCCGTCCCTGATGTCATTGCGGACCCCGTTTAATAACAGCTGCCTCTTTTTAGCGCCCCCACCACCACCATCATCATCATCATCATCGAAACGGAGTCATGAAGCAGCTGCACGAATCCGAGCACCATCACCACCACGTCGTTCGTTTGGAGATCGAGGAAATCGGAGTGATGAGCATCATGGAGGAAGTCGTCACATGGATGTTGGACCACAACGTCGTCGACTACAGGATCATCGAGTCAGGGATGATGGAAGAAGAGTTAGCAGTTTTGAGGATAGGAAGAGACCTGAAAGAGGATTTCAAGATTCTGGACGAGTGAGTTTATCTTTGAAACATCTATAATTTTCAGTTTTTTTTTCAATAAAATGTATTTTTTCAGCGCCGTCGCCCTTCCCCACCACGTGGCAGACCTGGAGAAAAAGTCGTTCAATCGTACCGTAACGGAGTCTAATGCCCCCGTGTGTTTCACTTTTTAAAGTGAATATTTTAATCAAAATTGAACTCCCGTTCCCACTACTGTTATTTATAATGATTTGAAAATTCGCCGTTTTTTAAATCTTTTTCCCCCTACTTTTCTGGTTACACCTCTCCTTGTGTTGTTTTAAAACATTCGTAATAAGATTAAGATTTTTTTATTTAATTGTAAAGATAAATGATTTTTGTTTTGAAAATGGAACGATGTGAACAGTTTTTTTGAGAGTTTTTGATCTCTGCGTCTGTACTTTCTTTATTGTTCCCTATTCCGACGGAGAGAGTAGATTAAAATTGAATGTATCCGGAAAGCAAATAGCAAGAAAAATATGGAAAATGAGAAAATTTCTTTGATAGAGTGAAAGAAATGAGTCTGATTATCGATTTTTGTTAACTTTTGCTTACTTTTTGATTCTGGAAAAGTTTATTTTTTAAACTAATTTAAAAATGTAATTAATATTATCCAGGCACCAATTTGGTGCCAAGAATACGGTACTTGGTCTCGACACGACGGGTTTTTGTTAAATGCTAAAAGGCTCGCGCCTTTAAAGAGTACTGTAATTTCAAAGTGTCATTGCTAAGAAATTATTATCGATATTTTTTGTTTTATTCCAGTTGTTAACATATTTTTATTGAAATACTCTGAGTAATGAAAAATCAGTAGCAACAATAGTTTGAAGCTACAAAACTCTTTAAAGGCGCGCACATTTTTTTCATTTAACAAAATATTTCGTGTCGAGACCTGGTGCCGTATTTTTTTCAAAAAATACATTATGTTTTCTATTCTCTCAAACTTCAGTACTTTTGACAATTTTATAATCCTCTTATTCACTTCCGCCCGATTTTCCAGCAAAATGGCGGAAATCAACGAGCGAGCGTCTACGTCATCACCGCCAGTTCCATCGACACCGGCTCCTGTGCCACATATCAGACAATTGGCAGACAATATGACTGACAAAGTTGGACAGTTCTTTCAACATCAACTTGAGGGTGAGATTTTTGAGCATCAAAAGAGCTCAGCGATTTGAAGCAACCAAACCAACAAAAAACTAAAAAGTTCCAGAGAAAAACCCATGAGAATTCCATTTCTATTCTGGTTTTTTTTTTTAGTTTTTGGTTTTTTTGTGTTCGTTTCAAGAAGTTTGCGTGTCAGAATAGAAAAGTAGCTTTGTTTCTTGATTTTCAATTTTTTTTTTGTATTTCAGGATCTATCGAAGAGTATAAGCTTCTGGAAACAATGAATAATACTACAGCTCAACGCTATGTGGATATGAAAGTTGTCGCGGAGAAGGTGGCTGGAAAACTGGATAATTTGAATCAAAAATGTAGGTTTTGACGAAATTTGAATTATTAGCTTTCTAAATTTATGCCTTTATTATTTATTTCGGAAAATTTATGAAAGATTATTTTCCAGACGAGAATCTGCGTCCATATCTTTCCCAAATTGATGCTATGGATGAGAGCACCCGGAGATTGGAGGAAGCTACCGCTGTTCTTGAAAATTATGTTACCCAACTCGGTAGGTTAAGCCTTTCAAGAAAAAATTCAAAGATTTTTAATTTCAGAATCCAAGCTCACCAACATCCAACAGCAAAGCCAATAAGCCAGCTCAATCTCAAACTATTTCCAGCTTTTCTGTAACTAAATTAATGTGTGATTTCTTATTCACATTCCGTTCAATAATTTATGTAACTCTAGTCATTATATTCAGCATAACTTATTTTTACATTTTCTTGTCAAAGTTTCTATTTCTCATTAATGCTAATTTTGCTCCCTCCCTTTTGCTATAAAATAACTTATGAATTATGCTTTGTCTTGTTTTTTTCGATGTTTTCAGATGTTTACTTCATTGTTAAATCCATGCGTTTCAACTTTTTTACAAATTTATTCATACAAAGAAGCAATTGTCTTCCCTTGAGTTGCAAAACTTTTTGCATCTTTAAAATCAAATGATATGAAAATATGGGCGGGATCAAGCTTCAACTGCTCATTGAGCACTGATGTCAATTTTTTTGCATATGAGTCATTTTCGATTCGAGAAGAAGGCCGGGTTGTTTGGAACTGAAAATTGTTATTCTTAATTTTCAACGAGTTGACATTTTCAAAAAAAAAAAACACGGTCTCTGGTCCCGGCACGTCCAAAACTTGTCAGCTACCGTACCCCGGTATTCTATCACTTTTTAGTTAAAAATATTTTTCTCATAAAATTAACTTATATTTTATGAATCTAGTTAGTTTTTCTATTTTTCACACATTTCTTCTCGATTAAAAAAATTTTAATTATAAAAAAGTTTTCAGATTTTGAAAAATACACAGGTTACTGTAGCTGAAAAATTTTACACGTGACAAGACCCAAGCCTAATATTTTTTCAAAATAAAAAAAAACGCACATTTACAATTGCAACTGGAATTTCTTTATTCTCAAATCCAATTCTCATTCTAACTGCCGGCTCAACAATAATCACGAATTTATCAGCTGGTAATTCCATTACAACTGATAAATTGTAGATCACATCTTGCTGAAAATATTAGAAATTAGAAATTTCGTTTTATGCAAACTTACTTCAAACTTTTCTGGAATATCAGCACTTCGGATGTTGGTTTGAATTCGAACAACTTGCATTTTAATTCTAAAATTTTGAAATTCGGCTTGAAAATATTTTAAAAAAAAGAGAAATTGTCGTTTCGCAACATAAAAACCAACGGGAAAAAATGCTCAGCCAGCTGAGAAAACATGTCGCTCGAAGAAAAGAGCGTGCACTCGACAATAAATACACAACTCCATTTGTCAATGTTATGTGCGCAGGATGGACAGAAATGGGATGACATGGAAACAATTAGTACGGGGAAATGGAAATAAGTTTGACCTTGAATTTTGGGTTGGGCACACGGTTTTTTTGGTGAAAATCGGAAGTAGGTTAGGGAGACACAGATCAGAATGTGTTGCAACAACTAGAAGCAAGAATCACAGTTTTGAATCAATATTATTTATATTATCGTAATTTCATTAGGGTCTCGCCACGATCTCAGTTATGTAGTTGATATTATTCAGATGCAGATTTTCGCGATTTTTGCTATAATAATACGGTACCAGGTCTCGGTACGACAATTTTTCTTAGACACAACCATGTCAGCGCTTTGAACAGTACTGTAGTTTCAAACTATCTTTGTTAACGAGAAGTATTTCCTGAAATTCGTACACCATATTTTTATTGCTGCGCTCCATTTTTCATGACTCATAAAGCTGGAATAGGTTCAAAAACTTTTGTTTAGTTATTCTAGATTACTGTAGACTAAATCAGCTGGCTGCTCATCTCGAAATTTCCAACTCTTTTTTTCCACTCGGCTCAATTCCGTTCGCGATTCGTGACTCAACATTTCGAACTTTCTCTGTCTCATTAAAGTACCTGTCACGTGGGGACTCCCCTCTGTGACGTCACATATCACGTTGTCGTGTGATTTGTCTTCAACATTCTTCTCCTCCCAGACAAGACCACGTGCTTTTCGGTTTAGTGCAGTCTGTCCTTTCCATTTCAATTGTATATATGCATGATGACAGAGAGGTGCAAGAGACTCAGAAATAGAAAGACAATGCGAGAGACAACATAAGACGTGGATACGCAGACGGAGAAACAATGTGGGTAGTGCAAGCTGTGGACTACTGAGTGTTGAAACGAGTGGCGTGATCCTCCCGACCCTGTTCTCTGATGGCCTGAAATAGTGGGCTTTGTCAAGAGATTACAGAGAGACACGGAAAAGTGAGAAACTTTCTTCCGTTCTTTTGAGTTATCACGTAGTTTTCCAAACTGACAAGGTTTCTAAAACTGTTCACTCTTCACTTTTTTTCTGAGATTTGAATTTTTTCAATGAATTTTCCCGTGAATTCTTTGAAATTAACCGTATACAATTCCCACGTCTCATTTTTTAAATTTCTTTTTTATTTAATTATTGTTCAAAAGCGAAATTTTGTTGTTTTTTGCGCCAGAAATACGGCACACGGTCTCGACACGACAAGCATAGGAAATGTGAAAAGACGTGTGCCTTTAAAGATTACTGTAGCATCGATTTGTTGGAATTCATGCGTTTTATTGTTATATTTGAGTTGTTTTAAACATAAATAAAAGTGTTTTTTGTCTAAAAAACTATGAAATTCTATAAAAATTCCGCAACAACCGAGACCTTGTCGCATTTAACTAAAATTGTTCGTGGCGAGACCGGCTACCGTATATCTGGCGCAAAAATCGTAAAATTTCACTTCCGAGTAATAAATAATTATTACCTTTTTTAGATATGGCTACCACAAGTACACTGATCCATCGAACATCCCTTCCACTGCTCCGCCGACATCCGAGTACAATTGATGGTTTAACACCAGAACGACCATTTTTTAGCAGTTCAAATACACAAGGTACAATTTTTTCTGATTTCGAAAGTCTATTTTCAACAGAAATATGAAAAATTGAATTTTTTTCAGGCGGAGCAAGTGCACCACCTGGATCCTCAGCAACAATTTCTGCTCCGGGAGCATCTGCGGCAACAGTTCCAACAAGTTATGGATATATTTCTAATATGTTTAAGAATTTTGTGTCGAAAGTTGAGGTTAGTTTTCGAAATATTTAATTCTTTACAAAATTGAAACAAAAAATTCAGAATCCACTCAACTATTTGAGCGTTGGTACATCAAAGACAATTGTTGGTGATACTGTGAAAGTGGAATCGAAGACACAGTAAGTTCCCGGTCTCGAAGCGATCGATTTTTTGAAATTCAAAAGAGCGTACGCCTTTAAGGAGTACTGTAGTTTCAAAAATATTCGCTTCGAGACCCAGCTCAATAATGTATATCAAACGAGAAAAATTATTGTTTTTCAGAATAATCCAAAAATCGAATGAAAATCGAGTTTCCCGATCGGAAGTGACTGCGAAAACTCGTGCACTTGTCAAAAAGATATTAATATCAGAAACATCAACGTCCCGTTTAACACGTATCCGTGATCTATCTGAACATATAATGCAATTTCCGCCGACAAGAATGATTGCTGCACAAGAACAGAAATTGATTGCCGAGCTGTTGGAAATGGTGATTTATGGATCAAATGATAATTTAAAAGAAGAAGCAAGACAATGTTTAACACTTATTGGAGTACATCCATCACCAAAAGGCAAAGGTTTGGATTTATTGAAATTATTCAAAAATAATTTATCTCTCAGGAGTCCATGTTCTTTCAATCGATGGAGGTGGTACACGTGGAATGATGGGTCTCGAAGTTCTTGAGAAAATTGAAAAGTTATCTGGAAAGAAGGTAATTTATATTCTTCGAAAAAATGCAAACATTTTATGAATAAAAGTGAAATATGTAATTTTATTTCAGATTTGCGAGCTATTCGATATGATATGTGGAGTGTCCACGGGAAGTATTATCGCTGCATTACTTACTGCAAAAGGATATTCGGTAAAAGAATGCAGAGAAGTTTATATGGATGTTTCGAAAAGGTAGATAAAATGGAGATTTCTCAATCTATAATTGAAGATTTCAGACTGTTCTCACAAGGAAAGTTTCAAGGAAGTATGGGACTAATATTGAAACATTCATATTACAATACCAATTTATGGATTAGCATTTTGAAGCAAATGATTGGAGAAGATATTACTATGATCAATACGTCAAGAAAGCTTCATACTCCACGATTAGCCATTGTATCTTCCATTGTTAATCTTCCAACAATACAAGTGAGATCATTTAACCATCTTCAGTTCTCAATAATATTATTTTCAGCCCTACATTTTCCGAAACTACGACCATCCAGCTGGACGTGATTCTCATTACCGTGGTGGAGCCGATCACTGCCTATGGACAGCAATTCAAGCATCTGCAGCTGCTCCTTTGTATTTCTCGGAAGTCAAACTTGATAATCTTCTTCTTCAAGACGGCGGAGTTTATGCAAATAACCCAACTGCCATCGCATACCATGAAGCAAAACTTCTGTGGCCAGATGAGAATGTCAATTGTGTAGTTTCGGTGGGAAATGGCAGAACAGTGACATCAGTTGAACCAACACCAACTGTATTCTCCACTTCATTCCAAGACAAACTTCTCCGTATCATCGATAGTGCCACTGATACCGAGGGAGTTCATATGAATGTTCATGATATGCTTCCAGAATCTGTATATTATCGATTCAATCCATACATGACTTATGCTTATGGACTTGACGAAATCGATCAGGAGAGGCTGGAGCAAATGGCAAGTGATGCTGAATTCTATGTGAGAAGAAATTCAAACAAGTTGGAAGCTGCAGCTGAAAGATTATTGCTGGTAAATCACATTTCCCAACAATTTATATTAATTATCTGATTTTTCCAGCAACCAAATCTCCAACAACGTGCTCATCGGTGTGCCAAAGAGTGGATGGATCTGAAAGGATTCTACAAGCCAGCCTAATATTCAGACTTTCATTTTTCTAATTCTCGCTAGCTATTCTCGATGTCTGCAATTTTCTATTGGTTTTTGTAATATTTGTACATTCCGCTTCTGGAGATTTTCTTTCTCTTATACTCATTTTTGTACATTTCATACTTGCTCCGTGTTTCATGGAACTGACTTTCTGTATTTCATTTTCTAATATGATTCGAGTGTGTTTTCTAGGTACCTTTTTTTTCTGATTTTATCGCTTCCGCTGATTTTCCCCGTTTTTTTGTACGAAAGGTAATTGATATAATGAACAAATGATTTTAAGACTTTTAATTTCGAAAACTGAAAAAAAAACTGGTGGGGAACAATGTTAAGGTACTGTAGTAGTACTGTATTCCTTTCGGAAAGTACACGGTAGGCTACTGTAGAGAGCGGTTTCAAAGAGATTAGTTAGATTAATTAGATATTTCAAATAAGATCCTTATTAGATATATTTCATTTAGATATTTCAAAAAATCTAGTTTTAAAATACGAATATATTAGTTTACTTTCTTCGAATTCCATCCTCAAAGAAAACTCCTCCATCGTTATTACGGGAACAATAAATCATGAGAATGCATACTTGGTGCATTTTATTTGACGCGCGATATCTCTTATGGGGTGTTTCAAGTAATGTAGCAAAATGTATTTAAATACATTAGTGACGTCACAAATGTATTTAAATACATGTTTTTTTATACTTGAATACAGTTGTGACGTAATTAATCTACACTTTTTAATTTTCCGACATTACTTGAATAACCCCATTAGCGAAAACTACAGTAAGAACTCAAATAACAATATATATTTAAGCTTTTACTGTAGTTTTCGCTAAGAGATATCGCGCGTCAAATAAAATGCACGGAGTACGCATTCTCATGATCTCATGGTCAGTACGCATTCTCATGAATCGATTTATTGTAATACGAAAATTTTGGAATGTTCTAGAAGCGTCTTTGAATTTCGAGATACTTCTTGAATGGTTAAGAACTTTCTAAAATGGAAAATTCTTTAAAAAAAGGATCTTCATTTTGTACCAAGAATTTGAAGTCAAGCATTAAACTTCTACCAATTCGAGATCTAAGACAAGCGATCACAGAAGTGAATAAATTGATAATTGAACAGATAAAAAAAATAAATAAAATCGATGGAATGTTTTCAGAATTTCATTGATTTTTGGGGGTGTCAGGTTTCAAAGCTATTTTTTATAGTTTTTCGAAATGATAGCCATGAAGTTGGCAAATGAAATACTACTGTGTTAATACTACTTCTGCTAGATGAAAACTGATCAGTTCTTGTAGAAAGTTGCTAAACCTCGTAAGTCCTATAACTTTTGCTGCCGAATTGGTGATATGCGACGAGAAATATATTATCGCGAAAAAACGATCGCACAAAAATAAACAATGATCGCCGCAGTGCAAATTAAATCGTGGGCGGAGCAAAATTACAGCGGAGTGTTGATGTTTGTGTTTTGTCTAATCAGAATAAAAGTATATACATTTTGAAGAACATAAAATTCTACGTCGATACAATTATGAGTGATGATCAGAAACTCAAACCGCACGCTGTATAAAATTGTTGAACATTTTTGTAATTTTTTCTCAAAATAACATTTCAATAACATTCCAAATTTTTATGTTTTATCTAATCAGAACAAAGGTATATACATTTTAAAAAGGGGAGGAAGCCTAGTCAACCAGGTTAATCAAAAATTAATTATGAGAAAATTGCGCGATCGTATTTTTTCGATAATATATTTATCTTTAAAAAAATCTGACTTTGGTTATCCGTGCAGAGAAGGATGCGTCCGCGCATTTTTTTAATTAATTTGGACTTCTTTCCATCCAACAGTGTCTTCGACAACCATCTTTTCGCACGGGTGGTCATTTCTTCAGTGAAGGTGACCTCGGCAACGCCGTCACCAAGAACCGTGATTGATGTTGGCTCACTCGGTTTTGGCTTGCATCTTTTGAAGTATTGATTGATTTCCTCCTGAAATTAAATTTCGTGAAGTTGAGTTGAACTAAACTTTGAAATATCAAGAAACCACTACTTTCTGGGGAAAAAAGTGCATGTGGCGAAGAGAGACACAGGTACCGGCATTCTAATTAACTAATGGTTTTTTAAACAATAAAAACTATACAAACCTTTGTCGCCTTGATAGGTAACATTGATAGTTCAAGAATTACAATCACTGCAGCGTCCGACTCCTCATCATCATCATCAGGGGGTAGAGGTCTTTTCAATTTTTTGGAACTAGGCCCTGCGTCGTTCTTGGTGCTGGTATCCGTTCCGTTTGTCGAATTTTTCCTTGTAAAACCTGAAAATACGGAAATGTTATTTTTAATATAACTTTTTTAAATTATTACTTTTCAACAACTTCTTCGAACTATCTTGAATGAAACATTTTTGGAGCATTCCTGTGAACTCCTTTCAGGATAATGGAAGCATCTGTATTGATATCCAAATCCTTTTGGATCAATTGAATTACGGTACTTAGCTCATCGTATCGCATTGTCTTCGAAGCTTGCATTAATTTTTCAGAATCTCATCTTCTTTGTCAATTGGAGAGCTTCTCCAGCAATCTATCTACTTTTTGGAGACTTCATTTTCCTTTTTCGTCTGAGAGTGTTGTATTGTGGAAACGAGCAATGGTATCTGCGAGGTTGTTCATTTTTTACTCGTGATTTCGCCCTTTTGATTCATTTATTTTGAGGATCTAAAAATATATAAATAAAGTGATGTGAAAAATAATATATTCAAAACCTTTGATAATAAGTTGATGAGCTTCTTGTCGGCCAGGTTGTACTTTCTTGGGTCAGACTCACGAATGAGGAATCTCAGCCACAGCAACAAGTCTCCATCGAAATTATCTAAAAAATATATAAAATAAAGAATATTTCATATAATTTTTAAACGAACCAGATCCAAGGAGTGTTGAGATGACATCAGTTTTCCCCCTATTATCTGGGCAACTTTCCAAGAGTGAGCAGATGTCGAAGATCTGAAGAATAAACTAACTTATTGAAACAGTCATGATTTTCACACAAACCTCATGAAATTTGTTGAATTTCGACTTCCCTTTTAAATGCAATTTGCGCATTTTGTCGAATCCCTATCCGCTTGCTCTCTTCTGTCTTGAAGTCGCCATCTGAACGGATATAAAATTATATAAAAAATAAAATTCAGATTAGAAAATATAAACGGTAGTTAGGGAAACTAAAAAATGATGATTAAATACACAGGTCGAATTTTTTTAATGTTTTATTACAGTGCATTTTTTTCCACTTCTACGACTTTAAGGGGGGGCTCATTTAGTCATCATTTTTAACAAAGTCTGTTCGAAATTCGGGAAGATCACGCGTAGATCACAATTAGTTTGTGAAAAAGCAACATAAATACGAAATATGAGATAAATATTTTTTGACCTACATGTAATCTACGCGAATTTTACACAGAAACTGCTAAAAATGATGACTAAATGCGCGGCAAGACCCTTCCGCATAAATGCGCCCCCTTTAAAGTCGTAGAAGTGGGAAAAATTCACTGTAACAGGTTTGCTATTTATAGAAAAACTTAAATACTTCTGATCTAATGAATTCATTAAACACCGGCGAGCCTTGAGAAGATGAGAATTTCATTTTTATTTTAATCTCTTTTTAGTTTTCGGTTTTTTTTCGTGTTCGCAAATAATACTACAGCTCAACGCTACGTGGATATGAAAGTTATATATATATATATATATCATTCATTCACGTCTTCAAGGCAAAACATATAAGGGGAGAGCGTATGCAAATAATCACAGGGAAGAATTGGTGGATGATAAAATGATCCCATAAACCAGTACTAGTTTGAGAGATCAAGTTGGGGGAATGAGAATATTAAGGGGGAAAGAATTTAACCGGGAAGCAAACATAGAGCGATTTAATTTTTCCGGGATTTGCTTTGCTAGGCGGTTCCAGGTGGCGAGGTTGACTCTGAGGAATCCTTTGTTTGTTTCGCCAACAGATCTGAGCATGTAGGGGTATCTTGGAGTTACAGCTTTCTTCACCGACGATGACACATTTGGGTAGTGGAAGTTTCCAGTTATGATGTTGTGGTAGGTGCGAAGGATCTGCAAGACCCGCCTATGTTGCACTGACTTCAAATTGGCTTGGGCCAAACGATCCTCGTATGAAGAATACTTTATGTTGCAGCGTTGGAAGACGAGCCTGGTGAAGAAACGGAGAGGCTTTTCCAGTTGTTTGATTAGAGCCCCCGAGGTGGGACTATAGATTTCGCATCCATAATCGAGTATTGGTTGAACATAAATATTGTACAGCTTGAAGTATAGGCTGGCATTTGTTGAGCGAAAAGCCCTGAGGAGTTGCCGGCATTTGAGTAGTGCTGCATTTGTGACATAAGTGATGTGGCCGTGGAAATTTAGTTTGTCGTCAACGAATATGCCGAGATCCTTCACTGATTTCTTCTTAGCGATGATGATACCATTCGCAGTGTAGACAAACTTCGGAATATTTTTTCCATAATGAACGACTACAGACTTGTTTTCTGCCAAGTTGAGACTCCATTTTCTGCACCAATCCGTGACAATATCGATAGACTTTTGGATTGAATTGCTGTTGTCACCATATATCTTTATGTCGTCAGCAAATGCTGATATTTGAACATCAGGAGGGAACATTCCGAGCAAGTCATTGATATATATCAAAAACAGGAACGGTCCACAGACGGAGCCTTGAGGCACTCCAGACAGAACCTCAAGTTTGTTCTTGGAGACGTGGTCGCATACTTTTATGGATGAGGTCCGATTGCTGAGGAAAGAACGAAACCAATTGCACATTTTGACATCCAGGCCGAATAGTTCCAACTTGCAGAGCAGTAGGTTGTGTGGCACGCTGTCGAAGGCCTTCTTGAAATCCAAGTATATGGCATCCACATACTTAGAACAGATCGTCAAGGAGTCAAGGATTTTGGAGCTTGCATTGAGCAAGGCAAGGGTGCATGAGCGGGAATTCATAAAACCAAATTGCGATTTAGATATTTTGGAGCTGCATTCCTTTCTTAACTTCTCAACTATGAACTTCTCGAACACTCTCGATAGTGGGTGTGTCAAAGTGATCGGTCGATAATTGTTAGCATCCGTGCGGCAACCTTTTTTATGCACAGGCACAATGGTAGAAGATTTCCAAATTTCCGGAAATTGGCCAGAGGCATACGACTCAGAGAAAATGAGTGACAGAGATACAGAGAGCGAGTGCACACACTTCTTGATGACGAAGAAATTGATATTATCCTGCGAGAATCCGATTTTGGGTCGTAACTTCTGAATGATCCTGCATATATTTATTGGCGTAAAGTCCGGATCAATTGCGATGGGCTTTTGGGCAGGCAGGGCTGGGAACGGATCAGAGGGTGGTGTGAAGGATTTGGCAAAAGAGTTGAGAAATTCATCCGCGATAGTCACTGAGTTTGTAGATAATTGTCCTTTGACCACGAGACAAGTCACATGAGACGGAGTAGACGTTCGTTTCTTCGCCATTGAGAACAGTTGTCTGGGATTTTTAGACTCAACAATTCGATTTTCCTCTTTTGCAAGCATCTTCTTGATAGAGCGTAGACGAGCTTTGATAGACTTCTTTTGATCGGAAGGTGGACTCCTGAGCCGGCGCTGTTTGACTCTCTTTCGCAAGTTCGTCTTGAAGTTGGGAGATATTGTATTAGTCAGTTTGGCAGCAGGTGTGAATTCACGTATCAACTCGTTGAATATTTTTAGGAAATGGACCAGTTTCGTTTCGCATCGGGAGAAGTAGGAAAATTGTCGAGCCCAGTTGAAGATCAGAAGATGGTTGTTCAGAGCTTCAAAGTTACACTTCCGGAACTGAAGAATAGTAGTTTGCCTGTTTAATCGACGTGCAGTTCTCGTATAATTCAGGACCAAGTTAAATCTTATTGTGGAGTGATCAGAGAGCATTATTGGTGAGTCGATACTGACATTTGAGATCAGTGAAGGAGAATCCGTGAACAGGAGGTCAAGGAAGTTTTGCTTTCCAGACATGGCTGTACGAGTGGGCTTCTTTATAATTTGCGCAAGATTGTGAGAGAACATAAGATCAGACAGGTCCTGGTGAATGTTTATTGGTAGTTGATCCAGTTTGTCCCATATGAGATTTGGCAGATTGAAGTCTCCCAGTATGAAGTGGTAGTTTGCAGGACTGCTGATGAGCTCTGACAGGTTGCTGTAGAGGGCAGCAGTTTGTTGGATAGATGTATCTGGGGGTCGATACACAAGTATGATTTGCGACATTATAAGTGAGGGTTTGTGGAAAATGGCAACTCCTCCTCCTCCTCTGGATTTCGGGTGAGATTGTAGGCGGTCGGAACGAATGCACATCAGGTCCATAGTAGAGCATAGCGAAGATGGCGTATCCGGTGACAGAAATGTTTCGGTCAAGAAAAGAATATCGATATTTTCTTCCCGTATATAATCCTGGATGTATTTCCAACGCTCCGCCGAAGCAATTGATCTGATGTTGGCAGAAGCACAATTGAGCTTACTAAGAGAATCCACAGAGGATGTCGATTGATGATTAGCAGGTGTTGGAGCGGTTGCTTGTCGCTTCGTAGCAGCTTTTTGAGTCGAATTTGATAGGGTTGTTGACTTTTTAGTGTATAGCATGGCGGCAGTGAATGCAGTTGACTTGGCATTTGATGATTTGGCAGTTGAGTGAACAGGAGTAATTTTGGCCACCATAGGACATTGACGAGTAATAGAAGTCCTTATTATAGATGTAGTGGGTGACGATGAAGAAGAACTATTCGCAAGTTTCGATAAATATGCCCGGTGGCAGAATTCCTATGTGGAGCTCGAGAGGCCTGGCGCCGATGTTGGTGATATCTGTGCTGTCAGCGGACGAGGTGTGGAGAGTTCACAAATATCAAGATCACGGACGTAATATTTGATTACTCCAGCCTTATGGTTTTCCTCATAGGCTGTAGCTCTCCTTTGTTTGAGCAGTATAAGTTCTTCGGGCGACATGTCTCTCCGGCATCTGATGGTACGAGACGATACTGGGCGTTCAGGAAGATTGTGAAGTGCCTTGGAGAATTGTCGAATGAAAGTATCCCGTTGATATTCAGTAGCAAACTTAACCTTGAGAGGGCGAGAAGGAACATCCGGTTTTTTGCATTTGATTCGGAAGAATTTTTCAGGTTTCGGAAGAGTATCCAGGTTGGCTAAGTTTTCCATGAGTGAGGCATCAATTGTCGTTTGTTCTTCTTTCTTGCAATCCGGTACATTCTCAATAATCGCGTAAATCGAGTTTTCCCCGAGCTTTCGGAGATCAGCAGCGAAGTGAGCCTTTTCGATGATTTTCGCAGATTGAGGGTCGTTTTGGACTACATCGGAGTAAAGTTTACTCTTACTTTTGCTAGCATCAGTGGTGATTAATAGGAAACCTTTAGTAGCTTCCAACTCGGCGATTTTCTTCGATTGTTCCTTGACAGTTTTCTCCAGAATGGTGATTCGTTCGATCAATTCCTTGATACTTGGTTGTCCGGAAGCTGGTGTTGATGGCAAGTTTTGATTTCGCAGAATATTGTCACAAGTAGGCGGAATTGTAGCAGTTGGTGAAGAATCAACTATCATGTCGTCATCGGGTGGGGGCATTTCGGCAAAAATCGATACGAGAGCAAGAACAATATGCGACCGACCGCTGGGGAGAACGGGAGGACGAGTGTTATCGAGGAGAAGGTGGCTGGAAAACTGCATAACTTGAATCAAAAATGTCGGTTTTGAGAGAATTCAAATATTAAGCTTTCTATATTCCTGTGTTTAGTTATTTTGGAAACGTAAAAAGTAATTTTCAGACGAGAATCTGCGTCCATATCTTTTCCAAATTGACGCTATGGATGAGAGCACCCGAAGATTGGAAGAAGCTATCGCTGTTCTTGAGAATTATGTTACTCAAATCGGCTAGTTAGTTATATTCCAACGAGACTTTCAAGTTTTAATTTCAGAATCCAAGCTCGCCAACATACAATAGCAAAGCCATTAAATACGCAACAATTTCCTTTTTTCTGTAATTTCATTTATCACCGGGTCACCTCTTCTCCCTTCGTGCGAGGCGTTAAGATTTCCAAAAACCCGCGAAATCGGAATTTGATAATTTCGCGAGAAAGGCGAAAACTATATGTTTTCCCCGAGAAAGCGGAGCGAGTATCGTACCGCCAGCTTAAAGGCGCATCGCCTTTAGTGTTCGATGGGTCTCGACGCGATGAAATCTTGCCTTGGCCGCAGCGGCGATTTGTCACCATTCTACGTGTTGGTAACGAAAAAGGACGTAATTTTATCGATTTGCATAGATTTTTTTGGATTTTTCTTTGATTTTATTGTATTTTTATCAAATTTTTAGTAGTTGTTAGGTTATTTATCGATTTTACTCGATTCTGTTGCGTTTCAAGCGTTTTTTCTCGTTTCGTAATGATAAAAATGTGGTAATTTTTACGTTTTTCAAGAGTAATCTGAGCAGATGCAGGATTTGCAGGAGGAATTCATTTAAATTCTCAGTTTTTACTTGTAACGCTCAGGAAGCGTACTTTCGGAAGTTCAAAGGCTGATTTTCCCCTGCAATTTGGGCACTTCATTAAGTTTTCTGTCCATTTCGAAATGGTCAGTGGTTCTCTCTCATCTTGGAGAATATATGTTCGTTTCTGTCTTTTCTCTATCTCTCTGTCATACGCGCTCTTTTCAGTATTGTTATTTTATCCAAGCTTTTTTATTATATAATTTTTCGTTTATCGCTCTCTCCCTCTTATCGCTCTTTAACTTTTCTCTTTCCAATTTTCGTGCACTCGCGCACTCGCTCTCCCTATCCCTTTATCTATTTATCTCTAACAAGCTACTTTGGTAATTTTCGCGTTAAAAAATCATGATCTGATAAACCAGGCCCCAAGAAAGACTTTCTATCGAGTGAAAGGCATACGTTTTTATGTGAAAGTGACTCCATGAGTCTTGTGAATATTCCGATAACAATTATCGAGAGAATTTTGTGGATGATTTTCTTTGTGGTTACCAGGTAACCGGAGTCCACATCGCAGAAAGAGCAATTCTTTATCGCGAAATTACGAGTTCAGGCCACGGCAGGGCTGTTATCAAGTCCAATTCGGCTACATTAGTTGAATGAGAAATATTATCGTGCATTTATGTCGCTTTTAAATTGACTGGTTGAGCCACATCAGAGTGTATAGGAGTACAAAGTCGACTCCGTGAGTCTCGAGTATATTCTGATTTCAGTTATGGAGATAATCCGTCAGCTGGTTTGTGTGTGTACGATTAGATTACCGGTAGATTTCGCAATTTACTTTTCCGTTATCTATCGTTTTTCAAGGTATATCGTGTTCTCTTTTTTCCGGTGTATCTACTTCTCTTGATTACGTAGGATTTCTACAAGTCTATGAAGGACTAGCGCAAGATTACTAAGGAGAAACGCGAGTCTACGTAAGAGTGGCGCAGGTCTCCGCAAGAGTGGCTCAGGGCTACGTAAGAGTGGCGCAGACCTACGTAGGAGTGATGAAAAGCCAGACTGGAAGTTCGATTTTGAATTGGCTCTTTGAAAAGCATCGAACGTATACGGATAGTCAGACGATATGGAATAGCTACATTTCGGGCCCCAGGGGCTCCAAGCCCAACAGTTGTCATTTATATCATGTTTTATTTTTTAAGAGGTGATATTTTTTCAGTGTTCATGCGTGTTTCGAGATCACGTATTTATTTACTCCCTCTAGATGTTATCCTTTGCTTTCCCGCGAATTTCATGATATCCGTTTTTCAACTAACCCCGTTTCCGCTATAATCACGACGCAGACTACGTAGGAGTAGAGCAAGTTTACGTAGCAGGCATCCAAGTTTATGTAGGAAGTTGGCAGGGGCGGAGCTGAAAAAGTGAGACTCCGGTGCTTGACTCTTTCTATCAGTTTTTATCCTATACTGTTAAGCGGTCGATCTAGGCAGTTATCATATCGAGTCGCGCGTATATTCTCTCTTTTGTCGTCTGCTAAATCAGGATTAACGAGAGGCCGTGTTCTGGTATACGTAAACTAGCTGTATACTTCTTTGGTTTCTTTGCCTACTCGTTTTTCATGGATTTAGTTTCAAACTATTTTCCGTTGCCTACTATTATTGACGACGAGGCTTCGTTAGTTTTGAGAAAGATAATGTAGAAGTACCGCAAGTGGACGTAGGAATTGCACACGTACAGCCCCACAAGACTGGACAAGAAATTCGAAGACCGTGAAGTAATGTATTTAATTTCTCATTTTACCTTGCTATAATTGGTTCAGAGTTAAGTTGCGATTATCCGAGAGGCTGGATCCTGATATGGATATGACGAGGCAGTTACAGGCAGAGGGACCCGTCCTCTCTGAGTTTAAAGTCACACAGATGAGTGTAATCGGATAATTTTATGCAGTGTTTTTATCTCAATTAATTGGGTATTGAAGGGTTGGTACACTCAAAATAAAAAAAACTGCGTGGCGTGTACTGCAGAAAACCTCATATTTAGGCCCCGCCTTTTCCTCGTTCACTCACGGAGAAAAGGCAAAAATTTGGGAACCAACCAATATCAGGCCGCCGACATCCTACGGGTTCCGCGCTCCGCTATGTTAAACTCGCTGTGGGCGTGGCGAGCTGTCTCCGCCCGCTGCGAGTTAAACGTAGCGGCGCGCGGAACCCGTAGGATGTCGGCGGCCTGATATTGGTTGGTCCCCAAATTTTTGCCTTTTCTCCGTGAGTGGACGAGAAAAAGGCGGGGCCTAAATATGAGGTTTTCTGCAGTACACGCCACGCAGTTTTCTTATTTTGAGTGTATCAGACCTGTGCGGCATTCGGAATTTTTCGGCATAACGGCATATGCCGCCAAAAAATTTTTTCGGCATATCGGCATATGCCGATATGCCGTCCATTTTTCTTTTCGGCATAACCGCATTTTCGGCATATGCCGTGAATTTTGAAATCGGCATTTCGGCATATGCCGCGCTCCAAAAACCGGCATTATGCCGGCATTCGGCATTCGGCATTTCGGCATTTTGAACTATTGTTTTCCAGTTACAAAAAAATCAACAAGATTTAAATGTTTTCAATCAAACTTCCATGTGCTTTATATCATTACCAATATCTAAAAAATAGTATTCGTCTGATTTTGGTATGTGACGTAGCACTACAGGTATGCACAATTTTTGGCTTTTGACAAGATATTGAGTTGGGGTTACTGGTTAGATGTTTTTATGTTTTTGTAGGAGTACTTTAATGCGACCAACAGCTATGAAACCCCCTCCACTTGAGCTGTATAGGGCATCTGCAAACTTTTTTGGGAAACTAATATTGACATCGGATGCAGCATACCAAAAAACCTCTGTATCTACAACTTTATACTCACATTTCAAAATTGAAGATAAAAGAGCAAAAATTTGAAAAGTCGACCGCCCAAATGCTATGGGACACCCTGACTAGGAATCCGTCAGAAGGTGCTCATGCGACTTACATATTAGATATATTTCATTCGATCTTATATGTAAGTCCAATGAGCAACTTCTGACGGATCATTAGTGTGATTTTCGAGAATTTCACACAAAATTCACATTTTCTTCGCAAAACATTAAATTTTCCATTTTCAAAATAATATTTAATGGAGTACTCTGGTAGTGTACTGTTTGTTTTTTATATCATGGAAATTACTGAAAACGTGCAAAAAAAATTGTAAGTATGTTAAAGGGGGAGTACAGTTTGTGGGTATTTTGCTTAAATAGACTAAAACTGGTCCAAAACCACCGAATTTCATAATGAGACTTCACAAAAAATTTCCAAAAATTTTTTATGGCCGGTCAAATTTTCGAAAAAAAAGAGCCAAATTTTGCTAAAATCTAAAATTTCGCGCACTTTTCTTTGTCACAGCTGCTGGATTTTTGTTTTTCTGAAATTATCACCCTTTAATCCTTATTTTGGTAATTTATCTCGCCGGAAATTCGTTGATTGAGACAACTTTTGAGCCGCTAGGCATCCAATTTTGATCATTTTTGGATGCTATCGGCCTAAAAGTTGTCTTAATCAACGAATTTCCGAGAGATAAATTACTAAAATAAGGATTAAAGGATGATAATTTCAGAAAAACAGAAATCCAGCAGCTGTGACAAAGAAAAGTGTGCGAAATTTTAGATTTTAGCAAAATTTGGCTCTTTTTTTTTCGAAAATTTGACCGGCAATTTGTGAAAATTTTTTGTGAAGTCTCATTATGAAATTCGGTGGTTTTGGACCAGTTTTAGTCTCTTTAAACAAAATACCCACAAACTCTACTCCCCCTTTAATGTACACGCCTTGAAACATATTGGTGCATTTTCAGACAATTTTCGAGTCAAGCCAAAATTGTTGCAGAAATTTTTCAAATGCTCGAGCAAAAAGCTTCAAGAAATCTCAAAAATGGAACAATCTGCGTAGAAACCTTACTATTTGCATAATCTTTATGTTTCATCGGATACACGAAAATTATGAAAATATGGTTTTTGACAAAAAAAACCAAAGCCAAAAATGCAGGAAAAAACGACATAATGCCGTCATAATGTCGGCATTATGCCGTTATGCCGGTCATTTTATTTTTCGGCATAACGTCATTTTCGGCATATGCCGTGAATTTTCAAATCGGCATAACGGCATATGCCGTGCTCCAAAAACCGGCATTATGCCGGCATCGGCATATGCCGAATGCCGCATGCCGCACAGGTCTGGTTGGTATCTTGTCAAAATTTTATGTGCGTAACTCTTCCCGTCATACTTTCGGTCGAGACACACTAAGACTTGACCTCTATAGCCCCAGGCTCTGCTTGTTCTACCCTATACCACACTATAACCCAAAAAATAAATCCATAATACCATAAATTTCGTGTTGACAAGAGCGCAGCTTGAGCTGGGAAAACTATTTCTCGGAGAGCGAAGCGAAACGAGAAACATAATTATTCATTGTTATATCTGGGTTTCTTAAATCAGAACACTCTATTCGAAAAATATATCTGTTTCTGTGCACTACATGTGTGTGGGAAGTGATCGATAGTGCGCGAATACGATAGATTTGGCGGGAAAACAGTTGAGGAGGGAAGAGGTGCCCCAATTTTGATGTCTGATTTCTTTTTCGTATCCCGTTTAATAACTTATAGAACTTTAGTGATTATGCATAATTTATTTCTACAATTTCTTTTTGGTTTTTATTTCATATTTTTCTCCTTTTTGGTACAAAAATACTTGAATGATAGCTTCACTTGTATTTTCGTGTATATTCACATTGATGAAAATGTAAAACTTTGAATTTTTCGCTTTTTTTCATCGACTGGGATCGAACGCGTTTTTCCGTTTTGAATACAACTTCTGATTTTCTAAATGTAGACTTAAAAAAATGAACAAATCATGCGAAAATTGCCAACAGGAAAAGGAAGATCGGAAAATAGGCTCCGACCCTATATGAGCGTTTTGGTGTGTTTTCAGTTAATTTTTCTCGTGCATCCTCAATTTTTTTCGAATATTTCTCTTATTTACATGTTAATATTTATGACTGAGTATTACAGTTTAGGATAAAAAACCACATGTGATGACCACCTCTAATGCGATTTTCTGCTCTCTTTAAATTTTCCCTTTTATTTTTAAAAGAATATGCATAAGTTTTTATTTGATCACATTAAAATTAAAAAAAAATTATAGTACTCTATTTGTTTTGCAAAAAAGCGGAAAATAGGGGCAGTTACTCTTTAAAGGAATACTGACTGTAGCACTGGTGTCGATTTACGGAAACCGTTTATTAATCGATAAAATATTAAAAGAAAACACAAAAATAACAATTACGCAAAACGAAAGAAAATTGACTAATTGCTGTCACAATTCGAACATAAATTTGTTTAAAAAAATGCGCCCGTAAATCGACACCATCGCTGCAGTATCCTTTCAAAAAGTTACTGAAGTTTTCGCTACGAGATAATTTTGCCAATTATTCTGTTTGGTACGTAATTTAGCGTTCTCATAATAAACCTGTTAATCATCCACGGATATCCTATTGCCCTTCGAGCTCCTTCATCGATTTTTTTTTCGCAAATTACTATCCTTCTAACACGTTTTCAAAAATCAATGGAAAATCTCTAATTGTCTAAACACTGTTATATTTACAGATACAACCAGAATGCCGGCTTCTTCTACCTCAGCTCAAGATGATGATTCAACAGTTCTCGAGATTTCAAATTTAGCCCCCTCGGTTACAAAGGTTTGTAGTTTTCCTTTAAAAATAAATATTAAAGTTTAATTCAACTCATACTTTACGAAGTTTAATTTCAGGCTGATTTGGAGAAGCTCACCGAAAAGTACGAGCCCGTTTCCATCGAAATGAGAGATCCAGGAAAAGTGGATATCCGTGTGTTCAAAACATTCAGGAAACGTTGCCGACATTCAACAGACTTGAACCTGTGAATGGATTTCTCAGTGGAATCAAAGTCCGAAACTTCATGCTCAACAGTTCCATTGAAACTTCGGTTCTGGCAACCATCTCCGAAATGGTGGAAGTGGATAAGGATCCTCGAGTGCATCTGGAAAGATTCACACTAATTTGTCACTATATGAAAAATGAACTGAGAGGTGAGTTTGGTTAAATCAAGATATATTTTTTGAAAAATGGAAAAAGTGATCTTGCTTACGTGAGAAATTTGGCAAATACTCCCACTAAGACGTTCTCAACTACTTACATACTCAACTGCTTACATTGCTCAGCTACGTACATTCTCTCATGCTGACATCTGCTCTGCTGCAGACAGAGTGCTCGTCTACCGACATTCTCTTCCACTTACATGATCTTGTGCTTACGCAGTACTTAAAATTCTCACCCTCATACAATCTTTTTTGATTTTTGAGCTTCATGGCCGAATCTTCTCCATTCTCTTTCCAATTGATGCTTATTTAATCGAATGATTTTAATAATTGAATGTTTCATAACAAAAAAAAGGCACAGTGGTAGTGAAAACTAAGATTGAAAAAATTTTAGAATTATAAGATCTTAACATCGGAAAATGACAACAGTCACGTTGATAATGACAACAAAAATAGAAAAAATTAAGAATTATGAGATCTTAACAAATAACAAATTGATAGTTGATAGTGACAACATTGATAGTGACAATAAAGCTTGAAAAAATTTAAAATTTATTCTCCAGTTCCAGATATTTAAATTTTTATACAATTTGTGCTCTTAAGATTTTTTATATATAAAAAATTGAAAATTCTGAAAATTTTGGGCAAACACTCATTGACTACCTTCTCATTGACTACCTTTGCTCATTGACTACCCTTCGGCTCATTGACTACCTTTGCTCATTGACTACCTTTCGGCTCATTGACTTCCTTCAGTTGCTCATTGACTACCTTTATCTAATTTTTCAGAATTTTCAGTTTTTTTTCGCTGAAAAATCAGAATTTTCAATAACATGTTACTTTTTGATGTCTAAGAAGGTCGTGCTCTTTCTCACTTCCTAAAATTCCGGAAAAAATGGAGATGAGATCTGATGTATAAATGCTCATTGACTACCTTCAAATGCTCTTTAACTACCTCTATCTAATAAAATTTTCCAAAATTTTTTTTGAAAACTTTTGAAAATTTGATCAGAAAAATGCAATGTTTGTAGTTTTTCTCTAGTTTGGATGTCCTGCATACGATTGCAGACGAAAACCTGAGGTTTAGTAGAACACCTAAGCTCAAAAAATGCACTCACTTCGGATGCTGATATCTCCGTGGAAAAATTTTTTATGACAAAGTGATCAACTACAAAGTTGTTTATCTTAATATAAAGTACAATTTTGTAGTTAATCGTTTTTTATCAAAAAATTTGTTGGTTGAGATATGAACAGAAAAAGAAGAAGAAAATACAAGCATGAAGGTGCCGAACTTTACACAACTTTATCTCGACCAACAACTTTTTTGATAAAAAACAATCAGCTACAAAGTTGTACTTTAGATTAAGATAAACAACTTTGTAGTTGATCACTTTGTCGTAAAAAATTTTTCCACGGAGATATCAGCATCCGAAGTGAGTGCATTTTTTGAGCTTAGGTGTTCTACTAAACCTCAGGTTTTCGTCTGCAATCGTATGCAGAACATCCAAACTAGAGAAAAACTACAAACATTGCATTTTTCTGATCAAATTTTGAAAAGTTTTCAAAAAAAATTTTGGAAAATTTTATTAGATAGAGGTAGTTAAAGAGCATTTGAAGGTAGTCAATGAGCATTTATACATCAGATCTCATCTCCATTTTTTCCGGAATTTTAGGAAATGAGAAAGAGCACGACCTTCTTAGACATCAAAAAGTAACATGTTATTGAAAATTCTGATTTTTCAGCGAAAAAAATTGAAAATTCTGAAAAATTAGATAAAGGTAGTCAATGAGCAACTGAAGGAAGTCAATGAGCCGAAAGGTAGTCAATGAGCCGAAGGGTAGTCAATGAGCAAAGGTAGTCAATGAGCCGAAAGGTAGTCAATGATCTAAGGTAGTCAATGAGCAAAGGTAGTCAATGAGCCGAAGGGTAGTCAATGAGCAAAGGCAGTCAATGAGAAGGTAGTCAATGAATGTTTGCCAAAATTTTGAGGAAGAGCATTCATGCTTCAGATCTCTTGTCCATTAATTTCCAGAAAATTAGAGAGTGAGAATGGGCAGGGCCATCTTAGACATCAAAAAACTACCATATCTGAAATAATGGATAAAAAATATCAAAATGAGCAAAATGTATTCAGCAGAGAAGGATTGTATGAGGGGGAGAATACCGTTTTGTCTTTATGTGAGCACTTTGTATGAAGGAGAGAATTTTAAGTACTGCGTATGCACAAGATCATGTAAGTGGGAGAGAATGTAGGTAGACGAGCACTTTGTCTGCAGCGGAGCAGGTGTGTGTGAAGCGGAGAATGCCATTTTGTCTTTATGGGAGCACGATGTATGAGGCAGAGAATTCCAAGTACTGAGCGTATGCAACGGAGCCATGTATGCAGCGGAGCAAATGTAGGTAGTTGAGTATGTAAGTAGTTGAGAACGTCTTAGTGGGAGTATTTGCCAGAAATTTTCGTCAAATATTAACTTTGAAAAATCGATGATTAAAAATCATATTCTTTTCAGGACAATCAATCTATGCTCATTTGCCAGACCATCTCAAACGAATGGCTAGAGGTCCCCGATAGACAAAAATCATGATCCAAAGGAACACTATTTCTATTGTTTTACTGCATGTATTTAAAATATCATCGCCTTCTCCCCATTTTCTCGTGATTCGCTTCTTCGGTTCTTTTTATACTAAACTTCTGTGAAATGACCTAAATATGTAACCCCAATCTATGTAAAATGGCTTTAGAAAATAAAATTAGCTTGTACAATCATCATTACTTATTGTTATAGGGGTTTAGGACTGTGCCAATCCTAACCTTTAAACTATAGAAAAACACAGTTTCATTGCAATGTGTTTATTGAGAAAAGCGAGAGAAGGACGGGTGCCCTTCTTTCAGAAATGTATCAAGGGAAAAGGAATAAAACTTGGCATAGAGAACTTGTTGAAAAAAACAGACAGTGACCAGTTGCCCATTGATTTGTTTGATCGATCCTGATCAAGGGTGTAATTTTTCGAATTCTCGATTTTTTCGATTTTTCGATGTTTTCGGTGAACATCGAAAAATTGAAAATCGAAAAACGAAACTTTTTCGATTTTTCGATTTTCTGAAAAAATCGAAAAAATTGGCACCCTTGATACTTATACGGTAAAAGCAGCATAATCACATCAGGTGCTTAAAATACTATCAGAAAAAAATCCTCGTTACCCCCCTTACGATTTTTTTCAGAAAAAATCCTCGTTACCCCCCTTACGATTTTTTTCAGAAAAAATCCTCGTTACCCCCCTTACGATTTTTTTCAGAAAAAATAAATAAGATGGCAGAACAATAGAGTAAATAAATTAGCAGAACATTAGAGTAAATAAATTGGCAGAACATTAGAGTAAATAAATTAGCAGAACATTAGAGTAAATAAATTAGCAGAACATTAGAGTAAATAAATTAGCAGAACATTAGAGTAAATAAATTAGCAGAACATTAGAGTAAATAAATTAGCAGAACATTAGAGTAAATAAATTAGCAGAACATTAGAGTAAATAAATTAGCAGAACATTAGAGTAAATAAATTAGCAGAACATTAGAGTAAATAAATTAGCAGAACATTAGAATAAATAAATTAGGAGAACATTAGAGTAAATAAATTAGCAGAACATTAGAGTAAATAAATTAGCAGTACATTAGAGTAAATAAATTAGCAGTACATTAGAGTAAATAAATTAGCAGAACATTAGAGTAAATAAATTAGCAGAACATTAGAGTAAATAAATTAGCAGAACATTAGAGTAAATAAATTAGGAGAACATTAGAGTAAATATATTGGCAGAACATTAGAGTAAATAAATTAGCAGAACATTAGAGTCAATATATTGGCAGAACATTAGAGTAAATAAATTAGCAGAACATTAGAGTAAATAAATTAGCAGAACATTAGAGTAAATAAATTAGCAGTACATTAGAGTAAATAAATTAGCAGAACATTAGAGTAAATAAATTAGCAGAACATTAGAGTAAATAAATTAGCAGAACATTAGAGTAAATAAATTAGCAGAACATTAGAGTAAATATATTGGCAGAATATTAGAGTAAATAAATTAGCAGAACATTAGAGTAAATAAATTAGCAGTACATTAGAGTAAATAAATTAGCAGGATATTAGAGTAAATAAATTAGAAGAACATTAGAGTAAATAAATTAGCAGTACATTAGAGTAAATAAATTAGCAGTACATTAGAGTAAATAAATTAGCAGAACATTAGAGTAAATATATTGGCAGAACATTAGAGTAAATAAATTAGCAGAACATTAGAGTAAATATATTGGCAGAACATTAGAGTAAATAAATTAGCAGAACATTAGAGTAAATAAATTAGCAGTACATTAGAGTAAATAAATTAGCAGAACATTAGAGTAAATAAATTAGCAGAACATTAGAGTAAATATATTGGCAGAATATTAGAGTAAATAAATTAGGAGAACATTAGAGTAAATAAATTAGCAGTACATTAGAGTAAATAAATTAGCAGAACATTAGAGTAAATATATTGGCAGAATATTAGAGTAAATAAATTAGGAGAACATTAGAGTAAATATATTGGCAGTACATTAGAGTAAATAAATTAGCAGAACATTAGAGTAAATAAATTAGCAGAACATTAGAGTAAATAAATTAGCAGAACATTAGAGTAAATAAATTAGCAGAACATTAGAGTAAATAAATTAGCAGAACATTAGAGTAAATAAATTAGCAGAACATTAGAGTAAATAAATTAGCAGAACATTAGAGTAAATAAATTAGCAGAACATTAGAGTAAATAAATTAGCAGAACATTAGAGTAAATAAATTAGCAGAACATTAGAATAAATAAATTAGGAGAACATTAGAGTAAATAAATTAGCAGAACATTAGAGTAAATAAATTAGCAGAACATTAGAGTAAATGTATTGGCAGAACATTAGAGTAAATATATTGGCAGAACATTAGAGTAAATAAATTAGCAGTACATTAGAGTAAATAAATTAGCAGTACATTAGAGTAAATAAATTAGGAGAACATTAGAGTAAATAGATTAGCAGAACATTAGAGTAAATAAATTAGCAGAACATTAGAGTAAATAAATTAGCAGAACATTAGAGTAAATAAATTAGCAGAACATTAGAGTAAATATATTGGCAGAACATTAGAGTAAATAAATTAGCAGAACATTAGAGTAAATAAATTAGCAGAACATTAGAGTAAATAAATTAGCAGAACATTAGAGTAAATAAATTAGCAGAACATTAGAGTAAATAAATTAGCAGTACATTAGAGTAAATAAATTAGCAGAACATTAGAGTAAATAAATTGGCAGAACATTAGAGTAAATAAATTAGCAGGATATTAGAGTAAATAAATTAGAAGAACATTAGAGTAAATAAATTAGCAGTACATTAGAGTAAATAAATTAGCAGTACATTAGAGTAAATAAATTAGCAGAACATTAGAGTAAATATATTGGCAGAACATTAGAGTAAATAAATTAGCAGAACATTAGAGTAAATAAATTAGCAGAACATTAGAGTAAATAAATTAGGAGAACATTAGAGTAAATAAATTAGCAGTACATTAGAGTAAATAAATTAGCAGAACATTAGAGTAAATAAATTAGCAGTACATTAGAGTAAATAAATTAGGAGAACATTAGAGTAAATAAATTAGCAGTACATTAGAGTAAATAAATTAGCAGTACATTAGAGTAAATAAATTAGCAGAACATTAGAGTAAATAAATTAGGAGAACATTAGAGTAAATAAATTAGGAGAACATTAGAGTAAATAAATTAGCAGTACATTAGAGTAAATAAATTAGCAGAACATTAGAGTGAATAAATTAGGAGAACATTAGAGTAAATAAATTAGGAGAACATTAGAGTAAATAAATTAGCAGTAAATTAGAGTAAATAAATTAGGAGAACATTAGAGTAAATAAATTAGCAGTACATTAGAGTAAATAAATTAGCAGAACATTAGAGTCAATATATTGGCAGAATATTAGAGTAAATAAATTAGCAGAACATTAGAGTGAATAAATTAGGAGAACATTAGAGTAAATAAATTAGGAGAACATTAGAGTAAATAAATTAGCAGTACATTAGAGTAAATATATTGGCAGAACATTAGAGTAAATAAATTAGCAGAACATTAGAGTGAATAAATTAGGAGAACATTAGAGTAAATAAATTAGGAGAACATTAGAGTAAATAAATTAGCAGTACATTAGAGTAAATATATTGGCAGAACATTAGAGTAAATAAATTAGCAGAACATTAGAGTAAATAAATTAGCAGAACATTAGAGTAAATAAATTAGCAGAACATTAGAGTAAATAAATTAGCAGAACATTAGAGTAAATAAATTAGGAGAACATTAGAGTAAATAAATTAGCAGTACATTAGAGAGTAAATAAATTAGCAGTACATTAGAGTAAATAAATTAGCAGAACATTAGAGTAAATAAATTAGCAGAACATTAGAGTAAATAAATTAGCAGAACATTAGAGTAAATAAATTAGCAGAACATTAGAGTAAATAAATTAGCAGAACATTAGAATAAATAAATTAGGAGAACATTAGAGTAAATAAATTAGCAGAACATTAGAGTATTGGTACTGTTGAATCAACGTGGTATCGTGAAATTGGAATATGATGATCATTTGGAACTCATGAGAAATGTTCAGTTTTCCAGTTAATTAATATTTGTACAAAATGAAATTAAAAATTTAAAAGATTAATGACAGTGAAACGTTTCAAAAATATGAAATCAGAAAACATTTCTTGAATATAAGGTTCTTGAACTTCAATCCAGAATATTAGTTTTCTTTCAAGAACTAAACTTATATAATGTGAACTGAAGAAAGTTATGTAAAATTTTGATTGCCTTTAAATACATAAACATTCTTTTTTAACTTAAAACTGGATCAGTTTACTTGTTCCTAATCCTATTCTATGTTACCTAGAGACTAAAATATATTTTTTTCAGAGAGCTGTCTAGACGGTGGTCAAAGATAGGAAAATGGTGTCAACTAATTAAATATTAAACATTTTCTCAAATTAATTTTTTTAGATGACAATTTTTTAATATCTGGCTCAGTTACCGAGATACAACAGTTTCAAGTGATATAACTTATTTTTCAGAAACTTTGCAAAAGTTGGAGTTGAGCCCGATGAGCTTAGTGATTCCGTCTTAAAATCGAGATCTACTAATATCCAAAAATTAAGCTCTTTCTCCAACTATACCCCTACTACATCATACTTTTCGTTTTCCCAGCCTTTTCTATAAGCCACGCCCTTTTAGGCCCCCTGCTCACACAATTTCATTTTGAAGAAAACACTGGCTCCGCCCATTTTTGCTCCGGGAGAAAACGAAAACCGCCTTTCTCTCGTATTTTTTCTCTTTCTCTCTCTATTTCGGTTTTCTTCACAGTTATTCTTATCCCATATTTCCAGCTTTTAAATATTTTCAGAAAACGTTGATTCATATCTCATTTGTCATTGGAATCCGCGATTCCGACGACATCTAAGCAACATTGCTTAGCCGCCCTGGATGCGGTCGGGCGGCCGAAGACCACCAGGACGACGGCGCGAAATTCAAAAATTCCTCGAACTTTCAAAAAAATGTCGCCTTTTTACGATGCTCATTCTCCTTCTAACTATGATCCAGGTATTGGGGTTCCAAATTTGATTCCAGTTTTTCTAAAACTGAAATATTCCAGCCAACTTCGAGCCTAACATGCCTGACTTGTATGTACACATCATCTACAACACAATTAGACAATTTTCGTGTCTCAACACGCTTGTCACGCCCACAATGCTCAATGGAGCCCATAAAATGCGATCGAGATCAAGACGTGTGTGTCACAATCACAATGCACGTTGGTGAGTCTTTTTTTTTGTTTTCATAATTTTCTGGATGTAGAAAAAAAACGCCTTATTAGATGTAAATATTGGCACATTTTTGACGGGGGAAGACATAAGAAAAAAGGAAACCGAGTAGTAAAACACAACACAAGAAATACCAAGAAGAAAAGACAAGTATTAGCATAAAAATTAGAATTTCGAGAAATTTTTATTCTTCATCTTCCTTCTTCTTCTTGACAACGATGTCGACGTGTGCAGAGGCAGGGTTGAAGAGACTAGTAGAATCTGAAATTAAAAACTATTAGAATTAAAAATAAATTTATTTTAAAATGTTTCAGGAGGCGGCGACTATTGGATGGGAGCCGGATGCGATCGACGTGTCAATTTTCAACACATGAGCTGTCAAAACGTTCGAACAATGTCAAGAAATGTGCAGCTAGGTAGAGAGAGTGCTTTTGGAAAGTTATTCTAAATGTTTTGTTTGCAGGATATGTTCAAGAACGACGAGCAATGCAACGTGTATGCGTGTGTGCTCGTGATCTATGCAATCAACACTCGAACCCATTCCAATTGCCCGTGATTCTCATATTCCTACTGTCGTTTCTCTTCATCTTCCAGTTATAGTCAACTACATCATCAATCTGAATTCTTATCACTGCATCCATATGCTTTTTCAGTTTCCAGAATCCTTGTGAGTTTAGAACAATTTTGATAGTCCATCAGACACTAGATATTGGGTTGTGGTTTGGCAAACGCCGGGCAAAACAACACGATAGACCCTTGTCAATGAGATCGACAGACCAAACACAACTTGTCTCTCATATCAGTCACCCATTGGGTTGGTGCACAGCAATAGAGGAGAGGAGATACTCTTCTCGTTTCTTGTTCCATCATATTGCAAAAAAAGAAACAAGCGTTTCCCACACATACACTGACACAGCTGTGGGAACGGAACTTGGGGGATCCTGAGAGACGGAGAGGTGATGAGAAGAAGTGAACACGGAGTTCCATCATTTTTGGCTAGGGATAATTGAATTCGAGTTATGCAAAAGTATTCTTAAATACTGAAGTTATATTAGTGATGAAAATGTAAGAAATTTAAAGCATCCAGTTTTCCGCGTGTCAAAATGAAGCCTCTGGGTTTATGGGTCATTTTGCAAAACATTTCAGTTCAATTTTATTCAAATATTCAAAATAAACTTGATGTTTCTCTGAAATATGTCTTTGCCATTTAGAAATGATTTCTGATGGGCTTCATTTCGGCACACTGAAAATTGGGCGTTTACAATTTCTTGCATTTCCATCCCCCAGTTTTAGAATTGCTTGAATTTCATGGTTATTCCCAAAATTGAACCATATAGTCAAACCAGAGAGACCCGATGATAGAGAAAAAGATGAGAAGATACCCTCCCGTCCTCCTCCTAAATGCGTAAATCTCATTTTGCACATCATCGAATCTAACCGGGGTCATTCGGCCACACACATCATACACAGAAGGGGTGGGACAGAAGAGCACAAAACATTCCAACGTGTGTGAGTACGAAATTTCTGAGAAAATTGTTTGATTTGAAAAGGCGAATTCATAAAATAATCATTGATACTACTTTGAATGAGTTCATTTAGATGAAAATCGAATGTTCTCTAGGTGTAGTGATACCCAGATGTAATGTTTTGAGGAGTACTGTAGTTGCAAAAGTCTCGTTGTTCCGGATAATTTAATTTGAAAATAAATCAAAAATTGAAGAAACCTGAGAAAAAACCAGGATAAATATATGCAAATTCTACAACAATGAGAAGCTAGCAGCTACAGTACTCCTTAAAGACGCATATTCCTTGGATTTACGAAAATCGGTCGCTTCGAGACCGGGCCAACGTAATTTTGAAACAAAAGTTGCAACTTTGCATCTTAATAATATTCGAATTATGTTTTTAGTTCAATTACCGTATGATTTTGGAAAATTTTGAAAGAATTCTAACCCAAAAATTCTAAATTTCAACCTATAACTTTTGACCTTTGACTCACTAAACATTCTTCAAACCCTCACCCATAAATCTAATAATTTTTGAAAAATCTTTCTCTTGGTGTCTAAAAAGTTCCAGTAGAGTCTTAATGGACACTTTCTGAGAGTGTGCCATTTCAAACACCACTTAAACTAACTCGGCGCCAAAAAGTATCAGTCATAAATCTGAGTGAGCCCGTGAGCCCACACAAGCATTACTTTAATTAGGTGCCCCAATGGGAACCTTTCTTCGTGCTATGCTTTCCAAAATCGCACTCAAAACCCATTAAGAGAGCAACTTTTTCTTTACTCCACTCGTTCTTATTTCTTTAGAGTCTTTTTTAAAACTCTCTATTTCTTCGGTGGGCTCCTTCGGACTTTGCCTCAGGGGACTTTGGGACAAAAACGGAATATGAATTCAGAGAGACACGACCGGGGGACCAGTAGTAAGAGTTTTTCTTTTCTACTTAAATTTTGAGAAGAGGGGGAGGGGGAGAAGTATGTTGCACTCAATTTATTACATTTTTGCATATTCCGAAAAAAAGGGATGAAAAGAGGTAACATTCATCTTGAAGCACGTTATACAAGGAGCTTGAAGAATCTAAATGAAAATAAGAGAAAAAGTTTAAAAAAAGAAGATTCTTTTAGAAGAGAAACACATTTAGAAGTTAATCTATTTAAAGAATTAGAATAACGCTTTAGAAATCAAACTTTCTAACGTGGTACAGTGATAGTCACTATCAAGAGTCTAACAAGGTGAATGAGGAAGTTGTCTTATAAGGTCTAAATCTAATTTATCAAATGCAATTGGCTTCGGACAATTTTATCTCAAAAATAGCATTTTTCTACTTTAGAAAAACATAATTTCAAAAATCAAAATATCTAATTTCAGGATCTCCACCGTCATCCAACTCAATTTCATTCCAAATTTCAAAAAACGTAGTCTTAAAATGCCACCGCCGCTTTTCAAGACCAATGCCAAAACTCCAAAACTTACACGCTTTCGATGATCCATCCATCAACAAGCAAAGATGTTCACCATTCTCCTTCGAGGTGAGGTTTCGGGAATTGTGGACGGAATTGACTGAAAATATATATATAGATTAATAGAGAAAAAAATTAAAAATTGTGTTACCCTCTCTTAGCATTTCCCTTTCGAGAACTGTTCAACGATGCCAACAAGGCTTTCTCCTCTTCCATCTCAATTCTACGATGTTGTCCAAGAGTCAATCGTTTCATATCGGCACGTTCCTGCTCTTCGCGAGCTTTTTCTTCTTTCCAACGTTCCTGAAGCTGATCATCGTCGATGTTGACAGTCTTTAACGATGGTTTGTTCGTTTTTCCGCGGACCATCAGCGTGACACGAGTTTGCTTTTGACGTCCAGAAGCTGCGATTGTGGGAGATTTCTCATAGACATCCTCATCATCGTCGTTATCTTGCTTAGAGCTTGAAGCCGCTGGCTCGTCTTTTACAGTTTCAGCTGAAAAAAATGGCATTTTTAAACATTTTAGATCACAAATTCCAATGTTATCTTTCAATATACGATATTCAAGCACAGTTTTCTTGGAACCTCTTCTCTTATTGAATCTTTGAACCTACATCTGTCATACTCTATAAATGTGCTCATTCAAAATGCAACCTTTTTCCATATCCTTCCGTCTTCTTCTTTTTCTTCTTCCACTAACATACAAAATCATCACTCAAAAACCCAATTTGTGAGTGTATGTCCCCTTCTTTATGTATCTGTGCGAAGCGGGAAATTCGAATCTGCATATCTCAACACGCTTGCCCTCTTGTGCAGTTACTCGGATTCTGGAGGACACACGAGACAGTTGACAACACTTTTTCAACAGATAGAGACCGAAAAAGGGGGCATTTCTTTCGTTTTTTTTTTGCGACTTTTCTTCTTGACAACCCAAAGAAGAAGAAGAAGAAAGAGTCGCGAACGAAATTCAATAAACGTCTTCTCTACTTCTTCTATTTCGTTGTCAGCCCCAGGGTCAGCTTCAGTGTCGAGAAGCAAGAGAAATAGAAGAGTCAACTTCTTGCCTCTTGTTGTCCGGGTCGGTCGGTCTATTGTGTCTCCTTTCTCATTTTTTGCTGCACCCCCCGTACTCACAATTTTTTTGAAGGAAAACGTTTGTGAGTAAAACGTGGAGGTGTGCTAGTCAGTTCACTGGGGACCTGAAACCAACCGAACACCACTATGCTTGAAGCTGTTTGTCAGCAAAGCTAGACGAATGTGTAAGAGTCAAGGATCAATGAGCTGGTTGTGCCTAGTGCCTAAAACGCAAAACAACCTATAGAGACACTTAAACTGAATATCGTAAATGTTTACAGACATAGAATTCGTTGAACTTAAAGATAAGTCAAACTCTAGAACAACTTTCGATCCCATCTAGAACGTGCTTAAACGAGAGTTAACAGCCCCACTAAAACGCACTTTTATGCATTTTCACTTTGCTTCGCTTCGCGTGTGTGCTCTAAGTGAAACAAGTGTTACTACACACCTGATGTTTCCTGTCTCGAATTGAAGATGAGGACACATTTTTGTGCGTGTAGTGGTGAAACGACCGCAAAAACAATGTGTCAAGGTGGGGCGGCGGCGGCGGCGGAAGAATGAGCACAACATGATTGAAATTCGAGACGAACATGATGGCGATGTGGCCGAAGAAAATGACAAATGAGTGCGGAAAAGAAATAAACTTTTGAAAAGGGGAACTTTGAGTTTGAGTCTTTGTTCCAGGAGTTTCAGAAGCACTGTTGTAGAGCTGCTATTTTTGTGTTATCACGTAGAGTTGGCACGACCGCTTAAAGGCACATGTTTCGAGTGGGTCTCGTAACGATCTCATTGCCAGTGATAGGGGTCGCTACAGTTTCCAAACTTCCAAGTTTCCAAACAGCTGACGTAGAAAATGAACACTGTGAAATTTCAAATTCTGAAGTGTACTGTGAAAGCAAGGAACCGCATAACTATCCGAAATCTATCTAAATCTCCAAAATAAGAACAAGATACATCACTTCCAAATCATTCATTTTTGCCTCCGCCAAAATCACAAAAAGCAAAAATGCTCTCCATGATGAAAAATGGATTAAAAACACTGGGGGTCACCTTTCCAACGACATCGCTGATGCTGGTGGTAGGGGACACAAATTCAATTGTTTTTGTTTTTGTTTTGCCGCCTTTCCCTCATACACACAGTCTTCATACACGTTCCGAACGCACAGCACAACCACCAAAATCAATCAAGTCGTCTCTCTGTTCTCCCCCGTATATGTGCTCCGTCTCGCGTTAATCAAATTCATCTTAGTGTCGTGGCACAATTCTGTTGTAGCAAAAAAGCTCTCTACACTAAAGCTTTTTGTGTGTGAAACTGAAACTGGGGTTCCAAAATTAGTGACATACGATATCGAGAATGACTCTTATTGATGTATTATTATTGATATTGCATCAAAAATTCTCGAAACCTATAACAATATATATAGTATCCATGGGATGCTAGATGCAGGTGTGAAGAAAAAGAAGAAATTCGAGATGTTCTTCGTGGGAAATGAGGGACCACACCTATAAGTGTGCCAATGATATTCGAGAAGGTGCGTGTAGAAAGTGACTGAGTGAGAGAGATCCATTGACGAGAAGTGAAAAATGAGGTGAGGGAATTGTGAAGAGAAGGGAACTGTTTCAGGAGAAAACATTGAACTGTCTAAGCAAATAGGTCAGGAGGGAAATTTTCAAATTTTGCATGAAAAAAAACTTACCAAACTTGATACTTCTATTGAACCGATCTTTTACAGCAGCTGGTAGAGTGACATCGTATTGAGCAGCAGCTACAGGCATCTGAAACTATGTGAATATTAGACTGTCAATAGGAAAAGCTCATCAGGGGTGGGCATTGAAATTTCAAGAAATTTCCAATTTTCAGATTTTGAAAATATATCGCTATAAATATTTTAAGAAATCTTCGAATCCATTCGAGAAAGTTAAAATATACTTTATTTTACTGGTTTTACAGATCAAGAAATTTCATGGTTCACAAAAAGAGCTGTGGAACCTGTAAAATTCTTTTTTTTTTGAATGTCTAAACGGGATTCGAAGCTTTCTTGAAATATTAATTTTTAAATGAAAATGATTTTTAGTGATAAATTTTCAAAAACTGAAAATTTGGAATTTCTTAAAATAAATAAATTGAATAAAACTATACCGCTGATTGTCTGAATCCTTCTCCCATCATTCGATCGAGTTCTCTCTGGAACTCGTCATCTTCTTCTTTTGTCACGGCATTCGAGAAATTCTCAATTTTCTGTCGATCTTCTTCAGAATCATCTTCATCCAGTTCAGAGTCTCTGAAATTTAAATTTAAATATTCTACTTTAAAACTAATCTGGTACTTTTAAAAACTACCATTTCAAATGAAAAGTTTATTTTTCGCACTAAAAATGCTCTCCAATACTCAAATTTATAAAATTTTATTTTTTCAGAAATCTCATCACATCCGTCATTCTTTCAGTCTTCTCATTCACACATCAGATTGATTCCTCAAAAATCGACTCGACACAAAAAATAAACTAATTTTCAAATTTTAACCAAATTTCGTGATTTTCTGTGATATTCCATGTATTTTTATAGTGAATAAATCAATACCGATTCTCATCTTCGTCTTCTTCATCATCTTCTTCAATAACATTCAGTTCATTCAAACCATCACCTTCAATGTCTTTGTGTTCTCCGGCAAACTCTTTCAACTGAAAAAAAAAATCAATTTTTAAAAGGTTTTAAAGGTATTTTCACTAGTTTGTCTACCTCTCCCTTGAATTTCTTCTCAATTTTTGTGACTATATCTTGAGCTTCTTTCAAATTTTTCGGCCATCGAAGCGAATTGGACTTCTTTTGGCGGAATTGACGGCACAATTCAGTATACGCAAGTTCGACTTCATACGGGAAACTGAAATAAGAAAATTAGATCACAGAATTAAAGCATTTCTTTACAATTTTATAAGTGGTGAAGTCGAATTTAAAACTTACAATTTAATTATGGAGCTTCGAAAATTTAAAAATCATTCACCCAATTTGAATTTCGCGCAAAAATGAATTTTTTAATGATACTGAGGCATAAACCTTTCAGCAAATTAATTAATTTTTTTCTGATTTTTAGCGATGCTCCGTAGTTTTTTATGCTTTCAAACGTAAAATGTAATTACAGTCGTGTATATCTACCTGTTTTGAAACAAAAATCCGAAGAAATTAAAGGAAAAATGCGAAAAACGCCTATAACCTGAGAAAAAATTAATTAATTGTCCGAGAGGAGTACACGGCCGAGTATCACACAAAACTCATTTTGGCGCGAAATTCAAATTAGATAAACAAATAAATTGCTTTTCTATAGTTTAAAGCTCCATAACATAATTTTGAATATACCTTGTCTGAACATCGAGAGGATTTTGATTTTCTCCCGTTTCTCCTCCCGAATTCGGTTGTTGTTCGGCAACTTCTTGATCCCAGGCATCTTTTTTGATGTAATAGTAACGATGGAAATATGATAGGAAATATCGCATTTTGATTTTTCCCGAGCCTTTCATGAAGAACTCGCGTAGAATTTCCAGCATAGCACAAATCATTCGAATTCGGTGCAGGTCTCGCCACGAATTTTCTGGTTCTGGATATGAAATCAGTTGATAGAGAATCTTCAAGACTAGATCTTCATCACACAGCTCAAAACTGTAGAGCTCTGCAAGATAAACGGCGGCAGAATGAGCCCATTGATTGTAGACTCCAGGATTTTCCAAGGATATTCTGGAAATAACTCTTATGCTTGCTGCTTGAACTGGAAACGAGAGATGCGCGGCACATTTACAAAACGATATTCTCTCATTGTCGTGCCGAAATATTTTTTTCGGAAATTTTAATAGAAATAAAGATAAACATGTATAGTTTCTAAGAATAATGTTACTTTCAATTGAAAGTTTTGGGAAGTTGCTCAAAAACTAACACAACCGTACGATGCAGTATTAATATTTGAATCAGGGGTGTGCGGCAAATCTCAAAATTTGTCGAGCTCGGCAAGTTCGGCAAATTCGGCAAATTTGCCGCACACCCCTGATTTGAATCAATGGGCAATGCCTCGAAACTTTTCATTGAGAGCAATTTTTTTCAGAAAGTACAAAAAAAGTTATATATATATTTCTGTGTAAATGTGCCGCACATCTCTATCGAAAATCGTTCATACCGAATAGTTTCAATTGTTGAATCAATTACAGCCATTCCAATCCATTGAAGATGTACCAAATTACAGAGACCAGCAATCGCAGATGCCACGTGTTGAAGATTTTCAATGGGAAGAAGCCACGTGGAGGAGAGATAACGAATTGCATAATCAGCAACTTCTGGATCATACCATTCAAGCCTCCGAAGACATTTTAAGAAAACATCAACGGTTGATTCATTGATATCCAGAATTATGTGACGAATAAATCGTTTCATTGGAGTATCCTCTTCGTCTAGCTTCAAACGAAGACGTTCTTCTTTTGAATCTTCTGGTGGAAGGCAGGTGAAATACGCATTGTCTATGAGCATCTGAAATATCGAAATTGAATTAATATTATGATGTAGTTCATCTAAACATACCGCTTGTCTTTGATCTTTCATTCGTTCTCGTTTCGCCTTCACAACTTCCAATAATCTCTTCATTTTTGCATGTGATTCAGTATGTCTATACAGATAAAGACCACTAGATTCCATGAATGTCGCTGTCATTTCTACAGAATGTCCACGTAAATCATACACAAGTTGTCTCAAACAACTGAGTCCTTCAGCACGAGAAATTACTCCAAACTTCATCAGTTCAGCTATCATCATCACGCAAACCATCTTTGATTCCACTTTGATTATAGCAGTAGCTGACGATGGTTTCTGTTGCAAAAATCCGCGGAATTTCTCGAGTAGTTGAGTTACGATTTCAGTTGTCAAATCAGGCATCACATTCTCGAGAGTAGCGACAAGTCGGGCATAAAATGGAACAACATCGATCCGAGACGGAGGTGGATCGATCATAAGCTTCACAAGCCTCTTGCGACAACCCTTATTATTCAGATTCGAAACAAAATAAATAGCTGCTTGGTCAGTTGAGTACTTGCTGACAAGATGATCCAAATCAAGTACAAAACTTTGCCATTTGCTGACTCCTCGTTCTTCGGATGCATCCACAGCTTCTTTGAGAAGAGCTTGAAGTTGAGAATCTTCTGGTGTCGTCTCCTTTTCAGACTCTCCACGTTGTAATGATGATCTCTTCGCATCCATTGCTCCGGATTCATTGATATTTTCCATATCGACATCTTCAATCCTTTCAGCCATCTTCGCTTTGCTGAGAGTTCTCTGTTCAGATTCTTTATAAAGATCCTTGGGAACCATCTGTCGAAGATCGATAAGATCCTCGTAGAATGCCTTCGTCTCTTCATCACTCCACAGCTTGATTGCTCCTTCTGCAAGTTTGCGTCCCATCTGAAATATAGAATAAGTTCAAGTTTTTGGTCGAATCAAAAAACCTCCAAGTTGGCAGCTTCATCCTCTTCATCGTCACTAGCTTCCTCTTTTAGCGGTTTCATTTCCACACCGATTGCAGACGATATCTCTATAGCCTAAAATGAGGGGTTTTCTCAAATTTTCCTATTGGGTAATTAATTTTTGTACCATTTTCCGCAGAGAATCCAATTCAGACTGAAGATCATTCAAAGTTGTCTTTTCCTCATCACCAGCGTCTCCACGGCTTCTTTCCTGTCGTTTAACTCTCTTCATCGCCTTATTTCTTGCCGAACACGTTTTCTCGGTTTTCGAATAAAGTGAATCGTAGTATGATTTGAAGAGCTCACGAATCGACTTTTTCTGTTCAACTGAGAGAGCTGATGACTCAGGGAGTTCTTCTGAAAACATTGATAATGAATATACGCTCCTGATTAAAAAGATAACAACCGTCTTGAATCTCGACCGTTTCAGCATCATCCATTGGAATTGGCACAATATTTGCAATTTGCCATCCAACAGTTCTAGATACTGTAGCCAATAATCCAACATTGACAAAATCAGTCTTATCTGTTTGAATCAAATAACTTAATACAGCACCGAGAACTTGAAGTCCTTCCTTTTCATTGAAAACTCCACACAGGCAAAGTTCAGCGAGGAAGCTGGAAATATTTTATTTATTCTCAGATGAAAACTGTCTTATTAATGCAATCTAACATAATATCCACTCTCAATTTTGCAACATTTGCAATTTTGTCACTCTTTTTAACAGGAAGAACTTTTTTGAATTCCCCAGCCATCTGTTCACTGAAGTTTGAATATTTCGCAGAAATTGCAAGGCAGAGCTCTGTTACTTTCGGAATATCGGATAACTTCAATTTTGTCTCTATAATTCCCTGAAAAATTATCCGATTTTCAATGGAATTCGAAATCAAGAACCCACCGACGCCATTTCCTCAACAAATTTGCTTAAATTCAATTTCGATAATTCTTCAATTAATTGTGGAACAGTGGCCGCACTGAGAAGCTTCACTTTTTTCATAAAACTCGTCGTCTTTTTCAATGTTGAATCTAAACTTCGCAATTCTTTTTCGTTATCGAGCAAAGTTTCTCGAATCTCGACCATTTGAAGACGACTTGTTTCTTGATATTTTACACGCTTTTTCAGCTCTTCCAGCCATGATGTCTCGACTTTTCGCCGCATCTGCATAGACTGTGATAGAGAATCGTCATTTTACAAAATAAAGTGTACACTCAAGTATATAATTGAACATTCCAACATTCTATGAAACAACCAAGAAGTGAAATAATTATCCATGTCTCATTTCCTAATTAAAAAGAAATAAGAATTTCCAAATTGTAACATATTAAAACGCGGGGCGAACAGCCATTAAATATCAAAAAGGATACAGAAAAAAAAAACAATGAAAGTCTCAAATTCAGAAATCTATTAATTAATAAAAATTGTGTAGGAAGATCAAAGCATGATATTTTGATAGTTGAACAGAACAGAGGTAAAATAAGACGTTCGCGTTGGAAAATCATGAGAACAAGATAATAAATAACCGAGACCTCGGAGAACAGAGAAAAAAGTAAAGTGATACACTAGATTATAAGGAACAATGCTCATTTGTCTGGAAAATCGAAAGAACTGGGATTTTGGCAGGAACAGAAAAAAGGAAGTCAGAAGTGAAAAGAAAAAAAAGAAGATAATTAATATCCACTTCGATGATCTCCAGCTCCAGCTCCCCATCCTCCATAAGCACTGTGATGAGACGGTTGTTGTTGCTGAGCCCATGTTGGCTGTGAGTCTCTAGGTTCTCTTTGACGATCGTAAGCTCCTCCAGCAGATGCTCCATACGAATATGATTCGCCTGATCCATATGCAGAATGAGCAGCTGTGGGATATGTGGATGCAGGTTCTGCAGAATACGCAGACTGTGCTTGTGAAGCATAATAAGCATCCCAGCTTGCAGCATAACCTCCGGCAGCACTGCTCTGATCATAACTCGGACCAGTAGATGCTGCTCCATAACTTCCCCACGTATCAGGAGCCCGGCCATGCGCAGCTGGTGGTGCACGAATTGGAGCACTGCGTGGTGGGATGCCTCGTGGTTCATATTTGGGTTCTATATCGTATCCTCGTGGTTCCCGTGGGCCATATGGATCCCTTGATTCTCTGTATGATGGTGGCATAGCTTGAGGACCTGCCCTGTAGCCAGAGTCTCGTTGTGGTGGCCCTCCGCCACGTCTTCCTCCGTTAAGAATCGGATCAGGCGCTGGAGCAGCTGATGCATTCGTGCCACTTGTTTCTTTCCAAAGAAGACGACGCATTGGACCAGGCGCTCCACGATTATCAAACAGTTCGACATATCTACAAATAACAATAATTATTCCATGTTCTGATTATAAATTTCAAATTACCGTCTTCCCATTCTTTGATTGTTACGCGAGAGAGCGACTTGAAGATCGTTGTAATTGTCAAATTCCGCAATAGCATCTCCAGATGGACGACCAGTTTCGTTGATTCCTATTTTGACTGAATGGCATCGAAGTGGAGAAAAAAAAGCAGCGATAGCATGATCATCAGCATCATAAGGAAGACCACGCATATACACCTGAAAAATAAAATAATTTATTTTACAATCGCAGAAAAATACTCATACCCTCAGCGGATCATCGCCTCCTCTTCCATAATCACTGCGACCTCCTTGATCGTGTCCACCATTGTATCCATAATCCCGACGTCCGCCATAACTTCCACGATTGTAGTCATCATAACCACGATCATAGCTGCTGTCGCCGTATCTTCCACCACCACCTCGTCTTCCGTGGTCATATCCTGAATCCACGGACATCAGTGGGCGAATTCCAGTTCTTTCGTAAGATGCCGAGTATTCTGTAAAATAAAAATTGAAAATATTTATTATCAAGATTTGTTATATCAATAAATAGTAAACTAAATGAGCATTTCAAGAGACAATTTTTAAAATGTTGAAATTTGATGTGCACCGTAACAGAAATGTGCGCAGATTTGCTTTTCAAATATTTCGACATGTTTTAATAAAGGCTCATTCAGATGGGTCTTGGCGCGAAAATGAGTATATGGTAGTTTTTATTTAATTTTTGCTGCTGTTTCTTGCATTTTTGAATTAAATCACTTCTTTTCTTGCGAATTTTGTCTCGTTTTCTATTTTTTATCAGAAAAATGAGAAAAAGGAAGGGCAAGATTGGCGAAAAACTGAATAATTTCATTGAGAAATGAAAGAAAAAAAAAAAAAACAGAAATGCGAAAATCTACCGTATTGCGCACCGAGGCCCATCAGAATAAACCGGTGCGCCTTTAAGAAGATTTTGTGAAATTGCGATGAATTACACCTTTTTTGGTACATCATGTCTTCTTCTGTGCACTTTAAAAGTCTAATTAGAATGCGAGATTTCAAGGACTTCAGTTTTCACATGAAATATACATTTTGACAGTTTAGGTCCAGTATTAATTAAAATACTGGAAATCGTGGCAAGACCCGCCTAAAAGCAAGTATGCGCCTTTAAAGTGAACTACTGTAATCTCACCTCCCGATCCTCCACCTTTTGCTCGATTAAATTCGACCATACTTGACATGAATACTTCAACGTATCTGAAAAAAGACAAATTACTTTTTAAAAATTAAAAATTCACCAAAATGAACCCGTAATCAGCAGTTACCATAAGTCATCATCATCATCAATACCCACCTCGATCCCATGTGCCTGTTATTGTAATCCATCGCCTTCTCGGCCGCGTCTTGCGTCGTAAATCGAACGAACGCCTCCCCGGATGGTCTCGATCTCGGCCCACCCGTCCCGCCGATTACAATTTCCGCCGGTGGTGGTTCTAGCCCTGGATAGAATAAGGAAACCCATAAGTTAACGTCCAAAAATTCAAGAGGGGAAGGGGAATCTAGGCATTGTACATTACATTTCACCGGCAGACTATTTGGATTATTTCTACATACTTATTATACTCACCTTCGAAAAATTTACGAACATCATCTTCTTTGCAAGACCATGGAACACCACGCAATCGAATAACGTGATTAACTTCTCCATTGGAATCTGGATCTGGACGAAATTCGAACTCAGCTTCGTCCGCTTCGACGGTAAAAACTGAAATTAAATAGCTTTAATAATGTTTTTTTCTAGTTAGAATCACGCCTACCTTCAATATATCGGTTACTTATTTCTTTTCTATCGTTTTCCATAGCTTTACCAGCTTCTTCGGTATTCTTGAACTCCACGTATGCTTCACCATTCGGGCGTCCAGTTGTGCATACGAATTTGACTCGTTCAATCGTGAGCCCAGCGAAAAATTCGTGAATATCTTTCTCGGTAGCATTGAATGGAAGCCCACGCAATCTTATATATTGGCTTCTTGGTGGTTCTCCAGAAGAAATTTTTGTTGGCATTGATTCGTCTGCTTCCTTAATTGTCGATTGATGAATGTCTGGAGCATCTGAAATTTTCAGTTTAAAAGATTAATTTACGAGTAAACCGAACCTGCAGGTGCGGATTGAGTTTTCACTGCAATTTCCTCTTCTTTTACTGCTATTTCTGCCGACTGTTGGTCTTCTGTTGTCGGTTGTGTTGTTTGTTCCGACATACTGGAAAATGCATAAAATTCGTTATAATAAGAGGGTCGTTGTAGTCAATATTGAATTTAAAAAATAGAAAACTGACAATTATTTGAAAAATAAGACAAAAAACCGCAAAAAAAACGATTAAAATTCAAACTGTTGGAATTTTTCTGCGAGGAAAATAAATTTGAAAGATAAAGGCACAGTGCAGTGGAGCGCGTTTACCTTGTGAACTTCATGCATCAGACTTGACGACACATTGCGGACTTGCATCTCTGGAAAAAACCAAATTTGGTGGCGCCATGGCCAAATAAAAAATTAATATAAAAAAGGAATTAATGATTGCATTCACTCGGAATTTACATGCTAAACCACAATTGTTGATGTAAAGAAACGGAAAAGATCACAAATTATATGTAAACTGATAAGATTGTCTTTTGAAAAATTGGAAAAACCTCTTATCCTTCCATTTTTTGTGATGTTTTTCGTTCACAGCGCATCGGTTAGAATCTCAAAACTAGCATAGCCGTATCGGATGTTGAGAAAACCGTTGAAAAACTGAACAATATATAAGAGAAACGGGCAAAGCCACAATTTGTCGGCTTCAGAAATGGAGGTGGAGACTCGTGTTAAAGCGTATCGCTTTGTGGCCTATGCTGCTGTTACATTCAGTGTTGTTGCAGTACTTTCGGTGAGTAAAAACGTAGAAACAAGACTAATATTATGATTTCTTTGATAATTTGGAAGTGAATTAAAAATTAAACTGTGTCCAAAAACCCATTTATGAACTTTTTTGTAGGTATGTATCACACTTCCGATGGTCTACAACTACGTCTCGCACGTGAAGAAGGGTATTCATCACGAGATCCGGTACTGTAAGGGTTCTGCTAAAGACATTCTCAACGAGGTCTCCTCGATCCGTTCCAACCGTACCGCCCGTCAAGCTTCTTACGGAGATTCTGGTGCCGCTGGATCTGCTGGGGCCGCTGGAGGATCCTGCTCTGGATGCTGTCTTCCAGGTCCAGCTGGACCCGTCGGTACCCCAGGAAAGCCAGGTCGTCCAGGAAAGCCTGGAGTAGCTGGACTTCCTGGAAATCCAGGACGTCCACCACAAGCTCCATGTGACCCAATTACCCCACCACCATGCAAACCGTGTCCACAAGGACCACCAGGAGTTCAAGGACCACCAGGACCAGCTGGAGATGCTGGACTTGATGGACAGCCAGGAGGTCCAGGACAAGATGGACAACCAGGTCAACCAGGACCAAAGGGACCACCAGGAGTCAATGGACAACCAGGAGCACCAGGGCAAGATGGGAACCCAGGTCAAGATGCTCCATCTGAGCCACTTGTTCCAGGAGAACCAGGTGCACCAGGAGAGGCTGGACCACAAGGACCACCTGGACAACCAGGAACTCCAGGACAAAATGGTCAACCAGGTCAACCAGGACCAAAGGGGCCATCTGGACAACCAGGACAACCAGGATCTGATGGAAATCCAGGACCAGCTGGACAAGCCGGACAAGCAGGAAGTGTTGGAGAGAAGGGAATCTGTCCAAAGTATTGTGCTATCGATGGAGGAATCTTCTTTGAGGACGGAACCCGACGATAAACTGTTGATAATTGCATTATTTTATGTATCTGTTTATAAAGTTTTTTGTAGTTTAAAATGCAATTGGAATGAAGCGGAATGTTGTACAGTTACATTTTTTCAGCAATGAGCTGATACAAATGAACCAGCTCACTAAGTTAAAAAAAAGTAATTCCCTTTGTGGTTTTCTAAAATTAGAAAATAAATAAAACTTTATCGACAGACCTGGAAAATTGAAAAAAAAAAAACTGCACATAAAAAGTTAATTTTACTTCAATTTTATATTTCCATCTGAAAAATCAAAAAAAAAATGAAAGACATCTGCCACCAATGGGCAGATCATCGGAGAGGCTCCTAGTAGCGGGGAAAATTTAGAGAAAAGTCACCTCGAACTGAAAAAGAAAAAGAGCGATATGAAGTTTTTCGGGAAACGGGTTCAATGGAAATATATTTGTTTCTAACTTGAAAAAGTAAAAATTACAGAAAAAAACAAAATTGCATCGTTGATGAGAGATTGGGGAAACCGAATAGTTGGGAGGGATGATTTCAGAAAACTTTTGTAAAAGAACAACTAGCTTCTAGAAAGACGGAACCGGTAGAGCAATGAGAGAAATTTTCTATAGAAAATGATTTTTAGAAATCATTTTAAAAAAATAAAATAAAGAAGTAGATTACAGTTGCGATACGCAAATTTTGTCATTATTTCGATGATTGAGTTCCATTTCATCAGGTTTTGGTAATTCACAAATCTGAAATTAATAATATAATTTTCAACAAATAACTGGTGTTAGTTTATACCTGATCCATATTCTGATTGAATGTTACACGAGTCTCTCGATCCAACTCTTCCATTTCTTCATTTTCTTTTGAAACACAGCATCTAAAAAAAATAAATTTCAGGAGATTTGTTGTTTTAACTCAAAATTGTGATCCAAAAATCAAAAATATCACCAAGGAAAAATGACAAAAATAAGAAGTAAATCCAACATCAAGAATTTAAGGTTTTTCCACTTTTGTCAATTTTGCTATTTGAATTCCCTCTAAAGTTGCACCAACGAGACCATTTCGTGGTACACTCACTTTTCGAATGGGGTTCTAATTTAAAATACTCAAAATATTGCTGACAAAGAAGAAACTCAAAAAAATTCAAGAAATAATTGAAACTACAATTTTTGAAAACATGGTATTTCAACGCTGCCTAATATCCTTGTTCTATGTTTGGTGGGAATTCAAGCAGACATCTTAGCCAGGGTTGCAGAGGCATATTTTTGAATTTTGGATTTTAAAACGCAACAATATTTTCTACAGTTTTCATTTTCATTCATGATTATTTTCCATTTTAAATGCATTAACGAAAAGAAAGCATCAGTGAATTTTTTTGATGATAATTTATTTTATTGATGAATAGTATAAAATTTTTTCTTATTTTTTTACCCTGAAATCCAGAGACTAATAAATCTTCAAAGGATTGAAAATCAAAAACTCACAATCGCCTTTTACGCTTTGTTTTTCCTTTCAATGAAGCTGTTTCACTGGGCGGAGGAGTATTTCTTCCACCTTCAAACATCACTTCTGATTCAACAAATTCACGTTCCGTCGCTTTTTCTAGACACTGAAGAAGATGATGATGTTGGATTTCGAAGATATCTTCGTCTCGGAGAGCATCGAAAGAGAGATGACCTGCAAAAATGCACTTTTTAGAGTTATCTCAATTATAATCTAGAATTTTGTACACATAATTTTTTTTTAATGTTTCACATTGCTAATAAATTAAGTAACCGAAAACCTAAAACATTAAATATAAAAAAACGGAATAAAAAAAAACCACAGAATCTGTTTTTTATACCGGATTCAAAATTTGTGCCCTCTTGAGCAAGCGGAATCACGAACTGTTTTTATTAATTTTTAATTTTAATGTTTTATATTTGCTTTTTTTGAGCCAACAGAAATGCCAAGAGACCGAAAAACAAAATGGAATACTTTTCTATATTTCCAAAGTTAAATATTTTTGTGACAACTCAATAATAACTAACTTAAGCCGGCAATACGAAATGTTCTAATGAAAAAAAAAACCAACTTACCCTGTTCAAATGCTAGCATCCGAGCTTCATGAGCTCTCTTCTTATTGAATAATGCTAGTCCAGACGCGTTTTTAACGATCCGAATTCTAGCAAGACGGGCTTTCTGAAAATTGATTAAATTTAATCCAACAAATTTGCAAAAAAATCACTAAGTGTTTAAAAAGGTTTTACAACTGAACGAAAAACCATACCTTCTGTGCTTTTCTCTTGTCAGCTCTCTGATTTTGATGATAAATTCGAGAGAAATTGCTGACAATAACTGGAACTGGAAGAGCAATAACCAACACTCCAGACAGTGAGCATACTCCTCCAACTATTTTACCCATTATTGTTGATGGAACCATGTCTCCGTATCCAAGAGTTGTTAGCTGAAAGAAAAATTAATTTTTTATTATGAAAAACAATGACTGTGTTGTATGAATAGGTTTCACCTTTAGTCTTCAGTGATTTGTATAATTAAAAAAAAAATATTTTAATTTTTAATTTTTCCAATGCAAATATTAACTTTAAAATTTACATTTTCCTAGTGCATTTGGGATAAGGTATTTGCAAAACGTTGAAGGTTTTATGGAGAGTATTTAACGTAAAAATCAAAATTTCAACCCCGTTTCTTAATTTTACAAAGAAAAACTCACAGTCACAATTGTATACCAGAAAGCTGACGGAATCGAGGTAAATCTCGTCGCGTCGACCTTTTTCTCCGCATAATACATAATAGTGGCAAATATGATAATTGCCATTGCCAGTGAAAATACAAGGAATCCAAGTTCACTTGCACACGATTTAAGAGTGTAACCCAGAATTCGAAGACCTTGGGAATGTCGTGAGAATTTGAATATTCGGAAGACACGCTGTAAATTTTAGAAGGATTTGATCAAAGAATTAATGATTTTTATCAGAATGTTCGAAAAAATATTTGGATATTCAATTTAAGGATTAACAAAAGAAAAAACTTACGAAAACTCTTAAAGTGACAAACAAGCCGGATACATCCTTATTGTCAGTTAGTACCAAACTAACGTAGTAAGGCATTATGGCAATCACATCGATTACACTCATTATTGACCTGAAAAAAGAAAACCATTTAAATGGTTAAAAAAATAAGGACGAATAAATAACATGTTATCCAATTTTGACAAATGTGTCCTTAATTATTTTACAGTTTCATGATTGTTATGAGAAACATCTCTATATTTTTGAACTGATAATTTTGAACAAAACTTTTGAAATCATAAAAATGCATTAAAGACGGGCTAGAGGGTCATACTGAAATGGTTGAATTTTGTAATGAGACTTCTCAAAAAATTTTCCAATTTTTTTTTGGCGGCACAAGATTTTGAAAAGAATTACGATTATTTTAGCTCAAATCTTGAATTTCGCGAACTTTCCCATAGCATTGGGTAATTCGTTTTTATTTGATTATTATTCCTAATTGCGTTTTGCTAATTTATTTTTGTATTAAATAATTGGTTGATTAAATTGTCTCTAAAGCCGATAGGTAATCAAAAAGCGTCAAAATTGGATAATTAGAAAATTCAAAATTTTATTGCTGTTTCAAATGAGTTTGATAAAATCAGTGAATATTTAACTTATTAGTGTGAGAAGTTTACATATTGATATTAAAAGAAACGTACCTCATAAATTTGATTCGGTCCGGCGCAGAAATCAACCGTAAAAAGTACTCAATCGTAAAAATGATAACACACGCTGTATCGATAACAAAGAATTGCTCTTCATAGGCTTCTCCACACGTCACAGACACATTATCCTCATACCCACAAGGTATTGTTTCCACTATATTACACATCACTGATACAGCAATAAAAAATCCAATGACATAATAAAATACAAGTGCTATTGATGTTGTGTGCGGATTCTCGAATGCCGCCCACATTTTCTCTTTAAGAGACAATTTTAATGTTGATATATCCGCATTTTCTACACGTTCTTCTTGTAATCTTTCTTGATTTTCTCGTTTTTTATCTTTATAGTCTTCATAGCAACAATCTGATATCAAATCAGGCATTATTCCAAAGAAACTGAGCTCTTCGTCGTATGCAACAAGACATTCATGACGGGGATACTGAAAATATGGATTTCTGGGAAAAATGGAAAGTGGCGCATTTTAATAGATTTCAACAAGTCACCACATACTCAAACGAAAATCTTAAATTTTTCAAAGATTTTTTTTATTAAAAAATAATATTGAAAATTATAATACAAAATAAAATTTATTTTGAAATTAAAATTTATTTTCGAAAAATATTACTCCGTTTCCTTTGAGAAATATCTAGCAGTCTTACAAGTTCATACTCATACAGTGTTTGAGTAAAACTTATTAACGCATTATTAAAATAAATAAAAAATGAGGAATCGTCACTTTTGAATAAAATTTTAAAAAAAATTGAATTTATAAAGGATTTACTACATTATTAGGCCATTTAAGCACCATTAGGCATAATTAATTTAAAATATTCTCCGGCGATGCTCCAAATTCTCAAAAAGCATTGCTCAAAAGATTTAATATTTTTCTGAATAAAAATTGCATCTATTTTACAATCAATTGAATTCTGTATATTTCCAAAAAAAAATTGCAAAACAAATGCGTAAGTTTGTAGGCAGATATTTTTAATTTTAACGCCTGCCTGCTGCCCGCCTGCGGTTTGTCTGTAGGCTCGAGACAGGTCTATGCTGCTTTGTTGGTAGACGGGGACATTAGCGCCTATGTGAATGGGTTAAAATTTGATTTTTTATAGAAAAAATGTCAAAGCATGATTCTACATTTTAAGAACATTTTCAGCGGAAGTTTAGAAAGTTGAAGAGAGTTTATTTTTAAAAAAACTGTTTCAAAAAACATTAATTTTTAATGCTTGCAATTTTTTGTCTCAAACTGGCTCAAACAACAAAAACAAACAACTCACATGCAATTTTCCCGTTCTATAAAATGTGAGAATGTGTCGGAATATGTCCGGATCCCTATCGAAAAAGTATTCCCCAGTGTCTTCATCATAAAAGAACTCTTTTTCATTTGACCCCAATAGAGTCTCTGGGAACTTTTCCAACGTGTTCTTCCACGTTTCGAACCTTCGTCCTGATATGTTGATTGCTAGTTTTTCGTCAGAGACATGATCAACCGCGAGGTCTTTGGCCTGAAATATCACATTGAGAGCTTGTGAACATATAGAGATCTACAGGCAACACAAAAAATTAGTTCATGAAAAAGAGGAATCTGCCAAATAAATGAAACAGTAAAAATTTTGCATATCCAAAGTTCAAAATGTATATTTAGTTTCCCTCTCACTACGGATCCTGGAACTAAAAAGAGGATCTAATCTCTCATTGCATATGACACTCGTATCAAATTTCCAAATTTTCAAAAGACATCGACCACCTAACACGTGTGTGAACAAGAATTTATGAAAGAATTCCGTATTTTTTGATGTTTGAACCTTTTCCGCGAACAAGAATTCCTAATTGTGAGAACGTGGAAATTTCCACTGTTTTATAGTGTCTATAAATGACCGAATAGAAACACAGAATGCTGCCTAAGTGTCTCTCATTAAAAATGAAGATGTGTGGCGTCACACAAAAATTTTTAGAAATATCACAGTGTAAAAAAACATCGGGAAATAAATATTTGGCGCAATTTTTTCAGATCAAATTTGGACTACTTTATATTTAAATTTAGAAAATTATTCCCACCAAACCTAACCTGTATTGCAACTGGGGCCTGTGGCATGGGCTGTCTCGAAATGGGAACCCATCCGATAGCGGCGGCTCTCGCGAACGGCAGCCACGCCGCCACCGAAGCCATTCTGAAGAAGACAACGACGACGGATTCTGAACACTTTTCCTGATGACGTCGTTTTCAGGAAAATTTTTTCTATTTTGCTGGGTACGCTGTAAAGCAGGAGTTATGAAAATAATTTTGAAAGTTGAAGCGAATTAATGAAAAGAAAAGAAATCATTTATGGGAATTGGAAATATATTGAAGAATTTGAAAGTTTGATTTTTTTGAAAACTTATATTTCAAGTGGTCTACAACAGCAGTTGCTTGAAAATTAAATAATCGAGCTTTCGTTTGAAGTTTGAAATAAATTAATCGAAATAAAAAAGGGTAAGTCTGTATGTGTTTTGGGATAATAACATATCATAAAAATACAGGCGCATAGGTAGGTCGGTCGACGTGAGATATGCGGGTACATTGGAAAACCGGGGTTTCAGAAATGTTACATTCTGGAAAGAAATTGGAGACACAAAGGGCTGATGACTAAGTTTTCGAGTTCAAGATAATTCAGAAATATTTTTAGAAATTACGAATTTTAAAGTATGGAGCCATATGTAGTATATGTTGAAATTTGTAGAATCATTTCAAATGACTGTGAAACGGAAATTTTAGTTTGCTATGCCAAAAAATATATAACTTACGGTTTCACTTAAAAATCACAGGAAAATTTTCAATTTCAAAATCAAGATTTTCAAATCAATAATTTGTTTTAAGCAAACATTTGCAATACATCAACTACGGTAACTCTGACCTAACAACAAAAAAAACTATGTTTTTTTCTCAGAATACATAACCTATATAGCTGAATAGTGGTCTCAAGCCAAAAGTGAAGTCTAGAAGGCTTGCACGTCACAAAAAACTGCAAAAGTGCACTTGTTTCAAAAAAAAACGTTTTTAGAAACAGCAGCCAACTTTAAACTTTTTGTCGTTTTGCAAAAACATAAGGTTCTTTCCCACTCCAATTTTGATGGTTTCCTTGGCGCAGAGCTCCAAACGGGTGACGACGTGTGGGCTCAAATTACCCGTAAACGACGCGAGACGACGTCGAGATCGGTTCGAGAAGCAAGAAGCCGTGGGACAAAAGAAAATGTGAAGGAAAGAAAAGGAGAGAAAAGAACTGGAGGGAAGGAAGAAGTGTTACATTTCCAGTTTCACACTTTTCCTCTTCTTTTTCAATTTTATCCAATTTTGTGTGTAAAGAGCCCTCTTCTCTAAAGGCTCGCGGGCTCCTTGATGCCAGGAAAAGAAAGAGAAAACGATAGACAAAATTGGAAAAGTCGACCTCTTCTGAAGACATCTTCAGACTAGAAAAAAAAGAAAAAGAAAGAGAGAGAGAGAGAAAATGAAACTCGATATTCAATTTTTGCCTGAGAGGAGATGACTTGCTTTCCTCGATTTTTTGTGCTTATTTCGGTTGAATTGGATAAAGAGAGAAGAAAAGAATAAGCAAAATAAGCTGAAAAAAGAAAAGGCACGTTACGGAAAAGTTGAAGAATTGTTTAGAAAAAGTACAAGTTGAAGTTCATCTGAAATCACGTTTTGGAGGGTTTTTAATTGTTTTTGAAAATTTTTGAACTTTTTGAAAAGTTTTTTGAAGGTTGATTATGTGTACTTCAATTAGTCAAATTAAACTTCATGTTAGGAAAGAACACCATTGCCTACCTGCCTAACGCCTAATTTCTACATATTTGGGTGAAGCATGGTGTTTGATAGTCCCGTGGATAATTTTGCGTGCCTAACCCAATTTTTCTTGTTTACTTGATTTGTTGAAATTTTAATTTAGACTTTAAAAATGCTTGCTTTGGCAGTAGTTGACTGGCTCTCCTCATTTTTTTTGTGCTTTTTTCGGTTAAATTGGATTTAAAAAAAGAGGAAAGAATAATCAAGAATGAACTAGTTGATCAAAATAACTATAATACGTACCGATTAAAAAACTATTTTAAAAAACTATTCATAATAGTTGTGAAACGTTAATATTTTGAAAGTGGACTGTCACTTGTGGATACATTGTTTCTAACTGTAGTTCTCACTGTTTTAAACACTAATGCAGTATGTAACGAGTTTTGTAGAATCATTTCAAATGGTTGTGAAACGGTAATCTCTTAAAATACGTTAATAGTGCTATTAACTGTTACGATTTCCACATTTGAAATGCGGAGGCGTACTTTATGTAGTAAAATTTGGGCTAGGCGAGCCTGCCTGCCTATCGCCTAGTCTTCCGAATTTTTAAAATAATTTGTTTTGTGTTTGCGGGGTAGATTTTGCTTGGGCAATTCTCATTTTCCGGAATCAATAAACTCATTGAAAGTTTTCTAGGAACATACACTCAATATGATGAAACTGTGTGGCGTGTTTGCACAGATTTCAAAATTTAGGCCTGAAAAATTAGGGCACCCAGCAGTTTTAGCATTTTGAGTGTATCAAAACGCATATAAAACATGATGTTGTTTATCTATCATAGGGGTTCCTTAGAATTTATCAAATTTTAACTGTTTCACGAAGTCTTATTGTGTCAAGTCGTCAGATTTTGTATTATTTACTTTTTATGTATATCCAATATTTATGCAATCAATTTATTAAAACTAGAAGCTAGACAAGGAAATGCAATAAAATTGTGAGTATCGCTAGAAATAATGACTGTATACATTTCTCAAGAAACAGTAAATTAAATAGGCATATTTTGCAGAAGTGCAAACAATCACTCTGACAACGTAAGAAAACAATTGAAAAAGCTAATAAAAAGTAAAATCGATGACTGTTTCCAATTGCATCTATATTTTTAATACTCCCAGTGAATAATTTTTCAGTAAACAAAGAGAAGGTATGGGAGTCTAAAAAAACAAAAAGTCAGACGAATGTTGCAGTTAGTGAACCTAACAAACTTTCACACCCATATCCCGTTTCACAATTCACTTTTTCTCTCCATCTCTACTCTCTCTTTTTCTAATTTCTAATTGTTAGTGGCAGATGCTCAAAATATCAAAGAACGATATCAAAAATGACTACTTTGAAAAAGTGAATGAGGATCATAGTGCGATAGTTTTCATAGACTTTGTGAAACAGGGAATAAAACTTAATTTTTGTCTGAAAAATATTTGACCAATTTTTTGAAATGTTTGTAAGAATTTTACTAGTCACAAGCTTTAGGAAACCTTTCATTCAGGATCGCGTCTACCTTGTGCCTACTTGAGTATCAAAAAAACGTCTTATGGAGTAAAATATATTATATACGTTAATATAAACCTTAAAAAGTTTCGGATACAAGAACACATGAAGGTGGCAGGCAGGAAGGCAGGTGAGCAGGTATCTAAGTAAGCCTCAAGACAACCTTATGGAAAATTTAGTCTGAATTTTTGTATTGTTCACTGAGCCTGAAAACCTAAGTCTAAATTTCTGTGCATCAGATCACAGAGATTCTCAAGCCTGAAAACTTGAACCAATATTCTTAGACCTAACAACTCGAAACTAAATTTACATGTCTGACACCCCAATCACGAATTTCTTCGCCTGAAAATCGAGCTATAAGAAATGTAAACAGATATCTAATGTTCAGTAACAGTGCGTGCAAAAGCAAGTAACGGGAAAATTTTTTTATTAACTTATTTGTCTGAAACTGGAAATTTATTGGTTAAGCAAAAAATTTAAAACACTGGTATATGCCTGAAAATAGTTCAGGGGTCCCTACCGATTTCTTCCTCAAAAATCGAATTATGATCATTGATGGTGATGCTATAAATGATTTGAATATTAGAAAAATAGGCAGAAAAAAGGAAACAGAATGACTTGTCTTCTTGACTACGATTAGAAGAAAAGCCAACGGAAGAGGCGAATGAAAAAAAGAAGAGAAAATGGATAATCACCGGAAAACCGAGTAGATTTTGGGGCGGACGGACGGAGGAGACGAAAATCATGAAAAATATATTTGTGAGAAGAGCTCAGGCATGGAAAACTCTGAAAAACATTGGGTTTCGGAAAAAAATAAAACATTGAAAAACAAAATTGAAAAAAAAGGAAAACCGTGAATTTATTTCTGTTTCATAAAATGGTTATAGTGGAGATTAGGTTTTCGGGTGAGTTTCTTTTCTTTTCTTTGAAACTTCTTATTTCTTTATTTGAAAGCTTATTTGAAAAGTTTATCTAATAATTATAAGTAAAATAAAATATTAAGAACAAGACACATTTTTTGCTAGATAGCTTATGTTCCGTTCTTGTCAACTTCTCTCGCATGGCCACCGCTGATCTACTTTAACATCTCATCTTTTGATTTTCTTTTACTTTATCAAAATTGTTCAACTGAAAAACATATAAATATTTGATTCGTATTTTGAAATTTTTTGGAAAAAAACTGAAAACAGTACACGTAAAACCTGTCAAAGTGAAGTGCAGAACTTATAGGAAAAATATTCCTGTTTCTTCCATTTTATAAATGTTTTGACATATAATTTTACAACGTTTTAAAAAATACAAATAATTAGTAGAAAGACTGTATCATCAAACACTGAAAACCTCACGCTTACAATTAGATGTTTGTTTTTAATTTTGAACGGACTTTCTCTAGGGATAATACTATTACAAAACTTTATATATCTGCCAATAACAAATCTAACCATAACAAAATTATAAACTACCTCATTATAATCGCTGTTTAGTAGTACGAAAAAAAGGAAAATATCACCAAAAAAGGCAGGTGAATTGAACAATCACCATGGTAACTTGCTCTGATAAGCGCCTTTTGAGATAGATTTGCGATGTTTTGGAGACTATGAAATGCACGAAATCTCGTGATTATTAAGATATTGATGGCAAAAAATAAAAATGTATAGGCGACTAATGCACTATTTTCTTGAAAAAAAGGATTAATCAGATCAGTAGAACAATAGAAACGGAAAATGTTGAAAAAAGATAGAAAATGAGGGATTTATTGTGATCCTAGAGGAGAAAGAGATTTGGATTATTGGTGCTGAAAAATGACAAGGGACTTTTTGATAGTTGTGGCTCATCTCAACATTAAAATTGCTCCAAAAATATCCTCTGTATCTGAATTCCTATTGAAAAAAATTCATTAAAAATAAAATAAAATAATTTCATTGTCTTATATTTTAGCCTGAAATTTTTGTTTGTACGTCAAGTGAAAAGTTTAAAGGAAACATTTTCTTTCAGGGACGCCACGCCTATTCTTCCATGTCGCAGCTGTGGGTTTTTATATTGGATCAGTATATAAGTATTTTGAGTTTAATTCGAATTTTCAGTTTTTCTCTAGTTCTCCCCGTTTAAAAATATTTGAAAAAATCTTTAGAAAAAGAGGCGCAAAACTGCATTAAGAACTAGTGAAATTTTATTAAAAACTCGTGAAGCATACTTTTTTTGAAAAAAGTTAGTTTTGTTTGTTTGGAAAATTTGTTTGAAAACTTGAGTGTAGCAACGCGAACAAAATTATTCAGCATTAATTATCATTTAGAATCTTGTCGGATCAACAGGCGGTTATCAGGTGATTCGCGGTGTGAAAATTATGTTTAAAATATGCGTTCGGCAATTTGAGAGCCGCATGCATAATTTTAATATCGCGAATCACCTATGTTACATGAATGTAAAAACTCAAAGAAAAATCATCTTCAAAACATTATGAAACAGTTAATTTTTTAAATCATAAATCACAAAAAAATTTTTTTTAAAGCGGTTTCTAATAGTACGTTTTAAAGAAATTCCCCTAGACTTCATTTCTCTTACGTAAACACGAAAAGGCCTGCCTTGTGCCTACGCCTATTGTCAAACTTTACTTTTAAATGAATAATCACTGGCGTCAAGTGTGTAAGTTATACCAAATACCGGAGTTTACTACAGAGTATGGAAAATAAACGGTAGGTAGGCCCGGCAGGCAGGAGCAGTAATCCGAAAATATACCTACCTACCATGAATTATAACTTTCTTATAGACTTTGATCTGCTAACATTAAGTTTCAGACAGACAATCCCAGCAATTTTTGCATTCAGATTTTATCAAAAAACCAGAGAGAAAGAGAAACGCAAAGACATCGGAAGTATGTCTTCTCTCTTCAATCGTATTCATTTCATTCCAAATTCCTTCCCCTTATTCGACCCTCCAAACAGAAAAAAAAACATCCGATGAAGGCGGCAAAAAACAAGTATCGAATGGAATACGAAAAGTTTAGTTTAGAGCTGTCTCTTTTGGCAGCAAGAAAAAGAAACACTGCTCTCTGCGTGTCACATAGAGATGAAAAAGAGCTCACCTCATTAGTTCTTTAGACTCTTTAAAAAAATGAGAAGATACAAACGAATTTTAGAGGTTTTTCCACACTCAAACACCGTCGGTGAACACATTTTCATTAAAATCTTTCAATGCCGAAACTAAAACTTTCTGTTTCAGACGGAACATATAATGAAACGGAAAAGAATGGTTTTATTCAGAAATACTTCATGAGCAAGACAAATTTCAATAAAATGTTCTCGATTTTAATTTAATTAATATTTAACAAAAAAGTTGAAAGAAATTATCACATTTTATTTTTTGCTGAAGAGATGAAACAAAACATTATATAAGTTCTTATGAAATTTTTCTTCAAAACATAATGAAACAGTTATTTAAAAATAAATAAAATAACTGTAAATTTGATTTTCAGAGCAGTTGGACGAGTTTTGAAAAATATCTTTAAAAAAATATTAAAACTTCTATATTTTTGTACTATTATTTGAAAAATCAAAAAATGAAAATATTCGTTTATCGAATGTCTAAAAAAAAACATCCAAAAACACATTATGGATGTTCGGAGGCTTAACAACGAGGCAGGCTTAGGTCGCCTTGAAGGCAGGCAGAAAAATAATGTTTGTGTCTACGTAGAAAAAACAGTACTTCAAGAAAAATTTAAATTATACGGAAAAATTAATTCTAGACAGACTTATGGCAACTTTTTATTAAATTAGATATTTTTAAACATAGAATGCAGAACAAATAAAATTTGTTGAGTTCGCATGTGAGTTAAAAAAAAAAGATTTCAACCGCTGCAATTTTACATCTCAAAACATATAAGGTTTCTGAAACATGAAATGAATTCTCAATAAAGAAATACAAGGAGACTGATTAAATAAACGGCTTGACAATAAAAAAGAGCTACACTGGTTGTGTGTGAGAGAAATGAGAAGATCCATTCTCAACATCTCTTCTTCCCTTTCTTCTATTTTTTTTTCTTTTTCTTCCAGTAATTAATTTTATATTCATTCAGCAAAAAATTGAGGGAAATATCACCGAAAACGGGGAGGGGGAAACGCTTTTCTTTTCACACCACACATGCACAAAAATGGAAAGAAGGAGTATGGAAAAGCTGTTGTTTCAGTTAGTTTTTCAGTTTTTTCTAGAAGGAAACATTCTAGGAATAGATTTCTAAGCCTAAGAAAATTATATCCGCAATAATAAATAGTTCTTCCAAAATTAACCCAAAGAAAAAATCACATGAAACTACATGATCCTTGGCAGGTGTTCCAATGAAAAATTGAAAGAATTTGTTAGTGATAAGGGAACACAGAGAGACGCAGAGAGATATAGAGACAAAAATTGAAGGCAGAGATAGAAATAGAAAGGAAGGATCAAGTTTCAATGCGATTATTACAATGTGCCACGAGCAAAAACGATGGAAGGGAATCATGAAAATGTAATGTTTTAGATGAGGATATGAGAAAGATGAGACCACCAAATCAACCACGAATATCTGATTGTTTTTTCAAGTGATTTGAAAGAGGTGCCAAAGATTTAAAATTTTGAATTTCCACGATAATGAAAAGAATGACCAATCAGTGAGGGTGTACACGCCCTTTGGAAGTAGCTGATTGGCTAGCACCTATTGAGCAGGAAGTTCCAATCATGGATGCAAGGCTTTCTGGGTGTGAAAACGGAGCTTTGAAAAAGGAATTTGTGAAACTTGAATTATTATTCAAATATCTAAAAAAAACTTGAGCGTCTCTGAAAGAAATACAACTTTTTTAAAGTTTCTGATACATTCAATACTAAAACTGTGAACATCTCTAAGATTCCCACACTGAATTTTTCAAAAATTACTTTTGCATTTGAAACTCAATATCGAATAAATAATTTAATAAATATATTGAAACACTCAGTTTTTTTGTATTTGGGACTCCAGAGGCCCTAAATCGACATTTTTTTCGAAAGGTCGTTGAAGTTAAAAACTTTCAGGTTGCCGATTTTGATAATTGCCGTTGTTTTGATTGAAATTGCAAAGAAACCGCTCAGAGGAATAACTGAAATCTGAAAAAAAAATTCGGCGATTTTGGCAATTCGCTGCACAGACACTAGGTAGACATTGGGTATAAAATAACGGTACTTGTCCGATTTCTGCCTTTTTTATTCAATATTTCAAATCAAATTCTCACGTGAATGTTTATTTCAATACTATTTCAATTTTTAGGCTTAGAAAACAACAATACTAAGCCTGAAATTACAAAAAAGTTCACGTTTCATTAATGAAAATATCGAAAACATTTTGGGGGGGGGGGGGGGGGGGGCAGAAATCGGAAATGTACCAAAATAACTTGTCTCATTTTTGAAAAATTATAATAATTAAAGTTTATCACATTATTTTTTTAAAAATCATAATGTTTCGTATGTAGTTTTGAACAGAAAAATACCTTAATTTTCAAAGTTTCATGCGAAAATCCTATATTTTTGAACGAGTCTAAGCTGTTCAACAAATTACTAATATCTAACTAGTCCAAACACCGGAAACCAAGGATTAAATTTCAATGTGTTTTTTTTTGCAAATCGGATAAAATTAGTCAATTCCAAAATTTTCGAACAAAAAGATTTCAATAATTTTGGAAAAAAAAACACTTGAAAATTTATACATGCATAATATCGGAGAATCAATAAAAATGTAAAATGGTCGAACTTTTAAGGTACAAGTGAAACAGATTTTACAAAATTCAAACACCAACGAAAGAACATGAAATATCGTTTGCAACTTGGGAATGTTAAGACTATCATTTAGGAAGTCCACAAAATCAAGCTAGAAATTATAGCCGGGCGAGAGGTAATGTGGACGTCACTCTACCCTCGCCTTCCGAGCGCCCGCCTCACTTCCCGATGTGCATTTCTGATTTTTTTTTACTTGAATCGAGTTTCCAGATATTATATCTGGTGGTTTTGAGGGCGCGGGAGGGCGTGAGCCGTATCGAGTGAAATTATAAAAAAGGAACATCTACGGATAAAAAAAGAAGACATTTTCAGACAAAAAGGCTTCGTCACAATCATCTTCATCATCATTGGCGTTCTGATGATCTAGATGAGAGATGCAATATCCTTCTGTTACTCTCTCTCTTTCTACAAAAAAAGAGAACAAGAATTCAGTGTGTATCTTCCAGAGAAGCTTCATCCCACTCTCTGAGTCTCTTCCTCTCATCCCTTCTTATCCTCTATATATATGCTCCATGAGCATTCTTCTATTTTTCTCTTCAAAAATACTCTTCTGTGCTCATTTTTCTCTGTCTCTTTGGATGATGAGAAGAGGATCATGATGATGATGATGATGATGAGAGGATGAGTATGCTGATAGTCAGAGGATCAGACAACAAGACAAAAACTCTATTCTTCTTCTGTTTTTGCTCAACAACCGAGAGATAATGAAAATGTTGGGAGACGGAGATGAGCAGCAAAATTGATAAATTATTAAAAGACGACACATCCGGGTGTCTATGTGTGTATCTAAGATGAAGAATAAGAAGATGGATATCAATGGAAAATGTGTGTGTACATTGTGCACTTCTCACTTCCAAGAAACTCCAAAGGGTTACGTAAATTTTCAAGTAACCATCTGACCTTTTTACTTACATGTTGCAGAACAAAAATGTGAACTTTCAATGTATTTAACAGTGTACAAATGAACTCAGGTAAAACATGGAATGTTTAAGATGTTCATGAAACGGTAGATTTTTTACAGTTAGAAGGGTAACCGAAAAACGACAAATATTAAATCAAACAAATTGCCCCGGAACAATTGTGAAAACTAAATTTTTTACAAATGATAAAGGTCACCTTACTATTAGTTCATTTGTGTTCCTTATTAAGAATTAAACCTAGAATAAAAGCGTTATGTTATAGGGGACGCCCTTTTGGTTTTTGAAAGCTGATTGAAATTTATTTCTTAATGGCGAGAGCTTTGCTGAAAATTTTAAGTCTTTCTTAAAATCTATATCTGAAAATCAATTAAAAACCAATTTTATCGACTAATAGAAGGATTACGGTGTACGTTTACCGTGATAACTATCAAGGACTACGGTAGATTTTTGGTTCAAGAAAAAGTCATCAGAGTCCCCACTTTTGATCTTGAGGAATTGAGTTCATGAAAAATGTGACGCTTCAATCGGATTACCGTTTCTCACTCTCTGATTGCACGAGCGAAGGTCAATCAGATCCCACTTTTTTACAAGGAAATGGAGATCATTTGGCAATGGACTCAACGCTTTAAAAATTCAAAGTCTTCGGAGAAATCCACTAGTAAAATCGCGAAAAAAATGCTCAATCATTTTTAGTTTCAGTCTGTTATAGAAGTACAGCTAATGAACCAAACATTTTGTTGTTCTTTAGAACTATAAGTTCGTTGCAAAGCAGTAGGAAAATATATGACATGATTTAATTCTATAATGAAACATGAGAAAAATTGTCCAAAATGTGTTTTTTTTCTTTTCTCAAAATAATCAACTCGATATGACGATTTTTATAAATTTGGCACAGGACTGAACGTCCCTAACAGTAAATATAGGTGACCTTTCGTATTCTGGATTGAAAAATCGATAAAGAAGAATACATTTGTTTTGAATTTTTTGAAAGCAACCGGATGTAGATGTTCAACTAGTGAAAACTGTGAATTCGGAAGCAGTAATACATGATTGAATAATATTCACAAAATAAAATTCTCAAATTCTAGAAATGTGCGGCAAACATCAAAATTTCGCCGAACTCGGCAATTTTCGTCAATTTCTCCAAATACAAAGGTACAAAATTAACGAAGAAAACTTTTTGCCAAGTTTTCTATAAATTTTTGATCCATATTGTAAGTGTTTGAATTTTGGTAAGGGAAATTTTTAGAGTAATGCGACAATTTCTGGCATGATTTAATAATTCAACAGGATAAAAATATGCTTATTGTAGATATACTGAAAATTTATAACTTGTACAAACAAGTTATAAAAAATATATAAAATTGACTTAAACCTTGAAAAATAGACATAAAAATGAAAGCCCAAAAGTTCGGAAGACCTTTTTTTCGAAACACCCTATTTCCATGAGTCTCAAGTGCAAAACACATCGAAACGAGGCGAAATATAGAGAAAAACGAACTAAATTCAATATTCAAAGTTCCTCATAAATTCTTACATCGAAGTCTTTTTTCTTCTTTTTTTATTTTATTTTTTTCAATTTAATTCTCGAAATTCTCAAAAAATTGCTCACAAGGCACTTCTTTCTTTTATAAAAATTGAATTCAAAATATCTGGTCAACGCCTCTTTTTTCTTTACTCAATAGAAAAAAAGGGACTAAAAATAGATTGAGGGAGAGCATTTTTGTGCTCATTTTAACTGATGAGTGGTACAAACCCGGGAGACGACTAGAGCTCATAATTGTTTGTTGCCAGACGAAAAAAGGCTCGCGTCATTTTCATTTTAGTCCGCAGACTCGGATCATTGAAAAAGAAAGAGTCAAATTGAAATATTTTTTCTGTTAGTAGAAATGAGAAGTAATTGAAAATAGAAAGTACAGTTTCACATAGACCATAAAAGTTCTTGTATATAATTTAATACAATTTGTATCCAGTCGAAATTTCGTATTGTTTTATTAGATTCAAAATTGTCTGAATACACCGAATTTCATAATGAAACTTTGAAAACTTCTCAAAAAATGGTCCATTAAAAAAACTTTTTCGGTTTCAAGAATAGTTGTTAAAACATTGCAAATTACTGTGTTTGCCGAACTCGTCAAATTTTGTAATAAGCAGAATACCCCCCTGGATCTGTGATATACCACGTAACTAACTACTTCATTTTGTGGATTCTGATTAAATAGCTTATCTTTGCCTTTTAACGTTTCAAAAAAGAAAAAAAACACTGAAACTACACTTTTCCCTTTAAATTACTACCGGCATCATAATTTTTATATTATCACAACATTTATGCTCATTCAAAAATGTATTTTAAAAATGTCGGAAGAAAAGTCTTTAACTCATTTTCAAGATATTTGCTTCTTTAAAAGTGAGTGTTTTTCCTTTGAATTTTGTGTCCTTTGAATGACTTCTGTTTAGAAAGTGTTTGAAACATCTAAATTAAGTATTTTTTCAGATGGTTTCTGCATCCTCCAATTTTCCAGTTTCCAGAAAAAACCTGAGTTGTCAAAAATCTAACTTTTATTTTTATTTTTAATAATCTCCAATGACCAAAATGTTTTTCCGTTAGTTGATCATTTTTTTAATAAAAATAATTGTTTCTAGTGTTTCAGAAATAGAATACGAAATTTTTTTAAAAATTCTGTCAAGCATTTGTTTGAATATATTTGATTTGATTTTCAATGATTAAAATATTTTAATAAACTTATTTAATTATGCGTTTAAAATATGTTATTAATATTTATTCAGTTAACAAAATGACGGAATCAAGAAACCAGTGTACTGTGCGCAGTTTTTCAGAATGAAGCAAATTAAATTGAGTATTGGAAGAAGATTGGAAGAAAAAAGGAATTATTGAACATATAAAATTAATTTCATCATGTTTAATCGATCAAAACATCTGGTATCTTCCCGTATTATGACGTCTCATTTCGTAATAATGTGGACGCCGGGAAGCCGATTCACGGATTTCACGGCCTAAAGACTGGCAGTTTAGTCGCTGGAACTGGTGGATTGCACGCTTGAAATTCTGAAAAATAATAAATCTAGATTGGGATTTTTTTTATTCTTTGTGGAGAATTCACGAAGATCGAACGATCTAAACATTATTTCCTGATAACAGCTACTTGAAACAGTAATTTTTATTTCAACAAGTAATTTCAAGAAGCTTATTTTAAACTTTGCATCTATCGGATACTAAAATGTCAGCCTAATAGTCATCAAGCCTACTCAGTGTTTTTGAATGATAAAATTTACGATAACTTTCAAAAATCGAGTTGAAACAGAAATTTGCACTAGTCATACTGTGTTCCTGAACTCCTTAAGAGCAATTAAAGTCTTACTGAAACAGTTGTGTTTTTTTCGTCGAAGAATTTCGAAAAACCACTAACCGAATTAAAAGCGCATAAAAATACAATTTATCATTTTAATTCAAATTCCTTTATGGCAGTCGCCCGTGTGAAAGGCATACTTTGCATCTATCAGTCGCAAAAATATCTGCCTACCTGTCAACCTACGCCTACCTCGTGCCTTAACGCCCGCTTGTTGCAAAAGTACACAAAAAAGTTTTGATTTCTTTCAAAAAAAAAAACCAGATACATATCGTAGTTCACTTTGCATTGTAAAAATAGGCTGTTTCATGTATACCCATTGTATAGAATACTATTTCTATAATTTATAAAGAGAATTTGAAAACTTCTTGAAACATTTTTGTTTTTTTGTCAAAGAATTTTGAATAAAGCACTGACTGAACTAAAGCGTATAAAAATGAAAATTACCAATTTTATTTAAAATCAAGAATAATTTATGACATTTGTATGCAAAAAAGTTAGAGATGTGAAATTGTCGTTCAAAATATGTGTCGCTGTCCAATTTGGAAAAAAAACTCACTTTTTCTTTTTGCCACGGCAATACTAAATTTGCCAAATATTTTCCATCTGGTTGCCGACTTGCCATTACTAACAGCTTCTCATTTTGATTCTTTACTGGGATATTGCACGGACATGAGCCATCTGATTCAGAGGAAAGACGAATTTCTGAAAAAGCTGGAAATAATTGACTGTTTCAATACACCCATATAAAGTTGAGAAAAAACTAGATTATTTCAAGTACAAAAATACTAACCAACATCAGAAACACCTCTCCTTCGTTCTCCTTTTTTCAAACTTCTTCCGTTTCGAACACGAATGTGTGTTGGTGAATCACGAATTACTTTTGCTTTTAACACTGAAAAATGAATATTACTTTTTATGATAAAATTTTGTTAGATTTTGTGAAGTTTAAAAATAATATTAACGGACTTGCCAGCAACACTGTAAAATATTTACAAAGCATTATCTAAAGAAAGTAAGAAACAAGCTAAAAATAAAAATCGAAATGAAGAGGAAAATTGGAATTGACTTTGTAATAAATTAGGATTGCTTTTTTTCTAAACGACAAATTTTTACTGATAATATCTAATAGAATCGATTAGATGAATTGAGCTGCCAAAAATAAACAATTTTTTTTAACGTTTCAATGCATTGTTAAAATAGAATAAATAATTTTAAATCATTGAGTCGGGTTTTTTGCTTTTACTTTCGCTCGAAATACTATTAAAAAGTTTAAAAAACCGCCAAGGACTGGTTTTGGTTCTAATCTAGTTTAAAATACTTTCTGTGTCCGTATACTGTTCAAAATGACCGGCTTCATGTATTCGGTATTTCCTCAAATAGTCTTGCACTTGACTTTGACAGCTCATTTCTCGGTATATACTGAATACTTTACAGAATATTTCATTGCAAATGATAGAAAAATATGTAATCGATAATTTGAAAGTTTGACATGTTTTGGTAATTCCAACAAAAAAACCAAAAAATATCATTCCAGAGTTAATCAATGATTTGCGAGAGAAAATACGGAGCAATACAATCAGGGGACATTTTTTGAGTTTGTTTCACATAAATATTTGACGTCAAGGAATTCGGAGACAAAAACTTCCTTCGCGATTTTGATACTTGTCCTTGAAATAATTAACCGGTTTTTTAAAAATATAATCGCTGTTTCGGAAATAGTCCTTTCATAAATTTAGAATTTTCCATTTAAAATCAACACTAATTTGACAAAGTACCCAAAATTCATAAAATGGGTACATTTTCATAAATCTTTCTCTTATTTCTGACCCATGTTTGTTTGAATGTTTCAGAACTTACCCAAATGCGATCTACAAAATTGATCGACAAGATTCTCGTAGGTGGCGACTTGTGAGCAGGCCGTGCACGTTGTGGAGCTACCTGAAATTTAATACTTTTTGTGCCTCTCGGATTACTGTAATATCTTATCTCTTGTCCCTCTCTTTCTTCGAAATCTGACCCCCCATGGTTCTTCCCGCACACACACACACAGTGTCCAGACTAATGTCCAGCATATTGAAACATTAGAAAAAAGAAGTCCCGCACAAGTTTTTTTTTCAGAATGTTGAAAGTTATGCTCCGGGACTCTTTGCGGCGGCACCTCTTTGAAGTGTCCGCGTGATTTTGACAGATTAGGGTGAAGAAGAAGAAGCAAAAGAAATGATGGATGAGGTGTTAGAAAAGAAGAAAAGTCAAACTAATGATTGACTGATAATCTAGATACTATGAGAAATGACCAAGACGAACTTTAATTTTTATTTGTTGGAAATTTAGAACAGTTTTTCCTCAAATTAAATGCTAAGTGTTTCTAAGAAAGTAGTATTTTTTTTACAAGTTGTTTGAAACGGAGAATATTTTGAATGAAGTTTGACCGATTTTTTTCACCACGCAAGGATAACAAATCATCCTGAAAATTGAATATAAGGAAATGACCAACTACTAGTTAATTAGTCAATCATTTGAAAATTTCTTGAAACAGAAAATAAAAAAAAAGTGAAATAACGAAACTTTGGGTATACATTTATAACACTCAAAATGATCCTAAAATATCAAATTACTTAATGACTATTTTTCAAAAAATTGTTTTAACAGTTCAGAATTGTGAAAAAAAATTTTTCCAGTGCCTCAGCTGATGGAAATTGGTTTCTTTATTAATGATGTATTCAATACTAATTTGTGAATTTATTGACAAAAAACACTCCAATCGGCAAAGTTCGGCAAATAAAGAAAACACGACTTGTAAACTTCATGAAGCAGAAAATATTTTAAAAGAGGACTAACGTAACGGTTCCGACGATTTTGAACGTATAGACCCAAAATGGACTCAAATTAACAAATTTTGTAATGAAACTTCTCAAAAAAATTTCAAAAATTTTTTATAGTGGTTCAAAATTTCCGAAAAATGGCACTGATTTCATCTGAAATCTCGAATTTTGTCCACTTTTCCGTGTCGCAACGGTCCGAAGTTGACTTTTTTAAAATGTCATCTTTTATTTCATATTCAAGTTATTTATCTCACAAAAAATTCATTTTCGGACCGCTGGGACACGGAAAAGTGGCCAAAATTCGAGATTTAAACTAAAATCCGTGAAATTTTTCCGAAATTTTTCTCCAAAATTCTAAGAAAATTTTAGCGTCGATGAGTTGGGAAATGAACAAAAACACACAACTTTCTTATTTGATAAAAACATTATAAAGCGGTGAAAGTTCATAGTGTAAACACATAGTTTAAACTAAATTTTTTAAAAATTGTTCTGTTCCTTCGTAGAATGTGTATGTGATTTGTGTCAAAATCATTAAAATCAATGTTTAATTATTGTAATTCTTCTAATAGTGTTGCACCCAACTGATTCAATTTAAAAATTTAAATATCAGCTCATTTTGAAGATATCAATAAATAATTAATTGCAAAACAATAGAAAAGGAGACATCAAATATGTCAGTTGACAATTTTTCGTAAAAGACTGACAAAAACTGAGATAAAACCTGAGTTGAACAGTAAGGTGCAATTGGGAAAATACAATACCTATTTTTTTCAAATTTTACCCCGATGACTCACTCCACTCACACAAGTTTTCAATAATTATAAACCAAAAGTGCAAGTTGGCTCAAATCTCCTCAAATGCCTAAATCCCCCATCACATTTTATAAACAAAAATAACGGACCGACCTGCTGGTGGTTTAGCGGGCTGCATTGGTTTTATACACATATCATCGTCTTCAAACTTTTCACAAGAAAGCATTTCAGGCCATGGGAAACCGTAATTCGCCATTCGATTCTCGCATCCCTGGAATTGAGAGTAAATTAAATAAGTTTAGTAAAAAAAGGGCGCATACAATTATTAGTCGAAACTATTTAGAGACATTATATTTTATTAATATTAATATGTTATCATTTAAACGAAAAACTACAAGTAATTTGAAAAAAAGTTGAAACCGCAAAAAAATTTGTCGTTGGCTGTAGTATTTTTGTTTATTAATTTTGAATCTTGTGAAAATGGAAAGTCGAATAAGAAATTGTTCTGAATGACCCTGTACAATTTTTTAATGATTGTTGAAATTTTTGAGAGAAAGTTTTGCAAATTTTGTACTTGCTGGGAAGTTTCGTGCATTTTTGCGTGTTTGATAGACATAATTAAAATTAATTGAAATTAAGAAATCAGTAGACAGAAATGGGTTTTGGTCGATTTCCAAATTCTGTTAGATGAAAACTAAGAAATTGTACTTTTTTTAAAACTGTAAATGGGAAAATTTCAGAAAAGTTTTTTTGTTTTGAAAAAAATCTGTACAACTGTCAGTACAACTATTCTTCGTATTGAACCAACAAATTAATTATTAAATGAACACTTGATACCTTTCGATTACTCAATTACCATCTCTAATGACTTTTCCATTCTCCCATATAATACCCCTCTTCTCACCTGTTTAACAGCCATACACAGACTCTTGCATGGTAGAATCAATCTGTCCATTTGCATTAGACATACTGGTGCAAATAATGAACATAAAAATCTCTGGAAATATATCGATTTTTTCAAGTAAAAATATTTTTAAAACCTGTGTATCTGGGTGGCAGTTAAGACGAAGAAGACTTTCCCAATCTTTTGATGCATGAATTGCTTCCGAAACTGTTTCATGCTCCAAGATATTGGGAAGACGCATTTGGGTGTACTGGAAAATTAATATAGGACGCCAAATTAAAAAAAAACTGTTTCATATGGAAATTATTACGTAGAAAACTTTGGAGTGCAAGTTTGATCCTGTTTTTGAGCAAAAAAAAAATAAAAAAAGGCTGTTTTTAATATTAATCTTAAGGTGCTTGCTGACAACGTTTCAAATCAAAAATTTTTAAATTTATAACAATCAAATACTATTTCAAGCAAAAAAAAAAAATGTTCAGAACATTTTTTGGTCATTATTTTAGATCAGTAAAAAATTATAATTTTTAAATAAAAATTTACTGTTTCATATAATCTTCATAAATTTTCACAATTTATGCACATCCGATATTTACTCCTTGGGTTATCTCACCTCAATTCCGTTGCATATACTCAAATTGCTCGGAATATCAACGCATTTTGGACCAACAGGCCGTTCTGAAGAGAACATTGCCCATGAATCTTCCAGATATCCATTTGTTACAGAAAATGCAAATAAAATATAAAGAACTGGAAAGAGCATCATAGCTCAGAAGATAGTGGAGGAAGATTTGTCTGCTCCGAGAGAAGTTGAAAGATGAGCCACCAGTGAGGGCGTGGCTTGGGAAATGAGTGGCTCGCCGTGCTCCGCCCGATTTTCTTACAAGATCAAACGCCCTTAATTTATTTAGAATGTAGAAAAATGAAAAAAAAAAAGAAAATATAACGTATTCAAAGAAACAGTAATATCAAAAATGTTCCGCTTGGTTGAATACACCACCACAGTGTGAAGACACCATAAGGGTGTTAATTAGGTCAGTCCTCTCTCTTTAATTAAATCACCGTTTCTCAAAAGATTAATGAACAATCGTGTGAATAATAAAAGGTTATTATTACTTGAATAATTGCATTTTCAAAGAATAATTTTTATGAAAATGAATTGTAGTTTGAAAACAAAATTACTTCAGTTAATGTAGTATCACTTTCCGAAGTAAAAAAAAACTGCAAATTGTTAGTAGTTCTTGAAATAAATACGCAAAGAAGTACAACCTGGAAATTACTTACCACTCTTGTTTTGTGTGTGTTCCGAGCTTTCCACGCAGCCAAAGAATACCAGCCTGCTTTTTAAGGCAACTTTTGCCTGCCTCGTTTTGCCTACTAACAAAGTAAAAGTAACCTGTCTTTTATGCAAATCTGACTTTTCAAAATATTTTCGCAAATTTCGATAAATTTTAATACATTTTTTGAAACAGCAGTTTTTTTAAAAATGATTTTAACTTTCAGGTTTTTTGTTTTTATTCTCCTCTTATTTCCTAAAACGAAAGAATAAAATGTGAAAATCTTAGCATTTCCTTTAAAAACAAAAACAATATTAAAAAATTAGTGGTTTCTTGGAAGCTATATTAGGCACCAATTTTACCCAAAGGAAAAATAATTGATTTCCTCTGCCAGGTACATATAATTTTTAAACAAACAAAACTCAGATTTAACTATCTGAAGCAATTTTATCATTAATTTGAAATAAATTATGGTAATGATTAATCATAACAATCGACAATTACTTTTCTTATTCAGAACTAATCGCCCAAATTAGTTTAATACTACGTAAACCTTTTCTGACATCAAACATCTAATTGTTGCCATACAAACAAACTCTAATTGCTGGGTTTTTCTATATCAATTCAGAGAAAAAGTTCTGAGAATCTGTTGTTTTTTCTTCTTTTTTCTTTCATAGAATATAATGCAATTAATTGCAAATCACCTGCTCAAATTCTTCAAATTTTCCATTAAAGTCATACAAAGAACATGTGAATTATAATTTTATGCTTTATACATTTTTTAACTTTTCGAAATATAATTTACAAAAATAACATTTAAAATTCATCTTGTGCTTGAACGAACATAAACTGAAATTAGGAAACAATTTCACATTTTGGTGAAACCGTAATTTTTTTCTGAAATGTTTTTTGCCATTCTGTCATTTAATTCAAAAACTCGAAACACCATCAGTATGTCAAAAAACATAAAATGGTTCTATAATCTAAAAATTAATTTGAAATTTAAAATTATTCTACTTCGGAACCCAAAATCATCCATCTGCGAAAAAATAGGTCATGCGTTTAAATTTTGATATAAAAACGTTCGTTTTGGCATACATTTCACAGTTGATTGAATTTCAGTTACGTTATCAGTTGCTAACAGAGTTTTACTATTTTAAGATTAACCACAAAAATTTACTGTTTCTAATAAGTTATATAGTATGAAATTTTATCTGCTAGTGTTAACAAATCTTCAACTTACTTTTTCAAATATTTTCCTTTTATTGCAGTGAACAGTGATCGGCATTAAGAGCTAACTTTTTAAAAATGAAATCATTACGATGTCAATATTCTACCAGGAAACTGTTTAAAAAGGGTTTCAATAAGTTGCCAGGCAGCTTACAAAAATTGGCGTAGTTTGTTATGAAGTTGTCCGCAAAAGCCAAGTTTGAATATGATCAAAGAAACTCAGTTTTTTTTTGGCTCAAGCTTCTGAAATTGTTTATATTATTAAGATTATTTATTAAGTTTGCATGTAGAGTATGCTCAATTGATCACAACCAGGGCTGTTGTTTTTTTTTTGCAAAATTAATATTTTGGTTTTTTTTGGATAAAAAACAACAAAAAAACTGTATTTCTAAAGTCTTAACTCTTAGTTGTTAAAAGCGACAAAATTCAGTTTTTTGTAATCGCTTTTGTCCCAACCCTATTTGAGTGAACATTTTTAATGTTAGTACAGGAACAGAAAACGTATCATAAATAATTTCATTATGTTTAGGGTTATTTCAAATTGTCCCTGGGAATATAATCTCTCATAAATTTTAGGAAACTTGCAAATTGGTCAAATACGTCAACACTTATTTTCTGGCGTAATAAAATGATTTTATTTCATAAATGACTTTCAAAAATCAAAACCTAAAAGTTCATTCTAATTTCTGACTTGCTTCCTTCACGGAATTGCAAACATTGTTCCAGTTTTTAAGAAAAATAGTTGTTAAAAAAATCAAACACTATTATGTAAGAATAATTTCTATTAAAAAAAAATAATTAAATATATTTCATGCCCATTTCTTTTAGCATAGTTCTGAAACAATCTTCACAAAATTGGAAACAGATTTTCAGATTGGGATTTGATGAAATTTGATGGCATTTGTTAATTTGTCTAATTTGTCTTATTCAATTTCGTAAACTTTTTTTTGAACTTTCTTATCATGATTTAGAAACAGTTTTAAAAAATTAAAATTTTTCAGTGTAAAATGGCTCTGCTACCTTCCCTGCTCATCAGCTCCATTGAGTTATGTCAGTTTGCAATAGTCACTGTTACAGTACCCTTTTACCTGTTCTTGTGGTATTTTATGATAAAAGCTCAATTCCGAAAGTTTGACGAATTAGCGACACCTTTCTTCAAATTATGCATATCCACTGCAATAATTGATTTGAGTGAGTTGTCATTTTGAAAAGATTAAAAAATGTTTTAAATGTCTAACAAATTCAAAAACTCTTTTCCAGGCACCCTTTTCGCTAATTATTTCGGAGTAATGTTTCCGAAATTTGGATTTTTCAATGATTTTTACATTTATCTAGATGCAATCTATGCTCATATTTATTTGTATATTGCGTGGAGTACGGGAATATGTCAGGCAATGTGTGTATCCGTGTTAGCTACTAATCGATTATCTGCAATGTTATTACCAGGAAGTTATCACAAAGTTAGTTATTAGTAATATGAGAGAAACTATAAAATTTTAAACGTCCAATTATTTATCCAAACATTGAAACAGAAAATTTTTCAGATGTGGAAATCGAAACGGCTTTGGATAGCAATTTCTGTTCAATTTTTGCCTGGAATGTTGGTTGGATTACTCACTTTTTTCAATAAAACACAGCTTGCTATCAACGAAAAAAATGGTCTGGTTCCTGTATTTTTAGAGTAAGTTTAAGGGGGAAGTTTGATGAAAAGTATGATTATACTAAATCCATTAGTAATCAAGAAAGAAAATGACGTTTGAAAAAAAATCTGCAATTCTCTAGTAGAAAATACCGTATTTCTTCTATTAGTATGGCTGCAATATTATTTTTCGAAAGTATTCCCGCTTACAATACTATTAGGGAAGGCAATACTAATTTTCAAAACATTTTTCTGTGTTGGGGCTAACCAGTTTTTACATGAAAGAACTCAAATTTTATGTTGAAATTTAGAAAATTTGACTATAATTGCAACAAAAATTATTTTATTTGAGTCTCATAGAAATTCGGAAAAAATAGTTGTAAAATAAGCAAAAACTGTTTTTATTATTTCAAAATTAGTGAGACGGGTATGCACCAAAAAAGTAGACGCAAGATCACTTTTCCGATTGTTTTCAGAAAATTGGCGACTCGACAAATTGTCAGTAAATCGGCAAATTGAAGATTTTTTAATTAAAAAAAGTGTGTTTCAATTGTGTGTTAAAAACATTCCTGTTTTTTTAATACATTTTAATGGAATTTGCACACCTTTTTTGCTATTTCTATGAACATTTACAGGATGCGTTCAATTTTTAAATTTCAAATTGAATGTTAAAATCCGCCAAAAAGAATTGAAGAAAACCTGCTGAAAATTCGAACAATAAAAAAATTCGAACAATTTTTTTCAAATTTCTGAGGAAGGGAGCCCTAAAATGTATTTTAGAATTTTTGACGCACACCAAAAAATGGGCAGGCGTGATGGCCAGGTCTGCTACAAAAAATATTGGACCAAAAAAGAAACAAAATGTTTTTTTTTTTTGAATTTTTTTGAATTTTGAACAATTCTACAAAAAATTTTACAAATCCGAAAACCGGGGTTTTGGCCAAAAAGCCAAAAACTAATCATAAGTAATACCGTATTTCTTCTATTAGTATGGCCTCCCTATTAGTCTTGCACTCCCTATTAGTATTGCACTCCCTATTAGTATTGCCCCTCGGAGACCTTCCGAAAATTAGTATGGCACTCCCTATTAGTCTTGCACTCCCTAACAGTATTGCGTCTACTATTTTTTTTTTGCAAACGCTAGTTACTAATTTTAAGATTTTAACAACATTTTCGCCTATTTTGCAACCATTTTTGTTAAAACTTCTATGAGACTGAAGTTACTGAACCTTTTTTGTTGCAATTACAATCAAATTTTCTAAATTTTTAAGTAAAGTTGGAGTTCTTTCAAGTAAAAACTAGTAAGTCCCAACTCAGAAAAATGTTCTGAAAAATAGTATTGCACTCCCTATTAGTATTGCAAGCGGTAAGGCCATCGAAAAATAGTATTGCAGCCATATTAATAGAAGAAATACGGTAAATTTTCTAAAAAATTTAACCCAATGTTTCACTGTTTCCTTAAGGAAGAGTCTTTGTTTCGAAACTTCAATATTTCAAGCTCTTGTTTTTCCCCCAAAGTTGTAAACCAATGTGAATTTTAAAAATGCGTGGATTACACTTTAGTCTCATAATTTTCCAATTTAAAGTTTTATTTTATGCAAAATTTAAAATGCGAAATTTCAGCAAACAAATGACAACTATTTTCTTTTCCATTGGTGGTTTCTTTTTATTTGCGAATTATATTTATCTAATCACTGCGTATTGTTTCCTGTTTATCATTTTACATAAAAGAAATGCAAAATTAAATAGTTTATCTATTAATGTTTCAAAAACAAAAGAAAACGATCGAAAAAGAGAGCGACGTCTTTTCATAATGTGCTCAGTTATTGTATCAGTTCAAATGACAATTCTTATTTTCTTTATCTTGAAAGTTGCTAAAGTTTTTGAACTAACTCTCGATGAATTTTATGTTTTATATAATTTACTGAGGTTCGACTGTTTTTTTTAATGTTAAATCAGTAAATAATCAATTGATACCCCCGCCATTTTAAAAATTAAACAAATTTCCATTAATTTATCCATATTAATTAAACGTGATACCCATTTTCCTCGTTAGGCTTAGGAATGGTGTTTTTCCAAGCCTAAAAGTCCACACGTTTTAATTTATAAATTAAAAATTTAGTTTTTTAAATGGCGGGGGTATAATACACAAGTACCAATCAATTTTTCAGTGATCTATTTGCTAGTATCAATCCATATCTTTTGTGGATATTCTCAGATTCTTTGAGAAAATATGTACTCTATCAAGTGGGACTTCGTAAACATTTATCAGTTAATAACACTGCAATGATCACGGTACAATCAATTGTTTCATTTTGGTTTATTTTTATTCTACTTTATTCAAAAAAAAGCTTACTTGTTGTAATTTTTTTTAATTTCAGAAGTCGGCAATGGTAAATCGAAGGCCAAGCGTCGCTGTTTACAATTAGAGATTTAGAATAAAAAATGTATTTTATTTATTTGTTCACAAAAAATGTTTCACACTTTTTGAGTTTATATATACGTTTTAATTATTTTTGGGAGAATATTGTAAACAAAAATTATTCATGGGATTTAAACGTTTTCCGTAACAGTAACATATAAAAATGTTTAATGTTGGTTTAATTGTTGTTCAGAGAGGTTCTAAACTGTTAATGTGGAAAAACAATTAGAATCGGGAAGGATAGAAGCGGGAGACATGAAAATTCCAGAAAAAAAAACTAGATTTTTATTTTGTCGCTCTTATTTTTGGGTCTGCTACTTTTAATTTTATTTTTAATTTGCATTAATTAGTTTTCCATAAAACTCAAAACGCCTTCTCGTCAGATATTGAATTACGGAATTTTGAAAAAAAAATCACGGTTTCAAAAATTTAATATTCTAGACAACAGATTATTTTATCTTATTAGAACACTGCCGTTTTTAAACCTCATTTCACCACGTCATATCCTTCCCAATCCGATACAAGTACACTTATTTCTGCAAATGTAGCTACACCAAGAATCGTTTTGCACATCGTCATAGTTTCCTGTCCTTCCATTTTGTATTATTTTCTAATCGTCCCTTCAACTATTCCACCCTCTCAATTTCTTTTTTCACAGATGCCTGATCCCGTGTTTTTTCGTGCACCACTTATACTCTAACTACCACCTTCTTTTTCCTGTTGTTTGTTGGAAGAAATTGGATTGAAAGGTCTTTGGAAGTGACCGAATGTATCTTGTTTTTTGTGTTTCAATTTGTCTGATGAACGCGGTTTAAAAAATCTTGCTGACTTTTTTTTTCGAAGAAACTAGAGACGAAGAAGTGAAAAATAAAAATGCAAATATTTTTTGATAACATTTTGAAACAGACTGTTTTTTAAATAAGTTTTGTTTCTTTAATTTCTTGTTTAAAAATCATAATAACGGTAGTTAATTGGAAGCATTTTAAAATGTTAACATGTAATCTAGACATCTAGACATTCACCTTTTCAATCACCTTCCTCGCTCGCAATTTGCAGAATCGTGAACAGTTTTTCGTTAGGTGTTTTAGTTCTTCAAAAATTTTTAGCTACACACGAGCACTTTGAACTGGATAAAAGTCGATTTGAAACTGTTTCAATTTTTTTGGAATTTTTGGATTTAAAAAATAATTTGAAATTTTCTTTAATTATAAAACATCCAAACATCTTAGGAAGGCTTTTAATAATTTATTTACCTGAAAAAGTGGCCTAAATAGCTTCACTCGTCTTTTTCAAAAGTTCTTTTTAAAATTTCCAACCATAAAGTGCACATAACATTGTCTTTCATTCAAAAAAAAAGACACAAAAAAGACTGGGGCAAAGTAGAAATTTTCTTTAGATTTCAAAACCATAACATTTTTTGGAGATCTGTGGGTGGTTGAAACACAGGTTGAAACATGAACACACACACATGGAACAGAGCAGTTTTTTTAATATTTGAAAAAGAGGTTGAGGGAATGATGAACAAGGGAATCTATTTACGACGACGTTCCATGAGAACACATTGAATTGGTGAAAAGTAGCAGTTTTTGAATTGATTTAGGGCGCGAGTGTCAATGTTGTGGGCTCTTTTCCAGTATCTGTTTGGTCGGAGCATTTCTCTGAAATTGAATGGTTATACAATGATCGGAAGTTTTATGTTATTCTGTGCTCAAAATTAAGAGGGTCGTTTTAAATTTATTTTTAAAATAAAGAAAAAAAAATCATGGAAGTAGAGTAGTAGATGCTAGAATGACCAAATAAAATAGTCAACCTTTAAAAAAAAGAAATTTTCCTATTTTTTCAGTGACGATCACAAAGGGTTTCACAGTTCTGGAAGTTGGCCAAATGTATTTTCTCTGGAAATTTTAAATTCAAGTAATGCTTTAAATTTTTGAAATTTAAATATTTTAGAGGCTTTGTGCTGTTTTTATTTTGAAATTTTATTGTAAAACTGGTAGTGTATATCTGGATTTTTAATTTTCGAAAAATGCACTTTCTTTTCTATATATGAGGGTTTTTCTTAATCTCCAGAATTTTTCATTAAATATAACTTTGAAAAAGCTTAATATTTTTCACTGTTTCGATTTTTTCTGAAATTGGCGAACGTTTAAAAATTATGATAGTCTCGCCATTGCTGTAGGTCGTAGTTTTAGTAATTCAAGATTAATTTTCTACCAAAATTCTAATGATTTGAGGTTTGGCTTAAAACTTTACATTTTTGGCTATTTCAGAAGTCACCGAAATTGAAATTGCCACGACACCCGGCTTCACTAATATTTTTAATCACAAAAAATATGGAAAACTATCCACAGTTTCAAAAGCCCTAGCTTTACTTTTTTCCTGAAACAGTAATAAATTAATCATGACTATCTCACATTTTAGCCGCCAGTGCATCAAAGTCAATTTGTCCATCGGAAACTGCAGATGATGATGGGACAGATGCTAGTGATGCGGAGATCAATCTGAAAAATAAATCTATTTCAAGATTCTTCAAAACTAAAAAAAAAACAACATGTTAGAGAATATATTCGTACTAAATATGCACGTTTTTGAGCTCTGATGCCTTTTTTATTTCGGGTAAACCACTAATACATTCCATGAATCCCCATGGGTCAAATTGTTCATCCAAACACGTCATTTTGTATTTCAGTACATTTTTACTTTTTTTGTTTCCCGCGCCTCAGAGGGTGGAAACTCATAAATTATCCTTCCCGGTTGCGATATGTTTTATCAATTATTCATTATCTAGTCTTTTTTTTGAATTAAAACTTTAGAATTTATAAAATTACAAAGATACCAATGATGAAAGGATTAGAAATGAACAAGAATAGAAAGGAAAAGTATGAATAACCAAATCAGAAAGTGTTTTTTCATGTAGTAATTGTACGATTTTATACATTTTTTGTATCATAAAATATTCATTTTACTTTTTGAAATATATCTTTGAATTGTTGTTATAATTCATGGTCAATGACCCTTCTCGCATCACCCTCTGAAATCTTGATTGTGCGGAGGAAAAGCATGGGAAAAGAGTGTGGGAACTTCTTTTCATTTAATGGAAAAAATATAAATATAACTTTGGCAACAATGTGATCATTACGTGGTATCATTTGACTGGAATGTGGGTTGGTTGATCATAAAACGTGGGAAAATATGATGTTACTTTTTTACGATCGGAAAATGTTAGTTCCGTGTTTTAGAGGTGGGGTACCGACAAGAAAGTCTAATTGCAAAACTCGCATGACGGGCGCTCAGTGCACTTAAGATAGGCACTTAAGATAGGCACAAAATTTGCTCATGAAACAATGAAAACTTGAAACAGAAAAATTTAAATCAATTATTATTATTATTAATGGTGGAGTACCGAAATCTGAAATGTTGCTTTTTAGACCCAAGATGACCCAAAACTACCAAATTTTGTAATGATAATTTCTAGAAAAAAAGCCTATAGCGGTAAGAAATTTTGGAAAAAGGCCTATTTCTAGGGAAAATCTCAAATTTTGCAAAAGTATCGCAGCGGGCGGAGCTTGATTTTTTTGTTGGATTTTCACCCTTTAAGGCTTATTTTAATAATTTTTTCAGCTTTTATTCGGCGATTTGGGTATATTTTAGGTTGCTAAGATCCGCAAGTTTTGACTATGTGTAGTTGGCAAAATTTTAAATTTTAAATAAACGCATGCCATTTTTTCAAAACTTTGAAATTTTCAGAACAACTCATTACAAAATTTGGATGTTTTGGGGGTACACCAATTTTAATAATAATAATAATAATAATAATTCCTGATTCATATTTTTACTGTTTCAAACTTTTTTTGTAAGATTATTCAAAATAATAAGAAGTTATTAATTTTACGAAACGGTGTGACTAGAACTTTCAAAAGAGTTGACTTTGAAAATTTGACCGCCCGAAATTTTGCGACTTTCATCTGTAGAAATTTTGTCACTTTAGCCGGGGCAGTACTCAGAAAACGTCGGACGTTGGAAACATACATTTTGAAAAAAAATAGATTTTTATAGGCATCATGGTGTTTGTACACTATTTAACATTTTCTACATTTTTTGCAACTTTTCTTTAAAGGTGTTTCCGGGCAATTGGATTTTTTTAGATATTTGCGGCAAGGTAATTTTAAAAATATCTCATTTTCTCTAAAGCGGGACATTGTTCTTACTATTTATAGTTTCTTAGAAAACTGAACGTAATTATATGGATCAGACATGATGACTGGCAAGTTTAATGAATTTTCATATAAATTTTCACAATAAGCTTTGTTTGATAAAAAAGTCTGTGGGAACGGTTATTTCTGTTTCAAAAAATTTTCATAAACTGTTAATATAGCTGAAAATAAAAACATACTGTAACGGCAAAACCTAGAGAAAATTGTTGCTTGAAAGACATGAGTCAAAAATTACTGTTTCACAGAATGCTGAAGTTTTTTAGCAAACTTATACACCATTAATTCAACATGGTGCTCCTTTAATTTATAAAACACATTCAGAGGCTAAAAAACTGTTCATTGGAAAAAATAAGCGTTCGTTTGAGTTGTTTTTCTGAACTCTGAAAAATTAATTTACTGTTTCACACATTTAACATAAATTTTGTCTCCATTTTCCATGGTGTAATCGACTGTTACATCTACGGATTCAAGATATTTCAGAAAAGGAAGAACTAATGAAAGCTGCGTAAATCTCTAAACTGATGTACCAGAATAATTGCAGGGTGAAATTGAGAATAAAAGAAGGCATTCGAAACTTTTAAAAGTGCATTTTCAACATAACAAAATAAATCAAATTTCGTAGGGAACAAAATGTGGTTCGTTCTAAAAATTCTTTGTGATAATAGGGCATGTCTGAAACAGGCTCCAATAAGTTTATTGAATATTGACCGGTTTTTTAATTTCAAACCAAACAAAAAAAAATTTTGTTGAAAAGATTTTAGACACTTTTACCCACTGTTTTACGTATTCTATTTTCCTCAACTCTATTGAAATCAATTATTGGAGTTGTTTCAGTCAGGTCGTCCTGTTATACTACTTCGGAACATCCCAAGACTCTTCAAAGATCTGCAGCAATATGAAATAGACCTTTCTAATTCCTTCTAAATCTCTGTATACCTATCAAATTTCCTCAAAAGTCTTATTTAGAGACTCCCACAACTACTTGCACCCTATACAATTCCCAGAAACACCAAAATCTGACTTACTGAACGATGACGAGAACAATCAAAGCAACGGAGAGCACTGACGACGACTTCATATTCGGAGCACAAGAAGACGAGACGTTAGAGCAATAGCAAGTGGAAGCTTTTTCCCGTTTCTCAGTCTCTTTTAAACGAAGATGTGGGCGGAGTCTCGGGGTAGGAAGAAATTAGAATTTTTGTTAGAGTCTGTCTCTAGAATTGATGAATAAAAATTTAAAATTCCCCCGGATCTTGGAATCAACGCAAAAAAATATAAAAGATTCTGTAAGAAATTTCTTTAAAATATTAATTTCAAATTCGCCGCGATTTGCGAAGTCAATGGAGGAGTACGGTAGGCGTGTGAAAATGACGGAAGATGAGTGAAAAGAAGTATATTCAAATAATTAATGAAAGCTTTTGATCTGTCCATTTGTCATCGAAAAACACCCGTCCGTCCACCCACATTTTTCGCCGAATTTTTGTGGGAAATTAAGGGCTCTGATAATGCAAATTATGGATAATTTTGTATAAAGTTTTCTAGACATTGGTTAGCGATTTTAAAACTACGAAAAAATGAAATGACAAAATAAATAAGTACTTGCACCTGACTATCATACTTTAACAGCTCATATCTCAATTCATTCAAAACAGTTTACAAACTGTAAAATTGATAAATTTTAGAAAATTAAATAATCAATAAGTTGCCAGTTGACAGTTGTTCAAAAATTTAAAGACAACCAAGTTATAACTTCTAAAATTAATCAATGCCTCGATGTATTAGATACAATATTTTGAAAACATTGTTTTCGATGAACCACAATTTTGTAAATAGTGTATCAGAAACAGTGTTTTTTTTTTTCGATTTTTTACAAATTTTTCTGGGAGCTTTTGTAAGACTCCTACTACTATTTTTATGGGAAATTTTAGAAAAGTAAATAGTCAATTAGTTGTCAGTTAACAATTTTTGATATAAAACAAAAAATAAAAAATGAGCTTCGAATATGGAGCAAGTGTACAACTGCTAGAAAAATATGTGGACCTTTCTTTTGCGACACATTCTTTTTAGGAAATTTGCACTGTTCTGTGAAAGATTTCAATCTGAAATATGAATAGAACAGAAGAAATAATATTGATTTTCCTGAAATTAACCGAATGTTTAGTTGAAGTTCTTGAGAAGTTGTTCAAATACTGGCTCAATTACAATATTCCGGGTACATATGCATTTTTAATAACTTTTAACGAAATTTAAGAATAATATCAAAAATATGTTTCAATACTTCTCATAAAACTCTCAATCAAAATAAGAAATACCAATTCGAAAATTCGAACATTGTTAATCAGAAAATGGTAACTTTATAAATGTTTTTTCAGAAACATTGATTTTTTTTCAATTTTTTCAAAATTTCAAAACTTTTTTCTAAGAGTTCCACATGACCGTCTACCGTCTGAAAATGTTTTTTTTTTAATTTTTAGATGGAGAAGAATACTTTTACAGTCAACCTAAATAAAAAAGAGTACATAAACCCGCAAAATCGGAATCTAGGAAATATTTAAAAATCGCACAATAAACCACCAAAGTTTTGAAAATTTTTCCTTTACGATTTTTACTTCTGTTTTAAATACTCAGTTTTTCTCCAATATATTTCTACGTATCCTCTTTTGTTGTATTTTTCCCGTTCGCATGCAAGTCGAAATTATAGGTGTCCCATTCAACTCACACTTCCTTCCAATGACACCTTTATAAAAAGTCAGACAATGGCTTCGTGTCGAACCTTATTTTTATTTCAATTTCGGGTTTTCATCGTCATTGGTTTAGCAGAAACAATTAAATTTGCACGCTCAATTGGCTCGCACTTTTATGGTCGAAAATCAACATTTGAATAGGCGCCAATTGAGTGACGTGTGGGTTTACGATAAACAGCACGCTTTCCGTCATTTCGGAGTGTCGTTGGAAATAATTATTTTTATTTTCATTTCGAATGAAAGCTTTTTTCAGTTTCTTTGTTTAATTTAAGTTTATTTAAATTTGGTTATTTGCAGACAAAAAAAATTTAAAAAATGAGTTTCGAAGTCACCGGTCCACCCCTCGTATCACCATGGATGATGTTATCAATGTCCGAAGCAAGAAATGATATTGATGAGACAAAAATTGTTATTCCAGGACATTCAGTTTGTGATGCACCGCAACAGTTTATGAGGTATGTATATTGTAAAATACTGTTATATCTTTTTGAAAAATGAAAAAATTAAGATTTTCAGAGGACATGGAACTTACGTTCGCGACGGAGAAATCGTCAGTTCTCTCTCTGGAGTCGTTCAACAATTAAATCGACTGTTGATGGTTAAAACTATTAAACAACGATATGCTGGTGAAGTCGGAGATGTTGTAGTTGCCCGTGTCGTGGAGGTTCAAGCAAAACGGTGGAAGGTTTCAAATTTTTAAGTGAAAAATATAACGATAATTGTTTTTCAGTGTGATGTGGCATCTCGTCTTCATGCAAATCTTCCACTAGGTTCAGTTCTCCTGCCAGGAGGAGACTTTCGCAGAAAAGATGTAGAAGATGAGGAGAAAATGAGCGAATTCTTGAAAAACGGAGAACTGATCTGTGCAGAAGTCCAACAAGTCCAGCACGACGGAACACTTATGCTACACACAAGAAATAATAAGTACGGAAAATTGCAACAAGGAATATTGATTAAGGTAATATTTTATAAAATCTTAAGAAAACGCAATTATAAATTTTTAAATAATAGTTCGGAAAGTTGTTATATTTCTTTAAATTCATCATCCAATTGATTCCAATTAGCTCACGTACGGCGTCTTGCTCTAAAAGCCTCAGAAGTTTTATTCAATTCTCGATCTCTGTACTCAATCACAGGATCTTGATCCTTCTTTGCAGTTGGATGCAGTTCAACAGTCTCGACGCCATAACGAAGAATACAAAAAATTACAAGCAACGCAGCAATGAGAATCCATTGTGTATAAGCACGCCATTCGGGAATTGGGCTCTTTAATAATAATTTTCTATTTCAAAAAAAATTAATGAAAAGCTAACCTCCGTGATAACCATATTTGCACGTTCATCGAGTCGGTAGATCATTGAATCGAGCACTTTTGTACGAATATCCTCCGCCTTTTCAAAGTGTTGAGTTTTCTCATTCTTATGCGACATCTCGTTCAAAGCAATATTTCTTTTTTGTTTATGCTGCCAAAATAAATAAAGCGACAAAAAAATCCACAAAATGAGTGGGAAGTCACGGAATTAATTTCTTTTTTTTGCAGGTTCCTCCACATTTGATCAAAAAGTCCAAGAAACATTTTCACACGTTACCCTACGGAATGGCTGTGATTATTGGCTGCAACGGAAGTGTGTGGGTCACGCCGTCGTTGCCGGAGACCACACTTGAAGAGGATGGATCACATGTTCACGAGTTTCAGGTGTGATAGTGATTCTTGAGAAAAATGAATCGAAAATAACAATTAGCGCACATATTTGGTGACTCAACAACGAGAAATTATAATAATTCCAATGATTGACGAGACCTTATAATTTATTCATCATACTCGTGATCATCATAATCGAAAAGAAAAACAAAAAAATTTGGCTTTTTTCGCAATAAAATAAATTTCAGATTGTACCTCCCGACGTACGCGTAACTATGGTCAGAATCGCTGCCTGTGTTCGTCTTCTTCGTGATTATTCCATCTCGATCTACCTCAATTCACTGACAACATGCTATGAAATGAGTCAGCCTTATGAAGTATCGATTGTTTCTTCAGTTTTAAAAAATTAGAAAAATAATTTCAGATCAAAGAGCTCGCCGAGCAAGACACGTCTTCTCGACTCGCCTACCTGATTGCTGCACGGCTTCTACAGGAACTTCAACAGCAGAAGTAATTCTAATTGTTTTGAATGATCTCTCCCTATTTAAAATTTACCTTTTTTGTTGCTGTTATTTCTTGTTGAGTTTCTTATTTACCATTTCAATTAAATAAAACTTTTTACTTTTTCGGATGATATTAGCTGCGATACAAAATCTGAAAGTTTCGAAAGAAATGGTCCATACCCTGAAATTAAACGATCGACCCGTAATCTTTGCAAACCCAAGGTCGCACAGAAATTTTTTTGATCTAGGAATTGTTTCAATTGAACTCCACATTCTAACTTAATGACCGAACAATTTCAGTGAATATACTTCGATTCACACTATCCGCTTTTCAATCCACCAAGTGAGAATCGAGACGATTTTCTGGAAAGTGTTTATTGTGATTCAAAAAAAACCAGGAAGAATTGAAACATTGACCAGAGGAAAACAACAAAAAGGAAAAGAGAGAGCAGGCATGGGACAGACATTCAGTGAAAGCTCAAAAATTATGCTGCTAATTAGCAGACTTCTAACCTAAAAGGATGCATATGAGGTGTTGGGCACAGTAAAAATGGGAAAATATAACAAAGGATCGAATGGTAAACGAGGATCGGATGAACGTTTCATAGAAAACAATGTGAAGTTAATTCGAACTTCTAATTCTCGATGGTGAATAACTTTCGATCATATTATGGATTAATAATGGGAAAACAGCTCCTGATATAGAATCATGGAAAATACAATGTTAGAACTTCTTAACCGGTACAGAGAAAATTGAATGAGGGGGGGTTTGATTACGGGTATGATGGGACTGACAATATGAGAAAGAATGAGGAGCCACGCAGGCATAAGAAATATGACAGATTGAGAGAAGCTGAAGAGGGAGATCATTCATGGAGAGATGTACCAATTGGAACCTTCTTTGTACGACTTCTCGTTGTTGCAGTTGGGCGCGGTGGGAATCAATGGGTACAGATAGTAAACCCATCTGGAAAAAGAGATTTCAGAGTTAATTCATTGATTTAGATACTCACTGTGGATATACGAGCTCCTCGAATTCCTCCATAATGCCACAGATACTCGAATCGTTGGAGTTGTTGGTACCGTTCTACAAAAATACATTACAACTAATAATCGATGAAACTTTTCTGGTACCTCATTATCGATAATCAGGTCCTGTGCGACAGGCTCGTTGATTCTTTGCCTCTCCACTTCTATTCGAGGCTGTGCCCTCTGGAACGGAATCGGCGCAACGGTGGGTGCTGTAGTTCTTGTCCTTCTATCTTGTGGCAATCTCTGAAACCAAGATCAGTCTCGTAACGAAAATATGAAGAAAATAAACTCACTGGACCGGGAGTAGCCGACCGACGCGAATTGCGGGATGTCTGAGCATTTCGGGACTCGTTCATCAGCTAAAACAAGAAAAATGAGATCTTTTCGTTGTACTGTGACACTCACTATGATTTCGTCCGGATAAGATGGCCACGAGTCTGGCGATCCAAGCGAATAAGCACCTGTAGTCACCCAGTCGTTCACCCTGAAGAATGAATCAATTAGGAGCATTCAAAAATTAGTTTCATACGTTTGTTGCCTGACGACCTCACTGACTGGAACGCTCCGGATTTTGTCCGTGTATGTGCCTTTGCTGAAAGGAAAGTACTCGAAAAAATGGCATTTTGTTAATTTCAAATACCTCGGGGAGTGCTCTTCTCTTGGCTTAGAACTCCAATTCTGTCTCGTTTGATGACGTCCTCGATAGTTTGGCATCTGAAAACAATGGAAAACGTTTTTTGAGCTTAATAGGAGAAAAATTAGGTGAATTCGCACAAAAAATGAGAATTCAAAACGTTTCGAAACCAAGCAAACAGGCTACAGTAATCAAAGGCGCAGTCAGTAAACTAAATTTAGGTATCACCACGGGTTCGCGAATTTCACTTGCATTTGCGTATTTTTAAAACATATTACTTTCTAAAACTACTTCTAGCAAATAAACTTATTGCCAGTTTTGAAATGAATAAAAAATTTACTTTAAAATGAAAAGAAAAGCTGCATTTAGTCAAAAATTATTTGAATAATTTTCAGCTTTTGTAATTGCGTGGTGAGACCAATGGGTTGCACCAATCCGATGTACCTTTAATTACGCATCATCTGCATTCTTTTTTTTGAATTCAAAAATTAAACTTTGCCCTAAAAATGTCTTCAAATTGTTTTTTGCAGATGGCGCCTTTGGAAAATAACTACAACGAGTCGCTCAACAAATCGAAGGATGCCATTGATGATAAAGTTTGTTTCATGGTTTTATGCTTATTTTAATTTTTTTAATTTTAGACATGGTCCAAACTTTTCCCAAGCATTGTCAGCGACCCGGATCGATCGTCCAATTTTATGATCAGGGCAATCTACGTCGTGTTTTCGGCTGTTCTCAGGCAACGTAACATTCTCGAAAAAGAATATTTCTCGAAGAATTACATCACTGGTAATTGTTTTTCTTATCACATTGTATTGTAAATGTTTTTTTCCAGAAAATCTGAGTTGCATGACGCTGAGCTTCAAAAACCTACGGGCTCACCAAATCGCTCAACTACTTCGAGCCGCCGGGGATGCCACAAAGGATGGGTTTCTGAAAGAAATCTCCCTCGTGGTGACCGAGCATGACGGAGATGTTGAAGCCATCGAAGTGTTCTCTATGAAGTTCATTTATTTTGAGAATGGCGGCGTGGTTGCTCGTCTGAGCACTGACAACAATGACCAGGAAGATCCTCACTTCGCGGAGCTTGCTCAACTTCGATATGAGGGTGCCGAAAGTGTACGGGATCAAATGGTGACGATTGTTCGCAGTGTTCAGTTCCTCTGCACGAAAGTTCTCGAACCGTTGCCAGCAGAATTCACGGCTAATTTTCGATTGAAGTACACAAACGATGCTCCATCCAATTTCCGCATCGATGGCTTCGACGATTCTTCCACTTTTTACACACTTCCTGATGGTATCCAATCGGTCACCATTGGTCACTTACGCCCGGGACACCACGCTGCACACATGCAATGCTGGAGCAAGTCGATGTCCGATTCATACGCAGCAGAGTTGACTCTCAAGGGACATCTGGACAAAGTTTCCGATATGTATGCATTCAATCCAGTGAATGTGCTGTATAAATCGTTCAATTCGGAGGACACCGACCCAGGTCTTAGTCAGGATACTACTGAATCTGCCAACGATCAAGGAGGAAACGTGACGTCTCCGGTTGATAATATAACCGTTAGATTAAATAGTGTTGTACACATTAACAAACAGTTTCAATTTGTAGGATTCTCTCGAGAAAACACAAATGTCGCCTATCAAGATGAGACCAACTACTCGCAGAGGAGCCGATGACAGCAAAACCAGATCTTCTCCATACTCTCGCTCCCGTAAATAATTTTTCTCGTTGTGTTCATTAGTTTACAGCTTTATCCTGTAACATGGCATGTTCTATATCATCATGTACAATGTTTTATTGTCTAGAGTTTTATTTTCCTTTTTGCTCCATTTTGTATCCTTGGTTTTCTTTTTAAAATTACAGTCATTCGTAAATAAATTGACTGGTGTTGTTAGAATTTTTCCCACGTCCCAGTTTCAGGATACTTGAATGTATTCCATAGTTTCCATCAATTGGCCGATCTAATTGTATGAAGGATTCGTATTCTTTTGCTGAGTCCCGCTCCGAATATCTTTTGGCATTTAAATCTAAAAATTTTCTGCAATAAGCACCAGGAACCGGACATGCTTCATGAGCTCATAATCATAACTACTAGCTTCTGCTAATTCTGCAGTCAACCCGAGATCGTAACCATAAGTCGTGGAACTGAGTTCTTGAAGTTTGTAGATGCCCGCGCCACTGATTCGGGTCATGAATCCGCGTTGCAGTTGAAAATATTCTATTATTATATTTAATTTTGTTCTTTGATTTAACAAAAAAATAGCGCTCAAATACGCTTAAAACAAGAATTTTTCGTATTCTGTGCCAAAATTTATCAATCGTGGCGAGACCTATAGGCTTAACGTCGAAATGCGCCTTAAAATTCTACAGTACTTTATTTCATTTTGCGCGGGAAATTTTGGGATTTTAGTTTTAAAAACGCGCGAATTTTTGCATTTTGGTTCCTGATTTCTTCATTTCTGCTCATTTTTTGCCTTCGAGGACGTTTCCCAAAATTTTGCTCTCATTTTCATTAATTCTATCGTATTTTCCACGTATTCCGTCCATTCAAACGACCATTTTTCCCAAAAAAATATTTTCAGTTAGTCTCCGTACCAATATGAGTCAAAGCACCGGTTCCTCTAACCTCGGTCGCTACCACGAGAGTCCGCCAACGACGGAGGCTCGCAATGTGTCCGGAAAAAACACATTCGGCGGTTGCTTCAACTCGAACAGCTCCAACATTTGGACGCCGAACCGGAATGTGGATTCTTCGATGGGATTTCAGCGCGTCTCATCGACACCAAAGAATGCTTCGACTCCGTATCGTCAAGGATTTGGAGGACAATTTTCCAAATGGCGGACTTCTACACCGATGACGACTCCGGCACGTCATCCTCAACAGGCCCTGAGACTTATCGATTTGGAGAACAACGCGTCGTCCCCGAACACTTTGAAGTAAGTTTTAAATTTTCCAGCGTCATTTTACTCGAAAAACTGTGTGTTAGTTCTGAAAACACGCTAAAAACGCTCTTCTGGAAAAGTGACATGGAGACTCAATTTTAGAAACTTTCAAAAAATTAACCTATTTTCAGCTCGAGCACCCGCAGCTACAAATGCACACTTCCAATCTGGGCTGGCGACGGCGAGGGAAATGTTTCGGACTCGGTCACTCTTCCGGATGTGCTCGCCAACGACGCTCTCGTGGAGTTTGCCACTGATAAGAATGGATGTCGATTCCTTCAGGAGCATTATCCAACGGAGAGCGACAATGACATCCACCAGAAACTCTTCCGTAAACTGGTGGAGGATCGTGCTATCTTCTTGTCGCTCTGCTGTAACATGTTTGGTAACTTTTTCGTGCAACGTGTCTTGGAGTGCTCGAACACTGAGGAGCAGGAGATTCTTACGGAGCACTTGGCTAGTGATTTGTACAATCTCTGCCTTGACAAGAGTGCGTGCCGAGTCATTCAACTGGCTATCCAGAAGCTTGACGTTCATCTTGCAACTCGTTTGTCCTTGGAGCTCCGTGACACGTACCTCGTCCGTCTCAGCATCGATCAAAACGGAAACCACGTGATTCAGAAAATCGTCAAGACGCTTCCAGTCTCTGCGTGGAGTTTCGTCGTGGAGTTCTTCGCCGACGACGACAATCTCATTCACGTGTGCCAAGACAAATATGGGTGCCGTGTCATTCAATCGACCGTTGAAACTCTGTCTTCTGATACATACGCGGAATGCTACCAACAACGCGTCGTTCTTCTTCGAAGTTTGATGTCAGGAGTCACTCGCAACTGTTCTCAACTGGCTTCCAATGAGTTTGCGAACTACGTTGTTCAACACGTAATCAAATGTGGAGACGCGATGGCTGTCTACAGAGATGTTATCATTGAGCAATGCCTTCTGTATGTTCTATAGTCAAATTTATAAATGTATTTTTCCAATTTTGCAGGCAGAACTTGCTCTCGATGTCTCAGGAGAAGTACGCTAGTCATGTGGTCGAAGTGGCGTTCGGATGTGCTCCATGCCGTCTGGCTGCCGAGATGATGAACGAGATCTTCGAAGGCTACATTCCACATCCAGATACCAATCGCGATGCTCTCGACATTCTGCTCTTCCATCAATATGGAAACTACGTTGTTCAGAAGATGATCCAGATTTGTGTTCTCGGTCAGAATGCTCGAGATCAGAAGCAAGCGGAGATGTACGGCATGTGGCTCGAGAAGATTCGCGAACGAGTCATGCGAAACGCCAATCGCCTCGAAAGATTCTCGTCGGGCAAGAAGATAATCGAAGCGCTCCAATCAATGTCCTTTTACTAGATATAGGCAATTCATTTGCATTATTATCCTAACCCCCACTCACGTGTATTATTATTATTATTATTATTATTATATTGCTAGAAAACATTAGAAAGAGTATTGCAACCTCTTCCATGTTATATGAAGACCCCGGCCCCTTTTTGCACAATAATTGATTTAAATTCTGTGAATAAAGAATTTACAAACTTTCAGATTTAATTGCTTAATTACGGCCGAACCTGAACTCCTTCTAAAGCTTCATCGATCGTCTTGCTCAGTACATGATCCTTGTTGGCATAGACATATCCTATGCTTACTAAAGTGTAGACAGGTTTTGTGTCACACTGCAACTTTTTTCGAACGAGGGCCGAGAAAAAATGCGAAAAATCGGTGTTTGCACACAATACACCGCATTTTACGACATTTTGTACTTGCTTTGTTTTCTTGTGTTTTTCACAGATTTTTCCCGTGTTTTCTTATTAAAACTGATAAATAAATATTTTTGTTAATGCTAAAATAATTTCCAGATGAAAAAATTGTGAATTCAGTCGGCAAGTAGCGGTAAAAGTGGTCAATGTAATATGATGGATTACGGGAATAAAAAACCAAACTTTTTCCCAAACATGATACATATGCTGTTTAGATGCTAAAAGTACCTGATTTTCAAAACGAGACCGCTGAAAAAGTTTTGAGATTTTCAAAATTCAACTTTTTTTGTGAAAAAGTCGAGATTTTGGCACAAAATGTTGAATTATGAAAATCTCAAAACTTTTTCAGCGGTCTCGTTATGAAAATCAGGTACTTTTAGCATCTAAACAGCATATGTATCATGTTTGGGAAAAAGTTTGGGTTTTTTATTCCCGTAATCCATCATATTACATTGACCACTTTTACCGCTACTTGCCGACTGAACTCACAATTTTTTCACTTGGAAATTGTTTTAGCATCTGCAAAAAATATTTATTTATTAGTTTTGATAAGAAAAAACGGAAAAAAATCGGTGAAAACGAAAGAAAACACACAGAAAACAAAGCAAGATAAATGGCCGCTGAAATTTGTCGGGGACTCGGCCATGGCCTAGAAACCACTTTTCCTCGTCCCTCGTGAGGAAAAAGTTGCAGTGTATCAAGTGGACGATATCCAAACACTTCGGTTTCCAGTCTGGAGTTTTTTTTGTTCTCCATGGAGCTTCACGTATCTTTTAAATAGAAAAAAAAACGATTTTCATCGCAAAAATAGTTCCAAATCGAGGTATACCCCTTTAATGAGCACAGTAACCCATTCTCCGTTATTTTGCAATTTTCATTGATTACTTTCGAATTATTTATTAAAAAGTAACTACATTAGTACATACGAAGCGAATCAAACGATTATTATAAATTCATGCAAAGAATCTAAGCCTTGTCGCATTGAGACTTCCAATCGGAGAAGGACTGAAAATGTTAATTTGTTACAATAATCTAACCTATTTTTCCAACTTACGAATTGTTTTGCATAGGCGAAGAATTGTTCCAATGGAATGAATCCATCCTTGTCAGCCAATTTCTTAAGTTTTGGAGTAAGTTCAGCTGGATAGATGACATGATCATCGATTGGGTTAGGATCATGGTTGAGAAGACGGACAGCTGGTTTTGGAAGACGTTTAAATTCAACTACGAATCCAGCGGAGGTGGTCAGTTCATCCTTCACGTATCCCATCAATTTCATGACGGAAAGAGTGATTTCGGTGTGCTGGAATTTGAAATTTGTATAATTTTTTCACAGGAAATAGAGGTTTCACATTAATATTGACAGGTTGTAAATAACTTACAGAAGCGTATCCAATAACTTGTGGTCCCTTTCCAGCGTTAGCATCAGCAACCTTATCAATCAAATTCTGAAGCCAATATCCAGCCATCAAGTTTCCGCATGGTCCGTACTCTGCACAAGCGTTCTGATGAACTTCAGCAAATTCCAGAATCTTAGCCTTCAGCTTCTCGAAAGTGTATCCTTTCAACTTTGGAGCCTTAATCCATGATGGATATTCAGCCTTGTAGAGATCAATTTCAATGAGATTATCGGCCAAATCAGCAGCTTTTCCCAGATTCTCCATGTTCCATTTGGTGTTGTCAGAGAAGTATTTGAGCTCAGCTGCGTTGCTTGTCTTGAGCTTCTTGAGGAATGGAAGGGAATCCTTGTCGATTGGGCCCCAGACTGTAAAATCAGGATTTATATGTTCACATTATACAAGTACAACCGTACCCTTATCATTTCCTTTGCATTCCTTAACAGCGTACATTCTAAGAAGTGGATCATCAATGGCATATGGGACTGGAGACCAATGATCGTACCATTTCTTATCCCAATCCCCCCATTGTTCTGGATCGTGGAGAGCAGCAGTGACAGTCTAAAAATTTACTGTTTCAATGTGGCAACTTATAGTTAGATAAATTTTGATTATTTTACTTTGAATTCGGAATTCGCCACATACCTGAAGAGTCATTTGGCATCTGTTGGCAGAACTGGAGTAATATTTAACTTGAGATGAGTTGTAGTTACGAGAGATCAAATTTCCAATAAAGCTTCTCAATTCCTTTCCCAATCCAAGTCCTTGACGCTTTCCGAACTGAAATATTACTAGATTTCATTTAGAAACTCCAATAATTAATACTTACTGAAGTCAATTCAGTATTTCCCTCATGTCCCCAGCTTCTTGGATTCTCTTGGAGAAAAACTTCTGGATGACGGTTTCCGTGACGAGTTCCGAACAGCACAAGAACCGAGTTCTTATCAATTGCAACAGACTTCTTTGGGAGAAGATGGGCGGCTGAAGTAGCCAAGATCAAGGCAGAAAATAGTAGAAGGTTCATACCTGAAAATATAATTTCTTTGTCTGAGGTGGCGTAAAATACAACGGTAAAGTTGAAGAAACATATCACTTTTTAATGAGAGCAAACCAAGAAGTATGAAAACTGATAAAGCTTCTCATGACTAGACTACCTACATGCCTATTCCACAAACGTTGCAGGTCCGCAAGAAGGCATTTACTGTTTAGACTAAAAGGTAGGAGATTGTAGAATGATAGATTCAGGTTGAAAAATACATATTCTGAGAGCTTTTCTAGACAAATTTAAAATTCTGGTAATCAGTTAATTACACAAGAACACTGAATTGCCAGTGAACTTCCATCTTACCCGGCGTTTATATACTGTTTTTGTTTTGTTTGAAACGATAACAAACTGATAAGATAACACGACAGAACACAATTCAATAAAATTGAATTAAAAGAAGATATGACCCGATTTGAAATAAAAAGTATCTTCAGGTGTTTTGTTACCGTTTCATTGAAACAGAATGAACAAAAAACCGTTAGTTGTTGGTCTAATAGAGAAACCATTAAACACGGAACTAATAATTTTATTAAAAAAATCTCAAATGAAATATCACGTTAGTTCAGAAGCCTGCGCCGGCCTCGTACCTTCCCGCGTGCTCAATGATCTGCGAACCCTTGCCGTACAACTTTGGTATTCGTCAGGTTCAACTGAAAGGCACAAGGCAGGCGCGATAGAAGTGGGCCTACAAATCAGTCACTATTTTTAAATTCAAGCTGTAAAATAATTACTTTAACATGCATCCATGGCACATTTTGGAAACTGTTACTAACAGAAAATTTCAAAATTTTACTTCTATCCTGAAACCGATCGAGCACTAGATGCTAACTTTATCTTAAAATTACCTTTTTTCAAGTTACAAAAAATAATTCTTTTAACTTTTCTATCTATGTACCTAGGATAGCAATACTTGAGTACTGTAAATCTAAATCACATGCTACCTAGTACGATCTTGTCATTAAAGGATTTCTCAAGGCCGTGACAAGAGACCAGACGTGACAATACCAAAATATCATGATAAAAATATAGATCACAAACAGAAAGGATGTTTGGATGTACGTTCTCAACATTTTGTGCCATTCTTTTATACTCTGTTAGGTACGACCAAACTTCAATTCAATTTGGCCTCGAAATTGTCATGGAAGGGAGAAATGAATTGAAAATGAGACAATTTTAAATGAATGAAAGAAAAAGATGAAATACACAAAACACATAGAAAACAGACAAACATGAAGAAGATCAATTGTTTATTTGAACTCAAAAACTCCATGTTTCACCATCTCATCTTCAATTCAATTTCTTCCAATTGAATACACCAATTACTCTTTTTTTCTCTGTTTCACAAAACCACAAAGATCGCGAGAAAACTTTAGTTCCGGTTTTTCTCCGAGAATCTGCGAGAGTTCAAGGTGAGTTCAAATGACCGTGAATTGCGCCGTGGCAATTTGAATTTCAATTAGACAGAATTTTTGAGACTTCATGAGCAGAAGGCTGAAGTAAAGTTTGCAGAGAATACGGTAGGATTTGTCTAGTATATATGCCTCCCGGGTTCCTATCGCGATGGCTCCATTGTGCTAATTGAGGCATTCGCGAGTTCGTAGGGCTCTAACATAATTTTCGGATCTTTGGTGCCTTCTGGAAGGGCTACACCAAAAGCTAATTGGAAGAATTACTACTGTAGAAAACTGTAGAAAATTTGGTTAAAATTACAAAGGGGCTAATGAAAAACACTTATTATTGGATAATTGTATTAAAATTGGGAAGGGCTGTTGTTTAGAAACGACTGACAAATATTGAAAATCAAGTAAACAAATTATTTCTTCTAGGCAGCCTACATCTGCCTCATGCCTATACACAAGAACATGTAAACCATTAGTTTCATCTCACAGTTTAATCTCTAACGAAATAATTTTAAAGATTTAATTTTAAAAATAAGAATAGTACTTCAAATCTGAATAAATCTACCTTGTCCAAACAGAAATGTTCACTCTAAACGGGATGAAGATTGTAGTAGGCACATATGTATGTAGGCAGGAAAACGTGCCTGTGTTCCATGAAAACATTAAAAGGAATCTGTTCTTTTAATCATGTCTTCTTTTAGTTGATTAAAAACTATATACATATATTTCATTAACGAAATCCGATTAAATTTAAAAATCTTTATCTACAAAAATAGATCAAGCTAGCGGAATTAATATGCGAGTGACCAAATGAGATTATTGTAAAAACCAGCAATCTTGGAGAAATGCAGCAGACTTCTCGTTGGATGAGCTTATTGGTTCAGCAGAGCAGCCAAAACGGTAGAAATAAGAACTGATACAAAAGTCAGGGTGGACGATGAAGACGAGAAGTTTCCATTTGGATTGTCGATAGCACATGATGGAGCATCACATTGTTTTGGCCAATCCGAATAGCTCTGAAAAATTGAAACTATTGAACTTATGCTTTTTAAATTATTACCAGTCTTGTCTTAGTTCAAATTTAAACCGTTGATCTATTTTGCTCACTATTCATACTCCTCAAACCAATATTTTTCACTGTTTTAGTGTCATTATAAGAAAACCACGAATGTAGTGGTCCTCATTTTCTTCCACATTCCACACTCCACATTCTCATTTTTCATACCTCTGGTCTAACAATACGAATGAAGTCAGATAATCTAATAAATCCATCTGATTCCTGAACATCTGAGAGCTCTTTCGTCAAATTTGCTGGATAAATGACATGAGCATCAATTGGATTTGGATCATGATTAAGGATTCTAACAGCTACATTCGGTTGTCTTCGGAATTCAATTACAAATCCTGCCGAGGTGGTTACTTCTTCTTTTTCAATTCCCATTAGGTTCATCACTGAAAGCGTGACTTCGGTGTGCTGAAAATTGCATTATTCAGATTTTGCTGAAAATTTCTAAAGTTAAAAAAAAAAACGAACCGATGCGTATCCAACAACCTTAAGAGCATTCTTTGTAGAGTTAGCGTCACTGAGCTTGCTGAGAATATCATCCAACCAGTAACCACCCATAAGATAACGACATGGATAGTAGTAGGCACAGGAGCGGGGATGGATTTCAGCTGAATTTACAGTAATAACCTTTGATGGTTTGTAGAGGCGCAAGACTACGTTTCAAACGTTCCATAACTTTGGTAAAGTATTTGTATTTAAGAAAATTATAAAATGCCGAAAATCCTAAATTTTATAGTAAAGTTTTTTAACATTAAAAATTTATACTTACAGTCAAAACTCAGTTTTCACCTATCACTAGTTGTTTTTAAATTACGTTTTAATTAATTGTATCTGTACATTCTAGGAGTTCAAACTTGCATCAATCTTCAAAATAACTTAAAAAGTAAAAATCTGTAGAAAGGTTGGCAATTTACCAAAACCTTGACTGAAAGTTTAAAAAATTTAAAATATTGTAGAAAAATTTATAGAAAAGATATTTGGCTAGATTTCACTATAATAAATGAATTTATACCAGGGGTGGGCGACAATTGCCGAGAATTTTTGATTGGTACTCCCCCATATACTTAGTCCCACTAATGGTAACTACACCTATATGTATATATTACTCCAAACTGCAGGTTTACAAAATTTTCTGATTGATCACAATGTAGATTAGCTAAATACAGTTACACTATCCTTTTAAAAGAATAGTTAAACTGGTTTTATCCAATATAATCATTTTTTCAAACTTATTGAAATTTTTTTAATTTTTCATAGTTCTATGTTTTTTCCATAAAAACTCACCAAATTTCATTATTGTTTTCTTTAACTCGTTGCCATTGTATTCATTAATTTTTGGATTAGTCAGCCATGATGGATAAGTCGTGTTGTAAAAATCCATTTGAATCAAATTATCTGCCAAATCCGCGGCTTTTCCCAAATTTTCAGTCATATTCCATCCGGTCTCTGCACTCAAATAGGTCAAAACTTGAGCATTGTCATTCTTTAAATTCTCGAGTTCCGGCAGATCATCATTATCAACTGGCTTCCAAACTTCATCAGATTTCTTACAGGACTTGACGGAATACATTCGAAGAATCGGATCTGAGATGGTGTACGGAATAGGTGACCAGTCATCAAATCGTTGAGTATTCCAGTCATTGTAGGTTTGTGGGGGATGCAAACCAGCAATGGCAACCTGAATAAAAATAGTTAATTTTTTAAAAATCTGATATAGTCTAGAGTCTTAGAACAGTCTAAAATATGTCTAATATAAATTGATGAAATTAAAATTTACAATCAACTGTTTCACCTTTTTTATAAAAATAATAATTTTATATAAAAACGATTTACAAATAAAATGTAGGTTTAAAAAATTTACCCCCCGAAACAATTTGGTGTTTTTTAAGAATTCAAGTAAATTAAATAACTTCACAATTAATTTTTTTCGTTAATTTTTTTTGCTGAGAGAAAGCCAAAATTGCCGAACACGACAAAATTAACATTTTTTACAAACTCCTAAATTTGGGTTTTTCTTTAACACAACATCGTTACTGTCTACCATTCTGCCTGTCTGTTATTGTGTAAATGTAGAAACGGCGTGCATTTTTGATCATTTACAAAAAAATTTGACAAAGCTCTTGTATGAAATCTAGCAGCGAACTCTGTAAACATACCTGTAATGTCATTTGACACCTATTTGCAGAACTTGAGTAATATTTCACTTCTGAAGCATTGAAGTTTGTTGTTGTCAGATTCCCTATAAATTTCCGTAGTTCGACGCCCAATCCGTACCCTTGTCGCTTTCCGATCTTCAAAAACGAAATTTAAAAAAATTTTATTATGTTAAATATTGATTATGTCGCCTATAAAAATGAATAGAAAAGATTAATTTCAGGTTCTTGAAAATTAAAAAAAACACCGTTTCAGCAGTAGTATTTCCACCAGAAGTATAATATTTATAGTGGTGAACAAGAAAAATATGGGTTTAAACAACTATTGATTTTAATCGAATAATCCAATTTATCAGTTAATATTAATATTAATTTAATTAAATTCAATATTAAGAATTACTAAGTTTTCGAAGTGTTGGAAAATACGCAACCAAACTTTTTTCTCTACTGTTCAAACATGTTCCAAAAATGTTTTTAAAAAATTACAAAAAAATTGGTAGCAGTTTCCCTACTTTTTTGAAATATTTCACATATAACTATTCTGATTTTTCGATGTTATTTGTGAAAATATTTTACTGTTTCAGCAACTTTGGTTAACATACCGAAGTCAACTCTAAAGATCCTTCCTGTCCCCATGATCGATCAATTCCGTTCAAATACTCGTCTGGGTTACGGTTTCCATGTCTAAATATTACTGTTTTACTAGAAATACAATTAATAAATACCGTGTCCCAAAGATCACAAATTCTGTATTCGGGCTGATTTGGGTTGAAGTCAGTGGCAATTGATGTTCATCAGCGCTAGCAATATTCCAGAATATCAAGGATACAAATATTTCCAGACGTCGCATTCTATAAAACTTAACTCCAAAATAGCAAAGTTCAAACCGTTTCGCCTCGTTCGCAAAGAGTGAAATGAACTTGATTGTTTGGGTAAATTTGTTGGCATAAGTGAGAAAGTGTAAAAGAATTAGAGTCGCAGAGAAAAACACGGAGAAACGAAACAAAAAACGAGTAACTGTGTGTGTGTGTGTGAGTATTATGTTCAAATATTGAACCTTTTTTTGTAAGTTTTGAATCGGAAAGTCAAAGGAAAAGGGACAAATAGACTATGGGAATTTGTTTATTTGGTCCAATTCGTTAGGAAACTTTGATGATGTAGTTTGGACAAGAGTACTGTACTCCCTTCTCTCGTTTGGTAGGGAATTTCTGGAAAAAATCTGTTCTTTTCTACTCCAACTTTAATTTTCGTTATAACGATTAGACGAACATTATTATTTTTAACTCACTGTTAAGAAGAATATTTGAAAAATGTGCCAAGAAATGATTTTAATGAATACCTATTTTTTAATGTGATGCTTGTTCTGATTTTTCCTGCAAAAAAACTATCACTGCGCCTAACAAGATATAATTGCAAACACAAAAGTTAAAAATTACAAAAATTTGGGCGATTTAAAAAAATAAAACATTTCTAAAAAGTTTCAATTTAATAATTACCATGCACCAAAAATAATTATAGGAACCCAAGTACAAAATGCTCCACTTAGTAAGTTTAATTATATGGCATAATTGAAAATGTATGCATTAATTTCTACAAATTCCAGTGCAAAATCACCGAAATACAAAACCTTTTTCTCGTGATCATGCAGAATTTTGAATTTACATTCGAATCGCCAATAAACATCAGATTACTTTGGTATTAATATATTTTTATTCAGAGTTCAAACGAACACGGAACAAGAATTTTGGTGTCAATTCTGAAAATGTAGACAGTTTAATGTCTGTCGCTCAAAAGAGAGAATGATAAGAGGATGATAAAATGGAAATCAAAATCATTTTATTTTATTGTTGTTTTATGATTTCCAATTAAATTCTACAGTTTCAGATTTTTTATTTTAGTGTTTCGAAATTAAATGAAAAAGTGTTAAGATTTTAGTTCCCTGGCATGAATCATGACCGTGCACGGTTAATGTATTGCACCTCTAGACGTACAAAAGATGAATTATTGTAACCGATATTTTTTTGGTTTTGCAATACGCAAATTGTACTTGATTTTTAGTCGCGGTTTGTGAATTAAAAAAAAGTCAATTTTACAAATTTCCGCTCGCTTTTCATGTATAATAAAAAATATTTGAAATTACGAGGAAAGGAAAAACGTAGCATGCCCTTAAAATGAAATGCTCTACTAATTTAACGAATTCTATTATTTGAAGTTTGACGAAAAAAATTGACAAATTATTTGACAAATTATAAAGTTGAAACCTATAAATTTGTTCATTTATCATTTTTATATAATAACACAAATTTCAAGAACGATATAATTAATATGAAGCCTCTGATTAAAAATATTTTTTTACTGTTTCAAGTTTTTCATAAAGAATTTCAAAATTTAACAAAAATGGTTTTCATACTGTTTAAACATGTAAACATTAAATAAACATTAAACCTTTTAGGATCTATTCAAAAATAAACAAAACTGAACATTTGGAACAGCCGTTTGCCAGTTTTTTTTTTTGCCAGTACATGCATTTTTGAGTTCATCGGAAATAATCGTAACCTGTTTGAAACATCCATTTTGGGCATTTTTCATGGGTTCCGTTTCCAAAGCGTTCGTTCTAAACGTTCAATGAATCAGTAATGAAAACACACGCAACACAGTCGTTAAGTTAATTGGAAAATTTTATTTCAACGAATTGACAATGAAGTTGAAATTTTAAACTGCCACTATTAACAAATGATAACGGGAACTGTGAAGTAACTACAATGGAACACTTTGAGCGGGAAATTCAAATAAAAAAGTACAAAAAAGTTCAATGAAAACTCATTTGTCAGGTGATTCATTTTCACCATCTTTTGTCAGTATTTTCTTATCAAAAGCAGGTTGAAGTTGGCACACTGAAAATTGATAACACTGGACTTGTGAAACATTGTCTGAAAATTTTAAAAATAGGTTTTTAGTTGTGAATCCTAAAAAGAGAAACTCGTTCTGTATTTTTGAAACTCTTCCAAGTGTTTTAAGCATTTATGGAAGAAAATGATAATTTTTGGAAAAAGATAATGTAATTTTAAAATTTCGCTTCAATAACAATAATTCCACTGTTTCAAAATGTTATTATGAACCCGACTGGTTTATAAAAATCAATGCTCGTCTAATTTGGTAAGATCATTTTTCTAATTTTTTTGAAATTTTCAAAGGTGGCTAATTTATCATTAGAGTCCGGTTTTTTTGTTGGTATTTTAACAAAAAATAGATTTTTTGGTTTTTTTTGGACAAAAAACTAGTTTTCTTAAAAACTTTCATATTTTTCAAATATTCATTAGCAAAAAAAAAAAGTTTTAAAAGTTTTAAATAATTTTTAATAGTCTCCAATGATTTTGTTTCTGAAAATTAAAAAAAAACAAAATTTGACTTTTTTGGTTTTTTCACGAATTTCAATTTTTTGTTTTTTTTTTGTTCGAAATTGTTTGGTCCCAGCTCTGATCCCAGCGTCAGCACCGGCGGAGAGGCGTCTTGGAGTGTGTCGGCAAATCTTGGTATTTTTTTCGACGATTATTTGGGTGTGTTGTGCTATGGTAATGTGAGAAAATGGTTTTTAAACAAAAAAAAAACAAAAAATAGTATTTTCTGATGTTTCCCAAAAAAATAATTTTTACTGTTTCACTTTAGCGACAATTAAATTAAATTAAACTTAAAATTTGATTTTGTGATTATTTGAATCCGCCAGCGTCGAAAACTTCCGAGCTTTTCACTTTTCCTGTACTTCGTTTGAACCACTTTCCAGAGTTAGTCATGGTTGTGCAATTTTTTCTTTCCTTTTCAACAACATCTGAAAATTATTGAATTTTTCAAAATAGTCTGACTTTTTATCAACAATTGTAAATGGTTTTTATTCAGAAAAGACAAAGGTCCTTCCTTTATGAACAACTACCAACTCACGGTTCAATAAAAGTAAATATTAAATGTATCAATAGATCAGAAAATCAATGAGCAAAACGAAAACGAAAAAACCACACCCTTCTCACATTTTTCTATCTCTTCGAGACTGTTGTCAAAGAGATTGTTGTCAAAACGATACAGTAACCCACTATTGTAATCTAGTTTAAAAATCAAACATTTACATGATATCTGAAAATAAAGTGATGGAAATTTTGAATTTTTGACTCACAAAAATCAGGTTACTTTAAATAGGACAAAAACTGAGAGGTTTTTAATAATAAAGTGACAGGATTAAAAAAACTTACAGTAACAAAATTCATGCATGTCAAAGTTTATTGTTTCTTTTTTTAATGCAATTATCATTTAAAAATAATTTCCCAATGACTAAATCGCCCAGATGGAATGGTAAAATTAATATGAATGCAAACAAAGATAATATTATCAGATCGTTTTTTTTCGATTTAAATCGTCATAGTAAAACAGTGAAACCATATAATATCTCCATACATCACTTCCTCATAAATAGCAAACACCACAGTCACCACACACAATGCTCACAATCAGATAACATCAATGTTAAAAGAAACAAGTGGATTTCGAGACTCACTCCAAAATACACACAATAGTGAGGGCTCAAGAGGTCACAGATTTTGAAATCATAGACAGACTACATAAGTGATAGTCTGTCATTTTGAGAGTGTGAAGTTCAAGAAAGCAATTCTCAAAGATCAGTGGATACAAGTGAACAACTGGTATAAATAAAATATACTGTTCGAATTGTATATGTATCTTACAGTTTCAACAAATTAATAAGTGTGGGAAATTTAAATTTTATTTTAGTTCACCACGCACCATACTTCCTAATTCCCAATAATTCCGTGAAAATATTTCATCTTTGGGAAAAATGTGGTATACATAGATTTTATTTATGAAACATCTGATTTTCTAGAGCACTAAAATTACGCTCTGCTTTTCATCAAAACGACCAAAGCCTTTATCTACGCAGCATGCCTACTGGACGCCTACATGTCAAAAATTAGCCACAGGTTTTTTTTTAATTTTACATAGAGCTTAGCAGGTACGTAGGTACTCGAAAAATCCAAATAGGCCTGTCTATTGCGGCAGCATTTTTCTCATGTTTGCCATTATTGCTTCAAACAATCTGAAACTGATTCCTGATCTGAAATAATGTGTCAACTGATCTTACTCTTCAACTAACCTTTGCTCTAATGATCATTCCCCCATAGAGCACGTACTCGCTGTGACAAGTAGTACATAGTTGTTCATGTGTCAGCGGGTACACATAGACATCCTAAAAACTGAACATAACATATTGTGAAACTGAACAGAAACTGAGTCAGTCAGCGATACGGAGACGAGACAACAAGGAATTTAGTGACGATTATTCGAGTATCTTGTCAAACACAAGGGACGGCGGAATAGACAAATATATCATCTCGTTGTCACCTTGGAACGAGACGATTCCGAATGGGATCAGTGTCATTTTGAGTGTGGGCTGGGCTCAGTGAGCAGTGAGCAACTCGTTTTGACTAGACTTTTTCCCATTTTAGTATTCTACTTTAACATGCAGTTCCTGTTTTTAAGTTTGTGTTCATTTCTCTTCTAATTTGTTTTTAAGAAACTGTTTCAGCTGGGAACTTTAATAAAGCAATTGCGTTTAAGGAACACGAAAGTTATCGGGACACAATTTTTTAAACTAAAATTTTGTGAAAGTCTATCTCCCAATTACCACGCTTTGCTTAAAAAAAGACTTTTGAAAGCTTGGAGTTTGTTGTTGTCAGATTTCTTATGAATATTCGTTATTCAACCGCCGTATCGCTGAAAATCGTTGAAAAAATAAATGCGGTTTCAGTAGTAGCATTTCAGTTAACTGCAATTTCAACGTAAGTTCCAAAATAATACAAGTTTCTTATTCACAAACAAGAAAACTTTTAAATTGCCTGAAAACTTGCAATCGAGTTCCCTATTTTCCCAAAAGAAAAAACCGGTGTTGAATTTATTGAATACTGAGCTTTCAAGTGTTGACATTATGGGCTACTATAAGGTTTTTCGCAACACGCAAGATGATTTTACACCAAAACACGACGAAACGTTTTTTTTCTTAAGTTTTTAGTTCGCTTTTAATTGTTAAGCGACTCAATATTTTTGCCGAATGTATAACAATTATGAATAATTTAAAAAAAAACAAAGTTTTGTTAGTTTTATTTATGAATTGGCAACAAAACTGTTTAAAAATGTTTCAAGTAATCAAATAATTCAAGTATTTCAAGCAATTTAAAGTATACCCAAATACGGATTGTGATTAACTATTTTAAAAACAAATAACCATAAACAATAGAAACATTTTCAGAGATTGACCGTAAACCACATTTTATGTTGAAATAAAAGTAATTCCTAGTTTGAAGAAAAAACCAAAAATTACGGATTCAATGAATTTACAAATACCTTACCACAAAATTGGTTTTCAATATGTACCATTTTACTTTTCCTGATAATTTTACAGTCAAAGAGACGAAACGAAAATTAATTTTCCATACAAAGCTAATGGGAAATACGGTACAAATGAGTTAATAAAAACAGTAAAAAACTATACATTAAAACATTGAGCTGTAACTTCTAAAACAACATTTGTATATTTTTGGACACTTAGTTTTGAAGATTCAAAAACTAATAATGCCGTTTTCAGATTAAAAAAAACAGGCTAAACAGTTAGGAAAAGCCTCACAGTCAGAACCTTTTTAATTTTATTAAACCCCAACACTAAAAGCCATCTTCGAACTTCAAAAACTCATCCTAATTGGATAAAAAATGAGCGGAGCAAATCGACGCTTGGTCTCGCATATCACACTCTTGAGGAAATTTAAATTGGGAGATTATCCAAGAATTAAAATCGTACTGCTAAAATTGGACGTTTTAGTCTTTATCAATTTTCTTTGTTTTTTCTTGAACGTATTTCCGAATTTAAGATTTTTAATTCAGATTTTTAATAGTATTTCAAAGCTAAACCCCCGATTCCAAACTATCTCTGAGCCTCTCTCACTCATCAATTTTTTTAGAACAAGTTCAACCTAAAGACAATAACCGTTCCTTACTACAAAGATCTTATCACCAAATCTCCATTCTTTGCTCTTTTCTCGCAACTACATCTTGTTTTCACCCCCTCAAAAGAAAACCGACAAACACAGGAAAAAAGTTTTGAGAAGTGTTTTTGACGGGAAAACTAGGAATTTCAAGAATTTCTTGATCTTGTCATGAGAATGACATTACTTTTGTTACTAAAATTAGATTCCAGAAATAAATTTAATCCACTGATCCGATCATATTGACCTATCATCACAGAAAAATCCACCATTTCTTTCCTGCGTCTCCGTTAATTATTTACTGTTTCAAATTTACTTTTTCAAAATCTTCCCTTTTTTCTTCTTCACCGATGAATTGCACGGATAAAACAAATAGTTGTCCTCATCCCAGACTCCGCCCATTTTACCATGGATCGAGAGAGTGCACTGAGATTAGAGACGCCGAGAAGAGAGTTGATCTCCCGTGCGCGCTCCTTCAGTCTTGCCACCTCGAAAAACCGTTGCAAAAAAATGGACAACGAGAAGGCGTTAAGGTAAGTGATATGTTTTGTGTGTTGTGTTTTGTTAAAGGTACTTATAGAGATTTGCAGAAAGTGACCACAAATTACTAGAAAAAAGTCAAGTGCTCTGCAGATATGATAGGTGTCAACAAGCTTTTTAACGTATTTTGTAGGAAAAACAATGGGGTACACATAAATTCTAAGGTTCTAAAGCGTTTCCATTTTTTTTGTTTATTTATAACCCTAAAAATTTGATGTTGAATCGTCCGGTCTTTTAAATTTAATTCTAAACATTTTCCTTTACGATTTACTAACATTGAAAATCAATTTTTCTCTAGGACATTCATTGAATCTGTAATTTTTTTTCTCTAATAAATTTGAAATAACTCGGATTTAAACACCAAAGAGGGTTCCCGAACAATTTACTGCCAATGTTTCAAGTTGGTTGTTTATTTTCAAACAGATATCTGCGATAATGCGTTAAACGTTCTATCAAAATTTTATCAAAAGTTTTGCACCCCAAGCAATTTTGCACGAAAATGTTAATGGGGAGCGTTTATTGGAGGCAGGCAGGTATTTTTAGGCGTAAGTGCCAGATTTGTGCCTTCCGGAATGCCTTCCTCGATATTTTTTCCTTTTGATCGCAACCCCCGTGTATTTAGGCAATGTAGTGTATTTTATTTAGTGTATTTTGGTGTATATAAAAATTTCTCATTATATTGCTTTGTTGAAAAATTCTTTTAAAAGACAAAAAAAATAATACATCAGCCACTTTGTAAACATTTGTTTTCGTGCATACGGGATATTTTAAGTTTTATTAAGAGTTTTTTTTTTCAATTTAAATTTTTTTTTAATTTTGAAAGGCTCTTGCATCTTACAAGTTGTCTATTAAAAATTTCAAAACTAAAAAGTCCCTCTCCAGTTTAATTGTACTTCCAGGTTTGAACTCGAATGTCGTCGTACCGGAAAATGCCGGGAAATTGTAGCCGATGTGCAGCACAGTCGAATGCCACGTCACATGGAGCAAGAGGCCTGCTCATTGGCCGCCAAAAGCATTATGGTAAGTGGATGTAGTTGAGATTTGAACGTTCAATTTATTAGAGGAACAAGATAAAGTTCGAACACAAACGTTCGATGAGCAAATCAACAAATGAATTTTTAAAAAGGAATCAGAGTGGAGTTTATGATTTGGTTTAGACTTGAGAGAAAATTTGAAAAGTATTTCAGACATATCACTTGGAACATGATATTGCTCGCCATTTGAAAATGGCATTTGATAGAGAATATGGACCAGATTGGCATTGTATTTGTGGAAAACATTTTGGATCTTTTGTCACTTTTGAGCCAGATAGGTAAGCAAATTAAAAAAAAACAACATTTGAAGTTCCATTCAAATGATTTCCAGCTTCATCTATTTCCGGATCGGAACAATCGCCTTTATGCTATTCAAAACATCACTTCAACGACTGCCAATTATGGAAAAACACTTGGAAAATGTTAAATTAACACCTACAACTATTCTGGGAAGAAGTAGACTGATGACACCAAAAAGTGAAGATGATGAAGAAAGTACAAGTGCATCGGATGTTTCATAAAAACTCCATTTTCTCGCTGTATTTTTTGTTGGTTGTATTTATCTGAACCTTGATCAATTGATTGCATTCATGGGTATCTCTTCTTTTTGTAAAATTTCTGAAAAATAAATGAATCTCTAAATTATATCGGCGGATTTATTTGAATTTCAGCGCAGACTTCCGATTGAAACCTAAATCTTTTGAAAGAGAACATGTTAGATAGGTAAATTTGTGAAAGATTTACATAATTCTTGCTGAGTAATTTTTCTGTTAAGTTACTTTTTTTGGGTGTTTGTTTGTGCCAGACATGTATGGGAAGTAACATTTCGTTACAAAACTTGAGCACATAATTGATAAACCTTGCAGTTCTTCCAAAAGTTTGAAATTTCAGGTAGTTAATGTAACTGTGTTCAGGAACTTTTTGTCACTGTTTCACTGTGTTGTTAAAAGAAAAGGGTAACAATTAATAATTGTTTGTTAATTTTTGGCAATGGGAGAACAGAATGTATTCGATTTGAAAATTCAATAATTTAACGGTAGAGACTTTTTTATTCAGAGAAGTCACTATTATTTATCATTTTTAAGTGGGCAAGTGAGAGACAGAATTTTATGAATCTGGCCCTCTAAAAGATTGTGCCCAAAAATTAATAAAAGTATAATTTTAATATAATTTTCAAGCTTGTCATTATTTCCACAATCAAAAATAAAATCTAGTTTGTCACGTTCTCTTCAATATCCACTCACAAAGACCATTTCATTTTGACTTTTGTGTTTCCCACACAAACTACTTGTTCGGTTTTGTCGGCGAAAAAAAATCGAAAACGGTGAGGCTGTATGACGTCAAATCACTGTTGCGACAAGTGGAGAGAATGACGTGGCTCAAGTGCAATATCTGAAAAATTAAATATGTGAGTCACGGGTGGGTGGAAATAGATATTATGACAGTTAAACGGGAAAAGATGTTGCAAAAAAGAAAAGAAACTGAACGACAAATTTTGTCTGTGTTGAATGTTGCGTACTAGCTGGGATGAATATGAATCATGTATTTCAACTTCCTAAATACTTTTTTTTTTTAATTTACCGGGTTTTTTAAAATCAAACTTACCTTGAGTTGATACTCTAAACAACAAAGTGAAACAGTGAAAACATTTTTACACTAAAATATAAATGTATGCGAAAAGCATGTGAGAAATTTAAAAAAAAACTTAATTTAAAAAAATGTGGACTTAACTTAAAAGTTCGAAAGCTTTTTTCTCGCATGCAAAAAGGTGTAAAAATAATTGATTATTGTTTTTGTAGTTATAAAATTTTTGATACATTTGCTAGAAATCGAGATATTCAGACAAACGTCCAATTTTCAGTACTGTGAAAAGTTCGAGTTGGCAGGCATCTCCGATGTGTAACTTCCAAACGGTAAAAGATACCAAAAAATTGTCAACATATAATTTGTTCATTTTAAAATGCTTAATATTTTTGTAGTTATTCATAAATAGAAATCTGTCACGCAGTCTATGATATACCACACTGAAGAGAAAATTGTAATTTTTGCTACTAATTTTCGGTACTTTTTCAAATTTTAAGATATCAAGGAGAGCTTTTCGTTGCCTGATATTTATAATCTGTGTTACACTAAAGTTTTCCAACTGCATGAAACACTAACATTTCCATTCAAACCTAAAACCAAAAAATCGAAAAAATTATTTTTTTTTCTCGACCGGCAGATGGTGAAGTCTGGAAGTTGTCTGAACTGGTTGGTAATTATAAATTTTTCACTACTCACTAACTACTATGTAATCACAAAATAATATTTAAGAAAAATTCAAAATTGAGAAAAAACGAAAAATCTTATCGATCACCCTAATAGTATCTCAAAACAACTATTTATTCCACAGTTCCACAGGGTACCATAGTTTTCTCTAGTTCTGCAAACCATCGTAGCTGATGTTTGGTGTTAGAAATTTCAATCCGTGTATTTCCGGAAACAACTCGGTGGCATCAAAGACATTGAATTCTCGATTGCAGAGTGCATTTCCCCACTTTCTCCGTCCATTTCGTCATTTATCAGCGGCCGTGTGATACCATCTCCTCATTTTGATGAAAAACGTATGATTTATTTTTGAAAGTGTGCATCTCTTTTTGTCTTTTTCCGTTAGATACTTTGCTCGGCTCTGTACAAGAATTCCGTTGTTATTGTTTCATTGACATCATAAATTCAATGCAATCTCTCGGCGTTTCCATAATAAATTCCCATGCACATTGTACCCAGTGTTCCCTACTGTGTAGTTAAAAGATTCCACAGGTGGACAAGGAGCCGTCGCCTTTATTGTCTGCGTCTCAAAATTATTTCTCTGCGTCTCTCTTTCTTCACGATAAAAAACTGCGAAACAAGCTGACCGTCACAAAAGTTAATTGTGCACCATTTCTGTGCTCTGTCTGGAAATTCTAGGACTTAAATTCCGAATTATTTCAAAAAATGTCGGCAGAAGAATCGAAAGACTCTGGATTTCCACTTTTGCAGTAAGTTTTAAAGTTTAAAAATTACTTCTCGCAAGTATTTCATAACAAAAATATGTCCATTCTCTTTCTTTCTCTGCTCCCTCTCTCTCAATCCCACATCATCCACATGGACTTTCGGCGCGTCGGTAGATAAAGAGAAATAGTGTGCAGGTTGTAGAGACGCAGACCGAACACCTAGAAACTGGAATTTCAGGCACAAAGATCGATAAGTGATTAGATATCGAATATTTATTCACTTTTGTTGTATAAAAAAGTTTACGATTTCCGGGAACATCGGCGTTCTAATGAATTTGAAATTTTTTTTGTTGCAAAACTTTATTCAAGTTGTTTTTTTGTTTTAAACAGTAGAAAAGCGTATTAGTTTGTTTTGAATATTTTTTAAAGGTTTCTCTGGCACTTTTTGTTAAATTCAAAATTATAAAAATAGGCAGGCACGTCCTGCCTACCAAGGCTGTCCGGCGGTTTCATCAGCAAGTGCACAAAAATGTTTATTTCAAGAGGATTATCCAACTTTTTGAGTTGAAAGTTAGAATGGAAATGTAGAAAATTGTTTTTTCAAATATCTCAACAAAAATAAATATTATATTCAGATTAAACGGAATTTTTTCTACATTTTTATATTTATTTTTAATTCGAAAAGTTGGATTACTATACTGAAACAAGCAGTTTTGTACCTTTGCCGCAAATGTTGGCCATGGATTTTTATCAAAAATACTTCAGAGAGCCAAATAAATAAATTAAACTTAAATATTATTGCCTATCAGTATCTAACTGATAGTGGAACTGAAATTGAAACAATTAACTGAATAAACATCGAACCAAAAATGATGATCATTCGAACAAAAACGATCTTTGAAGTTTGTCACTGTAAGGTCACATTTCTACGGGTGCAAATTGACTATAAAATATTCAAATCCTTTTGTTTTTCCTACTAACCAACGTTTTTGTCATCGTTTGCAGATGGAAAATTGACACCATAGATTTCTCCCTATTTTACTTTTCTGTTTCAACGGTTTTATAAGATAACTTCTGAACATGATTTATTGTTTAAATATATTTTTTAAATCGTTTATTATTATTCTTTTTTACTTCAGGATGGAGGGTAGTTCAACCTACAGCAGCACATCTCAAACTGACACTGAAGATGGATCGAGGATGCATGGAACTGATGTGGTATTTGATGATGAGACAGCAATGAGAAGGAAAACTATGGATGAGGAGAATATTGCAACAAAGAAAAGTACACCTATTATGGTGAGTGTATTTGAAGTTAGACAGGACCAGGTAAAGCGCTTGCGAATCTAATGTATATCATATGCATATTATGCAAAAAATCGAAAAATAGCGAACGGTAATTTTTTTTCTACCTCACGATATCTTACTATCGTAATAAATTAAATTTCCACCTTTTGATTGTCAAAAAAATTATTTTAAAAAACTGGAAAACAACAAACAACTTTTTAGGTGAAATTCACCTGAAAACAATATTTAAAACATATCAAAAAGCACCATATTTTTTTTATTTCCGCGAAGATCTTATAGGATTTTTTACCTTTTCCACTAGTTTACCAGACTTCATATCAACTTTAAAATTGAATTTTCAGATATTTCTGAATGCTACAATCATTGGTTTAGTTGCAATAACATGGTGTTTATCTACTCAATTTAGTAAAACTGCTCTGAATTTTGACAAGGTCTGTATCAAACGTTATAATTTGGTTAAAAAAAATTTAAACTTGTTAAGAAGCACTTCAACGCTCCATACTTCATGATGTGGTTCAACACGAATTTGATGATTCTCTGCTTTCCAGCATACATAATTGTTGATAAATTGAGATCCAGAAGAACTGTGAATGTGATTGTTGGGTAAGCTTCAAGGTTTACAGAGTGAGAGAGCGAGTAGGCACACGTCTAGGCACTAGGCAGCTGTCGGCAACCTTGAATGCAGAAAGTTTTCAATTTGTATAATTTTTGTCCCTAGTTTCTAGCTTTTAACATAAAGTAAACAATTCACGAAAAAATTTTCTAGTTTTGTTTGATTCCTGTGGAAATTACCAATTTATACACTTTTTCAATAGAATATATCCAACCAGCCGGGGTCGCTCGAGCCTCCTCCGATTGTTCTATGCTAAAATTCGAAGATCTCTCGGGAAAAAGTTTGATATTAAATAATTTTTTTTGAAAATAGAACATTTATTTTACGTTAATTTGCGGCTCGGCATAGCCTACTTTGAACGGAAGGTAACTCTACTGAGGATGATAATTTGCCAGTATTATCGCAAAAATTTGAGATGTTTTTTATGGGAATGTTGAAACAGTAATATTTGTTGACTTCATTAAATCATACATTTCCAGAGAAACCTTTCGCACATTTGGAAAAAAGAAGGGATTCAACATCCGTAACCTGTTCATCTACGTAACTCCGTTTGTCGTGTTCTGGGTTGGAGCCAATTATCCATACGTCAGAGCTCTTCTGCTCATTTCTCCAAGTGTTGCGACGTCGATCAGTGCCTGCAACGCTGCGTTTGTGTACATTCTCGCAATTATTGTGCTTGGTGATACAATTAACATTTTCAAGGTGAGGAAGTGCTTACAAACTTTAAAAATATGAAAATTAAATGTACTGTTTCTGAACTTCTACAAATTGTCATACTTTGTCAAATTGTTCAGTTTGTTATTTATTGATGAGCAAAGCTTTCTGATGCAAGGAAAAATACATATATTTCCAGATTCTGTCAGTTGTCCTTGCTATTGGTGGAGTTGTCGTGATCTCATTGGATAATGAAATGAAAGTTGAATGGGTTGGAATTATGTGTGCAGTTATCTCAGCATTTATGGCTGCAGTATACAAAGTTACATTCAAAAGAGTCATTGGAAATGCTTCACTTGGAGATGTTTCACTTTTCATGTCATGTCTTGGATTCCTTAATCTGTGCATTAACTGGGTACCTGCGTTGATTCTCGCGTTGACAGGAGTTGAGACACTTCAATTTGCATATGCTCCATGGGGTCCGATGGTTGGAGCCGCTTTGCTTTCTATGGGTAGGTATTTAAACTCAAAGCTTCTCACGCCTCAAATAACTTTAAAATTTTCAGCATTCAACTTTACCATCAACTTCGGAATTGCTCTTCTGAATCCACTCGTCATCTCTGTTGGTATGCTTTGTGGAATTCCATTGAATACTGGTGAGTGATTCGCAGCATGCTCGGAAATAAAATTATTGAAAATGTTACAAACAGTGTTCGAAATTAACGAAGCCGGAAAGCTCAAAAATAGCGAAGCTAGGTCATTAATTTGCGCGTAACATCAAATGTAATTAAATATGTAAAAAGAGTAGGTGGCATGCAGGCACGTAGGCACGAAGCTGTGTCTGGAATCCACGCCCGATCTAACAATAGAGCTGTTTTTTAAATTTCATATTTATTTTTTTCATTCACAAACTGTTGAACATAAATGCGAGAACATCATTGAGCTCGAAAATAACAAATTCAATTTCTGAAACCATTGAAACAGAATTTTTTTATAATTTCTTGACCCGCATTGTTGTTTTTATTTTAAAACTGGCTATTTTGCACAATTTTAAGCAAACGTTATTTCTACAATTAACAATTAATTTTTAAAATTATGCAGTACATAATCTGCCTTTAGTAAATGTTTTACAGCTTCTGACAATTAGGAGTTTTCAAAACCCCGACACAAGCAGTTTTCTTTAAATCTTACTTCTTTATTTTCAGTAATCGATATCCTATTCCGTGGACTGGAAACAACAACTTTATTCCTAGTTGGAACATGTCTCATAATTCTCTCTTTCATCTTAATCATCATTCCATACGACAAATTGAATATCGGTGGAAACCTCAAACAATGCTAAAAATGAGAAAATGGCCGAATCAACATGTGAAAAATTGTAAATTATTATCATTATTAATTTTTAACATTATTTTTTAAAGCATAATATTTAATTTCAAGGTTGTTTTGTTTCCAAAAGTTAGTGATTAATTGAAAATGGTAACTGGTATTGGTATTCAAAATACCTTCAACTTTTCATTCCTAACAACTTTTTCTTCATTTGTTTTCTCGTCTAGAAACTTTTGATAATAATAATAAAACAATTTTTCAAAAGAAATAAAAGATCATTAAAATGTAAAATTTTTATTTACAATACAGAAAAAGAATTGATAACAAAAACGAAAATTCACAATTAGATTCAATAGTTTACCAGTATTTACAATAGACACTTTCTAATTTCCACAATTTATAAAATTTGCTCTCTGAGCTCTGGAGTTGGAAGCCACGCGGTTCGAAGGAAAATAACAAGTGCCGAGAGATTTAGAGTTTCGAATGCAGCCAAAAAGAAATAATCAAAACGAGCAAACACTCGAGCCCATTCTCGTTCAATCTGGAAAAGTGAGTTGATTTATTGAAATAGTCGGTTACAGTTTCACGTTTGTTTGAAAAACAATGAATTAGTATTGGTCAGTGATTTTTTTTCAAGCGGAGTGTCGTTGCATTATAAAAATTTAACCTATAATACTGGAGTTTTACGTAGAAATGCATCAAATTGTTTATTATGATAGCTAATATAAGCCTTAATACTTTGAAAATTTTAATTAATGTAGTAAATAATCTTCTAAAAAATTTCGAAATTAGGCTATGTCGGTGCAAGACTAATAGGAAAAATACGGTATTGTATAGCGATTAAATATTTTGAAAATATTTAGCTAATGTTCAGCATAAATGTATAATTTTCCAGATTCAAAGTAGTTTGTATTAAGCTAATTTTATGTATTAGTTTTGCTATACTGTGAAAAATGTATTTGCCCTTGTTTTGCCTGTTGACTAATTTTTTCGATATTTCGCTTCAAATTTGATCTCACATTGAAACATATCCAGTTTCAATTTTCGAAAAAAAAATCGTGAATTCCTACCATTTTCTTATTTGCTTTCATATCAGCTTTTCTCCTCATACTCCTATGTGAATCAGCAATTTCTTCCATCATCATGCAAATCGATTGAATTTCAGGAACCTTCGAGTACATCAAGCTGGAAAATTCCATTTAAAAATTTATAATGTTTCAACACCTCCATAAATTATTGTACTTTTTTGACGCTTTGATTCTTTTTTTTGTATGCAAGTAAATAAAAAACTGACTCATCGCACTCCTGATTGAATCGATAATTGTGTACTCCACGAAACACAGTCGATCTTCTTTTTCGATATTCATGAAGGAATAAAAATCGAAGAATTCGTTTCGAAGGCATTTGTTCTGCAAAATGAATAGAAAATTACAGTGAAACTATCAAAATTGAACTAGAACATTTATTTTGATAATGGTCTATCATTTCAGGGCCTAAATAAACGAGAAAATTAATTATGACAAAAAAAACTTTCAAAATCCAATGTGTAGGCGGAGCTTTTTTCTTACAATTAGTTCAATTTGTTTTCCTCTCTTCAAGTAAGAAATTTACATTCCAATTTAAAACAACCAAAACTATGTGATGCGCTGAAAATCCCAAAAATGGCTCCTCCCATTTCTTGGATCTTTTGCTTTTGCACATTTCGAGTCTTATAATACTCAATTTTTTTGTAATTGTTTTTTTTTATTGAAAAGGGTTATATGTCATACGCAAAAATGCTAACAAATATCAGTAAATTTGCAATACTTCTTGTAAGAAAAAAATTTAGAAAAATGTTCCGTTTCAGCTTCTGGTTATTTTTGCACATTTTAGTGGTAAAACATTACATCTTGCATTTTAAATAGAGATTTATTTAAATTTATGTAAAAAACTGTGATAATCCCAGAAATTGTATTTGTACAACATGCACCATTTTTCATATCAATTCATTCAGATATGTAATTACCTTTCTGAATATAATGCCTTGTAACAGCCAAAAACATCATTGAAATTGCAACAGCAACTGCACAAAGTACAATAACCGCAAGAATATAATATCCTAATAACGGTATATCATTCGATTTTGGCATAGCTCCAGCCACAATTCCAAGTAGAACTGTCATGGCTAGAAGACTACCCAGACCAAGTGATACCTGAAATATTAACAGTTTATCAACTCGAAATACTAAAATAATAAATCTTTTAAATATAAAATCTAGGCTCTAAAAATCACGAGCGACTAGTTAGCAAGATTAATTTATTTTTAGAATTCAAAAATCATTAAATTAGAGTAAAAAAGCGGGTGATGAACCATTTCGTTGCAATATATTGGTGATGGGAGGGAGCATTAATGAAAAATATTTAAAGGAGCATACAGTAATCATGCAAAATATTCATGCCAAATATGATACTGTAAAAATTGAAAATTGTTTGCAAATAATACGCATGGCAGGGAAGGAACAACCAAGTTCTGATAAAAATATAAAATTGAAAAATTGAAAAATGTAAAACAAAAATTAAACAAAAAAAGTAGGCCAAACTCACATTTTCGTTACTCTGATTCTATAAAATAAACATGATTGACTCTCCAAATTCAAATAGTTAGTTACAGTTCTTTCACAAAAAAAAACGTTTTAAATTCTATAATTTTTGACTAAAAACGTCAAAATTGGTTCACAGCAATCCGGAATGGGGGAAATCACAACAGAAATAAAACACTTTTTTCCAAAATTATTGGTTGATTTGATTAATTTTTTTGATCGGTACAAAATTAAAAGCAGAGAATAGGGAACATAGAGAGACGCAGAGAAGTTAGAAGTTGGGAGTTCATTGGGGCGCGGTTGCATTCTAGTTTTTGTTTGAAACTTTACAGTTTAGATAGAAATCTTAAATGATACCTTCTCATTTCTTGGTCCATCATTGGATCCTGGACTGAAAATACCAAGTATTGATAGTGCTGAAATCAAGAACGTCGGAGCAACGATTACGGTTATGTAGTAGATTGGACGACGTTGCAAGTGGAAGACGTAATGGATCTGGAGATTTGAATTTCATATTTTGGGAATATTTTTTTTTACTTTTTGTTAGATCTGAAATCTCTAGTAATCCTCCCTTTTAAGAAAACATATTTCTACGCGACAACAAAAAAGTTTGAATATCGACAGGCGGACAAATGATATTTATGCATGCTAACGTAAACTCTCATTTCAGTAAACTTTTTAAAAATCTGACTAAAAAAATATATTTGAAACAGGAAATGTTTATTGTTAACTTCACTTTTTATTTTGCTCACTTGAAAGCTATCAATTTTTCGTAATTTGTAATATATGAACGTTTTATCTCTGTCTAACCTCAACTCTTGATTCTCCTTCTTCTTCGAATGTCATATGCCGGACAGTCACATTGAAAAGATACCATTCTGCGTTTCCCTATAATTTAACTAATTTAAATTTAAATTTGAAGAAATTTTTTTTGATATCTTCGATTGGTGATCGATAAATGCTTTTAAATTTATGAACGTTGCAAAACGGTAAAAAAATGAAAAATGCCACCAAAATCTCTGACTTTTATTATTGGTTTCTTTGTAATTTTCTTCATTTCACTGTTTTTGCCACCGAGTATTAAATTAAAATTAAAATTAGCATTGTTTCAGGAACTTCTGATATCTTTTCTTGAAATCTTTCAACAAAAAAATTCATCTCCGTTTCACAAATATTACTTTACTCGTTGGTTGATATCATTTTTACTGTTACGGTTTCCCAGATTTCAAACATGAAACTCAATTTTTTTTTGAAAGCTCCATTATGTTTTTACTCACCGAGAAATACGAGTCTCTTGGCGGTTGTGTTGCATTAACAACCATCTCATTCACATTTAACAAGGGAGAAGCTAACGCGACTGCACAAAATTGACAATCAAAAGGAAAAGATTCCGTTTGAATTCGACATATTGCTTGAACGTATTGGGGTATGTTAATCTGCAACGAAATTTACTGTTTTGGATTTATTTAAAGATTTATTTAGTATTTTCCGGAAAGAAAATAAAATAAAATTCTTACTTTAATTCTCCCATTGTGGTACAATCGAACGTCCGCTCGATTTTCTGTCAACATATCCTTGGATTCCAAACTGCAAGATAATAAAACATTATTATATCATTAACAAAAAACTAGTTTTAAAATACATTGAGTATGTATGAAATTTAAATTTTCAGAAAAAAAATTCACTGTTTCACATTTATCACTTGAGTCCAGATTACTATAATTTTTTGATCTTCTGTTTGTATAATCATTCTTAATATTTTTCACCAAATTTAGTGATAGAATATAGACAAATCTTAGTTTCATTTGAAAATCAGTTTTTTTTTAAATATTAGTTGAAACAATTTGAAAAAAAAAACTCAACAATTTCCGGAAAAAATCCGACAGATTATCGCAATTTTTCTTCCGGCAATATTCAATGTTTAGACTAATTTTGAACGTTTTTTTCCAATTGTTTCAACAGAAATAAATTTCATTTCAAAGAAACCAAATACATATATTTCTAAATTCTTGCACTAAATTTCAATTAAACAACGTTGGGATAACATTCCACTCGGGGATTTTTATTAGAAGTGCTGGTCAGCAAATGCCGCGCAAAGCTGGAAAAGTGGCAAGACTAACGAATAACTGATTGATCACTGGAAAAAAATATGTTAGACGAGCTCCGGATGAGATGGAAATGTTTTTTTATTTTTTTATTTTTCAGAAAAAATTGACTGTTTTACATTTATCACTTGAGCCCAGAAACTTCGATGTTCGGTTAATCGTCCCGTACCTATTATAAACAAACAATTTCGGAATCCAAACCATAGTTTGTGGAACAATAACTTCTCGTTGACCTCGATATTTACTTGGATCCCAGCTTAATCTTCCATCATACCATCTTTGTGTATGAGATATCACGTAAGCAGCGAGTTGTTGATTTTCTTTCTAAAAATTTAATTATCCTAATTCAGTCATTCAAATACTGGAAAAAAGTGTTTAATATTTAAAATAAACTGGATTCTACAATAAATGTTTTATTTTTCTCTTATTAAAAAGCTATGTTAAAATTTGCTGAAAGAACTCACTAATTCAATTAAAATCCCCAACACAATAGTCATATTCACCAAAACTGGTCCTTGAACAAATGGAAGAACTCGTCTATCGTACCCAACAAATATGTCATTAAGAATGGCTGATGTTTCGTTATCTGAAAATTAGAATTCTAACTTTAGAAATTGATTTTTCGTGAAAATTTTTTTACTGTTTCATAGTGGCATTATATTTGGTAACATTTTTGAATTGTATTCAGGAAAGCATTGCAATAAAATTTTCTGACAATGAGTTCTTACCCATATTTCATTGAACTTCCAAAATTGCAAAGCAGATTTTTCAGAGTTTACCTAAAGTACGAAAGTTTTCACAATTTAATGCAATAGAAAAAAAAAGAATGTGAGAAAATAAGGCATAAAAGTTGTTTTCTCCTTTTATTCTAGAAAGTTTAAAAGGAAAAATTGGCTGGAAATGAGCAGCAGACGACTGGAAGCGGCGGAAATCACAAAAGTAAAGAAATAGACGGAGAAAAGGCAATTAACATGCTAAAATCACAAAGGAAGGTAAAAATGAATGGAAAGTGGTTAGAAAACGCGGAAGAAGTCAAAGAATAAAGAAAAGGCGAAAATTATTACCGGAAAAGAATTTAAAAAAGTTTAAGCAAAGAGGAAAGTTCAAAGTCCGAATTGGAAATTTTTGTGGCTTGAATCTTTGAATGAATTTTTTTACAAACTAGGAATTTTTGTTTGAATTCAAAAATGGCAGCACAAAATAAAATATGTAATTTTTCAAATTACATAGATGCTTTCTTTTTTTGCTGTTTCAATAAGTCACCTTATATTCTGCCTTATTTCAATAATCAGTCTGGAGGCATTCTCACACAACTCCAGCTTTAAAATTTAAGTAAAAAGTTGTTCAGCCATTTGATAAAAATCTATAATTTTTTTCACTGTGAAACTGTAAAAAAAATCGACTGTTTCACATTTATTACTTCAGCCCAGCTTTTCAGGGGAATTTCGATGCAATGCTTAATGAATATCATATTTGAAGATTTTTAAACAAATTTTTAAATTTTTAATGATTTTTTGAAAATTGGACTCATTTTGCTTCAAACTCAATGTGAACCTCCCGCAAAGTTTTCGGCTGTTTTCTTTTTTCATCGATTTTTCATGTTTTCGGTGTTTTTTTACTGGAAATTTGAAAAAAAACGTCAAGATTTAAAAAAATCAAAAATGGAAAGAGAAATAAACATATTTCAATGTAGAGTTTTTAAAATTTTACTGTTTCAGCAAGTCATCTTATATTGTGATATTTTTATTGTTCATTCGAATACGAATTTCACATAAGCGTCATCACTTCTACCCAAGATGTTCAAAAGATTCGGTAAAAAATAAAAAGTGTCTCTTAAAAAAATAAGAAAAAATGAACAAATGTAGAATCCAAAGATGATTCCATTTGTGGTTCGATTCTTCATAGAAATAATGAAGAGACTCATGCTTCTGGTTGGATGGTTCTATTCAATAATTATTTATTCTTTCGTCGAGACAAAGATTTTTGATTCATCTGCGGAGAAAAGAGAACAATTCCAGAAAGAAACTTCTGGCAACGTGACAAAAACATCTTTCAAAAAGTTCATAGACAAGGAAGTGGATTCAATTGAGACAAGGTGAGAGCACTTAACTCGATAAAACGTCGGGTTCATGTTTCTCAAGTATTTTGAAAATGTTGACACAGGAGATGCTCCAAGTTTTAGATTAGACTTTGAAATTAAAACACGAAATGGGTGCTTTTTTTGAACTGCAAATCTTACTTTCAAATTGTGTAATTTTATCTGGGAATTACAGATAGGTACAATCACTCCGCACGCTTATAAGTCGACGTACAACTGTATAACTGGTAGGCAGGCATGAGGAGGGCATCTACGCCTAAATATATGTAGTTTTACCTAAATACTAAACAAATATGCTAAACACACGAAAGAAGCAGTAACTTCAAATTTTTATTCAAAATTTAACAATTTTATAAAACAAGAAAAAGTTGAAAGCCACCAAGACTGGCGAGCGATTTTTCCAGGTCTGCAAGAAATTGCAATAAAAACGTATTCTACTAAAAATTGACAAAACATGTTTTAACAAATATCTGACGGGCAGAAAAAATTAAAATGAAAGAAACAAAGAAATTACCTTCTCTAATGTGTGATAATAAATATTTAGGTTCAAACAAATTTTTCTGTTTCACGTTTTCCACATTAACTTGATTTAAAAAAATTATCAATGCTTCTTGAAGTTTTAGATTAAAATACCAAGTTCTACATCATCATTTTCAATTTTGAACAACCAAAGATAATTGGATCGGATTCACTGAAAAAAGTAAAAAAGACGAAGTAGAATGAGTAATTTGTAGAACATCCAGACACTTGTGAATATGTACTATTTTCAGAGATCAGAAATTGAGCACATCGAGAATATTGTGTTTTTGAACTTATTAAATGAGTTTTCAAGAATTCAAAAAAAGTATTCAGTACCAAATTTATTCTAAAGAATTTTCAAAAGAAAAGTAAGATGAGTCAAGTGCATAGAAAAGTCGGAAGGAATGAATATATTTTCTGTGAAAGCCAAAAAAATTCGAAATACGTCTTTGCCGTCTATTTATGGTTTTTCTCATGACTAAAATTTAATGACTCTCTGGGAACTGCGGAAAATGATGGGGTGGCGGATATATTTTTTACTGTGAGAAGAACGGTTTCAAAGTGAAAACTAAAAATAAAAGAATTTACTGGGTTCTGAGAATTTGTATGCATTTATTCAAAAAGTTATTAAATCTTCTTCAATCTTAAACTTTAAACCTCCAACATTAAATTTTTTAGAAAAAATTGAAAATTAAGACAGTTATATCCACAAAAAGAGCACTTAACACACAAAAAGCACAAAAAGAGCACATCCAAAGCCACAAAAAAGTTGCTCTTCGTTTTTTTTTGAAGTCATCTATTTTGTTTTTCTTTTTTTTTTAATTTTCAGCAGATATTATTTGTATTAGGAAAAGTCTAGTTTATATTTTAAAGCTGCACAGTTATCCAAATTTGGCGAAAATTAGTGACGTTTATAAAATTTTTTGCAAATTATAGGAGCATTTATAGAATTTATACAATTGCAGTTTGAACATTGGAATTTTAAATAATTATCTATCCAAAACCATAACTATTCAAAGATCTAGAAAACGGCGAACGTCCTGTAAAATCTAGTTTAAGTATAACTTAGCTGACTATCTAAATATATAAATTTTGAATTAGTTCCCTACCACATTTATTGGATTAAAAAATCGTAGAAAAGTTTTTATTTTGGTTTATCTGTAGAACTTGAAATAGTATACGATTAGTGAAAAAAGATAAAAACACTACTTGAATTTCGTTCGTTTTTTTCTAACAGGGATTGTTCTGTCAGTATTCATGAGATAAATATAGTTTTTTTCAATCGCAATCAGATTTTTGGCTGATTTTTTTATCTTTCAGACTCATTAATAACAAAAAACCAGTTTTTGCTGAACGAGTTGCTGAACAAAAACATTTTTGGGAACGAGCTCCAAAAATTTAATAAAAATCGGCAATCAATTAGCTCTGGTGCACTATGAAAAAATCAGATTGCTTCAAACAAAAAGTCATCATATAACAATGAAAACTTCATCTGTGCTCAGAAAAGAACAGGTGAATGTGAACTGCTCCCATTTCTTTTTCAAACATCCAAGTATCACGTCAGTCCGGAACTACATACTCATACTTATCCTGCCAATACAAAAAAAACTACAACGATTATGTGACACTTCTCACAGAAGCACAAAGAATCTTTGCGTTGAAATTTGAGAGTTGAGCTATTTTTCGTTGCATGACTAAATGTATTAGAGCAAGATTATGATGACGGAATGAGAATCCTATAGCAAGTTTTGGAGCAGAGTTTGTCAGGAATTAATTAGGAAAAAAAGCAAAAATGTAGGAATTGGAAAACTGAATAAAATATTCAAAAGTGATCTCATTGGAGCGCAGACAGTGGAAAATTGTTAATGAACTCTTACAGTTAGATACACAATTTTGAACAACTATTAAAACTTATGTCCTCTCAAAAATTACTGTTTTAGAGTTTCTTTAAATGGTTTTGGTAACAAATTTTAATTTGGTTCTCCTTGACTTCAATTTGGTTCTCTTCTATGATTAATACATAACTTTTGGAAAAGTAACACAAATGTTCGATTCGTTTCCTGCTAAGAAGTCTCCATTGGATTTACGACAATTGAAAAAAACTACTGATTCTGTTAACTATGTTAACTATTTTTCATCATTCAAAAAATTACTGTTTCGGACAGTCTTTTTCATGGTTTTGATTGACTGAATTATACTTACGCTTGAACCTTAATTTTAAGAAAAAGTCTGAAAACAATGTTGTTAGAACAAATTGAGGCGAAACTCAGAAAAAAAACAAATGGAAGGTACTTCTTCCAATCCTCCCACATTACTAGTCACTTTTGTCTGAAAATGGGAGGAGTTTCAGCTAAGGGGGTCCCAAATGCATTTTCTGTTTAAAAAAAAAATTCAATTTGACACATTCGGTCCTTGTGGTATGTCTTGGGGATGCATTAGGATGTTTGGATTATTGAAAGAACTGAAAATGGCGTCAGACAAGAAATCAGGAAACAAGGCAGAGAATTTATTCAAATTTTTATGTAATTTTTTTCTAGCTTTGACTTTTTTCCAGATTTAGTTTTTTTATTCAAGTATGACTGGAACTTTCAGTTTTGACTGTTCAAAAATAAAGGAAAATTGATTGTAAATGATAATTAAATAATTATTAATGTCCGATATTTGTAAATCCCCTGAAACTGTTATTTTTTATTTAAAAAAATAATTTAATCGATTGGAAATTGTACATGAATATCTAAAAAAAAACTACGGATGATGTTTCTGACTTGTTAACTACAATTTAATTGCAGAAACACGTTTAAAACGTTTCAAAAAAAAATTATTTAAAGCAGAAAAAATTTCTCTTTGCAAATTTAAATGAGACAAGTATTCTTTCAGATGATAATTATTTCTGCTTTTGCACATAATTAATTTATACGAAAAACAATTTTTCTTTCAAAAAACACTTAATAAACTTATAGAAGCAAGAGAGTCACTCAAAAAAAAACAGAAGAAAAACTCCAAGAAAACCAAGTTTTTGTTAAAAGGAAGTCTCATTCCAGAGATGAGATCCCTACCGGAAACAACTCTAATTAATAGAAACCGAGGGAAAAATGAATAAAAACAAGAAATAAAATAATAAAAGGAAAGAGAAGAGTAGGAAATAGTAGGAAAATCTACACAATATATTAAAACTTAGAATACACCGAGCTAATTTTGAAATTAATTCTAAAAATATAGATGAATAGATATTTCAGTGAAAAAAACAAAAACAGAAACACTACTCCGTATATAAATCAAAATTGTTTTAGTGTTTGAGTGTCAAATAAAATAAATGTTTAGAAACATTATTTGAATAAGTCAAATTATTTACTATCAGACTAAAAAGAAAAATACTTTAAATTAAACCTAAAAATTAAAATTTTCAAATGCAAGATTAGCGTCAGTGGGGAAACCACAATGACCAAATACCATAGTTAAAAAATTGCCAAGTTTATATGATTTTTTGAAAATTGGAAGAATCTAACTATAAGTTTTGTCATTTTTGGAGATTGTCGATCAAAAAAAAATTTCTTCCAATTTTATGGTCTACTTATGTCTCAAATAAAAATATTCAAACAATGTAGAGATTCGATTTCGGCAAATCGACTTTTTAAATATTTGCCGAGCACGGTAAATTCGCCAAGTCCACATTTTTGAAATTCACGGTGCTCGGCAAACTTTTTCAAAATTTTTTTTTCAAAAAGCGGGAAAGGTATCCAGTTTACCCACTTTAAACTTTTAATATTTTCCGAAAATAAAAAAATGTTTCCAATATCTCCTAGTATTTCAATTTTTGTTTATTTTCAAACATCAAAAAAGTATGCAAATCCATTTTTTTACTGCTTTTACTTCTAACAAAAGAGTGAAAAGAATCGAAAATAACTCACGAACACACATCGTTTCGTTGACCAAAAGTAGTGAGAAGAGCGAGAAGAATCGTTGAATCATTTTGGGCATTTAGCAAAGAGTTGTGTTGAGATTAACCTGAAAATATTAGAACTACAATTTTCGGGAGACGATATTGAATTAAAGTTGAGCACACTATTTTCATGGAAAAATTGAAAAACGATAAGATTTTTTAATAGTATATCATGAAAGAAAACGAATTACAGGTGTTTAGTATGAATATAAAACTAAAAATAAAACTAAAAGTTTTCAGTAAAAACCTGTAATTTAGTTATTTCATGAAGTGATTGTAGCCAAAAACAACCAGATTGAAAAATCAAATATTAAAAAAAAGTGTTTTGAAACAGTAGATTTTTTTAATGAATACAAAGAGTTTTCAAAACCCTCTTCCGAAATTCAAAAATATGGATGTTTCAAACCTTCTAGTTATTAAAATTCTTGGAATTCCAGTTAAAAAAAGAAATATGAACTTTAGTTTCGAGTTATACTGCGTTCAGCATGCCCTCTTGCAAACGGACACTCATGGTCCACCCACTTTTCCTTTTTCATTACTTTAACAGATCTTTATATTTAATTGGAGAAGTCTGGGATTTTCAAGCATTTGAATTAATTTTAATATGGTTGATTCAAGACAGAGTAGATCTATGAAAATGTAAGACGTAGTCGAACTTTTGGAGAATGGGAAGTGTCTGAGTGAGACTGGAAAGCAGGTGATTTTTTTTGTCCAGATATATAAATATTGAGGTATGAATTAAAAAGTTAGGAACACTTTCATGATGAACTAGTTGGAATAAATCAGTGATAACAATACTTTAAAACTCCAAATATCAAAGTGTTTTGAAACAGTATTAAATAAGTACAATGGTAAATTTTTCAGAAACATTTTAGGTGAAATGGCTCTACAATAATTTTATTTTCAGATTTGCTCACAATTTCAAAAAAAAAACTTAAAAATAGTACAATTAGAACAAAATTTCAGACATTGCGTGACACTCATTATCTGCTTGTTCTAGAATCGGATGAACCAAAACACACTTACAACTGGCACTTCTTTTCTTATTTCTGGTGTTGTTTTTAAAACTTCTTCCCCCTAATCAAGGACGATTCATTGTTATTTCCGGGTTTCGACGAATTAATAAAGTTAGGAAAACCACTCTGCTCATAGCTACCGGTTTTTGAGATAGATCTGTTGATTTTTTCACGAAAAAACTCCTAAAATTTTCCGATAAAATATAAAAATGTATTGAGTTTTCTGGAAGTCTATCCATTTGTTCAGTTTTCAAAATTTTAAAGCCTTTTTTTAGAACTGGTGTGTCAATGTACTAAAGTTTAGCATCTAAACATCAAAGTGTTTTGAAACAGTAGTTTTTACTTTAACTACCTAGGTTTCATAGAAATTGAAAAATCTGTAAAAAGGTGCTGACCCAACAGGAAATAAAAAAGTTTCATTCGAGTGTTGAAATAAGTTTCTATTTTGAAAAGAAAAGGGGTTAAAGTCTAGAGTGAACAATGAATAGAATGAAAAGTTATAATTGAGTTAAAAACGAGTTATTTCGAAAGTCTGAATGAAACATTTTTACTTTTGCTCTTTTAAAAGTGGCTAGCCAAGTTGATGTTTCATTCTGTAGGACACATTTTTTGTGCTCACTGTATAATTGTGCACAGAAAATTAAGCCACTCTCGACGAATAGATTCAAAAATAATGGCAATAATAAAAACTTCGGAAAAAATGTTCAAAGTGTTGTAGCCAGGGAGCATTTTTCGTTAAATTTAAATTCCCAAAAAGTTACATAAAAGGGAAATGAGATTTGCATCTACACTGTGCAAACATAAAGCAGCTGAATTCACCTCAAAATGCAAGAAAAAGGAGTAGGCAAATGAATATTAAGTAAGCCTCCCTAGCACCGTATTTGGAAAGAAGCTAATGAAACGAGACTAAACTGTGTAAATTCAGTTCATCTTTAACAATATCGTGAAACACTTAGTTACATTTAACCTATGATTTACTAATTTTTGACCCCAAAACCAAAATCTTCCCATCGCAAGATTATCCCAAGTTGGTCAAAAATTTTGTGGGCGTTATGAAAAAGAAAAGTGCCTGTGGGCGCTAGAAGGCTTCTAGTGAATAATGAATATGTAAAAAAGGGATCCGAAGAACATATTTTGGACTCCGAAGAGCACGTGGATTAGAAAAATGTCCTCTTCAGTCTCTTCTGAAAATACAGAAAGCAAAAAAAAAAACGTCTCAAATTCCAAAGATTCTCAGATTTAGAAGGCAGCAAATCCTAGTGTGAGATGCCGCAAAAAAAATACGGAAATGTTTGTTTGTCTTACTTTTAAGAAAAAAAAGGTTCTTCATTTACAATTTCTTGTGCTCGAAGAGCAAGTTGGAACATCAATGAGCACACAAATCTACTTCTCTATTAGTCATTTTGAAAACCAATTATACATAGAGAAAAAAAGTATATTCAAGGGTAAAAAGATGAATAATGAATTTAAGAAAATGAATAGAGTTAGAGAATAGACAATTAGGATACAATCAGAATAAGTTGAACTTCGATCAGTTTGGATTATTTTTAGATTGAGTACAGAGGAATGTGATCGAAGAGTTCAAAATGTTGTTCTACGGAATATTAAAAAAAAAACAACGTTTTAAATCTGTTTCAAAAACTTATTGAACTCGTCAGCTACAATTTCAGTAGAGCCTGCCAACATTTCCAGAAAAAATGGTCATGACCTATAGAGATTGTGAGGACGTGACAAAATAATTTTGAAATGGGATATACATATTTCTAATGACGAACGTTGTTTGCAATTCTAATTTATTCAACACATCACATCACTTTTTTCATTAAACTTTTTCTTCGAAAATGGATTGCTTGGGATGAATAATCGCATCGTCAAAGGTCGTTTCGGTTCTGGGGAGAACTTTTCAAAAAACTTCAGGTGGAATTATAGAAATGTAGTCTGATGAGAAGACAAGAACAAACATTTAAATCAGGAAGTGTGTGCATCTTTTAAGAGTACTGTAGTTTCAAAATCCTCCTTGTTGCGGAATTTCAGAAATACAGTAATCAATAGAGGTACTCAATCTTTTGCATCTCAAAAAATTGTCGTGTCAAGACAGACTACCGTCCTTTAGAATCAAAATTGGAAATTTCTGCATTTAGGTACATAGTAATATCACTTTTACCCTGACCTTGAAAGGACAGGGTTTGCAAAAATTGTTCACTGGGTCTTTTGTAAGGCCCTGAGAGTGTTAAATCGTGCTGGATAGAATATGTAAAAGGGAAGACTCGTTGAATGTACGTACACCTTGTGGGTTCCGCATGTGATTGTGGGGTGTGCAGAGTAGCCAACATTCCAATCGATTAGTTTAAAGGGGACTATTGAATGAATCCGCGTAAAATCTAAATAGAACTGAGGTTTTTTTACTTTAAGTTTCAATAAGAAGTTTGCATACAAAAAACCCAAATCGACGGAATTTTATTATAAGACTTCTTAAAAAAATTTTGGAACGTTTTTTTAATGATAGTTCAAGATTCCGAAAAAAAAAACCAAATTTAACTAAAATAAGAAACGTTGCCGATATGTATAAAATACCAAAATATGCAATAAAGGGTGATAGCTTAATTTTAAAAACTATTTCAGTGGATGCAGCGAAGACAATCTTAGGAAGTTTTTTTTTAGCAAAATTTCAATTTTCTTTTCGAAACATTGGAGAATTTGAAGAAATTTTGAGACAACCAATATATTTTGTCTGTTCTTTTCAAAATTTATTTACTGTTTCAAGTTGAATAATTAATATGCCTTCAACCATAGGATTCGGTCTCTTAAAAAAATGGTTGATGAAGAAACATTTAGAGAGAGTGGAGAGAAGGGATGTATGATTTATGAAAATATCAACTTTGTAAAGCGAGTGGGTTGCAAGCTGAAATAATTACCCAACTTGAAATAGACATATTTCAAATTCAAAGACGGAATCCAATTGTGTTTTCTTGTAGGCACAAAGTTTCTACGGAGTCTGGTTTATGCCTACAGGCATATAAAGGTAGGTAGGAGCTTAAAGCGTAAATGCGAGAAGGAGTTGAATTTGGATTATTGATCAGTTAGTCTCATTGAACAGTTAAAATAATTACAAATAATAGAATTTGATGATGAGATCTCTTGATCATGTCTTGAAAAAATTTTATTGTTATTTTCAAATACTTTTTTCGAGTACCTGAATCAAGAAAAAAAAGCGCATTAAACGCTCAAAATATTCAACTATAAAAGTTCTGCAAAACATAAGGTCACAAGAACAGGAAGGAGAAGTACGTCAAGAATAACAAAATAAGGTTTTTTCGGTGGAAAGACGGTGGTGCTGGTCCTCCTCACCTCCACCCACATCTTCTTTTTATTTTCCCCGAAAAGTTGAAAAAGTCAAGAAAAATGGCAACAAAACACAGAGAACCTTATTCTTGTTTCCATCTTTTTTACTGACTTCATTTCATATGCACATCACCTATTTTTCTTCGTTTTCCAGACTCCGAGAGCTCCCCGAATCTCGGCTAGAAAAGAATACGGAAGCCGTTTTTTTTTCAAACAAATTTGTGAAAGGTAAAAAAGGTACGGGTTGAAAGCCACGTCTTTTCTCTGATTTTTCTTTCTATTTTCCGTCCGCCCACCCCAAAATAGTAAAGACGACGGATGAGCAGGATAGGAGGGAAGTTTGAATTTTTAAGAAAGCCAAGACATTTCGGGATGACAAAGTTAATGCATCACTGCACTTATTGTTTTTTGTCGTTTTTATTTGAAGGATTTTGAATAGAGAATCAGAGGATACACTTTGAACTGAAATTGAGCCAATTGAGATTTGGTTTGATGAGTTGGAATTGGATGGGAAATAAGAGAGAGTGGAGAGAAGGGATGTATGATTTATGAAAATATCAACTTTGTAAAGCGAGTGGGTTGCAAGCTGAAATAATTACCCAACTTGAAATAGACATATTTCAAATTCAAAGACGGAATCCAATTGTGTTTTCTTGTAGGCACAAAGTTTCTACGGAGTCTGGTTTATGCCTACAGGCATATAAAGGTAGGTAGGAGCTTAAAGCGTAAATGCGAGAAGGAGTTGAATTTGGATTATTGATCAGTTAGTCTCATTGAACAGTTAAAATAATTACAAATAATAGAATTTGATGATGAGATCTCTTGATCATGTCTTGAAAAAATTTTATTGTTATTTTCAAATACTTTTTTCGAGTACCTGAATCAAGAAAAAAAAGCGCATTAAACGCTCAAAATATTCAAGATATATTTATTTTATATAAAGTGATTTACTGCCGCTGCTATCCTTACAAGTTGATAAAGTTTGAGATTTCAGTTTATTTTCATTACTGTTTCAGATATTGCATTTATCACAATTTAATTATTTTCAACTGCTTTGTAACCAGTGTGAACAGACTCAAAAAGTTGTGCTTTACCATCTCAATTAGTTACGTCCATTGTTCTATTTGCTTGTTCTCGCTTACGATTTTGTGGAACCACTTGATTTTTCTTCCTGCTTTATAAAAAGCTTATAGTTATCAAGTTGTACTTCAAAATTTTTTAGTTGAACAAGAAAGTTTTGTAGAACTGAAGGATTTTTTAAAAGAAATTTAGAAACTATTTTAATATTAATAACTATAATACGTTCTACAAATTTTACAGTTGTAATACGAATTCAATTTTTCTTCTATAAATTCTTCAATTAAAAAATTATTCAATAAATCACAGAAAATGTTGGGCGCCTAGAAACCCACTATATCATTCAGGTTTTTCAACAGTTCCGGAGGTAGGCAGGCATGCCCAGGAATCTAACATGTACCTTCCAACCATGAACCACTGTTTCAACCAACAATCACTTTTTTCTACAATTTTCCCCCGCAGGATTTCCATTTTTCATTTTCGACACACTTTGAACCCATTAGCGTCTAGACTGGCATTTTGAATATGCGATAAAAATAAAAAAAAGTGTCAAACCGATCTCCGACCAAAACATATATTGTTTCTTTTCCTGCAAACTATTTTTCTCTCTCATTCCTTCACAATATGCCACTGTTTCTTTTTGCGTAATGAAGTGAACAATCAATGTTTTCTCTAGTGCTCCTGTTGAATCGTCAGAGCAAAAATCAGTGTGCAAACAAAGAAAATCAGTTAGATATAATGTTAAATGTGGAGAGTGGGGAAGTCAGATAAAGACAGTACTTTATCTCAGTAGTGTTGGAGATTTCGCGGAGGAGAAGGAAGGACACTTGTTGAAATCACTTTTTTCTTTGTCTGGCGTCTTTTTTCACAAGTTTCTTTTTTTGGAAATAAAATGTGGTATTTAATGATATAGTATATTCTCTGGACTTTTTCGAACTTTGGATGTAATGTTTTTTATTAAGAACAGTTTCATTCAAAAAATACATGTACCTTTAAAATCTTCAAAACGATATATCATCTGTATTCCCATAATCAAATTGGTAAAAGATAAAGATTCCAAATTAAAGTAACACATTTTTTCAGAACATTTTTTGCCACTTCCGAAGCACTCAAAATTGGTCCAGAAGCTGGTTTGGCGGCCTTTAATTTTTTTAATTTCATGGAAAAGTACACACTCGGAAAGCGTTTAGAAATTGTATTTTCTCGATTAAAAAAGCGTAATTAATCTTTTTAATGTTTCAAATTTTAAAACGAATTTGAAACAGCGTTTTAAAATGTTTCCCTTCTTTTTCAATTATTACTGTTTCAATTTTCTTTGATACTTATTGTGATTTTTCACGTCAATTCTTTTCAAGATTTATATGTTTGCAGATCATATATAATTGTGTAGTTAGCTGTGTATTTATGATTTATGGAATATTGTTGGCTCATACTCAAACTCTGTCTGTTACTGGCACTTGGTAGAAATGGAATTACTCAGAAATCAGAAGGTAAACAATTAATACAATGTTTCAACTAGAACATAAATTTTCGAACTTCTTAAATAGCTCTATTATTTAGTTTTTTGTGGAACAATCCAATTTTTTATTGTAAATCTGTTCGAAATCTGGACGAAATTTCTATATTCAAATAAATCTTTCAAACATTAGTAGTTCACATGACATTAATAGTAAATATCTTAAAAATCCGAAATTTTTTTGGTAGCAATTATGAACTTTTTTCATTGCAAAAAATATAATGCTTCGGATATGTTTTAAGTTTCAATCTAATTTTATAATTTTCAATTGACCATATTTAATTCCAGGAGATCTGTACACAGAACTTCTCGAAGACTATGAACCACTGGAACGTCCGATTGAAAACAGTTCAGAGGCAGTAATGGTTAAAATGGGGTTGGTACTTCAACAAATTGTAGATGTAGATGAAAAGAATCAAGTTGTTGATGTTAATGCGTGGCTCAAATTCTCATGGGTTGATTATTCTTTGAAATGGAAACCAGAAGATTACGGTGGAGTTACTGATTTGAGATTTCGAAAAGGACAACTATGGACACCTGATGTATTGATGTATAACAGTGCGGACCCACAATTTGATAGTAGATATGCATCAAATCTTTTAGTTTATCCTAATGGATTGGTTAATTGGATGCCTCCAGGTATTTATTTGAATATTGAAAAGTTTAATTTCAAATTGCAGTTCGAAATAATACATATATTTTCCCAAAAATTATTTTAAAAATAGGTTTTCACAGAATAAATTTGAAACAGATACTAAACTAAAAAAAGTAATACAGATCATTGCTTCTGTTTTTTTTTTTGGTTTTTTTTGAATTAAGATATATTGTTAACATGAAAACAGTTTGAGCTTTTTAAAAAGTAAAAAAAAGATTTTTTGTTGTTATGGAGCGTAAACAAATCAACTGTTTTTATATGTCGTTTTCACAAATCACACCTAGTTCAAATACCCCATTCAGATTTCAAAAAACTTTAGTTGTAGTAGACTAGAAACAAGTAAAGCTAGAGTTGCTCAGGTAATTTTTATTTTTTCCAATTGGGAAGGATTAATCTTTTTGAGTTCGTTTTAAGTATTTCGTGATTATGAATACAGTTTAACTCATATGAAAAAAATTTATTTTCAAAAAAAATAATTTTTTGCTGTTTTGCAGCAAAAATAAATTAAATATTTTGGTGAGTCTATAGTTATATGTTTTCTTTATAAACATCTAATTGGTTCCAAGAGTCTATACAGTTAATTTTATTCGCATTTCAAAATATATACCTCTCAGGTCTCTACCGTCTCTCGTGTAAAATCCAAGTTGTTTGGTTTCCATTCGACGTTCAAGAATGTTTCCTAAAGTTTGGGTCATGGACATTTGATGGTACTAAATTAAATCTAGAGATTGACGATAATGGATTTGATATCTCGAATTATATGCAAAATGGAGAATGGACTCTTGAAGGTTTGACAGGGTTAACTTTTTGAATGAATGTAGAAGATTTGTTCAGGTACCACGGTGAAAAGGAATATCCAATATTATCAATGTTGTCCGGAACCTTATTATGATTTGGTCTTTACTTTTGTGATTCGTAGGAGAGCTTTGTATTATGGTAAGAACATATTATTCGACGAAATAAAAAAAAAGATGTCCAACTATTCAAATGCCATTTGCGAGTTTTCATTTCACGTTTCAGATTTTACCAATTTCGAAAAAAAACGTCCAGGTTTAGCCCTTTTCAATCCGGTCTGCCAGTTTGCCTAATAAAATCAAACATATTTTTTTGATAAATTCAAAACTGAGAGACAGTATCACCAAAAAACAATAAACATATGATCCTTATCCCCATCATGAAACACGATTTAATTTTTATTGATGTAATAGGGGCCTGTTATAATGGTTTTGAGGGTTGATCCATCAAACAAAAGAAGTTCTTTCCATGGTGTCCGCAACTAAAATAACGTCGGAATTATGACACCTGCTCTGAACTCGGTGGAAATTACTCAAAAACATCAAAACGTTTACAGCATTTAATCTGATTCTTCCCTGTATCCTTATCACAATGCTCACTCTTGTCGGCTTCACATTTCCACCTGATGCTGGAGAGAAGATGTCATTGCGTAAGACATTTCGATTTAGACTTACGTCCTCAACCTGTAGACTTTCAGAAATCACAATCATGCTCTCCATTTGCATTTTTCAAAATTACGTGGCTGAACTTTCTCCTCCAACTTCCGAGGCTGTTCCTTTTCTTAGTAAGTATCCATAAAATTATTACTGATGTAATTATGTAGAACTTTCAGGTGCATTTTTTGCTGTGTGTCTATTCACATGTGCATGCTGCGTGACAGCTACAACTTTAGCTTTGAACTTTCATCACAGAACGGGAAAATCACATCAAATGAACAATACGGTAAGAAATATTGGTAGTTTAAAATTATACCCGTGAAAGTGAAAAAAGCAAGTACAATATTTTTTGGAAAAGTTGAGTACACTTGAAGCTTCAATGAAACAGTAGATTTTATAAAACACGACTAAATCTGAAACAAACATTACAAAACCACTTCAGTTTCGTCTCCTGATGCTTGAATGGATTCCATGGTTACTTATGATGCGTCGACCTGGATATGTTGCAAGATGTGGGAAGATTGTGAAACAAGATGATTCGGAAGATGAATTTGAAGAACGGCAAACACGGTTGGATCAACAGAGAATTGCAACAATTATCAGTCAGATTACTGTTGAATCCAATAAACCAACTCCAACGTGAGAAAGATTCATTAAGGGAAATTTATGAAATTTTGGAAAAACATTTGGGAGGGCTCCTATTCACTCACATTAGTAAGGCAGTGGGGCAACCGAAGTTGCTTAAGTTTTTCAACGCTTTATTGCTGTGCATCCGGCAACTAAGCAACGAAGGCGTTAAATCACCTACTTGCCTGACTTCACGGCGACCTCCACCTGCTTCCCGCCTTAGCACGCACCTTCTGTTAAAACAAACAAGAACTTATTTCAGTTCTCCATTTGATTTTTATCAAATTGATTGAAATGAGAAAGTTATGTAGAAATGTGTGCCTTCACCACACAAGAGAAAATAGAGGCAGGTCTCAGGCCCTGAAACCGCGCCTGTCTGCCATATAAATTTAATACTGAAAATTTAAAAAAAAAGCGCCTTTCAACATATATGTATTGCTAGTTACTCGTTTTATAGGCAAACGTTTACTGATATTCAAAATCATTGCACTTGTTATGTATATGTTCTACTTGAAACAGTAAGTTAAAAAAATAACTTCAAATAATTTTCAGGTTTCCACGTCGAGTAACCATTGTAGATGAAGTAAATTCAGATGGAGAAGCAGAAGAACCATTACCACCAGATGAAGTTATACGAGAAGAAGATGATGACGTGGCATCAATGGATGATCCTCCAGCATGGAGATCCACAACAACAACATCTCAGCCTCCTCAATCACCTGCTCATTTATGGTGGAATGCAACAAATCGAATGGGAAATCGAGTTCCTGTTGAACAAATTGCACAGCTTCTAGTCTTACAGCAAGTACATGGACATTTATCGGTACTCTTCAATAAAATTCTGAGACATGGAAAATAAACGCAAAAAATCAAATTTTCAGGAGATCAACAAACATATTCGAGAAAGAGAAAAATCGAAAAAAATAGAAGATGACTGGAAATTTTCTGCTTTGGTAAGTGAAGTAACTATGTACTAAAACAAACGTTAAAAATATCGGATAAACACAAATTAAAACAGTCTAAAATTCAAAAAATTCAGGTAGTGGATCGTATTTGCATGGTAATCTTCACTTCATTTTTATTTGGCTCCACAGTTGCTCTTTTTGCTTCAGTTCCAAACATCACCAGATCTTTTTAATTCAATTTTTGTAACAAAAACAAGTACGGGTTTAATTTCGCATATTGATTTGTTTGTGCTTCTTTCAAAATTAATTGAGATTTTTATCATTGTTTCAACTTTGTCTGTTTTATTTTCTCTGAACGTTCCCCTAATAAAAATGTTTAATTTCATATGTTCATCATTGGCTATTGAAAAAATTGAGAAATAACTGCATAAATTGAGAATAGTTTTTTCTGTTTCAACATGCAATTTTGAAAAAATTACAAAATGATAATAATGATAATTCTGATCGTAAAAATATAATTTCAAAAGATCGTTTTTAATAACATTCCAAAATATATTCCAAAATATATTCTGGAATATACCGTATTTCTTCTATTAATATGGCTGCAATACTATTTTTCGAAGGTCTTCCCGCTTGCAATACTATTAGGGAGTGCAAGACTAATAGGGAGTGCCATACTATTTTTCAGAACATTTTTCTGTGTTGGGGCTTACTAGTATTTACTTGAAAAAACTCTAACTTTAATTTGGAAATATAGAAAATTTGATTGAAATTGCAACAAGAAGGTACAAGCAAAATATTCAAAAAATGTTATTAAAATCTTAAAATTAGTAAGGAGGGTTTGCACCAAAAAAAGTAGGTGCAAGACTATTAGGGAGTGCAATACTAATTTTCGAAACAAAAACAATCTATTTTTCGTGTAACAATCTATTTTTTTGTGTAACAATCTATTTTTCGTGTAACAATCTATTTTTCGTGTAACAATCTATTTTTTCGTGTAACAATCTATTTTTCGTGTAACAATCTATTTTTTCGTGTAACAATCTATTTTTCGTGTAACAATCTATTTTTCGTGTAACAATCTATTTTTTTGTGTAACAATCTATTTTTCGTGTAACAATCTATTTTTTTGTGTAACAATCTATTTTTCGTGTAACAATCTATTTTTTCGTGTAACAATCTATTTTTTCGTGTAACAATCTATTTTTCGTGTAACAATCTATTTTTTCGTGTAACAATCTATTTTTCGTGTAACAATCTATTTTTCGTGTAACAATCTATTTTTTCGTGTAACAATCTATTTTTTCGTGTAACAATCTATTTTTCGTGTAACAATCTATTTTTTCGTGTAACAATCTATTTTTCGTGTAACAATCTATTTTTTCGTGTAACAATCTATTTTTCGTGTAACAATCTATTTTTTCGTGTAACAATCTATTTTTCGTGTAACAATCTATTTTTTCGTGTAACAATCTATTTTTTCGTGTAACAATCTATTTTTCGTGTAACAATCTATTTTTTCGTGTAACAATCTATTTTTCGTGTAACAATCTATTTTTTCGTGTAACAATCTATTTTTCGTGTAACAATCTATTTTTTCGTGTAACAATCTATTTTTTCGTGTAACAATCTATTTTTCGTGTAACAATCTATTTTTTCGTGTAACAATCTATTTTTCGTGTAACAATCTATTTTTTATTCCAAAATATATTCCAGAATATATTCCAGAATATATTCCAGAATATATTTCAGAATATATTCCAGAATATATTTCAGATATTCCAGAATATATTTCAGAATATATTCCAAAATATATTCCAGAATATATTTCAGATATTCCAGAATATATTTCAAATGTATTCCAGAATATATTTCAAATGTATTTCAAATGTTTTTCAATATGTTAATATTCAACAGAGACCCGATTAATTTGACCAATTTTCGCATAGGAACAGTAGTGGTCGATTATTTCGTAGAAAGTAATGTTCTTATTGCGTGAACCTGAATTAAATATTTATATTAAATTTCAATTGAAGTCGATCACAAACTTGAAACCCAGCAATGAAGAAAACTAGACAAACTCGCATTATGTGCCAAAAATTGATCATCTCGAATGCTGTCTCAATATGTTGACGATCCTGTAATAGACAATTAACATTTTCATTTCTGGGGGCCTCAAACAGGCAGAAATTTTGTGGTTTCGTGGTGTACACACTATAGTGGTTATCACATCTGTCTAACACACAGAAGGTCGGTGGTTTGAGCCGGCCCGAGATCATGTAGTTTTTTACTTACAATTTTTTCCACAAAAGCTCGCTTTGCTTGCTCGGTCTTCATTATTTTCAGTTTTACATCAATATTGAGAGTGATTTGTTCAAAAGTTTTCAATGTCATTTTTGTTTCGTCATAGGAAGGGTTAGTTTGAATTCTTTTAAGATTCGATGCCACGTCAATGTTATTGGCATTCTTTTCATGAATTACAATTATCAGGTTTACCTGGAAAACAAGACCTTAAAATAATGAATTATATGTTACCTACCTGAACAGATTGCCTAACTTGTCGACTTGAGACACATAATTGAAAATCTCCAATTTCGTGAAAAGTTCCATCAACTTCAGGAAATTTAAAATAATGTTTTCCATTATTTGGAGTTTTGAATGTTGAAGATCCAGATGGATTAAATAATTCAACAGATAGATGATATTCTGAATTCAATGCCTGAAATAGTTTTGATAAGAAACAAAAAATATAAATTTTGATAAGTTTTGATAAGAAACAAAAAATATAAATTGAACTCACAGAAACAGAAATATCCATTTGAGAATGAGGCTGATGAACTTCAAAAAATACACATTCCTTCTGAAAGTTCAGAAAAATTAGGTTGATAAACTTTTGATTTTATATATTTTTTTTAAATTCAAACCAAATTTATTTAAATATTGAATTGTCTGCTACATTATTTGAAGTTCAAAAAATTTTTAAACAAAATTTATGTTTCAACGAAAGTGTATATTTTCAAAGACTTGTTTATGATTTAGTGTGCCTTTTTTTAAGGATATTTTAAAAATCTTGCCTCGGTCTCCAATAAAAATCTCATATCAACATATGCATCTGAGAATATGCCATCAACTGTAGAAACTAGAACAAATCCAAAAAACATTAAATATCTGAGCATATTGGTTTTAGATTTCTACTAGAGTAAGTAAGCAAAGATTGTTGCAAAATGGGAAGGAAGGAGAGTGAGAATGGCAGTTTGAAGGAGATGACTCAATGAGCAAAAGATGCGGACAGATGGTAGAAAATGAAGACAGTGTGTAAGATATAGAGACGCAGAGTGAATAAGAAGTAGAGGTATTGTTTGTTCTAACAGATGGTTGTTGGAGTTAGGATAATAATGTAGGGAAGAAAATGGTTTAAAAAAACAATTGCAAACAAACAAACAATCAAATTTCAGACCCAATACCTCTGGGTCAAATCTCAATCTGCAAAATTAAATTTTTTTTTCTCAGTAAAGATCCGAGGAGTCACGAGGATCCATCTCATAGCTTTTGATCAAGTTACTCAATTCGAATTTCATAAACTTGGGCTGAGCCGGCACTAAAATTGAGCATCGTAAATTTGAGTACTGTCAACCAACTTTCAGATAGTTTGAACCTTTCAGGATCGGCTCCGTGGCAATTAACTCGTGTTTTCAATTCTTTACAGTTTCAACTTCTGTACTTGTTTTTATTATTTTGAAAAAAGCTACTCATAAGATCTTTCCCCTGCTCAGAAACAAGATTTAAATATTTTAAAAACTGATTAGGATTTAGTATTAAAATTTAGTCTTATTTTTAGTTAACAATTTTTTAACCATATCATTACTTATCAGTATTTAACCAGAATAATAAATTGGAATAACTCACTAATTGTAAGAAATGTTATTGTTTTATTTGTAATTTTTTTTAACAGAAAGAACTTCATCGTTCGCATTGTCTTAATTAGAACTTTTTAAAAAGCCTATTAGAAATTGCAGTCTAAATATTTTTCAGCGTCTTAATCTTAATCTCAATTCATTCAAAAAAGTAAATACATTTATTTATAACAAAGTACCAAATAGAGGTCTGTATAATTCGGGTCAAAGTGCGCTCTATTGAGAACGATGAGAAGAAGAGAGACCGAAAATTGGATGGAAAACATATAATATAAGGGGGTCATAAGCCAATTGCAGATATAAAACTGAATAAAATAGTTAGGTCATTCCAAATTGTGACATTTGATTTTCCCATGATTGAGCCACTTTCTTCTTGATTGTCAAATGACAACAATCTTTTTTCAGTTTCCACGTGATATCTTCAATTTCTGCAGGAAATCGTTGAATCTAAAATATTCATTGTATACAAAAAGTTAATTACGAGTTTAACTAACCTGATAGAATCTACGATCGATAATCGATTTCTCTGGTGGCGTCTTCTTTTTGTCGATTTTCACAATTTCAACTACACACTTCATGCTACTAAAATTAAAATCTCTTAAATAGAACCTTAAAGCTTTAATTCTTACAATGGATCACTTTTGATATTGACTTGAGTGTTGGCTGCTCGATAGAAGCTTTTTGGTCGAATTCCAGGAACAACTAGTTGAATGTCAAGATGAAGAGGATGATCATCGTATCGAGCTGGAAAAATGAAAGGGTTGATTATAATCTTTTAAAACACAGCCGCATTAAACAAGTTCACCTGCAGTTTTATTTAATAGAATTCTGAAACAGTGATTTTTTTGAATTTATAAAATTTATAGTAGTTTAATTTTTTGTGTTTCAAGAATAGCAAACAAAAGCTTATAACATGCAATCTGGCCCGATCTAAATTTTGGTTCTAATAAAAAACAATCAGTTTTGGGAAGTTATAACCTTAGAAAATCTTCTGCAGTTTTCAATTGTTTCCCTAAGCTGTTATTTTATTAGATATTTTTAACTGAGTTAATGATAGAATGAAAAGCTTGTAATATTGCTAGCTAATTACTAAATAAAACACTACAAGTATTAACATCACTCTCAAAGTTTTAATCCAAAATCTTACCACCAAGTGGTCCAGGTGCACTGTAGGGATCTTGATCTTTCCATGATGCTGAAGATGAAGCCATTTCAGCTCATCGATCTAAAATAAAGTGAAATTAGAGAAATATTGAACATGAAGTCAGAACAGCTATTGGAGCGAAAAAAAAATGTATTCACAAGAAAAGGAATATTTCAGCTGCCCAGGTAACCATAGTAATGAGAAATGGGACAAGAAAATTGTGTTTTTACGACGGAAAAAAGGTTATAGAAAGTGTGAAACGACGTTTTAGTTTGCTGATTCATAATCGGAACAAACAAAAAAGAGATAAGAACATTGAGAATATTACTCCGTTATTTTAAATGGGAATTTTGTGTGATGATTCTGAGAGAATCTCCAAAGAAAATGCAAACCATGCAGTAAAATTGAATTATTTTTAGGAAACATTAATATTTAAAATAATTATGAAACAGCAAATTTGTTATGAAGTAAAACAAAAATTTCTTTATTTTACACATACCCGTGTAACAGAATTTTAAATATTTAAGTATCAATATTTGAACCTAAAAAAACTCAAAAGAGCTCCAAAATTCAAGAACTCTTTGATTTTATTTCATTTTAAAAAATAATGACTCAGAAAGAGACGCTCTTTGCGGCGGCAACCTTCGCAACGTTTTTGATGCACTTGAGAATGTGTATTCTTCTCTCTTTCGCTCACAAAATTCAGTTCTACTTGGTTTAGTACAGTATTTCTCAAATTTCGTATTGTCTTTTCAACTCTTCTCGTTCCATTCAAAAAAAGGATGATGACACATTTTTTTGATTGCCGTGGGAAACGGGGAAAACGTTTTCAAAAGAAAAAAGTTGGAAAAGCCAGAAAAAGTAGAGAAATCAGAGATTAACTATGAAAAGTTTGAAAAGAGTTCGAGTAAAAATGTCTGCCTACGTGCCTACAAAGTAGGTGACACTGACCTTGAATGTGTTTCAACCTTTTCGATATACAATAATTAAATATTAAAAAACGTTTTAAAAAAGCTATAAAAGTATTTCCTTTTCCACAAATATGAAGAAAAAAGGCGCTCTTGCAATTAAATATCCAAAAACTAATCGTATTCCGGATTTATTAATCTTAATAAGAAAATTATAAAGAATTTGTAAAGAAGCAGGTTATTTAAAATGTAATAAAAGTGTCCGTCCTGGACTGCGTTGATAAAGTTTCTAGTCAAAGTTTTCCGTAATTTTGTTTCTATTCTGAAATATGTCCAATAACTACAACATCACGTGGTGTCAGGCTGTCTCATTGCGGTTTGATCTACGAAAAATGCGGGAATATTTTTCCAGAAAAATTGTGACGTTAGCACATTCTCAACCATGCGAAATCAGTTGAGATGTCTGCGTTTCTTCTCCCGAATTTTTCGAAGATCAAAGCAAAATGGGACTTTATGACTCCACGTGCAACATTATAGTTATTGACACATTTCAGAATAACCTCGTTAGAAAAGCAAATTGGAATAGAAACAAGAAAACTTTGATAATAGAAATTTGTTCAAAAGCTTATACTGAAACGGTAGAATTTTTTAATTTTAATTTACTATTAAAAATCTTTAAAATGCAATTAAAATAGAGACTCAATCAAACAAAACTTATCAAAACAGTGAGTCATGGTCAAAGAATTTCGTCACCATTCAAATGACGCCAAAATCGAAACATCTTATTGTGCGGCGGAGCGCGTATTGATCTTCACTTCGCTGTTGTTTCCTCGAAGAAAACAAGAGATCGGTGACAAACAAGAGACGTAGAGATACATAAAAATAGCCAATGAGAAGAAGATAGTGTATGCAAATGAAGAGATATAAGAGAGAAAAAGAAGGATCGTCTCGGAAGAGTGGCTGTGGAGAGTAACAAGAGAGTGGGGGATTAATCGGTAGAAGTGGTGTCAAATTGATGGATGGGAGTTATAGTTATAATGGATGGTTTTTAATAGAAAATTGGATTGTTAAAAAGTTATGCAGGCATATTCTCAGTTTGAATTTAGAATTGGGTAGAAAATTGGAACTGACACAATTTCGAATTGTTTCATATTCAGTATACCATTACTTCAAAAAAAATGAAACGATAAGAACGCCACTGTTTCTAAATGAAATTTACAATAAAAATTTCAGAAATAAAGTTCCATATATTTACGATTCTTGAAAATATATCCAACGTTTTGGGTTTTTGGTAACAAATTCATCATGACACTGAAAAAAAAGATAAGTTGTCGGCTGCCAAAAATTTAGCCTGGAATATGCAAAAATCACACCTTGAATTAAAAAAGGTTTTATAGTTTTCACAAACAATCCAAAATTTAATTTTAATAAAAATTTTGATCGACGCCCTGTCAACCTGGTTGCCGATTGACGAAAAGCGTTCGAAAAAAATGCTGCGTTCGGTAACTTCTGCAATTGCCCGTATGTAGGTATTTTGTGTAGCTTTTTGTGCTTACAAATTGAATAATAATAAATAAACCGTCATTCTCTATTGAATTTTTAGGCAAAAACTGTCAGCTGTTGGGAAAAGAGCAACTTCTGAAAATGAGAAACTTTAAAAAATATAATAATCCTAGTTTTTTTTAAACTAGAAACATGATTTTTTGCAATGCAATGCTAATTTTGAGAGATGATTGATCCAATAGTGACACGAATAGTTATTATTTTAGAGAAAACATTTTAATAGTTCATTGAAACAGTATTTTTTTTAAATTTATATATACTCTGAGAAGTTCGAAACATCATTGTTGTGATGTCTTGTGTTTTAACTTTTCTTCTGATTTTCCTTTTTTAAATCTCAACAACCATATTTTTCAGTTGTGTCGCATCAAGTAACTTCTTTATTATAATACACAGCAAAATTGAAAAGTTTAAATTAAACTTTAAAAAAAACTAAAATATGAAAATCCATGGCAAGTAGGCACGCCGTCATGCATCCGTGCTTGTCTACAACCAGACAACCGCTGATACAGTGTATATCAGGGGCGTGAGGCACATTTGCCGAATTGCCTAGCTCGGAAAATTTAGAAATTTGCCGCAAATCAAAAATTGGGCGATACATTCTTGAACAAAACTATTGCTTTTGTTTCAAAAAAGCTAGTAAAGTAACACAAAATTAGGGTATTTTGAATTTAATCCTGACAGATTGCACAGACTGTACTCAAAAATCAAACGTGTGTTAAGAATTCAGTAGTTTATGCCGAGTTTGTTAAACACGGCAAATTTTCCGAATATTTTAATTTTTCTTTTCAGGTATGTTCCTTTAATTTTTAATAAAGAGTATTGATTGTTTTTTTGTTTATTTTAAATGAAATTGAACTTTTGAAAGGAGCCGTTGTTTTTTTTATTATGGGATTTTTATTTCTCTGTTGTTTTCAACTGTTCTGCTTCTCCCTCCAATTAATTTTTTTTTGTGTTCTAATGTTGTCATGACTTCCAAGTTTTCTTTCATTTTGACCTCCCATCTCACCCCCGCATGACCTTTCCACTTTCATCTTTTCAACTGATTTTTCTTCATTTTTCAACCCATTTCCGCCCTTTTTTTTTCTTCAACTATTTCTGGTCACAATGATTCAGAAACATACAGAAGGCGTCAAGTTGAGAATGAAAAAAGACGAGGGCGAAAAAAAAAGAAAATGGAAAATAAATAGAAAAAGAGAGAAAAATGTTCGTTGAGGGCGTGTCTCGTTTTAAGCGATGACTTATGGGTGGACAGTCGTTTGTCCCATCAAAAGGAGGGATTGTTTTCTTTCAATTTATGCTTTTCTCACTTTTTTATTCAAAGAAAAACAGTCTAAAATATATTATTTTGGAATTACAAGCAATGTTTTGAACGAATATTAATAGCCAGATAAACTCAGTAAAGAATCATTGCTAGATAATAAAGAAGAAGATACCGCTTGTATATTTCAATTTCTTGAAACGGTAAAATTTGTATTCATATTGCACAATACCAGAAATTTTTGGAACTGAAATTGTAGTAGATGTGCCGAATCTGAAAAAGCTATAGATAACGTTATTTCATTTTTAATTTCTTGATCCAAGATTACTTATTTTGAGTTGCCGTGCTCTAGTTTCAAGGGGATGATATATTGACTTTGACTTTGAAATTTGAACATATTAATTGGATACGATAAAGAAGTTTCTAAATTTTTAATTATCCACTTTTTCCGGTTGTCAATTACCTTCTACATTCTTGCAAACATACCTTTTTTGCCCATTTGTCCCCATTATCATTTCATCAATTCCTCTTCTCGTTTCATTTGTTCTTTTTGACCACCTTTTCACTTCTTTTTTTGTCATCAAGTCTTCTTGTTTACAACACAACTTGATTACTTCTATTTATTTATATGTAACAACAGTGATTTCTTTTTTGATTACATGATATGCAATTCAGTTCTGAAGCCGGAAAGATGTGCAAAAAATGCACCTTTTACGAGGTGTCAGAATACAAGTTTTTCCTATTCTATTTTTACAAGTTAAAATAATTCTTCAACTTGGTTGTTTTGCATTGAGTTAATTCTAATAGGGATGACTTTGCCTCATGCCTACCTTCCTACGTGATTTAGCGTTAACGATGTAATCGCAGTGATAGAGTGTTTTTAAAAATATAAGATTTATATAATTATCACTTTAAATATATCGATGTAAGTGTTAAAAAAAAATAGAGGCACGTCATAGGTAGATTTGAAAGAAGGCATAGAGCAGGCATTCGATGTCTTCGCTGAAGAGTATGGATATCAGGACCTCCCGATCAGTAAACTAATCTTAGGAGAAAGAAAATTTACCAACCTCGCGAAACAGTGGCTAAAAAAACTGAGTTGCTGTAGAATGTACTATGTGTAGAGTTAATGTAATTGTAATAATATCGAGTTTTTTTGCTTCTGAAAATTCTATAAACTTCTAAAACATTTTGGAAAGTTTTGAAATCTCTTAGCAAATCCTCGAAAATTTTTGAAACTTATGGAACCCTCTGGCCAGTTCAGTCAAAAATAAAATTGAAAACTTTTCTAGGGAAGTTAAATCTTGTCAGGAATTTGTTGTTGGTATTCAGATTTTTTTCATAAATTTTGAACTTTATTGTGCTTTAAAAATATACTGCAAGTTTCAAAAAACTTGAAACTTTCTCCGAACTTTCTCATTCAAAAAATTGCGTGATTCACACGTCGACTGAGTGATCTAGACGATCGAATAAAAAGAGAACCCGTTCCATTTCTGGTCAGTTTTTGAGGAAGATCATCTAGAGAGTATAGAGATTTGCAGAGACGCAGATATATTGAAATGATTGAGTGATAAGAATAAGAAGAGGAGGAGAATATGTTACCCAATGTGTTCTCTATGACGATTGGGACATGACTTTCGTTGAAAACTTGAAAACCAATACTTTTTCACATGTGACTTTTTTTGGGTGCGGTTTTGGAATTTTTGGGTTTTTGTGGGGCAATCATAAGTAACCGTTTTGTTTCACATCGGTCTTTTGTTCAGTTCACAAATACTTCTAGTTACAAAAATTGCAAAATGTGTAATTAATTTTAGTTTATTCTATCATTTGACTTTTAAAATTAAGGTTTTTTTTTCTAGGTGTTCTTTTTTTCTGCAATTTTCACAACTTATTATTACCATAAAAATAAGAAACATTATGAATTTTTTAGCCAAAAAATAATTTATCAAAATATTATTGTTTCACATATTGAATTTGTTACGCAAACTAAAAAAAAATTAATTCGATAGAAATTCGTTTTTCTTCTATATTAAATTCAAAACTAAAATAATAATGGATAATAATGAATTAATCACACTGTTTTTGAAAACGTTCACTTCTTCAATTTCCGAAAATTTTCGAATTTCCGATTTTTCATTTTCTCATTTGAAAATATTTATTTTCTGTTTCAAGGTTTAATTAAAATCTGAATTTACTTGAACGCATGATTTTTTACCTGTATGACTGATTATCCAATTAAAATCTATATAGTTACTCAAAGAAGAACGTTTGAAATTTTATATCCTTCATGGCTCTTTTCCTTTTGATCAGTTTGGTTCAGTTTTGATGTCCAAATCAAAACTAGATTCATGTGAGTAATGCCTTATGAATTGTAATATTTTTACATTTAATGTGTTGTTAATCCAGTCAGAATCCAGATTCTATTCGCAAAACAGTAAATATTGGCCTTTCGGAACTTCCCATGGTTCTTTGCCTTTTGTTCTAAATTTTAGTTCATTTTTGGTATCCCAACTAAAATTCAAATTCATGTGAGCAATGGATTACTGTAATATTTGTACAATTTAACAGAAAAAATTAACAAAAAATTACTGTTTCACATACCGATTTTTTTTGAGAATTACATTTTGTTATTTATTCCATTTCAAAAACATGCTTTCGTCGCCTTTTTGATTTTTTCATTTTTAAGTGAGTGCAAGATCAAGATAATTGAAATAATTTTTAGATGTTTTCAACTTCCATTTTCACAAATTTCGAATGTTGCTTTTTTTGCAGATAAAAATATTTGATGTTTCAAGAATTTCATAAAATCTGATTTCTACTGTAATACATAATTTGCATGTTTCCTAGATTTCCTAGAATTTCCTAGATTCAAAATCCGTATTCTTAATTGCATTACAGATAAATTTCGTATATAAAATCTTTCTATAGTTCTTTGCATTTTAGTCATTTCAAACTTATTCATTTGAGCAGTGGAACAGCCATCCATACTTGTACATTTTTTCTACAAAAGTTCTACAAAAAAAAGGTGTTTCACATAGTAAATTTTTTACGAGAACTAGAGACAATTAATGCTACTGTCTAGAAAACTTTTTATTGTTTTTTATGCCTACCAAAGACATTAAAAACACTTAAAATTACCAAACAACTTTTAAAAAATTACCGTTTCACATACAGAATTTCAAAATGAGAATTTTAAAAGAAATTCAATGGTAAATATATATCTCACGGTTCTTGAAAACTTTTACTTATTTTTTTCGTATTTATTATCCTAACAGAAGTACGAGCCTTTCAAATTAAAGTAATTGAACAGTTGAACAATGACGTCGTTTTCTATCAGTTTTGAAACAGCAACGTCTGATCATTTTCTAAGAAATCGAAGGAAATGATGTGATTTGCAAAAGTGTGATTCATCGAATTAGGCTAACATATTACGATCATCAACGGAACACATTGTTTCTGTAAATTATCATTTTTCACAATTTCAGAATTTGCTTCCATTTTTCGGTTTAAAACAATTACTCTTTCAAAGCATCATCATAATCATGCTTCTTTTTCACTTTCGATACTACGTGGGGTCTCGTTTTTCTAAGTTTCTTTCGAAATTAATTTTTTCCAGATTTGCAATATTTGATTTTACAGATCCTAGATGCTTCTTCGCCTTTTGGTCACATTTCTCTGGTTAATTTTAATATCTCAATCAAAGCTCGACTCTTGTGAGCATTGGATTAAACAACTCGGTGATCTTGATTTCTTCACTGAAGCCCAAATACGAATGGTATGTATGCATCAAAAGGAATGGGTTAAGGATAGAGATGAAGAAGCTGGAAAAAAGTTTTTGGAAGTTACTACAGGTCAGCGATATTTCAATTGAAAATACGGAAATTTTTCATAAAATTATTGAAACAGTAATTTTTTGCGCATAAGTTTTTTTTTGTGCGGACATTTAAAAAAAACCTATTTTTGTATTAAAAGTTTCCAAAAAAAAAATTTAATTAAATTGCTTATAAGGTCTCAAAAAATATCCCGGAGCTTGTTGGCGACCAAAAAATTTTTTTTCGTCACTAGAAACATGCTCAAAATGCATTTTATTGAGCTTCTAGTAAAGTAAAAACCCAAATGATGTTTCTAAACATGAATAACTAAAATTGAAAAAAATTACAGACAATCAGTTGAAATACCTACGACATGTTGAACAGTGCACAAGAGAAAACTGCGTGAGAGATGCTAGACGAAAGGTTAGTTTTAGTGTCTTACTGGCACTCAGGGGAACAAGTTTCGCGGTCCTGTGGTGTAGTGGTTATCACGTCTGCTTCACACGCAGAAGGTCGCCGGTTCGAACCCGGCCAGGACCTAGTTTTGTTTTGTTGTTTTGCATAATCTTGAATGGTCACAATAGCCAAAAGAGGCTGGTCAGGTCTTTGGAGAAATTAATCTTCATAGTATTTTTTTGAATACTCGAATTTTTAATTCAGAGACGAGCAATATCAAAATCAATTCGAAAAGAGATCCGAATGATGTCCCCGGCAGAAGTTCGTGATTTGGGAATTGCAATGAATGGGCTCAAAAATAGACAAATCGATAATATAACTGCATGGGATCTTCATACTCTTGTCCATTATCCAGACAGTGCTCCCGGAGCACATTGGGGTCCAGCTTTCCTTCCGTGGCATCGAGAATTTCTACGACAATTCGAGATAGCTCTACAGACGGAGGTACCAACTGTCACATTACCCTACTGGGATTCAACTCTTGATCAAGGTAAGTTTTAACACACTGAAATGTCTAAATTAGAATTTTTAAATAAGTCTAAACAATTTGACAAATCGAATAATAATTCTCACCAACATATTTATACTTTTGCAGGCCTTCCTGATGAATCTGACAGTGTTCTATGGACAGATGAACTCCTTGGAAACGGAAATGGTTATGTGAAGACTGGACCATTTGCAAATTGGGATACTAATGTTTTTATGCCACTCAGTCAGATTCCAGTAAAGAAATTATACAGGTTTGTTGTTATTGTGAAACCAAACATATCTACCGTTTCACTACCTTTATTTGATGTGGCACTGGTGAATACAAATATTGCCTATTCGTCAAATTTGAATTCATTTTTTTTTTAAATTTTCTTTCCAAAATTTCCATGAATCCAAAACTTTCCAAAATTCAACAACGACATTTCTATGAAACTTAATTGACTAATTTATGATAAGATAAGAACACGTGTTAAGAGAAATTGCACAGTGCTGTAGTTAGTTACTGGGAATGAAAAAAATTACAGTTTTACAACCTCTATTTGAGGTGGTATTGCCGAATAGAGATATTTCAATACAAGCAAGGGATGAACAAAACTAAAGCAAAAACGTTCAATTTCGTTTACATAAAATCACCAGAGTTTCCTACCTTGATTGCACACCCAATTGATTTTACAGATCAACTGGTGGAAGAGAACAAGATCGTTTAATGACACCAAAAGATGCCAATTGGATCATTACAAGGAAAAACTTTAGGTAAAGAAGTTTTAACAAGGGGAAAGATTTGTCTAGATAAGGAGACTTTCGAAATATTTTACAAAATATGTTGGAGAACAGGGGTGCGCGGTAATCGGAAATTTCCGGAAATTGCCAAAAATTAAAATTTCCGGCAAACGGCAATTCCGGCAATTGCCGAAGTTGCCGAAATTGCCGAAAATTCTATCGCCGATCCGCAATGACCGCGCTGATGGTGAAGCTATGAGACTGTCTTAAATTTACATGAATCACAAAAAAAAACTAATTTTAATTGTTTCAAATTCTTACTGTTTCACTGTGTCCATAAAAGTATTAGTTTTAAATTGCAACTATTAAACTGCCTACCTCAGATAAATCGAACCACGCAGGCGCCGCTCCAAACCACGCAGGCAACGCCTACAAACCACGCTCAAGAATGCCAGTCCCTGCGCGGTTTCAACGCGTTGCCTGCGTGGTCTTGCAGCAATGGCAGTTCGCAGCCCGCTCCTTCCCCTTCCTACCGTTTAACCATCTAAAACGCAAATTACGATTGTTTTTCAAACATATTGTTTATTTATAAACTAGAAAACAAAAAAATTCCAAAAAAGTTACATTCGAATATTTGGGGAATTAACGGGATTAGAAGAAATTTGAGAATCACAATCACTATTCAGGATAACCTGTCAGGGGTAACGGAAAATATTGGTAAGTTTAAGATGGTTTTGGGGAAGAATGGGCGTTTTTGGTAGTTAATATCCAAAATAGAAAGGAGAAGCAATAAATTAGATAAAAATAAGAAGAATTATGAGACATTCAAGAAGTAGAAGAAGTAATTGTCTATTGTGATCCAGAAAGGGCGGAGCAAACACTTCGAACATCCCAAATAATAATCACACGATTATGGCCACCGGTAACTAGAAGTCCGAGAGTTTCCTGGAGATGAATAGCAGTGATTCCAGTATGGATTTCATGTGGAATTGCAAGTGGAGTGAGGCTAAATATGAAAATTACTTTCATCAACCATTTTCTTCACAACTTACTCACTGATAAATTGTTGGAAAGGCTGTGACGAGGAATCTACCGGAAAGTCCTGCATTGACGGTAACATCGACCTCCGACCTTGATTCCGATATCATGGGGAGGAGGTTGGCATATTTAGCTGAAAACATATATTTAGTTTCGTAAAGACGTGGAAAACAAACATTAAAGTGCTTTTCGCAAGAAAATAACGGAAAATTTTAAGTAAAGTGGGAAAAAAATTAAAAGAAAAAGTTGTCCGAGAAGAGTACGCAGCCATTGGCCTAGGAATCCCGAGCGTGGCTGAACGTTGGCTGCCTGCGTGGTATGTAGGCGGCACCTGCGTGGTCTTGCAGCCGCTGCCAATAGCTGCCCACAGTCGAGTCGCCTGCGTTGTTTCTAGGCGTCACCTGCGTGCTTTTGGTTGCCTGCGTGGCCTTGTCGCGTTGCCTGCGTGGTGGGCAGTCACCTGCGTGGTTTGGAGCGGTGCCTGCGTGGTTCGATTTATCTGAGTACGGAATCCGAAAATGCATACTTGCAGCCAGTTAACCTTCTGCCACGATAAAACATTTGAAAGTATGCATGGACTGAGCCATGTTTGGGTTGGAGGATTTATGTATGTTATCAGGTAAGAACTAATGTCCCGATATCTTTATGAAAGTTAAAGTTCTACAGAGTAAGTCCAAATGATCCAACATTCTACATGCATCATGCGTTCATTGACAATTTATGGGAAAAGTTCAGACAAAATAGTCAGACGAGAGAAGAAAGAGAAAACCAATGGGCAACGGTAAGTTTTCGTTTTAATATCGAGGAAAATGGAACCGAAAAAATACTGAACGTTTCCCAGCTGCAGTATTTTATTAACTACGAAAAACAGTGTTTTTTTTTTTTTAATTTTTGAAATTAAAATTTCAGAAAAACTGCAATGACAATCACGGATTTGATGTTCAAATGAAGCCATTCACAATTCAAAATCGGGATGGTCTGTCAAATCAATACACGGATGAATGGTACGAGTATCAGCCTGTCAGACACTGCTCAGAACAGGATGCCACGTGTGATTCTCCATTTTATTGGTGTGATATGAAATTATGGAGATGTAGGAGTAGGGTGAGTTGGGGAGTTTGGGAGATTTTTGGTTAAAAATTCGAGATGTTATATTTGAGCTCTAAAATGGGTCAGGGTAAAACACCAAAAATATATTTAAAAAATATCTGACTGAAAATTAAAAAAAAAATTTGCAAGGCTGTGCATTTCAGGGAGCGCAACTTCACGGTTGCCTGTTGAAATATTTTCGTTCAGTTTTTCTTCAAAATTTTTCAAGAAGACTCAGCTCTTAAAAAATCTCAAAATTAAAGTTTTTTATCATAGTTCATATCTATGTACTTGTATGCAGAACGCTCGTTTGAAACATTAAGTTTTAATGTTTAAAAAATTTCATAAAAAAGCTTGTTGATAAGCATGAAATCAAAATGGTTTTTTTTTGAAAATTTAATCGTTACAGTTTCTAACAATTTTTATAATCACTTCCTTTTTTTCCACAGTATTGATTGACGACCACATAATCGTTTTTTTGAAGAAATAGAACATAAAATTAGCAATCTGATTTTCAGGTGGTATACGGTGGAAACTGTACCGGATACGAAGGAACTCAAATATGTTACAACTCCGTGTGCAGTCAGGGAAAATGTGTGGTTCCGCCACGAGTTCGATCAGCAACCAAATCTCGAATTGAAGACGGAAATATGGGATTTAAGGAAGTAGTGTGGGCGAAGACAGTGATGCTTGACAAAGATGGAAAGGGAATTGAGGATGAACTATCTAGAATTGTGATTACTGATTTAGAAACTAATCAGACACAAATCGTGTTTCATTCCGGAGAAACTGAATATCCAGAGATTCCGGTGAGATATTATTTTTTGAAAATAAATTGAAAAATAATTTTTCAGGGAACTGTTTATTTGAGCATTCCTAAGCCCAGAGGAGGAAAAATGTCTCGTGTCTCTCTGGAAGCAAGAGATCAATTTGGAAGATATTGTCAAGCCCAATGTATAAATAGTACAAGTGAAAGATACCAGGTTAGAGATTTGGCGAGCGTTACAGTTTTGCAAAATTTTAGATTTTAGTGAAATTCAGCTTTTTTTGTTGAAAGTTGACCTCCCAAAAGTATTTTCCGAAACTTACCTAACCCAAAATTCTACTCCTTTTTCAATATCCATAAATTTAAATATATCGAAAAGGTTCTAGGTTTGCCAGCCTTTCCTCAACATTTCTCTCAACTCGGAACACTCATCACCTGTTTCATTCACTCATTCTATGTCCTCCAGAACGTGAGATTTTATTGTATCATCTACTATGTCTACAACCAAATATAAAATTTCAGATTCCTTGATCTCGATTTATCAGTTCATCCTCGTCAAATGCGACCAGAAATGCCATATATTGTATTTGCATGTTCACGCAAATTGGTGACAAGTGCAATGATCAAACAAGCTGCTGAACTTGTGAGAGCCCCGGTTTCACATGAAAATTATGTGTTTTTCCGAGTGGCGGTTTTCCGGGAGGAAACTTCAAGTTATCAGGTAAAAATTTATAGAAGTTGAGATGTTAAAAAAAAAAAAACTTACTAATTATGAAAAAGAGCCCAATAAATATTAAATTAAAGATATTACAAATTTCGAAACGTGGAAATTTTCAGATCGAAGTTTCTCCATATTCTGATGTTGGACCAATTTTCTCATCATCTATAGAAAAAGCTGCATCTGCATTTGACCCAAATATTGTTTTTGTACAGGCTCCAAATCCAGAGTTACATCGAGAAGGTGTTCGAGTTCGAGTCTCTATTTTGAGCAACAATAATCGAGTTCAATGTCAAATAAAATGTACCGAGGTTAGTTGTTAAATATGAATTGATTTAAAATTATATAATATCTGTTTTTCTAGCAGGGCGAAGTATCTAAATTAAAACGATAAAAATCAAATAAAAACCTTTTTTCAGAATTTTGTTGCATAACAAGTTATAGCCGCAATGAATTTTTTGCAACTCTTCCTATAAAAATTTGTAAAATACTGAGAAATTTTGTTAGTCTTTTGATTTAGTTTTTGAAAATTTTTTTATAACCTAAAAATTAAATACAAGGTTGAAAAATAATCCGGATAAAAAAGTCATTTCTGCTAGAGAAATTTAGTTATTTACACTTATAATTTGCTTACCGTTTCATAGCGCAAATAACTTCATTTTCAAAGCAATCTTGAAGTTAGCAACATTGAAAATATTATTTTTGAAATTTTTCCAGAAAGACGGATCGATGCACGAGTGTAACGGCGACGTCGATCTACACACAGATACTACGCTATCACAAGAAGATGTATTCACATCAGATCCTCATTCACTGCCAGTTCTCGGTTGGAATATGAAAGGACATCCATCAATTTGGAGGCATAAAATGCCATTTTTGACATTCCATTGTTAGATTCTACTGTTTTTTATCCAACTACTGACCTCCATAGATTGTTGATTTACACAACGGGTATCGTATGTTATATTTGAAAAAATTAAATTGTTTCATTAAAATTCGTTGTTTTATTTGATATATTCTGAAATTATCTCGCAGGAAATATTTTATCTTTTTTCAACAATTTGAGTACAATCGGGGGAAAGCTTCTTCCTGTTTTGGACCTTTTTTGAGTTGCCGTACTTCGGCTATAGACACGCGAGTAGGCTTAAATCATGTTGAAGGTAGGCAGGCAGGAATTTTTATGCCTAGATAGAAACCATATCAAAAATGCTAAATGATATAGGTTGAGTTTCTGAATATTATTTTCTTGCACATGACTATTCTGTAGTCTAGGTATATAATTTGATTTGAAATTTTTTATGAAGTTTTACTGTTTCACCACGTGCTGATAACAACCGAAGTTAGTTTCATCTCCGTTTTCGTTTAATTTCCGTTGGGATGGGTTTAAATGTTTTTTCTTTGTTTTTAACGTTTTCCATAGCATCCGCATCTCTGCCTGATTTGGGATATCCGGGATGGACTTGCGATCCATCTCTTTATAAAAAGTAAGTTTTTAAATACTCAAATGTTTAAAATGTGTTAACTCAGAAGCCAACAAGTCCCAACTTCCGCCCATTCTGTTCGTTTCTCTGATATTAAAATCATTGGAGCACTTGGGGATTCATTGACTGCTGCAAATGGAGCCGGAGCACCAAAAGGAGATCCATTGGCTGTAATTTTGCAGTATAGAGGATTAGCATTTCAATGTGGAGGAGACTCTTCACTAGATGAACATGTAACTGTTGCAAGTGAGAATTTTACATTAAATTTAGAACAAACCTCGGCTTTTGCAATTATGCAACTTCTTGCAGATGTTATGAAGAAGTTTAGTCCTAATATAATGGGATACTCTACTGGAATTGGTAGTGCTAATGTTTGGGAAGTGTCAAAGTTGAATCAAGCCGTCCCTGGAGCCCAGGCAGCTGATATTATTACTCAAGCCAGAGCTCTTGTCCAAATTATGCAAAACCACAGAGATGTTTGTTTATACTGAAGATCTAAAGATCACAATCAAAATGTTTGTAGATTGATATCAAAAATGATTGGAAGCTTATCAATGTATTTATTGGAGCAAACGACATGTGCCGTTATTGCGAAGAAAAGGAAAATGTTTGTATTTACATGATTAGGGGAAGGTTTTATGATTTTCTGATTATAGGGAATTCACTCGAAAGCAAATTGGAAACAAAATGTGACAACTGCAATTCAGATTTTGAAAGATCATTTACCAAGGTATTTCAAACATTTAGGTTATAGAGAAAGTTATCAGATATGTCATACTTGCAAACTTATCGAGAATGACAATACTTCGAATAAAAAACCCTGGGAAAAAGAGATTAAAAATTGCGGCTTAAAAACTTCAATGTTTCAACGTTTTATATGCGTTTTATATGCAGAGTATGAAACAGTAAAAAATATTACTGGTAGCCAAGAATTTTAATACGGCGTTAGCTGTTTCCGAATTCTGTACAAAATACGATATTATTTTTTTATCAAATTTTTTCTGATAAATAGACTTGACAGTAAACATTTATAGGAAAGTTTTCTAGAATAGAAATCATCATAGTGGAACGGAAAATTACTTATAGAATTGGGGAAGCATGTAATATTTTTGAAAACAATATAAACTCTAAATTCCAGGACAATTGTTTCAATGACTGGAATGTTCGATATGAGAATGCTTCGTCAAATCGACCATGATAAATATTTCTGTGATGGACTCCATGTATTCGAATGTCCCTGTGAAAAGAAATCTTCATTCACAAATGATGATGTCTCCCAAGCCTGTCATTTATACATGGATGCTCAACAAGAAATTCAAGATTCTGGAATATTCGATACATCAGATGATTTTACTTTTGTCCTTCAACCATTCTTTAATGGAATCACAATTCCTCCATTGAAACCTGACGGAGAAGTGAATTTAGATTGGTTTGCACCAGATTGCTTCCATTTTTCAAGACTCGGGCATGCAAATGTGGCAAAGCACTTGTGGAATAATATCGTTCAACCAGTTGGTTCTAAGAATCATATCGTAAATCTTTCAGATCCAACAATTCCTTTAAATTGCCCTGATGCAACCTGTCCATTTATCAGAACCACTAAAAATAGTGTTGACTGCTCCAAATATTTCACTGCTTGAGTATTTTTTTTGTAACCTGGTTATTCTTGAATAAAATTTATGCACCAAATGAAGCTTGGTGGGTTTATTTATATAATGGCCAAAGTTAATTCGGTTTTGAAAATGACGATTATTTCATGAAGTGTCCAGAATTCAACGATTTCCAAAAATTAAAACCTCCAGCAATAATAAAACGTGTTTTCATTTTTCTTTGTTTTAATGGAAAACAACATTTTTCAGACATTTTTCACCAGAGTTCTTTAATTTTGAATTATTTATTTCAATGTTTGAGTGGAGTTACGATTATAGGAATCGCCGCACTCCCCTGATATAAATGTTATGAAATAGAAAAAAAACGGAATATACTATTTAATCCCCAATTTAGATACATAGAAGACTCTAATTTGAATTTGAAAATGCAGAATTAAATCCTAATGATTTTTGGAATAGAGTTCGGGTTCAAAATATCGGAGTGAATATATATTTTCATACATATGAATAATGATAAAACAAAACTTTGAAAGTAATATTTCCTTTTATGTGCCAGTGGAACACTGAAAAAATTTAGGTACCAAATAAACAAGTGATAAGTACTTCCGTTGATGTTTCATTTGCATTGTATAATATTTTCAGAAAAAAAAGTGCATTCGATCTTCAAAACTCCTTCAATGACAAAAAAAGAAGTAATGAATACCCAGGTTGGCAACAAGAATGTGCGGAAAATTTGCCGAATTTGCCGAGCTCGGCAAATTTTGAGATTTGCCGCACACCCCTGGTTGGCAATGTTTCCAAATCTGTGACTTTCTTAAAAGCTCTTTATAATCACCATAAATAGTTGAGTTTCTAATCATTTTCCTAAATGTCTTCTATTAAAAAAGCAGGTCAGACCACCCATAACACATTCCTTTTGTCAGCTGACGCCTTTTTGACGCTTTCTGTTCATAATAATAGCATGTTTTAACACTAATAAATTCGAACACATGATGATCATCGATGATATATCTTTCTCGAGAAATCAGTTCTACGTACTAATCACATTGTTCTCCCATTTTATCCCCACTTTTTGGTTTTTTCTTCTTTATCTGCCGAATTCTCGTTGATTCTTGTTCGTTTTAATCACTCTTCGATGTCCAATGGCGGATGGCTGTTGATTTGATTTGAAATCTCTCTTTCATTTTTTTTTGTCGATGACTAACGTTTTTCAATCTTACAAATAAATAAAAAATTAAAATGATTTTTTTTCTGTTTCACAAAACTATTATTTTGGAACACTCAACTTCACAACAGTAGGTTTCAGGTCGATTGTAATTATTTTTTCAACATTCTAAATTTTTGATGTAAATAATAAGTTAAATATCTATCTATTTTCCTACAAAGCCATCTACTCCTGTCATGTACCGACTCGCATTTCTAGAATACAAGTTAACGATTTTTAAACTAGCAACTCGTGAATTCTCCTCCTCCCAGGCACGTATTTTAAAAACGAAAAATTCGCGTTAATGCGTCAATTCAAAAAATAGGAAAATCGGCAGGCAACAGTAGGCGTTCATATAGGCAGGCATACAGGTAGGCAAGCATCAAGAAGTGTCTGCCTACCAAATATAGCTTCCGAAATATGCCCTTTACCTTTAGCATGTGTCTCCCAGATGTTATCTCTACCCAAATTCTTGTACCTACACTTAACCTCACCTCCGTGCGATTCCTTCTCGCCCGATTCTGTGTATTAGTCACTTACAAATTTTTTCGAAAGGATTCACAAGTTTTCCCTCCGTTTTGTTCCAATTTAATTCCACTTGAAAGACTCCGAAAGTAGGTGAAAAAACCACGAAAACTGTGCGAAATATGTGGGGAATTTATTAAGTTTGGGTTTTTCAAAAATTTCTGTTTCAGATTTGACATTTATTTGTAATTTTTCTACATGTTTCTAATTGAACGTCGATAAAATTTATATTAACCCACCCTATTAATAATCTTATCAACTCTTTAAGTTTTGGTTAGTATTCTAGTAATTTTGATGGGATAAATTTTTCTGTTTCAGATCCAAGATTAATTTGCAACTTTTCGTCATGGCTCTAATTGGGCCCAAAAATTGTCTTTCACAATCCAAAAATAATTGTCTATTTGAAATTTTTCGGCACTTCAAATTTTTGAATTTGCGAAATAATTTTCTTAATATTACAAATTTTTGAAAATCAGTTTAAAGGAACATGCTGTTTTTCTGATTGGGTCTCACGATCTCATTCATAGTGGTCGCTAATAGTAAGGCGCCATATTTTACAAATTTCTTCAACTGATGTAAAAAAATAGTTCCACGTTTCCTCGAAAAAACTATTATATATTTTTGAAAAATGTAAATTTTCAGAAAAGATTTTTTATTCTGTTTCAAGTTTGAGATTAATTTTCATTTTTTATTTAAAAAATTGTTTTTCGACCTGAATGTTTGGTAAACCATATTTATTGAAAATTAAAATAATTTTTGATACCGTTTGCTTTTTCCTTTTGACTATATTAGTTGTAGTAAATACTTTTGCTAAGTTCAGCAATTTATCTTTGTGACTTGTATTTATTTTTACACCACCTGAAACTGAAAATGTGTTCAGTTTCAAAACTTCCTGTTTTAAGCACTTTCCAACAGGAAAACAAGTCCCTGTCTTTTTCAAATTATAATTGCCACTAGAAATGAAAATTTCAATAAATCAAAGAATTTTTCAAATTTTTCATTCGTACCATCCACTAATCATCTCATCAATTCGGAATTTATTGCGTCCTCAAAATTCTGTCAATTTTCTGCAAGAACCTCGAAGAAAACAGTATGAATTCCTCGAATATTTCTATTTCTCCCATCTCCAATTAGTCACTCACTTGAAAACCTTCTTTTTTTGTTCCTCATCTCAATTCAGAACACCTTTTTCTTTCCTTTTTTCTCCTTTTTCTAATTCCTTCTTTTCACGAACTTTCGACCTTTTTTGTCACTCATTCTCATTTATTTTCCCCCTCCTTTTTTGTGTGTTTACCACTGTGATTTACTGGTTCGATAGACAGTCAGACGTCTTCTAGTGAACGAGTGACATTTTCAACGAATTTTAGAAATAGATAAGGATCTTAAATTCAGTAAGGGAGAAATGGGTATTAGTTCCTGGTTGAGCATTGAGTAGTCCTCTTACAGTAGAAAATGAAAAATAAAATTTCAGCTTTGACATTTGGCTCATTTTCTCAAATTTGACCCCTCTTGGTATGTATAAAAAAAGTGCCTACCTGGTTTCAGTAATAGTCTACAAGGCGTTTTTTTAATCAAAAGCAAAAGTTGTGCCACAATTTAAATACCTTTGATACTTTGATACATCGAACTAAAGTTTTTTGCCGTAAATGGGGCTCATTTTATAATGGCGTGTTCAAAGAAAAAATCACCGTTTTTTTTCGCCATTTTTTGTGCAAATTTTGAAGAAGAATTTTAATTTAGAGAGTTTATTTAATTGTCTTTTAGGAGCTTCTGATAGCAGTTTAACTTTTTTGTAAACCAAAAAAAACAAGTTGATCGCTAATTTCGAGTTGTGGTAGTTTTAATAATTTTTACTTTTTTTTAGTTGAAAAGAGAGTCTTGATAGTTTTGTAAATCTTCAAGTTTATGATTTGTGAACTCTTCTTTTTACTTCCTAAAAAAGGACATCAACCTCCAGTTACTTGACACCTGACTTTGTTCCATTAGATCTTTATCTATACTTTGATCATGACTCGGTTGGAATTTTTCTCAGAATTCCCCTCACTCACCGTTGGATTTTTGATCAGTATGCTATATAAAATGAGACAATTTGAGTTGATTTTCATTTTCTCGAATTCTTTCCGGTTTTCAAAAAAAAAGAAGCACAAACTAGTCATGGTCACTTCCATCTCATTTTCTACCAGACTAATTGCTACTTTTATGTCAGTTTTGAAATGGTATTCAGGGTGGAGAAAAATAGAATGAATCCAAAGAGATTCGTCCTATGCAAAATTAATGGGTTCTAACAGTTTTTGGTAACCACGTTTACAGGCTAAACATCATACTGTGCTTTGAAGAACATTGCTTTTGTAAGAAGATCAGGAACCCAAACAATTAGTCATTCAAATTTTTTCAGTTTTAAACAGATCAATGAAAATGTAATTACTTTTCAATTTTTATAATTTCCAAATTCAATTCATTCATATAAGTTAAGCTTTCTATTGTTTCCCACGTTTTCTCATCTCAAAGAATTTTTGAAATCCCGGTCGTATAGTTAGGCTAGGGCTTCCATGTAGGCGCCGAAACGTCTCATGCCAAACGCACAATTGTTTTATTTTAATTTTTTAAATTTGGTTTTCATAAAACTGATTGAAGTGGAAAAATTAGAACTTTTAAAATTCACACCAAAATGCAGAGAAAAGGCGTGTCGCCGGTAGACGCCAAGGCCTGAAACCGCGTTGACCTACCACTGAAGCCCTATAGTTGGCGAACCTAAGTGTACGAGGCAGGCGTTGGGTACTTTAAAGGCGCGCAAACTTTTCTCTTACAGAACAAACTCTTTTCTGTTAGGTTAACGGGAAAATACTAATTTTTGTGATCTCACTCCTCTCAAAAAACGTTTCTATTGTACCTAGATTTCAAGTTAAATTATTTAATTAAGAATGCTGTTTCAAACTTACTTCTTTCTCATTATGACGACGCTACTTTTCACTACTGCACATTCACGAGGATTATCCAAAGTGAGTGCTTGGAAAACAACTGTTTTAAATTTTTTTTTTTTGAATTTTCAGCAAATAGGTGAATATGAAAAGGCAGCGGGTCTATCACCCGATAACAAAGTTCCATGTGAAATGCCGGCCATTACACAACAACTTCCAACTCGAATTCGATCAAAGTGAGTTTTATATTTTGAATTTCCAAAAACTCATGTTTCATCAAGGTTATAAGAATTGCAACGAAGTTTTAAATTTAATAAAGTCAATCTTTCTTGTTTCATCTTCCTATTAAAATCATTTTGTTTATATTGGGAGTAATCAAAGACACGCCCGAATTAAACAAATTTCAGAATCGAATTAATTTGGCAAAACGTGGAAAGAGGTGGAGATTGTTGGATTGAGATGGCTCAAACAAGAAATGCTCTCCTCCGACTAACGTCTGCTGAAAAATCAGTAATCCTTCGGAAATCAAGAAAAGAGTGCAAAGTTCCGTCTGTTGTACAAGCTCTTCCAGAAAAATATCAAAAGAAGATTTCGGACATTTGGGAGAAAAATATAAATGAGAAAGTGAAGAAAGAGAAAGACTGTTGGGATCAACAAAAGAAAACGAGGTGAGAATGCTTTGCTTGATCAAGAAAAAATGTTTTATATGATTTTGCATTTAATGGAGCTTTTTTTATGAAAGCTCAAAAGCTTCATGTTCTTTAATTTATCTACTTAAAAATTTAAGTTTTGCTGATTCTAGGAATCAGATATTTGAAGTATATACATTAAAATGATGTATGCAATCTAGAAATATCCTTTGTTTTAGTTCCGCGTAGTTCAGCATCTCCAATTTTTCGAAAAACAGAATTCAATTTTACCTTTTATTTTATTTATTATTTTTAAAATAACCTGGGTTAAAAAGTTCAAGTTGAATTAAAGCCGTTTGTGATACTTTTTAACAAAAATCCAATCAATAACAAAAATTCCAAATTCGACTTAAAATAAAAACTTATGGAAACAGTGCTGTTTTATTCGAGCAAAATACAAATTTTGCCTTTTTCGAAAACTTCAGTAGATTTCGTCTTCCCTGTTCATATTTCTCATTAAAATAAAATCAAAGGATCTAAGATTTATTAGCATTTCCCTATTTGTCAATTTTTCTCCTTACAATTGTTTGAACGTTAACATAGTTCAGAACACAAAAACTATAAAATAGTCATTAAACTGATTAACTGTTCAGACAATCACTATCATATCTGAAAATGTGATTTTGGAAAACAAAGAACTGACTTGAAAGAGTGTTCCGATTTTTGAGAAGTATTAAAAAATTACCGTTTCACACTGTGAAGATATGCAAAGTGACACATGTACAAACGAAACTTTATCAATCTCGCGAATATATATATACTCAGACTTCTACTTCTCAACCTTCCAATGGGAGTGAAGTTTCATCCACCAGCTTTCGAGTGTGCTCTTCCACACTTCTATAATCGACTGGAGCAGAGTTTACAGGTGAGAAAAATGGGGTTTGAGTCCTACGTGTGCAAAAAATGAGCGCATGCCTCGTGTAGGCAGAAATGAGGCACGTATGAGGCCGCACTTGCCAACCTTCAAAACCTCAATATCAAGTTTTAGTTTCGATAATATTAAATTAAAAATAAGTTTTGTGGGACTAATCCTGAATACGACGTCAGTGATTGGAAATACAAGAAAAGACAGGATTAATTGGATATTTTTTCCTTGCAAAAAATAAACCGCATGAAACAGTATATATTTGTGAGTTTTAAAATTTTAAAATCATTGCCTTGTAATATTCTGAGGAGGTCATTTACAACATTTGAACAAATAATTAGTACTTTTTCGTGATCATAAATCAAATGAGAGTATAGAGACTGAACCACTTGAAATTCAAATTGTCTGTCCGTTCTTTTTTACGTGTTTGTAAGTGTCATTTTGGTCGGGAATAGCCAATCAATGAACTTTAATTGCACTTTTCAAAGTGATCGACATCACCAAAAAGTTTGACATTAAAATTGGAAAAATAGGAATAGGGAAGAAATTCTTAATTCTTACGAGCACTAATAAGATAAAACATAAAAGTTGTCTAGCTGCAAAATTTGGCAATTGTTGGCAATGATTTTTTAATAAAAATATTTGTAGGATTTCAAGACGTTCTGTAGTTCTCAACTCCTCGTTGTTGTAAGATGTTCATGATATTTTCTCCTTTGATGTTCAGTCAGTAAAACGTTGTATTTGGCAATTTTTTAGATCTCTTCTTGAAACAGTTTTTTTTTGAGAAACTGGCAAAAATAGGAATATAATCCAATTTGAACAAACATCTTTTTTTTACTGTTTCATTAATGTTTGATGAAATGCATCACATACATCAATACAATCGTTCGGAAACTCTTTGTATTTTCATCACATGTTAATTGGAATTACAAAAATTAAAAACGACAAGGTTCTCTCATTTTTCTTCCGCAACCCTCATGTGCCCTTAATACCTTAAGATTTTCCATCAAGTAGATCAAAATTTAGAGATAAAAATTCTCTCACTCGAAACTCATTTGGACCGCCTGTCAGTTCGTAAATATGTAGATAAGATCGGAACAAAGTTCGAATTTCCAAAGAATTTACGGTTTTTGCAGGAAAAACTGAGAGAAATTTGGAAGGGATACAAAAAAGGAAGAAGCTGTGTAGAGCAAATTGACAAACAAATTCAACTTCTGGAAGCAAATGATATTTCATTGAAATCATTTCAGGTACATTTTTATTAAAATCATTTATAAAAGTTTGTATGATGGATATTTTCAATGCAAGGTTTTACTTGATAATTTTTGAAAATTTCTTTAGGCAATCGGAGATAATTGGTAAAAAAGTGTGAAACTAATATAGAAGGAAAAAAAATTAAGTTGAAGATTTTTGATTAAATTAGAAAATCGAAAAATTGCGGTACCTAAACAACAATTTTATGTAAACTTGAAAATGTCTGCGCCTTTAAAAGTACTGTAATTTTCAATCCCCGTCGCCGTGGATGTTTATTCATTTTCATTGATTTTCTTCAGATTCCTCGAAGTTTCATGTGTTCTTTCTTTCTTTATCGAAAAAATGTTTTCCGTAGCAATCGTATTGTTAGGGGTAAAGTTTTGAATTAGGGCGTCAATAATATTTCGTCGATTTCTTTGGTTAAAAATTGAAAAAAAAAATTGAAAATGGTGACAATCAATTTCTAATTACTGAAAAGTTTGAAAATAACTGAAGTGGAAAAAATATTCAAAATAAAACTATCAAAATGTTCAAAACAAAAAGCCATAGTGAAACATTCGATAATTTCAGATGCCTCCTCCATCAATGTTTAGAAAACAACGAGAAGCTCGAAGAAAGTTAAGAAGACGCTCAAATGTTGCTTGATTTTGGAAATTTAATGTTTTGTTTGTAATATTTAATAACGAAGAAAATAATATCAAAAATGCGGGACGAGATGTGTTTTACAATTTTACAAAAATAATCGTTGCATTGTGGTTGTGCTTTTGATATCATGCTTTCTAGTTTTTATCGGTGAATTTGTATATATTTTTTTTAAGTTGAAATGAATGTACATATACTTTTTGCAAATGTGAGAATTTGATATTGATTGTGAGATGAAAATAATATTTGAAAAATTACTGTTTCACAAATTTTTTTGGTTTCAAAATATACATACATCTCAATTATTCATTCATTCATTTTCGATCTTGTTTTAACCCAAAATGTATATGTTCTTTTTACCTTCATTTTAATGGTCAAGAGTTAAAACGTAAAAATAAAATTGTCTAGAACATCATCATCGGATTGAAATAAACATTTTCACACTTAAAAATTTTTTGATTTCTGAAAATTACGAGTAAAAGTTTTAAAAATATTTCAAAAATAAACTAGAATATGAAATGAATCAGTAGTAAAAAAACTTTTTTGATGAATTTCCAAATTTATGGGAGAAAAAGTGAATACTAGACACTTTAGGACTGAAAATAAATTTTTATTTGAATAATTCTCCTTGCTGGCATTCTTTATTTGCCTAAATTTAAAATAAATTCTAATACATATTTCATTCGAACTTTCTGATTCATTCTTGACATGATCAGTTCCCATGACACATTCTTCACACATTTTTTGCCTAAAACGAAGATTCCATTTGGGGGATTCCCATACGGTCCCGAAGTGAGAGACATTATGCTAATTCAAGAAGCGCAGACAAATTGTTTGTTTTTCTTTTATTATTTGTTGAGTTAGTTTCTCGATCACCGAGCAGCCAGTTCGCAGGAAAAATGACTCATTTCCGATGGACACAGATACTTTTTTTCCAACGAGATTCGATTATTTGCATATTTGAAATAGACAAGAGCAGGAAAAGTTAGTCATTTGTGTTGGCATCATGTAATTTCCTGTTTTAACTATGCTATTTTAAATTCGAAAATTGACGAAAAAAAACTGCAAGGATTAAAAAATTTACGGTTTCAAAAATCATATATATAAAATTGCAAGCATGATTGAAATTATTCCGTCTTTCATCAGGTTGTGTATCAGGTTCAGTATACGGGGGGAGGGGTAAGGGTTCTGTGAAAGTTTTTTTGTTAAATAAACAGCAATTTCAAATTGAAAAATGACGATTTAAGATCTTCATTTCTCAAGAGTAGTATTTGCTAATATTTTTTGAAATGCATAAACATTAATAATACCTCACAACAAAAACTCGATCGATGTCCATTTTGACGCCGTTTATAGGTGTGGTTATAGACACTCATTCAATTTTTATTCTCTCATAAACATTCGGTAACATGCATCCCGTTTCTTCTTTTTTTCTGGATTTCTTTTCCGTAGTCGGCAGTTTTTTGGGCACACCCTGGCATATTTCATTTGAGACGCCAATTATTCAGATTATTTGTTTAATTTTGTATGTTTCGAACTTTTTATATATTTTTAACATAGTTTTTGTTGACTATTATCACAATTTTACGAATGATGACTGTCTGTTTTTCTATTCAGAATTTTTGTGATCTGGTGCATTTGTTCACCATTTTTTTTCGTAAACCTGAACATCTGCACATTTTAAATTAAAAATCCAGACATTTTTAGCAACACTATTTTATTCCTGAAGTTTGACGCATTTTAAAATTAGTTGAAAGATAAAAAACTACAAAAGACTAGCACGTGGAACTTTACAAAAAATTACTGTTTCAGGTTAGTAATTTAATCAAATATGAAATAACACTGATGTTCCACCTGATGCGGGAGTGAAATAATTGAAATTTGATATTTATGTATTTTTTGTTCAATCTTTGTTTTAGTTCCAAAACAACCAAATGGGCACTCGCAGCTAATTGTTGTATTTTTGAATATTCTGCCCATCGGAGTTCCGAAGTATCTGCCTAATTTTTCAAAAATGAGTTTTCTGTTTTGTTAAAAATTCTTACTTCTATTGCTCCAGAACTTTTCGACAAATAAAGTCGTCTCATTTGTTCACAAGCTTTTTCGTTAATCTGAACGTTTGAAACTTTTAACTTGAAAACTCGAAAGTTTTTTTTGCAACGCTATTTAATCCCTAAAACTTGACGCATTTTCAAATTTGAATGAAACAGGAAAAACTGCAAACGATTAACATGGAAACTACTTTAAAATCAAAAAAATAAACTACTGTTTCAAGTTGGAAGTTTATTGAACTATAAAAAAACATTGATGTTCTATCGATCAAAACATATCAAGTAAATTTGAAAAGCGCTCTCGGATAACCTAAAAAATTCAAAAAACAACAATTATATGTAGTCTTCCATCTCTCATTATTCGCCAAGACTTAGGCAACTTGATTCCCGGTTGCCGAAAAATTTCCTAAAGTTAAGACAACTCCGACAATTGCGGGTTTACCACACAACTCTGGTAAGCACCCACAATAACGGACCTTTATGCTCCGTCCACTCCTCCCAACTCACTTCATTGTGTGCTCAAATATTTGATAAAATGATTGTCCCCCATCTTTTGCAATACAATTGTTTGATGAATCATGACCTTATTCTTCATTCCAAATGCAACTCGCCCGAAAACTGTTATGAATTGGAATGGAAGGAAAGGAAGATGTGTTGGAAGAAAATGTGAGCAAATATAGGCGGTTATACTCATAATACCCCTCTCTCTTTAAGAGGGGATTGTTGCATGACCTTGCCGCATCTTGTGCTTTACAACATATTTATTTCTAATAAGAGGGGATAATTGTTGGGTTTGATGGTCCTAAAGTACTTGAGACATGAGTTTACATTGTTTTTATTGGGATAGGAAATGATACTTATTATGAGTAGGTGGAGTTTTAAGGTAGAATCCGTTGTTGGCGTAGGTTCATAAATTTCATTAACGCTTTCAAATTGTTTTTAAATTTGCACAATTATTAGATTTTTTAATTCTTCCACTCATGGCATTTTCCAAATCTAATTCTCTCGTTAAACCAAAGTCTATATTTTTCAATGTAAATTTTGTACCGCTAAAAACCTTCAGGTAGAAAAAATTTTAAAAATTCTTATTAGGGAGAGCAGTATTTTTAATAGGCTTTTTTCGGGTTCAAAAACGATCAATAATTGCCTTTGCCTCACTGTTTCAAACAAAAACTGTTTAATTTTAGTTTTGTAAGTTTTACAGATATTATTTAAACAAATTACATGATTTTCATTTTCAATAGTGAACCGAGTTGGCTGACAAGCAAGAATAAAGAAACAATTAGCCAGGTATTCGTTAATTTTTTGAGAGAACTTTGAAACAGTAATTTTTTTGATTTCAAGTTTTCACAGAGCCGAACTGAGCAGTCTGGAAATCTGCTTCATGTAGAAAAAAAATAGTATTTAAACAAATGTGTTGCCCTGATAGAGTGCTGGAAACAATAAGTTGTTTTCAATTTTTTTTTCAATGAATCACTACTTTCACTGTATCAGAGTAGGATTACCATGTTCTTGTTAATTTAAAATTCCTGCCACGTAGCTCACACTACCAGAAACATCACAAAAACAAAAGACCAGTGCCACAATAAAATCACAGTTTTTCTCTGAATCTTCCAAATTCCCATACTATCTATTTACTTTCAACACGAACAAATATGCCGCTCCGTAGGCTTTTCCGTGAAGCTTTTGCCTCTTTTCTCTTGCTTTTACCACCATGTGTCCTTTCTAATCTGTTGTCAATTTCTCTCTGTTTACTCTTTTTTGATCTTGTTGTCAAACGAGAAAGAGAGAGAGACGTACTCTCTTTCCCTCATGTACAACAATAATACAGTTTACGACTCAAACGGTTCCACGTCACATGATCAGACGGGTGGCAAGGAGGTGCACTGTTTATTTTTTGATTGCATTTGAGCTGGGAGGTTTTCGTTTGGGGAAAATTGTTAACCGTTTTACAAGTCTGATATAATTTGAATAGTTTTCTATAACCCAGTCACATTGATTTTTTAGTTTAAAAATAATTCTCAAAATGTATATCTCTCATCAGTCTGTTTTTCCTTGCAATCGGTAGTTTTTTAAGACTGCATACACTCGAAATAATAAAACTGCGTGGAGTGTACTGCAGAAAACCTCATAATTAGGCCCCGCCTTTTTTTCGTCCACTCACGGGGAAAAGGCAAAATTCGGGGACCAACCAATATCAGGCCGCCGACATCTCATGGGTTCCGCGCGCCGCTATGTTTAACTCGTTGTGGGTGTGGCAAGCTGTCTCCGCCCGCTGCGAGTTAAACATAGCGGCGCGCGGAACCCATGAGATGTCGGCGGCCTGATATTGGTTGGTCCCCGAATTTTGCCTTTTCCCCGTGAGTGGACGAAAAAAAGGCGGGGCCTAAATATTAGGTTTTCTGCAGTACACGCCACGCAGTTTTATTATTTTGAGTGTATCTTCTGTTTCAAAAAATCAAAAATGTTGAGGAGGTTTTTGAACAATTCGAGCAAGAAGTTAATTTCAGTTTTTCAAATTATTGTATTGTTATAAGCGGAATTTTAACGGCGATGACTACAAAACCTTAATTTCCGTACGCACTATCAGTAAGAATTGTAGTTTTCAAGAATAACTTGGCAAATGTTTGAAACAGTAATTTTTGTTACACTCTAATTAACTCGGAATACCCAAAGTTCGAAGAAAAAGGTTGATATTCTGAAACTAATTATTATTAATTTTTATGTGTTGTTTTTGTTGCATTTGAGCAGGGAGGTTTTTGTGTAATGAAAAGTATTTACTATTTCACATATTACTCTGACATGTGTTTTCATAGAGTAGTTATGTTTTCTGTTTTATACTGGTTTTGCATATGACTATTTTCGGAGCCAAATCAGAGTATTTTTGCTTTGCAGCCGGTTAATTGCAATCAAGTGTATAAGTTTCCAAAAAGTTGAAAAAAAAATTATGTGCCCCTTGTGAATTATCGAGGTAGACACTTACATTTAGCAAATTAAATCAGATATTATTTGTGTTTTCATTAAGAATTATAATTTAACAGGATACACAGTCTGATGTTAAAAAATTCCAAGTTTTGAAATTCATCTACACACTTTATTTTTGAAAAAAATGTCAACTAAATTGTTGATAAAGCTTGAAATAGGTGAAATTCGAAAATAAGCCAAAATTCTGAGATTACGCACGACACGTGTCAGAAAAACGTTTTTTAGCATTTCCACTAGGAACTTTTCATAAATTAATTGAATTGAATGCATGAAAGTCCACACTTTGTAACATTAAAGAAAAAAAAACTCAAATAGTTACTCAAATAGTTACTATTTCTTTAATAAAAACAATTAAAAAAACAAAAACTTCGGGAATTAAGAAACGTTGCATTTAAAATTGATCTATGGAATGTTTGAAACAGTAATTTTTGTTAAATTATTAAAAATTGTGGCATATAAATTATCAAAAGTATCAAAATAGGCATGTAGGCCGGCATCCCCTGCGACGACGTGCCTTGAAATCTGTTCTCATTGAAAACGGTTTCCTGGAGTAATCAATAAAGATTGTCCATCTGATAGTTCCATTTCTCTTTTGCATACCAAATTTCTTATCATTTTTTTTTGATAAAATGACTCACAAACATCAACTCCTCCGCCCCACTTCGTCTCTGCTCCTCTTTCTTCACAATTTTCTCTCAATTTTTCACTTTCTTATTGTTTACCTTTCGTTTCCTCGTTTTGGCCGCTTTTCTATATATTTTTGGTTGAAATTCTACACTTCTTTTCTCCCCCCGTCTTCCACCTTTTTTTGGGAATCGAAACATATTACTCATCATCTCCATTTTTGTATATTCATATATTTTCTTGTGTAGGTGTGGGATGCGATGGGACACAGCTTTTGTACACTTCTTTTTTTCAATTTCGAAAAGAATTTTGCAACAAGAAAGGGGAAATTGTGTATAGATTTTGAGATTGAAACATTGATTTTTTTCCTTAAAAAAACACTCATCTCTATAATGATTTTTGTGCTTCTCGCCCGTACCATTACATGTCGGATATTTATCACCAATCATAACATTTTTCACTATTTTGTTCAATATTTGTAAACAACTCGAAACAGTAAAAGTTGGACTCTCTTAAAACTCCAACATGACCGTATAATTGTGAAACTATTTTGTTTTAACTTGGATTTCTCAAAGGTTTTAGTCGAAGTTTCGGTAAAGGTAAATTTCCACGTTAAAACAAAATTAAGCATGTGAACTTCCATTTCTTGAAAATCTCTGCTTGAATTCGTTGAACTTTCAAATAACTTCTTTTTCGACGGATAGATTTTAGCGACGTTTCCATGGGCTTGTTGATTATTTATCAACAATTTGAAACAGTTCATTCACTGAAAATTTGTCAGTATTCAGTATGAGTGAAAATTTCTCGCAGCAAAAAAAATGAGGCCCGGAATTCTTCTCCGATCCTCTGGAACTTTGATATAAAGTTCTCTCGTCTAACGGTGTTCGGAAATTTCCGAGGGGGTTTCGGAACTTATTTTTACTTGCTAAGATGTATATTTATTTTCTTCCGAAATTTTCAGTCCAAACTCATTTTCTAGAATTTTTTACAAAACATCTACAAAAATAACTATTAACACATTATCAACTAATTATTTTAATAACAGTTCAAAACAAAATAGCAGATACTATTATTCAAAATTTGAAGTATCGTTGATGGAATTTTGTGTGAAATCAGAATAGTCTAACATATCTGCATATTATGCTAAAAACTTTTCACAATTTTCTTGATTTTTTTAAAATTTCAGTCAACGTTTTAGTTTTAAAATGTTTACTCCAAACTATATATTTTGTTGAAAACCTCAAGAGACAAACATGAAGTAGTTGAATTTACAAAATACATCTTAGTTCGATTTAGACAACTTATTAAAATTATTGCCATAAATTTGTTCACTAGTTACAAACAATTGGAAACAGTTAATCTAGTGAATATTTGTATAGTTTCAGAATGTGTTTAAATAGCTCGCAGCATGAAATTCAGTTTTGGAAATCCACTTTGACATCTGAAAAATGAGTTTCATCAAACGATGCTCTGACGAGTCACAAAAAATCAAACATTTTTCCTAAAAAATTTGAGGAACGTTTTGGAAATAATATGGTGGATACATATACAAACAATTTCTGGGAACTTAAATACATCAAATTTGAAGATTATCAACGAGTTCTTTTATTGTCATTTTAAAACAGCAAATATTTTTTATGAATTTTTCAATTTTTACCGCCCTTTCAGTGGTACCAAATCAGATTTATAAGCAAATTGTTGTATTTAAAATTATAAAATACTGTTTCTCTGGTTCAATTAACTTTTGTTGGTAAGAAAATATACCATTACGATCTTCGGCAAGCTTTCTCAGTTCTCTTCCAAGTTTTGCATTTCCATTCTTTAGTATATTTTCTAAATCTTCTTCCCTCTTTACCCTTTGACATGAAGCCAATTAGCATTTTATCGTGTCGATCCAATTCATAAATGCGCCGAGTTTCAATGTGTTTTCTCCCCTCACACATGTACACAATAGAAGGATGTCGGCAGTCGGCGATTCCACTTGAATTTAAATCTTAGTGTGCCGAGTCAGGTGAAGACACCTTTTTATTTGTTGTTTTTATAAATTTTAAATATTATTTTTTCAAGCAGTCATGATTTCGAGTGATATGCGTTTTTGAACATTTTATTACAGTTTCAAAAAAGTCATAAATTCGTTCATTATACATATTGGGTTAGTTAATAATTTTGTGCTTCGAAAGGAAATTTAAATGCATTTATCGATAAATGAGAATAATGGTTGTGAACCTGTTTTGGGCATATTTGATTTTTCAAGCGTTTTAGGTGAAATGGAGGTAAATCACCCGATTTGAGTGTGGTGAAATATATTGGATTTTTGGACAATTAGAAGTAAATACCATGAGAAAATCGAAGTTTTTTCTAGTGTCTCAAAGAATTCTTATTCAAAAACGCTGTCAGCGATATTTCATAAAATACATCTCATGTTTCTTATTTTTGAAAAAAAAAGAGAAAAAAGCACACCCCGCTGTTAGACACTTAACGACTTATTTCTAGTGCTTTATTAACTTTTCAAAATCAGAATCAGTTTTTAAGTAATTTATAATTTTATTAACCATCTACTTTATCTTATTTTATTTTAAAATTAAGGATACATATATCCAAGGTTGCTCGTTTTTGAGATCTGAGCCAGAGATGTGTTTGCTGAGATGGTTTTTAATTTTTTAATGTTTCAGCAAAGTTTGAAATATTGATGATTTTACAAAGATTATTCCACCGTGTCCTTTATGTGAAATTTTTCCCGTTCTAAAGCCGCAATTGTTAAAAAGCTGAATTTTTGAAAATTTCAAGAAAAAACCGTGAAAGAACTGAAAATTCCTTTGAAAATCTAAGTTTTTAACATTTTCTCAAAAATGGATTAAAGGAAATGTTATACTCTGAAATACAATAATGAGTCAGTTGCAGCCTTCGCTCTACCATTAGATGCATAACCACAAATGTTTAATGTTTCATTAAGTTTATAAATTCAGATAATTTTTTAAAAATTATTATTTCTCTCAGTATACCTTCTTTGAATTGGCAATAGGAATCGGCAAGTCGGCTGTTCAAAAATTATCAAATTTAGCAATTTTGTCAAAAATAAAACTCAAAAAATTCTACTGTAAAGAATATACTCTAAAGTACAAAATGTAACTTTTTCCGCCAAAACATGAGATCTAAAGCTTTTGGTTTTGGGATTCTGGGATAACATTTCTGCATTTTTTCGAAATAAAAATATGTTTTATTCTGTTAACTCGTAGTAGCTTTACATAAAAAACCCGTTTCTATTCCTTCCAGACCTCCAACTTTTCTTTCTTGAGTCACCTTCCACGTTATTCCATCAATATTTACTCATTGAGAGTATCCATTTCACTTCTTTTACTTTCTATGTCTCAAAAGAAAATAATATGTGTACTCACAGTTTTTCAACAACTACGTCTGTGTTGAAATTGTGTCAAACCCATTAATAAACTCAATTTCACCCTTTTCGATCATTGCGCAATCGTCAGACCTTTTTTGATTTTCCTTTAAGATTTTAGGAAAAGATTGGTAGAAATGAATTATTATAGGTTCTTTACACCATTTTGAGGTCACACTCATTTGCATTTAAGTTTTGAATGTTTACTGTACCGTTTTGTTGATTCTAATTTATCTTTCAGAATTAAAATTTATTTATCTTATTTAAAATGTTTTTGGAACTAAATATCAAATAATGAACCCCTAATGATACTATCTTGAAACAGTAACAATTTTAGGCAAAAGTATACATTTTTGACGGAATATATTTTTACATCCAAATTTCAGATAATTTTCAAAATTTGTAGCCTGCTAGCCAAGTCTCTATTATTAATTTTCTTACACCTAACTACATCCCATTTCTTCTTTTCTCGAATTTTCCACAATTTTCTTAAACAATCAATATTTAAATTCAGAATGATAACTCGGCGAATCGTATCATTTCTGACATGCTTGTCCCTGTTATCACTCACAATTAATGCTCAATATCAAGTGAATAGTCAGAATCAGAACCCATATCAACAACAACAATACGGACAACAAACTCAGAATCAGCAACAAAATCGAAATCAGAATACGAATACTAATACGAATACTGGATATGGGGTGAGTTATTAGGGAAAATTAAATTGTGAAACAGTAAAATTTAGTACCAAAAGAAACAGCCCTAAATACATTTCTTCACACAGTCATGGAAATGTTACAGACTCAATCTCAAAACTATGGAAACGCAAACTCGAACTCGTGGGGATCTGCTGCCGCAAATGTAGCAAATACTCTGCAAACTGGATACCAAAATATTCAAAATAGAGGATTATTCAATAATCAATCCCCATTCGGAGCAACCAGCAATAATACGGTTAGTTTAATATTCATTTGTTATCTGACCACAATTGTTATGATTCCGTAGGGATGTTATATACTTGCAAATAATTTTTTTTATAAATTCAATGAAAATCAATATGATAAAATTTTCCTTTTAGATGCAAAAAGGGCTGAAAGTTTTTAGATTTCTTTTTTATTTATCGGCAAAAAACGAAAGAAGCGAACTATTTTAGTAATCTGCCTGTAACATAACCTTTTTTAATAATTTTCATCACAGTTTTACTCTTTTTTTTTTCAAAATGACACCCGGAACAAGAGTGTATATTATTACTAACTTATGAAATTGTTCTTTTTTTTGTTGTTTTTTTTTCGCGTTCTAAATGTTTTCTGATCACACTGAAAGGCTTATTTTCAATTGGATGCAACATGCGAATAATATTTTTAAATGTTACCGTTTTAATGTAAACACTATGAAACAGTAAATTTCATTTGCAGAACTCTAATTCAAACAAAGGAGTAACAATTCAATTCCAACTTCGTGGATATTCAAATCCTTCATCTGCACTTCCAAACAGTCAAACATGTACCTGTCCAAGTGGATACACGTGTTCATTCCTCAAAACTTCCCCGAGATGTTACTTTGCATTCACATTTATTGTTTCATCTCCAGAGTAAGTAAATTCAGGTGAAAAATTTAAGTTCAGATTCTCGAAATTAAAATGTTTATAGAAAATTAAAACACTGTTTCAATTTTTATTCAAAGTTTCAGAACGTTTTGTTTATATGTTTATTCATTGGGTATGATATTCGAAAACATTTGATTTTATTTAAAACAAACTATGTACAAACTGTTTAATTTTTAGTGAAAGTGTTCGTTATCAAATCACTGACTTCTTCTATTTGGACACAAATGGTCAACTTCCACAATCTTCTCAAGGACAGTGGAGCCAGAATTATGTGATGAACTTGCCATCCAAGCCAGTAAGCTTTTCGAAAGTTTGCTTCAATAATTTAATTCTGACTTGAACATAATTTTATTTCACTAGATCATCAGATTTCCTTGATATCTAAAATATTCCAGGCTGCCATTGATGTATTCGCTCATCACTTGGGAGCAGTCATCACTCAAACTGGTCAATTGGTTCAAGATGACACTTTGACTCATGTCGACACATTTGTGGTTCCACTTTCAGACACACTTCCAGCTGTCGAAGGAGTGCAGAATATGAATCAGCAGAGAACTTATCAAGGAAAACTTTTGGGTACCAGGTTAGTATAAATGTGGTGGAAGATAATTCAACAGTATCCAATATTTGAAAAATCTGTTTCATTAAGGTGTTGAAACGGTAAAAATTTTTTAACTGTTTTAGTTTTAAGGTATTTGTTCTATAATTTGAATCAAGGAATTTTAAACTCTCTTGATGTTTTAAAATGACCTGAATGGTACGATCTCTGTGATTTTTTTTAGATTCGTCATTAAATTTCATTCAAACTTTAAGGTGCAGCTATTTCCAAAACTCGAAATTCAAAAACTTCTGTTCATTTTGTATGAATTAAGTCAGTGAACAATTATTGTTTCTTTTATTGATTTATTGAAACAGTAGATTTTTTTAAAGTTGATAAATAAATACAAATTGTACGCCTGTACTTTAATTTTGACCAATGAGCTAGAACTTTTTTAGTCAAAATCAGTCAAATTCAATAAATTAATTGCAGTTTATCCATGTCATTTTCCATTTCTTGCTCTGGCTCTTTGATTGGACCATCATGTGATCTTACGTGCAAAGCTTCTCACGTGAATGCAAATGTTGCTGCTTGTGTATCAAATTCAACTGGATTCTTCTCAATCTGTAATTATATTACCAATGGACAAGTGGATAACTGCAAGAATTGTCCATGGGGAATTAAAGATAATACTTATTGTCAAGATGATCATGGAAGTGTACTTGATCCAAGTGAAGCGGTTCGTTTTTTTCCTGAATTTTTTTTTTAAAGTTTTGTGATATTGTAAATTGAGATTCGTAAATTCAGAATTTAATAACAGATTATGCAAAATTACATTGTGCTGACATGGTTTTGAAAAAGGAAATTAAAAATTAAATTTGACTCACTGAAATGTATAAAAGATGAAACAGTAAGTTTTTTGTTAAATAATTATTACCTTTTAAAACTGAAAATTGTTGTTTGTATTTTTAAATTTAGAAAGAAAAATAAAAAAATAACTTCTAAAAATCTAAGACTTGTTTTTAAAATGCAAATTTTACAAAATAATTAAACATGCGGAGCAATTCATGAATTTTAACAAATTTTCATGAGAATTTGTTCACTAATAACGGAATTTTCTTTTTTTTTCACTTTTTATGTTTTGGTACATAAATATTGAAAATTTACTACATTTTTCAGTGGTTTCCTTATTGACAATACTTGAAACTCTATTATTTAAATTTAAGAGTGGAAATGTATAGAAGATGAAACAGTAATTTTTAAAAATAAATCTACCTTTTATTGAAATAAAATTTTAATTTCAGGGACTCGTTGGAATGGGATGGAGAACAGCAACTATTATTCTTGCAATTCTCACATTCCTTTTCCTTTTACTTCTTTGTGCTCTTGCTCTCTTCACGTGTGTCAGGTAATTATTTTTGAAATTACAAAGATTATTTTTTTACAAATTTGTTCAATGTTTAATTAATTAATCTACAGAAGTCGCCAAGCCCCAGCTGAAAAAGAAATGACAACATTTAATAGAACATCAAGTGATAGAGAACCTCTTCACAGTGAAAAACATAGAGAAGCAGCTGCTTATAGACAAGATTCAACTGATCGAAGACCAATGATGCCACCTGCACAGGATGCTAAACCAATTAGTAAGATTTGATTTTTCATAAACGTCAAATGAATTGATTATTGTTCAACAACAGAAGTTTATATAGAATTCCTGAAACCGTAAATATTTTTGGTTTGAAAAAATTAAAAATCCAGAAGTAAAGAACCAATTAATTAACTTATTTTTTCAAAACTTATGAAACGGCCGTGAAACAGGAAAAGTTTTTAATTTTCACTCAAAATTATTTATATTTGATTTTTAGACGACCCACTGTACACCTCTGTCTAAAAACTGTCCTTCTTCTTCCCAGCCGTCTTTCAATTGATCTCCCATTCATCCATCATCTTCAACCTCAAAAAAAAAAAAAAAAACTCTTGGTAAGGAATAAAAGTCCGCTTGTTTCCATGTCCCATGTCTGAATGTCCCCATTTTCTTGGTTTTACTTTGGAAAAGCATGAGGTTGGAGGTGATGGTATGTGACTTCTTCTTTGTTTGAAAAAAAATGAATTTCTTGAAACACTACGGAATATCGACTAATGAAGATAATAATATTTTTAAAAGAGCTGAAACAGTAAAAATTGTATATCAAATATATTTTTTTAACAAGCTGATGTAGCAAATTTTGATTATTCCAATAAATAATGAATTCAATTTTAAAAAAAAAGATAAATAATTTCAGGATCTGCAATGCGAAAACCATATTCTCCAGTAAACTCTGGTGAACGAGACGATTCAAGTTTTGCGAGTGACGTTCCGGTTCGGCCGAGTCGAAGTGAAGTTGTCTAAAATTTTCTTATTTTTCTAGTCTCACCATTTTACTTTCTTGAAACCCAGTTTTTTCCCATTTTTCTTTCATTGAAATATTGATTATTTTATTGATTTCCGGTTGCAATTACTCTTGGTTTTCTCTATTGTTCATACGCGAATTTCTCAATTTTAATGAGAAATTTCCGTTTCTTTTTTTTTGAAGATATATTCCGATTCTCTATCAAAATGTTCACTATAAAGTGCCACTTCATGACCTCAATTCCTTGACTACAATATTGTTGACTTTGAAAATATTTAATAAACATTTAACTATAAAAATTTTCACGGTTTCAGTGTTTTATGAAAAGCTAGACAACATTCTGTGATCGTTTTTTTGTGTTGACGTCTTTAACTTATTAAACAACTATGCACTTGTACTAATTTCTCTCTTTCTTTTTAAATTTCAGTTTTTAGAAGAGATTGTTTTTGTTTTAAATTAAATGCATACATATAATTCCAAAAAGTTCCCAGAATGTTTATCCACTAGTAGACATTGTTAAAATCATCAAAAGTCGGAAAAATGTTGATTTTGAAACTATTTAATTAAAAAAATTAATTATAAAAATGTTACGGTTTCACTAATTTATGAAAAGCTATATAACATTTTGAAATTGCTTTTTTGAGCTTTTTTGTGTTAACTTCAATTTTAGAATGTGTTGTAATTGTGGGACCAATTTTAGATGTTTTCAAGAAATTGTCTTTTTTTTTTGAGAAAAATCTGAACTTTTTTGTTTGATACAGGTTATAAGAAGTTCAAAGAAAACTTCCAGAATGTTTATCTACCAGTAAACACTGTTAAAATCATCGAAAATCTGTGAAAACCCGTATTTTGAACAATTATTACTGGTCTCAAGATTAGTGGAAGATGCACTGAAAAAACAGAAGTCAATAAATAACTGAAATTTTTTGGCACCTTTATATTTATGCACTATATTTATGCAAACCTTGAAACAGCTTTTGTTGCTTTTCTTGAAAATGTACAATATTTTTCATAATTGTCCAATTTCATAGGGATTTGTCGTACTGTGGTTTTTACTTATTTTAAAAATTTATTCGATAAAAGTAGAATGCGTACCTATGATCCCACAATTTTTCTTTCCTTTTTGCGCTCAATTTCTGAAATTTTAGTTATTTGATTTTTGAGAAATCCAGGATTCCTTAGTTTTCTGTTTCCGAGAATTCTATTCAACCAAAATTATTCCAAGAAAACCAGAAACATCTGTCTCCGTCAGCAACCAAATTCAAATGTATTCCATTTCATGTGAACCCTCACCTCTTTCTTCTACCTTTCTCTCTGCGTCTCTTCATTCTTAGTACTCTTTCTTCATACATTTATTTATTTATTTCGATATCTAATGTCATGGCAACCAGAAGTTCGTGAGTGCAAGAGTGTTCGTTTTTCTCCTTTTTTCCATTTATTCATCCAAGAAGTTGTTGTTGTGTGGGTTGCACATTCTCATTTGAGACAAATAAGATTCTCAGTACGTTTTTGAAAATCAGAGTTCTGTTTATTTTTTATTCTCCTGGAAAACGCAAATACTGGGAAACGTTTTGCAAATATAAAAACAACTAAATGAGTTTTCCACATATTCTAATCAAATTTCCCGTTATTTATATACGTTTCTATAATTTTGTTTCGAACGAAAAAGATATTTTTGTTCTCATTTGGCTAATATCAAAATAGGAAAACCATTTTTCATATTTTTGTAATTTTTTTTTAAACATTCTTCACTATTTAAATGGCATTCTTTCCAAGTTATGTTTTTTTCCAAAATTTCTTTTAGAATTCAGATATGCGTCAGCTTTTCGCTTGATCTTTCAATGTTTGGGCGTTAATATTTGCGTTTTTTCCTGAAACAAAAAATGTAATTAAAATGAGAGTTTTTATTTGATTTTAACATACTTTATAAAATCTGCCGACTTTGCGTTCGTTCCTCTTGAAACTGTAAAAGTTATCCAAAAAGACTCCTTTTTTAATTCAAGAAACTCTATTTTAATTTTAAAAATTTTAATATGGTATTTCCTTAATACGAATGTGTACATTTAATTTCAAAGAACGCTTTCCAACAATAATACCCAAAGTTTTCTTCGAATCAGGGTTTCCACTTATTTATTTTGTATTCTGGAAATTTTGAATACCACAAAATCAAAATTTCGTGTTTAGATCAGCGAAATATTTTTTTAATTATTTTAATGCAAAAATACTATACCAGCATAATATTATTTTGTATGGCAGTTTTTTAGTTTGTCCAATTTTATTTGAATCTTATCCACACGACGCACATATATTTTTCAAAATGTTCTCAACTGTGTGTTTAAAGCCCCTAGGAGAATATTTAACTAATTACTACAATCAATATACCTATCGGTTGAAACAGCAATTATTTTAAAATTTCAGAACTGAAAAATTAATGTAACTGGGAGCTATTTTTAGAGCTCAATATGCATTTCCAGTCGCTTTTTTTCTGTTTTGTTTTTTTAAAGGTTTCTCTAAATAGTTTTATTCCACTTTTTATATTTCAATTTTTATTCATATTAATACCATCAATCAAACCCCCCCCCCCCCCCCAAAAAAGATAACTAATCGTTTTAAAATAATCCGGAACTAATTCGAAGAATTTTGTGATTCTCAAGAATGTCCCACTCTCGTTTTATTTTACTAATAATATGGACTAGAGATAATAAGAATTTGGGGAGCATGTGTAAATAAATTGCATATAAATTTCAGTCATTTTTGTTTTTTTTAGAATACAGTAGGCTTAGGTGTTTTTTTCGAGTTTTTTTAATTTTAAATTGTGCAAAAATAAAATGTTTATTTTATTTTTTTTCGGAAAAATATGAATTACTCGATTCTTGTGATTTACAAGCTAGTTTTGATCAACTTTTGAGAGAACTTTTAAATAAAAATTGTGTTCGATTAGTTTTAAAAATTGTTATTATCTAAAAATTGAAGCCTGACATCTATAGATATTCTGCCAAATCGTCCAAAAATTTCAGAAAAAAAATTTTTTTGTCTGTTTCGCAAAAATTTTATTATAAAATTTTATTTTTTTAGCAGTTGTGATCTCGAATTCCTAACCATTCCTACAAAAAATCCTACACTATTGAAAGCATGCACCTGATATTTTTCCATAATTTAACACTAACCGGGTGTATTTTCCTCACTGGCTAAAGTGAATCCGCGGTAAAATATGTATATGGTATGCAATTAAAAACTTGTGATGTCAGAAATTTGTATTTCCACTTTGCTACAGCTGTTCCTCCAATTTTATTGAAATGATTAGTTTTCTAAAAATTACTGTTTCATTTCATAAATATTTGAAGCAACATTGACAGAAAAATATTGCCACTGCATTGCTATATTAAAAGCGAATTCTTGTTTTTTTCGAAAACAATCTAAATATTCTTCGAATCAAAGTAACAAATAAAGAAGGGCATTTGAAAAACAACAAAATGCGGAAATTATAGGGTTTTCTTCGCAGAATATTACACTTCCTGGTGCAATTCGGATGTTTTTCCATTTGATTTTAGCTCTTTTTAAGACTAATTTTATGTTAAATTTGAAAAAGTAGTAGTTTTTTGTTAAGGCAAAACTTGCATATTTAGGATTAGAATTAGCTAAACTGAAAATTTTATAAAATCCTCGCGAAACAGAAAAAAAAATTCAATTTTCATTAAATTTCTGTGTACAATTTAGAAGGTAGATATTTGTAATAATTTTCAGATACTAACACATTTTGTAAAATTTTTATGAAATTTTTATTTTAAAGATTTCCTCAAAAATTGATCAGAACTTGCTTATAAATCACAAGGATTGATCAAATGATAGTTTGGATATTTTTTAGTTACGGTTATGTATTTTTCAAATTTTTTGAAGGTTTCTCTAACCTACATAATTTCTTTTGCATAATTGTTGAAAGTTCCAAACAGCATTTAAAATACTTCACCTTTAAGTGTTTCTCAAAAACTGAGTTACTCGTGTGTGTATGTATGTCTGCCAAATATTTGCAGGACAATTCTTCGGGATAATGTTTTCTGCGAACATTTGTGCATCCAATTCCGTGTGCACCCTTTGATTCTCTGAATGTCTATATTCTCGGTACTTCTTCGTTGTTTTCTCAATCATCATCTCCCCGTCGGGCCATGAGTCTTTCCTTTTTCTCCAAGCATTTCCAAGAATACACTAGCATCTCTGACTTGCTCTCCCAAATTTATGTACTCTCTACATCCGGCAACACTTTTCCTCATTTCTCTGAAATGGGAACATAGGAAGGAATGAATGTTCATCTTAACCACAACCCGCCTTTTCAGGGAATCTTTTCAGCAATTCGACGGTTCTATGAATTTAAGGGTTGGAAAGAGTAGTGGACAAAGGATATTGGTCTTGTTTTAAGCATAAATTGAAAAATGATCTAGGCTCTTGAAAAAATACATATTTTCTGAACTCTTACAAGTGGAATTCTAGATAACCACTTCAAAATAACGTTCTATAAACGCCTCCAAAGCTACCGTATTCTTGTTGCTTTCAGATTTTGGTTTTCTGGTTTAAAGCTTTTGAAGAATTAGTTTTCATTGTCAGTCTAACCACCTCTGCAAATATCTCAGCAAGTGTTTTTAACAAATTGAACTCTAGGGGACTATATAAGCTTGAAGTGAGATTTCGAATTTTCTTGATAAATTCCCAAATTTTCACCGTTTTGAATTGTGTTCGTTTTGAAAATTAAATTCTTAAAGGGGGAGTAGAGTTTGTGGGGAAATATATGTTTCTGACTCTAATTGTGCTCCTGATACCGAATATCGATGTGAAAAAAATTAAAAAAATTTCCCTGATTTTATATTAATTTTTAAAATCCGCAAATCCATTGGATGCCTATATGTGAGATTTCAAACGCAAGATTTTCCCGCCAGAGACGCCCCGCCCACGAAACCGTGCCGCACGTGTGGGTTTACGAGATTAATTTTTTCCTTCTATTTTTATTTAATTTTATGCCGATTTTTTCCATTTTTTCGCTGTTTTATATCGAAAATGTTGTTATTTAGCGTTAATTTATGCTTTTTTATTGATAAAAATCAACAATATTTCATGTAAAGTTCCATTTTCAGCACAAAATCGACGGAAAACAAGGAAAATTACGGCGACACGACGTTTCTAGGAAAAGTGAGCATTTCATTTAAAAAACATTTTCAAAAAACAATTTAAAAGTGAAAAGCATTCTGTTCGCTAAAAAATTAGGCCTAAAACATCTTTAAAAAATCAACAGTTTGTCGATTTAGTCGGTAAATTCCAATTTTCATCCAAATACTCATCATATTTCCTTTACAAATCACAATAACGAAAGTTTTCCACATTAATACAAACATTTAACATTCCAGATATCCGGAATACGTTGATTCGTAGTGCACCCAAGGACAAACTTCAATTTTTGTTTTTTTTTGTTATTGTTTTTTTCCAGAAATGTGATTTTTTATAAATTTTATTAAAAATAAATAGTTTTATAATATACTTATTGGGTTTTTATGAAAAACAATAGTATTACACACGGAATAATGATAAATTTATTGTCCATGGTTGCTTCCACCTCGTTTCGCGTCGATTTTGTGCTGAAAATGGAACTTTACATGGAATATTGTTGATTTTTATCAATAAAAAGGCATAAATTAACGCTAAATAACAACATTTTCGATATAAAACAGCGAAAAAATGGAAAAAATCGGCATAAAATTAAATAAAAATAGAAGGAAAAAATTAATCTCGTAAACCCACACGTGCGGCACGGTTTCGTGGGCGGGGCGAAAACAGGGAAATTTTTTTAATTTTTTTCACATCGATATTCGGTATCAGGAGCACAATTAGAGTCAGAAACGTATATTTCCCCACAAACTCTACTCCCCCTTTAAATAAAAATATTGATAATTGTTCAATAATACTACATTCACGCTAAAATTTTCGATTTTTAAAATTTTCCAAAAAAATCGAGTTTAAAAAAAAACATTTTTTGTCTGTTTCGCAAAAATCTTATTATAAAATTGTATCTTTTTTTTAGCAGTTCTGGTCTAAAATACCATTCTAAAAATCCCACGTTATTGAAAACATGCACCTGATATTTTTCCATAATCACAACACTAACCGGGCGTCTTTTTCTCGAAAAAACAAAAAATGTTCAGAAACTTAACCATAATTTTTTTAATAATTTTTTACAAAATTTTGTTTGAGTTGATGAGAAAAAACATAAGAAAACATATAAATTTTGTATGAAAATGAAGAAAAATGACCAAAATTTAAAGCTTTTTTCGACATATCGGAAAAATCGGAAAATATTTGTTTTCGATTTTTGCAAAAAATCAAAAAACCGACACCCTTGTTACATATAGGAAAAAAGCCTGTCTGCTTACCAGGCAGCCTTCTTGTACCTACATGATTCCCCGAGTGTATTTGAGCGTGTTTTATATCTCCCAGTAGCATTTTCAATCAATTAATCAAAGCATTGTACAAACACCCACGCTCACACCAAACTTAACGAGCCTGTAGACAGGCATATGGGTAGGCATGGAGTGCCTACCTATAATGGAATAGTCTTTTATTTCCTAATAAATATTATAATGACATCACATGAACCTTAAGTTCGTGGCATTTCGGTTTAATTACCACTTTTGCCAGTGATGTTCCTGGGATCTTCAAAATAATTGTTGTTTTCCCATCATAGCCGCTAGCATCTGGTTTTATGATAATATGATAGATATTAATGAAAAATACCGGCTTACCAAGGACTAGCTGCTTATTTCAAAATAGTTCCGAGAATGAGCTCTGAAAACTAGATTTAAATTAAAGTTCAAATTTTATTTTTAGGCAGCTCTACTTTTATTAAACCCATACTTCAATATCACATCTTTATTTATTGTTTTTTACACTGTTGTTTTCAGACACCCAATGTAATTTCCCGTCTACATAAGAAATAACGTATTTTTTAAAGTTCAAGCCTCCGTAAACTGTGTAAAGAGTATAAAACTATGTACGTCACGAGCAGTGAAGCCATAGCATACAAACATTTGATTCCTAGTGATCAAACGTTTTAGCAGCTTTGCTTTTATTTGCATTTTATAATTTTGGGGATTCTGGTTTACAAAATCTGCAACAAATTGTTCTAACTTAAATTTTTTGGCAGTGATGTTTTTAGGCATTCTACTCGTTTGAGGAGCCACCTTTTCTACCACCCTCCACCTAATTTGGAAAAACATGTGTATTTTTAGCTTTGAAAATTTTTTATTGTCGTTTCTCAAGTTTTAAGTAGGAAAATTTTTGTTGGCCTTCTGATTTTTGATCTGGTTATTTGTATTATTTTTCTCAATTGCTTGAAAGCATTTTCACCGTTAAAACATATCAAATTCTTACGTTTAGAATCTTTAAATGGCAGAGGAAGAATATCAAGCAACAGCTACAGCAATCGCTATCACCACAAATCTTCCAAATTGGGCACTTTTAGGTGAGTTATATTATATTTGCATTTATAATAAACATATTATATGTATAATTTTTTAAATACTTTGCGAAACAGCGTTTTCTAATTTTTCAAAAATTAAAAATCCAATTTTCAGCAGAAACACATTTGGTATATATTCAGGAGCAAACTTTCTTAACTCATAATTCTCATCGATTTTCAGACAAATTTAGTTTCTTTTTTTTTTTCATAAAAAGCAACAAATCGCATGATTTTGTTTGGATACGTGGTGGGGAATAAATTTTTTGTTAGATTCCTAGGAAAAATCTTTTTATTTGTAGTTTTTACACCAACCTGAATGCGGCGCTATATTCATTCCCCACCCTGACGAGTATGTATGCATATTTAGTTATTGGAGAAATATAGGATAAAGTTTACCATATTTTCAGATGAAATATCAGTTCCATTGCTTGAAACCGGAGTCGGAACTCTTCCACTACTTCAAGCCGCACTTCCCTCAATTCTCTCAATTTCCCAAAATGATGACAAAGTGAAAGAAAGATATCGAAAAGTTTTGAGGATAGCACAACTTCAAATTGAACATTTATTAGTTAGTTAACTTTAACTTTAAACTTAAAAATGCTTAATTTATTTTTCAGAAATCTCAGCAAGAACTTCTGAAACATATGGAGAAGCTGGAATCGGAGAACATATCCAGAATATTGAAACCAAAAAATATGAAAATGGAAAGAAAAACGTCCGGTGGCTCGCCGGAGAATAATGATAAATATAAAGTATGTTTAAAGACAAAAATAGTAGAGAAATATTAAAGGTGGAACGTCAGAAAAGAAAATAAAAACATTTTCTCCTTAATTGCCCTAATCATAATTTACTGTTTCAAAAATGATTAAAAAGGATTAAAGGACGATCCGTTCTTCAAGTGCTATGCATTGCGGATCTGGGATTCAGGTACACTGCCTGGTGGTGATCCCTCTGGGCTGTAATTTAAATTTAAAAAAAATTTAAAAAAAATTTAAAAATAAATAAATAAAAAATAAATAAAAAAAAATCAAATTACTAACTCTAACTCTAACTTGAAAGTTATTTGAAAATTCGATTTATAGTAAAAAGTACTGAAAACTCTCACCTACCATAAACCTACCATAAAATTAATTTTGAAATGTTGAAAGTTATTTCAGTGCGCCGATTGTGGGAAAATATTTCTGAATGAGAATTTCTTGACATCTCACTTTGAAAGACGACATCCCAAACCAATTGGACGATCTTCTTCGGATTAATTTGGACCGTTACTGGAAGATTTATGAGTTCTGATGCAATATTATGCATCAGTTTTCTTTTTTCTACCAATTGAGTAAATACCAGTTTCTATTGTTTTAGTCCCCAACTTAGGGTTTTCATGACGGCATAAAATGCCTATCCGCCTGCCTACGGTTACCTTTCAGGCGTATCAGCATTTTCAGAGTTCCACCATGCTTGTAGGCAGGCTGATAGGTTTTTTGTGCCTGTTACCCTTACCACACCTTCTATCATATTTTTTTCTTATCTCCTTCCCCTCTGCTTATCATGTTTGAATTCCCACCTTTTTCTTTGCATACGCAACAATTTTATATTCATTTTTCTCCGTTCCATGTCTCAACAAAATCGTACAATTTGGGTCAAATGTCGCCGTTCCGATTCTCTGTATTCTCTATATCTCTATTTCTCATCATCTCTCTCTCGCTTTCGCTTTTGATTTGATCTTCATTAATTATGCGAATTCGTATAAAATTTTTAACTTTTCTCATCGGTTTTCTGGTTATTCTCCCCCTTTTTTGCATTTTAATTGGCAATTTTTTGTCGGCTCATGGAGAAGATTATTTCGATGAGGAGTACGGTAGGTGTTTTTAGGGTTTGTAATAAATACAGTAGAGCAACACGAAATGTGTTATTTATTGTAAAAAATTTGAAACAGCAAATTAATTTATGGTACTTTTATCAAATCGCGTTTTTTTCAGAAGTTCTGAAACCGGTAAATCTTGAAAACTTGGAGCCAACCACAAAACTCGCTCAAAAGCCAAAACCTCAATTTGAAGGTGTCATCTCGAAATCAGTACTTATCGGTTACTCAAATGCAGATAAACTCACGATATTCTCTTCTTTTACTGGAGATGATGGAACTACAGTAATCTTATCGTCCTATGGGTATTTAAAGTAAGGGAAAACAGAATGAACATATTTTTTAAAGTGAAATGTCTTATGTGTAGATGGCTCAGATTTAGAATTTCGAATGAAAATCGTTTCATTTAAGATAGAGCCTTCAAAATAAGTCCCCAAAAACAATTTAGCGGCTGAGCAACACTTTGAATTGAAGAAAAAAAGACTATCTGAAGTTATGCAGTTTAGTTTTTTTCTACTGTTTCAGAGATCCTTAAAATTGCTCCAAAAAGTTGATTTGGCGCTTATGAATTTTACCGAGTTGGTGAACATTCTGGTAGCTTATTGGAGTTTTTTTTCGGAAAAAAACGTAATTTTTCACTCGAATCGTTCAAAAATGTTAAGTTTTATCTTTAAAATTTGTTTAGAAGACACACCACGTAGTTTCTAGGTTCAGAAAACATCTTAACAACAACATGAGAAGTGGAAAACAATTTTATAAGACAGTTGTTAAATTATTTATTTTGCTTTCAAAAAGTGCTCTTCTACCGCTAAATGTTTGATAGTGACCACATTTATACGTACTCTTTCAAATAAAATAGATTTCAGTTGAATGTCTGAATGTAAGCCGAAATCACTACTTTTTGCAATGTTTAAATATTAGGGGTCAAACGTTGGTCAAAGATCGGGTGACTACTCCTGAGCAGCAGCTCCATTAAGCTTAGTGAGCATTCCATATCTATAATTATTTTCAGCCGACGTGTCTACTGTCGTTTATTCGATGAAAATAGGCAGGAAATCTATCAGAAAGCCGTGGCAGTTTTCCCCGAATTAACAATAAAGTGCTCGGAGAGTTCCTCAGTAAAAGCCGAGTTCGTTGCTGTAACTATAAACAAAAAGGATGTTCCAGGGAATATGAAGCAGATTTACAAAGAAAAAGAAACAAAGAACAAATCAGAGTTTACTGTATGTCTTGCTCCACTTTATGGAGAATCTCCGAAAGTGTTGATGTTGATGGAATTTATTGAATATTATAAGTTGCAGGTTAGTGTCTTGGGGTTACGGTAGAGTAGTTATTTTTAGAAATAAAGTGCATTTCAGGGCGCTGACCATTTTCTAATTTACTCATTCAACATCTCAAAGGAAACTGAAAATGTTTTGGATTTCTATAGAAATTCCTCAAACCTTGAAGTAATACAAATGGGAAATGAAACTAAATGTCTAAATCGTCATAGATGCAGACATGAGATGCAGTTACAGGTTTGTTTCAATTATTTTAATTTAAAAATAAAATTAATTCAGGACTGTGTATTCCGAACTCAAAAGTACTCAAGCTGGGTGGCAACGGTTGATTTGGACGAAAGGATCATGATGATTGATGAGAAATCTACTCTTTTAGATTATATCAGGTTTTCATTTTGCTTACTTTTTTATCCAACTCTCTATATTGACAGAAATTGCAATGATCATAAAATCTCTGAACTACGTTTTCGTTGTCAATGGACTCTTCGATATTCTGAAATTTCTTCTGGTGCTCCTCAAATTGAGAATCTTCCAATGATTACTTGGCATAACACCAGCCACGTGGCACCGCAGAATCATACTACAAAATCGATTATTCGGTCCCGAAATGTTGACTCGATGGGTGTGCACGGAGTTCAAAAGTTCCGAAATCCGATCTATGGAGTCCGACTTGTGGAGCCAGAAATTGCAGTTGTCCGACACTATCGATTGATTAAAGGATGGAGTTTCTTTTTAAGAGAAGCCGAATCTTTTGGCAACTTTTTCCATTTTCAACTATCTCCTGGTTTATCTAGTCGTATTATTGAAAGGGTTGCAAAAATTATTGCGAAATTTTAGAACATTACGGGTTAATAAATGTTTTTGATTTGTTTTGTTTTCTGTATTTTGATGTATTTTTGAGAGAATAAAAATATTATACCAAACATTTTGCGTCGGAATACTGTAGCTTCTCGGAAAAATATTTTTGAAGCAAAAACATGTTAAGTTTTTTTTTCAAAATCGTGAATTTTTAACGACAGCAATAATAATTTATTTCGTAAAACACATATTTCCTCATTTACTGGCAGTTTCCAGCAAAAATTACAGTCATTTCACAATTTTAATTCAAAAATTCTCAGCGGGGCGCACTTTCATATCTGTTCCTTGTCATCGTTTTGCACCGTTTTCGTCCTTCATCACGAGAATTTCTCGAGTTTTAGACAAGTTTTTACACTTTTTTGAACAGCTGTTGTCGAGAAAGCTTATAAAGTTAAAGTTAAAATGTTCTACTTCACAAATTCTCAGGTTCCATTCTTTTAACTTTCGAATCTTTATTTGAAAGGACAAAAAGTTTCCCGAGAGAACGGTTTTGTGTAATTAATTTTTTCATCGATTAGATGCGTTTATGCTCTAGAGATGCAGCGTTTTCATTTACAAATACGCAAATGTTCTTCGATTTTTTCTCATTCTTCCTTTTTCAATCTCATTTCTCATTTATTCTTCTAATTTTCAGATGTCTTTCCAAGTGAGCGTAGCCGTTAACGATGGACCATTCCAAAAGAAAAGTGTTACACCAAACACAACTGTTAGTTTTAATACTTAAATGTAATCTTTTATTCAATTTTTTTGCAGATTGGTGATCTGAATAACGACGCAATACTGATTTGGAAAGATACTGCAATTGTCTACGATATTTCGGATGAATCGAAGAATTTTGGTCCAACAGTGACATTAGAGGTAAATCGAATTGTTAAAGAAAATCTTAATCATACTATAAGTTCAGCAACTTGGCGTCACTCAAATTTCAATGGTTTACATATATACCACTGCGTTCCCATGTCCGTCTGGAGATCTCCGATCGATCGTTCCAGCACAAGTCCGGCTCATCTCGCAATTCGCTTCAGCTGCGTCGAGTATTTTTAATGGACAATCGTCTTCCTCAGCACAGTCTGCTCAGAGAACACGGAGAGTTGAACAAGATGATGAAGGTGAAAAATCGATGTTCTCTCGGAAACTTTTGGATTCTCCTGCGACGTTCAAAGCGCTCTCAGAAAATATGTTCTTCCGTTTGAAAAACGAGCCACACAAATTGGGCTACGGTTTGCCGGAACTTGTTGAACGCTTTTTGGCGAAAAAAGATATGACTTACAGTGAGTAGCGCATTTTTTAAATCTTTATCTGACGCCTATCTAATTTTCAGAGGAATTCGAGCAAATGTTCCGTTCCTACGTCGAAGAAGAAGTTCACAAGGAAGAAATTATCAAAAACAATCCAAATTCAGCAGAAGCAAAAATGTTTTTGGAAGCGAAAAGAAATAAAGAACTGATTGATGAACAATATTTACACGTAAGTTTACAATAGAAGCCTGTAAATATATACAAATTGTTATAATTTCAGTCAATGACCCACCACCCAGAAGATATGATTGCCGTCACAATGCTCTACATCAATTTGACTATAAATGGTGTTCCAGTCAAAGCTTTCATTGATTCTGGAGCTCAAAAATCGATCATGTCAATGGCATGTGCTGAACGTTGTGGTCTTAATGGATTAATCGATAGACGGTTCCAGTCAATGGCCCGAGGAGTTGGTGGAACAGAGAAAATCGAGGGAAAGATTCATTTATGTGAGTCAAAAGTTTCCAACATTGATTCACATTCATTTTAATAAATGTTTTCAGGCGATGTGAAAGTTGAAGATGCTCACTTTTCATGCCCATTCGAGGTAATGGCTCGTCGTGAGATGGATCTTCTCATCGGGCTTAATGTGCTCCGTAAGCATGGGTGTTGTATTAATCTGAAAACTTCACGGTATGTTTCCCTCACGAAAATCTCGCGAAATCTAAATTTTTTTTTCTTTTTGAGATTGGAGTTTGGCAACGGAACAACAACTCCATTCCTTCAATCCAATGAAATTGATTCTCATCTGAAAGAGATTATGGCACTTCCTGAAGAAGAAATGCAATTCGAAGATGGATCCACATAGTTCCGCCCCTACAATTTATCCTTCAAATCTCCTTGTCTTTTCATCAAAAACATTTCAATGCCACTTTACTTGTATTTTCTTCACTGCAAATATTATACGGAATTCTTTTTTTTCTGCAAATACACTCTTTCTGTGCGTATCACTTCTTTTTTCTCCATGGAAACTACCACGAGTTGTTCCCATGGGAAATTCCCAGTAAATATCTCAAATATATATTTTTTTTTCATTTTCGCTGTCCATTTTGTTGCCACAGGCGTTTTTCAGGTTGTATAATAGATTTTGTAAATAGCAGCAATGTTCAAGCTGAAGAACGGACAAGAAATTCCGAAATTGGCTCTCGGGACATACGAAGCCAAAGGTGATCAGGTTTGGAATATTTTTTATTTTTGAACTTCGTTATTTTATTTTACCTTTTTTAGCTTTTCGCAGCTGTCGACGAAGCACTCAAAGTTGGATACCGTAGTTTCGACACAGCGAAGTACTATGAAAATGAAAAGGATTTGGGTTTAGCTCTTAAAGTATGAATTAACGAAATAAAACGCAAACATGCTTTTTTAGGAAAAAAAGAATCTGATAGAAAATATATCATTACCCAGACTCGCGTTTTGTGCCAAACATACGTTACGCGGTCTCGGCGCGGCAAATGTTTGCTAATTGCGAAAAGGTGTGCGCCTTTAGAGAGTACTGTAATTCCATTCTCTTCACGTTGCACCATGAATTATAATTGATTTTCGTAGTTTTTCTTAATTAAAGACACAACCATTTTTATCATTCGTGTGAAAATCAATAAAAATTCTGCAGAAACGAAAGCTTAAAATTTTTTACAGTACTCTTTAATGGAGCACATCTGTTTGTATTTAACAAAAATTGTCGTTTCGAGACCGCGTACAGTAGTTTTAGCGGAAATTTTGTCATCTGGGTTATACGCTAGATCGAAAATATTTTTTTGACAAACAACTTTCAGACTCTTCTCCCACGTCACAATATTTGTTCTGAGGATATCTACTTGACATCCAAAGTGTTTCCGTATTCAAGTAAAAATGCTGCTGAGCTAATCAGAAAAGATGTCAATGAATCACTGGAATTGTTAGATAGAAAGTAAGAAGAAATATCAAAATCTATTTAAATTTCCTATGAAAATTTCAGATATTTGGATTTGGTTCTTGTACACTACCCTCGTCCTCTTGACACTGAAGATCTTAATGAAAATAACAAAATGTATCGTAAAGATACGTGGATTGCACTGGAGAAGTTGCATGGTATTATTACAATCTTTATTGAAAAATTGGAAAAATTATCAATTATCCGTTTCCAGCCGAGGGAAAAATTCGCTCAATCGGAGTCTCAAACTACGAACCACATCACATTGAAGAGATGAGAAGTTACATCACAATTGAACCACAAGTCAATCAAATCGAATATCATCCTCACTTCCAGCGAAAAGTCCTCCGCGCCTACTGTAATAAAAACGAAATTCTTTTCCAAGTAAATATTCCCAGTAAAAAACTTTTTTAATCAACTTTTTTAGGCTTTCTCTCCTCTCGGGCGTGGGAACAAGACTCTACTGGGTGATTCAACGATGGAGCGCATTGCTTTGTGTCATAAGACAACAGTTGCTGTAAGTGAAGTGATGACGAATGATCATAATTCTAGTTTTATTACAGAATGTCATCTTGGCATGGATTATGAAAGGAAAATATGGTGTCGTTGCCAAGTCGGTCACTCCATCGAGAGTCGCAGAAAATTACACGGTGAATTTTGAAAAATTGAAAGTAAAAAAAAACTAGGAAAAAATATTCAGAAAATAAACCATAAAATGTAATTTTTATGAAATGTTGCTTATGTTGATGAAAAATTCTTCTGAAAGGAGGAAAAACGACCAAATTTTAAAGCTATTTTTTTAAAAAATCAGGTTTTTTTGTTGAAATATCGGAAAAACGAAAATGAAAACCTTCAATTTTCAGTCTCTTTCCTTGGAACTGTCTGATGATGAGTTCGAAAAGATTAACGGATTGAATCTGGAAACACCATACGTCGAGGACCGTGGATGGTTCGTGCTCTGATCATCTCACTTTCTCCTTCTAATTTATTCTCCTATTTATGTATATATTGTATATATACATTCCATTGAAACACCTTATGATTTTCAACACGTTTTATTCATGAACCATTATATTGTAACCTAGTTTCCAAAACTCGCGAGCTCAATAGCCAATGTGAACTCAGAAATAATCCGCAAATACGAACCAATTATTGAACCATTTCCCAAGATTAGGAATTGTTGCCTTTTAGCATTTGTTAAAGAATGTGCCAAATTCCAGACTAGAATAGCTCCAGAAGAAGCCGTAAAAATATTCAACATCCATGTTTTGAAAAGGTTAACAAATATAGCTTTATTCACAACATAAGGTTGCATGCAATCACTATTGAAAAACGGGAACAACCGCATTGAAAACACTTGACTATTTACTGAGCTCGTTCTTGCGATAACAGCGTGTGCTACAACAAAGGAAGTCAATAAAAGTTCTTTGAAAACAGAGATTTTTAAAATTTTGAACAATTACAATGATATGATTAATAGAACAGATGATTAAAACGGGAAATCCACAGGATGGGTTTTACAAGAAGAACAGCTTGTCACGGAGGTACCCATTTGCATCATCGTGAAGTGATTGGGCTGTCAAGAAAGCAAGTTTGTGGGCATATTGACACGGAGCTGGAACACGAACAGTTCCTTGCCAGTTGTAGTAGAGATGACACAATTTGAATGCAAGCTGAAAAATATAATTTGATGGAAATGACAGATCGAGTAGGTTTACCTGTTGATGCTTGTCCGGACCAAGACCAGTATCATCGTGGATGATATTGTAGGACACGGGTGTTACAGTTCCCTGGTTGACAAACTGCGGAACCAAGTAGAAGTCCATTCTCTCTGGGCGAGTGACAGTTGTGTCGACGACGGTTCCTGGTTGCGGATTGATGGCACTTTTAGACGACGATCCTTGCCTAAAAACTTTTCATTACCGACGTTAAAAACAGAATGCATACTTGAGAATACGCATATTCACACGTTTCGTGACAATGATGAATGCCAGTTTGATCTTCTCTTGAACTTTGTTGCTCAGCTCCGCAGCTTTGTCGGTCACGGCATCGCAAGCGTCACGGACCAACTTGACTTCGGTGTTCTTAATATACGGAATTTGTCCGTCTCCAGCACCATCTCTGTAGAGAATCAATCGGCTCGGCAAAGTTTTATCGTTATTGTCGTAATACTGCTTCAGAGACTCTGAAAATTTCTTATTAAGCCATTTATCCTCAAATTAATAATCTTACTTCGGACGAAGTGGGTCAAATTGTTTCCAAGCTGCGTTGGATTCTCATGAGGTCTTGTTTGAGAATAGAATTGCGTGAAGTCGTTGGAAGTTGTAGATACGCAAGCACCGACAGTTTTTCCCTTCAACGTCGAATCGTGGTACAGATCGTATCCGACGATCATTGTGCTCTTGAGCTGAAAATTAGATTTTGGTTTCAAACCAAATGCTGAACCGAACTAACCGGAATATTAACTTTCCATAGAGCTCCACCAGTCTTGCAGATCATTTGAAGAACAATCTTCAGAACAATAGAACCCAAGTTTTTGTTCTCTCCTCCATCCTTGGACTTTCCAGCCAACGTGCGCAAATTCACGCATTGATTGGGAATGGGACACTCGACGCAGAGATACTTCTTCAGACTGTCATATCTCGTCTTATTGTCGTCAGCCAGCATCACGACGAGCATATGAATTTCCTCCCCATCGACACTCTTGATGGCAGCCTTCAATCCTTCCAAGTAATCGTTGGGAGAGATGCCATTTATTTTGACACACATTGGCTCTCCTAGCTGCACTTGAAGTGTCCTACCAAGATTACGAGCCTCCGCTGAAAAAAAATTTGTTTAACAATTAAACAAGTGACAACTCACCAATGAACTTCTGCGCCAGCAGTCCTGAATTCCCCGAACCAGGTCCAATCACAATCCAGTTGGTCATGTTGGAACCACGATAAATGCCACATTCCTTGACACCGCGAGCCCACTCTGCTTGCTTTCCTTCGTATTGTCTCTTTCCTTGGAGAGGTTCAGACTTCAATACTCTAGCTTGAACATTCGCAAGATCTTGTCCGAGAGAAATCCCCCAGTACTGGAAGCACTCCATCATCGTTTGGTTTTGACTCAACTTGGTAATCAGTTTTCTTGTCTCGTCAAGTCTTTGCTGTGGAGACATACGAGTGTGCTTTGCAATTTCCTTCATCATCTTGAAGTCCTTGCGCATCTCATCCGTCAGTCCAGTCGGGAAGCACAATTCAGGAACGATATAATTGACCTGTGGAGGCTCTCCTGGTTGCTTTGGTTTTCCTTCGGAGATCTGAAACCGAGAAATATTCTCAATTCATAATAAAAACAAAAAGTTACGATGATGAATTGCTCGTCATCGGTGATATCAATATCGTATTGATTCTTGAAGTACTCTTTTAGGATGATTTGTTCTCCATCTTTCTGGAATTTACTGAGAGGGGTGATTTCGTTATCGAGCCTAGTGAAACGGTGCAGCTTGTTGTTGTATCGAGTAATTATTGTGCTACCACCGTACACCTCATTCATTTTCTCCTGAACGCGTTGCCGATTGTTCTGACAAGAGCGAAGTTCCTTTCGAAGCTGCAAAAAACAATTGTTTTCCGAATTATATCCCAGCACTTAGAAGAATGAGCATTGAATCTTCGCGGACCATCTTGAAACGATTTTCGACGCAGAGCATGAGATTATCCTCATACATGCGGATCGCCGTCTCATACCCAGGCAGAATACTCATATTATAATCCGGCACTGCACGAGAATTGTCCCAGTCGAAGTAGTTGCGACCAATTTGTGTTAGCTTCATCGCATCGAAGCTTCGACGAATGATCGTATTGAAGATGTTGATGGTTTGTGGATCATCGACAAGGAAACGGTTCGTTTTCTTGAATCGAATGCAAATCAGCGAGTTATCATTAGGGTGTTGAACCTCGATCATTTGCTGAAAGAAAAATAATTATTGGAATTGCTGATAATTAAACCAACATTCTGATCCCACTCCTCCTTCAGATAGAGAATCATTCCGTCGAAAACAAAATGTTTCCCGATTTCCACGGTAACGCTTGGTTGTCGCAGCATATTTTCCCTGGTCGCCTTCGAATCCACAGTGGGCTCAAATTCGACGTGGTACTGGTAGATACTGTAGTCGTTCTGAATCATCTCAATCGGGATGAAGTTTGCAAATCATTTTGATGGTTGGCCCGAGTTTCCAGTTTTCGGTTCTCCTTGCTGACGAATGAAGAGATCGGGTTGGATAGTTCCCAGATACTTCTGATTTTGTCCTCCACTGTTGTTCGATCCTGAACCACGGCCTCTTCCGCGACCACTTCCAGATGCCATTATTACCTAAAAAATATTACAGTAAATTATAATTAGTATAAAAACGTGCTGAAAATTCAGAAAACATCGTTCGGGAAGTGTTTGAAACTACAGAAGATATAAAGTTTTATCAAATTAATCACGAAAATGAATAAAATCAATCAAACTTCAAAAGGAACATGCGGAAAAATTGGAAAATGCAAACAAAAAACAAAAAAAATCCCAAACGCGTGCAGCTTTTCGGCGGTACGGTAATCGTTACGAGATATCCTAGGCGCGAAATTCAATGCGCCTTTAAGTTTTCATCTCAAAATAGTCTCGAATTCGGAAAATAAATAAATAAAAAATGCAACACTCCAAAAAAATAAAACACTCAAAATTTTTTTTTGATTTTTCATAATTTCTTGTCAGTTTTGGCAAATTGTCAAAATTTTGAAAAATATGAGCTTTTGAGGAAATCCAAAGTAATATCGCATGCTCCGTCCCCTACAATGTTTAAATACGAATAATTAAAACGAAATTAAAGCATAAAAAATGCAGAAAAACACACAGGACGACTTCCAAAATTATGAGTGGCAAAAACTGAGTAATTGTCACTTTTTGATAGTGAATAAAAATTTTTCCAAACTTTTTTTGGCACCATATGAGTAGTTTTTAACACTGTCCCCACTGGCGCTTCTTCAACTTTAATAATAAATTAAACACAAGTTTAGGCATTTCAAAGAAAAATACGCATTTGCGCAGGTACTCCAGCTTTATTTAAAGGCACACACTTTTTTGCTGGTTCTCGCCACGAGTTTCACCGTGAAACAGTTAGAATCTAGAATACCGATTTCGCCAACCAGGGATATATATTTGGGTAACATCTCGACATAGTTTCAGAAATAGTAAGAAATGGATTTCAAAAAAGGTGGCAATATCAATTATCAACTTTGACTTACGATTTATACAACAGGCCAAAAGGGAATTGCAAAGATTTTTATTTCCTCTTAATATCAACTTGTTGAAACAGACATCAACATTAGTGCAATATTAAAAACTAAATATTATTCATAACTTTTTTTGTGGCATATCGAGTTTTCTGAAAATGCTGGAATTTATATTATCAATTGTGAACTTCATTTTACGGTACTTTCAAACAGTTTTGATCTTCCATGTAGGTTAGCTCGGAATCAGTTTCCAATAAGTTAAAGAATAAATTCGTTCAAAAAATTCAGAAAACAATTTTTTTTCGGAAATTTTTGGTCGAAAATGCTTGATTTATGCTTGACAAACTGCGGAACCAAGTAAAAAAATAAATGTTTATTGTAAAGAATTAGAAACAACTACAATATTATACAATAAATATTAATTGGGTGCTAAACTAAAATTAGAATTTCCGTCAAATTTTGAACGGTGGGTATCAATTTTTTGTGTTTATATTATTGTTCAGACATCGATAAATAAATTGGTAAAATTTAAAAAAATTTGGGTGTTTGGTTTTGGAGGAAATAATTTTTGGAATTTGCAATAAATATTAATTGGCAGCTAAACCAAAACTGGAATTTTAGTCAAATTTTGACTAATAAAATTGTTCGAAAAAGTTGGAAATTCGGGGATTTCTGCAGACATATTTTTAGGCAGTCATCAATCAAAAAAATTTGGTTTTTTTTGCTTCCAGTTTTATGTTTTAATTATCTTTAAAACATTAATACTTCAAAATTGTAGAGGTTCGGATATAGGACAGTTATTGCATAAGATCTCTTGAAAAGTGCCGCAAACTCAGTTTTTACCATTTTTTTCGATAAAAAAATTCCCACTGACCATACAAATTGTTGTTAAAAAAGTTTATGAATATTTTATTTTTACGTGATTTGTTTTTTTAATAAAAAATAAATATAGTTCTGATAGAAATAAATTAGTATTTCACGTGACCCCCAACGTGTTATAACCTTTCTACCTCCTCCCTCCTCAATTAGATTAATCGAAACAATCAGTATTCAATTGATCAGTCTACTATTGATCACGTTTTATTCAACAAATTCAATTTATCAAGTTTGTTGGTGCAATCAAAACAACGGGAGCAGGATGCGAGTTGTCTCGATAATTGCCGTTTGTGAGTTTTTATTTTCGCAAGAACTTTCAGGTTGACAATTTTGATAATATTTTAGCACTCTTGCTGGGCCTCAATGCTCAAAAGTCCATACCACATGACTCTACTCACTTCGGAAAAGGTATAATTATTGATGGTTCAGTTGCCGAGTGTAACTTTGAATTTGTTTCAGGATTCTCGGACCCCTTTGGAGTTCCTCAGAACACCGGCGCTCAGGACCAATCCTCCGATATTGGTCAAGGACGTTCTGTCTCGTCCGGCTCTCCAGATGCAGCTTCTCAGGATTACCAATTGATTGGACAAGGTACGTTGCAATGAAGTATCCTTCCATCTAACTAGGCATTTTTCCAGAATCCTCTTCTGATCATTCAGTCAGTCTTGCCACTCCGTTGTCCAAACATGCTCCGGATCGTCGTTCTTCATTCCTGAAAAGGAGTGCTTCTGGCCACGGTACGTCATTAAACACTGACAATAATTAACTAAATTTTTCCTTTTCAGAATCCCCATTCAGTCATCCCAACGCCGACGTCTCTCCCAGCTCACCACAACAGCTCCATCTGGCCTTTGCCAATGCCACGACTTCTACCAATGTCACGAATGCAAAGAGTATCGCTTCCAAAACTCCAGATATGTAAACAAAACGTGGCGAAAAACTTGGAAATGAAAGGATTTATAATGTAATTAAAATTAGGTTCACATAGATTATTTAATTGAGTTTGCATTTTACTGAAGCATTTTCACAGTTCCTAGTTGCAGTTAGAGGATGTACTTCTTAAAACCGATAGTCGATAGCTCCGAATAACAAACTTCATCACATTCAATTCTACATTTTCAGGCACTACCAACTTCGATGGCTACCTCAAACATATAAGTGTCATTGCTCACGTTGCCAATGGAATCACCCTGCAGGCTGGACTGATGAATGAAAAGATTCCGATCGATGCCGTAGTTGGAGAGCTTTTCGGTTTGAGATCTATCGAATTGTCCGACATCTTCTACAAATTGGACAAAATTGCTGCCTGGACACGGAAGCTGAAGGACATCCCTAACGATCTAAAAGCGTCTACGGAGCTGGATGAACTAGAATCTAAAATCCTTGAATTGGATCAGATTCGGATGGAGTCGGATGGTGTTCAAAACGTTCTCGAATCATCAAAACTGACTGACTACTTTGCGACAGTGAAGAACGTGAAGAACAATTTGGAGAAATACAACTTCAAACTGTTCAGTGATGCCAATAGAGAAATTAGTACCGTCTTAATCACACTTGAAAAAATATTATCAAGTGCGACGGCAAAGGAATTGTGGAATAAGTACAGAAGTTTGCCCAGCCAATGTAAAAAAATGATGGCCGCCATTGAAGCAGTGAAGAAGATTGACAAGAAGTCTATAGAGAAGGAGTATGGAGAAATGGCTGTTGGTGCAACAACTTTTAAGCCTCTTGAACAAGTAATTGATCTGATGGTTCGACGAGAAAGGTATTCCAACAAAGGTGCAAATAATACACGCAATATGGTGGAAGCAAACCTAGAAAAAGTGAATGAAATCAATGCCAATGACGCCAGTGGTGATTTCAAGCAGATTCTGGAACTGGTGAATCGCGCGGAGCAAGATCACTCGAAAATGCACACAATTGGTTTCTCACGTGGAATTCTGGACTTGAAACATGTTGCCGGAGATGCTCGAGACCAGTGGCTCTCCAATGTTCTGAATATCAGTGATGAACATTTTGCAAGAATCACTTCTGGATTGCAACCTCTGTTGAAAGCTTCTGATAATCTGGAAACGTTGAACGATAAGTTGATGACAGTACGCTCTGTTGCACTGTCTCAATCGCTCGTTGCCTTGGAATCACTTGTCACAACGATCACATCATATTCCTCGTTATCGAAGGGCTTCAAGATATTACTTAACGATTACGATGAATGTGAAAGAATACAATCAGTGACAACAGATTATATTCGTTCGCCAGGAATTACCCTGATTCGTTTTGTTAAAGATGTGCAAAAACCCATCAATGAAATGCTTGAGATTGCGATGAAGTTGGATGTGGAAGGGCTGAATGCGGAATATGCAAAATTTAACGAGTTGAACAAGTATGGCGACGGTGGACCTCATTCGGACCAGCAGCTTGAAACCATACATGAGAATCTTAAACAACAGGGATCGTTGACAAATCTCCAGAACCGTGTTGCTGGAATTCAAACGTTGATCAGTGGATTTGATGTCAATAATTTTAACAGCACAGTTCTGTCAAAAGCTGATTCTGTACAAGCTGGCATGGATGACACAAGAGGCATCATGAAAGCAGTGGCTGACGAGATGAACTTTCTTCAATGTTTACAGAAATCATCAAGCGACAGTGTGATGCTTTCCAAAGGAGTTCGTGCCATTCAAAGACTCCGAAATGTCACTGCAGATGAGATCGAGCCCTTGGAAACATCAACGTTCTATTTTTCGGAGCTATTCAAGGAACTGGCGGCTATCAAATCGATTCCTGAGAAAATGAAGAACGGAGCATCAAAGGAAACATTGGAGTTGAACAGGATGGCCCAATCTTTGAGTGCGATTGAATATTCTGCAAGTGCTTTAAAAAGTGCATATGGTCTTTTGGAACTGGAATCTTCAATTGGTCAGCTCAAAAACGTCGATGCAGCTGTGAGCGGTGAGATTCGCAAAATTAAGAATCCTGCTGATATAAAGAAGCTTCAAAATCAATGGGGAGACCACAAGAAGGACATGGGCTCACTGGAAAATGCAGTTGCAAAGGCCAAATATTTTGTCGCCATGATCAATGTTTCAAAGCTGAAGACACTCGACGACTACAGTGCTCCTCTTAAGGAATTGGGTGCTATTCCTGATGTGATTATGAATGTGTTGGGAAAGGTAGCAGTACTGAAGACATTGATAAGATCAATTCCACGGACTGAGAGGAGGAAACGATCTGGAGAGAACAGCGAGTTTAAGCTTATTGCAGCTAAAGCTGTGCTCGACAAGATTGCCAAGTTGGATCTTCGATTCGCTAGCCTTAATTCACAATTCAAAGCGGCTCCACTTGCCTTTCAATCATTCCACACTTCCTTGGTGAAATTATTTTCAACTCAACAGAAGATCAGAGCTTCTCAGAAGATCGGCGGAGGTGGTGGCAATGCTGGAAGCAGTTCCAAAGAATGCAAATTTCCTTTGTGAGTTTTGTAGTCATATAGCTTTTTCCTCTAACATATTTTCTTTTTTTTCAGTATACACGTCATCGTTTCAATGGTGATAACGCTCATTTTGGCTGCCCTTGTGTTCCTGGCATATCTTTGCTACCGAAAGAAGAAACAAGATGACAAAACAAAAGAAAAGACTCGATACGAAGATCTACTGGCACTAAAAGTATATGATGAGGCCAGGCAGAAATTGGAGGAAAAGGAGAAACTGGAGAGATTGAAGAGCAAAAGCAAGGTAAACGAGGACGGAAAAGCCAAATTGGTTGATAAGAATAGGATGACCCCAATTGCGACCCCAATGAAAGACTCCAACACTCTTCCCGGAACTCCAAACAACCTTGGAATCACCCCGAAGCAGGGAAGTCTTATGAGAACTGGAATGACTCCAGCTGCTACATCGTTGAAAGTAATTGGGTAAGACACATTTTCAAGATTACAAATGGTAAAAATATAATAATTTCAGAAATAAAAATGCATTGGATGGTCAGGAACAAGAAATTCACAGTCAGTGTGCCTATGGAACAAATGGTTTCTAAATGGCTCGTGAACTGATTTATAGAACTTATTTCTTTTCTTTTTGAAATGAATAGTGATTACGGGGCTTGTTGCAAGTTTTTGGGGTTGAGAACTAAATGTATTGAAATTTCGACTTGAGAAGTTTTCATCCGCAAATCTTCTTTGCTTTCTCTGGCATTGTTGAAAATCTTCAATAACTGCCCCAAAAGATGCGGAGAGATCTGAATTTGTATAGAGGCTCCAGAGAATATCCAGCAGTTTACAGATACTTTGCATACTTTGATAAAAGTTAAACAGACTTCTATTGTGGTTGAAAAGCAAGAAGTTTCATACCGAACTTGCTATCTGAAACAAATAATGGAAGCAAAACTAATACAACTTATTTAAAGAAGGTGTATCCTCAACGGGGAAAATAGTAAAAAGTGTGGTTCATTCTAGAAAATTCTGGAAAGATCGAAAACAATTTAATTTTGAATATTTCAATTTCGGGAAAAAAGCTAAATTTACGTGACCGTTTTCAATTGTTTTTTTCAAATTTTCGACGTTGTTGTTTACGTGGATATTTGAACTTATCTATTCAATCAGTTTTTCTATTCATTCCCATAGTTGATCTCCATCCTCTCAAGTTGCCAAGAAGAGATGGGATTATTTTCCAAAAGAGGTTCTAAAAGAAAAACGCAAAAGAAGAACAGTAAACAAGTGAGTTGTCTATTTCGATGCAAGATTTAATCATTCACCTTTCAGAAAAAGAGATCTAAGCCAAATGATAAGAAGCCTCGGCAAAAGTCAAAGGGATCACGCACCCCAACTGACGTGTCAGTAGGAACACCGGAAAAGGATAAAAACTTGAAAGATGAAGGAGGAAAGAAAGTGGAAAAAATGAAAAAGAAGAAGAAAGATGATTCAAGAACTGAAGACTTTAGAGAGCAACAGGAAGATGCTGTGAAGGATGATGAAGATGTTCAACCATCAAAAGGTATTTAAAAGCATTAGATCAAACATGTAAGCTTCTCTCGTAGAAGTTGGCGTTGTTTAATTACCAACCCTAGGGCTTGGAAATGAGAGCCAAATTCTGAGCAACATTTCTATATTTCAAAATTTCAGGTCTCATCCCTACTCGATTCGATCAGGATATGAACCTTGAAGTAACCAGCCGAGATGTTGACGAAACTGAAGTGGAGCGGGTTTTTCGAATGTTCACAGCAGAGAAGAAGAATGCTACTCGAATAACTGCGCCGATTGATGAAAAGTCGAAACTTTTGATGGACAGAATGCCAGCAAAGAAACCATATCCATCAAAGTACAATAAGGATAATGGACTCTTTCTGGTGGACGAAAGGTCTTCTTTCTTCACAAAGACCCCAGACACGAAGAAGATACCTCAGGGATCAGCGGACACTTATGATCAATATCGAAAATTGGCAGATGTTCGGAAAATGACCACTGTAAATGTATTAAATGAAGATGGAATACCTTTTTGGGCGGTCAATCCAGAACCAAATGAAGAGGAATTGGTAAGCCAAAGTGTATAATGTTTTTTCTATAATCTTTATGATTTTTAGAGTAGTACTGCTCCAGCAATCTCTATTGGAAGTGAACATTTGGAATTGTATCGTCACAAACAGATCACTCTTCATACAATCAAAAACACAAAGCTAGTGCTCAATGAGATTCAACCATTGTCGGAAATGATGAAGCGAGATGATATTCATTTTACGCCTGAACTTGTCTTCTCAAATACTATAAGATCTCTTATCAATTCACAACGAATGGACGGGGAAACGCGAAAAGAAAGTAAATTGGACGAGAATCGAAAGTCTGACAGACTGAAAATTGAGGATAAGAAGCCGGAGGAGTATGTCTATTTGGTAAGTAATTATTTTAGTTTTGACAAAATTATTGAATTATTTCAAAGAGCCAATCCGATTGAGTCTGCAAGAATGGCGCTTCGTACTGGAACCAGGAGACAAAATCGCATCCAAGCAACTGCCACAACTACGACTTCCACCAGTTGTGAAGCTGCATGATCCTTTTTGACTTTCGTTAACCTGATTACAATAAACTTCAGTTTCACTCAAATCTCTCAATTCTGTAGCCCCACTTTCTAGCTTCTCTTAATTCATATAAGTCGGAATAAACGCCAGGCGTTCAAGGAGAAACTTAAAAAGAAAAATCGTCCTGTATGAGTCTGCAACTAGGCTGAAACAACTTTCTGTTAATACTGAGACGATACCGTATATTCTCTATTAGCCGACTACTTCACTTTGAAGGGGTATATCTCGGTTCATTCTAAAGATATCAATAAACAATTATTAACAAAAAAGAGCAGCCAAAGTTGAGAAATGAGAGTGGATCACCAATCGAGTATTCATTCTCTGGGTTTTTAGAAAGCAAGCAAAAAAAAATTGTACACGATGAGCATCAGTGTCGACGTTAAACCCAGATTATTTCAAGAATCATTATTCAAGTTATACATTTATACAGCTATAGTTATATAGTTATAGTTTTTGCAGGTTCCCGGAAATTATAATATCTTCGATTAAGCTTGAGTCCACAAAGTTCGTTAAAGATGAAAAAGTTGGAATTATTGAAAGTCCGACACCAAAAGCCGATCCAGCTGAAAATACACCAACTCAAGCGGTGGAGCCAATTAATATTGAGAAGGAGGTGAACGAATCGGAGGTAGTAGTGGAAAAGAAGGAGACGGATGTTGTCGTTGAGAATAAAAGTGAGCGTTAACTGAAACTTCAATATTGCATTCTTTTATTTTTCAGACGATGAAATCCAAGATATATGCATTCCGTTGAAAAACCTTATGATTTTCAGCACGTTTTATTCATGAACCATTATATTGTAACCTAGTTTCCAAAGCTCACGAGCTCAATAACCAATGTGAAACCACTCAGAAATAATCCGCAAATACGGACCAATTATTGAACCATTTCCCAAGATTAGGAAATTCGATACTCCGGAGGGAAAATTTTTGGACGACAGTGCAAATGTGAAAATGTCATTTGAAAGATTTGATTTCTCCAAAAAAACCTTTATTCCCATTTATTGATCCATTTCCTTCAAATACTCGCTCCTGCAATTTCCAACAATTATTCCCTTTTTTGTAGCAGCTGACCAAATACGACCGGAAAAGAGCAAAAATGTGTTTATTTCGAGAATGGGAATGTTCTTTTTGTTCTTCTCATCCAGAGCTTTCTCCTTTTTTTCACCAATTTTCCGTCTTCGTACACCCGGAAAATGGACCAAAGAGTAGGCGGAAGTGATCGAAAATTATTTACTTTAACTCATTTTTGTTCTTTTGCTTTCTGCAGTAAACTGAAAATTGGAATGCATTTCTATGAATCGCAATGGGAATTTTATGATTCGGGTTCTTGCTCAAGCAAAACTGTTTAGCTGCGGTACTCACACTTGTACGGTAGAAATTCAATTTTTTTAACAGAAAATTATTGGTGTGTTTTCGCAATTTGTTAAGGAATATGCCAAATTCCAGACTAGAATAGCTAAGTTCTTTGAAAACAGAGATTTTTAAAATTTTGAACAATTACAATGATATGATTAATAGAACAGATGATTAAAACGGGAAATCCACAGGATGGGTTTTACAAGAAGAACAGCTTGTCACGGAGGTACCCATTTGCATCATCGTGAAGTGATTGGGCTGTCAAGAAAGCAAGTTTGTGGGCATATTGACACGGAGCTGGAACACGAACAGTTCCTTGCCAGTTGTAGTAGAGATGACACAATTTGAATGCAAGCTGAAAAATATACCGTATTTTCTCTATTAGTCTTGAATCCCTAGAGCTCAATCGAAAATTAGTCTTGCAGCCTCTATGTCTCGTGACGAACTCCGAGTTTGACCGTAAGACAGTTAGAATCTAGGATAACGATTCCGCCAACCAGCGATATATATATCTGGGTAACATCTCGACATAGTTCCAGAAATAGATTCAATTTCATTGAGTTGTTTATCAGATGGTAATTCAATGTCAGTGTATGGGTCAAAGGGCCTTTAGTTGAAATTCATGTCATTCATTCATTTTATGACCACTTGAAGGCTTCATCAGTCCCGTTCACTTTTATTTTTCACATTGACCAATTCCTTCTGCCCGCATCCCACCATTTCTCTTCATTTTTTTTTGATTAATTCAGCGTGAAAGCTCGTTCTCTCTCTCATTTTCCCTATATTTCTCATGTTCATTCTGAATTTTAGTAGTTGTCCAATGAATATTGAATTGAGTTTTCACTGGTTTTTTTTCTATTTTTCGGCGTTCAAGAAAAATGTTTAGAAAGCCATGTGACTAGTGACTGTTGAAAAGAAAAACTAGACAAGGCTCAAGAAGAATGTAGAAAATTTCAATTCTGGGCTCAAAAATCATTGATCCGGAAAACTTTGACCTGAATATGGAAATTGAACTTTTTATTAAATTATTTTCTCATTTTTTTCATGCTTGAATAGTTTAAATAAGAAATTTAATTTTCACTCTTCTTGAAATTAGCAAAACAGCTCTCAAATTCTGTCAAATTACCAAATACAATTGGCATTCTGCGAAAACTTTAATTTTTTGATCACAAAATTCCGCCCAATCTATTTTGTCATGCATGAATGCCAAAAACACGTGTTCGTGTAATAAAAGAAAATTTGAAAAATGTGTGTATGATGTCAAGAACTCATTGGTCATTCTACCACCGCGAATTGATCAACTAACCTAAATTTACAGCACTTTGAAGAATTGTATATTTTATGTATGAGCAGTCAAAGTGTTCCGTCAAGTCACGAATTTTTATAATAATAGTTGATTATTGTTTAACCTGAAAAAAATATTTTTTTAATTATTAATGAAAATTTTTCCTCACGTGATAGGATAAAAGAGCCAACTCTAACTCTGATTTTCTAAAATATATTTAAATACCAAACTTTCACACGCCTTTTTAAAATTTCTTTCGCGCTGTAAAATATGGGTGACATCAAAAATATTACAAAGCAAACTTTTAACGAATTTTCTGAAGATTTAATTTAAATTTTCATAATGAATAATCGAGTTTGGCATTTAACAACAAGAAACTTTGAAGATAGGGAAAAAATAATGGTAAGACAATCGTGAGACATAAATTAAAATATTCTGACACTTGAAAAGCTCAAAAACATGTGGAACTATTTTTTGAAAAGAAAATAATGGCATTTCTCAGATTTTTACACCAAAAACTACATAGTTTTTATTTGTTAAAAGAATTCACGATATCAAAAAAAAAAGTATGCCAATTTTTGAAAAAGAGGCAATTTTTCTGAATTTTGGAATATTTGCTGCATCTTCGGAGTTAGCTCTAAATTTAAAGATACAATGTATCAAATTGCAATGTATCATAAACTCGTCTTTTGCATTTGATCAAAACTTTGACTAAAAATTTTAAAAATCTTCAACTTCTTGAAGTGTTTTATTTGGATATTTGACCAAGTTGGACTATATAAATGTATATATTTCAAGCCGACACTGACACAAGAAGAAAACAGGAAATTGCACAGATGTGTATTTCCCCGTTATATCAACTGGTTGAAAAAGAAATCAACATTAGTGCAATTCAATGTAGAAATTATTTAAATCTAGTGTAAGGTATTTTTTAAGCTTTGCGGCTCTACACGTAATTTAGTAAATTAGCGGGGTGTCTCTTACATCTACAGTACTCTTATTTGATTAAAATGTTCCATTTCCTATTTCCTGAAGGCTTTGTTGTGTTTCTCTTTTGTTCATATTTTATGTATTCTCTTTTATCCCCACTTTTATTCCATTAACAATGGACTAAAGAGGAGGATCTCCTCTTCATCACACAAAAAAATAGATGAAGCCGAACAAAAACATTCACAATTTTTCACATTCCTTTCCTACTTACTTAGTTCTTTTTTGTCTTTACACATAAATAATTCGAATGGAAAATGTTTCAACATTCGGCAACAAAAAAAACTTTTTTCCACTCTTTTTCTTTCCCTTCCTCTATTGGCTTTAATAGGTCGTGTGGTGTGCTGCTCCAAAAAAAGTGGGCGGAGCATTCTGTTCCCCCGTTTTCTCTTTCTGTGTCTCCATAGCTTCTCCTTTCTCCGCTTTTCTTTTCGTCAAGTGCTCATTTTGGAAATCCTACATAACCAGCTGTGCTCTTTCGGTGAAGCTTCTGCGGCTCCTGGTGCTCTACGAGCTTTCAATTTCCACGTCATCACGCTCCGGTGAAGAACAATAGGATTCACAAAAAGGAAATACTACAACTACTATTATGGGCACTCTCAGGTGAGCTTTTTTGAATTTTTTATTAGAGAAAAAATGGAATTTTCGAAAAAGTACGGATTTTGAGATTTTTGCGGTGATGGGATAAGTTTGAAGTTCTGAATAAATCTGTAGATTACAGTACTACATTTTAACTTTTGTTAAGGTTTGTGTTGTTTCTGAAAAAACTCAACATTTTACTTGAAAGCCATGATAACTTGGATGTCAATAAAGTGCATCTTCGTTTTATTGACTTATAAAATTCTTGAAACAGAAAAAATTTAAATTTAAAATTTCTGCATTTTCATAATGAAAACTTTGCATGCTTTCCTGCTAATGAAATATGGCTTTCAGCAAAGTTCAGTGTAAATTATATTAATAAAACATTGACACTGAACCCAGAAATATAAAATTCAAACTTGGGATTTTGCGGGCGTTGAGATAGGTGGCAGTCTTAAATAAATCTGTTTTTTTGTTGTAGAAAAATCTAGAAACCACATTTTTTTAAAGTGCGGTTTCTGAAGAAAAACTTCAAGTTTAACTTTAAACATCTATAAATTTTCCTTACAATAAAGATTAATAAAGATTATATATTAATAAATTAATAAAGACAATAAAGATTATAAAGATACACTAAAGACAATAAAGATTACAAGAACTGCGTTCATTAATTTATAAATTTATAAATAAAACTCTTGAAACAGTAACATTTTTTCCAAAATTTCAATTCAAGATGTAAGCAAAATTGTTTAGTATTATTAATAGCGTCTTGCTAACAGGCTTTTCTGCTAATGAAATATCAATTTTTGGCAAAATTCAGAATAACTTTTATAAGTAAAACAGCCAAAAAATATGTTAATCTCACTAATTTTGCTTCGCGGAACAATTGTGCTTTTGAAAATTCCTGCTTACTTTTTTTGAGGAGACACGCGTAAATCTACGGTGATGTTCTATTGAAGAAAAAAAACGGTGATAGGCAGGCAGTTGAACAGGCAATCACCTAGACCTAAAAACGTGCATACCTACTATGAAAGTTTGAGCCTAAAGATTTAGATACTATAAATTGAAATTTCGGATTAAGTTTCTTATACATTGATTTTCAGCAACTAAAAATGTATTTGTTACTTTTAATTTTGAGAATTATTTCTAATTCTATTCCTAATCTACAGGCTTCTTCCAATTGACTTCTGGCCTTTCTTCCCTTTTCCCGATAAGTGCATTAGTTTTGTGCCAATTTTCAACCAATTTTTCGTTACCAGACACACCCAGCTGTCCATGTGACAAATGTATATTTCTTTTCCGTTTTAGAGGAAAGCGATTTAATAAAATTCACTTCCGCGGACACAATTCTCGAAATTCAGTCTCTCGTACTCCTTCCCGTAAATTGCCTTTATTATGCTCTTGGAAGGCAAAATTTTTGAAAGAAAATGTGCAAAAGTTTTATTGGAGTGTATAAAAGGTAGCCATGGAGCACCTTAAGTGCTCTTTTTATATGGTTTTTCCTTAATGTGACGTCGCAGAGAGGACAGGTGGACTTTGTTGTGAAAGAAGCAAAAGTAAAAGAGGAGAAGAAAATGAAAAGATAATTGCACTAGGAAATGAACAATTTTCTTGTTCAAGGACGACTTTTGTGTAGACTAACTACGAATTTCCGAGATGATTTGGAATTTTCAAGCACAGAAGGGTTTTTGCTACCTTTGTGAGCCTTCGAGGCGGCCTACACGAGCTCGTGGTTGAAAATAAAATCTCGGAAAAACATTTTTGCTGTGAACTAATATAGCTTTCAGTTAGGAAAATATATGTTGCAACTGAAACTGTATAAACATTGGTGTCTGTATTTTCATTTTTAAATTTTAGTGGATTTTTTTTCTGGGAAAATCACTTCAAAAATTCAAAAAAAGACTGATGTTCATAAGGCATATAGTAAGTAGTAGGCAGGCACATAGGTAGGCGTAAAGTATGGGATATATTTTACGATCTATTATAATTTCAAATGGGAAAAATATATGTTGCGATTGAAACTATGATAAATATTATCTAGTTGCATGTTCATGTTCGAATTTCGTTGGAAGTTTTTTTTTGTTTGAAGATTATTTCAAACTTTCACAAAATCAACTACACTATTTACACCTCAAGGCAGCCTTGTAGTGTGAAAATGTTCACCGACTCTTACAAAAAAATTTTGAACCCCAAAAATTAAAAAAAAAGAAAGATAGAAAGTCTCAAATCTGTTTGAAAATGTATTCAGGTTGATGTCATCCTGTCTTTTTTCTTCTTTTTTTTTTTGAAACTCCTTTTTTTATTTTTGGGATGTCCATGTTTTCCTTTTTTTCCGGATAAGAGCCCACCCAAATAAGCGTCATTTTTGAAGGAAAAAAGGAGAAACGAAGCCAACGGAAAAGAGAGAAGAAACCCTCGAAATGCCTTCTTTTCCTATATTTTCTCACTAGTCAGTTGACTTTAGTGAATCATGATTTGTTCATGGAACTTGAAAACATCAGAACGGAGGAAAAAGGATATAATTGAATCAAAAAATCGTCCCTTGAGTTCCTGGAGCGAAATCGGAACATTTTAGTTTTTTAAACGTTTCCTTTGAAACAGTAAATTTTTTTTCGTTTTGAAATTTTTCTGGCTATCGACGATATGAAGCTTACGAGAAACATAAAACGCATTAAACTTAGATTTGGCAAAAGACATACAAATATTAAAGTTTTTGCCAGTTTCCAAAATTTTTTAAAACTAGAGGCGAGCAAAATACCTTGTGTTAGATGAAAAATATATATTTCCTAGGTAATTCGAAAAAGAGTGGTATTTTCATTACCTCAGTTTTTAAATCACATGTTTGAAACAGTAAAATATTTATTAAAAAATTAATTTAAGTAGTTTCTTTAGACATTAACATTCTGGAAATTACAATGTGTATATAGATATTTCTGAAAATTTTTATTTCACAAAAAAGCACACACTGTCATAAGGAGAAGTAGGCCCACGCCAAGGCTTGAGTCGACAGCAAGTGAATTTTTTGGCAATATAATCAAATTTTCGACTCTGTTTCACAAGTTTTTTAAAAAATTTGTTCAAATATACATAAAATATAATGTTGTACTCCAAAAGCAATAAAATTTCTTAGGAAGAAAACACTACATATCTCAAAATTTCGGTATAACAGTTTTTAGATTTTGTCATGTAGTTTTTTTTTGTTTTTAATTCCATTCTTAAAGGTATTGTAATTGAGATTGATATTGTCGTGCCCATATTTTTCAAATTACATATTTGAAACGGTAAAAAAAATTTGAAGTCAGTTTAACCAGTTAGGTTAGAAAAGATTCTTAGAATGCAAATTGTGAACATTCTATTTCACAAAATGACACAAACTGGCATATATAGGAAGGTTCGAAAGAGTAGGCACAAGCAGGTATAGGACACCCGGAAAACTTTTTCCATTCCATTTTTCTGAAACATATTCCTAGAAAAACGATACTTTACCCAACTCTTCGTCCACATACTTCTGTATAATCATGTTTAAAAAAACAAATTAATTCATTTTGATAAAGTTTTCAATTTTAGAAAATAACCTTTCTTTTAAAATTTTGGAGTTAATTGTTTAAATTTTGTCTTGTCTTATTAAGAATTGATTACAGTGTCACAATCTTCTAGCTTAATATATATATTTCCATGCTTTATCAAATTATCAAATTATTATTTTTGAAACAGCAAAAAATTTAAAAATCAGTTTAACCAGTTACGTCAGAAAATAAAATTCTAAAACCTTAAATGTGCATATAACATTTTTTAACATTCTAGTTAGGAACATTCAAATTAATAAGCGCGCGCCTAGGCGTAGGCGCCTTTCAGGCACGGAGGTAGGCATAGAGGTTTGCATTTTTGAAAAACTGTTCATTGTTTGTTTTTTATGAATAAAAAATATTTTTTCGGAGACGTAATTGCATTTTAAATTTTAAAATAAAAGATTTTGTCGACACTGTTTACAAGGGTTTTAAAATTTCGTTTAAGTTTGAAAAATATTGCTTCACCCGTGTCTAAAGCATAAACATATTTCACAAAAAGCTCAGTAATTTAGTCATATAATTTTTGAATATTCATTAATCTTCGATATTTTGAGACAACAGGAAATGAGCATCCGTGTTTTTTTCCATTTCATTTTTCCAAGAAGAACAACACTTTCAGATCTCTACGTTCACATACTTCTGTATAATTAAATTGTGAAAAAAAAAAACGAAAATCCAAAGCAAAAACATATCTCAAAACAGGAGAAAAAACTCAGCAGACAAGAAAATTATGTACATGAAATCTTTTCTGTTTCTCATCACTCATACTTCTGGCTCTTCTTTCGAGAGGGGGCGGAGAGCTGAAATTGAAAAATTGGTTGACTTCTCCAGGAAAAAAAGGGACTTCCATATGAAAGATTGAAATTTGAGTAGACACATATTCGAAGAGCAAAGAGGCTGTCTCGGAGACAAAAAAAAACTAGCCCGAATGAAAACTGAGAAGCTTTCGTGGGATGGAAAAGAGTTGGAACGATGAGAAAAAGGAAATGATGGGATGAAATAGGGGGAAAATGGGAAATGAACAACTTTTTGAACTTTTTAGAAATATTAAAAAATGGTACTGAATAGCTAGTAGAAATTCGAAGTTTTAGAAATCTCCTCCAAATTTGAATTGTCACCCAAAAATGGGTAACATCGAGGTTCAGAACGTTGTAATAGATCTTGCCACGATATTTTCCAAGATCATTATTGAAAATTTAATCCAATTCAATGTCTAAAATTTTTATGCATTTGAAGAACTATTCAGTGTCTTTCGCGAATTAAAACTATTTGTCGGATGCATAATTAAAAGTTTTTTTAAATATAATTTTCCGACACTGTTTCACAAGGTTTTCAAAAGTCTTAGAAGATTAAAAAAATAGATTTGAAAGGTTGTCAATGCTCACCAAACTTTTCCCCATATTAGTTTAACGGTTGAATCTTCTCACAGTTCTCTGAGCTACATAACTCGCAAATTGCACATTTTTTAAAAAGTTCACTTTAACAGTTTATGTGTGTTGTAACAATAAATATTTCATATAGAAGTTACATGGTAGGTTAGTAATAAATTCATGCCTACCTCCTGCCTACCGTATTTTTTCTGTATTTTGGCGTAAATTCCATATGGAATTTGGATAACTTGAATTCGCGCAATTCAACTACAGGTTTAAGAAAAAAAAACATTATTGTGCCCATTTGGAAGACTTAGGATTAGAAAAACCTTGCCCAAACCATGATTCTTTAGAAAATCCTAACTCTAAAAAGTTTCATGGCAAGTTGCCAAAAATCCAAAATTTTACCGGGAAGCGAGAAGTGTGTGCAGACGGGCCTATGTCTTCATCAGGAGTGTGCGGCAAATTTGCCGAATTTACCGAACTCGGCAAATTTTGAGATTTGCCGCACACGTCTGGTCTTCATCACGCTTGGCCTTTGGTGAACAAAAAGTTGCATTCACCTTCAAACTGACGCATACATTTTCTTCAAATCACACGACATAATTCCCAATTCAAAGTTTATTTTAAGAACTACAACTGTTTCATATTTCTCATTCCTCGATTTGTACATAGATTATGTCATCAATTTAAAACTCTCCAATTCAAAGTGTCAGTTCCACATTCTTTTTTCCTTTTTCTTTTTCTTCTTTTTTTCGTATTCCCGTTGTCTTTCTAAAAACAACATTTGCAATTGACACAATTTCCGAATGAAATAGTATATAAAATCAAGAAAGCGCAGAGAAGAACTTTGAGCACTCATTCAATTGGCTCCTAAAGCCCTTTCACTTCCCAACGAGTGAGGGGACCTTCTTGGTCTTTCCATTTGAAATTTTGAAAAGAAAAATGAGATGAAAATAGTGTGGGAATAGAGGAGAATACGATAAAAATAGATGGGTCCATAAAGAGATCGAAATCAATTTTTGCAGAAACATTCGCCATCACATTGCTGTTTCCGTCCGACGACTTCTGAAATCACCTAGGAATAGCGTCTCAAAAATAAAACTTCATCGAAACTCTCGAGGAGAATATGGGACACCCGAACTGAAGTAAGAATTTCATAAATTACAGTAATCTGACACTCAATTTAAAAACTCAAAAAAAGCCGAGATAAGGGAGGAGCCTATTTGGAGAAATCATCACATTATATAAGGTCGCTTCAAGATTCAATTGTCTTACCGTAACCATAAAGTATTGAAAGAATATATAGAGAAATGTCTGATCACAAGACGAATGTGAAAATAGGGTCCGCCCATTTCTTGGTTATTTTTTGCGATTTCACCATGAATCTTCATACAGTCTACGTATTTGTCTGTAATTTTTCAAATAATTTTTATAATATTACTGAGATTAAAACAATCTCTCATCTTATTCAATTTTACAGTACTCCCGACTCATCACGCAGTGTTTCATTCACGGAAGCAATAACCTGGCCGTACATCGATGAAGATATTAATGAAGAATAGTATTTGTCTCTTTTGTAAAAGCTTTTAAAATTTATTTCATTATTATATCATCGAAATCTCTATAATCAAGCATTCCATTTTCTATTTGATTTGCCAATAATTTTGACTAGAAGTACCGGTTTTTGCCGGTGTTCCTTTTCCGTTTTTTTTTCTCCAAATGTTTCCTAACTTGTCCCGAATTGGTTCCATGTCCTCTCGTTTTGTTTCGTGTACATATTTTTGTTGGTCTCTCTTTTTTCTGAACTTTTAGATGAAAAACGTTCTCTTCAATAAAATTTTTATTTTTTAATGTTGTGGAGCAAGTGATTAAAGTAAAGATTGCAAATTTCATGTGAAAAAGAGCACCGAAATACTCTGTATGTGGCAAACTTTTTCGCATACTGAAAACGTTGTAAAACTTGAATTTGAACTCCCTCTATTTTGAGATAGCATCTCGCGCTCCATTGCTACGCGTTATAGAGTCGAGACGCAGAGACAACGCGCGTCTTTGAAAATTGTTTTCTATTTTTTAAAATCGTTTTATTTAATTGTATTTTTCCTATATTAACGCGATGAAAAAGGCTAAAAAAGAGAAGAAAGAAAAGATTATCAAACCGGACGGCCCAATCAATTTCAATCGATCGATTATGGCTGCTTTCGAAAAGCAATCCCGTGGAAAAGTGAGATGATTTAACTAAATAATAAATGTTCAGTTTTTTTTCTTCAGATCTGTCCATTGTGCGAGACGAAATTCTCTCTAGCAAGCTACAAAAGTCACATGAACACTTGTAATGTCGCTGATGACGATGAAGAAATTGAAGTGAGTTTTAAAATCTCGATTTCAATCAAAATAACCCTCAATTTCTAGGTTATCGCCACCTACACTCGAGATGAAGCAATATTAATGCGTGCGGGTCCAGAAATTATTTTAGGAGATGCGAGTTTTTCCGATAAATCTGAAAATCCAACGAAGAGACGGAAAACTGATGAACGGGAAGTACCATCGTTAGTTTCTATATTTCCAAGCACATTTTTATAAATCAAGCTTTCAGGGAAGATGATATTGTTCCGGAAGTTCCAGGCCCTTCTGGCATCGTTAAAAATCATGAAATGCCTTCGGAATCGCTTGATGTGACTGAAATCTCGGAAAACATTGAGAAAGTAATCAAAAAATCGCCAGAATGGATTAATCATCGAAGGAGGTCATCAAGACTTTTACAAAACTCTCAGAAAGATCAGGCAGACAATGCAAATAAGGAAGATCCTGTGAAAAAAGAAACAGCAACAATTTCCGAAGTACTACAAGCGATTGAAGTAGAGTTTTTTGTTTCTAAAAGTAAACTTTTCAAATAATCTTATTTTTCAGAGGTTTGAACAGCGGGTTTCTGGCCCCGAGCAAACTTGGCCATACTATATAAAAATTACAATAAAAATAATGAAACGTGTCATTTCCACCGAGAAATTCGACGGAACCTTCTATGCCGATGACTTCTGGTTACCAAGTGATATTATCACATTTTATCGATTCGTAGAGCTACTTTCTGAAGGAGCCAAGTGTTTACTTGTCAGGTTATTCATCAGAAAACCTGCATGGTATAATTTAGAAAAATTGGAACAGAAATATCCAGAAATTCCAAATATCAAAGAAGCTGTCTCGGAGCTTGCGAAAGGACATTTTATTGATGATGGTAAGCGAAACATTGAATAAAAAAGTTTAAATCAGAAATATTCAGATTCTTCCATGAAAACACTAGACGAAGCACTGCAAATCTCAGATGTCGTTGCCTTGAAGAATGTGACGAAAAAATTCAAATTAGATGGAACCAAGGTTTAAAAAATTAAAAATCAAGCCGTTATATCTTCAAATTTTGATTTTGAATTTCAGAATCGTCAAGAACTAATCCAATCATTACGAAAGTTTGCCCAATCTCAGCAATCAATATTTGGAGGAACTGGAAACGTGGAAAAGTCGATTTTAAAAAGTCTGAAACAAGAACTGGGACCATGCGTTCGTGTTCGAGGGGGATTTGTAGATCTTTTCAAGGTAAAATTCAAAGTAAATTAATTGTCAAAAAAAGTAGAATCCATGTTAATGTCTTTCCAAAATCATAAATTTCATGATTTTCAGTGTCTCTTCACTATATACTGCCCTGTCACTACAAATTCGGCGAATGTAATTGATAATCCATCAACCACGAATGTTTATCAAGATTTATTGTTAGTCATAAATCTCTTGTACTAAAAAAACTTTAATTCATATTTTTCCAGATATTTGATGTTGTCCGTTGCAAACGGAACTGTGCAATTTCCGGCTCCAAATCCATGTCCGATCATTGCGAGTTTTTACAAGAATCGGAATATGCTACAAGAGTATTAATTTAATATCTAATGCCTCTAATTTCTTATTTTAATTTCAGCTATATGATTTCAAAATCGCTGGAAATCGCTATAGTTTCTCAAATGTCAAATGGAAATCTTGATGCTGCTCTAGATTTGGCAATTGATGCGAAAGAGTTCATCGAACAAATGTCAGATGATGATAAGCGATATTATGAAAGTCTGGAAATCCATGAACGAAAATTCACATCGATTTGGGTTTTTACGAGGTGTTGTGGACATGCTTCTAGCATTCTTGAACGGCAAAAGAAATATGGAATGGCTGTGGAATGGCAGAAAGATCTTCTGATTACGAATAGTAAGGACATTTGAGTTTTTGAAAAATCCATGTTTCTTTTTAGAAGATATCCAATCATACTGTATCGATTCACGTGGAATCTGGTGGGATCGAATGTTGCTCAATTTAGATTCACATTTAAAGGTTAGTCATTAAGTGCTTTTTGGATGAATAACCATAATGATTCAGGAGAAAAAAGAATGTGCAAAAATGATTCAAATTGCTCTCCAAGATCCTTCGATTCTTGAAAAAGAGCTCCTAATGATTCAAGATCGAGCTCTAAAATTGAAAGAAATGCCTGCTGATTTTGTAACACCTATCAATATTGGAAATCCGGAAAAGAAGACAATTACAGCGAATGTTATAACGAAAAGCTTAGGTGACGGGAGAATCAATCGATTTATGATAAGAGATCATGAAACTGATGATGACGTGGAATGTTCTGTAGAAGAAGTTACTCGAAGACATTATCTTGAAAATGAAGGATTTTCTACAGGTAAGTGAACTGAAATTGAGAATTTTAATTTTAAACCGGGGGCAGATAGCTCAGTCGGTAGTGGTGGCCGCTAGCAGTCTGGAGGTCACGAGTTCAAGTCCGGCCTCACCCCCTAGGTTCACCCAGCCTCTATTGGGAAGTGGAGCAATCCACGACTGGATTATCGGCCACAGTCCCCGGCTAGGACGTGGCTTAAATTACAGCCCAGAGGGATCACCACCAGGCAGTGTACCTGAATCCCAGATCCGCAGTGCATAGCACTTGAAGAACGGATCGTCCTTTAATCCTTTAATCCTTTAAAACTTTTAGGTGTTCATGATGAAGGTTCCACGTGGCATACTCTGTTCGGACTTTTCTTTTATGACGTCATCTTCGCAACGGATGAATCAGTTGAATCCACGTGGCTCAGTGAGCTGCAAGATTGTCCGTCTGATCTCAGTAATACTCTGTATTCGAAACGAAAAGAAAAGTTCGAGGACCGATTTGTGTGGTTAGAAGAGGCTGAACAGGAGCTTATTGAAGAAAATATTCGAAAGATATGGGATCTGAAGCACAACGAAACGAATCGTGAATGTTCGTGGAAGCAGTTTCCAATGGGTGCTGAAGATTGCGTGGTGGGTTATTCGCATTACATGAAAAACTTAATTTTTTTTTTAATTTCAGAGCTTTTTCCAATGTATTCCTCGCCCCGCATTGATATTGATTCTTCGTCGTCTTGCTGAAAACTATCGAAATTCGAGGTCTGGATTTCCTGATTTGACGCTTTGGAATCCTGAAACCAAAAGAGTTGCGGTAGTTGAAGTTAAAGGACCAGGCGACCGTCTCTCAACAAAACAACGTTTATGGCTTGCAATTTTTGCTGATAGTGGAATTCGAGCAGAAGTCTGTCATGTTGCTGCACAAAACTCTAGACTACTGGTATAAATATTTACTTTTAAATATCATTCTATGTGATTCGTTAATTCTGTTTAATAGGTACATAAAGTTTCGTTTTTCTTTTATTATAATCATCATTTTACTCTTAATATCCGAGGAAAATGGAGAGGGGGCCAAAAAATGCATTTTGTTTTTCTTAAGGCGAGCTGTACGCAGATGGAAGTGATTGTTGTTGGGAGCACATGAAGCAACGGGAAATGTATGAAATACTGGAAAATTTGAGCCAAAAAAGGAGAAGAAAATATTGGGAAAACTAATTGCAAACGGGTGGATGTGTATAGACTTTGTACAGACTAGTAGAGAGCTCAGATAATTTGGATTTTTTGGAAAAGCGTAGAAATCAGATTGGGTGCATGGGTTACAAGTAAAGCGAAAATGTGGAAATAGATATATAGAAACATGATTGATGTGTGAGTTAACGAATGATGATCTATCCGAATGAATCAACTGAATCTATCTAACTGGACATTGTTCGTTCAGACGAGCAAATGCCATTTCAGAGATACCATAATAATGGACAAATGCAGCAATAACGACGCAGGTGTGGAATAGCTGATGAGATTGGAACTGAAATATTAAAAGTTAAAATTAAGATTAATTTTTTGAAACCGTACCCAAATATCACATTTTCCTGGGAAAAATCGTTCTGGAGTTCGTGTGGCATAGAGCCCAGCTCCAAGTAAGTAGAGGAATGCCATCAGAAGTAACCAATGGAATGAATTATCCGCAAATAGAGAGTGAACTCCGTCGGTTATTATATAGTGAATAGTTGGGATGACACCTATAAAAAAAAATTGAAATTAATAATTAGAGCATTTAAACATTTTATCAGTTTCATACCACTACATCCCATTCCAACAAAGACAGCTGCTCTGATCGGTCGGAATCTTGATTCACTGAACTTATCCCACAACGAGACGACTATAGCTCCGATTCCAAGTACAGAAACCATTGCAATATAGGTAATCTTTGGTTCTCTCCGACAATAAAATCCATAATAGATCCATGGAATGAATGATCCAATAATGAGTAAAGAGATTCCCATGTAATCAAGTTTACAAAATATTTTCACGACATTTACAGAATGACACGAGAGAGTGTGGAATGCGAACGAGAGTCCAAGACATAGAACGGCACCAGCGAAGAAGAATGAGAAGACTACCTGCAAAATTATTATATTTATTTAGAGATTTCCTGTTTTGAAATTTAATCATATAAACTTTTATTCCGCATGTCAAGTTGATATCATTTCCTAATCAAATTAAAACTTTCAGTTATTGAAAAACAATTTTATTGTCGGAATTTATTGACTATTTAAGATTAATTTGTGATTTCAGAACAAACATGTTTGTTTCGTTACATTTGATATTACACAGATGCAAAATTTCGCGCTTTTGTCTCACAAACAACCGAAAATTTAACTTCAAAATGGTCTCTAAAGGAGTTCTGTTTTTCTTTCGACATTTTATAAGTTTTTTATTGTTTCCACATTTTTGTCTAATTATTTGGTGAAAATTCAAACTTTTTCAATGAAAAATATTAAAAATTAAAGGAAAATTCACAGAATTTCTTGAAAGCGAAAACGAAAGAAGCTTTTGTTTTGGAAAAAAAACATTAAAAAACTCGAAAAATAACTTTTTTTTTGTAGGTTTCAGAGGTTATTTTGAAAACCTTAGATTTTTTAAATTTTAATCATGCTTAAGAACTATAATTTTAATTTCGAAATTTTGCAAATGGATGATAAAAATACGCGATTTTTTAAGACAATCTATTTTTTAAATAATTTTTTACTTACTTTTTCCTGGAATTGAATATGATTATCCGGTCTTGTCAAAAACCAACAAGCGAGAAAAAAGAAGGCAACGCATCCAATAAGATGTGTCCAAATGTTACCAGTTTCCGTGTGCAGTGACCAAATACTCTTGAAACATTCCGAAAAAGATGGTAGAGGTGGACGATGACCGTGTCTATAATTATTTGATTTTTTTATTATTTTAAAAAAATACAATTCTACCTCAAAAATTCGTTATCCTGCAGCCATTCTGGTAAATGTTCATATTTTAATACTTTCCAACGGGCTTCGTAAGTTTTTGTCACAATTCCAGTTTGTTCGGATCGATCTTCTTTGACGTCAACTTCCAGTTCATCTTCATCATCTTTCCGTTTATCCGGAGTTCCTTGCAGGTTTATTTCACGCCATTGCCCTCCCTTTTTACGACGATATCTGAAAAATTATGCGAATTTTTAAAATAAAAAATTTCTTTCAAGCATTTGTCTAACCTAAGAATCGTATGTTTTGGCATTGCCTCATCATCACTTCCAGCTCGAATTCTTCCAGCAAATGACGTGGCACGTGATCGATGTCCTTCTTGTTGTGGAAGAAGCTCTGAATCAGAGCAAAAATCAGCGTCTTCATCGTCTGAATTTGTTGGGGAAACGACCGTTGTTTTGCGGGAGTAGAACACTTCGATTTTGTCGCCAGTTTTTCTTGCTTCCGGATTTTTCACCTAAAATTTCAGTATTATAATTAGAATTGTATAATAATTTTTAGGTTTTTTGATCTCTGCTCAACTTTCTTTTGTTCAAGTTTCCATTTAGTCTGATCGTTCTATTCCCGACGACAATCACGCGAATGGACTGATAGATAACCGCATGTTCTCTTATCACACATTCTCTCATTGTATCATTTGTGTCGCTAGTTAGGTTTATCACTGGAAAAGGTTTGAATTTACATCGCAATCGCGCCAGTCAAAAAAACGACAGTTTTCAACGAAAAGGGGCGAGAAATCTTGCACGTTTCGTCAGATGATGATGAATTGATATATAATTTAGAAAAAATATGAACGTTTTTTAATTTTAACATCAATATTATTTTTCTTCTTCAATCCTACCTGTACAGTTGTGCTGTCCTCGACAACCAATTCGCCTGAATCAGCGTCATTGAGGTAGTGCCCAAGGGCTCGATTGACCTCATCTGGATTCATTCTTTGCCTGAAATATGAACTTTGTCTTCATGTTTGCAAAAAAATGAAAAGAAAAGATGATAGAATACATTGTAGTGATCATGAGCAACACACGAATCGCATAGCAAAGAAGAAGAAACCAGCATTATTCAAATAAAAAAAGTTGCGATAAGAGACAAAATGAAATTGAGAATAAAGGAGAGGTTTTTTTTGATAAATCGCACTTTCTGTCTCGCCATTCGACTGCCCACGTGACGAGAAAGCACGTGGAAAAATAGAGGAACCACAATAAATGAGACCTAGAGATGATAGGGAAATACCTCTATTTAATACATACATTATGTATTGCCTTTGTGGTTTAAAATTATTTAAAAAACTTACTTTATTGATTTCAGTTAGTTTCGAGAAATAACGAATTTTCCGAGAAGTTTCCGAGAAGAAATGACACAATTTCGCAACAAATTCCATAAATGGCTCATTCTGTGAAAGCTCGCCCTATTGTTAATGAGGTGGGTTTTAAAAGAGAGGGAATTTCAAAAAATGTTTTTTGGAGGGATTTTCTTTGATTTTCTATGAAGAAAACACGCTGGAAAGAGCTAGAAAACTGAAAATGAACAAGAAAAAGTGCACAGGAGGCGGCAATTGTCTATCGGGGAAGGGTGGGAGGCCAAATGTCCAGTCTATCTCTCTTTTTTTGTTTTATTCTCTGCGTCTTGGCAACTTTGCGTCAAAGGTTGTTTTTTCAGACACATGTGTTCAAATATAAATGACAATTGATGACGGAGTGAGAGGAATCACCAAAGAAAATGAATATAAAAGTCCAATATATCTCATCAGACTACAATAATATTTTTAAAATTATTTAGAAATTTGTTTGTGTCTAATCGCGCAAAAAACTGAAAACTGAGCCTCCAAAAGGTTAAAAAATCAGAAAAAAAATCAGAGAGAACAAAACATTTCCTACTGTAACTTCAAAGGCACATACTTTGAATATTTTTTGCAAAGCGCGGCAAGACCCTGCATAATTGGACTATTCTTGAAGTTTGCAAAACAGAAACAGATCTTTTCAAAGCACATTATTCTGCTTTCTCTGTAGAATTTAGCTGTCATTTGTGATAAACGACTAGAATATATTGTATTGTTACTTATAGAGGTTATCATGGCCTATCAAGGTGCAAAGTACCAAAAAATGGATTCAAAGTTGAAGTTTTGTTTGTTTTCCTGTTCATTTTGTAGTTTTTGGTCAACGAACGCTTTGTTTTGCATCAACAATGTAATTCTTTGTTCCGGACCACTAGAATCTTCTCGAGCAGTTTCCAGATAGGTTGCTCGCTCACACATATTTTAACTAGTAGAGTGTGCAGAGAAAGAAAGAGGAGTAGGCCTATTTAGCCATGGCATCCCACCGCCGTTCTGGCCGAGTGGTCTAAGGCGCTGCGTTCAGGTCGCAGTCCTCTCAGGAGGGCGCAGGTTCGAACCCTGCGGACGGCAAATCTTTTTTAATCTGTTTAATTTAATCAGTTTGAAAAATATATCAAGTTTCAAGTAGATTCAGCCGAATGTTGTGTGATTTTTTGAAACCCATATTTTTAAAATTTGTTCTTCTTTTACATTTATCATATGCCATCCTTGAAAAAAACAGAAAGTAAACATAGTGATATTCACACAAAAGCGAACGCACCTTTGACATTCTTACTTTTTTCATCTTGTCAATTTTGTCCAACACCTTATCATAATCATTTGCATGTATCTGTTTGCCTATCATATCACTGTTTTTCCCAGAGACTCTACGTTCTGCTATTGATTGTTTTTAACTAATATGAATTATCAAATATATCATTTTTTAGTTTTATGTTTTGTATTTATTACGAAACATTCAAATGCTATAAACCTATGTGAAGAATCTTACAAACCAATTTTTAGTTTCCGAATTATCGGTGGAAATAGTATTGATGAGTGAGTTGGAATTTTTAAAGTGAAAAAAGTTAAAAAAAAAACAACATTCAGTGGGGCAAATTGGATGGCCAAATTAGTTTCCTATGGAGATAATGGACAGGGAATCTTATGTGGAGCAACTGTTATCGATGACTTTTGGCTCGTTACAGCGGCTCATTGTGCATTGTAAGGTTTTTTTAAAATTAATGCTGTTCATGTAAATTTTATACAGGGATTTGCATCAAATTTGCCGAATTTGCAGTTTGCCGAGCTGGGCAAATTTTGAAATTTGCCCAAACCTAATGGTTTCGATCTGAAACTTTATTTTTTGAAATAACAGCATTGTGATTCATGTTTTATTCAAGAAATCCCCACGCGCATTAGGCAAAAATCGAACGAGACCCAGTGAACTTAGTTTTTATCCATTAATTTTGACACTTTTTTAGCTTGAAAAATATTGCGATTTACCGAGTATGACCACGACACGGCAAATTTGTTGAATTTGCCGGACACCCCTGATTTTATAGCAAAATTGAAAAAAAAACATTTAAAGCTGCACGAGAGAAATTAAAATTTTTAAAAAATTTACTGTTTCACCGAAGTTAGTTAATCGTTTGAAAGAATGCTAGCAGTATTAAATAATATATTTTATTTTAAAGGCATTTCTGACAATTTCTCAATTACAGGCAACTTCAAACTCGATCATTTGTTTATGTAAGAGAACCCAAAAACAACAGGGAACGGTCATTTTCAGTGAAAGAAGCATATATTCATAGTGGATACAATAATCAAACTGCTGATAATGATATCGCTTTGTTGAGAGTTAGTTTTTTTTCAAATTAAAAAAAAAGTTGTAACCTGTTGAGTGGTATTAGAAAATTGTTGACTTTGCAAACTTTTTGGAACTTTTAAAACCACACTTTTGGAAAATTTAAACGGTTGTGATGAGAGACATTTTTCCATGAAAAGTGAAGATTTCGCAATAAAAAATGTGGTGGATTTAAAAATCTACAAAACGAACACTCCTGTTCAAAACTAGACATATCAATAATTTTCAGAAACATTTCAAAAACTTATTTCGAATTTTAAACCCGCAAACTAGTCTCTACAAATTTTCATCATCCGCTCTGAAATTGAATTTTACTTTTTTCCAGATATCCTCAGATCTGTCAAAACTCGGAATAAAGCCTGTTTGCCTCGTTCATGATGACTCTAAACTTCTGAAACAGTACAAAAATGGAGTTGTCATTGGTTACGGGTTAACTTTGGGAGAAGGTGAGTTGCATACTTTCTAGTATTGCTTAAAAATTTTTGTAAATTTTTTAGGATGAGAACCAATAAAATTAATACTCAGAAATCCAGCAATTAGTGCCTCTATAGAGATTTTAACCACAAAATAACTAAAAGAAACTTAACATTTTTTAGAAACCCAATAAACCACTTTGAACGTCGTCAACAAAACGAAAGCCAATTCTAATAATTCTTAAATGGTTACTACAATTATTTAATTTTAAGATTCCTCTGGTGAACCAAAGCTTATCAATAGCCAAACCCTTCAAAGTACTTCTGTTCCAATTATTTCTGATGATGATTGCGTAAAAACGTGGAGATTTTTGTCATTGTTATCCGTGAAAATTACCGGATATCAAATATGCGCTGGAGCATATCTTCATGGAACGGCACCGGTAAACATTTTTATTATTATTTTAAATTGATACTATTGTTGTGGAAGTATTAAAACTGGTAAATTCAATGTATTATACATGCAGCTGAAATAGTTTCATTAACAGAGAAGTTGTAGAAAATAATTATAACTCCGTTGAAACAGTGTTCAATATAAAACATTTAATCTTTGAATAATGCAAAAAATTATTTCAGGGTGACTCTGGCGGTCCTTTATTAATTCATAAAAGTAATGGAGAATATGTACAAATTGGAATTACAAGTTATGGAGCTGATGGGTTAGATGGAGTTATTGATCAAGGGAAGTTTCCAGGTAAGTATATAAGAAATTGTACTCAAAAAGTTTAAAGGTTCAAATACATGTTTTAAAAAGATATATATATATATATTTCAATTCCCACCAACATCAAAACTTTCGAATTGCACAAACTCCATTCACATCTGTCAATTCAAAAATCACACATAGCTTCGAGTTTTTTTTCGGGATCCTATGAAAACACACATTCTCTTTATTATCTTTTCTAGCATAGTTAATTCCATTTTTTCCAATTTTTATAATTTTTCCCTTGAATTTTTCGTTGCAAAAGCAAGTTAAAAAGTTTTATATTTACACAATGCGTTGTATTTGGAATAGATTTCCATACAAAATATTGGGTAAACATTGAAATCTGATGATAGTGCCATGCGTAGAACTCTTACTGTTGAAAATCGACCACATTTGTTAGTGAAATTTTCGCCCAAACAATTTTACTGGGCTTGCGATCAACAAAAAAAGCGTTAAGACTTTGTTGCCAAAAACTAAAAGAAAAAATTGGAAAATTTGTTCTTTGCAAGTTGTAAAAATAACTTAATTTAAAATATTGCTTTCAGGTCCTATCATTTTGTTGGTTTTTTTAAATGATTTTTTAAATTTTCAAATGAGTATAACTCTGAAACCTGAATTTTTGGCAAGAAAATGTTGTCTATTGGATAAAGTATTTTTCATGGCAATAATTTCAAAAATTATAGCACCCGACATCTCGCGAGTACATTTTGATGGAATTTCTTACATCTTGAAACATGGCGGTCAAATGTTTTCCATCTAGTTTTTTAGCTCAAGTATAATGTTAATATGTATAATTGCTACATTAGTTTCAGAAAGTCCAAAGAGAATTAATTTTTGGAAAAACTTCAAATTGAAATTGTTTTGAAACATTGAAAAATATGCAAGACTATTTCCGTCGATTAGTCAGTTTAGGTGTAAGACATAATCAATTTCTCTTAAAACCCTAAATTTATCCAGTCATTTCTTTTGAAAATATTGTAAAAGAATCTCTCACTAACAATGTGCTGAAGTTAGTCCTGGCTGTCATCTTGGTTTTGCGAACCCCTCATTGTCTTCTCAATTATTTCGGAGAGCTCGTACTTGGTACATTATTTTTAGAAGGATGCACCCTAAATAACAACACGAACCCTTACAGCTTGTACTAAGGTTTTCAAAAACCAAACGTTTCGGATTTTTAGTTTCAAAACAATAGTAGAGTTTTCATATTGCTCAAAAACACAAAAATCAAGTTTTCGTAGATCATGTGAGAATCTAGAATTCAACAAAAAAAGACAATAGAAGTGCGAAGAAACTAGAAACCTTTATAAATCTTTTAACTTTTATAAATATTTCAACTTTTCCTTTCTCAGCTCCTTTTTCATTTTTTTAAAAAATATTTTCAGGTGTCTACACAAGAATTTCCAAGTATGTTCCATGGATTCAAGGTGTAATTGGAAAAACATCAATGAGAAGTAGTGTCACTTCATCATCTCCAATTTATTTCAATTTTCTTCCAATTTTCTCAATCATTTTAACAGTTTTGTGGTGAAAAAGGTGAAATCATCGCGGGTTTATGTTGCATTTTACAACTATTTGTACCCATAAAGTTGATCAACTTCAAATAACCTTTTAACCTTGAGTTTGAGGAAATTTCCAATTGAGACACGTGAAACAGTTGCAGAATAATTTTCCGCATATTGTAAAGTCGTCACACGTGGATAATTGTGTTGTCTATTTTTATCCTTTGAGAGTATTTCTTATTTTCTCTGTGGTAGTTCCCAAGTTTCTCGGGTTTCAGTACATTTCCGAGAGCCAGTTCTTCGAAAAATTTGACCATAGGATTTCGAAGAAACGGAGCAAAGTAACAAGTGAGTTTTTAAGATTTAATGCTAAAACTATGACTTTATTTGGAACATTTATTTTCCATGTTAACCTTAACGTTTGCGTTTTGTAGAATTTATTCAAACTGAATTATTTGTAATAGGTTATTTACCAAGTGTAATAGGTTATTTACCAAGTAAAGAATGTTGATATTTCCTAGTTGAATTTAAATGTTCAAATCAGAAATTTTACGCAAAATTAAAATAAAATTTGGAATATAATATTTTTTCTGTTTCAATTATGTGCCAAATGCTAGAAGTTTATAATTGAGATGCTTCTCGCAGGTCTTTGAAAATACCTTTCCTTCAAATTTTTTTGCGTTCATCAGAGCAAAATACTAATAATCAGGAATACAAAAAAAGCTGTCCATATAATCCAAGAAGTCTCTAGATTCCGCCCACAAAACTTGTCAAAACTCTATTTGCACACTTTCACCTCCTATATTGATACCGCCCGCACCTTGTCCCCTCACTTTTTTTCCGATTTATCCATCTGTCGGATACTCTGTATTTTCAATGTTTTATCAGTACAACTTGAGGAGGTCACTACTTGACTTTTAACAAGATCTTTTACATAGTTACCAATCCATACGTTTTTACTTTTGATTTGGGCACGTTTTATGTTTCGACTTTTAATTTTGAATCAATTTTGTATTCTCAAAAACAAGTTTGTTTCTAAAAAATGACCAAACAGAAAAAGGTCTCTATACGATTGAAAAATTTCACAAACAACAAAGATCCCTTTCGTCTGAAAACGATACGGTCGTGTCAAGACCCGGCACTGTATTCTGGAGTTGTTTAAAGGCTCGTCCTACTTCTGTTTAGGTCCCCCACGATCTCAACCGTTTTTGCCGTTGATAACACGAATTGCTCAGAGTTAACAAAATATTTAAAATATCCCACATTTTGTTACATCGTATGAAACGATTCATTCCTTAGACTTTTCAATTGTATTTTTCATCAAGACCAACATTTTTTCTGCCGATCATGGGGGTATAGCTCAGTAGTAGAGCGCTCCCTTAGCATGGGAGAGGGCTGGGGTTCAATTCCCCATACCTCCAGAACGTTTTGGAAAAATTTGGTATTTCCCATAGCATCCATAATAAGATTTTTCCAATTTTTTAATGCCACATGATTTGGTTATTCTAAGAACTTCCTTCTATACGTACGTCTCAGAGTAATACATCAAGTGTTCGACCTTTAGTAAATAAAACTAATCTTTTGTGGAAACACAAAGCGGGTTAGAAGTTTTGATTGCTAAATCAGTCATCGGGCAAAAAAGTTTAAGATGATCAATTGGCAGTTCTTATCGAGCATTTCAACGGTTCAATATTTTAGAGTAAAACTACTTTCTAGTAGGCACAATAAAAAAATTTTGTAGAAAAAGTTTACTGTTTCATGTTTTTGTTAAATTTTGCAGGTCCCTCTTGTTATATTATCTATAACATTCTCCGTGTACGTTCAATTGTTTGAATTTTTTCAGAAATGACAATATCTTATTCTGGTAACTTTTTTCGATTACTTCTCCGATGGAAAGGTTGGTTTCTAAATTGGAATTTGTTCAAAATTTCAAAATTCCAGGTTCAATTTGGAGATCCGTTTGGCGAGAACTTTTCTTGTTCCTCTTCCTATTTTACTTTATCCGATTCTCAGCACCACATTTTTTTAATTACACGGATCCAACAGACTCAAAAGGTTATCGGTATGTTAGGGAACTTGAGAATTGAGTTTTTGATTTAATTTATTTCAGGAAAATATTCAAAGTGATGTGTAATGAGTTTCACGAGTATACCAAAATGATTCCATTGACTTTTCTATTGGGATTTTATGTTTCAAATGTAGTTTCAAGGTTAGTTTGAAGTAGAGACATTTCACACGGTAAAAACAAAAAACCGCAATAATGAGTTCTTGAAAATTACTGTGCTCTTCAAAAGAGCACATCGTTTTGCATTTAACAATATCTTATCGTGTCGAGACCGGGCTCCGTATTTTTTGGAAATAATTTCGCATCTCGGTTTTATGTGAAACCCACTATCATAAATTATTTTTTCCACAGCGAACATATTTTAAAATTCTACTGTTTCACCGTGCTCGTAAAGACAAACGAGTATTTATGGTTTTCAATTCAAGGTTTATCAATATTTCAGATGGTGGCGTCAATTCGAAACCTTACGCTGGCCTGAAGATTTTCTATCAATTCTGTGTCTTCTGCTCCCTTCAAAAGAATCTCGCCCAGCCCGTCATCAAATTGCTCGTTACCTTAACCTTACTTCGGCATTGGCATGGTGGGTATTTAATGATTATAAGTTAAAAAAAATATTTTTTTCAGGCGTGACGTATCAACAAAAATTCGTCTTCGTTTTCCAAGTCTTCGGAATATCATCGATGCAGGTTTATTGACGGAGAAAGAATATGAGAAGTTGCAAGATATAAATGTAAGTAAGGCTGTCATATTAATGTTGCCAGTTTATGTGACTTTTAAAAATTTATGTGAAACTGTAAAAATTTTTTTATAATCTTTTGAGTAAAGATTTTCTAAAACTCAATTTTTTTAGGAACCATCTCCTGGAATTCGATGGCTGACACCTCTTCATTGGGTTCAACAACTGATTGATGCGGAAATTACAGCTGGAAGAGGATCAGTCAATTATGTATCAGTGGCTACGAACGAATTGAAGGCATACAGAATATCATTTAGAAGACTTTATTGTCATGATTGGGTCTGTGTTCCATTGGTTTATACTCAGGTATGAATTTATTTTTTAAACTCATTTAAATCAAATTTATATTTATGTATGAGCGTTCGAACAAATATTATAAACTATTATGAAATTTTTTTTTTAAATATCCATTTTCCATGATGAATAAACCAATTGATAATGCACCACAAAATATTTCAGAAATTCACTTCCTAAAAAGAGGAAAAAATAAAGTATGAAAACTTTGTCTGATAAAAACTGCTGTTGTTTCATAAAAGTTATTTTTTTTAAAGTAAAAAAAAACATTTCTTTCAGGTAGCCGCTCTTGCCACATATTCCTATTTCTTCTTCTGCTTATTCGGTCGTCAAGATCTGAATCATGATGATTTCTATTCTCTTGATGCTTTCTTCCCACTTTTCACAGTTGTTCAGTTTCTTTTCTTTGTTGGATGGTTTAAAGTAAGTCGGTCCACTAGCAAAACATTTAGTTATTGCTGGAATAAAAAACGAAATTGAAACTGTAAATTTTGTTTGGCAAAATTATATTAGAATTTATTCCTATTTTACACCATACTGGCAACTTATTTATTTTTATGTACATTTTTAACTTGGATTTACAGGTCGGTCAAGATTTGATGCGTCCATTTGGATTAGATGACGACGATTTTGAATTATCTTACATATTGGATAGAAATATAGTCACATCATTCACAATTGTTGATTCACTTCAAGATGATGATCCACGTATGTTTACTTTTAAGATATTAATTTCAAAATTTGGAATTTGTTAAAGTTATGTTTATAACAATGCACAATTTTGTTGAGTTCCTACAAAAATGCAACTTTTTATCTCATAAAAAACAGCCAGACTTCAAAATACAGTGAGGTGAATAAAATTATGAATTTTTATTATTTAACATATTTAAAAGATTGTTTATAATTTTAAAATACTTAGTAAATATTGAAAACCCCCGAAAGTGATCTAATTCTGAAACAAATTCCAGCAAAATTCGAAGAAGACGTGTTCTGGAAACATCACAACGAGCAACAACAAATGCATCAAAGTATGTTCCTTCCAAGAGTTCCGACTTCTTTAAAATGGGGACGAATTGATTTGAGTCGAAATGCTCATAAGCATCCACCTAAATTGCATACATATCTCGAAATGAAGAATCAGGATCCAGAAGAATATAAAAATCGAAAAAATAATAAGTTTATTGCTTGGTAGATTACTTTTTTAAATGTTCAGTTCTATTTCATGTTTCGTTTTCATATTTTAATGAAAAACCAATTTTTTTTTTGTAACAAATTCGGGTATTGTTTTTCGTCAGAAATTCAAATAAAGTATTTATTGTTCCATCTGTGTTTTAAATGTTCATTTGTCTTTTAAACAGTTTCAATATACTCGTTGTTCCATTCTCCCTAAAACAAAAATAAAATTTAAAAGCTGATACTCGATAAACACGAATTTTGAGAAATTATTTTATATAAATAACGAATTGTGTTCAACAAAAAAAAAAAGAGACTTTGAGCAATATTGATACAAAAAAGTTTTGAAAAATCTATTAGCATCTCTGAGAAATTCGATATTATATCAAATTATTAACAGAAATACAAAAAGGCACATCATGCACACACACACAAGGGAAAAAAGAGGCTGAAAATTCAATAAATAATTTAAAAATTCAGAGAAAAACAGTGTTCTCAGAGCTCGCCTGGGTACACGTACAGAAACAAAATTGAATGATAACTTTAAAAATTAGAATAAAAGTAATTATCACAGATTTTTGCAAATTAAACAGACTTTCAAGGCATTATGTCAAAAAAACACCGAAACGAGTGATTCTGGAAGAAAAGATAAAAGCAGCCGACATCCCGCGGGATATGAAATTCTATGAGGTAACCCGTGAAATGTCGGCTGCCAAATCTGACTTAACAAACATTTGAAAAAAAGTAGAAAATATGGAAATTCAAAATGTTGCTGATTTCTATAGCATTGGCGGGAAGAGTAAAACAGAAACAGCCAGATAAATCAAAATTGGTGGAAGTGAGAAAAGAGCAATAACAAATTGACAATCAGCGAATATCGATTCTTGTTCTTTAAGTGCTAATCGCATTCTTTCAATTTCAGATTCAACTCTCATCTCTTCCATCATTAAATCAATCAATAATTGGGGATCTTCTTCATTTTTCAGGTCGTAGGGCCACGTGGTGATGACGTGGTTTTGTGTATTAATTGATTCTTGATCATTTGGATCCTCTGGTGTAGGTGTTCGTCGTCTTCTCATCGTTGTCACGTCATCACCTGACCACCAGCTTATTGCTGATTGTCTCCCCTGCGTGGCCCTCCCCTCGAGCCCCCCGAAGATGAAGGTGCTGGCTGTTGAGCTGTTGTTGTTGAACCCGGATAACGAACTGCTCTCGGTGGCTGGTAGGTCTGAAAACGGAGAAGATTAAATTAACTTCTAGAAGAAAAAAACAATTTTTTTGGATTTTTCAAAGTAAGAAAAAGTTTAATTTTGTCGAAAACTTTTCCAGAAAATCATAACATAGTGCTTGAAAATTGCCGTTTGTAGCTAAAAGTGCGTAAAGTTTTTTGGCAAAACTTCAACTTTCGAGCACTATTTCAAGATTTTTTCAAGCTTTTCACCAAAATTAAAGTTTTTTCTGCATTTCCATACCAATCAATTGAAGATTTAAAAAGATTGGATTGTCATATTAAAAAGGCAGTTTTGTACGTTTGGCGAAAGATTTGTGTCTTTGTTAAAAGGTTTTTTTTATCGTTTTAAACTAAATTTTCCAATTTTTTTCGTTTTTTCTTTGTTATTCTTGGCATATCAAATAAATTTCGAAAAAATTCCCCAAAAGAAACAATCCGCCTTCCAATGTGTTCTGTATATCAAAAAATCATTGCTTTTTGAAATTTCAACATTTTTTTGTGAATGTTTTGAAACAGTGAACATAATTAAAGGCGGAGTATCGTCTGTTGAGATTTTTCTTCAAATTAGAGAAAATGGGTCATAAAGAACTTTAAAAAAGTTATTTTTAAAAAAATTTTTAAAAAAAAGACTGTTTTAATTTTTATGGTTTTTAATCAGTGATTCCATTAAAGACGTCACATTGGACGATACTACACCTTTAATATCTCACCTCTCTAGTTGGAGCTCTTGTACTACTCCTCTTAAATACCTGCCTATCCCGATCAACTTCAACCTCTTCTAAACGTTGAGTCAATGTGAGCTTCTGTTGAATTGCTAAACGAAGAAGTTGATTTAATGTCTTCTTTTCCTCTTCATTTGCACGCAACTCGTTTGATAGTTCTTCCACCTGGAAAATTGTTAAATTTGATTTTAAAATTTACAGAAGATACTACTCCAGATACGATTAAAGTGATAAAATATTGCGTTTTGACCATATGTTTTTTTCAAATTCAGAGTTCAGACACTAAATTCAAGTAAAAAACAAATCGAGTTTTAAATGTTAAAAATAATTCAAAGTAAACAAACTGTACGAAGATGAAAATTAAAAAAAAAGTATGTTTCAACTGCTACAGATACAATAGAAGTGAGAAAATGGTTAGATATACCCCTATGACTATCAACTTAAAATGAAGTTCAATTCAAAATAAATCCTTTGTGAAACAGTAATTTCATTTACGGAAAGTTTTAATTAGAAGATGATCGCATCTATCAACTCGGCATTTGGGGGAAACTTTCTTTAAAAACTTGACAACTTCTGTCAAACTATAGTCAATATCTGTTAACGTTTAGCTGTTGAGAAAGCAACTAACTTGAGAAATTTTCATTAAGCTGCCAGGTCAGAAACTTGACTCCAAATAAAAATTTGTAAATTTTGAGAAAACGATTTTTTTTCCAACGAGAAAAATAATTCAAAGTAAAAGTTAATAACCCTAAAAAGTTTAAATATTAAAAATAGTTTCTGTTTCAACTACTACAGATACAATTTAAGTATATCTATTTTGTAATAGGGAATCTGGAATGGAAATGTTTGAATTAGTAATTAAACAGAGCTACCGTATGTCATATTATAAAAGCTATACTTTTCCCGAAATTAGAAATTCCTAACTGTTTCAAAACAAAACTAAATACCTTTGACTTGAGTTCCTCTCCTCTTGCAGTGAACATTGCCCTATGAGATGCAAACGTGGCAGCATCTTCCTTCAATTGTTTCAATTCTCTTCTCATTTTATCATTAATTTCCATCATCATTTTCTTTTCTGATTCATATTTTTCTCTCATTGAAGTCAATGCACTTTCAGCAGTCAGCTTATTCGATTTCAAAACAGTTCGAAGCGTTGAAATCTGATCTCGTTTTGTTGATAAAAGACTTCGCAATTTCATATTCTGCATTTCAATTTCATTTTCAGCTCCACTTGCCATAACTGCTTGATTGAATGCTTGTTCAGAGGTTCTTTTCACCACTTGAATCATCTTTTTCAACGATTCTGTGGTTTCGGAAATGGCATTTCCTTCTGAAAATAATGTATTTAATATATTCGAATGTGAGAATGAGATGTATATTGGCAAATTGAAAGTTGTAACGTTTAATATCAAGAGTCTTAATCACTCTTTAAATTTAACGCCATCAAACCTTAAATGAATGTTTGATACAAAGTAGTAAATTCAATGCAATATTGAAAAACATACTGCTCATAGAATTCCAATTTATGGAAAAAAAAAGTTGGTTGAAACAGTAATTTTATTTATCTTCCAAAATTTTTTTTATTTCAGCAACTTCTCTAAAACTAATAATTATTCTTGAAAAATTTAATTCGAATAAAAAATAAATTTTTCCTGCTTCTATTAATCGATTTAAATATTGCTAGACATTCCAAATATTTTCAACCAAATGAAGTATTTGAAGAAGAATTGTCTTTTGGCAAAGCTCTTTTTTTGAATTTTTCGATTCAAAAACAAACCAGTAAGTATTCTAAGTATACTAAGTATACAGTAAGTACAGTAAATTCAATGTAGTGTTGAAACCTCGACTCAAATAGCTAATATAAACCCAATTTATGATAAAAGTTGGTTGAAACAGTAATTTTATTTGTCTTTCGTAAAATCTCGTTGTTTTTTTTAATTGTAGCATCTTCTCTAAAACTTGTACATTTTTGGAAAAGTTTTGTATCCAGCTCTTTTTTGCGATTCAAAAACTAAACAAACCAGTAAGTATTCTTTGCCTCAAATCAGTCTCTGACAACACATCGCCAATCTTGACACTTGCCAACTTTTTCTCAATTTCCTTCGCAAAACTTGGCGCAATAACAAGACGATCGGAATTCAATGGAATTGATCTTGATGCATTAACATCTGTCTCTGTTCCACTTTCAACTCCTTCATCTGCCAACGAGACACGTGGAACGTCTTCTGCATTGGCACGAGCCAATAGACGCAACTTTTTCACAATCTGAAATATACAAAGTTCTGTTCATTTTCTATAAATATTAAAATAAAATTTACCTCTTGTACACTCTTTTCTGTTTGAACTCCTTGGTTCTGTGTCATTTGATGGTAGAATTGATAAAGTTGATCGGAGACTTGAATCATTGCGTCCTGAATTTTCAACATTTACATTTTCATAATGTTCTTAATTTGGTTCGCAATATGAAACTTTTATGATTTAATTCAAAAACTAACTTGAGCAGCTGCCAACTGAGCACTTTTCTCTCCAGCAACCAATACAAGTGTCCTCAAATCAGCCTTCAAAATTCCCGATCGTTTTTCTTCTCCTTCTTTATCATGACGGTCAGTGTCACGAGCAATGTTCTGGATTTTCTCTAGTACAACGTCTTTTTGTTGACGAGCATGCATGTAGTCGAGCTCATCTGTAAAGAAAACTTTGTTAGGGAATGCACGGGGGAACTAATTTTTTAAAAATTGAATAATTTTGAATATAACTAATTGTAAATATGATAAAATATTCATTTTAAAGGAAATTTGCGAAGCTTTTATTCACCCAAAACCCTGAAAACTCTGAAAAACTACATACATCTACGCTAGACTCCAATACTACCGTTGACCAATATGAAATGAATGTGAAACATTGAAAAATTTGGTGAAAATTGAATGTTATAACTTTTCACCATGTCTTCAATGGTTTATCACACTCCAAATCAAACTGAAATGTTCTATTTAAACTCACTTGTTGGTCTATGAATATTGAGGGTGTCTGCTAATCCGGTTACAAATTCGATGAAAATCTTCTCTCTGCTCTTTAATTCTTCTTGAAGTCCTTCCTTTGCAGCTTCCAGTTCACGAACTTTTACATCACTTGATCCTTGTAATTCACTGAAGAGGTCACTTGCTCCAGGTTGTGGAGGTGGCAGTTCGCCGTCCTAAAAAATTACTGTTTCATAAGATTTATACAAAAATGTTTGGTGTTGAGCGTGTGGTCCGTTAAAAGCATGTGCCACACTTTCATTCAACAATTAATTCAAGTGTTTCTGCCATTTCATGCGCCTTTTGAACACAGAAATATTAAAATAACATTTGACTAAATAATAGAAAAATCGATACCGAAAGAACAAGCCTACAACACTCCTCTTGGCCAATATAAATTGAATACGAAACATGTGAAGCTCATTTTTCTTTAAGAGCAATTTTTTCTTCCCAACTTGTTAAGTTTAGTTTCAAATTATCAGTTATCAAATGTATTTTTAAAATTCACGTATACAAAAGACATTTTGTATATAAGTGTTTTAACAAAATTTCACAGGAACTTTTAAAATAGGAAAACAAACTTTTATTAAAAGTTAATTGTTTTAATTTTTTAACAAAAAAAACAAACCTCCCCAAGCCTTTCCAATCCAAAAAGCATATCATTTAAACTACTGATATGCTCTGCATTTCTTGTCTGTTCTAATTCTCTTTTCATTGCCAATCGCTGATCCCGTTCTTGTTGAGCTGTGAGCAGAGCTTCTTCGAGCTGAAATATTTATGATAAGTTGGAAAGTTTTTCATACAAAAATTGAGGTTTTGAAAATATACATTGAGGCGACCCGTTCAAAAATTTCAATGAAAAACGGGAGCTATAAAATAATAATAACAGGTTATAAAATTAAAATAAAAGTTGTCTAGTTTTCGTTTTTTTTACTGTTTCAATCACCTAATAAATTTTGTATTGTATTGTATTGTATTTATTACGATTCAAATCGTGATCAAAAATAAATAGTGAATAGACATGAAAATTTCATAATGTTTTTGCAGTTGCAATTCCAAACAAATAGGGAAATGTTTGAAATTATTCACATATTTTTAGGAAAACTTGTTAAAGTTTCTGAGAGAGTTGTAATTTTTCAAAGTGTCTCACCTGTTTGTCAGCAATAACTCTTAATATTTCATCTTCCTCTGCAGCCATTTTCATAATTTCAATAGTCTCTTCCAATCGATTATTATCAATTCTTAATGATTCATATTCCACTTGACTTCCTCTTAAATTTGCAACAGTCTTCTGTAATCCAATATTTTCTTCTTCTAACTCTGAATATTCAGAAATTAATCTTTGTTCTCTTTCTTTTGTTTCTTTTAATTCAGCTCTAAGTTTTCTTCTTTCATCTTCTAATGCAGCTCCAGAATCGATTTCTTTCGAATGTTTCTTTTCAATACTTTCCAATTCTTCTTTCTTTTCTGCCAATTCTTGTTCTTTTTTCTTAAGATCTGCTTCTAATTTTGCAATTCTCTGTAGATATTCCTCTTCTTTTGCTGAACTTTCCTCGAGTAGAGATTCTTCATTTTCGAGTTCACTTCGAGTGGACCGTTGATGTTGGGAACGGTATTCAGCAAGAGTCTGAAAATAAGAGCAACTTGAACAACTTGAGCTTCAATAATAATTTTGTTAACACTTTACTAGTCTTTTGTTAAGCTCAATTTTGGCAGCTCATACATCTTCATCAAAAATTGTAAGCTGACAAAAATGTTGATTGTTCATTTTTCTATATTTTTACAGTTCAAAATTTTATGAAATATTTAAAAAAAATGGTAAGAATGACTGCAACAAAACGAAAAAAGTGAAAAATTTTCCTATATTTTTGTTACCTACCTGCGTAAGTCTGAATAAAATTTTTTTGATAGTTGCATGCTTATATTTTAAAAATAAATGAAATAGTACGAAAAATTTCGAATATTTACCATTTACTTGAAACATTAATTTTTTTTCAATATTTTTTCCGATTTTTATTTTCGAAATCGAATACTTACCTGATTAGTTTTATCAATTTCAGTTCTTGCCAAATCCAATTCTGCCTGCATCTCTGCTAATCGTTTCTCTAGATCTTCCTTTTGACGGAGCAATTCTAAACCCGCATTTGCTGCCTTATGAATATCTTCTTTGGCTTGTTCATATTTTTCTGTAAGGATTGCAATATCCTGACGAAGCTTCTCCAATTCTGATTCAGCCATTGTGGCTGCTGAAATTTAAATGTTAGAGAGTTGGAAATATCAAACATGAAAATAACTTAAAAAGGGGGAAAAATACTTCACTGAGTATTCCTTTAAAAAATTGTTGAAATAATTACAATTTGAAACAGGAAAAAATTTAAAAATTTAAATTTAAATAAAATGTTCTCAAATGACCACATTTTCTTTTAAAAACAAAAATTAAACAAAACCAGGAATAAGTAAATTTCAAAATTTCCAAGATATTAGTGCGACAGGTTCAATTTTGGAAATTTGCGTTTTGTCGACTAGGAGAGGGTGTCGAAAAACTAATTGTATATTCATAAGGTTTTCGTTTTCGGCTCCCGCGAGAGAAATAGTACAGGTTGAGAGGAGAGTTTAGAGATAGAGGTAACACTAGTTTCAGTAGAATTATGAAATGAAGAATGGACTAAAGAGAATAGAGAGAAATAGGGAATAGAAATGAACAAAAAACAAATAGAAGAGAATGGAAGAAAGAGTGGCTGACCTGACACAAATATTGAGTGCTGTTTCGTTTTTTTTGTTCACTCGGCAGCCAAAATCGACACAAATGCGGGGCGAGACTACTGTTCTAATGCCTCCGCAAACCGTTCTGGGTGGAGCACGGAAGACGGGGGAAATCACCGGAAATTGATGAGTCAGATCATTTTTTTCTTTTTTTTTTGGAAGGAAAGTTTAGTCACATAAAATGATATGGTTTTGGGGTTATTGATTGATTTTCAAGGAACTGATATTAACCATGCGAGTAATAACTGTCAAAGAATAGCTCTCGTTTTAAGCTTAAACCTAGAATTTAAATTTTTGGGCGAAACTACCTTAATGCTCTGAAGACTTTGGTTACTTATTTTTGCACTCAGCGACAGAAATTGTACAAAAATTAACTACAATTGTTTATAAATGAGCATAAATGGCCGAATTTCATAATGTGATTTCTTGAAAATTTTGAAAATTTTTTAGTTATGCCGGATGAAAATTATTTTTAAAAATCGCATTCTCCTAAAGTCTAAATCTAGAAACGGGCTTTTTTTCAACTTTTCAATTTATCATCTTAATTTTCTAGTTTGAGTCTTTATTCCGGAATTGTTTAAAGCACTCTACTGGCATTCAAATTTTGAAACATTTGTATTCCAATAAATTTAAAATATACTACAAAATAGTGTGATAACTGATCATGCTTTTATAACAATTCATTTCCAGACGCTGCGACAAAAAATGACAGTCTTAGCGCTAAGTATAGATTTTTTGAAAGTTTTGGCTCTTTTCTAATGTTTCAATCAATTGAAAAATTTTGCTACTTCACTTTAAAAACCTTTCAGAATTCGGGTAATGTTTCAAACTATTGCATATTTTTCCAACCAATTCTGTTTTGGGTATTTTTATTATGTGTTCTTTTTTATTGGTTTGTTACAACATTTTAGTCATTATAACAAAAAAAAATCAAACGAGAAAAAATTTAAATTACGTATGCAAGAGAACAGTTGGGTAAAACTCGTAGAAGCTTATTAAAAAATTTGCAGAAGTCGATCAAAGTTTTGCAGACATGCAATTTTTCTTGTAATTTAAAAACAATTTTTTAAACAACACAAAAAATATTTTTGATTAATAATCGAATATATGTATTACAGTATGAAAAATAATATTGTGTTTCGCTTGGAACTAAAAAAAAAGATGTACATTAAACGAACAAAATTTTTGAAAAACTTATCAAAAAATATAAACAGTAAAAAACTTATTTCTCGAATAAGGCTAGATTTCTCTTGCACTCTACAGTACTAAAATGCCATTGAAAAATTGAGATCTAGTAACAAAATAAATCTCAAAAACATACATAAAGTATCTCTATAAATTTATAACTTTGTCTTATAGACTTCATTCAAAAATACAGAAAATTAATGTGATATTTTCTCGGCTCTATGATAGAAAAATCCTTTACAAAACAATCAAGAAAGAAGGGAAAAGGTTTCGAAATCTTCAAAAACTTTATAAAAATATATCCAACATAAAGGTCCACCCCGATGCAATTTGAAACCAGTTTAGAGGGAGAAGTCCTCCCTTGGAAACGAGAAATAGAGATTTATGTTTGGCACTCTAAGTCTCTCTATCTCTCTCAAACTAACACCCTTCTCTCTCTTTAAAACGACCGCCCGCTGTCCAACGTCTGGCTTCATCTTCTTCTCTCAAAGAGCATAACTCGGAATGAGTACAACACTTGTGCTCTTTATGTGTGTATGCACCATCTCACGCTATCACTTCCACAAATATACAAATTTTCGACGGAGCCAATGTGGACGGTTGAGTTGATTGACAGACGACACTTTTATATGGGAATTGGAAAGGGAACGGGCGGTATTTCTGAGTACCACTTTGAAGAAAATTACAGTACACATGGAAAATTTCTAATGAAAATAGGATTTACACTGCTGAGGGGATTTTTTGGCATTAGTATTATACATAATCTTTAGAAAATACCTGAAGATGTGTTAAGCCCGAGAAAATTTCCTGAAAACCGCAAACTGTTTGCCACTAAATTTTGGATATTCTGTTTAGGGGACACAAAATTGCCGGTGCCAAAATTTTCAAACTTTAATATTTTAATTTTAAGTTAAAGTTGAACTTGTTTCATGAGCGCCAGTTAATTCAGAAAAATAAAATAAAATTTCTGTTTCAAAAATTTCTTAAATATATTCAACATTTTTACTAAGGAGTGAAGTAGTTAGTTCAAATAAATGTAGAAGATTTTACTTCAAAAATTATTTAATTTTTTACAATCGGAAAAAGTAGTTTTTAGCCGAAATAGTACTAAATACTAGAACCAAAATTTGCAAACAGCGACCATAGGTAGCCGTCAAAATAATCAAAACAACTCAACGTTTCCTGAAGTTTCTTTTTTTTATAAAAAAAACGTTTAAAAACTAAAATACTGACTCATTGTGAATAACTTTTCCTCACTAAATGATCAACGACCTTGATGTGAACACAGTGAAAAAATGAAAAAAAAAAGCGGAAATCTTTGAATGAGTGACCTCCTCATCCTTGCCTTCCCGATTACGTTTCGAGGTAAATGCAAGTAGAGGTCTTTGTTTTTTACAAGTAAATGTCCAAATGGAAAGTGACTGGGTGCCGACATAAAATTATTATTGCACTTTTCATATTCGTAGCTTTTCGAATTCAGGTATTAAAAATTTTAAATTTTAAAGTTCGCCGAATAGCAATTCTACAAAATGAGCCAATGTTTCATGTTTGGATAATATATATATCTTATTAAAATTTGGATGGTAAAATATAGAAAACGTGTTATTTATACGAAAATAGTTTTTATTTTGGTTGGATAAATTGGAAAACGCATAAAAAATTTCCTGAAAGTTGAAAAGTGCCGCAAAAATATCAGACAGAATTTTCCCTGTGATTTCCAACTTTCAGACGGGTTTTGAGCACTCTTTGACTTTTTCCAACTATAATGATAGTTATTTTCAGATAAATCAAATATTTTTAAATATTCAATCACTGAACTTTAACGAAAAAAATTGGAAGGAAAAACCACACGGCTGGTTATTTTGCAGAATTATCCCGCATCCCTGGGCGGGCCTCAGTTATGATATTTTCTTAATAGTATTCAAAAGTGTCTAAATTTTACCTAACTTGTAAGGGGTTTCAGAAACCTTCGCCTAACTTATAAAATATTCCCTGACCATTCCAGGCTGGTCAAATGATGTTTGCCAACAGATCCATAGAAAGCATCATGACATGAGAGAGAGAGAGAGAGAGAGAGAGAGAGAGAGAGAGAGAGAGAGAGAGAGAGAGAGAGAGAGAGAGAGAGAGAGAGACAGAGAGAGAGAGAGACAGAGAAAGAGAAAATATGCACCAACCGTCTGTCAACAATGACACGGGAATCCTATTGTGTTGTTGTCACTGCCTGTTCTGTTTCTGAACAGAGACACACGCAATGAAAATGTGAGGGAGGATCTGGAGGAAGAGCAAACTGGACTTGGGCTCGGTGATAGAAATTGGAAGAAGGTTTACGGGATTACTGTATGTTTTCAGATTCAGCTTTAGTGTGCTTACAGAAAATTGGTGGCAGTTTTTTCTCCGATTTCTGGTTAAAACAGCACACTGTATGTTTTTTATTAGTATTGCAGTCGACTACATATATTCAATTTAACTAAAGTTTGTACAGATTTTACAAATTTCAACATTGTAAACATATTTTCATAAAAATGTTAAGGTTATTTCAAAATTAGCAAAACTCTTTCGGGTCCTCAAGACTGATCGAAATTTTATATTCTAGACTACTTTTACACTTTCCATGAAACAGTAGTTTTTAAAAAAATCCAAAAATAATTTCAAAACGAATCGTCGGTGTGCTATATTGCGGTGGCAAGTCAAGAACGAAGAACCTTCCGGACGGAACTGAAGCGGCGGGAAAAGAGAAATGGTTAGAGATCAAGGGAATAATATACAAATCAGAGAGACTTAGACAATACTGGACGGGACGCGGGTGAGACCCCTCTCTCCCGATGTTGTCCACTTCTCAACGCTCTCTTGATTTTCAACTATTTCTCTTCGAACTCTGATTCTCTATATCTCTTTCTCCCTCTCTTGCGTTTTACAAAACGGTGACGGCGGCGCTTGCCTTCCTTCGGTCGCCGAAATTTTCCAACAATCCCTCAGATGTCTACGCTTCTTTGATTCATGTTATGTCTATGAATATGGAGATGGTATAGGTGTATAGTTATGTGTACGTTTATGTATAATGAGAGGACATAGTTTTGAAGAGGAATAGATGGGTACAGTGAAACAGGGATGAAGAATTCTAAAAAAGGAATATTGAAAATGTTGAAGAGTAAAAGACTAATACAATTTTTATCTTTGAAAACAATTTGGATTTTGAAGTTTTTTTCCATACTCAAAAATCCTTCAATCAATATTCAAAAGGATAAAGTTCCGAAATATCTTCGAGTTATAGCACATTGTCTCAATAGGTTATATAGGTTCGTGGAAAAGTAGATCAACATGATTCTTGGATACAAGTCAGCTTTTTCTTTGAATTTTGGATGCTGATTGAGATGACGTTCTTATCAGAGCCAGTGAATTTTTTGTACGACGTGTGCAGTTCAGGAATTTAAAATCACATATGAAAGAATAGCTGGATAAAACTGGGTGGGATACATTGTTAAATAATTACCTTATTTCCTCTATTAGTCTTGCACCGCTACGGGCCAATCGAAAATTAGTCTTGCAGTCTCTAATAGTGTTGCAGTCTAGACTAAAAATTAGTCTTGCATGCAAGACTAATAGAGGAAATACGGTATCTAAATTTTTTTGGTTTAATTGAAATATGTTTCATGTTCTTACAATTTAGTTATAAACATGGTGCACCAGTTGAAGTTTATATTCTGAAAATAGACTTATAAAGACATGTTGAGCACATTAAAGTGTTTATACATGAAAAAAGTTTTCCAAGTGCGTATTCCTCAAGGTACCAATATCAACAACAAGAATATATTTAAATTCTGTATATTTACCGACTGACATTTTAAAATAGTATACGATCCACTCAACTTCTATCATTTTTGACTTCTTTTGTTTACCAATTCTGTAAAAGTTTTCCTGGATTGTTGAACAATTTTACAACGCAGTTTTTGCAAGAATAGAAGTAAAAGAGTGTAACAATTTATACAAGACTGAAGGAAAGAGGCACCCTCCGGATTTGCCTTTAATTCACGATAGGTTCATAAGGATGCACACATCGCTGACGAAAATTTGCTCAAAAGTAATTTTGAAATTTCACACGTGAAAGACATGGTACAAAAAAATATTTCCCGAGATTTATCCGTTCGATCAAAAAATCAATTTATTCCCGTATCAAGTCCACTTGAAGAAGTGTGATTCAAAATGGTGAGCTTTATTAATATTTCTTTCTTTCCAAAATCTTCAAATTTCAGTTCTCGAATCATGTGCTTTTAGCTCTTGGTTTGATCATTTCAGCCGCTCAATTTCTGAATGCAGCTGTTACGATGGAAATCAAAATGTTTGATCCAAATGGGCAATGTAAGAAATACTTGGAAAATGGACAAAAATATCTCGAAATCACTCATGCTCGTGTTCTGGAACTTGGACCTAAAAATGGGAATAACTTGAGACAGGTTTTGTTGAGAGATTATCTCTTCTGACTGACGTTCATCTATTCTCAGATTGTTGGAAATCATCTTTGTCAGGGAAAATTTGAAACTGGCACGTACAAGTTTAAATGTCAAAGTACCAAGGTATATTTCTGTGCTATTTGCGTCAGAAATACGGTTCCCGGTCTCACCACGAACATTGTTTCTTAAATGCAAAAAAGGTGTGCGCCTTTTGAGGGTACTGTAATTTCAAACTTTCGTTCCAGCGGAATTTTCAACGATTTTTAATATATTTTTTTAGATAAGATTATTTTTCATTTAAAAAACCTGAAGTAAAACCCACGTTTACCAAATTGTTTGGCATTACAGTACTCTTTAAAGGCTCGCACACTTTTGTATTTAAAAAACTTTGTCGTCTCAAGACCGGATACCGTACTTCTTGAACAAAGATCGAAAAGTTTCGCGTCTGGGTAGTTATTCAAAAACTTTAGTCAAGTCAACCTGTCGATTCAACGGTGACGATGATCTCTGTTCGTGCCATAAAACAAATGTTGTCAGGCCAAGTTGATTACCGTTACAAAGCGGATACAATGCAAATGGGTCGATTCATCAGTTTGGATAACTTGAAAGATCAAAAGTTTGATCCCAGCCAGCATATTGCTATTGAGAAAATCATCGTCAATGGCCTAAGTAAGAATATGTGAGTGTTAGGAAGCCGTTTGAAATACTTAACAATTTGCTTTTTAGAAATCAAGATTTCCAAACTTGCTTCAAATCGTGGCCTAAAGAATTGATTGCTGATCATGGTATCTATGTTTCTGAACCACTCGGAGGACAACTAACCCAGTGGGCACGAATGTATTTCGAACCGGATCAATTGGGCGAAGCAATTTAATTTGATGGATTTATGTTTTGTGAATAAAATGACTGAAAAATGAATTCGTTGGATTGAATTGTGTACAATTTTCGTTCAAAACAATACCTTTCAATTTTTGCGCAAGAATACGTTACATGGTCTCGATACGACAAATTTTCGAGCGTTGAAAAAGTACTGTAATTTCAAAATTTTTTTGCTGCCGAATTTTCATTTATTTTTCATAATATAACATTTCTTCCGATTTGATAAAATTTAACTATTAATAAATAGAAAGTGTTTTTTTAATCGAATGAAAAATTCCGCAGTAACGAAAGTTTGGAATTACAGTCCTCGGTTAAAGGCGCGTACCATTTGCATTTAAGGAAAACCGGGCACAGTTCTTTTAGCTCAACAACCCGCAAAAGTTGCGTATGGTTAATAAAATGAAATTTTTGAAGAACCAACAATTGGTAATTCGATGTTTCTAGATCGCCATGCTTGACTTGTACTCAACTTTTGACCAATTTTTTATTCCCAAAAAACGTTGGTTGGGCTATAGAAAGCATTTCTCTATAGAGGAAATAAATTAATCACAGACGAGAAAGGACTAATCCAGGTTTAAAAAAATATAGGAATTACAATGTAAATGGGTAGAAGGTTGGCAATAATTTAGATATATAATGCATTGTTTTTCATAGGCATGGTAATACAAAGTCACTCAAATAGCATCGCTAGGCGGTTGAGGAAGGACCATATTGTAGAAATGATCTTTGCTCCAGAAGCTCGCTGGTTTCCATGCACACCATCCTTTTGAAGTGATTGTTTTGATATCTTCGGAGCCAGTGTAATGAGGATCAAGAACGAGGAATCTGGAAATTATTGTGTTGCTATACTTCCAATTTGAAAAAAAAAAACTCACTTAGTCTCTCCAGTGGTATCATTGAAATCGACTCCAAGAATAGTATGTGCAAGCATATTTCCTCCGATCATAACAGGAGTTCCAGATGTTTCAAAATGTCGAGCAAGTTCACGAACTCTTTCGACAACTTCTGCGCCCGAGTTGGTAGCGATGAAACGGCATTCTAACTCTGAAATGTTTAACTATTAAATACAATTACTCAACAACTACTTACTGAGTAGCTCATTGAGCACAAAACTGATTTCAGTACTACCAATCCACTGTCGTGAACCAACAAACTTCGCTTGCTTGTCTTGAATATCAACAAGCGCCTGCAACAAATAAAACAACTTCAATTGAAATCTGCTTAAGCCAACCTGCTGAATTTCCCGATGACTTGGCACAGGTTTATCAGTATATCCATTCAAAATGAACCAACTCCAGATAGTTTGGAAACTACGATATGCACATCCCCATCCACTATCATCAATTCCATCTTGCATGTAATGATGATAATTGTACGGCCCATTTACAGTGGTTATTTCACCAACTGGTTGATCTGAAAATTAATTCTGAGTCTTTGCTTGTTTAGACCCAAAATTGCCAAAAACTTCCGCATTTCGTTATGAAACGTTCTGAAAATTTCTCAAAAGAAAAAGTTAATGCGGTTTTTTTTTCAGCTAAAATCTCGAATTTTGACAACTTGATGATTCAAACTTCCGCAATTTCCGGGTCTGTCAAGTTGGCAAAATTTGATGTCTCATTACGAAATTCTGTAGTTTTGGGTCCAACAAAGCAATGCCTCAAATTTCGGTACTCCATTTTTAAACATACAATTTGTTATAGACAAATGTGGCTCTCGAATGAGCTTCTTGTTGGTCAAACGAGCACTCTCTGAGTGGAGAGCCAACGCTTGAGACAATCGAAGAACTGGCTTAGATGATGGCAAGTTGAACAACTTGTGAAGACGAATACGGTAATTTCCTAGAAAATTGAATTTTTATAGAAGTTGAAACGCTTTCTATGAATACTTTGTTCATTGTCCGTCCATTTAGTTGGAAGTTGGAGATGAAGTAGAGAAACCCATCCAGGTGGAAGATAAGTTGCAGATGTGGTCGTTGTTACTCCGCGCTGCAAGATATCAATCGATATAAAAAATATTACATTTCAATTTTTACCCCAGCTCTTATTCCATTGACTGTAACCATCATTGTATTGTTAGCTCTTCTATTGAATGCCTCACGTGATCGTTTGTACAAATCCAGTGAAGAATCTCCAAAGAACGCTGGGAAAACTACCTCACCAATTGTGACGAGCCGAGTGAAATGTTTGTTATCTAAATTACGAATTTAATATCTTTATAAAATAACAAAATTCTTTACCCTTGGTAACCTTAACTGTTGGAACCAGCTTTTGATCTTCCGTATCATTAGATGTATCCCTAGTGAGAGATTGCATGGCAGTGAATTCGATAACATCCTGAAATTCCGTCAATCATATTAATTTTAGACAGTATTTCCAAACCTTATATGGTACAGCGCCTTTCGAGAATTTATCAAGATACTTCTGTTGAGCAGCTTCTGGCTTCTGCTCACGGATCACCAACCCGTGTTCAGCGTTTAGATATGTGAAACGAAAAGAAGCCATTGAAAGACGTTCGGCAGCAGATTTGACATCTTCTTGTTCACGACCTGCTCGAAGTGACCACTCGTATCCAACCTGAAACGGACCGTTTTTATTCAATAATTTAAAGATCTTATGGGAACGTACTCTGCTGACACAACTAGCTCCTTCCATAAGAACATGTTCATTGTTGAACATCACATTCATATCCAAAAATTCGCTGATACTTCGATTTTCAAGCATTCGAGATGTCAGCTGAAGGGTGAACTGCCCGCCAGGAAGAATCTGTGATTGTCCATCAATATTCAAGTTTCCAACCAGTTCAATATCTGAATTAAATCTCAGTTTTTAATAATATTATTCCATTAATTACCAGCAGACAGAGAGCTCTCCAAGAATTGTCTGTTCGATTCAGTCAGATCTTCAGCGTAGGCGAATAGCACATGGATAACCTGTTTCCGAGCTTTACGTCCGAAAACGAATCCGCCAATTGTCGTATTAATTTCGTTGGCATTGGATTTGGAGAACGAGCGGAGGTTGGCGTAATTCTTAAAATATTTCGTGTGAAATCTTTTATCTCGCAAGACTGATTTTGGAGTGTTTTCAGATTTTATTTCGTTTTTTTCCGTTTTTCAACTAGTATAGAAAATCGAATAATTTCAGCACTTCTTAAAACTTTCATAGCTCATTTCCACATAAATTACCTGAAACATTGCCTGCGCATCAATAAACCACAATTCATTCACAGGAGGTGGAGGTGTTGATTGTGGAGCCATCTGAGTTGGTCCAATTAGTGAGACAGTTTGAGAATTCGTCATTCTTCTTCTCTTCCAATCACCTTTCAAAAGATAATAATAGTTTATGGATATTACCACGAATCACGAGAGAATAATATTGAAATGTGTCATTTATACGACCAGCGAGCTGAATATGGGGACTTGTAGAAGGGGATTTTGCAATAGAGAGATGAATAATTTAAATTATTTGTGTATTTTACAAAGAAAACGAGAATAAATCAATCGATAAACGGAAGAAGCGGGTGGGACTAATAAATAAATTGCAATTTGTTTGGGCATTTAACAGAAAAGGATAGTTTAGAAAAAAATGGGAGAAGAAAAATTTTGTTTCAATTCTCAACCTATCTACACCCTAGAAATCGTATCACATTACAAGAAAAAGCGATTAAAAGTCCAATAATTAGACATAAACATTTTAGGAAAGAACAAAATAACGATGAAAACGCCTGTAGATCGAATGTAGACGGCTGCTATGCTGTTGTGCCCGCTTCAATCAATGAGTTGTTCTGAAAAGATATACGAGTTAGTGGGTTGGTTGTCATGGGTAACTTGTGCGGAGCAGGTGATACCAGAAAAGCTAATAACGAGAGAAGACGGGAGAAGCACGAAAATGAGATTAGGTTTGCTATTATTTCATTCTTTGAATGGGGAGTTGGTAATTCGCGTAATTTCTCATCCCTGTGGTACGGTTTTTCCTTCTTTTTTTTTGAATAAAAATATTATGTATCTAATTCAATTCCCATAAGATTGTGAGAATACTTCGTTTTTACAACAAATCTAACATGAAATTTCCTCATAATCGTATGAGAATTGAATTAGGTAACATTTTCATTAGAAAAAATAGTGAAACCAGTAAAATTGAGAACTTATCGAAAAAAAACCACCAAAAAACGGTGGAAAACAATGCCACAGGCTTGCAAAACTACGCGCTGCCTCTCTCTGTGCGACCTTGATTTTGCAAAATTCACGTTTAATTTCATCGTTTAATTTCAACATTCCCAAAACTAAATTTTAAACAAAAATTTCCAACCTACCAACGAGACTCTATGAATGTGCTAACACGATTGAAGATAGCACGTCCTCCACGATAAGCCAAATATCCCAAAGATCCCCAGACAACAATACGGACGCCAGTGGAGAAAACCTGGAAATAAAGAAATGAAAGAATTAAAATAACTTCAGATTAATTTACCTTTGTTCCGAGGCTTGGTGGTGGGATGTTCATAAGTGGATCAAAATCAATATTTGTATTCCATTTGTTAACAATTCCTGGAGTATGTCCGATTCCAACGACAGCAACAACTGTCAACGGTTGAAATTGTTGCCCAGTTGTTCCACGAAGCCATTGTGCACGTTTTTCGACTGAGTTCCGGTGTACGAGCATATGCAAAGCATGCGTCATGTAGGCATCACGCTCTTCCACAAAGATTTGGGATAGTTGTGGGAAATCATCAGCCATCTCGGCGAGAAGTTGCTCCAGAAGGTCACGTTGCTTGCATCGTTCCACCTATAATTTTGGAATATTTTTGGAAAAGGTTGAATAATTAAATACCTCTTCTGCAGTTATCTTCTCACGATGTGAAAATGCAACGTGGAAGAAGAAGCGAATTTTTTGCCAGATGGAGAGAGAAGCCAGTGCACGTTGAAGTGTAACTTGAATAGGACGATCACCGAGAACTACACGACAATTCTGAAATAGTTACTTTGTAAATAAAACTTTTTAAATACTCAAACCTCAGTTGCAACTGCTGCACGATGAGCAGCACGGAATTCTCCTCCGGGAGCCATGGAAAGTTCACGTGTTACATGCGCTGACATTGACAGGAGAAGAACGTGCAGAATTCCTTGAATCGCGCCGTTCTTAAAAAAGTTGAAAATATTACAACATTACAACAACAAAAATATGAGAACTCACTTGTTTCATGGTCTGAATAATTTTTTGAGAGTTGAGATCTTTCGCTTCGCTCAAAAGCCGAGCCTCATCCATCGATATGATTGAAATTCGTGATGGACACAGCTCAAGCATGACAAAATCAGGTTGCACAGCACGAATTGTGTTGGATACGTCTTCCTGCGACTCTTTTGAAAAGTGAGCTGTACCGATGAGATAAATGGTGGAGTCGAGAATCGCTTTCTTCCATTCTTCATCAGAATCGCTCAGCACGGGGTTGCGTGGAGGAATCGCCAGATTTGTAGGCCATTTGAGCACTGTTACTGTAATTATAGAATATAGATATCAGTGTTACATCGAACTGGAGTTTTAAGAAACCTGTATTGGCATTTGGGACGAAGTCATCTGCTCTTTTCCTTCCGAAATGGTACCCTCCACAAACAGGATTGTTCACCACTGCACCATCTTCTGTTGCTTCAGGAGCTTGTTCCAGCTCATAATCCAACTCGGCATCATCTCCAACATGCTCATCAAAATTTGAAGTCGAATCTGCGAGTGATATGATGGACTGCTCGGCTGTCTCACTTGCACCACCAACAACTGAAACTAAAAAAATATTAAATATTTTAAAAATAATTATCTTTCCAAACAACTTCAAGCGATGAAAAAAAACTTACGTCCTTTTTTCGAATTGATTGTCAGAGAACGCATCCGGAATAGATCCTGAACATGGAGATTGTTAATAATTTTTACAAATGTAATATTTCAGCATACCTCTTCAGTCAATTGATCTTCCGATGGTGGTGGCACGTCATTAGGGTCTGGAAACTCAGTTCCATCTGGATTCAAGTTTGACGATGACTCTGACATCTGAAAACCTTATTTTGGATATAACTTGAAATTATAACATGTTTTATTTCATACAATCGCGTACAAAGCGGAGCTTACAAAGCTGAAAAACAATTAAAATGAATCCAAATCACTCCAGGTTTCCATTTTAAGTTACAAGAAAAAAAAACAAAAAAGACCAGCGAAGCGCGTTTGCATTGTGTCTCCGTCTCCATAATTTATGTTGTGACTCGGTTAAAACCGCGCCGCACTCGACATTTTGCAACCATGGCACGATTTCTTCTTTCGTAAATCCCCCGCAATTATTTTCAGTAGTTTTTCAGCTTTATTTCTCAGATTATGTCCCTTTTTCTTCTCTTTCGTTGCTGAAAATCTTTTATGAACAACTGTGGTCACGCGATTTAAAAAGAAAACAGAAATTTCTAGGCTGATTATGTTCTTTTATTTCGTTTTAGGACTAAAGTAGGCTCAAAATAATTTAATAATTATAGATGACTACGGGCAATTTACAAGTTGCAATTTATGGATTCACAGCTCGAAGCAGAGCTTTTGAGCCAGCCGGAATATGCTATGAAGTGAGTTTACTATCACCTATGTCCGCAAATATTTCTTAACTGACATTTTCAGACTCGCCTTATTCGAGATAAACTCACACTGGGCCACTGTACGCTTCCAATCTATAAAAACTCTCCTGTTGCAAAGCCTGTTACGGAACAGCAAAGAAAAAAGTCGTCTGAAGAGCCAGCTGAATTGAGAAAAGATCTTTTTGATGCTGATAATGAAAAATATGAAAAGTACTTGATGAAGCTGGATCCAAATGACTGCAAAAATCAGGATCACTACAAAGTTTTAGGATTGTCGAAGCTCAGATGGCAAGCTACATCTGACGAAATTCGTTTCTGTTGTAAGTTAAAATGAAGTGAGAATTTTTTGAAGAGAATTATTTCAGATCGTCAAAAGGTTTTGAAGCATCACCCGGACAAGAAGAAGCATCGTGGAATTGTTATGGAGAAGGAAGAATACTTTACTTGTATCACAAAAGCTTATGAACAAGTTGGAATGTCTGACGTCAAACGTCAAGCTTTCGATTCGGTCGATCATAAATTCAACGATATTATTCCAAATGAGAAATCAATCAACCATAATAACTTTTATAACGAACTTGCTCCAGTTTTCCAATTAAACTCCAGATGGTCCAATATCAAGCCAGTGCCAGAACTTGGTAAATCAGATGCGACCCGGGAGGATGTCGAGAATTTCTACGATTTTTGGTTTAACTTCCAGTCATGGCGCGAGTTCTCGTATTTGGACGAAGAAGACAAGGAAAGAGGAGAAGATCGGTACGAAAGACGAGAGATGGAGAAACAGAATAAGGCAGAAAGAGAAAGACGGCGGAAAGAAGAGGCGAAGAGAATTAGAAAGTTGGTTGATATAGCTTATGCTAAGGATCCTAGAATTATCAAGTTCAAGAAGGAACAGCAAGCGGTAAGTCTATAAACTTTGCCTAAACTTTGCCGGATTTTCAATTTTAAATTTTAGAAAAAAGATAAAGCAAAGGAAGATAAGCAAAGAGCCATCCGTGAAAAGCAAGAAGCTATCGACCGTGAGAAGCGTGAAAAGGAAGAAGCCGAAGCTAAGCAGAAAGAGGAAGCTGACAGAAAAGCAAAGGAAGAAAGAGTGAGCACAATACACCAGAATATTGTCGATTTTTAAATACTAACTATTATTTTCAGGAGAGAGAAAAGAAAGAGCGTGATATTGCCAAGAAAGCTATGTCTCAGCAGCGTAAGCGTCTGAAGAAACTCGCTGATGAAGCTGGCCACTGGACGGAGAATCCTCGCGATAAGCTCACTGAAATGGAAAGAATTGAGCGGATTTGCATTGGGTTCACTGTTGATCAACTCAGAGAGCTGTGCGAGAAGGTCGAATCACTTTCAATTGCTTCTGAAATTCAAACTGCGCTAACAGATGCTGAAATTCTGAAGAAAGAAGCTGCTGGAGCAAAGGTCACAATCACTGAGGATAAGAACAAAGAAAATGAAAAGCAAGCCGACAAGGAGACATGGACTAGTGAAGAGATTCAATTATTGGTTAAGGTAAGACATAAACGATTGGAAATCATTAATTAATTTTCATATTTTTAAAGGCTTCAAACACATTCCCACCTGGAACCGTGGAGAGATGGGTTCAAATTGCCGATTACATTAACGAGCATCGCAAGGATTCTACGGGTTTACCACCAAAAACTGAAAAACAGGTTATCAAGCAATGCAAAGCTGTTCAAACGATGAACGTCAAGCTACCATCAACTACTCAAAATCAGCTAGGAACTGCGCTACCAGATGAGGATGTCTGGTCAGCAACCGAACAGAAAACTTTAGAGGACGCTATCAAGAAGCATAAGTCAAGTGATCCCGAGCGGTGGGAAAAGATCTCAACAGAAGTTGGCACAAAGTCCAAAAAAGCCTGCATTCGTCGTTTCAAGTATCTCGTTCAAATGGTTAAAAATAAGAAATGATCTTCTAGTCCAAGTAATATCTTCTCTAAATCTTCCTCATCCCTTCATATTATTTCTTGTTTCTCCTCCATAACTCTTGTTTCCGTTCCCATCACATTTTAGCTCGTTATATTGTTTTTTCTTCATTTATTCATTTATTCTTGAAAGCCTTAATCATTCTTGACTCTTGACCAACTCAAATTCAGTAGTACTATGTACTTTTTTTTTTGTTTCTGTCATCAAACTTTTTCTGCAGTGCTCAATATTCATGTCTCAGTTATGAACATTAGATGAACGGTGCGTCCCTATCAATTTGTCATGTTCATTTATTCATTCATTTTCACAATAAGTACAAATTTCAATAGTGATGGTGACGGTGGTGATGATAACCGTCCATGTAGATAACTTCAGGTTGAGTATAGATGATTGGAGTAGCAGTTGGATACACGATTGGTTGAACACTTGGATATATGGGTTGAACCATTGGTTGCATAATTTGCTGAACAACCGGAACAATCTGTGGTTGGGGAACAATCATTGGAGGCGGTGGTTGAGCAACAACGATCGGAGTTGGAGCAACAGGCATTTGCATTACACCGATTTCAGTACCTAGAATTATTAAGATTGGAAATCAAAAAACAAAAAAAAATCCCCAGAATATTAAGATAAAAACCAACCTCCTCCGTTATGATGTTTGAAGTTTTCGAAATGAATTTTTCCAACTCGAAGATCTCCTCGAACAGTCATTGCAACGATTCGTTTTGGGCATTTATGATGATGATAATGTCCGATGTGATGTCCGTCCACGTGGATCTGGAATTAAATTGATTGTTTTTACGAGAATATTGTTTGAATAAAAAAAAACTATCTGTGTTCAATAATCTGATATTCTAAACTCAAATAATTAGAGAAATTAGGTTTTAACATAAAGTCTTTCACACTCGTGGGTACGGTAGCTGAGAAGTTTCAGGACCCGATATCTTGATTTTGGGTTGAAAATTGTTTTTTTACGCAAAAAGGTAATATGTATTCACAATATTTACGAAAAAGAAAATCTACTTAGAACTTCTAAATTTGTTTTATTACGTAGGCATCTACAGTTGCGAATTTCATCATATTTTACGCGCATGGGTCTCGCCACGCTGAAACCGAGTTACTGTAGCTCGTGTCAATTTACGAGCAGCTCGACACGATATACAGTCACTTCGCGTGGCGAGACCCCTGCGTGTAAGATGTGGCGAAATTCTCATTTTTAAACGTCTACTGAATATGGCTCTGATCGACGTTATTACTCGAACATGGATGAGAAGCCGGGAGAGTTTTTGAACGTTTTTGAGACCATCTCGTAAATCCACACGGCCGAGTTTGCCTCAAATGAGACCCTGTGGATTACAGAACAATAGAAGAACCAACCGAATATTTTCTGTGCTCATTATGAATTCTCATACAAAATGGTCGGCCAAACATGATTGTATTCTGATGATGTTCTTCTCGATGCCATCTTCCTCTTTGTAAATGATTAAATACAATCACATTTTGACCATATGAACCCATTCGAACCGATATATGAAGAGCAACTCCATTTTTGGTGGGAAATTCGACTGTGAATCCTCTGTAATATTGAAAAGGTTATCTATTACTCAAGTGCAAAATGTCGTGATTTCTTTTCTTAAAATACGGCTTCAGGTCTCGCCACGACGATATTTTGTTAAATGGAAACGAGTGCCTTTGAAGATTACTGTAACTTCTATTACGAAACCATCAGATCATGAGAATGCCTACCGTTTTGGTGCGGGAATATCTCGTAGCGAAGGCACTCTCTTCACTCTCTCTGCTGTCGCTATTTTCGCGCCAGAAAGTAGGCATTCTCATGAAATGGTGGTTCCTTAATAACCCCTCTCCCGTGATCTCAAACTGTTTTAGTATTAAAGTTTTTCAAAAGGAAAAATACGTTTTTATTCGAAAATGGGTTCAGAAATCATTGAAAATTACCGTACTCTTTAAAGGTGCACACCCGTGAAACTCGAAAAATTTGGAATATGGTAATTAAAACAAATTACCCTGATTCTAAAATAATTAATTTTTGAATTTGACTAACCCCTGTGGACCTTGAAATACTTCTCCATGAATTTCCACAGATGAATGTTCTCTCATTCCCTCATAGATTGGTGTAGTCAATGGAATTGGCTGAAAATAGTTACTTTAGAACAAATAAGCTCATAAACTAATGACTCACTGGATTTTCAATGACGTGAACCATTATTTATTTGATGAAAAGCTGCGAATTAGAAACTCGAAACGAAAACGGAAAGATGGTAGACTTTTATGCCAATTCTTTATCGGTGCAGTTTCGAAAGAAATGTGGAAGTTGAAATGGAATGATAAGAGAAAAAAGAATGACGACGAGTTTTATGTGAATCACACATACGATAAAATACTTCGAATGATGTTTGCTTAAAAAGGTATGGACTGTCATTTCAGGCACACCTTGAACTCTCTAACTAACTGTTTGGTTTAGACGAATTATTGGAGATGGGGAATTGGAACACAATTATATTAACTATGAAACCGTATTAAAATTACCGTTATTAAATATTCCTGAATTACTTCATTTCTTAAAGATTTACTCTGTTATACATAATTAGCATTAAAAAAAAACGAATGTGAGTTCAATCTTTGAGAACAGCTATGAAATTCACCTAAACCTCAAAAATCCTCGGACATGATCCAAATGAAATGTGTTTCAAACTCCAGATTCATTTTTTGCATGCTGCTTTTTGAACTCTATAGAAAAACCTTCTTGATAATCAAACCATACGGTAAAGACACATTAAAAATAAATAACATTAACACAACTAAAATGGAAACAGTTTATTCGGTGGTTCATATAGTACACATATTCCAAAATGAAATATCTCTTTACTGATTATTTGTCAATTTCTGTGTTGGAGCAGAAGATGGAGCTTGTTGTCCCTGAATTTATAGATATTTAGATATTGAATGCTAACTGATATCTTATTACCTTATTAGATCCCCATCCATAATATGCAGTTGGATAAGCAGCAGCTCCATAAGCATAAGCATATGGATAAGCAGAAGCAACTGGAGATGAAGCATAATAATATGGAGATGATACAACTTCAGGAGTATATAAAACTTGACACGATGAAATACAGAAAAGGGCAAAAATCATGACAATTGTGGATTTTTGGAACATTTTTAGATTTTTCAGGTGAGACTCGGAAGTGATTTGGAAATTGAAAAGTTACCGTTTATATACGATTGATGCATGTTTGCATAGACTCTTTGTTTAACAAACTTACTCTTGACACTTTTTGGATTAAAGTTGCAATAAAACTATTTCTGTATTTAGATTTTTTGATTTATTAAAGAAATCATTTAAATCATTGACTCATTTTTTTCTATTGTTTTACCATGTTCATCCGTGCAAAGGTTTTATTACCTAACTCTGCTACTAACTACCATGTATTTTCATCAAAACTGTTTAGATGCAAGTGCGTCTACGGGTTCGAGGTTCCAGCAAAATATCCCTTTTTGTGATTTTTTTCTGATTGTATTTTAAAGTCATTGAATATTATCTGAACTGTTTCTGTTGAACTTTTTGTAGTTCGGTTGAGCAAACCTCGCACTTTGTGCAACATTTAATACAAATAGAACACCTGCAAACTGACTAGTTATTTATCTTCAACCAAGTGCATGAGTACGTAAACTTAGAAACTTTTCTATTAAAAAAAGAGCAAGAGAACACAAAGAAACACTTATAAAAGCGGTAACTTTTCAATTTTCCAATCACTTCCGAGTCTCACCTGAAAAATCTAAAAATGTTCCAAAAATCCACAATTGTCATGATTTTTGCCCTTTTCTGTATTTCATCGTGTCAAGTTATATATACTCCTGAAGTTGTATCATCTCCATATTATTATGCTTCATCTCCAGTTGCTTCTGCTTATCCATATGCTTATGCTTATGGAGCTGCTGCTTATCCAACTGCTTATTACGGATGGGGATCTAATAAGGTAATAAGAGAGATCAATTAGCATTCAATTTCTAAATATCTATAAATTCAGGGACAACAAGCACCATCTTCTGCTCCAACTCAGAAATTGACAAATAATCAGTAAAGAGGTCTCTAATTCTGGAATATGTGTACTATACGAACCACCGAATAAACTGTTTTGAATTTTTCACATGTGAATTTAAAATGACACGAGAAATTAGAGTATTACAAGTTAAAGAACTAACTGAAGAAAACTGAAAAATATTAAGATTTCTGATGGAATAATCTAAATTTTATACCTGTCTCTGGAGGGCTCTTGAATTGTGTGAACATTTTTTTTTGATATGAAATAAGTAATTGAAATTTTCTAGTCTTTTTTAAAGTAAATTTTCTAGTTTGAGGCGAAGTTTTCTTGCCAGTTTTGTATAACAAAACTTCCAGCCTACACGATATATAATTTGGGTTTAACAAAAATTAAAGACTTTCCTTATAAATTTTTATACTTTTCATAATAAATATTATTTTTGAGAGTTTTTGTTTCTTGATATTATAACGACTTTTCCGACAATAAATTCTGAGATGAAATTTCAAAAACATAATGGCAACATGGAACATGAAACTGTTGTTTCCTTAAATTAAAACACTTTCAAATAGCTTTCCTAGTTAAAAAAAAGTCATTCCTATGCTTAACGTGAACTCTTTTATTTTCTTATGCCGCCCATCTCTGTGTGGCTTTAAAACAAATATTTTCGATCCAAGTCTAAAAATTTGTATAGAATAATTTCATACTTTAAATGCGTCCTATTCATATTATTCTTCTTTTACAAGCTTTTATTTGTGTCACCATTATTCAATCAGGTGCTCCACCTTTCCCAACTCCAGAAGACGATGAGAGCTTATTCAGAGCAATGTTTGAAGCACAAGATAAATATCGACAAGGTATTTTTGAAATTGAATACTCTAATAAACTGAAAAAAAATTTCAGATAACTACAGAAGACGGCCACGTGAATTCGAGTCCGAGGATTGGGGTTTATGTGAGGAGAAATATAAATGGCCAGGTGAGAAAATCTTTTTTTTTTTCATGAAAATCGCTTAAAGTTATAGTATGTTGTTTGTGGTCCGATAAGAAGAAATTTAGAAGAGGAACCTCAGATTGTCAGAATATAAAAGGAGATGTGATTTTGGAAAATAATAAGGATGCGAACTTATTCCAGGTATTTCGGCTTGAATTTTAAATTATTATAAGGCAGTATGAAAACTACGTTTTTTAAGAACTAATTTAAACATTTAGAAAAATATGAACTGAAAACAAATTTCTGAATTTTATATGAATTTTTGAAAATTAACCCAGGTTTTGTCACTTTTTTGGGAGCCGCCGATAATTAAAAACGATTTTTAAATTTGATTATTTTGGTACTATAGGAGTAACTTTTAACATTTTTCTTACTGGCGCTACTCCACCTAGGCTGTGCGGCAACCGGCAACCAAGTTGCCGGTTGCCGAAATTTTTTAGCTTCGGCAATTTCGGCAATTGCCGGTTGCCAAACATCTCGGTTGTCGCACAGCCCTGTACTCCACCTTTAAACGAGATCCAAATATAGTCGGTTTTTCAATAAGTTTCGCTAAAAAACAACCCAATCTCTTAATTTCAGAGTATGATAGAAATCCGTCAAATACAAGGAAGTCTTGTTTTGAGAAACACCACCATCCTTGCTTTTGGACTTCCTAATCTTAACAATATTGGATTTTCCGGCGATTCAAATGTCAAAAATCGTCCGAAAGCTTCATTGGTGATTGAAAATAACCTTTTTTTGATTCAATTACAGTTTCGTCAACTCGAGAAAATTGTTAAGCATAAGGTAAGAGGTTTTAGTGTATTATAATTTCATCAATATTTTTATAGTCCCAAAGGCATATTATTATCGAAGGAAATCAAAAAATAAAAGTCGATCCAAAACAGTATAACATTTTTAAAAAGGTGACAAACAATAGCACAGATTTTGAGCGATTCCAGCCACCTAAAGGTAAAATTACACAATTTTATGAATCAAATGTCTAAATACTTGCAGAATATATTGTTCGTTCAAAAATATACGAATTGTGGCCATATGTTCTTCTTTCTATTCTGCTCATCATTGTTTTCACTCATCATTTTATTATGCTGGAAGTCAATGAGCATCGTGTGAAGGTACGGGCATATTATAATACAAAAAATAAATATAATTTTAGAAAAAGGAGCAAGAAATGATTGATTGCTTGATGAAAATGAGAGATTCAACTCTGGCAGCCGAGCTACTGTAAGTGAACTGTGGCAACTCTTTTTTAAATCAGACTATGAGTTTGATGGTGTTTTCCATCCTAATTTCAATTTTTTCAGACTACAAACTCCAAATGATGTCACTTTAGCGGTCAGTTTTTTTGTCATTTTTGTGATTTTGATCCTTAATTTTTCAGTTCGACACTGATGTTCTCCACTTGTGCACCGATCAGGTTAAACTCATGAAACAGATTGAGAAACTGTTGAATGAAAATAAGGTATTCAAGGATGAAAGTAAGGACGAGACTTCAATAGTTAAATGATTGTGGATACTTTTAATAGCTTTCATTATTTGTTTCAAATAAAAGTGTTTTTATGTATCTGTGTTGAATTACTGTGTTTAAAATAAAGCTGATGATTAGCAAAACCTGCCACAAATCAGCTTCAAAATGTTTATTCGGTGGTTCGTATAGTACACATATTCCAGAATTAGAGATCTCTTTACTGATTATTTGTCAATTTCTGAGTTGGAGCAGAAGATGGTGCTTGTTGTCCCTGAATTTATAGATATTTAGAAATTGAATGCTAATTGATCTCTCTTATTACCATATTAGATCCCCATCCGTAATAAGCAGTTGGATAAGCAGCAGCTCCATAAGCATAAGCATATGGATAAGCAGAAGCAACTGGAGATGAAGCATAATAATATGGAGATGATACAACTTCAGGAGTATATATAACTTGACACGATGAAATACAGAAAAGGGCAAAAATCATGACAATTGTGGATTTTTGGAACATTTTTAGATTTTTCAGGTGAGACTCGGAAGTGATTGGAAAATTGAAAAGTTACCGCTTTTATAAGTGTTTCTTTGTGTTCTCTTGCTCTTTTTTTAATAGAAAAGTTTCTAAGTTTACGTACTCATGCACTTGGTTGAAGATAAATAACTAGTCAGTTTGCAGGTGTTCTATTTGTATTAAATGTTGCACAAAGTGCGAGGTTTGCTCAACCGAACTACAAAAAGTTCAACAGAAACAGTTCAGATAATATTCAATGACTTTTTCATACAATCAGAAGAAATCACAAAACCCGTAAGTGCACCTGCATTTAAACAGAAAATTTTTTTGTATTGCGTAGCAAGGGTAGTGGTCACTAAGTGGTGATCGAAAATTATCGGAAGTTCGATATTTCGGCAACTATTGAGTTTGAAATTTTTGAAACTATAAAACTATGTGCGCTGAAATACGTACTTTGTTGAAACTGCAAGAATCGATGAACGACATACTTTATTTTTCAAGAAATTCATTTCAAACAAGAATTATTATCCTGGTAAACCACACTTCTTTACGACCTCCCTTTGATGTTTATATCTCAACTCCAATAATCCTATGTGGAAAGTCCGTTTATCATCAGGAATAATACTGTTGAATGTGAGATTCATTGGTGGAATTGGCCATACGATCATGCGATCACATCTATGTGGTACCACCTTCCGCTCCCAGCATCTATGAAAAATCACAATATAGGGGGTGATTATATATCTTTCAACGTTCTTCACATAACATGAGTAATCGAAATTTCCATCCTTATCAGTCCATCTCGTGGAATAATTTCCATGAAACAATACATTTTCATAGAACACGTCAAATGGTATGTAGATATGGTTAGCATATGGTTCTTCGTGGCAAATCAATCGTCCAGTGATTCGGACGGAAAAATCAGTTGGCTTGGTTGTAAGGAATATGGGCAAAAATAAAATTAGAATGAAAAGAGGTAACTTTTGCATTTCAATGACTTAGCTATTCTGGGAATGAAGAATATATTTCATAAATCAGCACTTTCTCATCCTTTTTGTAAGAGTTTTATGTGTCCCACAACATCTGCTCTCGAGATCTTTTCTCAAAAAAAAACATTGACATATTGTTTTTACACAATATTTGTGAACATATTTTTCAAAGCGGTGATTTCTTTATTTCACAGAAAGATTTCTAAAAAAACTCGGAGGTCTCAATGCTTCTTGACATGATAACCAAGACGGAAGATCACTTCGCTCAGAGAATTGTGTACAGTGTCGTGGTAAACCGAAGCTTCACGTGAAAACTGGTAAAATATGTTATTTGACTTCGCATCTCTGGTAGATATCATACCTTCAGAAATTCATTTTCGTGAAGTGGGACAACCATTGCAACTTCGTCAATCAATGCTTGAACTTCATTTGCCGTTTCGTTGAAAGCATTGATGGCTTTACGATACGTTTCGCCTTTTGCTTTCACCTCTTTCGTGGTTTTTGAAGACTTCACCTGAAAATTGTTACTTGATCCACGTATTATCCGAAAAAAACACTTACATGGTGACGAGAATCATCGATTGCATGGAGCAAGTTATTCAAATTTTCTACGTTCGAATTCAATATCTCACTTTCCTCTCCAGTGTACAAACGCATCTTTTTAATCAGATGAGAACGAGCTGAAAATGTGTATTATTTTAGATGTTTGTGTTTGAATTATTTGAAATGCTCACTTCTTTTCTGCACCTGGATCTCCTTTTGAGCAATTCTTCCACAGGCGCTACTGTATTTTTCCAGCATTTTCTGAAGAATTATTATTTGAAATGTTTCAAATATTACGACTTACAGAATGTTGCCCATCAAACTGATTTTTTCCCAAATAATTCAACCATCCTCCAAGAACTTCCCATGGATTCTCGCCGGGAGCACACAAAACTGCTTTCTTTGCCATTGCCTTGGGCATGAATTGAACTTGAAGTTCGATTACATTCACAATTTTGTAGATTAAGTTGTGGTAGGAGGTGAGCTTATCGATGTTCCTCTGAAAATGGATTATAATGATTCAAAAGTGTTTTAGAACGGTCGTTCGCGAGGCACGACCTCCTTTGATTGGCTACTACTGAATATACAGACTACTAAACATACACTGTTGTCGCCAACAGAGACATTTAGTAATGAGTTCAATTCAATTCAGTACCTCAAAACGTGGCTCTAACTTAGTCAGCTCGACAACTCCAACTTTTTGTCCGATGTTCACATAAAGTCGGTTGACAAATCCAGCCTTTGCTGCTTTTTCAGCAATAAGTTCCTTTTCCTTCTTTTGCTCTTCATTTTGAATGCAATTTGTTTCTGAAGATATCATTCAGGTCTTATGCATACGTATTTAAAAACTCACTTTTCTCCATTTTGCACTATGATCGATTACGATTCAAAGGTGAAATGAATCAATTTGGAAATAATTTTTGAATCAAAATAACGTGGCATTAGATAGATTTATTTAATTAGCAAAAAGAAACACGTTATGAACTTTTAAATATTTATTATATGTTTATATTTTTAAATACAAGTTTTATTTATATGTGCCAATACCAAACGTTTTTAGAACTTTTTCATTAAAAAAAACTGCTAAGCCTGCCGTCCGTTCTAGGATCGTTGCGTAAAACAGGACCAGAGAAATCAAAGTGGTATCTTCCATTTTGCAGGTGCCTGCCTCATGCCTGCCTACGTGCTTACCAACATATCTGCCTAACTGTATGCCTATGTGTTCAAAACCTACTTCGATTCAACTTAAATCCAAAAGTTCACAAATGCTCATCACAAAAAGCAACTCACTTTTCCTTTCGGAACACTGTTTCTCATTTTGGAATTGATCATGTCATTGTTCAAAGATCGCTGATAAGAAAATGAGAATTGAAAAAAATCGACTTGTTCACTACAGCATTTTGATGAATTACCCAAATTGAAAGCAAGAGTAGTCGATCTTTTAAGATTCAGAAAAGGGAATTTTCCTACCTAAATAACCTTAAAACTTTTGTTCAAACAATATTTTTAATTAGATTGAAACTTTTCCTGGATTTCAAATTACATATATTAAATTATTTTTGGGAATATTTGCTACTGGATGGTCGATTCTCTGGTTCTTCACGGCCTAGTCTCATAGCATCTTTAATCCAAAAAGTGTCAAGAGTAAGTTTGTTAAGCAAAGAGTCTATGCAAACATGCATCAATCGTATATAAACGGTAACTTTTCAATTTCCAAATCACTTCCGAGTCTCACCTGAAAAATCTAAGAATGTTCCAAAAAACCACAATTGTCATGATTTTTGCCCTTTTCTGTATTTCATCGTGTCAAGTTTTATATACTCCTGAAGTTGTATCATCTCCATATTATTATGCTTCATCTCCAGTTGCTTCTGCTTATCCATATGCTTATGCTTATGGAGCTGCTGCTTATCCAACCGCATATTATGGATGGGGATCTAATAAGGTAATAAGATATCAGTTAGCATTCAATATCTAAATATCTATAAATTCAGGGACAACAAGCTCCATCTTCTGCTCCAACACAGAAATTGACAAATAATCAGTAAAGAGATATTTCATTTTGGAATATGTGTACTATATGAACCACCGAATAAACTGTTTCCATTTTAGTTGTGTTAATGTTATTTATTTTTAATGTGTCTTTACCGTATGGTTTGATTATCAAGAAGGTTTTTCTATAGAGTTCAAAAAGCAGCATGCAAAAAATGAATCTGGAGTTTGAAACACATTTCATTTGGACCATGTCCGAGGATTTTTGAGGTTTAGGTGAATTTCATAGCTGTTCTCAAAGATTGAACTCACATTCGTTTTTTTTAATGCTAATTATGTATAACAGAGTAAATCTTTAAGAAATGAAGTAATTCAGGAATATTTAATAACGGTAATTTTAATACGGTTTCATAGTTAATATAATTGTGTTCCAATTCCCCATCTCCAATAATTCGTCTATACCAAACAGTTAGTCAGAGAGTTCAAGGTGTGCCTGAAATGACAGTCCATACCTTTTTAAGCAAACATCATTCGAAGTATTTTATCGTATGTGTGATTCACATAAAACTCGTCGTCTATATAAAGCGGTAACGTCGTCTATATAAAGCGGTAACGTCGTCTATATAAAGCGGTAACGTCGTCTATATAAAGCGGTAACGTTATATAAGCGGTAACTTTTCAATTTTCCAATCACTTCCGAGTCTCACCTGAAAAATCTAAAAATGTTCCAAAAATCCACAATTGTCATGATTTTTGCCCTTTTCTGTATTTCATCGTGTCAAGTTTTATATACTCCTGTTGTATCATCTCCATATTATTATGCTTCATCTCCAGTTGCTTCTGCTTATCCATATGCTTATGCTTATGGAGCTGCTGCTTATCCAACTGCATATTATGGATGGGGATCTAATAAGGTAATAAGATATCAGTTAGCATTCAATATTTAAATATCTATAAATTCAGGGACAACAAGCACCATCTTCTGCTCCAACTCAGAAATTGACAAATAATCAATGATCTCTCATTTGAAATATATGCACAATAAGAACTATTTGAAATGTCAAAATAAATTATCTGACTTTATTTGTGAAGCCCTAAAATTATTCCACAGCAATAAACACTTAAAAACAAAAAATCTTAACACAAAATTTTTAATTAAAAAATGTGGTTAAAAATACTACAAAATATTTTTTCAACGTAACAACCTTAAATGTTCTAAAAGCCGAAATGTTGTTTTTTGAACATATATAATAAAAAATCAATATTCCTATCTTTGTATGATATTTATCAATTAAAATTCATATATAACGAAAATTTTAAAGGTAAGTTCCGGGCTTCTCAAGCAGAATTTTAGAACTTAACCACATAATTATTTCAGAATTTGTAAAAGTGTCTATCAAAAAAGAATGGCAGACGATGGATACGAAGTAATTGGTCCCGTCTATTCGGTGCCTCCTCTTGCATCACCGATGCCCACGATGGTTCCTCCATCGCCACTCGCAGTCACTCCAAAGGTTAAAAAGGATGAAGATTCTGGATCAAGTGCGGCGGAGACGACCAGAGCCGGAAAACATCGAAAAAGGACAAACGCCTCAGAGTATGAAGTGGTTGGTTTTTTAATGATTTTGGCTTTTTTTAGCGATCTAGCTTTTCTTGTTGAGAAAATACTGAAAAGAATAGTATGACATGAGTATTGGTTAACAGAAAAGTCCCAGAAGTTTCTGTAATTTTGTTAAATTCTTCAAAACAAGAATCTTCAAAAAAGCCTTTTTTTTTAATTGAAAGTAACTCCTCTTTGCTTACATCAATATTATATAAATTCAGAGCAATATGGAGAGCACCCACCATGATGTAGTTTCGATCAAGCACAGACCAAACTCGTGTGACGTTTGCCACGTGGCGACTCTTTTGTTCCTGATTGTTATGGTGATCGCCATATCGACTCCAGTTCTCCTTTCTGCAAGTAAGGGCGGACTTCCATGGATTGAGAATAAGTTGATGGAAGAGTCTAATTAAGAGTACTGCCGAGTTTGAATAAAGATTTTATGGGGAATTTTTTTGTACTCACATCTTTCAAAAGTTTCCTGAAAAATTACTAAGCTTACAGTAACCTTACAGTAACGCTCTTTACGCAAATGTAAAACTTTTACATGTATTTACATAAACAAAAGTTTTACATATTTAAAATGACCATGCTTTTTTCAAAAATCTCAACGCTTTAAAGCGCTATGAACCCCTGAAGCGCCAAAATCTCTGCGTCTATTTAATTTGAATTCCGCGCGCAAATGAGCGACCATCGTGTACTCTCGGACAATCAAATAATTTGTTGATTTTCCACAAGTTTATGTGTTCTTCGAATTTTCTCATTATTTTTCAGTTTTTTAATTGTATTAATAAATTTATGAATGCATTTTGAATGGATTGATGCTCAATGAGACAAAACTCTTGTTTTATTGAATTATTTGGTTGTATTCCCGCATTTTTTCTATTCCACTGAAAAATAAGTTTTTTTTTCATTTCGATCTTTGGGATCTTTCAAATATGACTATTTTCTCTTATTTCTACGAATAACTTCATCTATTGAAAGTACTCTAGTTTCCCAATTCAAGAAAAAACATTTTTACATGAATGTGAATTCCCTCTCGAGACTTATCCGAATAATTAAAAGAACTTTTTACTACTCCTTCCAGAATATTAAAAATCTACCGTTGTCTATCTTCCAAAGTGTTCATTGCTCCATTCGCAATAACATTTTTATCGCACAATAATAACCGTTTTCTCAGCCACTGTTTTTCCAATCCACTTGTTACACTACACTCGAAATATCGGGAAAGTTCAAATTCCACTGTTCCAAGTTCCAAATGTATTGGTTGCAGTATCGATCGGAAAACAATAAACTCCACTCATCCTGCGTAGCACACCTCCTTCTATTTCGAAATCAATGTTTCCTCGTCATATGTTGTATCTCTCACACCCTCCGTCTTCTTCTCTATACTTGTAAAAGAGCGCGTCGCGCAATACTCATAGAGTTTCATTCTTTTGCATTTATTCAGTCATTCATCATATTCTTCTTTTCTCTTGCTTATCTTTGGAATTCCTCTGACATTCATTCTACCATTTACTAGAATTATAACATTGATTTTGTAAATACTCTTCCTCATTCTCTTGCAATAAAAAACAATTTCCTAACCGAAATCATTTCAGAACTTGCACTACATCTTCCGTTAACAATGCCATCTTGCGAGATCAAATTCGACTTCAACGACTCTGACGAGTCAGTCACTGTTCGTGAAACTCGCATTATCCTGCTTCTTCCAGTCATCCGTCGCGCTGTTGAGCTCCAGGTAAGATATCAGATTTTTTTTTTTGAGAAATATAGATTTAAAAATAAACGTTTTTTTCAGTATCCGGATTTCGCGACCGAGGAGAATGCGGTGATTGAAGCTCCATTCAGGGTTCCATTCAAGAAGGATGCTGGAGTATTCCTCTTCGATACCATCGCTCGCTACGCTGCACCAACCGATGACAATGTCCATGAGATCACTGTTGAACAAAGTTACCCAGAAGCTGGACCGAAGACCTTGGATGAGCTCAAAGAAATCATTGAACTCGCCAACTTCTGGGAGTGTACCACTTACATGGAGTGCATCGGATTTGCGATTGCAAAGAAGTTGGAGGACAAGACCATCGAAGAGATCGCCGCTTTCATGGGAGTCGAATGCAATCCACCAGGAAACTTCTTCGCAGAGGAAGACGGATGGATTCATCCACCAGCAGACGCTTTCCAGAATGTCCAATAGATCCGATCCCCTCGTAATTTGCTCTGATCTCCCACTGCCAATTTCCATGATTTTGTGTTAAATATATTCAAGCTCAATACTTTCACTTTTTACCTCCTTGTAATATATTAAATACTTATCAGAACTTTTTCAAATTGATTTTAAGGAATGAATAAAATGATTTTCTCGAAATGTGCTCACAAATCTTAAAAAGAACTCGAAATCAGAATTGCCAAAAAAATCAACAGAGAGGAAAGTAATTGAGGACGATTCATGCAAAATTACAGTATCAACTCGATTAGTTCAACCGTGAATTGAATAAAAAAAATCGACGTCAAATCCACGGAAACAAGGTTGCCACGATTTTCAGAGGTACTCGCCCTATTCCAGTTATTCCGGATTTTGATGAATTACCGTAGCTCACGATGTTTACTATTCCTTTCAAATTGAAAGTTTCAATGTCATCATACTTCCGTGAAAAAGTGAGACATTCAGTTTTAAAGGCACATGATTTTTTTCTGAGTTATTATCGCGACGATTTCGGCTAGTGCTCACGCTTTTACAAATGTATGATAGCTCTCCTAGTTGAATTTTGTTTTAATCTGAAAACGTTTAAATGGGAATATTCAGCCCAGATGTTCTGCTTTTAATACTACATGTGCAAATTTGGAACACTGCCAAGTGATCGATATTATTGTGTATCTGACATTGTTCAATATATATCTACTTCCAATTTACAAAGGGTCATAGATTGCCCTTTCTTCCTACAATAGCAATCTTGGCAGTGATGTTTACCTCTAACGTCTTGCCAATGTATTCTAGGTCACATCTTTCGACTTTCTTCCCACTGTTCCACATTGATTGTGACAATGAGCACAGTTTAAAGCGTCGTAGCAGCTGGTATATCTTTTCTTTCTATTCATTCATAAGACTTTTGTAATATTTAGTTTAACCAATTGTTTCTTTCTCCGCGCGGAGTTTTCCATTCTCATAAATCTTTCATTTTCAAAAATTCGTTTTTTCAGCCAATAATAATGCCATCCTGCGAGATCAATCTCATCTTCAATGACTCTGAGGAGCCAGTCACCCTACGTGATACGGGGATCATTATGCTAGTTCCAGTGATTCTTCGGTCGGTTCAGTCTGAGGTACGTTAGCCCTGAATTCAAAATTAGTATTTTCGAAACTAAATCTCGAATTCTTTGCAGTTCCCCGACTTTGAGAATCAAGATAACGTCAAGGTTACTTCTCCACTTTCAATTCCGTTCAATAAGAAGGCAGGTGTCTTCCTCTTCGAATATATTCAAAAATATGTTCCACCAAATGATGATACAATCCACGAATTGACAGTCGTCGAGAACTACAAAGAAGCTGGACAGAAGACTTTGGATGAGCTCAAAGAAATCATTGAGCTAGCCAACTTCTTCGAGTGTACTGATTTCATGGAATGTTTGGGATTTGTGATCGGAAAGAAGTTGGAAGACAAATCAGTTGAGGAGATCGCTGCGTACATGGGTGTGGAATGTAATGCACCGGGACACTTTTTCGATGAAGCCGATGGATGGGTTCATCCACCAGCAGATGCATTCCAGAATGTCCAATAGATCCGATTCTCCCCCAGTTTGCTCCGATCTCGTTCTGCTAATTTTCATGATTTTTTGTTAAATACAACCTCAATACTTTCAATTCTCGTTTCACTGCAATAAAACTTGTTGACTATATATTTACTTCCACTGTTTGAATTTTAAAGTTTCTGAAATAGTTTATAAAAACTTGGAAAAAATATCACAATACTTGAATCAGGATGCAATAGAAATGAGCACTATAAAAGCTAGCGGCAATCGGGGAAAAATGACAGATCAGTGAAACTTTGGGATTTGGAAAGCGTCGAGAAACATGGTACATTGAACGTGATTATCTACTGTTTCTTCTTCTCATCTTGCTTGTTGGCAGTTTGACTTCCCCAAATATCAGCAAATGCAAGAGTTCCAGCAAAGACAAGAATGGCTCCAAGCCAATGTTGAGCTGAAAAAGAGAGGAATTTTGATTTCTAAAGACGATTTTTTAGTATTTCTTTTTTTTTCCTTTCAGATTAGATTATGGAGCCCTAGTTTACGACCAAAAGAATCACATAACGTTTTTTAAAACATTTGATTTTGGTACAAAGATATGGTACCCGGTCTCTGAACGACCAAAACTTCCCAGCTACCGTACCCGCAAGTGTTCTAATTTTCTACGACTTTTCTGTTTTTTTTCTTCAATATTTTGATTGATCTCCATCAGGAAAAATGTTCTAATTTTTGCATTATAAATTATGAAAAATTGAGCGAAACTCTAAAAATATGCTTTAGGTATGGTAACCGCGAAGTTTCGATTGTGTCGAGACCAGGAACCTTTCTAATCACTTTTACAATTAAAAAAGTCAATAATAATCTTACGTGTAAATGGATTCTTGAAATAGACAATGGAAACGATAAGTGAGAGGAATTTCCGAAGAGTAACAACCAGCGTGACGGTGAGCGAATCAACACGAGAGTTCAGTTGATAGACGTACTTGATGCATCCGTATCTGAAAGAAATATTATATTTATTTGCTAATATCTAAAATTCACTTACTGAAGAAGACAACTTGCAATCAAATCAACCCAGAGAGATGGAAGCCATGGGAATACAGAATGTGGAGCACTGGCAGAAAGTTTCGTAGCCGCTGACACAATGTCGCTTCCCATGATGAGGAAGAATGGAAGTGAGATCAAATGCTAGAAATAAGTTCAGTCAAAATTATTGAATTTGAATGAGGTTACTTACAGTAATGAACATAGCTTCATCTGGATGTTTCCCATACTTCTCGTACATTTGTTGTTGATAGATTGCTAAAACAGCTGAAGCCAATAGAGCAAAAGTGAGCATAATAATTCCAATCGTCCATTCCTTATAATGTTTCGATGCTTCTTCCATCGAAAGTCCCGAATCTCCTTGTGTTGACGTGGCAAGTGTGCAAATGACAATTCCGATGGTAATAGCGAATACGGAAATGTATTTCCGAGCAGAATAACTTTTACCAACCATAACAACTGAGAGAATCAATGTGGCAAGAAGAGAACCCTGAAAAAGTAGGTTTAGCCGGTTTTGAATGAATTTTACATAATTTAAATTGCTTATAAAACCTCTAAAACTAATCATCCGCCAAGGGTGTATTTTTTGGAAAATCGAACATTTTAATTTTTTAAAAAGATTTTTCAAAAAATACCTGTAATTTTTGGTTTCGAATTACATATTTTCATATGTCATAAATTCATCGAAAATTTGGAAATAGTTTGTTAATTTTTTGGGTTTTTTTCAGAAAAAACTGAAAAAATTCCCCTGCGAAATTCCTGGCGCTCACCGATCTGAAGATGATATGAAGTGGAACAGGCACATGGAAATTGAGAGCTTGATTATTGACAACATTGACAATGAAGAACATGGTAACCGTCTTGAAATAACCTCTGAAAAAATTAACGATTTTTACTAAAATAAGAGCAATAAACTCACTTTAATGGAATTTGATTTTTAACTGTGAAGAATTTGGAAGTTGAGACGAGTCCTACTGTAGAGATGAAGAGAAATGTAGAAAATGTCATCAGGTTCATGGCAGATGGCTCTTGTCTGTAAATTTATTTTTTTAACGCTTCTATGTTTGATTTTTAAGTTTTTAAATTAAATTTTTAATTTTGTTAAATTTATTATTTGACCTCAAAATACTTTCATCAGATTCTTGCTACACATTTTTTGTACCCGAAAACCGGTTTTTTTTAATCGTGTTTTTGAAAGATGCTATTTTGTAGGGTATTCTGTAGGTTTTCTCACTTTGCGATGTTCTCCACAAAAACCATACATCCCATACAACTACCAAGTACACCGAAAATCGGTGCAACTGCCGATGCCATTCTTACTGGAAAAAATTGGTGATATATTGAAAAAAGGAAATATAAGAAAATGCAGTAGGAAAAAGAAGACAAGAAAGAGAATGAAAAAGATTATTGCCAACCAATTTTGTCGTAGGAATTCCATAGAAACCTTTGAACGAACACATTACATTAAAAAAGTGATTTTCCTTGAAAATGGCCCAGAAAATTGGAAAAAGTTAAAATTGAGTAATTTTGCCAAAAAAAATACAGTACATGGTCTCGCCACGACAAGTTTTTGTTAAAGGCATGCGCCTTGAGAGACTACTGTAATTTCCAAACCCTCGTCACCAGTGCGAAATATGCTTGTCTTTTTTGGTTTTTTGGCAAAAATGTTTTTTTGTCTAAAAAAACTACAAAAATTCAGACATATAAGAAGCGAAAATAAGTCTTTTTTAGGGTTAGAGAATTTAAATTCATGTTTTTTGCCCAATTATCCAAGCAAAGAGACAAAAACTCGCAACATTACAAAAAAAAATCTCGAAAAACACACAACTGGTCTGATGAATTAATGAAAGAAAAAATGATCAGCACAAACTACAATCGAAACTGTGTTGTTTGTGTGTTTGAATACATTCCCAGTGTGTGCGTGTGTGTCCGCTGAGATTGTGAACGAAAATGATTGGAACTGAGCGATTGGCAAGTGGAGTGGGAGAGTAAAAATGTGAATAAACGCAGAGTGTTAGACAATTCAAAAGTGAGGTTTTGGTCATCTTGATGTTGGAATTGCGGTTGGATTGAGGATATTACAATAAGCAGCTGTAGATTTTTTTTTGAACAATCATCGAGAAAATTTTACAATATCGCAAAAAATCGCTGAGTAGATACAGGATTTTTTAGAAAATATGAAGTTTTAGTGAATTTATAAGAGTTGTTTTCAAATTGAGATTAGAAATCTACCATATTAAAAAAATAACTTTCAGGACAACACGAAATGCCAAACTTCAAAATGGTAGACTAAAATAAAATACTCTGATCGAAATGGCTGAAATGACGAAAAAACTTTAGTTGATGTGATTTGATAAGAAGTCTTATCGTCACACTACAACCTACATGTTACATACCACAAATGTGGGTAGAATAAGTCATACGGAAACCTGAAAGATTGAGAAGAAAGATGCATATGAATTAAATTGGAATAAACCGCAATGCTGAAAAAGAAACAATGCCGAATAAAAAAGCTGTGAAATTTATTTTTTTAAAAACACGGAAATGAGTAATAAACAATGGTACACTTGTGGAATGCATTACTTAATCTCTGGGAATTTGATATGAAACCGGAGAGACTAAAATAAAGCATGAAAATAAGAAACTCGTAGAAATTGTCAAATACTGAATTAAATAAGAATGTCTTCTTATGCTTCTCTGATTAAATTGACTACTTCTCCATTCGCGTGATGCTCAAATACCATTGGTGTTCGAGCTTGATCCGCATCTCTCATTGTTTGAACATCCAATTGTCGTATTTCGGTCGGTGTGAAATATTTGTCAAGAATCTGAAAGAATTTTTTTTTCGAAAAACGAGAAAAGTCTGCACACAAAACTTACATTTTTCCATTTCTTGACGATGATCCGTTTATCGGTACCTTCGACTAGCAACACGATAGCTGAAAATTAAATAATTAATAGAATTAAGAATTAAATAAAATAAGCATGTAAAGAAAACCCACAAAGAGCTGATAGACATGGAAGATCCACTGTATTCACTTCAATCAACTGACCAAGCTTTAAACCACAATTTTCGCGGCGACAATTAATCTGAACGAGTTTACATTCAAAAACTGTGTCACTAATCTTTTAGGTTCTCACCGATCCAGTTGCATTATATTTAATTAATGCTTGTTGCTCATCCGTCAGGCGAGTTTTTCGAACGAGGCTCCAGAATCCCGGATCACAGACAAGGTATTGAGTATTTCTTGATCGAATATCCTTGCTTGTACACAAAATCGCTTCACATTTTTTACAGATGATCTTGTATACAATATTTCGATTAATTTGCTCCTCGATTTTTTGCGCTTTATCGGTATCTTCTCTCAGGATTCGAGGCCATATTTTATTGCTTTCCTCGTCTACACATTTTCGGAACTCAGCTGGCGAATTTTGGATTAGGGAGATTGTCTCAGACATTAGACTTTCCTAAGAAAAATACATTAATATTTTCAACTAATTCGTTGATCTTAATTACTAACTTTATCCCGATTGTTACTTTCCTGGTCTCGAAGTGCTATGCTATTCGTGATGAGCACACATTCTGAGTTGAGAGCTCTTCCACGACCTCTTCGTTGAACGTGAGCAATTTCATTTGTTGCATAGTTATACTTGATGACAAGACTACATTCAGGAACATCCAATCCTTCTTCAGCAACAGAAGTTGATACGAGAATTCGAATTTCTCCATCAGCAAACATTTTCAACTTTTCCATTTGTTTTTGTTTCGATGCTGAGATATCGGCGCTGCTCGCAGTCGACTTGTTCAATCCTGTAATAAAAATGAATAAGTTATGTTTTCAAAACGAATAACTCTACCAGACATCCATTCAGATTTGATTCCAAGCATCAGCAATTCTTCGTTCGAATTCAAAACTTTATTGAGAATCGTTGCCTCGTATCTAGTTCGCACAAAAATGATTGTTCGAGAATCGGCTCTTTGCAAATTTTGTTCAACAATATACTGCACTGTTTTAGAAATCATGGGATTTTCCGCTGAACCAGTTCCGACCAATTGGTTGTGATAACCTTTAAAATTGAGAATTTTTAACGTTAAGTAAGTGATAAAACTCACGTTCCCATATTCTAATCATGTTGACAGTGAAATTTGGTGTCCGATATTCCATCTCATCTTTCAAGTAATTCAATGCAACTTCGGGATGGAAATTAATGTTGTATGACAAAGTACAGAAACATTCCTGGAATCGAATTCAGAATAGTTTCAATCTTATACACTCAAAATAATAAAACTGCGTTGCGTGTACGCCAAAATAGGCCCCGCCTTTTTTTGGCAAATACTGTTTTACTACTTGATCTTTTACTCCGTATCTCTTTTACTACAAGATCTCTTTTACTACGAATTCCGCATCTAGATCTTTTACTACAGTTAGCTCTTTTACTACGTGATATCTTTTACTACGATTTGACCACATAGATCTTTTACTACGGAAAATACTTTTTTACTACCTCATCTTTTACTACGTGGAGGGATACTGTTGGGTTACTGTAGTGGTATTGTATAAGTAACAGTTTTCAGATAATATATTATAGTTTTTTTTTTAATTTCTAGAAATTTATTCACCATGAAAAAATTTTTACTACAATGGCAGGGATTATATTTTGTTTCGTATCTTTTACTACGAATTAAAAATTAATTTTTATAGGATAGTCTAGATATAAACAAATCTATGAATATTTTTTAAAAATATATAGGTCACAATTGTAGTTTGTGCACAAGTAGTTCTAGTAAATTTCAGTTGTTTATTTTTTGGATACTGAGATGGAGTTAGTGGAGGGATCCTGTTGGATTACTGTAGTGATACTGTGGGAGTAATTAACTTTTTTCGCGTTACCAACAAATTAGTTCCCTACCGGTTGATTTATAAGTTTTTAAAATGTAATAAGCAACTTGCGGGTTCGGTCAGTTATATGCCAGATGTTTGAAATTTTGACTTCAACTGAAATTTTGATCAAAAACTTTAAATTTGCAAAAACTTTTGATCAAAAACTTGTTTTTTTCTGGATTTATCAAATCTTGTATAGAATAAGCAATTTATCGTTTTTCATAGTGAATAAATTTCTAGAAATTAAAAAAAAACTATAATACGTAATCTGAAAACTGTTACTTATACAATACCACTACAGTAACCCAACAATATCCCTCCACGTAGTAAAAATACGTCCGTAGCAAAAGAGTAAAACGTAGTAAAACATCCACGTAGTAAAAGATGAGGTAGTAAAAAAGTATTTTTCGTAGTAAAAGATCTATGTGATAAAATCGTAGTAAAAGAGAACACGTAGTAAAAGAGCCAATTGTAGTAAAAGATCTAAATGCGGAATTCGTAGTAAAAGAGATTCCGTAGTAAAAGAGATCTTGTAGTAAAAGAGATCTTGTAGTAAAAGAGATACGTAGTAAAAGATCAAGTAGTAAAACAGTATTTGCCCCTTTTTTTCGCTCACTCACGGGGAAAAGGCAAAAAGCGGTACCCCAGGCAATATCAGCCGCCGACATCATTCGAGGTCCGCGCAACACACTATTTTTCTCACTGTTGGCGTGGCGAGCTGTCCCCCTCCCCTATTTTTGCCTTTCCCCGTGAGTGGACGATTAAAAGGCGGGGCCTATTTGGTCGTACACGCAACGCAGTTTCATTATTTTGAGTGTAAATGATCACACACTAACTTTTAACACATCCAATGCCTCATTAATTATAGTCCTTGTCCCGGTTTCTCGGAAACTCGTCCCTGAGACCAGATTCATTTGATTACAAACCCAGTTCTGATAACCAGCATGCTCTTTATCAGCTGGCGGGTCGAGAAAACTACTATCCGGACGGAAATCTCGTTCAGTCGTTTCAATCTGTCGTCTTTGCTCAATCCCGATATGCTCATTTCCTGAAAATAAGATAAATTCTCTCAATTTTCTGTCTGAGCATACGTAGTGCGGTTCTGATTAGGCCTTCAACTTCTTGCATCATAAGTGTAAGCCTATTCGTGAACATTCCAATCGGGCCATCAGTACTTCTTTCGCAAAGTAAGACCTCTGTAAATTTAATAAATAAATTCATCATCAAGGAGTACGGTACCCCTAAGAAAATAAATTAACTCACTGTCTGGGACAATCGGCGAATAACCTCTTAATTCTTCCAAATTATCCTTAACAATGCTCAAGTCCTTGACGTCCATACTTGCACAGAGACCAGCAATATAATTCCTGACTTGTAGACAATCATTTTTATCGCCAGTTCCAAGGGATGCTGTCAGACCAATGATTTGTGGAAGACTGTGTCCTTCTGGCATGTTTCCCATATTCTTTAGGTAGTGGTATTCTCTCATAATATCTGAAAATGACAACTTATATTAATAGTATTTTTAATTACGAAACCAACTTGAATATGGAGAATTCTTGACTGTATTGTGACACTCATCGAAGAAAATAATGGTAAACGTCGAGAGGAAAAACTGATCCAATCTAGACTCATCGTCGAGTGAGTTTCGATGCTCATTGCAGAGATTTCTGAAATTAAACTATTAATTTGGGAAATATTGATAATTAATAAACTAACACAATCATCTGAGGTGTTGCAACAATGAGATCTTTGGATTGAATAACATTTCTCGTTGGAACATTATCGGATCCTTGAATGATCTGAGTCTAAAAGAAATTATTAATTTACTATCTGAGTATTCGAATACGAAACAAACATGATAAACATGATCCAAATATGATGAAATGCTAGCCGCCTGTTGATTCAGAATCATCGAGTTCGGTGTCATGAAGAGAGCCTGAAGATTCGAATTTTAAACTTTAAAATAGCGAAAAGCAACCTTAAATCGTTTTCCTTCACTTGACCTCGACTCAAAATGTTCTTTGATAATATTCGCAGCGATTACAGTTTTTCCAGAGCCAGTTGGAGCAGTAACAATTGTATTTTTGCCTTGAAGAGCCACCTGGCAGAGTTCCTCTTGGTAATTTCGAAGGCATAACTGTCTTTCTGGAAGATAACGCAGTTTAATTATATTTCCAGGCAAATTTAGGATGGAAACTTACGCCGATGAATTCGTTGACGAACAGATTCAATTACAAGACGAGGAGTTGAATTTTCTTGTACAATGTTGTCGACACGAATATTGATCATTCTGAAAAATTAGTTATTAAGAATGAATACTCGATAACACTAGATTTATGTGAAAAAAATGCTCAAAGATGTTTAAAATGAGAAAGATATATAAATTGGCACTGCTGCACTTTCTGCGCCTCTCAACAAACATTCCCGTACATTTAAGAGTTAGCAATGCGTGTGGCGGGTGTTTTTCTGCCGGAATTTATCATAGTGATTCTAGATAGCATACTAACAATTGATACGAATGAAAATTGTATACATTTTCAGTCGTATCTCCAATTTTCGATAAAAATTAGTATTCTTCCAAAACAGTAGCGCAATTGTATTTTATCAATTAAAATTCACCTGTATCGGTTAGTATTCAAAGCCGCAGTTCCTAAATAGACCATCATTTCCGTAGCGGATTCATGTACTGGACAAATGTATATTCTTCCATTCAACTGTCTTCTACTTGCATTGATGATTTCTATAACACGATAAAATTATGTAATTTTCACAATTATCTATTGATAATAGATGCGTACGGTAAAACCTGAGGAATCCATCGTTTTTCAATCGCAAAACTTTGGCGATAAATTGCTTCGCCTCGACATCGAGGTTATTTGAACTTTTCTCCGAAATTGTATACATTATATCGTATACCGCTTGCTCTCCGAGCAGAGGCACAGTTCGAAGAATTAGCTTCTTTATGAAATCCGAGTCTTGATTGTCTTCTTCGTTGCGCTCTATTTCTTTTCTCAGAACTGCAACGGCGTCGATGTATTGAGGGTACGAGTCCAGATAAGCCAGAACCACTTTTGGTTCAATGAAGCGTAGGAAACCTTCGAAGTGATCGAGAATGTAGCTGAAAATAAGATTTTAATTCAACTTTGAATAAAACATTTGTTCACAAACTGAAAATCGCTCAATTTCACTTCTCTGTTCGAACAGTTAAGAAGCTTATGCACCGTGCATTTTGGAACTGAAAACTTATAATTATTATTTTTAAATAGTTCCATCACATACGATAAGTTTGCAGATATGTCATAATATCTTTGTAAAGCCGCTCATCATCAGCGTTTGACAATATACTGTTTTTCAGATCGTGATACAGTTGCTTCGAGAATTCCTGCGCATTTTCAGATTGAATTTTCAATTCGTCGATCCTTCCTAGCGGGAGCAGCTCGGAAAATCCATCACCCTGAAAAAAAAACGATTGAAGCGTGGCAGAAAATGCATTTCCAGCTCACTTTTTCCGGATCACGGTAGATCGGCTCGAGGCAGAGTATGATCTCTTTGTCGTAGAGGGATAATATTGAAGAACACTGCTTTTTCCTCATTTTATCTGCAAATTTAGATTTTTGAGAAAAACTAAGAGAAACGGGCTCAAAGAAACATTATTTCTGAAAAACATTTAGATTTAATTCGAGAAAAAACAAGAAATACAGTGTTCGTTCAACTGAGCACGCTTGCTGACAGCTGAGTGCACGTCTGCGTCTCTCTACTAATACACTGGAACCGCACTCTCTCACCAGAGCTGTCGACAAAAGAAAATATTAACTTTTCCAAAATTCAAAATAAAGCAGAGAAACTCATTTTAAGAATTTTGCCGAGAAAAAACACACAAAAAACCAAAAATACACAGGAAAAACGGTATTTAGCATATTAATTAAATTGGAATAAACCGCAATTAAAAGGAAAAATCGAAACAAGAAAGATGGTCGAATTTACATTCAAAATAGAAAAATATTTATTTATAAAATGAGTAATTTACAATAATAGTACAATTGCAATTGCGGAATGTCTTATTTTGAGAGTTTGATATGAAATCGGAAAGAATGAAATAAAGCATTAAAACAAGACCCTCGTAGAAATTATCAAATACTAAATTAAATTGGAATGCCTCAAGTTATGCTTGTCTAATTACATTGATTACTTCTCCATTAGCTGTATGATGCTCAAATTCGATTGGTGCTCGACCATAATCCGCGTCTTTCATTGTTTGAACATCTCGCTGCTTTAGTGTGGTCGGTGTGAAATGTTCATCCAGAATCTGAAAAAAAACTTGTACCGAATCTTGTATATTTTGATCGTTAAACATACATTTTTCCATTGTTTAACGAGGATCCGTTCATTGGTACTTTCAATCAGTAGCAGGATAGCTGAAAATAACTCAATTTTTACATTTATTATTATACATCCTAGATTGGGGCTCACTCTCACTTTTTAATAATCTATAGAGCTATAAAATGTTCTAATCTCCGGACTGCAAATAACGGCCCAATCTTGGATGATGTGATGTCGTGGGACATTTTTCTATTTTGAAATGAGAAAAAAACCAACATTTTACTTTCAGACACGGGAGATTCACTGTATTCACGTCGATCAACTGTCCAAGTTTCGAACCACACCTCTCGCCAAGACATTCAATCTAAATAAGTTTAGATGCATATATTATAAAATCTTTTTTACGAATCTCTTTGACTCTCACCGATCCAGTTGAATTAAATTTATTTGATGCCCTTTGTTCAAGTGGCAAGGGAATTCTTCGAACGAGACTCCAAAATCCGGGATTACACACAATGTATTGCGTGTTTTTTGATCGAATATCCTTATTCGTGCACAAAACTGTATCACATTTCATACAAACGATCTTGTACACAATATTCCGATTAATTTGCTCTTTAATTCTTTGTGCTTTATCGGTATCTTCTCTCTGGATTCGAGGCCAGACTTTATTGCTTTCCTCATCTACACATTGTCGGAATTCTCCTGGCGAATTTTGGATTAGGGAGATCGTTTCGGTCATTAGATTTTCCTAAAAAGAGATTGAAATGTTAAAACAATTTATATATGCACATTAATTACTCACTTTTGCTAGATTATTGCTTTCCTGGACATGAAGTGCAATGCTATTTGTGATGAGCACACATTTTGAGTTTCGAGCTCTTGCTCGTCCTCTTCGTTGAACGTGAGCAGTTTCATTTGTTGCATAGTTATATTTGATGACAAGACTGCATTCTGGAATATCTAATCCTTCTTCAGCAACAGAGGTTGAGACGAGAATTTGATTTTCTCCATCAGCAAACATTTTCAACTTTTCCATTTGTTTTTGTTTCGATGCTGAGATATCGGCGCTGCTCGCAGTCGACTTTTTCTGTCCTGTAAAAAAGCCCGTAAAAACTTGATTAAGAAATTCAAAATCAGTTTTTTTATTATTTATCTACAACATTTTGGAAAACTGTACCGGACATCCAATCAGATTTGATTCCAAGCTCATGCAATCGATCATTCAAAACATAATTGAGAAAGTCTGCTTCCTTTTTTGTTCGTACAAAAATGATGGCACGAAAGTCGGATGTTTGCTCATTTTGGTCTAAAATAAACTGCACAGTTCTAGCAATCATTGGATTTTCCGCTGAACCAATTCCAACCAATTCGCGATGACAATCTTTAAAATTCATATATTTATTTTCTAGCTGAATTCGTGAAACTCACTGTCCCATATTAAATTCATGTTGTCGGTGAAATTTCGTATCCTTTCGGGACCCAATTCCTTTTCCAAATACTTCTTCAATGCAACTTCGGGATTGAAATTAATGTTGTATGACAAGGCATAGAAACAGTCCTGAAATTGAAATATTCTTTTAAAACCGAAACGATATTTTCTAAAATAATTCCAGAAAATCTTCATTTGAGAGAACATGTACTGTACCTTCAACACATCCAACACCTCAATGATGAGCGTTTTGTTCCTGGAACCCGCCAGCGAGACACAATTTCTCTGATTGGAAATCCAGTTTTCATAACGATTATGCTCCTTATCAGTCGGTGGGATTTCATACTTTACGGTAGGTTCGTTTTCTGAAAATAAGACAAATTCTCTCTATTTTCATTAAATTCGTACTTAATGTTGTTCTGATGAGATCTTCCACTTCTTGCATCATCTGTTTGAGCCTCTTCGTGAACATTTCAATCGGGCCATCATTGCTTCTTTCGCAAAATGAGACCTCTGTAATGAAAAAAAAAATATTAGAAAACTCTCGAACGAATGCTACTATACTATCCAAATTGTAATGTTGTGAAGAAAACTAGACTTTTCAAAAGATATGAAAAGAAAATAGCTTACGATCCGTGACAAACGGATTGTGATCCAACAGCTCTTCCAAATTATCTTTAACAATGCTTAGCTCCTTGACGTCCATATTTGCACAGAGACCAGCAATATAACTCCTGACTTGCATGCAATTCTTTTTGTCGCCAGTTCCAAGAGATGCTGTCAGACCAATGATTTGTGGAAAACTGTGTCCTTCTGGCATGTTTCCCATATTCTTTAGGTAGTGGTATTCTCGCATTACATCTGAAAGGAAAAAATAAATAAAAGAAGAATTATTTTGAGACCTACTTGAATATGGGGAATTTTTGACGGTATTATGGCACTCATCGAAGAAAATAATTGTGAAAGTTGACAGGAAGAACTGCTCTGGTGGATATTCATCGTCAAGTGGGTCTCGGTGCTCATTGCAAAGATTTCTGAAATTAAACTATTAATTTGGGAAATATTGATAATTAATAAACTAACACAATCATCTGAGGTGTTGCAACAATGAGATCTTTGGATTGAATAACATTTCTCGTTGGAACATTATCGGATCCTTGAATAGTCTGAGTCTGAAAATAGATATTCTAAAAATTGATTATTTGCATATACAAAATAAAGGGTAAAGATGTGCTAAATATGACGAAATCCGAGTCTCCTGTTGATTCAAGATCATTGAGTTCGGTGTCATGAAGAGAGCCTGAAGATTCGGATTTTAAACTTTAAAATAGCGAAAAGCAACCTTAAATCGTTTTCCTTCACTTGACCTCGACTCAAAATGTTCTTTGATAATATTCGCAGCGATTACAGTTTTTCCAGAGCCAGTTGGAGCAGTAACAATTGTATTTTTGCCTTGAAGAGCCACCTGGCAGAGTTCCTCTTGGTAATTTCGAAGGCAAAACTGTCTTTCTGGAAGATAATGCAGTTTAATTTTATTTCCAGGTAAATTTAAGATAAAAACTCACGAATATGAATTCGTTGACGAACAGATTCAATAACCAGTCGCGACGCTGAATTTTCTGGGGCAATGCTGTCCACACGAATGTTGATTATTCTAAAAAGGGAATACCGTATTTCCTCTATTAGTTCTGCCAGACCAGCAATTTTTTTGTGGGAACTTCAACAAATTCGTCATTTTTTGGCTAAATTAAATTTTAAATTGTTTAATTTACATTGGATCTTCAAAAATTAGTTTTGCACCCCTACGGGCCAACCGAAAGTTAGTCTTGCATGCAAGATTGATAGACGGTACTATAGTTAGTTAGTATAGTTAGTTAGAATGAATCTTGGACAACTCTAGACCATGTTTTCTTTTTTTAATGTATTAAGAACACAAGCTAACCATTTCCTTTTTTAATTAATTTCCTTTATTCATCCTCCCAAAACCGAATTGCAATGAGGTGTATCTTCGAAAAACAAAAATCACCTGAATCGATCTGTGTTGAACTCTTCTGTTCCCAAAGATGCTATCATGTCTCTAGCTGATTCATTAACTGGGCAAACGTACATTCTTCCATTCAATTGTCTCCTACTCGCATCAATACTTCCTATAGCAAAAATATTAAGTTATTTTAACAGTTATATCTAGATACTTACGGTAAAGCCTTGGAAATTCATCGTTTTTCAATTTTAAAACTGTGGTAATGAATTGTTTTGCCTCAACATCGACGTCATTTGTGCTTTTTCCCAAATTGTATACATGATATCGTATACCGCTTGCTCTCCGAGAAGAGGCACAGTTCGAAGAATTAGCTTCTTTATGAACTCCGGGTCATTATTGTCCTCCTCGTGACGGTCTATTTCATCTTTCAGAAGTTTTACAGCTTCACTGTATTGTGGATAGGAGTCCAGATAATTGAGAACCACCTTTGGCTCAATTAAGCGTAGAAAACCCTCGAGATGATCAAGGATGTAGCTGAAAATGAGATGTTAAATAAAAAACTCTGAATAAAGTATTTGTTAACAAACCGAAATTCGCTCAATTTGACATTCCTGCCTGAATAGTTTAGAACATCATGAAGAATACATTTTGGAACTGAAATGTTATATTAATTATTTTTTAATAGATCCATCACATACAATTTGATTGTAGATATGCCATAATATCTTTGTAGAGTCGCTCAGGGTCAGCAATTGACAAATTACTTTTTTTCAGATCTTGATATAGTTGCTTAGAGAACTCCTGCGAATTCTCGGAGTGAGTCTTCAACTCATCGATTTTTCCTAGCGGTAGCAGCTCGGAAAAACATTCGCCCTGAAGAAAATAGTTAAATGGTGCCAGAAAAATCATTTCCAGTTTACTTTTTCCGGATCACGGTAGATCGACTCGAGGCACAGTGTGATCTCTTTGTCATAGAGTGATAATATTGAAGAACATTGCTTCTTTGGCATTTTATCTGTAAATTTAGATAGAGTTTTGAGAATATATTAAGGAAAAAAAAGCTTAAAGGAGATACCGTATTTCCTCTATTAGTAAGACGCCTCTATTAGTTATGCACTCTCTATTCATAGTTTTACATCTAATTAGGTGTCCGAAAATTAGAGTTGCCTTACTAATAGAGGATATATGGTTTTATTAATTAAAAAAAAGGTTTTCCAGATGTTGTTCGAGAAAAAACTAGAAAAATACAGATTTTGTTCAACTGAGCACTCTTGCTGACAGCCAGCTGCACGTCAACGTCTCTTCGTTATTACCTGACCAGAGAGTGTAGTCAGCTGAATAGACATAGACAGCCGGAGACCCAGGGGGCGAAGAGACGATTTTTGCCGAATTACGAAATTCTGACAACGAGGAAAACTCTGTAAATTGGCACAAGTCCACGTGGTGTCAGAGTGTCTCATTTCGGCTTGAACTACGGAGATCTACAAAAAAATGCGGGAGAAGAGACACAGAGTTCTCAACTGATTTTGCATGGTTAAGAACGTGCTGAGTCACTTTTTTTTTGAAGACAAATTCCCGCATTTTTGTAGATCAAACAGTAATGGCCTGGCATCACGTGCAAATCGACTCTTCCCGCGCCCCGCCCCCTAGGTAATAACACACTGAAACCTCACTCTCTGACCACTGCACTCATTTTTGAGAACTTTAAATTGAAGTTACTTTTAATAAAAAATTTTAAACTGATGTTTGAAAGAATATTGAGATAACTAAAAACTGAGTCAAACATGTAGTGTTTTAGAAAAATATTTTTTTCTTAAAGACATTTATTTTTTCTGAAACTCTTCAAAACTTGAATTATTATACGTGTCTGAAAATATTAGCGGACTTCCGAAACTTTTTTAGTGTGTAGACTAATTGATAGTCTGAAAATTATTTAAAAATTGATGTAACTCTCAAAAATTAACAACAAAAAAGCGAATCGATCTAAAAAAAAGTTTATTAGCGCCGACAAATTTCAATTAAATTCAAAATCAAAAAACAAATATAGATGAAGACAGTGAAAATATAAATTTTATTTCAAGCAAATGGAAGCATGAAGCGCGACTGGCTTGTGAGGACCAACAAACTTCTCTTCAGCAACAAGACCATAGTACAGTCCAGATGCACAGAAAGAATCCTGAAAATATAACGATGCAGCAAAAAAAAAAACAAGCTGATAACTTACGTGCTTGAAAAGTTCATTCATCCGATCGTTATACAAAATTCTGTCACTCCATGCTGGGCAAAGAGTCCTCTGAAACTCTTCTTTCCCACTGTCGTTAAGCTCGTAATGACGAGAAGGCTGAAAGCTGAAGACTAGGCAAACTCAAAGTTTTCAGATCAAACCTGGAAGAAGCATGTCTCCTCTTTCAAATTTCCTTTGAATGCAATATTAGCCAATTCTCCATTATATCTTTTAACCATTTGTCCTCTTCCCAATCGGAAGAACCAATCATGAATTGAATGTAGATCAAATCGAGTTCTCTCAACAGTGGTTGTTCTTCTTCCATGCCGATCAACGTGCTCAATTGATTCAACATTTCCATCTTCATCTTTCTTTGCAACAGTTTGAACCAATTGAGTTTTTGCCAAATAATTCAAAAGATCAGTTTCATGGAGTTGAGAATTGAAGGATCCAGCGACAAGGATTGCATCGTTTCGAAGACCTTCTTCATCCAATCTGAAATTCTTGTTCATTCAAACGTTTATTAATAGCTAAATATAATTACTCTTTTAAAAGCATTTCAATTTGTTGTTCCCTTTTTGATGCTGCTTTTGTAATACTGGAATTCTTTGTTGCAATCTCATTTACATCTTCGAATGGAACAGAGTGCAGATTTAGATTAACAAATGTTAACTCTTTTCCGTGAATTCGAAATCTGGCTAATAGAAATCCAGTTCTTTGATTTGCCAAATCACGAGTTCCATCATCATTCTGAAACAGGGTTTTTTAATTGAAAATACTAATTTTAAAGTTAGAAATACTTACATAAAAATCTCTTCTAAAAGTGTAGTTTTGTCCAAATGTATTCTGAATGAATCCATCACATTCATTGGAACCTGAAATTTTTTGGAAACAAGATCACATGTTTTTGTACATTTAGGGGAATTTAAGAATAGAGTAGTTCAAAATGACTAACCTGTCAAGGTACAAAATTTACTAGAACATGAAATAAATTTACGAAATGTAAATACCTTTGTTACGTTATCAGAGTACACGAAAATCCCAAAAAAAAAAACTAACCAATTGAATGTTGATGCCCAGAACGAACATTAATGTACCCAGTTGAAGAAAATCTATCGTAGTACTGTATATCTGAGTGATTCTTGAAAAGATACAGGTTTCCAAGACCCTGAACTTATTTAATGAATTTCCAAATATTTTTAAAAGTGTAACATACAGTTAATTTGGTATCAAAAAATGCCATAGAGCTATCAAAAGCTCTGTAGATTTCTGGATTATCAGTGATGCTGGAAATATTTTTAGTCATAAACTCTCTCAAATTTTCAAGAAAAAAATTCTTACCATCCACAAATAACTCTTGCAGCATAATCTGGATTTTCAGCCGAGTGAAGACCTTGAACGTGGACAACAGCAAATTCACACTTTTGCTCATAAATTTCCTTGGCCACTTCGGAGCACCAGGCTCGGATCAGGTCATCCTGAAAATATATTTTTAATTTGATGCATCAAATCTTAAATAATCACATTTAAAATTAAATTACTAGAATTCATATCTTGTTTTAAAAAAAAGTAAACATACATCAGTTCCTATTCTGGAAATGTCCCCAGTGATTGCAACTTGCTTGATGTACTCGGGCATTCTGAAAATTAAGTTTTGTTTTAAAATTTCAATTATAAAAATAAATAAAAAGCGGAAATGAAAAACAGGTCAAGAGAACGAACAAGAATAGTTCCAAATAAATATGATGGAACATCAGACAGAACGGGTGGCACAGAAAAAAGAGAGTATTCAAATTAAAAATTACAATTTAAAAAGAATTTCCATTTTCAATTTCAAATTTCAATTTGAAACCATCCAAATAAAAAGATCCTTGCATTTCCTTTTATGAGGCGATGAAGGATGGGAGTGAAGTAGGGTGTGGTTGGAGAAATGAGGCAAATTGTTTGTTATAGTTAGGAAATGTTCAAAAATCTTGAGAAATTGAAATTAAACAGGTTGAAACTGTTCATAATCAATCTAAAAAACTAAAAAATAATATTTTAAATTTGAATCTGATACAAGAATTTTTCAATTCACTCAAAAATTACGGAGATGTGAGCTGCCAAAAATAAATATTCTTGATAAATAACTTGGGCATTATAAAATTTAATTGACTTCCGTCAATTAAATTTTTAAGTAACTCTTAAGTAATTACTGCAACTTATTACAAAATATATGAGTTGATTTCTAAAGCTTTTAATCTTTATAAACTTTAGTTTGAAAGTTCGAACACGTATACCAACAAACTGAAACATGTTTAACTTGAATAAGCGTATTGATACATTTTTTTAAATCAGTTAAAAGTACCAGGGTTAGGCCTAGTCTTTTGTAAATTCCACAACCAATAGTTAGTGTAATCCAGAAAAAAGTGAACGAAAATTTCGAGAACAAGAAGAAAAATGGTAGAAGAAACCCGATGACTGTATGTCTCTATGTCTATTTGCAAACAGTTTTTTCTCAATTTTCTCATTGATTCTCTGTCTCTAATTCTATGAACATTGCGCGGGCGGACGTAGAAAAAATGGATAGAAGAAGGCAACGCCCTTTTCTTTAAATCTCTTATTCTTATACACTATTTTCTCATCACCGTTCCCTATTTCGTAATCTTTTTCTCTTTTTTAGGTCTTCTCTCAGTAAAACATATGTCGGCACAGAGATGATGATGACGGCTGGGAGACTTCTAATCAATGAGATTTTGGAGTGAATCATTCTGCAAATTGTTTCGAGCATTTCTACAGGTTTTAATCCATATGATGCTTGAGTACAAATTATTAAAACATGATCAAAATATGAAACTAGATTTTGTTTTGACCAACTTCCAAAATTTTAAAATTTTCTGAATAGAATAAATTAAAAAAATTTCCAATGACGCCCACCATCAAACTTACTAAAAAATCTATTAAAACTGAAACCCTGTGAGTCATCTAACACTTTAAAATTGTTGCAAACTTCCAAACACCACGAGAATTTAAAATCGAACTAGTTATTTTACTTCTTCTTTTTCTGTCCCAACAGAAATAAACCATCAACCTTGCAACACTGAATAAAAACTGCATCAACAATTGATAGAACAGGTTGAGGGAAAGATATCAATAATTAAACTAATAGTTAACCCATTTCAAAAATAAATATCGTGGGAGTAATTGTGTATTTTTACTGTTGACAAATGGGATTAAAATGGAAAATCTTTTTGAGGAAGTTCTCGACTTTTACTCCGCCATTATGTCATATTTTTCTTTGTCAAACAATGAATGGTTTGCGAGCTTCTGGGTTATATGTGAAGCGTGAAATAGAAACATTGAAAATGCTTTTAAAAAACGACAATTAAGCGATTACAAAAAATTCTTCAGCTTTAAACCTTCACATTTGAAAAAGAAACAACAAGAATCAGCTTTAGATCAGAGAACCTAACTTTTTAGGAAAAAATTGTCATGCAGATCTGCTCAAAATGCGATTGGACATCGTATATTTGTAGTTAACATTTGGATTTCTATGGAATCTAACTACTCTATGAAGAATTGACGACGTACCAATTACCTATATTTCAAAAGAAAACTCTGAAACAGTACTTTATTTTCTGAAATTATAAAATTCTAAAGTTTCAGATTAAATTTTATAAACGAATCAATACATGTATTTTCACAATGATTTTATGCGTTTTCATATTTAACTATTCGAATAATCTTTGAATCTTCTAAAAATTTCTCAGTAGTTCAAAGTTCAAAAGCTCTAAATAATTTTTGATTGGTTTTGGAAATCACTGTAAAAAACAAGATAACTTGGAATTACTGAATTTTTAGAAAATGAGTTTATATAAATTTATTCGCTTGAAACGGTAAAAAAAAATATTCAAAATAGAAACGTGAGAATACGTGAATTGCTTTGTTCGACATAATGATGGTAAATTTGGAAGTCGATATTTTTATAACAAATCATTAATTTTCTATATTTTGCTCGTTTCTTTCTCTACAACTTGATCTTCTTGTAATGTCATTATCTCCAACTATCAATAAAATTATGAATATCTGCTTATCCGATTTCAAAGATTCTGGATATTTCTACCCAATGGTTCAATCAATTTTATCAAAAACATCCACAAAATCGCCAGAATCATTGATGAAAATCATTTCAAGGAAATTCACTCAAGAATCTCTATCATGGCCAGATGTCTTTAAGGAAGTTGAGACAATACTTCGAAACGGCGAGCTATTAAATTCAAAAATTAATTTTATTTAAATTTTCAGAATATCTCAAAATTTCCGATTTGCGATTATTTGAAAACAATCCACAGTTATTGAAAATTGCCATCAACAGGAATATTCCCAATTCTGGAATTTTTGCAATTGAATTTCACGGATCAAAAGCCTATCTGATTTTCAATCGTCAGTTGATAGCTCAAGTTGACGCGTCTAATTTGGCCATGTTCTACGCAAAATATTTGATAGAAATTGGATTCAATCATTTCCGGGTTTCTGTCTTTGGTATGGAAATTCTCTTTTTTTTTTGAAGTGAATATTAATTTTCAGAGTGCTCCAATAGATTCAAAAATCGACATGATCAGCTCATTTGCTTTTTGGAACATTTTCGAACTGAAACGAAGTTGATGCCAGGAAATTGTTCAGTTGACTGCTATGAAGAATATCATTTTCACTTCGAAGAAAAGAATGGAAGCCATATTTATTTTAAAAAGCGTATTCATACTCATATCACTCAATCCATGTCCGATGAAGTTATTTGGTAACTAGAATTTTGTTGTTTTATTTGACATAATAAAACATTTTTCTCGATTTTTATTCTGTAATAAAGAACAATTATTTCAAAACTTCATAATTATCTCCATCTAATCGAATGTACATATTCCTGGTTCCATTTTCACAACAATATCTTCCAGCGATAAATCCAACCAAGAAAATGATTAAAACTATGATAATACCAATAAATTCATGAGATCCGTCGTTTTTCTCAAGTGACTTCACATAAAATTGCTCAGTTTTAAAAACTGGTTTGATCGAGCGTTGATTCTTCTTTGCCTTCGTAATATTTCTATCATACTCCATCATTTCCTTGAGCCAATAGTTTGTGATCTGGAAAATAACGGAATTTTAAAATAAGATTTCTAGCTTTAATTTTTAATTATAGTTGCTGAATTAATTAAACCTCTAATGTGAATCCGAATTAGTTAATCAATTAAATTTATCTGTGAAACAGTAAACAAATTTCCAGCTTGGAGCAATCTTGTCAAAAATCACCTTCTGATTTCAATTTCATTTTTTTTTCTGAAAAACACTGCCGAGAAACTTTAAAAAAATCCAAGCATCCAACCGTTAATGAGAGTAATGACTATATTTTTTTTTATATAAAATACTCTATGTTTAACAAAAATAAATGTTTGACAATTGTCGAAATTAAATTGTCGGTTGCCATACAAATTAGTACCGAACAAAACAAGCATAAGTGATTATTCAAATCCAAAAATACTAAAATATAACTATGAAACAGTAAAAATTCATAATTTTTTTGGTGACTCCATAATTAATTTCTTTAAAAAAACACATAAAATAAACCAACATTTTCCTCAAATCGTTTTCTCATTCGTGGCTTTTGCCCTGTTGTCTCGTTCCAATAAATTTCGAAATATGTTGATTCATTCAGATCAGACATTTCAAAACCCATTCCAGGTTCTCCAAACTTTATAAAATTAATGAGCATATTTCTGTAAACTTTCTCCAAATGCTCTTCATTTTCATCTTTCTCAAATGGATGTATTCCCATTATATAATATAGATCATCTGTATGAAAAGCGTGTTTGGGATATGTGAACTCGTAGAGATAAGCCTGGAAATTCATTTGATTTTCTTTACAAAAATGCTATAAAATTATCTTTTAAAGGTTTATCAGATGGGGAGTATTTACTTTTTCTCATGCTTGCCAGTCATTTTGAAATAACGTAAAAGAAATTGAGTACACGAAGGTTTGCTAAAAAACCCCAAAAAAAGCGGAGCCTACTTTTAAATAATTATTATAGAAAACTAAGACAACTATGTCTAGTATATACAAAATGTGAAATTAATTTGATTTTTTTACATAGTTTTATATACTAAAAAAACATACTGGTACTCCGTGTTTCCTCAATTGATCAACTCTTAATTTAGTTGGAACCATGATTGCTTGAGTCTTATCTGAATGATTTTGGCGGTCTGAAAATGTTTATTATTCCTCTATTTGGAATTTTCTATAACTACCAAATATTCCATTTTCTAAATCCTTCCTATATTTTTCATCGCACTCTATTGGATTTTCAAGTCCAAAATGTTTTCCAATGAAATGTGTCTCATCCTCATCGTCTGACTCGAATTTAGTACACCCAGCGAGCATTGGTATCATTTTTGGAGATTCTAACATTTCCAATGATGTGACATCTGGAAATAGAGGTCCCCGAAGCACAAGATTGCCTATATCAGGATAACCAGCCTCTTCGAGTGATCTTTGAACACTGAAAACTTGATATATTTAAGAAAAACTATATTTATTGCAACTTTGGTAAATTATGAAGTTTAAGTGCTTGTCTGATTGCGAGAGATAAATTTCAAAGAATATAAACATAACTTTTAAATTCTTCAAGAGCAACAAAAATATTTCCGATTAGAAGTTAATTACTGACTGAAACAGTAATGTTTGTGCGACTGTTCTGTGAGGATTAGTTGGCAAAACTTTAGATTTTGCTAAAATGGAGCCTGTTTTTCGGGATGTCGACGCGTCTTTAAATTTTTTAAGAACTTGTATTTTACCACGTACGTCAACAAAATCACCGAATAAAATTGCCACTATTTTTACCAAAAGCTGAAACGGTAAAATATTTTCTTGAATACCTTAATAACTCCATTCCACTCAATTTTTGCAAACACTTCATCATGTACTTTTCTTTTTGACTTCTATTCATTTTCCTTGCCAAATTCGTTGGAACTGAACATCCTGCATGTTTGACAACCCGATCAGACCTCTCAATTTGTTCTTCAAGTGTATCAAAATACTGATTAGCTGACATAACAATTATTCGTTGAAACAGACTGAAAATTGAATAATCAAAGTAAATTAAAAGTGATAAGTTGAATGAACCTCAAATCTTGATTAATTTCTGAGCTGAAAGCCATCATTGAAGCTATTGTTCCACCATAGGAATGACCAAAAAGCGTTATTTTTTGAATATCTCCTCCAAAGTTGTGAATTTCAGATTTCACAAATTCCTGAGCAAGTATGATATCTATAAAATTGTGGCATAATCTATTTAAAAAAAAAAAATTTCAAACACACCATAAAGTGCCAAATTATTTGGAGCAATATTTTGATCATGAACCGTAAAATGAGAAAAGATTCCCAAACGGAATGCTGGAATTACAAGAATCACATCTGAAACAGGAATTGTTATTTTTTGGGAACCTTGAAAATGATAAAACTTGTACCCTGCTTCACAAATGATTCCAGTAAAAACGTGTCATTGAACATTACAGCCGAGTCAAAAACTATTTCTCCTCCGTGAATATAAACAACAACTGCACAATCTTTGGATTTCTGAAATGTTTAGAAGTGTAAACCTACTAAAAATCAAACTTATGAATCTAATAAAAATTTTGGTAAAGATTGCTTAACTTTCAAAGAAAAATTCATTGAAATCCTCCAATGACAAAATAGAAACGCTTTTGAATTTAGATAAAATATCTTTGAAACAGCAAAATTAAAAAAAATATTTGAGAGTTTTGTTAAATTACAGTAAATTCGAAGGATTTGGTCAAACCTTACCAAACATTTATCCGATGTAAAAATATTGACATGAAGACAATCTTCATCGACCCATTTTTGAGGGCTCTGGGTCCATGTTGAATTGGACATACACGCGGGTCCATATTCTGATGATGACAGTTAATATATAACTATTGACTGTAAACTCACCGGTTGCATTCCATACTCCATTCCATTTTTCCGCTGATTCAGGTTTTTGAAATCTCAGAGTTCCTATCGGAGGTTTCGCAAATGGAATTCTTCTGAATAATTGATATTTTCCTGACTGTTTTCCTTCTAGACGACCGAGGGATGTTTTTATTATTCGAGGATAAACGAATTGAAATGAAAAAAGTAGTAGAAATAGAGATGATGATGATATGTAATACATTTGAATAACAATTGTGCAAATTGTTTTGCTTCGCGATAATCAATACTGCCTCTCCTGATAAGCAAGAAAATATGGGGAAACAAACAAATCACAATGTACAATGTGATAACGTAGGTATGTATGCCCTAATATATTTAATAAAAACTGACTTTTTTTAAATTGTTGGTTAAAATATTATTGTCGAGACATCTAAGTTGCGTTGATTGATTAAAAAATCACGAAGTAAAGGAGAATTCGTTTGAATGTGAATCATTTATTCTCAAAAGTCATAAAATCCCTTTGTACATACACACATGTTAAAACTATTATTAGTCTGTTTTTTATCGAGTTTGTTGCAATTTATTTTATCACCCAACAGTTTTTTATATGTTGATATCGTTTTATTTTGTTTGAGGATTCACATTATTTAGAAAAAGCAATCATAAAAAAACAAATTAAAACAGTTTATTTCAGTTTATCTAAAAGTTTCCTGCGTTTTCATAATTATTTCCATCCAATCGAATATACAAATTTCGTCGTCTCAAACAACAATATCTTCCAAAAATACAACCAATAAGGAATATGGAAATGGCTATTAATGAAACACCAATTAATGTTCCTGCTTCATCATTTTGCTCCAGTGGCTTTTCTATGAATGGCACAGTTTTAAGAGATATTTGTTTTAATTTCTTCTTTGTTTCAGTCACTTTCTGATCAAATTCAATCATTTCCTTGAGCCAATAGTCAGTGACCTGAAATTAAGTGTTGATGATGAAACAGTAAAGTTTGAGTTAGAAGCAAGGGGCGCCACAGGGGTAAATCAAAAATTGGCAAAATCTGGCCGAGACTTGGTTTAGGCTGCGGCCAGTTTTATTATTATTATTTTTGGGTCAAACGTAGGCAAGAAGCTAGCACTAAATTCAAAATTTCCACGGAAAACGACACTGTAAGGGCGGATAAATGGAATGATTAAAAACACAGAAATATGTTGCAAAAATTGAAAATTTCACATAAGACTAACGGTTGTGTTTTAGAGAGGCGCCCTCATGGTGGAAAATCTCTACAAAATCACCTCCTTTTCGAAATATTTTCTCATTCGTGGCCTTTCTCCTGTCGTCTCGTTCCAATAAATATCAAAATAAGTGGACTCATTCTGTTCAGACTTTTCGAAACCCATTCCAGGTTCTCCAAGCTTTATAAAATTAATAACCATATCCTTATAAACTTGCTCCAAATGCACCTCATTTTCGTCTTTTTCAAATGCATGAACTCCCATTATATAAGAGAGATCATCGGTATGTCTACCATGTTTCGGATAAGTGTATTCGTAGAGGTATGCCTGTAATGTAATGGAAAATGAATTCTGGATAGAAAGAAAACTAACCGTGACATTATTTTCAAGTAGATTATTTATTTGAAGTTTTAGGGGAAGAATTATCCCTTGTGTTTTATCAGTATGATTTCCTCGATCTAAAACTTATTCTCATAAATAATGAAAAAAAATTAATTGAGTCGCACCGACTTTCAACACCACTTTCAACATCATTTCGATATTTTTCATCACATTCGTCTGGATTCTCAAACTCTAAATATTTTCCGAATGGAACTTTGATAGATTCATGATCAAATTCAAGGTTTGTGCAACCTGTGAGCATTGGAATGTTTTTAGGAGATTTCAATAGTTCGAATTTCTTCACATCAGGAAATAGAGGTTCTCGAAGAATAACACCACCAAAATCAGGATAACCTTTATCTTCAAGTAATCTTTGGATTCTGAAATTGAAGATTAGTTTCAAGACTTTAAAGTCCTAAACATGGAAACCCTTTTGTAATATTTCTATCTTTCAGAGAACGTTATGTTCCAATTTCGATGATTTATTTCAATCAGTCCTTACCAGCTAGAGAAACACAAAATCAAATTTGCCAAACAAAAATCGAACAACCATAAGTAAAAAGTGTAATTTCTTCAAAAAAAAAAAACGTTTTTTAAATGTCAAATTGAGAGTTCTAAATGAACCATGAAATTCCGTGGAAATTTTCACATTTTTTTCACAACATTGAGAAAAAATTCAATACTATTCATGACGCCTAATCCATATGCAATGCACTCGAAATAAATACAAAACTGATAAAAGAATAATGAAACAGTAAATTTTATTTCCATAAAGGTTCGTTATTTACAGCTGTTTTGATTTTTCTTTTTCGAATGATCAACTTTTTGAATTTCTGGCAGAATTAAAGTCCCATAACATTTTTAGCGTTTGCTGATATATAGAAATTGAAGATTAGTTTGAAGACTTTAAAGTCCTAAACAAGGAAATATTTTTGTATTACTTCTATCTTTCAGAGAACGTTATGTTCCCATCTTGATGTGGGTTTGGCAAAAAATTTTAAAACTATTTAATTACATTACCAGGTCTCAACTAAGTATACAATTCTGAAGTTTGAAAAATTTTGGACGATGTCGATTTATTAAACACCTAGAATACCTTAATAATTCCATTCCACTCAATTTCTGCAAACACTTCATCATGTACATTTCCTGTTGACTTCTTTCCATTTTTCTTTCTAATTTCAATGGAACTGAACAATTGGCATATTCAACAAATCTCTTAGTTCCTTCAATATGATCCTTCAATTCTTCAAAGTAAAAACCTCCAGACATGACAATTGCTTGTTGAAATAGACTGAAAAATTGAATAAATATTTAATAAGATTTATTTTAATTTACCTCAAATCTCGATTAATCTCTGAGCTGAATGTCATCATAGACGCAAGACCTCCACCATAAGAATGTCCGAAAAGTGTTATTTTTTGAGAATTTCCACCAAAGCTGTGAATTTCTGATTTAACAAACTCCAAGGCAAGTGTGATATCTTTAAAAAAATGAATATTCGGGGGTTTTGTTGTTACAGCTTCAGTTGCAAACCATAAAGTGCCAAATTATTTGGAGCAACATTTTGATTATGTACTGTAAAATGCGAGAAGATGCCCAATCGAAAACCAGGAATTACAAGAATCACATCTAAAAAACACACGCATTTTCTAGGTGTCAATGTTTTCGGAAAATGTGTACAGATATTTTTGAAATTTCCTATTAGTCTTTCACAACTCCCCTGCTCTGTCAAAAGTTGCTCAACTTTTGAGAAATGAACAAATATGTGAGACGAATTTTATATGCTGAAAATGTTTTGATTAAACCTTTCTTGATGCCTAAGACAAAGAAGAAATGAGCTGTCAAAGTAGAGGAACTTGGATGCAAGATTTATAGGAAAAATAGTGTAATATAATAATTAAAATTACCTTACCACGTTTCACAAATGTATCCAATAAAACTGTGTCATTAAACATAACAGCACTGTCATAAGTCAGTCCTCCGCCGTGAATGTACACTGCTATTGCACAATTTCTTGACTTCTGAAGAAATTTATTGGAATTTATTTATCAAATTAAAATGGTAACTTGCCAAACACTTTTTTGAAGTGAAAATATTAACATGTAGACAATCTTCATCAACCCATTTTTGAGGACTTTTTGTTTTAGAAGAATTCGACATACATGCTGGGCCATATTCTGAACTTTTAATTTAAAAATCGCTTTATATGGCTTTAATACGGTATAAGACCTCACCAATAGCACTTCTTATTCCATCCCATTTCCCGGCTGCCTCTGGTTTTTGAAATCTTAAATTTCCCACTGGAGGTTTTGCGAATGGAATTTTTTTGAACAAATGATAATCTCCTATCTCTGCACCTTCCAAATGACCAAATGAAGTGTGTATAATCAGAGAATCTGCTGCATTAATTATAAAAATTAACAGTAACAAGCGCAAAGTATTCATTTGAATGCTGTTGTTTTTAGTGAACAAGACAATCGATTATTTTTGAGTTCAATTGATAAGAGTCTGACTACGATAGTGAATCTTATTGACATATCACACAAACAATTGCTGGAATTTAAATTTCGTAGCTTAGTTGTCTCAATAATTCCGATATTATAACTCTATTTATATATGTCAATTTTTAAACGTACTTATCTTAAGATAAATCTTCAAAAAATTGCCAAACGAGTTATTTTCAGATTTGAACACGCGCGCTTTTTCTTCGGTCGGCCGTGGGTCGCGAATTGGAGAAAGTTCAGCCACGCGTTGTGTACTCCACTCGGACAACTGGAGTATTTATTTTTCTTCACATATTTTTTTTCTTTTTCTGCGGTTTCTTTCGAATGATTACAATAGTTTTTCATGGTTTAGTGAAAAAAAAATTGTTCGTGTTATCTTGCTTTAGTATCTGATTGCCATTACCAAAGAGCCACCGTTTTCAGGTTTTAGGCCTTCAAAAATCCGGATGTTTGTAAAATGTTTATAAAACGACTATTGTTTTTATTTTCCGCCATATCGGTGGTTTCTTGCCTTTCAAGACATCCGAAATTGTTGCTCATCTCATTTGACGGATTTCGATACGATTTATTAGATGAAGTATTGGTGAGATTTGCAGAAAATGCTGAATTAATACTTTTATTTTATTTTTCAGACACCGAATATTCACAAATGGGCGTCAATGTCTACATGGTTTACTTCAGGAGTGAAGTCGCAGTACGTAACGTATACTGCGCCGAACCATATGAGCATTGCCACAGGATTGTTCGAGGAAGAACATGGAATTGTCGGAAATTACTTTTTCGATGCAGATACCAAAAAAGCGTTAGTTTTTTTTTTGCTTGAAAATGTAAAAAGGACGTTCTTTTTTTCAGATTTGACTATTTCAATTCTACCGGAAAAGAAGGTGTCGTGAATGCATCACAAGAGAGTTTCTGGTACAATTCTGATCCCATCTGGCTTACGAACGAGCGATGGGAGTCTTCCAGAAGATCTGCGGCGTTTTACTGGCCAAATGGAGAATCACAGTTTCCATATATTCCCCATAAGCCTAAAATTGCAAGGTAATTTTAGAAAAGTTTATTTAACGAGAAGTAGTACTTGGACAATTCAGTTTTTCAGGCCATGGACAATTGTTGGTGATCTGAAATCATGGATGAAGGACGCTGACGACGTTATCGATGCTTTTATTCGAGAGAAGGAACCTGTTAATTTCCTCGCTTGGTATGTAGCAGAACCCGATCACACACTTCATGGAAACGGATTTCATAACAAGGAAATTGAGAAAACATTAAAGAAACTTGACGATCTATTTCTTTATTTTATCAAAAAATTCGATGATAATAATTTGGGAGCTGATGTGAATATTATCCTAACAGCTGATCATGGACATGCAGAAATTAAAGGTAATAATTTAAAATAGTTGAAATTAAAATCTTCATAATTCCTAAAACTAAATTCAGATCACAAACATGTCATGTGCGTGAAAGATTATGTATCTGGCGCTGGATTCGAAATGGGTGATCATATGATTTATCCACACTCGGATGAAATTGGAAAACAAATTTATGCAAATTTAACATCAGCAGTGAAAGAGCATGGATATGATGTGAATATTCATTGGAGAGAGGAAGTTCCAGAAAGATGGCATTATCGAAACAGTTCGCGAATTGGAAAAATCGTTTTCGAGCCGCAAATCGGTTCTTCGATTTCGTTTTCGTGTACGAAGGATCTTATGGAAAAGTATGTGGTTTACAACCGGGCTGTGCGGCAAATTTTTCTGGCAAACGTAAACAATAGTAATGCAGAAACAGGTGCATTCTATCTGAAAATAATATTTAGCTTTGTTGAATAATTGGAAAAAAAACCTTAAATATTGCCCGAATGTTGTCATTTGCAGAATAACTTTTAACGGCACTATTTGAGACCTTTGTCAAGTTTTTCAACAAAAACAAATATCATTTTTAGATGGAATGGGACATTTTTTCTTGAATTATCATATTAAAAAAAGGCAGTTTGATCCGTTTACCGGAAAAAATATTACAACGATTAGTTTATTGAAATCAACTTTCAGGCAATATGGAGAAAACGGAACATTAAAATTCAATTCATCAACTCACGGACAAGATCCTGATCGTCCAGAGATGAGAGCTTTCCTTATTATGAGAGGCCCAGCGTTTTCTGAAAATTATACGGTATAAGCTAGGCATTTTGAGAACTGTATGATAAATATTCTTTCAGATTGCCGATATTCCTTCAAATGTGGATTTGTACAATATAATGTGTCATGTGCTTGGTATCACACCAACTGAAAATAATGGAACCATGGAAATTGTGAAACGAGCTTTAAAAGAGAACAGATATTTACCAATGACACATGGTTTCGTATTTAATCAGATTACGGTAGGTTATTCCACAGAGTATTTGACTCAATTCTAAAGCTTATCAAAAGCACATAATTTTTCTTCAGGATTCATGGAGTTTTTCGCTTATTTTAATTCCTTCAATGTGTATTGTTATAATATTCTTCGCTTATGGATGTAAGAATACCGTACTCAAATCTGATCCCAATTGGGGAAGATCCGATACAGTTCAAGGATATCGGCCATTGAGTAACCGGACGAACGAAGGATTCGAATTAAATGATGATGAGGATGAGGATGAAGGAGATGGATTAAGGAATTCGATAGATTTAGAAAGAGGTGGAAGAAGGAGTCAAGCAGGAGGTGGTGCACTTGGAAGTGTGAGTTTTATATTGAAATAATCGGAAAATCAAATATCGCTCGAAATTATTTTAAAGAAAAAATAAATAAAAAATTACCCGAAATGTTCTCAAAAATGTGTAGATTTTCAGCTGAACAATGGAACGGTAGCAATGTCTGGACTACTGGATGAAATGAGCGATGATGATATTTGATCTTTTTAATATAACTTTTTGCATTCAAATTGTAAATATTTCTTGTGACCTCTTTATATATTTCCCCCATTGTGCCTTCGATTTCTCTTTAATTTCTGCAGAATATTCAAATCACAAAGCAAAATATTTATCTCTTTATTTGTCCTAGTCATCCTTTCATCTCTTTTTGATTTTTTTCCCCGGTTGTGGATTTTCAGGATTTTCAAAATCATCCAAAGACAGTTTATCAATTTTCAATGTGATATATTTTCAAAAAAGATTACTTAACTTTAATAATGAATGTTTCTCATATTTTTTACTTCTTAATTATAATTTTATTTTCTTTGGTTTTCATTTAGCCTCATGTTTTATTTCGAGTATTTAAAATGATTATTTTTCTAGTTTCTATAGTTTCAGGCCATGTCCGCTCCAAATGAGCCACAATCTTTCACGGATCCAGCGTACTGGAAGAACTTCTTTGCAAAACGAAAATCTCCATTCGAATGGTAATTAAATAATTATATTTCTTTGTTAAAATATGATGTCTTTCAAACAAAATTAAAAGAAAATTATCACATCACTATCAAGTGTTTTTCAGATTTGTCAAAGAAAAATTATCAATGTTTCGAAAAATAACTTAAAATATTGACCATTTTTCTTCTTTTTAGATAGAAATTTTTCCTCATCAACATACACAAAAATTGAATGCTTTCGATTCTCATGTAAAAATTTGAATTCTTTCAGGTACGGTGACTATAATTCTTTATCAAATGTAATTGATAAATATTTGAAACCGAAAGACACGTTCCTTCAACTTGGATGTGGTAATTCGGAATTAGCGACCCAACTCTACGATAATGGATTTCATTGCATTCACAGTATTGATGTAGAACCATCTGTTATTGCCACACAGATTCGTAAAAATAAAGAACGACTCGGAATGACTTTTGAGACTGGAGATGCTGCTAATGTGAGTTTGGAGAATGTCCCGTTGTGCACAATGAACAATTAAAAGAAAAGAAATTCGAAAATAATATGTTATAGCTATCCATGGCCGATGAAGCACATACCATTGTAATTGATAAAGGAACTCTCGACGCTCTTCTTCCACCATCAGCTTCAGAATCCGATGAAGCATTGGTTACAAAGATGTTCGAGGAAGTTCATCGTGTATTGGCTTCTGGTGGAAGATATATCATTGTCACATTGGCTCAACCACATATCACCGAGTTCTGGATTAATCACTTCTATCCATTGTAAAATATTCATTTTTCTCAAAAATCTGTAAAACGTTATTCCAGAAAGCAATATATCCTACGTGTTCAAAAAGTTGAGAACAAGGCTTCTGGATTCCCAATGCCAGTTTTCTGCTTTATTGCCACGAAAATGCGAGCACCAATGCCAAATCCATTGGTAGGTAGATAAATTGCAAATTATTTTATTTAAATAAAACCTATATTTTTAGCCTCTAGAAGTTCTTCGCTCCAGCTCCATCCGTACTGATCGTATCGATAGCACTGACGAATTGAAGGATTCTATTCGTGGAGAACAGGAGCTCTCACAATTCATCTACCTGTGCTCGAAGTAATTCATTTTAGTTTTTCCCTTGAAATTAATGAAATTAATTTAGAAAGCTGGACTCTGAAGTTTCAATCGACTTTCATGGAGCAGATCCATCATTAGGACCACGTTATCGTATCTGTGTTGTTGATAATCCAGAAGCCAAGAAGATTGACACATTCGCCGCATTTGTGGTTCCAATTGGACGGTTTGTATAGAAAACATTTTTAAATTCGAATTCTTATATTAATTTCAGTGATTCTGAATGGCTATTCGCCTCACCAAAGGGACGAAAAGCTCTTCGTGTTCAATGTGGCCGCGAACGTCTCGCAATCGTTTTCCTCAACAGAAATCAAAAATATGAAAAAGGAATGGACGGTGTGAAGAGTGATATTGGACATTTTGTTGGAATGCTGGATGTTAGACAAGATAATACTGGAAATGTATGTAGAATTGAACACGAAACATATGAAAACCCGATTTTCAGTACGAAATTCTATCCATCGGAGGAGTCGATGTTAAGCGAACCGTTTCAACGGGACGTTCGGATATCAATGGTGGTTGGAGTGTTGAAGAAGTTACTGTTGAAGGAAATCAAACTAGAAGACTAGTTTTTCTGAATACGATGAATCTGGTACAATCTGAAGCTTATCTGAAAAGTTAGTAGTTGAAAATTTCATTTTTCAACCCCCTTTAAAGAGTAAAATGGATTTATTACAACTGAAAAATCAATGAAAACTGAGCAGCAACGAGATTTGAAAATTGCAGTATTGTTTAAAGGCGCACATCCTTCTGTATTATTTTCGGTGGAAAAAGAATAACATTTCCCATCTTGTTAATACACGAGAGGTAGTTTATCAGAATTAAAAAAGAACGGTTTAATGATGCTCACCTCAAAATTTAAAATTAACATTACAGCCGGAAAGAAGAAGCAAACGGTCATAGATCTCGATCAATTGGCATGCGATTTCCATAGAATGATGATCGGATCCCTAGCCATCAGTCCGCAACAACCATTAGCCAAGAATGATGCTCAGTGTAAGATGGCTGTTCTTGGATTAGGTGGTGGACTTTTGACTGCATATCTTGTCAGACATTTCAAAAAGGTATCAATCAAGTCTAGAAACTTAACAGTGCTAAATTTTCGTTTCAGGCTCATGTAACCGCTGTGGAACTTGATCCAGAAGTACTCAAAATCGCAAATTCTCACTTCTCGTTCCCCCATTCGGACGCTAGAATTGACGTTGTCATCCAAGATGCTCTTATTCATCTCCAGGAGACTGCAAAGAAACCTGAAGGTATTTAAAATATCATGTTCAAATTTTATTTTACAAATCAATTCTTATTTCCAGAAGAGAAATACGATGTGATTTTTGTGGATGTTTCTGGAAGTCAGAACGCTGCTCTTCAATGCCCACCATCCGCCTTCCTTACCCCAGAAGCTCTAGGAAATATGAAAAACTCGGTGAAAGAACAAGGAATGATTAGTTTGAATTTGGTTACACGCGATTCGGAATTCGGAAAGTCGATTAAAAAGAATATCGCAGAGTATTTCCCAACTCTCTACACAGTTCTGTCCTTCGAAGATGTTAATGAGGTAAACTAAATTAATTATTGAAATTCTACTAGCAAATATATTTCTTTCAGATTATCATCGGTCTCAAAACACCCAAGAACACAATAAAACCAGTGGTTCCTCAGAAATTAATCAACACAGTTCGCAAAGATATTGGAAGCTATGATGAGGTTGTCGGTGCTATCTCAAACATTCGTATGGTTGATTATTAATTGCACAATTTCGTTTGTTATCTTGTTTATTTTCAGTAATTTTTTATTATATGTATTCGATTGTTCCCAGTTATTCAAATTTTCCCCCGTTTGTTGTTTCGTTTGTTCACCTGATGAATTTTGTTTTACACTTTGCAAACATGTCTAATGTTCTCACGGTGCAGTGAAAAACAACTTTGCAGGAAAAACAACTATTAACAGCATATTCGATATCTCGACGCGATCCTACTGTACTTCCGATGTAGACTATTTGGAATTCCACTAGGAAGTTGTGCAAATTATCTGTATTTGATTATGCGGCCAAAACTATTCTATAATAACTTTGGAACTAAAAAATATTTTCCGTCACAAAATATGAAACTTTTAATTTTTGATCGTCAGTTTTTCTACAAAATAGTATTCATTTTGGTAGTGATCTGTACTGCAGAAATAGATTAATCTCTAAAAAAGTTCAGACAACGAGTAATTTCTATCAAACTGTGTTTTTTAATCTTTTAATTTTTATTTCCGCCTCTCACCGTGCGGTTATAAAATTCATAAGTTCACTTGTGCGGCCATCATGGTTCAAGTTAGTACTGTACTTTCTCTATTTCTATTGCTAATATGTCTAGTTGATTCCAGTTCTGAACCAAAACGTACAATGATAAGAAAGGTAACTAGGGAAATTAAAGCCTTCCAATTAGGCCCAAAAATGCCGGCCTACTTCGTACCTACCTCAATACAATGAACCGTTTTTTTCTAAACTTTCACTAGTTGAACTTTAATTTAATTAAAACAAACTACTTTATTTACATCGCCTTCTAATTAGATGCCTGCTTTTATATACAGCCAGACAATAAGAACCTACGATTGAAGTTTCACAGAATTTAAACTGCTCGAAGCTATTTTCTTTTCAGCCAGGAGCTCGTCTTGCAATAGAATACTACAAACCAAAAAGTATCACACGTTATGTGAAAAATGCAAAAGGAGTAGCTCAAGAGCACATTTTCAGGGTGTGCAATGGGAAAAACAAGACGAAATGTGGATATTGGGAGAATGTGAAGGTTAGTGATATTTACTCATATATAATATGAACTCAAATAAAAAGTCTAATTTCAGACAAAGAAAAAAGTGGGACCAAAAACGACATATGACAAAAAGAAGGATATGTTAATTATTGCAAAAGTGTCAAAACTCGATGCAGGAACCTACATTACACCCTCATATGATACTGTTACTGTTATTATTCAAGATGATAAATTTTAAAATTTGAGTGTAATAAAGTGCTAGTAGGTCCAAAGTGAAGAGATTTCAAAAAAAAGTTCATGCTATTAAACAAATATTAAAGTTATTGATGATCATCCGGACTTCTATACATTAAGATTTTCTTTAAATGTTGTATAAATTTATAAACTCACTGAAACGGTATTTTTTTCTTTGAAAAAAATAATTTCAAGAATTGCGTAAGTTCCTGCACTAAACAACATCAGCCACCAATTTTTGTTTTTTAATAGTTTCCTATAATACTGTGTTAACAAACGTTGTTTATTTATCTGAATTTATAAACTCACTGAAACCGTAATTTTATTTTCAAAAGAAGAAATTAAAAACTTGTGTTGATTTTTTTTGATAGAAGATTTTGGAAACCAAACTAACAATTTTTGGAATATACTAAAATATTTTCTTTCTGGTGATATTTTAAAAACGACCATATAAAAGTCGTTTCTCCAGAATATTCAAGAATTGAGCCGATTTTCAGTAAAACGATAAAAATAAAAATGCGAAGGTTATCGATTTTAAAAAGATTTGTTTTTTATCCTTCAAAATCGGATATATTTTAATTTTAAACAAAATCGCTTCCCACTTGCTCTCGCCCTGTACCATTTCGGTGTCGCCAGAATAATGTCAAATTCAAAAGTTAAAATTACAGTTAAAACACTATACAATTGTTCCATTTTCATTACTTCCCTCAACAGCAGCGGGACGGTAGTGTTTAAGAGTGTTGGACTTAAAGGTGGAGTTATAGAGTCGCTTCTATTCATTCTTATCATCAAAGTAATAAATCAAATTGTGATAACAGACGAGAGAAACTGAAAAAGGGAGTCACCTACCATTTTCAGCTCCTCTTTATTTGATTTATTGCCTGCTGTAAAATTTTTTTTCTCATAATTTGGATTTCAGATGAAACTTCTCACAGCGGTATTGCTACTGCTGGTAGCTGTCAGTTCAAAGGCACAGGGTAAGTTTTCCAAAAGTAGTCCTTTCTAATTTTAAGAAGTCGACGTAATTTTTCCTTAAATAAAATACCTAGACAACTAAATGAAAAAGAATTAAAAACCATATTGTAACCTTACATCATAATGTTTGGAGTACCGCGAAGTATATCGTGCACAAAAATTTCAATACTGTGTGTGGCGTCACAATTGCTGAAAACGAGGTCGTATTGTTTTCATTTCAAGAAGGATGCTAGAATATAGCTATTTTCGGTTTCAAAATAATTATACTCAGAAAATATTCAATTGCTCTAGTTCAATTTATCCATTCATCATTAAATTATCTGCAATGTGAAACGGGAAAATTTTTTGGTATCACATTAAGAGTAAATAAATTTTAACCAATTCAAAGGGCGTCACCCTGTCGGTGCTCGCTTTACCCATCCGGTGGCTCGTTTCCTGCAATAAATCATTTCGATCACCACTGATTGGTAGCTGATGTAGAGAGAAATTTAACTGATAATGAGCTGATTGAATCGAAAAGTTTACATTCTTTTCTTTTTCCGATGAGTTTTGTATCATGGTTGGCGGAAAATAGAATGCAGAATGATGTCATAGGAATTGTATTTTTGAAAGAATCTAGGATTTTAAAACACAAAAATAAATAATGAAATTGAAGTACAGTCAAAGCAACACAACTGCTGCCCTATTTGGACTGGCTTTGAATAATATATTTATATACTGTATTCTGATAATTTTCTTAACTTTAGCAATTTTTTTGAATTTTCTAGAATTGCGGCTGCTTGAGACTTCTATATATATTTGACAATAATTTTTAAAAGGAAATTTCAAAGATTTAAAAAAATACTTTTCGGTAAACCTTGTTTCAAAATTTTATTGGAAAAGTATGGAAAAGTTCGGAATAACACGGAACACTCAAATATGTCCAAACAAGAGAATAATTAAAAAAAAAATAACTCAAGCAGTGTTTCGGAATGATAAATTTGAAAAGTTGCGCTTAGGGATCGCGAACCTGATTTTTCCAGTTCCTATTATTTTCGGAATCAAGGTGATTTTTCTATGTTTTAAAACTGATTCCATTTGTTTTGATAGAATAACTGGTCACTAGGTTTTTTTGAAATACTAAAAATCTAAAAAGTGGAGTTAAAACTAGAAAAACTGAACACCCAGCAATTGTCGAAAATTTTCACTTTTAAAGACTTCAAAAAAGTGTATGTACTATAATTCAAGACTACAGAAAAACTGTAATGTGTAAGTGATTAATATTTTTTCTAAAATTATGATTTCAGGCAGCAGCTCTACTGTAATACCAAGTACAGTACCAAGCCCAACTGGAGACACTTCTCAAGGTATTTTTTCTGTTTCAAAATATTTATATTGATTTTTGTCGAGTTCTTAATTACATTGATAAAAACCATTCTGCTTCTCTTTCGAAAATTTAATCGGGTTTGCTTTCTGATTGGTTGAAACTGTAGAATGTGGGAGGAGTTCGATTGAAAATAGAAAAATGTAAGAATTTATGAATGACGTCAGAGTGATGTCAATGAAATGAAAAGTTTGAAGAATAATCGTCAAATCAGATTATAAACAATGTATGTATTGATCGCACATGAGAGTTGTAAATACTTTTCAGCGACTACAGTAACCGGAGCATCTTCGGATAGTACTGGATCAACAGGCTCGTCTGCAGCACCAGGAAGTACTGTAACAGATGGATCTAATACCGGAAGCACTGCTCCAGGTATTAAAATATATTCTTTCGGGAAATCAATGAAAAAAACGGTTTTTGTGAACAGCGGAGGTTTTATCTGAATATACTTACAATGCGTTTTAGATTTCTAAAAATTAAATTTGATGCGTTGCCAAATTTTATCAATTTATTTTTTGGCCCTTTTTGAACAAATATTCAATAAATATGAATAAATATGTTAATTTTAAATTAATTTTCAAAAACTATTTAACTTGGAATAGATATAAGCAGCAAAAACTGCATTACAATTTAACTTTTGTTTTGAATGTTACAAAAAAAAATTACTGTTTCACAAGTTCTATAATTTGAGAACTCAAAAATCAAAACATTCTCTCGATCGTAAACATTACAGTGCCATCAACAACTCCAACGCCAATGAAATTTTCAACATTCCCAGTTTCAAACGATGTGAGCGTACTTGATGCAAAACTAATTCTTCAACAAGCCGTTCAACTAGACCAACAAATCAATGAGTGAGCATTTTTTGGGAAATTTCAAAATGAAGTGATCAATTTTTAGATTGAATACGTTTTTGATCAACGCACAAGCGGACACAAATCCAAACAACTCTCCACTTTTTGCTCAATTAACTGCTTTTTCAAACAACATAACCTCTCAAAACGCCACGTTGCAAGGATATATCACTAAACTCAATGTATGAAAGATATTTGGAATTTTAGAATTTTTAAATTGAAAACAATTGTAAAGTAATAAAACAGTAAGCTGAAAAATTTGTTAGCTAGCAATTAAGTCTTGAAAACAAAACTGAACTTTCAATTAAAAATTTTCAGGCCCTAACTGCTACTCAAGCCTCGATCAACACCCGTCTCGATTCAGCAACTAACACGTTTGTCTGTTTCTCCCAATCAAGCTGTGTTACTGTAAGTTACACATAAAGCAGTGCAAGTTTTGATAAATTGAGCTATATCATTTTCAGGATGTTCCGACCACGCCAGAGCCCACTTCACCAGGGTCAACTCCAGGTAAGATTTAAAAAATCGCACAATTGTTTTTTACAGTAATGTTTCAATGTTTCAGCTGTCACTGAATGCACAAACACTACTCTTACTGCAACATTGGACACACCACAGACACATCCTCAGCCGTCAACTCAGGTTTCTATTTTTGAATAGTTACTGTAATTATTTGCGTTTTGTACAGAATGCTGCTCAATGTGTTGTCAGCGTGAAAGCCTATACGAGCACTAATAACGTTAATATTACTATAAGTGCTTCATTCACTGGAAATGATGCTTTCGTGAAATTAGTGGAAACAAGAACGCAGGAAAGTGTAACGTTAGTTTTAAGATTGAAGGTTTATTTAAATAAGATTACTGTTTCCGTTAGAAGTTTTAACTTCTCTTTTCTAGTTCCAAAAAAAATCTAAATTTATATTTTTGATCGCAATATAAATTTCCATATTGATGGACTGTCAGACTCCAGTTTTAAAATTTTTGAGTTATCAGTTCATCACTTGATGCCTTCAAGATCTAAGTTAGGTCTGGTAAACCGGCGTCTGATTTTTCCGTGTTTGAAATTTTCAGACATTTCTGATTTAATGGGTTTTATTTTATTTTTGGTTCACTGAAATAAATCACCACTTGATTTCCCAAAATCCGAAGAAAACGCAATGTAGAAGTTTGAAGGCTGCCGACCAGAAAGCCGTATACCAGATTTTTGTATCCTATTGTTAATCGGCTGCAATGAAAAACCGGGAATTTTTTTTTGAAAAATTAAAAAAGTGTTATTCATTAAATTTCTTTGCTATCGAAAAATAGTTACAGTATTAATGGAACAGTATCAAACTACACGTTCTCCGGTTTCCAACAAGTTGATGTTTATTACTACTCGGGACCACGATCGACTGTTCAGTTCAACTTTGATTATGTCGAAGGTACATAGAAATGATTTATTTAACTTGTGGAAACGGTATTTTCAGTGAACAACTGTAAGCTCAACTGTACCGGGGATAATGGAAAGTGCATAGTTAGTCAGTCTGGCCAGCAGTACTGTGAATGCAAAAAGTGCGAATTTAGTGGAACAAATTGTGAAAGTGAGTTGCTTTTTGGAACATCATACAGATGAAAGAAAACGTTTTCTGAAATTGAAAAAATGATAGATGACAGCCAGAAAAGTCGAAAAAAACAAAATTCTCGCTCAAAATTCTCGCTCATAATTAATTAAAAGTGGATTGCAAACATTCAAAAATATGCAAAATTTTCCAGAATGAGGTTTTTGCGTTTTCAATGAGCTACACTATTTTCCATGAGAACAAATGACTTTACATGTTTTATGTACATTTTTCAAACAACATTTTTAAGATGATTAGAAACTACTTTTTCAGCCACTTTACCTGATCCGTGTCAATCAAAACAAAAACGCGCATGTGGGCAAAACGCTCTATCACCATACGGAGTATGCTACAAGTAAAAACTAGGTGGTTTGCGAATAACAATCAATAATTTTTTTAAAGAAACATTTGCTCTGATCAATGCTTTTCCTGTGCTTGTTCTCCCGGAGCAAAGAGTCCTCCCGATCAAAGCTGTCCAAAGCCTAGTCCTACCGACCGTAAGTCAGATCAGTTAATAAAAACGCCCGAGAAACTATAATTGTTTCAAAGACATACATATTTCTAAAGAGTCCTACTAGTTATGGACACGCAATTGGCAAACTCAAATAAGTTTTCAAATAATCAAACACTTGATTAAATCATACATTTTAGCAACACCCGTTCCACCGGTTGCTCCAACACCACCATCTGTATGCCCTACAACTGTTGCTCCGACAACCACCCCAGCTCTTCTGACATCTACTATTGCACCGACTGCAGACGTTACTTCCGCTACTAATGCAGCTGGATCAACCGGAGCAACCGGCTCTTCAGCTACTGGAAGCACTGTCACCTCAGACGTTGCTTCTTCTTCTGCTACTGGAGGTGAGCATATCAGATTGCCGTTTTAGCAATGTTTTGCAATATTTTTTTTCGAGTGGTAATAGTTTGGCACCCTTGCAATAAATCTTTATTTCAGGAAGCTCCACCAATGCAACAGATACGACCCAATCATCAACAGGTTTTTAACATTTATGAAAATTAACTTTTTCATCATATTTGACTTTCAGACGCAAGTACTGTATCAACATCTTCAACTTCTTAAAATGCCAGTGAAGAATGATTCAATTAACACTTATAATTCACAGAATGCTCTTATAAATATGTAACGGTTGCGTGCTCATCTTTATTCTAAAAAAGTTTTTTCGAACTTATTAACAATTGCTTCTCATAGTTTCGCTTACAACCAAACATGCATTTACAGCATTTTACCTATGTGTTTTTTTAATTTCTGGGCCGGAGAAACTCATGTTGAAAAAAGTTATTCTCTATGTGGAAGAGTATGCACAAAACTTGCTTTAAAACTTAAAATTTGCTTTAAGAAGGTTTCTAGGACCTTCTTATAAGGTATTCTCCAATTTAGCATTATTGTTCATGTTATTATGCATGTTTTAACAGCAATGGTTTTCTAGAATTCTGAAAAAAACTGTCAAACGTCCAAAATGAGGTGACCCAAGAAGTTTTACTATCCTTGAGTTTTCAAAGGTGTAATCTTCTAAATTTTTTTTCAAATTGAAAATGACAGTTTTTCAACCACCTTCAAATAATTTGCTCTCGCAGCTCTCTTCCGAACTCCTAGCCGACTCTCTTAGTACTCATATATAGGATCTCCACAGAAACCCTGATGGATCTTTCGATCCTTCCAATCCAACTGTACTGCTCCCACGGTCGGTGTGTTCATTCAAATTACTAAATACATATATCTCCTCCAACTCCTCTTATTACATTTTCCCAAAAACCCATCCAACCATGTGCCCCCCTCTTATGCTTCTTTGTCCTGCACCTTCTGCTGGTGGAAGATCCATTATGTATACATAGACACACACTATGCGAATATACATACACAAACAAACACACACCTTTTCAAATTGTAGAGACCACCCTCCCTGCCCCTTCTTCTCCTCTTCCACCCCGTTTTCCTTTAGAATATCGTATTCACACTCAGTCACTATGGGGGCAACCTCCTTCTCCCTCTCTCCGACGCTTCTCGCATAATTTCTCTCGCAGTCAGTCATGGGCAGACGAAGGGAAGATCACGAGAAACCTAGACGATATAGTATGACAGATGAAGAGAATCTATAGAAGATTGTCTCTCTTTCTCTTCCAATCTCTCTGTTTAAAGTGCTCCCTCTATTTCTGGAGGGTGTCCGGTCAGCTGACTTCCTCCAAGACCAAAGTGGGTGGAGCTTACAATTGGCACACTGCCAAATGGGCGGGGTCATAAAACTAGGGGCTAACCGTTAAGCTGTGTGGGCTTTCGGTTTTCTCAGTTGACTCAAATTTTGATTCCTCACACCCTACTCTCAGCCACTAATTCTAAAAATGGCCGCCGTCCAAAAAGCCAAGAAAGTCGCTAAGACCAAGAAGGTTGCTGCCAAGCCAAAGGCTCCAAAGGTCAAGAAGGTTAGATTTTTATTTATCTCATTTATTGAAAACATTTAAGTATTTTTTAAAGATTCAGGCCTCACCAAAGAAGGCTGCTGCTCCAAAGGCCAAGAAGCCAGTGAAGAAGGCCGCCGCCAAGAAATCTCCAGCCAAGAAGGCCGCACCAAAGAAGGTTTGTTCTGAATTTATTTTTTTCCTTTAAACTCTATTACATTTTAGTTTTTCCTTGACTTATCTTTACAAAAATTGAATATTTCAGAAGTAAACAATTCAAATCTTCAAATCAAATCTCTGAAACTCCAGAATCTCAATCTTCTATCAACCACCAAAATGCCTTCATCTACATTCATTTAATGATTCTAAACTACCTCATCTTTCTCACTTTTCAGTAAAGTTTTTCAAAAACTTTACAAATTTTGGGCTTTCGATTCATGTACAAACTCAATAAATCACAATTTTGAAACAACCATGTTATATTTTACAATCGCAATTTTCGAAGCAATTATCCTATCCAGAAACGGAAGGAGAATTGTATGCGGAACAGCAATTAGTGCCTATAGGAAACAGGAGAAACGACTATCCGCGCGGAAACAAACGGTTATTTGATTTGCCATTGAAAGAATATATGACGCTGCGTATGGTTTTTAGTACAGGGTCTGGATAGTACAGAATAGTTAATAGTCCTGCTGGTGTGGAGTGATCAAGCTTTAGAATTAAGCCATAAGAATATGAAGCTCTACTTCTGCGTTCTATGTCATTTAGAGTTTCATTTGATAAGCTACGCACATCGGGATATGAAAATTTACTCTGTTCACTTTCTGCTCTTGAAATTTGTTTGAACAAAAACTTGAATTGAAAACAACTTGTTAGTGTCACATTATAACCACATTATATTTAGAAAAACTCTGAAACAGGAATTTTTCTAGTTCAGTTTGTTTCGACCGAAAAATGTAGAACCAATTGATCTCAAATGTTAAAAGTTTTTAATTTACCTGTATTTAAATTTCAACCCATTCCTTGAGAACTGATACCTAATCTAGATTGGTGCACATGAGCACTTTAAACTCTTGCAAATTTATTTAAAAAGGAGCAGTGGATATTGGGGGCCAAATGGAATGTGTAGTATGTATTCAAATACTTACTGTGGCATTAAAAAAAACATATTATTTTGTTGGCTGGAAGAAAAATTAGCTTGAAAATACTTATTTATTTGAATTACCGCGAATGTTCATAATTTCCTAGAAGGCTCTTTTTTAGTAAACAATACTTTTCCAGTCTACTTTTTACAATATTTATTAATTTTCAGGAGTTTAAGTGACATGAGTAAAGGAGAGATTAAAATGAACATGTTTATGTATCAAACACAAAAATTGAATTACCGCGTAAAACCATTTGAGCAGGAGTTTAAAACTTAGCCAATTTCAATCAATTTTGCTGATTTTGAGCTAAATAAATGTTTGCAAAATTCAATCCATGTGTACATAACCAGAAAATATGGAAAAAAGTTTTGTTAGAGTTCATAACTCAGGAAGCATTACAATAGTCAAAAACAAATTAAAGAATATTGACGCTTTCTCAGTCTTCCTTCATGTTTAGTTTGCATCCCGGTTTATACCGAAGCTTACTGCAAAAATTTGAAAATTTATAGATTGTTCCTTACAAATTTAGAAAGATAATAATTAGTTTATAACAGTAATACATTTGTTTCCCTAAAAACTAGTTTCTTATCAGAAAAGAAGATGCCTCATAAAAATTTGAACTAAAAAAATTCCCGTTTCAGAATAATTCTAAGTGTAATATAATTTTCTAGATTGTTATTACTGAAATCATGACACTATTTGAAAATATTTGAATTACCGCGAAAATTCATAATTTTCTAGAATTCTCTTTTTTAGTAAACAATATTTTTCCAGGCAACTTTTCGCGATGTTTATTAATTATCTGGTTGATAAGTGACAAGAGTGTCTGAAATTATCTGAAAAAATGGTTATATATCAAATACAAATTTGAAACATACAAAACAAAATTAGCTTTCAGAGCATGCCACGGTGCACCCAGTTCAGATACCACAATTCTGCAATTTGGAAATTTTCCAGTTTTTGAAAGAAATGACCATGCAATACATACTGTAATGATTTGTTTTCTCTGCGTCTCTATTTCTAACTAGCTCTCTAATTGCCTCTTAATGTTCCTCTTTTATTCTCAATAATCACGAATGTTTCAAACATCTTCTCTTCCTTCTCTCTGCGTCTCCTCATTTTGCATACTATCTCCCACATCAATCTATTATATTATATCTAGGCGTTCGGTTGTCTCCTCCTCCTTCATACTTCTCCTCTCATTTTTCTCTGTGTCTCTCTGATTCACTTGATATTTTTTAGGTTGTGTGTATATATTGTGCTTTTGGTTGTATGTGAGGGTGCACCACTCGGAAAGAATTGGAGAAGAGAGAGAGAGAGGGGCGGATTGGAGGGGTGGAGCTCTCAGAGCTATACAACATAACGTCCCATTGGGAAGGAAGAGAGAAGAGAAAGAGTTTCAGAAAAAGGAAATTGTATTATTGAAAAGGGTACGAAGGGATCCACCCACCATCATCTAGGTAACAGTAACCAGTAACAGTTAAACAATTAAAACCCTAATTTCAGCTAGAAAACAATAAATCTTGAATTCACAAGAAATAAACATGTTCAAATGAATATCTAGTAGAGCTCGTTCTTGTGGTTGGATAATTTTCACGACAATCGATTTCACTTCTTAATATTATTCAAAGTCGGTTTTATGGGAAAATATAACAAACGCCTAGCATTTCTTACACTGATCATATGAACTGAACTGATAAAGACGGAGAACTTCCTGAATGATTCTGAAAAAAAAAACAAATCCATATAATCTCCAGTGAATGTTCGGTGCGAGCATAGTATGCAGCGCTGGTAAAAAATCAAACAATAACATTATTTGTTAATTAATCAAATAATAATGAAGCACCTGGTGCGTTAGTCTTCGCTAAAGTCATTCCAATATGGAACAATCTTGTCAAAAATCTTCCGAAATTCTTTTTTTCCGATTTCAATATTTCCCGGTGTTAATTCATTTACCTTTATAATTTTCTTTTTTTATACGTTTGCTCTCTTTGAGATTGTATTTTCTCTTCGCGTTGAGCTCAATTGTTGTATTGCAATCAAAGTTTAAAAAAAGCAAGTACTCGGCTTTGCCTCGAACTTGCTATCCCTTCGGGTATGGGGTCTATGGCAGAAAGTTTGGGTCGACAGAAGAAAAAATGACCGAGAATTATAACAATGCGTTTGCACGGAGTTGATTAAAGGTAAATTTTTCAGATAGTGGATAAAAATTGTCCAACCTCTTCCTGCTTGAGCTCTTGCAGAGTCAGCGTTGTTGGAGACGAGCTGGAATATTCCACTACTTGGTACATATCTGTCAAATCCTTTGATCGTTCGGCCTATTTTGTTCTTTATCTCCTGCTTGATTACTTGACGAGATGCTCGGTGTTGATCGTTCGAGCTTTCTAAAGCATCTATCGACATCGTTGTGTACGAGTTCTTGTTCTGCAAATTGAAAATCGTATAACAGTGTTTTAATCGTTTTTCAAAATTCAGAATTTGATGTTTTAGAAATCCTAAAAATTCAATCAGTTGAAATGAAAAGTCCCAAAACATTCAAATTAGCTGTTTATGATAATAAAAAATTTAGTGTGCATAATCATACGCTTTATACGATAAATTACCTTGTTGCTGTTTTTATTTATTTCGAAACTACGTGTATGTCTTAACTTTGTTTGTAAAATTTGTAAAATAGTAAAATTTTTAGAAAGTGGTTTTGCCTCAAAGCCCTGAAATTGCAAAAACTTTCTTTCACTGAAAATTACGACTGAATAGAAAAAAACTCCAAAAAATCCTACTCCAATTTATACATTACATTGAATTCATAACAGTTGACCTGGAAAATGTCTTCTTCATTGCAGTTCCACAAATTCATTTCACTCCATTTGTCCTCGAAAAAACATTAATTATGGTCACAACTTTTTGGAGGAAAAGGCTCAGAGAAGGTATGACATAAATATATTCGAATACGGAAGAATGAATACTAGAAAACCAATTTATTTCTTCTTTCCATGATTATGTTTTGTTTTTGTCCCAGTTTTTTCAAAGTTAGAATAATCTAGGATCAGGCGGAGAGAATCGAACGCCAAACTGTTTCAATTACTTTTACGCTTTTAAAGATAATCGCCGATTTTTTATTGCATTGGGTCACGTGCTAACAAAATAATTTGTAGGTATATAGGCATGTAGGCATGCTAAGAGTACACGTCCGTCGTTTTTTAGATCTTTCTGAGCTCACTTCAAACTTTTTCCATAAAACCAGCTTTGAATAATATTCGGAAATGAAATTGATTTTCGTATAAATTATCCAACCGCAAGAAAATTGGACTTTTAAAGATCGAGATCGTCTGGATCCACGGTGTGATGAACATTTCTTTTCTACTAATCTAAATATTTTTTTAGCCACGATTCACATGTCAGTTTAAATATTTTGATAATACGTTAGATTTGTTGGTATTTGAAATCAATTGACATTAACTATTTTCCAGAAAACATCCAAACTCAAAAATTTAGGGGTTCTGTAGAACTTGTCCAACTGTATTTTTACTGTTCCAAATTATTCATAAGAGGGCACAGGAGAACTCGATTTAGTAGTCAATTGGCATTACGATTTCAAAATGTCTTGTGTCTATTGGAATTTTTTCATACATTACTTCAATATGGATAACTTATATACCAGTTATCATCTGTGACGTGGCACACTGTTATATTCTTATACCAATTCACTTAGTTTATCCAATGGCATTCTCTTGTTTAAATGATAAATAGGAGACAATGGGATAAATGTTGAAATATTCTAAAAAATATTAAAAATCTAAAAATCTAACCAATTTAATTACTGTTTCAGCAAGTTCATTTAACCTGGCTGTCATATTTTGCTCGTTCAGTCGTTCAGTCCAACCAAAAACAGGAAAGAAAAAGTTTGCATAATCACCTGTCTAGTCTCAATTAACTTTTTCACATTTCACTCAACAATAAACATCCAGTAAATGACCATCATCTCTTCCATACCCCTATTTTCTCGTTTTCCCTCTCAACAATGTCCCTTATTTTCCGATGCCCCGTTGGGGCGGATGACCTAGTTTAAACTATTCCGAGTTTATTCGATGCTTCCATTCTCGGATCATTGAATCATTTGAATTCATCAATTTTGGGGCATTTTTTGAATCAAAGTATATGGCTATCGAGTGCATCGACTGCAGGAGTGTCTTTGTTGCCTACGTACCTGCCTACCTTTTTCTAATTTTTTAGAAATTTTTAGAGTAAACTTTACAATTTAAGTAGACTGTAAATGAAAATTATGTTTGCGTGATTGTGGAAATTATGAAACTGCTCCAAATCAATTTAAGATTGATTATACAACAAAAGCCAAACAACCTAAAATGTTTAGATGATTAAAATGCGTGGCAAACTATCGAAAAACACTAAAAATTGGGCAGAAACTTCTTTAGAACCTGCGATGAGAATTCTATGTTTTGTCTGGCTCATTTTTGTTTTAAAATAAAGTTAGCGGAACTAATAAGTCAAAAACAATTTCATTGTATCTTTCCTAAAATTATTTGATACTAAAACATTTAAATTAGCTATATTTTCTAAAAAAGTAGAAAAGCTATCATAAATGTCGTATAAGCAAATCTATCAGTGCCTTCTAAAAATTTGAATTTTAAGAACAAGTTTTTGAAAAAAAAACGGAAAACGGAGAGTAAAAATAAAAATATTTAGATTTCGAAGATTATAGAATTTAGAAAGTGAATCAAAAAGTTGTCTCTAGATCTTTAGAAACTGAAATCCTATTATCCTATTCAACTACATTTTCCCCCAAATGATGCTTGATCGTTTGAATTGAAACATTTTCTATTATAATTCCCGGCATTATTCCTATTCAATCCTTCCTCAATAAATCTTAATCCTCCCGATTCCAAATCCTGTTACATTGATCCTCATTCTCTTATGACCTGACTCATCTTGAATCCCGAAACTGTACCTACTTTATTTCCTTTGCTTCATAATTATACTCCGCTCCTCATTTTCTCTTTCGTAGGCTTTCCACTTTTATTCATCTGTTCGAAAGTTTTGCGAATCCAATTCAGAAAATTACGATTTCATTCTCCTCCCTCGGCGCCATTTGCAGCAAAAGTGATGACCTTGTCTTTGTTAGTACATAGGATGTCTGCTGATCTTTTTTCCTTATCCAACCTTGTCAATTTGTTATCATCCGTGACGTGGCACACTGTTACATTCTTATCTCAATTCACTTGATTTATCCAATGGCATTCTCCTGTTTTCATTATAAACGGGGACCAATGGTTTAATATTTTAAATATATGACAGCCAGGTTCAATAATCTTGTTGAAACAGTAATTGAATTTTTTACCTAAAAATTCCGAAAAAACTTGAATATTCATTTTTAGTGCTGTGACTTTCGAAATTCAAAAATATTTTTGAATATCCCCTTTTTTTGGAGCTCAAACTTGTTCATAAAACTTATTGGAGAACTAAAAAGATTTCAAACTATACCATTTTGAGACGGTTTCAAGTAAAGAAGAAGCTTAATGAAGCTTTTTAAGAGTAGAAAATCTGTGAAACTGTACGCAATGAAGGTGGAATAGTTTAAAATATAACAGCCAGGCTAAATAAACTTGTTGAAACTGTAATTTTTTTTTAATTGATAAATGTTTTATCTAAAAATATATAGTATTGTGGAGGTTTTATCCTACTTCTATAATATGATTGTTACTCAAAATGTCGAGTTTATTTTTTTGGAACATTTTGTTTTTGAAAACTACAGAATGTAAAATATGTGTTTCGATGTGCACTAAAAAAGTTGCTCAATATGAAATGAGTTAGAAATTACAGTGATCAACGCTTTGTCAGTGTAGGATGTAGTGCAATATTACAACGGAACAACGGAAAGATAGAATAAATACCGTTGCCGTAAGAAAACTGAAGCATGACAATTGAATTCTACGATATTCTAAAATTTCCATAAAACATCATGGTAAATTGCATTGATCTATAATCATTTACCTTTGTTATTTCAACCTTTTCATCATGACGTGTTCTTAATTTCTTCACTTTATTCAGAATCAGTTGAATAAAGGGTGATTGGATGACCGGATCTTGTCCTCCTCCGTTCAATCCAATTTCCACCTCACACAATCATCCTCCATTCCAATCGTGTCTCCTTCTTTCTGTATCTCACCTCGGAAAACCAGTTGTTGTTCCAAAAAGCCCCAGTCCGAGATGAAAAAGAATCAGCCGGTTGATGTGTGTGTGTGTGTGTATGTTTCCGTACCTCTTCTATATGTATCTTTTGTATATATTCTGAAGTATGAGAGAATACAAGCAACCGAAGAACTATTCCTTCTCATACTCTTCGGCATCAAGCAGGTTTTGTGGTTGACGCGTTTTTGTCATTGCGGCGGACACACAGACAAAAGTACCTCTTTTTTATTTTGACAAATAGCCTTCTCAGTCAGCTGATTTCGTTTTTTTGTTGTCGTTCAGTTAATAACGAACAAACAAAAAAGGTACAATTCAGTGTTTCAAATGTTTGTATATCTCATCGTATAGGTTTACTTTTAATCTATTCATGATTCTCTTTTTAATTTGTTATACTGTTTACTTTCAGTCCATGTGAACGTAGAAGTTTGTATGACTTCAAGAAACTTATTTTGCATATCTCTTTGTATTATGGAAATAAGAAAGCTTAACAAGTTTCCTTCAAAATTTTCATCGTAATGTTCAAAAAAAATTAGTTTTTCAAATTTTAACTTTGTCTAAAGTAGGGGCGAGCAGCTTTCCAATTAGAACCAAATCATACTAATTACCAATTTTTCACAAATAAATATTTACACTTTCAAGTCAACTCTATAAATTTCCGGTGGAAAATATAAGTACAACCAAAGAGGAAATTCAAACAAAAAAATCCGACAAATCATCAAAAAAAAAAAACAAATCTCAGACAATTTTTGAGCCCAGGATCGATTGTCACAACTTAAATAAGACCTTTTTCCTTTTTTAAATATTTATCACTAAATTCCAAAAAAAAAACTGAGAGATCAAGCCACACTTGCTCATTCTGCAGATCTGCTTGTCGGCGATTGGCGCGCACCCCGAGTTCAACATGAAGATTTAATTTGAAAGCATATTAATTAATTTGTACAAAAATCCAATATTGATATGATTGGACTTCATTATGAAATTTGCGCGTCTGTTCACTAGGTTCTTTTCTAAAAATCGCAGCCCCGTTGTAAATTAATTAGACTTTAAAATTCGTTCAACTTATTTCAAACTCTATTTCCGTTTGATTTTTTTTCTAATTAACACTTGACTTTTTTCACTCCACTTAACACAATTTACCGATCTATGATTGCATCGATGTTTTAAAAAAAAGTTCATTCGTCCTCATCGTAAGTTCAATGGTTTAACTTTTGGAATTTCTAAGAGTATAGGAAATTTGGAATCCAAAAAATTATTCGATTTTTCAACTAATGAGATAGATCAAAACATTGTCCATTTTAATTACTAAAACAGTGACCGATCCCGCCCATTTGCCATTTTCTTCATTATCTTACTCCCCTTTTTCTGTTTTTTCACAACAGCCAATTTGAAGAATGTTTCGTATTTTATCATTCAGGTACTAACCAGTTTACTAAACAAGATAGCAAAATTACGATTGTTTTTTTTACGTTAGAAACATTTCTTCCAACTTTTTTATTTTAATGGTTTGTTGGTGTTTTCAAAATTTCAAAAAAATTACCATCAGCAAAAATAAAATGCTGTTTCAAGAAGTTGGCAATTAAGATTGCAAATAATTCGTTCTTAATCGATTAATGCCTCTACAATTTTCAAAAAAAAGGATATTGTTTTTTTTTGCTTTGAACAAAACCTTAGATTTAACACGATTAGATTATTATTTTTATTTATATTAAAAACTATTTCATTGCTGTTTTAATGTTTTTTACTGAAAAATATCATCTCAATTTTTTCACTACTGCAGCTTCAGCATTTATAAAATTTTTTTAAATTTTCCGCTTGGAAAATATGCCTTTAAAACTTTTTTCAGCCAATCACTTGTTGTTGCTGAAAAAGTTGTGTAAACTTTTATTCTGAAACTACTGTACCATGTACACATATGCGTATTTTCTAATTTAAATTTTTATTATTATTGTCACTCTCTCTCCTGGAAATCTTCGAAAAATCCAGTTTTCATTAATATTTTCTTAATATTCATGCCATTCTTATAATGATGCAGACAAATGGATGTCCAAGTACAGAACAGATACAAGGATACACACGAGTCTGACGAACAGTGATAATGCATTGGCCATCCGCCCGCGCGCGCGCATGATGACGCTGTCAGTGATAAACTTGATTATGTCAGAGAGATGATGAGAGAAAATGGAAACATTATTTGACAGAATTGTGGCAAATCTTTCCTCTTCAGTTCTATGTATCTTTCCTGTTCTGTTCGGAAGAAATGAGTAATTGGGAAGGGCCAGGATATGTGTGATTTGAGGATGAAACTTTGATTTTATGGCTTGACTGTTCGGATTTACAGATTGAAGTTGAAGAAAAATATGTTGTTGAAAACTTTGAATTTTCATGGTTTTTTAGATTTTATTTAAATAAAAAGTTGAGAGTGTGGGATGGTTTTTAAACTTCTCAAACGAAAACTCGATAAATTGATTGAAAAGATCTGCTGAAACCACTTGTTTGAATGCAAAAAACTAAGGTTCTAGAAGGACAAGAATTTACGCGCCAATTCAAACCTTGGAGCATTTTTTCAAACGGTTAACTGAATTTCCCCCTGTTTTTCTTTTACCACGCATTTTAGTTCTTAAATATTAGCTACACTTTTCAGTAATTCCTCCATATTCAATAGTCATAGGATAATTGATGAAACAGTATTCTGGATTTCAAACTCAAAAATGTAAACTTTTCTTAAAAGGGTAATTATTTCGGACATAAAATCGAAAACTTATTGTAGTATTTTTTCCCCGTAAAAAGTAATTATTGTTGATTCACAAACATAATTACCCAATTATATTGCATTTTGGTAGATTTACTAAAGGTTTTCAATTTAACAAGTATGTGACAATTGCCGGGAAATCGTCATAATCTTGTGAAAATAAATGTTTTAAAGTAAAAGACGCTTTTGTTTTTACAAAACCTAACCAAAATTTGAACAAAATTGAAAATCCAGTAAAAATATTTTTCACTGTTTCAACAAAATTTGACATATTTGAGTAATAAGATTTTTTAATTTAGTACCGCTTCCCACAAATTTATATACATTTTCATTATTCTTTATCTTCAACTCCCTCAATTATTTCCCCAAGTTACCGCAATGACCTTGATGAAAACCCTATGGGGGGTCGGCTAATCCTCCATCCTAAAACCTCCCTCAATTATTTTTACCGTCCCATGCTTTGCAACCTTCTTTGCAATCTCTAGAATTTTATATGTTTCTTTTTGCAACTTTTCATTGCCAGACTTTTGGCTGTCGTTTATAAACTAAAAAATTGAAGCATTTATTTCCAAGAATTCTTTTGAGAAAGACGGGATCTTCGGGGAACTCAGACATTCAGGCATCGCACACCATTTTGTTTTCAAAATTTTTGGATTGATATCACTTTAAAAGGCTAATATTGATCTAAAATGGGCCGGAAAATTCATGAAAAACAGTTTTAAAATTATTAAAATATCCAAAACTGTGGTTCAAACTGAGGAAACTTTTTCAATATTTACTGTTTCAATGCTTCAATTTTTAATGCAAGTAGTGAAAACGATTAATAAACTGCAGTTTTATGAGTCTATTTATTTTCTCACAATAGATTTTCAATCCTCAGATAAAATTATATTTGAATCATCGATTTGGATAAAAGATAAATGATAAAAATGCAAGAAATGAACTTCTAAGAGTTCAACCAGAACTCCCAACCTATCGCCTATCTACTTCCATCCAAATTCCAAAAAATGCCGCCCAAATTTGCCGTACTTTTGTCCAATTCAGTCTCTTCACTTTTCAATTTCATCAATTCATCAATTCTATCGGGAACCTTGAGAACATTCTCGAGATCCCGCCCATATCCCTCCTATGTCTATTATGTTATCCGGTTATCTCTTTGCCTTCACTGTCTTCAGATTGTCACTTTCTTCTTTCATTTTATCACCTTTTTCCATGTAGATTCGGAGATAGTGTACACATTTGAAATTGCAACGAATTATGTACTTTGTACACGTAAACCTGAATTTCAAACTTCAATGTGCGAATCTTGTAAAAAAAATTTAATGTTTCATATCGTCTATTTGTTAAACTCACTTTTTCGTGATAATATTGTTTCTTCAATACAGTTAATTTAGTAATACTTAATATTTCAGTCTATTTAACTTTCGTAATGTCCGTTGAAATTGCCCAGCTCAACAAATTGGACACAACCAAGCTTCCAGAAGCCAGTGTTGCATTTGTCAAGAACGGATCAGGTATGCCCTTGTTTTAACCTTCTAACAAGGCCACCTTCAGAAGAACACTTTGAACTGAAAACACTGTGATCATAAACTTTTCAGATAATTTTTCATTAAAAAATGTGTTTAAATATTTATCTACTAATGTTTGAGTAAGTAAAAACCAAAAAAACTTCCTGAATAAGATGACATGTGTTTAAAAATATAATTTCCCAAGTTTTTGATTATTGAACACATTTCTAATCGAATTCTTGAATTAAAAAAAACTTTTTTTGAAATAAGAACTAGCAACGGTTTAGAATCTGAACAGTTCAAACTCATTGGCTACAAACATCTCAATTATATAGCAGAATCTTGACACTATTCTTACTAAATTTAAATTTTACAGGAAAAACTCTTGCTCGTGAGACAATCATCAAATACACACCATCACTTGCCTACGCAGTTGTTCAGGAGTTGGACTCTACGATTCTGGGAAAAGATATTATTGTTGAGAAGAAACCAGATGATGCTCTTCAACTCAAGCTTATCACAATTGAGGTGATATATTTCCAATTTTAAAATTAGTTTTTCTTAAATAAAAAAAAAGTCTAAAAAAATATGCTGTTTCAACATGTTGCTAAATAAAAAGAGATATATTCTTCAGCAATAAGCACAATAAGTCATGTGATTGAAATGTATTTTTAAAAGATGTTTCTAATATTTATTTCATATTCAGACAGTAAAAGAGAACCGTCGCCTTCTTCCAATTGCTCAACAATTCCACACAGTTCCAGATGGAAGACATGCTGAATGTCATTTGACTGATATCCTTTCAACACATTCTCTTGGAACCTACAACTTGGATCTTAAGAAAAATGTGACAATTGACTCTTTTGAGGTAACTTTTTTCTATTTAAAATGGTTGTAAATTATTAATTTTTTCTAGCTGACTGATTCATGGAGAGACGACGCTGGATTCATTGTCACTGACAGAAATGTGTACATTCAGGGAACTTATGATGTTTCCAAGTTGCTTCCAACTCTTATTCCTTCCACTCGTAAGCCTATAAAATATTCTGAAACTTTATTCTTGGAAATTTTAATTGAAAAAAAACTAATTAGTTTGTTTAAGCAAGTAATTAAAAAAAAAAAACTGTAATATTTGAGCTTCATTTGAGCTTCAATTTTTCAACAAAAAAAGTTAGAACGAAGTGATTTGGCCACACCTACTTTTATACTTTTTTGGTTTTTCTTTTTCACTATGACTTCTTTAATTGAATTTTTAAAAATCCAAATATGTAAATTCGTTAAAAATTGTGAAAAAAACGGTAGTTTAAAATCAAATCAGTATTTTCTAATTGTAAGTTTTTTTATGAAATTTTAATACGTTAAAAATAAATAGAAACATTGCGGTTCATTTTTCAAACCATCAAACCCCTTGAGGCGTTGAGTTGTGCCTGCCTTGTAGGTACGTAGGTAGGCATTTTTCTGATTTAATTACAAGATTTCAAACTATTCCTTTTCTAGAAAAAATGATCTCATACACGAAAACCGACTTCGATTCGGTCGCCGACTTTGACTCGACAGTCTGTGGATTTCCACGTGATGCTTATCTAACTCTTCTCCTCTCTTCATCTTCAACTATTCTTCTTGCGAAATCTTCCGGTTCTGTCGATGGAATTATCATTGGAAATGGAGCTGATCGAATCAATTTGATCTATGCTGAAACTATCGAAATCGCCCACGCACTTTTGAAATGCTATGTGGAGAAGACGAAAACCAAGCAAGTGACTCTATTCACTGTTCAGGGAATTTGGGAATGTGAGCCAACAAAGAAACGGGCAGTACATAGAAGACATACACGAGCTGTGCCATCTCTTATCAAATGGGCTAAAGTGAGTTTTTTTCTTAGGCTTGTCTTGAAAAATTTGTTTTTTAAAATGTACTTTAATTTAGTTTTAAAATGAATACTTATTGTCAGTGAATAAAAAGTGTTTGGAAAAAATTTCAGTTTCTGATTTATATTCTACTCAATTCTTGATATGGAACAAGTTTTTTGCAAGTTTCAAACTGATTTTAAAATCATTGCATTTTTTTGAAGCTTGAAAAATAAAAAACGAAATTTTTCAATTTTGATTTTTTAAAATATTTATTATTTTCAGATCTACGCGTTGAACATGGGTGTCCACATTGTCTAATTATACAATTTTCTACTAAATGTCATTAATTTCTTAAAAGTTCTATCTGTATTTGTCAATTACCCGCCCTTTTCTCCTTCCCCCTCCACTCACATATCCCACGAATTACCAAAGTTTAACTGTCCTCGTTCTAAAATGTTTCGATACTAAAATGTTTGAAAACCTTTTTTTTTCAATAAATGTCTTCCTGAAACTTTTGGTTTGAAAATCTAAATTTTGGATCTCAATGGTTGATCTCTTATCCATAAAACGGTAAGAGATCACACACCGAGTCAATTCAGAAATGTCTGCCAGAATTTACCAACATTGTGAAAAAGTCAAATTTTCTAATTGAAAAACATATTTTAAAAATTAACAGAAAAGTTAATTTTGTCACTCAAAAATCAATATTATTCACTTTTGAACCTATTGCCTGATCTCTTATCCATTATTTGGTAGGAGATCAACCAACAGGTTGCAATTGAATATCGTCACCAGATTATATGGACAATTGAAACTGCATAAATTTTTAATGAGATCCTTGAAGTCTTTCTTCACTTTTTCCAGTCACAGACACTTTTGCACCTTTTTTTGTAAAAAGTAGAGCGGTTTCTCTTCCAATTCCAAAAGAAGAACTGGTGAAAAAACAAAACGCCCGACCATGATGGGAACATAAATTAAAAGCAGTGTAAAATTTTGTGATTTAATTTTACAAATATTAAGGACTTATACTAAAAATATGATGACAAATTTAGAAATGGAAACGAAATTAAAGTTAGAAACTAATCCAAAATGACTCATTTTTGTCAGTATATATACTTACGAGAGACGTAGACAACTCGGCATTTCGTGTCTAATTTTTCCCACCTTTTTGCCAAACCTTGAGAGAACGAGTATACATAACTCTGTGTACGAAATTGAAGTGGAGTGGGAAAATGCCGGAAATGCTGAAACTCATATTTTATTCGAAAAAATTCAAAAAAAGCAAATAATAAAGCATTGATTTAAAATATCATTCAATCAATCCATTGAAAAGCTCCGAGTTTGGATACCATGATGCATGTTCCTCATCGTAATTGTTCACAGCATCTGCCAGCGCCTTCAATCCGGGAACTTTAAAAACATCCATGGCATGGTTCCGTAGCTTTGTGTAGTCCGAATCTTCAAAGCTGGTGGACGCTGTAATTTCAAATTAAACTGTTGAGGGAATGAAAATTAGGAAAGTGACTAGTTGGGTTTTGTGAAAACAAAAACTTCTAGTTTTTGATTTTTTAATTTTGTCTCTAATTTTGTAATATAAAAAAATATATGGTAAAAATACGAAGCTTACTATTAGAAGCGAGCTCTAGCGGGTTGAGCTTTTTTCAGTAATTTAATACAAAAAGTTGTTCAGTTTTCTCTCCGTCTTTGAAAATAGGCAAACCTTTATTATCGGAGCTACATTCACTTTTGCCATAATCGATAATTTTTAAAAGAACTCCAGACGTTTTCAGTTTGACTGCTTTTCCTTCCAGGATGTACGCGACAGTCCTCAACTTCGTTTTCGTGACGATGGTGTTGTCCACGGACAAATCACCATGTGAAAATCCGAGTTCTTTTTGTGCAGTCATCAGCCCGACAACCAATTGACAAACGAATGATTTCCTTTCATTATCAGTTTTAAATGGGAAATCGCCGATTGATCTTCCTCCTTCAACCAATTCCATAAAAATCGCCACGAATTGGGCCTTTTCCTGAAATATATTTTGTACTACACTCAAAATAATAAAACTGCGTGGCGTGTACGTCCAAACATGCCCGCCTTTTTTTTCGGAAGTCACGGCGGCAAAAATCGGGACCCAACCAATATCAGGCCGCCGACATGTTACGAGTTCCGCACTATATTTTCCTTGCAGCGGGCGGGACAATTTGCGACGACCACAGGCAATTAAACACAGTGACGCTCGGAGTCCGTAATATGTCGGCGGCCTGATATTGGTTGGAATCCCGATGTTGACATTAAAAAACGGAAAACGAATAAAAAACGCCGTGCCTAACTTTTGACCTGCCTATATTTGATTAATTTATTTCGAGTCTGGTGATTGAAATAAAATTATAATTGGACTTACTGGGAGCGGGTGGCCGTTCTTGTTTTTGAACTGGAGCTTGGGGTCAGTTTTGGAGTGACCCTCGACCAAATAGGCTCCCAAAAATTCAAGAAACGAGGGGTTTTTCTTGCGAAAAACAGCCGACCCGACCTTCTTCATGACTGTGATTTCATCTTTGGCAGTATCGGCGGAGATTTCGCCCGGCACATGGAGCACTTTCATAGCGGCTCTTCTGCCATTCCATCTCACTTTGAAAATTGTGCCATGATTCCCTTGCCCAAGCTTCTCTACCTTTCCTGTGAGTAGGGATTCCCACGAATGGATTCTCTTGCTGCTGGTGGTTTTACGCAAAGAATTCAGGTGAGCACGTCGTAGGTTTGCTGTAAAATGATCTTATACTAGAATATAGTACTTCGCTAGCAATAATAAAACTGTGTGGTATATACGCAGAACACTCAAAATCTAGGACCCGCTTTTCTTTCCACTCGTTGTTGATGATAATAATGTCGAAGTCGTGAGCCCAACCTCGACATCTCACGGCTTCCGCAGCCCGCTATGTGTACCGTGACAGCGCGTCACGCCCACAGCGGGATACAACGACGCGAGATGTCGGTCAATGGCATTGGTTGGGTCCCGATTTTGGCATGATCTAAACAAATGACCCACAAAAAGGCAAGGCCAGGATTTTGACATCTGTGCGTACACACCAAGCAGTTTATAAATTTATTTTGAAAGTATTATACATTGAAAAAAATACCTTCAGCGCGTTCTCCTTCTCTGTGAACTTGGCGTCTTGCGTTATTTTTCAAATGGACATCGTTTCGTCCTTTGGTTGTCTTTGGGACAACAGGTGTCGGTGCGGCGGCTGAAAAGAGACCTTGAATTTGAAAGAACACAAATGTAAACGAATTATAGCCATGCGTTTTCACGAGATTGATTAAATATAACTTTTTCAGATAGTGGATAAAAAATTGACCAACCTCGTCCTGCTTGAGCTCTGATAGAGGAAAGTTTGAAACGTTGTTTCCTAGGTTGGAAAATGATCTTCTGACTTTCCAACTTCTGAAGAGCACTCAAGATATAGCGCGAAAAGCCTTTGCCAATTGTCCGAGTCATCATTTGAGAAACGCCTTTCTTTATCGCGTGATGCGAAAATCCATTTATACTGTCAGAGGATTCCAAAACACTTAAAACCATTTCCGCGTAAGACTTCTCATTCTGTAATCATTAACTATCATTAACTATATATAAAAAAATACAGTTCGTCTGTCCGGAGTTTGTAGCCTATGTAGTCTTTGTAGTCTGTGACGTCACACCCAAAGTCAGTGCGAATAGTGGGCGTGGCCTGGCACCCTTCGTGGTGAGACCCATCGTGACGAGACCCTTCGTACTGTCAGCAGATTCCACCCAAAACCCGCTTTTGAAACGGTCCTCATCAAGAGATATATGCTTATCATTTCGCGTTATTTTAAATTTTTTTGGGCGGGAATTCAGATTTCTGTGAAAAAATTTTGGTGGGAAATTCAAATTTTCTGACATTTCTGACATAAATTTTCTGAGTGAGGGAAAACTCTGGAATGTTCCAGAACTTTTTAAAAAATTCGAGAAAAGTCTGGAATGTTCAATTTCGTGGAAAAAATCAGGAAACTTCTGCAAAGTTCTAGAACCTTTCGGAAAGTTCGAAAAAACTTCTTCAAGTTTTGATACTCCTAGAATATTCTGAAGTTTTAAGAATTAAAAAAACCAAAAATTGCTATAATCTCCAGAAACGCTCGCCAAAAACTTTCTGAAAACACCGGAAAAAGTTTCATGTGATTTGAAGAACGTAGAGAAAATTATACGTTCGAGAAATTTAGAAATAGTTCCAGGAAACTTGAGGTTTTAAAGTTGTAATTGCTTGAAACTGAAGTATATAATATTTACGTTGCTTGAAAGCTTCCGGAAAAAACGTTCCATCTGCAGAGAGAGTCTTAGAAATTTCAGAATTTGATTTTAATTTTAGGTACGCCAGTCGGAGCACGCGCTTCAGCGCGATCGATCGGATGGTAAAAATATAATCTTTTCCAGTTTCCAGTCTCCTCGGCATCGAAACCTCACTAGAGGCAGCTTACTGGCGCATTTCGCGTGTTTGCTTGCGCATTTTTGTGGATTTCTCTAAAATGCATAAGTTACGTTAAAACTACGCTAGAATTCCAAAATTGAATCCCCTTTTTAATCAGAAGCTTCTTTGATTTTCTTCTTCGGGAAGAAGAAAATGATCGCGAGTGTGGGTGATATGATACGCCTGACATCTCACGAGTTCCGCGCCCGACAATGTTTCCCGCGCGATGGAGGCGGAACTTTATCCTCTGTGTGCTACAATTTCTGAAAATTGGAAACGGAAAACGTCGCTGCTCAGCCAGTTCGAGAGATAAAAGCATCGAAAACACTTCAAATTAAAGAGAATGATCAACTTCATAAAAGTAAAAGGCCACTTTTTTGAATTATACGAGAAAATAGTGACTAGCAAGTTCTCGGCTACGCCTCGAACTTGCTAGCCCTTCGGGTATGGGGTCCAATCGAGAAATCTGGGGTCGGTAGGATGAAAAATGACCGAGATACAATGCTTTTCAGCTTAGCTATAATGAAAATAGATTCAATAGCTTCCGTACACTAATTAATTATTTGTGCCCGCCAAAATTTTTTGAAAAAAATTTAATTCCCGCCAAAATTTTTGAAAAATTTGAATTCCCGCCAAAATTTTTTGAAGAAATTCGGATTCCCGCCAAAATTTTTTGAAAAAATTTGAATTCCCGCCAAAATTTTTTGAAAAAATTTAAATTCCCGCCAAAATTTTTTGAAAAAATTTGAATTCCCGCCAAAAATTTTTGAAAAAATTTAAATTCCCGCGTAAATTTTTTGAAAAAATTTGAATTCCCGCCAAAATGTTTTGAAAAAATTTAAATTCCCGCCAAAATTTTTTAAAAAAATTTGAATTCCCGCCAAAAATTTTCGAATAAATTTGAATTCCCGCCAAATTTTTTTGAATAAAGGCTACGCCTCGAACTTGCTAGCCCTTCGGGTATGGGGTCTATGGCAGAAAGCTGGAGTCGATTCGTTCAAAAATAACCGAGATACTGATTCTCAGCGCAGGACTGTTCTCTAGAAATTTGAAATTCCCGGCAAAATTATTAAAATAAATTTGAATTCCCGCAAAGTTTTTCATAAAAAATTTGAATTCCCTCCGAAATTGGGTCTCACCACGAAGGGTCTCACCACGAAGGGTCTCACCACGATGGGGCTCATCACTCCATTCAAAAGACGAAAAGTCAATTTTCCCAAAACTACAGTAATCCTACAGTACTCCTACAGTACCTCTCCAGTACTACTACAGTACCCGACCATGTTCCCCAACTAACACCAAACTAATATCACTTCAAAAGACAAAAAGTCAATTTTTCCAAAACTACAGTAATCCTACAGTACCCCCCCTTACAGTACTACTACAGTACCCCTATTACGGGAACAATAAATCATGAGAATGCGTACTTGGTGCATTTTATTTGACGCGCGATATCTCTTAGCGAAAACTACAGTAAGAACTCAAATAACAACTGATATTTAAGCTCTTACTGTAGTTTTCGCTAAGAGATATCGCGCGTCAAATAAAATGCACCAAGTACGCATTCTCATGATTTATTGTTCCCGTAATACCATCAGGGCTGGGACTTTTTCGTTTTCGCATTTTCGTTTTTTCGTTATTTTCGGGGTTTTGACGAAAACGAATTTTTTCGTTTTCGTTTTCGAAAATGTTCGAAAAACGAAAATTTAACGACTTTATTTAAACTTGGTTTTTTTTCACTTTTTTTCGAACTTTTGCCGAAATTTTGCTCTACGGTGTGGATAGTATTGAAAAATCAATTATTTTCTCCTAAAACTCATTACTGAAGATCAACTTTAAGAACAAAAAAGGCAACAATTGGCTATAAAAACCATGTCCCTGATGCACTTCGCGCACTTTTATCTTGGTCGCCAATTTTTTTTGATAGAATTCTAAATTTGTTGAAAACGGGTGAATCATGTATGCAGAATTAAGAAAAACTAGGTTTAACCCACCAAAACTAGGTTTAACCCACCAAAAACCATTAGAAAGTGGCAAAAATAATTTCTGGCAAAAAATTCTGGCAAAAAATCACAATTTTGAAACTCCTCTAAAATGGTTATTTTTGAAGTTAGTTAGTTCTATAGAACACTTTTCAGTACAAAATTGTTCGTGAGATTGAAGCAAAAGATTTGTTAATTGGTCATTTAGGCATACTGTTTTTTCCGCTGAATTATATATATATATATATATATATATAGGCTCTAGAACTTAATGCCTTTTTCGAACATAAGGATTCTACTGTAGCTCAATTTTTTTATTAGAGACTGCAGTACTGCTTGAGATGCAGCACTAATAGAAAATATACGGTAGTTTGTGAAAAGTTTCAAATAAAAATTTTGAAAAAATTTTGACATCGGGAATAGTTTTCAAAAAAAAACGAAAACTTTCGAAAATCATCAAAAATTTCTTAGATATTGCAGAAAAGTTTTATTTGTTGCTTGAATAATTTTCTAGCCAAATTCAACGCTTTCGATAAGCCAGCCCAACATTCTTTGGAGCTCTGAACAAGGAAACGCCCTATCTTAAAATATATGCATCTTTTTTGAAAAAATGAGTTAATGAGCAAAGTAAGTCAATGAGAGAGAAGTAAATGAGTATTTGCAAACAAAAAAGCTTTTGAAGCAACATATGGCCTGAAATCCGTAAGTCCAGTTGTAAATTTGAAACAGTGCCATTTTCGTTTTCGTTTTCGTTTTCGTGTTTTAAAACGAAAATTTTCGTTTTCGTTTTCGAAAATGAGATTTCGAAAAAGTCCCAGCCCTGGTGATGATATCTCATCAGTGGGTCAAGTGATTTGGGTGAATTTGGTGTTCACGTGTAGGCCAAATCATTGGACATCGTTTGCCTCTATTTGCAACTCGGTCGGATCAAAACCCGAATTTTACGTCAATTTCAAAGCGAGGCTGTTTCGTTTCGAGCCCTTTTTCGGGGGTCTAAACGCCGTCTCCCAGACAGCCAATGATAGTGTGAGGCGAGTGGGCAAGGGTCACCGCGATAACATAAAAACCCCCAACCGGATTGAAGCCGGTATAGCTGGTTGGAATTTTTCAAAATATTTCAAAAATACACGCTTGCACACTCCACATTTATATTATCAAAAAATAACAATCGCACACGCCACGTGGCTTTTGTTTTTTATTTACGCTCCTCCCACAACTTTATTTTCACAGAGAATTTAAAAATTGAACTAAAGGTCAAACATGGGAGGAGCCTAAATAAAAAAGAAATAAAAAACAAAATCCACGTGGCGTGTGCGATTGTTATTTTTTGATAATATATATATAAGAGCGGCAGATTTTTTTCCGAAAAAAACATGTTTTACCGTTGATTTTCTATAAAACCTCTCCCCATCTTCATTTTTTTGACAAAATTTTGTCTTTTTGGAGATTTCCAATTTTTGTAAATTGATAAAGAGTCTGACAATTTTTTGTTTTTCTTCAGTCTTTACTCTTTCCAAAACTCCTAAATTTGACGAAACTTACTCTCTTATAGTTAGCTCTGCGTTTTATAGATTTTCCTGTTTTCCGAGATCCGTTCTTGACCATTATTGTTCTTGTTGAACGTTGAACTATACAACTATATGAAGAAATGAAATATCAAAATAAAATCCACTAAAAAAGTGCGTGTAATTTTTTACACGTTGGTCGTTGTTGATTGATTAGAAAAAAAGCTGGATAAACAAGCCAACGTGTTTCGGAAAAAATAAATGTTGCAGAATGTATGTTTCAAAAATTTAAATATTTTCTGAATAAGTTTTGGAGTTCTTTTGGTTAAGGCTCATGAATATGGGTAGAGCCTGATAAGAATAATTTCATGTTTCTTCTGGAAACGTTGGTTTTTGAAAAACGGGCCATCGTGTTCTAAATATATGTATATGAATGCCATGCGTCAGTACATATACACACTCATTAAAAAATAGTTCCAGTTATTTCAAAAAACTTGAAAGTTATTCATAGCTTGAAAAACGAGCCATCGTGTTCTAAAAAAAATAAAAGTTGGGACATGTTTCAAAAGTTCAATATATTTCTGATTAAATCTATATGTATATGAATGCCATGCGTCTGTACATATACACACTCATTAAAAAATAGTTCCAGTTATTTCAAAAAACATGAAAATTATTCATAGCTTGAAAAACGAGCCATCGTGTTCTAAAAAAAATATAAATTGGGACATGTTTCAAAAGTTCAATATATTTCTGATTAAATCTATATGTATATGAATGCCATGCGTTTGTGCATATCATTAACTCTCATTACTCATTAAAAAATAGTTCCAGTTATTTCAAAAAAGTTGAAAGTTATTCATAGCTTGAAAAACGGGCCATCGTAATCTAAAAAAAACATAAATTGGGACATGTTTCAAAAGTTCAATATATTTCTGATTAAATCTATATGTATATGAATGCCATGCGTTTGTGCATATCATTAACTCTCATTATTCATTAAAAAATAGTTCCAGTTATTTCAAAAAAGTTGAAAGTTATTCATAGCTTGAAAAACGAGCCATCGTGTTCTAAAAAAAATAAAAGTTGGGACATGTTTCAAAAGTTCAATATATTTCTGATTAAATCTATATGTATATGAATGCCATGCGTTTGTGCATATCATTAACTCTCATTATTCATTAAAAAATAGTTCCAGTTATTTCAAAAAAGTTGAAAGTTATTCATAGCTTGAAAAACGAGCCATCGTGTTCTAAAAAAAATATAAATTGGGACATGTTTCAAAAGTTCAATATATTTCTAATTAAATCTATATGTATATGAATGCCATGCGTTTGTGCATATCATTAACTCTCATTATTCATTAAAAAATAGTTCCAGTTATTTCAAAAAAGTTGAAAGTTATTCATAGCTTGAAAAACGGGCCATCGTAATCTAAAAAAAATATAAATTGGGACATGTTTCAAAAGTTCAATATATTTCTGATTAAATCTATATGTATATGAATGCCATGCGTTTGTGCATATCATTAACTCTCATTATTCATTAAAAAATAGTTCCTGTTATTTCAAAAAACTTGAAAGTTATTCATATCTTGAAAAACGGGCCATCGTGTTCTAAAAAAAATAAAAGTTGGGACATGTTTCAAAAGTTCAATATATTTCTGATTAAATCTATATGTATATGAATGCCATGCGTTTGTGCATATCATTAACTCTCATTATTCATTAAAAAATAGTTCCAGTTATTTCAAAAAAGTTGAAAGTTATTCATAGCTTGAAAAACGAGCCATCGTGTTCTAAAAAAAATAAAAGTTGGGACATGTTTCAAAAGTTCAATATATTTCTGATTAAATCTATATGTATATGAATGCCATGCGTCTGTACATATACACACTTTAAAAAAATAGTTCCAGTTATTTCAAAAAACTTGAAAGTTATTCATAGCTTGAAAAACGGGCCATCGTAATCTAAAAAAAGTAAAAGTTGAGACATGTTTCAAAAGTTCAATATATTTCTGATTAAATCTATATGTATATGAATGCCATGCGTCTGTACATATACACACTTATTAAAAAATAGTTTCAGTTATTTCAAAAAACTTGAAAGTTATTCATAGCTTGAAAAACGAGCCATCGTGTTCTAAAAAAATATAAATTGGGACATGTTTCAAAAGTTCAATATATTTCTGATTAAATCTATATGTATATGAATGCCATGCGTCAGTACATATACACACTTATTAAAAAATAGTTTCAGTTATTTCAAAACACTTGAAAGTTATTCATAGCTTGAAAAACGAGCCATCGTGTTCTAAAAAAAATATAAATTGGGACATGTTTCAAAAGTTCAATATATTTCTGATTAAATCTATATGTATATGAATGCCATGCGTCTGTACATATACACACCAGTTTTAAAAAATAGTTCCAGTTATTTCGAAAAACTTGAAAGTTATTCATAGCTTGAAAAACGGGCCATCGTGTTTAAAAAAAAACATAAATTGGGACATGTTTCAAAAGTTCAATATATTTCTGATTAAATCTATATGTATATGAATGCCATGCGTCTGTACATATACACACCAGTTTTAAAAAATAGTTCCAGTTATTTCGAAAAACTTGAAAGTTATTCATAGCTTGAAAAACGGGCCATCGTGTTTAAAAAAAAATAAAAGTTGGGACATGTTTCAAAAGTTCAATATATTTCTGATTAAATCTATATGTATATGAATGCCATGCGTCTGTACATATACACACCAGTTTTAAAAAATAGTTCCAGTTATTTCGAAAAACTTGAAAGTTATTCATAGCTTGAAAAACGGGCCATCGTGTTTAAAAAAAAATAAAAGTTGGGACATGTTTCAAAAGTTCAATATATTTCTGATTAAATCTATATGTATATGAATGCCATGCGTCTGTACATGTACACACCAGTTTTAAAAAATAGTTCCAGTTATTTCGAAAAACTTGAAAGTTATTCATAGCTTGAAAAACGAGCCATCGTGTTCTAAAAAGAATAAATGTTGGGACATGTTTCAAAAGTTCAATATATTTCTGATTAAATCTATATGTATATGAATGCCATGCGTCAGTACATATACACACTTATTAAAAAATAGTTTCAGTTATTTCAAAAAACTTGAAAGTTATTCATAGCTTGAAAAACGAGCCATCGTGTTTAAAAAAAAACATAAATTGGGACATGTTTCAAAAGTTCAATATATTTCTGATTAAATCTATATGTATATGAATGCCATGCGTCAGTACATATACACACTTATTAAAAAATAGTTTCAGTTATTTCAAAAAACTTGAAAGTTATTCATAGCTTGAAAAACGAGCCATCGTGTTTAAAAAAAAAACATAAATTGGGACATGTTTCAAAAGTTCAATATATTTCTGATTAAATCTATATGTATATGAATGCCATGCGTTTGTACATATCATTAACTCTCATTACTCATTAAAAAATAGTTCCAGTTATTTCAAAAAACCTCAAAAGTTATTCATAGCTTGAAAAACGGGCCATCGTAATCTAAAAAAAACATAAATTGGGACATGTTTCAAAAGTTCAATATATTTCTGATTAAATCTATATGTATATGAATGCCATGCGTTTGTACATATCATTAACTCTCATTACTCATTAAAAAATAGTTCCAGTTATTTCAAAAAACTTGAAAGTTATTCATAGCTTGAAAAACGAGCCATCGTGTTCTAAAAAAAAATAAAAGTTGGGACATGTTTCAAAAGTTCAATATATTTCTGATTAAATCTATATGTATATGAATGCCATGCGTTTGTGCATATCATTAACTCTCATTACTCATTAAAAAATAGTTCCAGTTATTTCAAAAAAGTTGAAAGTTATTCATAGCTTGAAAAACGAGCCATCGTGTTCTAAAAAAAATATAAATTGGGACATGTTTCAAAAGTTCAATATATTTCTGATTAAATCTATATGTGTATGAATGCCATACGTTTGTACATATACACACCAGTTTTAAAAAATAGTTCCAGTTATTTCAAAAAACTTGAAATTTATTCATAGCTTGAACAACGGGACATCGTAATCTAAAAAAAGTAAAAGTTGACACATGTTTCAAAAGTTCAATATATTTCTGATTAAATCTATATGTATATGAATGCCATGCGTCTGTACATATACACACTCATTAAAAAATAGTTCCAGTTATTTCAAAAAACTTGAAATTTATTCATAGCTTGAAAAACGGGTCATCGTAATCTAAAAAAAGTAAAAGTTGACACATGTTTCAAAAGTTCAATATATTTCTGATTAAATCTATATGTATATGAATGCCATACGTTTGTACATATACACACCAGTTTTAAAAAATAGTTCCAGTTATTTCAAAAAACTTGAAAGTTATTCTTATCTTGAAAAACGGGCCATCGTGTTCTAAAAAAAATAAAAGTTGGGACATGTTTCAAAAGTTCAATATATTTCTGATTAAATCTATATGTATATGAATGCCATGCGTCTGTACATATACACACCAGTTTTAAAAAATAGTTCCAGTTATTTCAAAAAACTTGAAAGTTATTCATAGCTTGAAAAATGGGCCATCGTGTTTTAAAAAAAACATAAATTGGGACATGTTTCAAAAGTTCAATATATTTCTGATTAAATCTATATGTATATGAATGCCATGCGTCTGTACATATACACACCAGTTTTAAAAAATAGTTCCAGTTATTTCAAAAAACTTGAAAGTTATTCATATCTTGAAAAACGTGCCATCGTAATCTAAAAAAAGTAAAAGTTGACACATGTTTCAAAAGTTCAATATATTTCTGATTAAATCTATATGTATATGAATGCCATGCGTCTGTACATATACACACCAGTTTTAAAAAATAGTTCCAGTTATTTCAAAAAACTTGAAAGTTATTCATAGCTTGAAAAATGGGCCATCGTGTTTTAAAAAAAACATAAATTGGGACATGTTTCAAAAGTTCAATATATTTCTGATTAAATCTATATGTATATGAATGCCATGCGTCTGTACATATACACACCAGTTTTAAAAAATAGTTCCAGTTATTTCGAAAAACTTGAAAGTTATTCATAGCTTGAAAAACGAGCCATCGTGTTCTAAAAAGAATAAATGTTGGGACATGTTTCAAAAGTTCAATATATTTCTGATTAAATCTATATGTTTATGAATGCCATGCGTTTGTACATATCATTAACTCTCATTACTCATTAAAAAATAGTTCCAGTTATTTCAAAAAACCTCAAAAGTTATTCATAGCTTGAAAAACGGGCCATCGTAATCTAAAAAAAACATAAATTGGGACATGTTTCAAAAGTTCAATATATTTCTGATTAAATCTATATGTATATGAATGCCATGCGTCATACACACCAGTTTTAAAAAATAGTTCCAGTTATTTCGAAAAACTTGAAAGTTATTCATAGCTTGAAAAACGAGCCATCGTGTTCTAAAAAGAATAAATGTTGGGACATGTTTCAAAAGTTCAATATATTTCTGATTAAATCTATATGTATATGAATGCCATGCGTTTGTACATATCATTAACTCTCATTACTCATTAAAAAATAGTTCCAGTTATTTCAAAAAACTTGAAAGTTATTCATAGCTTGAAAAACGGGCCATCGTAATCTAAAAAAAACATAAATTGGGACATGTTTCAAAAGTTCAATATATTTCTGATTAAATCTTTATGTATATGAATGCCATGCGTTTGTACATATCATTAACTCTCATTACTCATTAAAAAATAGTTCCAGTTATTTCAAAAAACTTGAAAGTTATTCATAGCTTGAAAAACGAGCCATCGTGTTCTAAAAAAAAATAAAAGTTGGGACATGTTTCAAAAGTTCAATATATTTCTGATTAAATCTATATGTATATGAATGCCATGCGTTTGTACATATCATTAACTCTCATTACTCATTAAAAAATAGTTCCAGTTATTTCAAAAAACTTGAAAGTTATTCATAGCTTGAAAAACGGGCCATCGTAATCTAAAAAAAACATAAATTGGGACATGTTTCAAAAGTTCAATATATTTCTGATTAAATCTATATGTATATGAATGCCATGCGTTTGTACATATACACACCAGTTTTAAAAAATAGTTCCAGTTATTTCGAAAAACTTGAAAGTTATTCATAGCTTGAAAAACGAGCCATCGTGTTCTAAAAAGAATAAATGTTGGGACATGTTTCAAAAGTTCAATATATTTCTGATTAAATCTATATGTATATGAATGCCATGCGTTTGTACATATCATTAACTCTCATTACTCATTAAAAAATAGTTCCAGTTATTTCAAAAAACTTGAAAGTTATTCATAGCTTGAAAAACGGGCCATCGTAATCTAAAAAAAACATAAATTGGGACATGTTTCAAAAGTTCAATATATTTCTGATTAAATCTATATGTATATGAATGCCATGCGTTTGTACATATCATTAACTCTCATTACTCATTAAAAAATAGTTCCAGTTATTTCAAAAAACTTGAAAGTTATTCATAGCTTGAAAAACGGGCCATCGTAATCTAAAAAAAACATAAATTGGGACATGTTTCAAAAGTTCAATATATTTCTGATTAAATCTATATGTATATGAATGCCATGCGTTTGTACATATCATTAACTCTCATTACTCATTAAAAAATAGTTCCAGTTATTCCAAAAAACTTGAAAGTTATTCATAGCTTGAAAAACGAGCCATCGTGTTCTAAAAAAAAATAAAAGTTGGGACATGTTTCAAAAGTTCAATATATTTCTGATTAAATCTATATGTATATGAATGCCATGCGTTTGTACATATCATTAACTCTCATTACTCATTAAAAAATAGTTCCAGTTATTTCAAAAAACCTTAAAAGTTATTCATAGCTTGAAAAACGAGCCATCGTGTTCTAGAAAAAAATAAAAGTTGGGACATGTTTCAAAAGTTCAATATATTTCTGATTAAATCTATATGTATATGAATGCCATGCGTTTGTACATATCATTAACTCTCATTACTCATTAAAAAATAGTTCCAGTTATTTCAAAAAACTTGAAAGTTATTCATAGCTTGAAAAACAAGCCATCGTGTTCTAAAAAAAATAAAAGTTGGGACATGTTTCAAAAGTTCAATATATTTCTGATTAAATCTATATGTATATGAATGCCATGCGTTTGTGCATATCATTAACTCTCATTACTCATTAAAAAATAGTTCCAGTTATTTCAAAAAACTTGAAAGTTATTCATAGCTTGAAAAACGAGCCATCGTGTTCTAAAAAGAATAAATGTTGGGACATGTTTCAAAAGTTCAATATATTTCTGATTAAATCTATATGTATATGAATGCCATGCGTTTGTACATATCATTAACTCTCATTACTCATTAAAAAATAGTTCCAGTTATTTCAAAAAACTTGAAAGTTATTCATAGCTTGAAAAACAAGCCATCGTGTTCTAAAAAAAATAAAAGTTGGGACATGTTTCAAAAGTTCAATATATTTCTGATTAAATCTATATGTATATGAATGCCATGCGTTTGTGCATATCATTAACTCTCATTACTCATTAAAAAATAGTTCCAGTTATTTCAAAAAACTTGAAAGTTATTCATAGCTTGAAAAACGAGCCATCGTGTTCTAAAAAGAATAAATGTTGGGACATGTTTCAAAAGTTCAATATATTTCTGATTAAATCTATATGTATATGAATGCCATGCGTCTGTACATATACACACTCATTAAAAAATAGTTCCAGTTATTTCAAAAAACTTGAAATTTATTCATAGCTTGAAAAACGGGCCATCGTAATCTAAAAAAAGTAAAAGTTGACACATGTTTCAAAAGTTCAATATATTTCTGATTAAATCTATATGTATATGAATGCCATGCGTCTGTACATATACACACTCATTAAAAAATAGTTCCAGTTATTTCAAAAAACTTGAAAATTATTTATAGCTTGAACAACGGGACATCGTAATCTAAAAAAATAAAAGTTGGGACATGTTTCAAAAGTTCAATATATTTCTGGTTAAATCTATATGTATATGAATGCCATACGTTTGTACATATACACACCAGTTTTAAAAAATAGTTCCTGTTATTTCAAAAAACTTGAAAGTTTTCATATCTTGAAAAACGGGCCATCGTGTTCTAAAAAAAATAAAAGTTGGGACATGTTTCAAAAGTTCAATATATTTCTGATTAAATCTATATGTATATGAATGCCATGCGTTTGTACATATCATTAACTCTCATTACTCATTAAAAAATAGTTCCAGTTATTTCAAAAAACTTGAAAGTTATTCATATCTTGAAAAACGTGCCATCGTAATCTAAAAAAAGCAAAAGTTGGGACATGTTTCAAAAGTTCAATATATTTCTGATTAAATCTATATGTATATGAATGCCATGCGTTTGTGCATATCATTAACTCTCATTACTCATTAAAAAATAGTTCCAGTTATTTCAAAAAACTTGAAAGTTATTATTAGCTTGAAAAACGAGACATGGTGTTCTAAAAAAAAGTAAAAGTTGAGACATGTTTCAAAAGTTCAATATATTTCTAATTAAATCTATATGTATATGAATGCCATACGTTTGTACATATACACACCAGTTTTAAAAAATAGTTCCTGTTATTTCAAAAAATTTGAAAGTTATTCATATCTTGAAAAACGGGCCATCGTGTGGAGCCCGTTGATAAAGTAGTAGTCGGAATCGTCTAGGCTTCAGCTAACCTGGCCCAGACTTCCCAACTCAAATGCATCTGAATACCTGAAGGAGAGAGAGAGAGAGAAATAGCACGAACGAATGAGTACTCGAAAACCTATTTATTGGTCTAACGGGCCAGAATAAATAGGAGAAAACAAGTAAGGCGGGTAAACAATAAAGTACATGGAAAAAGAGGGATGATGTTCTTCTCGATAAAAAACCATGAACAGTTACACGCGAGTGGATCTTGATAAGGTGGTGAAAATAGGATAATTAAACATAAAGCTAACAATCAAATCACGTGGAAAATGAGGTACGTGTTGACGGGGAAGTTGTGCGAGTGGCGGTAACAACCTACGCAACAAACATAGCAACTGCCCTCTACGCCAGCAACTCCACCGCTCCGCCGCCGCTTTGCGCGGTCTCTTCCTCGCGCTATGAGATATGAATCGAGATATGAATAACTTTCAAGTTTTTTGAAATAAGAAACCCGTATTATTGCACTTCGAGTCGTCAAGATTGACAATTGACCGTCAGAATTGACGACACTCCCGGGGGGAGGGCGGAACAGAAGATGTGACGCTCTCTTAATCCAAGTTTTTTGATGTATCAGACTATGGATATTATTGATATCTAGACTCTGGTGTACTGTATTAGCAGAAACGTGTGAAATGACACGTTATCTTGTCTTGGTTATCAGTTTTGGATGGATACTTGCTATTTCTGTTTTCTGCGGTATTTGCAGCTTGGAAATTAGCAGTAGATAGCTCGGAGTTAAAGTGTTCGACATGATTGCAGTCAATCTCTGTTTGATCTTCTGATAGTCTTCTGATAGACTTGTTCTTATTATTTCTGATATTAAAGTTTCCGTATTTTTCGACTGTAAAGCTTTTGTTCAATTGTAATCGACTATTATATTTATGAAAAAAATCACTTTGTGATTTGTACAGTACGATTTTTCGGAAAGGTTGGAAAGTTGGAAAATGAGGTAACAGCACTGGGCAGGACTTGTTGTCCTTGTAGATGGCAGACAAGCGTCGTTGTCTTCGTCGATGGTGTGGTCCTGGTTGTGTTTTCGAACCTGCACCAATGCTGACATGACCTGACATATCCAGTACTTCAACACTTATTCCGAAAAACCATTTTTGGCGACTGGGTTTAGACTCGGCTAACACAATTTTAACTTATCCGGGAATTAGCCTAATTGCTTGATCTTGTTGGATAGAGTGACAACGTGTTTATTGAGCACCATGTGAAACTAACACATTTTATTAACTTATCCGGGAATTTAGCCTAACGGTTCAATCTTGTTTGAATCGAGTGGCAGCGTGTCTTTGATGTTGTTGGAAATACTCCGAGGTGAATCAAATTTACTGATCGTAAGACCGTCATCCGCTGGATTTGGTGTCAATGATCGTCATATATCACAATTGGTTTATGTGATACTCTTGGAAGCGTTGGCAATTGGGATCTCTCTAGCGCGGTACAAACCGTGGGAACCAACATAAATGTTTAGATCAGTGTCAAATTGTTGAGATAGAGCTTCCCATTTCATGGTAGTATTCCTGGATGGAGGTGATTGTGTGTGGCTTTGTCTTATCTCGTAGTACATGGTTAAATCGGTTCTTTTGGTGATTTTCTTTCCTTTTCTTGTTGCATTCCTGGATGGAGTTGAATGCTATTTCTTATTGAGGGTTACAATGGAGACAAGTTTTCTCATTAATTGAAAACACATGTAAGGTACGAGTGGATGGTACTTTCGTCATTTTGTTGTGCAAAAATGATAGTTCTCAAGCTAGGTTTTATTTTGGCTCGGGGAAAATTGACATTTTTTGGAATTGGATTTAGAATTTCAGAAAGCGCGAGTGGGGTTTTCTGGTGTATCCCATAGTATTTCAATTTCAACGTTCTGTATCCAGTTATTAAAATCTCAGGCTAAGAATTCAGGATTCTTGCACAGGCATTAAGCTCAGAGATACTCATTCCGCGTGTTGCGGTCTCTTTATTGACAGATATTTTTCTGAGAGAAATCATAATATTGCCGGATCGACATTAGTCTGTTCCAGAACATTTTTAGAGTTTTCTTTGCATTGGATATATTCCAAGAATTGAGCACATGAACAGATTGTGGGCATGTAGTTTTCCTAGAGCTGCATTTTAGATGTTTTGCCTTGAGACAGAGAACAGAATTTGCACTAATGCTAATGATAAGTTTTCAATTCCGGCTCGTCCTTCGATCACACACACTGGTATTTGATCTTGTTCTTGCTGATCTGTAGGCTTTTGGGAAACAATAATACGTATAGATCGCATTTGGATTGTAATTCCGATTATGCTGAATCTCTATTGTATAATGTGTTTCACGTATTTTGTTTCGCTGACTTTTGGATTTGTCATGAATTTTCATTTAAATGGACTTTTGTAGAGCCATAGAGTGAACATTTTGGTACTATGTGTACATCAAGATCGATGAGATTAACCCGAGTGGATGGAGCTTGTATCAATTTTTTGATGCGATTTGTCTCTTTGTAAGCAGATCTTATTTGATTGATTCTTATGAATCAAGTCTTCAAGCGAGTTTCATTAATATTCGTAAGATTGCACAGTTTATTTGGCAGTTTGTGGCTTATAGTAAGTTTTCGTCGTGATTGACAGACTGCTTGAATAATAATCATTACTCAATTCTTACTTTTCGTTTTTCAATTGTTTGGGAATGTTCCAGAGAGCTTTTTATTTTTAACAGATTAATTTAAATCGGATGTTTGAGTTGTTTGTTCAGCTCGTTCAATTGAAAAATTTATGATTATTGAATAATGAAATGATTTTCACTTTCACTTTGTATGTACTGTGTGTTAATCAGAATAAATTGAGTAAAAAACGCTTGAAGTTGGTTTGTGAATCAGTAATACCTGGAGGTTTTAGTGGAATTGATTTTCTCGATGCATTCGCTTATTACCACTTTCTTTTCCAAGGTATTTAGTTTTATTCTTGAATTTTTTAAGTTTTTGACTTCTTCATTCAAATAATATAGGTTTGTTCTTGATATGGAGTAGATTTGAGATCGGAAATATGTGATTTTTGAAGATATATTTTATGCTTCTTGGATAAACCGACTTTCAACATGAATACTACTGTACTCTTGGAAGTTCTCAATACGATAACATTTGAAGAGGCAGGAAATGAACGGTGTTCATTTCAATCAACTGAGTAGTCTCTAGATTGTTCTGCTGAATCTTGTCTTATTGTGGAATAATATTTAGCGAGTGGACGATTTCTTGATATTATGAATATCATTGTTCATTCAATGTAGTGTAGGTATTTGTATTTGATGATAACCGTCGATTTTTTCTTCGAGAAAAAATATTTTATGTTTGGTTTAGGAAGCTGTTGAAAATCAGCTTCTACTGATCATATTTCTCCGTCTTTAACTGTATTCGGAATTTGCGTGGAGTTTTCTTTTACGATTTCTTTTTTTAGATTAATCGTAATGAAATAACTAAATAGAGGTGATTTCAATCATATCTGTGATTTCAGCCTTTCCCACAGTTCCTCCCAACGTATTTTATTTGAAATTTTTGAATTGAAGAAAGTCTTTACTTTTTGATTCAAGTTTGCAATATTTGTAATTTTTCTTCTGATATTGCTTTTTCAGATGGTTTAGTGTGTTGCTTCAGTAGTTATTTTGGCAGCTTTTTTTCTGGATTGTAAATCAATTTCCCTTTTTGTTTCATTTGCAATTGGAATGATATTGTTTCAAATCCAATGGGCACATTCGACTTTTGATCTTCATATTCTTAACTGATTTCCTGCTGATTTCCTCTTGTTTTCTGTAATTGGATTGGTATTTTTTCCAAATCCAGAGGGTAAAATCAGCTTCTGTTTTTTCAGATTCAAACATTTAACTGAAATGCTGCTTGAGATTTTATTTTAACTGAAGTCTTATTTGTCGGTTTACTAGATATTTTGATCTTATATATCTAGGTTTTCTTTTCTTCCATGTGGACTCATTCGTCTCAAAATCGAGCTCCCTCGATTTATCGATGCTGACTGCGTGTACTCCACAATCAGTTTCGCTTTGTACCACTTAACTGTTAGAATTCATGGAGTCATATTGGGTTCTTTGACACGACTGTGAGAGATGCCTTTCAATATCTGTATATAGGCTTGCTTTGAGTTTCTCCATAACTCCTCTCGTCGCGTTTGTTATGTGTTATTTTATGCAACATATGGAGGTAGCAACTTCTATACTTTAACTGAAGGTATCACTTTATTTCATGTTGTTATTATATGTTGGTGCATGACCTTCGCTTTTAACATGCTCAAATGGAATTACACAAAGAGGGTAGTGACCAGCTACTCCTGATTGTCCTCTGCATTGACTTCAGGTCTTGTCAAACAAGTTATGGGGTTATGCTTTCCCAACTACTCGTTGGCTTCAAGGGGGGAGTTTTTTCTGATTCGGCATGAAGATGGGGATACCGGCCTCGCCCGATTTAAGTTTCGGAACTGCATCAATTTACCCGCGAGTTGTAACCGGGTTTACACCCATAATTCCTTTATCACATGTGTCAAGGAGAAGCCCAAAGTTTCCAGACATTGTCTGCTTCTTCCATGCTCTTAACAGTTACTATTTTCCAAAGATAGGATAGCTTTTCTTGAAGAGTTGGTACTGTTCTTTCTGACAACATTGCGTTGTAAACATTGCTGATTTTCTTTCCTCGGTTTATTTTCAGTAATGATGCTTCTTATTTTTAAGCTCTTTCTCCCATATTTCTCTGCAGAAGTCTTTGGATTCGATGTCAAATTTTCCATTTTTGGAAATGATATCTCTCAAATCTTGAATATTAGTATTGTTCAGCTATTGATCCATAATACTGTGCAAATTCGGCTCAAATGAGCGATAACCATTCGCATTGATTTCAAATTTTCAATGTCTTCTTCCGAATTCTGCACAATTTATCATTACTGACATCTTATTTCTTGCATCATAGCAATGTTTCAACTCTTTTGTTTCTGTTGAACTGTATTTGAGATATATCAAATTTTTTGGTTCACTTTTCAACAGAACTTCATCAACAAGAATAAGAGGATTCATATTAGTATTTCCTTGGTCTTCTCGTTAAACTTCCTTTTCAATTTCTGAAGTTCACATATTTCTGAATACTTTCCAACTATTAATCATGCTTCATTAAATTGTGCACTTATTTAAATCGCATTAATAATAGAGTTGACTTTCAGATAATTGTTCTCTGATGTTTCTTGGCGTTTTTCTGCCACTCAACAGTCAATAATTTATCAGAAATGGAATGTATAATGTCTGAAGTCAGCGAGTTTCTTCGGTACTTATCCCGAATCCCGGAAAAATTCATATTACGATCAATTCTTGATCTCAAATTTCAGTATTAACTCGAAGTGTTCCAAGTTTTCCTTAGTATTTCACCCACGCGTGACAAAGGCGTGATCTATCTATACTCAACTCTGAAATTTCTCAAAATTCGTAGTCGTGGTTCACGGACGCAATACGCTTATGCTCCAAATACACAAGGGATCACGTTAGATGTCACCTTTAACTTCTTTTTGGAGTCAAAACTAACGGACATACCTCCCTTCGGAAACCACGGACATAAAAGGTCCTGACTAAACGTTATTGAAACGCCTTTCCCTTTTGAAAATTTCAGCGATTTTTGGGCTGCTACCCGTTTTACACGTGAGATCTTGCTCTTCTTTTCCACATTTGAAACTTAAAGTTTTTTATTCTGAACGCGTGATATTAAAAATGTTAGCTCCACAATTGATTGATTTGTCAATTAATTTATTTTTTGTGGTTGTGTAGCTAACTTCGCGTGTATGGCCTTTTTTAATAAAATAAATTAGCTTGATGATATTTTGCTCTTTGTTTTATTTATGTCTTGAAATAATAAGTTATATTTTACCTTTTCTCTTTTTTCACTTTCTTTTTCAAAATTGTCTCTCGATATCAGAGTGTATTCATATTGTTATTGAATAGTTCTAGTCAATCGTTGAGTTTCAGCTTACATATAGATTTAATCAGAAATATATTGAACTTTTGAAACATGTCTCAACTTTTATTTTTTTTGGAACACGATGTCTCGTTTTTCAAGCTATGAATAACTTTCAAGTTTTTTGAAATAAGTGGAACTATTTTTTAATGAGTAATGAGAGTTAATGATATGTACAAACGCATGGCATTCATATACATATAGATTTAATCAGAAATATATTGAACTTTTGAAACATGTCTCAACTTTTATTTTTTTTAGAACACGATGTCTCGTTTTTCAAGCTATGAATAACTTTCAAGTTTTTTGAAATAAGTGGAACTATTTTTTAATGAGTGTGTATATGTACTGACGCATAGCATTCATATACATATAGATTTAATCAGAAATATATTGAACTTTTGAAACATGTCTCAACTTTTATTTTTTTTTAGAACACGATGGCTCGTTTTTCAAGCTATGAATAACATTCAAATTTTTTGAAATAAGTGGAACTATTTTTTAATAAGTGTGTATATGTACTGACGCATAGCATTCATATACATATAGATTTAATCAGAAATATATTGAACTTTTGAAACATGTCTCAACTTTTATTTTTTTTAGAACACGATGTCTCGTTTTTCAAGCTATGAATAACTTTCAAGTTTTTTGAAATAACTGGAACTATTTTTTAATGAGTGTGTATATGTACAAACGCATGGCATTCATAAACATATAGATTTAATCAGAAATATATTGAACTTTTGAAACATGTCTCAATTTTTATTTTTTTTAGAACACGATGTCTCGTTTTTCAAGCTATGAACAACTTTCAAGTTTTTCGAAATAACTGGAACTATTTTTTAATGAGTGTGTATATGTACAAACGCATGGCATTCATATACATATAGATTTAATCAGAAATATATTGAACTTTTGAAACATGTCTCAACTTTTATTTTTTTTAGAACACGATGGCTCGTTTTTCAAGCTATGAATAACTTTCAAGTTTTTTGAAATAACTGGAACTATTTTTTAAAACTGGTGTGTATATGTACAAACGCATGGCATTCATATACATATAGATTTAATCAGAAATATATTGAACTTTTGAAACATGTCTCAACTTTTATTTTTTTTAGAACACGATGTCTCGTTTTTCAAGCTATGAATAACTTTCAAGTTTTTTGAAATAAGTGGAACTATTTTTTAATAAGTGTGTATATGTACTGACGCATAGCATTCATATACATATAGATTTAATCAGAAATATATTGAACTTTTGAAACATGTCTCAACTTTTATTTTTTTTAAAACACGATGTCTCGTTTTTCAAGCTATGAATAACTTTCAAGTTTTTTGAAATAACTGGAACTATTTTTTAAAACTGGTGTGTATATGTACAAACGCATGGCATTCATATACATATAGATTTAATCAGAAATATATTGAACTTTTGAAACATGTCTCAACTTTTATTTTTTTTAAAACACGATGTCTCGTTTTTCAAGCTATGAATAACTTTCAAGTTTTTTGAAATAAGTGGAATTATTTTTTAATGAGTGTGTATATGTACTGACGCATAGCATTCATATACATATAGATTTAATCAGAAATATATTGAACTTTTGAAACATGTCTCAACTGTTATTTTTTTTAGAACACGATGTCTCGTTTTTCAAGCTATGAATAACTTTCAAGTTTTTTGAAATAAGTGGAACTATTTTTTAATGAGTGTGTATATGTACTGACGCATAGCATTCATATACATATAGATTTAATCAGAAATATATTGAACTTTTGAAACATGTCTCAACTTTTATTTTTTTTTAGAACACGATGGCTCGTTTTTCAAGCTATGAATAACATTCAAATTTTTTGAAATAAGTGGAACTATTTTTTAATAAGTGTGTATATGTACTGACGCATGGCATTCATATACATATAGATTTAATCAGAAATATATTGAACTTTTGAAACATGTCTCAACTTTTATTTTTTTTAGAACACGATGTCTCGTTTTTCAAGCTATGAATAACTTTCAAGTTTTTTGAAATAACTGGAACTATTTTTTAATGAGTGTGTATATGTACTGACGCATAGCATTCATATACATATAGATTTAATCAGAAATATATTGAACTTTTGAAACATGTCTCAACTTTTATTTTTTTTAGAACACGATGTCTCGTTTTTCAAGCTATGAATAACTTTCAAGTTTTTTGAAATAAGTGGAACTATTTTTTAATGAGTGTGTATATGTACTGACGCATAGCATTCATATACATATAGATTTAATCAGAAATATATTGAACTTTTGAAACATGTCTCAACTTTTATTTTTTTTAGAACACGATGTCTCGTTTTTCAAGCTATGAATAACTTTCAAGTTTTTTGAAATAAGTGGAACTATTTTTTAATAAGTGTGTATATGTACTGACGCATAGCATTCATATACATATAGATTTAATCAGAAATATATTGAACTTTTGAAACATGTCTCAACTTTTATTTTTTTTAAAACACGATGTCTCGTTTTTCAAGCTATGAATAACTTTCAAGTTTTTTGAAATAACTGGAACTATTTTTTAATGAGTGTGTATATGTACAAACGCATGGCATTCATATACATATAGATTTAATCAGAAATATATTGAACTTTTGAAACATGTCTCAACTTTTATTTTTTTTAGAACACGATGTCTCGTTTTTCAAGCTATGAATAACTTTCAAGTTTTTTGAAATAAGTGGAACTATTTTTTAATGAGTGTGTATATGTACAAACGCATGGCATTCATATACATATAGATTTAATCAGAAATATATTGAACTTTTGAAACATGTCCCAACTTTTACTTTTTTTAGATTACGATGGCCCGTTTTTCAAGCTATGAATAACTTTCAAGTTCTTTGAAATAACTGGAACTATTTTTTAATGAGTAATGAGAGTTAATGATATGTACAAACGCATGGCATTCATATACATATAGATTTAATCAGAAATATATTGAACTTTTGAAACATGTCTCAACTTTTATTTTTTTTTAGAACACGATGGCTCGTTTTTCAAGCTATGAATAACATTCAAATTTTTTGAAATAAGTGGAACTATTTTTTAATGAGTAATGAGAGTTAATGATATGTACAAACGCATGGCATTCATATACATATAGATTTAATCAGAAATATATTGAACTTTTGAAACATGTCTCAACTTTTACTTTTTTTAGATTACGATGGCCCGTTTTTCAAGCTATGAATAACTTTCAAGTTTTTTGAAATAACTGGAAATATTTTTTAATAAGTGTGTATATGTACAGACGCATTGCATTCATATACATATAGATTTAATCAGAAATATATTGAACTTTTGAAACATGTCCCAACTTTTATTTTTTTTAGAACACGATGGCCCGTTTTTCAAGATATGAATAACTTTCAAATTTTTTGAAATAACTGGAACTATTTTTTAATAAGTGTGTATTTGTACAGACGCATAGCATTCATATACATTTAGATTTAATCAGAAATATATTGAACTTTTGAAACATGTCTCAACTTTTACTTTTTTTAGATTACGATGGCCCGTTTTTCAAGATATGAATAACTTTCAAGTTTTTTGAAATAACAGGAACTATTTTTTAAAACTGTTGTGTATATGTACAAACGCATGGCATTCATATACATATAGATTTAATCAGAAATATATTGAACTTTTGAAACATGTCTCAACTTTTATTTTTTTTAGAACACGATGTCTCGTTTTTCAAGCTATGAATAACTTTCAAGTTCTTTGAAATAACTGGAACTATTTTTTAATGAGTGTGTATATGTACAGACGCATAGCATTCATATACATTTAGATTTAATCAGAAATATATTGAACTTTTGAAACATGTCCCAAGTTTTATTTTTTTTAGAACACGATGGCTCGTTTTTCAAGCTATGAATAACTTTCAAGTTTTTTGAAATAACTGGAACTATTTTTTAATGAGTGTGTATATGTACTGACGCATAGCATTCATATACATATAGATTTAATCAGAAATATATTGAACTTTTGAAACATGTCTCAAATTTTATTTTTTTTAGAACACGATGTCTCGTTTTTCAAGCTATGAATAACTTTCAAGTTTTTTGAAATAACTGGAACTATTTTTTAATGAGTAATGAGAGTTAATGATATGTACAAACGCATGGCATTCATATACCTATAGATTTAATCAGAAATATATTGAACTTTTGAAACATGTCTCAACTTTTATTTTTTTTTAGATTACGATGGCTCGTTTTTCAAGCTATGAATAACTTTCAAGTTTTTTGAAATAACAGGAACTATTTTTTAAAACTGGTGTGTATATGTACAAACGCATGGCATTCATATACATATAGATTTAATCAGAAATATATTGAACTTTTGAAACATGTCTCAACTTTTATTTTTTTTAGAACACGATGTCTCGTTTTTCAAGCTATGAATAACTTTCAAGTTTTTTGAAATAACTGGAACTATTTTTTAATGAGTAATGAGAGTTAATGATATGTATAAACGCATTGCATTCATATACATATAGATTTAATCAGAAATATATAGAACTTTTGAAACATGTCCCAACTTTTATTTTTTTTAGATTACGATGGCTCGTTTTTCAAGCTATGAATAACTTTCAAGTTTTTTGAAATAACTGGAACTATCTTTTAATGAGTAATGAGAGTTAATGATATGTACAAACGCATGGCATTCATATACATATAGATTTAATCAGAAATATATTGAACTTTTGAAACATGTCTCAACTTTTATTTTTTTTAGAACACGATGTCTCGTTTTTCAAGCTATGAATAACTTTCAAGTTTTTTGAAATAACTGGAACTATTTTTTAATAAGTGTGTATATGTACTGACGCATAGCATTCATATACATATAGATTTAATCAGAAATATATTGAACTTTTCAAATATGTCCCAACTTTTATTTTTTTTAGAACACGATGGCCCGTTTTTCAAGATATGAATAACTTTCAAATTTTTTGAAATAACTGGAACTATTTTTTAATAAGTGTGTATATGTACTGACGCATGGCATTCCTATGCATATAGATTTAATCAGAAATATATTGAACTTTTCAAACATGTCTCAACTTTTACATTTTTTAGATTACGATGGCCCGTTTTTCAAGCTATGAATAACTTTCAAGTTCTTTGAAATAACTGGAACTATTTTTTAATAAGTGTGTATATGTACTGACGCATGGCATTCCTATACATATAGATTTAATCAGAAATATATTGAACTTTTGAAACATGTCTCAACTTTTATTTTTTTTAGATTACGATGGCCCGTTTTTTCAAGCTATGAATAACTTTCAAGTTTTTTGAAATAACAGGAACTATTTTTTAAAACTGGTGTGTATATGTACAGACGCATGGCATTCATATACATTTAGATTTAATCAGAAATATATTGAACTTTTGAAACATGTCCCAACTTTTATTTTTTTTTAGAACACGATGGCTCGTTTTTCAAGCTATGAATAACTTTCAAGTTTTTTGAAATAACTGGAACTATTTTTTAATAAGTGTGTATATGTACAGACGCATGGCATTCCTATACATATAGATTTAATCAGAAATATATTGAACTTTTCAAACATGTCCCAACTTTTATTTTTTTTAGAACACGATGGCCCGTTTTTCAAGATATGAATAACTTTCAAATTTTTTGAAATAACTGGAACTATTTTTTAATAAGTGTGTATATGTACAGACGCATGGCATTCCTATACATATAGATTTAATCAGAAATATATTGAACTTTTCAAACATGTCCCAACTTTTATTTTTTTTAGAACACGATGGCCCGTTTTTCAAGCTATGAATAACTTTCAAGTTTTTTGAAATAACAGGAACTATTTTTTAAAACTGGTGTGTATATGTACAGACGCATGGCATTCATATACATATAGATTTAATCAGAAATATATTGAACTTTTGAAACATGTCTCAACTTTTACTTTTTTTAGATTACGATGGCCCGTTTTTCAAGCTATGAATAACTTTCAAGTTCTTTGAAATAACTGGAACTATTTTTTAATAAGTGTGTATATGTACTGACGCATGGCATTCATATACATATAGACTTAATCAGAAATATATTGAACTTTTAAAACATGTCTCAACTTTTATTTTTTTTAGAACACGATGTCTCGTTTTTCAAGCTATGAATAACTTTCAAGTTTTTTGAAATAACTGGAACTATTTTTTGATGAGTAATGAGAGTTAATGATATGTACAAACGCATGGCATTCATATACATATAGATTTAATCAGAAATATATTGAACTTTTGAAACATGTCCCAATTTATATTTTTTTTAGAACACGATGTCTCGTTTTTCAAGCTATGAATAACTTTCAAGTTTTTTGAAATAACTGGAACTATTTTTTAATGAGTAATGAGAGTTAATGATATGTACAAACGCATGGCATTCATATACATATAGATTTAATCAGAAATATATTGAACTTTTGAAACATGTCCCAATTTATATTTTTTTTAGAACACGATGTCTCGTTTTTCAAGCTATGAATAACTTTCAAGTTTTTTGAAATAACTGGAACTATTTTTTAATGAGTAATGAGAGTTAATGATATGTACAAACGCATGGCATTCATATACATATAGATTTAATCAGAAATATATTGAACTTTTGAAACATGTCTCAACTTTTATTTTTTTTAGAACACGATGTCTCGTTTTTCAAGCTATGAATAACTTTCAAGTTTTTTGAAATAACAGGAACTATTTTTTAAAACTGGTGTGTATATGTACAGACGCATGGCATTCATATACATATAGATTTAATCAGAAATATATTGAACTTTTGAAACATGTCCCAATTTATATTTTTTTTCTAGAACACGATGGCTCGTTTTTCAAGCTATGAATAACTTTCAAGTTTTTTGAAATAACTGGAACTATTTTTTAATGAGTAATGAGAGTTAATGATATGTACAAACGCATGGCATTCATATACATATAGATTTAATCAGAAATTAATTGAACTTTTGAAACATGTCCCAATTTATATTTTTTTTAGAACACGATGTCTCGTTTTTCAAGCTATGAATAACTTTCAAGTTTTTTGAAATAACAGGAACTATTTTTTAAAACTGGTGTGTATATGTACAGACGCATGGCATTCATATACATATAGATTTAATCAGAAATATATTGAACTTTTGAAACATGTCCCAATTTATATTTTTTTTCTAGAACACGATGACTCGTTTTTCAAGCTATGAATAACTTTCAAGTTTTTTGAAATAACTGGAACTATTTTTCAAAACTGGTGTGTATATGTACAGACGCATGGCATTCATATACATATAGATTTAATCAGAAATATATTGAACTTTTGAAACATGTCCCAACTTTTATTATTTTTAGAACACGATGTCTCGTTTTTCAAACTATGAATAACTTTCAAGTTTTTTGAAATAACTGGAACTATTTTTTAATGAGTAATGAGAGTTAATGATATGTACAAACGCATTGCATTCATATACATATAGATTTAATCAGAAATATATTGAACTTTTGAAACATGTCCCAACTTTTATTTTTTTTAGAACACGATGGCTCGTTTTTCAAACTATGAATAACTTTCAAGTTTTTTGAAATAACTGGAACTATTTTTTAATGAGTGTGTGTATGTACTGACGCATGGCATTCATATACATATAGATTTAATCAGAAATATATTGAACTTTTGAAACATGTCCCAACTTTTATTTTTTTTAGATTACGATGGCCCGTTTTTCAAGCTATGAATAACTTTCAAGTTTTTTGAAATAACTGGAACTATTTTTTAAAACTGGTGTGTATATGTACAGACGCATGGCATTCATATACTTATAGATTTAATCAGAAATATATTGAACTTTTGAAACATGTCCCAATTTATATTTTTTTTCTAGAACACGATGACTCGTTTTTCAAGCTATGAATAACTTTCAAGTTTTTTGAAATAACTGGAACTATTTTTCAAAACTGGTGTGTATATGTACAGACGCATGGCATTCATATACATATAGATTTAATCAGAAATATATTGAACTTTTGAAACATGTCCCAACTTTTATTATTTTTAGAACACGATGGCTCGTTTTTCAAGCTATGAATAACTTTCAAGTTTTTTGAAATAACTGGAACTATTTTTTAATGAGTAATGAGAGTTAATGATATGTACAAACGCATGGCATTCATATACATATAGATTTAATCAGAAATATATTGAACTTTTGAAACATGTCCCAACTTTTATTTTTTTTAGAACACGATGGCTCGTTTTTCAAGCTATGAATAACTTTCAAGTTTTTTGAAATAACTGGAACTATTTTTTAAAACTGGTGTGTATATGTACAGACGCATGGCATTCATATACATATAGATTTAATCAGAAATATATTGAACTTTTGAAACATGTCCCAACTTTTATTTTTTTTAGAACACGATGGCTTGTTTTTCAAGTTATGAATAACTTTCAAGTTTTTTGAAATAACTGGAACTATTTTTTAATGAGTAATGAGAGTTAATGATATGTACAAACGCATGGCATTTATATACATATAGATTTAATCAGAAATATATTGAACTTTTGAAACATGTCCCAACTTTTATTTTTTTTAGAACACGATGGCTTGTTTTTCAAGCTATGAATAACTTTCAAGTTTTTTGAAATAACTGGAACTATTTTTTAAAACTGGTGTGTATATGTACAGACGCATGGCATTCATATACATATAGATTTAATCAGAAATATATTGAACTTTTGAAACATGTCCCAACTTTTATTTTTTTTAGATTACGATGGCCCGTTTTTCAAGCTATGAATAACTTTCAAGTTTTTTGAAATAACTGGAACTATTTTTTAATGAGTAATGAGACTTAATGATATGTACAAACGCATGGCATTCATATACATATAGATTTAATCAGAAATATATTGAACTTTTGAAACATGTCCCAACTTTTATTTTTTTTAGAAAACGATGGCCCGTTTTTCAAGCTATGAATAACTTTCAAGTTTTTTGAAATAACTGGAACTATTTTTTAATGAGTAATGAGAGTTAATGATATGTACAAACGCATGGCATTCATATACCTATAGATTTAATCAGAAATATATTGAACTTTTGAAACATGTCCCAACTTTTATTTTTTTTAGAACACGATGGCTCGTTTTTCCAGCTATGAATAACTTTCAAGTTTTTTGAAATAACTGGAACTATTTTTTAATGAGTAATGAGAGTTAATGATATGTACAAACGCATGGCATTCATATACATATAGATTTAATCAGAAATATATTGAACTTTTGAAACATGTCCCAACTTTTATTTTTTTTAGAACACGATGGCTCGTTTTTCAAGCTATGAATAACTTTCAAGTTTTTTGAAATAACTGGAACTATTTTTTAATGAGTAATGAGAGTTAATGATATGTACAAACGCATGGCATTCATATACCTATAGATTTAATCAGAAATATATTGAACTTTTGAAACATGTCCCAACTTTTATTTTTTTTAGAAAACGATGGCCCGTTTTTCAAGCTATGAATAACTTTCAAGTTTTTTGAAATAACTGGAACTATTTTTTAATGAGTAATGAGAGTTAATGATATGTACAAACGCATGGCATTCATATACATATAGATTTAATCAGAAATATATTGAACTTTTGAAACATGTCCCAACTTTTATTTTTTTTAGAACACGATGGCTCGTTTTTCAAGCTATGAATAACTTTCAAGTTTTTTGAAATAACTGGAACTATTTTTTAAAACTGGTGTGTATATGTACAGACGCATGGCATTCATATACATATAGATTTAATCAGAAATATATTGAACTTTTGAAACATGTCCCAACTTTTATTTTTTTTTAGAACACGATGGCTCGTTTTTCAAGCTATGAATAACTTTCAAGTTTTTTGAAATAACTGGAACTATTTTTTAATGAGTGTGTATATGTACAGACGCATGGCATTCATATACATATAGACTTAATCAGAAATATATTGAACTTTTGAAACATGTCCCAACTTTTATTTTTTTTAGAAAACGATGGCCCGTTTTTCAAGCTATGAATAACTTTCAAGTTTTTTGAAATAACTGGAACTATTTTTTAATGAGTAATGACAGTTAATGATATGTACAAACGCATGGCATTCATATACCTATAGATTTAATCAGAAATATATTGAACTTTTGAAACATGTCCCAACTTGTATTTTTTTTAGAACACGATGGCCCGTTTTTCAAGCTATGAATAACTTTCAAGTTTTTTGAAATAACTGGAACTATTTTTTAATGAGTGTGTATATGTACAGACGCATGGCATTCATATACATATAGATTTAATCAGAAATATATTGAACTTTTGAAACATGTCCCAACTTTTATTTTTTTTTAGAACACGATGGCTCGTTTTTCAAGCTATGAATAACTTTCAAGTTTTTTGAAATAACTGGAACTATTTTTTAATGAGTAATGACAGTTAATGATATGTACAAACGCATGGCATTCATATACCTATAGATTTAATCAGAAATATATTGAACTTTTGAAACATGTCCCAACTTGTATTTTTTTTAGAACACGATGGCCCGTTTTTCAAGCTATGAATAATTTTCAAGTTTTTTGAAATAACTGGAACTATTTTTTAATGAGTGTGTATATGTACAGACGCATGGCATTCATATACATATAGATTTAATCAGAAATATATTGAACTTTTGAAACATGTCCCAACTTGTATTTTTTTTAGAACACGATGGCCCGTTTTTCAAGCTATGAATAATTTTCAAGTTTTTTGAAATAACTGGAACTATTTTTTAATGAGTGTGTATATGTACAGACGCATGGCATTCATATACATATAGATTTAATCAGAAATATATTGAACTTTTGAAACATGTCCCAACTTTTATTTTTTTTTAGAACACGATGGCTCGTTTTTCAAGCTATGAATAACTTTCAAGTTCTTTTAAATAACTGGAACTATTTTTTAATAAGTGTGTATATGTTCTGACGCATGGCATTCATATACATATAGATTTAATCAGAAATATATTGAACTTTTGAAACATGTCTCAACTTTTGTTTTTTTAGAACACGATGTCTCGTTTTTCAAGCTATGAATAACTTTCAAGTTTTTTGAAATAACTGGAACTATTTTTTAATGAGTGTGTATATGTTCTGACGCATGGCATTCATATACATATAGATTTAATCAGAAATATATTGAACTTTTGAAACATGTCCCAACTTGTATTTTTTTTTAGAACACGATGGCCTGTTTTTCAAGCTATGAATAACTTTCAAGTTTTTTGAAATAACTGGAACTATTTTTTAATGAGTAATGAGAGTTAATGATATGTACAAACGCATGGCATTCATATACCTATAGATTTAATCAGAAATATATTGAACTTTTGAAACATGTCCCAACTTGTATTTTTTTTAGAACACGATGGCCCGTTTTCCAAGCTATGAATAATTTTCAAGTTTTTTGAAATAACTGGAACTATTTTTTAAAACTGGTGTGTATATGTACAGACGCATGGCATTCATATACCTATAGATTTAATCAGAAATATATTGAACTTTTGAAACATGTCTCAACTTGTATTTTTTTTAGAACACGATGGCCCGTTTTCCAAGCTATGAATAATTTTCAAGTTTTTTGAAATAACTGGAACTATTTTTTAAAACTGGTGTGTATATGTACAGACGCATGGCATTCATATACCTATAGATTTAATCAGAAATATATTGAACTTTTGAAACATGTCTCAACTTTTGTTTTTTTAGAACACGATGTCTCGTTTTTCAAGCTATGAATAACTTTCAAGTTTTTTGAAATAACTGGAACTATTTTTTAATGAGTGTGTATATGTTCTGACGCATGGCATTCATATACATATAGATTTAATCAGAAATATATTGAACTTTTGAAACATGTCCCAACTTGTATTTTTTTTTAGAACACGATGGCCCGTTTTTCAAGCTATGAATAACTTTCAAGTTTTTTGAAATAACTGGAACTATTTTTTAATGAGTAATGAGAGTTAATGATATGTACAAACGCATGGCATTCATATACCTATAGATTTAATCAGAAATATATTGAACTTTTGAAACATGTCCCAACTTGTATTTTTTTTAGAACACGATGGCCCGTTTTCCAAGCTATGAATAATTTTCAAGTTTTTTGAAATAACTGGAACTATTTTTTAAAACTGGTGTGTATATGTACAGACGCATGGCATTCATATACCTATAGATTTAATCAGAAATATATTGAACTTTTGAAACATGTCTCAACTTGTATTTTTTTTAGAACACGATGGCCCGTTTTCCAAGCTATGAATAATTTTCAAGTTTTTTGAAATAACTGGAACTATTTTTTAAAACTGGTGTGTATATGTACAGACGCATGGCATTCATATACCTATAGATTTAATCAGAAATATATTGAACTTTTGAAACATGTCCCAACTTGTATTTTTTTTAGAACACGATGGCCCGTTTTCCAAGCTATGAATAATTTTCAAGTTTTTTGAAATAACTGGAACTATTTTTTAAAACTGGTGTGTATATGTACAGACGCATGGCATTCATATACCTATAGATTTAATCAGAAATATATTGAACTTTTGAAACATGTCCCAACTTGTATTTTTTTTAGAACACGATGGCCCGTTTTTCAAGCTATGAATAACTTTCAAGTTTTTTGAAATAACTGGAACTATTTTTTAATAAGTGTGTATATGTACTGACGCATGGCATTCATATACATATAGATTTAATCAGAAATATATTGAACTTTTGAAACATGTCCCAACTTGTATTTTTTTTAGAACACGATGGCCCGTTTTTCAAGCTATGAATAATTTTCAAGTTTTTTGAAATAACTGGAACTATTTTTTAATGAGTAATGAGAGTTAATGATATGTACAAACGCATGGCATTCATATACCTATAGATTTAATCAGAAATATATTGAACTTTTGAAACATGTCCCAACTTGTATTTTTTTTAGAACACGATGGCCCGTTTTCCAAGCTATGAATAATTTTCAAGTTTTTTGAAATAACTGGAACTATTTTTTAAAACTGGTGTGTATATGTACAGACGCATGGCATTCATATACCTATAGATTTAATCAGAAATATATTGAACTTTTGAAACATGTCTCAACTTTTGTTTTTTTAGAACACGATGTCTCGTTTTTCAAGCTATGAATAACTTTCAAGTTTTTTGAAATAACTGGAACTATTTTTTAATGAGTGTGTATATGTACAGACGCATGGCATTCATATACATATAGATTTAATCAGAAATATATTGAACTTTTGAAACATGTCCCAACTTGTATTTTTTTTAGAACACGATGGCCCGTTTTCCAAGCTATGAATAATTTTCAAGTTTTTTGAAATAACTGGAACTATTTTTTAAAACTGGTGTGTATATGTACAGACGCATGGCATTCATATACCTATAGATTTAATCAGAAATATATTGAACTTTTGAAACATGTCTCAACTTTTGTTTTTTTAGAACACGATGTCTCGTTTTTCAAGCTATGAATAACTTTCAAGTTTTTTGAAATAACTGGAACTATTTTTTAATGAGTGTGTATATGTTCTGACGCATGGCATTCATATACATATAGATTTAATCAGAAATATATTGAACTTTTGAAACATGTCCCAACTTGTATTTTTTTTTAGAACACGATGGCTCGTTTTTCAAGCTATGAATAACTTTCAAGTTCTTTTAAATAACTGGAACTATTTTTTAATAAGTGTGTATATGTTCTGACGCATGGCATTCATATACATATAGATTTAATCAGAAATATATTGAACTTTTGAAACATGTCCCAACTTGTATTTTTTTTTAGAACACGATGGCCCGTTTTTCAAGCTATGAATAACTTTCAAGTTTTTTGAAATAACTGGAACTATTTTTTAATGAGTAATGAGAGTTAATGATATGTACAAACGCATGGCATTCATATACCTATAGATTTAATCAGAAATATATTGAACTTTTGAAACATGTCCCAACTTGTATTTTTTTTAGAACACGATGGCCCGTTTTTCAAGCTATGAATAACTTTCAAGTTTTTTGAAATAACTGGAACTATTTTTTAATGAGTGTGTATATGTACAGACGCATGGCATTCATATACATATAGATTTAATCAGAAATATATTGAACTTTTGAAACATGTCCCAACTTGTATTTTTTTAAGAACACGATGGCCCGTTTTTCAAGCTATGAATAACTTTCAAGTTTTTTGAAATAACTGGAACTATTTTTTAATGAGTGTGTATATGTACAGACGCATGGCATTCATATACATATAGATTTAATCAGAAATATATTGAACTTTTGAAACATGTCCCAACTTGTATTTTTTTAAGAACACGATGGCCCGTTTTTCAAGCTATGAATAACTTTCAAGTTTTTTGAAATAACTGGAACTATTTTTTAATGAGTGTGTATATGTACAGACGCATGGCATTCATATACATATAGATTTAATCAGAAATATATTGAACTTTTGAAACATGTCCCAACTTGTATTTTTTTAAGAACACGATGGCCCGTTTTTCAAGCTATGAATAACTTTCAAGTTTTTTGAAATAACTGGAACTATTTTTTAATGAGTGTGTATATGTACAGACGCATGGCATTCATATACATATAGATTTAATCAGAAATATATTGAACTTTTGAAACATGTCCCAACTTGTATTTTTTTTAGAACACGATGGCCCGTTTTTCAAGCTATGAATAACTTTCAAGTTTTTTGAAATAACTGGAACTATTTTTTAATAAGTGTGTATATGTACTGACGCATGGCATTCATATACATATAGATTTAATCAGAAATATATTAAACTTTTGAAACATGTCCCAACTTGTATTTTTTTTAGAACACGATGGCCCGTTTTCCAAGCTATGAATAATTTTCAAGTTTTTTGAAATAACTGGAACTATTATTTAAAACTGGTGTGTATATGTACAGACGCATGGCATTCATATACATATAGATTTAATCAGAAATATATTGAACTTTTGAAACATGTCCCAACTTGTATTTTTTTTAGAACACGATGGCCCGTTTTTCAAGCTATGAATAACTTTCAAGTTTTTTGAAATAACTGGAACTATTTTTTAATAAGTGTGTATATGTACTGACGCATGGCATTCATATACATATAGATTTAATCAGAAATATATTGAACTTTTGAAACATGTCCCAACTTGTATTTTTTTTAGAACACGATGGCCCGTTTTTCAAGCTATGAATAACTTGCAAGTTTTTTGAAATAACTGGAACTATTGTTTAAAACTGGTGTGTATATGTACAGACGCATGGCATTCATATACATATAGATTTAATCAGAAATATATTGAACTTTTGAAACATGTCCCAACTTGTATTTTTTTTAGAACACGATGGCCCGTTTTCCAAGCTATGAATAATTTTCAAGTTTTTTGAAATAACTGGAACTATTTTTTAAAACTGGTGTGTATATGTACAGACGCATGGCATTCATATACATATAGATTTAATCAGAAATATATTGAACTTTTGAAACATGTCTCAACTTTTGTTTTTTTAGAACACGATGTCTCGTTTTTCAAGCTATGAATAACTTTCAAGTTTTTTGAAATAACTGGAACTATTTTTTAATAAGTGTGTATATGTTCTGACGCATGGCATTCATATACATATAGATTTAATCAGAAATATATTGAACTTTTGAAACATGTCCCAACTTGTATTTTTTTTTAGAACACGATGGCCCGTTTTTCAAGCTATGAATAACTTTCAAGTTTTTTGAAATAACTGGAACTATTTTTTAATGAGTAATGAGAGTTAATGATATGTACAAACGCATGGCATTCATATACCTATAGATTTAATCAGAAATATATTGAACTTTTGAAACATGTCCCAACTTGTATTTTTTTTAGAACACGATGGCCCGTTTTTCAAGCTATGAATAACTTTCAAGTTTTTTGAAATAACTGGAACTATTTTTTAATGAGTGTGTATATGTACAGACGCATGGCATTCATATACATATAGATTTAATCAGAAATATATTGAACTTTTGAAACATGTCCCAACTTGTATTTTTTTAAGAACACGATGGCCCGTTTTTCAAGCTATGAATAACTTTCAAGTTTTTTGAAATAACTGGAACTATTTTTTAATGAGTGTGTATATGTACAGACGCATGGCATTCATATACATATAGATTTAATCAGAAATATATTGAACTTTTGAAACATGTCCCAACTTGTATTTTTTTTAGAACACGATGGCCCGTTTTTCAAGCTATGAATAACTTTCAAGTTTTTTGAAATAACTGGAACTATTTTTTAATGAGTAATGAGAGTTAATGATATGTACAAACGCATGGCATTCATATACCTATAGATTTAATCAGAAATATATTGAACTTTTGAAACATGTCCCAACTTGTATTTTTTTAGAACACGATGGCCCGTTTTTCAAGCTATGAATAACTTTCAAGTTTTTTGAAATAACTGGAACTATTGTTTAAAACTGGTGTGTATATGTACAGACGCATGGCATTCATATACATATAGATTTAATCAGAAATATATTGAACTTTTGAAACATGTCCCAACTTGTATTTTTTTTAGAACACGATGGCCCGTTTTCCAAGCTATGAATAATTTTCAAGTTTTTTGAAATAACTGGAACTATTTTTTAAAACTGGTGTGTATATGTACAGACGCATGGCATTCATATACATATAGATTTAATCAGAAATATATTGAACTTTTGAAACATGTCCCAACTTGTATTTTTTTTAGAACACGATGGCCCGTTTTCCAAGCTATGAATAATTTTCAAGTTTTTTGAAATAACTGGAACTATTTTTTAAAACTGGTGTGTATATGTACAGACGCATGGCATTCATATACATATAGATTTAATCAGAAATATATTGAACTTTTGAAACATGTCCCAACTTGTATTTTTTTTAGAACACGATGGCCCGTTTTCCAAGCTATAAATAACTTTCAAGTTTTTTGAAATAACTGGAACTATTTTTTAATGAGTGTGTATATATACAGACGCATAACATTCATATACATATAGATTTAATCAGAAATATATTGAACTTTTGAAACATGTCCCAACTTGTATTTTTTCTAGAACACGATGGCCCGTTTTCCAAGCTATGAATAATTTTCAAGTTTTTTGAAATAACTGGAACTATTTTTTAATAAGTGTGTATATGTACAGACGCATGGCATTCATATACATATAGATTTAATCAGAAATATATTGAACTTTTGAAACATGTCCCAACTTGTATTTTTTTTAGAACACGATGGCCCGTTTTTCAAGCTATGAATAACTTTCAAGTTTTTTGAAATAACTGGAACTATTTTTTTAAACTGGTGTGTATATGTACAGACGCATGGCATTCATATACATATAGATTTAATCAGAAATATATTGAACTTTTGAAACATGTCCCAACTTTTATTTTTTTTTAGAACACGATGGCTCGTTTTTCAAGCTATGAATAACTTTCAAGTTCTTTTAAATAACTGGAACTATTTTTTAATAAGTGTGTATATGTTCTGACGCATGGCATTCATATACATATAGATTTAATCAGAAATATATTGAACTTTTGAAACATGTCTCAACTTTTGTTTTTTTAGAACACGATGTCTCGTTTTTCAAGCTATGAATAACTTTCAAGTTTTTTGAAATAACTGGAACTATTTTTTAATAAGTGTGTATATGTTCTGACGCATGGCATTCATATACATATAGATTTAATCAGAAATATATTGAACTTTTGAAACATGTCCCAACTTGTATTTTTTTTTAGAACACGATGGCCCGTTTTTCAAGCTATGAATAACTTTCAAGTTTTTTGAAATAACTGGAACTATTTTTTAATAAGTGTGTATATGTTCTGACGCATGGCATTCATATACATATAGATTTAATCAGAAATATATTGAACTTTTGAAACATGTCCCAACTTGTATTTTTTTTTTAGAACACGATGGCTCGTTTTTCAAGCTATGAATAACTTTCAAGTTCTTTTAAATAACTGGAACTATTTTTTAATAAGTGTGTATATGTTCTGACGCATGGCTTTCATATACATATAGATTTAATCAGAAATATATTGAACTTTTGAAACATGTCCCAACTTGTATTTTTTTTTAGAACACGATGGCCCGTTTTTCAAGCTATGAATAACTTTCAAGTTTTTTGAAATAACTGGAACTATTTTTTAATGAGTAATGAGAGTTAATGATATGTACAAACGCATGGCATTCATATACCTATAGATTTAATCAGAAATATATTGAACTTTTGAAACATGTCCCAACTTGTATTTTTTTTAGAACACGATGGCCCGTTTTTCAAGCTATGAATAACTTTCAAGTTTTTTGAAATAACTGGAACTATTTTTTAATGAGTGTGTATATGTACAGACGCATGGCATTCATATACCTATAGATTTAATCAGAAATATATTGAACTTTTGAAACATGTCCCAACTTTTATTTTTTTTTAGAACACGATGGCTCGTTTTTCAAGCTATGAATAACTTTCAAGTTTTTTGAAATAACTGGAACTATTTTTTAATAAGTGTGTATATGTACAGACGCATGGCATTCATATACCTATAGATTTAATCAGAAATATATTGAACTTTTGAAACATGTCTCAACTTTTGTTTTTTTAGAACACGATGTCTCGTTTTTCAAGCTATGAATAACTTTCAAGTTTTTTGAAATAACTGGAACTATTTTTTAATGAGTATGTATATGTACAGACGCATGGCATTCATATACATATAGATTTAATCAGAAATATATTGAACTTTTGAAACATGTCCCAACTTGTATTTTTTTTTAGAACACGATGGCCCGTTTTTCAAGCTATGAATAACTTTCAAGTTTTTTGAAATAACTGGAACTATTTTTTAATGAGTAATGAGAGTTAATGATATGTACAAACGCATGGCATTCATATACCTATAGATTTAATCAGAAATATATTGAACTTTTGAAACATGTCCCAACTTGTATTTTTTTTAGAACACGATGGCCCGTTTTTCAAGCTATGAATAACTTTCAAGTTTTTTGAAATAACTGGAACTATTTTTTAATGAGTGTGTATATGTACAGACGCATGGCATTCATATACCTATAGATTTAATCAGAAATATATTGAACTTTTGAAACATGTCCCAACTTTTATTTTTTTTTAGAACACGATGGCTCGTTTTTCAAGCTATGAATAACTTTCAAGTTTTTTGAAATAACTGGAACTATTTTTTAATGAGTAATGAGAGTTAATGATATGTACAAACGCATGGCATTCATATACCTATAGATTTAATCAGAAATATATTGAACTTTTGAAACATGTCCCAACTTGTATTTTTTTTAGAACACGATGACCCGTTTTTCAAGCTATGAATAATTTTCAAGTTTTTTGAAATAACTGGAACTATTTTTTAATGAGTGTGTATATGTACAGACGCATGGCATTCATATACCTATAGATTTAATCAGAAATATATTGAACTTTTGAAACATGTCCCAACTTGTATTTTTTTTAGAACACGATGACCCGTTTTTCAAGCTATGAATAATTTTCAAGTTTTTTGAAATAACTGGAACTATTTTTTAATGAGTGTGTATATGTACAGACGCATGGCATTCATATACATATAGATTTAATCAGAAATATATTGAACTTTTGAAACATGTCCCAACTTTTATTTTTTTTTAGAACACGATGGCTCGTTTTTCAAGCTATGAATAACTTTCAAGTTCTTTTAAATAACTGGAACTATTTTTTAATAAGTGTGTATATGTTCTGACGCATGGCATTCATATACATATAGATTTAATCAGAAATATATTGAACTTTTGAAACATGTCCCAACTTGTATTTTTTTTTAGAACACGATGGCCCGTTTTTCAAGCTATGAATAACTTTCAAGTTTTTTGAAATAACTGGAACTATTTTTTAATGAGTAATGAGAGTTAATGATATGTACAAACGCATGGCATTCATATACCTATAGATTTAATCAGAAATATATTGAACTTTTGAAACATGTCCCAACTTGTATTTTTTTTAGAACACGATGGCCCGTTTTTCAAGCTATGAATAACTTTCAAGTTTTTTGAAATAACTGGAACTATTTTTTAATGAGTAATGAGAGTTAATGATATGTACAAACGCATGGCATTCATATACCTATAGATTTAATCAGAAATATATTGAACTTTTGAAACATGTCCCAACTTGTATTTTTTTTAGAACACGATGGCCCGTTTTTCAAGCTATGAATAACTTTCAAGTTTTTTGAAATAACTGGAACTATTTTTTAATGAGTAATGAGAGTTAATGATATGTACAAACGCATGGCATTCATATACCTATAGATTTAATCAGAAATATATTGAACTTTTGAAACATGTCCCAACTTGTATTTTTTTAAGAACACGATGGCCCGTTTTTCAAGCTATGAATAACTTTCAAGTTTTTTGAAATAACTGGAACTATTTTTTAAAACTGGTGTGTATATGTACAGACGCATGGCATTCATATACATATAGATTTAATCAGAAATATATTGAACTTTTGAAACATGTCCCAACTTGTATTTTTTTTAGAACACGATGGCCCGTTTTTCAAGCTATGAATAACTTTCAAGTTTTTTGAAATAACTGGAACTATTTTTTAATAAGTGTGTATATGTACTGACGCATGGCATTCATATACATATAGATTTAATCAGAAATATATTAAACTTTTGAAACATGTCCCAACTTGTATTTTTTTTAGAACACGATGGCCCGTTTTCCAAGCTATGAATAATTTTCAAGTTTTTTGAAATAACTGGAACTATTTTTTAAAACTGGTGTGTATATGTACAGACGCATGGCATTCATATACATATAGATTTAATCAGAAATATATTGAACTTTTGAAACATGTCCCAACTTGTATTTTTTTTAGAACACGATGGCCCGTTTTTCAAGCTATGAATAACTTTCAAGTTTTTTGAAATAACTGGAACTATTTTTTAATGAGTAATGAGAGTTAATGATATGTACAAACGCATGGCATTCATATACCTATAGATTTAATCAGAAATATATTGAACTTTTGAAACATGTCCCAACTTGTATTTTTTTTTAGAACACGATGGCCCGTTTTCCAAGCTATGAATAATTTTCAAGTTTTTTGAAATAACTGGAACTATTTTTTAAAACTGGTGTGTATATGTACAGACGCATGGCATTCATATACATATAGATTTAATCAGAAATATATTGAACTTTTGAAACATGTCCCAACTTGTATTTTTTTTAGAACACGATGGCCCGTTTTCCAAGCTATAAATAACTTTCAAGTTTTTTGAAATAACTGGAACTATTTTTTTTAACTGGTGTGTATATGTACAGACGCATGGCATTCGTATACATATAGATTTAATCAGAAATATATTGAACTTTTGAAACATGTCTCAACTTTTATTTTTTTTAGAACACGTTGTCTCGTTTTTCAAGCTATGAATAACTTTCAAGTTTTTTGAAATAACTGGAACTATTTTTTAATAAGTGTGTATATGTACTGACGCATGGCATTCATATACATATAGATTTAATCAGAAATATATTGAACTTTTGAAACATGTCCCAACTTTTATTTTTTTAGATTACGATGGCCCGTTTTTCAAGCTATAAATAATTTTCAAGTTTTTTGAAATAACTGGAACTATTTTTTAATGAGTGTGTATATGTACAGACGCATGGCATTCATATACATATAGATTTAATCAGAAATATATTGAACTTTTGAAACATGTCCCAACTTTTACTTTTTTTAGATTACGATGGCCCGTTTTTCAAGCTATGAATAACTTTCAAGTTTTTTGAAATAACTGGAACTATTTTTTAATGAGTGTGTATATGTACTTCGCTGTGTTCTCCATTCGCTGTGTTCTCATTCGCTGTGTTCTCCATTCGCTGTGTTCTCTCATTCGCTGTGTTCTCCTCCTCATTCGCTGTGTTCTCCTCATCATTCGCTGTGTTCTCCTCCTCATTCGCTGTGTTCTCCTCCTTACTGAGTGGTCGTCAATTTATTGCGCTCTCGTATCGATTAGCAATGTCGAATGCTGAACCGCCTCCGAAGAGGATGCATACTGATCAACTGGATTCTTCTATCGACACGGATCCTTCGTCTGGTGATGCTGATGGATATGTCCATTATGCGGATTATCTTCTGCTCCATTCTCACGTTGCATCGCTGACCGAAGTCATCACTTCTCTTCGGGATGCTCTCCTTTCTTCGTCTGCAAAGACCGTTGTTGAGAAAGTGGCACTCTGCCCCCAGATTCCGCAACTTCCCAAGCCCATCCACCCAGCTCTCAAATCCGGTGCCACAGCTTCATATGCGTCCATTACTGCTCTCCCAGCCTCTACAGCCTCTACAGCCTCTACAGCCATGTCCCCTACTGATCACTCCGAAGCAACCAATCGTCTTATCGACAAGTCCACCAAAGCCGTCGTCGAACGTCTCTTCGATGACAAAGAAGACAAGTATCAAGACGCAGAGAACCTTGCGTTCTTCCAAAACGTTGCTCGGAACCACAATCTCCCGTTGCCAATCAGGTGCCACAGGCACGAATGTAAGTCAGACAAGCGTCCGTTAAAACTACAGTTTTCTTCCAAAATTGACCGCGACAGCTACTTGCATGGATTCAATCGTGCTAAGAATTCGGATTCCTCGATTCTTGGAAAACACCCCATGGCTCGCATCAGAAGAGATTTGACAAATGAAGAACTCCTGAAACTCAGAGAATCGCGCAAAAAGTGTTATGATGAGAATTTGAAAGCCGGAAAGTCGTTGTTCATCGTCAAGGATATTAATGTTGTCGCCAATCCGAAGCCGAAGGATTTTCGTCCAAAACTGCCAGTCCAATAGGTGCGTACTCTTTTAATAACTATTCATATCATGCTTCATCGTCTCCTTATTCACCTCATATTTCCTCGTCTTCCCCATCTTACTCTTGTTACGGACATAAATCTCAATCTGGGACGTCTCTTTCTTCTTTTTCTTCTCTAAAAATTTCTTATGGAAACGTTAGGGGTACCGCAACTCTCAACAAAATCAATCTCTTGTCTAAATTGTTTTGCTCTTCTGATCACCAAGTTTTAGCACTTACAGAAACATTTCTTGATGACACTACTCCCTCATCTCTATTCTCATCCCAGGGTCTCTCTATTTTACGTTGTGATCGATTTTTGTCATCTTCCCTCCATTCTAAAGCAAAAGGGGGTGGTGTTGCCATCCTCTACAAACCCAGTGTCACCTTAACTCCTATTGATATCCAATTTGCATCACACTACCCAACTCATAGATGCGAATTTCTTGCCTGTCATTTAAATTGCTCTTCTAGTAACACTCATCCAGTCACTTTTGTAGTTATCTATAGACCTCCCGATACATCCCCTTCCGAAATACTTGAGCTCATTAACCATCTAGACACATTTCTTCCATCTAATTCATGTCTGTTGGTTGGTGACTTTAACTTTCCTAAAATCATTTGGTCCGGCTCACCCACCCACAAATTTCATATTTTCGCGGAAGCTCACAATCTCGTTCAAAATGTAAAAGTACCCACTCGAGTCTCCACCACTTCCTCCACCATTCTTGATCTTATTCTCTCTTCCCCTGACCTAATCATTCATTCTCTCCGCCTGGACCCCCCGTATCTGAATTCAGATCACCTGTCACTATCCCTCGACGGGAAATAATCTCCGATCTCATTCTACGGCATACCCCTCTAAAAACCCTCCAACAAACGCTTTTTCGCCATCAACCCTATTCGCCGTCTACGACGTGTTCGTAGTAAAATCTCCGCCGTACTCAATTGTTCTAGACCTGACCCCAAATATCTACAGTCCCTTTATCGCAAAACCAAAAAATTAGCCAAGCTCTCTCAACGGCAACTCATCAACCGTGAAAGAGCTCTAACCTCCAATCTTGGCTCTAAATCTTCCCGAACATTTATTAAAAGTAGGTTAAACAATAAGTCCTCAATTCAATCTCTATTTGTAAATGGCGCCCCTGTTTCTGACGATCAAGTTAAGGCATCTCTATTTGCTAACAGCTTCTCTTCTAATTATGCCAACCCCTTTACCAAAACTTCTGATCCTTCATCACTAAGCACCCCTTTCAAAATCAACCCCATCGTTGCATCGGACTTATTTGCACCTTATATTGTAGAGAAAACTTTATTAAAACTGCCCCTCGCTGTGGATTCTCCCTCAACCCCATAAATTATTTTGTTCTAAAAAGATGTGCCACTTCCATTGCGTTGCCCCTGTCTATAATCTTCTCTGATTCCCTCATCCGATCATCCGTTCCCTCCTCGTGGAAACACGCTATTGTTGTCCCTGTTCCCAAAAAAGGATGCGTCACCAACCCAGCCAATTATCGTCCCATAAGCTTAACCGATCCTGTTGCCAGAGTTATGGAAAGAATTGTTTGTAACCACCTTCGAACTGAGCATGCGCGCCAATTTAGCCCACACCAGCATGTCTTCCTTAAATCTCGCTCCTGTACTAGCTCCCTTGTTCTCGCCACCACAAACTATTCATATTACCTCAAGACGCACCAATCTCTCGATATTGTATTTTTCGACTACATGAAAGCTTTTGACCAAGTAAACCACTCTAGGGAGAGCTCCACGATTTTGGCATCAACCCATTATTTTGTAATTGGTTTCAAGATTTCTTATCCTCCCGCACATTCTCAGTAAAAGTTAACAATCACATTGATCCCAACATTCATCCCATCCCCTCTGGTGTTCCCCAGGGAAGTGTATCTGGGCCTTTCCTTTTTCTCATCTTCATAAATTCTCTACTGCTGAGCCTGCCCCCAACTATCTCCTGCTCTGCATTTGCAGATGATCTCAAGGTTTACTCACATTCCCCTCCCCTCATTCAAACAACAATTGATCTCATTACAACCTGGTCTGAAAATAATAAGCTCCCACTTGCCCACTCAAAGACCTGTCTTCTTCATCTCGGTAAGAAAAACCCTAAAACTGTTTACAAAATCAATAATTTGCCTATATCCCCATCAAATATAGCCCGTGATTTGGGAATCCTTACTGATTCTAAACTTACCTTCAAAGCCCACATTAAGAAGATTGTTTCTCTTGCCCTTTTACGTTGCAAACAATTATTAAAATCATTTAAGTCCTTATGTCCTGAATTCTATTGCAACTTATTCAAAACCTACATTCTTCCCCTCATCGAATACGGCTCTGCCGTATATTCCCCCAAACCCTCTTCTTCCCTATCATCACTTCTTGAAAAACCACTCCGTTGGTACTCTCAAAAAGTCCTACAAAAATGTAACATATCCTATTCTTCTTATGATGACCGTCTCAAATCTCTCAACCTTCACTCTATTCGGCACCGCCGATTAAAGTCAAAACTCATTCTCCTTTACAAATTTTGTTGCGGTACCTCTTTTCTTCCCCAAAAAGAAACATTCTTTAAACTATCAACTTCGTCGAGACGTCCTATGAGAATTATATGCCACAATCCCTCATCTAATAACTTCTTCTCTGATACAATATCTTTTTGGAATGCCATTACAAACAATTGTGATACCTTTTTATCTCCTATTCATTTTGAAAATCTCGTTGACAATTCCATTACCCGTTTGTAACTCCGGTGCTTATTCTTCTTATGTCCCATTTTATGTCCCATTTTACTTCCTTCTTGCTGTTTTGTGCTTAGACGATTCTCTTGCGGGATGAGTCTAATTATATTTATTGATTTTTTTTTCTTCTCAATAAATGAATATATAATATATATACTGACGCATAACATTCATATACAAATAGATTTAATCAGAAATATATTGAACTTTTGAAACATGTCTCAACTTTTATTTTTTTTAGATTACGATGGCTCGTTTTTCAAGCTATGAATAACTTTCAAGTTTTTTGAAATAACAGGAACTATTTTTTAAAACTGGTGTGTATATGTACAAACGCATGGCATTCATATACATATAGATTTAATCAGAAATATATTGAACTTTTGAAACATGTCTCAACTTTTATTTTTTTTAGATTACGATGGCTCGTTTTTCAAGCTATGAATAACTTTCAAGTTTTTTGAAATAACAGGAACTATTTTTTAAAACTGGTGTGTATATGTACAAACGCATGGCATTCATATACATATAGATTTAATCAGAAATATATTGAACTTTTGAAACATGTCTCAACTTTTATTTTTTTTAGATTACGATGGCTCGTTTTTCAAGCTATGAATAACTTTCAAGTTTTTTGAAATAACAGGAACTATTTTTTAAAACTGGTGTGTATATGTACAAACACATGGCATTCATATACATATAGATTTAATCAGAAATATATTGAACTTTTGAAACATGTCTCAACTTTTATTATTTTTAGAACACGATGTCTCGTTTTTCAAGCTATGAATAACTTTCAAGTTTTTTGAAATAACAGGAACTATTTTTTAAAACTGGTGTGTCTATGTACAAACGTATGGCATTCATATACATATAGATTTAATCAGAAATATATTGAACTTTTGAAACATGTCCCAACTTGTATTTTTTTTAGAACACGATGGCCCGTTTTTCAAGCTATGAATAACTTTCAAGTTTTTTGAAATAACTGGTTCTATTTTTTAATGAGTAATGAAAGTTAATGATATGTACAAACGCATTGCATTCATATACATATAGATTTAATCAGAAATATATAGAACTTTTGAAACATGTCCCAACTTTTATTTTTTTTAGAACACGATGGCCCGTTTTTCAAGATATGAATAACTTACAAGTTTTTTGAAATAACAGGAACTATTTTTTAAAACTGGTGTGTAAATGTACAAACGTATGGCATTCATATACATATAGATTTAATCAGAAATATATAGAACTTTTGAAACATGTCCCAACTTTTATTTTTTTTAGAACACGATGGCCCGTTTTTCAAGATATGAATAACTTTTAAGTTTTTTGAAATAACAGGAACTATTTTTTAAAACTGGTGTGTATATGTACAAACGTATGGCATTCATATACATATAGATTTAATCAGAAATATATTGAACTTTTGAAACATGTCTCAACTTTTATTTTTTTTAGAACACGATGTCTCGTTTTTCAAGCTATGAATAACTTTCAAGTTTTTTGAAATAACTGGTTCTATTTTTTAATGAGTAATGAAAGTTAATGATATGTACAAACGCATTGCATTCATATACATATAGATTTAATCAGAAATATATAGAACTTTTGAAACATGTCCCAACTTTTATTTTTTTTAGAACACGATGTCTCGTTTTTCAAGCTATGAATAACTTACAAGTTTTTTGAAATAAGTGGAACTATTTTTTAATGAGTGTGTATATGTACTGACGCATAGCATTCATATACATATAGATTTAATCAGAAATATATTGAACTTTTGAAACATGTCTCAACTTTTATTTTTTTTAGAACACGATGTCTCGTTTTTCAAGCTATGAATAACTTTCAAGTTTTTTGAAATAACTGGAACTATTTTTTAATGAGTAATGAGAGTTAATGATATGTACAAACGCATGGCATTCATATACCTATAGATTTAATCAGAAATATATTGAACTTTTGAAACATGTCTCAACTTTTATTTTTTTTTCTAGAACACGATGGCTCGTTTTTCAAGCTATGAATAACTTTCAAGTTTTTTGAAATAACAGGAACTATTTTTTAAAACTGGTGTGTATATGTACAAACGCATGGCATTCATATACATATAGATTTAATCAGAAATATATTGAACTTTTGAAACATGTCCCAACTTTTATTTTTTTTAGAACACGATGGCCCGTTTTTCAAGCTATGAATAACTTTCAAGTTTTTTGAAATAACAGGAACTATTTTTTAATGAGTGTGTGTATGTACTGACGCATGGCATTCGTATACATATAGATTTAATCAGAAATATATTGAACTTTTGAAACATGTCCCAACTTTTATTTTTTTTAGAACACGATGGCTCGTTTTTCAAGCTATGAATAACTTTTAAGGTTTTTTGAAATAACTGGAACTATTTTTTAATGAGTAATGAGAGTTAATGATATGTACAAACGCATGGCATTCATATACATATAGATTTAATCAGAAATATATTGAACTTTTGAAACATGTCCCAACTTTTATTTTTTTTAGAACACGATGGCTCGTTTTTCAAGCTATGAATAACTTTTAAGGTTTTTGAAATAACTGGAACAATTTTTAATGAGTAATGAGAGTTAATGATATGTACAAACGCATGGCATTCATATACATATAGATTTAATCAGAAATATATTGAACTTTTGAAACATGTCCCAACTTTTATTTTTTTTAGATTACGATGGCCCGTTTTTCAAGCTATGAATAACTTTCAAGTTTTTTGAAATAACTGGAACTATTTTTTAAAACTGGTGTGTATATGTACAGACGCATGGCATTCATATACATATAGATTTAATCAGAAATATATTGAACTTTTGAAACATGTCCCAACTTTTATTTTTTTCAGATTACGATGGCCCGTTTTTCAAGCTATGAATAACTTTCAAGTTTTTTGAAATAACTGGAACTATTTTTTAAAACTGGTGTGTATATGTACAGACGCATGGCATTCATATACATATAGATTTAATCAGAAATATATTGAACTTTTGAAACATGTCCCAACTTTTATTTTTTTTAGATTACGATGGCCCGTTTTTCAAGCTATGAATAACTTTCAAGTTTTTTGAAATAACTGGAACTATTTTTTAAAACTGGTGTGTATATGTACAGACGCATGGCATTCATATACATATAAATTTATTCAGAAATATATTGAACTTTTGAAACATGTCCCAATTTATATTTTTTTTCTAGAACACGATGACTCGTTTTTCAAGCTATGAATAGCTTTCAAGTTTTTTGAAATAACTGGAACTATTTTTCAAAACTGGTGTGTATATGTACAGACGCATGGCATTCATATACATATAGATTTAATCAGAAATATATTGAACTTTTGAAACATGTCCCAACTTTTATTTTTTTTAGAACACGATGGCTCGTTTTTCAAACTATGAATAACTTTCAAGTTTTTTGAAATAACTGGAACTATTTTTTAATGAGTAATGAGAGTTAATGATATGTACAAACGCATTGCATTCATATACATATAGATTTAATCAGAAATATATTGAACTTTTGAAACATGTCCCAACTTTTATTTTTTTTAGAACACGATGGCTCGTTTTTCAAACTATGAATAACTTTCAAGTTTTTTGAAATAACTGGAACTATTTTTTAATGAGTGTGTGTATGTACTGACGCATGGCATTCATATACATATAGATTTAATCAGAAATATATTGAACTTTTGAAACATGTCCCAACTTTTATTTTTTTTAGATTACGATGGCCCGTTTTTCAAGCTATGAATAGCTTTCAAGTTTTTTGAAATAACTGGAACTATTTTTCAAAACTGGTGTGTATATGTACAGACGCATGGCATTCATATACATATAGATTTAATCAGAAATATATTGAACTTTTGAAACATGTCCCAACTTTTATTATTTTTAGAACACGATGGCTCGTTTTTCAAACTATGAATAACTTTCAAGTTTTTTGAAATAACTGGAACTTTTTTTTAATGAGTGTGTGTATGTACTGACGCATGGCATTCATATACATATAGATTTAATCAGAAATATATTGAACTTTTGAAACATGTCCCAACTTTTATTTTTTTTAGATTACGATGGCCCGTTTTTCAAGCTATGAATAACTTTCAAGTTTTTTGAAATAACTGGAACTATTTTTTAAAACTGGTGTGTATATGTACAGACGCATGGCATTCATATACATATAAATTTATTCAGAAATATATTGAACTTTTGAAACATGTCCCAATTTATATTTTTTTTCTAGAACACGATGACTCGTTTTTCAAGCTATGAATAACTTTCAAGTTTTTTGAAATAACTGGAACTATTTTTCAAAACTGGTGTGTATATGTACAGACGCATGGCATTCATATACATATAGATTTAATCAGAAATATATTGAACTTTTGAAACATGTCCCAACTTTTATTATTTTTAGAACACGATGTCTCGTTTTTCAAACTATGAATAACTTTCAAGTTTTTTGAAATAACTGGAACTATTTTTTAATGAGTAATGAGAGTTAATGATATGTACAAACGCATTGCATTCATATACATATAGATTTAATCAGAAATATATTGAACTTTTGAAACATGTCCCAACTTTTATTTTTTTTAGAACACGATGGCTCGTTTTTCAAACTATGAATAACTTTCAAGTTTTTTGAAATAACTGGAACTATTTTTTAATGAGTGTGTGTATGTACTGACGCATGGCATTCATATACATATAGATTTAATCAGAAATATATTGAACTTTTGAAACATGTCCCAACTTTTATTTTTTTTAGATTACGATGGCCCGTTTTTCAAGCTATGAATAGCTTTCAAGTTTTTTGAAATAACTGGAACTATTTTTTAAAACTGGTGTGTATATGTACAGACGCATGGCATTCATATACTTATAGATTTAATCAGAAATATATTGAACTTTTGAAACATGTCTCAACTTTTATTTTTTTTAGAACACGATGTCTCGTTTTTCAAGCTATGAATAACTTTCAAGTTTTTTGAAATAACAGGAATTATTTTTTAAAACTGGTGTGTATATGTACTGACGCATGGCATTCATATACATATAGATTGAATCAGAAATATATTGAACTTTTGAAACATGTCCCAACTTTTATTTTTTTTAGATTACGATGGCCCGTTTTTCAAGCTATGAATAACTTTCAAGTTTTTTGAAATAACTGGAACTATTTTTTAAAACTGGTGTGTATATGTACAGACGCATGGCATTCATATACTTATAGATTTAATCAGAAATATATTGAACTTTTGAAACATGTCTCAACTTTTATTTTTTTTAGAACACGATGTCTCGTTTTTCAAGCTATGAATAACTTTCAAGTTTTTTGAAATAACTGGAACTATTTTTTAATGAGTAATGAGAGTTAATGATATGTACAAACGCATGGCATTCATATACATATAGATTTAATCAGAAATATACTGAACTTTTGAAACATGTCCCAACTTTTATTTTTTTTAGAACACGATGGCTCGTTTTTCAAGCTATGAATAACTTTTAAGGTTTTTGAAATAACTGGAACTATTTTTTAATGAGTGTGTGTATGTACTGACGCATGGCATTCATATACATATAGATTTAATCAGAAATATATTGAACTTTTGAAACATGTCCCAACTTTTATTTTTTTAGATTACGATGGCCCGTTTTTCAAGCTATGAATAACTTCAAGTTTTTTGAAATAACTGGAACTATTTTTTAAAACTGGTGTGTATATGTACAGACGCATGGCATTCATATACATATAAATTTATTCAGAAATATATTGAACTTTTGAAACATGTCCCAACTTTTATTTTTTTTAGAACACGATGGCTCGTTTTTCAAACTATGAATAACTTTCAAGTTTTTTGAAATAACTGGAACTATTTTTTAAAACTGGTGTGTATATGTACAGACGCATGGCATTCATATACATATAAATTTATTCAGAAATATATTGAACTTTTGAAACATGTCCCAATTTATATTTTTTTTCTAGAACACGATGACTCGTTTTTCAAGCTATGAATAGCTTTCAAGTTTTTTGAAATAACTGGAACTATTTTTCAAAACTGGTGTGTATATGTACAGACGCATGGCATTCATATACATATAGATTTAATCAGAAATATATTGAACTTTTGAAACATGTCCCAACTTTTATTTTTTTTAGAACACGATGGCTCGTTTTTCAAACTATGAATAACTTTCAAGTTTTTTGAAATAACTGGAACTATTTTTTAATGAGTGTGTGTATGTACTGACGCATGGCATTCATATACATATAGATTTAATCAGAAATATATTGAACTTTTGAAACATGTCCCAACTTTTATTTTTTTTAGATTACGATGGCCCGTTTTTCAAGCTATGAATAACTTTCAAGTTTTTTGAAATAACTGGAACTATTTTTTAAAACTGGTGTGTATATGTACAGACGCATGGCATTCATATACATATAGATTTAATCAGAAATATATTGAACTTTTGAAACATGTCCCAATTTATATTTTTTTTCTAGAACACGATGGCTCGTTTTTCAAGCTATGAATAGCTTTCAAGTTTTTTGAAATAACTGGAACTATTTTTTAAAACTGGTGTGTATATGTACAGACGCATGGCATTCATATACATATAGATTTAATCAGAAATATATTGAACTTTTGAAACATGTCCCAATTTATATTTTTTTAAGATTACGATGGCCCGTTTTTCAAGCTATGAATAACTTTCAAGTTTTTTGAAATAACTGGAACTGTTTTTTAAAACTGGTGTGTATATGTACAGACGCATGGCATTCATATACTTATAGATTTAATCAGAAATATATTGAACTTTTGAAACATGTCTCAACTTTTATTTTTTTTAGAACACGATGTCTCGTTTTTCAAGCTATGAATAACTTTCAAGTTTTTTGAAATAACAGGAATTATTTTTTAAAACTGGTGTGTATATGTACTGACGCATGGCATTCATATACATATAGATTTAATCAGAAATATATTGAACTTTTGAAACATGTCTCAACTTTTATTTTTTTTAGAACACGATGTCTCGTTTTTCAAGCTATGAATAACTTTCAAGTTTTTTGAAATAACAGGAATTATTTTTTAAAACTGGTGTGTATATGTACTGACGCATGGCATTCATATACATATAGATTTAATCAGAAATATATTGAACTTTTGAAACATGTCCCAATTTATATTTTTTTTCTAGAACACGATGGCTCGTTTTTCAAGCTATAAATAGCTTTCAAGTTTTTTGAAATAACTGGAACTATTTTTTAAAACTGGTGTGTATATGTACAGACGCATGGCATTCATATACATATAGATTTAATCAGAAATATATTGAACTTTTGAAACATGTCCCAATTTATATTTTTTTTCTAGAACACGATGGCTCGTTTTTCAAGCTATGAATAACTTTCAAGTTTTTTGAAATAACTGGAACTATTTTTTAATGAGTAATGAGAGTTAATGATATGTACAAACGCATGGCATTCATATACATATAGATTTAATCAGAAATATATTGAACTTTTGAAACATGTCTCAACTTTTATTTTTTTTAGAACACGATGTCTCGTTTTTCAAGCTATGAATAACTTTCAAGTTTTTTGAAATAACTGGAACTATTTTTTAAAACTGGTGTGTATATGTACAAACGCATTGCATTCATATACATATAGATTTAATCAGAAATATATAGAACTTTTGAAACATGTCCCAACTTTTATTTTTTTTAGAACACGATGGCCCGTTTTTCAAGATATGAATAACTTTCAAGTTTTTTGAAATAACAGGAACTATTTTTTAAAACTGGTGTGTATATGTACAGACGCATGGCATTCATATACATATAGATTTAATCAGAAATATATTGAACTTTTGAAACATGTCTCAACTTTTGATTTTTTTAGAACACGATGTCTCGTTTTTCAAGCTATGAATAACTTTCAAGTTTTTTGAAATAACTGGAACTATTTTTTAATGAGTAATGAAAGTTAATGATATGTACAAACGCATGGCATTCATATACATATAGATTTAATCAGAAATATATTGAACTTTTGAAACATGTCCCAATTTATATTTTTTTAGAACACGATGGCCCGTTTTTCAAGCTATGAATAACTTTTAAGGTTTTTGAAATAACTGGAACTATTTTTTAATGAGTAATGAGAGTTAATGATATGTACAAACGCATGGCATTCATATACCTATAGATTTAATCAGAAATATATTGAACTTTTGAAACCTGTCTCAACTTTTATTTTTTTTAGATTACGATGGCTCGTTTTTCAAGCTATGAATAACTTTCAAGTTTTTTGAAATAACAGGAACTATTTTTTAAAACTGGTGTGTATATGTACAGACGCATGGCATTCATATACATATAGATTTAATCAGAAATATATTGAACTTTTGAAACATGTCCCAATTTATATTTTTTTTCTAGAACACGATGGCTCGTTTTTCAAGCTATGAATAACTTTCAAGTTTTTTGAAATAACTGGAACTATTTTTTAATGAGTAATGAGAGTTAATGATATGTACAAACGCATGGCATTCATATACATATAGATTTAATCAGAAATATATTGAACTTTTGAAACATGTCCCAATTTATATTTTTTTTAGAACACGATGTCTCGTTTTTCAAGCTATGAATAACTTTCAAGTTTTTTGAAATAACTGGAACTATTTTTTAATGAGTAATGAGAGTTAATGATATGTACAAACGCATGGCATTCATATACATATAGATTTAATCAGAAATATATTGAACTTTTGAAACATGTCTCAACTTTTATTTTTTTTAGAACACGATGTCTCGTTTTTCAAGCTATGAATAACTTTCAAGTTTTTTGAAATAACTGGAACTATTTTTTAATGAGTAATGAAAGTTAATGATATGTACAGACGCATGGCATTCATATACATATAGATTTAATCAGAAATATATTGAACTTTTGAAACATGTCCCAATTTATATTTTTTTTCTAGAACACGATGGCTCGTTTTTCAAGCTATGAATAACTTTTAAGGTTTTTGAAATAACTGGAACTATTTTTTAATGAGTAATGAGAGTTAATGATATGTACAAACGCATGGCATTCATATACATATAGATTTAATCAGAAATATATTGAACTTTTGAAACATGTCCCAACTTTTATTTTTTTTAGAACACGATGGCTCGTTTTTCAAGCTATGAATAACTTTTAAGGTTTTTGAAATAACTGGAACTATTTTTTAATGAGTAATGAGAGTTAATGATATGTACAAACGCATGGCATTCATATACATATAGATTTAATCAGAAATATATTGAACTTTTGAAACATGTCCCAACTTTTATTTTTTTTAGAACACGATGGCTCGTTTTTCAAGCTATGAATAACTTTTAAGGTTTTTTGAAATAACTGGAACTATTTTTTAATGAGTAATGAGAGTTAATGATATGTACAAACGCATGGCATTCATATACATATAGATTTAATCAGAAATATATTGAACTTTTGAAACATGTCCCAACTTTTATTTTTTTTAGAACACGATGGCTCGTTTTTCAAGCTATGAATAACTTTTAAGGTTTTTTGAAATAACTGGAACTATTTTTTAATGAGTAATGAGAGTTAATGATATGTACAAACGCATGGCATTCATATACATATAGATTTAATCAGAAATATATTGAACTTTTGAAACATGTCCCAACTTTTATTTTTTTTAGAACACGATGGCTCGTTTTTCAAGCTATGAATAACTTTTAAGGTTTTTTGAAATAACTGGAACTATTTTTTAATGAGTAATGAGAGTTAATGATATGTACAAACGCATGGCATTCATATACATATAGATTTAATCAGAAATATATTGAACTTTTGAAACATGTCCCAACTTTTATTTTTTTTAGAACACGATGGCTCGTTTTTCAAGCTATGAATAACTTTTAAGGTTTTTTGAAATAACTGGAACTATTTTTTAATGAGTAATGAGAGTTAATGATATGTACAAACGCATGGCATTCATATACATATAGATTTAATCAGAAATATATTGAACTTTTGAAACATGTCCCAACTTTTATTTTTTTTAGAACACGATGGCTCGTTTTTCAAGCTATGAATAACTTTTAAGGTTTTTGAAATAACTGGAACTATTTTTTAATGAGTAATGAGAGTTAATGATATGTACAAACGCATGGCATTCATATACATATAGATTTAATCAGAAATATATTGAACTTTTGAAACATGTCTCAACTTTTATTTTTTTTAGAACACGATGGCTCGTTTTTCAAGCTATGAATAACTTTTAAGGTTTTTTGAAATAACTGGAACTATTTTTTAATGAGTAATGAGAGTTAATGATATGTACAAACGCATGGCATTCATATACATATAGATTTAATCAGAAATATATTGAACTTTTGAAACATGTCCCAACTTTTATTTTTTTTAGAACACGATGGCTCGTTTTTCAAGCTATGAATAACTTTTAAGGTTTTTTGAAATAACTGGAACTATTTTTTAATGAGTAATGAGAGTTAATGATATGTACAAACGCATGGCATTCATATACATATAGATTTAATCAGAAATATATTGAACTTTTGAAACATGTCCCAACTTTTATTTTTTTTAGAACACGATGGCTCGTTTTTCAAGCTATGAATAACTTTTAAGGTTTTTGAAATAACTGGAACTATTTTTTAATGAGTAATGAGAGTTAATGATATGTACAAACGCATGGCATTCATATACATATAGATTTAATCAGAAATATATTGAACTTTTGAAACATGTCCCAACTTTTATTTTTTTTAGAACACGATGGCTCGTTTTTCAAGCTATGAATAACTTTCAAGGTTTTTTGAAATAACTGGAACTATTTTTTAATGAGTAATGAGAGTTAATGATATGTACAAACGCATGGCATTCATATACATATAGATTTAATCAGAAATATATAGAACTTTTGAAACATGTCCCAATTTATATTTTTTTTCTAGAACACGATGGCTCGTTTTTCAAGCTATGAATAGCTTTCAAGTTTTTTGAAATAACTGGAACTATTTTTTAAAACTGGTGTGTATATGTACAGACGCATGGCATTCATATACATATAGATTTAATCAGAAATATATTGAACTTTTGAAACATGTCCCAATTTATATTTTTTTAAGATTACGATGGCCCGTTTTTCAAGCTATGAATAACTTTCAAGTTTTTTGAAATAACAGGAATTATTTTTTAAAACTGGTGTGTATATGTACTGACGCATGGCATTCATATACATATAGATTTAATCAGAAATATATTGAACTTTTGAAACATGTCCCAATTTATATTTTTTTTCTAGAACACGATGGCTCGTTTTTCAAGCTATAAATAGCTTTCAAGTTTTTTGAAATAACTGGAACTATTTTTTAAAACTGGTGTGTATATGTACAGACGCATGGCATTCATATACATATAGATTTAATCAGAAATATATTGAACTTTTGAAACATGTCCCAATTTATATTTTTTTTCTAGAACACGATGGCTCGTTTTTCAAGCTATGAATAACTTTCAAGTTTTTTGAAATAACTGGAACTATTTTTTAATGAGTAATGAGAGTTAATGATATGTACAAACGCATGGCATTCATATACATATAGATTTAATCAGAAATATATTGAACTTTTGAAACATGTCTCAACTTTTATTTTTTTTAGAACACGATGTCTCGTTTTTCAAGCTATGAATAACTTTCAAGTTTTTTGAAATAACTGGAACTATTTTTTAATGAGTAATGAGAGTTAATGATATGTACAAACGCATGGCATTCATATACATATAGATTTAATCAGAAATATATTGAACTTTTGAAACATGTCCCAATTTATATTTTTTTTAGAACACGATGTCTCGTTTTTCAAGCTATGAATAACTTTCAAGTTTTTTGAAATAACTGGAACTATTTTTTAATGAGTAATGAGAGTTAATGATATGTACAAACGCATGGCATTCATATACATATAGATTTAATCAGAAATATATTGAACTTTTGAAACATGTCCCAATTTATATTTTTTTTAGAACACGATGTCTCGTTTTTCAAGCTATGAATAACTTTCAAGTTTTTTGAAATAACTGGAACTATTTTTTAATGAGTAATGAGAGTTAATGATATGTACAAACGCATGGCATTCATATACATATAGATTTAATCAGAAATATATTGAACTTTTGAAACATGTCCCAATTTATATTTTTTTTAGAACACGATGTCTCGTTTTTCAAGCTATGAATAACTTTCAAGTTTTTTGAAATAACTGGAACTATTTTTTAATGAGTAATGAGAGTTAATGATATGTACAAACGCATGGCATTCATATACATATAGATTTAATCAGAAATATACTGAACTTTTGAAACATGTCCCAACTTTTATTTTTTTTAGAACACGATGGCTCGTTTTTCAAGCTATGAATAACTTTTAAGGTTTTTGAAATAACTGGAACTATTTTTTAATGAGTGTGTGTATGTACTGACGCATGGCATTCATATACATATAGATTTAATCAGAAATATATTGAACTTTTGAAACATGTCCCAACTTTTATTTTTTTTAGATTACGATGGCCCGTTTTTCAAGCTATGAATAACTTTCAAGTTTTTTGAAATAACTGGAACTATTTTTTAAAACTGGTGTGTATATGTACAAACGCATGGCATTCATATACATATAAATTTATTCAGAAATATATTGAACTTTTGAAACATGTCCCAATTTATATTTTTTTTCTAGAACACGATGGCTCGTTTTTCAAGCTATGAATAACTTTTAAGGTTTTTGAAATAACTGGAACTATTTTTAATGAGTAATGAGAGTTAATGATATGTACAAACGCATGGCATTCATATACATATAGATTTAATCAGAAATATATTGAACTTTTGAAACATGTCTCAACTTTTATTTTTTTTAAAACACGATGTCTCGTTTTTCAAGCTATGAATAACTTTCAAGTTTTTTGAAATAAGTGGAATTATTTTTTAATGAGTGTGTATATGTACTGACGCATAGCATTCATATACATATAGATTTAATCAGAAATATATTGAACTTTTGAAACATGTCTCAACTTTTATTTTTTTTAGAACACGATGTCTCGTTTTTCAAGCTATGAATAACTTTCAAGTTTTTTGAAATAACTGGAACTATTTTTTAATGAGTGTGTATATGTACAAACGCATGGCATTCATAAACATATAGATTTAATCAGAAATATATTGAACTTTTGAAACATGTCTCAATTTTTATTTTTTTTAGAACACGATGTCTCGTTTTTCAAGCTATGAACAACTTTCAAGTTTTTCGAAATAACTGGAACTATTTTTTAATGAGTAATGAGAGTTAATGATATGTACAAACGCATGGCATTCATATACATATAGATTTAATCAGAAATATATTGAACTTTTGAAACATGTCTCAACTTTTATTTTTTTTAGAACACGATGGCTCGTTTTTCAAGCTATGAATAACTTTCAAGTTTTTTGAAATAACTGGAACTATTTTTTAAAACTGGTGTGTATATGTACAAACGCATGGCATTCATATACATATAGATTTAATCAGAAATATATTGAACTTTTGAAACATGTCTCAACTTTTATTTTTTTTAGAACACGATGGCCCGTTTTTCAAGCTATGAATAACTTTCAAGTTTTTTGAAATAACTGGAACTATTTTTTAAAACTGGTGTGTATATGTACAAACGCATGGCATTCATATACATATAGATTTAATCAGAAATATATTGAACTTTTGAAACATGTCTCAACTTTTATTTTTTTTAGAACACGATGTCTCGTTTTTCAAACTATGAATAACTTTCAAGTTTTTTGAAATAACTGGAACTATTTTTTAAAACTGGTGTGTATATGTACAAACGCATGGCATTCATATACATATAGATTTAATCAGAAATATATTGAACTTTTGAAACATGTCCCAACTTTTATTTTTTTTAGATTACGATGTCTCGTTTTTCAAGCTATGAATAACTTTCAAGTTTTTTGAAATAAGTGGAATTATTTTTTAATGAGTGTGTATATGTACAGACGCATGGCATTCATATACATATAAATTTATTCAGAAATATATTGAACTTTTGAAACATGTCCCAACTTTTATTATTTTTAGAACACGATGTCTCGTTTTTCAAGCTATGAATAACTTTCAAGTTTTTTGAAATAACTGGAACTATTTTTTAATGAGTAATGAGAGTTAATGATATGTACAAACGCATTGCATTCATATACATATAGATTTAATCAGAAATATATTGAACTTTTGAAACATGTCCCAACTTTTATTTTTTTTAGATTACGATGGCCCGTTTTTCAAGCTATGAATAACTTTCAAGTTTTTTGAAATAACTGGAACTATTTTTTAAAACTGGTGTGTATATGTACTGACGCATGGCATTCATATACATATAGATTTAATCAGAAATATATTGAACTTTTGAAACATGTCCCAACTTTTATTATTTTTAGAACACGATGTCTCGTTTTTCAAGCTATGAATAACTTTCAAGTTTTTTGAAATAACTGGAACTATTTTTTAATGAGTAATGAGAGTTAATGATATGTACAAACGCATTGCATTCATATACATATAGATTTAATCAGAAATATATTGAACTTTTGAAACATGTCCCAACTTTTATTTTTTTTAGAACACGATGGCTCGTTTTTCAAACTATGAATAACTTTCAAGTTTTTTGAAATAACTGGAACTATTTTTTAATGAGTGTGTGTATGTACTGACGCATGGCATTCATATACATATAGATTCAATCAGAAATATATTGAACTTTTGAAACATGTCCCAACTTTTATTTTTTTTAGATTACGATGGCCCGTTTTTCAAGCTATGAATAACTTTCAAGTTTTTTGAAATAACTGGAACTATTTTTTAAAACTGGTGTGTATATGTACAGACGCATGGCATTCATATACATATAAATTTATTCAGAAATATATTGAACTTTTGAAACATGTCCCAATTTATATTTTTTTTCTAGAACACGATGACTCGTTTTTCAAGCTATGAATAGCTTTCAAGTTTTTTGAAATAACTGGAACTATTTTTCAAAACTGGTGTGTATATGTACAGACGCATGGCATTCATATACATATAGATTTAATCAGAAATATATTGAACTTTTGAAACATGTCCCAACTTTTATTATTTTTAGAACACGATGTCTCGTTTTTCAAGCTATGAATAGCTTTCAAGTTTTTTGAAATAACTGGAACTATTTTTCAAAACTGGTGTGTATATGTACTGACGCATGGCATTCATATACATATAGATTTAATCAGAAATATATTGAACTTTTGAAACATGTCCCAACTTTTATTATTTTTAGAACACGATGGCTCGTTTTTCAAACTATGAATAACTTTCAAGTTTTTTGAAATAACTGGAACTATTTTTTAATGAGTAATGAGAGTTAATGATATGTACAAACGCATGGCATTCATATACATATAGATTTAATCAGAAATATATTGAACTTTTGAAACATGTCCCAACTTTTATTTTTTTTAGAACACGATGGCTCGTTTTTCAAGCTATGAATAACTTTTAAGGTTTTTTGAAATAACTGGAACTATTTTTTAATGAGTAATGAGAGTTAATGATATGTACAAACGCATGGCATTCATATACATATAGATTTAATCAGAAATATATTGAACTTTTGAAACATGTCCCAACTTTTATTTTTTTTAGAACACGATGGCTCGTTTTTCAAGCTATGAATAACTTTTAAGGTTTTTTGAAATAACTGGAACTATTTTTTAATGAGTAATGAGAGTTAATGATATGTACAAACGCATGGCATTCATATACATATAGATTTAATCAGAAATATATTGAACTTTTGAAACATGTCCCAACTTTTATTTCTTTTAGATTACGATGGCCCGTTTTTCAAGCTATGAATAACTTTCAAGTTTTTTGAAATAACTGGAACTATTTTTTAAAACTGGTGTGTATATGTACAGACGCATGGCATTCATATACATATAAATTTATTCAGAAATATATTGAACTTTTGAAACATGTCCCAATTTATATTTTTTTTAGAACACGATGGCTCGTTTTTCAAGCTATGAATAGCTTTCAAGTTTTTTGAAATAACTGGAACTATTTTTTAAAACTGGTGTGTATATGTACAGACGCATGGCATTCATATACATATAGATTTAATCAGAAATATATTGAACTTTTGAAACATGTCCCAACTTTTATTTTTTTTAGAACACGATGGCTCGTTTTTCAAACTATGAATAGCTTTCAAGTTTTTTGAAATAACTGGAACTATTTTTTAAAACTGGTGTGTATATGTACAGACGCATGGCATTCATATACATATAGATTTAATCAGAAATATATTGAACTTTTGAAACATGTCCCAACTTTTATTTTTTTTAGATTACGATGGCCCGTTTTTCAAGCTATGAATAACTTTCAAGTTTTTTGAAATAACTGGAACTATTTTTTAAAACTGGTGTGTATATGTACAGACGCATGGCATTCATATACATAAAAATTTATTCAGAAATATATTGAACTTTTGAAACATGTCCCAACTTTTATTTTTTTTAGATTACGATGGCCCGTTTTTCAAGCTATGAATAGCTTTCAAGTTTTTTGAAATAACTGGAACTATTTTTTAAAACTGGTGTGTATATGTACAGACGCATTGCATTCATATACATATAGATTTAATCAGAAATATATTGAACTTTTGAAACATGTCCCAATTTATATTTTTTTTAGATTACGATGGCCCGTTTTTCAAGCTATGAATAACTTTCAAGTTTTTTGAAATAACTGGAACTATTTTTTAAAACTGGTGTGTATATGTACAGACGCATGGCATTCATAGACATATAGATTTAATCAGAAATATATTGAACTTTTGAAACATGTCCCAATTTATATTTTTTTTCTAGAACACGATGACTCGTTTTTCAAGCTATGAATAGCTTTCAAGTTTTTTGAAATAACTGGAACTATTTTTCAAAACTGGTGTGTATATGTACAGACGCATGGCATTCATATACATATAGATTTAATCAGAAATATATTGAACTTTTGAAACATGTCCCAACTTTTATTTTTTTTAGAACACGATGGCCCGTTTTTCAAGCTATGAATAACTTTCAAGTTTTTTGAAATAACTGGAACTATTTTTTAAAACTGGTGTGTATATGTACAGACGCATGGCATTCATATACATATAAATTTATCCAGAAATATATTGAACTTTTGAAACATGTCCCAATTTATATTTTTCTTAGATTACGATGGCCCGTTTTTCAAGCTATGAATAACTTTCAAGTTTTTTGAAATAACTGGAACTATTTTTTAAAACTGGTGTGTATATGTACAGACGCATGGCATTCATATACATATAGATTTAATCAGAAATATATTGAACTTTTGAAACATGTCCCAATTTATATTTTTTTTTCTAGAACACGATGGCTCGTTTTTCAAGCTATGAATAACTTTCAAGTTTTTTGAAATAACTGGAACTATTTTTTTAAACTGGTGTGTATATGTACAGACGCATGGCATTCATATACATATAGATTTAATCAGAAATATATTGAACTTTTGAAACATGTCCCAATTTATATTTTTTTTAGATTACGATGGCCCGTTTTTCAAGCTATGAATAACTTTCAAGTTTTTTGAAATAACTGGAACTATTTTTTTAAACTGGTGTGTATATGTACAGACGCATGGCATTCATATACATATAGATTTAATCAGAAATATATTGAACTTTTGAAACATGTCCCAACTTTTATTTTTTTTAGATTACGATGGCCAGTTTTTCAAGCTATGAATAACTTTCAAGTTTTTTGAAATAACTGGAACTATTTTTTTAAACTGGTGTGTATATGTACAGACGCATGGCATTCATATACATATAGATTTAATCAGAAATATATTGAACTTTTGAAACATGTCCCAATTTATATTTTTTTTAGATTACGATGGCCCGTTTTTCAAGCTATGAATAACTTTCAAGTTTTTTGAAATAACTGGAACTATTTTTTAAAACTGGTGTTTATATGTACAGACGCATGGCATTCATATACATATAGATTTAATCAGAAATATATTGAACTTTTGAAACATGTCCCAATTTATATTTTTTTTCTAGAACACGATGGCTCGTTTTTCAAGCTATGAATAGCTTTCAAGTTTTTTGAAATAACTGGAACTATTTTTCAAAACTGGTGTGTATATGTACAGACGCATGGCATTCATATACATATAGATTTAATCAGAAATATATTGAACTTTTGAAACATGTCCCAACTTTTATTTTTTTTAGATTACGATGGCTCGTTTTTCAAGCTATGAATAACTTTCAAGTTTTTTGAAATAACTGGAACTATTTTTTTAAACTGGTGTGTATATGTACAGACACATGGCATTCATATACATATAGATTTAATCAGAAATATATTGAACTTTTGAAACATGTCCCAATTTATATTTTTTTTAGATTACGATGGCCCGTTTTTCAAGCTATGAATAACTTTCAAGTTTTTTGAAATAACTGGAACAATTTTTTAAAACTGGTGTGTATATGTACAGACGCATGGCATTCATATACATATAGATTTAATCAGAAATATATTGAACTTTTGAAACATGTCCCAATTTATATTTTTTTTAAATTACGATGGCCCGTTTTTCAAGCTATGAATAACTTTCAAGTTTTTTGAAATAACTGGAACAATTTTTTAAAACTGGTGTGTATATGTACAGACGCATGGCATTCATATACATATAGATTTAATCAGAAATATATTGAACTTTTGAAACATGTCCCAATTTATATTTTTTTTAGATTACGATGGCCCGTTTTTCAAGCTATGAATAACTTTCAAGTTTTTTGAAATAACTGGAACTATTTTTTAAAACTGGTGTGTATATGTACAGACGCATGGCATTCATATACATATAGATTTAATCAGAAATATATTGAACTTTTGAAACATGTCCCAATTTATATTTTTTTTAAAACACGATGGCTCGTTTTTCAAGCTATGAATAACTTTCAAGTGTTTTGAAATAACTGAAACTATTTTTTAATAAGTGTGTATATGTACTGACGCATGGCATTCATATACATATAGATTTAATCAGAAATATATTGAACTTTTGAAACATGTCCCAACTTTTATTTTTTTTAGATTACGATGGCTCGTTTTTCAAGCTATGAATAACTTTCAAGTGTTTTGAAATAACTGAAACTATTTTTTAATAAGTGTGTATATGTACTGACGCATGGCATTCATATACATATAGATTTAATCAGAAATATATTGAACTTTTGAAACATGTCCCAATTTATATTTTTTTTAGATTACGATGGCCCGTTTTTCAAGCTATGAATAACTTTCAAGTTTTTTGAAATAACTGGAACAATTTTTTAAAACTGGTGTGTATATGTACAGACGCATGGCATTCATATACATATAGATTTAATCAGAAATATATTGAACTTTTGAAACATGTCCCAATTTATATTTTTTTTAAATTACGATGGCCCGTTTTTCAAGCTATGAATAACTTTCAAGTTTTTTGAAATAACTGGAACAATTTTTTAAAACTGGTGTGTATATGTACAGACGCATGGCATTCATATACATATAGATTTAATCAGAAATATATTGAACTTTTGAAACATGTCCCAATTTATATTTTTTTTAGATTACGATGGCCCGTTTTTCAAGCTATGAATAACTTTCAAGTTTTTTGAAATAACTGGAACAATTTTTTAAAACTGGTGTGTATATGTACAGACGCATGGCATTCATATACATATAGATTTAATCAGAAATATATTGAACTTTTGAAACATGTCCCAATTTATATTTTTTTTAGATTACGATGGCCCGTTTTTCAAGCTATGAATAACTTTCAAGTTTTTTGAAATAACTGGAACTATTTTTTAAAACTGGTGTGTATATGTACAGACGCATGGCATTCATATACATATAGATTTAATCAGAAATATATTGAACTTTTGAAACATGTCCCAATTTATATTTTTTTTAAAACACGATGGCTCGTTTTTCAAGCTATGAATAACTTTCAAGTGTTTTGAAATAACTGAAACTATTTTTTAATAAGTGTGTATATGTACTGACGCATGGCATTCATATACATATAGATTTAATCAGAAATATATTGAACTTTTGAAACATGTCCCAACTTTTATTTTTTTTAGATTACGATGGCTCGTTTTTCAAGCTATGAATAACTTTCAAGTGTTTTGAAATAACTGGAACTATTTTTTAATAAGTTTGTATATGTACAGACGCATGGCATTCATATACATATAGACTTAAATAGAAATATATTGAACTTTTGAAACATGTCCCAATTTATATTTTTTTTAGATTACGATGGCTCGTTTTTCAAGCTATGAATAACTTTCAAGTGTTTTGAAATAACTGGAACTATTTTTTAATAAGTGTGTATATGTACTGACGCATGGCATTCATATACATATAGATTTAATCAGAAATATATTGAACTTTTGAAACATGTCCCAACTTTTATTTTTTTTAGAACACGATGGCCCGTTTTTCAAGATATGCATAACTTTCAAGTTTTTTGAAATAACAGGAACTATTTTTCAAAACTGGTGTGTATATTTACAGACGCATGGCATTCATATACATCTAGATTTAATCAGAAATATATTGAACTTTTGGAACATGTCCCAACTTTTATTTTTTTTAGAACACGATGACCCGTTTTTCAAGCTATGAATAATTTTCACGTTTTTTGAAATAAGTGGAACTATTTTTTAACGAGTAATGAGAGTTAATGATATGTACAAACGCATGGCATTCATATACATATAGATTTAATCAGAAATATATTGAACTTTTGAAACATGTCCCAATTTATGTTTTTTTTTAAACACGATGGCCCGTTTTTCAAGATATGCATAACTTTCAAGTTTTTTGAAATAACAGGAACTATTTTTCAAAACTGGTGTGTATATTTACAGACGCATGGCATTCATATACATCTAGATTTAATCAGAAATATATTGAACTTTTGGAACATGTCCCAACTTTTATTTTTTTTTAGATTACGATGGCTCGTTTTTCAAGCTATGAAATACTTTCAAGTGTTTTGAAATAACTGAAACTATTTTTTAATAAGTGTGTATATGTACTGACGCATGGCATTCATATACATATAGATTTAATCAGAAATATATTGAACTTTTGAAACATGTCCCAATTTTTATTTTTTTTAGATTACGATGGCTCGTTTTTCAAGCTATGAACAACTTTCAAGTGCTTTGAAATAACTGGAACTATTTTTTAATAAGTGTGTATATGTACTGACGCATGGCATTGATATACATATAGATTTAATCAGAAATATATTGAACTTTTGAAACATGTCCCAATTTTTATTTTTTTTAGATTACGATGGCTCGTTTTTCAAGCTATGAATAACTTTCAAGTGTTTTGAAATAACTGGAACTATTTTTTAATAAGTGTGTATATGTACTGACGCATGGCATTCATATACATATAGATTTAAATAGAAATATATTGAACTTTTGAAACATGTCCCAATTTATATTTTTTTTAGATTACGATGGCTCGTTTTTCAAGCTATGAACAACTTTCAAGTGCTTTGAAATAACTGGAACTATTTTTTAATAAGTGTGTATATGTACTGACGCATGGCATTGATATACATATAGATTTAATCAGAAATATATTGAACTTTTGAAACATGTCCCAACTTTTATTTTTTTTAGAACACGATGGCTCGTTTTTCAAGCTATGAATAACTTTTAAGGTTTTTGAAATAACTGGAACTATTTTTTAATGAGTAATAAGAGTTAATGATATGTACAAACGCATGGCATTCATATAGATATAGATTTAATCAGAAATATATTGAACTTTTGGAACATGTCCCAACTTTTATTTTTTTTAGAACACGATGGCTCGTTTTTCAAGCTATGAATAACTTTTAAGGTTTTTGAAATAACTGGAACTATTTTTTATTAAGTAATGAGAGTTAATGATATGTACAAACGCATGGCATTCATATACATATAGATTTAATCAGAAATATATTGAACTTTTGAAACATGTCCCAACTTTTATTTTTTTTAGAACACGATGGCTTGTTTTTCAAGCTATGAATAACTTTCAAGTTTTTTGAAATAACTGGAACTATTTTTTAAAGCTGGTGTGTATATGTACAGACGCATGGCATTCATATACATATAGATTTAATCAGAAATATATTGAACTTTTGAAACATGTCCCAATTTATATTTTTTTTTAGATTACGATGGCTCGTTTTTCAAGCTATGAACAACTTTCAAGTGCTTTGAAATAACTGGAACTATTTTTTAAAGCTGGTGTGTATATGTACAGACGCATGGCATTCATATACATATAGATTTAATCAGAAATATATTGAACTTTTGAAACATGTCCCAATTTATATTTTTTTTAGATTACGATGGCTCGTTTTTCAAGCTATGAACAACTTTCAAGTGCTTTGAAATAAGTGGAACTATTTTTTAATGAGTAAAGAGAGTTAATGATATGTACAAACGCATGGCATTCATATACACATAGATTTAATCAGAAATATATTGAACTTTTCAAACATGTCCCTATTTTTTATTTTTTTTAGAACACGATGGCTCCTTTTTCAAACTATGAATAATTTTCACGTTTTTTGAAATAACTGGAACTATTTTTTAATGAGTAAAGAGAGTTAATGATATGTACATACGCATGGCATTCATATACATATAGATTTGATCAGAAATATATTGAACTTCTGAAACATGTCCCTATTTTTTATTTTTTTTAGATTACGATGGCCCGTTTTTCAAACTATGAATAACTTTCAAGTTTTTTGAAATAAGTGGAACTATTTTTTAATGAGTAAAGAGAGTTAATGATATGTACAGACGCATGGCATTCATATACATATAGATTTAATCAGAAATATATTGAACTTTTCAAACATGTCCCTATTTTTTATTTTTTTTAGAACACGATGGCTCCTTTTTCAAACTATGAATAATTTTCACGTTTTTTGAAATAACTGGAACTATTTTTTAATGAGTAAAGAGAGTTAATGATATGTACAAACGCATGGCATTCATATACATATAGATTTAATCAGAAATATATTGAACTTTTGAAACATGTCTCAACTTTTATTTTTTTTAGAACACGATGTCTCGTTTTTCAAGCTATGAATAACTTTCAAGTTTTTTGAATCATTAATTTTTTAACCCAAAATTTTATCAACTCGAATTTTCAGATTCAGCATCACACTCCCATCCAAACTCCAGAGACGTCTAAAGTTTATTTGGAATCTCTCACCGGGGTGGCTGTTTGCCAAGCATCTCAAATTGTGTCTCCATTCGATTTTTCCGATGATGAAAATCCGCCAAACGCTCAACGCCGGCATTGAGCCCCTTCTGGATGAACCGGAAAGCCCGCCGAAAACACAGAGCAGTTATATGTTTTTTGTTGTGTTTCAGTGTTATTGAATGAATTATATGCTCCATGAGCTACAATAAACCTTTTTTTCGCAAAATTTGTATAAAATATGCAAAAACACCTTGTAGAAGTGTCTAAAATATGCAAAATTTGTGGGCATTTCAGTTCGGAATGTGTTAAATATGCATAAAAGAAGTACATTTTTCGCGATGTTAAAATAATTTTAACATAATTTTAGTGATTTTAGGTACCTAACTTCACATGTGCGAACTCATATTTTAAGCACAATTTTCACATCGCGAATCATCTGTGAGGGCAGGAAAAGGGAAACATGACAGTGCAAGTTGATATCCAGCCGATTGGACTAATTCAAAAAGTAACGTTTTTTTCTAATTTTACCTCGTTCTGGTTGAATCGTATGTATGCTAAATTCATTTTATTGATCCCCTTAATATAAAAATAACCATAATCAGTTGAAAAAAACGAAAAAGGAATTTTTACTGACAACACCTGGGCAACTTCCTGCCAACTTCGTGGCAACTTCCTGCCAACAATTTGGCAACTTATTTTAGTGGCACTAATTGTAAATAAGTTGCCAGGTTGTTGGCAGGAAGTTGCCTCTGAATGCCGAGTTTGTTCAATAATCTAAAGCAGGTTGGCCAAGTTTTAATGATTATGAACATTCCGATAAAAACATTTACTGAAATTCTTGTTAATCCTTTTGTATGTTAAGGATAATCTGTATAGTCTTTTCAAACAATTCAACTCAAAACATTTCATTCTAACTCAAATTCAACTCAAAACATTTCATTCTTTGATTCGAGTTATTTTTGTGTGTTTGAATGAGCTTTTTTCTTATTCCTTTTTTCAGCTCTCGGAACATCCTTTTTGAGTGTTGTATAGAAATCTGTACGAAGATAGTTCACGACTTCTGGGACTTCCCATTGAAAAAGATGACGAGGCTTGTTCGCCTCTTTGACCTGAAGTTTGCAAGATTGACTATACAGAAATGATCAATGGAAAACTTACCCATTCCTGGAACGATGGCATGTTTTCCCCCTCCCAATCATAGGGCGACATCCAAGTAGACCCGCTTTTTAAGAAAACTTCTAGGAAAGTTTCAAAAAGCAACCCATAATTAGGAAAGTCTCTGTACGAGAAGCTTTCGATCATTGTTTGAACTTTGAGAAATTCGTCTGAAAAAAAACTACTATGTACATTGTAAATTATGAATACCACTGACCATTGTCAAATAACTCTGTTAACTTTGCGTTTTTTTTCTTAAGAATCAATTCGTTCCCTTCAAGATATGTCCAAGGAAGTGGTTTCTTGAGCTCTGCAGTCATATATAACAGAGAGTACAAATCATCCACTCGGCCCTGAAAAATCCAATTATATTAATTGCCGATATTTATTCCAACTAACTATTGCCTTCATTAACGGGGGGTTCCGCACAAAATTTTCGATTTTCTTTTTTCAGTGTTGTATTCGAATCCATTTCCTGTATTGACTATAAATTTTTGGGCGATCGCAAAATCGATCAAATAAAATATGCGGCTTTTCAAACAGTCGGTCGGGTTTCCAAGCACATAATTTGTAGGTTTAACGTCTCCATGAACTACTGCCCCATCATGCAATTGCTTCAAGCTGAAAACATTTGAGTCATAATATCAAAACTGTCTAAGCTGTTTTAACTTACACATAAAGGCATTGAATTCCGATTCTGCTCCACGTTCCAGGGGTCAAGCTGTCCGGATTTGGCGACATAAGACGCAAGTCTTTCAAGCTCCGTCCAAGCAGATTCATGACTATGAAAGCGCATTTCACATTTTCACCCGCCATTTTGAAAGTCGGAAAATACTTATCGCCGTGTGGATTTAACTTTAACAGGAGGCTAGCCTATAATTTCATTTATTATTTAAAATTGTTTCACAAATCTTGACTTACTTCTTTTTGTACGGTTGATGGTTTGCCATTGATTTTTCGCGGCTGGATCTTTAGAGCATAATCTTTATGGTTTTTTGAAACTGAGAATATGGGGCCAAATGATCCTTGGCCAACCCTGCCGGTGATTGTGTAGCCATTAAATCTGGAAAAGAATTTTAATTTTGTTGATTTTCAACTATTCATTTCTTCTACCAGCCGTTCGCACGCGCAAAGCGCGCAAAGCGCGTGCTCCGACTGGTGTACGCTGAACTGTTTTACTTTTAAAATTGTGAAGTGATAAGCTTTATGTACAGTCACACATTTTCCTGGAGTATTGCGGACTTTACAGAAAGTTCTATACGTTTCCTATGTTTCCAGAAGTTTCTAGATTTTCTAGAAAATTCTAGAAAATTCCTGATTATTCTAGAAGTTTACAGATTTTTCTAGAAAATTCTAAAAGTTTCCTGATTTTTCCAGATGTTCCTAGCCTTTCTTGAAAATTCCAGATTTTTCTAGGAAGTTGTTTTCTGAGAGCATTTGAATTTCCAGCGAAAAACTTTTCTCAAAATTTGAATTTCCCGCCTAAAATTTTTCTCAGAAAATTTGAAGTTCGCGCCAAAAACTTTTCTCATAAAATTTGAATTCCCGCCAGTATTTTTTCTCAGGAAATTTGAATTTCCCGCCAAAAACGTTTCTCATAAAATCTGAATTCCCCCCCCCCCCCTAAAACATTTTTCAGAAAGCCAAGATGAATAATTCCATTGAACTTTTTTTGAAGATTTCAGAATTTTCTCGATTTTTTCAGAAGCTTCCGGAAGGATTTTTTCAGATTTTTTTCAAAGATTTTTAGAAGCTTCCGGAAGGAGAGTAACTGATTTTTCCTAAATCTACAGTGTCTCTTCCGTACTCCTACAGTACCCCTAATATATATTTTTCTTAAACTACAGTAATCTTACAGTACTCCTAGAGTACCCCTACAGTACTACTACAGTACCCCAGCCATATCCCTACACTAACCCCAACTCACTATCCCTCCAGAAGCGAAAACTTCACAGACTACAGACTACATAGACTACAAACTATGGACACACAGAATAAGCGATTTATATATAGTCAATGATGATTATAAGGTATCCTCGTTTTGACTACGTTTGAAAATCCTAGGTCTTAATTCATTCTAATCCTTTTCTAGATTTGAGGCACCACCGATTCGGAAAACCTTTGACAACTGGATATACAGAAAGGGTAACCATTGTGGACGGAGCAAAAACCATGAAAAAGTTGCAAACATGGGCGTTTTTTGACATTTTTCGGATATTTTAATGAAATTAAATCGAAAATCCATGATTTTACGTTTTTTTTTTTAATTAAGAAAACAGTAAAATATACTCAATCATATATTTTTGACAGATACAATTTTGGAACAGCATTCAAACGTTGAACATTATACACAATTACTTGCAAACTTTTTTGAACTTTCCAACAAAAAAGCTCTAGTCAAATTTTTGATGCATAAAATAAACTAGGGAGATTATTAGAGAACGGTTTTATCCTAGTCTGTGCATCAAACATTTCCTAAATTTGAAGAAGTACAATCTCTTCAGAAATGGGGCAAATTGCGACTAAGTGCGGTAAAGTGCTACGAAAAGCTGCAAGGTGCGGCAAAGTGCTGCGAGGCGCCGCAAGGTGCTGCAAAGTACGGGGTAGAACTATAGTTAGCCCTATAGGGCTAATGTGAAAAAGGCCAATATGCTGTTGAAAGCAGGCAGAATGCTGGAGAAAGCTGGGACGACTTGCCGAGAAGGGGAGCGAAAAAGTCGGTGGGACCTCCTGGATTCCTCAATAGGGCTTCCATATAGTCGCCAAAACGCAAAATTCAGAAAAGCGGCGAGAGGCAAGCTGGATTCACGCAGGCCTTGAAACCGCGCAGGCCTTGAAACCGCGCATGCCTACCATGGAAAACAAGTTCCTAAATCACTTACATATCATTGGCGTAAAGGGAATAGGCGTCTTTTTCCGAGTCGGCCATTGAGTTTGAAAATATTTGAAATAAACTTTAAAATCCACACTGGTTTTGTTTTTTCACTCACGCGTAGAGTTTCTGATAAAAAGCAAAAAAGTAAACGAGCAAAAGTTTACGTACAGTGTCGGCCAAAAGTATATGCGTTTTGTGTTTTTAAGTGATTTTTCAAAATTTTCAAACAAGTATAACTCTGAAACTATACGTTTCGGCAAAAAAAGTTAAACTAACAAAATGTTGCTCTCAATGTTGTCTACACGATCACGTATTTATTAGGATTGTAGAATAAGTAGTTCAAGAACTAGACGTTTTCATGAAAAAAGTTTTAGTAATAAAATGAACCACATTGAATAGTACATTGTTTTCATATAACCATTTTGTCTACAAATGGTCAGCATTTCAGATATTAGCGTTCGAAATAACCTACTGATAGTCAAGATTAAACATGTTTCATAAAGATGGTGGAAAAAATTTTTTCCACATTGTTTTTTAGTTCAACTGTAAATTAAATTTCATTGCCATATTGGTTACTTAAGATACATATATAAAAAATGATTTTTGAAAAACGTATCCCACTTTTTGAACATATGCGCAAAACGAGCACTTGGGAGACGCCAGTTTGAACGTTAATATCTGAAATGCTGATCATTTGTAGACAAAATGGTTATATGAAAACAATGTACTATTCAATGTGGTTCATTTTATTACTAAAACTTTTTTCATGAAAACGTCTAGTTATTGAACTACAAGCGTTTTACGAAAAGTCGTCAAAAATTGACTCGCGAGATGTCGGGCGCTGTATCTATTGACATGGTTATTCTATAATCCTAATAAATACGTGATCGTGTAGACAACATTAAGAGCAACATTTTGTTAGTCTAACTTTTCTTCCCGAAACGTATAGTTTCAGAGTTATACTGGTTTGAAAATTTTGAAAAATCACTGAAAAACACAAAACGCATATACTTTTGGCCGACACTGTATTTACAAGAAACTTTGACATTTTTACTTTTTCCAGTTTGTAAAACGTGTTCACAGTAATAGTGGTAGGGGAAGAAATGATTGGACCATCTGGAATAAAAGGTCCTTTGGTTATTGCAAGGATGAAGCAGCAAAGTTTGATTTTTTCTAATATGTCAATTAAAAATAGTTTTTAGTTATTGTTAAACGTGGACTGTCCCTTGTGGGGGTTTTGCTTTCCCAATGTGACTTTCTAGGAACGGATTGGTGCGCATCCCTTTTCACTATTTTCAATTTTTGTAATCAGAAATCTTTCCAGTTACATGAGAAGCAATACGTTTAATACATTTCACAGCTACGATCTTGGACTTCACTCAATTAATAAATTGTGCAATAGAGAAAAGAAGAAATATACAATTGAATACTTTATGGGTTTAACGGAACGAATAAAGCTTTGTATGCTTCACTTTTTGTTTAATCAAAAGTTTTTATAAAATTGATGCGTTAAGATTTTTGAAAAAGTTAATTTGAATTCAGATGTTAATTTTTTATGTTTTGAAAACTTACTAATTTTGCGTATATTTTTATCAGTATGTTTGGAAGCTACTGGATTTTTGAATGACCCATTCCGGAAGACAATGGTCATTGGGGGATCGGGTCTCTAAACCCTATTAAGACGGAAATTAGATTATTCCATCTTAATAGAGTTAAACAAACATTGGTTTCAGAATCTGAAAATTATTATACAGTGCATTTTTTTTGTTACTTCTACGACTTTAAAGGCGCGCGCATTTATACAAAATGGTCCCGTCATTGGTCTCGCCACGCGCTCAACAAATCAATGGGATTCGCGTGGCGAGACCATTGCGCGAAAATGCGCGCGCCTTTAAAGTCGTAGAAGTAACAAAAAAAATGCACTGTAGCACTCTCCCAGAGATAATTTTGAAATGTTCAAAAGTAGTGACTGCATTTCAGTTTAGAATTTTCAGACTATCAAATAAACTGTTAATGGTGGTGTAGTCGATTTTTTTATTGCTTTATTAGACTCAAAATCGTCTGAAAACGCCGACTTTCACAATGAAACTTCTTGAAAACTTTTCAGAAATAAGTTATGACGGGTCAAAAAAATGGCCTAAAATTAGCTAAAATCGGAAATTTGACTGACGTGTCAATGTAGCAGCGGCTCGAAACAATTTTCTTTTAATCATCGTTAAACTTTGAGTATACAAGTTGATTATATTGCGTTTTAAATTTGATTAAGGTATTTAAAGTCGATGGACAGCGAGTTTAGGTTTTAAAAAAAATCTCACCGTCCATCGACTTTTAAATACCTTAATCTAGTTTAAAACGCAAGATAATGAACTTGTATACTCAAAATTTGACGGCGATTTCAAAAAAAAAAGTTTTCAGACAATTTTGAGTCTATTAAGGCAATAAAAAATTCGACTACATCACCTTTAATTGAGAACGTTTTTCTGTCAGAAACTCTCAGAATTCCAATTTGTTAGGTGAAAATTATTGCGTTTTGATTCAAATTAAAGTATTAAGGAGCATTGTGCGACGAGCCGAGTTAGCTTGTATAACAAAGTCACTAAATTGTTGCAAGTACGCAGAGCCAGTGAGAATCTTGAAAAGCCTCTTGAGAAACAATATACCTCATATGCTCGCTTTCATGATTTATTTTTATTGCAAATTTAACAAGTTTCTAATCAGTTTGAATATAAAGATCAACTGTATCATATTCTGGAGTTCTGTAAGTTCCTGCATCAAGTGCTGACACTTTTTGAATAATCAATAGATTCTTCTTCTTGTTGTATGTAGTTTTTGGTTCTACCTTCTTTTTTGTCTGAAGCTTTAGATTTTTTTCGAAAAATATGAAATTAATTACCTTAACGTTCTCCCAAAAACCACATTTTGTCTTATTCTTTCCATTACAAACTCTGAAAACGTGTTCTTGACCGACTCCTTTTGCATTCTTCACAAATCTCGTAATGTTTTTTGGATTGTAATATCCGATTTCCACTCGATCTCCAGGCTGAAAATGTGAAACCGATAATTTTTATTTTGCAAGCCTCATCAATTTTGAACATTAAAATTAATTTTGGAAAAGGGAAATTGGTGTCGTAAAATCGTAAAATTACTTTTGGAAATTAAGAATGTTTCCTACAACTTTTAATCTACATGCCTTTACAAACACTTGTCTGCATGGCATGGAATTTGAGTTAATTGTAGAGAGAAATAAAACAATCAATACACAAGATACAGTAATAATTCGAATCATTTCTGAATGACTAAATGAACTTTCTTTCCGTATCTTGTACTTTTATATAAGTCTCGGAAGTAAACAAGGGCAATCCTTCAACAAACTATTTTTTATTTGTTTGGAATTAGTCTGATCTTTCCATCTTTTAAAATCGTGCTTTTTGAGAGGAATCTTGTTATTTTGATCATAGCTTCTCAGTGCTTTTCGGGTTTCGAATCAGAATTTAAATGGTGAAAATGGAATTAGATTGCCACAGAATATTTCGATTTGCAGCAGCGACAGTGAATATGAAGAACTCTACAATGTATTAGTTTTTTAAGTCAAAGTTTTGGAAAAGTGCTAATTTAAAGACAAATTAGACGTTTTTTAAAGTAATTTCGAGCAATGATGTGAACTGAATCTCAATATGTATTGTTCAAATAATGATACGTAATTACAAATACCATAAAATATATAAACCTGGAGGAAAACCATGGTTTTTTGTCTACAAAAATATTCTTATTGTCAACAAAAAAAATATATGCTTTGATATTTGGCCATTGTTAACCTATGATCCTTAGGACCCTATCAGTAATTTTAAGCACTTTCCCCACTGCTGATATGATTGTTTTGCAAAGCTTTGACACACAAGTTTAAAGGCACACGCAGTTTTTGAATAGGTCTCGCCACGCTCAATCTCATAACGGTCGTAACATGTGCCAAATTGTAGAGTTGTGGTTATTTGGTGCAGAAAATTAAGTTTATAAAGGTTACGAATTCCAAAAAAAAAAGAAATTTCCTTCACAGGGAAAACTGCGATTGATTAAAAATGTAGCACATAATTTCAAGTTTCACCTAAATGACGGTGTCCTAATTTCAAACAAACCTTCGCCATAATCATTCTCCATGGCATTGAGTCGGAGTCGACTTGAACAATCAATGCAATAAGAGCAATGGCTACAAGTAAAACTCGAACCATTATGATCGCAACAATTGAATGAATAAACTTTCGCCCCGTGCAACATTTATAGGTTGGCGTGGGAAGGCGGAAATGAACAAGGAAGAGATTATACAAAAAAGTGTGAAAATTGCAATTTACTAGACTATAATCCTCATGAATAAACTATTCGTTCATTGAAATTAATCCGAACTTTTCAACGTTGTAGATCGTTTCTTTTTGCAATAGACCAAAATTATATTAATTTTTTATGTAGCATGAAAAGAAAAAAAACCAAAAATTATGACAATATGTTCTGGAATCAATGGAATTATATCACAATTACACTCGAAAATATGATATCATTAAAATTCATCTTCATCCGTTTCGACTGATTCGTCTAGATTCGGATTTCTTCCACGCCGACGGCCACGTTGCAAAACTTCCTCATCCGAAGATTCAGATTCAGATTCAGGTTCCGAATCCTCGTTTTGAATTCTTGAAGTGTCTGTAGAAAGGCTTTTCTGATCTTCTTCTGGTATTGTTGATTGATCGGAATCTTTAGATTCATCTTCATCCTCTATTTCAACTAATTTCTGAGCCAATTGAGTTCTAGTGAGTGGATATTGAATTCTTTGAAGACAATGAAAATATCCAAAAGCATCAGAATCCTTGATTTTCTCATCACAATTTGCGCATAGAAGCCATTCGCAAATTGATGTTACTTCATCTTCAGTTTGGTCTTCAATACCGCGAAGGAGTTTAGGTGCACAGAGTAAAAGTGCCAGAATATGAAGAAGATGTGGAACATCTGCCAGTTTTTTTGATTCCTCCTTATAATCATCCAAAGTTTTCAGGAGACTTCGGTAGGCCGTACACCAAATAGTTTTGACATACTCTACGGCTCGTTGTTCAAGTTCAGTTCCGTCCTCTGAAAAATTTTAATGTTAATGAAAACAAAATAAAATTTAAAAATAACCAACCGAGATGTTTATATACAGACATTAGAGGAACAATCATTTCTTTTGAAGTTGCAGCTTCTTCTCCAATTTTTTGTAGGTGCACAGAAGAATCTTCGATTTCTAGAAGCTGAAATCTGTAACCCTTGTATACTCATCTTTCTGAATTAAACTCACGAAATGAATTCTTCCTAGGCAGGATAAATATAGATCTTTAATAGGCATTGGTCTTGAAATATCTGAAAACAGACATATTTTGATATCTAGGTTTTCAATGAAAATCCTACAGTACCTCGATTTGCAAAATTTTTGAAAATATTCGTTAAGCCACCAGAAGCAGTTGGGAATTCCATAGTGGCATGAAGAGCTCGTGTATGAAAATAGACACTTTCCAGGTTTTTTGCACTGAAAATTGTAAACTTTTTCCTGAAATCTATGGAATTTTGAATATTACCCAAGTGAAGATATCAATCCTAGCTGATTCCAGACAGCTCCATCAGCTGGATTAATGCGGCATGATTGCTCGTAATATTCCTGAGCTTTTGGGTAGTTCTCCTGAAAATAAATGTTATATGATTTTTCTAAAATACTACCCAAACGACACCCTTCGCTCTTTAGAATTTTTTGGTATCGAAAAATTAAAAATTTCGGGTTTTTTTTCGATTTTTCTTTTGGTCCATGTTGGATCAACTTCGAAAAACGAAAAACAAATTTTGACATCATTGTTTCCAAAATTATGAAAAAATTTCAAAACTACCTTATATCTCATTAAATCTCCCATTCTTAACAGAACATAAGCCATGAACACTCGACTATTCTTTTTCGACTTGATAGGTTTTCTGTTTAGAAATACATCTGGTGTCCATGTTAATTGTTTTGAGATATCGTTTCCATAATTTGGAATTTCATAATGATAATGAACAAGAAGTGATAAATCAGTCAAAAATCCAATTGCAAGATTTTGAACATTATGATTAACAAGTCGATCATTTTCCATTGCTTTTGTTATTTCATCCATCATTGATTTCAGTTTATTCCAGAATTTTACATCGAATCTTTTGGATACAGCAGTTTCGAAGTCAGCGACAAACATTTTCATTAAATGCTGGAATTATTCTCATTTCGATAAATCAACACCTCTCAATCTTACTCTCAAATACTGTGGTGCAGCTTCGGTGCCACGTGGAATTTTTCTCAACTCTACAGTAAGCTGTTCCCATTCGTCCGACATCCTGTGGAATCCTCTGGAACAAAATTGTTTTGTTTTTTTTTCAAATTTTAAAATATTAATCTGAAATCCTACACTTTTTCTAGCCACTCAAAAGAAGAAACAGGAAGTCAGGCGAAAAATTATTTTATCTTCAACTTTTTTTGTTTGCAAAAATTAAATGATTCAAATAACCCGGTTCAGAAAAGGAATGGGGATGCTGCATTTTGAAATTAAAATAAATGGAAGTTTCAAAATGTGTTCGAAATGACAAAAACAAAACGGATAGGCATTGGATTCTATATAATTCTATACATACAGAGAATCTTTGGGATGTTTGGAAACGGAAATGGGGTGGGAACATTGAAAACTTATCAAAAGAAACGTTTTCAATAAAAAGCATTATAGTTGGAAAAGAAAAAGTTCTACCGGTTTAGCCGAAACAAAAATATGAAAATTATCACAATTTCACATGGGGGAACGATTGCAGGCGGACTTAGACTGGAAAGAAAGTATTTTGGTGGGATTTTTAAGTTTTGGAGGAAACGGTGAATACGGGGTTAAAATAATAATAATAATATCGGGATGGGTGATGAGGGGGTGAATAATAGAACAGGATTCAATGTGACGAGAAATGATTAGTAAAATAACGATGGGCGAGATTATTCTTCGACTGGAAGTTTTTTGGTTAGTGTACACATGGGGTAGGGAAAATCACTGGGAAGAATAGAAAAAAGAGAGAAAATAAAGGTACATATTCGGGGAGAGACGAGAAAATCAACTAAAAAGTTGCAGTGTCCCTTGATTTTCAAAAAAAAAAACAAAATAAAACTAAATGAGACCATAGACATTGTAGTATGCCTTCTTGTTAGCAGCGGCCGCTGCTGCTGCTGATTGTGGGGTTTTTGCAGTTGCAGGTGGAATATATGACCAGGAAAGCATTTGGCTTCTCATTACAGCATCCATCACCGAATATTGCGAGTCTAAGTGAAGAACATTCGGAGCTGATTGAGAACGAGTCAATTTTGGAAGAATTATGTCGCGAAGTCGTTCGAGAACCTGAAAAATTGGAATTCATTCATTAAAATTTATTTAAAAATCAAACTACAATATTTTTTTGGATTTTTCAGTGTAGTGGAGTTATTCATGAGCGAAAAAAATGTTTTTAAAAAATACATCGATTTCTTAAAAGCATGTTTTTATCCATTTTTCGACAGCGTCAAAGAGTGAAAAATCAAAGGAAGCCACCATATTTAGACAAAACTGCCAATTTTAAATGTGAAAAAAAAGAGCGAAAATGTGTGAAGTACTGGAAGAAAATAAATTCCGAATTGTCCTCGCGGTGTACACGGGGAGAACGCCCAGCTCGTAAATTTACACAACTTTTGAAGAGACATAGTCATATGAAAACGTATGGTCTCGCCGCATGGCGGCTTACTGTAGTTTTTCGCTCGTCGACGCTGTCGAAACATGTACAAAGTACAAAAAATCGATTTTTTAAAAGTTTTTTGACACTCATGAATAACCCCATAATAAATCATAGTTCTACCAAATTTCTAAAGTCGGTATTTCCCACTCACCTCTCCAAATACTGGCCGCTCATTTCTATCGAACATAATGCAATTGTCATATAATTTGAGCATGCTCTTCGGCGTATCATGTCGAATTTTCGATCTATCCGGCCTCAAATACCCTCTTCCAACCATAAACAATATCTGATCTCGATTATTAATGTTGGAGTATGGTAGATGCGAAGATAGAATTTCGTACATGCATATTCCAAAAGAATACACATCAGACTGTGGGGTATATGGATTATCATCTTGCATTCTGATGACTTCAGGTGCCATCCAGAGAATACTTCCTGTTGGTTGTTGTTGCTGTTGACCTCCGTTCACTGTCCATTTCGTTTTGACAGTTGCCAAGCCGAAATCTCCAATTTTTACCGTTGACATGTCATCCATAAGGAATATATTGTTCGTTTTCAAGTCACTGAAATGTTTTAAACATTTAAACATAAATTATAGATATGGTCAGTTACCGATGAATAATATTTTTTGAATGTAAATAATTCATTCCAAGAGACACTTGCTTCAGTATATCAATGATAGCACCCATTTCAAATTCGACGCGTGGCTCTGAAAATTATTAAATTATAAGAATTAAAATCTCAGTTCAGATCACCTTGAACATGAATATGTCTATACAAACTCGATCCTTCACACCATTGAGTAATAATTGCAATTTCTGGTTCTCGAACCCATCCCATAAACAGCAAAACATTCAAATGACGTGTTTTCTTTAAAACTGCAACTTCATTTTTAAAGGCTGCCATTTGAGAAGGCGTCGGATCAACAACATTCAGCTTTTTTATAGCAACAGTTCCGAAGAATTCTCCACGATAGACGGTACCGAAGGATCCCGAACCAACTTTGTATTGAATCTAAAAGAATGCTTGTTTTAATAGTTTTGACAGAAGTTTTGAGCGTTTTTTTATTGCTTCAACTGTAAAAAAAAAAGCTATTTTCAGATAAATAAAATGTTTTTTTTCTATATTCGATCACTGAATTTAAATGAAAAAAATTAGGATAACATGCTCCTTTTGTAGAACTGCCGGTTTGCAAAAGCCGTGCACCCTTGCTGATGTAGAATAAACTTACAATAAATTCATTCGGCAATATTTCCCAATCCTCATGATGTGGTTTCTGTGGCGGCCTGGGTCGTTGTGCATCAAGTCGTTCGCCTGGCGATCGACTACGATTTCGGAAGAAACCAGGTGAAATCTAAACATTTTTAATTGAAGAAAAATAGATTTTTTTGAATTCTACCTTCTGAGGAGGTGCTGATTGTGGTGGTGTTAATGGGAGAGTATGCAAATGAGCGGCTACTAATGATGACGTCGTTGATCCTGATACATTCGGGGATTGTCCAAGAGTAGGTTGTCCGATTAAGCCACCTGGAGGTGATGAACATGTAGATGAAGGAGAATTCGAGCCAAGAGGAGTACAGTCAACAAGTGGGTGAAGACGATTCATTCGAGCTCCTGAATAATTGAGAATAAGTGAAATTAAAATAATTAGAGTCGTTTGGGAAATTCTTGAAGGTGGAATAGAGTAAAAATTGTTTTTATAACTTTAGAAAAACGTCTTAAATTTGGAATTTTGTTTTTCTTCCCTGACCTTTTGACGAATCGTTATGTTTTCTGTTTTCGATTACCTGACAAAATATGTCCACTCTGGAAATGAGGTCGATGACGTGCTTGTGTTGAAAGTAACGATCCAGTTTTATCTCGTGATTCTTCTTCTAATCGCTGAGCTTCCAATGCATCAAGAATTCTTTGCTGAAAATAATACATTTTAGACTTTTTCTTTTAAAATTGGTGACTATTACATTATGTTGAACTGTTGCCTCATCATTAATCGCATTGATATTCGGAGCAGAAGAGCTCCGATCCCGTGGATAAGGTCCGGATGGAGATAATTGAGATGTTTCATTCTGTGGAGAAACAGCCATTGGATGTCTTTTGACACCACCCGTTCGTTTAATACTCGTCAAATCTGGATGAGAACTGTCTGGTGTGGCAGCTGGACTTTGTCCACTCGTTGGAGCTAGATTAGCAAGAACTATTTCGGCAACTGATCTATCTGGGCCTTCGACTTGTGATGCGATCCCAAAGAGTTCTTTCACTAGCTGAAAATTAAATGTTTTAGATAAGAATTGTTTCTGAAGCAGAGGTGAGCAATTACGCCATGTTGTTCCAACATTTTTCATTAAAAATCAGTGTAAAAAATATATAGAACCACCTTAATTATCTAATGATAACTTTTAATTATGTTTAAACATCTATGAAAATGCACAAAAATGACCTAGAAGTTGCGAATTGCCTATGGCAAATGGCCATTATTGTGCATTTTCACAGATCTTTAAACATAATTAAAAGTTGTCATTAGATAAATAATGTGGTTTTCTATATTTCGACGTTAATGACAAATGTTGGGACAACATTGGTAATTTTGTAATATTGCCGCCCGCCTTTGTTCTGAACGCACATCTTCATTTTTCGGTACAGATTGTAACAAATCGCAATAAAGTGGTGCAAACGATGAGCATCTTTGATGAAATTTGAATTGACAAAATTCACATCGAAATCCCATCATCCAGATAGGATTATTGCATACATCACATGATTTCGGTGGAATAAACGTTCTTCGAACAATTGCATGTTTAATCGATGAGACTGTATTCAGATATTCTGAATGAACCCATAATTCATTTCCAGGCAGTCGGGATGCGATCTCTTCCATTGTCAGCTGAAAATATTCAAAAATAAGAATTATGCTGTTAGATTCCAGTAAATCACACCGATAATTCAATAGATTCTTGTTTTGGGTCAGATGACGCGTTCACGTGACATAATTGAGGTGTGATATTCCGTTTTTTGAGCAATTTCGAAATGGCATCCCGCGCGGTTTCACCGGGACGAACCTGAACAAAATGTGCTTATTTTCTTCGTTTCACAGTGAATTTTTTGCTTACTTCAACCCTAGAATGTTGATCAAATGGCAAATGAACCATAATCATTTTGTATTTGAATTTTGGCGGTTCCTTGTCACTTGTTCCTGCTCCTCCAGCGGAATGATGTCCAGATAACGAATGAAGACTATCACTGTGCTTTGGATAAAGAGGAGTTGAAGGACTTGCCATCGGCGAAGCTTGATCCTGAAAATAATTATGAGTTACATATAAATATTTAATTGATAATCTTTGGAATGAGAAGTGGACGCTTGATTCTGAATTGAATAGATTAACACGATTCCCCACAAGTAACATGTAATTAGTGTTAAAAAATTCAAGACAAAGGATTCGTTGCTAATTTTCTACCTTCCGATCAATAGATGAAGAAGCACATCTCGGCAGACTTATAAGCCGCGGAGATGGGCAATGTGGGCTCGTCGGGGTGGTCGACGCCGATGACTTTTTGAAATTAATCCGACTCATTCGGCGGCGTGTCGACGATGATGATGGCGTTTGAGATGATGTGACAGGTGACTTCTAAATTGCTGTTAGTGATTACATGTAATTAAAAAACAAAAGGACAATTTGGACGAGTAAAACATTAAACACGGACTTTTAAAGGACATTTGAGAAATCAGAACAAGCAATAAGTAAATTACTTTTCAGATGCTCTATTTTATTATTGTGAAGCACTTTTTAAAACAATCTGAACAAATAAATGTTTCCCTTTAGCATTTTTCACTTTCATTTTATTTGTGGAAAACGTTCGAAAACACACCGTTTCGCGAGAGCATTCCATGTGAAAATTGCAGTTAATTCCAAAATAAAATAAACCAGAAAATCAATATATTCGCAGATAGAAGGTCAACAAAAGAAAGAGAGCGGCGGTAAGGGGCGCAAAGATGATTTTTTTCTTTTCCGAGAAGAGTACACGGAGGGAGTTAGTCCGCGGGCCGAACACACTTTTCTCTTCCATTTTCGCGCAGAAGATTTTAACCCAGATTTTGCAGGGTTTATTAGAATTTTCAAATAATAAGGACAGCGTTGCGCTCGGTTATATGAATTTATGTAGATGGAGTGAAGCTTTAAATAAATCTATTATTAATGGAAATATGGAATACGTTTATTTTCATTAGTTGATAAATTAACTTTTCAAATCTACAGTAACTCGATAGCTGAAAAGAAAAGTTAAAACTTGTATTGAAAAAGATGTTACGAATGAAACGTGGGATTCCCATGTTCAAAAAAGGAATCACGAATGTTCAATTTGCTGGCCAATTAAACAATTGTGTTCGCAAAGTTTTAAATGCAATCGTGTATTTTCTCAATACAGAAGCCCCGCGGGTTGCTTCATAAAGTCATTTGATTATTCAAATATCACTATGATTTCACAGAGTGTACCCTATTGATTTAAATCAGTTTTCAACTTACTGGTGCCGATTTCCGACGATTCCAGCCTCCATGAAAGTGACAAACTGAATACAGTACAGCCATTGCAGACATTTTAAAATGTTATGTGATCAATTATGGAATATAATTATCTCCAGATAACTTTAGAAGAATTTCAGAAAGTAAAAATATATTGTTAACAGGGGCCCCTTTGGATCCAATGGTTCTCTTCACACACAAAAAAAGAGAGGCGGGGTTTGTTTTCGCCATCTATTTTTTCTCACTGGTTTCTGTGCTCTGATCGAGAGAGATAGAAAAAGAGAGCAAAGAAAAAGAAACGTGTAAATCGGGAGCGACACGTGCCACGAATAGGTTGACAATGTTTTCAGCGTTGGGTCTTAACACGAAACAGATGACCTTAGTTTGTGAAGAGAGCAGCAAGTTGATTTGAAGAAACAAGGTCATACGTGACAAAACACAAACTAGAAAAGAATATATTCGAAAAAAACCACTAATCAAATTATAAAAGAAGGAACTAGATGACATTTGGTTAATAAGCTACTTCTAGTTAGTACACCCCGAATTAGCTGTGAAAGTTGAAAAAACGGGAAAAGTTTATCTGAAACTGACAGACTAGACAAATGTCTGTGACATATTGCAACTAAGATTTTGCAGAATGTGGACATTTTTGAGAAAAAAGGGATTACATGACTCAACTGATTACCTTTACGTTATGGTAATTTTCAAATTTTCTGAAAAGTGAACTGATCTGTTAAGATTGGTCTTGCCACGAAAAAATAGTTCATTCTAGGATTTAGAAAAATTTGGTATCATTTGCTTCCTTGGAATCAACTTAACTTAAGTATTACTTATCAACTTATTATCTTAACATTTGTCAACTTTACCACTTTTAAACAGTTATTTTGAAACTAAATTTTCGAAAGTTGGAAAGCAGAATAAAAGCAGCTGGCATCACGGAGATTAAAACATATGTCTTAATGTGTTTTCTCGCGACGAGACCCATCTGAGTTGATACATGTTTTGAGGAATAAGCGTGAGTCTAAAAATCTATTTTGAAAAATCTATGAAAAAAATCCAAATTCTACGAATAAAAATCAATGGGATCGCGCATCAAATGTGTTTTGTTCGTTCCGCCTCTTCATTCCACTCTATTCTCATCTTTTTCCGCCAATTTCCACTTGAAAAGTGCGAACAATTCCTCAAAAAAGAAACAAAATACACTATATTCCACATCAAAGAGGTCATTTTTCTATCAAATATTTGTTTTGGTTTATCAAAAAGATTGAGGTTCTAAAGATTATTATTAAAAGTTTTAAATAAACAAACTACGAAAGCATTATTTTGATCTAATGTTGACTATACAAAACTTTTTCAAATTTCTTTGATCACTAGAATTTCAAAAAAAAACCTATTTCAGTATAATTGTAGTTCGCAAAATAACAATTATTTTCATTTTAATGTGAGATATCGTAGTTCTTAATATAGATTTTCAACAGAAATTCAGAAATTTGGCTTCATCGAAATTAACTTTGAATCGTACATTGGGACGTCCTGTCTTCAGAAATTTTCAGCCGACATGCTCAAACGAGCTCCAAAAAAGTTTAAAAGTATCTATTGCAAGGTTTTCGCCAGCTTTAGAAATTAACACCAAATCTACCTCTACAGTTAAAAGTTTAAGAGCATTGGACATTTCAAATTGAACGCTATTCAAAGATTATAATCAAAGATTATAATCGAAAAATCGATTTTTCGATTTTAAACTAGATCCCTTGAAACAGTGAAAAAATTTCTATGTTTAGTCGCTCAAAAACCTCTTCATACTCTGTGTGCTCGTTGTACTCAAAGTTTGTCTTTTTACTACATTTTGTATAGTTCGATTGCTTTTCCTTCCTCCTTTCCATCTTTCCCTTCTTGCTCTTTTGCTCCTTCTGGTCACCAAAAACATCATGATCATTGATTTTCTCAGCTTCTCTGAGTATCTTGAACTCTACTGATCTTAAATCAGTTCGGTGCAAAAGAAAACGAGAAAGAAATGAAGAAAAAGAAGAAGATATATGTGTATGTGATATATTTATTGTTTGAGTGATTTAGTGACAACAAGACTCGGCTGACTTTTGAACTAGTTTTTAGGGGGCTCTAGTTATAGATCAACTGTAGATAATACTAGAAGTGGGCGCATGATGCACACATCGCCAACAAAATCTGGTCAACAAATAAGTTTTGACATATTTTGTAAGTTTACGATTTGTCTGAAATTTTGTATGGGCTACTTACATATAGTGTGCAGTTAGTATATACAAGCCTACAAGTTTTAGCTAAGCTTCTTGGTACTTTGTTCTGAAAATATGTAACATTACTAATTTTTTTGCGATATTTTGGATTAGGCCTTTGAGTTTTGATGTTAAGTAATAACTAAATCAATTATGTTTTGTTCGTAGATGAGAAAAATTCATCACAACATTTCATCAAAATTGGACCACACACACAGAAATTTTATAGCAAATGAGAAACAGTGAAATTTACTAAAAAATATTAAATTTTTCCGATTATATTTTTTCGTTAAATATTTAACTAGACAGTGAATAAGTTCAATTAATTGCATAAAAAACAATTTAAATTTTTTTCAGATCAAACAACTAAGAAGCTATTAGCTGAAACTAGCTGAAACTTTTAGGATTGGATGTCCTAACTGCTATATAACTCACCTATACAAAATTTGAAAATAAACTTGAATTGACCATACATATACGTCTTATTTGCTGACCTAATCCAATTAATTGTAGAAAATTTAATTTTGATTTCTAAACTTTTACAGATCTAAAATTAAATTGACACCTGTTTTTTTTTCTTGCTATTTCAAAACATTTTTCAAGCTGACTACAGAAATCTATATGTTTATAGTTGAAGAACAGTTGTTCTAGATTCTAGAACCTCACTCATTCCAGGTCAATAACTCAAGAAAAGTCTTCATGTCCTTCCATCGTCAGGTGACCCAAGACACCCGAATTCATAAACTACGTCAAATGTGACCCATATTTCATCACTAAGTCATTGGAGAAGATCAGCAAAGAAAAGTGAAAAAACATTCGAGAAGGACCTAGAACACATGCACCTCTCATAAAAGACGGGTCGGCGACGAGTCACTTTGCTCGTTTTTATTCTATCTTTTCGTTTCAAGCAAAAAAGAATGAAAGTTAGTGTAATTTTTCTGGGATCTTTGTGTGTGTGTGAGCTAGATAAACATGCACATACGGGTCCTTGGAAACCCGTGAAAACAATTGGAAGACACTTGATGTGAGGGAATGAAAAATATGAAATTGATGACAGATGATGATTTGGACTTCGAAAAGTTCTAGTGATCCTACTGTAATTTTAGCAATATATATATAAAGGTGTAAGAGGCACACTTCCGGAAAATCTTGCGTCTATAAATTTGTGGCTTCGTTCAATCGAAACTGAGTTGTTCTAAAAATCTTTGATACTATTTCAGTTTGTAAATCAAAAAATTGAAAATGGAATATAACACTCCTAAAACCTAATTGTCTACAAGAAAACCATAACTCATCGTGTAGGCGACCTACGCCTACTTTACATTTGTTCATGTATTTACGGAAATGTAGGCATAGGTTGCCTTCGAAGTTACGCCTGCCGTGCGGCATGTAGATTAAATGAAAATTTGAAAACTTTAAACTTCAACTTATAAAAAATCTTGAAAGTTGCTTAAAAATCTGAACCAATACATTTTTGAAGCAAGATTTTATGTGACCTACAACAAACAAAAAATAAATTTTGAAGTTAGGTCAATCACGCAGATTAAAAATTAACAGCCTGAGTACCTACATGTGAGACTTATTTAACACCTGATGCCTATGTTACATATAAGTCCTCGCGGTAAACTAGGCTACCTTGTAGGAAGTCAGGTAGGTATTTTTGTATCTCCATCGATGACTTACCACTATCGAGATCTAACAGTTAAATTTATAATGTTAAACTCAACTAGAAAATCAACTAGAAATACGGTCTGGAAAAACCAAGAAAAAGTTGAGAAATTGACGCTTTTTCAAAGAAAAATGCATAGTTCCAAATCTTGAACGGTTCCTTTTTGATCATTTTTTCTTAATTTTGACTAAGACTACTATTAATAAATACTAATTTTTCAGAAAACATCAAATTGTATTAGAAAAAGAAAAGAAATGATTTCTGTTTCACCACTTTTGTAAAATCCTAGACAAGTTTGTAACATCTTTTATGAATTCATTGTAGTCTTACAACTCGTGATTATCTTTTTCCCATAAGAGTAAGATCAGTCATGTTTAATCTATCGAATCTCTGCACTTTCCCCCTAATAATTCCCATGAAAAGCCACAATCAAAAATCATTTTGCAAAGTTACAACTCGCGATGAATGAGAATTAAATTGGACACATGGGAAATGCAGAAAAAAAAGAAATGCAGAAATTTAACACAAAAGCATAAGTGAGCACTCTCCTGTTTTTCAACAAAACGGGCGCCACGTTACCAAGGCAACCAATGAGAGCTTCCGAAAATGGGGAAGAGAGTTGGAGAAAATGCTTGCATTTTTTGAAGGAAAAATAGTTTATGAAAAAGAAGAGAGAAGACAAAATGAAGGGAAATAAAATAGGGAAGAAGAAGAAGAAAATGAATGTGAATAAAGGATAAAATATATTTGGAAGAGAAGAAGATATTAACTTTTTTTTAGGGATTCTAATGAAAAACTGAAATGAGAGAAGATCGGGAAATAAATACATACTTGTTTGAATTCTAAAACTTTTCAAAACTGGCAAAAAGTTTCAAAATTGTAATTTCAAATTATTGCACATACAGGTTATGTCTATTAATTTAAAAATGAACGGTCTCAATAAGTTGGATGTTTTAAAAGCTTGCATTCATTTTGTCAAAGATGTCACATTGTTCTGGAGTTTCTGCACAAGAACAATTGTCCTGGAATTTCAGTCCTGGTGGATGCGAATTCCAGTTGAATTTTTGGCTTTTTGGCATTTTGCAACGAATTTTCAATTTTTAAAAATATTTCTAAACACACTTCTCATAGCTCAATATGCAATATGACCGACTATCATAATGAATAGAACACTCCAACACAGTTTTGGCAAATTACCAAATATTCAAAAACTTCGACTTTAAATAGAAATTTTGAGCATTAGCTCGAACCCCTAGAATGATTAAATACAAAAATTGAAACTGAAATAAATATAATAATAGAACAAACAATTTTTCAGTCGCCTTTCAAAATTATGATATGTCAAAGCTTAATTTTCACCACTTTTTGATTGTAATTAATTTTTTTTTGTAATTAAAATTTACTATATTGTTTGGATGAATATTTATTTTTATTTATTTTTGAAGCGAAAATTTCCACAAATGAAAAAGTCCAACTTTAAAAGCAAAAACTCAAAACTTTTGAAAGTTGTTATTTCGAAAAGTCTAAATAAAATGAAAAGTTGTGTTGAAGAATTAATTTTCAAAATCATGAGGATTTTCAGATTGGAAAAACACAAAAGCAACAAATCTTGGAACCAAAATCCAGATATCTGAATGTACTTTTGATATTTTAATTAGTTCAATTAGTTCAACTATAAGTACCAAATGAGTCATTGCTCTTGCAAAAAAAGAGAACAAAGCACTGCAGAATGAGCACCGGAAAATTTTCGCCGAGTGTGGTTGAAAACGAAGTAGGTGTAATAATGGCTCCGCGAATATCTTTGCTCCCACAACCACTGACAGCAGTTCTTTTTTCTACATATATTCTTCATTTTAGAAGGCAGTCAACGAAAGAATAGTGACAATCTTGCAGAAAATTTTAAAGATGATAAATGGATATACTGAAACAATAATTTTTTACAACAAAAAATCGTTCAAAAAATTTCTATTTTATTTGCAATGTAGACTAGTGAGAGTTATTTAAAAATTATTGGAAGTTAGATTTAATTTTTGTTAGCGTTATGGATCGAACATTTCTGTCAAAATAGAGATTTGATAGGAATAATAACCGAAGCACTTTATAAACAGTTTTTGTGTAATTAGCTCAAAATCAAAATTTATTAGAGTTCTCAGTTTACATACTAATCAAAATTACCTTCCAAAAAATCTTGCAAAGTTTTGAAAAATTTGAAACCCAGGAAAAATTTTTTAGAAATGTGCAAAAAACAAGTCGAGTTGATAAACGAGGTGATGTTTTCTGTTAGTGACAAAGTGTCAAAAAATGAAAAAGCGAACTCTATAAAAACAATAAACTTTGAACGCTTTTGAAAATTCATAAAAACAAATTTTTGAATCATTGATGAGAAAAATCAATTCTCACCAGTTTGTGGAAAATTAAATATTTTGAAGTAAGGCAAAAATATTTGACTGATCCAGAATGAATTTCTATTTTAGATAAAAAAAATGTGAGGAGGCGCTTGAAGTATTTCAAAATTGGCAAGTTGGCAGAAACATCCAAATTAATATACATATAAAGAATTTGAATACAACGTAAATCAAATAACTTTTTTGTTTGAATTACTTGAGTCACATTTCTCAAAATAATAATGTCTGATACAATGCAATCAGCAACAGAAAATCAGATTATAGATTTTATTTTCAAAAATTGACTGATGATAAAAAGTCAAAGTATTGTGAGTAATTGTAGGCAAACAAGTCTAAAAGTTGAAGTTATAAAATAGGGAAAGTTAGTTGAAAAAAGTGGTCTTGTGAAAGAAGAAATATTATAAATTAGAATAGATTTTCCCATAATTTTCGATTTCTGACCTTTTTACCTTTGGTCATTATCTCAAAATAACTATTTGATATCCAGAAATAGAAATCAAACGTGGCTCCTCGTTGTGGTCATTGGATTGTGTGGGAATCTGATACCTAACCCCATACCAAAACCTAAACCTTTTCTGCAGTTTCCCATAAGTTTATTTATGGACATTTGTGACCTATATTTGGCATTTATGTTTTATTTATTTCATTTATTTTTAGATATACTTTCAGCATTAGATATACATTAAAAAAATAATTGCTGGTTTTGATAGAAAACGAATTGAAAGAACAAAAACGGGAAAATGATAAAATGGAACTTGTCTTCCATTTTACAAATTTGTAGTCAAATTATATCTATTCTAATGGGATTAACGTTTGATTTGTGAAATTTCCGAATAGATATTTGATTTTTTTTTTGGCGATTTTCATGTTGTTCTGTTCTCAAAGTAATCTAATGATGAGATCAAATCATTAAAATTTCGAAATTCAAAGAAAGTCGGAAAATATTATTTTTTGCAGAATACTTTAATTCCAAGATAGGAGAATTTATGAATGGGTTTCGCCGCGCTAAATGAAACTATTAGAAATACTTCCTGTATGCGGCTTTGAGATTACTGTATTAAAACTCGATTTTCAAGTTTCTTTGTTGGTTTTTCAATTTAAGAAAATTCTGACAATTATGGAAGAAAAGAGAGAACTAGAAAAATAAAACAAACTTTTCTACAGTTATGACTCAAAGGCGCATACATTAAATAATTGTTAAAAATTGTATAATGCGCTTCGAGACCTATCCGCATCCTTTAAAACACGGATAACAGTTTTTTAGGTTTCAAGTTATTTGGAATGTTATTTTCAGGTTAGCGAAAAGGAAACTAATTTCCATGGAAATTCTGCAGAACCTCTCTGAATGGAAAAGTTAACTCTATTTGGATGATAAAAAACAAATTTTGCGTAATTTCTATGTTATCATATTTGTTTTCAGTTTTGCTCAAAGATCCATTGAACCTACAATCTGCGAATCTATAATATTTTCAAAAAAAAAACGAATAAAAGCACCTAATAAAGCTGTCTAATAATGCGGTTTTACTCTTGGGTATCACATGAAAGCAATAAAACCAATAAATAGGAAATGAAAAGATGAAATAATGAGCTCGCTTCCAGGCTCGCGAAGCAAAAAAATTGAGCACTACCCAAAAAAATCGAGCAAAATTTGTTAGGAGGGAGCTCCAAAGAGAGACAGAGAGCTACGGAAATGGAAATGGCAATATAAATGGGCGCAGAGCCCAGAGCAGAGAGCTCTCTCGGAGACTCCGTGTGTTCTGTGTGCTCCGCGAGCCGCCGAGACTTTTAAACTGTCTGAGTCTCTGTTTTTATCGTGATATTCTCGTCTTTTTCCCTTTTTTGGCATCTCTCATCACTCGTCTCCACTCATTTCGACACACTTTTTCTTTTCATCTTTTTTTCCTCTTCCTCTTCTGTTCTTTTCTGTTTCTGCCTATTTTCTCCCCGCCAAAGCAATTCGCGGGCGGAGAAAAAAAGTGTGCGGGGGCATTGCGAAAGCTCGCGCCGCATGTTGCGAATGGGGTTTGCCTGACTCCGCCCACATTTTTATTCATTTTTAAACTTTTACCGATTTCTCACGATACGTTCGAATGTGGTTATTATTTCTGTTATTTTCTGATAGTTAAAATATTAGAAACAATAATTTCATTAAGAGCACCCGCAGCGGTTTTCATTTAATTGTTAAATCAGCTATCCAATTTAGTTTCCTAAATTTAAGTTTTTTTGATTTTCTTCTGATATCATGTAGTTTTTTAGAATGAATGTTTACATTTTCAGTTTATCAAACTTCAGTGTTCTCGACAAGACGAAAAACTATGACTTGCTCAGCGTTTTTGATCGGAAATATTGAAAACACGGAAAATGCTGACAATTTGTAAAATATCAAAATTCTTCAGAATTTCTGAAGATTTCTGTTAAAAAGTGATCACATACATCGATCAAGTTAGATTCAAACTTTATTTTATAAAAATTGATTTTGACGAGGCTTTTTTAGACATTGTGTTCTAAGAATAATCTCCAAGTACGGTAATCATTTTCCGATCATTGTGTCATAACTTAATAGTATTTCCGAATTCTAAAATTCTTTCTGGATATCGATTTGTACTTTTCCTCTTACTAATATCAATCTTTTCAGGTGGGATTGCCTACACTCAAATATACGTAACGATGCCAACTCCCGAGGATGTTCCCATGGATGAAAATGACGCAGGAAGAGTAGCAGAAGGCTCCCAGGATGAATCTGTACTGAATCCTACGTGTTTATCAAATTTATGTTTTTTTTTCTTCAGAAAACACCTTCCCGTGAAGTGCTTAAGAAACTTCTTAACGAGGTTGAGATGGCTGAAATGGAGGAAAATGAAATGTGGTACTTGATCAGCCAAAAGTGGTGGAATTCGTTGATCAAAGCAGTTCGTGATGGCTTTGTTGATGACGTTGGGCCAATTGACAATTCACAGATATCGGAATGTATGGGCTTTGAATTTTAAAAAAAGTTATATTCATACATTTTCAGGCCGAAACGGATCATTCTTTCTGAAACAACGACTTGCCGAGCAAGTAGACTATACTCCAGTTCCAGAGATTCTGTTCAAACGTCTTGAAAGATTCTATCACATTGATGATGATCGTCGGGACTATATTCAGCGTCGAGTTGTCCGGAAGGATGGAAAATTATGTATTGAAGTATATCCGAGAATCGTTCATGTATGAATATTTATTATTGATCTGAGCCGAACAATTATTTTTCCAGATCACCTCCGCCAGAAATCGTGACATCAAAGCCGATTTGGTTCTTCGACCGGATGACACAATGGGTAATCCTTATGCACCATATGGAAATTTAGGAAATCTAATATTTCAGTCTCTCTGCGGGAACGTGTAATTGGGGAGCTTTCTCTTTCCACCACAGACAATATTCGTTTCTATGTGATGAACGGAGAAAATTATGAACTTATCGATACAGCACAGTCAATTGATAGTTATTTTGATACAGTTCAAAAGGTACACATTTTGTTTAATTTTAAACATTTTATTCTCAATTTTTCAGGTGGTAGTTGATGTAGAAGAAGATGGAGAATTCTTTATCAAGGGAAAAAGTGCAACGCCTAAATCACTTTTTGGGACTCAATCCTCTTCGTCGTAAGGCTTCTATTTCTTTTCAGATTTTTGTCTAGATGTGGTGTTTTGATGTATTTATGTCCTTTTCTCCACCGTTCAAATCTCATTCATCTATTCGAAGAGCCACACGCCAAATTATGATATTATGTTTATTTTACCACAGAGATTCTGAAGATGATGTCGAGAATGTCGTGAGACTACCGAAACCTAACCGTCATCGGCAATTTTCTACATCTACAGTTTCATCTACCTCATCAAAACTTCTTTTGCCATTATGGGCAGTATGGCTCAGCTTCCGTGAAGCATGGTGGGGGTTCAGTCAATTATGGCCCGATACTATTCGAGAAGCTGTCGCCTTTTTATTTGGATGGTGGATTTTACGACCGCCTAGTTATTCTTCAAGGTTCGCGTTTTGGAGAGAGATTGTTGTGTAAAAATGAGTGCTTCTTCCCCGTCTCCACCGCCATCTTTGAGCATTCTCCGGTTATCTGCCTCGCACACGATGATCGGACAAGCGCATCGTTCATGAGAAGCGATATACTAATCGACGTGTGTTTTGTTGTGATTGTATTGACCAATTTTAATGAGAATGCTAATTAATTCCAATTCAACACGATATATAGCTCCTGGTTAGACTGTTAAAATTAATCGGTAGATCTATGAATTTTGCGTAGAGTGATGTTTTCAAAATTTGCATGCTTACTATTTTTGGAGATTAATCAATAGTTCAATCAAATAGTTAGAATTATCATTATTTTTTTAACGTGATTGCGTAAAGACCTTAACGATACACGGAAATTCATTTGTTTTATGAATTTCAAAATTTGATGGCGGTGGAGCAAAAATCATACATAATCCTAGTATGGATTCGATATTATTGGAATTTGATCAAGTACAACGTCTTCGTTAAACCTGGCAATTGGATACGAGGGTATTTTGATACATTTCTAAACTTTGATAAATACAGTCAAATACGACAAAAAATTTGAAAAAAGGTCGCTTCCCATGTTCGATGTTATCTGTCACAACTGTCCCGTTCGAAGCTTTTAAATGATAATAAAGATGATGATGACGATGGCCGGTGGAGATGAGGACTGTTTTCTTGTTGTAGAATTTTCTGTCAGTTATGTTTTCATAATCACTTTCTTCGAAATTTTCACATCTGAAAACGGAGAAATTTAGTTAACTTCGATCGTTTTAAACTTATAATACTAAAGCACAAAAAGTTTAGTTAAATTTTCAAAATTTTCAGACATGGAGGAAATGGAATCTCTAATTCCTACAACTCCCCATCTCCTTCCACTGGCGTCGTCACTCGTACAACTCCCGGAGCCTGTGGACTTTCCAATTTAGGAAACACCTGCTTCATGGCATCAGCATTTCAGTGTTTGAGCAACATGCCCCCACTCCGGGAATATTTCCTAGCGAATACATATCAAAACGACATCAACGAGGATAATCCTTTGGGAACCCATGGTCACTTGGCTATGGTGATGAATTGTAGGATTAAAATTGGAAATTAATGTGATTTTTCAGGCCGTTGGAGAACTTATGAAAGGAATGTGGAGTGGCGACTACGCGTCTATAAATCCCCGAAAGTTCAAATCAATTATTGGACAATTTGCACCACGATTTAACGGATACTCGCAACAAGACGCTCACGAGCTAATGGCCTATGTTCTCGATGGACTACACGAGGATCTGAATCGTATAAAGAAGAAACCATACATTGAGGATAGTGATGAAGATGCGAAACTACCGGAAGCTGAATATGCTGCAAAGTCATGGGAAGTGTATAAAATGCGAAATGATTCGATAATTGTGGACACTTTGCATGGACAGCTCAAATCTACACTGATTTGTCCTGTATGTGAAAAGATTTCTATCAAGTTCGATCCATTCGGATACCTTTCACTTCCACTTCCTCCAAAAGAACAAATTGTCAAACAGACAGTGATCGTGATGTTCTTGACCAGAAAATGGGCCAAGTTTTCACTAGGAATCACTGACACTACAACAGTTGAAGAAGCTGAGAGATTGATGTTGGATAAGTTACAGCCTGAACAGCAACATCATGTAAGTGTAATTGCTTATTGGAAAATCAAATATTTAATCTTATTCAGTTCGTGTTCTTCCACGTTCCTAGCCAATATCATGATGATATAACGATGATGCGGCCTGGTGACAGAGTCCGAATGCCTGGACGTGAAGTATATGTGGCTGAAGTTGAGCATGATCTGCAGGTTAAAGGGACCCGTCTCTTTGTTGCCTAGTGAGTTAATTATTTAATTATCAGTAATTTAAAGTAATTTTGAGCCATTCCAGTAATCGTATCAAGCTTGTCCGTTCTGCGTCTCTTCCAATGATCTATTCTCTGCCAACTGGCTACCCATTGACTCGTGGATTCCTGAATGACCATGTATTTTCTACTACAAAACATTTCTTCATAAATCCAAAGGCTGTCGCTGAACTCGGAGGTGGAAATTCCAATGATGACGATTCGATGAGCGGAAGCAACTCTGCCGATGAACGAGAACCATATAAGTTGTTTGTCGGACCGCCTGGATCAACAGCTTCTCTTCCGATCCCACCAACGGACGATCCAATCCCGTTCCCTGATGAAAATTCTCATGACATTTACAGTAACTTCCTACAAATCGTTTTCCAATGGAAGGATCTCAAGATTTTCAATCAATACAAGGGAAATGAGTTGATAGAACGCGAGATGACCGTTTCTACTCGTCGGAAAGTTCTTTTGCAAGAGACTCTGGACTGGTTCACAACGAAAGAACAACTCGGAGAACAGGATTCGTGGTACTGTCCTCAATGCAAGAAACACGAGCGAGCCACGAAGCAATTAGCTCTGTGGAAGCTTCCGGAGATTCTCATTCTCCACTTGAAACGTTTCCAATACACCAAGTGGTCTCGTGAGAAGCTGACATGGGAGGTTGTGATTCCTGTTCGTGGGTTGGATCTTACCGACAAAGTTGCCAATCCGAATCACGAGAAAGCGATCTACGACCTTATTGCCGTATCACGTCACTATGGATCCTTGAGTGGAGGTCATTACACTGCCATAGGCTACAACGACAGGGAACAGAAATGGTAGGTTTTTGAAAATGCACCTTCTTTTAGATAGTGAATCTAATTTTAAAACATTTTTATTTGACTCGACTTTCAGGTTTGATTTCAACGATTCCTCAGCAAATCCGACATATCCTCCAGCTGAACCCTATGAGTCGAGCGATCCCTACATTCTTGTATACCGAAGACGCAAATTGGATTCAAATGGAAAACCGATTGAGCCATCAGCAGTATCTGAATGTAGGTTCCAAAAATTCAAGTTTTTATTAAACTGTAATATTTTCAGCTCTTCATAGTCGACCGAAAAGAGGAGCTGCTCCAACAATTTCATCTGCAACATCATCAGCTTCATCGTCTCGCCATCAAGTTGACGAAAATATGGAGATGGAGGAAGATTGAAGGCGTCCTCCGACAAAAATGTCCAAGTTTTCGTTATGAAAAGTAAAATGTTTGAAAGATGTGCTTGTGCGTAGTTTCTGGTACAAATTTGAACATTTTTGTCGGGTAGGAAACGATTCTCCCAGTAACATCGCGGCGGTGTTCTTTCCTCGCTTCGCTCCATTTCAGTTTGAGCTTTATCCCCCATTTGCTCGAATTATTTTTCACCGCCAATCATTTTATTTTGTGTGTTTTTAGTGTCTTTCTCACATTCATTTTTTCATGTGTCTGAACCATTTTCTATGGAGTTCCATGGTTTCCCTTTTGCCCCCCGTTTTTCATATGCTTATTCGCTTCTGTGATTTCTCACTTTTAATTTACTCGAATGTTTTCATATTCGTCCAATCAAATTTATGGAGATATTTTCGCGTATTATTTGTGGTATCTTATTTTTTCTATCTCTTCCTCCAAATCTCTTCTAAAATCTTCTAACGATACGGTGTTTGTGTGTCTCTATAGGTTATTCTACTTTTAATTCGTTTCTGATGTCGTTTTACCCATCCTAGCCTTTCTTTTTTTAAAATCATTTTCAACGATTTAAGCCTATGTGCTTCCCATCTTAATTATTAATCAGTATGTTTCACACTGAACCATTTTTCTTTTTTTCTCGAAATCCCGTTTGAAAATGTCATGTTTAGTAGTTTCCTAATTCTATCAATTTTATCGGATTATGTGCTACGTTAATTTTTTTTCGTGGTATTTTTGTCTGTCTCTTCCGGTCCCTAAATATTTTTAATCCTGAGTTGTTTCCGTTTTTTGGAAACCATTTCAAATGATGAATTGCTTTCTTTCTGAAAATTGTTTAATTCATACAAACAGCATGAAATCGATCCATCGGAACACATTTTATCTTAAAGTCATCGTTTTCTTTCAATTAAAACTTCAAAAATAGATTTTCAGATAAAAACTTTATATGTCATTTTCGTCATGGCTTTCACGGCGGATTTTTGTTTTTCTCGATTCAGACCGAGTTTTCGAAGAGATGGATCAAATGACAGTCGAAGAAAAGATTTTAGAACATCAGGAACTTGAAGATGGTTCAAGTAGTTTCAGATGGTTAGTGTCATCGACAGTAATCGCAATTGGTGGGGCTACTGTAGCTTTGTATATATCTGGAAAAATTGATTGGAAAATACCAGCAATTGAAGCAGGTTAATGAGACGCTGATTATCAAATTAAAAATAAATGATTAATATTTAAGGACTTGCTCTGACTGCTGGTGGCACAATTACTTGCGGATATTTATGGTTTAAGAAGAGAGTGAAAACTGTTCGAAAACTTATTCTACAAATGAATAAAACAAGATCAGCTCTACGGAAAAGAAGACAAATTTTCTTTAGGTACTTATTATTACGAGAATACAAAATTCTGAGTATTTATATATGACCCGCAAAATATCTCGAAGCGAAAACTACAGTAATTCTTCAAATGACTACAGTAGCCATGGTGAAGATTTGCGTGCTCGATTTTTGAATAGAGACAGCGATATTCCATTTTCCTGCGTAAAATTGTATCATATTTTATTTTCTCAAATTTAATATTCTTCAGATAAATGAATAATTTTAAATCAATACGAAAATCGAGCCCGTAAATCGACACAAGCGCTACAGTAGTCATTTAAACAACTACTGTAGTTTTCGCTACTAGATATTTTGCGCGTCCTTTATACTGCGCAATACGCGTTCTCAGAATATTGTGTACCTGTAATAATAATTCGGATGAGAGTGTAAAAGTAATCATTTCATTTAAACAAATCAGAAGTTTTCCAGTATCTCAATGTGCATGCCACGTCATCGTCATCCATCGATTCTTCGTGCTTGTCGTCTTACAGTTTCAGCCATTGAATGTCTCACAGAAGAGACGAAATCACTGAATAATGGTACCACGTGGCAGGATTTATATACTGATGAGATTCGAGAAATCATTTCAAGGAGTACTGTAGATTCACAATTACTGAAAATTGAGGAAATTCAAGAAGGAGATAATGATAAAATGGATTTTGAACAAGTTTTTGAGGTATTTCAGATAATTTTTTAAAAAAGTTAAATTGCGTTTTTGGGTCTTGACACATTTAAATTTTTTAGTTACCATACAAATTATTACAAAAAAAATTTAATGCATTTAAAATCAAGACAGAATTCAGAGAAAAAGAAAATCGACCGTACTCGTGAGTGGCTGAAAAGTTTCAATCGTTTCAGACCCAAATACATGATTTCGCATTTAAGAAAAAATCACTTTCTCACTACCAGCTAGTGAGAAATTTTGAATTTGAATAAAAATTTCAGACATTGATATCGATATTCAAACTTCATGCAAGTGAATATTCCCGTGTTGTGATCCTCAATTTTCTGAATTCGCCCGTATTCGAGTCAAAAAAAGTTTCAAAATTTTTTGAAACTTTGGGACGTCTTCAAGAATTGATGTACAATTTGGAATCTGTTGAAAGACTTGCATTGAAGACTGAAACAAAACTTTCGAGAAATGAAAGAAAAATGGACGGAAAAATGAAAAATAAATCTTTATTAGAATTGGGATGGAAGCAACAAACTGCACTTGCACTAGAAGCTATTTTGGAAAGGTTGAAAAGGTTAAAATTGAAATATAAATTACTGTTTTTTTAGATTGGAATCTGAAAGTGTTACTCAATCAGAAGTTGAATCAGCATTACATAAAACTTTTCTTGTCGTCAAGGCTGAACCAGCATTTCCACAACCTGTGAAGAAAATTGATGTAGAGGTGAAAAATCAAGATCAAAAGAATCCAGAAGTGATCGTTATCGAGAAGGGCACAGGAGAAAGGACTGATATAGATATGGTAAATATTATTTTATTTTCCGTCAGGAAACTATTTGTTTCAGGTATTCGAAGGAACTCCCTTATCAGAAGCTGATAAACTATCTGCTTCAAAAAGTGCAGTAGCTCGAGATGTTCTCCTAGATGGATCTGAAGGACGTTGTCATGAAGCAAGTCTTTTTGGAGAGCTGAAAATGGTATTGGAGCCACGGAGGACAGATTTTGCGAAACGAGAAAGGACTGCACTGGCAAAGTTCTATGGAGTTGATGAGCATCAATTGGAGCAGAAGGAAGATGAAGAAGTATGTGCTGATATTAAGATTAAGAAGTTATGATGGATTTTACAGACATTTGAAGCGATAGCATCTGGTGATGGTGAAGATCCGGATCCATATGACTGGAGGAAGGATGCTGAAATGAGTGCAGGGATTCATCATGATGCTAATAATGACGACTTTCTGAAATCTTTGAAATTGAGACGAGTCGATGATGATATTATTGAATAATTTTTAATTGATTTTCAATTTATATAACACCGTATTTTATGTCGAATGCACAACGGGAAGCTCGTAGGCTAATAAACATTTTTTGTGATTCCTGACTTTTTTTATTTGACTTTCCAGCTTATGCATTTTGGCAGACACTGAAGATCAATCTATTGTGAGCTTTATATGAAAAATGTTGCTGTTTTGTGGAATATGAATGTTTTTGGAATTTAAAATTTTACGGTTTCAAGCTTTTGTTATAATAAGCACAGTAAAATTAGCAAATAGTTTCAGTCTCGCTTATAATTCTCTTTTTAATGATCTCGGCTCCACTGCTTACAAATTTGAGAAACTCTAGTCTTAAATTTATGTACATTTCTAGACACTGATATCAGTGATATTGTGTTTTTTTGCTACTGTTGAAAACTCTACAAATCTTCATTGATATTTGAAAATCAAAAATAAAGATTTACAAATGCAGAATGAAACAAAGGAAAAGTTTGTAAATTTCAGGTTAATGCGTTGTAAGACCCGGAAAAAAGGAAATTTCGATTGGAGCATTTGACATTTTTAATGTACAATAATAAACACCCCACTTGAAAACTGTGTCCTGTAGAAGTTTTGTGATTTATTTCCCAGTATATTTACCTGTTCTCTTCAAAATTTCGTCCGAAAAGAAAATGTCAAATCCTCAATAACTTGGTACTTTACTCAAAACTCTTGACCCTTTCATCTTTTCTTTTCCACTCATTTTCTTTGATTTCCATCCATCAGAAAAGAAATAAAAAAAGAGAGAACAAACAATGCGATTTGTTTGTGCCGAAAAAGAAATTGGAAGAAAAAAAAGAAGCAGAAGAATTTCTCCTTTTCCAATTTATTTTCCGACAACGGTGTTAAAAGTGTCAAATTTCTTCTTACCACTTGCGACAAAGGACCGCCTTTCTTTTATTTTTTCTCTCTCGGATCAGAGTTTAATCTTCTTATTTAATGATTTCCACGTATTTATTACATTTCCCTGCCTGAAACTACTAGATTTTCCTAACATTTCGTATCTTTTGGATTCTATTTTTGATGAGTTTTTGACGTTGTGCTCCCATCAAATCCCAATGTCTTCCTTGCTTCTTTTCTCATTCTTTTATTCTTTCTTTTCCTATTCTAGAATTCAATTTTGTCTGTGTATGTTGTGGTTGCAATTAGGAAAATTGAAAAGAAAATGAAAAAAAAAAGTAGGAGGAGACGAAAACGGAATGATTTGATGACGAAAGGATGAGAGCAAAATGATGAGGCACCACAAATTGTATTGTTTTTTCTTTAAAGAATCTTAGATTCTGTTTACTTAAAGTTTTACCGTACTTTTCTCATTCTATGTATAGCCATGCAAAAATTAACTTTGCGGAGTAACCAAGTTACGTAGACATCTTAAGATGAGCAATTTTGCAATATCTTATTCATGTCGAGTAACGGGTCACTGATATTCTTCGGAAAATTTTTCGAAAAAGAAACTAAAATGTTTGAATTAAAATTAAATTAGGGAGTATGGTAGGATACGGTACGCTGGCTTAAGCAAGATTATGGCGCAAAATTCCGAGCTACCAAATAGGTCAAAATTTATAATATTAATCATACAAAATTCTATCCGAGAGTTTATTCTTTATTTTCTGTTTCAATTGTTGAAACCGAGGGGAATACGAAAACGATTATTGTGGTGATTTATCACTTTAAAAATTAAAATTAAAGTTATTTACTTTTAGTTGTTTGCAACTTGATAAATCAATTATTATATTTAGTACAGAGTGCAATAAAACAAAAAAAAAATCCAATATAAAAAGGAATTAACTTTTTACAGTTTCACCAAATTTATATTGTCTTACAGACTGTGTCGTCATAACTATTAAATGCTCAGAAAACCTTTTTCTATAATTGCCATTTTTTTGGCGCAAACGATTTTGATGAACTAAAATCCTTACTATCAGAAATTCTAATAAATCTGATAATAACCTGAAAAATACAATTTTTACAGTTTCAGGTATTTTACAAAAGTTTTATTTTGTTGTACAAATATCACAGCAGTTAAAAAACTCACCAAAAATAATTCGAGTTATGAATAGATTACGGTAAGATGTTTGCATTATACTAGGATTAACTTACCCAATTTTACCAAAAACACTCAGAAAATGGCATAATAATTTCCAATTCACTTAATGTATCAATCTCTTACCTTTTCTTCAATTTCTACACTACTAGTTCAATTCCTACTTTCACTTTCGTTCCACTGGTCATGCTCGTGATGATGTGCTCAATGAGCTCACACACACTCGGTTCTCTATCCATCTGCGTTTCTATTGCTATGACACTGTTTTCAGTAGTCTCTCATATTTCTCTCATGTCTCTTCTTGGTTTTCAAAGTAATCGATGTGTCTAGAAAAGAGAAAAAGATGGAGAGAGAGAGATTCTGTGTTTGGAAAGCTTTGAAAGAGTCGACTATGAGATCGAGAGGAAGTTATTTGTTACTATAACTGGTCTCTATGTTTTATTCATTTTATTTCTCAAAATTATATTGCTCTGCAACTGGATTTTAATTGCAAATACTTTATTTTCTAGATGCTAACTGTGAATTTTCAGTCTTTTAGAAAGAAGAGTTTTAGAAAAAGCTTTCAAACTTTCATTGATTCTAATAATTAGCTTGAAACTTTAGTATTCGACACAATTACTTTCATTTTCGATATTTAAACTCAAAATAATACCTTCTTCAGTCAAACTTATGTATATTTATTCAGTTGAATATTTTGATGTTTTAAAAGGACCAGTAAAATAAAAGTAAATAGCAAAAGTTTTTTGAAACATTTTTGAAACGGGAAATTTTTTTTCCAAAACTAAAAAAATTGTATTATCGAGAATTTTAGACGGAGTTATCCACATATTTGACTAATTTTACATCTCATTTTTATCAATTTTGGTTCCAAATATTTAGGTATCATTTTGAAATATTTGACTATTTCAATTGCCCTCTGAATCGAATTCGTGGTATAAAGCCATCAAAAGATTTGGCTTTTGACTTCACTTTTGGTTGTAAATTGAGCTTTCCTACGCTACAAACTCATTTATTTTTATAATGTGAAAATAGAATTCTACGTCACAAATTTCATTAATCCATGAACACATTCAAATAGAATTGGTTTTCAAAATGTTATATAAGGCTGAGAGAGTAACAACTCTTACTTATTTCAAACACAATCTGACTTCCAATTTACTTTGGGATCAGTTTCAGACAATGTATGGAATAGTTCACATTCAAGAAAGACTGCGATTACACGCAACAGTAAAATCATTAAATATTCCTGAAGATTCAAGAAATTGTTTCGAGAAAATCCGGATTTCAATCCGGACAATAATTTTTGAACCTCTTCATATTTCTCAGAAGATTAATAATTTATTTATGAATCCAAAATTTTCCGTTCATTTTTTCTCTGCTCTCACATTCTTCCACTTTCTTTTCCCACTTCCATCACTAATTGTTTGTTACTAAAATTTTTTGTTTTTCGCGTTTCCTCCGGTTTTCCATTCTAATTATTCATTTTTTGATTTTTCAATCCCCAAAATCGTATGATTATGAGTAATTAATAAGAGAAAACCTTAAAAATAAAATCAAATCACATGGTTTTACCAAAGGTTCATATGTTAGATATTTTGCTTCTAGATCACACTCTATTCAGAAAAGTCAGCACATTTTGTAATGTGAAATTTCCATAATTGCCTAAATGAACGACAGAAAATAATTATTTTGTTGTTTTTATTTTTTAAAAAAGCTCCGACCTATCTCTTTTCTGCGTTTTTTGAAAAAAAAACAATATTAAGAACGAAATACTAAAAATATAATCCAAAGTTATTGCCAAAATCCAAATACCAAATTTCAAAAAAATTTACTGTTTCACAAAATTTGTATATTTTTTGAATTAATTGTTATTTTAATCGAGGTCTGGCTGAAACTAAATTTCGAATTTTATATTGGAATAAGTTTATTTTTGAAAATGGAAATTTTAATTCAAATGTGACATCGTGTATAGTCTAAGCCTACATTGGACGGAAAAATATATATAGTACATAAATGATGATGTATTTTAAAAATTGAGTGAACAATTTTCGTATTTCAGTTCGATTTGTACTACAAACAGTTCTTTGAAATGCTTCAAAATTTCTAAGGAAAATAAAGAAAATATCCTTCCAAATGAATAATAGCATGTTTGTGGTATTCCAAAAAATAAATAAAGTTCAGGTAAATTGTGTAGTCTGCAAGCATATTTTTCAAAGCTATTTCTTGTGAAGGCTTCTAATTTATATGTTTTCAAAAAAAAGCAATAACGCATTTTTATTTTATAAATAGCCAAAGCTTTTGCGGTAAGCAACAATACACTTCTAGCTATAGGTTTTTCCTAATTCAGTAAAAAACTTTTTTGCAAATGTTTACAAGCCTTTGGAAACTACTTTGGTCTTTCATAAAAATTCCACAATCTCAATTTTTTTGGAATTAATTTTGTTAAAATGTTTTGCTTCTTTCTTTAGAAATCTAACTCAATTTTCCGAATATCTAGCCAACCAGCTGTGATGCCAATTCCTAATATCACAAAATTATATTTTCATATTTCTTTTCTTCGTTTCAAAAAGTCTCTTTCTATTTTACCTTCTTTCCGGCATATCACGTATTCTTGCACTTTCTTTGAGAAAATAGCTGTCTAACATATTTTTCTCACCTTCACACATTCATTTGAAGATGAACTTTCAGAAGCTCATGTGCTTATTGTCACGTTTTTGAGTTAGTTTTGCTTCTCAAATTTTTTTGGTTTATTTAGCATAATTTCTAAATTTTAGATAGTTTCCCAATTTTTTTAGAGAAATTGAGAAATTTCTCTCCATTTCTTCCAATTTCTTGCGCTTTTGAGACCAGTTCAGAATTTCAATTAAATTGTTGCAAACTTAAAGTTAGAAACATTTCAAAATGGACATTTAGCAGTTGCACAAAAATGCAAAGAAAATTGAAACCAGTTTTTTTTGTTTTGTCTCTCAATTTTCGAAAATTCTCTGGAGCAAGAGTAAATTTAATACTTGGTATGAAATTTTTCAATTAAATTTTTTCAATGAAAAAAAAAACGTTACTAGAATAATGTGCAAAACATAAAGTTTTTCATTGTTTACTCCAACTTTCACAGCTCTAATTTCAATGCTTACATTTTGCAACTAGCAATTATTTTCTAAAGAATCAAGAATTTACAGGTGAAACCTACTCTTAATTTGGATTCTTTTATAAATTTAAAATGTATTTTCGATAAAACTCCAACTTAAAACTATATTTAATCTTGTAATTTCAATATATCCCTACCCTTTTTCTTTCATCTTAATATTGGAACTTTTCTTTTCTGTTATCATGCGAATTTCAGTCTACGTTCACTGAGTATTTGCTAATGATAACGACAAAAACGAAGAGTTTTGTTGGCATTTCCTTTTTGAAAGATGTTTTCTAGAACTTGTTATCAATGTGATTTCAAAATGGTGTTACTGGTTTATAGTTTGAAGAAATAAAATATGTGAAACAGTGTTTTTTTTTCGAATTTATTTCAAGTTTTGATATAATCTATGTGTCCTGTTTTTCTTCATTTCAAGTTTTTTAAAACGCTTTTTTTGCTCTCACAGTTGCTTTTATAGTTCGTTTCTCATTTTTTCAGTGCAGCAACTGTAAACAAAAGAAATGTTTGGACTATTGGCACGAGGAGTTTCAGCATTTGTTGCTTCGGTTAGCGGTAATCAAAAAGATGAAACGGGAATAGAAGGTTAGTTCAACTTTTTTTTCATTACATGTATTAAATCTAATATGATTATTGAAAATAAATTTTTCAGAACTGACTAATAATTTGATTCTTTTCAAGTTATTAAGTTATTCAAATAAAAATCATGAAACAGTAAATATTTTGAAACTCCAGAAGTTCAATTCCGCCACACCGCCAAATTTTTTTACAAACTTAAAAAAAAGAAGAAGAAAAAAAAAGGAAAAAAGATTAGATTTACCTAGGATTTTGTTCTACATGTGGACAAGCTTGAATTTTTTGCAGGTTTTTGGCTATATTCCAGTTTTAGACTAATATATTCTTAATTATTTTCGCCTTATTTTTACCTAAAAAAGCTCACTTTTTGCAACTAGATAAAAATAAAAATATTCATATTCTGTAATTTTTAATTCTTTTCGCCTTGATAAGAAAAACATTCAAAAATTACATATTTCCTTATATCATACAATACAATATCAACAAAAAACAGAAAATATCAAAAAAAAAGCGGCAAAAGATAAAGTCTTTAATTTTTCAAACAACTATGCAATATTAAAAATTTATTCCAGCAACAAAAAACGGTTAATGGAGAATAAATCATTTTAGCTAAATATTTTAATAATCTCCGATAAAAGCAAAAAAGAAACCAAAAAAGGAAATTAACCAAGATATCGGCAGAGCCTCTTTTGAAAATTTCAAATATTCATTTAAAAAGAATAAAATAACTAAGTATTGATAATTCTTTATCAATTATTTCAGGAAGCAGTCAAGATGAATCGAGAAGTGTTAAATCGACAAATTCAAGTATCAGAAGAACATCTGACTCTATGAAAAGTGCAAGTGAGTTTCTTATCAATGGTCATGGGGTTACTAAAATAAACTCGTATCACAAACTTTTAGAAAATCGATTTTACCTCGTATTTATATCGTTATGTTTTTGAATTTAAATTGTAGATAAAATGAAAATGAAATTTGTAGCCTGCGGGCGTTTTTTTATCCAGTTACTTTGTGGCTCTTTTCATCTCTAATCGTCTTTTCCTTTTTCAAAGTGTTAGCCGATTTCATCTTCAAAGTTTGTATGATGAATAGCTTTTTGATGAAGATACTTTTCGTTTTCAAGTTTTTTTGGTTGTTGGTAAAACCATTATTCAATGATACTCAATATGAAATTATGTATTCTCTGAAACAGTTTTTTTTTATTTTAGTAAAACATTTTACAACAAGACAACAAGCAAATTTTAAATTTTCATAAATATTTTGAAAAAAAAATCCCTCTAATTCAGCTCTCCCTTTTCAACTCTTCAATTTTCTAAACTTTAAAACAATTCACTTTGTTTCAATGTTCTAAAAAGTGAAAGAAATGACCTTTGGAATTGGAAAGGATAACTGTTATTTAAATAGTATCAAAATAATATATTCTAATCGTGAAACAGTGATAAAAATTTGCGACATAAAAACGAGCTCACACAATTTTTGCGGATTTTAGAAATCTTTTTCTAATTTCTACCGTTTCATATAGTCTCTAAAGTTTCATTTGAAAAATTTGACTCGATGTTTTTAATATTTCTTTTCCAAGTTCATTTTTAGAACCTGAACAATTTTCTGATAGCAAAAATAAGAAAGGCCATCGTAAATCTTGATGGACCCCATTCAGAAAATGGTTTTTTGAAGTTTTGTGTAACTTTTTTACACTTTTAGAAAGGTGGCAGATGGTGATGATGAAGCAAATGGGGAGAAAACATTGATGTTTTGACAGGATTACCTATATGAGTTATGCTAGAAGTTTTAACAATATCTGAGTGAGATTGTTGATACTTAATTTTTGGAACTTATGTTGATTCTTTGAAACCGCATAGTTTTTACCTGAATTTAACTGAAATCCCTATTTTTTTAATTGAGAACTCTAGAAACATTTTTATTTGGTAGTTAACTTGGCAAGTCCATTATTCAATGAAACTAAATACATATGAAATTATGTATTCTCTGAAACAGTTTTATTTTAATTTTAGTATAACAATTTTACAACAATAAAACAAGCAAAGTGAAAAAAAAACGTTTTTCTGGAAATTTAAAATGTTCATAAACATTTTGAAAAAAAACAACTGTTCCTGCGCCAGAGTTTGGCGCCAGAGTTTGGAGAAAAGCGAGTTCCGCTATCCCTTTTCAACTCTTCAATTTTCTAAACTTTAAAGCAATTCACTTTTTTTCAATGTTCCAAAATATTAAATCAACTGTTATTTAAATAGTATCAAAATAATATATTTTAATCCTGTAACAGTAAAAAATTGCGACATTAAAAACAATTTTACACAATTTTTGCAGATTTTAGACACATTTTCCTATTTTCTACCATTTCATATAGTCTCTAAAGTTTCATTTGAAAAATTTGACTCGATCTTTCCAATATTTCTTTTCCAAATTTATTTTTGGAACCTAAACAATTTTCTGATAGCAAAAATAAGAAATCTTGATGGACCCCATTCAGAAAATGGTTTTTTAAAGTTAACTTTCTTACACTTTAAGAAAGGTGGCAGATGATGATGATGAAGCCGCATAATTTTTTATCTAACTTTAACTGAAATCCCTACTTTTTTCAAATTAGAACGCTAGAAAAATGGCAACAGTAAAATTAGAAAACAATACAAATTCATTTAAATATTTTTCTGCGACGTATTCATTCCTAAATGCCGTCAAGAAATCAGAGACAAGAAGAGAAGAGGTATTACTGATAATCCAACCAATTATTCTATACATTTTTATTTTTCACCGCTCTTCCTCTATTTTCTCTTCACTTTTTTCTTGATTCTTTGCTATTTTAGCATTTTTATAAATGAGAGACTTTCCTGATTTTTTTCCTGATTGTGAACTTTGATTAAAATAGTTCAAAAGACAGCTGTCAACAGAAGAACGAAAGTTCCTGTGTTTTCAAAAATTTTGCAACTTGTGGTGATCCACATTTTGAATTTAGTGATTGGGACTTAATTCTTGACGGAGTTCACAAATGTTCAAGAAAAAGCTGAAAAATAGACAGCATCGAAAATTGCCAATTCACAATATCTATGTAGGTAGCTTGAAACGGCAAAGTTTATCTGTGATCAACTTTTAGAAATATTCCACTTCAACACATGTTTGAAGCTTTTTAAAATCTTTTTCCTTTGTTTTGAGAATAAAAAACCATCAAAACTTTTTCAGCTAACAATTTATATAGAACAGGAGTGGGCGGTAATTATTTCCGGAAAAAATAACTATAGCACCATGTTGTTCCAGAATTTTTTATTAAAAAGTAGTGACAAAATATTGAAAATCGCTTTGTTCATTTCAAAATAACATGTAAATTTTGAAATTTCTGTATTTATACGAGGACCGAATTTTGTTCATCAGTGCTGCACCCCATTGCTCAACTTTGGCTGCCTATTATATTTAGCTTTTATGAATAATTTTCAACACTTTTTTATTGTTTTGTAATTAATTCTTTACATCCAAAATTTTTCAAATAGTGATTTGTTGCAAATTGTCCTCAATCTTCGAAAATTCTAACATCAATTTGGAAATTTTCGCCTCCCAGAAAAATTGTTCTTGGCCTGCCGTAACGGTGTTGAATATTCGAATTTTTCCTGTTATGTTCAATTGAAAAACCAACACTGTCATACCGTAAATGTTTTCAAAAGTGTTTTGGTAAAAAAACCATGATTCACAGTTTCAAAAACTGTTCATTTTGTTACAAGGTGTTCCTGTTTGTTACCTGTAATGCATTCAAAACCAGGGGTGTGCGGCAAATTTGCCGATTTGCCGAAAATTGCCGACTTGCCGAGCTCGGCAAATTTTCCGATTTGCCGAATTCGGCAAATTTAAAAAAACCAGCAATTGCCGATTTGCCGAGCTCGGCAAATTTCAAAAAAGTAGATTTGCCGAATTCGCCGAGCTCGGCAAATTTCGATATTTGCCGCACACGTCAAAAATTCGACAGTACAATTTTGACTAAAACTGTTGATTTTTTCGCCAAAAATTTAGTAAAATGACAACAAATTGAGTTATTTTGATGTTTAAGCAGACACACTACACCTAACTTGTTCAGAAACCAGAGGTGTGTTAAGAATTCAGTAGTTTTGGTGCTCCAAAAAATATCAAAAAATCTATAATTTTTCCGAGTTTGTTAAGCACGGCAAATTTGCCAAATTTGCCGAATTTGCCGTGCTCGGCAAATTTGAAAAAAACCAGCAATTGCCGACTTGCCGAGCTCGGCAATTTTTTCCATTTGCCGCACACCCCTGTTCAAAACCTTTTGTACCTTCTTTTTTGGTTGACAGTAAAGATTTTGGTGATCTTCAGCACTTTGCCTTCGCAAAACCTTTTTTTTTGTGCTCGTATGGTTTTTAAATTTTTCAAACAATTCCAGCAAATTAACTGTAGTAAAAGGCGTGATTGTTTGAGTCCAAACAAAATAATGTTTCAAGAAAAAATTTACTGTTTCAGAAAAGTGTTAAAAATTTTTGACAATTGACAATTGACAATACAAATTTGGTAAACGTTTGAAAATAAAAACCAGAACGGATGAAATGAGAATCAGGAATTTGTAGCTCTTTTTTATAGTCTCCTTAGCTATGACTCTTCGTTTTTTGAGTCCATGTAAATTGTTGTGATGCCTGATGATTCTAAGACATGAACTGATTCCTGGTTCTCCACATATACAAACGACAATATTTGAATGAAGAGGACGACAAAGTGGAAGACGTCAGAAAAATAAATGAAAAGAAGCGTAGTGGAATCGATGGGTTAACAGAAGAAGAAGAAGCCAAAAGCTTCTCCTTTTTTCTCCCAATATTTGATTCTTCTTCTCTTTTTTCCGCCCCGTTTTTCTGGAGTCGTCCCCCGTTTGTTTCTTCCGCATTTTCTTCTTCTTCTTCTTCTATTCCTCATTTCATCTCAACAATCGTTTTGCCGCTCATTTTACCACAATTTTCAAGTCTAGGGCTCGACAAATAAACAATGTGTTTTTGCAGAAATTGAACATTTGACTCTCATTTTATTGTTCTCATTTGAAGCTCGATTCTTTTAATTTTCACATTTAATTTCATGATATGGTCATATCATATATCATATAGGAAGTCATATCAAGTCGCTTAGAAGAAAATTTTTATCGCGTTTTTCCTAAATTAACTTTTTAAAAAAATTCCATACTAAAAATTTCATACAGTGGAATCCAAAAACATCCAGGATTTGAATTTTTGGGTGAATGGCAATTTTCTTTATTCTGTTTTTTTTTTAAATCTTTCGGCTAGGCAGTTAGAACTGAAATTTAAAAATTCCGCATCTATTTAAATTCAAAATTAGTCTCCGCCCATATCTTGCCTTTTAGCAGTTTTGCAAGTCCTACATCAACTTAGAAGGTTTTAAAATTTTCCTAAAAAATTTTGAGTTGTTAAAAGTGAAAGTTCATTGAAAGTGATCCCGATTTTTGTAAGTCGAGACTTTTTACTTGTACCAACAGAATCATCAGTTTTCAATCGAAAATTACTAGAAAACATTGTCGAACATCTAGATTTTCAACCAAATTTGTTTTGAAGAGTCAAGCTGAAATTTTATTACGAAGTTGATGTTTAGAGTTTTATTATTTTTCTAAAATCATTACGATCTTTCCCCGTAACCAATGATCAACCTTTCGTTGTTTATATTTTTCGTTTTAATCAAAAAGATCTAGATTCTCTATGCTAAAAATTCAAAAAATTGAAATGAAGTTCAGATCCCCAGATTAAACTTAAAGTTCAAATCATTATATCACTGAGATTTTCAATGATTCAAAGAGCTAAGAAGTCAGAAGATGACTAAAGAACATGTCTATATTTCAACTCAACTCTCTATAAACTTTTGTGCAAAATTATCGTGGCGAGACCCACTGAGATAAATGTTGTGTGCCTTTAAAGTAATAACGATAATAGCGCTGTATATGTACAAGCGTATAATTAATAAGAAAATATAATGATAAAGAGAGAACTTTTGCGTTAGAAATTTTTCGAAATACGGTTCTGAACCTAATAAATTATTCTCTGATCTTTTTTATCACAATTCCAGGCGTTACTTTGCGTGTCACTTTTTTGGAAACTATAATTATAGGCTTTCCACGGAAACCAATCAATTTTTTAAGGAACCTCTGACGTCGGAATCAGCTTTTTTAATATTTATTTTATGATTCCATAGAAATGATCGACCAATCTTCAAAAAACCAAAAAACCTTTCATTTGATGATGTACTTCTTAAACAAACAATGCCCTAAAAACGGCGACCGACTGAAAGGATAAACTTCTTCAGTTTCTCTCTATGTAATTGGTCTTTCTCTCTCTCTTTAGGTCCATGTGATAGATATTGAATTTCCTTAAGCAAATAGAGTAAAAAGAAGCGCTGCATTCTATTAAAAAGTTTTCCCTCGCTTTTCATTGAAGTTTTATGGTTGAGAGTTGACATTCTGTTATTTCTATTTAAACTCGCGCGTGATTACTGTAGACGAAGTGTTTGCAGACTCGTACACAGTAAGCACTACATTTGACGACAATTAGGGTCAAACTTTTTCGAAATGCCATTCGATGCTCATTTTCCGAATATCTTTTCCCAAAAACTTAATTTTTCTTCAAAATAAGACAAAAATAATAATATTTTCAAATTATTCAACAAAAAATCATTCTATAAATATGTATCATTGGTGAAAACAATCTTTAAACGATCTCGAATTGTGTTTTGCCTAAAATTCATTTCTATTCGTGCCCCCACTTTAATTTCCTTCTCCAACTTGATGAACTGACTTACTTCGCTTCCAAATTTCCTTTTAAAAGAAATTGAAACCACAAAAAATTTATGATGCCTGGCTCTTCTCTTTTTCGGTGCAAGATTTGATTAGAGTCATCAAAAGGGCTGCATTTCTCTTTTACTTCAGTCAAATATCAAATTTGAAAGCGAAGAAGAGTTCATAAAGTGTGAGATTCTGCATTTAAAATATTGATTTTCTATTTTAGAACTGGAACTCAAAAGGGTAACTTCGAATAAAGATTTTGTCTAAATACTCTGGGGACCAAGACAAACTTTTTCGAAAAGTGGTAAAAAGTTCCGTTTATTTTGATTCTCTCAATTTTTCTCTTCGTTTCTTTTCATCGCACCACCAAACTTTTTTGTTGTTATAATCCGAATGATTCGAGTGAAAGTGGTTTTTGGTTTTTTTTCTCAAAAACAATAAAATTTTTCTAATAATTTTCCAGATATGACTGCGAATAGGCAACAATACCAAGTAGAGTCAGTGAAGGAAAGTAATTTGGAAGAAATTGTTCAATTTTTGATCGATAATTTTGCACAGACTGAAGCAATTTTGGCAAGTTTGAAGATTGACGATGATAAGTGAGTTTATTTAAATTTAAGCTTAGGTATTCCGGTATTCCAGAAACGTATTTTTCAGAATATGTTTGAAAGAGCTAACAGTGATGCTCCGCGATCTGGTTCAGGACAGTCTTCAATGCTCATCAACGTGTGTCATTCGTGACGTCACTACTCGTCAAATCGACGGAATCGCTTTGGCTTGCAAAACTTCAATCTTTGACAAACAAATTGATCGTCTATGTGCTTACGAATTCAGAGAACAACGTGTCCGTGATGCTGTCGAATTTTTGAAATATGTATTCAACAAGTTGGATGTCATGTACTATCTCAATGAGCATCGCCTTTACAAACCGGTATATATTTTCATTTGTTCCTTAATAATTTAATTTATTTCTTTTTTCCAGGTTTTCGTCGCACTTGTTTGCGTGAGAAAAGAATTGTGGGGTCGCGGAATTGGTACGACATTGATGAATCATGTGTAAGTAGAAACAGAATCATAAGAATATGAATATAAATTTTTTTACAGCAAGTCTGCAGCTCGAACAGACAGTAGCGATGGATTGATCAGTTTGTGCAGTAATGAGCGAGGACATAAATTGATGAAGACTTATTGCCCAACTGATGTAAGAATTCGAACAGATCCACCAGAGAATTCCAATAAAAATGATAAATATTATTGGGACGAAGACAAAAACTCTACAAAATCATGTGGAAAAGCGTTCTACATCCAATTGAAAATCGTCCGCCCCCTAACCATGGGTCTCGTTAGGCATTTGGTGGCAAAACGATAAATTCAAACGTTTTCAATTAGTTTCGCCAACTTCAAACATTTTTTCTCTTTTTTGGCTATGCTTTAAAATCATTCCGACGTAAAAATCATCAAAAACAAAGGAAAACATGCTTGAAATTGGCGAAATAATTGAAACTGTTTGAATTTACGGTTTTGCCCACAAATACCTGACGAGACCCATTATTCGGAGGCGAAGCGTTTTCAGTTGGCTATGGAGCGCGTTTCGATTTATAAGTGGGCATTTTTCTGCCTCCTTATAATAAATCATATAGTTTTCACATTATTATTATATTTTTCAGTTCGCTGCTGTTCGTTACGATGCTTTCAAAGGAGAACATCTTCGTCCACCAATCGTGATGCGTCCACCAGAAACATTCCATAGTGTATATGCGATGCTCTCGAAGTTTAATTGAGTTGCGGCTCCAACCTATGATCTATGAGTATCACAACGAATCCGTCGCCTTCAAGCTTCTCTCTTAATCAATTTTCTATCGAAATCTGGCACTGTTTTTTTTTGAATATACGCTGAATGTTTTCTTCTCTCCTTCTCTCCCAATCAAAATCCCACTGCATTTGCATTCTTTTGTCAATCAAAACAAAAAACAATCGATTCTTCTTTCTGCGATCATTTTCAATTAAAAACTATTCCCTCGTTGTCCCAATTTCACATTATTATATATTTTGTATGATTACCGCGAAACACTTTTGAGAAATGAATATTCAAAACTGTATTGAGCTCTCACTACTGCTTTTTGATGGAAACAAAATTACAAAAAAAAGGTGATTTTTTCATAAAACTGTTCATTCGCATTGATCGCTATCATCGAAACTTGATAAGAAAAGAAGAAATCAAATAAACCATTTTTAGAGAACAATTGGGAGCTGTGGTGGGGGACTGTATGAAGCATTTAAAAAGAAACAATTGATAAATATCAATTAATAAATTAGAGCAAAAAAGTCGAATCAGTGTGATCGGGGAGAGAAAAAGCTCAGGAAAATAACGGGAATAACTGAAAACGACGTGGAAGAAGAGCTGTCAGGAAAAAAAGTTTTTCAGAGAAAATGAAAAACGAGAAAAAATTGAGTAAATAGCAGATAATCACAAAAAAATTTAGCGGGGATATTTATAAGCAACAAATAATTAAATGAACCGAGAAGAAAGAGGAGCAACGTTTTTAGAGCACACAATTACACACACAAGAAGAGTTGGCACCAGTTGCCACGTTTCAATAAGAAAGCGTGGGAAAATATGCTTTGTAAGGGATTTAAAAAACAAGTACCTATGATTTAAATATGATAAATAGAAAATCTGATTAAAGTTAAGATTGGAAAGAACCGCGCATTCGTCTACATGTTATAATTCTCCGCTTCCTCATTCGATTGCTTCATATCAGATAAAACTCTGAAAATTGCACATTTTTCATGTAGAAAGAGGAACGGGTAGCTGCTTACCTAGCAAATCGATTCCATTCTTCGCTCTTCAACACGTACAAACTTTCCCGAACATCATACATATGTACTCGACCCTCATCATCACCAACGAACACGTGTTTTCCTGAAAAATACGGATTTTAAAATTTTTAGTCCAATACATTCAGTTTCATTGTAGGATTTTGCATTATTAAAAAAAATTGCTTCTTACCATCAGGTGACCAAATCAGTCGATTCATATAAACAGATTCTCCTTCGGCTCCGGCGCGAAGTCTTGCAACTGGTCCTTCAACATCCTCATTCAAATTCCACACGAAAATCTGAAAACGTTAAAATATAATATTGTTGAAATTAAACGATCGATCAAATGAATTTTGCAAAAAGAACAGAGGCGGAGCGTATTTTCGCAATCCTGCGGCACAGTTTTTTTCCTTTTTTTCGTCCGTATTCCACTGCTTTTTTGTTGATTTTTTCAATAAAGTCTCGATTTTACTCGTTTTCAGAATGTAAAGGTTATCCAATTCTGCTCGGCGCTGTTTTTTGCAAAATTTACTGATCGATTTCTATAAATTCAGTCAAAATAAAAATAAATCTCTCACATTTCCATCAGCATCAATAGATGCAAACACAGCTGGATGAACTGGTGACCATGCAACATCCAAAACGAGATCAGGATGTGATTCAAATGAGAATTTTAAATTTGCATCTTTTGTGCTCCATAGCTTCACTGTCCAATCGTGAGATGAAGAAATAAAAAGATGTGAGAAGTCGACAACACCAGAAGCTCTATGAAATTCAATTCCCGTCAGAGTACCACTGTGACCTGAAATTATTTATTTAAAATTTTTATCAAGATAAAATTCACATTTTTGACTGCTCAAAATTTTTTCGATTTTTGGAAAAAAAATACAGTACGCCCTTGTTGCTAACTCCTAGTTTTGGTGGAATTTTTTTTCTTCATTTTTTTTCCTCTTTTCTTGAAAATTTGATGTACTTTTAAATTTTTTGAAAATAATTCAAGAAAAATCGGTCGCTTCGAGACCTAAATCCCAACCTTTGTAACAAACGTCAGTTTTAATGACAGCTGGATCAGCTCCATTCCTTGATGCAGCAAGAATCTCTCCAGTATCTGTTCCAACGACAAATGTTTGCATTTCACCGATTGGGAATGACATTCTGGTGGCGGAAGCCTGGAAATTCGAATTTTTTGTTTCAAAATTATTTAATATCGATAAAAACCATACAGCTTTTCCTTCCTTTGTCATCAGTTCTTTTCCATCCACAGGTTGTGTCAAATTATCGACATTCCAACTGCAAATTCGTCCGTCTCGACTTAATGAAACAAAGTTATGAGCATTTTTGGTACCAACGACAGCAAGACATGATACAGTATACGTGTGAGCTTGAGTTGTTAGAGGACTCTGGAAAAATGAGTTAACATCGGATAGAAATTAAAATAATTTAATCAATTTTCGTAGAACTTTTTTGAAAAAAAAAACTTCAAAATTTTCAAGATACGTAACAGTAACATTACTGTTGTAATTGAAGGATTGATGTGCAAATTTTGAAAAAAAAACAGCGTCGCACAGAAATAGAGGCGGGGCGTAATTTCGCAACAATGCGGCACGGTTTTTCTCCTTATTCTTCGCTCGTTTTCTACTGCCTTTTTTATTTTTCAATTAAGTTTCGATTTTACTTGTTTTTTTGGCATGAAAATGTTGTCCAATTTAATTCTCATACGATTTTGACGATATTTCATGCTAAATAGGTTTTAAAACATGAAATATTTTTATAACTTACGAGAATTTATGTATATGATAATATTTTCATTTAAAAATTAAACTAAAAAGTAAAATCGAGACTTTATTGAAAAGAGCAGTTGAAACGGGGGAAAAAAGAGAAAAAATCGTGCAGCAGGTTTGCGAAATTACGCGCCGCCTCATTTTCTGTGCAACGCTTTTTTGCAACAGGAAACTTTGATTTTTTCTCAGGTTTTTTAAAGTTTAAAATACAAAAAAAACTCACTCTATTTATTGGCAACTTTCGACTTGTCAATCGATTATCCCATACACAAATCTGTCCAGATTCACATCCAGCGAGAAGCAAATGAGCATGGAAACGAGCAAAAGCGACGGATTGAATTTCAGATTGACAATAGACAATGAATTCAGCAGTCATTCGCTTCGACTTTGTATTCCAAACGACAATAACACCGGGTGGCTCATTTGGAATGTCACATGGCTGAAAAAGAAAGGAAATTAATAATCATGTATATAGTTTTAAATGTTAATTACCCCATAAGAAACAGCTAACAAATCAGGATAATGCTCAGAAAATGCCATTCCTGTAACTAATCGTTTAGCAGTCCATGTCTCATCTTGATATACTTGTGCCAAATGAAGTAGATCATCAGATGCAATAGCTTTCTCATATGGATCTTTAGTGTAGTTAATACAAATGTCAATTTCCTCGTTGAGAGCACGACTGATTACTTTGCAAGAGCGATTGAAAGAGTCCTGGAAACAAAACCATAAGCTTCAGTCATGAATTAAAAATTGAATTAACTTTTGGGCAGTTAAACATATTTTTTCACAAAAATGCCAACCTCATATTTTTTAACTCACCAAAAACTCAGGATCAAGAGTCAAACGATATTTCTCTTCATCACTAAGTGGTGGAACAATCTGAACAGTTTGTGTCTTTTTCTCTTCAGTCTCCTGTCGTGTCAGTCCCTTGTCTCCCTGCTTTGTCTGTCCCAGAAGTTTTGCAATTTCTTCGTTGTAAGGAAGTGGGGAATCTTGATCGTGTGAGTGAGCACGACCTGAAACCATGAATTTTAAAATTATGGTGTTCGAGTAAAACTGAAATTCAGGAAAAAAAAACCATGCACAAACCTCTGAACTGACCGTGATCCATTGGCATAATCATATCATCATCATAATCGAATTCTTGGCTTCCTAACGAAAATTCGCCGACTGAAATTCGCTCATCGTCAGTCTGGGTTCCTTTCGAGTAAATTGCCTGGAAAATTTTAATACTAAAATCATTAAAAAAAGCAGGAATTCGAGTTTTTAAAATTAATTCTCGATATTTTCCCTCGAAAAAAATAAAGCTTACCGAATCTTTGTTATCCGTGCACGCTGTCTGTACACTGGAAAATTCCAAGTCGACTGAAAGGAGATTTGAAATGCGTGGATGGCTGGCTGATGGATCCACATGATTATCAGAATGAGAACCAGGAGGTGGTGCCGGAGATTCTTCCCGAACTGTTGGCTCAGTTGAAATACCTACTTGACGGAGAATATCCTCGACCTAAAAAATAATTTAGTTAAAAAGTAGAAATATGATTGTGAAACTTGTAACAGTTTAATTTTCAATTTCTTGACGCGAAATTCTGAAATGTTTGAAAAAATACAGTGTCAGGCCTCTACACGACAAAATTTTGTTAATTTCAAAAAGGTATGCGCCTTTAAAAATTACTGTAGTTTAAAACTCTCTTTGCTGCCGATTTTCAGAAATTTTCATTGGTTTTCTCGCAATTTTTTAAATGGAAAACTTAATTATTTTAAACGAAAAACTATGAAAAATAATAAAAAATTGTCGTGTCGAGACCGGGTACAGTATTTCTAGGCAAAAACTCTAAAAATTTCGAGTCGGGATAATAGAACATAATAATATACCTCATTCGATGAAAGAGTCTGTCGAGACGTTCCATTCTGTGTTGTTCCATTTTCATTTGTGGAACGGAGCAGATTTTGAACTCGAGCATCTTCTTCACGTTTCCGCTGAGATTTCAGCTCTGCCAATTTCTGCTTTTTACGTTCAAGTTCGAGTTTCCTCAGTTCTGACATTCTGAAATAAAATTGTTTTTTCTAAACCTAAAAAATGTAGTTTTGAAAAAAAGGCAATTCAGAGAAGGAAATGTTGTTTCGAAATTCAAAAGCAGATGGTAGAATTAGAGATAGAGAGAAGTTCGAGATATCTACGAAGGACATCATCATCTGTTTTTTTTTGTTTTTTTTTAATGTTAGCGATGAATAATGGAGTGTGACTTCAATTAATTAAAGGCGTTGTATCGTATTTGGAGGATTTTCTTTGCTTAAAAGACCTCAATATACCAAAAAACTGGAAAAATTATAGAATTTTTCTAAATTTTTCAAGATTTTTTATTTAATTTTGCAACAAAAAAGTGGATTTATTTTTGAGTTCCCGAGCAAATGAATCAGCTAGTTTCGACATTTTTTCATTTTAGTTTTTCCTAGGAGGAAATTTCCTTCATGTTTGATATAAAACATCGTTTGCCAAGAAAGCCAAAATAATATAAACAGCCGGAAAACGAAAAAAAAAACAAAATGACCATTTGTGCGAGAATTCAAAAATAATTAAGCCATTATTATTTTTTTATTTCTGCAAACCTGAAAAAATCATTAAAAATTTAGAACAATTCTATAAACTTTTTTAGATTTATAATAGGTGTATTGAGACTGTTTTCTGTCATTTTGGGAAAAAAACCAAAGAAGCTACTCCAGTTTCAAGGGAATTCAGGGATTTAGGCGAAACTGGAACTCTGATAACAAAGAATTTGAAAGAAACAAATGTTGAAATTGTTTTTCCTTCCTTCCTGTTATGTGTGTATGTACTTACTGTTTTCTCTACTATTCTATTCCCTCCACTCATACACATACCTGAAGATATCAGAGACACAAAAAGATAGGAAATATGATAGATTGAATGAAACTTAGGAACACCTAGAGTAGTTAGAGAGAGCTGTAAAAAGAGTATTTACAATAATTTGAGGGATCAACTAGAGAGAGAGAGAGAGCACACTAGAGTGGAGAAGCGCAGATAATGAAACGACAGGGGACAAACTGTGCCGACACCACACAAGCCGATCCGTCGCAAAGGTCGCTAACATTAGAGAGTTAGAGAGGAAAAGAGAAAAGGAGCTGTCGATCTTTGCTGGTAGGACGGACAGCGGCGGGAAACTACGAGAACAGAGGGAGCGGTAGGGCGCAGATTTGATGGAAATTTCAAATTAAAAAAATTGTTATCGTCGAATTAGAATTTCCTCTTGAGTAATTGTATTGATCCTACGTTGCATTTTAGATTCAAACTGAGAATTAGGAATCGTAACCAGTTTTATTTTTTGAATGAGAATATTATTCAATTTTATTCTCGTGAAATTGTGAGAATATTTCATGCTAAATTGTTTGCAAAAACATGAAATATTGAAAAACGAAAAAACATTGAAAAACGCTTGAAAATAGCAATTACACCCGTCTGTCTTCCTGTGCAACCAAGATTTTTTTGAAAAATTTACGGATCGCTCGAATAAAAAATTTTATAATGTCAGATTACGTTTTAGATCCAAAAAAAATTAGGCTGAATCCGTTTTTGATTCTCTAGAATTTTGTTTAGCCAAAAAACATCGCATTGTTCTCTCTGTCGTTATTAAAGTGCGCAATTAACAAATATTCAAAAATTCTTATTTAAAAAACCATAGGGGGTTCCCTAACTATTGCGAAATTCTCTTTCTCTCTCGGACATTACTATGAGAGATTGAACCAATTGAAGAGACGCAGTGCTAGGAAGGGAATGCGCCCTGGCGCCACATATGGTCTAAGTCTCTCTGAATCGTGTGCTCTCTACATTGGGTCGACTCTGCGAGTGCTTTTGAGCGGCGCCGAGACCGAAATAAGAGAGAAAACAGAGGGAAAAAAGATAGGGAACATTAATTGATGAAAAAAGAAACAGATGACGTGGCAATTCTTCTTTCCGGAGTTTTTTTTTATTGGAAGTGGGGTTATTCAAGTAATGTAGCAAAATGTATTTAAATACATTTGTGACGTCACAAATGTATTTAAATACATGTTTTTATATACTTGAATAAGGTTGTGACGTAATTTTTCTACACTTTTTAATTTTCCGACACTACTTGAATAACCCCAAAAGTGTACGGTTTCTTTTTTCAAAACACGATTGCAACCAAAGGCGCCGGATTTTTGAATTTTTCAAAAATCGGAAGATTTAAAATTTTCGCTTTTTTATTTTTATTACTTGATAAAAATTGAATTTTATGGTGAAATTTCAAAATTTGTTTTGGCTTTTCAGTTGTCCGGAAAATCGAAAATGTTTGTTTTTCGATTCCCACTGAAAAAATCGAATTTTTTCGATGAAACCTTTGATTGCAATGTTAGAAAAATTTCTAAAAAATTAACAAGAACACTGGAACAACACAAAATCACAATAATCAACACCGGACCATTGGTACCGTATAAAAAGAAAAAAAAATCGAATTAATTGTAATAGTTCTGAAAATCTTTCATAAATACCCATTTTGAATATAATTATTTCTTAATAAATATATAACTTACAGAGAAAAAAATTTCGGGGACGTTAAGGCTCATAGAAGAACACACGAAAATTAGGTAAGTTAAGGCTGAAGGCATTTGGCCTACTCTACACGTAGCAGGGAAATGATGTAAAATGGAAAAGAGAGAAAATATATAAAACATATGAATGTGCAAGGATTCGGTATATAAATTATATATGAAGGGTCCTTATTAAGGAATTTGTTTTCCTGTATGTACAATCTAGAAAAGAGCAGAAGGGTTATTGAAAGGGTGGAGTAGAGTCAAAATTGTTTTTTTACTTTAAATTACAGAAAATGGACACTAATGACGGAATATAACTATAAACATTTTTTCTAAATTTTGAAAAATGATTTTTTCAATTTTGCACCTCTCAAATTAAGAGCACTAAAGAAAATTACAGAAAAACCAGTAAAATTTGAGAATTTGAAACGGATATCTCCAAAAAGTAGTCGAAGTCTAAGAATCAAAAAAGAAATTAAAATTTTTTTTAGTTACGGTATATTTTCTGTCATTTAAAGCAGTTGACTCCACTCCACCTTTAAAACAATATAAATTATCTAATGAGGCCTAGCAGAATATCGGTTCCTCAAATACGGATTATAGGGTGTCATATCGCCTTTTCTCCATTCGCTCCAAACGATTTTGGCGACAACCAGATGAAAAGCGACGACGACAACAAAAACGAACACCCAGAATGTTGTCATTCCTCCAGTTGATTCTCCAGATCGATGCATTTCAATAACTTCTTCTTCGTGTGCCGGTGCTGCACCAACTTCCGACACGTGAATGGCATTTCTTAGGAGTTCAAGATGTCGTCGAGATGGAGCAATGTAGAGAAGAGATGTTACTGGTTTCGTGACTTTTACTGGTAATTGAACTGGAGTCTTTCCAAGTGAAACTGGGCTATCGAGGCATCCACCATCACAAACAAATAATTGACTAGAAGATGAAACCTGAAAGAAATAGTTTAGAGTATTTCCAGGATAAATATTTTTAAAATTTAAATAAAAGACGTGTTTCAGCTCTTTTGACAAGGATTTTTATTCATTTTTTGAGAAGTCTCACTATGAAATTCGGGGCCAGTTCAGTCTATTTAAGCAACAAGAAACCACAAACTATGCTACAGTTGTAAAACATTCTATAAACTATTACCATAAAATAAGGACGATTTTCCGTATCCAATTTTATATCCACTCGAATAGTACCAACAACACCCATATTCGAATAAACTGGAATTCCATGAAAATTCATTTCACGATGCAAATCATGAGCATCCAATGCTACTTCCAAATGAGAATCGTGATAACTCGATGCAGTCAACGATTGAACAAATGCTTGTGATGCTCCAATTGCTCCAGTGCTCAAAAGATTGTTGCAACCTCGTTTTTGGAAAGTGAGCATCCATGTATTCACGAGCTCAAAAAGTTTTGTCGGAGTATCCCAGTCTTGCCACAGACGTGATGGGAAGAGAAGATTTGAATGACCAGTGTAGCAGAGCTCGCTTTTCCGCGCCAAATTTTCCAGAGGCTATAAACATTCTATTTTAATTAGGTAATAATATTCAATTACCTTTACAGATTCCAAAGTAGCCCCATGCTCAATTGTTGGAGCCCGTAAATTGCTCATTAAAATGTATTTTGTTGCATTAATTCTATCTCCGTTTAATGTATTTGGTGCTTTCGAATTCGCAACACTGAATCCTGTTAAATGCATCTTGCTCCATCCGTCAAAATGCTCCGAATCCAAAGTTTTCGAGTCTTTTCCTGATTGGAAAAATCGGATAGCATCCCGAGAAGCTTCTTCACTTGTTGGCTTCGACGCAATCGAGCATGTAAACCGAAATGACTCTTCTCTGAAATAAACTGAACAAATTAATTAATTTTTTTAATGTTTTAAATATACCTTTTCTGTGAAACTGAAACTTTTCCAGGTGCATCAGTACAAACAACAGCATACGATGCTCTAGCAACTTGCCGCTGATGAACCGTCAGCTCGCCTAATTTTGAATGAGCCCACCAGTTGGAACTAAGACGAGACAAGTTGAGTCGGACCGTTGATTTCTGAAATTAAATGTTCTTTTTGTAATTTTAATGCATCAATTTCAATAAAATTACAGTTGGATTGGAAACTTGTATCAATTGAACAAAATAGTTTGGACGAGTTCGATGAGCCCATATCTGTGACGTCACACATGCACATTCGCCATCCTGAAACATTAATGTCCAATAAATAGTTTATTATGTCGTGGCTAACCATTGAAAAACATCGCAGAATTTTGAAAATGCCATTTTTGAAATCCGTCATTTTTGTAACCTCAACAGGTTGTTGTCCGTCAATTTCAATGTTGAGCCCGGGATAAAAATTGGTTTCCACATCGAGAACTCGGTTTTTCTCCTGAACTCGTAATTGTCCGAATGAATCAACACCAATATATCCATTTCCCACAAACTCTACGCTTTGATTGTTAATTCCTGTATCGAACTCCTAAAAAAAAGTAAATATGAATAATTACTAATTATTCGACTCACATCAATCTCTTTTTCCCATAATTTTAACTTTTCCGCTGAACATTGATGCTGTTTTGTGAATGATGTGCCGGAAGACGTTCCTCGCGAGAAGATGAAAATGACGAATAAAACAACTCCAATAATTATCGCTAATCTTCGTTTTGGATATCGTCGAACCATACGCATTTTACTTTCGAAATCCATATTTTCTATTCGACGCACGAAAGTGCGCCACGTTATTGCGGCGCTCATTTTGGAGGGGAAATCCGCCTGAAAAATCAATTGTTTGTATTGTGAAATTTCGAAGAGGCATAAAACAAGAAAACGGACATGAAAGCGCGTTGCATGCAAGGTTAGTTGCCTGTTTAAGCATTATCCCCGCATGTAGCTTGTTCGGCACCGTTAAAAATGCTGAGTAATCAGCTTTTTAGAATTTAAAATATTAAACTTTTAAAATTGCAACAAACATCGACAAATATTCAAGAGGCGAATGATATCGGGAATTTCGATTGAAACGAAACTGTTTTGAAATTCAAAAAGTATTTTCAAAGTATTGTCCGCAAGGCACATCACGCAAACTTGCAGAATCTACCGTATCCCATACATTTTTATAGTTTTTCCCTCAGTTTTTAAAATTAAAAACGCTGAAAAAGCGATTAAATTTATTTAAATGCATCGTTCGAATAAAATAAAGTTTATCTTTTGATAAAAACATGAGTTTCCTTTGGAGAAAAGTAGGGATTTCGCCTTTCAAAAAATTATTTCGTGCAGGATGCTATTTTCGTGGCGAAACCCATACTCAAGAGCTCATGCGTCTTCTTGATTACTGTAGATGTTTGGCAACTTATTTTTACATAAAAACGTTTTCATTCATTATTTCCATCATTCATTTATCTTTCTGTGTTTTTAGTTAGTTTTAGCTAGTTTTTTTCTAAATTCCTAACTTTAAAAAATCTGGAAAAGAAAATTAAAAAATTTTGTCCCTATTATTTATTTTATTACTGGAAAATCTTCAAACAGGAAAACCCACCGCGTTTTGCTTATTGCTGTATTTATGAAAAAAAAAACAATCAATATTGGTCAAGTAAATAAGAAAAAATTAACGAATCTCTATCTGACACCAGATGCGACCCTCTATTCCACTTCTCTGTTCATCTGCTGCTTCTTTTGTTTAACCAGATAAATCTCCCTCGGGGAAAACCGTCAAAAAAAGGCAAACTAAATGCAAACACGCTCTATAGACAAAATGTGTTTGGTCTCGTCACGAATGGTGAGAGAGAATTGGCCTCCGCCGCAGAGATCGCTTGATTATTGGCCTCCAGTGGGCAATGTCGGGGAAAACCAAACTATTGATGAGAGGTATCGACGAAAAATCAACAATGACCAACTTTTTGTTACAGTTTTGTTATAAATATGAGTTTTGGATATTCCATTGCGTATTTTTCTTTTCTACTTTCAAAAAATCTGCTCCAACCTTTAATGGCTTTTCCTGTCTTGTCAAAATCTGGATTTTTGAATATATAATTTTTAAAACCATCAAATTCAGCGAAATGAAATCATGTAATACAATTTTTTATTTTTTCCGACTGTTGTGTATTCCATCAAACTATTCAAAAAATCAATATAATGATTTTTTTTTCATTTTTCGCGATTTTTTATTATTTTGTCGTCTGAAAACCTTTTTACTAATAAAATAATTTACAGGGAAAACCACTAACGACTGTAGCCATGGGAATCAGCGACAACGACGTTCAGAAGCAGCTCCGCCACATGATGGCTTTCATTGAGCAAGAGGCCAATGAGAAGGCTGAGGAGATCGATGCTAAAGCCGAGGAAGAATTCAACATTGAGAAAGTAAGGAATTAAAACATTTACTCCTTTAAAACTATACTAAAATCTCTTCTAAAAAACGGAAAACCTTGAAATTATGAATTCATTCAAATTGTTTCAGGGACGTCTTGTTCAACAACAACGTCAAAAGATTATGGAATTCTTCGAGAAGAAGGAGAAACAAGTCGAGCTTCAACGCAAAATTCAAGCCTCCAACTCTCTCAACGCTGGACGTCTTCGTTGCTTGAAGGTGAGAGAAAACGTTTCTCAACATTTTCAAAAACATTAATCGCCTTAAAATTGAAAACCAGTTCTGAATCGGACACATTTGAATTAAAAACATATTTTCAGGCTCGTGAAGACCACATCGGAGCCGTACTCGACGAGGCTCGCTCGAATCTCTCCCGTATTTCCGGAGATGCTGCTCGTTATCCAGCTATTTTGAAGGGACTTGTCATGCAAGGACTTCTTCAATTGCTCGAAAAGGAAGTCGTCCTTCGTTGCCGTGAGAAGGATCTTCGTCTTGTTGAGCAACTTTTGCCAGAGTGCCTTGACGGACTTCAAAAGGAGTGGGGAAGCACCACCAAGGTCGTTCTCGATAAACAAAACTTCTTGCCATCGGAGTCTGCTGGAGGAGTTGAACTTTCTGCTCGTGCTGGAAAGATCAAGGTGTCGTCTACTCTTGAAAGCCGTTTAGAGCTTATTGCTAACCAGGTAATCAGAGTTGAAATTGTGAAAATTAAAAACATTTTAAAAATTTATAGATTGTCCCACAAGTCAGAACAGCTCTCTTCGGTCCAAATCCAAACCGTTCTTTCTTCGACTAAATATTCAACTCGTGCTCTTCCTCCAGTTGACACCTCCAACAACGTCGCTTGTCCCAAATTCCCTTCTTTCCGTCAAGTAGCTGAAATTATGTATATTCTTTCTATTTTCTGACCCCTTTAACAATTAATTTTACCTATTTCCCTAAAATTCCCCGTAATTTCATCGCCCAACTACATTCCATGATGTTATTCTCGTCGAATATTAATTTTGTGATAGCCCATTTCTAAATCCCTCGCCCAGTTTTTTTTCGAGAAAAAAATTCCAAAAAAGCAATACTACCACAACAAAATGAGTCACTGAAATTCTTTTCAAATGATTTTCAGATATATAAATTTCTATGAGCGATGATAGTTTTTCTTCAACCCTGCACTTGGTTTTCACTTACTAAATGTTTTACATGTAGAGCTGTGTTGTAGATAAAATATTTTTTTTTCTTTCGAGACTGAAGCAGGATTCGAATCAAAAAATTCGCCGATTGCAGAATTATCGAAAAAATTTCAAATCCGCAGAACATCACACTTCATCGGTTGCGAGATCTCGCGAGATAAATTATATGCCTTCACCATCCAAATAGATTGAAAACAATAAACTGATTATTCTGTACAAGATTTGATATATATATTTTTCAGGAACCCAGATTCTTGAAGAATTATTCATTTAAATTTTTTTTCTAATAAAAACACATGTTTGATGTTTTTATTTTGAAAATCGGTGATAACAGACAATTTCAAGTGTTTCTTAGTGGAAAACTGATATTTTATCTTATGAAAACTTTACTGATAGTGAGAAACTATAGGAATTGGTGACGGAAATCCGCGGAAATGAGAAATTGTCGCTGAAAGCAACGAGAAGTGGCAAAGTCTTGCAATATTGCGGTGGCTCTCGCTAGCACGCTTTTTGTCCGCCGCCACCGTGTGCTATGTGCCAAGACGCGGGGCAATAGTCAGTCAGTTCCTTCAGTGTGGGGAACTGACAGTGTTAAGGCTTCAGTGAGGATGAAAATCCTCGAAGTTCCTGATGTGGCCACATCATAACACAAATCGGGGGTCATTGTAGTCTGACTACGATCACTTCCGGGCTGTAGGTTTACCTCGGCGCCGAATAATTTTGGAAAACGCTCCCCGAGTAAGCGGCCACCAGGCGAAACTCGAGATGGTCCCAAGGGGTACCAGCTTTATGCGAAACTCCGGACTTCGGGGGGTCATCGTAGTCTGACTACGATCACTTCCGGGCTGTAGGTTTACCTCGGCGCCGAATAATTTTGGAAATCGCTCCACGAGTAAGCGGCCACCAGGCGAAACTCGTTAATTCGGGGGTCATCGGAAACGACCGCTCCCGCAGGTAGCAAAAGGTTCGCCACGGTGCCAACAGAAACCCAGGCCCCGCAACTCCACATGGGGAGTCCTGGGAGACGGAAATTTTGGAAATATCCCTTCGGGGATTTTAGTACGCAACTCTGTTGGCCGGCCAAATGGCCATAGGTTCTGAGAGGATTAAAATCCTCTGAAGTTCCTGATGTGGCCACGCCTAATGGGGTTATTCAAGTAATGTAGCAAAATGTATAAATACATTTGTGACGTCACAAATGTATTTAACCACGACCACTACCATAACCACGAATCGGAGATCATTGCAGTCTGACACGAGCACTTCCAGGTTCACCAGTGTATTAATTATGGGGTTATTCAAGTAGTGTCGGAAAATTAAAAGAAAAATTACGTCACAACTGTATTAAAATACATAAAAACATGTATTTTTATACATTTGTGACGTCACAAAAAACAAAAACAAAAACAAAAAATGTATTTAAATACATTTTTCTACATTACTTGAATAACCCCATAAGTTGAAGAGAATGTGGAATTTTTTTTCGAACAAGAAATTGAATCATCTCAAATCATTTTATTCTACACTAGTAAGAGAGTTCACATTCTATTGTCCAGTAGCGAAGTTATAATCTTTAACGAATTTTGTATATTTGGCCACGTTATCCGGATTGAGCAATGCTGCATACTTGTCCTTGTACTTCTCCAAAAAGTAGTTCAACATGACCCGGTGAATGTAGAGATATTGCATGTCCGTCTGGATCGAATAGGCACGTTGATCACGAAGCGACTTCACAAGATCCGGCATTGGTGGGCATTGCTTATTCTCGGCGATTCTTTCCAAAATGTACTCGATCGCAACAATGGTTCCAGTTCTACCGATGCCAGCCGAACAATGCACGACAATCGGTACACGTGATCCACGGACAGCTGACAGAAGCTCCAGACTTGTAAGTTTGCACGGTGGCACACCACGATCAGGCCAGTCACTCCAATGAAGATGACGAACAGACATCTTCTGGTCTCCAAATGACACTTGCAAAGTTGTAATCTGAAAATTTAAACTTTAAAAGATGAAATGTTATTTCAATATTACCTGAATTTCAGCGTCTCTGTCCATCGGTTTTGTTCCAGATACATTCTCCACCACAATTCCTCCCTTCACTTCTTTCTTCTCTCCCATTGCCAATGGCCAGTACTGTGCACATTTGTACTTTCCGGTTTCGATTGTCTTGCATAACATGACAATTTGCTCGACCTTCTGCTGCACAATCATCCACCAAAAGTCGTCAACCGTATGATCCAATGGTCCTTGAGTACAAATGAATCTTTTGTCTGGGACCATTGGGCATCCGACAAAGTTCGCATGAACATAGTCGCTCGGTGCAGGTGGTTTTGCCACAAGCACAATATTTTGGTCTTGGCAAGGAACATCGGCGTAGCTGAAATAGAAACATTTTCTAAAATCTAAATAATAAGAACTATTCCTTACCGATTCTTTGTCTCGTTAATATTGGCCGATTGATTGGCATTGAACGCATTTTGTGTCATATCCGGTCTCGTGTACTTCGCCATTTGACGAAACTCATCCCTGAGCTTCTCAACCCCATAGTCCAATGCTCTCTGCACAAATTGCTCGACAATTGGATGAGCTTGAACTAGTTGAGGTTGTTGTGAGGCATTTGGTGGTGGAGCAGTAATTGTAGTTGCAATATCTTCATCAACGATTGTCTTTCCTCCTTTATCTTTTTTCGGGCCTCTCTCGTTTTCTGTCTTCGTATTGCCTTTCTTTCCTTTACGAACCGTCCGCTTCTTGAACATTCCCATCATCTTTCAAGCACTGCTTCAGTCTTCTTTGCTTTATATTGAACTGAAGTTTTTCACACTTTTTGCACGTTTTATGGCAACACTTTTATCTTATTGGGGCATCAGTTTACGTTTTTAGAAAATATCAAAACCCGTGAAAAGCCCTTTTTTTGAAAATTTTATTTTTTTTAATTTTAAATTTCAAATAAAAAACAAATAAGTGGCACTTTTTTTAATGTAAAAAAATGGTTGCCGGAGGTTTACAGTTTGGTGAGACGTGGAATGATTAAAGTATCTACAACTATTTTGACAAATGTCTTCGATTTTGAAGCTTTGCAGAAGAAATCCATGTTTCATCACAAAATTCGTGTGAATAGAAATGCATGATTTCCATGTAATTTCTACATAAATTTCAAATGATCTCCAAGTACGTCAGCCACGGTGATTCCAGTAGTTCCGAACCTTCTAATTTATTCAAGAACACCTCTCGTAAAACTGTTAGACTCGTTTTTTAATATTAAAAAAATCATGTTTTTATAAAAATTAAAAATTGTCAGGAGTTTCCTGCCTGATAACTTACTTTTCAAAAAAACAGTATTCGAAGATATTTTTACAATTTAATTTAAAAAAAAGCAAATTGCGGGTTGTTCCTTGTCAAATGCCAAAAAATTAGAGAAGAAAAATTCACGTGAAATTGAACTTTCAAAAGTTGAAGATAAAAATCAATAAAAAACCCGTATTCGATTAATCAATCATTACTCGGTTCAAATGACTACTATTGAGTAAGTTTCTATCAATTCTTCTTCAATTTTTTAGATTTTCAATTCCAGTGATTTACGAAATCCTAAAGTGTACACCGTACAAGAGCTAACTGAAACAATAAAACGCTATGACATTCAAAGAATTAGAGGAGATTTCAGGTGGATTTCATGTACTGTTAAATTTTGAACTTATTGTTTCAGTCAATGCAACATCACTCTGAAATTCTCATCAGGTGCAGAAATCAAAGTTCATTCTCTGATACTTCAGACATTCTCCAAGAAGTTTCATGTAACGTTCAAACTCTTCATGTTAGAAATAAAATTTTTTCATTTCAGGATCTCAGGGATGGGATAATTATTACAAGAACGGTTAACATGGAACCTTTTGATGAAGGAGTAGTAAGAGATGTGATTTATTGGATGTACACTGGTAAATTGTTTCTCATGGATGTTCCTCATTATAACTTGGCAGAGTTTTGGGATGTGGGTACTAGATCTAATTAAAACAAAAACAATGATTTTATTGCAGATGCCTGAACTCTTAGTTCAAATTACTGACGAATTGAAAAATGACGTGGATTTAACCTTCCGTTTTATCAATACATCAAGTACTAACATCAAGGTATGAGATAAACAATGAACTATTTTATTTAAAGTGTTTGATTCGTTCATTCAGTTCTTGATCCATATTTTCCAGAAAAATCGTTAGTCTGATTTCAGTAAAATAATAAAACAATTTTGAATAACATTTCAGGATCGCCCACAAGCAGCTTTGCGCCCCCATTGCACAATTGAACATGACGTGACGAACGTAACAATCTTATGTGTCAATTTAATTGCTGACTATGAGTCTTCTCCAAAACTCACAATGGTTCAACTTATGAGACTTTCAACTTGTTCCATTTATGCTTGTATGGCCGTCAGAATGCCGCTCAAAAAGAAAATTCCATTGATTTTTATGGTTTGTGATTGGTAAGTGCCGGATATCTAATGAGCAATTGTACATTTGTAACATCTACTGAAACTTACTATTAGATCGTGGTGAGACCCACACACGGGCCTTTAGAGTGTCGTTTTCCTTGTTTGCAAAACTGAAAAATCAAAACTCAGAAAAAAAAACGAATAAAATTTTGAAGTGTTAGTACATTTTTCCAATTCAAGTGGAACATTTTTGAACTTCCAATTTTCTGAATGATGGACCTTCCTTCATTTTTTCACTAACAAACCATGCATGGGTCGAAACTGGTTTCTTTCTATTAGATCTTGCGCCTACATCTACAAATTAACTGAAAATCACATTTTCAGGTTGATCGAGAAGAAACCTCGCTTGGACACTGTCATTGGAATTATTCAAAGTTTAGTTTTCGACCGTTATACGTCGCACGTTTTCGTTGAAAGAATCCGCCAACATGCCTACATGGTAAGCCCGAATTTTAACAAAATCCTTTAAAAAAACAGTGTAATCATTCAGTTTGTCACCGATTTGCATCAAAGCTTCAAATTTATGATATTTTTCAACGGAGCTACACGTATCGATCGTGACGAGACAAAGGAATACCATCCAGATCCATTAGATCTACGCGTGTTCAACAATGATCCTAATATCTCAAGACCCAATGAGAATCCATATAAGCCCAGATATTCAAATGACGATTGGTCGTTTGAAACTGGTAATCAGGTTGAACTGAAAAAGTTTAGAGATTTTTTTGACGAGGAATATGAACGAAAACTGAAAGCCCACCAACAGAAGCCACCAGTGCCAAAGCCTGCGATTGAAGTTACATGGGATGCTTCAAATTTTGGAAAACCTCCCTCAGAAAGCGTTAAAAATTGTGTTCTAGAAGAAAGGCCAAAAACTCCTGAAAGACCAAAGTTCACACTCGGAATAACTCATTTGGAATCTGATATACGAGTTGAAGATCGACTAATGTTTCGTGTGAGAGCTCTCAATAATCCACGTCATTATGCAATGGCTGTGGAACGAGAAGTTGAAGCCCAGAAAATTAAGAAAATGGAGATGGACCAACTCTATGGTGATTATGAGAAATCAAATTATGTTGGTCATCAAAACAATCCACAGCCCGATGTCAACCGTTCTCAGTATTGTTACACTTCTAGAAGTGTTCATCATCCTGCAGATCAGTATCAACATTTGGATAAAAGACAAAGAAATCTGAGCTATTCAGCGCCACCCAAAAACTACGTGATCTTATCTCCTCATTCAAACAACAATCGAAGATCAGTTGATTCTCAAAATTCTAATCAAAGTTTTGATGGATTGTCTGCAAATTCTCAGAACTATTATGATCAACAGTTTGCTGGAAGATATACACGTGAGATATTACTATTGAGGAGTTTGTTTGAGAATCTAGATAATTGATAATAATGACCGAACAAATTTTAATAAAATGATAATAATTTACGAAAATAATTTCGAATGTTTCAGACAACCCAGACACTGCTGGTCCTTCTTCATCCAATTCGGTTTATAACAGAAATATGAGAGACGATGGAACTAGCGGAGCAAATGGTAACGCAGAAGCTGGACCATCAACTTCATATGCTAGTGGTGGAAGCTCCAAAAAACAACCAAGGGAAACTGGTTCAGGAAGCAGTGAGTATATCCTTTGACATAACTGGACATTCCGCCCGGCTGAGGCGTTGCAAGGGCGCCTCTCCGACCGGAACAGCCCGTAGAATGCCTCCCAACAACAATAGCGAGAATAACCTTGTTTCTTTTACAGAAATATCTCATTACTTGTACCCAAAATAGGATTTATACAAATCTTCAACTCGACTACCAAATTCTCAATTGAACTTGTATTAACCTTGTGAATGATGAATAAACTAATTGAAAATTGAAGTAAAAACTATTGTATTACATATTACCGGCCTACAGTTTTTTACCAACTCCATATCGCATCAAAAACGAATTACGTTCGCAAAGAATAGTTTGAAGAAAAAGAAATACCACACAGGCCCATTGAGAGATAAATTGAGATTTGAAAACACGATTCATTAACACATTTAAATATATACATGTAATTAGACAATAATTTAGAAGTTTTTAACAATATGCCCGGTTGGAATATTGCTTCCATCTAATTGAATATATAAATTCCTATCCTGATTGCCAACACAACAACATCTTCCAAATAAGTAGCCGGTTAGAAAAATGGTAAAAATCAATAAAATGCTAATTGTCATATACGAGTACTGATGGTATTTAGATGATTCTTCATAAAATCTGACAACTGGCTTTCTTATTGAGATTTTTTGATTTTTGAGTTCTGTGATGTGCTTGTCATATTCCACCATATCTTTCAGCCAATAGTTGATAATCTGAAAATTCAGTTATTTTTCCACGATTCAGAATGAACTATCAAGTTTTAAGAACTGTAGGAATAATCAAATTTTATTTTTTTTTGCAAGATTTTGACTGCATAGATTAACTCCGCAATTTCTCAGCCAACTTTGACAACTTTTGAGATTGAAGTTTTAGACGTGGTAAGAATTAGTTAAGAAGTAGTCGAAAGTTGCTGAAGAAGTTTAAAACATCACAAAGTGGATTTCTGTAACAAGGAACAACCCGCAAAAAGTCTTACCTTTTCTTCAAATTTAGTTTTCATTTGTGGTCTTTCTCCTGTTTCTCCATCCCAATATACTTCATAATATGATTCATTTTCTGCGTTGGCCAACTCAAAACCTTCTTTCGGGTCACCAAATTTTGCAAAATTCATGAATATCGTTTCGTAGACTTTTCCCAATTCAATTTCATTTTCATCCTTTTCAAAACGATGAACACCCATTAAATAAAACAAATCGTCAGTATGTCGTGCATGTTTTGGATATGTGTACTCGTAAAGATATGCCTGAAAATTAAAATGTCAGTAACTGAATAATTATGAAAAGGATTACCGGAACATTTTTTGAGAGTAGATTATTAACTCTTACTCTTACTTGAACCATGATGGCTTGAGTCTCATCGGAATGATTTCCGAATTCTGGAAAAGTATATAAAATAAAAATTACAAAACTTTCTCTAACCATAGACTTCATCATCCCAGTCCTTTCTAAATTTCATATAAACTTCCTCTGGATTCTCAAAACCCAATGCTTGTCCAATTGGCTTTGGTGCTGGTGAATGGTCCATTTCATATCTAGTACATCCTGTGAGCATTGGAATTTTCTTTGGAGATTTCATAAATTCCTGATATGGTATTTCTTGTATAAGAGGCTCCCGTTGAACTAAGTATCCATATGTTGGATAACCTTCATCTTCTAATAAACGTTGAACTCTGAAAATTAATTTTAATTTGCTCGTTTTTGGTTTTATTCAAATAAAGTCGTAAAAAGCCCCAGTCAACGCCATATATAATGCCTACAAAATATTTGCAGTTTATATATCAGAATGAACATTTACCTCAACAACTCTAAAGCATCCTTATTTTGTAAACATTTCATCCTATACAAATCACTTTGCCTTGTTGTCATCTTCTTTTCAATAATTGATGGAACTGTACACCCTGCGTGTTTAGCGAAACGATTGGTTTTTTGAATTTGAATTTCCAATGTTTCAAAATCATGTCCAGATGACATACAAATAGACTGTTGAAATAGACTGAAATGAGATTTAAATTGCCAATTTAATCATGTTTCAAATAATATTGTTTCAGTTTCAGAGTATTTCCCTACCTTAAATCATGGTTAATCTTCGAACTGAATGTTAGAATATTGACTATTGAACCTCCGTAGGAATGACCCATAATTGTATTTTTCTGGTTATTTCCTCCAAAATTGTGAATTTCATTCTTCACAAACTCGACGCCGAGTAGAATGTCTGAAATTAGTTTAGTAGCCTCAATTCAATTTTAATTGCAAATATATTTATACCATAAAGTGCCAAGTTTGTGGGAGCAATACTTTGATCTTCAACAACGAAATGAGAAAAAATGCCAAGACGGAAAGCAGGAATCGCAATTATTACATCTGAAAAATGTAAAATGTAAAATCAAGATGATTGATTTTCTTCAAGATTTTATGGAAATGTTGAAACAGTGAAAAATTAGACTCAGTGATAAAATTTTCTTTAACATATTTGCCAATAAACTTTAATTTTAAAACAGTTTCACAGTCACTATACCTTGGTTAACAAAAGTCCCAAGCAAATACGTATCATTAAACATTACAGCCGAGTCATACATGAGACCTCCTCCATGAAAATATGTAACAACTGCACAGTCTTTTGATTTCTGGAACATTATTATGTCTGGATATATTATGAGGAACAAAAGCTTACCAAACATTTATCAGAAGTGAAGATATTTATGTGAAGACAATCTTCATCAATCCATTTCTGTGGGCTTGTTGATACAGATGAATTTGATATACATGCTGGTCCGTACGCTGAAAATGGAATAAATTTGAATTGAAAAATTTGAAGGATTCATTTTCCGTGACAATTACTTGCATGATTAAAAATATCAATACTTCTATAACAAAGGTAATTGTGTCTAAACTACATCTGTAATACTCGTAGACTACTCGATGATCAGTTTTGCACGCAACACACTACAACAACGCGTCTGATACGTTGGGACATTTATAACAATTTTAGACACTGTGATCAGCTATGAAACTATTTTTGAAAAATTTGAAGTTTATTGGTATAAACATATATTAACGAAAGTATAAAATATAATTTAAATTTATTAAATTAAATGTTTTCAACATTTGAGTTTATTGACAAAGGCGCTGATGCAAGTTTTATCAAGTTTAACTATTTCTGAAGTTTTTGTATAGACTTATGAACATGTTGAAATATTGAAATATTTTAGGATATCATAAGAGACTATAAATTATTAGTGAAAATTTAGTTTAGATTTTCTAGACACGTTGAAACAGTCGAAAAATTTCTAGCAGTGAAAGAGAAAATCTTGACCATCTACTATATTTTTTGCAGATTTTATAACTGCAGTTCCTATTTCATTGTGTTTAGAAAATTTCGTTGAATTTCAGAAAATTTTTTATTTAACAAACAAACGTAAATTTTTCATGTTTTTCAGAGTAATTAATCTAATTTAATTTCAGAGTTTTCAACCATACCTTTTGCATTTCTCACTCCGGTCCATTTCTCAGGCGGTTCTGGTTTTTGAAATCTTAATTTTCCAATTGGTGGCTTTGCTAATGGAATATGTTTAAATAAATGGAAACTTCCAATTTGATCACCATCAATTTGCCCCAACGATGTAGAAACAATTGCAGATTTTGTAATTGAGAATAATAAGAAAAATGACAGAAACAGTAACAAATTATTCATAAGACCAGGAAGTAAAAGCATTCCTGAATCAATCAATGTCAAACACTAAAATTAGTTTGACAACAAAATTTCTTTTTTTTGAAAACTGATAATGTGTTTGTAGTCAAACATGAAGAATGACACATGTGAGACACAGACTGATAAACACTGTCTGAGCACAATCTACAATTTTAAGTGAATTTTCATTGTGACTTATGCTGAAAAATTACTGTTTCAGGAAAATACCTTCAGTTAAAATCTGTAGTAGTGTCAGTCTGGATATGTTTAAAGGTGGATACCGAAATGTGAGAATTTACTTTTTTAGACCCAAAATGATCCAAAACTACCAAATTTCGTAATGAGACGTTCTGAAAATTTTTCAAAAAAAAGTAATGGCGGCTCAAAGTTTTGGAAAAAATGGCCCATTTGTAGCTAAAATCTCAAATTTTGACAATTTCTCGGTGTCGCAGCAGTTGGAACTTAATTTTTATTTGATTATCATCCTTTAATATATGCTGTGCTCAAATGACCAAACAAACACATTAAAAAAATATTTTTTGAACTTTTGTATTTACAGTTGGTTTATCAAAAAACAATTTTATGAATTTTAATTCTAATTATGTTTTAATTATAGTACTTCTTCTATTAGTCTTGAACCCTTACGGACCAATTGAAAATTAATCTTGACTGCAAAACTTTTAAAAGAAATACGAAATTTGTATTAGATACTGTAGTAGTTTAAACATAAAAAAATACTATAATTTTCTCAAAATTTTTTTTTGAACATTTGGCCAAATGTCAAAACTTCAACTGAGAGTTTTGAAAACTCTCGACCATTTGTTAGTTCATTAAAGGTTAAGTAGAGCCAGTGTAGATTTTGTCTAAATACACTTAAAATATCCGAAATGACAGAATATCATATTAAAACATTTCGAACATTTTTAGTTTTATTTTTCAAAATATCCAGGCAAAGTTTTGGAAATTTGCCAAAATTTTGGAAGGAACAATCTCGAATGTTCCGACCTCTAGAATGTGTTAAAATCAATTATCAAAACAAAATTAATTAATTTAAAAAATCGTAGAAAAAATAAATTTTTGGTCGACTTCCAGAATTATGTGTATCAAAAACTCAGTTATTGCCACTTTTTGACAGTAATGGGGTTATTCAAGTAATGTAGCAAAATGTATTTAAATATATTTGTGACGTCACAAATGTATTTAATACATGTTTTTATATACTTGAATACAGTTGTGACGTAATTTTTCTGCACTTTTTAATTTTCCGACACTACTTGAATAACCCTATAAATAAAACATCTGCCTGTTTTTTTCAAAATTTTTAAATAATTAGTTTTTTGAGCCATTTCGAGTAGAATCATAAAATATATTGCTTCTGGAACTAAATTTATTTTTTTTCGCAGTACATGTGAAATTGCATTTTTATACTGATGTGAAGCAGTTGATTTTTTTAAAAGCTGTTGTCACATTTTTTTAACGAAATGTTGAACTTGGAACACGGCTGTAACATAAATTCTTTTCAAATCATTGATTTGATTCAATTTCTCTGATTTCCGATGTCCCAGTGTCATCTTTCCCTTTCTTTCAGTTTCTCTTTCTCTTTCACTCTAAACCTCTCATAAATCCATTCTATTTTCAACAAATGTTTCCCACAAAAACTCAAAAATTCAACATGTAAAACCGACGAAGGATGCGATGAAAATTAAATTAAATTTTCAAACGTATCTAATATTGGAAATACTTGTCGATTTTCTCTCAGTTTCCACAGATTTTTTTTCAGGAATTGGTGACTCATCTTACTCATATCTCTAAATCTCTTCATTTTAATGAATCTATCAATTTCACAGCAATCAAAAAAGAAGAATCATGTGTTGTCACCAGCATGCTGATGACACGAAAATGTTGTTTTCTCTTCCGTTATATTGACATTGATTGATTAAGATTCATTTGTGGTTTCTCTTTTTTTACCTTTTAAGAACCAATATTATAGTCTTAATTTGTCTTAAGGGGTTTAATTTTTTAGTAAAAACCAAACACTCTACCCAGCGAAACATTTTTCACCGAGCCAATATTTCAAGAATTTTCAATTTTTTACTGTTTCAAACAAAAATCAAATACTTAGCATAATAAATATTAATTAATTTCAATAGTCTAGTGGTTATATAAACTGTGTACTGAAAGTGTTTCAGACATATACACCGTGAAAAACAAATTTTATTCAAGCCATTTCAAAGCTCTTTAAAAAGTACCTCACTAGCAAATGGTCAAAATACTTCGGGGGCCATCTGAAAAACAATAGTTTCATAAGTGGGAATCACGATCTATTCAGGTTTTTTTTAAACGTTACAAACTTTTTTTTTGTTGCAAAGACTGACTCAAAAACATTTCATAAAAAATATGTTCATGTTATTTCAGTTTTCACATTTGGTCCCCACTTTTAGTTTTGACCATTTATTCTAGTCAGTTTTGACTGTATAAACTGAAATGATCTGAAAGTTACTATTCGGAACTTCTACCGAACAATTTTAGTTTCGTAATTCCAGATGCCTGTTCGGTTACCCTATCTTCTCATTGTTCTTATCACATTATCAATTGTAACAAAATCAATTGAAATTAGATGTTATGCTGGACTGAAATACGTTGTCGGACAAGAAGTTATTCAAGACACAGGTATATCAACTGAAAATATTAAAAATAAGACACTTTAATTCAGAAAATTGTGATGCTATTCTCGGAATGGGAGAGTCATACTGTTACAAGTTTATGGAGGAGACATCATTAAACGAAGTCGTAAAAATGGGGTGTTCTAGTTTTTTCTGTAATGTAAGTGTTTCACTTTTTCCGGTTCAAGCTCCAAATGCTCAAAAATATTTTTTCAGGGTATAAGAAATAGATGTATGGAGACTGATCTTCTCGGAATGAAAGGAAAATTGTGTTGCTGTAACGATCGCCACTATTGCAATTCCGAATCACTTCATTTTTCAATTTTCTTCGTGTTTCTTCTAGTGACCCTTCTGCTCTGAAAATCATTTTTCATGAAATTATCGAACATCGGGTGTGATAAATGTTGCTTTAATTTAAGTGCACGAATCAATTATTTTCAATATTTAAAAAACCTCAATATTAAAAACCAATGTGGAACTCACAATCCGAAAAATTGTAATTTGATCACCACTCAATGCACTGATGCTGTTTCAAATTAAATATTCATATTTGCACTGTAAAAATTGTATAAAATATGTAAATATTCTGGGTGGAAATCCGAAAAAATTGAAAAAGAAAATATGTGGCTTTCCACATTTGACACTATTCAAATCTCCTGCAAACCATGTCAATAGGCCATTTATTTCTTTTGCTTGTTCTTTCTTATAGTGTATCAATGTTCCTGCTTGCAGAAGGTTAGTGTGCCAGTATTGAAATATCTATATCTAGAACTAGTTCAGCTTGTGCCGTTCAGGAAGCTCAAAAATCACCGGAGAAGCTTGGAGATGTTGAAACGAATGGAAAAGACATTGTAAAGATGCCAGCAACAAATTTAACGACTCCAAATTCCGATGCAACACCGCCAGTGGTAAATGATGATCAGTCTACTGGAGAAGCATCATCTTCAAGATTCCAGCCAACAACTATTGCCACAGCAATTATGACTTTAATTTTTTGTAGACTGGTTTAAGTGTTTTCTGAATGATTGAAATGTAACGATTAAATAAACTCAAGTTTAGCGTCTCATTTATTTTGAAATTTTGCAAAGTGATCCAAAATTATGAAGACAAAAAGTTTTTGTTGGGATAAATATAACAAGCTAACAGATGTATTACTTTTGAATTGAGTTGAGACATACATACATATGTTGTTATAGTTTGGAATTTCTACATTTGGATTCCAATTTTTGAAAGCATTCGAAATTATGTATCACACTGGTACGCAATTAGAGACATGTTCCCATCAGATACAGAACCATAACATTGAATAATATTAAATATTCTCCTACATATTTCTAAAGTCCATCGAACTTACGCTATCCACTTGAGTTTAACACGTCTTGTAAGAAACACGAGAAGATCTTAAGAATACCTCTGCTAGTTCATTCATTTCACAGAAAAATTTTTCAGAGACGACTCGGCTTCAAGATAATTGTAGATGTACTCCTTAATTTGTCAAAACCTCTGAACAATTGTAACCCCCATTTGATGCGCCCTAGAAAAATGCAGGCACGCTGAGAATATATTATCCGTCTAGGGAAAAAACCAAGTTAACCTTGAACAAATTGGAACGAAAGTTAAGAATCTTAAGAGAAATTTGATCCCGCTGATTGCTCATTTACTTTTTTCTCTCGAAACTTCAGAATTTCGAAATCTTTTTTCACTTCGTTTTCCATGAGTAATAAATAGATTTGACACTGAAAACGAGGAAACGAGCTCCAAGGAGCTCCGTCTAAATCTCTCCGTTTTGCATACTTTTTTGAGCACTCGCTGCTCAAAAATTTAGCTTCCCGTCGATACTTCTTCTTCTATTTTTTTCTCTCTTTTTCTGTTTTTCTCTGCCTGCTCCCACTTTCCGGGGGTGCCCACGCCACTTTTAGCTTCTTCTCCATCTTCGTTGTTTTGTTGACACTCAAAACGTCTTCCTTTGTTTAAAATGAAGCCGTCAACTAGTAATCAGGCTGTACGATCTCCACTTATCACAACATCACCCAAAAAAGATGTCAAGGGACCCTCAGGAACACAGAGTGCTCCTGTGGGAGGAGCAACACCAAAATCTTTTCTTGGGAATTGGCAGGTTAGTGGAGAAAAGGGTGTTGAAAAATTGATAAAAATTGTCTTTGAATATAAAAATTAATTCTTAAAAACGTAAATGGATTGTTGGTTTAACTTGTCTAGAATTGTCGAAAGTCAGCTAGTGTTGGTTGTAATGCGACTGGATGCTAGATTAGGGCTCACCGCAATTGGCAGAGTGAGCAAATGAGTTGAGTTTCAGAATAATAATTTTCTAAAAAAGGAACTCAACAGTTGTGACTATGTCCTAACATGTCCTACCCAAGTTAAAATAGTGAAATGTAATAAAAATAATAAAAGCGCAGAGAAATGCCAAGAAATATTTGGAGTATATTTTTCTTGTCACCGATTCATTTAATGAATTTATTGAAATTTATTCAATATGAATTCTGACAACTACATCAAATTCCACAAAATATTCCTACGCACTTTATGTCATTTTTAGCTTTTACTACGAACTTTTGGGTTAAATGATGACATCAAATGATAAAAAAACATTTACATTATTTTCATGATATTTTCTGAAAATGGAACAAAATATTCGCACCAATGACAGAAACGAATGGTACTCTTATAAAACTTGAATAGGGAACAGTAAAAAAAATAACAGGAACATTTTTTCTGTGAACCTATCAATTTACCAGGAGGAAACGGACCATTCTCAAGGCAGTGCAGATTTCGCAAAACTCATTCACAAAAGTTATCTCTCTGATAAAGAAAAGATTCTGGTGGATGCTCTTACGGAGTATAAACGTGTCGGGTATAAAAGAAGTAGGTTTATTTGAAATGATATAAAGTCGTAAATTATTCTTTTACAGCTCTTTTCAAAATATTTCTCATGATCTGCGTTTGCATATTTTTACTGGTTTTCACAGTGGTCTCAATTGGATGTTGGTCTGAACACTTGGAACTTATCGAGCATTTAGGAGTATATGATGAACGATATGTTAGGACACGAAAGGTTGGCGTTTTGAAGCAATCAATGAATACCGTATCACAGCCCTAGAACTAATTTTACAAATATTTTAGAGAAATCAAAGTGAATTGATTCTTGATTGCCCAATGATGGGGTTCATAGGAAGCTTATATTCGCCACAAAGTTCAACTGTCGATTTGTTTGGCAAAATTATTTCGATTATTTCGATTAGGAAATTGATTCAGGTAAGATTTACAATTTTATAATTCTTTTTGAAAATAAAATGAAATTATCCCCCAATAGTTTTGGTATTACAGCTGTAACTTTCTATCAGATTTTATAAAAAGTAATGTTAAAAAGTATGACTGAAAATCTAAATGGAACACTTTGAGACATGCATATTTTGGGTTTTTGGACTTATATATCAGTTCTGAATCTCAGCTTGGCACAGATTTTTAGCGACAATCCTTCTTGCCAATAACCAAGTTTCAAATTAGAGACATGTGATAACATTTTTTCCAGTTGTCTGTGATAACAACTTTTAAATTTAAATAGTGTGCTTCCATGCTTCAAACTACGAGACGTAGAACAAGAATAAACGTGCTTTATTATACGTTTACTTTCCTCAAGTAGTTCAAGCAGTTCAACAAGGATAATTAACTGCCAAAGAGAACAATTGCCGCTCATGAGTCATGAAAATATCCGGCTTTGCTCATTACCCACACAACATTTGAACATTTTGAAAACTGATGCGGTAGTAGATATTTAACTATTTCATAATCAACAAATTTCTAAAGTTGAGTGACGTTTGATATTTTGAAATACAAATTGCTCATCCAGATCTTGGTAGAAAACTTTTCTATGCCATCAGAATAGTTTAGACATCCGAAAACATTACGTTTGGGGCAGAATAAATGTGTCAAAAATAGTATTAAATTTAGAGTTGCTAAAAGATTTTGGTATGTACCGTTTAATAAACTATCGATACTTTTATTCCACATTTCAAAAATTAATTAAATTTTCATTAATTTAACTGTTTCAATTGAACTTGATACCCATTTTAGGACAAGAAAAAGGTGTTTTCTTGAACCTCAAAATACATATATATTCCACATTCTTGGTTTTTATTAGTAAAACAATTAGTTTTAAAATGTGGAGTTATAATCCACAAGTACCAAATAATCAAAGCTTTTGCAACAAAAAATCCGTAAAAACTGGATACCCAAATAATTTCATTGCCCAGATTCCGTGTTCAATTCTTTTGGCCTCCTTGTTTTTTAACAGATTTTTGGCATCAGTGAAAGCGGCTGCACAATTAAAACGGAATCGACAGATTTCTACAACAAAATTAGAAAATTTTCAATTGAACGTTTCCCCGTTCGAGTGAATCTTTCTGAAAAATATGGTGGATCTTCCACGATTTCAGTTTTGTCAAGAGTTTTCAAATAGTATCAGTTGTTCACCCATGTATCTGAAGCTTCCTCATGATACTATTCAACCATTATAAAATGTATATTTTCAAATGAACAATTTTTTCAGCTCATAATCCGTCTTATTCGAAGTATTCGTCTGAAAACAACAACAGAGGCAGAAGCTCGAAAGCATGTCGATGAAACTCAAAAAGATCTGAACGGTCTCGCCGAGTCGATAATTGAAACTTTGTGTGAAGTCTAGGTCGAATGAGCAATGAACATTTACATTTTGTATAATATTTACATGACCATCTGTCCTCCATGGCTTCGTGCCTGGTTCGCAGGTCCCTTCTGAATACAACTAGGGAAAGAGGAGGAGGAAAAGGAAAAGCTACATAGAACCCTCGTCTTTTCAGGCAGTAAGGCCACAGGAAAAATAGTGAGAGAGGCACGGAGGGAGAGACCAATAGAAGAAGAAATAAGAGATGGGGACCGCCCTTTCTCGGGTGGTACGTCTCTGCGTTTCCTCGCCACAAATGGTATTTTTATTTCACAGAGAGCTCTTCCCGAAGAAGGGAAAGCTAGTAGAAAAGGAGGGTGGCTGTGCGTGTGTGCACCAGTTTGTGCACAGCTTCAAAGCCTAAATAGACGCAGGCAGTAAAAGGAAAAAAGAAGACGAAGAAGGCGTCGTTTGTATGTGTCTCTTCATCCCAAATACCCCATACAACAACCATTGCCTTCTTCCCGTCCAGTTCCAACGCCTTTTCACTTTTTCTCTATATCTCTAGTTCATGGCATTTACTTTTGCACATTGGAGGTCTTTGACGTCTACAGAAATTTATTTGTTTCAATATGTCTTTAGCTAATTTTTAAACTTTAAAGAATTTAGTAAATAATATTAATCCTTGTCAACAAGACAATTGCCGGCAGACGGCTGGGTCTAAAATTTAGACCACGGAATTCTATACAGTGAAAAACATCCACTTCAATTATTCTGGTCGTTTTCTTCAGTTCTCAATATAAATTTAAGATTTCGAAGCTAGTTCAGAATATGAATACTTTCTAAACTGCTGTGATTACAGCTTTAGAAAATACAAAAATTAATTTGGAAATTGTTCTACATAATTCTAAATCAAGACATTTATAATTTAAAATCAAAGTTTTCGCACAGTGAAGTTGAGTACGCGAACAATAATTTTAAATTGTAACCCAATATTAAAACAAAAATGCTTTGTTAAAACTTCAAGAATTAGGGGTGCTTGTGAATCATAGGACAGAAAGAATTCAATTTTTCAAATTTAAATAGTGCAATTTTGTTATAAGTCAAAGTATAAAATAATTTATAACAAAAAAGACAGTCAAATTGGCTTCTTTAAATTTATGTGGCCTGTAGCAATCAACAGGGAAAAAAATTTAAAAAAAATACTGTATGCTGTTGTTTATTTATTTAGAGGTTTTTGAAATAATCTTAATGATGATTTCATATGTAGTAGTTTATATGTAGCAACCGTTCCAGACTACGCATTTTCTAAACTATCAAAAAAAAACTAAATTAAAAAAATGCCCAAATAAAGTTTTTAGTAGGCACTCCAAGTTACCGTGATTGATGGCACAAAACAAAAATTAATTTTTGATATCATGTTCAGTCAATCATAAACAGAATATTCGTTTTTCTTCCAATCAAGAAAGAAAAGAAAAAAAGAAATAGGAAATCCATCACCTCCTTTCGTTTCCGTTTTCTGGGAAGAGAAAAATTAAAAAAGAGATGGAAACGAAAATTGTCAGTTTTCCATTCCATTTTCTGCCTATACTATTTCTCATTTTTCTTTACAAAAACCAAGTCTTCCATCAATCAGTATTTTCAAAAAAAAAAGTATGTTATTTCAAAAGGAAAAATACACTTCGTAATACCTACAGTTGACTTTATCATTTTTTAATATTTACGTGAGCCTAGCTTCAGCCTAACGGTAGCCACAAGAATTTTACAATTAAAAACCACGGATTTTTTGCTTAAAAAATTACTTCTAGATTTGAGACCTGCTACTGTTCTCCGGGTAAGTGAAATAAAATTCTAAATTGAAGTGTTCAATCTGAACTGATCATGAAGTTTCACGGTCATGATAAAATTTGTAAAATTCATGTAAAATTTGACACGTGTCGTTATTTCGTAAAAGATTATGTCGTAAAGGTATATTTCAAAATGTCGTACTAAATTGGGAACTTGTAAAATTAGCGGTTAGAGAAGGGATAATGCGTTTTATTTGGGTAAAACTCGGCAATTTTTGGCGTAGTTCCTCTGCCGCTTGTAACGTCAATTTTTTCCAAAAAGAAAGGCGGTTTCAACATTTTTATTTCAATTGATAAATAAACTAAAACTGATGGATATTTTGATCAACGGGAAATTAACCAGAAAAAGCGTTTTTGATATCCTTTAGGTAGTCATTGGCAACCACGTAGCTTCACAAGCATGATAAACAAACTGATTCATTTTGTTCCAATATTATTTCTCCCGGCGACATTATATTTAGGATTGCTAACTAGCTGTAGTTATTATAAGTATGGCAGTTTTTTGGAAAAGAACGATTTTTGTAGCAATTTTTGAAATGATTTTTCCTTATACATGAAAAAATCAGACTGTAGGCAAACTTTTCTTCCTTCAAAAAAAAAAACAATCAAAAAACTGCTTTCAATTCTCAATTCATTCATTTTGTCTTCATATTCCAATTTTTTTTCAACTTAATGTTTCAACTCAAACAAAATTAATTTCAGAGCTACTTCAAACGACAATGGATGCTTTAACAGATTCGGGTTCAGACCCACTTCTCTCTGCAGCTCTTGGATCTCCAATTCATCACGCAATTCTTTCAATGGATGATGAAGTCGATGGAAATTGTGATGATGTTGACGATATCTCACCAGAAAGTCATCATGACAATCATTTTATTGATTTTACCGATGATCTTGTTGTACAAACCGAGAGGAATTTAAGCAAAAAAGGAAGAACTTCAAATCGAAATGCACGACAGGGATATGAGTGAGTTTTCAAAGTGTAAATCTGCAGATTTTTCCTGAAAACGTTAAAATTATTCCTTATTTGTAACAGATATAAAACATTTGCATGAATGACAAAATGACAATTTTCAAAGCGATTTGTGCATCTCGTTTTCTGATTTTCCACTTATTTGAAAAACTCGTCTTTCCATTACACTCTAAGCCTACCATTGAAAGAAAAGGAAAACATGATTAAGGGAAGATGACAGATGGTCAAGTCACTTTGAAATTGACACTCCATATAACTAATCATCCGATTCCTTTTTCAAGAATCGAAACATTACACCAACTATACGAATTTTTGGAAAAATTTAAAACAAAATATATCTAAAAAGTGTCCTAATAGTTGTGATAATGATTTATTTTTTTGTAGTAGTATGGACTTGAATTTTTCTTTTTTTCAACTGAAAAGTGAGCAAAAAAGAAATTGGCTTGGCTCTGCACATATATTGGATTTTTGTGTTCCTACATAAAATTTTCTGTTTCACAAAATTTATTTGTACGTTCATTCTGAATTCTAACATTCTTCTTTTTATTAATTTTGAAAAAAAGGGAAAATAAAAAAGGGAAGGAAACAGACACACAAACGATGCATTAAACAAGTGTCAGGCTATCTAATATCATGAGAAATTATTTATTTTTTTCTCAGAAATTAAAATATTTCCAGCAATTATGCGACGCTCACAAATCTCCAGCCATTACCCCCAATATCTACAGTAACTTCAAAAAGTACAAAAGTTCAGAGACCATCTCCTTCTCCAAAGTAAGATTAAATAGGATATTTAAAAGAATCAACCAAAATTTTCAGTTTCTACTTTCCCACTTCATCAAATTCAAGTTATGATATGAAATATGAAGAAGAGGAAGACGATTGTGAAGGAATAACTCATTCATCATCTTCTCCATCGGATTTTAGTAATCATGGAACTGATCTCAATCATCCATTTTCTGCATCTTCATTCGATTCATTTGATGTTACCACTGTATCAACCACCGCTACTTCAACTATTATGAACTCAACCGATAAGTTCATTGCAAGAATTCAAGAGGCTGATAGTGTGAGTTTTATATTTTAACAACAGATTATTGAAATCTATAATTGAATTTTCTGTACTTCACTTCTAATACGATATACTTTCAGACAACAAAATCGCCGAAAGGAACATCTCCAGCAGCGTTAATGCATGGACACTGCGAAGAGGATTTTGATGATGGAGAAGAGTTAAATACTAAAGAATTGGCTCTTCAAATTGCTGCCGAACTGAAACGATACTCCATACCACAAGCAATTTTCGCGGAAAGAGTTCTTTGCAGGTTTGTGGAAAAAAACAGCATTTTAAAATTATGGACCTTCTAATTTCAGTCTAGTTAGATAATGTTCCATGATGCTAAATTGAACTGAAAGTTGCAATATAATTTAATTTATTTAGATCACAAGGAACTTTATCCGATCTACTTCGCAATCCAAAACCATGGTCTAAGTTGAAAAGTGGCCGAGAAACATTCAGACGGATGGCTAAGTGGTTGGAGGAACCTGAGTTTCAAAGAATGTCTGCGTTGAGATTAGCTGGTAAATTTTTGAATATCAAACTCTTTTTGTAAATTATATAAAAATTTTAAATTTCAGCTTGTAAACGAAAAGAAGAGCATACAACGCCCAATTCACCACAGATGGTTGTTCCTAAAAAGACACGTTTAGTATTCTCAGATATTCAAAGAAGAACCCTTCAAGCAATATTCCGAGAAACAAAACGTCCATCTCGTGAAATGCAAATTACAATTTCTCAGCAATTGAATCTCGATCCAACTACGGTTGCTAATTTCTTCATGAATGCTAGAAGACGCGGACATGATTTGAAACAAGAAACATCAGAAAGTGAAGAAAGATCTGAAGAACCAAGTATTCATTTTGAACATTCTGCATCTTCATCATCCGCTTCTTCGAGTTCTTCATCATCGATGCAATTGGATAATTATATTTGTGATATAAATACAATCAATATACTTGAAGAGCCATCGCCAGAGCCAAGAGAAATTAAATATTCAATGCAGGTAAGACAAAACTAATTGTAAGAGTGATGGAGTCTCAAATGAGAAATGATTTTTCTCAAACTTTCTCGTTTTTGGCAGGAGAGAAAGTAAGAAAAAACATTTATCTTGCAAGACACATGTGAAAAAGAAAATCTTTATTTTTTTCTGTAGAAAAATTAGAACCGGTGTTTAAAAATGTTGATGTCCTGATAATTTCGGATTCAAATTGTTACTCGTTCAAATCAATTAACTCAAAGTCATGAAATCAGACACATTTGGAAGAATTCTATCTAGAATATTATAGCATCTCTTATCAAAATTTTGTGTTAAAACATAATTCTTTAGTTTCAAATCAAAAGTTTACTGATTCCATGGGTGATTCCATTTCCAAAAGAAAATTTACTAACAACAGAGAGAGAGAGAGAGTGCCTAGAAATGTATAATTCTATGAGGTTTAAGATAAATGTTCTATCCATAAAAAACGTATTTATGCAAATAATTTAGAATCTAATCCGGGCGGAATTTAGGGTTTTCTCAAAATTTCGAGACGAAATTCCCCGAACTTAGTTATTTTTTGCCTATTGTTACCATTTCCGGTAACTTGAAACAAAATTCCCACAAGAAAATGCCTAAAAATCCATGATAAATAATATTTTTTTCAGCTTCTCGAAAACGAACTGGACTTCCCTGCGAACATCTTGGAACCATAATCACCTAATAATCATATTTTATTAATAGTGTACCGATTTCAACTTTCCATTTGATCTCAAAATAATTGATTCAGATCTAGTCAATTCTCGATCTCTCTGATAATTCCCTAAAGCTTTTTTGTCTTCTAGTTGATTAGTTTTTTCCTCATACTATATTTCGCCTTAATACTTTATAATAACTGTATTATTCAACGAGTCAAATATCTGTTTTAAGATCGAAATGCATTTTTTTCTTGAAAGAATATAATTTTCAATCTTAACAATGACTTTTTCCTCAATCACTTTGACCCATTACACGTAATTTTGACACAAAAACTTTTTCTCCGAATTGTAAGAGACTTTCAAATAATCAATTTAATATAAATCGCCTTACATTCTGGTTTTCCCAAAAAAAACTGTAAATTTTCTTACCGAACCATTTAACTATGTATATTTAAATTAATAAGATTTGTGGTATTAATAAAGTGTGCTTGATTAGTTGTTTTTTTCAGAAAAGGGAATGAGTACGAAATCGAATTGATGAAGCGAACCATGTTTTTGGAATCAAAAGAAGACCATCTAATGGCAAATGTTAATCCAATAATCTCTTCACCTTTATATCTTTATTTATTATCATTTCAGCTGATAAAATTGAAAATCTACAAGATAATTGTATTGTCTCCTAATGCTACTCGAGATCAAATCGTTTTTTGAAAATGTTGGCATTTAATATAACAAATAATGGTGCTGTCTGTCTTAAAAACTCGAATGTATTATGCAAAATGTTGTCTAGTCCATGACTGAAAAAGCATAGTTTATTCATAGAACATTAGTACATGATTGACAGATCCTCTCTAATGATAGCTTCAATTCCTTTCTTCAAATCATCGAACTTTTGCTGCATTCCTTCCGGGATCGTGATCTTTTTCTGCAAGATTTTGATGTTTTATTAAATTTCTTGGTCACTTACTTACCTTAATGTAATAGACGAAACAGAGATAGATTGATGCGTATTGCTTGATACTATCAACCGCATTTGGTCTCTGGCTCCGAATCGCCTTTACAATTTCTCCGATCCTTGGTTCCGAGTTATCGTTCAAGCAGCAAAATGCGGCGCCCAAAGAAAGGAAGAATCCAGCACGACCGCAACCATTCTTGGACACGACCAGCATCTTTTCTGTGCCACTAGAGGTCTTCACAAAGTTCATTACGTCAACTACAGAACGAGTAGTGTTGGCATAGCGAACTGGAACTCCAGACGCTTCCCAACCAGTGTGGACGTAGACGTTCATCATCACAGAGTTGGAGAAACCATTCGGAAGAACTTCAATCGTATAACGAGTACGCTCTTCGTCCATTTTTTCAACCTGAAAACAAATCTCTAATCTCTTAACTTTTAGGGTTGAACTAACCTTGCGAATGTTGACGAACATCGCTCCATAGTACACATATGCACCCATAGTTGTTGGGAAGAAATCATTCTTCTCATCTTCAGTTCCCATGAGAACATACATGATCACTACCGATTCGTTGAACGCAGCTCTCCAAAACTCTTCCTCGAAACCTCTTTTTGGCATCTGGGCCATCAGAATCGGGTAGCGACAGTGCGGAACAATTACGGAAGACATGTTGACGTAACTGTCAGGCTGAGCCGGATTCTTGACGATGGTTGAATCGAGGATCGGATAGTTGTCGGCTTGGTTCATTTGCAGGTTTTTCTTCCACAACTGACAATCCTTATCAATATTGACTTTTGTGGCAGCGCATGCTTCGATGTACTCGGCACGAATGACACCAGGATCTGAAATATTATATATGTGTGTGTGTTGGAAACTTCTTTGCAAAGATCAGTCTTTCCAAGGCTGACAGAGCGGAAGAAAAAATAGTTTTCTATGCTAATGAGTAATAAATACACTAACCGAGCTTCTGGATATACGCCACTGCGACGTCTTCGGCCTTCCATTTGGTCGGTTTGACAGCAGTCTTCGTTGTCGCAGGCGCGTCCATTGCCTGAGTAGCTTGAGTAGCTGGAGGTGGCGAAAATGCAACTGGTGTCAATGCTGCTTCAATCGATTTATGCGGCGTTGAAGTTTTGGCACTAAGATTGTTCGGAGCGGACAGCTGTTCAGCGTATATGTTGGCACAAGTATCGGAAGCCGTCAGAAGAAGTGGGCAACCATCGGAAGTGATGTCCTCTGGTTTTTTAATCTTGTGTGTGGAGCCATGCTTCTTCAAACTTGCATTCGAAGCGGTTTTGCGCAACTTCCCGGTCCCCTTCTTGTCCTTCTTCTTGGTTTTCCATTTTTTTGGTGGAACTACCGAGCTCTTGACATTGTGCGGTTTCTTAGTCTTTTTTTCCTTTCTGAAATGTTCTTATTTTAAATTTATATAGCAAGACTAACTTTAAATAATAACTTTAACTACTCTAACTTCAAATTAAACAACCGCATTATAACTTACGTGGACATCTTTCGTTTCCCTTTGTAGACTAGAAGTTTTTCTTGAGAAAACCAAAGAAACTATTCTTGTGAAATTAAGAACTAATGTTCAATTTGAAACTTTGGTATTTTTTTATAAGAATTTACGTGTTGGAACGTGTTTTATTTTTAAAAAAATAAGAAGTCACGACAAAAAAATTAATTTATTTTTTCAGTATGAATTATGTAAATTTTATACTAAATTAAAAAAAAATTATGAATAGATAAATAAAATTGCTCACTGGTTCAAGGCGTATATCTCTACGCAACCATCTTTTTCAAATTTTTTTTAATGATTTGCCCCAGCTATTAAACTAGCATTCGCAAACGCTTTCTTAAAACATTGAAAAAAAAAGAATTTTCAGATGCGTGGGGAAATCAACACATCCAGATTTCCATTGTTTTTTTATTTGGAGACCACTAAAATTGCTCTAAAAACGGGGTTTCGCTAAACTTGACCAAAAAGTGTTAAGATTTTCGAAATAATAATGAAAATTTTTTAATTTTTCCAAACAGCCTTGCGGGTTCTCTTCGACTGCCTATTGTATATAATGTATATGTAAACCCAACAAGTTGTTATGGATTTGTTTGTTCTTATTATCTTACAGGTTGCGAGTGCTGTTTGATATGGAGGCAGTAAACGACGTTTCCTACAAAACCTTAGAATTGATGAAACTAATTGTGCACTTGGAAAAAAATCATTTAAACGAGTTAAAGAGTTCCGGCGTTCGTCTTCAACATAACTTTTCAGATTTGTTCCTAGAGAATGATTTTAAAAATCGGTTTCATACAGAAAAGTTCAGCCGATCTTGATTAACAGTGACATATGCCTTGAAATAATTTTAGAAAATATTCAAATGCATTTATTTTTGATCTGCTTGCAAAACTAAGTGTGCGTGCAATTTTTGTCCTCTCGATTGGTCTTATCAATTGTTCTCAAGGAAAAATTTTAATCTGTAAATGTAGAAACCAATAGACTAAGAAGGTCAATAAAATGATATCATTTTTCCACGACAGTGATATCACAGCTCGAGAATAGCTGGGGGTGTTGCGTTTGAATACAGTGATAACGCTAATAAATTTTACTATAAATGCTCAAAGTCAATCTGATAATTTACTTTCCACTTTGTCATCAAAGATGATTGTAGCGTTTTGGCTCCTTGCACTTGTCACAGTTTCAACAGCTTTGGGTAAGATACACACATTTTTTGAAAGACTTATAAATCTAACTATACATTTTTCAGAATGTACTCAGATCCCTGAGCCAATCATAGCTGGAGAGTTTGTGACAATACCAGCGGGTGCTAATGACACAGTTCAAATTCCACCAAACTTCAGTTGTACCTACAATGTAAGTTATTGGTTTCTTTTGAGTTGCTCAGTAGTAAGTAAGTTCTCAATTTCGCTTCCAAAATTCTAGCTTACAAAAATCAAATTTTTCTAACCTTCAGGTAAACGCACCGCCAATGATTTATGCTCATGTTACACTGGAAAACGGATTGAATGGAAATAATGACATGATTACCGTAATTGACGAACAATTAACAAGAACAATAGTGTCAAGGTAAATCCTATTATTCTTAACATTTTAAGAAGCACGCATGTTTTATTCCGTCAACAAAACGAGCTTAAAATTAAACAAAAATTACTAACCTCCCAAACTTCCAATTTTCAAAAATTTCAGTCATTATGATAGCCTTTTAAAAACTACTAATGCTATTCAGTTTATGAAAATTTCAAACTTATAAAACCTGTCTTAACCAGAAAAAAACGTTTTAAATAGGAATGTGTTCAAGAAAACACAGGTTCAACATTTGAATCTTCACGACATGTCATTTTTGAGGTTATTCAAATTGAGTTTCTTTCCTCAAACTATTTGAGACTCAAGCTTTCAGAAAATATATCATTCGACCCATAACTATCTGGTGACCAAAAAATAGTCCCTAGTTAGTCGTTTGTAAGCTCGATTTTTCTCTCTCCATCAATTTTTCTAATTTTTCGAATTTCGCATTTGTTTTCAGCCGATCTGCAAAATTTGTCCATTTCTACATTTTCCCAAACACGACTACAAAATTCCAAGTGATCACAAAAAGTGTAAACATGCATTCATCATTCAGAATAGTAGTTCATTTTGAAAGAAGTGAGTAAAATAATACTAAAACTAATGAAAAACTTATTTATTCTAGTGCTGAACACAACAGTTACTCATCTTGGAAACCCCGATATGAAATATTTCATGTTGAACGATTTGCGAGTCAATTCCTACAGAACACCCCAGACAATGATTTCAAATGAGAGAGTGAGTTGAATTCAGAAATAGTTTAAGTATTGAGTTAAAAAAATTCAGATTTCACTGTCGATTGCTCACTCCGGCTGGTACAGTGACATTTTCGATAACTATTTTGTAATTGAAGGATACATTGAGAACCCAAAAGCTGTTTACCGAATGTCTAAGTTTGTCTACCAAGGATACATCAGCACCGGAAATATCCTAACTGTTGTTGGATTGGATAATAGAGTATCAGAGAGTTCTGTTACATTTGTTCCACTTTCACAAGCTCAACAATATGATTCATATACTGCATTCAGTACTTATTTCCAAGCAAATCAATTGGATATGGATTCAACTGTTGGAGATAAAAAGAAGAAAGCAGTTACTGTCATTTCAATGGAGGATATTGTTTTAGTGATTGACGTTCAGAAGGTGAGAAAACTGAATACTTTGGATTAAAAAAAAAGAAATCTCCTGTTCCATTGAATCAGATTAATTTTCAGACCAACGAACCAAATTGTGTACTGAGAGCAGTTCAATATCCTCCAACTCCATCATCTGAAGTATATCTTGACTTCACAGCTGTATATGATTATCCGAGAAACATCACCCACAAATCATTCTGCATTGTGGCGGAAAACTGTGCAGCAACTTTCAAGCTCGTTTCTCCATATCCTGAACAGAACTGAATGTTGTCCAATAAATAATTTCAATTATAATATTTTCCAAAACAAAACATGTGCACAATATTTGAGTCTGGGTGGTTATCAACAGCATCCAAAAACATTTTAGGCATTTGATTAACTAAAATAAGCTTTCTTCAAATAAATAAAATAGTCATTTTTGTGTCTAACGTTGTATCTACTGTCAAATTAAAAACCGCCGAAGTTCCCGTAAAAATGCGGAAAAATGAGATAGGCAGACATATCGGAAGCCGTTGCTGTGTAGCATTAAACCACGGTTTCTGACATCCCTATATTTAGCAATGTAAGATTATGTTGAATTATGTATGTATGGGATCTATCACTATCGTTTTCGAGTTTTAATTGGTTTCTTATAGAACCGATTAACGATTAACTGATTCCGTTAAATTGCGGGAACAACCAATATAAATTAAAATTACTTTTTAATGACCATATCTCCACAGTTTGTTACTTCCACCTTTTACACAACATTTGCAAATATTTGACATTTGTGAAACGTTAGCGAAATTATATAGAATTTATTGTAATTATCTTAATGGAAATGGGGACACTAGATTGAAAGTCGCTCCACAGTTTTCAGCGATAATGCAGAATGATTTGTGGGTGATGTTTCTTGGAAAGTCCGTGACAGTTGTGAAATCAAGATATATTTCAGATGAGGGAGTTGGAGGAGATTGCACTGCTTTCAGAACACAATTCGGACTATTGGTCTAAAATTTTTGCGTTTTAAGTTTTATAAAAAAGTTTTTATAATAATAATAACATTATATTTAAATTTTTCAAGTTACCCTCTGTACATCCAAGACAGTGACAATATTCTTCATAGAAATGACAGTAACTGCTTTCTTCTTTTTATTTCCAACAGTTGCATCGATTTTCAATTGATTCGCTTCAAAGTAAGTACTGAATGTAGTATATGAATCATATTGTTGAGCTTGTGAAAATGGAACAAAAGTAACAGAACTCTCAGATACTCTATTATCTAATCCAACAACAGTCAAACTGCTTCCGGTGCTGATGTATCCCTGACCTACAAATCTTGATAAACGGGATACAGATTTCGTGTTGTTTAAGTCCCCTTTAATAATGAAATAATTCTCAAAAATATCTGCATCCCACCCAGAACTAGCCATTGAAACGGATATCTAAAACATTTGTGTCACTGTCAAAGTGCTGAAAAACTTACTTTTTCATTTGAAATTATTGTTTGTGGTGTTTTGTAAGAGTTCTCCTGCAAGTCATTCAGCATAAAATATTTCATATCCGGATTTCCAAGATGAGTGACAGTTTCAGTGTACACTAAAACACAATTTTCAAGAGGACCCATGCATGAAAACTAACTGGGTTGGTAGAAAACAATCATTCTGAATGATGAATGCATGTCCACACTTTTAGTGACAACTTGGAATGTCGTCGTTGTATTTGGGAAGACGTAGAAATTAAGAACTGATGGAGAACGACTAAAATTGATTTAAATATTGAAATTTATGATAATTAATATGTATTAATCAAAAAAAAATCAAATATACCTCACCTTGAAACACGAGTGTATGTTCCCTGTTGATCTTGTACAGTAATCAAATCATTGTATCCTTTCAAACCATTCTCCAATCTAACACGGGCATAAACCATCTTTGGTACTTTTACCTTTAAATCGACAAGTTTAAGATACCCTTTTAATGCCAACAAAAATATCCAGTACTTACATTATAGACACAATTAAAGTTTGGTGGAATCTCCACTAATCCAGTTGCTCCTGCTGGAATTGTGGTGTATGAAAGTGGGATAATAGCATTATTTGGAATCTGTGTACAATCTGAACGATTTAACAAATACAACTGTGTTGGTTTTTTAATGAAATATACCTAAAGCTGCTGTAACGCCAACAAGAAGTCCCAAGGAAATTATTAAAGGCGTTGCCGACATTGTGCTAGAATAGATCATATCATCTTGCATACACACGTTTTATAGCTAACCTCTTATCTTTTCTAGATCGATTTGTCACTAAAAACCAGAAAGTGAAATCATTGACATGATTTCATGCGAATTTAGTTTGAAAGCCAATCTTTGCTGGAAAAACCTGAACAATTTCTGAGCATTCCAATCACGCAAAGATCACGTAAAGGTGAACAATTTTTTGGGCACATATACAAATCGTGAAAATGGATGTCGGCAATGTAAAGTATACATGGCTGTCTGAAAATGCATCTTCACCTGATCTTGGAACCTTGTTTAAACAAATTTTATCAAGACTTTTCAAATCAGAAGTTGTTGGAGGCCCGGTATGTTATAGAATAAATCAGTTGGATATTGGCACCCAGATGTTATCAAACTATGTAGGTAAATCAGGAAATAGTATTGTATTCCCGAAGAAAATATTATCAAATATATTAGGTTGGTCGAAAAGTCTTTGCAAAATTTGTACTTTTCTTCATTTCTCAGCGTTAATTCATTTTTTTCTGATTCTGTTTTTTTATTTGCATAGTACGTAATGTGCATGTTTAATATATTTTAAAAAAACTTTTGGGTGCTGTTCAAAATGACCGAGAATTTGCTCGCCGAACGTCACGCCCTCCGATGGGTTTTTCTGTACGAGTTCCCCCAAATCTGCAATTGCAACGAAGCTCGTCGTAACATGTGTGCAGTGTTAGGCAAGAACTCTGTCACCTATAATACCATGAAGTTTTGGTTCGAAAAGTTCACGAAAAAGAACTACGATCTCGATGATAAACCAAGATAAGATCGCTCTCGTTTGAATATCGACGAGGATATTTCGAGAGCCCTGGAAGATGATCCAAGAGCAACGAACCGCGAACTTTCTGCGACTCTCAAGCATCCCCAAAAAACTATCATCAACCATCTCCACGAAACCGGAAGGGTAGAAAAGTTCGGTCAACTCGTTCCTCACAATTTGCCCGATTCTCAGAAAAATTGTTTTGTGACCTCTCTCTTTCGCTGCTCACTAGGAAACGAACAACGGACTGGGTTAAGGATATCATTACTGGAAATGATAAATGGGTATTGTATGTTAGCCATACCAGGAAAAAAGAGTGGGTTCCGGTCGAGGAAACCGCGACACCTGACCTCAAATTAGAACTTCACGGAAAAAAGTGCTTCTCTCAATTGGGCGGGACAGTAAGGGTGTCATTTCCAGAGAGCTTCTTCCAGACTTTGCTACAATCAACGCTGGCCTATACTGCATTTAATTGGAAAAGATGGTCCATGCTCATCGATTACATCGCCCTAGAGGATCAAAGTTGTTGCTGCTCCATGACAACGCAAGACCGCATACAACTTTTAAGACCCGCCAGAAGCTCCAGACAGTCGGAATCCAAATTTTATCTTACCCATCGTATTCGCCGGGCTTGGCTCCTACTGACTACCATCTGTTCCGCTCACTCCAGAATCACCTTGCCGGGCAGAAGTTTCATGATCGAAAGGTCGTCGAAACGGGGTTGGACGACTTCTTTGCCTCCTAATCGCAGGAGTTCTAGGCGGAGGGTACTGTTCAACTTCCGTTGTGTTGGCAAGAAGTCATAGGCATTAATGGTAAATATATTACCCATTGAATCTTAATACAATAATGATAAAACTCGATAAACTCAAAAGTGCTTCACCCCCTTCGTATCAATATGCATAACTTTTTTAAAAATTTAAAACTACAATAAAATCTTTAAACCTCAAAAAACCAAACAACTTTTTGAACTGTTGACAAGATTCATGTCCAACAACCTGGTAACAAGTGGTATCACCTCTTATCACTGGTGAGATGATTGCACTCGTGGGATCACATAAGACCTCAATTTTCTGTGTCCTCGGTATACCGGATCCGCGTCTGTCACATGCGAGACCCGGGGAGAAATTTTTATCCTTTTTTCTAGGTTTACAAAGTTATCAAGATCGATTTTCAATTCCCAGCTGGGAAAAAAGATTTGTTGGTTTACAGTGTTATTAAAATGATGAAGTATGGAATGAAAAAGTTTTACCATTATATTGGGCTGCTGTAGCAGCAATACATAGAGTTCGAACAATGTTAACACTCTTTGTAACAATTAGTATATATGCATTTGGATATCATAGAAAAATGCCAGTCATAATTGTTTGATTTGTCGAAGTCGTTTTTTTAAATATTACCGACATAATTCATTCCGAAACGTGCATTTATCAAATTTTGTTTTATCAGATTATTATTAAACTTTAAACCTTTACTCGAATGTATTGCCGAATATTGTCATCTTTTGATATGCGTCAAGACGCTATGATGACAAAATGTTAAATGACTTAAAAATTGTAAAAGCTTCTGACATTTTCTGAAAACTGTCTTTTGAAAAATGATAACATTTTCAGTATTTTGTATTGCATTGTTATCTACAACTGCAGCAGCATTGAGTAAATTTCCCTCTTTTCGGGCATTTTATATAATATACTTTTTTAGATTGCTCACAAATTCCAGATTCTTATATCTATGCAGGTAATGTATTTTGGTATCCAAATAATTCTTCGAATTACGTAACGATTCCACCTAACTTCAATTGCAACTATATTGTGAGTAAACTAAATAATAGTATTAGTTAATCAAACTAATATTAAAGTAATTATAATTCAGATCAAAGCCCCAATTACATCATCTGAACTTTTACATGGATATGTAGTGTTATGGAATTTGATGAAAGGAGTAAATGATTATATTATTGTGACGGATAGTTTGGGAGCAAAACAGACACTTAAATCGTATGGTTCTATTTCAAACTTTTGTTTACAATTTTAAGATTTCAGGAGAAGTGATAGTTATCTAACTTATGATGTATTTCCTGGAAAAGAAATGTCAATTCAAGTTGTTACAAAAAGTGTTAATATGGGATCTCAATTTAATTTCAAAGTTGCTTATTCGAAAGGTTTTAATTTCTTTCGAAAAAATTTTAATTCAGCAACTTTTCAGTAAAAGTCGGGCCAACAACTGCAATGAAAACTGGAGGACTTATGAACTTTGTCAATCTTGAATATATCAGAGGTTCTGATCCTCAATTGCCAAACGCTGTGATGATAAGGGGAAATGAGCCAGTGAGTTTTGATTTTTTAAATATAAACTAATCAATTTCACATGGTGTCATGCTGTCCCATAACGACTTGATCTAAAAAAAAGCGGGATTTTTTCCCTAAAAAATGTGACATCAGCACGTTCTTAACCATGCGAAGCCAGTTGAGAAGTTACGTATGAATTCTCACAATTCTCGTAGATGTTTGTAGATCAAACCGAAATAAGACACTCTGACCCCACATGTGCATTTTCAAATACCTCAAATATAATTAAGCAAAGTAACTGACATTTAGTCTTAATTGTTTTCATTTTTTCTTAAACTCCGACGCATCTGGCAATTTCATTTGTTGTGAGATAGGTTGAACTAAAAAATAAAAAAATACAATTGAAGTTATTAATTAAAAAATATTCTAGCCTTGGGATATACAGTGTGTATTTGTTATTTGAACCGAAACTTCGTGACACCAGATGAAGTTTTTCTAAAAACGTATTATTTTCAGATTTCAGTCAGCTTGGCCACTTCTCGGTACATGTATCCAACTGATTTACTCTACAACACATTTGTAATTGATGGAGATTTTTGGAATCAAACAGCTGTTTATAGGCTTTTGTCACTTGAAGGAACTGCTCCGTTGGTTACAACTGGAAATGATGTTACAATTGTGACGTTTTTCAATGAAACATATGATGCTTGCGCAGTCGTTTTGAATCCAAAATCTGAAGCTGACAATTTCAGTTATTTAACATCCCAAGCAAGTGTTAATGGAGAAATTGATAAGATTAGTTTTGCTCCATTAGATCAAAGACAAGCAGTTGAAGTTGTTGCTGTTCAGAATACTAAAATTATTATGGATTCACTCGTCTTTGATACGGTGAGCAGACATGAAAAATAACTTACTGTTTCAGAATTTTTATATGAACAATTTAGAATGCTTGGTATTCAGTGGAAATTTCCAATGTATCTTAATTCATTTTTCTAGAATGTTGGACCTTGGTGTATTGCAAAAGTAGTCTCCGGACCACCAAACAATTCGTCTCAACTACTTCTCGATTTGTCAAAAGCTCAAGGAATGATGCCATATGTGTTTGAAATGCAATACTTCACAGTTATCGCCGAAGAATGCTCATTTTCTTTCACTGTCACATCGAATAATCTATAAATTAAAAAAAAAAATTTTCAAATGATAATTCAAATAAATAAAGCTCCAAATTATTTGGTTCAGATTTTTTTTTCGCCTAAAAAAAGTAATGTTTTCAAAGATTATTACCCCCCCATATTTTCTCCAATTTGTTGATCAGTGTGTTCTATAAATTAAAATTTCTCTCACAGCGGATCCAGTTCGAAATTCGAATGAAGACTTTTGTATATTTTTGATCTTTATTTTGAGTCCCGGCTATTAAAAATTACCAGATATCAAGAAAAATCTGGGGTATTTTTTTCTTCATGCACATTTTTGAATGTAATCGCAGGAGCAGCCGAAAATTGAAATAAAGATCTCATTTGAACTGCGGAAAACGTTGTTTCATGGCTTAAATCGTTTACAGAAATATGCGTAATCTAAGAAAATGATATCCTTTCGTATTTCTGTTTTTTTTTATCATTGAACATCAAAAATTCTGATGTAGTACTGGAACTATTACCGTAAATTCTCTATTAGTAAGGCGCCTCTATTAGTTTTGCACCCCTTCATTTGTTCCCTATTTTTAGGAATTCAAAATTTGCATTATAAAATCGTTTTACAAATCAGGAAAATTCTTACAGACTTGGTATAACAAGTCAAAATTGGCAAAATATGAGTACAAGTCGGACAGTTTCTGCGTATCAGCATTAAAATCCGTCCATTTTGGTTCATAAGTTGTTACTGTAATTGATGATATTATGCCATAACTTAATGGGAAACATGAGAAAAAACCTGTTTGAAAATTAGTTTTGCACCCTCTATTAGTTTTGCATCAAATTAGGTGTCCGAAAATTAGTTTTGCACGCCTTACTAATAGAGGATATACGGTAAGTTACAATATTTTCGCTCTTTGACCGAGTTATTGTTTAAAAAATCAATTTGAAAACTATAAAAAACACTTCTTTGTTTTGTCATCTCCAAAATTGCAACGATGACAATAGGCTCTTCTTTTTGGTATAAAAGCTTCAACATTTTTAAATAAACTTATCTTCTGAATGATGATAACATTTTCAGTATTTTGTATTGCATTGTTATCTACAACTGCAGCAGCATTGAGTAAATTTCCCTCTTTTCGGGCATTTTATATAATATACTTTTTTAGATTGCTCACAAATTCCAGATTCATATATCTATGCCGGTAATGTATTTTGGTATCCAAATAATTCTTCGAATTACGTAACGATTCCACCTAACTTCAATTGCAACTATATTGTGAGTTGATTGGAAAAAGTAATTCTAATTGAGCTTTTTAGATAAAAGCCCCAATTGCATCGTCTCAAATTTTACATGGATATGTGGAATTATGGAATTTGTTGAAAGGAGTCAATGATTATTTCATTGTGACGGATACTTTGGGAGCTAAACAAACGATTAAACCGTATTTATTTACTGTTTTACTATTAATTTCTTTAAGTTATAAGTTTTCAGGAGAGGCGGTAGTTATCTAACGTATGATGTATTTCCTGGAAAGGAAATTTCGATTCAAGTTGTTACAAAAAGTGTTAATATGGGATCTCAATTTAATTTCAAAGTTTCTTATTCAAAAGGTTTTTATTTTATTTCATATTAAGCTTGTATGTAAATTTTCCAGTAAACGTTGGACCAACAACTGCAATGAAAACTGGTGGAATTATGAACTTTGTTAATCTTGAAAATATTAGGGGTTCTGATCCAAACTTTTCAAATTCCTTGTCAGTTGTCGGAACAGAGCAAGTGAGTTTTATATGTTAACCCAGGTGTTTAATAGGAAAATTCAGGGAAAAATGGTTTTATACTGGAAAGAGCAAATAATAATGTGTCATGTTTCGAGTCGTTCGATTCCGTAGATTTCACGATTTATTGTATTTTTGAATTTATATGATGAGGGTGAAAATTGGCAGACGCTGATGAATAATTTTGGGTTTATCAATAGTCATCTGAAATTTCTTGGAGTAATTACTGTTGGACGTTTGGTTTTTTGGAGTTTAGAATTTTTATTGTTTTTTGATCATTTATTTGGTTAATTAGGGAAACACAATGAGTTCCTTTACAAATAACTTTATTTTCAGATTTCAGTAAGTTTGGCTACATCTCGTTACCAATATCCAACTGATTTGCTCTATAACACATTTGTAATTGATGGAGATTTCTATAATCAAGCATCAGTTCACAGACTATTACCACTTCAAGGAGGTCCACCTTTACAAACAATCGGAAATAAAGTGACTATCGTGACATTTGTCAATGAGACATCTACTGAATGTGCAGTTGTTTTAAATCCAAAATCAGAAGCTGATGGTTTTGATTATTTATCATCTCAAGCAAGTATTAATGGAGAAATTAATAAAATCAGTTTTGCTCCATTGGATCAGAGACAAGGTCTACAAGTTATTGCTCTTCATAATACTCAAATCATTATGGATTCGTTGGTACTTGATACTGTAAGTTAATTATCTTTTCACATTCACAGTGTACAACAAGATTTCCCAACGTTTTCATAATGTTTTCACAAATGTTCGACTCTTTCAAACTATTCTAATATTTCAGAAAACTGATTTTTTCTGCACTGCAATAGTAATATCTGGACCACCAAATAATTCTTCTCATCTACTTCTTAATTTGGAAAAAGCTCAAGGACTTATGCCATACACTTTTAATATGTCATACTTCACTGTTGTTGGAACAGAATGCTTATTTTCTTTCACTATAACATCACCGAATAATTCATAACTCATCGTTTACATGTAAAAGGTGTTTTTATGAAAAAAGTTTTAGCTTCGTTTAACTTGACCTTACAAAAAATCTGAATTGCTCTAATAATCTCTAATTCAAGACATAACTTTTTTTGAAAATTCAAAAATACAATAAAATCTTTAAACCACAAAAAAACCAAACATCTTCTTCGACCAGTTGACAAATTTCATGCCCAACATCCTGGCAACAAGTGTTATCACTTCTTGTTACTGGTGAGATGATTGTGATCGTGGGATCGCATAAGACCTAAATTTTCCGGGGAGAAATTTTTATCCTTTTTTTAGGTTTACAAAGTTATCAAGAATGATTTCGTTATTCTAGGAGCATAAAATATTATATTGTTGCCAACCGTAATTTCAAAAAATCCTTATATCATCAAATCAAAGAATATTTACCGTTTAAACTTGCCAATACAAAAGCTAAATATCTGAGTCATCATGATTCATATTTTAATATCGTCTGAAAATCGAAAAATTCTGACAAATCGTTCAATCTCCGGAATCAAACGACTTGAAACATGACAAATTTTTATTTGTTCTTTCCAGTCTAAAAGCCATTTTTCCCTGAGTTTTCCTATTAAAAAAAACGATAAAAAGTGTGTGAGTGTGCATACAAGATGATAAGTGCATCATATTCTGATAAGAACGTCGTTATTTAGCTTTAAAATTCGAAAGCCTAGGGTCATTTCTTAAATTTTTCGATTCAAGTCTGTTCAAATTATGCACTTTTTATTCACAATCAATATATTCCTAGTTTTTTCTTTGGCTCTTTTCAGAATATCAGCACAGTTAGGTGAGCGACCTAGTCAACTCGCCAAATTTTAAATAAACGGAGTTTTTAGATTGCACGGCAATTCCAGATGGCTTGCAGGTTGCTGGAAACGCAATTAATATTCCTGATAATTCAGTAGTTCCTGTAGCATTATCTGCAAACTTCAATTGCAGTTATACGGTTCGATTAATAATGAAATTTCGAATAATATGGCGCCTAATTTTCAGATAAAACCTCCCAAAAACACATTTGCAAAAATTACGTTGCTGAACCAATTGGTGGGGGTTAATGATGTTATAATTGTTACTGATGGACTGCAGCTGACAACAAAGATTAATCGGCAAGTTATTTTAAATTTATAGAGCATACATAATACCCTTTTGAAAACCTTCTAAATCAAATAGTTCTCCCGGCCTGGAATTGAACTCGGGCCTCGCATGTGACAAACGCGGATACAAAAAATCAGATCCTATGTGATCCCACGAGCACAATCACTGTCCCAGTGATAAGACCTGATAACGCTTGTTAAAAAAGTGCTTACTCATTGAAGAATAACTAAAATACGAGATGTTACATTTTTGGAAATATTTTTTAAAGCAAAATTTAAAAAAAAACATTTACTAACAAAAAACTTTATGATTTCAGAAACTATCCAAATAATGTTATATTCTACGTTTTCCCGCAAACTTCAACGACTGTTGACGTTCAGAACATTGATGCAGCTTCGAAATTTCAAATGACAATTACTTATACATCATGTGAGTTTCAAGTGCATATTCCATCATTATTACTCATAATTTCAGTACCTCCATCTACACAAAGAGCGCTTCAAACAGGACAAAATGTTAACTATTTCAGTCTGAGTACAGTGCAAAGAAAGCCAATTTCTTTTTCATCTGATGGATCGGTGAGGCTTTCCATTCATTGAAATAAGTTTAACATGAAAATTCAGATATCTCTAACACTTGCTAGATCCGGATACGTATATGATAAATTCGATAATTATTATATTATTGATGGAGACATGGACAACCCCAAGTCCATCCAAAGGCTAGACAATTATCAATCCAAAAATTTCAATTCATCTGGAAATATTATAAGTATTGTGGGATTAGATGATTTGGCAACTCACACAACTTTTATATTAACTCCAAGCACCGATCTCATTGGATATACAAAATTTTCTGGAACTACAGTCAATGCAGTTTCTCCAAATGTTTATGTGAATGCAGCAAATGAAGAGAAAGTTCGAGTTGTGGTTGTTGCAAAAGACGCCAACCAACTTGTACTGAAGAAAATGGGAACATTAGAGGTTTAATATTTTCTGTAATCTGATTAAATTTCAAAAAAGAAAAAACATGATAGTGCAGTTGATACTACAAGAAATGTAAAACTAACATTGAAACGATCCTACGTAGGGCTCGACGGTAAATCTTTTTGGCAAAAGTACGAAACTGTGGATTTCAATATGATAATTGCCGAAGTTGCCGAACCGTGAAAATTTCGGCAATTTTTCGCCAACCGGCAACCAGGTTTCAAAGTGTTTTTTGTTGAAATTATATCTCTGAGTATTTTGAATAAAAGTATGGTCGTTTTTTTTCCATTACAGTGAAATGCTAGCATTTTTCAGGCTCTCTGAATGCTTTTTTCTGAGCTGCAAAATTTTTCACATTGCTGTCGGCAGTTGCCGAAGTTGCCGAAAAAAAAGTTCGGCAACTGCCGAAGTTGCCGGTTGGCGCACTGCTTTGGTGCCTACGTCAAATAAAATAAACCAAATAAACCACTAATCAAAAACTCTTTGGCACTTGCCGGTTGCAAAAACTCTAAAACTTCAAGTTTTAATCATACATACAAATTTCAGAATGAAAACTGTAAAGCTTATGCTGATACTGGAACTCCAAGTTCTCCATCGAATACCTTAATTGATTTCAAATCAGATGCATATTCACTTCCTCAGCTCTTTCCTTATCCGTATTTCTCTATAATTGTCGAGAACTGTGATGTCAATTTCAACTTTAGTACAACTTTACCATCAAACTATTATACCATAGATAGTGAAAGAAATGGTTTTATTTTTTCGCCTACATTCTTCAATAGTGAGGCAGATAATGGATATATTAATATCACTTTTGGTAAGAGCACAGGTTTTGAAATAAATAGAAAATAAAATATTTTAGCGTACACTGGTGATGAGAAAGTGCAATTCGCTGTCGACGTGGATAGAGTGACAATGGGAAATTCAAACTCCCAGTTGGATATAAACATTTATGATAGCAAATGGAATCCAACTTTGAGTACTGTGTAAGTATTTGAAAAAATATTGAATGGAAAAAAAATACAGATGGGGTACCCACACACTGTTGAAAACAACTTTTGGAATATTCTTAAAAAATAATTAAATGTTTTAAAAAGTTTTATTACGAAGTTTGGCACCATAGGAATGATCTTAAATATTTTTCTAAAGTTTTTTTTCTATATTTTCAGTCTATTCAGAGTTTTGGCAAATTACCGAAAATTTTTGAAAAACTGTTAACAGCGGTGCTCCACTTTGAAAAGAATTTTGTACAAACTTTTAAAACTAACACATAATTATAAAACTATTTTACATTAATTTGAAAAATTATATACCATAATAAGCTGAGAGTACGGTTGATTATTTGACGGTTGTGTATTCGTATTCCACGGCTCAAACTATTAAAAAAACCCCCCACTGTAAAATCTTTAGAATAAGTGGTAACCAAGAAGGAACTCGTTCACGAGCAAATGGAGTATATTTGAATGTTCGAATGACAAGTGCTACATCTACAAAACTTTATTGGAGTCTAACTTCCTTTTCTGTGTCTATTTTCAGTAAGTTTTCAAGATTTTTCGTTCTCAAGGTTTATATTTTATAAATTTCAGATCTTCAATTCATAATTATTCTTGCTGTTTGTACTATGATGATCTCAAACTGAACCGGTTTCAATTATTTGTGCTGATTGTGTTTTTTCTCAAGTTTTTTTAAATTTTAATTTTTAAGGAACGAATCTTTGAAGTTTTGATAAAAAAACACAACAATTAAATTTTATTTCTACATATCAGTTATTCTGCAAGGAGCTCTCCAAGCTGCCACCTCCAGAATGCGGGTGAATAGGCGATTAGGAGGGCTCCCATTATGCCGAATAAATCTATTCATTTTCTCACAGTTTTATACAGTACGTAGACAAGATGGTTCGATGAATTCCCGTAACTGAACGAATTATTGTTTTCTAAAATGATTTCTTATCATTTTTAGAATCGAGATTTCTTTCTAAGAAATCATTAGACACATTCATAATATCTTGTTGATTTAATCATTTCTTCCGCTTACGCCTTCTGTTTTCCCGTCAAACACACCCCTTCTTCTTTCTAATTATCATTTATTATCAATGGAAAAGCATGTAAAAAAGGAAATAGGAGAAGAATGAGAAAAACGATAAAAACCGATGGACAAAAAAGCGGGAGAAGCCATAAATCTTGGGGCACCATTCGACGCTATCTATATGTCCCCTTCCCCGCAATTAAAGAGATGAAGAAGGCGGCTGTAGTCGTCGGTTAGTTGGTTGACATCGATGAAGACACCAATCTCCCGACGCAATCGCATCACTTTTTATTACCCTTTTACCCCCATTTTTTGGTTTTTTTGCTTGCGCGGGATACACAATATTTTACCGATTTTTGTCGGTGGGCTGAGCCACTGAGCCATTCTTACTTTTTCAATATTTTCAAATTAAAGTTAGTGGAGTATAAAAGTCTGAAGTGAATGTTAACTCGGGAAATTTGTCAACTGTAAAACTTTTTCCGCCCCAGAACATTCTCAAATTGGAGTTTAATAGAGTTCTTACATGTCAAAATGATGTCAAAATATTCGTATGTCCGAGAGTTTTCCAAACATAATCTTTAACTTAAAAAAAACTATTTCTTGTCCAGTTTTGCTAGAGGCATATTCGATTCATTAAATTTTTCGTGTATTTTTAAATGTGTTGATGCTGAAAATAAATCTACAGTTTCAAAATCTTTACAAAATTTACCGTATTTCCATTAAAAAATTGATAGAATTGATGAATGGGCAAATTTCGTTTCATTTTTTACGTAGGTTATACTTTTCTGAAACATTCAGATTTTTGCAAATTTCTTTTCCAAAATTTAATCAAAGCCCGCCAGTAGTTTTTAAATGTTTTATTTCGTTTTCTTTGCCTTCATTTTTATAATCGCGTGTGACAGCCTTCTCGACCTAATAAGGTATTTAGGACACACATGACAGTTTTAATATTCCTAAATGTTCAAAAATTTTCTCATAACTTTCCGATTTTAGTAGTCAGCTTCAAGGAAAAACAATTAAAACAAACACTTAAAAAAGGAAACTTAATTGTTCTTTGAAACAGTAAACTTTTAAAAATTAAAGTTTTTGCTATGAATGACTCATCAACTAATATAGTATTCCTCTAAGCATCTTCACATCGAATGAATAAATTCGTGAAGATCTTCAGAGAAGAATTGCTAAATAAAATGCAAGACGGGACCTCTTTTTCTATTCTCCGGACACGGAGGCGGACATTTCCTTTTTCTTCAACCCTCTCTTTCTCTCTCTCCCTTTTTCAGCAAAAAATTGGAGAGCAAGTGGGGGTGGATACATACACAACCCCCACGGAAGTCACAGAAAGACACTTGTCCTCTCCCTTTTCTTTTGCTTTTTTGGAAAAATCCACTTTTCCAAAAGTTTTTTGGAACCAATCCGAAAAGTTCACTTCGAAAAAAGTATTCGATGAATTTCGTTTAGTTGAGTTGAGCTTCTGGTTCACATCTTCACACCCTTTTTGAATAAAAACTATCGTAGCTCGTAATAAATTTCAAAACCTAAAATCAAAAATTACCATTAAAATCAGAGAATGTCTGGAGAAAAATATTTGCCTAGAATTTTTAAAAGTATATTTTCTATTTATATTTGAGCTTCTGTTTATATTAAAGCTTGACGGCCACTCTCAATTTTTAAGTTGCTTCATACTTTGTTCCAAAATGGCCAAGAGTTCTAGCTTTGAAAAAAAGTCGAAAATAATTTAATGACTATCAAATTCTCCATGACAGGGTATTTTTCAAGGTTTTAACAAGTTTGTTTCAAGTTAAATTACAAAAAATCCAAAATTTTCAACCAAAGTATTAAAAAAATCCTGCAAATTGTGTGTGGCCCTCATTGAAAATATATACCGTCTACAAATGTTATGTTTCCACCCTTCCAGCTAATTTTTGCTTGATCGCTTTTGTTCAGATTTTTTGTATTTCCTTTTTAATTATAGTTTGCCACAATGCCACTGAACAGTTTGAAAATTATTTTGAGATTCACATTTCAGTTTTGTAAAATTAAGTTTTACTGTTTCAGGTATTTTGTTTCAGGAGTCTACCATTGAAACACCGGTTTTTAATCAACACTTTATCTATAAAAGTCTTCACGTTATAATTAATAATTAATAATTCATTTTTAATTGGCTTTCAGAATTCCTAATGTCCGTTTTAAATTTCAGCCATACGTTTATAATTTTAGAAAATTCTCGCAATGTCTGAAAATTGAACTAAAAAATGTGTTTTTGTCCAGATTCATATTTAAATTTAGCAATCCCTCGTCTCAAAACCAAGAACACAAAGATTCTAGACCACCTAGTCAAATATTAAACTGTAAACGAATATCTTCGGAACTCGAGAACTCAAAACTAATGAACTACAACAAGATGAAATGTGATACGATGCAAATTAGAAAGTACATAAGAATTACTCGTTCCACTAATTTTTTCCACCCGTTCGTCAGACTTTTTTATGAGCTCTTTAAGATTGAGAGTCCATGAATGTGCGTCAATATTGGCACGCAAGCACGACTTCACATACACACACACCAACACAATGAAGAATTAATGCATTTTTCATAGGAAAAGGACCACCACTTTTTTCTACTGAAGAGAATGAAGGTGCACTAAAGCATACACTTTTACAATTTTCTTTTCATTCACTTTACATTTTTAGTTATTGATTTTTTTTTTCATACTGTTCTATCATCGAGTATTAGAGTTTTATCAAAAAATTTAAACCTCAAATAGAATATGAATATGAACTGTTTTTAATCAATTTGCTATTCGATATAAGTCTGGGTGTTTCGTGGTTTCCAAAATGCTCCATTCAAACTCAGTCACAAAATCTCTGACATCACTGGATGCTAAAATTGTTCTAAAATCATCAAACCTCGTAGAAAAAATATTTCAAAAAATTTGTCGCAAAAATATTTTTCAAAAAAAAATTCTCAATTTTGGTAAAAATTTAATAACTGTTTCAAAAAGTTTTTAATAATTAAATAGTCTGATTTTGCAAGAATTAACTACAACAACGACAATGAAAAAAACATCAGAAGAACTACAACAACGACAATGAAAAAAACAGTTTCAACATGAAGTTTCTAGAAAATTATTTCCCGTTTCAAAGTCTATTAAAAATATTTTCAAAATCCCGTCTACTTACTTCTAACTCATGATTCTTTGCTTCAAAAACTTGTACTATTTTCTCGTGCTTTCATCCTTAACCATGTTGCTCTTTCTCTCAATTTTATTGTTCGACCCAACCCAACGGAACCAATTTTTCATTTCACTCTTGAAGAAAAAAAGCCGAGACATCTTGTGATCCGCCCCCACAAACCCATTCATTTTCTCTCACTCTTCCGGTTTTTTTTGCAGAGAATAAAACAAAACACTAACATTTTAGTGGCACTGTGCCAAATTTTTGCTGGCCTGGTGTCAAGATTTTTGAAAAGAAGTGGTGTGCGCGCTTTTACAGAAATCATATGTATATTATTCTCAAACTTGAAATGGAAACCGAAATTTTTTTAAGAGCGGCTCAATCAAAATGTCTAAATATTAAAAAAAAATTTGTTACTACTAGATCCCCTTGGTTTGTTAAATAAATTAAACATTTTTTACTGTTTCACGTATTTTTTAAAATAATAATTCAATTTATCAAAAATTACGTTTTATAAATAATGGAAGCATTCCCAGTCAATATAATGTTCACTTTTAACATTATTTACAAAACCTTAACTTGTTTTAAATTTTAGTCTTTTTTTGAGTGATCAAAGTCAATAAACAACTTTTTTTCTGTTCAAACTTCAATTAGTGATCATTGAAAAAACGTTATAAATCCTCAAAGCTCACTTATATTTCTAGTTTCATTTCAACGTTCAAGCCTGTAATTTGAAGAAAAAAACAGAAATGTTTTCTAAAAATTATAGCTTCTCGATGCTCATTTACGTCAATCAAAAATGCGCACGCAATCCTTTAAAAACCTTCAAAATCACTGAATTTCAATCGCCAATTTCCGATAATTTTTGAAGTTTTAAGACCAATAAATCTTCTAAAAATAGTGACGGAAGTTCACGGGAAGTACACAATTTGTGTGTGTGCGGTTTTTATGGACACCGCCCCCACAGAAAAGCTCCAAAAAGCAGCGCTTGTGTAAACACAGACTCTTCGCTTTTTTCGGTCTACGAACTTTTTTCCCATATTTTTCAGTCAGTTGTACGTTTTCCTTTTTTGATGTTTTATTGACTGGAAGCTTTTATTTTTATAGTAGCTTTCTATTTTTAAAACCGTGAATGTTTCACTAACTGATTTAACTGATACTTATAACTTTAAGAAAAAACATGGAAACAGTAAATAATTTTTTAGAAACATTTCAAAATTTATCGAGCCACAAATCTACGTTTTTTCTTCTAACCACATTTCAAATGTGAATCCTAAAGCTTATCAATTCAAGTTCTATTTTTTTTGAAAAAGCAAAAAAAAAACTGCACCTGATCCTATAAGCAGGTGTTTTTCATTTAAAAACAAGTGAATGAAATTATGTAACTTACGTTTTTCCATTCAGAAACTCCGTGACATTTATGAAAATTTCAAAATCTTCGATTCATTAATTCTGATGTATTCTGTTTATTGATTCAACTGACATTAAAAGTTCATATAATGCTCAAAAATTTCAGAGAACCACCCACTTTTCGAGTATGAAAATAGATTAGCGATACGTGGCTCTTAGTTAAAATTTCTCGAAAGTTTTCTAGAATATGAACTTTTTGTTTTTCCGTGTTCGAGATATTTTTGAAATGGAAATGGCAATCTGACTATTTTGACCGCCCCTCATTTCAAACTTTTCTCTCACGGGACCCATTAGCTGAAAATTTTGCTCAAAATTTCCCCTAGACAAGATGTGAAAAATTTCTTATGTAGTACCTTTTTTTTAATTGGCAAATATATTGAAAATTATCATTTAAATGCAGTTACTTGATAAGATCCTTTTTCAACATCATATTGCAATGTACAACTCGATTAAAGTGGAGTTAAAGAAATTTTTCTTTCTTCCATGATGTTTTCATGTTTTCAAACTTCCATGAAACAGTAATAATTGTAGAAAAGCGGGTGTGACTTGTGTCCTTCTTTTCCGGCAGAACTCTATCAACTAAATGACTAAATTTTACAATAAAAAATAATTATGGAAAATTACATTAACCCGAGACGTCGTAGTATTCGAAATATAACGAATGCTCAAGGGTTCAAAACCGTGTGAACATGATTGACTCCAATGGGTATTTTACAACTCTTTAGAAATATGTTCAATTAAAATTGTTCGCAGAGCTGCAGTTTCAAACCGAATTCAAACCAGTTTTACGTTAAAAATGTTTTTTCTGCAAAAAGTGATCTTAGGAAACTAGAAAAGAGCCAATAAAATCGAATTGACAAAAAAAGTGCAAAGTGCAAAACTTACACATGAAACTCTTTTTAATCTTTTTCACTTTTCATCTCACTCTCTTCATCACTCTCTCTCTCTCTCTTTTTCATTCAAAAAGAAAAGCGACATGACTTTTAGAGAGATAGTGAGAGGAATAGAGAAAAAGAGAATGAAAAAGCTCGTAGCTCATCGAGCACTTTTTCTCTGCATCCTCTGCACAATTCCATATTATTTTTGTCCTCCCACGCACCTCCCTCACTCTTCTCTCTCACTTTTTCATTTTCTTCCCCTTCAGCGTCCTTCCACGGCGCTTTGAAAACCGAAAAAGACGATTTTTGCCGTTTTCCCTGCCACCCTCTTAATTTCTAATACTATTTCAAAGCATCTGTATAATTGTATTGCTGTCTCCGTCTAATGTTGATTCTTAGAGCCTTCACAATAGTATCTTAATACATTTTTTTTGTTATTTTTTTGAATAACCAAAAACTATGTTATTTCTGTCTACGTTAGTCAATTTACTTTTTAACTTTTTATTTTCACCTTGAAGAAGTCATAGCTCAAGGAGCACACTATTAAATATTTCATTTTCTTAGTAGAATCAAACCATGCAAAACAGAATTTTTCTCTTTCAAAGTTCTAAAAATATTTTAAGAACATTAAAGATTCTCGAAATAATATCTAGACGTAGAAGTTATCCAATAAATTGTGAACGATCAAATTTACTAATATGATGATTTTGAAGTATTAATAAATATTCGTTGTGAAACAGTAAATTATTTTTTTGAAAATGAGCTGTTATTTCTGGAACTTTTATATTTATTTATTTATTGGGCTAATAAGTTATATTGGAACACAACATTAAACAATTGGAAAAATTCGACAAATACAAGAAATTTTATGCGAATATGCCAAAGGCTTGGTTTTTATAAGAATTGTTTCAATAAGCATAACATTCTTAATGTTTTATGTATCTCTACGGTAAAAAAGATACAAATTGAAATCTAAAATAGTGACAAATCTGAAACGAACTTATATCGAAAATAGGCTCTCTGTTTTTGTTTTGTCCATTATATTTTTAAAATATGAATGAGTATGGAAAACTCCAAAAAAAAATTCAAAATGTTCCTGATACACCACTCAATTTACACATTTCATTCATGCAAATGCGCCTATTTTCCAATATTTTAGAGAACTATTCTTTGCATATTTAAAATTTTGATACTTTTGAAACTATAAAATTTCATTCTAGACTCTTTTTCTCTCAACGTGTGAAAATTTGAATGAGAAGAGAAAATTTATTTTCGGATTTTGTTTATTTTTCTCATTTATTTTTAGTCTCAAATTGCTTCACACCGTAAATAGTTTGAAGATTTTTTTTGTTGAAGAAACTAAAAATTTAGATTTTTTCGTTCATTCTTTCGTATTTTTCAATGAAATCGGAGATTCTGATTCTGATTTCTATTTCATGAAAGAGAGAAAAAATCAAAGAAAAAACGGGGATGATATCCATTTCGACCACCACATAGATTCCATTTAATCTTTTAGTTTAACTTTCTGTTTTTTTAGAAAAAATTTCTATACGAAAAAAAAAGGCTGCCTCATGCCTGCCTGTATACCGGCAAGTTTCCGCATTTTGGCATAAACTCACAAGGTGCTTGGTTTTTGAAAAAGAATAATACACAATTTTTTATTTGTAAAAATTACCAAAAGTTCAACAATAATATATCGTGAAGTTTGGCAGGCAGTCGTAGGCACCTTGTAGGCGAACCTATCCAGAATGTAAATTTTTCGGGAATAATATTTTTTATACTCAGAATAAAAAATAATTTCACACCAGTTCATAATTTTTCTCACGACAAATTCTCTATGAAATTCTGCTAAACAGCCTCCGCGCGAACTTTCCAAAATTTCGAAATCGTGAATCTAATAACCAAAAAACCAATTTATTTGTCATTCTGATTTCTGCAAAAAACACAAAAGTGGGGGAGGCCACTCCATTTTGGAGCTAATAATAGTGTGCTCCAAAAAAAACTTTTTCATCTATCTACGTCAAAACTTTTCGGCCGTCGTCCTATTTTTAGGCTCGTCGTTTCCTCTCCATTTTTTCCTTTTTTCGGCGGCGTCACAACGAATTAATGAATTTATTGGAGCGAAAACGTTGCTCCGACGGGGCGGAGAAGGGCACACTAGAATTTATGAATGGTGTGCTCTTCGAATAGAAAAAGAGCACCTGGAGGCAGCAATTGCTTCAGATTTTTTAAAATCTAGTTTCACACGTATAATCTTACGATCCTCTTCGATGTGCAATGTAAGCGACCGACATTTTATGGGGGTTTTCGAAATTTCAAAAACAACCCGTGAAACGTCGGATGCATTATATTTCCTGATTCTATGCAATAAACAGTTTATAGATCAAAAATCAGATCCCAATATTGCTAGAATCTCCCAAATGAAAATGAACTTGACCGTGGGAAAATTTTTAAAATATCTAGCCAAGGATTTGTAGACAAATCGTGCGAAAATCGGTCCAAAAAAACTCACATTCTTCGAGTGTTCTCTTCTCGAGATCCACCTCCGCGCCTATGATTTCTTCCTTCCATTCTTTTTTCTCTATTTCTCCAACCAAAAATAGTAAGGAAAAAATAGTGAAAAAATGAAGGTCACTTCCTTTTTTCTGTCTCTCTCTTTCCCATATCAATCACCTGATTTGCGATCATCGCCATGTCTTTTCTCGCCCTGTTATTTTGCTGCTAAGTTTGTTTTTTTTTTCAGTTTTTGTTGTTCTCCTACACCGCTTTCCGGTGTTTTCCCATTGGTTAGTGATTAATGATTACAAGTTGGAAATGCCAACATTTTGATCTGTTCCTATTGGTTTTAGAATTCTCGAGGTTTAAGGTTTTCATTTGAAATGGAAAGTATTCTTTAACTTAAGATCATACATTTTTTCCAGTATTCAACTCGTAGAGTATATAATCTAGTTTTACATATTCCCACATTTCCATAGTTTCACCATTATCTCCGACGGAAGCTGTACATGTTTTCCTAAGATTTTATTATAAAACTGATTATCATGAAAACTTATCATTACTGATAAGAGACGCATATTTCTCGTGGGCGCCAGCGCCCACGGATACCTAGGAACTCAAAAGTGAAATATTTCTTTTTGATATGAGCGCATGATGACGAGCCAAGGATTATCCCTCTCTCACAGCTTCTTTTCTTCGTCCCGTAGATCTGTTTGAGCCATTCTTAGCGAGGATTGTCGATTTAGCAGTCGACGCGCATGAATTTTGCTCAAAAACACTGATATTTATTGAGAATTTTCATGCTCCATTTTCAAAAAAAAAAGTCTCTGAGATATTTGCAGGTATTTTATTCGGATAATTTTTATTTTGTACTGGTGTGTCTTGTTGAAGGATGCCGCAGCACATTCAACTATCTAAAAAAACAGGCGAATTTTAATTTTATTAAATTTCAGTTCTTCAATTAAATAGTTTTGATTGAATTATGAATATTTTTATATATCTAGATTTGAAAATAAATTTCAAACCCATAAAAATTAAATATTCACATGTCGTTGCGCCATGCGCCTTTAAAAAATGACAGTACTTCCATAATTTCAAACGCGGGAAAAAATTAATTTGATTTTCTATTTTTTCGCTCATCACATCGATTTCCCAAATTTTCTCGAATTTTTTTTCTCAGAAGAGTTTTTGATTTTTTCTAAATTATCCCGCTGACGCTGCCCACTCACAGAATATTTTATTATCGATGAAATGACTCCTACGTATTTTCGTGTCTCCCCGCTGTTTCACCAGTGTTCTATTATTTCCAAATTTGATTTTTAAATTTTAACTTCACAATTTTTTTGCTATCAGATAAAATTTTTTTTAAAAATATTTTCAGATGACAACTCACCTACCGAGCACATCTCAAAATGGCGAAGAGATATCTGCTGAGCAATTCAACAGGTGATTTATTTAATTTAATAACAATTTAATCAATTTTTTATTTTCAGGATATTTCACGAACGCAACGTCATCGTTCTGGATTGTCGATCAAATGGTGATTCAGTGAAACGAGCCAATCGGTTAGTATTTTAAATTTATTTTTCTCGTAATCAAAAAATCTAAAAACCTTCTAAATAATAAACAATCTCGGTGTAGATTCTTTTGCAGTCTTCGATTACCGGCTCTCCTTCAACGCCGTTTAATGGGCGGTTCAATGCGACTTTCAACAGTACCTGATCTGAAGGATCTGAATGTGAGTTTATTATTATTATTTTTACACATTTATTTCAATAAAAACGGACAGAAAACATTAAAATTGTTCGAAAAATACTGAAAATCATTTTCAGAATTCTCCTGATCAATGTCCCGAAGTTCTTCTCATCCCCGGCGACAGTGAACAAGACGAGCAGCTCTCGGCAGCTTTAGCTCGAAATCTGAAATCCAACCACTATCGTCATTTTGTGCTCGGCGAGCCTGTCAAGACACTTCTCTCCCAGTTTCCGACCCTTCGTGATGCAGCCGACGAAAATTGGAACACCACGTTTCAAATGAACTCGATGCCGGGTCAAGCAAGTGGGCAACAAGCATCAAGTGGACCGCTTCTTAACTTAAAGTTAGTTTTTTTAATTAAAAACTTATTAAGTTATTTCTAATTTTTTTAAATTATAAAAATTAAAGATTCGATCCGTGAATTTTGATTGTGAAGAAATTTCATGTTTTCACAGCCAAATTAGCATGAAATATCTTTTCAATCTTATACGAATTAATTTTCATTCGAAAAAGGAAATAAATCAAGCAATATCGAAACTTTATTGAAAAAATAAACGAAAAAGCAGTGGAAATCGGCCCGACTCTATTTCTGTACGACGCTGCTTTTTTTCAAAATTTCCCAGATCGATCCTTTAATTTTAACAGTATAACCAGGTTTGAAGCTCCAAAAATGCATGTATTGTTAATTGAAAAAAATTCCAGAAAACAGTAGATAATTTTTATTTTCCAGCCAACTCCGATTGGAAGGTGAAGATCAAGGCGGAAAACAACGTGCAGAGTTTCCTGTAAAGTTAACCAATTTCTTGTATCTTGGAAACGCGGAGACCGCTAAAAATCGAGATGTTCTTAAAAAGTGACACTATTATTCGATATTATATATATTCTTAACAAAAAACCCAATTTTCAGATATTCTATCTCACATGTAATAAATGTCACATCAAATTTGCCAAACACGTTCGAAGAAGACCCAAATATGCGATATTTAAGAATATCGGCCGATGATAACGCTTCACATAATCTAACAAAATTCTTCCCTGGTTTGTAATTGATTTTTCTGAGTTTTCTTAAAAATATTCCTTTTCAGAAGCCATATCCTTCATTGATGATGCGCGACGCAACGATTCAGCATGTCTTGTGCATTGTCTGGCTGGAATTTCCAGAAGCGTTACAATATGTCTGGCGTATCTCATGAAGACTGAAATGTAATTTGATTTAGATTTTATAGATTAAAAAAAATTGATATTTTTCAGGTGTACTCTTGATTCTGCCTACGAATGGGTTCAAAAGAGAAATGCAAGCATTGCTCCAAATTTTCATTTTATGGGACAACTCACAGACTACGAGAAGATGTTGGGATTGAATAGCAATCGAGTCGGGGTTAGTAGGCAAGCTGTAAATTTTGATGTTCACTTTTTCTGCATTTTTAAATTAAAGAAAAAAGAGGAGAACTCCCCAGAATCAAGAATTTTAGCCGAAACTGCAGTTTAAACTGTAAAATCGTGCAGAAAAATACATACTGTGTTGTTCACGTGTAGTACACCGTAAATCGACACAGGTTGCTGCCTTTGTGGTTCAAATCCTACCCGTTGATTGCTTATCCGTTAGAATATTTTAATAAATCGTCCTTCTTCTACAAATGTTCTTTTAGTGATTTTTTCGTATTTCAGACATATCCTTCCTCGGCTCCTCGTTCTCCATCTTGTGCCATCGAAGCAGCAGCAGTATCACAAGTTGGAGGCCTTCTAACTCCACCACCAACAAGCTGTTCGGCGTCACCTCAATCGAGTAATCACTCGGCAAAGTCATTTCACTAGAAGAATTCACCCCTTCTTATAATTTTTCATCATATTTTTTCATCCATTTTTATCGTCCTCATGCAGCTAGATGTACAAATAATACAACTCTACTACCTGTTATGTTTCCTAGTTGTCATACCATTGTGATATTCTTTCTTTTTGGTAGATCCACTTCCTGTCCCATGACTGTCCTTTTTTATGTCTCGACGTTCTTTTCTCTTGTGAAATGACCCTACCATGATGCCTGTTTTACCAAATCAATAATTTTAAACCACCACCACCACAACGACACGTGTCTCTTTCCCTTTTCATTACCGTATAGTTCATTTCCCCCACTACGACACTTTCCATACAATCTCTGTACCTTATTTTTCTCTCATTTGTCAGACTTTCAAAATTGAGTTTTCTCTTTTTCCCATCATCTCCCCTAAAACCACTTTCCCGAGAAAATCCGCAACATTGTTATTGCCATGACCTTACTTTTCCCTCCCAATTCTCAATCAGCACCACCATTTCCTGCTATCACACTTTCTCCCCATTCACTGATTTCAGCCTCGTCTAATTCACCTAAATTTTCATAATTGTTCTCGATTTTATCTTTTTCTTCTCTCATTCAAATCACCGACTCTGAACTTTTTAGTGAACGCCGAGTCTTTGATTCCCCCCCCCCCCCCCCCAATTTAGTTGAAACATCTATATATACGCATACAAAAATGAAAAAATTCCTACAAAATCATATTTAGTTTTGTATGGTCAATGATTTCATCTTCCATTGTCGTCGCCGCGTGAAATTTGGAGTTTGTTATGACAATTGCTTCAGAAGTTTGTCCAAAATTGTTCAAAAATAAAATTGAAACAGCTGAAGCTTAAAATTATGTAGGCTCTGAAACGAATTTCTTAATTTTTAAAATTTTTGATTATTCCAAGAAATCGACTTTTAAACTTCATACATTCATCATAGATTATGTAAATTTGAACAGTACAAGAATTAAACGGCGATAGAAAAAAAGAAACATAATCGCCAACAGATGTGAACAATTGAGAAACCTGTGGAAACACGGAAACAGACAAAAAAAAAAGATTTTTGGACATCTGGGAGTACAGGAAACATATGGTTTTGAGAAGGTTAGAATTATTTGAAAATGCTCTGAAAGGAGATGAGATCAAATTGAAATGGGAGATGCATGGAAGAATATTATATTATGAATAAGAATCGATTATGAATTGACAATGAGATTTTCGATGTAATCCTTAATAAAACACGCATTCCACAATTCGAAATGGGATCAAATGGGTTAGTGTGAAATAATTAGATAGATGTCACGAAACAGTAAAAACTATGACATTGGTCGAATTTGTGAAATATCATATCAAAATGGTGCTTAGATCATTTTACTGTGTATTTACTAACTTTAATATTAGATTGTTTAGAAAAACTGGGTATTGTAGATCCTGAGATTTTGAGAATTTTTGTGTGATTTGAGAAAAAGACTGTATAGGAGAGATGGATGGTTACAATTGATGTTACCCGTCAGTTAAACAAGTAGAAGAGAAATAGACAAAGGGTAGGAATTGGTTGAGACGAAAATGAGATTGGGGATACATGTGGTTTCGACTGGAAGTTAGAATTATGTACGTTTACAGGAGATACTGATAGATAAGATATGTCTCACTGTGTTCTAATTATTTACTCGACTTGAGTCAAACAACTGCTTTGTCTCTGGATGTCGTCCCGATCCCGGAATCTGTAAAAATGTTAGATTTTTTCTTTAAAGAAATATAATTGCCTATTGATTTTGGTTGTGAAAATTTTTTATAAATGTTAGAGCAGCTTCTGAAAACAACTTCTAAAAGTGTTTCGAATATATGAGATTGGCTAATAATCCAATGAAATTAAGAAACAGAATTGAAGATTGTCTAAAATGTTTCAAAACGTTTGGCGGCAACGTCTTGTCATAGTTAGGTCCAAAAAAAAGCTAACTTGGCTTAGAAGTTGCAAAGCTTGATTAAACTGGCCCAACGTGGTCTAAAAAAGTCTCGCCAAAATCTTGCCTAAGTTCTGCTCGAGGTTATTTTAGCTTTTGAACAAAATTGATACTTTTGGGACAAACATAGGCAAGAAGCTGGATTTATATATGGAATTCTACATTTTCTACAACAAAAAAATCGAATATCACAATAAGATCCAAATAATTTTTGTACAGTTTCAAAGAAGCCTCATAATGTAATTCGCTTGTTCGGGACAATTTTAAGTCTTTACGATTTTTTAGAGAAAGCTGCAAGTATTTCCCAAAACCAATTTTCAATCAATGTTTTACCTACCTGGTGAGTCTGTAAGCTTGACTTTTAATTGATTGTGCGCTAGAGACACCACTGAACTTCTTTTTGGCACCACACATGTCGAACTGAAAATTAATTGTATTTTCTGTTGTAATCAACACAACTTTGAAACAGTTTTCAAAAAGAGCGGACACACAAAAGCATTTTTCTCATTCAAAACAAATTTTTCAAATTATAAAAAAAAACACAAACCGTCATGCTCTGCAAATTTGGGGGAATGGGGGTTGAATAAAATGAAACTGAAATCTTCGATAAAACTGAAACCAAATGAGGCAAACACGTTGAGGTGGATGGTGATGGATACGGTGTGATACTAATATGGAATTATAAACTCACTGTGAATGATTTGAAAACACGTGATTAATGAGAAAAGCTCTACAATTCTAATAAGGAAGGGCTGCAATGTTTTCGAAAACTTCAATTTTTATGTTTCACAAAATTATCGATTGAAAAAATAGTATTGTATGTACTAATAAGGATTTTACTTCTAAAAAAAGTAATCGTTTTTTCAATGGAAACTAGCATTTGATACATTTCAAGAAAACGTTGATTTTTCTTGTCTCGTTTTTGAAAAGTTCATTGTTCTACTTCTCATGAAATTAGTTTTTTTTTCAAAAGTTTAATATTCTGTGGAAGTCTTTGAAAACTTGGCGCCATCATCTATCATTCCTGAATTCTACGGATACTATAGAAGTAGCGGAAAAAACAAAGAAATTGCTCAAGAGAAGAGGAGAAGAATAGCACACCGATCTCACCACCCACCTTTGAATTGGTTTTTGTTCAGTTTTGTCGAAGAGTCCACAATCAAAGAGAAAAGAGATTCCACAACTTACTCGGCCACGAATCAAATCACGGAGACGGCGACGGAAGTAGACGGATGACATACAGAAGAGAACGAAGTTGGCTACCTAAAACAATTTTAAAATTATTTTACTGTTTCAATGATTAAATTTTAAAAGGAGCGTTATTTTTAACTACTAATGAATCCAGCTTTTCAAATAACATTTGTCAATCATATTCAAATTATTGGCAGCCATCTGTATTCAAAAATTTGTGCTTCCGTAGAATACAATGCCAGTTATACCATTTAAAACTATTCGGAGGAACCGATTAAAGCTATAACTTCCCGCAGCTAACTGAAAATGTTTCTTACCTTTCCAGTGATCAACCAGGATCCAGAAATAGGAATTGCGTAGACTTTAACCCAGTCTGGATGATAGTTGAAAAGCTCTATCACAAATGGAATGACCGATGGAATCTGAATTATAAATATAGTTTGAAAATCAACGTCTATTCTCACATGAGTCACGAAGTAGCAGCAGATGATAGCCAAGACAGTGAATGTCACTTTGATGTCACGCTTTTGGCGAATCTCCAAATCCGAGTATTTGCGACTGAAACAGTACTTTCCGTTTTCATTGAATAGAGAGTTCAGACAGATGAAAACAAGAAGGAAGTAGTTTTTAAAAATATAATTGGTTGTCTAGGAAAATACTTAAAAAATAGAAACTCACTTCCTGAGGGATTTGGGGGACATAAAACATGATTTTTATTCAATCGTAGTTATAAATAAATTTACGGTTTCAACTAGGTCATATTTTTTAATCGTGTTCGGAAAAGTCGTTATAATGTTGCTTACTTTGAGTTTTCATCCTTTGTTTCTGCTGATCGAAAATTGAAGTACTCAGATTTGCGGAGCATGAGAACAATGAGCATATTGAAGATAAAGATTCCAATTGTTGGAAGAACAACACCAACAACCACTTGCAGAATTTTGAAGGTTTTAATCATTGTCTTTACCCATGTTGGAACATCAACGAGCTGAAAATTAACTTTAAATCAAATGCTTTATATTTTCAATCCAACCTTGTCAACATTAACCGGTGATCCATACAACTTTGTACCATTACGAATCATTGCATAACCATATTTATACTCAAATGTATGGAAGAAAGTGAGGAGAAATGAACCCAGAATTATTGAAAAGATCAGATAAAACACACGAGCTGTACGCCAATGATATCGGAAATGAATTGGTGAACGAATTCCCATGTACCTGAAAATATTATTTCTATAATCAGCTAGCTTTCCCTAAATTTCAAGTTACCTTTCCACGGATACCGCCAAAATGAGCCAACTGGTGATGCAAGAGCAAAAGTTTGCCAGAAAAATTGTCCAAGTATTTGAATTGAATATGAATTTTCTGAACCAATCGGACATGTACATTGGATACCAGACACCGAGTGAATTTGGAAGCATTGTGACAAGCAAAATGATATCACAGATTGCCATTGCCGAGAGAAGAATGTTTGCCTGAAATAGCATTAAGTAGACTAAAGTCATGTTTCATGTTATCCAGATAAGGTTTTCAAAATAGATGAAAGTTGTTTAGAGAAATATCAAACGCTAATTAACTAGGTTTAATTTTATAATATTTTTTAAATAACAATAGTTCCGTCAAGGTGTGTTCGCTCATAGCAACCCGCTATTTATCATTTAAAGTAAAATCCTTACACGCTATTTCTACTTCGATAGTTCAACTGCTAAATAATTAGGATTCTGAATTTTTTTTTTTAATTTTTGTTTGTTGAAAATCGAAATTCTGATACTCTATAGAAAATTTGTGACGTACAACATGCAGTCAACTTTTAAGATGACAAGAAAGTTCATAACCCGGCTTTTGGAACTTTTCGGTTTCAATATTTAAAAATAATCTTGTTTCAATTTCTAAACCGAAAAAATGTTAAAAATACAAACTTACTTCATTTCTCATATTCCTACTCAGAAGCACACATAAATTAAGCACATTTCCAATAACTCCAAAGCAGAATTGAAATGGGAAAACATATTTGTTGAGAGTCACATAAAGTCCTGGAGGTACCAATGTGAGAAGTGCTGAGTCATCACCACCATGCTCACGTCTCTGGAATATATCAATTAATTAGGTTACCAAATAAAAAAAGAGACTTACGAATTTTTCGACCCATTTTGAGACATCGGCATTGAGATATTCCTCGCTTTGCATCCTGAAAAAGTATGGATTTATTGTCAGATTAAATTTAGAATTTTATGATCGAAACACTTTTCTGTTTCAAGTATCTATTTTCGGCGATGATTCCAGAACCCCAATGATCTGTACAGGAAATTAAATGTCCTTTTCAAGTTTCCTGCTCGGAATAGTTCCTTTTATTTTTGTTTAGTGTGACGTTGATCCTAATGAATGTTCCCTACCAAAACTTCAAATTAGTTTTTACCATGTGTGATTTGGAACCAATTCCGACACGAATTCACCATCTTGATAGTACTCGCAAATGTTTGGAAGTGCGATGCAAACCGCCAAGACATGAGCCAAAGCCTCTGGCTTCATTTCAAATGAGACCTATGTGTCCTGATAATTAATAATCAGTGAGCGATCGGAGGATAATAAGAAGGAATAGGTCAACTTGTTACTTTTTTCCTCTGTTTCAGAAGAATTGGAGAAGAGAAATCGGAGAGAATTGCGTAAAAGAGAGCAATGACGACGATCACTAGACAAGTGACACAAGCCAAGGAAATGAAAAATGAGAAAAAGGAGGAGCCAATTAGAGAAGTTGGGAAATTTTAGTAAACAAGTAACGTCGATTGGGGACTTTTGGATAGTCCCAAAGGTACATATTACCAGGGAAACGAGAATATATACGACTTAGATATAACGTATATAGTTATTTACGAGTGTGAATAGATACGATTATTGTATTTACGATTAGAATATTATAAAAAGAGGAGCAAGCAACTGTCGGGTTTAAGAGATTGTTCTCAGAAATCAAGTTACACAGGCATGGATGGTATAGAAAATGGCAAAGATTGAATTCTGTAATTGCCTTCATTCTGATATTTTGTACGAAAAGATCGAATGCAATACTTTCTAAAAAACATTGTCTTTCCCGAATTGTTCTTGCTTTCTGCGCTCGCATGACTTTTTAACTGACTTTTCATCCGAAAATTCAAATGTTTTAAGTAACTTACAAATTGAATTTTAATGAGAAAACACTTGTAAAACCAGCCATAAATTTCTGTTTGAAACAGGTGTTTTGATTTGAAACTAGGTCTTTCATTGTCTCCGTTTTGAATGTCAAAATGAGATTAGATTTTAGAATATTTCCTGTATATCATATTCACTAGGAGTAGTAAAACATTTCATTTTTCAAATTTTAGTGTTCTCAAGTTTCTATAACTCACTTAAAAAGTTTTCATATGAGGAACAGGGCAACACAATTATTTTGAAGTTCAAATATACGTTTCCACTTCCGATCAGTAGGCCCGCGCACAGCATTCATTATAATCAGTCGTATAGGCATATTAGGCAGGCAATCTACAAGGAAGCACTAGACACACCTTCACATATTTAATATAGCTCGTTCAAATCAACAATTCATATCAAAACATATCATATGAAACTTTCATTTAGAATTCAAAAATCTTTTATAAATTAAAATATAGGAAAGTTAAACCTTATACTCTGCAGGTTATGATTCAGTTGAATGAGTTTTGGAAAATGGAAATAATCAAGAAATGCATTCGAAAACGTAAACAAAAAATGTTTCTAGATACTAAATATTTATGCACTGCGTGAAACATTAATCAAAAGTTAACAGATATAAAAAAGAGAGTACCTGAAAAGCTTTTAAATTACACAAATATTATAAGGAGTGTGATGTTCAAATGCGTCTAGCCATTTAAAAATTAACAAAAAAAAACAGGTGCTTTCTTATTTTGTCTAACAAATATCGGACATCATGAAAATAATACGAGAACAATAAATAAGGTTTCTTATTTTCGAAAGTCTAGAAAAGAAATTCACAAAAATTAAGGGCTCCACATAACAAGATATTTCTAATCGAAATTTGAAGAAATACAAACTGAAATAAACGTAAAGGCACAAATAATTGTGTCGAAGAACAATAACCAGACTACCTTTCCCATTTACACAAATCCCATACAAATCTCAAAAATCTCGTGAAAGACAAAATTAAAAATCAAAATATTTCCCGTTTCAAGTCACACTGAAGAGTATTGGGAGTTTCTTATGCTCATAGTCTTATTATTCGAAGAGTGCACTTATTGTACTTTGATATTCTGAATATCTAGTGAACAAAAGGTTTGAATGTAGAATCAGAAATGGAATACGTAACGAGTTTTTAATGTCTTATGACTTTTAAATCAGGTTTCTAATGAAAAATATAAGACTTACCTGATAAGCTCCAACATTTTGTTTGGTCTTCTGTTAGTATATTCCCACAAGAATTCAAAATATGTGTTAGTTAGAAGTGAGTATTCACTAGTTTCAGCTATCACTATGCTCTAGAAAACCTTTGCAGCTAACCCCTAAGAAAGTGGGCGGCGCCTATACGTCTACAAAGCAGCAGTTTATTGCACTTAAGTCCGGTTAACAAAGGTAATTTGAGCCCAATTGTATGTATGTCAAAAGAAGCATCTTTTACAGGAAAACTCAACTTGATTTGGCTAATGAGACCTCTAGAAGAAAAGAGAGAAGAAGCTCACGGAGCAACTCAGGCTCTTGAAGTAGAAAGAGAGAAGAGAGCCTTAACGAGTAGAATGATTCATAAGTTGACGATGAGTTTAGGAGAAATGTCAGCAGACATGTTGAAGAGTAAAATGAGGTGATGATTCTAGTTTAAAAGAAATAATGTGTGGAGCATATTGACAAAAGTATTCGGGGAAAAACTTTCTGAAGCAGAAGGGAATGCTGATTTAGAATTCCCAAATATTAGTGTCAATGTAGGAATAATGACTAAAATAATGCTCTATTGTTTACAACATCATTATTTATTTGAAATTAAGTTCCAAATTTTTAACGGATTGTTTGAGTTTTATTTTTTCAAAGGTTCCAAGTGTGTTGCCTCTTATTTTAATGGAGATTTTGATAGAACCACATAGAATAGTGGTATGAGATTAATAGGGAAAGTTGACTCGATTTTAAGTGAAAAAATAATTCCACAAATGACGATCTAAATCTTTAACAATTCAACGTTTATGTCATATTTTCATCAAAAAGTAAGATTACCAAAAGTTCATCGGATCTTTTTAGTTTTCCTTGAGAACTTAAAGTACATTAACATCCCAGGGAATACCGATATATTTTACAAGTTAGAAACATGTTGAGAATTCTAAAACATGTTTGCAAAGCTCTTCTGATTCATTTTGAAAATCGGTAAATAATTGTTTGAAATGCGTATGAAACCTTTAGATGTTATTGGTTATCACATTTAAAAGTCAGAAACGTGCACAATCAAACAAGTCCAGAACCTCCTGAACCACAACTAAAAATGAGAACCACGAGGTTTAGTTTCCTGGGGGTATTTAGTGTGAATTTTTGATGAAAGTGCATACTTGAAATTCAGAACAGAAATTCACAAGCTCAAAATATCCATTATGGATCCAAAATACATTTTAAAACAACGATGGAAATGAATTTGATGATCATTGTCCTCACAAACAAAGGAAAAAGTTTGTTTAAATATTCTCGTAGACCCTTTGTGAAAATCTTCGGGGGATCTTTTATGAAGAATAGAATGTTAATAATCTGCAAACTTTTTTTCGGGAATGTTCTTGAGTGTATTTCCAAAATCATATTAATGTTTGGAATTCTACAGTGATGAAATAAAATAAAAAATACAGTTGGAAATGTTTTTTTACAAACTTGACCAAAAAGCTACGGCTTCCATGGTAGGCAGGCTTCGAAGCCTGGCGCATGCCTGTAACCTGACAGCCACCTATGTTCTGCATGTTGGCGTGAATTTTCAAATTTAAACTTTCCTCATTTCAATCAAATGGATGAAATTCAAATAAATAAGTAAAGAAAGTGCACATGTGTTTTAGCAGAAGACGCGGGGTGAGGCACGAGTCAGATGGAGGTCGCCCTAGGTATCAGACAGGCAGCAGTTTTGGCACCTACGTGGAAACTATTCAATAAAGCATGGTTTTGAAAGATAATGTGTTGATTTTTTTCTTCAAAATGCTTCTTCGCCACAAATTAATTTTGAAATACATTTACCTTTATAATAACTAATCAAAACAGTGTGTTTATTAAATAAAAAATGTATTATCAAATGATTATTGTTAAGGAAAACCAGTAAATATTGATATATTACACTAATGTAAGCATTAGAAAAAAAATTTTAATACGCTGTATTTTTTAATTTCAATAGCAACAACTGTTCCCAATGTAAAACTTACGTGGTATTGATCATTTCCAGAATTTATAATACAGTATCCCAAACTTTTTGTTTGTTGAAAATGACAGAAATACAGCAAAAAGCAGATAGAAATATCAGATGACTTCTACCTCTGATAGTGAGCTCACCAAAACTAATGAGCTCCGCCGAATTCAGATTCGTGAAGCGCGAATATGTGTGTTTTTTCCGTAGGCGGGACGTGTTTTTCTTGAAAAATACTTATAAATATCTTCTCTTTTTTTCAGAAGATGTCAACCACCGATATCAGATGAGCTCTAGTAGATGTTGGAAAAACTTGTATTGCTCACCCCAAGCCCCGCCTTGAAATGTTGACATTTGGCAACGGGGGGCTCTCCCAAATGAAATTGAAAATTTTCTCATTTTGGCAACATTTCCTGATTCCGGAAAATGGGCTCGCAAAATGACACAATTTTTGTAGATTTGATGAGATTCTTCATTGGAATCTCATAATATGCTTGCTTGCACAAGAACTTTCATTAGACAATGCGCTTGCAGAAGATGACGATTAAAAAGTTGATGAGAAAATGGGAAAGCTTTTAATTTACGACGCCTCAAAGATTAGATTGGGTTTTTGAGAATGCGGTTCTCAAGTTGTTTTCTTAAATTTTATTGAAGAGTGGCTAGAATTAAATGTATAGGCATTGATTGACAACTTCTCAAAATGAGGATGTGAAAAAGGTTTTATCACTGAAAATGAAGCCAAGCTCTACCATAATTGACGAAATTCCAATCATTTTAGCGGAGACAATTTATGTTTTTTATACACTTTGAAAAAACTGCTAAAGACCTTCCAACAATGAAAATAAATTTACTAAAAAGAAACAATAAAATCTGGAAATAACTTTAAGATGGAGACGCTTCGCTGTGTCTTTGGCCCAGAATGACGCAAAAATGTCTCAGATATAAACTGTTGAAAAATTTATATAATTTATAAAATTTTTAAAATGGCTCTTCTATTTTGAAAAAAAAAACTTTCAAAAGCGCTTAATCATTTTTGTAACTGGTTTTTTTCGGTTAAGCCGAAATTTTGTAAAAATTGAGAAACGGTGTCGCAATTGATAAGCAAATTAATTCAAAGAAAAACCAATCCATTCATTTGCGCGAGAATTTAACAATATGTCGGCACTATTGAACTACTTGGGGAAAATTGAAAAAGAAAATTGAAAAAAATGTTTTAATTAAGAAAAGTTTTACAATTTTTTAAATAGTTATTTTCAGTATATTGAGACATTTTTCTGTCATGTTGAGCAAAAAAAATAGACACGTATGGAGTTTTAAATAACTAGGAAGGAGGATTTTGAACTTGTTAAAAATGTAAATTATCAGTATACTGCTGAGGAGCCAAATCAAATGCAAAATTAAAAAAAGAAAACAATTTCTAAAAAGTTCATCTTAATTTTACTTTTTTAGTATTTTGGTATTAAAAAATATAAATAAAAAGAAAATTATTCGCAACCGTTTTTTCTCTCAATTTAATCAGAAGTAGTCTACAAATTTTCCCCCTCACTTTCTTTCAGGTGTCTATTATCTTTCAGTGGTCCTCCGTGATGCCTAGTGGTTTGCCAATAACCAAAAATTCATTCCCTACTGTCTCAAATTTCAGACTTCCTTTTTTTGTGAGAGCAAAACAACTGAAAGTATGACCTCTTAATGTGATATGTTGTTTGATTCTTTTAGTGTTTTTTGTTATGAATTTTTAGATGTGAGCTTAAAATAATTTTTTCAAATTAATTTGTGGGAAAAAACATGGACCAAAAACGGCTGATGACGACGACGAAAAAGAGAAAAGCGAATGATTTTATTTTGTTTCCAACTTTTCTCTTTTCTCTTCTTCTTCTTGCATTTCCAAAGAGAAAGTTTCACATTTCTATCGTGTCTCCTGAGAATCTTTGAAATCTAATTTTCCTTCCAAACCTTTTTTCAAGACTCTCAAAGGTTCCGGGACAATTCCGTGTTGGTTTTTCAAAGTTCGAAGTTAAACTACACACAGATTTTCAGTAGTTGTTTTAGGTACTGAAATGAAATTTTGAGAGAAAATTTATACAGTTTCAGGAAAACCTTAAATTAACAAAAAAAATTGAAGTGCTGGTTCAGTCGTAATGTTTTCTTTTGATTAAAATACTATCTATTTTCAGGTTTTCAGTAGTGCATAATTTTTTCTACGAAAATCTAAGTTTTAGCTTTTCTAAAAATTATGAAACCTCTCTTCCGTTTTCCACGTCATCAGAGGCTATCTAATGACGCTTAAAAGCCGTAGATATGCGTTCGTCTGACTCGTTCATTAAAATATTTTGAATTCATCATTTGCCCCTTTTCATATGTTTAATGAGAGAAAAAAGCAAAAAAAAAGTTTTTTCTACTCCTTCTCTGTTGGAAAAAAAAGAGAAAAAGCCAATTTACGTATTTTTCAGTGAGTTTTCAGTTTCCCGTTAAAATAGAATAGGGAATCGAGAGAATACATTAGGCAAGTTTACTCAAAATAACGACTCGATGAACATACTTTTAGTCATTTAGAAAAATGTGAAATGAAGAAATCAAACAAGATCGTTTTCAGGGTCAATGCAATTTTAGCTGTGGAGTTACTTAATTTTCGGTGCCAAAAATACTAAATAAAATGTATTCAGAAATAATAAATCTACTTAGGGCTCAAATATGCAACAGTTTTTTTTAGTTTCTCAAAACGTCCTTAATTTCCAAACTTGTGGCAAGTTTTGAAAACTGTGACAAAAATATGGAAAAAATACGGTGTTATAATGTGATATCATTGGTACGATGGTTTCAGTTATTTAAATAATCACTGCGATTTTGAACACTTTTGTTTTGGGAAAAACATTTCAAATTAATGCCCTACTTCTTCAATGAATAAATATTGCATGCTTGTGAAATTTAGTGATTTTAGTATTTCAATTGTTTTTTCTTTAAAATCTGAATCAGTAAGTTTTTTTAGTGTTTTTTTTCGCAGCAGACTGTAAAATAGATGTTTGTGACTTAAAATTCTAAGATTAGCTACAATTTTTTGAGCAAAAATTTAATTTGTTTTATTTCAGATCAACTTTCAAGCAAGAAGCGATAATAAAATTGAAATAAAAAATTATTTAAAAATTATTTTTAAAAAATTTTAAAATCCAATCCAATATTACAATTTTTAGATAACTAGTACCTGTTTTAAAATGCTCTCAAAATTGTGATTAGCTCTTATGAATAGTTATAGTACATTTATCATAGAAAAAATGTACGTCCAAGTTCAAGTAGTTTTCTTGTTAATATTTCTTTTTGGAATTCATAATTTACAGTTTCTGAGTTTCTTCAAATACCCACACAAATTACGATGTTTTATTCTCCCCCTATATAACCATTTCATAATTTTGAATCCTAGAAACTTCAAATCCGTAGTCATTTCTCACTTTTCTAAATTCTAAATGCCCCTGGCTACTTCTCATCTTCAGCTGATCTACATTTGATCCCAAATCCACTGCAGTGATTTCTCTTTGCAAATCCTCTAAAAATCCTCAAGCACACACCTCTAAAAAGGGAACCGATGTCATCTGTTTCTATAAGTGGTCATTGGTAGAAAGAAGTTTAAAGAGGAAGATGACGACAATCGGAAGACGGAAAGACGGATTAAATACAGATGAAGACAAGAAAACTTGATGGAAACTAAAGAGGTGTTTTTAAGAAGTATATACTTACAAACTTCCCTCTCTTTAGATCCTTCTTTTAGAAAATAAAAATCAATGGAATTAATCATGAGTTAAATTGATGTTTTCATGCTCTTTCGGGTATAAGATCATTTGGAGAACTTACAATTATTTGAAAAAGAAGCAGTAAGATCAGTAAAATCAAAAATTGTTTTAAAAAACATGAGCATAGATCTTACATAATTCAATGGAATTTTAGAAAAGTGACAATTTTTAATACAAAATAAAAACTAACTTTCTTTGGTAGTTTATCAAACTTTGAAATTTAATTTACTGTTTCAAAGTTATTACATTTATCTATTTGTGTATGGAACTATTGAAATAAATTGAATGGTGTAACGGTTTTGGGTATCTTGAACGTATAGATTCAAAATGTGCTCAAATGACCAAATGATTCAGAACAATTAGAAAAATAAATTAGGAAAATAAAAGTGATCCTTAAGTTTATAATTTATAGTCTATAAAACTTCAAATGAAAACTTGAAAAGAGGAAAATAGCTAAAAAGAAAGGAAAAAAGACAACTGAATTGTGGTAATTGCTCTTTGAAACCGATAATTTTCTTTTCCAGCTTTCACAACAGAAAAAAAACTAGAAACTAGGTGAATTGAAGAGACAAAAAACAGATAAATATTTTTTAGTTTGCTATTGAATTTTGACTTTTGAATTTAAAATTCAATAAAACAATACATCGTCACTTTTTTCAAAATAATTCAAGGGACCTTTTCAGTTAATAGTAACTTTTTAAATTAAAAATTTAAATAAACTTACAAAAAATATTCCGACGTTGTCGTTCCGAACTCCATGATGTCTGTGTTTTAAATTCCACCAATTCCAAACTTCCAAATTTTCGAAAATTTTCCTTGTGTCCGGTCAACTTTTCCTCCAGAAAAAAGGCCAAAAACCAGGATTCGGTGTGATGTTGAAGAAGTAGATTTGACCTCCAAAAAATTTAAATTTTAAATTCAAGTCTCAAATCGCTGAAGCAAGAGGGCGAAAAAAACGAGAGAAAAATAATTTTGTCTGATTCATTCTGCGTCTTTTCTCTGTCCACACACACACGATCAACGACTTCTCATTCGGGAGGGCGGAGTTTGAAACAAAAATAGGCATAGATGAAATACTAAGAAAAATAAGGTCATTTCAAAATTAAGAAGCTCGAATTCAAAAAATAATGAAATAAAACGGCAAATAAATATTTTGGGACAATTTAAGAAATTGAACTAATGTTTTTTTGGTTATTTTTTTGCAGGATATTCTCGGGCTGTGTTAACACCAAAAATTAACAAATATGCAATTAAATTTAAGACGTTTTTAACCAGAAAATAACAAAAATATTTTTTAGTTATGGCTTGCAGAAAAAAAAGCAATTAAAGGGGGATTAAAGTATTTTTCAAATAATTAGTAGAGGATATAATCATTTTTGAAAAAATTAGGAAGGTTCAATTCAAGAACTGGACGAATGTGTTTCAGACAGAAAATGATAAGAAATAAGGATTTGGGTTTTACCAATCAAATAAATTGAATTCGTAATCGTCTCCAAAGAATTTGTCATGTCCTCGGTTCAGTCAGAAAGTTAAGATCAAAATTCAAACTCAACTGTACTTTGTATTACTCATTCATTCAAAAATAGATGTATTGTTTCAAAACACAACCAAATAAAAATATTATTTTTTCTTTTGAAAAAGCTATTGTAAAAATATTTTTCTTCCAGGTTTTTGTTCACCAGGAACTTTTTCTATAGCCATCTATGAACTATGATGAATATTCGAAAAATATTTTCAAACTGAATTTCTAAATAAGTCAACTGGGCACACTTCGAAGCGTTTGGTCATTCAGAAATCACTTGGCAAAGCAAAGAAAAAGTCTGAAATATATTTGGATTGCAACATTTTTAGAATCAATTTCAGAATTTTCTATTTTTCCCAGTAGGCAAAAAATTAATTAAATAAATCGAAAATGATTTATTTGGACGTCTTCTATGAAATCATTAACCCATTCTTGAGAGTTAAAATGTGACCCGATTTGCAAAACTAATTATAATTAAAACATATTTTTTCAAAATCACTCGACTTTTTCAGAATATAAAATTTTCAGTCGAAATTTAGTAAATCTTCCGAAATCACTAATCCAAAAAAATGAAAAAAAAAACCAAGACAAGGTGAGGTCACAGAATGGGATCAAAATAAGAATTCAATAAACAAGAAAATGTACATTTTACTGCTGTACAAGATTACGGACAATTCTGACTATTGAAAAACTGAACTGTCACCCCGTTTTATATTCAAATGACAATAAGAAAATGTAGAGATAAATTCAACTACCATTGCATCTGTCTTTTACCAAAAAATCAAATCAGCATTAAAATTCTCAGGTTTCACAAATCCAGTGTGACATTGAGATAAAAAGAAGTTTAAGCATCTTACAATATTTTTCTAACATCTCCAACAATTTTGCAATCAATGTTCACATAATTCTGATAAGATGTATTACTGATTTATAGCCGCCCTCTTCAATATTTAAAGAAGGCTTTGGAAATACTTGAATATCTTGTGAAACGTTATTATTTTTAGATCAAATCATACTAATGCCACGATGCGAGTTTGATCTAAGATTCAGATTTTTTAATGTTGAATGAAAACAGTTAATGTTTTTTTTGTTGAGATAAACATCAAATCTCAAAGGATTTAAGATTCCAATTTTAACTGGATATTAGTCGTTCCGTCACAAATCTTTTAAGAACTATGAAACCCTAAAATTGTAGAAAACATAATTCTAGAGCATCGCATGAAAAAATATCTCTAGATTAATTATTATTAAGGGAAACTATAAGAAGTTTCAAATAAAATATGTTATACCAGCCGTGGACCGCACCTCCGGCGCGGCCCCCGACTTCTGGGGCTGAAAACTAATTTTTCTGAAACTACCGTAACCCTACAGTATTCCTACCGTACCACTATTGTACCACTACAGTACCCCGACTATATCCCTACACTAACCCCAACTCACTATCCCCACAGAAGCCAAAACTTCACAGACTACAAAGACTACATAGACTACAAACTATGGACACACAGAATAAGCGCTTTATATATAGTAAAAGATAATTGGGGTCAAAGAACTCAATTTATCATCATACTATGAACAAAGACGTGCCTCATTTAAGAACTTTTTATTAAAACAGAAAACTCAACACCAGGTTCCTTAAAAACTACAGTGCAATTTATCAAAATTTGAGCACTTGAAAATTGTATTTTAATTTAATGCAATTTTTTTGGTGTCTGATTGTATTTTGGAATTATTTTCTAGAAAATCTGAAAATCAATAGTACACTTAAGGTGAAGTAGCGCCAGGAACCTCTATGGTGCCAAAATTATCAAAAATTAATTCGAAATTTAATAGAACACAACTCTAGCAACAACTTCTTCTGAAAGTTTTCATAAACAAGTTATGAAAAGTAAGAAAAAACCTTTTAGTTTCCTATATTTAAAGCATTTGTAAAGGTTCTAGAATCTACTAGAAATCCAAAACTAGTGCGTCACTGGGGTGTTTCACGAAATTGAGTATGTTCAATAACCTAGAAAAATCTACTTTCACGGTCAGCAAAATCTCAAGGCTATCAGCTTTATCAGCTGATAAGACTCAGCCATTCGAGTCACCAAAAACTGAAAATAAGCCAGATATGTGCTAATTATCTTTGAATGTTGTCCCAGTTTACCACATGATAAAATTGGAATTTTCAATGCAAAATAAAAAAAATTTGAATTTTAATTCTTGTTTTTGCAAAATTTTTCGGAAGAAAATTCAAACGTTTAATGGAAGTATACGCCTGGGTAGACGTAAATTTAAATATTCGAAATGACATATAAGAGATCAAAATATGGAATTTGGACGCCGGACGAGACGGAGCATGTGCTAATTACTAGGGGAGGTTCTTGGTGATTTATGAATTTTGAAAATTTTTGGAATTGTTGGAACTTAATTTATGTTTACTCAATGCTCACTGAGATCATTTCGTTGTTCATTTGAGTGGGATGCACTTTTCTTCGCAATTTTTTAAAAGGAAATTGACAATTTTTGAATCATATGACATTTCATTTCAAAAGCTGTAATTTAGAATATTGTTGCGCAATTTGTTTTTTTAATTTTTTGAAAATATTGAGACCAAACAACGAATTTCAAGGTTTTGAGTTTTGCTCAAGAAGATTAGACTACCCATAACCTCAGAAAATCTTTCATTGAAGAAATAATAATCCGAATGAGGAGAATTGCACCTGGAAAATATGTTATTTTCCCATAATTTAGAACAATTCAGTAATAAGAAAGAGATAACTAGAAAATCAAAAAATCAAAGATAATTATTAAAAAAGAAAGCATTGTACATGTAAATACCGAAAAAACCAGTTTCTGGATTTTGGGACTTAGATTTCAGCTGTAAGAAAGCTATTTTTCAAATTTCTGAGATTCTTGGGAAATGCAACGAAAAATAGAGTATTAATATGCATTAAATGTTTAATTTATATTAAAGGTAGAGATGAAACTGTAAAAAAATGCTAAGAATTTTTCTAATTCTTAAAGAGATTTGTTTTTTTTTCAATTTTGCAAAAATTTCAATATCTGAATTGTTTTTTGTCCAATTTTCAGACACCGTTCCGATTTTTCCTATAACCTGATAAGAAGATCTCTGAAACCTTAAAAATTGTATACATTGTTCAACATTTTTCTTTCGCGGAAAAATGTCTGAAAACTTGACATAAGAAGTTTCAAATTATATTAAGATAATTCAAAAAAAGGTAACAACGCTGGAGGACGAGATGAAACAATTGCAGGAAAAAAGCAACTTTTGCAAAAATGTTCATTTGCCTTCCGAGGTCCTCAAAAACCTAGTGAAACCCAAAAATCGGTGAACGAAAATTTGATAATAGTAATAATAAAATCAACAAGGTAGTTTTTCAAGAAAACATGCGGAGTAAAAGAGTACGTTTAGATATTCTCAAAAAAGTTTCATAGTGATCTATTGATAGCACCGTTCTTAATAAATGTTAATATCTTAAAATAAGCGAACATTAGAGTTTATTTTTTATTTGCCAAGAATCATGATCAATTCAAGTTTGGATAAACTAATTCTAGGTGGGAACATTTGTGGGTGTTTTGAAAAAATTTTCAGAAAATTTTCAGAAATTATATAATTTTCTTGGAACAATTAATTTTCAGAAACAAATATAAATGTTTTGGAATCAAAAAATAAGCGTGTGGGTAGTGATTTATGTGGAACGGAAAAAAATAATACAACGGATTTTTCATCCTAAGTTTGAATGATGTTTGACCAAGTGTATTTATCCAGGTACAATCGGATTCTATTGTATCAATGACGTTCTATGAAAAACATCATTTGTCTGGTTTTTTGCATTGAATTTTTGTATAAATGGTCATGTTTTTGTGAATGTTTTGGTGCATCCCTCATATAATTTTATATCCAAAAATTTCCTTTAACTTCAAATTAATTTTGGAGTTAAAATACCGGCTGAAATAAAGTTTAAGCAAAAACAAAGGAAAAGTTTGAATTCGCCTTACAGGGAATTTTAAAAAGTAGAGAAAAAATTGAAACAAGTAGAAAGCGAAAATAAACGTTAAATTATTCTAATTTTTCCATTTTTTGGGTGAAAAACGTCAAGCTAACTGTTTTTCAATTAAGACTCAATGTAGTTCTCTCATCCTTTAAAGGATTTTGAATTTTTTTTTGAAAAATGAGCTAGGCCAATATTATTCAATAATTAATGTTTAGACACGAATTTTCAATACTATAGTTTTGGAAAAAAGCGTAGAAAATGCTCGTCATGGTCTAAGTGGGTGCAACTAGCATTAGCATTCTCCCTTCCTCGTTTCTAGTTTGTTTTTGTTCCGGAGGGTGTTATTTTTTACCTTCTGTTACGTTTTCATTCAAATTTGAATATTTTTAGTAAATGTTGTTATTGACTTTGTAAGTATCAGGGGGGGGGGGGGGGGGTGAGATGAGAGAAAAAGTTAGTGGTTTTTAAGTAGAAATAGTCATTTCAGATAGCATATTTTAAATTAAGAGAACAGAAAAACACTAATTTGAATTTTTTCGTTTTGAATGGCATAATTATGGGAATATCCTATTCAAAAAAAATTCATGCAAGCAACTTGTTATATTGAACTTTGAGTCTATCTTCTTTGAAATTTTTAAAAACAAAAAATGAGAATATTAGTGAAGCTGAAGTTTTGGCTGCCATTTTATACCTACGTGCCTACGTTACGCTTGTAGGTACAAGACAATTATGCGTTGTTAACTAGGCCTGATGGTATAATTAAAATATTTAAAACTTTTTCATTTACAGTTAAAATTGCTCAGTTTTTACCTATAATTATGCTATTATTTGTTTCAGAGTCTAAATAATTGGAAAATTGTCTCAAAATATTATATACAAAAAAATTTTAAAACAAAAAAACTATTGAACCAGACAGCAGGATGAATGAAACGAACATAGATTATCTCATCATCTGTGTCCTGAAAAAATAAACTTGAGCCTTTGAAGCGTTAACATTCAATTTACACTGAAAATTGCAACAACACATTTGTTTTCAACACATTTTTGAGTTCTCAGAAGAGAACTGGGTGTAGACTACTCTGGAACATTTTATATTTTGCAGACACTCTTTTGAACAATTGCAGATTAAATAATATATTCATCATATTAAATTTGGAACTGGCGTGAGTATTCAGCATGTTTTTTTCTGTTTAAAAATAATCATCTATTTATAAAGATCATAGAACAGCATAATGTTTTCATTTACCGAATTACCACTTTGTGGAAACCGCTGTAAAAGAAGCTCCACATATTTGTAAGTATAATACTAAAACGAAACATCACAACAATGTATTTATCACCTGATATTAAATTCTTCTTCTTTTAAATTGATATTTTTGACATGAATTACAAAAAAATCTATCAAATTCTTACCAATTTTTAAATTCGAAACGGAGGTATGTATATGCAACAGTTATACGAATATTTCTAATGGATTCGGATTTTATTTTAAAAATCAAAATCTCTAAATTCTCAAAAAAATTCAAAAATGAAACGAAAACAAATACTTAAAACAAATAAATATTCATCACTCAAAATCTTTTTTTGTTCTATTAGGTTGAGCAAAAAGTCTTTGCAAAATTTTGATTTTTTTTGGAAGTAGTATTTTTTCAAAGCGAACAAGATTCAATGGGTAATATATTTACCATTAATGCTTATGATTTCTTGCCAACACAATGGAAGTTGAACAGTACCCTCCGCCTAGAACTCCTGCGATTATGAGGCAAAGAAGTCGTCCAACCCCGTTTCGACGACCTTTCGATCATGAAACTTCTTCCCGGCAAGGAGATTTTGGAGAGAGCGGAACATATAGTAGTCAGTAGGAGACAAGTCCGTTGAATACGGTGGGTGAGACGAAAATTGGATTCTGAGGGTCTGGAGCTTCTGGCGGGTCTTCAAAGTTGTATGCGGTCTTGCGTGGTCATGGAGCAGCAACAACTTTGATCCTCTAGGGCGATGTAATCGATGAGCATGGACCACCTTTTCCAATTAAATGTAGTATAGGCCAGCGTTGATTGTAGCAAAGTTTGGAAGAAGCTCTCTGGAAATGACCCTTACTGTCCAACCGAATTGAGAGAAGCACTTTTTTTCTTGAAGTTCTCACTTGAGGCCAGGTTTCGCGGTTTCCTCGACCGGGACCCACTCTTTTTTCCTGGTATGGCTAACATACAATACCCATTTATCATTTCCAGTAATGATATACTTAATCCAGTCCGTCGTTCGTTTCCTAGTGAGCAGCGAAAGAGAGAGGTCACAAAGCAATTTTTCTGAGAATCGGACAATTTGTGAGGAACAAGTTGACCGAACTTTGGCACCCTTCCGGTTCTATGGAGATGGTTGATGATGGTTCTTTGGGGATGCTTGAGAGTCGCACAAAGTTTGCGTGACGTTGCTCTTGAATCATCTTCCAGGTTTCTCGAAATATCCTCATCGATATCCGAACGAGAGAGATCTGATCTTGGTTTATCATCGAGATCGTAGTTCTTTTTCGTGAACTTTTCGAACCAAAACTTCATGGTATTGTAGGTGACAGAGTTATTGCCTAACACTGAACACATGTTACGACGAGCTTCGTTGCACTTGCGGCCTTGGAGGAACTCGTACAGAAAACCTCCTCGGAGAGCGTGGTGATCGGCGAGCAAATTCTCGGTCATTTTGAACAGCATCCAAAAGTTTTTTCAAATGCATTAAACATGCACATTATGTTCTATACAAATAAAAAAACAGAATAAGAAAATAACGAGTTAACGCTGAGAAATGAAGAAAAGTACAAACTTTGCAAAGACTTTTTGCTCAACCTAATAATTACGGCTAATATCCCGGTTCGAAGGTTCTCATACGTGAATAAGCATCCACTTTTGAACATCTTCGAAATTCGCACGCTTCGCTTGATTGGCTTCGCTGATTCGTCACTCAGCTCACATTTTGGAGGAAATTTAAACAATAAAAATGGTCACATTTGAGTAATGTTTTCAAAAAAAAAATTTAATATTAAAAAAAAATTCCTGTTTCAATATTTATTTATGAAAACAATTGTTTCTGTGCATATGGTTTGCATAAGTATTGTTACATTATTCTGTTAAACATAATATTAAAACAACAAATAATAATACAAAACCCGGAAGAACTTTTAAAATATTAGCTCTTGTGTTGCTTTACAGTTTTTGTATCACATATTTTATGATTTTTTGGCATTTTTTGTTTCGAAAAAATAGGGAGCAAAGAATTTATCTGCTCTTCAAGTTTTCAATTTTCAGAAGGAATAGAGAAAAAACAGCTGAAATAAAAATGTCAATGAATACAAATGTTACGCCTGCAGACGCGGTCTTTATATCGAAAGTTTTAAACATCATCGGTTGATATGGTCTTCGAATTTATTAAATATTATATTTCTGGTTGTGAGAAGCTTGGAATTATTAATTTTTAATTTTTTTTGGGAATAATTATTGAGAAAAATGTTTTATAGAAACCCTTCTCAAAAAATAATCAAGTTATGTCAAGTCAAGTCGAACAAAACATTTTAACATCGCCATAAAATATGTAAATTAAGAAACAGTAAACATATTTGTAAAAACCACACTTTCAAAAGTCTAAGTTTCAATACAATTTTGCACGGTTCCCAATCACTTTCACCATTGCATATTTACTTTTAAAACAGAGTTCTGGATCCGCAAGAGTCGTTTTTAATTGCTCTTAGAAATTAACTTTAATTTTAAAAGTGGCATCGATTGGAAAAGTAATTCGGAAAACTAAACTACATTTTTTTATTTACCAACGAAACGAATAAATCTCATGATAAACAATTATGCGTAGACTTTTTCAAAATGTCATGGTTTTATTTTGAGAAAAACCTCAATACTTCAAAATAAAAACGAATCAGAACTTCAAAACGACTGTTTATACGGGAGACTTTTTGATTTCTGGAAATTACAAAACTTTCAGCAAAACGACCGTTTTTCTTTACTTCCTTTTGTGATTTGTGAACATCGCATCTTTGAATTCTGTGTCTTTAATTAATATTTCAAGATAAATTTCAAATCGATAATAAAGAAGGAATGTCTGCACAATTTATCAATTCAATTATTACGGTATTAGTAAGTTTTTTCATCATCCGTCACTGTCTAAATTCACCTTATAATTTCCAGATAATGTCGTTTGGTTTATTTGCAAATATCATCGTTTTGGTCACCGTTCGGAAAATGAGCTCAATGAGAAGCTCATTTGGAATAATCACAAAGAATCAAGCAGTGTGCAATATTCTTATGTGTCTTCTTTTTTTAGTTTTTGTTGGACCACTACAATTAACGTAAGGATTTTTTTAAACTCATTCCAATGGCGCTGTAATTTTTCTGAAAATTTCTAGTTAACTACAACAATTTTATTTTTTCAATTTTCAGTGATTTGAAACTACCGTATGAATTGTCTCGATTTGTTGGCTTAATTTCAATGATAATATTTGAAGTATCCGCTCAATTGAACTTCATCAATTCATTCAATCGAGTTTTCTCTGTTTATGTTATATTTCTTTACGAAAAAGTATTTTCCAATTTTAACACCTATATAATGATATGTATGGCATACGCAATTGCAATTGTTATGTGCACTACATTTTATGAACTTCTCGAGTGTTATCTCTATTTTCATGCTGATCTTTGGATATTTTCATATCCAGAAACAGAACATTGTAATCATCTTACATGGTATTGTGATTTTATTTTCAATATTGTATTGGTCAATTTTACTTTAATACTCAATCTAATTGCTGCATTTAAATCTCGAAAATTACATCGAAAAATTACATTTTTGGCTCCAAGTGAAGTATCAAATCGCCGGCAAAGAGAACTGAACTTCATCAGACAATCATTTTGTCAGGGACTTTTTATGAGTATTTCTTTGATTTTTTATCATTTTACTGCTCCACTCATCTCGAACAAAATTTTATTGTTTCTGAATGCAAGTTTTTGGGCATTTATGTTGGCTTTTGAAGGGTTAGTTTTATTTTTGAAAAGGTGTAATTCAAAATTATATTCAGAGTCATCATTTTAATATCAAATCGAGAGATTTTCACGGCTGTGAAAAATAGAAAAAGTGGTGAGTTTTAGAAAAAAAGGTATATTTTTAACAGTATTTCGCCTTGAAAAGTTTCTTAAATTTTACATCCTAACAAATAGACTACGAACATCATTAATGTTTCTCCATGTTGATAATTTCGTTTATTCAAAAATTGTTCAAATACAGTAATTGCAGAGTTAACATCATCGATTTTCATTTTGGATCTTCACTGTGTTCGTTAGATGTTTGGAATCAAATTTTTATGTTTTGACATCTGCTTAATTCATTTACAATTCTGATACTGCTTATATTATTCAGTAATGAACTACGCTTTCTGGAAACACGACTTATCACAAATCTCAATTAAATCGTAGTTTCAATTGTAAAAAGCGGGTTAGTACCGTGTGCTTTTGCCGTGTGTATGTACATCAGGGAAACTTTTGTGTACAAAAAAGTATTTTGGGAAAGGAATTTTAGTGAAGAGAGAATCGAGCTGAAACACTGTTAAGTTTAAACTATTAAAGATGAAGTAGCATATAGTGCTACTGTGGGGGAAAATTTGATAGTCACTCTAAAAAAATAAAAGGAGGGTCAATCGTCAATGTAGTGAATTTTAAATTCCAAAGCTATGCGCAGTCTACAACTCGATGTATGAAAAAAGATTGAGATCATCCTGATATTATCAATATAAGCTAGGCTTTTATTTGAACTTATTACCTTAAAGTTGAAACAGAAATTAATTTATTGGGTTTTCTAAAATTCTACAATCCTCGTTATATTTTTCAACATTTGTCTTGACTAACCTGGAATGAAAACATTGTCTTGACTAACCTGGAATGTTCAATTGAGTTCCACTAATGTTCAAACAGAAAATTCTCTAAATAAGTAAATTAATCATATTAATTCTTCGAAACATCTTCTTAGGTGATGGATTTTGAGTTGCACCTGCTAACGAACACGTGTAATTCTTGGTTAAATTCTTTGTTTTTTTTACTAGAACCTCCAAGTATTTAATATTTTCAATTGCTCAACTGTTCAAGAAATCATCATTTAATTCTCTATTCTTACAAGAGGAAGCATATTTTTATTACTTTTAACTTAAATGGACTACGTCAGATTTTACAAAACAGACAACGTTTTTTTTTTGAAAAATTGTTTTTCAGCGTTCTATAGTGTTAAATTAGTTCGGTGGAGAAATCATACCAATCAACCGAAAATATTCTAAAAAATCTTTTGAACTTTTGAACAAAAAATACTGCTTGACTAAAATTAAGACAAACTTTCTGGTAGATGCTAGAGATCTGTAATATTTCTGCTATCCACTAAGTTCGAAGGAAGTACGGTAGCTAGACACGTGAATCGACAGACTACAATGCTCACAACTTCCGTATTATTTTTTATTTCTGAGAAGATGTCCGTTGTCTGGTGTCTTTTTAATTTCCGTTTTTGTACAGTCTTGTCAGCTGATTGAGCATCAAAGTATTCAAAGCACATAAGATCTTTGTTCTTCTAATAGTAAGGTATGCTATAGTATTGAAAATGGTTAGTATAAAGCAATGTATATTTGCGTACGTTTTTGCAACCCAATTAAATTTCTTCGACTTCTGTGGTTTTGATTGCAGGGACACCTAGAACACTCTAGTACTCTGGAAATTATCGAAAGATTTCTCTTCATTTAAACTGGCAATCCATAAAAATGCTATGAAATTTTTGATGTAGAGTATTTGTAGTAAAACTCATAGATCTCTAGAATCTGCGTGTATTGAACTTCAAGAAATCAGCATGTTCAGTCAAAATCGAGTAATATCTGCTGAGCATGAGTTCAAAATGTCCAATTCGGTAAATGAAGCATATGCGGTGTTATTCTTGCGAAAGGCAATTTCTCAACTCAGTGATGCCTAGATACGTCACCACAAAAAAGTTTTGATATCTTACGATCGAATGAGGTTATTAGTATTGCGCACATGATTGCATAAAATTATTGCTTAATAACCATAACATCCGGTACAATAGAGATAACCACGTGTTTCGCTAGACAAGTATTTCAGAATAAATACGACTGTTCCTTGTCTGGAACGCCCCAATAGTCACATTTTCTTGTCTCATCAGTAAGTTCTCATATTCTTCGTGTCCATGTGGAAACTGCTAGAATTTTTTTAAACCAAGAAACGTGACTTTTTCGAGAAAAGGGGATTGTTTGTCTAATTTGGGCTGACAAATTTGGGTTAAAGTTTGGCGCGACTTGGCATTTCAGCGCAGCCTAAATCCAAGTCTTGCCAAACTCGAAGTTTTGTTCTAGTTTAATCAACTTCTGATTAAGTTAATAGTTAATAAATTTTTGGGGCAAACCTGGGCGAAAATCTGGACCGAAATGCCGAAAAATACAATAACTGTATTTCATGAAAGCATCCCGAGTTATGATTCATTAGATATAAACCAATAATCTCGAAGATAGGGTCCAATAGATGTCACACCTTCGAGACAAATCCCACCCAGATGAATAATGTGAAATACATTTCGGGAATATTCTGACCTCTTCTTGTTGGTATCATACCTTTTGTTTAGACTGGCTCATTTTCCTATAATTTCCCATGCTCATGTGCATCATTCTTGGCATCTTGAGACGTCATAAACTTAGATTTCCAGTGAGTAACCGAATTAAAAAGCAAAATGTGTATATAATGAGTGATCAAGAAACACAGAAAACTCACATCGAGTACAAAAAAAAGTATTTTATCCTTTTTTCGTTTTTTTTCCTTGTTTTCCCCACGCGTCTACAATCGCAACAAAGTTTTTCAATCCTAAGTTCAACTGATCAGCATGCTTTTTGTTTGAGACATCCTTTTATCTTTGTTACGATTTTCCAATGACGAACTTTATTTCTTTGTTCTTTATTTGCATACTCAACCTTATAGTTAAACAATTGTTAATCTCTAAGTTCTCAAGTTCTTTGTAGATGTATTGGTGATGATAATAAAAATGATCTTGAGTATTTCAAAAAGTGTTCAAATCTGACAATTTCTGAGTTTCATCGACATAATGTTAATTTTGTTTTAAACTTCGCAAGATCATGAAGCTTGTAATACTTTTATAAGTAGTTTTTATTCAATTTTGAAATTGTTGATCTTTCTTTTCAAACATAATAAATTTTACTAATTTAAATAAATCAAATGCATACTGTTTCAACATCTCTATATGATGATTGTCATCGGGCATATTTTCGGAATTTGGGTTGTAACTTGCTGGCAGAACTTTGCAACAACTTGACAATTCTTTTCCACTTTCTTACAAATGTACAAGAGCACTATTTTTGAATGTTCACTAATATAGGCTTCACTCTTTGACGAGAACTTAATTTGATACTTTATAAACCAAAAAATACACACTTTTCCAATGTTTTGTCGGTTTTATGAACGCTTTCAATTCCCCAAAAATGACTAATTTTCTGAAATTTCGGCAAAAAACTGCTCGTCGGGCAACAAGTCCGTTCCCAGAAAGTTCTACTAAGATCCTTTGAAACAGTCATTATTTTTCCAGTTCAACAGCTCAAAATATCCGGAGAGATATATTTTGAGAAAATATTAAAATAATTAAGACATTTTTTTTTAATTGCCTGATAATAGTCTGATCTGTTCGTCTTCACGAATGGCATTCAAATTCCAACGTATCTTGTTGCTTTGGGATTTCCTTCTCAGAACAAATATTTTACTATTCCTCCCAGTTTATGTTTTGGTATATGGCCTAGAGTTATCAGTATAGACGTCTAATCTTTAATGTTTTCCAGTTCATCGATTCAGAACTTACTCATATCATACTGTCTTTGTACTTCCCACTTGAAGTTCTTTTCTTAAAGGGCTTGTTTCATAAACCTGCAAAATTCGAGCCTCGAAAAAAACATTGTTTTATTCGGGAATTTTTTTTTCAAAATTATTCATGCAAAAAATTGCACCCACATATCTCAAAGGTGTGGCAGCCAAAAATTCCATTCATTAATTTTAATGTTATGTATGTCACATGATTAAAAATATCTAATTTTTGCTCACCACATTTCGATTTACCTGGAATAAAATGTACGTCTTTCATTGCTAAATTCCGTGTCTGATCCCAGAAACTACTACAAATCCTGAGTACCTTTTCTATCTCATTTTTTCCGTTTTCACTATCGTCAATATACTTTCTGATTTCCATAAACAGAGAACATATTCAGGATCGCCGTAAATTTCAATTTTCATTCAAAATGATGTCCGATCAAATGATTGATGCAATGATCACCGTTGTGGTGAGTTATATTTGAATTAAAATATAGTTTTAAAAAAGTGAAATTTAGATAATGACATTTGGATTGATCACAAACATCATCGTTCTGCTGACAGCTCGAAAAATGAGCTCAATGAGAAGCTCATTTGGAATTATCACAAAAAATCAAGCTGTTTGCAACATTCTCATGTGTCTTTTGTTCCTTATTTTTGTTGGACCATTGCACTTCACGTAAGTTGTTTTCTAGAACTTTTTGCCTGCCTACTGCTAAAGTTCCATGAAAATTTGTGATTTTAAATTGAATTCTTGATAAATTAATTTACATATGTTCAAACTAAATCCAATAAGTAGACGGCAGGCGGGCACATAAACAGTAAGGTATGGTGAAGTCTCAAAAAAATTCCTGGAAAAGTTATGTCCGTTCTGATCAGGAACTACAAGACCTCTACATACAAAATTTTGGAATAAAATTCAACTCACAAGTAGTTGATACACAAGCAATTCAAACTAGACATACCTTAATTTAAACCGTTCAAAAATATTGAATAAATGTTATTTGAGGGAAAAATTATTGATATAAAACCATTTTCAGATCCCTTAAACTTCCCTACAAAGCATCTCGTTTCGTTGGAACTGTGTCGATGATAATCTACGAAATAGCTGCTCAACTCAACTTTTTCAACTCTTTGAACCGTTTTTGTGCGGTCTATATGATCTTCCTCTACGACAGAATTTTCTCGAACTTCAACACGTACATGTTGAGAAACTTTGCCGTTGTCGTTTCCATCGGAATGTGTTTTACATTCTATGAATTTCTCGGCTGCTACCTTTACTTTGAACAAGAATCTTGGCTGTTCTCGTACCCGGAGAATGATGTTCGTTGTGATCAACTCACTTGGTATTGTGATTTCATTTTCAACATGTCCCTGGTTGTTGCCACACTGTTTTTGAATTTGTTGGCAGCATATAAAGCCAGAAAACTTCATCGAATAGTGTCAGATAGTACTGGAGTTGGAATGTCAAAGGATCAACGACAAAGAGAATTTAACTTCATTCGACAATCATTCTTTCAAGGTTTATCGATGAGTGTTGCGTTGATTTTTTATCGGATTACTGCACCAATGCTCGAAAACCAAATATTACTGTTTCTGGATGCAAATTTGTGGGCTTTCATGTTGGCTTTTGAAGGGTTAGTTCAGATTTTTTCACAATTTTTACGAACATTTATAGGTGGGAGGCCTGTGTACTTTTGCCCTAAATTGCAATCTAATTAAACTGAAATTTTCAGAGGTATAATCTTATTGTCCAACCAGGAAATGATGCAAGCCGTCAAGAAAAAGAGGCACGGTCAGTCGGGTTCTATAGTCAAATCAATTATCGATTTATATTTTTCAGAACTAATATCGTCAGTCTTCGTACTGGACATCTAAGTTATGTCGTCTCGAATGCTCCCACGCCTTGATAATTTTGTATATACTGTGGTATTTTAATTTAACTTTCCAAATCTTCTCGATAACTATTTGTGATCATAATGTGAATTGGCGTTTTCATATTAATAAATTTCAGCTATTATAACTCTAGAAAATGGAAAATTAAGCTCTTGAAATTGACCACTTTATCATAAAAGAGAATTTTGAGAGGCTTCCTGTTCATATTTTAGTTAATCTAAAAATAGATAAATTAAAAACGAAGAGTGAGAAATTCATCAACCTACACAGTGCGCACACCAAACACCGGAGTTTACCCCAAAATGCAAAAAAATAGGCAATACACATTTTACCACGATTTGGAATTTTGAAACAGCTTCAGCGTTGACGATGTACAATTGAGGGAAGTATAACTCAACTAATATAACTGTAGTTATAAAGGAAGTATTCAGACATCCTGTTTTTGTCATACGTGTGCCTTATTGCTTAGGAAATACAATAATTCTTCTGAATAAGAAACTAATAGCAGTGATTACTAGAATAAATAATAAGCGATCTAGTTTTAACCAAACATTAAAATGTCTAGAAATTCTAGGTATCTTTTGGCCCTTTATCAGGTACTCAATCATAACTCAATCAGGACTCAGGACTCAATCAGGACTCAATCATAAAAGTTATTTAAAATCACATTAAAGTAATCGTTATTTTCAATTAAGTTTGAGATACACCTCCAATTCTAGCTAAACTTTGTATTTCGCTCGAATAATCACTTTAAATAACACAATAATGAAGACCTTCAGTTAGCCAAACATCACAATGAACACAAATTTTGTACTCAGCACTACTTCACCTTTGCCATTCTTATTAAAATGTCTAGACATTAGCGATACAAAAAAAATACAAAACGTTACTTAACAAAGAAACACGAGATTTTCATGACAAGTCCAAGTTACAAAAAAGGGGTAAGAAAAAATCGAATTATTAGGGAAGGGGGTTTTTTATTTATTTTACTTCAACAAAAGGATCTACAGAAATATACAAATTGAAAACAAGTAACGAGATTAAAAAATATCACTACCTTGTCAGTAAATTTTCGGGAACAGTGATCCAGAAAAGGTTTTATTTTTTTAGACGAAAGATAATTAACAGTAATAATTCACATTATCTATTCCGAAGTTGTAAACTTTTCAATTTTATGTAAATGTGTTCTTGCGGACATTGCGGACTTTCTGTGCAGAAACAAATACATAGTTTGACAAAAAATTTAAAGAAATCAGCTGTGCATGATGAGTTTGATACTTTTTAGTACATTGGTGCGTTTCACCATTATTCAGTTGGTCATACATTCCATATTAGTATTGTAGTTTTTGTTGGTAAAACCTAATGATAGAACTCAGAATGAGTTATCAAAACTTGCACACTCTATAGAACTGCATTCCAGAAGATGTTCTGAAGTTAGGGAGTTATAAAAATACCAAGGAAATGTAGCTTTCACACCAATTGTAGAGACTCTTCTTTAAAATGTGAACTCCTAAAAACGTCAATTAATCAAAGAGATCATGGAATATCCAGTAGATTGGTCTTCTACGGGTAAAGACGATTTGTTGGCTCAGGAGCCTTCTTTGATCGCGCTGTACATTCAACACTCGTTTAGTCATTGTAGTATTTGGCATCGCAAAATAGATTGATAAGTGATACATAAGTTAATCAATTACAGGATTAATAGAACATATTCAATCCTGATCAAAAAGCGACTTGGAATAGTTGCCGTTAGTAGTAGATTACTTAACTTTTTCTTGAAACCGTAATCAACATTTTAGGTTTTGAAAATAATCAAAAGTTCTCGAAATACGGTGATTTGAATAAATCCTCGAATTAGAACTGTGTTCAGAAAAACACTTCTTCGAAGGAATAATAAATTCAACAGTTGCATATTCGAGAAAAACAAAAACATCCACTATTTCATAAAATAAATTTATTAATCTGTAATTTTATATTCAATAAATAACGCAAGAAAGTGTGAACCGCATGAAGAGACAAAGGGAGACAAACATATATATTTTTCAATTCTATTTCGAAGGATTTGATCTAATTCTGAACTGATCCATCGGACAACATTGATTGAAGTGACACGACGGAAGGTGTCTGTGTGAGTTCACTAGCAAAGAGGCGAGCAGTTGAAGATGATGATGGAGCAGGAGATGTTGGTTTGATAAGAGTACGTGATAATGTGACATCACAGCATTCACAGGATTCTGCAACTTGCCACCGGATTTTGGATCCGTAGTTCTTGAGAAAGTCTAGAATGACGCCGTTTGTCCAACCGAATCCTTCTTGCATCACGTATTCACCACCTCCTTTCACTTTGAAGCATGGTGAGACTACGTTGTACTTTTCGAACATTCTTCCTCCACTTGTTCTCCACATATTGAAGTTCTTCTGTACCCATTTCTCCACCAAGCTCAATGCTAATTCTTCTTGACCAACTTTTCTGCAAAGCCGAAAATAAATAACTCAAGTACACTACAATCAATAAGTTACCGTAATCCTTCAAGAAGAACCCAAGTAGTTGGTGGCCAACTGTTCGGAAAATCCCATTGTTCTCCAGAATTCACTAGGGATACAGGAATACCTCCGGGGAAGCTGATGGCTCCAGATGTTGTCAAATAGTCAACTACCACTTGTGAGTCGAGATCTTCATGATAGCTGTCACAGTACATTGGGAAGAAGTTAGTGTCGTGGAAGCTTGTGGCATGATTTCCCTCTTCAACATCAAAGTCAAACCAACAATTATGCTCTTCATTCCACAAAACCTATAATTTATTAAAATGAAAAATTATAAAAAAGTTTGAAACTGTACCTGTCGAATAGTATCTCTGAGCGTTCGATACTCATTATCAAAGTATTTTGCACTTTCCAAATCTCCACACACCGTATACATCTCACTCAATGTTTTCATATTTCCACAAATGATTGAATTCAAGTCTACAGGAATCAATTGAGATGTCCGTGTGCTTGCCAGTTGACCAGCATATGGACCATGAACAGCAAAGAAACGAGATGAGAAGTCACGACCACTGAAATTCGAACCAATATTTTAAAACCGTTCGTCATTCTGTTCTTCTTTTACCTTTCAGCTGCTGCGGCCAAATCTCCCCAAAGTACACATTTCTTCTCAAGAGTATCCAAATGCTCGGCGCTTTCCAAATCTTCTCGATAAGATTCCGGACGTGGATGTGATGTTTCAACTACGAATCTATACAAAGGAGTGTTCCAATCAGGATGATTATATGTTTTGTGAGTTTGGAAGAATGAGAACTGAAATTTACAGAATATTTTTTGTTGATTGACCTAGAAAGTAATCTCACCTCTTTTCTAAGTGTTGGCAGTACATCTGACAGAAATTGTTTGTCACCAGTAGCTTCATAATATGCTTTGACACACCAAGTTAATAGTGGTGGCTGTGATCGGTTCAAGTAATATACACGTGTACCATTTGGAATGAAACCATATCTGGAATTCAGATTTTGAAACTTTAAATATAAGTTGAAAAAAAACTAACGTTTCAACTAAGTAGATCATATTCTCAATCATTCCCTTGACTGTTGTAAGCATTCCAGATGCGATGAGACCTTTGATTGTAAAGAACGAATCCCAGTAGTACATTTCACGGAATCTACAATAAAACTCATTTTATAATAAAATTCCAGAATAGAAAACATACCTTCCGCCAGGCACAACAAATGGATTGGGAACCGGAATAATTGAGTATTTTTCTGGATTAACGCGGACTTTTTTGGAAATCTGAAATTAGTTTTTGCTTATTAAATGATTTTAAAAAATTTATCTGGTATCCTACTTTTCTATATAACGTTGGCCATTTGGCATGCAGCGCTGCTGCGAATCTTCGATAATCTTCATCTATAATGCCACCAAATTGATCAGTCTGAAATATCTGTCTATAGACTATTGAAGCAAGTTTTGAGGCAAATTACCATAGGCGCCCAATCAGTCGGGGCACATTCTTCTAGTTCTCCTTCTGGCTCATCAAAGTTTTCCCGAAGGAAAAGGGCTAACACGTCATTGGTGATAGGAGCAAGAGCCATAAGGGCATTCCATCTGGCAAGTGTGACGTCTGAAAGGATTACGGTAGGTGGATTTCAATCAATTGCGATCCTCAAATCTTTCCAGATTCAAAAACTGATCTCTATTTTATCTATTTTCTGTCGATTCTCCTGCTGCCGCTGCAAGGAGGAAGCAGAACAAAAAAGAAAACATCTATTTTGCTCTCTCGCTGGTTTTTTTCTTTTCTTCTCGTTCTCAGCTCGACTGCTCCCTCTCACAGGCAATTCACGTGAAGCAGAGCATGGGTTGGGGCTCCCCCTGGATATAGCGGCGGAGGAAGGAAAATGTTCAATGGTTTTTTCGAGTCTGCGTTTTTCGCTCTTTAGAACTTTCTAAGTTCTATACATACTTTTAACTATAACTAACCTGCATCATGCTTCAATGGCATATCCACAAAGGTCTTACAATCCGGGAAAAGACCGGATAATTGAACGGCGTGAAGAAGAGTTCCATCGCACCAAACGGGTGACGGGCTCATTTTGGTGGAAAAAGCCGTTGAAGTAGGAAATGGAGCTGAGAAGGAAGTGGAAGGTTCTGAAAATAAGGAAATCTTAGAGGTCTTATCAACTCCTAAAATATCAAATAAACTGAACGTCAAAACTGAAAAGCTTCTCGATGACTATCCCCCGACACTTTCCCTTCCACACGGAATGGGCGGGGTTGGGCGTTTGATACTCAGTTGAGCTCAGTCTAGGCAAGAGGCACAGAACATAGGGTGGTTGAAAAGGCTAGAGAACATGTGAGAAATTGAGACGCAGAGGATGTTAGATTCATAATCTTGAATGTTCCCAATATAGAAGAATTTGTTAATTGTTTGTGAATTGCTCAGAAGGATGAGAATGTTTTCAAAAAACATTTAAAGGCTTCTGACTTTCAATTGCAGAAAGTATGTGAAATGTACCAAAACGATTGGACGACTGGCACTGAAGATATAAATGTCCAATAGCTGTCATATTATCATCTCACCTACTTAGTTGGTAGTGTCATTCATTTGGAAGTAACACTTCAAGAAATCACCTGATTTCTTTTTTGGAGCATTAAATAATGTTTCTAGGTAGATCAAATGATCAAAAGTTGATTTTTATAGAAAAATATTAGTAATGCAAATTGTCACCTGAATGATGACGTGGCGCTGGAGAACGATGTCTAAACAGGGAAAGTAGTCTGATTGGTTTTCGAGTAAAAAACGAGTAGCACATGCTATTTATGGAAATTGGGAGTTTAAAAGTTAGAAATGATATATAGATCTATTTTATTGGCAATATCATTTGGTCACGTTTCAAATATCCTAAAGATAGTCAGAGAGGAAAAGTACACTTTCGAAAAGCGACACAGAATAAGAAAAAACCAGCTTCTCTGCTCAATTCGACCTCCTGCATCCACTTTTCGTTTAGTAGATCAATCGGGGATTCCCCCACGATTCTCTCATTTCTTGCCTTGTTGGCAGAAGGTTGGGGTTTGTTTTTTTCTGTTTCCGGAAAGGAAAGACAGAGAAAAACTGATCACCGAGAAAATATGATAGGCAAAAAAAACTCCAAATTGTTAAGGCTTTTTTCAAAACGTAGAGTAAAGCTCAGCTTCACCCCCACCATCTTCTTCATCTCAATTCAGTTCCCGGTCCTTATGTACCTGGAAGCCTTGTCATCGTTTGTCGTGTGATACACGTTTAGCTTATCAGTATTGCCATCAAAATTCCGAAAAAAATGATTATATGGGGGTGGAGCCTTTGTTATCGGCACCAGTAAGAAGATTATAAGGTCATTATTGGCACGTGACTGCTTGAATCTTTTATTACAAGAAGATTACGATAGATCGTAAATTTTTTTTGGCCGTTCTTCCTGTGATGTGAAATTTAAAAGTGAAAATTTTATGAGCTGGGTTTATGAGGGAAATGGTGCGATTTTATGGTACCAAATTTATTGAAATTTTTCAACCAAAAAATAGCTGAAATGTTCAATAATTTTAGTTTCCTTTTTCGGGATATTCACAATTTTAACTAGTAATATATACTTAAGTCAGCTCAAAAATTGTTTGTTGAATGTTCGAGATTGTTGTAGCGATCATTCTGCATAGGCCATACAGACCGCCTTCAAGATTACCTACACCTGCATTGATGGTCTTTAGGCAGGTTTTTTGCACTATTTTTCAACTTTGAACGTTTCACAAATATTCTAAATTTCGCTTTTTTATAAAATAGAGCCTACAGTCTCTAGACTACGGTACACAAGTAACTTTTGAATTTTTAAAATTATATTTAAAAGAAACTATTTAGGAACAGAGCCTATATTCATGTGATCAAATCGCTAATCTCTATGTCTAAAAAATGATATATAAAATAAATACAAAAAGAAGCAATGGTCAATGTGAAAAGCATGTGGAACTGTGAGTGTCTCTGCCAGTTGGTGACACACACACATTGTGCCCCTCTCGAAAAATGAGACTTCAACACAAAAAGCGCCCAAAAGCTGCAGGACTGAAGCATATGTGGATACTTAGTCAGCTAGAGGGCAAAGTGAAAATGAAAATATAAGATGCCGAGAAAGAGGGAAAGCTCCCAATGTACTCGGTGCGTGTTGAACTCAGTTGGGGGAAAACGAACAGCTTGGTTTTGTGGTAGGGTTGCACTGAGGACATTGTGAAAAGAGTGTGAGCAAATTGATGGAAAAAAGTGAGAATCGATGGAAAGTAGAGGAGAAGCATGAAAGTGATGTGATAGTTCAAAATAAAAGGCATACTGTAGAATACCTTTTGCTCATCGCTTAAAAAAAATAACTTGAAATTGGCCTATAAACGTATAACTATGTTAGTACTTTGATACTGAAATGTTTATGTTTATGAGGAAGAAGTTTAGATGCTCAGCGCTATTAGTTATTATGAGTACCTGGTAGTGTTGGAATATTCAAAACAAATATGAGCACAACTATCAACGTCACCAAAAAATGGGAATTTTGTTGTTACTAAACACACGTCGCACTCTAGTAAGACGTTTGGTTAGAAAACGAAACTTTTTAAAATGATTTCCTCCAGTCAGATTTTTGTATGTTTGAAAGCTCATCATCAGATTTCTTGTGTTACGGTATTGAAAAAAACACATTAATACAATATATGGAAGGATAGATTGCACTTTTCACCATTTAAGCTTTTTATAAAAGTTTTAAGACTTTGGAACATTATTGAAGTTGTACAATTGTATAGATATTAAAAATAGTTTACTACCGTTTCTAAGAAAAAAGCTATAACGACCGACTTTTTAGAGCAACGGTTTCGTTGACACCGTTTGAATTGTGGTTTCTGGAATAAGATATAGGCATCGGCAACTCGGGGCGCTGTAAGTCTATTGGATTCTCAACAGTTCCAAAAGACATATACGACTTACCAAAAATGAGTGACGGTGGTGAGTTTAATTTAGTGATGCTAGCGTACTTTATTTGTTGTGGTAGTAAACAATACGTTTTTTCTTAACATTCTGGCTGAAAATTTTCAAAAATCCAATTTTTTTTTTCTTTAAAATGATACTCGGTATTGTTGAATTATAATAAATGAATTTAGAAAAATCCTTCAGAAACTTTTGAAATAAATATTGTCCGAAATCAATTGGTAAAGTTATCAGGTAAAAAATACTTATTTTATGGAGTAAACTACCGTAACCCATATAAACTTTCTGCACTCTGTCCTTGTTTGACTACTCTTCACCTCCTTAACTTCTTAATTTCACTTCTAAAATTCCCATAGTCAGCAATTTCTTACAAGCATTTTCTGCTCTTCTTCTCATGCTCTGTTCTATGTTCTATCAATTTCACTATACACTTTGTATCTTGGAGCCAAGAGCCAATGGCCAAGAGCACTCGAAGATGCAAGCTCAAAGTTCCAAAATACGAGAAGCACCTGACACAATCACTGACCTCTTCTTTCTTTTTCTCCTTCTTGTGGTGTCTGGCTTTGGATCCGAACTCCACTTGCAACAGTTGAGCAACATCTTTCTAATCGGTGATAGTGTGGATATACTTTACAATTTGAGTTGTGTACCTTTTGGAGTCGTTGTAAGAATAACACAGGGCTATGCTGGAAATTTCGAAAAATTATACAACCGAGACGTGAAATTGTAATATTTATGCGCCAAAAATACGGTACATGGTCTCGACACGCGTATTTGTCTAATTGTCTAGCGGCTAATTTGTGTTAAATGCAAAAACGTGTGTTCCTTTAGGGAGTACTGTAATTCAAAATTTGTGTTGCTGCAGAATTTTCATCGATTTTTCTTTCAATTTGTTTTTTAAAAAATATGTTTTTTACGCATAGTAATATTTTTATCGAAAACCAATGAAACATCATTGAAAATATAGTCGTCATAAAAGTTTGAAATTACAGTACTCTTTAAAGGCGCATACTTTTTTGTATTCAACGAAAATTGGTCGTGTCGAGACCGGGTACCGTATTTTTCTCACACCCCAGTTTCAAATGTCATGTAGGCGCGCAGGTAGGCGATATGGTGCCTGAAACTAACCTGTTTCTCGAAAATCTTGATTCCTATTCTTGTTACATACATTTTTATTGTACAATTGAACCTGAAATTAATGTAGGCACAATATATAAAAAACACCACAGCAAAATTCACAAAAATTAAAAATGGGTAGAGTACCCAATAAATACTTTTCCAAATGACAATACAGCTTGTATTTATAATTTTTGCTTTATTAAACCATAAAATAAATTAAAAGCTATTTTACCAAGAATGAAGAAAACAAATATCGAACACGATATGATTCAAAAAGACAAAAAAGGGAAGGAGACGGAAATAGAAATGTGGTGATAAACACGAATTCGGATAAAACATGGAAATGCAATGATATTGAATGTGTGTGTATGAGCAGCGGAATTATGAAGGATGTATCACAAACTCGAAAAAAGACGGGAAATGGGGTGAGAAGGTTGACTTAGAAAACAAATAAATAAATAAATAATGGAGAAAATTTCAAGAAAAAAGGAAGCAAACTAGAAAAATACTATTGAAAGCGAAAATCTACAATTTAACAGAACGTCCTTTGGAAGCTTCTTTGATATCTTCCATAAATCCTGCACGTTTCGAAAAGTTCTCCTCTGACTGAATTCGGCGGTAGTTCGAGTGCATATCTCGTTCTGATATCGTCTTCTCACGACGAGACCACTTATCCGTGTCATATTTCCGATTGACCATTCTGTAATTATTTTGAATGAAAAAAGTAAAAAAAAGATTATGCTTGTGATTTATTTTTAAAAAATTTAAATTTTAATGTAATGTTTTTTCTATTGTGGAAAAATAAAAATACTTTTTTTTCAAAAACTCTAACCTCAAAGTGTCTTCGAAATCCTTTCGGCACATTCCATCCATATTCATTTCGGTATCATCAATGAAATCATCCATATCACTGAAGTCATCCTCGTCGTCATACTGAAACGTTATACAGAATAAATTACAGGGTGGGCCAAAAGTATGGTAACACACGAAGCGCTCTTTTACATGAGCTTTTCGCGCGACTGCCACGTCATACGTACATTCTTCTATCAAATACTGATACCTGAATAAATTTCCTTCAATTTGACTCAAAATTTGTAATGTTTCCCAATAAGGTGCGATCTTTATCACCTCGACAATTTGGCGAACCCTTTCGAAAAAACGGTAATTTGGCACGCGGCACTTCCCACACAAACGCACCTCCCACGCACGCCAATAATTTTCAGATGTATGATTTTTATGTTAAATTTAAAGTTAAAGAAGTGAAGAAGCGTTTTTAATTGTTTTTGTAGCATATAAAAATTTTCTGTGTCGACACTGGCGCCTAGCAAGAACCTTTGAATATTTCATGAATTCAACTTTGCGAAATTTACTCAGTTTTTTTGGTTTCGCATGGCGTAACGACCCACAAAATCATCCGAGCTCAATTTTCTAAAAAAATTCTGGAAAGTCAGGTCAAAACGTCTCGAAAAATACTAAAATGAATTTTTCTGCATACTGCTACTCGCCGCTCACATCCATCTTTCTGGCGACTATGCCATTCAAGACTTAACCTACTGCCGCAGTCCATGACAGAAATACCGTGATAGAAATTATTTGGATTTTTGTTTTTGAAGAATCTCTAGACCAAGAGCATTCTTTGAACTATAAAAACTTGTAAGACACTTGATGGATTCCTCGAGAAAAATGTAGAAATCCCGCAGAAAGCCGACTTGCGTGCCATAAAGATCGTGATCTCAAAAGTTCTGAAGGCCTGCAGCGATGCGGATGGGAATATTTTGAAAATTCAAAACGTTCATCTGGTCAGTATTTTATGGAGAACAAAACTTGTACAAATTGATGTAATAACTCTCTTCACTAGTAAAGTTATAGAGCTGCAAACGTGTTACCATACTTTTGGCCCACCCTGTAAATCATTATTTCAGATGTTACCTCATCCTCATCCATTTCTTCATCACTATAATCATCACCACCTTTGTAGAAACTTCCTCCGCCTCCACGTGAATCTCTTTCTCTATTCATCGCCTTTTTCTTCTTTCGTTCCTTTTCTCGCATTTGTTGCTCTCGGAGTTCTGCCATTCGACGAGCTTCATAACTTCGTTTGGTGTCTCCATTACTTTTGGAACTCGATGATGATGATTGTTTGTGTGATGAAGAAGATGGTCCCGGCTTTTCAGATGTCTTTTGTATTTTCTTTTCTCTCTCGTATTCCTTCATCATTTGATCTCCTCGAGCGCGTTTCAACGATTTTTGCTTCTCACGTTCCTTTTCACGTTGGCGCTCTGCTTCCCGGACAGCTTGAATATGATTCTCTGAAAATAAATTATAAATGTTTAAAAATGGAGTAGCGCTTGAATGGGGATTTTGCTTCAAAAAAAAACTAAAATAGTCTTAAATTCCGAAATAAATACCACAAAAAATAATAACTTTTTTGTGTCGTTTTTTTTCTAATTTTTAATGAGTTATTGAAAAGGTCATAATTGCTCAAATTTTTTTGTTTTCAAATCAGAAAAAAATGTTTTCTAAAAAACTTACTACTACTCTGACTATTCGAAGAAGACGGTGCATTACGTGAGCTTCCAGGTGCTGCAGCAATTGCTTTCATTAATGCTTGCTGTTCTTTATATCGAACATCTCCAGGAAGATACTTCTTGCCGGGAATTGCCACCGGAATCAGAGGCGGAGGAGTGGGTCCTTTTTGAAATGGCTTTCGTACTCTAAAACTTGATTAAATGAACATGAAATTTCAGGATTTTATAAATTACTCTTTCTTCGCAGGCGCGCTATGTCCGTTTGATGAGGTGGAACCATTATTGTGACTAGATGATGAAGGTTTCGAAGATTTTTGGGAGGAAGATGATGCAGCTCGAGCCCTGAAAATAATTATTAAAAATCTTAAAAAATACTTTAATTTGAAGATCTCACTTTTCTCGTTCTTTTTCCTTGATTCGAAGTTTTTCCACTTCTCTTTGTCGTTCTTGTTTCTCTTTCAATTTCTCCTTTTCTCGTAGTTTTTCACGTTCTGAAGACGAAAGTCCGGATTTTTGATTTCCATTAGACGAAGTAGAAGAAGTTCTGAAAGTTGTTTATTGGAGAATTGGAAAATGAAAAGAAACAAACTTTTGATGTTGATCTAATGTAGATTTAGCTGGTTTTGTCTTGAGATGATCTAAATTAACTGATTTTCCTTCTGAAATATCGCTTGCTGCAGCCATAAGACTTCTAAAAATGCAATTTTTTGGTTTTTATGGAGATTGATTGAAAAAATCTTACCTAAAGTCAATTGGAGCAGCTGCTTGAATTTTCTTTTTCTCGACAACAGGTTCACGACGTTCTGGCACTTTCTTGCCATCCTTTGGTGGTGAGAAGGTGTCTCTTCTGTAAATTTAAATATATTATTCAGTTGAAATGAGTATAATCTTACGTTCTTTCGTGCCGGGAGCACAAACCAGCTAAACTATTAGACTTGCTAGTTGATACTCGATGAGGCCCTTGAACAGTTGCACGAAGAGCTCCTTCATTTTTCTGTTTGGCAGCTAATGCTTTATAAACTCCATTTCGGTATCTATCGGCTTCCATATCTTGGTCTTCCTAAAAATAACAGCATATTAGACCTTCAACACAATAAAGACTTCAACACAAAAACCTCTTCTTTCCATTTTCTCTTTTGCAATGTTTCTAAATGCTCGTTGTTTCCACCGAATCTTGTTTGTAGGGAAATAACATCCAATCCAAACTGCTTCCCCATTTTCTTCGTCGCTTTTCCACCGTTCGCTTGCATTCTCAACATCATCAACTTTTGCTTTTCGCTGTCTAGTTTCTTCTCTTTAGCTTCTTTTTCTGCTCTCTGTCGTTCTAAAACAGCACGAACAGCGGCAGAATTGACATTGGAGGAAGATGATGATGAAGGGCCTTCGTTGCGTTTTGGAATTGTGAAATTCTAAAATAATTTCTTTCAATTTTTAAACAAATCAAAACTCACTTTCCGCCGTTCATCTTCTTCTCGTTCCTTTCGTTTTTTAGCCAATTCCTTCTCTTTTTCGAGTTTTTTCCGTTGCATTTCCTGTCTTGCACGTTTTTCCGCTTCCAATTGACGCTGTGCTTCACTTTTCTCGTTTGAAACCTGTAAATTTCGCAATTTTTATTCGTATTGAAGACAATTTCTGAAAAAATCAATACCTCTTCTCGTATTCTATCTACTTCTCGTGACGCTTTTTTCTCATTTCTACTGGCCGCGTTCATTATTGTGGAGAAGTCCATTTTCTGAAATTAAAATTGCAGATTTAATTTTAAAAACTCAATAATCAATAATCTTTGACAATATACAGAACAACATGGAGAGAGAAAAGACACAAAGAGAAGCATAGACATTAAAATAAAAAATCCAGAGGAGAGAATCGTTCAGTTAGTGACCAGGCAAACACGCAGAATGACGATTGTCGAGAACCGGAATGTAGAGAGAGAGAGAAGAGACGGAAAAGAAACAGACAAACGTGCTGGCCGAGAATGTTTATGGCCGACGACCCGGGGACGCGCAACTTCTCTCTCTACGTCTCTCAATATCACACACTCTCGCATCACAGTTCTCGACAGATTTTTACAATCCTGAACGCGTTCAGACGTTTCTGCATGTTGACACTGCAAAAATCAATAATGAGTGAAGACATAAGGAAACAAAAACTGATTGTGAGACCCCAACATTCTATCGATTTTCCTTCTTTTTTTCAAGTCCCTCAATTTGCATTTCTGGTTTAAACTGTTCAATATATACATACAGTGCTGGCCAAAAAAATATCCACTGTTAGTTTTTTGATAGTTTTTCAAAAGTGCATAACTCCGAAGCTATTATAGATATGTTATCAAAAAATCTTCAGCTAACAAAATATAATCCATGATTAGGTCTATGTGTTTTTAGATGTTTCAATTATTGATGTTTGTTCGATTTTGCATTGTGTACACATATTAATTTTGTTTTAAAAACTACACGAAAAAAGGTATGTAAGCTGAAAGTAATGTCTCACAAGATACTGTTTAGACAGCATGTTCAAAAATTAGGTTACTGTAAATAAAGAAGCACTTTTTTAAAATTATATTTGAACTATATATTAACCAAAAAATAGAATTCAGAAAAATTATCTACTATTTATAAGAAATGTGCTCGAAATGATCCTACACCACTTCTCCTTGAACCCCATATGTTTTCCTTACGGATTTTCAAAAAAAAATTCATATGCGTAAAAAATTAATACATCAAAAATGGACTCACTAGATGTCGGCCGCTTTATTTCTGGTCAGGATTCTAGTAAATAATTCAAACATGTAAAAACACATAGCCTAATCATGAATTATATTTTGTTAGTTCAAATTTTTTTAATAGCATTTCTAGTTCCGGAGTTATACTTATTTGAAAAGTTCACCAAATTGCCAAAAAAACAAAAAAGCAGGTAAATCACCCCGGTTCCCTTACGAAGTATTAGCAAGAGGAAAGTCTAACACATAAAGTTTTCAACACAAGCACTTATCAATTTCTAATCAATCTTTGTTTGCTCTCTTGTTACAAGAATAAATCTATTATTATTAAGTGACGAATCAATGTCTGAAGACGAGGAGTACATCGAGGTAGGCTCGTTTCCGGAAAATATCTACAAAAAAACGTCTTTTCTCAGACCTGGAAGGATCTTCCGAAGAACCGTGTGATTTTCATAACCAAAAGATCCCCGTTAGTTCGTGGCGTGCTTCTCAGATCAATCACTTCTCACTTTCAAATTCCTGCAGCCCAATATGGAACCCTACTCGCATATGTTTCAGATAATGTGGTAAGCAAACAAAACGTTTCCAAATATGTTTTAAAATCCAATTTCAGGTTAGATTTTATGCTGAAACATATCGAAGAAACAATTCTCCGTGGAAAGGAATGCACATGTACATTCCCGGAAAATTAATCTTCAGCACTGATCCAGAATCCCAGCATCAATTGATTTGGATTCTCATGAAATTGAGTAAAACCCCGAAGTACGATTTATAATAGCTTCTATAAAACATTGGTCAAATTTTCAGAATACTTGTGCAAGCCGGAATTTCGCTTCAATATATATGTCTGCCAACTAATCAAATTAGAATTGATTTCTACATAGATCACGCTAAAATCAACAACTCTTTGATAGATTTTATTCCGAAATTGACTGAAACTATGAAACATAAATACCATATATTGCTTCGAGATATCATTAAGGGTGACGAAAAGGTATTTGATGCTTTACACATGAACTTGAAATTAATAATAATTTCTCAGGAAACTCCCTTCGATCCGAACGACGATAATGAGGTGGATAATTGTGAACAGCGTCGTCAAGAAGACATGAATTTCGAGCAATTTTTCACATATATCAATGTATATAAAGACAAACATGATCACCAGATTCCAAATTTCAAGTTAAAGTTAGTTTCTCTGTGAATATGTCTACAATTTAATAATTTTCAGCGAGTCAGATTTAAACTGTGATCTCATGCAATATCAGAAAGATACTGTCAGGTGGATGTTGTATCGAGAACTTAATCACGAACCGGATGGAAATATTGAATGGATGATAAAGAGTGAAAAGTATGTTTAATTAAACTACATAAATTAATTCAGAGATGAGCTGTCACTTGTGAGATTATTCTATTCAAATATAGTACTGTATTATGATTGAGTTCTATAGTTTAAGACAATAATCTCACAAGTTACGGTCCTCATTTTCCTTGAAATTTAGAAATTATAATTGATTCTCAAAAACAGATTGGCAAGTGATACTTCATTAGTCTATTATCCGTCGATCGGTGCAATTGCTCTCAATGAGATGACTATTGAAGAACGAAAGGATATTGAGAAGCGTTTCACATTGAAAGGAGGAATTCTTGCTGATGAAATGGGTCTTGGAAAGACTATCCAGGCACTTTCACTTATTGCCACCAATAGAAAACATTCAAAAGTAGAAATATACGACGAATCAGGAGAAGTCGAGACAGTGAATAGAGATGAATCAAAGTCTACAAATAGTTCAATTGCTCAGCAGATTAAGCTTGCAGAATCAAGCTATGCAGAAATGGTAATGAATATACAAATTGACTTGAAAACCATATCATGAGAAAATTAAATTTCAGAAAGGTGCAAGACAAAATCAAGCGGATATCAGATACAATCTGAATAGTTTTTGTGATGGTGAAACTATTTTATGCTCCAATTGCTCACAAATGTGCTCCGCAAAAATTTGTGGATGGGATTTTGATAAATTCAAAAACGAGAAGTTTCAATGTTCAAAATGTACAAGTGAAAGTGAAAACCGTCGGGCAGTTGGTACAACATTGATTATTCTACCAGAAAGTTTGATTTTTCAATGGTTCACGGAAATATCAAAGCATTGTTCGGATAATATTAAGGTCATGGTTAGTGCATAATTTTTTCAATTCACAGAGGCTTGAAGATTAACTTGAAATTTACAGTTTTATTTTGGAATAAGAAAACATGGATACCTGCAACCTTGCGAAATGGATTCATATGATGTAATTCTGACAACTTATGATACACTTCGAAATGAAATGAGTTTTTCAGAAGAAAAGGGACCACGTGAGTTGATTTTTAAATTTTTTGGATCTTAAATTTATTATGTGACATAGTTTTTAAAACTCACCTTTATTTAAAGGTGAAGTAGCGTGAATGGGGATTTTGCCTAAAAGAATCCAAAATAGTCCCAAATTCAAAAATACTACAAAATAAAATCGAAAAAAAATTGTAGAGAGAATGAAAAATCTAACTTTCAAAAACGCGATTTTTCAATTGTGACTAAATTCCCTGTTTGAATTTCTTCCAAAACGAGAAGCCACACCTACTTTCGGACCAATTAGAGACTATGACCTCTTCACACTCCGTCTGATTGGTTGAAAAGTGGGCAGAGCGAGTTGCTGATTGGTTGCAGTTCTCATTTTGGAGGATATTCAAACATGGAGTTCAGTCACAATTAAAAAATCACTTTTTTGAATGTAAGATATTTCATTTTTACTCCATTTTTTCGTTTTCCGTTTTTGGTATTTCTGAATTTAAGAGAATTTAAGATCTTTTGAAGCAAAATCCCCATTAGCACTACTTCACCTTTAATGTTCAGCACGTAATCTTCGAAATGAATCAAAAACCCTCAACCTAACATCATCACTGATGCACGTTGAATTCTGGAGAATTATTGTTGACGAATCTCAAGTGTTGCCTCATGGTGTCAGCTCTCAACTTACAAGAATGCTCATGAAACTTCACGCTGAAAATTGGTGGTGTGTTACTGGAACGCCATTAGTGAAATCAATTGCCGGCATTTACCCGTTGTTCAATTTTTTGAATCTCTTTCCATTTGGATCACCACAATTCTTTTCACAATATGTGCATCCTCAATATCTCAATTTTGCGCTCAGCCTTCGAGACGAAGCACTCGATAAAAACAATCTGCCACGTGTGTTTCTGCTAGAGATTCTTTCGAAAATGATGTCAAGGAAGACGAAACAAGACAAGAGTGTTCAGTTAAAACTTCCAAAACTAACAGAAGTTGAAAAGATCATTTATTTCACGACTGTGGAGGAGAGGCAGTACAAGGATGAAAAGGAAAGATTGAGAAATATTGTTGGTAAGTGGAATTGAAAGTGTAGTAGCTTGAATGAAGATTTTTTGTTTCAAAAAATTCGGAAATAGCACCAAATAATCGAGGAAAAGTTAGAAATCCATTGAGACTAAATTCTCTGTTAGAGTTTCCTTGGAAATGAGAAGTTAGGCTCACTTCTAAACTAATTAGCATCTTCAAACTCTGCATATTGCATCTGATTGGTTTAAATATGGGCGGAGCGTATTGCTAATTAGGCGCAGCTCTTATTTTTAAGGTATTTCAAACATTGAATTTAGCCAACAAAAAATCCAAAAAATTAAGAAATACTGTTTCAAATATTAGATTCTTAAAATTTGTTTTGCGATTTTTTTGGTGTCTTATGGGAGAACTTACCTTATAAACAATTTTGTATGTTTTGAAGCAAAATCCTCTTTCACGCTACGCGACCTTAAAATTGTGATGTAAAAACACATAAACCTCTTAATATTTTCAGAAAGAGCTATCGGAAATGCAGACAATTCGGATCTCCTTTCCGATCTTCAATGTCGTGAAAAAGTGCTCCAAGAGCTGAGATTACTCAGACAAATAATTCTACTTGGCCAGAGGAAAACAGAATCTGATAAGGTTTCATGTGTTCTTGCACCAGAAACTGTCATTTTCAAATTGATTAAAAATAAGAAAACGACAATTAAAGCGAATTTCAGAGAGTATTTGAGTTATAGCCTTGGTTGGTTGAAGAATTAGGTTCTAATCAATTTACGATTTCTTATAGGTGTTGCTGGTGTACAAATATTGATGGATATGCCACAAACTGCTATTGAAACATATTCAAGTGCATTGATCAACTATGACGAACTGATTTTAGCTGAAAGAAATCATCTTCCCGAGATTAAGAACGATTCGTCTCGTGATGATTCTCCGTGCTTGTTAGAAGAAGATGAAGACGACGACTTTGATGGAGAAGATGATGGATCTGCTGAGAAAAAGAAGAAACCAAATAAGCTTAACGAATTAAATGGATTCCTAGGAGGAATTCATCAAATATCAAAGAAATATATGAAATCAAAGAATTTAAACCTGGACCCAACTTCCCGAAAATCCGAACGAAATGGTCGGGTTAACGAGAGAGAAATCGAAGAGATAACCAGACCAAAAGATGCAAAAAGATCTAGGCTTGACGTTGAAGAGGAGGATGAAATGGAAACTAACGAAGAAAAATCAAACACACCTTGTAGTTCAACTCAAGATGAAGGAAATTTGGAATATGTTAAAGGACAGAAACATATCCAAAAACTTGCTTTCGCCGCAATTGAACCCATCACAATTGATACAACACAAGAAGTTCATTTGATTCTGAATATGTATAACATTCAATTGTCGATGGGGTTTCCACAAGCCGATCGGGTCTCATTGGATCGTCTGCAACAAATTTTCGTTCGATATTTCCAATTGGAGGTGAGTTGAGAGTTATTGTGCGCTAGAAGTAAATATTCAATGAACCTAATGTTAAAGGAAGTAGTGCCAGTTGGTCAAATTGCTAAAACCCACTGGTGCCAAAATGGCCAAATAGCATAGTGAAACTTTTCAAATAATGTCTGCAAATGTTTTTTGACCGCGAAAAGTGATAATTTATGATTTACTATGATATTTGGCCATTTTGACACCATATAAGTGGTTTTTAAACCATTTTCCCCACTGGCTGTGCTGAAGCTTCAAATGCAACTTTTCAATTATCAAATTATTTACCACTAATAAAATCAATTTCAGTTGCGAGCCATTGAATTCATTGCTAACGATCTACCAATTTTCAGTCAAATGTGGACAAAAGATAAAAGAAATTTGGTAGGTGTTTCTGTTCTATTTCTAAAATCATTTATTTTAAATATTTGTAGATGTACCAAGTTAGTGAGTTCTTTGGAATGATGGGTATACGATGTTCAGCGATAAGAGACACGGGAGCATTATATGAGAATGGAAAGATTATTCGTGATACTGTAAAGAAACATCATTTTCCACATCTTCCTTTTGTCGCTCTGTATGACACGAACAAATTGACACCTATAGGTCGTGTACACAGAGAGAAGACGTGTATGGGTAGATGCAATAATATTGTAATGGAGTGTGAAGTTTTCAATGGACAACCATGCTTGAGTCTACCAGATGTTATGAGCAAAACGTTGGATCATTTCAAAAAGATCGATGAGAAAAGAAAAGAACTCGATCAAAAAGCGAACAAACTCGTTGAGTTTATCATGAAAATGGTTGGTTTTCTATTGAAAATAAACCCATCTTTTGAAAAATATTAGTTTTAAAAAAGTATTTTTGTTGTTGATTTCCTTGACAGATCAAGTGACAGACAATTGTTTTTGTCATTGGTGATCATCACTGAAGGTCACGTTGTTTGTTTGTTTGTCTCTAACAATTATTTCTATGTACTTGAGCAATATAAAAAATGCATTTTTTCAAATATTAAAACGGAAAAAGTTAATTCGCTAACACACGAAGAAGCAACAAAAACTGATTTTTAAGTTTGAACATTATTGAATATTTTGACCAACATTGCAATCTTTATATAATTTCGAGTATGATTTTTCGGTAAAATTCAAGTATTTATGAATTTTTCGCGCACTATTTTTTGTTGAAAAAAGAGGAAAACTAAAAGTCTACAGTCCTTGAAATGAACTTTAAAAAAAAATCCTACCAAATTACTGAAAAAATTGAGCTCTACTCAACCCTTAAATGTGAAAAGACTCTTCATTGTAAGTCCAATTTCAGGCAAATCCAAACATGTTGATTACTGTGTTTTCTGAAAATACGGATGACCGAAGCTCAAGTAACAGAACTCCCGAAATTCAGAAAATGCTCAACGTATTGCTATGCGATCACAAGATTATCAAAGGAACTCTTAATGACAAAGCATTTGTCGACGAGTATTACTGGAAAGAGTAAATTCAAACATTGGATATTTATTTCAGCAATTATTAACGTTTTCAGACATTCATGCTTAATCTGCGATTTTTGGTGCAAAACGTATTCATTTAAATTTGATGCTGGTTTCTCAACATATCATGGATTGTCTCGAAATAAATCTGGAGTTGCGGAATGGGCTGTGTATCTTGCCAATCATTTTGCTCCGAGCAAGAAAGATGCTGTCACATTTGAAAAGTAAGATGATTCGATATTACGTAGACGCAAAATTTTGTTATTTTTTGCGCCGGAAATACGGTATCCGGTCTTGAAACGACAAAAAAATTTTGTTAAATGCCAAAAGGTTTGCGCCATTAAATAGTACTGGAATTTTTCCAAATTGTGTTTCTATAAAACATTGAAAAATCAATTAAAGATTTGGAAAACGATAAAAGCAAATATTTATCTTCTAATCTGAAAAAAATTGTTCGCCAAAAAACAAAAAAAAACGGAACATTTTGAAAGTTGGATACTTTAAATAATTTACATATTCTGATCAAAATTGTACTCTTCTAATAAATTCGAGTATATTTTTAGGGTTAACTCAAGGCAGAAAAATTTCATTAATTAACAATTAATTAACAGAATTTGAATAAAACGAAAAATCTAAATACAGTTGGAAATTACTCTACATTTGACAAAAATATTGTCGTATCTCGACCAGGTAAATGATTTTTAATATGACTTGCTTTAATCAAAAAAAAAAACTGAATTTCAGACGAATCATCACTCCATTCTTTGAACAAATTGGAGATGTTCTTCATGCCTATCGTCTTATTGCATTGACTCTTGCAGAAATTGTTGATCGTTTCGATGAGCTCTCACAGGCTCAACGTCGGATCACTGATATTAATGTATCTGATTTCTTTGATCAAAACGACAATATCCCTGAACCTCCAATTGCGACGAAACGTATCGAATTTAAAAATCATTACGAAGCTGAAATTAAAGTTGTTATTGAATCCGTACGTAAAGATGTTAAAGAACTCCGTTATCTTATGAATTTGATGAAGAAACAATTGGACGGAGAGTAAGTTTTCTCATTGTATTTTAGATTTCCAAGCTTTTATTCAGAACTGAAGATATTTTCGACTGTCCTATCTGTTGCGCTTCAATTGATTGTTTTATGGTGTTTACATGTGGCCATCGAATTTGTCAAAACTGCTTCGAAAAAATGAGAGCTCTTCAAAGAAGGTTTGTGGAATTTCTGTATCATCATCACCCAGACGCAAAGTTTTGCGAATTTTTCTTGAACCGAAAATACTGTAGCCGGTCTCGAGGGGAATGTTTGTTAAATACAAAGAGGTGCGGACCTTTAAAGAGTACTGTATTTTCAACCAATTGTTGCTCTGGAAATTGCATCGATTTTTTATAGTTTTTGTTAGAAATATATGTATTTATTCGAAAAACAAACAAAAATATACTGTAATTTCAAACTTTGGAATTTATATCAATTCTTAATTTTAAAGTTTTCACCACGAGTTTTCGAAACTTAAAAAAGTATTATATAATATTTGAATTTTTCTAATAGTAATATTTCTATCTAAAAACTTTTTAAAAAATTGATAACTTTTTAAAGGCGCACACCTTTTTGTATTTAACACAAATTCGTAGCGTCGAGACCAGCTATCGTCTCTGTAATAATTTTACAATTTTCCAAATAATTCAAAACTTTTATAGAGCTGGTTCTGCTGAAGATGTGGTCGCATGTCCTACTTGTCGTGTAGTGAACAGGTCAAAACAAGTTATGGTGGCACAATCTGGACATGTTCAAGATAAATCGGCTATTCCTGGAATCATATTGTCTGCGAAGGTACATAAGGTTCAATTGCCAATAATATTTTTTAGAATATTCTAGATGTCGGAGGCTATTATATTGATGCGAGAGATTCTAGCAGCTGACCCACTAAACAAAATCATTTTATTCACAACTATTGAACAGACATCCACACAAGTATGGGAATATCTAACAAAGATTCTCAAACTTGCCAACCTGCCATTCATTGCACCAACACGAGCTACTTGTGGAAAGAAAGTCTTCGATTTTGATGTATCGGAAGATACAAAGGTATTTCTATTTAGATGTACTTTTTCCTATATTCTTCAAATTTGCAGGTTCTTCTATGTTCCCTATCACTTTGTGCAAATGGTCTTAATATGACCGGAGCCAATCATATCATCTTTTTGGATCCACCACATCTTCAATCTGTTCTGAATCAGGCCATCGGTAGAATTAATCGATTCGGACAGAAAAGAGACATGAATGTATATCATTTGTTAGTTGACGGCAGTCTGGACATTGAATTAAGAGAAACTGCCAAAAAGACATATCGTAGAGAAGACGAACGTGAGTTATTTCTCTATTGGCTATGTTAACGATAGATTTTTCAGAAAAAGGATGGACCATTGGCGACATTCGTAGTATGTTTGGAATCAATTATTATCCAGTGCAGGCGAATATTCGAGCCATAGTTGGCAATGTTGATGGAAACTTTCACAGAATGCAAGAATTCTTCCGCAACAACATTGTTAGAAGAGCCATTCCATAAATCCACGGTTTTTTATTCTTGTTAACATGTTTATTGTTCCCCCGACATTTCCACATTTTTTTGCTTTAACTAATTAATTTTTTGACACAAACCAAAGTTTCACCCTGTTACCTCGTTTCAATTGTTGCCACTAAATCGCTCTCTCCAGCCCCACAGATCATCATTTCACTGCATTCAAATTTGACTGATCTGCTTTACCAAAAATCGATCTTTCAATGAAATGTTTTTCAACAAAAAAAAAGAACAACTAATTTATTTTCGCTTTTTCACACTTTTCAGGTTTGCATTCTAATACATTACGCTGTAATGTGTTCGCATTCTAATTTGATATAAATTTTTAAAATTTCAAAGAAAAACTAAAAACTTGAAAAAGCGTCAGTATGTTTCAAGGTTTTAATCCAGATTTTTGTGAGGAGATCAGGTCAGTTAACATGAAATAACATTGCTGATACTCAGATTAGTCTGAAAAAATATATTACGCTGTAATGTGTTTATTTGATTTGATTTATTTTTCCAACATTAAGAGCCAAAAGGTAATACATTAAAAGGTAGTACAATTTAAGGTTTAATGAGAAAATAAAATTTATAAAACGAGACAAACCCAGCAAGAGTTCATCTCGAGTGTGGGAAATGGGTAAGGTAAGAATTAGAAAACAGAAAACAAGAAGAATAGAGAATGAAGAATTATAAAGAAAAGAGAATGGACTCGAGATCACATAGTTTCAATACCGGGGAATGTGAAGATCGAGAAAGTGAGAAAATTGGAAAGGAGAGAGGAAAACCGGGACGTTTTTGAAAAGATTATTCCAAATGGGAACTGATTGGGCGAAAAAGTGAGCGGTGCAACTGTCCTTTCTAACGAGAATCATAGGGTGCCTATTAGAGCTAGCAAATGGGACAAATTGATTAAGACTAGGGAAGTGGGATGATCCAGTGAGGAATCTATAGAGTAGTTTCATTTGAGCTTTGACAGGAGAGAGACCATTACAGATCGTCTCCTATAGAGGGCTGCCGGCAGGGGGGCGTTGTGGACCTGTGGGAAGAAGGGAAGAAGTGGGGAGACGACCGCACGGGCTGTATGTAAATGGGTACCTGGCCGTAATCTCAAAAACGAGCACAGTAAAGTATATTTTTAGTTAATTTCCTGAAAGAAAACAGTAAAAAAGATTTTTTAGTGCAATTAAACAAATCTTTGGATATAGTTTTATTTAGAAACTTTTCATTTTACCAAGATTTTTTGATTTAGTACTGAATTTCATTGATTTCTATTAAGTTCTTCGAATAATTTAAAATGCCTTAAGTACAGGCTCTGTGAGTAGTTATGTTAAGTAATTTAATTCGACACATTTGAACAAATTCGGACAGAAACAACTTTTTTGCTCAATTTTCTCAAATAGAATTTCGAAAAAAAAATTGAAAAAATTGAATTTGAATTTTGATGAAACCTTTTTGAAATCAGTTAATTGGTATGTTTCCCATATACCAAACCCATTCAAAATCTACGATTGTTATTGAGAATTTGCAAAAATTGAAGCATTTTCAGTTCATACAGTAGTTATAATATGAAAACTGTTACATCTCAAAGAAAAAACATTTGTTTGAAAAAAATATCAAAAACCTTTTTAATTTTATTTTCAGAAAAAAAATTAAATTTCCAATCAAATTCCTGTAGCTAATCAGGCTCTAAAGTTTCGTCAGTCTTGACCAGAGGTGCCCTTTTACAGACCGTGGTCCGTAATTGTGCATGAGAGGCCGCTGTAGAGACAGCCGCACGCTGTTGTAATAGAAGAAACGGCGGAACTTATGTTTTGATACCTTGAGAATTTGGAAATTTCTACGGATTTTCAAAACGTTTTCAAAACTATCGGAAATCACCAAAAAAACTTTCAAAAAATGTTGAAATCTATTTAGTTTGGGGATTTGAAAACTTTTAACTTAGTTTTTTGTTAGAAATATATTTATTTATTAGAAAAACTCAAAAACTGAAGGCATGAATTTCGAGAAACGAACAAAAATATGCTGTAATTTCTGTGGAATTTATATCGATGTTTTGGAACTTATGTTTTTAGTTTTATATTTGAGTTTTTCTAATAATAATATTTCTATCGAAAAACTATGAAAAAATCGATGAAGTTTCCAGAGCAACAATTACAGTACTCTTTAAAGACGCACAACTTTTCGCATTTAAGCCAAATTCGTCGTGTCGAGACCAGCTACCTTTTTTTTTTTGCAAAATCGCATCGTCTCTGTAATAATTTTGCAATATTCCAAATAATTAAAAAATTTTATAGTAGCAAATTCAAAAAGTACTACGAAGCTCAGATTAAAGTTGTTATTGAATCCGTTAGTAACGACGTTAAAGAACTTCGTTATCTTATGAATTTGATGAAGAAACAATTGGACGGAGAGTAAGTTTTCTCATTGTATTTTAGATTTTCAAGCTTTTATTCAGAACCGAAGATGCTTCCGACTGTCTTATCTGTTGCGAATCAATTGATTGTTTTATGGTTTTTGCTTCGATAAATTGAGAGCTCACCAAAGAAGCTTTGTGAAATTTATGTATAATCACCCAAAATAGTGACATACCCTATCGCACTATTTGGCGCAAACTTGGCCTCCGTCCGACACTCTTTGAGTTCCGCGCATCGCTTTAAAGATTTGGATCGCGGCGTTTGCGGCGCCCACATGGAAGCCCTACACTGAACCGCTCTCTCTCCCTCCCCCAAGGATAATCATTTCAATGCATTCAAATTTGACGCACCTGCTTTACCAAAAATCAAGAAAATGAACAACTATTTTATTTTCGTTTCTTCACATTTTTCAGGTTACCACTTTGACAGGTCTTCTTAATTTGGAATCCTATAGCACCGACTGTAAAAATAATGGAAAGAGCACCAATTGATATAAAAAGGAATTCTTCTTCATCTGTAAATGAGAAATTTTTATATTTTCAGGCTCATGGCCTATTATGGAGACACAAAATGCCCCTGTTCATATCAATGTGGGAACGCGCTCCATGGTCAATTGAAAACGCTACGCCCCCGAACCACGGGTCTCGTTAGGTGTTTGGCGGCAAAGTCGGAAATTCAAACAATTTCACCTATCGAGACTGTAAGAGGCAGATTTTTTTCAATTGACTGTGGAGCGCGTTTCCACGGCGATTTCAAATAGGGGCCCTATTATATACCTATTAATTCTGCATAAAAGTAATACGGAGATTCCTGTTCTGTAGTTGTCGTAGTGGTTACAGTTGAAGTTATAGTAACCGGAATACTCGTTGAACTGACTGGTGGGGGTACTGTAGTTGTAGAAACACTTGGATCACGAATATCCATACAAGCCGCATATCTAGCACTCCGGCAACTATACACTGGAATTGACAACTGAAACAGAACAATAACTATGAAAACTTAACGAGAATTTTGGAAACTTACAGATCGCGATCGCGTGTAAAGACAATTCACAAATCCATCGGTTCGATTCTCAGGGAAGAAGTAAAAATCAGTTTTCGAACAGTTTCCTCTATACATAAAAAGTTCTTTATAACTTAAAAATTTATAAGAAAACCATCAAACCTTGTGAAATAAGCATCTAATAGTTGACTTTCATAAAATTTTCTGAAGTACACCCTTCCTGTCGGTTTTCCAATTGGAGCTTCAAATGTTTTATTTATTCCAAGTCTTTGGGGAGAACTGATGCTCAACAGTTGATCGTTGGTGAATCTGAACATTGAAATCGGGATAATTATTTGATATATTATATGTTTTGATTTACGAGAAGGAAATATTAGCGTTTTCAAAGTTTATTTGCACAGTGGTGGAGTCCACCACTGCAAATTAGAGGTGGCTATAGGTCGACCTAGGTCGACCTGCGACCTAGAGGGTTAGGTCGCATCGCGACCTGCGACCTTGCGACCTGGGTCGCTTTGCGACCTGCGACCTAGCGACCTGGGTCGCTTTGCGACCTGCGACCTAGCGACCTAGGTCGCATTGCGACCTGAATTACCGACATTTTGTTCTCTTTCGGTTTTGATTCACTTGAGTTGTTAAAATCCGTATAACTCGAAAACTAAAGATTGCAGAATATGTATATTCCACTAACATTTTCTCTATTAAGATTTTATAAGTTTATGCGTTGTTTCTAAAATTTCATTTTCCACTTTTCAAATTAAAAACGTAGAAAAAAGCACAGAGCAAAGCATTGATTTCTACAAATTCTACAATTCTACAAAAAAAAAATTGAAATTTAGAAAGTTAAAACATTTCGGGGGGAACGAAACCCATAAGTACCATTGTTTTCAAGTTGAAACAATTTTAGTCGGCAACAAATCCGGCGGATGTCGGCTGTTCTAACTTTTTTCGACAAGGTGTGTTATGGATAAGAAATCGAAAACAATGTAAAATAAATGATTTGTAGCAATTTGTTAGTATACATATTCTGCAATCTTATGTAGTTTTCGAGTTATACAGATTTTAACAACTCAAGTGAATCAAAACCGAAAGTGCACAAAATGTCAGTACTTCAGGTCGCAATGCGACCCAGGTCGCTAGGTCGCAGGTCGCTAGGTCGCAGGTCGCAATGCGACCTAAATGAAAACAGCGACCTAGCGACCTAGGTCGCACTCTTGCCACCCCTACAATAAAATGTGAATATTCAATGTTCTCCACCTGGTGGAGAACATTGAATATTCACATTTTATTGCTAGTTTTTTTTTTGAAAACGTTGAGAAGGATGCTGGAAACCTTTAGAAACTAATTAAAAACTTAAGAAAATATTGGCCTAAAATATACAAACTCGGTGAATGTCAAAGGGAAAACTACCGTACCCTATAGTGTCCTAGCATTAAAGTACACTCAGTAGGAGATTTTATAATCACTACAATGCTGCTATAATGGGCAAAAATCATAGTAAAACTTTTAAAACCCTTTGATTCGTTTCATATTTACAGTTTAAAAAGTAAGAATTTCGAAGTTTTCACATTTTTGCATTACATTTTAATTGTTTGAATTTTAATATTTCAAGAGTTATATTTTCACAAAGTTGAATTTTTTAATATATTGGCGCAATGTTAAGAATAAGTTTCTCAAAAAAAAATATTAGTGAGATATCATTTAGCTATACTTTCATGAGAGTATTTATACAAAAGCCCAACTGGTGTTACTCTATCTTATAGAAAAACCAAATATCAAATCTACCAGATAAAAAAGACGGAAGTACGATAAGTTACGGTTGGTAACGTTACATGGAAAAGTAATATTTTCGAACTTACTCTAATTTCAAGTCTATTGTGGGATCTCCTGATTGATCTATGTCAAGCCTGTGCGGCTTTACTAGATGCTAAAAAATATCGACCAATTAAAACAATCATACTGCACACTACTTACTTTAGATCGTTCCCATTTTTCTGTTATTGTAAGTTCACCATATCCAACATTAACTTTATGAGCTTTTGTATGGTTTATAGCTTTACTTTTATCAACGTATCTATTGTAAATTGATAATTCTAAAAAAACTTGTTGCTCTGATCCTTTTTCCATATCTTCGATAATTGCATTAGATAGTTGGAAGACTTCCATTCTGAAAGCTATTAACATATTTCCATTTTTTGAATGTAATTCCTACGTTTTATTTTCCATTTTCAGTTTCAAGTGCAATGTGTCTCCGAGATGAACTGGTTGTGTCATAATCACACCATTTGGTATTTTGAGTTCTTCTAATTGATTATCTGATGAATTTTCAAAAACACACATTTTAGGACAAAAATCTGAATGAGGTGTACAGTTTCTGAATAGTTGCTCTAAAATAAAGTCTAGATTGAGAAATATTTTTAAAAACTGTTTTACCCTCAAAAAATTCCCTATTTTCATCCGTCAACACTGCAAGATTTCCATTGAGACTTTCGCAAACTTTTTGAGCATCTTCAGGGAATATAGCTAGTTCTGAATCTCCTACGAGCTGAAAATTACTACTTTTTCGATGCTAAAATTGAAAAATGCTCACCTTCAATTCTTGAGAACTTGCTTGGATCATAAACATAAATATTGTCCCGATAATCAGATTCCACCAATATTTTTGTATAACTGTTTGTTTATTCATTGTTATTTGTTAGGAAATGAATTGAAATGTGTTTACGTCTCTATAAAATGGTGTAAATAAATATTTTATCAAATGCTTCACGTGTTTTTAGTATTTTCTAGGCCTATTTTTTTGATTTTTGTAGTTTTCAAAGACACATGTCGCCACTCGTGAAGGTCTCGCGCGGAACGATCTACAGCTAGCCTCGAAAATTTTATTTTTAGTGACAAATTGTTTACGAAAGTCCATTTTAGTTCTTTTCTGCGTTTTATTACATCTTTTTCACTTTTTTATCCAGAATTTTTGTCTCAAATCAATTATAACATTTTAAGCATTTGCTTTTCAGTGTTCAAATACGCTCATCCCACGTGAAAATGAGCCAGCAGATTCAGATGAAGTCTGTTATTGATGTGAAGTTCCCGACGGTATGTTTATCAGCTCAGGAGAATATACTTTTCATTCTTGGAAATTTTCAGCATCTGTTTTCCCCGCTTGCCACGTCATCACCAAAACTCACGAGAATGAGAGCTCCGATTCGCGATCAGTCGTGGTCCTCTTGCTCGGATGACTCCAGCGGAAATCTGACGTCTCAAGCAATCACTGGAGTCGATGATTCGCACATGTTTGTTGAATCATCAGATTTATTTAAACATGATTTTTTGTTACAGAGAAGCGACGAAACTCGAAAATGAAAGCAGTACATCTTCGTGCTCAATGCACACTGCTTTGGAGTTTGTTAACTCATCAATTTTCGAAAGAGTGCGGTCGTATTCAGAAGTGATCACACGCGAAGAATTGCAGTCAGCTATTTTCGAGCGGAAACTGACTGAAACGGACTGTTCAAAGGAGGAAGCTGAAATGTATTCGATCATTGTAATTTTCTATTTTTCTAATTTAATTTTGTGTATCGATAACATTTCAGGTCACTGAGCGTATACTCTGGACTGCTGGGCGAACGTGGACGGGAACGATTCAAGTTAAGACTAAAGATCTTCTAAATGACTACGTGCGTTATGCATGCGAGGATTGGTACATGAAGTAATCGGCTATAATCTCAGATTAGTCATTTAATTATTAAAATTGTAGGCACACCGGACAACTCTGCGCAGTCGAGCTCAATCATATTGGCAAATGGGATGAGATATTTGATTCGAATGCCATCGCCATTTACTGCTACGAAACCGGTATTCCAACAATAATCGTCGACCGAATCTTCTCGAGTAACCTAGTGCGTCGTTCAACGGGAAACTATCTCGATACGAAAGAAGTGACGTGGCTCATATTTGCGATGATTGGGACTGACGAGAATCAATCGATCGAGTATTGGTTCCGCGTCCTTGATGTGCAATCTACAGGAATCCTTCAATTGGACGACCTGCGGATGTTCTACGATGCCATCACAAAGTTTCTTGTCAATAACAATGTGCAATCCCTGCCGTTCGAAAACGCTATCGCTCAATTTCGGGACATCCTTGGCACAGACAAATGGAATCTGCAATCATTCAAAAAGAACTCGCAACTTGCCTTCAGAGTGATCAATGGCTTTGTCTGCGCTCTTCGCTTTCTTGAGCAGGAAATTTGTGAGAGTATGTTTTAATAAGATAAAATGGTTGTTTATGTTAATAACACTGCTTTCAGAAACGAACACCGAACGCCAAGATGATGAGGAATTTGGGATGGTTCGGACTCGTTGGCAACGTTTGATCGACCACAAATTTGACGATTACTATGCTCAATCCAGCACGTCATCATCAGGGTCGTTCAACATCAATAACGAACCAATAAATCCTGTTTAAGTAATCCTAAAGTTTAATCATGTCAGATAATCATTCCCTATTGTATTTAATCGCCTGGTCCCATATCTTATGTGCAATTTTCACAAATTTCAGTATTCTTGTAAAATGTCAGGCGGATTCATGTAAACAATAAGATTGTTCCTGCTCATCTCGTTTTACTGAACCTGCAAGAATATTTTTGAAAAAAATTAATGGGTTTTCAAAACGATTAGATTGGTGGGAAATGTTAAAAACTATGAAATGGGCTTATAACATTATTTGTTAGATTTTTGTGCCGGAAATATGGTGACCGGGTCTCGTTACGATAATTTTTTGCTAAACACTGCACCTTTAAATAATACTGTGATTTCAAATGTTCAAACTGTTTTTTTTTGAATCACAAAAAGTCTAAAAGTTTACACAATTCACTTCTATAGTTCGTCAAACTGGTTAGTCTCTACAAATATCTCTAAATCTCTTCACTTTTTCTTATCTTTTATCACCTGTTTTCTGTAGTTTTCAATTCTTTGTCTAATTGTATTGGTCATTTGCTTCTTCTTTCTATTACTTTTCCATTTAATACATCAAATTTTGAAACTTTATAGTTTTTTCGAAACTATGAATACATCCGAATTTTTATACAAATTTCGTTTCATCGCTGATTTTGCTGCTATTGGAATTTTATGTTTTATGGCAATTATGACACTTGTTGTTATATATTTGACAAGTGATATTATTAATGAAATTGATGAAATGAAAGATGTTTTTATGGATAAAAAGGCTACTTTTGAGGTGAGTGTAATAATTCATTAAACTTTTCTAAAAACTGAAAAACTAAAATTTCCAAACTCACATTTGAACATTCTAAATTTTATTTCCAGATGTATGCGAACGATGCTGAAAATCTAATGTCGAACAATCGCCACCTTGACGGATTTTCTGATATATTCGATACTTTGATAAGGATACCTAGAAGATCTTCAAATTCCTGTGATCAATAAATATTAATACATATATAAAACCCAGGATGATAAGATTGAAAGTAATAATTTACTCGAATACCGTCCCACTCAAATTTAAAGTGTACACGTTTTTTTCAAAGAAAAAATGATGAGGGAGAGGGAAAATTGACAGAAAAACGGGAAATCGGGCAGAGAGCGAATGCAATCGGATTGTGCACAATAAAACGGGTCAAAACGGATAATTTAGATGGGAGAAAAGGGGGAGAAAAATAAATTAGATCCATAAATTTGTTGGTTACTTCTTAGTTGATACAACAACCGGCTGATAATCTGGATTCTTCTTCAAAATAACCAATCCTTCAAGATGTGGAGTCACAGAGAGATCTGAAATATTTTAGTTAAAAATTAATTATCAAATGTTAGGATGGCATACATTCATCGTTCGCCAACTCGGCACGTTCACCATGGGCAAGCAAGACTGGCGTAGTATGAGTTTGGAATCCAGTGATTGTCTTTGGCTTTCCGGCTTGAGCAACAACGTCAACGGCTTGACCAACACGAACAGAAACGTTCAACTGTAAAATCACATTGGAGAGTTGAAACTTTTAAAAAAATTATACCTGTTTCAAGCTTCCAGGCTTCATTTCGTCTTCTACCAGTGTGGTAAGCATTCTTGGTTGCATTGCGAGCACCAACGTGTAGAGCAAGTAATGCTGACGGTTGTTGAGAATCTAAATTTGAAATAAATTATGGTAGAAATATCAATCTTGCACTAACCGTGTTATTGGCGTCGAGGAAAGAGAAGCAAATTGAAAGGAGAGAAGCCAAAGCACTTGGAGACAATAATTGCCTATCAGAATGCCATGGGTTCAACGTCATTGTTCCTTTTCCGAGATGAGTAAGTCCTTGTGCAATTCTGACCAGCATTAGAGAAACTTGATCCTTGTAGTGATAAGAAGCCAGGTTTCGGAGCATAGCAACAAGACGAGCATTGTTTGTTCCTGCTCCAACAAGTCCCATCGCGAAAATAGCATTGTGAGCGGTATCAGCGTCAGAATCGTGAGAGAACTTGGACAGAGTTTCCAAAATGTTCAATTGAGGATTTGAGACGGAGAGAAGTGACAACGCCAAGGGAACAGCACGACGGATAACTGGTTCTCCATATCTGATGAGATGTCCGAACATGCGAAGAGCCATCTGAGATCCGATGTCATCTCCCATAGCAATCAGACCAATTCCGAGTACAGCAACCGCCTGTTGCGATGACAAGTCTGGCTTGGCAGGTGGTGCTGGAGTAGCGTCGGCGGCAGCAGTCTCTGGAGCTCCTGGTGTAGCAGCACTTGCGGCTCCTGGAAGGTCGCGTCTCGGAGCAGCTGGGGCAACGGCGGGTGTTCCAGTTGGGGCTGGAGTGCCAGCGACGTTGACATTTCCAGGTTGCGCAGCAGGACGAGCAGGTGTAGCAGCAGCTGGGGCTGGTCCACGCGGTCCACGAGAAGCGGCAGTTTTCTTCTCAGCTGCTGGCGTCTCGTAGTGTTCAGAGCAGAGATGGAGCAATTTCTGGATTTTCAAAACATTTCCAGTTCCTGCGTATGCACAAACTTCAACGAGCGTAGAAACCTGAAATTGTATTCATTATGATATGAACAAGGGAATAGCCAAAACTCGAGGTGATCTAGAACAAATAATACTTACCATCGCTCCAAATGGATCAGGAAGTGAACGGAGACTTTCGACAAACACATCACTCTTGTCCTGAGTTTGCAAGAAGATCAATGCAATTCCCAATGCAAGGAAACGCATATTTGGATCTGTGAGCTCAGTTTCGCTTTTATCCATTAGAGCTTGAAGCATCTCCATCGCAGCTTCCGCATCAGCAGTTCCAACAAGAATGAGGCCAAGAGAAAGTCCAGCAAGTCCTTTAACTTCAGGAATAGCCGATGGCTTTTGATCAGAAAGAACTTTCTTGAGCTCGAAAATAACACCGCGTTCCTCATTCTTTGTAACGGTTTCTCTTTTGGAATTAGCGTAGGCAAGTCCAAGTCCAAGAATTGATCCTACTCTCATAATTGACCGATCAGATTGAACATGATCAAGGAGAAGTGCGGAAGCAGGGTCACAAGCATCTTGAATTCCAGAGGAAATAATACCAATAGCCAAAAGGGTTCCAGCCTTGATATAATCGTCATTGATATACAAGAATCTGTCGCATTGTGCCAGGCCGGTATCGATATCCCATCTCCAGATAAGACCCTGTGAGGCGGCTGCAGTAAGCATTCCATATTCCTTGTTCTTGTAGAACCATCTGGAGGCTTCCTCTGTTTCAGCCATCATTTTATCAACTCCGAATCCACAGTTCACGAATCCATTCACCAACGCAGCGGCGAGATTCATGCGAGTAGAGTCTGGCTGAGCAGAGTTTCCGAATGGCCGGGAATGTTCCAAATGAGATTTGTAAATTCCTTCTGGAGTTTTAGGCTCCATAATGTCGAGCTCACGAGCCAAGGAGTGGAAGTATTCATAGAGATGAGCATTGGAATTCAGTTCGGCAAGAGCATCCGAATCTGCAGATCCCTCGTAGTCAAGGAAAATCTGATGGCGACCGAGCAAGATAGCCATTTGCTTTCGAAGCAATCTGAAAACTTTTCTTTAGGAAAGTAAGAGACGTTATATTTAACTTACGGGTCAGATGCCTTCGCAAATATTTGATGAACCTGTGGAATATCGTTGACCATGATAGCACATCTAACAGCTTCAAGATACCGGTTGAATTTCAAATAGAGTTGGAGAGCAGTGCGAATAAGAATAATGTTATCCGGGTCTGGAGTCAATGGGGCACATGAAAGAAGATAAAGGCACACACGTTGGTGATCAACTTCTTGGACATAAGAGATCAGCAAATCAATACGCTCAATTTCGATGAGCAAATCGCACGCTTCAACTTCTGCGTTGTGTTTCATGTGATGGCTGACAATATCCTGAGTCAACTTAAGGAGTTCAGCTTTTCTCGCATCCGAAGTGCCTTCCTTCTTCCACTCCTCTGACATTTCCATCGCCAAATGACGAACGTATTCATGTCCCCAATCCCCGATCGGCTCGTGTGATCCAAGAATACGATAGTTGATCGTGTCGGTTCGCTCATCTGATGTCATTGCGAGCACTGAAATGATATCTGCGCAAAGTTTCTTAACGTCAGGCGCCACGATCGATGTGAAAATCTCCTTCATTTTATTGTAATGCGGACGCATAAACTTGAGAGGTTTTGGAACAGAGGTCATCGATGTGGTTGAAGCACGAATCAATGTCCGCATAGTCTCCAGTGATGGCTTGTAAAGTGTTGTGTCCGGTTCAGATAAACGCTGAACAAGAAGATTGAGATCCTCCTCGAGTTTTTGATCCTCTTCGCTCTGAAATAAATAAGCTATAAGTCTCATTACGGCTTAAACAATAGTTATTCTTTAAACTAACCATCTCTTCTTTTTTTGGCTCAGCTTTCTCGGGAACTTTTTTATCGTCGGCTTTCTTTTTGTCCGCCTCTTTTGGTGTCTGTTGAGTAGTCGCCACCATTTTTCGATCCTTCAAAATATATGTATTCGAAAGAGAAGCTGAGATTTCGAAATGAATTTTATAGAATTAACAAAACAGTTAAGTCACGAAGAAACTATAACAGCGTATTCAAATACTAATTCCCTCGAAAACGTGAATATTTTTCAACTTTATGAAAACATCGAAAAATAACTATTTTGAGAGTCAGAGTTTGGAAAAAAGGAATAGAAACTAAGAGTGAAATACATCTAATCCGAATAAAAGAATAAAAAAACAACAAAACGATGACAATTGGATTAGAAAATCTGAAAATCCGCGCCGGTTCGCGGAAAAAATGATAATTTGAACAGACTTTGTTTAAAGGCGCAGTCATCATGCCGGCTGGTGGGTCTCGCCACGAATGGCTCCGATTCAAAATACGTGGACGAGTTTACCACGTCTTTCTCTTTTTTTTGCTGAAATTATTGTAATTTAAAGATAGATTTTCGCAGAATTTATGCATCAAATCAATATAATACACTTGAAATTTGCTCTTATAATGAATTTTGCTGATTTCACCAAACAAAAATATCATTTTTCTAGTCTGTACATGCGAATTTTTGCTGCTAAATGATTTTGTGACAAAATAAAGTTACTCTGTGCTGAGATTGTAATAATAGATAATTTTTTAACACGAGCTGATTAATTAAATTCCAAATAGATGTCGTCTTGCTCGATCAGTCGAATTTCATTCTTGAAACGTTTTAATATGACATTTTTGGGTTTTCTGCATTTTTGATTGTATATCTAATTTTTCCAGATGCGATTGCTATTTGCCATCGCTCTCCTGGGGGCGGTTTTCGCTGAAGACGCTTGGAAAGCCGCTAATGTTGACCGAACCATCGATGCCACGTCACAAATTGTCAAGGTTTCGACATTGTATTCATTTGAGAACGTTGGAAATGGACCTCAATCGAAAGTTTTGGTATGTAGATATATTTTTCCTGAAAATTCACTATATTTCCTATATTTCAACTTTATTTTTCAGATTGCTTTGTCTAAAGAAGAATCTGCTACTCTTTCTTTCATTTCTGCTGGAATCGATGGAAGCAAAGGAAAATTGAAAATTTCTGAAAAACCAGCCGAAAAGGATCTTGCAGTTTACGAAGTAGACCTCCGAACTCCTGTTGCCAAGGGAGCCAAAGTTACCATAAGAATCAATCTTCGTATCACACAAGTACTTGAGCCACTCCCATCCAAGATTCAGCAATCTGACAGTCAATTTGTTGTTCTTCACACATCTGCATACGTTCCTTCCCTGTACGAAACTGTGACCCAAAAAACAACTATTAGAACCACTCAAGGAGGCAAGCTTCTATCCGCAACCACAGTTTCTCCATCGAAACAAGAAACGGAACGTGTCATCTACGGACCATATGTTAATATCCCAGCTTTTGAGACGAAACCAGTCAAAGTTCATTATGAAAATAACTCGCCATTCGTTATTGCCACCATCGTGGAAAGATTCATCGAGGTTTCTCACTGGGGAAACATCGCTGTGGAGGAGTACATTGAATTGGTTCACAAGGGAGCTGAGCTTGATGGTCCATTCTCAAGAATCGATTACCAAATGGACCGTCGTGGACGTCGCCAACCAGCACTCCAACAGTTTACCACAGTTCTTCCTGCTCAAGCTAAAGATATCTATTATCGTGATGAGATCGGAAACATTTCTACATCCGCTGTACGAATCCGTGCTGACAGCGTTGACGTTGAGATTCGTCCACGATTCCCACTCTTTGGAGGATGGAAGACGTCGTATGTCATCGGATACAATTTGCCATCGGAAGAGTATTTGTACAGCAAAGGAAATCAGTATGCTCTCAAAACAAAGTTGTTCGATCATGTGTTCAATGATATTGTTGTAGAGAAATTGCGCACTAAAGTTCTTCTTCCAGAACATGTCAAGTAAGTTTTCATTTTACTCATTGCGTTAGTTTTCAAAAAAAGTTATTATGTTGGTTAACATTTCCATTTTTAAATGCTGAAATGATTTTCTCTTTTTTCAGGCGTGTAAAGGTGGCCACTCCATATGCTGTTGACAGAAGACCAGAGGAGCTCAAGCCAACATATCTCGATACTACTGGACGTCTTGTTCTTGTTCTCGAGAAGGAAAACATTGTGCCAGACCACAGTCAGTTCTTCACCGTAACCTATGAGTTTGAATTCGTCGACATGCTCCGTGAGCCACTTCTTGCATCTGCGTTCTTCTTCTCACTATTCTTTGTGATCATTGTTTACTCCAGATTTGACTTTACAATTTCATCGGTGAGATCTTTTTTCTATTGATTTGATAAAAACCTCGAATAATTTTCAATTTTCAGGACCCAGCAAAGGACGCCGAAGAACGATCCCAAATCATCCTAGGAAACCTCGCCAAATCTGTTGATTCTAAGCAATCTGCTTATGAAGATCTTATTGAAGCATCGCAGCAGTATAAGTCTACCAAGAATGATGCCGATCTTCAAGAGGCCAAGAAGACTTTCATTGCTGCTAGAAACCAGGAAAATTCTACGCTCACTGACAAAATTGCGACCCTGAAAACCGATTCCGGAGCTTCTGCTGCTGAGAAAGCGTCAGAGCTTCTGAAGTATGACAAAACCGTTTTCGATGCTGTTGATAACTACTTGAAAGCTGTCGAGAAAAGCACAACAAAGACTGCTGGAACAGAAGAACAACAATTCTTGAACAAAGTGAAAGATGCAAGAAACCGTGCTGATAGTGTACTCGCCTCGATCTGATCAAAAATTTCAAATGCCCCTTAATTTATTGTTAAAGTTTAGGCTGAAAAATAATTTTATTTATTAAAATGTGATTCTCTTGTCCCCTCCCCCACTCCCAAAGTTGTAATAATCTCCTTTATCCCTCCACCTTTTTATGGGTTTTCATTGTTTTAACGTTATTTTTCTGGGATCCTTGATGTTTATAAATTATTTTTTCCGGAATGCTCGGAAGTTTTGTTTTCTACCGCGGGTTTTTACATCTCGCGAAATATCTATTTGAGTTCCGCAAAACTGTAATGTGTTTTTGTTGTTTCTGCTAAGTTTTGCAAGGAAAGTGCAGTCTTTCATGTCGCCGCCGCCGCGGCCTCAATGAATATCGCAATTTTTCAATGAAATATGTATTTAGGGAGTGTTCATTGTCCTTGAATTCTACTATAAATACAGCCTAGAAAGCCAAGTTCATTCATTTTTATATAGCGAGTGCAGCAGATCAATTGAATGCGAATGTACTCTTTTTTTCTCTGATCTCTCCACCGAGCTAACGAGGCTTTTTGCAACCGTTATTCATCCGCCGTTTAATAGTTTAGGAGTGTTTCTCATAAATAAAACATTCAGCCAAGTGGAAATAGTGTAATTTTGAGAAACGCAGATAGCTAATCCATCTATTTTTCCTCCATGAAAAGCTCGGCAAGAGCTCCATGGAAACCGCCGAAAAAAAGCCAAATCTAAGAAGATTTCCTTGTGTGAAAAGGAAGCCAAATACATTTTTCGTATCTTCTAGAGATGAGAAAATGAGAAAATTGAATTACTTTTCTGTAACCAATTTCTCTTTTTCTTTCATTTTTGATCTTATGTAGGCTTAAAAATATTTTTAATTAAATCGTAATTCCAGAAAAATGGTTCGACCGGAAGACTTCAATTCATTGGAGCTTGATAACTCACTTACCGATGGAGAAACCGTCCACGAGATGATGGCTCACAAGGCTGGACTGACATACAAGTATTTATTTTGCGTGGTGTAATTTTAATAAAATATTTGACTTTCAGTGACTTCAACATTCTTCCTGGATTTATCAATTTCGGAGTGCACGACGTCAGCTTGGAGACCAACATCACGAAAGATCTTAAAATTAAAGCACCACTTGTTTCATCTCCAATGGACACTGTAACTGAAAGTGGAATGGCTATCGTTATGGCGGTTAGTCTGACTGAATTTATATTCTGAAAACAATTTAAATAAATTTCAGCTTTACGGTGGAATTGGTATTATTCACGGAAATTTCCCAAAGCCGGAAGATCAAGCCGCTGAAGTTCTCAAAGTGAAAAGATTCAAGCAAGGATACGTGATGCAACCACATTGTCTCAGTCGTGACTCGACTGCGTTTGATATGATTCAAATTAAAAAGAAGTATGGTTATACTGGAGCACCGGTTACTGAAGATGGACGAGTTGGTAGCAAACTCATTGGTAAATGGTTTATAAGAAAGTACAGAGGATATAAAAAATATACTTTCAGGAATGGTTACATCTCGCGATTTTGACTTTATTACAATGGACGTAGCCGGTCAAAAAGGTACCCCAATTTCCGATGTAAGTTTATATATTTCTATGTGCTTGATTTTAAATATCACATAAACAAACTCATTTCAAACTTAAAATTTTTGCCGATTGAACACTACACTCAAAATAAGAAAACTGCGTGGCGTGTACTGCAGAAAACCTCATATTTAGGCCCCGCCTTTTTCTTGTCCACTCACGGAGAAAAGGCGAAAATTTGGGGACCAACCAATATCAGGTCGCCGACATCTACGGGTTCCGCGCGCCGCTATGTTTAACTCGCTGTGGGCGTGGCGAGCTGTCTCCGCCCGCTGCGAGTTAAACAAAGCGGCGCGCGGAACCAGTAGGTCGGCGGCCTGATATTGGTTGGTCCCCAAATTTTCGCCTTTTCTCCGTGAGTGGACAAGAAAAAGGCGGGGCCTAAATATGAGGTTTTCTGCAGTACACGCCACGCAGTTTTCTTATTTTGAGTGTACGTGCATGTGATTTTTTTTTAACTTTTCATCCATAAATTTTACCCTAATATCAAACTTCCTAATAAAATTGACTGACCAATTAAATTATCCTAATCAGTGTGCTTTTCTCCACCCTAATTGTGTGAATTCAGACGAACGATGTGACGCCGACCACTCCGATCACAAGGGTAAGCCCTTTTTACCCAATAATCTATCCCAAACTTTCCCAGTTTCTAACTCGTTTTTATTGCATTTCGCCTAACTTGGTCCGTTCTGTCCTTTTTAAATACTTTCCACAAAAAACAATTCATTGATAAATAGTTTTCTAAGCATATCTTTATACTTTCACGCTTTTATAGCAATTTAATGCTTACTTTCGGTTAAAAATGATGTAACGAGATACAATTAAAAACTTTTCAGATCATGGTCTCTGTTGATCAACTTCATTTGGGACACATCAATGACGCTCCAGAACTTTCACAGAAGAAACTCAAGGAGCACAGACTTGGAAAGTTGCCAATTGTCAATGACAATGGTGAACTGTGCGCTTTGCTGTGCAGATCTGATTTGTTGAAGGCTCGTGACTATCCAATGGCTTCATACGACTCTAAGGGGCAATTGCTCTGCGGAGCTGCAGTTAACACTCGCGGAGAATCTCAATACACAGTTGATCGTGTCGTTGAAGCTGGTGTTGATGTTCTTATCATTGATTCATCAAATGGATCATCCACATACCAAATTTCGATGCTCAGATACATCAAGGAGAAACATCCACATGTTCAAGTTATCGCTGGAAACGTTGTTACACGAGCTCAAGCTAAGCTTCTCATTGATCAAGGAGCTGATGGTCTTCGTATTGGAATGGGAAGTGGATCGATTTGTATCACACAAGATGGTGAGATAATAATAAGAAAATAATATATTCTCAAATACTTTTATTTTCTAGTTATGGCTGTTGGACGTGCTCAAGGAACTGCTGTCTATGATGTTGCTCGTTACGCCAATCAACGTGGTATTCCAATTGTTGCAGATGGTGGAATTCGTGATGTTGGATACATTACAAAAGCCATCTCACTTGGAGCATCAGCTGTTATGATGGGCGGTCTTCTTGCTGCTACCACTGAAGCGCCAGGAGAATATTTCTGGGGACCGGGAGGTGTTCGTGTGAAGAAATACAGAGGAATGGGTTCACTGGATGCCATGGAAGCTCATGCTTCAAGTCAAGATCGTTATTTCACTGCGCATGTTTTTTTTTCGATTTTATCTTATTTTTAAGTCATTTAATTTCAGTGAATCTGATCAGATTAAAGTGGCTCAAGGAGTTTCCGCCACCATGAAAGATCGTGGATCATGTCATAAATTCATCCCATACCTCATTCGTGGTGTTCAACATGGAATGCAAGACATTGGTGTTCGCTCTCTCCGTGATTTCCGTGAGAAAGTCGACAATGGAATCGTGAAATTTGAGAGACGTTCGACAAACGCTCAACTGGAGGGAGGCGTTCATTCGTTGCACTCGTGAGTTAAAATTAAAATTTGAGAAAAAAAGTTCTAAAAATTAACCATCAAAAATACATTTTTTCAACCAAATTTGTTTTGATGATGAAAAAACCCATATAAATTTATTTTAATCAAAAGGGAAAATTACCAAAATTTAAGCTATTTAAAATTCAAAAATTAAACAAATTTCGATTTTCTATAATAGTAAAATCTTAAATTTTCCTTTATCGATTTTTCGCCGTTTAGAACAATTTTTCTCATTTACAGAAACAAACTTTGATAGAAAATTGAGTTTTATGGTTAATTTTCTGAAATTTATTTTTCGATTTTTCTATTTTCCCTGAAAAATCGGAAAATGTTACACCCTTGACTATGCGTAATCTAACCCAAAGAGGCAATTGAACGAGCACTTCAGAATTGAACAATCTACGTGGAGGGTTGGTCCAATGATGATGAATTTGACAGGTAGAAAATTAAGTGGAAGTGATAGTGCAAAATCTTAAAAACTTATCAAGAAGTACAGAAATCATTTATATTTCAAAAAATCAAAGCTTCTCTAAAATCACTGAATAGTTCATTTTGTGATGCACTAAACTTGTCAGCACACTTCTACTTGTGAAAACCTGTCATTTCTCTTCATTTTCAATTGAAATTTCAAATTTATTCATAACAAGTATGATATATGATTTTTCAGGTTCGAAAAGCGTCTCTACTAATCACTGACGTCACGGAAACTTGTTAATTTTTGATTGTTGAATTCATTTTTTTTTCTTTCATCCAGATCAAACCTCAAACCCCACCCAGCATTCTGACACCAAACACGGTGCCCCGTTGATCTAAATTTGTTTGCATTTATTTTTTCTTTTATCATTTGTGTGCCCCCGTTGTTTCATCAATATTGCCGTTAATCTTTGTGAGCATTTTTTGTAGTAATTCAATAAAGTACTGTTGTTAATCTTTTTCAACAATATTTATGGTAACAATGTGAATTGTTTTATAAAACTAGTAGAAAGTGAGAGCGAAATGAAAAGGGAATCGAAATAGTCAAAACAGGCAAAACATAAATCAACAACAAAATTTGAGGATCTGAGAAGAGTCAATGGTGGAACAAATGAGAAAGATTTTATTGCAGGAATCCAGCAGATTCCTCGGTCAAAATCTTTTCCGATCTTTTAGTATCGAAGAACAAACGATAAGCTGATCCAATGTGATCAGTGGTGACAATTTCAGCTTTACTGCGAATACGAATAACTTCAGAAGCAGCAATGAGATGAATACAGTAACGAAGAGATGTGGCTTCTTGTAATTTCACTAGAAGATCAAGGGCAGTTGGTTGCAATCTGAAAATTTGATTTGAAAACTATCGACTTTTAATATTGTTGGGTCGAACAAATAAACCCCGTTTCAAAATAAACGTGGAATCGCGCTCCACGGCCAAATAAAAATGCTCCATCCCCGAAACATTGGTCTCGTTAGGTATTTGACGGCAAAACCGGAAATTGAAACGTTTTTGATAAGTTTCTCGGATTTCACCAATTTTTTAAAGCATTTTTCGTCATTTTTTTCAAGTTTCCAGTTTTTCTTAGTGATTTTTATGCAGACTGATAAAATAAAATTCAGTCAAATAAAAAAAACCTCATTCAGCTCAAAAAACCACTAAAACATCGGAAAAATGCCTAAATTTTGGCGAAATCTGCGAAGCTGATCGAAAAACGTTTGAATTCACGGTTTTGTCGCCATTTTCCTAACAAGACCCATGGATCGGGGACAGAGCGTTTCCAATTGCCGGTGGAGCGTTTTTAAAAGATATATCTCACTTGACTCCTTCTTCATCACATCGAATTGACAAAATCTTTGCTGTATCTTCTTTAGTATATGGGATCGCGTTGATGATGAGCATACGATCAAGGAAATCAGATGGGATGCCATGAGCAGATTCGACATCTGTTCCACGCACTTTTTCGATCAATCTAAAGATATTTAATTAAAAACTCAATATTAAAAAAAATATATTTGCAAACCTGTTGGTGGCCATGATAATCAAGGGACTGAGTTCGCCTTCGATGGCTCTGTTGAGGAACGAAAAGCATTCGATATCAAGCATATGAGCTTCATCAATAAACAATACTCCTGGTACAAACTTTGCTTTTCCCTCTTCTCTCCACTCCAAAACCTTCTTATTAATCTGATCTCTCACTTCTGCTTTGATCTCTCCAGTGTCTCCTGAGAAGAGTGCCACGTATCCTTGGGTACGAGAATTGATGACGTCAATGTCGTGAAGACAAACTGTGTGAACAGTTTCACGTCTCTTTTGAATTTCTCCATCTGGACACTGAACAAGCTTCACTTTTGGACCCATTGCGTCATAGTCGTGGGAACGGTTGAATGAACGGCCAAGTCGAGTAACACGTCCTAAAAACGATAATTTTTCAGTTTTTTGATTAAATAAAATTCTCACCAGAAGCCTTATCAACTTGAATAACATCACCGGGCATCACTTTCTCTTTCAGACACGCATCAACCATTTTTGATCCAAGATCGTAGATAGTTTCCATATCAGTTGTACGCATTGTGAGTTTTCCGACCTTTGGTCCCATTCCATTTGCTGACCGATCAACTTCCAACGAGATCACTTCTCCTTCCAAAACTTCAGTTTCTTCTTTAATCTGAATTCCCAGAGCACGTCGAAAAGCTTGAGTAAGTGCCTCTGTTTTGTTGATTTCGTTTGAATAAATCTGAAATTTAAAAAAGATATTTATTAATCTGAAAAAAAACATTAGACTAACCTCTGAAGCGACAATACTGACAAATGGGGTGTCCTCACCAAGTTCTTTGGAAATTGCGATGGCGATAGCAGTCTTTCCAGCTCCAGGCTCTCCTGTCACAAGAAGAGCACGTCCGGCAATTTTTCCCTCCTAAAAAATATAGTAGCAATTTTAGTTTTGAATTTTTGTGCAGAAAACATTACCTGAATCATTTTGACAATAAGTCCTGCAGCTTGTCTAGCGGCAACCTGGCCGACCATTCCTCCAGACACATATTCAGCTTCTAAACGATCATTAAGACCTAGACCAGTAATATGTGAATGTACGGAGGTGCGTTCAACCTGGAAAATATACTGTAATGCAATTGAACCTAGATTTTATTAGAAAATATGCTAAATTGAACACAAAAATTGAATATATGAGCAACAAAATACCTTTACAATATCTTTCACATTAATTCCGTCCAATGTCGCCATTTTGATGTCTGAAATTGAAATATAAAGCTGAAAATTTGCTGAAATTCGGAAAAAGTGAACCTAAAATTCGAAAATCGCGCGCACGAAACGCGCCAACCACAGAAAAAGCGTCAATCAAGGGGCACGAGAAGTGCGTCAACTCGCACTTTCTGCGTCTCACTCTCTAATTATATAGCAACGTGATCTGGAGTTGGATAAATTAATTTTAAAAAAATTTATAAATTAAGCATTTAAAGTTATTTTGGTCGGTCAAGTTTTTGAAAGTGACTGGATATTAAAGAAAATTAATTTAATCTTTATGAGCCTTGTAAAATGTTTTCAAATTTGATCAATCGAGCATAAATAAATGTATTTATTTTATCAATTAAAAAAATCAGAACTTATAAAATCTTATGTATAAAACCAATTATAAAAAAGATAAATATAGAAAAAAAGCGCAATTGAATACTTAGATGCTCTTTTTTTACCAGAATGTTCAAGTTCGATTGCCGGGATCATTTCTGAAGAAATTAATTAAAATGCCAAAAGAAATCAATCAAAACCTTTTTTCCCAATAATTCAAAGATAAAATTTGCTCAATGTGAATAAGGAATAGCATGCTGTAATTGCCACAGTGATAACAAGAGCCCAATCAATAAATCTTCTTGAATTCGAATATTTGCTATAGATCACAATCTCATCATTCGGATCATCATTCTTACAAAGAAGTGGTACATCAACCAGTGAATACTCTAAAGATTTATGAATAGGTACAATGTTAGCCATTTGGAAGAGAAATGAGGGCGACGATGAGGCTGTATGCGGGGTTTTCAAAGCATATGCTTAGAAGCGAAGATTGCTATCAAGCCTTTGCCTTGTCTTCTCGCTTACACGTGGCAAGTCTTTTTTCTGGCTAGGAAATACGATTTTAGAGAATTAAATCCGAGGCGGTGGAACGTTTTGGTAGAAATCCTGCATATCCTGAATTCAAACTTTCGGAAAGTGCTGTAGCAGTCGATTCCATGATTCTATCGTAACCTACTTATAAGTTTTCATTTTCAGAAACTAATTTTCAAAAACTATCACAGAAATTTAACAGATACGCTGTACATTCGAAAAGAGCTCTATATCCCACATATTCTCTATTAGTGCGGCACCTCAACCGCTCTATTTTAATAGCGTATATGTAACTCGCACGCTTTTGAAGATATCGAAAAATGAAAAACATAGAAAAAGAAAAAGATTTAACAAAGATGTTCTTAGTTGAAATTTTTGGCTTAAATCCGAGATATAAGCTGTCAAAGTTGAGCAATTGGGGGTGCCGAACTAATAGAGAATATACGGTATCAAAAATATTAAGAAGCAAATCATTTCAATTTTACTATACACATAAAAATAACCCAACAACAAAAAAATCGTTTATTTCTTCAAAGGTCAAAATGAAAATTAGTCACAAAAATTATAAACTCTCATTGCAATTCACACAAAACAACATTAGACACTGTTTAAATGTAAGTCTGTTCTTGAGAATACATAAATCAGAAACAATAATACCAGAAATAAAGAGAGCACATAATTCAAATGACGATGAAGTTGAACTTTCATCAAATAGTAAAACTTAATCGGAGTGAATTGAAGAATCAATAGGAAGATAAATGAAGTCCTGAATGACGCAGTGGATTTGTGAAAGAATAGATTCATATCTGTTGAAACAGACGGAGATGGCATTCAAGCCATTATGTTTAATTAATTCAGTCAAACTGTTCACAAAGTTTTGAAGAAATGTGTGAAAGATCAGAATAACGTGGTTTCAGAAAAATGGATATCTTTTAAAGTTGCGATACTGTATATTATCTATGAGTACTATTATACATTTAAAGTTTCCTTTATACTGTTAAGATTACTAATTTTAACTTACAAGACATGTATGCGTTTAAATTTTGAATAAAAAATCATGAAAACTGCAAATTAAATATATAATTATTTGGATGTAACTTGTTTTTAAATTTTGGAGCCCTCAGAATTTTCCAGATGCTGAAGGTACTCTGTGGTATTTCTAAAATGTTTCAGCACTTATAAAGGTTAATTTTGGTAATTTTTATGTTAATTGTTTTTCGTCTCTGGTGCAATCTGTAGATGACACTGGTTTTGCGTCAACTGTATCAAATATTTCTGTAAAAGTTCAATAGAATCTAAATTGGCAATGTCAACTGATTACTTAACCTAGACTATTGACATAATGTAATCACTAAATGATTGATAACTTGATGTTGATCTATTCTACATCATAACTGATAACGCTCATCTTCTGATAATTTAAATTAAAAAATAAAAATGCTCGAGAACTATGCTCATGAACCTTTTGAAATGGTTAGCTCACCGGAAGCTCAAATGTCGTCAGACAGAGAACGACAACATTTCACAGTGATATAAAAGAAAAAGGAAAAACTGAAATAGTATCACTCATTGAATTCACAATGAGAACTTTCCAATTAACACTACTCTTCACCGCTTTGGCGGTAACTTCTCTGGCGGCTCCGCGTTTCTCAGTTGGTGAGACTGCTTCTCGTCGTCCACCACCACCACCGAAGGGAACTGGAACTCCACCACCACCACCAACTGGAGAACCACAGGATCTTTCTGGAGAAGGTAATGCTTCTCGTCGTCCACCACCACCACCGAAGGGAACTGGAACCCCACCACCACCACCAACTGGAGAACCACAGGATCTTTCTGCAGAAGGTAATGCTTCTCGTCGTCCACCACCGCCACCGAAGGAACTGGAACCCCACCACCACCACCAACTGGAGAACCACAGGATCTTTCTACAGAAGGTAATGCTTCTCGTCGTCCACCACCACCACCGAAGGGAACTGGAACCCCACCACCACCACCAACTGGAGAACCACAGGATCTTTCTGGAGAAGGTAATGCTTCTCGTCGTCCACCACCACCACCGAAGGGAACTGGAAGCCCACCACCACCACCAACTGGAGAACCACAGGATCTTTCTGGAGAAGGTAATGCTTCTCGTCGTCCACCACCACCACCGAAGGGAACTGGAAGCCCACCACCACCACCAACTGGAGAACCACAGGATCTTTCTACAGAAGGTAATGCTTCTCGTCGTCCACCACCGCCACCGAAGGGAACTGGAACCCCACCACCACCACCAACTGGAGAACCACAGGATCTTTCTGCAGAAGGTTATGCTTCTCGTCGTCCACCACCACCACCGAAGGGAACTGGAAGCCCAACACCACCACCAACTGGAGAACCACAGGATCTTTCTGGAGAAGGTAATGCTTCTCGTCGTCCACCACCACCACCGAAGGGAACTGGAAGCCCACCACCACCACCAACTGGAGAACCACAGGATCTTTCTGGAGAAGGTAATGCTTCTCGTCGTCCACCACCACCACCGAAGGGAACTGGAACCCCACCACCACCAACTGGAGAGCCAGAGAAAATATAGACAACTGTGTAAAAATGTTGAAATTTCCCTTGTACCAATAAAACTTGTTGTATTAGAAATTCTGAATACTGTTGTGCCTTCGGCAACGTCTCTACCAAGATTTAACATATTGTCGAGCAACAAATATCTTGAGCCTTAAATTTCGTGTTATTCAGAAAAATGAGTACCTTAAGAATTTACGCTGTTTACACAATAATCAAACAATTTTAAATTTGCAATATCATGACCAGACTATTTATCGACAAAGTTCCGAAAATGCTAGAGTTTGCTGTTTTTAAAGAATCAATGTATTGGAAAATTTGTAATCTCTGAAATAATTAATCTGGTCATGAAACGGAGTATTTAAAAATTCTAAAATTTGGTTTGTTAACCGTGCCCAGACAGGTAGATTCCCAGACCAGATAGAAAATTTCAACAAATTTAATCTCATTTTTCGAATCTCATTTTATTTCTCCCATTTTTATTTCTGGACTTGGTGCAGACCAAGAACATCAAACAGATTTGTTTCATTTGAAAAATGCGACTTCAAAATATGTTCAGAAGTAAATTCTGTCTGTTTTTTGTGATATTTCTACTACTAGTATTATTGTATACAGCTCCAGTTAGTCAACTGTTGAAGAAATCATCAAATACTAGAACATCGGAGAATACAACAAATTATATTAGTAGAATTAAAAATTCAATTCCAAAATCTGGAGTGATTATTGATCCACAAAGACGTTTAAGCAGAGTTCTTCCAGTTTCCCATGTTTTCATTACATCTGCCTACTACTATCCAACATCCAAATCGTAAGAAATTTTTCAAAAATTTGAAAAAAATTGTCCGTTTTAGATTGGGATCAAACGCGATTGCATTGAATATGGTTGTTGATTCAGTTAATTTTAGTGTTGAAAATGCAATATACAAAGTTATTGGATCAAATGGTACTCATTCTGATTCAACAGAAGCTGTCTCAAAAGTGTAAGTTCGGAGAAACCGAGAAATTTAAAATCAAGATTTTTAGAGAAGGAGTTCCAAGTTGTCGTTATACTACTGCGATGGCTAGAACGAACACAATAGAGAATTTGAAAAAATTGGAAATGGAATCCAATGGAGTAAAAGTTGAGGTGAGTATACATTCTTGAATGTCCCTAGTCTCTCTTTCATTTCAAAAATAGATCCCGGAACCATAAAAAAATTACTTTAAACAAAACACTTTATCAGCTTATGTGACAGCAGCGAGTAACGCAAATCCACATTAAAAGGTGTTTCAGAAAAAAAAGTTGTAAGCATTTGGATAAAACCTCAAGTAATTCAATAATTTTCTATAAAATTAAAACTATCCATAATCTCAGATTCCGTTCAAAATGGCTTGTTATTCAGCTCCAAAACCAGTTATCATATGCATTTCTCCACAATTTGTTGCAGAACAATGGCAAATGTTTTTGATGCATGTACACGTGGCAAATCGGTTGGCTTCACATTGACTTCGAAAGTAATCACAAAAATTTCAGATTTGGAGGGCATCTTCATATGTACATAACTTCAATGATAGAATCTTATTTTGAATTAATGAGAGAATATGAAAGACAGGGATATTTGACACTTGATTATTGGTTAAGAATGAAATTTGAGAAAATTGAAACACCGTATTTTGAGCCAAACGGGAATATTGAATGGAGAAATCAAGCAGGAGCAGAGACAGATTGTCTTTTGCAGTACAAGGAAGCTGCACAATACATTGCATTTTTTGATATGGACGATATCCTGTTCCCAGCAAGTTATTCAACATATTTGGAAGAATTTAATGCGGAATGGGCAATTGAACCGAATACGACATCACTGTTTTACGGAAGACGGGAGCATGAGTTCGTGAAAGGTAAAAGTCCTGAAAACCACATCCAATTGCACGATTGTTTTAGCTGAAACAATGTCAGAGTTCAGTTTCTCTGAACTTGTCGCCAGTCTCCGATCGTCTCCAACCGTGAAACGTGGAAAAGTCGTTGTAAAACCAGAAACCTACAATCACACGTGGATTCATTACAGTTGGCATGAAGATCCAAATACGAGGTGGGGAAATATTGAACTTGCGAGATTCAATTAAAACTTTTACCCTTTCAGGCATAATGTCAGTTTCCCTCATCTTGTTCATGTTCAACGACCACTCCAGAAAAATGGTCATAACAATATCACACATCTCTGGAAAATGGAATTTGAACCATTAAACGAAACAATCAGAGAAGAAGATATTAAAGCGATTGAATATGATTTTTGGAGAATGCGGAATCAATCTCGAGTCGTTGAAATTTCAAAACGACTTCCAAGTGAAGATTTTTATTTGCCAATTGTATTCAAATGTTATTATGATTCATTCTATGGTTTCATATTTGATAACAAACGTCGAAAAGGTCCAATGCAATGCCCGAATGCAGATCTTTGTGAATTACCACAAAGAGAAGAATATCGTTGTGTACATTCAGATGCTGAATATTATTCAGGACCCCATATGGAACCATTTACATTTCATTTCTCGAGTAATTCATTTTGGACTAAAGACATCGGATGTTATCAGTAAATATGTTATGTTATCCAGTTTCAAACAATTAACAATAAAAATTTTAAAATTTATATTTCTTTATCAAATACCATATTTTTTCAGAGTGCATCATTTTTTGCCACAAGAAACGTGTTTTTTGGGTGTACGCCATTGCAGTTTTTCTTTGGGAAATACGTACATATGACGTCAACATTTCAAAATCCCGCATTGAAATCTTCCAATCTCAAAAATTTTGAACAGGATACAGACTATAGTATTTGAAACAAAGAACTGAAGCCACTATATTCAGGTGTTTGAGACAAAACAGATCTAGTCAAAAGATAAACTATGTGGAAACATGAAATCTCGACTGTAGATCTACTCATTTTCAAAGGACAGAAACACAAATAATTCTTTGTAGACAGAAAAATTTCGAAGAGGAAATATTTTGGGGATGTTCAATTGGTTATTTGGAATCAGAAACCTGATATTGGCAGACACGCGATTCTGAAACTCGTTTTATACTGATTACCGCTGAAAGTCTCGAAGTAGTTTACAGTTTTCTCCGCTACTTCAAATAGTTTTGGAAACTTTCTAGTTAAATATATGTGCCAAAGTTTGATGAACTCCAATTATTTGCCCTAGTTTCTATCTCAATTATGTCATAGACACCTCCAGGGTCCGGGCCGCGAAAAGAGCTAACACGATTTACTAGGTGTCGATTTACGGACACCAAGTGTTTAAAAAGTTATGTATTTCATTAAAAATTTATTTTTGAAATATTTCAATATCAATAATTAATTTTTGACAGTGTAACAGTCATGATCAAGTCCATCTAATTGAATATACAAATGTCTATCCCGTGGCTGAACACAACATATTTTCCCAACAAGACATCCTGTTAGAAATATTAAAGCAATTATCAACATAGAAATATACAAATATGGCAATTGGTCTTCAGATACATTGAATTTAGCTGACCGGGTTATGGCTACTTTTAGTTGTTTTGCAGCTGTAATATTTTGATCATATTCGAACATGTCTTTCAACCAGTATTTGATGATCTGGAAAGTAAAAATAATTTTCAAAGTTTTGAAATGAAATACCTCTTTCTCGAAATTAGTTTTCATTGAAGACTTTTCTCCGGTCGTTTCATTCCAGTAAAAATTGAAATAACTTGAATTTTCAAAAGTCGACATTTCAAATCCACCGCCTGGCTCTCCAAATTTCACAAAGTTCATGAACATTTCTTGGTACGATTTGGCAAGATGTATCTCATTTTCATCTTTTTCAAATGCATGAACGCCCATTATATAGGAAAGATCATCAGTATGAGAAGGATGTTTTGGATATGAATATTCATAGAAATATGTCTAAAAATATATAATTTTTAAAAAGGTATTAGAAAGGTTGGTTTTTTTAATTATTTTTAGTAGTTAACCTACCGGAATTCCTTTATCTAACTGTTTATCGACTTTCAGTTTGGTTTGGGCAAGAATTCCAAAAGTTTCATCCGCGTGTTTGTTAAGATCTGAAACTTATGAAGGGATGATTATAATACTTTAAATTGCTTTCATCAAAATTACTACCAATTCCTCACCAAATCTTCCGTACTTCCTATCGTCTCTATATTTGTCATCACACTCTTTATAGTTTTCATATCCGAGTGTTTCAACAATATTGTGATACGCGTGAAATTTGTCCAGTTCTTTATAAGTACATCCTGTCAGAGTTGGGATATTTTTTGGTTTTTCATAGAAATCCTGAACTAGAACATTCTGAATGAGTGGTTCTCGAAGGACAAGACCACTGTAAATTGGATGTCCTTCGTCTTCCAGACTTCGCTGAATTCTGCATGAGTTTAGCAATTAGAAATAAAAAGTTCTCAATAAAGGCTGAAATTTAAAAACAAACCTCAATAACTCCATTGAATCAATATCTTGAAGGCATTCCATCATGTAAGAATCTTGCTCAAAACTTGTCATCCTACTTTTTAAATCTTGTGGAACCGAACAGTTTGCATATTGAATAAATCGCATCGTTTTCTCTATTTCAAACTCCAGAGAGTCCCATACATTCACTGATGACATACAAATTACACGTTGGAAGTAGCTTAATAATATATATTTTGAAGTTGCAAAATTTACTTGAAACTACCTCAAATCTGTATTAATTTCAGTACTGAATGCCATTACAGAGACAACATGACCACCATAAGAATGCCCAAATGCCGTGACTCGATCACTGCTCCCTCCGAAATTGTGAATCTCTGATTTCACAAATTCAAGGGCCAATAGAATATCTAAAAACAATAATAGATTGAAGAGTTACTAGTAAAAAAGTGAACCATAAAGTGCCAAATTGTTTGGAGCAACATTCTGATCTTCTACAACAAAATGTGAAAAGAGTCCAAGGCGAAAAGCAGGGATCACAAGAATCACATCTGAAATTCTACATTATAGTTTTGTTATGAAAAATTAAATTAAAAAAAAAACCTCGACTAGAAAATGTGTCAAATAGGTATTTATCCTCAAACATGACTGCCGAGTCATAAACCAACTCTCCTCCATGAACGTAAAACACCACTGAACAGTTTTTTGAGCTCTGAAGTACAATTAATAGATAGTAAAACATTCAAAGATACAACTTACCAAACAAGTATCCGTTGTGAAAATATTTATGTGAAGGCAATCTTCATCTATCCATTTTTGTGGGCTTTTTGAAGTCGAGGAATTTGACATACAAGCTGGGCCGTACTCTAAAACACATATTTTCTTAGATTTCAAAACTTTTATTATCGGGGTTTTGAAAATCAAAAGTTCCTACCAGTTGCATTCAGAATCCCTTCCCATTTCTCAGCAGCCATTGGTTTTTGAAATCTCAATTTTCCAATCGGAGGCTTTGCAAATGGAATCTTCTTGAATGTTTGATACGATCCTATTTGATTTCCATTTATACTGCCCAGGGAGGTGGTAATAACACCAGCTTCACACGATTTGTAGGCAGAATAGACAATAAGAAGTACAAATATTAACATGTCGAAGTTTCCCATATAGGACAGAGCAATAAAATATCCAAATGCAAATAAGTGCAACTAAATGATAATCGAACAGATAACACATACATATAGAGAACACTAATAAAGAAATAGAGACCCAGATAGATAAGATAGTTCTGCAATAATTATTCGTGTGCCTTGTTTTTTTATCGATTAGCTCAGGAAAGGTTATCTTACTATTAGGGAAATGTTAACATCGTGTTATTTTTCTGATTTTGAGCAGCTCTCTGGCACCATTTGGCTGAGCTTTTGAGTCGTTTTAACACGTTGACAAATCTCACCAAAAATCGCCGACGAATGTTGAGTACTGTTAACGAGTACTGTAAAACGTTTAAAAAAAACTAGAAAAATTACAAATTTTCTTTAATCCATGAATTCGTAAAATAAGTTGTAATATTTCCACTGTTTCAACATCAACATTTATGATCCTAGGTTTGGTTTTCAAATAATGATTATTTCTCCGAAATTCTCAAAATCTTTGTCGAAATGTTTACATGAAAATTTTGAAACAGTTAAAAAATTCATTTTCAAACCATAAAGTCAAATGAAAAAATTCATTGAGAACGTTGAGAAATCGGTGGCACCCGAGAAATATACAATACAATTATGTCGTGATGAATCATATTAAAATGTTTAAATTGGAGTAGAATATGTTATAGACTCAAACACTGTCTGGGCGTTCATTTGGACGAGGAGTTGTTGAGAAAGGATCACGCATCTGAAATTATGGAATTTTCAATAAAATATGCATTATTTCAAATTTTAATTTTTTCGTTCAAAGAGTTTATTACAAGCGTTGTCAATTAAAAACTCACCAAAGTGACATTTTCCGCCTTCGAAGTCGCAGAATATGCATACACGTTGGTGGCTGCTGTACCGGTAGTTGTGACGTAACACGGGCGGAATTGAAGAATCTGAAATAATAATGTTTAATGGAAAAATTAAAATTGTCTCTTCTAAACATTTCATTAAATTAATTTTGAAGATTGTTTTTTGAAATGTAACTCACCATTGATTGTAAAGCATTTCTAAATGATTCATTGACCAGTGCATATACTATTGGATTAACACACGTTGAAGAGATTCCGACCAAATGACAGAAGATGTACCTAAAAATTTATTAAAAATAATTTTACATAACTTTTCCTGTTTCTTAAAACTTACATATTTTGTGAATAGTTAATAATCTCGAGACCATTCAAAACATGATAAATATTCATTGGAGCCCAACACACGGCATATGTGAGTACTAACAAAAAGAGCAACAAAAGAGCTCTTCGATTTCTATTTTGCATTTGCATTCTTCTTGTTGTATCCACTGTACGTGATACTTTTGATCGTTTTTGAATTGTTGACCCGATTTGGAAATATGCATATGCCAAGGCAGCAAGTGGTAGAATATATTGAATACCAAGTACTACAAATGTGTACGTGGTTTTTGAGACAATTGCATTATCCCAGGCTTCTTGCATCTCTGCACATATTTCTGGCACTTGACGGTTGCAATAGGTTAGCTGAAGAAAATCAATATTTGTGAACATTTTCTTACTGTTTAGAATTATTTTATATTATAACAGTTCAAACTTGTTCATTGATAGGTTTGGATTCAAAACATTAAGAATTTAAATTAAGATCCCTATGAAATTTGAAAGGATGCTAACGAGTAAAAAAGTTAAAAAAAGCAAGTTAGCTGAAGAAAATCAACATTTTAAATTATTTTCTTACTGTTTCAATAAAAGTGTTAAGTAAAGTGTTCAGCGAATGTTTTATTGGAACATTTTTTTCATGTTTCAAGAACGATTTAAATCAACGGTGCGAACTTGCTGATTGATATAATTAAAACAAAAAAATAAAAAAGGAGTGGAATTTTGAAAATGAATAATTTAAATAATACTTTAATATTAACTTGATAATAAGACACATACCATTTTGGGAGTTGCTCTATCACTCCATGGATCAAATGGAGCCAACTTTGAGCTTACTGCCAATGCATATGGAAGAGCAACTATGATCGAAATGATCCATACGACACCATAGCATAAAAGTGGTGCAGTTGCTGCTAATCTCCATCGAACTGGACAAAGTGTTAGAAGAACACGATCCATTGCAATGAATGCAAGAGTAAGTGATGAAACAAATGTGTTCACTGCTTGAACACCAGCGAGCTGAAATTGAAAAATCAATAACTTGAAAACCTCAACTGAAGTTTTCTAAATGTTTCTTTTCACACTTTACAAACCTTTAACGGTTTCGAAAAATTCTAATAAATTTCAAATTATATTTGCTATTGATAAATATAACTATGAAAATACTTACAAACTTGCACGACCAATCTCCGAATGGCCAAAATAAATTTAAACTCGTATAGAGAGTGACTGGCGCTGTGACCACACACAGAATCAAATCGGAAAATGCCAAATTCACAATGAAACTGTTTCTCAAGTTTCGAAGATTTGCAGTTCTGACAAATGCGAGGAGAACGATAAAGTTGGCAAGAGCTCCGAATGAGCACACCAACCCATACATTGGCACTATTGGGGATCCATCAAAATTTATTTTGTAGAGACTGTTCTGGAAAAAATTCAATTGGAGATGCAAAACAGGAAAACTCAAATACCTGATAATTTTGCATTTCTGCAAACCAATCGCAGTGAATTTCTGTCCATTGTCCCGTAGAGTTTGGCGGTTGCATACTGAAATTAAAAGTTTATAGTTTCAGAAATTTAAAAATATAAAAATAGATTTTAAAAAAGACTTAAAAAAAATTCAATTGAGTATTTTATTTCACTGCGTAATAAAATCTTCTACGGTTCTAGACTCTAGAACCTAGAGTTTAACATAAAACCTTGTAACAGTAAAAAAATTTAAAACGTACAAACTATGTTTTAATAGTATGAAATTTAAAAACAAAATGAAATCCATGGTTATCACAACATAAACTGCCAAAGGGGGTCAAATAGGAAATGGAAAACTACAATAGGATTCAGAGAGACATTCTAGCATAAGAAAAATCCCTTAAAAAATAAGAAAAAGGCAAAGCGAGCTATTTGCGAAAAAAAAAATCTAAAACGGCTAAGAGCTTCCTGAATAGGTAACATCAATAAGGAACTAATGCTGTGACATATTTACAGAAAGTACATAAAAATTGTCAAAACAGGAAAGGAAAAATACGAACTTCTTTGAATAGAGAATAAATTGGTAAGAAGTTGTTTCTCTAACCTGTTCCAGAAATATCCTTGCACTATATTTAAGATGTTAATCTAATGCTCGAAAGTTCTCAAGGGCTCGCTTCTAGAAAAAGGCAACAAATTTTGCAAAAAAGTAAAAACAGAGTCTGGTGAAGAATTTGAAGAAAAACGTCCAAAGTTGATGACGTGAACTAAAGTTTGACTGCTGCGAATGAGACACTGACTTTTAATTGGTTTAGCTCGTTTTTCCGTTTTTCTCTGAAATGGAAGTGGAACTTTTTAGTGTTTTTCATGTAGCCAACAACTAAAAGGAAATTATTTCATATATGTCCCCCCAAAAAACAAGAAACTATATGACAGAAGGGAAATGAGTTGAACGGACGAGAAGTAAAGAGATGGAAAGATTGGCACGGGAATTTGAGTCAAAAAAATGAGAGGCAAAGGATAGCTGAAAAAAAAAAACAAAAAGTGCTCTTACATGAGATATCCGATGTCTTAATGCCCAGAACATATGATTTTATTTGATTTCAGCATAATTATTCTAGGAACTGTTTTAGAAAATCGTTTCCATTAACTCGAAAAACTCCAGAAGGCAAAAAATAGAGTAGGCACCGTATAGACACGATGCAGGATCAATAATGGCTGCCTATTGTGCATTTTGACAGTTGCAAAAACACACAAAAACTGTATATTGAATTTGTTAAACCCGGAAAATGCTTTATCGCCGTACCGCAAAGATTTTTTGTTTTGCCAAAATTTAGGAAGGCATGAGTCCTGGAAACGTGCCTGGCAACAATGAAAGCTTGATAAAAAATTTAATATTTTCAGATAACAAGTTTCACGTTAACGGAGAGTTAATTTGAAATTCGTATTCTCAAATTATATTGTCAATTTCTATAATAATATTTCCTTTTTGCAATCCTGCTTCAAAATCTGGATCTGAGAAGATCTGGTCAGACGAAAATCTGGTCTAACATACAAACAAAACAAAAAAAAATTCCCCCGCTTCGGAGAAATATAGATTTTAAAACTGAGAAATCCAGCGCGAAACCACCAAATTCACATTTTCCGTTCAAAAATTCAAGACCCGTTTCCGTGTATGCATTGAATATTAAATTGCGTCGAAAGTGCTAGGATGTAAAAAGGAAGATTTTGAACATAATCCGCTTGAATTTATGGTTTCAAATAATACATTATTTTTTTGGTTTTTTGTATTTTTGAACTAAAAGTTCGTAATTCGAGATAACTTGTTTTTCGTGTACTTTGAGAGTTGGCAGGATCACTTTAAAAACAGTCACGCAGAGAGTTGTATACCTATAGATCCTAGATTGTCATCAAAATCAAACTGACATAAACAAAAGATCTTTGAATTCTAATATCTCGTTAACGTAAATTTTCCCACGTCACAGTGAAAGCAATAAAAAACACTTCAAATTTTCACACTCTTTCCAGAAAATGATAGTTGACACTAAAGCTACATTAGACATTCATAAGACATAAAATGCTAATTGGTTGTCCAAAAAAAAAAATTTAAAAAAAAAACGTCTAGGTCCGTTCAATGCAATGTCGGAAATCTTCAAATTGGAGTAGCGTCAATCCGGATATTTAAAAGGCCCGGAAAAGTCCGAAATGAATCTCGACTCGGATGATTCTTGTTATTCTAAATTTTTGAATTTCCTCCAAAATGCGACCAATCAGCATTTCTATCCTCCCACTTCTTGACCAAAAAACGGGAGTGGGTGGAGTTTTGCGCTGATTGGTCTAAAGTTTTTTGAAAGACACCCAAACTGCGAGATTAGCAACAATTTGGATGTTTTTTTTGTAATTTTCTAGATTTTTCCGAGATATCCAAATAAATGTTCATTGGCAGTGCCCCCCTTTAAATGTTATGTATATAAATAAATTTGAATGGAGGTCAGCTTCAAAAGTTCCAAAATCTGAGTGGTTTTGGATGAAGTCATGCATAACAGTTTAAAATTGAAATTCGAAAATCACATTAGGAAAAGAAAACTAAAGTGCTAAGTGAAAGCAATCTAAAATTCAAACGTATATGGATAGAATTTAAAATTGGACACTAAATTTTCAAATCAAAAAACATAATTTGGTTTGCTGAGAATTGGAATGGTTAGGTTATTCTTCTTCTTCTTGGAAGCCCCCCACACACAGAAAAACCAAAAATTTTGTCAAAACAAAAAAAAAACAACAAAACAAGAGACTCCATTCACCAGAGTTTCTGGAACCTTTTAGGCAGTCATTTCAATTTCACGCTTCAATGTTGATCTGGTCGGTTCTGAATCAATTAGAATTGGGAAAAAAGAACGCGGAGATAGGATGGAAGGGGAGGAAAAATGAAAAAAAGTAAGAAAAAGGAAGAGAGAGAAAGTGAATGAAATTTTAATGAAGAAATAGTCACAAGCAAGAAAGTTGTAAATGTTGAATACGTCAGGATCATGAAATTTGAACTTGAGTGCTACGAAGTTCAAAGGTTTATTATGCGCGTGAGTAAATTCAGTTTTTGAAACAGTAATATTTTTTCCTGAATTTTTGTGTTTTGAATCATTTATTGAAAACCATTAAATAAATATCTGAATAAACGGAAATAATTCTAGATTAAGAAAATAAAAAATAAAAACAGATTTTCTTCTATTTCCTTATATTGTTTTATTATTCACAACAGATTTTCACTATTTTTGAAAATATTTTCATTGAATTTTTAATTGAAGGCTTCTTCCTATAGACTTTTAGAACATCTCATTGAAAGGTCAGAAAATTAGAAATTGATACGAATACGTGTTCTTTAAGCTTTTTTATCCTTTCTCAACTTAAATGACGTCTTTAAACTTTTTTCCGAGACAAGAAATTCGTGATACACACGAGCCAGATCCCGAATTAAATTCGCGTCCAAGGAACCTCAAATCTAATTTTATTCAATTTAATTGATTCCAAAAAAGAATTGAATGCCGGAAACAAAATGATCTTGTATCTTTTCTTCTGACTCATAGATTTATAGATAGACAAGAATAGAAAAGTAGCGACGTCGGGGGAAACGGAGACGATGGGTCCAAGGTTTCTCCAATTTTTTTGTTGTTTTTTTTCTTGTTGAAAAACAAGTGTCGGATGACTAGTAGATGAGCTTGAAACTAGAATCATACAATGGGAAGTATATTAAAAATATATTAGAGCAAATAATTTGCTTTTGAGAAATTTTTATCCGACAAAAATATACTTCACAAAAAAAATTGTGACACTCGGCGAAGTTTATGATAAATGTAACAGGATAAGAAGATAAACTTAATGCTTAATCCTAAAAATTAGAATTTTTTTAAATTTCTGTACAAGCCTCCTAAAAAATATTTTTATGTGCCGAATAAAAAATAAGCTGTTCCAAAAAACACATTAAAATGGAGGTGGATGATGCTTCAAGATGAGGAACAAATTAGGGCTTCATACCCCCACGAATTTGTTATGAGAAATTATAATGAAATACATGATTAAAATTGAAAAAAAAAGAAAAATTAATATATTCTTGGCACAGATCAAATAAAAAACAATTGACCAAAAACGGGGCTCTTGGAGTTTGTGATTACTGTTCGCTTGAGATGAACTTGCGCATTAACTTTGATTTTTCTAATGTGAAGGTCTACAATTAGGATGATGCTCTTGATAAGCATCATTCCAAAAATCTTCCAAAAAATTCTTTGTAAAAGTGACAAAAATTGACGATTAGTGGTTGTTATTTGCTAACTTCAGCAAGAAATCTCGTGTTCCATTTGATTCGTAATCTATGATTCTAAATCTTTCGTTGCTTCTTTTATTCAATTCCTCTTTTTCAGACTCCATTACCCTAAAAAATCCCAGCGGGGTTTGATGAAGAGACTAAAAACCAAAAAAGAACAATGAAATCCAGATAAGAATTGATTGGAAGGTAAATTGAAATTGAAATATATTTTATTGTGTGCTCTTTTTTTCTTTCTTTTTTATACTCAAAGGTGAAGAGCAAATTGCAATTTCTCTTCCTGCTCATTCCCCCTTCAATTTTTATTTAATTTTACGACAAAATGCTCTCAAAAGGTCCGCGAAGAGCAGGAAGTCAAGAATAAAAATAGAAAATGTAGGAAGAGGCGAAGAGAAATGAATTAAATATTAAAAGAGTCTTCAAAAATTGAGAAGATTAATACTATTGGTATAAGCTTCAAACTATGGGGATCAATTTGTCATGGTAACTAATTAGAGATGCTTGGTACACCCTGGTACTTAAAAACATTTGAATAATAATCAGAAATTATGAAAAATGAATAATTTATTGACGCCAATTGGGAATATAAAAGCTACATTTCTAGAGTGATATTATTTAACTCTTCCGCGACCAAAAATGCCTATTTGTCAAACTTCTTGAAAATGTGTTGCATGAACTGAGATTACAAAAATGCGTAAGGCACAAAAATCAAAAGCTGGAGCCCACGCTAACATATGAGGAAACATTCAGTAGGCAATCATGAGACAGTCAAGTAGTACGTATACGTCTGAAAATGTTACTAATTTTTTTTTTAAACTATAATTTTTCACTTAAAATATCTAGTTTGCTCACAGAAAATGATGACCTGATATAAAATAAATTCTTATCGTCACAGCACTCTTTTGAAACAAAATGTAAAAAAAGAAGAAGAAACGAAGAATAGGAGTCGATTAGCTCTTCTCAATGAAGTACCTCCTTCGAGGTTAGGAATTTGTAAAATTGAATGGGTAAGGTGAATTTGAGTGTGTTTCAAAACATAGAATACACAGGAAATGGACAAGAATAGAGTAAGTAAATGGAGGTGGGTGGGCATACGGAAATGCCAAATAAGACTATTAAATTGTAGGTGGACTCTTGGAAATTTAGCAAAACATTTTGTGAATAAGTTGAGCTTCAAATACCTAAGAATAAACTAACTAAATGATCTGGTCCCAATCAAATATCTATTGATTGCGAGATTTCCAAATTGGCGAAATATTGTCCGCTTGATGGTACAACTGTGTGATGTTATCGCAAAGTTATCACTCTGATCTCGGTACAGTAAAAATTTACAGGTTTCAATCAAGCTTTCAACTTTAAATTCAAACGATTAGGTACAGTTTGACAGCAAGATGATGAAAACTAAAATCTCAAAGCCTTCGAAAAATCTGGTATTTATACGCTCGAAATTTCTACGAAAAAAAACCCATAAGGAACTGGAATTTCGATATGCCAACCGTATCCTAGATTCTTTGGAAATTACTTTTCTGTACAAAAATTAATTTCAAAAATGTCAAACCATTTGTGAATGTCAGTCGACATTTCGTCTAGATGCCAACATCCTGTTTGTACGAATTCAATTTTAAAATTCGCATAAATTTTTTGTTGAAGCACGGAATAATGAAAAGCTATTGAAGAAACATAGTGAGGAAAATCTTGTGCAATGGGAATGGGAAAAAGATGAAGTAGGCATGATAAAAATGTTGAAATAAGGAAAAGAAAAGGAAAAAACAAATCAGATTTGCATAAATGATCAGAAAAATGTATTGAAAATCGAATGTCGGTGTTTGTAAAAAATCAAGATAACATTTGGAAGATGTTTCTTAGAAAGCTTAAATACAAAAATATTAATGAAGCATGGCCCACTTGAACGTTTTTAAGAAGAATTGGTACCCACATCATCAAGAAAAATACGAACAATTCCATGAAACCATGAAAATATTCCTGGGATGACAGGGTTCGTGAGCCATATATTATTCAAAATTGTGGAGGACCATTCTGGTTTTTGTGTTTTCGATTCTTTTTTGCAATTTGCAGGAAAGGAAGTAAAGAACACTTTTTGACCAAAAAAGAAGAAGACCACTAAATGTTCATGTATCTAAAGTTACGTCTTAAAGTTGAAACAAAAACAGCATCGTTGTTCTGCAACGTTCCTTTGATTTGTACACAATTTGAAACAGTTTTATTTTAGTTTATGCTACTGTCTGAAACTTTCTGTCAGAAACATTTAAAAACAACTTACGTTTTGTGAACTGTCATTATAGTGATGTTGCTATAAAATCGGCCTACAGATTCTTTTTAGAAAGATTCCAGATGGTGTTTACCTGTAAAAACAATTAAGATCAGTTTTTAAAGAGTGGTAAATACAAGTAGTATAGAGATAAGGGAGTACAAAAAGTGTACAGATTGAAAAATGTGATTGAAAGTTTTTTGTAACAACATATCAAGCCGCTTAAAAGGTGACTAATTTTTTCTGCCAAATTCAATAACGTGTTCCAAAAAAACATAGAACAGCGCAAAAGTCGTAAAAGAATTAAGTAGACAATGAATGTGAAAAAAAATGTCAAGAGACTCGTGGAAACAGCTCCGGAATGAATATAGTAGTGGAATGAGGAAAGAATCGTGGATATATACTAGAGGAAGAAGGAAAATGTCGTTGCATAATAAATACACCTTTCGGCACATTTGTTTTTACAAGTAATACGACTTTTAAAGATGTTTTTTCTTTGCTGGAAATAGTCACTGCCAGGTGAGTTAGCAAGAAAAAGGGTTCAATATTTTCCTTTATTTTTTTTGTCCTGAAACGTTCGAATATCATAGTTTTAAAATTAGAGAATTATTTAAATTCTTTAAACTATAGCCAAAAAGTGGTGAAACTCAGTTGTCCTATTATAATGTTGGAAAATTACAAAAAAAGGTAATTATTTGGTAATTTTGGAGTATTATAAATATTTTTAAAACGAATCCTCACGGGCGGTACTCCAGCTTTATTCAATCAAAAACATCAAAATAGTTGTAGAAGTTTCAATCTTTTTTTATTGAAAAAAGTTTGAAATTCAAATATTTAATGATGGAAATTAGTTGATTGTTTTAGAAAAAAAATTCCAAGAAAACTGTCAGGCATCTTAAACTTTCCCAACAAAACAATTATAGTTTTATGTAATTTCTAGCATTCTTAAGAACTCACAACAAATCAAGAAAATTTTTTATTTCTCACCTAGTTTCAGAAAGTTTATTTTTGCAGAATATTGCAAGAAGTATTCAAAGAATTACTTCTAAGAAGGTCCATTTCTGAACAAATTGAGTAACGTCTCATTGCTTTTTGGTGGGCGGACGATGGGTTCTAATGTAATTACTGGGTTCACATCGTTTGCAATGAGCACCAGTCGTTAAAATCTTTTCCACTAAAGCTATCGAAAAAAAGTGAAGCCGGAACACGAGATTTTGGAAAAAAATAATGGATTTAGATGACCAATGGGAAAATACGAATTATGAGGTTTTGATGAGTTGAGGAGATTCAGGACACAAAATCAAATCAACATTGTTCGATAAATATTTTTGTGTTTATAAAAATAAGATGAAACAGTACATTTTTTTATTTTCTCAGCTTTAAAAGTGAATACAAAACTATCGATGGGCTAGAAGAGGTTCATTTCAGCACTCCGTTATTCGTTGCAAATTTGTAAATAAAAGAAGTTTGAATAGAATTTCAAAGTATTTTGGCAACTCTGAATCTTAAATCTCAAACATGCGTTCTTTGAAAATAATAAGCTGTTCATCTTCGGAACCAAACTAAATTATATTTTCAGGCTTGGCAATTAGTGTTTTCAAATTGAAAAAAAATAGAGGACGATTTTAAATTCAATTAACAATAATAATAAAATGTTATAAACAGGAATTGCACAGTAGATTCTCAAACAAAATGAGATATTCTTGATCAAGAACAAATTTGTAATATGATCACCGCGAACATTTTAAGTGCGTTTTTTTTTGTTCAATGGTTAGAATGTAATTATATATTCTTTTTTTCATGAGCATGTTCAAAAAACAAAAGTGAGCGAAATTCCGTATAATTAGATATATGATAGGCGAGAAAGTTGACCGATCATCATGGTTAGAAAAAATCAAAAAAATTCCTTAATTTCAAATTTTTGAAAGAAATGCTAGTTGAAATTTAATTAGGTACGAACTTATCTTTCCAACTTTTGATTTTTTGTTGAATTTTCATTTTGATATTTAACCTAGTACAAGTGTTTCAAAGTATTTGTGCAACTAGCGCTGACTTACGCCTAAATAATTGAATACCGTATTTCCTCTATTAGTAAGGCATGCAAAACTAATTTTCGGACACCTAATTTGATGCAAAACTAATAGAGGGTGCAAAACTAATTTTCGAACAGGTTTTTTCTCACGTTTTCCATTAAGTTATGGCATAATATCATCAATTACAGTAACAACTTATGAACCAAAATTGACGAATTTTACGACTGATACGCAAAAATTGTACGAGTTGTACTCATATTTTGCCAGTTTTGACTTTTTATACCAAGTCTGTAAAAGTTTTCCTAATTTTTAGAACGGTTTTATAATGCAAATTTTGAATTCCTAAAAATAGGGAACAAATGAAAGGGTGCAAAACTATTAGAGGTGCAAAACTAATAGAGGGTGCAAAACTAATTTTCGATTAGTGATTTTAGATGCAAAACTAATGGCGGTGCAAAACTATTATAATAGAGGTGCCTAACTAATAGAGGAAATACGGTATACATAATTCAAAAGTTCAAAAAAATGAGTTCAAGAAAATCAGATCTGGTATACTTTCCAAATTTCATCTGGATTAATAAAATGAATCATTTTATTTTCAGACACACACTCCTTCATTCATCTTTTGCAGACTTAAATAAGCTTTCAGTTGATCAGAAAAAATGCGACCAGTGATCTTCTGTGGTTTCCGATTGGTTCACTAAGCTAACCTATTCGATTAAAATAAATGAAAATTTAAAAGGAGATGGAGGGTAAGGGACCATAAATTGAAATGAAACAACAAATATTACGAATGAGTAAATATAATATACCACAACAATAAAAACATATTTTTAGATTTCATATATAGCCAATTGAGACTGAAAACTTCAGTCACAAAATGTTTTACCAATCTTTTGAAACAGTAAAAAAATTGAATATGAAAAACAACCCACAATAGATTATCTAACGCTTATAATGGATATGAGTATGTAGATAATTGAGTTTTATGTGATAAATACAAGAAAACGAGAAAATTTTTTTAATTTTCAAAAAAAAAACAGCTGAACTTGCATTGGAGTTAAATTGGTTTAGGAATGAATTTTTAGAAAAAAAACAAAAACAATTTTCTAACGGTGTGAGATTTGTTGTTACTTTGCTCAAAAATGTATTAAAGTGTTGTGACGAGACCGGTGATTTTTTGCCTGTAGCCAAAAATTGCAAAAATTGCAGAATGTCAAAAATATTTGAAAGCCGGAATATATAATTTTCCATTGGTTTTAACATGTTGCAAAAAAAAGGTTTATTATCCTGAAAAACTGAAATTTTAATCTTCAAAAAATTTGTTTAAGCCGGTGCTTTTTGAGTGCAAAACGCTCAAAAGCTACCTGATATCTTTACCGCCAATCATACGGACTCATAAAAAATGAAGATATTTTTTAGAAGAAATAAGTCTTCAAGTCTTCAAGATTTGGCTCATAAACCTCCCTTCAGAAGATTGACATTGTGACTGACAAGTTTTCTCTCTGAATGTCACTTGAAACTTGAGAATCTCTACCCTTTTTATCTCATTTTCTTCTTACTTGAAACTTTCGACAAAACAAAAAAAAAGTGTATCCTTGTTTTTTACTTCTGCTTTGAACATTTCTATGGAGGTCTCACTGACTTCAAAACACACTTTTTCGAGGAAATGATGGACTCCTGGGACTTCCTGTTGCAGATATTGAATGAACAAATGAAAAAAAGAGAAGAATTGTGAAAAAAAGAATGAGATGATATGGAGATGGAAAGCCGTAAAAAAGAGAAAATAGATACTTCAAGTAGCCATTTTGGATTGAGTAGGCGGGAGATTTCAGAAGGTCCAAAACAAAAACAACAATGCTTTTAAAGATTTTTCTACTGGAATATTAATATCCGTTTTTAAAATTCCCAACTCTTGCCAAAATTCATCTGAATATTCTTTCTTGACCAACCAGCGCAGCCCGACGCTACTGATTGGTTTTACAGTGGGCATGGCTAAACAGTGATTGGTGTCCCGTTTTAGTTTATTAGGTGGGTCTAGACGGGAGCAAACTGAAAGATACCGTATTTCCTCTATTAGTCTTGCACCCCTACGGGTCAAATAGTCTTGCATGTAAGACTGATAGAGGAAATACGGTAACGGAAAAAGAACAAAGTACAAATTCCAGATTCGTAAATTAATTTTTTTAATGAGAAAATCTAGTAAAGTTCTCTATGAAAACGTCACCATTTTTCTTTTTTTATAACGTTGAACACTGAACATTTAGGAGAAAGAAACAAAAAAATATTTTTTGAAACAATGTAACTACTTTTGAGGAATTGTTGAAACAAGCGAAGTTGGTTCACACAATCAGAAAAAGTGAAAAAAAAACTTTCAAATAGGAAGGGAACTTTTTTGGATTTCAAAAATGCTTTTGGATTTTTATAAATTAGAAAAGTAATAGGTAAATAAAAATATGGTAATCTTTTTTTCATAATATGGTTACCTACGAATCTTTAGATGAATTCACAGAATTCTCAATTACAGAATCTTTCAACAATACATGGCTCATGATTTTTAAATAATATGTTTTTTGGCCAATTCGTTCAAAAAACAGTTTGGCAAATCCAAAAAAATGGGAATCTTGTTCGGGGAAATAGAAGGCCTCATAAAATAAAATAAAAATTATCATCAACACCCTAAAACCCTAACAGAAACAGAAAATAAATGTATACCGCGAAGCCCAAAGGGAGAAAAAATGATGAAAAAATAAGCATTCATGGAGCAGAAAAGTGCATCCCAATTTGCTGAAGTAAGAAAAGTGGACGAAAGTTCAATCATCAAATGATTACGGGAAAAATGGGTCTGAACACTTTGTAAGTGCTATTCAATTTTCAATTTTCTAACACTGAATAAGCACTTAGTGGTGTTCATGGAAATTATTTGCAAATCCATTAGCAGAATAGTTCAAGCTTTTTGGTAAACACCAGTTTAGGAATTAGTTTTGAAACAATTTTTAACTTTCTAAACAAAACATACACAGAAGTTTTAAAAAATTAAAAATTGAATTTTCAATAAATTAACTGAATTTTGTGTCATTTAGGGTTCCACCCAAAAGCATAAAATATTCGATGGACAGTCCATAAGTATGAAGACCCCACCATGGTAGAAGTAATTTAAAATTTTGTCGTAATCTTACAAATATTAATATAATACCAGGTGGTTTGTGAACTGCTCAAACTAGTTTTGAAAACAAGGAAGTGAGCAAAAATCAAAATTTTATTTATAGAGAATGATTTCTTGTTCTTTATTTTAGTTGCGTCTGAAACCGTGAAAATATACACAAGTTTTTTGAGTTTGAGAGTTTTTCTTTCAAAGCTGCAGTAGCCTAAAGTTTTTAGTAAAAGTTGAACATCAAAATTTTTCGACATGGATGTAATATTTTGACTTCGTGAAAAGTCAAAGACATAACCAAAATATTATATTTTAAAGTTGAGCCCTTCGGGACCAGCCAGAAATTTAATAAACGGAAAATATTCTTCAATTTTTTGCAACAGGAAATATAAAAGGAAAATTTTCGAAAAGAATTAATAAGAATTTAATATTCAGGAACAATATCCAAATTTCAGTTTATGGAATAATAAAAGTTTGTGATAACCTATTGTTGAACGTAAAGAAAAAGAAATTTGAAAAATCAAATTTTCCATGAACCAGTCAACCTGAAAACAAACAATTTTACAGCTTGATAACCAGGAGAATTGAAATTATAGTTTAAAATCTACTTTTTATCGTTAAATGCTACCGTAATCTTTTCTAAAATAATTTATTAAAATTATTTTTGTTTAAAGTTTCGAAGGGTTTAAGTAGTTCTCCAACAGGTGAAAATAAAATTAGAAATAGGTTCAAAGACCCGGAAACATTAAAATCTGAATACATCAGCTTTTGTAAAAAATAGAAATATTGAAAAGAGGAATTTTTTGCAAGAATCGTTTATTCTTTTGGTCTTAAAAAGCTTCACCACATCTATCAAAAAACTCTTTTCCGAATGTTTCATTGTCTTCAAGGCCTCCCTATTTTCCGCCTCCACTTATTCCATCAAAAATCTTAAAGTCAGTGACGTGGCAACAATTGAGGAGAGAGAGAGAGAGAGAATAAGAAGGAATAATGTATTGAAAAAGAGAAAGAAAAGAGAATTCGGAAGCTTCATTGGAGGTCTCAGCTGGTTTCAATGAATTTAAAATTTAAATTTGAAGAGAGATTTCATTGGAATTTTTGTTGAAAATCTATCTGATTTCAGACATCAACTTTGTGTTAGTACTTTGTTTGTTTACACTTTTTCATGAGCTCATTTCGGGGCTTAAAGGATGTCCACATATCCGATTGAGAGAAGGGGAAAGGCACACGTTTCCCCCCGCGCAAATTGTCTAGCATGAATCAGATGTGGATACGAAGGATTTTTAGATCAGTACGAGATTTTTTTGTTGTCAAAGGGATTTTGGCAGTACTGATATATTTTTAATAATAAGAACTAAATTCCAAGACAAAAATACTCCTTCAAGAGTCCTTCAAGTTCCGCGAGTTGAAAAATTTCAAAAAAAGAATACTAGGTTTTACTTACTTTTTAAACTTGTGAAATCTGAAAGTATAAATTTTGAAACAGAAAAAAATTTAAAGCCCATTAAAATTAAAGCATGCACCAAAAACTGCCTGCCTCGTGCCTATAAACAAGCCTATTAAAATAAGATTAAAAATCATACTGTACAAACACCAAAAACCATGTGAGAATCTAGAATACAGATAGCCTCCATAATTTACGTAGTCAATGAGAGGAACATTTGCAAAACACAGAAATTAGGTTACCAGAATGAGAATAATCAAAAATTGCAGAAAATATGTCGTTCATAAAAATCTTAATATCTATGATGTCTTCAAAAAATTTGTACAGAATAATTGAAAAGATTCGATGCTCTCGTCATTCTAAAAAACAAGAATTTCAATGAACCATTTTGTCAGTTCAGAGAATGCAGGATAAAATTAACTCAATTTTGGGCGGAATTAAAATAATAATTTTATTGAAAAATCGTGGCCCGAAAATAATAACAATAATGAAATTCCCAGCAGAGCAGGCCCTAGACCTTTTATGCGATTGTGTCTGGTTCAAGCCCAAAATGAAAACATTTTCAGACGTTTGCAACGACCGCACAAGATACTTTTCAAGTCTAGACCTTAAAATAAAAGGGAACCGATATTTTCTAAGAAATCATCATCATACTACTTATGTGTCCACCAATTTTCCGGTGCTCAGAGCTCGGAGCTCTTACGGAAACAAGTCATTTGAATGTAAGTTGACGTTTTTTTCAGACTTTTCTTGAGAAGAGTCTATGTAGAAAATTACCATAGAAGCACATTTTAAAGTTCAGTGATCAGAGTGCACCAAAATTATAAAATTTTTAAATTAAATAATTTTGACAACCAATTGTTTTTAAAGTCCAAAAGTTAGAGTTCTAATCGAAAATTGTTTTTTTTCTGAAATATTTTCAACGAAAATTCAAACAAAAATCACTGAAAAGTAACGTGAATTTTGCAAAAATGAGGGTGCAAAGTTTTGGACTCGAGACGGCCAATTTAGTTTCCCACCACTAAAGTTTATTCTGGGGGTGAGAAATATAAATCACGAGTGGTTATGAAAATAATGAGAAGTGGAAAGAAGAGAAGGTATCATTTAAAAAATATATAATTGAAACATTAAAAAGCTTAAATTTTGTTAAATAAAATGTTACTTCAAAAATACATTCAAATAGTCTAGAAAACAAATTGGAAAAAGGCTTTATTTCTCAAAAGTTAAAACAAAAAATAAATTTATTTTGGGGAATTTCGGGGGATTTCAAAAAAAAATTCAAGTGTTTTTGACATTCCAGACAAAAAAATATTTGCAAAAATTTTACAAAAACATCAGATATTTTCTACTGTGTTTTTACGTCATTTTCTCTATTCATAAATATTACCGAAAACAACTAGAATAGGCAAGGCGTCGCAACTCTCGCCTCCCCACCGTTTGTCCTGAAAATGCCTCGAAAAAAGTGAAAATGTAACGATGGAAAGGAGCAAAAATAGCAAGTGGTGTGAGTATACAATAAATAAAAATTGCACACAAGGGCGCCGATGAGGCGGAAACAAATGACCCCGTATCGCCTCGTCCTGATGGAATTTCAACGTAAAATTAAAGACTGATAAATTCGGAAGTACCTAAAAATCATCTAAAAATTTGCAATACTTGCCTAATAAGGAGACTTCCTTCTTTTTTACTCTCAATTTACCACGTCATTTTCTCAGATTTCTAAATAATTATAATATGTATGTACTCATATTGCAAATGAAAGGATGCGGATACATACTTTAGGAAAATGTAAGAGACTTTAGTTATTGAAATCAAAATGTGTTTTGATAGTCCTAAATATCACAGGATTTGATCAAAAAGTTGAATTTAGTCAAAATAAAAATGCAAGTCTTATGGGAAAACAATTGCTCTGTGTGGGAATATTATGATTCAATACCATGCTGAAATTCGACTAACAATGCTTTTTTTGAAAATAATAGAAATAAATCTGGGCTAACTTTTTGACTTGAAAAACTGAATAATCCGACCTTTTTTTAATAATTTCAGGCTTCCAAGAAAAAATTTGAATAATAAACTGAATTAAATTTATTTATGCTCTCATTAACCTTAATTCCAGATAATGTTTTAGTACTAAGCCCCGTTTTTCGATTTTGTCATGTACATTTAAAATTTTCCAGAGCTCTCAAAGTAACACATGGGGTGCATTATTAATAAAGAAATTATGATATTAGGATATATAAAAAGGAATTTTGAAATAATATGCTAAATTAAAAGCAATGACTTTCTAATTTTTCCAGGGAAATAAGTGTTTTTTCTATTAAAACATATTAACTAATATGCTTCGATCTTGAAACAGAAACTAATTTTTCAAAATAAGTTCAACACTTTGCAGGACGCTTCAATTTAGAATGAAGTACAATCTAATCTGTTGCCAACTAAATACACATACTTTAACACTTGGTCGTAAAAAACTTTAACACTTGGTCGTAAAAGCTTTATTTCTCAACATAAAATTATATCACGTTTTAGAATTTTCGAGGTTCATACAAGATTTTCAGATACTTCAACAATATTTTTATTCAACAAAAAATTAAAGATTTTTGATTCTACAAGACAATTGCTATTAAAAAAACGCGGGAAAACTTCACAATAAATAAAATCAGGCTCTGAAGTTTGATCCGCTCGTCCGAAAATTGATTAGTGTACAAGAAAGTCAGTGATTCGCCAAATGTCAGTTGAAGGTAAAGAGAGAAAAGAGAAAGGTCAGCTGTCAATGCTTTTGGCGGGAAGATATCCAGTTGACTCTCGGATAGCGTGTCATTTTATGACAAATGTATCCCACACACTTTGACAACTAAGAGTGATATGAAGAATTGAATTCATATCATTTATCACTTCACATTAACAGCACACGCTTGAGTGTCGCTCCTACAAAGAATGCCAATACTTGTTCTGATGGATCAAGCTGGCGTTGCGAATCTCTTACCATCCGATGTCTGTTAATACCCGTGGAATATCAGTTTTCCAAAATTTTTCTGAAAATTACGAATATGCATATGATTTTGATAGTTTTTTTTTCTATTCGTTTTTTAAACGACCCATTTTAGTATTGTCCCATTTTTTTGCCTTTTTTATATTTATCAAAAAATACGCTGTTGAAAAAAAAACTATTTTGTACGTTTCCTGAAACTTGTATCGATTCAATTTTGTAAAAAAACATTATATTAGCAGGACACAATGGCAGAACAAGATGTAGATGAACCATTTTGACGACGGAGGAATGCCTATGGAACGGGAAAAAAGGCTTCGAAAACCGTCTCTTCTCATAGATCGTTCTTTTACACACATTTGCTGCTGGATCATATATATATTTATTCAAATCGTCGTAACAAAACAGAAAGTATAGAATAATCACCGGGAGAAACAGACTTGAATAATTTGAATGATCCTGTAAACCAGAAGTAGTTAAGGGGATCAAGTTGGGTGGGAAAAATAATTAAACGGGATAGAATTTAATCGTGATGCAAACATTTGACGGCTCATTGTCCCCGGAAGTAACTTGGCCATACGGTTCCATAGGTGAAGGTTGACTAGTAGGAAGCTTTCGTTGATTGATCCACAAGGGCACATCATGTACGGATATCTGGGCGAGCGAGCCTTCCTCACAGTTGATGCGGCATTCGGAAAGTGGTATTCACCAGACAGGATGTTGTGATAGGTCCTCAATATTTGAAGAATCCGCAGGTGTTGAACTGACTTTTGGTTCATCTGAGCTAGACGGTTTTCATATGATGAGTATGATAGATTGCAGCGTTGGAAGACTCTTCTCGAGAAAAACTTCAGTGGCGACTCCAGTTGTATAATCAGATTTTTAGAGATCGGGTTGTAGATTTCACATCCGTAGTTTAATATTGGCTGCACATAGATATTGTACAATTTGAAGTAAAGGCTGACATTTGTTGAGCGGAAGGATCGAAGTAACTGCCGGCATTTGAGAAGGGCTAAGTTCGAAATGATGTTTATGTGCTTCTGGAAGTTCAGCTTGTCGTCGACGAAGATTCCAAGGTCTTTCACTGAGTCCTTTTTGGTGACTTTCATTCCGTTTGCATAATATTCATTTTTTGGATTCCGCTTTCCAAAGTGGATAACATTGGTTTTGTTTTCAGCAAGGTTCAATTTCCATTTTGCGCACCAATCGGTCACGACATTGATTGATTTTTGAATAGCGCTGACATTGTCACCAAGTAGCTTGATATCATCGGCGAAGGCATAAACATGGACATCAGATGGGATCAACTCCAATAAATCGTTGATGTATATTAAGAAGAGGAACGGTCCACTGACCGATCCTTGGGGCACTCCCGAAATCACATCGATGTAATTCTGATCTGATACATAATCTCCAACTTTGATTATTGATTTTACCACAGAGAAATGACTGGAACCAATTGCAAATCTTTTGATCCATTCCGAAGAGTTGCATCTTGCATAGAAGTAGGTTGTGCGGGACACAGTCGAAAGCCTTGCGGAAGTCGAAATACACCATGTCAACGTAATTGGAGCGGTTGGATAGTATTTCGTAGGCTTTTGAGATGGAGTTCAGAAGTGCAAGGGTGCAGGAACGGCTATTCATAAATCCAAACTGGAAGCGTGAAAGTTTCGATATAGACTGACTTCGTAGTTTGTCCATTATCAGTTTCTCAAAGAGCCTTGACAGCGGATGGGTCAGTGAAATAGGTCTGAAGTTCTTAGCATCACACATCTTGCCTTTCTTATGAACTGGTATGACAACAGACGTCTTCCGAATTTCCGGGAATCGTCCTGAATCGTAGGATTCCGAAAACAACAATGACAGTGGGATTGTTAACGCATGGGCACAGTTCTTGACCACGTAGAAATTTACGAGATCTCGTGAGTAACCTATCTTCGGTCGCAACCTTTGTATAATCCTGTGGATATTGACTGGCGAAAAATCCGGAGTGATTCTTGATGGCTTCTGAGCAGGAAGTGCTGGAAACGGTTCCGAGGAAGGAGTGAATGCTTTGGCGAATGTTTTTGCAAATTCATTTGCAATTTCCAATGGATCAGTGGTCGTTTGTCCTTCGATCAGAAGACTTGTGATAGCATTTGGCTTTGATATTCGCTGTTTCACCAGGTTAAACAGTTCTTGGCTATTCTTTGAGTCGATGATCCGAGTTTCACGTCTGGCCAACATTTTTCTGATAGCAAGTAATCGTGCTTTCACAGCTGTTTTCGTATCGACGGTAGAATTTATGGAGCGTCGTTTCTTAATCCTTTTGCGTAAGTTGTTCTTATATTTTGATGAGATGCCTGCCCGTTGCTTGATACTTGGTGTATATTCCCGTATGAGTTCGTTGAAGATCTTCAGAAAGTGAATCAGTTTTGTTTCACTATTTGAAAAATATGCAAATTGGCGCGACCAGTTGAAAGATAGCAAGTGTAGATTGAGGGCTGGGAAGTTGCATTTACGGAAGAGAAGAATTCTGGTATCTTTCTTCTGGGGCGGCAAATCAATTGATGTGCTTGATTCCAATGAGAACTTGATGGAGGTGTGGTCAGACAACAACAGTGGAGGTTTGGATTCGACATTTGTAATTGACAATGGACTGTTGGTAAATATGAGATCCAGAAAATTTTCCAATCCTGATAGCGCCACTCTTGAGGGTTTGTATACTACCTGTGTGAGCTTGTGGGAGATCATAAGAGCTGAGAGATCATGATGCAGCAAGTCCGGTAGACGCTCAGATTCCGACCAATGAATGCCTGGTAGATTGAAGTCTCCGAGCACATAGTTGCGTCTCACACAACTACTGAGAAGCTCCGATATGTTCGCATAGAGTGCTGAAGTTTGAGAAGACGACGTGCCTGGAGGTCTATAGATCAGGATGAATCTTGAGCTTGACGGATTGCGCTCGATAGTTAGTATGACACAGTAGTGTTTTGTGTAATATTTGTCCTCCAGCGAATCGATTTTTGTTAGGATCAGAGATGTCCTGTGGAAAACTGCAACGCCACCTCCTCGGGACTTAGAGTGTGTCTCTTGGCGATCCGATCGGTGACATAGAATATCTTTTGACGAGCAGAGTGATGAAGGTGTTGAAGACGTGAGGAAGGTTTCCGTTACGAATAGAACATCAATTTCCGATACTTTCATGTAATCATGCATCAAGTCAAAAAGTAACAATTACTCAGTTTTTGTCACTTTTTAAGAAAACTATAGCACTGTTGGATCTTTGAATTCTCACAATGTTTGAATATGATTTTTTGAAACATAAATAAATTTTTTTTGAAACAAAAATACATAAAACTCGTAGGAAACTTTTTTTGATCGACAACCCAAATAGTGCAAAAAAAGGATGAAATTTTTCAAATTTTCAAAAATTCATATAAAATTTTGAAAAAATATTTGTATTTTTAAACTATGGTATTCAGACATTGTGGTGCCATAGGGATGTTTAAATGGAATTTGAGCACTGGCGCAACTCTAACTTCTATACTTATAAATGAGGGTAGTTTTTCTATTTTTGACCGTTTTTTCCAGAGCTGCCAATAATTCAATATATCCACTCGAAATTATTTCGAACAAGATCTAATAAATCTCTAAACTTGACATAAACCATCAAAATGACATGTATTTCTATGGGAAATAATGAAGAAATAGGCCGTATGGCTCATTTTTCAATTCATTCATTGCTTCCGATATATGGGTATAAACGAGAGAGTAAGAGGCATTTAGAGAAATAGACAAGTGCTCAGAATGCTCAATGGGTGTACGCGCCTTCAGAATCCGTTAGGGTGTTGCCTTTCATTCGCTGCGTCTCTTTCTCACGTCATTTAAGATTTCATTTATTTTTAAGTTTTCTTTTAGGTTAAAACATTTTTTAAACATTTGGTTAACGACAATTCTAACATGTTTTGCATAGTTTTAAACAATTTACAATTATTTACAAAAACACCAAAATGTGTAAAACTTGTTGTTTTATTTCTGAAGATTATACTGAAATTCAGATGCCCGTTTTGTTACAATTCACCTACAAACACCACGTCATCTCAGATTTTGCGAAGCCAATATTTACTTGTATTATTCATCACTTCATTACTATTTTTCTCTAAATCTCTACTCACTATCCCAATTTTCCAAAATCTCTGACACTTATAAGCTTCTTGTGACGTGAATGAGCAAGCAAATGGAGAGAAAAGAGACATGCTGAATACTAGTTATTAACCACATATTCATCATGTTCCACATAGCTTCAACAAATAAGAAAAACCATTATTATTGTTGTTTTTTTTTCTTGGGAGATATATTTTTATTTAGTAAACTAATTTTTAACAATCTGTGAATGTTGCTAATAATGTTTGAGCGGTTTCGCAAAATTTGGTAAATTGGGATGTCCAATTAAAGAGTAATTCATGTGTTTCTCAAGTAAACTATTTGAAACGGTGATTTTTTTAAAAAAATTTTTTTGATGTTTCATAAATGTTACTCCTGAAGACGTCAGATAATGATTTGACCGAGGTTTTCGCACTTCTTGTCCGAGGTCTGCCAGCTTATTTTTAACCAATACAAAGAGCTGACAGACCTTGGTCAAGGCGTGGGCAGACTTTGAACAGAAGTTAGTCAAACACTGGCTCGCCTTTTTGGAACAGTATTACCGTATTTCTTCTATTAATATGGCTGCAATACTATTTTTCGATGGTCTTCCCGCTTGCAATACTAATAGGGAGTGCAAGACTATTATGGAGTGCAATACTAATTTTGAGAACATTTTTCTGACTTTGAGCCTACTAGTTTTTCTCTGAAACAAACTCGAATCTTGTGTAAAAATTCAGAAAATTTGATTTTAGTTGTAGCATATACGTTCAAAAACTTCAATCTCGTAGAAATGTTGTAAAAAATTGTTGCAAAATAGGCAAAAAATGTTGTTGAAATCCTGAAATTAGCGAGACGGGTTTGCAATAAAAAAAAGTAAACGCAAGACTATTAGGGAGTGCCATACTAATAGAAGAAATACGGTATTTTTCTTTAATGAATTATTTGTTTTTTTTCAAAATAAATTCTCAATAAACTTATTTTTGACGTCTAGGTAATTATTTTTTGATTTCTGTATAGAAATTTTCAAAGAAATTTTGTAATAGTTCCACGTAGGTACTCAAATGAATTCATCCATGACACTTCAGGCATGCGCAGGAATGAAGAAAGTATTATAATTTTTACTTGATAATTATATTTAGGCCGATAATTTTTAAAAATCTCTGAATGTTGCCCCGAATATCGTAAAGTTTGCCCTTCAAGTTTAAATTGAATAAAGATAAATTCATGTTTTTGTCAAGTAAAATTTTTGAAACAGTAATTTTTTTCTTAAAAAATCTTTTTAACAATTTTTTTTCCTTTTTTTTCCTAAGTCTAGATTTATAAATTTTTATCTTTTTGAGAGATTTTGTGAGGTAGGCACTCAAATGACCGCTTGCCTGGCACTTCCGCAAACTGTCAGAGTAGGCGTGAAGTTAGGCAGCCAGATAGACATATACGTTTTACTTGATAATTTTTATGTAGGCTGCTATTTTTAATAACCTGTGAGGGTTGTCTTCAATATCGTAAATTTGAGCCAACTCGCAACGATCAATTAAAGAGAGATTCATGCGTTTATCAAGTAACCTTTTTGAAACAGTATTTTTATAAATAGTCACTGAATTTTCACTCTGCCTGACACTCGTGCCTACTGTCGCAGTTTTTTTTGTAATTCGCTAAATCAATTTTGTGATTCGCTAAATCTCATCGGGAAATGTTGAGAAATAGGTCGTAGGCAGCAATGTGGGTAGATGTCTGCCTACCATGTAAACCATATTTCTTTTTTATCAAACTTTCACTGCTCCCGAAAAAGTAAAATAATGTGGGGGTTCTGAAAAAGCAAAAGATAAAAAATAACCTCGTCGTTTTTCTTTCGTTTTCTCAGTTTCCGCTTACTTTGTTCACTCAAACTATTTTTTTTCCTATTATACTACTTTTTTTTTCGTTATTTTCAGACACAGATTACAGGAATTTTGTTGAGAATTTGTGGGCAAAAGGGGAGGAGAAAGGAAGTATTTATCTAAAAATGTTCCTTGGCACAGAATTCATAAAACATTCATGACTTAGCAACGAAAAAGAAGTTTGGATGACAACCAGATCCTAGTTTTTTCACTTTTGCACAAATCTGTGTGTGTTTTCGGTCTTTATTTAGTTTTTATTTAGTACCCATTTTTTATCAAATCACTGATTAAAAAACTGTGTTTCTGAAAATTTAAAAACTGACACGATGCCATCCGGGAGCACTCAATGTTGAGCAAACAAGAAGAAAGACGAGAACCCATTATGCACATTCGATTCTCTTTCCCCTTCCCGTTACTCCAAGGCTTCCTGTCCATTCTTCCCACACTCTTCCATTTCCTATCTTGTTGAGAAAACCTTTTTTACATATTTCGCATAATCCAACTGTTTAAAAATTATTTTTATTAGGTGTTTTGAAATGAACTTGGATGGAATACGCGTTTAGTTAATTATTATAAAATTTTACTGTTTCAATTTTGTATTTTTATTAGTAGAATCTATTATTATCTATTAGTTCTATTAGTATTATTAGTAGAATTTTTTCATTAACTTGTTTTACACATTTTAATAATGAAAATAATTCGATAATTCGAAAATTTTCAATTACCGAACATTTTAAGATTCGGCTGTTGCCAAAAGGGCCGATTTCCGAATTATCGAAACATTTCCAAAACATGGAAAGAAAGATAAAACTCTTCAGATTTTTTTTGATTTTTTTTGAGGTGGGGAATAAATTGAATTTTTTCACCGAATTCATTGATTTCATCAAACATTTGCTACAGTAGAAATTCGTTTTTTTGCTCATTTTTTGAGTTTTTTTTTTAAATTGAACTCAATAATTCCCAAAATGCCGATTGTCGAAAATCTTAAAAATTAAGTCATAATAGTAACAATATAATCCAAAATACAATTTAATTATCTTGAAAAATGAGAAATCTTGAATCTAGAAATGATGTCGATAATTTTCCAAAGTAAAGATAGTTTTTAGGAATTTGAAATAATTTGAATGAACTGCGATCATCGATAATTGGCTTCGCTTCTATCTAAGGGCTTTAAAGTTTTTCAATAAAATTTGATTGAAATTTCTCCAATACTTTATTATATGTGTCTTACCATGTATGACCTGATTAGAGCAGAATAAGACAATACAACACTATAATATAGTGATAAACCACCGTTTTGCAGTAATTTTCAAATTTTCTCACAGAATTTTAAACATTTCTGAATATTTCTCTAGATCCCTGAATAATAGATGATTCAAGTAAACCACAAAACCAACCAACGTCATAATTCCCACAGACTCTTTCTACGGAAAAACTTCCATCTCCTGTTTCTCTTTACTTTCAACAAAAAAGTCTGAAAAAGTGAAGCTGTTCAAAAATGCGTCCTCCTGTGCTCACTCCTTTTTTTTCCGAAAAACTTTATTTTTATCTCTCCGTCTCTCTATTTTTCATAATCTTTTCACATTCTCTTTGAATATATAATCCAGTAGTGATGACGAATGGGATGAGAGGAAGAAGGAGAAGAAGTGCCACCCAAAAAGAGGAAACGACGAAAACTTTCTGCTTTTCTCATTTTTTGAATGTCTAAACTTCTTGAAAAGGCGCGAAATTCAAATATCCTTCTTCTTCTTCTTTTTTCCCGCTCTATTCAATTTCAACCTTCTAGCCATTTTTCAAGTACATAGCATGTCAATAGGTGCTTTCCGTGAGTTTTCCGGCTCCCTGAGCACTGAAATCTCTGAGCTTTGAAGCCGTTTCTTCTTTTTTTTTGCCATTGGATTGCTAATCCTGTACCCTTGATAGTCTTCTTCCGATGATAATCTTCTCATGATCCCACTAACTAACTAAATTTTCATGCATATGCATTAGTATAATCGGAATATTTTCCACACACACTTTTCACACTAGTTTTCTCATTTCCGATTTCTCCCTTTGAATGCTCTTCTTTTAGACTTTTATCCATTTGGATACACTTTCGGATCAAAGAATTATTTATTGAATATTCTATCAGGTATCCATCATTATGGAAAACTTATTTGATTTAGCATTATAATAGAATTTAAGAATATTCCCTATCCGTTTAATCGTGTAAAAGTATTTCCCGGATAAAGTTAAATATTGAATTTTAGTGCAATTATAGTAATTACACTTTTAAAATGTTTTTCAAAAAGAAACATAGTCATTTGGCGGCTAGGTTTGAATAATAATTTTACTTTAAAAATCAAATAATCATTCATTCTCTTATGCACCACTAACTTAGAACTGGAAAATTCTTCAGATAACAAAACAGTAGAAGAAAATTCAATGAAACAGGAAAAAATAGTAGATATCGTTATTTTTCAGTGTCCATTTTCAAATGGATGTTGTACTGTTTTAATTTTCAAGTAGCGACATTCACTATGATTGTTTTTCTGGCGTTATCATCGGTTGTTATATTTAATTTTTCATTTTCTTACAAATATAATTGACTATATAATAACTTGAACGTCCATACTTAAAGTTATCTCACCAGTCCAGAAAATAAATCAAGCTATCTTTATAGTTCTGAAATACCAATTTATCAGAGTGAAACTATTCAGAAAAATAGCTATATGAATTTATCTATAAACAAAAATTGGCATTTGTTAAGTTTTCCTATCATAATTTCGGCAACCGAAAAAAAAGTTTTAAAAAAATTAAAACATTCATTACGTTTGTATTTTAACATTTGTGAAGCCTTATTTGAAAAATTGGTCAATCTTCCAAAACTTTGAAATTTTTTTTTTAATCTGATAATTTTAAGCCAAGCGAATAAGTTGAAAACTTTTCATCAAACCTCAAATTTATTTTTGAAAAAGTGCATTTAAAAACCTCTCTTCTTTATTTTAAACCAGTTATACATATGCATAATGTGATTCAAATTGTCGTTCTATACTACCTAAATAAACAAGTATGAATAATTGAATTTGTAAAGAAAAGCACGGTTGCCTAAGAGACGGATCTCATACAAAAAAAATCGAGATACCTATTTTTGCGTGATCATTTTTTTTCATTTTGGTTCATTCAAGTTAGTGAAAATACATTATCATTCAAAATTATTCACCGTTTTGATTTTGCTTCGAAATACCCAAAATTCAGAAATATCACAATATAAAAACAGAAAAAGATGTCTTTTGGTAAGGTTCAAATTAGAGTTCAACTTCTTGTAGAAAGAAAACAAAGAATCGTGTGAAAAAATAAAAATAAATTGAAAATCCGCTGTTTTCATAGCTTTTCCAAAAAAAAGCTTCAGTAAACTTTCAATTTTTTGTTTTGAAAAAAATCGAATGATTTTTCCATTTTTTTGAAGCGCTCCTTAGTTTCAAACATGTCCCGGTTGCCTTCAACCTTGTCCCTCCAATTCTTTCTTTCCCTTCTCCATCATCACATTTTCTAAATTAAATTCCAATTCTTTGCTTGAATCCTTGTCCTCCATCCACAGAAAGGACGAACTTTCAAAGCCTGCGTCTCATTATTCTCAAGTTCTTCTTCTTCTTCTCATCACCAAATCTGCCGCCCATGTGACTGACATGAGAGCCCCAATTGGCTACTCTACTGCATCGGGAATCCTTTTGAGAACTTTGACGACAACTCCCGCTCTTTACACTTTTGAGAATATATTAGGGAGCAAATACTAGAAAAGGTTTAGAAGTCTTAGAAGACTTCGGAAAAGTGGCAAGTGGCTTTAAAATGTTTCACGTAGTCTTTAAAATGTTTCACATATTTATTTAGTTAGTGATTTCCATTTAGTCTTTTGAAAAAAATGGAGAGTTCAGTACATACAGAAGGAAAAGTGATTTTAATAATAACTAAACATAATACAAAGTACAGAAAAAAACCTTTAAACTTAAACCGCCCTGAAATTTTTTAAAAAAAATTACTGCAGAAGTAAGTTTTTAGTGGTGTTTTTAAAATTAATATTGAAATATGTACTTTTTTTCATTTTCTGGAAAACAACAAGTGACCATTTTACGGGAAAATGGAATTCGAGATTTCAACACGAATTCTCAAATTTCAATTTTTCTGCCCTCAATTGCAATGTATTCTAACTGGAAAATAGTTTCCATTTCCTCAACATTTTCATTTTTTCTATTCTTTATTTTGGTGTCCGCAATTTTTTTTCCCTGTTCAGTTTTGTTTTTCTAGAAGCTGGTTAAAATTAATTAATGAGATTCTCGCTAATTTGAACCGTTCTTAAATTAGCCACTATCAGCTTTTTGCAATTTCCACCAATGAATACGTATAATAATATTTTCAGAACCATCAGCAAGTTAAAGTGTGTGATCCTGTGCACATGGAGGAACGATTATCCACAACATCATCGTATCCGTCACATCCAGGTTTGTTTTTAAATTTTTGCAAAATATTATTCTAGCTTCTTTTTTATCTACGAAAGTTAATTGTTTTTTTTGCAAAATTGAAATTTGGGAAAACTGTGTCTTTTTTTAATTAGGAATCAGTTTTTTTAAATTAAGATTTAATCAAATTTAACTCAACAGGGAAATTCTGAAATTTATGACTAAACCAAAAGAAAAGCCTGTAAAACCCGTTAACATCAATAATTGTGGGACTAATAAAATTGAGTAAAGTGGCTGGAAATGTGGGAATTCAAATTAAAAATTACTAGCTCTTTTTTCACATTTTTAAAGGATTTTTTCAGTGTTTTTTACATGCCACTGTAAGTAATATGAACTACATTTTACATGTATTACCTTCTCTTTAATTTAAATATGAACCAATAAAAATTTCAATATAACATTTCAAAATTGTATTAAAAAGTTGAGGTAGCACTAAATTAGCAGCTAGTTCTAGAAAAGCAACAAGAAAGTATAGTTTCTTGACCAAGTTAATAATATACACTTTCTAAATTAGCGGGTCACAAAATTTCCATTTAAAAAATCGCAAAAGTTATTAATATGGGATATCCATTTAAATGCACAATATAATTAATTCAATTTATTTTTAATTGTGGAATTACAGATATGCAACAAATTTTTAAATATCTGAAAAAAATTTTAAAAAATTTTGAATTTAAAAAATTTTTGAATTTTGTACTGATGGTCTTTTGGCTCATTCTGAGTATATTTAGATAGAACAATTGTTTTAGTGAGCAAATAAACAAATTGAGCATTTTCGCTCGTTTAATCGAAATACACTTTTTTGAACTTGCAGCAGAGCGACTCGTACCAAAGTGTTAAAAATTGTATTTCATTCTCAAACGCGACAGTTACTTCTCGAAATCTAGATATTTTTATTTAAAATAAAATTTTGAACTCGTCACAACAAAAGTCTCAAACCCTCGACAATGACGTCACAAAGTCGTGTCTTTTCAGTTCTGTTCCATATGCTTTACGCCTCTTAACTTCTTCTTCCTCTTCTTTTTGTCTTTTCCGTTTCTATTATAATTTATGGTCCCATGGGTACCATATTCTACGTTGGTAGCTTCTCTTCCACAAACATGCTCAACATCTTCCTCTTTCTCTCTCTTTCTATGTTTTTGCTTCTTTTTCTTTCCTCACTTTCATTCACAAATCGAAAAGACGTCCTTCTTGTGCCCCCTTCTACCCCATTCTCAAAGTCTTCTAAACACAAAAATCGATATAGGAAAGGCGCGGCCCCGTTTTGCACAGAATGACGACGGAAAGACGACGGAGACGTAGAGAAGGACCGCCGCCACTGCTCCGGAGAGCTCCGGAGACACACAACCACCACTGAGACCCTCGCAACCAACCCCATCGACTAGTACATCCACCCCAACTTATAGTTTTTTTCTTGTTAAAGTTGTTATTATAAATCACTAGAAGTTGAAAATTATGACAATTTTTTGGTTTTGAAGTGAGGAGAGCTTCTGTGAATCAAGAAGTTAGAGGTTTTTTTTTTGAAAATTTAGCTAAACTGTTTTGATCATAACTTTGCTAGAAAGGACTAATTTAGAATATTTGTCCTTTTGAAACTAGTTGAAAATTTTAAGTTGTCACCAAAAAAAATACCCTTTAGTGCAATACAACAATATCGAGGTCATTATCAGTAGACTTTTGATAATTTTATGAAACAGTTAAATTTTGAAAATAGGTTTGATTCTTGAATATTCCCCTTATTTCTGTTCTAAAAAGTTTTCCGACAAATGAATGTAACACTCTAACGAGTAGTACCCTCTTCATCTTTAATTTCCGTGTTTCTTCCTTTTCTGACCTAAATAATCCTTTCCGCTTTTCCACCCCGACCATCTTATGTTCCCTTCAGAGCCCTCTTTTCCCTTAGCCCCAATATAACCTCATCAGTGAAATTGTGTTCTTTCTAACTCTGCGTCTTCCTTCCATCTTGTGTATTTTCTCTAAATTTTGTCTCTGCTCCAAATTGGACAGAAAAAGACATCCAAACGGACAGCAAAAAAAAAGAGTCGAAAAGTGCATTGTGTGTGCTGAATGTGAAAAAGACACCAAAAAATGGATAAATAGTCTCCATTTATTTATACATTTCTTTTGAAGCTAGCAAAGAGTCTGGGTTTTTTGAAAAAAAAAAGATTTCTGGATTGGTTTTTGGGTAAATACATAGATCCCGTTAATATGCGGCTGAGTTAATTAGATTTTTAGTAATGCATCTAATATCACATTTTTCTCTGTTTCAAATATTTTATTTTCCAAATATTTTTTTCAACAAATTGCTTTCTTTCAAATCATAATTTTGATAGTGAAAGTCTAAATTTAATACCAAAATAATTGTTTGTGTTCGAGTATTTTTGAGGAAATCGTTTTTGTATCCTTCGAGAAGTTTCTACATTTCACTGTTTTCACTGTAATGGCATTTAAATTTATCCGATTTTCAGGTAGAAGCGTGGAAGAGGATCACAACACTCTGCTCGCATCCTCCTCGATATCATCAATCATTCGAGGAACCCGTGGACACCTCAACAATTTTATCGAGTCCGTTGGGAATGTGAGTTTAAGTTTGAGTTGACTAAAACTCAAAAGCATGAAATTGAAATTTTGTCTTTTAAAAATGGGCACTACCACTGATGTTTTATAAGCCGTATTTTCTATTTTAGAGACACTTGAGTTTGCAAATTTATCAGCTCATAGTTCAAATTATCATTAGTTTCGTTAAATTTTTATGAAATTTTTTGAAAATATATGAACATTACTGGCAGAATTGACAAAATTCAAGAAAAGTCCTTGAAACAGAGAAATTTTGTTCACAAAACACGAACTGAGGCGAAGTTGCTTACGGTTTCAGAAAACTTCGCAACTGTTTTATCAAATGTTGATGGTCACTCAATAGTCAGAAATAACAGTTTTTAAAACAAAATCATCAATATCTAACTATATCTTTATTCCCTATTTTCAGTGGCTGGTTCCATCATCATCTGGTCGAGACGACGACGCTGTCTCTTTGGATAGTTGCCAATCAGTGTACAGTCCTGTTCGTCATCACATAAACAGTGGAACAGGAGGAGGAATTCTCATGGAACCATCCTCTATTCATGTTCCCGAAAACTATTATTCGGTGAGTACAATTTTAACAGTTTGGTTGAAGATCTCGATATGTTTCAGGTGACAATAGGGGAAGCGCAGATGGTTGTTCTCAAACGATATCAAAATCTCAGGTTGATCGGGTCTGGTGCTCAGGGAATTGTTTGGTGAGTAATTTTGTTGTTGGTATAATGGGAAAGCGATTTTGAAGAGACAAAAATTTTCTCGATTCTATATTGTTTGGTTAAAAAATCTCAACTATGCTGGAAATCAAATTTATTATTTTTCAGCTCAGCGTTTGATACGGTACGGAACGAACAAGTTGCCATAAAGAAATTATCAAGGCCATTTCAAAATGTGACACATGCAAAGAGGGCTTATCGAGAATTAAAACTCATGAGTCTTGTAAATCATAAAAATGTGAGTTTTTTCAAGATTTTACGTTGGACTTCAATTCCTCATTTTTCAGATCATAGGTATTCTGAATTGTTTTACACCACAAAAGAAACTCGACGAATTCAACGATCTTTATATTGTTATGGAACTTATGGATGCAAATCTTTGTCAAGTGATTCAAATGGATTTGGATCATGAGAGATTATCATATCTTCTTTATCAAATGTTATGTGGTATCAGGCATTTACATAGTGCTGGAATTATACACAGGGTGAGACTGACAGAAAAAAGAATATCTAGGCGACTTATAATCGCCTTGTGCCTACTTCCAAGGCACAAGTTGCGAAAAATCGGAACATGGCTTCTTTTTTGTGGAGCAAAAGTTTTTGTGCCCATTATTATTTTTACTAAAAAAATTCAGAGGAGCATTTTAGTAGGCAAGCTCTCAGGCAGATAGGCATATAAAAAATTTATGCTACCGATTATTCTGAACCGGGTTGTCCCTCTGAGATTTTTTTTTCCAAATATTTATTCTACAAATTGTTACAGGATTTGAAACCATCAAACATTGTCGTTCGAAGTGATTGTACTCTAAAAATCTTGGATTTCGGATTGGCTCGAACTGCGATTGAGGCATTCATGATGACTCCTTACGTTGTGACAAGATACTATCGGGCACCGGAAGTTATTTTAGGAATGGGTTACAAGGAAAATGGTAAGATTTTTGAGTTAAAGTGATGAACACCAATATTAAATCGGAGCACACATTTTTTCAGTTTTTTCTAGTTTTAAAAATAGAAGAATAATCGTTATTCATTTTCAAATTCTTTAAGCAATTTAACAAAGTTATATTTTTCAAACAAAATATTTTTCAGTTGATGTTTGGTCAATTGGGTGTATATTTGGAGAGCTGATACGTGGACGTGTACTATTCCCGGGTGGTGACCATATCGATCAGTGGACTAGGATTATTGGTAATTTTGAAAATGATTAAAACGAACTGCCAACATTTCCGAATTCAGAACAATTGGGTACTCCGGATAGGTCATTTTTAGAACGGTTACAACCAACTGTCAGAAATTATGTGGAAAATCGGCCAAGGTATGAATTAAAATATTTTACTAATACAATGAACTCGATTAAAATAAAATAATTCAGATATCAAGCAACGCCGTTTGAAGTTCTCTTCAGTGATAACATGTTCCCAATGACAGCTGACAGCTCAAGACTTACAGGTATGCTTTAACAGAATAATTTCAAAAATTAAACATTTTCTAGGTGCTCAAGCTCGTGACTTACTTTCTCGAATGTTAGTCATAGATCCGGAAAGAAGGATTTCTGTGGATGATGCACTGAGACATCCATATGTCAATGTTTGGTTTGATGAAATTGAAGTAAGATTTTTTCCTATTACACAACACAAAATATACAGTTAAATATGAATGACTTTTCAAAAACCGAAATCCTATTTTTTGCGTGGAAGAAAAACTCTAAAATCCGGACTCCGGATGGCCAGCCCTAATAAAATTTGAATAATGTTGCTGAATCAATTTCAAAATAAAACATATGTTAATTGAGATTTTGAAACAGTGATAATTTTTCACTTTCGTTTATTTTTATTTTGTTGAAAACAAATAAAGGTTATATTGCGGTAACCTTATTAAAAACAGCTTAAAATTTGTATCTTTTTCCGATATCTGTACAGAATTTATATTATTAAAAAGGTCGAGTGAGGAGTCTACTAAGGGTCACACGTCAATTTCAACCGGGTCGAACGTCCAATATTGAATTTGAGCATAATAATAATATCTACTAATTATTCAATGTTTTCGCTAAATTAGTGATGGGACAAACAATTGCAACGAAAAATACAATATACATCTTAGCTTTGAAACAGTAATTTTTTTTTTCTTGTTAAATATGTTTTTTTGTTATTTTCTGTTTGAAGCTTGAAAATAACACGAAGCATATTTGGTAAGAAAAAATTTACTGTTTCAAAGCTAAGATGTAAGCATATCGTATTTTCTTTACAATTGTTTACCCGACATCTTTTGAGAATAAATGAAATTATTAATAACGCAGTATTAAAAAAGAACAGCATATAATTCACATTCTCAAGAACCATAAATTGCGAATGAAGATACGCCAGCCACAGCCGTATGTAATATCGAATTCGAAAAGAATTATAATATTATTAACTCATATTCATATGTTTTCAGGTATATGCTCCACCTCCACTTCCGTATGATCATAATATGGATGTGGAACAGAACGTGGATTCATGGAGAGAGCACATTTTCCGAGAGCTCACAGATTACGCAAGAACCCATGACATTTATTCCTGATTCCATGTTTTACGGTCACATTTCGATCTCTATGTTTTTTCATTCGCGTAATTGTTTTCAAATGTCTCCTTTTCTGTGCTCATATTTCTATTTAAAAAAAAGATAATAAATTGTTTGAAAGTTGAAAAAAAAACAGATTTATGTACATTATGACTTTGGCAACTTCAACCGCCTACAATGCGGGCATTTAAATTGATTTTGAAAATTGAAATCACATTGTTTTCAAAAATAAAAGTGATCATCTTGACAATGGATACTAACAAATGTTGATTTTTTTAAAATTTAATTTATAGTGGGAGATACTGGTTCTAGTCCTCCCAAGGTGTTATACGCAGTCTCTCCAAAAAGTCGAACAGCTGCACAGAATCCGGCAGCATCCACCTGAAACATGGGATTACTTTTCAATATGAAAAAAAAACAAATTTTAATTAAAAAAAAAACTCACTGCGCAAAGATTCTTTTCTGTGGCCGTACTTAGACATAGACAAAATTCATTATCGCAAAAATCTTTACCAATTTGAGTGTTGTAGCAGTTGTCGTGGGTTTCACAGCAGACGTTCATTGGATCTGAAAATTTAATTTTCGAAGATGATAAAAATCTTGAAACTATCTTCAAAAATTTTCAGTAATGTTTTAATTTTTTTCAATAAAAAACTGTTTCATAAAAGTCAGAAACGTTTAGTAGTTAGTTGAGATAAGTTCAATAAACAAAAACATAATTATTAAAAATCATACCTCTCAAATTTTTACACTCGGTGCTGTTAAACAATTGTGGAATAAATTCCGTGAACCGATTGGCACCGCAACTAAAATTGCTAGCCGGAATTGTATTATTCATGGTTGCCAAAGTTACACCAGTATCTCCAATACTAATAGTTTGTTGACAGAAAACACAGATTTTGAATGCAATAAGAGAAGTGACAAGAATGTAGATCAGGAAATTTGAACTTCCTTGGAATTTTGCGTTCATTATTTGACCGATGAGTCCAACTTTCAAACAGAAACCAATGAGTTTTTGATTTCAAAAGTTAGACATTTTGTGTTTTGAATTATCGTATTTATAGAGAGGAAGTGTTGGTTGATCCTTGATTACTATATTTTGTCGGTCTCCTCTTTCTATAGATCATATAATCCCACAGATTTCAGTTATTATTACAACTTTCTCTAACATGTGTCTAAATCCTCACCAATGTTACACAAATGACTGTACTGTATTTGAGTGACCACTAATCACTTTTTCATGTGATTTTTGAAAAAAAATGTAAATCAAAATTTCATATTTTAGTTGTTACTCATGGTCTGCGAAAAAATGCATCTTGAAACAATTATATTCTTCTTTTTGTGAGAGTGCACAAGGAAGACTTTCGAAACAATGAAAGACAAGAAAGATACCTATCTTTCATGGATATTCTGGAAAAAAGATTTCGGAGATTTTGATCTATGGAAATGGAGTTGGATGGAGAAGAATTGAAATGAAAAGGTTGCAGAACATCTAAGTTGATTATTTGAAAAGTTAATACATAGTAGAAGTTTTTTGTATAGTACATATGAAGCAAAATTTGAAGAATAAAAACAAAATCGCTAAATTTTTCGAATTTCAACCGTAGAATGTAATTTGAGTTTTTAAAAGTATGAACGCATGGCTTCAAGAAAAGGAACTTAAACTAGAAATTAATTTATGACCTTTTAAGTTTAATTGATATGCATCGAGACTCGCAACGAAGATCTTATACTAATCGAGGAGTATCACTGAAGTTCGTGCAAAACTTATTCAAAATTCAGGAAACATCTCGTATTTCCAACTTCAATTTCCATTCAGCACTTTCGGAAAGAACAGGAAAAGGTGAATATCAAGATAAACATCCGCGTTTAGAACATTTGCTTGACGGCTTGTCTCTCTCAATTTTTTTTTGAAATTCGTTCAGTTTATTCTAAATTGAAATTTTATGGTATAAAAATGAGATGGTTCATAAACTATAAGCCATGTCTATTAATCATTTTAATATTCAATTCAGTTATTCTACTTTTTATTTTGATAAGGAAGAGTAGTCAACCATTTTCAAATATTTTAACGGATCCATCAGGAACATCACGAGAAAAACTTCCAGTTTCTCATGCTTTTATAAATTCTGTATACTATTATCCAACTTCGAAGTCGTAAGTATTTGATATTTCAGTTTTATGATTCTCAAAATAGTTTTACACTTTTTGAAGTTTTAAAAAATAGCATCTTCATAATAAATCAAGGATTAAAAGTTTTTTGGATTAAAATAATTATAAAGTAGCATTATAGCAACTGATGGACATTAATTTAATATTCTTATTCATTTTACAGTCTCGGTGAGAATGCACTAGCTTTTACGATGGCCATTGATCAGCACAGTTATAGTATGAAAAATCACACGTTTACGGTTCTTGGATACAATTCGACAGATTCTGTGGAATCAATTGCAACATCACAAACAGAGGGTATTTCAAGATGTCGATATGTCACAATGATGGCAAGAACTAATACAGTTGAGAACTTGGAAAAACTGAAAATTGAATCACAAGGAGTATCGGTTGAGGTGAGTAGGGAGGGATAGACAAGGGAAATTTCAATTAAAAACATCCATGAAAATTCGAACCTGATAATTTGATTTTTTTTTCATGGACTCCATAATCATCATACAATTCAAAAAGTGAATTTTAAAAGCTTTAGGTACCTTTTAGAATTGCTCGATACAGTGCACCAAAGCCTGTTATTATATGCATTTCTCCACAATTTGCTGCCGAACAGTGGCAAATGTTTGTAATGCATGTTCATGCAGCTAATAGGTAGAAACACATTATTTTTTCTAATAGTTATTAAATAAACTGTTCTTCAAGATTTGGCGGGCATCTTCACATTTATCTCACTTCAATCATTGAATCTTATTTTCAATTAATGCAAGAATATGAACGACAGGGTTACATAACTCTAGACTATTGGCTTCGAATGAAATTTTCGAACACTAAGACACCATACTATGAGCCGAACGAAAATGTTGAATGGAGGCATCAGGCGGGAGCGCAAACTGATTGTCTTCTTCAATACAAGGAAGCAGCTGAATACATTGCATTCTTTGATATGGACGATATCCTGTTCCCCAAAAATTATCCAACTTATTTAGAAGAGTTCAATTCAGTTCTGGCAGCAAATCCTGGAAAGAACTATTTATTTTATGGAAGGAGGGAGCATGAGTTTGTCAAAGGTATTGCTACTTTTTTTTAATACTTATTTCCTTCATAAATACTTATATTCAGCATCAACCCTTACCGAGTTCAGCTTCACAGAACTTGTACAAAGTCTTCGTTCTTCTCAAACTGTGAAACGTGGTAAAGTCGTTGTGAGACCCGAAGCATATAATTCAACGTGGATTCACAATAGCAAACATGTCAGTTTTGAAACGAGGTATTAGCACCCCGGTTTATGAATTCTCAATTAATTTTTTTTTTTAGTGTACAAGTGAAAAGTCCAACATTAGTACATGTTCAACTTCCAGTTGATAAAAATGGGAAAAGGAATGATTCAAGGGATTTGTGGAAAATAAAGTTTGGACCATTAAATGAGACAATTCGAGAAGATGATATTAGAGCAATTGAGGATGATATAAACAGGTAACATTTTTGATGCCTAACTATTTACTACTGTTTCAGACAGATCACTTAAATTTTCAGAATAAAAAATTTGGCAGTTATCTCTTCAATAGGTCCCTTCCTTCCAAGCTCAGATTTCTACTTGCCAATCGTTTTTAAATGTTATTTTGATTCTTTTTACAAGGACACATTTGTGACGAAAATTGGTGTTAGAAGATGCCCAAATGCAGATATTTGTGATCTACCACAACGAGAAGATTATAAATGTATTCATTCGGATGCTCAATACTATTCTGGACCCGATATGCAACCAGTTACATATCATTTTACAACCGATTCGTTCTGGTCGAAAGACATCGGGTGTTATCAGTGAATTTCGTGTTTTTGAAGATTTTGAATAAGTACGTGTATTAGCTCAATAATAAAAGTTTCAAATTAGTAAATTTGATGTAGAATTTTATCACGAGACGATTGGGGCGAAATTGACATAGAACCCCGAGCGGGTTTCTAAACTGATTGACGTATGTTACCAATATCACTTTCAGCTGCTGGAAGCTTGACATCTCGAGTCGCGACAGATGCACCTTTCCCTCTTCAACACTAGGTGCAAATCGACTGATTTGTGTGCAGTTTGTCGTCCGGGTGTCTTCATGCCATTAATTTTTTTTCCATTTTTTATTGTGTCTTTTCTAATTTCATGTACACTGCTTATTTTTCATCGTCTGTTAGTAAGTATGAAGCACCTCTGATTCCGGGAAAAAATTGAAAAAAATTCTGTTTTAAATTTTTTTAAAATTAAAAGTGGCAATACAAATAAGAACAACCATATGAAAAGCACGAGCGCATTCCTGACACTTCAGTTTTACTTCAGTGTACAAGTATTATCGTCTCCTCTCTTTCTTTTGCGGATTCTAATGTGATAGCCATCATAAAAAATGGTGTCAGCTCAATTTTCACCAACTATTTGTAGTTCCTTGAAAATAAAAATTCTGAAATTTTTATTGATAACAACCAATATTCCACGACCAAAATGAGTTATTAGCAAAGTGGTAAGTGAATGGTTGCATATGTGGACCAGAAAAATATTTTGCATGAGAATGTACACATTTGAATTCTTTTCTTTGGGGCAGTTCACAAGTATCAGCATTCGGGCATCCATGTTGTGCTTTTCGATGATCAAATGCATTATCATAAAATGCATCGTAATAACATTTGAAAACAATTGGCAAATAGAAGTCTGCGCTAGGAAGTTTTGATGCAATTGACAAAACTGCAGGAATTCTCCGAATTCTTTCAATATCTTCTTCAATTGCATTTATATCTTGAGTTCGGATAGTTTCATTCAGTGGGCCAAAATTCATTTTCCAAACTTTTGTTATATTGTTGTTTCCGTTTTTCTGAAGCGGTCGTTGAACATGAATCAGTGTTGGATTATCTATGCTTCTCCTAAAACTTATGATTTTTGATAGAAACTTGAAAATATAGTTAAAGCAAAAACTCGCCTTGTGCCCTGATCTTCATTATAACTGAAGTGAATCCATGTGGAGTTATACCTGTCAGGTTTTACCACCACTTTTCCTCGTTTCACTGTAGGAGAGGACCGGAGACTGCTTACCAAATCACGAAAACTGAATTCAGATAAAGATTCAGCTTTTAAGAACTCATGTTCTCTTCTTCCGTAAAAAACTGAAGTTGCATCCGGTTGCAGAGCCCATTCTGCACTGAACTCTTCTAGATAAGTTGGATAATTTTTGGGGAAGAGGATATCGTCCATATCAAAGAATGCAATGTATTCAACTGCTTCCTTGTATTGAAGAAGACAATCAGTTTGTGCTCCCGCTTGATTTCTCCATTCAATATTCTCATTTGGCTCAAAGTATGGAGTTTTTGTGTTTGAGAATTTCATTCGAAGCCAGTAGTCAAGAGTTATGTACCCCTGTCGCTCATATTCCTTCATTAAATTGAAAAATGAATCGATAATAGAAGTTAGATAAATGTGCAAATGACCACCAAACCTACAAAATATCGGATATCGTATTTAATGTTTGTGAAGTATACCGATTTGCCACGTGTATATGCATCATAAATATCTGCCATTGTTCAGCTACAAATTGTGGAGAAATACAAATTATAACTGGTTTGGGCGCAGTGTATCGAGCCATTTTGAACGGAATCTGGGAACATTAATATTGATGAAAAAATTAAATTTTTTCGCTTTTCTGATGACTTTTGCCATTTAAATAGTGAATTATCGTATTTTCTCTGTTAATCTTGAATGAAAGATCAAAGTATCAAAGTTCCATCCTAATTTCTGCATTCCAATCGAAGATATCAGCAAAAGAGTAATTTCAAAACCATTGAAAAATAAATGACAAAAAGTTGAAAAATAAACCAAAGTTGATCAACGGAATACAATTCATATAGAGCAAATACAGTAATTTTTTAACTCAAGTACATTATCCCTAATCTTTGAATCGTACCTCAACAATAACCCCATTTGATTCCATTTTCAATTTTGTCATATTTGCTACAGAGTTCGTTCTAGCCATAACTGGTGTGTATCGACATGTCGGAACTCCTTCACTAAAATTCAAATGCTCTCAAATTTTGGAAATTTCCAAGCTTACACTTGTGAAGTCGCAACTGTCAGTTCTGTATGAGTTCCATTGGATCCAACAACATTATAAGTGGCGTTTTCAACATTGAAATTAATAGAATCGACCACCATTGTGAAGGCTACTGCGTTTGAACCAAGACTATGAAGTCATTTTTTTAATTATTAATTAACACATTAAGAAACTTACGATTTAGAAGTTGGATAATAATAGGCAGATGTGATGAATACATGTGAGACTGGTAGTTTTCTCGTTAACCGTCTGGTTGGATCAATTAATAGTCCAGGTTTGAGAGGCGGCTCGGGTTCAGATTCTGACTCCGTCGAGTATTGGGAAGATGATTCAAAGTTTGAAATATCCGTTTCAATTGTTTTCTTTAATTCTTGAAATGAATAGTAAAACAAAACAACAATGAGTAGAGTTAGAAAAATGACAAGTAATTTTGTTCGCCTCATAATGCGAATATGACGTTCAGTTGAAACAAATAATATTTGAGACTCTTCAACTATAGTTTCAAGCTTTTGTTCAGAGACAAAATGTTTCATAGCGAAGAAAATTTGGATTTAGATTCGAGAAATGAAGGGAAATTGAGCGCCGGGGCAATGAAAAAGTACATCTAAAAAATGAGTTGATCATAATCTTCTTCTCAGAACGCGTTTCAGATACATATTCCACAATTTTGAATTTCACGAATAAGCGTTCGAAGGTTTCCTTATAGAAACGTTGGAAGATGATAATTGGAAATATTTTATTTTGAAAAGAGCAAAGTATTCTCTTGTTTTTTCTGCTTGACTGCTTGAAAAATCTTGCCGATTTTAGCTTGAAATCCAATTTAAGTAGTTTGGAAAAACTTCATTCAAATTTTTCAATCTGATCTATTGGTTTTTCTTTCGAATTTTATACAGTTTGTTAATAAAAACGTTGTAAATGTGCTTTGAAAGCTTGTGAAACTTGAACAAATATGGGATGATTGGTAAACTGATCTTATACTTCTGATTTGAAAGCTGTTAAGTGATATCACAGTGGCTAATTTCATTAAAAGCAGAAACACGCAGTCTGTTGAGTGCCACACTTTTTATTTTCGAAATTTATTGCCACAACTTTTTGTTCAATAAAAAGTATTCCAATTAAAGTTTTTATTACAATAATACATAGTAAAACAATAAAATCATTCAAAAATTCCAAAAAAATTCAGTTAAAATTACACGTCTCCATATAATGAATACAATGTTCAGCGGCACCTAAAATTTAATGAAATTCCTTGACTTCTACAAAACATCAACAAAAAAATTAACCACTCACCTATGCCAAATGCTTTTGCTTTTCATGTAATAACATCGAGAAATAAAGTAGAAAAACTAGTGAAAAAATGCAAATAAATAAAAGAATCCTTGTATGATACCGATTGTTAGCTATTTCTTGATCTTCAGGATTTACGTAGATCCAATTATCAATCAGTAATGCTATTTTTTCTTCTTCTTTCATCATTGTGTTTAACTTTAAATAAAGAAATAGTAAGAATTAATAGGAGATTTGGAGAATTAGGAAAAGCCGGCAAGTTGCATGTGAAAGCCTGATTTAATCGATGGCAGGAAAAGACGTGTTTGAAGAGATATGAATCTTCCAGGAAAATTGTCTCAACAAATTAAGTTAAAATCGATTGAATATTACTGAAAATATAATTTTTTGGTGATGTCTATGTTAATTGTGAGAGCTTAAAGTAATCCTATTCTTGAATTTATATAGAGCCGGCGATGGGAAAATAGTATTCGAGTCCAGCTTCAATGCAATCCATATCGTGTGTTATTTTAATACTAAAAATTGGAAAAAAATTCTCAATTACAGGTTGCGAACTTTTATATCAACTGGCAGTCACGTCAGTCACGTCTTCAAAATACTTTCAAAAAATTACTGACTAACTTTTTATTCATTTCACTAAATAATTTTACTGTTTCAAGAAAACATCTTATAGTACAGTTCGAAGACAATAAATAATGTTTTGTTAGGTTGGAATATAATCAAATTTTTGAGAATTTACATGAGTTAAGGCAATTAATATGAAATTCTCAACAGCTTCCATTTGGTGAGATGCTTGTTGTTTTGAATCTACTGTTCAGACTCTCGTAAAGCCTCGCCATTTCTCTGTAGCCGTTCTGAAAATTGTTTCACGGTTTTTATGATCATGGAGATATAAATAAAACTTACAAACATTGTACCCAGTAACAAAGTCATGTTGGCTATTCTCAAAGCACTTTCCATTTCGCTCATCCCTTTTCTGCCTGGAAATGTTTTATCTATTAACCTAAAATTAAACTTTTTTACTAACCAAATGATAATCAGTTAATGCAGTAGATACTAGCAAATAATGTTCTTGTGCAACAATTTTCAATGTTACACCAAAATCCACATAACCTAATTTCCAGAAACACAATGCTTTCAGAGCTGCGTATTCAACCATGTCAAGCTTCAAATGAGCCATCGGTTCTCCAACTGAGCTTCTAAAATTTGAAATAAAAGTTGAGAAATGTATATTGTCTGCTCCAAAACTAATTGATTCGCTGGTGTTGGATATCTGAAAATAAAATTTAATTTGAATAAATTTATCAAAAGCTGACCTTATTCCATTGTTCCAATTGTATTTCCGCCCATAATCCGTCAACCCATAAATTGGAAAATTCCACATATTGAAGTAAAATACCCATATCCAAAGAGTGAAGAAGATCTGTTCCAGGACAATGTTGAGTAATATACGTGGATTCCTGATTATTTGTTCTACTCAGACTGAAGAATGTTTGAATGAATGTCAGAGTGTCTCATTTCGGTTTGATCTACGTAGATCTACAAAAAATGCGGGAGTTGAGACGCAGAGTTCTCAACTAATTTCACATGCTTAAGAACGGGCTGACGTCTCATTTTTTGGGCAAAAAAATCCCGCATTTTTCGTAGATCAAACTGTAATGGGACAGCCTGACACCACGTGTTTTCATAAGATTAATGATCAGTTTTTTACAAACAAACACTTTAAGATGTCTGTTATCACCGATTTTCCAAATAAAAACATCAAACATACGTGTTTCATTAGAAAAAAATTTAAAAGTATTAATTCTTCAAGAACCCAGGTTGAGAAATATAATAATTGTTTAAGAATCTGGGTTCCAGAAAATTAGGGATTTCTTGGGATTAAAAAAATAATAAAAGTGAAACAAACAACTTAAAGGTAAAGGTACAATGTTGTTCGATCCTCTGAGATGACTTCCAGTTTCATGTTTTCCAGGAATGCTTTTTCCGCAGTAAATTTCACTCGAATTGGGTAATAAGTATTGATATTGACGAGAGATTAGTTATGACCGAAATGCCATTGATTTCATTTGTCAGGTAATCTTTTAGTTTTAGGTGGATGGATATTTAGTTATTTAACTGCCAGATTTCAGAGAACAAGCTCCAAATATATGTGAAATAAACTTTGGAAGTCGTAGAGTTCAAAAATTATACGATGATCCTTTGAAATTTACATCAATTGACGAAACACGTGCTTCCCTTTCATTTCTTCGTTACAATTTGACAACTACTCATAGATGGAAAGCATTTAAATCACTTTTTCAACCAACAAAAGTTCATGCAATTACATTTCATTAGACTATTCGACAACATGAAGAATGTAAAATAAAGACAGCTCCACGGTAAATAGGATATGTCAGACATTACCGTACAACTGCTTCCACGAGTTTGGCTGGATCTTGGATAAGAATATTCAGGCCATACACTACTAGTCAAATGGACTCTGAATTTTCGAAAGTACTGGAAGAGAAGGTTGTGAAGCGAGGTGAATTTATTTATAAACAACATCCTGTTTTCTGCGAATCAATTGATTTTAAGATTAGAAAACGATTTCCAAATGATCTACACTGTGTGAACTGATTGTTTTATTACAATTTGTATTATCTTATGAAAATGTATATTACCGTATATCTTCTATTAATATGGCCTCCCTATTAGACTTGCACTCCCTATTAGTATTGCCCCTCGGAGACGTTCCGAAAATTAGTATTGCACACCCTATTAGTCTTGCACTCTCTAGTAGTCTTGCGTTAACTTTTTTGTATTGCAAACCCGTCTCGCTAATTTTAGGATTTCAACATTTTTTTGCCTATTTTGCAACAGTTTTCACATCATTTCTACGAGATCGAAGTTTTTGAACTTATATGAAAATCAAATTTTCTGAATTTTTACATATGATTCGAGCTTTTTCAGGAAAAAACTAGTAAGCTCAAAGTCAGAAAATGCTCTGAAAATTAGTATTGCACTCCCTAATAGTCTTGCATTCCCTATTAGTATTGCAAGCGGGAAGACCATCGAAAAATAGTATTGCAGCCATATTAATAGAAGAAATACGGTATTTGTTATGTTCGAATGCAGATGTCTCATAACGATTTACAACTCTAATATGCGTAAATGTATGATAAGATCAGTTGAAATTGTATAAGAATGCATGCAGTGCCACCTGTTAATTTTATGATCCACCAATCATTCGGCACCGTCGATTCAGACATCACTTTTCTCATCAAGCCGCAGAAAGAGATATACGTGTAATTAATTGAGTTAATTTCTTGCAACAATCTAGTTCAAACATTTACCGGGAACAAGGAAAAACAGGTTGAATAAATAATAAATGACAGTCAAGGTTTTAGGGATTTTACAACAAGATTGTTAGAATAAATAATGTGCGTAAAACGTGTAAGTATACAAGAAGTGTATACTTAAAAAACAAATTAAACATTCAATAGTTGGAGTTTAGAAACCTCCGCGTCCACCACGACCCCCGTAACCACCACGTCCACGATCTCCGCCGTATCCACCTCGTCCTCCGCGGTCTCCCCCGCCGTATCCACCTCTACCTCCACGATCTCCGCCGTATCCACCTCTGCCTCCACGGTCTCCACCGCCATATCCTCCGCGACCACCTCCTCCTCCATAAGCTGAACTGGTGGGAGCAAATTGACCGAATCCTTTTGCAACTTTGGCTTCCCCAAATCCACTGACTTTGTATTGATTAGTCGGGGCAGGAAGAGGCATTGGAGTAGCGTCGCCTGACCCCCATGCAGTTTCAGCACGAGCTTGTGGTTGTGGTGTAGAATCTTTGTCAGCAACTGTGGTTTCCTCTTCATCTATCTGCTGCATGCCCTGAAAGAAATATTTTTATAATTCTGAAACGATGAACGCGATACCGGTGGCAGAGCTACTGATTTCGTTGGAGAATCCCAGCCATCGGTGGAAAAACTTGGCGCTACTTCTGGCGAAGCACTTGAAGAAGTATCTTGATTGGCATCCGAAGCCATCTCGATCTCGTTAACTGTTTGCTGTTGTTGTGCATCGTTAACCTTTTCTGGGACAGGATCGACCGCTTTTACAGTAACACCTTCTCCAATGTTTCTTGATGAGCTTAGCAAAGTCGAAGAATCCACTTCGTCACAAGAAATCTCCTGAAGACTGAGTGAATCCTTTGAATCGACAAGTAACCCGGAAGAATTGGTATCACTGAGACCGTTGAGAACTTGAGCTTTAGTATTTACGCTGTATGTGTTGTGAACCGTCGTCATTTCCTCTTTCGTGTAGGCGGAATCCTGCTGTTGGGAAGTGGATGGTTGCACATTGCTCTTTCTGCCACTTGGTGTATCGGACAAACAACACTTCTCCAGTGATTCAACAATTCGAGTGACATGAGTCTTCGAGTTGATTCCTTGAACAAATTCTGAAATTAAAAAGTTAACAGGAGATAAAAAAAGGAATATTCACTCTTGAAGCTATCGACGAGAAGATTTTTTGAAGTGGAATCCAAGAAACGAAGCTCGCCCAGCGCTTCAGTCTCATTCTCGGATCCGTAAAACTCTGTAAGCCACAGTGCAAACTGTAGAGCTTTATTCACATTATCGATCACCGCATCATTGTTTAGTGGACTCTGAGGAATCTGAAAAACGGTCATGTAAGTAATGTTTATAGAATCATTAACTCACCAGTGGAACGGGCTTATCGAAGCATTGCTCTAGAATTGAGACTTGGAACTTCTTGATAAGTTCCGCAATGGCTCGTCTTTTCCAGGCGCTCTCCAAGTCTTTCGCGACTCCAACAACATCCCAATCCTCAAAAGACTTCTTAGCTGAAATATTTAGATTTTAAAAGTAAACAAAGACGAAAATACTAACATCCTAAAAGAACTTGGATGATGTGATTGCCGAGGAACACCGCACTCTTGTAGACACTTCTTTGCAATCCTGGAAAGACTTCCGCTCTGACACTCGTAGGAATCCCAGAGAGGATTTTCTTGGAAACCTCGCGCTTTCCATCTGCAAGTGAACGAACGATAAGGAAAAAGAGCTGATATCCGAGTTGAGATCTCAAGACAAGTGACTCGTCTCCTTCATTTTTACTCGCTTCCTCGAAAAGTTGAGCGATATGGTTCACAACTTTCCCAACAGACTCTTCGAGTGGATCCATGAGGAGACTAATGAATGGATCGGCAGGTTCAGATTTCGGACCATCCAACCTAAATTGAAAAAAAAAATCGAATTATTTTGAAAAGGACAACAATTACATCAACTGTTTCAACAACGGCTTGCAGCTATCAAATGCGTTGACGACGTTATCACGGATAATGTCGACCTCGTCGCTAGTCTCCTCAGAGATAAGTCCGAGGATTTTAGTTAGGACATAAACATCAAAGTCCAGATCCAGTTGGCTGACAAGTTCCGTGAGCTCAACAAACTTTTCGGCGGCATCATCGATTGCGATTACTTTGAGAAGAGCTTGAAGAATCTTAGCGTCTTCAGTCTTCTTCAGCTTGGCCTTACGGGCGAGCATTCCGAGCTTCTTGTCGTCATCGATGACAGAAACCAGATCATGAGCATGTCCCAATCCTGACAATTTCTCAGCAGCAGCATCAAATTTCGGACGCTAAAACGTTATAATTGATTACAATAAGTTTAATTCACACTTACAAATTTATCTCCGAGAAGAAGACAAACGTCCATGCCAGCAGCAATAACGGCAGCGTTAGCGTCGTTCGGCAAGATCATCTCCAAAATGTCTTCGTCTCCAGGAGCGTCTTTGGAAGCTCCCAACACGAAAGCAGCCAACTTATTGGCCTGAAATTGAATAATAGAAAATCGGTCTTTAAATATTATAGTCCAACCTGAGATGTATTGTTGAACAGTTCTTCGTCATTCTTCGTGATGTAGTGGGCCAAATTTGGGAAAAAGTAGGATCTCAGCCCACCGAAATCCACAATTTCTCGCTTGTTAGCCTCCATGTGAAATGGATGAAACTGAAATAAATATTTAAATTTTTAAAAAATTTTTCGAGATTAGAATTCAAAAAAACGCAAAATTTACCCAAAAAAGTAAGAAAACGGAAAAGAAAATTGGGACGAGATCGAAATTGCAACTTCCGCGTTCGCGTCGAGTTGTTCGTTTCGAGACCCGTAGATCTGAAACTTCCATGCGCCTTTAATAATTTCTAAGTTTCTGAACTATTTCCAGATTTATTTTACCTATTTTCTAGTTTTTTTTTTCAAATCAAAATATGTTTAATCAATGCGGGGTTTTATAATTAAATAATATGTTTAACTTGTTATAGATTTTATAGATATTATTTTTTAAACATTTTAATTTGTTTCACGATGATATTTCAGTAATTGTAGGTTTGCGATGGCGACGAAAGAGCAGATTGTTGAGCACCGCGAGTCTGAAATTCCTATAGCCAGCCAGTGGAAGGCCACGTTTCCCGTTGATCTAGAGATTGAAAAAAATTCTGAAATGTTTGCGCTTCGCTACATAAAATGTGCTTCGGCCTTCATTCTCGATCGCCGTGGCATTTTGGACGAAAAATGCTTCAAAACTCGAACAATAGGTATGGCTTATTTTACAATGTATCACAAATATTTTTATACAGATAAACTGTTGGTCACCGCATTCCAGAGCAGTGTTCCTGCCGCAAAGCGTGTGTCTTCAACATTCGACGGATTGAGAGATGCGATTCAACAAGGCTATTTGCGAGAGTTCGCAATCGTGTTCTACAAGAAGCCAAACGAGGAAGACATTAATGAAGTGTTTGCGTTCAGGTTTGCTTATGGAGATGAAGGAGAGATTTTCGTATCTCTAAATAAGTAAGCTGCTGGTCTTATTCAATTATTCGTTTTCAATTGTTTTCAGCGGAATCGACACGAACGAAAGCAGTCAAGAACTGTTACAGGCGAAATTCGTTGATACCGACAACACGAAACAAATGTTTGCAAGCACAATCAAGAAACTTCACCGGTGTATCAAGAAAATGGAGCCGCTTCCTCAAGGGTCCGACGCGAGTTTCCGTGTTTCGTACACTGAAAGTAGGTTACATTCACAGCTTTAGTCTATTTCTAACTGTTATTTTAAGAAGCTCCAAAAGACTATACACCCGAAGGCTATCTGCTGAGTCCTATGTTCTATACGCTGAATCAGGATATTAGGAAAGCATCTATTGGAATCGTGTGTGGCGGTCATCACAAAATTCAAATGCTTGCTGCTTCACAATACTTGAAGCAAGACTTCGATCTGGATAAAACGACCACACTCAATCCAAATATGTCAATCATGGCAAACCAATCGAAAAGGAAGGGACGAATTTCCAGAGATTCCCCTTACGGTCTCAGTCAGGGCATTACGAAGAAGAATAAGGACTAGTCGAAAAGTTTTCACTCATGTGCAATGTTTCTCTTGTTTTATATTTTTAGCCATTGTTTTTATAATTTCATTGATTGTCGTGCTTTTGTCTTCTCTTGTGTGATATCAATCTATCTTCTTCACGTATAGTTTCATCTGTTTGATTGAGTTATTTTTCTTTCACTGTAAGTCTGGTGTTTCGTAGATTTAGAAAAAAGTAGCGTAATAAATTATTTTGAAATGGACCAAACATTCAAATCCAGTTCAGATAAATTTATTTCATTGAAGCAGTGTTGGAATTCGGACAAATGAGAAGTGAATATTCATTTGAAATAAGTTTTACATTACTTGCACTGTTGGCTGGGTGTTAAAAATAGGTTCAATATTGAATTAATAAAATGGGACAATTCACCGTGCAGAAAAAAACGAAGGAAAAGGCTTAAAATTGAAGAAGAAGTATAAAAGAATCACATGGGCTTTTCAGGAATTCAGTAAATGTTTGGACAAGTATATCAAGATACTGTACATCTGGAACTTTTCTTTTTCTTTGCCATTCGAACACCGCCTCCCGACATCATCATTGGTTCATTTTTCTTTGATTTACGACTGGAAGACTTTGCAGGAACCTGAATTTTTTATGATTGAATGTTTGGAAAATCTCAAATTGATAGTGTGGAATAAATTAAAAACTTACTCTACTCAACGAGGCGGCTGCCATAATATTTGAAATGTAAAGCTGTTCATCATCTGAATCCGACGAAGATGATGTACTATATCCATCCATTTCGGGATACCCAGTAAGCAGATTATTTGGTGTTTTTGAGTAGTAATTATGGTGGTTAGGAGATGTAGGAAGCTGAAAATTGAAATATTGTTGGTCTAGAGTTTTCTCATTTTAAGAAACAGTACAGCCAACTTTACTTTGAAATATTCGAAATAGTCTCCCAGGGCCAAGAGATTCATTTAAAAAAATCAAAAAAAATAAAAACTCTATTTTCCAAGTCTTGCTATTCTCTATCTCCCTCTCTCTACAATTCTCCTCTAAAAAAAGAACTGCAAAACAAACTAGAGATTTGCTTCGCCTACTCTTAAACCAATCAGATGGAGTGAACATCTTTTGAATATACCGTTATTGCCGCCAAATACCTAACGAGACCCATAGTTTGGGGGCGGAACGTTTCACTTGACAGTGAAGCGCGTTTGATATCAACAGGGCATTTTCCTGCGTCCTCCATAATAACAAGAGTTGAAAAAGCAAATGATATTTATCGTTTTTTATGGTATTAAAATATTTCAAGTAGGTATTTAAAACTAAAAACCTAATTCAATTACAATGTTAATTATCTTACCTCATGAGAGTACTTCTTATCGAAATTTGGACTATTATTCGATGAACATGGTAGAACAGTTTCATATATATTTTCTGATGGAGGAGGTGGAGGAGCTCTTTGTGGTGGTTTTGGTCGTTGATTTTGAATAACCACACTTGGTTTCTGAATCGTCATTGTCGTCGTCAAATTCTGTTGAATGACATGAGGATGACGTGGTGCAACCCTCGGAGAAGCTGGGATACGAACCACTTTTGTGGATTTTTGTGTCACTTTTCGATGCGGCGAACCCAACCGATCCTCATCAAGCAACTCTTCGTCTTCTCCACCACATGTTTGATATCCACAAAATAGGGATTCACCAACTCGCGAATATTTCACGCCGAGCAAGTTTTTGGAGCAAACACAACAGCAAAAGCATTCCGCAGACGCGTGCCAATGAAGATCTCCTTGTGACATATGTGGAGTGTCAGAAGAGAATGAAAGACGGCATGTTGTACATGAAAATGTTGATGAAGATGAGTGAAAACATTTCAAGCACACGGGTTTGTTTGCTCTGGAAATAATGGTTTAAAATACTTTTTCGGGTTTAAATTGTATACCTCTGCATATATTTTTGATCAGCTAGAACATCATTGCATTGTGCACATTGAAAATGATGAAAATGCCACGATCGTCCTTCAGCTTCTAAGCATTCATCCCCGAAGATGACCTGAAAATCAAAGATATTTGAATCATATTGCATTTTGATTGGCGGCCGTTTTAACTTTGGGAGTTGAAATTTAATATCGGGAGAACCTTGAAGCATCTGGAAAAGCGCAACTTTCACTGGTGGGGTCACAAATTTACGAGAATTACAATTGTGAACGTGAATTTCGAAGAAGCACAATTGGAGGTTAGGAAAAAAGTTCCAAAATAAACTAGACACTCTAGAAATCTGAAATTGAAGAGGGAGGCATGTATTTTTGCCAAGGATTTCTACCGTAATTGCACTAAAAAAAGATATAATCGTTTATGTATTTTTTGTCCCACGAGTCAGAAAATAGTATTGGAATTATTGGAATTATTAACACAAAATTGTTAGGGTGCAGCTACTACAGTGCGTCCAACTTCTATAGCACCCCCCCCCCCCCCCAATTTGGCGGTTTGGAGCTTCTCAAAATATTTTTTGAAAAAGTGTTAGTGCAGTTCGATAGCAAATGTTGAAAAACCTATGCTCCCCAATTTTCATTATGATATCTCAAAAATCACAGGAATTAGGTCAAAATATCGGAAAAATGGCCGTCCAACTTCTATAGCACCCCCTCTGATTTTTGGAAATTTTCAGTAAAATCGGGGGTTTTCTTCTTAATTAATGAATTTATTTTGTGAATAACTTTACACCAAAATAATCAGACGGTTTCATTTTCACATTTAAAAAATAAATACAACCCCTGAAAACACGTGGAACGCCTAGGATTGTCCTGGAACGTTCGTATTTGCTACAAAGGCCATTTCTCGGCTCCCAATGATTTTCGCAGCACCAAACTTGACCAAAATGATCTTCCCCACCTATGTATTACTATTCAAATAATTGTTGAAAACATTTATTCATATGAACCAAATGGTAAAGGGAGCAACTGCAGTGATTTTCAAAAGGCTTGATTTAACTATGAAAACTAGCGTTTGGAGGCGCAGAGCTGAAGGTTGGTAATACATTTTCGACTAAAAATTACTAAATTATAGCAAAAAAATAAAAATTATATTATGTGAACATCAAATCTGTGGAAATCCATGGATACATCAAATGCTAAACATCTACAATCACCGATTCAGGTTTTGTCTGTTAGTTTTTAGGTTCTTTGACCATAGAAATATTCAATGAGCAAATTCGCTAAATTTCAGTTGAGTTATAAATACAGCTAGAAAAATCGTCATTCAGAAAGTTATATCTTACTTTCGTCTTTAAAATTTTCGCGTGTTAGCTTGAGAAAAATACTTGCGGCCTCGCTTTGCCTTTGTCCTCTTTTGAGCGGTCTCATGAACTTTTCCTAATAAATTTTCGAAGACTTCTAATCAAAATCAAAGCTTCAAGGATATTTGAACCGGATGAGCTAAAATTCTGTACAATAGGAAGTCAAAACCATCAGCTCTGCGCCTCCAAACGCTAGTTTTCATAGTTAAATCAAGCCTTTTGAAAATCACTGCAGTTGCTCCCTTTACCATTTGGTTCATATGAATAAATGTTTTCAACAATTATTTGAATAGTAATAAATAGGTGGGGAAGATTATTTTGGTCAAGTTTGGTGCTGCGAAAATCATTGGGAGCCGAGAAATGGCCTCTGAAGCAAATACGAACGTTCCAGGACAATCCTAGGCGTTCCACGTGTTTTCAGGGGTTATATTTATTTTTTAAATGTGAAAATGAAACCGTCTGATTATTTTGGTGTAAAGTTATTCACAAAATAAACTTATTAATTAAGAAGAAAACCCCGATTTTACCGAAAATTGCCAAAAATCAGAGGGGGTGCTATAGAAGTTGGACGGCCATTTTTCCGATATTTTGACCTAATTCCTGTGATTTTTGAGATATCATAATGAAAATTGGGGAGCATAGGTTTTTCAACATTTGCTATCGAACTGCACTAACACTTTTTCAAAAAATATTTTGAGAGGCTCCATACCGCCAAATTGGAGGGGGGTGCTATAGAAGTTGGACGCACTGTAGTACACACGTACCAAATTGAATTATATCTATAGGTATAATTACGTTTTCTTTTTTACAAATTATGTTTCAAAAACCAAAAATTCAAATTTTCAAAAATGTTTCTTAGCAAATCTCCCTTTTCTTCTTTTCCAAACTATTTTTACTATTCTTTTTGCTTTCTTGTCCTCAATTATTTCAAGTTGCGACACTTTTTTCTCCTCCAACCGCCGGCGCTTGGTGTTTCACCAAATCGCCTATCATAAAAGTTTGCACACCACATGTATCGGAAACTCAAAGCAAACAGTGTAAGGGGGCCATAAAATGGATGGTTCAATTGTTATAGTAGAAAGGGAATATAAAGTACAAAAATAGTGCTACTCACCTCATCACACTTGGCACATCTCGGCTTGACCTGTTCAGCATGGTGTCTTCCACAGTAGATCTGCAAATTTTTACTGTTTTGTGAAAAAAACATAAACTTTTATAAAACTTTTATCACGGTCTCAAAATAGAATGATCAAATAACATCGTAAGACATCCCAAAATTTTTTTTGTAGAGATGATGAGTCTGCAGTAATTCTCGAAATTTTTCAATTTTAAATCAAATTTTAAAATGAGAAATTTGACAATTAGGCAAAACTATTACCGAACATTTTTGACAAATCTAAAAATGTTTGGGTTGTTGTTGATTATATAAAATTGACTATATGTATTGACCATTGACACATTGTCTATATCTTCCAAAAAATTCAATTTCTGATAGTAAAAATTACTTTTTAAAAAATTCCTAACCTGATTGTCGTGTGCAAAATAAATCAAATCAACAAGTAGAACATCACACGTTTGACACCGAAAACACGATGGATGATATCTTTTTCCAGTTCTTGCAGCCATCACACTGATTTCTCCTTCTTCAAGACGTTTTGGACACTGAAAATTTACATATTCTAGTCGTGTTTTCAAAATTTGTTGAATAATTGAATAATCCTGATTACTCCAGAACGAGTTAATTTGTAATTTGTGTCTCAATTTCATTTTCATTTTCTCATTGAAATCCGGAGAGATGATAAAGATCTAAAATCCAACATCTTCCAAATGAGATGTGCCATTCAAATTCATCTTCAAATCTCAATCTGTCACATACAATTTGTTCACATTTTGTTGCGTTTTCGCTATGCAAAATCTGGCGAAAAGAAATGCATTAACAACATGTAGTACAAGATATTTTTCACTGTTTCAGAAACAAATAAAATTAATCGTCCAAATTCTTCATTTTATTGTTAGGACAGTCTCCACAAAATATACTCCCCGCCGTCTCGAGCAGGTGTTTTTAATGAAAGCAAAAAAGTATTTATATGGACTAGATTACAAGATAAGTAGCAACATTATACGGTCAAGTGCATCCTCCAGCCGGTGGTTCAGTTTCTCCATGTGTTTCTATAGTTATGTAAATACAAGATGGTATGCCCCTACTGCTACCCTCTTGACCGTCTTAGAATCTTTGTTGGTAGTTGTAATTTAAATTTATTTTTAAGAATCAAATATTTAAATTCTCAGTTGTTTAAAGTGTGCACATTGTGAATTTTCTCTTCTGTTATAAGTTAAGTAACCTCCGCATTAACAACAGACATGTACAACCATAAGTTGATAAGACCTCGCGTCTAATCTGACAACCAGACACCTAAAATTTTGAAATGGATTAGGCAACAGACACCTCTAAACAGAAAAACGTGACAGGGTAATCCTAGGGAAAAACTGCCTGTCTTCTGCCTACGCCTGGGAGGCACGTAGAAAGGTAGTGAAGACGTACCTACCTATTTCACAACTTCAATACTTTTGTTTTCCAAGTTCTTGTACTCAGCTAATCCTCAATATTCGGCGATAATTACTTGTAAACTATCAACAACTAACAAGTACCCTTGACACGCACACGGGTAACAATTGGAACTGACACATCCAATTCAGAAAACAACATGACACTGCCTGAATTGTCTACAAAAGGCAGATGTTCCCATGTCTCCTAATTCAGGTCTTCAAACCAGATACTTGGAGGGGCAACCAACTGGGCGAAGGGTATCAAATGCGCGAAAACCCCTGACTATGAGAGGGATCCTCTAAGAAAAGTGATTGATGACATGGTAACATGGCACCCAGGAAGACCATCTGTTCGGCACTTCCCTTCCAAAAATATACTGTTTCTTTCACCCTATAATTGACTTCTTGCTTTCCTTCTCATTTTCCTTGTTAATCTTGTTATGAGTAGTGTTTAGATCAAAACGCCCCGCGCGCGCATATCGGAAGAAGCTTTGTTTGATCTACCTACCATCTACCCATGACCGGATTAGATTAACACTGAGACGGCTCTAATCAGATTATAACTCAATGAACAAACTAAAGAGAACGAGCAGAAGGAGCGGAAATTGAGTATATTACTGTACATAACATTTACATTTACTAACTTAAGCTAGACCCCTAGCAACCCTTGGAAATTCAAAAGCAAAAATTCTAAATTCCTAAAACGAAAATCCAAGCTAACCCCAACAATGAGCCCCGTTGTCTCTCCTATTAATAAACATGTAACGATGCATAGGTAATTAGCAGTGACTGCTGCTGCTCAGCTTCTCCTCTGACAAACAGCCGGAGCTTCGTAGTAAAAGAAAGATGGATGAACATTGACAATAATTGCATATTGTCTATGACTCTATCTCTGTTTCTCTATTTCTCTCCAATATTTAGATGTTGCAATAATAATTGCAGACAGTCGGTTGCCATTGAATGAAATTATCGTCAGTGGAGATTTATTCGAAATCCACTTATTATAACACAAAAAACCACATATCATAATTTAAATACTTCAAAAATGTTCAGTTTTTTCAAAGTTTCAGTTAAAGTATGGGTGTATTGTTTCAAAAAATGTTAAAATTTAAAAAAATAAATTTTGAGCATAGTTTCGTACTACTAGAATGTTTAAATAGCAGGTTCGTACAACTAAAATGTTTAAATACAAACGATTAAAACGAAATTGGAAACTCGTAGAAAGTATTTTTGAACGCCTTCCAAAATTATAGTAATGAAAAATGAGTTTTTCCCACTTTTTGACTGTATGTAAAATAAAATCAAAAATTTATTTGAACATTTTAACACTATACATAGAAGCTTTTTTTACGGTACTGACGATACCTTCAAAAACGATATCAGAAAATTAAAAAAAAAAGGTTTATTTTTCGACGAATTTTCATGATTCCATTTGTCCCTTTCAAGTTGCTGCAACTATTCTCATGCCGTACAAAAATCTAACACCTAAGCAGCTGGCTTCCCCCATCGAGGTCAACAACCTCTTCTTCTCATTCTTCAGAACTTTTTTGCCGCACTCTCGTAAGTGGGACTATCCGAGAGCAGACGGCCCTCGCCGTTGTTAATGAGCATGACCTTTCTCAAATTTCCGTCATTGTTTATTCTCAAGTGTAAGACAGTGCCTACACGTTGGGAATGCAAAGGCAAAAAGCCGCCCGACAAAAAAGAAGCCGTGAAGATGATGATGAGGAGCATCCCAGCATAAGCATAGATGATGGTGCGCGGAAAGAGAGCGCTCGCGCATAAAGATTTATGAGTTTTGGGGATGGTGCGGAAAGACGAAAAAGAAAATGTTGTTTATGGTTTCATACGCCACAGTTTGGCAAGATTTACGGTTGTGCTCAAATGGGTCGAATGTCATAATAAGGCCGGGTGACGATTTTTCAATAAAACCAAACAAATTTTGATGGAAAATACTAACCTTTTCACATTTTGTATCAAATGGAGCATATTGAACAACACCACTTCCCAGGCATTCAGTTTTTCGAGTTCTTTCAAACATTCGCAATGTATCCGCTTCTTCTGCATTTAAATCTTCACAATATCTAACATCAGAATCCTGTGGTGGTAGTTGATAACGTGATTGACGTTGTCGCCATTTTTCTCCAGCTGATCCAATGAATGGTACCTTGTTTTCCGGGAGACAGGCGAAGTAGGCATGAACCTGTAAGAATTTGAATTTGAATTTGAATTTGAATCAGTATTTGAAGTGCACAAAAAACCATCTGTTTTGAACGGTCCACAGGTTGTGAACATTTTAATTGGTCTAGGTTTTGGTGTTCAAAAACCTAATTCAATTGTTCTTTATTGCACACGAGATCATTCAAAATCTCTATACTTACCATATTCGGCTTCAGACCACTAGGCACCCATGCATACTCGTCCAAAGCACATCCACTGTCATCATCAGATGTTGAATGCCTGTGAGCATCAGCTGCAATTCGGATTCTCGAAGCAGGCGATAGACCACCTTGAGCTCGACGTGATGAGATGAGCTGCGGTGCGAATTGCTCCGATGCTTCGAGACGACGACGGCGAATTCGTTCGCTCATCTGAAATAGGGACTATGAATTGAAAATAACACATTTTCATAAGAGAATGGCAAATTATACGATAAAGTTGAGGTTGACTTGGAAAAAAAGAAAAATAGTGTATGCAAAATCACTTCAAAAAAGCCTCCAAAAAAGGGTGTGTTAAGTGTTAAGTGTGAAAAGAAGACCAGTCCCTCTCTATAACCTTTTTGCTGCCATATAAAAATGTCAATCACTTTGGCAACACCATCACCATCATCCACAAAACTAGACCGGTCTCTCCATTGCCCCGTAAATCCCCACGACGACATCTGACCGTTTCATTTCTCATTTCACTGCAGAAAAGGACATCGTCTTCTTCGTAATGTTGATTCAATTAGAGAAAAAGATTCCGAAATCTTCAACTAGAAGACGACGTCCCGTTGAAGAATGAAAAATAGTAAAGAATCGGGAGACGTGTGTTTATGCTAATTTGATATGGCCTTGTAATAGAGGAATGACTGTTTGCCGTCGCGCACGCCGCCCCGTTTTGTCTCTGTCATTATACTGGTAATAACGGAAAAGTGACGGTAACTAATGGATTAATAGGAACATCTCAAAGGAAGAACTTTAAGATCTCAACGAATCTAAAGTTTTACTGTTGATTCCGACTTTGCGGTAGTGTGTTCGCAAAAAAGTAATAAAAGTAACAAAATTTACCATGATAGTTCCTGTGCATTTTAGAATGTGAAAATTACATACGCTTCATAATTTATATTTGAAGCATTATTCTATTATAGAGATTGTGGCAAGATCCATCAAGAGGAGTAGAAGACACCTTTAAAGTCTCACGTCATGTTTTCACAAACTCTCGGTACTTGAGGATATTTTTATAAACTATTTTCTAGGTCCTTTGGAAGTATTAGTGTTTTCACAAAATTTTATTACTGTTTCAAGGTGGCCATAAATTGCGAGGGTAATGTTTTTGAGTAATTACAACTGTTATTTGTTGTTAAGGAAAAAATTGCTGGCACAATCTTTTGAGAAAAATAAAATGAGAAAAACGAGCCATGAAAAAACTATTTCGAATATTCAAGTAACTCGAGCTTTTGTGAGAGCGGAGAAAAATTATTGTAAGAAAATATAAATGTGTGTTGGAAAAAATATAGGAAGGCGTAGAATGCCTAGTTTGAAAATTTCTGTAAAGATGAAAATGATTTCTGCTCAAGCTCTTGTAGCAGTTCTGAAATTGCCATCACTTCACGATTTCAATATTGAACGCAACAACACCCTGTACTACCAGAACACCAGAATGTGTATAGCGTACAAAAAATGACTCATTTTGCGGTAAGAATGAAATTGTGAAAATTGAAAACTTAAAACAAAAGTGAAACTAATGTGGAGGGCGTTGACCGGAACCGCATGGAATATCTCCCATCAGAACCCAAAAGCTACAAGGATCCTCCCACATCAACTAGAAGGGTGAGACGCAGACCGAGAAGCAGTATTTTGAGGGCGGGGTTAACAGTCTTACCGCATGTGTTTATGTACCCCTCATCTCGGCCAGGAAGGGTCTATATATGTGTGTGTGTCTATGGGTGACAGGTGTTATGATACATCGGTACTAAAGATGTTATCGGTTAGAGATTGGAAGTCCCTGGAGGGTATTGGAGTTGGTTTTAATCTAATAGAGGTGAATAGAGTTGCGGTAGATCAAAAGTTGAGGGCTCTTTTTCAAGTCTTAGATGTAATGATTAGATTACTATTTAATTATGAACTCTTATAAGATACTAAGATACTAATTATGAACTCTAATTTCCGCTCTCAAGCCTGCTCCAACAGAATTTCAACGCCTATTAAAACGGTAATAATTCCAAGAAGAAGACCGCACAAAAAAGCGACGCATTGAGGACAGGGGCGCAATGGTGAGGACCGAACGAGAAAAGACAATAAATCGTTTTTGACACTTTTTTGCGTCGGTGCCCTATGATGCGCATGTGTGAGTGAGACGAGAGACAGACACCTCACATCACGGAAGACAGCCGGTGATGGTGATGATGGTGCATGAGAAGGGGATGAGGAGGAGAAGGTTCATTAACAGAATGCATATCATGATATCAGAATGTCAAACGTTTGCCCGAAAAAGATACCATTGGCCCAGAAGTTGCCAAAGCTTGGGCCGAACTTGGGTAAGATTTGAGCGAAAATCGGTTGAGGCCGCACTGAAGTTTAAAAAAAAACCAAGTTTGGCAAATCCCCTTGAATGCTAATATTTTTGTAAATAATATATTAACGTTTCAAATTGTGTTGCATCCACCGTTTGGAAATTTTGGTTGTTTCTCATATTTTTATTATAGTTTCAAGGTGGCCATAAACTACTTGAGAATTTTTTTGAGTATTGAATAATCAATACTAGCAAACGTTTGGCAAAGAGTTGAAATGCCGAGATTATTTTTGAAAACAAGGTCTATGAAAGTTGAATTAAAAAACGTTCTAAAGTGTTGGAAAAAGTGGTTGGTATATTGCGATGCAAGACTGTTAGAGGGTATGAACGGAAAATATCGACAATGGCCTGAAAATTCAAAATACGATTTCAGTTTACTAAACTCTATTCTGAAAGTGAATAGTTTTCAAAGGTTATGTTAAAACTTACATTTGAACACTTTTAATTACTCAAAAGAATTACCCTCGCCATTTATGGACACCTTGAAACAGTAATAAAATTTGGAGAAAACACCAACACTTCCAAATGACCTAGAAAACTTTCCCGTCTTTCTTTTTTTGTGGTTCCCATCATAGTTTTCACCTCGTGTTTCGTTCAACCGAACAAAGATTAGAATGTGAAAAAATGAAGGAATGGAAGTTGGTGCGCGATGACCGTTAAAATACATTTGATGTGAACTTCAATTTCACATTTCACGGTTACTGTCACCAAATCGAGAATAACTGGGAAAAGGGATGAGTGTATATTACATTTTTGCAAACTACTGGTAAGGTTGCACGAATTTATTATACTAGCATACAAAAATTGTTGTAAAGTTGGAGGAAAAGGGCTAAAAAAAAAGCCAAACTTTTCGAACAAAAGAACCTTTAGAAAGAGTCTTAAAACATGATAATCGATGATCATCGTCGCTGATGACACTCCTTTTTTATACCTCCGATGCCCTTTTAATATCAATAAAGAGAAATAAAAAGAGGTATAGGTATACGTTCCGCCAAAACGGAACGAGAGATGATTGTATGCATACATTTGATGAGATGGAGAACACATTGTGGGTGATAGGAGGGTGTCTCTCTACCTCACCTTGTGCCCGTATAAGTAGTTGATATAGTATATAAATAAACGGAAAATGAGAGGGAGAGAGAAGAGGTATAGAGATAAAATTATAATGATGGTATTATGCAGTCAATTGGAGATGTCTTGTTAATGAGTACTGATAAATTATTCTGTTTAATACAAGAGATTCATACGAAACAACGAAAGCTTCATTAACTCTAAAAGTACGTCGGAACTTTTCACATTAAAATTTGTTCTATAAAATTTGAGAAACAGTAATAAACAATAGTTCAAACTTGAAATTTTAGAGAAAATGCAAGTTACCATTACGAAAATTATAGAGGTTCGTAAAACAGAATACCGTAAATACAATAATAGATTAGTTCAAAAGTAAAGAGAATATTTTTCAAACCTTTTGTCTCTTGAAAATGAAAATATGTTTAAAACTGGAGGAAAAAGTACTGAAAAGGCAAATGTGAAAGACTACTGAAAAACTTATCAAAATTTGATTGAAAAAATTCGAGAAAATTAAATTTCTTCTCAGAATCATATCACCGTAAGATTATTTTCATAGAAATTCTTGGAGCAAAATGTAAACTATGGTAAATAATTTTTGGAATGGATGTGAATATTTTGTTTTCATTCATATTCGATACTGATAAGATTGAAAAAAGCTACAGTGCTTTAAGTTTTTTGAAACTCAGCAAATTTGATAACTTTTGAAATCTAAAACGTTTGAAATGTTTTTAAATTAAAATTCCTTTTCAAGAGTGAGTAATTGAAAATGTCTCACAAACTTCAAATCCAAAACCTTTAAAAAACTGCTACATGTGAAAAATTTTTAGAGCCGAGTCATCATTGATAATTCCATAAAAAAATGTTACAACTGGTTGATATAAAACAATGACACAACTAAGTCTCGAATAGAATAAGAAATCAGAATAGATAGATTTGTAACAATTCTTCCCCCACTTCATTCACTTTTCTGTTTCTTCTTGTGCTCCTCCTCATCTTCTTCTTCTTTTCATTTGAATGACACATTGATCACATCTTGGAAGAAGAGGAGGGTAGTCCCCCTCTAAAGACCCACTTATTCTATTCATTCATTCCGAAATTTATATATTTTAAACTTTTCGACTCTTGGTGTCTAAAGTCTCAAGATTTTGTGTGTGTGTTGTGGAAGAATTTTGAAGAGTTTTGACGAGAATAATGAAAGAAAAGTGACACCGAAATGATAAATGTCATTCAGATTTTTGATTTGTCAGGTCAGGTACATATATTTCATTTTAATCAAAGAATACTTGGCGAAGTGATCAAGAAAATATTTTTTAAAGGTTTTAAACGCGAGCACTAACTAGTTAGTCCGAAATTAAAATACTTTTTTTTAAATTAAAGGTGAGCTGCAGAAAATTTGAAAATTATACATATTTTTTAATAATCTATTTAGAAGAAAAGTTCTTGTTCAGGATCAAATTCGCCAGTAAAAAATATATATAAAACTGCAAGGGGAAAATACTATATTTTCTGAAATTTGAGGCAAGTCCGTTCATTCCAAAAACAATAGAAAAATTAACCAAAAATAATGGATCGAATTTCATTGTCTTTATTTTTTGAGAAAACAAAATCTATGAACATGAATATTTTTTAATTTCATGAAACTTCGTAAACCATCCGAGTAATTTGGGTTTCATCTGACAGACAAATAATGAACATGAAACAGTAATTTTTTTCAAAAGCCATTACATGAAAGGCTCAAGGATTTTGTTTAAAAACGGCAGGAACGGTAAATTTTAATTAATTCCCCAAAATTTATTTACCATATTGAGTTTTTTAACTTTAAAAAACGATGTGTCTATTAGTTATTTTTCAATTTTATGAAACTGTGCATATAAACCATGCGTAGTAATTTGAGTTATATCTGTTAGACAAATAACGAACTTGAAACAGTAAACATAATTTCAAAAAAAAATTTCAAATCATCATAGAAAGGGCTTGAAGATTTTGTTTATACACGACAGAAACTGAGATTTTACTAGTTTAGTAACAAATGTGTCATAGAAATGAAATTTATTAACTTAAAAAGAGAAAAAAGTGCTCACTATATGTTATTATTCAATTTAATTAATCTTTGCTATAAAGTAATTTGAGTTATATCTGACACTGACAAATGACGAACTTGAAACAGGAAAAAATTTTTGAAAAATTTAAAACCAATACATGTAGGCCATAAGGACTTGGTTCAAAATGTGGTAATATAGAAAAATAATGCTGAAACAGTAAAATTTTACTGTTTCGTTAAAAATAAAAAAATCTTCAAAAGAACCATATTGTATTGACTATTAAAAAATCGGGACAATTTGAAGAAAAAGTGAAGAAAAGTGGGAAATTCTGGTGTCCGCTCAGTCGAAAAAATAATAAAAATATTGTTTTTTATTGCGCGACGCGGAGTGGCAAGGATGAAAGAATGTGCAAAAGAAAGAGAGAGAAACTTTCATATTCAAATAAACGTATTTTCATTCAAATTTTCCAAAAGAAACATTGATTTCAAAACAAACTTTTTGGCACTTTTCTTTTCTTGCTCGAAACACCAACTATGTTCGAAAAACAAATATTCAAAAATGAAAAAAAAAGTAAGAAAAAAGCAGAAGAGTTTTGAAATTTTGAAGGAAAAGTAGTAAAATACTGTAAAAATTGAGAGACCTAGAGAAAAAGAGAAAAGATTACCCAAAAAGAATGGAACCACAAGGACTAAGACCCCATCTCTTCCCATCATCATCATTCTTCAAACAGAAAACAACAATTCTCAAGTGTTTGATTGCTTTGAAAATATATTCTTGAAATATGACATAAGCAGACTTTATATTGACTTCAAAACATATTTTACAGTTCTGGAGTTGTCAGACTTGAATTTTTGAGATTTATCTAAATGTGTTTGATTGGAGTTTTTAAGACGTGAACATTTTCAGGTGGAAAGTAGAAAAGCTTCGGAAAAGATGTAACTTTTTGGAGTATTGTCAATGTTAAGTTTTTAAAAAATACCCATTCCTCTAGTGCTAATATGATCAAATATATCAAATTTTTCAAAAGGTTACAGATTTGGAAAATCAGGCAATTTACACCAAAACGTTGACGTTTTCGAAGTTGAACAAACAAATAAATACAACAAAAATCCTATTTAATGCTTGAATGTCAAAATGCAATAGTAATTTTCCTACAATCTAAACTATTTCGGAAGAAAAGTTCACCTTGTTTTTGTAGTATTGAATTTGTCGTTTATATAATGAGCTTGAAAAAATCACTTTTTTTTCACATTCAGATTTCTAATTCTATGGTAATTCTAATTTCCAGCAAACAACAGTTGCGGCAATTGCCGGTTTTCTACATTTGTGTTGAAAAAAATTGTGTTGGCTGTGTTGCCGAAGAATGCAAGCTAATACTAATATTTATTACCAAATATTTTAATGAGAAGTTTGAAACCGGTATGATTTTTTTTTGGTTTACCGAAAAGTTTAAATTATTCTACTGAACTCACGAGGTCATTGAATAAATATAATATGAAAACTCTGTGATTACTCATTTATAAAAAAGTCAAATCAGCCGAAAATTACAGAATAAGATATCGGAAAACTGAAAAAGTCTGTTACTTTATACATTCTACATAACAAAATATTAGGAGGCCGTTAAGAAAACAACAGTTTTAAACTTTTTCACAAGAATATGTACTTTATCCAAAAGTACCGTATTATTTTGATTTTAGAACTACTCTGATAAGAAGAAAGCAGTATATGACTTTTTCTACATATTTTAAGATACCCTATTGAAACAGTGATATTCATTACTAAATTGAGTCTTATTTAAGCGTCATCAAGTTAATTTAAAGAAAAAAATTTTCTAAATTTTCTATAGCAATGAAAATCACTGTTTCAATAGATTATCTAATAATCTCATACTTATCTGAAAGATTAATGAATATGAATGACGAACGGATGTATAATGAATGACGTTAACAAACTTTTTATAACATGCCGTATTTTCTCTATTAGTCTTGCATGCAAGATTAATTTTCGATTGACCCCTAAGGGTGTAAGACTATTAGAGGCTGCAGCACTAATTTCTTTGTATAATTGACTCGTCAAAAACTTGTATTGAAACAGTCTAAATCATAAAAAATACATTATTTTCCATTTTTCCATCAGCATCATATTAGACGAATTTATTGAAGTTTCAAACAAAATATTGACGGTCACGCAAAAAAAAGGTATTAGAGACTGCAATACTAATGAGGAAATAAGATAACCTATTGAAACAGTAAAATTTAAAAAAGTTTTAGTAATGAAAATCACTGTTTCAATAGGTTATCTAAAAAGTTGTTGAAAATAGTAATTTACTAGTCTTTACGATACATATGAGATACATTTCCAATAAACGTAATACGGTAATTTTAGAAAGTGTAAATTGAGGACAAATAAAATCAGATGAATATGGATAAAAATGTATGAAACACAGTTGAATAAGAAGAGGAATAAGAAAAGAAAACGCATGCGCCCGTGTGGCCGTTCGTCCGTTCCCTTATTCTCATCAGATTTTATCTTGAATGTTTTGGCTGGTCCTCTTCTTATTCTCCTAGACGACGATTTATTACCGGCCACACACACACACACATATAGACGCATGTGCATCTCTTTTATATTTGTTAAGTTTCTGATTCAGAATAAAAAGGTCACAATTTTTTGATGAATTTAATCGTTGGAAAAGTTTATTTTTATTTGAGAAAAATTATAAACAACAAAAATGCATTGCTCTTCATCATCGTTGAAAACTGAACGAAGATATATAGCAGTACTGAAACAGTAAATTTTTTCAGCGTTTCAAAATTTTTTCTCAGCTTTTGTTGAAGTTATAAAAAGTGGGTAAAGACACTCTAAAACTATCTAAATATCTTTATTTTCAATATGCATTCTGTCTACATTGGCTCCGTGAGCCAAATAGGAACTGACCGGAAATTGGAACGCTTTCTCCACACTCACATACATTTCCAATATCTTTCAACATATTCGGAAATATGTTGTTGAAAAGAATAAATGTTTACAAATCATGCACTCTCTCATTCTTCCGACGACAGTTCAGATGATAGGGGAGACGTTTACTCACTCACAAAACAAATGCTCGGAGCATCTGTTGCTTGTTGCTCTCTCTATCTCGCATGCTTCTTCTTCTGTTGGGCAAGTACTCACCACACATCTGGCAGTTATGGTTCACCACGCTGGCATCATTCCGAAATTAATAGTTTTGAAGGAAACACAACAAAAAATGAAAATGAAAATTCAAACTCAAAGTTGTGAAATTTTGGAAATTGGTGAAATTTTTCATGTTTTGGGTTGTATAAGATTAAAGTTAGAGTATAGAAAGTACAATGAAGAAAAAAGTGTTCAAATGAAAATAACATAACAAAACTTTCGAAAAAATATGTTTAACATTTTAAAATAATTTTCAGTAAAAAGATGGTGAAAACTCAGTTTAGCAAAAAACAATTTTTTACAAGTATATTCTAAATGCGTTTCAATTGTATATATTCAAACATTCTAAAAATTGAATCTGCAGAAATGCTTGAAATTCCTTTAAGAAACCGATATAGTTTAACTTTTGAAAAAAATTGCTGTTTCAGGTTTGTTATTTGTTAGTATCAAAAATAACTCAAAGTACTATAATGATTGTTAGCAATTGGGTTTACTGTACGTCATTGTTTGATAAAATTTCAGCTAAGTTTTCTCAAAATTTTGGGCAACTCGAACATGATTCAGAAAGCTTTCAGAAAAGAAAATGTATTGAAACCTCGGGAAATCTTTGGAGTTTTCATAATAATCTGCTAGGTTGTTATGGAACCACATAACGGGTCCCCACATTGTAAACACTAATTAGCAATCGGTCTTTCTCTCATAACTTATGGGTAAGAAGACAATAGAGTCCTTCCATCCATCTAAATCCCTGTTAAAAACAAGATTTAATCCCGATTCAAGGTTTGCTGATTAAATTTTCTTTTATATTCCCCTCTTGGTTCATAAAAGTTGATGACTATGTCAATTACAAGTAAGATCGTAATCATTCATCTTTTCACATCTGATACGTCAACATTTTCTAATGAATATGGATATGCCACTCGTATTGCCTTCCGCGCGGATTTACCGCACGGAAGATCAAGACCTCGGCGGGCTTTTTGAAGTGACCGACTCTCGAGAAGGTCACTCTGATGTTACTCTTTGCCGCCTTCCTCACTCCGATAGCTAAACGGGATAAGAGATTTGATTTCAATTTCGCTAAATTTCGAGGAAAAGCGGCACTTCAGATTCTTCTTCCAAAATCCGGAATTTGCACATAAAATTTGCGCGGTCGCGTACTGTGAAATTCGATATCACTTTTATAGAATTGACGACAATTCGGGATTCAATTGAGTGAGAAGTGAGAAAATTGCAACATTGTAAGAAAATTGTATAGCCTTCGGTAGTGAATGTATGTCCTACCAGAAAATATATTTGAATTTTATTCAAAGTAAAAGTTCTTTAAAAATTGCATTTCAGGTGTGAACATTACTTTTTGAAAAAAACAGTGTTTAACTCCTAGAAATTATATCCGATTCTCCAATTATTAAGCATGCTTTGTAGGCCTGCGTGCAAGTGGAACCTACGCCTACATAGTACCCCCATACGTACTTATTCTCTAAATATATATAAAGCATTAAAATAAAAGTTTCAGATTAGGATAGTATACGTTCAAATATTTCAGATGACATTATTTGTTCATGATTCTGAAATTTATTGGTAACCCGAGAAAAGAAAAATAAGAACTAGAATCCTTTAGCAAATACAATTGTACATCTAAAATTTAAATTGAAGATTTTCTTTTTTTTTTTTTCGAAAATTTTCTAAAGGTATTTGAAACTTGACTGCACAGGTAGGAACGGTGAACGCGCGAAATAGACAATTTGACGAATCACTGAAGATGCGTGAGCTCGGGTATGCAAAGTATGCAAACTTAAAAGAGACTCATTTGCATTCGGATTCCCCTTTTCTTTTGAAATGATAAACAAATAAACACATTGAGGGCACGGAGACACGCGCGAAATCTCGCACTCTCTTCAAGCCTTATGGTAAAAGATGCACAATGTGCACAACACAATGGATCGTATTTCATACACAGCTACTGGCATGATGAATTGTCACTGAGGGTATGAAGTTCAATTGATGATTTATATAGTTTTTGAAATTTAATTTTGAGACATCACAGGGTTTTTAGAAACTTTGAACGTTTTGCAACTGCCTGAAGAATATTGGAATTTCAAAGTTTCGACAGTTTTAAATTTGCATTGGAACATTAAAAAAATTCAGAAGCTTCTTGGAGAATTCGAGCTAGTTGGACAGAACAAAATCTTTAAGAATTCCTTCAATTTTGTTTTGGACTTTTTTCAAAAACTTATTAGCTTAGAGCTTGTTAACAAATTCTTCCGCTCGTTAGAAAATGGTCCCTTGTGAGAGTAAGTACACGCGGAAACAATGAAAAAGTAGGATAGACAGCGGAAAAAGATTTCAAATTTGAACTACTTTTTGTTGAGTGAAACCCTAAACCAACGAAGGCGGGAGGAAGAAAGTTGATGGGGCGGAGCGAATTGATGAGGAGAAGAATGTTTTAAAGAGAAAAATTCAGAAATATTTGTTGAATATTTTTAAATCCGTACCAGAAAAATGAAACCAGATCGACAGTTATTGTTTCTGATTTTTCAAATTTTTAAGTAACTATCAGTGAAATAATGGAAAACTGGAAAATGGGGCAGTAAATACAATTTAGAATTAGGATATGAAAAACTACATTACCAGAGCCTACTTTTCCTCAAAATCTTCAAGAAAAAGTACACAGAAGTGCACACATGTCGCCATCTTACTGCAGATGTCCACAGGTGTTCATAGAGATTATGAGAAAAGTGGCGGCAGATCATAAAAATTGAATAAAATGGTCGAGAATTGGAGGAAGAATAAAGTGTAAAAACATTCCCCAATGTATTTTTTAAATTTTGAAATTTGAAACATTAGAAAATGAAAAACTGGTTGTTAACAAAATAATTACTTATGCTGTCATTAATATAAAGTCAATGAAACAGTGAAATCAAAAAATTTTGAAGATGTACTAAACCATTCTAATTAAAACGTACCTGTTTTATATTCATAACTCGTAGGATTTTTTCTATTATAGAACACAATCGAGCCCGTTACTAATATTTCTTGCCTGTTTTTCTAATATTGGTTAGAATTATCTTGTGGTTATTAGATTTTAACTAAGTCGCTTTAAAAGTTATTTCAAACAACTTTTCTCCAAAAACCATCAGAACTCCCATTTCGCAAAGGACCTCCCATTGTGCTGATTTGTTTCGCAACTTTGTATGTTTGTACACATCTCGTTAGCTGCTCCAAGCACGATGGGAAGATTCTACTCTTGGGGCAATCTGATTAGGAACATGAGAATGAAAATGATGATGGAAGGAACTAAAATTGCGCAATGTATCTTTATGTGTTCCTTCTTCAAATTTATGCATATTAGATTGAACACATGATACAACTTTTAGAAGAGGATTCATGATTCTTTTTTATGTGAGAGGTCATATTTTAAAAGAGGTTTATGAATGAGCTCTTTATATTACAATGAAAAGTTGTTGAGCAAGGAAGTTTATTTAAATTTTAAGTGTATAAGACCTAGGTAGATCACTGTAAAATCTTGACAACGTGTCTCCTAATTTTCAAGTAACTTTTGAAATTACAGTGAAAAGCCACTAAAATTGGTCTATCAATCGAAAACTAATTCAAAAATTACCGTATTAGCTCTATAATTCGAGTAGTGGTATAATGGACCTAACTCCCAATGATGGTTTCCTACCCTTCAGTTTGAGTGCAGTAACAAGGCTCGGTGAGCCCCGAGCCAGCTCCGTTAGCCAACTATTTTTATTTCAGTTTCATTGGACACAAATCAAAAAAAAATGCATCTTTGTCAACATAATTTTTAATACACATAACCGATCCGAAAATATCTTTAAAAAATCATCTTCGATGTTTTGTTAATTTTTTTGAAATTGAAATGTGATTGATAGCTAATATGCAAAATATAATTTTCTAGGACTTAATTATTTGAATTTTATTTAAGTCTACAAAATAAAATAAGTACACGTGAACAGCGTTGTAGGTATTAATTAAATATATTTTCCACGTGGACTAGTTTTACGGCCCCGACAGATAAGATCAATTAAAGTTCACTTTGGGGGAATCGACGAGAATCGACTATTTTTCGATTGTTTTTCAATTTCGTCGCCTCGTCTTCATCAGAATTCGGAGGAACGTAAAAAAAGAAGAACATTCATCTTTGTAAACAATAAACCAGAGGGCTTAATAATGTTTGACAAAGATATTCCCTCGGAACCATGGTATCATGGACTGCTCCCACGTGAGGATATTAAGGTATGTCAAGTGTTCATGGCCGAGGAAAACCTCGGCCAGCATATCTGAAAATGTATATCAATTAAAAACATTTTCAGGCGATGCTCCGTAAGAATGGCGACTTTCTGGTGAGAAGTACGGAACCGAAGGCCGGCGAGCCACGTCAATATGTGCTCTCGGCAATGCAGAGTGAAGAGTTGGAGGATGCAGGGGTACGGTAGAAGATCGTATGCAGTCTTTCAGAGCCTTTCAAGTATTGAAATGGAAGAGTTTTAGAGGAACCTCGGCCGCGGACATGACCGCGATGCGCGCGGAGCTGCTCAAACAAAGCAAGTATTATCATATTCGCTAATTTTTCGGCCAAAATAATATAATCAACTTTTTTTTCTTGAGCCGCTTCGCACGCAGCTGTCATGGCCGCGGCCGAGGTTCCGAACCCTCTGGCTAAAACTGTCATTTCAATATATAAGGGACCCGGGAAGCCCGTGGAGCGTTCGGTACATTTTCAGTGTCAAAATTTTCAGGTGAAACACTATGTTATGCGTCTCAACCCGAGTAACCAAATATTTTTGGAAGCAAAAGGCTTCGAGACCATAGCCTCACTTGTCAATTACTACATGAACTCGAAAGAGCCGATCAAGAAGATGACAGTTTTGAAGACCCCGATTCTGAAGCAACCATGGGAGATTGAGCATTCGCAGGTGGAGCTCACGAAAAAGCTGGGAGAAGGAGCATTTGGAGAGGTTTGGAAGGGAAAGCTGACACTGAAGAACGGAACCGTTGAGAATTGTGCTATCAAAACCGCTAAACTGGAGTCACTGAACAAGGAGCAGATCAAGGAAATTATGCGAGAAGCACGGCTCATGAGAAATCTCGATGTGAGTTGATGTTTTCTATGAAAATTTATGAGAAGTCGCATTTTCACGGCAAATAATTGAAAATACCGCCTCTTTCCATGAAAGTCATTTTCTTACTGAAATCTCGAAAAGTGGGAAATCGAAGAAATCGATTTTGCCAAAAAAAAAATTTTTTTCAGCATCCGAATGTCGTCAAATTCTACGGAGTTGGTGCAAGCCAGGAGCCGCTGTACGTCATCATGGAGTTGGCGGATTGTGGAGCCTTGGACTCGTATCTTCAAAAGAACCCGAATTTGTTGCCCGGCAAGAAGATGGAAATGATTTATCAAGCAGCTTGTGGAATCGCGTACATGCACGAGAAGAAGCTTCTGCATCGAGACATTGCTGCGAGAAACTGTCTGTACGGAGAGGGCCAGGTGAAGATTGCGGATTTCGGGTTATCCCGTGAGGGAAACTCGTATGTCATGGATCTTACGAAGAAGGTTCCGATTCGTTGGTTGGCACCGGAAACCTTGAAGGCGGGGATTTATAGTCCGAAGTCTGATGTGTTTGCGTTTGGTTAGTCGTTCATCTTCTTGATTTCCAACGAAAATGTGACTTTTTCAGGAATAATGGCTTGGGAGATCACTGAGAATGGGAAGGAGCCATATCCAGATATGAGAGTTTCTGAGGTAGTCGGATATGTCCGTAGTGGACACCGCATGCGGTTTGATCCGGTTTTTGTGGATTTCAGATTCGGAGAATATGTTACGGTTGGTTTGGATTTAAAATTATGGCTTGTGGCTTATAACCACGTTTCAGAAGCACTGCTGGGCCGAGAATCCGGATGATCGCGTGAACATGTCGGATGTTCTCCGCTATCTTCAGACAACTTTTGGGATGAAGCCAGTGATTCTTTCACTTCGCAATCGCACGACGACTGATGATGAGATGAAGACGATGAAACCGCCAATGTTCTCGATGAAGAGAAAGGACAAAAAGAAGCCAAAGTGATCTGATCTTTCGGGAATAAAGTTTTGATATTTTTGACTTGAGATGTTAATTCTAGACAGTAATAAGACCTGAACTTTTTGAAGAGAAGTGTAGAATGCAATAAAGCTTTAAATTCGAAAAAATCCGAACAGTCAAAGATGATTTTCACGATACTATCTTTTTTTAGAGATACTTCCGGATCGGTTATGTGTATTCAAAATTAAGTATACAAAGTTGCTCACTTGTTTTCGAATTTGCGTCGAATAAAATTGAAAAAAGAGCTGGCTCGAAAAGTTGGCTGGGGGATCATGGAGCCTTATTACTGTACTCTGGTTGACGTAGTTGGCTCACGGAGCTGGCTCTGGTTCATGGAGCCTTGTTACTTCCGACTGACAGCAGAGAATCCAGTCTTTGGGAGCAAATCCCCTTATGCCATTACTTATTCGTGACTAGGAATTTTTCTAGGTTTTTTCTAATTGTAGCAGTATCATAGAATGTTGAAATAGGAAACGAAAAAACTTTTTTAAAAACGAAACAACTTTGTATTTTTATTCGTAATTGAAGATTTGTTGAAACAGGCAAAAATAAGTGAAATTTGACAAAGCAAAGTTGAGCAAAAAAGTGCAAGAAAAAACAATATTGAAACAAACATTCATATTGTGAATTGATACTTGAAATTAACGGAAGAAAAATCATTGATTGTAAGGCAACATGTTTAACCTCAAAACCCATATTAGCCGTTTCTTCCCTCTATTCCTTACTCATTTATGTGAGAACTGCAGATGTTGCAAACTCGTCATAAATAACTCGTTTGGGTGATGACAGTAATGTCATGTCACATTAAGAAAAGAAATGAAATCATATGAGATATTGAGAAATACATGAAAATTTAGTTCTGCTGAAACGAAAAAGTGCTCATATTTATGAAAACACTCATTCAGATTTCCGAGAATTATGATAATATCACGGAAAGTTTTATTTTAAAAAATGCTCTGTGCCGCTTTTGTCGATACAACTTCTGAAATTTTCAAAACCACCGCGGTGCCTCCCAGTAGGACTTCAAAAATTTATCTACCCATCTTGAGATCAAAACTTTCGAATAATTTTTGGCGACTGTCTTTTATAAATCAGGTTAAACTCCCAATGGATCTTTTTGCTTTGTCGCCTTATTCAAAACAATATCCCAAATAAATGAAATATTGTAGGATTTGTGTGACAGTTAGAAAACTAACTTGTGAGGCGGCAAAAATGACGAATTATTTTCTGTCTAGGGACACTATCCCCACCCGAGAAAAAGTAAAAACGCCGGCGACAACTACAAGAAGGACGAGGACAAAAGTGTTTCTTGTCAGGAGAAAAGAAGGGAAAAGGGTTTGTCAACATACGGAATACTGAAATATTGGTCCCCAGGGAGATCAAAATTGAAAACGGAAGGTTAAGGGAAAAAGTGGGTGGTTATGAAACATTGAGATCTTATTGAAAACCGAGGGAGAGTTAGAAATGGTTTTGACAAAAAAGTGAAAGACAATTTCGTAACTGTAAAATTCCTTGATATCTTGTGGAAATGTACCTGTCAGGGGTGTGAGGTGATCAAATTTACCGTTGCACCCAAAATGGAGCAATTATTTCTAACCTTTGAAGGCTAAAATGTTTTAAAATTTCAAAACAAAGACAGTTTTTCTTCAACTGCAGGCTCGAAAAACCTTGAGAAGTTGGAAATATGTCAATTGATTTGGAATTTATTCTCTAATTCTGATTTAACGTGAAGTTTATGGATACCAAACTTTAAATTTAAAAAAACTACAAAACTTTCTACAAGCATCCGTATCTCTATTTAAAAATAAAACATTTTCTTACATCATGCAATTGTTTCCCAGAGAGCCAACAACCAGTCAAATCTCGGTTTCAGCGACGAAATTTCAAATCAATCACCTAAAAACCAATAACATGTGGTATGCGAGGCTTTTGGATCTTCCGCCCACTTTATCATTCCCGAATCGCTTTTTTTATCTGCAGGTCAGCTCTTTTTTCTGGTTGAATCTGGGCACGAAAAATCGTATATAAAAGAGATAGAATCAGCATGCTTCTGTCATTTTTCCTCAGAGTTTTTCACCTTCTTATTGTGTTTTTATAATCTTTCTTCTTTTTAGAGATGGGTATAAAAACCCTCATTTGGCTGTCAATACTTGTAGTAGGCATATACTGTGAGATAAGTGATGAAGATGCTCCTGTTCATTATTGTTTTGTCAATCCTCCACCGGTAAGCAGCCATAAATGTTATCAAACAAGCAATGTCAATCAGAGTTTCAATTAAAAAATATTTTTTACTAAATATTGGTTTAATAGTTTTGATAATTGTAAAAGGCTCCAAATTGCAGAAAACTCGTCTCTCCCCAAATCTTCTTCAAAACATCACAACGTGCACCCATTTAGTGTATGGAAGTATTCCAATTGATCGAGACACTGGATATCCACAGTACAGTGTATCCGATGTTGAGTCTGGATATGATATTGACAATATTCGAACTTTCATGAGATTGAGAAAATATCATCCAAATGCCAAACTCTTGATGGGAGTTGTTAGAACAAAACCGTTTGAAGACGCGGCTACATCGGTGAAGGTTGCAAACGGGCTCCGATCTCATGTGAAGAGCAAGTGAGTTTGAGAATTTTGGGAAATTGGTCATCACAGCTTTATCAAAACTAAAATTTATTTTCCAGAAGATTCGATGGTTTATTTGTAACTTTCAACGGCATTCACCTTGAGTATCGAGCCTCAACGAGTTTTCTTGAAACGATTTCAAAAGACAAAAAGATGTCGTTAACATTTGGAGTCACAGGAAGAAGAGTTTTTGCATTTGATGCATTAAGACGACTTCAAGAAATCAATGATCTCGTTGAGTATATCTATTTGGATATGGGAGAATTGCCAGTAAGTATTTTCAGTTTAAAAAATGGTTGACTGGAGTTATTTTTAGTCAAACGAGGAACTTGCCAGAGTCACACACATAAATCCACTTTTCTATAATGGATCAATTCCGTTTGAGGAAACAATTCAAGGAACTGTCGAAGAGTAAGTCAAAATATATAGGTGAATTAGATCCAATACGGAATTTTCAAAGTCTGTCTTTTGAAAAATTCCAAATATCACAGTAAAACTTTTTCACTTTGATTTGTGTTTAAGTTATTGTCAAACATAGCCACTTCCTCATTTTTTGCAATTCATAATTTTGGAAAATGTTTTTTTTTTAATTTTACTGTTTCTTATGTTATTATTATCTTTTCATTTATTTTTTTTACCATCCGATGCTTTCAAAATGTTGAAAGAAAGTTACAAAATTCTGCAAAAAATTTTCAAAAAATGTTTAAAATTCTAAAACATTTTTAATAACGAAGGTTTTTACTCGTTTTGTGTATAAAACACCTATTGTCGTAACAATAAAAATTTAAGGTTGTCAAAAGAAGGAATTCTCCCTTCACGTATCGTAGTTGGACTGACTGCTGGAGGATGGAAATTTGAAATCAAAGAGACTCAAGATCCATTAAAAATCTCTCATGGACAATATGCTGAGAATAATGGAAAACGAGTTTCTTATCAAGATGCTTGTAGAGCTAGAGGAGCTGTCATTTATGATTGGCAGACTATGAATGAAATTACCGTGTACCGTCAGACGTGGATGAGTGTTAATCTACCAACAATTAAGGCTATGGGAGAAAAGGTCGTTGCAACTTATGCTTTAGCTCATGAAACCTATTGAATTCCAGATGAAATGGATATTGGGTCAAAAGTTTGCTGGAATTGGTATTAGCCACGCCCTCTTCGATGATCCACGTGGAGACTGTGGTACAGATCCGTTGCCAGCTCATCGTCTTGTCATGGAACTAATTCGTAATACTATTCCTGCGAATCCAGCCAAATGTACAAGACTCTGCTATTTGGATCCGGAGGAGGTTGAGGAAACATTCCCAATTGATAATCTGAAATCTGACTACTGTAGTCATATTGTTGTTCCATACTTCGCCCTTGATCTCTCCGACAAAATGATTGAAGAGGATAAAGCCGAAGATCTGGTGAAGAAAATTGATGATTGGAGAAGCAAAATAGTTGAAGTGGCACCGAGGGTAAGAACTCTTTGAAACCGTTTTCAGATTTCAAAGGAAAACTATTTCAGCTTATTCTTTCTGTCGGATCAAAACAAGCCTCAACAATATGGCAATTCCTCCTTGGAAACGATTTTCATAGAAAAGAACTTGCTGAAGGTCTTGTTAAAGCAATCAATTCAACAAACGCAGATGGGCTTGAGATTTCGTGGACTTCTCAACCAATGGTCAGCGATTTTGATAAGAAGAATTTGAAATCATTTATCAATGATATCGTCGCAGCGGACACAGCAAAGATGGTGGAGATCGTTGTGGCAACTTCACAACAGAGCGCTTATTCGGACTTTTATGATTATGAGCATTTGAACAAGTTGGTTTACTTTAATATAATATTTATTTTAATTCAAAAATTTTAGAACTGCATCACTAATTGTCCTTCACTCTCATCGTCTTCACTCGGATTCTCTTCCATTCACAGGACATCCTTCACCTCTTCGTGCCACTTCATCAATGACTAATCAAAAAATGAGTTGGGAATCGTTGCTCTCTCACTGGGTCGAAAAACGTGTACTCCCTTCAAAACTTGTATTGTCTCTGAGTGCATCCACTTTATCCATGCAATCACTTGCTGATGTGAGAAGCTCAGCTGCAACTCCATTTGGACAATCAGCTTTTGTGTCAATGTTGAGATCGAAAAAAGGAGATATTCATAGTCAGCAGGAGATCTGTGAAAGCCTGAAGTCTGGAACTGGTGTCACTCATTGGGTTGATGGAGCTGAAGTACCATATTTGAGGTAAGTAATATTTTGGGATTTATGGTGAACTGAGCCCTTTGAGAATTTTATTCTAAATTATTTCAAATAAACTTCCCCAGTGTACAAAGCGAAAAAGTTTAAGCCAATTTAATGACATGAGAAAAACTGGAAATTAGTTTCGTATTTCTATCTCAATTTAACAAAATAATATTTTTAAATTTATATTTAAGTATAAATACGGAAAATGATTTAGCAAGTCAATTTCCAGTGGTTCAAGTTACTACCAGGACCAAAATGTGAATTATCACAAAATGCAATAACTTCAGACGATACGATCAAATGGTAGCATATGAGAATACTCGTAGTGCTCACATCAAAGCAGTATGGGCATCAATGGAAGGTGTTGGAGGACTTGCTCTTCACAACATGCACCAGGACGATCCGAGTGCAGTTTGTGATAACCGTACTGCATTCCCCATTTTAAATGCTCTTTCTCGTGCTCAAGTTTGTCAGACTTGCCTGAAACAGCATGACTTCAAAAAGTGTGAACAACACGATTTCGTGGTTAGCTGCAATTTTGAATTGAAGAGGAGCACTCGTAAGCTTTTTTTTGGATTTTCTGATGTGTGAAATTTGAAACAGAAAATTTTATTTTTGAAAAATTTAATATTTTTCAGCTGTTTTCAAAACGGACATTGTCCCATACGAGCGTTGCACGGAAGTTGTCGTTGAGCAGGCAACACTCACTTTAGGTGGAAATGTGAATTTCAATGATGTTCAACAAGAACAAGTTGTTAAGAATTTGGTAAGTTTTCGCACCTGCCTTGTAGTCTATAATGAGTTTTAGACATCATTGAGGTCAAAAATGGTTAAATGTGGAATGGTGCTTTCACTATCATGCGGTGATTCTGAGAAATATTTGAATTCAATTCTTGGTGGTGAGTTTCATTTTACAATTTGTAAATTACAAATTAAGATCATGTTACCTGGAAGAAAAGCTCTTAAACATATTCCTGAAAGCTTTTTCAGTGCATACTTCCAATATTCGATTTTTTTTATTTTTTGCAAACCTATTACGACTTTGAGAGATTTTAAGGTGGCCGAGGATTCTGAAGTTTTTGAAAATGAAACAAAATCTGAAAAATCTTGATGCGGTTGGGTGTCTGAAAATCCAAAAGTTAACTCGTACATGATTTTTATTGAAAAGCATTTGATTTTTGTTAACTTCGAAATTAAGCCCATAACCAATTTTTCCATATTGTAGACAACATGACATTTGCAATTGGCAACGTGATGAATATTATGGAAAAGTACAAATTTTCTGGAGTACAATTGGATTGTGAAAAAGTGATTCGCAGAGGAAACCATGTAATTTATTAGGTTTAAGAATAAATTACCTATGAATCTATTCAGATTTACTTCAACACATTCGTCAAAAAATTGGCACAGAAGTTTGAAAGCGGCAAGGCTTCCAATGGGTGTAACAGGACACTTTCAGCAAGGCAACCTTTTCATAGAGGTTTTTAAAAAGCTATATATCCCATTATTTCAGATTTTCCCATTACACACAAAAGCCGTCAACGTACTACAGTGTATCTCTATTGAATCGTCTGTCTCACATTGCATTAAGAATGACTGATAAACATTCCGTTGATCTTCCATTCTTCTTCAATCACACAAAGCCTGAGTTCCCGTCAACTGAGAAATTTGTGAATATTTGGAAGAATGTGGGACTGAAACCGGATAAGCTAGTTTTGGAACTCTCGCCATTTGGTTGGCAGACTGGAAAGAAAGTGGGGGAGAAGAAGAAAATGACACAAGGAGTTAATTGTGTAACTGCTGGGAATAGAGCTGTCTACGAACATGATTATGAAACATTGACAGGAATGACCAAACATGAAAATGGAACTATCAACATGCCAATGATTGAAGATTTTAGATACAAAGTAAGTTTCTTTTTTGGCATTTATAGCTCCCGTGATGACTGATTTTGAGATCTGGCGAGACCCCACTTAAAAAAATAAAGTTTCACATTTTCACGAAAGTAGAATAAATTACTGTTTTGTTTAAAGGGGGACTAACGGTTCGGACGATTTTGAATAGACTCAACATGGGCTCAAAAGAACAAATTTCGTAATGAAACTTCTCAAAAAATAATATCAAAAATTTTTTGTGGCAGTTCAAAATTTGAAAAAGTTACACTGCTATTAGGTAAAATCTCGTTTTTACCCACTTTTCCATATCGCGGTCCGAAGTTGCCCTTTTTTTGAATTATTGTTCTTTATTGCATATTTTGGTAGTCTATATCATTTAATTTCGTTTATTACAGTACATTTGAAGCCGATAGGTAACCAATTTTGATGATTTTTGGTTACCTATCGGCTTTTAATGTGCCTTTACCGACAAAATTTAATAAGATAAACTTCCAAAATTTGGAATAATGGATGTACAATAATCAAAAATTTTCAAAAATTTTTTGTAAACTTTTTGAAACAGTAATTTTTTTCAAAATTTCTCAAAATGTGATTGTTTTTGAAAATCTGATAATTTTCCAACAATTTGACGGAAAAATTTGCTAATCGTAAGTCTAAAATCTTTTGAAAGGTTCCATTATGATATTCTGTCATGTTGTATTATTAAAAGTTTAACAAAAGCCACATTATATTATAGCTGAAATCTCTACAAATACAGTACATATAATAATTTTTCTAGAAATTCTGGAAATTCTATCAAATTTCTAGGATTTTTTATTCAAGTATTCAAATTTTCAGATTGGTTACATCCAACGTGAACAGCTCGGCGGTATTGCATTGAATGTAAATGGAGATGACTATACTGGAATCTGTGGGCGTGGATCATTCCCAATTCTGAAATCTGTTTATAGTTCCCATAAGTGTCGTTAATTTCTGAAACTTCACAATTTTGATAAATAATTATTTTATTTCGTTTGATATCGATAATGGATGAGTTCAACTCTCCCACACGACCAAATTTTTTTTTACGAAAAAAAAGGGAAAAAGCGGGGAAGGGGGAATTGGGACACCATTTACAAAATATGAATGGTTTTTGTTCAAAGTTCCCAGTGATAATAATGTAGACTTAGTTGGTGCTAGAGGAAGTTCATTTAACTTGGACAAATTAACAAATTTGTTGATTTTGACGGTGAATATTCTGTGATCGAGGAATTCCTTGAACCAGAAACAAGCTAGTCAAGACCGAACTTGGCAAGTTTTCCTAAGAGACTGTGTGAAACTTTGTTAAAGGCTTTAACAAAATCAAAAAATATAATATAAAGAGATTTTTCTTTCATTAGAAGTGAATGGTAGAGGGAAGCCATAACAAAATTATAATTTGTGAGAAAAAACCATTTTATTGTCGTGAACGTGCCCCCCTCCTTTTTTCCAAAATTTAAAATTCACACGTCGAGTAAATCAAAATACAAAAAATTACAAAAAAATTCACACGTCGAGTAAATCAAAATATAATTCGTTCATTCCCAAACTCACCAGCTAATCACGAGGCTCAAAAAGCGTTTCGCTCAATTGAACACGGTTTCATTATGAAGGTAAGTTCGCGAGGGGATCACTGTGATAGTAGCCGAATTTTCTCTTTCGCGGCCACAAATTGGCAAAATTTTTTGAAAGTGTTCCACTTGAGGGACGGATATAACATAAGACATTAATGTGTGAGCTGATCGCGATCCGTGATCGATGTCGCCTGCACATTTTAGATGCTCTCCAGAAATTAGCAACTCAAAGATCAATTGGCTAAAAGTAGATAAAAAATATTCGAAAAACGCAGAAAATTTGCTGCCAAATTCTCCCCATTTCTGCCAAGTTTCATGCAAAAAAAACAATATTTTCTTTGAGTTCGATGTCTCTTCGTTGTGCCAATTTGTTGTTCAACTCCTCCAATTCTGCAATGTTTTTATTGTTCTCGCAGTGATGACCATCACCTCATGCGGAAAGAAAAAAGCATCAAATAGCAAGGAAAATTGCAAAAAGAGTTTGCAAACCGGCCCTGGAGCAGCCACCGAAGCCGGAGCTGCTTCTTCGTTAGCTCCGGTTGACGCGACCAAGCTTGCCACACCTGTACCAGCGGCGCCAAAAAAGGAAGAAGCTCCACCTCCAGAAGAGCCCAAGAAAGAGGAGAAGCCAAAGGAGAAATCGAAGAAGTCGGCGAAATCGAAGAAATCCAGCAAGTCCAAGAAAGACAAGAAGGATGGAGAGGTAGGTTTTAGTGCCTTCCTGCATGCCTACTTCATATTTTCTGCATTCATTTTTTTGCCTTCATGGAGGACTATGGAATAATTTTCAAATACATGTTTTGCAGGAAGAGAATGGATATGAAAACTGCCAGGATATGACTCCGGATCAGTTGAAGAAGATTGCCGAGCAGGCGGATGAAAAGAAATGATACTTTTTATTAGGAAATAAAGAATCGAGAAAATCATTGTTTTTTTTTTCATTTTTCAAAGGAGTCACTGAAATCGTGTGATCAATCGTTGTCAACATAGAACTTTTTCGAAAACGTACTGTAGATACGTATCGAATTGCTCAGGTTTTTTAGCAACTAGTGTGATAGGCCGTGGCTCTGCGGAATGCCAACGTGAAGTAGACCCGAATAATTCACACACCAACAAGCGACCAAAACTCACATTTTGAGCTAATCGACTCACTGCTACCGATTAAAGTTATTTTATGATATAATACAATTTTTAAAACTTACTTTCCCAGACTTTTGTAGGTTGTATTTGGTCCGTCATAAATAGTCGAGTATATGCTATAGCTCCTCCAAAAAGTCGGCATGGCCCAATCCGTTCCACCAGGAAACATCCAAGCCCAAACAAAGAGACTTGGAGTTGATGCACCATGTAGTGTGCTCGATCCAAAGGAGGATGTGCTTCTCGTTGTCTCGTAGCGATGGACCAAAAGCAACAATTATCGATAATGTTGTACTTGCAGTTTCCACAAAAAAATATCACATGCTCCGACTAGGAGATTATTTGTAAATTTGAAATCTTATGGGGAAGCACATGAAACTTTCAAGATTGATGTAACTTGAAACTTGAAAAAAACTGTAACAATAGGAGTGCAAAATATTGTTATTTATTCTTGAACAATAGTTTTGTCTGAATTGTGGTTTTCTCGGTTTGTTCTGACTCTCCAAATCAAAAAAAACAACAATTGAAAGAAACATTCATGCAGTAAAAAAATAGTCAAAAATTCTATACATTCATAAGTTATAAATGCTTTGTCATTTATAAAACCTCGAATATACATAGTTTTTTTTCGAAAAATACATTTTTTCATTGATCATGTCTATAGAGTTCTAGCAAAACTTGTAGAAAGGGGGGACTCAGAATGTCTCGAATTTCAAATAATCCCCGGCATTTCCCATTAGTCAAGCGACAAGTTAAAACCAAAAAAAAATAATATATTTATTCATCATACCATTTTTTTAAATCTGATATTATATGTTTGCAACGTGGCAATTGGATTCAGAATACTGTAAGTGTCTTTAGTCGATTCTGATGATGAATCCGGTTCGCGCGCACGCGACACTTCCCTCTTTTCTTTAAACATGTGTTCGACGACACACCTCTCGAGAGGCATTCTGTCAGCCGCCTTTGATTTGTTTAATTTATCGATTTCACTGTGTTCGACGAAATTTTGTTTACTCATTGAATTTTTTAGATGGCATGAAATCTCTCACCGAGTTATTCGGTTGCTTCAAGCGACAGCCGAGACAACAAGAAGGTTAGTTATCGATTTTTCACAGAAATTGTTAAGTTATTTCAAAAAAAAAAAATATTCAGAAATATTTGTTTGAAATATTGCAATATTTTTGACATTCAAATTGATCGAAAACGATAAATTAATTATTCTATCCAATTTTTCATAAATTTAGAAAAACAATATTTAAGTTTTTTTAAAATCAAAAGTTCAGCTCAAACTTTCGAACACAATATCCAACCGAACCTGCAAGTGTTTTTTTACATTTTAACAAATGATAAAACAACCGGTATGGAACTAATTTGTGGTGGAAAAATGACGTCACAACTGTATTAAAATACATAAAAAACATGTATTTTAATACAGTTGTTACGTCATAAATGTGTTTAATTCCATTCTGCAAATAAGGAAAAACTACAGTTATTTGTCACTATCTTGTATTTCCGTCCAGACAATATTCTATTTTTTTCTGAAATATGTTTTATTGAACATAAATATATCTTGAACGCGTTTTCATCTATTATATTTGTGTGTTTCAGTTTAGTATAATATTTCAGTTCGATATCTTTTTATTTTTCTATTTGCCGATTTTTATATTTAACAAGATACAATAGAAAGTTCAGAGATATAGATTCCCGAAAACACATTTTCAATTAAGCCTCATTCTACTCATTGCAAAAATTTTGAAATTTGAAGAATTTTAAATTTGATTATTTTTATATTTTTATTAATTTTAAATGAAAAAATTGAATTAAAATCTTCAATTTTGTAAAATCCGCCTTCAATTTAGAACTCAATTTCCGAATTCTGCTTTTTGCGAATAATCAATTCCGCTGTCAGATAAATTGAATCGCGCTCTATTGACAATTTTTGAAAGTTCAGTTCAAACAAAGAATTTTTTGATTTCTAGTCATTTTTCCGTTATTTAGTATATATGTATAATTCTCTTTATCAGTTTCTTTAGTCATTAAATAAAACAGAAATCACCAGTTCTTTCGAATTCACTTCAAATATTTTTAATTTTAACAGAAACGCTCTTCTTTTTAATAGTTACAGAGTTTATAGTTTTCATTATTTTTTCTTTTTTCAGCTTCGTCTCCGGCAAACCCACACGTGAGCGATACCCTCTCTATGGGAGTAGCAGCGAGTGGAATGCCTCCGCCGAAGCGTCCTGCTCCGGCGGAGAGCCCGACTCTCCCCGGCGAAACTCTCGTTGATGCGCCAGGAATTCCGCTGAAAGAAGCACTAAAAGAAGCGGCAAATTCGAAAATTGTTATTTTCTATAACAGTTCAGATGAGGAAAAGCAATTAGTGGAGTTCGAGACCTATTTGAATTCATTGAAAGAACCTGCTGATGCCGAGAAACCCCTGGAAATTCCGGAAATAAAAAAGTTACAAGTCTCTCGAGCTTCACAAAAAGTAATTCAATATCTGACTCTTCACACTTCGTGGCCTCTAATGTATATCAAAGGAAATGCTGTTGGTGGTCTCAAAGAACTTAAAGCTCTGAAGCAGGATTATTTGAAAGAATGGCTTCGTGATCATACCTACGACCTGATTGTCATTGGAGGAGGATCTGGAGGTCTTGCAGCAGCGAAAGAAGCTTCTCGATTAGGCAAAAAAGTCGCATGTCTGGATTTTGTGAAACCATCACCACAAGGAACATCTTGGGGATTAGGAGGAACTTGTGTGAATGTCGGTTGTATTCCAAAGAAATTGATGCATCAAGCAAGTCTTTTGGGTCATTCTATTCGTGAGTATAAATATTATTTCTAATTATAACATAAAGTTATTAACATTTTACAGATGACGCGAAGAAATATGGTTGGAAACTACCGGAAGGGAAAGTTGAGCATCAATGGAATCATTTGCGTGATTCTGTTCAAGATCATATCGCTTCTTTGAATTGGGGTTACCGTGTGCAATTGAGAGAAAAGACGGTAAGCTTTAAGAGATTGAAAATATTCTGAATTCATGTTTATTAATGTTATCCTAGTTTTCAGGTTACGTATATCAATTCCTACGGAGAGTTCACTGGACCATTTGAAATTTCTGCGACAAATAAAAAGAAGAAAGTTGAAAAACTCACTGCTGATCGCTTCTTAATCTCCACTGGTCTTCGTCCTAAATATCCGGAAATTCCTGGAGTGAAAGAGTACACTATAACTAGCGATGATTTGTTCCAACTTCCATATTCTCCTGGAAAAACCTTGTGTGTTGGTGCTTCGTACGTCTCATTGGAATGTGCTGGATTTTTGCACGGTTTTGGATTTGATGTTACGGTGAGTGTAAAAAACGAATTTGGAGTTAAAAAAATAATTTCAAATTCAGAAAAGCCACAATTTTATTGTTTTTTTTAATCTTAAACAAAAAAATTGGTTGTCAACTTCCTTTTTTAAATCCCAAAAATTTAATTTCTGATTTTTTAGGTTATGGTTCGTTCTATTCTACTTCGTGGATTTGATCAAGATATGGCTGAACGAATTCGTAAGCATATGATCGCCTACGGCATGAAATTCGAAGCAGGAGTCCCGACAAGAATCGAGCAAATCGACGAAAAAACTGACGAAAAAGCTGGAAAGTATCGAGTATTTTGGCCGAAAAAGAACGAAGAAACCGGAGAAATGCAAGAAGTTTCGGAGGAATATAACACGATTCTGATGGCAATTGGAAGGGAAGCCGTAACTGATGATGTTGGTCTTACAACGATTGGTGTCGAAAGAGCAAAGAGCAAGAAAGTACTGGGAAGACGTGAGCAGTCGACAACAATTCCATGGGTTTATGCAATTGGTGACGTTTTGGAGGGAACACCTGAATTGACTCCAGTTGCTATTCAAGCTGGAAGAGTTTTAATGAGACGAATTTTCGATGGAGCAAATGAATTGGTTTGTGAACTTTCAAAAATGTGGATTTAATATTTCCTTAAAGTTCGCACAACTCCTGAATGCCCAAATATCACTAAAGAAAAACCTTTAAAAAATCATTGAATTGGAAAAAAATCGCTTTGAATTACCGCGCTATTGCTGCTCTTTGGTTTTTCTCAATTTTGACGTAAATTATTTTTTGTGCCTCAAATTTTCAAGCAAAAAAGGTTTTATGTCTATAAAAACATTTACTTTATGCCAAAAATTTATCTACAATTTCCAATTACAACAATTACTTGCGTCGTGTGATGTATGATGATAATTCGAAAAAAACCATTTTCTATAATTTTTGTATTTTAGATAAAAAGGAAATGCTTTTATAGACAAAAAGCCTTTATTCACTTGAAAATTAGGAACAATTAGGTAATTCAAAGGAGTAATTTATTGACAATAAAAAAGTTTATCAAAGTTAATTAGCAATTTTTAAAATTTTTATTTTGTGTTATCTCAGCATTTAGATCCAGTCTGTGTGTTTAAATTGAAATCCACATCGGCGCTATTCCATCTTTAAAATAATAAAATTGTATATTTTCTAAAAGTTTAATTTCAAACATTTTCAGACGGAATACGATCAAATCCCAACAACAGTCTTCACTCCTCTCGAATATGGTTGCTGTGGACTATCGGAGGAAGATGCAATGATGAAATATGGAAAGGATAACATTATAATCTATCACAATGTATTCAATCCACTGGAATATACGATTTCAGAAAGAATGGATAAGGACCATTGCTATCTGAAGATGATTTGTTTGAGAAATGAAGAGGTAATAATAAAAAGTGAAATAAGTTAAACTAATATCCGATTTTTTAGGAAAAAGTTGTGGGCTTCCACATTCTCACTCCAAATGCTGGTGAAGTGACACAAGGATTCGGAATCGCGTTGAAATTGGCTGCAAAGAAAGCAGATTTTGATCGTCTCATTGGAATTCATCCAACTGTCGCGGAGAACTTCACCACGTTGACTCTTGAAAAGAAGGAAGGAGATGAGGAATTACAAGCTTCTGGTTGCTGAGGTTAAGAAGGGTCCAATTTGGGGGAGAATTTGGGTTTTGGAATGAAATGAACATTGATTTTATTTAGGATCTCTTTTTTAAAATATGAATTCAAAAAAAAAAACAAATAAACCTAAAATCTCAATGTCATTTTATTTCATCACCTACTCTCTTCAAAATTGGACCGTCGGTGGTCGCTAGTAGAGGCAGCTTTGTGACGACCTTTGGCTAAACTCCATCGTGAGCGCCTCTGGTCTGATGCGCCTCCAAAACGTCCACCACCCCTGATGATTTGTTTATTATAGTTTGCATTGTATTTTCGAATCTTCAGGGTTGTTTGTTCTTGACAATTGCCAATTTTTCTAAGCGAAAAGTTTGATTTAATTTTATTCTACTTGGCAATTTTCAAAAACGAACAATTATTCTCTTATCCAGTGTTTAAGTATGTCCTCTCACTTTTTTTTCAATTTCAATCCCGTACTTCTTCCCTATTTTTGGGTAAATCCAAGCCTTTTTCACTCTCTCTCTTAAATGCAATATTGTTTGGTCATTTTACCTTTTATTGTATGTGTTGTAAAAATAAATTGTATTTTACACCGAAAAATGTCCAATTCAGTGATATCATTATGCATGCACATCTTCCGCGTACGACAGCTTTTCCGCGTGATTTTCTGTGTTTTCTCTGTTTCTAGGCGCTCTCCAAATTTACTTTATATTTTTCCAAAATTCTATCTCGTTTTTGAATACACATATGTAAAACCGAAATAGAATGAAAAATTGGGAGACGGAGAGAGGAAACGAAAACAGAGAGAGAAAGAGACGGAGAGGAGAAAAGGCAAATGAAGGTTGCAATCTGTTTTTACACTTTATATTTAGTCTTTGTTCATTTCGAAATTAAACGCAGGCAGGCGCAGGCGGCCGATTGGAATTTCACGTCAATCCTTCCAAACTAGGTGCTTTTGGTAAATCCTGATTTTCTCTGTGCACAGAAGTTAAATTGTTGTTTATAAACTTCATTTTCTACCAAAAATTAACAAATCTGTAAATATTTGCCCCTATAACGATAATTTTAACAGAGATCGCGGCGAGACCCTCTCAAAAAACAGCGTGTGCCTTTGAACTGTCGCCGAAAAATTATTGTAAATTGTGATTCGTCATTTTGCAAGATGAGTCACTTTGAATAAAATCGTTTCAGCAAAAATGGGGGAATTTTTTACGGGAGAAAAAAAGTCCACAGATTCTCCAGTTATGGTTCATTTCTAATAATAATAGCCCAAACTTAATACCTCATAATCCAATTGACCCTTGTACCCCCGGACAAGTGGGCACACGCTTATCGATTTCTATTTCGAGGTACCACTCATTTCCGCGCGGGGAACACTTTTGTCTCTGAGTCTCCTACTTCTCCTTGCTCTTTTCCCAAACGTTCTTGGCAGAAGAACCTCTATGCATATATATCTTCAATGTTTATAATGCCATTTTCTGTTAGGTTTATAAATATCTTACTCGCAACCTCTCTCTAAAAAACAGGCAAAGAAATTATGCGAAATAGAAATTGCACACTGTTTCAAAATATGTATTAATGTTTCCTTAATTTTTCTCTCATATTGAACTATTTCTAGAACTTCGATAAATAATTCCAGAAACTTGGTATAACTTGATAACTTCCAATTGTCATCCCAATGATACCTTTGTGCCGTGAACATAACAAAACATGCCGTGTCAAGGTTAACTATCATTGGCGTGTATACAATGAGGATATCAACAAGAATGCTGTATTGGAACTCTCATGTCAATGTCAAGTCCTCGATCAACTCAGAAAAACGTTCGTCGAGTTGGGATCTTCCACCATCCATTCGGCTGCTGATTTTGAGTTTAGCTGCAGTAAGTTTTTTTTTAAATGAAATTTAGATGCACAGTGCCTGCGCGAATTTCATTGGTTATTTTAGGTTTTCCAGATACTATTCGAGTTGTTCAAAATAGTATAACACAATAATCAATATGTCCAACAAAATTTGATCAACTGAAAAATTATAATTATGAAAAATTGAATTTTATCTACGCTTCCGTTTTTCTATGAAAAGAAGTTACATCGGCTGACAAGATTTTTGAAGCATTTGGATGTGATTTGACCTGTCTAAAAATTGAGTTTTTGATGTTTCAAAACTATTGTTGTTGCACACACAGTTGACAAAAAACAAAGTAGAACAATAGAGGTTATAGGGAAAATATATCGTTTTATCAAATTTAATCTGAACCCAACCGCAGGTTGCTGTAACTTTTTCCAAAGAATTTATGATAATTTGTTTGATAACATAATTTTAGAAATCGTTAAGAGCAAAATTTTGTTAGTTGAAAATTTTCAAATCTAAATGAGCTAGTATTTGAGTTGTGCTCACTTTAAATAGAAACTACAAAAAAAGAAATACGAATAGAGTTTCAGCTGGCACTATATAAAATGTCAGTCATCTTATACCAGATATGATTTTCAGTTACCAAGGATGGCCCTGTAGTTCTGTCCAGTGGCTATGAGATCTACAACAACATTCGCCCGGAATTGAGCTTTTATCATTCTCAACTTCCTCAGCTATTTCTTCATGTCAGAATCTTGGATGTCTCGGTAATTGCCAAGTTGGATGATTTGGGTCGGACTGTGAATGAATGTAAGGCAACGATGAAATCTGACAAGGCATGGAGAGTTATGAAGGATACTGAGGTATTATTTTTCTGATTCGTTTCCCTTGTTTCTAAAAGAAAACTATATTAGATTGCTGAAGGACAACTCTCACTTCAAGAGCTTCTAGACAAGCAACAACTGGAAATCAAATCTCTTCAAAAGGATATTTCCGAAATGAAGCTTGAGAATCAGTGTCGCAAAAAAGAAGACAAAAACTCCTTCAAAAACAAGGAAGTTCACGAGGCTTCATGTGATAAGTGCCAAGATTTGATTATTGGGCATCGATTCAAGTGTGCTATATGCTACAACTACGATTTGTGCGAAACATGTGAAGCTGCCGGAGTTCATGCTCAGCATGCATTGATTCGATTGGTGTCAGAAAATACTTTGTTCCCCGAACATTTGATTGTCAAAAACCCAGAGGAGGTAAAAGATCAAAACGGTCAAGTTCAAGCAATTGCTTCTTCTCGTGACAGAGCTATCCAGGTTCCTTTGAGGAGATTGGGCATAACCCCTCAAGCCATCGCAACAAAGAACAATGTCTCGAGATATTTGAATGCACAAAGTGATCGAAACATTATTGAGGACCCATGGTATGCTCAGCACATGTCTAGCAGGAAACCGCAAACTTATGAAAGAATGCATCCAAAACTGAAAGATACAACTGATGGTAAAAAAGTTCAAAAAGTTTCTTTCCGCGATCGCTTTTACAAGAAAGCAGAATCTAGCCTCGATAAACACGAAAAGCAACTTCGATTCGATCTTTCGGCTTCACGTCAAGAATTCATCAGAGAAAAGGAAAAGTTCAGAGTTGAAAAGGAAACGCTCATGAAACAAAAGGAACAAATTGAAGAGATGATGAAGCAAGAAACTATAAACTTCGAAACGAATAGGGCTTTCTTTTCGGATCGTTTTGAACCGATTTTTAATAAAGTCAAAGATGGAAAGAAAAGCGAAGATGATACTACAAGAAAAGTCGAATTTGAAGTTGAAACTGCTGAGAGCAACTATCCCGGATCTATTTTTTCGGATGAAGATTCTTTGAGTGATCTTGCTGAAATTCTCAAAGACATTGAAGAATATGAGTGTTCGTCTGAGAGCTCTGATGACCAAGAGAAAGACGATTTTGATGTCGTTGAGGAAGAGGCTAAACAATCTTAAACGTATTGTTGAATGTGAGTTATCATCCCTTGGTTCAAAGATATTTATCAACAATTTCAGATAACAAAAACAGAGGATTCAACTTCCATCTTGTACTCTCAACCAGCACTGTAATTCCAATTCAAAAGGACTTTCCAAACGATAATATGCATTTCAATATTCTCATGAATCCTCCAAATATTTAAAAAATTGTTCAAATTGTTCATAACAACTTTCTTATCAAATCAGAAAACTCAGACTGTTTTGCAGAATTGCAAAAATTCAAATATCTAAATTTTTCCATTGTACTGTCTTATCTTTATTTTTTTATTTTTTCTGAAGTCTAAAATTGTAATTTTCCAATTTTGTGAATCTTTTCATTTCGCATTAATAAAATAAATTGAAAATCAGAATTTAGCTTGCCAATATACATAAGAATAGTGAGACAGGGGAGGATAAAAAATTAAAAAAAAAAAAGAATCTTTAATTGTAAAGTCTGTAAACTTTATGAATTCATTTTTAGATTCAAAATTAAAAAATCAGATCTTAAAAAAATGTAAATGTCAAACAAACCTTCTAAAACGACATACGTTTCTACTATTATCCAGAAGATTAATTTCGCGAGTTTCGTCCCAAAAGTACGGTACCGGGTCTCGACACGACAAAAATCGATGAAAATTCTGCTGCAATGAATTTTTGAAGTTACTGTATAAAAGGCGCACATCCGTTTTTCTGGGAGTTTTGTTTGACATCTAGATACTTTTTAGATTTGATTTTAATAGTCGTTTCAAAAAATATCCAGTGCAATGTATCTAAAAGGATTGTTTTTGCAATAGATCCTCGGTTGAACTTTTGTTTTAAAACGAATTGTTCCAGACACACCTTGTTGACTTGAAAATATTTGTCCTTTTTTTTCAAAATAAACTTTGTACTTCTTTTCGTGTCTTTCTGAAATTTTCCATCTATTAATCAGATTGATAAGCTGGGAAAATATATTATTTTCATGTCGTCTGCCAGGTGTCATGTGTGTTTGACACGAGATAACACATGAAAACATGAAGGTCATTCAGTCGTTTTCATTCGAAATCGACGAGACCAAAGGTTTTGTGGCAGAGTTTTACTCGTACCAGAGACATTTTTGTACTCTAAGAAATCAAAGAACTTTTCAAGATGTTCTCCCTCGGCTTTTGTTGTGTACTGGGTCCCAAAAGCACCATTTGTTTCATAAATTTATTTGTTTTCATTCATTCATTTTCGACTTTCTGATCCGAACACTAAAAAAGGAAAACATGTACCCAAACAAATGCAACCCTTGTCTTCTCTTTTTCTTTTTATTTTTTTTGTGCTCGAGAGACGAAAGTGACAAAAAAGAGAAGAATAACATGAAGAGACAAAATATTTACGACTTGAATAAGGAGTTCGAGGAATGTTTTTCCACTTTTAGCTCGTTCTAACGTTGCCACATATACTTGTAATTGTCGTTTAGTTTCTGAAAAAGAGCAATTTTTGTAGAAAGTGTGGGAAACTCTGGATTTAAACTTTAAAAGTTATCTGGAATTACTGGCTAATATGTGTATTTCGTGAAAGTGTTCCTGCGAAAGTATTTCATCAAAAATGACCACTCTTGAAAAGCAAATTTTAACAATTTCAAGCCCGTTGAAAAGTGAATCTAGTTTTCTTTGCCAACTTTACATTAATTTTACTTATTCGGAAAACATATAAGCCATGCAAACGTTACATTATTCCACTTTACTTTTTATTCCCTCTTTTGTAGTCTAATATTTGAATATGCTTACCATGGTCTTTCTAATAGTATTGCATCCAACTTGTCAAAGTGAAACAATGTGGTGCAATACTAATTGATGAAATACGGTATATTAGGCATTTCACCCGGACGAGGCAGTATGGGAAATTCAATTTCACGTACATGATTATTTGTGAAGGCCGAACTTTTAGCTTGAACTTGTGGTTACTTTATTCCTAATCAGATTACAAGATTAGGATAATCTTATCATTTTAAATTTATTCGATAGTTTTCTTCGCTTCGAGATGGTTTGGTGGATGTGGTGGTTGATTTTTCTTGTCATATGGATTATGTTGATTATAATTGGAAACGGTGAGATCGATCAAAATGAGTTTTTACAAATCTAAAAATATATTGTTGACAACGCTCCATAATTATATTATGAAACGGACCACAAATCTGACGTGCGAGGCTGTAAATTTCAGTGGATAATTGAATTTCATTTCGGGTGACCAAAAAATTCAAAGGAAGCTAAAATATGTGTCTATTGTCTGGAAAAGTTTCTGGATTGGGTGGAAAAGTTTCGAATATTAAATTGAAATCGAATTTTCATGTGAAAGTAAAGTAACTTGATACTTTGAAAGCTTTTCACTACATTTTTTGTTTCAAAACATAAATAGTCGGCAAAGTTTTCGATATTAGATATCTGCTTCTAGTCTTTTTTTGCGTTGTTTTAAATTCAGCCTACAAATTGAAACAAATCAGCATGAAACCTTATTGTTATTTTCTCCGTGCCGTCACTTCTCAGAATACGAGAATTGACATCAACTAATCCCAGACTTTTCATGTTTTCTCGTCATTTTTCTTGTTTTTCTGCTGTTACGCATTCTCCTGTTGTATTTTGTCGTTAAACTCCTGTTCTGTTTTAAACTTTTTTTCCATTTTTAGTCGCTCATAGTGGACTTTTCAGGACAGTTTTTGTAGCGCAGAAACAAAAATTACTTTGTAAACTTTGATATTAGACCATAATATCTATTTGAAAAATAGAAATTAACTACAAGGTCAATCAACGATTAGCTCCGGTTTTTCTGAATCAATTAGAGCTGTGCCAATTTGTTGATTGGTTCAGAGGTATACGAAGCTAATGCTGATTGGTCTTGCAGTTCGCAGTTTGGAAATTTGAAAATAGAGCCAAGGAATAAGGAGGTACAAATAGCAATATTTTGAAATGTATCTTTGCTTCCTGATTTTTTTTTCCCTTCTGGTTCTGCAAATACATCATGAGTTTGAACTATTTAGAAAATACCTAAACTAGTCTATTTGAGAACTTTATTGTTTTACAACTTCCTTTTTTGATACTTTGAACTTCATATTTCCATCTTCCGTATTGCTCTTTTCAAAGAGCTCTCTCATTATTTTGACTAAATTACCCTTTTTAGGCCAGCCACATTGAGCTGGGTTTGAAAAGGTTTTTGAACCATTAGAATTGTCTTTCTCTCTCGTTATGTACCATCAATTATTTATAATATAAACCTCCTTCTCTTATCCACACATAACCTCACATTTTCGGTCATCTCTCCGGTCACGAGAGGCGATGACCATCTGCTCATGGCCCCTTTTTCTCGTCAATGTCTCTGCGTTTCCTATGATTCCATACACTCTCTCTTTCATTGCTGGTTTTTGTTTGTATCTCTAAGTCTGATATATTTCACTTCAATGCATTGGGTCTCACTTTTCGGTGGGTTTGGTATTATTTATTTTATGACGAGAGTGGATGAGCGCTTGTTCTCACTTTTGGTAACACGTTGAGCTTTTCAATGACGTTATCTACATTCCAGCTAGTAACTTTGAGATTCTAATATTTACTCAAAAGAACCGAAAAACGAAGACCCATCACAAATTGGGAGGTGCTACAAGTTGTGCCAACTTACGCACGACTGAACTCGTATTAGTACCGAGCTTGAAAATTATTTTTAAAGCTGAAAATGTGTATACAGAAGATATTTCGCCATAAATAATGTATAAAAACTGAGAAAAAAGTATTTTCGATATTCGAAAAATGTCCCAAAATGAGGACAAAACCTAAATATAAACATTCCTTACTATTAGTCTGGTTTCCGTTTTGATCAAAATTCCTGGAATTCCCATTTCTCGTAAATCATATTCGGGATTGCCAAATTTTTAAAGAAAGCATTAATGGCCCTTTCTATTGACCTACCTATTCAAATTTCCTCTCGAATGTGGTCTTCAGACCAATCAACGATTTTTAAATGCAAATTTTGTGGTAAATTTTGTCATAATGTTTGTGATATAGCAACACGTCAAAACTGTTTTCCTCAACATTCACAATAGCTCTGTTCCATTTTTGGACATGATAATTGTTTATTTATTCAGTCTTCCTAGACAGGAAACGCCTCGTGTTTTGCTCATGCTTGTCCTCTCTTTGTCCTCATGAGTCATTACACAAAACATTTTCAAAAATCTGTCTTCATCTCTGCGGCTATGAAAATTCATGTACACTCTATTTCAATTCACTACTATCAGACATCATCAGTTGATATCATTTGTCACTTTATCTCATCTCAACTATCCTCTGATCACTTACTATCATTTAATTTTCAGTTTTCTTTTCTTCGATGAAGTTATTCTAATATTCAAAATTTTCAGAGAAAGCGCACCCAAGTTCAAAATCGACAAAAATGGGTGGCGTATTCTCAGGAGATCGTGTATTCAATGACTCTAAAGCTATACACAATGTCGATAAACAAATGCTTCACAATCAGTGAGTTATTTTTAATTTGAAAAAAAAAACAGTTTGCATAGTAATGCCTACATAGACCTACACGGCATACCTAATTTGCCGTGAAGAATGATTGTTGCTCGAGCTCCGAGTTGCACTCTTTAGGCCAATGTTGGCCTAGAAAATGCCTTTTAATCAGAAAATCCTTAAACGTTTGTTGAATATCTTTAATTTAACAAGTACCAACCAAAGGTCAAAATGTGCGTTTGCCACGTGTGAAGCTATTCAAAAACGAGTAAATATTTGTCTTTAATCGCCTATCTTACCGTACACATCTGACTAAAACTTTTTCTAAAAGGTTGAAAAAAAAAACAGTAATCCCAAATAAAAACTCTCCTAAAAAGAACTTATTTATGAAAATAAAATCATTCAAAATGAAAATGCTTCAATGTCGTGCCAAACTTTTCAAACAATTTTCAAATGAGCCTATAAATCTTGCCGTACATTTGGATAGAATGTTCACTTTAAATTGTTCACATTATGACCTGTATGACCCGAGTGTTGTAGTTTGTAGTTCCCTCTAGAGACACTTCTCAATCCGAAATAAAATTTTGATTCGATGATTTTTGAAGTGATAGCAAACTCGACACTCTTCAAACTTTTTTTTTTGATCATTTGGGTAGCCAATAGACAGTTCTTAGAACACTTGCAACTTTTTTGTGTTGCGTAATCATAAGGTGTGAGAATAAATAGATAATCATTTCGGTATCATTTTAGTACTTTCCCAAGAGTGGTGAACAAATAAAAGGAGAAAAATGAGTTCAAAAGTTGGATTGATATTGTCATTTTCGAATTTATTTCTACATGGAAAATTGTTGAATTTTTTTATTTTTAACAAAGTTTTGGTAGTTATTTCACCTACCCATCTCTTATCAGTACCTCGAAAAAATAACGAAAAGACTACTTTGAACTTCTACTAGTAGCTCTATCTAAATGCATATCAAATTATCAATTTCTTTCATTTCGGAGATTATTCTGGTTTTTGATATTGAAACGTAACTACTGCTTTTGATTGATATTCTCAAAATGGTTTCATTAAAAAAATTTGGAAAAAAATTTTGGAAAAATACTATTCAATATACTAGAAGCTGGATGAGTTGTTTGTAAGTATTTGAAGTTATAGAACATCTTTTGAGAGTTTCGGAGATTTTTTTAAATGTAAATTCCAAATTATATTACACCTAAAGTTTTGTACAGTGATTACATATTATTATTATTGATCGAACTTTCAATCTAAGGACACTCCAAGTCCTTTAGTTCATACCAAAATAAAAAAAAGGCACAAAAGTAGGCACGCAGGCATAAGAACGTTGTCAAAAATGTTTTTAAAAAATTGGAAATAACCTTACGGCACTGCGATTATTACAAATGACGCAAATGTTCACCTTTAAAACAGCCAACGTTTCCTCACTAAAATTCCAATCATACCACTCTAAAATCTAAAGTTCATTCGTTTTCCTCTCCGAAAAATGAATTTCTAGACATAATCTCCACCCTCGTTCGAGCAAAACCTAGCTTGCAAATTTTTTTTTAAATTCCTTCATGCAACATTGAGTTTTCTCACTATCCTGTTCCTCAAAAAAAATGAAAAAAAAATTGATAAAAACTCAGCTCATATCAAAATTATCACCATAAGCTGACTATAGGGCTGCTGCAATTGTACCGACTTTTGACTTTCTTATCAATTGAAAATTGGAGAAAAATTAGCGAGAAGGCAATTGGAAAATCACAACTTTTTTTGATTACTGTCATGTCAAGTTTCATGACTTTTTGTCTAGATTTTATTACAGACATTTTGTGAAAGTTTCGAAATTTTGAAAATATTGTGCGATTTATTCATCATACCTCCTTTTTCCTACAGAATAAGTTATAAATGTGTTCTTAATTTTTTCTCGAAAAAATGATGGGCTCAAATTGCCAAATCAGATTAGCTGTACTCAAGGAACCCTCCATATTTAATTCCTTATCACTTTACAACCATGATATTTGGAATTAAAATTATTTCGAAACGTTTGTATGTTTCATATGCCTAAAACCCACAAATTATAATTCCAATTATCAGTTGAATTATGAAATCTAAAAATCAGCGCTTTAATTTATTAAAATAGTGAATTTAATAAGCTTTCAGTGATCCGACGTTATCAGTGAGCACTCCGGAAGTCACCACCGAAATGCACGAGCGTCTCAACTTCCCGAAAGTCGAACTTCATTTGCATCTTGATGGAGCCGTCCGATTTGATACACTGATCGATCTTTCTCAGTGAGTTTTTTGAAATTACACTTTTTATACTCGGCAATTCGCTTTTTACGTTTTTTTTGTGGATCTTAAAATTTTCTAGAAGTACAAGAATAACATAGAATTCCTCACATATTCTCGCACCTAGCCACTTCATAAGTTTTTCGAGTCGCAGTTTATTTTGAAATTATTAATTCAGACAAAAGGGAATACCACTGGCTGGAGCTAAGACTGTCGAGGAACTCAAAAAAGTTTTAGTGACCCACGAGCCAGCAAATCTTTCAAAGGTTCTCGAAGCGTTTGAAATATTTTTGCCGGTTATTCGCGGAGACTTGGCAGCTATTGAAAGAGTTGCTTATGAACTTTGTGAGGATCAGCATAACAATGGAGTTGTCTATTTTGAAGGAAGATATTCACCACATTTGTTGCTTTGTAATGATTATCCGGTAAGATTCACTGAAATTTTATATTAACTTTCTTCAACATGCCTCTTATTTTGAAAATTATCCCATACAAAGTTTGAACTTTTATATAATCTTACAAAATCCTAATTATTTATTTTCAAGTTAATTATTATTTCAGGAAGTAACCGCTGCTCACGTTGTCGCCGCTGTTAAGAAAGGATTTGATCGTGGAGAGAAACAGTTCGGAATCAAAGCTCGTTCAATTCTTTGCTGTATTCGTGGACTAGACAAAAAGTTCCCACAATTGATTCTCGATTTGGGTGAGTCAGATTTTAAAATAATATTCTCAAAATTAAATTATTATTTTAGCAACTGACTTGAAACAACTCGGAGTTGTCGCGATTGATGTTGCTGGATCAGCTCACGGAGCCGATGAACAGTACGAGCCAGAAGTCGTTGCTGCTTTCCAAGAAGCACACAAACGAGGAATTCATAGAACTGTTCATGCTGGAGAGTCTGGTGGTCCAAAGGAAGTTATTAAAGCTATTGAAGATATGTATGCAGAGAGAATTGGACATGGTTATAGAGTAATGAGAGATGAAGAAATGTATTTGGAGCATTTTGTAAACTCAAAGAATGTTCATTTGGAAGCTTGTCCATATTCATCTGTAATGACTGGTGCTGTTCCATTGGATTGGAAGAATCATCCAATTGCACGATGGGCTAAAGATGATGTTAATTTCTCTGTATCTCGTGATGATCCAACATGTTTTGATAATTCGATGCTCAGTGAATTGACACTTGTTCATAAGCAGATCGGATTGGATGTACATCAACTGTGGAAAGCGGTAAGTATTTCAAATTTTTGTGAATTTCTCAAGACCCCTCTAGCATTTGTTTAATTTCATCAGAGTTTATTTTTCAGCAACTTAACGCTGCCCGTTCTTGTTTCCTTCCTGAAGACGAAAAAGCTGAACTTGTAAAACGAGTTGAAGCTGGAGAGCCGCCACGTCCATGATTCATGATTAATCACTCATTTTTCTAACATTTTTACTCGCCCATTTTCTTATCTTTTTCTCTTGAAACATTCCTACAAATGAATAGACATCTTCTGATATCTCTTCTGCATCCACTTTCCTGAATGAATAAACTTTTGTTTCCAAAACCACGAAAATGATTTTGTTTGTTGAACTTAGCTGCCGTTAAATATATGTTAGAAAAAATTAGTAATCTGGAAAAGTGGAACCAATTCGAAATATCGAGTACAATTATCGACACTGTGGGAATTTGTGTTGTCGACTTGCCCAAATCCAAGAAATCTTTTGACTATGAAAAATTTGAAAAAATATTTTCTCATATGGACAAACTTGCAATTGAGCTACCAGACTATATTTGGAGAGTAGAGGATATTATGGTACAAAAAAATGCAGTCTTGAGTGAACTGGAAATAATACAAGAAAAAGTTGAGAAAATAATGAAGTTCGATTCTGGAAATTGGCGTCAAATACAATCCAATTTCTATAACACAATAAGTTCAAACGATATTAAGTCCATCAAGAAAATTTCTGCAAATGTCAGAGGATTGATAAATCTTTACGGTAACAATAACTTTGTTGAGAGAATCATCAAAACTCCGCCTATTGATTATTTTAATGCTCTTCTATTAGAATTTGATGTTTCACGAGCTCTTTCCATTGCAAATTGTTTGAAAAATAGAAGCTTTAAACTAGGAAAAATTAATGAAGTTCTAAAAATCCTTCTTGATTTCGATTCGTTCAAAACTCCTGAAACAGAATCACAATCAAATATGATTGGATCTTATATGGAAGGACTTTCTAAAATTCTGAAGCGGTTGAACATTGCTAGAGACGATTCATTGAAGAGTTTGAGTGATGAGACAAGGTATTTGAATCGATTTAATCAATCTGAAGATTTCAATAAACCCTTGAAGATTGGAAAAGAAGCAATAGAGGAATTACATATTAGCAAGAAGGAGATGAAACTTTTACGAAGTATGTTAAGTTCAAATTATAATTTCAACGGCAATTTCTGGAAAACATGGGAGTCTGAAGGAAAGAAGAAATTGAACGAGACAATCGAAAAGATGAAACATTTGAATTATTTGATGGGAAATCAAAATTTTGATGATATTTCAAGTATTGCGATTGTATTTGACGAAGCTGCGACTATTAATGGATTGGTTGGAGTATTCAAAAATTTTGATAAATTTAAAGAAAATGTAAAGAATGTGAAAGGAAGTGAGGAGATAATAGAACGATTGGAAGGCATCCGAGCACTTCGTTTGGATTTCACTTATTACCACAAAGAACTCAAAGCCGCTTCAGAAAGTGTTACTATTCTTAACAATTTCCTCGATGAGCTTTTTAGAAAAGAAACTATTTGGGTACCGGATTCAACTGAATGGTATTTCATTGTTCTTATTGTACTTGGATCTCTTGTTCTTTTAGTCATTATCCTGATTATCCTGTACTCAATAACTCCAATTGGAAGAAGAAAATGGAAACGATTTTATTTAAATCGATTTGCATCAGAAGCAATTTCAAATTTGCATTGGAGATATTCAGTGAGTAATTGACAAATTTTCAGTTTAAACCAAATTATTTCAGTTCTGGATTGATCGAGAATGTGATAAAAATTCATTGTGTACAGCTGTTAGAGAAATAAATTTCGATCAACGTTGGATCAACGTTGGACGTTGGTGGATAAGGGAGTGTTCATTAATGTGTATAACAGTCAGAAAATATTCAGTACATTTTTAATTTAATTTATTGAATTTACAGTGTTTGGAAATACTCCTCTTATGCTGCTGCAAAATATGGACAAGTGAAGATTGCTGATTATCTCATTCGGAATGGTTCTGATAGAGAAGCATTTAATGTTGAGAATAAGACACCGGAACAATTATTGACTGAAAGCATGCAGGTGAACTAGTTTTTCATATTTAAAGATACATTTTAAATTTGCAGACAACAAGTAAATATCTAACATTTACAAGCGGAACCACTCCAAGTGATGGAGTAACGAAGAGTAAATTAGCTGAAATGCAGAATCTGCAAGATATCAAAAAGATTTTCGAGAAGAACAGAGGAAAAGTGTTCCGACAAAGTAAGTTTATTCATTCTTCCAATAATTTTATTTTATTTTAGTTTCAGAGCTTCCTGAATTACTTCCAACAATGTCTTATCGTATACGTATTGATACTCGATTGACTGGTGATACTTACAAATCATTCATTGACTGGTACAAAGGAAATGTAAGTTCATCTTCATTCATAAAAATGTATATTCAATGCATCATTTGAAGGTAACTGATCAAATGTCTGGTGTAACTCATTTCATTGTCCAAACTGATTCAAGTGGTCGTTTAAATCCAACGATTTCGGTTACATAATGTGCATTTTCTTGCCAACATTAATGATGAAGCAAGAATGGATGAGTGCTTGTTTGACCAAGAAATCAAACTTCCGAAATGATTATAAATATCGTGTGGAACAAGTGAAATACAGGGGAAAAGTGTATGAAACAGTTTTGAAGTGGGCTGAATGGATTCACAAGCAGAGAATTCCCTACTTATTTGGAGTACATATCTACGTGGCAATCGAGAAGATGTCTGCAAATGAGAAGATTCAATGGAAGCAACTAGTTGAAATGCACGGAGCCACGTGGATGGATCAGATGCCAAATAAAGCGAATTTCAATGAAGGATCACACCCATTCCATCATTTCCATCTCAGACCACTTTTCATCTTTCATGACACGAAGGTATGTTGTGTGTTTCAATTCGTTGAGAATTTAATCTATTAAATTCGTTTTCCAGAATAACATGGATTCAAATAAAAACGACAAGATGTTCACTCTGATGACGTATCATAAATTTATCATTTTCATGTTAAAGTTGGAATGCTCCTATGATCCAGAGCGAAACGTTCCCATTCCAGTTACTAACGTTTTGGATGAAGAATAATTGAACTCCTATTTATAAATGAATATCAACCTGAAAGTTACATAGTATTCGCATCTTGCTTATTGTGACGGTAACTACTAATATATCCATGGAGAGTAGTGAAAAACATATACATTCGGCTTACTTTTTTCAAGTTTTGATAGCAACAGGCAAACTGTAATATATATTGTATTTTTCTGAGAATCTTACCAGTTACAATAGCGCCAGGACAATTGCTCCGCTGATTTCGCAATGCCTCAGGGGCGGGATTCAGAGGAGGCGGGACTTCGACTGCAAACCTGTCGCGCGGTTCTCATGATTATTCTATTTTTGTGGCTAGAATTTTTGTAAAAATCGATGAATTTATTGTTTAAAAACCTATAAATATTGTGTCCTGTAGATTCCAAAAAGTTTAGTGTAACACATTGAATCGACATGGAAAATTGTCTCAAATACGTAGAATGGAAATTTCACTTTTTGGGGAATCGAACTGTTCCGGATTTAGAAAAACTGGAAAAAAACTTTGCTTGGTCCTAGTGAAAGTTGAGCATTTTACTTGATTAGAATGCTCAAAAACTACGCCCACAATGAAAAAATTCAACAAAAATTGCTAGTGCTGGAGTTGTTTGTATTTCAGAATAAATAAAATAAAATATGATTTGAGTAGAATATTAAAATAAAGTCCTTCACATTAAATTATCAATTGCTTGGCCTCGAATATCTTCCAGCTGGTGATTGCATTCGTTCATTCCTTCTATCCATAACTCCAGCTGGCAGAGGCATCATACTGATATCTGGTGTTTCGGAGAATACCATCATAAATTCACCGACCTTCTTGCATTCTCCAGATTTTCCAACGGAAAGAGTCAAGCCTCCCTGAAATTAATGATTAATTTAAAACGGATCGGAGAAGTTCCTCAAATACCTGATAAATTGATGTATATGCTCCACGGAACTTCAAAATGTCTCCCGGCTTGAAAGTTTCATTGAATTCAGGATTCATTATTGATGCATTGATAGATCCTGAATTTTTTGAATAGAGATGACATATTGGATTAAAGCCATCTATCATTTTCGCAAAAAACTGGGATCAAGATTCTTTGACAAAAATACGGTGCCCGGTCTCGCCACGATATAATTTTTTTCAATGCAAAAAGTTTTGCACCTTTAAATAGTACTATAATTCACATTTTCATCGAATTTTGTAGTTTTTCTCATAATTTAAAATCTATGCTTTATTTTAGTTTTTTCCATAAATAAATATATTTTTATCTAAAAACTATGAAAATTCGAAGGAAATTTAAATTACAGTACTGCTTAAAGGCGCATACCTTTTCGAACTCCACAAAAATTGTCGTTCCGAGATTGAAAATCGAATCGTTTTTTGGAGCAAAAATCGCTAAATTTCGGTTTATCTGATCTTACCCGATGCGTCAGCCACTTTCATTGAAATAATTGTTCCCGTCTGTGTTCTGCGATGAATCCCTTAAAATTTATTCATTTTTATAAATTCTTTCTGAAAATCAAAGGATACCTGGATCTAGAACAATTACAGTAACCGAAAACGAATTCATGTTTGGCTGCAATTGGTGGAGAGGTATGTCACCGGACATCTGAAGAAGATAAATTCAAAAAAATTGAGTTATGAAGTTTTTCGAGGATTAAACTTTGCTGTGAATATTAATCAAAATCTACAGCAGAAGAGATCCGAGCACAACGACCATCAAAATTTGCGATCTATTGAAAAGTAATTGAAATTGGGCTGTTTATGAAAGCTACCTTCTGACTAAAAAAACAATTACAGATTTAATTTTAACAGAATAAAACACGTGCAATACATTCATATTTCAGTTCTCAATAAATTAATTAAACAAGTTATACGAATTATTTCGATATTATGGCATAATTGACTGTTTCAGACTAGAAATATCATTAACGAGCATTTCTTTGGCCACTTCGTCGCCCTTGTTCTTGATGCAAGTAACTACGCCTTTTTGGCATGCCTGAAGTAGGTCGAAGACATTCTGGAAATAGATATTCTGATAGATATATAGATGTTTAGTATTCTATTACCTCGGGGCATAAATCCTTAATTTGAGCAACAAGTTGAGAAACAAACTTTCCGCTGGCAGTTGTTGGGCGTCCAGCCTTGGCTAAAATATAAAGAACAGACAGAAGAAGAGTTGTTGCTGGCTCCGTTTGAGAACAAAGTTGCTCATGAAGTTCCGCTGTAATTTTAGCTCCAACTTCGGCTCTGAAAAAATTTGTTTTTTTTTAAATTTTAAATGTCACTTTTTTTCTAAAAAAAATATACTTGAAATTGTGAAACAATTTCAATTTCGATCAATAATATTTAAAAATTGCAAAATTATTCGTATTTCGCTTTTTTTTTCAAAAAATTCGAATTCAGCCCTGTTTCCAGCAGCTGCGACAAATTTTGAAATTTAAAATTTTAGCTTATTTTTTTCCAAAATTTTAACTCACTATAAATAATTTTTAGATATTTTTTGGAAAGAATTATGAAAATAATTTTACCTTCCTTTCTTGTCGACTTTTTTCAGTGCCAACGAAGTTGCACTTGGAGCCGAACAATTATAAACAGCATCATGAAATTTATCCAAAGCATCATCATCTGTAGATTTCAGCGACGCAAACACTGATCGAATCGGATCTCTGAGCATTTCAGGAAGGTTTTCAATTGTTTCTTCTCGCTGTTTTTCCTTCAATTGGTGTGCATTATCTACTCCCATAACATATGAAAGCAACGCCAATGCAATTTCATTTCCAACTGTTTTCAGAAGATATTGCCGAAGATCTGAGCCAAGGGGATCTGAAATTCAAAATAAATTATTTTTCTATTCAGTTTTAAAGTTTTTTCTACCAGCAAAAGTGGAAGTAGCCGTCTCAAATGTGTTAAATGAATCGTAAAGTTGTCTACACTTATCGCCGATTGCAGACAATGACTTTTTGGAATTAGCGACGCTGGCAACCAATTGATGTGCTTGAATGTCTTGAACTTTTTTGCGAAGTAGCGTTGTTGTCTGAAACATAAAAATTATTTATTTCTGAAGAATCCATGAGATGGACCTCTTGATTCAACTTTTCCACAATTACTGAAAGAATTTCTTCGGGTACTGATTGACTTTCACGAAGCCATATTTCCAGTTCCTCACTATTTATGGAAATATTCGCCGACAAATTGGATGAAGTTGAAGGAGCAGACGATTTCGAACCACCTTTCACACTTTTTGCGTTTTTCTTTCCTCCTTTTCCACCTTTCTTTCCATCTCCCCAGTCATCCGTCTGAAAAATTAAATAGTTTTTTTTCAATTCAATTTGTATACCTCTTCTTGAACTTTCACTGCTGCCTTGGCTCCGCCTTGTTTCTTTTTCTCCGCTTCTAATCGATCAACTTCCTCATGTGCTCTGACGTCCAACAATTTGTCAATTGAACGCAGAGCTTCAGTCAAAACTGCTCCCTTGAACACAAAACCCTCTGCAAAATGCGAATCTTTTTCCACATTTGCAACTTTTGACCCGATTTCATCCTCATCAGCAGTATCTAGAGGAAGATTTAGAGATTGAAGAGCCAAATGCACGTCGGATATTCCGCTTTTTTGTAAGTCTTCTGAAAATTTAAAAATTCAATTAAGTAATAAAATTCAAAACAATTAAACAAAAAACCTTGAACAGCATTAATACATTGATCCATGAGTTCTTTTGTCATAAACATAGATCTCATACTGACAAGTTTTTTGAATTCAGATGATCCAAGAACTTCTTCGAGAGCTGGTTTTGCATCTACTCCTAGAGTTTTTAGAGTTGAAATTTCTGGAATTTAAAGAAATTAAAAGATAAACAAATAGATGATCATACCTAAAAATTCATTCTGTCTATATTGATTCAAAACGCACGACTTCACAAGATGATCGTACATCATTGGACGATACGAGCAGGAAGGTGATGTACGAGAACCGATTAAAGTACCAGGAATTTCGCCGAGAGATTGAAGATTTTCGAACGCAATCCAAAATCGTTTCGGTGTGAGACCAACTCGTTTTTGGATAGTTGAAATAGGAGTGATTCTGTTTGGAAAAAACATTATTTGAACGGCAATGGAAAACAGATTCTCACTTAGTTAATGCAATCAGAATAGCGCGTAGAACCAATTGTCTGGCATTCAAAAATGAAGAAGTATAGATCGTATCCCCATCAACCACTCCTTGAAAATCAGAAGATCCCAATTTTTCGATTAGCAAGGATTGCAAAAGTTCCGATGATAGATTCCAGTGCTTGCAGAGTGCTGCAGTTGTTTGATTTCCTTGCTCATCGAGAAGTGTACGCAATTCGTTACGAAGACGATGTACGTATTCACTGAAAATTTATATTTTTTGAGTGTTCAATGAACAAATGATTTTGTCGATTTGCAATTTGCAATCGACACGTAACAATAATGAAGTCAATGTGTTCTTCTTTGTTCTTTTCCGAACTTTAGGCCTATCTAAATCACGTGAATAAACTTGACCTACGTCGCGAATATCTCTGCATTCGAAATTGTAAATTCATCATCAGTCGAAACAATCAAGCGCGAAGTCTTCTCGATATGATCGAAATCTATGTTAAGAGCAACTGCGATATCAGTGAGAGAAGCACGTCCTCCAGCGGCTATGCACTCGTTTTTTATCTGAAAAATGGATTGATGAACTTGAAACTTTGGAAAATATTCAGCCTGTGTAATTTTCCAATTATTCTGCCAAAATACGGTAGCCGGTCTCGAAGCGACATTATTATCTTATACACAAAGAGCAACGCGCCTTTAAAGATTACTGTAATTATTCGTGTGTAGATAATATTTTCCAGATTTTCAAAACGTAAATGACACATTTTTGCTTACAAATATTTATTTAACTACTTTTTTCTGTGATACTTTATAATAAAAATTAATTGTTCTTCTTTCATATTTATTCCTAACCGTAAATTTATCCTCAATAACAAATCGAAAACCAAGGCTGCTGTCAAAATGAAAACATGATCACATGTTTTGCTGCTTCCAGTTTATTCTGTACTCACATTTCTGCATTTGTGTAAACATAAAAGTTCATTGCGGTCAACAAAAAGGCGGAGTTTGTGAGAAAAAAAAGAAAGAATAGATAGACATTTTTATTTTCTCAAACACTCAACAATGCCCAATCCATCTCCCGCAATTCTAATGCCAAAGTCTATATTAAAGAAACCTGATCAAGTGAGCCTAAGCTGTTTGGAATGTTAGTATTCTTTTAAAAAAAAGGAAATTTCAGAGCCAACACGAGTCACCATCAAATTCTCCAGTTTCTCCATCACCCCAAGAAGTTCCACGTGGCAAAAAAGAATGGTGGCTTCCATTTAATATACCATTTCATAATGAGATTTTTCGAAAAAATTCAGGGTTCTGAAATTTAAGAAACGACTACATATTGGTCTCATCTACCAATATTTTACTTTTATTTTCATTTTTTTTTTTTGAATAAAAAATTTCTGCCCTCTCACCTCAGTTTCCAAGTGGTTTTTAGTTACATAACTATGCCCATCTCTAGTATAGACCACGTCAATTCGATGAGAAGCGATAAGTTTTTGAAGGACTTCAATGCAATTCACCTCGGAGAGCCTTAAAGAATAATTTTTTAAAATTATTCTACAATTGAGAATTTTAGTGAAAAATTGTTAATACAGATGAGATAAATAATTAAATTTTTGATACTAAAACCTTATTAATTTTTTGTTGTTTTTAGGGCAAATGGTGTATGTGCTATCATTTAGTATCAAATATATAAAATGGCCAAGAATCAATGATATTTCTCACTTTTTAGATGATTGTGACAGTTGAACTCTCTGCAAATCTGATGCAAGTTTCTGAATATCTGCCCAGGAAGTCATCTGAAATATTTACCACTTTAATATATCAAATGAAAAAGAAAGAAAAAGAAATGAATCGATGGATTTTTAACCGAACTTTTAAGAAAGTGAACACAAATACGATGCTATACACTTTTTATTCCAATACCATGAACCCATATTAAGGCAATAGACGATTTTAAAGACTTCAACCCATTTGTTAAAATAAAATGTACATGTAAATAAATAATCACATAAAATTAATTCAAGCATTCCCCGCTTCTTCGTTCTGATTTTTCTCTTGTACAATCGCCGAACGTGCATCTTTGTCAAATCGATTGACGACTTCTTGTAATCCGGTGAGATCAGCTTGTGAGAATACAAGATTTTCCGCATAGCTCAGGAAATATTTAGCATCATGATAGATTTGTTGTTTGATTTTATCGTCATCAGTAACCGTGGAGCCAGAATCAGTTGTGGTTTTCCGTTTGAATCGGGATAAAGAAGATCCTGTAGCTTCGACACTATCCAGCACCTGAAAACAAATATTTTGTTGCAATTTGCATCAATTGGAGTGGTTTATAAACTTAGCGGGAAAAAAAATTATCTCATGTGTCCAAAATAAACGTTACCTCGTTCCCTTTCCCCACGAAATAATTGAATGCTGAAAGATTAACTTTTCGAACAATTTCATCGGTGTGAGGATGTTCTTCGCAGCTGAAAAAAATACGTACAAAATTTTGTGGAAGCAATATAAACTACCATAGTTTTTCTTTCAAATTCTCAACCATTTCAATAGCTGTAACAACATATTTGGAATGCGTTGTCGGTGGTGATTTCTTCGTCCATCTGTATTGTTTAGGAACATCGGAAACTTGAGCAATTTCTTGATGAAGAACTTCGGAGAACATTTCAATAATACTATCATCAATTTGAACACAAAGACTATCAATTGATCGACCATGCTTTGTTAGGCATTGACCGAATGGAGCGGTATCCACTGTGATATCACTGAAAAAATGATATCTAAATGTAAGTAAGTATTTAAATAAACGAACTGAAATTTTCCCCAAATTGACTCCAACGCGAAATCGAAAACCAATTGATGAAGATTTCCAGTATCCGAGCGGAGAGTAACCATTGAAGTCCAATCTCTTTTTTCTTCCATGAAATAACTAGAAAACAAAATATTTTTCGTGAAGAAGAACTTTTAATCTAACTTTTTCATAGTTTGACTCCACGAGAAATGCTTTAGCAAAAGCTTCAATGTGAAATCCCATAATTTATCAACAATAGGAGGAAGATACACATCATCACTCCACACATGCTCAATTGCTGTTATAATTGCTCTTGAAACTCCGCAGTGCAGCTGAGGAGTGTTTTCTCGATTTTCAGAAGTTTCTGGCTCGGCAAACATTTCGGGAGACATCAGCTGATCGCACTGTTTTCCGAATCGATGTGTTTCTAATTTAAAATAAACTAATAAATTGAATTTATCCCTGATCGACTTAAGCATTGCACGGCAGGTATGAGAAGATGGCCAATTATCGATAAATTCTTGAGTGAGCAAGAAACATTCATGGAAAAGTCGTGTGTCACTTGGGACTGCGACGGCTCCCATACACTGAAAATACAAATAATTATGAATATAAAAAGTTATGAACGGAAACCTTATCAATAAATGTCAGAATGAACGTGAGAAGGGTTTCGTCCAGAAAACGGCGGATGTTTCCACGAAAATGTTCAGTCCCCATTTTTTCAGCCCAAGTTTCACGCATTTTTTTGACGCTTTCGAAGACTTGTTTCAAGAGTTTCAACTGATTACTTTCGTCGTGTTTCTCATTTACAAATTCGGCATACAAAAGATCAGAAACCAAGAGGGCAGTTAGTGAATGCGTACTCTCCGTTAACGATAAAATTGAATAAATGAGAGGAAGATTTTGACAATCACCGGCGGCACTTCGAACTCCTTCTGCACAGAGAACCGCTTCCAGCTGAGATAGAATTATCTTTTCAGCGGCATTTTCCTCTTCCGAATGGGGAAACGTGGAACCCTTCAGCTCTGATGCGAAGGACGCTGCCTTTTGTAACCTGCAAAAATTGTAATATTTTTTTTTAATAAATGAAAAATATTACCACAAAGCAGAGCATTTTCGAGGAGGATGCAATAACATTTCTGATAGCTTTTCTATGGCAACTAGAAAATAAATGCGATCCCGAATTTCAATTTGTTTTTCTCGATTTGAGCAAAGCTCATCACATTTTTGCTCGATTCTTTCAGCCATACCAACAGATTCTCTTGTCGACTCCTTGAATTCATCCCATATTCTCTAAAACTTAAATTCGACGTTTTGTAAAAATAAATTCTAAATTTACATTGATATCTTGTTCGATTTTATTTAGTGAGTCTTGGAGGCTGACCAAGTTTGACGATAAATGGACAAAATCCGCATAATCATCGTTGATAAGCTCGATCATTGAATTTTGAACACTTTTCAAGTAGAGGCGTAGATCCTGCTGAATTGTTTTGAGATCAGATTTTCTGAAAACCAATTTTCAATTCTCCATTTCATTTGAAATAAAAACTCACTGCCTTGCCAAGTTCATAAATCGTTCCACATTAAAATCTTCTCGATTGAAATGGGTCTTATTAAAGCATAACTTCGATTCATCGATATAGAAGGTGTTTGGCGAAGCGAACATAGTTTTCTCGCCATGAAGTGTACCCATTTTAAAAATATTTTCAAAAAAAAAAATTGTTTCAACGTTTTCGCGTGGAACTGTGTGGGAGGAGTCAAAATGCAAGCTTGGCACGCGATTTCGCAACTCTCTCGCACGAGACTTGTGAGTGTAAGTGCGCTCCCTTTCACAAGGCGCTTTAGTTTAATTTTTGAAAAATAAGAATTAAAACAAATAAAATGAAGATTTTTTGCATTTACCTTATCGAAAGTGTTGAAAATTATAATCTAGTGTACATGAGAGTATTAAAGCTTTTAAAATGTAGAAAGCATGAATTTCTGGGCAAAAAGAAACTACATCTGAAAACATTTTTGATACCGTAACATTTGAAGGAGCATAACTAAACGTATTTCGGTCTCGTAGCGAACGCGCAGAATCCGCCGCGGAGGCGCGAAATTTTGATTTTTTCTAGGTTTTGTCCTAAAAATATGAAACTTTTCATTTCTCTTGAATTTTTCTCAAATTTATAGTGATCCTTTTATTTTCCAGCTCGAGATTTTTTTAATTTTAAACTAGCGATGCCCGAAGTTCTTTAAATTCATAAAATCTAGTCGATAGTGCTATTTTCTTCATCGTGTTATTGATGATTTATTTTCCTTTCTTCAATCATTCACCGCTTTACTATTACGCTTTCAAATAATTTCTCATTTTCAGAATGTCGCAGTACATCAAGTGCTACGGCAGGGTACGCCCGTCGGCACGGCTTGGGGCACCTTCCGAGTCTCTCTTTGTGGGAGGACGCGTTGTGACGATTGAAACTGATAATGGATCCAAAAGATATGAGCTCCATCATATCTTTGATAGCTCTTCATCACAGGAGGACGTCTTTGGAACAGTCGCGAAGAAGATTGTCGAGGATTGTGTGGAAGGCTATAATGGGACCGTGTTCGCCTATGGACAGACAGGGTAAGTGCTTCCAATGTAGTTTGAGAAATGAAAGTTCGATTTTCAGTTCTGGAAAAACCCATACAATGCTTGGTCCTTGCGATTCATGGACTGACCAAGAACTTATGGGGCTCATCCCTCGATCAGTGGAACACGTTTTCCAGCATCTGGACACGAAGGCTAAAGAGTGTCAAAAGTTGACGTTCTCCGTTTCTGTTGAGTTTGTTGAACTCTACAACGAAGTCATCTACGACCTCTTGAATGCGAAGAACAAAGTCCAACTCAGAGATTCGGGAAAGGACATTCAGCTTGTTGGAGCCTTGTCGAAAAACGTTGATAACCCGCTCGACTTGATGCATTTGGTCCAAAAAGGTTGGCAGGAAAGAAGCACTGGCTCGACTGCAATGAATGCCGAATCGTCAAGATCACACGCGCTGCTCATCATCAGGATCAAAACGCAGGAGCGAACAGGAGAGCTAGTCAAGGAAAGGTCATCTATCCTGAACCTTGTGGACTTGGCGGGATCGGAGCGTCAGACGCATACAAAATCAAGCGGAGATCGACTGAAAGAAGCGACAAATATCAACTCATCTCTGACAGTGCTAGGCCGTTGCATCCGTCTTCTTGCCGATCCTTCGAAAGCTAAAGGACACGTTCCATACCGCGATTCTCATCTCACTCATATTCTGAAGAACTCGCTTGGTGGCAATTCAAAGACGGCTGTTATCGTTAATATGCACCCGGATCGTGATTTTGCACAGGAAAGCAACTCCACCTTGATGTTCGCTCAGTCGTGCACGATGATCATGAACATTGCCACTCGAAATGAAGTTATGACCGGCGACCAGGAGAGCAGCTACAAAAAAGCCATTCAAGAACTACGCCAAGAGGTTGACGAAACGCGGGAAAAGGTTCGGACGGAATTCGCATCACAGTTGGACGAAGCCGAAGTTGAACAACTTCGACTGAAGACAGAAAACAACTCCTTGAGATTGGAAAACGTCGATCTTCGTGCAAAGTATGACTTTGCTCTTCTGAAGTACACGATCGGATCAGAAAACGAACAGATTGTTAACGAGTTCAAGAAGATCATCAGTGAATTCAGTGCCGCAAATAGCAGTTCTCCATTCGAATGCATAGCTCTGAAGAATCAAACGGTATGTTAATTATTCTCATCATTTTGTGTAAATATGAGAATTTTCAGCTCCAATTGGAGATCGAAGCCAGCGAGAAGCGATACCAGGAGCTGCAAAAGGAGACAAGTGCTCTGCGAAATCGCTATCAGGAAAATCTGGACGCGACAATCTTGATGCAAACACCGTCGGCAAAGGAGAGGAGGAGCAGTTCGAGACCCAAACGCCGGGAGACCCAATACAGACCTTCACCTGCACGAATGGCTTTGTTCGCTGAAGTCGAAACCTCGGAGGATGCCGTGCTCGACCTACAATGTCAAAACGAGAAGCTCAGTTGTGAACTGAGCTCATTGAAAGACAAGCACGAAGAGGCAACGTCAAAGTCAATCGAGACGGAACGATTGCTTCAGGGAGAAATTGTTGCATTGCAAAAAGAGTAAGATTTATTTGATATATTTCTCTCACTATCAAGTGTTTCCTTTTTCAGAGTTTCCATTGTATCCGAGAGTCTGAGGAAGTCCGAAGCAGTGGCCGAGGGATACAAGGAGAAAGTGACAGCAAACAACTTAACACTCGATAAGTTGCTTCTCCATATTGATGCTTCGAGAAAACGCATTGCTGAACTCGAGTTGAGCAGCAAGGAGAGTGAAAATCGATCGAGCGAAGAATTGGAGGGTAACATTTAATTTTTAATATTACTCAGTTTTTACGGTTCTTGTTTCAGAACAACGTTTGTATTACGTCTCCATGATTGAAGATCTCGAAAGGAAAGCATCTGACGAGTATGCTGCTCTTCGTGAGGAGTTGAATCAAAAGACGCTGTCTTCAAATTTACTCCAAGTTCAAGTCGACGAGCTCCAACTTTCAAATGCCACAATCAAGAAGCTTAACGCTGATCTAAGCACCAAAGCCGGCCTCATTCGATCTCTCGAGGATTCCATCGAGAAAAAGTCTCAGATGATCACTCGGCTGGAAGAGCAGGCCGTCCTTGATAGCTCCGAGTTGAGCTCTACTAAGCGTCAACTGGAGCATTCAAGGCTGGAAGCGATTCAGTGGAGGGTTCGTCAATAAGTAAAAGATTAAGGTTGTGTATTTATATAATTTACAGAAAATTTCCGAAGAGACCACTTCTGCCATGCAAACACAGCTCAAAGATCATCAAAAGGATATTGACCAATGCAGGCACAAGAAGAAATTGGAGATTCAATCAATGCAACTCTCGCTGGACAATGCGAACGCTAGAGTGAAAGAATCCGAAGCAATGATGAAAAAACTTCAGAATGACGAGAAACAGAAGTTTGACATGAAAATGTCTGAAATTGAGAACACCTTCAAAGAGAAGCTTTCTGTTAGCTTGAAAAAGCAAGAAGACACCATTCGAAGACAGAGCTTGGCCGAGAATCAAGGAAAGCTAGAAGTCATGGAAAATAAGAATCGCGTGCTCTCTGAGACAATAGAATCTCTTCAATCGCAGCATTCACAGGACACGGAGGTCATCAACGCAGGTCTGCGAACAAGAGGAGATCGGGTAAATCAATGGTCGTATGAATAAAAGCTAATTCGATGTTTTCAGGTGGGTTACGTGGATAAACTTCGCGTCGAGAAGAAAGCTCTCGAAGAAACCATTTCTCAACTTCGCTCAGAGAATGATAAACTGAAGAAGATCATGAGAGGAGAATCGGCCAATAAGCCAGTGCTTCGCAGTCAGACCACAAAGCCATAGGACAAATCGTCTTAATTTATTTCTGTAAATATTAGCCCCCCCCCCCCCGCTTTCTTCCATATCGAATACTCACTTTATTTTTACCATTGTCAAAGATATTTTTTCTCCCCTCATATTATTTCAAGTTCTATTCCCCCTATTATCATTTTGACACTTATTTTAGTTAACTTGGAGTAAATTTTTAACTGCTCTAGTAAACAAAAACTACAACACTGCTTCTATTCAATTCTCAATATGGACTTACGGTTCACTTGTATTGGTTGGAGTAGAATTTTAGACATCTTTTTATCTTTTAAGCATAGTCTTCGATGATCACGGAATTTTAACAACGAATGGTTGATATTTATACAAAAGGCTTATTCCAGGGGTGCGCGGCAATTTCCGAAACCATGTTTTGATAACTCGATGCTCAATGAAATGGCGTTGGCTCACGAGCAGATTGGATTTGATGTTCATTAATTATGGAAATTAGATAGTTTTCAGATTAATAATTGATCTCTAAATAATATTTCCAAAAACTTTTCTTAAATGTGCTGTGTTTTGATTTCAAAAACTCAACGCATGTTTCCTCCCCGAGGACGAAACAGCAGAGTTCGTGAAACTGATCGCAGCTGGAGCTTCCAGAGCCCTGAATATTCTACTGAATTTTGTTAATTTTACCTCCGTTTTCCACCTTGCTGAAAATCTGAAAATATTATTTCGGTTCTTCTTCGTTTTTATTAATTTACAATTCCAAATACTCGAATAAAGCTACACTGTTGAATTGAAGTTATTATTTTATCTCGAATTTTCGAATCGAACCAACAAAAAACAACAATAATAGTGAAATCTACACTAAAAGGAGCAGGAATTCAAACAATAATCATCACATGGCGGCTCCGTTGGCTTGAGCGTTGAGAAGTTGATGCTCCTGGAATCGTTGAGAAACTCGTTGTGTCATCTGCAAAAAGGGAATATGACAATTTTCACCATCTGTCAAATATCTTTAATTTTTTTAGTTTTTTGGAAATTTGCAATTGTGAACAACTTTTGAGAAACCTTTTTTTACAATTTTTTTAATGCGCAATGAAAAAATTAATAGAATACTAGTTGAAAACGCTGCAGTCTTTATACTTTTTCAAGCTAAAAATATTCAGAAATTACCTTGAGAAACTTGTCAAGACAATTGTTGGCGCACGATTCTTCTTTTCCACTGACTGTTCGGCTTCCAAACTCGTTAACACACGAGTTGAAACACTGCTCAGCAACCAAATTGTATTGAGTGAGGAAGTCACGGAACGTCTGGATGTTCTGTTCGCTGGTCATCTTAAAATTGATTATTAATGCGAAAAAATAAATATAGAAACAAGTTATATCAAAATGCACAGAAAAAAATTAAAGTTGTGGAAATTCTAGATATTTTACCGGAAGAATTAAAAAAATGACGTAAAAGTGATGTTCTAGTTTGATTATTATGTCAAACGTTAAAGAATTTTACAAAGAAAACATTGTTTTTAATTAAAAATAAATTATATCGAACAAAGTTGGTTTAACGCTCTGAAAACGAAAAATTTAATCTTAAAAATCTCAATTAAACAAAAAGAAAATAACATTTTTTGTGCGCCAATGTCCTTTGCTGGCGCATTCCTTGATCGTTATCTGCGTCTCTTCAACTTCACACACATTTCGTGCTCTCAGGATTTTTAACAGGGAACATATTAAATAGCAATTCATGAAAATAAATCCAATTTCAAATCATATCACCCAGATGTAAAACGTTGTGATCTTTTCTTAAAACACAGCGTCCGGTCTCGACACGACAGATTTTTTAATGTGGGAAAATGTGTGTGCCATTAAGGGGTACTGTAGTTACCAACTTTTGGGTTTTGTGTAATTTATTTTGATTTCCCTGAAATTTATTGAAAGACTCATACATATATTTAAAACACGTGATTAAATAACAAAAAAATTTATTAATCGAAAAATCTAAGAAAATTCGGCTAAAATGAGGAGTGAGGAACTACTGTACCCCTTAAAGGCACGCACCCCTTTCACAGTTGAAAAGATCGATCGTGTCGAGACCGGGTACCGTATTTTCCGGCTATAATCTAAAACCATATCACATCTGAGTGTTATTTAAAAATCTTTATTTTCTAAGAGCCGCAAGAAATTTTTCAACTTACTTATTCCCGATTTCAGAATTAGTATAGTCTGAGCTCTCTTGGGAGCTCAATCCCTGCAGAATTGCTACCTTTGTCAGCATAATACATGCTTATTAGTCTTAATCTGATCAGTCTAGCACGAGAGGAAATATATGAATGTTGTCATGGAAATATGACATGAATAAAATATCATTCTGTACTCGAGCTCAATATAAGACTCAGTGATATTTTTTAAATGGTTTTCAGGTGACTTTCTGAAAAATCGTCATAAATCAGAAAGAGTTATCAATATGCGAAAGTTCTTATCTATGAGACATAATTCGTATCAACTACATAAAGTGCAAACCAAGATTACTGGCAATTCTAGACAGATTTATATATCCTTTTCCACATAATCATCCCATCTTTGCATTTGCTCTTTTGATTTCAATTCACACATCACAACATACAAGCAGCAGGTCTCAAATGAATTTCTGTCGACAAATATTAAAACGAGAAAGTCCAGTGGGGTGCTGAGCATGTTTCGTTGCTCACTCATTTCTTTGTTTCTCTATGTATCATCAACTCTTTTCGTCTGCACCTTTGAAAATCATGAATGCCAATAATGAAGATTCTACTTTTATTATTTTTTTTTCTTGTCAGGTTTTATTTTGTTTCTGAAGAATTGAAAACTTTTATAAGTAATTTTATACGCCAGTGGGGGGGGGGGGGGGGGGAATTTAAAATTACTCATATGCACCATGGTGCTAAAATTATAAAATATCAATTAAAAACGATTTTTAAACGTTGTTGGAAACATCGAATGACCGAAAAAATTCAGTTGCTAAGTTTTCACCTAATATGAAATACTTCAAAAAACGTTATTCTATGAGTTTTATATTTTAAATTTTTGTATTTAAAGTTTGTACATATTGTATTGCAGTTCAATTTTTTTCAAAAACTTGACAATTTACCAAAACGTTGACTGAGAGAATTTTGAAGATTCTTTTTTGATTTTTAATTTAGTTATTCTGTGTTATTAGCCCATTTTGACATTAGTGTTACTTCACCTTCATTTATAAACAAATTTACTTCACTAGTTTTTTGGAAATTAAAATTTGCTCAACTTGAACACTTCACAATAACCATTAAAAAATAGTTCAGTTCACCAAGAAGATAAGTTTTTTTTGAAAACATTGCGATAATTCCTTCCCAATAGTATTAAAACAGTGAAAACTAGAAGCCTAGAATTAAAATTTCTCTAAAATTTCTCTTAATAGCTCCTGAACTCGAACTTCATATTAAATACACAAAGTTTGGCTACATTGTAGTGTTTAATCTAGACGGGTGCCGCGTATCAACCCTTCATAACTGTGTCAATTATGAATTCTCTAGTTGTTTTGATGATCAAAGAAATTTCACGTTGAAAATGTTTCTTTGTTTCTCTAAATATCTATTACAGACTTACAGTTTTCTCACAATTGATAAAAAAACGCTTTGTTTGCAAGAAAGACAATTTTTGATTTTAGTTGATTCTTCGCCACATGAACTGAAAAGTTCAATTACTTTACCTAACTTACCAAACTCGAAATAATGAGAGTTTCGATTTGAAATTTGTTTAATTGTTTGAGCCCTTGCAATTCATGAAAGTTTTTCACTGTTTCATTGATGAAACGATGATCTTCTGTTCCCTATTTGATTTTTTCCAGTTTCTTCGAATACCGCAAAGAACGATCAATTTTCAATGACCATCTGTCTGAGTAAACTCTCCCCCACTCACATCTCAAAAGTTAATCCGTATTGTGTAGTCTATACATTATTCAGTGACTGACCAAAAAATTCATTCCGGTACATTCACTAGGTTGTTTCTAATCACATACTCTTTTTTAGACAGATAAAAATACAAACTAATAAGGTTGAAAATTAAGTTTTAAGAATTCTTTTTAAATTTACATCTGTTTTTCCTTTACTCTAGACACCATCGAAACACGACATATCACTTTTCTGGTGGAGATAATATAATCTGAACTTAATGGATTACTGATTAGCTGAATACATGTTTTCAAGGGATTATAGGGAAGAAATATAATAAAGGAAAATTATAAGGATTTATGGATTACTTTTAGGCTCATGCAAATATTAAACTTTCTTAACTCTAAAAACTTGAAAGCTTGAAAGTGTTCCTCCAGGTCGTGAAAATGCCTCGAGGCAGGTGAGTAGGCAAAGCATAATTGTTTAAAAATATTTTTTTTAAGTTTTATCAAGACTCCACCAATTTCAGTTTTTTACTTTCCCTGATATTCAATAACACCTGTTCAAAAAGTGCACACTGCCAACATCTCATATCAAATTTCATTTTATTTTTTTTTCAAAACCGAATCTCACATGTTTGTCACGTGGACTGTCAACTGTCTCTACCACGTGGTAACTCACAATTCGACATTTAAAAATCGGCGATTTATTATCTAAACGGAATGTAAAATTGCCATAATCTGTGACCAGTTTATTGCAAATCGCTACTCACCAACTAACAAAAAAACCGATAGGAGACCTCAAATGAAAATCAAAAAGTACGGGGTATGAGAGTCACTTGAAACTGTGCAGACGCAGGTATTGTGAGAGATAAGCGTATCTCTCAATCTGCGTCTCTCTGATTTTTATGCACTCTCTCTCTTGGTGTTTCCCTTCAGAGACGAAGATGATCGAGGCAACCTTTATACAATTCTCACACGACTATTATCGTGTCTCGGTCTTGTTTTATTCATCACTTATTTTTGTGATTCCAGATGAAAGAAGGAAGTATCTTTTTCTTCGTTTCTAGAATCAAAATTCTAATATCCCAATATCAGAATGTATAGTTACAAATATGTAAATTATAGTTCTAAAAAATATAGAGGAGGCTCTAAAATGCCTGGAAAAGTTTTTTTGTTCTAGAATCTTAAAAAATCTAGAATATTCTAGAATATTGGCTGACTTTTGTATCATAGTTCTAGAATCTTTAAAAAACACAACGTTTATTTTTGAAAAAAAAAATATTTCTTAGATTTTTTAAAAAATTTTCTACTGTTTCAAAATTTGATGAAAGGAAATTGCACATTAACGATTTTCAATTCGTCTATCTTAGATTCTTTTCAATTTAATTTCAATCAGTTTCAATTTCAAATTTAAATGCATTGAAAATATAATTTTAATTAAGTTAAGAAAAACAAATTCAATCCTGTAAGAGGATATTGGAGGAATTTATGCAAGCCTCACAATTTCAAATAAATACAGAATGTCATTTTACCAGAAACAAAAAGGGTTCATGAAATTTGAAAAATATTAGAAATTTATTACATTTTCTTTTAAAGTTCTTCAACAAAATTATTTGCTCTTTGTGCTGTCTACTAGAACATACAATACCACGTGTTTAGTGTTTGTCAAAAAAATTCGGGAGAAGACTACAAACTAAATGAACTTTTAAAACGTTCTGCTTATTATTGATTCCTTTTTTCCATATTCTCCCAACTTTTAGGGACTAAACTCGGATAAATAGTTTCGTTGTTTCTGTTTTTTTAAACTCCGAAACTTTGCTATAATCAGTGTTTCTGGAAGCTTCTTATCTAGTTGAATTGATGAATGATCTTTGTTTTTTATCTTTCAAACAGTTTGAGAAATAATGACACGTGATTGGACAATGATATAGATCGTCTATTTTCCATCTCCCCATCAGAAAGATTTCATACATTTACTCTCATTTCAAAAATAGATTTGAGTGTATTTTTGGCGATAAACTTTTATTTTCGACAAAACGAAAACTTCCGTGTTTTCAGACAACATTTGTGAAAATAGTTAATTAAGTTGTTCGTTTTTTGACTGTAATTAGCATGTCTACTTAAGTTCCCAAAAGATTTCCACAGAATTTTAGACTGAAAATGCATATCAAATTCTCTAATTTTTTTTGCTGTTTCAGTATAGGTTTATAAGTGGGGATGAAGTTGCGAGCTTAGTTAATGGTTTATTTTAGTGATAGTTTATTTATATAATATTTTGATTAAATTCATCAGCGATCAGGCAACTCTCCAAAATAAAATTATATTTGACCTTCCATGCGTACCTTCATGAAAATGCCCGAGATGTATTTATTCTCACGGCAAAGTAAATGGACGTACATAGGGACGTATTTATTCATTTTAATACCTGATTTGAAGTCTTTCTATTCGGTTTCGGGATACTCTAGTTCAATGTCAATCTATGATCTTCAACCTTTTTTCAATCGTGTTCAGTTTTCCCCACGTCATGGTATCAACCTGTTCCTCACCTCCTCCAATACCATTGATACTAGTTTTTTTCTCTCTTTAATTTCCATATCTATTTTGATCTGTTTCTTTATTTCTCTCCCACCTCTTTCACTACTGTTGTCTCTAATCATGACGTAACTGATTTCTATTTTCTCTTTTGATTTATCAGATGACAAGGTATTACATTAACACAAGAGAGTTCCAGACAGTAAGAGAAAAATGATTTTTAAAAGTGTACGACCCGCCCAGTTTTGGTGTTAAGGAGCTCAGAGAATGAGCAAAATATCAGTGATTCAGAACAGAAGTAAGATTTAGAGAGCCGTCTGATCTGTCGAATACGAGACTAGACTCTGCCCTTTGCAAGTACCGCCCACCTAAATCCTTTCACTATATCATTTCCTTGTTATTCATTCATTCTATCCAATTGTTCTATAAACGATGACATGCTGCATTTACAGACGACCTATGACATTCAGTGATCCAATGGATCCATCAATACCCATATTTCAACATCATGAGGAAGAAGGTTTGTTTTTAAACATTTACTTAAACATTTCTTTAAACATTTCAAATTTTAACATTTCAATTGTGAAAAGGTTTTAAAATGTGTTTTCATTTAGCAGCTTTATTGGAATAATTTTTAAAAGTAAAATATTAACTATAAGATTTTAGTTTTAATATTTAAATTATTACAAGATAGCTTTAATCTTTTTGCGTCAAGAGCTCACAAAGTACGTGAGAATATTAGATACAAAGTACGTGCCAAGGAAACTTTTCATGAAATTTTTCATGTGAAAATTATTATTTAAAACGTAATTTGGAAAATGGACCCGGAAGTTATCATAAGCTAAATATCAATTTTAAGAATGTGGGAATTTATTCAAGTTTCGAGATCAATTTTTGATTTTAAGAGAAGTAATACGATTTAATAACCTTGAAATTTCATTAAAAATTAAAATTTTCTGCTGTTTCACCACATGCATGTGCATAAGTTTTCAATGGTTTATGATACTTTGATAAATCGAAGTAAATCATATCGCTTCTTGTTTATACTTTAAACGAAAATTCTAGTTGTAAAGTCAATAGACAAAAATGAAAATTTATTTAAAAAAAAATTGTCAGTGAAAATATAAACATCTCTAACTTATATTAGATTTTTTAGATTAGTAAAATAGAAAAAGCATTATTCCGCAAAATTGTAAGCAGGCAATTTAAATAAAAATTTTTAAAAATTCCAGAAGCCGGTCCCAGCACAACAATAAAAGCGGAGGAGGAAGATGGTCCATGTTGCTTAGTTTGTGGCCGAGTTGCAAATACTGGACATCATTACGGAGTGACTGCTTGTCTTGGATGTAAGACATTCTTCAGAAGAGTCGTACTTCAGAAGAACTCACCCAAATGCAAATACAAGAATCACTGTCGATTGGAGAAAAGTATGTACAACACGTCAAGAAAGAAAAAATCAAATTGTAATATTTTTATAGGCGTAAACGCGAAGAGGTTATGCAGAAGCTGCAGATATCAAAAATGTCTGGAAGTTGGAATGACCGAAGATGGTAAGCTTGTTTAATTTATTAGTTCTTAATTTTTTGAATGTTGGAAGTTACTGTAGAAGGTATAAATGCGCTTTTCCATGTCTTCTTGGTTGCCCTAATTTCCCATCATTTTTAGTAAGTAAAGTAATCTGCAAAACACCAAATGCTATATACATTCTTAATAACATTTTTTGACTGAAAAAAAATTCGGCGTAACCACAGAAACCATAATTTTCTGTCTGAAATTATTCTGAATCAAATTTAATTTGAGCCTAATTTACACTGTGAAACAGAAATAATATTATACAATTTCCAGCCCTACATCCCTGCCGAGATGTGATTGGTCGTCGAGTTCGTAACAATTCAAGTGATTCTTCACCCATTTCAAGTCCTCCATCAATACCAACACCATTATCGGTAAGTCTCTTCCAGTCTTTTCCACCACTTCTCCCATTCTTCCCGTGTGTGACGACTTTCCGAGTGTGTACGTTGCAGATATGCAAACTGATGAATTTGAGCGAAGGAGACCACAAACTTTTGCAGACAATCACCGATATGGATACTGACATACGAACACGTACTGCTCATATTCTTGGAGAACCGGCGAACGGAAATGAACAGATCCATTTTTACAGTCCGGTTAGTTTTATTTTCCAAAAATTTGTTACTGTTTCTATATTATTTAAAAAGTGTTTATTATGTTGATTTGTAAATTTTCAGACCCCAGACTACACAAACGTAATAGTGAATCACGGTATAGGCCCTTCTCTGAAAGTTGATATATTACTACTCCGAGAATGGGTTGATCGAATTCCCGGATTTCGAGAACTCAGTGAACGCTTTCAGGTAGTTGTTTCTAAACAAATACTATTTAATCCAAAATTTATTTTCAGCAACATTTAATGCATCGATTCTGTTTGAGATATACTGTGATTGAACATGGCCTCTTTACAGCTCAAATGCCATATCATAAAAATGTTTGGTGAGTTTCCGTTAAAAAATCCTCCTAATAATATTTAAATAATTCAGGTTCCTCTCAGACCGAACATGCCTTGTCAGTGAATTCGAGAATCTTCCACAGGAAATAAAGAAGCATCTCACTCCGAAAGTAATAAACGAGCAACAATTATTGGCTTCATTCACAGAAATGCTCATTCACGAAGTAGCTGATCCTCTAAGAAGATTGAAACCTGATTCTGTTGAAGTTGCTACTGTGAAGACGTTAATGTTGTTGAGTAAGTGTAAATTTTGCTGTTTCAAATACAAAGTAAAGTTTTCATGATTTGTGATATCTTTCGATATGTCTATAGTAAATTGAGTTCATATTAGCAATTTTATCTAAAATGCGGATTTCGGAAATATCAATCCTATATTTTGAAATCCCAACAAAAAAAACTAATTTGGTAAATATTGAAAATCCGATTTTCAAAAAAAAAAAAACGAGAAATGCTTGAATTCCCTCCAAAATGAAAACTGCAAAAGCAATCAGCTATTTTCTCCACCTTATTTTCAACCAATCTGACAGAGTGCACAAAGTTTGAAATCGCTGATTGGTCAGGCAGTTCTCTCCATTTAAAGGATATTCGTACATGGCGACAGCTAAAAACCGCGTCTCAACAGTTTTTTTTGATTTTCATCCGTTATATTGCAACATATTGCCTCATGTTTTTTGAAATAAAATCCCACATTTTTGTAAGAAACTTTCAAAATTCTTTGTCAAATCTAGCTTAAGTTTGCGTGCCCAGTAAAATTATTAGGACTTCATGAACAGACTGTTTTTTTCCAGAACCAACTTGCCTTCGAGAAATTGATGGTGACTACCTTTCTACTGAAACTGATATCAAATCTGTGAACGATGTACGAAACCGTGTAATAAATGGACTCTACAGCCATTATATAAAAAACGGAATGGATCCAGAACAACTTCCAATCAGAGTTAGTGAGGTGAGTTTCGGAAAAGATTGGTTGTGGTAAATGAAAATATTTGTTTTATAGATTTTAAACCTAACTGGTGGAGTGGAGCAGTGTGCAGCTCGAGCCCTTGAGGAAATGCACCCTACTCGTGTATTCAACTTATCATCTTTTGATCCATACAGTTCTAATGTTATTTTTGGTTACTATAGAGATGTTTGAAACATTTTCTTTCTGACATATTATTACGCTATTCAATTGTGATGATTGTGATTATAGATTTACAAAAATAAACCTATTAATTTCGAGAAACGATTGTACAACCTCATAGTAATCAAATTCATTTTTGGAGCTTCCGTTTCCTGTAAGGGGGGCGAGAGGTGACGTCCCCCGATAACAACTATAAGTTCAATCATTTATTACTAGAAAATACAATAATTGATTAGAACTATAAATTGTATCTTCAGTTTTACATGGCAATCGATGATCCAGCAGATGTACCAGTGCTTGTATCATCACTCTTCTTACTCTTCTTTCCTTTCTTATCCTTCTTGTCCTTCTTTCCCTTCTTTCCCTTCTTTCCCTTCTTAACTTTCACTTTGCGAACCTTCGGAATATGCTTTGCACGAGCTTTGACAAGATATCTAACCAGACAAACATGAAGAATCAAGCAGAAAATTCCAAAGATCACTCCAAAAATAGCTCCAGCCAACATTGGCTGTGGAATCGATTTTCCATTAATGGTTGATCCTTGATCTTCAGGCGCATGTGGCGCGGTTGGGGCGGTAGTTGAATTCGACATCTGAAACTTTTTATGAGCATTTTAAATCTTTGAAAAAGCTGTGAGACATGCGCTAGAAAGATGTCTTGTCAAGTAGCTTTAATTTCGAAATGCCCATCCTGGTATGCTGTTGCTCCTTGAGCATTATGATTGCGTAAAACATGTCCAACAGAGCTTGTATTGCAAATCAGAAAACCACATTTAACTCACCTTTTCAGTTCTCGTATTCGAATCACAACGACAATGGAATCCTATCAATAAAGAACAATCAATAAATTTTCTGTTGGTATCGTTTTTTACAGTTAGTGTTGGAATATAGAATTTCACGTTTGACCCGAGTTTTTTTTTATAGTTCACGAAATATATTATTTCAATTCAATACTTTATTCAATTAAAAACACAGAAAATAAATAAAACAAATTGAAACTTGTCGCCCGGATTTTGAAGCTTCATAACCAAACAACAATGATTCAAAACATGCGCCAAACACAAACTTATCTTCAGCGACGACTGAATCGACACCTTTTGGTCATCGAGAGATCATTTGATTTTCAGTTAGTCTTCATTATAACTAGTATTATAACTAGAGTTATAGCTTCCACTGAAGAGTCCAGTAGCGAAACATCAAAATGCCCATTTTGCGCGACATATCTTTCGTCTATTTTGCAACTTTGTTCACCATCGTTGAGTTTCTGAAAACATATTATAACGAGGTTTCATGTGTGGTTTTATCAGTTGTTGCCACTTTTCAAATGATCGGCAAGTTGAGGTTTTGCAGTTAGTTGAAATTCTAAAGAGTTTGGAAAATTCTTCACTAATGGTCGAGTAAAAAATACATATTAACTTAAAAATTGAGAGAAAAGAAAAATTCTGTAAATGAAAGAGCAAATAATAATTCCAAAAGGTTACCAATATTTGCTAATTAACATTAACAATTACAACCGGTCGGAGCCTATAATGAGAAATCTGGGGCTTAACAGAAACATCAAAACAAAAATATGTCTCCTATTCAACTTTTTAATTCTCATTAATATTCTTACTTGATAAGCTGAAATGCACACATATTTTGCAAGTTTCGTCAGTTTTCAAAGTTCTAAAATTTTTTATGCAGTTCATGTGGAAGTCAGTTGGAAATTATTATTTGGTTTTCCATTCTATTTGTCGCAAAAATTATTTTGTTTTCTCAAAAATAATACATTTTAAAAGTAACTACAATTTTACTAAATCTGTAGACTATATTGACTTAAAAATGAAAACCGGAAAACAAAGAAAAATAACTGTGAAAATAATAATTTCGTGGTTGGTACCAAATGAATAAAATATTTGTATCTCAAGAAAAATTCGTAGAATCGGTTCACTAGCAACAATACTTGTCTGAAAAAAAAAACATCAAAATTAACATACAGTACCTCTTGATCGTTTTTTAAGCTGTGAAGGATCAAAAAACATTTCCATGCTAGTACAACAATTTATCCCTGCTGGTCTGAAAGTTTTTTTTACAGTTGTTTTTTGATTTTATCACAAAACACCAATTGAAATTATTGATTTTTATATTAAATCGTTAAAACAATTTTTTTAAATTTTTATTCAGCTAGATTAAAACTGATCCCAAAAATCGAAAATCATCCAACGTTTTTACGGTGGCATTTTCAGTCGATAGGCGTACAATATGTGACAAATGTTTCCGCCAATCGAATTTACATCAAACAATAAAAATATGAAAATGACAAAACTATTCAATAATGTCATAGTTAAATATAAAAAAATCTCTGAAAAAAATTTACACGGAAGATTTTCACTAAATTTAGCAATTTTCCCAAAATTTAAACAGGCATATTATTTTTCAATCAATTTTTAAGGAGGTAATTTTAAAAGCATATTTGTGTCATGAAAAACTGCTACTCCGCCTGGAAGTACTGTTTTCATAAATTGAGCATTTGTTGATGTTTTCAAAAAATGATAATAACAGACAAGGCACAAAATTAACTACATTTCACAAAAAATGTTTTTTGCCATCTACCAAAAACCACTCCTAATTATTTTTATGTTTTTTTATTCAGTTTTGTTTGAGCTTGTACCACTGAAGCTCCGAAGATTTCAATGCAAATTGTTGATATTAATCCGCATCATTGTTGAAATTTTGAAAAAATAGCAAATTAAAAAGTGATGTAACGTAATGTAAAAAAAACTTTTAATGAAACTTTAAATGAAATTTTATGCGTTGAGCCTGCAGAACAAAAACCTGTCTTTGTACAGACTTAATACTGTACAATTTAGTGTTTATTTCGCGCTAATATATGTATAGTATTTAAAAAAAAAACTCCCAAAAATCGGTATAAAAATAGTTCAACCAAAATTAATAATCTTTCTCACAGATTTCAACCGTTGCTGACAACTTGATTTCATGCAAAATACGTTAGGGCGATGAATGCACTCACTTGCTAAACGCCCTTATTTTTATGTATTCTTAAGGAATTCGGATGAACTTGTTTAAGATAATCCAATATAAGAATCTTTTTTGCAAAAAATAAAGTATCTATAGAGTTTTTTCCAGAAAATAATTGAGAAAATGTGATTAGGATGAAGGTAAGATAATTCTTGGAATGCACTTTTTTGGACTGGTATAAATGGGAAATTACAGAACCTACCTTGTGTCATAGAAATTATTGTATTTTTAAAAAAATGATTATGTTACACAGCGCAGACGGACAGGATTGAAAGGCATATACGTGCTCCTGCAAACTTAGCTGCCTGCCTTTTAAGCTATGATTTGCATCGTTCTACCTAAAGAACTTACCGGTGTTTTTTGGTCAATTACAGAACTAACGGCAAGATACTTTTTAATTAGTAATTGAGCAAAAATTTAGTTCTATTATAGTTTGAAACTATGAAAATTCTTTGTTCAAGTTCTTCCTTGTCTACATCAAATCCACAATCACTTAATATTACAAAATTATATACCGTATATCTTCTATTAATATGGCCTCCCTATTAGACTTGCACTCCCTATTAGTATTGCCCCTCGGAGACCTTCCGAAAATTAGTATGGCACTCCCTATTAGTCTTGCACTCCTTAATAGCCTTTCGTTTACTCTTTTTTATTGCAAGCCCGTCTTGTTAACTTCAGGATTTCAACAAAAAAATTTGCCTATTTTGCAACAGTTTTTCACAACATTTCTACGAGATTGAAGTTTTTGAACTTATATGTTACAATTAAAATCAAATTTTCTGAATTTTTACATAAGATTCGAGCTTTTTCAGAAAAAACTAGTAAGCTCAAAGTCAGAAAAATGTTCTGAAAATTAGTATTGCACTCCCTAATAGTCTTGCACTCCCTATTAGTATTGCAAGCCGGAAGACCATCGAAAAAATTGCAGCAATATTAATAGAAGAAATACGGTATGCTATCGGAAATACTAATCGATCACTTTCAGCTAAAATCATCCAAATAATTTCAATGACTCGTATTATATGACTTTTCAATGATAGAATGCAATGTACATACTTATTTTTTGCTTCAATCTTTTAATCTTTTAAGTGAATTATCTGAATTTTCACCCAATTTTGTCTTCTTTTTTTTTTGAAAATTGACTTTTTCAATTCGGAAATCGTTTGATACTAATCTAAATAATACGACTTCCATCTTTTGTTCCTTTCAATTTTCTCGAAATTCCGGATTACAATATAGTTACTCATTTTGAAGATAAACAAACTATGAAATGATGTTTGTCGCTAAAAAGGTGGAGCATTAAAGTTGAGGATAATATTTTTGAGATTTCAATACTTCATTCCCTTTTTGAGATTATACTCAAACGTATTCAATGCGTCTACAGTAATCCACGTGTTTTTAAATATGATGATTCATTTGTATTGCTCCGCCTTTTCAAATTCAGTAGATGTTTTGCATACGAGATAAGTATAAAAAGATTTAGAAAGTTATTTAGATATATTTATTACGTTTTTTCTACTTCATATTTTGCTCAACTTAACTAGAATATACTTGATTTCTTTTGTTTTGATCAAGAAATCAAAGAATTACACACAACATCAACATGGTGGCCGACGAGCGAATCGCAGGAATGGTGGTTTTCCCGGTACGTGGAATTGCTGTTAGGAATGAAAGTTTTAAATAATATGAGATTTATATTGAATTCTCGAAATTTAGATCCTCATTACATGGAACGAAATAAAATATCTATGGTGCCAGAAACAGTCGTTAAAGTTTGAAAAATACTGCTGCAATATTTTTTGAGCTTAATGTTGTAATTGTCTAACAAGACTCACACTACATACAAAACAACCAAAGAAAATCAGCTCAGGCAGAGAAGGTTTTCCAATAAACAACTAAAGACTAGTACCGAAATCAGCCCAGTGACTTTATTTTTTGCGTTTGCTGCAAATTCTTATAAAAGTAACTTTGGTACAAAGTTGACAAGAGCTGAGTAAAGCTAGAGTCGAGGAGTTTCTTTCCGAAGTCTCGAATTTCGGTAAAGCATGGGGAACTCTGTGTGGGAATTTGGCAAAACATAGGTAAGAAGAAGAAAAGGAGGCTTAAATCTTCAGACTGCTCAACCACTGAATTATAAGAGTTTTGGTTAATGTATCACAAAAAGTAAACTTGAGGTCTTAAAGCATTAAATTTTCAAAAAATAAAATTTCAGATTGCACTAATTGGAGTAATGGCTAATTGGACAGTTGCTCTTTTGATTCGAAGACTACCTTCTCTTAAAAACTCATTTGGACGTCTAACTGCTTCTCAATCAATTGGAGATGCAATACATTCAACTGTTTTTGCGTTCATCTTTTCACCAATGTGTTTCTTGTAAGTCCTATACATATTTATATTTTCAACAAAAAAAAATTTTAATAGGTAGATATTTTGTTAAGTTTTTTAATTTACAGTAGCGTGGAGATTATGAAAACGTACTCCTCAGCTTTTGGACATATTCTTCTAATTGCCTATGACATTTCAACATATTCTCACTTGTGCATTTCTTTGAATCGTTTTTGCTCAATTGTGGCTCCAATAAAATATGACACCATATTCAGGTAATTTCCGATTAAAACTGATTTTTTGTAACGTTTTAAATTTTGTTTTAGTATGTCCAACACCAAAAAGCTTATCATGTTTTCATGGGCGTGTGCTGTTCTTCCATCATTCTATTTATACATCTACCGTAATACTCTAAATGACGTCAGAAGGGTCTATTAATGTTTTCATACTTTCAGAGGACTGCAGGTTTTATTACATTGAAGATTTTTGGGTGTTCACATTCTCCACGACACCAGTGTGCAACACAATTGTTTGGTATGCTGACTTCTTGAAGTATAACTCAATTGTTATTTCAATTGTAATTATTGATGTGATTACTGTATCGAAAGTGAGAAGCTACAAAGCTGGAGTGAGTAAAGTTATATGTATATTTTGGGAATATCATTTTCAAAATTATTTATACGTTTTCCATTCAAGAAAATAATTTTAAGCTCTCAAAAACAACGTCACAATCTCATGAAAAGAAACGAAGTGCTGAGATGAATTTCTTGAAGCAAGCATGTCTTCAAGCATTTGTGTTTGTCTGTGAGCTTATCACATACTTCCTGATTACTCCAAGAGTTGATGGAAGTGAAAGATGGCTTCGCTTTTTCCTATCAACTGTTGCATGGGTCTGTGTTCACATGCTGGATGGGTAAGTTAAAGAAATCAAAATATTTTATACAACATCTTTTTACTTTAGTGTCATCACTCTAAGCTTTAACAAAGAGTTCACTCAAACCATATTCCGAGGAATCAAAATCAGTGAGTTTTTGATTTTATAGTGTTTGGAATAAATTTCTGAATTTCAGAAGATTTATCGGGACACATTGGTCATCATCAGGAAAACTCCTCAAATGCTGGGGCAACTCATACAACCAGACATTGATTTCATTAATGTATCAACAAATTTGTACAGATGTGTCTTACTTTTTTGCATAATCAAGAAATTTCCTACCGAATTGTGAACTTACTTATGATTTCTGTTTTTTGAAACCCCAATAAAGCGAACCTCATTTCCAGTTTTCCTATCCAGCAATTTTAAATTGAGTAATTTTTTAAAATCAAAATTTTGATTGATATTAATATTACATGAGGGAGAATTATTTTTTGCAGAAAAATATCTTCCTAATTTATCTTTGCTAAATCGGACAGTACTTTTACCAAATTACGGTAAAATAAATAATTTGTATACAACAATACATCTACAATTAATATACAGTGAAAATAAAGAGTTAATTAGAATTTTTCTGACGAGCTTGTCCACTTGCTCCAGTGCGACTCACTCGCGATGACTTGAAAATCTGAAACAAGTATAACAAATTACTAGGAACTTTTTTAAATTTACTCACTGTATTTGTATCCTCTTTTTTGCAGCAGAAAAATGTCTTAACAGTTTCTCGATATGGTTAGAAACTGCGAGAGAAATAAGGCACTGGATAAGAGAATTGAATGTTACAAATATTTTGAGAAGTGATAACACCGTTGTGATTATTGTTCTAAAATAGTGTAGAAAGATTTGAATATTGATAACTAGTTCTTACAATGGTTCAAAAACCTCCTGATTAATAAGGATTCCTTGGACAACAGTTATGGCTCCGAGTGGTCCATCAGCAAGCATAAATGTTGTTGTCATTAAAGTGACAAGAAATGTAGTCCGATCGGTTTTACTTCTAAAATTCAACAGTTTGTTAACTGAAGTAGTGCAGGCTAAAACCAACTTTTCATTAGGATTTCTTAGTTGAGCCATACTGATTTTTTTCCTAGCCATTTTTAGTTCAATCACTAGGAAAACTGTCAAACCGGGAGAATAATTGCAGCGAGTACCTGAAAAAATTAAAATATTATATTAACTTTGAAGTTGAATGAGGTCATATCATAAGTATGTTTAAATTTTAAACTAACCTTCAATGTTCCGTCTGTAACTAAATAAAATTGGAAAGCTTGGTCAGCACTTAAAATTACAAGATCTCTCAAATCTAGCAGATACTGAACCTCCGAATAGTTTTTAGGGAAATTTGGGCAGCTAAATATTTTAAATTTTCTGATAAAGTGATAAGAGATTAACTTACTGATCAGCAGGTATCCAGGGTTTATCAAATGCGACAATTCGAGCTCTTCCAAAATAAAAAGCAGAGATTAGTACGGTTATGAAAAGGGCAAAAAAATGATATTTTAATTCCAAATATTTGCGTTGAAGAATGATTTAATTTTGGATTTATTGTGCTTTTCACAATGAGAAGCCGAATAGATCCAAGTAAGATTCCAAGTAACGTAGACAGCCGACGTGAACATTCTCCGATTGCCAATACAAGTACACTAATCAGAGTTTTAATGAATGTCGTGGAGTTTGTGATGAAAAATATTTCTTTTTGAATAAAAAACAAGGTCGTTTTTTCTCAACTATATTTTGTAAAGTGTTTTTAGTGCTCACTGTACAGTAAGAATTGAAAATGTACATTAAGAATTGCACAAACCACTAGAAGTGCACAATTTTATTTTTGTTTTTAAGTAGCTTAAGACGTGATTGTTTTTAGTTTTCCGGTGCATCGAGCACAAAAATCTTCGAACACATACCACTCTACATCAGATATCAAGAAAATTGTGATACTATTATACAGAATACATAGCATTGTCAATAGATCACAAATTGAGATTCCAATCATTATACAATTAATACTACTAGTTCTCATTGATTTTCTTGTAAAAATGAAAAACTGAAATACATTAAGAATAACTCCAATACATGCTGGAGCAAGTTCAAAATAAATATAGTTTACGGAAAGAAAAGTGAAAATTTTCACGAATGGGTCCTCGTCCATTTCAATCAATATTTGAGGCAATGATATTATAATTTTTTAATCGAAAGCTTGATCGGTCTTCGGGTACATGAAATAGATTTCTGGACAACAGAAAAAAGTGAGAAATGTAAAATTAGAGCTTTTCAAACAAAAGACAATTATCACCTGCATTAAATGTCACATAATCTATGCCACGTGTGTCATATTTCATCGGCACAACCTACACTTAAAAATCGAGATAGTCGTACATCACAATTGCAAAGAAAAGTTTGACAATTATAAAAGTGATGTTTGCTTAAAAAGATTATTAGTCGGCTATACACTTTTACGCAATTTGGCAGCTGGTGACTGAGATTTAAATAGTTTGAAATTTTTAAAATTGTAAATAAAAAAATAAACTGTAACGAGTATCGATTGCAAAGAAACTGTCAATGTTGAACAAAACAATTATTAAGGAAAAACTCTTCTAAATCAATTGAGTTTTGGTAAATTGCCAAATATTCACGAAGTTTGGATTTATCTGGACGATTTTTGCATGAACGAATTCACAAATGATAAAAACAAGCAGAAAATCTTTTCTTCGACTTCCAAAACTATGACATAATTTTAATACAAGTTTACTGATAACCTGGATTAAAAGCCAGTTTTTAGCTATACATTAAAAAATTTTCTAAAAACTTCTGAATAATTTTACTATGATTTTTTTAAATTTTTAAACTATTGGATTAGGTCAAACAAATAATCTATTTCTATGCTGTAGTTTACAAAATTGAACTAAAGCAACACAGGACAAATCAATAATTATTGTTAACAGGCCAAAATCTTTTATATTTTTGATGAAAATTTAAAAATTAATTTTATTTTTTGGATCTAAATACATTTTTTAATACAGAACGGCTACAGAATTTTGCAATAGCTGCACTAGTTGCCTTCGAAACTTTCATTACAAACATAAGTTCAAGCTAGCTTCTATTTCAAAGATTTTTGAGCTGGATCTTTAAGAGAATAATTATAAATATGTATATTATATGAATATTATGAACATGGTTATCATTTTCCCACAAACTTTATAATTATCCCTAACACAATAATATTGGGAAAACAAGAAAAAACTTTTAATTGCCAACTGCAATTACATTAGAAACAAAACTTTCTCTCATTTACAGCTGCTGAAAATTCCAAAAAAAAACATATTTTTCTCGTTTAAATGAAAGTTGGCCCGTGACGAATTGAGTTTTGTGTTGAATACGTAAGTCGGTTAGCAGTTAATTACACTTACCCGAGTAAGAATACAGGCTGAGAATAAATTATAGCTATATATAACAAAGCAGCGCAAAAGTTATGGTGAAAATTAAAGAGAATCACAGTTTTAAAAAGAAACAGTATGAATTTTTGCCTTTAGAATTCGAAGAGTCAGTTTATTTGCGCATTGGGCCTATCAGCAACTGAAAACTATAATATACCGTAACGGTCAAATTTCAAATGCTCCATTATTATCTTCTTACATTATTTTCATTTAATAGTTTTAAATTTGAATAAGGTATTTCAAACTCAAATTTCGAGACAAAGGATAATCATAAAGGTTTATTTAGAAATTTGTTAACGAATAAGGCAAAAAGGTTTAAAAAAACACTCATTTGGTACATATTATTATTGTTCTACACTCATAATCATTTGGAATGTTTGGTGATTGGAATTCCAAACAAGAATTTGTATTGTTGCTTTCACACCATCATCTTTCAATTATTATTTTCTTTTCTTGAGGTAGAATTCTGGAAAAATTATAAGGGATCACATCTCAACTCTCTTCAGTGGCTTACCCGTGCCGTGGAAAATAATGCGAAAAAGGGATTCCTTCTATCAGCTCTTCCCATTTCAATTTTAATTTGCTAACTTTCAAACAACTGAGTTTCTTCTGATTTCCATTCATCCAGTCTTTAATATAAATATTTAGATCTTTCATATCCAATCCGTTGGAAATAACAATTGTTTCACAGTGGTATTCTAGCACGTTCTTAATACATACAACGGGATATAAATTCAATGTCTTCAAGTTGAATTTTTTATTGCATTCGAATTTCTCACTTGAATCTATAAAAAAGTTAAATCTGTCCGACACATTTATATTCTCCAATAATGAGCGTATTTCCCTATTGTCCTGGAATTGTTTCGTCTGATTTGAACCTAGCATTGGTAAATGCCGGTTGATAATGAAGAAGCCAGTCAATGAATGACTGAATCTGGGTAGTCACTTTACCGAAGTTAACTTCGAAGTTTAATGGAGGATTACTGAAAAGGTTTAGAAGAAAAGTAGTCAGCTTCAATGCTCCAGTCCATTGATCCTGCCAATACGTGGCTTCGATATTCTCACTAAACACGGCTTCATCAAAAATATATCTAGGTTGTAATCGACTGTCTTCTGATGTTTCGAATTGATCTTTAAACGTTTCGAGACTTCCCGTGATAAGGCGGTCATAGAGTGTGACGCCAGGACTGTTTTGACAAAAAATACCGAATAAACTACTATTCGGCTCAAATTCAGCTGATAATCTATAGCGATCTTTTAATAATCCGTTTTGAAAGTAGAGATATATCGATTCTGAAATCAGAATTAATAAAAGTAGGAGGTAATTGTTTTTTAAACTTACATTAAGACAAGGTTCATATTGAGAATAACACTCTTCTTCACAAGAAATGGGAGACGACAGAGAGGGAACGGAACAAAATTACGGTGGGACATAATTTCAAGAATGACAATAACTGTGCAATTGGACAATATGAAAAAAGAGGATAGAACAGTGAAATAGTGCAACTCTGCGGCACACTACTATTGGATTCCAATAGGTGCAATAACCGCTCAATACTGCATCAACAGTGACGTAATAAGTCACCTTCTTTGTTATTTTCTTCCCACAGGGTGAGCCCATTTGTGTCTTCTATTAATGACATCTGCCTTATTTTTTTAAAGATAATACTTTGTCCTGTGGGATGCTGATCGGGAAAGTGGATTCACCTTATGAGCACACCTTACGGCATTGTACCCCGTTGCAAAAAATTAATAAGACTTCTACCATTTAAGAAGTAAAAATTCTTTATCAATCCGCATTTATTGTAGATCATACCGCGATGAGACAACCTCACACCTTGTGTTGCTAAAAGCAGATTCTCTTGCTCCGTATTTGCGACAATTGTTCGCAGAATTGGAGCAGAATGTACTTTGAGTGTACACACGATTTTTAATAGTAATTTATCCAGGATTTACGAATAATTATTTTTTGAAGGTAAAAAATTACAGCATGATCTATAACTGTGATCATAACTCATTTCTCATTTCTAACTCTTTCTAACACTATATCTCACTTCTGAAATAATTACCAATCTAATCTAAAATAACCACTGAAGACTAAAACAGCTGTGCTGTCATAAATTTAGATGTCATTACTCTCTACATAATAGTTGTTTCCCACAGGAAAAGCCCATGTGTGTCTTCAAACACAACTCCCATTAGCGACATCTGGTATCTCCTTTTAAGATAATACGGTGCCTCGTGGGATATTGAATGGTTGGGAAAGTAGAATGCACCATGTGCACGGAGACCTCATTCCAACGTCATACCTCCTTGCACCTCAGTTTTCTGAATGTCTACTCCATTTCATCTACTGAAACTTCCACTCGTTGCTCAACAAGAAGTTTTCAAAAAATTTGAAATCGTCGACATGTAAGTTGTGTTTCTTTATAGGCTTAAGACAATGCAAATCAATAACTAATACATTACAGTGTTGAAATTTCGTTCACATCCACCCGAGTGCGAGACACCCTCCGATCTACCAGGTTACGAGCAGTTGAACACCATGTCAAGTTTTCTCATGACTATCCGTACATTACGACAAAGAGTAAGAACGATGGAGAGTGTTGTTTACGACTGGTGTTCCTTCCATTCCCTTTGTCGATCCAAAACAGGCCGGATATGAAAATCGGCTGTCACCAATTTGGCAAATGGTAAGTAATATTTTTTACAACATTCACGGCAGATTCTTGACTTATTGAATTTAACTTTCGCAAGAAGCTTGTGGGCTTCGAATGGGCCGCTACTAGATAACAGATTCCTACTTAAATTAACAGGAATGCCATGTGTGTCGCGTTTCTGCCGCATCCTGTAAAATGTATTACAAAGTTTTGCAGCGAGAAAACACGAGAAAGAAACTTGTGAAATGAGAACAAACCTATATTCTAATCGCGCCATGAATGGGCTCCAAGAGCCGTTAGTTGACAAGTTGCCATTTTGAATAAGTCTTTTAAAAGTCGTCGCAAGAAACGTTGGTCAAGAAGTGGCAAGAGTCGACCAACTTTTCCTGAGAGAAGGTTTCTCCGTAGTTTGATCAATCTTTGTCGATATTTTGGCAAAATAAAATTTGAGTGACTTCGGTCTTGTAGTGAGCATCAGGGCTGGTGCAAAAAAATTTTCGACCAAAAAACAAAAAACAAAAAATTTTTTGGTCGAACTTTGGACCAGTGCTGTGCGGCTCTCGGCTCTCGGCGCGAGCCGAGAGCCGGCATTTTGGAGCTTTTCCGGCTCTTGGCGAGAGCCGAGAGCCGACACCAAATGTGAACTCGGCTCTCGGCGCCAGCCGAGAGCCAACTTTTTTCAAGAGCCGCACAGCACTGCTTTGGACCAAAAAACAAAAAACAAAAAATCGAATTTTTCAAAAAAACCAAAAAAACCAAAAAAACAAAAAAATAAAACAAAAAAAAATTCAATGTTTGAAAAAAAATTTAAAAAATTGAACAAACGGAAGGTTTTTTGTTCTTATTTGTTTAATTTTTGCTGAATCAGTGTTGTAATGTATTTTTTGGTTTTTTTTTGTTTTTTTGGTCTCAAAAAACCAAAAAAAACCAAAAAAACAATTTTTTCCAGAAAAACCAAAAAAACAAAAAACCAAAAAAACAACAAAAAAAAACAGCCCTGGTGAGCATATACTGCTGAGTATCTTCGAACAAAGTTGGGAAGTTGGCAAACCTTTTGGAAAACTTGCTCAAGTTTGATCTAACTTTTGCCAAAAGTTAACCCAAGTTTAATACAACACATGAAACGTCTGGAAGATTTAGAGTGTGCTCATTTGAAGACTAAACGAAATTATTTGCAGCTTTGTGCCAGATGACACCATTCTATGCACTCATCACAATGTGGAATTCGCGGCATCAATCCTTTTTGACTACATTTTTGCAATCTTCCCAGGACCTGTAGATCTCAAGCTTAGCGTTTGTAACATTCGAAATTTGAGTTCGTTACTGCTCAACAAGAACTTCACAAACTGCCAAAAGCTTGAAGTGCACGAAACAGCTGAAACTGAAGTGTGCCCACTAGATTTGGAGGAAATTGTGAAGGAGGTTCGCGTGGAAAAAGAGATTAACATTTATACTACACAGTGTGAAACAGTTCGAATTGAACAGGTAAAACTTTTGAGATTAAATTTATATTATTGTATAGTTCTTCAGATTTTCAACTTGGAAACTGTCATCTTACACAATGCACAATGGATAACTTTACCTGATCTTCTATCTTTGAACTGCAGATTTGGAAGTTTTAGAAAATTTAATATAAATCAAAATTTATTGGAAGCATTCTCTAAAAATTGGTTAAATTCGAAGAGCAGGACATTGGAGTTTATGAAGTTTGGATTCCCGGAGCACGGTGTAAGTTTTCAATGGAACAAGTCTGAGTTGCCATTGAAACCATGGAATCCTCAAATAAGATCGCGTTATTACTAGTGAGTTTTTGAGGAAGGGGACTTTTCTCAATTAGAATTCAAATTTTCAGTCTGAAAAAAGATCTTTCACTGGCTGGAATCGAGAAGTCATTTGGTTCAAACTACATCGATTGCTCGGAAGGATTGGATATTATTCGTTCAGATGGTCTCACGGCAACAATACTTATTCAAGATAATTTTGATAAGAATATATTGTTTCTTGTTTGGCGTGATCCTCATCCTGAAAATTCAAGAATCACTGAATTGAAAGAGCAGATCTTAGTGGAAATAGATGCATACACAGAAGCCAAAACCCAGCAAACGAATCCATACTTTACACACATTTCTGACAGTTTCATGAACGATACAGAAAGTACTGAATATGATTTATTTGGAATTGATATGTTTCTGAAGTTATCACCAAAAGATGTTATTTACGAAAAAGTGGAGAAAGTTTTCCGATTGAAAAAGGAAATCAAAATGTTGAGAGAACAAAAATTCGATGTTTAATGCATGTTCCGTGTTTTTAATGTAATGTATGTATATTTAATTTTGCTAATTTTTAATATATTGTTTCTTATTTCAAATCTTCTATAAACATTTTCTTTATAAGGATTTTTCCATGTCCATATGTAGGCAAATACTCATTGACTCCAAAATCATTGTGACCTGTTCTCATTGCCTACCCTTGCTCATTGACTACCCTTGCTCTTTGCCTACCTCTTTCTCATTGACTACCTGTGCTCATTGCCTACTTGTTGCTCGTTGACTACCTTTTCTCATTGCCTACTCTTTCTCATTTCCTACACTTTGCTCATTGTCTACACGTTTTCTTCATCAGTCAAGAGGCACGTACAAGGACCGTATTCCAAGAATACATCAAAGGTACATCTACTCAATTTGTTCATTCATTCAAAGGGTATATATATATTTACAATCTTTCAATCTGTACACAACATTTCGGGCAGCAATTAGTAGTAGCTGAGTCATGTTTTAATTTATATTAATTTTGATAGGACACGCAAAGGCTGGGCATCATTCATTATCCATCAACATTAATAGCAACAATAGCAACAAAAAACAACAATTAAAAACTTGAAAAAAAGTGGCAAAGAACGTAAAATCAATAACAATGAAATTTGGCATAAGAAATTCATTCGGAGTCGGAGTCAATCACTCGTTTTCTGCTTTTGAGCATATAGGAACATGACGCCGTAGTATTAGACATGTCAGATAAGGATGCAATGGAGTTGATGGTGGTTTTCGATCTAAAAATGAAATAACCTCCAAAACTCTCTGAACTGAGTATTTTCAAACTGGCGTATCTCAAAAAATACACATCTGGAAAACAAATGTCCAACTAACAAAATGATCAGAAATATTTTTTCTTTTTAATTCAATAGTTTCTATTTTAATACACCAACTTTTTGTAGAGTTACAGGGAGTCAAAGCCATTTTTTCAAAATTCACAAAAAATTTTTAGAACTCTTTTGTTGTACCCTTTATAACTCAACTTTCATTGAATTTCAGAAGATAAATTTTGTTGAATAATGAGTGAAAAATATTTTTCTACATTTTACCAGTTTCAAGTTTTCGGATATTTTCATGTTCCGCCAAGTTACAGACCGTTTTTCAAAAAAACCCAATTTCGCTCATAAAAATCTTCATATTCAACGTATCGACTTGAAATTTTAAAAAATGATCACTTTTTTGATGTCTCTACAATGTCCTAAAAAATCTTTCAAAAAACACTGTCCATCTCCAAAATCGCCATTCGCTCCGAAAAATGAAATCGGACTTTTGCTTCTCGAGAAATTTTTATTCTCACGTGAAATTTTTGGTAATTTGCTCAGTGTTTCAATAATTGTTTTTTTATGCAAATTAAAAAAAATTTCACGTGAGAATAAAAATTTCTCGAGAAGCAAAAGTCCGATTTCATTTTTCGGAGCGAATGGCGATTTTGGAGATGGACAGTGTTTTTTGAAAGATTTTTTAGGACATTGTAGAGACATCAAAAAAGTGATCATTTTTCAAAATTTCAAGTCGATACGTTGAATATGAAGATTTTTATGAGCGAAATTGGATTTTTTGAAAAACGGTCTGTAACTTGGCGGAACATGAAAATATCCGAAAACTTGAAACTGGTAAAATGTAGAAAAATATTTTTCACTCATTATTCAACAAAATTTATCTTCTGAAATTCAATGAAAGTTGAGTTATAAAGGGTACAACAAAAGAGTTCTAAAAATTTTTTGTGAATTTTGGAAAAATGGTTTTGACTCCGTGTAACTCTACAAAAAGTTGGTGTATTAAAATAAAAACTATTGAATTAGAAAGAAAAAATATTTTTGATCATTTTGTTAGTTGGACATTTGTTTTCCAGATGTGTATTTTTTGAGATACGACAGTTTGAAAATACTCAGTTCAGAGAGCTTTGGAGGTTATTTCATTTTTAGATCGAAAGCCACCATCAACTCCATTGCATCCTTATCTGACATGTCTGATACTACGGCGTCATGTTCCTATATGCTCAAAAGCAGAAAACGAGTGATTGACTCCGACTCCGAATGAATTTCTTATGCCAAATTTCATTGTTATTGATTTTACGTTCTTTGCCACTTTTTTTCAAGTTTTTAATTGTTGTTTTTTGTTGCTATTGTTGCTATTAATGTTGATGGATAATGAATGATGCCCAGCCTTTGCGTGTCCTATCAAAATTAATATAAATTAAAACATGACTCAGCTACTACTAATTGCTGCCCGAAATGTTGTGTACAGATTGAAAGATTGTAAATATATATATACCCTTTGAATGAATGAACAAATTGAGTAGATGTACCTTTGATGTATTCTTGGAATACGGTCCTTGTACGTGCCTCTTGACTGATGAAGAAAACGAGTAGACAATGAGCAAAGTGCAATGCAATGAGAAAGAGTAGGCAATGAGAAAAGGTAGTCAACGAGCAACAAGTAGGCAATGAGCACAGGTAGTCAATGAGAAAGAGGTAGTCAATGAGCAAGGGTAGTCAATGAGAACAGGTCGTCAATGATTTTGGAGTCAATGAGTATCTGCCCCACTATAAAATTTTATTTTTTTTAATATGTTTAAATTTACAATTTATGGTGGTTCAAGGTAAACTCACTAAGTTCCTGGAATCTCATGAATTGAGAACATAAATTACTAGGCAATGTTTGACGCGCCTGTTGGGACTTTACAAATACATTACTTCAGATTCGGGAAAATTCAATTTCTCAGTTATACTGAATACAAATTAACTTTGTGCAAAAACACTTTCAATTTTATTTTAACAGTAACAATAAATATTCAAAATTTCGCCAGTTTATCATTTTCTTCACTTAATTGATCCTTTCAGAGCCACTTTGAAATTGTCATCGAAGAAAAGAAGAATGAAGGTCAACGAGAATGACATCTTAAATAAAATGTAACATTTTTCAAACGAAGCAAAGCTGAAATAACTTACAAAGTCGAAAATAGTGAACATGAATTGAACGGTGAAGTTTTCAATTTGCATGAAGAACGATGCAAGTAGCAGAGCCAGGCAGAACACTCGAAAGAATGTATAAGAGACAGTTACAACTGATGAGGGAACGTGATCTTCGTGATCTTTCTTATGTTTTCTGATTTTGCAAATTGCAATAAACCCACAAACAAGACCGAGCAAACTGTAGATTGACAGAAAAACTACCATAAGGAAAATGTCGATTATTCCTTCGGCCTGAAAACGTGTTCACTGTGACATTGCAAGCATCATTAACTTTCGTTGTTCTGTAATGTTCATAATGACAGAGAAACTTACCAAGTTCAACATGAATCGAAACGTGCCTGATTCGTTCTCGAAATCAATCGATGGGAATAATACAAGATATTTGGCAGCCAGGCATGACAAAATCATGAGCACGTTTGTGCAAATCACAATTGAACTACATGACTGAAAATGGAAAAGTGCGAGCCCACAAAGCATGAAGAAATTGAATAGTTCTGGAGAATGATCAAAGATAGCTTTTGCAAAGTACGAATAGTCATGCGTGTACACAATTCGACTTGTCCAAGAATTAATCCAGCTGATGATGACAATGACCAGATGAATTGCAATTAAACGATAGAAGGATTGTTGAAACAGATGACTTGTTGTTATAATTATGACAAGAGAAGCGGTTAAAACAATTGATATAATTCCATAAAATAACCAGATTTTTCCAATGAGTTGCATAAGGAAATGATTAAGTTCTCTATCTCAGATATTATTATACTTGGCAACGGCAGACAGACATGTGTAAACGCAAGTCTTCTGCCTCTAAACCACACAAAATCTAGTCTTTCGGTTCAGGTGAAAAACGTTCTGACAAACAAACAAGGCACGTGCCCAATTTGTGTTTTTTTGATTCACAAAATCAAACATTTTTTAGTTTGATTTCAACTTAATAATATAGTTTCCGGATCGATTTGAGTTCAATATTTATCTTTTTGTTACCGTGGAGTGCTGTGAATGAAGAATCACTTACAGACCACATTCAAATACTTCATTAAGTTATTAGACATTACATGAATCCCATACAGATTAAAAAAAACCTTGAACTGTGAATTTCTCTTCTAATAAGGATTTGCAGTCAAATAACCACAATAATAAAAGGAACCATTGCGAAAACTTTTCCAAATTAATTTAAATATTTTCATGAAATTTTATTAAATTTCATTAAACTAAAAAATAATTTATTTATGTGAATTCAAAAAATCAAGCTGGGCACGTTTCTTGTTTGTTTGCCAGAACGTTTTGCACCTGAAGCGAAAGACTAGATTTCGTGCGATTTAGAGGTACAGAAGCACCTGTTCATTTTCCGTTGTTTAAATGAAATACCAGCTTCACATCTAACTTTCATTTTTTCATGCAACTCATTGGAAAAATCTGGTTATGTTATGGAATTATATCGATTGTTTTAACCGCTTTTCTTGTCATAATTATAACAACAAGTCATCTGTTTCAACAATCCTTCTATCGTTTAATTGCAATTCATCTGGTCATTGTCATCATCAGCTGGATTAATTCATGGACAAGTCGAATTGTGTACACTCGTGACTATTCATTTTTTGCAAAAGCTCTCTTTGGTCATTCTCCAGAACTATTCAATTTCTTCATGTTTTGCGGGCTGGCATTTCTTCATCTTCAGTCATGTAGTTCAATTGTGATTTGCATAAACAAATTGAGAACCGCCAATCCGGAAAAGTTCGAGAAAAGAAATCAATTCTGGAATCGCTGGTGCCTTCTGATTTACGGTGTGCTTCTGGCCTTGTCATGCTTGGCTGCGAAATATTTGGCAGTGCTTCCAACTGTTCATTTTTGGAAGGACACAGGAAAATTTGAATTTTCAGTGTTGAGCTTGGTAAGGAATTTCAATTTTTACCTTTATGTAGCCTGTTGCAAAATATATTTTCTTTACAATTTTTAGGGTGAAAACTTGTTCATTAGCTCTCAGGTCTGAAAATCAAATGAACTCAGTAGATACTATAAAAGTATTCTGAGACATAGCTCCGTAATGTCTTAGTGTCCGCAAAATTTCTAAAACAGCGTATGACTACACATTTTTTCAATAAAAATATGTGATGAAGAGGCAAAATAATGGGCAATGTTCTAGAGCATTGAACTTCAATTTTACTTTAAATAGAAAACTAAATTAGGATAAACATTTTCAATATTTCAATCAACTGATAAGTTTTCAGGGTGACGCAATCATCAATATTTTTCTTGTTGCTGTATTTCTAATTTTGTACATTTTGATCGGTCTCATTTGTGGATTGATTGCCATTTGCAAAATCAGAAAACATAAGAAAGATCACGAAGATCACGTTCCCTCATCAGTTGTAACTGTCTCTTATACATTCTTTCGAGTGTTCTGCCTGGCTCTGCTACTTGCATCGTTCTTCATGCAAATTGAAAACTTCACCGTTCAATTCATGTTCACTATTTTCGACTTTGTAAGTTATTTCAGCTTTGCTTTGTTTGAAAAATGTTACATTTTATTTAAGATGTCATTCTCGTTGACCTTCATTCTTCTTTTCTTTGATGACAATTTCAAAATGGCTCTGAAAGGATCAATTAAGTGAAACAAAGAATGTTGAATGTTTATTGTTGAACTAAATGTCTGTTAAAATAAAAAGTGTTTTATATATATTTCCTGCAGCTCAAAATATATGAAAAGTGGAAACAGAGATATTGTGGCTTCTGGAATATTTGCTATTCTTTAGTAAAATTACCTACACCATCGTTTGACATTAGAACATATACTCCGAAAAAACTTCAGGTCTACGGAGATCTTAATTTTTTCGGTTGTCTTCTCATTTCAAAAATAAAATTTTGCTGAAAAAAGGAAGTTAACCTATGGGATTTTAAACTCAGAGATTCGTAGTCAGAACAGATGAAATTTATTTAGACACGGCAGAAGTAGTACAACGACCTTCTGAATAAATATGTCATGATTACAAAGTTTATTATTCAAAATGAGTATTTTTTACTCAACAATTACACGAGAAATGTTGTTCTGGGAGCTTTGAATGTCCGAAACTCTTCCTCTAACCATTTTCGAGATGGGAAGTTTACTTTTTATAACAGATCGCACATTTCCATCGAATATCAACAAGATATACGCCATTGAGAATGAGACCTGGAATAATACAATTAATTTAACAAACATATTTATGAACTTGAAATTTCATTCAAATGTTATATCAATCATCATAGCAGTTTCATAAAAAATTATATAAACTTACCATATCTGATAATGTCATCATCAAATTTAGAACATCTCCATAATGAATGTACATGCTTGCTGTCTGCCAAACCAGCAGCATTCCATAAATAGAAGTATGGGAAAATGCAATCAATGACATTTTTCGAAGAAGATCTTTGTGCAAATTATCGTGCGTTACAAATCGTTTTCTGACTTGATACAGTGTAGAGGATGCAATTATGATAATTGCCAAAAGATATCCACCGATAAAATAACGAAGATAAATTCCAATTGCAATATATTGGTCCTGCAATCTCGGATAATTTGCTCTCTATTACGAAAACTTGAAATCTACTTATTTACGTTGCCGAATAATTTTATAAACTTTAAACTCAATTATCTGAGATTTTTGGTCTATTTTTGAAATCTCACCTTAGTCAGTATTTCACTATAGAACATTTTCTGCTCATAATTAAACTTTATTGGAGCTCGATTCAATAGTTGAACTGCGAGAAATGAATAGATAACAAGAAAAGCATAAATCAAAAGATAATATCTATTCCAAAATTTATTCGAATTTTCAAATAATGCAGTTGATAATCGATGAAAGCATATACAAATTGAGCTAAGACTCTGGATATGAAGGAATACATTTTGCAACAAATAGCATATATCAATAATTTTATCATAAGTCTCATAAATTGCAAGAGCAAATTCTAAACCATCTTCTCTAAAAACCATTCGATTTGGCCAAGTATTTATCCAACAAAGAAGATTTAAAATTATATCCATTGTTATAACGCGGTAAAATGAATATGTAAAATGCTTGCTAACTGAGAGCAAAATTATCATGAAAATCATCAAAAAAACCGAAAAAATTCCATAGCAGAGCCATATTTTAGTCAGAGGAAGCATTATGTAGGAAGTGTATGAGCTTTAACGCGCCGTTAATGTGTAATATAATTATAGAGCGAAATCGGAGACAGCTAAATTTTCTTTTCAAATCACTCCTAAGTGTATGTTGCTGAAAAATTAAGAAAATGCTGTTAAAGTGAAAGTTGTCTTAGCTGAGAATGACTTTTTCGACAGGTGACAAAATTATGATCAATTTGTTTTTGAGGAAACGAGTTATTTTTGTGTCTATGAAATTTTAGATTAGAAATGCCGCTTAAACATTAGCTATTCACAAAGATTAATGGAATTAGGTAGTAGATCACATTTATTGTAGCAATATTTATAGCAGAAATTAAAGTTCATAACATAACGAAACAAGACTCAAAATATGTAATATTCTGGAAGTTCATAATTCGGGTGAAATCTTGTGAGTTTCAGGTTTACAGTACGTCTCAATAATTTGGTCAATTCATTTCAACTCTTGATTATTTTCCCAAGATTTAAATTTTTTAGAATTCAAAGGTTCCTTCGAAAAATCTCTGTATTTAATTGTTAATAAAAACTACAGTGTTGAGTTTTTATAATTGAATGTTTTACTCCAGATACTCAATTATTTTTAATCTGTCTACGTGAATTACACAAAATGTGATAGGGGAAAATTGCACAGAATCTATTAAACAATCAGAGATTTCGATTAATACGTTTTGTGGATTGGCTGAAACAGAAATATATTTTTTGAGAAATGTTTTTCGATTTCAAAATAATTTTGGGTATTTATCACTATTCCTGCAATATTTCTTTTTAAAAAATTGACTACAAAAGTATAATCTTTACAAATCCTCAGATCACTTTAAGTTGCCAGAATACCTCAAATCGAATATCAAAGCCGGATTTTATCGGATTGAGAATCGTCCGATCAAGAATATGTTTTCTAATCAAATGTATAAATTCCGTTTGATTGTATGATTGTATGATCTTGAACTTTTAACAAAATTAATGTTATGAAGGGGACCCAATACAAGCGCGTTAAATTTATAAATTCAGTCAGTTTAAATTCTATTGAAATTCATCGGTGTAGACTAAAATTTTGAAAATGTTTTTTTTTCAGATTTTTGTTTTTGCAGAAGTCAATTTCAGACACCGAAATTAATTTCATAAACTTTTTTGAACAAAAAAATAGTTTGCCGATTGATCAATCCACCACCCCATTCTCACTTTTGCTTTCCAATTGTCTTCCTCCCTATTCCAATAAATACACCAATAACCAATTCATCTATTCAAAAAAATGAATGTATAGGGAATATTTTCATGTGGTTTTACCCCCAATACCCCCAGTATTATTATTATTGTTATCATCTCATTTTATTATTAGTACTATTATTATTATTATTATTATTATTATTATTATTCCAAAATTTTCGAGATTTGTATTTTTGCATTGTATTTGTTGATACTGTTTTCTGATTTATTTTTGCGTTTTTTTTTCTAATTTCCTGCACAATGATAGACAAAATGGGTTTTAGTGAATAATTTTTTTGCTGAAAAAAAATATGATAAAAACCAAAACAAGTGATGAAATTAAATATTTTTAAATAATATTTGAACCAAAAAAGTGAGAAAAATTAGATGTTATAACAAGCAGCTAGGTGCTAGGATTATTTTTTCTCATTTCTTAATTATTGTGACTCAGTGTGCCTATAGATACAACACGGAACCTTTTTTAAGAAATGTATTGTTTCAATAACTATGGTAAGCGGACGTTTTGGAACTTTTTCTCATATTCTGTTCAGAAAATTTATTTACTGTTTTGTGAATTTATATTATATTTTCAACTGAAAAATCCAATTTATTTCTTTTTCTGAAATTCACAGATAATTATTTTTAGTTGTGACCACGGCCGTTGTAGTTGCAATGCCACCTGTGACGTCATTTTAATAATGCTTCCTACAGTATCTGTACATTCTGTACATTAAACTAGTATTGCATGAGTATTTCATCATTCTCGTTATAACGAATAACTTCACCAAACATCATAAATTGGCCTTTTATAATGAGAAAGACAAAAAACGAGGAAAAACGCAAATGCAAAGCGACGAAAAATTGGTGTCAAATTTCAAGTTTTTCCCCAGGATATCTTCTGGTTCCAGTTGCATTGGTAGAATAAGAAGAAGGCAGAAAATGAGGAGGAGGCAAAAGAAAATTGAGATCACCATTTTGTGCTTTCATTCCTTTCCTTGTGCTTTTCATTGGACCTTTTCAACAAGAATTTCTTAAAAATATGGTGTGGAAAAAGTTGCAGCTGATTCCTTTCAAACTTTCAAGATCCATTTTTCTATATAGTCCTTTTTTGTTTCTCCAGCTCTTTGAAATCCTCGTTTTTATCTTCTTCGTAACGCTAAAAAAATGTAATTTGAAAGAAAAATAATGTGTCACCGCCCATCTCCACATCACAAATCGCTTTTTCCGTTGGGTATTACACCCACTCACTGTTTACGGAAAAGCAGTGAAAATTAAAAGAAAATAAAGATGAAGAGGGATAAAACTAGGCACTGACTATAAGGCGATCTTACTATGCTGAGCCCATCAACTGATTGAATCCAGACAATCTACTTTTTTTCATATCGAGATTTGAGTATTGATGTTTTTGTTCTTGATCACGGGCAGTGAAATTGTCACATATTTCCAAACTTTGGAATCCAAAGTAAGGTTTGCGGTTTGCTCAATAAAAGTTTTTAAATATGAAAACAGATAATCTGAACCGTTATTGGAACGTAACTCGCCAGTAGGGTAAGCACAAGATCGTGTTTTCAAGCATCAAGCTTCAGTTTTTTTTAACTTAGTAAAAACGTTTAGGCAGTTTTTTATATTTTTCTCAAGCTTTTCAATAGGAAAAATGTTAGTTTTAAACTAATAAAATATTTTTACATTTTTTTAATACTTTTTTTTTAATTTTAAAATTTGAGTTATCATTTCGGAATGAGCAGTCTCGTAGATTTGCCGAAGAGATTTGCTTTTTTTGTAACGTCACATTTTTCGAAAGTAAAGCCGTTTTATTATTATTATTATTATTTTAAAGAAACATTCATTTTATCTACATACCTCTGTATATTTTCGTTGCGTGGCGACTAAATCCAGCCTTTTCTCGGCATTTCTTAAGTTTTTTATTCCATTGCACTTACTGGAGTCTATACAATTATGTTTCTTTTTTTCAGTACCAAAATGTTAGTTTTTGAACATTTTTGTTTTCCGTGTCTTCATCATGTCGTACCAATTGTCTCATGTTTTTGTATTTTTCTGATATTGTTCTGACGGAAGTTTTCCAATTGGATTTTTATTATATTTTCTGAGAATGAGATGTATTCAGTGATTAACGGATACAATAATAATTTTTTTTGATTCTACAAAAGATATAATAAGTCTGTATTCATAGATCTAGGCGTCGAAGAAGAGAATAAGATAAATAGGCATACAGCGATAACTAGGCACGCCTGCCTGCCTACTTTCTCATTCACCTTCAAATAAGAAATCATTTAATTTTTACAAAAGAAAGTAGGACAGAGTGTGGACACAAGGCAGGCGTAGCTTGCCTAAACGGTAAACAGGCAGGCTTTTTTTGCCTACTAGGAAAGCTTGGTTTTCACTGAATTAAATTTGTCAAATTTAAAAGTAACAAACTCTTTAATACTCATATTCCATTCTCTCATAGTTACAGATGTCAACAGATGTTCCATCTTTCAATTACTTCTTTATTCATAATATTCTGCAACAATTCTGTTGAATACCTAATTTTTTCTTCTCCATTCGGGAATGGGAAAGAAAGAAAGACGGGACAAATGAGAATAGAATATCAAATTGAAAAGATGGATTATTGAGAAGAGAAAATGAGAATAAGAACATGCATTCTTCATTCATCCAACGAATCCCTTTCTGGAATATTCTTTCAAGATTTTCAGTGTTTTTAAAAAATATTCTGTCTGGTTTTAAGAGTTTAATATCATAGTTAAATAAAAAATAGCAAACATTTCCGATTGAGGCAAAAAGATAGATATTATTTTTGGAAATTATCACAATTTGGTGTTATCGGACAATTTAAAAACTAACTTTCTTCAAAACTATGTTGATAACTACTATTTACCGTAAGAACTTGAATTCCTGAATTATATAGACATCAGCTGATTCATGCTTCGTGTTGTTTGTCGAAAAATGTTTCAGAAATAGATTTCTGAAACCCCATTTTCCATATTACTTTGATGCTTTATAAACATACCGTAACCTTACCAATTGACACCCATAAAAATGTGTTTCAACGTCTATGTGAACTTTTTGCTATTTTACATTCTTCTTCCTAAGACCATTTTTTTAGCCTGTTCGTGTATTTTTTCTTTTCAGAATTCTCAATTAGATTTCTACTCGCTTTTCCTGCTCTTCTATATGTTTTCTGCGCGCGCGTTTGAAGAGAGGAGCACAAAAAATAACCAAAATACGTGTTCACACATGTGTTCAGTTGGAAGACGAGGGGGGTGGAGCAACAAGAAATACACATCTTTCTGGGATTTTTAGTTTTTCATTCGTGCTTCATCAGAATGCAGAAGCTGGTAGGTAGACGACAGCTTTAGTACTAGAACTTTGGATTTCATTCGAAAACAAATTATGTACCTTTTCGAGAATTTGATCCTTACTCGGTTTTGATTCTTGATTTCAAGCAAAGAAGTAATCCTATTTTGGAAAACCGTCCCAGTTTTCTGCAACTGTTTGCCAGCTTTCTGTGGCAGATTAGGCCACTCTCTACATTGTATATCACCGAGTTTTGCGAAAATCGGATCGATTCGCTTTTGAGCATTACTAGATATCAAGGTAATGAAAATGTGTTTCTAAGCTTCTAGGCTCTAGAAAAAGCTTTCTAGAAATACTCAATTGGTATGCATTGTATGATTTAGGTCATCCGTGTGCATAAATTTTAGTTTGAAGCCAAATCAATTCTGAACCACGAATGTTTTAATGTTATTAAGACTTAAAAAATGGCATCTAGAATTGATGTTGTATTAAGTTGTATTATTTTGGTTCATTCGACAAATAATGTTATTTGAAATCAGTTGACTAATCTGAATGATCAATAAACATATAGTCTTGAAACAAGTTCTTGCATGGAGGTCTTATTGTTCTCGGTTTCCACGTGTGTTTATTTATTCGACTTTGGTTTTCTTCATTCATCAGATTTTCCCGTTTTTCGACGAATTTCTATCTTATGACAAACTATCCATATAAATATATGAAATCATGCTAGAAAGTTTGTTCAACTCAATACAATATTCTATGTTCTTGTGTTTTTACTTTTTTCATCTCAAAAAATCTTCATTCTTTATCAAATGAATAGCGGTATTCTTCAATAGGAATTTTGATTAAAGCTATTGTCAAAAAATTCAATAGCCTCTGATTTTCCTCGAGTTGTTTATGAGAAAATGAGTCATTTTCTGATATTTCTGGGTAGAACCAACACTTTCTCTCAAAACATTTCGGGTTATTTAAGTTATATTTTTCGCTATATCTTTTATGCATGGGTCTCGCCACGTTTAAAGTAACTCGCTGACAGCGTGGCGAGACCCATCCGCGCAATATAGCGAAAATTCTCATAAGTTTGATGTCTACGTAATAGCTTATTTTCAGCTGTAAACATCCCTCTAGACTAGAAATAATTTCCGTATTATCCCATTCACAATATTGGTAACCTATATCCAGTTACAAGCGAACGTCTGAAGCAAACGTATTCGTTCTGAAAACATAACTTAAAGCCCCATAATTTTCTAGTGAATCCCGCAGCGATCTGAAGTTGCCAGTACCAAATTTTATGAAGTAAAGAGTATTTCGATAATAAATGTTCTATAAATTCCCAATTGGACATGATTTCTCTCGAAACCAGAAGTTTTCGAAAAGATCAATATTCTACATCAACTCAACTCATCACAGTAATCCTCCAATTCTCTCACTTTTTGTGTGTATGTATGATCGGTACTGTCCATACGAAGAGAGGAGGAATCAACGATAAAACGTTCACGATTCATTTCGATTCGAATATATCTATAAAATTGCGATGGTTTTGCACAACCACCCCCGGTTCCTCCTCGTCGTTTTTTGTATTTCTTTCTTTCATTCGTTCTTCTCAATTTTACTGGTCGGTTTTGTTGTCGTCAAAAAGGAAAAACTTATTTCCATATTTCGTATCTTTCCGTGGGAAAATTTACAGTACATAAATATGAACATTTATGTCATCTGCAGACACAATTTCCACGAGTTTTCAGTTCTTCTTCTTCTTACTCTCAATTCTTCCTCTACTTTGAACATAGTTTCTAGATTTATTTTGTTTCAATTTTCAGCCTTCAATTTCTCTCCAATATCAAGATGAAATTTGGCACATCATTCCTTCTCGTTGCCACCATCTCAATGATCTTCGCAGTAGTAAAAGGTAAACAATTAATAAGTATTATATTCATCATTCTATTTAATATTTTCAGCTGAGGATGCTGCTCCTGCTGTCGTAGAAGCATCACCAGCTCCAGTTGAACCTGCTGTGACTGGTGCAGTTGCTGGAGGAGATGGAAATAAAGAAGCTGGAGAAGAAATTACCGGAAAATCTGCTGGAGGATCTGCTGTCGATGTGAGTTCTGCTGGAAAAACGGAGGCAGATTTGTAGTACTGTTTTAAAAAGAATCTAATATGTAGTCTGAAACATTTTCGAATCTTATTGAGCTAGTTTGCAAAACTGTTTTAATTAATAATATTCCAGGTATCTACTGTTGTCCCAGTCCATTCATCAGATATTCCTGCTTCATCTCCAACTATCGAAACAACTACAAAAAGCTCAACAACTTTCTCAGCTCAACTTCTCGCCGTCGCCGTCCTTGTCCTACATGCTGTTAGATATTGAATGATAACTTAATTTATATTTAATTATTTTATCGTTCCCTCTCTCTCTCCCACCCCTCTGTTATCATAAAAAATCATAAGTTCGTCACATCCATACTTTTCTCTAAATTTAACTCAAACTATATGCATATACATCATGTTCTACTACTTTCCGTATCTAACCTATTTTTTCAGTTTATTTTTAATAATAAATTCGAGAATAGAATTAAGAATTAATAATTTCTCGGCCATGCTGGTCTCATTGCATCGTAATCATCCAGTTTTGTGGATTCTTTCAATCCGAAACCATCGAAAATCTCCCGATTTTTTGTTGAATCTTCCGGCTCAACGCTTTCTGATACAATCTTCTTGTTAACTGATTCGGAAGTGATGATTTTTCTGAAAAACAAATTAATTAATGTGTGCTATTTATGGTATTTCTATTATTTTGACATACCGATTCAGAATTATATTTCTAGCAATGTTCTGTAGATTAATTTGTTTTTCTAACAGTGCATTGTCACTTCCAAATGGTCCAAAATTCTGTCTCTGAAGTCGAATTGTCGTAGACTCGGTACCAAGGTTTGAACCAATGTGCTCAATCAATTGTCTGAACATAACATTTCAAAAACGGGATTTTAAAAACGGGAAACCTGAGCATTTCATCGTCTTCGCCAGAGCATTGAGTTGTCACAGAGAATTTTGGTGATCGGAACCAATTCAAATCAATCGAATAAACTATTTGTGAACCGGGTAGCTGAGCCCGTGGAACTCCTCGACGAGCTAATTCAAATGCTTCTGAACTCTTAAATAACTTTTTTTATATATTTATACAAGAATCTCGAATAATCACCTCCATATCTACATTGGCATGACGAAATGAGGCACTACGAAATTCAGATTCCAAGCGTGACAAAACTTTCTCAATTCGATGCTTTGAAATTTTCGAAACGTCTATATTTTCCGACTTTTTTATAATTCCATCGATTCGATACACATTTGTCCATGACTTTGACATGAGTTCTGGAATACTTTCACAACCATCATTGACACCGAACACTGAAAATATCAATTTGTTTTGAAAATTATTAATTCTACCTTACAGCAGACTCCAGAACTATTTGTGGCCAACGGTAGTACGTCTACCAATTGAATGTCCTCTTGTCTGATTGATCTGCCAGACACAAGTGGATGATATCTGAAAATAACAGAACATTCTTCTCGTTTTTATGCAGATCTTGTGAATAACCAAATTTTTGGCTAAAATATGTTAAATTTTCCAAAATCAAGTTATTGCTCTAACTTTGATATATTTTAAATTACGACTACCTGTAATCAGCCACTTCATTCCGGCCGACGACTACTAGAGCGCCTGACTTTTCATGAGCTTCGATGACTGGGATGGAGATCAGAGGAAGTTGAATTCGAGAAGTAGATTCAATATCAGAGACAGATTCGGCGATCTTACGAGTAATCAGCTTGATCAACCCAGCGGAGGAAATTCCCGAGTGCTTATAAACACAGAGAACACCGGACAAAGACTTCCAAATATCAAGATGACCCATATCCAAAAATGCAAACTTTAAGACTAGTCTCATATCTCAAAGCGATAGGTTTGCTAAAACAATTTCCCTTTTGAAGATTAAGTCGTTTTTTAGATTAACAATTTTATTTTTCAACAAAAACAACAGTTTAGTGCTTCTGGGCCATACGCTTGTCACGCTCTTCGGCGATTGAGAGACGGATTCCAGCTCCAGTTGGGAGGGAGACGAGAGCCTTGTTTCCCTTTCCAATGACGAAGACGTTGGAGATACTGAAAAGAAAAATTTGAATTAGCAACCAACCTTAGCCGGACTTTTACGACCCTCGCGGCCCCCGACCTTCATTCTCCTTTAGCCTTTTAGGCAAACTTACCGAGTGGCGAAGGAGTGTCCAGCAGAATCCTTGATGTGGATGATGTCAGATGCTCCTGGGAGACGCTCACGATGTCCGATAATTCCGACACGACCAACGTTACGTCCTCCAGTGACGTAGGCCAAATTTCCTGGCTCGAACTTGACGGAGTCGGTGATCTTCTGGGTGCTGATGTTGAAAACAATGGTGTCGTTAACCTTGACATGTGGGTCTGGGTAGCGGATGGTGCGTCCGTCAGTGGTGGTGAGGACTGGAACTCCCTTGTTGACGGTGCGGACAGACTTGACCTTGCAGAGCTTGAAGTCGGCCTCGGCAGCTTGGATTCTGTGGACGACGTATCTTCCCTTGGTATCGTAGAGCATACGGAAATACTCGTTGGTACGCTCGATGGCAACGACATCTGAAAACGCGAATACAAAACTAGAAAGAATACAAATTATAATTACCCATGAATCCGGTTGGGAACTTGTGGCAGGTTCTGACCTTTCCGTCGACGCGGACAACTCTCTGGGTGAGAATCTTCTTGGCCTCGGTGTAGTTGAGAGCGTACTTCAGACGGTTACGGAGGAACAAGCTGAGTGGAAGGGACTCGCGGAGCTTGTGTGGTCCTGGGTTTGGACGAACAGCGAAGACTCCTCCGAGTTTGTCGAGCATCCAATGGCTTGGAGCAGCGAGACGCTTAAGATGCTTCTTTGGTCCTCTCATTTTTCAAGTGTGTACCTCAAGCTGGAATTTTGAACTTTAAAATGAGAAATCACGAAAATGTAATGATAAAAATAGTGAGAGTAAGCATAAAATGGAACAGATTAACTACATAGCACAACTATCGCTCAAAAATGATATTTAACATCGTTATTTCATTAAAATATGAAAAAATTAAAAAATTTTGCGTTGAGAACAGGAGAAATAGGAAAAATCTCTCTAAAAATTTCCTTGCGTCTGGCCTAAAATCAATTTCGCTGCGAGACCTGGCAGCTGTACAACTGGCTGTCCCTTGGACGCAAGAAAGCGTGCCCTGTCGCACTCTCTGTCGTGAACTCCTCTCCAACGAACAATTTTATTTATGCTGCGACACGATTTCGATGAATTTTGTTTCGTTATCAGTACATTCAATGAAAAATTTTAATAAATTAAACTATAAAAAATTATTTTTAATATGCTGAAAATGTTATTTCTATTTTTCTTGATCCTATCGAAGAAGTTCGTGTATATTCAGATTTTGTGTTCCATTTTCGTAGTTTAAGACCAAAATCAAGAAATTTTTTAGTGGTTTAAATGTTTTTATTCACAAAAAATCGATATTGTTCAATATTTCAAGGAGAAACAAAGGCGACTAAAAAAAAGAAATTGAAAAATAAAAATTACATTCTACACAAATTCGATAATTTTTCTTTTGAAAAACATTAAACGACCATTTACTGATAAAACTACTGGAAAGAAAAAATTGGAAATATGGGGAGTTTTTAAGAATAATTCCAGCGAAAGGCAGTTTCAGTAGACAGTAAATGAGTAGAAAAGACGTATTTTTGTTGCAAAAGGCACTTTTTCGAGGGATTCATGGGGAAAGGAGAGTGGAAGATTTGGAGCAATTTCAAACTGAAAAGTAACATTATTAAGAATGAAAAAAAATTATTATGCAAAAAATTTAAATGACTAGCAAAGCAGTAGAAAAATACATAAAATATGCAAAACATTGATTGAGAAGAAAGAGAATCGGTAATGAACGGGGATTTAGAAGTTGGACCACATTGGCTTTCGGAGCCAACGGAGACGAAGTCCCGAGTTGGTACGGATTTTAATAGAGGCGGCTTCAGCAGCACGGACAACATCCTTCACAGATTGCATCAAGTTTTGAGCATTATGCACCAATTGTTGCATTGCTTCATCATCTTCTTCGCTGCCTGAAATTCAAGAAAATTATTTTAAAGAGTAGAAAAACGGAAATATTAGGAGAATCAAGGGAATCGGAAGGTTAAGGCACTCGATGTTTTATGTTGTCGTTCAATTTTCAAATTCACGCGAGAATTGTTAAGTTGTATTAAAATGGGACAAAAACTTCAAATTCAATCACACAATTAGTTTCCGAAACTCTTGAAAATCAATTATTTACCCTCGACTGGTTGACCGTATGGGCCGATGACATCTGAAATGGGTTCTGATAATTTAAATCAAATTTGAAAATAATTAAAATAATTTCAACAACGAAAAAATAAATTTCCAACTCACTGGCTGATCCGAGCATTGTCGCCTTGACTGTTGACAAGACCTTCAATTGTGTAGCTATCGTTGGAATTCTTTCTGAGACTTGAAGGAGTGCCTGAAAATGAAAATAAATTTTAAATCTTTAGATAGAATGAACTAAATGCTCACCGTTCTCATCTTGATATCTGTGCAAAGTCTGGCAAGTTGAACTGCCAATCTGGTAACTTCTTCAGAAGAATCTGCGATTGCCTTGGAGCAATTGATGAGATCCTTTAAATTTAACATTAAGATCACTATCTTCTTCTCTACAAAACTTACTTTCTTAGTTCCACCTTCACCTCTAACCAACTGTGATAGTCTAGCCATCAGAATGGCCATTCTCTTCGCAGCCGCCACAATATCGTTCTCCTGTGAACTCCATTGTTTCAGTTCGTTGTGCAAATTGTGAGCAGCGGCAAGCATTGGCTGATGTGAAGCCTGTGGTAATGGATATCTCTCCCAGAATGCACGTGTCTCTTCCTCTTCATCATACTCTGGTGGTGGTGGTGGACGTGGTGGTGGGGAAAGTTCAACTGGTGGTGGTGGGCGTGGTGGAGCTGGAATATCTTCTCGGATGATCATCTTATTGTGAATGATTGGAGCTGTTGGTGGTGAGGCATTGACACTTCGGATCACTTGGGATGATGGTGGTGGCTGGAAAAATAGTTTTTTTTAGTAGATTTTTGGAAAACTTGAAAACTAAACTATTGCTGTAAAGTTGTGTTCCTTGTCTTATTTTCTTATCATTTCTAATTTTTTCCGGGAGAGAGGCGATCTTGGAGGGGATGACTAGGCTATTTTAATATCTATTTTCCCTCTCGCAAGCTCAATCTATCTCATGACTTCTGCCAATTCTAACTAAAAGTTTGGGTACACTGTAAACAATAAATGAGGTAGGCAGGCATGAGGCAGGAACCTGCGCCTATGCCTACCAATTTATTTATTTTATCCGAAACACAGTCCTCAACCTTCAATGACCCATCGTGATATCATGAGCATTCATAATATTTATTAACCGTTATCAACGAACTCCTTGAAATCAATCAGATCTTCTGCATGATCTGAACATTCTTGTGCTCACGGCCGCTAGGAGCAAACAAAAAGAAAAAGTTTCTATTTACTATGCCTATCTGAATTATGGGGTCAAAGATGATCTTTGGTGAGAGGCGGAAATCTGAACACTGGTTGTTGAAGTATCAGAAAGTGCGAAGAAAAAGTTGAACGTCGCAATAGTTCAAAGATCCTAGAAGGATATCCACGAAAAAACTCACTGGATTGTAAGGTGAAGCTCGGGAAATGCTCTCTTGATAGCTTGAATGTCTTCCATTGCTCATTGGTACACCTGTAATTGCATCTCCAACTGCTCTCACACTGTTCAACAAATGATCATTAGTTCCACGCCAGTTCTGTGCAGCATATTGGTCATGTGGGTTCTGTGCAATTTGCTTGGCATTGTTCACCATTGGTGGGATGGCTGAAATAAGAATGATTAACAAGAATTTCAGATTTTAGTATTTGGTTTATAATTGACTATTTTTGAATTTCCATTCTCTTCCAGACTTACTAATAAGAACCTGCGGATTGAAGGGCACCAGACGAGTTTTATACACATATTCATAGTTTTGCTCACTATAATTATCGTACTCGTCTGATGAGTCGTAATGATCGGAGACTGACGATGAGTACCGATTGATAGGCATCATTTCCCCCCTGTGAGATATTTTAGTTTGAAAGAGTTTCAGAATAAGTTAGAAAGAGAGAGAAAGAAACAGAAAAATATGGCATTAGAACTTGTGATTCAGGGAATCATATTTTTTTACTATTCAGAAGATTTTAAAATTTTGAACATCGCGCTTTTTGGACACAATATTAGGTGTTCTATTTAAGAAAAAAGTATGCCTACTTGCGTGCCTACGGGGCAAGGTTAACATGCTATGAAAGTTGGCTGTAGGCACGGGTAGGCGTTTTGTGCCTACGATAATTTTTTTTGAACTACTTTCATGTAAAACCTATCGAGGCTCCTATTTTAGAAAAAAACAGTTTCTAGTAACTTCAAAGTAAGAAGTTTGTGGGAACTCGAAGGTAGGCGAAAAGCTTCCCGTTTGCTCCCATCGTCGTCGAAAAATTACAAGGAGCACACAAACAAAAAGCGGAAAAAAAGAAAGTGAGAGAATGAAGAATGAGAGTAAGATGAACGTCAATGTCAACAATCATCCTCCCACAAATTTTTCATTTTTTTCTTTTATTCTCTCTAACTTCTATTTAAACTGTTTGGTAACGACAACTCGGTAGGATCAACTTGTCATTTTGACTTGGGACGAACGGGGGTTGAGAAAAAAATATTGACAGGTCATTTTTTTTTAATTCTTAAAGTTGTCAGGTTCTTGAAAGAAAAAATGATGTCAGTGGCATAATTCGCAATTTGGATAAATATTAATTTTCCTATCGCGATATAATTTTTCAATTGGTCATTTTGAGTTCAACACTAACTCTGATTGGAGAGCATCACTAATAGGAAAAATGTAATAGTGATCTGTTATCGGTTCAATCCTATGAAAGTTTACAAGTGTAGATTCTTGATCTGGTACCCAGTCATCACTTCTCGATGATATTTGGCAACCTGCCGAAATGTTTCTATTAGTGTATTGATGAACTTTTAAAGCTTACATCTCTTTTGGTTGTGAAGATTTCACAAAATAAAAAATTACAAACATATAGAGAAAGAAATGAAAATGATATGTCCATTGACAATATTTTATCAAAACTAAAGGTAATCAAGATATGAGTAGCCAAAGTTGAGCAATGGGGTGCATCGCTGATAGAGAAAATACGGTATTAATAACCTTTAAATAATGCCAGAAAATGGCAATTTTCAGCAAATTTCTTCGCTCACGACATGTCTTCGTTGTAATCGGGTGTAGCAGGCACTTCATAACCAAACGACATTGATTCAAATTGAAACTTGTCGCTCGTATTTTGAAGATTCATAACCAAACGACTAGCGAGCCCTCCGGGCTTATGTATTTCATTTTTCATTTCAAAAATACCCGATAAGTTTTTTACGTAGTTTTCAAAAATCTTAAACTCACCATTATGCAATTGATCTGCGGCATTTCTGACTCTAGACACAAACGATGGTTCTTCTGAATTATCAGCCTCATTCTGAGCTGTCATCAAAACGCGGTTTCCGAGACGGGCAATCTGTGAACTGTTATTGACCAATCCATGCGCATCAGCTCCATTGATTGCTCCCTCACAGTGGTTGGTGTAACGACGCATAGCCTACAATTTACAGATAAATGTGACACGGTAGATTTTTAAAATTTCTAATAAACTTACTGTTTCAGAAGCACGAACGAACTCTCCGGTGTCAATGGCGTCGTCGACGTGAGAACGAAGACGGTGGAGAGCGTCAGCGTATTGTCTAAAAGTTTGGATTGATAACAAAAAGGAAAATTTAATTTAATTTAAAGTTTTACGTTTCAAAAACATTCAGCAAAAAAATAAAAATCGAAAAAATAACCACAAAGTGTGTTTAACGTTTTATGTTACAACTGACTGAGAGCACTTGAAATGCAATTGAATTTGAATTTCCCCTTTCAATTTCAAATCTTTTTACACTACACACTTACTTGTGAATATTCTCAAAGTGTTGCTCAGATCCTGGATTATGAAGTCTAACACGTCCGGCATTAACAAGTTGTGGTGTCAACTGTTCAACCTTTTCAGCAGTATCAAGAATTGCTTCAACAGTCTTCTTGCTCTTTGATGGTCCGCAAGAGGCAACGAGACGAGCAGTGGTGGTCATAGATTGAGAGTGATCCGTGAGACGTTGAGACTTATCGACGAAGTTCTGCTCACGGTTTGGATCGTATGGGTCGGCGTGAACGGCCTCCACGAATTGTTTGAGTGGCGTCGTGATGTCGGCGAAATCATCAACCTAGAAAATAGTAACATTTTTGGAATTATGGCAAAGCTGGTCATCTCAAAGCTTTCTTAAACTAATGAGCAATTACAAAGGGATAAAATAAAGGAAAACTGACAACACGGTCGGTAAGAACTCTTCTCATAAAGTCTCCCAAATCACGGAGTGCATTCTTGAGTTGATTGCGGATTTGATGAGCTTCTGGTGAGTTTCCGAGTCCACGACGTTCAAGATCAGCAAGCTGGGCAGCCAATCGATCAATATCAGAGCAAAGGCCGAGTAGTCGGTTTCTGAAAGAGGATTGATGGGTTGGAGATTTATAGACAAAATACACAGTGTGGTAGGATTGAAATGAAGCGTGGATATTTGATAAAAAAGAGAAGAAATGTACCTGTCTTGTGGGTTCAAACGATCAGCTAATTTGCGAGCGTCAGCGGTAAGGAGGCGAAGAGCCTGAAGTCCGAGACCTCCATCATCGAGTCCTGGATTGTCGAGCCATCTGGAATAATATTCATACTTATAAAATGTTTCAAAATAATATTTGATTCACCTCAAAGCTTGTTCCAATCTTCCAGCAGCTGTGTGAGCTGGATTTGCTCCACCGTGTCTTTGAGCATTTTGAAGAGCATCACCCATCAATCCAGAGCTGTTCTGTGATCCAACAAGATCCTTGAGTCTTCTGGCAGTTTGTGCGGCCAAATTCTCACGATCAGGTTGTCCATTATTTCTCAAATTACAAAGCTCATCGGTGAAAGAAGTAATCTCAAAGATGCTTCTCTTGATGCTTTGAGCATCCTCTGGAAGAGCACGAGCAGAGATTCTGTCAGCATATTCACAGATACGACGAATAGCCTTCTCTCCGACAGCTCCAGATCTTGCATGTGGATCAGCCAACCAATCAAGAGCAGCAGTAAGAAGTGACTTGGCAGCAGACAGAGCCTTTCTCATAACGGTCACATTATCTGCATCCCATTCATCTTCATCATAGGTGGTAAGTTGAAGAACACGAATAATTTCATTCATCTCTTCAGTCATTCTTTGGCTCATGAAGTTTCTGTTAGCAATAGCCTCGGCGTGTCCTTGACGTGGATGTGGGGTTCCGAGTTCGATAGATGTTTTCATGGAGCAAATAAGAATTGGGGCGATGACCTTAATCGAGTCCATACAACGAATGAGAATTTCGCGATGAACTTGATGAGTGAGTTCTTGTTGACGAAGGTTAACGTCATTGGTGACATCGTGAAGAACCGGACTGATGTCCTGAAAAGTTGGAATATATTAGAGTCAGTTCAAGAACAAAAAATTACCTTCACAAACTGTTGAAGATCAGCCATTGACTCGATGACTTCGGAAACTGCAACGTAGTCATTTGCTTTTCTGCAGACTCTGATGATCTTTCTGACTTCCGACTCATCAAAACAGAGAAGAAGAGCTGATGTTCCTTGAAGAATACCACGAGCTCCATCGATCAACTTCTTGCGAGCAGGTACCGAATATGGATCGTGCTAAATAAATAATATTTAAAGTTTCAGAATAGTCAAGAAAATACACCCACCTTCAAGGAATATGAGCTTTCTTCAAGAAGTTTCGATGATCCTTCGACTCTCTGAAGTGCTGGTGGCATGTCTTGTTGGAGGATACGGTCATCTGAATGATCACATGTGTCATATCCAACCTGAAACACAATTTCTTATTTTTATGTAATTGATTTTAAATTAGCTTTTTTCCTTTGAAAAAAATTGGTGCAGTCTCTATTTACCTTTTTGTTTCTTCTCTGATCATCTCCCCAAGATGACCGTTTAGAAAGTGATCGTCTCATAGAAATCGATCGATATTCTTCACTGGATCGTGTTAGTGAAGTCATCGATCGATGAATATAGTCCCTATTCATGATAAATCACCTATATCATTTCTCTATGTACATGCAAAAACAATAAAGTATGGGAAAGGTGAAAGTCAGATGAAGAAGCTCAGGAAAATAGTCTTTTTTGCCGTCTTGGTCGGTGCCCCGATTATTTGTCGACTTGTTTGTCTATTGTTGTGTGTTGGCTCAACGAATTAGGAGCCGACACAGAAGTGGAAGAAGGTGGAAAAAAAGAAAATGACAGGAAATTGGTAGACTTTGGAATTTTTAAAACATGACTATATGACAAGTTGTAGGTGGAAATTAAGTATAATGCGGGGGTATGAAATGATTCATTCGAATTTCGATTTGAAAAACTTGGAATGTACAATACATTCTTTTAGATATTTTTATGTTTTTACCACAAAAACTTATTTCAAACTAGACTAACCTGAATCAAGTTTCCGACGGCTCTCGAGACCATTCCAACTGGTCCCGTCAAATCGGGCATTGCGTTTCCATCGTTTGCTTCTTCGTGAAGAATCACCAGTCGAGAGACCTAAATAAAATATTTTAAAACATGATTCTTATGGTCTCAAACTACCAACTCTCAAACTGAATAAACTTTCTATATTCAAATGGGCTTAGTTTAACACATATCAAATGTTACAATACGAGACAATAGTGAAAGCTCACCTACACAGAAAGTGTTTTTCAGCTGAAAAAATGAAGTTCACAAATTTTATAGACAAAATTACGTAAAACTGACAAGACAAAACACAACATTATCGTAAAAAAAAGAGAACCCCTTAAACACATACACATCCATCTTTTCCACGTGGCATCATCAACTGACACACAGGACAATCATCGTCATTAACAACGTGTCTGACAGTATCTGGAGTAATGTATTCAGGAATCGAACGACGACTTGATGCTCGAGAAAGAGCAAGAGCAGATCGAGAGGCGAATCTATCAAGATTCGGCATCGAAGTGCCAAGATGGCGGACTTCATCCACACTTGTCGCATTCTTCTCGGCCATTGCCAACACATAATGAAGCTGAAAACCGGATGAAAACAATGGACAAAAAGACACGTTGAATCCGATTAGAAGAGAATACTTGTGGAGTAGAAGACATCAGGTTACTGTAGAAGTTGGTACATTGTGGAGAAATGTTGCAGGCTGGGGAAAACATACAGGGAAATATTTAGAGATCATTCAAAACGTAAAGCAAGATCAATTAAAGGTAGGGGCGTTTCGGATAAAAGTTTGTAAATCAAATTACTATTGCTCTTTGTCAGTTAATTTTTATTTATTGGTATTTGGAAAAAAAACATTACCTTTTATTAAAATTAAAAAAACACAAATTTAGGCCTTCCTACGTCTCATTTTAAAGACATGAAAATATGTCACTTAACCTTTGCCTACAGGCTTACTTGTAGGCATGAGGCATACCTATAGGTTCAGGATGCCGTGTAGGCTAACAATAGATATCAAATTCATTTCGGCCTAGATTTACATGAATTTCTGACAAAATGTACTGTATTTTCTCAAATAAACTTGCATTCCAACTGCTTTACTTTAACGTTTTATATCTCGGTTGTCTTCACTTTAATCAGAAATCGATTAACTATGAAGATATAGAAAAAATATTTTTAACGTATTTTTTCTATTTTTGTCAATTTTCGATAAAACCAAAAAGCCAACCGAGATATGAGCTCTCAAAATAGAACAGGGGAATGGAAGATTAATAAGGAAGTACGGTTGTTTTATTTTTAGCATTCAGAAACTTATTCATGGATTTTTACAATTCTTTAAAGAAACTATATTTTTCCTATGTTCAAATTGATCTGTGAAGTTACTATAACATTGCTTCAAATGTTTTGACCCTCTTGCTAGAAATTCTGTTCAAACCATCTATCCAAAATCTCGAAGAATTTTGTTGTTAAAAAGAGACGCAGACCACTCTGTCTCTATATATCTCCTCCGTTTTACTATTATCCAAACAGAAAGAAACCTCCTTGAGACTTATGGATGGTTTGTAAGATTTGTACAGATTTTTCGAGCTTAATAATATCAAATTTTTAGTTTAAAACAGCAATGGATGAAGAAGAAAACATTTAAGAAAATTAACATGCAGGAGCATTCCAGGAATACATATGTAGAAAAATATGATATTTTTACTGTTTCACACTTGTTATATGAATTTTGAGTGTTTAGTTGTAAAGGTTGTAGAACTAACCTGTTGAGCAACGGGTTCGAGAATGTTCTCGATCGTTTTTGTGTGGAAGACTGGCATTTTCAGTCCGTTGTTTATCTATTTCCGCTTTTCCTAGTTGGTTTTTCGATGACTCTCAACCTACTCTGCCTGATTATTGAGCTGATCACTTAGCACATCTGAAAATGAAATAGTTCTACAAATACACGCTACAAATTATAATGAAAAGGAATTTGAAGCGGGTAGGTAAGCAATCGTAAATATAATCATAAACCCCCTGAAAACTTCCAAATGTTATCATTATTCACGGTAATCGAATTAAAATACGTGGAAAGGACCGGAGGCGAAATAGAAGCAAAAAAGTGATAAGAGAGGAGTGATAAACATATAAAAAATATGAAAATGAGGGAGGGATGTTTGCCTTTTTTGTGTTTATTCTGCATTTTATAAGAGTTTTCATACGAGTTTTCACAAAAGTAAATATTGTCGTAAACATGGTGAAAAGCAAAAAGATTAGGCGGGAAATGGGGGAGTTTGGAAATTTAAATATTTGTGTAGAGTTTGCCAAAATAGACAAATAATGTTTTTCTTTAATTTCTGGAAACGTCAGCGTAAATTCAAATTTAATAAAAGGTATTTTTTTCGGGAGCTGAACATTTTGAAAATAACATTATAAAACGATATAATTTTCTGAAAATATTTATTCGAGAATTTGGTCTGGGACAGAAACAGTGAAAAAAAAATATAATTATGAAAAGTTTCTCATTTTTAAAAATGGAGCATTTCCAAATCTGTACATAAATATGCCCATGACACGCAGGCATGCCTTCAGGCGTAGATGCCTGCGTCATACTTGCCTGCCTATGTTGATGACTACCGCCGATTTTCTGTAGGTTGTAAAAAATTTATCGAGTTTACATGGATGCCTAAAGACACCAACTTAAATCATTTTTTCAACGTTCTCTCCCTACTTTTGTAAAAAAAAATTGACAAAAACGGAAGTTTTTGAAAAATTTAAGTAAATTTGAAATATGTGAAAAAAACTTTTGAACTGAAGAAAAAAGTGTATAAAAATTATATATGCAAAAAAACAGAGTAGACAACAAGGGGTAGAGTAAACAAAAAACATAGAGAGCGTAAAGAAAATGAGAGAAAAAACTGAAGAAGGTCCGTGTCTCGTGGCGCTGGCTTTCTCTTTTTTGTCTCTTTTCTTCAACTCAACACCCTGACCAACCCACACATTTGTTTCAATTCAAATAGAATCAAAAGGAAGTAAAATGAGATAGTATTAAGATCCTAGATACGCAGGATGACAAACGAAAACCGTTCACTTCCGATTCGCGTCTTTTGTGGTATTGCGGAAGAGGGTGGGGTTGGCTTATGCGGTCAGGTTCGGGTAGGGGATTCTATTCAAATCAGATGATGAGATAGTCTTCAAAAATAAGAGAGTGACAGAAATAACGAGAAATATTTCTCGGCGACTGGGTCGGGATGAAGAAATCATCAACGACAGAAGAGAAACAACGATAGGGTCGGAAAAGGTGCGTGGGTTGGATGATGTATCAATAGTATTGGGATTTGAGAGATTCTGGACAATGAGAAAGGCGATCGGAGATCGGAGAAGAAGAAGAAGCGTCGGGTGGGTGGCAGTGTGTGATGATGATGATGGTGATTCTGGAGGGAGCAGCAAACTCGGCGAGCATCATCACAAAACAACAACAAAGAGCAGAGTGACGAAGGAAAGTAGGTGTCTGGGTGGGAAAGGTCAAGTGGGACCAACTAGTTTAAATTCCTCAAATTATGGGGGAAGGGTACGGTAGTAATTCGGTACTCGCGAAATATAAAATTGTACTCAAGAAATATGGCTCTAAAATTTTACATTGGAATATTCTGAAACAACCTTTTTTTTCAAAACAACACTGAACTACCAGATGTTTATTAAAATTAAAATTAGCAAAACATTTGAATCTTGCTAATGAAATAGTAACTGAAATATACCAAAAGGTATATAGTAAACAAGACAATTGCAACGTATTTCTATCTTCAATTAACACCTGAGACCCACGGCAACTAAATGTGTACTTCAGGTGGTGGTCCGTTAGAGATCGGAGCGGTGACGTCGGCGGTGGAGGGGGTGTTTGTGATTGATTAACTTTTTGTGGGCAGATCAATCTTTTAATATCTGGATGTGTTAATACATAGGTAGTTAATAGTTGAGAGAACAATATGATTGAGTCTTGAACAAAACAATATGGTCAAGCTGTTGTAACAGTTTATAATTTTGGGTATATCTGTATACGTTGGACAAAATAACGCGTTTAAGGGTTGTCACACTTTCATAAAGTTTTGGTAAATTTCCAATTTTTTACTGCCAAAATTTTGGTAAACTTCCAAATTTTCAAAAAAATGTGGACTGTTTTAGAAATCTAGGGTACTACTACAGGTTCGAATTTTGAGAACTTTTAAATAGGAAGAATTGAAACGCAATTAAAATATAAAACTCGTAACATAAATTTATTCCGGTCGACTTTTAAAATTAAGGATTTCACCACTTTTGGTCTGACAATTTTATGTGGGAGAGCTGTGAGAGTAAGACTTATCGGATTTAAAGTTTGGATTTAAAACTTTGGATTAAAAAAACTATATGTTAAACTTCTAAACTTTAAAACAGTCTTTGACTAAGAAAAAGCTAAAATACTGATAAAATGTTCTCAGGGGTCAAAAGTGTCCTCTCACTCTCTAGGGTTAGTTAGTGCACTTGATTCCCGCGCACTCGCTCTCTTTGGTTCCCATGCTCTCTAAACATTGCGCTACGTAATTGTGATGGGAATGAGAGGGCGAAAATAGGAGGAGAAGGAGCTGAACCGACTACTACTACTACTACTACTACTCTCGTACAATGTCGCACCATACAACAAACAATCATAAATGTGTAGAAAGGTGGAGAGAACAAGCATATTTAATAGAGATTGTCTACAAGTTATAAATTTCTGTCTAAAGGGAAGAGGTGTTCAGGCCATTGATATACATTTAGGAACTTCAAGAGTTCGAAGAAGGTTAGTGGTAGCTTTCCCATTTATCCCATTTTAGGTAGATACTTATTCAGGCCGGTCTAATTGTCCGAAATATTCAGAAACATTTTACACAGACAATAATTGATTACAAAAGTTTTGTTCTTCTGCCATTTTTCGTGGAAATTCTAGGATATTGGATTTTCAATATAAAGTGTCTAGGATAATCACAGTACGGCTAGTCTAAATTCCATATTCATGGTCACTACAAAACCTGAAACGGCAGTTAATTAAAAGCCACTACCGCATCCGTATATTAAATGGAACACACACAAATATATCGGTCAGTTGAACAGTGGAAGTATGACCCTGAACCTCTCTCACTTCTTTTCAACTTCACACATTATCGCCTCAATTTGTGCACTGACTCATTTGAAAGCTATCGGAAGTTGTGTGAACAAGGAGGAGTTGACCTTGTCTGATTGATGAAACATCTGTTGAATATGGTGCATCTGGATGAGAGTTGAAAAATTTTGAAGTGTGATGTTAGGCTTGCAGACAAATTCAATGGGCAGGTGGATTAGTTAGGAACTTGTAGATTTTAGATCTGCTCCAAATTAACTATGAGATTACGCAACTTACTTTTTGGATAACGTAAAACAGGTTTTTAGCTTTTTTAGAATATTACAGAATAGATCTTAATTTTTTCAATGAAGTTGTATTGTGTAATTAACACAGCGTCAAATATTTGACAAATATAAACATATTCAATTGAAAAATGATGCCATAGCAAAAAAGAAACTGTAACTTTATTTGTAATGGTGCATGTGAAACTCATTCAAAAATCATTAAGACATTCAAGACTAGCTTTAGATTTCTGTAAATTATTTTTCTGAAATTATTTTTTTTAAGCTTTTCAAAAACTTGTAATTTTATAAAATTCTGAACAATAATATAATCCTAGGATAGTTAAAACGCTCAAAGTAAACCCTATTAAAAGTTGGAGCTTCTTGATTCCTCAGATTTTAAAAATTACAGAGCTGACCTTTTGTTTTTAGAAAACTGTAACCGGCATGTTTGAAAATTGTGCCCTAACCAAGCGCCTGCAAAATATATGTTTCTGTTCAAGTTAAAAAAAAAGAATCCCGGAACGATAATTCCAAAAAAAAACGTTTCCTTACAAGATACAGCTTCATGGCCACTGTGTTGAAAATTTCCAACTATTGTTTATTTCACCTTAATTTCAGATGTTTATTTTTAAAAAATTCAAATTATCCCCGCATGCAGCACATTATGCCAACTTTTGCTCACACAAAAACCGGCTTTTATCCACAAAGCCAACTGCCTAGTGTAGCAATAAACATAGCTTGTCTTCACGGGAGTAGCTGCTCTGTGCTGGTTGCTCAGTGCAATAGAAAGAGCTTTCCTTTGCTCCCACCCGAGGAGAGCCGCATTCTTCCACTCTGAGCTCCTCCGAAAGTGAAGCAGAGAGACTGAGAGAGGGTGGGCGGATTTGTGAAGAAGCAGTAGAGGAAGAAGATGATGATGAAGCTCCCGGGAGGATCTTTAGAGGGGAGCAGAGAGACATAGTGTGTAAAGTTGGAATGGTGGCGGAAAAGTGTGAGTGAAGATATGGGGAATAGGAGCAAGAGCAGCAATGGGAAGTTGTTGGCAGTTTTACACACTTTTCTAAAGATGAGTTCGTGTCTGGCACCGTGCCAAGTTACCAATGGCAGCGAAAAAATTCAAAATTTTAAAGCGTTGAAATAGAGATAAAACTTTTGCTTAGCTTACAAAAAAGCTTGCCGCTTCGAAAAAAATGGAATAGAACAGGGTTTCTGGAGATCACACAACTTTCAGAAAAATATTGCATGCAAAAAGTAGAAATCAACTTGAAATTATAGTTTTTGTTTCTGAAATTGTTTTTTTATATCAGCAAATACAAGTTCTGATGAACTACACTATATAAAATAGAAGGATTCAAAACTAAAATGCTCCTCAGTAGAAGCTTACTGAAGGATTACTGTAGTAGCACTTCAATCGGAATAAATAAAACTTAATGGTTATTACAGGAAAATAGATAACATACAAACACAAAAAAACGAGTCCATGAAATCTACAAAAAGCTAGTAGTGATAAAAAGAAAAGTGATAAAATGATTGGGTACAGTCTCGCCTAGACATCACAAGGATCGAAAAGTCGCAGAGATCGCAAGCGAGGCGACAAAGAGAAAACGGAGGAATAGTTCGGATACTTCTTCATAGTCTTCAGCTTCATCTTCTTCTACCGGCTTCGCTCCGATCATTAAGAGATTTAGACAGACGGAACGAGAAATGTCTTGGATCGGAGAGAAGCAGACAGTGAAACAGTGTGTGTAATGCACTTGGAGCAGAAGGAGGCGACTGCAGCAAACAGTTTGTTGTTTAGAGGAGCAAAGGAATTGAAGAAGGGAGGACACAAATGACACTTTGTTGTACGGAAACTCGTTTGAAACACACGGCTGTTCGCTTTTCAACTGGTCACTGTTTAGGATCTTATGATAAACAACAAAAGATATAGAGTTGAAGATTTCAATTTTATCATTTGGCAATATCCAAAAATCCAAAAAAAAAAAAACTTGAAAACAGTTATTTACAGTACTCGTTTTCTTATTTGTAATATGTGGATCACAATTGTGGAACCTCATTTTATTTTTTTTTCGTAAATTTGTTGAAGATCCTTTTAAAATAGCAACTAATCTAATTGCCAATTGGTTACTTTCACAATATGTACAGTTGGCTGAAATTGGTTTTAAAGTTGCATGGGTAGTAATCGTGTTCCTATTTTGCTCGAACTTTGAAAATAGCGGCAAAATATGAATTTTAAATTTTGGCATTATAAGAATTATGTAGGTATTTACAGTGTTTTACAGTATGACAACAATCGTAACGTAAAAATTTCAAAAACACGCATTGCCACGATTTCGTGAAGTTAAGGGACACAATGACCTGAGAACTTGCAACAAATGAAGTAAAGTTGCAAAAGTTGATTGAGAAGTGATAACGAATTGGTAAGTCAAGGAACAGGTCTCTCTAGTTTCTCTAGAGATCTCTAGTTAAAACTTTAAAGCTTAAACGAAATATCTTGACAATCCAATAGGCGTATCCTGTTGAATCCGGTCTAATATAATGTTCAGATGACCGTAACGAAAAGATGATTAACATCAAGAAAAGAAATGAAAATCATTGAAGCATTCGAATGAACAAGTGAATCATTGTTGAAATCCTGTAGATTATCTATCTGAATGGAAGAATTAAGATATTGAACAGCACGTGCTGATTCTGAGACTGAAGAAAACTTCGCTGTATTATAGGGTAGCAGGAACATATCTATTTGAAATCGACGAGAACACGCCCGCCCTCTAACCATGGGTCTCATTAGGTATTGGCGGCAACACCTCGAATTAAAACGTTTTCATTAATGTTTTGCAAATTTCAAGCAGATTCAATCTTTCTTGTCATGTTTTCATCATCTTTATACGGAAATTGATGGAAAAAAAATTGACGATTATCATTTGAAAATACTAATAAAAAAGTTTGCCGCAAAATACCTAACGAGACCCATATTTCGGAGGCGGAGCGCTCTCAATTGGCCGCGAAGCGCATTTTCACGACGATTCTGAAAGATGCATTTTTCTGCAACTCTATAATACAGTAAGGCGATTGTGAGGTTAGATTTTTTTGTAAAATCAGTTTGTCGCGTTTTCCAGAGATTTCGCAGATTATATAGATCTAAAAATTCAAAAAAGATAGTTTTTATCAAAAACCAGAAAGTGTTATATTGAACGATTATAACGAGGGCGCTCACTGCTCATGGAGAGAGCATTTGGGGGCGTTTTATCGTCCAGATGTGCTCTATTTTTTGGAGCATGAGATGAAAATAAAAACGCTGACACGTTACACCCACTCTTCAATAAATTTCAAATGGGAAAATCAAAAGAAACCAACAAAAAATCATCTAAAATAAGACATTTTTCAACAGTTGACAGTTTACTCCTGAAGTTCGCTGGAAGGGATTCATGAAACAAATCAATATCAGATTACATGTCCATTGCTCGTTGTGAAGTATCCGATTTCATTGTAAACATTTTTTGTTCCTCCAAAACTATTTTTGTGGTTTGAATTAAGATTAACTCGTTCTCGAGAGTTAGACTATTTATTTTCAAAATTTCTGTGAGATCTCAGTATAATCAAAATGGAAATATATTAACAAATTGAATACATTAATTCACCACTCATCACCATCACCAACGTAAACAGCAATGTGCTCTTCATCAGCAATATCAACTCGACGAATTGGTTGCTCAGGTGGCTGTGGTTGTTGTGTAGAGTGGTCGTTGGGAACATGCCTGAAAAATAATAAATTATTTTTTTCTATAGAATTGAACAACTGTGAGGCTAGGTTTTAACCGGTTAAACAAAATATAATTAAATTAATTTTTCCATCTTTGCAATTAAATTTAATTATAAATTGTCTCAATAGACGCGAAATTTTGCGTCAAAAATACGGTACCAGGTCTCGACACGAGAATTTTTTGTTAAATAAAAGGTGTGGGCCTTTAATTAGTACTGTAATCTCAAACCCTCGTCGTTGCGTAATTTTCATTTTATTTTCATAGTTTTTGCATTTTATTTGTTAAAATTTAAATGGTTTTATTGTTATTTTTGAGTTTTTAAATCAATAAACTATGAAAAATTATGGGAAAGTCGACACCAATGACAGTTTTGAAATACAATACGACTGGGAACCGTTTTTGTGACTCTAATATCACAAACTTTTTCACTGATTTTTTCATTAGTTAAAATTGATCTTAACAGATTCATTATAATTTTTTTATAAGCTTTTCTTCTAATGTTCGGATTTCATTTCAAAAAACATACACTGGTTTCTTCAAAATCTCCTCAATGACACCAGGACAATTTTGGCGTCCGTACGCAAGAAGATCGTTCAGAAGGGCCATCGTCTGTAAATACCCGAATATTTTAAGCAGAGATGTATAATTCTTACTTTTGATTTTTTCTTTTCAGGTTCGGATAGCACACGACGTTCCTTAGTTATTTCATATTGAATATGATCTGGAACTGCATAGAGCCGCATTTTGACATCTGAATTATGTTTTCTTTAAAAAATATTATTCTGACAAGAATCTCACCGTTTTCCGACATTCTTGACGATGATTCTCTTTCATTAACGAATACAACACGCTTTGAAGGTACATAGTCATTTTCAATGTTTGGAGCTCTGGTATTTTTGCATTTAACGTTTTCCCATTTAATTCCAAGTCGATTTTCTCGGACAATTGTATTAAAACGAAGACTGTCTGATGCATGATCTCGATATTGATCGGTAGTAATCACAACACCATTGATTTGAGATGCAAACTGCAATGCCACGGAATCGTCGAGATTCGAACTCGGCACGACAACGCAGAGATGATTTTCGATAAGCCTATCAATTGCAGATTTGAAGTTTGTTGCATCTTGTTTCGCATATTTACGGGAAATTACAACAAAAACTTCAAAATCGCGAACGACGAAGAAACGGATCAGTGAAAGGAGAGGCATCACATCCGGAATATGAGCTGAAAAATCTTTGGTGAGGCCCGGGGAAAAGTATATTTTGTGCATACATGATTTGCTATTCTCTCTTCTGTCGGGATAACCAGATCCGCAATGCATCACGTTAGCTCCATCAATAACAATTGTACGAGCAACTGAGTTAGGAATAACGGAATACTGTAAATTTTGTGAATACAAAATTATATTTGAATGGTACTTAATTATTTACCAACTTGATGACACTACTGAATTGATCCTTTCCTTCTGGGCACGCTTGCAGATACTGATTCCTCATACGTTCACATTTTAGTCTTTCCGTGAGTCGATTACTATTTAAATCCAATTGCAGATATATTCGAAAAATATTTATCTAACCTGCAAAACTTCTCAAGTGTTATATTCTTGCACTCCAACGCATCGTACTCTTTCTTGTCAGTCTCCGAAATTCCACATGTCATTATGAGTAATCTGAAATATAATAATCAGATTAATAATGAAATTCAGCAACGTTCAAATAAATTGAGGTTATAAGCAATATCGTAAAAATGTTCAGAGATATGTTCAGAGATACATATCTGGAATTTTATTCATTTATTTTTGTAAAATTCAAGAAAAAACGGCTCTTTTTTAAATTTTCTGCGTTCAAAAAAGATAATGCAAAACTTGTGCGCCTTTGTCACACTGCTGGCGCATTCATCAAACTTGCTGGCGCAATTCTCGATGTGAGTACGTCCATCTGATGTAAATAGTTTAAACCGAGCTGTAAACATGCTCACACGTCGCTTAGGATCAAATATTCGATGGCTAAAACATTATAAATACAGTACAAATGCACAGGAACCAACAAAAGTCAGGTAGTAGTCTATTTTCAAAGAAAAATAAATTGATTTTTGAATTTCAGGGGCAAAATCGACCAATATGTGGACGTTTATGAAGAGTTCATTGGTGTTAAAACTGTTCGGCAAGCTCAAGAAGAAGTTATGAGGTGGGAAAAAAAGTTGAGTGAGGCTCAGCTGGTTCGCCGGGAAAAACAGTCGGAGATCAACAATCTACAGTCTCGTCTAAAAGAAATACATTTCGATTTGGATAGAACCAGCAGAGGAGAAGATAAATATCTTCAATTGTTAACTGAGGAGCATCAAATTATTAAAAAAGAACGAGAACTGCTGAATTCATTCGAAGGACTGGAAACTGCGGAACGTGAAGCTTTCCATCAACTTTCCATGAGGTTTCACTTTACGTTTTAAAATTGATCATTAATTGTAAATTATTTTCAGAGTACGATCAAGCCACGAAAGAGAAAGAGAACGTGCTGAAAAAACAAAATGGTGGGGAGTTTCTGCATCTCTAATTGGAGCACTTCTCGGAATCGCTGGAACTTCGATTGGAAATGAGCTGAGAATGAGAAAACTGAAAGAAATGCTTCCAATAGGAGGAGCTCAAATGAGTGAAATGGCCAAAGCGATTGGAGAGCAAAACGAGAATGTAAACACTCTTTCCGCATTATCCAAAACAATATTCGTAGTTATTCTATGGTTTTTAGGTCGCAATTTTCCTTGCGGATATGCGAAAAGCTCTACAAGTAGATGGAGTGAAGCCAACTGACGCACTGCCAGAATCTGATGTGAAGAAGGTCAGTGATCTTGATAAGGTATGCGCAGTTTTAAAAAAAATTGATTCGAAAAGTGAGAAGTCATAAAAATCTTCTTTGCAGCTTCTGACAACGATTCGAGAAGAAAATGCTCGTCTTTCCAAAGAAATGCGGGAACTATCACGGTTGGCTCAGTTAGAAGCAGCGTTAGATGCAGACCCAACATCAGTCGTAAGTTTTAAAGCGATTCTAGAGTTTTATTGTGATTTAGAAAGCAATTAACTAAAAATTTCAGACAAAAGTTTTGAAATGTTAAAATATAAAGTTTGCTTTAGGTATACGTTGGAAGCGACATGGAACGACTTCTCGAGCAGACCGAAAAGAATATTGAATCAAAAATGAAATTGCGAACACTTCTGACTGTTGTTGTCATTTATACCGCTGTCGCCGTAACTGCTCCGTGGCTTTATGCCGTATTCCGAGGAGATTAGCCTTCGACCTTTTTACTCATTTTAATTTCGTTTAGATTTGTTTGCATTACTTCAATTGTATTCCCGGTATATATATTCACGTGCTGCCAAAAGAATGTTACAATGTAATTTCTAGAGAACGTTTCCCTCGACGGGTGATTTAGTAGACAAGTTTATCACTTATGTAATCTTTTTCCGAAAATTTTTGAAAAATATAAATAAAATCGATCGATTATCACTTTTATTGTGAACTTGTTTTTTTTAAACAATCACCATCAAAGATCAAAAATAATTATTTTCGTATCGTAATTGCAATGAAGAAAGTGTCTGCAGAAGTTTTGTCAAGCAAGAAACCAAGTGTAAAAAGTGTGAGTATTTAGAAGTGAGCACGAGATTTCTGAGAAAAATTGGTTTCAGAGCACCGTAAAGTTGAAAAAAGATGAAGGTCAACGGTATGATCTGGTGGAATTTATTATAAAACATTTTAGAATTGCAAATTGGAAGGAATACGGTGGGGTAAGTGGATATTACTGTATTCGGTGAAGGTCTCGAAACGATTTGGCAATTTTTTATTCTTTTTTTTATTAAATCTCGATGTGCGCCTTCAAGTTTAACGCTCCGCCTCCAATGCATCGGTCTCGTTGGGAAATAGAAACGTTTTCAATTACTGTAGTCCATTTCGCAATTTTCGAGAATTTTCCCGTTGTTTTTAATGTTAATTCCGAATTTGATGAAAATAAAATTATCTTTTCAACTTACCATGCATTCTTTTAAACATCATTATTACGACATAAAAATAATTAAAAACAACGGAATAACAAAAAATACGGAAAATGCTCGAAAATTGGAGAAACTAATTGAAAACGTTTGGATTTACGATTTTTCTGAGAAATACCTAACGAGACCCATGGTTCGGAGGCGGAGAATATTCAATTGTCCGTGGAGCGCATTACCACTGTTTCAGAAAATTCATTGCCATGCGCCCCGTTGATACGAATGTTTCCATCCTTGAATCTTGCACTTCTCTAACATTTTTCAGGTAAACTATTATGCCCATGATATTCTACATATTCTGGATGATGTCATCGAATTGTTTCGAGCAGAAAAACCATTGCGCAATGTTTCCCCGCCTATTACAATAGTTGGTAATTTGAACGGCCAAGTTCAAGATTTAATCCGAATTTTGAACATAAAAAATGAGAAAAGTAAAAAAGAAGATGGATGGAAGCAGGTGTTCGCGACTGAAAAGTAATTTTGCAATACTTATCTGAACATACAAGTAATTTTTAGATTTGTGTTTCTCGGAGATTATACTGAAAATGGAACTTTCAATTTGGAAACCATATGTCTTTTATTCGGATTGAAAGTATTTTTTCTACTATCACTTACAGTACTTCACAAATGTTTTAGGTTCTCTTCAGTAGTCGATACGTTCTTCTTCGTGGTCAGCAAGAAGCATCGCCTTCTCCAGTATTTCTGGTATATTCATTCGTTTATTTTAAAAACATATTTAAAAAATCATAATAGTTAATATTTTTAACCAAGGAAAAAATACTTTATTTGTATCCAATTTTTTTGTGATACTTTATTAACAAATTTAGAATCAACTCCGTGACCGGTTCCCTGGAGGAATTGGAGATGATATTTATGCAAAATTCGTGACTGCGTTCAGTTTGCTCCCGGTTGCAGCATTGGTTGGTGAGAAGATTCTATGTGTTCATAGTGGAATTTCAAATAATGTACAATCTTCATTAGGTGAAATCAAGAAAGTACGAGTTTTTGAGTGCATTGTGTAGATTTACTAATCGTTTCTTCTTTTTTCGATTCCTAAAACTACGAAAATTGATAATATTCATCCAATTTCTCATGATTTGTTGTATGCCACCCCATTGGAAAAAGATGACGGAGATCTTGGGTGAGGCTTTCTTTTAGTTAAAAAAAAATAGAATTAATGAAACAGTAGTGCTAGAGAACTGTGGAGTAGCGTATCTGAAATAATCCAAATTGAAGTTTTTCTTTTCAATATTTATGCAATTTGTCTCCGATTGGTCTACATCAAATTTTATTACTCATCTACAGTACCCCTACGGAAACACTCATTCCAAATCAATATCCATACAATATCCAATTACTATCTTACTAAATGTACAGTATAGCTAAAATACTCGTAGATTATCCTACTGGTTCCACTACAGTACCCCGGCATTAATCAAAATCTTGGTCACCTTTCAGATTAGTGAATAAATTAATATTTCTAGATGTACAGTTAAATTTAAAAAATTCATATTTGTTATTGTCGTACTTTTTGATAATCAAATGATTTTGCTCTCAATTTACGTCAAATTTTCATTTACAGCGGTGCTCTGTATTTGAACTTTGAACATCCAGAAAAGCACAAGTATTACACTGATCAAGCAGTTTTAAAATTTTGTGAAAAGACACAAATTGATCTGATTGTGAGATCTCAAGAGGTTAGTTAAAAAATAGGAAAATTTTTGAATAGTTTTTATTGAATATTCACATTTTCAGGTTCCGCCAAATGGATTCCGTTTTCTTGCTGACAAAAAGTTGATCACAATTTTTTCCGCTGCTGCTTATAGTAACTACAAAGTAATTTCTCTCAAATGAACGGTACTTGAACAGTAATAGAAACTTGCTTCTAGAACAAAGCCGCATTCTTGCGAGTCGATAAGAACGGTGCTTGCTCGGTTGTTCAAATGAAACCAAGTGCTCATAAGCTAAGATGGAAAGAAGATAAGAGAAAGCAAGCAGAAGAGCCTGGAAAGAATATTGAAAGTGCGGAGAATTCAAAATATGTTAAGGAACCAGTTAAGAAAGCAAGTAAGGAAACTGCTGAAAAGGAGCAAGAGAATAAGTAGACGGAATTGCAAAAGCCGCCTTCTAAAAAGTTCACGTAGGTTCAAAACTATAAATCCTCCTAATTTTATGTTCAGTTCAATATACGATAACGAATCCGGCACGGACAAAGTCAAATCAACATCTTAAAATTACACTCATTTTAATACATATTATTATTGAATAAATCCACATCTCAACTCGTTTTCTTTGAACTTGAATCTCACTGGGAAATGCCTTGGTTTGAACATTTTTTGCAGATCCTTCAGAAACTTTCATCAGTTATTGGAAGATTACCCCAACTCGTTGACCTTTTCAGTACTGTTATTTTGAAACATTTACTGTTTCAAAACAATGTCACATAGAGCTGTTGCAATTTTCTGCAACAGAACATTTAAACACCAAATTTAATTTTTCGTGAACTTTATCCATTTTTCCTATCCCCTCTTATAAATTTTCTACGACCAATTTTATTTGTGCAATTCAATTTTAAATCATTCGAAAACCACAATGGATTCTCAAAAAGATTTCAACTTGGGAGACTCATCAAAAGGAGAAAAAGAAGGAATGCAGCCTTCGACAGGCAATAATGTAACTTTGCATTGATTGTTGTCCAGTTCAACTTGATTATTTTTGAAGCAATTCGAGCCATTTGAGTTTTTGAAGAAAATGATTCAACCTGGAAGAGTGATGAAACGATCAAAGGTAAACTACGCTACCTGCAGAAAATATAATGTTTAGTTAAATTTGAATTTTAGAACAATTTATCTTCAAATGAAGTCTGGTCGGTCTGTCGAGCAGTTATTGATGAGTTTAAAAAAGAACAAAATCTGATGGAAGTCAGTGCTCCAGTTACTGTGATTGGAGATGTTCATGGTAATTTTCACGATTTATATCGAGCTTTGTTGGCAAGAACTGAACAGGATATCACTGATGAGCAGAAGTCAAATTTTAGTACAAGACAGTTTGTCAGAGACAAGTGAATGAAGGAGCGGAAAACAATTTTAAATATTTAATATTCAGATATGTTTTTCTTGGAAATTATATTGACAAAGGTCCTCGATCGATTGAATGCATTTGTCTTCTTTTTGCTTTCAAGGTTTTTTTTTTCATTTTTTATGGGAGAAAGTTTATGTTTTTAAAAATTGTTTGATTAGTAGAAAATTCATAACATGTTGCAAGATTTTTCCATTGATAATACATTTCAGATCTGCTTTCCTCAGAAATACATTCTTCTCCGTGGACCTCATGAGTGTCCTTCTGTTAATAGTAGTGAATTTCTGGTGATAACCTTGTTATTGGCTATTTCCTCAAAATTTTATTTCAGGGTGTCATGGAAACGTTCTCACCAAATCACTTCAAGAAGATTCATAAAAAATTCAACGAAGCGTTTTCTTGGATGCCATTGGCGGCGGTTGTTGGCCAGAAAATATTGTGTGTTCATGGAGGAATTTCTCCTCGTTTGACTTCATGGGAAGATATTAGAAAGGTAAGTTTTCATAAACGATCGTACAGTGAACTTTTTGAATTTATACATTTTAGTCGTTTAACACTACTTTACTTCGCTACCTCAAGACACTGTATTCAGTATTTTGGTTTACAGATAAAACGACCACTTAAGGATGCCACTGAGGATCCATTGGCAACCGACCTGCTTTTCGCCGATACTTTGGATTTTGATCTTATTCATATTCCCACAAGGTTCAGTGAATCACTTAAAGTTATCTTCCAATGAAAACAACTTCAGAAAACCAAAATATGAATTCAACGTGATTCGAAATATGTCTGTCATGTACAATGAAGCTGCTGTGACACAATTTTGCGAGAAATTCAATTTAAAATTAATTATAAGAAGTCATATGGTAAGAAATGTGATTAATGAGGAAATTCGAAATAAAGTATTTTAGAAAGTACCATTTGGGTATCGATTCTTTTCTGAGAAACGATTGATTACTATATTCAATTCTACTGGATTTCAAAATGAATCGGTATTAGTTGAACACGTTTATGCACAAATTCATATTAATTCAGAATTACGGAGCAGTGCTCAAAATTGACGGGAACGCTAAAATTACAATCATCAGTTTGTTGCCACAGCAGTCAAAAGCAGAAGTTCAAGAGAAAGCACATCATTCCGATATGACTTCTGAGTGTAACACTATGTCAAGTAAAGGTCCATGAAGTTTTGATTGTATTTTTACTGTATTTTTAAAAATAAATTTTCATAGTGTGCATTTAATTTAATTTTATTATAGAGGAATGAAAAGCAGTAAAGAGTCAGAAGTTCCGGCGTCGAATTGATTTCTGAAAAATCAAAAATCGAGAGCAAATTTACAAAAAAAAATTACCAAGAAACATGTAGAATTTCTGAATAAACGTTCCCCTTCATGCCTACAAGGCAGGCTTAATTTTTTTTCGATGTCAGAATTTTTCAGCTTTCCTGAAAATACATGTACACATTCGGAATACAAATTCTGTTGGGACAAGTGCAAAACTAAACAGTTTCAAGTTATATTTTGTTAATAATCGTAACTTAAAGGAGGACTAACGGTTCGGAGTTGACTTTTCAGAATTATCATCCTTTACTGCATGTTTTCGTAGTTTATTTTGAAAATGATCAGTTACGTTTAAAACTGTTAATTTTAGATTGGTAATCCAACTCTTTGAATCATAAATTAATATCGAAATGTTGGAAACAGTTACAGTTTATTCAATCTGGAAAATATAAAGCCGAATAAAAATAAGTGAATGTAGAAAATCTTTATTTGCAAAGAGGATTTTCTTCATTTACGCAACGCCACTTTAATCTCCTTCATCAGATTGTCTTGCCAGGAAGAATGGTTCGATTCAATTGTCTTGATTCCGTTCGCCAGTTCTCGCATTCTGAAACACATTGAAATAAGGATATGGTGCCTACGAAAGGCCTACAAACCTCTCCCAAGCCACTTCAAATTCCTTGGTACTGTTATCCAAACGAGTCTTGTTAACTTCATTCTCGTTGTTCGCATACTTATCCGCTGCACTGTCCATGTCGAGCCGAGTTCTATTCAAGTTTGCGATACTGTCCGCGTGGAGTTTTCCCTCGTTTTGGTAGAATGACTTGTATTTTTCACAAATCGCGAGAACCTGGAATGACTAGTCTGTGAGCCATCGTGCATCAGTAGCTTCATACCCCTTTCACGGCATCAGCTTCGGCACCCATTCTAACATCAACAGCATCCATAAATGGTTTCACATTGATCTTGTCACCGAGACGCGAGTAATTCTCAAGGGTGCCAGAGAAACTGGCTTTCTTCTGCCACTTGCTAATATCTTCCAAGTTTGTCATGCTCTTGTGAAGGTCCTTGACACGTGGCGTCAGATTTTTGAAGTAGCCCATCGCATCGTCCACTTCTGCGGGAAGACTGAAAATTTAATGTAAATAACGAGCTTCTATACCATGCGAAAATTATCTGAATAGGCGGTTGCTAGAAAAAACACCTCAGCTGTTTTCTCTTACAATTAGGCCAGCAAAAGCGGACATTTGCGCGGACGCATGTACCTTTAAAGCCTTCAGTCACTTACGTTGTCGCCTTGGCACGTCCAGTCTTTTCCTTAACTTTCTGCTTCAGACGTCCAAACATGATGATGTTGATTAGGAAGCGATGAAGATGAGAAGTCCGAGTAACTTCGAGACAAGTATAATGAAGTAATAAAATTGTTTTTTCAAAATATAATGTTTTATCACGTTTCACCAAATGGCCTTGGGCGTGAGCAAAAAAAAACAAAATGTTTCAGGAAACACCAACATTTTTCATCAAATGACCTTTTACCGTGAAAAGGTGGTCACTGGTTCATGGTGTCAGAGGACGTTTTAGTGCAATATAAGCATGAAGTTTTCACTAAATCTCCTCATATCATATTCGAAGACCACAGAATCGAATGACGTCTGCTTATTTCGGAGTCGCTGGCGGAGGTAATGCTGGAGCTCAATCAGCATATTTCGGAGTCGGAGGAGGACCTGCTGGAGGAGGCGGTGGAAACAAGTCAGCTGGAGGAGGTGGTGCACCACCACCTGGAGTGTCGTGTTACTTGGGAGCTGGAGCCGGAGGCGCTGCCAGTGGACCTCAATCCGCTTACTTTGGTGTCGGAGGAGGCCCAGTTGGAGGTGGAGGTGGCTATGGAGCACCACCAGCTGCTTCAAATGATGCAGGATACTTTGCTACACGTGAGTTTAAATTTCCAGAGGGAACAATCTTATTTTAAGATTTTTAGCACCAGCGGCACCAGCTGGAGGGTCTTCGACTATGACTGCTGTCGGAGGAGCTCCTCGCGGAGCATCAACCATGACGGCTGTTGGTGGAGCCCCTGTTGGAGGATCAAGCACAATGACTGCAGTTGGTGGAGCGCCATCGGGAGCTTCAACCATGACCGCTATCGGAGGAGCACCTCGTGGAGCATCAACGATGACAGCTGTCGGTGGAGCCCCAATGGGAGGAGGATCAACAATGACTGCAGTTGGAGGAGCGCCATCTGGAGCTTCCACCATGACTGCTGTTGGCGGAGCTCCATCCGGAGCGTCTACCATGACCGCAATTGGAGGAGCCCCACGTGGAGCATCAACAATGACAGCTGTCGGTGGTGCACCAATGGGAGGGTCATCCACGATGACTGCGGTTGGCGGAGCACCAATTGGTGGATCTTCGACAATGACTGCTGTGGGAGGAGCACCACGTGGTGTCTCGACCATGACAGCCGTCGGAGGTGCTCCAGGAGGAGCTAGTACCATGACTGCAATGGGAGGTGGACCATCAGCTTTTGGAGGAGCACCACCACCTCCATCTGGATCAGCGATGGGAGGAGGAGGTGGAGGTGGGGCCACATCGGCTTACTTCGGTGTTGGATCTGGAGCTATGGGAGGTGGAGGAGCTGGCGCCCAATCGGCATACTTCGGAGTTGGTGGAGGACCAGTTGGAGGTGGTGGCGGTGGAGCCAAAAGTGGAGGTATACTTATTCATTTTGCAAAGCATATCTATAACCTAGCCTTTTTAAGGAGGCGGTGGAGGTATCCCCGGACAGTCGGTTTACATGGGAGCCGGTGGCGGCGGCGGTGGTGGAGGCGGAGCTACTTCTGCTTACTTTGCTCCAAGATAATTGCACTAAAATAATGGATGATTTATAAATGATGATTTTGAATTTATTGTTGTTTTTTGTTCTTACATGCATCGATGAGCTGAACTGTTCCCAATAATATGGAATAGTTGTCATTCGGGGTGCCAAAGCTTGACGCTAAAAAACCTAATCTTGTACTTGAAATTAATTTTCCCTCTTTTTTGAATCCCGAATTTACAAAAAAGTCAGTGTAAGTGTGTGTTGTGTGTTGTATCCTAAAAAGTACGCTGTTCTCTTGTCCGGTCTGAGCATTCTCATTCTCGCCATAATTCTTTAAATTCTTTTGTCAAACAATAACCGTTCCTTCGTTTCCTGTGCTCAAGCAAACTTCCGCTCGTTTAGTGGTTCTGTGATCGACACACGAGAGAATCTTCAGGCAATAGTGAAAGAGAGAATCGAGAGTAAACAAATACAAAAACAACAACTGGAATATGATTTTTTGGACAGCAATCGGAAAAAAGATCGGTGAGAAAGTGAGTTGTGCAAGAGCGAGCACGTGTAAATAGAATAGTGCAAATTACGATCAACCATCAGTTCCGAAGAATCCCATTTCCTATACAGAGAGATCTGATCTTTTAGTCATCCTGAAAACTTACGAATCGCGCAAACGAAATGTGAAATATCTTTCAATCAAAATTTTATGAACTGTTGGTTTATGTTTCTTGCTTCATTACCGTTTCCAGCCATATTTTTTTAGCTAACGTTTGGAATTCTAAGGTGCATCAACACATTATTTCATTATTTCCGTTGCAGTCCAGTGAGATGATAGAAGCAGTTGACGAAAATCATTAAATAATTAATAATTAGACTATTAAATAACTTTTGACCAACTTTAAACCATGAAAAATGAATCAATCGTTTTGTGCCAAATTACCATAAAGGTTTTAAATTTCAAAAAATAGAGTTCTTCTGGAAACCAAAGAAGCTCACTTAGTATTTTCCTATAGACGAAAAAATCATAACTTATTGTTATATTGTTTTTATGACAAAGTAAGTCCAGGTCTCGTTCATACCTGAAGGCAGCCGAAAAAATTTTTTAGTGCCTACATGGGAATTACTTTAAAAATGTATTCCTAATTTCAATTTTGTCGTATTCTAATCACAAGAAATACGTTTTTCCTAAAAATTGACTTTAAATTTAAAATGATTTCCAATCTTTGCATCAACTCTAGTCTCTGGACGTTACAAAAGACGGAAAAAAGAGTGTGTGCAAACAATGTGAACAGAACTATTCATAGTGATAACAAACATCCAATTGAGTGGATCCGTTTATATTTTGGAATGGCTATTTTTAAAGGTGAAGTATTGTCATTGGGGATTTTGAAAAAATACTTTCCTGATCTCTTGATGTCCTATCCTTTGGATATGTAGATACTGATCTGGTGAGAAGTTCGAAGAAAGTACTGTGATGAATGAGTAATTAATAAATATGTTTTAATTCTTAATACTGATTTTTATGAGCCAAGTTTAATAATCCTGAATAAAAGATTGCCAAAATGAAAACTTACAATTTTGTAGACTATTCAAAATTTTTTGTGTAAGTTTTGATAAATTACAAAGTCTTTTAAATATCTGAACTTTTAAAGGCTTCAGAAATAGTTATTTTCAGAGTTAATTTTCAACCTAGTTTCCCATCAACCCAAATTGATTAATTAACTAATGTAATTCGTTTGAACTATTCTATAATCGGGATATGATTGGTTCTCAGTCTCTGTGATATGTGTCTTTTACTTGATCTTCTTGTAGTTCTCAATGCCTTTCTCATCTTTCCATCGAGACTTAATCGGCTCTATGACACCCTTTTTTTCAACAGCACGTCACCACGTAAGTACGTGTTTCTTCATGAATCAGACCGGTCCGATACTGTCATTCTCTCTAAATCTCTTAATTTCTTCATTCTGTCAACCTCAAAAAACCATGTGCAAATTCCCCTCCCGGCCGCGTCTCAACGGCAGGCACAACCTAAGCTCCGCCTCTCTGAACCGGAAAGTTCGTGAGAAAATAGTGTGGTAACTGGAGAGATCGATTAGAGAAGCAGAAAGGTATCTGTGTGCCATTCATTTTTTGCCGTTTCCGCGTGAGTCAGACATCTCGACCCTCGAGAGAAGGAGAACACTGTGTTTTGTCTTTCTCTCACTCAGTTATCTCCTCGTTTTTGACACATATCTTAGCATACTGTAGACATTTGGAGCAACGTGACGACATTTTGACACCAAGGTTTGTATGCCTAGGAATTTCAGAGTTTGACGACTGACACTAGTGTTCATCTATAATTTTTGATTGGGTTTTTTTTCTGAGGGTGCCTCTCCACACTTTTTATTAAATGCATTACATGTTGTATTAGAGCATATGCTTAATTTGAAAATGAGACTAGGTAATTTTTGTAAGTTATTAAAATATAGTTTTTTATGAAAAGTAGTATTTGGGATGTACCTACTTAAAAAAATTTACGGATTACAGGAGAGCGCCAATAAAATTAATTGTTTATGTAACCTGAGAATTCAACTAAACGCTTCCCATAGTGACTGTTACAGAGTCTTCTCACTTCTCTAAAGAAAAAACTGTTTCTCACATCTTCCACTGTTCTCTACTGTTAAAGTTTTTAGAAATGAGAGAAAAGTGAAAAAGTAGAAAACTGTGGAAAATTTGAGAAAAAACTATTATCTTTTGCGAAAAAAGAAGACTCCGTAACAAGCCTACTTTCTATATAAAAAAATACACTCTTTTATTATAAAATTTCAGACTATAATATTCGGAATGCAAAAAGAACCGTCAGTGGAAACACGAGATGCGCAGAAATGATCTGCTGAACAATAAAATAACAATTTTTCTATCATCACTATCACTTTTTGTCATTATTATTCCAATTTATGCCGCTGAAAGTGAGTTTTAATATTGAATTTTCAAGCAAGATTGAAAAGTATTTTTGTAAATTCTATTTGAATTTTTTCTGAAATTACAAATTCAGAATAAGAAACATTTCTATAGTGCAAATTAATTTGCAAATTAATTTTGAAGTTATATCTAGATGTATTATTTTAAATTTTCTTCTAAACCTGCCAAAATGTAAATAATATTTCAGATTGACCTACATAACTTAATTTAAAGGCGTTTTGAAAATTTCAAGCAAATACAACTGTATATTTTTTCGAATTTCTAACTGACTTTTACAATAATGATTCACTTTTTTTCAGAAGATCTCTTGCCCCCATCCACTTCAAGTGAGACATTCCTAACTGATGAAGATTTTTTGAGACCTTTGAATGGTAAGATTTTGTATGATTTTAGAGTTTTCAAATTTTTATAATGACTGAACATTTATTTTTAAACGGTTGCCTTCAAAACACTTCAAACAATATTTCTAGAAAAACTACAGTACTGTAACGTTAAATTTTCCCTCATATGTCTCGCTTTTTCTGTCTATTAAACTTTCAAAAACCTTCAAATTCTGTTCATTTTTTTTTGGAATTTTAAGTCTCGAAATTTTTTCTGACAGTTCTTATGTCAAAAAATGAAAACTGCTCTCGAGCTCACATTACGCTCTTTGATCGCTTCTAAAAAATTTCCGGAAATACAAATTATGAGTACCATCACTTTACGTGGTGTCAAATATCAATCGGATGACATATATCGTCTCAATCGTTTTGTTTTCTGATCACACATTTTTCCACTCCTCTTTTTCTGCCGACGACAAGACCCAATTAACACTTGTTGTGTTTGTGTTGTGCCAAGAACAACAGGGGAGAAGCCCATTTTTTCGCACTTTTATTTGCTCATTTACGGGATGTTTGTCTCTCACTTCCTAAGACTATATTGGGTTTCAAATTGTTGGATGCTTGACAGTCTTAGTGAACCAAAAAAGTCTGTCTCGGGAGAAGATCAGAGGATAATGAACATTTTGCACTTTTCAGGAATTCCTTTGAGACCAATTCAATTTCATTATTCAAACTAGAAAAGCGCCTCTTCACAAAAATGATACGCAAATACCTTCAATAGACATTTGTTACTTAGAGTTTTCTAAATTTTTAGAATGACTTTTTGACAGTTAAACAAATAATTCAGTTTTTAGATCGTCAAAAAAAATATATATTTACAGTATACTCCTCTAACTTTCAGATGACGAGACATTTCTGACTGAGAAAGACTTCAAAAATGGTGAGAAGCTGGGTGAAGACCACGTGCCAGCTGGTTCAATTCTCTGGAAACAAGTCTATAAAAAAGGAGATATCCGAGGAAAGGCTGCCTGGAAATTGGTAAGTTTATTTTTAATCGGGTCAAAATCCCACACTAATCCCCCGTGACTTTCACTATTTTGACACGGGATAGCAGTATTTGGGAATGAAGTGCATGTTAAAATGAAGAGAATACATTATGAAAAACTATCGATGACAATGTCATCATAACCAGACAAACTGCCCCGTTTAAACCAAAAAAAACTATTCGATTATTCTCGGGAAAACCGGTTACTCGTGTGTTTTTTTAGAATACTGTTTGGAATGTTCAAAATTTGAAAAAGAAAATTTTGACAGTTGGGAATTTTGATCGAAACTCTGGAAATGTCAAGAACCTAGTTTTTGTGAAAAATGGTACCACATGAAATCCAAAATCTGGGCGGAGCCAAGTCGAGAATCCTTGCTTTGACAGTTTGAGTCTAACTGTTTACAATAGATACGGGAAATTTTTTTAACAAAATCTGAAAGTAGCCTTTGCCCTCATCTTGGCGTTTTTGCGCTTTCATTTCGAATTAAATTGTAATGAACGCAATTTTTTGGACTTTCTTTCTATATTCTTTTCAATATGATAGACGATGAAAATTAAACCATTATCCCACAAATGCCAAGTCATAGTTTAAATAATTGAATAGACTAATTGTAAAACAATATTTCATTAGTTTGGAGATGAAAATATTATCTCAATTTATAAAGATGTTATGATACAAAAAGAATTTCCATTTTGAAGAACTCGATTACAGGATCCAAAAAACAGCGAAAGCTTAAGAAGAAATGGAGTAATTACTGGTACACGAAAATGGCCAAATGGAAGAATACCTTATGTGATATCAAATCAATATAATGATAGAGAACGTGCAGTTCTAGCTAGAAGCTTTCAGGTTAGTTTCTGGAATATTGTTATTAGATGTATTCATTTATAAGTTTACAGGCATACCACGACAAAACCTGCGTTCGATTTGTTCCTAGAACCGCTGTAGACAACGATTATTTATACATTGGGAAGATCGATGGGTTTGTTGTAAAATATCAGAATATGTTCCAAACGGATTTTCCAGATGTTATTCGGATGTTGGAAGAGCTGGAGGCAGGCAGGAGCTGTCATTGGACAATGGATGCTTGCAGGTATGAAAAATATTTCTGAGAAAAAATAATTATATAGCTTTAAATATTACAAGATAATCTTTAATTTTCTAAAAACTTCGCAAAAAAATCAGCGATGACCTGTTTCAGTACGACACAGCAATCCACGAACTAATGCATTCGGTAGGTTTCTATCACGAACACGAAAGATGGGATCGAGACGAACATATCACAATTTTATGGCATAATATTGATAGGGGTAAGTCTTTGTACCTATCTCATGCCTACCTGCCTACTTGCTTACCTAATACCTATGTTTGTATTTGCACAGTATAGATTTGCAAATCCTCGTTTCATTTGAGTTTCAAAAGTACAACTGAAAATCAGAAAAAATCACACATCCTTTTGTGTAGGCACGAAACAGATGTAGGTCGCCTTCTTTAAGGCACATAGGCAGGCAATTTGTGCCAATATTGAAGATTCAATAATCGCACATGTCAAAGTAATTTTTCAGAAGCGTATGATCAGTTTGGAAAAGTTGATTTGGCGGAGAGCTCTTATTACGGACAGCTTTATGATTATTATTCTATCAGTGAGTTTTGTTTTTGAATTGTTTCGTAACATTTTATTTTCCAAAATACTTCTAGTGCACTACGATTCATTGGCATTTTCCAAAAATGGTTTCGAAACTATGGTTGCCAAACAATCCGAAATGACTGCTGTTATTGGAGCAGCAATCGATTTTAGTCCGGTAAACAGGAAAACTGTGGTTTAGAATTCTAATTAAATATTATAATAATTTCAGATAGACATCTTAAAAATGAATCTGATGTACCAATGCAGTGATGTGAAGCTTCCACCAACTGTAGTGGGGACAACTGATAAAACAATTGTTCCAGTGCCAGCTCCATCGGTTACGGTAGTGGAAGATGGTGAGTGAAATTTTTTAGGTGTTTTTCAGGAGATTTCTGAAATTTTTAATAATTTCTCTTTCGAGTTTCAATCATAAAACATGGAAAGTAAAAACAACAAAGACAAATCTTGGAATCAACTATTATACAGACGCGGAAATTTGCGAATTTTATGCAAATTTTTTCATGTCAAAAAGCTGCGCGCCTTTAAAGAGTACTGTAATTTCAAACTTTCGTTGCTACGGAATTTTCATCGATTTGAAATAGTTGTTCTCAAGATTTGCAAAAATTTATTAATACGTTTTAAAATAGAAAAAAAAGCTTTGAAAAATCGAAAATAAGTCTGCAGCAACGAAAGTTTTAAATTACAATACTCTTTAAAGGCGCGCACCTTTTTTCATTTAACGCAAATTGGTCGTGTTGAGATCAAGTACCGAAATTCCGGCGGAAAACTCACAAATGTTTGGAGAATATTGAACTAAAAAATATATAATTTTTCAGACTGTCGTGATCGAACAAACCTTTGCTGGCGTTGGATTGATCGATGCAAATCATTTTTCTTCGAGCAAATAATGAAAGAATTTTGCTCTCTTTCGTGTGGTTACTGTACCCCAAAAGCTCTCCAAACTGCAAAAGCATCACCACCGAACTACAGTAATACATTGCTAACAAAGTCGAGCACTTCGTATCTGCAGCATGGTTAATCTAAATTATTAATAATTAATTCCTAAAACTCCGGTCTTTCTGTGCATTCTATGTCTTTCAATGTCCTCCAAAAATTCCAGTTTTGCCATAATTTAATTGTGATTGATCTACTTATGAATTCACTTCTTTACTTTTTACGAATTTTATTCAAAACAACAAAAAACACAGTAACAAATAACAACAGATAAAAATTAGAAACAAGGAATATCCCGGTTTTACATCGAGGTTGTTGGAACGATGTAGACCTTGCGTCCATGGACGAACATTGGGATGATATTGTCGTAACCTCTCTGGTCGAGGATTTTCTGCAAAATAATTGGGAGCTTATTTCTAAGAAAAAGGAGACACCCACTTGAAAATCGTTTTCTCCAAAATAGTGGCTCAGCTCTTCACTTCCGCTGAATGGAAACTTGTAGATCCCATTGATATCCTCCTTCTCCAAGTTATTCCAATCCTGCATCGCCATTGGTTTTGCGGCCTGAATAAAATTATATAGAAAGAAATGTTTTAATATTGTGCTCACTTTCAAATCCAGCATAACTGTCTCGTTCATCTTGGAAGCTGTGAAAAGCTTTGCATCGAATTTGTTCACTCCGATCGACTTGTTGGTAACATGTTCAGCATCGGATGAGATTCTTGGCACTTCTGGACGAATACAGATTGGAGCGAGAGCTGGGTAATCAAGCAATGGGTCTAGAGATCCCAATGGTTTAAAGTCAGTACGACTTCTCATGATTCCTTAAGGAAATAAAATAAATTGTTTAGGACATTATGCTTTAATTACCAATATCGCAGGTTTCAACACCGACTGGCCAGAAAATGTTGTCTTGGCTCAGTTGCAGGTATTCGGGACGTTGATACGAAATTCCACCGCACACACACTCGACATTTCTATCCAACTTCATTACCTCTTGACCCAAATAGTAGAAGTCTCCGAAATCATCGCCAATATGTTGAGTATCTGAATGAGAAATATAATATTCGAACTAATATTTTCGGATTAAAAATACCATTCACTTCGATTAAAAATCCGACAAGAGGATTTTTAAGAACATCCGAGATCACAGCCGAGCCATTATGAACCATTAGGATTTTGACATTTTCGAATGTAAGTTTCAGCTTCTTGAGCTCCTTGTACTCGGTCAAATTATTGATTTCCGGATAGATGTACAACGGAAGATCATTTCTTGATTTGCGCTGCCTGTAACAAATAAAAACTGTCTACTCGTCTACTTTATCGGAAATTTGCTCACGCTTCGATGTCAAACAACCAGCGATTAGTATCTTCGAGCGATGTGCTCTTCAAGATGATAGCCACGTTTTGCAGTTCGTCCCGCTTTCTCTGACGAAAGAGGAAATTGACCGTTGCGATAATCGATTTAAACTCAGCTTCTTGCTCTTCGGGTGTCTGAATTGCAATCTATTAAATTTTTCATGGTTTTCACATTAACACAACGAGATCAAGAGAAAATATATATTATAATCTTACCAAATATCTCTCCTGCTTCTCTTCCGTATTGAATACAATTCCTCCCATCATGACAATCAGAAGAATCAAGAAGGGCGATAACAGCAGTAATCGCTTTCCAAGATGTTTCTTTGGACATTTTCTGTAAACATTCATATCTGATACGCATAAAAACAAATTTTAAAACTGTGGATTTTTATAAAAAGGAAGAAAACAATCAGAAAAACACAAAAAAAGGAAATCCCAAAAACAAATCTGTGAGGAAGTGTGAAACATTGCGTGACGGTGTTTGCACAAATGCGTCAGCTACAGTACACCTCGCATTATTTTTAAACTATTTATTTACAGGTACCATAAATATGTTTTATTGCGAATGTTCTATTTCCTGGCCTTCTCCGTAAGGTTTATGTTATGGAAATTATAAACTAATCATATATAAAATTAACAAACATATGAAATTCGAAACTCGCAGCGACCACTGTGGTTGAGATCGTGGCGAGACACAGTGTGCACCTTTAAACTCAAGTGTCAAATTTTTAGAATTGTGAATTTAATTGATAAATTCAAATTTGTTTGGATATTCACGTGGTTGAGCTGATTATTTTGGCAAAAAAAGTGGTCTTTCCTTTTATAAATGGCACAGGTATGTATGCAAATAGCTATTATCTTCGCCGCCAATCACCAATTTGTTTCTGCGACACCAAGTTATTTAAGCTCAATTTTTTTTCCATTTTCTTCGTGCTTTTCTTTTTCAGATCGAAAATTTGAGACACAGGACATTTATTTGAATATTTCGAAGACAAGTTCCTTCCCAGATGAATTTATCGAACAGAATAAAATAATATTTTCATGTAATTGGATTCGTATAGTTTAATACAATTGGGATACTCCGTCTATCATATATAATAAACTGATTTTCAATTACATTTGAAAACTATGATTCGTTTCTTTGAAGTTTCGGATACTTTTACGAAATGCGGATTTCCAACTGTATCTATTATAAATTCATTTTTAATATTCTTAACTGTATTCCACATAAGAAGAATTTTCGGAACATACAAGCAAATGTTAATTGTAATTGCAATAATGGGCATACTATTCTCAGCTTGTGAATTAATTGCCAGACCATTTGTTCACAGTTACAATTCTGGATGGATCTTCTTCAGTCTGAACACGTGGCTCGGCGCAGATCAACTCGTTCTTCAAATTGCTCTGGCTATTTATGCGAGCTTCTATCTACTAATGATGTCATTTATTTCTGTACAATTTCTATTCCGTTACTATACTTTGACTAATATTCGTGTCACCAAAAGATTTGAAAACGGAGGTGTCATTCTTTGGATGCTTTACCCATTCATTTGTGGAGCATTTTATGGTGTTCCATTGTTTCTTTTTGGACTCCCTGATGAGTATGGAGATGAATATTTTGGGTAAGCCAAATGCCATACCAACTGGAATTTTAAGATTATTTCATTTCAGAGAACAACTTCTAGTGTCTTATGGACTTGCAATCAAGGAAGTGCCCAGGTTTCCAATTATTGCATATGTATGTTAACTGCTTCACGTTATAGATGTTGATTAATACTGGGGGTTTGACATTAAAAACATAAAACCTGGAAATATGTTTAGAGATCTATAGAGACTATTGCAACTTGCTTGAGAAATTTTTTTAGCGGCCAAAAATTATTTAGGTATTCATCTTTATGAAGTTATCAATTTTTTTTCAGCTAACAGGCCTGACAAAAATGTCTTTTTGAACTTTTTGAGTTTTTTCTATTTTCCCAATATTTGAATATGTATGTATAGCTAACTAGAAAGTAGTAGAAAAAATTTCTATATTTTTTATGTTGACTGTTTAATTACTGAAACGTTTTCCACGAGAATTGTTTTTCAGAGTTCCAAGAAAAATCATTCAAAAACAAATCAGTAACTGCTCCGTCTTTTTACAGTGAATTTGATAAAATTTGTCTACGGAAAGACTGAAAAAACGTTAAAAGCTGTGGTATATATTTTATTAACATATGTAGTTTTCAAAAGACACCAACTACTTTTCCTATAATCTATTTAGTTCTCACAAGGTTCTAATTATGCCCTTTGACAATTTCCGTAGTTAGCTGACATTTTGAATGTTAAATTCAGATTTAGGACTTCATTGACCAGACATAATCACTAGTTTACACTTCAAATTTTTATCAATTCAGGACAAAGACGGATCTCTGAGACATGGTGCATTTTTTGTGATAACTGGATCAATTGTGATGGCTGTGCAATACACTATAATAATTTACTGTGGGATTCGAATGCATTTAGTGATGACAAGAGAATTCAAAAACTCTTCTGTTCCAAACAAAAAACTACAGAAACAGTTCTTCAAAGCTTTAGTAGTGCAGACAATTGTTCCGACTTTTATATTTGTGTGTCCTGCTGCTTTCGTATTACTTTGTCCGTTCTTAAATCTTGAAATGAACTATCAAACTGGTTGGATTTATGCAGCACTGAGTCTGTATCCACCATTGGATAGTCTTGTTTTAATGATATTGGTATCGGAATATCGAAAAGCTATAAAAGGTACAAATTGTGGAAAGTTATTGAAAAATTTAAAAAAAATATGAATTTCAGGTCTCTGTGAGTACTTGTTTCCTAAAAGAACCGGAAGAACTCCGGAAGTTGAGCTTCGAAGTTCTACATGATAAATTCGCATTTTTAACATTGCCCGATGTTCAGTTAAATATTTTCTAAATATTTTCAGTTAAAAAAATAAATAATCTCTGTTTAAAAAGAGATATTTGGTAACTTTGAAGATTCTACAGTAATTGTGAAAAGAGTGACATTAGAATTATTGCACAACGAGATTACTGTAGAAAAACATGCGTGAAGTAGGAATTCCACAGAGGCACGACTTATCCCCCAACCTCCTCTCTTTACTCGCCCGAATAATAAAAAACATGTTCTACGGTATTTCCATACCAAACTCCTTCTCGCTCAATCCCATTGGTACTAGAATACATGTGGTGTACTGATTACTTTTCTTCAAAAAATCATCAAAACAGAAAAAAGTATACAGCAACATATTATTGAAATTAAAATATTAGCACCCTTGAGAAAAGTCTCGACTGTATAGTTTTCTAGAATTTATATTATTGTTCTTTAAATGTAAATACAACTATAAAAACTGTGATTGATACACGTATGATCTCTGTTTGCATGAGAAAAAGGATAAGAAATGCCTCGCTTCTTCGAAATTTCTGATAAATTCACAAAACTGGGATGTGCCTGTGTTGCTATTGTCAACCTCTTCCTGATATTTCTGACCATGTTCCATATTAAAAGAATTGTGGGAACATACAAACTAATGGTCACATTATTCGCGTTTATGGAAATAGCATTCTCAGTGTGGGAACTGATTACTCATCCATTTGTCCATAATTTTAACAGAGGGTGGATATTTTTCAGTCTAAATTCATACTTGGCAAAATATAAAGAGTTTCTTCAAATTGCCTTGGCAGTTTATGCAGCTTTTGTTGTTCTCATTGATTCATTCATTGCAGTTCAGTTTGTATTTCGCTATTATACACTTTTCAATACAAATATTGCAAACAAATTCAATGGTAGAGGTGCAATTATTTGGATTTCGTATCCGATAATATGTGCTTCAATTTATGGGCTTGCTATTTATTTTTGCGGTTATCCTGATGATTGTTCGGATGAATACACGAGGTTTGTGGGAATGAAAGAATTTGCATAAAACTTACATTTTCAGTGAAGAAATTTTGAAAAAGTATGACTTGGCTATAAAAGAACTTCCTCGTTTCTCATCAATCGCATACGTGAGCTCTATTTCCATTTTAGAATAGCATGTTTTAAGTTTGTGTTGTTGTTTTGTTTGTTGTTCATGTTTTAAGTTTAATAGTTATTCAGTGGCTAACAGAAATTTGCAACGGCAATTCTTTCGGGCACTAGTTGTTCAAACTATTGTTCCAACTATTTTGTTTGCATGCCCAGCGCTTTCAGTCTTATTAAGCCCACTTTTGGATATCAAAATGAATTATGAAACTGGATGGACTTATGCAGCTTTCAGTCTTTATCCAACCATTGATAGCATTGCTTTCATGCTTCTTGTATCAGAATATCGTGCAGTCACAAAATGTTTGATTTTTCGAATGTTTCAATTATCATAACTTTCAGTTTCAGATCTCTTCAAACAAATTTTCCCGGACAAGTCATCTCGTAAATCAGAAGCGTATAGCACCGCAGCTTAAACCAGACGACAGAAAAAGCAGAAAAGTGGAAATTTTCTTGAACCTGTAATAATATTTTTGTATATTTTATTGATTTTATTGATTTAATAAACGTTTTCTGCTAATGGAAAATAAAGAATCAATAACAGCTTGTTAAGAATTTTTTAAAAATGTTATGAAACGAAATAGACAAGAGAAGGTTGCCCATTCATTTGGATGTCTACACGATAACTTAAGAAACTGAAGAAGTTATTGTGTAGAATATGAATGTTTGACGTCGAATGGAATGTGAAATATGAAAAAAAATGAAGATCAAATTTGATTTTAAGTAAAATCAGTGAGGTGCAAGTTGAGATACATTAATGAGCCATCGAGCATCACCAATATTTTTCATTCATGGAATGAATGGTTTGATCTGAACAAAATATGGTCTAGGTTTCAGTTTTTTTGCTCATTAAAATAAATAATTAGTTATCATGTTACAGTACCTATTTTCGCACGTGCCTTTGCGTAATTTATTGACGTAAATGCATTGGTACTAAGTGGAGTTCAAGATTTATAAAAACCTATAAAAGTATTTATCTTCAAAACAATGGCGCATCCCACTTTAATCCTTCTGCCTGGAGTCTATGAAAGCAATGAACTTCTCAACCTAGAATACATCGGACGTACTGGTTTTAGTCCTCTGATTCCTTAACAATAGCTGTTATTCTCAAAACATAAATATCTGTATTGTATAGTTGTCCACATTTGAGCTCCCTTGATAAATGTCTCGATTGTATAGTTTTCTAAAATTTCTATTATTGTTTTGACTTAACCCCACTATAAAGCAGTGTTTGATAGACATCAGCTCTCAGTTCGCATCAGATATGCCTCGCTTTTTCGAAATTTCAGATAATTTCACAAAATTTGGATTTGCAAGTGTTACTGTTGTCAATCTCTCCCTAATATTTCTGACCATGTTCCATATTTAAAAAATTGTGGGAACATACAAACTGATGGTCACATTATTCGCGTTTATGGGAATAGCATTCTCAGTATGGGAATTGATTGCTCATCCATTTATCCACAGTTACAACAAGGGATGGGTATTTTTTAGTTTGAACTCTTACATGAGCCAATATAAAGGATTTCTTCAAATCGTCTTGGCAATTTATGCGGCATTCTATGTTCTCATTGCTTCATTTATTGCTGTTCAGTTTGTTTTCCGGTATTATACACTTTTCAATACAGACATAGCAAATAAATTTGATGGAAAAGGTGCAGTCATTTGGATGTCTTATCCGATCATTTGTGGCTTAATCTATGGGCTTGCAATTTACTTTTGTGGATTGCCTGATGAATACTCTGATGAGTACATGAGCGAAGAAATTTTGAAAAAAATATGAATTGGCTATAAAAGAGCTTCCTCGGTTAACATCGATAGCATACGTAAGCTCAACTTTTTCTTAGAATAATCATCTAAAAAAATGTTTTTCTGCAGGATGCCGATGGATCAATACGATGGAGAAATGCATCAATATTGATCATAGGTGGTCTTGATATGATACTACAGTACTCCATCATAATTTATTGTGGAATTCGAATGCATATTGTCATGAAAAAGGAGTTTAATAGTTATTCAGTGGCTAACAGAAATTTGCAACGGCAATTCTTTCGGGCACTAGTTGTTCAAACTATTGTTCCAACCATTTTATTTGCTTGTCCAGCGCTTTCAGTCTTATTAACCCCACTTTTGGATATCAAAATGAATTATGAAACTGGATGGATTTATGCAGCTTTCAGTCTTTATCCAACCATTGATAGCATTGCTTTCATGCTTCTTGTATCAGAATATCGTGCAGTCACAAAATGTTTGATTTTTCGAATGTTTCAATTATCATAACTTTCAGTTTCAGATCTTTTCAAACAAATTTTCCCGGACAAGTCATCTCGTAAATCAGAAACTTATAGCGCAACAACGTGAATCAGTCTGCTTCAATCAGATTACACAGCTACGTGGGAAACTGAAAATTCGAAATGTTAATGTACCTGCAATAATATATTAATTCAATATCACTGCTAATGTAAAATAAAGAGAAGATTAGATTGATGCGTAACTTTTTGTTCGAATTTTTATAATTGTTTTGACTTAACCCCACTATAAAAACGGGTTTTCTAGACATCAGTTCTCAATTCGTATCAGATATGCCTCGCTTCTTCGAAATTTCTGATAAATTCACAAAACTGGGATGTGCCTGTGTTGCTATTGTCAACCTCTTCCTGATATTTTTGACTATATTCCATATTAAGAGAATTGTGGGAACATACAAACTAATGGTCACATTATTCGCGTTTATGGGAATAGCATTCTCAGTGTGGGAACTGATTACTCATCCATTTGTCCATAATTTTAACAAGGGATGGGTATTTTTTAGTTTGAACTCTTACATGAGCCAATTATATTAATATAAAGGATTTCTTCAAATTTCCTTAGCAATTTATGCAGCCTTCTATGTTCTCATTGCTTCATTTATTGCTGTTCAGTTTGTATTTCGGTATTATACACTTTTCAATACAGAAACTGGCAATAAATTCAATGTTAAAGGTGCAATAATTTGGGTGACGACTTCGTGACAACTTCGTGACAACTTCATGACAACTTCGTGACAACTTCGTGACAACTTCGTGACAACTTCATGACAACTTTGTGACAACTTCATGATAACTTCGTGACAACTTCGTGACAACTTCGTGAAAACTTCATGACAACTTCGTGACAACTTCGTGACAACTTCGGGACAACTTCGTGGCAACTTCGTGACAACTTCGGGACAACTTCGTGGAACAACTTCGTGAAACCTCATGACAACTTCGTGACAACTTCGTGACAACTTCGGGACAACTTCGTGGCAACTTCGGGACAACTTCGGGACAATTTCGGGACAACTTCGTGACAACTTCATGACAACTTCATGACAACTTCGAGACAACTTCATGACAACTTCATGACAACTTCATGATAACTTCGGGACAACTTCGGGACAACTTCGTGACAACTTCGTGACAACTTCGTGACAACTTCATGACAACTTTGTGACAACTTCATGATAACTTCGGGACAACTTCGAGACAACTTCGTGGCAACTTCATGACAACTTTGTGACAACTTCATGATAACTTCGAGACAACTTCGGGACAACTTCGTAACAACTTCGTGAAAACCTCATGACAACTTCGTGACAACTTCGTGACAACTTCGGGACAACTTCGTGGCAACTTCGGGACAACTTCGGGACAATTTCGGGACAACTTCGTGACAACTTCATGACAACTTCATGACAACTTCGAGACAACTTCATGACAACTTCATGACAACTTCATGATAACTTCGGGACAACTTCGGGACAACTTCGTGACAACTTCGTGACAACTTCGTGACAACTTCATGACAACTTTGTGACAACTTCATGATAACTTCGGGACAACTTCGGGACAACTTCGTGGCAACTTCATGACAACTTTGTGACAACTTCATGATAACTTCGGGACAACTTCGGGACAACTTCGTGACAACTTCGTGACAACTTCGTGACAACTTCATGACAACTTTGTGACAACTTCATGATAACTTCGGGACAACTTCGGGACAACTTCGTGACAACTTCGTGACAACTTCGTGACAACTTCATGACAACTTTGTGACAACTTCATGATAACTTCGTGACAACTTCGTGACAACTTCGTGACAACTTCATGACAACTTTGTGACAACTTCATGATAACTTCGTGACAACTTCGTGACAACTTCATGACAACTTTGTGACAACTTCATGATAACTTCGGGACAACTTCGTGACAACTTCATGACAACTTTGTGACAACTTCATGATAACTTCGGGACAACTTCGGGACAACTTCGTGACAACTTCATGACAACTTTGTGACAACTTCATGATAACTTCGTGACAACTTCGTGACAACTTCGTGACAACTTCATGACAACTTTGTGACAACTTCATGATAACTTCGTGACAACTTCGTGACAACTTCATGACAACTTTGTGACAACTTCATGATAACTTCGGGACAACTTCGTGACAACTTCATGACAACTTCGTGACAACTTCGTGACAACTTCGTGACAACTTCGTGACAACTTCATGACAACTTTGTGACAACTTCATGATAACTTCGTGACAACTTCGTGACAACTTCATGACAACTTTGTGACAACTTCATGATAACTTCGGGACAACTTCGTGACAACTTCATGACAACTTCGTGACAACTTCGTGACAACTTCATGACAACTTTGTGACAACGTCATGATAACTTCGGGACAACTTCGGGACAACTTCGTGACAACTTCGTGACAACTTCGTGACAACTTCATGACAACTTTGTGACAACTTCGGGACAATTTCGGGACAACTTCGTGAAAACTTCGACAACTTCCTGAGCTCAATTCTGAAATTTTGCAGCTAAAAATTTACATTTTACATTCTCTCAACATGGGCTTTCATATGAAACATGTTTCGTTCAAAAAGCGAGTAGCACCTAGTTAGGTGGTCTTGATATAATTGCACAGTACTCCATCATACTTTATTGTGGAATTCGAATGCATATTGTCATGAAAAAGGAGTTTAATAGTTATTCAGTGGCTAACAGAAATTTGCAACGGCAATTCTTTCGGGCACTAGTTGTTCAAACTATTGTTCCAACTATTTTGTTTGCATGCCCAGCGCTTTCAGTCTTATTAAGCCCACTTTTGGGTATCAAAATGAATTATGAAACTGGATGGATTTATGCAGCTTTCAGTCTTTATCCAACCATTGATAGCATTGCTTTCATGCTTCTTGTATCAGAATATCGTGCAGTAACAAAGTGTATGTTTTTTTTGGGTATTTCAATAATCACAACTTTTAGTTTCAGATCTATTCAAACAAATGTTCCCCAATAAATCAGCTCGAACATCAGAAACTTAAAGCAGAACAGCGTGAAGCAGACTACTTACTCAACAACATTTGGCACTGAAAACTTGAAGTATTTCGGAAACAAAATTAAATTATTTGTCAACTGCATATATTATATATAAATTAAATAGTTGTTTTCCTGTAAATAAGACGTACAAGTAAAATCTGATTGGTTTCCTCCTTTTGGTTTGTAACTTCATAAAATACAATTTTACTAAACATCTTCATTGAAAATGTGGTCAATTTTTAATTATCTATCCACGTCCACGACCTCCGCCGCCTCGTCCACCTCCACCTCCACCTCTGCCGCCTCCTCCTCCTGAAATTAGAATAGTTTAGCCAAAGTTCTGTGGATGAAATTCTTAAACAAACCTCCGCCTCCACCTCTACCGCCTCCTCCTCCACCACGTCCTCCACCGCCTCCACCTAAATAATTATATTAAAGATCATATTGTTTATCTGTGAAAAAGTGAAACGTCGTTTTAAAGGTACACGATGTTTTCCGCGTGGGTCTCTCAAATAAATCAGTAATAGTGATCAATATGTACTCTTACAAGTACCAAAATTGACATCATTAATGTAAAAAGTGAAGTTCATGAAATTTCACATTCTAAGCTCTGCCAAGAAAACAATTTCGCTACATAATTCAGTATTGGTACTTCAAGAAAAAATCCACGAACCTCCTCCTCCTCGTCCTCCTCCTCCGTTTCCACCTCCTCCATTACCTCCCCAGTTTCCACCGCCTCCGTTATTTCCCCATCCTCCACCTCGGCCACCTGAAGTAATATTTTTTAAACTAAGAATTACCAAGTCATCATAAAACCTCCCCATCCGCTTCCACCGCCTCCTCGTCCCCATCCAGGACCACCTCCGCCCCATCCGGGTCTTCCCCATCCTCCAGATCGTCCACCAAAGAACGGAGAAGGTCTAAATCCCCATGGTGATGGTGGTCCCCAACCCCCTGTAATTTAAATTATTAATCAATTTCTAGGCTTACTATTGGTTTTTTTTTGTTCTTAAAAAAATAGAGCATCAACACACACGAACGAAATATTTTCAAATCGAAGCGGCGCAAAATGTGAGAGCCTCTAAGAAGTCCAGTAACCCACCTTCCTCGACTTGACAATATTTCGAGGATGGTACAGTATCAGTCAGACACGCAATTTTGAATGTTTTGCGCCAAAAACTATGGTAACAGGTCTCAAAACGAAAAAGTGTTGTTGAATGCAAAAATCAGTGCGTCTTGAAAGAGTACTGTAGTTTCAAACTTTCGTTGCTTAAAATTTGCCGTGTCGAGACCGAGTACCGTTTTTGGGCAAATTCCGAACTAATCAAATATTGAACTTACATTGGGCGTATGTTTCGAAGAAAGTAAGGAATAGAACGAATAACGCTAACTTTTTCATAATTCAAAAAAAATTGCAAAACCAGGAACTTTGAATCAAGAATTTTCCTTTTTATAGTAGATGACCATTGTCGATGACCTTGCCAAGTTGTAGACCCAGAAACGATGAAGATAAGACAGAAAGATAACACACAAATCATATTGGTTACTTCGTCTTCTGATCTTCTCGTGACACTTCGTCAAATTGACCGATTTTAGTTGGAATGGACTCATTCTTTTCACGTTTCACATAACCGATCGACGATATTCGGAGAGAATATAACAAACAGATGGATTGGAAAACATATTTTCATTGGAAAAAACTGATGATTCAAAATGTGAACAAAAAACAACAAGAAAGACACGACAGCCTGATTTGTGAAGCAGGTTTATGAGAGAACCGACGATTCTGATGGGTAGGCTTTCAGAATTCGAATTTCAATTTTTGGACGATCATGATTGTCAGTGTCAACACGTCCCATGTTAGCAATGACCTTCATTCCGGCGGCAACTCGTCCAAAAATTGTGTGCTTTCCATCGAGATGTTGGGTTGGTGCAAGAGTTATGAAGAACTGAGATCCGTTAGTATTTGGTCCTGTAATTAATTTAAATTTGCACGATTTCACTACTAGTTGTTTTATTATCATATTATTATTATTATTATATTTTGTTGAACACAAATGGGCGTGAGCCTTTAAAGAATACTGTAATACCAAAGTTACCTTTCTGTAGAAGTTTAATCAATTTTTCATAGTTTTTCAAACAATTCGTAGAAATTTATGTTTTTATTTGTTTTATTTTAGTTGTTTAAATAAGCAAATATATTTTTAACGAAAAACGATGAAAAATTGATGGGAGTTCAGCAGAAAGGAAAAATCTAAATTACAGTACTCTTTAAAGGCGCATACCCGCTTTATTATCACGAAAATGGCGTGCCGAGACCGCGTACCGTATCTTTGAAGCAAAAATCGAATAATTTTGTAACTGGGTAATACCGTACCTGCATTTGCCATAGATAAAATTCCAGCTCCTGTGTGCTTGAGACGCTCGTCAATTTCGTCGGAAAACTTGTCACCGTAAATTGAAGCACCACCTCGGCCTGAAAAATGGTGGGATTTCGTTACATAAAATATTTATTACTAAATAAATAAATTCTGAAGCGATGAATGACCTACCTGTACCGGTTGGATCTCCTCCCTGAATCATAAAATCGGCAATAATTCTATGGAAAATAGTTCCGTTGTAATAGTTTCGTTTTGCTAATTGTGAAAAATTTTGGCAAGTTCGTGGAGCGTGATTCCAATACAACTCGAGAGCAATTTTTCCCATTGTTGTGTCGAGAATAACGTACGGAGCTTGATCGTTGATTGGAGCTGGCATTTTCTGAAATTTTTATAAATCACAAATGGAAACAGAAACTTGGAAAGAAATTAAAGAAATAATTTCCGAATTCAAATTCATTTCGTCCGCCGTTTTGCGTGGAGGTGTTTGCGTAGGCTACACCATAATTTACGCCACATCGTTTCTCGGAAATAATTGATTTTTCTCGGTAATAATTGATTACATTATATTTAACCTTTGTAAATGCTCACACAGCATGAAAACATCGTTATAAAAAATAAGAATTTATGATCACATAAGTTTTGAAAATAAATTAAAGCATTATGTAATTAAAAGTGAAAGCATTATCAAAATACAATGACTAGATTTTTGTAGACTAAAGTCGTGGTATATACACTGGATTTATTGATTTATCGATGCGCTGTCATAGATCTCATCTTGTTCATTGCTTGCTCGCGACAAACGTCGACATACTTCTTCTGATCTTCTTTCACTTTTTCCAAGTAGACATCGTGTTCCTAAACTGATCAGATTAAATGTGATTTCGAGAATTAGAAAAAAAAAACCTTCTGATATTTGGGCTCAACGAGTGTTTGCAGTTTTTTAGTAATATCGTCCACGCATTGTGTCATATGTTCCATTTTTCCCATATCAAATAGTCCCTCAACGGGAGTTTCTGAAGATTCGACAAGAGCATGACTTGCTCGAAGAATGCCATCAAACTCGCGATGACGTTCATTCCGTTCGAATCGTTCAACAAATCTGTCGATTTCTGCACGAACCTGTAAAATTATTATTCATTCGGTGGGATTTTAGTTCTTTAATACCACTTGAGTGTGATCAAAAATTTGCTCGCCAACAAGTGTAATCTCACGAACCACTGATGGAATAGTCGCCATTATGAATATCTGAAAACTTTATAATTAAACAGAAAACAATGATTCGATAGTTCGAAATAAGAGCAAAACAATAAAATATTTGCTTTTGCGATAAACGAACATCTCCGTTTTTTCCATTGTACATAGTTTAGGGGAGTGCGTCACGACACAAATTTTGATGACGTCAATTCAAATATTCGAACGGATTAAAATCTTACTTTCGGAACAAAAATTATTCCATAAATATGAAATAGAGAAGATCAACTCTCTATTGTTACTTTACGAAAAATAGATTCACAATTTCATTCTTTATTTTCGCCAAAAAATATACTAAAACAAGGAACAGTTTTCCGGAGAGGAGAAACAGCGAGGGGCAAATAAACCAATAATTTGAGGAGGGGGTGGGGGAGGGGAAGAAGGGGTACCAATTGAAATGTAATTGTAAAAAGAAATTTCAGCGAAAATAGCTGAAACAAGTTGGGTATTGACGTTCGTGTAAAAATGCTAGATTTTACGGGGCCAAGGAATACTGTAGAGGAGTATGAAGGCGCCACGACCGTACAATAATTCTCTACCAATAATTGAGAAAATTGCAAACGATTTGGATAATAAGTCCCGAAAAAAGTATTGAACAAATAGTTAAAGACAAGAGAAAAACACAACGCAGGAAGTGGTGGAAAAAGAAATGTTGGAGATGAGATGAGGAGAAAGAAGGGAAAGAGAAAAGTTGGATCAAGAGCACTAAAAACCTATTTGTACAAAAATAGCAATTGAATTGATATAGTGATAAGGTTATCAAGAATTTAATTCAAATGGAATCCTTTCTCGTTGATTGCCGTGAGAAGCCGTTCGCGGAGGATTGCAGACGAGGAGTACTCCGGGAGTTTGAGATAATGCACACATGTATTAACCTAAAAAAGAATAGAAATTCCAATATTGTTTATTTTTCAAATGATTAGTTCTTACCGATGGATAGCTGCCGTCTCCACTTTCCACTTTTCGCACAATTGTCAACCTTGGATGAAGATTAGCAAGACCACCTGAAAGTTAAAATATAGAAAGATGAACGAGTTGAGGGATCCTTACCTGGTGGCAAGCTCGAACATCCTGTGGCGAATTGAAGGAAATTCTTTCGTTCTTGAGCTGTCAATGCTTCCATTACATCGACAAATCTCAAGAAACCAGGAGATTCTCGAGTGTATCCAAGTTTTGGCTCCGTATAATTTAGAATATCGTCCCGAGACCATTCTGGGCACTGTTCACCGGACAAAAGACGCTGAACTTCTTCTGGAGAGTATGCTCTGAGAGTTCTAAGTGGAAAAACGCGATCGAATCCATCACGGAAAGCACGCATCTGGAATCAATTCATATTTCTGATATATTCAAAAAATGATATCAATCTTCAAACCTGGTAGGCTATTCCTGTGTTCAAATAGAATTCTTCACATTTCTCCACATATTGCTCCACGTTGTCGATTGTAACATCGATGTCGGATCCACCGTCAACCAACTCCATTTCGGCATATTGGAACACTTTTGATGGCGGATTGACACTGTAAGATGATATTTATATTCGTGAAACCAAATTAATAAAATTACGTGAAATTAAGTGCAAGATCTTCAACTCTGCATGTGGATCCCTTAATGTGTAACTTGAGCTCCGCAATTTTTCTTCTCTTGGAATTCGAATCGATGCTCGTGTCGTTCTCGATCAGTCGCTTACGCTGAGCAAGAGCTCGCAACTCTTTAAGGAAACTTCCTTTTACTGGATTCACTTCTTCGAAATCGTCTAGGCTGAGAATCTTGTGCAAGTTTGGTCCACGAGCATCATCTCCAATCTGAGGATGGACGAGTAACTTGAGGAATGGACGGGATAGTGGTAGATCAACAAGACGACCATCGAGAAGAACTTTAGCAAGAAATACTCCGAGAACACGGAACATATCTGCTGCTCTCTTTGTTTCATCGGTTCCTGGTGGAAGTGGTGCTGGGAAGAGACCACCAACGCGACGAACGTAGTATCTGGAAGAAAACAAAATATTAAAAATCAGAATCTTAATAATATTTTTTAAATCTTACCCAATTGGCTTCTTTCCTTCACCGAGATCGACTTCTCTTTCTTCTCCACTCTTTGATGCATGTGTATCATCATCATCACAAACCCACAACGCCAATGACTTTCGTTGCAACTCTGCAGCAACCAATGCATAGAACTCAAGAGTTGGTCCCAATCCTGTTCCTTCTTCATTGGTGTATTCGATCTCTAGCACCGCCTTACGATCAGCATGGAACTTCATTAATCGGATCGCTTGATCGAGAAGCGTCTCTTCAGCTCGAGTCACTTTAACTCGTTCATGGCGAAGACGCCCTACCCGATATTCGTGATAACGATCATGTTGCCGGGCAGCGCTACTGTTTCCAGCTTGAGCACTTCCGCGGGCACGTTCGACAGCAGCATCACGACGTTGTTGGAGCCACACGATTGTACGAGACACGCCGAATGCAGTAGCCTGAATATATTAAGGATACATTACATTTTCTAACGAAATGAAAGCTTACCTGCATGTACATGTTTCTTGTCTCCACAGTGAACAGACATGGATATTTATAGACTAAACGAGAGCACCATTCAGGAAGAGAACGTGCTGCGACAACGAGAGCATCAGAGAGAACTTGAGTTACTTTCAACGTCAGTTTATCACTGATAAACACATTTGGAGTTATCTCTGCTTCTGGCATTGCCTGTTGAATTCTTGAAAGCAATCCGATGGTTTCAAGACATTGATTTACTTGACATGGTGTACTACTTTCCTCATCAGGAATTTTGGAGACTTCGACATTTGTTTGATCGGCAGAGCAGTAACAGATTGAGTACGTAGGCTCCCAGATCCGGCGAGATCGATCACTTTTTGTAGCCCAATTGACACTGTTGTTAATGATTTGCATGTATCGGAACAGGGATGCTGAATCATCATTCATCTCGATGGTCACATTATCGACACCTGACATGTTTGGTCCACGAAGGAAGAAGCGCATTTGATCATCTTTGTCAATCTTTGAAGAAGAAGCCTTGGTAGAACCGAAATCTTTTACGACGGTTGGAAGTTCGACTTCTAAAGTTTGATTCACATTTGAACGACCTGGGCGTGGATCGAATGCTGGAATAAGGGCTTCGAATGTACACTTGACAGTTGCATCATCTTCCCATGGGGATCCTCGACTCGATGCTACAGCTCTTGCCATAGCAGCACGTTCGCGATTAGAACCACTCATTAATTCAGAAAATTGACGCCATGTTATTGGGGTTCTGGCAGCAACCATTGATGCAAATGAGTCAACAGGCATTCCAAGGTGAGCAGCAACTTCATCTTCAACTGAATCACCATCATCTGGACCATCTTCCGAGAAATCATAGTAGTCATCATCATCCATCATTTCATCCATTTCAATACCGGCAGCAGCTGGATCGAGAAGAGCGACAGGATAACGATTTTGCATTAAACCTGAAACACCAGAGTTTTCAAATTACAAATCTAAGTGAATAATTGTTTGAAGAAAAAAAATTGAAAAATATGCTCGACATACCTTTAAGAACATCCGTGTAGCTGGACATCTTTTTGAACCACTTTTTAGGTTTTTTGCCTCCCTTCTTCTGAGCTTCATTGGTGGTAGCGTCTTTGGCAGACGACGAAGCGTCCGATAATGATTCTCCGGTGATGACTTCTTTAAGTTTATCAAACAAGCCACGTTCTCCACCTAGCAATTCGACTAGCTTTTCTTGGTTTTCGTTGGAGCTTTCATCATCATCGTCGTCATCATCATCTTCCTCGTCCTCCATTGTTTCCTCCTCTTCGTCGTCTTCTTCCATTGCATCATCAGCACCAACAGTTTTATCTTCAGAGTTTGTCTCATCCGCATCTGCGTCTCCGTCTGTTTCGGCTGAAGCTTGTCGTTGCCGTGCTGCAGCAAGATCAGGTGCAGAAACGGAGAGTGTTTGGTTCTTATCATCACGAGGAGTAGAAGGAGTTCCCGCAGAGTCCCTTGGAGTCATGTCTGAATCTTGTTGTTGTTGTTGTTGAGAAGATGATCCCATAGACATTTGTGAATTTGACGATGCTGCTGATCTCATGCTTGCAGCCGAATCACTCTCTTCTCCACCCATTGGTTCATCTTCGGGTTCTTGATTCTCTGCGATACGTCCAAATGCGTGTGGCATGGCCCTTGCAAGAAGATTCTCCAGAGAAGGAGTTTGATGTTGAAGAGATTCAGCAGAAGCTGCTTGACCTGTTGAAGCAACGGATGGTCCAGATGTCTTCTGTCGCTCATCGACGAGATTTGTGGTTGACATTGATTTCTTTCCGATTGCACCTCCAGACGATCCTCCCGATGATGGAGTTCCAGCTGGAGTAGTGTTTTTCACTGATGCAAATCGCGAGAGAGCAGAAGCAGCTGAAAAAACCATAGCTTAAATTAATTAATGAACTGAAATGACGATTATAAATGGTCTAATATCACATTCTCTATCGCTGGATACAGCTTTTCAATAACTATGCAAGCGAGCAGAAACTGAAAGCACAATAACAAGAACGACACATTCACAAAACCAATAAGCTCGAAAGATACATTGTACCTGGCTTGTTATGTTGTTTGTGTCTATTTAAGCCGAAGCCTAGACCAGACGCAAGCGAAGAGAACGTGGATGAAGATGGGGGTGGAGGAGGAGGGGAAGATGTTCCCGATACTGTGGTGGTTGTATTAATCAATCTCGATGCAATTGCAGGAGACGTGGACTTAGATGATCGCCAAGGGGGTACAGGGAGATTGGGGAATGGGGACGAAGACGATGAATTCTCACCTCCACGAGAAGATCCAGCTGATGATGAAGTGCCAAAAACGGATGATGATGGTGGACCGCCAGTTGTTTTTGGAGTGTAGAAAGCACGATTTCGTCGAACTGCCTCCATAACCTAAATATTTAAAGTCCAGAGTTTAAAAACAATTGAAGTACATTGAACATTTTAAAACAAGTCTCACCGAAGTTGGAACATGTGAAGCTAGCGATGGTGTTGAATAACGATGTCCAGTGCTGGTAACGCGCTCAATGTCGAAGTTTCCATTGGCTCCGAATCGATATGAATTGGCGTTTCCATTGTCCCATGTCACATCAACCCAGCCACTTTCTGGCGGACTAGTGATACGACCCTAAATTTTCAAAATTAGTTAATCTTGTAAATTGATAATCATCCTGAAAACTTACGAATTTTCCTTCTCCGCCATCCTGATCTTCCCATCTCCAGTCTTTTCCACGTACAACTTTTGACTTCGACTCGCTTATTTTGTACGATCCTCTTGAACGATGACGGGACCTCTGCAGCATTGAAGTGACAGTCTCCAGCGATAGTCCTGATTTAAGACGATTGTTGTTCTCACGAGCTGGAAGCATTTCAAGCACTTGTTCTTTTGTGAGTGGAGGTAATGCGGCTGATGATGAGGATCCAGGAGTTGACGACGTACCGGCTGGTGAATCCTTTTTCGGTGGGTCTTCGCAAATGGCTTCTGTTACCACATCAACGATGTCTCCGTAAATCTCGAATCCGGAACAAGACAAGTAATGTGTTTGACCCGAAGAGTTCTTTCCGTTTTGAGCAATTCTGAAGAATCTGAATGCGGTTGTTCCCTTTTCACCAACATGCCAAGTAGCAGTAGATCCTGGTTCTCCGAGTCCTTTATCGTCAGTGTGAACAATCACATTTTCCCATCGCTTTGCATCAACAGATCCTTGAAGCATCCAATTACGCAGAGCAGATCTTCCATATCCACGCGAGTGACGAAGAGAATAAGAAGTTGGAACAACGAACAGACCCAAATCAATTGTGAAATGAGCATTTTTATCATCGGAAGTATGACAATTGATAGGATTTTGATCACGTGACAGAAGATCTTCAGGTTTACCGAATGGTTGGCGAGTATCCGAACAAGTGATTTTAACTGCTTTTACGGTTGCTGGATTTGTCCATAGTGGTGCAGCTCTTCCATTTGTTCCGATCCAATAAATAACACCATTCTCATCAAAGTCAGAAACATGTCTCAATTCAATAGATTTTCCTTTTGTCTTCAACTCTTGAATCTCTTTGACATATCTATAATTGGCTCGTTCACGATCATGCCACTGTCGAGTAACCATTCTATGAAGATACGCTCTGATGGCTCCCACAGATGCAAGAGGTTCGCACTTTACTATCTTTCCTGTCTTGTTCACAAGATTTTCGTCGTTATTCTCCTTTCCATCAGCACGTGGAAGCATTTCGAGTTTTGTGCGCACACGACGAGACAGAAGTTGAAGGCCGAAGGAAGAACCTCCAGGACTATCGTATAAATGCTGTGGGAACTTTTCATTCGCTTCCAAAACAGCAACTATTTTCAGTGCAAGATATGAAAGTGCTTCTCCTTTTGAGAATTGTTCCTTGAAGATCCTTGATGGGAAACTGTCTGGAAACTTTTCCATCATTGATAAAAGGCCAAAAAGCGCAGGCACAATTCCCGAAACAGAAAATTCGAATGTAGACAAACGACGATCATCAACGATTGACTCATGAAGTGTACTGATGGCAGCACAATATTCTTGTACTCTTTCAATTCTTGGTTGCTTCACATTCCGATGTTTGAAGTTGCTCTGAGCTTTAACGTGTCGAATAGTGCTCTGTAACAGTAATATTTTAAAAAAGTGCAACACAACAATATACTCACCTCTATGGTACGTGCTGCATTCTCCAATCTAACAAGTGCCTCTCTCGGCTTCGCATGGGCCTCTTTCAGATGATCGTTCCACAATTTCCAGGCCAATTCTTGAACTTTACGCTTCTGAATATCTTGACGGAACTTCATTTTTCGGGTTGATACTCCGTGTGAACTCCATCCAGTATGGAAATCCGATGGTAATGCATGCTCTGGCATAACATTCGTTTTTCGTCCAGTTCCAGTTTCGAAAAGGAAACCACCAGCATCGTCCTGAATCTAGACTTAGATTAACTCGCAAAAAGTATTCGTATAAAACTCACTTTAATTGTTGTCAGCATAGTGTTCGCTTGTCCTGTTGGTGCCGATGAAGAAATGGATTTAATTTGGAGTTCAGAAGATTTGGAGGACCATAGCTCCCAGGCCGGAACTTCAAGCTGAAAATATAAAGCATAACTTGAGATTTTGATGTGGATTGGTGTAAATGGAACAATCAAGAATAAACATCATTCAGAACAAAACCGCTACATAGAGACCAAAAACATCACACACCTTCTGACTGACCTTCTTAGCGTTACTGGGAATTCCGAGAACAGCAATTGGAACAGAAGACCAATCGTCATCGAAAACTCCTTTTACTGCATTCCAACGGGAAACCATTTCGCGTCGTTCGGTTTTTTGGAAATTATCCTGAAATTTGTCGATGAATACTGCTTTCGAATATTTACAACCCTTTCTTTATCTGTATTGCAAAACATTTTTTCAAATCGGTTACATGTATCTCAATTATTGAGATTTAACTATTCAACTGAAATTCTGAAATGGATTATGACTCCTTCGCCAATATTTCTAAAAATTATAACAAACCTTTTCTTCCTCGGTCATTTGCTGATCAACACTTGCAGTACCAGTGACGAACTGTACATGTGAGTCATTATCGGCTAAATAACGGAACCATCCATTAGATTGGAATGGTAACTCAATGAGCAGGACATCACTCCAGATGAATAGAGATGTGGTTCCGCGTACGATACGCCATTCTTTCCAACGATAAGGTGTTCCCTGGCTCAATACTGTCTTTGTTGGTTTCTTATCAACTGCGGCAGCTGATTTATCGAGACTGGCAACACTACTCAATTTGGATACCACTTGAAGAATAGCTGAAGATGCTGTTGAACTGGCTGTTGCTTTTGGTTTAGAAATAGATTGCTGTGTGGATGACGAAGGAGTTGATGATTCTGGATCAGCCATCTGAAAAGTGAAATTCCGAAAAATTCTTACTCAAACTGTTAAATAGAAAAGGAAACTATCAAGTTGTAAAAACCACACCTCAATTGTAGAAGGATTCGAGTTTGATTCAGCGTCGGCTCCACCAGAAGAAGATGGAACAGTGGTATCCATGATGTCGTTCGCCGTAGGAACAGCTGTTGATGACGAGGGTTGATTCTCAAAGTCAATTTCCATGGGTGTAACTCTAGATCTTCCCTCCAAATGAATTGCATTCAAAACTTCCTCCAATCCCTTTGGTGGCTCTTTTGCCATCGCCTCGACACGTTCAAACACACCAAGTCGCACCAATTCAATAACCCAGAGTTCGGCATCTTTTTCCAAAAGAGATTCCAGAATAAGAAGCACTTGTTCGTGACCCTCATGATCATCTTCTTGATCCATTACAGAAACGACAACAGCTACCAAAGATTCAGCACCAGCAGACACATCTGTAGACATTTTTCGTGCGGACTGTGCAGCTGGAGCATTGCCATCTCCCACGGCGCTTTGACGAAGATCTCCAATGTTTTCCACAATTTTTCGCATCAGAGACAGTGATGTGCGACGAACACTTCCGTTGAGAGACTTTTGGAATATCTCACAGAATATTGGAAGAAGTTGATGCAAAACTTTGCGAACAAGGTTTGGATTTGGAAGCTCAGGTTTCGTTGAAGTACCTGGCTGTTTCGACGTTGATGCTTTCACCTTCGGATCTTCTTCTGAAAGAAAAGTATTTGTTGAAGACCAGAACAATGTAGACTTACTATTTCTCATGAATGCGCTAGGCGATTCAAGAATGTTGGCGACTTGATTGTGATCATCATCAGATCTTTCTCGTGCCTTGTCCAAAGCTGTCTTGCCATCTTCGTCTCGTAGATCAGGATTGGCGCCACGCTGAAGCAGCAATTTCACAACCTGAGATAAACAATGCTCACTCCGGGAAAACAAGTCACGACTACAATATGATTATCTAACGTGTGAGTGTGCAATAACAGCTCATAACATTTTCCTACTGAAGCAAGTATGTATTGTAATAAAAATGAGCGAGTGCACGTATCACACGAAAGACATTCGCGTCGCAACTCACATCCGGCCGTCCAAAACAAGCAGCATAGTGCAAAGAACTGCTCTTGTGCCCCTTATTGACATCGGACCCCTTATCACACAAATACTGTACCATTTCGATCGAGCCAAACGCAGACGCCCAATTAGTCAGTGATTGTCCAACATCATCAGCAAAATTCACATCAACCTTAATTTTTTTAAATTTTTATGTGATCAAATATAGCTATGTTACCTGTCCACTTTCGATGGCATCCACCAAAGCAGTCAAATCTTTCTGTCTGATGGCGTCAATCAATTGTCTATGAACACGTTCAGCTCCACTACCTGCTGCATAATCACCTGATACTACTGAAGTGAGGGGAAGAGCACTACGTCCTTCACAAAGAAGAACTAAAAGAAGATCACAAAATCGAAGACCATCTGTTACCACTCGTTCTTCTTTGTTTGTAAGAGTAGCTTTGAGGCCAGTAATCATGTTAGGCGATGTGAGCACTTTTTCTGTAATAAGGCTGGAACCTCGGCACAAATTTCCAATCAAAGAAAGAACAATTGAGAGAATATTGGCAGAAGCAGTGGTCGGAGAGTTTTCGTCGTTTGAAGCAACCATAATTGATATCAAATGTTCGACAAGATTGCTATGCATTGCTAGCTCTGCTGGATCCATCATTTTACGAACAAAGCGATCAGTAAGCGCGGCGAAACATCTGAGAGCACTTTCCGACACCTGAAGCAGACTGATTTTATGTGAGGCAAATGAAAATGTGGGAATTTTAGTAACAAATAAAATACAAACCTTCGGGTCTTCATGTTCAAGGAGAGCTCCAAGACTTTCTGCACATTTTCCCAATTCTGGATCAGTTGGTTCCATTTTACCACATAATCGTGTCACTACTGACATTGCTGAATGCATCGTGTCTTTGTGAACTTGTGTTCCATGTACTCTAACTAAAGTGAGCATTGCATTTATTCCTCCTGCATCATAGACTGCCATTGTTTCACGTTGACACACATGTTCCAATAGTTTGACACATTGTTCAGCTGAAAATTTCAAAAATAATTTTGACAGCCTGAAAAATACACTTACCCAGATCTTTACTTGATCTATCTGAAATGTCTGCAGCGGCAAGACGTGTGCAGATAGCCTTCACGGCTCCGTCGACTTGTGTGATGCGACGAGTGCATTCATTTGACACGTCCAGATAATAAGTGATTGCGCGAGCAGTTACTTCGAGCACATTATCAGGTGCTGTTTCATCGATGAAAATTTTGCATAGTGCTGGAATAAATGTTCGTGGTGGGCATGATTCGAAGCATCGATCAATATTGTCAGCCATCAGAAGAAGCATGCATAGTTGTTCAAGAGCCATTAATTGAAGATCCCGTTCATCGCCAATACCCGTTTGGAGCCACTCGAGGAGTGTTTCCGGATCTATTCCGTCCATTTTCCTTAAGAAAAAAAAATATTTATACACAGTGTATTCGTACTTACCTTTTTCCCAATCAAAAGCGAAGCGAATATTGAAGCATATACTTATAAAAAATGTTTCTCCCAAGAATTCGAAAGAAGGTTAAATGTGGCTCTACCCAATTTCTGAAAATAACTTATGAGCAAGTGTAATTGGACTGGAATAATAATCGAAATGAAAAAATCGATAGGAAACGGGCGTTCAAAATCTGTTTAATAGTACGAAAGTCCCTAAATATAAAGTGTTGTGTGAAAAAGTTCCGGATCGTTTGAAAATCAATAATTTAGAAACTTTTTTTTTTCTTAAAAAACGAGCTTAAAACATCACTATTTAATTATGATTATTTGATATTAACTTTCGTTTTTCACAGAGCTTCGATCTTATCGATTAGTCAGAAATCAACAGAGAACAACGAATCACATAAAATCTGGCGGGAAGAAACGAGTAGAGGTGTGGAGGAATCGACGACGGCGGTGCGAACGTCACTATACACATTTTGTCGTTGGGGCGCATTTGCACAAATAACTCGGGGGCAAACGTGACATAGATTTTTGCAGAAGAGAGGCGGCTAGAGTGGAAAAAACTAACTTGCGAACAACTATAGATGGATGAAAGTCACAAAAACGTTCGACGAACCGTATAATACTTGTCTATTTGATAAATGTTTCACCTGACACAAATTTTGTAGAAATGAGAGACTTTTAACGATAGAATGAGTTACTTAAAAGCCCTCAAACCGCAAAAATTCAGCCAAAGGACTAACATGATTCTGCAAGAGAGGAGATCAGTCCTTGAATCCTCCGCTCCAGATATTGCCAAGCTCCGTAAATTGTCTCAAGAGGCAAGAAGATCGATTACAGAAGACCTCACTCAAAAGTACGACTCGATTCTTGAAGCTTGTCGGAAGAAAAGATCTTCAAAAATATTGAAGAAATCCATCCCTGCCGAAATCCCCTTGCAATATCTCGAAAGGCCTGACGGATCTCTCACGGCCAACCGCATCGAAATCCGAAAAATCGTCGAATCTCACTTCAAATCACTATACGAGGCTCCCACGAACTCTCCACGTCAACCACAAAATCCTAATCCTCCGAGTCTTGATCCCGTCCCAGCCATTCTCAAGTGCGAAGTACGTCAGGAGATCAGGAAACTCAAGACCAAATCTGCTCCAGGTCTCGACAAGGTGGATGCGGCGATGCTCAAAAATGGAGGGGACACTGTAGTGGACTCAGTAACTGCTCTGTTCAACAACATCCTCCAACACAACAAGGTCCCTGATCTTTGGAAAATATCGGATGTCAAACTGATACCGAAAAAGGCCAAAGCCACTAAGATCAAAGACTTCCGACCAATCTCGCTCCTCCCCATTCTGAGCAAAATGTTCTCGAGCATTCTGACCAGAAGGCTGACACCATCCTTGGAGAGCTACCTGGACGAAAGTCAAAACGGCTTTAGAAAAGGGAGATGCTGTGCTGACAACATTCAAAGCCTCACCATGCTTATCGAAAAGTGCAACGAATTCCAGCTCCCACTCCTTCTCCTATTCATTGACTACCAGACGGCTTTCGACAAAATCGGCCACTCGGCTGTGGTTTCCAGTCTCGAGAAAGCAGGAGCCGATCCCGCCATGCGCAAGATGATTCAGGAAATGATGGAAGGAGGACAAGCTGAGATCTCAGTGCACGATAAGAAGCTCAAAGTCAACCTCCGCACCGGGGTTCGTCAAGGAGACTCAGCTTCTCCAGCTCTCTTCAGTGCTGCTCTCCAAGCTATTCTGACGGATTGCGACAATGAGTTCGCGGGAGTTGGCATCAAAGTGGAAGGCAGACACATAAGAAGACTGGAATTTGCGGACGACGTAGTCCTGATATGCTCCACACCGGAAGAAGTTCAAGAACGACTGGAAATTTTGGACCGAATAAGCTCAATTTACGGACTCAAGATCAATCAGTCAAAGACTGTTCTTTTGAAGAACAAGTTTTGCCGGAGCCAAGACGTCTTTTTCAACGGATCCCCCATCATTCCCGTGCCTGGTTGTCGCTATCTGGGTCGCTGGATCGACATTTCTGGCTCAATTGACGAAGAAATCTCGAGGAGAATAAGAGCTGGTTGGGGCGCTCTGGTTGGAATCAAAGAAGTGTTAAGAATCATGCCAAACAAGGAAAGAATAATCCTCTTCAAACAAAATGTGCTCCCAGCTCTCCTGTATGCAAGTGAAACTTGGACATGTAATGCTGGATCCACGCTGAGACTCAAAAGAACTGTCACCGGTCTCATCGACGCTGCAGAAATTCGAGGCTGGAACTTCAACTTGGATCGTTACCTCCTTGCAAAACAATCAAGATTTGCAGGACACATTCTACGGAGAGATCCAAACCGTTGGACAAAAATCTGCACGGAATGGGACCCGAGCCACAACAAAAATTGGAAACGTGCCGTTGGAGGACAGAAGAAAAGATGGGCAAAGGACATCGACGAAGAATACGCAAGATTCCACCACAATTCCGCCATGTCGGGACAAGTCGTCGTTGGGAGAAGAAGACTTGGAATGCTCACTCCGAAGGTCCCATGGCTGTCCATCGCACGCACCGACCGTGAAAAATGGAAAGAGTTTGTCCGCAGTTGCCTCGCAACTTGAACCCAACGGACATCAAAGTATCAAAGTAAGTAATGTTTCACCTGACACAAATTTTGTAGAAATGAGAGACTTTTAACGATAGAATGAGTTACTTAAAAGCAATAAAAAAAACTCGTTATGAATTAAAGAAACCATCAGCTCATGAGAATAAGTACTTTGTAGCGCGAAAAGAAGCGGTAGCGAGAGAACATTCGGCAATGAGAGATTTAGGTCTCTTCGCTACGAGATATTCGCGCGCCAAAACGGTACATTCTCATGAACGGATGGTTTTTAATATTCGTGAAGACATGAAAAATAAAAGAAATTTAATTTTTCCACTGAAAAATTGAGCAGATAATCTGAGGTAATTTTTTCGGAAATCGATTCTTTAAAGAGAATTCTTTGGAAATTTTTCACTTTCAGGATTTAACAGTAAAAAGAGAAGTTTAGAAATAAAAACAAATTGTTTGTACTCTCTATTTTCAATGCCTAAAAATATTAGAGCCAATATAACGCATTTCGCTTATTTGTTTCAGCAGAAAGATTGTGTGACAAAGACAAATATAATTTTATTTGTCTTAAATTCTTCCGATCTATCTGACAGCTTGTTTCTCGACTATTTCAAGATGGAGTGGAAAGGAAAACAACCGAGAGAAGGAGAGTATCAGCTGATTCTCTACTCCTTTTTCGACCAACGAATAGAGACGTAGAGAAAAATAGAAAACGTAGATGATGAAGAGCTAGGAAGAGGGGAAAATGCCTACAAACTGCAGTGAACGGAGTGTACAAATATAATTTTTGTTTGTGTTTAAATTTTCTTGTTTACTGATTTAACGAGTCCTTCAAATAATCAAAAAGTACGTGTAGAAATTACAAAACATTGATTGCTGGCAAGATATAATTACATTGAACAGAATGCATGTGAATAAGCTCAATACGGCTTGCGCTTTTCTTACATTTTTCAGTTGAAAACTGGTTATTGGTTACCAAATTATTTTTCTCATGCGAGCGCACAGAAAGAGAAGCATCGAGCTTAAAGTAAAAGATAGCTATAAAAGAGTAGTGCAGTGGTGAAAGTATATTGGACATTCGTTTTCAAAATGGAAATAGGAACTCGGAGTATTGGAAAACATTGTGCTTTCAATAATATCCAAATTTTTGGGAAGCAACGCTTAGTCAAAACTTTGAAGACGTTGAAGCTCACATATATTATTTAGCTTCACTTTTATAAAATTAAATGCCTGCCCGGGCCATAAATTTAAATTACTCCACAAAAGGTGTTTCGTCGAGCGGATTGAATGATTCCCTTCTTACCAGGCAATAAACTAGCTTCAGATTAAATTTATTCGATATTGCTAAAACTCCCAAACTTTAAATAAACTACAGTGAAGCGAGTAAAAAGTTCAGATTTTGAGGACGTCATACAAGTATTTACAAAAATATTTTCGAACGTGTCTCTGACGACTTGATTTTGCACTTTAAGATATTATCTCACATAGCTCTATGGTTGTCTTTGCGCAAACACTTCGGGGTAGGATAGGCCTATCTATACTAAAAGCTAAAAGAAACACAAAACACTTTCGAGCCTGTCGATTACTTGCATTGCAAAAGTTTCATTAAACGACACTTCCTGATACTCAGAATTAGTCGATTTTAAACGAATTTTAGGGAGACTTGAATAAAGGAAGTGTCTACAGAAAAATTGGATGTATGTATTCGGTTTTTCCCACTAAAGTGAAGGTAGATTTCAGATAACCTTCTATAAAATTAGCAACTACGAATGAATGGATGAAACGATTATATGAATTAGCCTCTGGCTCTCAACAAGAACTGAAATGAATATTTTCGGGTTTATGTTCTATCCTCAAATATTGATTTTATTCTTAAGATGAACTTGTAAGACCGTGAACCTTATTTCTAAAATAGAAAATGATAATTTTCGAAATTGTTTCTGTTTCACATTTCGGATTACTGTGCGAAAAAAGGATTGTTGCGAAATTCAACTAAAGCCGGTCCCTCCTATCGACCAACTGTTTCGGCGTTTGATATTTAACAGAAAAAATTGAAGTTTGTCATGAAAGCTTGCATTCTCAAATAAAAATCACAAAAGAAAGAAAAGAAATGACAAAAAATGCGAACAAAAGCGAAAATTTCCGGAGCGTTCCCCCGGGAAAAGTACGGTATGCAAGTCCGCAATCGTCGCAAAGTGTGCAAGCAACACACCTCACGCGCAAACTCTTCGACTTTCCCCACGTCATTTCTGTTCTCTCTTTTTCCTCTAATTTTGCAAGTTTTCAGCAAAATGTCGGGGTTTGAAAATGATATATCAATTGGAGCTACAATGACACAGAGTCAAACATCTCAAGGATTCAGTCTCCAAATGTTCGGGTACGTTTTCAATATAGAATGTTTTGAAAGATTGTGTAGATAAGAAATGCAATTACTAAAAATTTAAGTAATGCCAGAAAATGAAAATAATTATTTTAGAAAGCCAACGATTGTGCTCGCGCATCTTTCCTTCAAGGGTGCTGCATTATTCTTCTACTTTTTTGCCAACTTCTTCACCAATTCTTTCATCGTTCAGTTTTTGGTTATTGTAAGTTGAATTTTAAAACTATATTTAGTTAAAAAAAAAAGCAAATTATATCAGATATCTTCTAAATTTTAGCAATCAATTTGAAAATTACATTTACCGAAAAATGCTGCAAAGCAGAAGTGTATGCAAATTCATATTTTTACAGCTTACACTACTATCAATGGACTTTTGGACTGTGAAAAATATTACCGGACGTCTATTGGTTGGTCTTCGCTGGTGGAATTTCGTTGATGCTGATGGAAATAATCACTGGAAGTTTGAAAGTGCCAAAGATATGACTCGTTTCGCAACAATTGATCGCCGTGTTTTTTGGCTTGGACTTGTTGTTGGGCCTGCGGCTTGGATCTTCTTTGTTGTCACTGCGTTTTTGACTTTGAAGGTAAGATTTTCCATTTTTCCGTTAAATATTTATTTTTTCTAGTTTGAATGGATGATTGTTGCTCTTCTCGGAGCTCTAATGAATATGGCCAACTTGTGGGGATACCTTCGATGCCGTTGGAATAACACTGAACAGATGACTAGTTATTTCCAGAAATGGGCATTCCTCAATGTATGTTTAAAAAATTACCCGCAATTTTTTGAAACTGAATTTTTTATTTCAGGTCCTCCGCCGTGCTCAACAACCACCACAAGAATATCAAAATCCGGTGTTCAGTGCATAATCAAATCTTTTCGATAACTAAATCATAATATTTATGTATTGTGCCCCCATATTTTTCCTATTCTTTCCTTCCTTCTGTATTTATACTTGGTGTTGTGTGTGCAATCTCCCCTCTCTTTTCAATCGACTGTGATGACTGATTACCGAATTTTGAAACCGTTCAATTTCGATGTGTAGAAACGAAAAGTAACAAGAGAAACCATAAAATGGATAAATTTATTTATTTCAAATCTATTGCAACCACTTCCATTTTCGGTATGGAGATCGTGGAGCTTCAACAGCTGCGTCTGGTCCTGGAGTTGCTGGAGCTGGAGCGTAGGTGGCCGGCTGAGAAGTTGACTGAATTAGAGAAGATATTCTTAACTTTTTGAACTGAGGATTTTCTAGAATCAAAATATTAAAAAAAGAATAACTCACTGGTTGTGGCTCATAACTCGGTTGCTCAATTGGTGGAGGCTCAAACTTGTTGACTCCAGCATTTCTCTCTGGACATTTACAATAACTGGCATCTTGTCCTGGTGCTCCTGGTGCTCCAACCATTCCAATTTGTCCTGGCTCTCCTGGCATTCCCAATTGTCCTGATGGTCCAACTGGCCCACTTTCTCCGTCATTACCTCGTTGTCCATCTCTACCTGGATATCCAGATGGACCCTTTTGTCCTGGTGGTCCTGAATCTCCTTTTGGTCCAATTGGTCCCTTTTGTCCACGTGTTCCATCTCTTCCATTTGGTCCAGCTTCTCCAAGTTTTCCAGGCTTCCCTGGTTCACCAGGAATTCCTTGTTGTCCTGGATATCCTTCACGTCCATGTTCTCCAATTCTTCCTGGGTTTCCTGGTGGTCCTTCTGGTCCAGATGGCCCAGTTTCTCCAGGTGGTCCAGTTGGTCCACGTGGTCCGTTCGGGCACACTCTGCATCCTTTCGTTGGATCAATGGTCACGGGTGGAGCGATTCCAGCAAGTCCCGGAGCTCCAGGTTCTCCAGATTTTCCAGGTTCTCCGTCAAGTCCCTGAAATGTTTAAGTGATTGATGTAAGTTTTGTAATGCATCCTTCACACCACGGTTCTCGAGTAAACCGGTTTTTGTGATTCAAGAGTACTCAAAAGCTTTTCACCGTTTGTTCCACTATATTGAACACTTCATCTACATCTACAGTAATCCTTTTTAATTACAGTATTCTTTTTTTAATTTTCTACTTTAAAGACCTACTTTGAAGACCTTTGTGAGTTCAAAAAATAAATAAATACTTGAAATGAGTTCTGCACAATTTCGAGACAAAATATCGGGCGTTTTACTTGTAAAACATAACATTAAAAGCAACTGCTCATTATTTTATTTTCAAAGTATCCATTAAAGGGAGTTATTTGAGTGGGTCTCGCCACGATCTCAGCCACAGTGGTTAAAACACGCTCGAAATTTCACATGTCTGTTAATTTTAACTAGAAATTTAAGCAAACGATCTTCTATATCCTAAAATATTAAGAGAACGACAGGATTCACTATACAACATTTACAATTAGCACCTAGTTTCAATTCAACTGGACAAGTTGTATGAATTGTTTTTTTTTCGTTTTTTCGTTCGTGAACATTTATTAATTTAACAAATAACCAATAAAAAAGCTGTAGAAGTATGTAGACAACCAACTTGGTTCTCTGAACTACGTTTCGATTATTCACTTACCGGCTTTCCAGCAGCTCCAGCTTGTCCAGCAGGGCATCCATTATTCTGATTACAACTACAAGTACTTGCTCCCTCAACAAATGCATCTTCTTTCACATAAGCCGTGTGCAATGGATATGTCTTTTTTGGTGAATCACCATAAGCCTGACGTTTTCCTCTTCTCATTGTGATCAACTCTCTCCAAGTATAATCAGCCATTGCTCGAAACTCTTCACTATCAACTTTCAGTTGATCATTGATATTTTGAATCTTGGTTACCAATGATGGTACGTACACGAGGCAGACAAGAATTGCACCGCCTGAGAATACGCATGCGGTGAAACCGGCTCGCTGTGTTGACAGCGATTTCATCTTGGAACACTGAAAATTGTTTTTATAAAAGTTACAGAAATTCAACAATAATAAAAGGTAGTTTTAAAAGTTGCCAAAATCAAATTGACTTCTCACAAAGGGTTACGGTAGAAAAGAAATAAGACAGAGTGTAGAGAAGTGAAAGAATTCCTATTCCATTTTATACATTCTCCACCAACACAGTTCTACTTGAAAACGGACAGAGTGGCGGATCGAATTCAAAGTCTCTTCATTTCTCACAATGTCTCACAGCTTTAACGGCAGAGACCGTAAGAAAACGCATTTGGAGAGGCAATTATTCGGATTCAGCGATGACGGCTTCTGCCACACCGTCAAACATTCTACAATTGTGTTGCGTAAGCATCCAAAATAGTATTGGAAGATGCGAGACGTAGAGAAATAAGAAGGAAAAAGGTTTTTTTTGAGGTTAGGAAATTGTGAATCAAGTAAGATGAATCATAAATCAAAGTGGTTTATGGGGTGGGTCGGATGAAGTGTTCGTTGATTTACACTTAACATAATAATGAAGTAACACGGAAACTGTTCAGAATATGTGAAGGGTGATATGACACCCTGAAATTAAAATTGGCAATAACTCAGTTGATAGTTCTCATAATTTTGGAAGTTCAGAAAAAATGTTCTACAAGTTTTTACGTGCCAAAAGTACAAAAACATTCCAGTTCACAAGATTCCCATTTTCCGAAAAAGTTAACTTTCACTTTCGAATTTTGGGAAATTTATAGTTTTTAAACAATATATTTCAGATTTTGGAAAACTATGTTTAAAATTACTTTGTTTTGATAATTTCAATATTATTGATTACTTTCAGTTAAAACGAAAAACTTTTAAAAATAGTTATTCTCAAATAATCAAAAGGGCAAATTTTTGGCCATCACTGTACAGAAAACTTAATGATGTACTGATGAGAGCTCGCTTTTTTCTTACTTCCGCCGAACCGAGCACAAGCTGATCTTCAAAATTTGAGAAGTAAACAGTATTTAAAGTTGCTTTAAAATTTTTGGATTTACGCAGAAATTTAAAAGAAATTTGTTTTAAATTTTCAATTTCGCAAGTGCAAACCTCACGTTTATAAAAAATCCCCCCCCCCCCCTCCCTCTCTGTCGGAAAAAATAAAATTAATCGAAATTTGAATCAGTTCGAGAAAATTACATCGAAATGGGAGTCGAGTTATCGTTGGATCCGCCAGTCTGCCCAATCCAAGCCAATGGTGGTGTTTCTACGCACAAGATCATTAATCACTGCGACAAAATGTTGGCCTATAAGGTATGGAATCCACATTTTATTAAGTCAATTGAATTTTCAGATAAAATCTTCCAATAACTCCAACTACAGTGTCAACACTATCTTTGGACTTATTCAGATTGGGTATACCGCTGATCTGATCATCACTAGAAAGGTATGTAGTAGTTGTCGCCTGGCCTAAAAATTAAACATTTTTTTCAGCCAGGAAAGCCGCAGGCCGACAAGCTTGTTATCCAATTCGCTGCCGTTGAGCAGACTTGCCGTGATGGCTGTATTTGCCAAGGCTGTATTTGCCAATGGACTGCCAACTGGAGAGTGCTGTGGAGAGACGATCATCAAGCTGTCAGCTGCTGAATAGAAGAATTATCACAATAAGATTTGTGATTATGAAAACTTCTCTGAAAATTATGTATTGTGTGTATAAATAAAGTTGAAAGGGGAATGATTTTTTGAAAGTTTGTAGTTTTTATTTGAGAACCGGGAAAATTACAAAAACGACCACCCGCAATGTTTATATTTCGACCATTTTTTGAAAACCGGGAAAGTGTAACCCAAATTTGGTATATACTGTGCCAATATTCTATTCGCTCTCGCTTTTACGGAAAAATATTTTCAACTAACAAAATTTTGCCGTTTTTAAATCTAATTAGTCAGTATTTTTACTTGCCAGACGTTTTTTGGCTAATTTTATAGCAGGAGAGAAAGTAATTATATTTGCATAAGTGTTTTTAAAAAATTGCAAAAATTGAAATTTAGACATTAAATAATATTTTTTAGCAATGGAATGGTCATATTATAATAACATTTTAAACATAAAAACAATGTTGAGTAAAAGATTTAGTTATAAATTACGTGAACTTCATGTTTGCCTTCGAAATCTAACCAAAATCTAACCGTATGACATTCCACGCGTCCAATGACATTTATCAAGATTGATCGGAATATAAATTCAGTTTGAATCTTTTTAACGATGGCAACTCCCGATACTTCGGCTGCGAAAATGGCGGGACAGGATCGTCAAAAGGTACGTGATTTGACTTTTTCTAAAATGAGTTTTCGAACTTTCTTTGACTTTCAAAATAATTGTTATTTTCAGTTAAAAGTTGTTGCATGGTTGCAAAATCTTGTTGAGCGACTGAAAGGATGGACTCCAGGACATTGCCAGAAGCTATTCGATGAGAAGGAGCTCATCCAGCTTTGTTATCGTGCTCGTGAAGTCTTCTGGAAGAACAATGTGAAGTTAGAGGTGTGTACAGACTGCAAAATTCTTTTAAAAAATTAATTTTCTTTAGCTGAAGGCTCCTGTCAAGATATGCGGAGATCTTCATGGGCAGTACGAGGATTTATTGGCCCTGTTGGAATTGAATGGATGGCCTCCAGAGACCAAGTATCTCTTTCTGGGAGACTACGTTGATCGAGGACCGTTTTCGATCGAGGTCATCTCATTGCTCTTCGCCTATCAAGTCCTCCACCCGGACAAAGTTTTCTTGCTCCGAGGAAATCATGAGAGTCGCCCGGTTAACATGCAATACGGATTCTTTATGGAATGCCGTAAAAGATTTTCAAATGCTCTCTACGATGCGTTCCAACTGGCATTCTACTGCATGCCACTTTGTGCAGTAGTCAGCGACAAGATCATCTGTATGCATGGCGGAATTTCCGAGGATTTGGTGGATTTGAGGTTTGAAATTTCGGCAATCAAGGTTTATGCTCATTATTTTGGTTACAGACAACTTGACAAAGTCGAACGTCCCTGCGATGTTCCCGATATTGGCGTCATTGCTGACCTGACATGGGCTGATCCGGATGCCACCATTCAAATGTACGCCGAGTCGCAACGTGGAGCCGGTCGTGTCTTTGGAGCAGAAGCAGTCAAGAAATTCCTGAACACCCATCATCTCGAACTTGTCGTTCGTGCCCATCAAGTCGTCATGGATGGCTACGAATTTTTTGCTGATCGGCAACTCGTCACCATCTTCTCGGCGCCATCATACTGTGGACAAATGGACAACGCTGCGGCAGTTATGACTGTGGATGAAGAATTGGTTAGTTACTTTAACGAACTTTAAAAAATTGTTTACAACTATTCATTACAGGTGTGTTCCTTCACTGTGATGCGTCCGGACTTGAAGAAAGACAAAGAAAAGAAGGCAGCTGTAGGAATTGTCCCCAACTAACAGGCGTGCCCACCATTCAAGGATCAATTTTGAATTAGAACTACTTGATTTTGTATTTACCAATAAATTTTTTGGTGTTTTTTTTGCCCATTCACTGTTTATAGAATAAATTCCTACAGTTAAAATAAAATAATCGCATTTTTCAACCATTTACATTCTCAGATATCATCCAGTGATCTAAGGAAATGAAACAAAATATCATATTTTATATATCATCATCATGATCAAAGTATCATAGTTTCCTCACGATATGAGGAATAACATCTGTGATTTCACTCTGCGGATAGTGTGCTTTTTATCCGGTTTTCATTTAGAAATTATATTTCTTTTATTGTTGTTTTTCAGAAATTTATTTAATATTTCCTATTCTTATTTTATTTGTGCTTCTCACACTTTTTCCCCTTTCGGCCCTATCCGTTTATTTATGCTTGAGAGTTGCGCATTTTCCGATATCAGTAGTTTCTCTAATTATTTGATACGTATACTTTTACATATGCTTCACCTGTTCCCTTGGTAATAACCTTCTTTTCCTCTCATTCTCTCTATCCCTTTACTTCTATTTCGGAAACAGCCAATTAGTGCATATCGAGATATTAAATAAAACGTAGAGACCGCAGAGATATTGTCATATGGTATCCAATGGCAACCGAAAGCATTTACTAGTGCGAAATGTCTCTTTGAGGAATAAGATAGAAATGGAGGATTATAAGAGGTTTAGAGAAAGAAGACAAAAACGAAGGTCTTCTTGTTTAGTTGCTGGGAAGAGCGACTAATAAGATATTCAAGATTTTCAGACAATATCAGGAGGTTGCACACAAACAAAAAGACGTCCCGTGGGTTTTGTTTTTCAGAAATTGTAATCTTCTTCTATTCCATCTCGACCTATCTTCTTCTACTTCTTCTAGTTTTCTTTTTCTCTGTTTTTTTCCGAATGTAATACATATGTGCATAGATTCCAACATGTTCCAGTGAAATGGGCGAATATCAATTACACCAATCTCGTAATTTGAGTGTCAATCAGACCCTTGATGAGATTCTGGGAATCAGTAGAAAATCAGAAACAACCACAACATCAAGTGGCTCAAGTGGAGCTGAAAAGAATGCATTGAACTCTCCGATCCGGCCACCAACAAGACATGGTAGAGAATCATCGGGAAGCAATGAAGAAAATAAAGTATGTTTGACATTAAAATTATTTTAAAAAAAATTTCACTATTCGGAAAAACTAAATCCTTTTTTCTACGTGCTTGAAATAGGCGGTAGGCATATAGGTAGGCAGGGATTAGGCAGGCAAGTGTCTACTATGTAAGCCCTAGAAAAACCAAAATCATACTATCAAGGTGATAAATGTGTGCTCACAAAACGTGTCTGAAATGGCAGTTCAAAGTGCAATATTTTGCACTTTCAAAGTAAGGTCACAAAAATGATTGTCTACATCCGTTTTTGCCATAAAAAGTGGATTCGTCTTATGATTTTGCCAATACCTGTTACAAAGAATTCCAATAACTTAAAAAATTGTTAGTTCTAGTGTAGAAAACCTAGCTAACGAAAAAAGAAAAATCTCTAGGAATTTCAAAAAATTTCAGTCCAATGCCAGATTTCAGTAACAATTAAACTGTGATAATTGGAATAATTTTCAGGATCCGATTCAACTGGAGAATGGAAATGGATCAACATTGAGCTTTCTAACATCTTCTTCATCTGCTACGTCATCAACTGCTGCTAGACGAAATTCAGATGATGATTTTATAAAGAAATTGTGAGCTATTCTCACCTTTAAGTATTTTTCAGCAATCATAATTTTTCAGAAATGATATCAGGCGTCGCTCATTGATTTCTACAATGGATGCAACATCTACACCAACTACATCTGTTCCAATTCATTTTGATTCTCCGAGACGGTAAGTTCTTAGAAACATTGAATATTTTTAATTTGGAGTTTACTTCAGAGAGTCTCGTCCTTGTCTCGAAATTCACGTAGAAGAATCGCCAGAAGAACTTTCAACGCATGCTGTAGAGATCACCGAGTTTCATAGAGACTTGTCGGAAAATTCATTGGGTACAAGTACAGATCATGAAGATCCGAGTCTAACCTTCAGAGTGGATAAAGAATTGGAACAATCTGAATCTAAGAAGACAACTAAAAGGCCTGCAAGTGGAGTTAAGAAAACACTGAAAGCTTCGATTTCTATTGATGCTCCGAAACCAAAACCTCGACCTCGCCCTCAGACCTCAGCAAATTTGTCTACAAAAACAATCAAAGACAAAGATCAAGAGATGATGCAAATGTCTATGTTGTAAGCTATTTTCTTAAATTTTAATTACATGAGGGGAAGCTGCCAATTTTGATTTTCCAGCGGGTCCAAGTTAAATAAACCTTCTGATGCTCATCACAAGGAATGGCTTCAGAAGAAGGAAAGAGAAATTCGGGAGAAAAAGGCAAAAGAGAAAGCTGCAGCAGAGCAGAAAGCTGCAACGGAGGTACCGTAGTTTTAATATTTTTAAACGGAATTGTAACCAACTTTGTTTCAGAAAGAACGTCGTGAAAACTCTGCAAAGTTGTATCAAAGATGGGTTCAGGATCATGATAAAAAAGCGAAGGAATTAAAATCGAAGAAAACTCAACAAGAAAGGAAAAAATCTGAAAATGAGAAAACAACGCAAGATCAGAAACTGAAAGAAGCTGAAAAGGTACTCAACATTTTAAATAAATCTAATAAATAATTGAAATTTAGAATTATGAAATGTGGAAGCGGGAACGTTCGAAATCTGTAACAGATATCAGAAAGAAACTGGAGCAAGAAGAAGACAAGAAAAGAAAGAAAGAGGAAGAAGCTAAAAATGAAAAGATCAAAGAAGCACAGGCAGCTTTTCTAGCATGGTTAGTTTTACGGATTGATAAACTACAAGTGACTTTTCGTTTGTGCTCCGAAGAATATGATATGGTTTTTTACAATATTAATTCTACAATTAGTGATTGTTCGCTGAAATCTCAAAGAAGGCTCCACCGATATCTTGGATTTTTTGGAGTTTTTTCTCGCATATAATCTGCATATTCTGAACAATTTTTGTGATATCCTTCTATATTCTTTGTGGATCATATTATGCACAGATGAAAAATTTATCGATTTTTGCTCCAAAAGTACGGTACCAGGTCTCTAAACGATTTGTTCTCTTGAATTAAACAGAGCGTGTGTAATTTAGGAGTACTGTAGTTTTATTCTCCCGTTTCTTCAGTATTTTATGTATTTTAATATATTTACCATTTTTCAAAGAGTTTTGAAGAAACCGAAGAACAAGTATAAAAAAATCACTGTAAATTTCTCAACAACGAGAAGTTGTCAACTACAGTACTTTTTAAAGGCGCACACTCTTTTGCATTTGAGAAAAGCAGTCGTTTCAAGACCAGGTATTGTTTCTTGGGGCAAAAATCGCAAATTTTCGAATATGAGTAATAATACAAAGCCACGAGAAGCCAAGCTTTGTTAAAAATTTGAAACCGAAATATTTTTCCAGGAAACGGAAAAAGGAAGAACTATTGAATGAAGAAGCTGAAAAGTTGAAAAAGGAACAAGTTCAAAAACAATTGGAAGAATCTGAAAAAATGACAAGATTGTCGTTGGCTAATGAAGCATACGAAACATGGATTGAATTGAAAGAATCGGAACGAGAGTTTATTGCCGATTTTGTGCTTATTGAAGCTCCGCCGATTCCATGGCTTCCACCGAGTAATTTGATTCCAAGGCAATTCGTGAGATCGTCGAATGGAAATCGGTTAGTTTTGTTATTAATGCCTCTTTTGAAATCAAATTGCAAACGCGCTTCACGGCTAATTGAAAGCTCCGCTTTTGGATAATGGGTCTCGTTAGGTATTTGGCGGCAAACCCAAAAATTCAAACGTTTTTGATTAATTTCGCCTAAATATTTGTCGTCTTTTTTTGTAATGTTTTCCGTTGTTAATGATTTATAAGTCGAAACGTTCGTAGGTAGAGCTTATTCAATTAGCCGTGGAGTTCGTTTCCTGTCAATTTCAAAAGCTGATTTTTCTGCCTACATACAAGTTTAAAATCATTAACCTTATGTTTCAGTCTTCGCGCACGGTCTCAATCTGCTAAATCCATTGCAAAACGATCGAGAAGTCGTCCTGGCACTACAACTTCTTTGCGCCCATTTCGTTAAACTGTGATAACGAATTCTATGAAATCAATAAACTTATGTTCTTTCAACAACAACAAAAATAATAACAAAAAAGCGAACGGGTTGAAACAAAAAAGTTAAATATAAAGAAAGGTATCTAAATAACAAAAATGAGTAAAAGTCTGGGTGGTAAAGAAAAAGTATTAAATCGAACAAATTAAAGAGTGACGTTCAGACGTTCGAAAATCGGCGAATTCTGTTTAAGAACGGCTTTCTTGTCGTATTTCTGCATCAATTTGAATGTACCGGTTCCGACAGTCATTGGGGTTCCCATAATAATACACTCCGAAACTCCATGAATCTAAAAAAAGTTCAATAAATTTTCTACAATTAAAACAAATTAAAAAAAATCGAAAATATTTGGGTTTTTATTTTTTCGATTTATAAACTTTAATAGGAAACTATAAAATTTACTTACCACGTCACGTTGAGAGAAAAATGCAGCTTCAAACAAGTGATCCATCGTTTTTTCGAAGGAAGCAAGTAAAAGTACGGAATCTTTCATTTTAACGAGACCATTACGAGTGATTCCAAGTACTTCTCCTCTGTAAGTCATAACATCCGCGAGAAGCATGACGTGACGTCTATCCAATCCAATTCCATGAGCATCCATTGTTGCAATGATTTCATTGATAATACACGAACGAGCTGCTTCAATTCCAAGAACATCAGCGACCACGAGTGCATTATTAAAATTCGTTTTTCTTGGATCAACTCCAACAGAAGAGAGAACAGATCGGAAATCAGTTCCTTCAACCAAAAGAGAATAGAAATCACCCTTCTTTTCATCTGCATGAATGACACATCGATTCACTGATGGAATTCCTTTGACTACCACATTTGCGAGAGAATATTTGAGAATTTGCATTGTCATAGTTTTACTTAATTTGCTTGTAGATGGTGGTCGAATTGCCATCATTGTCTTTCCATGAGCAACAATTTTACATCCTCTCATCTGTGGACACACTTTTGAAGTTGCAATTGCATATGAAATTGATTCCATACAAACTTCCAATTGAAGAAGTCGAATACGTTTTGAGTTCAGTTTAACAAGTAGGAAATAGTCATCCGGAAGGTAAACTTCTTCAATATAGTCGCAGATTTCTCCTGAAATTTACAATTCATAAGGACATCGCTTTTTCGATTTTCCATTATTTCGAGAAATCTTGTACTTTTCAAAAAATTGCCTTTTCGATAAAAAAACAATTTTATTTTTTCGCTTTATAAACTTTTTTTCGAGCAAAAGTGAAACAAAAACGGAAAAATTTATAAAAAATTCTTTAAACCTGTCGTTAACTGAATAACTTATAAATCGTAACTCGGGTTCACATATGCTTAAAATGTTTAGATTTTACAAGGAAGCATTACCATTTTTTAAAAATTTCTCATTTTTTGATTTTTTTAGTAGTTTTAGTGAAGACAAATGTATCATTTTCGGTTAAAAATTGTGTTTCGCCCCTGGAAACAATTTTTAATCTCAAAAAGCACTAACCCAATGTGGTCTTTTCAATTCTAGCTTTAACACGTCTGGCTAACGATTCATCGTAAGGATCCAGCAGTGCTGCAGTGATAATTGGAGTAGAAATTGTCTTGACAGCGTTGATAATTTCCTTGATTCTTGGCACTCCCTGTGTAATATTCATAGAAGCAACTCCGGCGAAATGGAAAGTTTTCAGTGTCATTTGAGTCGATGGTTCTCCTGAAATAATTTTATGAAACTTTATTATTTTAATGTGAAGATAACTTGCCAATACTAGTTGCGGCAATAGCTCCAACTGCAGTACCGGGCTCTGTGATTGCTCTTGCCACTTTATAGTAACATAATTCAATGAAACTGCAGAGTTGGGTCTTTGTTAGACATGAGTTTGCAAGAAGTGATGTTCTGAAAATTGAAAATATTAATATATATTGAGGAAAGCAAGTAATGAAATGATATCTCACTTATAGGCTTCCAAATTCTTGCAAATTTTGCAAGACTCTTTAGTTTTTAAATCAGCTGTCTCATGATTTCCGCAATGAGCTTTTCCATTTTGCCACTTTTTACTTTTCTTAATTTCAGTTTGAGTGATATATTCGCTAAGCTTATCAGCAAAGTGAACATATTTTCCTTTGAATTTCTTTTGAATTTCTGCTTTCAGCACTTCATCGAGCTTATCCACTGGAATTGGTTGCTCTTTCGTTGTTTGAATATTTTTGGCATGCTCCAAGACGTGCGTAAAATCAACAACACTTCCATCCTTAGCTTCCATCATTGCTGGATCTAGTCCATCCTCTCCGAACACAAATTCAATGACGTCACCAACTGAAGAACGAACTGTACCATCATAAGAAGCACATAGATCCTCGAGACATTTGACAAGACGTCTTTGCATGTAACCAGTTTCAGCAGTCTTAACAGCAGTATCTACAAGACCTTCACGTCCTCCCATTGTATGGAAAAAGAATTCGGTTGGTGTAAGTCCAGAGTAGAAACTGTTGGCAACGAATCCTTTTGCCTCTGGTGTCTTCTTTTTTCGTTCGAAATGTGGAAGTGAACGTTCTTCGAATCCATCGGGCGGTCGGTGTCCAGAGATAGCCTGTTGTCCGACACATGCAATCATTTGAGAGATGTTAATGAAAGATCCTTTTGAACCACAAACAGCCATAGTCAATGGTGCATTGTACTTGCTCAAATTACGAAGACATACTTGTCCAGCATGATCACGAATCGTTGAAAGCTCGCGTAAAATAATTGATTCAAGAGTTTCTTCTTCAGTGCAACCTGGTTGAGCTTTTAGTTTTCCTTCTTCCAGCTCTTTGATATATTGCGAACATTTTGAATATCCTAAAATTAACAATTTTAATAGAAATTTACAGTTTGGAAATTTTACCATTATCGACCAATTGCCCCTTTTCTCGCAACAACTGCTCACTTGGGCGTACATCACCGATTCCAATGGAAAATCCACGATTCGATAGAAATACTGGAGCCATTCTGGCTAATCTCCACATTGCATCAACTGCAGCGTCCTCTCCATAATCTCTCATCAACATATAGAAAATGTTAACTTTTGACGACGAACCCAACAGAGATTTATCCAAACATCCTGCCAACAGAACTGAATTTCTGATAATAACGTACGAATCTTTGGAGCACAATTCAAGATTTCCAGTGTACGACTTATTTTTGGCGGTCAAATTCAGCGACACATCCGAACCTTTGTCTGGGCGAATAATGAGCTCGATAAGTTGCTTTCCGGTCCAAAGCTCAACAGGACGACGAATTGCTGGTGGTGGAATTCGGATTTTCGTTTGTTTCTTTGCAGATGCATCAATGAGAGCAGCAGCAAAACGGTATACTTCGGCACGTGGAAGAAAGGTATCCTTATGAGTGAGCAAATATCCTCCAGTAATGAAATCCTGAATAGCAGCAACAAGAGGTTCTCCTGAACGAGGAGTGATCAAGTTATTCTTCACATTCATCAATTCACTGGCTTCGGCTAAAACGATTATTGTTAGAAAAGCGTGTAACTAGAAACTATTTTACCTTTTGCCTCATATGTCTGTGGTAAATGCAAATTCATTTCATCTCCGTCAAAATCGGCGTTATAGGGAGTACAAGCACATTCATTGAATCTGAACGTTCTTCCCGGCATTACTTTTGCTCTATGGCTCATAATAGAGATCTTGTGAAGAGATGGTTGACGATTGAACAAGACCACATCGTTATCATCAAGGTGACGTTCAATTGTATCTCCCATTCTTAAATTCTTTGCCAGTTCATCTCTTTTTCCATATTTCAATAACTTTTTGTTTCCCGTCTTCTTTTCGACCAAATAATTCGCTCCCGGGTGAACATCACTTCCATTGATTACCAATTGACGCATTTTCTCAATATTTGATGCATTCACAATTTCGGGGAACGTTAGAGTCATGGCGACGTGGATTGGCACACCAACTTGATCGATTCGAAGATTTGGATCGGGTGAAATTACAGTACGGCCAGAGAAATCAACACGTTTTCCACAAAGATTTCCACGGAATCTTCCCTGTTTTCCTTTTAGACGTTGAGTAAATGCACGCATCGCTCTTTTTGGTTGCATATCTGGTGGAAGTCCTGACATTTCAGAATTGATGTATAGAGCACATTGTATCTGAATAATTTATTTTTAAAGATATTAAAATTTATAGATTAAAGTTGGAGTGAAATTCAGAAAAACACCAACTAAAAATGAAGAAAATTTCATTAAGTTCAGAACTTTGAGAACTTTGAAAAAACATTCAGAACTTTGAAAAAAAAGTGCGATGATTTTAGCAATGTTCAAAAATCGGGATTATCGGTTTTTTTCAAACTTAATACAATATTTGTGTTTTTCTTTTGTGGTATTTTTGAAGGAAAATACCCATTGAGTGTGCTACTCCTTTGAATATCTTACCTGAAGATGCTCCCAAGTTTCGAAAAGTGTCTTGCTGGGTGCTCCATCTCTTTTATGCTTCTTGAGTACATCATTTGTTAACATAATTTCCATAAGCTTCATAGTCACATCATCTTCAGTAGTTCCAGCTTTGACTTCTGAAACAACAGAAGGACGAATGCAAACTGGTGGAACTGGCATTCGAGTGAGAAGAAGATCATTTGGATGCTTTTCCTCTCCGGATCGAACCATTAGAACAGGAATGTCCTGAAAAATAATTCCAGTCCAAATTTTTAAAAAATCACAACATACCCCTTCCTTGATATTGGAGAAAAGTTTCTGCACGAATAGTGGATTAAGCAATGTGAACTTCATCTTACGAACATGATCACCAACTTCTTGGTTTGAACTGAACATTGTAGCGAATTTACCAAGTTCGTCTACTGAAACAGGACTGGCGAAGGCAATCTTCAGAACTGCTCCGACGGCTTTTTTTACGGTTCCTGAATACAAAAATATTTTTAATATAACAGAAATTAGAATTACCATTTTTCAAGCCACAATGAGAACAAGTGGAACCTTTCTTGCATGCTGCGACAATGCGTTTATGAAGTGCTTTTCTGTGCAGATAATCAAGATTTGGATTCATAACTTGTCGAGAAAAGACACGGTGTTGTTCAGGAGTTAGAAGAATAGATGAACAGTTCTGGAAAAGTTAGAAAAGTTAGCGTTTAAGACGGAAAAACAATTACTTTGCAGATGCATTGAAGCAATTGAATAGTTAACTTGAAAAATCCAATATGGAACACTGGAACATCGAGATCAAAATAGCCAAAGTGACCAACACAATCTGTCAGTCCGAGACCGCATGTAGAGCAAGTTCCAGTTTTTGTGGAGACTCCCTAAGAAAATAAACTATTTAAAATAGACATGAAACTGATAATCTACCATTTTCGGATCGAGTGGTCCATAGTTTGCTGGCTGCAATTTTCCTTCAACATCTTCGTACAATTTATTATTGAAAATCGGAACATGAGCCGTCTGACGCATAAACTCACAATCTCCAGGAGCAAACTTTACGCCGACACTAAAAATTTACATTATTATTTTAAATTATGACATTAAAACTGAAAAAGTAACAAAACTCACACTTTCAAGGCCTTGTCGGCCTCCCGAAACTGCTCTTTACCCATTTTGCATCCAAACTTCACGATTCAGATGATAACCCTGCAATTTAATTTTTAGTCGGTATTTATACAATATTTAAAGCATATTTCAATAATTAAACGAAGCAAACATCGAGATTTAGCGAAGAAATTCATGAAAAATTAATATAAAAAAATTTGGAAAATGTTTGCAACGACACTCCGCTATCCCGCTTGGCTAAACAACACGCGCCTTTTGGCAACATTTCGAAATATAATGTAATATGTCTAAATACCTTTGTAGGAAAGTTGAAACGAAATGGAGGAAACGAGAGAAGTAATGAAATTCACGAATAAAACACAAAGCCGCATGAATGTGCATTACAGAAATGTATTTTACTCTCACAATCAGGCCGAAAACTTAGATTTTTATGTTTTTTTCCTAATATTAAGAAACCATAAGAAACCATGAGTTCATGAGAATGTCTAATTTCTGGCGCGAAAATAGCGGAAGCAGAGAGAACATGCGGTGACGAGAGATTCAGGTGACTTCGCTACGCGATATTCCCGCGCCAAAACGGTAGACATTCTCATGATCTGATGGCTTCTTAATACTGTTAATTTTACATTTTTCTGGAATTTTTACAAGAGAGCAAAAGATCATATCGTGTTTTTTAATACCTAGAGCCAAATGTTCATAATAAGTTCTGATCATTTCATAGTGAATACATTTCTAGAAATTAAAAAAAACACGATATAATCTGAAAACTCTTACTACCACAGTTCTACTACAGTAACCCAACAGTATCCCACCATTAACTCCAACTCAGTATCCCATCAATAGAAAACAACGTAGTAAAAAAGTTCTTGTAGTAAAAGAGATACATAGTAAAAGATCAAGTAGTAATACAGTATTTGCCATTCTAGAATATATCTAAAACTTATTTTCAAATGGAGTACCCTTTCAATAAAATTTCCAATTTTAGTATATAGTTGATACCCCTTCCACCAGATTCCCAGTTTCTCATGAGCCTTTTCTGTCATCATCTGTGTCTATTCAATCCCGAACACTATTTCCAACTTCTCGAAATGCCTGCGTCTCATTCTCTTGCATGTGCTTAGCATGTGCCAACGAATGTACTTCCATTCCGTCTCCAGTTGTGAGAATTCTTGATTTTTTAAAGTTCCAGATCCTCGACTATTCTAGAATTACATTATTTTATAATTTAACAAGAGATCTCAAAATATGAATGGTAGGTCTACATCTACAAACTTCCATATCTGATTTTACATGATTTCAGAAGCAACACGTCGCGTGCTCCATGATTTGAAAGCTCTAACTGAAAGCAGAAAACAAATGGAAAAAGCTGGATTATTGTCTCCACAAGAACTTAGTCGTAAAATCTGCATCGAAGAGCAAATGAAGTTCGAGATTGCAGAATGTTTGAGGAAAGCTCAGGAGAAAGCTGATGAGAAAAAACGAGAAAATGAGAAAGTAATTGGACAATTGACATATAGACTTGAAAGAAAGATTCGAGAAATGAATAGATTAAAAGAAGAAGAAGAATATATGGAAGAAGTCGATAAACGATATGAAGCTCGGTTGAATAAAGAGAGAGAAGAGAAAATGAAAAATGGATTGGAAATTATAAAAATTGATCAATTGGAGGATTGGAATGTAGATGGAAAAATTGGTAATTTATTATAAAGTTCCAAAAAAAAAATGGAATATGCAAAGTTTTGAAAAAATTGCACCATGTTCGCTTCTTGGATATTATATTCCTACATCAGTATAGATCGCGTTCAATATTTCAAACTAAAAGACCTTATAATCCACTCAAAAACTTTAAGAATATAGGTCACATGCTTATTTCCAAATTTTATCTGTATTTCAGAAAAGAACGAAACCAAGTCTAAGGCTAAAAAGGGCAGAAAGAAGAACAAATCAAAATCTAAAAGCAACAAAAATATCGAAAAGAATCTTGAATCTCTTTCCCTATAAGTTTTTTTAATTCTCAAATTTAAGCTCTCATTTATCTCGTGATGTTCCTTGGCAATACCACTTTCGATCGTTTCTCATATCTTTGTAATATTGAATATTAACTATTTTTATGCATCCCTTGATTTTTCACTCGTGTCTGAAATATCATTCCAAGCCAAATCGAAGAACTCCATCTATTACATTCAACTCGTGCTCAATTCAAATGTATTACTTTTCAGTGTTAATTATTGTAAAACATTCTAATAAAAACAAGTCTTATATTAAATTCGTATTTTCCAATTTTATGGCTGTTGGTACATAAGTTTCGAAAATGTAAAATACATTATTTGTGTCCATGTTATCCAGATTCAATTTTGAAACTAAAGTTGATCACTCGAAAGTTAAAAAAAATCGAGGACGTTCTAAATAACTGCCATAAATGTATTTCAGATAAGACTATAGGAAATTTTCAAGAGAGAAGTTGCATTTCTTGACGGTCCAGACTGTATATAAAATATCGATCATGTACATTTGAATCGATTACCACGGTCACCTTGCACACCTTCCATCTGTTCTCTGAATCTTCCAGATGGGAAGGTGCACCAGATGCTACGTGGCATCTGACATTTGGTTAGTTGACATTGTGTTACAATGCCTGGGCCTTTTCTTACATATTGACTACATCTTTTTTTAATTATCGACCGTTTTTTTTTTCCACCTGATTTAGTGAATCTACTCATGATTGTGAAATGGCGATTAGTTCTTCGCAATGCGCGTCAAATTCAGTGCCGCCACAGCTAACCGTGTATACACATTTTTTCAATTGCAGCTAGCTTTGTAGGTATTCAAATGTTTACCACGTGATAATTGTATTCATACTCTGAGGTTTCTTTATATTTAATTTTTCGAGAAAATATTTTTTACAATATTACAATTTTTGGCTAACGAGTAATAAAATCAAGCTTTGTACATACTTCTTCCGGGCTCCTTTTTTATTCTTTCAATTTTTCCTGTATTCTCTCTTCTATGCAGACCTACTATATTATTATTTTCAAATTTCAGATGGTAAAGTCTCCAAAATCCAGTAAAAAGGCTGCAGCGAGAGCGGCAAAAGCCCGTGAAACTGCTGAAACCAATGCATTCCTGGATAGTATATTCATTTTAATATCGTCAGATGGTGAAAAATTTCAAACGGATGGTCATTGCATAAGGCATTCAAAAGTTCTCATGCAAGCGTCAAAATCATTAGAAACACCGGATACACCAATTCAAGTTGAAAAAGTGCAAGGAGACACACTGAATCGAGTTCTGGAATGGTGTAATAATCATCGAGACGATGGAAAATATGTGTCACAATGTGGACCTAGTCTACGTCTTCCACAATGGGATTTTCGATGGCTTAAAGATTTGGATAATCAGGAGCTAGTTGATTTAATCAATGCGTCGAATGATCTACAAATGCAACAATTGATGGATTATGCATGCAAGACAGTGGCAAATATGGCAAAAGGAAAGAATCCCGCACAATTGAGAGAACTTTTTGGTATTCTAACAGACGAAGAGGAAGCTGAACTTGCACTTAATGAACCTGGACCCTCAACCGCATAAAATGTGATAATGTAACTTAATTTTGTATTTATATTTTCTGTAAAACTTGATTTCCAACTGTCATAATCGTTTAAATGAAACGAATTAAGTTAACTTTTTTAAACAAATTCATGCTGGGTCATATGACGGTTTGAAGTATGAATCGCCGTACCACTACCGTAATTCCTACAATAACGCTTTTGATACGTTGAATGAAAAGGAGGTGACATAGCACATATCCAAGATTTCCATATCTTTCCTCTGATATCTTCAAAAACGGAGAAAAAGATAAATATCGATCTATAGGCCGATTTGTAATTTTGTTTTCCAGTCAAAAAGTGGCGATTACTCGATTTTTACAATTTACAATTTTGGAATTTCGCCAAAAAAATTCTATGAACTTTTATTCTGTACTCAACATTTTCCTTTTTTATCATTGAAGGAATTCAATTTATAAAACTTCTGAAAAATATCAAATGTTTCGTAAATTTTTCAATTTTCCAAAACTTTGGAATTAAACAAAATGTAAAAAAAAAAACTAAAACTGTTTGAAGTGCTTTATTATGGTATTTGGATATTTTGTAACACGGCAGGTTCAAATTAAAAAAAAATTAAATTTCAATTGGCGCCACTTCTTCTTTAAGAAAAAGTAAAATTAAAACAAATATTTATAAACGGATAAAAATCAAACTTTATTTATACAGTTCTTACAATACGAATCGGCATTCTTCTCATATGATTTTGATCGACAGTTTGTATTTGACGCTTCCGTAGTTTGAAACATCCTGAAAAAAAATGAAATAAATATACGAAATTGCTCAAATAAATACCCAGTGCAGCTTTCCGATAAGGGCTTATTATGAAAAAATTCGGTAGGGGATCAATTGCAGGATACAATGCGATTGTTATGGACATGGCAAAGCAATACGCTCCTAGTCCGGCATCAAAAATAGCAAAACTAAATTTTAGTACAACAGGAGTGTGTAATAGTAAAATTGGTATTAAAGTTTGAATTGCAAGAGCATTGAAAAGTTGGGTCTGTAGAACTTGAGAACGGGCTGATGAAGTTCCACCATTCTTTAGAAGGAGTTTTATACGAAGATAACATTTGTATCCGCATATCACAATTACTAAAAAAGATGCAAGCTGAAAAAGAAAACTAATAATTTTATTTAAAACTTTTGCCCACCACAGTCAGTGACATAATTGTCATTCCAGCAATTGGACTCCAATAGATAATCATATTTTTCGTTGCCCAACTTTTTTCATACATTAACGCCCCTAGATACTCAAATTCTTCAATATTTTCATGGAATACTTCCCAAACATCATTCCTCATAAACTCTGTGAACTCCTCTGTAGGTCCACACAAAAATATGCCAGTTAATGACCAAATAAAGCCAATCACTAATGGAATCATCAACCATAGAATTAGTTTCCATGACTGAAAAGTTTGTAGTAATGCATTTCCACTGATAACCAGATATCGATAAACAAAATGAATTGCGAAAATTGCCAAGGATGATCCAAAAAATCCCCAGTAAAATGAATTGAGAGTGAGAAGAATGTCACGACTAAATAGCTTATCTGATGTAGTTATAAGAACCACTACACTTGAACGATACGAATAATGAATCTGAAATTATCAGAGTGAATGTAGCGATATAGTATTATTCAATACATTCATGGATTTTTTTCAAAAAGTAAGTTTTCTATGAAAAAATGCTCAATCACTTGTTCTTCAATTTTCTGGATTTTGGACAGTCTGGTGTTAATATTTAGTTTTTAATATTTCACCGTATTTAATGGTGTTTGGCCAGACGCTCGAAAAATGGCAAATGGAAAACGGAATGTTCGATATAAGTTTCGAAAATATCTATTCATTACCGGAGTTAATGTAACTTCCAAAAGTGAATATAAAATCTCAAAAATAGATATGAATACCATCAAATATTTATAAACACCCAATTGTCTTGGAGATTTTGTTAAAATCAAGTAGACCAAGAAAGTGTTGAACAAAATAGCAAAGAACAGAGAGCACTTGGTGAAAATGTGTAAATATTGTGGAAGATCGTATACACCTATCATGACAGCAATAACTAAATCAAAGAAAATTGTATTAGAAACTTGATAACAAGCATAGTAGACACAAATATCCCTAAGGATTTTGACAATTTTTCATTTTATTGTTTCGTAAAATTGTATAGTAAAATCCCCAAGACATTGAAATAAATCTGTGATCTTCTAACTCAAATTAAAGAATAGGATTAACAGTGGGCGAGACTGCGATTTTTGAATTTGGAGGAACTTGCTGAACACTACTTGTTATTTGACCTCTCTTCTTGAAACATCCTGAACTAATAAATTTTTGATACAGCTTTCATAAAAAATACTCACTGAATGCCGCTTTCCGGTAAGGACCGATAATGAAAAAGTTTGGCAGAGGATCTATTGCAGGGTATAATGATATAGTTACAGAGACTATGGTACTGTATGTACCTAGTCCATGATCCGCAATTAGAAAAACAAGCATTACGGTAAGTGGAAAATGCAGAAGAAGTACAGGAATGAGGGTTTGACACACGAGAGCATAGAATAATTGAGATTGAATTTTATGAGATCGAGCTGATGTTGTAGTCGTTTTGTTCATATTCGATATTAAGAAATAACATTTAAATCCACAAAATAATATTATTGAAAACGATAGGCTCTGAAGAAAGCTTTTAAAACCAATAAATATGAACTACTAAAAATGTCAACTTACTATGACAAAAGACATAAATGAAACTGATGACAAGGTTTTGAAATAAGGTTTAATAGTTCAATTTTGCAACTTTTGATAAATGATTCCACCCAAGTAGTCAAAATTATCGATATTTTCATTAAAATCTTTCAGTATATAAGGTCGCAGTAACTCAGAAACTTCAGTGTTTGGACTTGATAAACACAATCCTAGCATAGCCCAGACAATACCATTCACAAAAGGTATAATTATCCAAAACATTAATTTCCAAGAACTGAACGATTTTATCAAACTATTCAGGCTTATGGCCAAGTATCTATAGATGAATTGAAGTGCAAAAATTGTCAGAGAAGATCCATAAAAAGTAAATTGCCCAGTAAATTGAGTTTAAAATTCGTAGTGCAAATCGAGGAAGTATCTTGTCATTCACAGAAACCATTACTACTGATGTAGTTCGGATTGAGTAGTGAATCTTTAATTAATTCTGAATAGAGGAAGCTCAAGCTTACAAAAAACCGAACTCACAGGCACCAATACGACTTCCAAAATTGAGTAGAAGATCTCAAAGACTGATATAAAAATCATCAAATACTTGTAAACTCCAAATTCTTTCGGAGATTTTGTTAAAATTAAATAAGATAAAATTCCGTTAAAAATGAAAGACATGGAACCGGAAAATAAGTTGAGAGAATTCAACATTTTATGGAACTTCATTTTATCAACTTTTTTCAGAAAATGAATTAGCAACTCGTAAGGCACAGAAGGAGAAAAATATCGATAAATTCTCCAGGGTTAATACATATTGTATAATTATCAAAATACACATCAGAATCAGAAAAACACAAACATTAATGTCTAATTAGAGAGTACGTTATTTGAAACATTTTCTGAGTAATTTTCAAAATAAATAGCTGAAAGTATTGATTAAAAAAACAAATTAGGTAATAAGACAGTGTCATTAACATTTACTGATTGTAATCAATTCATGGAAGTTTATTAAGATGACATACAATTGACCATTTTAAAAATCTCGAAGTTATATTTATAAAATTATTGAAACAGAAGGTTTTTTTTTTAATTTAGAAAAAATTTTTGGATGAGAAAAACTTTACAAATTTATTTGAGATTTCATGTAAATATATGAAAAGTGTATTCATAGAAACAAGATTTAACAAGATTGTAGATTAAAAAAATGTTGAAAATTGAAAACTACTCAAAAACCATGTTATCAGAGTTTTGTTAATTTATAGCAACAATTTTCAAGCAGTGCTCTTAAAAACACTATGAAAAATATAAATCATCGTGTTCGTTTTTAAAATTTCACATCAAGGTATTCTTTATAGACCCGTATAGTTTCAAAAGGAAGGTTGGTTTGACTCTTGGCTTGAAAATAGAACAATTATTTTATAGTAGATTCAGAAAAGACAGCTGTCCATTGCTAGGAAACTGTGAGATACTTAGATCCAAATGATGTATTTACAGGAAACAAATAAGGAACTAAATAGTACTCCATAAATCACTAGACATCATTAATGAAGCCTATTCAATTGTAATCATAGATTCCTATTTCCCAATTGATAGCTATTTTTGTGATCTTTATCTTATTTTTTGAATGACATCTCAGACCCTCAACTTTGTTCACAATTCAACAAAACTCGTGAATAGTCACCTATTTCCAGTAACTCAATTAGTTTTCTATTATTTGAGGTCTGGTCAACAATTTTATTTTATTTCTCTCTCTCTTTCTCTCTCTAGATCTAGATTTTGAGATTTTTCTAAATTCTTAACACAAACTTCATATCATTTGACTAATGGATAATTTCGAATTAATCGTTTTCTTAACTCAACGAGTTTGTACAATTCTAGCTTTTTTGATCCACTTCCCTCTCACGTTACTTATTCTCTACAAGTCACCAAGTAGTTTCGGTGCTTACAAATACTTGCTCACTTATATATCAATCTTTGAGTTAGTGTATGCTGTGTTAGATGTTCTTGTATCACCACAACTATACACACATAAATCTGCATTCATGTTGGTTTTGGATTCAAATAAAACATTTTTACCTTTCTGGACACTTTACCCAATTGATTTATTATTTTGTGGAATGCTTGGATGTTCAATGGCTATTTTTACCATTAATTTCATTTATCGATATTTGGTTATGAAAGGGTAATTGACGGAATAAAAATTGTTAATCCATAAAAATTCAGAAGCGAGCTTCTCAAATCCTTCGAGTCTTCCAAACTGTTTATTTGGATTGCTTCTCCAATGGTTTACAGTGCCATTTGGATGTTTATCACTGAAATGACATTACAAGGGAATCCGGATACTGATAAGTTATTAGAGTATGTGTATTTCCATTTTCAAAAGATTTGAAACTAAACTTTTCAGAGACACTTTTCTTAAAAAACAAAAAATAAGTCTGTCTGAAGTTGTGTACATTGGACCAAATTATTATCCTGAAGAAGGCGTTATTGATTGGATTCCAATTATTGGAATGATTTCTTTGACACTAATGATTGTAATATCGTGTTCCGGAAACTGTAAAATTAAATATAAACTTTGCATTTTCAGTTTGTCTCAGTATATTCAATTATTTATTTCGCAGTCAATTCATACGTTGCAATGAATAAATTGGTATTAACTTCTGTAAACTCTCAACGATATAAAGCTAATCAAACTGAACTTCTCAATGCATTAGTCATTCAAGCAATAATTCCATTTGCTCTTATGCATTTTCCTGCTTCCATTGTATTCATAACTCCATTTTTCAACTGTGGAAATCAAACATTTGCTAGAATATTCAGTGTTACAGTTGCTCTTTATCCAGTTTTAGATCCTCTACCAACTATTTTCGTCGTCAAATGCTATCGAAAAGCGGTGATTAGTAAGTTTAACTGATCTTATCAAAATGAATGTATTTTTCCAGAATACTTAAATATTTTATTTTCATTTTGCTCCAATCAACCAACAATAGTTACTGAACAACATTCTTCAACTTCATATAAATGTCCAGCAATTACTGCTTGATAACATATTAAATTAAGAAATGCTGACAAATAAATAAAATTTCGTTACTCACTAGTCAGATAACATAGAGTCACCTCTAATTAGCAAAAACCCATTTCTAATTACCAAAAACGTCGAAAACCATTTCTAAGTAGCGTGGGGTCACTTCTAATTAGTGCGGGACCATTTCTAACTAGAACACCCAGAAAAAGCCATATTTCACTCATCGCATGGTCATTTCTAATTAGAAAAGCTACAAAAAACCATTTCTAATTAGCGCGGAGGCATTTCTAATTAGCAAAGCTAGAGAGAACCATTTCTCTTTAGCTTTGAATTGTTTTATTGATTTATTTTGTTATTTTATTTTTAATATATATATATACACAGTTTGTTCTTTTATCAAATTTGTTCTCAATTTGGATGTTTAATTTGATTATCCTTATTTTTTTGTTTGAATTTAGAACCGGAAACAGAAAAACAAACCCTTCTTGGTTCGAACTGTAGACCAGAAACAGAAAAACAAATTGTTCTTGGATTGAAATTTAGACCAGGAACAAAAAAAAACGAACCGTTTTTGTTTCTATTTTTGTTTTCTTATGATTTATGTATTTATTTTAATTTCTTTGGATTGCAATTAATTTATATTATTAAATTACAGATGACGTCTCTGTCTGAGATTTATATGCGACACGCCAAACCAATTCAAGAAGAATCGACAAAACGAAATAAGCGAAATTCCGCAGAAACTTCTGAAGCAGCTCCACCTTCAAATAAAAAGACTAATTCAAAGTTGGCGAAGTCTTCAATTGCTAAAAAGGAGCAGAAGGGCAATGTCGTCACGAAAAAATCTCCAACTGAGGGGATTGCAGAGAGTCATCAACAAACACTTGTAGATGCCGTTTCAAACCGCAAATACTCTCTTCGAGCAAAGAATAATGTGCCTCCACATCGTCTCCTGGTAAAATCAATACAAAAAATAATATAAATCCGTAAAATTTCAGAGAGAAAATGAGCCATCGAAACCGGAGCTTGTGGTTGCCGACGCGGGAGAGTACATGGAATCATGTGGCGTAGGTCCTGTTGAAGTAGAAAACTCCGACAAAGGAGAAGTTGTAGCCGGAAATAATGTAGAAGAAGGCATCCCGGAGCCAGAAGTTGAAGGAGAAGATGAACAGCGCGTAGAAGAAGAAGTAGAGGAAGCAGAAGTAGAGGAAGAAGCAGCTACGGTCCGCACTGATGAATCTGCTGAAATTGCTCTGCCTAGGAAGACATATGAACTCGTTATTTAAGTTGCTTTCATTAGCAACTGCGGGGACAGGAAACTGTCAAAAAACGTTTTTAATTTTTGGTATCGAAAACCACTTCTAATTAGCAAGAAATCCTTTCTAATTAGCTAAAAATAATTTTTCATTCTTGGTATCGGACCACTTCTAATTAGCTAGGAAGTCACTTCTAATCGACTGAAAAGCATTTCTAATTACGCTGACTCTAGAACTGGTCGAAATAGCTAATTAGAAATGGGTTTTTGCTAATTAGAGGTGACTCTATGTTATCTGAGTATGATTCATGTTTGATGCAAAGCTTTGCAATGGAAAACAAATCTTAAAATGTTTAGAGTAACTGAGCAATTAATAAAGTCCTACTTTTGTTTTAATGAGATGCTTGTCAAAATTTTTGAGGCGCATTCTCACTATTTTTCTCTTTTCTTTAAGCACTCTTCTATTTTCTTTAATAGTTTCCTGCTCTATATAATATCTTCTTTACAATAAACAACTGCTTCATTTTTAGAAATCACAAATATGACCAACTGTTACGAACAAGAACTGTTTGTCAAAAAAATACATAAATTCACATCTTTAACTGTAATTTTTCCCTGAAAAATTTATTATATTGTATAGGAAATGTAACATCTTTCATTGTTCATAAAAATATACGTGTTCGATAGTTGAGTTTCATGAGTCAACAATTAGAACTAAGTCAGAATGTTTTGAAATTTTTGAAATAAAAAGCTACGATTCAATAACTCCTATCTTGATTTTATGATTTTGACAGAACCGTCATCATTCTCATTACTCATTTTATTCTTTTCGTGTGGAAATTTCATGAAAAACAACTACAGAAAAAACTACAAATTTTGTTCTTAAAGTAACACAATAAAAGGGAATTCTTAGTGGGATTTTAGTCACACTTCCGAGCGAAATGCATATTTCTCATGAATTTTCATACACTTTCACTCAAATCGGATTTGTTTCTACGTTGATATTCAACTTATTGTTTCTATATCTCACTGCTTTTCATATTAAGAAAATCACTGGAACATACAAACTTATGGTCCTTATTTTCACTTTTATTGGAATTGTTTTTTCTGCTTGGGAGCTAGTTGCTAGACCATTTGCTCACAATTACAATAAAGCGTTGATATATTTTAGTCTAAATTCATGGCTACAGGAGTATCCAGAGTTTCTCCAATTTGCTATAATACTCTTTGCAAGCTTTTATTTGGTTATTTTGGCAATTATTGCTGTTCAATTTGCTTTTCGGTACTTCACTCTCTGTAAACCACATCTTTCCAAAAAGTTTGGTGGATACGGAGTTATAGTTTGGTTGCTCTATTCACTCATTTCTGGGTTTATATATGGAGGTGCATTAGGCTATTTCGGATATCCTGATATCTATTCAGATGATTACATGAGGTAAGAACTCAAAGAGCCCAATAGAAGATGTATTCAATTGTTTCAGTGACGTAGTTGAAGAATGGTACAACCGCACAATAACCAGCTTCCCGCGTTTTCTTATAATTCCTTACGTGAGTTTCAAAACTTTTTTAGAAAATTCTATGAAACTTTTGATCTCTAAAGATGAGGGATATTTAATGTAGCTTAATTGAAGATTATATTCAAATAAATTGTTGTATTTTAGGCAGCAGATGGTTCTGTGAGATGGCAGAATATTGATTTTTTGATCGTTGGAGTTTTTATTTTGGAATTACAATATGCCATAATTATTTATTGTGGTGTTCGAATGCATACAATTCTTCAAAAAGAACTTCAACAACAATCAATTGTCAACCAAAAACTTCAAAAACAATTCTTCAGAGCTCTTGTAGTACAAACCGTTGTTCCAACATTCTTGTTCGTGCTTCCAATAGCTCCATTTTTAATTGGTCCGTTACTTGAACCAATTATTGAAATCGGAATGAACTTTCCAACTGGATGGATGTATGTTATATTGACTATCTATTCACCTATTGATACAATCGCATTTATGATGATTGTTCAAGAATACAAAAAAGCTTTGAGAGGTTTGACTGAGAATTTGGAACAGTTGAAATTATACTTTTTCAGAAGTTTTTCATCCAATTCTTCCTAAGAGAGTCAAGGTAATGAGCGAACTTACTATGCCAACAGGCCCAACGTCCACTTCCCGAGCAATTTAATTTGATATGAAAAAGCCTGCAAATCATTTTTGTTTGTGCATTTAATTTATTCATTCAGATTAAGAACTTTATAATTCCAATAAAAATGTTTATGTGATCTGTGTTGATAAAATTTCACAAATCAGAACACAATAGGAACAAAAATTTTCAACTGCGAAAGCACTATTATGAGCAAAATATGAATCATACTCATGAATTGAGTCACAACCAAAAAAGTAGTGAAAATAATATAGTTGATGTTATAGTTGATGATGTATGTTATAGTTGATGATGATGTTATATTTTTTTGGCTATCACAGTTTTTAAAAGTTCTCACTATTTTTCTTTTAAAAAAATCATAAAAATTCAACAACATATCCAGTTCGGTTTATTCGGCCGGCATTCAATTTTCTGAAACTTTTAAGTTTGAACGTACGAGAAGCTTATCGTGTTAAGCATCTCCCATTTTGAATACAAACCGACAAGAAGGAAAAGATTAATCCTAACTTTCTCCAAAGTATTTTACTTTACCATTCATAGTTCTATTTGCTTACTCATCTCTTCATTTTATTCTCTACTTTTCAAAGAAACAAGTTCAGGTGTCAAATAGTTTCTCTGAATCACTATTCGCTTTTCGTTTAAGCCCCCTTCTTTCCACATGACGTAATTTCAATTCAAGACTGCCTGGGACTCTCATCATTCCACAATCTCTCACTTCACAGTGTAAAGCTTCGGTCTTCTTTTCCTCTAAATGCCCATTATGTCCTTGTAACCTTCAAGCGATTACTCATCAACAGGTCCCGATGGTATAAAAGGGAATTGAAAGGGTCAAATGTCATAATCAAACTATACAATAAACATGACTTCCAGCTTTTTGTATGTTCTTTTCACTGTTTCTTGTTTGGCAGCACTTGTCTCAATTTCTGAAGCATGCTTCGCTTCGGGAATCTGTGGAGGAGGATGTCCTCCACCACCACCTCCAATGTGCTCGGGAGGTAAATACAAAAACTCTTTCTTTAAAATAGAAATTGAATTCTTGATATTCAGGATGTGGAGGTGGATACTCATGTGGTTCATATGGATGTTATAGAGCCAGAGCTCGAGGATCAAAGACTCTTTCTTTTAAAAAACCAGTAAGACTTTCAATCTCACAGAAAATTCTAAAATTATCAATTTCAGAGTGAAATGAACCCAGATGAGAGATTCATGAAGTGCTGTGAAGATCGTAACCTGCCAGACTCTTGCCTCTCAAAATGCTCTTACCGTTCATACACCAAATCAGCTCTTCAATCAATGTACTTCAAGCAAGACTCGTGCCCAATGCAAGCAGCCGCTGACATTCAATTCTGTGCTGCTCAAGGAAAAGATCACACCGCGTGCTGTGCTAGAAATGCAGTTGGAACTACATTAGCTGGTAATAAGGTCAGTTAAAAACCAGACTGTGATTAGCTAGACAGAAATATCTTCGAGGGCGAAAACATGACGTTGTTTGTTTTGAGAGAATACATCATCTTATGCGACTAAAAATATATTTACGACATCTCACTCAGACTAGTTTTGAAATTTAAATATTGAGCAATTCAACAGTATCGACTGAGAACAATAAATATTTTATGAAAATTGCAGTGCTTCACCTTCTGTGACCAACGTCCAGGAAACGTCACTCAACTTGATATGAGCTACTTGGCTTGCTATGACCGTTTCGAGAACATGAAAGCCTGTTTCTACCAGAAGGCTTCTGAAGCTTCCGATCCAATAGTCTCATTCAGCAATGATCGTGACAACAACAGAGAATTTGCAGTTGACACTGAAACCGCCGAATTCCGCCGTCCATCTCAAGAGCACTTCAGAGCCCCAACTTCTCCACAACTCCCACAAAACCCACTTTTTGCTGTCCAAAACTTGCTTGCCAGAACTTTCGGACAATAATTGACACGAATTGCACCGGTTTTTGTACATTTTGAGTTTTGTATGAACTGATTTGATTAAAACTAAATAAATTTTATAAGTCTGTATGAACTACAAAAAGGAACAATTTAAAACTACATACTTCACACATCTGCCAATCAGTTGTGCATATTATCTTATCAGTCTGCGTCTCCTATCATTTATAACAATCTTTTTGGACGTCCATTTGTTATCATTACAATTATAAAGTAAACCATGCATTTACTTCCTGGTATTCAAATTTTATTTTTATTTTCATTTTCTTGTTTTGTTGATTCTGTTATAGTTGAAACTTCTCTTGGCAAACTGAATGGAGATCAAATTGGCAACTTTCACTTGTTCAAAAAAATACCGTTTGCGAAGCCTCCGCTGGGGAAATTACGGTTTCAGAAACCGCAACCTGCCGAAACATGGAATGGCGTTAGAAATGCAAAAGGTTTGTGTGCTTATGGAAAATGAAAAATTATGATTTATTAAAGACTACGGACCAGCATGCATGTCAAACTCATCGACAACAAAAACTGTTCAGAAATGGGTTGATGAAGACTGTCTTCACTTGAATATATTCACATCTGAAACTTGTTTGGTGAGTTGTAGAAATCTTACTTTTAAAAAATAATTAAAAAAAAAGGATTATCTGCTAAAAGATCTTGAACACCTCTGAAATTTTATACATTTATAACCTTTCCAGAAATCTAAAAACTGTGCAGTCGTAATATATCTACACGGAGGAAATCTGCATTATGACTCGGCTGTAATGTTCAACGACACTTTCCTTCTACACACGTATGCCAGCCAAGGTTGTTTTTTCAAATTTAATTAAATAAATTCCATAAATAAATCTAAATTTCAGAAATAGTTTTTGTGATTCCCGCTGTTCGTCTTGGTATATTTTCTCATTTTGTGGTAGAAGATCAAAGTATTGCTCCAAACAATTTAGCTCTATTTGGTAACATTTCTAGCCATTTTTATTTCAAAGAAAACATTTTCAGACATGCTTCAAGCAATGGAATTTGCCAAATCGGATATTCATAATTTTGGAGGGAATAATAAAAGGACAACTCTTTTGGGGCACTCGTATGGAGGAACGGTTGCGTCTATGTTGAGTTTTAGTACCAAAGTGAATACAGATCTCAGGTAACTTTAAATAGTTTGTTTCAAGCATAAAATCTGATTTCAGTCTATTCCAACAATACATCAGTATGTCATCACCTACTAACTTTGATACTTTGGAACTTCAAGTTGAAAGAACTTATCGATTTGCGGAACATGCAAATTGTCTTCCAAAGAATTCGAAATTTATGAGGAAAAATCAAAAAGAAGTATACATGAGAGACTGTTTAAAAAAGAAGAGTGCTTCTGAATTACTCAGGTAAAATACAATATAAACAAGTTCACACAGTCTTCACTACAGAATTCAACGAAGTCTTGAAGAAGCTGGATATCCAGTTTATGGAGGATCCGTCATGCGAGGGCCTATTTTTCAAGAAGTTCTGGAACGAGATTTTATGGATTCTCCGAACAATATCACATCTTTAACAGGATGTACAAAATATGAATCTTTAGTTTATGATCACTATCGTAATATGGGAAAAGCTTTGGGATTTGAAAACTATGAAGAAGTCAATGAAAAGTATCGAAGTGATAGCAAGGAAGGAAAAATAGGTGAGAGTTTTGAATTATATATTTACTCTTAAAAATACTAAATATTCAGAATTTGATAACGTAAAAAATGCAACTCAAATAATGCTGATTCAAATTAGGACGAGAGTAAATAAAATATTAAAAAAGAACATTCCGGTGAGCTTTTAAATAAAAAGTTACCTCAAATAAAATTAATTGGATTTCCAGGCGTATCACTACGAGTATGCTTACCCGAAACATGCCAATCATACAGATGATCTCTTTTTCATAATGGGCGTTCATCCTTTTATTCAAGACGAAAATGAGATTAAGCTAGGAAATTTTTATAGAAGCATGTTTTTAAACTTTATCAAAACCGGGAACCCGGGAAATGGATGTGATGGTGCAAATTTGAATGGATCAACATATTTTGAAGTTAATTGGAATGAAACTACCGGAGAAAGACCAGTGATGAAAAATAATTTTGAGCAAAAGGTAAAAACAAACTGTTTACATGCCAACTCTAAAAGTAAACGTATATTTCAGATACTGGATTACTGGACCAAAAATATGATAGAATTCGATCGAGAAGTATCATTATTAAGAAACATTAAATCTCGGAGACAACCAGCATCAAGAGTTTTTTCAGCATATTACAGCTTTATGTCATTTCCTCAAACTCTATTTATTTTGTTCATTATTTTCTCATCGTTCGCTACAGGATATATAGCTTCAAGAACTTGTAGTATTGCTGATCACGACAGAAGTTTATATGTCCGATTAGATGGAACGGATTATCCAATTAAAAATTAGAATGTGTGTACATTGTTTGATTGTAACTATTTGAACTGTTTTCCAAGCCATTCCCTACTTGCCATTTTCAAATGTTTGAATTCCTGAAACAACTATATTTCCGACGTTTCAATATCATCAAATGTTGCCAAAAATCTTGAATACTTCCTTGTCGAAACTTTTTTTTGTGTCAATCGTAATTTTTCAAATAAACACGTTATCACTGCTCAATTTGGCATGTACTAGACATTTGATGACACTTTTCTTGAAAAACTAATTTTTCATTTAAAAAAACATTGTCTATAGCTGATAGAAGAGAATTTTATGTTAATTTTATGTAATAGAGTGTTCGAAATATCGTACGTTCTTAAAATTTGCAGACATTTTTCAGTTTCATCTGTATTTTTTTGATGGGGAAAAATTAAAAAAAAAACATGTCCAACGCTTTTCGATTTTTTCGAGGAAAAGAATAGATATTTAAACAATTGACAAACGATTTAATGCTGAGATCATCAACATTGATCCGCAGATTTGAGCGTTTCATGAGAGAGTTTCATTTGGATGTCGACTTAAACAAGATCAACAGATCAACATACTTTATGTGAAGTTAATTATTTTCAAGCATTTTTCAAAACATCAACGTAAAATTAGCCAGCTTCTTTTCCACAAGCGAATCCTTTAACTGGGGCGTCGTCGAGTACTTTTGAACACCTGAAATAGTCGCTTCGTTTAATTGTTTTTAAAGGTGAGACATACATTTCATCATCGATAGTTCGATTATTTGCTGTAATCCACAATGCAAGACAGTCCTGGTGAGGACCGGAGTCTGGGCCTAACCTATCTGGATTGTGTTGTTCCCAAGTGTATCCTTGTTTTTCCAATAGAAACTTGTCCTCGAAATCAAACCCGTCGAAACTTACACATCCCTCCTTTGTATTAAAAGTTAGCTTTTCTTGACATGTTACTTTTCTGACACCGTCTATCCATATTCGCTCGGTAATCTTTGGTTGAGAGGGATATCTTTCTACAAGACTGTAGGCAGTCTCTTAAAATTAAGATATGATACCGGGAAACAGATACAAATAGGCTTACTCCAAATATGATAAGTTTCATTTTCTGTTTCCAGTCCAGTCAAAGCGGCATTATATTCGTTACATGCCTTACTTGCTTCAACATGAGTACCATCTTGTCTGATAACTTTAATACACCAGCTGCCACGGGCCCTGTCAAAGTGCTCCCATTGAGGAGGACAACTCTTCATAGCTAAAAATTGGGCTTTTATGAAAATGTAAGCATAACTAGAAATTGGCATACCACTGTAGGAAAAATTCAAAACATTTCCATCCTCAGAAAGTTGTGTTGAATATTCATATTGCGTCAAGTTGGAAGTATTGTTGAAATGCCCATTGATAGTTCCTAGTTCAAAAGGAGTACACATGCTTTCAGTTATCGGGTCAAGTGAAACTGTCTGGAAGAACATTTTTAATTTATCAACCATATGCGCTAACTGTCCTAACTTTTAACGCGATTATCATGTTTCCACGGAACCTTTTCTGAATATGCATAAGATTTTGAATACTGCACAGTTGACATTCATTCGGCGTTGTAAGATTTGCTTGAGCAATCTAAAATCTTAAATTTTGTATTAATTGTTGTAAAATTTGTCAACACACCACACATGTATCATTTTGAGCACACGAAGTAACACAATCCTTCCACGTCTCCTTCTGTGCAAATTCTGTGTCAATACATGTCATAAGAGCTCCATGATGAATAATCATTGTGTTTAATGCATTCTGAATTATGAATGTTTACTCAGGTAATTCTTTAGCGTACTGCAAGCTAGTTAACTACTTTGCAGAGAAGAAGACTGGAAATATCTTTGACTTACATTTGTCGGTATAAAACAGAGCAGAGAAATCCACCACATCATTTTGTGCTCGTAAAAATGAAAACAAAAGAGATTTCCGTGTATGGTTGTATATTGAAAAACTCGTTCTACTTGACGTTTCTGAGGTTACCAACAAAGAAAATTCTTGGACCACTCGTGAGTTGTTCAGAATAAAAATTTATGTGAAAAATTTTGAACACAAATGGAAACGGACGAGTTCAATTGTTCAATAGTTCAAAAAATGGTTTTTACAGCGATAAATTGTGATTATGAAGCTTTCTCAAACAAATCCTCAAATTCTAGTCAATCTCGGTTGCAGTCATCTGAATTTTATTGAATTTTTTTACATCAAATCTTTCAGGAAACATTCCATCAAACTATAACATCAAAAAGTTTCCAAAAAAGCCATGCACATATTTTTTGGAGCTGTATACAAAATATTAAATTTTTATACAAAACAACTTGAAGAAGAATCGTTTTAATATATCTGAAAAAAATTACAGAAGAGAATACAATTTAATACTTGACAAAACATGGTGGATTGGAGGCAAAAAAAGCAAATAAGTATATTTTATGTTTGTCCACATTTTGAGAAAACTACAGAAAAAATAACTTAAAATTATGTGTTTATGATGCATTCAAACTAGAACGATGATCGAATCTCACAATGGCACAAGTTGTTGTATTTTGGGTCCGGAGTCCTGTCTTCTCAAGCGTCATTTTTAAAATCCACCGTTTTACTGTATTGAAATAATCTGAAACAATTTAAGTACAAGATTGGATTATAAATAGATATTACCAACCTATAGTAGCGGCTTTATAGTTCCAAATAACGAAAATATTGGGTAATGGGTCAATTGAAGGATAGAATACAATTGACATTGCAGGTATTTGTCCAAGTAATTCAAATGAGCTATTGAAAAATGTAGCTATGAAAATAAAGAAAGCAGGGGTGTGCATTAAAATTACGGGAATTATAGTCTGAAGGATCAATGCATAAAATAATTGAGATTGCAGACTTTTGAATTGAGCAGATTGAGATGATGATGGTAAAACAGATTTCATGTAATTGTAACTTTTAATGCCAATATAAAGAATTACCAATGTAGAGACAAACTGAATATATTATGTTCCGTTTTACGATTTGTTTATTTCTATAACTTACATTAGCTAAAAGCATGCACCCAATTCCTATAAAGGGTTTCCAATTGAAATAGTCTACTCCTGCAACAGATTCTGGATAGAAGTATGGGCCAATGTAATACACTTGGTCAATGGTGTGACCTGTTTTAAATAAGTACTCATTCCTGAAAAAAATATAACAAAATTAAAGGTCGAGTAGCGCCGCCAGTGGGGATTTTGGCAAATTGGCAAAATTTTGAAAAAGTTAGCTTTCGAGGAAATTTAAAGCAATTCCGCATGTTTCGACCCCTACAGTGTGTTTATACACATAATTAAAGCAGAATTACAGAATAAAAATAAGGGAAACACGTTTTTTTATGATTGACTTACAAAACTATGAGTGTCAAAAACTGAGTAATTGTCACTTTTTGACAGTAAACGAAACGAAAAAAAAAGAATTGGTCTCCCGCTTTATTTGGAGCTAATGCCAAGTTTATTCCTGCACTCCAAACAATTCCAAAAACAATTGGAAATGATAGCCAAATAAAGATTTTCCAAGATTGAAAAGCTGACATGAGAGTGTGACTAAAAAAATTCAGTTTTTGTATAAATTGAATTATACTCTGATACCTTGTAACTGTTGCATATCTATAGATGAAATGAATTGCAAAGATTGCAATTGAGGTTCCAAACATTGACGAGAATGTTACTGAAAGGTAATTTATACTTTATCAAGTAAACAATCCTAGAGTTAAAATCAAACCTGTTGCTGAGAATGTCAGGGGTTGTGGGATAATTGTTTTATCCGACTTAATAATGACAAAGAAAGCAGAATCTATGCTAAATATCTCCTGAACATAAAATTTTAAAAGAACATATTAAAATTTAAAAAATACCGGAACTGTTAACATATCTAAAATAGCGTATATCAACTCAAAGAGAGCGATGTAGATCATCAAATATTTATAGGTTCCCAGCTTTTTTGGAGATTTCGTTAAAATTAGAAAAATCAAAAACGCATTTATCAATATTCCAAACCCAGCTGTACATCGTTGAATTATTGTGTGATAAGCATGCATTATTTTATTTTAGGAACTGTTAGAAAAAATATAACCGGAAGTATTTAAAAATGAATCCTGATCCCTTTAATAACAGTATCAACTAATGAAATACGTAGACCCAACAATGTTTATATACCATAATACTACAATCCCAAGAGGATCCTTGTGTTTTGGTATCATAATTGCACTTTGTTTTATTACGATTTATCCTCCTACTTGAATATGAGCAATTGAACACCTGTTCTTTAATTTATGATGATCAGACAGTGACGACGACGGATGATGTATAGATAAATGCGGGAAGTTACTTGTTCTTCTAAAGTAGTTTTGAAGTTATTAAATTTTGAATAATTATAAAGTGTTTATATTTTTTAGAAAATTTGTTTCACATCACAATTTCACAAGTTCAAATTTACTTTCATTTACCCAAAATAAACCATACAAGTTATATGTATTGATAACAACTGATAAATTGTTATAAGCCGATAAAACATCACGGTCAATTTTGAACATTTGACGCTGAACTCCTGTTTAAAGTATTTTTAATGCTGAATGATCAAGCAGTTCACTGGACCACGAGATACTTGGCAGAATTTTGTGGAATCCGTCGAAAATTGCAGATTTTTGAATTTCTGAAAAAGAAACTTGAATTCACGACAAGAACATTTTTACATGCCTCCGCTTGACAAAAAAGTACATAATTGGTGAGAGAGTTCACACCAAGATCGAATTGAATTCCTTCTTTGGTCGCCTTGGAGATTGCCTGAAAACTTTGAATAGTTTTTCGACTAACATAGCATTGTTATTAATAAATCAAAACTTTAAAAATAGTTCAATTTTGACAACTAACCTTCTCGACAACTCTTCTCAACTTTCCAGATGTGCATCTAATCTCAGATTCAGGTTCCTCGGTATTCTTCCAAAATTCTCCAGTCTCTCTCTTCTTCCTTCCACTTCTTCCACAAAGACAACCACATTCAGGAGGCATTGGACAATCGGTTCCATCTGCTTGTTTTGGAATTGTACGTCTCGGTTCTGTAGTTGCTCCAATAAAATTCATCGCTTGAAATTGTGGAAGTAGATTGGGAATTGGAGGATATCCAAGATTTGCTCCTTGAAATTCTCCATAATAACTAGGAGATTGGGATAGTGGCAAGGGTTGTTGGCAGTGGATATGGAACATTGAAAGTGTGAAGATTGATAAAATAGACAAATATTTCATGGTGATTATAGAGAATGGATGGAAGAAAAAAGGAATCGCCGCGATTGTCATCCATATGTTTTATAGGACTAGTTTCTTCAGGATGAAGCTGATATAGATATATAGATATGGATATAAATATATCAATGATAAATTGAAAAGATCAAATGCGTAAAAGGAAGCACCTGAATAGAGAAATAAGTTACCATAAGAATTGGAAAATAATTTGTTTGTGAAGAGTTGGATATTTGAGAAACACTTTTTCTTTTATTTATGTTTTGGACATGTGTCTAACAATTCGAACTTGCTCATTCTGCACAATGTTTTATCAGTACATACTATTAAGCATATCGGATTAGGATATGTTCTACTTCTAGAAAATTAATCAAGTGATGATAAGTACTGTACATTCGGCAAATTATAAAGTGAAAACCTGTTTTGCAAATAAACTTTGCAGGGTCATGTAGTGTTTTTTTTAAATTGTACTCTACGAATTAATTTTCTAATTTACATCGAATTTCTGCTTTTGCATTTGTTTCAATTAACTTTGCCTGTCACCTACTTGTTGTATTTTGTCTTTTGTGCATACGCGGAAGATAGTTTTTAAGTGACGTATCCTTCAGGTTCAAACTATCAGAAACACAATACGACTAACAATAAATATATTTAAAAATTCAAAAGATTCGCGGAACTCTAGTAAATTGAATCAAACGTTTTGAATGTGTGAAGGACGTGTTGCCACTTTGCGGCAAGTACAATAGAGCACAAATTTCTGCGACTAAGTTGGATATGCTATATGCTCCTCGAGTACTTTTCAGATTTTTTGTTGACACATTCGGAATTCTTGTTCAGTTTCATTTTATTCTTCAAAAGTGTCGTGTTTACTTGTCCTCAAAAAACCAAGTAACCTAACATCCTTATCAATAGCTTTTCTTGTCGCCTTCCGGTGTGCCATATCATCTCTAATTCTCTTAACTCTCTTCTATTTATTTACTGTTTCACTTACTGTCTATCACCTAATGAAGTCGATGTTTGTGTCTTTGAAGAGAATTAGAGAAATAGAAAGATACTGAAAAAATGATAATGAAAATGAAAGAGGCTCGTGATTATTTGACAAATATATAAGGATAGGCAGGTGTTGAATTGGAGACATGGTTTTTCATTTTTTCTTATTTTTTTACTGGTTCAAACTGTTAACAGCATCTTTATATTTATTGCTTCTTCTTGATGGAAATGGTTGATTTCAGGATGAAGACATTTTTCATCGTAGCTTCATTGCTTGCTGTAGGACTCGTTCTTGCCGAAGATTCAGAGGAGAAATCGGAAGTTGTAAGTGAATGAGATTTTTTTTACTTTTCTCTACCAAAAAGTATGTTAATTTGGACGCTTTTTTAACACTCCAAGTACAAGGGAACTTTTTTTTTTACTTTTGGCTGGAAATAAAATAAATTGTTAAACCTTTCAGAAAGATGTGAAGCCGTGGAAAAAGTTGGACTTCAAGAAGCGTGAGCCAGAGTTTTTGAAGGAAATGAGCCAAGACGCAAAAACTGCCTATTTTGGAATCAAGTTCAATCCAGAATTGACAAAAGCTGAGAAGACTCGAATGTTGAAGGAATGGGCTGATCAGTACGATGTTGAGGTAAATTATTTTCCACGAGGAAGAGAAACTTATTGTTCAACTATTTCAGGATGATATGCAAAAGTTCTTGGACGCTAAGAAAGCAGATTGTGATAAGAAGAAACAAGAGCGCAAGGACAACTATGAACGCCTTGGAGATCTTATTGAAAAAGCCGATGAAATTCTTGATGATCAAGAGAACACCTGGAATGGAGCCAACGAAAAGCTTGAGGCATTGGTCAAGGATGAGAATCGTGATGTTATGAAGGCATTCCAATCATTCTATCCATTTGTTGGAAGAGACAGTGAAGGACCAAGACATGGTCATGGGCATGGACACGGACACCGATTCCATCATGGAAGACGTTTCGGTAGAAATATTGGTGGAGGAGCTGCTCCAAGATACAATGGAGGAGGAATCGGAAGCGGAATCTCTATTGGAGAGAACCCAAGACATCATAATGGAGGTATTGGAAGTGGAATTTCAATGGGAGAAAGACATCGGGATGGAGAAAGCTATGATGCATATGGAAACTCAAAGCATCATCACAAGAAACACCATGGATTCTAATTTTCCATTATTGGCCAGACACGAAATGTTTATATGTTTTATAGAGACCTGATTTTTTTTCCTGATAAATTATATTTATTTGAATTTAATAAATTTTTGAAGCTAATTCGATCAGTTTTTTTGAAACAACAAATGAACCCACCAGCAGAGTGAGTTCATTCTCGGTGCACAAGTCTACCTTGGAATCTTCAAATCAATTAACACAATTTCAAATGGCGCGTTTAAATAATAATAATATCAAATATAATTTCCGCATTTGTTAACTCGACTTTTCATTGAACACAAAGGTTCTTAAATCAAAATTAGATTTTCAAAGTTTCTACTAAAATCTAAAATTATCTTTTTTGTTTACCCATCCCTAATTCACTGACAAAATTGGTTTGATAACAAAGTGATACAAGCAAGGCCAATTTTTATCAATTGGAACAAAAATCATAAGACTATTGAATGACGTGATATTTTATATTGAAGCATTCCGCGTATCTGCGTGGGTTAAAACACATTTGAATCACAAACTACGATTAGAATATTGGAATTCTTAAAATTGCACATATCCGTTTTTGTACGTTTTGTTCTGAAACGAACTCAAAGATTGTTGGTTGACTCACATGAAATGTGGCTCCAATAAAACGAATACATTTAACACAATCCGGGGAACTCTTGGCATAATTGCGATGGAATAGCTTTGGAAATTTGAGAACCATTATAGATTTTTTGACAAGTTCTTGATGATTCCATTACTCTATTTAATTTTAATTTATCAAGTACATATAAAATATTTTTGCAAGCAGTTTGTGAGAAGATGTGCTACTTTTTTTGGTTCTTACTTAGGTCGTTCCAAAAATTTTTATTAATTAGAGAAAATTCCATACAGTGCACAAAATATGTAAGGTTCTATAGAGTAACATTTCACATTTTATTCTGAATTACAATACAGTCCCAAAAATTAAAATCTATCGTAGCGAACTGAATTGTGGTTGTTAATCTTATGAAGTTTTCCGATCAAGTTGAGAACTGCAGGGACTATCTGAAAAACATTGAGAGATGAATCACAATCAAACAAGTGTGAAATTTAGTTTACGTCAGTGCACTCAAATGTCTAGACTCTTATACCTTTGGATATTTCTCAGTGAGTACTTCGATTTCCTTTTTTCTCTCCTCATTGCTCATCTTCTGATTATTGTAGATTGCAGAAATCTGACGGGAGACATATCCGACTTCGTCACTGATTTTTTGAATGTCCATTTGTACACTTTGACGGATTTGAGCAAGAACCGGGTCTTTCTGAAAAATTACATAGGAATAGTAGTATTTAATAATAAACCATCATAAAATGATTGTCGGATAAAACCAATTAAAACCTACATCTTTTGGCTCCGCGAGGTTCTCCAGACCACCATATCTTGGATAATTCTTCACTCTCACTCCACGACTATAAAACCGATTACTGATTTGATCTTCAGTATTTCCATCTGATCCAAATGCAGTTAGGTATCCTGGCAAACTTGGCAATCCACGAAACGCTTCGGATGATGAGGATACACACAAAAGAATTACCAATGGCAACATGTACAACATCATGTTTTGTTTGGGTAGCCAAATTTGAGTAACCTAGAATAATGCCAAATTAATAAACTACTATTCGTTCCAAGAGAAATTTGTACAAGACTGATACACAAAAAAGAAAAAATAATGAGAATGTGGGCGGAGTTGAATACGTGAATAGAAGAAAACTAGCTGAAGTGTATAATTTGAAAATTTTTGGTTTTTTCTTGTCAAAGTGATTGATGTCGTTTGAGTTGCAAATTGTTTCAAATTGAAGGCTATTCTTGTTCAAATTTCGTGCTCAGAATGTCAATTGGGAACACCCATTAAAAAGTACAGCTGTGCTGCCCAAAATAACAAAAACGTTTTCTTTGGAAATTGAAACTAATAAAACGTTTCAATCAAGCATTTGAATCCTCAACTCACATCATTTATATATGCGCGGACCTACACCAAAGCAGATACATTATTCAAATGAATTCTCAATAGAGAATACTTTTAGTTTCATTATTTTTTTTCCGAGGATTAAGCTTCTGACGTTTGATACGAGAGAAAAACTATTTTGAGTTAACAATAGGAAACTTCAGTAGGCGGAACAAGATTAGTGTCACGTATGTGATTTCAATATTCTGAAAATTTTTGTTCAAAAATCAAGAGGATTTAACTATTTCAAAAGAGCTATGTAATAAAATAAATTCAAACTAATCTTGAAGAGGCTTTTGAAGAACAATGAAGACGCTTGTAGATGCGGAGTTTGAAATAAAAATAATTTTGTTCGTTTCCACATTTCAATTCTAACTTGTCCTCTGAAGCGTGAATAACTCAAAAATTATTTTCAGCAGTATAAAAAAGTTATAAGCTGAAAAATTGAAATAAAAATCAACACGCAAAGACGAGAAAGGAACATAATTTCAGCTTGAAAGTTCAAATTATCTGAAAATTGGCAAGCTAAGCTTTTGTCGAATTTGAGCGGAAATTAAGGGTTTTGAGATGTGACGCAAATGAAAAAATGATTGATGAGCGATTAGTTTTTTGGAAAGAAAAAACATTGAAATGAAAACTAACTGCAAAAATGTTTGATGAGAGAAGTCGGAAGTATTTTGAAAATCCAAGGGTTCAGTTATGAGATAGAAATATAACAACTAAATATTTCAAATTCTGGCTAACAGTAATTTTTTTAAGTCGCATACTTTTCATTAGCATTTTGTGTTAAAAATCTTAAGGGTAACCAAAAACCTTGAAATCCAACAAAAAGCAAATGAATTAAATGTTATAACTATGTATTCCGCTAATAGAGAAATACCTGGGCTAGTAAATAATTGAATAAGACATAATGTTAACAAGAGTCTTTCATAGTCATAATTTATTTTTTCAATCAAGCCAAGAATCAAAGGCGAAAGCACCATAGTTCAAAGAAGTGCATCTATTTTTTGATCACTCAATAGAACGTTCTGAACATCTACGTACTTACCTCCGATTTCAAAAAGTTGTAGACAGCTTTGACAAAAAGCCTGGCACCTTTTGTTACGGCGTCAAAAAATATAATTCTGCTTCAAATTGAGATAAGCGATTTTAATCGAATACATAAATAAAATCAATTTTTATTTAGAAATAAAACGTTTTCAGTTTTTAAAAGAAATACTTAATGGTTCAATACAGGTTTCTTGAAAAAATTTTTTAAACCATTCTAAAGATTTTTAGAACAAAAATACAAAAGAACTCGACTCGTGTAAAAATCATTAATAATTATTTTTTATTTGGTTTTTCTTCTTCCATATCAATTCTCATGTCTGCTCTCGGATCTTCATTTTCCTCGGTAACGAACTCAAGATCTGAAATAAAATATTTCATTGCTTCATCGCAAAACTAAAACAAACTGCTGAAAGCACTTTGCGTACTCTCTCCACCCGGTGATTTGACTGTTTGTCCTTTTGGATGTGAGATACTTCTACTGAAAGTTGGGTAATAAGGTTAGTTAAGCTGAATTAATCCAATTAATTACCCAAGCTTCAATCGAGTACTCAATCTACGGAATCTTCTTCGAATTGACGATTCTCTTCTCTGATCATTTGATCCTGAGGCTCCCGATGCAACACTGGTTTTGCTATCGACGTGAACCATTTTTGATTTATCAGAGTCTGGTATCCTGAATTAAAACTAGTTTTATTTATAAATTTTCTTCAACTGAACTTACACAACATCAGCAGCAGAACCTTGAAGAATATGTGGATGCTCAGCAAGAACACTTGGGTACATTGGACCAAATTTGGGGTCCGAAAACTGATCAATATTCAGTATTGGGCATTCTGCATGGCTTTCATCTACAATTTGCATTCCAGTCTGTAGAAAAGTTAGTTTTGAAGTTTTAATCGAATTGGAAATTCTCGAAGTACGTGTTTTTATTGGGTTTCTTGTCTTTAGTTAAATAATAATTCTCACCTTGATGTTTTTATCAATGACCCAATTTCCCTCAAAATCGTCATCATCTTCACCGAACGGATTCAGAAGGGCTTCAGCTACCTAAAAATATAAATTCAAGTATAATAAGGGATTCATGTTCTACATACTTTCATCCAGCCGAGATAAAGGAAAAACGATGTAGCAGGAATCAAGGGAATATGACGATACCACTGAAAATAAGGAATAAATGTATGTACTCGGTTTCACTAATTAGTTCAGAACTCACCAAATATTCTTCAGTTTCCATTGGAATGTACTGTCTTGTGAACAAAGTGAAGAAGAAATGAATTCGAACAGCAAGGAAAACGATCTTTAAATTTTAAACTTTTAATATTGGGAAACATTTTTTGACCAACCTGTGGATAAGAAATAGGAATTGGAACCCAGTCGAACTTACACAGATTTTCGAGTTGGGTTCGAAAATCTCGAATATTCTGAAATGCATTACCTATTAGAGTTGAACACTTCGATCACAATAAACTCACATTCAAAACATTATTGGTAGAAACGGGGGCTTCGATATATTTTTGCTTAAAATTTATTTATTTTTCTCAGGACACATCGCTCCCCACCTCTTGCATCCGCCATACAATTGAATTACACCAATTGATAGGTACCCAATACTTGTTATATCCAGTCTCAGTCTGTTCCAACTCATGAAGCTCATTTTCAAAAATGAAACCTGCTTCCATCAAACTTTTCATGGTAGGAAACCGTCGACGAACTCTCATAGAAATGTCTCTGTACACCATTGCCTTGAAACATTTGAAAGTTTAACAAAACATGATGCATTGAAAAAAAAACCTGCGACAATACCAAATATCGAATAATAGATCTTCGTGCCAAACGAACATTGTCATCTGATCCACGAATAATTGTAGAAACTGAGAGGGCAACACTTAAAATTGAAATAAATTGGCTTATAAGATGGAGATTACTTACGTTTCAATGAAACCAATATTTTGTAAAATAGTTTTCCATCGATCGACAACAATTGTAACAAAAAATCCGAGCATAAACTTTATATCAAGAATTCCGAGTTGATCATCTAGACGAGCGGCTTCTATACTTATTGCTCTGAAATCTTCAATCAATGCTTATTCCAGCTAAATGTCGGTAAAGATGTGACCAAGAAATTTTTGAATTTTTGAATTTTCGTAGGCGTTTTCCGGGCGAGATGCGGGGAAACAAGGGAATATGGGTGGTGGACAAGAGTCCCTCCGAGTCCACCTTTCCTTTGCGGTCATTTTTTTTCCAAAAAATAGCTTACGTCTTAGTTTCTGGAGAAAAAGATAAATTGATAATAAGTGCAATAGCTGTGTACAATCCAATCCATACAAGAAGCTCAGCCCACACAGCTTTTAAAACTGATCCTTTCCATTTTTGAAGTAATTTTAAAAACGCCGAATATCGAGCAGATGAAACAGACAATGCATATGAAACTGTCATATTTTTGAGAAATTAATTTTCGAATAAAATCACATTGAAGTCTTTCAAATTATTTATGTTTACAGCGAAACGATATTTTAGAAATAGAAAACAAGTGAAATGTTTTCGAACAATTGCAGATGAAATGTGTGCGATAAAAACTGTTGCTGAATGCGTCATTTACATAGTTCAGGGTATGCTCACCCGTTTTGGAATTGGAATATCATTATTCGGATGATAAATAGTTGTGAAGTTCACGGCAAAGATCACGGAGGAATCGGGAAACCAGGTCACATATGGAGTTCTGAAAAGCTATCTGAAAATGAGATAATTCTCAGAAAAATGATCATGATCTAAATGATCAAACTTGTTGACATGAAAGAAACAAATTAATTTCGAGTTACCGAATTGCCATTTCAACTTTCTCCAATACCGTGTTTTTGCAGATGTACATTATTTTCGTTGTTCCTAATTTTTTTTTCCTGTTTCAGAGATCTATGTAATTTTTGATAGGTTGTCCTCATGTGCCACTTTGATTCAACTCTTTCAATTTTTTACCATTATTTGCTTTAAAACAATATATTGCCTTCCTTTTTCAACTTGTGATTCAAATTCTATGTCTTGTTTCTTGGATGCTCTAAATATCTGAAAACGTAATAAAACAGAAAAAGGTAATCCAACCCTTCTAACCTTTTTTCTCTATTCTTGCCACCCCAATTTTTTAGTCATTTCAATTGCTTTCCGGCATTTAGTGGCTGGACTCTCCCTTATGCTTCTTCTTCTTCTTCGAGACTCTTCGCAAAGACAAAATCCGGCCTGGAAATGGTCGTAGTGTCCACCCGCATCATGATCTATTCACGAGAGAATGTAGAGTGGCCCTGAACGAGGAAAAGAACTGGAGAAATAGAAAAAATAAAGGATTAAATTGCTCTTTTTTTTGGAAGAAAAAGGAGGGGGTCTACGACGTCCGAGAAGTCATTGAGGTCGGCGCCAAAATTGCCACCTTCTAAAAAGGTTCCGAGCACTTTACATTCGTTCTAGTTTGGTACTACTTTGGTATTTTTGGTATTGCGTTGAGATTTTGCAGATAGTTGCAAAGTAAATAATTTATTCAATTTTCCAAAAAAAAATCATCATTCTTTGAAATAATGCAGCCCCTTAAAACTATTATTTCAAAAATAAAAATGAAAGCCTAATAAAAAAAATAACAATTAGAAAAATTAATCCAAAAGGTTGAAATTGATACCGATTCAGGAAAATAACTAATCTCAGTGAATAAATTCCTTAATTTTTGAGCAAGATTCTCCTACACCCTCTTCTGCTTCTTCTTCAAAACTTTTCACCTTTATACCGGAAATAAGTCCAACATTTCTTCCAATACACAATGGAATGACCAACGACATTTTGAATGTTGCCTTATTCTTTTTCTGCCTACTTCTGCACCTTTCTCTCTTCTAAAAATTCTTATTGACATTTATTTTTCTATTTTAGATGAGCGCAAGGAGTAGTGGAAGTATGAGTACAGCATCACGAATGGTAAGATTATTTTGAAATAAATATTTTGAATTAGTTTTGAGAATTTTGTTTCTGGATTGAAACGGTAGTTATAAGTTTTGTGTCCCCATAGAAGTTTTAAATTTTAAAAATTAAGTTTTAATCCAGATACAGTAAATTCATTTGAAACAATATAGAAACTCTGTAGTTTTTTCTTTAAAAAGTTTACAGACAAAAGGATCTCCAGAAAGACTTGTATCGGCCACATCAGAGAGTAAAGTGAGTTAATACTAGTGTCAAGTGAATACTCAAATCAAATTTTATTACTGTTTTCCGAATTTCATAAAGCTTTATGGAATATCATAAACTTGATGAATCCCCATATCCCCATGGAAGGCTTTTCTTTTTTCATTTATACCAATGATTTCTCCAATTCTAAAACATCGCACTCATCTCTGTCGGCGACCCTGTTGTTATAAACTTATTGAGAATGAAGAAGAATTTGAATTTGATGAGGTGAGAATGAAAACTTGAACAGATTTTCATAAACTATATCTTTTGAAAATTGTTTCCAATTAAAACAAATACAAATTTTTAAAAGTATTACAAATGAAAAGAAGTGTACTGGAATTTCAGTACAAGTTCATAAATGAATAATGGGTTATTCAAATAGTGTAGGAAAGTTAAGAAGCGCATTTAAATACCCGTTTTGCCTTATTGAAGTAACTAAATATATGTATTAAAATTAATACAGTTGCGACTTCATAAAGTGTATTCAAATAAATTTTGCAAAATTATTAGAATAACCACATGAAGAACGTCAAAGTTCAATATCAGTTGCTTTACTCGAATCATTAATCATAAAATTTAATTTATCCTGTTCTAGTAACAGGTATAGGCACACTACAGGCAGACATTTTGTGCCTTCCTAGAAAAAGCCTGAATATTTGTTTGAGTTCTTTTTTTTTCAAAATTTATTCACCGTATACTAAAACCAAAAACGGAAAACAAATTTAAAAACTTCAAGTCAAAAGCTGATAAAATTGGGAGCATTTCCGGTAGTTTGAACTTCTAAAAACTACACTTTTCGATCTTTTATTTTCAAAGTCTCTTCTGAATTTCTGTAGTAAGAAGATGTCCAACAGAGACGTCAACAATATACATCTAATTGCGGATGGGCTCTCAGAGCAACAAAAAGATAGATGACTCTCTTCCAATCCCCTCGTCTACTTTTCGTCTCTTGTCAAAATTTTGAATCCGTTAGTCTGTGCACTTTATGATTCCAAAATATACATTTCCACGTCGCAAGGATGCAATTCGGCACAAAATTCGAAAAAATGTCACCTTTGCTGACGTGGAACTTGATATGTGTCAGGTAACTTCTATTTTCAGTCATACTATTGGTAAATGTAAATTCTTTTTCCAAACAATAACCAAAAATTATCCCAAAACCAATAACCACTTTTAATCCAAAAATAGGAACCTTGGTAATAAATTTCCCAATTGGGAGTTCCCCGAAGTGAAGCTAATCGCAGATTCGTGTAAAACCCCCGTCTTTTGACAAAAAACCAAGAAGGAAATCGCGGCAAGACCAAAAAAAGAATGAAGAGTAATACGACATGCAATGATCCCAAGAGAGGCCAATTGTCTTTCAGTTGATCCCTCAGGAAGAGGACTTTCCTTTTTCAAAATGTGTCCCAAGCTTTTGTTTCATGTCACACAATTTTTGAAGTTGACACTATTTTCAGTTCAAGGTGGTACACAATTTTATGTTTAAAAAATAAAGTTAAGTTCTGGTTAGGAACAGTATTAATTTTTGTTATAGAATTGAATTTAAAACATCTTTAAAATTATTTAAATTGTCGTTTATTTTGTTTTCAGAGCAACACATTTCTACATTTATTGAATCTATCTGTTTCAAAATTTTAATAATTCACACTATTATTTTAGAGTAATAGATAAAGTTTAAACCCTAAATTTATTTGACTATTATTTTTTATAGCTCCCGCCTTTTTTTCGTTTAATACATACAATTTTATTAAAATGAACCCTGTTTGATGAATTCTTCTCTACTCGGTCCTTTATGAAATTAGCATATCCTCCTGATCCACCCAAAAGAATGTCAACTGAATAATAGGAGAAAAAGATAAAAGAGAGTAGATTTGAACATTTGAAACCAAGATTCCCATTTAGATAAGCTTATATTGTGGGGACTCCGGGGCCACACGGCGTCCTAATACAAGCTTTTCAAGAGCTTGCTCTCATTTTTTCTCAACAATATTGTTTAGTATCTTCAAAAGTTTTGCATAAGCATGCTACAGTTGAAGACATTCCAGCTTTTCACTATGAAATATTTCCTTCATATTTTTATTGCAGAGACTCGTCCATGAACCAGAATCAATGGAGAGCAGGTCAAGTCCATATATTAGACCATCTCCATACGCTGGAGGAGTTCATCCACACTTTGAAGAGGAAGATGACAGGTCAAAAGTGAGTTTTATTCAAAGCTACGTTTTCAAACTTTTGTTTCATTTTTTCGTTCTTACCGAGATTTTTTTGATTCAAAATTGCGGGTTGTCATCGAAATAAGAAAGGAAAATACAACAGATATTAAGTTTTGCTTCGCCTATTCTTTAAAAAAAATTATCGTTGTTATTTTGAGCATTAGGAAGATGTTATGAATCAAAAGATGTTACATTTTTGAGCATTATCAGAATGTCGTCCATTTCTCATTTTACTAGTGGAACACGACGCAATTCGTTCTTAAAAGTATAACTTTACACATATTTTTCTATTAAATTATTTTTGTCATGTTTCTAATATACGAAGTTGCCAAGGTTTTCAGTGGTTTATTTAGTAAATGGGGCCCTAATAATTTCGAATCTTCGGTGATCACAATAAAATTGTTTTCAAAAATATAGGATCAATGAAAATTATTTTACTATTGTATACTCTTTGCTTGAATTTGAATGATGTTTCCAAAACATTTCAACTCATTTTTTCAGCTTCATGCATCAGCTCTCTACTCGGAACGCCGAACGTCATCCCGGAAATCGTTAAGATCACAAAAAATAGACTATCACACAACAACAATAAAATCCCTTTGGTTTGATTTTTGTGCCAGAACTTCTTCCCATGGAATACCATATGTTGCGTACGGTTTTTTTTTCATTTTGTATTTATCTGAAAATGCTTATTTTGCAGAACATCTTCATTTTTTGGCCGATATGTATGGGCGGCACTCTTCATGTGCATGTTAATGGCATTCTTATTACAAACCTATTGGACAATGTCAGAATATTTGCAGTATAGGACAATTATTGAAATGCAGTTGCAGTTTGAAGCTGGTAAATTAATCAACATTTATTTATCTAAAATAATTTATTTTCAGCTGCATTTCCCGCTGCAACAGTTTGCAATTTGAATGCTTTCAAATATAGCGAGCTCACGCAGTATGAAGAAATTAAAGAGGGTGTAAGTTTTCATATAAAATTATTGGAATTTCTGAAAATCTGAATTTGGTGTTTCAGTTTGACTATTGGGAACGGGTGATAAATGCTCGAATGATGAGTGACAGTATGAAGCCAGGAGGTGATATTCTAGAAGCAATCAGTGTCAGGAAGTAAGTGATAAGATGTACACAACGTAAACTTGTAAAATATTTCCAGAAAGCGATCAAAAAGTCGAGATCAATTACTTTTTCCAATTGATGACGAAGACTTAGAGGGTGCAGTGTATCAGCCAGTCTTTGTGAGATGCACCTGTATGAATATGGAACAATGTGTACCAAATAGGAATCCTTTAGAGGTTGGAATATTTATTTGAAAACAGCTTGCAAATCAAGTTGAAATTTGCTAGATGACTTTTATTTAAAAATGTATAATTTTTCAGGTTAACGCCTCAATTTGTATGTGCTTTGAAGACGTGACACGTGGCTTAATCTGGCCATGCTACCCAACTTCCGTATGGACTGTAAAAGTATGATAACTCTCCGTTTATCATTTCTAATTTTAGTTTTAGAAATGTTCTGGTTGTTCAATTTCCAATACTTGTCCTGACCCGGATGGTCCTAATGCTTCAAAGCAAATCGCAAAACATAACAGTCCACTTCCATGTCTTTGCCAATCAATTTCTCATCATTGTATGGTACATCCAAAGGTTAGTTTGAAACTTTTTTCCGAATTAAATTGACAAAATCTTAGGACGAAATCCGATGGTGGAACCCAAACAATTATACAGTTTATTCTGTAACTGAACCACCGACCACAGAAATAACTGAAACCGAAGAAGCTTTTGGATTGAGCGTAAGACATTTCTCAATGGAATATTCTATTCATAGGATAATTTTCAGGACCTCAAAGATGCGGGAGCCATCACAACTCAAACAAAAGAAAATTTAATTTTCTTAGTGGCTGCTTTACCCCGTGAAACAAGAAGGAACCTGTCATACACCCTCAATGAGTTTGTTCTTCGATGTTCGTTTAATTCGAAGGATTGTAGTATGGAGCGGTAAGTGTTTTCTTTTAAATGTCATGTAAATCTTGAAATTGAAGTGACTTTAAACTTCACGTTGATCCTGAATACGGCAATTGCTACACATTTAACTTCAATGATTCGGTGGAGTTGAAAAACAGTAGAGCTGGTCCCATGTATGGTAAGTTTTTCAAAAGCTTGTGTTTTCAATGCATTAGATAACCAAACAATTTATTGTTTAAAGGTCTCCGTCTATTATTAAACGTGCATCAAAGCGATTACATGCCAACAACAGAAGCAGCAGGTGTTCGATTAGTTGTCCATGAACAAGATCAAGAACCGTTCCCTGATACATTTGGATACAGTGCTCCAACTGGATTCATTTCTTCATTTGGTCTTAAAACGGTATTTAAATACTCTTGAGAATCTGTTTGCAGAGTTCGATTTCAGAAAGAACTACATCGTCTCAGTGCTCCATGGGGGAATTGCAGTGACACATTCCGACCGGTTCCATACATTTACAACGAACACTATTCTCCTGAAGTATGTAACATTTCCCATTCTTAATCAAACATTTATATTTTTAGGGTTGCCATCGAAATTGTTTCCAATTGAAAGTACTTGAAATATGTGGATGTGGAGATCCAAGATTCCCTCTACCATCTGAAGAGCATAGACATTGTAATGCGAAGTCAAAAATTGATCGTTAGTTTTTTTCATTAAAACATTAAGAAAATTAGAAATAATTTCGGCGAAACAGAAAAGTTATAAATAGCATTTTATTAACTAAAAAATCTACTGATTCTACAGTGAGCATCTCTCCTCCATATTTTTTCGCTTTCTTACCAGTTACCCAGAAGACGCCTTAAAAAGGAGAAAATCACAGAAACATAACCCAAGAGGCACCCAGCCAAGCACCAACTGAGCGGAGTGCCAAATGGGAACACATAAGTTGCACAAGTTTTGGAACTTTTCCTCATTATCGAATTTACCACAATGAAGAAAAAGTCAAATATTGAATCCTTGAATACTTCAATTTTGTAGAAACATGTTTTTTTCAAAAAATGTATTTTTCAGGTCAATGTTTATCAAACCTAACAAGTGACTCTGGAGGTTACCACCATCTACACGAACAATGTGAATGTCGTCAGCCATGTCATGAAAAAGTATTTGAGACTGCTTACTCTGCATCTGCATGGCCCAGTCAAAATTTCAAAATTGGTTGGTTTTTCTATGACTCATATCTTTCTCTACCACATAATTTCAGGTACCGACTGCCCCGCCGTATCAGATATTTTCAACGACACTGAAGCTTGTACCGAATATTATCGTCAAAACACTGCTTACATTGAAATTTACTACGAACAATTGAATTTCGAATCGCTGAAAGAAACCGCCGGTTACACGGTCAGTACTAGTACTTTTAAAATTCATGTTTTATGAAACTTTCGGAGAAAAAACGAAATAATCGGATTATTTATATCAATAGTTCAAACTTCATAGAATTATCTATTCAAAGATCAGCTACATTTGAATATTTCAGCTCGTCAATCTTTTCTCAGATTTTGGAGGTAATATTGGATTATGGATTGGATTTTCAGTCATTACGTTTGCTGAATTTGCAGAACTTTTCTGCGAGGTTGGAAGAAACTTATTAGATAGTTTGACGCAAAAGAATATTGAATTACAGATCTGCAAACTAATGTATTTCAAAGGAATAGTCTATGTACAGAAAAAGATGCAAGGAAAAGAATACACATCATCTTCATTAATGCACATTGATTTTCTTCAACGATCGCCTAAAAAAAGCCAACCAGGAGAAGATGAAGTTTCAACAAATGAATCAACAAAGGAGTTAATGAGCAAATAGTTACAATAAAAATTCCACTAAATTTCTATCAGTTTTTGATGTCGGGTAAATTATATTTTAGACTTTTGTAAATTGTTGTCTTTCTTTTTTGAGCATTTTTTATGACTGACATTTGAATAGCAGAAACTTTTTTGTATAGGATGAATAAATATTTAAAAGATATTAATGTCTTTAATTATGCTAAATCATAAAAAAAAGAGGATATCATGCAAAAAAGGTTGAAACATTTGCTCGGAACAAATTAGATTCTTTTAATTTGAAAAATTATTTCATAACAGTCTGTTTAAACTTTATAAATTCTTGATAATTCGACAGGGGGCGAAAATTTAGAAATCTTTAGAAAAATATTATGGATTTTAGAAGAAGCGGGCTGAAAGAATTCGGAGATGTTTAAAAAATTTGAAGAATTTTGTTCCGGAATAATAAATATTTTTAAACGATTGTTTTGAAAAAAACGTGAACTGAAATTATCTTAAAGAATTATTTACTATCGAAAAAATCAATTCGTGGCAACGAATTTTTTAAACATAAAAAATTTACTAGAACAAAGTTTATTTCCTAATCTTTTCGGCAACAAATAGTGATTTCGATCAAAACTATCACAGGTAAATTCGATTTTTGAACGGCTATAGCTTCATGAACTTCAAAAAAACGCAAAAATAATTCAGAAATCAAAATGAGCGACATTTCTATGAAAATTCCGGCAGTTAACAAACTTTTGAACCTACCAGAAGATTCAGAAATCGGAAAGAAAGTTCGAATTTCCATTCGTGACATTCATGGACTCTATTGGACTGGATTTTGGACGATTTTGAACACAATCCAAGGAAGATTTGAAATAAAATGTGAGGAGGATAGTATGTGTCGTTGGAAATTCTTGGCTCAGGTGGAGCTTCAGTTTACTGGGGAAGGACAGACTCCAGATGTCAACATCAATAAGGAAATTGAGTTCTCTCAAAAGATGAAGATATTCACATTCGATCCAATTGATCAGGGACGCAGATACAATAAAGTTAATTTGAAAATTACTCGAAAGTCATCCGTTGGAGTTGATGTCGTTAATTTCATCGATTTTGAAAAGAAGAGCAATTTGCTGGATGCCCTCATTCGATCGGAAGATGGAAGCAAAATGGTGTATGCCAATTCTGGAGTATGTTAATTTGAGTAATGTTTCGGATACACATCTCATTTTTTAGATACTCGCTTTGAATTCCCCGATTCTCAAACAAAAGTTGGAGAAAGACAAGTTAGCTGAAATTATAATGCCATCTGAATTGTTTGTTTCAATTGAAAAACTGATGAACTTTCTCCATCCTCCTTTCAAAATGGAACGGGAAAGTGGTAAGATTACAACTAAATACTGAATTTCAATATTCTGAATTTTCAGTTGAAGAAGTTCTGGATCTTGCTTCAAAATGGGAAATGAAGTCGGTTCTCGCAAAATACGAGCAATTCCTTATCAGAACACGTTCGTACGGCCAAGAAGCTTCCATTAAGAATGTTAAATTAGCGGATAAGTTCAAGATGAAATCTCTTTTTGTCAGTTCTACAAATTATATTATCGTGTAATGTTTTGTGTTACAGGAAGACGTTCTCTATAGCGAAGAAATTGATGTGTATACTTTCCTTGATGGAAATGATTATAGCTCTTGGATTCGTGCAGCAATGTTTGATTTTGTTCTTGAAATGAAGAATAGTTCTACTAGTATTGATGATGAAGATGATACAATGAGCACTTATGATAACTTAGCACTTGATTAAATGCAAATTTATGACATAAATAAATAATTTATGTTTTAGGATTGTTTGAAATTGCACACACGAAGAAATAAGAAACATAACTAATCAGTGCAAAAGCTAAATTTTAATATAATTTTACTGAGATTAGTATAATAGTTCTAAATTCATTTTACATTGAATACAAACATAGTTCCAAGACTCGTAGGATCTATCAAAAAAATTATCGGAAAACTTCTGTAACACCTTAAAAACAGGCACTTCAATTAATTGTACATTTTTATCTCTAAAATGGCTCATATTGCCCCAAAACGTCTATAGGCTTATAAATACGCTTAGTAAATATCACAACTCTTCTTACATCCATTTTCCATTATAAACAAATCAATTAATCAAATTATTTAGTGTTCAGAATAAAAAATCTATGCTAACTGTCTGAAGATAAAACATTATATTAAACGTTCAATTCTTGCAGCTCCCTTCAGTGCCCGACACTAAACTTCTAGCTTTGTATTCATTGCTATTTACTGTCTTCTTACTCTACAAAAACTGGGCGGAGTCCTGGATTCTGATGTCCATGTAGCAAAAACTGAAACAAAACTAGTGGAAGAATCGAGTGGATTATTTAAATTTATTCAAATTTGCGACGACCGTCCGAATCCAGATGTATTTATACACTCTCCGAGTCGCCAAAAAATTATCAGTTAAACCTTTTCGGAAATTTATTCAGAATTTCGAGTTTGACAACGACAACGTAGACACTTTGTTTTCTGGCAATATTCATATCAACTGAAATTTTTTTTGAGAAAATAAATGCAGCATTGGCTCTTCTCTTTTATTTTTTCATTCATACATAGAAAATGCGGTTTCATTAGGCATATTTTGTCCACTCTCATTTTCTTTCTATTTTTTGTCGTATGCCTTTCTACAAACAAGCCTTATTGCTTGCTCCAAGTGTTCTATTTTTAACTTACTGTTTCAATTACTAGTTATATGTGTTTTTCAGAGTCTCTCTCAAATTTGCAAGTCTTCCATGGGGGACGACAGTTCACAGGATAAGGCTTCCGCGCCTCCATCTGCAGCAGCAGCAGGAGCAGCTCCAGCTGGAAATCCACAACAACAACCAGCCAGTGCAATCAGAAATAAAGTGGATGTTCCGCCTGGGTAAATACAAAGGGAAAGAAGGATAGAGTAAACTTATAATATCTGTTTTGTTTTACGAGTCAAAAAACACATTGAAAGTAAATAAGAAAAAGGCTTTTGACGATCTTCAAATTCAGTCTACTTATAGTCGAGGTAGTCAAACTATCTAATTCAATAGCCATATGATACGCTGGAGGAAGAATCTTGCAATTACTCGAAAAAATATTTTCAAAAAACGTGAAAGATTTCAATTTTACAATTTTTTAAGGGAATAGGTTTATGTGATTTGGTTACGCTGCGTTAAATACATTGTTGGACTCAAAAATTTCGTTTTCCATTTTTCTGTAGAATTTCTGGTAGCAAGTTTTTACGTTTTTTATCCGTTTCCAATTTTTAAAAATTTATTTTGAATTTATTGAAATGAAATTCATGAAAACTAGACAAAAACCAACTCTAAACTTTTACGCACAATTTCTACTATGAACTTACAGTCGCAGTTTTTTCTTTAATGAATTATTCACACTACCCGCATAATTGCGTCTCTGCAGATATGCCTTGAAATTGTCAGAAAAGTTTACAAAAAAAACTTTATTTAGAACATTAAAAAATCGACTAGCAAAGGATTTTCAAAAAAACAAGAAAACTTTAAGCTACGAAAAATATATTTTGCAAGTACAATTACTGACGCAACGTTAAAATTTAAAAATTATCTGAAAAACAATCACAAATCAGAACTAAATGAACGGTTATACTTTTCAAGTTTTCATATCAAGCGTAATTGGCGAACACAAAAAGTTGCCGATCCCTGAACAGAAACAGGTTTTCACTTGCCCTTTTTTGACCGGTCAAAAAAAGAGAAAATGCAGTGATAATGAAAGATTAGGAGGAAGTTAGAAAAGATGAATCTACACATATATATCAGTTTCAAAATATCAGTAACAATCTTTTAAAATAAAGAAGAAAAGTGACAAAGGCAACTTTATAGATTCGGAAGACGTGTCAGTTCAGTGGAGGTTGTGAAAAACGCGATGCCACCGACCAAAAAGGCGTCCGTCGTGATTTTTGAAACTCCAGATACTCCAAAAGCTGAAAGGTTAGTTTCATTTTTGAAACAATTAATAGATTCTGGAAAGAAGTGTTTCACATATTTTGAAACCGTTTATCTCTTTCGCTCCAAACTTAGTTAGCTTACTCTTGATTTTAAAAAAATGGGCAAAAATAGAAAATTGCTGTATGAAAAAACTGACAATATATGAGCGGAGTCTAATTTCAAGCTATAATTTTTATGCGATAACTTACAAACCAATTTTCATTCAAATAAACTATCAACATTATTGTTGTTTTATTTCAAACTAGCGGTTGAAAAAATCCAACCAATGGAAATTAAATAAGGTTAAAATACCAAAATTCTTGAACTGTCATGAAAATAGGCCCCGCCCATAATTTGGCATTTTAGAGGTTTTGAGTATAATTTGATTGAGTAGGCTATATGATATCAAAAATCATAAAAGTGACAGAATATCGTTAAATGATAAGAAAATATTTATTTCTCACTAATATTCATTTATGAAACTGAAATAAAATTTTAAATTTCCGGAACCAAAACAAAAAACTCATAAAAACTTTCTTCCTAATAATAATAATAATTTTTCATTGATATTTTCCAAATTTATCAATTTTGTTCATCACTTGACGATGGCGTCATCCGCAACGTCTCATTGTCAATTCAATAACAAATTGAAAAAAAAGCTCTGAAGAAAGAGAGCACCGTATAGTATGAATAAGCCGGAGGAACACTGTTTTTTTGCTCTCTGCGTCTTCCTGTCTAGTTATGTCTAGTTACCTAGTTACTATTTATTTATCTGAAAAGAAAAGTTGTAAGTCTCATTTTATGATTTTTTTTGCTTTTTGTTCCCTCTACACCACTGTGAGAAATGATTATTTCAACTAGAACAAATCACAAAATTCACACTTTCTTTCTTCAAATATTTCAAATAGCTATAATACGGTAGGTTTGGAATTTTAAGCCATTTAAATAAAGAAAAGTCGTATTTTGAACTTTTAAACTACGATTTCTACAATTAATTTTTTGAAAGTTCAAACTCGTAGGTCAATACCAATTGAACAAGGAAATCGCGTCGCGTCTACTACTCAAAAAATAAACAAAGAATTGATAAAATGATTCGAGCAAATCGGGAGAGGAGGGGGGTCAATTTCAAATCAGATATCTCAAGATGTTCTTATTGAGTACCGCCCGGTTTTGACCACTGTCCAACCATTTTTCCACTTTTTGTCAATATCACTAGATACTCTTGATAGTGCAGTTGTACCCTTTATTCATTACTGTAGATTTGCATGTTCTGGAGGTTTGTTCTGGAGGCACCTTTGAAAAACAAATTAAGCTTTCAGACGTGTTTTTTTATCTCAAAAATTCCTTCACATTAGGTTCTCATTCTAAAGAGAAATACCTTAAAAATTTTTTTAAAAATTGAGGAAATTAGTGAAATTTAATTTTAAATGTTATCATTCAAAATTACGGTGATACGTACAAAGTTATAGTTCAAGCAATTATTCATAAATTTCCATGCATATCAAGTAAGTAGTGAAAGACCATTAAATGTTCATAGGATTATGTAAAACTTGAAATACAGTAGAAAAACCAAAAGATTATGCAAAAACTGTTTACATGAAACAATCGAAAGAAAAAAGAAAAAAAGAAAAACAAAGTTTTGATATATCATCCGTTCATCTGATACATGTCACTTTCACATGCGCAAATCGAACAGACATTAGTCAAATTTCCGAAATCGGATCGTCGAGAAAATTGTGATGGTAAAATGAAGAGGAAAGAGGAGTGATAAAAGATTTGTCAACTATCACATATCTTACAGTGTCTATGTATGATTGAATGATTGTTTCTTTTGTGAGAATGCATACCTGACCACTACCTCTCGGAATATCTTCCGTATCGTATTCAATGAGTGTTTCCGTTCCAAATTTAGGTTTATAATACTTTCACATTCCGAACATAGCTTTCCAATTTTTTGTTGAAGTTTTCAGTTAATGTTTCATAGTAATTTTAGGTAGTTAGAATTCCAAATAAATTAAAAAATTATGCTATACGTTTCGTAAATATTTCTAAGTTTTTAAGTGAACCGTTACCTAATCTAAACTTATTTTCCGGTGGCCTTCGGAAATTTAACAACAATGATTGTTATTACTCTCCGAAACTAATTGATAAGGTATCAAAAGAGTAATAAACAGAACTTTAAACTAAAATCAAAAACCTTTGGCATTCTCAATCTCTCTATCACTTCTACCTTGTGTTCAGATCCTTTCCAAAACATAACAGGTTTTTATGATAACAAGTACCTTTTACTATTTTTGAAAATGTCCATTGATAGTGATGACCTAATCATTAGTAATCGATAGAAGATCACAAGAATCAGTAAATCAGCATCAGTGATCAGATCAGAATACAAAAAATTGATATATTTTCAAACACCTCCACCATCTCTCACCTATTTTATTTTAAGAAGAGCTTCATCGTGGTGGCGCAATTTAGTGATGGACGACGACAAAACTGCGCCTGTGCAGTCTGATACTGTGATATCTCCCGAAAATGCGTAAGTTCTTTCAAAGAATTTTATTCACTGCAGCATTGAAGTTCAAATAAATTTTACAGTGGAAATGGACTCGCCGACCATCATCGTAACATTTCAACTGCCAGTGTTGGAGATAGTGAGTTATTTTTTACATTTAAAAGTGGAATAGATCCAGTGCAGAAATCTTTGAAAACTACGTCTATGGTGCCAAAATGACCAAATATCTTAATAAAACGTTCCAATAATTTTTTGAAAAATTTTATTTGCAATCGAAAATGGACAACTCTCGAATTCCTGTAACAATTTGAGAAAACCATTGCATTGTCCAATTTCTACAATATTTTAATATTTGAAACATAAGTGGACCAACACAAAATTAGGAATCATTTTTTGACGACTTTCAAAATGTGACGAAAATAGAAACTTTTTTTAATTTTCAAAAAATCATATAAAATTTAGCAGAATTGTTTTTATTTTTTTACTACGATACTTGGTAATTGTGGTACCATGGTTTAAAGCCATTTTCCCACTGGCGCTACTCCGCCTTCAAACAATTTCGACATTTAATACCTAAACGTCATTAAAGTGTTCTTGGCGAGCATATAAAAATACATTAAAAACACGGTCGGAACATTAAAGCTGATAGGGGCGATGATTCAATTGTTTATATTTGCATGTACTTTTTCTCGATTTATATTCGTTTCAGTCAGTCTATCCAATCTATTTCTCATACTTTTTTGTTTCTTTTTTCAATCATCCTTGAGAAAAATGCATTTGCATCTCATACGTTAATGACCTTGAGCCGAAGAATGGGCAGCTGGCGCCACAAAAAGAGCAATTCTGTTGTGATGGTCTGTTGCGCACGGTCATTCCACTAAATTTGAATTAAGTCATGTCAATTGTCACAATTCCATCTGTTTCGAGTCACAATTTTTAAATTAAATTTGTCTGAACTTAAAAAGTATTAATTTCAAGTCGGTTACGGTCGTTGTGTATGTATGCCAATTGTTTTTTTCTTATAACCTAGTATGTACTTGATGAGTGCTTGATAAAATTCTCAAAAAAATATAAAAGCTTCGAAAATAACAAAACTAAACGTTTTTTTTTTTCCAAACTTGAGTCTAAACAATTTTTATTGGAACATCTCTTTAGTAACAGAAATCCATCCACTGAAACAGTGAAGTTTTTTTTTCAATTTTGAATAACACCACATCAATAAAAGTCACAAATTCAGAAACGAAAATATCAGTGAGTATGTTCTGATAAAATGGGGAGTACTGTGCATTTAATTTTCCATTCCTAAAAATTTACAAGGGATAGTTATGCAAAATGGTCCTGCCACTCATTCTGTTTTTGAGCGTTTATCTGAAAAATTTGTGTAGATCAAACGTAGATCACATTTAATTAAAAGAAAATCTATTTACAAAATCAGAGGAAAGTATATAGTGATCTACGCTTGATCTACTCAAATTTATTATTTTAACCCTCAAAATAAAGGATGAACGCGCGAAAATGACATTTGCATAATGGTTCCTGTCATAGAAGTAGAAAAACATAAAAATGTTTGTTTTTGTGTTTCAGTTTTCAGTGAGATCCCACGAGAAAAGAAAGTGCAACGTAACAAGAGGAATCAGCAAGTGCGCCCCATTAATTATTATTGTTAAAACGCGCTAGGAGAGGTGTCGTGCGCATTGAGAAGTGTTGTGCACAGGCGGCCTCCGTTGAGTCTTGTACTGGAACACTGCCAAGTCTGTATATATCTCTCTTTTTTACAATCTTGTTATTCTGCCATTCTTTCTTTCAAACAAAACCGATGCTCTCTTCGCTCTTCACGTTTATTGTTAACATTTTGTTATTACCTAAAGGTTAATTGATAACATATATATTTTGCCACAGCTTTCCCTGACACTTTGTCAACACTTACTGATATTTTTGCTTCCGAATTTGTGCCCCTTATTGATTTAGTTACAGAAACATTAAAATAAGTTGCAATATTATAGTGTTGCACGCTCTGCTGGGTTTTTGTTGCTAAAGAGGTGTTCCAATACATATTGTTTATACTCAAGTTTGAAAAAAAGTTTGTTATTTTCGGTGCTGTTATATTTTTGTTAACATTTTATCAAAAAACTAATTTAACCATCTAAGTGTGCAAACACCGCAGAATTTATTTGTCTAGAATTTTAAAAGTTGAAACTTTTATCCTAATTTTTTGAGCAAAATATCACTAATGTTAGTCCCATTTTTTGCGTGAAGTATTCTAATTTTGGAAGAGTTGGAAAAATAACCACATATTTACCCTTTATTAATATTTTTAGAGTTATTTTGAGAATCGTATTTTTTATCATACTCCGGGTCACAAAAGATAAAAAAGTAAGTTGTTTCTCTCATTAGTTTTCAATTATTGACGAAAATGCATCTATGAGGGCGTCCCCATAATCTGTTGAACTTTTTTGCTCGCGATTTTTCGATTTTTCTTCGAAAGTTTTTACTGATAACTCCAAGAAGCATTCAATAGTAACGTTAAATGCAAAATATTTTATAGTTACATGCCTGAGTTTGATTAAAGTTTCCAATTTCGGTTTGATCTACGACATTTTTATAAGCGAAAAATTTCGGCATTTTTGGTAGATCAAATCGCAATGGGATAGTCTGACACTACGTGTAACTAGGAATCTCATATGCTATATAATTTTTTTAAAAGATTTATAAATTTTAAATGGGTTTCCTGCAAACGTTCTTGCACTAATTGTTTCTTTATTTGCCAATGTTTTCAAATTGGTTCTATGCGTGCTCTTCACCCAATTATTTGTCTTGTGAGTGATGATACTAGCAAAAAAGATGGAAACAAAAAATTGTCGGTTTAGAACTGTTGAATGCCTCACCCACACACTCAAACCCAACTTTTGCTCTTCATAAATCACATGAGGGAGCAATATTTTCGCGTCGATGGCGACAACACTATCAATTTTGCAAATTTTTGATTTTATCATTGGTAATTATTGCCAACCAACCATACTAAATTCCTTGATAATAATAAGTTGTCAGCGCTTCTTACGTAACAGCTATAATTTATTTCAATTCTCAAAACGCTTCAAAATAATAATTTTTCTCGAACCATTTTCATTTTCCTCATGCTCTGTTTAGTCTCAATATCTTAACTTATCTCAGCATTTCTCTTTTTTTCAATTTCCTGTTCTTCAGCTTGTTTCTGACCATCAACATCATCATCAGACCATCACTATCTCTATAACTCAATCATACACATCATTTCACCTACTTCTGCCTGTTTTGATATTAAATGACAACCGGCAATGGTACCGGTTCTCCGGCACCACCGTCTTTCAAATTCGTAGTCGGTGGCGATGACCATGAAAGTGGCTCTCATGAGCACACAAGTCTTCTTTCCACCCATCATCAGGTGGTTCCCACTGGAACTACTGCACCGATTACTTCTGGAATGAACAAAGTTCCTAAGAAAGCATCTTCTAGGTTCTTACTTACTGTTGAGACTGATGCACCGCCACCAATGACTAGAGATGACAGTCATCGTAGGTTTTTGTTTGAAAAGAGTTTTAAAAATGTTTCGTGGTTATTCAAATAACAAAAATGTATAAAATGAAGAAATAAATCCCATTAAAAGTTAATAACAATACATTTTAGGGGAACTATACGCATGGGGAACAAATAAAGATGCTGGAGGAAATCACAATTTGGCTCTTTTCGAAGAACCTTCAATGCCATTTTTCTCTAGCTATCTGAAAGCCCATATCACACCTGGACCACTTGAAAGAGCTCAGAGCTCATCACACGGTGGTCATGGAGCCAAAGCTGATCTTGGAGTGCTTCTCGGAGTCTACTTGCCGACGATTCAACATATTCTTGGTGTAACCATGTTCATTCGTCTCTTTTGGCTTGTTGGAATCGCTGGGCTCGGGCAAACTTTTCTGCTACTTTTCCTTTGCTGCTTCTGTGTAAGTTTTGATTTGTTTGTTTGAAAAAAAGAGATTGTTTTTAAATTTTTCAAGCATTAAACCCAGTTTGATACAATTTATTAATTTACAGACTTTCCTTACCTGCATCTCTATATCAGCCGTCGCAACCAATGGAGTCGTTGAATCTGGTGGAGCCTATTTCATGATATCACGTAATCTTGGACCAGAGTTCGGATCAGCAGTGGGAATACTGTTCTACCTTGCTAATACTGTAGCCACATCTATGTACTTGGTCGGAGGAGTTGAAATATTGTTACTCTACATTTTCCCTGGATTAACGTTCGGAGGAGTTGAAGGACAACATGATACCTGTTTGTTAAAAAATACTTTTTTCTGAGAATAAGTTCCAAATTACAGCCATGTTCGGAACGATGACCAACTCTCTACGATTCTACTCCACAATACTACTTCTCATCGAATTTGCCATTGTCGCCATGGGAGTCAAGTTTGTACAAATGCTTGCACCGGTAAGAACTATAACATCTATCGGATCAGATTTGATAATGAGTATTTTTAGGTTTCACTCGTCTGTGTAATTTTGTCGATTCTCGCCTGTTATGCCGGTGGAGTAACAAAAACTATTTATCCCGATTCAGGACAATAGTGAGGATTCTGAATTCTAACAAAAATCTATAATTCCTGTGGTTTTCAGTGTTTGTATGTACAACGACCGTCTTCTCCAATCGAGCGCTGTTCTGAATGAAAGTATTCCACTTGACGAAATATGCAATTATTGTAATATAAAGTGAGCTCACAATTGTTTATAATCTCTGCATAATATATTGTTTCAGCAACACTTTCCTCGCCGATAGAGTATGTGGAGGACGGTGCAACTCTACAACAATTCCTCATGTATCTCCGTTCCGTTGCATTAACGGTTTCCCTGGTTTCCAAGGTGGTCAAACACTTCTCGAGAATCTTGGACCAAATTATCTTGAAAAGGGTGAAGCAGCACATGGAACTCAAGCTGATACTAAGTCTGATGTTTACCAAGATGTTCGCACCTCATTCTTTGTGCTTCTCGCTATCTATTTCCCTGCTGTAACTGGAATTTTTACTGGAGCAAACATGAGCGGAGATTTGAAGAATCCACAAGCATCGATTCCTGCAGGAACTATTGCTGCCAATTTGACGACTTCATTCGTTTATTTCTCTTTGGCATTCATCTTCGGTGGCGCTATCGATAATGCAGTTTTACGAGACAAGTACTTTCTTTTCATTTTAATTTTCAGCACTATTTAATATCATATCTTTCAGAAATGGGCAGTCTGTAGGAGGTCAAATGGTGGTTGCTCTACTGTCGTGGCCATCTCCATGGGTTCTCCTCATTGGTTCTTTCCTCTCAACGTTTGGAGCTGCCCTTCAATGTTTGTGCTCTGCGCCACGTCTTCTTCAAGCAATTGCCAAAGACGAAGTCATTCCTCTTCTTTCTCCATTCAAAAAGGTCACTGCCAACAATGAGCCCTTCCTTGGATTGATTTTGACAACTATTATTGCTGAAATTGCAATTCTCATGGGAAGCATGGACACGATTGCCGCTGTTGTCGACTTCTTCTTCCTTATGTGCTACGCTTTTGTCAACATAATCTGCACACTTCATTCATTGCTGGGAGCTCCTAACTGGAGGCCACGATTCAAGTATTACCATTGGTATGTTTTAAATTGGTAATATGCTCTCTCTGGTTAATACTGATATTTTTACAGGTTCCTGTCACTTCTCGGTGCAGTTCTTTGCTTCTTTATCATGTTCTCAACTCATTGGGATTATGCTATTGTCGCCTGTCTGCTCTGTCTTGTAATTTATAAATACGTGGAATGGAAGGGAGCCAAAAAAGAATGGGGAGACGGAATTCGTGGACTTGCTCTCACTACAGCTCAGTATTCATTGATGAAGATCGAAGACAAGGAACCTCATCCAAAGAACTGGAGACCTCAACTCCTTTTGCTTCTCTCAATGCAATGGTCGAAAGAAATTATTGATGTTCGTTATTTGAACCTTCTCAATCTGGCATCTCAGCTCAAGGCTGGAAAAGGATTAACCGTGGTTACTGCATTCTTGCAGGTTTGTATTTTTAAGCCATTTTTAAAATGTCTTTTTTTCCTAAAAATTTACTTTTCAGGGAGATCCAACAAGCCCTGACGATAAGAAGAAGGGAGAGCAGGTCAAAGCACGCATGGACTTCGATATGAACCAAGTTCGTCTTCGTGGTTTTGCAAAGACCCTTGTGCACTCAGAAGATCAAGTTCGGGGCTCTATGTCTACACTTGTTCAGTCTGTTGGTCTTGGAGGACTGAAACCGAATACGATGCTCATTTCATGGCCAGTGCACGAACGTGAAGAAGATATGACCGAATACAACACTTTCATCGAAAAAGTCCATGCTGCTTCGATAAACGATATGGCTATTGTTGTTGCCAAAGGAATTATTGACTTCCCATCAGCCGTTTTCCGAATGAGTGGAATGATTGATGTCTACTGGATTGTTCACGACGGAGGTCTCTGTCTTCTTATGGGATACCTTCTGAAACAACACAAAGTATGGCGTGGTTGCAAGCTCCGTGTTATTGGAATCGCTCAGGAGTCTGATAACAACGTGAAGATGCAGGAAGATCTGCAAAAGTACGTCTATCAACTACGTATTGATGCAAAGATTATGATAGTCGAATTAGCCGATCCAGAGATCTCCAAGAATGCCTTCGAACGGACATTATTAATGGAAGAACGAACAATGATGATGAGAGATTTACAAAAAGTTTCTGGTGGAGGAATGTCACTCTCATTACCGCCAGCAAATGCTCCACGAGCACCATCACCGCTTGTTACATCCGAAAGAAGAGCAAATTCAAAGGACTCAGACGAGGGAACACCGACAGAAAGTGAAGAAACAACAGAAAAGAAGTCAACAAGCACTGATAATGAACAAGCTAATCAAGAAACGAAGACCAAGAAGGAGAGAATGAAGGCTTTGGACAGATCGAAGGTTTCGAAAATGCACACTGCAGTACGACTCAACGAGTTGTTGCTACAACATTCCGCCAATTCTCAGTTGATTCTACTTAATCTGCCCAAGCCTCCGGTGCACAAAGATCGTAAGTTTTGCTACAAAAACGACATACTTATTGAAATAAAATTTTCCAGAGCAAGCACTTGATGATTATGTTCATTATTTGGAAGTGATGACCGACAAACTCAACCGAGTGATTTTCGTCCGTGGAACTGGCAAAGAAGTGATCACGGAGAGCTCGTAACTTCACAAAGTACGCTTGTTATCAAGAAAATATACATATCTATGGTTTTATCACTTTCCCGTAAATTTTCCCAAAGGTTTGCAATCTCTTGCCCCCACTCATTCACATCACTCCTCTCATGATTTGTTTCCCGAATCTGTAGAACCCTTTAAATATTTGTAAGTCTTAGACGTGGTTGTCAAGCTCTCATTCATGCTTGACGTCTTCTAGTCTTCTGAATTATCGCACATCTTCACACAGAAACTTTGCATAATCCGCGTCACTCGTATATTTATTTCTTGTTCAATAATTCCCCCGTTTCAAACAGTAAGGTATTCCTTCTTACCATCACACCTTTCCCACTCTTGTAACATTATCTATATGGTTTTTGGTTACGTTTAGACGTTTTTTGGCGCCCTCCGTACTCTCGTCGGAATATGATGAACGGCATTTTATATATTCGTTTAGGTAGTTCCTGATTTGTTTTTTTTGTTTTCTTGAAAATTGATTGATGTTCAAATTTTTTTTGAATAATTTCTTATCAACTTTGTAGATTCTTTCCATCCTAAACATTGCCGATGTTAGTACCGTAACCTACCGTAAGTCGTGTTTTCCTCCCTGTGGTCATTCACTGTTTTTATGTCAAAGGAGTCTGTCTGACTTTACTTCTATCATTCACCATCCCCTTCAGTATCATATCAACCCCGATCCCCCTTACTTTTCTATCGCCCATCACCACGTTCTTTGTTTTATGTTTCCGTTTATATATTTAGTATGCTATAAATGGTTAGATTCATGTTCATTGAAGCAATCGAATCATTTTGGATTTAAAAAAGAGAATTATTGAAAAAGAGAAAATTCATCACAAAATATCACAAGTATTCAAAGTTTACAACATAAGAAATAGGTGATGATCGTTTCGATTTATGGAGATCTTCCGTTCAGCTGTCAGTTTTGCAAAGTCAAAACCATCAAGTAGTTTTTGGCCAAGATATCTGAAATTTCTTCGTTTTAAATATGATACAAACTATATTTTTTTACCTCATAAGTTCAATCCAAGACTCGGCACATTTGGGAGTCGCCTCCGTGTCTCGAAGAAAATCGAAAACGGTGCAAACTATTTGAGCACAAAATACTCGAACGTTTTCTTCAGTCATGTGTGGTGTCTGTAATGTTTCAATCAATTAGGTTGCATCTAAGAGTTTTCAAATAAAAACTCACAATATCTGGTCTATAATGTCTTTCGCCGTATTTGAATACAGTCGGAGCCACTTGTGCTTCCAGTTCATCCACATTTTTCACAGAAATATGTAGAATGCTGGTGAATAGTCGAGCATGCCGACGAACTGGATGGTTGTCAGGTAAATCGAATACGTCATCGGATTCTGATAATCCAAAAAGCGGGCGGAGCATCGGAATTTTCGAAAAGACACGTTGAAATACGAAGAGACCAAAGCAAGCGGATGTTTCTGCCGCTGAGGATCGAGATTCAACAAGACGCCATGAATCAGCCACCACTTCACAACTCTGAAAAATAGATTTTTTAATAAGATTTTTTAAAAATTATTCTCTCAAAACTGACGGCTAAATACTGACCTCTTTATCAATCAAGTTCTCCTCACTAGGAATTGATCGAAATGAATATGTTCTCATTTGTTTCAATGGTGAATGAGACTTTGTTCGTATCATACAACTCATTTTAGCAGTCATTGAATCATCAAGACTTCTTGCCATGAAATCCTGATTTGTAGAAGATGACAGGAATATCTTACGACGTTCTGAAGCACTATTCTTTTGAGGTTTTTGATAGGAAGACGTTGATGACGTGGAACGAAGAGATGAAAAGTCCTGTAATATTTCGTACTGTGAGTAATTACAGAAAAGTTAACTTACTGTACTGGCACTTTTCGCTCTCAACTGCCCGTGTTCAAATTCATCGAAACTTTCTTTTCCGTTAATTTGAATTGTTGGCGGGGTGGTAGAAGAAGTATTATTTGACGATGAGCCAGTTGGCATGTGACAGTTCTGAAATTACTTTTTAAAATTATATTAATACCAATAATGCAAATAGTTGAGGTTTTTAATTGAAGTGATACCTTAACCATACTTTAATCTTTACGGCCCAAACTTTTTTTAAACTTTAATTTTAAAAAATTTCCAATGAGTATAGTTACCTTAACATTTTGATTTTGGCTCGGATCAGATAATCTTCTTTGTCGTCCCAGTTTTCCTTTTGTTGATTTCGATGATGTTGAAGTGACACCCGGATGCGAATTTCCCATTTTGTATCTGAAAAATATGATTTAAAAATTTAAAATGCATTGGACAATATAAATCAAAAATAAATGCAAGTGTTTGGCACAAAGTTCATGAAATATTGGAGATTTTTTTTGTTATTATTTTTGAGAAGAAAAAGAAAAAGTTTCATAGAACTAGAATGTCATACAAGATCCAATACAAATGCATATGTATTCCATGTTTCCAGGCAATTGATGCTAATGGAGCATCTTTATTTACGTGTCATTGGGCTCAAAAAATCACAGACAAAACGAAAAAAGAGCCACGAAAAAAGAAGAGGTCTGTCTCAGTGTGTGCCAATTATATTTATTTTTCCGTCTTCGCTATACGAGTAAGAAGATGCCACAAGATAGTTCCCAGGGGAGACCTCGTGGTGATGACGTTTGGGTGGCAGAAGCTAAGGTAGATTTATTATTTTCAGATTTCAAAAACAATATATGTTACAGTATGATTGTAATACACGTGGGCGAAACAGTATAATGGGAAACGGGGCATTAAAATACAGGACGGAATCGAAAAATTGTGAGAATTTAGTAGAAACGAAAGAAAAACATGCGATTTTTGGTTTGATTTGACAGTTTTTCTTACATGAAAATCACATTATGTTTCTGCTGCTTTTATTTTTATTTTTAATATTTTTGATTATCTCATTTGATACTAGTTTACAGTAAGTCTGATCCACAAATTGAAATTATATTAAACTGAACGTTTCTGAAAAGTGTATTTTGTTTCGAAATATGTAGTGAAGAGTTCTCAAAAACCACAGGCGTCTTTTTAAATTATTATTTTTTCTTTCAGTTTTTAATTTAATTCCAGAAGAAGTATTTCATAATACTATGAAATACTTAGACTTATTCTTGAGAAATCTTAGGAATATTATAATTTAAAATAAATATAAATTATCTTTGAATGTGCTTTTAGAAAAACATCAACTAACACGATAAGGCTTCATCTATACAATTAGCTCAAAAAACACATTTTTCAGCGCTATCCCAATGCCACGTGGCGCGAAACCTAAAGGATTCATGATGGTTTGTGAATCGAAAGACACACAAAATCTTGAAAACAATGAATCATATTTTCAGGGTCTTGGTGTCTGTTTTTAAATGAGATTTTCGTTTTATTCGGGAGCCGATTTCAATAATTTATTGACGAGCGAAATGAGTAATGTACAGATTAAATTTGTTCGAAATTTTTCAAAATGTGGAAACAATGAATATTTTCTAATCTGTCGTTCTATGTCTTAAAAGATGTTGAAGTCACGATGGATACGTAAACAAAGCCGTTTTACAGATTATCCTAATCTCGAGTAAGCTATAGTAAACACGAGAAGCAATGTGATACAGTGGACGTTTTATTTCCTAAGAAAACAAATCTCAGAGTTCAGAATCTTCGCTCGTGCTTTGATTATCTTAGTTTATAAATAAAAATTTAAGTTTTCTAGAATTGAAAATTACAATTAACTTTTGAAAAGGATTTAGAAGCTCTATTGCATCTCGCCAAGTACAAAAAATACTTCGAATAAAGGCAGAGCTTCTTTACTGTGAAACTTGCAATTATTTAGTCAAAAAGTTTTACACAATTAATTACAAAACTTTTCAAGCATATATTCACACATGTAGTTCACATAGGATAGGCGGTTGGCAGCCAGTTAGAGAAACTAGACAATCCAGCCGGTTGAGACGTTACGGGGATGCTCTCGCCTTCCGTATTCGTCTTCCTTCTCCCTACTGACCTTGTGTGCACTCTCGTAAAACGCATACAGTACAACTAAAAGATACACCACAATGAAATTGCTAAACATAATTAGGTTTTCTGGAAACTTTAAAAAACCGAGAAGGTATCAAATTTTTGAAAATGGTTGAGATGTGAGATACTTTTATCGTATATATCAATCAAACTTCAAAATGAGTTGAGTTATATTGTTTTCGTGTTCAGAAATTAGAAAATGAACAACAAAAAAGATTTCACCAAACACCAAATATGTCAGATACCTAGAGTAGTAATGTTGGGGTGGTTTTTTACGTAATAAGCAACTTTCCAAAATAAAAATTGTGAGCATTCATTATTGGGTCACAAACTGAAAATTGAATTTTTTAAAAATTGCGTGCTATTCAAAATACGTGCATCTTTGCAAGCCTTTGTGAGAATTGCAAAAAGAAGATATCATCATATTCATAGATCTTCTTCTTGACTTTAATATAATTCTCAAGTATTATAAGCTGCAAATTCAGTTTTCACAAAACAAAAAAACCACCCGCGAACAAAAAATGTATCTTTTGGAGAGGTTGCTGGGCTCATTGAGCATGAAAAGGCGACGAAAGGAAGGAAGGAGGAGAAGAAGGCAAGAATTTGGTTTAATTAAGCAAATGGTAACATTTCATGAATTCTTTCAATGCCGCATCAAACTGCGACGATGCTTTTTTAATGCCTTTCTTTTCTAGTTGAGCTGTGGTTTAGCTTCCAGAAAAACCCTGGGAAGTTCAAAACCTTTGATTTAAACTTTTATTTTTTTAGGTCAACTGTGGAAAAAATAATAAAAAGACAATCTATATTTATTATTTTTCAACTTTTTCTTGTGGAGCACTGAAAAAAACAATTTAATAAAAATAAAGGATTACTGGTGGCTTCCTTTTATTTGAAAAGACAAGAGAAGCCAAAAATTGGAGGAAAATGGATGAAAAAAGGATGAGAGATAAGAAAAAAGGGGAAGAAGTTTTCGTTTTCTATCGGTGAAGGCCCCCAGGCTATAAATTGGATTCAGAAAAGTATTGAGTGGGCGGGGAAATAAAATCTTATTTCAAGAAGGAAGAAGACTGAATTACTAAGGACAAAGTCTGTCTAAATCTGTTAAACTTGGTGAATCCCAAAATAAAATGTTATTATCATTCCTAAATTTGCAAAATAAAACATTCAACGCTCGTCTGAAATGTTTGATATCAAAAAATCTTCTTTTTGTTTTGAATCTTAATATTATTCCTGATCTGAAATCCGACTGACTGAAATGTAGTTTTCAGACAAAAATTGTAGTTTCCAGAACACTCTTTCTATATACTAGAGATGGAAAACAGAAGGTCTATGAAAATTAGTCCGAGCTTTGAAATCCCTATTCATAATAGGATTTTTTAGTTTGGAATTTAATTTTTTTAAAATTAATTTTTCATTATACGAGTTCTGTGGCAGGCTCGGTCAACATGCCTACCTACCTAAGCTGCCTGCCCCCTTTAGTTTGACGTTAGTTTGACGTTGTGCATTTATCATCTCAATTATTTTGTATAATTTTGAACTAAGAAATTTAGAAATTAATATTCAAGAGTACATCGTAGTAGGAATGGAAGAATCACTAGACTAGGCAGATTAAATTTAGGTTGTTTTAAATTCAGGAAGACATTGCAGTGTTGTGCGATTTCGTTTGAAAAAAAGTTGAACATAATTTTTTAAGCTAGTTGGAAACATAATAAACTTTGGACAAAATGTGATCTTTAAAATGAGTATGACAAAAAACCGGATGAGACAATCCATAGACTCATATCCGGATATGGGCGTTGTTGAGGAAAATGTCCACATATTTCCTTTTGGAGAGAGAAATAGTTACGTCAATTCTTTTTGCAACTTCTAAGCTTCAAAACTTTTTGTATTCTCAAGAACACTTGAAACATCCTACTCACTTTTTTACTAGAAATATTGAGAAGGGTTCTAAGACCAAAATATTCGGAGAAAGTAACTTTCTGAATTCATGAAGAGCTCTCGGGTGTCTTCCATTGTGCTACTGACTTCAGAATACTTGATACAAGGGCTCATTGTTGAGCAAGTAATGTGATACTAGAAATAGAAGAATTCCTAAGGAAAAGAAGACGTTAGTAAAAAGACGATGTGTTGGTAGAAGACGTAATTAGGTCATCTTCATCTGGGATTATATGTATGAAAACGTCACGATAGAGTATTTCCAATTTATTCCATTGTTTTTGGTACCTAGAATGATATAATAGTCAGTGGAATGATGATGAAAAATAAAATACATTTTTTAAAGCAAACTGCGACCATTTCAAATATCAGAGATAATCTGTGATTTATAAAATATTTCAAGTCTAAATCATTGCAAAAGAGCGAATATGAAATCGAAATGAAAAGGGATATCTCAAGAACATCTGGATTTTCAGATAAATGTCAGAAAACATGGAATGTCTTTTATACATGTGAATTGAATAGCCTAAAAAAGGAGAGGAAATGTGGGAAATCGACAATTTTCAGTATTATGGGGGTTTTCAGAGAATGTGTAATTTTAGGATGTATTCTTAAAATAGAGTGTTTTCAGATATTCTAGAAAAGTATCACAATATGTTTTTTTTAAGTCTAATGAGAGAATCACATAAAATTCTAAATTCATAGGATAAATAAATTTCAAATATTTCTAAATTATTTTTCATTGCTTGAATGGATTCCCATGAGTTCCATTTTTGAACGATAACTTCTCTACTTCTCACCTACTTAGTAATATGATCTAGGGTGAATAAGAAACTTGTTTTAAATGGGCTCAATGTTAGAATTCAGTCTGTTCGCGAAAGATTTCGGGGAAAATATATTTTTTGAAAAGTCATATCTGAAAATCAATTGCAAAAATTTATATCTAAAATACATTTTTTAAATATGCAAAACCTCTTCCTCAACCAATACGGCCTGAGAGTGCTCATTGAGCTGTGACGTATAACTAGAAATGGTTGAGTGAAGACAAAAGGTCTTAGTAAAATAAGGTTGCAGGCAATAGAGTTCAAGAACCTCTATGAAAAATTCAGAAAAAAGGATAGGCCTGGGAGTGTCGGCTATCTAGACACCACATGTTTTTGAAAAGAAGAATTACTCATTTTCGAACGGAATTAATAGATTAATCATTTTAATAGAGACCAAACATTGGAAACTTTCATAAGCTCAAGATAACAGTAAATTAGTTTTGACACTGTTTTAACTGTAAAAATTGCACCACTGAATGGTTTTAAATTGTCAGTGTGCAAATAAAATTTGAAAGTTTAGTTCTCTACAACCCAGCGTACTTTGATAAATTTCTTGTTTACCTAGAGGTACATATAACCTATCAAAAAGTTATAAATTGCTGTGAATATTTATTTACGTCATACTATCATCTCATCACATCCGGGTATACCCTACTTTTAAGTCCATGTTGAGAAAAGAAGAGGAGAAGAAGATAAATGTGTCCGTACTTTATTTACTATTCAAATGAGCCTACGGAAATAAGGACGCACACCTCGAATCTTCAATAATGCAGAAGATTCCAGACAGGAAGATGCCTTACGATGCTTTGCAATTGTATTTTTATTTATTTTTTTGTGTTTTCGCAGAATGCAAAAACAAACGGGATGGGCCGTGATGATTTGATTAGCCAAGAATCATGAGAAGACGGGGGCAGGCAAAATGAGAAACGAAGAAGCAGTCGGAGCAGCTTCTTTTTGGGATTCAATAAGATACGATGACTAACATAATTCTTGCACGGAAATGATGGTGGGGGTGGGATGATAATTGAATTTCGTCCTCTAATTTTTTGGGGATTCTATGATGCCAAGTTATCATTCTGAGAACATTTCCAGTGGATGTGACAAAGATCGTAGGAGTTACCAAGGGGAGTAGCGGAACTGGGGAATGTTGTGACCCAAATTACCGAATATCATTCAAAATATTCTGAAAATTTTCAGACAACTTTTTGGTGAATAACCAAATACACGAATTTTCTTGCTCGACGATTTTGGAACTACAAAATCTGAATTTTTCCATTACCATCTTTGCTAAAATTTGCTTTTTTTTGAATGATTAATACTATCACAATGATGATTGGTCATTCACCGAAACAATTTTAAAAAATTTATTGAATGAGATTATAAATAAATTTCAAGGATTTCAAAGATTACTGTACCATTCGCTTCTTCATACACTCCACATGAACTGTTGAGTTATCAATAGAAACTTGTAGAAACCTGTCAGAAGAAATAGGAATTATAGCTTTTCCTACTGAGACCAATGTGGTACATCTGGCATCTTTAATCAGTTCATGTAAAGGAAATCGTTTTGGATCAGTGACATAGGCAACAAATCGAGTTCCAACTGGCACTTTTTGTGCAATCCATTTCTGAAATTTTTCAAATTGGATTCCAGAAGTTTTTGTCTTATGTTTTAGTTATCGTATTCGTTTTAACTGTATTTGAATGGATTTGAATGTTAAACTGAAACCTGTATTCCATAATCTTTCAGGCAAGAATTTGGTAAGCACAAATAGATAAAGATAAATATTTCTTACCTTTATAATATAATTGACTCCGTTAAAAGTAATATCACACGATTCAATCTCAATATCCGTTGCGTTCGTAGTCATCAATACATCATCATTCAAATCCGTTTTCCTCAGGATGTACAAAGTTGTGAGGTTTTTCAACTGGAAAATAAAAAAAGTGTTTGAATATATTGCCTTATTTAACAATGACAATTGTTTAAAGAAAAACACCCCACGGGTCCGGCAACGCGAGCAAACCTCAAAAGACGTAGCCGGGAGATGGAATGCACCTTGAGACGAGGGTACTGTACTTTTATTTACCATATTTTCTCAATCAGTATCGCATACAAAACTAATAAGGAAAAATGGTGGCTTTTTATTTGTTGACTTAGTTCTAGTTAACTTTTTTAATATTTTAGAGATCGTGGTGAGACCCACATAGAAAATTGAAGTGCCACGTTGTTTTAACTCTTGTGAGTGAGCCATGGCTCTTGTGAGTGAGCCAAGCCAGACATATTTACCTTTTTCAATGAATCAGCGATCGAGCTTTTTACTTCATCTGTGTAAACTGTAATACTCCGGAGATGTTTTGGATTCAAATGGACCAGCCACATCGGTAGACTACTTTCGAATTCAATAATTTCGACGCCGATAGCCGACCGAAAATGTTTAAAATTCTCGACATTCAAACACTCGGAAGCTTGCAAAAAGTTGGAATTGAACATGTGATTCGTCTTGAAAGAGTTGCAGATGACATTGTCCTTCAGAAAAGTTTCGCAGAAAATCTTCCGTGCCACGTCTTGGCAGTTAGATCTTTCAGTTGTTTCAATTTTTGTTCTTGACATCAATTTTTCGAAATTAACAGTGACTTCACCAGGAACAGATGATTCATATATTCGAATAACAATTCCATTGAATTCTATTAAATAAGTTTCAATTAGTGAAGAATCTTCATGTGGTGTGTATGTTAAAGTAATTTCTTCATTGAATACAAGTACAGCTGATTCAGTCGCAGATTTCATCTTTCTCGAGCATTTCTGCAGTGGTAGTCTGAACTATTTTGGTTTTGTTGGAACAGTCAATTATTATTTTGACGCAGAAAAATATCCTTTTCGAAATCGACGCGGAAACGCGCTCCAAAATGCAACGCCCACGAACCATGGGTCTCGTTAGGTATTTGGCGGCAAAACGGGGAATTAAAACTTTTTCAATTAGTTTCGCCGATATTCATGCATTTTTTAACTTGCGTTTTCAGCTCGACCTTTCCACGCCGATTTCAAAAGCTGAATTTTTCTGCGTCTTTATAATAAAATCTTACCGTTCCATGAACGACAGATGCTTAACTACCTCATGCAGCATTTCTTGTGGAAGATTTTCGAGATTCATTATACCTTAACCGCCCTGTTTATTGGTCCGATTCAGATGATTTGGATAACTTTTCAGTTTTGGTCATATGCCAAATCGAGAAAAAAGAACAGAAAAATGCTATTTTAATATGAACGTATTTTTCATTAGACCCATTATGGGAGATAAAACTGAAAACTACACGAAGATGGGAGGGAATTCGGGAAAGCGACAGAAGAAGTTAAAGCGACTGAATGGAGAATTATTATGACAACCAGGAATTTCAATTTGAACCAAAATGGGAAATAATAAATTAACATGGCGCGATGAGTTTGATGTAGTCGACAATACGATTTATTCAGCGGAAGATGAGCCTTGAAGGAGTCTGAAATTTTTTAATTTGTAGAGACTGCGGAAAGGATTAATAACCACAAAAATCACATGACGACATTTTAGAACTTACACATCCATTCAGAATTATATTTCGACGTTAATCTGAGTTTTTAAGTTTCCGTTTAATTAATAATTTTCGCAATAATATCAATTGAAGACTATAAATCTAAAAGAACGTACTGTAGCTTCGGAATCATCGAAGAACTGTCGTTCCCAATCGAGACGATCGGCTGTCGGGTGATCCAGTGAGTTCAGCGGTTGTCTTTGATTGTTCAGTGAGCGATTGTTTCTTAAAGTTTCAAAATGTGAAATAATTAAAATAATAATTGCTTATATACCCTCCACGGCCCATGGGAAGATAAGTGGCTGAAGAATTTTGGCCCATTCCGCCACTAGAAGCCGAAGATGCGCTTTGTCTTGAAGCAGAAATTCTCCATCGTGCTGATCCGATTAATTCAGCTCTCCTAAAATTGAGAATAAATGTTTTATAAATCGAAAGGATACTCACTTTTTCTTATGGCTTATCACAATTTTCGCAATGAGAGCACATGCTACTCCAAAAACTACCAAGGAAATGAAGGCGATCGACGTTGCAGTTGTATGATCACTTGGAGGAAAAGATGCTGAAAAAATGTGTAATCTTAGAAATATGTTTCTGAAAGCTTACTAGTCAATGGAATTTCCGTCGTGGTAGTTGTAGTCGTGCTGGTTGATACCGTACTTGTCGATGATACCAAATCTGACAAGTTGCTCAATAAAGTCGCATTGAGAACCTCAGTGAGGTTTTGCATCTGAATTTTCTTCAATTAAACGAACACATATTAACTATTTAGCTAATTCGTTTAAATATATATCAAAAGGTGCGCGACCTTTCTAAAATCAGAAAATATCTCGAAAATTCTTAATCACACACACACAAATAATATATAATTGAAAAATGAATCATACCATACAATAAAATTAGATACATAGATGATACAAATTATCAAATCATGAAAAAAGAAGCAGCGGAGCAAACGAAGGGTATTATGTTGTAAAGCACGTCTAGTGTCCGGCCAAAGGATAAAGGAAAGTGGGAGAAATAAAGGTCGAAATTGGAGGATTTTTTGGTTTTTGGAGAGGATTAGGAAGATGATGAAGACCAGCAGACGAACTTGAAGCAAAGCGATGTGATAACGATTTTGTGATTACTTCATTTCCTGACCAATTCGGTAGGTTTGAGCCTGAATTAAAATTAATTTATTCTTTTTATTTTATCAATTCTGAAAATTTTGACATGCCTTTGTAGAGGCGCACAGATTTATTATGGTAGCCCTTGCTTAATCTTTTTCAAAGAAATTACTTCGCATTTAGAGAATTTTGTCGGCTTCATCTCTTGTTTCTGTTAAAATTCTTTTTAAATTAGTTTTCAAATCACAATTATTTTTTATTGTGTCTGCATGACAAGGGATATAAAACTGATTCGAAGCATTTGTTAACAGAAAAATAAGAAACACCGAGACCCATCTGAATAAATCTGTGCACTTTTCCGAAGGCATTCCGAAATATTGTGAAATTACGATACCTTATTCCAGTCCATCTTAGCGCGAGTAACTGGCAATTGGCGACGAAGTGCTTTGAATGTGGTATCAGACATATTAGCGTAATTCTCTTGTACAGCATTCTGATATATAGTCTCTTCCTCGGAAATGGCATGAATTATTTCTTTGGCGGTTTTGTCGAAGTCAGCCTGAAAATAGGGCTTTATATGCCAATTTTTAATTCGATTAAATAGCTCTATGAAAAATATAATTTAAATGATTCCTGTGATTTTATTTTGTTCTTCACAATTTTATGAAAAACTTTTTTTTCTATCCTTCTAAATTGGATCAATTTATGGAAAAAAAAATTTACCGAAACATTGACTTTAAGAACCGGCTCTTTCTCAGAGAACAACTGCACGTTTCCGTCTTCGTAATAATGAACTTGCGACAAAATTTTTCCTTTCATCTCCTGAGATCCTGATTTACCATCGCCAACCGGCACATTCCACTCCGAACGCCATCTTCCGTTACAGAAATTTTTTGGCTGGAATTGATGAGATTCGATGCAAATCGTGAAAACTCCGTTTCGAGCAAAAACCACTCCCGTTCCACTTTTCGCGTAATGATCATCAATATATATATCGAGTTGAGTTTGAAGAGCTTGACGCCATTGTTCGGTTATTCCAGACTCGGCTGGATGTGGTTGAAGATCTGCGGCCTCTTTACGGACGTGATCGTATTTGAAACTTTTCTTTGAAACTTCATCGTAGAAACGTCCATTACCCAAATCATTGTATGGAGTGATCAGAGTCTGAAGAAAATAATTAAATATTTGAAGAAAGTTTAAAAAATGAAAATAGTATACCTGCTTGGCAACACCATCCAACTTTACTGGCACAAATTGTCCAACGTTATATTGAGCGATAGCATTAACACATTTGTTCTTCAGAAGATCATCATTTTCCAAAAGCATCCGAACCGAATTGAATACCTGAATGGAAAGGTAAATTGACAATTGAAGTGAATTGCGAAATATAAATTTTTTGATGACTATAATATCAAGCTTGAACGAGCAATTCTCCTAAAAATCGACAAAAAATTACCTCGTTGAACTCGCCGGGTGGCGCGTGTTTAATGAAATCCGAAGCAATGCGGACCTTTTCGGCGTCACTGATCTCCGACATTCTGAACGAGAAAGAGTTATGCTTATAAACATTTTAAAAATATATTTCTATCAAATAACTAAAAAGAAATAAAGATTGACAAAATAAAAGTGGTGATTCATTGAATAAAAGAGTGAACAAAAATGAATCACAAACAGAGAAATGAGCGCATCGATTTTAGCCGTAGAGCGCGCTTGCGTTTTCGAGAGACACCACACGGAAAGTGGATAGAGATTACTTGAGATATTTAGTTTGAAATGTTTTTTATTCTTCAGCGAAAAAGAAAGCACACTAAAGCAGTTATAAAAAATGAGTAATAAATAGTCTATAAAATAAAAAGCATTTGAACCATGTTCAGAATTCAATTACATTATTTACACTTAAAATTTGTGAAAAATTCGCTGGAAGAGAGAATATGTACTAGATGTGAGAGCATTTCTAGAGAAGAAAATCTTTGAAATTTGAGAGCATGTCAATGAAAATTTGAAAGAAAATTATGTCGAAAAGCCAAGAATAACCTGTGCTACGAGAAATATTAATTATTTGCGTCTGAAATATAATTCGAGAAACACGAAATTTTGGAAGTGGTACGGTAGATTTCAGTCCAAGAAAAAAAACCGAAATTTGAACATTGCAATCTTTCAATCAATGCGACTTATATAGAAACGTTGTTCATAAAACAAACAATGCATTTTTTTCGGGAATTCCCTTCCTCTGCTTCTTAAACTGCAAAATCAAATTGATGAACCAGAAAACGCTAAGCTTCAAACTTGAAATAATAGTTCAGAATTGATCAATTAAATTGTTTAATCTGAATAAAAAACTTTGGATCTAAAAAATTCCGGTTAAATGTTTTAAAAACGTTGTTCATAATGCAAACAATTCCACTCTTTTTTCGGAAAGTGTTCGCTTCCTCTTCTTCTAATAATAGTCCGGCAACAACGGATTTGCTATATTCTAGTTGTTCGAATAACTAGGTCAAGATGATCACGATCAACTGAAAATGCTATAAAAGAAAATTGTTAGACAATTCAGAATATTCAAAGATGTTATTCAGATTCCTCATACTACTCCTAACTGTTTTAGCACTGGCAACATGCCGAAAAGTTCACATTCAAGTTAGAGAAAATGTCACACAAAGTTGTCCGAATGGTTTGTTCTTTTAAATAAAAATTAAATGGTTTTACAATTAATTTACAACCAAGTTTAGTGGATTCCGATGTTATTGACGAGAGCTCGTTGAAGATCACAATGAAAATGTTGAAGAATGATAATCCAGAGGAAGAAGATGAAGAAAAAGATGAAGTAACAATTACTGATATTAATGGAGAAACTCGCCAAATTGATTTCCCTGGATGCTATAGAGTTAAAGTCAGCTTTAAGATGCTGAGACCTATCGAGAATCCGTAAGTTAGAGCTGAAACTTAAGACTGGAGTTCATTCGTAAAATTGAATCCTGCAAATCTCTTAAAATCGTAATAGATTCCGTATTTTTCCCTATTAAACTTGCACCTCTTTACACCTCTTCGACGGGGGTTTCCCGGGTTTTTTGGTTTCATGAAAAGTGCGAACTGAACACACTTATAACATAGTTTTCTTTACTTTATTAGTGAAAACATTTTTTTTCGATAAACTAAACCGTCAAAGTAAAGCAATGCCGATAACAGTCTAATAGAAAAAAAAAATGGTACATTCTTTCTTCTAGATACATTGAAGCATTTATGCAACTTGGCCAAAACGTTCCCTGCAAATCAGAAGACGCGATTCAAAATCTTCGTGGAGTTGAGAGCATTTGTGCAAACGTAACTAGTCCATCTCAATGGTGTCCAGAGAGTTATAACTCCCAATTGAGAGAGATGCTCGGTGGTAAAACTACATGGTTGGTTTGCAATTTATATAAACTAACAATAGGAATTGGCTTTTCAGTAAATTCTGCTCTCTGTGCGAAAACGTTAAGGAAAACGTAAAAGAAAATGAGAGCAAATTGAACAAGCTTAAAAAATTTTTGAGCAACGAGGGGAAGGAGGAGTGTTCCACAACTGATAATATTCATAGATATACTTTTAAGGTATAAATAATGATATAAATTAGAATATAACAGCTTGTTTATTTTTTAGATGTGCACTCCGACTCAAGACGATATTAACAAAGAAGAATCTGACACGAAGGATAAAATCGAGGAGTACTGGCAGTACCTCAAACAGGTTAAAATGGATGTTCGTCCTGTGAAATAGCATTGAACGTGAAATTGTTGCTCAAAATCTTGTGTTTTGTTTCCCATTTTAGCTGATTATTTTGGTTAATTTCAGGGAATCATGACTACAGTAATCCATGTAATGGATCGTAACCCAATGAAGTCTGGAAGAGCTGAACAATGTCAAAAGATGTGCCAAGTTTATGGTGACTCCAGTAAAATGTCCAATTCAAATTATAAAGAGACGCTCACAAGATCCATCGAGAAATTGTGTGCCCCTGTAGATTCCTACGCAGCATGCCTGTATCATACAGTGAAATTTGATGTGAATTCCAATTTGTAATTGAGTTGATGACACTTATAGCTATAATTGAGACAAGAATGTACATAAAACACCCTGTGAATCTTAATAAATACAGTTTATTTTAAGATGAAATTGTTTTTGAAAGAAGTTGGAAGACATCGCAAAACAGAACACTTAGAAGGTGTGACATGACAGAATTTAAAAATTAATTTCAAGCTTTCTTTTCATCGAAAATTCTGGAAACTTTCAAGAGCTTTGATATACTTATTGGAACTTTCAGTATATTTAAGAAGTTAAGAAAAAATCAGAAAATGTTTAAAATGTTTCTGAAAATTCTACACATTTGCAGAATGTTTCAAAATTACCAAAGCGTTTCAAAAAATATTTCGAAGATTCCAAAACTTTTAGATAAATCTGAAAACTCTTGAAATGCGTCAGAAGCTTCTAGAAAAGTTCAGAAGTTTTTTAAAATTGCAGGGCATTTTGCGAGAGTTTTAAGAACAGAATAACAGTGTTTGAACTCTGTAAAAATTTTATAAAATTATACATAAACTCGAATCTTCATTCACAGAAAACCTATAATTTGTTACTAGGTTTAATCCGAGAAGCTTCCAAACTTGGCTTAAACCTGGGTGCGACCAAAACAAAGCCTTGCCCAAGTCTTGCAAAAGTTTGGCCCGGACTTTGCCATTTTCTAGACCACGTTTTTCGAGATTCACTAAGGAAAGATATTGAATCATAGTTGTTTGTATCAACGTTATCACAATTTGAGGACGCAATGCACTTTCTCTATTGGCAATCTACGTAATCCTCATTCTTCATAGATATCACCCCATATCTCCCTCTCCACCTTCAATACTTTTTCTCTACGATCAAACCACATGGACTATGAAAAGAATAAAGAAAGACGGCGGGATCCGGCTTCTCTTTTCTGTCTCCCGCAATAACCTGTTGCCCTTTCTGTCCACCTTCACCACTTTCCTGATCCTTCCACGCCCCATCAAGAATGCCATCATCATCATCGTCATCGAAAAAAAAAAGATTTGAAAATATATTGGCGGGGCATCTAGATCCACACTCTTTCCCTCACTCTATGTTTTTTTCAATCAGTTTGTCTCGTTTCCTTTTCTCATGCCAATCGTTCGCTTAGGCAGAGAGAAAGAGTGAGTGAGATGAAACGATGAAAAATACGCGGAGAACAGAGAACTACACACTTATAAATCATTTGGTTTCCAGGACGTGACGGCTACTTTTATTTGCATGATCTCTTCATTGTTTCTGTTTTCAATGTTTCTCGTTGGGATTGGCAGATCAAATCCTATAAGCATGCAGGGCGATTGAACTTTCATATTTTCTTCATGAACATTGTATAGAATAATTGAACATTAATTAGAAAATGTATATTTGTTTCTAAAACAAGAAATATTTTTAATTGTCTCAAACAGACGTTACCATGGGTCGTCAGGCCGAATTTTGAGGGCATTTCTCTGCACTGATCTGTAGAGCAGCTGCGCTAGGTTACTCCTCGGTCAAAGTTCTCAGCCCTCTCTCGGGCACTCTTCCACCTTGAAAACATGTACAAAATTCAAACTTAGTCTGAAAACCCGTTTAACGCCTTTTTGAGTTTCTGGTTGCCTAATACTTGTAGATATTTATCTTGGGTAAGTCCTTGGTAAGTCTGCAAATACTTTTGTTTTAACCAAGAAATAGGCGGAGTCTTTGAGGATTTCAATTCAATTTCTGTAGATTATGAAAAATATGAATTCTTAATTCAATAAAAACAAAAATTACTAAACACCAAAAATTAAAAAAAAAAGCTCCACCCACATCTAGGTTTAAATTGCATTTTTTGAACTCCGGATTTTCGAAATCCATTCACCAATATATCCTATTAAAACACTTCGAAGCGAAATCACTAGAAGTCATATTTGTTTAACAATTCTTTTGAAAAACAAATTAATACTTTAAATTGGCATAACTATAGTATATTACATCTTTCCAAATGCGTACTTGTCTTTTTTAGATCCACCCTCTGCCTATTAATGTTTAAAACAACTTTGCCGTCGAATAGTGTCCATCTCACATTCTGCCATTGCAAACAGTCTGCGATCTTTGGAAAGATTCTTTTTCTGTTGATCTTAATCTTTTCATTAATGTCACCACTACGATTTGTTTCATATTTTATACATATTCAGTTCATTTTTCATTTACCTTGATCTAGAACTTTAAATCAGGTTCAATAAAACGGCTAATTACCGATGTAGACAACTAGAAGATAAAACTATAAGAATTGGTGTTTTATCTGAGGAAAAGAGGAAAGCCATAAAAAGGTCAAAGATTTAATTTTGGCTGTTAATTTCTACGGTGACTAATTGTTGGAAAAGAAAGTGTAAAAGTGGAAAGATCATCTTGCAGTACCGGAATGTATCTCACAATAGTCTCTAAGTCTAGACTGGGATTACAAGAATTCCGGGTCAATCTTGCATTTGAACTGAACCATTAATTTTCGACTTGTTTAGAAATGTAGTTTGGTTCTTATGTATTTTGAATTTTATATATTTAAGATGTACTCGTATACTTTTTGCAAGGCACATTATTTGTTGTTGATACTTTCATCTTTTGGAACTACTGCATTTATAAAATCATTATTTTTATACGAAATGCCCTCTTGCTTCTATCGTCTCCCATGGGGACGGGGAGGACGGAAGGAAGGATCAGGCCATTTTCTATTTGCCAGTTGGGTTCAAAGGCTGGAGCTGATGTCTGTCTCTATACGCGTAAATCTTGCCGCCTGCTTCCATTTCTCATCTCACTCTCTCCTTCGTTTCCCCCCATTCCCATTTCTCTGTGTTCTCTGTATCTGTTTCTGCTCACTCCTGGCTGCCCCTTTTTTCCACCAAACAGACGGACTTTGCCCTTTTCTCTGCACTCTCTCCGTTCTGTGCACTCTTTTGAACTTTCTCGTTCGGTTAGCCGCAGCCGTAGAGGAGACCGCTTTGTATCGCGCAACGTCCATTGCGCATTCAGCAACTCGATACCCTATCAAAATGATACAAAAAATAATAAGTTTCGCGGTCCCATCGGTTTTTTATCAATAGTCTATCGTAAAAAGTAGACACAGTATAGGACATAGTTTGATAACGTTTCTCGCCGCCCATCTCTGACTCATTCTCGGTTTGCACAATCTCTGTTTGATTTAATGGTCAATTGTATGTGTGCTTTGCACTCTTTCTGTGTCATATTTGCGTTTTTGAATCTTTTTAGGCCAAAACGTTTTATTCTGAAGCTTAGCGTTTAAATATTGTGCATTATCTCTTTCTTATATTTGCACAATCTACCCTACATAATTTTTTTAAAGAGGCTGCTCAGCCGCAACTGCAATTAAAATATGTTGTCTAAAATAATATTCTTAGATTATTTAGTTATGAACTAATGTTTTGAATCACAACGCCATGTGAAAAATTTATTTTTTAATTCACTTTTCTCAATTTAATGTTTTTAAAAACCTTTTTAACCTTTTGAAAGCTTTAAAAGTTTAGAACAGAAAAAACATTTTTTTCTAATTGTGCATTTCGACGTGACGGTGTTTGCACAGCGCATACCGTAGTCTTACAAATTTTCACAAATTGTTTTTGTCTGTTGAACAATTTCCTTTAATTTCCCTAAATTTTTACGATTTTCCGTGGTTTTAAAACTTGCTATTGCGTAACATATCTTTTATCAGTCCTCCAAGTCTCCCAAAAATGGATTTTAGCTAGCGTAATAGCAAAAAGGCAGTGAGTGGCGGCGGTGGCGGGTGCGCGCACGCAATCCTCGGCACAAACGTGATCTTGCGCAAAAATCTGGTTATATAACACACCGTGTTTCATTTTTATCAATTGCCGGGAAGAGGATGAAGAGGATAGAAGGAGGAGACGCTAAAAACCCCGTAATACACGAACGAGATCTTTCCTTCATTGACACTCTCTGCTTGTTTCGCTTGTTCTCACTTCTCCAAAACATATTTTAGCCGTCCGGATTTTTTTGTTGCAAGTTTTCTTAATGCGTCAGTACAGCCGCGTTGTTTGGCAAAAATAATCTCTTTCAAATTCGTACAGTTTCTTCAATTTTCCTCCCGAGCAGGCGTGCGCGGCGATTGCCTACAAGTAATTCTACAAAATGAGCCAGTGTGGCATTTTCTCCCAGTATTTTTTAAAAATTAAAGTTTAGTGAAATTACACAGAAAAATGGTTGATTTATCTCAAAAAATGTATGAAATTTGGAGCCGGAAAAAGTTTCTTTAAGTTGTCGAATTTTTCTCAGGCAATTTCCAACTTTCAGACCATTTTTGACCGCTTTTCCAGTTCTTTCAACCTAAATAAAAGCTATTTTTTAGACTCCGAAAATATTTTTTCTCGTACTCTATCAGTAAATATTATTTAAAAATATTGAAGGAACATGCCACACTGGATCATTTTTTAAATAATTTTTACCAGAAACGTTCAGCCTGTGGCAATGTTCTTATTGTCCACACCTCTATTCCATCATCAATTCGTTTCGTTTCTTTTTGTCGCATTGTTTTGTCGCCTCCTTCTCTTTATCTTCTCTTGTCTCCCACCATGAATTCTTGTTCGCACACAAATTCCTTTTCTTTTATTTTCTAGAACGATGCAAAATAAAAAAGTGTATAAAACAATTACAAAGAACAACTTCTACATTTATACAACCCCGTTTTGTTCTTTTGTTTTGACCTTATGAAATCATTGCTAAAACTTGATATAAATTAATCATTTTGAGTTGTCATACCGTGATTTCTTCCAAGCTTCACGTCGTCATGGAAATTTTGAAAATTTTCCACCTGTCATTTCCTTTTTTTCTATTTTTCTCTCCACTCTCTAGCTCCACCTCTATCCTTCCTTATCGTAGTTACACAACTTTATATCATATAATTTTGGCGCACACCTTTGTCATTCGCTGAGCCCTATGTGTCACCTTTTTACTCACGAAACCTTAAAAATATTACTTTATCTATTTTTATTTTTCAGAAAAATGGCAAAATACGACTACAATCCGAAGTATGGGTTAGAAAATTACAGCATAGTGAGTATTTATTATCAAAAAATTAAAAAAAAAACAATAAATATTTTCAGTTCCTTCCCTTTGAGACATCTTTTGATGCATTTCGATCGACAACATGGATGCAAAATCACTGGTATCAATCAATTACAGCATCTGTCGTGTATGTAGCCGTCATTTTTACAGGAAAGAAGGTTTGTGTATACGCTTTTTTGATAGTTGCAGAAAAATTAGTTATAGTTAAACTGATAAGAGTTTTAGCTAGGTGAGACGCTAGAAAAGTGACATGATAATGACAGAAAATGATGCTCCAAAAACAGTGAAACATAGGAAGTCACACCATATTTCCTGGAAATGTCTGTAGAAAATTATGTGTAGAAAAACAGTCGAAAACTACAATAGTGGTTAAAGAGAGAGTATTGACACTTCTCAAAAAAAAAAAAGAATTTTTATGGCGTGTCAATTTCCGAAAAAGAGGCGCATTTTTCTAAAATCTGAAATGTGCTAAAAGAAACTAGTTAACGCGAGAATAATTACCAAAATATTCAATAAAAGTTATTACATCAATAAAAAACTGTTTCCCAGCTGCAGCGACAAGAAAAAGCTGGCAAAATTTCAAATTTTGGACTTTTTCGGAATTTTTGTCATAAAAATTTTTAGAATTTTTTTTGAGAAGTCTCATCATGAATTCGGTAGTTTCTAACCAGTTTTTACTATAGAAAACACAACCTCTACTCCCAAAAACTGTGAATTCCGTTTCAGAAGCCTCCTAGGTGCGTTACATATTTTAAAGCATAACCGAAAATATATCGACATTAAAGTAATTGCTTAGCAGGTGGTTCTCATCTACAAAAAATCACGAGTTATTACTTTTGAGTCTAGCCTTCAGAATGCAATTAAGAATCGAAACCGAAAATCACTTAATAGTTCTCAAATGTTTCAGATTATGGAAAAGTACAAGCCCTTCCAACTGGACACACCACTCTTCGTCTGGAATTCATTTTTAGCCATTTTCTCAATTCTCGGGTTCCTCCGAATGACACCTGAATTTGTATGGAGTTGGTCAGCAGAAGGAAACTCATTCAAATATTCAATTTGTCATTCATCTTATGCTCAAGGAGTCACTGGTTTCTGGACTGAACAATTCGCAATGAGCAAACTTTTCGAGCTCATCGACACAATCTTCATCGTTCTTCGTAAACGTCCACTCATCTTCCTTCACTGGTATCATCATGTAACTGTTATGATCTACACATGGCACGCGTACAAGGATCACACTGCATCAGGACGGTGGTTCATTTGGATGAATTATGGAGTTCATGCTCTTATGTATTCCTACTATGCTCTTCGTTCTCTGAAATTCCGTCTTCCAAAACAAATGGCAATGGTTGTTACTACTCTCCAACTTGCTCAAATGGTTATGGGAGTAATCATCGGAGTCACTGTCTACCGTATCAAGTCATCGGGTGAATACTGCCAACAGACATGGGACAATTTGGGATTATGCTTTGGAGTTTATTTCACATATTTCCTTCTTTTCGCCAACTTCTTCTACCATGCATATGTTAAGAAAAACAACCGTTATACCGAAGTTAAGAAAGATAAGAAGGAAAAGGAAGAGGTGAGCATCTTTTAGGTACAGTAAATTATGAAAATAATTCAAAAAATTTCCCCGATCTCGTTTTAATTTACCTGAGAAAAAAGGTTTCAAGAAAATCGAAAAATCGGCAATGTTCAGAAAATAATTATAAAATTCAATTTTCATCAAATTTTGTTAATGTTGATGGAAAAAAACATAAGAAAACATATGAACTTATTCTTCCAAGAAGAAAAATGACCACAATTTTAACTTTTCTATTTGGAAAAAATCGAATTTTTTCGAAATATCAGAAAAATCGAAAAAACATTTCGATTGTTAGATTTCAGTAAAAAATGGAAAACCCGTTACCCTTGCTGGGAAACTTGGAAAATTCTGACTTATGAGCATATTTTTAAAAAATCTTTGGAAAAAAATAATTCGTTTTTCAGCCTGTTGATTTCGAAATTCTGGAGCCAAAAGAAGATATCAATGCTAACATCGCTGAGCCATCCATCACAACGAGGTCCGCCGCCGCACGAAGAAAAGTTCAAAAAGCTGATTAGAAAATATCAGATTGTTATTTGTTCTCTATTACCGGTACAGAGAGTGTAGATAGTTAGAGAGTGACAGACATCCGGGACCTAATGGGGCGGGGCGCGCGGAAGAGACGATTTGTGTCGATTTACGAAATAATGACAACGAGGAAAATTTCGTAAATCGACACAAATCGTCTCTTCCGCGCGCCCCGCCCCATTGGGTCCCGGATGTCTGTCACTCTCTAACTATCTACACTCTCTGTACCGGTAATATTATTTTTCGTTTCTTGAAATTTCTCTTTTACTTTTTATCAAACCTTTACGCTTTCCCTTATTTATATTCGGCTAATCATCAGAGGCCACGCAAAACTAACACATACTCAGATCTCTCACCCTTCGTCCCCCCAACCAACCCCAAGTTTTCGTTAGCTTATGCTCTTTCTTTTTTGCTCCGTTTTTTTTCTGTAATTGCCGCAACAAATTGAAACTCGTGTGAAATAGATTAGTAGTCTTTTTGTTTCCACATTTTTTCCATCGTTTTCTGTATTTCTCTTGCCAACACAAAAGAAAGAATTAATTTTAATCGTTATTCTTTCTCAGATAAAATTCTAGACACTTTTTAGAATGCTAATCTGACAATTTATGCGTTCGGCTTCTTCTCTCTCATTGGACCCTTGAATGGCTCGGCAAGAAAATCGGCCACCTGTGGAAGGCGATCCGATCCGAAAACTGTTTGAAGTACTTTTCCGTGACCATCAGTGATATGCATCCACGGAGCTCCGAAACACTGAAAAAAATTAATTTTAATTCCCAATTGAGAATATTATAAAACAGCAAAAAAACATTTTAAAACGACGCGCAAGCGCGCTCCGGGGCCAACTGAAAATGCTCCGCCCCTAAACCATGGGTCTCGTTAGGAATTTTGCGTTCGTCGTCTATTTTGTTATATTTTTCGTAGTTTTTGATGTTTTTTCGGTTGAAATAGATGAAATAAAATTATTATGATAAGTGAAAACGCCCTAAATTCACATAATTTTCTTAGACATCATTTCGATGTTGAAATCATTAAACACTTCGAAAAATATAACAGAAAGACTAATTCTAGAAAATTGTCGAGCCTAATCAAAAACGTTCAAGTTTAACGGAAAATACCTAACGAGACCCATCGTTAGGGGGCGGACCGTTTTAAATTGGTTGTGGAGCGTGTTTTCTCGTCGATTCCGTGTTTTTCTGGGTTCCTATAATAAATGACCTACTCCATTCCCGATGGCTTCATCTGTGTTTTCTCTTAAAATGTTCTTAACTTCTGCCGAATCACTCATCATCACCAACTCATCGACATCTTTTACATGCAAATCTCTCAAAACTTCGGCAACTTGACTTTTTGTGAAAATTGGTTTTCCGTATGCATAAAATCGATGCCAGAGTCCACGAGCAACGTCTTCCATCAAAACATTATCACGGAGTTGTGAAGCGACAAGAATACGTTGTGGAACGATTGAACTTGTGTTCAACATCATATTTGTGTAGTCCTTGGGAAGACGGAACGGAATTCCCCAATATTGGGCAGAGAAGAGCAAATCTTTGTGCATGTACTTTTCTTTGATAGGAATACGGAGTGGGAGACCGGGGTTTTCTGAAAACTTGCAGTTATATGATTTAGAAGGTACATATCAAACAACTTTCTGATGATTAGCACGATTCGAAAAAAATTTTCAAAACAATTATGTTATTTATCAATGCTCCTATACTTATAAAATTACCAAATATCACTTTTCCAAATGTCTCGAAATTGCTTTCAAATAGTCCTTTTAGGGACATTTGGCAACTTATCAAAACGTTCACTGATCATTTTGAAAAATCCTGAAATTTTTGGATTGTCTTATTATGTTAATATATGTCATGTTCAACTATTATAATGTTGAACTATTGTTGAACTATTTAAGTGTATTTATCTATTCTAGTGCCCTTCGTCAGATTAAAGCAGATTTTAAGAAGTAGAAGTAGCCGACCTTATGATATAAATAGATAGAGGTGCATTTTTTAGAAAATAATAACATACAGGCTTCTTAAGGTTTTGCATGTCCTTTTCCAGAAGTAAATTGAAAGCTTTTATTTTGACATTTCAAACGGAATTGTTAGAGGGTCATGGTTTAAAAACCTTACTTTAAAAAAGCTAATTCCATTTTTTTACGGATATTAGAGAAATTTCAAGACAAAAATACAAAAACTCACCAGTATGTCTGACAACACCAGCAAAAAAGAATGGTTTCATCTGAATTGGAGTCTTCCAAACGGAACGATGACGAGTGATTCCTTCGAATCCAAAGTAACTGTACGGAGAAATGACATCGAAGAAGAATTTGACCACTTTTCGGTTCGGCATTTTGAAACTTGAAGTCTGCAAAATTCATGAAAATTCAGCAATTATTTTAAAATTTTTCGACAAAAAAGCGAAAAAAAAACAGAAGCTTATGATTTTTCTAAACCTTAATGAGCTCCAGTACTAAAACAACTTGAACTACTTCGGGACGCTTTTAAGATTTCTGAAAATTCTTATTTTGTAGAAAAGTTTTTTTTAAAATAATTAGGCACGAAAAAAAAAAACAGCCGAATCACGTTGGCCAGACAATAATGATAGAGTTGAGAAGAAAGAAAAGATATTTGTGTAAACATCAAGGGAGGTACCAATGAGTTGATAGGAGCACAGACACGTGGTAGAGCAATTGGAGCATCAGCGGACAAAAAACAGAAAAAAAACAGTTGGTCTCAAGTCTAGTGAACAAAGTGTAGAATTGTTTGCAAATGACCACGATAAAAATAGATTTTGTTTGGAAAAAAACTTGGGTACTCTAAATATTTGATTTCTATTTTTCCTAACCGCACGTGATAACCAGATGTGCGATTTTTGAGCATTTAGTTGTTTTGGATAAAAGATATGAAAATATACAATGAACAATATTTTCAGGAAAGAAGTTTGGTTAAATGCTTTATGACTATTCCAAATACGCACAAAAATACCTGCCATTTCTTAATTGAACTTTTAACAAAACAATTTAAATGATAAAGGGAGATAAACGTAAATTTATCATGTGTGTACACCACCCAGCTCATTTTATGTTAGAATGTAGAATCGAGGGGCTAAGAAGGCACGCAGGCAGGCAGGTATATGACATACACGAACAAATGAGAAAAAATAAAATTGTAGCCAGTGTAAAAATGATCCGATCTTTTCACCGTTCAATAAAAACATAAAGGGCTGAAATAGAAACGGATGAAAACAACATTTTGTGTTTTTGAAATTCAGTTCTTAGAAGGAGATCACGTGACTCGAGGTGAGTGAAAAGAAATAAAGTGCAAACGGGTGAAAAAGAGGGAACAGAATTGTGTTGTTTGTTGGAGGTTAAATATGTACTTTGGGTTGTGGAATTGGGATTTCATAAAGTTCACGTTTCGGAGAAAAAAAAAAGAAAATGAAATAGAAAATAATCCGATTGGAATAATTTGTTCCGAAAATGTTCCGGCTTTTGGAAAAAACAACTGGAATATATTGTTTTTAAATTTAATTGGAAAACTTTTACATTTTATGATAAGTTTTCCAATTAAACTATATCTGAAAAGTTTAAAAAACAATAATGATGTGAAAACTAACAGTTCAGATCTAGAACTCATTTTTGTTTTCTTCTTATCGAATTCTCTGCCTTCCACTCGCAAATGTTTGCCACATTCTTGACTTTTGGTTCATAAAGAGTGCAAATTGTTTCAAAGTTTGAAGAAATAAATATTTTTAGTATCATTTATTTGGGTTTTGCATTAAGTTGATCTTACTGGCCCAACAAGGAAATTCAATTTAAAAAAATTGGCTATGAAATTTGAATCAACAATTGAGAAGTCCAAAAATAAGCAAAAATAAATAAGCAAAATTAAGTAAAAAAAAGTAAAAAAAAGGAATTTGTCATCGCGGTGATTCAAATTTAAATTTTTTACATGCCTTTTGTTATAAAAGTGTAAAGAAATAGAACAAATTGAAAGAATCTAGTTGAATGCTCGTATTGAAGTAAATAAATAAATAAATAAAATGCTCGTGACTGTTTCTCTTTCCGTGATATATACACCTTTAAAATAAGAGCGTAATAAGTATATTTTTTGAAGCCAAGGAAAAAAAGTTGAAAAAAGTGCCTACCAACTCAACCTTCAAAACTGAAAATTCACTGCCTGGTAGAAACAACACCAAACAACAAAATGATCGGTATCAATTCTCGTAGGTGTCTTATCAAAATCAACAATCAGAACAAAGAAACAGAAATAAATAAAAAATAAGAAGAAGAGAAGAGTGGCATGTCCAATAGATATCGATCTAGACAGTCTTCTCACAATTTTCATATTTTTTTTTTGATTTTCCTGGAATTATTTTGTCTAAAATGAATGAAATGACACTTTTATACTCTCCATCCTGTTGGGTACCTGGTAAAAATCGAGATGAAGTCATGAATGATTTCTTTGCTGGAATTAAAAACGCTTTTGAAGCTCTTAAGAATGATGAGAAGATTCCAAGAAAAGAAAATGTTGCTTATGGAATGGGTGAGTTGATTTCTTTGATGTTTTAATTATTGAATTTTCAGAAGAAAATCAGAAAGTGGACATTTGGGGAGATGCATCCGATAAGCTTCTGATTTTTATTCATGGAGGATACTGGGCGGTATATTATTTTTTCTAATTTTTGGAAATTAAAAGTATACCTTAAATAATTTTCAATTTCAGGCAGGAACCCGAAAAGACTGCTTAACTCCAGCAAGGTGTGCATTGAACAATGAATATGCATTTGCATCGGTAGGTTACGGCCTCTCAACAGAAGGTAGAACTCTTACGGAAACAGTGGAAGATGTTGTGAATGGTGTGGATTTTATTTTGAAATTATATCCGAATGTATCTAATGTTCTGGTTGGAGGACATTCAGCAGGAGCTCATTTAGCAATGAACGGTAAGTTTTTAGTTTTCGATTTATGTGAAAAATTTCGAACTTTTGAAACTAGAATTCCGATGAAAACACAAAATATCAATAGAAAATCTATTTTAGTCGAAGCTTATATTTCCAGCTGTTGCACGTCTTCGAAATCCACGAATCAGAGGTCTCCTCTTGTTTTCCGGTTGCTATTTTTTGGAAGAACTAATTGGCACAGAAATAGGAACAGATATCAAGTAAATCTCTAATTATGATTCTCATTGTCCTACGCTTTAAAATTTTCAGTTTAACTACTGATCAAGCAAAGCTCAATAGTTGTGATTTATCCAAGTTAGATGGTCTGAAGTTGGATAGTCTTGTTATTCTTGGACTACAAGAAGCACCAAAACTTATCGAACAGAATCGAGATTTTGTTGCACAACAAGGCCAGTCTAGAATTGAGGTAGGTCGAGTGGGATTTCATTCAATGATTTTTATAAAATTCAGGAGTTTCCAAACAGTGGGCATTACACAATTATGACAAATCTACTAAATCACACTTCTGGGGAGTATTTGGCAATGGAGAAGTTTTTGAAAAATTTCTAGTGTGACGTCTTCGATCTAATTGCCTAGGATAGACTGAAAGATCGTTTAAAATGAAGTTTATTATTAAAATAAAACAAAATTTGTGATTTAGCGTCTTGTTCCATCTTCGAAGAAAACTCCTCCGTCGATAGCACAATACTTTGGACAGATTCCCTTCTCTCCGGCACCTCCTCCAGATCCTGGTGGTCCATTTGGTCCTGATTCTCCGCTTGCTCCTGGTGGCCCATCTGGTCCATTTTGTCCCTTGGCTCCTCCCATTCCTGGAATTCCATCTGGTCCAGCCATTCCTGGTGGTCCTGGTGGTCCTGGAATTCCAGAATCTCCTGGCGGTCCTGGATCTCCTGGAACTGGGGATCCTTCTTGTGGTGCGTCTTTTCCTGGTTCTCCTGGCATTCCTGGCTGTCCATCGGCTCCTGGCTGTCCTGGTGGTCCCTTTGGTCCTGGTTCTCCATTTGGTCCATCTGGACCGTTACGGCCTGGCTGACCAGCCGGTCCTTTATCTCCCGGTGCTCCTGAAATTGACACTTTGCAAAAAAATATTTCTACTTTCAATTTACCAGTTACTCCTTGCTCTCCAGGCATTCCAACTGGACAGACTCTGCAAGGCGGTGGTGATGCAGCTTCACATGGTGCTTGAATTGTTGTCTTTCCTGGAACACCTGGCAGTCCTGGTGCTCCCGGCTTTCCTGGACGTCCTGGCTTTCCTGGTTTTCCATTTGGACCAGGTCCTCCTGGACAACATCCCTTTAAATTGAACAGCATTTTGCAAATGATTCAAGAATTTCAAACTTACTCCACAAGATCCTCCACCAGCAGCTTCAATAACTGGAGGTGCTTCACTATATTTTTCTCCACCACCTCCACCTCCAGCTGGTGCAGCATCCTTGTAAGCGGCTTGTCTTGGGAATCGAGATGTTCTGTTTGTGAAGGGCAAGTTCTTCATGATCTCAACCTCACGCCAAATTTCTCTAGCATGATCCTGAAGGAAAAATTTGAAAGTAATTGAAAATTTATTCACATATTCACATATTATTCACATGGTTCATTAATCTTACCTCACAAGAGACAACTTCAGTATTAATGAGCTGCTTGACATGGAACATGTACATATAAATTGCAGGCATCGACACACATACAGTGAGTACCGATACAATTGCAAAGCACATTGCAATGTTGGCAACCCATTGATAGGCTTTGATACGTTGACACGATTCGTCCTCCATTATTTTTGTTGAAACGAATTGAAGTGAGATATCAGACAATTGAACAACTTTTTTATACGGAGAGGGTTTACAAGTTAGATGCATATCGAAAACTAGACCATCCGGGAAATTAATTCGAAGCCGCTGGTGGAAAACTTGCAGTTTTAAGATTGTTTTGTAGATAATGGAATCAAGATTCTAATGGAATGTGTGTGCAAAGCTCTAAGGAAGTGAACGAGAAAGTCGATCATATCCTCCCGTTTCAAAAAAAAACAAAAATTGTATTGTTTCGTTGACTCTATAGCCAGAAAATGATGCCTAAAATCGAATCTGAATAATAAAGTCCTTATAATTGCGGCATTTAAGAAATCATTTAAGAGGGTCCTTTCTGGTGAAGTTGCTATTGGGAAAATTTTTTATATCGGAGGAAGAATGTCAAATTGTCATTAATGAAAAATACTGAATCTATTTTTACTGGCATATTTTCTTTTCAGTTTTAGTATCGACTTATTTTCCAGTACCAAAGGAAATTGGCCGTTACATTTACAAATGAAAAATAAACATATACTTCTGAAATTGATAAGTTAAAGATCGATATTATACAGTTTAGTTCGTCTGAGTCCCGTTTCCTTCCACCTCCACTGAACAATGAGATAATGGAGTTACGAGCATTATTGATTAAACTAATTTGCATTGAAGACATTCGTTCTCTTCCTGCATCACCAGATGGTCCAATGACATCATTCCTTCCTCCATTACTATTACTGTGAACACGTTTTCCAAACTGGAAAAGTAAATTATAAAATTGTAAACACGTGAGCTTTTGCAAGTTTATTTTTTCTTCTTATCAGCAGCAAATCTGCGTGCAAGTGAAAAAACACAGGCAGTGTGAATTTTAAAGTTTATTTCGAATTTTTAACACAATGGCAGAAAACACTGCTTCCGAAAATGACGTTGAGAACGTCTTCATTTCGATGGATGACAAGTAAGTCTTGGCATTTTGCCACAGAGTTCACTCGCACTTCTGCAGTCTCCCCTCGCACTTTGTCAGAGTTCATACAGAGTTTAGATCTTTCTGGCGAAAAGCCGAGGTGATTTGGAAGTCTTGCTTCCATGGTAGGCAAGCGCGGTTTCACGACCTGCTTGAATCCTGCCGGCCTCGGAAGACATTGTGGGCGCAACAAAACCCGTGCCAGAGTTGCAAACATGCAAACATGAGAGTTTCTCCCTTTTTCTCGGATTTCAAATAAGAATGAGTACGTGGATCGAGATGTATTGTTCATTTGACTATTTTCCAAGTGAAATAAAATGTGAAATCACGGATTTTCTATCTTATTAAAATACAAGCCCATCTTTGCAACTGCCATGGTTTTTGCTCCGCCCACAATCTTCCAGTTTTGTGTAACCCCTTTTCGAATGTTTCCCCGATCGGTGGGGCCTCGAATCGAAGGAAGTTCTAGAATGGATTGAGGCTTAGAATATTTTTAATGAAGCCAAAACTAGGATACTTATGAAATAGAAGAAATAAATAGTTGAAAATCAAAAAAATAGCATTATTTTCCAGAATAAAAGGTTACCAAGTTGTCGAAAGTATAGGAGACGGAGCTTATGGGCAAGTATTCAAGGTTTCCAAAAATGCAAAGAAATATGCAATGAAAGTGGAACCCAATCGGTTGGATGGCGGCCCAGCGTCAATCACCAAGGAGGTTTGGCAATATTTATGAAACGATTTTTAATAATATGTGAAATTTTAGATAGAGGTTATGATGGAATTGAATAATCGTGGTGCTAAGTTCTTCCCAATATTCGAAACAGGAGGACGAGAACCAAAATTCCACATGGTTGTGATGACTCTTTTGGGCGAAAATCTACAAGTGTTGAGAATGAAGGGATGCAACCCGAAGGCTTGTACACCTGGAACATGGAGCCGCATTGGGATACAATGCCTTTTTGTGTAAGTTTAGAGAGTACTGATTTTTATGATCCAAATGTTTTCAGTGTAAAACAAATGCACGACTGTGGCTTCCTTCATCATGATCTGAAACCCGCGAACTTCGTGTGGGGCCAGTCGGATGAAGTTCTCACATCCCGAGTGTTCTACCTCATCGATTTCGGAATTTCCAGCAAATTCATCCGCCACATCAAAGGGACTCCTATAAATCAACAAAATGGCTTTGAATTTCGAACGGAAAACAAGAAAGTTCACTCACTGGTTGGAACACCGAAGTACACATCACCCAAAGCTCATGCAATGGCTGATTTGGTTAGTTGGAATGAGTATCGGCAATTTAAACTATTGTTTTTTTTTCAGGGAAGAGGTGATGATTTCTGGTCTCTCATGTATATGATTGCTGAACTAGTCAAACCATTGCCATGGGAGATACTCGAAGCGAAAATGCTGGAAAAGACGAAATTGAAGAGTAAGCTCAAGGATCTTTACGGCATTGGTCAGTTTTATTTATAATTTACAATGAAAATAATAGTTTTATTGCAGATGCTTTTGGAAAAATTGAAACCATGCTCCAAGCCTGCACTTTCCACTCATTTCCGAACTATGAAATGATCTACCATGCATTCAAAGACGTGTTTACCAAAAGTGGAGCTTCTTGGTATGATCATTCGATTGGGAGGGAAAAAATATGCCGTCTTACAAACGATGGGTAAGTTTTCCATAAACCATTTCTGTATTCTCATCTTTGAGTGTTTCAGAGACAGAATGCCGAGAAACCACGTTGATTGTTCGGTTGGGAAGAATCTGACGTCGGACTTTATTTTCGAAAGGATCCATTTCAATATGCACATATCGCGGATAAAATGAAGACGATGAAAAAGAAGAAGAATGGAAAGGAAACAACGGATGAAAGACTGTGGAAACGTGCGAGGAAATCAACGGGAAGCCTGCCAAGAAGCCACTAAAAGTTACTGAACTCAAGAAAGCACTGATCAATAAATAAAGTGATTTGATGTGAAATGTTTAAAGAGAGTATGCAAACTATCATGAACATGCAAAAGGATTTTTAGCTAAGGTTATAATTGGAATGTTTATAATCATTATGAACTTGACAAACCTGCTTTCTATGGTTGAACAAAAATAATTTTTTTTGAATTCCTCCTTTGTGTAATTCGACTTTTATTGATTTCCCATTAAGTTCTCGACTAATCTTCCAATTTCGACAAGTCGTGATATTTTGAGTCAACTAACAGATTAGTTCTCAAATTATTTTGATGTTCTTTGCCAGTGATATAGAGATACTCCAACTTTTTCATAGAAACTCCGTTCTCGAAAAGAAAATGTACGAAATCAATGCGATCATTGGAAAGTGCTTCAATCATTGCATTATGCAAGTCTTGAGTAGTCTATTCAGTTCCATTTGCGAAGATTTCTGTTCTAGCAATGTCTGATCTGTTTAAAGCAAGAGCCAGTTGAAGTTGTTCTGTTGGTGAACATTGATTCACCAAAAAGGGAACTTCTCGGTATGAACATCGTGTGGGCGAGGAGGAGGAGGATAAAAGCCATAATCACCGACATTCTAAAGCTGAGATTTTTTCAAATTTATACAGATTTACACAGTTCTACTCGAAAAAATTTAATGTGCACACATCTTGAATTTTTCCAAACTTGTGAAGTATCCGGACCAGAAGCTAGAGATCCGTTCCGTACCCCCATTTATCATTTTCTTGTTCTTGTTATTCCTATAGAGCCACGCGTCGCCTCCGTGACATAACACCGACAGCCAAAAATATGTTTTGAAACTTGACATTCAGTTTTTTTTCCAAAGTTTTTAAAGCTGATTTAATTTTATTAAAAGTTATTTCATTCTTCAGATTCTAAATTACCATGGGCAATCATCTGAGGAAGATCGGAGAGGGACGGCGAGGAGAAGGTATTTTTGTTATTACAAATATGAAATTAGTGGGATTAAGAGTTTTAGATGTTTAAATTTAGCTCTTGCAAAACACTCAGAGAACATTTTTCTGATACCAGTGACCTTTTTAGATTTTCCGACTTTCGAAAAACGTTAAAAAAAACCCCAAGAATCCTCAAATCGAAAGAAAAAAACAGAAAAGTTAATTTATTCAATACTCAAAAAATAAACAAACTGTTCCAAAAATAGATAAAAAGAAATGTCAAAATACTTTGAACTTATCAATGATAAATAATATTGTAAGGAGAATATAATTGGGAATGAAATATTTATTTTCTTTAAAAATAGAGACATTTTCAAAACTTATTTAAAGAAAAACAAAAAAAATGTCCGAAAATAGTTAACCGAACAATCAAGCGAAGGCTTTCCGTCGATTTGTCAAAAATTGTAATGAGAATGTTAAAGTTTGCCGGGATGATTGAGATTTTTGAGATTTGAAGCAAAAAAAAATCCCAGATTTTACCCACCTTGTAAAGCCCAAAAATACAAATACAACATTTCACAGAACAAGCACGAAGAAAACACTTAGCCAATCTGAAAAAAGTCATCAGCAGCAAGATAATGTATAATTGGGACTATTTAATCAGTGGATCAGTGGAGAAAATCGGGGAAGGAGCTAATGGAAAGGTATTCCAAATTACCTGGAAGGAGCGAAAAGCCGCGATGAAAGTTCTGCATATTTCCTTAGTTCTACAAGCCGAGTCTGCGAAGGATGAAGTAACCGCCACGAAAAAGATAGGATCGAAGCTACTCGGCAGTTTGCTACTCCTGGCGCGCGCACGTTTCGCACCGGGCGCGCGGACGGAGCGCGCTAGTAATAATGTCTCGAACGCCCGGCGCACTCTCTGCGCGCGCCCCGCGCATTTGATACAAATTTGGTCACGGCTCGTTCCCCATCCCTTCATGATTTTATCAAATACATTGGCAATGTGGAATACTGGGTATATTTAAATTTAATTTTATTAAAGTGAAAAGCTTTAAAAAAATTAAAAACTTCAAAATTTAAAATTGTTCCGTTGTGCAGCAAGTTTTCTTCTTCCTTTGTTGGAGTTCCTGAAGTTCTTTCGATGGACCTGAAAAATAAAAAAGTTAATTTCATTCATTGAAACATTTTTCATGTTCAAATGAAAAAGAAAAAAAACTTACAGAAATCAGAGAAATTAAACAACTTCAAAAATCTTGTTTCCAAAGGTCCCTCGTGCATAGGCCGTGTAGAGGTGGTGAATCCAATTCATCTCCATACCTGTGCTGCTTTTCTGAAAATATCAAATTATGTTTATAAATAATTGCAAAATCACAAAATATTTCACAAGATGATGAAACAGTAGTTATCACTTTCAAATAGTTGAGTTGTGAGATGAACACTATTCAAACGCAGTAATTCTAAGTCCCCACCCAACTCATCATCAATCTCTGTTCTCAAAAATGTTTGTGAGTACTTCTTATAGAAAATATTATTTAAAAAACAATTGAAAAGTAAGAATCGCTAAATGATTAAGCCTAAAACATCCGAAAAATCATCAGTATGTCGATTTATTCGGCAAATATCTTACTATCGTAATAAATTAAATTAAACTTCCTATTTTAATCCTAGTGCTTATCAATAGTCTCTTTACAAATCTCAATAACGAAAGTTCTCCACATTAATACAAAAATTTAACATTTTAGTTATCCGGAACACGTTGATTCGTCGCGCTCCCGAGGACAATCTTCGATTTTTGTAGTTTTTTTTCTCAAAAATGTTGTTTTTGTAAAGTTTATTGAATATAAACAGTCTTATAATAAATTTACTTGTTTTGTCTAAAAAACAAAAGCATTACACACGAATAAGTAATAGATTTATTGTCCACGGTTGCCTCCACCTTGTTTCCCGTCGAATTTGTGCTGAAAATGGAATTTTTCATAGAATTTTGTGTATTTTATCAATAGAAAGGCATAATTTGAGAGAAATAAAAAAAATTTCAATATAAAACAGCGAAAAAATGAGAAAAATCGACGAAAATCGGTATAAAATCAAATAAAAATAGAAGGAAAATATTCACCTCGTAAACCCACACTTGCGGCACGGTTTCGTGGGCGGGGCGTCTCTGGCGGGAAAATTCAGCGTTTGAAAACTCACATATAGGCATCCAATGAATTTTCGGATTTTAAAAATTAATATTAAATCAGGGAAATTTTTTTGAATTTTTTCACATCGATATTCGGCATCAGGGGCAAAATTAGAGTCAGAAACATATATTTCCCCACAAACTCTACTCCCCCTTTAAAGTAATTTTGAAACTGAAAAACTTTACGTTTTTCGAAAAAATTAGAACTTTCGGTGAAATTATCGAAAATCTCAGGTGGTCCCATACCAGTTGGGCGGTCGATTTTTCATACTTTTTGCTCTTTTGCTCTTAATTTTTGAGATATCAAAATAAAATCGTAGACCCATAGGTTTTTTGCTATACTGAACCCGATTCCGTTACTGGTTTTCGATGAAAAAGTTCGGAAATGCCCTAAATCGCTCAAATGGGGGGGGGGGGGGTCCCATAGCAGTTGGGCGCACTGTAATTTTAGAGAAGCGAGGTTCAGGGAAAATCGCCGAAGGCGAACGAAAATTACCTATATATTTTCAGATAGCCCAGGGAGCTCAAAGTGTTCGGCAGAAGAAGGCAGAAAAACAACGACTATACAGGCAGAAGAAGAAACTGACTGCTAAAGGTAATTAATTGTTACTGCAAAAGTACAGTCGCGCCAAAGCGATCGCTCAGTGAACACTGCAGTCACGCAGAGCCGGGCCCTTTATTATTATTACCAGCCGCTGACCGCAACGACTGGTGACATTCGAAATGTTTGACACACACACAGTCTTCTCGGCATCGAAGAGGCAGCTTTCTTGCGCATTTCGCGTATTTGCTTCTTGTGAATTTCTCCGAAATGCAGAAAATACGTAAAAAAACTACGATAGAATTCCAAAAATGAAGCCCCCCTCTTTGATATTCATCTTTTGGAGGAAGATGAATAATCGCAAGTGTGGGTGATATCATACGCCCGACATCTCGCGAGTTCCGTGCCCGACTATGTTTACAGCGCAATGGGGGCGGAGCTGAGGAGACTGTGACACATACCTTCTATCATGAAAAAATTTGAAACACTTAAAACGCTGTATCAATTTACTGGCACTGTTACATGTATGTATTTACCTGTGATATGCATGTTTCAAAAGTTCACAGTTGATGTGTATTTTGAAGAAATCTAAAAGAAAAAAGGCGGGGTCCTTTTTGATTCCAGCATCTCCCGAATTTTTCATCTCTCGATTCGAGCCAATTTTCGGCATGCGAAATCGAAAGGGAATCTTTCGCGGGATTGGCTGGATTCAAATTTGAGGTGACACTTCACAAGTTGGATTTCTCTACATTTTCGTGGCGGCGACCGTGGCCAAGGTTTCCCTCTTTAGGCTTACTATTAGAAATGGTTAATTATAAAAACTCCACACGTTTTTATTTAAACATTTATTTACAAAAATGAGGGGAAATGATACACAAGTACCCAATTTACACCCCGTGGGGTACCGCAAAAACAGAAAAAAAAACGACAGCCCTGATTGGTAACATAATTTTTTTACAGAAAAAAAGAAGCGGCAGACAAGGAGAAGTTTGAAAGAGCGCTGCAATTGACATCCGAAAAGCAAGTCATTGAATGGAAACAACTCCATTGTACCGTACCAACTAAGTTGGGTTCCGGAGCGGCTGGCTTTGTATTCAAAACAAAGAAGTTGGATCAACAAATAGCTTTAAAGGTTTACAACCTTGATGCTGATCCGGGACGAATGCAGAATGAGATTAAAGTGTGCAGAAAGATTGATTGATTGATTTATTTAACATAACTAATGCAATTTACTATTGTACAATTGAATTTTGAGTGTTAAATAAAACGGTAAAACGAGACTAACCCAGAAAGAGTACGTCTCGAGTTTGGGACGGGAAAGGAGAGAGAGGGTAATGTGGTAGAAGAGATCAATTAGAAGTCAAAGAGAACCAGCGGATAAAAGTTAATACCGGGGAATATTGAGATCCGGGACGAATGCAGAATGAGATTAAAGTGTGCAGAAAGATTGATTGATTGATTTATTTAACATAACTAATGCAATTTACTATTGTACAATTGAATTTTGAGTGTTAAATAAAACGGTAAAACGAGACTAACCCAGAAAGAGTACGTCTCGAGTTTGGGACGGGAAAGGAGAGAGAGGGTAATGTGGTAGAAGAGATCAATTAGAAGTCAAAGAGAACCAGCGGATAAAAGTTAATACCGGGGAATATTGAGATCGAGAAAGTTTGAAAACTGATAGGGGGAGAGAAATACCGGTATATTTTTGACAAGATTGTTCCAAATAGGAATGGATTTGGCAAAGAAATGAGAGGTGCATGTGTCTCTCCTAACCAGCATAAAGATGAAACCAATGCCCATGTACTGTTCAAATTTTTTGAAACTATATGGTGTGCATGTCGTCGATAATCCGCCTCTCTCAGTTCGCAGGGAATTCACTGCTACACGGTCTGCCTTCCTGATGATACTGATGGAACTCGGAGGATCACCACTTTCTGCAAAGCCTGATAACTCCCTTCATGCTCATCAATCAATAAGAATCATGAAACAAGTTATTTTTTGGTTGTTTGTCGCCAATTCAAAGTTCAAGTTCGCCCATCAAGACTTGCACTGTGGAAATGTTTTGATTGGAAAAACAAAGGACGTTTTATTGCAATACAGCATCGGTCAAAAGAACATTTCAATAAACTCGAAAGGAATTTTGGTTAAAGTGTGCGACTACTCGGAGAGCGTTATAGGTAACCGGCGGAAATCTAAAAGAAAGTAGGCGGGGTCCTTTTTGATTCCAGCATCTCCCGAATTTTTCATCTCTCGATTCGAGCCAATTCTCGGCATGCGAAATCGAAAGGGAATCTTTCGCGGGATTGGCTGGATTTAAATTTGACGTGACACTTTTAGTTCGATAAAAATACAGATGTGACGCCATAATGTGTATCAAAATACATTTAGCTAAAATTTACTTGAATAACCCCATTATAATTTCAGATGGATCAGCTGATGACGTCAAAGATCAAATCCCTGATTTCGAAAAAGAGCTTCTGAAGAAGACACGCGACTCCGACAGAAAGGTTTCTATAAACTTGAACTTCATATTTTAAAATAAATTATTCAGGTGGTCGAAGATTTGTTCAAAGGGATGAGTGATGCAAAAAGCTTCCGAACGCTTCTCAAAATTCCACTACTCAGTGGGAATGATATCGATTGCCACGTTTAATTTTATTGTATTTCTTCTGGTTTATTTTAGATTGACGTTAGCCAATAAATGTTCCATTTTAAACACCTGCTATTACCAGTTTGTACGATTTGTTCTGCAAATTCTGTAAATTCTGTAAACTCGTTCTCGAAATTGAAAAAAATCGAATACATTCTAGTGTTTTATAATGTTTTCGAAATTCGGACTTCCAGATGTACAAACATGTTTTTGTTTCTAGATAATATTTTAAAATAAATTATTCAGGTGGTCGAAGATTTGTTCAAAGGGATGAGTGATGCAAAAAGCTTCCGAACGCTTCTCAAAATTCCACTACTCAGTTGGAATGATATCGATTTCCACGTTTAATTTTAATTCTTTTAGAAATTTTATTGTATTTCTTCTGCTTAATTTTAGGTTGACGTTTTGCTCGTGTGATTTCTTGCTCTTATTTGTTTTTTTGTTTCTAGATAATATTAGAATGGAGGTTTTGTGTGTTACCGAATTTATGATATAAAGGGTAGTTCTATATTTTGAAACTTTTATTACAGAAAATACAGCTGCAAACAATGACTAACAAAATTAAATGCCTACCCTCTCCCCAGTTACAAGCTTTAGACTCTCCGAAGATAATTTAAGGCATCGAGTTAAACAACCCTGAACCAGACGTACCAACTTGCCAAGTTGGTACTACCAACTGGAGGGCCAGTTGGTGCTATACGCTCGAAATTTCACCGCTCTAAGCGTCTGCACAAGCTGCGTTCTTCATCGATACTCGCGAAAGCACTATCTTTGCGCATCTGATATCTGAAGGAATTCGTATAAACGTTGTTCCGCCTGGATTTGTTTCTACTTGTTTTTCAACTGTTGCTCGCGGATTAACATCGGATGAATCTACTAAATTCTACGAAACAATGGGCTCCCAACCACATTGTATTGTGCTCAACCAGAACATAATGCTTCAGTAATTGCCTTCCTTGCTAACCGAAAAGCATCAGAGTATGTTGTTGGTCAAACAATCACCGCTGATGGAGGATCGACTCTTGTTATGGGATTTCATTGGGATTTCTTCAAAGAAAAATTGAAAAATTAATATCAATTATGCTGTTAGTGATAGTTAAATAGTCGTTATGATTACTCTTTGTGTTGTTTTTAACCGTAATTTTTAACTTTTGTAATCCTTAAATAATGAAAATTCAACATATAACGCATAGATTTGTTCAAATTAAAATTGTTTCAGAAATATCTGAAATTTTACATTTTGTTGATATAATTATTTATAAAAAATATTTTATGTTTTAGAAGATTGTTACATTCTTGAGATAAAAGTGCAATTTAAAAAATATAGAAACGACGTACTTGTTTACGAGATCAAATACTTCTTCCAAGTTTACTGGCGCGGGGCATGACATCCGATAACCAATGAGGAACCTCCATCGGCTATGATCGTTTGTCCTACGATGTACTCGGAGACCTTTCGATCAACCAGGAATGCAATTACAGATGCGAGATGGTCTGGTTGACCACAGTATCCAGCTGGAATACAATGTGGTAGGGACCCCATCAAGTCGTAGAATTTGACAGATTCATCCGCGCTAAGTCCTCGAGCAGCTGTCGAGAATCCAGTGGAAACAAAACCAGGTTGAACAACGTTGATACGAATTCCTTCAGAAATCAAGTCGATTGCGGCACATCGAGAATATTGATCCAAAGCAGCTTTAGCGCTTGAGTAGTATGGACTGGCGGGTTGCTATAATTGATTTAATGATTAAAATAGAAAAACAATACTATACTTACACTTATACTATACTATACTTATACTATACTTACAGCCGCTGGCCCCGCTCCAATACTTGAAATATTGACGATCTCTCCGCGGGTTTTTGCCAAATGTGGTCGCACTTTCTGAACCATTTCGACGACGCTCTGAAGATTGAGCTGAAACATCTTGGTAAGATTTTCGATGCTGCATTTAGTGCGAGTTTGTCCTTGAGAATCTGGAATATTAGCTCCGGCGTTGTTGATCTGGAAACCATGAATTTAAAGTTAGACACATCATATTCTGACTAACCAAAATATTAATTTTTCCGAACTTATCCAAGGTAGATGAAATAAGAAGATCTTGCCCTTCAGCAGTGGTAACGTCTGCGACAACAGAGTTTACATTTGTTGCTGAAATTCCTGCTTTTAAAATCGCTTGTCGTGTTTCTTCAAGTCTAGCTGCATCTCTTCCGGTAATTGTAACTTTAGCTCCATCAGTAGCCAGAAGCACAGCCGTGGCACGACCGATTCCATTTGATGAACCTGAAGTTTAAGTATTGACTTGAGAGGAAAAACCTAAAATAGCCTAACCAGTGATAATAGCAACCTTGTCAGTGAAACGAGCCATAGTTTTTTGAGAGAACGTGGACCACATAAGCCTGATTTTTAAATTCCACCTTCAGCCTTAAATACTTCCAGAGTTTAAAGTAACAAGATAGGCAGACATACCCGTCACATACTTTTTGTGACTTCCATAAATATGGAAGTGATCATTTGGTATTTTCGCCTCGACGCTGTATCTTTTTTGTCTATTTCTCTTAAAAAGAAAGTGATTATCGCGTGCAAACACAAAGTATATGTGACTTTGTTGTCTGCGTCTCACTTTCTTTATCGCCTGAAAGTAAAGTTCACTAGAATCAAGACTTGATTAATTTGAGATCTCTTCCATTTCCTAAGTCATAAAACTATTGTGCTTGACGTGTCGGGAGTGTTAGTATACATATGATGTACTACGGAGTCTGATTTTCATAATCTCAAGCTTTCAGTGTTATTTGATAAACTAAAATGTCTGGTCGATTTTCTGGTAAAGACGCAATCATCACCGGTTCCTCTTTTGAAATTGGAAGAGCAACTGCTCTTCTTTTTGCCAAAGAAGGAGAAAAAGTTACTGTGACTGGAAGAAGTGAGGAACGACTTCAAGGATCTCGATAAGTTCTATTAGATGCTGGAATTTTGGAGAGCAATATTCTTATTGTTCCGGCTGATACTACCATCTCCACCGGACAAGATGCTCTGATTAGTAAGACTTTGGAAAAGTTCGGAAAGATTGATATTCTCGTGAACAATGCTGGAGCATCTCTTCCTGATGATCAGAATAAAACTGGAGTTGCACAATCGATTGAGACTTTTGAAAAAGTAATGAATCTGAATGTGCAGAGTGTAATTGAAATGACTCAGAAGATTCACCCGCATCTTGCAAAAACTCATGGAGAAATTTTCAATGTCTCCAGCATTGTAGCTTTGAAGTTTGGCGTAAGTGAAATTTTGAAATCATGATTCAACAAAAGCTAATGTTTCAGTCGGGCCGAGGCCCATACTACCCATTGGCAAAAGCTGCTCTTGATCAATACATAAGAAGTGCTGCAATTGATTTGATTTCTGAAGGGATTCGAGTAAACACCGTGAATCCAGGAGTTGTGGCGACTGGATTCATGGAAGTTGCCACAGGATTATCTTCCGAGCAATCTCAGACGGTACGTTACAATTTTAAACCATTCAGTTTATAAGATCTTTTTGTCAAATTTTAAAATGTTCAGCGCATTATTTTAAAACAAAACAAAAAACATGTTTCAGTTCTACGATAACGTTGGTTCTAATCCATCTGCAATTCCATGTGGTTATTCCGGAAGACCAGAACAGATCGCTAAAGCAATCGCCTTCTTAAGTTAGCAGACCGTGAATCATCTGAATACATCGTTGGACAAAATATTATTGCTGACGGTGGAAGCAGTTTGGTTCTTGGACTTCACGCACAGTTTGCCAAAAAATAAAGAATTTTGTTCTCATTTTCTAATAAATATTGTATACTTTGTTCAGTACTTGCTATATTTATATTGGATAGCAGCTTGCTAAAAGGTTTTATTTAAATTGATCTATCGAAACGCATCCCAGTGATCCATGTTTATAGATTAAAATCAGTTCTAATGGAGAGCCGGTACAAAATGCAGAAAATGATTATACGAATAAAACAATAATTATTTTAATGCTAATTGACCACTGGGTTAACAACTTTTTTTCAAACTTTACCATTGTGATAATGAGAGTTCTGGTTACAATTCTAACATAATTTTAAAAACTGTCTACGTCCAGTTTGAGAAAATGTAGGTAGTTGTGAAAAAATAGTGGTTTCCCTAACAGGTGAAGGATCTCGAAGAATCCTCAGAAATGTGTTACATAATAGCATACATTTGACAGATGATGATTACAGATAATCACTTCAAAAAAATTAGCTGCTTTAAAGCAGGCTCAGCCAAATTAGAGCGTCTGGAAGTTGACTAAAAAGTCTTCATATTTTTATACAAAAATTCGAAACTTTAGATATTCAAAAGAGGGTCATTTTTAGAAAACTTTAAAACGCTGTAATTTGGCTGAACCTGCTCCGAAACATTTAATTTTTTTGGAGTGATTAACTGAAATCATCTTCGATCAAATTTATATTATTATATAACACAGTTCTGAGGATTCTTCGAGATCCTTCCTGTGTTAGAAAAACCACCATTTTTTTCACAACTACCCACGTTTTCTCAAAAACTGGACATAGAAAGTTTTTAAAATTATGTTAGAATTGTACACCCGAAGACTCTCAAAGAGTAAGTAAACTATTTTCTCAATAATTCCAGATTATATATATGTTCTATTCAGAACCTTAAGCTGAAGATTTTGTAAATCGAAAACCTAACTTTTGGTATGTTCCAAGACTCTGAGTTCTCAATTCGAGTTACAACAGAATACATTCTCTAAGTATTTTGTGTCTTTTCAGAAGTATAAATTTGAATTGTAATCATTTCCGTAGTTTCAACAGAATTGGCAAAATAACAATGTTTTGTGCCTTCTACACAAATGAAAAATATTGAACTCAAGGGCAAATCTGAAAGATGACTTAAGTCACAAAATGTTTGTGACTTTTACACCTGCGTCTCTCACTTTTTACTTTTTCTAGTGGTGTGTTTTTTGATCACAAAATACGTTTGGTAAAGTGTGTGGTGTATAAAGAGGAGAAAACGCTCATTCCATAACACATTTATTTGTTACTCTTTCCGTTCCTTTGAAATCTCAAAATGACTGGACGCTTTTCTGGAAAAGTTGCAATTATCACTGGTTCCTCTTTTGGAATTGGAAGAGCAACTGCTCTACTTTTTGCAAAAGAAGGAGCTAAAGTTACTGTGACTGGAAGAAGCGAAGAAAGACTTCAAGGATCCAAGCAAGCTTTGCTAGATGCTGGAATTTCTGATAGCAACTTTTTAATTGTTCCTGCTGATATTACCACGTCCTCCGGACAAGATGCACTGATCAGTAAAACTTTGGAAAAGTTTGGTCAAATTAATATCCTTGTGAACAATGCCGGAGCTTCCATCGCTGATTCGCAGAACAGAGCTGGATTAGATCAAGGAATCGACACATACGAGAAAGTTTTGAAGCTCAATGTGCAAAGTGTTATTGAAATGACACAGAAAATTCGTCCTCATTTGGCAAAAACTCGTGGAGAAATTGTTAATGTTTCAAGTGTTGCTGCTTTGAAATTTGCAGTGAGTTAAAGTTGATTGAGTTAAAAATTCAAACTAACATTTTCAGCATGTACGTAATCCATACTACCCACTGGCAAAAGCTGCTCTAGATCAATACACAAGAAGTGCTGCAATTGATTTGATTTCTCAAGGAATTCGTGTAAATACTGTTAATCCAGGAGTTGTTGCAACTGGATTTCATGAGAGTTGTACTGGATTGTCAACTGAAGAATCTCAGAAAGTTAGTGAAAGACTAAAACATTGTATTACATGTTACGGAATAGTATAGTTCTTTGGTCCCTTTTTGTCAAGTCTTCTTCTACAAAATTTTAAAGTTAAGTATATAATTATGAATTCAAAAGATGTGCTGATACTTTTCACATAAAATATTTTGATTAAGAAATTTCTGGAATTCCTATTCCATTCCTCTTAATACGCCAGTAGATTCCAAAAATTATTTTCAGTTCTACGATAAAGTCGGCGCAAACAAATCTGCAATTCCATGTGGATTTTCTGGAAGACCAGAGCATATTGCAAAGGCGATTGCCTTTTTGGCGGACCGTGACTCATCTGAGTACATTATTGGACAGAATATCATTGCTGATGGTGGAACCAGTCTGGTTCTTGGATTCCATGCTCAGTTGCCCCAAAAATAAATAAACGCATTTTCATTTTAACTGCTTTTCGATTTTTAGTTATTTATCACGATTGAAAAAAGATAAACTAAAAATTGTACATTGGAATGAATAAATATCACTATCGAAAAAGGTAATAAGCAGGAAAGAACAAAATAAAGTAGTTGAATAAGAGATCAAGTGTTGGATGGTTAGTTGATAAAAACCCGCTCAACCTGATACTTTAAGGTTAAACACTATGATTACTGGCTGAGGAACACGGTGAAGCACACTCAGTTTTTGGCTCGTTGTGGGAGTCGGAGTTGAGTGCTTCCTGAAAATATATTTTTTAAATGTAAATGATTATATCTTTCAGCTTAACTACTTAGATATTTAGACTGTTTTTAAATGTTCAACTTACAGCTAGAAATCCTTTCTTCATGTTCTGAATTATAAACTGCACAAACTTGAACCACGCATGAGTTGTGTGCTTCTCGACTGTCTGAACCTTCTTCAATCCTCCACAGATGACATACGTCCCTACAATTTTTAAATAATTACTAATAAATTAAAAAATTTACCGACCTTTTGTGTCTTTTAAAAGAGCGGAAACCACTGAATCCAGAAGACAATTTTTAACGCAAAGCCAGTTTTCTGCTTGAAACCAAACTTTCATGCGGAAATGCATTGCACCCAGTTGTAGTGAGAGATCTTGGATTTCCTCGACGTAGTTTGCATCCATAAGCTTTGATATAACCTATACTGTTCACTATTTTCAAAAACCCTCTAAAATAAATTTCACCTACCTTATTGAAAAAACAGTTGACCCCATCTGCCACACTTCGTGCTCTTTTCATTCCATTTACGTCCTCTGTTGTGTAATTCCCGGAACCCAAGAAGCTTCCGGATTTACATTCTTAAAAAAGAATAATACTATTTACATTTATTTCTCATAAAAGCTACCTAAAAGCGCACGGAAGCGAGTTCTGTTGTCATTGAGAAGTCTGGCTACAAGTTCACATCCAATATCCGATTGAGTTGAAGCTCTGGAAATAGGATTTATTTTTCAAAATGTGTTAAATCCCAAATTAAAAATTAATGTATGAAAGTTAGAAGTTCCCTTACTTTTCCCAGCTGGCACAAATACACTGTCTCTCTGCAACACTTAGATTTATTGTCCGTGGTCCAACTGATGGTGAATCTGGAGATGGTGAAGCTTGTCTGCTGGATTCACGAAATGGAAGGTTCATTCTGAAAAAAAATGAAAATGAATGATCCAGGAAATAATTTCTGAACAATAGAAAAAGGAAGTGTTCTCAATTTTTAGCAATTCAGACGATTAAAAATGGTTAAAATACATAAACAAGGTATTCTAAAAAATATAAATTGCCAAAAAAAATACAGAAATTGCGACGAATTTTTTCCACATTTTATGGCTTTCAGTAGGCTTTTCATTATAGAATTTGATAGTCAAAGGGAAAATATAAGCAAACAACAACTATTAAAATTTTGAACGATCAAAGATTATGTTATGAGTATTCTGGATTGAACTTTGTTTGCAAAAACAGACAAAGAGAGAGAGACACCATTGAGCTGAAAACATTAGAAAACAACTCGAAACGGACGGTAGGAATAAAATAAATCTAAAATTAGATTTTCCAATCAAATAGAACTCAGAAAGAAAAAAAAGAAAGAAAAAAACAAGCGATCTCCGGATCTTTGTCTACCAATTCATTTCTTTACGCTTCAAGAACACATGGATTGTGTCTGAAAACGAATAAAAAATTCTTAATTCTCTACGTCAAATGCACACATATGTGGCAAATGCAGAAAAAATTCTTAAGAAAACATAATTTGAAATTGGAACATTCAATTGATCATTTTGAAATCACCCACCGACCGACTCATTCTAAGAAATTGAGAGTGTTAAAAATTTATTGCTCACGAATCTTCGAATTAGTAATCAAACTTCCGCATATCCTCTTGATAATTCAATTTGGAGAATTCACCCGAAAAATATTCTTCCGAAAATTAAGTTCTCCAAGAATTTTTGAAACAACATGAAGGGCATAAAGCACTTTAATCAAAACAAAGTCACAAACTTTAAAATTGAAAAAAAACAAAATTTTGTACGAAAAAGCTTCAATTTTTTTATTAAAATTATATTTATTAGTAGTTGGTAGAAATGAAAAAAAAATTGTTGCTTCAACTGCAAAGCTTTCAAAATGTTTTTGAACAAAAGCTGTGATGTTTTCAACATTTCAAATGAGTTTCAAATTGTTTCTAGGTTTAGGATACTTTTTCAAAATAATATTTTTAACGAGAAGTCTGCATTCTACTTATGATGAATTTTGTGAAAAACTAATATATTCACATTTCAGAACTTGCAGCAGTCACTAAATTTCATATTTTCCAAAACGGTTAATTAATTCCTAGTAACTGAAAACGTTTTGTGAATAATATTAGTAATGAAACGTACATCTCCAGACAAAACATCTCCAGGCTCAAATGAGAAACAGATAGAAACAATTCGGGACACTATATACCACTTTGATGAGCTACGTATTTTTCTGGTGGGCGGAGATTTATACCAAACATCTTTTTTCCCGAATAATGTTTTTCAGTCTGACAATAAATATGGGTATAAACAGAAAGGGCCAATGGAAAATTGGAAGGGCACCTCCGTTTGTGTTAGGGAATTTGAAAACAATGTAGAGTGCAAGAAGACGATGCCTTCCTCAAGTACAAGAGACTCACCGAAAAATATTTATACTACCTGATACTGAAAACAATGTCCCAATTTAAGACACTGACTCATAAATTTTCAACCAGGAGGATTTGAAAAAAACTGGCTGTGTTGGAACTTGTTTTTTTTAAGTTTTAAACCTTCTTAGAAATACTTTCCTGAAACCTCCTGCTCTAGAGAAAAATATTCAAAAACAATCTGAACTGAGCGTTGGAACGGTGAAAAGTTTTCTTGGAACACTACTTCTAACCATGGAAGACACTTTTTTGTGAAATCCATTAGTTCGTGAAAAGTTGTAAAAGTATAGAAGAAAATCTTGTTTATCTGGGAACTTGAAAATTAGATTCAAAATAATATTAAACCAAGTTTGGAAAATATTTTCTTAGAATATTTTCTTAGAATCAGGTAACGTTTTTTTTTAAGTTCATGAGACATAAAATTTGAAAGTACATTAGAACGTTGAGGAAAGAAACAAAAACAATAAAATCTGAAGTTACCAGTTTTCTACGATTTTGTGTTGTTATTTTTCTAATCATAAGTTGTAAAAAACAAAAACTTAGGAGGAAGATGATCAGGCTGGAAATGCTCTAATTTTCTGTTTCTAATCGGAAGATTCAATCTGTTATTTTCTAACATTTTCCCACATTATTTAGAGACGAAATCTTGTTCATTTCTTGTGTTTTTATTTTCTTCGCATGCTGTCAAAAACAGAAAGATCTACCAACAAACAGACACACCACGTGTGTCTGCTAATTAGGATGGATAATTTATCATTAGGTGGGATTTTTTAGAGATAAACTTATTGAGCCAAAATTAGAACAAGGATTTTAAACAACATGAAAATAAGGGAACATCTTAAAAATGTTTTTCAGCCTTTTTTGTTGAGGAAATGATCATTCGTAGAAGATTTGTAGAAGTCAAGTGGCGAATATGAAGCGATGAAAACAGGAAAAAGAATTGCAGACACGTGGGTGTGAGTTGGCAAATTTTGAAATAAGGAAAGAACTTTTTTAAAAGGCACAGCTTGAAGTCACAATGTTTTTTTTGAAAAATTATTGTCTACTAAAAACAAAGAACATTTAAATATTCAGGTACAGAAAAAGAAAGAAGATTTGAACTTCTTTGTTGACAAAACACTACTTATTTTGCACTTTTACAGTTTTTACAGGAATTTGTGAAATCAGTGAAAACAATGAAAATTGTAACTTCATTGTTGCTAGAAATAAAATTGCTGTCGTTTTTTTCTGTTGCAAAATTTTCAGAGCAATATATTCTTCCAGATAATTTTTCTCTTTAAATTTTTTGAAATAAAGTGATAAGTTAAGGAAGTCGTGTGTTTAGACTGTACAAACTCCAAACATTTGAGTTATCAAAAAAACTCAAAAATAAGCGACAGACAGCACAGAGAACAAAACCTAAAAATATTTCTGCCTACCATAACAACTCTGTTTCAAATATATTATAATGTAAATGCTTAAAATTTGCCAGTGTTATTGCGAACAACGGCTCACTTCACTTGACCTGAAATTCAACGCTTTGCCGTTATATTTTTCATATTTTGACGTATTTTGCACACATTTCATTTTTTTAAAACTATTTTGACACCTGACATTGTGTGTTTTGTATTATTGTGACTTTGATTTCTTGATCTGTAAATCTATTTGAATTGTTGAACATTTCACAGAGATTATAGTATAAGACCTTCCAATTCAGAGAATCATTAATGTTTCAAGGTATTCATAAATAACACTTGCAAGGTTTTTGGAACGAATCTAAAAAATATTTACATTTGGAGAAATTCATAAAATAATTTTGCAAAATTATTCTAAAAGATGCTGTAAAAGTTCAGTGAACATTCGTTGTGGGTCAGTGAGCAGAAAAGAGAAATCGAGAACAAAAAGTCGTACGAGAACAAGAAGAAAAGGATTTTTGAAAACCGGATAGGGATGAACAGAAAAGAACTTGGTTGTTGGACACATTCTTGAGAAGGGTTCATGTTCTAATTTTGTTCTTCTGGGTACTGTTATTATTACAAGCATTACCCAATGACAAAAAACACTTCGAATGAAGACCATAGTTTAATATTTTAATTTTTATGGCACAGAGCACAAAAACAAAAAAAGAGCAATTTGAAAATGGAATGACTAACGTCATTGCCTAAAATTTGTTTTTCTTTGTTATTTTTTTCTCTTATTTTTCTGTTTTTAAACAAGAAACCCAGGAAGAATTTTAAATTTAAATGAAGGTGGGCTTGGATGGTGGGTTTAGGTAGACCAAGTAGAGTAAAATAGGAGATAAATGTATGCAAATGAACTGCTGGATAAGTGGCCATCTAAATTTAAGTAAGTCCACCCTCTGTTAAAGTTTGGAAATGGATTTCTGAGAATGGAAATGCCAATGTATTTAATTTTTAGAAGGTTTGGGGATTTTAGTAGAAGAATCAGAAATTGAGCTCACCAAGTTGCACAACTGTTAGTACAACATTTCCTGTGCTAAATGTGTAATGAGCTACATGTTTCGCCTTTCTAAAAATTTCCACACAGTTCAAGAAAACATACTTTTTTGTCTAAGATCTGCACGTCGTCTGGAATGACTAAGTGACATCTGAAACGTAACCATGACTGAGTGAACTGAAAATAGTTAAATTGGGAATCGGAGACGCTCTTAGTTAAATTGAAAGCAATGAGACAAAAAAGATGAGGAACCGGATTTTCTGAACAATTGCTTGAAGAAATGGAGATCAAAAGAAGGAATTTGTTGCTTCGGAATTTTTGTAAATGTCAAAAATGGAAACAAACTAGTAATTTTTCTTACATAACATTTCTCAACTGCCTATGAATATTTTGAATGGGATGTTGCCAAAAAATTTTGTTGGCTTCTGCTCATTGGCAGGCACTCTTCAGGTTTACGTACTTGTAGATAGGTTTTTTATGATACCTAAACATTTTACACATTTCACAAATTAAATTTCAAATGAAGCCATTTACGTTGTTTTTTTGATGTTAGAGTAAAGAATAAATGGACGTTTGACCTAATGAGAACAACATGATGATTTTTGTAAAACTGAGACATTGAGGAAAAGAAAAAGAATGACTACATAGTAAGTTGTAAAGTCTTTTTAGTAATTGCAGGGTCATTTGGGCAAAAACTAGAGTATAGAAAGAGGCTAGAAATCACAAACGAATTCAAATACTTGTCTGCCTGCTGGATGCGTAGGAGTTTCTGCCAAATGACAAAAGATACGAGGATATAGAAATGATATATATTTGTGTCAAAACTACTACATTCAATTTTGACATGAAAACCCGGAAAAATCATGGGTTTTTTGATGTTATGATTTATAACCCGACTGAGAATATTTAGAAATTAAAAAATGGAAATTGAGCCATGATTGACAGCTAATCTGTTTCTATAATATCACATGAGAAAATGTATTGTCTTGAATAAACTAATACATTTATTCATCATCTTTAGAAAATAAAAAATAATAGGGAATGATAACAAGTTGATTCTGATTTTGAACTTTATCATAAAGTTAAGTCATAAACTTGTTGAATGACATATAAGTCTACCCAAGATCACTTTGTGCCAGTAGTTAAGATGTGAATGCTAATGCTCAAAGTATCCTAGTTGTTTTGCGTAATATACTGACTAAGAATCATAAGAATCTATGAACTTTTGACGTGTGTGCAAAAAGTAAATGAATCGAAATTATTTAAAGATTTCCGCTTGAAAAATTTACGACCACAATAAGTCATTGAGTACACATATTTTTCTTGCGAGTCTACAATGGCGCATATTGGAACTTTTATTTTGAAATTTGGAAAGTACATCTCCTTAGAAAGGTTTTACCGAGACGTCCGTTTGTTCACGCGCTAGGCTTATTCCTCGAATGAAATGTCTAAATTGTTTTACTATTGAGCTTCCATGCAGTACCTTCTTCCCAATGAAACTTCAATTTTTTTGAAAAGTTCATATTATTTCCAACTTACTGGGTAATTGCAAAACTGGTGAAGTTATAATATAAAAAAGTCTACAAAATTTTGAAAGGTACTGATTAGGTGAGTTCTGCAAATTTATGCAACTTTCGAGGAATTTAATGTGGTACTAAATGTTGTTACCAATTGGTTAATTAACTACGGAAAGTCAACATCTCTTCTAAAAGTACATGAAACAGAATATATACCCTCTGAAAATTATACAACTTTTAAACGTTTTAGGTAATTCATACTAAACACTATAATGTCTAGCAAATAGAATGAAAAATTGTGAAAATGTGTAGTGAATAAGTTTTTTGAAGTAGACAAAACTCAAGAGGAAAGACAGAAGCCAACTCATGCCCACTCATTCTAACTCCCAAGAGTCGATATATCAGTTCCATAATCAGAAAATTAAGAGTGATAATACAATGCTTGTTTTCGATTAAAAACTCGTGATGCTGAAGATCAGGAAGAAGAAGGAGATGACAAGCAATTGAACGAAAAAAAAGTTTTTGTATGTGAAGGTGAGTCATTTGGGAGGAGAGTGAGGATAGCATAATTACATAAGTCAGACAGACAAAATAAACGAGTAATTTGGAAATTTGAGTACAATTCATTAATCAGAATTATAAGACAATTTGTGTTTTATTTGTAGGGAGACGCTTTACATGTAAGACTTTTTGCAGAAATTCGAAATAAAGCACAAGAGAAACAGTGAAGTTTTCAACTGAAAGTGTTTAGCAAACGATTTCGAAAACTTCTTTTCTATTCAAAAAGAATTGCATGAGCTCGCCCAATAAATTTTTTAATCTTAAATTGACCAGTTCCTCATTCTCGAATCGGATCTTAAAACTGAAAGTAGACATAATACGAATACCAAAATATATTTTGAAACACTGACAACGAAAGTAATATCGTTATAGATTAATACGAAATTTATCGCACTCTGTTCCATTTTACGCTTCAAATGTTTTGTTACATCACAGTCTCGCTTACTCATTAATGATGAAATTTAAGAAACTGAACTTTGAATGCTCCAAAAAACTAGTTGAAGGTCTCTAACAACCTGGTTGATATGTAGTAAATATATAAATTTAATAATATGCAATAACTCAAAATACGAGATCTACCGCCTTGCTCTCTGATCACATACCTTATTAATAGATCACTTGACACTTCAAAATGTTCACATATTTCATTTATATGAATTATAATTTACGTCAACTTGAAAACGACTACTACTGGCATATTTATCATTTGCATGAGTGTAAAAATAGTATTTTAGGGTGAGTCGAGTGGGCGGAAAATAAATTCGAAATATTTTCGACAAAGAATGAACTTGTGCTGAAGTCAGGCGTCAAGCACACAAGCTCTACTTTTTGAAAAACAAAAGAATAGAATGGGTACACTGATGTCATTATTTAGAAGAAAAAACAATTTGTACTGGGAGATTATAAAAAGAATTATTCAGAATTAATGTCACCCGTTGAAAGTGCAACAGTATTTTTGATGTAGAACACATTTTTGGTTTTTGATTATATCAACAATACTGGAATTTTTTGAAAAATGATGTAATGCCCATTTACGAGGAAGCGATCTTCAAAGAAAAGATCTGTATCATTTTCGAAATTACGGGCTTTTGGAAAACTTATAATCACAGACCAAAATTTTTCAGATCTTTGTCGAGACTAAATGTAATGTGTTTTAATGTAGGGAATAAAACAAATTTAAATTTTATTCATAAAACTAAAGATTCAAAAATTCTAAAACTTCCTCATCTACTTCAAGTGTTGGTTTAATAAGGGACTGCTGCAAAAATGAATACACAGAATAAGAAATAAAAATAGGATTTTTTTTTCACTTTTTTTGCTCCATTTTAAATAACTAGAACTTGGAACTTTGCACAATTTTTAAAATAACTGGTAAAAAACCAGTAAGCATAATTTCAAATTTAAGATGAAATGAATACGTGTAATTTGCTCCATTTGAGCAGCGAAAATTGGGGTCATTCATATTTTGCACAACCATGCAAAATGAGAATTCAACTGCAACGATGCAAAATGAGAATTCAACTGAATTTTCGTGTTCGACCACCGAAATGCTTTCTAGAATCTTAAAATCTAATGGCTCTCGGGTGCAAAAAAAAATCTAAGTGCTCTTTAATTTGTTTAGATATTGGGCCCATTTCCAGACATAAAGAGTCCAAAGAATTGAGATGACGTGTCCTTTTCTTGCCTCACACTCAATGTGTTTACTTATTGGAAAAGGATGATGCAGAAAAAAGAAGAAGCTTCTCACTTTTATCTAGCCTGGTCCTTGCCATCTTTGGAATTCGCAACAATTTTTGATCAAATTTTTTTCGAAATTTTTTTGGCAAGTTTTCTTGATTGGAAAATATCCAGTTCTTTGGTTCAGAGTGTGGGTGGAGTTTCGAAAAAAGAGAAAAAAGAGGAAATGAGTCAAACTAGAAAAAGTACATAAAACACAGAAAAAACAAGCAATTAAACAAGATGGGGAGCAAATGGCAATATGCTTTCATGCGGGTGGCCTTTGATGGAAAATTTGTTTCTTTTTCAAAGTTTATTTAGACTTATATTAGGTCAATGTTTTAGAAAAGGGGGTTGAGGAAGTACTGAGAGCAATCGAAAAGTTGAAATTCAATTCTTGAAGTTAGGGAGTGTGTCTGAACTTAAGTCTGCTAGCTCCCTATCCGCCAGTAAGGCGACCTACGACTCCTGCGGACTCCAAATATCGAAGCTTACGCTACATGTAGGCAGAGATATAATTTTTTTTAATCAAGTAAAAATTTGGAAAAAATTAACTAAAGTCAAATCATGTTTGTGTATATAATATTAGAACTCCATGTTTTGCTAGTACTTGACAAGTTTGAAAAAAATAATTACAGTTTCATAGAAAGCACAAAAATCGACAGAAAAGCGGTAATTTCTCTGCAGAGTATGAATTAAGAATTAGAATTATTTGAATATCAGACATCTCTTCCTGTTGGCCAATGCCCTCTCATTATGGGTGTTCAGAAGTGTGTGCGCATAAAATGAGAGGTTACTTCTAGACTAAAGGGAAAAGTTGGAACTAAATAGTAGGCGTTGAGGTGTGTGGTTCAACATACAAATTAAGTTATAAGGAAGGGTTTCAAGGAGGAAAGGTGATGTGGTCGAGTAGAGGATATCACATAAAGAATGTGAATCGACGATTTTTTATTATTGAAGTGAATTTTTTCATTGCAAAAATATAAGAAAAGTGGATATAATTTTACAGGAGTAGAAAATTTTGAAAAATCCAGTTTTCAGTCAAGCACAAATGTAATAAAGCATTATACAAATATATTTGCTAAATCGCTAGTAAAACTGTGAATTCTAAAATCTCCGATATAGGTTGATTTAAAATTATTGTTTTATACTTTTAGAGAAATAAAATTACTGTTTCATATTAACTAAATAATCAAATCACCTAGAACAGTTCATTGTCAACTTTTCAATAACTTTGGCTTCCTTTTCTTAACTCTTAGTGAATAAAATATTTAAGAAAAATGAATAAAAAATCAAATTCAAGCATGATTTATTAGCTTAAAACAAAATTTGTTGAAATAAATCAGAGAACTTCCGCGTATACGGACGTTAATCTTTCATGAATACAGATGAACTGGAAACAAATTTGGAAAAAAAAGAAGAATAGACGAAATCACTTATTAATTCTGATTTGATGTTTTTTTTTCAATCTCAAATGACGATTTCAGAAAAGTGATCAGTGAAACACTGTTTGGAGGATTTTCTCAACGAAAAAAAGCCAAATTCCTTACAAGCGTTTACTGTTAGCTACCATTTTTAACCAGGAATACTGATCGCTTGCAGGAAATTTTTTCTATATTTCTAGAAGAGTAAAAAATGAAAAAAAAAACTAGAAAGCCCAAGAAAGTTAGATATAAAATAGTAAAAATTCCAAAATTCTAAACATAAGCTATAATCGAGACTTTGAAAAGCAGAAAAAATTGGAACGTGATCTGACTGAAACGCATTTGGAAATTTGAAGAAAGTCTAATAGTTCTCTGAACTTAGGCCTTAATGAAAATTGAAAAGTCATGTCTTGCCGTTGTACTCTCAGGAATCTCATCTCCGTTTCTTCGACTTCTTCTTCGTTTAAAATTTCGTCATTTCTGGTCATTCTCCGCCCTCCGGACGCTGTTAAATGAATTTTCGGAGGCCGTCTGTGCTCCAAGCTCGACTTGAGGATGACCCGATTTTATATCTATTTTTCCCTATTTTATTTGGGATGGGATGTTCTTTCCAAAATGACATTGAATCACGCAAGTGAATTCTCTAAAAGTTATAGAAACAAAAACATTTGAATTGAACAAGACGGAAATAAGAAGAAGAGCAAATATTTTGGGATATACATATTCAAAAAGAAAAGGAAACTTTCGCGTTCCAGGTCGAATTTCAAATTCCCTCGAGGACAGGAAGCAGGAGGCGATTTGTCAGATGAGATTATATTGAAAAAGTGGGGAAAATGTTGTTGTTTCCGACTGAAATGGATGGCGGATCTTATTTTTGTGAACTATGAGGATGTTCAGAGAACAGCCAACACAACATAAAAACCTAGGAGTTCCTAAAAATGAGGTTACTGGAAAAGAAGCTTCAAAATGGCACATAGTTTCATTTTCCAATAGAATAGTTGTTTTTGAGAGTTAATACTGGGAATCTTTACACTGAAACTCGATAAGTATGCATTTGCATTCTGAACGAAAGGTGTAAAAAACATAAAGAAAAAACCTATAACTCTTCAAAACTCGGCAGTTTTATTTTTATTCTTTGGCTTGAATTTTTTTTTGAAGCACCATAACGCTTCACACAAGGAAACCAATAAGGGCAATAAGGCCGCGGAGGCGCCTCCACGCTTTGACCGGACAGAGCGTCTATGAGTACATTTTGAGGAAATATCTATACATAGCATACTACGTAAGTACCTCTTACTGTAAAATCTTTAAAATGTTGCCTAAGCTCAAAAATCTTAGGAAGGACATAGATTCAAAACATTTTTCCACAGTTGCTAAGCTTTTATATACGTATCTTCTTTAGAGAGTTAATAAACAATTCTTAGGAAAGTCTAAATTTCAGACATAAAAACAAGATTCGAATTTATTCGAATGTTTTTTATTTCAAAAAATCACAGAAAAAAGACAGTTCGATAGCAAGAAAACATTCGGAGAATTTTTTTTTCGAGACTCTAGAATTGATTCATAGAAATAATTACCAAAAATGAGAATTCGTTTATTTCGATTGCCCAATTTATTTTCAAAAAAAAACGGCATGTGGCGATCTTCTGACAGCTGTTGTTTTCGAAAAAATTCAGAAAAAATCAATTGCAACTAATTTCATATTTCTTGTAGTTTTTCTCGAGTAGAGTTACACACTGAAACCATTCGTCACAAAGAATAGTTGTCTGGAACTAGCCAGGTGTTTTCAATAAAGCAATCATACTCTATACAAAAAAGTAGTTTGATGAGAGACAATAGTAACCAAAAATAAGTGAATGGCGCGAACGGACAATCTCAAGTATCTTCATCCGTTCTTTAAAATATATATTTGATTTATTGACAAAAGGATTTTATTTCATTGTTGAACGTACAAAAACGAAGATATAAATTTTCAATAAATCATATCCTAAACGGCTGAAACGGTTTCAAAACATTTTAATGTTACCTGGAAGAAAAAAAAAGCTAACAAATATTTTTAAAATTTAGCTTGGCGACAATGAAAGACAAATATTTATCGGATCCTGCTTGAAAGTGGGTCTAAAATATTACAAATCAATGGTTCCGATTTTTTAAAACTATTACTGGTATACCAGAATTATTTTATATTTGAAATGCTTCGTTTTCCTAATAAACTTTTTTTTTTACAAAATTACTTACAACTTTTGGAATTTTGTTGTTCGAAGAGTTCTTGTGTGTTCAAATTAAAAATCGTAGTTTTTTTAAAATAAAAACAGCTTCTTTTGTTTTTGGTTTTTTCAGATTTTTTAAAAGTTTATGTCGCGACACTGCTAGTTCCGAATCAAAAATAATACCGGACATCTAATTTATTTGTTTATTATATGGTTTTCTTTCAAATTTCTTGTTATTTCAGAACAAAAAAAGACACTAAACTGCAATGTAAAAGTGGAGAAGCGGATGTGATATTTGAAAGAAAGAAATCATTTATAAATTTTGATTTCTAATCTTTATATTCATAGTAGAGATTTATATTTGAGGAGTATGATTCAATTCATCTTTGTTCTTCATTTCTTTATTCCTTTTTCAACAAAAATTGAAACAGGAAGTTGATATTTATAGATTCTTTCATATCGTTTGAGCATATTTTTCTCTCAAATCTTGAGTTGGCGGACGGGGGGAACCTCGTTATGCGATTTCGGAAGACATTTCGAAACAAATTCCAACGGAAAACGGATGACAAGTAACTCAATTTGGCAGATTTCTCCACCAGGTTGCCACTCTTCTCCTCCTTTCCTCACATGTTTGTACATTACGCTTTTCTTGTCATTATATTGATGTTTCCGATAAAATCACTAGACCGCTTTATTGACACGGCGCTTTTACCGGTTCCATGGTGTAGCGGTTAGCACTCAGGACTTTGAATCCTGCGACCCGAGTTCAAATCTCGGTGGAACCTATCGTTTTTTGCACTTTAACTTCTCACGAAACAAATAGGTTAATTGATACTTTTTAGATTTTTACAAAAACAATTCCTTGTGTCTAGTGACCTTATCACTTGATGCATCAACCAGTTAATAAAGCCCATTAACAGTCAGGTTTCTCATACACAAATCACTAAACCACGTCGTAAAATAAAAATGAAGAAGACTAATAGCATAATAAATTGTACCAGGCAGTCGGTCAGCTCCCGATTTCAATATATAAGTGTCATTTGCAGATGAATAGTTGTCTTTTATTTTTCATTTCAAGACCATCGGCCACACACACACATATTTCTTTCTTTTTTTGAAATTCTAACCCGACACTTTTCCACACGCGTATCAGATTTCACGAACGAAGAGCACCACTTTCATGCCATTGACCGGTCTTGAAAAATCCGGTGGATCCCATCATAGTCTACAACTTTATATTATTGTTTTCTAGCCACTTTTTCGTGTCTGTATCCGGAACCGAAGTGCATCAAAAGGCTGTCAGAAAGCCGTCTCATTTGACATTCATACCCATAACATGTAATGGGTTTTCCCCGTTTTTTATGTTATGATGGAGTGATGATGTTGACAAAAGCGACTCGGTTTTCAGCAGGTAGTGCAACAAAACGTTCTGAATCATGCCATTTCTCATGTTAGGAGAAGCAGATTTTGACATAGATCTAATACTTGACACACTTTTGAGCTTCAAATATCGTAAAACAGTCACACAAACTTTGTTTTGAATTTAGGAAATAATTGTAAGTTTTTAAATTCAGTTTCCTAAGCCCCATTTAGTCTCCAATATTGTTTATTTTTTCAGATATGTGAACTTAGAACCTGGAAAAATGAGCACCAAAAACTTTAACGTAAATATGCAAGTCGTTTTGAAACCCGGGCTAAACTTTTACAAAAATACAGTGCAGGCTTCAGTATGAGAAAAATGCTCCAATATGAACATAATCCCGTATTGTTTCTCTCATATTCCCGACCTCTTGAAACAGGAAGTTGCACACTCGAATGAAGTGTATTATGATGTTGATGGTATTTGGTAGTGGGAAGTAAAAGTAGTATGCACTTCCCATCCACTTACCTGTTCCTTTTCTACATTATTGTGTTTTCCGGTCAAGTTTGATTTGTATTTACACATACATACATAATTCATGAACACCACTAGCAAATCTCTGTTCAGGTTATATCAAAGAGTTATTGGTTTGGGTATAACTGCATGTTCTACTTCTTCCTCACTCAAATGTCCTTGATTTATTGTGTTCCGCTTGTTTTTTGAGAAACTGTCGTATGTGTGTCTGTTGTGTTTCAGTTTGAACTGGAACCAGTTACAAATGAAATCCCACTGAGATCTCATCATGCCATTCCTTATGTTTTTCTTTCCCATTACTTGGGGCTTTTGGAAAAGTAAAACCAAAAGTTTTCGCACTTTCTCCCTCACTGACTTCTTTTTTTTTTTGGACAAAAAGTTCCTACCTTCATTATATATTCACATCTGCCAAGTTCCAAATTCACTTTTCTCTAATCTCCATTTTGGGAGAATATGTTTTTGAAAATGACAGAGCCTGGTAAGTAGTGTTCTATGAATAGGTTGACTATCAGTTTTAAGAAAGAAAATGTTCACAACGTCCAAATTTAGGTTATTAGAAAAATAAAGCACATACAGAAAAGAATGCTAATTGTCTTTACTTTTCTTTTTTTCGCTAGCCTGGGAATGAATAGTTTGATCTACTGTGTATAAACAACAAGCAAACATCTTATGATTTGAAACATTGAATTTTAAACCCAAAAATTCAGTTAGAGCTTGTGGAAAATAGAACATTCCACTAAACTACATACAGTGCGTACAAGTTCTATACGCCACCCCCCCCCCCCCAAAATATGCCCTGTGGCCACGTGTGTCAGTTTTGGTAAAAATCTGCTAATGCCATTCGATTCCAAATCTCAAAAAACCTACTGACATTTTTTTACAGAGTGATAGCTTCAAAATTGAAGTTACTAGGTCAAAAAAACGCAAAAAAGGCCGTACAACTTCTATACGCCACCCTGAGATTTTTGTTGAAAATCAGTGATATTGCCAAATTATCAATAACTGTTACCGTATTTTCTAACCTAACACAAAACAAATTACAGAATTATTTAAACAGAACCTACAACTTTGGCAGTTATAGTATGAAATGTAAGCATTCTCCTTTAGCACTGAAAAAAATTTCAGAATTTTTGGAGGGCTGGAACGTGAGATAAGGGCGCCATCAGTGGCCGGCTCCCAAAGTTGGCTTACAGGACCAAAAAAAATTATAAAAATTCTGTGACGTGAAAATCTTATGAGAATAGTTGAAATATACACGGGTACTCGAAAATTGGAGAACAATTAAAAAAGTTGGTCCTGAAAAGGTTGATAATTTGGCAATATCACTGATTTTCAACAAAAATCTCAGGGTGGCGTATAGAAGTTGTACGGCCTTTTTTGCGTTTTTTGACCTAGTAACTTCAATTTTGAAGCTATCACTCTGTAAAAAAATGTCAGTAGGTTTTTTGAGGTTTGGAATCGAATGGCATTAGCAGATTTTTACCAAAACTGACACACGTGGCCACAGGGCATATTTTGGGGGGGGGGGGGGGGGGGGGTGCCGTATAGAACTTGTACGCACTGTATGTAGTTTAGTGGAATGTTCTATTTTCCACAAGCTCTAACTGAATTTTTGGGTTTAAAATTCAATGTTTCAAATCATAAGATGTTTGCTTGTTGTTTATACACAGTAGATCAAACTATTCATTCCCAGGCTAGCGAAAAAAAGAAAAGTAAAGACAATTAGCATTCTTTTCTGTATCTTGCAAATAATTATTGATTTTAAACCCGTTTGTTTTTGTGAAGGCAGAAGGTAGATATGTATTTCTCGTATGAGCTCGCGTTCAATTTTTAATTGATATGTGAATGCACAAAAATGTGGTTCAAACTCATCACTCAAAGTTCACACTTTCAAAAACTGGTTCAGACTTTTTTTGTTGATTTTAATATTGTGTTACTTGAAAATTTATTAGGATGAACCTCCAACGACCAAACTTGTTAGTTTGTTGTCTGACTTCATTTTTTATTCAGTAGCTGGTCACTTTTGAAAGCATTTTGAATTATTCAAACCTAATTTGTTCTATCAAGATCACGCTAGGTGAATGTAAACTTGAGTGTTTGAATGGCAAATAAATATTTTTCTGTAGAGATCGTGTAATATTATTATTCACACGAAATACAAACCTTCTACCCGTTCCGTTTGCAAGAAGCTAGCATTCACAATTAAGTAAAACTATTTATTTACATTTAAACCAACCTTCTGACATCTGTTCTCTGGCGAATTGTTTGGATTTCGGATTACTGAACGAGAGTGTTTAGCTAAGCCATTAAATTGAGAAACTGGAAATGGTTATCTAGAATGCCTAAAGATTTTTTGCAAGTTTTAAACTCTAGGTAATACCATCTGGAATTTTTCGAATTTTTGCGGCTACGTGTACTTTGGTACCGTTCCCTCGAGATACTACATAAACATTTGACACTTTCGCCTACTCATTTTCTCCATTCACTTTCCAATATCGTTTCTTCGATCTTCGGCTCTTGCGATCTTCTTCACTTTCTTATGGTAATCGAATGCTATATGTGTAATACGAACCCAGTCACCTTCTTTCATACATACATACCAAAATGAATATATATCTCGGTGATCAAACAGTTTTCTTCTTTTGTTTGCACCTTTTTGGCCACTTGCTGTCACTTAGCCAACACACGTCAAATTGGTTGTTGTTGCTCCGTGGGATTGGTTTTGTAGTGACCCTCCCGTTATCATTAAGCTTTTTCCTTATCATTTAGTATTTTAGCCATAGATTTTTTTTCAAATTTTTAATTTTCTAGTTTTCAAGTTCCTAAAAAATTTCAGGATTTGAGAAAAAACTGAAGAGCCCCTTGTTTTTGTCAGACACATTCTTCCAACAAAAAATTCTAGATTTTCCAATTCTTAACGACTTGTTTACGTTTTCTTTCCGCGAAATATTTTATTTTTACTTGCTTCATGACATGAATTTTCAATGTAAAAATTATATGAATTCTTTCCATGAAAGGGTGTTCAAACGCCTATTGAACATTTGTTTGATACCCCTACGGGTCAAATGAGTTTACACTTGCCCTTTCATCGGATTCTTTAGTTACCCTTTTTACCTTTACAACGGTTAGGGTCACCCACCACCACTGCCTTCGTCCCCTTCCTCTATTACACGCTCTTTCAATTTGGAACCCAACAACCACTGTCCGGCGGCGCCAATTATCGCTCGAGTTGCAACCAACCGGGTGTCATTTTCTCTGGTAATGACTGACATAGGATGACTGAAGAAGAGAAAGAGAGTGAAATCCTCGATTACTTTGCGTTGAGGTTGTGACCTTTTGCGAAACGGAAATGTTGAATTTTGTGAAAGATGTTGACATGAAAATTGACATCAAACAAGTTTCAATGTTCTAACTGTACTAGTTTTTGATTTACTGCTTTATTAGTATTTAGTGCCAACTATTTTTTAACTAATATCTCTCTCTCTCTCTCTCTCTCTCTCTCTCTCTCTCTCTCTCTCTCTCTCAACAAAATTTTATCATTGAAATATCAGTACGAGGTTTCTTATCGATTTGTTAGAAGATATCCTATATAAACATGTACCTATTACTCTACGAAACCATTTTGTATGAACGATTGTGGAATCATCATTTACTATATATAAAGCGCTTATTCCGTTTGTCCATAGTTTGTAGTCTGTGTAGTCTTTGTAGTCTGCGAAGTTTTAGCTTCTGGAGGGATAGTGAGTTGGGGTTAGTGTAGGGATATAGTCGGGGTACTGTAGTGGTACAATGGTGGTACGGTAGGAGTACTGCATGATTACGGTAGTTTCAGAAAAATTGGTTTTCAGCTCCAGAAGTCGGGGGCACGGCTGGTATATATATATATTTTTTTTTTTTTAAAGAAGCTATTTTCTCATAGGATAAAGATTATCTTGAGATTAAACTTCTAGGAAACTGGCTAAATTTTAATCTATATTTTCCAAATTTTTATTAGATAAGTTTCTGAATCATTTAAAGTAGTCATTTAAAAAATATTAAAATAAGTTTGAGAAAAAAACAAAAAATCAAAAGTTCTTAACTTTTGAATACATGTGATAAGATAAAATTCGCGAATCTCAACTTTTCAAAAAAAAAATTAATGGAAAATTTGAAGTTAGTTTCAGCCAGTAAGAGGTCACTCTGAAACCGCCAACACATAATTGGTACAAGACAGAAACATAGAAGAAGTATAAATTAAAATTCCCTGACCGCAGTGACTTCTTGGTCACTGAGATCTACCAATTTGAAAGTTTTTCGAGCTACTTTTAATGTTCCAAATGCATATGTGTCCATTTCTCCTTTTACCGTATAAATAATAACACGTTTTTCATCATCTTCTTTTTTTGCAATGCATCTTTCTCGTTTTTTCACCAACATCTCCCCCTACCTACCTATTACTGTGTGGCGGCCATTTTCCACAAGCCATCCCAACCATTCTCATCGCCCACTAAAGTTTTGAGGGTTTTTCGTTTTAAATTGGCGGCTTGACTTTTCTCCCCCCACGCATGCATCTCAATCCCACAATCCGCTCCTGTTTTTACTACAAATCCGGTAGACACACACACAGATCCACGTGCAGTAATGAAAAAGAAAGATTCTGTTTTTCCAACAATTTATAAATTCTCATCCCACTTTTCTACGCTCTTGTAAATACGTATGCCAACTCGACCAGGCATCACCACATGAGAAAACGAGAGACTGTTTGCTCAAATGTTGATCTTATACTCTTGTTATACAGTCTTACGGCCCAAGAACTCTTTTTTTTCTCGATAAAAGACGAGATTTTTCAAGTTATTTTTGATGTAGTAACCAATTCCAATGTCTACCCAACCAATATCGAAACGAGCTTGAAGTCTGAAGAACTAGTTATCGTTAAACCGTAAATTGATGTATACTAGAACTGAAATGCAACATCAAACGGTTGAAACTACGGAGCCACTGAACGTAGCGAAGCCGAGTATATGAGGAAGTCTTGGTATGTCGTTGAATTGATATTCCATATTGTTGAGGCGTAACGGGAGCCTTTTACTTGCCCCACGCACTCTACCAGCCTCCCTTTTGTACAATTTTGAGTATTTTATTTTAAAAAAATATTTCAGCTCTCTTTAAAAACGATTCGAAGTAGTGAAACTCAAAAACAAAATTAATTAAAAAAAATTTGAAAAATTACTGTTTCACATATTAGTTAAATGTCTAGGCATATGTTCAAATAACAATCCATGGATTTATAGCGAAATAGTTCATCAAAAGTGACATGATGCGAATGTTTTAAAATGTTTTAGCTATTACGTTTTTAACTACATAGATCTTGATTATTAATTTTTAAATTATTTTGTTTAGTGTATCCCTAGTTTTGAACCGCCTCTCTATCTATTTTGCAAAAAAACATTAGATTGCAATCATTTTTCAATGTTTTGTTTCATTGGTCTCTTCAACAAAAATCTTAACTTTGAGCAACATCTCACATAACTCTCAGATCACACTATTGAACCAGGAAGTTACAAAAAGATTAAACACATTTGAAAAATAGTTTCAAGACTTTTTCAAGTTATGGCTTCCTTTCCATACTTTAAAAATTCCCGCAGGTAGACCCTCTCTCTTACTAGTTATTCCTTTACTTTCTGGGTCTTTCTCATAAATTTTTTATACCCTTTTCCTCTTCTTCAACAGTTTGGAAAGCATCTCGTTTTTCTCACTCCAAAGAGTTCTTCTTCAAGCTATCAATTTTTCAATTTTTCAGGAAGTATGAATCCCATGTCGTCGACTTTACTGATTTTTCTCATCACAATCCTGTTAGCTTCAGTGAAAGCAGATTCAGAAGTTACAGAGTCTTCCGGTAAGTTTATTGAAAAAGGGAAAGGATATTCAATGAAAAGTAGAAGTTCCAAATGAGGTTCGCAAAGTTTAAGTGAAAACAGATAATTGAACCGACTTTGTGAATTGCATTCGATCCAAAATGTGAGCTTTTGGACTTTGATGTATACATTAGCTGGGACTATAGATGTTGTTTTAATTTAACTTATTCCAAATTACTCAAGTACAAAGTACCAATAATTTATCATGAATCTCAAAAACGTTACATATTTCTACTGTTAACAAAAAATATTGGAATCGCCCACGTAATCCTATCGGTTTTATTTTTATCTTAAATTAAAAAATATATATATAGTAAATCGCCTTAATGCATAATGCGAGTTTTCTTCGTTTAATTGAATAATATGAGAATATGAAAATTCAATGACGAGAACTGGAAAATTGTGATACTGTTTCAAAACCTCTACTTTCAAACATCTTACAGTACTTTAAATTTTTGTAAGAGCTTTAGAGCTTTTTGTAAGAGAACATCAAAAGTGTAACATTTTTCTAACAATTCACTTTTCAGACATAAAACAATCATCTGCTCAAGCGGTTGCTCCAACACAATTCCAAATCGCAACATCCCCACATCCATTCTCTCGTCAAATTGCTGCTCCATCGAGAATCCATCGTAGATCAATCACACCAGTACCAATTCGTGCTCATCGTGTCTACCACCATTGATCCAGATCTTTTCTTTGTTATTTTGTTTTAATGTAAAATGTTCTCTACAATTCCAGCAGGCTTTTCTCTCTTTCCCACTTTATGCATTCCTCGGGTTATTCTACTTCACTGTCTCGAATAGTCAATTTTAAATAAAACGATTTTCTTGAAGTTGCTTTAACATTTTCCAGGAAAATACTCTTTCAACAATGGTCAGCCTGGTTCACGATTCGAAAATTCAAATCAAATTTCAAAATTCAGTTTCATATTTTGTAGTATCAAGAAAAATTTCAAGAAGAATGGCTCGATCAAAATCAAAAGAACGTGATGCGAAAACCAATCGTCGTAAACCATCTTCCAAAAATAAGTCTGGAGCACTTTCCGGAAAAGATATTAAAAAGGTAACTTTTTTTTGATATTACAGAAAATCATTTTTAATCGAATCATTTTCAGTCATCAGCTGTATCAGATGGCCAGACCCCTGTTGAATTGACGGATCAGCTCACAAAATCCAAGAATCGGGCTCACATGTACGAAGCCATCAAAGGCACGAGTGTTTCAATTGTTCCTGAATTTTTGAAGTATTTGCCTGAAAATGTATGGTTGCCGGTTCCAATGAAAGATGCTCGACGCTGTAAATTTGGAACAGATGAGGAATATTTTCCAGCTCAATATGTCAATATGGAAGCTTCTGAATACATTATTGCGCAGGCTCCAACACAGAAAAATTATGGTTTAATTTGGAGAACAGTTCGCAAGGTTTGTCTAGTGCTTAAAAACTCATTATCTGATCCTATTTGCTAACAAAAAATCGAAAATCGAAGACACTGGCTGCAGACAATTTTGAGTACTTCAATTTGATAAACCGCCGATTCTATCTCACAACTTTGACAAACTATTCGATCAATGGAAGAATATTTTCTCAAAATAATCCCACGAAGATTGCATTTCCGGAAAAAGTGCATTTCCGGAAGTTTCTTAAAATTTGATCGGAATTTGAACGATGTTGGGAACCTCGATATTTGAAGAACACCAATTGGAATTAATATGAAATGAAGTGAAACATTTTATACAAGTTTTCAATTGTTGAAGAAATATTATACAGTGTACAAGATAAAATCAGAACTGGGTTAAACCAAGCTTCAACGTTCAGTTAACTAGATTTTGGTTGAGCCTCGCCAGTCAGATGTATTCCTTCTAAGGCAAACACTGTTCCAGTTCTGATTGCTTCATATAAATCCACTTCTTCCCATAATATTTGTCGAATTGATCGGCGAGGTCTCAAATTGCTCAGTGGAAGTCTCAGTAGTTCTGATTCAATTTCTGTTACGGTTTTCTTGATCTCGTCGATTGTTCCATCAATGCGCTCTTTCTCCTGAAAATGGAATTGTATCAGAAAAATAATAGTGAACACAAGATATATAATTTACGTTTTCTCTTTGAACTTTTTTGTGAATTTCCTATTCTGAACATGAGTATTTTTAATACCCGACTAAAATATATGTTAATCTTTGGATTTCCAGTTGAATGTTGCTGTGAAAAGTGTGAAATGTAAAAACGAGTTCGCTAGACCTCTAACTACGAAATAGACAGCCCATGTACAGTATTTTATAGTGTAATATTAGATGCTTACGTTTAAAACAGCAAAAGGAACGTTTTTCATTAAATTCAACATTTTGATCATTCCAATGCGATGATTCTCATCCATTCCTAGCACATAAAAGTCTAGAAAACTTTCAATTGATTTCAGCAATTCCAGTACAATTTTCTTGGTATCTTCGTAAAGTGCTATTATTATTTTCGATTTTACCTGCAAAATTTTAAATAATACAAAAAAAATGTTTTCCTCAAATACAGAGACTTACCATCATTCTATTCTTGATGATTTCCGTCAGATGACCATACATGTCTCCATTTTCTTCAATAATTTTCAAAGTTTCATTCTGAGAAAAATTGAATTTTGGAAGAATTATATCTATGAAAATGCCTTACCATTCCAAAAAACTCCGCGAATAAAGTATTAATTTGAGTCCAATTTCTCGAAATTTCAAATACCATATCAACCAACTTCCCGTTTTCTTTATCCAAGGCATTGAGTTCCATCAAGTATTTGAGTTTTTCAATGAATTTATCATAAAGATCCGATAATGATTTCTCCAGTTCTTCTTTCTCTTTACAATGTTTTGCTCGAACATTTTTTATTAACTGTTCGTAATGTTTCCGTTGTTTTCCAATTTGACGGCGAAGTTCTGCTATTGTTTCTTTATTTGGTAATTGTTGTCTGAAAATGGAAACATTAATTTCTAATGAATTGCATAACGGTTTTTTAAAATTCTACTGCCCAAATTTTCGAGTACATATACCTTGAATGAATCATCTCCAAATCATTTGTAAATTGAAATTGGAATATAGTCAATGGGTATTTACAATAAACATTTTCATAATAGTACAACATATCGAATTTTATTAAACAATCTTCAAAAAATCTTAGCCAAGCTTTGGTAAATTTCCAAAATCTTGAAAACTTTGAGTTTTTAAAAAGTAATTTTAAAAAACATGGCGATTTCGATCTCCTATAATATTCAAAATACTAAAATCTCAACGAAAATATAAAAATCGTTGAAAATTGTCCCAGTAAACTGTAAACTCCTATGATTTTTTTACGGATTAAAATATCAATTTTTTTCAAAAGTTGTAGAAATTATTATGTAGAATAACTTTCCACTTACTTTGACATGTTGGAATCCTATTATTTTCTTTTTTTTGCAATTTTTATTCACTATCAATTCCAAACACTCGACCAAATCTGAAAAAAAGTTTTATAAAACATAGGCATCAAATAACGGATGAAAAACTATATTATATAAAAATTCAAGACCTTAAAGAAAACGATGTTCAAATAATACCAAAAATTTAATGTCAAAAATGAATACCAAATGAGTCATTTTTTTTCTTTTTATCACAACTGCTGACGAAAAGGTAACATTTGCAGGGTGAAACTGACCAAGTGATAAGGAAGTAGATTTTACGATTAGCAATGAGGAATTTTTATTCAATAGAAAAAAAAGTCACAAGAAATAAAAAAAATATGTCGATATTTCGTGTTTAAAACAAACTTATTGAATTGCAGCCTGATGAATTGGTTCAACGGATTTAAGCTGTAAACCAGGAAGTTCATTGACCATTTCGTTGTATTTGTCAATTGTTTCATCCATTTTAGTCAAAAATGATTGTTCCGCTGAACCATTTTTCTTCTGAAATTTTTAATTTATTGATTTATAAATTTTTTTAACACAAATAAATTGCATCAAACAAAATGTTTTGCTTTTGCCCTCAGTGTTATTAACTTTCAAACAAAATTTTGAAAATAATCATTCAATTAATTTACAAATAACAACTCACAATAATTGTTTTTAGTTCAATCAAAATATCATCTTCAAACTTGAACCTCATCAGCTCTGTCAATGAATCCTGAATTTTTATCATGAAAACTTTGTAAAATATATTTGGTAAACTAACGTTGATGACTTTGAAACTGTCAGATGTTGTAAACTTTTGGCACTTTCCAAGAAGTTTTTTTGCTGTAATCAAAACTTCGTTCAATTTTTCTTTATTGTAAATCAAAGTGTCGATTTCCTTCTAAAAATAAACATTTTTAGTTTATAAATACCATAATACTTACCAAAACATCACTTTTATTCGAATTTGAATGTTCGTCTAGAGTGTTTCTCAGATAATCTTGATAATTCACTTTTACGTCAGTCCAAACCTTTGATACATCGAGAAGTTTTATTTTGAACACTCTGATGTCTTCTTCTTGTCCAATTTTAATTTGAAGTCTTGAGTTTTGATTTGAAATCTCGGTGTACTTGTTGTTCAACTCGTTTCCCAACGCAATTTGTTGATCGAGGTTTTTCTGAATTTATGTGTAATTTTACGGTAGGGTAATGATTTTTTTGAATTAATAATTTAAGTTACTATTCGTTGTCTTCCAATATATTGATTATCATGTTTCAAGTTTTTCGTTAATCGGATAATGTTGTATTTTTATGGAGCTAAACCAACTCACTCTTTCTAAATTGACCAACAGAAAAAAAGAACTTGACTCACGTTCCATAGATTCATATTCTGTTCTCGAAGATCATCTTCCTCCTTTTTATTCTTTTTTTCAAGTTCGTCCAATTCTTTTTTATGTTTCTCAAGTGTCTCTCTTCTTTTTCTGTCAAACGTTTCTTTCTCAGATTGAACTTTGGCAGCTTGACTTCTCAAACGATCCATTTCTTTTGAATGATCATCTTCCATTTTCTGAGTTTAAAAAGACTTACAATTACACAATTATTCGGCACATACCTCCATATCTGCTTTGAACTCGTTTTCTTCTCTTTGAATATCTGATTGTCCTTTTTCTTTTATTGCCGACAATTCTTTTTCGAATCCCCTTATCATTTCATTAATATCCATTGTGAAAATCAAACAATTTTATAAATAGGAATATTGGTTGAATATTTAGAAAAATGAAATGATTTTGAATCCGCTTGATCATTTTTATTTGGGAAGTTATCTAACTATTAGCAAGAGAGGAAGTGTGAAACGGAACTTTTTTGGAGACGCAGAACATTAGAGCATAGCAATAAATGATTGGAAAACATGTTATGAAATATTTTTGATAAAGTCTAATTAAAAATAAGTTTCATTTCACACTTCTCTGTTCCTAATAGTTAGATAACTTCCCGAATGAAAATGATCAAGCGGTTTCAAACTCATTTCGTTTTCCTAAATATTCAACAAATATTCCTATTCAAAAAATGGTTCGACTTTTACAATGGATATTAATGAGGTCAGAAAGAATTTTGAGGAAGAATTGTCTTCTATTAAAACTATTAAATCAAAAGGAATTTTGGATCTTGAAAAAGAAGAAAACGACTTTAAAGCTGAAATGGGGGTATGTTCCCGATAATTATGCAACTATACACGTTTTAAACTCAGAAGTTGACAATAATAAAAATTTATTAAAACTTAAATTTCTGGACATTTTCAGGAGCACATGAAATTCATGAATTTTTAAAAACAGATTTGAGGAGACATAACACATTTATTAACTTCATTAGAAACAGTTATATTGTGATTCCATTGTAGTTTTTCCATTGAATCTTCAAATTGTCTAATTCTTTATTGATTTCATTTGAAAGTCGATTCATTTCTTCGTTTATCTCCTCTTTCATGGAATTGATAAAAAAGTAACGGCATTTTGATTTCAGAAGTCCGTAAGTGTTTAGCATTTCTCCTCTCTTTATTTTACATGTTATATTTTCTTCAATTCCTGACTTCAGAATACGGAAAATCAAACCCATTGTTGCAACTTTCATGGCAAACTCGTAATTCCTTATGGACTTCAAAGTTATAGAATTGTATTCGCATTCATCTGCATTTGCATCATAACATTTGCACTTTGACCGCAGAATTCGAGTTAGAATATGATTGCATCCACGACGCCAGGTTCCTTTCCAATGTTCGGGAATTGAGCTATCACATTGAGAATGTACCCAATTGGAATGTAATCTTTTCTTACAATCCGAACATTGCCAGCGAATTGGAAAATCATTCAGACCAGAATAGTTGAATTCTAAAGACAAATTTTGTCTCATTTGTATACTGTTTTCGATCTTCGGTTTTGTCTTCAATGCCTTGTGCTTATCAAGAAATTCACAAAACACGCAAATTTCAAGTTCTTCCGAGTAAGATGAGCAACTCAAACAGAATCCGAGATGGGATGGCTGAAAAATGGTTGAACTAGTTTTTTATTTGAACTTGCTTTACTATCTAGTAGAAAAGCAAACTGATAAATGACGATCATCTCACCTCACATCTCCACCACTCTTCAAGAAAATCTACGCAGTTCCGTTTGTAAAGTCCAACCAATTCCAGAATATTTACATCCTCATTAAATTCACGTACAATTCCTAAACCGACCTCCTAAAATATATGAAATAATGTTGAGTATGCTGAAATTAGGAAAACTTACAAAAAACGCTTCACCACAAAATGAGCATTTATACAACCAGTTACTTTTCAGGCATTCCAAGCAAGTCGAAATATTACAATTTGGGCAAACACATGGCTTGTGCTCATTGTTATCTGAAATTTAGTTTCAAACCACAGGTACTCGCCAATTCGAAAATTGCTGGAGTCGTAAATTTTCGTTGATTTTAGAAATATGGCTAGGTTTGAAAGTTCCCAAAAATATCCGGCAACTTCCTTTTTTAAATCGAAATTCCGAAAACGGAAATTGGCAAAATGTTCGAAAAAATCGTCTGTCCTATATCAAGCTTCTGTTTTACATATTTTCTATTGTATTGAAATTGATAAACGTCTTAAAACAAACCAAATAAATGGAACACGCCCTTTTCTGTGTAATTCCAGCAAAATGCAGTATAGATTCTAAATATTTGATGTTTGGAGACCTATAAAAATTAAACTAATTACAAAATAAAAACTCGACCGCTTACCTCTTCAACTTTGTTTTGAATATTTTGTTTGTCCATATCGGTAAGCGGACAATCTTTAATTTCTCTATCTTCCAATTCATTTATAACTTTCACAAATAATTTTTCAACTTGATTTCCGAATGAGATTTTATGCATTTGATTCCAAATATCATCACATTTGCAGTCATCATGGTAAGTTAAATATTTCAATTGAATCGAGAGACTTTGAATCAACTCGTCAACGTATTCTCTTGAAACTGAGTCAACATTCTTTCGTGATAACGATTCAAAATATTTGTTGACATCAGATCTCCATCGTCCTTTAACATGTGATTCTCGATCGCTTGGTTCAGTATAGGTGTAAAAGCATTTTACAAAATGAATTAGTTTTTCGCACGTTCTGTGTAATCGCATCGTTTTAATGAGACATTTTGATTTTCTGCTTCTCAGTTCATACCATATGAAGTCGGAGACAATTTTTAAGGCTGATTTGTTCCAATCTGCGTCTATGTACATTAATTGTTCACTTGTTCTCAATGCATGATCTTCATGATGTTCAAAACAACAGTCCGCACATAACAATTGATTCGCCATTACATTGAATGGACATCCAAATACTGGTCTCATTTTCTTATCATCATACCAGGAATTTGATTTGGGTAAGAACTCATTCACAATCAAATCTAAAAAATTTAGCAAGTTATTTATAGGCGGTAAAATTGTTCCGTTTTGCTATTTAAACCTTTAAGTTCGGCAAAGATTTCAAAAAAAAACTAAAAAACGGATCGAATACCTTCGTTAATAAATATGATTCATAGTATTAAATAATATCAAACTTTCAGCATTTCCTACATTAAACGCTTACACTTTTTCGATTTTCTTGTTTCTTCTTCCTGTCTTCGTTTCCATTCCTCTTGTTCCTCAGCATCGTCACGTTCAATTCCATCTTTTGGCACACGGCACATCATTAGATATTTCTTTTGAAGTCCACAAGTAACACAAAATCTAGGTTTTTTGGCATCATTGTGGCAATGAGAACATGTCTCAGAACCGTTTGCCTAAAATATAGATATAGTGTACTTTTTTCTTTCTAAGTTATTACTAACATTCAATAAACTTATGTAACACTTACCGTTGAATTCCACCATTTCTCAATTATCATCGTTGGGTTTTCTTTGAAATGTTCTACAATTTTTCGAGCTTGATAGTTTTCAGACCGAACAAGCGGCTCTTTACAAATTGGGCATTCTGTGAATTTGTCGAAACATTGTGAACAAAGTGAATGATTACATGAGCTGACACATGGTCGCTTTTTGTCATTATCTGAAATATTAATAAATTTAACGAAAATACATGAAGTTTGGTCGCTCAAAGTACTATTGAAAAGTACACCTTGAAAGTGCACCAGAGGGTAGTACAAAAATACCTACCAAAAAATCTGTCACGATCACCCAAAGAATCACACCCACTACATACCAGAGATACAAAATGAAGCATTTCTGAAATTTGAAATAATTAGAAAAGTTTTGGAAAAGTGAAAGGAGAAGTATTCCTTATATTTTTTGATTAAACAGTTTAATTTTCAATTAATAGGAATGAATTTCAAGGCAAAAATGTTTGACATTATCAACACATTTTCGTTTCTCATTCAAAAATATGTTGTTCTGTCTGCGTATCTTACAGACATCACGAGGAAAAACAGAAATTATATTGCATGTTGCGGAGTTTGCAGCATGAAAATTTAAACCTAGCAATAGGAGGGAAAATAGAAAAATTTAACACTATATCTATTATCAAAAAGTCTTGGAACTTTGAAATCAACTTCTTCAAGTAAATCAAAGAATATAATAAAAACAAAAACAAGGTAACAAAATGGAAAAAGGAAAAAAAGTTTCAAACATCTTAAAGATGTCAAAGTTAACGAGTTTTTAAGCAACATTTTCTTGGGAATTCAGTTTGAAACTTGTTTACACTTTCACTCTTATATCAATTGAAAGTTCATTTCAAAGCGTCTCATTTTCTTTTCTGACACCAGGTCATTTCTACAATTTTTATTGCAATTACTCTTATTTTGCATTTTATATGTAATTTACATTTACGGAAAATTTTACGGAAATTTCTGCTCAGACAGCCTATTTTTTAAAAGAGTTTTTTTATTTTAGCAGTGTTGACGTTGTCCGAAAACTTTATTTGTTTATTCTGCTAAAAAATTATGTTTTATGTTACCGAGTTGATCGTGCAATAATTGTAGTTGAAAGAACTGCAGTCCCAGCTTCGAAATCGGAGATTTCAAAAATTGCAAAAAAATGCGAAAATCTACCTTTTCTCTATTTTTCCTTATTATCATGATCTCCAAATTTTCAAGTCAAACGATCAGTGCTGATCAATCAGTTTCGCATATGAAAACCTCCTCCGCTCATTACTGAAAAAATGTCTTCGCTAATTCAAATATCTACTATTAAATCACACCGAACAAAATTCAATTTCAAACTTAAAATATTAAGGAAAACTTCTCAAACCTGTAGCAATTGAGCCGTGTGATATTTCTAACCTGGCTTCCACTCTCTTCCACTCCATTTCCTCTCCACACTCAAATTGCTTTATCGCCTTTCTAAAAGATGAACATGTATTCGTCGTCTCTGTTAGTTTTCAACCTCACATCATCAAATCAATTCAATACCTTCATTGATTTCTCTGCTCTAGTAACATTTCGTTGTCTTTTTGCCGCCTTTCCATCATCCGCCACTGCAAATTCCTACGTAATTTCCTGGGCTTCTGGGATTTCGGCAAACAACTTTTGCCTCTAGGTTTTGTGAAGATTTAACAAGAAATACCAATTAAATTTATAATCAGCGGAATTAATATTCCATTTTACACAGCTTTTTGCACATTATATCGTAGCTTGAGTTCAAAACCGATAATGGTTTTTAAAAATATGTTTCTAAAGAAAAGCGGAATACGTAAATAAAACAATAAAGACTGATCTGACAAAGACTATTTATTTGGTTTGAGCAGTTCTACGAATTGCTAAAAAAAATCAAGTTCAAATTTCTAGTCATTTTTCTCTTCTTTATTCTTCTTGACAAGGAGATCCTTCACAATCTGTAAAATGATTAATCTACTAAAAAAACAGTTTTCATAAAATTACTTACCTCCATAGTCTTGGCATAATTCTCATTAGTCTCGCTGACGGCACTAGATTGAACACAAAATGCAAAAAAAGTGTAGACTGACGAAAAGAAATCATGTTTACGAGTGCACGTATGAGCTCTTCTCTTTCTCATTTCAAACCATGTTTCCATTGCCGAGAATTGTCCAGTTTCAAGCAACTGTTTGCACATAACTGCTGCAACAACAAATGAAGCACATCGACGAGTTCCAGCAATTCCATGAACTAAAACAGTTGTTGTTGCATCTGCTAATGCTACTTCATTTTCAATTGCATTTGTCTCTTCAAAAGCCCACATGTATTCCATGATAACAGTTTGTTGACGAGGAGAACGAATAGATCCAACAGCTGAAAAAATTGATTTTTTAAAATAAAATTTGGATAATCAGAAATATTACATGTATCGCAGCAAATGATATAAACCATTCGACGATTGAGTTTCTTCGGAGCTTTATACGATTTCAATTCACATTGATAAACAGTGACGCCTTGTTTTTCATCAAAAATTCCGATCGTTTTTATCTGATACTTTTGAAAGCTCGTGAAAGTTTCTCCTTCTTTTGGCACAAAATAACCTCCAGCCTCTTCTGGCAAAACCAGACAAACAACAGTTTGGACATTATAGATCCACATCAAATGAAGATGATCAGCATTTGTCGAGTCATTTGGTGCTTGACTAATGAGAAAGTTTCCATATGGAGTACGGAAAGTATTCGCATGAACAAAGAATTCTTGATTCTCACGGTCCAATATTTCGTCGAAGCATGTCACGTTTGTGAAACGATTTTTCTGGAAATTTATTGATATGGGTCTGGCTTTTCACATTTTTCAGAGTAGAGGAATTCAAAACTGTTCCACTCAGAAGTGTTCTAGATTTTTTTGTTGAGTAGGCACTTTTGCAGGCGAACGCGTAAGTAGGCGGAATGTAGGCAAGCACGCATTGGCATGTACAAAGACAGACAGGGCACTATGCAGGCACACAGAGGACAAAAAAAGACATGTAAGTTGCCTGCCCACATCTACCCATATTGGCCATGCCTGTAACCTATTTGGTTGCCTTCCTTATTGCCTACTTACACGCCATGTCTACGTTCTTAATGCATGCATGCTATCTCTTGCAGCGCCCAACATTTTTCAGGTTCCGTGTAAATAGAGGAAACAGCCACGATAATATCTTTGTCTGGGGAACACTGTAGGTTACGTCGGTAGGTTTGGAGCGAGACACGAGGTATAGAAGCAGAAATTACCTCTCCATTTCGGATAAATCGTTCAATTTTTTCATCATCCAAATTCATGTCATCCAAATCTTGTTGATATGTCTCCTTGCCACGTGTCGTCTGAAGATGTACGAACTCATCAACTGGCTCACCTACAACCGTGGTTTGTTGGCTCTCTTCTCTATAAATTTTCATGACTTTTCTTGTTGTTTAAGTCAAAACTTGCTGAATATCAGCTGTTGGAGCAGCTTGAGAAGTCATTCCTGATACTATGAAAAATTGAAAAATACATTTTTTCTTTTATTGATCGATTATTAACATTGAAGCATTTTTTTAAATTTAGTTTTGCGTGTTTTTTTTAAATTACGTTTTTTGTTATCACGTATTCTTTCAAAATAATTTAATGATTTTTTCTTTAAAATTTTTTCTTTTTGGACTATCCGTCACCCAATTCGGGAAGATGGGAGACCTTCTTTTTACCTACGCGCCTGAATCAAGCCTGCTTCATGCTTGCCTAACTTTTTAACTTCAAAATTTCCGAAAAATTCGCGATCTCAAAATTTTTGAGCCTCTAGTTGTATAATTTTTTTAAATTTTTTCCAGAAAATAAAGGTTGAGATGAAGGGTTTCGGTTTTTTTTTAAACTAATTAGATAAATCTATTTTCTCGTATTAGTCTATAGGTTTATTTAAAAGAGATTTTTCAATTTTTCAAATATTATAAAAGCCGAGGATTGAAAATTCGAAAATTCTAACATTTCCAAAATTCCAAAAAAAACCAGATACAAAAGTATGACGTAATGATACTTTCGGGTTTCTATAGTTTTATTATGTAAGCCTCAGTATACAAATTCACATAGTTTGTAGTATTTGTAGTTCAAAGTTGTCTTAATCAACCATGGTTTGGAACATACTTATGAAATAGGTGCAATTTAAATTTGGAGAATTGTGTTACAACGAATGTAGAAACTTTTAAATGAAATTTTCAGTTGGAGTTTCTTCTTTGAAAAGCTAATGAGGGGGTTTTTGCTTTCTTTCAGTGTACGAATTTTTTCTTTTCTTTCAGATTTTGTTTTTTATCCCAGTTCAAGATACAAAAAGGATAGTGGACTATAACAAATCCTTTACTTGGAATGCTTCATATTCCTATTTGTCTCACACATGGATGATCATTGTGAACACATATTTTCAAAAGAAGAAGTCACAATTTGATATTACTTAATCTTTTGAAGAATCAACAAAGCTTATTCCTTCTTCTCTACCATTGAATACCTTTCAGGAAGCTTTTCGTATTCAGTTGCAAATATGAACATTTGGGTCATTTCCGCTTATTTCATTTTATTCTTTGCCAACAAAATCATGCTCATGACACAAAGAGCATCGTGGCGAATGAAAAGGACAAACGCCAAACTCTTCCATTTTTGTGAAATTTCAATAATTCACGACCCACTGACACATCCCGTATTTTCGCATTATTCAGTGTCTTTAAATACACATCTCTTTTCTCCCATCTTCCGCCTTTTGTGTTGTTCTTCGCAGAATATTCTGTTTTGTTTTTTTTGTCTGTGGTGCCTCAGTAGATGGCTGTATTTTTTCTTCTAGACTCCGAGGTACTTTTCTCAGAAATATATATGACTACAGTACTACAACCTAATAGGTTATTACTTGTTTCTTTATTAGACAATTGGAATTTTGAAAAGTATATCCAGCAATGTTGTACTAGTAAAGGAGGTCATTGGTCGCCCTGAAGGCAGGCAGGCAGGAAAGAGTGTTGCACATTTCTTTATCAATTTTGAATGACTTTTTTAATTAAAACAATAAAATAAGGAAGCTTATTCAGCTAATCTTTTAAGTCAACTGACTTTCGAAAATCTGTGTGCCAAATAGTAAACTCGGAAATTTACCCTTGCGTGCATTTGCATATTTTGCATTCTCTTCGACTGAACAAATTTGCACAGCTGGCAATTATTCTGAAAATATCTTATCCATTTCGTGATTTTTACTGAATTGTGAGTTTTGAAGTTTTAAACTCAAATCTATGAAGAGTTCAGAGCAATAATGAAACAAATAATTATTATAATTCTTCGAAACTTCAAGCTCGAAACCATTGGAAGAATTGACAAACATAGTAGTCTCCAAAATTTATCAAAACACATTAAAATGACGTTTGTGAGTTACTTACCAAAACTCTTTTAAATTGTAACTATGATTGTTGTTGTTGAACGCAGTTTTTCTTGCAGTGACCATTTGCTTGGAGCCTCTCCTGGGTGTTCCTTCTTTTGCAGTTTTTTTGTTTTCGATTATCTGATACATATGTTTAAAGTTATAGTTAGTAAGCCTACTTTTTAAGAGTTAGATATTTTTATTTATGTTTGAACATTTATAAGCTCTGTATATTCCAAAAAAAGTAATAGGGTCCGGCTCGCCGGTCTTTCAAATGTCGTGTTCGGAATTTCTTCTTACTGCAAATATCACATCACATTTTTGCAACCGGCATAAGCTTAATAAATTATTGTTATAAAATATTCCAAATTGACAAAAGAAGCTTCGGCATTCTTAAAACTGACTTCACTAGAATTTCTGATGTAATTAGTTATCCTCTCTGCCATTTTCACTACTTCTTTCCCTCCTCGTTCCAAACTATTTTTATGCAGTTTTTTGGTTTTTGTGTAAGAATTCGCGTGCACTCACGCTCTATGACGTCCCTTTCTGAAAATTAATTTGCTGGTAAAAGAACAAATCGCGAAGCAATAGAAAATGGGGCGCACTCGTTTTTCCTGTTTCGGTTATAACGGTTACAAGACCTTATGAACCTCATTAAAAACGGTTGGAACCACGAGATTTCCGCTTTCCGGTGGTTGAATCATTTGTCATTCTTTATTCCTACGCTACTTAATTGTTTTGAAAGTTTAATTGGATTCTGAAACAAACAATACTAAAAAATTTACGAAAAAGCAGCTGAAAATGAATTATTTCAAAGTCACGGCGAATCTGTTTCATTTCAAATTTTCAGTATAGCAAATTCAGCTGTTTTTAATAACTTGAAAAAGGTTACAACACTGGTATTTTAGTCCATTTATGACTGTTTTCTAAGTCATGCTCTTCTTTTTGGTTCAGAGAAAAGTAAAAAAGTCATATGTTTATTGTTGGGTTGGCTTATGAGCTGAATGTATAATATGTTTGCTGAAAGTTTGAGACCAACTTCTTGGAAATAAACTTTTTCGTTCATTAATGAAAACTATATTTGTGTCTTTATTATTTTGTTGAAAAGAAAAATCTATTTTCAGTATTTTCAAAATCTACGTGTGACTATTTTTTTTTAGTTAAAAACACATTTAGTATAATTTTTAATAGATGAAGTAAAATCCGTAGCTACCAAACTCAATTTTAAAATATTTCAAAGAACTTTTTAAAGTGGTTTTTTGTGTATGCTTATTAGGGGGTTAATCAACCAACCATCAACCGATGTTTTTACAAAAATTTCCAGACTTACAACGGTCTTTTTTTACAGATTCTGAAAGCCATGTCAGCTATCGCATAACAGTTTAAATTTTTCTCATTCGCACCTTGTGCTTGATTAACTCCCTAGTCGGATAGAGGCAGAGTCAGTTATCAAATTTTCCTGCAACAGAAATTTTTTTTGAGAAATCTAACTACGAAAATTCGTACTTTTTGGGCTATTTAAATTTATTATAACGATGCTAATTTTTATTTCTTTATTCCATTTTTGAGTGAATATTTCAAGAGTTTTGATTTTTGATAAAATATGAATAGTTTCTTCTCATTCTTTTTAAAAAACTCCCACGATCACCTGTTCTCCCTTCCGTCCATCTATTTTGTGCTTTCATTCAGTATCGTCGTATTCGTTTAACAAAAACGAAAACTCGTAAGAAATAAATATATATTTTCTTCAATTTTTCCATCTTTTCCAAATTTTTAACCATCGTTTTTTCGCCTCTTTTTCTGTTTGTGATCACTGTTGTCATTCGATCTATTGACGTACCTTTCAAAGAAAAATTTGAGTGTGAATGACGATCGTTTGTTTGTATTTTAGACTGGCGGTGCAAAGTTAGAAAAAGAGATAAGCCAACAAATTGTCCGAAGATATTGTTTTAACCCACGATTGAAATTGTTCTCATTGTTTTTTGAACAGATTTAAGTTATTAAGTTATTAAAAGTTCCCTTTTCAGTTCCGTGCGTGCACGTGTGGTATTGCTCATAAGACTCGTGAACGACATCCAATCATGTTCTAATTGTTTGAAAAATGGAACAGTTTTATTGGTTGTGTTGCGTGCTGTTTTTTTGAACAGGAAAATTAAACATAAAGTCACGTTGAATACATTCGTTGCCCTTACTATGTCATCAATTGCATGTTCTTAAGTATTTTGGCACGTTGGCCACTGCAGTGAAGAAAGAACAACGCAAATATGGTTATTTTAATCCTCTGTCAAAATTATGCTATCTCATGAACAGAATAACGTCAAATATTTTTAAATACCTAAAAAACTTTTAAAACCCCGTGATTTTCTTATTATTTAATGCCATGATGACACTAGAAACCAAGAATTCTAATCGTAAAAAGGCAGAAAAATGTGCAGTGAAAACTTATTGTTATCTTTTTTTTTAGTAAAATTAGGTTTGAAAAGTAAAAAGTGTAAAAATAATTTTTTTCGACAACAATAAAGTTCCTCACTCAATTTTTGAGTGGCTCTGAATGTCAAAAACAGAAGATGTTTTTTCGCATTGAACTAGACTCTCCATCCGTTTGAGTCGTCACAAAAGCGCCTCCTTTTCGCCTCTTTACTCGCCCTTTTCCGACCTGCCGGATGCTTTTATGATGTGTCTCGGAGAGGTGGCAAACTGGAAAGGAGTCTTGCATAATTCACCATCTGTTAGAATATACTTCTACATTCTCCCAAAAGCCCAAATACAGAAATTTCATCAAATGAGCTCTTAGTCACCATAGATTAATTTCAGCAAGGAATCAGAGTAATTTGATTCAATGAAACATTTAAATTTAGCTCCATGCCTCTCTTCCTGATTCCATACTCCGCCCCTGTTCAGACGGACGTTGCCCTTTTTTGAACCGCCCGAATATCAGGTTTCGGTTAATGTTTCCCTTTGAAAAGTTTCAAGTTTCGTGTCGAGACCCGAGGGTTCATCATTGAAATCTAGAAATGACATGACAAGGTCATTTTTTTGAACTAATTGATGCTTTTTTCTACGGTTTCAAGTGATTTTGAAGAACGTTTTGAAGTGTTTGAAATTGAGCAAATAATGACAGAAAAAAAGAAAATCACAGATGAAAAGCCGAGAAATACGTTTCAAATATTAATTTTTTATGCTAATTCTTCCCGTTCTCAATACTCTGAATATATTTGTTTATTAAGTCACAAGAGCAATTGGACCTCTTAATTCATGATCTTTTCTCATAACTTTTCTTGTAATCTATTTTTCCAATAAATAATGTTTTCATGTCCTTTTCTGAACTGAAACTGGAAAGCTGAAAAGAAAATTTAGTAAAAATGTGGGAAAGAAAAGATAGGAATGCATTTAAAATCGCTTCTTTTTTTTCTTTTTGGTCCAGAAAAGGGGCAAAAAAAATTCGTTCGTAAATTACATTGAGCAGGGCGAAACTAGGAAAAGTCCACTTTGAAAAATTAAAATTGCTCGTTTCCTGGTTCATTCTAGGTTTTTTTCTTGCATGATGAAAGAAAATCCCGTCCTCTTTGAATGAAAGTGTACGATTCATTCAGAATTTTTGTAATAGAACTTGGGCAGTGGTATGCACTTTTTCCGTTTTTGATGTATTGGAATTTTTTCTTAACAAAAATATTTTTTTAATCGAATAGCTATTTCAATATACCACTCCTATATTTAAGAAAATATCTTCCGTAGCCTGAAAATGTTGTTTTCATAGTTTTTAGATTTTCAAATCGTGCTTTCATTAAATTGGAAAATTTTACGAATTTTCTTTTTTATTCTAGTACATCCAGATTTTGAAAATACCATAATTTGAAACTCAAAGTTAAAAAAACTGGCAAGTTGCCTAAAGTTCTGTTCATTTTTGTTTTTTTTTGTGTATTTCTCCGTATTTGAAATTTATTTTATCATGAATATTTCTCAAGGTTTTCTTTGTCTGCAAATATCCTAGTTTTGCGAGAAAAAACACACATTTCCAGAAACAAGTGATTCAAAAGTACGTATTTAAATCAGTGATCATTGTCTTTCATTTATCAAAAATTTATACAATTTGGGCTTCACTGTGCAATTTTTAAGAATAAAAGACTAAGCGAACATTTCTGTCCCCAAAAATGCAAAGTTTCTGCTTAATATGAGAGAAAAACAAAACAATTACATTATCCATCTTTTTGTTCGTGGGCAAATGATCTTTTGTTTTTTATTTTATTTGTCTCATCGGGGTCACCTTTGCTTGACCTCTTTCCCTTGTTAATATTTCATCAAAATTGAAATTTTCAAACTCCCATTCAACTCGAGAAGATACGTTTCTCTTTTTCCTTTTTTCGACCCATTTCAAACATTCAGTACATTCCAGGAAAAAGGTTTTATGCTCATTTTCAAAACAACGAAAAAAACTGAGTAATCGAAGGAAGAAAGTTCCTACAGTATACCTCTTCATAACATGTGATTAGGCTCGCGTGACTCTATCCTTTTTCCCCAAAATTATAGTTTTCGTCTGAAATTATGGCTTGTTCGAAAGGCAGAATTCAGAGATAAGAATTCTGTAAGTGACTTGAATTTTTCTTATTTTTTTGTAACATCAAGTAAATTTGAACACTGAGTATTTCCTTTTAGTTGATGCAAAACAAAATTGAAATGAGATAACTTTAAAAGCAAACAACTTATCCCATATTAACCTAGGATCAGCTTTATTTAGTTTTTACGTCACATTTCCAAACAGAATTTGAAAACATTCACTTTTTTGTTCAGAAAATCGAAACGAAAAAATTTCAATCTTACGGGTTTATTTTTCTTTTTTGGTCTAATGAGTTCTGGCTAGTCTGACAAAACACAAAATGTTTTTCCATTGTATATCTTTTTGGGTTACTCGGAGGAAAATTCGAAACTTTTGATTTTTTAAGTAGTTCAAACTATGCACAGTCAACTGACGTCTTGAATTGTTAAGAACTCTCGTGAGAACCTATAATTTTTCCGAAAAGTTTCAAATTTTGCGTTCTTTTGAAAACTTCTACGACGAGTTTATTATAAACAAATTGGTTTTCCAGAATCATATCGTTAGTCTGAGTGGTTTTTTGTAATGAGTTTTGTTTTCAATATCATTAGCGAGTTTGACAGACCATGTGAAAATTATTTTTCTAGATTCAAAAAAGATATTTTAGTACTTTTAACTGTAACTTCATGGATACAAAAAATGGTAGGCAACTACGATTTCAGGCGTAGATTTATGTTTTATGCCTGCCTGGTGCCTGCTTTTGGCATTTTTGTACCTTCCCGCAAGGAAGCAGTATCTTTTGAAATAGTTCAACAATCAGTTTTCAAAAATAGAAAATTTATCGCAACCAGGCTTGCATTCAATATTAAAAAAAGAACTTTAAAATGTAATAGACACTTTGAGAAAATTCAACGAGACATCTCACGAGACCTTCCTCCATTTCCATTCTCACCTGCTCAATGACTCAACTAGCTCAACTTTTTTGAAACATGTTTATTAGAATCCAAAATTCTAGACACCCCTTTCTCTTTCTGATTCTTGTTTTTTAGCTTTGTGTTTCACAGAAAATATGCATTTTTCAGAAATTATTCCAATTCCATTTCTAGCTGTTGTTATCTTCTTTGAGTAAACATTTGATTCTAATTAATACATGCGTTTTTGTTAACTTGCATTTTTTTCAAAAACTTTTTCATTTTTGCTCTCTTGCAAGAGATATGTGTTATACTTTTATTTTATTTGAAAACGATGACATATGGAGGAAAAATGAACGAAAAAGCTCATGAGAACCTTCTTCTTTATGAGAAGGTTTAGTGATCATTAGTTCCGGATAACATAATGGTTTTCGAGTTTTAATAGGTAGAGCTTATGTTTTTAAGTGCCACAAATATATGCTCATGTTTCTTATCTTTCTTTAATACCTTCTAAACTTTTCCGGCTGGCCTCAACTGTTTCGAGGAAGTCAATACAAGCCTGCCTATATGCAATAATTTTAAATGCGCAAATCTATACTGATACTGTACAAACTTCAAACAGTTAAAAATGATGGTGTCAAAAATATATCCCATGTTATTTTTTAAACAATTTTGAACGTATTGTATCTAGAAAGTACGAGTTGTTGCTTTTCCTGCTTCTAATTCTCAGCCAAGTCAGCTTTCTCTTGGAAAAAAGAAACACCGAAGGGTCATTGACATAATCCTCTACTTGAATTATTACAACCGATTCACTTTTTTTTTTGTTTTTAAATATTTTCCATTCTTTTCAAACTCTCGGAACTACATAAACCCCTTTCTTCTACAAGGTCAATTTGTTCGAACGCGTTCGTTCTCTATTTAATTTTTGTGTTTTTCTCGCAATCCCTTTTTTTCGACAACTTGTGAAAATTGAGCCACACAAAATCCTAATGACTTGAGTATTCGTATTTATTTGTGTGTTGTTCTCTTCTGTGTTTATAGACATTTACTCTGTATCTGCCTAAATATTCGCGACATCATAAAATGAAATCGTCGTGGGAAATGTGTTCATATATTATCTTCGCATTTTACAGATTTTTAATGTTTTTCCAGTTTTTGGTTTTTGTACGTTAGTCTGAAAGCTCATTAAAAACACTTTGAAGGATTCACACATTGATGTTGGAAAAAACTACAAAGAGAGGTTAAGAATAAAGAGAACTATAAAAAAATCGAGGGCAATATTTTATTTGGTCTAATCTCAAAATTTTCGACGTATCACGAAAATAACTCGAAAGAGCTTTAGTGCGTCTGGAAAGTGCTTGTTATATCTGAGTGAGGGTGAAATCACATCGTTTGGTTTTCAAATATCCTCACCAAAAATCATAGTAGGATTAGAATAACTTTCAGCGTGTTTTTTTTTCTCGTGTCTTATTTTTCAGATAAAAGTTCTAATTTTCTATGCGATTATGCATTTTGACATGTAATTGGTCTGTTTATCATTTGCGCTTTTCAAATTTGACAATTATAAGAACGCTTAGGTCTTCAGGTTTTGTGGAATATTTTTTCCTAAAAACTAGTCAGACTTTATAGGAATTCGGGTTAATTGTAAATCTTTTTATGTGATATAAAAGAGATAGCTTTTCAAGGAATTTTAGGATCCGTCTGTGTGTCAAGCTAATTCGAAAATGGTCTGAAAGAGATCTTGTTTTGAGGTTTAAACTTGTGTACCACCAGGGGCGAATAAATGTGCTACGTTGAAGGATAACTGTGATGATATGTTGCGGTTACTCAAAAACTTGGCAAAAAGTATATAACTTCAATTTAATTTTTTTTTCTATTCAACATTTCCTCTATTGCATCAAAAGTGATCTAAGGAGTGTTTTAAAACATGCCTATGGCATGGGATTTTTTCAATATTGGAAAAATCTCAGTTTGCCACTTTTTGATTGAAAAAAAAATTCGAAAAAGTTTCCAAAAGTATTTTATCATTTAGGCACCATAGGAGTGGTTTTTAACAATTCCTCTACTGGAGTCACTCCACCTTTTAACATTACAAAATGTAATCAATTAAAACTAAAAATCTATGCTTTTAATGATTTTCTAGCTCCCGTATTTGAATTTTTATTAGAAGAAAAGCACCTTTTTCGTCCTTTTGTTGATCATTTTGTCCTCTAGCCGCCTTATTTTACTTGAAGAAAATTAATCTTGTTTATTGTCATCCTCGTTACAAAAAAAGGTCAATTAAGTGCAGAAGTTTTGCAGCATTTTCAGTGTATTCAAGATCCCACGAATATTGCGGAAAAAGCGAAGTTTTTTGTTTCAGGATGTCTTCCAAATCTGCAATTCTCAGAAATATTCTCACATTGTATATTCAAAAGCTTCCTCTTTTTTCCTCAAGTTTTCACACTTTTCTTGTGAACTTGTTATGATTCGTCATATGGAAACATGTACTTTTTTGAAAGAACATTTTATTTTTCTATTGCTGAAAAGTTGTTTTGTTTTTTCAAATAATTTCAAGAGTATATCATCTGGTTAGTACTGAATATTAATTTTCAAGCAATTTCAATGGTTTTAGTAATTTTCCCTACACGCTCAGATTGCAAAGAAAAAAAAATTTTTGAAGAAAATATAATACTGAGAAATACGGTATAATATGGTTCGGTTAGTTCGGCAATTTTGCTCTGGGCTTGCTCGATAATTCATCAAAACTTCTCAAGCAACTTTCGCGAATTTTTAACCAAGGTTAGGTTTTTTTTCAGTGGTAACTTTTGGAGGTCACCACAAACCCCCCCCCCCCCCCCCCCCCTTCAAGCCAAATTTGTCATCTTCTTTTTACTTTTACGATTGGTATTGCTAAAGTTTGCTAAAGTTGGTTGAGAAGTTCCGGAAAATATCCGAGTGGTAATTGTATACGCTTCTTGTTTTCTTTTACATTGACTTATGATACTTTTCCACTAAATCAATTCGTTTTTCACATACTCAACATAGTCAGACATTCGTGCAACAATAAAGACCACATATAACAATGGATATAGAATAAACGATAAATTCAATTTCTTATTTCACTTCCAGTCCGTTACTTACTTTCAGCTACTTCCTCTTACTTTCTTCTCAATATTCCTTTTTTCCGTCCAATGAAATATTTTGTCTAAAGGTTTCATTTAATCGACGATTTTTGCTCTTAAGCTTATTTTCTTGAACAGCTTTATCTGTTCTTCTTGTCTTTGTTCATTGAAAACAAAATGTTTTCTTTAATAATTCAAATCTTTGTCTGCTCTACGATAATCTGGAAACATGACGAAGAAAAATTGGATTTCCATCAAAAATTATGCAAACGGTTTCCATCAAAAATTATGCAAATTTGATGAGCCCGTCACAGCGAACAATGTAAAATGTGTCACCATCGTTGATTTAAGATTAAAATTAGAATTGGAAAAACAAAAAGGTTCCAGTTTTTCGAACGGCATAGTACGTTTTTTTAAGATGAAATCATGGTATTTCTCGTTCTGAGAACTAATTTTTGAAAATACGATTATTATTTTTAAAGTTATGTGCACAATTAGTTGAATCCTATAAAAATAGTGGTGTTTGAAAAATGTGTCGCTATGATGAGAAACATTTACAAAAATTTTTTAAAAATGAATTCCGAAAAAAAAACCCGGGTATTTCAAAAGTGGCATTTCCGAAATAAAACACGGCCTTCAATGTTTTTCTAGATATATTGTCGCTTTTAAGATACATATATGCTTACAATTAGTTCAATAAATTAGTTGAAAATATTTATCTGAAATAAAAAAATCGAGAACAATGAATACGTCTGTAACAGAATCTATGTCTTAATTTAGGGTTGAGTTTCAGATCAGATTACCAGTATGAGCATTCACCGTGGTTCCTGTTCTGTTTTCTTGTTTTTTGTTCTAGAAATTTTACTTGCTCCAATTCTGGTCCAAAATCTATGTATCCACGCTACCTTCCGCTATTCTTTTTATTTTTTCCATGCTGAAATATCCAAAGTATTCATTCTCTTCTTAATGATGTTTTCGTCTTTAGGGTGTGCCTTCTTGATGGAGGATTTTTCCTCGAATTTCACGACAACTTCAATTCAGAATGATAGTTATGAAGAAGATCAACAACCACGTGAGTTTTACTCTATTTCTGCTATTTTCGAAATCGAGAAAAAAAACGGAAACATGTAAAAACTCCTACATTTCCTTCCGGTTTGTGGTGTAAAGTTTTGCAATTTTCTGCATCAGGTATTTTTTTCCGTCGTCGTAGAATTAATTTTTCAATTTTATGTTCCGAGGAAAAAAACCGAACTAAATCCCCCGTGTCTTATTATATTTTCATTCATTTCCTTAGCTTTGTTCATTCTTCTCGATGCTCCTCCCTTACTCTTGAGGTCTGAGAAGTAAAAACAAATAGAATTGAATTGGAAGAACAAAAGGAGAAAAACATCAGAAATTATGGTTGGGTACCTTCATATTACTCATAGCTAACTCTCTGTCTGTTGTAGAGTCTCACTTGGGACAATACTAGACAGTTGAATTCGTACGTTTTTATAATACTGAAATCTGAGTGGGATCCGACGGATTTTGTTCTGAAATTAAATAATTTTATTTTTGATCACCACAGATTTGGGTTTTCTCCTCCTGGTGTACTTTGCACACGTTGAGAATTTTTTCCTCTAGACATCTTTTCAATTTCTTTGATTTCTGATCAAATTTGAATACTGCGTAACCGAATTTCCTTGTTTTTTCCGTATAGCATATCTTCTGTAGGATTTCTCGAAAAATTTCAGTTAGAAATATTCTACTCATTGATTTATCTTTTCCCTCTGAAAGATAAAAGCTTCCCCGAAATGTTCATTTTTGAAAATGGTAGGATTTAGTTTTAAGTGAATTATCAGTCAAGAAAAATTAATGTTTTAATGTTATTGTTTCAGATATCGATATGTCATTTGCAAAAGGTTTTATGACAGTTGTCTACATAGTCGTTTGTCTCGTTGGAACACCTGGAAATCTATGGATCATCTATAAACTTTTCCGTGCAAAGTTAGTCTGAAATCGTGTTAATACAGTAAACTGAAATTCATAAGAATTAAGTTTTACTCCCTCCTAGTAAAATTATTTCTAGAACTTCGTTTTACTCGTCGATTTTAGTGAAAATATAAATAAAAGTTAGTATGGCCACTTGAAAGTCAATTTCGAAAAGTCTAGGCAGAGATCAATCTTATGCAAACCAACTTAAAGAAGTCCCAACGGTTCATTTTTACTTGTAAAAAAAATTTCGAAATCTTGTATGGCAATTCAAAACTTTGAAAAAATCCTAATTTTAGCTAAACTATCCAATTTTCCCAATTTTTCCGTGTCGATCGGAATTATATTTTTTCAAATGTTTCGAACAAATTTTGGCTTCTTTGCATTTTTGCAATACATTTTCTTGTACTCCTCGCACATTTTCAGCTCTATTCCTTATATTCCTACTAATATGACAGAGAAAAAAGACCAAGCAAAAGTAAATTTTTCAAAATTTCAGATTATGGAGCGGTGCGTCAGTTCAATTAACGGTATCTCAAAGATCTCGAATCTACATATTTGCTCTCGCATGTTCGGACATGTTCCTTCTATTGACACTCCCTGCCACGGCAAGCTATAATTACCACGGGACTTGGATATTTGGCTCTGCAGCTTGCTATATAATTCGATCCATCGAGATCTTCGCAAAACTTTTCTCGGTAGTATTGCTGACTGTGATGAGTTTGGAGAGATACATCATTGTGTGCACGCGGTAAGTTCAGTTGAGGGTGGGGTGACAATGTAATGAGTTAATCTCTGAATAGTTGCAATGTAATATGAGTCAAGTGTATGGCGTCATTAGAAAAAGAGGGTGTTAGAAACAAATGAGTAATACGTAATCAGAATAAAAGAAGGAATTGCAGACCAATAAAAAATCATAAAAAATTAAATTGAACTCAAAAAGATTGGTGATAATTTTAAAATATTAAGGCTTCGTCACATCTACCGTGCATGGATGTCACTTGTACCTCTGGCAGTCGGAACAATATTTGGAGTTCTCGTACCAACAATCATCCATTATTTCTACCTTCAACATTTCTCAGTACCATTTGACCCAGATGTCACCTGGGTTTGTCTACCACTAATGTCAAATGAAGTCTTCAATCTGTTCGCCCAATACACATTTGTCGTTGGTTTCATCATTCCGTTCGCTATAATGACAGCCTGCTACATCATGCTCGTTCGTCATGTTCGAACAAAATACAAGATGCGAAGAGCTCAGACGACAACGACGTTGGCGAAACCAGGAAAAGAGCCAAGATATATGAGTGAAGTGAAGAAGAGTATTTGGAGAATTGCAGTGTTCCATTTTGTATGTTGGGCTCCGTTTTGGGGATTCACTATGCTTCCCAATTATATTTATCAAATCGATCAATTTTTGCATGGGGACAATGAGGAAGAAAGTGGTGGAGAAAGTATTTTGTAAGTTTTCGAAAATAATCTTCTTTTTTCAATCACTTATATTTTCAGCCTCGTCTATTGTCGTCTTGTCTCAAATTGTCTTCCATATATAAATGCTGCAGGTAATTGAAAAAATACAATTATTTGTAATGAAATAAACAATAAACTTTCAGGCAACTGGGTTCTATATGCTCTTCTGAATGTAGATGTCCGCAAGCATATCTACAATCAGCCAAAGAAGAAGAGGAAGTTCACATTAAAATTCAATCCGGTCAATACATCATCGAATTGCTAAAATTTCAGTGATAATAGGTGATCAATTCTGTATTTTTCTGATGATCTCTTAACGGGTACACAAAATGAATCTGTCATTGAATAAATTATTGTAGTTTCTAATTAAATGTTCATAATCTTATGTAGAGAGGACAAATTACAACATAACCATATCATCAGAATCTCTTCTAAAAGTTGTTGAATCTTCTGCAGCTAGTTGACGAACACGATCCGCTGCTGAAGGGGCTCTTCCGGTTGGTTGTTGACTTGAGGAGCACAAAATTCGGCGGATTAGGAAAGTGGATGCAGGAAGAACGAGACAGATTGGAAGAACAATTATCATTATGACAATCTGAAAATTTAATTTAATCGGAATAATGAGTTTTCAAAATAACACACCCAGACTCTCAGATGAAAGCAACATTCTTTGTTTAAATGACCACAACATTTGTAAAAAGATAAAAGAGTTTCTTCAGGACATTGATTTCCAACTCGATGTGTTGGACACCAAATTGCATCACTTTCAATCTTCACCACAGTCTGAATGATATCTTTCAAAATTTCAAAACCAAGAACCTTGAAGCTCACAGTAGTCCCTATTGATCCCTCTGTTTGAGTCTCTTCTGAATTTTGTGCCAAAAGTAATGAAAAGTTGTAGAATGCAATTAAAAACTGAATTAAACTAGTAAAACACGAATTTAAAAACGTCTTTCGATGAGAAAAGAGCATCAAGATGGCGATCGATAGAACATTTCTATGAACAATTGAGAGCACGAGCAGACGGTCTCTTCAATCTAATTTCAGCCAATTTGCAGAGTTATGGCTCTTTTATTTTCTTTTGATGCACTAAAAATTTACATTTTCGCGTTGTGTTGAGCATTTTTTTTTGTTTTTGATAGTTGAAAGGGATCTTTTAAAATTAGGTGCAGGAAATTGGAAATAAAAGTGACTTTGTCAACTATTTGATTATGGTTAGTATCTGTTTTAAAATATCCTCGAAAGATCCACAATTTTTGAAAGTTTAGCAATTTACCAAAACTGTGACTGAAATTTTTAAAAATCAATTATTTTTTAAAGATTTTTCCTATGATATTCGGCAAAAATAGACATTTGTAACTAGAATGTGCCGAAATGATGTGAGAAGAGTGGTGTTATAAGGTACTGTAGGATTACTGTAGTTTTAGAAAAAAAAGAGTATTTTTATTTTGAAGTGATAGTGAGTGGGGGATCGCGATTAGATGTTGTTGGGGTACTGTGGTAGTACTGTAAGGTACTGTAGTAGGGTACCGTAGGACAACTGTAGGATCATTAGTTTTTGTATTTTCTAAGCCACGTAACAAAATCCGCTCTGTGACGGTTACTGTCCAGGGGAGATTCGTTTCCCCCGCTCCTTCAGACGACACCGTACCTGTTTGGAAGTATAACTCTACTATGTTCTGTTTTCAAACTTTCCGCTTCTTATTATATTCCAATGTTCACGTTCAAAGTTCTCAAAAACAATGGGATCTTGCACGAGATCGTCGGTTTATTTTGTAGCAAATTAGAAATGAAAAAAACCGGGGGACGAGGGAAGTGATAGACAAAGAGAGAAGTGAAGGTCATATATACAACACAAACCGGAATGCATTCTCGAAGTATATAATAATTACTACACAAATAAAGGAAACGAAGACAAATAAGAATAACCGACAAAGAATTACATCGGTCTGAAAGCGTAGCAAGTGACGTCGTCGTTAGCCACTTGGCAGTAGGTCTCGGTGTATGCTACGTAGGAGAAGTCTCCTCTTGCGCAGATAACATTGAATTTTCCGAACATCTTCTCCTCGACAGCCTTTTGGATGGCACGCTTTGAGATCGATGGGTCACCGTTCATGTTCTGTAAATATAAAGTTAAGAGTTTAAACCAGAAATTTATAATATTACCCTCTCCATAACTCTTCTGAGTTTCTTGCTGTTGCAGGTTGGATCTTCCTCTGGATCCTCAGTGGTGAACAGCTAAACAAAAAACAATTATTCCCAAAGTCTAGATGAAATCTCAAAGAAACGTACCTTTGATCCATGAGTTCTATGTCTAGCCATGAATCTACATGGGCTTCCACATCTGCAGCAACAATCGTTGGCTGGTTGCATGGCATATTGATTGAATACCGGAGCTGGAGCATATGATTGACATGGGGAATATGATGGCATCGGTGGTGGTGGCGGTGGGCACATCGGCGGTGGTGGTGGAGGTGGTGGTGGAGGACACATCGGTGGTGGAGGACAGAATTGAGGTGGGCAGATTGGAGGTGGAGGGCACGGAAGAGGTGGAGGTGCACACATTGGTGGTGGAGGTGGAGGACATGGTGGTGGTCCCATTGAACAACATCCTCCGAATGTTGAAGATGCTATAGGGATGATTGAAAAGAGAATTGAAATGGGCAGAAGCATCTGGAAAATAAAAACTTTTGATTAAAAAAAAGAAAATTTTCCGAATTGAGGGATTTTGGATTTAAATATTACCCAGACGCGAAGCTTTGCGCCGAAATTATAGTACCCGGTCTCGGATGCTGTAATTTCAAATTTTCTGCGAAGTTTTCTGAAAAAAAGGTGTGTTTTAATTTTGTAATTCGAAAACAACAATACAAACGCGTACATAAATTATACCAAATATTGATAAAAGCTACGAAAATTCCACTGATATGAAAGTTTGAATTTACGGTACTCTCTAAAGGCGCACACACACACTTTTGCATTTCATAAAAATGTGTCGTGCCGAGACCTTCGCGTCTAGGTAATAAGATCACTTGGTTCCAGAAAACAAGTGGTTTGAAAAATAAAATGAAAAAGGGTTTGTGATCGGCATCTGTCCTCATCTCATCAATAAGATTTTGAATTGAAACAAAGAAAAGAAGATGGCATTTTCTTTTGATCATCATCAATACCTTATATACCTTTTTGCCATTTTGACCCTGACATCTTTTGGCACCGCCTCCATTACCTCATTGCTGTCGAGAATTTGACCCTCTAGAACTGGTTTCACACAGCTTCTCCCTCCTTTTTTGAATTGGATGATGAGTAATCGTGTTACGTCACCTATTAATTATAGGAGACGAGTAGGTGAATCCGATTGCTTTTTCTTTTTCTTTTACGATTTCTGTTGAAGTTAAACTTTTTAATTTTCAGACAATTGAAATTTACTGGAAATTGAGAATCTGAAATGATTTGGAAAATGCTAATCACAAGTGAACTTTCATTGTTCACATTCAAGGTTATCTGACACCTTTGGTAAATTTTGTCGCACATCATTACTTTATTCATTTTCCTATTGAAATTGATGCATACATAAGATCTGGAAACTGGTTGTGGTATGAGTAATCCTTGGAAGCATCTTTACTTTTTATTACCGTATTTCCTCTATTAGTTAGGCACCTCCATTAGTTTTGCATCTAAAATCACTAATCGAAAATTAGTTTTGCATCCTCTATCAGATTCGCACCTCTAATAGTTTTGCTCCCATTCATTTGTTCCCTATTTTTAGGAATTCAAAATTTGCATTACAAAATCGTTCTAAAAATTAGGAAAACTTTTACAGACTTGGTATAATAAGTCAAAATTGGCAAAATATGAGTACAACTCGGACAATGTTTGCGTATGAGTCGTAAAATTCGTCCATTTTGGTTCATAAGTTGTTATTGAAATTGATGATATTATGCCATAATTTAATGGAAAACATGAGAAAAAACCTGTTCAAAAATTAGTTTTGCTCCTCCATTAGTTTTGCATCAAATTAGGTGTCCGAAAATTAGTGTTGCATGCCTTACTTATAGAGGAAATACGGTATCTTATAATTTTTAGAGGTGATTCAAAAAAAACTAAAACGAAAATCTAGAAAACAATACGTATTTTTGGTTAATTTTATGTTGAAAAAATTACAATTTTTAGTCATATATGATTTTTTGGAAAGTTATGACGTCATAACTTTCCAAAAATCGAACTCTTTTGATTTTTCTTCATTTTTTTTGAAATCTAGGAACCGAATTTTGAAATTTAACATTTGATTTTCATGGAACAAACGAAGAATCCTCGGTCTTGAAACGAAACAAACTTTTTTGAAAATTTGCGTGCGCCTTTAAAAAGTACAGTAAGATCTTAATCTCATTTTTCCACGTCTATCCTGATCTGCTTTTATTTCCTCCATTATTTCAACGAAGTCAGAATGAGTCGGAATATAAATGAGAAAAGCTTTTTACTTTTAAAAATCATATTTTGGCATCCACGTTTAGTTTCCTTCTCGACATTGCCAGATTCGAATTAACAAGACTTTAAAACACCACGAACTTTTCAAACTGCTTTTGTACCTATAACTTAAGGCGCTTCTGAAACTGTGCATTATGAGCTCATACTAATCCAGAACGAAACTCTTCTCGATGTATTAAAAATGTTCATGTCATACTGGCCAGCCCATCTCTGATCACTACTACTTCAGCCTTCCCGAGAACATCTCTATTAAAAAGCAATCCTTTGCAGACCGAACTGAAATTCCTTTAGACCCATGGGCTGTCTGTCAGGAACATCTTTAATAATAGAATCACCATTGTATATCCTTCGCCCAACAATAATGCATAAAATCCCTGCAGTTGTAACCTTATTCCAAATGTGCTATTAACAAATTTCTAGTAACAATTCGTTTATGTTTTATGTAACAAAAACAAGAAAACAACCACAAAAGGCATTTACTTGGCCTTCTTGGCACGAATCTTGCGAAGGTAGAAATCAAGTTCCTTTCCTTCGAGGATGTATCCGTTGGCTTGTCCGACTTGTCCTGGGGAAGAAGAGATGCGAGCTGAAAAATAATGATTAAACTTGAAGAAATTTCTGAATTTTCTTACCGAGAAGACGTCCAGTGTTGAATTGCTCGATGAGGAGTGCATCAACAGCAGCAGTCTTTTGACGCTCGGTGTACTTTTTCATGGTGTGGTGGGATCTCTTCTTGTTGAGGATGGCGTTGTCTTCCTCGGAAAGCTTGGCGTTCTTCTTTCTGGCAAGTGGGAGAGCATAGTGAGCCTCATACCACTGACGGAATGGAGCAGCATCAACGCTGATGATGGCTCCTTTGACAAGAGTCTTGGTACGGACCAACTCGTTGTTTGTAGCGTTGTACATGGTATCAACGATACGGGTCTTGCGAGTAGTCTCTGAAAAATCAGAATATGAACGGTTTATAAAGTATAATAACGAAACTTACGCTCAGAGGCCCAGGAGAAGTTTCCGGAGTCGAGGCGAAGAGCTCTGTACTTTTCGTTTCCTCCACGAGTGCGAACGAGACGAACGCGGTGGGCTCCAATCTGAGAGTAATTTCGCGATCATCTTTTTTAAATTTAATTTTACTGATTCAACCAAATCCCTGGTAAATAAAATAAAAATTAAACAGCTCTTACCTTGGTGTTGGCAGCTGGACGTCCGAGCTCGAACTTCCTCTTCTTGTGAGGGACCGGTTGAGTGGCTCCGGTCTTGTAGCGCTTATGCCAAGAGTCGCGCGAGATACCCATGCTGAAAACGTTTCACATTTAACAAAAATGAATTAAAAATACATAATACGATAAATGAAAGAGTTTCCTTCTCGAAACAAAAATATTCGAACATTAAATTTTTCAAAACACAATAAAGTGATTAAAACATTGATTTTCTTCTATTTTTCAGTGATTTTTTCGAGAAAATTTAACAAAAAGCAGAAACATTGAAGAAAAAATAGAAAAAGAAAATCGGGCCTAAAAATTCACAGTGGTAAACAGAGAGCGGCGGCTGCTGCAGATGAGAGATCGCGGCGAGACCCTTCACTCGTGAAATGCCATGTCCCTTTAAAAAAGTGTTTTATTTCACATGATTTTCGTGCTCTTTTTGTTACATTAAAGATTTATAGAAATTCGACAAAAATTATCTGCATTTTTTGTTGAAATTATCAAATTACTTAGTCAATATTTCGCTGTAAAAAAATAAAATTCCAATCATATCTGTTTTTGTGTAGAATTCTTCAATTGATTTGAAAAAAAAACAAAAAAACTTTATAAATAAATGTTTATGATGCAATAAATTTGTCTAGCTAAAATTGCTAGCCGACTCAACTGTCTGACATAACTTTTAACGAAAGTAACTGCGGGGAAAACATTACGACAACAGTATCACAAAAATATGTAAAAAAGAGCTCTCGGACAAATAAAATCGATAAAACAAAAGGAAAATAATTGTACAAAAGCGAATAGTACACGAAGGTCTAAAGAAAACTCTCGAAAAAGCAGGAAAATGAGCCTCTAAAGCGGAATTTTCAGGTTGGTCAGTGAAATCATAAGAAATTAACGAAATCATTATTTTTCAGGTCGAAGCTTCAGAAAGACGATGACTGGAGCTGTGCAAGGAACTTTGGAAGCTGTTGAAGAGAAATGCAGGAGTCTTCAAATGTGGAGGCTGATGCGACGATCTGAAATTTTAAAATTTTACCGTTGTTCTATTAGTTGGTTTTTTTTTAGTTGGTGGGCTTACTTGGGCTCCAAGATATGCTGCGTTATACCGCCATGGACTGATGTTAACTTGAGTGTGAATTGTGTTTGGAACTACTGTAGATAATTCTTGTTCGAGTTTTTCAGCAATTCCTGGCATAAGAGATGCTCCTCCAGCCAAATAAATATTTCTGAAAGCATAATTTTGGTCATAAATTTTAGAAAACTAACGATTCTTACCTATACAGTGTTCGACGACTATCAATTGGACACTGAAGAATTGCCTCGTGGATCAATTGGTGGAGACCTTTCGTGTCAAGACCCCATTTCTTTGGCTTGAATAGTCCTTCCGTACATAAAAATCTGGAGTTATCAATATCGAATCGGGTCTGCATTCCAGGTGATGGTGTGAAAGCATCTAATGAGATTCTAGTTTCTTTATTTTCTGATTTTTCTTCTTTTTGATAATCCTCTGGTACGTAGGTAGTCTAAACTTCAAGTATTTTTTTGAAAATTAATACGATTAAATTTTACCTGTTCCAGTGCAAATCTTAAAATAAGCTTCTCCACAGGACTTTGAAAAGCGTATAATCCTTTGTTATGAGCACTTAATGATGCTCTTAACGAATCTCCCATTTGCTGTGATCCATATGGAATTGAACAAATGGCCGATTCGACGACATATCCATCAATTACTGGAACAATATTAACTCTTTCTCCAATATCGACAACAACTCCAGTTGTAACATCATAAGCATACAGAATCAGTGATGGCTGACGAGTGATTCCTGCCGACTGAAAGTTTATTTTTTAGACAAAAAAGTTTTCTCAGCGATAACTCACTTGAAATTTGATATCTTCAAGACAAATCTGGAGTAATTCTCCAATCAAAACAGTTGGGATATTTTGAGGGATTGAAAGTAAAACTTTATATTTCCATGGCTCAACTTTCAATTCCTTTGTTACTTTTCCAATAACTGCTTTCAGAACATCTTTATCAATTGAATATCTTTCCACTGATGGATCTGTAGCAGAGATTGGTCGAACAAAATCACCATTATGTCTAATTTCCGGCCTATAAGCGTCTTCTCCAACGAAAATCTTTCCATCATCAGTTCGGACGGCTATGGCTGGGAAGAATGATTGTGGAAGTGATGGTTCTGTTGTAAGAACACCGGCTCTGATTGAGCATGAACCAAGTTCAAGAATCAAAATTCTTTCAGTTAAATGTTGGAATGCTCTTGGAATTGGTTTAACATAGGCATCAATTAGAGAAGATGCACAGTGTGATAGGAATGATTGACGCCATTTGTCGAATACTGCTGATGGAACTCTGAAATTTTAATAAATTATTGGAAAAATTAAAAACAATTAGGTTTTTATAAAATGTGAAACTTTTAAGCATAAATTTACCAACCTGCAATAGTATTTAACATGTTCCCTTCCTCCATGAATAGTCAAAGTTCTCTCATCCTTATTGGCATCTACATCTGCTCCAGAGAGCACAAGTTCTTGAGCTGGAGCTTCTCCTGCGTAGTGAGATGCAAAGATTTGAAGACGTCCTTCTTTCATTCGAATGTACTGCTTCATCCATCCTTCATTATCTAGACCGTCTGATTTTGTGACCTCGTCGGCTGGGACCTGGAATGAAATAGCTCAAAATATAGTTTTTTCCAATTTCTCAATCAGTTGAGATTATAATTAAAATTGTTATTTTTTATTATGAATAGAAACTATTTTATATTTTTTGAATAGCTTTTGGACGTAGGAGTTTTGGTTTCTGGAATGTGATCACTGTTTTTGTTTTTTCTAGGCCTGAAAATTTCCAAGCAAAAACTCCGCCCACTACGTTCCCCAACGTGGTGAGCGAAACCCGCCAGATGTCCGTACACGGAGTTCATCACGTTCCAATTTAGAGGTGCACAATCAACTCTGGTTCCTCTGCATTTAACCGTGAAAATCTTTCGCCTTTTACTAAAGATTTCCGTGCAAAGGAGCATTTACTGAGTATTACATACAATTTTTGGAGACTCCTTGAGAAAGCGGGTCAAAATAAACTACAGCAAAGGTAATTTCTTTATTTACGAATGCTTACCTCTACATGTCCTTCCATTGTCACAAATCGATTTCTTTTTGTTTCAACTCGTGGTTCATATGATATTTCGTAGAGGGCTTTTAGTAAATGCTTAGGATCCCATTCTCGCAGAGCATTTGCTTCTTCAGCTTTCAAACTGTCTGATCTTCCAACACCATTTTCCATTTCAACTCCGTTGATTTCCAAATCTGGCATTGAAATATGCTGGAAAAAACGAGAAGTTGGTAGAAAAAATAATATTTCAACTTGAAGCTACATACAATCAAAGCAAATAGAAAAAATAGCATGCATAGGGAAAATTCAATAAAACATGTTTGCCTGGCTATAAAACATTGGAAAATGGAGAGGGCGGGAAAAGGAGAAAATACGAAAAATCGGAAAGAAAGTATCAGTTTTCGAAATCCGAATAAAAAACCACTGAATCGTACTAGTAAAAAAGGGCGTTCTTTTGAAATAAGAAGTTGAGAAATTTAGGGAGAGAGAGCAGAGTTTCCGGTTGCATTTTTTGTTGAAACTTGTCGTCGTTGGTTTTTTGTGTTGGTTTGGTATGTTTGGAGACAACAACGGAACGCAATTTGAGGAGAGGGTGAAAATGGAAATTTGAACGGGAAGTCACATGGATTTTTGAAGAAAATTTGGAGAAACAAAATAACCCTTGGAGCGAAAGTTTTCAGCTACCGTACCTGTGAGGATTTTTCGAAAAATTTTAAAATAGGTGTTTGACAATTTTGTAGTAAGTTGTGGTGAAAATTTTCAAAATCACGACAGTATAATCATAAACTTTTCTATTTGGACGAATACTAATTTTGTAATACTTACGGGTACTGTAGTTGAAAAGTTTGGCTTCCACCAAGACCCGAGGCTGGGGTTCAAAGTTAACTTTGAAGAGAAGTTTTCAATAAAAAGTTACCACTTAAAATAAATATTTTATCAGAAAAATTACGTTAAATTTTGAAACTTTTAAATAAGAAAGTATAATAAAATAAGACAATAACATTTGACTTCAAATTTAATAAAAAAATAATTAAACAAAAACAAGTAGCAATATTCTGCCCTAACTCCTAAAAAAGACCCAAAAAGGGAAAATAATGATTTCTTTTTCGCCTTCTTCCGTCTTTGTTCCGTAATAAGATTATGTGCAAATAGGGGAGCAACGAGTAAACAATTTCTTTCTTTTTTTTTGGAGCATTTTTTTTGGTAAAGACCCAATAAGAGGAAATGGGCTACTATCTGTCTAAGATCTAGGAAAATATTTCAATAGAAAGCCAAATTCCCATTCATAAATTCCAATATTCACCTATGAATATCGTGTGAATCTACGGAAATCCGATGCGTGTCTTTTCGGAAACAGATATCTATGAAATATAGAGAGAAAGAGAAACCGATTGGAGATCAGACCCAGAAATTTCAATAAGAGATGAATGTGATTGAAGAGACGTAGAGAGGAAGAGAAAAATAATAGTTTGGAGAGGTTCAATGTGACGGCCTAATTGCCATGTGGAAACGATTTCTCGAGAAAGTGACAGAACAAATGGGAAGGAAAACCAGAGAATAAGAAAAAACAAAAATTTTTTGTGTTTCCTCTTGTTTTCTTTAAGCTTGTCGTTTGTCTTTGGATTTCAGAGGTTCAAAGAATTCTAGACGTGTTTTCTAAAGAGTCTCTCAAAGTTTTCAGAATAATGGAGAAATTGAGATTTAGTAGGTGAAATGATACAGTTTAATTGGCAAATGTAATTTGTAATTTGTAAATTAGAAGCAATTGCTTGCCTATACTATTTTAATTCTATAATAGCTAGTGAAAGGCTCATCAATCAAATAAAGTGAGATAGGTTTTGAAATGGAACCTTTGAAGAATCTGACAGGCATACAAATATTGAGTTTAAAAAAAACATAAGCTTTGTTATTTGGTTCTTCGATTTTCTGCTTAATTTACCGAAAATATCTATCATAATAGCAACGCAATCCAAATTATGAAACGTTCTTGACAGAACTTTGGCAACTTATTGAGCATATATTAAGTGAAATTAACTTTATGAATATCTAAACCCCTCCACTAAAATTATTTGCATTCTAAATCACGCTCTTTTCCCCTAAATGCCCTTTATTGGCAGACCTCCTTCACACCCGAACTTTTCGTTTTTTTTGTCATTATTCTCGTGCAAATCCCTCAAGACCAAGAGAGGGGCGCCGCCTAGCCCATAAATCAGTCACCAAATAAATCTTTTCCTCCATTTTTTTGTCTGCAAAAAAAGTTCTGGCATTCTTTTTTGTTTGTTTATCTTCCACTCACTTTCCTTGACTCCTTCAGCCTTTTTTCCAGTTTCAAAGCTTCATCATTTATAGATGAAATCAGAAAAGAAAACGAGGGAATGTTTTTTTTTCTTCTGCGGAAGAGTTTTTTATTCCTTTGGGAATTTGGAAATCAACGAACAAAAATGACAGCAAAGAAAAACACAAAAATATTTACCATTTATAGGAGAATGGGACCCTTGAAATTTCTGGTGGAGCACGAAATGAAAAATGCGAAAGAGCGGAAAGAATGAAATAGAATGTCGTTTTTTGTGGCAAAAGAATTTTTTGTTGCAATTTTTGTTAGGTTGAATGAGTTTTTGGAAGAGGAATAACGTTCAGAGAACTTGACCTCTCAAGAAAAATTATTTAAATAAGTGGAAGTTCAAATGAACAAAAAAAGTCACTTGGCAAATTTCTATGACACTTGGTTTCTATAAAAATATCAAGGTTATATCCGAGTTAAACTGGGATATTTATGCAAAAACCCATTTCGTCGAGTAGGATAAAGCCTTTAATCAAATATCAGAACTCAAAGGTTTATCCGGTTGCTGGTGGGAATAAGGCGGATTATATTGGGGAACTTGCTCGAGTAAGAGCTTATTTCTGTGAGAAATAATATGATATATGGAATGCAAAATGGATTTTGCTTAATTGAAATAGAGGATGTAAACGATAGAGTCTAAATCCAAGGTCTATCTAGAAGTTAAAGGGCCACTTAGGTAATTTTTTAAGGAAAAAGACAATAAGATGAAGCTCGAAAGGATAATGCCCTTTTCGTAATGAGAGAAAGAGAGAATGCACTCAATTCATCAAGCCTCCCTCACAGAGGAACTAAGAGAGAATGAAGCGACCCAAAAATGAGAGATAGACAACAAATGAAGAAACGCAGGAAGTTAGAGGAACAGAGAAGCCCCCCGCATCCTCTCATTTTCAGGCAGACCGACGGAGAGAAAGAGGCGCGCGCGCACGCGTATGTTTCTGTTTCTGTTCTGCGGCTGTTCCTCGTTGTGGAGAGACGTGTGACAAAAAAGTTAAGAAGCACTGGGTAAATATAGAGAGATTTTGAGAAATTGAGAACAAAAAGATACGAGAAAGAGAGCGCGCCAGCGACCGGGTAGGAGGCGGCCGTTGTTGACGGGGCCCCCGGAAGAGTTAGAGGTGAGAAAATAGTGGATGGGATGAAGAGACGCAGAGAAAAAACAGAGAAAGAAAAGAAAGGCGTAGAGACTATGACACTAACAATGTATTTATATAAACATTTCACGTTAGTCATAAGGGATACGTTGGACATTGCAAAAAATATGAACAAGTGTATGCATTTTTTTTTGTTGGAAGATCCAAAATGTTTGTTGCCAAATTTCAATTTTCGGTGAGTGGCATGCAATGATCTATGGTCATTAAACTGGAAATTGGTTCAAAAATATATTTTCTGAAAAGATAATCTTACGGCCCTCATTGCATTGTAATTTCGAGTGTCAAGTTCTGAATGTTCCCCCTGGGCCTCATAAGGAAATGCTCGTTATTCTTGGCGGGGCTGGACTTCACAGTTAAGTTTATTAGAAAATGTTAGGAATACAAACAAAAATTGAAAATGACAGGTATTTTCTGACCGAAATCGGAAGATTAAGAATTGTTGAATCAATTTGAAAGTCTAGAGGCAATGAAATCAACGGAGATGAAATTGTTTCTTATTCGGAATTTAAAAATTTGGTCCATCGCCGGACAAGGAGACCGGAGAGAGCATTGAAGTGTCATCTAGGGCCTTGTAGACACGACGAACACGGATTGACTCCTCGTCTGATGACTGACGATGATAGTATGAGTTGTGTTGAACTTGGACAGGTGGAGAGTGCATCACTGTTGATGAAGCTGAAAATTCTGATTGTAGAAATATTTATTATTAGACGTTCAGCGGATGGTGATAATTCTTTTAGATTTTTCAAACTTACTTCTTGCTGAAACATCAATCCTTTGTGCACCACCACCAATAGAATAACCATGTTCACTGTGCTCATCTACAGTACCCTGGTGCATTTCATGATGATGACGTGTCATATGATCTTTACTTCCATGCTCATGGAGTTCAATCTCATCAAGTGGAATGCGGGGCAAAGAACGTGGACGAGGTTTAATCTCTGAATATTATTTTGAAACTAAAAAGAATCAGCTGACGAAATGTCAAATACCTGGTTCCAAGTGATGACCAGGTGGTGCAGCACTGACACGGTAGATCACTTGCTCAGTTGTCAGTGGCTTCTCGTCGGGCTTACTGGAATTCGAGAATTAAAATCTAGAAATTAAAAAGAATCTACGAACTTGAAAAGTTTTGCCAAATTTTTGACATGTCCGACATGAACTGGCTGGTAGTCCAAGGAAGTTGTTGATTTACATTGATGAGCAATGTTTTCCGAATTTTCAACACTGTCAAAATGCACATGCTGGTGATGATTGTGTTCTGAAATTACGAGATTTATAGAAACACCTCTTTGAAACATGTCATACCGTGATAGGACTCTGAGTTTCCGTTTTGAATTTTCAATGGAGCTGGAATATTTTGGCGATTCAACGAGTTCGAGCACTGAACAACAGTTCCCGTGGTAGTTGCAGTTGAAGCTGTGCTCACATGAGAAGTGGTGCTAACTCTTGAATCTTCTCTTTTCACAAATGGTGAGTTAACCGGAATGTGTGCCTCAATGTGAGCTCTCTTTGATGATTGAATATTTTGTTCATCCCAGTTGTTGGTCTTGCTCATTTGTCGAATCGATTGGTTGCTTTGAGCCAGCTGATATTGAATATCTTTCTCATTTTGAACCGAGTGATGATGGTGAGCATTTTCATTTGATGTTGTGTGATAGTGATGAATATGTTCATTTTCAGCTGTACTGTGTTGATGAGCATTTTCATCTTGATGATAGTGATGAACATGTTCACTGCCATCTGTATGATAATGATGATGATGATGGTGTTGAACGTGAACAGTGTCATAATGGTGATGTTCTGAAACAGAAAATTTTATATTTTCAATTATAATTTAAATATTTTACCTTGATCGTGTGGAATATCATAGACAACTTGTCCATGTGGTTCATCATATACTACACTTCCTCGATGAGTTTGTGATCCATGAACAGTTGAATACTCTTGAGCATTCGAGTGTTGAGAAGTAGCATAAGCATCATAATGAGTCGCCTGATTCTGATTGATTAATTGAGAATGTGTATGAGTTTGGACGGTATTTGAAAGCATATGCGAATGAGCTCGACTCTCGTCGTGAGAATCTTGGACAACAGAGGCTGAAAATACACTTTCTTAGATATAAACAGTTTTAATCAGATCATTACCATCCTTCGCATTGTACCGTTCGATATGTTTATGCACATAATCAACATTTCCAGCAGAATCAGAGTGATCTCTTGGGGATGCGGCATCATCGAGACGTGGAAAATCGATAGTTTTGATCTCTAATCCAGGCGTCGTTGGTCGAGAGTTGGCACGAGAAACTGGATGACTGACTGGACGGGTTTGACTTAGAATATGATTTTCTTCATTCATTTTAAGCAAAAATCCGTTGCGGTAGATCAACTCATGGAAAATGACAGGGCCAAGTGGCTTGTCAATATGCTCGTCCAAAAATTCTTCGGATTTTGGAGGTGGCTGCCATGTTCGTTTCGGTTTCTCCGGGATAGGTTCTGGAACTGCCACTGGGACAAACACCGATGGAATAAGAATAGGCTGTGATACTGGACAAGGAGTGTTCTTGCCTGAAACAGTAAAAATTTGGTGGGAATGATGGGAATTTTAGCTATTGATATCATTCAAAAAGCTGTCATTTTCACCGAAGATTGCAGGGAAATCTATACTACTATTATCTATTTCATCTTCCATTTCTAGTCAAATTCTACAACACACTCACGATTTGGTAATTTCCTTTTATCACATTTAATCTTACAAGGTGAAGATGGGGTAGAAGTTTCTATAATTCGATTGGAAATTTCATATTTCGTTTGAATACAACCTATTCTACGTATCAACTTTGCTTTTATGGCGGAATCGTTGCTTCTTAACTTATTATTCAATCAAAAGTCAACTCACTTTCTTGAATCTCTTCATATGCATGTTCTTCTTCGTATTCCCGTGCTGCCTTAATCTCATTCTGAAGTTCCAGATATTTCCTTCGCTTTTCTTCTTCCAAAAGTCTTTCCCTTTCTTCTCCTCTCATTGCTCTTTCCATTTCTCTAACTCTATCAGTGACACTCTTTTCTAATCCCAAATTCTTTTGATCATTGGATTGATTAAAATGTGGAGACACTGATACATCAAGAGCGTCATTTCCGATATAAAGATCATCATAATGACGTTTAGCTGGCACTGGAACTGGCTCTGGTTCTTCTTCAATTACTTCAGCTGGAGTTGCAACGTGAATAATCTCTGCTGGAGGTGGAGGTGGTGGTGGAATGTAAGGAAGCAATGGGACGAATACAATGTGATCGTGATCTCTAGTGTAGTTCAGAACATGAACAACTATTGGTGGTGCTGGAGGTGGAAGTGGAGGTAGTGGAGGTTCATACACTTCCTCGTATATATGCTCATCGTCCAATGTCACAGATTTCTCTTGTACTTCATATTTCGTGTCTTCATATGGACAATATGCCGGATATTCCTCGATCACAATTGGCTCATGAAGAATGTCTTCAACTCGATGAAGCACTTCATATCTAGTTGACAGATCATAGTAATCTGGGAACGACGGAATTACAATTTTACAATGATCCAAATCTTTGGTATGCGACAGAATGATACGATGAACATTGTCATAGTAATCAGCAAATGGCCCAATTTTATATGGAATATGTTCAAGTCCAGGATCACGACTGAGAATGATTTGAGTGGCGTGATCGTAATAGTCTGGGAACGAGAAAGACAAATGGGTAGGGTGATGTGGGAGATCTTCTGATCTATTGAGCACAGTGTATGCTGGCTCCGGGGTCTTTGGAGGAGCTGGAGATGGAAGTCGTGATGTTCCGTCGTAGTCCGAGTACTTTTCTAGATAGTCACGAGAGTAGGAATAGTGAAGTGGGCGAGTGATGTTGCCCTGAAAAAAATTGGATGGACTGAGAATAATTTGGTTCTATTAAATTTACAAGTCAAGTATTCAAAAATTGTCTTCCAATTCAAGTTTTTTTTGCTCACCTGATAATAACCTTTTGCATCCAAGAACATGAACTTGCTCGGATCATAATAATCGTGATATCCTTCTGGCATTTCGATTTCTGGTGGGAATGTTGTTCTATAAAAAAGTTTAGCAATCAATTACAGATTTGGTACTCACTTGAAGTCATATTTTCTCTCATAAGTGCTTGAATACACATTTGTGGTAGATGTTCTATGAATTGGCTCATCATAAATGTGCTCCGACTTCTTCGCTGGCATTTTTGGCATTACTTCTTGATTTTTCGCTGGTGGAAGTGGTGTTCCATAATGTCCATATCCAGATACATAATTTCCATATCGAGAATTGTAGTCATGACGAGTGTCAACACTAAACAAATTGCTTAAGGACTTTGTAGTGGAAGAGACTTGATCCAAACGTGGTCGTGACTGAGTTGAAGAAGCAGTTCCATGAGTTTCAGAACTATGTTGATTGTTAGATGTTTGATGTGCTTCGTGAGCAACTGATCCCATTGATTTTGACCTGGACATTCCAAATGAAGTGTATGCATCTCCATTACTTTGATGATAAACTGGATGAACTGAAAGAGAAAGCTCACGAGTTCTGATGTGGTTCTCTTCTTTCTCAGCAAAAAACTTGGCGATTCTTGCACTAATATCCTCTGCCACTTCGTTGAATTGATTCATTCCGAAAGGATGATCTCCAGCTCTCACAGTCAGTGTTCGATCCTCCAAAAGCCCAGAACCACCATCTTCTTCATAAACTGCAAGTTCATGATCCCATTCTCCGTGCCCTTGTGGAAGTCTTTGTGAGACGACATGGCGATGAGACTGATCTTCTTTAATGAGCTCTTCCAATGGAGCATCAACAGTTTCCACGTATTCCAGGCGTTCTTCATCATTTGGTCCGTAATCCTGTGTGCAATCCTCGAGGCGTTGAACTTGATCCGGAGATGGTACAGATTTCTGAAAGGAGGAATTATGAATATTTATTTCGTTGATTTTATTTGAAAAACTTAAATATCGAAAACGTTTATTTTCTGCATTTTTGTTGTTTTTTAATTCTAAATGTTTGCACTCTTTTACTATTTGTTTCATAAATATTGAACTATGAAATAACCTTTTTTGCTGTTTTTTTAAAAACAAAAAATAGATGAAGCATTAAAACATTTCTGGTAGTTTTTTTACATACAGTTTATCACATTGGTAATTCTATGTACAATGCACAATCATCTTCTAAAATAGTCTTCAAAAATAGTCTTGAAAAGTTCAATATCGTATTAACGATTTATCAAAGCATTATAACACCTGTTCTTCAGAATGATACGAATTTGTACCCAACCCAAAAATAACAAAAACAACTTTCTCATTTTCAAAAACTCACAGATCTGTAAAACTTTTGTTCCACGTACACCCTTGTCAAAGATCGCCCACGTCGTTGTAGATGGTTCTGAAAATACTTTCAATGTTTGCCACGTCATCATCACCCCGAATCGCCTACTTCCTTCTCATTTTATGACACTTGCACAATGCTTCTAAACAAAAAGAAATGGCATCTGTTATCAGTGATTGCGGCCGAAATTTTGATATTTTACTACGCACTGTGGCATTTGCAATCCGCAATTATGATGACTAATTAAATTTTTGGAAGGTAGGAGGGGATTAAGAATGAGTCAAAGTTGAGGTCGAAATTTGGAAAACATAGTTTCTCTAAAATACTAAACTTTTGTGTTTTGTGGTTTTTGTGTGAAACATCGAAATTAAATCAGAAAAAATGATTAAAAGTTAAGTGCACATTTACCGTATTTTCACTATTAGACTTGCACCCAAACTGCTTTATTTATATCTTGGTTGTCTTTTATAACAGTTGTTTAATAAGCAAAATATAGAAAAAATAGTATGCGCGTATTTTGTCAGTTGGCAATTTTTTGATAACATAAACCCAAAGTGAACCGAGAGCTGTCAAAGTAGAGCAATGAGTTGCAAATATCGTAGGCGAATTGCGGAATTTTGAAAAATTAGTCCAAAATAAAATTAATGCCAGCTCTTTCAAAAAAAAAACACTTTTAAAATAAAAACAGACCTCATTCTTCTTGGTGGTCAATGCATAGATGTATCGACGAACTCCCAGATATCCACGTCCGCGATTTTCTGATCTCTGAAAAAACCAGAAAATTTACATTTTCTATGGATCTTGAACACAACTTACATCATTCTCTCTTCGAATTTGTTCATCCAAGTCCACACATTTCTGTTTAACGGCTACAAGTGCTGCATTCAAGTCGACTTGTAGGTCTCCCATGCTGAAATCGTATTCGAATTTTGTACAACGGACAGTTGAACTTGAGAATTCGTAATTTCAGTCGTGAAAAAGTTAGGAAAAAATTAAGCAAACAACAAAGAAGTTTGAAAAGGTAGAGTGGAAGTAGTATTCCTTGAACTCGATGGAAAATTCCAACGAAAAGAGTCAATAAAAATGTTGGAATAGTGTAGTAAATGGTGGGTGAACAATCAACTGAAATAGGCGCAATTCTTTCCCTCTCTGCCAAAAAATGTGATAAGAGAATCTTTCTTTGGTGCCTTCTTCTTCTTAACAACATCTTATCAGTTTTTGGTGCGTTTGGAGGAGGAATGCAACGGGGCCGCCCGTTTTTGACTCCTTCATCGCTTTCTCCAAAATGTTGAGCAAATATCAAAGTTTATGATAGGTTGAAGGGACTGAAAATATTTGTGTAACTCAGAATCAGAATATGTTCAAATTTGAGTTTTATTGAACAAAAAGGAGAAATAACATTTTCAGAGAGGTTTTAGTAGGATTTGAATTGCAGGAGTGAAACTAATTTAATAAGCGTGGGCAAAAGTTAATAAGGGCAGTGACAATCAAATTTTGTTTTTGAAAAAGTGAAAAATCATGAACGCGTCATTGGTGATTGCGGAAGAATAAATAAGGAATGGGTAGGTACAATAGACTGCTTTGGCTGAGTTGTAGAAACCTCCCACGCATGCAAAAATGCCTACTTGCATGCTTTCAATGCACAGTAAGCGTTGGTCACTTTCTAGGTGTCAGGCAGGTAGGCATTTTCTAATTACATGGAAAAGTGTTCTATGGAGCCAATTAAAATAGAAATTTTGAAACATTGTGTTAATTTTAAGACAATTAAAAATTGGAAACATGGCCTACAAAATGTTTTTGAAATTCTCAATAAAGGTGGTCCGCGGTGTTATTAATTCTAGTCCTACAAGTCAATAGGAATGAAAATTCAATTGGAACAGATTTCTGAAAAGCACAAGAAAAATTTAATTTTAAAATTCAAAATAAGAGGGAATTTTTTTTTTTGTTTTTTTTTTTGCGAGATAGATTTCAGGAAATTAAAATTGAATGGAGGATGCGTCTTGGTTTTTTGCACTTCTGCAATTACATAACTTTTTTGGTCTTTTTAAGTATAACAAGATAGGACAGAAATCCGACAGAAAAACTAAGTTCACAACATAAATAGGAAAAACAACAAAACTATAAAATACAATTTAAAACCAATGATAATGTTCTCTTTTGATATCATAACGATGTTCTGGGAAAATGTAACTTGGGGCGTTAACTGTGACATAATCAGGAATACTTGTAACCCTTGGAGTCACAATTCGTAGAAGAGCATGCTCGTAGTGAACCAAATCTTTTTCACAGTCTCCACAAATATCATAGTCTGGACATTGAAGACAGTGATAACGGCTTCCAACAATTATACGGAAACAGTTTCGGCATGGAGTGTCATGATGGACGAAGTTTCTTATTGAATCATGATGATGATGATGGTGATGACGTTTGTTATCGTTGAATCGAACAGATTGATGGATTGAATGTTGAGATGGAGTTCGAATTATTGGAACGTTAACTTCGTGATAATTACGGCTTATGCTTCTGGGACGGTAATCTGAAAAATTAAATTTTTAAAAATTTTGTTACTATTAGTTTTGAGTTACATAAGAACACACCTTTGCAAAACAACTTGAAATTTCTCAAAATTTGAAAATAAAAAATACTTTGAAAGATCATTGTTCCTTTTTTTAAAAAAACTTAATTTGAATAATTGAATTTTCAAATTGTAAGATTATCTAACAAAGAACTAACAAGGTTGTTATAATAGGACTATGGAACTGTTTTTTAAAAAGTTTTCCGTAAAATCTTACCTTCCAGTCTTATATGTAGATGTGGAAGAATATGATCAGGATTTTGAACACATTCCATAACTTGCACTGAATCATTCAACTCGTTTTGAGCACCAATTGTACTATCTATTAAAAAATTATTACAAATATTTTTTCATTTCAAAAAACTCACCCGAAAATAGACGATAAACACCATTTGATGGATACAATTCGTGTGCAGCTTCAATTAATTTTTCCATTGCGTTGAACTTATTCAAATACAAAATCTTTGATCTGTGATAGTTATTATGGTAGAATGAGACATGAATATCCCTTGGAATCGTCTGAAAACAGTTTTATTACTGAAATCGAATATTCTTGAAGTTACCGAATATGATGGAGTTCTTTCATATCTTCGTTCTATGATTGGTGGTCTCCTGTATCGAATACTACTCATTTTTGTTGACCCAAACTAAATCAAAACTAAAAAGTTAATCTATAGAAGTAATGAGCAATTTTAGAAAAAAAGTTAGGAAGAGTCGAGAAGTGAAAATGTTGATTTCAGCGCCAGTGAAACTCTTGTCAAATGCTGAATGATGCAGTTTTTGATAAGATAACATTCCACTCGTTAGTCATTTTTGGAGAGCAAAGCAAAGAAAAGAAGAAGGCACATCAGAGAATGTTGCATTTTTTGAAATATCTGAATTGACTTGGTATAACACTAGAAATAACACTAAAAACGATGGGCATTCTCTTGGGTGAGTTCTTAATCCTTTTTTAATAAATAAATTTTCAAATTGAACTGACAAAATTTGCCGAAATAAACTAACAGTATGCCGCTTGTGGACTGGCTGAGCAGTTCGTTTTGAAAGTTTTCATATCGTTATACTTGATTATGGTTACTGCAACAGTACCAAAAAATAGTAAAAAACACTTTTAAAATGTTCTAAATTAAACAGTCTTAAATAAAAATATTTGAATGCAACATATTAAATCCGGAAACTATTTGAGACATCCATTTCATTTAAAGTTTTCCACTGCCAAATTTAAAGGTTTCTAAAAAAGCAAGATTGAGGAATCAAAGAAGAAACATCAACTTTCCACATTTTTCACTAACAAGATCCAACATTTATTAGACAAATTATTTTAGGAAGAGAATGAAACAGTAAAAAAAATTAGCCGGTAGGAATAATCAACTTATTATTAGTATGTCGATGCTTCGATTTGAAATAATTTGCTCCTTGCTTGCATATAAATACTGGCCGTCTTCTCTGGTTTGTGCGAAGTTCCTCACGGAATTTACGACGCTCTTCGTGCATTTTCTTCCGCTGGCACTCGAATTCTTCCTCCTTAAATTTATCATCAAACTATTGGCAAATGTGTAAGAGGAACTCACTGTCATTTTATCTTTTAACAATAAAACTAGTTTTTCACCTCCATCAAAACGTATTCCATATCTTCTTTGATACCGTAACCTGGTTGCTGGATCAAAACTTTGTTCCATCATTAGAATAATTGCAGACCATTGTCGAAGCCACTCTAATGAATTTCCAGAGACTTCTGTATAAGTATTAGTCATCATAGCAATAAGCATGTTAATGAGCAAAAGTGTTACGAGAAGCATATAGACTACGAATGTTATCTGAAAATCAAAAATTCTATATTTTTCGATGATCTTTCTAGTCTAGAATTGTTTTAAAAAAAGTGTAAGCCTACCTTTCCAATAACGGTATGCTCACATTCTTCCAATTGCTCAAAAAATACAGTAAACTCTGTGAGTGACATGATAAACATCCGTACGTAGCTTTCCGCAACGTTACTCATAATGCTTGGTTCACGATTTCCAGAATCACTTCTCTTATAACCGAGGAATATGACATAAAATGCTTGAGAGAAGCCAACTACAATGACCAAATAGATCAAGAAGAATCTCATTAAATCACGAATTATAATTTTATAGAGCATCAAGACGAATGGTCCAACTGACTTAAATCCTCTGGAAAAGTAGTTTATTTCCTATTGTGGATCTAATCATAAAGCGTACTTACCTACAAAAGAACAGAAATTTCAATGAAGTTAATAAAACAATCACTATCCAAACAATATCCTCGGCTTCATCCAAACAAAATATTCTCAGAAAAAATGTGATGACCATTAGAATACAGGAAAATAGGAAAATAGCTTTGGCTGGAAATCCAGAAAGTCCGAGTACATATAAATGATATCCAACATTTTTAATATGAAGAAGAGCTTGCACTAAATAGAGTGTTGCCCCCGTAACGCAAATTAAATGGAGAAGATGATAAATCTGAATAAAATTTGTGCCAATTAAAAAAAAAACTAGCCTACTATTGTCGAGACAGCTGATTCGTTGAATCTTCTTGTTTTGAAATCATAGAAACAAATCAAATCATTTGCAATATGTTGTTGACGTTCGAACGGACTTGGTCGAAGCAGAAAACAAGAGGTGACACAGATAAAGTAGATACAGAACATGGAAAGTTGAGCGAATAGGCTGTGGAAATAAGATTTTCTTTCAGTTTTGGAAATACAGGTACACTATTCAAATTTCCTACCAAAGTTCTTAGTATTGGAATTTTAAATTTGTCTTTTTAAAATTTTATTTGTTTGAAAAAGTTTAGTTTGAATTTTTATTTACGAGCACATTGGCGGTGGGTGTAGGCGTAGTCGCCATTGAGGCAAGAAAGCATATTCTGACAACGTGGAAGAAAAATAGATTTACCAAATAAGAAATCTCACGTTTTTCTTCCATATGCTATCCACTTGTGATGTACCAGTTGTTCCAAAAGATGAGGTAATAACGATAAATGCTCGACTTTCTCTCCATAAACTGCAATTGTTAAAACGGATTTCTGATTGATACTACCACTAGTTGGCTCAATTGAATCAACGTGCTCAAGAGGATAAGCTGCTGACTGAGTTCTTCCATATGTCCAATTGACAGTTCTTTCTTCTTCGACAATTCTTTGCATCATCTAAAATTAAAAAAATATATAAAACTATTGTCTAATTCTTGTGAACCTCTTTCTTGGCTAAAAATGCAGCTAGAGTTAGTGGAGTTAAGTTTTGTCGATTTTGAATATGAAGATCTGCTCCCAATGATAACGCCATTTTAAACATTTCCTAAAGATCAGTGTTATATTATTATTTTGAAACGCAATTTACATAGTTCTCATGTATTGTACATATATGCAAAATGGTATTTCCATTTGTATCAGCTGCATTTACATCTGCTCCATGAGCAACTAACATTCGAATGCATTCCGGTTGACTGAGACACGCGGCAAATGAAAGTGGATATTCGCCCCAATAAATGTGGCTGAAAATGGGGTTTTTTTTGGAACTCATTGTAAAGTTGCTAAATTCTATATTTGAAAACGGAGTCTAAAATAAAAATGGTCTAAATCAAACACGAAATTGTTCAAAATGTTTCGCCATAGGTTTACCAATTAGCCAATGGAGACGCCCCGAGCACTAGAGATATCATTAAAACAAAAACAAAATAAAAAACAGTTTTGAAACTCACCCTGGATACTTTGTATGTTTACTAATAATTGCATGTTCCACCTCAGGATGATCAGTTCTCGAACCTTTTTGATCATCGCATGTAAAGAAGTTTCCCGAGCATCTTGCATGAACATCTGCTCCACTTTTCAACAGATATCTTACAAACTCTGCGTTTTCTGATACTATCCCCATATGCAAAACAGTCTCTCCGTAGTATTCATCACTCAAATAGAAATCGTTGATTATTTTCGGAAAAATGGCAATCAATCGTTCGGCAAGCAGTTTCATATGATTCGGTAGACCAGCTAAGAAACAAGTATGTAAAAGTGTTTCACCAACAGCTCCACGAGAATTCAATTTCCAGCAAATGAATCTACATTCAGTCGATGGAACTGGAACTGCAAATGTGTTTCCAGTACGTTCCTTGTGTCTTTGTGCAATTAAATCAGAAAGAGGAATCATTTCTCCCTGGCCGTTGTTATAGAGCATTGGTTGAACTTTCTAAATTACTAAATTGGTATATTCGGAAACACTTGAATTACCTCTAATATTTGTTTATCCAATTCTTCATGGTTTCCAGTTCTAACAGCATCCATCGCCAGATCCGCTAAAAATCCACGCCCACTCATATCAGCCAATTTATTAATAGCATTGTTCGAAGCATTAACTTGATTTTTAATACCAGCAGTAACAGCACTAGATGCATTACCCATTAATACAAGTTAGATTCAGAGAATATTTTACTTTTTCTTCGATGGGAAATTGTAAATAAGAAACTACGGTGCTCACATACCTTTATTCTCACTTATGCCTCATAACCGGAAATTTGACATTTCTATGGTTCACTGAGTAATATGTAGCATATAGGGTCTGGGAAAATGTTATTTTTCTTTCCTGACGGTTTATTACAATGCAATCAAGCCATCGGTAAATTATAAATACATCTATGTATCTTCGTGCCATTATTCAAACCGTAAACCTTCCTGAAAGAAAATCGGCAAATAGCATAATGACATGAAGCCTGAAACTGGCTCTTTAAAAATCATCTTCACACGAGCATTGCTATTAAAACTCTAAAAAACAAAATCATATGCCATCTCCGTGATAACATCAAAGGTATCACCAAGCCAGCCATCCGTCGTCTCGCAAGAAGAGGAGGAGTCAAGAGAATCTCTGGATTGATCTACGTGGAAACCCGTGGAGTCTTGAAGATGTTCCTTGGGAATGTCATCCGTGATGCTGATGCTGATCCTTTAAACATATTTTTTATTTCCATTTCTGTATTATATATTTTCGACCAAGACTCTCATTTAAATAAATGTTTTATATAAGAAATGTCTATAATTAATAAAAAAAACTTAATTAAAAGAATACACTTTCACAAACTGACCGAAATTTAATTAAAATGATAAAAAAAATGAATTGAGAGAAGCAAAAAGTTGAGAACCGGTGGACCCTGAACAATTGACGGTTCGACTCGTTCAGAGTTAGGTATAATTTAGAGAATAAATAAATTTGAGACACAATAAAATAACATTCCTCGAGGAAAATAACAGAGGACTTTGTGATGAATGAGATTATTAATGACTTCCTATTTAGTAAAAACTCAGGCTCTCCTTCGCTGACAGATTCCCATTGCGTAGCCAAGTGATCTGGAAATTAAAAATTTGAAACATTTCAAAGATGGACGGCAGTTACCGTTTATGCCGGCAAATGGGTTGTTGAGTGGGACAGCAACACGATTGTTGAGCTTGTTGTGGGCAGCATGACTGGTTCTGAAATTATTACGATATTAATTAAGCGACTAATAGACTAAAATAGAATACCTGCTGGTTACAACAAGCCATTTGTTGTGGTTGACAGCAAGTAGATACCATCTGATTGCAGCACGCGGATGTTTGTGGTTGGCAACATGAAGAACTACATCCACCTCCTCCTCCACCACAACTTCCTCCAGAATTGCATCCTCCACCACAAGAGTTTCCACCTCCAGAACATCCACCGCCACAACCACCACCGCAGTTGTTTTGCTGTTGTTGTTGTTGGCATGGATTGAAACTGATTGGCATACATAACCCTCCTTGTTGACTGAAAAGCTGTCCACCACAGCATCCAGCTGGAGATGGTCTCTGAACCATTGGTTGGAATGGAATAAATGGAGCAGGTCTTGGTTGGAATGGAATTGGTGGAGGATACTGAGGTTGTTGGAAGGGAAGTGTGAGCTGAAAGTTTCAGATTTAAGAACATGTGTCTCTTTTTTCTAGACTAGATGAATATTCGAAAAATTATAATTGTCTTACAGCTGGTCGTTGAATATAAGGTTGTTGTGGTTGTGGCTGTGGTTGTGGCTGTGGTTGTGGCTGGGGTTGAGGTCTTGGTTGAGGTTGAGGTCTAAACTGAGGCCTTTGAACTACGACTGGTTGAGGATTATATGGTCTTGGCTGAATCCTTGGTGCAGGTGATGGACGTGGCCGATATGGTTTAGTAGCTGGTCTGACTTGAACTTTTATTGGATGTGGACGCTGGTATGTTGTTGGTTGTGGTGCAGTGTTCTCCACCATTCCACCATCTCTGAAAATATTGACACAATAGAATTTAAACTTTTTGAGATCTTAATTGTGGTATTTTGAAGCTTTCAGTTCAATTTCTTACCTGTATCCACCGGCAGGTTTTGTTGGAACAACAACTTGAGGGACTTGCTCTTTATCAAAACTGCTGAAAAATAAAGAACTGTGTTATGAAAAATCTGAGCACACCACCAACAATTGACCAATACTTAAGTTAATCAAAAATTATAAATTATTATTTTTAAAACATATTGAACATATTTTCATCCTTTCACCACAACACTTTTCCTTCCTGACGTCACATTGTTATCCCAACTTATTGTTTCTTTTTTACAACAAGTTTCTCACCTAATCGATTCCACATGATCTTCTGACTCATCTTCTGTTGGTTGAGTCTCAGTCTCATAATCTTGTTCTTCATATTCATTATCTTTTCTATCATAATCATTAACATAAGTCAATAGTTTCTAGATTTCAAACATTACCCGCTGGTCAGAGTTTCACTCTTTGTTTCAGTTTTAGTCTCCGATGATTGTTGTTCTCCTCTAAAATAGGAGAGAAGGTCAAATATGCATTCAATTACAGTTTCAAATCTAATTATTATCCTAACTATCATGCATCTTACCCTTTTCCAACATCAATTTCAGCCGAGATATCAACAGTGCTCAAATAATAATCATGCAATAATTATATAAAAAACAATTTTGAGAAAGTGCCAATTTTACAAAATAATTATACATATTTTTCCTTTCCAAAGGAACCGTCAGTCAGACGATTCAGTCAGTCAGCTAAGATTTGGTATATTCTAAAGTAACCAAATATCATAACTCAACACTCCAATAATTTTTTGATCTCTGCCAAAATTAGAAAAAAAAATTTCTGACTATGATTAATTTTTTACTAAAATGGAAGTTCAAAATAAGCATAGGACTGCCACTTTTTCACTGTAAATAAAAAGATACCTGTAAGATGGTCCTCCTGAATTATTTGTTTCTTGGTTGTCTTCTTCCAAAATACTGTAACTTGATCCACTAGATGTTTGAGTTGGAGTGGAAGGTACAGATGGTCCTTCAACTAAATGATGTTTGTCATCATGATCTTCTTCCAAATTACTGAAAATCATAGATACAGATCTATCAAATGTCATCTATGTTACCTGTAATTTGACTCTCCAGGAAGGGATGGTGCTGCCGTTGGAACTGAAACTGGTTCAAGAGCAGGAAGCTCAGCGATGTGACCCTCTTCATGATCTTCTTCCAAATTATTATAAGACGATTGTCCTGGATATGATGGCTTAGCATCAACATGTTCTGCTTCTTCAATATTTCCAGTTGGTTCAGGAATGGAAACTGTTTGCGATGGATTTGGTTGAACTGGTTCTAAAAATTATCATTTAACAATGCTTATTATGCGTATTAATTCGCACCTGGATTACTTGGAGCAATTGGGGCTTGAGTTTCCTGTGGAACATATGGTGCTGCTGTTACTACTGGAACAATATTTGGACCTTGAGCTCCATAAGTGTGCTCAGTAGGTTGCGGGGCAGGTGTTGCAATCGGAAGTGGCTCCTCCGGTTCCGTAGGTTGCGGTTGAGGAAGTGGTTGAACGGGTGGAAGTGGTTCAACTATTTGAGGAGCGGACGTTGGAGCCGGAGCTGGCTCAAGAGCTGGACCTGGAGCAGGACCTGGAGCTGGAATCTCGTATCTGTGCTCGACAGGTCCCGGCGCTGGCTGCACAGCAGGCTGTGTGACTGGTGCTGGTGCAGGTGTTGCTGAAAAGTTCACAGATTTGGGTAAATAATTTACTACTTTTCTGTACATTCATTTCAAAAATATAATTTTAAAGATTTTCAGAACCAAATTGAATCTAATTATTTCTTGATTAATAAAAAATTTTCAGCGTCGGATCTATGAATGTTCTCACCTGATTTCTCGATTATGGTATCAACGGTATTCTGATATTCTGGAAACGTTCAAAAATGTTCAAACAAAATGGTAAAGGTGAACGAAACCGTGCGAGTGTTTTTGAAAAATAGAAGAAGAAACAAAATGAATAGACAAATTACCTTCAACATGATTTGGTTCTGCTGGTTGTGGTGGACTGAGTGGCTCGTATGGCCCTTCTTCTGCTTCATGCTCATCTGAAATGGTTTTGATTGCAAAATAAATATGTTGTTAGAAGTTACTTGATGCAGGGTTTACGTTTACTGGTGCAGGTGTTTCAGAAACTGTGGAAGTGCTTTCACTCGGTGCAGATGGAGAAGATGGAACAGAAGAGGATGATGGAGCAACAGGCAGTGTAGAAGGTATAGATGGAATAGATGGTGCTGATGGTGAAGATGCAGGTGGAATAGGTGCTTGTGTAACAGACTTAGATTGTTCAACTGGAAAGTATGAAGGTACGGTCACTTCAATATTTTGACCAACAGAGGATGAGTTAGAAGGCGGTTTAACGGAAGCAACTGAGGAAGATTGTGGTAAATTTGAACTTAAATATGAAGGTTGTTCAGCAGATGAAACAGACTCTGTAGAGATTGCCTTTGAAGAAATATACTTGGAAATCATATCAGGAGTCCATAATCGAGCGGATGCCGGTGATAATGTCTCCTCTGGAAGAATTCTAGTGTTTTCCTCTTCTTGTTCTTCAGATGATCCGTCAGTTTCTATGGAAGCAGTTGTTGGGTAATTAGATGAAGCTCTTGAACCAGCAACAACAATTATTGAACTAGTTCCAGGTGGAGTTGGAGAAGAACTTCCAGTTTGGAGTGAACTTGGATAAATTGTTTTTGGAGCCAAAGGAGGAGTTATTCCTGGTCGATGAGTAGTTGGTGTTGGACGAGTTTGTTGTGATTGATGACCTGTGGTTGATGGAGCAATATTAGAAGGAACGGTAACCGTGGGTGGGGCAACCGGTGGAGCCAAGGTCTTTGAAGAAATGGCCCACGGTGGAATTGCAGAAGGATGCGACGTTAATCCAAGTTTTGTTTTTGGTTTTAGAGGAGAGGGAGGTGTTCCTATTGTTGGAATTGTTGCCGAGTTAGTTTCAGCGTCAATGTGTTCAGTTACAGTTGTACTCTCAGGAGATGCCGACGGAGTTACTTCAACTCTCGGAATTGTCGATTCTTTTTCCGTTTTTGATAGATCCCCAATATTAGATGAAATCGTCGGTTGATTTATTTTTGTTTCAGGAACTTTTGGAGCAAAACTTGAAACTGTAGTCGGTTTGATTTCAGTTTGTTTTGTTATTAAAGTGGGGAAAGCCGTAGACTTTGAGAACTTCGAAGACGACGATTGGGATGTGTACATTGCCATGATCCAATCAGGGATTGTAGCTGGTTTCCCAGATGATATAATTGAAGTGATTAAAGATTGACGGCTATTCTCTGATGTTGGCAAAACGGGTGAACTAGTTACTGCAGTTGTCGGGACAGTTAAGTCAACATCATAGTCTTCCATTGATGGATCCATAGGAGTACTACTATCAGTAGTGGTAGGAATTTGGAGACCGGAACCAAAAGAACCAGATGAACCAGATGATGAATCCACAAATTCTGATGGTGGAATAGCATTCATGAATCCACTTTCGGATTTTGGAAGTTTTGCAGATGCCGAAAGAGAACTCGCAGGAGGAGAAGCGGTACTTAATGTTTCATGTGGTCTTGGGAACAATGCGTAGGGTGGTACTATACCCTGTGGTCCGGGCGTCGGACGAGACTTTGCAGTCAAAATTTGTGAAGTGGGAGCGCTTGGCTGGGATGATGTTATCTCTTCCATTGTAGAAACTGATGAGACTATCGGAGAAGAAGACTCTTCAGATATCTCCACAACATTTGAGGATGCCTGAGTTGGTTCTTGTGTTTGAAGGTCTGAGCCAGAAGAACTAACAGAAGAAGACGACGGAGTTGTTTTCATTGATTCTATTTTTGATGATGATACTTTTACGGGTGCCGAAGAAGAAGAAGAAGTCGGCAAAGAAGAACCGGTGCTTAGAGAATTAGATGATTGATGTGTTCTTGGGAATAATGCGTAAGGTGGTACAGCACCAGGGGGTCCAGGAGTTGGTTGAGATTGAGAAATGGATGCAGTTGTCCCGGATGGTGTTACCTCTTCCATAGTGGAAACTGCTGGGGCAGCAGGAGATGAATTTTCGAATGCATCAACAACAACATTCGGAGTAGTAGTAGCAGCTGAGATAGACGGCGGAGTTGCTTTAAATTCATTCTTGGAGTGAGATAGTTTTTCTGGCAATGAAGGTGCAGACGCAGAATGAACATCAGTACTTGCGAAGGTCGACGATTTTTGTGTTTTTGGAAACGATGTGTAAGGTAGAGCAGCACCAGTTCCGCCAGGAATCGAAACTGGTTTTCCGATTGGTTCTTCAACCGATATAACCTCGCCAGAGTTTTCCATAGCTCCAGTTTGTGGAGATTTCGTATTTAAATGTATTTTTGAACCAGTTGATACTGGAAGCCGGTTCGAATTAGAAATCTTTGACGAAACCGGGTGATTTTTAGAGGAGTTCGCTGTTGATCGTGTCGGTTCCATCGATGGAATTGATGACGGTGTACCGAAAATAGGTACTGTACTCTCGATTGGAATTGATTGACTTGGAGGAGAAGGAGAGTTATTTGAAACATTTGGTACTGAAGGTGCACTAGTAGATTGCCGGCTTGCAGGAAGATTGGAAATAATAGGCAATTCCGAAGGAGTAAGCAAAGTTTTTGATGGTCGAGATGATGGTAATGCAACATTGGGTGGTGATCTTGTTGTACGGAGTTCTTGTTGAATACCATCGGAATCCACAGATAGTGTAGGAAATGTTGGTGGTATGGTAGTTGGCTTCTTATCTGGGGAACTTGTGGGAGCTGTCGCATACGGTGGAATAATTGAAGGAGAGCTTCCTCTAGTTGGGTGCCGTGTACTTCCAGTTATACTTTCTTGTCGTGGTGGAGGAATTGGTCCTTTTGAACCAGGAAGCTTTTCTTGTTTCTTTCCATCATGACCAAAATGCGAAGATGCAGGTGTTATACTGGTTTCACTTAAGTTGCTAAACTCAGATGGTTGATTATGTGCATTTCCATCCATTTCATTATTAGACAAGTTATCAGATGGATTAACAGACGATGGCATACGGCCAGTGATGGTGCTTTTTGGAACTGAAGATGGCAAGTTAGAAGCAAAGCAACAAAATATTTTTTAAAAAATCTGCAAAAATATCAAAGCAATGCGGGTTTAGTTTTCATACCTGTGGTGGGTGTTTTTGTTTTGGAAATATTTTCAATAGAATTCTCTTCCGAAATTGAACTAATCTCAGGACGACGTTCCGATGGATTGACTTCTTCTTGATCTACTTCTCCACCTTTATCTTCTCCTGCGCCGCTATTATATGGAGATTTTGGTGGTGGAAGTGCAATCATAACTGGAACATCAGGACCAGGCGGAGGGCCTTCTGGTATAGCATTAGGCGATGAAGGAGAAGGTGGTGCAGTTTGGATAGGTCCAGACGATGAAGGTTGTGATGGTGATGGTTCTGGATTTACTGCAGGGATTGATGGTTCTGGTTGTGCTGGAGATTCTCCAGATGGCATCGATGGCTTCGCAGGTTCGGATGGAGTTGGACCGTAAACAGGTGAAGATGGAGAAGGTTGTGGTGCGGGTGCTGGTGCCATTTCATGCGATGTTTCAGGAACCTGATTATCTGTTTGGTCAGGCGTTTTTTCAACATTTCCAGGCGCCACCTCTATCATTTCTGGAACTCTGGGAGCCGCAGGAGAAGAGCCATACGATGTCTTCACAGCATTTGGAGATGGCTGAGCTGGCCCTTCTGGGATTTTGGGGGCAGAAGGTGTCGGTTGAGCTGGTTGAGTCTGCTTTGGTTGTGATGGTTGTGATGAAGTTGGAATGACAGAAGGTGCTGGTGCTACAGGAGGAACTGCAGGTCGTGATGGTTCAGGTGCTGGTCCATATGTCGCCGGTGACTTAGCAGGAGCTGACAGTGTGATCGTAACCGGTACATTAGAAGCAGGAGATGGAGAAGGAACAGAAACAGAAGCAGGCAAAGCAACTCGAGGAATAGTAACAGATACAGAAGACGGAGAAGCTGGAGAAGGTGCAGACGGTGTTTCCGTCTCGTGAATTTGAACGAAAGTGGATTCACTTGGATCACCTGGAGCCACAGGTAATGTTCTTGGAGGTTGATATGGCCCAGCAACAGATGGAAGTGGCTCAATTGGTGGAAGATTTTCTTCTTTCGGTGGTACTGCAACAGTTCCTGGTGCACATGGAAGACAACTGAGTTTTGTATTTCGCGATTCTGCAGCAGCGTTATCAACGGTCAATGGATTTGCATACGAAGTTGATCTTTTTGAGTTGATACCTGAAAGAAATGATTCACGTGCACCACGCCCCACCTTTTGAACCTAGTTCCCGCTGGAAAACTTATCAAAATAATAGATCAATGGAGCAAAAACCCAGACTTCAAAGAAAATGGAACCTCACCCAAATGAACTAATTTGGAACTTACCATTTGGCAAAGTACTTTTTTTGACGGGCTTCGAATCTTCGAAAGCATCATCATCAGGTTCTTCTGTAAAAATAAATTGATTGAAAAATAGCGGAAAAATGATTCTGTTTTTGAATTTATCGTATTCAAATGCTAATCTCTACTAAAAACTAATACTAATACTAAATTGATCTCAACAAGAAATAAGTGATTTAAAAATACACTTTACAAAACTTTATATCCGACGAACAAGTACACTTAATTCTCTAATTTTGTGTCACTATGGTTATTTGAAATTATTGTTAATGTTATAAGAATAATGAGTATAACGGCAAAACGTGCTGTCGGTTATTTGGTTGATTTATTAAAAGTTTGTAAACTTTGTTATTTACCAAAAACGGATGTTACAGTGTTTTCGAAAAACGGCGGAGCAACTGGCGTTTCCGCAGTATACGATGAGACCTCCTTTTTCACAATTTTATCGTCAATATCCGTTGCATCATTGCCATCTGTCGGATCATCAGAAAGTTCTGGTGTAGTTGGAGGATTCGTACTAACTGTCGTTGTTTCTTCTGTAGTGAATTCTTCCGTTGTTGAAGGTTCCGTTGTTGACGGTTCAGTGGTTGTTTCTTCCGTAGTTGTGGCAGAAGTGGTAGTTTCGGAAGTAGTAGTTGTTATCTCTTCCGTAGTTGTCACTAATACAATTTCAGCTGTTGATGTTGAATCACCATCCGAATGACCAGAATGTCTTCCAGATCTATCCAATGGCGCTTCTCCATCAAAATCTCCACTCAAAGGCGAAAATTCTGTCATTTCTGGTGGCATAAAACCAGGTGGTTTCATTTCAGGTATATGCCTTCTTGATGGTGGTGGAGGATACCTTGAATGCGATCTTGGAGAAGGATTCGGACGTCTGGGAGGTGGAGGAGGTTGAAATTGGGACCGAGAAGGAGATCCGACATTATCATTGATTAGTGTTCTCGGCATTGCGGACAGACCTGGTTAGGAGTTAAAGTTAGACAACATTATTACATGAAGTTTCTAATAATATTAATACCATCATATCCATCTGGGAAGACACCGTCTTGATTTGATTGTACCGATTGCCATGCTTCTAGATTATTGCCTGAAGTTAAAGTTAATTCTGTAACTGACATGCAAAAGAGATAGGCAGAAGAAAACTTCAAGCAATAAATTATGTATCAGTTAATTTAATAACATACCTTCATTTCCACCCTCATAACCGCTCGGCTCAAGACTTCTTATCTGGAAAACAAAATGATAATCAAGAAAATTTTAAAAAGTTAATCGAAAATTCTACAATAATTTTCGTTTCGTTGTGTTACACTTACATGTTTTACAACTCTTTTAGTACCATCACGGTTTTCGGAAGATGTAAGAAGTTCTTCTGAGTTCACTTTCATTTCAATTGAAGCTTCAGCGACTGGTTCTGAAACTTATTCGTCACAATTGCAGTAATATATTTTAAATAGTATAAACTTTTAGAATTAGCCAAACTTATTGTAATTACATAAAACAAAGATCATAGTTTTGGTCGATGTTAGAAATTGTCGAATTAATAATTAATATTAATAACCAACTTATTTCCATAAACTTACCATTTGAGGTTTTCAAATCGTTAGAGCCCAACCAAATATTAGGAGAAGTTGGAGGCTTTGCTGTAATGACCATAGGAGGATCTCCGAACGACTTCGAGATGAAACGAGCACGGTTAACAGAAGATGCACCCATCACGAATACTAAGTTAATTGTGTTAGAGTATTATTCAACCAAAAAGATGATAAGATATTAAAATATATTAGAACCTTGTGTTTTCCAATTGAACATTTTCAATTAAACTCACCTAAATCCGAAAAATCTCTTCTTCCAACTTTTCTATCAGGAGGTGGCGAGTCATTCAACCATGCTGATCGTTTAGGTTTCCACACTCCGTGCGCCTGAAAAATAATGCTATGAAGAAGAATAAATATTAGGGAAAATTTACTGTGTTTGAAGAATACTCTGCCGGAGCCACTCGAAATCTGAAAATGTGAAAGTTAATTCAATAGAGGTATGGTTTTATTGCTGGCAAATGGTCTATAACTTTTTGAACAGACTCTTTAAACAAATATTTAATTTGTGAGATGCTGTGAAAGTCATTTATGTTGTGAAAGTCATTTTAAAATTTACCTACATAGGATTTACTTTTGATACTTGTGTGTTATAGAAAATTAGACTCTCCGAATATAGATTTTTCTATTTCTTAATTATTCAAGAAGGATTTAAATGATAATGTAAGCTAATCTTATTTAAGCAATTTTGAAAGACTATGGTTTTTCTGCAGCTTTCACGAAAAATTTGCATGCGACCTACAGCTTATCAGAACTTGAAAAGTGGCAACCATTTCAAAAAACTGTTATCTCAATGTTCCATTTATCTTTAAAATGATATGTTTTACTATTAGTAATTTTGAATTAATCACTTTCATTTTTGGTAAAGCTGTATCTATATCACTACTTTTGAAATTCTCTCAATATCCTAATTCCCAGCTCTACTAAATCCGTCTCATCGCCGCTTTTTACTATCGTTTTCATCTAGAATCTACTAATTATTAGGAGAAATCTCTTTTTTTTGGAAATCGATTTTACTAATTCATACTTAGACCGTTTATTTCAAACTGCTATCCATAGTTTTTTCGAGATACAACACATGTTTCATTCCATTTAAAGGCGACTTTGTCCGTTTTGCGGACGGCTTTCAGTAGTAAAAAGGTCATTATTAGTATTCAATTCGTGATTGTTTATGGCGCGACGCCGACGTGCTTCTCTTTTCTATGATTGGTGGGAATATGGCAGAAGAGACATTGACTTAAAAGCGTGTTTCTGTATTTTTGTTTTTCATATCCAATTCTTCCTGTTCCGTCAAATGAATTAGCACTATATAAATTTGTTTTCAGTCAAATGTTTCTTAATGTGAGAGGAAAAGGAAAATAAGATCAAATGTAGCCGAATAGGAAATTGGCCGGAAGTTATTCCTTCAAAATTTTTCAAAAAGTTTGACCACTGAGCGGATCGAACGCCCAACCTTTCGATCTGGAGTCGAACGCGCTACCATTGCGCCAAGCAGTCACGTTTTTTCTCTGAGTTTATTAGCTCTTACATCACTCTCTAACAGGCGGGAAAATCAAGATAAGAGTTTGCGGTCACTTTGATAGTGAGAAAGGATGGGAGAGAAATGGTCAGCGGTCTTACTAGGGAATGGTGTTACCCCTGCAATCGCTAGGAGGACAAAACAAAGTGAAAATGGAAGATCAGATCTATGGCTACAAGAATCAGTTTTTGGAATCTGCTTAACTCGGTCCCAAAGCTGAAATTTTCGGTCTTAAAAAGTAGTCCTTTTTTTGCTCAAAATGCCGTTTTTCGTGTGTAGAAGTGGCTACATAAAAGTTTGGCACTGCAGCCGCCGTTCGAATGGCCGATTGGTGAACTCTTGTGCTCATTAATCTAAAGGTCACGGGTTCGTTCCCCACTAGGTATTAATTTTTTTTTGAATTTTTCCTCTAGCATGAAATATGCACAAAAACACGGTTTCTTCCGTTTTTTGGTAACTTCGGAATAAATTTTTTGGTTCCTGGGAATCATAAAAGTAATTTGGAAACTTTTTGGAAGTTTTCTTTTTTTGATAAATTTTCACTTTTCTCCCACCTGTATGCACATTTTTTTCTTCAAAAATAATTTTTCAAAATTTTTTCAAAAAGTGTTTGGTTTGAAAGAGCAGCATTAGTTTGGATATTTCTACGATTTTGGAGGATCAAATGTCATTTTTAGGAGAAAACCACTGTTGTTTTCTCTAGACTTTTTCACGAAAAGGACCTACTTTCAAAGACTTCCAGCTCCGTTGACGAGTAAAATAAAAAAAAGTTGTCAACTGCAAAGTTATTTTAAAAGTACCAATAAACAAATTGTCAGTTGAAGTTACTCTGCTAAATTTTATGGGTAGAGAGATATGGACATTAGTAATTAAGTAAGTTAAAGCTTCACTTCGATTAGCTATATCTCTCTACCCATAAAATTTAGCAGAGTAACTTCAACTGACAATTTGTTTATTGGTACTTTTAAAATAACTTTGCAGTTGACAACTTTTTTTTATTTTACTCGTCAACGGAGCTGGAAGTCTTTGAAACTAGGTCCTTTTCGTGAAAAAGTCTAGAGAAAACAACAGTGGTTTTCTCCTAAAAAATGACATTTGATCCTCCAAAATCGTAGAAATATCCAAACTAATGCTGCTCTTTCAAACCAAACACTTTTTGAAAAAATTTTGAAAAATTATTTTTGAAGAAAAAAATGTGCATACATCAGGTGGGAGAAAAGTGAAAATTTATCAAAAAAAGAAAACTTCCAAAAAGTTTCCAAATTACTTTTATGATTCCCAGGAACCAAAAAATTTATTCCGAAGTTACCAAAAAACGGAAGAACCCGTGTTTTTGTGCATATTTCATGCTAGAGGAAAAATTCAAAAAAAAATTAATACCTAGTGGGGAACGAACCCGTGACCTTTAGATTAATGAGCACAAGAGTTCACCAATCGGCCATTCGAACGGCGGCTGCAGTGCCAAACTTTTATGTAGCCACTTCTACACACGAAAAACGGCATTTTGAGCAAAAAAAGGACTACTTTTTAAGACCGAAAATTTCAGCTTTGGGACCGAGTTAAGCAGATTCCAAAAACTGATCTGATCTTCCATTTTCACTTTGTTTTGTCCTCCTAGCGATTGCAGGGGTAACACCATTCCCTAGTTAGTTACCTAGAGTATCTTACTTTTTTTTTTTGAGATTTTGATTAATTTCACAAAGTTATACTACAATATTTCCCAATCCATGGAACAAATAACATAACTGCTAATCGGAGAAGAGACAAAGTGAGAGTTGTTTTGGCTAATTACCAGTTTTCGAAGAAGAAGAAACCGCTATATCCGATCAGAAGTCGTCATTGCTATCGTATTCGGATCGGCGCCAAAATATTCGCGCGCTCATGCCATGTCAAGTGAAGTCATTTAGTGGTTCACATAAAACTATTTGTTTCTTGTTTCTCACACAAATTGGACGACACGCGTGCCATATTTAACGGTCAACTGCAGGATTTAATTATGAGGGCTTTTGTAGAAAGTGTTAGAAAAGTGCAGTGAGAAGAAAATGTGTTGCGTTTTCCAAAATTTTCCTAAAGATGTTGTAACGCAGTGAATACTAAATTGTTGCCGGAAATGGTTCAAGCAGAGATACCAAAAAAATCTTAAATTATAGTTGAGCTTGACATAAAATCTCTTGAAATTACACGCCGAAAAGCTAGAAATTCTCAGAGTTAAAAACCATTGGCCTGCCTAAACATTAGGATTAATTCCTGTTAAATTAGGTCGAAAAATTATGTGAAATAAATATACGTTTCAACAGATCTCTTGAAAATAAAGCAAAACTAAATTGAGACCGGAAACAAAATGAAGATTTGTGATTCTAGGGATCCAAATTAAATCTTTTGTAGAGTGAAATACTCAGGTGTTGGAAAGACGAGAAAAACGATGGAAATGCATAAAATTAGAGATGAAATGATTGAATGAAGTCGGCATAATAAAAAAGTAAGTAGATAGTTATTGCGTAAGAAAGGAAACGTACTCGGAATTATGTTGCTGCTGTTGAAAGTACTGACGGGCCGCCGTGACACTGGCGATCGTCAGTGTTAGAAGCACGAGACGACGCATTTTGAATTCAGATGCTCATAAACTATGACACCTTCTTCTTACTTTGAATTAGCCTTATATGATGACTTGTGATTCTTCGAGGGGGGCAAATCTAGGAGGTGACGCTTCAAAAGAGGGGGGAGGCGATAGACAATGACCGTTGGAGGAGTGAGGGCGTGGACTGTCTCTACTGCTGTTCATGTAGAAGAAGAAGAAACAGAGGAAGATGAAAGCCAAGGAAGAAGAAGAAGAAGCTGAGGATGCTACTAGTTTGCTGATCTGATGCGCCGATATTGTAATGAACGGGGGATATAGAGAAATACAGAAAGATTGAAAAGAGTAAGCCTTTTTTGGAAGCGAGGAACGATGAATGGTTTTTTAAGTGAAAAACTTTTGACAGGAAAAAGAAGAAAAGAAAGATAAATGTTTATGGAACAACAACATGGTAATCAAAAAATCTAATTCTTCAGCTTTCTTGGCGAAATCTAATTGACAAGGTGCAGACATTGGTGAAACAAATGCCAAAAATTCATATGAATAATTAAAAAAAAACAACTATTATTTCAATCAAACGTTCGGTGAAATAATCAGAGGTTTTGAAAACTAAATATAAATAAATTCTTCTAGAGGAAATATAAATTCTGTGCCTGATTCTGAATAGTCTTTACAAACTTTGGTTATTTACTTCTTTTATCATTTTTTTATGAATGTAAAAAATTATTTGCCAATTTTTTCCAAATTGTGAAATCACTTTCACATTTCTCAGCCCCACCCTCAAGGGACTCCGTGGTAGGCAGGCGTAGGCAGGCGGTTTCAGAGTGTGTCGCGTGCCTGAAAACTCTCGGCCTAGTGACAGGCTCTTGCCTATTTTCAGCGTTTTGATTTACACATTCCTTATTTTCTCATACCAGTCAATCTTATGAAAATCAAATCAAGAAATTTTTAAAAAAAGTTAGCACGTTTTAGCAGATGGCGAGAGGGCAGCGGAGGTCGCCTCACGGTCAGGCAGGCAGACGTTTCAGCGACTACATGGATGCCCTAGAATTCTGTAATACTAGTGCACACTTTTCAGAAGCCCCCTATAATGATAGAACACGTTTTCTGAAACGTAATTTAGCTTTCTTTCGATGACAAAGTGTTTTTGTTTTTGTATTTTTAAACTTTCTCCCAATAAACCACAAATCTGATACGGATGATCGTTTTCTGAACGTCAGGATGAATACTATCCTGTTAGTGACGCCTTTGTCACTTTCTTATGTGGCATCACTTTGTCCATTTAATGTCACACTGTTTGTCCACATGGAACTACTATACATTGCTTCTTCCAAGCGTGAAAAATTGAGATCCATGTATGAATATATACATCTTCTCTCGGGATTTGTTTCTTTTTTCAGAAAATCGAAGTAAAAGAAAGTTGTTTGATTCTTTAGCATTCAATTACTTCCCCGGCAACCAAATACAAACAATCATTCTTCCACCTTTCATCCTTCTCATTCTTCCTCCCTTTTTGCCTAATTCTCCTTCCATATTAAATCAGGATTGTGTCATCTGCCAGAGACAGTCATCTACGTTCATAAGAAGGAGGATATTGCCTAATAGAACTTGTAAAGTGTATCAATTGCTGTCAACTGGTTTCTTCATATTATCAATGGTTTATTAGTGTTTCGTATTAAGCTGATGGTCAGCTTCTTCGAGTTACTTTGTTCCTTCGATCAATCAGTGAATCGGATTGATGGATAGACAAGTTGATCAACCATGATGAAAACATTATATTTCACTTTCATGCAAAACTTTTAAATTGATTTTTTGAAAATTATTGAAGTTTTTTCAAAACCAAAAAATTTTTGGAGTCGGTTAAAATTACCCTTCTTGAAACAGTTTTTAAATTTAGTCCCGCATTTTGAAAATCAAGTAGAATTTATCGTTTTTCTATTACTATTCAGAATAATTATCCTAACATAGTGAAATGTGAGATCTCAAAAAGTTTCAATTCCACATTTAGTAATTTTTTCTTGAAATTAGGGAAAAATAGAAAGAACATGTTTTTTGAATTAACGATACAGTGGAATTGAAACATCATATATTTTTCGAGTCTAAAAACTATTCTTGAAACAGTTTTTTTCTATTGAACGGTATTTGACTTCCGTCCAAAATTGACAACAATAATTTGCTGTGAAATTTTTTGATCAGAAGCGTTTTGCTGTGACCTATAATTATTTTTACAGCAATTTTTTCCCCCAAAGATTGATTTTATCTCTAAATGTGACATTAAGTTTTACAACTGAAAATCAAAACCGGGACCACTTTCCACAGATATGAGATTTTCCTCTCAGAACAGCAAATCTTCGATGCATTTTGTGTTTGTTGGTTGGGTCAACGATAAGATCCCATATAACAGTCCGATGAAAGTGTATTTCATTCACCACACTACTTTCACTGCTACTCCTTTTTTACCAAAAACAATTTTATTTGTAAAGCAAGATAAGTAATTAAAAACCCGATTTTCAGCGAAACAGTTGCATTTCTTGCCTAACGGTATCGTGTTCAAACATCATAAGTTTCTCGGAACCGGTGAATGTCGTAGATTTCCTTTGTGGAGAGAGAAGCTCGAGCCATTATTAGGGATTGAAGGCCGTAATTTCTGATCTGAAAGATAAATGAATCATTACTAACCAGTAAATAATGTGTGTGTGGTTTAGCAAACAAAACGTGTTTCAATGTTAGCAAAAATATCTATTAATTCTAATAAGTGAATCTGTTACTATTTACCACTCGGTCTATAACTTCAAATTAAAAACAGATGATTAGCTTTTGTTTCTGAACTAACAAATAATAAAAACCATATTAAGCAACAAAGAGCACACATTAGTGCTAGTGGAAGTGATAAGGGAATCACAAGCGTTTAGATCAACCATCTATTCAAACCTTTTTTCAGCCAAGTCTTTCAGTAGACTTTGTCCATAGTTGTGTCATTTCATGCTGAATTGAGAAAACTCCAATTATCATTATTTTCACAATTAAACCAGCATTGTTGTACATAACTTTAAATTTAAAAAAAGCATACCTCAAGTTTTGGAGTTGGCTCATTCTTGGGCCAAAGTCTTTCCGATTCCAACTGATTATCATGAAGTTTCTTTCTTTGATGAGTATCGCAAAGAACTCCTGGACAACATGTGCAACATCTCGTTATGAGATAACAAAACTTTCTTCGAACCTGGAAAAATAATTTTGAGTTTTATTTTTTGAACTACTTGATTCGATTTTAATACCTCGACTCTAATTTGACGATCATTAATTGTGTAGATAGGGAGACGAAGAGCACATGCAGCAATTGGTAAAAATGATGAAATGTCCGAAAGTACTGTATATAATGAAGGAAGTTCTTGAAGACTTTGAATATTGATTGTCTGTAAAAATACATTTTGAGTGAACATTCTTTTTTAACTTCTATATATTATTTTCAGTCCATGTTTTTATTAATTTCTAGAGAATTGCTCCAACATTGGGGTTTCGCAAGTCTTTCATGAATTTTATGTTGTTAAATACAAGGAAAATCTTCTAGAAGCTTTTTGTTAAATCTTAGACAAATTTTTATCCAACTCAATCAAAACTTTCAGATATTTTGTAATTTTAAGAGCCTCTTTTCAGATTGATAATTCGAGGTCTGAGTTTCTCTACTTAAACTTTTGTGATTACGTATCCTAACATAAGTTTTCAAATGAGTTGTTATATGAAAATCTAACCTCCCAAAACGCAATAATAATATCTAAAATATTCGCAAGTAGATATCCAGTAACAACCATAACAAGCATTCTTGTAACAGCTCTCAGCCGTGATCTCAATCGTGTAACTTCTCCTCTGAAAATTATTCAATTAATTCAAAAAATTGAAAGTGTCATATGTAGTCTTGCAGAAACAGTGATATGTGGAATAGAAATGATTGGATATTGTTCCAAATCAAAGGAGCAAACATGTGATAGTGAGATAGTCTCAAGACTTTTGAAAAATCTGTGTTTTCATTGGTGAGTTGCTTTGCATTTCAACTCAAGTGACCAGTGTATTTTCTATAAACCGAATTTCAGTCTTGTCAGTGTATTTCTTTGAGTCTATATTGTGATCGTACTAAAATTATAAAAATCAAACACACATGAATTTACTTGAATAATCTTTGAAAAGTCTCCTTTGCATCCAACCTAAATACATCTCATTCTCATTTCATTCTCCTGAATTTCTATGTAATCATGCTACTTAAATAATATTTGTCATGCCACATTTAAAGATAAAATTAACCAAAAAAGGAAAAAAAGTATATTAGGGCAGGAATATGGGAAATGAACTGAAAGAAAGAGAGCTAATCAAGAGGAGAAGTGTTTTATAAGAAAATCTGGGTAGGACGGAATTAAAATTACCTTCGCACGTTTCCAAGAGGGCTGAAAATGATTTTTTGTGGGGAACGAACAATAGGGGAATGAAAATCACGAAAATTTCAAAAAACGGGAAAAAACGACTAGAGGGTTAGGTTAATTCAAATTAAAAATATTTTTTGTCTTATCCTGAAGCGGCCCCCTTATTCTTACCTTGTTCCAACAGTAATAAATAAAACCAATGCTTTGACTGTTTGATCCCGATCAGTCCTTCGCACATTCATTACAATTGCTGCATTGAAGTATGCCAAAACTGAAAATAAAGAAGATTTAAAGAACTTTCCAATAATATTCTCCTTACCTGCAAATGGCAAGAAAACGGTAACAATTTTTCGAATAAAAAATCTCCAAACAACATCCATACTTTCTCCAAACATTGGTACAACTGCCAAACCCATTGATGAAAATCCCGTACAATTCGGTTGAGTAACAACCTTAATATTTACAATTAATAAAAACGGGACTTTCACCCCTTCTCAAAATCTTACCTCAATCTCAAAAAACACGGTTCCTCGAAATATGAGACTCGCTAGGAAACAACAAAAAACAACATATGTCCTGTGGGTTGCGAGAATTTGAAATAACTTCAGAGTCCTGTTATCGGCAGTACTTTGAAGATATCTTTCAACTGTTGCGGCCATAAGAAGAAATGAAGCAGCCGATAAGGTGATATGAGACACTGTGAAAGCAGTCCGTAAATAGTCATGCCATAAAACTAATAACTTGAATGATACGAAATAGTCGGTGTACACCTGAAAATACATTAGCTTAGTTTTATGATTTTGAACTTTTCTTAAAAGGAATTTTTTGCATGAAAGTGCCCTTTGAAAACTTTTCAACTTTGTTTTTTTGAACTCCAATATGGAAAATGTGTTTTGATTTCTACGGAAGTGTGCGGAAGTATCTCTACATTTTGCAACTCACCTGAACACACATAATTGCAATATAACAAATCGAGATGAAAACATCGCATCCGGAAATCCACATCAAATATGTCAGGTTTCGTTTCCGGAGTACTGTAGATGTACTAAATGTGTAGAAGAGAAGTGAATTGTGAACAATACTGATGAGTGCAACTATTAATCCAATCACACCCACAAAAACCATTTTCCACTCGAGAAATATTGGTGGAGAGTAGGCACACTCATCTTCTATATCCTCGAATACTTCTTCTACGAAGCTGATATTGTTACTATCCATTCATAAACCTTCAAATTAATTATTTTTTAACTTGTAACGATGTACTTGATGTATGATGATGGAAGTAAAGAAAACACGTTCGAATCTAGAAACACGTAGACGTCTAGAGCACAAAGTTCGGAAGTGAGGGAGAGCAAGAAGAATGCGTGAATTATTTCAGTTGGTAGGTCAATAGGTCTTTTGTGACAAAAGGTGAAAAAAGTTTAAGGAATTGGAAGAAGAGAGAAATAATGTTGAGTGGGGTTATAGAATGGAGTTAGTTAGGATTAAAACCCTAGAAAAAGAGGTGGAGTTAGGAAGTGATGATGTGATTGAAGAAGTCATACGTGACACCTCCGGAACTAAATTGTTGAGATTGTGACTACCGGAAGGTAATGCAAGATTCACCAATGTCTTTTGAAAGAATTCAGGGTTTGAATGTCAAAGAGCCTAGTCCATGTGATTTTTGAATTTTTTTTAGGAATTGTTTGAAAGAGGACAATGGAGAATGTGCTGCATGTGTGGTACAAAGTGAGCTCAGTAAATAAGTATAAAGGACCGAAGCTTCATTTTCAACCTTTTCCACTTCAGGTAATTCAGAAAACTTCAATAATATAGAGAAACCATAATTTGAACAACTAGTAAATTTCTATTAACTTATAAGTTTAAGCTTAAATTGATGAAATTTCAAACCTACTGAAACAATTCTGATATTCAAGAAAAAACGTTTTTACTGGGGAAAATGTGAAAACAAACTAATAGAAAAATGTAGAAACCCTTTTTATCCACAAAAAGTAGTAGAAAAAAGTTCAAGGCATACATACATAACCAATGTTTTCCTGACTAATGAAAGTACACTGAAACTTTTCCTCTACTCTCTACTAACATCTTCCTTTTCTTCCACTTTCCTTTTTTTCAAAAAAACTTAATCAACAAAATTTTGTGCTCGAATTCCAAAAAGAACAAACAAAAAATGTCTTGATGGCTCTCCCTTCTAGAAAACTATCAATCTTTTCGTGTTCCTATCTGAATGAGTATCAGACGTCGAATTGATATTCAGAACAAATCCAAGAATGCAAGCAGACATTTGAGCGACTCTTTTGAAATAAAAACAAAAACATGCATTGTGAGGAGTAAAATAAATAAAAATACGGAGTAAAGAAAAAAGAAACTAAGAGTATGACGACACCGGAAAGTACAAGGAAGATATGTCTAATTAGAAGTTCATGTTTAAATGTGAAATGCTTTGAATGTTTGTCTGGAAATAACGGACTGAAGATCATGAGTGTGATGGCTTTGGAATTTTTCATTTTCCAGCTGTACGCGGAAACAAGTAAAAATGAAATCATTTTGATCGTTTTTGCACTGGGCAGGCAAAAATTGCATGGTGAAAATAATTTCTGAGAAGTACGGAATTTGAGAAGTCAAGGATAAAAAATAAGCAGAGCTCCCTTTCCTTTGCTTTCTTCTCCATTGCTTACTTCTTCTTTTTTTCAGTATGTTGAACATATACACAGATAAAGATTTCAAAATGTTCGGCTCTTTCAAGATGGAAGGAAGAAAAATCAAGACGTAATTTGATCATCCTCGTGAAGTTTCCGTTCGAAAAGAAAACATGCGAAAAGTGGGAAAGAACGAAGAGAAAAGCGAAAGATTGGAATTTAAATGAAAACACCTTGAACATTTGAAAAATGAATTTGCGTAATAGCGGAATTGCAGTCATTTGCAGATAAAGTGGGGGAGCATTAATGAAGTCATTCTATTTGTGGAGGTCTTTTAATCTTAAATCTCTGTTGCAAACAGGCCTAAATAATTTTAAACGTGCCAGTGTAGAGTACTTTTTAAAGTTACTCCCAAAGTATCCGAAACTTTTCAAAAATTCTGAACCATTTTTTATTTACAAAATGTAAAAAATTACACAGTTTTCAATTATTATAATGTTTCGTTCAAAAACACTTTCTTTTGGAAATTTACCAAAGTGGAGACTTTGAAACATCTGAACCAATTTAAAGCCATTTCGAGTAAATTTTAGCAACATTAACAGGCGTTATTCTATTTTAAAACTAGTTGATGGAAGTGTTTGCAGATCTTCTCAAAAACGTCAAGTTCTAAAAACTTCACCTGTTAGTAAAAATTATGTTACACTGTTACCATGCTCGTTCTCCAAAGTTCTAAGTACTTTGTGTATTCGTGTAAAACAAAAAATAGGAAAAAAACGGAAGTGAACTCGATTCTCAAAAAAAGAAAAAGGCACGAAGATGTTGTTATCTATTTGAGGATCAGTGCGTAAGGACGAAAAGGAAAAGCAACATAGAGGAAAGGGGAGAGAAACATTCTGTGGCCACACTACAAATGATGCCAATTACGATGAAGAAGAGGTGACGAGTAAGTGAAAGAGCAGATGAGACAAACGACTTCGCAGATATCTCCAGATGACTGAGACAAGCTGAGCTTCTTTATGTACCCATTTGTTTGGTGATCAGTGTCTGACTTTAAAATCATTAGACAAATCTTCATATTTGCAAGATTTATCCGAATTTTGGACGAAAACCGTCTGCTCGGATCTGCTTATCAGGGCTAGTCATAATATAAGCAGATTTAAAAGATTTACAGGCGAAACAGGAAGAATTTAAGAATAAAAAACAAATAAAAGAGGCTAAACAGAACCAGTAGAAGTCGAGCACAAATATTTTGATGAATAACGGAAGGAAAACGTTGAAGTGTTCAGATGGGAAAATGAGAAAAACGTTGTGTTATTGGTCTGGGATAATGAAAAAAAAACAAACAATGAAAACACTTTTCAAATTTAGAAATTATTGAATCCCATACTTCTTGATTTTTGAACGTTTTAGGATCTTACAGAAAATTATTATTAACATCATTATTTTTGAAAGCACGACCAATTACTCTAGAAATATCCTTTTTTGAATACAAAGTGCAAATCCAAAAAAACACAAGAAAGTTTGCAAAATCTGTTATGATTTTCCTTTTCTTCCAAAACGTCCATCATGTCCATCACTCTTGTCATATTTTTGTTTTATTCCTGATGGGCAGATGGGAAATGATTGAACTGCGTTATTCAAATGGTTCTCAAATAGTTTAAAATCTTGAAATCTAGCCAAGAACATCAAGACTGACAAACAGAAAAATTATAATTTTTCTTCTTCGCACTTTCTATTTTTCTACCTGATATTTTTTTCGGACAAACATTTGGAATTATTAGTTACAAAAAAAGAGCAGCTGATCATTATTTAAAAATAGAAGTAATTACACCTGATTGAAAACAAATGTTAACTGACTACTGTCGGTGAATCGTAAATGTCTATAACCTTTTCTATTTATTTTCAATTTATAAACTTTAGAAAAAACTTGGCAGGTGCCTTTTTATAGAAGTTTAAACAACGGTTATTGTGCTGACGACTTTGTAGGATATATTGAAGCTAGATTTGACAATTAATTTATAAACAACAGGAACTTCTTGCAAAAAATAATTTTCATATGGATGTAAAAAAAGTTTTTTGTCACCGATAAAATTGAGACGTTTGAAAAGAAGAATCAAAAAGCTAGAGTCTGAAAATGAAATTAATCATTGTTTCTCAGTCTCTAATGAAATCTGTTAAGTTGTGTTGTGTGTATGTGTGTCAATGAAAGAATAACAGAGGACCAATTGGTCCTAAGTGTTTTTTGTTCTGCCGTTCGTTCTCACTTGCTGGAAGGAGTAGCAGGCGACGAAAAAAAACATACATAATAAAAATGAAGACCGAAAAAGGGAGAAGCTTTCTCTCTGAAGATGACAAAGTGTGTTGACTGATTTCTGAAACTACATTGTCTTCCTGTGGTTACGCTTCGATTGCAACAAGAATGAGAACAATAAGGAATTGTTCGGTTAGTGCAAAAAGATAGAGAAGACGTACTAAACGAGTTAGATCGTCGGGAATTCCGACTGAGAGCTCTTGGAAACATCTCACGTGTTGAGGGGTACTTCATTGTTGCCAGGTCCAGAACACGTCATAAGTGGAGTTTGGTGAACAAGAAGAACTTGAAATTTGATCGAGAACAAAGAAATCAGATATTGGCTTGTACAAAGGTGGAAATTTTAGATTTCAGAGGAATTGAGGTTTAAACAAAAAAGAACTGAAGTTTCAGGTTACAAAGGTCTTCGCAAAATTTCAAAGATCCTGAACGAACAATGGAAAGACTAAAAACCTTCGAACATGCTGTGAGCTTTGCGAAACTGAAGAACAGATACCGTATTTTCTCTATTAGTCTTGCATGCAAGACTAATATTCAATTGACCCGTAGGGGTGCAAGACTAATAGAGACTGCAAGACTATTAGAGGCTGCAAGACTAATTTTCGGTGATCCAATAGCTTTGTAAAATTTACCATTTATCGTCAAAAATTAGACTTGAAACAGTCTAAATCGTACAAAATACATACATTTCTATTATTTTATCTATTATTTGAACACTTTAAAATTTAATTAATCTAAAAAATGGCGAAATTGTTGAAGTTTTCACAAAATACTGCTGGTCTGGCAAGAATAGGGGTGCAAGACTATTACCGTATTTCCTTTATTAGTCTTGCATGCAATACTAATAGAGGCTGCAAGACTAATTTTCGATTGGTCCGGAGGGGTGCAAGACTAATAGAGGAAATACGGTAGTTCAATTACTTTTGGAGGCAATCGTAGTTAAATAAATATCTAGAAATTTAGTTGATCGGAGGCAATTTATAAAAACTTACTCCTTTTTCTTGACTGGATTATCGGAGAAATCACTACACAATCTTTTTTTTTCATTTAAATTAAGTTGATGTAGAAACCACAAATTGAATTTGAACAAAAAAGTTTCGGAGTGACCTGATCTACCAAGGCCGAAAATTCAAAAGAAAAAATTTGATTTGGATTATCACATAATCCACTTTAAATTTGTCATAGTTGAGCCACCTACAATTGATGTTAATAATAAAAATAATCCTACGCCCAACATCTTCGTATCGAAGAATATTGCTATTTTTGAGAGTAAGCTTCTCCTAATTGTCACGTTTTTTATGACTTGGAAAGAGATAAAAGAAGTACTCACTATCAGTACCTAAGTTTTGGAACTTTTATAAACCAGGAACCACTCTTCGAAACTTTAGATAAAATGAAAAATGTTCCGAAATTGAAAGAAGAGCGAATACAATTTATTTTGCATATTGGAAAAGTTCGAAAGAGGAAAACGAATTTTGAGGACAACGTTTAAAGGTTGAAGAACAAAAGAGTAGGAAGGAGGAATCAGTGTGTAGGTTGCTCGCAGATTTTTATTCAAGAAATGCAAAATTTGCGATCTAAGCTTCATTGTAAATATAAAAATGTCCACCTACAAGGCGACCTACGTCTTTAGCGGGCCTACATGCATACTCACTGCGAAATAAAATTTTAATGAGCTAAAGTGAGTTAAAGAAGCAAATGCACAATGGGAAGACACAAAACATTTTAGCTCGCGCCGAGTGGCATACATAGACTAAGTGGAAGGTTGACAGGTAACAATGTATTTCTACAATTTTTAGGCTTTGAATAGCTTTTCAGGTCTTAGATTAATGTGCGATCTCGAAAAGTTCGACACACTTGTAACAGTTGAATTATAAGATTCTTGAAACCGCACTTTTAAACCCTACTGTATTTATCTTCTAGTACATCTTACAACTCTTTGCACATTTCTTTAATCGAGTTTTTCAATCAAAGAGTCCTTTTTTGTAAATAAACAATCACGGGAAAGATGTATCAAACATTGGTGCATTCAAGTGTGAATATTGTGTGGAAATACTTGTGATTCCCGGGGTTTTTCCACTCGAGCAAACAAAACTTAATTAGGATGGTATCCGAGCGTTGATTCATGTAGACTTGAAACGCAGATTTTTATGTTTCCGTTTTGAAATTGAATAGCATCGAGATCATTGAGAATAGAAAACAAACTCCGTTATTCATATGTGGATGAAAAATGAACAATTGTCTAGGAGAAGCAAAATGCGTTTAGAAAAAATAAAAAACAACTACATTTCATTTTAAGAGCCAACAGAAAAGAGGGGAGATCTACTGGATCCCATCTGGGGAGTACATACGTTTTCAGACTAACTATTGTTGTGAAGAGCAGCAGTAGGAACAAGAGCAGCGAGTTGAAAAGTGGTTTTTCTGGAAAGAAATTTGAGATGAGGAAAATATGATGGATACACCTGTGGATGTAGTGTGTGTGTATTGCTATGAGAGGAAGGAGAGCAAAAAAACCACACAATTTAGAATGGAACACTCTAAAAAATGAAAGATTCTTAGAACACTGGAAATAAGCAATATATATGTCTGGAATGTTTTATGGGAAACAGATTTGGAAAAAGAAGAAAACCAAAAAATATTAGTTTTCAGAAGTTTGTTTTTTAATGGAGAACAACTTAAATTGTTCAACTGGTAAGGAAGTTTTTTAGAATAATTTTTTCATTCGATTTTATAATCATCTTTATTCTTTTCCAAAACTCTAGGATCATTTATGTCAATATTTATTTCTGAAATCTACTTTTAATCATATATTTTAAGTAGACTATTACCGACTTACATTTAAGGATATCATTGCCGAAAGCGTACCTACGGGTAAAGGGTACCTAAACCTGATGTTTCAAAAAATGATAGAAATAAGAAAATGAAACTATGAGAACACTAAGCGTTGCTTGAGAAGTAAGCATTGCACCTATGCCTGAACGTTTGCCTTACTTTCGTAACAGTTAGGAAGATGAACACAACTTTGACAATTTTTGAATACCGCTGAATTCAAAATAAAATTGAAAAATTCTTGATTCTAGAATGAAACCAATTTGTGAAGTGTTTTGCCTCCAACTCTTCATTTCTCAAGTTCGAAGTTTTCGTCTGAAAGCCCGTGGACTGAAAATATGAAAGTCCTAACTAGAATTCCTCGGTAACAAACAATAAGAAATGAATGCATTTGTAACTAAGATTTTTGATGATTGAGGGTGGTGGTGTTGGTGTGATCCATAACTGAAATAGAAACAAAACATCCGGCTTGAAGTTCTTAAAACAGTAGATCTCAAAATGTTTATTTCCAATGCAAGTTCATGACGTGGTTATTGGGAGACCATATTTATCATGAGAATAAATGAAACATCAGAATGCTCATTGAGCAAATAAACTGAAAATTATTAATATTGAATCCCTACTGCAAGAAAGTGATCCGAAATATCATGGTATTAGCTGAAACATCAAGAGGAATGTGATCTATTTAAACTTGGTAAATCTTGTTTATATAACTCAATGCATAAACGGTAGAAAACTCCGTGAGTGCAATGATTTACAAGAGGAGGTAGACTCATATGGCCGGCTAACCATTTAAATCTAAAAACATTTGAAACAGGTTTTGAAACAGTAAAGTTTTTATAAAGTCAGATCATTTTATAAGTGAAGTTATCAAAAAAACTGAGAACTGTGATCGTGAATCGTGAAACATTTGAATAGTAAAACAAGAAACGGCGTCACAAACTCTAAACTTTAAACTTTTTCCCAGTCATCTTCAGTTCCACCTGCAAACATTTGACTAACGTGATTCTGAGCATTTCGGAAGCTAAAATTAGATTTTGCCGAAATGTTTCTGATTGAACCTAATTTTTGTAGTTTGCCACATAATTCTCGTTTATCTTTCACAAAATGAATTAACTTAAACGTATTCTGTTTCGGAGAAACCAAAGTTTGGCGACGCTAAAAGGTTACTCGTCAAAGTTCACAGCTGGAACCATTTAAAATGTTGAATCACGGTAATGTTAGAAGCAAATTCAGAGAGCTCGGGAAATCGGGAAAAGTATAATTGTAGTCTGGAACTGACCAGAAACCTATGCTAATGTCCCAAAATATCAAAATTCTAGAACTTGAATGTAGTTCTTCTTTCCGTTCGACTGTCCCTTTTCATCAAATACTTCCTTGTCCGTGCTTCAAGTGTCATCTTGAATACCCTTTCTACTTCTTTTTTCACTTTACTTGTTCTTATTTTAAACCTTTTCTTTCTTTTTCAAAATTTTTCAAATTCAAATTTTCCTGTCTATCTTTCAACGTAACCCTCCTACATAAGTTTTTCTTCCTCATTTCTCTCATTTGCAACACATCTGATGAGCGACCTCTTTTTCTTGTAAATAATTTATTTTAACGACCTGAATATTGCAAATAGACTCGAAACTTTGCAATTCTGAGAGTTGTCAAAATTCTAGACTTTTTTTGTGTGTCACGAAGGACATATATCCGTCATCACGTGATGATCACTACAGTCAATTGTCAGGTGATTTTGCATAGATTTTGACAGCTGAAAATTTAAAGTTTAGAGTTTGTGACGCCGTTTCTTGTTTTACTATTCAAATGTTTCACGATTCACGATCACAGTTCTCAGTTTTTTTGATAACTTCACTTATAAAATGATCTGACTTTATAAAAACTTTACTGTTTCAAAACCTGTTTCAAATGTTTTTAGATTTAAATGGTTAGCCGGCCATATGAGTCTACCTCCTCTTGTAAATCATTGCACTCACGGAGTTTTCTACCGTTTATGCATTGAGTTATATAAACAAGATTTACCAAGTTTAAATAGATCACATTCCTCTTGATGTTTCAGCTAATACCATGATATTTCGGATCACTTTCTTGCAGTAGGGATTCAATATTAATAATTTTCAGTTTATTTGCTCAATGAGCATTCTGATGTTTCATTTATTCTCATGATAAATATGGTCTCCCAATAACCACGTCATGAACTTGCATTGGAAATAAACATTTTGAGATCTACTGTTTTAAGAACTTCAAGCCGGATGTTTTGTTTCTATTTCAGTTATGGATCACACCAACACCACCACCCTCAATCATCAAAAATCTTAGTTACAAATGCATTCATTTCTTATTGTTTGTTACCGAGGAATTCTAGTTAGGACTTTCATATTTTCAGTCCACGGGCTTTCAGACGAAAACTTCGAACTTGAGAAATGAAGAGTTGGAGGCAAAACACTTCACAAATTGGTTTCATTCTAGAATCAAGAATTTTTCAATTTTATTTTGAATTCAGCGGTATTCAAAAATTGTCAAAGTTGTGTTCATCTTCCTAACTGTTACGAAAGTAAGGCAAACGTTCAGGCATAGGTGCAATGCTTACTTCTCAAGCAACGCTTAGTGTTCTCATAGTTTCATTTTCTTATTTCTATCATTTTTTGAAACATCAGGTTTAGGTACCCTTTACCCGTAGGTACGCTTTCGGCAATGATATCCTTAAATGTAAGTCGGTAATAGTCTACTTAAAATATATGATTAAAAGTAGATTTCAGAAATAAATATTGACATAAATGATCCTAGAGTTTTGGAAAAGAATAAAGATGATTATAAAATCGAATGAAAAAATTATTCTAAAAAACTTCCTTACCAGTTGAACAATTTAAGTTGTTCTCCATTAAAAAACAAACTTCTGAAAACTAATATTTTTTGGTTTTCTTCTTTTTCCAAATCTGTTTCCCATAAAACATTCCAGACATATATATTGCTTATTTCCAGTGTTCTAAGAATCTTTCATTTTTTAGAGTGTTCCATTCTAAATTGTGTGGTTTTTTTGCTCTCCTTCCTCTCATAGCAATACACACACACTACATCCACAGGTGTATCCATCATATTTTCCTCATCTCAAATTTCTTTCCAGAAAAACCACTTTTCAACTCGCTGCTCTTGTTCCTACTGCTGCTCTTCACAACAATAGTTAGTCTGAAAACGTATGTACTCCCCAGATGGGATCCAGTAGATCTCCCCTCTTTTCTGTTGGCTCTTAAAATGAAATGTAGTTGTTTTTTATTTTTTCTAAACGCATTTTGCTTCTCCTAGACAATTGTTCATTTTTCATCCACATATGAATAACGGAGTTTGTTTTCTATTCTCAATGATCTCGATGCTATTCAATTTCAAAACGGAAACATAAAAATCTGCGTTTCAAGTCTACATGAATCAACGCTCGGATACCATCCTAATTAAGTTTTGTTTGCTCGAGTGGAAAAACCCCGGGAATCACAAGTATTTCCACACAATATTCACACTTGAATGCACCAATGTTTGATACATCTTTCCCGTGATTGTTTATTTACAAAAAAGGACTCTTTGATTGAAAAACTCGATTAAAGAAATGTGCAAAGAGTTGTAAGATGTACTAGAAGATAAATACAGTAGGGTTTAAAAGTGCGGTTTCAAGAATCTTATAATTCAACTGTTACAAGTGTGTCGAACTTTTCGAGATCGCACATTAATCTAAGACCTGAAAAGCTATTCAAAGCCTAAAAATTGTAGAAATACATTGTTACCTGTCAACCTTCCACTTAGTCTATGTATGCCACTCGGCGCGAGCTAAAATGTTTTGTGTCTTCCCATTGTGCATTTGCTTCTTTAACTCACTTTAGCTCATTAAAATTTTATTTCGCAGTGAGTATGCATGTAGGCCCGCTAAAGACGTAGGTCGCCTTGTAGGTGGACATTTTTATATTTACAATGAAGCTTAGATCGCAAATTTTGCATTTCTTGAATAAAAATCTGCGAGCAACCTACACACTGATTCCTCCTTCCTACTCTTTTGTTCTTCAACCTTTAAACGTTGTCCTCAAAATTCGTTTTCCTCTTTCGAACTTTTCCAATATGCAAAATAAATTGTATTCGCTCTTCTTTCAATTTCGGAACATTTTTCATTTTATCTAAAGTTTCGAAGAGTGGTTCCTGGTTTATAAAAGTTCCAAAACTTAGGTACTGATAGTGAGTACTTCTTTTATCTCTTTCCAAGTCATAAAAAACGTGACAATTAGGAGAAGCTTACTCTCAAAAATAGCAATATTCTTCGATACGAAGATGTTGGGCGTAGGATTATTTTTATTATTAACATCAATTGTAGGTGGCTCAACTATGACAAATTTAAAGTGGATTATGTGATAATCCAAATCAAATTTTTTCTTTTGAATTTTCGGCCTTGGTAGATCAGGTCACTCCGAAACTTTTTTGTTCAAATTCAATTTGTGGTTTCTACATCAACTTAATTTAAATGAAAAAAAAAGATTGTGTAGTGATTTCTCCGATAATCCAGTCAAGAAAAAGGAGTAAGTTTTTATAAATTGCCTCCGATCAACTAAATTTCTAGATATTTATTTAACTACGATTGCCTCCAAAAGTAATTGAACTACCGTATTTCCTCTATTAGTCTTGCACCCCTCCGGACCAATCGAAAATTAGTCTTGCAGCCTCTATTAGTATTGCATGCAAGACTAATAAAGGAAATACGGTAATAGTCTTGCACCCCTATTCTTGCCAGACCAGCAGTATTTTGTGAAAACTTCAACAATTTCGCCATTTTTTAGATTAATTAAATTTTAAAGTGTTCAAATAATAGATAAAATAATAGAAATGTATGTATTTTGTACGATTTAGACTGTTTCAAGTCTAATTTTTGACGCTCTTGAGTTAATATATTGAATTTTTTCTTTTAATTTTAAAAATTAAATTAAACTTACTGAGAAATATCCAAATTATTCGTAAGCAAAAGATCAGCTCCAAGATACCAAGGAGTAACTTTTTTTAGAAGCCAAACATGAGCAACATCAATCATTTCAAAAAGCATTTGTTTTGGTCCCGAGTATCTTGGACGGATATTCTCAATGTCGTGGTAAGACCAGAACTTGAGACGCCACGTCAAACCCGTCAAAATCTTTTGATCTCCTTTCTTGATACGATATACAACCCAAGGGAAGAAACTGCATACGATTGCCTTGTCATAGAGATTGTATTTTTGAAAAAGATTGGCAATTTGATCAACGAGCTCATTATCGGAATCCTTAACATCAAAAAGCATTCGAGTATTGTTCTCAACTGCCCATTTAACAACATCCTCCATATCTGGGACACGTTCACGAGATACGGTAGCCAAACGACAGTGGTCTCTGGAAAATAAAAAATAAAATTCGTACTTTTTTTCAAACTCTCTATTCTGAGAGTTTTGATCCGCTCATGGAATCAAATGCGTTAGTATATTTTTCAGTATAAACTCAAACATTATCGAACTATACATAATAAACTAAACTTTAAAAAAACTGACTCAATTTAATTTTTCATGAAAAAAAACTGAAACATACCCGGGTGCAGTTCTTTTAAAAGTTGCAGAAATATCACAACGATCTAGTTCAGCACGGGTTTTATCTCTAATTGGTCCCTTCATATCCGTAGTTCTATCCAAATCATCATCATGCATTAAAACAGCTTTTCCATCTTTTGTCAAAGCCACATCAAACTCTATCAAATCAGCTCCATCGGCTTTTGCCTGTGCAAATCCAGCCATACTGTTCTCTGGAAAACTCTTCGGTGCTCCACGATGTCCACCAATTTTGAAACCGGAAAAGAAGGTGTCGACCTGCAATTGGTTGCATATAACTAATCGAACAAATTATTCTAAAACTTACATTTTTACTGGAACATTTTTCATTTTTCGTGGTGTAGGAAAAGATGAAAAGAGATAATGGAATTAGGAGAAGTCCTGGTGGATAAATTAAATAAATTGCACCAATGACGGCAATTGTCACTCCAAGTATTTTTACAGCCGATTCTTCTAAACTAAATCCGGCCATTTTTGAAACCGAATCGGTGAATTACCTTGAAAATTGAAAATGTTTAAGAATTGGAAATCGGAACTCAAAAAAAAACTGCCACGTAAATGACGGAAATGAAAAAGAAAAATTAAACAATATTAACAGACAAAAACTCGGTTTTAGAACCATTCAAAAAACGTTTCCACTTACAACTAGAAACTAAAAGAAAAAACCTGAATTTGATAAATGTTTAACCTGCAATTCCTTATCATTTTTAATCATAAAACATTGAACATTTGAATTGATAAGTCTATAAATACTGAAAACTAAAGAAAAAAGAATGGATGGAAACCAAATGTAAAGAGTTGGAAAAAGAGAGAACAGTGAACATATAAGAATGGAATAGACGCAGACACACAAGGAAAGATAGGGCAAAGAACGAACATGGGTTATGGGAAGAGGAGGAAGATAAAGATGGTCCAAATTATGGAGGAGCAGGCCAAATGTTCAAAGTACGAGAGCAAAGGTCACATTATAGTAGAATCCTTATTTGATCGAAAATGTTTCCTACTGAAACATATAAAAAACAACGAGTATTGTACCATGTCCAGAATAGATTTCCAGGAATAAGGATATATCTATAGACCAGGAAAATATAAAGAACAGAAGATTAAAATATACCCGATTTCTAGATATCAAACGGTGCAGGAAACGATTACAATTTCAATATTTAGAAGAAATTGGAGAAGCCTTATCTCTCTATTTGGATATTCAAACTTCAAAAATATTTTTCAACATTTTTTCTCAAGAAATCATCTCGACCAAAAATATTTGTGCGGATGTAATACTAAGAACTAGAATAAACATATTATTTCTTTTGAGAAGCTGCACTTTTGAGGAAACAAAATAATATATCGGAACCACGATTTGCCAAAAGTTTTGCGAAATACATTTTCTTAAAGTTTATTTGCATCATTATTTGAAAGAAAATGTGATGAATATAATAAAGCAATTGTTTCACTGTTGGCAATGGTCATCAATGTTTTCATGTTCCAGAATTTGTAGGAAAATTCCTTATTGTAATGTTTAATTAGAGGATCAATAAAACTTGTCTATTGTTTCAAATTAATTATTTCCAGGAAGTCTGAAACTAGAATGAAGTTTTCAGAAAATGTATCGAATAATATGAAAACATCGTAAAATACAGAATGTTGTAAACACTATTTTACGTTCTCAATTGAGCAATATTACAGAAATGGAGATATAATTTCAAATTTTGATGCCAGAAATTGCTGCCGTGGTAGGCACGTCGTCTGCCGGACTTGCCACATCATGCCTACTTGCCTACATTAGTATCTTGGCGTCGAATACGGTATTTGGTGTTCGTATTTTTATATTAACTTGTTAATTTACTTTTGTGAAAAGCATTTATGTGCTAAAATGGCAGGCTTACCATCAATTGTATAAAATAAATATATGTTTTGGATTTTAAATCAGAAACCAGAAAATCAATTACCGCAGATCACTTCATATTGGCCATAGAAATAGATTTTTTTTGTTTCTAAAGATTAGAAAATTAACTAGTTTTGACTGTTCCTCTCGCCACAGTTTTGAATATTTCAAAGTTCATTAGAACTCAATGGTTTAGATTGAAACCACATTACACAGTTCTAACCTTTTCTCATAGACAAAAATGTTTTTAGGGAAAAAAACACAATTCTAAAATTGTCACATCTTTGAGTATTTCATAGACAAAATAATTTCAACTTCATCCATATTTCTCTATTTGCAGTGTTCCATCTCTTTCTTTTTGTTCAATTTGTCCCTTGGGAGAGTAAGGCGTTAGAGGACAACACCTCCTTTTTTGCTCTAACTTCTTCTCCCGACCACCAGTACCACAACTGACTCTATCTTTTTTTCGTCTCTTTCTTAATCCAAAACACGAAGCTCTTTTAACACTATTTAATGAATCCAGTTACGTGCAAAGTCCTCTCAATCTCATAATTATTCATCCCATCTTATATAAGAAACTTTTTATTTTCACGGCAGTACCTACCAATATCTAATATGAATTACTCATTCAACAGGACCTCTATTTCTTTTTTTTTTCTTGTCATAGACTTTTTATCGTTGTCAGCTTTTTCTCTCCATGATGAATTGATTTCCTCGTTTCAAAAAAAAGAACAGTTGTCTAATCTGATAGCAAAATGAAAAATAGTATTGGAAAGACAAGGTGATAAGTGAAAATGTTATCACTTGTTTATTTCAGAGCTTTTTGACTGATCAAGCTGAATTTGTGACACTTTTCACAAAAATCGAGGAATTTCTTGAGTTTATCTAAATACTTTTCTAAATCTAAATAAACTGTTTATAAAAATTAAATTTTTTATTTCTGAAACTCATAAACCGTAACAACATCAGAAAAGTAACCAAAAACATTTTTGAGTAGACTAGATTCAACAATATTTTATGCTCATGAAAATCGAATAAGCAGAAATAAAAATTCTGTTAAAATTAACTTTTTTAAACAAGTTTATTTGCAATTGGATCCTTGATGATCGCCGACTAAATCTGTCCATAAAAATATAATTGGACGTTAAATATTCAAGCTAGTCTCCAATATAAATTTCCTCCAGACATTTCTAATAGTAAGGCATACATGCCTGCCTGATGCATGTCTGCCTGCCTGCCAAGCTCGCGCCTTGTTTTCTGCATTTTTGTGCCCGCACCGTATATCGAGCCGGACTGGAAGACATTTTTGTGCATACGAAGGCCTACTCTTGCCTACGTTTTCTAGTTTTCAATTCTAGTTTTGACTTTCAGTTTTTCAGCCCAAAAACTAGCACGCTGCTGATAATTAGTAAATGAATTATTATTTTTCGTTCATAAATTATAAGTTCGCCATGTGACAAACCTCCCATCCATATCTCCGGAAGTAAAGTTTAGTGTTTTAATTACTCTCTGCTGAATCTTCTTTTTTTTATTGTGGGATCTCTGAAACTGAAAACATATGTAGGACGATTCCTAGTTTCTATAAACTTTTTTATTATTTGACCATTGATGGTTTAAGAACTCAAAATGAAAAAAAATATTTGAAATGTTTCATTAAAACTTTCTTTTTTTCATTTCATACAAAGTTCAAATCTCTTTACCATTATTTGAACTTGAATATTACATTCAAAGATCACCCTGTCTAGTCCAACAGGAAATATTAAAAAATCATAAAAATATTTTTTTGAACTAAACCCTGTTTCCTGTTCTAAAACTGCGTGCAATTTCTAAGAATGAAACTCTTTCCTGTCCGTATTTATCCACCCGAAAACTCTAATAAAGCCAGTTGCCCGCTGGCCTTTCCATCGTATAAATACTTCAGTCTCTGACCCAAAAAAGGGAAAGGAAGTATTATTTATATATGACACCCACATGAAATTTAGCAATCTATTATACTTAACAATTACTCATTTCATTCAATTATCTCTTTGTATTGACTAATGGAGAGGAAGTGTAAAATGTAGAAAAATACCCGAGGTTCCGGAAGATTCTGCAGATCTTCCTAATTCATGAGAGTATAAATGCTAATTCAAACTTTTTGGAAAGTGACTATTTAACTAAACACCATTTTTCTAAACTTCTGTATATTTTGGCGAAAATTGATATTCCAACCCGAGTCCTTTAATTGGACAAATATCCTCTTACCTCATGTATGCTCAAAAATGTGTTTATTGAAACGGTAATTTTTTTTAGAGTTCCAAATTAAAATTTTTTGATTTTCAAATTTTCGATTCGTCTCAAATTCACTTCTGTATGACAAATAAATTGTGTACTGTTTTGCATTCAATATTGTTTCAATTTAACAATGTCGAAGGTGTCTAGATCTTGTATACTTTTTCAACAATAATATACGGTTTTGTAGTATTCATTTGCTGAAATGTACATAAATTGAAAACTTGAAAGTTCATAAAGAGTTCACAATTTTTATACATCTTTCCCTTTGACCTCCTAGATTCGTGCACTTCCGGCTAATCATCTAAATGGTCAAAGTCTAATTATTCACCGTCTATAAACGACATATCTAAATGTTAATTTCGTTGAGCAACTGTTGCTTTTCCTACTAATTCTAGTCTTGAACGTGATTATTTGATTTTAAAGATGACCTTTTCTTTCAAATCTACACAAAAATTCCATATTCAAATTTCAAATCACGTCATTTAAACACCCATCAAGGCTATCCGATATTTGCATTCAGTTGACTCTTTAGTTCGAAAAAGAAATGTTTCTCATCTCCACGAAAGAACATTTGAGGCACTATCGGTCTAAAAAAAATAAATTGAATTGAGCTCTGACTCTCGTTTTTTTTGCTCCGGTTTAGAAGACATTTCCCGAAAATAGACAATGGCTAGAATAGGATAAAAGTGATCATTCAAATGTGATTGGCATGTATTCCGTTGCACTTTGACCCCCTCTCCACAGAAAAAAAAACATTGTTTTCTTTACTGGATTGACATGTGATAGACAATTACTACGAGCATCTCAAGAAACGTGTTCTACAATATGTCAGGCTATTTTTTTTTTGTTGGAACAATAAAGTTTTATTGGCATTAAAGAGATTTGATCAAAGTTCCCAGTTGTTGAGTAACACTGTGCTCGGTGTAAATAAATTAAAAAATCACATTCAATATTATATTTTATTTTATTTTAGCTAATATTATATTTTAGTAACTTATAGCAGAAGCAAATTGCGCTCTTGGTAAGGAACATCAACAGAAAGAAAACCTATTTTTCTCAGTCTAAAAATCAATTTGGATGGTCTAGGCAGTCAGAAGTATGGAATTTATAAAGTTTAAAATCTTTTATCAATGAAAAAAAAACAAAAAACACGAATGGCTTCTCTCTATTCTTAAAATCTGGTATTTTTCCTTTTACTATTCAAAATTTTTAAAAATGGTTCAAATAACAATATCAGATCCCGCCTCCTCGTTAAGTTTAACATTTTGATGTTAGAATTAAATAATGTTGGTCGCAAAACAAAAAATTGACTGACCACAAAACAAACTTTGATTCTCTGACTTGGACTATCGAAGTTCGGGAATTTTTTATAAATTTAGTTACAAACATTGAAACTACAGTAGACATTCCCTGCCAGTCCCGAAAATTCTATTATAAACGAAGTATTGCATCAAAGTTCGTCACATAAAAAGGGCAAATCGTATATTTTTCGTACTACCAGCTGATGAAAAATCCAGCTGTTTCGTATTTTAATAAAATTTGGCTCGACGCATCAAGGAGATAAAAGACACAAACGCCCTGCTCAAATTGAAGTATAAGTTTTGTTTTCATTGGAATTTTGATATTCTCATAATCATTTTGAAAACCGGTGTAACAACACATTGAAGAATATTTAGTGAGGCTACTATTTTCAGAGCGCAATTTGCTTCTGCTATAAGTTACTAAAATATAATATTAGCTAAAATAAAATAAAATATAATATTGAATGTGATTTTTTAATTTATTTACACCGAGCACAGTGTTACTCAACAACTGGGAACTTTGATCAAATCTCTTTAATGCCAATAAAACTTTATTGTTCCAACAAAAAAAAAATAGCCTGACATATTGTAGAACACGTTTCTTGAGATGCTCGTAGTAATTGTCTATCACATGTCAATCCAGTAAAGAAAACAATGTTTTTTTTTCTGTGGAGAGGGGGTCAAAGTGCAACGGAATACATGCCAATCACATTTGAATGATCACTTTTATCCTATTCTAGCCATTGTCTATTTTCGGGAAATGTCTTCTAAACCGGAGCAAAAAAAACGAGAGTCAGAGCTCAATTCAATTTATTTTTTTTAGACCGATAGTGCCTCAAATGTTCTTTCGTGGAGATGAGAAACATTTCTTTTTCGAACTAAAGAGTCAACTGAATGCAAATATCGGATAGCCTTGATGGGTGTTTAAATGACGTGATTTGAAATTTGAATATGGAATTTTTGTGTAGATTTGAAAGAAAAGGTCATCTTTAAAATCAAATAATCACGTTCAAGACTAGAATTAGTAGGAAAAGCAACAGTTGCTCAACGAAATTAACATTTAGATATGTCGTTTATAGACGGTGAATAATTAGACTTTGACCATTTAGATGATTAGCCGGAAGTGCACGAATCTAGGAGGTCAAAGGGAAAGATGTATAAAAATTGTGAACTCTTTATGAACTTTCAAGTTTTCAATTTATGTACATTTCAGCAAATGAATACTACAAAACCGTATATTATTGTTGAAAAAGTATACAAGATCTAGACACCTTCGACATTGTTAAATTGAAACAATATTGAATGCAAAACAGTACACAATTTATTTGTCATACAGAAGTGAATTTGAGACGAATCGAAAATTTGAAAATCAAAAAATTTTAATTTGGAACTCTAAAAAAAATTACCGTTTCAATAAACACATTTTTGAGCATACATGAGGTAAGAGGATATTTGTCCAATTAAAGGACTCGGGTTGGAATATCAATTTTCGCCAAAATATACAGAAGTTTAGAAAAATGGTGTTTAGTTAAATAGTCACTTTCCAAAAAGTTTGAATTAGCATTTATACTCTCATGAATTAGGAAGATCTGCAGAATCTTCCGGAACCTCGGGTATTTTTCTACATTTTACACTTCCTCTCCATTAGTCAATACAAAGAGATAATTGAATGAAATGAGTAATTGTTAAGTATAATAGATTGCTAAATTTCATGTGGGTGTCATATATAAATAATACTTCCTTTCCCTTTTTTGGGTCAGAGACTGAAGTATTTATACGATGGAAAGGCCAGCGGGCAACTGGCTTTATTAGAGTTTTCGGGTGGATAAATACGGACAGGAAAGAGTTTCATTCTTAGAAATTGCACGCAGTTTTAGAACAGGAAACAGGGTTTAGTTCAAAAAAATATTTTTATGATTTTTTAATATTTCCTGTTGGACTAGACAGGGTGATCTTTGAATGTAATATTCAAGTTCAAATAATGGTAAAGAGATTTGAACTTTGTATGAAATGAAAAAAAGAAAGTTTTAATGAAACATTTCAAATATTTTTTTTCATTTTGAGTTCTTAAACCATCAATGGTCAAATAATAAAAAAGTTTATAGAAACTAGGAATCGTCCTACATATGTTTTCAGTTTCAGAGATCCCACAATAAAAAAAAGAAGATTCAGCAGAGAGTAATTAAAACACTAAACTTTACTTCCGGAGATATGGATGGGAGGTTTGTCACATGGCGAACTTATAATTTATGAACGAAAAATAATAATTCATTTACTAATTATCAGCAGCGTGCTAGTTTTTGGGCTGAAAAACTGAAAGTCAAAACTAGAATTGAAAACTAGAAAACGTAGGCAAGAGTAGGCCTTCGTATGCACAAAAATGTCTTCCAGTCCGGCTCGATATACGGTGCGGGCACAAAAATGCAGAAAACAAGGCGCGAGCTTGGCAGGCAGGCAGACATGCATCAGGCAGGCATGTATGCCTTACTATTAGAAATGTCTGGAGGAAATTTATATTGGAGACTAGCTTGAATATTTAACGTCCAATTATATTTTTATGGACAGATTTAGTCGGCGATCATCAAGGATCCAATTGCAAATAAACTTGTTTAAAAAAGTTAATTTTAACAGAATTTTTATTTCTGCTTATTCGATTTTCATGAGCATAAAATATTGTTGAATCTAGTCTACTCAAAAATGTTTTTGGTTACTTTTCTGATGTTGTTACGGTTTATGAGTTTCAGAAATAAAAAATTTAATTTTTATAAACAGTTTATTTAGATTTAGAAAAGTATTTAGATAAACTCAAGAAATTCCTCGATTTTTGTGAAAAGTGTCACAAATTCAGCTTGATCAGTCAAAAAGCTCTGAAATAAACAAGTGATAACATTTTCACTTATCACCTTGTCTTTCCAATACTATTTTTCATTTTGCTATCAGATTAGACAACTGTTCTTTTTTTTGAAACGAGGAAATCAATTCATCATGGAGAGAAAAAGCTGACAACGATAAAAAGTCTATGACAAGAAAAAAAAAAGAAATAGAGGTCCTGTTGAATGAGTAATTCATATTAGATATTGGTAGGTACTGCCGTGAAAATAAAAAGTTTCTTATATAAGATGGGATGAATAATTATGAGATTGAGAGGACTTTGCACGTAACTGGATTCATTAAATAGTGTTAAAAGAGCTTCGTGTTTTGGATTAAGAAAGAGACGAAAAAAAGATAGAGTCAGTTGTGGTACTGGTGGTCGGGAGAAGAAGTTAGAGCAAAAAAGGAGGTGTTGTCCTCTAACGCCTTACTCTCCCAAGGGACAAATTGAACAAAAAGAAAGAGATGGAACACTGCAAATAGAGAAATATGGATGAAGTTGAAATTATTTTGTCTATGAAATACTCAAAGATGTGACAATTTTAGAATTGTGTTTTTTTCCCTAAAAACATTTTTGTCTATGAGAAAAAGTTAGAACTGTGTAATGTGGTTTCAATCTAAACCATTGAGTTCTAATGAACTTTGAAATATTCAAAACTGTGGCGAGAGGAACAGTCAAAACTAGTTAATTTTCTAATCTTTAGAAACAAAAAAAATCTATTTCTATGGCCAATATGAAGTGATCTGCGGTAATTGATTTTCTGGTTTCTGATTTAAAATCCAAAACATATATTTATTTTATACAATTGATGGTAAGCCTGCCATTTTAGCACATAAATGCTTTTCACAAAAGTAAATTAACAAGTTAATATAAAAATACGAACACCAAATACCGTATTCGACGCCAAGATACTAATGTAGGCAAGTAGGCATGATGTGGCAAGTCCGGCAGACGACGTGCCTACCACGGCAGCAATTTCTGGCATCAAAATTTGAAATTATATCTCCATTTCTGTAATATTGCTCAATTGAGAACGTAAAATAGTGTTTACAACATTCTGTATTTTACGATGTTTTCATATTATTCGATACATTTTCTGAAAACTTCATTCTAGTTTCAGACTTCCTGGAAATAATTAATTTGAAACAATAGACAAGTTTTATTGATCCTCTAATTAAACATTACAATAAGGAATTTTCCTACAAATTCTGGAACATGAAAACATTGATGACCATTGCCAACAGTGAAACAATTGCTTTATTATATTCATCACATTTTCTTTCAAATAATGATGCAAATAAACTTTAAGAAAATGTATTTCGCAAAACTTTTGGCAAATCGTGGTTCCGATATATTATTTTGTTTCCTCAAAAGTGCAGCTTCTCAAAAGAAATAATATGTTTATTCTAGTTCTTAGTATTACATCCGCACAAATATTTTTGGTCGAGATGATTTCTTGAGAAAAAATGTTGAAAAATATTTTTGAAGTTTGAATATCCAAATAGAGAGATAAGGCTTCTCCAATTTCTTCTAAATATTGAAATTGTAATCGTTTCCTGCACCGTTTGATATCTAGAAATCGGGTATATTTTAATCTTCTGTTCTTTATATTTTCCTGGTCTATAGATATATCCTTATTCCTGGAAATCTATTCTGGACATGGTACAATACTCGTTGTTTTTTATATGTTTCAGTAGGAAACATTTTCGATCAAATAAGGATTCTACTATAATGTGACCTTTGCTCTCGTACTTTGAACATTTGGCCTGCTCCTCCATAATTTGGACCATCTTTATCTTCCTCCTCTTCCCATAACCCATGTTCGTTCTTTGCCCTATCTTTCCTTGTGTGTCTGCGTCTATTCCATTCTTATATGTTCACTGTTCTCTCTTTTTCCAACTCTTTACATTTGGTTTCCATCCATTCTTTTTTCTTTAGTTTTCAGTATTTATAGACTTATCAATTCAAATGTTCAATGTTTTATGATTAAAAATGATAAGGAATTGCAGGTTAAACATTTATCAAATTCAGGTTTTTTCTTTTAGTTTCTAGTTGTAAGTGGAAACGTTTTTTGAATGGTTCTAAAACCGAGTTTTTGTCTGTTAATATTGTTTAATTTTTCTTTTTCATTTCCGTCATTTACGTGGCAGTTTTTTTTTGAGTTCCGATTTCCAATTCTTAAACATTTTCAATTTTCAAGGTAATTCACCGATTCGGTTTCAAAAATGGCCGGATTTAGTTTAGAAGAATCGGCTGTAAAAATACTTGGAGTGACAATTGCCGTCATTGGTGCAATTTATTTAATTTATCCACCAGGACTTCTCCTAATTCCATTATCTCTTTTCATCTTTTCCTACACCACGAAAAATGAAAAATGTTCCAGTAAAAATGTAAGTTTTAGAATAATTTGTTCGATTAGTTATATGCAACCAATTGCAGGTCGACACCTTCTTTTCCGGTTTCAAAATTGGTGGACATCGTGGAGCACCGAAGAGTTTTCCAGAGAACAGTATGGCTGGATTTGCACAGGCAAAAGCCGATGGAGCTGATTTGATAGAGTTTGATGTGGCTTTGACAAAAGATGGAAAAGCTGTTTTAATGCATGATGATGATTTGGATAGAACTACGGATATGAAGGGACCAATTAGAGATAAAACCCGTGCTGAACTAGATCGTTGTGATATTTCTGCAACTTTTAAAAGAACTGCACCCGGGTATGTTTCAGTTTTTTTTCATGAAAAATTAAATTGAGTCAGTTTTTTTAAAGTTTAGTTTATTATGTATAGTTCGATAATGTTTGAGTTTATACTGAAAAATATACTAACGCATTTGATTCCATGAGCGGATCAAAACTCTCAGAATAGAGAGTTTGAAAAAAAGTACGAATTTTATTTTTTATTTTCCAGAGACCACTGTCGTTTGGCTACCGTATCTCGTGAACGTGTCCCAGATATGGAGGATGTTGTTAAATGGGCAGTTGAGAACAATACTCGAATGCTTTTTGATGTTAAGGATTCCGATAATGAGCTCGTTGATCAAATTGCCAATCTTTTTCAAAAATACAATCTCTATGACAAGGCAATCGTATGCAGTTTCTTCCCTTGGGTTGTATATCGTATCAAGAAAGGAGATCAAAAGATTTTGACGGGTTTGACGTGGCGTCTCAAGTTCTGGTCTTACCACGACATTGAGAATATCCGTCCAAGATACTCGGGACCAAAACAAATGCTTTTTGAAATGATTGATGTTGCTCATGTTTGGCTTCTAAAAAAAGTTACTCCTTGGTATCTTGGAGCTGATCTTTTGCTTACGAATAATTTGGATATTTCTCAGTAAGTTTAATTTAATTTTTAAAATTAAAAGAAAAAATTCAATATATTAACTCAAGAGCCTTGATTATGGATCAAAGAAGACGTGGAATGCGTGTTGCCGTGTGGACTGTAAATGATATGGCTGAAATGCATTGGATGCTCAAAACTCTCAATATTCCAATTCTCACTGATTATCCAGAGCTCACGACTCAAGCTGCTCATTTGGAAGAATTGCAGAAGAGAGACTACATGCCAATGCACAAATCTAGTTCTGATTTGTAGATTTTCGAAGTTTCAATTTCTATGTTTTGTTCAGTTACTGAATTAGTTCCAGAAATATTACGAGTTTTATGATTAAATGAATGTTATATGGTATTGAAATTTGACTTGCAGGATTTTATTTTATGCAAAAATTTATACAATATATACAAAAATGGCCTCCTTGCATTCTCAAAGTAACAAAAACATGAATCAACAATAGAACAATTTTTGAATGATGATAAATCGTTGGTCCTTTGAACCTATAAAAGATCTATGATACATGACGAAAGATAGAAGACGAAAAGTGAAGTTGACAGTTAGAAACTGTGGTATCTTTCTTTTCTTTTTAATTTTTAGTATTTTTCCAATTTCTTCGAATTGGCAAAATGCTGTACGGAATCAATAGATTCCATATTTGTGCATTTATTACTTGGCAGTTTGCCAACTTTTTTGCTGGACAGAATATTTTTGGAATCTATTCGAATAATGTTTCAAAATGGAAATGTGGAGATTCGAAACCAACAAAAGACTGTAATATTTATTTATCCTGTCCTAAAAGTAACTTAACTTTTGTCGATCCTCCATTCCAATCAGCTGCAATTGAGTTAGTTTACAGAATAATTTAGTTTTTCAACTATAGAAATTCTTATTCTAGATTTGATTGGATATGTGGTTCTTCAGTATTTTATCAGTCATTCTTTTCACAAGTTCAATATGTTGGAGTTCTCATTGGAACACTTTTATTTGGCTCATTGTCAGATCGATTTGGAAGAAGACCAATTGGGATTTTGGTGATATCGAATGCAATATGTTCAACATTTGCCAGTGGATTGGCTCCCAGTGTTAAAATTTTGTTTCCGTTGAGGTGAGCTCTACCAAACGATTATAACAGTAATTTATTTAATTTGGTCAATTTTAATTTCTTTAAAATACATTTTGAAACATTTTTCGTGATTAAAATTATCATCGCTCCAGAACAATCACTCCGCAAAAATTGCAAAAATGTCGCAGAGTTGGGCACCCCCTTTCTATAGTTTCTGTGTTTTTTTATTTATTTTATGAAATACAAAATTGAAAAAAAAATAGTACCCAGGCAAGCAAACAGACTTCGCTGCATTACAGTGTTAACAAATCTAAATTTTAGTAAATTACTTTCAGATTCCTCGTTGGTCTGTCAATTGGTGGAATGTTAGTAGTAATATGTGCATGGATAATGGAAGTAATTCTCCCTCAACAAAGAATGGTAGTTCGTGGATTTTTCAATTGGGGATGGACTAGAATATTCCTAACTTCAATCTGTTATTTCACTCGTGAATGGAGACTTGCCACGTATGTCAGTTCACTTTCTCTGATTCCCGCTCTTCTTCTCGTCATTTTTGTGATACCTGAATCACCTGTTTGGCTACATAGCAGAGGATTTAAAGCTCGAATGATTCAAAGTGAAATGCAAATTGCTCGAATTGCTGGAGTTCCTTATGTCCCAGTACAACACAAACTGGTCCGTCCAAAAAGTTTAATGGATACATTGAAAACGAAAGGAATGTTCAAGAAATTATTCATTTTATGGACTATGTGGTTTATTATTGCAATTTGTGGATTTGCAAACGATTTAAGCTCCGGCACTTTGGCGGGCGATTTGTATCTCAATCAGCTGTTCTTTGGAATTTTACTTGTTTTTTCCAAAATGTTACTGCTATTTGTAGACACATATTTTACAAATTTCAAGAGAAGAACATTACATCAAGGATCTCAAATAGGAACACTTTGCTGTTTTATCATTCTTACTACTTTTATGAGTATGGATTATCATGTGGGTTTTTAATTTTGCGTTTTCAAAAACTTTTTCGAAAAACAAACCATTTTGAATAATACCAACTTTTTTGTATATTTCCAAAGTTTGAATTCAGGGAATCGGAGTTCTTATCGTCTATCTGATTGGAACAACATTTATCGAATACACATGGGATGCCTGTTACCTTTGTGCTATAGAACTCATGGAGACACCTTCAAGAGCAAGTGCAACTGGATCATGTTCTCTTATTGCAAGAATTGGAATGATTCTAGCACCATTCCTAACATATGCAAATACTTGGTGGTCTCCTGCTGTTAATGTTACTGTAATTGTATTGGGAAGTGCTAATTTACTGATTTCATATTTCTTTTTGGTCAGTTTTCAAAACTCAATCTGTATCAAACAAACTAATTATTTTTTAGCCCGAATCCAAAGGAGTGAATCTCGACGATGTACACGTGAATGATGATGATGAGAATGTTCCAGAAAATACGCCAATGGTTCAGAAAGTTCGAGAATAATTCTGAAAGTTCCAACCCCGTAGAAAATTTATTTTAAAGTTTTTATATAAAATTTTCAATTGAATAAAGTCATGCAAAAAATATAATGTTTTCTGGTTTTCAACAGATGACGCATGTTCAATGATATTTTCAAGTCTGACCTATGAATTTTGAAGCATATGACGGAAGAAGTGAGATGATTTATATGAAGCTTGATTTCTGTCATTGAAATCATTTGCATACGCAAGCGTGCACTTAAAAAACTCAAAATAATTTTATGTTTGATGTATCTATGAAAGAAAATTTAACAGTTCATCATCAAAACATAACAACTAATTTCTAATGGTAAATCATTTGAGACTAATTTAGTAATTTTGGCTTACCAGACTTTCCAAAATGTTGAGCTTTTTGAAGGATTTAGAGCCAATAGATTGTTGTAATACGAATATATTAAATATATTAAACAAAATTAAATTATTAAGTCCTTAATTTTAATCCTTAAACTGCAAATAAAATAATTTAAAACTTCCCGAAACAGGTTTTTGTTACAATTGATGCTGCTTCATCTTTAACTGATAAAATCTTAGTTTTTTCTTATAGTTTTGTAGGGTTTTTTTTAAATATGACATCTCTTCGTCCAGTTTTTCTTTCAACTTTAAGTTATTAAATTCTTTCTCTGAAAACGTAGGAAATTTACTGCCTACAGTTGTCATTCTAGCAATTCATAAATTCTCCCGAGATTGACCAGAATACAAAACGTACACAACATTTATGTCAAATATAAAGTGTTGATGAAAATAAATTTGAAATAAAATTGGATTTTACAGATTTTCTTCGTAGTTTTCCTTCAAAAGATGAGTAACGGTTCGAAAAATATGGGAATCTCGCCCACATAAATTAAATATTGGCAAATAATCATTGACTCCAAAATCATTGACTACCTGTTCTCAATGCCTACCCTTGCTCATTGCCTACCTCTTTCTCATTGACTACTTGTGCTCATTGCCTTCCTGTTTTCATTGCCTTCCTGTTTTCATTGCCTACTTGTTGCTCGTTGACTACCTTTTCTCATTGCCTACCCATTGCTCATTGTCTACTCGTCTTCTTCATCAGTCAAAAGGCACGTACAAGGACCGTATTCCAAATATTTACAATCTTTCAATTTGTGCACAACAGTTCGGGCAACAATTAGTAGTAGCTGAGTCATGTTTTAATTTATATTAATTTTGATAGGACACGCAAAGGCTGGGCAACATTCATTATCCATCAACATTAATAGCAACAATAGCAACAAAAACAACAATTAAAAATTTGAAAAAAAAAGTGGCAAAGAACGTAAAATCAATAACAATGAAATTTGGCATAAGAAATTCATTCGGAGTCGGAGTCAATCACTCGTTTTCTGCTTTTGAGCATATAGGAACATGACGCAGTAGTATCAGACGTGTCAGACAAAGATGCATTGGAGTTGATGGTGGCTTTCGATCTAAAAATGAAATAACCTCCAAAACTCTCTGAACTGAGTATTTTCAAACTGGCGTATCTCAAAAAATACACATCTGGAAAACAAATGACCAACTAACAAAATGATCAAAAATATTTTTTCTTTCTAATTAGTTTTTATTTTAATACACCAACTTTTTGTAGAGTAACACGGAGTCAAAGCTATTTTTCCAAAATTCACAAAAATTTTTTAGAACTCTTTTGTTGTACCCTTTATAACTCAACGTTCATTGAATTTCAAAAGATAAATTTTGTTGAATAGTGAGTGAAAAATATTTTTCTACATTTTACCAGTTTTAAGTTTTCGGATATTTTCATGTTCCGCCAAGTTACAGACCGTTTTTCAAAAAAATCCAATTTCGCTTATAAAAATCTTCATATTCAATGTATCGACTTGAAATTTTGAAAAATAATCATTTTTTTTGATGTCTCTACAATGTCCTAAAAATCTTTCAAAAAACACTGTCCATCTCCAAAATCGTCCTTCCCTCCAAAATAAAAAAGTGGACCTTTGCCTTCCGAAAAATGGGCGAAAAACTGAAATTGCGATTTTTGGGTCGAAAAAAATATTTTTAGAAAGCTGAGAACACGCTATTTACGAATTTCATGTTCATTTTAAGTGATTTCTTCTCTTGAACGACCTAAAAATTAAACAAAATTAACATAATTTTTATTTTCACGTGAAATTTTTTAAAATTTGCATTAAAACAATTGAAACACTGAGCAAATTACCAAAAAATTTCACGTGAAAATAAAAATTATGTTAATTTTGTTTAATTTTTAGGTCGTTTAAGAGAAGAAATCACTCAAAATGAACATGAAATTTGTAAATAGCGTGTTCTCAGCTTTCTAAAAATATTTTTTTCGACCCAAAAATCGCAATTTCAGTTTTTCGCCCATTTTTCGGAAGGCAAAGGTCCACTTTCTTATTTTGGAGGGAAGGACGATTTTGGAGATGGACAGTGTTTTTTGAAAGATTTTTTAGGACATTGTAGAGACAGCAAAAAAATGCATATTGTTCAAAATTTCAAGTCGATACGTTGAATATGAAGATTTTTATAAGCGAAATTGGATTTTTTTGAAAAACGGTCTGTAACTTGGCGGAACATGAAAATATCCGAAAACTTAAAACTGGTAAAATGTAGAAAAATATTTTTCACTCACTATTCAACAAAATTTATCTTTTGAAATTCAATGAAAGTTGAGTTATAAAGGGTACAACAAAAGAGTTCTAAAAATTTTTTGTGAATTTTGGAAAAATAGCTTTGACTCCGTGTAACTCTACAAAAAGTTGGTGTATTAAAATAAAAACTATTGAATTAGAAAGAAAAAATATTTCTGTTCATTTTGTTAGTTGGACATTTGTTTTCCAGATGTGTATTTTTTGAGATACGCCAGTTTGAACAATGAGCAAAGGGTAGGCAATGAGAAAAGGTAGTCAACGAGCAACAAGTAGGCAATCAAAACAGGAAGGCAATGAGCACAGGTATTCAATGAGAAAGAGGTAGGCAAAGAGCAAGGGTAGGCAATGAGCAAGGGTAGGCAATGAGAACAGGTAGTCAATGATTTTGGAGTCAATGAGTATTTGCCTACACTACTTCCTAGTCTACGATTGGGTCACGGAAAGTACATGGTTAAAATTAAAAAAAAAAGTTTTTAATGCTCATTTGGATAACAAATTATTACCACCAAACTTTAAAGACGGTAGTTTAATAATTACTACGCCTTATAAAATTTTTTTTTTCAGACCAACTCCAAATAATCTATTAGTCATAAATAAATGCTCAAAAAACTCATGAGAGCAGAAGTAAAGTGGATGTTCCCCGGAAGTCGTTGGCGACGAAAAACGCGTGTCTCTCTTTTTCCATCTTCTGAATTGCCCAACAACGACGGATTCTCGTTTTTCTTTGGAAGCGTTGCCATAGATACTCTCTCTTTCTCCTTTTTTGACTACAACCAGCATGCTCATACACACTTACACACTCCTCCCATTTTCATATCAAGTCGTCTTCAAGAAAATGTAGAAAAAGAAGAAGAGAGGAAGCGACTCTTGATTCTTTTATAAGTGTCAAGAAGAAAAAGAAGGCGATGGTAAATGAGTATGCCGAAATTATGGTTTTCTGGTGAAAGTGATAATTATAAGTTAGAAGATGAAGAAAAAGGTTTGTTAAAGCTTTATTTTATTTTTGAACTTTGTTCCTATCCAATTTCTACGTTTCAGCGTCAGCAACGTATTCTTCTCTGCGTACTGGTATCCTAAGCCTCACACCTGGTGACCAAAAATGTCGGTTATACTGTAGTGGTCCCCGGTGTAGATTCTGTATCGTAGTAACTGGTCAAACTGAAATTCAAGCAATAGATGGTTTATATTCAACATGGATAACATCTGATATTCTTGCAATGGCACGACTTCAAGTTGAACACTTTGACAGTTTGGGAATTGTGGAGAAATTCAAAACGTAAGTTCTATCTCAATTTGGTTGATAGCGGACTGATGATTGGAAACGATCATATTCTGTTATTCATAAACATTGTTCCTATTCTTTAGAAATGGAATACAATCAGTCATAAATCTTCAAGAAAGCGGAGAGCATTCATTCTGTGGAAGCGGTAATCTGACAAGTGGATTTAGTTATGATCCAGAGAATTTGATGAGAAATGGAAGTGAGTTAACTTTATATTAAAGAATTGATAAACGCTCGATTGCAAGTAGGCACGTTCAGGCCCACGTGTCTGTCCAAAAAGATGTAGATCGCCTTACAGGCTGGAATGTATTTTTCGTCTATGCAAAAAAAACCTGACTAGATCACATTTGGATTTCTGTTTTTTGTGACTACCAATGTATTTGGGATTAAATGTTTATTGAACGAGTAGGGTCCAACGAGAAAATATTTCCAACATTTAAATAATAATTTTTCTTCTAAACATGAGTTGAAAATATTTTGTCGACATTTTCCCAATGTTGTCTATTTGGCAGAATATTTTATAAAGAAACTACAGAAACATGACCATGAAAAACTTCAATGTGCAACAGCTTCTTACTTGTCTAATGAATGAACTACGCTTTAAATTATTTCCATTTTTCTTCAGTTTATCACTACAATTTCCCACTCCCCGACTTCCAAGCATGCACACCAAATCGTCTATTGGATATTGTCAAAGTGGTCGATTTTGCATTATCCCATGGAAAAATAGCAGTTCATTGTCATGCGGGTCACGGAAGAACTGGAATGGTGATTGCTGCATGGATGATGTATGCTTTGGGAATGTCTCCGAGTCAAGCAGTTGATACAGTCAGAAGTAGACGTGCAAAAGCTGTTCAAAGTAAGGAACAGGTGAAAACATTGCATGAGTTCAGAGTAAGTTCGTAATCATATACAATCACAAAAGTTCTATATTGCAGCTTCTAATAAGGAACAATGGAGGGATGATTATTCCTAAAAATAAAATGACACATATTTCGGAATATGTGGCATACAATCAAAAGTTTATAAGTAAACCAGAATCTAGATTATACGGTAAAATTCCTAAAGTAAGTATTTAAATTTTCTAAATAAATAAATAACATATTTTCAGATAGTTTACATTGCAATGCGAATAACACTTCAAAAAATGTATTCATCAGTGAATTTCGAAGTAGAAAACGATTACCGTATGAAAATTAAATGCGAAGGGCCATTACCTGAAAATAAATCATTCGATGAACAATTATTAAATGCTCAATTAAATGATGATGATCATGAAAAAACTCATTTTTGGTATATGGATCAAGTGAAGAATGGGCTCTCAATATCTACAATTAGTCGTCAATTAGAGGTTAGTTGGTGAGAGAGATTCAGGAAAATGTTAATCTGATTAAAATTTAGAATGAAGATTTTCGAGATATTATACGTCTTCTTGATTTGTTCTTTCATTCGACATTTCATCAATTGACGCATAAAGAGGAAATATTTGCAGTTTTACAGAATTGGGATCAAACTGAAAAGGTTAGAAATTTTGGAATTGTTGAGCAGATGTACCCGAAAAAATGATTATTTGATAATATACATTCAATGTGAAGAATTGTTAGTGTAGATTTTGTATAAACAAAAAAATAAAATTCGAGTTTAGTGACTTGCATGAAGATATAATTGACAGTTTAGTGAAAATAACGAAATACGTATTCCACTTATCGCGAACTTGAAACAGTAGATTTTAGAACGCAGTTTTTCAAAATAACATGATTTCAAATTATCAGTTTTGCTCTATTACTCCAAATTCCATTTTTTCAGGATTGGTCTCCAACGTTTTGGTTTTTATTAAAATGTATCCGTGAAATGCCTATTCCTCTTCATTTGGCACTATCACGTCTTATTTCCAAATGGTTCCTACGTTCTGAAGTGGAAATCGCGTCACGCATCAAACACATTTTATCATCACCGGTTACTTCAAACGAGTAAATTCAATAAAAGTTTTTTTCGAGAAATAAAAAAAAATGAAATCATTAAAAAAAAAAAAATGAAATCACTTTGGCGGGAAGTCTTTGCATCATAAAGAAACAAAGAAACGGGGAAGGCAAGTAGAAATAGAGGGGAAACGATTTGGATGAATACTGTTTACATGCGATAAATCGTTGGGAATACGGAGAGAATGAGAAGTACAAGTTGAACTGAACATGGAAAAGTTGCACTTTAATTGAGACAGAAAGCAGAAACAGTGATGGTTCACAACCGAAAATGACTGGTATTCAGGAAAAAGAAGAAGAATGACATGAAATGGAACAAAAATCATGACCGGAATGCGTTGGCAGAAGGAATTGGAGCTCGGCGATTTGATGGCTCCAGAAGACGTTCAGTCATGTCTTTCTGAAAAAAAAACAAGTGCTTTTATTTGAAAAAAAAATCACAGATTAATTTTTTTTTGAAGAACATCAAGTTATTTTCCTCAAAATTGAGGACAAACTTCTTTTATTTTTTAAACATTTTTTGTTGGGTCCTTCTTTTTTTTTTGAGAAATCAAAAAAAAATCTTCGCTCTTGGATTTTGCAATCGAAAAAGCGACGCCCTTGCTCCAATAGTGTTTTTTAAATTTACTATTTTTAAACTTGCTCTTTTCTTAAAAAATAAAAAAAAATCCTCCTAGGCGTGAAAAGTGGGAGGGGAAAAAAATTGAAAATTTGCGTTTCGTGAGACAGTTTAAATAATTATTTGAACATATCTTTTTTTGTTTTTGGTAAAACTTTTCTCTTTTTTTTTCAAAGTGTGCTCCAAATTTGCATAACTTACCAATGCCTCCAATTCTTTAGTGGACACCATTCCATATTCAGTCACAAAAAAGTAAAAATGTTTATAAAGGGTATTGGCGTGTGGTTCAGCACCCAATTCTCGAATCCGATCGAAATGATGAATGTAGACGTGCACGAAGACACGGAACAAGCGAGTGAGAATCTTTTTGCAAATTTGACGGAAATCTTTTGGAAATGATACATCTGAAATAATCAATAAAATTAACTATATATATCGTACAAAATCAAATCTTACTTGTGCTTGATGGGAAGATGTGCTCATCATTAATGCGAACTTCAATCCAATCCATTAGCAGCTGAAACAACGGTGTATCAGTTTACCGAAATCACACAATTGTGAGAAGGGTGCAAATAGAAAGAGAGGGGTATTAGGTTACAGAAAACGCAAAAACAAACCTGCATGTACTGCGGAGCAGGGAGTCTTGTCGGTTTTTTATACTCAATACCATCCTGCCACAAATATTCATAACGGGATCCTCCACACATAGTTGGGCAAGATTCACGAGTGCATACATCAGAAATCGTTCCATACATCAAATTAATTCGATTGAAAAAGTCAACAGCTGAACGAAAATTCAGTTTTAAATTTAAACTGGACCATTTTTGTTGAAACTTACTATGTACAGCCAGCCAATCATCAAAGTTCTCACTTGGTGGCAGTTTGACAGCATGACGAAGATCTACACCCGAATGAAGAGTTGCTTCTGCTTGTTTGTGAAGACTGTAGCGGAGTGTACCTTGTGGAAACTTCTTTTTCGGACGGAATGTCTACAAACAAAATACTTTTCGTTCAATTTCAGAAAATGGTAATTTACGCAGCTTGGTCCCAAATGCCAAGATATCACAAAAAATTAAAAGAAAACACTCATTAAGTTTGAAAAAGAAAACTACTAATTTCGGTAAATTTTCAATTTTCTAATGTTCCTAATTTGAATTACAGCGCATTTGTCTTTAAACCACGCACATTTTTCAGTGCCGGACTTTGGTTTTTATCAATTTCGATGCAAAATAATGTTTTTTTTCTTATTTTTAATAAAGAAAAAAAGCCAACAAAAATATTTATCTCAAATCAAAAATTTGTTTTTGATTACCTTATGCTTGTTGACCTGCAGAAAATCGAGAAAACTGGCCATAACTGCAAACAATGGTTGTGGATCCTTTCGTTTTTCGTCTCCACCGGAAGAGACGATGGCGCCCGAAGGCGGTGAAGTTCGGCGTGGAGTTGACGGCAAAATTCCCGATCTGCAAGAGAAGGAAGGTTTAATGAGTCGTAAAACTGGGTTAGTGGTGAACTAAATGAAAGCAAGCGAAGTTCATTGGCTCACTTTTTCAAACGAATAAAGAACATCATCATGGTAGTTTTTCATAGAAATTGTGGCCGAAAAGTTGCGAAACGCGTAAGGAATTTTAAATTTTCTGATGAAATCGCATTGTCTCGTGAATTCTATTTTTGAATTCACCGCTTCCCGTTCGGTTTCCGCATAGAAACACACAAATTTAACGAATTTATGAGATTTCGGAGATTTACCTGGATTTCCAGATCGGATCAGTAATGAAGTCGGGATGAAGAATGAAAGGATTTTTAGACTGGTGGTTGGTGGGAAATTAGCGAATTTTAATGATGGATAGGCTGTGGCGCGGCACTCTCTCACGCAGTTGGCCCCGAAGAAACAGAAAGAGAAGAGACATACACACAATGAACATCATGCGTTGGGGACGAAGCAAAACGAGAGAGTATTGGGATAGGGGGATACGCAGAGAAGAATAGGTAGCAGTTGAAATGGATGGAGAGATGATAGAGCAATATAGAATGTAGATACGCAGACAGTGTGAGTTGCGGGAGGGCATGGATTGTGTGTGTGTGTGTGTGTGGCAACGAGGATTTGATAATGAGCAGTCATGAGAAGGACCAAGAGAGATGAGTGCAAATTGGGTGAGAATCTATGATTCCGGAAGTTGTCGTAAAGCAAGCATTTTGAATTTTATTTCAAATATGCAATGCCTACAGTAACCCTAGTAGGTCTAGAAGGTTCACCACCGTGGAGTACAAAAATCTCGATTTTCATTTTTAGACTTTAATAGCACAAAACAACCGAAATTCGTAATGAGAAATTTTGAAAATTTCTCAAAAAATAATTCTGGCGGGTCAAAATTTTCGATTTTAGCTGAAAATATAAATACCCTTTTCAAAACTTTGATCCGCCGTAACAATTTTTTGAGAAATTTTCAATACGTCTCATCACAAAATTCTCCACTTTCAATCGTCCATAATCTACAAAACATCATTTTTCAAAACTTAAATATGCAATAACGGTTAAAACCAGAATTTTCGATAGAACTACGAAGTTGTATATTATATAATTTTTGGAGAACCATCGGAGTTTTCCAATCTCCAAACATAAAATCTCTATTTGAATTGGGAACTTTTGATGACTCAATAGTAGTGGGCAAAACTTTTGTGGACTTTACAACTTCAACGGCATAGTTTTACTTTTCCAATACAAAACAGGAAAATAAGAACAACACACATTTAATGGTAGCCGGAAGAGAAATGAGGAAATTATGAGGGTACTTTGGCGTGGGCTTTCTAGCTTCAGTTTCTCATTCCAAAAGAGTAGACATTTCTGATGTATTTCATTGAAATAGGTTTTGCATGACCAACTGTTTTTTCAATGTCCTCGAACGATTTCCCAGGTTGAATGACATTTGAAGGTGACAATTGACAATGGCCGACACATTTTATTTGCATCTCATTATCACATCATTCTGTGAACCTACAGTACCCTTTAGACTGTCAGTCTTCTTTTAGAAATTGCACTCTTTCAAAAGATAAATTCGACGTTTTTAAGTCTCTTTTGGAAATAATGATCGACATAGAAGCCAGACATTTGACGAAAGCTGGCCAAAATCATGGACTAAGAACTTTTGATTACGGACAAATCTGTTGAAACTAGAAAATGAAAATATTTTAATGTTTTTGGAAATAAAATTGAATAATACGTTCAGAAATTGTAGTAAAAGAAGAACGAATAAGTTGACAGAACTTCACAGTGATGATTTTGACTGACAGCCGGCCTGTGTCAATGTCAAAAATCTCTACGGATTCCGGATTGAAAAATCAGCGTTTTCTACTAAAACCGAACAAGAAAGAGGAACGTTCAACGAAATTTAATGGATGTTTGCCTTCGAATCATTGCATCGCATTCAGAATGCCAAATGAGTCGAATATGAATAATCGGTAGTGAAAAACTTGGAACAAACCTTTGTTTTGTAGGTGTGTCGCCACGTTGAAGTGCCTCCGGAAGACCATAGCAGTTGAGAAGAGACATGGAGAAAGGGAAGCGTTCTGAAATGAGAAGAAAATTATTGTTGGATGAAAAAATATGTTTTCAAATAAATTAAGGACACGTGGACCGGCGTGTGTAATCAATTTTAAATCATTTTCAAAAGAATTTCTTTCTAATCTGTAAATTTAGAACCCTTTCTGCGTTTTCGGTAATCCAGGTTTTCTGGTTATCTCGAAAAACCGGCAAAATATGGGAGAAAAGATTTATATTCAAAAAATTTCAATATTTCACATAAACTAAAAATTTAAGTTTTTTAGATTTTTTTTCAGGATTTCATTATAGAGGTTTCTCAAAACAAAAGAATAAAAATCTGAATATATTGGAAATGTTCGACATGAAACGTTTCGCAGTTTTAAAATTGAAGTGAGTAAATTCAGGTTGAAAGTCAAACATATTTCTGAAAAATAATGAAAATAAAACTTTTTTACGTCCGTTTGAACTGAACTAATGGGGTTATTCAAGTAGTGTCGTGAAATTGAAAAGTGTATTTCAATACACTTTTTGCCTTATTCAAGTAACATCAAAAACATGTATTTCAATACAGTTTGTGACGTAATTTCGCGACATTTCTCGACATTTCTCGACATTTTTCCACAGTGGATTTATCAGAATTGTTCTCCTTCGACGGCAAATTGTATGGATTTTCACCCGCGGGGACACCTTTCTCTGTGTTTTTCATTCAGTTGTCCGCTTTCTGGTTGTCGCATAATGTCGAGAAATGTCGAGAAATGTCGCGAAATTACGTCACAAACTGTATTGAAATATATGTTTTTGATGTTACTTGAATAAGGCAAAAAGTGTATTGAAATACACTTTTCAATTTCACGACACTACTTGAATAACCCCATAAATTAAAAAAAATAAAAACTCCAATTTTCCAGGAGAAAAAAAAAAAAATAAAAACTAACAGGAAAAATGTTTTTTACCAAACAAATAAATCGTCGTAAGATTTGGTGTATTTTGTGCACTTAGCCTACCGTAACCCACGGTAAAATGCAGAATTGTGGTTCAAATCATTTTAATTTTCCCACGATATATTTTCCCACGCTGTATGTTCTTCTCGGCTATTTTTTGCTGTTTTATTTGATTTTTCATAATTTTAAAATATTATAATTCTTATTTCTTGAATTTGTAGTAGATGATGCAAAAGAGGGGTCGCTTTAAAAGCAGATTAAATTCTTCCATGTCTTATGTGCTCATTTTCCGTTCGATTGCCCATTTGAAAACGAAAAAATCTGCCGCTTCTCTGGTCTTATTCGTCGTGGATCGTTGTCGAGCAGCTCTTCTCCGTCGTCGCGCGTCTCGGCTTTTCCATCGTTTTTTCTGCGCCCTCTAGTTCTCTCGCTCCCTTTATTTTGCTCGCACTTGGCTTCATGCCAGCTGGTCCCCTCTGCTTTTTGCATACTATCTAATTCAGACCCCAGTCGCTTGCATTGGGAAAGGCCACCTCATTGAGCTCTGTCCACAACGAGTTTGGACCCAGACTGGCATAAAACCATATGCCTATGAAATTGTGTAAAATGTTTCTTCTTTCTAAAATCAGTTCGCAATTATTTCGTTCCTTGTTCCTTCCCGTTCGAATTTTGAATCTATTCTCTCTCTCTCTCTCTCAAGTTCCTTCATTTCCCGCCAAGTGTTTCTCTTCATTGCGACTTTCGACCAGCTGTTCGAGCAGCTCCTGTATCATTTTTTGCTACGAATTTCTTCACCAACTGCACGTAAACTGCTACTTTAGTTATTTGTTATATTTTTGTTGTGTTTAAAACTGAAGAGGTCACCGGAGCGAACATTTTCTAGAAAATTCTATTGTCGCACAGACAACAATATAATGTCTAGAAAGAATGCGATTCTATTCTGAGAGGCTGGTCCATCATAAAGTGACGAAAATGATTATGTGCGAGGGTGTGTTTTGTTCGTCTCTTCATCCAATCTTCTTCTCTCGAACCTCTTCCGTTTCTTTCAGCTCGAAAATCGCAAGAAATAGTCTATAAATAATCCAGCGAATCACTGAAAGACTGATGTTTTGTCTCTTTTTGATGTATAAAAGTGCTTGTTTCTATCAGTCTTTCGAAAGATTTTGTTGAAATATTGTATTCTTATTCTGTGTAGGTTACTGTGTGTCACTTTTGGCGAACAAAGAAAGTTCAACCGGGAAGAAATATTACCGTAGCATGTTCTCTCCGTTTTCTCTCACTTGCTTTTGCACTTTTGGTCTCCTCTTTATTGCATCATTCCGGGCCCCTTTGCAAATGTGTTTGATATTCTATCGACCAAAAAGTTTGATTCATAAGTTGAAGGCTAAAGTTTTTATTCTTTTTGTATTATTAGAATGCTCTTATCGAATACAATTAAATCCCACTACACTAAAGAGGTAACCTCATTAATCTAGACAAAAATTACTTCCTTTCGGAATTATCGCATTCCAAAGTTTAGATTCATTAAATATTTCTTTATTTTGTAATTTTCTCTCTTGTGGCACCTTGTTTTGGCTCACATGGCATTCGGCGAAAGCAAAACATGAATGTCTGTTTTCAAAGTTATGCATTCACCCCCATCCTCCAACTTTTCTATGAAAAAGATTTGGTCTATGATCTTTCCAGCCATGAGCTCGTCGCATTCTATTGAGTTTTGAGAAGAGAAGAAGCTCTAGAATTGTGTGCTCGTTGTTCGACTCTTTCAGGATAAATTTCATAAGTAGAGAGACTTTTCATCTTACACTGTTAGCTACGGTGACGTCATGAGAGCAACAATATACGCTCTTTGTGCGCGGGCCGAATGATTGCGAAAGAGAAAGAGCGTCTGCATTGGACGTGTGACCTTCAATGTACCCTTAAGACTCCGCCTTATTTTGAATCATAACATTTTTGTCTGCTAGACGACCCTTGGCATTCGTCCAATTTTTTTCGAAACTTTGAGTAGGAATTAGATTTGCAAAAAAAAGTGAAAACGAGCCAGTAGATCCTCCTCGTATCTTCATTCTTCTTTCGTTTCAAATTGATTGCTCCTTTTCGTTGTCTCTTCTGTGCATTTTCCGTGAACTTCACCAATAGGTCATAGGGATCTGCTTCTCGCTAGTGGGATATCCTGCGTCTCATCTACTCTGACATTAGATGATGGGCGACGAAAGAAGCACCGTTTACACCCAACCCATCACGTCAGAGTACGGCCGACTTCCCTCCTTCCCATGCAATATCACCTATGAAATCGATTAGAAAGTCCCTCGCTTTATATTTCAATTCGATTTAAAATAGAAGACGAAACATCTAACTTGGCTCACTTCCTCCCTTTTTTTCGTTTTTCTTCTTTAGATAATCCCTATCCTCAGGCGCTTCAACTTCTTGTTTCGCGATCTTTCCTCTCCGGATGCGTTTTTTAGGCTGATTCTGCAACAAGAGTTTAACAATCGGATTGTCAAATTTGCTCTTTTTCTTTTTATTGCGCACTCCCTGCCCCTGCCTTTGACAACCTTTCCAATCTGCGACTGTTAATAAATCTAGGGTCGCAGCACATCGAGCAAACAAAGAACAATTTTTTAAAAGAAGTTGAAATATTGCTGAATAGATGGACCTCATTTTTGTTCATTTTCTCTATCTAATAGTGATGCTCTTACACATGACAATAATAACCAACGTTTTTCGCAATAATTTTTTTGTTTTTGTTGACTCAGTGAACATTTGTGAAATCTGGCTGTTGAAAAATCACGAGTAAACTATTTTCGTCAACGATTCAGATTTTTGAATCTACAAAATATCTGATGTCACTGAAAAAGCCTTTAAAAAAATAAAATTTACGTATTCTAGTGCATTCGAGTTTACTGCCATCATTCGCCCAATATCCTTAACCAATCCATCAGTTCAAACTCATTATTTCCCGTTTTTCAGCCCATATAAATGGGAATTCGGTGTCCTCAGCAAGAAAATAGGCCGACAAGATTATATTTAAAATTATATAGAGTTCGCCCAGCAAAGACCATAACGTCACTCTCTAAAGAACAATCAAAAAGATATCTTTCTTGCAAGACACCGTTTTTCTCACCTCTTCTCTTTCTTCGTTTTTTTTTGTTAACACTTTTCTCATGTGGCGACATAAATCTTCCAATGTAGGCGAGACCGGACGCCGGAGACTTTGTCGCTGACAAACCTTTTTGATAATGTTATACGTGGGAGTTCAAATAAAACTCTTCTTATTTCCTTGTTGCTCCTCCTATTTCTACCTCATTCCGTTTGTCACAACTTTTCCGTATTCTTTTATCTGATCAAAATGGTTTTTTTTTCAGGGGTAATTATCGTCTCGGATCGTGAACTGTGCGGCGAGTCATCTCACGTCTTGTTACCGTTTTCGCCTAAACCACAGGCGAAGGGCCCTGCTGAGCCACCGCAACTCCACATCCCAACCCGTCAACTCACTCTTCCTTTCGAATTCTACAATCATCTTCTGGTATGATTTTGTTTTTAGCGAAAAGTCTAATTCTGATGAAAATGCGTGGGTTTTGCGGGGAATCCCTAATGTTTCCATTTTGAAAATAATATTTCCCGTTTTTTGAAACTCGATATTTTGCCGCTATCCATTGCTCGATGTTCTTTAAACCAAGGAAAAAAAAGAATTTGACGACTCACTGAGGAATCTGGTGTTAATAAATTCCCCTTGAAAACTTCTTCCGTCTTTTCATAAAATGAGGTTTTCACTTCTAGTTTAACCTAAGTTAGCGGCAAAGTTCGATCAGATTAGTTTGTTTGATTTTAGATTCACTATTGTTAGCTAATAGAATTAAAATTAAATGATGATAGCTTATTTTTGTAACTGAATTTTGTGCTCGTCTGAACCTCGTGCCAAAAAGTTTATGATACTTATGAAAAAAGAACAATTTTTAATTACCATTTACGTCAAAGAGCTACGCCGGAAAGACAAAAAAAAAATAAATGACGCCGAATTGTCACAAGGATAGTGAGAAACGAGTGGTAATAGACCAAGAGATAACAAATTGTTTATTTCTCTTTAAAATTGGACTGTTATCAGAGACCATCAGCTGCTGTCGGCAAAGAAAAATTTCTGCTGATAGCTGGCTCCTTTGTGTTTCCCTCATTTCTACCGCCTGACGCTTAACCTGAATCGCTTCCAAAAATGTTTCTTTTTTTTTAGAACAGACTCAACAATGCTTCCCGATCCAACTGTTCTTCTCATCATCGGAGCCGTTATAGCATTCATTTTGGCGTTTGCTATCGGTGCAAATGACACGGCAAACTCGTTCGGAACTTCTGTTGGAAGCAAGGTTGGAATCTTTATTCACATTGAAAATTCTAGTTTTTTGAAATTTCAGGTGTTGACTCTTCATCAAGCATATGTTTTGGCTAGTATCTTCGAAACACTTGGAGCTTGTCTCCTTGGTAAGTAACACAGATCATCGTCGTAAGTATCTGCATCGTGGGGTGTCGGTTTTGTTCGATTTATCATTAAAATCGAAAAACTAAAAATTTTCGTTTTCCCAATATTTCAAAAAACAAATTTTGGGTATTTTTATTCTTTTTTGAAGAAATTTATATGTTTTATGGTTTTCTTCAACATAAGCATAATTTATAAAATTGAATTGTATCTTTGATTTTTTTTTAAATTCATTTGAAACTCACAAAATTCTAATATTTTTAGGTCATCAAGTGACAGACACTATGCGCAAAGGTGTGATCGACTTCTCAGAGTTTGGTAAACATGAAAATGGTACCGTTCTTATGAGCGAAAATGATCTCGGCCATACTATCATGTTGGGACAAATCGCTATCCTCACTGGATGCGGTGTGTGGATGTTGTTGGCGACTGCATTCAAGCTGCCCGTATCTACAACTCACTCAATTGTTGGAGCCACGATTGGATTTGCTCTCGTTGCCCAAGGATCTCGTGTCATTGTGTGGGAGAAGATTTACCGTATCTGTGAGTTCTTTACTCGATTATATTGGTTCTTGTCTGAAACGTGTGCTTGTATCGCTATTGGAAATTATTTTTGCAGTCTTCTCATGGATCATTTCACCACTTCTCTCTGGAATCGTTTCGGTTTTCATCTACTTGTCGCTTGATCATTTGGTTTTGAGACGTGTAAGTTTTCCCACGAAATTACTTTTGTTACAATAACTATGCAAATGTAAATATTTTCAGGAACAACCTCTTCACAGTGGAATTCGAGTTCTTCCTGCGCTCTACTTCATCTGTTTCGCTTTCAACGTCTTCGCCATTGTCTATAAAGGACCTTCTTGTAATTATTTTAATGCAATGACGTTTTTTCAAATAATTAATTTTTAGTCCTCTATTTCGATCGACTCAGTCTCACACAATGTCTCATCATCTCTGGAGTGTTCGGATTAGCGGTTGCTCTTATCTTTGCGTTCTTCTTGGCACCGTATCTCAAGGATCACATCCTGAGTATGTTTAAGAAATGGAGTATGAGGTTAGCAATTGTCGATAAGGCACTGAAGATAGTTTCCAGTGGCCTTATCGTTGCAGTATCATTGATTAATATTCTAAGATTTTATATGAGTTTTCAGGTGGTAAAATTATTAGAAAATTCTGCTGTCGATAAATTATTTTCATTTCAGGCAAAGAACTTCTTGAAATAACTGGAAAACAGCGACACAGTCATCACGGACATAACGAAAAGAGCAGTTCAAAGCGAAAAGAATTTGAAATGGAAGAAGGAAATGGAAAATATCTTGAATCCGACAATAACGGTCAACCTCTTCTCGATCAACCAACTATTGTAGTCAGTACATGCCCATCAAATGGAGAATCAACTTCATCTTTCGCAAAGAATACAATTCGCCCGTCTTCCTCCCTTGCTTCATTCTTCCGTTCCTGTAAACCAGAAGATCCACAAGCTTCACGACTGTTTTCACTTCTTCAAGTGATGACGGCCTGCTTCGGAGGATTTGCTCATGGAGGAAACGACGTGAGTAATGCGATTGCTCCACTTGTTTCGCTTTATCTGATTGCTAATGACGGAATGAAATCGGCCGATATGGAAACACCATGGTACCTTCTTCTCTACGGATCCTTCGGAATGTGTCTCGGTCTCTGGGTTCTCGGACATCGTGTCATCTACACTGTCGGAGAAAATCTAACCAAGATCACTCCAGCATCTGGATTCGCCGTCGAGTTTGGAGCTGCTGTCACTGTTCTGATTGCTTCAAAGCTCGGACTTCCTATCTCATCAACACAATGCAAAGTAAGAAATTCATAGAATGACATATGCAATCATCGGTTTACAGGTTGGATCCGTCGTGGCAGTCGGTCTTGTTCAATCCAGACATCAAGTCCATTGGGGAGTATTCCGGAACATCTCACTATCCTGGATAGTAACTCTTCCAGTTGCCGGTAAGTGTATTTTAGTAATTAGTTCAGATGTTAGAAACTTCAGAGAGACTAAAACGCTTATTAATAAATAATAAAGTGAGGAACCACATCCCCAAGATATAGTTTCGATAAGTAAATACTGTTTCAAAAATATAGCTGAAAGAAGTATTAACAGAATGTCAGTTTTTTAAATTTATTTTTCATTGAAATTTATTTCATTATCCAACGACAAGTGAAACCACCATTTTCTAATTGGAGAAAAGTCTTTCTGTTATTTTAAAAGAGCCTTTGAAATTTGTCGGGTGGATCAGCTTTTTACTCGCCTGTCCATCATTATTTATTATCGTTGTAGGTCTTCTTTCCGGTGGAACCATGATGATTCTCCATTTATTCTCGTTCGGAACCGATGCAACGCCCAAGGATTCTATCCTCCAGCTCTTCTTCTAATCGCGTTTTTCTCAACAATCATACTATCCTTTTTAATTATATCTAAGTACTTTCATTTTTTGGCATATTTCTTGAATGCGTAATACTTCTTCCATTTCCTAACCCGCGCTGTTCTCAGACGGTACGCCTTCTAGATTTTCGTTATTTTTCTCCTCGAAAGAAAAAACATTGTTTTGTTATATGTTGTAAAAGCTATAGGATGCTATAACCTTAGCGAACTAGCCACCTCTTTTGTCTGCTACCGGTCAATTTTCGTCTAATTCGTGGTAGGACATTGTTTCCCTCTATTTTTCTGCTCCCTCACTCTACTCTTTTATACCCTTATTTGTCGCCAACTTTTCTATTGTTTTCTCTTTTTTGTTATTCGAAGATCAGCGCAGTTTCGATTTTTCACAAGCCACACTTTTCTTTATTTTTTTTTGTTTTGTTACCTCATTTCATATTTTATTAACCTCTCTTCAGTTTCTAAAGCCGTACCTGAGAACGTCTGAAGCTCATCTTTTGCAGAAAGCAACTTTCGTTTGTTTCTCTCTTCTCATTCCTTTTTATCAGTTTTTATTTTCTTTTAAAACACACAAGATTGTCTCCCCCACATTCATTGATTTCTCCCCTCCCAAAACAGAATCTTTACCGACTCCGTGAACTTTTTGTTCGCCCCTTTCCCCCTCTTACAAAAATCTTCACTTCGGCTTGTTTAGGAAAGTGATTCTTGAAATTTTCAGAGGATTTCAGAATTATCTTTCTCAAAACTACGCCCCACTATGACTTTTCTCATTGTTTTATCTTCTACCTTTTCATTCATAATAGGCAATAAAATTAATAGTACCACAAAATAAAACGTCACACAGACACACTCAACCTCATTCAACCACACAGTTCGTTTTGTTCAGAGATTGGGAGGGCAAAAGCCTCGCCGCCTCCACACAAGAATGGAGAGCAGAAGAAGAATGGATGTTGCACAGATTTGTCTGCAGCCGCCACCTTCGTATGCACTATTTCGCACCGCCGAATGCAGTATTTACCGAGCTCTCAAAACAGGAGGAGAGATGATGATTCGGAGGAGAAGGATGACTGAATCGTCTCTATCCGCGCGCATAACCGTACGATTTCGCACACTTTCAACAACAAGACCTTTGCATTTTATCCACGGAACAAACTCTGTATGTCTGTCAGCATGAGATAATTCCTTTTTTGATCTGTGTAGTTTCAACGTTGAGTTCAACTGGATCATAAGACGATCTATTTATATTAGTTATTCTTGTGAAACTTACTAACCATTTTTTTTAAAGTTACAAGGAAATTCGAAACCATATCTAGAGAATATTTTATCGACTTTCAAAAAATAAACTGTAATGCTATTAGAATTGAGAACGTTCAGGCTTTCGAAGGACTATAAACATCTACAATTTTAAGTGACATCTTTATTACTTTATGATAGTAACCTAGTTCCATCACTTCCCTCTGTAACAGTAAATCGAACTTTCAATTGAATTGTTGTTCTAAAAAAGACATTTGTTAGAAATATATTTACTGTTTCATTTATTATTTAACACTAAATCTGAAGAACCAGAAAAACAATTATTTGTGACTTTTTCACATTTAGTCATTAGGCGCTAACTCCGTGTCCAACTGTTTGCCTTAAAAATTGAAACTATTTTGATGAAAAATGGGCAAAACTTTGGCAGGTTTGGCCAAGAGTTGTGTAAGCTTTTTTCACGTTTAAACGAAGTTTATATACTTGGAAATAAAATTGAACAATAAGTTTATGCCAATACTGTAAAAAATTACTAAACAATTTATACTTTGATAAAACCATTCTAGATTTATTTTTTGAAATTTTTTGGCATCGTGGCTTTGCAAAGGCTCGTACAGTTCGAGATCTATGGAACATATGCTATTACGGATTATTTTCTAGGGACAATATTTACTGTTGTATATCTTGATGTTGATCTTGAGTATTTCTATCAAAAAGATATAGATTTCGTGAAATAGAGATACTGTTTGCATGTGTGTGGTCAATTGAACTTTGCGTAGAAGAGCAGAGATCGTACAAAGTTGCTCCCACGCGGGAATCATTTTCTTAGAAAGAATATCTGACTGAGTCATAGATAACTTACAGATTTCATATTTCATGGCAGTTCATTGAAACTGCATTACTGGATTACTGTATGACAAATTGATTTAAAAAAAAAGGAGCATACGAAATTTTCTCACTTTTCTTTTGAATCTCATTAATTTGGTACTATACCTAACTATAGTTATATCTTCAAGTTTTGATAAGTTTTCCGAGTATTATACTTTTCTACATTTTTAAACACAAAAAGTGACATGGTGCATCGAGTCATCAGTGTTTAACGAAACGGAATGAGCTATATTTTTTAATTTCAAAATAACAATAAATGTAGCGAAAATTCTTCGAAGAAAAATATAGTCTTGCCATCAAATGAGATTTCCGATCTTTTGGAATTACATGCTTTTGTCTAACCGCCAATTTTATCCAAACTCCCATTCGTTTAATTGTAACGCAACTCAACACCAATAATCCATCACATATACAGTATCAATTGCTCTTTTCTCATTGGCTTCTCCCATAACTCGATTTTTTTCCATTAACAATTCATTTTAGTCCTTTCAGTTTTTTTGTCACCGTAGTACCCAAAAGAGTGAGAAAAAGAGAGTGTGTCTATCTCAAAAGAAGCTGTGATATTTCATTTGGTTTATGTGTGCGTATATTCGAAAGACTGCTACGGATTTATATATGTATATTGCGCTGTTTTATTCTATTTTCAGCTGCTTTGTCGTCCTTCTTCCTCTCATTATTTTTTGTTCTCTGTCACGTTTTCATTCGTAGTGCTTTCAAGCATTTCACACGGAAACTTATCCTTATTGGTACGGAAGTCATAACCAACATATCGGGTTACAACTCTGAATGGCTTCACAGAATTAGTATATTTGAATTCGTAAAGAAAATGTGAAGTACTCCACATATTTTGCTATAGGATTTTATTTAATCTATAGTTTCATGGTTCATAATTCAAATAGTATAAAAACAAGGATAACCTTCTGCTCTGAATTGTCCTTCATTTGAAAGCAGAGCAGGTGCGACCTACATTTTCCGGATGACGGATGCTCGAGCCGAGATTCACCTTTCACAAAAAATTGATTTTTAACCTGATGGCAGTGGAAATTAATTTTTGAACACAGTTTTAAGTGACTTTAATATTTTTTTAATTAAAGTTTGAAATTGTTGTAAGTCACTACAATATATGTATATTGAAATGCTAAAAAAATTTATAGTTCGCAGAAAATTTCCAAATTATTTTATGGTTAGAAGAAGTTGGCAAAAACTAAAAATCTTTGAAAACTATTGTAAGCTTGGAAACTATAGAAAGATTTCAAGTATTCTGTTTCACAGCATTTGTAGTTAAAATACGTGTTCTGAAGAATATTGGTTATTCGTTTGGGTACATAAATTACCAATATAAAAAAGTATTCTCGAAAAGTTCAAAGAAATTTTAGTGTGTAAATTTTTACGATGTAAATACAATTCATTAAAATCTAGTCAGAATATAAAATTCGTAGAGAATACAAATTTTGGTCGACTTCCGGCAATATGAGTGATTAACGCTGCTCCTAATATGAATGCCATTGCAGGCTCTAGTACGGTATTTAAAATTCGCTTTGGCAGCTTTTGGATAATATCTCAACTAAATGAATATTCAATGATGTACTTATTTGATTTTTGAAAAAACCATTTGCGCAGGTGATGCTCATCAAATCACTTCACACGAACTTTGGTGTGTTTGGATAGTAGTAGATTGCCTTGCTGTCTGCCTTTCAAACCACTCAACTTTATCCATTTTTCAATGATGAAGAAGCTGTAGTCTACTGTTGCTCTTTCTTCTCTCCAAATTCTTCTTTTTTCTCAATTGATCTCATTAGCCTCTCACGCGGTCGCTTCTTCTCTTTCTTCTTTTTCTACAATTTATCCATTTAACTGGGAGGTTCCTTCCCTCATTTAATTCTCTTTTTTGTGATCTATTGTTCTGAATGGTTTAAAAAATGAGAAAAGATAATGTAGAATTATGTAATGCGGCGTGACGGCACCCGGAAAAGTGTCGGCCATCACAGAGCTGAAGAGCATCATCCTCCATTGGCTCAGCGGCGGTCTTACTCTCTTATTCCTCTCTATTTCTCTTTCTCTGAAAGAAAAAAGAAAGAGTCCCCGTGTCCACATTTTTTGGCGACGAGAGGCATCGAGACGCAGGTGCTAAAAGAGAGCAAAACTCGCAAAACGACTATAGTTGAAACCATTGATATCCGTCCGAGTGAGGAGCCGCCCGGCCATCTTGCTTCTCTTTTCTGTGTGGAGCTTCTTCATTCTTGACTTTATCCCCAATGTTCTCTCTTTCATTTGATCTTTTTACAGACTTTAATTAATTCATTTTTATGACGTCCATGATAATTATTATCTCAAAATAGATTCAATGACATTTAGGCATAAGCTATTGAAATATCTCCAAAAATTTATTTTTTAAAACCTCCTCATAATACCACAGTTTAGTCTCAAATATATGATACTCAAAAAATATGGTTTTTCTGAAAACAAAATAAAGTTGAAACTTTAAATTGAATTCTAATTTTTCGATCATCATATTTGATTATCCTCCTAAAAACATCACAGCTAAAAATTGTTGAACCAAAACTATAGTAATATCGTATGGACCGTTCTGATACATTACCTTATTTTTTAATTTTAAGAGATAACGTTCAAAATGGTTTCTTAAAATAACATTAATATTAAATGTTTGTAGGTATAATGTGCTATGAGGATCTAATAATTATCTTAAACTTTCCGATAAAAATTAATCTGCTAATAAAAAAAAAGTAAATTCAGTTAATTTTGGACTGGAAGTTAGTAGGTCAATAATGCTTTACTAGACTTATTCAAAGTACCGTATTTTATTTTTCAAAGTAGCATCGCAATCATGTACTTTCAAAATTTTGTTATATATGTTTTATATTATTTTAGAAATTTCACTCAGAAGTAATTGCCAAAATCAAATAAAAAAGTCTCCATCTTCTCACAAGCTGTAATTTGTATTTTTCAACATTCAGGTGCTTTTTAGAGCTTTCGGAAAATTTAAACATTGTCAAAAATGAAAGGTAAAAATTAAATGAAAAAGGAATACAATTAAAAAGATGAGAAAGTAATATATTCAGATAACCTATACATAAATGAGAGATATTTCTCTGAATTTACATATATTTTATACCTACCACGACCAAATAAGGAGAAGCCATTGTCCAATAGAAAAAAAAGAAGCCATTGTCCAATAGAAGTTTCACTCTCTCTTTCTCTTTCTCGATCTCAATAGAAATACACATTTCTCCACTCATTCTCATTCTCGTACTCTCTCTCTTTCTTCCACTTCGTGAGCTTTTACCGGGGCGTGTGAGTCTTGAATCAAAGAGAAAGAGACGGAGAGAGATGGAGTCGGGGCTCCGAAAGCTGGCCGCTTTGCAGTATTGATCCGTGTAGAGCTTCCTGTCTCTGCGTCACCCCATCGAGAGCATCGGAGCTCTCTCTCGTTCTCTGAAGCCGAAGACGGCGCGACGACGGCGACAGTGGTGGCGGCGGCGAAGCGGAGACGAGACGGCAGACATACCCAGTGCTTTATACATCTTTGTAAGAGAAGAAACTGGTGCTTCTGCTACTGCTGCTGGCTCCCGTTGCTCTCGTCGTGTTTTGGCGGATGGGGTGGATTGGTGGAGAGTGATGGTGTGACGGGACGAACGGACCCTTTTCTTCTTCCTCTTTCAACCACCCCCGCTTTCACTCAATTTTTTTATTAGTGCCTCCTTGCTTTTAACTCTTTTCAGCAGTTTTCTTATGTCGCTTGTTTTTCGTTGCACCCTTCTTGAACTCTTTTATTTACTTGATTTATTTTGAAACTAATTGATAGGTGGTTAATTGAATTATAGGGTTCAAAGTAACGATTAGATTTTAATTTATAGTAAAAAATATTTCTAAGAATATTTTCAGTCAATTTCAATCGCTTAAATTTTAAAATCGGACTTCACTGGTTTTTTGTACGTGTTATTTATAAATATATTATAGGTGATCATAAGGCTTTCTGTGGAAAATGTTCAAGATTATCTTATGCTATGAATTAAAATTTCAAATTGAATTTTAAGAAATTCGATGTTCTTTTTGCAAAAATTATCTATAAAAATGTATCTTTAGCCCGTTAGAAATAATTGTTTCAATAATTTTTTTCACTTAAAAACTACAGAAAATTTTAATCCAAATTCCAAAAACAAAAATTGAGGCTTTTTCTAAAAAGTGGATTTTCACTTTTGGCACATCATATGATTTTTAACGAATTATGAAATAATTTTAAATTTTACGGTATCTTGAAAACTGAGTTTTTCTGAAGTTATAATATTTCAGGCAATTTGTTTCCAAGAAAGTAAATTCCCTCTTCAAATTTGTAAATACTCGCTATACTTTGAATCTTTATTTAAAAAATTAATTTTTCGTATTTATTCTCATTTTAGATAATTTCTTTAATCTTTAATGGAGAAAAAATATTTTAAAAATTAGCCTATTTTACCGAATTGCCAATAATATTTTAATCAATAAATTCATAAGTCTGATCTATAAAATACAATTTTCTGATCATCTCTACTATCACAATTGCTTCCAAAAACCAAACTAAATTTCACTTGGTTTCTAATCTTTTAACATTTCCATCTTTGAACCACTTTAAGCTATTTGAATTCTCAATTCAAATATTCTTTGACAATTTGAATTGAGATGGTAGTCGGATGACTCTAGACATTCTCCCACTTTTTAATCATTAAATTAATATGAAGACGTGAGAATAAGAGGAGAAAGAGTGAAAGAATAGAATTATCGTGGTGCTCTCCGCTCTGCCGTCCTGTTTTAAAATTCTCTCCCTCACTGCTGGGTCGCTGCTGCTGGTCCCCAGCTTTTCCGAATTTTCTTTTCTTTTCCCTTTTCTTTCTTCGTTTTCCTCTCGAATTCTTCTTTTTTTGTCCTTCTTCAACATTTTTGAAGAAAAGTTGGAATTAAAAAAGAAACAGTTGGCATTTGTTGTCCGATTCCTTTTTTCCAAACTTTGATGGTCCAATTTATCTAGAACCTATAGTTTTCCAAAAAAAGAAAGAACATCTCCGCCCAGTATTCCCTTCATCACGAACCTCTAATCTCCAACCCATCATATTTGCTCCGTCTTTTTTGTTCAAAATTTCTCAATTTTTTGGTGACAAAAAGAAATAGAGATGAGAGAAAGAAAGAAAAAACTCGAGTTTTTGTGCATATTTGGAAATGTGAAATGGGTGTGGTTATGGTGTAGAAGGACGTCGTCGTCAAAAAACTGCAATTCTGCGCGTAAATATTGGCGGTTTGGCGAAGAGGTGATGAACGGCCCGCCGCTGTCCAGATAACGTTTTGTGGCAACGGGAAAAAAAGAAAAACGAGAGGAGAGCTGTGAAAAATAGAGGGTTTAGCACCCACATACACATACACCCGAAAAACCACACACCGAAATTCAAACGTTTTCATTTGTTTTTTTCTTTCTTCTTATTCTTCTTTTTCCTTTTTTCACCCGTTCTGTTTTGGTAGGATTGAGAATAAGATAAGAAGGTGAAGAAGCCATATTTCAATCAACTTTTGATCTACTGTCTTTGTGCTAAAGCTGTCTGGTGTTTCTCACATTTTTTTTATTCAGAAATCAACTCAAAATCTTCTCGATAATAATGATTTGCACAAACACTCATCTAATTTTTCCTTTTTTTTGGAATATTGACTTCAGAATTATGAACTGGCTACCGTTTTTGACAACAATGGTGCAGCTTACTGTATTTGCCACATTTCTTGTTAAATTGTAACAGTTAACGCTATTTTCCAGACAAAGAATAATTAAAAAAATATACATACCGTTTTATTAGTATTCCCCTCATTGTTCAACTTTGACATATCTCAGCTATAGTTTTTTCTATCAAAAACTGGGCAACTAACTTTGTAGTTTATTGATATGTTGCTAGGAAACTCTTTTTAAAATTTAAAAATTGAAATTATCCAACGAATTAAATACTTTGCCTTGAAAATCGAGAAAAGCCCGTAAATTTTTTCTTAAATCTCCAAAAAATCATCGATTTGAATTTTTTAGTTGTTGAAAAAAGTTTAATAAATTTTTTACAGTATCTTAAAGTCAAAACGTTTAACTTTTCGATATTCTCTACAATTGATCCTGAACAATTTTTCTCCGTGCTTGCTGCTTCTCCTCCTCCCTGGATTCCAATTCCATTATTTTCTTTCATTTTTTCTGGAAATAACTAGTTTTTGTTTCCTTTCTGTTACATGTTGTTATGCCTCTCAACCCATTTTCATGCTCTTTTCAATCTCCGTCACTTTTCGGTCAGAAGTCTTTCTTATTCCCAACTTTCGTTTTTAAAAAACGAAACTTTGATCGTCAGTCCTTCCCTGTCCTCCTCCTTCTCCTTCCCCAGTTTCCTCTTTTTTTCCCAAAAGGACATTGCTCTTTCCCTTTTTTTTTTCTCATCCCCACCTTCTTGTGAGGGTGGATGCAAAACTAAACTGCAAAACTGGCGAATAAAAGAGCTTTAAAGTCGTCGCTCCTCTCGGTTTTTTTCTTATTCTTCTTATTTTTCTCCACATTTTCTGATCTCAAATTTCGATTCCAGAAGAACGAGAACGCACTGTGGTGCACGAAGAAGGAAGAGAGATATAGTGTGGAAAAGGAGGAGTGCGCCGACACTGCTCGATCGTGAAAGGCTCGCATGACGAGCGTTAACCTGTGTCCATCATGTCAGGTAAGAATTTTTTAATTCATTTTATAAAATTATCTGCACAACAATTACAAAGTACACGACCCACAAGAAATTCTGAAGACAATCAAACTGCCGAAGTCTACCGTACTAAACGATTTTTTATTGGTGTTCTTATTAAAGTCATATCTAAAATATTTTTTTTTTTTAATTCTAGCTTCGGATGTGCAATATAATACGGATTTTCTAGAATTTCATAATCTAAAAAAAATAAATCAAGTCGAAGATCAGCGCTCATCCAGATCTTATTCAAAGCTTGCCGTAACTATAGTTATAACTAGTAAATTTCCAATTGAATAAAAAAGTTTATTTTTTTGTATTTCTGATTTCATTTCTGATTTCCGGGGGCAGATTTGTGATGGGTGGTGGTTCGGCTCAAGTGGTCGTGGTACTCCACATCTGCACTCTCTTTGCTTTTGTTTTCGAGTTTTCGCGCAACCAACAAAAATCGAAGAGAAAAAGTGAACGGAGTGGAGAAAGACAGTGAAGATATGTAGAGAATGATAAGTTATTATTAATTATTTCAGTGTTAGCGAGTATGATGTCATCGGGGGAGGACGAGGAGCAGGCGGCAGCTGATGAGCAGGAGAGAACCGATCTGTGGCAGCAGACATTACAGGTTAGTATTTTATTTTGCAAACACTTGAAAAATTGTAAAGAAATACTTTGGAAATCTCTGGGAAAAAAGTGTGCAAAAAGAGTGGAAACTGATAATTCTTACGAAGCAAGAAGAATCTTCATCTGTTGGATAGATCCAACAGATTTCAAAAATTATTGAAAATATACCTGCTGTAGGGCCTAGTATGTCATCCTTGAAAGTCAACAAGCATTTTTCATTTGACCTAAAAAGCTTCTTTATGCTCATATCAAGACACTGGACTTCCGTTATTAAATCCCATAAATCGCATCCAAATTGGTAGATCCTGAGGGTCAGCGACCCCATCAATCCCAGCAGCACAATGTTACCACTTTTAATATCCGGTAGCTTTTAATGGTATAAAATGGCTAGGGACCACATTTATGGTATCATTTATAGTCAGATGCCCACTATACGTTACCATGCCCGTGAGCTTTATGCCGATATTTATGGATATTTTGACGGGTTAGGTCCTTTACTTTGGATGCGATTTAATGTAAGTGACATATTCTTTTGGAAGTGTTAGAAACACAAAATGTTGTTAAGAGACTCTCTTATTGTCTCGTACTCTCTCTATGATCCAGGAACTCTTCTGATTGAACACAGGCAAATCCGCAGTACGTGTCTGTGTGTATCATCTCTAGTGTAATATGCGGGAGCTCTCGAGAGACGCAGATACTTGCAGAAAATAAATTGAGGGTGGAAAATGGTGATCTTGTTGTGAAGTCAAAATATCTGTTTGGTACAAAATGAGGGAGTGCCGAGTGACACAGATCTTTAAAATTGACCCTTGTTAGTCATGCAAAAGATATGTGACACCTCCCTGTGCATTTTTGGAATCTGAGAATAGACAAAGATCACAGATGAATTTTAAAAATCAATTAGCTTACTGTACTATGAGAACTGAAAATGCGAAGATTTTTCTGGTTCCATTGGCTTGAAATTTTATTTTAGTCAACCAATTTTCATATGAAACATTTCGAAACATGCTTGTTTTTATCTATTGATTTTCTGAAACAGAGATAAAATTTGAGAAGTTGATAATAAATCACTTTTTTTCGGAAAACATGCCATCCAATTTCTGATATTTTCAATTTCTAGTTTTCTTTGAACGAGTGACTTTGCATTCTTCAACATAAAAAGAAAAAAAGACATTTCATGCACAATGTGGATATGATTATCAAGTTGAATGGTGCCTTCTCTTGCTCTTTTTGTTCTTTTTCTCCACTTTTCTTTCCCCTTTTTCTCTTTTTCTCTCTCAATAAGATCCAAAGGGATCCACTTTTTGAATCCATCCACCAAAGTAAGTATGAAAGAAAAAAAAGCCGAGAGATGCTAACAAAACAATAAAAAAGAAGAAGGCGGGATCTTTTTGTGTATTATGATGGAGCCTATTGGTAGAATGAGTGAGAAAAAGAGAAAGATCTTATGCAAATTGACAAATGATCGTATTCATGGGTTTTGCGAAAAAGGAAAGAAGCTCTTTCCTCTATGCCAGCTCAGTCGCGCGACTTCTTGAGAGAAGGAGAAGAAACTGAAATTTGAAACCGACCATTGACCGATTTCACATCTTTTTCCAATTATCCACATAAAAACAAGAAATGGAAAGACAATAAAATGATGAGGGAACCCAGTTGAAAAAAATACACCAAAATTTAAAAATACCGAGTATCAACAACAAGTTATTAATCAAGCGTGAAATCTAGAGAAGTTTATTTGAATGAGCAAAAAATAAATTTCAGGCCGCCGTGGCAGCTTCATCATCACAAGATGCCACAAAGAAACGACCCGCACAACGGAAACCTCTTCGACAAACGAACGTCGTCGAAAGATCCGAACGATCACTTCTTTGCCTCTCCTTGAATAATCCCATCCGAAAATTGTGCATCAGTATTGTTGAATGGAAGTAAGTTTATTGTTTTTCTAAATTCAATTTTACTAAAATCAAAACCATTTTCAGACCATTCGAGTTTTTAATATTGTTTATGATATGTGCCAACTGTATCGCTCTAGCCATCTATCAACCCTATCCTGCTCAAGATTCAGACTATAAAAATACATTACTTGTGAGTTTTTTTCAAAATTGAAAATATGGTGAATGTTGCCAAATAACCCGAAAGGGTGATAAAATAATGAACATTATTCAGAAAAAATTTATTTAATTTTTTTGTTCAAAAAATTGAAAAGTTACTTATAAGATACATTTTTTCCAAAAATAACAAAATGCAAATCAAAAATAAAAATATAATGTTAAAAAGACAAAAAATCGAAATTTCAAAATTGTTAATAATTTTTATACCCTGCATTTATGTTTTTGATTTCAGTAAAATTTGAGAAACAGTTTTAAAACTTAAAATACCAAGGAGTCGAGCCAAAAAAATTTATTATTGAAAATTAAAATAAAATTGCAAGCCATTTTAATTCTAAAAAATTGATTCTCAAAATTTAAAAAAAAGTATAGAAATTTAAAATTAATAATCTCAGGTTTCCCACAAAATTAAAAAAAAACATACAAAAGATGAATCTAGCAATAAAACTTCATTAATACTGTTTTATGGAAACAATTATAAATGTTACTTCAAATTACAGGAAACAATTGAATACGTGTTCATTGTCGTATTCACGATAGAATGTGTGCTCAAAATAGTGGCTATGGGGTTTATGTTTCATCCCAGTGCATATCTTCGAAACGCATGGAATATTCTCGATTTTATTATTGTTGTCATAGGGTGAGTCGTTTTTTGGTTTGAAGTTTCAAAAACAATTAGAACAAAAATTTCAGACTTGTGAGTACCATATTATCAAAAATGTCAATTCAAGGATTCGATGTAAAAGCTTTGAGAGCATTTCGTGTACTTCGACCGCTTCGTCTTGTATCAGGAGTACCAAGTTTACAAGTTGTGCTCAACGCCATCCTTCGAGCCATGATTCCTTTGCTCCACATTGCCTTATTGGTTCTGTTTGTTATTTTGATCTATGCTATTATTGGATTAGAGTTATTCTGCGGAAAACTTCATTCAACATGTATAGATCCAGCAACTGGACAATTAGCGCAAAAAGATCCAACACCTTGTGGTACTGATACAGAAGGAAGTGCATTCAAATGTCAACCATCTGATTCTTTAACCAATATGGGTGTTCGATGGGAATGTTCAAGTAACACAACATGGCCTGGTCCAAACAATGGAATCACGAACTTTGATAACTTTGGACTTGCTATGCTTACAGTATTCCAATGTGTATCATTAGAAGGTTGGACAGATGTAATGTACTGGGTAAATGATGCTGTTGGCAGAGAGTGGCCGTGGATATATTTTGTCACTCTTGTCATTCTTGGATCATTTTTCGTACTCAATCTTGTCTTGGGAGTCTTGTCTGGAGAATTCTCAAAAGAACGAGAAAAGGCAAGAGCGAGAGGATTGTTTCAAAAATTTCGAGAAAAGCAACAACTTGAAGAAGATTTGAAAGGATATCTCGACTGGATCACACAAGCAGAAGATATTGAACCAGTGAATGAAGATGAACAAGAAGATGAACCAGTTGCACAAACTGTAGTTGGAGAAGAAGCTGATGAAGAAGGAGAAGAACGAGTTGAAGATGTTAGACCGAGTAAATGGGCAGCTAGAATGAAACGATTAGAAAAATTAAATAGGAGATGTCGAAGAGCTTGTAGAAGATTGGTCAAAAGTCAAACATTTTATTGGCTGGTTATTCTTCTTGTGTTGCTCAATACATTAGTACTAACATCTGAACATTATGGACAATCCGAATGGCTCGATCATTTCCAAAGTGAGTTTTTTTTAATTTTTAGAGTTTTTAATTAGTTTTAATCTTTAAAAAAATTATGAAAAATAATTTGGAAAACTTTCGTATAATTTTTTTTCAAATAAATTTTGATTCGAATCTATACCAAAACATCACATTTGGACAAACTCCCCACTTTTCTGATCTATTATAGATAAAACTAGTACGAGGTTCTTTGATTTACAATCATTGAAATTTTTCAGCAATGGCAAACTTGTTCTTCGTAATCCTTTTCTCGATGGAAATGCTCTTGAAAATGTATTCGCTTGGGTTCACGACTTACACGACATCTCAATTTAATCGATTCGATTGTTTCGTCGTTATCAGTTCGATTTTGGAGTTTGTGCTTGTCTATTTCGATCTTATGAAGCCACTTGGAGTGTCTGTGCTGCGTTCAGCACGTCTTCTGAGAATATTCAAAGTTACAAAGTACTGGACATCACTTCGTAATTTGGTATCTTCACTTTTGAACTCTCTTCGATCCATCATTTCCCTTCTGTTACTGCTTTTCCTGTTCATTGTTATCTTTGCTTTATTGGGAATGCAAGTTTTCGGAGGAAAATTCAATTTCAATCCACAACAACCAAAACCAAGAGCCAATTTCGATACATTCGTTCAAGCATTGCTAACAGTATTCCAAATTCTTACTGGTGAAGATTGGAATACTGTAATGTATCATGGAATTGAATCATTTGGAGGTGTTGGAACACTTGGAGTCATCGTCTGTATCTACTATATTGTTCTGTTCATTTGCGGTAATTACATTTTACTGAATGTCTTCTTGGCTATTGCTGTCGATAATTTGGCCGATGCAGACAGTCTGACAAATGCAGAAAAAGAAGAAGAGCAACAAGAAATTGAAGGTGAAGATGAAGAATTTGAGGAAGGAGAGGATGAAGGTGAAGAGCATGGAATGGATGAACCAGAAGGAGATGAAGAAATGACATCAGCAAGACCGAGAAGAATGAGTGAAGTTCCTGCTGCAAGTACGGTCAAACCGATTCCAAAGGCTTCTTCGCTTTTCATTCTCAGTCATACCAACTCTTTTCGGTGAGCTTTTCGAGTTCTCTTCAAAAGTTTTCTGTTAGATTTTTGAAACGACTCTCTCTGTAACATATTTTTATTTTTCATACTTTCAGAGTGTTTTGCAACATGGTTGTCAATCATTCATATTTCACCAACGCCGTTCTTTTTTGTATTTTGGTATCATCTGCTATGTTAGCTGCTGAAGATCCTCTACAAGCAAACTCAACTAGAAATATGGTTTGCCCTCTTTTTGTACTAAAACTTCCAATGTTTAAATTTTCAGATTCTGAATTACTTTGACTACTTCTTCACGTCTGTGTTCACAGTTGAGATCACGTTGAAAGTCATCGTATTTGGTTTGGTATTCCACAAAGGATCATTCTGTCGAAATGCATTCAATCTTCTCGATATCCTCGTCGTTGCAGTATCATTAACATCTTTTGTACTTCGAACTGATGCAATGTCTGTCGTCAAGATTCTTCGTGTGCTCCGTGTGCTCCGTCCACTTCGTGCAATTAACCGAGCCAAGGGTTTGAAACATGTTGTACAATGTGTAATTGTTGCTGTAAAGACTATCGGAAATATCATGTTGGTCACATTCATGCTTCAATTCATGTTTGCAATTATCGGAGTTCAACTTTTCAAGGGAACATTCTTCCTTTGCAATGATCTTTCGAAAATGACAGAAGCAGAATGCCGTGGAGAATATATTCATTATGAAGATGGAGATCCAACAAAACCAGTTTCAAAGAAAAGAGTTTGGTCGAATAATGACTTCAATTTTGATAACGTCGGAGATGCGATGATTTCACTTTTCGTAGTTTCAACTTTCGAAGGATGGCCACAACTTCTTTATGTTGCAATTGATTCAAATGAAGAAGATAAGGGACCTATACATAATTCAAGACAAGCTGTTGCTTTGTTCTTCATTGCTTTCATCATTGTCATCGCATTCTTCATGATGAACATCTTCGTAGGTTTCGTTATCGTTACATTCCAAAATGAAGGAGAACGTGAATACGAGAATTGTGAATTGGACAAGAATCAAAGAAAATGTATTGAATTTGCATTGAAAGCTAAACCACACAGAAGATACATTCCACGAAACAGATTACAATACAGAGTTTGGTGGTTTGTCACATCAAGAGCTTTTGAGTATGTCATCTTTCTGATTATCGTCATGAATACAGTATCTTTGGCGTGCAAGCATTATCCAAGTTCGAGAGGATTCGAAGACTTTTTGGATGTGTTCAATTTGATTTTCACTGGAGTTTTCGCATTTGAAGCTGTTCTGAAGATTGTTGCATTGAATCCGAAAAATTATATTTCCGATCGATGGAATGTCTTTGATTTGTTGGTTGTTGTCGGATCATTTATTGATATCACATATGGAAAATTGAATCCAGGAGGAACAAATCTTATTTCAATCAACTTTTTCCGTCTGTTCCGTGTGATGCGTCTCGTGAAGCTGCTTTCAAGAGGAGAAGGAATTCGAACACTTTTATGGACATTCATGAAATCATTTCAAGCTCTTCCATACGTCGCCTTGCTCATCGTTTTGCTCTTTTTCATTTATGCTGTCATCGGAATGCAATTCTTTGGAAAAGTTGCACTGGACGATTCAACATCTATACACAGGAACAATAACTTCCATTCGTTCCCTGCAGCGATTTTGGTGTTATTCAGGTTAGTATTAAGGTTTTATTTATTTAATTATTTATTAACAACAAATTATGTACTTCAGAGTAATAACACGTGATTGTGAGTTCACCTAGAATGCTTTCTTGGAATAGATTCACATATTTTCAGTTATAGAATAATTAGGACATGAATTTAAATGATTTCGTAATAAACTAAAAGTTCCAAATTGCTAAACATCTAGAAAGAAAATAGAAGAATCTAGAAAGCTATACTTTGAAAACTTATACTCTTAATTTTCAAATATATTTCTGAAATTGCAGATCAGCAACTGGAGAAGCCTGGCAAGATATCATGCTTTCGTGTTCGGATCGAGAAGATGTCAGATGTGATCCAATGTCTGATGATTACCATAAAGGAGGCCTCAACGAATCTAGATGTGGAAACAATTTTGCATATCCATACTTCATTTCATTCTTCATGCTTTGCTCTTTCCTTGTCATCAATCTTTTCGTAGCTGTTATCATGGACAATTTCGATTATTTAACAAGAGATTGGTCAATTCTTGGGCCACATCATTTGGAAGAATTTGTAAGATTATGGTCTGAATATGATCCAGATGCAAAAGGACGAATTAAACATCTTGACGTCGTCACACTTCTTCGAAAAATCTCTCCTCCACTTGGATTTGGAAAACTGTGTCCTCATCGATTGGCCTGTAAGAGATTGGTATCAATGAATATGCCCTTGAACTCGGATGGTACTGTATGCTTCAATGCAACTCTTTTTGCTCTCGTTCGTACCAATTTGAAGATTTATACTGGTACGTCATATTTTGTATTCTCCCAGTCTAGAAAAAACAACTAGTATTCACTAAAGACCTACGAAGGGGGTTAACAAAGATTATGGCAGTAATCCTGTGTCTAATGAGAAAAAATTGGATTAGAGGAGAAAAAATGAGGGGTTCCGTTTAAATACTTTTTTTTTGGTTTTTCAGAAGGAAACATCGACGAAGCAAATGAACAGCTGCGATCAGCAATTAAACGAATTTGGAAACGAACTCATAAGGATTTGTTGGATGAGGTTGTTCCACCGGCAGGAAGTAAGTTTTTAATTTATTTTCTGACTTTTTGAACCATCTAGATAATATCTGCAGAATAGCAACTTGTTTAGCATATAGATTGACATTAGTATCTAAAAATACCAGATATTCAAATTAGCACAACGCATCTTACTTTTCTTATTTGCAGAAGAAGATGATGTGACCGTTGGAAAATTCTATGCCACCTTCCTCATTCAAGACTATTTCCGTCGTTTCAAGAAGCGAAAAGAGATGGAAGCAAAGGGTGTCTTACCAGCTCAAACACCTCAAGCGATGGCTCTTCAGGTAAAAGGATCGAAATGTGATATATTGGAAAAAAGGGGAAAAAACGCAAATTGAGAAGTGGTTTGCGGACGTCTTCAATTTTCCCTTCTTCAGTTGAAATTGGAATGGGAGAAGAAGAAGGAGAAGAAGATGCTTCCCCTTCTTCTTCTTCATCTTCTCAAATTTCTTTGCAACGTCGATCGATGCACTTTCCCTTTTTTTTGCAATTTTTTTGGAAATCTTCTTTAAACTTCATTTTCTTCTTCTTCTTCCTTAAACTTAATTTATTTGGAAAATCCTAAACTTGTGAAGAAAGTTGAGAGTTTTTTCCGTCTTCCGAAATTTCTTTCAACGGAAAGGCGACAAAGACGGACTTCATTCATGAATAGAAAATGAGCATCCACTGGCATCAGGATGCTCCGCCCACTTTCTCCTCTTTTGTCCGATCTGAAGAGGAAGAAGAAGGAGCTTCTTTCTATTTCTTCCACTTTCTTCCAGTATATTTATTTACTTTTTACTTCAGGCCGGACTCCGCACGCTACACGAGATCGGACCAGAATTGAAAAGAGCGATTTCTGGAAACTTGGAGACCGACTTCAACTTTGACGAACCAGAGCCTCAACACAGAGTGAGTTTGTCTAATTTCAGTATTCGGGAACATAGTATGTCTGCCGACGCATACTTCCTGTGCATTCTTTTCTTTCTTTTCACAATGCACTTGTTTCTAATTGAACTCCTACAGAGATAATGCATTCGACTACGTCTAAAATTTTAAAACTAGAGCCACGTGGCCAGCTAATCTCTTTCAGAAACTACCGTCCATAATTTACCTCTGAATCAGGGGTGCGCGGCATTTAAAAATTTCCGGCAATCGGCAATTTCGGCAATTGCCGAAAATTTGATTTACGAGCACCCCTGATCTGAATCGGTAATACGTGGTTTCGAAATTTTTACTTCACAAGCAGTTTTTGTGAATTTTAGACTGTAGAAAACTATCGTGACATCAAACTAAAGTAAACGTTTATTGCACCAATTTTTATAAGTCAAACTTCGGCGGGAATCTGCGACAGCACGTTGATCATTCGAGTATTTTTCCAAATAGAAGCGCTTTGGAATTTTAAAAAATCAGGGAGACGTTTCTATTATAATAACAACTCTAATCGCAATACAAAATAAATATTTAGTTTTCAGATATTTTTTCGATGCGATAATATAGGCATAACATAAAACTGAATACTAAAATAACTTGGAATAATATTATTTTATTCATTTCTCATTTTCACTTGCTTCACTCATTTCATGAGCTTGAGCTAATCAGGAAATGAGAAAATGATGATGATGCTCTTCATGCTTTTTCTTAGTCTTTTTCTATTTCTTCATCTCCACATTCAGTTTTTCCTGAGATTCATGGCCATGTGTTTACTTAGTAGACTAAAAAATGAATTAGAATATCTCATTTCCTTTCAGAACACATGTGAAACCAAAACAAGCAGTCTAACAAATGTGATTACAGTCACTTGATTGAGGCTCCTTTATGCTATATATTTTTTTGCAAATACCAATATTCTAGTTATTTAAGCAGTTAATTAGATTTCCTAATAAAAAGAGGAACAAAACAAAAATGTCAATCTTATTATTTTAAAAAGAGGGAATGCGGAAAAAGGCTTACTAAGAGGAAACTTGAAATGATGTCGTTTGAGCACACTTGAAAAATCTCAAGTCTGCATTATACTACGTCGTATACTACAGTTGAAACCTCTACTTCAATTTGAAATTCTTTCAGAGACCACACTCTCTTTTCAACAATTTGGTACATCGTCTATCTGGTGCCGGATCCAAATCTCCTACTGAACACGAACGTATAGAAAAGGGCTCTACACTTTTGCCATTCCGTGAGTTTTTTTTTCAATCATAAAAATTTTTAGACAGTTTTCTAAAACGATTTAAAGTTTGGGCAGCTCAGTTAAAACAAGAATTTTTCTCAAGTTGTCAGTCACAATTAGAAATTCAAAAAAGAACAAGCGAAGTTAGTTAGTCAGTCAGTTCTCTTCAAAATACAAAACAATTCCAGAACCACGCTCTTTCTCTCCAACTCATTCACTTGCTGGCGCTGAAGGATCACCAGTACCATCACAAATGCATCGTGGAGCTCCAATCAATCAATCAATAAATCTTCCACCTGTCAATGGATCAGCTCGACGTCTTCCCGCCCTTCCGCCGTACGCAAATCATATTCACGATGAGACGGACGACGGCCCCAGGTATCGGGATACTGGCGATCGAGCTGGTTACGATCAATCAAGCAGAATGGTTGTTGCCAATAGAAAGTGAGTTTGAGTGATCAATTAAATTGTGAAAAGTGGATATTCATTGATCTCAGATTCATCTCTGCAGCTTCATTAAGATTTTTTTAATCGGGTTTAAAATAAGTTCTCTCTGAAACAGTAAAAATAATTTTTAAAAACATTTTCAAAACAACCCAATACTCTTTACTGTCGTTTATTTCAACTTTTGGAAAGTTTTGATATTTTTTAAAGCCTGCAAAAATCAGTCTGTGTTTCGTGTATAAGTTTTCCCAATATCATTTTATTTCTCTACAGTCTGCCTGTTGATCCCGATGAAGAAGAGCAATGGATGAGAAGTGGTGGACCGTCAAATCGATCTGACAGACGAAACCCACATCTACGAGAACCGATGCTTGTTGCTCGGGGAGCCGCTCTTGCACTCGCTGGAATGTCATCAGAAGCCTACGAAGGTACTTATAGGCCGGTTGGAGAAGGAAAGTCTGTTCGACTTCCATTCTCATCTCGACCTGTTCTCCGACCTGCCGAAGATTCACGACCTGTTGATCGACTGATCGGGCAATCATTAGGACTTGGAAGGTAAGTGAAATATGTGAGGCTGTTAGCATGGTTTGGTTGGTTGAGCATTTATACTCATTTTTAATTTTTTCTTATTCCCCCGATTTTCGCACTTTGGTTTGTCATTTATATGGTGTCTTGATCAAAAAGAGGAGTTTGGGATTTAAATTTGAAAATATACATTGTTTTGATAAAAAAATGTTTGCAAAGGAATTTGATAAATATGAAAAAAAAACTGTAGAACTTTAGGTAATTCAACGGGAGCACATATTTCTAATTAAGTTCTCACAGACAAACACTGGGAAGTTTTCACTGGTATTTTGTTAATCAAACTCAATTATTATCACTTATCCACACACACCCAACAATTAGAGGTACATACAGTAATACTATTAACATTGATTCTAGCTAGTTTTGGTCTTTTCCAGTTTTACCTTTTTAATTTTTCGCATGGCTTTGACCTTTCAAACCTTCTCACTCTCCTACCCTTTCTTTACTGATTCTTACCCCACTCCTCCTCCTATTGATTCAGATCCATTTTAAACGATTTTTTAACCAGAAAAGTGGCTGACTGCTAACCAAAATCGGGTGTGTGGTGTCTCTTGGAAAGAGTCTCAGTTCAAGTTCTACCCCATCCTCCTCCTTCTCTCTATACTAACCAACCTATGAATAGGTGCTCAATGAGATTCAATGATTCCAATAATCAAAGTTTTTAAATCTTCAGGTACGCCGACGCTCGGATTGTCGGAGCCGCTCGACGAGAAATTGAGGAAGCATATTCACTTGGTGAACAGGAAATTGACTTGGCAGCAGACTCATTAGCTCCATTAATGCAACATGTTGGAATGCATGATATCAGAGATATCAATGAAAACTCTCGAAGCGCACTTTTACGACCCGCCGAAAATTCATCTCGGCAGCATGATTCACGCGGAGGATCACAAGAAGATCTACTTTTAGTTACAACTCTTTGAGAACCATCATCTTCCAGAAGATTCTTCTCACCACAAAAAAAACAACAATCGTTCTCTTCCAAACTTTTTTTTTCAAAATGAAAACCTTTCCCTCACATTATATCGTACCGATTACGAGTTAGAAAAATTGAACTGAATAGGTGCCCCTCAAGAAACATATAAAATAATCTCTTCGCCTCCTCTCCCGTTTTCATCAAACCACCTCATTCAATTTGTACGAGTTTAGAATTCATCTTTTTCTTCTTTTTCCCTCAATCATCCCAACTCGAATCTTCCCTGTAGATGATCCCCCATCCCATCTTGTCTGTGTACTGGTTTTTTTTGTTTACTGTATAATTCATTTAATCTTACCAAAACCTGCTCCCATTTCAAAAATGCTCAATATCTCTGTCTAGTTGGCTGATGGATATTTGGCTCACAGAGTTCGCTTTCATAACTCAACTTGCATATTGTCCAGAAGTCCTCTAGTTATCATTTTATTCATTTTTTTCACAAAAAACCAAATCTGATCAAAAGTGGCCTTTCTGCGATTTCACTTAGAATCGTTCATTACTCTTATTTGAAGTTTAAATGTATCTTTCTTTCCCCTTTTTCTTTCAATTAATATATATCTCTATTTTCCCATATTTCTAAGTCAAAAACTTCCTCTTCATTTTCTCATCCCTCCCATCCTTTACGCAGTATCTGCTTATCCTTTTAATAGTTCATTTTTCTCATTTATTTTGATTTTCAACAACAATTCGTGGTGCTTTTCTTGTTTTATCAGTTATAATGACATATGACATTGTTTTAATAATATTTGTATTAATAAAAATTATAAATTCAAGAATTTTTTAATTGAGTTAAGTGAAAAATTGCGGATTTTTTACGTTCAAAATCATCCATCTTACCAAAAAAAAATCACCAAAAGTCTGCAAAAATTCACTTTTGGGGCCGCTTGACGAGCTTCTATGATAATGAAAAAATGCAATGAAATATTTTCAGATAACTTTTTTAAGTTTTTAGTTCAAAGTGCTCGTCCTACCAAATTTATGTGCTTATTGAAATCGCTTCAAATGTTTTGAAAAACTATTCACTGTTAAATTCTCATTAAAATGTTGTTACGTGTTGTTTCCTTCTGTGATTTTCTATTTTAATTTTTGAATATTTCCTAAAAAGGGATCGACACGTAGAAAAAAGATAGTATTCATTGCACCCACACTTTGTTTCATTTTACTTTTTCATCAGTAATTTTTTAAAGAAATGAGCGAAACTATTGCATGGATCGAATGTCGTATTTATGACAAAAATCACTTCACTGCTCGTTATCTGGCACATTTGGCAGATCTCTCAGGCATGCAACCAGTGACAATTGCAAAAATACTTTGTGGACTCTTATTTACCATTTTGACTCTCACTGATCAGGTCAGTTCCACACAAAAATGTATATTCTGAGACATCATATTATATGTTTCAGGCTCATTTCTTTGCGAACTCAACTCTTATCGGAATCCCTCTTCTCCTCATATTCGTGTATCCTGACGAAAAACCAAGCGATGAATCGTTTTTCATTTATTTTCCTATTTTTGGTGGAATAACACTTTTCGATCGTTCATTGGAGGGTATTCCGTGTTACTACGTACTGAAGCTTCTCTTCCTTTTATTTTTCTTCATGCCACCTTACACTGTGTGCCAGATAATCGCTAATGGTTTATTTATTGAAAAAGATGTTGAAAATTCGAATAAATCTCGAAGGGATTCTATTGCAAAAAGTCATTCAATGAGAACTGCAATCTCTGAGGGTCCTTCTCCAAAATGTGATGTTAGTGAATGTTTATCAAATTTTAAAATCATTTTAAGAGATTAATTTCAGGTAGCAACAGACACAACTCAAATTACATTTACCCCATCACCATTGCCAATTCCATCTGAACCTAAAAGTTCCGATATAAAAGTGACAGTTATTGAAGAATATTACAAAGAGGAAGAACTTCTTTCTCCAAATGGATCCGTTATTGATCGAGTTATTACTGGACCATTCCGCAAAGAAACTACAAGAACTGAGAGAAAAAATCAAAAGTAAAATTGAAATCGATCTTCTCTTTGTTTTTAATTTTTGCATTCACCATTTCTTTCGATTTACTTATTTTCTTCAGTGATATTCCAAAATAAAGATATCCAGTTTAACAATCAATTGAGCTATCAAAACACCTTCTGATAGATAAGAAGATTTATTTTTGCGGGGAGAAAAGTCGGGATTAGGCGAGGGTGGAACCATCTATAGATATATATCAATTTTTATTTTTCTACAATATCAGTTGACTATTTTTGCCTTAAAATGCAGCGTCTAGATGATCAACTAACTTTTTCAAATTTCAAACAGAAACGAGACGTTTTAATATCAATGGTTCGTCCCACTGGCACTGCGGTATGTTCTTACTCTAACAATCAGTAAAATAACAAATTAGTACCACTAAGAAATCAATAAAAGAATATCGTTTTTTTTGTAATCAAATTTATAATCATAATTAAATTCATAATTTGATTCATAATATGGCTTAGCTCCTCAAATTTTTAAACTTCCAAAAAGTCAAAAGGCGAAATTTTTTCGTTTCAAACGTTACGATTTCAATTTTCAAATCATCATCCTGAAAAATTCAACAAAAAAGATTACGAGACAAATATGTTCAAATAATTACTTTATCGATAGAACAGAAAACTTTTTCAAAACACATATGATTCAGTTGACACATTTCAAATCAATTTGAGTAGCCAAACCTCCAAATCCAAAAGATTACGTTTTTGTATGACACTTCCAAGTAAGTCATTTTCGAGTCGTGACATTATCTCTGGGTTTGATAAATCATTCAGTTTTTACCTCGAAAAAGCTGAAAATCGCGATTTTCTTTCGGAAAAACAACCAGAAAATTGATAATCTGAGTGCACATAAATCCGATCAAATGGTGATAAAGAGATCCAAATCCGGCGATAAGTTAAAACCTCCCTCTCTCTTTTCATATCGCCTTCAACTAAAATTTTCTTATTTCCGCACTCTATTATATTGCTTTAAGACTAAGATATTACTTCCAACTACATATTGCTCTTCCTAAGAAACACAGTTTTTCTAAAAAATTAATAAGTGAGCTGTGTCCAGTGTTTCTCAATTCTCCAATTACTTCGGCATGGTACTTCAACTGAAGGCTTGCATTGAACTTTTAGCGAGTATTCATTCGTTTTTCAAAAATACGATTTCTTTAGCAATGTGAACAGAATATAAAATCGAAACCCTACAATTTTCAAAAAAAAACAGTCTAATTTCAGAAAATGTTGGAAGATCTCTTGTACGAAGTACTTCCAGTCATCGGATTTGCCATAATTGCGAGCTCTGTTTTGATAATTATTGTGATGAGAAAGGAAACAAAAAATTCACTAATTTTTTGCTTATGCTTTGCAATTTCAGGTGAGAAATTAAGCATTCCGTTTATAAAATTGTAGCAAATAATTTCAGATCTTCTCTCTGGAATTGGTACATTGATCGATGGGTTTTACGGAGTTATTGTGACTATTTATGGGAATACTGTTGAAGTAAGTAGTATAGGAAATATGGCTAGTTAAGAACTTCCGATTTTCCAGGCAATATCTCCGTTTGATTGTCTTCTCCGTGCAATTAATGTCCCAATATTTTTAATAACCGACTATCTTCATGTTCTACTCCTCGCCGCTTTTGCTATCGACCGACTGATTCAAATTATATTTCCAGTTTCATATGGAAAATTTTATTCTTATTTTATTAACTGGAAACTTTTTATTCTTCTCATTTTTGCATCTACTGGGCTTTCAGTTCAAGGATGGGTATTTCCGCTCGATGTAATTTCAAAAGAAATCAGAAAAAATGCTTGGAAAATTTAAAATTTGCAGTCTCGATTCAACAGTTCCGTTCGTGTGATGAGCCAATGCCGTTTTGACGAAGTTGTGGGAGAAGAGTATTATCTGAAACACATTTTAACGGTACAATGGAGTCCAATTATTTGTGTTGGAATTCTGTTTTTGAATATTGTTCTGTATTGTATCAGACAATCAAAACATAAATGGAGTTACAATTGGTCAGAAGAAGGAAAAACAACCAAACAGGTAAATTTTAAGCAGTTATTTTTGTGAAACTTAATTTTCAGTTATTCGCAACAATTTTCATCCGATGTTTTCTCTCTGGACTATCTGTTCATGTACCACTTCTTGTAATTGCCCGTACAACGGAAGGCCACGAACTGATTGCAATTAAGGATCATATTATTCGAGTCTCCTATTGGATTTTCGTCATTATTTTTCAGCCACTGTGGCATTTTTTGATTCTCAGCTCATTTCAATCAAATGTTTATTCACTTTTTAATCGATACTCGGAGAATACTGAAAGAAAATGGCAAAGTGCAAGTGGGTGATGTCCTTTTATTTTCTTTCCACGCTTTTTCTTTTTCAGATGATCCACCAGAAGATGGAGCTACTCATTTGGATAGACATGGATCACCCAATCCATTTGGATCTTGGTATTCAATGACTGGAAATATTACTGGAGAAGCGGGGCTTCCGGTTGGAAATGAACGATCTGTCAGCTTCTACTATCAAGAATGAACTCATCTTTTTACTTTTATTAAAAAATATTTCTGATTTAGCATTATCTGAAACATCCGGTGTTTAAAAGCATTTCTTCCAATTTTCTAACAGCATTTATCCTGCATCTGCATTTTAACACAATTTCATGAAAATTGTAAATAAATATTTACTTATCTACTTTCCAGCAAAGTTCAATTCGTAAAACAACATCGACTTTTTCGAAAGTAAAACCTTATGGTTCCTATATTAAATCTCCTCCCTGTGAGCTTATAAAGATTTAAAAATTTGTTTCTAAAAATGAGTTGCGTTGACGGAAGGGATAATCAAGATAGAAGTGGGCGAATCAAGAAAAAAGGAATCATATGTTTGACCTGCTTGGAGGATAATGTTTAAAGAGCAGAGCACACGGGCTTGATAAACATACAGAAAACGAGCCGATGGATTGTGCAATGAAAAACCAGTGAAATTGAGAATGAGGTAATGGATAAATGTCAAACAAGTCAGACAAAGTGTCTATATATTACACAATGTAAAACATTAATTTGAAAAAATGTATATTTAGGGTGGTTGAAACATGTTAAAAAATTAATTTGTTTACTGCTAGAAACAGAAACAAAAACATTTTTCAAGTTTTGTTCAAAGTATTCGCAATTTCAAATTACTTAGCCAGATCATTTTGAAATCTCAATTAGCTGAACCGGTCATTGAAAGTTTCATCCGTTCAGTGCTCATCGCCGTTCATTTTCCCTCTCTGCCTTTTCCCAACAAAAAAAAACAAGTCGTTACATTGATTATCCTTGTCTAGGCGGGTGGTAGGTTGTGCGCAGTCTGTCTCTCACCAGCGCGGGAGCTCACCGGGAGACGCAAAAAGTTTGCTCAAGCTCTCCAAAATCCTTTGGCTTTTCATCATCGCACCACACCTTACATCGTACGCATCGCTTGAGATTCAATTATCTGTTCAGTTTTTTTTCCCAACTTCTTAAAAATCATAATTTCATCTTCTCGTCATTCTTTGCATTTTTTCTGATTTTTTGTTCTCTCGGAAGAATCAGTGAAAGGCGAACTTCCCAAGGGCGACGACAACACCTGTAAGAGGACAATAAAAAAGAAAATAGAAGCAGAAGAGAATAGAACTAACGGAGGCGATGAAGGCGACGAGCACCAGATGTTGAAAGTTTTGGTGTACACTTCGAAGAGCATTGGGATGCTCCGATGTTTCATCCGAGGAACGAACTCTTCTCTTCAGACCTTTCTAATTTTTATTATTGATTTTCGAAATTTCCAGTTCTGATTATTTGATTCCTGTTTGAGGTTGTTAGTACTAATCAGAAACATCCAAATTTTTGAAAATTAGTTCAATTTCCTTCAGGATGAAGACATATTTGTTGTATCACACAAACGGTAATTTTTTTTTGAAAATAAAAAAGAAAGTTTAAGTTATTGTTTTAACTTTTTAAAATTATACCGAACGACTACAGTAGAACCAAAAATTGAACAGTTTTTTGAAAGCGCAAAATATTAAACTAATGATAAAAAGTAATAACTTTTGGGTGTTTGAGCAATACCTTCGACTTTTTTAATTTTCATAAAATTTCAGTGTGGATGATTCAGTGTGAGACAACAAATATGCCAAATCAAGTTATTTTTAAAACAGTTTTTTGAAAGAATGAACTATCGAATTTTAAAATGGAACTCAAAATGAATGTGAATCACAAGGAGTAATTGGAGAAGCCGGGTGAACTGTATAAATTTGAGATTTTACACCAAAAAAAAATTTGAAAAAAATAAACTCGTTCAACTAATCAGATCTTCCCAAACATTCAAAATTAAAAATAAAATCAGACCAATGTTCAAATTTCACATTATTCAAACTTACTCTATTTCACCCCATACAATACTTTGTTGTCGTATACCATTCCATGGTTATTTATTTACATTCCGTTGTTATTCTCTTATCAAAACAATTGTTATTGCCTCTTCAAATGCTTTTCCCTTCTTCAGGCATGTCCTCTAAAAAACGGTACGGAACATATGGTCGTGCAATCACATCACCTGCACTTTTATCGTCTTCCGTTGGATGGACACGTCCGGATGTCACGTCACAGATAGACCGTCTCCGTTCTCAAGCAACTTCTGTTGTCAGCAGTCCTCCACCACACGAATATGCAGTACCACATGCATTCAGTGGTAGCAGTAATGGAACTAATGCATCAAGACCACCTGCAGATCCAAAGCAACCGCAGAGAAGTAGAGCTGAACGTTTGAGACATCGTATCAGTGAAAGAAGAACAAATGCCTACAGTAAGTGTGAATAAATCAAAACGAAAAATTATTTTTTATTTTACCCAATCAGTTTGTTTCAGTGATTCCTCCATCAAGTACAACTGGAAAAGACCCGGCTATTGACGCATTGATGAATAAATATCTGAATAAATCGAAGGAAAATTTAGATGAAGGCAGAAAAAGTAGAGAAAGTATGTGAAAAACTATGGATTAAATTTTTAAAAAATCATGAATATTCAGGTTCACGAGCCCAAGAATTACTAGCTAGAACCAATCGCGAAATGTCACCAACAATTGATTCGTTGATGAAAAGATACGGGAATAATAATTCATCAGCACATCGGATCAAAGACTCAACTGTATCTAGAAGAGAGTCTATGGAAATTCAGGATAATGAAAATTCTAGGTGATTATTGTAATATGAAAAACCACTTTTAATTTCTTCAAAATATTCAGTGTCAGGATATTTAATTTCAATTTAAAGCTTTGACCGATGATTTCCACCTTAATTTAAAAGTTGCCAATTTTGGTTTTTCGGTTTTCCAGTTTTTCTTTGGCCCAAAAACCATTTTGAAAAATTTGGAGTATTTTGTCTTTTAAAAAATTATGTGGTGTGTGAAATAGGACCTGAGTTCATACAGTTCAAAAAATAGAGTAACATCAAACACCTTCTTTTTTCGGGTTTTTGGAAATGAATAGTTGTTTCGATGTTTCATGAAAATGAAAATTTTAGTTACAAAATACATTTAAAAATATCTGAACTAGCCAATTTGAAGTGAAGTACATACGATCCAAATTAACTTTTTTCTAATTTTAGGCAGCTTTTTGATTTATTTGATTCACACGTTCAGGAGTTTTGCGGGAGAAAAAAGTTTGGTATTTGTGAGCAAGATTATTTCAAGGTTTTTATAGATCACTGGACAACAAATCTTGCAGAGAAGCACGATTGAGTGGCAGTGATGTGAGAATCAAATGGGAGGTTTGTACAGTTATAATCAGCACGGAAAAATATAAATTAATTGATTTTCTAGGTAACGAACACGGAGGTGAAGCCGACATCCTCTGTAAAACGTTTCAGTGTTATCATTGATCCAACAGGTAAATTATACGTCTCGTGCTGTCTAGTCTTTGTAAACATGAACAAAAATTGTCTGAGTAGCAGTGAGTAGACAAGCTTTCTTTTGTTTTCTTTACGCATTAATTTGCGTGCTCCCAGACTGTAGCCTCCTGGTTTGTTAATATGTCATCACAGTTTATCACTTTCTCTTTTTATTGACCAGACACTGATTCAATTGTCTCCATCTTCTTCTTCTTCCAGCCGTCTCTCATCTTTAGCTGTACACCCGAGCACGTTTTACAAAGCTCTTTTGCCTTCTCATTCGATATTTCCAAAGGGTTGAATATCTGTGTCTCACTGATCCATGCAGTATTTCAATCGAGGCTCGGGGGTGTCACCTGTGCTGTTCAGAAGGGGGACCTCGTCAGTGATAGAGAAAAAGAATAAGAAGAAGAAGTATAAGAGAGAAAGAGTCCCCCACTCTTCTTTTTGTGATTTGTCTCTGCTAAACAGCAATCGAAACATTTGCAGCGAAAAGGAAAAAATGAGATGGAGAGAGAGAAGGAGGATGAAGAGACAGAGAGAGGTTTGATCTGTTACGAGATGATATCCTACACGGTTTTTTTTTTCCCTTAGGCTCTTTTCCTCTTAATCTCTCCGACCTCGTCCTATTTTTGTCTTTTAGAACATTGATTCATTCTCTTGTCCTCGGTGCTTCCGCTTTTATCAAAAACAGTATCCAAAGCGGATTATTGTAGCTGCTGTTATTTTGTTGCTCTCAATTTTTAGAAATTTTCAAGATTTTTTAGATTGAATCTTTTGGACAGAAATATTATTAACTTGAAATTTGCAAATAAAAATACAATTTTCTCTATAACTAAATAGATCCCGGCCAGACTCTCAAACCTTGGTTTTGACAATTTTTATCATTAACAAAGTCAGTATATTTTTGTAGTGGACATGTGGAACAGGAAAAATTATCTAAAATAACAAATTTTTTTTAAATAATCTTTTTATCAAATATTAAACTGCTTCTTCAGAAGTTTAGATTCAACTATCAACTATCACTATTGATAGGGAGTTACCATTTCTCAATTTGAACAAAACTTAACAATTTCTAGTTCGAAATTGCCAAATATAAAATATTTTCGAGCATCTTCGAGAGTTCATGTGTTCCTATCAGCCAGGTCTCGTCTCCAGGTCTCCAGCTCGGTCGAAAATTCTCCGAACTTTTTTGGCAATTTTACTGCTAAACCAGACACATGCACTAGCTCCAGTTCTTAACTTTCCGGAAAACATATATATTTCAAAACATTTCCACAATTTTACACCCATCATCTTTGAAGTTTTCCATCTCCAACCTCGTTTCATTCCCTCATTGACGTATGTCTTTCTTTCCCCGCAAATCGTCCATTGTGATTCATAAACTCGAAGATATTTTCTAGTCGCTCAGATAGATGTTCTTTATTCGCACACAATTCAAGCATGAATCTATTTTTTTGGCTGTTCAATTCATCCAGGTTCTCCCGTCATTTTGGTACATCTGGATACTTGATACAAGTGCGTGGTGGTGGCAGAGGGAGAGCAATAGTGTTTGTTCTAACTGGGAAAAAAGAAAAAAAGAGGAGGAAAGTTTTCACGCAGAACGAAGCAAGGAGGATAGTGAGATTGAGTCGAGTTCCTCTCTTAACCTAGAGCAGGCCGGTTCCTGTGTTTTAGATCTCGATCTCCTACTGCTCCAAATAACGAAAAAACGTTCCCTTTATACTTTCTGATCTTTGTTTGAAGTGATAACGATGTGCTCACATTTGTCTTTTGTAATTTGAATTTATCAATGTCTGAATGTCCAAGTTCATTTTTTCACTCATATTCCTTTCCTCATTTCTTACAAAACTAAAACCCATTTTTAGTGTGCATTTATTTTTTCTTATTAATTGTTGTGAATTTGCAAACTCTGGTTGAATATCTCTTTCCACTGTTTACAGAATTTAAAAAATATATATGTCTCTGCTATAATTTTAAAAAAATTTCACCCAAAAAGTGAGCTTGGTATATTTTTAGTATACTTTTGATGTGTGTATTTTATGTAGGCATTTGTTTCAAATTATAAGTCTGCCAATTCCCATTTGAAATTTTAAAAATAGTGAAATGCCATACACCTTTTTTTTTAAATTTGGCCAGTACGGACTGAAAAATAAAGTGAACAAATAGACAAGGCAAAATCAAGAATTGGCCGAATATTTTCTATCATTTCTTTAGCTCGTAGAAATATTGATGCCCGAAACGTTCGGCGTCTTGAAAGTTTCTATAGACTCACAAGCTTGAATTTTCCTGATAATTTTTAAAATAACGAGGTTCAAAATTTTTAATTTACAAAAGTCATCACCATTTTATTGCTTCAAAACTTTGATTTCGGTAATCTTGATTTATAAGTTAGCAAAAAATTTTCAATGTATATTTGCTGATAAATAGTATTTCTGATGACTTCAAATGTTGATACCATGTCTGGAAAAATATTCCCATTCTACATTGATTGTTTAAAAACTTCTGTCAATGATTCGATGATCTCTCTCCTCCAGACCACTAAAAACTTTCGAAATAACACGGGACCTTCTTAAATCCTTCCCACCAGTTAGTCATCTTTCCCTGTTCATCGGTGTCTGACCCATTACCCTCTACTATCTCTAAACACTCCACTATTTCCATACTGTTTTTAATCTTTCGGATCGTGAGAAGCCCTCCTCTTGCCTCTGTCCCATCGTATCTGGATATCGATTTCCATCTCTTTAACCTCAAACTTGTTGTTCCAAATCTCTTTCTCTACAAATCAGATGACTGCTCATGACATCATTATTATCATCGAGAGCCCCCACTTTCTTTTCTTATATTTTCAAATTTCAATCGTTTATTTCTTTTGACTGTAAAGTGTGAGACTCCCAGAGAATATTATTGTATCGAACGGGACTGTGTCCATGTTTATACAAAGCGTTGTACGATTTTATATGTGAGAGACACTGACCAGCCGGAAATTTCTTTTCCATACTTTATAATTTTTGCAACTTCGTATAACTTATTTCTATGTATTTCAGGTGGACGAATGCCCGTCGGAAATTCGGGATCTCGATCGGGTCGATTGGCACGTATCAGTCAATCGAATATACGACCGTTTGGATCAAATGGCGGTGGAGCTACGAACAGTTATGGACCCGGTTAGTAGTGTCAAAAAGAGATTTTGAGATGGGGGTGAGAAGTGAGAGTGTAACACCCCGAAACACTTAGTCCTCAAAAACTGAGAGAGAGAGAGAGAGAGAGAAGATCTACGAAAGTTCTAAAGAGAAAGAGATAAATCAATGGATACGAGAGCAGCGGCAACGAGTAGAAAAGATAAAACAGTTGTTCGTGTCCAGTGGTTTCCGCCCTCAAAATCATTGTTGTATAGAAAAAAAATGAGTACGAAGAATGAAAATTTGAGTGAAGTATCGGACTTTTGGGAGTTGAAAGATGAAAGTCAATTGATTATATAGATTAAGGTACATGACAATTTGAAAATTGAAGAAACATTGGAATTTGCAGGGTTATATTATGTTGAATTTGTCTTTGAAAAATTAATTCTACAACTTTCGATCTATTTTAGGAAAATGAATTTGTTATACATATTAATAATATTTTTGAATTTATTTAGTTTTCAAATATTTACAAGCTCAATTAGGCGTTTTAAAGTGAGCGGACCAAATATCGAATTATATATTTCTAAGAAATTAAAAAAAAAATTTTCAGTCAAAAAGTGTCAATTACTCTTTTCATCTTTCATACCCATCATAGTTTTGGAAATCGACAAAACAGTTTTTTAAACGATTTATAACTAAAGCTCACTTTTTTTTAAAGATTAAGCAGTTTTTCATAGTTTTGGCTGAAATTTTTTGAAAAATCTAAATCACTTTAGAGTGTTTTATTTATTTATTCAGCCTTTTTCACATTAGCCCAACTCCACCTCAAAGTAATAAGTTTACACTGTAAATATGGACGAAACATTTTCAAAATTATTTCGGCGATTTCCAAATAATTTTTTAAATAATGAAACCCCGTAAAACTATCTGCCTGTAAGAATTTTATGCATCTCATATGTATATGAAAAATTATCATATACTCTCAAAATACTCCGGAGTACTATTTCAATGTTTAATTTCCCTTAAAAACAACAATTTCAATTTTGGAATAAAAATTTCCTATTGAAAAAAATAATAATTCCGTACTTACTATGTCATATTGTTTTAAGGTTGTATTTTTTGACTTAGTACATATGCAAACTTGGTCATTAAGAGTTCAAGACTACAATAGAGACAATGACTGAATTCAAATCGAATTTTCAAAACGTTTATTGGTCGCCTGAAAACCCAACCTTGTTACCTATTTAGTCTCTGTCATTTTTTTGCTCAAAAATTCTGAATTTGAAATCTGTTATTCTACAACCCACAATAAAAAGACAAATCGTTTTTGACTCTTTGCTCCCCTTTTTCAATACATACCAAAGAAAAAGGTCTTCTCGGTCATTTGTTTTTTCTGCTGCCTATTTTTTTTTACATGTGACCTAATTTGTGGCATATATATCTTAAAGTCGTTTGAAGAAAAGGACCAACTTTTTTTTCGTTGCTCTTCTTGACCCATCGCGGCGTCATTTTTTTGGTGACTGGGTGCTGGTGGATGAGGGCGCGAACTCCCTGGAGAAGAAGAAGACTGTTGCTGACAAAAAAGCCATTTTATTGTCAACTTGTTGCTCTTTCTCTATACCAAAAATGAAGAGAGAGTGAGAGATCCTCCAACTCGTCGCAAAGAAGTTTCTTTTTCGGACAAACTGACACCCAGCTACGCAAAAAAGAGAAGCGGAAGAGAATGGAAAAGGCGGGCGGGAACCGGAAAACGGAGAGTTTCCTCCAAAAAGTTTATGAGTCGAAAAAAGAAAGACGGGTTAACGTCATCATAGATTAGAGACAATACTTGACTATTTCTAAAATTTTAATTTTCTGTCCTTGAAATTATTAGAGGCAATGATTTTTGTGGAAGGCTCCCCTTATTCCTTAAAACTTCCTCGGTCGACAAGCTCATCCATCACCTCCGTCAAACTTTGGAACTAAAATTTCAGTGTTTTTGGTAGTTTTGCAGCCAATATTTTTTCTTTAGCAATAGGAATTGAAGTTTTTCACCCAAACGAATTTTCTCTTACAGTCAAAATTTGGAAGCGCATGTTTTAGATTTTGTTAAAACTATTCACTCCCAAGGTTGATCCAATATTCTCTCAAAACAGATGGTGTGAAATTTTATAACCAAATTTTGTCAGTTATATTCACATTTGCTCAATTCTCCTTCAGCTGAAGAAGTTTACTTCTCGTTTCTCCCGTTCAAAAACCCATAAACCGCCGCCGTTTATCGTTCTCTTGTTCTTTTTACAAAGATTCTCTCATCTTTTTGCTCTTTTCTATTCTCGGATCATTTTCAATTTCTCAGTGTGTTGGAATGACGTTAAGCTCATTTCTATGTAATGCGGGTAAACTTGTCAAATGCGTTCGAAGAGCAATTTCCATTCGTGATCAAGCAGCCGAAGATCAATGTATTGATGATTGTAATAATAATCATTGCGTCGTGACTCATGAACCAACATGCTCAAAATATATTTATGGTATTTTTTTACTGTTTCAATTTCTTAATTTTAACAAATCAGCTCTCAAAAATATGATCCGTTCAGAGAAAAAACTTTATGCGAAAAATTGTCAATAAATAAGAAAACGGTGAAGTTTGAAAAGTGTATATGTTAAATTGCTCAGCTTTTGAGCTTTGAAAAAAAAATTTCACTAATTTTTGATAAATATTATTGATAGTACTGGGTCCATGTGACTTTTGGGACAAAATATGGACAAAATATGATGAGGCTTCATGATGGTAGTGGGATCCCATTATTCATAATTAAAGATAGAATTTGAATAATTATGGAACCCTTATTTTGATTTTCCGTTAAATCAATTTTATTTTCCAGGAACCCATCCAATGTCCGGTGCTGAACCATGTAGCCCAACAAAAAAGGAAAAGCATCGATTCGAAATCACAAAAAAACTTGGCTCCGGAACATACGGAAAAGTATCGTTGGCATATGATCACAAGTTCGATCGAGAGGTTCGTGTTCTTTTTTTTTATTTATTCGTCCATTTTTTAAACATTTGGCATATTCTCAAAGACGTCAATCTACTTTTTATTGTCGTCGATTTTACGTCTCTTGGGATCGAATAAGATCCATTTCTCGTTCTTCTTTTTGGGTGGGAACGAGAAAAAAATTAAATAAAATCTGACAGAGAATGAAAGTTTTGAGATCTTGAAGATGTTTGATAAAAATAGAAACCAAAATAAATTCAATTTTAGGTTGCTGTCAAATTGATCAAAAAAAGCGCAATTGAAAGCAAAGCTGACTTGGTTCGAATTCGAAGGGAAATTCGTATTATGAGTGCATTAAACCATCCAAATATTATTCAGATTTATGAAGGTACACAATATAAATGAGACTATTAAATTATATAAGATTTCAGTGTTTGAAAACAAAGATAAAATTATTCTCGTAATGGAGTACTCTAGCGGTGGAGAATTGTATGATTATGTCTCCAGATGTGGATCTCTTCCGGAAGCAGAAGCTCGTCGTATATTCCGACAAATCACTTCTGCAGTCCTTTATTGCCATAAACATCGGGTTGCTCACAGAGATTTAAAATTGGAGAACATTCTTTTAGATCAAAATAATAATGCAAAAATTGCCGATTTTGGTTTGTCCAATTATTTCGCCGATAAGGTGAGGATTTTAGTTTGATGGATATCCAATTTTAATAAAATTTTTAGAATCTTCTGACAACATTCTGTGGAAGTCCATTGTATGCATCTCCAGAAATTATCAACGGAACACCATATAAAGGTCCAGAAGTTGATTGTTGGTCACTTGGAATTCTTCTCTATACTTTAGTTTATGGAAGTATGCCTTTTGATGGAAGAGACTTTAATCGAATGGTCAGGCAAATCAAAAGAGGAGCCTATTTTGAGCCAGAGACACCGTCAAGTAAGTGATTAAAAAAATGTCTATCAGAAAAAATTTCAAATAATCAGCAAAAACAGCAAGCTATGACATGGTTAAACATTACGGTAATTCTAATTTAGTTCAATTTTCAGCGGCATCAATGTTAATCCGAAACATGCTTCGAGTAAACCCGGAGAGAAGAGCCACCATTTTTGACATTGCATCCCATTGGTGGCTGAATCTTGAAGAAAATATGCCTGTGATTCAAGAACTTCCTGAAAATCAAATTATCGATCACACTCCTTTAACGGAAAGAGAAGAGACAATGATAGTACAAGATCTCGCTGATGAACAAGACGTTTTCATGGAATTCGGGCATCTTTCATCAGAGACTCGTCGCAAGATTGAAGACTTCAGAATACGAAGAAAAGAGGCTGAGGAGTTTAATGATAATTCACCGGTGAAACCTCCAAAAGCAAGGAAAACTGATGAATTAACTGGAAAAATTTCGAAAGAACAACCGGAAGAGATGAAGTCTGCTGAAAAATCTCTGAGAGGAGTAAAAGAGGAGAAAGAAAAACCGAAAGTTGTTGATCCGAATGATCCACTGGAAAGACTCAGACAAATTGAAAATCGATTGGGACAAAATAAGAAAGACAAAGAGGTTTGATTATTTATTGTTTAAAAATGAATTAGTACATAACTGGTAAATGTTAATTTGGCAGTAACCTGTATGGATAAAATGAGACAATGCTCCCAAAGAAAATCATTTTCTCATTGCATCATGACAATCTTGAATACATTTAAGTGATGTAGTTTTTAACTGAATTGAAGTATATTCTGGATGTTGTCGCATTGTGTCCAAATAACTTTCTGCACACTGTTCTGCACAGGTCATCTGAAAAATTAGTTAGAGATAGATAATTTAATTTGCTTGTTTACCTCTGGCCAAACGATCGAGATCATTGCCAAAAGAATCAAAAGTGATAAAACTGTAGACTTCATCTTTGCAAGGGTCAGCGAATACGTAGGCCGATTATACGGAAGTGGTTGGAGGAGATCACACGCTACAAATCATGCAATTTTTGTACTCGACTGTATTTATAGAAATGATCTTTAAAATAAGAATAGAAAAGTGATACGGTATCAACTTTATCATGTAATGATGATATTGGATTATTTCGAAGTAAAGAAATTATGTAGCTTTTTTAATGAAAAAAATAATTTTAAAAAATAGTCGAACTGCGCTTCTAATCGTAAGGCCTGCCAGGAATTTATACTAGGCGATTAAACTGATCTCTTCCTCAAATTGTCACCCTTTTTGTGAGGAAATACATACAAACAGAAACTAGACATAAATCAAGGTATTACTTTCAAAATGATCCTCACTTGAACCCGACAATATCGTCATTACACATAGTAATCGAGATCGGTCGTAGTGGTTTTTGCAGATTTCAAAATAGAACGGGTCAATTTATGATTCACACTGTTTGTTAATTTTCAGGCAGCAAAAACATCCGCCCGCGTTGAAACAGTAAAACTTAAAGAGGTGAAGAAAGAAAAGTCTCCAGAGCAACAACCAGAAGATCCGAAAACTGCAAGAGGGTGAGTGGTTTTGATGTTTTTAAGAGAGGGATGACCGTTTAAGCAGGTGTTTTATTTGATTGGGGAATACGAAAAAGTCATGTAGTCTATGCGTGATACGGGAACTTTGAGCTCAAGTTGAAAATGTATGAGGCTTATTATTGAGTGAGATGTTAAACAATCCATTTTGCAAAAAAAAACTGAAGGACTATAATACTATAGTATATTCAAAAAAAACTCGCTCAAAAAAGACAGCAAAAATCTTGAAATTGAAAAGCAAAACAAGCAATAATTATTATTTGGCAGATTTTGGAAAAAATATTCTGACACCTAAACTTAGAAGAAATATCATCTTGACCACAATTTTGAACAAATTCTTGAAGCACTAAAAGTAAAGGTTACAATTCCAAATTAAAGTTTTATTCTGATCCAAATCAATTTAAAATTAAACAAATTTTAAAATTTTCGATAAGTTGCTTAGAAAATGTAGAAATAGAGATTTGGTATATACTACATTACTTTAAGAAACCAAACATTCGAAACCCTTTTCTTTCAATTTTGTGACTTATGGTGCTTACAAATACGACTGAGCACAAAATTTTGAAATTCTGATGAATGCTACATATTCACGTCAGATGTATAATAAGCATGAGATTCATCTATTCGATTTTCTAACATCTATTCGATTTTCTAAAAATAAAAGAATTGTTGTAAACTTTTTTAAACTAAAGTATCGTTTACAAATCAAGCAGCGTTGTTCTCCACATTATGAGCTAGCTGTTGAACTATATGATCTTGAAAGAATACTTGAATTCAACGACTTCTAGAACGAACTCATGTCGGGTACACACTACTTTTGTACCGAAAAATAAAAATATCTGGTACATTGTAGAATTTAAAGTATGGAACTGAACAATTGATTGTTTTTATAGTTGAACATCGATTTTGAAATAGGTGTCAAATGATGGGTTGAAAGGGGAAAAGGTGGGAGTGAGAACCGATCATGCGAAGGCACATTTACTAGAAACAAAAATGGACTCAATCGTCCGCTAAATAGAGATTACAGTTTTTTCGAGTCTCTTTCATGTCCGATACACTTTGATCCCTTTTAACGATGGCCTTGTTCAAGTTTTTAAGTTTTGTAATAGCCAACAACAGAAGTGAATATTGTGTGTGGGAGAGAAAAGGACGGACAGCGCAAAAAATAGCTGTTGCTATACGGAATGTCTGTTTTTGAGAGGAAGAGAAACACACCTCAAAGGATAGAGACTTCTTTTCGGGTGGTTACCTGGATACGGGATTAAAGAGGAAAATGAACTTGTGAACATACGACTTTTTGATACCTAAAACAAGAAATTTTCAGAACATCAAAACCAGCTGATTCTCGTGCTCCATCATTCGTTCCAGTTAAGGATCGTCCAGAAACTTCTGAACCTGAAAGACCACGTACTCGTCCACATTTGACTGCAAGTGCCTACAGAATTGAAACGGATTCTTTGAATATGTTGATGAATCAAGTACTCGAACAAATGGAAAAAGGACCAGTCAATTTGAATATTATTGCAAGAATCAAAGCCCATCCACTATATGACACAAGGCCAATGGTGAAAGAACTTTTGGAAAGTATTATTGCTGCTCAGCCAGAGCCCGTGCAAAAGCAGACTAGCAAAGTGGTCGAGCAACAGGTAATTTCATTAAGCTACAACAAATAAAAGTTCACTTTACTGGAAGTCTTGCGATAACTAAACGAATCAATATAAAAAATATAAACTTTTTATTTGCAAGAATCCTTATTCAATTATTAAAAAAAAACAAAATATTAAAAGAAAAATTGCTAATTATAAAAGTTCAGTAAAGCGTAACTTTTTGCTTTCCAAATGCACTTCTCAATAAACTCCCGCACAAAAATCAAACCTTTGCACTTGACCTAGATAACATGAAAGCTATGATTTTCTAACACTTTTCAGACATTCTCCCGCCAAAATACACTGACGAGAAAGAAGAAAGAGGATCCATTAGAAGAGGAGATCCCAGAAGTTCCATCACCTTCACGAAAGATGAAGGAGAGACCATGGCATTCTGTAGAGGTGTGCATGAAGAATGAATCAGTGCATTGTAGATACATAATTCCTTAAGAATGATTCTTTTTTCAAAATTCCTATTATCCTGTGAATGTTTTCAGGTTGGATTTGATCCTGACGAGGAACCAGAGCATGATCGCATGCAGGAATCAATTGCCAGCAATGCAACAGAAGTTACTGTACAAGATACTTCCTTTGAAGATGATAGTTCTGATGAAGAAGAGAGAAAGAAGACGCCAGTTGCATCAACACCAAAGACTCCAGTTCTAATTGTTGAAAAACAAGAAAGCTCAACGAATGCGGAAGATGAAGAAAGTGATGAAGGAGATGATTATAGTGATGCTGAAATGGAGGAATTAGCTGATGAAGTTGACAAGAAAGGACCGTCAGATTCTAAACTCGCTCCAGTTGTGGAGAATCTCGAAGCTAATCCGCCACCAGATCCATCAAGTTCACCTCAATTCCTTGATGCATTTGATAGAGGTCTCATTAAGAGACAAAGTAAAGGAAAATATCAGGTAAATGACTTCAATTTTTAAATTGTTTCCTTTATGATATTTTGGAAGCGAGAAGGCAAAGTAAACACATTTTGAATATTTGCTTTCACTTCCAAAAAATCCTTGCAATCCCATTTGGAATGTTTTCTTTTCATTTTTCTGCTTCTTCTTCCCATTCCACTTCTCCTCTTAACTACCACTCTATCTCGTTTATTTAGCACACTCTCATCAATAATTATGGTCGTGGTGTGTCAACGGAATGTGAATCTCCAACACAGCAACGAAAGTTCTTTGGTGGTCCTCAACCTTCTGCAGAGCTGTCACCTTTCCTCTTTGACAAAGCATGTTTTTTTTCACTTTTTACTGCACTGTATCGTTGACATTTTGGAACATTGATATTTTAGATTTAGAACTAACCGGCTTTTGATTTAGGCAAAGGAAATTCTTCAAACATACCCTAACAATAAATTGGATGCTCGTGGAATTGATGTTGAGTTGAGACGGAAATTAAGAATGGAGAAGGTGAAAGCTGATCTTCTGAAACAGCCGAAAGACGGAGATAAACCTAGAAATTCGTGAGTTCAACTATGAAAATAGTTGAAATGAATATTAATTTAAGATACGTTGGCAGTGTACCACCTCGTTCACCTCCTCCGATCGTTGTCAAGTCAGATGGAGAAGAGCTTGATGATGAGGAAGAAGAAGAAGAGGATGAGGAAGAGATTGAGGAGACTGATTCTGAAGAAGGATCTGACTTTGAGAATTTCAAACCAAAGCGTCCAATTATTGCTGCAGTTCGACGAGATGATGGTGGTAAGTATATCTCATTGATCCTTCTGTGCATCTTACTTCTTGTCTCTGAACTCTAACCCATTTGCTTCTAATTCTCAGCTGTGGTGCCAGTGATTCATCAAACTACTCGACCTGCTGTTGTTTCTCCAAACTCTCAAAATCCACGTTATCAAGTTGCTTCACCAAAAACTTCGACGGTGATTCAGGCGACTCCAGGTGTGTACTTCTTGCTATTCAAAACCCAATTCTCACCAAAAGTTTTATTTTCAGTTTCAGTTTAGTGGTTTAGTTGTATAACAATCTAATTTAGAGGTTCTTAGTTAAACATGAAACGGATGCATTGTTTCAGAAAAAGTACCGGTAGCAGGAACATCTGCCAAATATCTTGTCACGGTTGCTGAATTGAAGCTGAAGCCTACGGACAAGAAGGAGGAAGCTCAATTGAAGGAGCAATTGAAGGACAGTGAGATCAATAGTGAAAGAAAGTAAGTAATCCTTGAAGTAGAAACCCCACTGTTACTTACATAGAGCAAAAACAATAAAAATGTTATTTTCAAATTTAAAAATACTCAAATTAGGAGCAGTCATACATTTTGAATAATAGTGATTTCATCAGAAATTTGTTTTAAGTTTTTCCTCAAACACGAAATTTATGTTATTCCCAAAGTATTCTGAGTTTTCTCTCCAGAACCTCACAAACAAACCTTCTATTCCGTCCGTCTGCCTATAGGGAATCGGATTTGTATCGCAGGATAAACGCGTCAGTTTTCCATATTTTTGTGTAGAACTTATCCAATTTATATGCTTTTTTTGGTTCAGTGATTGTGGTTGTGATTGTTTCATTTCTTTACCCAATTCATTTTGTGAATGTGGCTTCTTCTAACACATTAGGCCGTTTTTTGTTTGATTCCAGAGTGACAAAAGGAGCTGCACCGTCAACAATTTCTCAAGATTCCGATGGTAAAGACACGTTTGAGAGTGCTTCTGCATATATTCGACGCAAAAATCGAGAAAGACGTCAAAGAAATCGGACGATTGGAACAGCAGAAGAAGCACTACGGTTCAGTTTTAATTATTGATAACTGACTCAAAATTACATATTCTCAGTTTCTAATTGAATGCTTTTGTTGACAGTTTTGGTTCTGATTCTAAAAGCTCGAGTCAGGCTTTTTTTGAAATAAATTCAAATTTGTAAAAATAAATCTGAAAATTTTCAGGGCTCTCGAGAGACCGTCTGTGGATCCATACGATGGTGAGCTTAGAAACAAAATTATACAAAAGAATAATATAAATATTCAGATCGTGCATTCTCTCCTCTCTCGACTGATCCATTTTATTCTCATCACTCATCTGGTTCAGCTGCTCCATCAGCACTTGGATATGTTCGACCTCGTTATCATGATGATAGTTACCGTACTCATCGAGACAGTGATTATCGTCCAATGTCACCAACAAGTCGTTACGTAAGTATTTGTGGTAGAGAATGACAAAAACATAAAAACGATACCCTTCTCTCATCTAATTAGTCGAAATGAAGTGGTTCAAATGAACAATTGCTTGCTTCTGGCTGTCTTATTTCTGTATCTTTGAGGAGAAAAGACTTTGTATGGCAAACGGAAGAAAACGCCTAAATGCTGCTGCTGGCGCGAACAGGCAGTTTAGGCGAAAAAAAGAGAGAGAAATGGGTGGAGAAAGAGGGAGAATTGAGACAGTGTACTTTGAATGAATAAAGAAGAAAAAGAGGAGTAGAATAATAGAAAGAGCGGTTGCTTTTTAGTTTTAAATTCGCTAGTATACCATTTATTCATGCTTATACACAATCAAGATTGGGTATGTTTACTTTTCTGCTTTTTATTGCAAATAAGGGTTCTATAAATTTTTATTTTCCTAATTTAAGTTTCAAGAACATTATGCCTTCAATTATTTATATGGTTTTCGTGATTTTTCTGAAAACATTTGATCCATCAATTTGGAGCATATCTGTGCAGATATAGAGTGAGTGTCGTAAATTCGTAATTTTTGAAACACGTTTTTGTAAAAGCACTGACTTATTTGAATGGGTCTACTTGGAAAAAACACTGATTTTTGCGGGGATCTCTTTTTCATTTATTTAATTTGTTCTTTGGAAAAATGAATTATAGATAATCATGAAAAATTGATAAAAAATTAAAGGAAAAGTGGGCCCCGAAAATCCAAAATGTTTAATAAAATATTTGTATTTTGAACTACGCATTAAATGAAATTAAATGAAATGAAATTGGTAAATTACGATACAATTTCTCACAGAGTACATATTTCAAATAATTCAAAGGTTACTTCACCTGAAGTTCCTGGAATTTTCTAAATTGTGACTTAAAATTTTATGTATATTTTAACGATTTCTGTGGAATAAATTCACCCGGTCCTCTATTTGCTCCCCCGTGGCCACAAATTATTTTTCCAGACAGCCGCTGTTACCAGAGATGATCGTGGCAAATCAACATCGTACGACCCACATGAAACCACCAGGTAAATCGTTGATACCATTATCTTTCCCGTTTTTTTCCTAATTGATCTCATCAACTGTTTGTTATCGCTACATATCACTTTCTTTTAATATCACTTTTCCTTTTTTCTTATCTCTAATTTGACCACCTTGATTAATTAGACGAACAACGATGCGACGGGAATCTTTCTTTTTTCTCTGCTTTGAGCATCAAATACAACACACAGAAAACATAATCGGATTGTACGGAGACTGTACGAGAATGAGAACAACATGCTCTCGAGACAAGAACACAAAACAAAAGTTCTATCGAGCATCCGTTTCTTTTTTTATTTCTTCTCTATTCCTAAACTTTCCCAAAACACATGAGATATATTTATAGGTTTCTATTTTCTTTTCAAAAAAAGTGTTTATTTCATTTTTTTTTCAGACCATCGTACGATAGAGGCTACATAACTTCATCCAATGCAAGTCCAAGTTATACCCGGAAGTTTGAACATGAGGTGAGTAGTTTTTTCAACTTATGAACTGAAATTCAAGGAAGTTGCTATTTAAGCTTTTCCGAGGTCTTCCGAAAACAAGAATATAAATAGGTATTTTATATTAATGTTGTAATTGTGGTAGTACATTATTGGATGTGGCACATTTGTATTGAGCTATACTATTCAAGCTAGATTGTTTGGCACTGAACAAAAATATAAATATAACCAGCTGCTGACCGCGCCTACGGCGCGGACAACGACTGGCACCATTAAAAGTATTTGACACACATACACTTCCAGAATTTTCTCGATTTTTCTAGAAAGTTCTGGAACATTCCAGAATTTTCCCGATTTTTCTAGAAAGTTCTGGAACACTCCAGAATTTTCTCGATTTTTCTAGAAAGTTCTGGAACATTCCAGAATTTTCTCGATTTTTCTAGAAAGTTCTGGAACATTCCAGAATTTTTTCGAAATTTCCAGAAGATTCTAGATTTCCAGAATTTTAGAATTTTCAGAAAATTTAAATTTCCCGCCAAAATATTTTTCTCAGAAAATTTAAATTTCCCGCCAAAATATTTTTCACAGAAAATTTAAATTTCCCGCCAAAATATTTTTCTCAGAAAATTTAAATTTCCCTCCAAAATATTTTTTTCAGAAAATTTAAATTTCCCTCAAAAATATTTTTTTCAGAAAATTTAAATTTCCCGCCAAAATATTTTTCACAGAAAATTTAAATTTCCCGTCAAAATTTTGGGTCTTACCACGATGGGTCTCACCACGACGGGTCTCACCACGATGGGTCTCACCTCGATGGGTCTCACCACGATGGGTCTCACCACGATGGGTCTCGCCACGAAGATCTCGCAGCAACATTTTTTTATTTTTGATTTTTCAGAAGGTTCTAGAATAATCCAGAATTTTTTCGAATTTTCCAGAAGGTTCTAAAGCTTTTCAGAAATTCCCGGAAGGTTCTGGAACATTTCAGAATTTTCCCGAAGTTTCCAATTTCCCTTCCAAAGACAAAAACACAATTTTTCCTAAACTACAGTAATCCTACCGTACTCCTACAGTACTCCTACAGTACTACTACAGTACCCCGACCATATCCCACTACTAAGCCCAAACTAATATCCCTCCAACAGCCGAAAACGCCTTGCCTTTGTAAGCTATGACGTCACTTCTTAACAAACGGACACTATTTTTTTATATATAGGTAATGATATTGCAGCAACCAACATTGAACTCATGGGCAAATGACCGTAAATTCGAAGTCTACAAAACACGGGCTGAAAGAGATGCTGAAAGGAATACATATCATCCAACTGGGTTTGTACCCTTTTCTAATAACTTCCTATCTACTAAGATTTTTTATAGAACTACTGGTGCGAGCTCATATCGTCCATCTTCATATTATACATCAGCAAGTGATAGACCCGTCACTGGTCTAAGACGTCCCGAAGAGAGTTATACATCTTCAACCAATTATGGGAGATATGATGGAAGATCAAGTTTGTTTGAATTCACAAGTAAACTTATTAACTTCTCCTATTTTCAGCAACACCCAGCAACGACCAATACGCAATTTCAACGGCTTTGGCTGAAAATCAAGCTTCAAGTATGAATAATCGTTTCCGTCCAACTGCTCGACGCGTTGCATCTGCAATGACTGACGCAGATCGTCGTAATTATCACAGATCAAGATCAATGGATAGAAATAAGGTTGATTATGAATATGGAAGCAATTTGTTGAATAGACTTACAACACCTGATTCTCATGGAGACTACTCGTATGTAAACTATCACGACAGTTCAAATGGAAGATCTAATATCACATTGGAAAAAGATGGACAGCCAAGGAGTATTCTGAAAAATAAACAGGTAAATACAATAACTTCCTGAAAAAATTGTGTTTTCTAACAGGAACTTTTTGAATTCTTCCCTGAAATCCATATAAAATATTAAACAAAAAATATTCCGAAGTAAAAACCTTTTATTAATGATTTGCTCGCTGGAATGTGCTCCTAAATTTCAGAGTGCTGACATCGAACCACGTGTTGAATCGTCTTATGAGCCAAGCAATGGAGTTCGATCGGTAAGTTCCTCTCCTTCCTCAATCCTTTTTCCCATTTCACCCGTTTATCTTATTACTTTCAAACTTCTTCTTTCCAATATTTTTCCTACATATTCCCTCTCGAATTCAGCATGAATTTCTTGATCAACTTCTAAGCATGCGTTTCATTCTCCAGGTGTTCGAACGTCTTCGTCGTCATTTGTCTCTCGAGAAAAGTGTTTCGCCGCAAAGACAGGTAAGCAAATGCAGGATTTAAATTACTGTTTCTTAAAACTATAATGGGAAAAAACTTCCGAAATCTATTCCTTCTTTTTTCATTAGAACACTTCATTTTATGGCAGACAGCTTCGCGTAAGTGTGAGGGGGAAATGGTGTTGGTGGGGGAAGACTAGAAGCTGTGCAAATTTTAATTCTCATCTGGTTTTCCCCAATTTTTTTTTCGAATAAGAACTTTTCAGTGTGAATATCTTTCTTACAATTTATCCAGCATGGTAACTATTACCATTGTGTGTTTTTACCCCCAAATATTTTATATCTTCGATTTCCTTTTGTTATATTTTAATACTCACACACAACAAGTACACAAACATTCTAATAACTGTGTTTTATCCCAAACTTCTACTTATCTCACATTTTACTTTAGGTTGCATCTGTCGGACCACATAGTCGAAATATTGATAGCACATCATCTGCATTAGACAATCCAAAAAAGAAAAGATCATTGCTCTCATTCAATCGGAGAAAGACAAGTGAAGTACGAATGGGTGCCGATGGAAAGCTGGTTACAAATGGATATGATAGTACACCGAGTAGCAGAGATTTCAAGAGACCAAGCTCCCCAATCGATCGGATAAAGTCTCTGTTCAGAAAGAATGAAAGTTCAGGAACTGGGCACTCGGATTATTATAATTCTTCAAGGTAAACTTTTGAGTAACGTTGTCTCATTTTCAACTAGATGCCACCTATGCTCTTTGAATTTTTAAGCATATAATATAAAGCTGTATTTATATGTAGAAGTTATGAGAAATTTAGAAAACCTTTTAAAAACTTCAAAACTTCTGTCGAAGAATAGAAGAAACTGTGCCCAAGTCAAGTTTCTAAGCTATCGAACTGCACTAACACTTTTCCTAAAAATATTTTCAAAAGCTCCAAACCGCCCAATTGGAGGGGGGTGCTATAGAAGTTGGACGCACTGTACTACTTCATTAAACTGTGATCAAAAGTTACCTTAACAATCTACTTATGATTCCATTAATTTCAGAAACTACACATCTTCAAATCCGGTTTCCACAACTCGCGAGCCATATGTTGCCCAATATAGAAAATATCCAGGTGCTTTATTTCACAGAAACCCTATTATTTTAATTGATAGATTTTCAGGTTCAACCTCACGTGATACGTCCAGCGCTCTCAATCGTTACTCATACACTCCTGGTCTAACAGATCAACGCCGTCATTGGTATGATGATCCAAATATTTATTAACTTTTTTTTCAGTTTTGCCATCTTTCTTTTCCTTCTCTTTTTGTAAACTTTAAAAATAATTTGAAAACTCTTTTTTTTGTAACTTAAAAATTCTTGCTCACCACTTTCTACAGTTCATTTTTTTGTAAATATCGTATGGAGAAACTATCGGGTGTCCGATATTATTCTTTTTTTATTAAAAATGTCATCTTCTCTCTCACCCAAAAACCTAGTCAACAATGACTCTTTACATGTCGTCTTCATTCATTCTTTCATCATTGTTTCAAAATTTTGATTTTGCAGTAAAAATATTTTATTTTGAAAAGTTTGCTAGGCCAGATAATTGACATTATGAAGTCGTAGTAGGCGATGAATGTGAGCTTGAAGCATCTTTGGAAAACAGGCAAACGAAATTATGAATTTTAATTTCCAGTAGTTCCTTGAAGGAAAGTGTGTGATTCAGTTCCTCCGTGACCGTATCCTTTTGGTCCGAAAAGAGCGCCATAACAACGATTGCAATAAGGTTTACCCTCGTGCTGAAAATTATTTAATTTTTTAGAAACTTTTTTTTGAAGTTGATTGAAAACTGAAAATTGAAAGTCGGCAAGTACTTTTTCAAAACCCACAACTCAATAGTACAGCAAAAATTTTAAAAATCTAATTCAACTCTTTTTTTTTTGTTTATCAAAATAGATTGAATTGAAAAAAACGATAAAGAACTTTGGGTAGTACTCCTACCATAACCAAAAACTATAAGTTAACTTTTAAAAACATACCTCTGAATGACTTCCAGCACTTAATGTTTTCCCGCATGCTTTATTTGCACATTTCAAGCATGGTCTGTGCCAATCTTTTCCTAGAGAGGAAACTCGTTCAGCTGAAACAATTAAACAGTTATCATGACATATAACTTGAAAAAACAACTTACCGAAGTATACAGGTTTTTGGCAATTTGGACAGTTTGGCATGATTATTACGATGGTTTTGCAGAGGAACTAAAATAAAATCAAATTCGAAGAAAGTACCGAAGAAATGTCAATAGATAGAAGTATTTATATGATGGTTAAGACATGCACGCCTATCACTTATCACTGAACTTTTTTCGGAAATTTTGAATGAAACAGCTGAGTGGGAGGAGGAGAGAAAAGAAATGAGTCACAGAAACAAAACGAGCTAAACTTAGAGTTAGAGGTAAAGTGAGATAAAAAGAGAGAGAATAATGGAAACATTTTAATCTGAAAATTTATTTGCGGAACTTTGATTAACTCCTTTTGCGGACAGAATCGACTACACGAAAGTCGAGACTTCGAAAGTTAATAGTGGACAGGAACAGAGAAAAGTTGGAAAAAAGAACGAAACCAAATGGTTTATTTGTTTATTTTGTGGGTGTCTTAAGGAATAGACAGAAACGACGGTTCTCACAAAAAATATGTTGAAATGAGTCATGAAATGAATCAAAAAACACAAGACAATATACCGGAGACCGGTACGAATGAGGAAGAAAACAAATGCAAATGAGATGAATAGATTCGAAAATGAAAGTGGACAGAGGAGACCTTCTTAACCCAAATTTGAACGATTTTTCATTCTCTCACTTCAGCCCTTTTTATTTTAAAAAATTCTGTCAATCAAAGAAATTGACCTCATTCAAAATGGAAGTCGGGGCTTTAGGTCTTTGAGATTTGTATCAATTGTCTTTTTGATTGAATTTCCGATGGAAATTTGAAAAGCAGGCGGAAATTTGGAAATTAATAGAAAGGGAAACAAATGGAATGTTGATGGATTGCGGAGAAAGTGTGTTGAAAGAATTCGAAGATTTTTGAAAATTTGAACTGTAATTTTGTGAAAGAACGTGAACTGGAAAAAAAGTGAAATTCATATGAAATACGTGGAAGAAAAATTTAAATCGTGGTTTTAAGAAATTCACTCTAACAAAATGTATTTCACAATATTTCTGGCAACAAACAAAGTGATTTGGATCAAAAGTATCACATGTAAATTCAACTTTTAAAGGGTTATAGTTTTCCCTGGAAATTTTTCAGAAATCAAAATGAACGATATTACGATGAAAATTCCGACAGCGAGCAAGCTTTTGAAACTTCCAGAAGACTCAAAAGTCGGGGAAGAAGTTGAAATTCCCATTTGTAACATTCTTGGACTCCACTTGACTGGATTCTGGACGGTTCTGAACACAGCTAACGGAAAATTTGAAATAAGATGTGAGAAGGAAAGTCTGTTTCGTTGGAAATTCTTGGCTCAGATGGACCTTCAGTTTACTGGGGAAGGGAAGGTTATCAACATCAAAAACGAAATTGAGTTCTCTCCAAATGTTAATACGATCATGATTAAATCTATTGATCGAAGATACAATCAGGTGAAACTGAAAATTACTCGAAAGTCATCTTTTGGAATTGCAATCGAAGATTTCATTGATTTTGAAAAGAAGAGCAAGTGGTTGGATGTCCTGATTCGATCTGAAGATGGAAAGAAAATGATATATGCCAATTCTGGAGTAAGTTAAATTGAGTTGTGTTTCAGTTACATAAGTTACTTTTAGATACTTGCTTTGAATTCCCCGATTCTTAAGCAAAAACTGGAAAACAACAAGTTAGCTGAAATTATAATGCCATTTGAATCCTTTGTTTCAATGAAAAAACTAATGAACTTTCTTCATCCTCCTTTCAAAATGGAACGGGAAAATGGTAAGTTTACAATTAACCACAAAACTACAATCATTTGAATTTTCAGTTGAACAAGTTCTGGATCTAGCCTCAAAATGGGAAATGAAGTCGGTTATCACAAAGTATGAGCAATTTCTCATCAAAACACGTTGTCACTGCCAACGATCTTCAATTCAAGATGTCAAATTGGCGGAAAAGTTCAAGATGGCATCCCTTCTTGTAAGTTCTACAAATTTTATTATCGTAAATATATATGTGTTACAGGAAGAAATTATAAATGACGGAGAAACTGATGTTTTTGCTTTACTTGATGGAAATGATTATAGCTCTTGGACTCGTGCAGCAATGTTCGAATTTATTGTTAATGATGAAGATGAGAACACAATTCATGAAAACTGAACACTCGATTGAATTCAGATTTATAAAATAAATAAACTTCATTTTTCAAGATTTTTTGAAGTTTCACAATACATCAAATACGATTCGCCTGCGCAAAAAAAAAAGTAAACGCACAGAAGAGAGAAGAGTCCCGCACAAATAAATATTTATACACGAGGAAATAAAAACATCAAAACTAAAAACGCCGAAACTGAATAAGAGTCAAGAAATTGGAATGACATGAATTCAGTAGACTATAAAGATTCAAATATAATCTGGGGAAAAAAGTTTTAATAAAAATTACAACTGATCATCAGGATTAGCTTTACACTGGGATGAGCATAATAGTTTATGGTTTTTGAGCATGAATCTCTTTTTGAAACTGTGAAATTTTTATGAATTACGTGAAAGAAAAATGGAACTCGAGAAAAAAAATAAATTTACTGAAACAAAATTTATTTCACAATATTATTGCCAGCAAATAAGTGATTTTGATCAAGAATACCACAGGTAAATTCAATTTTTTAAATAGTTTCACAAGCTTTACAACTTTTCAGAAATCAAAATGAATAATATTTCGATGAAAACTCAGACAGTGACCAAGCTTTTCAAACTACCAGAAGATTCAGAAATTGGAAAAAAAGTTCAAATTTCCATTTGTGACATTCTTGGGCTCCACTGGACAGGATTCTGGACGATTTCGTGCACAGCTGAAGGGAGATTTGAAATTAACTGTGAAGAGAAAAACCGGTCCCGTTGGAAATTCTTGGCTCAGGTGGAGCTTCAGTTTACTGGGGAAGGTCAGACTCCAGTTATCAATATCAATAAGGAAATTGAGTTTACTCCAAAATTGAAAATTATGGTTTTTGATCCAATTGATCAGGGATGCAGATACAATAAAGTTAATCTGAAAATTACTCGAAAGTCATCCGTTGGAGTTGCGGTCGACAAGTTCATCGATTTTGAAAAGAAGAACAGTTGGCTGGATGCCCTGATTCGATCAGAAGATGGAAAGAAAATGATGTATGCCAATTCTGGAGTAAGTTAACTCAAGTGATGATTCAAATACACATAACTATTTTTTTAGATACTTGCTTTGAATTCCCCGATTCTTAAACAAAAACTGCAAAACGACAAGAAAGCTCACATTATAATTCCATCTGAGTCCTTTGCTGCTATGGAAAAATTGATGAATTTTCTTCATCCTCCTTATAAAATGGAACGAGAAATTGGTAAACTTACAACTAGACACTGAATCCCAATTTCCTGAATTTCCAGTTGAAGAAGTTCTGGATCTAGCTTCGAAATGGAAAATGGAGTCGGTTCTCACAAAATACGAGCAACTTCTCATCAGAGAACGTTGCAAGTGCCAAGATTCTTCCCTTAAAAATGTCAAACTGGCGGATAAATTCAAGATGAGATCTCTTCTTGTTAGTTTTACTTGACTGTATACATTTTTACATTACTTGAGCTTCAGGAAGACATCCTCTACAACGATACATGCAATGTTTATGATTTACTCGATGGAAACGACTATAGCTCTTGGACTCGTGCAGCAATGTTTGAATTTGTTCTGGAAATGGAGAATGACTATGCTGATGATGACGAATCTGAAAACACACTTTATGGTGTCTTATCAATGGCAGAGTTATTATATCAAAATAAGATTTATAAAATAAATAAACTATTTATTTTTCAAGATTATTTTAAATTTCAGAATACATCAAATTATGCTTCGTCTGCGCAAAAAAAATCAACAGGAAGCGCATGAAAAAAAGAAGAGTCCCGCACAAAACAGAGAAATATACACGAGGAAATAAAATCATCAGAACTAAAAAGCGCGAAAGCTAAATTTTAGTATAATGGTTGAGAAATGGGAATGACATGAATTGAGTAGACTACAAAGAATCAAGTATAATCTGAGGAAAAAATTTTAATAAAAATTACAACTGATCATCCGGATTCGCTGAATTATAATTAGCTTTACACTGGGATGAGCACAATAGTTTATGGTTTTTGAGCATGAATTTCTTTCCGATTAAGTTCATCTTACACTGAACACATTGAAAACATCGTTCCTCGGCGTGCCAGTGAGTTTCATTGTAGTTTAGACGCTTCTCGTCGGGTCCGATTTTTGATTGACACGTGTCGCAGGTCTGAAATTATTTTCCAATCCACACAAAAAGAGTTTTAGTAAAAACAGCTTGAAGGTGTTCTATAAAATTCTATAAAATTCTTTGCTATAAAATATTCTATAAATTTTATATAATTCTGTAAAAGACTAACAAATTTCCACAAAAAATCCAATATCTGAATGGGATCTCTTTGAAAATTCCTTTAAAATTGTTTATGGCGATTCTAAAAATCGATAAATATAGGCCAAATTTGGCTGGAATCTCCAGTTTTGCCAAATTGTTCGAGTATCGATAGGCATAAATAAAAAAATTACCGAAATTGGGTCTTCACAACTGCCACAAGTAGTTGGAAAAAACAAAGGCTTACATTTAAATTTAACATTTTAAACGAAATTTCGAACTACCAAAAAAAATAGAGAAATTTTAATAAGGAAGTAAGAAAATTGGTTGTTTAACACCATTTTGAGTTCATTCGAGTAATAAAAATTGAACTACTCCATTTTTGAACCCATTTGTTTTTTAGTTTAAAATGCTCACCTTTGCGAAATGTTTGAGATAACAATCCAAGCAGAATGGATTTTCATCTCTTGTCATATACCTCGATCCTCCTAATTTAAAATCACACTTATAACAGGCAAAATGATCAAAATGCCATGATTTCTCTTCGGCAAATGTGTACTCGTTGGCGAAGATGAGCTGAAACATGAATTTAAAAAAAATATCAAAACTACAAAGTACCTCATCACATCCCGCACATCTTGGATAAAGTTGATCAGCATAATGTCTACCACAGTAATATTTATTTTTGTAGAAGAAATAAATATTGTCAACCAATAATTGACGACATGTTTCACAACGGAAACAATTCGGATGATATGTATCAGTTGTTGAATGATGATGACATTCTACCCCAATATCACCAGTTTCCATCATTTCATTACAATCCTTGCAATCTGTTTCTCCAATTTTTAATCCTTTCAATGCGGCAGTCATTGACTTTTCAAACTCATTTGTATTCTCATTGTCTCCATAATTATCAGAATCTTTTCCGATTTCTACGACTCTTCCAACTCCAATCACATTATTTCGAACATTTTCCACAAAGTTTTGAAGAGTTTTCACATCTTTTTCTTCCACAAATCGCGCATCTTCAACATTACAATCATAAAGCGGGAGCTGAAATTATACAAATTCAAATGTTTTAGACTCTAAAACTGGTATACCTGGAACTGTAGTCTTGACTTTCTGTTCTGTTCTCCTTTTGAGCCAACAAGGGGCCGCTCGTCTTCTGGAAGGGCTTTCATGTATCGAGAAACTAGGTTTTTGTCTGGAAGTGGTGCCCACGCATACTGGACGTTTTCCTGAAAAATTTTAAAATTTAAATTATATCTCATATTTTTTTAATTAGTATCAAAACTTATTTTCATAAGTCAGAATAAAGTTGAACTAAAATAACTAACCTTATTGTTAGAACCTCCTCTTTCTGATTCTGAATCACTTGATGCCATTTTATAATTATAAACTGCTGTTGGCTGAGATCTTGTTGACATCATATTGTTTTCTTTCGTTTCATTTTGTTCATTTGGTTTATACATTCCCGGTTTCGTGAGCACTTTTTCGAAATGTTCTCGTGCTCCAAATAACCGTCCAATTACAATTTGTGCGTGATCAAATTCATTCGGCAAAACGACATCATGCTCATCCATTCGACATCCACAATTTTTGCACATTTTCCTCCAAAAATGTAGATCAAGTCCTTCGCATCTACAAGTCGGTAAATTTCTGCATTGTGAGCCCTGGCCAATATCGTGTGCAAGAATGTGTTGCTTTCCGAGTCCCAGCTTGAAAATTTGAGGATTCGCTCCGAAGCACGGCTTCTCGTCCACAACGGGAGACGTGACGTCGGTCATTACTGAAATTAATTGGCATTTAACGCTTTATTGTTTGCAAGTACTAAAAAATCAGAAATTCGTAGTAAAGTGAGAAAAATTGTGCAAAGGGAAGAGGAATAAATTAATAATTTATTGGATCAGTCTTTGTCTTTTTCTAACAACCTCAAGCTTCTCAACACCTTTTTATTGCTTTAGTATAGCCATAAAATTTGATAAAATGTTGAAAATATTGAAGTTGAAACAAAATGTTGCATCTATAAAGCATAGAGTGAGAACGACGGAGATGGCAATAAAAATACAATTTCGATGAATGGAGCAAACATTGATTTTGTCTATATATGTGCGTGTGAGAGTTTTCATATGTGTGAGCACCAAAGCAAAGGCAAACAAGAAAATTTGTGTGAAATTTCGAAAAAAAACATCTGTTCGGTTCATGGTTCTTAAAATAAAAAGCATTCAAAATAATTAAACCGGGAAAATGGGTGTTTCCGGTTGATAAGAAATATTTCGATAATGCAGTGGAGGTGTGTGAATGGAATGTGAATGAATGGATTTTCAATAAAACAAATGAGTCATACAAAGTGGCAGGTGTCATTTTAAAATAGGTAAGAAACATCAAATGAAACATTTTATAGAAACATTTCTCATTGAAATTCAATAATTGTATTTTGAGAAGTAAACTAAAATAAAATTACACAAAAAAATTTTTACCTGCACAAGTTCAGATTATGGACATAAAATATATATCGAAAACTAAAAACTTGTTCTACACACTTGACTTGACTTCTATGAATACTGAAATATACAATATCTAGGAATTAGAATCAATAGAATTTGAAATGCAAACAATAACAGGTATCCCTCTTCAAATCCTTTCGCACTAATCTCTATATTGGCTAACATGATCATGACTGTCTACTTATTGGTAATCCTTCAAGTTTTCACGTCATTTTAAAAAATCACCGCATTTACCAGAAAAAACTTGTTTCTAGACTTTGAGAAAAAGGAAACGGAACACATGAGACATCTCGCTGACCAAAAAAACCAGAAAAAGGGGGAGTAATGACGCCGTTCGAGCGTCCTCTGTTCTTCCAAAAAATGGATATATGTGACTGTGTCTTCGTCTCTTCAACTCTAACACTCTCTAAACTTGAAACATTCTCCCTTATCGCCAACTAATATATGCAAAAGCTTGCTGCACTGGCACCTGGGGCCTTGTATGGATTGGGAGAATACTTGTAGTTGAGTAAAAGCATGTAAGATGAAGAGACGCAGTAAATTGAAAAGTGAGCTGATTAAGAAATAGTGAAGAAAGAAAAAGGAGTGAGAAGAATTGGAAAAGGCGGCAAAAAGTAATTAACGATTCGAACTTGGACGTACTCAACGTCGCATGCAACGGAAAATGAAGGCACTGAACCCAAAGAGACAAACGAAGATTACGAATTCATGAAAATGAGGTTTTGGAAGAAAATGGACGTCGCCACAACAACTTAGCAGTTCCAGATCGTAAAAGTAATGGAATAGTACTAGTTGAGTGGGTAGAAATAAGTGAGATAGAATGGAAAAGAAAGGGTTAAGTAGATAGATTTTGGAAAGTGGAAATGAATTATTCAATTAGAAGGGAGCAGCAAATAGCTCCTTTTTTGAAATGACGTGAGTAACCTTAATCTCTAAAAAAAAACTGCGAGATATAATATCAAAATTTTTAATTTGAAAAATTCATTAAAGAATTCATATATGTTTCTAGTCACAATAAATTATAAACAACCCATGGAAACCCGCGAAAAAAATTAGAAAAAAGTATTGCAGTGTATGACAGAAGAAATATAAACATATGGAGGGCGTCAAAAGGGTCATGTCACTCACTCCCTATCTCGTCTTACTCTTGACAAAAACTCATTTTGACCTCGAAATGCAATACGAGTGTCTCCTAATCCGAGCTCAAGCACGCAGAGAAACAAAAAAGGAGAAAAGAGCTGAGAAGAAACAAAAGAGAATTCTGTTTCTTGCTATAATTCACTCTCCCTCCGTTTTTTTTTGTCTTTTCTCGCTTCTCCTCATGGGAATCGAACACAAAAGTAAGGTTTTTGCAAGAAGTTGGAAGAAAACGAGAAAAAAAAACGAAAGCAGACGAAGCTTTTGGACAAGTCCGAAGAGTCAACAGACAGTGACACCGATTCAATTCGGATTAGGTGAATAGAGGAAATGTTTGATTGTCGTAAAAAGAGGAAAAAGGAGAGAAAAGAATGGGTGCAGCAATGAAACTAACGGAAACGTGCTCAATTGCCCAGAAGAAACATACAAGGATGATGTTCTGACGTCTTCCTATTTTCTCCCAAACGCACTAAAACTACTGCATTGAAGCGGAGCTCTCGCCGCGCGAGCCCCAACATTATAGACGCTTTTGGTGTCTGCGTCTTTCTAGAGCCAAGAAAAACGGAATTCGTCTTCCAAATTCCAATTCTAAATTTTCGTGCAAAAGAAATGGAAGGATGTAAGAGAAGAAGAAGAAGCAATTTTTCGGATTCGATTTGAGAACGAAATTGGTTGACGTGAAGGAGGTGGGATGCATTAGGGAATTGGTCTGAGAGTGACAAGAAGTGAATGAATTGGAAAAAGAATAAGATGTCATTGAATGAGCAAGCAGTGGTGAACTCTTTGACTAATATGTACTAGGATTTTGAAAATGTCAGCTTTGGATTAGCATTTGAAGTTATTTGAAGATGGATACATCCTTTGAATGTCATGTTAGCAAAGCTAAAAAATATTGTCCCTAATCAAATTTGGGGTATCAAAACTCAGGAAGCTACCACGATTCTTCTATTTGTATTGAATTTTTCACACTTTTACAATGTGCAGCTCAGTTAAATTAATTAGTTCCAATTTTTTAACTGTAATTTAAAAACTATTATATAGGTGACAGTGAAACAATTATTTTCACAGTTGGCAAGACAACACAAAAGATAACCGATCTTTGAGCTCCCAAAAATGAGCAATGACGTGCAAAACTAATAAAGGTAATATGATATTTCAATAAAATTTTAACACACCCATTTTAGATTCGAGAGTTGATTTATTTAATAACTTCAATGAAAAAACTTTATTTTTACAATGGCATTTGTGTAAAACATACAGTCTGAAAAATTTACAGCATAGGCATTGCAACATGCTCTGACAAAAAGTAGTAGGCAGCTGGTAAAAGTCTGCTTTCTCTGATATTATATTACAAGGTCACTGTTTTTATAAACACGTAAGTCTTGCTTATACTTGATTTTTTTTTATGTGTCAAAAATTAGTTTTTATTTCACACATAAGAAATTTTTCAAAAATGGGAAATGGGTAAATCGATAATGAACAAAAAGTTTAGAATAAGAACAACATTCATTTGATTTTTGATCGTCACACGGCTAGATTCACTTTGAAGGTAACGAATTTGATTCTGAGATACCAAAATTAACAAAAAAATTCAAAAAAAAATTTCCAATGCTTATTGAAAGCGTATCTAGTGATATGACAATTGAAAACCGAAAGTTAGGTCAGTGAATATTCAATTATGCAATGTTTACCGGATCATAGTGACCTCGAAAGCCGAGTGTGTTCGAATTCGGAAGAGAAGGCGATGAAGATGCGAACATATGATAAGGGTAGTCATCTGGTGACAGACGTATTCGAGATATGTGAAAATGAAATAAGAGAAGACGAGGTAAATGAGAGTAGGTGTGAAGTGGCAACATATGTGTGAACAGATAGAATGGACCACCTTAATTGACACGGTTGATGAGGCAAGTGAGGGTATGGAAAGAGAGAGTGAGGTCGTAAAGGTGACGGAAGTAGAAACAATACGGGTATGTAGAACAATATGAACTAGCTATGGAGGGAATGAATAGGTGTGTGTATGTGTGCACCTTTTTTGTTTTACAAATATACTTCCAAGTTTATTTATGCATTCTTACAAGGTGTTATGTGTACATTTTTTATTGAAAAAGTTCAATGAAGCTATTGCAGTCTCCGGAAAAACATGTGTCGGACTCTACGAGATTTGACGTGGAACATCGCAGGAAACTTCCATCCTGTTTGTGACGTCATACATTTTTATTCCAACGATTTGGAGAGAATTTTGAAATATTTTCCTTGAATTCACAGTTAACTGTTGCAGTCTATAACACAAAACAGTCTCCTGCGTGGGTGCACATTTTTCGTGAGAGCCTGTCGAAGTTCGGCGTAATTTTTTTTGTTGATGTTTCCAGTTTCTTCTTGCAGGTCTCTTAGAATTTCAAAGTTTTTATACAGATAAATTTCGGAATTCGCAGAATTCACGACCAAGTAAACATATCGTGTAAATGGAATGGAACTCGTTGATAATGTCTCTATGATGCTAATTTATTCTATTTGTACTTCATGCTTCGTTTAGGTATGTACACACATTTGGAGGATCCTTCATTTCTTTTAGATTCGTTTAAACCGCCCAAAGTTGTCCTATACGGTTTGGAAAACATCACAAATGTTATCAAATTCTCTTTTTATTACATGTATCATTTTAGTTATATCATTTTAGAGCATCTAAATCGGTAGTAATTACGTTTAATTTTTGTTTATTCCAGTAGATGGGTAATTTTTTTTTTACTTTTTTAAAAAGTTGTTTCTTCTACTTTGCAATATGACATATCAAGTCATAAGTCTATTTAACTTTTAAACTGAATTTTACTGGTAATAAATTTTATTTCTAGAAAGTTAAATAAATTCAATTCAATTTAAATATCCCGGAAAATTGGTACATATCACTGCATTTAGTATGGTTTGGAATGTGTTCATTTTGAACCTCACCAGTTTTATATTCTTGACACAATCTCTTTACTATTAAATTCTATCTAGGACAAATGACCATTTTACAGCTTTCGTTCTCTCCTTTATTCCCTCATTTTTTCTTCGTTTCTTTTCAATTTGTTTCCATCTGTTGAAATCTAGCTTTCTCCCTCCAACAACCACCAGAATGACCATTCCGTTCTCATTTTCTCCAAAAAACGCGCGATCGTTCACACCTGCTCAAATTGCGAACCGGCGCCAGGTGCGTCCTGAGTCACTTCGACGACACAAAAGAGAAAATGCAAATACACGAGTGTCCACCACCACAACCATCCCAACCCAATTGTCGGTATTCCTTTTTCTTACCCAATTCATTTCCGTACCCCATAACCTCTAAGTGACTTATTCATTTTCATTCGCTGTAAATTTGGTGGGTGTCACCCTCCTCTGTTATCTCATTTTGAACTCATTTATCACCGTTACAAGTTGTATAAATATTTATTCTGACCGCAATATTTCAGACTCGTTCCTGAAATTCTCCGATTCTTGACAAGCGTTGTCTTCATGCTTTCTTTCATTGTTTTTGCTCTTGCATTTGCTGCAAGTTCAGCTCTTACTATTGTACCATTGAGCTCTGCTGATGCTAATGGAGCAGCGTATAGAGTGAATACTACATCAAGGATCTATATTGTTTCTAATAGCCCTCAAGATGTTCTTCAAAGAATCACAATCAAAACCGACTTGGGATCCAATGCTAAGTAGGTTTCTGTTGCGTTTTACAAGTGTTGACTCAATACCTTTCAAGTCAAATTTTATCCTTCAATCTAAAAAACATTATATAATTTTTGCAGTGCCTACACATTATCTGTTCCACAAGCTGATGGATCCTTGACGCCATTGATTCCAAGTCAAAATTCCGATTTACTGAGTGTTGAGGTAACTGGAACCAACGATGCTACTGGATGGCTTTACATTGATTCTATTACACCAAATCTCAATGTTTTCCCAATCTTGGAAAACAGTTCAATCAGCTTCAAACAAGGAACAAATGTTTTCTTTAAAATGAGCTCTCCAGCAGGAAAAATCCCAGTCGCTCAGAACGTAGTGATTGGTAAAAATCAAGTACTTAATGGATTCGTGGGATTACCCGACTCGAAAGACATGGTTCAATTCTTTGACAGTGATTCTATTGAAGGGTGAGAAAATCATTTTCCTTTGAGGCTTTTAATTAAATTTGGTTTTTCAGATTGACCAACTATGATCAACTTGAGCTTCCAATGGACATGTTCCATTTCACGTCTAACAGTGCTGATATAAAATATGAAATCACATATGCAGCTAGAAAGGGAATTACGATAGGATCATCTGGACTTTTGATGACTGATTCATTCCCAACTGGAACCTTTGGAACCAATGACTATGATCTTAATAATTCAAAGGGTGTCAATGTTGATTCGATTTTCATTGTAAGTTGTCTGTCGATTATCTTTCCAAGGTATTTTAACAATTACTTTTTTAGCCAAGAGTTGACAAAACCCATGTTTACGCTGGAAACATCACTGTCTTCATGACCCCAGCTACACAAGATCCAACCGTTTTCCCAATGTTCTCTAATGCTGATGCAAATTACACATCAAACAGTCCAATGAGTCGAATTGTTGTGGAAGCTGATGGACCATATTCAATTCAGTATTTCTTGAGAGATACTTCAATCACATCTCCATCTCCAGTCGAATCAACCACCAAAACTTCCAGCATTCCACAGATTATTGCATCTCTTCTTGTGGCCGCCGTCTTGAGATTTTAATTTTTTGAAACCCTGTAACTATTGTTTCTTTTTGTATTTGAATATTTCATAACGGGTTATGGTCGTTCGCTATAATAAAATTGTAAAATGTCATTAGTTTTGAAAGACATTTCCAAATATTTGAAGAATAGAAAACTTAATTGTTGACTGTACATAGTCGCTCTGGCAAAAACAAATAGAAAAACTCGGTTTATTTTTATTGATTTACTTTTGATTTGAGTTGTAATCAAAAAATTGTTCAAATATTTATGTGCTCCCAATGAAGTTACAAAAAACTTACTATTAAAATTAAGAAAGGTGGGCCCAATCTAAATATGTGAACATATCGGGTTTTCTGAAACTCGTCAAAAATACCGGAAAAAAGTGTTCAATCAAATGTTTTCATGCTTTTATGAATGACATAATTCTCTTGCCACGTATGTAGCAAAAAGTTTATTTATTTCAAATGTTTTATATTATTACTCAACAAGCAAAAAAGAATTTGATTAATTGAATGCTGCTAAATAAATAAATAGTAACCCTATATTTAACTGATAGTGAATTAAACTTGTCATCTCATTTTGCCCGATTTTGATGGACAAAATGAAATCAAATATTTTTCTTCATTTAGAAATTTAATGAGAAAATTCTAAAATTGTTATTCTACCATTTCTAAAAATGTTTAAAAACTTCAACTAATAGTAAGTGTGTTATTACCAGACCGTCTTATGAGTACTGAAGGATTGTCGGATCCACAGTAATCCTACAGTACTCCTACAGTAAGGTTAGCAGATCCGGTAAATTTTAAAATTCGTCGTTTTAGTCCGATTTTTATTATTGTAATTAATGAAAATGTGTGATTTCTTGATTGTAAACATCAGAAAAAGAACAAGTAAAAAGGGTGCACTGTAATTCATTTGGCCGTACATTCTCGTTTTTTCATGAGCTAAATGAAATTAAATATAAACAATACAAAACATGAAATACCAGAATGAATGACATTTGTAGATTTCGTAGTAGTTATTAATGGTTGATTTGTTGTAGCCTCCAAATTTGTGGTTGTTGTATTTAAATGATACTGGATAGCAAATGAACCGATTGAACTAATTTCTACACTATTTATACTACTTGATGCTACCATTTTTCCATTCAAACCAGATGGAAACCTGGATAAGTTTATGAAATATTATTTTAAATATCATTACTTACGAGCTTCCTTGCTCTGTTCCAGATGCAAACTTCACAATAATATTTGTGTCGTATGATTCATACCTATTGAAGAGAGGCTAAAAATAAAAAATAAAAGTTGCTATTAAATCAAACTGCCTACGCACATTCATTGTTAACGATACATCTTGATTTCCAACACGATTAACGTTATAGGTTACGTCAGTCTGTTTCATTGAATATGGAAATCCTGAAGTCATAACAAGCCCAGCAGATTGAAGGGTTGTAGTTGCTGAAATAAAAAACTGATGACTTTTATATTTTGCAAAACTAGAATTACCTTGTCCAAACCCAACAGTGTAGCTGACTCCGGTTGAAATTGGGTCCATCGTAAAAGTATCAATTGGAAGATCCAACTGCTGATAGAAGTTCACACTGAAATTTAATAAACATTATTGAAAGGTTTGGTGAACATTCAATGACAGGTGCATCTAAAAAAAACTCACTTATCATAAAGCTCACTATTGAAAAATTGATAAGGTAGTGGATTTGCCTGTTCACCATTTTGTTGAGCTGGAGATCCTGAATATGCTCTCAAAAATCCATCGTTTTGATGATCAATCTTCAAATTTGTAATAGTCATTATTTTCCCATTGGGAGCATCAACTTGAAAAAATACATTCCTTCCACTTTTAAATTGAATTAAACTTTTCTCGAAAACTGGGAAAACATTCAAATCTTGAGAAATTCCGTCATGATAAATAGATAACGATGCTTGGTTTCCTTCTGGTTTTGTTAAGATTACTGTATCAGCTACAGAAAATTGAAGTGGGTTTAGTGATCCATCAATTGAAGGTATAGAATATGAATATGCACTGGAAATTAGTATATAATGATGAAGTTCTAATTAAATACTCACTTAGAATTAATATTACTTCCAGCTGCCTTCACTGTAATTTGTTTTAAATCAGCTTCATTTCCATTAGTAAGAAAATAGAGTCTTGATCCACTTTTTACAGGAATTTCTGTTATTTTACTGTCCAGAATATGAATCTTAGAATTAACTAAAACTAATAATATGCTTATGCAAAAAATAACCAAGGTTTGCATGACAAATCGTTACAAAAAAGGAAAAGCACGGAAAGAATCTGTCTGAAATTATTTCGCCGATAAAAATACCAATTTTATAGTCAAACTTTGCGGCGTTTGCTTGTCTGTGAGTCAGTTCGCTCACAGATTGAAAGTTTGAAAGGGGAATTGATGATAATAAGAACTGTATTAGATTGTGGTATGATTTCGTAGATTTCTGACTTCCATATGTTATGCTGACTTTTACAACAATTATCTGGAACTTTAGCAAGTTTAATCAGCAGAGGTTTCATATACAGGGTGGGGAATAAATATAGCGCCGCATTCAGGACGGTGTAAAAACTTCAAATCGAAAGATTTTTTCATAAAAATCTACCAGAATGTTTATTAAGCAATTACAAAAACATATCAATAACAGTTTTGAAATATCCCTCCTTTTGATTTGATAACGGCCAAAGTCCCTTCGGGTGTGAGTCGACGACGGCACGGAGGTAGTTGACGTCTAGATTGTCCCATGCAGCTGTCAAGGCTATCTTCAGGGAATTCATCTCGGCTGGAAGCAGGCCGTTGATCTTTCGTGATGAAACCCGGGAAATTCGTCTTAAATCACTGATCAGTAGTATTTGCTCGATGGGCAAGCGCATCGTCCTGCTGTGACGCCCAATCACGGTTTGCGAAGTGGGATTTAGACCAGGGCAACACTTCCGGCACAAAAATCTTCTGGATTTAGTATTCCTTGTCGATTTTGGCTCCTACATCGTCAAAAACCAGTGATGTCTTACCATCGGAGCAGATTCCGCCGAATCCATCACTGCGGCAGAGTGAGAAATTTTATTAAGGATTTTTTTTCTTTTAAGCAATTTCATACTCGAGGGCTAAAATCTGTCCGTTCTGACCGTTCTTTTTGGCCTCTACAATGAATATTTTTCATTTTAAAATAGTGTCTTCAAAAGCGTGCCACTCTTCGTGCCACTCAAGTGAATTTTTGCTTTCTTCAAACGTAACTCCTTGTTACGGTCTGTAATGAAGGCACTCATTTGAAATTGATAAAGAATCATACGAAGCATGTTTCTGACAACAATTCTCATTGATTTTGGGCTCATCCCAAACTCCGTTGATATCTTTCTCATGCTTCTTTCCGGATCTCTCCATATTTACTCTCGGACGGCTTTGACGACTGAAGGAGTCGTCACAGACACCGGATGACCAAGTCGTGTTTTTTCCATCAAAGTCCGAAGCTCTCTGAACCGGATCAAAGTTTGATTAATCACAGAATTCCGACACCGAGCTTCTTACGATCTCCGGAAAAGTCATTCCGCTCTTCGAATATTCCACAATTGAAGTTCGGAATGGAGAATCAGCCACCATTTCCTGCAAAGTTTATATAAATGGCTGAAACTTTCAGGAATAGTTAAAAACAAAATAATGAATAAAAAAAATCAAAGTACGCGCCACGAAAATGGTTCCACAGGCGTCAAAGGTCGTGCAAAATTGCGGCGCTATATTTATTCCCCACCCTATACATACTCGACATTTTGCCACAGAGTTCTCTCGCACTTCCACAGAAAGATCTGAACTCTGTATGAACTCTGTAGAAGTGCGAGGGGCGAGGGAACTCTGTGGCAAAATGCCGAGTATACAGCTACACACAAGTATGTAGTTTTGAGGTAAGCAAATAGAGAACAAAACATGTTTCGAAATTTTCAAGTAATTTATCGACAGTTATTCTTCAACGTCTCAGTTTATAGCAAGTAATAAGCGCATAAAATTGTAAACGAAGAGACTGCAAATACAGTGGCCGCTCCGTCAGTGGTAGTTGGAATTTCAGTGGTCGTGGTTATGCACGAAGCTGGGCATGTCACAACTGGAGGACAAGTGGATACAGGAGGGCACGCGGTATTTGGAGCTCTTGTTGTTGGGAACGTGGTTGGTGGGCATGTACATTCGGGTGCTGTTGTGGGCTTTGCTGTAGGTTTCGGAGTAGTAGCAGGTGAAGATGTTGTTACTGGAAGGTCTGAAAAAGTTGATTGATAGTTAGCAGTTAAAGAAACAAACCTTCGATATCAAACAGGATTACATAGGCCGATTTTGTTGATTCAACTTGAAAACTGGTAGAATTTGCAGGAAGAATTATGTCACAGTCACCGGTAAGCTCGGTGGTTGAAATTGTTGGAATGGTACTAAATTTATATGAATTCGTTTTTTCTTGTAGTTATTATCTTACCATTTGTTCGGTCCTGCCGTTATTTTGATACTACCAACAGAAGGAATACTTGCGTCTAGCTGTAGAAATGAAGACGAGCCCGATGTAGTCGTGGTCACTGTAGTCGGGGTCTCTGTAGTTGTGGTAACTGTCTCAGCAGCTAATTGACCAGTTAACTAAAATTTAAAGAAAATATACATTTTTATAAATTCAAATAAGTAGGATAACCTTTACGTTGACAGCTCTGTCCACAGCTTGTGGGATCACTGTTATTGGCGTATTCAGGTAAATTTTATCAGGCATTGCAGGGTATTGAGGTGTCATTACGAGTCCAATATTACCGAATATTTTCTCAAGTGGAGACACTGCAAAAAAGTTATGATTAGATTTCAAAGAGTTTCTAACCTCCGCCGTCTGAAACCCAAAACTTAAACTTCGTTCCATTGCTCACAATATAAAATACCTCCTCTTGGATATAAATAGCATTGATTCTCGCCTTCTCACTACAAGAAGTAAGTTTCAGTTTTAAATATGAAAGCAAGATTACTTATATGTGTAAAGAAGTTCGTTATCATCGTCCGGTGTACCTGCATAAATGCTGAATACCGTATCCTGAAAAAAAGAGTGATGAATAGAATGAGTTCGTTTAATCATAGTACAACGTTTTATTTACAGCATCAAAACTAAACCTTCCACGCGGGTATTGTTTAAAATACCTTACGCCCCCCGGAACGCTTACAATTAGTCAAAACGAATTCATATACATTTAATATTACAATGTTTCAATAATTCAAAATGCGCATTTATTAAAAAATATATATATACCAGCCTTTATTAGATTAATCGGTACTTGTGTTAAGGCTCCATGTGAGAGAGACGCGGTGCCGGCGCCTATCGCCGGCCTGCCTTTGCCGTCGCTTCTCGCCGCTTTTAAAAATTTTGATGTGAATTTTAAATTTTCATGTCTAATAATTTGTTGAAATTTTAGAAAAAAAAAAGGTTTTTTTTTAATAATTAGTTTTGATTTTTTCCGATTGGCCTTCAACTGTCTCCTTCAACCTATTACAAAAAAATATTACAAAAAAGATTTGTGTTTTACGAAAAAATATAATAATTAAACGGATTATGTCACTTCTTGACAATTTTTTCTGTTAATAGCTGAAATTAGCGAAAAAAAATTAGTTTCGTAATTGATGTAATTTTTGTTTTACTTGGCTATTTTCAATTTCAAATTATATTTATAAGTGTTTTTATGAATTTATTATTTCTTCTAGCTAAAAGCGTCCAAAAAACAATTTCAAAAAATGGAATTATTTTTCATAAGAAAAAAATCAACATTTTTCAGCTAATTACAGTTGTGAACAGGATGAGCTGCCAGCATCATAAAATTTTTTTGTAAATCACTCTTCAGTTTTCCAGTATGTAAAGCTCGCAATCAGGAACCCATTGGAAAAACCAAAAATGATAATGTTACAAAAAATCTTTAGAATGTGAAGTTAGAACAGTCTGGATATGGTTGTCATCTATATAGGCAAACATTTCATAAATCACGGTTTTTAAAACTACCATATAAAAGTTTAGAAAAAATGGGAACACAAAAGGACATAACTTTTTCTCACCCTAATACCTAAAATTTTCGAACAAGATTAAAATTTGAGCAGTGCCTTTATTTGAGATTGTTTGATATTCAAGGTAGAGTATGATCCGATGATAATTAGATTGAAATCGCTTATATATTGCTAATATGTCCAAATCTCATATAAACACTTTTCAAACAAATTTAAAATATTTTAATTTTCAGTCTAAAAGTAACAATTACTCAGAGTTAAATTATTATGTTATACCACCTGCACAGCCCTGGTCCAAACTGCAGCAATGCTTAAAAAACTCAATTTTGGACAGCTTGGTGGCATACCAAAACTGAAAATTGTTGAATCGTCGTATTACGATAATCGATTGTGTTGAACAATTATAGGTGTATTTAAACTGAATTTCAACTGACGATACTGCAACCAAGGGTGTCATTTTTCGATTTTTCGATTTTTTTCAGTGAAAATCGAAAAATCGAAAAATCGAAAAAATGTTCGATTTTTCGATTATTTTTTTTTCGAAAAATCGAAAAATGAAATGAATCGTTTTTTTCTGTTTTGATAACATTTTTTTTTATTCGAAGAAAACCTCTTGTGAGATACATTTAGCTGCCAAAATATCGCCACCCCACCCATAAAGAGACACATTTTTACAACCCAATGACCTACATATTCAAATATTAGCTCTATTAAGAAGGTATCAACACGTACGATACCTCCTGTTATAGTTATCCTTCCCTGTGGGAACCTTTTTTGAATAGATATTTACAACCTCCTACAACGAAAAGGTTCAAAAATAAAAAATTCAGCTGTTTTGTGAGTTTATTTCAAAAATCGAAAATTTTTTCGATTTTTCGATTTTTCGATTTTTTTTTCAGAAAATCGAAAAATTTTTCGACTTTGAAAAAACGAAAAATCGAAAATTTTTCGTTTTTCGATTTTCTGAAAAAATCGAAAAACCGACACCCTTGACTGCAACTTTAAGTACTCGGCAATTCGTCGCAACTTATTCACCAACTTTGGCAACTTAAGCGCCAACTTTACCCTTCCGCAACTTATCCGCCAACATTAGCAACTTTTCTACCAATATTATATTCTCGCAACTTTTAATCTGTCTTTAGCAACTTCTTCCCCAACTTTAGCAACGTTTTTACCAAATTTTAGCAACTTCTGCGCTTGGCATTTCTAAAGTTGCTTAAGTTGGTGGATAAGTTGCGGCTATTTGCCGAGTAAAAATAACTTACTGCATCTACAGTGATGTTTGTAATAGTGGACCCTGACGGTGACTTGGAAAATAACACGGCAAATCTGTCCTTCACTAGCTCGACCATGTAGGCTTCCTTTATGCACAAATATACATCCACAGTATCTAAACTCATGATAGTATAATAAGCAATTAAAATTGTTTGAGATGAGATTTAATATTTTTTACATGTATTTCGAGTAACTATGTGTATAGTCGTTTTGAACTTTTCAAAATGAATCTTAATTCAGACTTGTATTTTAAAATAATCAGAAATCACCATTCTTCGCGAAGTAAACTTTTCCTTTTTGAGATATTGGTTTGTTGTCTTTTTCAAAAGCTATTCTGTATTCTTTTGATGCATCCAGGCTGGTTCCGTTTATGCTTTCTTTTGTAGGCCATTTTCTGAATATTCTAATAAATGGTTTTAGAAAGTGTTTCTTACAGTTGTTGTCGAGTTGATTTTGGGTCATAAACTCCATATTTCTCGAATTGTGCTGCATCGCTTCCCAGGGGAATTCCAAAGAATTGTTCAAATCCTGTACCCGTCTTTTTTCCTGTTTCATCTTTTGAATCCAGTGCATCACTTAAATCTAACAATTTAGGTGATACAATTGACACAATATCCAGGAAAAGAAGAAATATTAGCATCCTGAAAAAGCTAAAATATGACCGGTAACTAGTAACAAATGCCTTTGAAAAATGATACATCGAACACTTTTTATGCCTTTTAAGCATGAACTGAGCACAACGATGAGATCATCTTTCTTTGTCTTTTTTTTATTGCTTAAAAAAAGATTATTGTAGGGGAAATAAATGACTAACATCCTTGAAGTACTTATTTTATACATTTTCGTTTTATTGTTTCATTTTTATTACATTAAGAGAAAGAATAACTAAATCTCAAACAATGAATAATGTGTATTTAACTATTCAAGAATAAACAATGAAAACCAGCATTATTTCCCTTTTTGATAAAATGTGCTTTCGGAAGAACTAGAGAACAATACGTCAAAAATGATTTTGTAGCCAAAATCCATGAAGCTCAAGAAACATATTCATAAGTTTCAAAAATACGTTCAAAATATGCGTTTCTTTCTTTATTTGGAAACATTTTTAAAGAATGAAACGCAACTTTTGTCTCACTGCTCATTGTTCTATTCACGTTGTCAGAGAATTCAAATAGGAAGGTAGTCAAACATTGGAATCTCGCGGGTTGTAAAATTGACTGTTTCCATCCTACCTATTTAACCTTACTGCATTTTGGGCTTGAATGTTTCCATTTGGTCAAAGTAGATTTCAACTTTGAGGCAATTGTGTCCTGAGCAAACTTCAAAAAGATGGTCATTTCTTTCTTGAATAATTTACTATCTAATTTACCTACCAGCATTTTTTTCCGAAAACGATTTATCATCAAAATAATCAAAAAGTTAAATAATACAGATAAAAAACTGGCAAGAATAGTTTTCATATGAATGACCTAACAACAGTGGATATGACGGATGAATTCTAACTTATTTTCAAATGATCGGATAAAATAAGGGTCACAAGAAGATCTTGGAAGCAAGATGGAATTGTATATACAAAAATTAAACGGATAAAGTAGGAGAGTTAAGGACGGATTATAACAATATTAGTTTGCTCTCGAATGAGATATAAGCTTCTGGAGGCAATATTATCCAGTCGGGTTTGCAATTCTCTGGGATTTTCAACTTTTCTGCCAATTAAATTCAACTGTTTGATGTGGGAGTTTTCAATGATCTGCTCGAATATTTGCATCAGTTCGCTGAAATTTAAGAAGCTTTATGTTTTGATACTTTGACAGTGAAACCTACGATTCATCATCTCCTTCAATCGGATTCACAATTCGAAGTTCCAATTTTTGACATGTCAGTAATGGAATATGAAATGACGCGGCACGAAGCTCTCCTTCCTGTCTTATCAAGAAAGTGGACATGTTGACTGTTTCAAGACTTTTGACGAATTGTGCGTGATTGATTGTCAAGCTGAAAATATATTAAAAATAGAGAGTGAAGAGAGAAAACGAGTGTTTACTGATTATTGTGGTATCGTCTGACACGGACAAATTCGGTCCCGAGTAGATCAACACTTCCGTGCACCAAATGATTCAATGCATAGTTACGACGGTTGTTTCTGAAATAAAAATCATTGCGGATGGATTAGAGGTTCACTGATAACAAGGATTATGTAATCAGAACAAGAGAGCAAAGCACAAGACCTAGGAGAAAGTCTGTCAAGGAAAAGAATTTGACACAATTTTTAGATCAAAAATACAGAATTGTATTCTGAAACTAAAAATTAAATACAATTTTAATAAGTAGTATCGTCTATGAATGCCCAAAATGTTAAGATTTTTAAAATTGTTAATTGAAAGTTTTGGTACATTGCCAAATTTTTCAGAAATGTGGATTTTTTGAATAAGTTCGAGCTTTTTGCAGGTTCTTTTTGTTTTAAAACGAAAAGAGTGTTAAAAGGTTTCGTAATAGTATTTGGTCACTTCGCACCCAAGATTAGAAAAAACTAACAATTAGTGTCTATAGTTCAGAAGTGCCCATTTGCGTTAATAAATATAACTTTTCGAAATAAAAATTCACTGTTTCAACTTACGCAAAATAACCAGTAAATGGCCCAGCGACAAGTTGCAATCTGAAGATATCATTCCAATCGAGCATTCTCAACATATGGTTCATTGGTACTTGTGGCAAATTCCGGAATATTTCCATAAATCGATCAGGAATTTCTGCATTCGATGGTCCGGCTCCACTATTGCTTGAAATAATCTCTTCTGGTGAAAGACTTCGTGGACGGAGCACAAAGCGAAGGAACCAGCCAATACGAGAGTTGAGGAGAGATTCTCGGAGACAAACCATGAATCGACTCGGAACATTGGGATTTCTGAAGCTTTAATATAAAATTAGATATGATATAGTTTTGTGAAAACTAACTCTGCCATTTTCCAGTACAATGGTAATAGTACTTCGTCTGAACTCGATTGCAAAGTGGATAGCACTTCGAGTAGAAACTTTGAGTTGTTGACCTCGCAATTGATTTCCGGTAACATTAGTATCTGCAAGAAATCATATTGAAGATGGGTTTTTATATGAAAGTTTCGCAAAGAAAGCTGAACTATTGACATTGTTAATAATCAAAAAACCAAGGGATTGGATACGGTGGCGCCGGAATTCTAGGCGCCATTTTGTACCCTGTGAAACGTGAAAAGAGATATTTGAAAAGGGTAAGAAGTTCCCACCTGTTCCTCCGACCGCGCCCTAAAATAAAAATATGATACATGAAAGATAAAGAAAGGAGGTGAATATCTCATGGGAATTGGAAACAGACTATTTGATACAAGAACCGGAAATTTGTGTGTTTTGACCGTTTGTCTATTAAACTTATTGGTCGGAACACGTTGAAACATTCTAAATGGTGCACCAGTACACAAATGAAGAAAACGATGCTCTTCAGAACATGAAAACGAGTTATCATCTGTGGCTTGTTTGAGGGTTTGTTATCATTACATATCAAGATGATGGGCATAGGTCGCTTCCCTCTTTTTTTGCTATAAAATTGTCACTGACCGATTAAAAAAAGTTAAATTGAAAAACTTCCTCTTTCTTGTAGTGACGAAAAGGGTATCCCAAGACAGAATGGATGTCTTAGAATTAGGAATGATAAGTTGGTCAACAAAAATAATATCCAATTAAGAAGAGGTTTAGTTACGAAAACTGAAACATTCTGAAACTCTCATGGTAGTCCTGTGTCTGTATGTTTTGAAAATTGAAATTCTTCGTATTTGCAAATGGAGGAAATTTTCTGAAGAACTTTGGTAACTATCTGCTACAAACCTGGTAAGTTACGCAGAGTTTCTGGCAAAGCGTTTAGCAATAAGTTGCCAAGGTGTAGCGTTTTTTTTTCAACATTTATTTACCGTTTTTCATTGATTAGTTTCGCACCTCTAGAGAATATTCCAAGAATCATCCAATAGTATTACGCTGGCACTTTACCTACAGAAAGTTTTGACAATTTTATCATTTTACGTTAAAACTCAAAAGCTAATAATCTTTCAGCTTCTATTAATCTTGCATCGCTACAAATCAACCTAAAAGACGCATGCAGGACAATCAGAGAACATAAGGTATCTGATTAAGATTTTTTTCCGAAAAGGGGAAACCGAAAACTGGTAGAAAGTTGCTTTCAAATGACGAGTTGCTAATTGGAAGACCGTGTGTGACGTCATACCCAAGCGGAACAGCTTCTAATTGCAACGATGGAACAATTTGAAAAGATACCGATAATTGAAATTAACACTAGACCAAACAGAGCCATAAGATTACGCTTTCTGCTAAATTTGGGAAACATGGCATCCCACTATACCCTCACCTGTAACTCATTGCGTCCGGATACTGTCCAAGATTTGGATGAATAAATGAGATTTGAGAAGAAGAATGAAATCCTCGAACTATCGTTTCCAGAAGAAACGAGTCTATGTAAATGAGATAAACACATCAAACTACGCACAACATAAGAAGGGATTTTGAGATCTCATTAGTAGATCAAAAGTTTATGAAAGCTGTTTGGTGATCTAGAAAACTTATTTTCACTTTATATAGGAAAATTGGGCAGATGGACATTGTCTTGTTTTGCTAAAAACTGATCACTCTTGCTAAGCATAAAAATGATTTTATATTAAATCTGACATATCGTTTATGATAACAATGCGACCTCGAATATTATTCGCAAAACTTGTAATTATTTTTCTCTAATTTCTCTAATCACTAATTGAAAACTCGAAAATATTCCTCATCCAAAGATTAAAGAATTCAGAACTACGTCACACGATCTGCACTCACATGCGCGTTACCGATCTATCTGTCCAAATCATTTCTTATCATTCTCTTCGTGATCATCGTATTTTACTTCCTCGTTCTGATGTCAATCCGTTCAAGTAACTAGAAATGACATATTATGGTTTGCCACTTGAGTGTCAACAAACATTCCTCCACTATATTTAATGATCATCTATGGATCTTTAAATATTACCTCTTTAAATCTCTATCTAGAGGCGTGTTCATTGACTTTATTTTCAATTGCAAATTAGCAAATGTATGAAATTTTGTTTCTGATATCGTGGCGAGACCCACTCAGAAAAATAGTGTGTGCCTTTAAAGAGTCGATCGAAAATTTCACGCATTTCCTATATAAACAATGAAATTCTTTCATATTATAAAACTTTCTTTATTTTTATCGTTTTCTATGTTTGCGAAAAGGTTGCAAGGTTCGAAACTAGGTCAATATTTTAGTTTTTCTTCAATATAGAACTTGATAATTTATCAGAAAACATTTTGCACCTACCTTTTAGAAAGCGCATAATTAATTTTATTGATATAATTGCCTTTGTAATATCATATGAAATATTCTATGTACCATATGTGAATAAGTTGCTAAATTTTACCTCAAACTGTTCACATGTGAGTAGTGTATACTGTAGTACTTATAATTACACCGTGACAAGAAAAAGCAACAACTATTAAATATATGCAATAATATTTCATTTTCTCACCATACTATTAATCGTGTTTTAATTAAGGATACAATAAACATTTGAATTGCTGGATAAGGGAAAATTATTAGATTAACATGAATGAATGTTATGTGTAATTACGTTATGTACCTAGTTTGATAATTTGACAGAATCATGGTAAAGATCGAATTATTCACAGATTAGTTGTGTAGCATTTATGCGAGATATCTGGAGGAAGCAAGTGGAGCACCGTGAGCTGTGTTCGAAGTCGTAGGACGGCATGGAGAGTCCACATAGACGACATGCTCCTGGTTGTTTGTAGGACGAAGCAATTTAATTTTGGCTTGGGCATATTCGATACGACTGAGATACTTCTTTGGGCAGCTGTTTGTCAATATGTTTGCGAACGTGAAAGTTGAAACACGTTTGTTTTCCTCAATGAATGTGACAGACTTCAACAGCGGACACAGCACCATCTTGACATGATCCTAAAAATTGAATGATTCAGAAACTATAAAGGATACACTTCAACTCACAAGAAAGTTAATCTGAACTGTCCCGTTTGAAAGATGGAATATAACGGCCGACTTTGTTTCAAACCAATTTTGTATTGTTGGAAGTCGAGCAAAGTTGCGTAATGGTGGCACTTTATTGACACATTGATCCTCAGCTTCCAAATGGGTGTCAGCTTCCAAATGGGTGTTCATGTAAGATTGTACATTTGAAAATATATTAATCTTCGTCTGCAAGTTCATCGGTACTTGATCGTTCATGGTGTAAAATTGTTCGGTATTATTCTCGTCAACGAAAGTTAGTTGATTTCCGGCTGAATTCACTTTCATTTGTGTGTTATCATTGAAGAGCATGCCAGACTGAAATAAGAAATCTTCAAACGAATAAAATTTCTTTAAACATACCGAATTTTCGCACAGGCGATACCCAATTCCGTGATTGGGAAAGTGGACCCATTGGGAAACCCAAAAAATCGGTGTAGCCTCCGGCGAATGATTTAAACCGAATCGAGTAGAACTCTTATTTTTCTGAAAAAACTCACGTTATTCAAAAATCGGGTCTTAATGAAAAAAGGCCAACTTACACTCGCAACAACGTTTTGCAAAATATGACTAATTTGTGCTTGTAACTGAGACAATTCATCACCAAATGAACTTGCTTGTTCTGTTTTCACAAAACGACGAATCTCGGATGTTTCCTCATTTGCTACTTCTTGATATATCGGAGAAATAGGCTCTTCCACATGTGGCAGAACTGGATTAATCGGCGCAAAATACTTAACATCTTGTTCTTTGTGTAGTTGTTGATGAACGGGAGGATATGTTGGCTCAATCGTAGTCTTGAAAAACTGATCAAGAAGTACTGCTTCAGCGGTAGGGCGACGATCGGGAACGGGATCGAGAAGAGAACGGATAAGCCGATTTGCAGTAGGACTTGCATTTTCCGGAACAACGTAATCGTTGTTCTTGATACGAACATAGGTTTCCTGATTAAAGATATACCAATATATAAAACCGCCACAAAAAAGAAAAACTTTGACTTACCTGCACTCTTCTGGATTCGAAGGGTGGAGACCCGAAGAGAAGAACGTAGAGTATACATCCTATCGCCCAAATATCCACCTCAAATGCGTGACCAGTTTCGTTTAGGACTTCGGCTGAATAGTAAATTTTGAATTGTCATAATAAATCCTGTAACTTACGAGCAATGTAGTTGGGAGTTCCACCTCGTGTCATCTTTTTTTCATTCTTTTCGCAAAAAGTGGCTAATCCAAAATCACCTATTTTCACTTGTAAATGTTCATTGAGAAATAAATTTCCCAGTTTCAAATCACGATGGATAATTTGCAGATTGTGCAGATGTTTTACCCCTTCGGCAACTTGGATTGTGTAAAAGCGAGCTTCGTGTTCAGTTAGAGGACCTCGTTGTTTGTTCAGTTCCATCAAAGAATTTTTGGAGCACAATTCCAGAGTGAAATAGACATTCTGCGAATCCTGAAAATTATGACATACTTAGAATCTTTGAAGTTAAATTATCATACCTCAAAGAAATGATGGAACTGGACGATGTTCCGATGGGAGAGCTGTCGATGAATTTCAACTTCTCGAGTCAATTTTTCTCTCGCGGTTGACTTGAGCAGAATGACTTTAGGAACGACTTTGACAGCCAGCCTATCATTACAGTCCAGCTTTCGAAACTCGAAACAATGCGCAAACCCTCCTTCTCCTAGAAATGCTCCTTTTTCGTATGGAACTTGCATGTCGTCGTAGATAATTGGCGGTACATTAGGAACATGCTTTTTATTTTTATCTTGTGCCGAGTTTCCGCGAGTACGGAGCACATGCTGCATCTAGAAACGATGAATAAATTTGATTTTTTTTTTGAAATAAACAAGTGGGAAAGGAAACACGTGAATACAATAATCCTTAAGTCCATTGAAGTGCAATTCAACTAAACACGTTGTAGAAATTTTTTTTAATAAGAAAAACAAAAGGAAACAAATTTAGCCAACTAAAAATCTTGAATAAACATAAATTTTAGGTTTTAAAAATGAAATTCAATGCGCGCGCGCCGTACTGGTAGATTACAAAAATGTATTTTCCGTGCGAGACCACTCCGTAAATCCACACAGGTTTCTCTCCCGTTTTCATCAATTTGTGTTTCTTATTTTGTACTCTCGTTCCCAATTATAAATAACAATTATTACTAATTTTCTATCAAAATGAATGCGGAAGATTACTTCCCAGAAGGATTGTCAGTTATACATCCCGATGACACTCACGGAGATGTCCGATCTGCTAGTGAAGTTGGATGCGGTTCGAAATTGAGTAATGAAATGTTCTTGTTCAGGATGCGACGAAGTTCCCAGTTGCTATTCATTGTCACATTTGCTACGAAAGCATAAATAACGAAATCAACAACGCAGATTACATCAAGCCGTGTAAATGTCAGCTGTGAGTCGTAATTTAAGAAAAAACTTCAATTCAATGCAATAAATAATAATTTTCAGAATGTTTGTTCATGCAAATTGTGCTCTTCGAAAAAAGTCGAAATTTAATAGCGCGAAGTGCAGCAGCTGTGGTGGCGATAGTACCATTCCTCGCTTGGCAACATCAACGCAGCTACGAAAAGTTGGCAGTGGTAGTGGATGTTGCTCCACTTCACCAGGTACCTGCACAAACTGCAATGACTCAAACTATTTGGAAGATGGAGATGTTCTAGGTTATAAGCTCAAACCATGTTTTTGCAGGCAAGTTTTCAAATCCGTCATTATTGTTTTTTTGTTGTTTTGCAGAAAGTTATTTCACTTTGGATGTCTACGTTCTCTTATCGAAGAGCAAGCATCATGTTCTGAATGCAGTGTCATCTTCAGTGCATTCAAACCTGCAAACTTCACACAGTTTTTCAAGGCGAACTGGATTTTCTATTTTCTCTACGCCTTGTTCCTCGGTGTCTGCTCCACTTCGTTCTTGTTTGCTCTAAGCAACTCCCTGATTTTCACAAAGGGAAGTGGTACAGATGACGATATCAATAAAGAGATAGGTGTGGTATTAAAAAATAGACTTATTATTGTATGCTTTATTTTTCAGCACTAAGTCTCCTCTCCGTGTTCTTTTTCGTAATCATCGTCTCAACAATGTTCTGCGTGATCAAGTACACCATCTCAATTGCAATTCCAAAATTCAAAATCACACGAGGAAAAGTAATTTTGAAGGCGTTCAAGAATGGAGCTCACCCGAAAACGTCTAAACAAGAGCTGGAGCCTCTACAATCGTCGGAATTCGAGAATATCCCTCTGAATGATCTCAGAAAATCTTCTGCAGGAGATACGGTTGGATTAGTAGAAGAAGCACGTTGCGAAGTAGATGATATCACTTTGGGACAGCACATGTTTGGAGTTTACGCAACACACCACTCCTCATCAACACCAATCGAAAAACCCCCACTGGGATTCGTTTTCAACTAAGCGAAGAATTAATATTAATACAAATTTGTCAAATAGGAATCAACTCGTTTTGTGAAGGAATCGAAACTTTTATTAACTAATCTCGTTGCCTGTTGTATGGAATTATTTCTCAGTAAAGTGGTATTTTAAAATTGATATTTGTAATTTGTTTGGCATTATTCTTCCACCTAAATATTTCAACTAATCATAATACGGAAATTTAATTGAAATTTAGATTTAAATATGGATATTGACGAATTGGAATTGCTACAAGAAGAACGAGAAGAACAACCAATCCGATATCTTCCAAAAGTTTTGAATGGAGGAATTTCGGGAATTGTTGGAGTTTCGTGTGTCTTTCCAATGGATTTAGTCAAGACACGGCTTCAGAATCAAAAAGGGACTTCGAAGTATACGGGTATTGCCGATTGTTTCAAAAAATCGTGGCAAGCTGGGGCCCCAGGACGGCTGAATCAGATAAAGGGAATGTACCAGGTACTGTATTGTATTGAGTCAATACTCTTTTTTGATTTAAAAAACTTTCAGGGCGCCTCTGTGAACATTTTCTTGATCACTCCAGAGAAGGCCATCAAGCTTGTTGCAAACGATTTTTTTCGTCACGCATTGATGAAGGATCACGATGAAAGATTGTCGACGCCACGTGGGATGATCGCTGGAGCATCAGCTGGATTTTGTCAAGTCGTAATCACCACACCAATGGAGCTATTGAAAATTCGAATGCAGCAGTCTTCTGATAAAGTAAAAGCTACCAAGCTGATCTGGAATCTGTTGACAAAGGATGGTGGTGTTCGTGCATTGTATAAAGGCCTTGGACCGACAATGGCACGAGATGTTTCGTTTTCAGCAATGTATTTCCCGCTTTTCGCCTATTTGGATGGCCTCGGTCCACGAAAGAAAGACGATTCAGGTTTGTCGAATTGTTTACTGAAACTTTAAATTTTCAAGTTCATATTTAAGGCGACGCAGTATTCTGGGCAAGCTTTGTATCAGGATTAACTGCTGGAGCAACTGCATCATTATCAGTGACTCCATTGGACGTTGTGAAAACAAGAATTCAAACTGGAGGATCCAACTACAACGGAATTTTCCACGCGTTTTATCGTATTCTCGCTGATGAAGGTGTAAAAGCTCTTTTTAAAGGAGCAATTTGCAGAATGATGGTAATGGCACCACTTTTCGGAATCGCTCAGACTGTCTACTATGTTGGATCGGCCGAAAAGATTCTCGGCTTGGAAAAAGGATCAAGAGTATAAATTTCCCCCCAATTCCCAAATTTTCACAATTAATTAGGGCTCATTTCTGGCCAGTCATTTGCAATGTTTAACGTTTGCGTCGGTTTCGCCTAGAGCATTTATTTTCTTTTTCAAAAAAAGATTTTTTTTTTAAATATCAACAACAACAAGTTATGTGTGAAAAGCATTACAAAATCTAACTTAATCACTTGGCCAGAGATTTTGCCATTTCATCGGCCTTGGTCGAGGCAGCTACCACAGCTTCCATAACAGCGTAACGGAATCCGTTCTTCTCAAGTGCCCGAACACCTTCAATCGTTGTACCGCCAGGGGAGCAAACCATATCTTTGAGGGATCCAAAGTGCTGAGTTTCAATATCAAATCCAGAGTTCGAATTGAGCACCATTTGAGCTGCTCCGAGTACTGCTTGAGCAGCTAATCTTTTAGCCTCTGCTCGTCCGAGCCCTTGTGCGACGGCTCCATCTGCCAGTGATTCGATGTACATAAATGTCCATGCAGGACTACTCCCTCCAATAGCCATTGCCGGGTTAAAGCATCTTTCTGGGATAAGTTCGACAGTTCCAACACACTCGGCGAACTCGCGTGCCAATTCGATGTGAGAATCTTGATTCATAATTTTTTCATTCTTTTCATAGCACATCGTCGAGGCGCCGGCTCCAATAGAACTTGCTACATTTGGCATCAAACGAACAATGGTAGTGTTTCCCGAAACGAATGGCAACTGGAAAAATGTTATGTACAGCAAATTATGATTTCTAAAATTATTTTATAACTGCTTATAGTAATCACCTTCGCGTTGAGAACTTTTAATGGAACTCCAGCCATTACAGAAATAATAAATTCTGGTCTTGAGTTTACAGGCCAGCTTGACACAACTTCTTCGAAAACTTGAGGTTTCACACAAATCACATAGATTGCCGTCGAATATCTTTCCAGCATTTCCAGTGTGTTTGTGAAAACGTTTTTATATCCTAGTTGCCTCCATTTCTCAGCCGATTTTTCCGTTTGAACGCCAATTACAATATTGCTTTTCGGTGTAAAGCCTAAAAATTAGAAAACAATTTAATTCAAATCAACGAGGAGAACAATTTTTTAACTCACCTTTATTCTGGCATCCTTTTATAATTGCAGCGGCCATATTTCCACCTCCGATGAACACGAATGGCACAGACTCTGAGGACCCGTTTGTCAATTCAGTATCGATAGTCATGGTTTTGACTGAAATCAATAATAATTGTTTTTGACACAACAAAAAGCAACATATTAAAAAAAAAAGAAGAAGACATGAGCAGAGGTTTGCCCGCTTAACGAGATTCTGTTTCTCAACTGCGTCTCTGTGCGTTTAACATATAACTGGGTTCTATTTTATGTCTCTTGTTAGACGTCTAGACGTCTAAGTCTCCATTTATATAAAAGTTACAATAAGATATATTATGGTACATGCTGGGATCATTTTAGTACCGAAATTGACATGAAAAACTAGTATTCTATAAAAATTTGTATCTTAAAACCGTGAAAGGCACAGAAAGTCACCTAGATGATTATTTTGTCATCATTCCAGAGGCCGTATAGATAATAAAATATATTTGTCATCGGTTCAGTTTTGTCATCCTGCTCTGGAAAATAATTCAAAACGTTCAAACCACGAACAAAACAGTAGGAACAGGTGAAACACAGAAAATAAACACTTCAAAATTTCTTTAAAAAATGTAAAATTATTTTATTTATGATAAAAACTTGAAACATCTGAGCAGATACGGTAGACATATTAAAGGCGCATGCTGAATATTGGAGATGGGTTTTGGGACGAAAAACTACGGTCTTTTTTCGCCTGCCCGCGCAAATTTTAGGCGCGAATTTCTCTATATTTACACGAATCTTAATTCTTTTGGATATCATTTTAATTTTCAGTTATTTTCTCGCCTCATCCTAATAAATCGTTTCAGACTATTTATTTTTGATAAATATAGTGAAATTTCTGAATTTAAAGAAGTTTTCCGGTCTAAAATTACGTTTAAAAAAGCTGTATAGTTAGGAACACGTAATTTCCACGTTTCGATCAATTTTTACTGAATGTGTTAATTGTTTTTCATTATTTAATTTTTGTTCAACACAGTTAAAGGTAAGGAAATGTATGAGATTTGAAACGCTTTTCGTGTTTAGTTATTGGTTTTTTGCTTCAAAATTCAACTATTTGGTTCAAAAAAGTCTTGTTTCTCTCACTCTAACACTTGGAAATTGCGCCCTGCTGACACTTATTTCGGCGGCGAAAAACATTTTTTGAAATGAAATTGTTCACTCATTTTTATAATCGTTCTTCTGTTAAATTTTTTAATTAGAGATACCAGTGTATTATAATGTCGTATTTGCAGAATGGGTCGCCTAGGCGAAGCAAAAGCTGTGGACTTGGAAGCGGAAACGTCGACTGTGGGCCTTTATGATGTGTGCACCGTTGGGCGAATCCTTCCCCGTAAGAAAATAAAACTATTATCTTTATGATTAATGTAATTAAATGTATGTTTCAGTGTTAAATGAGATGTCAATCGATAAGAAATCTCCGGCATGGAAGCTCAAACCGAAAAGTAACGAGCGATTTCTTGTTCTTGCGTCGTGCTCCGATCTGGCAGTCTTCAGTCTTGGCGAGAAAAGCGACTACTCGTTCAACACCGGACTTGGAGGTATGAGCTATTTCAGAGTCTCTGGAATGATTTCTCAACATTTTCAGGAGCCATCACTGATTTCGAAATCCTTGGAAGTTCTTCCTTCTTTGTTGGAGTCATTGAACATCGTCGTATTGTAATTCTCTCGCTGGATAAACAAGAAATTTACTTGAACGAGCCAGCTCCTCATGAAATTGACTTCGTTGTCTGTCACACTACTTCCAGTGTTTGCCAATTGATTTTCGGGAGCCGATCTGATAATTGGCATACTATCACATTGCCAGGAGACGTGGCTGCATCTAAGGAGACTAACCGTTTCGAAAATTGGCACAGAGATCAGATTCAGGAATTTTTCCACCAGGTAACGCTCATCACATTCATTTAAAGTTTCAAATTAATTTTAATACTCTCTTTTCAGGCAATGGGAAAAACGGTTTCAAAGTCTGTTGACATGTCGAAGGTCGCAGGTGACATTACTCTGATCTCCAATGGGCCACTTCAGACGTTCGCTTCAATTGATCAGCAAAGAGGGATTCACTGGTGTGGTCTCGTCGAATCGGAGTTTGAGGTGATTGGCATGGAAAAACAATTCTTGCAAGTCCGTGATGGAGGTAGATTCTCTCTTCACCTCGACACGGATGGATGGATTCATGTCTTTGATTCATTGGTATCATCCTTCTGCCACGAATTTGACATGAAGATGTCTCCAGACGACAAAATTCTTGATTTTGTGATCATTGACAAGAATGAAGTTGAAGTTCCGAAGATGTTCGCAATTTTGGTTCTGCCACGTGACGGAGATAGCACAAAGGTATTTGAATCGTATTTGTTAAATTTTAATAATTTCTTTTTAGATGATGATATACGATCGATTGAATAAAGACAATTGTTTCGCTTTGGATTCATCCACGTCTACAACTCTTTTTGCTTATGGAGGAAGTGATCGTGTCTTGATAGCCGTTGAAGAATTGGAAAATTCTCTGGCAGACGAACAGGACGGCAGTCAAATTGTTGTCAGACAAGTCTCACAGTCTCGCCCTGAAATGCGTTTCGAATCTCTTCTGAAGAATAACAGATTTGAAGAAGCTGAGAAGTTCGCCATGGCATTCATGCTGGATGTACAAAAGGTTTACAAAGGACACGTACATTATCTGATGGACTCTTGTGATGAAAGCGATGAATCTTTTGAGACTCTGATGACGAAGATGGGACAAATTCAAGATCATAATATGGTTGCTGAAACATACTTCACTCTTGTTGGAATGAGTCGGCGCTGTGATCGTATCCGCACCTACTTGACTCATGCAAAGAAGCGCAGAATAACGGATCTGGATATTCTGAAAATGATTGAGGCACTTTGCTACACGTGGGGAACTTATCGAATCATTGCTGGTCCAGAAGAAAACGAACCAAGTCGTCCACAAGTTAATGAAACGATTTGGGATTTGTTCGTCGAAGCTTTGCATGATGCGAACCCGTGGATCGAAATCTATAATGAATTCATTTCTGACGCCCAGTTCACTGTCAGTTTCAATCTTATGAAGTTTTTTGTACTCAATCATACAATTTTTCAGCAAGCCCGTGTTATCTTCAGTCGCCATGGGAAATCTATAACTGATTATATGTGTGATGATGAGGAGAACACCATTTCTCGTCTTGAAACACTTTTCCGAATGTTCATCGATGCGATTTCTTCTGATATCAGCAAATGGAGCAATGTGATCGAACACGTAACGACAGACATTTTACCAGCATGTGTCATGATTACAGAAGAGGTGATTTTTAAATTAAAATTTAACTATGTTTAAATCTTTCTTTTTCAGCTAATTCCATGCCTCGAATCACTCATCACTTCTCTTATTTCACTTCTTGAATATCGAGATTCTACAAATTGGCCTGAGAATGCAATCAAAGCAGCAAGCAGTTACGATACCATGACCAAAATATTGTCGAACAATGGAAATACTCCAGCTACACAATGTATTCTGGTAATGTATGGAAGCAAGTTGGGATCTTCTGCCGGTAACAAGCCTTCGTCAATGTCACGGATCAAGAAGATATACTATGATTTGATTGAATTGAAACGCCTGAAAGATGTTTACGAGTGTTCAATCAGTTTCTCAGTATTCCAAAATATGTCATCTGAACAAATTTGCCACAAGATTCTTCAAAATGCGTTGGCCAACCCAAACATGACACATGCCAAAATTGAGAAATTCGTGAAGCCGTTCATGGCTGAACGTCATCTTGATCAGGAACAAACAATCGTCAATTATATCCAGATGATGTCAGGAGCTGCAGTGACAAATGCAAATCTTTTTGGATGGGAGAAACAATGTGTGCAGTTATGTGCAAGTCTCATGGATGAAACTCGACGTTGTTGCTCCATCATCTCGATCGCTTCAACTGCTAAGATTCCATGGCCAGCTGAACTGAATGAAGCTGTGGAGAAGATCCTTGCAAGTCGTACACTCCTGAGATCAGAAATTGAACAAATGCATTTGGTTTGTAAACGTACCGAACTCTACAAGATGTTATCGTCGTATGGCTTCAGTCGACAGGACATCGAACTGCTGACTACTCCTGACTCAAATATGGACATTATCTTGACAATTCGCTGCATGCTTGCTCATCGTGAAAAGGCTTCTCGATTTGTGGATGTGATCAAGTTGGTGGATTTGCTCAAAGCAATGCAAGGAAGCTCTCAACCTCGTACATTGAGAATTGAATATGTGCAATCATTTGCAATTATTCATATGATGTCTCATCAAGATGTAACCATTTCAATTATCAATTACATTGATAGTCTTGGCGATCGTGAACGAGTAAAGACAATATCTCTTGTATTTTCATTCATCGAATGCGTTGCCAATGCACCAGCAACTGGAGACAACGTCTTGGAACGCGAAAAGATCCTCGGGGTTGGTGAAGAGCTGATGTCTCACTATACATGTCGTGATAATAATTTCAATGATCCTGAAAGACGTTTAAAGGATGAGCTTGTCCTTCTTCGCGAAGTCCAGAAAACTGAGACTAAAGCAGTTCTTTTGTCTGAATTGAAAGATGAAGATTGGCAGCGACGGTTCTTGGAAAGATTGATCGAATCAAATTCGTCGATGAGCTTGGTAATTTTTATTTAATATGAACGGAATATTTTTATTATTAATTTCAGAATCTTGGAAGATGTAGCTACATGGGAATTTCACCGGAACATCTCATTGAAATGATTTTAACGAAAGCTACGGTAGAAAACGACATGGACACAATTGTTGATAGTATCACGAATTATGTCGAGTTCATAAATTCATTGACGGATTCTTCTCGGGAAATGCTTGAACCTATCGTGCAAATTCTGAGCTGGATTACATTCAGACTTCCGAAGTTACTACCAAATGAGACTGAGATGGCACGTGCTGACTATGTAAGTGATGGTTTCTGCAAACTATAAAAATAATTGATTTTCAGATTGCTTTCGTTGTCAAACGTATCGGCCGTGTTGTTCGGGAGACACTCAGACGCTTCTCTTTTGATGTTATTAGCGACGATCTTGATTATCTTCTACAATTGGAAGCATTTTATCACTTGGGAGAGCACATTATCAAGCAGTCACTACGAGGCCAAGAGAATGAAAATGAAAAGCAAGAAATGTTCAGATCAGACGATGATACATTCTTACCAACTGATTCTTCGAATCCATTTTCCAATCAGTCATCTCTCCGCATTTTTGAGTTCAAACGCCCACTGGGAACATTTGATTTCTCCAACGATCCAGCTTTATTTGAAGGAGTTCAAGGAGTTCTTGCTCTTGCGATGGTTGCACCTTCTGTTGCCAGGCCATATGATTCTGAGATCTCACCAGATGATGCGAATGAATTCAGATCAAGTTGGGAGCAACTAAACATGTTCCTTGCAATGCATTCACAAGATCTTCTGGATATTTCAGCTCGTGTGTTTGCCGGATCTCTCAGTAAGATTTATTTCCATTTTCAATTTTTTATTTTTCATTTCAGAATGTTGGGCTGGTGAATATCTACAAGGAATCGTTGAAATGGAGCAACCCATTCTGTCAGTCGTCGAAAGAATGCTGCAACAGAAAAAATTCGATTTCTGGCATGCAGTTACTCTTCTTGGTGGAATCCCGTTGGAACGATTAGACAGAGCTATAATCGATCTCCAGAAACGACAAGGTGTGAGAAGTTCGACGAAAGCGACAATCCAGTATCTTCAATTAGCTTTTGTGATGAGTTTGTTGGCTAGAAATATGGAAAAAGTTCCCACAATCGTTTCTGCTTATGAACAAAAGTATTTGGTGAAGAAGCTTGCTGAAGAAGGCATTCGTGTCTCAATTACTCAAGACTTTGTCGATAAAGTTCTACAACAGGCGATAGATCTGCGACAGCCACTCTCTCCATTGCGTCTTCATGAGTGAGTTTCATAAAATAATAGAAAAAATAATTTTGAATATTTCAGTTATGTCAAGAAGTATGTCGAAAAGTTGATTCGGAACTCGAAGATTTCAGTTGGAGAATACATGGTTCGATATGCGACTCTTCTCATTCGAAAAGCGTCTGTTGCTGGACGACACACTGATCGGGAAATTCGCAAAGAAGAAATAGAGAAGTACATCGAAGCAGCTAGAATCGCGTTGAGAGTAATAGTTGTTGAGTGATAATCTTTTGAAAATCTGTTTTCTTTTCAGATTGCCGAGGAAGAAGATGCTTCTTGCATTTGTAATTATCTCCATTGTTTGCTTTACGTTGTGTGTCCATATAACTACGAAGTCATCCAATTTATTGTAACTTCGTATGGAAAGTATGCCACTGAAACAGTCGAGATTGAATTTAATAAAAACTTGAAATCGGTGAGCCAATATTTAAAAAATAAAATTCAATTCATCAATGATTCAGATAATGGCATTCTTATGGGCTTATCAACGTACAAATCATATCAGTAATGAGGAATCAATTTGGTTTACGAAGCGAGAGAGTGTTCTAATGAAAGATGAGAAAGAGTTTGAGAAAACTGGAAGAATGCTCGATCCATTTGGACATTCACTTCGTGTTGTCTATGAAGATGACGGAAGCAATATGTCAGATTCGTATAATTCGGATTTGGCACTTTCAAGTGATGCCATGGTTTATGAGAGGAACAGTGTGATTATCAGTGATCTGCCAAGCCTTGTATGTCGACTGGCAATCATTTAATTGAAATCAAAATATTCTTTAATTTTAGGCGGAGCAATATCTTCCATTCCATGCATTCCTTCTTCGCAAAAAAGAGGAAATTGACGAAATTGTGATGGGAATTGTGAAAGCAGAATTATCGATCTTCAATGTTCCAATCTGGCAAACATTCCTCCGTGAAGTTTCTTGGCTATCCTCACGGTTTTCGCGTTCGCAACTTTTGTCATCTGCAATTTTTGCTCACGCCAACAAATATGCAAAGTTTGGAAAGAGTCTACCAGATGGAGAACGAAACGTGATTTATGAACTTCTTAATTCTGCGTCTCAACGTCATGTTGTGGTTTCGACGATCGCTCTTCTATTCAAAAGAATCATTCTCAGTGATGTTAAAATTGAACTTCTTCAAATGGGAGTCAATATTTCGGAGAGATGGACTTCTGATTTAACTGGTGAAGAACAACAGGAAATGGAAGAACAAAGTGCTCGATTGAAAGACGGAATCGCAAAGTTTTCTACCGAACTTGAACTGAAAAAGAATGGACTGTACAATGAAAAAACTGCGGATAACATTGAAAATGTATCTGAACTATGTTCATTAATTTACAATGAAATGGTCCAGTGGGATGATTCTAGAGATGTTCTCAAAAAGTGTCAAGTGGTGGATAAAATTGCAAAGGCTAATGGACTCGATTTGACTGCTTTGCATGAACAGCTTGTCTTCTCGTGGGTTGAGGATACGCAGACTATCATTTCAATTAATCATGTTGATATGAACGAGGTTAGTTTTGTACAGGGGATTTTGAATTCTTATAGTTTTAATTTACAGTCAATTGGTGGAACTTCTTTCTTGGATCACAAAGATGAAACAGACGATCAAAATGATTTGAGAATTCCATTATTTGACGGGATTCTCGACAAAGTTGTTGTTCTCTGCCAAAGAATTGATAAAAAGCGTCTTCTGACAAGACTCGGAAGTATTCTGATGAGAGGAGGTCGCAAAGCGACGGGCGGTTATACTGCTGTAGTTCGTGCTACATGTATAATTCTGCGTTCTTTTACTGATACTGAAGTCTCTGAATTGCTGTCTGGAGCTGACATGTTTGCATTATGGTTGGTTTCTTGATTTAAAATTATTGTCCTCTATAAATAATACATTTTCAGCAGTACACTTGAAAATCAACTCTACGAACGATTGTTTGAGAAGGCTGAAGTTAAGGGAGATTGTAAAACAGACAAAATGCAATTAATCAAGTCTCTTCTTCAATGTCCATCACGAACACACCCAATGACTGCACTTATTGCATGTCTAATCATTGATCATGAGTTCAAGGATCCGAAACGTGACATTTCACTTGGATGGGATGTAGGATGCGTTCCTGTTAGCGCAAACTCTTCCAACTCTTAAATAAATTCGTTGGTTTTTATTTGTTTTATCCTGTAAACTAGCATAGATCTCAATAAAGGGGACTATTATTTTCTCAGTATTTTAATTTAATTTTTTACGCTCTATTACATCTTTCTACCAAATTATGGTAAATCATCGAGAAAGTTTTTTATTCAATTGTAAATTCAAACGATTAAATAAATTATATTCATCTTAAGAAAGAGAAGCATTCATTTTTTAACATACGACCTGAAGTTTGAAAGAAAAGTTGATAAAATCGAAATATTTCCTCAACACTGCTTTCCAGGTGAACAGAAAACGAAATAAATGCAAAGAAAAGTGAATCAAACAGGATTGAAGTTGATAGCTTTTCGAATTATCACAATTTCGTTCAACATTCACTATTAACGTGTCTTCAAGATTTATAATAATAAAAAACAATTTATTCAATTGATAGTTAGGATTTCAGATAATTGTGGCCCTAAAGAGGGCCGTTGGGTTCGGTTGGGTTTTTAAGAAAAAAGTTCTTATTCCTTGTCTCCACCAGTCTTCTTTGGAAGAAGAACAGCTTGGATATTTGGAAGAACTCCTCCTTGGGCGATGGTCACTCCGGCCAAAAGCTTGTTGAGCTCCTCGTCGTTTCGGACAGCGAGTTGAAGATGTCTTGGGGCGATACGGGTCTTCTTGTTGTCACGGGCAGCATTACCGGCCAATTCGAGAACCTCAGCAGCGAGGTATTCAAGAACAGCGGCCAAGTAAACTGGAGCTCCGGCTCCAACACGTTGAGCATAGTTTCCTTTGCGAAGAATACGATGAAGACGACCGACTGGGAATTGAAGTCCAGCTCTTGATGAGCGTGACTTGGCCTTTCCCCCGGTCTTGGCTTTGCCTCCCTTTCCACGTCCAGACATGATGAGCGGTTGGTGTTCGTAAGACGAATCTGAAGAATGAACCGAAACTGTCTGTTTATATTCATTTCTTCGGTGGCGGGGCGGAGCTTACTGCGGGGACACCTCTCGGTTCTCTGTCCCTCACCCTCCCCTGTTATCTCTAGCCTCATTGTTTGTCTGCGACACAGAGTCTCTGTGTCTCAAATTTACATGCATCGGTGCATTCGGAGTGTTGTGTGCACTCTGAAATGTGTCCCTGCAGGAAGCTCCGCCCATCCACCGCAGTTTTTACTTAAATATCTGCCGCTCCGACCATTTCCTCATACTTGATTCAAGTCCATTCTCATCATGCCACCAAAGCCATCCGCCAAGGGAGCCAAGAAGGCCGCTAAGACCGTCGTTGCCAAGCCAAAGGACGGAAAGAAGAGACGCCATGCCCGCAAGGAATCGTACTCCGTCTACATCTACCGTGTTCTCAAGCAAGTTCACCCAGACACCGGAGTCTCCTCAAAGGCCATGTCTATCATGAACTCCTTCGTCAATGATGTCTTCGAACGCATCGCCTCGGAAGCTTCTCGTCTCGCTCACTACAACAAGCGTTCTACCATCTCTTCTCGCGAAATTCAAACCGCTGTTCGTTTGATTCTTCCAGGAGAGCTTGCCAAGCACGCCGTGTCTGAGGGAACCAAGGCCGTCACCAAGTACACCTCCAGCAAGTAAGCCATTGGCTGAAAACTAACCAACCGAACCCAACGGCCCTCTTTAGGGCCACAAATATTGAAATCCTTACAAAACTACATGTTCGTTAATAAATTATATGCACTCTTATATATTCACGTCTTTTATATTAGGTCTTTTCTTGAAATCTTAATCTAGTATTACGTTTTCCTAGCCTTCGAAGGAATTCAAGAGTTCGAACTTATCATTCATAAAAATGCGTTCAATCTAATCAATCTAAATAAAATAAATCTCGTCTGTTTAATGAGGAAACTCAAATTTAATTAAGGTGGAATTTCACATTTCAAATGTCGCAGAGGAAATCGATCGGTGACCGAAGAAGCTTAGAGAAGGTAACATGAAAATGTCTATATTCACGGAAATTTAAAGTTTGTGTCACAAAAATAATAAAGGCAACAAACTAATTAAACAACAAATTTTAGACCATGTACCAAGAAATTTAGTTTCAATAATCTTCAGAACACGGTGACTGCTCTGGTGAATTTCCAAGCGATAATTTGTTCAGGCAAAGGAACACATTAAACGTCGGAATAATGATGGTGATTGTCAGCTTCATGTGCAAAATTAATTAAATTTTTATCGAACCTGATGATGAAATTACCTTAAAAAAATTTATGATATTGTATACAGCGTGGCAAAACATTTTTATTAGCAAAGAAAAATTAGGATTTTGGATATTTGTGGCCCTAAAGAGGGCCGTTGGGTTCGGTAATTGGTTTGTATGAAAACAGAAAAGACAAAAGAAATTATCCTCCGAATCCGTACAGAGTTCTTCCTTGGCGCTTCAGAGCGTAGACGACATCCATGGCGGTTACGGTCTTTCTCTTGGCGTGCTCGCAGTAAGTGACAGCATCACGGATGACATTCTCAAGGAATACCTTCAAGACTCCACGGGTTTCCTCGTAGATCAATCCAGAAATTCTCTTGACTCCTCCTCTTCTAGCGAGACGACGGATGGCTGGCTTGGTGATACCTTGGATGTTATCACGGAGAACCTTACGATGGCGCTTGGCACCTCCTTTTCCGAGGCCTTTTCCTCCCTTTCCACGTCCGGACATTGTTGATTCAGTTGAAGACTCACAAGTGAGATGAAGGAATGACATCACAGGATTCCTTATGTACCGAGCTGTGGTGAGTAGGCGGAGTCACATTGAACCATTCTGCGGGGACACATTTCTGCTGTTTGCAACACACCGAATATTCTACTTGCCACAGCGGCAGATGTGCGCCCGCCCACCCACCGCAGCTGCATACAAAGGCAGCCGTTAGTTTCACTTTTCTCACAGTCCCCCACGGATTATCAACCTAAAGGCAATGGCTCGTACCAAGCAAACCGCCCGTAAATCGACCGGAGGAAAGGCTCCAAGAAAGCAATTGGCCACCAAAGCTGCTCGCAAGTCGGCCCCAGCTTCAGGAGGAGTCAAGAAGCCACATCGTTATCGTCCAGGAACCGTCGCTCTCCGTGAGATCAGACGTTACCAAAAATCCACCGAACTTCTTATCCGCAGAGCTCCATTCCAGCGCCTTGTCCGTGAGATTGCTCAGGATTTCAAGACTGATCTTCGATTCCAATCTTCCGCTGTCATGGCTCTTCAAGAGGCTGCCGAGGCTTACCTTGTCGGACTCTTCGAGGACACCAACTTGTGCGCCATCCACGCTAAGCGAGTCACCATTATGCCAAAGGATATCCAGCTGGCCAGACGTATCCGAGGAGAGCGCGCTTAAATACCTTATGGTAGTTAAGTAAGCTTCAACTCAAAACTCACCGAACCCAACGGCCCTCTTTAGGGCCACAATTTACTGAAAATCCATTTTTATGTTTAATAAATACTTTTTTAAATTTGAATTTGACACTATTAGTTTACTGTTATGATTTTTGATTGCTGAACTTTTTTGTTGTAAAAACTTCATTGATAAGTTACATAAGTTATAAGTTATTGATAAGAGACTAGGTATCAGCACTTTAGGTTCGTAATATTACTGATTTTATGCTATAGAGAATGAAGATTATTAAATTTATAATTCTAAAGTGCACATAGAAAGTTAAGATTTATACTGGAACATTGAGCAACTAGTTTCAAGTTTTTACGAACTGCTGATATCGTTTCTTTCCCACTATTGTACATGAAACTCATCGGATACAGTCATTTCATTTATGACACTATGAATTAATTTCATTTATCACATAATACTCACGAAAAAATAAAAGATCATTAGAACAATTATGGGCTTCAATGTTTCGATTCAAAATATTTTTTCCGTTGATACGATAAGTTTTGTTAATCGGCTCTCTGTGTCCTATTCCCTAATCATTTGAAATCAGATCAGGTCGGCGGCCGGTTGATACCCTTTCATTTTTTGTGCCTCACACCTTTGCGGCAGGCAACAAGCATCATCTCTGTCTCTCAATCTACACTTCGCAAACACTTAATTGTGCTCAATTATTTCGGGTGCCCCTCCTGCTCTCCGACGCCAGAAAAATAGTTGTGAGGGGGAGCATATACAAAAACACACTGACCGTATTTCGGTTGACTGCCGCCTCGTTACACCACTTTTTTATTCCCATCATCCACCATACTCCTCCTCCCGATAGGAAGCAAATGTCAGTTCATATCCGCGACCGCGAACTCGCCAAACGAAATCTTTTTATTTGTTTCTAAAATTCCGAACACCGTGTATCATTTGTTCGCCACTTTTTGATCCTAGTGACCTCTACCCATTTTTAGTTGCATATTTCACTTTTCTTTCTTACCTAACAAAACTTCCAGATTCTACATATTTATGAACTGATTAAAGAAAAAATAATTGCGAAGTATTAGTCGAGTTGTAAAGAAATCATTGTGCAATGTTCAATGTCTTGTGTATTTTTAATTTTATACGTACCATTAGTTGATAATAGGTACATGCTACTATGTACGATGAGTAGACATACTGTAATAAGTTTCGAAAATTGAATCAAGCCAGGTACTTAAACGTTTAAACGCAGAATTTTCGTACACTCATAATAATCAAACATGAGTAAATATCATTATTAAACTTGTTGAAAGTGTATAGATTCTTTCAAATTTTACTGTCAGAGTTTTGGTAAGTTGCCAAATGAAAAAAAAAAGTTTTTTACCGTTTCAGTAATTATACTTTGTATTTTCCACTGTTGATTTGATTTGATTTATTACGATTGAAATCGCGATGAAAATATGAGAAGAATCGTATATTTTTTGACTAGATATTTTTAAAAAGTTTAATAAGTACTACTATAACATATTTTTTAGCAACAAATGAGCAACCTATAGTATAGCTAGACATTTTTTCCAGTAGCGAAACTACATCTTTAAACTTTTTGCAAGACAAAAACGATTCAAACATTTTTCATCATATTCTTCGTTTTTTAATAGACAATATATCTCAGACATCCACTTGTTTCTTGTTTTTTTCTCCAACAAATTCGTGAACATACCACAATTTTTTTTTGCTTTGCTCCCAATGTTGTCTCGTTGTCCACTTGTACACTGCATCGGATTTCAAAGATTTCGGTAAACTGTTCACGCGGTTGCAAAAAGTGTCTCGAGAATGTGATGAGGTGGAATAGATGTTAGATTGACCCCGTAAATGTTTGTAAGGATGACGAATATACTTTTGGAAAAAAAATTGGTTTTTGAAATAAGTGAAATGCATGAAACATTAGAATGATAAATATTCAATGAATAACATGAAGTTTAAAAAGTTGGTGAAGCAATCACTAATTCGGTTCACTAAAAAAATTTTCGGTCACACTAAAAAAATGTATATACTTCCGATATGTATACATATTTCACATTGTGCTGTATATATGGTGGTAACAATTTATTGTTTATAGGTTGTTTCAGGTCAAAGTTTTGGTAAATTGCCAAACTCATTGAAACCCCCTGCATGTTTAACTAGAAATGCTTGAAACATTAAAAAAATCCTAGAAATGTTTTTCGTATACTTCCAATAATATGAATGACGAAAATTGTTTATTCGCCACTTTTTGGATTTTATTTTTTTTGGTAAATTTTTTTTTTTTGGTAAAACTATTTAATATGTAACTCTATTTGATAACATTGGTCAACTACATTCAGATTAGTTTCTTTCAAAGAGGAACAATGAATCAAGAAGATACATATTAAGAATTCTATAAAATGTAGTTTAAAATTTTATTGTGGTTCAAAATTCCGAAAAACAACCGAAATTTAGCTGTATCTGAAAAGTTTGGTAACTTGCTAGTTAGCAGTGTCGTAGTGGCCGGAAAATAGCTTAAATGTAATTATCACTATTTGTTCTAATGGTTTGGTTTAATTTCGCATTTTGTGTGCATAAATTTCACAATTGAGGTTTTTTTTTCAGAATCTACCAATTCTCATAATGAGTATCACAAATGTTTTGAAATTTTAAGAACGTATCTGCACTTTCTTTGTGCTTTTTTTGCAAATTCCATTGATGCTCTGTATAATTTCATAAATTTTCTTTAAATCCCTTTATTAATTGTCCAAATTCAAAATGTCAAATAAATGAAACAAATCTTGATGATGGAATCCGATTTCCATTTTTTTTTCGAGTGTCGACACTCGCAACTTTACATCTTCCTGTCTAAATCTTCAAGCGCATCCGGTCCGTCACATAATTTGTCGGCGGAGCCACCCTCTCAAGATGACCCCTCTGGAAGATTGAGTTGCCGCACCCGCTAAGCGACGAGCCGCACAGACTCTCAAGTTTTTGATCATGTTTTCCGCACGTGTTTACATTTATCCGCATCTCTTTAGACACTTCCATCGTCACCAGTCGACATATAGTTCACCATTTTTTTAACAGAACATATTGATGGCTAGTACTACAACGGCTGCACCAATTGCAGTTGCAGCTCCTACTGAAAGTATTAATGGGTCAAGAAGTAAGCGAAGACGATACTTTGCAAATGGAAGAAGTAGGACCATTGAGTTATCTACACTTGCTGAAATTGATGAAGAAGAGTTTGCAAAAATTGGTAAGTCACAAAAACCTACATGTTAGTTTACCAATTTAAGATTTCAGAAGGAGCTTCTTCCCAAACCGAAGGTGTTCTAAAAGTGCTCACAACGCAAGATGATATGTGCATTGGAACCACAGGTGGAAGCTATAAGTCTCTGAAACGAGGATCTGTGAAAGCTCAAGCATTGAAACTTAGTGAGCGACTGGCACAAAAAGGTTACCATTCATTAAAAAATGATAATTTTAAGTTAAATATATTTCAGTAGCAACCGATAATCTAGCTAAAGAACGTGAAGTGAAGAATGAAATGGAAAAACAGAGCTGTTCGAAACCAATTGTAGTTGATGTGAAGTTACGAAGAAATCTTACCGAAATTCGAAAAGATATCAGGAACTTTGAGGTACGTTTACAATTCGTATTCACTATTTATGTTAAAAATATACTCTATGGGAAAAATATATCTATTTAGGGAAAAACCTCTTTTTGCTGTACCTGTGGTTAAAAAACGGCATACTTAGCTGCAGAAGGTGTAATAAATTAAGATGTAAATGGGTATTTTTAAGTCTCACAGTTTAGTCCAAAATATTTAATTTAAAAAACTATTAAAATTAGATTTTAATTTAAGGAAAATATTATAATTTTCATTAGTGATTTTTATTTAATTCCAAGAAGCTAACTGCCGAAACATAATTGTTCCCATGAACATAATTGTTTCCATTTACTGTTCTCCCTCATTGAGTAATTGTACATAAGTGGATTTGATAAAGGCAATAAGGTGTGCATTTGGAGAAAAGAAGTTCAGGGTCTATTTGCTTCATTCATCTTTCCTCACGCCACAGTCTCTTTCCCCAATTCCTCCGCCGTTCGATGACAGTTTCCATTGTTGGTCTAAGCTCCCGCTCTTTCTTTTATTCATCTCTTTATCGATTGTCGCTTCTTCGTAATTGTTTCCCTATACATGGCATCTACTTATTCATACGCCGAATTCAATAAAATATTTAACGAAACTGTTCCAAAAACTGAACATTTGCCGATGGTGGTGAGCAAGTTTTAAGCAATTATTTTATGTTAAACAAACAAAAACAGGACATATGTGTTTTTAGACTACAACGGATTTTACAACCTCACAAGATTGGGCACAGCAACAACAACAACATCAACAACATCATGAATTTCAACCAAATTGTTCTATTCCTATGCAAAGGTGTGTTTTAAGTGGAAAACTGAAAGTATAAAATAACACAAGAGAAGGCTTCTTCCAATCAAATTAAAAAAATTTAAAAGAATTTCTGTGAAGTTTCATCAAATTTAATTTTGTACTTTGTTATTTTTATGAAAAAATACTTTTCGAAAAAACAATACCTTAGAAAACCAAAATAAAATTCCAGGCATCCAATATCTCGATCAGCTTCATTTGTTGCACCAACTCCAATGATTGTATATGGAATGCCTCCACCTGGAGATAGAATGTCAGTTATGGATGGTCGATGTGACAGTAGAATTGGAGAATATGCAATGCCTTTATACTATATGCCAGCTCCACCACCACCTCAACCAATGTTTCTTCCATATCCAGGATCAAAAATGGGAATGAGTCCATTTGATCAACCAAGTATGGTTATGATGCCTGGACATCATGTTATGCAATATCCAGAAGTACAAATGAGACGAAAAATGAAATCAGGTGGAGCAAATGCACACAGACGGAAATCCTGGTGTTCAAGGATTTGTTGCGCGGGATTTGCACAGTTACTTTGGACTATTGTATGTATTATATCTTTCGGAATAATTGCCTCATTGATTTTAGCGTTATGTTATATGTAAATCATTTAATCCACTATTTTTGTATATAATTTTCAAACCAAACCAAGCAACAAATCAAACATTCCGGCGAGATTCATTAAATTAAAATAAATAAAATCAATTCAAAGACGTTTGTTGAACAAAAGTATGACAATAAGTTGAACAAAAAGGAAAAATAATTCGACGAATGAAACTATAGAGACGCCTATCAAAATGCTCAAAATACCACCCAAATAAGACATGAATTTTGTGAGCTGAAAGTATTAATTGACAAGGAGACACAAAACAATCAAACTTACATCCATAGCAGGTGTTTCACTGTAAATCATATAATCCAATTTTGGAAGAGAAATTCTCAAAATGACAGAATCCAAAAATGTTTCATAACATGCAGTTTTATTGGTGTACGCCTCTTCGCAGTCAACAATCTAGAAAATAATCATTAAAGGTATATTAAGGCAGTGGAGATGTAGTCTGAAAACACTTATAATAGTCCAACATAGCCGAAAATCATAATAGAACACTCAAAAAACTTTCTGACAAAATTTCGTAAATTACACAAATTTCCAAAAGGTTGAACTTTAAATTCTGATTGTAGAACACCTTTTTTGGTTCACTTCTAAAATTATGAAGTGAAAACTGACTAAATTTTCCAGTAATAAATTATTAAAATTTCAAAAATCTATTGAAAAGTTTTTCTATGATATTTGAACTTTTTAGCGCTAAAAAACTCAAATTTTGTCAACTGGGTATATTGCACTTTATATTGCAAATTTTTGATGTTTATCACGCGTTTTTTTTTGTTGATCAAGATGCTTTTTCAGGTGATAGATGCGCAAATTGGGAGATTAAGAGGGCAATACAAAAATACGGTAACTATAGTATATCTGACCTTGTTTACATAAGGTAACCTAGACAGTTTGGAAGTGTAGACAGTTTGGGAGCATGGAAGTGGACAAGTACATTCTGGCCAGGTGGATGGATCTCCTCTTGAATCTACCAACTCATCAATACATGTTTCTAAAGTTAAGCAATATTGTTCGAATGTTGATAGACAATAAACAAACTTTGTGAAATACTACAAGAAATCCCATCATTTGGCATAGGATACCTAGGGTCCATACAACCACAATCTCCATTCACCACATCTTGATAACAAGATCTGAGACAACCCTAAAATTTCGATATTGAATATTCAATTTGTTTAGAGTTGTATTGTTTCTTACATCTGTTGTATAATCTCCATCATAATAATATGATTTCACCTCACTCACTGAATTGATGCATACTCCATATCTGCCTCCAAGACGGTAGTAGTCAACCTAAATAAACCAATAAGTCGTTTATAATTAATTAAAAGCAAATACCCTATTGATTGCAATTCTCGATTCAAAATGTGGAGCAGTATTGATTCTAACAGACTCTGACGTCACAGCTTCTTCTTTTGTTGACGTAAAAACCATAACTCCTGCTGTTTCAGTCCACGGAAGATATTCATCTTGTTTTACATTCATTTGCATTTCCAAACCACCCGGATATCCAGATGATCTTGCTTCGTATTTAAATGAAGAATTCATATGATTGAATGTAAAACAATTACCAAGCACCTTATCATTCCATTGAACAAAGTTGGAGCTAAACTTTCCGGTCTTTCATATTCAAAAATACAACAACTAACTTCAAATCAATCAACTGTTGCTCATAGGCAACCCACAAGAACATATCTGCTGCAGTCCAGGAAAGACTAGTTCTAACTTCCAGACTGTAACCACCAATCAGAAATGGAACAATATCTCTTACTAGAGTAGGATCATTTGTCAGCTCTTGAGCCATCTGAAATAATTTCATCAAATTATATCACTTAAAATTATGTTTAACCTCATCTAGTTTATCTGGTCCAAGATCACCATAAGTTGCATTTAAAATTTGATAAATGATTTTATCTGAACTCAAATACAAGGGATCAGTTTGATATCAAATTCACTTACTAAAAAGACAAGATTTTCCAAACATGTTTGGACTGCAGACACAATAATAACTTCCATTTGTATTCACACAAGTTGCATCTGGATCTTTTGTTTTGCACAATGTGGTATCTTCAACACATTCATCAACGTCTAAAATTAAGAAATGACATTGGGTATGGTATTTTGTTACACTGAACCAATTGTACAATTAAATCCAGTCCATTGCGGAGTACATGTGCAGTTGTAACTATTTGGAGGACCAATGATATCTTCACATTCCCCTCCATTCTCGCATGGAGTTTCATCGCAATAATATCGTTCTAAAAATTAGATCAGCATTATTTGTGCTTGATTTTTTCAAAGTTTAAATCATACCTTCTTCACAATATGTTCCCTTCCAATCAGGTGTACATTGACAAGTGAACGTGGAATCTAATAGGTTGTATGTAGGAACGCATGTTCCACCATTTTCACATTTATTTATATAACATGAATCGAACGCTGAATTTTGAAATTAACTTCATTTTTTCGAGTCAGTCGAGTATTTCGATAGCTCACTTTCACAGTTTGTATCCATATAAAGATTGAGACAAGCACAAGAGTAACTTCCATTTCCGAGATCCGAACATGTTCCGCCGTAGAGACATGGTTCAGATGTACATGGATTTCCAACTTAAAAGGATTACTTTTTAAAATCTTGTTCAAATATATTACCACAGGCGACAGTTTGATTTGTGCTTGCACAGAGACAATAGTATCCAATCTGATCATCTGTAACTCCGCATGTTCCAACTCCACAATCAATAGAAGCACAAGGTGTTAGAGTTGCATCACTCTGACATGCTGATCCAGTTTTTATTGGATTGCAAAGACATGTGTAAGCGGTTGCAGATGTTTGAATACATTTTCCATTTCCAGCAGCTTCTCCGCAAGGTTCAGGTGTACATAAATCGTTCAATGAGTAGACGGCAGCAAAACCAGAGTTTAAATTAGAATATGCACAAGTTGAAAGAAGTGCATTAAGAAGTGCAACAACTGAATTACAGCTTCATGTTTCAAATGTTAGTAATTTAAAACTTACGTAGTCCTCCTCCAGTTGGTGGATCTGTGAGAGCATTTGCAGTTGAGAAAAGACATTCGCCTGTTGTACCGCTCATTGCTTAAAATCTAAAATTTTAAAATATAATTCTACAGAATACAAACTTGAATATGCATAATTAGAAGTTGGATTAGCCTCTCGATATGATATCAATGCATCTCTACAATCAGTTCCAGTAGTTATAGTTGTTGAGTAAACATAATAGTCACTGAATGATGCACTTGAATCATCAAAACATCCGACGTAAGAAGTTTGAACACTTCTTGTTGTTTGGCATTTATCCCCGTAGTAATCAAATGGGCATTGACAATATGGGGTTGTGTCACTGAACAACATTTCACAAGTTCCACCATTAGAACAGTAGCCTGAACAGGGATCACCGGAGTCTGAAAATATAGGTTTTGAAGATATATCTTAAACAACTTTATAGGTACATTGACATTGTTCCCCAAAGAATCCGGTTGCACATGCACAGCTATAAGTCCCACCCGAAGAAGAGCAAACTCCATTTTGTAAGCACGGTTGCGGCGAGCACGGGTCACTTGTCACTATAAAATATGATAATTTCTATTTTCAGACATCAAACTCTGAAAATGACACTAACACATAGTACAGTCAGTTCCTGTGTACCCGACAGCACATGTGCACGTTGGAATGTCATTAACCATATTGCATTGCTGATTAGAAAGTGTACACGGATTCGGTGAACAACTCGTTGGAGCGGTACAAGTTGTATCAGAAGTTTGAGTTGATTCATCGGAGCACGTACATTCAGAACAAGTTGTTGCCGATGTTCTGTTGGCGGGATAACAATATCCATGAGCACCACAATCATACGGAGTATCAATCTGTATTGAATAGATACTTGAAAGGTCATGAATTAAACCAAATTTCATAGAATGTATTTAAATTGAGTTCATCGCAGCTATCATAAAGTAGATGTAATAGATATGTACCAAGTAGTTGTTCTAATTTTTTTTTTTTCTAAAATTACAATTCAAAAATGTTCTTACCTGAGCCAGAGTCAACGGAAGAAAAAACCATAGCAGCAACATTTCTTGACTGAATCCTAATAGGAAATTCTGTGGTTTTGTCTTTGTTTATGTTTTCTCTTTGAGAAATTTGATATTTGTTTCGAGTTTCTTGGCTAATAATTCATGTAGTTGCGACTTTTGTAACTCTTTTTTAAGTTACAAAATGTAATACCAAATCACTAAAATCTTAAACTTAAACTAAAATCACTAAAATCAACATGAAAAAATGTTCCAAAAATGGTGAATAATTTATTATTGCATAATATAAAAAGTATGTACATGAGACCTGTTTTTGATTTGTATTTTTTTTATTCTTCTTTCATAGATACAGTACTTCGTGTTGAAACTTCTGACGATGAAGTCTGAAAAGTCTTTCTTCAACGCATAAATTCCAAAATCTAAACTACTTACACTATTCCCTCGTTCTTCAAATCGTTTTCTATGCAAAACACTGGCTGCATACAACATAGAAGCTACTTTGTCTTTGTGGTTGTCTTCCTGAACAAGAAAATTTTTATTTTAAATTTAATTATTTTCAAGGAAACTTACACTATGATGCTTCTCATGATCAGCTGATCCATGACCATGACTGTGTCCATGACCTCCATGGCCTGTGGTTATACGTGGTTCTCCAAGTTGGAAATATCCCATATTAAGATATCTCTGGAGGAATTCCAAATAACATCCAGAAACAGTGAATGCGTATAGATAATCAGCAGGGAACAATGTTTGAGTGAAGATCATACATATAAGTGTTGTGCTCGAGAATCTTAAAAGATCGAGATTAAAAGATGAGGAGGTCAGCAAAAACCGCCCAATAAATCTTTTCAATTTCTTAGAACGGTATTGTTGAGTTGTTCATTTTCATAGGCCAACGAGTTCAAAGTTTGATAAAATTGAACTTACGGGAATTTTTCATCGGTCAGTTGATATTTGATAAGGGAAGTTTGAAAGAAAGTCACTCCAAAATGAATCCAAGCAAGCAAAAGACCTGCTAGACATGCCAGAGGCAAAAATCTTTTCGTTGCAATACAATCCTTATCCGAAAGGGCTAAAAGTCGTCGAACTGCAAAATATTGCAACCATTGAGTAACCTGAATCATTTTCCATTCACTCCGTGTCATTAATTAATTACTCACATGAATCATCACTAAATCAACATTTTGAATAATTGCGTCTGACCATATAATAAATCCATCAACCCTTTGATATTCAATTTCTACCGATTGTAAGATCTGAAACTTTTTTTTTGATGCGAGAAGCAAAAGATGGTTTTTGTTATCTGAGAAGTCATCTTTGTCATTAAAAAGTGGCCGACTGACATAAAAATTCAAAAAATCACACCTATAAAATTGCAACACGGAATCGGAAAACCGAAATTGATAATGGAACTTTTGGAGAAAATAAAAGAAAAAATATTTAAATTCACAAATGGAAAATGAACCAACCAGTTTAATGAGCAAAACCACACAACATCCAAAAAGAATTGAAATATCTCCTCTTGCATGTGCCTTATGATGAGCATCTAATCTTTCATTTGCAATTGTTATCGAAAAAGCATACAACTGAAAATGTTTTATGTTGGAAGAAAATATCTCACACAATATATAGTAGAAGGCCAAACTCGGAAAATGTCGGGCACTTTCCTATGCAAGTGTATATAGGGTTAGTTTATGTTTAAACATTTGGGCTCGGTCCGAGTTTCATGGTCTCCAATGTGTGTGTGTGTGTGTTTTCTTTAGGAACCTCGGTTCCAACCTCATCTTGACCTTGAAACTACTTTGACCGCTCCTTTTGGATTTCCGAGTTTTGCACTTTTTAACTTTTAAAATGTCAATGTACTTACGGCTCCGAAAAAGAATACTTGACAAATGTTTGCAGCCAAATTGATATAGTCATTTGTCATATAATGATCATCAACTAGCTCATCGAAATCTATAAAAAAGATCTTGATCATTCTCCATTCCGTTTGAGATCACATACCTATAGTGTAGTAAAAATAGAAAAGCCATTTAAGTGTTGACATAATCATGACAATCGGTGCGATAAGAAGGAAAAACGTGACGACATACTTGCTGACGATCAGTGGCTTGTTTTCCAGTGCAGGATTTTCTACATAGACCCGTGAAACATCTTTCATGAATTCACGAAGCATTCCACGAACTCCTTCTTTTCTCTAAACAGATCACGATGTACTGATTGAAGAATTACATTTAACCTACTTTCATTCGTTTTTCAATATCTTCAGCTCTCTCCTCTGCACCTCCACATGCTAACCAATGAGTGACAAGAAGAATTGGAAAGAATTCAGAAGCACATGAGATGATTGACGAAGCAAGAAGTCCTTTGTTTATGTAATACCACATTTTCTGAGTTCCATGAAGTTCGGATGCTGGATTACATTCATAATGTCGTTTGATCACGGGACACCAATAACCTTCAAGCTCTTTTCTTTGACACAATTCCTGAAAAACATGTCGAACTGAATAAACTGTATCTACTTCGTTAATAATTATTAGATTGTCATTAGTTCTTGGTCATTGGAAAATTTTCTATTTTTGGAGTAATAAAAGTCAATTGTTGATCTCAAAATGCATTAGACTAGACTAAAGCGGTCATTCAGCTCCCGGTTTTTCAGGATTCAGAGCGATCTGATGCTTTTTTCGGTGTTACAATGGTTTTTCTATAATGTTTCAAAAGGAGATTGAATTGAAGTTGTAATGAATTTCATTAAAACACCTCTTGAAAAAATGTCATTTAACCTTTAATTAATCCCTAAACATTTCTCCCACCTGATGACTCAAATATCCTTTGTAAATTACAACTTTCATCCAAACAACAGCAAAAGTAATATTGATGAAGAGTCGTCCAACTTTATCCAAATTCGAACTAATTGCACCATAAAATCTTCGATGCAGAATATAAATAAGTGATAATCCTGAGAATGTTGCCATTAAAACATCATAAATTGCTTCAATAAATAGTTCAGATGGATAAAGTGCATCTACTAATTTGTCGCAACTTTGAAAAGCGTAATCAAAAACTATAAAATAAAGATATCCGAGCATAATTCCAAGAGTTAAAGCAATTGCTCCGATAAGTGCTGGATCTGGTATTTCATGAGGGTCATCAAGTTTTGGAAGTTTTCTTGTTCTGTACAAGAATTCAATTTGTATAACTCCACAACAAAACATCAAAAGTGCACAAATCTGAAATTGATAGGATCACTGTAGGTTCATTTTGAAATTGAATACCAAATGATAGATTCTTAGATAGTAGATTGTATCTTCACGACTGAGAAGGACATAAAAGTTCATAAAAACACAAAGAATGAAAATAATGTACAAAGTTACGGTGCAAAAATAATGAATCTGCAAAATGAATATATTTATTATGTTAGATCCAAGCTTAAACTAACGTGTTTTCCCCATTTCTGAAGTTTCATTTTCTTCCAGTATCGTAGAAGTGGTAAAGATCTCGAACTAAAAATAAGTTATTTGCGGAATCAGAATTCGGTAGTAGAAATATAAAATCGTGGGGAATGATAATGCTGGCACCGACTCCAAGTAATTATGGGGGACTTTGCATTATCAACGGAGACATTAAAATTTTTATGCGTTTTCGTTTTTATTTTACTGTTGCATGATGATGATGTCTCTCTCTCTTTCGATTTCAGAGACACATTTTTTGATCTTAACGGGGTTGGGTTGACGTACTTCAACAACTGGGTCATCTGCAAAAAATGTGTGATTTTTTGATGGCTCTGTTGAAGAAAGGTGTGAAAATGTAGATAACATCAACAACAAGTCACGGATTTGTCATTTATGTTGTGGGCGAGAGCAAACATTCAAAAAGAGTGGGGAATTCCTAGACATGAAAAATGGAAATTGAAAAAAGTAAAAATTCTTACGCCCTATTTTATACACTTCTCTGAAGAGAGTGAAAACAACTAATGCACTAAACGCAATCTGATGGTCAGTCAAAACTATGCAAATTTTGTAACAGTAACATCATTCCAAAGAAAACATATATAGAACCCTTTCCGTATCTTTGTAAAAGTGTTTTTCTCTTTTTGCATGTGAAGTTCTATGAGGCTTTTTCCTCATTTTAATTATTCTTCTTGCCTCAATCAAAATGCTGAAAAATCAAAACTACAATGGTTTAGCTCAATCATATAACACACAATGTTTGGAGCTGGTGGAAATGGGTACTTGATGTAACACCATTGTTTAAAAAAACGAATGAAAGAATCAAAAAATGAGCAGAAAAAAATTAAAAAGAAAATGTTTCAAGTCTTTAAAAAATGCAATTTGAGGCTGAGGATTAAATTGCAAATAATTTTAAAAAAGGGAATTGAAACCAGATTTATTACCAGTCATCCAGATAATTTTAACTTGGTATTCTCAACTGAACTATACAGATTCACAATTATACAGATTAGCCCAAACTTATATTGAAATAATGTTTTTGAGTGAATCCGTTTTTAAGACCTGAAATATACAGAATTGGATTTATCTTGATTTTTAAACTCACTGTTAAGTAAATATGATTTTTATTTGCCGTTTCAAGAACAGCTGAAATTATTTAACTATTTTTACATTTACTCTCTTTCAAATGAGGATTTCATGTAAATTTAATATATTTATTGTAAGAATACATCAACTTACATTGAATACATTATCAACGAACGATAATCAGATTTGAAGTATGACGGAATAGTGCGAAATGACGCAAATGGAATCTGCATAACATTAAAAGAGTCGACGAATCAATTGTGAATACAGTTACTCTTCACAAGTATTCTCAATTCAAGTGTATTTTGTTTTCATGTATCTGTTTTAATTTCATGTGTTACCTTTTCAAAAAAAAAAATTTTGTTCAACTAACGTTCAAATAACAGCTAAATGTTTTATATACTGTTCATAATTGAATACCAAATCTTAAAGTTTCCGTTAATTTTTTTTGAACTAATGTGCAAAAGTTACTGTAATTTTTTCTTTGTATGTACTTTGGGATAATATTATCATGGTTTAAAAAATATTCAGTTCTGCTCAATCTTAGAAGGGTCTTACAAAATAAAATATTTAGCACCTTTATTTTCAAAGTTGTGAAGCCTGAATCTTTAACATAATTTATATTGTTTTGTAGATTTCAGATCGGATCGTATATTGTTCGTTACCCTACTTTTTATATTAAATTTAAACTTTCATTGTATAACTTGAGCAGTTTCTATGTTGATTCTTTTTGGATTTATGAAAATTGTTTAATTACTGAAATGTAATATGATTAATTTTCTAGATTTTGGTACTTGGTCAATTTTTGAGAGACTGCAACATTAATGAAGATACGAGCCCTCAAATAGAGCAAACATCTAACCGCTGTTATATCTTTTTTTGGTATTTATATTAATGTTCAAATAAAATCAATTTCAGCATAGCTCATTTGAGTTCTTTGCAAACTTTAGTCATACTCTGTCTTTTTAAATTTTTGCACATATTGTCTATTAACAACTTCATTTCTCCTGGTTATAAATTATATATACTCGAATACCTGAACTGATTACTCTCTGGGTCAAATGATCATTCATTTTCGATACCTCGTCACCTTTCCGGTTGCTCCCTCCATCATGCTCCCCTGCCGAACCAGCTTCCGTGTGTTCCTCCTCTACTAATCGTGTGTCTAATCACGCCTGTAAACATGCTCACGTAACCAACCAATTTTCTCCATTCCTATTCAACCTTATTCTTGAAATCAATCATCTTCTTCTCAATTAATTTCATATCAAAATCTGTAATTTTCAGCTGGAGTGGAGATGAAGTCAAAACGTCGGGATGATATTGTTCAGTTCTGTCGAGAGAACACGTTGCTTGTCATGACAATGTTTTCAGTGTTTCTTGGTGTTGTTCTCGGATTTGGTCTTCGTCCATTGAATCTGTCACAGGAAACCTTGCAACTTATTAATTTTCCTGGTGAAATATTCATGCAGGTTCTCAAAATGATGATTCTCCCTCTCATTTTCTCATCGCTGATCTCTGGTGAGTTGAAGCTTAAACAATTGCAAGCCTTTGAAGTTCAAAAATCTGTTAGTACAAATAGGATATTTTATTTGTTTTAATTATCTGTATATAAATATTATCTGTTGGTGTTCAAACATGCGACGTTACTCTAAATTTCCCACAAAAAATACACAAACTTTTCTAAATTTTGCAATTCACCAAAACTTTGACTGAAAATTTAATAGAAATCCAAAAATTTTTATATTGTTTTCTTACGATATTCCGCATATTCGAGTCATTAAAAGTGTGTTTAGGCAAAAAGGTTGAAAATAGCAAGTTCAAGTTTTTCCATTTTTAGCTCTAGCCCAAATGGACGCGAAGGAATCGGGACAAATGGGTGCATCAACAGTACTTTATTATCTTTCAACGGCAGTTCTTGCAACAATCGTAAGAGTTTTACTATTCCTTCTAAATATTCTAAATTCTAGAACAAATCGATCATTTTTTAACCAAGATTTTCTGTTTCCAGCTCGGTATCTTCCTGGTTACAGTAATCCATCCGGGTGATCCGTCAATAAAAGGAACTGATATTTCTGAAGCTCCATCTGATGGAAATGTATCTCCACTTGACACTTTCCTGGATCTTGTTAGAAATATGTTCCCAGAGAATATAATTCAAGCAACATTTGAAAGAATGCAAACAACGTATGTAGCTATCCGTCCAAAAATTGCCTCAAAAAATGGAACATCTGGAAATATAATAGTAAAACGATCAATTGGAATGACAAAAGGAATGAATATTCTCGGAATAATTGTTTTTTGTACTGGTTTCGGAATTGTGATCTCTCAATTGGGAGAGCGTGCCAGAATAGTTGTCGATTTCTTTGTAATTTTGGATGCTGTTATTATGAGATGGGTGGTTACATTAATGTGGTTTGCACCACTTGGTATTACTTGTCTCATTTGTGGAAATTTATTGGAATTGGATGATATATCTGATATTGCATCGGTTCTTGCATTATACGTGTTCACTGTTTGTGCTGGTTTGATACTTCATACAATCATTACTGTACCTCTAATGTATTTCTTCATTACAAGAGAAAATCCACTTCCAATTTTCAAAGGAATGATTCAAGCGGCTGTTACTGCATTCGGAACTGCTTCTGGGTAAGTTTGGTTTTAAAAAAAAATGTTTTAATTTTATTCCCTAAACTGTAGACGTGGGAGAAATTGTAAAGATTTTCTAAGAAGTTTTGAGTTTTAATGCGATGAGTCAGAACGAAGTGGCGGAATTGTGTGATATTTCACGAAAAAGACACTACCGGGTCTTATCACGAATGAAGCATTTTCAAATCGAGGGCAAAGTACAGTAACCCACTCACCGTGCACAATTTTCATTTTTAATGATTTTTGAGCAAGTAAATGTGGAGCGATCACAGAAAATTGTAAAATAACGGAGAGTGGGTTACTGTATTACTTAAAGGTGCATATTTATTCTCAATATAACATTTTTTTGTGAAGAGACGTTTTTAAATTGTTTTGAAAATGGGGGTTACAATTCTTCTTATAAAACATTTTCTTTAACTTAAAAATTCCAGCTCTCCAAAAAACATCAGAAAATTGACTATTACAAAAAACGATTATGTGTATGCCAAAACTATATCTAAGTCATCCTGAATTTAAAAAATTAAGTTTTGCAGTGGAGCCACTCTTCCAATGTCAATGCAATGTCTTGAAGATCATTGTGGTGTTGATCGTCGTATTTCTCGATTTGTTCTTCCACTCGGATCCACAATTAATATGGATGGAAATGCTCTTTATGAAGCAGTTGCAGTCATTTTCATTGCTCAATTGAATAATGTTCAATTGTCATTGGCTGAAGTACTGACTGTTAGTATTACAGCTACAATAGCATCTATTGGACTTGGATCAGTACCTGCGGGTCTTGTTTCGATCCTGCTGATTTTGAATACAGTAGGACTACCTGTCAGAGATGTATCAATGCTTTTTACTGTTGACTGGCTTTTGTAGGTTCTAATGAGAAAACCATTTGAAACATTTCATTTCCATTTTCAGAGATCGAGTTCGAACAGCTGTGAATGTTCTAGGGGATGCGTTTGCTGCTTCAATGGTTCAGCATTTATTGCAGGTTTGATAGAAAACTCGAACTTGGAGACAATTGTATATTTTAAGAAAAAGCTGGATCAAGCAGACGCTCGTCACGATTATAAGACTGAACTGAAAGGAGAAATTGAACTATTGAAGTCAGCTGCCACCAGTAGAAGACCATCATTCACAATGTCAGAAGCTTCTAAGGAGCTCTTCTTGACACACGCGAACACAGCTGGAAACTCAAGAATTGGATCACGAATTGGCTCTCGTCGTCCTTCATCCACCAACTTGCATCTTTCCTGGCGTAATAATAACATTGAACCACCATACACACCTCTGCCCAACGATGAAAACGTGTAGTTCCATGATCAATATTTACATTTTTTGTCCATGTCACTTTTCCATTCCAAAACAGAAAACGGTTATTCTCTCCTCTTTCCGCGAGAACCCATGGATTGTTTTGTACATATCATTTTTACTATTTTAAGCCACTGATGAAACTCAATAATTTATGTTTGTAAAATTTAGCAGAAAAGTAAATAGCGCATGACATTTCTTTTTTTTCGAAGTTTAGAGAACATAAATCGACATTGAAAAATCAACGGTTGAGGACTAAAAGAATTTTAAGAACGCTATTGATGGGAGAATGGAAGTGATCGGAAGATCTAGTTGGATGGATCGAATTCGAGTCCAAGTCCGAACTTGTGAGCATCATTGGCAGCAAGGTTGAATTGAGTGGAAAGTGTCAGCTTAAGAGCTGGAGACAAGGAGTGTGTGGCAGCAACGGCAACTTGGGAAGAGCTGTTGACCTTGGCGCGGACAGTAAGGTCACGGCTTGGAGCATACTTGGTGGCGAGAGCGTAGTCAGCTCCGTTTCCACCAACCTGAAAATTCACTTTAGTTTTGGTTCTAGGATTTTAAAAAGTTTACCTTCCATCCGAGTTGAGTTCCAACCTCGACGTTGGAGGCAACCTTGTGGTAAAGGGAAGCTCCGAAGTCGGTTGAGTTAATAACGAAAGAGTGGAGGGTGTATTGTGGAGTGGAGTGTCCGAAAGCCAAAGAAGTGGCTGCCAACTTATTCGATGAAGAATCGAAGGTGGCGGCAGCTCCGATGAGCCATCCGTCACGGGAGAAGACTCCGGCAGCGTTGATAACTGGAGCAGAGGTGACTCCAACATCAGCGGTAACCTGTAAATGGCTAATTTGTTTCATTTCACAAAGATGGATTTTTGAAATCTCTATTTCTACATTCAGAAAATCGAACCCTGAAACAATCATGCTTCCAGTCAAGCTTGAGACGAGCTTCGCCAATCTTATCACCCAAAATATGTACAAGACTACTCACTCTAGCAGTTGGGAGAGCCCAGTCGAGCTTCACTTTTCCGCTTCTCTTTCCGGCGTGTGGGGCATAAAGAGAATCGAGAGTGACCTTGAGTCCACGTCCGAATTGCTCATTAACTTCGATAACAGTTCCGAGCTGGTTCTCGGTGTTCCATTTCTCGGTCAAAGTGATTCCTGAAAACGAAACAACATGATTGATATCTCTCACACAATATGTTGTATTTTTGTTGAGCGGTCGCTAGACGTCACGTGGTGTTTTAGAGTACATACAATTGCATCACCTGCGTCACGAGGTTGTCCCCATCTAGCGGGTAGACAATAAGATGTTCAGACGAGCTTACCGTATTGTGGGATCTTGTACTTGACATCGAGATTTCCTCCAAGCTTTCCGGATCCGATATTGTGAGAAGCGGCTGATTTGAACTCAACCTCCTTGTTGTCTCCAGCTCTAGTGGTGGAGTCGATCTTGAGGAATCCAAAGTCTGGAAAAAAATTAATCAGGCGAATAAATGACCTAACACTATTCCTCTCTACAAAGATAAAATTGAAACTTACTGTATCCTTTGTTGAAGAGGTCCTTGGCGGACTTTCCAAGATCAGCGAAGGTTGGTGGGGCCATTTTCTAAACACAAAATATTTTTTGAAACATGCATTCTAGAGTTACACGAGAGAAGGAAAATAGGAAATTTTCGAAAAATGAAGGCTTTGAAAATGTTTGCATTGAGCAGTGCATACGAGAAAAACGGAAAGAAAGAGATAAACCAACTCAATGGCAGCAGTAGGAAGTCGATAAACAATGCGCCAGAAAACACAACATCGCCAAAAAATATATTCAGGGTTTCAGTTAAATGATTTACAATTATCTTATCGGGAAATTCAGAAGCAAACATTTGTAACATAAAACTCCGACGGTATCGAAAACATTGAATGCGATAGAGAAAGGACAGATCACGCCACAACAGCAAATTGAGAGTTCAAAGGCAAGCACATTGGCGCGGCGACCGCCCGTCTCGAGACATAGGACGAAAATGAGAGGCACAGAGACTGGTTACTGCAGCGCGACCGCTCCGCTTCCAAAAGTACTGGATTATTTTGGCAGTTTTTCAAAATTGAATGATGCACTGAGAAGAAAAGATTTGATGCAATGAAAGAAATATTGACTAACGAAACAAAATGAAATTAGCAAGAAATCTCAAATTTAGCGTTAAACCAGGAAATGGTACCGGAAATTGAGCACAAATCCAAATAGTTTCCGCATCACCTGGTTCAGCGAATTCAGTTCACTTCTGTCACTTGCATCTAACCTATTCGAAATGTACCGCTCGGAAGTCTCTAAGCCACAACTGGAAAATCCAAACCTAGTCGATAGAATAATTGTAATTATTCTGCCGAACTATTTCTATGAATATGAATCCGTACTGAAGCACATAACAAAAGAAAACTTCGGGATTATAGAGGTAAGTTGTATATATGAAAATTAAAGAAGAAGAAACTGATTATTTAGAAAACTGTGAAGCATTTTAAAACTGAAGAAGTCATGGAGTGGAAAAGTGCTGATCTTGAATCCCAAGATATCTGGAACTTATCAGACAGGCTAATAGACGGACCATGCATGTTACTATTGTGTCAACGAGCGAATGCTTTTATTGAGATGAAAGAAGTGGCCAAATATCACAATGTGATCGCTAAGAGGTGAGCAAAGACCAACAAACATCCGAAAATACTGAAAAACAATGGAAGAAAAACATTGCGCACAGTTGAAAATAACCGTTACCGTAGTCTCGTTTCGGTACGAAACCTTCACACTTTTGGAGGTTTTTCAAAAAATCTATCCGAAGAGTTTTAAAACTTCACAAGCGTTTAATTCAGAATGAGTTCAAGTGATGGAATATATTATTCAAAAACGACAATTGCCGCCTATCACGATATAATTTTCTTTTTCCCCAAGTGTAAGATTCCATAAAGTTAGAATTTTGACTCTCCCATAAAAATATATTCAGACATTGACGAAAGAGCAATGCTGAAACATGCCAAGGATTATCTCTCAGTAGAAGTATGGCCGAAACTGAGCCAGGGACTGGCTCGCGTAGCAGTTGAGAGACCGGATAATCCAATTGTTTGTTTTCGAATACACCATTTAGTAACATGATTTTTTTGACTCTTTCAGAAATGGCTCGCAGATTATCTACACCAACTACGCCAATAAGTTTATGTTTCTAAAAAATAATATAGTGTAAATACCCATAAACCAATAAAACAATAAATTTTTTAAAAATATGCATTAAAAATTAACTACAAAACTATGCGAAAGAAAGGGCAGTAGAACATATATTACATGTAATCAGATAACACACAGGTAGTGATAAAAACGGCTTTGGTCTCAAAAATATGTTTAAAAAGCAGGAGAATTAGTACTCTTCCTCCATTGCAATTCGTACAAAAAGAGATGCAGATGGGTCCAGAGTATGTTGATATCCGGTATTTAGTTGAATTTGCGAGAAACCTGTACGAAGACTCATAACAGGAATTGAGAATTCTCCAACAAAGTCGTTCGAAGATGTAGAGTCAAAATCCTGCGAAAGTGGAATATAAAATTTAGATCCATAATGTTTCAAAACCTACTTTTACACAGAATCGAATAATTGCTAGCTCTGGGCACGAGAGTGTGAAATAGAAATTATCCCTCCATTCTGGGTTGAATCCATTGTCCTTGATGATTCTTGTTTTTGCTTTTGTTTCATCTCGTGGAATTCCGAAAATCTGAACACTGACGTATGGATCAATGATCTCTTTTCCGGGTTCTGACTTTGGAAGATACTGAGCAGAGAAAAGTCCAATACCAAGCTTCAATTTTGGTTTGGCCATACTTCTTGGATCGACTCCATCGAGAAGGCAACTTGGTTTCAGAACGTAACCGCAATTTCCATTAATTCTGAATAATCCTGCATTCAAATCAAGCTCTTCACCAGCGGTTTGGAAGTTCATAGCAACACTTTGAATTCCACAAAGCCAAGAAACCATTGGATGCATATTTGATGAATCTTGACGTAATCCTTTTGGATAACTCTTCACAAGCCTTTCTGCAGTGTAAGTGAAGATGGGAACTGCAGCTTCAAACATTGTATATACTTTATTTTCCGAGAGCGAAGGACTTCCATCAAATGGATCTGAAAGTTTGCATATTAATCTATTTTTGACGTTTTAAACTAACGTTTGTTGACGTCTTGATAAATATTATGGCTCAATTTTACTGACGGCAAACCAATGAGAGCTGATAATTCAGGTGCAACTGGATGTGGATGTACATGGTGCTTATCCTTATCAGTTGGTGAATCATCTTCATCTGGTTCTTCAATGTCTTCTTCAAGAATAATTTTCTTTCCGCGCAATAGGAATTTTCTTTTCAGCTTATTCGGAGATGATAACGGATGGCGATGTGAATCTTTTGGTGGAATATATAAAGAATCTCCAAGAATTTCTTTGAATAAATCTGCCATAACAGCCTGTTGTACAAATCCGACGTGGTTTTCGAGGGTGAGGATGACAGGATATGGTGATGTTTCAAACGCAGTTCTCTGAAATGAAACATTTTTTAAAAAAATGTAGTGAGAACAAAAGAATATCAAAAAATAGCGGAAGAATGAAACACCTAAATTTGAAAAAAAAACACAAGTTTTGAATCTTGGTTAATCTCCCAGTTTGAATTTCCTCCATAATAACTTCTGCAAGACCAATCAGCGAATCGCTCCGCCTACTTTTCAGATGAAGTGTGCAGAGTTCGAAGACACTGATTGGTTCTAAAGTGGGCGTGGCTTATCATTTTGGAGGGAGTTCAAAAAGGGAAAAACCAAAACTGAAAAATTGATTTTATTTCGATTTTTTCATTAAAGTACAAATAATAATTACCTTAATAGCTTCCAGCGAATTCCTCAATGTAATCGACTCGATAAAGGTTCTTTTATGTGTGATTACTGGCTCTCCGTGTTCGCCATCAAACAAGTCTACTGAAAAGAATCGAGAAACTAATTGTTCAACAAAAAATTCAAAAACTCACATTCTAAAAGCCTTGCTCCTTTACGTAAAGCTGAAATATAACCTTCAACAGTAGCTTCTCCTTTCACTTGCAAGCCAGTCAAATATGTGTTATGTGATGAATTAACAAAATAATGAGTCAGAGGTTGATCCATATCTTGGAAGATACTTTCATGTCCTGGTTTGAATACATTTCCCCATCTTGACTGCATTAATCGACGCATTCCCATCAATCCCATCAATTTTTCTTTTTGCTTATCTTGAACAGTTTGTTCAAATGTAGTCAGAATTTGTTCGGCTTTTTTCAAATCAACATTTTCGAACTGGAATAAATGTTTATATTATAAGGATTTAATGGAAATGACCTACTCCTTGTTCTTCAGTTAAAAATCTTTGCAAATCAGCAACAGTCAGCGTTTCCACGTTATCAGAACTTGCTTGAGTCATCACAAATCGAAGATCCGGTCGATCAGTCAATCTTTCAAAAAAGTTAAGAAATTCTTTCTCGTTCAATTTATTATCTCGCGAGTTCTCAAACTCTGATTCTCTGAATATCGCTTTTGCATATCGTTCACTTATTTGAAGATTCATTCGTTTAAGAAGATTCCAAACTTCGTCAAAACTAAGAAGTCCGTTTTTATTGGTATCCGCCTGTTGAAATTTGTCAATCAACCATGCTGTTTCGTTGAATACAACTCTTTGATGTTTGGCAACTGATATGAGATGTGTCAGTACGGAAACCCATTTGTCTCTAGTCTGTAAAACTAATTGGAATTGATACAACTGTCAAGACTTTGCAGATTTTTTTTCAGAAAACTTTCACCAAAAAATTTCCTTTCAATTTTAATGATGTACTTAACGACTTTTCGGAAAATTTAAAACTTGTGTTTTTAAATGATTTTTAAATCAAAACTAACTTCTTTGGAATCAGCACTGAAATCTACTGATTTGTGCAAGAACTTGGCATGAGAAAAAATAACGGAGAAACATCTAGACTCTGGAGCCAACTCTTGGAATTCGTATTTTTTCGATGCTCTTTGCAGATTGTCAGTTTGATAACCCGATCGAACTTCTAACAATTCCGATAGTGCAACTGATTTCAAAGCATTTGGCACAAAATTAAACCAATAACTTGAGTAATAGTTGAGGAATTGTTTACTTTTTATTGTCACCAACGCCATTTCCTTCACTTTTTGACTGTAAATAATTACATGAAATATAAATTATTTGAAGTGAAATCTTACTTTTTAATTCTACATAAAAGCGATCCTTTTTCAGCCCATTCTAATTCTTCTTTCGTCTTCTCTTCATCAGCAGCTTGTGCGGCGGCCTGCTCCTCTGGGGATACGCTCTTGGCCATTTTACACTGAAAATAAATGATTTTACAAATAAGGTCGGCCGTATATGATAAGAAAAATCAACAAAAAGAAGACAAAATGAGATAGGAACCAATTGCAAAACATTTTGTGGCAGCCGTTGCGGGCGGGTCATCGAATGAAAAAGAAGAGAGAAAAAGATGCGGGCATGGGCCAGAGAAACATTTTGAAAAGATTGTCTTTGTTTGGCAATGGAAGTATTGATTGGTATACACACACAAGGATTCAATACAAAAATAGGTCGTACTTGGCAATATTGAAGACAACTTTAAGACGAGAACTCTCCAATTTCTCCTGTAGGTCAACAAATGGGAGGAGTTTTTCCAAAAAAAAAAGGAGAAGAGGTACGATGCTCCGTTATCCCACCGCGCGTTGTTTACCGTAAAACGACATGACTATGTTTTTATTTTTGAATTAACAATTTTAAGCTAAAATATTCGTTTTTCTTGTTTTTATTTTATTCATTTTTCGTTAAATGTTATGTTTTTTTTTAAATTTGTTCACTCATTAACATCTAAATTAATATAAACTGGCTGAAAAACGATTTTAATACAGAAAATGACCCGACATGGAAAAAACTCAACGGCTGCTTCTGTATACACTTACCATGAACGTAGAAGGGATGCAAAAGTGAGTTTTTTGCCTGAATACTAACTTTTATACATAAAATATTAATTTTCAGGCTAGTGGATACGGAACACTCCACGCTCGTCTTGGTGCCGATTCAATTAAAGAGTTTCACTGTTGCTCTTTGACTCTTCAACCATGTAGAAATCCAGTAATTTCTCCGACCGGATATATTTTCGATCGTGAAGCGATTCTTGAGAATATTCTAGCCCAGAAGAAGGCGTACGCAAAGAAACTAAAGGAATATGAGAAACAAGTGGCAGAAGAAAGTGCAGCGGCAAAAATAGCGGAAGGCCAAGCGGAAACCTTCACAAAAAGAACACAATTCTCAGCAATTGAAAGTACACCAAGTAGGACCGGAGCTGTGGCCACACCAAGGCCTGAGGTTGGAAGTCTGGTTGGTTAGAGATCTGAAAAAAACTATCCATTTAATGATTTTATTTAGAAAAGACAAGGTGGTGTCATGTCTACTGAAATAGCCGCAAAAGTGAAAGCACACGGCGAGGAAGGAGTAATGTCGAATATGAAGGGAGACAAAAGCACTTCACTACCAAGTTTCTGGATACCCGAACTCAATCCCACCGCTGTCGCCACGAAATTGGAAAAACCAAGCTCCAAAGTTCTTTGTCCGGTTTCTGGAAAACCTATAAAATTGAAAGAGTTATTAGAAGTGAAATTCACTCCAATGCCAGGAACAGAAACTGCCGCACACCGAAAATTTCTGTGTCCAGTGACCAGAGATGAATTGACAAACACCACAAGATGCGCATATCTCAAGAAATCGTAAGTTTAGCTTCATGTTTTCAAGTTCAATGCTCATATTTGTTTTTAGAAAGTCGGTGGTTAAGTATGACGTAGTTGAGAAATTAATCAAAGGTGATGGTATTGACCCAATAAATGGAGAACCGATGAGCGAGGACGACATCATTGAACTTCAGAGAGGAGGAACCGGATATTCCGCAACAAACGAAACAAAAGCAAAACTGATTAGACCACAGCTCGAGTTGCAATGATTGGTTTTTTCTCTTTGTTTTATTTATTTGATTGTACATGTGTTCTCAATCATTCTTTTTTTTTATTTGAAAAAATCTATAAATATTATTCTTTTTAGAAATTTAGAACTTCAAACTGGTTCAATCAATTATATACAGACAATCGCAAAAATCCGAAATCAGAAAAAAAGAGCTTATCCGATTAGAGTGCTTTGGGCACAAGTTGGACCAGTCCACCCAAGATTACAAGTACAACTATAAGATTTCAATGATCCAATGCATAAACCATTACCAGAACATTGAAGTGCACCAGTACATAATGGCTCAAGTTCGCAACGAAGACCAGTGAATCCAGGAGCACAAATGCACATGGGAAGAAGCTTGTTTCCTATACAGATCCCATTTCCATTACAGTCTTTAGCTTCACAGAACATTCCTTCGGTGCCAGGGAGAAGAGCTGAAAGTCTAAGAATTGTGGATTTATGTTTTATAATTAGAACTTACCGAATCTCGATTCACACCGTGATCCATAATATCCAGGAGCGCAGATACAGGATTTCAAGTTCTTTGTTCCAATACAGATTCCATTAGAATTACAGTCAGAAGCTTCGCACATAGTTCCGGTGACTGAAATTGAATAAGTTCTCAGTAATACTAATTATTTTAATCAACTCACTCTTTTCACATTTATCACCAGAATATCCAAGATAACAAGCACAAGTCATTGAGTCTTTTGTACCAATACATAATCCATTTGAACTGCAATCACGAGAATCACATAATGCAACTGGAGTCTTCTCGCATCTTGAACCAGTATAACCGATTTGACATGCACACGAAAAACTGTTTTTTGTTCCCAAACATAGACCTTTGTTGTTACAATCACTTGGTGAACAGAATGTGATTGGAGCTGATGGATCCATGTTCACTGAATTACTTTGAATATTTCATTTCTAGAATTGAAAATATTTTTTGGTTATTACAGTCAAAAAGTGGCAACTACGTACAAGTTTTCACCTAATAATTTTAAAAACTGAACAAAAAAAACTTCTACGATTTTTATGATTCTATTATGTTTCTGTCATTTTCAAATTCATTCAAAAAGTTCGAACCTTTGTGAATTTGGCAATTTACCAAAACATTACAAATTATTATTATTATAGGTTTTAAGTTATTCTTACAATTCTATGGCCAATATTTTAAACTAATTATTTTTATGTACATGTAATCAATGCTTTGTATTTTGAAAAATCAGTCTAGATCTGCACTGTCTACAGTAATCTCAAAGGATCTTTTGAAACAATTGAGGATCTTTTGAAACTTATATAGTGAGAAGTTATTCTTTCTAATTTCACCATGATCAATATCTACCGTATTTCACTCACAAAGTCCAGAAATTTCACTTTCACACTTGAACCCAGTTTTTCCAAGATTACAAAGACAGAGTGGTGCCTTCTTTGAACCAACACAAACTCCATTTCCATTACAATCACTTGCTGTGCACATTTCCAATGCATCATCATCCAATCCAAATGGATTATTCAACAAGTTCAGCGAGCTTGCTGTTGGGAAAAGATTCGGAAATAATTGATTGTTATTATTATTATTGTTGTTGTTGGAGAACAAGTTGAATGGATCCATTAGATCTGAAACTATTCATTGAAAATCTCTATAATCTGAAACTCTTACTCACTTGCAACAGAGTCACACGAATCACCACTCCATCCGAGGAAGCACATACACGTGGATTGCTTTGCAGTTCCAAGACACAATCCTTTTCCATTACATCTTGTGAAAGCATTACATGGAAGAAGATCATTGAATCCATCTAATCCTCCAAGACCAGGTAATCCTTGTCTTCGATATCTACCAGATTCAACTGCAGCCACGAATATGACAGAAATGAGAATAATATGTTTAGAGAGATCCATTGCACCAAAATATTATGAAATGCAGATGTTTTTTGAATTTATCTCGAATAACGTGTCTGATTTTATAGTGACCCAGATGAAGTCACAAACAAACAATTATTAGCCATACGCCTGAGCAAACCAAAACCCCTTATTTGACATTCCGTACAGTGTCTAATTTTGTTTGACCTCTCGATCATTGATGAACCAGTCACTGAAAAAATAATGGATACTGTATGGAAAAGAAACGGAATTTTCATGCAAATTTTTGGCATAAACGGTCTCAATTTATGATCTGTTTTTGTAGATAAAAGGCCGAGAGTCGATGGAAATTCAGCCAAATTCTTCGATTCGAGAGGAGAATATTATATTTTCGAAATGAAAATCTTTATTGTTTTCGTTGTCATTTTGAGCTTCTTCTTGGTGGTAAGTTTTGAAATTTTATTTGTTGAACTTGACATTTGGGGGCAACATTCTGCCAAACATTGGCAACTACCGGACAAAATTCAGCTTACCAAGCTTTGGTCACAGTCTGCCAGTAACTTGCCGAAATTTTCTAAAAACCGTCCCTCTCGGAGCGCAGTTCCAAATTCCCCTTCGTCTGCACGACTTATTTTTTAGTAAGATAAGTTTTTCCAGTGCCTGCTAAGTCAATTTCAAACCCGATAGTGAACTACTAGAATATCGCCGCCTTCTTGAAATTTCTTTAAAATTCTGAAATTTGCAGCCAACCCTGGCTGCTCGCACTCGTTATCGTCACAAGGTGTCATTCAGTGCTCATGACAATGCTGATTCTGGATCGTTCCGCAAAGCGACATTCGACAAATAAATAATTGAAATATACGAACAAAGTTTTATAAGTTAAATTCTTGTTTTTTTTTACAAAATTAGAAATGTGAATGGTTCACAGAACTCAACAAAAGTCAACATAAAACAGTTCCTCTTCATCTTGATGTCTTTCAACTTTCAATTTCTTGATTCCATACGAAAACCTTTCGAAAAACTTGCAGATTCTATTAAACTTGAAGTTCTACAGTAAATCAAAATTTTATTTGTTTTACAAAACCGATTGCTTATCTGGGTTTGCTAAAATACCCTTTTTAATTATAACTTCTCTTCGTCTTGCCATCTGAATATTTTTCCAATATTTCATAGTTATGCACATATTCATTAACCAAATAAATTATGCAAATTTCTTTTGGAAACATTAGTTTCATGATTATTCCAACGAAGCAAATATATAAAATGCATTTATTATATTCTCTCAGAGGAGTTCAAGATCGTTGCAAGACCCATGGTATGGGAATACGGTTGAATATTGGAATAAAAAAGAAACTATTTAAGATATGAATTGACTAGAATTTGATAATATCAAGATTTGACTAGGACAACGGGAACAATGATGAGATGGGATCAGGAAATTGACATGGAAGTGCAGAGAAAGTGATGAAGGATAAAATAATCATTTTCCGCCTTTTAGTTTTTTATGTTGGTCTCGTTCTGATGATGATTCTGGAGGTTCACATTCAAATGACATTAACATTGAATCTGAAAAAAAATATTATCTTTAAAATGTCTGTATTTTAATTAAAGCAATCAAACCTTTTTCTCCAGAGACTGATGTAATCAGTAAATATTGTAAAACTTGTGGATTCTTTTCAAATGTACAAACAGTTGATTTCCATTGAATGACATCTCTTAACTGCTCAGCCAATTGATTAAATGCCATAAAATTGAGATGAGCATTTGGAAGAATTCTTGGATGACCGTGATAGATTAAGAATAAATCTTTGAGTAGAAGAACAAAAAATGGTATCACAATTTTTTGTTGATTTCCTCTTGCACTATCGGCTCTCCATTGAGCAGCTTTGATTGTTGCTCGGTAGCTCAAGAAATTTCCAGATGGATCCAGTTGGTGTTGAAGGATTTCAAGTTTAGCTTTTTCCACTCGACACCACTGTAAATCAACAGTTTTTTGTAAATAGGAAACTGGATGTAATAGTTTTGTTCGCCGATTCCATAACAATGGTGAACACTAATAGTAAGAGTTGCCAATTTTTGAATTAAAAAAAATCAAATTGGATTGCGCCGTGATATTCAGTCCTTTCAATTTATTAGTTTTTTAAACTTACAGTTTTCTTTAACCTGCTGACTGCAGGAAGAGATAATCCAGCAACAATAGCCATCATTGAATTAAAATTTCCAATTTCACAGCATTCTTTGGCAATATCAATCATAAACTCAAAGACAGCAACTCGATTCCTGCATAATATTTTTTATTTTCTCTTTTTCGTTCAAATGCAAACCTTTTCTTTGTCTGTTTCAAAACTTCAATTGCTGCAAATGCAGATAACCTATTAAACCATTCAATATAAAATGATATTGAGCTTATCGTTCCTTCTTTATTTTTCGAGTGTCTTCCGATTTCTGATAAAGGATCCGATGCGAGGCTCTGTACAATTTCATCAACTCCAACCATACTGAATCGTTCCATTTCAATATGCGTCAATTGTTGGGCGACTGTCTTTGCGTCATTACACAAAACAAATAATCCCGTCTGAAATAATACAAAAACTGTGTTTTGGTTTAATTAAAACTCATGACAACTCACCATACTATCAGATTGTTCTGGGAGATTTGTGTTTTCTGACAGAGCTTTTTGAAGATTTGCAACTGCTTTCTCATACCGATCCAATTTATTTAGCTGAAATATATATACAAGTATATGGATGTTCACCTCTGGACAAAGTTTTATCAATTTGAATATTTGCAAAAAGCAGTCAAGATTTGGAAAAACTTTTGTCAGCTTTTTGTCATTATGGTGTTCATGATAAACTACAGCTAGTGAAGAAGTTTTGCTCGAAATCCATATTTTAAAACGTAGTTTCAATTTTCGAAGCAGATCTGCATTTTTCTCATTTATGTAAAACATAAGTTTCGAGGCATATACGTATTTTCATTTCAATTTCCGATTCAAGCTCACTTTCAGACAATCTGAAATTTCTCTCGGCCCTGGATTTGAAGCAAAACTTCCTGACCAGTGGTAATTTATCATGGCCGAGCATTTTTTGGTAACTTACCGATGATCTTAATGTTGACTGGAGTTCTGTTGTTTTTTGTTGATAAGTCTTATCCACTGCACATAATCGTAGTAATTCATTTAGTCTGAACATACTTTATTATCGAACATTCCATTTCAATAATTTCATACCTTGTCCTCATATATTCAGTTTTAAAATCATACGGTATATTTGTTGCCCATTCACTGCACAGTCTCAAGATATGTGCGAACATTCTCCCTCTGCCTTCCTTCGCGAAATTGTGTGAGTCGGCATTTTGAGCGAACATGCAATACTGAAAAAAAAAACACTCCGTTGGGACATAGATGCAAAAAGAGAAAGTAGCGGATCAAAACGAAGAAAAAAAAAACAATTTGAGCTGACAAATGTGAGAGATTGTCTGTGTCCAAGAGAGGGTGGAACTCCTCTGGGATAAATATACGAACCTGGACTATTTTTTGCATCAATTCGTGTGGAGAGATAAAAGTTCGAATATTTACAAGCAATGAAAAGATATATGATTCATCTGGACAGAAATCTCTTGTTGGAACAAGTCGTCGAATAAGTGCATCTCGACTACCTGATAATACAGCTCCAGTGTTATCAAGTACCAGATCCTGGAAAAAATCCACGTTTTTCAGAGGTTTTCAGACGATCTTTTACTAGACATTATTAGTTCAAGATTGCGAGATATTTGTTTGTTCCTTATGGCAATATTGCTTTCAAATCTCACCAATTTGTAATAAATAAAATGAAATCAGAAAAAATTGTTTCTTTTGATAAAAATTTTATGATTTTTTCCCGATTGAAATTTTAGCTCGACCAACTCAAGATTTTACCCAATTTGAAATAAAAAGATTGTTTCTATAGTTTTTTCTGAACATTTTATTTTAAGTTTCAGTTTTCTCTGCGAAATACCTCAAATTAATAACCACACAATGTTTAGTTTTTTGGAGTGTATTATAAATATTTAAAAAATAAAGAAAACTTACATTCTGTTCAAAAGTATCACTTTTATGAGTATCCAATCGAACAGCGCTGACCTGCTGTGTCAACGAAATCATGCCTGTTTGAGACTGCGAAGATGTCAGTATTGCAGCCTAAAAATGAATAAGAATTATTGGCGAAATGTTTGTTCAAGTTGTAAATATTGATAGTAGCCCCAACTGCCTACATGTTTTCAATATTTGTATATGGGAATGGGAGCACGTAGATGAATAAAGGTGGGGGAAAAGTGTGAAAAACGATAAGAACTGACGGTTTGACTTTTAGAACTTTATGCTTTAACGGTCAAAAAGGAATTTAACTTTGAGATAAGAAACTAAATTTAGAATGACCGTAACAGGATGAAAGTCAAATAAATTTTTAGAATACGAAGACGATAGCAATAAAATGCGCGAGAAAACAAAAAAAAAATAAAATGCGCGAGAAAAAAAAAAAAAAAGCGGAGTCATGGTTGTCGAGTTGAAAGGCGTCAAACATTTTGCTCCAACTTTTGACATATTTCTCGTGTCAAGAAGAAGGGGAAAATGAGTTGAAGAGGAGAAAAGGAGCACAACAACATGCTGCTCTTCACTCCGACAATAGATGTTGAATTAGTTAGACGAGTGGGGGGAGGACATCCAAAATGAAATTCTCAAACTTTTTTTCTGAATATTCCTAACGCTTTTTTAAGAAGAGTTATGTATAGATTGTTACAGTTGGTTTTTATGAGGGGAAAATAAATATTTTCGTTATCAGTTTGGTTGCTGCTCTCACATGCTGCTTTTTTCCGTGTTGGACTGTAAAAAAATGAAAGTCACGAGGAAAAAGAAGACCGCATTTAAAATATAAATTGTTCATGTTTTCTTGAAGGAAATGCAAAAAAATGTTTGAATAATTTTGAAATTATACTGTAGCAATGCATAAATTACTTATATGATCCTAAAATGAAGAAATAACATGGTAAAACTTTTTAAAATGGTTTGAAAATTTTTATATTTACAGTCAGTGGCAATGAATCAGTTTTCATCTATCATAATTTTATAAGTCGACTAGAAGATTGGGGTTTTAAACATTTTTAAAAAATTAAAACATTTTGTTTCGATTATTTCTATTTAAACAATGAAGGGCTTCAAAAATGCAGCAACACTAAACAATCTCTCAAAAAAACGAAATTTGTCTACTTTTTGCAATTTTTGGCCGTTCGCAAAAACTTGGACTCAAAAATTTGAAAACTCTGAAGCATTAGAGTAGAATATTTAATTTTTTTAAACCATTCTCATTATATTCTGTCAAAAACCCATTCTGACCACTTTTGAAATGATTTGAGGTTCCTTTGTAGAATAATAACGAATCTATTATAATATCTCGAGGGTGTCCAGTTGCGAAACTACTTGCTAATTAATTTTGGAAATGAAAGAACAAAAAGGCAGAAGGACGTCATAAATAGTACATGAGAATGGGTAAGAGAGACAAGAAGTCAGATGAAAAAGACAAAAACAACGGTAAACGACAACAAAAGAGGAGACATGGATGGATTATGGCAGCACACAGCGGGAGATCCGGCACATAAGACGAGGATTCGATAACGATCAGAAGAAGGATAGGAAAGGCAGGCAGAAAAAGAAAGATATGTCATAAATTGTGTTCCACTGGAGCTCCCGATTTCTTTCTATTTGTGTAGACTATCCAATTGGTAGATGTGTCAAAATTAGCTCCAAGTTTTTCTAATCAGTCAATCATTTGATCTAATTTTTTAAAATTTGTCATGTGATAACTCTAACCAGTCATGCATTTTTAGAAAATTTCAGAAATGGTTTGGATGCTTTCAGGCTTAGAAACTTTAAAGGTGTAGGTCTATCGTCAGTGGAAAAATTGTTTAATATGTATCAAAGATATCAATATCAAGATATCAAGAAGGAGTGATGGAAATTCAATCTTCAAATGTCAAAACTTTGGAAGTGGACCAAAAAAAAATCCCAAATTTTGTACTTCAAGTTCGGTTTAATTAGAATATTTGAAAATTTCGAACCTGTACCAATTCTCAAAATTACTCAAAAAGCATATTTTTGGAAAACTTAGAAATTTACCAAAATTGTAACTAAAAAAGTTGAAAAACCAGAACATTTTTGGAGATTTTCCATTATTGGTCATCTGTAGTAGGAAATTTTTATCTTCAAAAACAACCAACATATGAGCTGATATAAGAAAAAAGTCGGATTAGAAGAAGGCACAAATTTACAGAATAAAAACTTTCCTGGAAGGTGCTTTCATAGCTTAACTAGGATCAGTACTTTGAAATCAAAAAAAGTTTAAAAAAAGATAAACTTCAAAAACCAAAGGAAACGACAAAAGAGAGAACGGATTCAGACTTCCTTTCCAAACGGACTCCTAATTGGGATAAAATGTTGCCTGTTAATGGATAAATGTAGTCGAAGAAAGAAATGAAAGGAAAAGGAAGGCAACTATTACATTGTCTGCTCAAGAAATACTGACATTTGAATTTAAACTTGAAATACAACACACGTAACATGGCAACTTGAATGGACCTACTAATGTAAAATAAAAGTTGTTTTTGGAAATATTTTCGAAAACTGAATTAGTAAAATGAGACAACTGAAATATTAACCTAACCGAGGCATTTAACTATTCAAAGAACGCGGCAAGGTGAGGTTCTTGTTTTTGCGCACCGAAAGGTGATGTTTGTGTGCTCCGTGAGCCTGATTAACGAATTGAGAAAATAGCGGGAGAAAAGGACATTGAGAGAGAGAGAGAGACAGGAAGCAGGAAAAGAAGACGTGTTTGCCAATGTATTTGGAACAAGAAATGACCAGGACAAGACATTTGCTCGTTGATTAAATGAAATATTGAACTTTCGATTTTAATTTATCTACGGAATTTCAGTTTACACAATTTCCAGGATATTGAGGCTTCATCCTGACTAGGAAATGAGTATTGAACGTGTTTTGACAGGTCCAAAACATGTCAGGAAGAAACGAGAAAATTCGCTTTGAAATTGTAGCAGGATGTAAAGAATGGTTGAAACTGGTCCCAAGATTTTGAAATTTCAAAAAAAATCTAATTGATGAAAAAGTTTCGGTAAATTGGCAAAGTTTCCAGAAAAGTAAAATTTTCTAGTAATTCAAAAAAAATTAATTTTATAAATTAATATAAAAACATAGTAGCCACTTTTTCCCTTACCAATTTCCGAAATTATGATAGATGAAAACTGGGGTTTCAGAAATGAAAAAAAAAACAATTAAAAAATTTCTAGTGTTTACTCTACCGTTTACAAAAAATGAACCAATAATCGAATGATTTTCGAACATTTAAATATCAAGACAAAAGATTAAAGTTGAAAATGTTTTTTTGCTTTTCCTAAGGCATTCTAAGACATTGATCATTTTCTCATTCACTAAGCATAGGTGCAAAAAAGATCTTTTCCACATTTTCTTTCCTCTTCTTAAGGAAAGTGCAGAACACAACGGAAATCAGAGAAGAGTGTCCTCCAGTTTTCCGAGAATTCATTCTCAAAACAATTTTTGTGTTGTAGAACTCATTCAATCAAAGAATCAAAGAAAAAAGTATTAAATATGTGGAAACCAGAGAGTTTAGAGACGAACTAGTAGAAATATAAGCATGTATGCATATATCTAGGCACTTCAGACCACTCTCACCCCCAAAGAGGGTGTCAATTCGAGAGAGGTGTCAGGCTGGTAGAGACATATCAAATATTGACAAAAACGGAAATGCAGAAATGGACCACAAAGTTGGATCATGGAGAAGGTGTTGCTTCAGGTACATCAAAAATCCTTATCGAGACGCGTTTTCCTTTGAGACATATATAAATTGTATCTTTGAAAATACATCACCATACAGAAAACTATCAGAGAATATTAAAATACATGGTTTTCCAGCTGAAAGAAAAACGGTTAAATCATCAAATTCGATTTGAAAAAATTTCAAAAAAATTATCAAAAATTTACAAAAAAAAATCCAGATGAAAATACAAAGCTTTTATCAAAAAATAATTCTTACGAAAAAAATTCAAATTGATTTTTAAAAAACTCAAATTGATTGTAAAACCCCTTCCGATGCTTCTATCAGGTTGTCCCATAAGTTTTTGTACTTTTTTTCAAATATTTTTCGAAAACTTCTAGAAAGTTTTAAAATTTTTTCATCGTAGGTCGTGTCAAGGTCGGGTCGTCCCCTTTCAGAAAAGATTCATTTCATCCATTTCTACTTTGCCACGATGACAATCATCAAACTTGAACGTCGAGACGTTAGATTGCTTCTTCTTTATGAATTTCGTCTTGGTCATTCAGCAATGGAAGCGGAACGAAACATATGCGGTGCGATGGGTGAGGGAGCACTCTCTTATAATACAGCAAAGAGTTGGTTTCAAAAGTTAAAGAACGGCGACTTCAGTCTCGAAGAAATAGAACGTTCTGGGCGACCGGTAGAGTTAAATGAAGAAGACCTAGTGAAGCTGGTGGAGGAAGAGCCTCGTCTTAGTCTTCGTGAAATGGAAGAGAAGCTTGAGTGTTGTCATAGCACAATTGCACGTCACTTGGGTCGCCTTGGTTTTACTTCAAAACTTGGAACTTGGGTGCCTCATGAACTTTCGGCATCACAGAAGCTCACTCGGGTCAACGTTTGTACTCAACTTCTAACTTTTCGTCGAAAGTTCGATTGGCTGAACAATCTGGTTACTGGAGATGAGAAGTGGGTGCTCTATGTTAACCATTCCAGAAAACGTCAATGGCTTCCGATCGGTGAGAAAGGAATACCGACGCCAAAGCCTGATCTTCACCCAAAAAAGATTATGATCTGTGTCTGGTGGGGTGTTCAAGGACCCGTGCACTGGGAATTGTTGCCAACTAATAAAACTATCACTGCTGATTACTATTGTGCCCAATTGGACCGAGTTGCAGAAAAGACCAACGGAAAATATGAAAAACTATATTTTCTTCACGATAATGCTAGGCCTCATGTCGCCAAGAAGACTTTCCAAAAGCTGCAAGATCTTGGTTGGACTGTTTTACCGCATCCACCATATTCTCCAGATCTTGCACCAACCGACTACCATTTGTTCTTGTCTCTCAGTGACTACATGCGCGACAAGCAATTCGACGACGAAGAGCATCTCAAAACTGAACTCTCCACTTTCTTCTCATCGCGTTCGCCGGATTTCTTCTCCCGTGGCATCATGATGTTACCTAGTAAATGGCAACAAGTGGTGGACACTAATGGTGAATACTTGTGTGAATAGTACTACTTGTCGCTTGAGAGAAATAAATTTTTTTCAAAAAAAAAATAGTACAAAAACTTATGGGACAACCTGATAGTAATCAACAAAAAAGATTAGTAGTTGCCATTAGAAATGTTTCTGACATTAACGTTGTGAGTTGACTTGAATACAAGGATTAACTAAATTCAGAACATATTGACGTGACTAGAAGAATGGCCCAGGCTGACCACACGAGGATAGTTTGAGTGAACAGGCGGTAAATAAAGAAATAGGAGCCGACAAAAGTGAAGTGAGATCATCTTGAGCTATTGTTCAAAACTATCAAAAACGTTGAAAAGTTGAATGAGTGAAGCATTTGAATGAAGCAAATATTTGTTTAATTGGGTTGCTGCATCTGGTGTCTTTTCCACACTTCATAGTCAAACAGGACCAGAATACTTAATCCGATCTTAGAGACTCTCTCATTCACACAAAACTTTATTCCACATCCTTCTGTTCTCAGTTTTATTTTGTTTTAATGCTAAACGTTTTATGACATTGAAATTGGAGATGAAAATGAGACAGGTCTTCATTTTCTGCAGCTTTCTCCAAATATTTTGAAGTTAAATTTGTTTTTTACAATTAGAATATTTGAACAATTATAATTTTTGATACCATTCCAAAAATGACGTTTGGTAGAATTAATTCACACAAATTTTACTTTTTGAGTAAAAATAAGCACTTTGCTGAATCTGAGTCGAATTTCAGATATCAGAGATTTTTACTAAATTAATTTTAATTGTTAGGAAAACAGAATAGTGCTTAAATATAAGGTTATGCGTGTCTCTAAAAATTGAAAATCATTGAATTCTTATGTTTCGAAATGGTATTAGAAAGAGTGACATATGGAATGACATCAAAAGACGTTCCGGTATATTTACGCCTGTTTGATATGGATCATCGCTTTTTATTGATGACAGATGGTATAGTGTAATATGAACCAAATTATGTAAGTCAAGACATTCTGGAATTTTCAGTTCTAACATCGGTACAATACCTTATTTAATTTGTAAAAAAGAGTGCAGATTCCCTTGTTACACATTTTCCTACAATCTATCTTTTAAAAATTGTATAAGATCAAACACTTTCCTATATTTTTTCAACTTGTTTTATTGTTTTGGAAACAAAACATAATCACAAAATCTCTCATCAAGACTAAAAAAATTCTTAAATCTTTATTGTGGCGGTTCAAAAGTTTGGAAATATACAGGAATCAACAGAATACGCGTAATGTACCATGCAATAATAGATTTGATAATTCCCCTTTATCTTAAATTGTGGGTATTTTTTAAAAGTCTCAGTAAAAAATGTTGTCTTCTAGGGCCGCAACATGAAAATTTAGTACTGCACCTTTAAACGCACTTTCTCAGAAGAACAATGTTCACCGTATAAGGATTAGTTTGAAACAGCGAAAATATTTTAAAACTATATTAAAGCATTTATGAATTTTTCTAAACATTCCGAACATACCTGTTTATTGAGAATAATAAAAATAGAAGAAGGAATAGGAGGTAATGCATGTTTCATTCGAAAACCCTCTTTTCAATTGTTCATAAGTACAGGTGTCTGTCAAAAGTATTCGAATACAGCGTCACGACCATCACACCACTGTCCAACCGCAATACGGTAATTATCGGTGTAGGTCCGTTGTGTGTACAACGTGTCTTTTCATTCAAAGATTGCCGTCAGAAATGGGCAAAATGTGTTTGAGAGGTGCGATTAGTCACTGATGGACAACTGCACATTCATCACTCAAAACGAAAAATCCGAGCAAAAATGAGCAGGATGAGGAGGAAGAAGAGGTCAATGTCGTGAGAATTTGTTTAACTTTTTTTTGTTTTGGCTGCTAGTTTTTTATTCAAAGGAAACTGCAGCAAAAAAATCTTTGCTTACTGTAATTCAATTGACCGAGTTAATTATAGGTGAAGTATCACCAGTGCGGAAAATGTTTTTGAGATAATCGATCAAAACATGCTTTTTTAGTTCAACAATTTAGTTCAAATTTTTAGCGATGCTCGAAATAACTCAAAAATACCAATTGTTTTTTTTTGGAATTGGATATTCAGTCAGTAACTTTAGACAAAATCCCCACTTACAGCACTTCCAAGTTTTATGAAAGTTTCAAAAAAAAACAAAAGAAATGAACTGCTTTCATGAATTAAGTTTTACGGTTTCTAGTTATTCATTTAAAAGTGCAATTAACATGAATTAATTAATATTCCAAAAAGGTTTTTTTGAAACCGACTTCTCTGAAGGAACTTATTTGAATTTGTATTAGGTCTCCAAATAAGTTCCGGGTCAAAAATCATAACTTTGTTCGCTGCGTATCGATTTTTGTGAAACTTTGGGAATTTATGTTATCAACCATGATCTTTCATTTGACAATAATCACAAAATTTTTGACCACCCCAAGTGTCCTAACTCGGAGCCAATTTTTTCAGGCAATTTTCTGATCTCGCTTCTTTTCAGCTTTGAATTGAGGTTTGTGTGCGGATTTTGCTTTGTTTAGAATACATTATTAGAAAACAAAAAAAGTTTGGAAAAAAATCCGTCCAAAAATTTTTTTTTTGGCTGGTCGTCAAAAAATCTTCAAAAAAATTTTTGTCGAAAATTCTAGATTTTTCCTACAAAAATGATGTAACCATGTGTAAACTATAAAAACCTTAAGGTTCAAAAAGGGTTCATGGTGTTCTTACCTGTTTTTCTAGAATAAACCTGATCAAAGCAGGCATTTCAGGCATAGAAGGCACCCGAATCGTCATGACTGGTTAGAAATTAGAATAATGACAAAAGAATGAATTTGAGTTTTGAAATTGGAGTCATAGCTTCCGTTGAATGAAGAAAGAAGCGACATTGCAAAAACGTAAACAAAGAGAGAAGGGGTGCTACGCGGGCGTGTATGAATTCAACACAGAATGATTGCTGGTTATAATTGAATCCATGATCCTCACTTTTTCTATCATTATTCGGAACACACAAATTGGAAAAGAATTCATCAAAAATGGAGCAATTTTAGAAGGATTTGACCTTGATAAACAATGAAAGTAACTGACCCGTCGAGGAAGAGTGTTGTACCCTCGTGCTGATTGAGTTGAGAGCATTGGTTGACTTGTTGAGTTCTGAAAACAAAGATTATGGTTTGAATAGAAAGGTTTTGTGTGAAATTTCAAGTTTAAATTGTCACCAGAAGATAAATACCGTATTTCCTCTGCACCAGAGTATCTCATTTTGACAGCTCATATCTCGGCTAATTTCAATACCTCACAAATTAATATTTTGCTTGTTGTCATTTTTTTGAGAACCCGAAAAATAACCTATATATAAGCTGCTAAAGTTTAGCAATGAGAAGTAAAGATATTAGGGGAAACACGGTAGCTTTTAGAATTTAATGATTGACTTTATTGTACATACTTTTGGAGTTTTTTAAATTTGAAGGAAAACAACTTCTGATAGGAATACAAAATAAAAAATTAGATTGACATGAAAACTGGACCTTTCGTTGCTTAAATAGTTATATTAGTACTTTGTTTGAGCACTTAGAAAATTTTAGAAATATTAACACAGCTCTACCAAACAGACTTGGAAATATTGTTTAGTAAAGCCTATACTGTATACTGTATACTGTAAAGCCTATATTGAATGTAATGCATTTATGTATATAACAGGAGCTAATATTTTCGAATTATTTCTGTTTATAAACATGTGGCTAATAAGCTGTGATTCCATTTTCAGTTGTCAAAGTTTGTTTTCAATAATTATTTTGAAAACAATTTTAAATGAAAATAAGTGGAGCGTGAAACAGTAAAAAAATGCTCGTCGATCAAATACGCCGACAATTAAATGTGATAAGATAAGATAATGATAATCATGTTAGTTCATTACACTATTAATTAGCGTCTCAAAATGGATGAATGATCGAACACCATGGAAGGAATAAATTTAATAAATTATCTGAAATAAATCTGAAAAAAAACATTAAGATTGTTTTTAAAAAGAGATTAGTAAGGACAATAGACTTTAATAGACAATCACATCATTCTGTGTGTTTTGTGGTCAAATGAACCGATATAAATGAAAAGGTTCTAAGAAATCTGGAGCAAGGCACCAAAATCTAGAAGCTCGAATGTCTCTACGACGTGCCAGCCACTCGTATTAGTGCACGGTTCGACGATTTGAAACAATTGAGAAAGAAAAAAGGAGAACTAAAATTTACCTTCCTTGTTGTTTCTTTTGTTACTTTCCAAAACTCAACATATTGTTATTCTCGGAAAAAATGGTTAATGTGATAATAATAATTTTCTCTAAGAAAGCTTGACCAAAAATTGAAAAATTGAAAAAAGGGGCATTTTCAGAGGATCTTATGCTTTTGAATAGTACAATTTCAAACAAAGAAATTAACTTGACAAACACCAAACTTGATAATTAAAAATTGCTGAACGCTGGAAATTGTTGAAAATTTGCTGATCGACAAATTTCGGTTGCCGTAATATTCGATTTGAGCAATTTTCAACAGGTTCACTATTTCTTTAGGAAAGTTCTAAAAGTTTCATACTGTTTTTTAATAGATTTTGCGGATTTTAAAAAATGTCTCCGGTTACAGTAATCCATCATAGCATTTCATAGTTCCCTGTAGCTACAGTAATCTAAAACAATTTCAGAAAAACTGAATATGAAATAATTCATTGAAATTAATGTGAAATATTCGACAGTGTGAAACATAAAGCCATGGAAAAGAAAAAAGACACCTGCTCGGAATTAGATTGATCTCGTCTCGTGGTGAATTGAAAGAGGACAACCGCAATCAAAATTTATGGGATTCTTGTCGCTTTCTCTAAGTCTCTTTTCGATAGATTCATGATTGCGGGAACAGAAAAAAAATAGAAATGAAAGGAAATGCGAGGTGCGAAACAAGTGATTCTTCTATCCGTCTCTGGTCTTCTGAAGGTCTAAATGTCACTGTATCCACTTTACACTTCTTCTTTTTTCATTTCATCTACTAGTCTGTCACCACCAACTGTGTGTGTTTTGTTGAGATGATATAAGTGATGCAAGGTGGTCTTTCTTTTGTAAAAATTACAGTTTCTATCAATCAAGATATATTGGTTATGACGGATATTGACATTGGGAGGAAAATGATAGAAAATAAACGGATTGTTCCAGATTAAAAATCAAGATTTGGTTATTCTATTGACTCAATTATTAAATAAATTATAAAATTATGTCTGCATATGGTCCAGGGATATACGGAAAATTCTTTGACAAACTCACAAATCTGCTAATTTCAGTTCGAAAATTATAGTTTTATCACACTTTTCAAAAAAATTAATACATATGAACATGTAGAAAATGTTTGTTCATCCTTAAAATAATATTAAATTTTGTTTTAAAAGTTTGAAAAAACCCGAAAAAATATAATTTCATTGGAAGATTGAAAGTGCTTGAAACAAATACCGAAAAATTTTTTTTTGGCGTGAGGTACTTTTAGAACTTTTCAGCAAAAATAAACAACATTATCAGATGTAACAAAAATATTTTTACATGACTTCTTTATTTAAAGTGAGTCATAATTGGAGTATCATACTGAAAACAATTGATTCGTAAGTTTGCCAAAAAGATTATCAGTATAACCCTGAGACAGTGGGTAAGTCTAAAGTTTTGCTGAAGTTAACACCAGACGCAGCGTTGATAGATTTGTGGGCAGCTAACATTTCCAAAAATGTTTCAGAAATTGCAAAAAGCCTGAAGTTACTAAAACAAAGAATTTTAAAATTATTCAAATGGTTTCTGAAGAAAAAACACTTATTGGGCAACATATCCTTTAAAAAAGGCAAGTGAAACTATTTTCAGATAAATTTTTGCAATCAATGCAGCTGCCAATTGAATATATTCAAATGGAGTTTAAGAAATTCAATTGGCAATTTGAGTCATAACGATATTTCATGCATTCTCGATTTCAGATTTTTCTATCACAGTTGGGAAATATTTTTTGAGGTTGAAGATAAATGCGTAGACTATTAAGACTAGAACTTCAGAAATCATGCAATTTTGTATTGAATACTAACACTTCAAATCGATTATATCCAGTATAAACTTTACTTTTTTATTAGCGCCAGGCAATATCATTATCTTTCTCACCAGTAATTTTTTTAAAAATTATTTCTTTCTAATTTTTCATTGAATTCTCAAATTTAGACCATCTTTCCAGATCTCATGACTATGCAATCAAAGTTTATCGAATGAAAAAGCAGAATTTATACTCCCTTTTACTCTCAAATAGAATGTAAAAAAATATCCAATTTCCAGTAATATGTTTAACTACGTTTTCTACTTTTCAGATTTATGATTATTGCAGAATCATTGAATGCAACTTCCATTGACCCTATTCTATGTAGTTGAGATGAATACGTCTAAATTGAAAAAAAAAAGATTTTTGGATGTAATTGACAAAACTAACTGATTAAAAAAAGTCATGTATAGCTATTATTTTTCAGTCAGATCTAGAAATTTGAGCTTGAAGTTTTATATTAATAGTTTACGACATTTTGTTTTCTTTATTTGTTTCTTTGAAAGTGATTGTAAATTAACTTTGTATGCGATTCAAAGCGGAAAGTAGTGGTTTTTATTTTGAAATCTGTAATGTTTAGATTTTTGAAAATGTTCTATCAACGTTTTGGTAAAATACCAAATTTTCAAAACTTTGGTTTTTCAAAAATATAGAGCGCATCTATGAATCCCTACAATGTTTAGATACAAATATTTGAGAGATTATTAAAATAGTAGAGGACTTTTTGGTCAACTTGATCAAATTATGATAAGTAAAAAGAGATATTGTCATTTTTAACTATACATTTTTTAATTGAAAGGATTAATAATATTTGGATTTTTGCAGTGGGTTCAAACAATTTCCGTATTGTAAATACTGCAACTTTAATTTTAAATTTATGATTATACTTTGGTTTTCATTACCAATTATGAAAATCTCTATTTTAAGAATCATAAAATCACGTGCTTCATTTCATTTTCCAAATCTATATTTGACTGCAAACTTATTTTCACCTGTCTCTTCGTCATTTAATTTTTCCTATAAACTCACTGGTAATATCAGTTTTCCATTATTGTTCTCAGTAGCTCCATCAACTTCCAACGTCGTCGGTTTTGTCTTGCATCCATTTGGATTCGAACTTCTTGCTCTTTTTCGTCGCATCGGAGACCACGGCTGAAAATGATTTCTGATACGGTTAGTTGTTACATTTTTATTTTTTCATTGTTTCAAGCACAAGGCTTCTCCTCTCTGACAGGAAGAGACCTATAATGTATGCGCGGGGGAAGTGGTGGAGAAACAAAATGGAATATTATGAAAAGAACGGAGGGGGCGAGAATGATTATCATAACGGGCAGAAAAGAGAAAAATGAAAACGGGGCACTGTCGCTTTGCCCACACTTTCTTTTATTGTTTCTGATCAACGACCCTCAATATGGGATTATTGGTAAGTGCCACGTGGATTAAAATAATGGTTCAGTGATTTCCTCGATCTCATCAATTATGAGGTCAATCGGGCGAGCATGAGTTTTTGCAATTCTAGGAATAAAGGTTATTGAGTAAAATAAGAAATGTGCAAGTTTTTGTGTCTTACAAAATTATTATATTAACTTTCAATCTACTCATCCTGGTTTCTCTCGGAATATAGCAAAATCTAAATGATTAATATAAGAAATTAAGTTGTTCGAAAATCCAACAAATTTCCGAATTATCTCATATTTATTTATACACTGTAATTCATATAGCTTTCAGCTCACATGCCAACTGAGTGTTTTCCTATTAACTCAATATTTTATGTAGACATCAGTCACAGTTAGGTCTAAATGTTTAAAACTATGTATCACCTGTGTATTTTAGAAGTTTTGAAGTTTTGGTAAAATTTTAGATTTCATGAATCACTTGGAAATTCGGAATTAACGATTTCAGCTGTTAATTGTTTTATGAACTCAATGCTTTGTAGAATTTCCAAAATGACGTTCTGAAGTTGAGAAATAAAATTCTGAAGTTTTATGAGACTGCAATGAACGCAGTGAACGTGGTCGTCAAAAATTCAAGTCCTTGTGTGAGATTAGCAGCTTCAGAGTATGCGGCAAATCTTGAAACTGACTGTGCCCGGCAACCTTATTCATCAGTGTTATCTTGTAGGAAATTTTAGAAACTTAGAAACTGACGGAATAAACAAAATAGCTTTCTGCTTAATTTTTGCATAATCACCTCAAATAACTTGCGGAGCTCTTCAATGAATTTTTTTTTTTTAAAACTTTGTATGTTTTAATATACACTCATTTGTTTTAGTCAACTTTTGGAAAAAAATGTGCAACATGTTTAGTAAAATTGCCGAGCCCGGCTTATTACGGCGAAATCGGCAAATGCAGAAAACCTGTTGCACACTCCTGTTCTACTATTCAAATTTTCTCGGGTATACATCCACTTCTAGATCACGCTTTAAAAATCTCAATCGATCTGTCGTTTTGTTCCATTCAGTCCTCTGACTCTTCCCGTCCTACACTTTCTTCCTTTCCCGTTTCAATTTTATGATGCATCCATTTTTTCCTATTTTCTCTCTTTTTTGTGCTTTCTATCGCTCACAAGCCTACTACTAGTACCCTTGACTACGACATCACTTCTGACATTTTCCTTCTGTTTCTACTTTTCCCCCATCTTTTTTCACTATTCTGGAATCTTTTTGTCGCCAATCAACAAACCGACTCAAAAGCTGGAATAGAATACCCTCTTCTACGTTACTCGCCCTCTCAATCTATGTCCCCTTTCGTGTCAAGCAATTAGAGTAAAACCCGTTAGACCAGGAATTTTTGCACCTTGCTCCTAAGAATTTCACCTTCACTATTTTTCTTCTTTTTGTCTATGTCATGAATTTTCCGCCTACACATTGTTTTTTTTTAATATATTTCCTTTTATTTTGGAAAACCAGGCATCCCAATGGGGTCAATTAGTGGTACGAGACTTGTATCTAAATAGGAATAAAATAATAAACTACCGGCAAAAATTGAAAACAAAGACAAAATCTGATGTTTTCATTCATTCAATTTTCATATTATTTTTGTAATTTTCTTACTGTTTCATGTAGTTTAGAAATTGCGGGTTCAATTTTGATATTGGTGGATTTTTCTTGTAGACTTTAAAAATGTTTGAATCATGAGAGAGATTCAATTCAGAACAATTTTGTAAAATTCGGAAAAAAACGACTGAAATTTGAGCTTTCAACGTGTTGTAATGGACACCACTAATAGATTTTGACACATTCCGTTTTATTTTTGGACTCTCAAAAATTTTCATCCATTTATTTTTTCTAGAAAAATCTTTTTCTTTAAACACTTGTGTTTTGAATCATTCTAGGACTCCTTTAAAAAAAATTATTGCTCTAATGTCCTTTAGCAAATAAAATAACTTCCGGTTCTTTCAAAACTTGTCTGAATCCAATCGTCACCTATTTATCAAACTTTCAATAAAAGTTTAAATGGAATAAAACGAACAGAATGATGTGGGAACTAACAAAAAAAAATCAAAAAGAGCATACAACTAAAACAATTTTTTGATTGAAAATGCATATGTGCATACATATTGGACTTGGCATCATAAAGCAGACAACACAAATAAGGAAACATCAAGAATGTATGTTTTTTGAATTTTTTGTTGTATCAGTACAATTCAATCAAAAGTTATCAGCACTAAAAAGTAATGCAATTGGAGTAATGTTGGGAAACATGATTGAACCGAATTTCTGACGATCGTTCCGGTGCCTGTTTAGATTGAAAAAGAGTATCTACAACCAAATAGATAACCATGAAAAGGTACACCCTAAAATAATAACAATGTCCTCAACCTCTCAAAACATTCTTGATTTTATAAATTTTAAAAAATATTCAAAGATAAATTTTCAGATTTTTTTGGTGTCCTCTCCAACAAACAAGTGTATGATTCAAACACTTGAGCCAGACAGCACCAACACGTTCATAAATCATCCCATTCAGAGACTTTTTCACTTACGTTGCTCAAAATTTAGTCTTTCTACTTTAGCAGCTTACCTTTTCAATCATACATATTCTCATTTCTTCTTTATTCTCATTTAAACGACTACTCATTCCAGAATATTGTTTTAGGAAAGAGCGTCAATTTCGACAAGGCCTTTAGTTTAATAGTGAACTCTTTAGACTGCTTTTAATGATTTTTTTGCTTGAAATCTCAAATATTGATGTCCTATAGTTCAAAGATTTTTTTCTCCTACTCAGAAGGTGTTTTCTCTCTTTTTGCCCCCACATCCTTCATTATTAGCTCAATCGGTTCCCTCGTATTTCTTAAGATTCTCGATCAGGCCAAACATTTTTCAAGAATCGAATCTTCCCGAGTGTCACTTCCTTATTTTGCAAATAATGTTTTTTTTTCTACTTAAGAGATTTTTTCAAAATACTCCCAACTTTTAAACCAAATTCTAATGATTTAAAACGTAAATAATTACGACGTAACTTCTAAATTAATAAACGAAAAGATGATACTGGAAATTATTTAATAATAACTACAAATTAAAGCAAATCACATTTGAATTAAAAATGAGAACCAAAACGGGGCCAGAGTAGGGTCATGTACTAATTTTATTAGTTTGTTGAATGTACTCCAAAAGTAGAAAAAACAACTCATTTTATCGCCTATAACATCGTAAATCATAGGAAACAAGTGACACGAAACATTGCGTTCGAAAGAGGAAAAAGCAAGACTCGGTCATTTACCCAAGAGCACAGATATTTTCGACAGAATTTAAAAAATCACAAATCTATTCTTTTCAATTGCTGAGTCAAGTAACTTGTATTCATTCTAAAAATACTTTAAATGCACTTTTTGATCGAAAATCTGATGAAACAGAGAGTTAGATGTTGTCTAGACAGTCTCTAGTGACAAAAAAGTCCCAAAAGAATTAAATAATAAATTTGGGAAGATTTCATTATTGAATATTACTTCATGCTTTTTCATTTAATTCGAGTTACGTCAGATTCCAAGTATGGAATTTGAAAAGTACTATCAGTTAGTTGTCATAGCACACACTTTTCACAAAATTTCAAAAGTGTTAAAACAAGACACTTTTTCTCAATAAAAGAAACACGGTGAGAGTATCCTTGATTTCGTTCCTGGTAGATTCAAAATGTTGGGATTTTTATTGGTTTTTTGAAATGTTTATTACACTAATTCAGAGAAAATTTTCTAAATTTGTTTTTTTCTTTAAAAATTCTCAATCTTTACTATGAAAAACAAATCATTTAGATTTTCAAAAATTTTTTGACTCTATATTTCTCGCTCGTCGTTCGCGACTCCGCCTCATTAACGCAACATTACTCGCTTTCGAGTCCAGTCATAAATAATAAGCTTCATCATTATCAACATGCTTTTATTACTCTTTTCATTACCCTTGATAGTTTTGCTCATCCCCATTTTTTTTCAATTTCAAAGTGAAATATAGTAGGCTAGACTAGAAAACAAACAAAACAAAACGATAGTTTTGAAAACATTACGTAGATATTTAGAGAGGATGTAGATGCTTATAAAAGAATTCAGAAGGTGAGAAAAAGTAATTTGAGGTGACATTCCTTTTAAAAAATTTGGGAGCACCTTTCAGTTGTATCGAAAAAATACCAACGAAATTCCTAGCGGTTTTCTGCAAAACTCTTCGAGCCGATTCATTTTCTATAACTTTCAAAGTAGTTCGGAATTTTTAATAGTACTAAAATGTCCAAATATATGTTTTAATTTTTTAATTGTTTTTTTACAGTCACAGCGCAAAAAGGTGAGAAATGTCATTTTCCACCTACCATAATTTTGGAAATCGACCGAAAATGTTGTCCACGAGTTATATAGTGCGTATTCAAACTTTATAGGTCTACGAACCCACAACAGTGCTCAAAATTATATTTTTGGAAAACTTGGGAAATTGGAATATAATAATTATTATTGCTAAATCTCCACTGTCCTTTAATGTCATTAAGTCGCCTCGTCCTCATTTTTGGTGATTTAACTAATTATTTAATTGAAATTAAGAAAGTGCAGCAAAAAAGAGAAAATCAAGTGTACTTTAAAGTTAAAAATATTAGAGTATACGTTTTTGAAGAAACATATTGCCATGTCATAACCCTTATAAGTCTAGTATTTAGTATCAGCTCAAATTAGTTAAAGTTTAGTAGAATTCCGTATTAAAGCTTGGACTATTCCACAGCAGAAACTATCTCCTTTTTGCATAAAAAACTACTTTCCGTTTTGAAATAATCAAATATTCGTCGAAGTAGTTGAAATTTCATCCCATCCGATCTTCGTGCTCTACCTCATTCTGCTGATTTTCAAAATTTCGAAATTCTCTGGCATCTTCTATTTATTCGCATTCTATCCAACGTCACTATGCTCCGATTAGATCTAATCCCGTCACATTGTTCAACAATTTTGAGGTTAGGTGAACAAATTGAAAATTCACATCAAAGAAGAAAGGTTCGCTATTTTATATTAAAAATCAAGGAAACAGTAATATATTTGTTTGTCTTATTTCTTATTGCTTCATCAATCAGAGACCATCCCAATTGCTTCTCATTCCACCCTCGTAAACGTAAACATCCTTTTTTTCCTTCATCTTAATCTCGCTCAGTTTCCATTTTTGGAGAACAAGATTTTTAAGAGGATTTCAGAAAAAAAAAGACGAAAGTTCGTCATTTTTCTCCTTCTTCTTTACCAATATCACCATTCACTTAAATTTTCAATTGGAGTAGCATACACGAGATCACACGCAACTTCTTCCTCATCCTCTCCTTTTTCCACTCAATCCATTCGAGCCGGATTTAGTGAGGGCATGAAGGAGAATCATCACGCTAAGAAGGCAAAGTTCTGTGACCCAGAAAAGAACTTTTGAAAAGCTTCCGATCGAAATGAGCACTTCTCTCTCTTTTCTGGATCCAATTCTCCACCCATCATTACACCATTTGACAACTCTCAATTCAACAAAATACACACTCACACAGAAGCATACAAATTTAATTTGAAAAATGAAAAATGTCCGTTTGATTCTCGCCTTTTTTTGTCATATTTTATTCGCATGTTTTGCAACAAAACATTACAAAAAAGAAACAATTTCATTATGACGTCTAGAGCTTTGGCACTTTGAAATAATTATTCGATTACTTATAATTCTAAATGATCACTTTTTGATTTTAGATAATCAACTACTTTTCACAAAACTAGTTTGTGGAACACATTGAAAAAATCACCGATTTTCCTAATTTCTCTACGTGACTTAGGATTTATAAGTATGTAGTTTAATACACAGTTGATATTTAGCCAAATTTACATAACTCCTTTCTCGATTTGATGCACACTTTTTTGCGGAAAGAAACAGATTTCATTCTCGAACCAATGTTCTTCTTCAAATATACTACTTGATTTATTTTTTGAAAATTAAACAATTATGATATTGTTCCTTAAATGATTATGGACGCCACAAAAAACTAATTTGGAAAGTAAACTTCTTGCAATTTTCCGAGTCTTATCGGAAATTTGTTATAAATTTTTAGTGATATTCTACGATAATGATTATATTTTTCTTTGATATATATATTTCAAAAATGATAGTACTCCTAAACGTTTTGGACACTGGCACACTTCTTAGAATCAATTTTCTGAAAATTCAAATGAACTATATTTTAAGAAAACAACAAATCTTAATATTTATAAAATCAGGCTACTAACAAACACTCACTAGAGGACAATTTGATCTTTACTCCTAAAATTAATGAATTACTAATTCAACTTTTTAGTCTATCATTAAATTAAAAAAAGTATCAACACTCAATTTACCTCCCTCTTCTCATTAAAAAAACTTCCTTCATCCGCCTCTTCGTTCTCATAAATCGAGATATTCATAAATGTGAATGAATGAGAAAAGCAGTGTCTTTGAATAAATTTAAATAACTTATCAAATACATTTACGTCCTTATTCAGAAATTTTTCGTTACAGAAGCATCTGACAGCAAGTACCACTGCTGAAAAAGAGGCAAAAAGAGCAAAAAGGGAGTCGAAGAAGCAGAAGGAGAAGAATCAGAAAGCGGCTGAAAAGTCGAACAACGCTCCGGACGGAATGACCAATACTGGACGGAGAACTTCTTCAGTTACTGCACAAATATCGAGACAAGCAAGGTATGTAAAGCTACTAGATATAAATAAATTTTTAAAATAGCCATGTTAATCATTTCAAAGTGCTGATTGTAGACCTTTGACAATTTTTATGGTTTCTCAAAAAGTCTAAATTATCCAAATACCTGGCAAATTGCCTAAACTTGTTTTGCGTTTTTTATCTGATTTCATCGTGTTTAATTTATAAATATACTCTGTTTCACCCATTTTACGTATATATTATCGCGAATGCACCATAATGATAATGTTAAAAGTGCTGAAAAAACATGCTGAAAAAACCAAAATTCGTTGAAAAGATTTTCTCACTATCAGAAGCTATACTTTAAGTTTTAGAACAAACACGAATTTTGATAAAACAGAAAAAAAACAAGAAAATATTCAAAGTCAACCAGTTAAAATCCTTCAGAATTTTAACTTTTGGCAATTTTAAATACATAAATGAAATAAAATCTAGATAATGAAAACTGCCTACATATCTTCGAAAAAGGAAATAAAGATTTTTCATTCCAAGAAAGGCTCCGCCAAAAAAATGCACGAAAGGGGAAATGAGAAGCGCAAAAAAAGCGTTATTCTTTGTTCAAGTGCTCCTTTTCCAATTTCATTGCAAAAACTGATTCCTCAATTTTTCCACCCAAAAATAATGGAAAAAGTGTTGCAGACGCTTCTCAACAGCCATCGCACCGACACTCACCAAAATTGAAGCAGTTCACATTCTACAGAAATTAGATGAAGTTCGAGTGAAAATGAATGATGTGGCACAGGTTTGTTGAATGAAATAGAAAACTGGAAGAAAATGAAAAGAATTAATTTGTTCTGTTTTGTGTTCTGCAAAAAACCAGATATTAGAACAAGCAAGAGGACGGGACTGGATGGAGAATAATGACAGAGAATTAGATGAAGAAAAAAGAAAAGTTTCAACGGAAATTAGAACCAAATCCCTTAGATTAAATGTTTTAAAGACTTCAGTAAATTCCAATTTTTTCAGCTACAAGGAGCAATTGAACACTATGTGCTTCGAAACTCTGCACAGTTTGATCCTGTCGAATTGGATATTATCAACAAAGAAGGTTACAGAATCATGCAAGGTTAGAAGATAATCATAAAAACTATTTTAAAAAATTCAATTTTCCAGCAAGTGTCTATCCAGATGAGATAATTCTTCAAGAAGGCAGTAAAAAAATCTGTGAAATTACGTTAATCGACACTGAAGACACAAGTAGCATGCTTAAAATCAAGCATCCGGTTTCTGGAATGACAGTCTATGAACTTCGTGAACTCGGTGGAACCATTCTCATTCAAACAAACACTGATGAATTGAAAGGGTGAGATTCTAATAATGACTATTCTCATAAATTTTACCAACTTTAGGGCTCGAGTTATGACACAGACATCTGGATTGAGCAGTTTATTTTTAAACTGTGGTTGTGCATTTAGCAAAGAAACGTGGTCAGTGCTGACACAAGACAAGATTATGGCAAATGTTCGACCGAATCGTTCATTTTGGTCAGAGAATGAGATTAAGGTATGTTTCTTGAAACAGTAAATTAAATTATACCGTTTACAAAATTAATAATTAAATTAAACTTTTACTTACTGCTGATTCAGAATTTTTTAAAGCATTTTTAGCACTTAACTGTTTTAATCATATTTGCAACAAATATTTGAAGAGAGTGTAATTATTTTTAGATTTTTGGATCATACCATGTAGGTTTTTTAACTTGAATATAGTTGCATCTCTAGAACAAAAACTTTTACATTATAGTGTGACACGAAACCAATTTTGATCCTACCAATTTACTATTCAGTTACATACTTCAAAATTTGAAATATTTTCGAATAGGTATTTCAAAGCAATTTCCATATAAAAACCACACCAGCTTCTCTACAAACTTTTAATTTGATTTTGAGATTTTGGTTATTTTAGAAAATTTTCAAGTTTTACAAAACGCTGTTAGGGTCTTCAAAAAGGAAAAACAGAATGGTTTTATGATTAATTCTGAAAAATTGCAGATTCAATGGGATCCGAACTGTGAAAACGAACTTCGTCTAATCTCTCTCGTATTTGGAATTGGACAAATGGTTAGAGTGGCTTTTCCTCAATTATTCCACATTGTCAAAGAATTCCGCCAACGAAATCAATAATTAAATCCCTTCCTATCACGGTTAATTTCTCAAATATCATTCGTTTTTTCCTTTTTATGAAGCAGTTGTGCCAAGAAGATTTTTGTATGTATATTTTATCAACTGAAAGTCATCATATATTCTCGGGAGCTTTCTTTTTTTATCCATATAGTCTCTGATTTACCCAAAAGTATCTAAGATCAAAGTGCCTTTCTCAAAAAATTCTTCAACAATTTCAATCAGCGCAAATATTCAAATATTCTCCAATCATAATTTCAACAAAACGCAATCATTTTCTCATTATTTTGTAAAAATTTCGGGGATTCTTCATTTTTAATTGTATGTCACCAAATCTTCATTCTTAAATAAATAATTTGTGATTTGATCAGCATTTAGTTAATCTCGCCAGGAAACGGTATTTGATCTCAACACGAACGAAAAGTTTTAAATTAAAAAAAACCAACTACTGTACTGTACTTCAATTTTTATAGGCGCACACTCCATGTTGATAGCTTTCATAGAAAATTTTTAGTTTTGTCGAGACGAAGTTTTTTGGCTTTAAAAAAATTTTAATGTACTGCACAATTATGGATCTGAGTAGTAGAAAAGCTCCATTAAATAACTGACCTGATGCCAAAACTGAGTGACAGAAGACTTCATATGATTCAGCGGAAAAATCTGTAAAAGATGAAAAATTGGGGGGGGAGGAATTGAGGACGAAATAGACCGGAAATAACATGAATGACAATGCAGAAAATAGGCGACAACGGAAGATTCAAAATGACCAGAAAAGGGAGCAATTAGTAGAAGAATAGAAGGGAAAGAGCTAAAGAGAAAAAAAAGAAGAAGAAGAGCAAGTTCGAAAAAGGGACAGACGGATAAGATGGGGGGATCCCGTACACTAATCGTATTTCAAATGAGACTCCGAACGAATTCAATTTAAAGAGTTTGGAACAATGGGAAAGTGGGGAACATGGTGGTCAAATTATTCTTCTTATTTCAAAAACTATTTTGGCAACAAACAAGGGTGTTGGTGATTTCTTGGTGGAAATATGTATGCTTCTTTTTCTCCCTATCTTTCCATTTTAGTACGAAACCCCTTTGAGTTGTTTGTCATCATGTATCATTGGTGTTTTGAGAATGATGAACCTTCAATAATTTCTGAATTCGTATGATTTCATTCTAATATTTAATTAGTGTGCGACAGGAGTTGAAGAAAAATTCGATGTGCGGCAGAATGTTGACAATACTTGTTAGCGAATTCACAGTTTGCGTCTAAAATTGGAAAGAATTCAATGTTCAATAGAAACTTTAACAGTGTGTGTCAGAAAATTGACAATATGAGTCTGAAAGTAGACGAAAAAATAAAGAGGTTAATGTACGACAGAAAGTTGGAAATGTAGTCAATTGTGGTTCTTTTTGAAATAAAATCCCCATTGGTCTTATATTTTGAAAACTTTAATTTTGAAAGCTGGGATGTGAGTTGATTTTTCGAATTTTCCCGGCACTTGTACACAAAAGTTCCCAAAAGTTTATACATTCTGTATTATCCAAAAAGTTGTTTGATTATTAAAGTAAATTCGTATGATCTACAAAAACATCTAATGTATCAAAAAAGTATATAAAAGTGCAGCTATATTCGGCAACTGGTGGTCTTCTCTCTTTTTTCGTCGTCAGTTCTCCCACGAGACTTTAGAAATGCGACAGGAAATGCTCATCGAGCCAATCTCAGTAAGGCCAGTGAAAGGGTGTCATCCTCTGCTTTCACCACCCAAAAATGACAACACACAACTCGAATTACGAGCTCATGAGATTTCTAAAATGTTTCGTTTCTCTTGGGAGACTTGTTATTCGAGTTTTAAAAAATAGTCTCGATTATATTTGCGACCCACTTTTTTCCAATTTAAGAAAAAAAAATAGTTTCCAAAGAAAAGAGGTAGTAAATTGTACTGATGACCTTCACAATCGTCAACTCTAACTGATGGAACCTTCTTCCAAATGCATAATTCTTTCGTGGCCACATCGGATGGTGCCAGCTATTGAAAAATTCAGCACTTCAATTTAACCAAGTGCTCTTCTCATTCTAAAACTACACACTTCTCTCCTTTACGCATCAGCAGCAGTTTATTTCATTTGAAAAATAAAACAATACATAGTATTGTGCCATAAGCAAAATTGACGAGAGGGGGGAAAAATAAATAAAAACGGGTCTGAAATCTGATAAAACCAGTGGAATATGAATAGAAAGATTGAGGTCTAATAAATTAAACGTTGCTCTGTTTAAGAAGATTTTCAATGATTTGGCGGTTGGATTCGAGCAGGCGAGCGTTCAAACGGATAGCTTCGACGGTCTGAAATTTATGCTTTTTGAACAATTAAACTTGAAAAAATAAATACCTGTCCGATGGGTCTGGCCAAAGTCTGGCGATCCGTATCGCTGAGAACATTGCAATTGCAGAAGAAATCTTGAAACTCGACAGCTCGTTTTTCGTTTCCAAAACTTTCTCCAGCAAACTTGAGGCATCGCTGGAAGAGACTCGAGTTGGCACCTCCGTATTTGTCGAGGAACTCTTTAATGTGCTCGCAGAAATATTTCCACGCGTATTGCTGTCCCATATGAGTCGCTCCAGTTCCGAGGAAGAGATACAGCTGATCTTGTGGACGGACCTTGTTCTTCTCAAATCCATATTCGAAAAGTTGGGCAAGAAGTGACTCCTCCGGAGTTTGAGACATTGCTACCATGGTTTGTCTTTCGATCTCTTGGAATGTGGTAGTTTCACGGAGATTCATTAGCTTATCGAATCCTTCCTTTCCTCCATACCGAGCAACAACACCGAAAGTGGCTAGCCGAATGTCTGGATGAATTGGCGTTCCTTTCTCCAGGAAATCATTGAACATCTGAGTGAACTTGTCAATTGTTGGTTGATGACCTGCACGGGCGAGTCGTGCTTGAACAAGCGATCTCAACATCATTTTCTGCGAGTCTTCTCCAGCTTGTTCTGCGAATCCGAGCTCTGCCCCAGTCTGCTCGAACATCTTAACGACGAGTTGTTTAGCACTGAAATAATATACTGTCAATTAATTTTGAATCGCTAATATCAAACCTCTTCAAAGTGTCTTCGGACATTTCACGAGCACAAGCCAAGAGCTTGCTCATTCCTTCATCGATAGCTCCCCAGACAACATATTCATCTTCTTTTGCGGAAGAAGCTGCGACTTGAACAAACTGTGCGATGGAAACACGTCCGGTATTGAGAAGAGCAGAGAGATCATTAATCAATCCGAATCGATCGAGTACTGGCATTCGGCGAGAAGCGATATCGGGCAGCATTGCAGTTAGCATTTCATCCGAATATTCGACTCGGTAGAATCCAGTTGTTCCAGAGTTGAGCTTCACCCATTCTCCTGGAGCGACACCTTCAATCGTGAATTCTTGCTGCTTCTCCTTTAGCAAAAATCTGGCTTTCACATCACTTGGAGAACTTCCGACAGCAACTGTAATTGGCACTTGCCACTGGCTATTTTTCGGGTCTTCACCTCCATCGGAAATGAATCGACGTTGCTCCACGGTCAAAATGCGATTGTTACCATCTTGTCTCTGGGAGACCTTCAGCACAGGGAATCCCATTTGTTGGGTCCAACCGGACATCAATTCATTCACGTTTTGTCCTGAAGCCTCGCTCAGTGCGGTCCACAAATCTTGAGTAACTGCATTCGAATATTGGAATCTCTTCAAATAGAGGCGAAGTCCTTTTTGAAAAACTGGCTCCGATAGATAATAGCAGAGCATGCGGTTGACTGAATTGGATTTGGCGTAAGTGATCGAATCGTAAATCTCATCAAGCTCATTCGGATTATCAATTTCAACTTCGATTGGATGAGAGTTTCGAAGTGCATCAAGTCCCATTCCAGACGCGAGTTCATCATTCAGGAAATGAAGCCAGATCTTGAACTCTGGACAGTTAGCGCCAACGAACATGTATTCCATGAATGATGCAAATCCTTCTTTAAGCCAAAGATCAGTCCACCATTTCTGAAAAGAATGAATATATATGTTTATTAGTTGAAAATTCCCTACCATAGTCACAAGATTTCCGAACCATAAATGAGCCAACTCGTGAGCAACGACTAAAGCAACTCTAGACTTTTGTCTGGTGGACGTGACTCCTGGATCAACAAGAAGAGCGATTTCACGATACGTGACAAGTCCCCAGTTCTCCATCGCACCCATTGAGAAGTCCGGAATAGCAATCAGGTCACATTTTGGAAGAGGGTATTTGATGTCGAACCACTCATTGTACCAGTCAATGCACCTGAAAATTAGAAATTGAAACTTCATTTGAATTATTACTGAAAATTCAGCTAAAATTATTCTTTAAGATAACTCACTTCACAGAAAGATCCAAACTGTATTGACCTTGTTCTTTCTTTCCAGGTACAGTATACACACGCATCTCAACTCCGCTTTTCGTTTGTGCACTGATATATTCCAGCTCACCAACGGCGAAAGCGACGAGATACGATGACATCTTTGGTGAAGTTGCAAATGTAACTGCCTTTCTCTTTCCATCAGCAGTCGGTGTTTCGGAGATTACATTCATATTGGAGAGAGCGGTCAGATGATTTTCTACTTCCAAAGTAACGTCGAAAGTTGCCTTGTAAATTGGCTCATCGAAACATGGGAATGCATAGCGAGCATAAGTCGACTCAAACTGAGTTGAAGCCAAGAACTTTTCGGTGCCGTTCTTATCCTTGTACTGACTGCGATAAAATCCTCGCATCTTATCGTTCAGTTCACCGACAAACTTGAAGTCGAGCTGAACCTTCTGTGGCTGCATGGTAGTCGGAAGCTTGATAGTCAAAATATTGAGCTTATCGTCGTAGCTAGTTTCGAGAGATTTAGAAGCGTCTCCTGGCTGAGTGATAAGCGATACCGACTGAATCAGCAAACTCTGTGCATGCACCTTCAAGACATCAGTAGCTTCTTTGATTGTGACGTCAATCGTTGCATGACCATCGAAAGAGAATCTGAAAAACAAGAATTAGAACTTGAAGTGGTTTTGTTGCAAATTTAAACTACATATCAACATTTATTACTGCCGTCCTAGCTAAACTGAAATATTATTACAGAACTTACTGGTTGAGGCATGGCGATAAACGGACGTTGTAATGAGTTGGTTCGGCGAATGTTGGAAGCCTCTCAAATTTGACCGCCGCGCTTGGGTTTCCACAGGCCGCCATTCTGAAAAGTTTTATTAATAAAATGAATTTTTGACACAACTAAATTGAAAGAAAGAGAAGGATATCACAAATGAAAAAAAACACTACTAGGAATGGCGGGAAATGTGGAAAGGAGTTTCTGATTGGAATAAAAAATTAAGAGACGACTGTAACGTTATGCTCCGTGGCATCATCTTGCTTTAATCCTTTAGCTTCTGATGCTTTTTCTTGCTCAAAAGTGTCGAGCGATTCAGGAGTGAAAGCAAATGGAAGAAGAGCGCGAGTTGAGGTGATGAGAATTTTATTGTTAGATGCAGTTCCCACAACAACCTGCAACGATGACAGTGAAAAATTAAGAAGCTCTAGTTTTCTTACTTTATAGTCACCGAATTCAACTAGAAATTGACGGCAAAGTCCACAGGGAGACGCAGGTTCGCTGAGCTCAGTGACGACAGCAATGGCACGGAATTTCGTGTATCCTTGTGACACAGCAGAAACAATAGCACTACGCTCAGCGCAGATAGTGCCACCGTATGAAGCATTCTCGACATTGCAGCCTACAGAAAATGCTAGAAACTTCAAAAATGCATGTTGCGAAACTGAGAAGCCCGCAGACATCTCGAGTTATGCAACGACAAGAAATCACAAATTACCCTGGACAATTTCCCCAGATTCAGTGAGAAGCGCTGCACCAACTGGAAACTTGCTGTATGGGCAATGTGCCCGTTTCATCGCAGCTCGGGCCAAATGAACTAGTTCCACATCGGAAATATCTTGAGGAAGACTATTCGCGGCCATCTGTAGTTAACTATGACAAAAGTGCATGAAATGAGAAGCGAATGAGGCGAATTAAATTATTAGAAGAACAGAGAACAACATTGATGAGAAAAGTTAGCAATACACAAAAGAATTTGCGTTGTGGAACGCATGCAAAGTGACGTTAAATCCCATATTCAGTGAACGGGTCGCGTTATATTTAAAAAAAACATGACAAAATGGGAACTTTGCAACTATTTTTCAGCCTCAACTTCGAGAATTGGTGAAATGAAAAATCCACGGGACATTTTTGCGCGCGCGCGGCCCGAGAAGTGGTACCTGTACGCAATTTGTCTACCGTATACCTGGACGTTTGGGCGCGTGTATCTCAAAAACGGTTGGTCCAGTTTTTTTGTGATGCATATAAATAATGTCCGAAATTAAATTCTAAATTTTTTGGACCAAAGCTTTTTTCATTATCACGCGCCCAAACCTGGTCTACACTCAAATTATCAGTAGAGCGCATTTGCATAGATGTACCACTTGCCGGGCCGTGGCGCGCGCGCGCATTACAAAAGTCAAAAAAATGCGCGAGCGTGTTTGCGTATCTCATTGCGTACTCCAGCGTACCGTAGTTTGTCGACCACGAACGTTCGTTCGCGAACGAATTCGAACTCAATTCAAACTTGTCTCTCTTTTTATAACAATGCCGAAATCATTGCGAAAACGGTTTGTACTTGTGAGTATCGATGATAACATCGAACAAATTAATGCTGCACGAAAGCTTCGTCGCTATTTGGTGAGTTTTTTCTTTAATTATTCTTCCTAATTCATATTTTTAGACGAACAATCACTTGAATCACATTTTCTCGTCAACTCCGGAAGAAATGAAAGAATATTTGGATAAATTGGACAGTGGAACTTTTAATTTTCGAGAAACAGCCGAGGAACAGAAATCGGTTGATCCGTTTTCGGAAGCAAACCAACCCGCCATTCAGATGTCTTCAAACCAAGAAATATTAGAGAAATGGGCGGTAAGGATTGAATAACTCGAATATTGTTCGAAAATAATAAAAAGTATTTCAGCGCGGAACTTTCGCCGAAAACTCGGATGCGTTGAAACTTTTGCTCGAGCCAACTAACATCGAGGAAGATGCAGTTTTGGATGATCACGAATCAGAGAACATTGTAAACAGTAAGAGTTCGTTCATTTAATTTTTAATATTTCGCTGATAACAGATATTCCGCAATTGTTTATGGTAAACTCAATGGATGCTGAAACACCAAATGACTCGATAATCGTTGAAAACGGAAAGGAAGATCAACTTGATATGGCATATTGTTCGGTGAGACCCCGACAATTGCGTCAGATTCAACTACAATTTTCAGCTGTGCAAGCATGAAGTGGAAACCGGTAGAAACCGAAATACAAAAATTAGGAAACAGACTGAACATGTTCTAGACGCCCACCCAGAATCGGAATTTCTCAATGTAGACATAGCAAAACGCTATGAGTGTGTCCACTGTTTGAGAACTCTTCCTGTGTCGAAATCACCATGTGAACATATTTCTGAACACCACGATAAAACCCACGTGGAAATTGAATTTCGTGACTTATGGTAGGAAAATCACATTGAAGAAATGCTTTTAAAAATTCGATTCAAATTTAGGTCCAATGAGCAAGTGTCAACTTTCAATTCAGTTATGGAAAAATGCTTCTTGCGTCATCTTCCAGTTCCCAGAAGCCGTAGAATTCGAAACGGAAACACCTGGTATCTCTCCGAAAAGGCCTCGTACAGAATTGTTCGAGGAGGTGAAATTATCCATATCAGCACTGTGGCTGATAAAAGCAAAACAGATGTGAGTTGTTGAAAAAAGGTTTTTGTAAATATTTCAAAAACATAGAAATAAGCTTTTGGAGAAAAAATTAATAGAAACTGGAAGAAGTCGTGAAGCCTATCAGTAGAATGAAATGTTTCAGAATGACACAATGTAAGATCATTAGATTTTTCGTGGAAATTGCTTTAGATTGGTGTGAAAATGATAAACATAACAGACGTATAGACAAATAGGGTGAATGACGTTAGAACCCACCCTTCCATTTTCGATAACGAAAAAGGATAGTTAGAGGTTGGCACTTCGAGACACTATTGTCATCAAAAACACATACACACACCGGGACGCAGAACTGACCCGTGTTCGCCTCTTGCCGTGCGATGGAGCATGTTTGCTGTTGTGTGGTAGGGACGGCACTGGGCGCCGGCGACAAATGAAAGACGTCGGATGGCCGAAAAATTGCGCAGGCAAAGCTGATGAGTGTTGACGGGCTTGATGGATGCTGTAAAAATGTTAGAATGAACAACAGGCGAAACAGCGATTTTTGAGTCAAAAATACGGTACCGAGTTTCGACACGAAAAATTTCATTTTAGGAGTACTGTAACTTCAATCTCTCGTTTTTCTCATTGTTTTCCAATAAAATTGATGTGTTTGTTCAAAAAATAGGTTTAAAACAGGATGAAAATGTTACAGAATCGAGATTTTGAAACTACAGTAATCTTTAAAGGGGCAGACCTTGTATTTAAGAAAAATTTGTCGTGTCGAGACCGGGTACCGTATTTTTGGCTCCTGTGCTGATCTTAACGGCTAGGATGTTATTATTCTGACCATGCTATTGCTGATATCTAGATGACCAGATTTCACAATATTCAGTAGTATAGTTGTGCACAGTTGATCAAGTGACACTTATCATTTAATATTATTGTTTCCACGAATTCAGAGTACTGAATTTATCAGCTGTCAGTCTTATCAACTCACATGACCAAAATCTGCAAAATCTGCTTTTTTTTGCAATTACTTCTAAGCTATGTAAAATTACAAAATTTCCTAGAAAACGGGAAATTAATTACCTTTACTGCAACGGACAGCCTGTCGAACTGCTAATCTTCCCAGCATTCTGAAATCTGGAACGACAGAATTACAGATTTTTAGTATATAATTTTGTAAAATCAATGTTATTTTTAGAATGGAAAAGAAAGCAAGCAAAGTCGTCTGGATAATTCTGAACGCGGAAAACCTACACGCTCGATGGATTCAGACTATGATATTTTTGATAATCAGGATGAAACTGATTCTGAAGAAGGTGCTCGAAGCGAGTCTATAGATACAGGAAATAAAGGTAAATGTCATTATTTAGATTAGAATTTTCAGCTTTCTTTTGGATGGTTTTGAAATATTATCGCTCTCAGCATTATTTTGTTTTTTTCCAAATTTTTGTAGGAGTAGTAAATATAGTAAACGTTTGAAAAGAAATTTTTATTGATGATTATAATTTTCGGTGTTTTTAAAACTTTTTTTCAATACAATTTCTTCCAGAAAGGTTAGGTTTTCTAAAAAAGAATTTCTAAATTAAAACTACTCATTTCCAGAATACTCTTATTTAGTGTAGGTTTTTCAATTAATGAAATTCAATTTAACTCCAATCATCACTATCCCAATCGTTTAAAATTGTGAAAATAGTTTCAGAAAGTGAACCTGGCAGTCTTCAGAGCGTCATCGATCTAGAATAGTCTTATCTTAAATGTTCCCCTGTTTTTTTTTCACCATACCCGTTGTACTCTTTTGTTTCGATAATTGTTCTGCATTTAATGAACCTGTTTCTCAAAAAAAATTGTATAGCGACAGCTGAACACGGTAAATATAATTCAACATTGAGCACTTCTTGAAGTTCATCAAAAAATTTACGATTTTCATGTAGAAATATACACAACATACAAATGCCCAAAACATGGAAATAGAAGGCAACTCGGGTAAATGTTTTTGAATAATGAAAAAAATATCAAATAAATATGGTATAAACTAATTAGAAAAATGAGAATTTTCAAAAATTTACTCGTCGTGTGGGAGTGGAACAACTTCTGTAGATGGTGTTGGGTGTCCACCAATGCCAAAGTAACGGAAGGCAGCCAACGTGAGTTCAAGTCCGAAGAAACAGGCAGCGTTTGCAGGGAAAGCACGGAGCATTACTGGCCAGAATCCCTGAAATTTATACAAATTGTAGCTAGAAATCAGGTAAAGTATATATGTATGTAAATGTGTCGAGAAATGACGAAAAATTCACTTGCATCGTCCCAATCGTTTAAAAAAAATCACCTTGAACAGAGCTCTAGGACCCTCTTCGCGAAGAACCTCTCTCAAAACTCCACGGATTCCATCTGGATACTTTCCTTCAGGGGCTGTTTGTAATCGAGATTTGAGAACATCAGCTGGAATACACACTCCCCAATTGGCAATACCAGCAAGTCCTCCAGCCATCAATGTTGCTCCTGGTGACAATGTTCTTTGAGCTCCTTCTCCAGAGAATTTCTTTTTTAGATATTCATATACTGAAAGATAAGCGGCTGAAGCTGGGATGTCTCTGAGCAGAGTGGCACCAGTTCCTCTGTAGATTGATGAAATTCCTCCTTGTTTATATAGTTTTTTGACAACATCAAGTGGACCATCGTAATGAACTCCAGAACCAGCAGATCCAGCTTGCTGAACTTGAAGAAGACACTTGATTCGTTCACCAGGAACCATCACAATTGTTGTGAAGACTCCAGCAAGAGCTCCAGCATTAGCGTTTTGGATGAATGTCATCTCCTGGCCTGAAATGCAAAATGGTAAGATTAATTCTCATATTTTCAATTTATTTGTTTGCCCATGATGATTTAGTACTAACTTGGATCAGTTTGCTGCAGCCATTTTCCAACTGCACATCCTCCGAAAAAAACTGCAAAAAGTGGAGAAACACCAACAAGTGGAGCTGCCATTCCTTTGTAGAGGGCAAAAAATCCTTCTTTGGAAACTGTTCGTTTGACACAATCAAGAGCTCCGGTAAATTGTGGCTTCTCCCCTGGTTTTGGCATTGGCATAGTTTGAATTCGGACTTTGACAGTATCGAATGGATGTCCGACGATTACGGTACATGATCCACCGACTCCTCCTGCGATGAAATTCAGAAGAACGTCCGACATTTCAATGCGTCTGAAAAATAAAATGTAAAAACTTCGATCTGATGGCTGAAATTTTCCGATATTAAGTAAGGTTAATGTAGAAATTAAGTGGTTTTTTGATTTAAGAAAAATACCTGAATCCTGTTATTTAAAAAAAGGGTGATAATATTTAGTTTTGTTCAAGTTAATACATTTCTGAATTTAAGAAAACCCTGTCAGGCCTTGTAAGAAATGTTTAACTTATCTTAACTTATCTTATCAAAGAAAATTGCACTTTAAACGCTAAATTTCGAATATAAAATTTAAAATTGGATTTTTAGGAGTTTTTAAAGAACAGTAAAGCTTTTTTATCCTATTTAGATCGATAGTGGGAACGAATGTTTACGAAGATATCAACAACAAAAGGAAGATAAAAAAATAAGTGAAGAAAATGTTTGTGTGTCCGACCACGTCGTTGCTGTGAGGGTTCGCCACAAATAACAGCCAATGAACACAGAGATTGCTGGACTACTCTCCGAGAAAGAGAAGATAACGAAACGTTATTGAGATAGTACAGAAACCGGGGAGACGCAGATAGCATTCGTTTTTTGCACTTTGCCCTTCAGGAAGACTACATCGTGGCTTATTTGTAGTCTTGGGAGAAAATAAATGCATAAATGTGGTTTGATCAAAATATCGTTCAGGTAAAATGACTAAATTAAGAGCACAAAAAATGAAATCGCAGAATAATTATGATTTAGTATGCAAACAGCAATCACAGATGCAAAGGGAATACAGTGTTGAAAATGTTGAAAAATCTTCAGCGAAATTATCATAGTTTTTCTTTCACTTCCTGCGAGAGAACCTGTTCGTAGGTTGGAGGTGGCGGCAGGTTGCCTGAAGACGTCGGGAGTGTTGGTGGAGCAGATGAAGATGGACCTGGTGGTGGAGCACAGTAGGGAGGGGCGAACGACGGGGTTGAGCTGTTGCCATGCTGAAAGTGGGTATGGTAAAGTTGAAATTTAAAAATGTGTGTTACCGAGTAGAAGTAATACGATCCTGGAGCAGGGGGAATGTTCCTGTCTGGGACTCGGTTTGAGAAGTCTGGTCCGTCGAGGAATCCCTCACAGAAGTTGTCGTAAGCCCCAGGCAGATCGGTTCTTGCAAATGCGACTGTAGTAGTTGGAACCGATTGGAGTTGTTGGCCAGCGGAGGTGAAGTAGAACTCGTTTTGTTGAACAAGCGGACCTTGTGGATATGTTGGCATCGGATAGTGGGCAACTTGCGGAGGAGGTGGAACGGCCTAAAAAAATCAAATTATTCATGATTTAAAGTTAAGTAAACTTACACTTTGCTTCGGATAGCTTGGTGCTTCATTCATTCCACTTTTCTTATCGGTTTTCTTGCTTCCAAAAAGTGGCATTTTTCACTTCTCGTCGATCTCAGAGCAAAAAAAAAGAAATGAAAAGAGCAGCAGCGTGAGAAATGAATCAAGATCGATGAAAGCGCGCTCTCTGCTGTCCACAGATGAAAATGCCTAGCAACGACTTACAAACTCGCTCACTGATCAGTTTTCAGTGCACACACTAATCAGAATAGCACTGAAAAACTTATTCGCGTTTAAGTTGAAACAAGTGGAAGAGAAACAAGTGAAGTCTCGTCCTACGGCCGGGATACACATAAATTTATGTTGAAAAAGGAAAAAAGAGCAGAGAAACAAAGAACAGAGAAAACAGCATTGAGAATAAACAGAACAGACAACGAAAGAGTACTCAGAATTGAAAACCAACTGAATCAACAAGGAAATAATAATACTGCACAACTTAATTGGCCAGCACTACTTTTAGATCTACAATAACCTGATTTTCTGAATCGAAAAAACTGGCGAACATATGTCTTCCAGGGCAAGAATTGCCATGATCAGTGAATAAATCTCTTGTTTCTTGCTCAACATTCAAATTGACTCCAATTTGGCGTCCATTGGCGACTTGTGGTATACATCTTTTCACTGCACTCATTTGAACATCTGTAGAGTTGGTAAATGTGAGTTCATAGTTTACAACTCGATCTTGGTGTTCGCTGGCGTTGAAGAAGAATGTGTTCACTATGTAGTCGATTTGTTTTTTCAATTGAACTTTCTGCAATGAGAAAAAAAACCAATTAGAAAGACAAAAGAGGAACTTACCACTGATGAACCAACTTTCAATGGTACAATTCTTTTCAATATGATCGTTTGCATTGGGAATAACACCAAGAAATCTCTGCCAGCAGTATAGACGTTCCCCTCGTTGAACATGGGATCAAAAAGACGACTTCCTGAGCAATCAACGATCAATTTGCAATTCAAAATAATTTCTTCGTCTCCAAGACACACTGGTTCGCATCTATCAAACAAGGGACAGTTGAAAAGAGTGGTAGAAGTGAAAACATCCTCGTCATCCCATTCAATTCTTGCAGCATCTTCAATAGAAGAACATGCTTCTGTTCTTAATCGAAGATTCAATACTTTTGGTTGCCAAGAGAGCAGCATCATACGGAAGAGTTCAAATGGGATGAAATATGACACTGGCATCACTCTTTCCACAAGCTCTTCGCTGTATGCCATCAGAATATCCGGTAAAACCATTGTTAATTTGTCAACTTTTGTTGTTCCAAACTTCATCTTTATCTGATCCAGGAACTTTTTTTCGTCATCAGAACATGAATAGTCAAGTTTATGGGCAGTATTCTCTAGAAAGCTGAAATAATAAGATGTAAATAATATATTTAATAATAATAGCTTACAATGAGGCAATAGCTAATTCCTGAAAATGACCTTCCTTTGGCGCAAGATCTAGCAATGTAATCAGTGGAACAATTGGAGGTTGGTCGCATTGACAATTATTTTGAATCAACTTTTCGATTCCTGCTTTCATCCATAATAATGGATTCAAAATCTTCCTGCAATTGATCGGTGGGAGCCCAAATGAGTCAGAGTCGAATGGAAAAATTTCTGCACTTTTTACATTCAGATGGAACGATTTAATAAGATTTTCGAGATGGAGTATGACAGAGACTGTAGATGTTCGAATATTGTTGATAAAAATCGGTGTTTTGTTGAGATCAGTTTCTGTCAGTGTTTCCAATTCTGCCCATTTCGACTCATCAAACGGTAGAGCAAGCGTGATTCGAATGTGCTCAAAATATGAATTGACTTTCGATAGGAAAACTTCGCTGAGTCTGTCGGAACGAGATTTCAAATATTCCTGAATGATTTGAAAGTTTATCATGTAAAAAAATCTCTAGACTTACTTGCCATTGAATTAAGATCCCGATAGTCTCTTCAAAGGTTCCACTGCTTGTGAAAAGAGGAACAATTATTTTGTCATTTAATTGCTCGTCGCTGACTTCTTCAAAAAATACATCATCCTTGTCTATTTTCCTTTCGACAAAGTCAATCTTGAGTCTTTTCTGAAGTTTTGACGGCCACTCCATTTTAATAGTAGAGATCACTTACCCATTGAGTTTGTGTGGTGACTGAGTTCTTCGATTTTTTGCCCATTGCAAAAATATAAATAATAAAAGGAATAAGTATCCCCGAAAGCTTTTCAAAGTTAAATTAAAGTTAAAAAAAATAGAAAAAAAATAATGTTTAACAATAAGTACGCAAACACCGTGAAGAAACATCGGAACTGACGCGCAATGTTGGTAATGGTGTTTTTTAAAATAACTTTTTTATTTTCTAATTAGTAAATTAATTCTATCGTAAATATTGATCATTCATGATTACAAACATTCTTGAGACCTGTTAACATTGTTATTTCTAAAATTCCAGGATTTTCATCATATGCTTAGTCTACCCGTGGCCGCCAGATTCGTGACTCTTTCTTGGGCGGTGTTTTACATCCTCGCTGTCCTTTTCGGCGCTCCGTTTTTCTCTGATATAATTGCAACCGCTGTACTTGCTGTATGAGAAGATTAAGCACATGAAAATAATTTATTTTTCCTGTTTTCAGACAGCTCTAACGGCCGTCTCTGCTCTGCCTGCCGTCTTCCTATTCGATTCAGAAGAGCGAGCGGTTGAAGTGATCCTACAATTATTTTCGTGTGAAGGCAATCCAACACCAAAAGAATCAGTTTTACTGTTCAACTCCGTATTCGCTTTTTTGGGTGCTTGGGCAGCAGCTGCTGTTCATCCATTGGATTGGGATCGTTGGTGGCAGGTAATCACGCATATATGCGCGCATACACTTCTTGTCAAATGTGTAATAAATTAATTTACAGCGATACCCTCTTCCTTCCCTCGTCGGTTGCTTTATTGGAGCAGTTATTGGTATTTTTATTGCCATTACCCGGATTTTTGTCATCAAGCGGACCGCTTACAATAAGACTAAAAAACGCTAAACAATGGTTCAGCGTCAAAAAACTCTTGCGACATTCGGAGCAGGACCTTTTGCAACAGGTGATTCAAGTGGTGGTCGATTCGGTCATTATACATTTGATGATGCCCCACAACTTCTCGGAATTCTGTTGGCAGAATTTCATAACACTTTAGGTGCAATCATCAAACATTCTGTTCCGAAAGAAAATAATAAAGTTGAGGCAACTTTTCACTTCACAAAAGGTATGTTATATTAATCCAAATAATAAAATGAATTTATGTTTCAGGCTTGATCATTCCAAAACCATCCATGTTCCGTAACTCATTTTCACTGACCATCAAATCTCTTCGCTGCAAAGTTCTCATGTTTCCCGTTGGAATAGATCACAAAAGCTACGAACGTGGTCGTTTCACTTTCGATATGGCTTTCATCGTTGACATGACATCATCTGCAGAAACAATGTATGAGCCAATTGTACAGAAATGCGCGGAATATTTGATTGAATTGGAGATGGAATACAAATTTCTCACAAATCCAAAATACAAGGATCAGGTTCTTGATGTAATGGAGAGAATGTTCAATGATCTGTCGAATAAAGGTAAACTTTGTATTTTTCTATGAATAACAAGATTTTAAATTTAGGCGAAAGTGTGATTGAAGTCAGTCTTGAAGATGAAAAGATTGTGACATTATATTTCAAATTATGCCCATTGTATCGTGGATGTGAACCTCCAGAAATCGATTATCATATGGTTCCAATGTTCATAAGAGAAGTGACGCTTACCGATCATCTCATAGAAAAAATGGATGTTCTGTCACAGAAGATTATTCCTCAAATTGATGGAATCAATACAGTTCGAGAGATTGCTATTATTCTCGAACTTGATCCATCCCTCGTCGCCAGATGTGTTCGTAATTTACACTTCTACGAATGTGTCAGTCTTGTTCCAATGTTTCTCTACTATAATACATATGTGGCAACTGAAAGAGTTCACGACTTTTACAAAAATCAAACGGAAATCAATGACTGCCTTGAGTTTGTGAAAATTCAAACGGAAATCGGTGCAGACGGCTCAGAAATTCCAACGCGAACTCCAGAATTTTCGGATGTGTTCCGACTTTATTTGAGCATGAAAGTGGTGGGACCTAAACTTCCGATCGACGAATCTGATAGCAATCGACTACGTTTTCAGTGCGGCAACAATCTAGCAGAATGGGCCGATCTGGAGAAACCAAGATCGATGGGTATTGATGAACAGCGACTTGTACAATTTGGAATGCATCATCAGTTTCTTCGTAAACTTTCTAAATATCCTATTTGTGTTGCAAACCCAGGCAACAACACGTAAGTTAATCAATTAATACTATCTAATAATATACAATTTTAAGTCTCCTGAAACGGTGTAATGGAAAAACTTCAATTGACGAACTTTCTCTTCAACATAATGTGGACCCCGAACAACTTTGCTCACTGTTGGAAGAAACCGGAAAATTTGAGTTTGTCATGAAATAAATGAAAATCGTGTATTATTGTTTCGTTTTACAACAACTTTTAACAAATAAATTTGATTTATTTATTATGAGAGCACACACCAGGTAAAGGGAATATTGGCCAGTCAGTCGAGACAATCGAGAATAGCAAAACGGGAGAAAGGAAAATGGGATGAGGAAGATGAGAGGGAAAATGAGAAAAGAAGATGGATGATGAGAAGAGGGACGGCTCGATATACCTTTAAAAAGGCCTTACGGGATGGGTGGGGTTTCAAGAAAAAGAATACTGGAGTCCACGAGAACTAAGAGGAGCAGGGTGATTGGAATTTTTGGCCTATCAACGAGATTCTCCGAGAACTAATGAAATCGAGAATGATGATGGATGACTAGGAAATGAGCAAACTAGGGGGATCAGAAGTTCTAAGAAATTGAAATTATGTATATGATAAAGAATTAATAAAAGTAACATGTGAAGAAAATGAAAATACTCGCTTTTAGAGAGAAAATCTGGGGACCGTGGGGATTGGAGGGACTGGGAAAAATGATGAGAGATTTGAAAACGACGCGGTAACAATGATAAAAGGATGAGGGTGGGGGACGCGGGCAATGAACGGGCGCGAATGGGAAACAAAAATGAAAACAAAACTCAACAAAAATGCACAACTCACACACTCACTTTAAAAAGAAATCGAAATATATTATCATAAAACAGTCACTCTCGCACACACGAAGAAGAGGGCGGGGACATTGTAACTAATTAATCACAATGGAAAAAAGATGGTGGATGAAAAAGTGAAATGTTAATCAAATCACTGATGGTACAGAAACAACGAAGAGATAAAGAAAGGATGAGATAATTGACAATCGATTGTAGAAGAACGTGCAAACTCAATTGGTCAAAAAGTGCAAAATCTCACATGAAAGAGAGCTTGCATTTCCGAGAAGCTGGCTTAGGAACTCGCGTGTCAGATGAAAATACACGAGAACCTAACAAAAAGTGAGGTGTGAAAAATAGTAAGACGAAAACTACATGAACATTTGTATGGGAACGGCATGCGAAATTGTTTACGAGAAATAAGACAAAACGTATTTTGTGATTAAAGGAATCATGGAGATCTACTTTCCAAAGTTCCATCCTCCGTTTGGAGCATCAGGAACTGGTGGAACGTCGCCTCCAAAAGCAGAACTTTGAGCTCCTTCCACGTTGCCAGTCTCATCATCGGAACTGAAAATATAAAAACGTATACACCAAACATTCGCACACGGACTCTGAAGATTTTTATCAAATATAATTGGACTCCTACCTGAAGAAGTTATCGATAATTTCGAAAGCCAGTTTGTAAATGTCCTCGTTTTCATGATTTTGAAGATTTTCTATCTTGTCAAGACCTCCGCACTCTTCAATCTCTGATGTCACCTGTTCGGCAGCTTCTCCAGCCATTTTCAGAATGTTGTTAATTCCATCAAGCACTACTTGGATAATCTGCGAATCAGTGCAACTGAGCATCGCACAGAAAGGACGAAGGACACCAAGCTTTACCATTTGCTCAACTTGATTTGGACGGCCAGAGATTGTAACGTTGGAAATAGCCCACGCTGCCTCTTTTTGAGTTGGGAAATCTCCTCGATCAAGAAGATGAATAATCATTGGCATGATTCCGGCGTCGAATACGTCTTGAACTTGTTGTTGGTTTCCAGCAGTTATGTTGGAGACAAACCAAACAGCCTCTTTGTTTATTTTCTCTTTGTAGTGGGCGAGAAGTCCTGGCATAAACCGAAGAACCTGAAATTTAAGATTTGGAAAAGTCATAAATGAAAATTTTTACTCCGCTATCCAACACAAGTTGTGTTTGTTCGTCGGTTCCAGTCACAATATTTCCTACAGCTCGAAGTGCTGCTGTTTGAACTTTAACATCAACGTGTCCAAGGAGTGGAACGAGATGGGTAACAACTTGAGCTTCGATAACCATTTGAATGTGTTCATTTCCACCGTCGGTGAGGTAAGAAAGGGCCCAAACGGTGTCTATGAGGATGTTGGTGTCTTGGTGATGGATCAAAAGTGAGAGGGCGGGAAGAATCGTACGAACCACAGCTGGGCTTGGTGCCGGATCTTTGCACCTGCAGAGATTGACAATAACCCATGTGACATTTCTCAAGAAGCCAATAGGTATCTCCGGGTTAATGAACTGCAATAGTGGCTGGAGAATTCCGAGTTCGAGACAATAATCACGGAAATGTGGTCCATCTCCAATGATGTTACCAAGAGCCCAGACAGATTGCTCGCAAACGTTCAGATTTCCACATGACAGGAGTTGCAGGAAGAGAGGAACGGCTCCGGCATTCACGACGGCTTGTGTTTGCTCTGATGTACCAGATGCTATGTTGGTAAGGGCCCATGCAGCTTCAAATTGCAAGTTTGGACTGAAAATTTACAGTAATTTGATGCGACCTTATGAAAATTCTTACTCCGTGCTGGACAAGCATTGAACGAGGACAGGCAAAATCCCACTGCCAATCAAGTCATCAATTGGTGGATTTCTATCAGTTGATAGCATTTTACGGGCTTGTTGAACAGCAGTCAGCTGCTCAGCGGGATCGCTCGATTGGGCAGCAGCGACTGTCAACCGGAGGAGGTTGGCATCAAATGGACCTGGTGGGGTTGTTGAAGTCTCAGAATCATCTCTGAAAATTAAAACAATTCAAAAACTGGAACAGATAATTTACTGTGATAAGCGTATGAAACACTTTTGTTAGCTCTCATAGCTGAAGCATATAAAATCAGATGAAAAACTCACTCAATTTGGGTATTGATATTACGCCGTTTGGAAATTGCCTCCTCTCGTTTATCCTTTCTGATCGAAACCACCTTAAAATTGAATAATGTATGCGTTAACAAGTTTATCGAACTTACTTCTTCGTTCCTTTTTTCCTTGCCAATTTGCTCTTTGGCATTGTTCTTATAATAAGCCTGTCTGTTTGAACTCATTCTGCTGAAAGAAAAAAACTTGATAAATGAATAGTAGCGCAAGTAAAAAGCAACAAAAAACGTTTAAAAACTGCGGAACTTTCTATCAGAGATTTCGCAACACAAAAAGTATCTAAGATTACAGCTTAATTATTTAAAATAAGAAAAGAGCGATATTGAGAAACTTTAACAGAAATTTTTAAATAAAATCCAATGAATTACATGTAAGATGGAAAGATTTCAGTAGGATTGGGGAAAAATTATAGTCGATAACGAGACAAAATATGTCGCAGAAGCGTCGCGGTTGACACGCAACGCACACAATAGAGCGTATTGGCAGATAAGAGGTCTCACTCGTAGATTTTAAAACTAGGGAAAAGAAGCTCCGGAGTTTTTGGATGGATCTTCTTTAAAAAAAGGAAAACGTGTAAATGTTAAAGATATTAAGAACAAAAAACAATGTCTGATTAAAATGTCAAACTTCGCTTCAAATGGTTTCAAAATATGGCAATTTTAAATACATTTGGGTACCAAGCTCTTTTAACAAAAAATTTTAAATAATAAATTTATTTACTCAACATTCTTTACAATATTAATAACAGCGGATTTTATAAAAATTATAAAGCAATAAATTTTGTGATTGCATCCTACTCGTCGCCGCTCTCATCCTGCACCACCTGAAAAATAATGATATTTATGGTTACATTTGCATTTGCATTTGCATCAAATGCATTTGATATAATACTTTTGAACAAAAAACCAGGAGTATTTTCTAGTCCGAAAAACTTACATTAGCCGTCTTTTCCCGCAATTTCTTGTTGTGTTCCTGGATCCAGGAGAACACCTGATCTGCTTCGGTCAGTGTCGATCCTGTTACAGTTTTCGCAAAGATCTATTGAAAAACTTAAGAAAAGATACACTCCCCAACGCTGCTGGCATGCCGTGTTCACAGAAAAGTTTGGAACTTTTGAAACTTTTCAGACTAATCAGTAGGTTGACCCAGTTGACCCATTGGTCTATGTTCTCTTCGCCGGCCCATGGAAGATTGTCCTTTGCAACTTGAATTGCAGCCTGAAATGGTTCAATTTGAATCACTATTGCGAAGAATATAGTTATAATATAATTCGTTTAACATTTTTCAGTGTTTTACAGGCTTACCTTTAAACCAAACTTGGAATCGTAGGTCTCCATGTAGTTGATAAATTTTATCAACTCATCTCCGCTGACGTCAGTATTTTTGGTGATAAAATCACGGGTAAGCTTTTCAGCCTCAGCACCGCGATTTGCGTTCTCTTCTACAATGACTCGTCCGGTTATTATAGCTCTGAAAGTAAGTCAGTTTCAAAAAAATTGATTAAAAAATGTTGTCTTACTGGCAGTTCGGAAATTTTGCTGCAGCTGATTCAAAAATTTTTCGGGAGCTTTTCAGATTCCCTCTACTCTTAATTTCAGCCATGATTGCGACCTTGCATTTGATTTTGTCCGATTCCAATCCCATCACAAGCAAGGATGTCAATTCCCGTGTTCCGTTTGTCCCGTTGTCCCGTTTTTGGGGTGTTTTCACGGGAACGGGAATTCCCGTTGTCCCGTTTTTAAAATTTTCACGGGAACGGGAATTCCCGCTGTCCCGTTTTTGTCATTTTCACGGGAACGGGATGTCCCGTTGTCCCGTTTTTTGGGTGTTTTCGCGGAAACGGGAATTCCCGTTGTCCCGTTTTAAAAATTTTCACGGGAACGGGAATTCCCGTTGTCCCGTTTTTGTAATTTTTAGGGGACACTGACACCTTTGATCACAAGCAACTTTACTCGGGAAGCGATGGATCCTTCCAGTCTAGATGCATTGATGACTAGCTCTTCACTTGGTGCATGGGCTAAGCCTCCATGTAAAGCTGTGGTCTCGAGGCCCCACCAAAACAGAATGCAGTTCAAAACAGGATTTACCAAAAAATGATGCAGTGGGCGGAGCCAATTGACAACTACTATCAAAATTTATGAATCGATCCTTGGATTTTGCAAAAATTAATTTCTTGTTGATTTTTCAAATAAAGTTTCGATTTTACTTGTATTTTTCTCTTTTTTCGAATTGGATAACATTTTCATTCGAAAAAAAAAGAAAAATCGAAACTTTATTTAAAAAATCAACAAGAAAGCAGTTAAAAAGGGCCGTGGGCAAACCCCACGCGGCAGTGTTGCGAAAGGACGCTTCGCCCAACTTTCTGCACGACAAAAGTTTTTGCAAAATCCAAGGATCGATTCATAAATTTTGATAGTGCCGTATGCTTGTTTCGCAAGCCTCGCACGTTTTTTCTTTTGAAAAAATGCAACAAAATCAAGGAAAAAACGTGCGAGGCTTGCGAAATAAGCGTGCGGTGATTGCGAATTCGCTCCGCCCACTCCATCCATGTTTATATGCATCCTGTTTTGGTAAATCCTGATTTTTACTTCATCAGAAAGAACACATTCTCTTTCCTATTTTCAGGGATAGTGGAAGACAAAAAAAACAATATGGATTTAAAATCAGGGCTTCGCCCCGATTTTAATAAAATATATGAAACCCTCTTAAAAAGTTACAAGAAGGCTTTTCCTTGCGCTTGGAGCGCAATAGAAAAGAAAAAGAGCTATTTAGACTTAGGGTGCCCAACTGGAATAAAACATTGGAAATCCCAATCCAACCAGCCTAAGGGCCCGAAAAACATACTAGGATGCCCAACTTGAATAAAATATAGAAAATCCTTATGACACACTTAAGCCTAAAGGCCCGAAAAACATACTAGGATGCCCAACTGGAATAAAATATTGGAAATCCTTATGACACACCGGCGGTATGGCGCGGCTTAAGCCTAAATAGCCACTTTTATCAAAATACATTTGAGCTCGCTTTGCGTTTTACAATAACTTCTCAGACTCAAAAGTAATCTGTGTATATTTTTCAGTAATCTAAATGAAAACTATAGATTACTGAGAAACTTGGAGATTAGATTTCGTAATATTTGGAGGGAAGCGAGCAACCTTTGGGGATATTTTTTCTTAGTAAAGTTATAGAATGCCATTATTCAAATTCCTATCTCATGGGAAGAAAAGTTCAAATTCTGTACCATCAGCTCGCCTTGCGTTTTACAATAACTTCTCAGGCAACTCAAAAGTAATCTGTGGATATTTTTCAATAATCTAAATGAAGATTATTTCTAAAAAACTTGGAAATTTTGTAATATTTGAAGGGATGCGAGCAATCTCTACATATTTGCGAGCAACCTTTGGAGATTTTTTAAAAGTAAAGTTATAGAATGCCAATATTCAAATTCCTATCTCATGGGAAGAAAAGTTCAAATTCTGTACCTGCGTATATTTTTTTATAACTCCGTTCTTCCCACAAGAAAGGCCTTCTTCCCATGAGACAGGAATTCAAATATCGGCAGCATTCATAGGTACAGAATTCGAACCTTTCTTTACATGAGATAGGAATTTTATATCAACCAAATTAACCCTCCAGTAAAGTGGGACCTTTGATGAATATAATCACTCTGATGATATCTAATTCCGATGATTAATCCATTTTTCTTTCTCTCACACTTATGAACTAAAATGATTACTAAATTAAGGCGTGATATTCTAAGGTGTGATAACATATGATATTTATTTTTAAGTTTAAATAAAGTTTTTTTTTATTTTTGCTAAAGAACGAATAGTTTACAACCGCCTCGCTCAAATGTATTTTGATAAAAGTGGCTATTTAGGCTTAAGCCGCGCCATACCGCCGGTGTGTCATAAGGATTTCCAATATTTTATTCCAGTTGGGCATCCTAGTATGTTTTTCGGGCCTTTAGGCTTAAGTGTGTCATAAGGATTTCCTATATTTTATTCAAGTTGGGCATCCTAGTATGTTTTTCGGGCCCTTAGGCTGGTTGGATTGGGATTTCCAATGTTTTATTCCAGTTGGGCACCCTAAGTCTAAATAGCTCTTTTTCTTTTCTATTGCGCTCCAAGCGCAAGGAAAAACCTTCTTGTAACTTTTTAAGAGGGTTTCATATATTTTATTAAAATCGGGGCGAAGCCCTGATTTTAAATCCATATTGTTTTTTTTGTCTTCCACTATCCCTGAAAATAGGAAAGAGAATGTGTTCTTTCTGATGAAGTAAAAATCATCATAAAATCTTGAAAACTGAGAGCAGGAGGTAATATTTGAATATATTGGGTTGTACATGTGTGTCTCTCTGTGGGTGGGGTGGCGATGTGTTGGCAGCCAACCCTTCAACGAACTGTATCTCCCGCCTGTATCTCCCTTCAAAGTGAGAATTGGGTTACAAAAATTTGAGGGAATATGAAAAAAGGTGTGAGGATTTCAAAAATATTATTGTTGAAACACCAGACCAAACCACTTTTTCTGGGCAAGAGGCAGAAAATTAATTTTTTGAAAAATTTCAAACTGGCACAAAATTTTTTCAAAAACAAATTTTCACAAATTGTTGAAAGATTCCATTTTTTATCAATATTGTTCATTGAACACAGAAAAGAAAACAAAGATTCATCAAAAAATGAGTGAAAAATCGCAAAAATTCGAAAAAATCAGTGCTGAAAAACTCGATTTTTTGGCGGTGCTGAAAAAAATTTTCACTAAAATTTTTTTGAAACTTAGTTTTTCGGATTTAGCGTCAAATTTTGAATCTATATAAAAAAACAAAATTGAAATTGATCTCAGATTGAGTGAATAATAAACGCTCAAAGTTGAAAAATGAACAACGCAAAAACGGCAGTAACTTGCTTCAAGGTCGGTTATCTCAGTGAGTTTTCACTCAATTTTCGAAATTTTTTTGCTCTATCGCTTTAGAAATATTTGTAATTTCATTTTTTTTCCTCAAAATCAAAATATCTCAAACGACCGCCATCCTACGAGAAGGGGAAAAAAAGTTTTTGGAAAAAAAATCAAAAATTTTTTTTCTGCCTCGATTGTCAAAATGAAAAAATCACTTTTTCGGAATAATTTTTACTTTAAAATGTACCTACGATCTTTTTATACAACAATTTCACCTTGGAACCAAAGATTTCTCAAAGACAACAGCGCACGAAGCGGTGGTTTGCGAAAAAACACGAAAAAAACACACCGAAGTGGGAGGGGTTGCGAATTTGACTTTGGAGCTCTCTAAAAGAGCTCATAGCTGATGGATCTGGATGATTTGTATGTTTTTCGACGCATCTCGTCAAGTACTATAAACTGCTAAAAAATCTCGTAAAAATCGCAAAAACTCGAATTTTCCTGCAAAAAAAAGAGGCGAAAAATGAGAAAAAAAACGTGATTTTTGGAGGATACTCGAAAATAGTCTTCATATCTCGGCTCAAAAAGCTCCAATCTTTCTGAAATAAAGCATACAGAGGTGGGGCAAGCTTCTTGAAGAGACAGCAAAAAACCGCATCAAAATCCATCCACCCACCGTCAAGTTACACGCGCGTTTTCAGAGCGAACGAAAAACTGGGCATAAAAAAATTTAGACGCCCGCACCCGGACTCGAACTTTTGTCGGATTTTGAAGCTTAATATCTCGGCTCCTGTAAATCGAAATTGGCTCAAAATTCACAAGAAACCTTATCCTGCTACGATCCTCCTGTCATTAAATTTTCGTGAGCTTAGACCGAAAACTGACAAAACGCCAAACTTTCAAATTTTAAAAAATAGTTGAGAGTCATTTTGAAAACACCTTAAGCTCCATAACTCGGCGAGTTTTGATGGAATCAATTTGAAATTTTACACGGAAGCTTCTTAGTGGCCTATACGTCTCTGTGTTAAATTTCGCTTTGATCGGCCAACGGGAACCCTTTGAAAAATGAAAAAAACGCTGTAATCCTAACCCTAAATCTAATCTAATCTAACGCTCCCCCACTGACGCCAATCCTGAGAGTAAAAGTATTTTGACACATTGTGTTTACGTAATACTAATATACAGAATGATGGTCCATCAAATATAAACAATTGAGCGAAAAAGTATAGACAGTGAGTGAGAAAAAGCTGCATCAAAACTTTGGAAGGAATGCCAAAATCATACATCTCAATTCAATTCTTTTTATTCATTTCGAACTGTCTATGTACCACTCAACTGTTTGCAAGGTAATCAAGACTTTATTATAACTTTAATTGAAAATAAGTTGCAGATGTCCATCTCTGACCCATATAAGATGCTTTGATCAGCTCACTTGCATTAGAAAATCCTGGATGTGTGATGGAAAAATTGATTGTCCTGATCATAGTGATGAACTTCCAAACATTTGTTTGAAACGTAACTCCTATAACAAATTGGTTTGATGTTAACTTTGTTAGAAAATGAATAATGACATGTCTTATAGCAACTTCAAGATGTATCGGTTGGATTGAAATGTCCTAGTTTCTGGTTTCGTTGTACAGACTCGAGCTCTTGTATTGCTCCAAATCGTGTTTGTGACAAGTACAAAGATTGCAGGTAAACCAATTGGAAGATAACTGACAGTGAGGAAAAAAACCAAAGAGTTTGGATAGACAATTACTTTATTGGAGGTGCAACCCCTATTCATTTCGTAATGTTATGAACTAATCAAAACTATATCTTATGTTTATTTTTGCAAAATTAAAGTTTAGGTTTTGAAATTATAACTTTTGTTTTTAATTTTATAATTATATTATTTACAAACAAGTTTAAAAATTAGTTTTTCAAGTATTTCTCAATTAAATATACTCCACTCATCACTAACTTTCATTCGAATAATTTCAGAGACGGAAGTGATGAACGTGAGAACTGCAATCAACCACTAGGTACTCCGAATACCACAGTAATCTACTGATTCCAATTAACCTCAAGTCCTCACAAATTCGTGTTGTTTCATAATAAACCCAATTGCAATTCCGTTTTCCAAAAACTTTCTGTATTGCTTGTTGCCTGGTGTTTCGGAATGAGGTCAAATGAGAGAAAGACGAGAAGAAAGATTGCAAAAGATATAAGCCATAATCATCATGTTCGATTTATCACTTATTCTGATTTCAACCCCTTAGAACGCTCGTTGGTCAGCTTCTTCGAAGTATAGACACTATGAACTGCCACGTTATAACTAAAAATGGATTAATGATGATTGTGAACCAGTCTCTTGAACAACTGATCACTAGCTGAAGCAAGCAGAAAAGTTTTTGAAAGAAACACACACACACACACATAACATCTCGGATGAAGGCGCTAGTTGAGAAGGGGGCGTCCCACTTTCGATTTTCACGATGACCGCCGATTTGGAAAGGATCGCAATTTCTTTCATTCCCTCTTTGATATTCTTTCTTATCAGTTCTTTATTGTGAATGCGGCATCTTATATTTACTGGATTTGTGCTCACGTTGACAGCTCTAGAAGCAGTCAATGTAGCCAAAAGTACGGACAATGATATTGTCTTGAAGGTATCTACTGAAAAGGTTCGTGGCCTTTTGTATTGTTTTTTTTTCTATAGAGTATAGGAAAACGGACTTCATAGAAAACCAATGGAATCTCGTTATATACTTCCAGCTGCAAAAATTTCAGACTTAGAAAAAAGTTGTCAAAACATAATTTTAGGTTAGTCTCCATATAGTCGTAGCCATTGATGCACCATACATATTTTCTCTATTAGACTTACGCCCCCTTGATTTATTTTGACGATTTTTACCTCGGCTGTCTTCAGTTTTTACAAAAAATTTTCAATAATTAACAAATAGAAAAATAATTTGCACGTGTTTTGATAGTTGGAAATTGTTTGATAGAAACAAACAGAACCGAGATATAAGCCGGTAAAGTAAAGCAGAAGAGGTGCAAGTTTAAAAAGGAAAATTCTGCCTAAATTTTTTAGCGTCAATCTTTATTGATGTTTCTAAAAAAATGTTTCTCAAATTTCAAAATCATTACCATAAATTTCTACCATGAATAACCACGAAAATTCAGTCGTTGAGCAATCAAGTGTTTACTTGATATATTCATGTATGTAACTTATAAGTGTTCAAAATTATCAAAGTTAAATACCTAAGTTAATTAAAATTTGATATTAACTGATAAAACCTCTAATAATGCTTTCACTTTTTCATTTAAAACATTCCTGAACACTGGCCACTAGATTTTATACCTCCGTGACTCATTAGACAGGTAGTAAATTTAACTGCTGACCTGCATACCTCAAGATGTCATGCTGCTACAATTGGATAAAGTGTTCCGTTTTATTGATGATATTGTTAAGCAAAAGTCGGTTTTAAAAACATGCAAGAACAAAGTACTGAACATCAAAAATTGGAATATTAAGAATGGAGACTTATTTGATAATTTATCTGACACATTATGCATTTAACCTCATTAATTCTAAAAACTTTTAGCACTCATCCCGTGACTCTCATCACTTCTCTGGCGAATGGCTTGAATCTCCATGGGGTGACCTCTATCAGTTCCGTGCTGGCGACCAAAACTGGCTGACCGCCCGCGAACACTGTCTATCTTTGAACGCCGATTTGGCAGCCATCCGGAACGTTGAGCAGTTGGTAAATCCTTTTACTTTCTTTTTTTCTCTCTTTTTTTTGTTAAACGGCACATGTTCAGGACTGGATCTTATCGCATTACGCTCCACTTTCGTCTCGATTCGCGCAGAGACTTGTGCAGGTTTGTTGGATTTTCAAAGCTAACAAGCAAATCCTATCATTGTTCAGATTGGATTATATGCTCCAGAGGGCCAAACACATGAATGGAAATGGTTGAATGGAAATGAAATTAACAAAACTTTGTAAGATCCTTTTGGAAATAAAGTGAGACTTTAGTTTTTGAGTTTCCTGTTTACAGTTAGGGAACCATTTAGATTAAAACAAATTGCAAATCCAGCTGGAGCTCCATGAATAAGAAAAAAAAACAATTACACCAATTTACTGAAAACTCTAAATTTTAGTTTCTATTCAAATGTTCATTACTTGAAGATTATGGAGTTCTGGAGAACCATATGATCATTCTATGGAAGGACGTGAGAGATGCGGTCTTTTGAATGTTGAGAAAAGAGTTTTGGATGACGTGGATTGTGAATCCACTTCCCCAGATCACCACGCTCAAAGATATATCTGTCAACGGACAAGCGAGAATCACAAACAGGTTCGATATGACTCATCGTGTAGTCCAATTTCTAATCATTTTTAACATTTTTAGCAACAAAGATCCAACAATTATATCTGGCAGAAAATCGAAAATCTATTCAGTTTCTTTGGAATCGGAGGTTCCCCAACTCCACACAATGCAACTATTCCTAATGATTATGAAGATGAAGTTTTGAAGAATGAGACTTCTGCAACTGTTAAGTCAACAGTCAAATTCAGTGACAGTGAAGAGGAAACATCAAGTGAAGAAGAAGAATCTGTTTCAAAAACCCTAGCTGCACTTCCAAAAATTGAAGGATCTGGCGAATCAACAGCTTTGAAAGAACTACAGGTAGCTTTTTTTACCTAGAAAACCGGGTATTGTAGGATTTTTGTAGTAGGAATCCTAGATTCATATTGAGTTTCCTCCTTGAGCTGAAAATTGGATGTCGTGTTATCTATTTCGAAGAATTGTCATAAGCAGAAATGCCCCAATTTGCTCGAAAAGTTAATTTTTACGGAAAATTTGCAACTTACCAAAATTTTGAAAAATGTAAGTTTTGGAGTGCTCAATAATATTACTTTCGTCTATAAAAATCGTAAAAAATTGTAGAGTTAATATTCATATTCTCAGGATTGTGATTATTAGAAGCCTAACATTTAGTTTTTAGGAACCAGAAGGCAGTGGACAAATAGTTGAAAAAAAGGCAATTGAAACAACCGGAGATTTAGTTTCTGGAGTGGATGAAGAAAAACTTGATAAGATGATTAATAAAATGGAAGAAATGATAAAAAGCATTGACGATCTGACAGTTCCACCAGCTGTTTTAGAAAGAACAACTGTATCTACTGTTGTTCTGAAGAAAGAGGAAATTGTAAAGCAAGAAAAAACTGATGAGAAGAAAGTAGAAGATAAGAAAGAGACATTGGCAAATGAACTGAATGATAATAAAATATCTGAAAGTATTGAAGGTGATTTTGATCAAGCACAATCAAAAGATATGCCGAAGGCTGATATAGAACCACCAAAGGAAGAAGATTGTGATGAAGAAGGATCTGGAAGTGGAAGTGGAGAAGAAGATGAAAAAGATGAATCAAGTGAAAAAATTGAACTTGCTCCAGAGAAAGAAGATAAAATTAAAGAGTTTCTTGGTGTTTTGAGGCTTTTCCTTGATCGTGCTGAGCATGGAGATTTGAGGTGAGCGAACTTTCTTTTTAATTTGAAATTTTTAAACATCCTAGAAAACTTCTTGACGATCAAAGTGGAAAAACATTGCTTGAAAGAATGAAGAATGCTGTGAGAGAAGCCAACAGAAGAGAATTTGAAATGTTGGAAAAATTGGAGAACTCGAAGAAGTCTGAAGAGGAGAAAGAAGAATTGGTATTTCAAATTGAAAAATAGATCTAGTGACCTTCTTTTATTCAGGCAAAGAAGGATCAAATGAGCACTGAAGAACAAAAGGATTTGTATAAGAAAATCAGTTCAGCAGTTATGAAAGCTGCTAAAATACACAAAATTGAAGAAGCAGACAAGGTTCAAGACGGTAAGAACATTTCTTTTATCTTTCTACATACTTATCTTTTTCAACAAAAAAAAAACAGAAGTTTTCTCGACATTTGGGGGTCACCTTTCTGCAAAAGTTTGGTTACTTTTCGTCAAACTTTTGCAACTTTCTGACATTTTTTGTTTTTGAGAAACTTACGTACTTAGCAACCTATATACAACCTAAAACTTGGAAACTTAATTGAGAAGCTCGTAATAAGTTGCTAAGTTGCTGCCATAAATTTGCTCGTCCGGTTTTATAATTAGAAGAATTATTTTAAAAATGTTTTAATGTTTTAAATACTTCATTCCCACTACTGATCATAGCTAATTTCAGAGCAAGCAATGGAAAAGTTCAACATTGCCAAAGTGAAAGCAGATTCCGAGGAAGCAGAGTCAGAGGGTACAGTTGAGGTGTTGAAGTCAGCTAAAGAGGGTAAAGCTGAAATAAAAGAGAAGGTTGGAAACGATGATTACTATGGGGATTATTTGGATGACAACAATGTGATCAAGATTCAGAATCGAGAGAAAAAGGATGCGAAGGAGGAGTCATCTTCGGACGATAAGAAGTCTACGGATGAGAAGAAAAAGGAAATTAAGAAGATTGAGAAGACGAATAAAGTAAACCATGATGAGCCGAAGAAGGAAGAGAAGAAAAATGAAGAGCAAGTTAAAGAAACGAAGCTAGAGAGTTCAACGACAGTAGCCAAGAAAGAAGATGTAACAACAGTCGCTTCAACTACTGAAGAGCCAAAGTCGGATAAAGACTCGGAAGGATCAGGATCTGATATAGAAGAATCAACTGTTTCATCTGCTAAACCAGCTGAAGCAGAAGAAAATGAAGCTGAATTAGAAGCATCAGGTCATGAAGAAGTATCAACTACAACAGAATCGACTACAGTTGCTGTCAAAGAAGTTCCAGTTGACGAAATTGAAAAGATTGCAAAACTCGAAGCAAAGCAGCATACAGAGGATGAAAAAGTGACTGTCGAAACCAAACAAGAAACTGCAGTAACTCCAGCACCGACCACTTCAGAGAAGACATCAACCACAGCTGCACCATCTACAAAGCCTGCAGAAGAGACAACGACAACTACTGAAGCCCCATCTACCACTACTAAACCCGTTACAGTTGCTGTGAAAAAAGTGAGCCCAGAAGAAATGGAGAAACTTGTGAAAAAGGAATCAACTGAAAAAGTAACACTTCTGCCACCACTTCCAACATTTACATTCCCAACATTGGCTCCATTTACGTTCCCAACACTTCCAACTCTTGCTACAACAAAACCTTCTCCGGCTCCAAAAGTTCCAACATTAGAAGAAATTCTTGGAAATTTAAATGATCAATTCAAGAAACTTCTGTCTCCACCAAAGCCATTGCCAAAGTAATTAATAATTCGTAGAACTCGTATTTTATTTTTACTGCTCCAAATTATGGGTATTTGTTGTTAATATTTGATTCATTAATATATCATCGGATAATAAAATTAAGTTACACATTAAAAAGATGTATAATACAAAATCAAATTAACTAGCAAGTCACATATGATCAGTCTATCCAATATTACAAAATAGCTTCACAACTAAATTTTATTGTTGTAGTATTTCTTCATACATTACAGAATCTGAATCTTGGCAGTACGTTGCAAAGTGAATCTGCTTTGAAAAAACTCGACACTGAAATCAAAATGCATCAATATTGCATATTTTTTAATACGTGTCATTTTTTTGAAACACAACGCTGACTTCTCACCAGAGTGATCACTGTTTTTATACACACAAGCAGACATAAACGAGGACGGCCTTGTGGCGCAGGCGGTTACTGCGCTGCTGTGGAAAATTTGGCCCAAGTTCGAATCCCAAGCAGTGATGATTTTATAGTTCAGCTTATCTTCGGATTTGATGAGAAATTTCGCCCCTATCAGAGCTTTTTGTTTGATGAATTATCATGAGATAATTTGTAGAACTCGTTTTTTTTTTCTGCTCCACATTATGGGTATTTGTTGGTAATATTTGATTCATTAATTTATCATTGTTAGGAACATTGCACAAATTGGATTTGGACACTTCTATTATGATGTGGTAATTTTAAGTAAATTTACCTTTTTATTTATTTAAAAAGCCAACCGTTCATAAAATATAATTACAGTTATAAATATTTACATGTAAATTTAAAAATGAGATTTCACACGTTTTGACTTCTTATAGATAACCACGTTCGGTGATTTGTACATGAACTCATAATTGATGCAGTAAGCCAGTAATTGTGTGAGTTCATTATTTGCAATACGGGAAGGTAAAAGAGAATTGCATTCGAGATCCAGTTGGCAAGATGATACTCTGAAAACAAAAACAAAATAAAGCACTTGATATTAGGAAAACTCACATTTCACTGACAGATTGCTCCACAGATGTTCCATTCATTTGATAAATCTCGCCCTTTGTTGGAATTTCTTTACATTTCCTGTCACGGTGAAATTTGACAGGAGTTCCACGAGGAAGAAGTTCTTGAAGGATTTTAACGCGAGAATAATGAATGAATGGAAATGATTTGATTGAAACAAGGGTCACAAAAGGTTCCATATTGACTTCATCCTTGTTAGGAATGTTGTACACATCGGATTTGGACACTTCTATACTTATTCCATAATCGATGAGTAAAAGCTGAATAGTCGAGCCTTCCTCTCCACAACAAGAAGCTCTTTTCATGGTGCCTTGATGGAATACAGAGCATGATGTACCATAAGCCATCCAGACGTCTGGTAACGATTCTAGGGATTCTTTCTCTTTTGTAAGATACTCCTCCGCTTCACGTCTCCTTTCAAGCATATCTTTAGAGGTAAGATAAATAATTCGTTCATTTTCGATTCGCTCGACCTGAAAGAATTAATTCTCATTTCTTTATCTGAAATTTTGAATACTGTTTTTATACTCTCAAATAATCTCACAAGGACTTGGATCCTGGACTCTCCTAGTGATTTTAACAAGACGGTTCTTCGGATTCTACATATACATTATATTTATTCAATTCGTGCTACAAGGATACATCAAGTAGCCTAAAATTGGGACCTGACGAAATCGATAATTAATCCTTGAGACGCAGTCTTCAAAGCAGGCGCGCATAGACCGCAACGCAGCCGCGACGCATAGAAAGGCCAAAATGCTGCATTTGAATCTGTGCTCATTAGAGTATCGACTGTTTTCTTTTACTTTAAAATTTTTTTGCGGCCCTGGTCCCAATTTTATGTCTACTCACCATAAATTCATCTTCAGACATCCTAAAAATTTTACACGCCGGTGGGAACGATCTCAAATAGGCGTAATCATCACCCTCCCCATAATCCCATCCAGCATCCTCTTCTTCTTCGTCCTCTAGAAAGTCAGAATCAGCACCAGAATCATCGTAATCGTTCCTTTCGAATCCATTTTCTCGCTCCAGCTGTTTTGCAATTTCTCTAGGAATCCAAACTCCCTCTTGAGATGGTTGTCCTCGCCGAGGAGCTAACAAGAATGAGCACATGTTCATGAACTCATATTTCGGATGACATAGAACTATTTGGAATGGCTCAGTGCAAGTAGTAATCTGACAACGAGCCAGGTAATCGATATTTCGAATCATATTTTGGAATTGATCCACTTTACCTCGGTCCATCCTGTGAATAACAGCACCTGAAAATTTCTTTAATCATGCAGCCAATTTTTTTGCTTTCATTTTTTTTTAAATTTTGAATTTAAGTATTTACTTATGATTCATTTCTCACTACATCTATGGAGTCAATTAAAATGCCAGTGCGATAGAGCGTATTTTCGAGAAAATTTTTTGAAAGAAGGATGTGTGCACGTCTATTCGATTCATCGATTAATCTTTTTTTTTCTAAACGACAGTAGTTTTATAAGTTTTAATAATTTAGTATTTACAGATTAACATGGCGAAGAAGACTGTTGAAGGAGAACACGGTACTCCGAAAACTAATTTCACAAAGAAAGAAACGAGTAAAAATCACGATGATTTCAAAAAAATTATTGGACATAAAGTGGTTGAAGAGCATTATGTGGAATATGAAGTAGAACTGACCAGCGGAAAAACTATTACAGCAACTGAGTTTGACTTTAAGGTATTTTAATAATCTATTTATTTAAAGTATTAATGTTTCTTATATCTTCAAAGTCTAGAATTTTAATTTTTAGGGTGATGATTCTCTTCTGTCAACCTACAAAAAGAAGGTAACCAAGCAATCTGATGATAGCAGCGGAGGTAATTTTCAATCCATAATAACGTTAGTCGTATAAATCTTTTTCAGAATATGCCGTGGAGCGTGTGTTGGCTCATCGAAAGGTGAAAGGCAGCCCACTTTATCTAGTTCAATGGAAAGGATACCCGCATCCAGTGTGGAACTCGGAAATGTGGGAGGAAGATCTTGATGTGAGTACTTTAAATTTTAAGCAAAATGCCTAATTAAATTTTTTTATAGAACTGCAAGGATTTGCTAGCTGCTTACAAGAAGCATCAAGAGGATCTCAAAATCGCTCAAACTCCGAAGAAGACTCCAAGCAAGACACCAAAGAAAACTCCAAAATCGTTGAAAAGAAGAGCTCTCACTCCATCCGATGACGAAGAAGAGGCGGGACCGATTGCGCCTGAGCCTAAAAAGACACCAAAACAATCTACAAAGAAGCTGAAGCGTACCACCTCCCCGGAAACAAACTTAGTTGAAAAGAGCAAGAAGAAAGCAATTCCGGATTTGGAAAACCATACCTTAGATCAAGAAAAGAACGATGTCATCGAACGTGTCGAAGAAATTCAAGAGGATGAGGATGACGACGACGAGCAAAGAGAAGAAGTGGTGACAACCGCCCCAGTGGAGACAAAGTCAAGATGGGGATTCGGTTCATGGAAATGGTTTTAAATATATAATTGCATACTTTCAGTTCACGTTCTCATGCCCCATAATGCATCCTAAATTGATTTTTTTGTTCTAATTTAAACTAAATTTTCTCTTGTTATCCTGTATAACTGAATCTGTAATCAATCACTCTTTCAAACTAAATAAAGGATCTCCTGTACATTAATGTTTTATGCACTGAGCGCGAACATTTCAGAACAGGGATATGAGACAATATTCGAGAAATTGAATTCACTTAGAAGCTCGTCTTAAACCTCGAGTATTCAGCCATTTTCTTCAAAAAAGAACGACCACCAGGCAGTGTACCTGAATCCCAGATCCGCAGTGCATAGCACTTGAAGAACGGATCGTCCTTTAATCCTTTTAAATCCTTTAATCAATAGGAGTTGGAAAAAATGCAAAAACAAATTTCTTCCCTTTTTTGTTCAATACTATTTTTTTAGATTATAGCAAATTTGAAAATACGAAAGCATTCCGCTAAAATTACAATTTTCGAAGTGTCAACAGAAAAATCGTACCACGAATAGTTGCCTTCACCACCATTGGTGGATAATGCCCAAAAGCCAGCGGAAGTCTTCGAACGTCACTTTTCATGACCTGGCGGCTCATTCCAGCATCAATCAAATTGACATACATCCAGATTCCCCGTGGCGGTACATTTTCAATTTTTCCGCGATACCATGTACCTTGGATGCAAACAGCGCATGCGACGGTTGGAATGAGCTAAAATAATGAAACTTTGCTTGAATAAAAACAAAAATACTAAAAAATTCTCACGTGATTTTCTGGCATATATAGATCCGCATCTTGATGTCTAAAAACCTGTTGCAATTTCTCGGTAAGATTTTCCTTGATTCTGTCGAATCTTTTCGGCTGAAGACCAATGTCAGTTGGCATGCTATGCTCCACAATTCTATAGTATTCGCATGGATACAAGTCAATCTGGAAATCAATTAACCTGTTATTGATTCAAATTATCTAATTAACAGTACCGGAATATTTTCAACATTTCCATATTCACTGTTCAATTGTTCTGCTATGTTTAAAACGTATCCTGGAATTGTCACTCCTTCAGAATATTTCCACAAAAATTGTGGATATTTCTCAATATATTGGCGAATTTGATAATCATGTCCTGAAGGAACTTCAATCAACTCTCGACACTCATTTTCTTGAGCATCTTTCTGCAGCTGTGCCATTCTGTCCTCCCAATTCATCTGAAATTAATCAAATGTGATAAAAGCAGGGGTTTTAATTAAAATCTGTAACTTTATACAACGGATAAATGGATGTACTGCTACTGCACAACCTCAATCAAACGATCAAAGTTTACGTTAAAGAGATCTTCTTCATTGGTGAATATTATATGTTAACAACAGATAATTGAAGACAGCATGATTAAAATAAAACATTAGAATCGGAATACATTGAGATTTTGAGAAACTCAAATGCATTTGTAAAGACAGTGTGGGGGATTAAATGAGCAGAACGAAAAGAATTAAGAGATTTTGAGTGAAAATGTGGAACGTTACAGAATGGGGAAAAATAAAATAAAATATTTAAAACGGTCGTTGAAATATTTGCCTAATGTCTAGACTTTCTCTTTCCGTTGGACGATGCTTCTTCTTCTTCTTCTTCACCCTCGCTGCCACTTCCACTAGTATTGTCTTGATCTTCTTCTTCATTTCCTGAATCTTCAGCAACACGTTTGCTTGATTTGGCCTTTTCCTGTTTCTTGCTCGATTTAGGTGCTTCTTTCTCATCTTCCTCATCCTCGTCTTCCTCGTCGGAGGTTTCAGCGCGTTTCGACTTCTTTGGACTCTTCGAAGACTTCGACTTTTTTGGAGTCTTAACAACCTCTTCTTCTACTTCGTCTTCTTCCTCAGGAGTCTCAGCACGCTTCGATTTCTTCGTCTTCTTCGGAGTCTTAACAACCTCTTCTTCTTCGTCGTCTTCTTCCTCAGGAGTCTCAGCACGCTTCGATTTCTTCGACTTCTTTGTAGCAACAGGCTCCTCTTCTTCATCATCATCAGAAGCAGCTCTCTTTGTGGATTTCGAGGATTTCTTTGGAGATTTCTCTTTGACTTCCTCTTCTTCCTCTTCGTCGGAAGAGTCATCATCCTTCGATTTAGCGGACTTTTTCGGCGATTTCTTGCTTCCCTTCTTCTTGTTAGACTTCTTGACCGGTGGTGGTTTCATGTCATGAGAATCTTTGTAGGCTTCAAGAAGATCTTTGCAGTTCTGAAATAGTAAGGTTACGCAAAATTTTAGTTATAATAATGTTGCAGAGTATTCTAAACTTCATCAACTAGTTGAACTCACCGACAACTCATTCTCCCACATCTCCGAGTGAGACACCGGGTTTGGGTATCCACGCCACATGACCAAAAACAGTGGCTTGTTCTTCTTTCCGCTGAAGCGGTGAGCAATGATTTTCTCGACAGCAAAATCTGAAAATTGAACGTGGGAATTTTATACAATCAAAATGAGCTACCCTCATCTGGATCATCATCTTGGTTGGTGATCTTATACTTGTAATCGGCCAATAGTTTCTGCTCCTTTTTGCCCTGAAAGTGTAAATGTATAAGCGCCCGTGGAAATCTTTAAAAACCTCAAAATCGAACTCAGTGGCCATCATTTTCCTGCCATTTGAAAGGAGGACATTATATTCAACGTAGTGCGTGTTGAATAGTTTGTGATCAAGAATCTTCTTGACTGAAGCGTCCTGAGAAGAGCTCTTCGAGTCTCCAGATTTAGACGATTTGCTACGCTTTGCCCGGTGTTTCGTGGCATCGTGCACAACCTGGAAGTGAGTGGTTTGCTTTCTGAAAAATAAATATTGTAGATCATTTATTAGAACGAAAAATTCGAATAAAAAAAAACGAACCCTGATCTTCCAGAAGCACGAGATGGTGCACTACCGGATGATTTCTTTGCCATTTCGAAACCTGGAATATTTTATATCAATGATCAGTCAATTACGAGAAGAAAGCGAAAAATAACAATACTTTTGAAGCATAGAAAAATAAACACCTATTTATGATAGACATATAAATTAAGAAACTAGTTTATAAACTAGAGATAGCATGTAAATTAAGGAAATATGAAATTTGTGTTGGAGAACGTTCAAATTCAAATCGGCGCGCACGCGACGCAGAACAGCAGCGTCGCGGCCACTCAATGACTATACATAAATGGGAGACACAGGCATTCGTTGCACCGCCAACCACCATTCATGCGCCAGTACAATTCGAATAGCTTGCATGGAGTGAAAGAGAGTATACGTATGAAGGAGACGAAATAATAACTACAACAATCCGTTATTTCGCAGTCGCGCGTTCTTTAATTTAATTATTTTCTCAATTATTTTTTTCCATTTTCAGTTGAAATTATAAATATTGACTATTTATCACTCAGAAATTGTTTTTTCAGAACAGAAATGGAAGTTTCAACGGTCAACGATGTTAAAATTTATAACTTGAGCGCTGGAAAAAGCCTACCAGAGGTATAACCATATAGAAATAGCAGATATTAAAACAATTTTATTTTTCAGTGGATGTCATCCCGCACTAGAAGAAAATTGGAACAAAGAAACACCGATGTTCGTCAGAGGATTCAGCTCATTCAAGATTTCGAAATGCCCGATGTCAGTAACACAGTGAACATCACTCCAGATGGCAAATATGTGTGGGCTTCAGGTATAATTTAAACGAACCAGTAAACTATTTAAAACGCGAGGAATTATAATAATAAGCTCTGTAAATGAATTTAAAAAATTGAAAATGAGAAAAAATATATTTGTATTCAAAATCAGTTAGAAAGCTTCTGTAAATATTTGCCGTGTTTTAAAGGAAACTACAAACCTTGGCTGAGATGCTACGATTTGAACAATCTATCATTAAAATTCGAAAGAGGACTCGATGCAGATGTCATTAAACTTATCCCACTGAGCGACGACTACTCGAAGGTATGTATTGGTTGCTATGGAAATGATATTCAGCTTGCACATGTTGCAGGTAGTAATATTAGAAGAAGAACGATGGATTGAAATGCATGCGATGCTTGGAAGATATTTCCGAATGCGAATGCCATGCCAAGGACGAGACATGGCACTTTCAGAAGAATCAAGTGATTTGTATCTCGTTGGATCGAAGTAGTTTCAATATTTAAAATGTTCTAAGCTAAAAGCAAATTTCAGAAGCGAAGTTTACCGTTTCAATCTCGAGCAAGGATGTTGGCTGACTCCATTCGAATCGACTGCTCCTCTGAACTGCGTTCAAGTTTGTACTGAACATCAATTAATTTGCTGTGGTACCACAAACGGTGTCGTTGAGGCATGGGATCACAGAGACAAATCTTTATGTGGTACCTTAGATGCAGGTTCTTCTGTTAATAGCCATATCGGGTAAGAATTGATCTTCTATAATGAGTATCAAAACATCTTTTTTTCAGTGAAAATCAAAAAGTGGCCGTCACGTCTGTTGCATTTTCTGATCCTTTACACATTGGAGTGGGTACAAGTACAGGCCAAATCCTTATTTACGATTTGCGTGCTCGTCGACCTCTTCTTATCAAGGACCACAATAACGAATTACCAATCAATAAACTAGATTTTATCAAAAGAGACGATGGGGATGTCGTTGCTTCTATGGATTCTAGAATGATGAAGCTATGGCATGAAGAAGATGGTTCACCTATGGCTGCTATCGAGAATACATGCCCATTAAACGACTTCTGCCGGTTCCCAAATTCAGGAATGTTCTTCTTCGCAAACGAAGCTCCAAAAATGCTCCAGTACTTTATTCCACAACTTGGCCCTGCTCCAAAATGGTGTTCTTATTTGGAAAATCTTACAGAAGAGATGGAGGAAACAGAAACTACAGTCTACGATAACTATCGTTTCGTTACCAAGAAACAACTTGATGATCTTGGGCTTTCGGGACTAATCGGAACAAATGTTCTTCGAGCATACATGCATGGATATTTCATTGATGCTCGTCTATACAACAAAGCTCAAACACAAATGCAACCATTTGCTTATGAAAAGTACAAGGATGAGAAGATCAAGTCAATGATTGCTGATGAACGTGAAGAGTCTGCAGTTAAAAAGAAGGTGGAAAAGTTGCCAGCAGTGAATAAGGCTCTCGCAGCTAGACTCCGTGATGAAGCATCAGCTGCTAATCAGAAGGCGGAAACCAAGAAAGAGAAAAAGAAGAGCAAGAAATCAGATGCCGCAACTTCTCTTCTTGCTGATGATCGTTTCAAGAAATTGTTCGAGTCTGAAGATTTCGAAGTTGATGAAACAAGTGAGCAATTCCTGAAGAATGCATCAATTGCACAAAAAATGAAAGCAAAAGGACCTGTTGAAGTGGAATCGGAAGGTGAAGAATCTGAAGACAATGATGCATCCGACTCTGAAAATGAAGCAAGTGGTAGTGATAGTGAACCGAAAGGATCTGCATCATGGATGGTTGAGGAAAATCGTGAAGTAGATATGGCTTCGGATTTGGAAAGTGCTTCAAGTGATGAAGATATAGACCAATCGTTGAAAGCAAAACGAGCCAAAGTTCGCGCCGCTAAAAAATCTGAACGAAACATTCAAAAATCGCAGAAATACGACGAACGGAAAGAGGCGAAGAAGATTAGGAAGTTAGTTTTTTCAACATTTTTCCAAATTAAAGATGAAAATGTTCCATTTGGGTTTGAATACGAAAAATATGATCATTCGACATAGTTTTCTTCTCTCAGAAATTAACAAAAACATTTTTAACATTCAAAAATAACCTTTTAAAATTACATAAAAATATTTTTAACACCTACTAACCTCAGTTACACTGAAATTGAATGTGCCATTCGTCTAAAAATTTTCCAAAAAATATAAATAAATATTCTTTCTTGATTTTCAGAGAACAGCGACAGTTATCGAAACCTTCCAAATTCGTACTTCATTCAATTGGAACCGGCGAGACGACTAGAAAGTTTGTTGACGAAACTGTCGCGGTCAGAGATGATGCTGACAACAAGGTGTTTTTTATTTATTAAAATTATGACTATTCATTTATTTTTAGGACTCGATGGCTCTCGGTGCCCGTAAAAGAGCAACTGCGAGAAGTGATAGAAAGACTAAGAAGGTCAACGATGATGATGTACCCTTCGGAGGTCGCGAGATGACATTCACGATTTCGAAACGTGATAAGGATCTTCGTGCAGAAGCTGCAAAGACGAAACAAGCAGCTCATGCAGCTGAACGAAAAGAAGTGAGCCGACGCCCGAATGCTCTGGTCACAAAAGGACTGAAAAAACTTCCTGGAAACGTAAACGTTGGAAAACGCCAGAATACATTCTAAAACTAGAACCCTTTAGATTTAAATTGTTGATTTTATTTTTCAAATCTTGTTTTTTATCAACCAGTTCTCTTTTTCCATATTTTTTTATTATTCTCATATTTACTCTTGTTGTTAGTTTCTTTTTGTTGTTGTTGTTATCTATCCCATCCAGCTTTTGTTTGCCATTTTTGTTCGAAGCTTTTTTTTTCTGAATAAAAAAGAACAGCGACTAAAATTTAAGACATGACTCGAAACATGATATCGTATTCGCGACAGGATCCGTTTTCTCGCAAAATGATGATGTGACAGATATGGACGATTGGTGCAGATTTTGACTTCTGGTGTCTTTTCATGGATGGGAAATTCTGTATTCTCATTGAACGTACTCGAAGACTGGAAAAATCGAAAATAAAACGAAGTGGGCAATCAATCAAAAACGAGGGAGCAGTTCCGAAGAAAATGAATGCTTTTTCCGAGTGAAATTGGCAGAAGAAATGTTGAAAGCTTTTTTGTCAAAATACGTAGTATTCTATATTAAACATATTATATGTTTATATTAACTGTTTATTGTACTTTTGTAGCTTTATTAAAGATGTATAGATCGATTCAATTGGGTCTCGCCGCGAAAAATGTAAAGGATTTTCTCACAGCGACTTTTGAAAAATTTGAAAAATCATCTAAGTAGGCGTTTCAGGAAATATGATATTACAATGTGGGTACATACATTACAGCCACTGTACCGTAATCTACCGTACCCCAAACATTTTCTATTCGGTTGCCGTGAGTTCCCGAGCATGTGATTGAAAAATTAGGTGTACACAATCACAAGCAACAAGACATTATTCAGTTTTAAGTTGAGAAATTCATATTACATAGACGTCAAAAATGAGTCTTTTTGACAAATCGTACGTACAAAGGTCTCACCACGCGAATAACGAATTACTGTAACTCGTGCCAATTAACGGGCGTTATTTGACACGAGTTACAGTAACTTGTTGTCCGCTTTCTTTTTTCGTTTTTTATCTTGATAATTTTGCAATACATGCAATTACTAGAAACCATTGATTTTTTAAAAAGTCTTTTGATATTTGCGATGATGACAAAAAATAGGATTTCAACATCGCATGAGTTCATTTTCTACGATGATTTTCAGAGTGATATTTTCATGGAAAAATGTTTAAATTTGAATAATGTTTTGTGTATGATTGCTATGGAAAACTCAAGCATATAAAACTATGCTTCAAATTTTGTTAGTTGAACTTCTAAAATTTCTAGATAAATGCATATGGATAAGTTGCTCAACTATCTGAACACAAAATGTGGCTATCGTTTTGACTACCACTGTAATATCATACGAATTATAGAATTTTAAAAGATTGATAAGTTTCGAATGAGATATTAATAGAAGTTTAGTGAGCTTCCACGAGCAGTCAGTTTCTTTTGAGACGCATACCATTTTCCAAAATCCCTCTGCGATTTCTGCCAAAAAAGTTTTTGAAACGAAAAATAGGTACAGTGAAAATGTAAATAATTATATAGAAAACATGAACGATAATTTTGAATTAATTCTCATATTTAGATATTATAAGCTGTCAAAATATACTCAAAATGAGTAAAAAAGGTAGAATATCTAAAAAATAATCTTTACCATATTTTAGAGTTCTCGAAAGTTTTGCCAAGGTTCAAAAATTTTCAAAATATTGAACTTAAGAAAAATTTAAAACGTTCTTGCACGTTTGAAGCATTGCAATGTACGAACACAAATAATTAAAAAATAACTGAAATATGAAACTGGAAGAACTTTTTTGGTAGACTTCCAAAATGGAAGTGAAGATAATATAATTGCAAGATTTTCTACCTTTAGACAGATTATAAAGTTATCTTGAATAAAACATATGCAAAAGGGTGAACGTTGTCTTACATGTCAATCAGATAATCTACACAAGTCAAAACCTAATTTGAATGTCCACCACATGGACGAATGCTCCCTTTTCTCTTTTCTCGTTCTACTACTACTAGTAATACTAGGGGAAGAGGGACCTCTGCCATAATGGCTCCCAGCTCATCATTACCACTACTAGCACCACCAACACCATCAAAACCACCACCAGCATCACCACTGCATTCGATGCAAAGAAAAAGAAGAAGAAGAAGCACCGGAGAAAAGTGGTGGCGTTGCTGCGTATCGATTCAGCGTCCGCGCGGCGCCTCATCTGAATTCGTTGGCTCTGCGTGCTCCAGCCATTAGAGTACTCTTTCGTTTCACAACGTCTGCGTAGTCCCAGACAAGCTATTTTTGGTGGGGGAGGGCGAGGACAACGAAAATGAAAACGACGACGACTTCTACCTTTTGTGCTTCTTTTTCTGCTGCTGCTGCTGCTGCAGCACACTATTTTTATTTTTAGTTATCGTGAGTGTTCCGACATGTCAAACTCAAACTATATTCTGATGTCGTTTGCCTATACACTTTCACATTTACTTTTTTATTTTTTGTTTTCCGCAATTGCTAACTTCTATTCATCTTGGTTTATTTGCGAAACGAGCTTCTAAAACTTTGCTATACACAATATTTAAGTATTATTTAAGGTCTTCTTCTTTAAGATAACAATTTAAATTAGTTGTCCTTTGAGTTTCTTATTATAAATAAAAAAAACATATTTTGTACATTTGGAAGTTTTATTCTAGTACACACCAATTTTTACAAACTGATATATTGAATGAAAACAATGGGTTTGTTTTCAAATCCTACTTGACTAAAATTTTCTTGAAAAAAAATCACAGCATATGTCAGGAATGCTACATTATTTTGCCCTACTACCATATTGCTCTTGTCAAACATGTACATAACGTTTCTTTATTCAAATGTATATAAAAAATATTTTATCGCATTTTCCCTGATGAAATGCTTTTGAATTTTGAATTTAGTTTAGGAGGAATATTGAAAAAGTATCTCCACACGAATTTAATTTTTTTCCTGATTTTCCGAATACTTACACGAGAAACTTTAGAAAATGTTCCCTAAATGTATAATGGATTTTTCCGAACTGCAGATTCAAAATATCTCAATTGTTTCTCAATTGAAATTTAATCAGGATTTTCAAGCAGTTTCTACAGTGCTATAATTTCTAAATTTCATAGTGAACAGTTTTAAAAATTTTTTTGAAATTGATTAAGATTTACAGTCAAAAAGTGATGAAAATTCTGTTTTGACTTCACATAATTTAAGAAATTGACCAACAAAGTTGTTTTTTGAACCGACTTTTATATTTTAAATTTATTTAAAAACATTTTTGTACTCAAACATGCCTAGAGTTCGAACATGCAGCAATGCACTGAAATTTCTCAAAAAATCAACTTTTTTGGCATACCAAAATTTTGACTTAAATATTTAAAAAGTCTATAAAGTTTTGGATTTTCTGAAATATCTGAAATTAATCAAATCATTACATACAAACTTTATTTTTCACAAAAATGTTAGGATCCATGGGCAAATTTTCAGTCATATAAAAATAATTTCTCGCTTTCGCTTCTCAATTTTTGATTCAAATCAAGTTAACTACTGTGTTTTTTATTCTAACATTTTATGTATTTCTCTATGAACACGTTCACTAATCAATTTTTATTTTCCATTAATATATTCATCACATTAATTGTTTTAATTTTATCTTGTACTCAGACCTAGTTATCCATAAACTACTAATATTCAATTACTTTCTCTCTCAGTTATTTCCTATTCTTTGTCATATGCTCTGTCCTTCAAGAATCACATCCGCTCTCACTTATTCCCTTCACTCTTTTTCAAAACTTCTTTTCTCCTTTTTCATCCGTTCTTTTTTTTTCTCAATTTTTTGAAGTAAAAGTGCAAAAAAAATAGATTGCTTTGCTCTTTGCATCTCTTCAAACTTGGTTTTTTTTCATTTTTTCATTTGCTCCGCCTTTTGCACTAAATTTTCTTTTTTAAAATCAATTTCTTGTATTTGTATTTTCCATCTGTCAGTTTGTTATGAAATATGTTTTGTTCTCTTGAGATTTCTATAATATTCTGCTCTAAGGAATATAAGGTAATCCAATAATATGTGTAGACGTTTTTTTGGGTGAATTATATAGTAGACTCTTTGTTTTCCATAATGTTCTATATCAACATACAATTATCGCATTTGTCTTGTTTCCGTTTTTTAAAATTGAATCCTATAAAAGTATACGTTTCATTTGAAAATAAGGATTTGAAAAAAAAACAACAACTTCTGATTTTGACAATAACTCAACTATGTTTAAAATAAATAACTGTTTACTAAAAGTCGAATAAAAGAATATAATTTAAAGTACTATTCGTACACACCAAAGTTACTAAAAATTTGCCATTCTGGGCAGAAGTTTAAAAAAAAATTGAATTTCTTTTTTGAAATTTTTTGGATATTATAATTAGTAATTTTTAGTAATTAGTAAAAACTATCTGAAGATATTTCAATAAATTTTCTCATTTCCACAGTGTCCATCTGTGAAAGTCTTCATCTATTCATCTTATTATTAAAAATTCCAATTTTAATAACGCTCCCATTTTCATTAACTTTTATTTAAATTTGCTTGTGTTCAAAATTACCTTCAAAACTGAAAATCAAAAATATTGAAGATTTTTCTTAAATATACTAAAAAATGGACACAAAAACAAAATATCATGATAAATCACATCAACATTGTTTAGAGTTTCTCAAAAAGTATAAGTCTAAATTTTGCTGATATTATTTAAAAAAAAACAAGTATCTTTGAATAGCTCACAGCACTTTTGCATACTTTCACCTGCAAAATGTTTGAATAACTATTTTTTTTAATTGTGGAAAATGTTTTCATCGACTTTCAAATACTATACATGAATAATGAATCTCAATCAATTGTCACTTTTCGACAATAGATAAGAATCGGAATATACTTTTAAAACTGTACACTTGTTAGTAATAAAAAAAGTGTGATTTAAAAAATATTAAAGACTTATGTACCACTGGAAATTATATTCAAACTATAAGGAAACACAAAAAACATTTTTTGGAACAATGCTATTCAGGAAACGTCTGTTCAGCACTGAACACCAAAATTTAGGGTATTCTAATCCTTCCAAATGTTTCCGTTACTCTTTTTTCCATCTCTATTTTCCATTTCTATTCTGCTCTTCCTCCAACACCACAACCACGACACCCCAACTTATTCAATTATTCATGCGATCTTCTCTCTTTTTTCTCTTGTCTTTTTCTATTTCTATTTTTTCTTCAGTCTCATCACACTTTTGATATCATTCTCATTCTCCCTAATCCTTATTTGTCTCTCATCTATCTGAAAGTGACACGTTCTTCAATTTTGAAATATTTTCAGACTTGTAATGAAAACTGAATGATAAAACTACTATAGTCATCTAATAATTTTTATAATTTAACAACACCAATTTGAAATGTCATCCTGGTTTTCATATTTTGGGTGAGTTTCAATTTCAAATTTCAAATTCCAAAAATATTAAATCAATTAATTTTCAGATTCAGTAAAGGTCCACCTCTGGAAGAGGTAAGGGAGGAATCCGAGGAAGATGCTCAAGTGCCTGAACAAGTTGTGTCTGTAAGTTTTTCAAATTATGTTTGAAAAAAGTAGAGAAATGGGGGTGCAAGACTAATAGGGAAACAACGTCATCCATTTTAAATACTTCCCAAAAGCCAAATCAACAATTTATAGAAAAATACAGAGGAAGAAATAGCGGATGCAATAAATAGATTGTCACCAGAGCAACAAAATTTAATACAAGATGTGCTTCGACGAGCAGAAAGTTCAAGAAAAGAAGCCAAAGTTGTTGTAGACGCTGAAATGATGAGATCGAGATTTAGACAAAGAGATTCAATAGAAGACTCACAGGAAATAGACCATCGTTATTCGTTAATTCAAATGGATTCGATCCCGGAGAGTAAGTTTTTCTAAATATTTTGCAAAGTTTGTGCTGCTCCACTTTGGAAGGGTATATCTTAGTTTATTTACTTTGAAGATATCAATGAATGAATAATTACAAAACTATAGAAAATGGATTGAACATTATTTATTTAATTGACAATTTTTAATAATTTGAAAATATAGAACATTTTTGGCAATGCCCTATTTTAATTTAATTTTTGTTAAATTAAACATTATCTCCAACGAAGTAAATTACTTCATCTGCCGAAATATTTAAAAATTAAAAAAAAAAATTGAAGAAAACCTTTATCGACTGGAAAATAAATCAATTTCAAATTGAGCAATAATTACATCGAAATGACTTCAGTTGTTTGTTTTTTGTTAAATTGATTTGCAAACTTCACAAAAATGAAACTTAATTGTTAAGATATGGTCACAAATGAAATGGAAGAACGATTGGCCACAACACAAAATGAAGATATAATCCCAGAATCCTCCCAAAGAAGTCCAATAACTCCACGGAAAATACATGAAAAACGAGCATCTATTACGGAAGGTATGCATATTTATTCTATAACTCGGAATTTCAAAAAGTTTCATTCCAGTGACAACAGAAAACCTTCGGCATCGATTCCAAAAAATGAAATCACATTTGACTACATGGTTCAACTCACTTGATTATGATGGTGAATACATTTTCGATTTTACGAGTAAACCTGAAAAGTCTGAAAAACTCGGAGAACTCACAATGCAATACATTGATGCTCTAAGCCAGGTAAAAGAAATAGCTATAAAAGAATTGGAAAAAAAAACTATATTTCAGGCAATAATGATATCATCTCATATTGAATATTCGCATCATGTATTATCATCTAATCCCAAATTTCAACAGATGTGCACTCAATTCTGTGAATCGATATTTTCAGTAGCTTTTGATGAATTAACTTATCAATTATTGGATGATAAGGTTCAAGAAACGCTCAACGAATATTGTGGTCAAATAGCCGAAGAAGCCCTTCAAGCAGCTTTCTTTACAATGATTTCAAAGACATTGTCGAAATCTAAAGAGTCAGTTTAAAATTGTTAAAGTAGTACTGAAAAGCCAATTTTTCAGATGCGAACAAGTATTGAATGAAATTTCATCGATGCACAAATCACGATCATTTGAAAGTGCAAAACAACTAGATCAATTATTGAGCAGAATAGAAGACGGTACGTCATATCAGATACACTACATTCAAACAGAACAATTTTTAGATCGCGAATCGAGCAGAAAATCATCTCCTTATTTGTACGAAGTACTTGGAAAATCAAGTGACAGCCCATCAACATCAGCATCCGTCGAATATCGTTCTCAAAATTCTTACGAATCAGAAATCTCATTTGAAACACCAGATATTCATGTTGAAGAATTGTTTGATACGCATCTGAACGAAAAAGACGAAACAAAGCTAATTCTGAAGTCAGTTGAGGATAAGCTCGAAACCACTGAAATAGAAGGAAACGTGCCAAAAATTGACGAGAATCTTATCGAGAATATTCAATATGATAGTGGCGACCAAGAACATTATATTTGGATCTCTGGTCCATTGGGAAGGATAAATGAGGAACATGAAGACGACTTCGAGGCACGTTCAGAAAGTAGCTCAGGAAGTATGATAACACATAGTACAGAGCCGAAGATGCAACTGAACGTTGAAGAATATATTCAAACAATGATCGCAAGAGTTTCCACGGAAAATGAAATTACCAATACGAGTAATCAAACAGCAAACATAGTAATTGATCCAGGAAGTATTGATTCAGAAGAAATAAACAAATTAGCCGCAAAATTAGTTGAAGAATCAATTCTCAAAGCATCACAGGAAGCAGCATCAGATAACCACGAGAAAGAAAGATCAAGTGCAACATCAAAAGCTGATTATGAAAGATCATTTGATCAAGACGTCACTTATGAAAGATCTTCACCGTTGCTTGAACCAAGTGAAGAACCAGTGATGGAATCCAAAGAACCAGAACTGACACAAGAAGAGATTGATCACATTGCAAGGATCCAGAGTCTTGCAGAACAATCATCATTCGAACAAGCTTCAACGATTCCTGATCGACCACCTCTTCCAGCCCGGCTTCCGACTGTAGACGAGCCGATTGTCATCTCAGAACAACACGAAGAAGACAGATCAAGTGCAACATCGGGAGCTGACTATGAAAGATCCTTCGATCAAGAAGTCACGTATGAAAGATCTTCACCGTTGCTTGAACCATGTGAAGAACCAGTGATGGAATCCAAAGAACCAGAACTGACACAAGAAGAGATTGATCATATTGCAAGGATCCAGAGTCTTGCAGAAAAATCATCATTCGAACAAGCTTCAACGATTCCTGATCGACCACCTCTTCCAGCCCGGCTTCCGACTGTAGACGAGCCGATTGTCATCTCAGAACAACACGAAGAAGACAGATCAAGTGCAACATCAGGAGCTGACTATGAAAGATCCTTCGATCAAGACGTCACGTATGAAAAATCTTCACCGTTGCTTGAACCAAGTGAAGATCCAGTGATGGAATCCAAGGAACCAGAACTGACACAAGAAGAGATTGATCATATTGCAAGGATCCAGAGTCTTGCAGAAAAATCATCATTCGAACAAACATCAACGATTCCTGATCGACCACCTCTTCCAGCCCGGCTTCCTACTGTAGACGAGCCGATTGTCAGCTCAGAACAACACGAAGAAGACAGATCAAGTGCAACATCAGGAGCTGATTATGAAAGATCCTTCGATCAAGACGTCACGTATGAAAGATCTTCACCGTTGCTTGAACCATGTGAAGAACCAGTGATGGAATCCAAGGAACCAGAACTGACACAAGAAGAGATTGATAATATTGCTTGGATTCAAAGCATTGCAGAACAATCATCATTCGAACAAGCTTCAACGATTCCTGATCGACCACCTCTTCCAGTCCGGCTTCCGACTGTAGACGAGCCGATTGTCAGCTCAGAACAACAAGAAGAAGACAGATCAAGTGCAACATCAGGAGCTGATTATGAAAGATCCTTCGATCAAGACGTCACGTATGAAAGATCTTCACCGTTGCTTGAACCAAGTGAAGATCCAGTGATGGAATCTAAGGAACCAGAACTGACACAAGAAGAGATTGATCATATTGCTTGGATTCAAAGCATTGCAGAACAATCATCATTCGAACAAGCTTCAACGGTTCCTGATCGACCACCTCTTCCAGTCCGGCTTCCGACTGTAGACGAGCCGATTGTCAGCTCAGAACAACACGAAGATGACAGATCAAGTGCAACATCAGGAGCCGATTATGAAAGATCCTTCGATCAAGACGTCACGTATGAAAGATCTTCACCGTTGCTTGAACCATGTGAAGAACCAGTGATGGAATCCAAAGAACCAGAACTGACACAAGAAGAGATTGATCATATTGCTTGGATCCAGAGCTCTGCAGAACAATCATCATTCGAACAGGCTTCAACGGTTCCTGATCGACCACCTCTTCCAGTCCGGCTTCCGACTGTAGACGAGCCGATTGTCAGCTCAGAACAACACGAAGAAGACAGATCAAGTGCAACATCAGGAGCTGATTATGAAAGATCCTTCGATCAAGACGCCACGTATGAAAGATCTTCACCGTTGCTTGAACCATGTGAAGAACCAGTGATGGAATCCAGAGTACCAGAACTGACACAAGAAGAAATTGATCACATTGCAAGGATCCAGAGTCTTGCAGAAAAATCATCATTCGAACAAACATCAACGATTCCTGATCGACCACCTCTTCCAGCCCGGCTTCCTACTGTAGACGAGCCGATTGTCAGCTCAGAACAACACGAAGAAGACAGATCAAGTGCAACTTCAGGAGCTGACTATGAGAGATCATCTGACCAAGAAGTCACGTATGAAAGATCTTCACCGTTGCTTGAACCATGTGAAGAACCAGTGATGGAATCCAAGGAACCAGAACTGACACAAGAAGAGATTGATCATATTGCTTGGATTCAAAGCATTGCAGAACAATCATCATTCGAACAAGCTTCAACGGTTCCTGATCGACCACCTCTTCCAGTCCGGCTTCCGACTGTAGACGAGCCGATTGTCAGCTCAGAACAACACGAAGATGACAGATCAAGTGCAACATCAGGAGCTGATTATGAAAGATCCTTCGATCAAGACGTCACGTATGAAAGATCTTCACCGTTGCTTGAACCATGTGAAGAACCAGTGATGGAATCCAAAGAACCAGAACTGACACAAGAAGAGATTGATCATATTGCTTGGATTCAAAGCATTGCAGAACAATCATCATTCGAACAAGCTTCAACGGTTCCTGATCGACCACCTCTTCCAGTCCGGCTTCCGACTGTAGACGAGCCGATTGTCAGCTCAGAACAACACGAAGATGACAGATCAAGTGCAACATCAGGAGATGATTATGAAAGACCCTTCGATCAAGACTTCACGTATGAAAGATCTTCACCGTTGCTTGAACCATGTGAAGAACCAGTGATGGAATCCAGAGTACCAGAACTGACACAAGAAGAGATTGATCATATTGCTTGGATTCAAAGCATTGCAGAACAATCATCATTCGAACAGGCTTCAACGATTCCTGATCGACCACCTCTTCCAGTCCGGCTTCCGACTGTAGACGAGCCGATTGTCAGCTCAGAACAACACGAAGATGACAGATCAAGTGCAACATCAGGAGCTGATTATGAAAGATCATCTGACCAAGAAGTCACGTATGAAAGATCTTCACCGTTGCTTGAACCATGTGAAGAACCAGTGATGGAATCCAAAAAACCAGAACTGACACAAGAAGAGATTGATCATATTGCTTGGATTCAAAGCATTGCAGAACAATCATCATTCGAACAGGCTTCAACGATTCCTGATCGACCACCTCTTCCAGTCCGGCTTCCGACTGTAGACGAGCCGATTGTCAGCTCAGAACAACACGAAGATGACAGATCAAGTGCAACATCAGGAGCTGATTATGAAAGATCCTTCGATCAAGACGTCACGTATGAAAGATCTTCACCATTGCTTGAACCAAGTGAAGATCCAGTGATGGAATCTAAGGAACCAGAACTGACACAAGAAGAGATTGATCATATTGCTTGGATTCAAAGCATTGCAGAACAATCATCATTCGAACAAGCATCAACGATTCCTGATCGACCACCTCTTCCAGTCCAGCTTCCGACTGTAGACGAGCCGATTGTCAGCTCAGAACAACAAGAAGAAGACAGATCAAGTGCAACATCAGGAGCTGATTATGAAAGATCCTTCGATCAAGACGTCACGTATGAAAGATCTTCACCGTTGCTTGAACCAAGTGAAGATCCAGTGATGGAATCTAAGGAACCAGAACTGACACAAGAAGAGATTGATCATATTGCTTGGATTCAAAGCATTGCAGAACAATCATCATTCGAACAAGCTTCAAAGATTCCTGATCGACCACCTCTTCCAGTCCGGCTTCCGACTGTAGACGAGCCGATTGTCAGCTCAGAACAACACGAAGAAGACAGATCAAGTGCAACATCAGGAGCTGATTATGAAAGATCCTTCGATCAAGACGTCACGTATGAAAGATCTTCACCGTTGCTTGAACCAAGTGAAGAACCAGTGATGGAATCCAGAGTACCAGAACTGACACAAGAAGAGATTGATCATATTGCTTGGATTCAAAGCATTGCAGAACAATCATCATTCGAACAAGCTTCAACGATTCCTGATCGACCACCTCTTCCAGTCCGGCTTCCGACTGTAGACGAGCCGATTGTCAGCTCAGAACAACACGAAGAAGACAGATCAAGTGCAACATCAGGAGCTGATTATGAAAGATCATCTGACCAAGAAGTCACGTATGAAAGATCTTCACCGTTGCTTGAACCATGTGAAGAACCAGTGATGGAATCCAAAGAACCAGAACTGACACAAGAAGAGATTGATCATATTGCTTGGATTCAAAGCATTGCAGAACAATCATCATTCGAACAAGCTTCAACGATTCCTGATCGACCACCTCTTCCAGTCCGACTTCCGACTGTTGACGAGCCGATTGTCATCTCAGAACAACACGAAGAAGACAGATCAAGTGCAACATCAGGAGCTGATTATGAAAGATCTTTTGATCAAGACGTCACGTATGAAAGATCTTCACCGTTGCTTATACCAAGTGAAGATCCAGTGATGGAATCCAAGGAATCAGAACTGACACAAGAAGAGATTGATCATATTGCAAGGATCCAGAGTCTTGCAGAACAATCATTATTCGAACAAGCTTCAACGATTCCTGATCGACCACCTCTTCCAGTCCGGCTTCCGACTGTAGACGAGCCGATTGTCATCTCAGAACAACACGAAGGAGACAGATCAAGTGCAACGTCAGGAGCTGATTATGAAAGATCCTTTGATCAAGACGTCATGTATGAAAGATCTTCACCGTTGCTTATACCAAGTGAAGATCCAGTGATGGAATCCAAGGAATCAGAACTGACACAAGAAGAGATTGATCACATTGCAAGGATCCAGAGTCTTGCAGAACAATCATCATTCGAACAAGCTTCAACGATTCCTGATCGACCACCTCTTCCAGTCCGGCTTCCGACTGTAGACGAGCCGATTGTCATCTCAGAACAACACGAAGGAGACAGATCAAGTGCAACATCAGGAGCTGATTATGAAAGATCCTTTGATCAAGACGTCACGTATGAAAGATCTTCACCATTGCTTGAACCATGTGATGAACCAGTGATGGAATCCAAGGAACCCGAACTGACACAAGAAGAGATTGATCACATTGCAAGGATCCAGAATCTTGCAGAACAATCATCATTCGAACAAGCTTCAACGATTACTGATCGACCACCTCTTCCAGTCCGGCTTCCGACTGTAGACGAGCCGATTGTCATCTCAGAACAACACGAAGGAGACAGATCAAGTGCAACACCAGGAGCTGATTATGAAAGATCCTATGATCAAGACGTCACGTATGAAAGATCTTCACCATTGCTTGAACCAAGTGAAGTACCAGTGATGGTATCCAAGGCAGCAGTTCTGACACAAGAAGAGATTGATCACATTGCAATTATGCAGAGTCTTGCAGAATAATCATCTTTTGAACAATGTGGGATTTAAACTGGACACTCATGTTTGGCCGTCAGGATTCTAAACTGAAGACAGAAAGGCGTTGCTTGAACCATGTGAAGAACCAGTGATGGAATCCAAAAAACCAGAACTGACACAAGAAGAGATTGATCATATTGCTTGGATTCAAAGCATTGCAGAACAATCATCATTCGAACAGGCTTCAACGATTCCTGATCGACCACCTCTTCCAGTCCGGCTTCCGACTGTAGACGAGCCGATTGTCAGCTCAGAACAACACGAAGATGACAGATCAAGTGCAACATCAGGAGCTGATTATGAAAGATCAATTGACCAAGAAGTCACGTATGAAAGATCTTCACCGTTGCTTGAACCATGTGAAGAACCAGTGATGGAATCCAAAAAACCAGAACTGACACAAGAAGAGATTGATCATATTGCTTGGATTCAAAGCATTGCAGAACAATCATCATTCGAACAGGCTTCAACGATTCCTGATCGACCACCTCTTCCAGTCCGGCTTCCGACTGTAGACGAGCCGATTGTCAGCTCAGAACAACACGAAGAAGACAGATCAAGTGCAACATCAGGAGCTGATTATGAAAGATCATCTGACCAAGAAGTCACGTATGATAGATCTTCACCGTTGCTTGAACCATGTGAAGAACCAGTGATGGAATCCAAATAACCAGAACTGACACAAGAAGAGATTGATCATATTGCTTGGATTCAAAGCATTGCAGAACAATCATCATTCGAACAGGCTTCAACGATTCCTGATCGACCACCTCTTCCAGTCCGACTTCCGACTGTAGACGAGCCGATTGTCAGCTCAGAACAACACGAAGAAGACAGATCAAGTGCAACATCAGGAGCTGATTATGAAAGATCCTTCGATCAAGACGTCACGTATGAAAGATCTTCACCGTTGCTTGAACCAAGTGAAGATCCAGTGATGGAATCTAAGGAACCAGAACTGACACAAGAAGAGATTGATCATATTGCTTGGATTCAAAGCATTGCAGAACAATCATCATTCGAACAAGCTTCAACGATTCCTGATCGACCACCTCTTCCAGTCCGGCTTCCGACTGTAGACGAGCCGATTGTCAGCTCAGAACAACACGAAGATGACAGATCAAGTGCAACATCAGGAACTGATTATGAAAGATCCTTCGATCAAGACGTCACGTATGAAAGATCTTCACCGTTGCTTGAACCATGTGAAGATCCAGTGATGGAATCCAAGGAACCAGAACTGACACAAGAAGAGATTGATCATATTGCTTGGATTCAAAGCATTGCAGAACAATCATCATTCGAACAGGCTTCAACGATTCCTGATCGACCACCTCTTCCAGTCCGGCTTCCGACTGTAGACGAGCCGATTGTCAGCTCAGAACAACACGAAGATGACAGATCAAGTGCAACATCAGGAGCTGATTATGAAAGATCCTTCGATCAAGACGTCACGTATGAAAGATCTTCACCGTTGCTTGAACCAAGTGAAGATCCAGTGATGGAATCCAAGGAACCAGAACTGACACAAGAAGAGATTGATCATATTGCAAGGATCCAGAGTCTTGCAGAACAATCATCATTCGAACAAGCTTCAACGGTTCCTGATCGACCACCTCTTCCAGTCCGGCTTCCGACTGTAGACGAGCCGATTGTCAGCTCAGAACAACACGAAGATGACAGATCAAGTGCAACATCAGGAGCTGATTATGAAAGACCCTTCGATCAAGACTTCACGTATGAAAGATCTTCACCGTTGCTTGAACCATGTGAAGAACCAGTGATGGAATCCAAAAAACCAGAACTGACACAAGAAGAGATTGATCATATTGCTTGGATTCAAAGCATTGCAGAACAATCATCATTCGAACAGGCTTCAACGATTCCTGATCGACCACCTCTTCCAGTCCGGCTTCCGACTGTAGACGAGCCGATTGTCAGCTCAGAACAACACGAAGAAGACAGATCAAGTGCAACATCAGGAGCTGATTATGAAAGATCTTTTGATCAAGACGTCACGTATGAAAGATCTTCACCGTTGCTTGAACCATATGAAGAACCAGTGATGGAATCCAAAGTACCAGAACTGACACAAGAAGAGATTGATCATATTGCAAGGATCCAGAGTCTTGCAGAACAATCATCATTCGAACAAGCTCCAACGATTCCTGATCGACCACCTCTTCCAGTCCGGCTTCCGACTGTTGACGAGCCGATTGTCATCTCAGAACAACACGAAGGAGACAGATCAAGTGCAACATCAGGAGCTGATTATGAAAGATCTTTTGATCAAGACGTCACGTATGAAAGATCTTCACCGTTGCTTATACCAAGTGAAGATCCAGTGATGGAATCCAAGCGAACCAGCACCGACACCAGAAGAGATTCATCATACTGCCTGCGATCCAAGCATTGCAGCACCATCATCATCATTCGAACAAGCTTCAACGGTTCCTGATCGACCACCTCTTCCAGTCCGGCTTCCGACTGTAGACGAGCCGATTGTCAGCTCAGAACAACACGAAGATGACAGATCAAGTGCAACATCAGGAGCTGATTATGAAAGATCCTTCGATCAAGACGTCACGTATGAAAGATCTTCACCGTTGCTTGAACCATGTGAAGAACCAGTGATGGAATCCAAAGAACCAGAACTGACACAAGAAGAGATTGATCATATTGCTTGGATTCAAAGCATTGCAGAACAATCATCTTTCGAACAAGCTTCAACGGTTCCTGATCGACCACCTCTTCCAGTCCGGCTTCCGACTGTAGACGAGCCGATTGTCAGCTCAGAACAACACGAAGATGACAGATCAAGTGCAACATCAGGAGCTGATTATGAAAGATCCTTCGATCAAGACGTCACGTATGAAAGATCTTCACCGTTGCTTGAACCATGTGAAGAACCAGTGATGGAATCCAAAGAACCAGAACTGACACAAGAAGAGATTGATCATATTGCTTGGATTCAAAGCATTGCAGAACAATCATCATTCGAACAGGCTTCAACGATTCCTGATCGACCACCTCTTCCAGTCCGGCTTCCGACTGTAGACGAGCCGATTGTCAGCTCAGAACAACACGAAGATGACAGATCAAGTGCAACATCAGGAACTGATTATGAAAGATCCTTCGATCAAGACGTCACGTATGAAAGATCTTCACCATTGCTTGAACCAAGTGAAGAACCAGTGATGTTATCCAAGGAAGCAGAACTGACACAAGAAGAGATTGATCACATTGCAATTATCCAGAGTCTTGCAGAAAAATCATCTTTTGAACAATTTGGGATTCAAACTGGACACCCATTTTTGCCCGTCAGGATTTTAACTGAAAGACAGAATGATCATGATAGAATCTCAGAAGAAGACAACACTTCAAGTTGTTCCTCGGAAAACAACATAATTCTAAAATATTCTGACATTTCATATGATCGTAATACCCCGCTTCTAAATTCTGACGATGAGTTTTTGGAGAAAGACTTTGGAGCATCAGCTGAAAGTTCAGAGCCCAGTCAAGGTAACTGGGCAAAGTTCGAAGAAATTAGTTCCTCATCGAATGCTGAATGGCCGACAAACATATCAACTTATAAGTTCCCATCATTCTCCGAAAAGAATGTTAATGAAGACCTTCTAAACAAATCTAGTTGGGATTGTAGAGATAATGTTATCGTAGATGATGTGATTGAAGAAGAAGACGAAAATGATCTATTAGGAGATGTAACATATTCTCGCGAAGTAAATAAAGATTACTGGAAAGATTCTTCAACAATTCCGTTGGTTCGAATTGAATGCGTATCGGATGAACAAATTAATGTTAATGAAGAAACCCCGGGAATAGATAAAGAAATTAAAAGTGCTGAAATCTCGAAAGATGATAATTCAGTCGTGTCCTGCTCTTCGGAGAATCAAATTGATCATACCAACGATGAACACTTTGATTTTGGTCAAGAAGATTCAGAACATGAGGAATTGAAACACTGCTCGTCACAATATTCATTTGATTCATCTTTGCCTCCTTTCCATCGATATGTTGCATGCCCTTCAATTACTCCTTCAGAAGGTGATGATGGAGGATCATCTGAAACTGGTCATCCAACTACTGATGAATGTTATAATGAAGATGTCAACAGGCAAATTGAGCAATATTCTGCTTTGGCATCATTGTCGAAATCTGTTCTTCCAGTTGTTGAAATAAAAATTGATGAAGCGACAAGTGAGTCATCAGTATTACAGTTAGATGATGACGATAAATCAATTTCTGAACAAGAGGACTTTATTGACAACATGGACTTGACACTGAAACGAAATGAAGATAAAACAAATATTACAAATCTGGGAGCATCAGAAATTCAGCAACAAGAAGAAAACGAAATCAGCGCACAAACTGCAGAAGTTGAATCTTCGGATAGCTGGAACTCGAAAACAGTAAAAATGCTTTCTGATGATTCAGCATTCGCAGAGGAAACCCAGCATGTTGATTTAGTCTCTACTTCAGCAACAAAACATGAGGACTATGCAGAAGAACAAACTCTATCGCAAGAAGAAATTGATCACATTGCAAGAATAACAGCTATGGCTACTGAAGATAACACTGATCTACAAACTCTACCAACTCCTCAAGTTAGACAAAATGAACCGGAGCTCTCCCAAAAAGAAATCGATCACATTACTCGAATAGCTGCAATGGCAAATAAAGACTTTGGAATGTATCCTTCAATTGTTTCTGAACATCCTGCTCCAGTTGAATCTGAACTTACTCAAGAAGAACTTGACCATATCGCTAGGATCACTGAAATAGCATCTATGGACATCAGTACTCTACCACCTCCAACAGGAAAACCATCCGAGACATCACTTACTCAGGAAGAACTTGATCATATTGCTCGCATAGCTGAAATGGCATCAGCAGAATATGATGTTCCTGTAAAAATATTCGAACCACCAGAACTAACTCAAGAGGAACTTGATCATATAGCAAAGATTACTGCAATGGCTGCACAAGATGTCCAACTTCCTGCCACCCAAAGATCGATTACTCATAAGGTTTCGTTGACTCCACCTCCTCCTCCTCCTTCTAAACACTTTGAGCAAGATCTCACTCAAGAAGAGCTTGACCATATTGCAAGAATTGCTGAGATGGCTGATATGGATTATAACACTCCATTCACTGCTGAACCAGTTCAAGATGAAGAAGAAGAACCAATAACAGAAAGTGGATCAGATGCAACATCAGGTGCTGATATATTCGATGAACAAGAAGATGCAAGTTCAGATAGAGAGAAGCGATCGGGTACTTCATTTCCTGATAATGCTGAAACATCATTAGAAGATGACACCGCGCACGAGAAATCTTATCCGCAGCTTGAACCAAGTGAAGAACCAGTGATGAAATCCAAGGAACCAGAACTGACACAAGAAGAGATTGATCACTTTGCAAGGATCCAAAGCCTTGCAGAACAATCATCATTCGAACAAGCTTCAACGATTCCTGATCGACAACCTCTACCAGTTCGGCTTCCGACTGTTGACGAGCCGATTGTCATCTCAGAACAACACGAAGGAGACAGATCAAGTGCAACATCAGGAGCTGATTATGAAAGATCCTTCGATCAAGACGTCACGTATGAAAGATCTTCACCATTGCTTGAACCATGTGATGAACCAGTGATGGAATCCAAGGAACCAGAACTGACACAAGAAGAGATTGATCACATTGCAAGGATCCAAAGTCTTGCAGAACAATCATCATTTGAACAAACTTCAACGATTCCTGATCGACAACCTCTTCCAGTCCGGCATCCGACTGTTGACGAGCCGATTGTCATCTCAGGACAACACGAAGAAGACAGATCAAGTGCAACATCAGGAGCTGACTATCAACAATCATTTGATCAAGACGATCCTTCCAAAAGATCTTCACCTTTGCTTGAACCAAATGAAGAACAAATGATGGAATCCACCCAGCCTGAATTAACACAAGATCACAGTTCAACAACTATATCCGATATTTTAATCAAAGAAGTTGATAAATTCATACCAGAAGCAAAGTTTGGGCGAAGTTTCGAAGAACATGACGGAAGACTCATTCATTCAGGAAATTTAGATATTGATGTTCCATTAGAATCTGATTGTAGAAAGACATTTGGCCAAGATAAGAGCGAGTCAACTATGCCAACCGAGCTTACGGAAGCGGATCTTGAAAGAGTTGCTAGAATCCATCAACATTTTGATCAATCATCGTTTGATGAAGTGGTTGTTCCAACTTCCCATCCAGATGATGGTCGCTCAAGTTCTGTTAGATCAAGTGAATATCTAGATACAGTAACGCCACTTTCTTCTTGTGCAGCCACCCCTATTTTGACGAATCCAAAGCTCGTTCAAGAAGAACTTGATCATATCGCATTCATTCAAAAAATGGCTGAACAATTCACATTTGACGAGGTGGAAACTCCAATTTTGAGGCAGAACACAACATCACACAGCGTCAGTTACAACTTTGTTCAAAGATCATGTCATGAAGATGTCAGTTTCCAGAAAAAAGAATCACCAGCTCTAACTTCATTGAAAGAAATTGCGGAATCATCGCAGTTAACTCAAGAAGAACTAGATCATATAGCAAGCATTCAACAAATGGCAGATCAGCCGTATTTTGAAGAAAGTCATTTCATTTTCAAATCTGATGTTAAAGAGGAAAAAAAGGAAGATAAACTACACCATGAATTATTTGTTGAAGAATGTGTAGCACAAGAATCAATAACACAAGATGATGTTGAGAGAAAACCCCTCGAGCTGACGCAAGAAGAGATTGATCACATTGCAAAAATCCAGAAACTTGCAGATCAATCGTCATTTGAACAAGCTTCAGCTATCCAATCACTTCCAACTGCCGAAGAACCAATCGTGGAGAAACGTGAAGATGACAAATCAAATATAACTTCAGGAGCTGATTATCAACAATCATTTGATCAAGATGTCACGTATAAAAGATCTTCACCGTTGCTTGAACCAAGTGAAGAACCAGTGATGGAATCCAAGGAACCCGAACTGACACAAGAAGAGATTGATCACATTGCAAGGATCCAGAGTCTTGCAGAACAATCATCATTCGAACAAGCTTCAACGATTCCTGATCGACCACCTCTTCCAGTCCGGCTTCCGACTGTTGACGAGCCGATTGTCATCTCAGAACAACACGAAGGAGACATATCAAGTGCAACATCAGGAGCTGATTATGAAAGATCCCTTGATCAAGACGTCACGTATGAAAGATCTTCCCCATTGCTTGAACCATGTGATGAACCAGTGATGGAATCCAAGGAACCCGAACTGACACAAGAAGAGATTGATCACATTGCAAGGATCCAGAGTCTTGCAGAACAATCATCATTCGAACAAGCTTCAACGATTCCTGATCGACCACCTCTTCCAGTCCGGCTTCCGACTGTTGACGAGCCGATTGTCAGCTCAGAACAACACGAAGAAGACAGATCGAGTGCAACATCTGGAGCTGATATTGAGAGATCTTTCGATATTGATGTGTCACAAGATCGAGTATCACCAATTTCTGAGCACGAAGAAGGTGTCACACAAGAAGAAATGGAACATATTGCAAGAATTGCTGCAATGGCTGCAGAAGATTTTAAACATCCTGAAGGTAACTTGGAGCCAGAGTTTTCTCAGCCAGATAAGGACCATATTGCTATGATGAAAAAACTAGAAGAGCAATCGAAAATGGAGAATCAGGAATTACCTGCAAACCCAATTATTCATACAGATCAAGTGGATCGGCAAGAGTCAGAAGGAAGTTCTAGTGCTACTTCTGGTGCAGATATACCCTCTTCATTTGACATTTCATCTCCCATTCCACCAGAACCACTTCAAGATCATATTACCACTTCTCAAAAATTAATATCACGACCTTCAATTGAAATATCGAATGTTCCGAGCCGTCTTCCAGAGCTATCATTAACAGCTGTTCAACGTGGTTCTGAAGATATTTCTAGTGCAACATCTGGGGCTGGTATCGAGCGATCATTCGATGGAATATCTCCACTTCCCAACTTTTCGGAAGAACCAATCATGATCAATGATGAGATGAATTACGTGCTGATGGTTACCCACATGGCTCAGAAAATCGATGTTCAGCAGCCAATACAGGAAACATCAACACTCAGAAAAGCTGTACTTTGTGAGAGCCCTGAAGATTTTTCAGAGGCAACATCCGGAGCTGACACTGAATCAATATCTGAAACAACCGCAAATAAGAAAGACAGCAATGATTCAAATGGTCTCACTGAAGAAGAAATGAAACATATTGCTGAAGTTCTAAGAAAAGCAGAAGCATCATCTGCTGCCAGTGGAATGTTTGAAAGGGATTCCAATCTGCCTCCACTTCGAAGAACTTCCATCACATACACTTCTCATTTCTCTCCGTCAGTGATTAGAGATCTCAGATCTTCTACTTCTTTTACATCAGTTCCGGCAGCCAGTGATGAAGAAGAAATTGTTAAGGGCAAATTGAAAAGAGAACCAAGTACACAAGTTGTTTATACTGATCATTTCCTTCGAGATCTTCAATCAATAAATGCATATTTGGAAAAAGGAGAAGATGGTACAGATGTGACAATTGAAGAAACCAGTCATGATAATGAAAGTTCATCACTTCCAGAAGAAGATGAGCACATCACTGATGTATATCATTTTGATGTGGGAACTTCACTTTTGGTTCAACAGTATATACTGCAACAATCAACATTCCAAGAAGCTGCTGGTCTTCATATTTCTCCAATTCGTAGAACAATGAGTGCAGCTTGCACAGCAGAAAAACATATTGATGATGAAGAAAATATAAAAGAAAGAGAAGTTAAGCATGCACAGAGCCATGATCAAATTAAGAAAAGAGCGGGTGGCGAGCCAAATGCTTATGAACTCCTCGAGCAGCACAGCTTCCGTCATACACAACCCCTTCTCTGTAATGTCGATTTCCTTTGGCGCCTCAATTTCGCAGCAAACAGAATGACCGAGGAGATTGCCGATGAGGTGGGTAAATTTCTGGTTGGATGTTTAGGGAAAAGGGGACCAACTAGGGATAGAGATGAGCAAATTTGATTACAGGCTGGCAGAGAATTGCGTGCACACTACCGGAATGTGGCTAACCCACGAGCCAGATATTTCTCCGACGCTTATGATATTGGTACGGACGACGAAGAGGAAGAGGTCACTGAAACGTATGTTTTTATTTTTTTATTCCAATCCTGTGACTTATCATTGAATAAAACTCATTGCATATTCACTACAAAATCGACTTACTATTAGCATTTTATAGCACATTATCAACTTTCTATCTTGCCACATATTGTTATTTCTCTAACGCCATCTTCAGAAAGTTGATAAAGTGCTGGGTATTTTTGACTGTGTGCATCGAATTTTATTGTACTTCTGGGATCGCTTTTTGCCTTTAAAAAATATTAACTTAGTTCATAAATTGGCAAAGCTTTAACAAGACTTAACTCTGTTCAAGTTCAACTTAACTTTGATCCAACTCTTGTCAGTTTCCACCGCTCAAGCTTTTTATGTAGTGTGGTTTATAACTTGAGTAAGAAATTGGCAAGATATCGAACTTGGGAAAAAACAAATCTTGCCAAATGTTGTCTAGTTATTGTCCGAGCTTTGCCAACTTATGATCAAAATAGTCTAGATTGAAACATTCTTTGAGCTAAACTTTAGCAAGAAGCTACAGATAATGTAGAGATATTTTTACACTTTCCTATATGGTAGAGTATAACAAATAAGATAAACATTTTAATACATATTTGATTGTATGGACCAAACACTAGAAACCCCATGCTTATATTTTCAATTTCGATTAGGTCACAAGCCGGGTTCTCTGTGGAGCCAATGCGTCATGAAGAACAGTCATATGGTCTGTTTTCATTCTTCACATCATCTAAGAGAAGTGTCAGTGATCGTCCACGTTCCGCTTTGGCAATGTTCACGAATCCATCACCATCAGCTTCACCTAGTCTGTTGAGAAAAGAATCTGAAGATCGGGGTGACATTCTCAATTTGCTCAGGAGGTTTTTGTTCTCAGAAAAACATAAACGATGAAATTATTAATTTTTCAGATCCTCTGGTGCTGATTCAAGAGCATCGAACGATAGTTCGGCTTCTCGTTTGCCAGATACAGCATTGGTTGGACTATCAGAAGCAGAAAAACAGCACATTATGTCAGTTATGTCACGTTCCAATAGAAATACATCACCAATGACATCGAGAAGGTATGTAACGTAATAAACGGAGAATAGCCAGATTGACGGTATAAAATTATAGTTTGAAATGGTGAAAAATAGAAATTAAAATAACTGACTAGGGAACCATCAGAAGGTGCCCATCGGAGTCGCATATGAGACCTATGTCATTCAATAGCCCATGTCTTAAAACGGTTACTCGTGAATTTATAGCTGCGAATCTCCAGAACCAAGCTCACGGCGAGCTCTCAAAGATCCTACAATAGCACTGTAACGAAGCACTGTAACGATAAAAAGATGCAATTTTCCAATTTCACTTTGGTAGCTGATATCTCCGCGGATAAATTTTTTACAAAAAAGTCATCAACTAATAAGTTGTTGAGCTTTTTGTAAAGAACAAGTTTGTAATTGAAAGTTTTTATTAAAAAAATTTTGTTTCAGATAAAAGCGCGTGAAGTGCGGCAACTGTTTCCTACTACATATTTTAAGGCTGCTATTGCTACTCTAATGCTTTTATCTGAAATAAAATTTTTTTAATAAAAACTTTCAACTACAAACTTGTTCTTTACAAAAAGTTCAACAACTTATCAGTTGATGACTTTTCTGTAAAAAATTTATCCACGGAGATATCAGCTACCAAAGTGAATTAGGAAAACTGCTTCTTTTTATCGTTACAGTGCTTCGTTACAGTGCTATTGTAGGATCTTTGAGAGCTCGCCGTGAGCTTGGTTCTGGAGATTCGCAGCTAAAAATTCACAAGTAACCGTTTTAAGACATGCACTATCGAATAGCATAGGTCTCATATGCAAGTCCGATGGGTACCTTCTGATGGTTCCCTAGTAAGTAAATTTTAAAAATTTGCTGAAACCCAGAAACAAATCAAATTTACCTTATGTGCACAAATGAACTTCGCTATTTTTGAACTTCGAAAACTGATTGTAATTTTCTACGCCTTTTATTTTTATTATTCAAATGAGAGATTTTTTAAACATTTTCTTACATAGATATTCGGAATGAAAATTCGGAATCACAAAAAAAATATCCCCGGTTACACCGCTTGAGTATTCAATTTTATAATTAAAAGTTTCCACAAAAAATTAAAATTAAATTATTTTACAGATGTTCATCAGCATTACAAATGCTACCTGAAGTCGATAATCTGTCTGAAGCTGAAAAAGAGCATATTCAAACCATTTTGGAGAAAGCAGAATCGAAAACTCCGTTTATGATCAAGGTTCCAATGAAAAAACAAATATCATCTAGAACAGAATCAACGAATTCTCGGGTTTCAAGTGAAGGAATTGATGAAGAAGTTGAAAATGAAGTACAAAGAAAGAAGACAATAGAAGAACCAATTGTGGAAATTCCATCAAGAGCAGTTACGCCTAGAAATAATCTGAGAGTGATCCCACCTCCAATTGCGATATCACATCCAACTCCACCACATTCAGCAAAAACTGATACAGGATCCAGGCACAGTAGTGGTTCATCTGCACATTCTCAATTCGGATTTTCAACACCTTCTATTTCTGGATTCAAGATATTCTTTGATAAAGCCAAGACAGCTACAGAGACACTTGTTAAAGAGATAAAAGATGAAGTTATTGTGGAAGTTGATAAAGATAAAACTGAAACAAAACCAGAACCAAATGTTTCAAATGAATTGACGGCTGAAGAATTTGAACATATTAGAAGAATCAATGAAATGGCAGGAATCGATGAACCAATTCAACCTCCACCAATAGCTCAAGAAAGACGTAAATCAAGTGTTGTAAGTGGATTGAAGAACATGTTCGGAGTTGGTAAACACGACGAATCAGAGCTCACTACGGAAGAGAAGGAACATATTCGACAAATGTCATTAATGGCAGAGAAGATGGATGAAGAGATTCTCGATGAACAGTCTAAACCAAAATCTACATTTGGACTAAAGAATTTCTTCGGAAAAGCTACCCAGTCGGTCATGCATGCTACAGATTCTGTGATAAAGAACGTTCAAAATCAATCAAAGCAATCTCTTAGTGGTCTAACCCAAGAAGAGCTAGATAACATTGCACAGGCTACTGAAAGTGCTCAGCAAGAATCTAAGCAAGAGCTCACACAAGATGAAATAGATCACATTGCCAGAATTAATGCTATGGCAGCGGAAGACTTTGAACAACCCGCAGTTAATATGAATCAAGGATTGTCACAAGCAGAGAAAGATCATATCGCTCGTATTGAGGCTATGGCAGCGGATGATTCACAATCTAAAATCATTGTTCCTCCTCCTTCAATTATCCAAAAAGATATTGAACTTTCAATGGAAGAAATGGATCACATTGCTCGAATAGCTGCAATGGCTGACGAGGACTTTACACATCCTGTTAAAGGAGCTGTCGCGCCAATTTATGATGAAAATTATAGTAGGGACGATGGTGCAATTGATAGATTCCCAGCTTCGACAGCTACTCCAGTGTTTGCGCAGCCGTCTGAAATTGAACTTTCTGAAGAAGAGCGTGAACATATTTCCAGAATCGCTGCAATGGCTGAAGAAGATTTTAATACACCATACGTTTCAACACATCCAACACAGCAAATTGAAATAGAACTAACGGAAGAAGAAAAAGAACATATTGCAAGGATCGAGGCGATGGCTTCCGAAGATTTAAATGCGCCATCTCCCTTTATCCAACAAGAGCAACGAGTTGCGACAATGCCAGTGCCAATTAATTATCATGTTGAAGAACCAACTCTATCGCAAGAAGAAATTGATCACATTGCAAGAATAACAGCTATGGCTACTGAAGATAACACTGATCTACAAACTCTACCAACTCCTCAAGTTAAACAAAATGAACCGGAGCTCTCCCAAGAAGAAATAGATCACATTACTCGAATAGCTGCAATGGCAAATGAAGACTTTGGAATGTATCCTTCAATTGTTTCTGAACATCCTGCTCCAGTTGAATCTGAACTTACTCAAGAAGAACTTGATCATATCGCTAAGATCACAGGAATGGCATCTATGGACATCAGTACTCTACCACCTCCAACAGGAAAACCATCCGAGACATCACTTACTCAGGAAGAACTTGATCATATTGCTCGCATAGCTGAAATGGCATCAGCAGAATATGATGTTCCTGTAAAAATATTCGAACCACCAGAACTAACTCAAGAGGAACTTGATCATATAGCAAAGATTACTGCAATGGCTGCACAAGATGTCCAACTTCCTGCCACCCAAAGATCGATTACTCATAAGGTTTCGTTGACTCCACCTCCTCCTCCTCCTTCTAAACACTTTGAGCAAGATCTCACTCAAGAAGAGCTTGACCATATTGCAAGAATTGCTGAGATGGCTGATATGGATTATAACACTCCATTCACTGCTGAACCAGTTCAAGATGAAGAAGAAGAACCAATAACAGAAAGTGGATCAGATGCAACATCAGGTGCTGATATATTCGATGAACAAGAAGATGCAAGTTCAGGCGCCAGCGGCTCCTTCGATAACAACAATGCTCAAGTGCTAACGAGCGGCTTCTCTCCAGATCGAGTTACATCTCCTGCTGCACTTGACACAACTGAAGAGCCCCAGGGTCCTATTATGGCTCAGAAGGTGAGAAATAGACGTTGTTTTTTGTGTGCGAGCTGTTTCTATTTTCCCAGCCATAAATACTTTTTTTTCACATTCACCATGTTGCTATGCATGCCGTGGCAATGCAACGGTGTCATTAAATATTATGCAGATAGCGTGACAACTCCCAGATTTTCAACTTTTCCCCTTTTTTGACTACTAAACACTACTATCCAACAGGATTTTATGATTTTCAGACTGTGTCTCCGACGCCATCAGCAGATTCGATGGCGTCACGGAAGAGTAGTGAATACGACATTAGAAGTATATCAGAGATTAGGCAAGAGTCCGAGTCGGATATCGGAAAGTGGTATGCTGAATTTTTAATAAACCTTTTTTTTTCTTTTTGAAAATTAGTGTTTCAATTTTACTATTTTGTTCAGGTATGAGGAGCAACTCAGTTTCATGCGACAATCGATCCACGATGAGGAAGAAGATGTGGGGCGTAAGTGGTTTAAAAAAAAAACTTTTATGCGCTTCAGTGTAGGTACACAGAGGCCTACTCACCTACCTAGTATAATTTGCTAAAACAAATTCTACTCGACAAGAGAATTTCTACAGCAAAGAAAGCAAAAGCTAGATAAAATGTTATCAAAAATATTTTACAAGAGTGTTTAATTAATTCTTAATTCTACAAAAAACAATTCTAATTGCAATCAGCAGACTTTTATCTGAACTTTCAAAATTTTCCACTATCCACTCTGTTTTTGACTCAGAAAAACGTCCAAATAAAAGAAATGACTGAATATAATTTCATTAGACCTATGTAATACAAATATTACATTTTTCTTCTCTATTTACTTTTTTATTTTTGAAATTTCAGATGAAATTCGAACTGACGTTGAAGAGTTCCCATTGGAGTATGTTGAGGATCAACTTCACTTCCTTGAAGGTGAGTTTTCTGTCAAAAATGAAAAATTCATAGCACAAATCAAAAAGCGAGACGAAGAGACCAAATCTCAAAGCAAAAAAACATATATTTGCAGGTATTGACGTAGAGAGCCAACACCATGAGCCCACCACTTCTTCTGCCTTCTTTGGCACCGGAAGATCGATTGGTGAAGGGGAAAAGAGAAAATATGGTGACGACGCCGTGGAGCAGCAAAAACTGGAGAACTACGAAGAGGAGGAGAAGACGAAGAGTAGTAGTCGTGAGGCTTTTGATGATGGATTTGAGACGCAGAGAGAAGAGTCGTTGAGGGCGCAGCAGACACCCATCGATTCACTGCCGGGTAGTCGTATGTTGAAGCGACCCAATTTCGGCTTCCTTTCTAATATTGCAAATGATGCTATTAATAAGGTAAGTAATTGAATATTCACTATGACCTATCAGACTTCACCGTTTGAAAAAAGACCATGAACAAAAAACTAAAACTCAAAAGACTACGTTTTTGAAACTGTAAATGCGCGAAGCTATTCAAAATATTTTCAGTCACTATAGAAATTGTTATTTTTTTTAGAGCTGTTTGACTGAAAATAAATAATTGTCCAAAATTGTTTGACAGGTTTTATTATGATATTTGGTATGGATATTTGAAATGATTTTCCAATAATGTAGAACATATTATGTTGCAACAATTTGTTTTTTTCTGTTATATTCAAATTTACTGTTTTCTAGAAAAAAAACATAGAAATTATGTTAACATCTAAGAAACTCTTCAATCAGCATTTTTTCTTAAAAATAACTAACTTTTACATGCAACATTTTGAGAATATGAGTAGTTTTTTATACACACAAATTTATATATTACATGAATTCATTTTCAAAAAAAAAAAACCATTTCAATGTCAGTATACAAAACCAATTTCGCAGTGTCTTTGACTCTCCAAGAGCAGCTACGATGGGCTCGTTACTCACGGAATTCGACTTTCCGGTCTTTCCAAAATAACGCAAATGTGTTGTTCCCTCATCCAACAAACACTATACAATCATTTGTTCTTCCTTTTTTCTTTTTTTTTTTTAGCGGTCACACATACACCATTCCAAAAGATGTACCCATCGTTTTGGTCTATTTTCCACTTTTTTATGTTTTGTTGTATGTGTCGCTTATGCATAAATGTAGGGTGTGCAACAAAAAGAAACACTTTAGGATTCGGCTCGGGGGACCCCCATGCCTCATTAATTTTTTGCGAGAAGACATGCGTGTGCTCTTCTCTCCTTGTCACTTTCGATAATTGCTCTTTTTGCAGGCAAAGGAAGCGGGTTCGCAAATCCAAGCCGCCGTACCCATCAAGGTGAGTGAACTTTTTTCTTTTTATTCTCTTTCCGTAGGGCTTCCGACCCAATTCAATTATGGTAACACGATTTTGATCTAGATCTCATGACTAAACGCTCACGAGTTTTTCACTTGATTGATTACTTTTTTTTGAGAAACTGCTTTTGGTATTAATATTATAAACAAACAATTAACTAATTCACAAAACGGCTAATGTTTTTAAACATTACTTCTGTAAATTAATTTTTTTGAAATAAATTAAATAACCTCAAAATAATAAAAACTTTTCAGCCATCCTCTTCATCATCAAATATTGTCAACAACAATGTCTTCTCTAGCAGGTAATTGATATTTTGTCAAGTCAACTATAAAAAAAACAATTTCAGCAAATCCTCAACCTCCCTAGGCACCAGTGCTCCAACCAAATCTATTCCGTAAGTAACATAAAACATTCCCAGTATATCAGATTACTCCCCGCACGTACACTTTTCTACCTCCCCTCTTCTTTTTTCTTTTGATTTTCATTTCCTAAATGGTTAATTTTGAAATTACAGCTCTCCACAAATCGGTATTCCGATGGATGGTCTTTCCGAAGAAGAACGTCGACAAATCATGTCAGTTATGGCTGCAGCCGACTTTGACGATTCTGTTAATAATGTAAAACCAAGCACAAGTGGTTCATCAAATATTCCAGCAGGAATGGAGGATCTTTCGGAAGCAGAAAGAGAAAAGATCATGTCAGTTATGGCAAATGCAGAAATGGAGATGGGCGCACGTTTCCCTCCTCCTTCAAGTCAAATTCCAACAAGATCTCCCAGTGTTATGAGTTCAAGTATAATGTCCGAATTACCACCTGGACTCGATGATTTGTCAGATGATGAAAGAATGAAAATTATGGCAGTTATGGCAGAAGCTGATATGCAGAATGTGCGAAAACCCATTGCAAGAGGCCCACCACCAATGCCACCAAGGTTAGTTAGCCGACAATGAGACACCAAAATTTTAAGATTATGAAACACAATGAATGCTTCAAATTTCACTGAAATTATTTCTGGGAATTCAAAAATATGAAACACACCAGGGCATTGCGGCAAGCGGATATTCTTGGCGATTTCCAAAACTTTCGTGTAAATGCCGATGCCATTCAATTGGCAAATAAATATTAATTTTAATTTTTCAAGTTCCAAAACTTTGAAATAGTTACTAGATTGCATAGTCGTTTGCGGAAAAATGCCCATTGCCGATTGGTGAAATGTATTTCAAATTGACAGCTTCAGCATTGTCAATTGCCGCATATCCTTGTAGAATTCTAGAAAATACAATTTTAAATATTAAAATATTCCAGCACATCAATGATCCCACCAGGAATGGAAGGTCTATCCGAAGAAGAACGCCAAAAGATCATGTCTGTAATGGCAAATGCAGAGACGGATTCATCGAGTAGTGTAATAACTTCACGTCAACCCAGTAGATCACCTAGTGTCGCTAGAATGCAACCACAATTGATGCCACCTCAACAAGCAATACCAATAATTCCACCAGGATTAGAAGGCTTATCAGACGAAGAACGCCACACAATTATGTCAGTAATGGCAGAAGCTGAATTTGAAGAATCAAGAAGCCAAGTTCCATCCAGACAACCAAGTAGATCGCCGAGCTTTGTTAATCCACAACAATCATTCCACCCCATACCATCATTTGAACCAATTGTGCCACCAGGATTAGAAGATTTATCAGAAGAAGAACGTCAAAAGATCATGTCAGTAATGATGAATGCAGAAGTTGAAGAATCTAGAAGTCAACTACCATCAAGACAACCAAGTCGTTCACCGAGTGTTGCAATGATACAGGCACCAGCGTAAGTTTCTTTGTCTAATCTCCCTTATTCATCGTTTACTATTCCAGAGTTCCAATCATTCCTTCTGGAATGGAAGATTTGCCAGAAGCAGAAAGACAAAAGATTATGTCAGTTATGGCAGAAGCAGAAATTCAGAACTTTGTACCTAGTAGATCACCGAGTAATTATTCGATGCAACCAGTTCCAGTGATACCACATGGATTAGAAGACTTATCTGAAGCTGAACGACAGAAAATATTGTCTGTGATGGCTGAAGCTGAAATCGATTCTGCAAAAATTCCAAGTCGATCAACGAGTAGTTATTCGATGCCACCACCGTTACCACAAATGAGGTAAGGCATAAGTGATTGTTTTTGATCAAAACCCATCTTCAAATTTCCGGCTTGCCAAAAAATAATTTTCCAAACATCTATTTTAAAAAAACTTTGCGACAGAAAATTTTTAATTTTTAGAATAAAAAAATTACTAAAAAATTACAGCATCAAAACTTGTCAAATCTTACTTTGATAGACTGCTTTTTGAACTTGATAAAAATGATTGAAAACATTTTCCCAACCTTTTCAAAGTTATCATAATGTTTTCAAGTTGTTAGTTAGTTGTTTTCAGCCAACCTGAAATTACAACCGGATTAGAACATTCATCTGAAGCTGATATGGAATTTGGAAGAGATTCGAGTAGATCACATCAAGTCATCCCACCTGGATTAGAAAACTTATCAGAAGAGGAAAGACAACAAATAATGTCAGTAATGGCACATGCAGAGTTGGAAAGCATCATACCATCAGGCCATATCGATCAGCCAATTTCTCTTCCACGTGGACACACTGGCTTCAAACCAGCTGGAATTGTAAATGAAGATGAATTATTTGAAACAGAAAGAAAACAACGAGAAGAATCACCGACACGAGAATCTGGATATGCCACGTCGACATCTTACGAACGAGAATTGGCAATGGTGAGTGTTTGAAATAGTGTAATTAGATACTTTTATATGAGATAAAAAAGAGACGTTTCTTTTATTCTGTGAAAAAATAAATATTTTTTCTCAATACTTTGATATTTTCTTCCTTATTTTTTCCCGCGCGTCTTCGAGTGCATCTTTCCATTTTTCGGTTGCATAATTGAATAATTGAAACAAAAATGGGGGGAGGATTGGTCGCGAAAAAAAGAGTAAAGCTTCTTTCATTTTCATATCTTATTCAGGGTGACGAAGAGCGGATGGATGGACTACTCGAAGATATTATCCGAATTCGAGAAGGTGCTAGATCAAGAAGAGACAGTCGTGATGAGGTTTTACACAGAAGAGAAGAAGATCCAGAGGTTCATACTCCAGAAGAATCTTCGACGGCGGTAGTGACAGATGTTCCATCTGTGTCACCAGTTACTGAAAATGGTATTTTTAAATTTATAGGAATAAAAAAGGTTATTAAATTTCAGTTCCCGAGAAACAAACGGACGATTTTGATTTCACGTATTCTGATTCAAGATTTGCAGAAATTGTACAAATGCAAGAGGAAGAAGAGTAAGTCATTGTTATTTTTTTAAACTGAAAATTTGAAAGGACATTTTGTGTCCGGAGGACTGAAATTGGACTGAAATTCCGTGTTGATTCTTTTGCTGTAAAATTATTTTCGAGTGTTTTAACCTATCAACAAACTTTAAATTGGTCTAACATTGGAAATATTCACAAAATAGGAAAAAATCGGAACGGTGTTTCCATTTGCAAAATTTCAAAAAAATCCTTCTCATCTATATTTTGAGGCACTGTATCGATTGTTCTCCAACATTTCCAATTCGTTTTGTTTTTTAGATATAATTTCTAGCAGTCCAAAGCAAAAATAAAAATATTTGACAATTCACATTAAATTTATATTAAATTGAAAAATGGTTAAGTCCTAGAAGTGTCTTTTTTGGACATAAAATCGTTTAACAGTTTTGAAACGTCAAATATCTATTCCAGAGCCGGCTCACTTCAAAAGCAGAAAGTTGATGAAAAGCCACGAATGTGGGAAACAGTTTTTGATGGCGATGAATCAGAGTTACCCCACCAGGACTTTGTTTTCAACGAGCCTACAACAAAGAAAACGTCAGATTTTGATTTCCCCAAGGAGACGGACGAAGTGTTTGAGAAACCATCCGAAATTCAAAGAATTCGGGTCACTAAGAATCGTGAGTACTTGTTGTTTATTAGTAAAAATTGTATAGAAGAATCTCTAAAATTTCAGATGACGTTGATATGGATGAAATTTACGATAACGTTATTGCCACTGAAGCACCATCTTCTGTATCACAACGACGACAACCAGTAGATAGTGAGACGTCTGTGAAATCTAGAACAATTCAAAGAGGTCCAACGAAACCTCCTCCAATGATAAAAATAACTGTCGAAGAAGAAACAAAATCTGATAGTGACGAAGAAAGTTGTTCAGAAGACGATGAAGAATATCCTGATAGAGTTGTCGCTGCACCAACTGCACCAGCACCAACATTTGAAGAAGTTGAAAATGAAAGAATTCGACAAGAAGAGTTGGGAAAAGAAGTTCTTCAACAAATTATGGCATTTGGTGAAGTGGCGAATGATGAATTCGATGTTCAATGGGCAAAAACTACAACAAGTCAGACACCGAGTACATCAACTAAACCAACAGTGACTGCTCCGAAACGAAGTGATCCTATTCCAATTGCACCATCACAAAGATCGAAAGAAATTGAAGAGGAGAGAATCCGTACAGAAGCACTGGAAGAAGAGGAGTTCTATCGGCATGGGCACAATCCATTTTTGGAATCACCTGAAGAAGATGAAGTGGTTTGTTCATTTTATAAATTTCAAAGCTAATGCATAGTTCACATAAAAATATCTTTAATTTTAAAAACATTCTTCAAATATTTCTTTTCAGTCAATTAATATGGAAGACGTTGAATACGCTGAAATTGCTCGTTTGTACGAATCAGCAAATCAAACAATGCGGCGCCCAGGACCTGTTTATACAATAACTGAAGATGAATCTGAAGATGATGGTACCTTGAGCAATTCAGAAAGCCGTTTGGTTGCTCGAGAGAAACGTCTAATGGATAAGAAAACAGCTGATTCTTTAATGGCTAAATATCAGAAAATGAAGAAAGTCCAAGCAAAACAAACAACTACAGCTTCTTCAACATCAGTGACTGCAACACCTGCATACGCTATAATCAATTTCTCGGATCTCAAAACTTCAACAAGAACCACTGATTCAAATTCATACTTTGAAACAACAAAGAATATTCCTGCATTGGAAATTAAAGATCCGAAAAAAGATATTCCACCTGAAATCTCAGCGTCAATTGATAAAACAATGGCAGAAGTGGATGCACTACTTGGACAAGTGTACACAAATGAAAAGGCAATACCAAATTTGTTGTGTTTTGATCAAAGCAATTTCTCTAATCATCCACCAACTTCATCTGCAAGTACATCTACTGCTGATGATCTCATTCTATTGAAAAACAACAATTCGTCGTCTCCATCATTCCTTCTTCCACTTCAATCTTCAGTCCTCGGTAGCCAATTGGATTCAGTTCGCGATGACAACGAAAGGAATGAAAATGAAACTACTTCTCCAAGGTAAGAGATTTGTGATCAATTGTTGGGCAAGGATTACGTGTGAACAGACTCAAAATAGGCCAACAGCGCCGACTACAAAATTATTATTACAACATTTTTGTAAAGCGGCTCAATATTTTAATTTTAAAAGTTACATTTACCTATTGGCTGTATTCTACCGGAAATTAGTTCTAACATAATATAATAATCCCCTTATTATTCTGATACAGTTTGGTCGTTTATCTCGTGTTTATTTGTTAATTAAGAATACTTTCAGCTGTTCGATAAACAGGAGAGTAATTAAATAAAAATTAATTTCCAGTCGCTGCAACACATACATTTTTTTCAATTTTTTTCAAAAGATCATAAAAGTTTAGATCTATTTGTCTAGAATTCTCATAATGAGATTTGGTGTTTTTGGATAATTTTTAGTCAATTAGGCTACTATTAGGCTATAAAAAAGTTGCTCTCCTTCAAAATGGTTTCGTTGCATTTTTTTGAAAGTTATTTGCTATTATAGAATCAATTGTTTAATTTCAAAAGTTAAATCGAATTTTGTTTATTGTTCTAAATTTCACCTAGTTTTTATAATTGTATACACCTGTTTCGGTCAAAAATCCTGAATGTTCGTCATTAAAAATTTCTCTCCAACTTCAACAAGTAATTCCAATTACTCGTTATTTCACTGACGACGTGGCAAAAGTTGATTGACATAGAATCTCATTTGCAGAGGTCTAAAACGCTCGCCAGGCATGCTTCTTCCTTCTCCAACATCCACAAGTATCTTCCCAATGCCTCCAACTGCTGCTGAATCGGTTGGAGCTGCAATTGGAGCAACAACAGCTTCAATGTTCGGTGGAATCAGTGTAGCTGATCCTCCACCAACAATGGATGGATTGACAAATTCATATAAATGGCTTCAGAATATTGAGGTACGCCAAATTTACTCTATTTACTATTTTATTTATTATGTTAAAGAAATGTTGTGTTGACATGTTCAGTGCTTCGTAATTCTATATTTTCAGGATTATTTTGTTTTTTCTAATATCACAATTTGCTTAATTGTTAACCCTAGAAACACACATAATGTTCCACTTAAAAATTAATTTCGGTTGATTGTTTCAGAGTAAAAAGGACAAAAAGGGAAAATTTAGGGGCAAAATGAAAATCCATTACCAATTCAATTTCCGAATCAACAAATCAGCTGTGGAGGAAGCGTATTGCAAAAAGAAATAGTGCGAGCTTTTTTTGTTTCTCACTCTTTCCAAAAGAGGCCTTCTCTTCTGTCTTTTGGGGAATGAAAAAAGAGAAAAAGAGTTAGTATGTCTGAATCTCTCAATATTCATCTAATCCCTTCCATCTTTTTTCTATCCACGGGGGCCTCCATCGTCGCTCCGCTCACACCCGGTGCCCGCCTGCGGGGCCTCCGCTTTCGATCAGCTTGCTCCGCCCCCCACCAACCGCTTCTGCTCTCGTTTCTCGACGTCTTCGTTGTGTCTCTTCTAGTGAAGGATAGAATAGTAGTACTTTGCCGACGCAGGGCGGGTGGCACCACGCTTACCTACATCTTCTAGTATACTTCTATTTCTTCGTCTTTCACGGGACCACTACTAGAGTCGCCGCTCCCTTTCCTTTTTTCTATTCTCCAATGTTCCAAATCTCGTTATTCTAATTCTGGAACACGGTGGGTGTTAACATCATTTCAAATAACCACAAATAATATTTAAATTAAAATTGAAAAAAAAATCTTTGAGAATTATTTTTTTTTTATCCAACGGAGGCAAAAAATCTAACAGTTGTGTATAAACAAAAGGATTGGGGTTGTATTTAAGAAATTAAGTTGTATGTTTGTTATATTAAAAGGATCATAGCAAACCTAGTTCTGGGCTGCAATATCAATGAATTATCCTTAGTGAAACATTACATTGAAAAGTATTCGATTTAAAATGTGTCTGTAAACAACAACCCACAGAAAAAACACTTTTTTCTTTGTTGCAACTTCTCGGTAAATTTGAATATACTGGAAAAAGTGGCTCTAAAAAATTAATAACCAACATTGGCAACCAAAATGCTCTTTTTAGAATCCAAAAAGTAGTAATATGGCCTTTTTAGTCGAAAGCTGCTAACTCGAAACTATAAAAGTTGCGCTTCCAAAAACAAAAGCAATAAATATTTTTTGGTTTTTGAGAACGCTTTTGTAGAAAAACACGGAGACATTCAGACTCTATTAGGAAAAATTAACTTTCTGATTTCCATGATAGTATTTACACGACAAACTTTATATCTTTTGGAATTTCGGTTGCCTATGCTGCTGCTGTGTCCATTTCAAAAACGTTTTCAAGAAGACGTTTTTCCCTCTCTTCTTTCACATCGTTTTGTTCTTCTGGTGCCGCCACTCTCACCAAATGCCTCTCTCTCAACGTCGTCCGTTGCTTTGAAAGAGAGTGCTCAGCGAACCGCATAAGAGAAAAGAGAGACCCCCGGAGCAGAAATGGCGAGAGAAAGCTGCCTGCATGCATACACTTTTTATGGGCTAATCGAAAAAGAGAAGGAAGTCGTGGAATTATTTTGAAAATGAGAAAGAGCTTTGACCAAATTAACAGTTTTTATTCCATACTGGAAACATTTAGAAGAAATATAAAGCAATAAATCCCGCTTGTTTTGCTGATTTGAATCTTCTTCGAAAAATAATTCGATTAATGTTCGAAAATTTTTCGCACGCGTTAAAACAACTCCGTTTAACACTGAAATACTAACCATTTGAGATATCAAACGATCGGAAACTAGTATGACTGAATCGGAAATTGAATTGGAATTTAAGATAATCCCTTTTTGTTCAAAAAACTCTGAAAAATATCTAACTGTAAACAAGTTTAAACCCATTTAAACACGTGTCACACTTTTCCAGGATGATGGAAACCTTGCCAATAACGATATGGGCCGCCGAAAACTTCCATCTATTCCACCTAATTCGTCGGCGTTCCCACCGCCAACATCAGTCACTACAAATGTCATTTCAACGGATACGTCAATGCCTTCCACATCATCTGGTCCAGCTCCAACATACGTTGATGACTATAACGTAACACTGCCTTCTGATCCAATTGTAGCTGAATCTTTACTGAAAGGAGGATCATTGACAAGAAGACATCAACACCAGCAACAACATCAAGCTCCTGTTTATATAACATCGTCTGCAAGTCGTCCACCATCAGCAGCTGGAAGTAATATATTCCAAGAGAGTCGTCCAACTTCCTCGCTCTCAATGTATCAAAACGATGTTATTTTGTCAAGGCCTGGATCAGCAGCAAGTAATTACACTACTGCTTCAACTATCAATCCAACGATATTAGCTGGTGCTTCGTATTCTTCAAAGGCATCTAGTCATATCAGGCAACCAGTATCAGTTCGATCACCACGAGCTCAAACTGGAACAACTCAAACCACTGCAGCTTCCGGTTCTGCTTCAAATTCAATTCGACCATCAATCGGAAGCTCGTCTGTGACAACACGAGTTCCAAACACATTGGCCAGAGTCTTGTTGAAAAAAGAGCTGAAAGATGTGCTGATTCAAAGAAAACAACGTTTGGAAGCTACTGAAATTGAAGCAAACCAACGACATTACAAAGTTCAAAAGATGCTGATAACAGGATTACTACCTGAGAAACCTGAAGATGATATTCCGAACATCGTCAAATGTGATCTTCCGGCAGATTTAGTACGTGGTGTCCATATATCAATGCAGCCACCATCTCCTGCTGTATCTGCATTTTCTCCGAGAAGGTATCACCATCCAACATCAGTAGCATCACATCAATCACATCCATCAACGTTCAAGCACATGTCCAAAAGCATTGCTTGTCAGGCAGATGAACTTCCACCAGTCAAGCCAATGATATCACTTCGAACTCAATTGGATATGGAAAGAAGACCACAATTAATGACGTATGTTGGAAAAAGAAGTGCAGAGACTCAAACAGAATTGGCAAATTATGAATCAATTACACCAACTGTTCGATATGGTTCAATTCCAAGAAGTAGTCGTGAAAGAACTGCATCTCGTCGATATCGAGAACAACAACAACAGATTTACAATCAGATGCCTCAAAATCACAATGATTTGTTGGAAATCACGAAGAAATACTTCGAAGATTACGATCGTCAACTTCGAGAATTCGGTGAACGAGCCCGGCGACATTCACGACGAAGATTCGATTTTCATGATGATGACGATCAAGATGATATGAGAAAGAATCAAGTTATGCATGAGTTGGCTCGACGAAAAGAACGAATGTGTGCAAGTTGTGAAATACTTTCAACTACTGATCCAATTAGAACAGCTTTAAATCCAAATGTTCCAATGTCATCAGACTACAGTAGTCATGTTCCACATTACGGTTCTCTTCCAAGAATCGATTATCCTCGAGGTACAAGATCAGATGTTCGAGACTTTACATATCGTCAGCAACATCTTCCACAGCAACCACCAACAAATTACTCCTACAATTATGGCTCATTACCGAGAAACTTTGAACGAGGTTTCAGTGATCTTCCTCCAATTGAAATTGAAAACGAACAGTCGTTTGGAGCACCGCCGCGTCATCGTTCAAATCTGGGATACGAGTCAACTTCCATGTTTAATCTCTCAGATCCAGTCTATCTTGGATATGATTCAATTCCGATGGTTCAACACCAACAACCAAGGGTATATGATCAAATTCCAAGTGGTTATGCTCAGGACACAACTAACCTGAACAGCTTAAATCAAGGAGTACGTGGAAGTGATATGGTTAGTCAATATGCAAGTTATCTCAACTCTCAATTCCAATCTGGTCTTCAACAATCTGCTCAACTTCCTCAACCAATGATTCCGATTACAAGATATGATGCACCGATGTCCGATCCTTACGTGTCGAGTAGATCTCGTCTTGTGGATCAGATGAATCAAGGTTACAACTCCAATCAATATCATCATCATTCCACACTGCTCGCACCAAAATCTGCTCAAATGACTCATATTGCTCCAACCTATAATCAACTTGCTCAACAACAAGGAATACCGATGCAAAACACTCAAATGGATCCATTGATGATGTCTTCAGGTAGAATTCCATCTTCTTCGTCGCAAGTCTACTCAAGAAATGAGATGAACTACGGAAGTCGTCCAGCTCAGAGTAGTTTATTCGAATATGGAAATCGCCGACAGTATGGAGCCGCACCACCTCCAACATATGATGTTCCAAATGTATCAAGTGCCTCGGATTGGAGAACAACTCAACAACAAGGATTAATACAACAAATGCCGATGCAAATGCAACAACAACAACATAATACATTTGATGCTCGATGGCCAAAAGAAGATGCTCTCTCAAGGATGTATGCAACTGCTTCACGAAGGCGTGCTCAAGGTGATAACTCGCCTTCTTTTCTCATCGATGGTCGTTGATTCGTTTTGATTCACAGAGTCTTTCCCATTTCCCTTATTACTTTCTGAATACGTGTCTACCTCTTCTCTTTTCTCTCTTTTTTCTATCTATCGTTTGTTTGTTCCATGCTGCCACACACTCACCTAAATGTCTTTTTCTTCTTTCCTAATCACTGTTTCTTTCACCTAATTTCAAATCATCACTTTTTTTTATTTTATGTTTATAGGTGACGACAATAAATGAAACAAAAAATCAAAAGAAATGAATCTGAATATATTGATATTCGAAAGAATCTATTTCAGGAAAGGAGCGACCGCAAAAATCTCGAAATCCTCACTATATACGAGAGTTTTCTATCTTTCCGAGCCCGCGCGCGCTCAAGCTTTGAGGTAAATCGAGACGTGCCAGCAGTCGTCTCATTTTCTGGAAGTTGATAGATTGTGGGAATAGTGTAGAGAGTGCAGATCCATAGAGGGAAGACGCGTGAATTATTCGAGAAGGACCTCAAAGAGAAAAAAGGTGTCTCGTGTTGCAAAGAGAAAGCGTTGAGCACTCACGAAATCTTTTGATTCGACAGAAACAGACACGACGTCTATTTTTCTTCAGTTACGGAAATGAGAAAAACGGAGCAAAGAGTGGGCGCTAAGAGTCGAGCGAAGAAGATAAATTGAGTTAATTTCCTAAAGTAACGTTGCGGATAAAAAGTGCAATGAATTTTTTTTGCGTTATATTTTTGTGGGTGTGTGAGGGGGACCGCTAGTTACTATAATAGAAATTAAATATCGAAAAATATTAATTTAAATCGGTTTCATTTCTGTAGAACATGTTTTGAATACACTTAGAGAAGCATGAATATTTACGAACTCTCACCTCTTTCCTTCATTGAATTCTCTAATAATTATTTCTTCTTCTCAATTCTTTGACCCTCTGTGAATCAACGAATCAATAACCATCGGTGCTCTTCAAGTAACAAACATCTAAAAATCAAATTTCCAGAAACTGCTCTCACCTCGTCAAATAAAATAAGCACAGGCTCACGTAGCTATGCACGTCGTCCGATTCGTCCCTCCTCTTACCGTAATCCAGAAGCCACTAACTCAATGCCAGATCGACACGTGGCAAGGAGAACTGCTGAAAATAGTAGATATGATGTGAAAAGAATTCTATTGACTCGCAGTTACAAGCATCACAATATCTACAATGGTGGGTAAAGATAGGAAGTTTATAGTAAAGAAATCTAATTTAAGATCTCGGAGTCCGAGTTGTTGGTGGAAAACGACAGATGAATGGAGAACTCAGTGCGTATGTATCTCAATTGCATAGCACCGCAAATAATCAGACTCTGGGACAAATTAAAATTGGTAAGAAATTAATAATTTATCAAACATGTTTTTAAATAGAGATGCAAAAAATGATATTTTGAAAGACTTTTTTAAGACTGTTAATTTTTAAATTTACTTACATTTTCCATAAACTTGGTGAATCACGAGACTGGGAAAATTGCTTCTCAAATAATTTTGGTGGTAACTTTAAAATATAATTTTTTTGAAGATTTCACAATCAGCCTGAAATTAAACTCTATCATTTGTACGGTAAACTCAATATTTCCAATTTTTAACTGTTTCAATGAACGTTCAAATTTTTTCTCGACGTAAAATAAAGTTTAAAAGCAAAAATTCTTGCCTCGCATTCCTGACATGAGGTAATTAATTTTTTGATCCATTTGAGTGTCGTTTAGTTATAATTCAAATAATTTTTATTCATACAAAATAAACCGATTTGATCCCCAATGCATATATATATTAGGTTGAACCGGAAGTCTTTGTGACTTGTTTAAACGTTTATTTCTCGAAGCAAAAGAAACAACAGGATAAATTTTATTTGCTATCATTATCAAAAATATACTGCCAACGTGTGCGCAACTTATGAATGCCCTGCTTATAGAACCCTTCCAGGCGCAAGTCGAAATAATGCTTAAGTGCCATTTCGACACTTCCATGGGTATAGAAGGTTCTTTAACAGTGGTCACGAGTTATACCTGAAAACGATCAGTATTCAGATGGAGCAATGTCTTGAGAATACGGTGGGTAAAGGAGAACCATCCATCGACGCCTGACCAGTTCTTGCAATACTTGTTTCAAGCCGTAGGGACGAGCGATGTTTTGTTGAAAATAAAGTTGCTTGTCCTTCAGGGGTGAACGATTGAAGACTTTCTTCAGGTTCCGTGGTTAGATAATGTAGAGGCCCCCAGTAATTATTTTGCTATCAGGTAGCAGTTCCCAATAGATGGGGCCGTACACTCCCCACCACACTGTGAGCATGCCTTTTTTGGGGTGAAGGTCGGGTTTGGCGGCATCCTGTGGGGTCTCTCCTTCTCCAATCCACTGGTCACGCTTGTGGTTGTTCTCGTAGAGGACCCACTTGTCGTTTCCAGTGATGAGTGGGTCCAACCATCAATCGCCCCCTTGGAGAGTGCGGAGGGAAATGGAATCATCCACTCAAAAATCAAGGTTGGCTTGTGTCAAGGTGTGAGGTATGAATCAACCCCTAATTTTCTTTATTCCGGGAGCTGCCAAGCCCTGTACGATGTTGGTTTAATGAGACCCAAGTGCGGTTGACAGCTCACGGGTAATTTGGAAAGGATCCGTTGCCACGGCTTTCTTCAATGCATCCAAATCCAATTTATGGGGTCTCATGATCCTCGAGAGAAAAGTCGTCCTTGTCGAAGCGGTGGAACCAATTGTGTATGATATTATAGTGATGATCATGTGTATGATAAACATTCTCAAGGAGACTTTCTAAATCCTTCATCGTGGTATGAAAGAGGAAGAAGTACAGCAATCCATGTCGGATGTGGATGGCACTATTTACATACATCGTTGGCTAACTAAACTCAGGTCAGAGGGAAGGGACTGGGGTGTTTTTTAAAATGAAGTTCCTTTACTCGTTGTTATACCCTAGCAACATAGGAACACCAAAGTGCAACTGCGGCGAGCTGTGGAGAAGCAAACCCAGTCACAAAGACTTCCGGTTCAACCTAATATTTGTTTTATTCTTTCAGGCGACGAGGTCGTTGAATGGAACGGTATTCTCCTTCGAGGAAAGACATTTGAAGAGGTGGAACGAATTGTGAACAAGAGTCATGGGGAAATTGAAATGGTTATTCGAACGTGAGGAATAAGACATTTTTAATTTTTCCTATAAATTTGAAAATTTCAGTTACAAGAATCCATCATCTGGAGTGTATGATACACTTCCATTGAACCGTAATACTATGAGAGATGACTTGTCACCTGATCGTGTTCCACCAGTTCCAATGCATCGTATTAATGGAATTAATAACAATAGTGTACTCCATCATCACACTCTTTCCGATTCTTCATGTCATGGCCACATTCAAGTTTCTCTTGGTTACGATGGAAATTCTCGTCTTGTCGCCAAAATCATTCGAGCAAGAGGATTGAAATCTCGTGATCAATCTCGAAGTGCTCCTAATCCATTTGTTAAAGTGTATCTTCTTCCTGGAAGAAAGTAAGATTTAATTTATTATCTTGCCACAAAAAAGTGTATTTTCCAGAGTATCTCATAAACGAAGAACTCGCTTTGTTGACTCCTCTTGTGCTCCTGAATGGAATCAAGTACTTGAATATCAAGTAGCTCCACATACCCTTAATACAATGTTCCTTGAATTTACTGTATGTGATTATCAACGAGATGTTGATGATCTTCCGTTGGGAAATGTTCAAATTCCACTTGCTGGTAAGCTTTTTTTTAGTTTCAAATACTCCGGATTTACTAAAATGTTTGATTTTCAGATAAGTCTGCAATCAACACTGGTCCTCGATGGTACCCACTTCAAGGATCCTACGATCAACCGATTCCTCAGCATTACATGAATGGAACCTCGTTATCTCAAATTCCATCAATCGCCGCAGCTTCCAAGCATTCTGCAGCCGTACACAACCATCATAATCATAATTATTCTGAAGTTCCTCCATCAATTCTTTATCCGAAAGGAGGTGTCGGCACACGTCATCCAGACAAACCAGTCCGACATGCAACATTCAACTATAATCCAGGTAAGGTCATTTTGGTAGGATTACATGATGTTCAAGGTTGCTTTTGAAATAACTTTTTCATACCAAAAACAACTTTGTCAATACAAAAAAAAAATCTTAAGAAGTTCGACAAATTGAACGTCAATGTTTTTGTTTTTTCGTTGCAAAATTTAAAGACTTGTTAGGTTTTTAGGGTTTACAAAAGTTTCAGTCAAAATTTTGACAAAAATGCCAAATTTTCAAAAAGTTGGCATTTTTTGACACAATTTAGAGCTTTTCCGCGAGTACAAAAAATTAGAACAAAACTTAAATTTTAATTTTTGTGCTGAACTGGAAAACTTGTCTTTTTTTTAAATATCTAAATCATTTAAATTTTTCAGTGTCACTGGACATCGGCTACCCTGCAATAAACTGAAAACTGCTCATAATGCTCAAAAATCTTTCTCAAAAGTTGACCAAAAAGCTCAAAAACTCAAACTTCTTTCATGCCATATTTACGTGTCATCCGGTTATTGCAATACTTATGTTTTAGGGTAGTAGGTCCGTTGTTTTAATTTTATAGGATCATTTGTTATTTTATTTCATATTTTATATTTTAACTTATTTAATTGTATATGTTGAAATTTATATAAAAAATTAAAAACTGAAGTGTACAAGATGCAAATAATTTATATACAAACACAAATCAAAGTTGGCAGTTATTTTTTGAAAATCAGATCACGGAGGAGACCAAGAAATGAAAAATTATTGGAGGTTGTTGTACCATGTACCCCTGAAATTATTATGATTATTTTTCTAGTTCCAAAGTTTTTGTGGTACAAAAATGAATATTAATCGTGAAAAGTGCACTTACAAACCATATGGACTGCTTGACATGCTTGTAAATCTGTTGTATGGAGAATATGGGAATGGGCCACCTCCACCCATCATTGGGCCTCCATATGGACCATCAAATCCATGGCCTGGTGGAGAATATCTGAAATTAGAAAGAATTGTTCACAATTATAATTGAAAAGTAGTTAACTTTGATGAAAAATGCTTAACAAAAATTTTTTGAAGTTTTAGATAAATCCACTTTGACAATTAACATAATTTTATATCCTTCCGTTTTCAGTTTTTTTTTAAAGAATCGTTACCAAGTTGCAATTCAGCACAATGAAATGATCAATAATACATACCTTGGTCTTCCCCAGAATCCCATTGGCTGTGGAATAGGTGCTGGTGCATTTCCAACACCATCGTATGGAGCATCTCCTGTTATTGATTTCAGCTCAGCCATACCTCCTTCTTTTTGACATTGAATTATCATAACTCCAACTTAAACATTCACTTTCTTACATCAAACAAAAAGAAAATTTTACCTGACAAAACGACGAATAAAGTTTGAACGTATTGCATTTTTATTTGAGAATAAGAAGAAGAAGAACGGAAGTGTTACTAGTACTCTTATGTTGTGTCCAGTTTGTACTTTCTTTTATATATAACTAGGTCTTAAGTGGTTACAGTACTCGGCCCGCCCCATTTATTTGAATGTCAACGTCTCGCGTCGATTTCAGGTGGTTTTTCTGCATGTGAGTCACGCTTTTGATATTTTTTGTTGATTTGAAAAATTGGAAGAGAAGGGTCAAAACGTCGAGGTCAAACGTAGGGTCACATGGACAAAGCAGCTAGTCATCCGTAAAACTAGAATGGTTGAAAATATTTATAGTCACTGATTTATTTTAGCTTAAAAATAGTAGACAATCACTCTCTGAAGGTTAAATTTAGCACCAATGAACGGTATTAAAACTAAAGGAAGGAAGTTTTCAATGCTTCCAAATGCTTCAACGCTTCCAAGTTCATGGAAATTTCACTTATAAAGAGTTGTTTTATTTATACAAAAAAGTTCAAAAAAAAAATTCAAGTATGATTGTGCCTATATTTTTATGATTTAGACGGGACGTCCCAGTGTATTCCAAGAGCGCCCCTCTCTCTCCTCTTCACTTGCCCTCATCGGGTCTTTCCAGTAGTGCTGCCAGTATTATACAGTAGTACATTATTACCGTACAGTATAGTACAGTATTGTCGTGACGTTATCAATGCTAAATATTGCAATATTTTTCTTTCTTTTTTATTTTAAAAGTTTACAATTTCCCAATTCTCAGATGCATTTTCCGGGCAAACATGGGTAAGGCATGTAAGTCGTGCCCCTTACACAAAAAATTTAGAAAGCTGCAAAAATATTTAACACTGAAAAGCACATTTATGAGTTTTGTGTATTGAAAATTTTAGAAAAATTAAGTTGGATATGCAATAGGATGTAGAGGAAAATTAAGTGAATGTTGGTTTCAAAAAATAATCGTTCAAAATATTCATAAGCGCATATTTCCTAATACATTTTCTTCTTTTATTGTCCATTTGTGTCCAAACTTTTCGCTGAACTGGTCACTTTACACTATTCTTGCCGCTTGACCACCACTTGAAGGTCAAATCTATAAAATAAAACATAGTTCTGAAATCTTCTTTTTCAAGTTGAACCAATTTATTTCAGATGATTTTTGTGTAACTATTCGTCATCATTCTTTCTTGTGGTCATTTTGCAGTTAGTATGCAAATCGAAATGAAATGAAAGTGAAAATGTTTACTGGCTACCAGACAGAGACCGAGAGAAAAAATGTAAGAAAAGTACGGGAATGGGGAACCTGAATTTGACGAATTCTATCCACAAATAATATAATAGAATTCTACAAAATTTCAGAAGAAACTAGAATGGATGTATTTAGTCTTGTGAAATGGAAAATCGCAGAATATTAATACATATAGATTGTTTCTTCAAAATCGCTCTAGATAATATAAGCATGTAATACTCAAATAACCACTTTCCAATAAAAAAAAACGATGTAATATTCTCAAATCCAAAGCCTAACTATAAGAATAAAATTACAGTTGATTTTTACATCGAAAGATTTATAATGAATTTGCAAACAAAGGCCGAACTTAGACGGATGCACGGCTACAGAACGTTTTTCTTATCTTCACAATATATTTGCAAATAAATAGATAATTTTTCTCCACTTCACCTCACTCAGAAAGAAAAAAGATATTTCAACACTAAGTTTTCAAAATAATTTTATTTATAAATTCACATAAACCAAACGAATTTATATTTTAATAACTTGTAGAAAATTGATGCACCGAATATTACATTCCAACAGTTGTCATGCCAGATGCCCTTTTTGTTGTACCAACTGTTTTTGAACTTTTTGAAGCTTTTGTTGTCGTTTTCGCTGTGGTAGTAGTAGTTCTAGTTGTGCTGTAAATAAACAAAGTGTGAATTGAACTAAAACAATTAGCACATACGTTTTTGGAGGGATTTCCATCGTAGTTCCAACTGTTGTAACTCCGATTTGTTCATCTTTTTCTTCGTCTTCCCCTCGTTGCAGGAAATCCGTAATTGTTTTTCTTACTCGTTCATACTTCTTATCATCCACTGCATCAGCTTCAGTATAGATACAACCTCCAAGTTTCCCGACAAATGGGTACAAATCATAGAGTGTGAAATCGATACGATCCGAGTGTCCAACAACTTGTGATATTTCCATCAATTTTTCTCTGAAAACAATTTCAAATAACAACTCAAAATTTAAAATATTTACTAAATCTAAACATACTGTTTCCTGTCATCCTGGTAAATACAAGTTATGCAAAAGAATATGATGAACAAGCCGATAACGAAGCTGGCTAGCACAAATGGAAAAAGATTAAGGTACCAATTACCCCATTTTGGACCTGGAAAAAGAAGAGGATCAAGGTTAAACTTGATCGTAGTATGTGTCAAAGACACGCCAAACTTGTGCTCAAGCTTTGCTAACTTCTAAAACAAGTTAATATTTTTGGTCAAACTCGGTCTAGAACTGTCACAAAAAATGAATCACGCGTTTACACAATTGAATTCCATTAACAACTGAAACTTTGTAAGTTAACTTACCGTCACAATGAATTCCACCGTATTGTCTGAAACAGAGACATTCCACTCTTCCCCATTCAACCATACACTTTCCATAAGCACACGGATTATGCAAGTTGTATGCTGTTGTATCCGGTGGACTACGAAAAATGCAATCTTGAATTTGAACTCGATGTCTACTGATCATTGTGATATTTCCTGGCCGTTCGATGACACACTCAAATACTGTGTTGTTGAAATTTCGGGACACGTTTTTGATTTGTAGGAGGTTATTCATATAATCATAATTTGCTCTAAAATTATATTATTTAAAAAAACATAAAACTCAGCGCTGCATACTTGTCGTCTTGATCTAATGTCTCTTCACCTTTCGAATCTGGGTATCTGATCTTCCAATACATTTTTTGGCCCTAAATTTTCAATCTTAAATCAAAAATGTTTTAAAATGCTTACTTCTCCAGAATTTATATCTTCTAGTTTTGATTTGGAATCACATGATATGGAGGTTGGCCAACCAAGTGCCCAGTATTCTTGAGTATCTCTCACAATCAACGTATTAGGTTCCAGAGCTGAATTCTTATTGATTTTATGAGTGAAAATTATAAATTTAGAAATTGTGATATCGTACATAACTTCACAAGATTTTGGCATGCCTTCTTGAAGGCGCACGGATTTATTTAGATGGGTCACAGCGCGCAAAAATTACAAAAGAATACTATCATACACTTTTGCGCGCCGAGACCAATCTGAATCAATCCGTGCGCCTTTAAGAAGTCATGCCAAAATCTTGTGGAATTACAATACAGCAATTTCAGTTTTCTGAAACGTCATTCTAAACAGTCATTCAGATTATTCACGACAAAATGTACATTCCTGGTCCACGAAATGGCAATTTTACCTATTTTCTCCGGTGAATCAATCGAAAAGCAGTTGACAAGATTTGCGTAAATAAATAATTGCAAGTGAATTGTGAATTTCCTTGTTAGCTTCATTTCAATTGCACCGATAAATAGAGAAATAAATTAAATTGATCGGATTTTTGACGATTATGCATTTTGATGAAAAAAATATGTTACACGTTTCATGTTCCCACGTTTCAGAAGGTTATTTATTTATTAAACGTATATTTTGAATAATAGTGTTCAAATTTCTGAATTTTGCCGCGTATTTGTTTCCGTGTGAAATTGCGTCTCGGTGTTTGCACACTTTCGTAAGCAATCAAATTTTCTTGTGAGTTTTTAGCTTTTTTTCCTTTCTAAATCTTGTTTTTATCGTTTTATATAATGTATTTTCAATGAAAATTGAACTTAACATAATGAAAAATACTGTTGAACCAATTTATATTTATTCCTGCCATCATGTCTTCTTGTCAAGGTCACAAGATTTGATTCTTCAGTGACTTCTTCATCCTAATTTTTGATCTCTTTCCTGCTGTCACCGGGAATGATTTCTAATTATTTTGTCAATTCTATTTTAAAAAGAGCCATTTATAACTTCCGAAAGCAGTGAAAGTGATGCATATATTTCAGTGGGTAGCGACCCACACTCTCGGTGTCCCCTCGCTCTCGCTCAATATCGATTTTGCCTTGATTTATGCGAACCAGAAGCGCTCTTATTTCTTACCAGCTGTTGTGTTCGCAAACGTGTACGAGTGGCCTTGTCCAGTGGATAATTTTATCTTGAGAATGTTTCGTCAGATGATGCAAATATGTTTTAGAATGTTAAGTAACGTTTTTTATGGCTACACTTTATCTAATATGTAATTTTCTTTTTGTTCTCAATGGAATTATTATTATTTTAATTCAAATATTTTTTATTTGCAGACCAGTTGGTTCAAGGGGTGTCTTTTGTCACCATAGTCGTTTGTTCGAAAGGAAATTGTCTGGGTAAAGGATGTCGGACGGAAGTGTTGAAAGGGGAACCAAGCGTGCCGAGGATTCTCTGGCTACTCACCAGCTCACTGTTCAATACAAGCGATACTACATCGATGTCAATGAGAACACTCGTGGACGTTACATCAAGATTGCTGAGGTTGCTTCGAAACTAACTTCCCGTACTAATATTAGCATTTTTCAGTTGGGTACAAATTACAAGAGCCGTATTATTCTAAGCATCGTCGCTGCCAAGGCAATCGTGAGTGAGATTTCGAAGATGCTTGCCCTCATTGATGAACCATCAACTGGTGAACACGCTGTAAGTTGCAATTATTTAAAGAAGTGGCGTAACAATTTATACACGCTCTAGGCAAAAATGTTCTTTCTGATTTTTTTCAATTGAAAAGCTGATGAACTTTTTAGTGAAAACAAAAGTGGATTTCTAAATTGAATATACCTGCTTCAATGCCCATAATTTTATTGATATTTAATATAAAAATTAAAAAAAAATATATTAAAAACTTTTTTAATGCAATATTAAATTTCAGCCAAAGGAAAGCTCTCTCATCAAATCAGAGACTCTCAATGTCGACGGGAGAAAATTCTACGTCGATCTGAAGGAAAATGTTCGTGGTCGCTTTTTGCGCATTGCTCAGATGCCGATGAACCCACGTCAAACTCGCCAACAAATCGCCATTCCATCCGATGGAATCGCCGAAATTCATAAGGTGCTAACCGAATATTTGGCCAAGTTCGGAGAGGGACACGAACAGGAGAACACCAACACTCCAAAAATCACTGCTGAAAACAAATCGTTCCTTTTCCATTCCGGAAAGAACGATCGTGGAGAGTTTGTTCGCATCTCGGAAGTAATAATTTTGTGTCAAATAGAAGTTTATTCTAATTTTATATTCAGATCAAACTCAACAGCGGCTATCGTAACGCAATCACCGTTCCAATGTCCGCACTCGTCGATTTCCGCAAAGAGTTGGATAACATCATCGCCAACCAAGGAAAGTAGTGATCTACAAGTTTTCTCTGCAAAAAAAACAATCGTAATTGCATAACATCTATCGAACTCGAGAGTCTCCCAAAAAATCCCTCCAAATCTTTACTGCATTTGCATGTAAAGATTTTACCTATTTTTCTAAACTGCTGTGTTCCTGTATTTTCACTCTACCTGTTTCGTTTATTTATTTATTTAAGCATCAAGTTTATTGAACTCTAATAAATTCTCGGGAAATTCGTGTCTTAATTATTCTTGCCAGGGAAAGTTACGTTTCCTTATCGAACACCTGTTGCGAAACCAGAAAAGGGCGGGTCTGACTAAGTGAACAAATATTTCGTAATAACTTTCTTCCAACAGAAATTAAAACACGCAAAAAACGGCCAACTCACTAGCTGGAACGTGGAGCCATGGAGATGGATAAAATAACTCTGATTGTCGACATAGCTTCAAGAATATCGTATTCTGCATTTTCAAAAAGTCTTTTTCGTTCAAAATGGGCTTATTCTTCTCTAAAATTTCTTCCTTCATGTTTCCAAATATCGAATGTCGTACATTGATGCTCGGTTTAGATGGAGCCGGGAAAACGACTATTCTCTATAAGCTGAAGCTTAATGAGACAGTCAATACAATTCCAACCATTGGTTTGTTCACTTTTTAAATGTGGTCATACTTGAGTATTTGTTTGAAGGATTCAACGTGGAGACTGTTACCTTCCAAAAAATCACTCTCACTGTTTGGGATGTTGGAGGTCAGAAGAAAATTCGTGCTCTCTGGAAATACTACTTTCCAAATACCACAGTAATTATCAAGAGGAATTATACAACGAAAATTGTTTAATTTCAGACATTAGTGTTTGTGGTGGACAGTTCGGATATTGAGCGGATTCCCGAGGCAAAGGAGGAATTGTTCAGTTTGCTGGCCGAGCCAGAGCTTGCGGATTCTCATTTGCTTGTCTTTGCAAACAAGCAGGATATGCCGAATGCAAGATCACCAGCCGAGCTGACTCAGCTGCTTGATTTGGGTTCACTCAAGAATAGAGAGGTATATAGTTGTATTGTTTTGTAGACCTTATAATCTATAGGATATATATACCTAAAAGGAATGCCAAAATCTTGTGACATTATGATAATACAATTGGCTTTTCAGTGGTTCATCTGTGGTACAAACGCTCACTCTGGACAAGGTCTCTACGAAGGTCTGATGTGGGTCAAGAAGCAGATGAAGACATAAGGATTGCTAAATGATTTCATTTCTTTTCATAAGAAATTGAATAAAATATTGAAAAGTGTTATTCATAACTGAATTCTTGTGGAAGTTTGAATTAAGGAAAAGATAATTAGAGTTAAATAATTAATCACAGGTTGAAAAAACAATCATAAACAAGTTCGACGGTTGTAAAGACGACTAGAATTGTTACAGTTAAAATGTATTGAAAACATTCGAGAATTTTCAGCAACTGTATTGATCATTGCTTCGTAGTCACTTCCAGGTTCTGATCCTTCTCCGCTACAGAACATCTGAAAAATTGATGGTTTAAAATGAATTACTGAAAGATGGTACCGTAGAAAAAGTGAGCATTAGAGATCTCATACTATCAGTTGAATCGAATGCTGGAAGCGTCTTCTCGTGATGAATATGATGATCATTTTGCCATTTTGCATAAGAATACAATGCACTTTTAAATGCATCTGCTAATTCAATAGTTGCTAAAAGTTCAGGTTCAATGTTTGGTGATCTCTGTCGGTTTGCATCCAGGAATCCACGGAATACGTTGTCAAGACATTCCAGTTGAGACGTTTTATCTAAGCCTTGCCAAAAAACTTTTGAAATCATTTGAAGCGTGGTTATTCCAAGACTTGAATAGATACCATACATAGGAACTTCATCACCAGGTAAATAAATTGGAGGTTCAATGAATGCAAGTGGAATCACTATTGCTCCAACATTAGAATTATAAAGCATTGTTGGATCACTTATTGGGAAAGTCGTTGTGTCGTCACTAAAAGTACTTGTATTAGGAATTTTAAGTTCGCCTCGCGAAGTTTGATATTTAGTTTGTCAGAATGAACATGTTTTTTGAAATTAAGATCTCCTGCTAGCTACAGTACCTATACGATTTAACCATACACTTAAAATAAATCAGCACACACGTAATGAACTTCTTATGTATAGCTATATGGTACTGTTTGCCTGCCTGCCTATGTAACAGCCTACAACCTATTTTCTGAATTTATCATTTCCTATTTTAAACGGAGTTGTTCAAAATTTAATTGAAACAATTTTTACAGCTCGCAGATATAACACAAGACATGCCTATTTGTGCAGGACCATTTCCGATGTTCAATTTAATTTAATTGTATACAAATTCTCAAATGTCGTTTTATGATTCGAATTTTAATGTTAATATTAAAACACTTACTTGTCCAAATATGTTCCAATCTGCGACATAGTATAATCTCTTTCAGCTTTTCCAACTCTTATCATTGAATCAAAATAGTCTGTTTCATTAAGTGACACCTGTGAAACTGGCTTCCAAATGAGTTCCTCATTTTGTAAACGTCTCGGGAATCCAACATAAAAACCAAGACGGTTTATATTTGATAAATATTGAAGAGGAGTGCTACGATGGACGGAGAGAAAATCTATCTTAAGATTTTGAAGGAATTCTTGAATTTTTGGAAGATCAATTGTTTGTGATGCTTTGTCCACATACATTTTTCTTCCAATTTCGAAAGATGAAATTTGATCGACACATTCGCGCCATCTGGAGAGAAATTTTTTGTAATTAATTTCAAATTTAATACAAACAAAAAAATGAACGAACCCATACTGATCTCTTGGAGAATATGAATATTGTTTCAGATTCCAGACAGTCACAGTTAATAAATAATTTGCAACAGCTTGGCGACTAGTTCTGAATTTGAAATAAAATCTATCTATCAATAGTTTGTATTCCCTTACTGTGCCATGATATCCGAAAGTCTTGCAAAATAATCATAATCCTGAATAGATAACATGTCAGTTTCAGTCCATCTGTATGTGTTTGAAAGTTGTGCATCTAGGAATTCTCGAAGATAGAGTTGAGGTAATGCTTGAAACATTTCTCCAATTGTCATATACGTCGTATTAGGTGTGAGACTAGCTGATTGTCTAGCAGAAATATAAAGATCAACCATCAGTCGAGCTACCTCGTCCAGTTGACTTTGAACATCTCGAGGATCACGAAGTAAACTATCTCGAGCAAACGCGCTGAGCAAATTCTGAAAAAAAAATTCTGCAAAGTTAAACATTTTGAAAAGATAATGACAGTCTGATTCACTAAAAATGAGCTAAATTTGAAGTTGTTTCTATTCCAGTCCGTCCGTCACTTCTCAATCACCTTCCACCGAGTGGATTATTTTTTCTAGATGTTGAAAATATCTTTTCGGCATGGATGAACTTTATTTTTGAAAAATACCTGTCTCAATGACAATTGCAGAAGAGGTTCAAACTCTGTAGGACTTGGCCTTGCAAGATCAATCAGATCTCTTTCGATTAGTCCAACTATTGGTGTCAAATCGGGTGGTTTTATCTTAAATCTCATTTCGTTCAAATATCAAGTTTTGAAATTTTCATACCTGTAAAATAATCTTGCTTCTATCTTGTGGATGTACATCTCTATCATATACAATTAAATTATAGCGTCCTGCATACCAATCCAACATTCCCGCATGTCGTTCCCAACTGAAACCGCCTAATTCATCATTAAATATATCTTACTTTGGTATGAAGGTGGAGAATCATTTGATTGTTTGTTCAATAATTAGTCCCTCTTTTCCCCCTCGTCCTTGGCCCGCAAGATTAGCGGCTCTTCGCCACTGACACGTGTGTCAATGTTTGCGGTACTGACCAGTCTCCGCCTACTTTTGAGAAGTGATACTAAAAGGGATACGGTACCTATATGAGTCTGCGTGGAAATTTTGGCAATCACGGAGAAGCGGGCCACACGGAAAGTTTCGAATGAATGTTAGTAGATCTGTTGGTGCATTTGAAGATCTGAAAGATTTTGGCAATTTAAATTGTCGGCATTTCGGAATTTTGGTAATGTCCAAAAATGTTGAATTGTCAAATGATTGCAAATTTAGCAATTATCGAATTGTTTAGTTATCGAATGAAAATTTTCCAGAAAAAGGATAAATCTTAATATTTACAATTACCATATTCTCTTTGAAAATTTCCAGGTTTTTAAAATACGAGTTTTTGTGCGCGCAACAAGCGTCCCCATAATTGTGGCCCACCCTGTATTGTACTTACTCCAAATAATCATTTATTAAATTACTTTCAAAGTTTTAAACTGCATCAGACATTTAAAAATTAGTCTTTCAGTCTCTGAAAAATGTGTATTATTCTTGCATGCGATTTCATGCAAGAAATGAAAATTTTTGATGGGCTCCACAAAATTGTAAAGTTGAAAATAAGTTCCCTTGCTTTAGTCAAAAATAATTTTAGTTTTGAATAGTTTCATTGGTAATACTTTTTTCTGTTCTACTGTTATAAAAACAGGCAAAGTGTCAAAACTCACCGAAGAACTGCATTCATACATGCTGAGTACAAACTTCTTGAAAGTCTTGCAGACTTTGGAAGTAACCTTGAATCCTCTTCAGATGACAGAAGACCTGAAATCTTTCTGGTTTTCTTTTATAGTTCAGACATAAGTAAAATACTTACTATGCATTCTTCGAAGTGATTCATCTTTGAGTTGACTTAAAAAACTCATTTGTTTATCAGCTGTCTGAGAATGATATCTTTGACAACTGTAACGATAGAAATTCTCGCATGGTTCAATTTCGTCGTCAATGCAAGACGAAAGTCGGAATGCTCAAAAAACAAATTTTCAGAGTTTTGCATGAAGCACAATTTACCAATGTCAATGCATTGCCTTGTATTGCAAACATTTGTAGATTTTGCACCAATTGTCCGGAACCCATCAGTGGTTATTACCCAAACAAGGAAAAGTGCAATTGATAATAGGAAAAACAAAGCACAAAGAGCACCTAGCCAGATTGAACATTTCGAGCATGTTCTGAAACTAAGAATCATTAAAAAAATACACCACAAAGATCTTTTCCTATTGACCAAACACTTGACTTGACATCACTGCCTCCTACCGTAATCTGTCCGGCCAACCATTGAACAAATGCTAAATATTGGCTGACAGAGATTTCTAATTGTTTCCTTGGTGCTACTTTTTAAATCAATTTTAATCGGATGATTAGAATGTAGTTTTTAATTTACGCAATAACCCTTTTCTCCACTAGTGAAGACTAATTTTGAGGCATTTTCGTTGGATATTTGACAACAATTTTTGATTCCAAAACTATTGAAAAAAAAACAGAAATAATTCTAATTTTGAATATTCATTTTTATTTTGTAGGAATGTAGATTCAATTAAAATCATTGGCATCGCAAAATGCTCAGACAAAATCCTACCCTTTTCTTCGATAAAATGGCGTTATTGGAAATATAATTCTTCGATCGGATGGAGCTTCTAGTTGTTGTGTCAACCGATTATCAAGGTTATCATCTCCGGATTTTTGTTGTTCATCTTCAACTCTCTCCGGCTCTTCTGGTTGTTCAGTTATTTCTGGATCAATTGATCTTTCCTCAGTTACTGGAAATTCAATTTCTTGATCTGTTTCTTCAACATTATCTTCTTCATCATCTGAAACTTGCATATCTATTTCAATTTTAATTAAATGATCAACTTTCAAATTAACACACAACTTACTTCCTTCACTAAAAAATCGACTAAAAAGAAGACAAAAAATTCGAAATAAGGCGGAAGCTCGACGGAAAAAGCATCGTAGCATGGGAAATAGTAAAGAAGAGACAAGAGGGATATGATTTTCACTGTGCCCGTATCTTTATTTGTGACATGTTTGCAGAGACTCACCTCTATTCTCTTCCGGATTTGTCCGAAAACTCGAAGTGGATTCGGGACCCGCGATTGGAGCTGGATGAATTTGTATTGTAGGTGGAGGGGAGAACGGAATTCGCGAAGTTGTTTGGAGATGGTACTGGAAAAAAGACACCATACCGATTTCATGGGCAATGACTTTGTATTAGTTTTTTATTCCGTAAATTAGTTTGAAAAAAATTGGAAAATTTTTAAATTCTTTTTAAAAATAGGAGTAAAAGGTAGTCTGTCACTTTTTTTTGGAATCGTATTCCTTCGTAGTTCTCGGATTTTTTTCTTAGTTTTTTTTCCTTTATTTATGTTAAAATAAATATGTAGAACAGATTGCGACCATACTCCCACAGGTTATAATTTCAAACCTCTCTAACTTCTCGAACAATTGATTCATGTACTTTTCGTCTCGGTGAAAATGAATGAGGAGGCAATGGTGGTGGATCTGGTGATATTGGTGATGGTTCCATTGGTGGAAGATCATGATGTGGTGATAGTGGTGGAGATGTTAAAATTGCTATCTGAAATTTAGAAAAAGGTAATTACGTGATCATCTAGGGTTCTTTCAGATTTGTTGAATTATTCGAGTAAACGAATGAAACACTAATTTTTAAACTAAAACTAATTTTTTCAACATTTGTATTTAAATTTACTTTTTATTCCTAAGAAAAATTTGTTTTAAAAAAAGCAGTGAACCAACAAAAGTTAAAAAGATTTCAGATGTAATCAGATTACAAAAATTTACAATGCCAAAAATATATCTTCTTTTAGTTGTTCGATAAATTTTCAAGATATTTAAGTGCATATAACTTATGAACGGAGAATTTTAGCAAGAAAAGTTCAACTAACCAATTGTTGGACAAAATGATTTTTTTAAAGATTTTTATCAAAGTTATTGCAGAAAATATAGCTACCACTGTGATTCAATTTTTGACGGCTGCACCACTCAAAAACAAAAGTTGATTATGATAGTTCAATACTTTTAAAAGAAAGTTAGATTACAAGAAAGAAAAGAAAATCATTGAAATTTTCATTGCTTTTATGTCGGCCAACTTCCAGCACGGCCGAAAAATTCTTAATTTTCAAGAGAATGTCATAAAGCTAAATAATTGACATAGTTTTTTGAAGTGCATCGTAATTCAACTATATTGCCATGAAAAACATCATCAAAATTGAACTAACAAATTATTTTCCGTTGATTGTGCTGAAAATCAACTCATGAAAGATCTGGCAAAATCTAAGAAACATTGTGGTTGCTGAATTTTCTTTACAGTTTCTAGTATTTAAGAAATGCTCCTAGATGAATTTTGCAAATTATTCGAAGCCTAAAAGTGAATATATTTTGGTGAGTAAATAAAGTTAATCATTTTTCAATTCTCAATAAATTAAGAGGTAAACCTCAAAAGATGGAGTTCTGTTGACAGGAGAAGCAATACGACGTGGTGATCTGTCCATTTCATTTGAAATAATAGCTAATTTGATTCAAAATCTGAAATAAATAAAAACGGTTTCCTGTCTGGGTTGATAAATGACGGATTCCGCAAACAAGACTTTTGATTGAGGACACAAAAAGAGCCGTCCGTTGGTCATCACAACGAGGGCGGTGCTATGACAAGGAGCACAGCAGTGCACCATGTCGTGCTCCGATGCACTTGCTCAACGGGGAGGAAGACTGTACATACACACATCACATGGAATCTTTATTTTCAAAAATAAAGCAAGAAAAGAGAGAGAGAGAGAGAGAGAGAGGGAGAAGGGAGAATAACGTTTTACTAGTTCGAGAAAATAACAAATTTCAAATAGCCGCCCATTTTGAAAGTTTTTGACTCGTTTATGACGTCATCTTGTTGATTTACGCGAAGCTGGCGCGTGCAAATCGGGCAAACTCTGGAATAATTAAAAAAAATGACAGCCTATAAAATAAATAATTTACCCTTTGGAGCTCGCCTTTTTGCAAAAGCAAAGCGCATACCAGCACCTTCATGAGCTTGTGGTCCACTGCGAGCTTCGATGACAACATCTGCATCTCCTGCACTTCTCTTTGCAAATGCGAATGCAAATTTCTTTCGCAATTCAAGATCACGAGCAAATCGTTCGTTGTTGCTCATCAATTCTGTAAAAAATAACTTGACAGCGGGAAAAGATTTGTAGAATATTGAAAGACCCCACCAAAAGTGGCCGACATTTATTTGTGGTGACTTTTAATTTTGGTTTAAACGTATAGAGAGGACTTCTTGGAAGTGTTATTATTGATAATACGTTGGGTTTTCTGACAACTTTCAATTATCCTACAAAGTTTTAAACAATCCTTCATTCAATACATATAGCATTTTTCTACATCTTTTTAGATTTGAAAATTTGTGTAGAAATTTAGAAAAATGACATATTGACTCAAACATTTTTTTTTCTTCATTTTTAAAATAAAAAAGTCCGTAAAAAACTTTAAATACTTCATAAAGCTCACATCTGCCAAAAATTGTTATTTTACTATTGCAAAAAATCAACTCTACAGATGAATGAAATTGCAACCTCGAGTTTCTAATTTCGATTGAAATTTGGAGTTCAAATTTCAATTAAATAGTTTTATATATAAATTTGAAAAACCAACCAGAATCATCATCCGAATATTGCGATGCAGCAAAAGCAAAGAAAGGAACGATGAGCAGAAGAAGAGCAAGAAGAGTGACTTGCATTTTTTGGGGTACCTAAAACTTGAAAAAATACAAAAAATGGAATAATCGAATGTAGAGTTCTAGTTATACAAAATAATGCTTCACATCGTTTGGACAAATCATTTATATAGTCTATATTTTAGTATGACGAAGTGGGAATCCTTTACAGGAAATGTGTCGTGCAGCATGAAAGCGTGGCTCGATTCGGCCATTTCTGATTCAAACTTTTCCTCATTTAGCATCTTCTACAGGAAACCCGCCGGCAGTTGTTGACGAAGTTCCTTGAGAAAAAGATAAAAAAGAAGTTTAGAGACACCGGAAATGGATGAAAACGTCAGAATCCGGGACTATCCTATCTTGGACTTTTCTTTGTTTTATTGTGGGCGTGGCTAAGGAAAGTCGAGAACTTTCCCGACTTTCTGATGATGACTAAAATTAGTTTGATGACATCATTATTGAATAAATTATTTTTGAAAAAAGTTTACATGTAACTAACTGTTGATGATTGTATCTGATAGTGATTATTAATACTATCATCATTTTCTATAACCATGATCTACTTTGACAGCTTATACCGGTTGTCGTAACTTTTATCAAAAAATGCCTAACAACCAAATTATAGACACATAGTTTGAACGTATTTTGTTAGCTGACATTATTTGATCAAACTAAAGTCAACCGAAATATGAACTGTCAAAGTAGAACTAGGGGGTCTGATAGGGAAAATACGCGATCTAGAGTTGGTGAAAATTATCTGAAATCCGGATTTCCAAGCTTCTCAGATCAAAGACGCACACAATTTTACACAAAAGTCAAAAATCGGTTTACTTGCAATTGAAAATTCGAGAAACTGGCTTAATGGAATATCAACGTAAATTATTTGAAAATATTGTGGGTTTACTATGGTGGTACGGTAGTAGTACTAGTAGAGTACTGTAGGTGTACTGTAACAGATTTAAGAAACTTTGAAGCATTGTCACAAACATAACGCCTATAATATTCAGATTAAAAATATTTTGATTTTAATATCAACACATGAACATAATTTAAAAGTCGTAGGAAAACATATTTTGGTCGACTTCCAAAATAATGTTAAGTGATATTTTCAAAATTTGACCAAAAATTGTTTAAATTTTTTTTTCCCTCCATTTCCCTCACTGTACTTCAAATTTAATTAATTTTTTGTTAAATCTGATGTTTCCTGTTGGCCTAGTATATGATTGTGAGTCATTTCGATTTCTCAAAAAGTGGAATAATCGTAGATGCATATTCCAAAATTACATAAAAATATTTTATGTGTTGTACCCTATAATTTGACAAACATTCTGATATCTAGACGATTTTCTTCAAAATTTTCACTCGAACAGTCCAAAATTCGGAAGATGAAGCACAAAACTACTGTTGTGTTTCTACTTCTTTTATTTCAAGTTACAGTTTTGGAAACAATTGGAACTCAGAGCACAAATCAGAATAAAAGTGGGTAATTATTAGATTTTTTTAAAATTTTATTTTTGTTTTCAAAATAAATGTTATAAAAACATACATTTTCACAATATTCTCATTTTTTCAAGAAAATCTTTTTTTTTCTGTTTCCAGTTACACCGTCCCAATCTGGCTGCAAAACTATCACATGCTTTGGGTCTGCCAATTGTACAATTCTTCCAAAAAGTAGCATGACAAAATGTGTTCCTGTTATTCAGTCACCGTCAACTGTTGAAGATGTGATACGATCAAATTTCAATCTAACTGAAGATCATCTGGATGGTAATTCAACATGGCTAAATTCAACGACAAATTCAACTTCACACACGAATTTTTCTTTAGTGTCAGCAATTTTACCACTAACAACTGTATTTATGTAATGAGAATTTATTGAAACATTTCAAAGTGGCCATAAGTGAGTTTAAATAATGAAGAAGGCACAAATTCGAGGGATACGATAAATTTTACATAAAACCGAAACATTTGAGAAGAGGTAGTTGAGAAAAGTGTCATGAATCGAAAAGTGATATATTTGATTACAAAATGGAAAGTTGTGACGAATTCAACTATTGATCTGCATTTTCTTTCTGTTCGGCTTCCCATTTCTGGAGGACGACATGGTATTCATCTTTCAGCTTCTTCGCTTCGTCTGTGTACTTCTGTAAAGAAAATTATTAAAATTAATTTAAACGTTATTGTTGAATTTTGTTGATAACTAAAATTCATTAACCTAGATAAATACTGTCTAATCATTTGATATTATCGAGTACCAAAGGTGTCATCGAAAAAATTTCGATTTTTTGATTCTCCGGAAAATCAAAAAATAAGTTTGAAAATTTTAATTATAACGAAAACTCAATTTTTATCAAATTTAGTTGCTGAGAAAGAACACAATAACACCTACAATTTTTTATGAGAAGACGAAAATAAGCAAAATATATTGAAGTCGATGCGTAATTGAACTTTATGTTTTTGTTTATTCCTTAAGTCCTATCGAGTACTCTCTCTACTATTCAATAAAGCCTTGGTTTTGGTTTTTTTTGTGCAGAATACAACAATAAGCAAAATATATTTTTTTAATTTTAAAGCTTTTTTTTTTCGAAAAATCGAAAACTGATATTACCTTTTTCTGGGAATCAGTGAATGCCTTCCATTGAGCAACAGCTTCTTTCATTTTCTCCTTGGATTCCATTCCAGCTCCAGACAACTTCTCTTTGATAAATAGTGCATAAGCACTTGGAGGAACACTTGGACGTCCAGATTGCTTCCTTTTTTCACGGCGTTCCTTTGCGTGGCGTCTACTTGCTCTTTCCGCTTTCTTTTCTTTTGCAGAATCCACCAATTTTTTCTGTTCCTCAGTAGATAGTTTCATGAAGTCATCCAGCTTTTGAGCATTGTAATTTTTCGAGAGTTCTGTGTACTTCTGCAATAAATATAATTTATTATCCTAGTTTTAGAAACTATATTTATAATTACATCTTTTTCAGAGATACTCAATGCCTTCCACTTTCCAGACAACTCTTTCATCAAATCAGTTCTCTTCATATCGGAAGTGTTAGCTTTGAAGTTTTCTTTGATGAACATTGCGTATGGATTGATATTCATTCCAAGAGGGACTTGTGGAGTTGAAGCTGCGACAGAAGCACGTGGAGCAACTACTTTCGTAGCGAAGAATCTCATTGAAATTGTTCCCAACATTCTTCGAAAATAAGAGTTTTAAGGAAACAAATCCAAGATTTTTTCTTGAAAAAAAACAAGTGTGGTTAAAATAGCCAATGCCATCATTTAATAAATTGAAAAATGATAAAAATAATTTTTATTGAAAATAATAAAAACAGCCACAAGTAAAAGTGAAAGTGGAAAGAACACAAACCCGCGAAAACCATATACCGTAATTATTATAGATTCAAATTTTCGAAATCCTCAATCGCCTTTGCCAACTTCGACATAACATCATCTTCTGTTCTTGGGCGTCTTTCTGCTTGATATTTCTTCTTCTCGGTCCGTTTTTCTTCAGTCAACAACAATGAACGAAACTCTTGTTTTGGAAAAAACATCTGAGCGCCACACTTTTTAGTTTCAGATAGGAATTTCGGAACAAAATCGGCTTCTTCTAAAGAACCATTCCACTGGGACACAATTTGAAACGCTTCATTAACAGCTGTAGACCACGTAACAAACGATTGTTTTGATAGGAATCTCTTACTTCGAATCTGAAATATTCATTAATTTAATTGTGTTGCATTAGATAAAAATAATTTCTTTCTAATAAGGACGTAAATAGTGAGAATTTCGTTTCAACAAACACAACATGTTTCTGAACTTTTCTTAAAATTTAAATTCAAAATTGGCGGATTTTACTTTCTTCTCAATGTGAACTTTTTACCACTACTACACGATTTCTTTGTCCATCAAAATTAAACTTTTACAAATTTTTCAAAATTTTTTTTCTGAATTTGGAAACACGCTTAAATAGGTAAACCTCCAATTAATTTGAATATCTTACCATTGAAAATGACTTCAAAACATATTGAGAAACGTTGTCATTCATTGCCTGATCGAGATACATCCGCAAAATATTCCTGAACTTGGGCGAAAATGGATCGACAAATTTTATCATCATGAAAATAATGGAAAGTCGTAGATGCTCTGTGCAGACTCTTGCTCGATTTTGAATTGAACGAATGCAACGCAGAGCGTCCTCTTCGATCATTTTTCTCGCGTGCCGATCCGTTTTTGTATAATACTTTGCAATTTGCTCTACAGTATCCATGTTCCCAGTCCGTTGTAGAGCAGTTTCCATTGGCAGTGCAATGTGCTCAGGTGTGCCGTCTGAAATCAATATAATTCTTAAAAATAACAAGAACAATCAACTTACAATCTTTGTAAATTAGTTTTCTGGTATTTATTGGCGTGAAGTTGTTTGAATTTGTGAATGCGAGTTGAAGTGCATCTTCAAGCAAACCTCTAAAAAAAATGAGAACTATTAACATAATAGGCTGAATGATTCTACAAACATTCTGTTTCTAATAATCACTTGCGAAATGAACAAAAATATGTTATCTCTTCGGATGTTCCGGAAAAATCGCAGTTGAGATCTCACTTCATCATCGGAAAACTCCAGCAATTCAATTAGAGCAGATACTCTGTGAAAGTCAGTATCGTTCTTTTCCTCCACGGTTAGTTTATCGAACTGTAATTATACAAATTAACGTTTTACACATGACTTTATCAAACTTACAAGCTTAAAATGACCATATTGTGCCAATATATGTGCAGGTTGTGAAGAATCGCAACGTTTGAACAATTCATTGCCATCGGAAGAAATAATTCCTGGTATGTCATTATTCCGAGTATTAGGGTCAGAATACTGTGTGTATTGTTTACTAGCATACACACTTTTGAAACCGACTCCTAGTCTTTCCAGAATGTCCAATGCTTCACCATATCCTTTTGCCAATGCAGTGTCAGCAGCGTGCAGAAAATTGTCGGTTGTTATGTACGCGAATACCCGCAAAAGATGCTTTTCACTCAATTCATGAAGTATTCCATTTTCGACAAGTCTGCTGAGGAGACTTCCCTGAAATTAAAGCATTAACATTCCACGAAACATTCGATGGTAATTGTTAGTTATCATAGTTAGGATTAAAAATCCATTTTTCCTTTTTTACACTATGCAAATGGGTCGAAAACTCATTATTTTCCCGATTCAACCTTCATGTCTAACCAAAAATTGCAATTCGAGAGACTGTCTAGCTCAAGTTTTCATCGTATCTTAGTAACCAGTTATAACAAAAAGTTGACAAATGACGTTCGGGGAATTTTTCATTATTCATTAGTTGACACTAGTTCTTTATCTTCGAAAACCGTCCAGATCAATGGAGTGTGGAAATGAACTTTAAATGTGACTTTAGAACTTTTATGTAACAATTTGAACACGTATATAAATATTCAATTATCTAGCTCAAAAACTGGTTTTAAATTAGATAATTAATCTGATTTAAAATTAGATAATTAAACTTACATAACACCAATGACGATATTGCAAAAAGCTGCAATATTTAGATGTTGCGGAAGCCTTCAAATTGGCGAGAGACTTAGATAGGGAAGTCTCCAAAAACACTTCGACAATATCAAGTCGACCTAAATAAAAAGAAGTGTTATTATAATAAAAGTATTTCTACTTACCCTCTTCGGCAGCAACTTCAGATGGAATTAATCGTTCATTTCCATGTGGATCTTTTTGATATTGATCGATTGTGTCCTTTAAATATATTTGATCAATAATAATTGACGCCACGAAATCATTTAAAAACTGAACATACTCTGTAATGAGATATCCAGAAATTTACTGTAGTCTGATCCACTTTCGGTTGCTTTCGTAAGCGTCTCTCAATTTCGCGACGATAAAATTTTTCGAGTGTCACACGTTCAAGAAACTGGAAAATAAATATATGAAGCTATTAAATGAAAAATATCTTAAAAACCTCTCTGGTGGAATACGCTGCTGCAAAGTGAAGTAAATTACTTTTATCGTGGGGCAAATTATTTTTTCTACCCTGCTTACAAAAGCACGATTGATTGCAGAATCTACCAATTGTGTTCATATTTTTTATAACCAAATCGAAAAATCGATCAGAGTTGGAATAAATTACTGCTTGAACGAATGGACATCGATAAACATTCATTGTCAGAACTTGTCCAGTATCAGGCTCAAAATATCCATCGGGGCATTTATGATCATCCGAATTGATATTATCTAGATTCATCCAATGTTCATTATCAAGGAGCAGCTTCTGAAAAAGAAAAAATTTACTTTCACTTGTTAAAAAACTTTCAATGATTCTTTTCACATAGAGTTATCATCTTTAATTAAAAAAACGATTATTTCCGAATATGTGTGCCCGGATCAAGGGTGTCAAGTCCCGTGCCCCGTTTGTCCCGTTGTCCCGTTTTTTGGGTGTTTTCACGGGAACGGGAATTCCCGCTGTCCCGTTTTTGTCATTTTTACGGGAACGGGACGTCTTTTGTCCCGTTTTTGAGCGTTTTCACGGGAACGGGATGTCCCTTTTTTTTTTAATCGAATGTGAAAGTTTTAATTTTTATAAAAAATAGGACTAAGGGTTTCGAATATTTGTTCAAATAAACTAATTTTGTAATTAAACCTCAAAAATTGTCCCTAAATTTTTACGGTTGTTTCAAAACTTCGAAAAAAACTAATTTTTGCTAAAATCTTGAATTTTGGACACTTTTTTGTGTCGTAACGGAGATGTTAGCTAAAAAATAGCCTTTTTTTAATATTTTAAACCGCCATATATTGTTTTATTCTTAGGAAGTTTCAATACATAATTACTTAATTTGAACACATTTTGAGTGCACAAGTTCAAAATACAAGTTTAGCGTTAAAATTTAAAAAAATGGTTTGGTTTCATGAGAAAAAAAACAAACCTCATCAGCGTTAGACTGCCTGGCGCTTTTATGTAGTCCATGCTTGAACGCTTGAATATTCAGTTTGATCGGTTTTCTGTTGGAGTCGATTAGTGGTTCATTGTGTTTCTGTTCATTTCTTGCTTCTTCTGCTCGCCTTCTCGATAAAACACTTTCCTCAATTACAGTTTCCATTGGTCTGTCAGTAGGTCGCGATAAGTCGAAATGGCTGATAGGAACGATATACTTCTCTGGTCCAGAAGATCCGCACATTTCAACGTGTCTTTCGCGTTCGCGTAATGATTCAATTTCCCGTCTTTCTCTACTATCTTTATCGGCTTGCTTCTTCCTTAATTTAGCGTTTTCACTTTGATTTCTTTTATTCTGTTCTTTTGGTAATCTGTAATAAAATGGAAAATAAAGTCATTTTGAAAGGAAATTTCTTACTTTACACTTGCAAATTTTTCGACATTTCGAAGTGTGACATTTCGCAAACTGTTGAGCAACACGGCTTCATCATTCTGAAATTAGAGAAGTAATAAAATAAGGTATGTTACTGACTCTTTGGAAAAAAGGTGGATTCTTCAACGCATTTTCCACCAAAATAAAAAGCCACACTTAGTTTTCAAACAAAAAAGCTTTTTCAAACTCCGCACACTTTATCTAATTTGTTTAAAAGTGGGCGGAGCAAGTCGTTGATTGGCTGCAGTTTTCGTATTGGAAAAATTCAAACAGGAAATTCAGGCACAACTAAAAAATTCTTTTTCGATTTTTTTTTTTGCGTTTTTCTTTCGTGGTATTTATAAATTTAAGACGTTTTTGGATGCTTTTTGAAGCAAAATATTCACTCCATATTCACGCTAGTCCATCTTCAAAAAATCGTATCTTTCTTCAGAAGTTCAACTTTTTTTTTGAAATCTCCCACTATATGCGAATGATATTTCTTCAGAAAAATTTATAATGTTCCTCACGACAATTATATTGGTTTGGAATCAGGGATGACTTCACCCGTTCACCCGTTTTTAGGCGTTTTCACGGGTGACGGGTGGCTCGCTCACCTGTTTTTTCGAATTTTACGGGTGAAATCCATCCTTGTTTGGAATCAAGGATGTGCACAATAATAAATCTTTATTTTTGATTTAACAGTTAACAGATCCAAGTTTCCGGTCACACTGCAAACCAACTGAAGTTATCGTCATCTTTATAGTTCGGTTATGTATGGATCGAAACGGTATAGACTGCGGAGGCTATTAACAAAACGACGAATACTTGGGAGACGATACAAAAGTCAAAGATGGTGTAACGTTATCAATCCCATTTTCTTTATATCTCTTCTTTTCACAACCTTTTTTTTGTGTCCACTGCTGCTGACATTTTAGGATACGCAAAGAAGAGAGAAAACGACGAAAATCATTGACTTCGTCGATTCCGTCATTGAGAAGATATGAGACGCAGAGACATTGAATCCCTTATGTCAAAGGTGGGATGAGAACCAGAAGTGAAACAAGAGGGAGTAAACGGTCTGTGCAGTCAACGCTTGTTCTCACTCTTTTATTTTTAACATGCCTCACACCCCTCCACCAAATAAGAAACTGAGCCGAGCAACAAGTCTAGACTCTCCGCCAGAGAAAACTATATTCAGAATTGGTAAGTCTATTATTAATGTCTGAAGCTTTGATAGCCACTTTGCGTCTTATCACAAAAATCAGCTGAGTGGGACATCATTCTATAAATGTATAAACACACTTTGGCCATCAGAATTTATATTAACATTTTAGAAATTACACCATTTTTCTTTCGAGTTTCACACCAAAAATTTGAAAACTGAAAAATGTATTTAGTTGGGTGATGTGTTATTATCGTAATTTCACAATATTTCGGCATGCTTTCTTAAAGGCACACGAGTTTATTTAGATGGGTCTCGACGCGCAAAATTTTTTATGGTAGTCTTGTTTCTTTAATTTTACCACTGCTTTCTCGACTATATCATGCATTAAAAAAAACTTTATTTTCGGCAAAATTTCTCGTTTTCTATTAAATTTTTTGTTAAAAACAGTTTTAAATCAGTTTTGAAAGTATAATTTAAAAAAAAGACCAAATACCATAAACTTTTTCATGCGCCAAGACCTATCTGAATGAAACCGTGCGTCTCTAAAAAGGCATGTCAAAATCTAGTTCAATTAAGATTAGTTTTTTGAAAAATTCACATTTTCATAAAATTTGTATCCAAATTTGAGTAATTACGCTAGTTAAACGAATGATTAAGCAATACGATCAAGATCAAGTGCCAAATAGACATACAAATAAAGTACATTCGGACTCCTATTGTACTATTTTCAACTGTACAATCCGCCATTATTTTCAGACACAGTTGACCTTGATCTTCCTTCCACAAATAATGGATCAACTTCAATGGCAGCAGATGATCAGAGTCAGGATGAAGAACACTCTGCTCATTCAGTTCTTTTTCCTTCTATGCGTCTGATGTTAGCTGCTATGCTTTGCTGTTGTTTTATCACTTTATCAATTTCTTCATCTAATCTAGCAGTTGCACTTATATGTATGACCTCATGCCCTGTACACGGATACGGTGGTACACTAGAATGGCAATCTCAACAAGAGGGTTTAGTTTTGGCTGCTCAAAATGCTGGAAGTTTGATAATGATTGTAACCGGAATGTGGGCAGATAGATTGAATGGAAAATGGATGGTATTTATTGGACTTTTGCTATGTTGTATTGGAAATCTAATGCTCCCACTATTAGCATCCAAATCATTCTGGTTCGCGGTGTTAGCAAGAATTTCTATCGGCGCCAGTGATGCGTGTCTAATGCCGGCTGTCAATTCACTTATCACACGGTACGAAACGACTTGATGGAATATACTAATTACTTCAATTATAATGATTCAGATGGTTCCCACAAGCCGAAAGACCAGCAGCAATTGGTCTTATTTCGGGAGGACGTCAAATCGGAACTCTTTTTATTCTACCGACAGCAGGATACTTATGTACTCGTAAAGATATTCTTGATGGATGGCCTGCAATTTTTTATCTTTCTGCAACAATTTCGGTACTCGTAACTGTATTCTGGATACCGTTTGGAGCTGACAAGCCAGCAAAACAGATTTGCATTTCAAGCAGAGAAAAAGAATTTATCGAAACCCGAATAGCATGTGAATCTATTGGAAAACGAACAGATCGTACCCGCAGAGTCCCGTAAGTGAAAATTGCAACAAACTATGCCAAAATTCGTTATATTTACAGTTATGGTGCCATGCTCCATTCAAAACCTCTATGGGCATGCATATTCGCATTAATCTGCCACGAGTACCCTTTAGTTATCATGCTTCAATTTTTGCCAAATTACATGAGAGATGTTCTAGAATTCGCACCAACAAAAAACGGAATCATAGCCGCACTTCCGATTTTGTGTCTATTTCTCTCCAAAACATTTTCATCGTCCTTGTCCTCTTATCTGACTACAAAACTTCGTCTTGATAAAACGTTCGTTTGCAAGGTTTGCCGATAAAAACAGACAGTAAACTGGGCATTATACTAATTCAGGGATTCAATGCAGTTGCTTCTGCTGGACTAGCGATTTGCATATCTTTCGTTCCATTTTTCAATAAAGAGAGCGCATTTCTTGCAGTTTTCTGCCTTTGTGGTGCTATGATCTTTGCTGGATTGCACACCCCAGGAGTGATAACTGCTATGGTGCAAATTGCGCCAGCATTTTCTGGAATCATTACAGGCTGGTCCTTTTTCGCAGTCGCCTGGTTTTCGATTGGCAATAAAATTCTCACAAAATACATTGTCCAATCAGGTAGAGTCGATAACTATAACTATAGCATTGAAAAATATAATTTCAGGGTCTGTAACAGAATGGGGAATGGTATTCCGAGTTTCTGCACTAGTTGCTGCTCTTCCCGTAATTGTTTTTACTATTTGGGGCTCGGCGGATCGAGAGGTAAATTACATTTTTCATGCTAATTATAAACTTTTCTCAAATGATTTAGTGGTGGGCTGCACCGTCTTCAAAATGTTCTGTTGCATCTTTTCATCGCCCATCAATTAGAGACAGAAGCCGAGAGGTATAGCTTTCGCTTTGAAAATTTCATGAGAAGTTAATTTTGATTACAGATGTCCCGAGCTACATCATCAACGTCACTCGGACAACAGTCACGTGTATCATCAACAAGATAATTTATTGTTTTAAATGCGTACCCGTTCATTTTGTTGTGATTGAACGCGTTGGCGAGTGTTCATTTTGTTGGCTTGTAGCGCCCGTGTTCAAATTGTCCCATGTATTGATTTTCTGAAAAAGATCTCCGATAAATGTATTTCATATAATTAGAGAGAAATGAGGACGACAGCAGATCGGAAAAATGTTTAGAAAAAGTTCGAATATTTAGAAGATTGCTTATTCTATCAATTTCAAGTTTTTGAGGCAAAATTTTGCGAAGAATAATAATTATATTTATTCTACATCTTTATCTTCATTAAAATCTTTCCGCAGAAGAAGAAAAAATTAATGGAAATGAAATAAGCAAAACGAAAAAAAAGTGAAAGTTTGCAAAAGCGGTGAGATTTCAAAAAGGTTTTGTGTGCAGTGGAGCGCGTTTGCTACTGGCCAGGAGACACCACGATTTTGCGATTTCAGATCTGCGGAGACGATTGTGAATCTAGCGGAAAATGTCCGAATAGGAGATATGTAAATCTCTTTAAAAATGAAATGCGAATACATTCTCAAAAAATAATATTTTCTTGTATTATTGGTGTAAATTCCGTTGTAAATAATTTTCTATCATTGCAAATAGTTTAGTTTCGTTTTGCAATAAATCAAAATTTTAAAAAGAAAAACAAAAAAGAAAAACTCGCGATGCACAACAATAAGGGAGAGTCTTACAGTACTCTTTCAAGGCACATATAATACTTTTTTTAGTCAACTAGAAAAGTGTTCGTATCGAGAGCCCAATGTTTGCTTGAAAAATTGCACCATTTAAATATTCGAATGGATTTTAAAAATGTGAGAAAATTATTTATTCCGGAGTTTTGGAATCTTTTTGTCGATAAGTTTTCGTTACCCACGGGTACACCCGCTCTTTCTTAGTTCGAGTTTTCAAAAAAAAACAATTATTTTTGAAAAGACAATTAATACATTTTAATAAGTTCAACCATACAATTTTCACAGCGAGACCCATGTGAATAAATGCATGTGCTCTATGAAGACGTTTCAGAAAAATTAAGCATCAGTTCGTGAAAATCTGAAACATGCTTGAACAGTATAAATTCATTCCGTATCAAGACCCCTGGGGAACAAAACTTAATTTTCCAGCCATTTTCTATAAAGCTACGAATTTAGAATATTATAATTAATAACTCTACTCCATCAAGTCTCAAGACCAAATTGGAAGAACAACAGAGTAGAGAAAATATAGACGAAAAGAGAAAAAGATGACTAGGTATTCATCGTAACTTTGAAAAATAAATGAAAGAATGAATGAGAATTTATTCAACTCCGAACAAATACGAACGTCCCTTTTCAGTTTGTTTTTTCTATTGGTACGTTTTCGTTTTCATTTGAATTTTCTCGATAATTAAGAATATACTCAGTTGGCATTTATAAGTTTTAGAATGATTTTTAATATTAGAAGGTAACATTTTTTAAACCTGTTCTACATTCAATGAAAACGAATGTGAAATTCGGATTCCAGGATAGACATTTGAATAGTGGAGATCGTGTCGAGAGCCACCTAAAATAATATCATGTGCTTTCTAAGAAACTACCTCATTTTTCCCATACAATGACAATTCGGAATGTCATGACCAAAAACTGTAAAAAATAGCGTTAAGCTTTTGCACAACTTGGTGTGACGATTTTCAGACATGATACAACAATTGTTTTAAAATTATAAGCTTAGGTATTTATTGAATTCCAATGTAGACACATTGGTATTAATGAACGTATATCTTCATTTTCTCATTCGTTCGTTCCGTCGACTGCAACACATTATTCATCCAATTTCCGGACACGGCGACCTTTTTGGTCCAATCGTTTGTCGTGTCCGTCGTTCTTACACATCTTCTTCTTCTTTTTTCTTTTGTCGTTTCATTTTTCCAGGCACCACCAGCAAGAAAAGGTCTTTCGACACTTTTTGTTTGTTTATTTACTCGTTTTAGTTTTAGTCAGAAGCTTTTGACTCCAGATGCAGGGTTAATCAAAGTTGTCGAACATAAAAAACAGAAACTCATTTCCGTTGAGACCACCCAGTTTTTTCTTCTAACTACTTCTTTTCCGATATTTATACTACTATTTTATATTTTCTATCCGATTTTCGGAAATTGAAAAAAAAACCTTTACCTTGTACGTACATAAATCAAGTTTAGTTTGTCATGTGATTCATTTCAACGTATCCTTGTGTTACCTGAAACAAAATCTTTCCCACATCCCACCAGTTCTTTTTCTATTTACTTTTCCATTTTAAGAGCACAGAGCAGACAAGTATCTCGACTGAAGAGCTACTGACATTCGAGAGTTTTTGTATCCGAGGGAGCAAAGAAATAACTAAATTCGATTTTGAAGTGAGAAGAGGGTCTCCTACTCCTCTGCCGAAAAAAGAAGCAGTTACACACTAAATTGTTGATTTTCGAGATTCCTTTCTTTTTCCACTTCAAAAAAAATGACTACTTGTGTACTTTATTGGAAGTTTCTTCTAAAAAAATCATGGTCACAGTTATGCAATTTCTAAAGCTTATCCTCTTTAAAATTTGTAACTCTTCTTCTAGGGTCCGAATCGGGACTGTCTTTGAAAACTAGAAAAAAATTTAATAAGTTAGAAACCAGATAAACTACCTGGCCAAGTTAGGAAAAAAATGCTGCTCGGTTTTTTTCTGTTTTCGAAAAACATACCGTTCGGTAGCACATCTTAAAACAAGAAGTTTCGAAAAATTTGAATCGCTAAGATTTTTAAAAGGTTGGTATCTATTTGTTGCCAGAGTGTTTTAAAATTATGCCACTAAACTTTTTTGTTAACATGCTAAGAAAGTTTGAAAAAAAATCACGAAAAAATCAAGTAGGAACCATTGACATTGCAGTGTTCAAACTTCAAAATTGCCCAAGGGTAAGGTTTTTTTGCAATTGTTTCAGTTGTGCCTCTGGAAACTTTACGGAAGATTATTTTACTGAAGACGACGTGGCTCAATTAGTAATCGTGACCCGTCTTCACTTTCCATTTCACATTTGACATTTTATGGAGTAAGAGCCATTGTCTCTTAGCCACTGACTCCCCATTTGTCTCTAAATGTACTCTTGTGCTCCTTTTTCCCACTCAACTAGTCAGTCAGTCCATTCATTCCTTTCATCCACCCTTGCCATCTCGATCAGAAACGTTTTTTTGTTCAACCGAGCACCGCCCGTTAGAAGAATTGGCTTTGTTGTTAGCCACTTTTTGTATGTGAGAGTGTGTGAGACTGCCCTCAGGGAAAAGGTGCATGATGACGGACCCGTTTTTCCAACATTTTCCAAGGAATGTCGTGATTTTTTCATGAGTTTTCCTACATTTAGAAGATATACTCAAGAAATATATTCATGTCAAAATTTGAATTGAATTCTGTGTTATTATTCGATGCATTGAAACTACTAAGTTCCATTTTGCAATAGAAATCTGAAAACAGTTCGAGAAGACCAGGATGAACAAAAATTATCCAAAGATGACAGTAGATCTCAAAGTTGTGATAAACCTAGCTTTTTCGAAAAAAGCGTCCAAAATCTTTGGAAACCACATCCACAACTATTACTGTTTCACTGTTTCAATACATATCTCATTGATTACTATATATACATAGTTGATGTACAGCTATTCGGAGCATTACAAGAAAGATTAAAGTAAGATTAATTATGATGAATTTGATCTCCGCCGTGAATTTGTTTCGTAGTTTATAACCAAAATATTTTCTCATTTAAACAGTTTTCAGCGTTTCTTAAAACTTACTGTAAAGAAGGTGCACCGAAATCTGGGAAATATTTTTAAATGGCTCCAAATTTGCCCCTGATTCCGAATATCGATGTTAAAAATTTCAAAAAAATTGCCCTGATTTCATATTTCACATCGATATTCGGAATCAGAAAATTTGGAGTAATTTAAAAATATTCCCAGATTTCGGTACTCCACCTTTAAGATGTTCTAAATATGGAACTGGATGAATCTATCTGCATCAAATTTTGAGTGAGTATCATTTATAGATACATTCACCTACTTTTGATCAGAAAGCAATACAATTCTACTGTCTCACATGCCTTGTGATTTTCTATTTTGAGAACTCAGGTTACTACTTTCTATAAGTACACTCAAATTCAAAAAAAAAGACGAAAAACAGTAATCCTGTTTATATTTGAACCATATCTTCAAGTTTCAATGTTTTCGGGGTCCTGACATCGATTCATTCAACATACATATGAAAGTGTAAAGATTTGTATCATGCTTTTGATAGCCATGATTAATTAATTAATTTCAGATTACTTTCTCATATATACATTTAATACCCGAATAGCTTTCTACAAATCACACGGTTTCTTTTTTCTGTGACCAATTTAAATATTCAAGACCAGTTTTTGAATTCTTTTGTTTCGTATTTTCATTAATATTTCTCGTGTTCTTCAAGCAATTTGATCTGCCCAAAGTCCAAAATCAGACAGAAAAATATGAAAAGTAGCTCCACCTCTGCATTCTCTTCATCCTCCTCCTTCTCCTCCTAAGCCACGCCCATTCTCCTCCAGCTTCTTCCTCGTTTTTCGCTTCTTCGTCACATAGACAGAGACGGAGAAAGAAATATTGTGCTTTTTCTACTGCTGGTGGTAGTGGCTGCATGTTGTCACTGACGCCTTGATACCCTCCTCTTTTTCTATTTTTTCGTGTGTCTGCGAGGACCATCCTATAATTATTGTAGTCCCCACGACAACGAATCTCGACGATAACACTCCCTATCTCTCGATGTGGTGGATGTGAACGAGGCATCATCCAATGCACCTGATTTCGTTCATTTTTCTACCACACTTCTCTCACATCTTATCTGAAACCAACTTGGCTTCTGATTCTTCACATCGTCAAAAGTTATGCGATTAATATGGACTTGTTGGTTGTGGGTGGCTCTCGTCATCTCATTTACTTTTGCAGGTATGTCTTTACTTTTTTAAGAAGTGAAAAGATCAACATATAAATATTCAAATGTTTAGAGGGAGGTTTTGAGGGGGATTAATAAAGATTGGTGGTCTCTAGTGATGAGTCAAAGTTTGTTAATGCTAATCTTTGACAACGATTTTTGTTTTTTTTTAATGCTTTCCCTCGCAATATCTATAGATATTGTTTATTATTATCCAGTATCAGAGGATATTCAAAGAAAAAAAAATAAAAAGAAAAACAGAGATGTCTAGGTAAGAATACATCCACAATTGAGCTAATTATATTCTTTTTCCAAGCATATTTTCCGTTTGCATTCTACATTTCTCGTTGTCATGAGATATTTTGTAAAAAGAAAAACTGCTTCTGATGATGACGACAATTGAAAAATTCACAAAAAAAGCCCGTTAGATTCCAGATGTCCGAGAGCCCGAATCGCCTATTTTCTTTCACAACGAGAAATTAATGACGATTCGTTTCGTTTTATTTCTCGCCGCCGCCGCCACCAACTGTTTTTCATCTTTTTGTCGAACTCTCGGCTCTTCCTCGAGACATCTGATTTATATGTTGTTTATCATCATCATCATCATGATCAACTTCTATTAGTTTCCGGGATTGAGGAGGAAAAAAACACGCGTTTATCTGGTGCTCGTTTGAAAAGATGAGATGAGCTGCCGCAGAAAGCCAAACGACTAACCGCAAAACCACTTGTCAAATCACGTTAAGTGATTCATCATAGTCAACTTTTTGAAAAAAAATTGAACTTGAAAGTATTTTGGGTTCAAAGTACACTTACAATAATTATTCAAAAAAACGGGGGTTTCGAGCAATTCAAATCAACAAAACAGTCTACTTTTACATTCAAAAATTAATGTAAAAGTATGGAAAAATATTTGAATTGAAAATAAAATTATTTATAAAGTTAAAATAATTTTCAAAAACCTGAAAATGTTCTACCGGTATCAGTCTGCCAAAAAATATTTGTATCAGTTCAAAATGGAATCATCTTGCAATGGAAAGCAAAAATAAATATATTATCCAATCAATCAACCACTTTTCTATGCCCATACATCTTATTTTTAATTTTAAATACATGATTTCGTAGTGTTGTAGATTTTCCGAGTTTAAGAGCATCCGGTTTTTATGTACATGTTCCCAAAAACAACATGATACACATCGTAAAATCGTAAATTTCATACTATAACTTTGAGATTCATAGAGCTAGACGCTACTATTTTATCACCAAATTTCTGAATTTATGTGTAAAACATAAAATCTTTGTTTTGATTCTTGGCATTTTCTTTTCCAATTTGGTTTCCAAAAATTTCGAAAGAATTGAAAGCAAAGGGTTATTTGTATTTTGCCTTCAGCTTCTTTATCCATCGTGAGAACATCAGGAAAATTGCGTTGCGTGTCTTTGTGCACTTTTCTATCGTCTTGGCTGTCGGTCAAATTACACATACACCCACCCAATTTCTTTCCTTCATCAAAACTATTCCACTTTGCACTTCAGATCCATCCGGGGTCCGGAATCCTCTCGCACCTTAGATCCCTTCCTTTTTCATACTTCTAAAAGCTTCCCGTGCACTTTTCTAGAGATAGTTTTGTCTACTATTATCCAAGCGAATAAAAGTTGAGCGTTTCCGGTGCACTTTTAAAAAGTCAAAAGTCGTTTGCTATTGCAAAATGGAATTTAATTCTCCAAACTTTTTTCCACTAAAAGGACCTACCAATATGGTCCCTCTACTTCCATAGATAAATTGATTATGCGCGTAATTCATAAATTATGAGCAAGATGAGCGGACTTCGTGCTTTCATTTCATCTGGATGTGCACTTTCCTCAACTATGCATTAACAGGGTCCAGTTGAAGAGAGAAACAGAGAAACTCATTCAGTTTTTAAGTGACCCAATAATGACTAAGACATTGGACCAGCCGGAAGTCAAGACCACAGGCGACCCAATTGTTTGTTTATACAAGTCGAATGGCATGCGGAAAAAGGTTTTTCGAAATGTCTCAAAAGCAGCACAACGAGTAGTGGACTCCATTAAGAATTTGGGGTTATTTCTTTTTTAATGAGCGTTTGTTTAGGACCTTGTGAACAATATTTGTGGTAAACAAAACAGTGATAATTGTTTAGAAATCAATGATAATTGTTTAGAAACAATATACTTTGCTCCTACAGTTCTTAACCTTATCACTATGGTATGGAATGTTAATTTCAGGGTTCTATGGTAAATTTTGCAAACCTAATTTTCTTCTGAAGCACCTATACTTGTAGACATCATAATAAATAAAATACTGTTATGAAAAATGTTTTTCTTTTGAAAAACGCATATTTTAGTTTTAAAAAAACTAGATTTAAAACTTGTCACATTGAATTGGAAACTTTCAGATTTTCTATAAAACATGCATGCACCTTTTTGGTACCAAAAAATAGCTCACAGGAAGTATTTTTGCTCTTCCGGCATCACCCTAACTCTATTCCACTTTTCTTGTCTAGAGTACATATGTTTCGTCATGGAGATCATCTAGATTTTGTTATTTGAAACAATAAGGATTTTTTCTCTCACACATCGTTAGAATCCATTTTTCTTGTTAGGGAAGGACCTTCTTCATTCAAAATTTGATCAACGAAAGGACGATAGCTTGTGAGAAGTGTGCGGGGATAAAGAAAAAAGAAAAAGAATGGATCCCCCTGGGTACATTATATCTTAAACGCCTCTTTTCTCTCTTATACAAAATGAAACCACTCTTTGTCAAAAGTGTATTGTGAAGGTTAGATTTTGAAAAATGGTGATGGGATTGGGAATATCACGCTGAATAATAGATATGATCAAAATTTTTCTATATTTTTGGTGAAAGAAATTTTAATATTTAATTTCCAGGAGGACATCAAGTAAAATGCTTCTGCGATCGAGACTCTTGTGACGATAACTTGTTGTGTCAAGGAGATTTTTGTTTTATCGGGTTGCATCGAAGTGACGACAGTGAGTTTTTTTGATGGCGGGCATCTAGGCAACATTGAAAAGTTTATGGAAACGTTATATGTATGTATACTGAAGAAAAACAAATAAATAGCAAGAAAATGTGGAACATTTTTGAAATTCACAAAGTTCACTTAAACCCGATAAGAATATTTAAAAGTAAAGCTTGGAGGGTAATTCGCCGTTTGTAAATGCCTGTGACCACGAATATTATAGAGGCATTTTGCAAATAGCGAATTTCACCGCCGGACCACTAACATTTTAACAGTACTTTGCAAATCCCGACTCTCGGTGGTCGCAATTTGCTGAATATTTGCGATTTTACAAGTATCTTATTATATCGCTTTTGTATAACCACATTCGCAACCTACATTTCATAAGTATTTTAAAAACCGCGAAAAACTTGTGTAGAGATTTGAGTTCAGTCTATTTATCTTTGCCGAAAGTCTATAAAAGTGCTCATTTCGGTATCATAGTCAAAAGCAAACTCACAAATGACTTCATAAAACAAAAATATTTGAATGATTTCAAAAAAAAAAGATTTTAGTATATTTTATTTTTGTTTAGAATATTTTTAATTTTCTGAGTTTTTTTTTGGCAATTTTCTAATTCAAGAAAGTACTCAAAGTTGCTTACGTCTGCTAATAAATTCTGACTTTAACATTTTTTATTTACACATTTTGAGAAAACAGAGTTGTATATTTTCCGTAAAGATTTGATTGAAATTGAAAAATTTGAAATCTGAATCATGAGAACCGTTTTAATACTAATACAATTTAAAAAATAATTAAAAAATCGAAGCGCGAAAAAAATCGGGCAAGCGAAGGTTCATGAAGCTTATTCAAAATTTATGATCTGCATTTTGAGTCGAGAACAACATCAACGACGAGGAGGCGAAACGAATTATCAGCGAGTTCAATCAGAGCTCTTCTTCACCATTCATCTTGCTCTTTTGAGCCCACCGCAACAGCCACCGGGTTCTTCAATTCGTCGGCTCGTTTTTGGAGCTCTCTGTCTCTTGAAAAAACATGACGCATTGATGTGGCAGAGTGTGGGTGCAGTTGGCACACCAATTCCCGCGGGACTCTCCACTAAAAAGAAGAACCAAAACAAACTTCTCTTCAAATCTTCCCTATCTCTACTACAGAGCTCCTCTCCTGTGAGGCTCTGCACAAATTGTGTCATTCACACACACATACACACATACAAAGTAGTAGAGAATTCAAATTTGTGGAATGGAGAAGAGTGCGTGTGATTTTAAGAGACATTATGTCTACGTATCTCTATTAAATGTAATGTTTCGAGGGCTTTTCGTTTGGGGATGAGCGCCCTTCAGGCGTGTTTTGGGTGCAATTGGGCGCGAAAAAGAAGTTCCTGGACCAGAGTAATTTTGTTGAGAGTTAGGTGTTTTAAAAGAATAAATAATATAACATTGATCTGAAGTGAGCAGATAGATTATAAAACCAATTTTCTTAGTACAGGTACTTGAAAAAGTTGAACCAACTTATATATTCAGGAGATGTCCCACGACTTCGACAACACTGCGGGACTATTGACGAACTACCGTTTTTGAATGCTCATGTGAATTGTGACGAGAGACAGGACAACTGGCAAGAAGTATGCAGATGCTCGGAAGATTTTTGCAACACCTTCGCATTTCTGAGATCATCGATTGATGTTCGACCTGATCCAAAGGATTCCGTACAGTTTGTGAAACAAGATGCACAGTATCCGATTGAACATCGTCCACAAGTCAGTTTCAATTCTATTAACTTCACACAATAAAACTCTACATTTGCAGCCAGAAACGACGTATCGCCAGAATAATTCCTCACTTATTGTCCTTCTGGTTATCATTCCATTATCAGTCGGAGGATTTGCTGTGTGTCTAATTTTCCTGAATTACCATTGCAAAATGTGTTGACTGATTCATGGATTCTCCTACTTTCTGTTAGCATTTCAGTGAGTTTCAGGGACCGTGTGTGTGGTCCACCAATTTTCTCGTAACCTGTGATAATTATGATATTTCATTGTCCAATAAATGTATTTCACCTGGTAACAAAGTTAATTATAATAATATTTATATGCTAGCTGAAAACAATATGGCAAGGATGTGAAAGTATCATAGTATAAGTATTGAATTAATTATAAAACACGTATTGTTAACCGATTGAGAGCCAACTTTGTGAACGAGGATGTCCTCTATCACGGTTGAGCATTGAAACGTCGTGCATTGGAGGACGATTAAAATCAGAACATTCTGATATTTCATCTCGTGAAAATACCCGACGAAGTCCAGTTTGACGACTTCGAGGTTCAGTTATTGTTGTAGTGTTGGTCGGAGTGTGAGCTCTATCTTTTGGATGATTTCTGTAGTAGCAGAACTGAAATCAAATGATCATGAAAATACACTTCGAAAAACAAAAATATTGACTTGTTTTCTAAACTTACACAAGAAAAACCAATTAGACAGATAACACACAGAAGGAAGATTGAAGCTGCGAGTAATATTGCTGCAAGAATCACAGTTATTCTGGTTACATCACGTCGTAGTTTCTTACCATAAAGGATAACCTGGGCCGTATTTTTCCTTCCGTGCTCGTTTGAAACATGTGAAGCTGTCAACGTATGAGGCTCTGCTGTCAGTTTTTGCCCAGAGAGGGTCATTGTCCATTCACCAGTTGACACTTTTTCAGATACTTCTCTTGCAAACCGTCGAGCATCAACATCACGAATTGTGAATTTGACAGTGTTGTCATCCCGAAGAATTACATCTTCAATGCTTCCACGTGGAATTTTGAAACGTTCAACCAGTGTGTTGATAAGTTGGCTAAAAATATTGAAAAATAGTTTGAAACTCTAACAAGGGAAAATTTACATTTCAGCATCTTGCATTTTTGTGCTTTTAATTTTTCCACCAGAAAGAGTGAAAGCAATTTGATAAGATTCGGTTGGTACAGGAGCACTTGCATGATCATAAGGAGAAGACAGATCCAAACCAATTCCTAGAAATTCGCTCTAATAAATTTTTAAAACTTTGTTTGATACCTGCACAGAAATTATTGCAATCATCACGAGTAGCAAAATTGTTTAAGTTTCCAGAGCATCCACCATAATCAAATGGAGTACAGGAATGAGTAAGAGAAGAGTAGAAGAATCTTGTTACTGTTGCGGTACATGGCCCAGCATCTCTTTGAAGATTACATACATATCTCTTTGAAACACAACAAATTCCCTTCTTTTGGCCAGGCATTGTTGAACAGTAATGAGTTGCTGGGCATCTGCAATCAAATATTTAGTTCGATAAACTTAACAAATTTTTTAATTTACCCGTTAGTCAGTACAGTACATGAGAATGGTGTGCCGTCTGCGAGTGATGAGAATGGATCTCCATGGGGGCATGTAAGCCCATTATGTTCTCCGATACTTTTGATAGAATTTGCTCCAGGACAACAAACACCATGCATATTATCATCAAATGCAGTACAATAATATCCAACTGGACAAACTGTACTCTGCGTACACGAGTATTGTTGTCGGGTTCGTGTCTCTATAAGAGGACGCAATCCACTGTTACAGGGAGATTTCTCACAAGTTGGTACTGGGAGGCACCATTTGTTTGGACAATCAGCTTTTCGTAGTATACAGACTTGCGCATTGGGACACTCAACATGTTCACATGCTGATTTACAAATACATTCTGATCTTGGACAACCGATTGAATCAAGAACAAGACCGTATGGGCAAAGACTGGTCGAACATTTTGATAGACACATTGACTGCGCTGAAAATATTTTTAAAAAAATTCTGTTTCACGTTCATCCATAATAACTTTGGTATAATAACTTTGGTAATCTACACGTTTTATATTTTCTCTCAAACACACAAACTTCAGAGATTATCGAAGAAATTCAATATTCAGAAGAAAAAATTCCCACGATTATTTTCGTATAATTTGCTTACACTTGCACGCATTCTTTGTTTTCTTCTTTCGTGTTCCATGAATCTCTTCTCCACTCAATTCATCGACACACCAACATCGTTTGTTGTCGCATTGCGTCTGATCGTAGTTTCCATTTCTACTGCATACTGGTAGTGGGGATTTTAGAACTGCGCCGTTCTGGTGTAGGTATTCAAGGGCTATTCGCATTGTTGTACAATCTGAAATTCAAACATTTGGAAAAGGAATTTCTAAACTTGTCGCACTTGTTGAAAGAGACATCGGAACTGCTTCGACGACCACTGGTGAGTTCCCTCGGTCGACGATCGTTGTTGCCTCGATAACTTCCGGAGCTGCTGCCACAATTGCCGGGGATATCAGATTAAGTACGGATGACTGTGTATGCTTCTGATGACAACATATTCCCATCTGTAAACATTGTATTAAGAACTAGTAGCCCTTGTAGAAAATACAAACCTCCGTTTTCGGGTTTAATACACATTTTGAGTTCTTGCCACAACCTCCATCATTTTCACACAGAATAACATTTCGATACAAATCTCGTTGTGGAATTGGACATTGAACTTCAACGCAGAATGGTACATCTGGGCACGGGTTTGATGTACATTCTACACGTCGAAGTGCACATTCCATATTCTGGGGACAATTGAAAGTCTGAAAATGGAGTAAAGTTAATTAAATAGTATTGCTGGAAATAAGAGCTTTTATTGTCTTTTTATTGCAAAGTTTAATCAGTATCATGTCAAGAATTTCCATAAAAATAACTCACACTACAAATGTTAATACACTCGCAAACCCCGTTTGCTGGACATCCACTTCCATCAGTTCTGATGCCGTAAGGACATCTACTTCCAATGCATTGAGTGGGACATGATTTCGGTAAATTACAGTCTGGTGATTGAAGCCCGATTGTGAACAGACGAGTTCCTATTTCTTCAACTCCTGTTGCCTTATCAACACACCAACATTGACTAAAAATCGAATTATTGAAATTAAAGTTGATATATGAAGGTCTACTTACTTTAATCTAGCATCACATTGATACTTTCTGAAGAGGCCTTCAGGAGTACATTGAACTGGAGGAATAATCAAGTTCACAATTTCAGATGCAATGTTTGACTCAAAAGCAATAAGTCTATGAATACAAGCAGTCGCAATTCTGGGAGCAGAACACATTGTTCCACATGAAGCTTGGCAACATTTCAAAAATCCATGGCAATCCGAATCTTGACTACATTGTTCTGTACATCCAGGATTTATGAGGAGCTTTGGGCATGTTCCAAGTTTTCCAGGAGCTGGAGAAACTGGTAAAACTGCATGATGCTCCACAATAACGTTTTCAATTTTTGAAGCTTTCTTCTCGATTTTTAATGAGCTGAGAATGGGCCGTCTGGTCGTTTTCGAAGGTTTTGATGGCTTGAATGGTTTCAATGTTTTGATTGGCTTAATTGCTAGTTGTCCTGAAAAGAAGATATTTGGAAAAAAAAACAAAATCAACTAGGATTCACTCACTTGTCTCAAATTGGCAACTAGTACCGCAACCATTATAACAACATGACGAATGAGTACAATCATAATGATGTCTACATCCTACAACACAAGATGATCCATCAACAGAAGCAAGCATTATCGGAATAACAGGACATCTGAGTGATTGTTGAGCAACTTCGGGAGTTGAACAACAAAATGATATATCACCGTATCCACTGTTTTTGCAATGGTATCCAGCAGGGCAAGATGAAATTGGTGAACACGTGGCAAGGAGATGATTTTCAAGAGCAAGCGGTTCTCCAGTTCCACACATATTTGGAATACCTAATAGATATTGAAATATAAATATTCCTTCTAACAGTTTCTAGAACTTACACTTTGCAACTGGTCGACATTCCGGTGTAGTACATTTAACTGGAATCATTCGGCAGACATTTCCAGCGGGACAGTTCAAAAATTCGCATGGAGATCTGCAGTCACAAATTGGACATCCTTCATTATCACTGTTGAATCCGTACGGACATTGTTCGGCGCAAAATCTTGTTGGACAAGGTCGAGGATCATCACAATTTGGAACTCGTGTTGATTTGGTACCAGCGATCTCTTGACCTGATCTACCTACACACCACATAAGACCAAAATGAGATTGCACTTCGTCAAAGTTTCCATTCAAATCACAATCGGGAATGAAAACTCCCGAATCTTTTTCATTTGACTCGACCCTGAAAATGAATTTATTTCAATGTTTTTTTCCCAATTTCTTACCCTTCACTTTTTGCAATTGTCAATGCAGCAATTCTTTGATGAATACAAAGAGGAGCTCTATGAGGTTGAGTACATCTCATGACACAACCATCAGAACAACATTTATACAATGAAGGACAATCATCATCATTTTTACAGTCTGCAATTGTAGGTCGTTGAAGACAAAATGCTCCAAGTGGAGCAACATTCAGGCACTCTCCAAAATGAGTTCCGGGCATTGTTTGTTGTATTGAAGGAGTAGGTACAATGCGAGATATAGATGAAGTTACACATGTCAGCCCACATCCATTCCAACAACATTTTGAAGTTTGTCCACAGTCGGAGTCGGTTTTGCATTCTTGAATACATTTTTCAACTTTTGCAGTGTTTAGGTCTGTTATTTTTGGACACGTGCCCACGTGTGTTTCAGGTGCTGTAAAACTGATATTTTTTGAATAAAGTTTGAAATAGACTTACATTCAGCTGTACAACAAAATCCAAATTCCTGTGTAACCATAGAACAATGCGTAGTCATAATTGCATCAAAGCAATCATTACTTCTGTAACACTTCTTCAAATGAAGTGATGTCTCATTTTTGACTGCTTCAGAAATTGGACAAGGATTTATGATACATCGAGGGATCTGAACAGTTGGAGATAAGTACATTAGTATGGTAGTTATTAAATAATACACACCGTTGGACATGGCTTCGTAACACATGGAACTGTAGTTGGAACACACAGAGAATCTATTCCACAGGTGACACCTTCACATGGATCTACACAATCACACGTTGCACATCCTCTTTTATCTTTTTTATGTCCATACTCGCATCCAATTGTACCACATTCAAGTTTTTCACATGGTTCTGAAATGTTTAACGATTGAAAATCATTTTTCATGGTGACTATTACCTGGACAGTTTGGTGTAATATCTTCTCCAGTTCTGGTCCCTTCTACATAATTTCCTTCTTCATCCACGCACCAACAAAATTCAGTGTCACATTGTATTTGCTCAAACGATCCATCTAAAAACTGACTTAATAATTAATCCAGCTTTAAAAGCAACTAACCTGGCCTGCATTTGATCAAATCCATTTGTCCCATCTTTTGTAGATTTGTTTTTCGAACAAGACATTTGCTTGTTTGTAGAGGATAAGCACACGCTTTCACACATCCATCGTCACAACATTTGGCAACTCCAGCACAATCAGTATCATATTCACAGGTATTTTTTCTGAAATATTCAATTAAAAATATATCTTTGTGATAAATTGGAAACGCACTCTAGTCTGTTACAAAGAACACGTTGTTCAGAAATACAAGTTCCAGCTTTCTCAAATATTTCTTTGGATATTTCAATTAGAGGAGTTGCAATATCTCTGCATCCTGCCCCACATCCATCAAAGCAACACTTTTGATGTCCACTACAATCATCATCAACTTTACAAGAAACCCTGCACATTTTTGCGTCCAAACTTATAGGAACAATTGGACAAGAACCTGCATGACGGACAAGAGGTGGAGATAGGCAACACATTCCTCCAGATGCCAATCCAAGTTTATGACACCAGTGAGTTGAAGTTGGGCATTCTTCATCTTTTGTACAACTTTCAGCATTTCCAATACTGGAAATATATGGCTCTCCGGCTGGACAAAAGTTCAGAACACATCTAGGTTGTGGAACACAGTTTCCCTTCTGATAACATTGAATTGAGCTCATAACGCATACACTTCCTTGTGGACATTTTACTTCTTTGCATGGATTTTTGCATTTACAGGTTGGACAGGAGTTTGATCCTCTTTCAAAACCAAATGGGCATGCTACTTTACAAACCAGTGGTTCACATGGGTTTCTACCTGAAAGCGGAATAATTAAAAAAGGTCAGAGAAAATATCTATGCTAATATTGTAGACGCATCTGGAAAGTAGTGCTCGACTCACTTTCACAGTTCGGTTTTCTTCCAATGGCTCGCGATCCGGGCAGCTCTTCTCCAGTTGCTATGTCCACACAAAAACATCCTTCATCGTCACATTGGTATTGTTCAAAATTTCCTGCCCTGTCACACTTCATTGCATTTCTTAATGAATACAATTCAGCTGTCAATGCAAGATGAAAGCAAGCTGAAAATGATGTAGTTGATACCAAACCCAACGAATATCAAACTCACGGGTGCTCCGAACTGGATACATACACGAAGTTGAACATCCTTGTCTACAACATCTCTTCATTCCAGCACATTGAGAATCAGAATGACATTCAGTTGCACAGCTAACATTTGATGCAATGATATCAATACAATCTGCTACCAAAGAGCTCAAATGTCCCTTGTTATACTTCTCAACATCGCCCGGTTGGTAATGCATCACTGGCTCAATTGGTTTCAATGGTTTTTTCAGAACATAATCTTCAGGCTGTGTGCAAGATAAAGTGCAGCCATTGAAACAGCATTTCTCATCTTCAGAGCATTCGTGATCCGAGTGACATGAATTATCAGGGTAGATGAGACACTTTAATTTGTCAGCGGCTTGGGAAGGACATCTTCCGTCTCGTGTAGATGACGCTGGACCCGAACAACAAAATCCAAGTCCATTGTAGCCAATCTGAAAGTTCTATAAATATGCACACTTCTTTCAAAGTATCTAGTACCTTTGAACAAGTTCCTTCGGGACAATCTTTATCAATAGAACACAATGCTGTAATTCCATTTCCAAGACGAGAAGGTGGTCCGTGCCTACATGGGTTCAACAGACCTGAAACAAACTTTATATATCTTTGAAGTAACGTTTTTGAATCAAACATCGCGGAACAGGGAGACATGGAGGATTTGCACAATCGGGCTCAACCAGCTGACACTGCTCCCAAGTATTTTCACAATTAACATTTCTACAAATATCCACACAAGAACATGATGCAATAGGACATCCGAAAATGTCCATAACGTGTCCATGAGTACATTGATTGTGGCACTTTTTCGTACATAAACGGGGTTCTAAAAATCAATAGTGTAATTGATTTTCTCCAAAAATATATGTTCCAAGACATCAAATACCTCTACACATATCAATCCTTCGTTGTTCTCGACTTATTCTTGTACCAGCTATCTCTGAGCCATAATGTACATCGACACACCAACAAAACTGAATATCACATTGAATTGATGAGAATCGTCCGTTTCGTTCGCAAAATGGAACAAATTCATTTGGAAGTCTTTTATCTTTTAATTTCGAAATTGCTAGAACCATATGAATACATCCAGTTGCTTTGAGAGGTTCCATACAAGTTGATCCACATGCATTTTGACAACATTTATCAACACTACCACAATCCAAATCATTTGCACATTGTTTTTGATCAATGCATATTGATTTATTTGATGTTGGAGAAGGACATTGACCGACTTTTGTTGTAGGAAGTGGACGAATTGGTGAAGGAGTTGGAAATAGAGAGTTCGCAAGATTTCGTATCGTTGGTGGAATTGGAGTTATATTGAAATGAGTTGATCCAATATTTGATACAGCTTTAATGAGACGTTGAAAGGAACCAGGGATGTTATTAGATGATGAAGAAACTGGTTGAATTGGAACTTCTCTGTCGATTTGAAAACTTTTAGCAATTGGAGCAACACATTCTCGTCCACATCCGTTCGAGCAACAGATCAACCGACCACTACAATCAGAGTCTTTTTCACATCGAAGTGCACATATACCACCAGTTAATCGTGGGCATTCTTCTCGATTTGATCCTGAATCAAAAAATATGTAATGAGCTTTCATACTTGAAAACAAAAAATACAAAAATTATGTTATCAAAAATTCATTTTCAATTTTGAATTTTCAAAAAATTTATCTTGATTCTTGGAATTATCTTGAAATTAACTTTAATACATATGTACATTTCTTTTTTGTAATTTTGAAGAAATTAAATGCATTTTTTAGTTTTTCTTGTTAAGGACATGAGTTGATTTTTTATTTTTTGAGAAATTCTAATATAGAAGGTTATTATGTGATGTAACCGTTGTTCGTTTTTTTTTCGTTTTTCAATTGTCTTTTATAGAAAATCGAGAAAAATCTTTGGCAAAAAAGGAACAGAGTATTCACAAAAACGTGTCCGAATACTAGCTTAGCCGTGTAGTAGCCAGATAATTGTCACTTCTCTTCCCAAAAGAGACTGGTCACGCACCATAATTGGATGTACACTTACCGAACTTTGGAATGCAGCGTGCTTTCACGCCAATTGCAATGCAACTTTCTGATGGTCCACAAATTGTCGTCTAAAACATTAATATAGAAAGTAAAATATTATTAAGAACAATTATTTCTCGTTAAATATATTATAGAGTGTTAGAAGAATTCAAAAAAATATCAGAGATCTTTCAAAAAGCCTAACCTGGCAAGGATCCATTGCACATGTGCAGATACATTGTTGAAGAATATCTTTCAAATATCCAAAAGGGCATAATAAATTACAACTGGTTGGACGGAAAGGACATACATTTGGTACACTTGCCGGTAAAAGGTCTATAGAAGACGACAAAAATGGTTTCAGAATTAAAAGATACAGTAACCACATAATTGCTCATTTGACATCCGGAAGTGATAAGAATAAAAGATGTGATGGTCAATTTAGGATAGTAAAAGATGACAGGTGGATTGAGGGAAAAGAGACAGGTTACTTCTGTTGAGTGGACACATTGCAACCCCCGGCCACCACCGCCACGGACACGCCGCCCACTTTTGCGGTGTGAGGTGCGAAACTGTCTTCCGACAGATTTGTAAATATTACGAGGAAGTTGATGTAATACGGAAGAGGTCCACTGGATTTATGTGAATGAAGAATCAAAAGATTGTAAAATGTTTAGATATGATGAGCTACAGGGTCAAAGGTGATTTGATACACGATTTTCGAGCAGAAATGCTGACTTTTCGAAATCTCATTGTTGTTTAATCAATCACGGGATGTACGAAAGGGATCTTGGTTTTGGATTTTTGAAAATCAAAATATTACAGGAAAATATAATGCAAAACTAGTACAGACTGTGAAAATGTTTCTAACCTTGATTTCTGCTCCGTCCAACTGTGAAATTACATTGTGTGTCAATTTCAAAAACGGTACGTGATTTTTTAGTTCTGGTTTTTAAGTGAACTTTATGTATATGAGCTCTGAAAACAGGAAAATAAGGGAAAATTAATAAGGTAGTCAGAATGAAATATTGCAATTCGAACATAAGCATTTAGTTTGAAACAACCCGTATTTCCCTTATTAGTTTTGTAGCTTCTAGTTTGTCATGCACTGATTTTCCGACAGACCGGCTATACTCTGTGGGAATTTCCGCAAAAATTAAATTTAAAATTAATAGATGAGATGTGGTATGTAGTTTTAAAAAAGTCGATGGATTCAGAAAATGCTCAGAAAAATCCGCGCATTAATTTCCAAAACTATCACATTTCAGAAAAGTATCAAACATCATATTTTTGGAGTCCAATACTACTTCTTCATTTCTTTTTTTTTTTTCTTTTCCACTAGTTTTACAATAAAATATATTGTTTTGTCCTAATGAAGCACATTTCATTTTGTAATGTTTTTTAACTTTCTACTGTAGGATATTCTATTCCGTAATCGTACAAATCTTCTTTCTCTCCCAAATTTAGGCTGCGCCCTGTTTCAAAGCTCTGCTAATAGTACGCAAAACAAATGTATTCGCTAACTCTTTCGCTCATTTCGGTATAAGTGTCACTTGGAGATCTCTTCGTCTCTCGCAACCCGTATTTGTATTGTTTATCTTCCAAAATGGTAGTCGACTGCTCATATGAATTGAATTACTAGCGGGATATGAAAGAGACATGAGATTTATAAAAAGTAACTGAATATTTCAACTTTTGAAATTGAACTTGTATCATTTTCGAAACTAAAATGGAAAAACAGGAACGATATTACTTCATTTTTCCACTTAAAGATGGAGTAGCAAAATTTGGGTGATTGTTTTTAGAATCAAAATTGATCCTAAATACCTATTGAGACAACTTGAAAATGTCTCAAAAATTATTGTATTAGGTTAGTCATTCTCTAAAAGAAAACGGGCAACCCTTCAAGTATTAAATCATTTTGAGCTTGAAAAGAGAGAACATTGTTCATTAAAATTCATGTTTGGGCTCCTAAATCTACAAAAAATATCACATTTATATTTTCGGCAATTCTGATTTCCTGTAATCGACAATTTCAGCGATTGCCGAAATCGTCGAAAAGTCGATTACCGAACGGCAATTGCTGCATGCTATGTATCACACCGTTTCAGCGTTGTGTATCGTATTTGTTCAAAGATAATTTTCTTGTAAATCTCGATGTTATTGACTACTGCAGCTAATACATTTGAATTCCCATTAATTCCTTTAATTTGATAAGTGTGACTTGGTTCCCGTTGCCCACCATCTTTTGTTCCTTTCCTCCTATCTTCAAATCAAACGCATCTGGAATCTATTTTTTTCATTGTTGTCTGTCTACCGATGCCAACGATCTGACCTTTCTTAATTGGTATTCGCGCTCATTTTGACATTGTGTCAACTTCAACTATTTGCGCGGGTTTACCTGCAAAAAAGTAAACAAGAAAAATGGAGATGAAATGAAAGAATTTCCAATAGAAATTTGTTGTTGAAAACTCTCTGAACCATGAGACCGTCCAAGACGTTAACATCAAATCTTTTCAATTCAGAAACGTTTCCTCTTTTTCTCCTTTTGTGACACGTTTCCTCCGTTCTTTTTTGGAGAGTCACTATATTTTTAATACGATTTTGCTTTACAATTTCTTTTTTAAACTTTTATTGATTTTGTGCTTCTTATTTTCCATTTTTCATAAAAAGTATTCCAGAATGAATCCATCATATGGCCGGGTTCGTAAGAAAGTATCCATTATATCTATTCCAGAGTTCGTTCCCGAGCATTATGAATGTAAGTTTTTACATTAAAAAAAAACTTCTAAAATCTGCTTCAATTAACGATCTTATTTTTTTTCAAATTTTCACCGATAAACTTAAATCTAATTGATACGGTTAGCATTGATGAAATCACTGAAAAATGTACAGGAAACTCAGAACTTTCTCAGTTTCAATGTTTCTTTTTAACCTTAAAGGTTGAGTAGCGAACTATATTTATTGTTCTCAAAATTCAAAACCAACGTCTAAATAGTCTCAAATTGAGCCTAACTTATTTGGCCAACGCCCCAGAAAAAAAACCAACAAGAAACACTTAATAAAACCACCAAAATGTGTAAAATGGAAGTTAAAATTACCGGGCGCCATTTCACAGGATATGTTTTGTTATTGTTCGTGTTAAAAGTTGGTCCATAAAGTAGATTTGAATATAAAGCCAAACTTTTGAGAACCGGTTTTGATTTTGACTATGATGAAAGAGTTTTGAATTAAAAATATTTAAAAAAAAAACACTTTTTTTCAATTCTTCTAGAAAAAGTGCATTTATTGACTCACCGTTAGAGCATATCGATAAAACAATAGACAAATACAATCATATGGGACATCAACCAGCAAAACACTTTAAAACACATTTTTGTTCCCGGAGGTCTCTATTTTTTCTTGTCTTTCAAAAGAAAAGGGGCACCTGTAAGCGGCTTACGTACCGTCTTGGTTGTCTATTGATGTATGTGAGGCATATACATCTATTTCATGAATGTTTCAACAAACAAAATATATACCGATTGTTGTGTCTCTTTCTCTAATATTTTCCTGGTAAACGATATGCATAAATTTCTGTTTCTCTTTCCTCTTTCCACACATCTGTTCGTATTATTTTACAAAATGAACTTACAGATGTTTTTTTGTTGTCTCGTTGGCATCGTAACTAATCGAAAATGATTGATGTTCGAACACGAATATCATTATATTTATTGTCGTCTTCATCTTTTTGTCGAATAGTTTGTATCGTTGATTTCTAACATTAGACGTCATCGAATCGTTCATCAAATTGTCGACCTGATCAATTTCTTTTTCTCTCTATTTCTCTTTACACAACTTCAATCTCTGAACTGTAAATTCCAAATTCGATTAAAAAGGCTAGAGAGTTTGATCGTTCTGGTTTGTGACTGAATTATTTGATGAAAGATCTAGTACGATTAATATGTTCATTATCAAAAGCTAGATGATCATTATTTGCCATTTTAATTCAAAAGAGGAATGATCCAGAGACAATGCATGAAGGAAATGATAATTAACTTGAAAATTATTTGGTATAAACGCCTTAACAGGTTGTGAAAAATTTAGGAAAATACCGAAATCGACAATCATAATAAAACACTCCACAATTTTTGATTTGGTGAAATTTTGTAAATTGTAGATTTTTCAGAAAGTTTGGACTTTTTGAGTAATTTCGAGCATTGCTACAGATGTGAACCTCTAGAATATTTGAATAAAAATAATTTCAATTTTCATGAAATTCAAAATTTTATAAAAATTGTTAACAATTGCCGACTTCCAAAATAGGTGAAAAAATTAAGTAATTGTCACTGTTTCACTGTAAGTAAAAAACTTTGATAATTTTTTACAAAGCTCTGCTAACTATAAGATATCCGGTAATTTCAATATTATTGGGCTGATTTGAAACAACTTCCTCACTGGCGATACTTTTCATTTAACTGAGTATTAAAAAGCATGAGCAAGTTGCCAACCAACTTTTAAATAAAACATATTCCCGTTCCGTGTATATGTTTTTATATTGCCGTTTCTATTCAGTTTTTTGCTTTCCTTTTTTCCAACATTTTGCTCATAAAACAACGTGCTTCACAGCTGTGATTCGTTGCATAATCGTCTTCAGCTTCTCGCTCATAAAACCAAAATGTTTTAGATGTTTAGTTGTCACTTCATGGTTTTTTTTGTTTTTTTAAATAGCTTTTTTGAGTTCAAATCCTTGCATGTTTCTGAAAATTTACACGCTAACTAACCTATCACTCCTTATTTCAAAATTAAAAACAACTTCCTTAAAAAAATTAAAAACCGTGTCAAATGTGATTTGTGTAAAAGAGTGTGGTGTAGAAGTGACACAGATCGTTAAACTTTTATAGTCCTTTTGCTTTGAGCGTACCGTGCCGTCGATCATCCGATGTGAAGAAATTGTCTAAAAAATGACAAGAAAATGAGAAAATGTTTAGTTTTGCACAATTTTCAGACGAAAACGAAACGACGGCCAGTGGAGGTGCTAGTGGTGGTGGAAGCACACGAATTGAATTTGATTTTGATGATTTTGAGGAACAAATTATGAGGAAATCCAGGTTAGTTTGTATTCTTGAAAAATCGTATTATTCGAAGAATAAATTGAGTGTCATTTGGCTGTTTTGTTACAAATCCTGTTTTACTGTTATCAAAAAAAAAACAATTGAAAAAACAACGTGAATGGCGAGAATATTCCTGTATCAACAAGAAAAAAGAGCCTTTTCAAATTTGTTTGAAAAAGAAGAAACGCTGCTCATTCTCAAGTACTTTGTATATCGAGATGGTCTCCTGGTATCGGTATCACTTTGGAAAAAAGTACAAGGTCGCCGATATAAAAAGGGTGTAATGATCATTTATTTGAGGTATTTTTGATTGGAAAAAATTTTGGTAAACTATTCTCGAGTTATTTTTTTTCTCAAATCATATGTGCTTCTATTTTTGAATTAACTTGGAGATTCGAATAAATCAGTGAACTATTGCAAGCAATACTAACTTCCAATTAAATGTTGAAGTAATATGTATCAATTTTGAATAATAAAAATGCATGTGAACCTGATGAATTTGATTTAAATCTAAAGTTAATGATACGTATTCTTATAACCGATTTATAGTAAATCCTGGCATATCCAGATTCCAAGGTGTATCTCTTTTGAAGGGGAAGTAACAGTTTTGAGTTGTTGCTTGAATAGACTCAAGATTTTCTCAAAATACTGAAAATCACAACGAGAAATCTCGGAAAATTTTATGGCGTTCAAAATTATTTTTTGGTGCAGTCGCACAATTTGATAACCACCTCTAAATAAAAAAATCCCTATAAATTTTAAAATTTATTTTAAATTTTAAATTTTACGTAAATTTTCTGATGAAGTACTTATCGCAATTTGTGTTCCCATACTCCTTTTTTCCAGACAATGGCAAAACTAAATAATCCGTTTAATACTATTAGTTTGATTTTTTAGACTGATAATATTAATTTGCAAACTATCATTGATGATTCTCCTGTTTTAAACAGACTATTGTGGTTAGTTCCGTTTGTCACTTATTAATCCAGAGTTATGGACAAAATTAGATTGAATATAAATTTAAGTCCATTACTGAGTACCTTGTTACTTCCGAGTTTTCGAGTTGACCGAGAACAATATTTGGCGACCTCTGAAGCGTGACGGAGATGATCGAATATTGCTAATATATTTGTTGAACTGTTCATGAAGTTCGTTCATATTTTGATTGTTTCGGTATCATTTCTTTTTCCTTCTCCTCCATTTTTTTTTCCGTCACGAAACAGTGAAATGATTGTGGGCATATCCGCCGAGTAGTAGGCGGACAAGCAAAACGTCATGATATCACCCTTCTTTTTTTCGCCTATTTTCTGTGGTCACTGATTAGCTTTTGACAACCTCACTCCTCTTCATTTTTGCCCATTTTAACTCAAAACACCAACCCATTAACATTTTATAGTTTCCTTCTTCGTGTCTTAACTTTCATAGTTTTGTTTGAGAACTGAAGCACATTTTTTGGCAACTTACTAGAAAGTAATTTTTGAATTTAGGTTTTTTCATAGAACGGTTAAAATTTTCGCGGATCGTCAGAAACATACAGTAAAAATCAGAGGATTTGTAAGTAAGAAAAAAGAAAAAGAGAATAGTTTGATTGTCTGTCTGAATCTCTTCCTCATTCTATACTATTTCTTCCTCTGGTGCAGTGTACAGAAAACTGTTGTAGAGTATGAATAACTAGAGAAAAAGAGTTGTTTGCATACAGATGTAGATTCAATAACCTTATCACTTTCCCCTGGACTTTCTCTGAGTGTTTGTCAATGATTGTTCAATGATTTTGATTTTAGGCGGGACACACATGTTTTTGTTTGTGATAACATATATTTGAGAAGCCATAATTGTGAGAAGAATCACTTATGTGTTCCATTCTTTGTGTTTTCAATACGTGGTTTCCATTTCATTTGCGTCATTCATTTGGCTCTTTCACGGAAATTTAATTCATATCACAGGGGTTTAATTTTGACCGATGAACAGTTATTCGAAACATTTCTGACAGAATTTTCAAAAGACGAACCGTTTTTAGATTGGTCGGTGTAGAACTTTTTGAAATAATAACTGTTCGGTAAAATACTTTTTTTAATCTAGAGAATTTGGCTACAAAAACAGTAATGTTTTTACCCAAAAATTGAGTGAGACGTTCTCGGAACTGTATAATTTTTCTAGCCATATTGATAATTCATAATGATTCGTGTTGGTTCACAAATATTTTTGTCTTGGCATTTCCCGCTAACTTCGTACTAAAGTTTTACCAACGTCTTATAAAACTTTTGTACTGCTGTTGAAAACTTGAATAAAACTTGAGACAGAAAGCATTTTTTTGAAACTAGATGAAACTTAAGAAAAAATAAGTTGGCAAAAATTGTACAAAAAATCTAAAAAAATTCTTAACTCTTATAGAAAGGCAGGACCGTTATAAATCCCGTGGATTTTTTTGTCAGTCGTTTTTTTACAGATACCAATGAAGGCTTTGCTTGAAAGCTTTTTTATATTTAAACAAATTTATTTTGTTTTTTGAGCAAATTCTGTTTAAAAAAAGTGTTATCAAAATTCATTCCCAAATAGCATAACGTAATTAAAAACTCTTTATCTCTCTATCGCTCGAAATATTTACTGCATGACTATTTCACTGCACGTCACTAGACTTAACCTTGCATAATTCACATTTGTAAAGATCACACACAGTTCACTAAAACTATGAAAGCATTTTATACTTGAATTTTGGAGGAAAGTCAGGATCTTTTTATGGTATGCATATGTTTACTCGCAGCTTTGGAAACATCGATTTTTTCTATTTTCTCAATTGCTGTAAATTCGATATTTTATACACAAGTACAAGTAGAAATATTTTGTATTCAGTTAAAAATCCATCAAATTTGAACTGTTGTTTCGGATGGCGTCTGCTGCAATTTTTATTATCACCAGCACCCTTTTCCCTCTTTTTCTCTCTGATAACAATCAATCGGTTTTTCATTTTTTGCAATATGTGCCTCCTCCTCCTCTTCGTTTTTCCTTCTGCTGCTTTTTCAATATGTTGCCATTATTTGATTATTAATTTCATTTTCTGAATTTTTCATTTCACACTTTTTGCAACATCTTTTAATATTAAAGAAAAAAGTCGTTCGGTGACATAAAAGCTTTTTGTTTTGAAAGCTTTGTTGAGATGTAAATCATGGTGCCGCCAACCAAAACTACCTATTTTTGTTCAAAATATAATTGTATGCTTTTATAAAAAATGAAAAATAACAGTCAGAAATTTTTATTTTACAAATTTACGAATTTCTGAGTTTGAGCTGTTCAGTATTTGAAGACCCTCCAATTTTCCAAAAACTCAGAATATTTGACTGAATAATGCAAAAATAAAACCGAGGCGGCCTGTATTGTGTACAATTGCCAGATTTTTAAAAAATTTGATTAAATTAGACGATCAAGGTCTTTCTGCATTTTGCTTTAAATTTTCTAACATTTAAAAAATATTTCAGGATTTTTTTACTATTCTTCTAAGCACTTATTGATATGACTGGTCAGAACCACATTTAACGTTCAAAATTTTTAGTGATATTTGTATTCTATGTAATATTCTCTATGTAATACATTGTATGTAAATTTTTATTCTGAAATTGTCAATGTTCGTTAGTCATCATCACGAATATTATTGTGAAACCCGTTTTTCAAATTGTCATTTCCATTTCTCTCGTTCTCAATTTCCTCTTGTTTTCCCTTACAGATTTTATCTCGACGATACCTTTCTGAATTTCATATATTTGTTACCTTGTTTTATAGTTCCACATTACTTCTCAGTTCTTCTACTACTTCTACTTCTATGCACCTTTCAAACTTCTACACATAATGGACTATGACTATAGGAGACGTGTTCTGGAACGTAACATTGGGTGAGAAAATTGAAGAAAATGAAAAATAAAACAAAAATAAAAAAAAAAAAAAGAAAATAAAACAAAACCGAGAACATCGATAAAATGGGAAATACTGTGTTTCGAGAAGATGGAAACAACGAAAAACTGAAAGAGAAACAAAAAAAAGAATTTTGTGACAATAGAAAAGTGCTAAAAGCACAGTCATCCATTGCTTCTTCTTCTCCTTTTCTTTTTTCTAAATAATTTTATATTTTTCAGCATGGCTCTTCCTAGTCGGAAGTTAACCATTGCCAACAGTATTGATCACGGAAACAATGGAAATTTACATATTGGAGATATTATTTCTCTTTATACAGAATCATCTTCAAATCAAGAACAGAGAGGATTCTTGAGCACACTTGGGTTGGTTTTTAGCTTTTAAAATAAATATCTGAAAATTACTGGAATATTTACAGATTGGTAGACGATCGATGTATTGTTGAACTTAAAGATGGGCGGCCTGAAAGCCCGCCAAAAAAGTTTCGAGATTGCCTTTTTAAAGTGTGTCCTGTTAATCGATATGCAGCTCAAAAGCATTTATGGACCGAGCAAAAGCGATTTCAAACTGGAGATTCAATGTTTGACGATGATCTGATGAATAAGCTGAAAGTTGCTGCGGATAAGGTATCTTTATTGAAATCTGGAATTAGTAATTGGAATTGAAAACTGAAAGTTTAAATCCAAAAAAAAATTCTTTTAAGTGCAACAATACTTAACTAAAGTTTTTTGGTTCTCATAACAGCTCTAGAAGAACCAATAATTTCTTAAACAACATATTTTCAGGAGCGGGAAGAAAACGAGTCTGAATTTCAAAAAACTCTCGGAAACGTTATACAATATGGTTCAATGGTTCAGTTGCTTCATGTCAAATCAAATAAATATATCACAGTGCAAAAGAACTCACCAGCAAAAAGAGAACGAAATGCGATGAAAGTTAGTTTTTTAATTCAATAAATTATTTTTTATTTTGTTAGTGATCAAAAACTTAAATGAACAGATACCTTCTTCACATTATCATCGTGTGAGTTGAAAATGAGTGAAGTTTTCAAAAGGATTTGAGCATAAAAAACGAATGCGGTGATAATTGAATGGAATGCATAAATAACTTTTTAAAATTAAATAACATGTCTGTGAATTTGGGAAACACTTCTAGAATTTAATGGAATGTAGCATCTTTCTAAGTTACCCACATTTTCTCTATGGGTTCAGAACAAGCCAGAAAGCCTAATACAGAATTTCTGGCCAAATTTTGTCAGCATTTCAGTTTTATCAATAAAACTTCTACACTATCGCATTGATTGTTATTTTAAAAAATTGCATTATCTATGTCTTTAGGTTTATCTGGATCGTGCTGGAAATGAAGGAAGTTGGTTTATAATCGAACCAGCATACAAGCATTATGCTATTGGAGACAACGTATCTGCTGGAAACAAGATATCATTGATTCCAAACTCAGTATCCACAACTCAAGCCGGACATGTCAAATCACAGCTTCATCTTTCATCATTCAATCTTCTCGATCATCAATCAGCTGCCGAAGTTAACTGTTTGAATGAACCAACTGAATGGCAGGTCTTTATGTTTTTGCTTTTTGATGAAAACCAGCAGAACAGTGTGAAATCAGTGAGTGTGATTAAAAACTAAACATGCGACTTATTTTATTTTTCAGGGAGATGTTGTGAGATTGTTTCATGCAGATCAGCAGACTTTTTTGACATTAGATACAATTCCAAAGCAGAATCCGCCAACTGATGTAGTTTTTCTAAGAATGACGAATCGACCGTCGGCAGCTGATGCAACAAGTTCGAGGGCATTGTGGGAAGTACAGGTTAGGATTTAAAATTTTTGAGAGATTCTAAGAAAAAAAATAGCAAAAACTCATTGACTCCAAAATCATTGACTACCTGTTCTCATTGCCTACCCTTGCTCATTGACTACCCTTGCTCTTTGCCTACCTCTTTCTCATTGACTACCTGTGCTCATTGCCTTCCTGTTCTCATTGCCTACTTGTTGCTCGTTGACTACCTTTTCTCATTGCCTACCCTTTGCTCATTGTCTACTCGTTTTCTTCATCAGTCAAGAGGCACGTACAAGGACCGTATTCCAAGAATACATCAAAGGTACATCTACTCAATTTGTTCATTCATTCAAAGGGTATACACATTTAAAATCTTTCAATCTGTACACAACATTTCGGGCAACAATTAGTAGTAGCTGTCATGTTTAATTTATATTAATTTTGATAGGACACGAAAAGGCTGGGCAACATTCTTTATCCATCAACATTAATAGCAACAATAGCAACAAAAAACAACAATTAAAAATTTGAAAAAAAAAGTGGCAAAGAACGTAAAATCAATAACAATGAAATTTGGCATAAGAAATTCATTCGGAGTCGGAGTCAATCACTCGTTTTCTGCTTTTGAGCATATAGGAACATGACGCCGTAGTATTAGACATGTCAGACAAGGATGCACTGGAGTTGATGGTGGCTTTCGATCTAAAAATGAAATAACCTCCAAAACTCTCTGAACTGAGTATTTTCAAACTGGCGTATCTCAAAAAATACACATCTGGAAAACAAATGTCCAACTAATAAAATGATCAGAAATATTTTTTCTTTCTAATTCAATAGTTTTTATTTCAATACACCAACGTTTTGTAGAGTTACACGGAGTCAAAGCCATTTTAACAAAATTCACAAAAAATTTTAAGAAGTCATTTGTTGTGCCCTTTATAACTCAACTTTCATTGAATTTCAGAAGATAAATTTTGTTGAATAGTGAGTAAAAAATATTTTTCCACATTTTACCAGTTTCAAGTTTTCGGATATTTTCATGTTCCGCCAAGTTACAGACCGTTTTTCAAAAAAATCCAATTTCGCTTTTAAAATCTTCATATTCAACGTATCGACTTGAAATTTTGAAAAATGATCACTTTTTTGATGTCTCTACAATGTCCTAAAAAATCTCTTTCAAAGAAAACTGTCCATCTCCAAAATCGTCCTTCGCTCCGAAAAATGAAATCGGTCTTTTGCTTCTCGAGAAATGGGCGAAAAAATCAAGTGAAATTTTTTAAAATTTGCATTAAAACAATTGAGACACTGAGCAAACTACCAAAAATTTCACGTGAGAATAAAAATTATGTTATTTTTGTTTAATTTTTAGGTCGTTTAAGAGTAGAAATCACTCAAAATAAACATGAAATTCGTAAATAGCGTGTTCTCAGCTTTCTAAAAATATTTTTTTCGACCCAAAAATCGCAATTTGATTTTTTCGCCCATTTCTCGAGAAGCAAAAGTCCGATTTCATTTTTCGGAGCGAAGGACGATTTTGGAGATGGACAGTGTTTTTTGAAAGATTTTTTAGGACATTGTAGAGACATCAAAAAAATGATCATTTTTCAAAATTTCAAGTCGATACGTTGAATATGAAGATTTTTATAAGCGAAATTGGATTTTTTTGAAAAACGGTCTGTAACTTGGCGGAACATGAAAATATCCAAAAACTTGAAACTGGTAAAATGTGGAAAAATATTTTTTACTCACTATTCAACAAAATTTATCTTCTGAAATTCAATGAAAGTTGAGTTATAAAAGGCACAACAAATGACTTCTTAAAATTTTTTGTGAATTTTGTTAAAATGGCTTTGACTCCGTGTAACTCTATAAAACGTTGGTGTATTAAAATAAAAACTATTGAATTAGAAAGAAAAAATATTTCTGATCATTTTATTAGTTGGACATTTGTTTTCCAGATGTGTATTTTTGAGATACGCCAGTTTGAAAATACTCAGTTCAGAGAGTTTTGTTGTGTACAGATTGAAAGATTTTAAATGTGTATACCCTTTGAATGAATGAACAAATTGTGTAGATGTACCTTTGATGTATTCTTAGAATACGGTCCTTGTACGTGCCTCTTGACTGATGAAGAAAACGAGTAGACAATGAGCAAAGGGTAGGCAATGAGAAAAGGTAGTCAACGAGCAACAAGTAGGCAATGAGAACAGGAAGGCAATGAGCACAGGTAGTCAATGAGAAAGAGGTAGGCAAAGAGCAAGGGTTGCCAATGAGCAAGGGTAGGCAATGAGAACAGGTAGTCAATGATTTTGGAGTCAATGAGTATTTGCCGAAAAAAATCTACAATATATCAAAATAAGCGTTATGAAATGAAATATTTTCAGGTTGTCCAAACAAATGCCTATCGTGGAGGAACTGCTAAATGGAACAAAGCATACCGATTCAAACATCTTGCAACTGATATGTACCTTTCCGCAGAGCCATCACAAGTTCAAGTGAAACCAGCAATGAATGGAAGACGTGCGAGTTTAATTTACTCAAAGTTAGTTTTCCAATTCCCATCTTACCGTATCCCTTTTCAGCACCTTTGCTCAGTGCATTATCTCAGAAATCTAGACCAATGTTGGAGCGGTAAGAAATCAAACAAAACTTAGTTTACTTGCATGTTGATAATAATTGCTGCTGTCCGGACCTATAACGCTAACTTTGCTATTACTAATTTTTGAAACACAACGGGATCCCAGTATTTTACCACCTATAATTTTAAATTTCAGAACAAATAATCCAATGGCTATGTATTCTGATGGTCCAAACGGAGTTACTAATGGTAAAACTGAATGAATTACCAAACATCATGAACCTACTTTTTCAGAGTCAACAGACACAACACAGCAAAATATTCCAAGCGTTTGGGTTCTAGGGCCGACAAAATCAGAATTCCCAGAAGAAGATGCTAATTTGTTATTCCAATTGGATCCGTCCACATTCATGAAAGTAGACGCACCAAACTGCATTATTTAATTGAATTCAAAAGTTTTCAGTCAAACAAAGAAGTTCCAAGACGTTCATACGTTCGTCTTCTCCATCAGAGCTCTGATAAATGGGTTCATGCAACTAATGCAACTGAGAAACAGAATCTTCACTACAGTAGTAAAAATGAGAAAGGATGGGTTAAAGTGATATGTGAAAAGAATCGAGTTGACAAGGAAACGTTTGCTTTGTTACCTGTGAACCCCGATGAGGCAAGTCAAAGCTTAAACGTCTTTATTTAAATATATAGTTAGACTATTTTTTATTTTTACCTGATGATTATTCTTTTGAAAGGAACAAACTTGACTGAACTTTTCTGAAATAATGCAATTCAAATTTAAAAAAAAGCCAACCATTCTAATGAATACAAATTTGTTTCAGGTCCGCGATCTGGATTTTGCAAATGATGCATGCAAGGCTCTTCGGAACTTCATTAAACTCATAAAAATTGGTCAAGTAATTTCAAAAGAATCAATTAACTCAACCACCCAATTACTGATTGATTGCATTCTCTTCGTGACAAATTCCTCTGATCATCTTGCGGATCCGCTCAAAATCTCCGATTTCTCTCCATCTCGAGATCGGCAGAAGTTGCTCCGTGAGCAAGAAGTTTTGAATCAAGTGTTCCTTTTGTTGAAAGCACCATTCCTTCCTCGTCAAGGTACCACTGAACTTGGACCGCTTCTCAGCTCTCCTTCGGAGTTGAGTGATAGCCGAAATGAGATTTTCAAAACAATGTTCCAATTGTGTTATTGTCTTTTGAAATACTCTCAAGTCAGTTATAGAAAGAATCAGGAATTTCTGGCAGAGAAGTTTGGAGAAATTCAGGTGATTTATTACATAAACTACCTTTTCCCAAATAAAAAATTTAGGAACAAATTGGTTTCGATTTGATGGCAGAAGACACGATGACAGCTGTTTTGCACAATAATCCAAAGCTTCTTGAAAAATATGTGAAGACTCCCCACGTCGAGAGATTCGTTGAGCTGGTCAGAAATAATCGTCAGGGAAAGTGAGTTGACCTTCATTTTCCTATTGAATAAATGACAGATGGCAGATGTTTTTATTTGAGAATTCAAAGATTTCTAACCTTACAGAAACATTCAATTTTCCTCTTCACGGTTTGTTCAGAAATGTTGTTCTTATTTGAGTATTGTGTTGTTTAGCCTATACTTATAAACCGAGTTAAACGTTTAATGAAATTATAATGTTGCAGATTCCTTGACTACCTTGCTGATCTTTGCGTCTGTCGTGGTGAAGCCAACAAGAAAATTCAAGAACTTATCTGCACATCAGTTCTCAGTTCAAAGCATAGGGATATTTTTATGGACACAAAAATCATCGACGGAGAAATTGAAGTAGGATGGGCTCCCAATTTCAGAAAACTTGTTGATATAGCAGAAGGCGCAAAGTCAAACAGTGATGATGCTGAACATTTGGATTATTATCGGTATATTTTTGAAACAGCGCTGAAAACATATAAAAATAAAAAATTACAGTCATCAACTGGATCTACTCTCTCAAATGTGTCAAGAACAACAGTATCTTGCAATCGATCCACCGCCAGAAAGACGTCTCATGAACATTTCTCAACAACTTCCAGCTGAACTTGTTCTCCAGTAAGCTTCTAATTTTTATTCTACTTTGCTTAACCATTAAATTCAGATGCATGTCTGACAACCGTCTTCCTTACGATCTTCGAGGGTCATTTACACGATTAATGCTCCATCTTCATGTTGTTCGAGGCAGCCCAATGTCCGCAATCCGACATGCAAGACTTTGGTGGAGTATTCCAGAAAATGTGAATGTATCAACTTATGAATCTGTATCTGTGGAGGCATACTCTGATGGCAGTCGAATGAGAATCGGAGAAGGAATTGCGCATAAAGTTCTTGCGACGGTGGAAACATATTTGATGGGTTTAAGAAATCAATCCATGGAAGAGAGACAAAGTGTAAACTCTAGCAAGTTAACATATGAGGTGAGTTTCTGAATGATTTTCCGAGAAACAGAAATTGTAAAATTTCAGATTGTGAACCTTGCAAAAGCATTGGCTCAATTCAATTTCTACTCATTCAATGATCTACTTCAATTAACTCAAAATCTTCTTGCTATCATAAACGAAGGACCGGCAACTGAACAAGTACCATCCCATAGAGCAATGGTGAATGCAATTCGAAATATGTCAAAATCAATGATGAGAGGAGGTAACAAGGAAAACTCAAAAGATCTTGCTAAAACTCCATCAGTAACGGCGGAAGAGGCCGGTCGAACGAAAGAAGGAAGAGCTTTGAACGTTAAAACAAAGTTGATTGTCGCTGAAATCTTGCAATTTGTGATGGACGTAAGGAGGGATTATCGTATCACAATGGCTCTTTCGTGGTTCAAAAATGTTTTCCCTTGTGATGAAGATGGTTCATTGATGCACTCAGCCAGTATTAATGAGAGAATGGCTTCCGAACTCTATGATGCAATCTATCGTTCATCTGGACATGAACTCCATTTAGATGGAAGGGATGGGCAACTTCTTCTTGCTATTTTACTTCAAATGACAATGTCCGATTATCCACCATTGACCAGCATTGCGCTTAAAGTTTTCTTCCGGCATTTCACTCAATATCAAGAATTGTTGGAAGATTTGAAACAAGTTCAACTTCTAGTATCAAATAATGATGTGGAGAACTATCGACAAATTGACAGAGATCTGTTCATTTTGAAGAATCTCACTGAAAAATCTGAGTTATGGGTTCATGGAGATCGTCATCATTCAATTGATACAAAAGAAGTTGACGAGAAGGAGAGAACGACTGAACATGACTTGCTGGTAAGGAATTTTAATTAACAATTTATTTAATTCATATAATTTTAATTTAGGATCATGACTTGAAATCACCACGAGCTTTCGATTCGGGAGACTCGATGGAAGCTTTAATGGCTGTTTTGAATGAACATTATCCAAGTATTCGAAATGAATGCCTCCAACTTCTCAATCGTCTCCTCATTAAAGACGATCGAAATGATGCAGCTGTGGCTCTTCAAGAGCTAAGTGATAAAGCTCCTCTCATTGCTTATCCATTAATTCGTCAAATGTTGGTTCGTTTAACAGGGATGTGTTATCGAAAAGGTGATCCGAAACCTGACACAATGAATCAACAACTTTTGAAGAATATGAGAGTATACGAAGTTGTGTTAGAGTTCATAAGTGTTCCTCATGATAAGAAACATGATCATGATATGATGAAACTGATAACGTTGTCTCATGAATTTTTGCGAAGCTTCTGCAAGACAAACAAGGAGAATCAGAGTAGACTGTACAAGTTTATTTCATATGAAAAAGATGCAAAAGAAGGAATGCTCCGAGTGGAGACTATTGAAGAAGTTGGAACACTGGTGGCTATTTTCCGTAACAATAGAGAACTTGCTTCGAATGTTCCAGAAGAATTGATAGCCCACATTGTCGGGCTCATTGAGCATAACTCAAGAAATCCGATTTTTCTTGAACTTTTGCAAGCACTGGTCTGTGTCTACGACAAAGAAATTGAAAGTGGTCAAGAAAAAGTTGCAAATGAAATCTGTGCAGCTTCCGATGAAGTTAGACAACTGTACGTGGATAATGCATCTTTTGAAGAGCTGGAAGCAATGATGAAAGACGAAAAGGAATCAAAGGGACGTAGTTCTGACAGCAGAAGAAAGCTGAAATATCACATTGAATTGGTCAGATTGCTTGCAATGTGTACAAGAGGAAAGAATGGAAACACTGAATTGAAATGTGCATCTCAAATTCCAATGGACCACATAGTTCGCGTTGTCACTGCTAAGCAATGTCTTGTAGAAGTGAAAACGGTTTATCTTCAACTTCTTCTTCATTGCTATATTGATACTGATGCCGAAATGAAAGATGCTTACAAAACAGAATATGTTGATCACATTCTGAACAATCTACTGGAAGATATTCGTTCACTTCGAGTCGAGAAATTAACAGGAGCTGAAACTGCAACATTGGAGCATTACATCTGTCACACGGTCACTGAAGTCCTCATCAAATTCTTTGAAGCGCCATATTCAGCTCTTCAACAAGCAAAAGTTGATGTTCATCATCATAAGAAGACATTCTCGGAAGTTTTGTTAGAACTAACTTATTTGGAAAAGGGAAAGCTCAGGGGATCAAAATCTTCAAGGAATTGGTATCGGGTCGCTGAGTGTATCAAGAGATTGACTAAATGGGGTTAGTTATCTTTAAACGGAATTTTAAAAGCTTAAGTCATAATATATTTTTATTAAACTTCAACTTTTCTAGCGGAAGAGCACAATATCACGCTCCCAGCAACACTTGCTGGACCACAGATGTCTGGTCAAACGTCGGTTCGACAAAAATGGCAACAAGCTGCGTCTTCTGCAAAATGGATTGGAATTGGAAAGGTTAGTGTGATATGGTTTGAACATAAGAATTTCAGATTATTGGTCTAAATTGAAAGGTTAATCATTAATCACAACAATTTTGGGATTTTCTCACAACTTTCACACAGATCTAAAATTTTTTTGCGGGTTTACGATACTTATTTTTGGGTTTCATGAAAACGGTGTTCATCCCAATAGGAATTTCTAGATGAGCCAAGATTCCCAGTCGGACTACGATTCAGATTCCAGTCAGGGTCCTTGTCAGATATCGGTTTGTTTACCTGCCGTGTGTTGATCATAGTCTTAGCAGTGAACAGCGTCAAAAATTGCTTAATCGTTGTGTTATAGTAAGAGTGAATTGTGAATCTATCCATATGTACATATATACGATTTTGTTCAATTTATAACTTCAAAAAACTATTTCAGCCAGTTATAACGCTTGTCGTTGAGGTGAGATTGAAGAGTGTGTGTAGTGTGTGAATTTTCTCTATTCCTATCTTTAAAAAACCCTTTCAATTTAACAACTTTATTCTTTCCTTCTTTCTCATTAAAAATATTTCTTCAACATCCTAATATCTATGGGAATTCTATCATCTATTCATTTATAGTTCTAGCATGTTTGCATGATAAAATAGTTCTTACGTGTGTAATTTTAATTTTTAGAGACTCAATCGTCAAAATACGCTCAATCCTGGTCATCGACTCTATGGAACATCAAACTCTATGACTGAGCATACCTCTGCAAATGTTGTAACCTGTTATCATGTAGGTTTTATTTCTTTCCATTTCCTATTTTTAAAGATTCATAAATTCTGATTATACTTTTCAATATACAGATGATGATCGGAGAGTTTAAATTCTATCTTCATCCACTTCATGCTGCCGAAGGAAGTGTTCTTGTTGAAGTTCTACATACACCTGAACTACTCTTCCCAGAAGGATCAGCACTTCGTGATCAATGTGCTCGTGGAGGTGTTGTTGCAAAACTCATTCAACATTGTAAAACCCTGATGCAAAACAAACAAGATAATCTCTGTGCTCGTGTGCTTCAGACGTTGTGCAAAATGTGCGATTGCACAAAACAGCAGCTTACTCATCAGGTATGATTTATCTTAAAATCCACCAAAACACCCTCTTCTCATTATAAAATTGTTTACTGAAACTAATATCCTCTTCAGGGTCATCGTGTCTATAATAGTAGCGTTGAAAAGGTTTGGCACCACAGCATTTTTAGTTTTATATTATATTTAAAGTAAATTGTTTTAAGTCGGTAACTCTGTGAAGTTTTGTTTAATTCTTCAGTGTTTCGGGTCGAGGTTATGCTTTCTATGGCACGATTTTACTTTTTTTTGCTTTTTTAAATTCTAGTAGACATGACGGTTTGGAGAATCACCTAATGAATTTTCAAATTTTAGGGCCAACAGCTTCGGCAACTTCTGCTCCAAAGATACTTTGGACATCATAATAATCATCACCCACCATTAGATCGGCAACAGTCAAAGATTGGGGAAGTTATTGAAGCAGTTAAAGGTATTCATGCATTTTTTTTTTAATTTTATACATTGAAATTAAGATATTTCAGAAAAGAAAGAAGAAACTTGGAGTCAAGAAAGAGATTTATATGCAATACAGTGTAAGCTGAATGATGCAGGAGCATCTGATCTTGTTACTGACATTATTATAATGGAACCGAGTAGAGAAATATTCCTTAAAGCAATTCATTTAGCAAGGGCTCTTCTTCATGAAGGAAATGATAAGGTTTATAAAAAACGCATAGAAGTAAAAAATCGAATTTTGAATTTCAGGTTCAACACTCTTTTTACATGCGGATGAAGCAAAAAGACATCCATGAACCATTCTTCAAAGCTATTTTGACTAGAATTCAAACAGCTCAGAACAGATTGAAAAGTGATATGATGAGTTGCAGTGACAGTAAACCAAAAGTTTGTAAGTTATTTTTGCAAAGTTATCAAATGTTCTTTATCGGTTCAAGTTAAATATAAAACACTTACAATTATAGAGAAAAAATAGAGTTGAGAAAAATTGTTGTGGATGTTTTATATTATTTATTTATTAAATTAAGATTAATCAGTTTCCACTCCTACGTAATTTCGTGTGCAATTGAGTTCCTTGCAATGGCACCTAAAGTAAATGTAACACACTGACATGCTCATTCTCCATTAATAATTGAATGAAACTCACTTAACAATCACATTTTCAGCATTGTCAGCAACAGTGAGTAGACGATGTAAGTTTATCCACCTTCCAGATTAACCCCGTTGATTCCAAAAATCCCTAATTCCTTGTATATCCGTTTTGCTCTAACTCCCAAGCAGTCTGTATTCAAATGTCACCAGGTTCCGTCCGTCCGAGAGCACTTCTAAGTCGACAGAAGTCTGCAGATGCTATAATATTCTCTGACAAAAAAGAGAAGAAAAGAAATAATCGTCGTTATTCAGTAGCACTCGGTGCCAGAAGCCGAAAAAGTTGTTTTTATTGTCTTCATGCATGCTTAACATATTTCGGGACGGCTTTATCTACTCTTGTCCGTACAAACCATATAAATAACTTCCCCTTCTTCCTCTCATACCAATCGGGAAATCCTTCTATACTTCAATCTTTGAACCGGGTTGCAGTTATCTTTTTACTAACGGGATCCTTTCAGCATCTACTGTTCTAACTCCTCTAATTGATGCTGGTGATACGGGTTTCAATGGAGCATTATTTGAAGTTCCACAACAAGTTCGTCATCCTTCAATTTCGGAAATGTCCCAATTAAGCAACGATTTGACACACTCGATTCCTGATTTAGCACCTTATCAAGATGAAGAAAAGTAAGCTTTTCAGGGTATCTTATAAATATAAAAATTCGTTCAGATCCACTGATGCATTGCCTCCAGAAGTTGCACTTGTTGAACCAATCCTTCGTGTTCTTCAACTATTATGTGAAAACCACAACAGTCTTCTTCAAAACTTCCTTCGTAAACAATCTGATAGAACAAATCACAACTTGGTTTCTGAAACTCTTAGCTTCTTGGATACAGTCTGTGGATCTACAAAAGGAAGTCTTGGAGTGTTTGGTGAAATTGGAGAGCACAATTTCTCTCTTATTACACAAACACTTGCCACGTTGACTGAATTCTGTCAAGGTCCATGTCATGAGAATCAGAATACAATGGCAATGCAAGAAAATGGACTGAACATTATCATTTCCCTGGTTCTAAATGAGATCAAACCACTTGCTGATGATCATATGGAACTTGCTTTGGAAATTAAAAGTCAGGCTTCAAAATTACTTTTGGCAATTATGGAATCAAGACACGACGGAGAGAATGCTAATCGAGTCCTTAGAAATATGGCAAATATGTCCGGAGGTCCAAAGCAATTGGTACATGCAATCAAGCAAGCATATGAAATGACTAATTCAAATCATCATATGCTAAAATCAATTAGTCGAGATTTGTTCAGACAAGCTGAAGATGATTTGAAAAAGAAGTCAGGCCCACAAATAACTGTCAATACAGGTGAGAAAATCTGGTCCAAATATTAATAAGTTTTCTAAATTTCAGTGACTCTTCCTGAAATCAATGTAGATGCTTCTGGAATTGTATCAATTCATACTGAGAAGAACATTTCCAGTTCGCTAGATGATAAGTTCAATGATGATGATATTCCAAGTGTAGATCCTCGAGAAGTTGGTCATAACATTTATATTCTTGCTCATCAACTTGCTATTCACGATGGAGAATTAGAGATTTGGTTGGATGGAAGTGATGAAAAGAAAGATGATTTAACAAGAGAAGCGTTGAATTATTATAAGGAGAGAACAGCTCAAATTGAGGTTTGTTTGTTATTGAGATCATGTATGTTATATGGAAGAATTTAATCTTCAAAGTGCGCATTATGAATCGGTGAGGACCATGGACACATCACCATCAAGTTCCGGGCACGTTGTTGGCGATGTGCACATCATGCGTCGGCAATGACAATTTTGCGAGGTCCCTTATGGACAACAACTTTTTAAAAGTCCCAGCAAACTGTATTTTTAATCTTTCACTTCCTTGTTACCGTCTCCAAATCTACAAAATTCATGATCATCAAAACGTTCAAATTGATCGAAAGTACAATTATGTGGTACCTGGCTTATTAGGCAAACAGATCACGGAACAAATCACATCAACTCAAAAAAAAGTTTTAAATTTGCAGATCGTTCGACGTGACCGGACATTGGAACGTGTTGTGTTCCCAATCAACGACATCTGTTCGTATTTGACAAAAGACACAAAGGACTATGTGTATAACAACACAGAACGGGACAATCAAGGATCAAAAGTCACTGAATTCTTTGATGAATGGGAGACAATGTATCATGAAATGATTTGGCAAAGAAAACTTCAGGATCGGAAATGGTTATCCTGGTGTGCATTCAGATTACCTCTTTGGACAAGATTATCATTTCATTTTGCATTTATTGTCAATGCATTGGTCGCTCGTTATTATCCACTTCCAGAGCATTCAAATTGTAAGTTTAAGACATCAGAAAAAAAGTGATGTTTCAGATCAATCATTTCAGCTTCGATCTCACTTGGCAACTTATACAGTTGGTTTGCCGTATTCAGCTCATTCCTACTGGCTCATTATCTTCGACATGACAAAATATATCTTCATAAAACATCCCTACTAATACTTGCAAGTCTATGTTTCCTGTTACTTAGTTCAATTGGTGTCACTCTAACGCTTTACATATTCGGGATTCTACAGGTAACTCTGGTAGTCACTGAATAATATTTTCAATTCATTTTTTGCAGCTAGTCAATAAAATAGTCCACGTTGTTGCATTCGTGAGTAACAAAGGATTGGAAGATCGACCTATTGCAGAAATATTAGCATGTCGGAATCTTCACTATCTACTCGTTTACCTTTTCATTTGTATTCTGGGTCTTTTGGTGCATCCGATGATATACTGCATACTGCTTTTTGATATAATTTTCACAGAGGAGACACTTCAAAATGTGATTGCTTCGGTTACAAGGAACTATCAATCAATCGTTTGGACTGGATTACTTGCTCTGATTCTTCTTTACTTTTTCTCCATATTGGGATTCTTGTATTTCAGGCATGGTAAGTTGTTTTGGTTTCAATTAAGTTCCCAAATATTTTCTAAAACTTTCAGATTTCTATTTGGAAGTTGATCCAGTTGAAAATGATTCATCTGCAACAATTTCATCCGGAATACCATCAGAAACGTGCCCATCAGAAGGATGCCCAGGATTACAACCATCAGAAAAAGATGACAATGATGATGAGAAGAAAGTAAAATCTTGTGAAACATTATGGATGTGTATACTTCAAACTGGATATCAAGGACTTCGTAACGGTGGAGGAATTGGTGATGTACTCAGGAATCCAGCTCCATGGGAAGATATGTTCATATGGAGAGTTGCTTATGATATGACTTTCTTTGTTGTTCTTATCGTTATTGTTCTCAATTTGATTTTCGGAGTCATCATCGACACATTCGGAGATTTGAGAGCCGAGAAAAACGAGAAAGAACAAATTTTGAAAAACAACTGTTTCATTTGTGGATTAGATAGATCTCGTTTTGACAACCGATCAGTGACTTTTGAAACACATCGAGAAACGGAGCACAATATTTGGCATTATTTGTATTACATTGTGATGCTCCAAATTAAGGATGAAACTGAGTTCACAGGACCCGAAAGCTACGTGGCACAATGTGTTAAAGATCGGAATTTGGACTGGTTCCCAAGAATGCAGGCATTGTCGTTACAAGATTCAGAATTAGACACAGATCAATCGGAAGTTAAACAAATGAAGGATCAGTTGTTGCAGGTAAACTATTTGACTACTTCTAATCTTAAAATCTTTTTAAAATGCTTTAAATTTCAGATGATGACCCTTATGCGAGAGATCATCAGTCAAAATGAAGAATCTCGGGCTTTCATGGAACAATTTCAGCCTCGTTAGACCTACTGAAAATAGATTTATTGGATAGATTTTTATTTGTTTCTTTTTCCAAAACCCATATTTATAACCCTGTGATTGTTTTCCCTTTTCTCGTCACAAAACCTGTTTAGTCGTTTTCAAAACCGGTATTTCAATGTTTTTTTTTACCTGTCTTCAACGTATTTTTATTTTTTCGTCTTTATCTAAGTTTGATTTTCAAATAAAATAATTTTGCTTGAAAGTATTAACAACCGGATAGAACAATTCATTTTTGTGAATTCAAGACGTCGAAGAAGAAGATGAAGAAATGCATGAGTAGAGCCAAAATGAAAATGAACATTGGTTGGGGGAAGAAGAGTGTTTGGGGAAAAGACAGTGAAGGAAGGAAATAGGTGTAGACACACAATCGTCGACTAAATGAGATCCAAAATGAACCACAAACACACACACACACAAAGAAAGATCAAAAAGTGAATTTATTTTCTGCCAAAACGAATGAGAGGAGCTGATGAAGCACGTCCGAAGCGAATAAGTGGAGCAGCTGCAGATCGGCCAAAACGGATGAGTGGTACGGCTGATGGAGAACGTCCGAAACGGATCAATGGAGCTGATGGAGATGCTCTTTTGCCAAATCTGATGAATGGAGAAGCTTCTGGAGCACGGCCAAATCTAGAAATGAAGTACAGATATCACGATGGTTTTCTAATGCAGGTTATGTATTTTGGATTGCTATTGAAACGGTAACTTTGAGGAGTTAAAAACAAAACTGTTGCACTTCAATTCAATAATCAGGAATAGGAAAAATATTGAATTTTTATATCTTGAATTTCAAAAGTGGCGTAGACAAATTTTAGGCAATCTTAATTTTTTTGAAATATTGAAAAGACTGACAGTTAAATGGGATTATGCAATTTGCCGTTATAGAAGTTAAAACTGTTTCTTCTATTCGGAAGCAGCTGTGGGAGTATAATTTTTAAGAAGGGTTGAAAGTTACCTGATCAAAGGAGCCCCATCGGCAGCTCTCTTTCCAAAACGAATGAACGGAGATGCTTCTGGAGCACGACCAAATCTGATGAGTGGTGCTCCATCAGCAGCTCTTTTGCCAAAACGGATCAGTGGAGAATCCATTGCACGAGTCGGTCGATCACTTCGTTTTGAGTTTTCGAGAAATTGAAAGAAGGGATTCTTCGTGTCATCTGAAATAGACATTTGTTTTCGGATATTGAATTTCGTTCAGAGTTCAGATATTTATGTTTTTTATTTAGAAAATAAATTAGATAGCTTTAAAAAACATTTGTTTACGATTCAGATTTCATCAAGTCCTAATGACTTCTGAGAATTCTACAGACTCTAATTTTTAAGTCAGGAGAAATGGATCCATCTGGATTAAAGACATTTTTTTCTGTGTACTACAAACTTCAAGAATACGAAATGAAGATAGCCAAGTTTTTTTTAACTATAGTTTTGATCAAAGTATGTTCAAAAGTAATTTGTACTTGAAATACTTTAAAAAACATATAACATTTCAATCCAGTTCTCAATGAGTATAAGCTTGTTCTAAAAAGTTCTAAAACAATATAAAAACAACAAACACTCACATTGTTCATCGAGCATTCGAATTTCCGACGAATCAAAGGCCTGAATGGCGACGACGAACATTGAGATAGTGAGCAGTGACGTCATCATGTTCGAATCGGAACGGGGCCGAGTTTGAGGGTGTCTGGAAATTGAGGAATCCCTACAAGATAATAATAGATGATAGTAGTCACAGTGGGAGGCGTTGGAAGAGAGAAAAACTTCAAAATAAGACAGGAAATGAATGAGCAAGATTTAAGCTTTTAATCCTAAAAGATGCATGATTTTGCAACTGACCTCCTAATTCCTGATGGCCAATAACTACTACAACTTTTAAAAAGTGTTGTTCAATATTTGTAGAGTACTTTTATAGTCAAAAGGTGAAGACAGAAAATGCGCGCCTACTTCTCGATTTTAATCAGATTTACGCAAGAAATAGAAACAAAATAAAAGAATGGAGGAGGGAAATGCGTAAATGTGACAAGTCAACTGGAATCTGAACAGATGTGTCTCGAGAGTTCGAGAAGATATTCAAAGAAATCAGAATACGTTGTAAATGTCATTATGTTAACATCAACATCACACTTCGGAACTGATAATATTGGAGTTCAAAAGATGTAGTCCAAGTCGCGAAATCGTTTAAAAAATATCATGGTACATGTTTTTAAAAGGTGTCAGAATTTATTTTTAATTGCAATCAAAAAAAAGTAGCGATTACTCAGATTTTGCCAACCATAATCGAAACCGGGCGACTTTTACTTTTATAATCTAATTATGTTTTCACGATTTATACAGGGTGGGCCAAAAGTATGGTAACACATGAAGCGTTCTTTTACATGAGCTTTTCGCGCGACTGCCACGTCATACGCACATTCTTCTATCAAACACTGATAGCTGAATAAATTTCCTTCAATTTGACTCAAAATTTGTAATGTTTCCCAATAAGGTGCGATCTTTATCACCTCGAAAATTTGGCGAACCCTTTCGAAAAAACGGTAATTTGGCACGCGGCACTTCCCACACAAACACACCTCCCACGCACGCCAATAATTTTCAGATGTATGATTTTTATGTTAAATTTAAAGTTAAAGAAGTGAAGAAGCGTTTTTGATTGTTTTTGTAGCATACAAAAATTTTCTGTGTCGACACTGGCGCCAGAACCTTTGAATTTTTCATGAATTCAACTTTGCGAAATTTACTCAGTTTTTTTGGTTTCGCAAGGCGTAACGACCCACAAAATCATTCGAGCTCAATTTTCTAAAAAAATTCTGGAAAGTCAGGTCAAAACGTCTCGAAAAATACTAAAATGAATTTTTCTGCATACTGCTACTCGCCGCTCACATCCATCTTTCTGGCGACTATGCCATTCAAGACTTAACCTACTGCCGCAGTCCATGACAGAAATACCGTGATAGAAATTATTTGGATTTTTGTTTTTAAAAAATCTCTAGACCAAGAGCATTCTTTGAACTATAAAAACTTGTAAGACACTTGATGGATTCCTTGAGAAAAATGTAGAAATCCCGCAGAATGCCGACTTGCGTGCCATAAAGGTCGTGATCTCAAAAGTTCTGAAGGCCTGCAGCGATGCGGATGGGAATATTTTGAAAATTCAAAACGTTCATCTGGTCAGTATTTTATGGAGAACAAACCTTGTACAAATTGATGTAATAACTCTCTCCACTAGTAAAGTTATAGAGCTGCAAACGTGTTACCATACTTTTGGCCCACCCTGTATTTAAATGTAGCAAGGATTGAACAGTGTTCTAGTGTTCTGAATTCCTCAGAAACGCTCCATAGGTTTCGTATATTTGGCAATTTACTAAGATATTGACTGCATTAAAAAAAAATACAAGAATGAATTTGTTTTGACACAAAATGCCGACTAAAATGCTACTACAGTTTTAATTAATAAACGGCTAGTTAGAAAAAATTGAGATTCAGTGTTATTTTCTCATTTTCATGATTTTCTGAAAATTGTTACATTGATATCTAAAATTTCAGTTTCAAAATGACCTATTTAAATGGGGTTAAAGAAAAAAGCGGTTGCAAGTCTGAACATTTTGACTGCAACAAGTGAAATAATGATGTTTTATATCAAATAAATTATAGTCCGTAAGAACACAAATTATGTTCCACCTCCACTTTTTTATTCCCAAATTATCATCATATATCACATTTGATCATGATTAAATTTTCGCGGAGCATAAAAATAATCTGATTGTAGTTCACCCACTTTCTTCCAAAAAAAAAGTAAACGTCAATATAAAAAACATAAAGGATCTTCTTAAAAATAAAAAAGAGATCAAGTTTCGGCGGGAGGACCGCCCACCTTCCGCCAAATGGAGGAAGTGAAAAGGAAGTATGGAGAAATGGATTGAGGATTCAGCATCAGGAGGCACAATTTGGCAACAAAATGATATGAATGGTAGTGGTTGAATATCATTTGTATAGAAATAGGAGAGTATCTTCTCTCTCTGTCTCTCTCTTCTTCATCTCTCCGCCTCCTCCATTTAAATCAAATTGATACAAAAGAGTGGCGACTCCTCCCTTTTGTTTTTAGGCTACTAATTACGGTAAGCGTTACGAAATTTCATTTCAAAACGCTTTTTGTTAATTTGAATTTGTTTTTACGACGATGTTAGGATAGAAATACGAAAATTGAGCATATTTACTAAATATGTGTGACCTTTTTGAACGGATATCAGGAAATAATTGACATGAGGATGTCTGGAATGGTTCCGTTACAGATTTTTTTTTCATATTTCAGGAAACTGTAGTAGTAATCTAGGTCTAAAAAAAAGTTCACAGTATCTTATTCCATCTTTTAATAGTGGAGTATCGTTAGTTTGTAAAAGCTCCAGTACTGCTAATACGGTCTAAAATTCTAGTGAAGCATTAAAAATGTTTTTGAACTTTTTATTAAACTTATATACTTATATAAAACTATTTACTGTCCAAAAGTGGTGAAAGCTCCCAATCAGTTTTCACTTATCACAATTTTGGAAGTCGACCAAAAACCTTTATTATTATTACTTGAACGTTCTAGGGAATCGAACTTGTATTAATGTTAGAAATTCCTCAAACGATCCATATTTTTAATAGAAAATTTAGCAGTTTACAAACTTCCTTAAAACTTTTGTTTTTTTTTATATTTCGGGATTTTAGAATATATGCAGTCTAGTGGAGAATGAAGACTCTCCATTTTCAGTAAATATTATCAATATTTGGTTTTAGGTTCACTTTATGTAGATTATTCGAGTTTTGTATATTTTATATAAAACTATTTCTAAAATTAATAAAAACATGGAAAAAGTAATTCTCAGTGATCATATTTGATCACTTTCGAGATGACAATTGTGAAAATTGAAAATGCTAGACGGGGACACCGTTTGTAATAAATATGCTCAAGGAGGAGTCACTAGTGAAGTGAACAATTTGCATTTTTTGAGCACTTGGAACGTATCCGATTACAGCTAACGTCGTGTGATTTCAGGAAATTGCATATTTCGAAAAAGAGGCGTGTCTATGAAATAAAGAGTGCGATACGGTATGAAGTGAGGCGTGGGAGGTTGAAGTTACATTTTATTGTGTCTCGATTTATGCTCGATTGAACATAAGAATGAGGAATATCTGAAAAATATGGAAAATGCATAAAAATAGAAGAAGGAGAAAACGTTCGTAGAATTTTCAAGAAAGTTTATAATAAGGTTACTTTTGGTAACACGGTCTAACGAATTTCCTTGTTTTTCAAGAAACTCAGCGAGTTTGTTGAATTTGAAATGTTATTAATATAAATAATAGTGATTCATATTGCATTTACGTCAAGCTATTCAGACTTTGAGATAATTTCAATATCATCTTCGAACACTCTAAAGGTACACTGATGTCCTGAGTAGGCCACGATAACAGGCTCAACAAGGTCCATCTTAAATTGGCAAGTTGTAAATTGCAACAAAAAAAAACAGAAATTCCAATTTCGGAAAGTTTCTTCAGAAACATCAAATCGCTGATCTTTCTCGTTTTCAATACCTACCTATACAGTGTGAGAAAGTTCTATAGGACCCCCCTCATTTTTGACGCTTCCCCTATTTTGAAAATTTTTTTTTGAAAAATTTTACCGTGGATTGATTTAAAATGTCAAAATATGTGGGCACAAAAATTTTCAGAGGTGTACCTCTAAAACTGGCTGAGTACCAAAAAATGTTGGAAAATAAAGTGTGCAACTTCTATAGGACCCCCTTATATTTTTGACGATTTCAATGAGAAAAAAGCGTTTTTGGAATGAATATCCCGTAAATGATTATGAAAATGAGAATAAACACAGTTTCAAGCAATTTCCTATTAAAATGAGACATGACACTGTTCTAACAACATTCGTACGTTTTTGGAAAAATCCGAAAAGTTTGAGCTCCGCTGCACCGCTGAAACCGTACATGGGCCTATTATTTCAGGCCATTTCTCCGTTGTACTAATCCGGTCCCGGTGAGCCCCTAACTTTGAAAATTGTTGAATAAACTTGCATGAACATCAAGCTAGCATCCACAAAAAAAAATTGGTCACGATTTTGTTATTGTAATGTTCTAAATATTTGGTTTTACCCTGAGTCTATGAAATTATGCATAATAACATCACTTTTAGAACGGAAAACTTGCCTTATTGACAATTTCATTCTGGGTCAGCTCAGAGGCTAGTAAATCCTTATTGCTGATGCCGGATACGGTCACAATGATTGTGAGAGTTTATTAAACAATTTTCAAGATTAGGGGTTCACCGGGACCGGATTAGTACTCACTGAAACGGAGAAATGGCCTGAAATAATAGGCCCATGGTTTCAGCGGTGCAGCGGGGCTCAAACTTTTCGGATTTTTCCAAAAACGTACGAATGTTGTTAGAACAGTGTCATGTCTCATTTTATAAAGTGTGGTTGTGATAGGGTAAGTGACACGTGGAAACTTCTGTTACATGACTGTTACAGGACAGTTGCGGGTCAACCCTCAAATGCCAATAGGAAATTGCTTGAAACTGTGTTTATTCTCATTTTCATAATCATTTACGGGATATTCATTCCAAAAACGCTTTTTTCTCAATGAAATCGTCAAAAATATAAGGGGGTCCTATAGAAGTTGCACACCTTATTTTCCAACATTTTTTGGTACGCAGCCAGTTTTAGAGGTACACCTCTGAAAATTTTTGTGCCCACATATTTTGACATTTTGAATCAATCCACGGTAAAATTTTTCAAAAAAAAATTTTCAAAATAGGTGAAGCGTCAAAAATGAAGGGGGTCCTATAGAACTTTCTCACACTGTATTTTTGCAAAGTGTGAAAATAAATGTAAATATGTACAAAACAATGGACTTTTCAAGTGAATGTAGTATATTCTTGAGAATGAAGCTTTGTTGAGAGGTGGGACCACTTGAAAACGTAAGCCCAATGATAAATTGAAAGTCTTATTTCAGAAGAAGTCAAGTGCTCCCACATATTACAATGTCTCCTGGAAACTAAGATGTGAGTCTCTAAAAAGATGACGTTTTTGAAGAACTTGTACAAACGTCATCTGGATAAAGGGGAAGTTGTTCAAGTGCCCATGCTGTGATGGTTGAATAGTGTATAGAAGAAGAGCTACACTTTATTGTAATTGCTACAAAACAAGAATAATTTGGAAACTAGTAGGAAATAAATACGTGTGAAAAAAGAAGCGGCAAGCGGCGATCAAATGGTCTTTGAGAGTTACCAGCGGGGTTTCGAGGAAACAATAATTTTGCGTAGAATTTTGGGAATTAATCGGGAATCAAAAAAGGGCATGACCTTGGCAATGATAATACTAACAATATAGAAGGTGGATGGATGTGAAAACGAAATCAAAAGAGAATAAAACAACAATCAAAACCATAGTTTGTACATTTGGCTCGAGTTTTTGGTAGAAAGTTGTGTGTTGGCATAAAGATCAGTCGCATTTCACAACGGACTTACGTCCTCCGAATCCAGTGAGCATGTTCACAACCTGAAATAAATTGTGATAGTCCATAAATTATTGGTTCCACTAATAAAAAATGAGCGTCTGTTGATTCGAAAATATTAAATTTTGAAAACGTCAACAGGACATCTTTGACGTCATAGTACTTTTTTTTTGAAAAATGTTCCCTTACAAGCGAAAAAGAGCATTAAAGTTGACCCAATTAACATTTACCGCCTACGTCAATAATTAATTTGGCCGACGTGCCCTATATACTATTTTAGAGAACAAATAATCTGATTTAAATTTGGAAATAGCATCGAGAGCCATTGGAATATTTTTTATTGACTTTTAAATTTAAAATGGCACTTTTTCTGCAACATTTCTGAAATATAACTTACATTGGCAATTGACTGATAAACATGACTCGTCTCATATGGTCCAGTTCCATAGAATGAGAATTGATCAGGTTTTGCATATTTTCTCTTGATTCTTTTGCGGAGGGTCATTTTTGGATTAAAAATGAAGTCGGCCATCATACCAACCCAACTGTCATGAGTCTGCCAATCCTGGTAGTATTCAGGAGCAATCTCGCGGACCTGGAAATGGAAAAAAATGACGATTGGAAGTAATCAGAGTTGGGATTTTTTGGTATTTTGACAGAAATTTGGTTTTTTGACACCAAGTATACACTTTCATATTTTGCAAATATTGTTTCTAGCAAAATGTGGTTTTGAAAGATTTTTTTGAATCAAAAATCCTTTTTATTTGTTTTGTTTCACAAATTTCAATTTTTTGGCTTTTGGTCCAAAATCAAAACTCACATTAATATTTGGTACGAAGTATGCGCTGGTGGAAAAATTTTCAAAAATTATTCATATTGTTCTTAAATTAGTAACTCTCATTATTTGGTTAAAAATGCACTAGTATTCCAAGTTTCTCAATTACTCCAAAACTTTTTCTGCCTATTTACCAAAAGTTTGGAAAGATCATTCTTTCAAAATGAATGGTTTTTATGCTAAATTCTTCCAAAAAATATTTTTAGATCAGTTAGACATGTTCAATCGTTGGCTACAAAGTTCAGTGATGACCTCATCTAATTTTTGATATTTGATAATCATCAAAACGTCGTCGAAACTCAATATTAGCATCAAATTACAAATTTCCGCCCTTTCAAGCACTTCAATACGTATATCCGGCCGACCCTTCTTTGCATAAATGCCGTTTGTGAGGGTGCGAAATGGTCGAAAATAGATGAAACAGACCTTTGGAAGATTTGATCCAGTTATGTAAGGGAAATCGTGATGTTCGACGTGATATCCGACATTGAAAACTACCATATTGATTGGACCGTAATAACTGAAAATATAATTTAGCTTTTTTTTGGAAAAAGAGTGTGAGGCATCAACATACCTGTAAGTTTCCTGATCCTTCTTGAAAACGTAGTGTTCGGAAACAAAGTGACCAGCACATGGATGCAATCCCATTCCAAGAACAAGTCCTCCGAACAAAAAGAAAAATGATTTTGCTCCGAATTGTGTGTAGATAAATGTACTGAATAAAAGTTGAATTGCAACATTAATCAACTCCAAATCAGTCATTGATTTTGGATAAAGCATGAATGGACGGATTCCATAGAAAAGTGGTTGAAGACTCATCCAAATCATTTTTCCGAGCCATGTCCGGAAGACTTTGGCTTCGAATTCGGTTGGCACATCGGTATCAATGACATCTTCTCCTAGGTTACGATGATGTTCCAAATGATATTTTTTGAATGAAATTGACATTGGAATACACATTGGAAGATTTGCAATAAATCCAAAGATACGATTCTGTAAAAATTCAATTTTTTGGAAATTTAGGGAAACAATTATTGATGTTTTTAATTCTATAGGTTAATACAATTTTTGAAAAAAATTCGAGCAATTTTTTAATTTTCAAAATAATAATTGTATGTATTTATGCATTTTTTTTAAATGTATGTCAATGAATCTTTAATTTAAAAAAAACATTCTCAATTCAATTTTTGAAGAAATTCGGATTATTTCAACATAAATTACGCTTATTCCAAATATTATAATCAAGGCTTTCGGTTTATGGAAAAGGTTTCGGTTTTCGACTTTCCGAAAAAAAAAATATTAAAATTTCGGTCATTTTTATCCCTTTTTAGAAGAAATTTATATGTTTTTATTTCTCATCAACATAATCAAAATTTGATTTTAAATACTGAATTTTATGGTTAATTTTCTGATTTTCTAAAAATCGTCGAGTTACTCAAAAAAACGAGGAAATTTGATACCCTTGATTATGATAGAGAAAAACTTACAGCTAGTGGTCTATTAGTACCAAAAGCCTGATTGTGGCTAATTTCATGAACTGCAAGCGTGAGTGAATGATTGATAGTTCCAGATACGAAATAAGCTTGGAACAAAATCAAAAGCCAATCCGAATCTGAAAATAAAATATTTAAATATTCCTTTTTAAATTCGAACCAACCTCGAAGTAAATATGCAAAAACTATCTGTGCTATAACCATACATACTACAACTGGACGGAATGCCTTATCTTGACCAAAAAGCTCCTTTATTTGTGGATACTTTGCCAAAATTTCTTTGCGTCTTGAAGCATGAGGCTCTTCCGTGTAAGCCCAAGAGAAATCTTCCTCTTTGGCAGGTGCTTGACCCATGTCTGAAATTAAAACTCTTGTTAGAAAAAACAATTTGAAACTGGAAAATGAAGTAAAAAACGTGTTTTTTTCCTAAAGAGCAATTAAAAGAGAAAGAAGCGCGAAATGTGAATCAGTTGTGATAGCGTCAATCACTCAGAGGTTATCAGAAACATATTGAAAACTATACAATGAGAACAAGGAAAATGAAGAGAAGAAGAGAATAAGAAAAAAGTATAATGACTGCGGAAAAGAGATGGAATAATAAGAAAGACATGCGTTGGAAAAAAAGTGAAAAAATAACCAGAATGCAATCTCAAGGATAAAGAAAATAGTAGATGACACGAATTCGTGAATAGCTTATTTTCTTGGATCACATTTAAATGCTTCACCTATTTTTCCTGATGAAAATTGTTTTGCATTCTCAATATATTATTAGATTATACAAGCTTAATACGGAAAGCAAGACTACCTTTCAATGGGCACTTGTTGAGTAATTACAATCTAAACTATGCTGAAAATTAATCAGTGAGTCCTAACAAAAATCAGGCGCGTCTGAAGTTTTTTTTGACGACAAAAATGCCATTTTCCGGTTGATAAGAGAAGAGCACACAATTTCAGTTATTTCTCACGTAAGTCGAAGTAATAATCGGGGTGCATTGACCATTAATTCGAAGACAGAAGCTACTTCATAAAATGTTTTAATTTATTTTTCAAACAACGAAAAACCAAATAGAAAAATATGAAAAAGAAACAAAGAAAAATCTACAACTAATTTAAAACAATCCTACAAAGAAATTCTTTAAAGAGCCACTGCAACGACTGGAGCAACGTCATCTGTATCTTCTGTCTTCTTTTCGTCCTTCTTCTTCTTTTTGTTCTTTCTCTTTTCAATCTGCAAAAAATGGAATTTTGAACGTTTTCGCACAAATGTCGGCATGGTAACTCGAAACAGAAAAAATAATTTTTCTTGAAGAATTTAAAAATTAATGAGATACTACGAAGAAATAATGAAATTTAAGCGATATTATTAAGCGTCGTCAAAAACCATTTAAAAATTACCTTTTCAATTTCTTCTTCTGTTGGAATTGGAATCCATGGTTTTACATCGATAGCGTAATTTTCTTCTCCTGGAATTGTCATCAAAAGTGCTCGATTGACAAATGAACCAAGTGCAGGATTACGATGAGCACATGCGGCTGCAATTACAGTTGCGATATTGGCTTCAATATGTTCATTTGGCATTGATAACCGTCCAACAACGCAATCACTGAGCCCCCAAATGGGATATACAGGATCTCCTTTGATATTAAGTTTCACTCCGTTCTTGAATTTTTCGATAAGCTCTGGAAGATTTTCTCCGAGACCTCCATTAGCTCTTGTTGGGAATCTCATTTTAAGAATTCCACGTAGTGGAAGAATCGATGATCCCATATCTGAATGAGATACACAGAAATCATAATCGTCCGTCCTGAACTGTCCCTTGATGATTTTTTTGATGGTATCTTGTCCAAGAGCCATTTCAGCTCCAGATTCTACAGCCAGTTCTTGAAGTTTCACATCATTAGCGAATGCTAAAATGGTTCTTTTTTCGTTATGATTGAATGGATGAGGGACTGGGACAATTTCATCACTTCCTGTGACCATTTTCGTCTGCCTCTCAGTTGTCATGTTAAGTTCAAGGCGAAGACGGATTGGAGCATTTGGATTATTGTAGATTGATGGGCTTTGAAGTTCACGATGCATGTCAAGAGCTTCGGAGACTGTGTAGTATTGCGTTTTGAAGTGAGATCTGAAACATTTTAGAATAAAAAATAGAAATCACAAAACAGGTCTGATACTTTATGAAAACATCCAATGTTGGCTTTTCAGGGAGATTAGCTTCATCGTCAATGTTGAGTCTGCCTGGAAATTGTTGAGATGGTGATAGAAGATTTTTCATTCGCCGAATATTGATTTTTTCCATGAATGAGTATTGTTTTCTGGCTGCCTCTTTTTCTTCCCTTTTCATTCGTCTTTCTAGTTTTTGTTGGCGAGTGATTGTCTGCTTCAACGCTCTTTTACGCCCTTAAAATAAGTTTTTTTTAAAACTACATTTATTTTAAAAAAAAACGAACCTCTAATCTGAATAACATCCGCTGACGCTGGTCGTAGAATGTTACTCCCAGTAGAAGATACCGTCTGTCGAACAAACGATAACATCCTGAAAAGAACAAATGAAAAGTTTAAATAACAAGGAAGCACATTTATAAGGTTATTTTAAAGTTATTTTATCTGTTAAAACAGTGACGAACTATAAATAGGTAGATTAAAGCTGGATTGATTTATTAAATTGTATAAAATGTTGAAAAGAATAGATACATCTATTTTAGAAATAAATAAAAGGGAATGTAGACTTTCGCGAATAAAATGGATCTCAGTATACATGAACCATTCCGTAGAAGAATACCCAGAGCAGAACGAAAGTGAGAAGACCATTTCCGTGCGACCAAGTGAATGAGTTTCTTTCCGGAAAGTAGCTCAACCAGTTTCCTTGTGATTTCACGTTCCATATAACGGCCTGGATTCCAACAGAAATGAAATAGAGAATGAAGCCTTGAAAACCGGTAAGTCCGAGAATTCCTGTAAAAGAAGGATTTTTTAAATGATTTTTTTTGAAAATTACCTGCTGCCATACCGGCGGCGCACGACTGACACGTTCTTCCAAACTCGAGAGCTTCGACGTTGTTGGTTATCGCTGCCGTGCTGAAGAAATATATACATGATTATTGAATTCATGATTTTTACTTCGACTCACTTGTAACACTCATCGTTCTTCTTTTCTGCTTTTGACGATTTATCGGACATTTGAAAATCTGAAATTACAAATAACACTAATAATCAAAAAAGAACATGTTCTAGAACAACATAAAATTATTTAAAATTGAATAAAACTGGATTGCAAAGGGAATTTAAGAATTAAATAGAATAAATTAATAAATTTGTCTCTGAGAAATCTGTGCATTCTGACGTGACAGTGTATCAGTCCTGGGGAGCGCACTTGCAATATTCTTTTTTTAGCTAATTTTTTTTCTTTAAAAATATTGCATTTGCCTCGCTTTTATACTGAATCGCTTTTATAAATATATTTTTCTGCTTAAAATATTATTTTTATAAATTTCAGACATGCTTCGAAGTATACAACATGTCGAAGCCCTCAGCAGTCGTCAAATTTCGACAACATCGATGCTTCTCAAGAACAGAGCGGGTAAAACCAAGGTTTGTTGATCTTTCAATTATTTTCCCATTTATATTTTGCAATTTCCGTCTACATCAAATAGAACACAACTTCTTACATACGAAATGGCTCAAAAACCACATCATATTGGCGTGCGAAAATCGTGGCTCACATGGCATTCACAGAATCTCGAAGGTTTGTTCCAAAACTGAATTACGATTTAACAATTTTTAAAATTTGTTTTTAGAATTCCGTCAATCTCAACCACTGGTTGTTGCACAAGATGAAGTTGTTCGTCGGTTCATTCGAGGATTTTTCCCACAAAATTTAGTCGTTAGTGGAAATGAGGTAATAACTTATCAAAAAAATTTTAAAATTCAGTATAGTATCTATTTCTCTTATCCAAGTTTGCAAAACTTCACATTTTTCCAGATTGTAATCAAACGACGAGGAAACGTACTGATCGTTGCCGGATTCCTTCAATATTCGCGTCGACTCGATATTCGAAGAATCTACTGGATGTTCGGGTTTGCAGAAGAATTTCTTTCCATTCTTCTGAAACAACCAGTGAAGCTAGAAATGGCATTTGTGGAATCCGAAGAAGATGTAGCATACAACTATATCTAAAACTTTCATCTTTGTTATAGAACCGAAATACCGTAGTTTTATTTTACTTCTTTAATTGTTTCTGTTGTGTTCCAAAAAACAAAATAAATCTGAATTTTGGCATTTGGATTCTGGATTTTGGTCCCTGAAAAATATACGAGAGTCAACGATAAGACTTCATAAAATTATCAATCAGCGCATTGGTTTGACAAAAATCAATAAATATTTGTGCTCACTTCGCACACTGATAAGCAAACCCCATAGTCTTTCATACAAACTATTGCGCCCTTTCAATCGTCCTTTTTAACTATACGTGAATCACAGTTAACTATGCGTCGCTCATATAATCACTGATTATTATTCGTATCTTATTCCACTTGTGGTGTGACTTATCTGCAAAACCTAACAACATTTTAATCACTAAAACAAAAATTTCGTCATTCCATGCCTTCGTCTTCTCCATCGATGGACGAGTCTCGAAGGTCTGCTGTTCCACCAAAAGAGCCTGCTGGCAGAATTTGCACAGTTAGTTTTGATATTATTTAGAATATAATCACTTTATTGAAGAGCCTCTTGACGCTGGTTTAAAAGTTGAAAAAACCATCAGAAAGTTGTAATTTTATTTTGGAAACGGCGTGAGATTTTTCGATTTTTGCTTAAAAAATACGGTATCCGGTCTCGCCAAGACAAGTCTTTAAGGAGTACTGTAATTTCAAACTTTAGAAGAACATGCATATTTAACGTGAAAAACTAAAATAAAACACATAAATGTTTTTAAAAAAGTATTAATAGCTATGAATTATCAATGAAAATTCCACAGCTTGAAATTACAGTAATCTTCAAATGCACACAGCTTTTTGTACTGAACAAAGATTGTCGTGCCGAGACCTGGTACCGTATTTTTGACCTAAAAATCAAAAAGAAAATTCCGTTTGGATACATATCGTCTTTTCCAAAACGTAAGATGAGTTCCATAGTGGATTACTACAAATCTGGTGGTATTTTTGTAAAAATATAATAGAAAAACGTTTTTTCATTTATACTTCTAAACCAACAATTGTAATTAATTTTAGGTTTGCTCCGACCGTGCAAATGGATACAATTTTGGTGTACTCACTTGCGAATCTTGTAAGGCGTTTTTCAGGCGAAATGCTTCAAAGCATAAGGTTTTAAAAAAAAAAGCATACTCAAGTTGTTAAAAATTTTGTGTTAAGGAAATTAAATGTCCTTTCTCTGATTCTTGTCAAATCACATCAGCATCTCGCAAGTTTTGCCAAGCTTGTCGATTGAATAAATGTTTTGCTGTTGGAATGAACAGTGAATGGTTAAATGATTTGAAACCGAAGAGTTCAATTGTTTCTGGAAAATTCAAAAGAAAGAAGCCTGATATGAAGAATAACTTGAAAGTGGAAGTAGATGATACTGAAGAAGATTTGGAAAATGATGATGAAGAACAAATTAGTGTCCCCAAAGCATTACTTGAAAAGCTTATCAATAAAGCTAATGAGTAAGTTTCAATGAAATTATCCGGAAATAATAAACTACTGTTTCAACAAATTTACTATAATATAACGGGAAAATAACAAAAAAACGCCTTTACCCCAGAATGCAAAAACAGTAGCCGCGCACGTATGTAGGCATGAAGAAGTGCCTACCATGGCAGCCTTAGCACGTTCTCACATTTATTCAATTGAATCTATTTAATTAAAGTGGTCTCTCGATAACCTGTGATATGTACCGTATGAGAAAGTACAATTATCTAATCAGTAGATCACACAAGACCACAAAACTACGTCACTCTAGTAACAGACAATCGTACATTGAACTTTCAGAAAATCAAAAGACAGATGTACATGCAAATGCCAGTGTGGATTCTATCCAATTACTCAAAGACTCACCGCATACGAACCAAAGGATACAACAGCTGTGGTTAGTAGAGTTTAAAATACAAGAAAATCAATTATTTTATATTCAGAACAGTCCACAAGATATATCATTCTCCCATCATCTTCATCATTCGGATTCGTTTTATTCTTCATCTACTTCAACTCTTTCTCCAATGTCGGTTATCAGTTGTGCTCCATCTTCACATGATTCCAGTGGTTACAATACTTCTCAACTTGTTACTCAATCTCCAACCAACTACACAGTTTCTCCGGCGTCTATACCGAGCTCAATAACTGGTATGTTTTTAGGAGCAGCTCGTGAAGCTGAACGCTAGAACCTCACTGTCAAAAATGTTTGACAACAAGCCAGACATAACTCATCTAGAAGGCTATCACTACGAATTCAAAGTAGGCAGAAGAGTTACGTCCGCCTTCCGAGCCGACAAGAAAACACTTTTATTAATACGTACTGAAGTAAAGAATATACGTCTAAAATTTAGAACTGTCTCCACAAATGCCATCGCAATATCCTCCAATGTTATCACCATTTCAATTTGGTGTTATGGCCCAAATGGCTGCGCCAGCCAACTTTTTGAATTTTCCTCCAATGCCTGAAAGAACATGGACTCCAATTCAAGCAGTGTCCACAGTTCCAGTAACTGAAACTCTACCTCCAAATTTGCTAGAACAAATTCATTCAAGTACTGTTTCATGTCATCCATAAGTTTGAATTTTGCAACTTTTCAGAGATTGACAAATACATTGGAGTTTTGAATGAAGACGAGATAACTCTTTTAGAAGAACTTCATGTACAAAATGAGCCATTAAATGCTCCACTAATTCAATGGCACAATCCGAAAAGCATTGATGGAGTTTTTAGAATAATAGAAGAAGCTCTACGAAGGATTGTTAACATGGCATGCCAATTAAGTCTATTCCGAGAGCTTCACGTGGACGATAGGAAAAATCTCTTGAAAAGTGGATTTGGGGAGTTGTTGATTGTGCGGGGTCTTATGGCCTATGACAAGAGTGATAACAGCTGGAATCATTCATTTGGAGTACGAGGAAAAATGGAGGTAAAGGTGGAAGTTCTTAAGAATCCAAAACTTGAAGAACATTACAAAGCACACATGAACTTGCTTTCAACGTTTGGAGAAGATGTGAGGAATAATGAACATTTGATGCTCATTTTCAATGCAGCTGTTATATTTCATCCTCGTGAGCCAGTTTTTCAAAATTGATTCGTTTTAAAGTTATTAATTCAGATGTCTCCAACTTACGTGATAGTAAACGAGTGCACTCAACACAAGCAAAATATTTCCAGATGCTCTTGAAGTAAGTACTGTACGAGAAAAGCACGTATTGTATAACTTTTTGATTATAACATTTTTAATATTGTCCTACTTTCAGACTTCTTACATTTGAATATGGTAAATCACGTGCTGACATTGCATACAGTAATCTTCTGAATCAAGTCGTCGAGCTTCATCGTGTGAATAGGACCTTACTTCGTGTGTTTTATGGACTAGATATTGCTCAATTGGATCCTCTGATACGAGAATTATGTTCTTTTGAATAACCATTTATTAACCATGAATTATTGCACATATTGCACACTTATTAACATGAGAAAGTTTTTGAGAAAATTGCACAAAAGTCAAGGGCAGAAAGATGGAGAAAATATTACAAACAAATACACGTAGATCTGGATCGAAATCAAAATAAAAATTAATATAAAGGTATTAATTAATTACTCCTCTTTCAACCACTTTTGGCACTTGGCAACATAAGCATGAGAACGAGCACATGTTAGTGCTGGATAATAGTTCTCAATAAAGTAACAGTGCTCTTTTGCGAACTCTTCAACGGTATCAAACAAGAATTGACGTGCGAAGCTACGAAGGTTCAAGCATTGATGCTTTGTCACAACAGCTCTCTTTTTGTTTTTCTTGACACGTTGAGCACGTGTAACTGGAGCTTCAGTGGTGGTGGTGGTTGTTACATCTTCTTCTTCATCTTCAACTAACTCTTCTGCTTCAATAACATCATCTTCCTCTTCCTGTTCCACGGCAGCTGTCACAACTTCTTCCTCTTCTTCTTCTGGTGTAGTTGTTGGAGCTTCAGTAGTAGTTGTTGTGGTTGTAGTCTTCATTTTTGAGAGACGAATTCTCTTCATAACTCTCTTTCTAACCTCCTTATTCAAAAGTTCTTCTTCCTGCTCTTTTGTCAACATCTGAACCTTGCTGCTTCTCTGTTCGATAGCATCATTCATTGGAGTATCATTTTGAACTTCTTGTTGGGTTGTTTCCTGTCTTTTTGGGCTCTCTTGAACCTCATCAACTCCATCGAATTGCTCAGCAAACTCTTCGGATGGTGGGGAAACACTTGGAGCCACTTGGGTCTTCCATTGCTCGTCATAAAGATCTGGGAACTTGCGGATCTCTTTCTTTTCTTTCTTTGATGTTTTGTGACTCTTTCTCATCTTTCTCTTCTTCTTTGGTGGTTCAGTCGTTGCTTCTTCTTCCTCCTCAACTGGTTTCTCTTCAACCTTTTCATTCTGAAATGATAAAAATGAGGATTTTTAAACTAAAAAGATATTCCCAAATGAGTTATTAGTTGAATTTGCAGCTAACGTGCTGACAGCAATTGAGTGCAAATTAAAAAGGCCCCCAAAATTAACTTATCCGAAGGCATCTAAAAGTGCATAAAACAAAAAGTTACTTCTTCAACTTTGACGACACGTGGTTTGCGAATCTTTCTTTTACGATTGATGCTGTACACACGAATGCTTCCCTGAGACAAGTGTTAGATTAGCAAATGTGATTGATTAGAATGAACAGAGTATACCAAGAAGAGAGAGAGAATAAATAAGACTTACCTCTTTTTGAAGAATATTGACTGGTTCCTGTTCCTCCTGTGCTTGAATATCGATTGGATCACTCATCTGAACAGTTTTTGCTCCAAATTGACGAGAATGCATGTCTTTTCCCTTTTTTTCAAGATAATGAATCTTTCGTCTTGGAAGGGACTTGCGTTTTGGTTTAATTGTCTCTTGCTCAACTTCTTCAATTGTCGTGACTTCTGGTTCTTCGGTAGTGGTTGGAGTGGTAGTGGTTGTTGGATCAGTGAACAAGTTGATCTGAAAATAATGGAATTGAAACTATACTTTGTAGTTTTTGTGTGGGTTTTTTTTTCAAATTTTTACTTTCATTTTTCAGTTTCTTGGATGCATTTATGGAGCCACTTCAGCACTTCTACAAAATAAGACAGTGGGACTTGTTCCCCGATATTTGTCAATAAATTTAATGATAAAGTATAGACAATTATTTACTTTATTGAAAAATAACTACCATTTTATTTGAATAAATTGGAAAAATAATCAAAAATCGTATGAGTTCAAAATTGCTGGTGAAAATTGCCGAACAATTTTTCGGTAATGTTCCCCCAGATAATTTCAACTTTCAGATAATTTTTGAGCACTTTCTCAGTCCAAATCAGTCCCAAATCAAACAAAACGCATTTTCAGATAAAGTAAATATTTCTCTATATTACAACTTCGAAATTTAATGTAAAATAACGGAGAACATGCACACTGTTGCTGCGCAGTCCTGGTCATTCGTGCTTTGAAGTGATACTGATAAAACGTTTTCCAAATATGTAGTAAAACAAAAGTATTGAAATTCATGAAAAATATTAACTTACCATTGGAGGGAATGTTGGGGCCAAGAATTCAGTAGCCTCAGACCGGGATTTCTAAAAAAAATTGGTAACGCGATAATTCAATTATACAAAGCCCGACGAACCACTTGTTTAATCTCTACTCTCTTTGTCGAAACTTCAGGTAACTGTTGAAGCAAGGTGTTTGGAAGAATTTTGACTGATCCGTTCGCTTCTTTCAAAACAACAACCTGTTCGTAGACACTAAAAGACAAAACATTTTTGACAAGCAGTGTGCTTTCAATACTCACGTCTTTCCGTCTCTGGTTACCGGACGATACATGATTTCAGTGACTGGTTGAGCGGCAGTTGTTGGTCTGAAATATGACAAACGGTCACTCACAAACCCTTGTTTCTTAGCTTCTTCTTTGACCAACGCCACCCGACATTTTCACTTCCCCCTTTTTAAACCGGTTTAGCTGGTTAGTGAGTGTCAAACGTCAAGAACATGAAAAAGATGAAGTCAAAATGACATTTAGCTGTCTTACATGTGAAGAGCGGGCATTTGAAGTGGTACTGGTGGCAATGGAACAAGAGGTGGCAAGGTGATCATTGGTTCCTGTTGTGGAGTCTGTTGCGGCTTCTGAGCAGCTTGAGCAGCCTGTGCTTCTCTGATTGCATTTCCAGTAGCTGATATAAGTCTGGAATGGATGGTTATTGTAGTTAGTTACTAGTAGAGTTCAATGCAAATTTCCAAACAAGACTACTTTCAATTCGTTTTGAGTTTTTACAGGAAACGGTTTGTTCCCAAAATATATATTTGAAGAGCTAAAATAATAAGAAAAATATATACATTTAAAAATGGTTTTCAAATCAGTATAATTAGTTAAAATTGCAGTGCAGGAAAACTCCGACACCTCTATAAATGCTTGCAAAAAAGTTCAACTATGTTTAAAGAAAATGTATTTTTTCAGCATTTTGTTTTTCTAACACTTCTAGTTTTTCAGTTATCTATCTATTTTTGCCAGCACTTATTATTGATCTTGCAAAAAAACATGCAATTAAAATATTTTGAATGCAAAGCCATACAGTTAAGGTTACCTTCAACTTGAAAGTTTACCTTGAGATGGAGAAGATATCCTCATTATCATCAGCTTTTGCTGCAACAGATGGACGTTCAATTTCTTCTTTTCTTTCTTCTTTTTTAACGTCATCTACCTGTAATGCTTGTTTTGTTTCAACAATTTTAGTTAGCATGCTTTGAAAGTGAAAGCAATAACTTTTTTGAATGACAGATTGCGAAGAACTTTCACACCCAATTGGATATGTTCCCGGATGTACTTTGCCTTGTCTGTCAATGTTTACTTACCGTCTTGAAGCTGAACGACTCGTCATCTTCTTTCTTCTTTTCAACTCTTTCGGTCTCTTCTTTCTTTTTCTCTGATACTTCAGCGTTTTTCTGAATCTTCTGATCTTTCTCGCTAACAAATCCTGCATCTCTTGCAAGTTGAGACATAATATCAGAAGGAAGTTTCAAAAGGGAATCATAAACATCTTCGCGAGCCTTGACAACTTTCTCTGGTTGAGGAGTGGATACGTCTGGCGTAGAACTTGTGGATGTTTGATTCTGATTCTTCATCATCTCTGGAACTTCTTTGATTGCATCAATTGTATCTCGTACAAGTGCTCGAATGTCAATTGAATGATCTTGAGCATTAGTAATTGCCAGAAGAGCTGGCAATAATACAAAGAGATGTCTCATCTGAAACATACATTTAATTCTAATTAGTCCTAAAAAACAAAAAAAAAACCACGAAGTTTGGACAAAATGAAAAAAAAAATCAAGAATCAATTCTCAGATGTTCAAACAAAAAGTACCAAATGAAATGGGTAATGAAGAAGAATGAACGCCAGAAAGCCCCGGAAAGAATCCAAAAGTAAAAGGAAATGAAGCGTTCAACCCGGGGGAATGTCTGTCGGCTACTTCATCCCGCCCCTTTCACCAAGCTACCTGTACATAAATAAATAGAAAAATTACGTGTGGACCGAGAGAAAGTTGGTAATTAGAAGTGAGAGAAGGAGAACTATTAGGAAAATGCTAACGTCCATCTTTTCCACACTCTATTCAGAGTGAATTTGATGCATGAGGCATAAGTGACGAAAAACGGAAACAAGATATTATATATAATAATGACGGTTTCTATTAGCCCGATCGGTTTTTAGATAAGCATGTAATCTTGCTTGCATGCGCTAATGTGGGCTTGCAAATCTTCGATTATGCGTAGAGAAAAGTGTGAAAGGAGTTCTGCAACACTGGATAATTGTATAGCAGTAGAAAAACTTCTACAGTAATCCTAACGTAACCTGCCGTCTTTTCTTTGATACTCCTTCTTTGTCCAATCTTAACTCTTGGACGTGAGGCGTAGATGGACCTGGTAAACTAGCCTAACAAAAAGCATAGGTAAGCGACAGTAAGCGACAATTTTATCACCAAAAAAGGTTGGAATTTTCAAAATTTTCTACTGTCCGTTTTAGGGTGCTAGATTCAAATTCTAAAGAACAATAATAATACTTTGAAACAAACACCGGATATGGTGATTGGTTATCACTTTCTAGCGTTTCAACGGTAAAAATTAAAAAAAAAAGTTCAGAGTCAAAGGCTCAAATCTACATAAGAGAATCACCTAATGAAGAATGAAATTGGGAGTTTCAAACACAATGAAATGTATCTTATTATCACCAATTGTGACTGACTCTATGAAGGCACAGGAGGCGGGAGGAAGAAACAGCAACAAAAAGAGAAACGCACACAAGATCTCAGAAGAATATTCGCAAAAAGAGGTCTCGATCAAGTTCTCTTTTAGGGGGGCAAAGAATCGAGAGGAGAAGCCTGATAGGGAAATACGAGAATCGGAATCGACGACGCCACCGCTTGAAACAAACAAGCCAGTTTTTGAATACGCACATTCTGGATAGAAGAGATATAGAGAAAGATGCGTGAAAATTATTAAAAAAAAGAAAGAAAAAGATGCTATGTTAGCTGCTAAATTAAGTGATAGATAAGGTACGGAGATAGATATTTCCGTTTATGACCCAACAAAACATTTATCTTCACGTAAAAACGTGTCGGAATCGAATGCAATTTTCAAGATCAGGTCTCGGAGAATTATGAATAAATTTGTGGCGATGAAAACTCACTTTTTTCGGGAATTCCTTTGTCAAATATCGTAGCTTATTTTTGTATTTTATACAGATGTTTCGCAGTTAAAAAGTACTTATGAAATGTAGTTATCACACTTGTAATAAGGGCAATACTTATCAAGAATTTTTTATTTTTATATTTTATATTTTTGAAATTGTCACCTCCCGAGGTCTCTACTAAATATTGCTGAAATTTTGGTGTCACCGCAGGAAAACTAGCTATTTGAAAAACGCATCTAAAATATTAGTGCTCAAAAGTATTTAAAAATGGCGAACCACATGTGTAGATTTTATGTTCATTTCGTAGCAATGTAAGATATGGAATTTTAGTTCATTGTACCTAAAGATTCTGTCAATTTACGATTCACTTTGTAGGAAGATATTTTTGCCTATCAAACTTCAAATCGTTTTTGTCATAAAAGTTATTTATAACACGAGTTAGAAAAAATAATCCAAATTCAAAAATTTCACCAAAAAAAGAAAGCGTTCTTGGATTTACTTCAAAATTATATGGTCACTTTAATCTCATTTACCTGATTTGCATGGTTTTTCCGTTTCACAATTAACTTCATTACTACTTTACATTTCGTTTTTATTTGTTTAGTTTCTATCTGACAGAAATAAACTACTAACGACTTTTTCCATTTTCATTTTCATCCATTCTTTTTCTGTTATCAAGTGTTCCGATCCACGAACATACACTATCAAAAAACTCGCTTTCTTGAATGACCAAACAAAACGGCGGAGACCTCCTCGAGGAGAAAATGTTTTAAGTTTGTAGACGTGGGGGAGATTGGTCAATCCTTATTAAATCCACTTGTTCTACTTCAAAATCATTCCCGCTTCTGATTTGAATTATTTTTGTATTAGACTGCAGGATTAACAAAAAAGATAATGTAAACATATAAACACAACTCCATAATATTCTTTTAAAAATTCGCTCTCGATATTTTTCACCATTAGTGCTCAAAAAAAATTGACAGTTTCAGGTCGGCATACAAAACCAGCGAGTTTAAAAAAATTCGTAGATATTCGAAAGGTGGGACGAATTTGAGGTCACATGAAATTATTTTGCCGATTGGTTGTGTCTTTTAAAAATTGTTTGAAACAGTGAATTAAAATAAGAATTTATCCGTAATTTTGTGAAGTAGGCTTTTCGAGAAGATATGAGAAAATATGAATGTTTATACGGTTGTGACTGAAACAACTCCATGAATACCATCTGGGCGTGTTCGACTTGAAAGTACTTCTCTTGTTGTTACAAATTCATCCATTACCATTGCGTCTTTTTGGCGAGCAAGCTTTTGTTGTGACATTTGATATATTACCTGGAAAAAATATTGTTTCAAGAAGATGAAAAATAATAAATGTAAGAAACTAAGATTATTTTTAAATTTGTAACCTTTCATTCAATTGTTCCAAAATGTTGGCTAAGTATTTTTTTAAGTGTGACAATGGAAAGTCAAAATATCAATTTGAAATATTTTCTTGAATAAAAATGTTCAACACGTTACTCCTGACTTTGAAACGACAATAGTGTAATTCAATAGTAAAAGATTTCAACAGATCTTTCTGAAAATTTCTATCTTTCATGCTCAATGTAACTCCGAAATAATTTGGTCCAAACTTTTAGTATTGGTCATCTCAAAGTCGTCCTATTTAAAAATGTATCTTGTGAATTAATTTTTTATTTAATTGTGAAACTGAAATTGCATTAAAAATGTTATATCGGGTAAGAATGTGTGTTTTCGAAAAGATTTTGAAAATATTAAATTGACACCAATTGACGTTCCGATCTATTAAAGTGGTCCCGCGCACACAAGATCTTTAGTTTGATCTATCCGGCCTGTATGCCGGTTAATTGTGACCTATATTCTTCGCGCTTGCTCTGTAGGATTTTATAATGATTGAGAGTGATTCAATGTCTGCCTAGAAGCCTAATCTTTTTGTATTCACTTCTGTTGATAATTTCCTCATTAAAAAATAAACTTTTGTGAGGGCACACCACAAACCTATTTCTTTCAAAAGAAAACAACATTACCTGCTCCGACGGATGTGCCTTTTCCATCATTTTTTGCTGAAGCTTCAACATTTTTTTCGTGTTCTCTCTTTCCAATATCCTTTTTCTTTCTTCCTTCGTGTGATACCTTCCAAGCTGAAAAGAATCAGTAAAGCTATTTGAAATGCAGATTAATTTATATTTTTCAGTGACAAACCTTTAATTCGCTCATTGCATCATCATCGGTTGAAATTGGTGCTCGTTCACGATACACCTGTGCTTCTCTTTTTTTCAAAATTTGACTTCGAATTGGTCTTTTGACAATATATCTTGATCCATCACATCTTCGTTTAACTTTCCATTTGTAATGAACAGTTGTGTCTCCCAAATCAGTCTTTGCAGCCATTTTCTCTTCATCAATAACTTCTTCAATTTCTTCATCTGGAGCATCAACTTGATATACTTTTGATTTCGCTTTTGAGGATCGAAAGTAATGCGGAACTGGAATTCGGAAAGAACTTTTTCGTTTTTCTTCTTTCAATACAACTGAATACGATGGAATTCGGAATCTTTTCGCGTATTCTTCAGCTTCTTTCTCTTTTCGATCACTTTCTTCTTTATTGACTTTAGTAGTCATTTGAATATTTCGAGAAATTGATAATTTCCTCAAACTGCTTCCTTTTAATGCTCCAAAAACGGCAGATGGAGCCCGGATAATAGATCTCTGAGTTTTATTTGATGACACCATTGACACAACATCTTCTGGAATCGGAAGTTCCTGATGCATTCTGTGAATTGGTCGACTGGGTTGTTCAGGACTGTCATGAGGAAGTAGAACTGTTGGAGGTCGAGATGAAGATGATGTTGGAAGATTTTGTGGAACTAAACGTCGTTGAACTGCTGGACTTGCCATCTTAACAGTTCGACGGAGAACTCGTGGAGATGGTTGTGACTGGATCATTTGAGAATTACTTTAAAAATCAAAAAGATATTTATTGCGTAATTATTGTAATTAACCAACCTGGTTGTGGGTATAAAAACACCATCGGGCGTCACTGACACACTTCTACAAGATTCACCACCCGTATTGTACGCTGAAGAAGTATCAGCAGCTCCGTTCGGCCAACCAGAGCAACTCTGAAATCAAGAACAAATTTTTTTCAGATAGAATCTTTGCCTGGATTTTTAAAGCTTTTTTAGTTTTTTGGATGAGTTGAGCAGTTTTGTTGTTTGCCAGTTATATTTATATCTCAAAGTGTTTGGAAAACAAATCTAATTAAAATCAATAATTTCGGTTTTGTCAGTTCAGATAATTTATGAGTAGATTTAAATTTTTTAGTAAGTTACTTTGACATTCATATAGATATTTTTCAAGTATTGACAGTTCTAAAATAGCGAACTACATCAAAAATTATTTCCGTTGGACGTGCAGCTATCAAAAAACAACCACAAAAACTATTCAAGAACAAACGTAATTTTGTTTTTTTTTCGTAAAGTTCGCCGTGAATGTTCAAAACATCTATAAAACAAGCAATAAAAACTTCACGACTGACTCTTAGTGAAAATAAGAAACTACTGGTGATAAATCCAAGTGTTCCAAGTGATAAACAATTATGTTTACCTGTGAAAGAGTGTGCTCAACGATGAGATGTTTGTTGAGAAGACGGTCACATTCGACACGTAGAGATGCCATTTCTCTGTGAAGAATTGCAAGCTTCTCATCGATGTCGGGTGATGTGAATGACGCCATTTCTAAAAAGAACACCAAATATTGAAAATTTCAAAACTTTTCGAGACGAAATTTAAATAAATAAAATAAAGTTTTCTAAAAAATTTCAGATATTTTGGGAATACTTTCAGGTATACCCAACTTGACAATAAAAGTCTAGACGCATAAATATCTTAAAGCAAAAATAATTTGTCAAAGCCTCGGTTATAAAAAAATGTGTCTGATTTTCAATTGAGCAAGAAAGTTAAGAGTAGGTCTTGTTGTAGAGAAATAGATGAAGAGGAACAAAAAAGGAAGGAGAGAGAAGATAAATTGGCAGAACCGAGAGAGGCCACCTGCACTCACTAGCCATAAAAACCCATAAATTAGTAAAATGGGCTCATAAAACAAAGAGAAGAACAACATCACGAAGACATACGAACAAGCGAGAAAAAAACGCGTTTGACCGATATAAAATATGAACGAAAAGAGGTCGAGAGATAGGTGAAGAAGCCAAGAGAATTGGGGCACGGGGACCCGTCAACTCATCTAGCTGACAACTCGGGAGAATTGTTAAACCAAAGAGAAATGAGACATGAAAAGAAGAGGGAGGAGTAGGAATCTATCGGCACGTCGTAAATCTCGAATTGCAACACTTGCGTCACTTCAATTCGCAATTAATTTTCACGTTTTCGTTCCGCAGAGCACATACACAGACGGACACTGAACACATTGAATAATCTTCTACACTTTGAATTTAGATCGATCACATTCAATTTAATAAAACGCATAAGATTAACTCACAAAATCAGGGAAAATAAGATTATATATTTCGGTAGCTAAGATAACTTTTTAAGGTGTTCGAATGGTTTTTATATAGAATCACGATCTAAAAATGTGTTTTTTTTGAAACAGGAACAAGTCGTAAATTGGATCGAATCGACTTTTGTTGTTATTCTATTTTCTTTTTTTTCGCACTTTTCCTAACAACTGACGCGTAAATTTTTGATATTGAAAAGCGTAGAGGTATTAGATTTCCGAAGATATTTTGTCATCGTTAATCAAAACATTCTCAGAATTGGTAAGAAATAAGGAAATATCTCAATAAAGAATTCTAACATTTTCAGTCAACGTTTTGGTAGTTTGCCAAATTTACGAAACATTAGGGTTTTAGGAGAAATTTAAAACATTATTGCATTTTTATCTTGAAAGTTGTACATAATTGGCCAAACTCAGCAATGTTAAATACGTATAATTTTTTTTGGTAGGCTTCTAAACTTCTGATAGGTAAAAAAATACACAAATTTGAAAAGTTTTTTCCTAGAAAACTTTGCCATTGAACTCCACGTTAGAGGAAACATTGAAAAAAATTGTTTTGGCCAATTATGTACAACTTTTAAAATAAAAATTTGGATCCAATTTAGAGAGAGGCTGGTCGAAAAATCTTTGTCTTTCTTTGTAGAGGAAGCTGCTGATATTTCACTGAAAAAAAACAACTAAACAGTTGAAAAATATTGTCAAAGCCTCCTGGACACCATAATTTTTTAACTTAAAAATTGAAGAAGATTTGTTAGATAAGTTTCTTAAAAGAAAAACATAAAAATAATGTAGTCTGCTTTCAAATTCACCAAAATTCAAATATACATCTCAAGATATCTGGGTATGAGAGAAAAAGATAATTGAATTGGTTTTCAACTGAGTCTCGTCTCCGATTTGTTTGCCATTTTGATGGCGACGAAGACGACGACGGCGACAAAGATGATGATTCGGGGAAAATGAGGGAAAAATATATAAAAAATTGAAATGGGTATTACGAGTGACGAACCAGAAACACATGTGAGACAAACGACAGGAAGACGTTAAAAAAAGATGAATCTCAGGAAGAAGTAGAAACTCCCTGAAGGGACAGAGGAGACACAGGGGAGGCTAATGTGCAATGATAGTGAGCAAGAGCCGCCTTGTTTGTGCTCATCAATCATTTTGTGTTGCAGTTGACTATCTATGTCTCTCGTTTTGAATTCTTTCATTGTCGTGTCTTTTTAAAAACATAAAAAGTGAACGAGGCGACAGTTCTGTCCAGTGAAAAATGCAATTTCAATATGCTAATTGAGGGAATAATTTGCCAAAATAACAGAGAGCCATATTATGATGATATTTTGGAATAAATGTTTAGAGGGTTCAAAAATAGAGAAAGGGCACAAAAAAGGGGTGTTTTGATTATTTTTATATGGAATATTGTAGATAAAATTGTGCACTACTAATATAGAAACTAGTGTCAAAAACGATTTTCGATTATTATGTGCATTTTTCTCATACTGTTTCAGGTTCCCATCCTTGTGGTATAAAATATTTATTTATTCTTCATTAATAACCCAGCAGGAGCATATACAGCTTTTCCGGTCATTTATTGAACTTTGTGCTACTAATGTCATATGAGAAGGTTTACGAAACCAAAAACTTATCAGAGCCGGCCTAAATCTCTTATCAATAGACAAAATTATGTGGGTGGAAACAATGAACCAAAAAGCAAAATGGAACGATAATGGTTAAGCTGATAATGAACAACTAAGAAATGGTGTAGATCATTCAAGTTTAATTAATGTTTTAAAAAACTTTTTTTTAAACAGAAACTGAACTTTTTAACGGTAAACGTTATATTTGAATATTTATCTTGTTTTAATGATACGAACAATTGGCAGGAGTCAATGGACAAGTAGATGGGATAAGTTATGAAGCAAAATGTATTCACAAAATCTTTTAGAACAAACACATTTAACATATAAGAATAAAGTCAGAAAATGATTTAATCTCTTAAAAATGCTTTAGAATGTTTTAAAAACTATGAGGAGTCTTTTGTTGAGAGGTGCTTTTTGGTTCAAATTAGGAAAAGCTATCATAATAAGATGAGTATTTCAGATAACATCTGTGAAAAACTTTACGTGAATAGAAGCAAAGTGGGGAATCTAGCCTATATGAAAGGGCAATTGTGGAGGGACTTTGCAGCGATATTTCAGGATTGGTCTGACACATGTGTTGTACAGTTTGAAGTAGATTAGGACATTGGCCGACTGAAATGAGCGGAGTATCTGGCGACATTTCAATAAAGTTCTCTGAATCTAAACAAATTTATAACCGTAGACGATATTGTTGAAGTACTAAATGTATGTAACTTGTCAACTCTTCAGAAATAATATTCTGGCTTATTCAATGTGTAGAATGTCATCAACGTCACTTTCAAGTTCAATGCTTTGACATAATTGTCAATCCAATGATATTTTACACCCTATGTGGGTGTTCTATTTGCCGTCACAAAATTCCAACTTTCTTATCATGCTCTTTTTTTTTCTTTTTTTTTTGATAAGAATAACTAACAGAACAAGGCGGCGCTTAAAATGACGCTGAGCCGGAAGACGGAAATCATGTGAATTGGTAAACAATCATTGAAAGCTAGTATAAAAGAAGAGCTTCAAAAATGTCAGAATATCAAATCATCTTGCTTTTCAGTTTTCTTCTCGAGATCACGCATTCCTTTAGAAAAAAAATTGCAGTGAGCTATTTTCAGAATGCAAATATCTTTGACAATACTGTTAGCAGTGGCTGGTGCAACGTTCGCAGCTCCTTCTGATCTTGGTCGTGGCCATCACCACCACCACCATCACCATCATAAGACAAAGGCGCCTCGTACATCCCGAGGAATAGCAACTACAACATTTGCACCGACATCGTCAGATTTACCTATTGCTGGATCGTCATCTGCACCAGTCATCGCATCGTCCGCTGATCCAATCCTGCCGACATCAGTTGTTCCTCAGCCATCCAACGAGCCATCTCCAGGTACTGTAGCCCCATCAGATGAACCGTCTCCATCTGGACCACCATCACCAGGACCTGTAAATCCATCCGAAGATCCTCAACCATCTGGCCCACCATCTCCGGGACCAGTGGACCCATCCGAAGATCCTCAACCATCTGTAGAGCCATCCGAAGATCATCAACCATCTGGCCCACCATCTCCGGGACCAGTGGACCCATCCGAAGATCCTCAACCATCTGTAGAGCCATCCGAAGATCCTCAACCATCTGGTCCACCATCTCCAGGACCAGTCGATCCATCCGAAGATCCTCAACCTTCTGGATCATCATCTCCAGGACCAGTGGATCCATCAGATGAACCGTCTCCATCTGGGCCACCATCTCCGGGACCAGTAGATCCATCAGAAGATCCTAAACCTTCTGAACCACCATCTCCAGGGCCAGTAGATCCATCAGATGAGCCATCTCCATCTGACCCACCAGGACCGCCAGGACCGCCAGGGCCTCCCACCAGACGCCCTCCAGGACCTCCAGGACCCCCAACAAGGCGCCCGCCAGGTCCACCTGGACCCCCAACAAGACGCCCGCCAGGGCCACCAGGGCCACCACATCACCATGATCATGGACATCATGGACACCATGGGCATCATTTCGATCAAGAGCAATTGTAATTGTACTTAAATGATCTTATGTAAATTGTGTAAAAACTATTGTAAATAAAAAACGATTGCAAAATAAAGTTGATTTTAAAACGCTTTAATTGGAGCGAACAAGACATGAAAAATTTTGCAAAAAAGCAAGTAAAAAAATAATAACAAAGACTAATTTTCAATATGGCAAGATTCACCGAGATCTGTTTTGTTTTCAAGTATCTTGAATAATTTACAATTTTTGTTAAAAACAAACGTCGAAAAAATCGGAAGGAAAGAAGGAAAGAAATAATTGTTTTCTTCTTCAATTGCTCGAATCAAACGGGACATAAAAAATCTGGGCAAGTGTCGTAAAGTTTGGGGAGCAGAAATGAATGAGATTGTTCGTCCAAAATCAATGTTTAAGTCTCTTTGTCTTACACGCTATATCGTCAGAGACAGCAATTGCCATCATGTTCCGACTTGAAAAATGTAAAAAAAAAAGAAACATTTGGTTGGGATAAGAAAATAAAATGGCGCGACAAACAATTATTGTGATTACTGTAAAACTATATCTATGCGAGTACGTGTCACAAAATGCCATTCGACTTAAATGTCCGGAGAATTTATTTTATTTAGATTTCAACTATCAAGATGTTCAAATGAAGCTGTTAAAAAGCCAAACAAAATGTTGTAATTAGATTTTTGAAAAACGGCATGTAACTCGAATGCGGCTGACAAATATAGACAACGAAAAAAAAATCTCAAAATTTCTTATTTTTATGTATATAGGCGTTTAGAACATGGTTCTTTCTATCCATTTATCTATTTTTAATGTTTAATAATCTTCATTATTAACGATTTTAGCCACAGTCTTCGTTTTCATCCAATTTTCCATCGCCCCGCCCCCTGTGGAGACGCAGAGACATTTTCTCGCGCGCTCTATTGCGAAACATTTTCCTCCCAATACATATATATCGATATATATTAATTCGCTCTTTACTCTGGCAAAAAATAAAATTTCCTAAGTAAAGTGAAACTCCTGCTTATTTTTGATAATTATATAATCCTTCGAGCTCCCAACGATACTCCGAAATAACGGCCGCGTGTTGTTTAGTGTAGTCTTTGTGGATTTTTTCCTTCCCATTCTTTCTCTAGAATTTTAAATGGTCGAGATTTTTCTGGATTTTTTTTGTTGAAAACTCCTGGTATTTGATTTGCTCAAAATTTTAAATTGTTATCTGCTTCCTTTAACAGCTCATAATTTTTGAACCTTGTTTGTTTGTCGAAAAAACCTCTCACTTGGATTTTTAAGATTAATAATGCTTCGTGCTGCTGGTAACCTATCCAAGTCAATGATGAAATCACAGCGTAGATTTCTGAATCTACAGGAGTTTCAAAGCAAAGAAATTCTTGAAAAACATGGATGCAGCGTTCAGAATTTCGTCGTTGCATCGAACAGGAAGGAAGCAGAAGAGAAATGGATGTCATTTGGTTAGTTTTTAGAAATTCATGAAAAATAAAAGCGATTAAATTTCAGGAGATCATGAGTACGTTGTGAAGGCACAAATTCTTGCTGGAGGTCGAGGCAAAGGCAAATTCATCAATGGAACAAAGGGAATCGGAGGTGTATTCATTACTAAAGAGTAAGCTTTTTTGAAAAAGTAGTAAAACTAAAAATTTGAATAAATTATATATATTTTCGAACGATTTCTTTTTAAATCCGACGAATTTTATATTTAATTTTTCAGAAAAGATGCGGCCCTCGAAGCGATCGACGAAATGATTGGAAAGAGGCTTGTCACAAAACAAACTACATCGGAAGGTGTTCGTGTCGACAAAGTAATGATTGCCGAGGGAGTCGATATTAAAAGAGAAACCTATCTTGCTGTTCTTATGGATCGTGAGTCAAATGGTCCAGTGGTGGTTGCATCTCCAGACGGTGGAATGGATATTGAAGCCGTTGCTGAAAAGACTCCAGAACGAATTTTCAAGGTGTGTCTCACAAATTATTTGTATTTCTCAAATAACCGAATTTTCCAGACACCAATTGACATTCAAATGGGAATGACTGAAGGACAGTCGCTTAAAATCGCCAAAGATCTTCAGTTTGAGGGAAAACTCATCGGAGTCGCAGCACAAGAAATTAAACGCCTTTATGATCTGTTCATTGCTGTAGATGCTACCCAAGTGGAAATCAATCCTCTTGTTGAAACTGCAGATGGACGTGTTTTCTGTGTCGATGCCAAAATGAACTTTGACGACAGTGCGGCTTATCGACAAAAAGAAATCTTTGCTTATGAAACCTTCGAGGAACATGTAAGAAAATTCAAGTGCACTTTTTTCCATTATTAGTTTTCAGGATCCACGTGAAGTCGATGCTCACCAATTCAACCTAAATTACATTGGAATGGATGGAAATATTGCTTGTCTTGGTAAGATTTATTTCTCAAATTCTATTTCTTCCTTCATTTTTGAAAATTGAATCAATTTTTAGTGAATGGAGCCGGTCTCGCAATGGCAACCATGGATCTCATCAAACTTCACGGAGGTGAACCAGCAAACTTCCTCGACGTCGGTGGAGCAGTCACAGAGGATGCTGTTTTCAACGCAGTCCGAATTATTACTTCTGATCCACGTGTAAAATGTGTTCTTATCAACATTTTCGGAGGAATTGTCAACTGTGCCACCATTGCAAATGGTGTTGTTAGTGCAGTGAACAAAATTGGATTAAATGTGCCGATGGTTGTTCGTTTGGAAGGAACTAACGTTGATGCCGCTAAACAAATCATGAAGAAGTCTGGACTCAAAATTCTTACAGCCAACAATTTGGATGAAGCCGCCGCTAAAGCTGTTTCCTCTCTTCCGAAATAATCGAAACATCTCATTTTAAGTTTATAATTTTACTTTCTAGGATTTTCCCTTAATCATTTCATTTTTCTCTTGTATTCTCGGGTATTTACTCTTGTTTTAGGATTTTTCCGTAGAGCTTGTTGTTTCTTTACCGTTGTGTTTTCCTGTTTTATTTTAGAATTTAGAATTTAAATTAAAAAAAAAATCATTTATAGAAGTCACACATTTTTGGCAAGGAATGGTTGATTACTGATATATTTTGCCCAACAATATGGATCGCAAATATTAAGAAGAAGAATAGATATCTTATCATTACTTCCACTGATCCTTCGTACACTGGCCACAAAATACCGTCTATCATAAAGAAGCTTCTTCCATGTTGCACGGAATTCTCGACGAGCTAGACGGCCTTTTGGTCTATCGTATAGGATATTGAACTGAAATTAATTATGCACACGATAATCAAACTTGAATTTTTACCTGACATGATACCAGATTTGCCTCATCGAATGCAGATTTGGTGAACAGAGCTTTAATATGTTGACTTCCATCGTAAAATATATTAACTGAATCGTAACGTAGTTTATGCACTTGTACAACTGTGAAGTATGTCAAATCAACTGCATTCGAATCTCGAGCATCTGAAGAATCTTGTATATTCATACGTGAACAAGTAATATGCTTACAATGATCAACTCCCCATCCTAAATGCCGTGCTTGTGAGCTCACATTTTGTTTTAATGTGAGGACACTATATCGAGGATCTTGATAGTGTGAGGTTTCCTGGAATTAATTTCCTTTTTTTTAATTCGTAAAGTTATTATATTCAACTAGCAAACTTCATTCGTACCGTATGCTTATCACTCAAAGAATATATCACACATTTCCTGTTGTATCTTTTAAACTCTCTTTCCATTGCAATACTTTTTGAATTGTGAATGAAAATTGAGTTACACATGTGCTCATTATTCTGAAAATTCAAACTCTTGATTAAATTAAAATTCAAATATTCTCACATCGACAAGCCAATTGAGCCATAAAATGTATTGTTTAGAAGATCCGAATACTTTTACACGATCTCTAAAATGACGATATGAGCATTTATCAACCACTTGATGAAGTGAAGGCCACATCTTAAACAACATTAATTTTGATATTTATCATATTCAGGAAGTTTTCATTTTTGAGATAAAAAGAGAAATCAAGCTTCAGTTTCACCAAAGAAGTGGGTTTTAATTGAACTTATCAGTTGATAAAGTCATCACATCATTTTGATCTTATATCTTCACAAATTCAAAACCAGAAAAACAGCAAGCCATTTTCAAAATGGCATACCCTTCCGAAAAACTGATCATCTGTTTCAGCAGTGTTTGTTTGAATGTGTAGGCATTCACGGGCTGCGCGAACGGACGATGCAGGCTGGAAATAGTTTTTAATATCATTAAACTGTTTATTAATTCAAAAAGGTCTTCATATTTTAAAGTTAACAAAGAGTCTTAATTCTGACATACCTTTCCTATAAATACGACCCGAAAAATTATTAATGATAATTGAATAACGAATACAAGAACAATAAAAAAGAGTGGATTATTGAATCGTATCGATTTCATTGTATTTCAATTCTTATTTGAATTGTTTCATTTAGGTTCGTGGAAGTGCGTCTAGCTTTTGGTGTTCCTAGATCTTTATCAAATATCTGATCTTTATCGAATGTAACAATGTTGGACAAAAACTCAAAAATATTCCGATTTAAATATATTATGAGAGTGGAAACACTTATTATTTTTTATGAAATTAAGCGTGACTAATAAAAAAGTTTATTCAAAAAAAAATTTAGCTTGAAAAAAAAAAGAAAACGAGACTCTGGCAATTCTTATTATTTCTTATCATTTTCCTACGCCTGAACAGTGATTTTACACTTATGGACGCTTTTGTAAGTTTTGGAAATGTTTGAAATAAAACTGCAGCTCTTTTCAAAGTTTAATATGGCGTAAGGTCTTCCACGTAGGCACACAATTGTAGACGATGTAGTTATGTATTATATCATAGGAAAACACAATTTTCAGGCAAAATCCCGTCTCGAAAAAGCTTTCGGTGGTGGAAAATTGCCACCAATTCATCTTTTTGAGACTCTAGAATTCTCTACAGTAGTCAAGGCTGAAGATAACGTGAGTATTAAAAGGATAACAAAAGATAAGCATATCACTTTCAGATAGGAATTGAACTGAAAAGTTCGGTTGTTGTTAGCATACCATTTGAGAGTCCATGGACGGTATGTATACGGAAAACGTTTATTGTCTCAAAATCTATATTTTTAGGGTCTTATTAAAGTTGGAGACATTCTTGTTTATCTCAATGGGTATCAGATTGGAGGCCAAGGCGTATTGGCAAGGTAATAAAACAATGTTACACCTAGATATTCCAACGTGACGTTCCCCCGAGAATTCTTAGTTCACACTGAAAAATGGCATTAAAATTAATTTCAGATTCATTCAAACAATTATCAATGGACAACCATGTGCTAAAGTAAGCTATCTGTCAGGAGCAGAAATCCCGAATACTTCTGATCGAAATTTGTTTTTCTCCAGATGACATACAAAGTGATTAGGTTCAAAAGACACATTCCACGTCCTTCCGGATTCCCGCCGCTCCAAAAGCATGAAAGCTATTCTACTGATACATTGGTATTGTATAATCTGAAAAAAGTTTTTCATCTCGGTCTTGACATCAAAGAAATCGAAGGAAAGGTTTCTGAAAGTTTAGAAGTTTTCAATTTGTTTGATTTTATTTAGATTGTTGTCTGTGACCTTGTTGAAAACTCACTTGGGGACATGACATTTAGTGTTGGAGAAACAATTCTCGATGTAGATGGCGAAAAGCCTTTGTCCTGTACTGGAGTGAGTTCTGTGTGCATATATATTATTCTATGAGAAACAAATTATAGTTCAATGAACGAGTGAGAAAGTCTCTATTGATCCGTAACTACTGCTTGGTTACTGTTGAGATTCCATCGACCGATCCACTTAAAAATCTGCTGAGAAACCAGATCACAAAAACAGTGAAAGAAGCTCCACGTATCCACAAACTGCCACCGGATGCAGCGGCTTATGGAGCTGAGGGAATTGCAGTCTTGAGAAAGTTTGGCGGTGGTGAACAGTTGAAGCCAATTTTGTTAGCAGAGCCGTAAGTTGTAAATACACATTTCTGCTTTTATACCGTACATTCTCTATTAGTGCTGCACCCCTTTGTTCCACTTTAAAGAGATATTTCTCGGTTCATTTTAAATTTCAAAAAACAATAAATTCCAAAACTTTAGAAAAATATTTGCAACGTATTTCTTCAGTTGACAATTTTTCTTAAAACAAAAGAGAACTTGAGGAATGGGGTGCAGCACTAATTGAAAATATTGGTTAATGAACATTTTGTCAACTATAGAAAATACGGTTTCAGTTTGGTTTTAAATATAATTGACACGGGACGCCACAGTCTCTTCTCTTTCTAAGATGTGCAAGTGCTTGATTCATTAGAATATTTGACCGATTTGTTTTAAATTATTAGTTCTATTTTTACTTCCAGAATTCCCAAAAGCAATGAATCTGCTCACTCTCAGCTGAAAATTGAAGAAAAAGTAAAGGAAGGAGATGTGCCAAGTGGATGGAATTCTCGACTTTTCGTGCGTCTTCCTCCAATGAAATCCGCCGAAACTGAATCAACTTTCCAACAATGATTCATTCATTTTTTTCTGAAAATAGATTTTTTGCATAAATATTGACTTGGTCTATGAGCATTTGATTTTTGAAGAAATATTAATGATAATATTATGTTTTTTTTGTTTATAACAAAAGGTCAATGTAAATAAAGGAGGTTTATGAAAATCACATGAAATGTTGCAAATACAGTAAGAGAATGAGCCGAGGGATACCTGTTTATGATATCAGTTTATGTTATCATTAGAAAACAGTCTGAAAGGTGTTTCTTCAATTGCTGATAAGAATGGGAATGTTGTGGAACTTTGAATCTATGGGTGGGTGTATCCTTTAAGGATTGGACTCTTGTCAGATGATTTGTTGATGTTGAACTAATAAAAAATGATATAAAAAGCTTGAAGACCTGGATTGAAATTATTCAGTTAGTTTCAGCTTCATATTCTTTTTAATATCCCATTTATTTCACATTCAATTTGATATGAATTTCAGAATGTTCCGAAAAGCTCTTGGGGTGCTAGTCTTGGTACTCGTTGCTCATGCCGTGGATCCATCGGATCTTCCGGATCCTTCATCCCCTCCGCCTGCTCCGAGACCATCTGGGCAGCCACCAGGACCGCAAGGACCATCCGATCTTCCAGGCCCTTCTGGAGCTCCACCTGGCCCTCCACATCCTTCGGGACCACCACATCGTCCACATCCACATCCGTCGAGAAGACCACGTCCGACTAGACTTCCCCGCCCATCAAGATCACCACATTCTGATGCTCCAGAACCATCCGCTGCAACAGATGGGTTTGAGTTAGTGTTTGGCAAGCACCATTCCACAGGAGCACCACCATCAGGCGGACCACCAGGACCATTTGATCCATCAGGAGCACCACCATCAGGCGGACCACCAGGACTATTTGATCCATCAGGAGCACCACCATCAGGCGGACCACCAGGACCATTTGGTCCTTCAGGAGCACCACCATCAGGCGGACCACCAGGACCATTTAATCCATCAGAAGCACCACCATCAGGCGGACCAACAGGACCATTTGATCCTTCAGGAGCACCACCATCAGGCGGACCACCAGGACCATTTAATCCATCAGGAGCACCACCATCAGGCGGACCACCAGGACCATTTGATCCATCAGGAGCACCACCATCAGGCGGACCACCAGGACCATTTAATCCATCAGGAGCACCACCATCAGGCGGACCACCAGGACCATTTGATCCTTCAGGAGCACCACCATCAGGCGGACCACCAGGACCATTTGATCCATCAGGAGCACCACCATCAGGCGGACCACCAGGACCATTTGATCCATCAGGAGCACAACCATCAGGCGGACCACCAGGACCATTTAATCCATCAGGAGCACCACCATCAGGCGGACCACCAGGACCATTTGATCCTTCAGGAGCACCACCATCAGGCGGACCACCAGGACCATTTAATCCATCAGGAGCACCACCATCAGGCGGACCACCAGGACCATTTGATCCATCAGGAGCACCACCATCAGGCGGACCACCAGGACCATTTGATCCATCAGGAGCACCACCATCAGGCGGACCACCAGGACCATTTGATCCATCAGGAGCACCACCATCAGGCGGACCACCAGGACCATTTAATCCATCAGGAGCACCACCATCAGGCGGACCACCAGGACCATTTAATCCATCAGGAGCACCACCATCAGGCGGACCACCAGGACCATTTAATCCATCAGGAGCACCACCATCAGGCGGACCACCAGGACCATTTAATCCATCAGGAGCACCACCATCAGGCGGACCACCAGGACCATTTAATCCATCAGGAGCACCACCATCAGGCGGACCACCAGGACCATTTGATCCATCAGGAGCACCACCATCAGGCGGACCACCAGGACCATTTAATCCATCAGGAGCACCACCATCAGGCGGACCACCAGGACCATTTGATCCTTCAGGAGCACCACCATCAGGAATGCCGCCTGTTCCACTTCCCACAGATCTTCCAATTCCTTCCGAGTCTCCTTCCTTCTTCCAATGGATCTTCGGACGACCGAAACCGTCTGGACCAGCAGGACCAGCTCCATCTGGAGAGCCACCTGGGCCATTTGATCCATCTGGACCACCACCGTCCGAATCCTCAGAAGGATCTGGAATTCCTCCGTCATTTTAAACAAGTCTTTGTAATTTTGTAATTACTGTACATTGTATACATTTTATTCATTTTGAATCCTGCCGCTCTTTTCGGTAATTGTATATTTCGTGATTAACATTTTAAATAAATTATTTTCATCAAATAAGCTTATTTGGTATATTTAGAACAACTTAATACATTTAGAATAAGCATTTTAAATCTAATAATAAAAATAAACCTAGGTTGATTTAGTATTCCGTGAAGATGAAAAAAAGAATCTATGTGTATGGAACAGAACAAACAACACATTCTTAACTTGCCATGATACCTGAAACCATTTATAGGACACCCGTCCCTTCTTCCTGCTCCAACTTCCTTTGCTCCACTTTTTCAAATTTTCCTTTTGTTTCAATTCGACATTTTCTCCGTCTTCTTCATCTGTTTCTTATTTCTAGTTAAATCGGCTCTTCTAGTGCCTCCCAAATAGTCATTCTAATCGAATCAAACCGAACCAAAACCTACTTTTCATTCGAAGAAAAAGGGACATGAGGCCGTGGTGGTGGTTGTCCAAATCCCATGGGGAATTGTCAACAAACAATTCCTGTCTTCCTATTCATTAGGAGTTTTGTGAATTGACGAAAACTTTTTTTTTTCTTTTTCTTGCTCATCACTTGGCTCCGCCTGTTTTTCGCCATTTTGATTCGGGTTCGACTCAATTGAAAACATTGTTCTGATCAATGTTCATCTAAAAACACACAATAATACTATTTTTCTTTTATGATGAGCTCTCATTCTCAACCACACAATTGATTGATTGATTGATTGGTTTATTTTTCATGTTATGAAAAATAGGTATTTGATGAAAGAGATATGTCGATGTCAGTTGATATGTTACATCAAAACGTATATATTTTGAACTCTACACTTTCTGGATATCGAAAAATTGTTTAGCTTTGAACGTTCTTGTACTAATTATGCACACCGTACTTCCTTTTATACTGTTGCAGGCAGAACTAATTTTAAATACTCTGTCATTCTAATCGGGAGGGCTGTGCGGCAAACGGCGAATCCCGTTCGCCAAAAAAAGTTGGTCGAAAAAACATTTTTCGGTATTTTTCGCCATTTATGAAAAGTGTACTTTTTAACTTAATCGAATATATACTCAAGTTTTTCACATTCATCCGTTGAAACATAAATCTACAAATATTTCTGTTATACCCTTAAAAATCGCTTTCTGCAAACAATCAAGGAACATCTCTGTGTCTCTTGTATCCGAACACTCTCAAGTCACCTGTATTCTTAACACTTTCCAAAAATCAACATATTTGAATTATTGGCCATATAGTGGAGATATTCTTTTAGTCGACACATCGTCACCCCACCATAAAACCCTCAAAGATGTTGTCTATGGTTGTCCATGTGTACAATTATTTTGAATCATTCTTGCCTCTGGGATCATTTATTGTAGAACCTTATTTGAATTTCGACACTTCATGATTTTTTGGAAAATATGTAAAACGGAAAAGTCGTTAACCTTCAAAAAGGTATCATTGAAAAAGAACTAATAATGTGTGTCAATTATTGAATTTTTATTGGGGAAAAATGCAAGACTACTAGAGACTAGTGTAATACTATTAGGAACGGAATTATATAAGAAGAACAAGAAATATACGGAATATTTTTATTGAAAATTGAAAACAATAAAATACTCTCGGAAATAACCGATTAGAAAACATAATTTCAAAATTTTTTATGTAAATATCATGATAGCAAGGGTTTTACATTCATTTCGAGCAGTGTTCGATGAAAATGTTCTGTATAAACTGGTTCATTTTTTTAACTCCCAAAAAGCTATGTATAGCAAAGATTGGTAACATTTTAATATTTCTGTAGTTTGTCTTCTTTGGCGCCACACTTTTCGAGAGCTTAGACTGCTCTAAATTTTTGGTGATTCAACGGAGTTGTTTCCTTATTATGACAGTTCAAATTTATAATAAACTTAATGGCTATTTTATTGCTGATAGCAGTGCTAACAGATTTGCCCTTAATTTATTAAAAGTCTGTTTTAAATACTTTTAGAACATACTTACGGTATACTGGTCAAGTTTTTTCTCTCATAAATACAGGCGATTTCTTTGCCATTTGTTGCTCGAAAATTGTTAACTTGATTAGGAAGCGAACATAGCCTGTGAAAAACGTGTGCAAAAATTGATTTTGATCCAAATTTGATACAATTGATGTCAATCTTCACCAAAACCTTCTGATTCGTTCTAAAATTTTGTAAAAGATTCACCAGAGTTTAATTTTTAAAAATTTACGGCGAGTATTTTGCGGAAGTAGAAAATGTGAGTACTTACGGTTAGATCAAGTAGTTCTATCGGTAAATTTTAATTTTTCGCATGGACTATAGTTTTTGATAAAACATTATTTGGTTAAATTTTAAATAAACAATTATTTTGTTAGCTCACTAACTTTACCTTTGCAATCAACATAGACTATAAGTTCAATGCAATTTCCTGATTATCTGAATAATATGAAGCTTCTAGAAAGCCACAAACCACTTCCTTCAGTACTTTTTTGTATTCAATCTAAAACAAGTTTGTACAATGTATCAATGCTGTTCTTATCAATGAACTGTACCTTTCTTGATAAACAAGACCTTTCGACACGTCTCTGACCAGCTTAATAAAGCCTTCAATCTATTTTTCTTATCCAACTAAAATTACCATAACGAAGCCAATCACGCTCGCTTGTCCAACCTTCTCTATTTTCAGAATACTTTCTAACATTTCTTTATATGCCTCTCTTTTTTTCCCCAAGTTTCCAACAACTTATTCTTCGGTGTGCATTTATTTGTTAGCTTCGGTTATTGTTGGCAAATTTTTACGCTTTCTTCCAGAGAAGATGGGCAAAGACGTAGAAGCTTTTCCCTAACTAGATTTTGTTGTTGCCATATATACTGGCCCCAAAATTTCTGTCGACGGCTACTCTCAAACGCACACGTTTTCGGTTTGACGCCTCGTATTTCTCATGTTATTGACAGGAAGAAAGTAGACATTTGTGATAGTGATAGATTTAAGTAATATAAACAACTTAGTAATCAATTTCTATTTATTAGAGATCCGAATTTCAGTTAACAAAGTCCATTTCTAGGGTGATGTGTTTCTAAAACACCGGTGATTGTTCATTAGAATAAGTATTTGTCCAATCAAAATTATTTTGAAATAACATCGTAGAAATAAAGAAGCCTAGAAAATTCTAGAAAACAACAAAATCCGAGGAAGTTGCTTATTTCCGATTTCGAGACACATTAATTTTCTCAGGTTGTATAAATAAGGAAATGCCGACTTGTTGTGTATATTTAATGATCAGAAAGATCAAATCATACAAAACTGGAAAAAACGTTTTCAAAATTTGTTTCGATTTCTTCGCTCTCTTTTTCTTAATTAACTGTGAGGTCTATGTAAACTTACCGTGATACTGCAATTTTCAAAAATTTGAACGAATGCCATTCAAAAGTGTATTTTAAAAATAAGTCACTACAAAAGGTTTAGCAGCAGATAAGCAAATTGAACTTTAAAAAAGTCGATCTGAAACTTGCTCAGTTCATTTTTGCAATAAAGTTGCTCCAAAAGTGAATTAATGCAAAATTTTGATGATTTTAAAATGATCCAGTATAATCCATTGAGAACTTCTTGAAAATTCATGTTCTTTTTTTCTGGAAAAAAAAATTTTGATTTTATGTTTTCTGAACTTTCCTTTCATTTCAAACTTTCACTCTTGTTAAAAGTTTCTCATAGAAAGGGAAAAACCCGGCTTTGCAAGAAAAGGTTGCGCAAAAATGAAGGTTCAAGTGAGCTTTTGCACATTTCTTTTAAACGTGCATTTTTTGAAGCGAGGCTATTAGATTCCATTATTCGAAACTTCTTCAAAAGGATCATACTTGGGATTTGTTTGAGAAAACTTCAAAACTTCGAAAAAAATGATGAAAAATGTTTCAAAACTTTGAAGCGCGCACAGTATAAATTTTTGAAATGTTAATCCTTGTGTTAAGACGAGTATTTCATATTTTAAAATTTAGGGACTTCTCATTTATTTTCTGATTTTTGATGTCTAGTTTACACTGTTTCTTTCTTTTTTTGTTTAAAAGAACAAGTCAAGAGCAATCAGTCTTTTGTAGTCCTCATTTCTATGGCCAATTCTTTCCATCTTTTTCTCATATTTTCCTATATTTGGAACATTGCCAACAAATGACAGCAATAAATCAAAAAGGTGTATACATGTCAAGAGTAAACTATGGTTTATTTCAAGTGTCCCATTGGGGAATCTCTCTATTTGATTCTTCTTTTACTAGTTTTCTCAAAAACTGAAAAAAAAACAAGTTCTAAGAAGTTCAAGCTGTCTCGGAAGAAAAATCTTGCTTTTATATGTATAAGTGAATTCGAAGAAATATAGAAACATTGTTATTCAATCTTTTAACACTTCAATTTTTTGTCAAAATATGCCAAAACTGTGTGGACTATTTTTATGCCAAGGGGTCATGATGGGTCTAAAATTTTAAAACTTTTAAACATTTTCCCCAATTTCTCTAGAAACTAGCTGAGCTATCAAAATTGATATGGAAGTTATATGATTTTTAGATAGACATTTCAAATTCAATTTGAATAAAAAATGTGTGAAAGTCAAGTTGAAACTATTCAAATCATACTTTTGAAGTTTCCAGAAACACAAATTCTCCGAATTCCAACGTTTTCATTCATTCTCTCAGAGATTTGTGTTTTCCGTCGGTCTCGGCTATTAACTTCTCTTTTTGACGTGTGTGGGAGCCACTGGAAAATATGGAAATAAGGGTCGAAAGACAAAGAAAATGTTTGGAAAAAGTGGGAGAGGTTGAAATGAATTGACGAAAAACTCCGTCTCCTCCTTCTCATTTTGGTTTCATTTTAGTTTGAAACGGAAATTTTTTTTAAAAAAAGTTTTCTCACAAAATTTCATTTTCTTGGAGTTTCTGAAATTTTTACTTTTTTTGGAGTGAAAGTAACTTAATAGCGACAATGTATGTAGTTAAAAAATTTTAAAACGAGTTTTTCTTTCAAGAGAAATTACGGTATTTTTTATTTGGCAATCTTTCTCTGAAGATGTTGAAAATGTTCTACCGTTCACCTATTTCTATCTTTGATCGACAGTTTTATCTAATTCAGTTCATTATGGGTTTAAATAACAAGAAGTGTCAAAATCAAAATTAAAAATAAATATGACACCTATTGTCAGAAATTTTGTGTTTTTTCTTCCGAATGTCATAGTTCGAAAGCAGATTCAGTCAAAAACATTTTTGATATTTAAAGATTAATTTAATGTGGATTATCGACAAAGAGATATTTGTATTATACTGATAAGTGTTATTTTCTAAAATTCTTCAGAGTATGCGAATTGTGAAAGTTGAGAAAAATTGTTTTTTTTCAAAACAAGATTGAAACGTGAAATTTATTTGTTTTCCAATTAATTTCTGTTTCCACCATGAATGAAGCTGGAGTGTGTTTAAACTGAAATTTCTGTAAAACTTCCCGATAGAAAAGTTTGAACAACTGTGATTTTGCTAGGAAATCATCTATAAATTTCTTCGGACTAAACTAAGCGAAATAGTATTTCAGTAATATTTTCAATATCTCATTTTGATTATTCATGCTGAAATTTCATGAACACATTATTTGCCTGAAAAATTCCTTGATACTGATCAAACATTCATGCACATTATTCCAATTGATAATTCCGAGATAATTCTGTACTTTTTGAAATTTTGAGATATGAAAATTCTTACCCTCAACTTTAATGTTGCTCGAAAAGGCTCACAAAATGTTCAAATACAAGACATTTTTCTCGAATCTGTTACAAAGTTTCGTTGTTTTTCAAAAACATTAGAAAAGTCAAGGAGCCGAAATTCTAGTTTCACGTAATAATGTTGTTACCTGAAAGTCTCGAATTCAAGAGAATTGTGTCAGGATTTTTGTTGGAGTCTTTTTAGTGAATATTTGATGAGTTCGTGGGAAATTTTTCAGAGTCCTCTAGCACAAGGGCGTGCGGCAAATTTTCCAAAATTGCTGTCCACCGAGCTCGGCAAATTTAGAGATTTGATGCACACCCCCTGGTCTAGTACCTACAGCGATGCTCGAAAAGTTGATTTGTTGAAAAGTTGAAAAGTTGGAAAATTTTGCAAGCTGACTTTGACTAAAGATTTTGAAAAATCTAAGAAAGTTTTGGAGTGTTTTAAGACAATAGTGCACTTTTAAAAACTATTACATTGTGGTCGAGAAGAACATTATCCCTGTCAAACTTCCAAATTCAATATATAAATCACATTTACAACTCGAACCCAAATATTTCCGTCAAACGAACACTTTTATTCCATTTCTGTCCGTTTTCCAGTGTCCGTAATCTATTTACCCAGTGACTTCATCTCTTTTTATATCCCATCATGACCGCTTGACAAGTTTCTCTGTTTTCGTATCTCTCTGTTTCAACACATGTTTTTTTATGTATCTTTGCTCTTTTCTCTTATTTTTATATTTTCTCAGATTTTCCAAGAATCTCAGAGTCCTCAAACTATTAGTCAGTAGTAATTGGCTCAATATAGTTTTGGGTGCAGGGGGCAAAGGAAGTGCCGGCAATGATGATGATAGAGGGCGGTTTCTTCACACTTTTTCTATTTTCTTCTCCACCTTTTCATGTGATCCTAGGCTCTATGAGCTTGCCGCCAAAAGAATTTACAAGAAATCAAGACGAGCATCAATTAATGACAAAGCACATTTTCACTTTTCTACACTACAATATTATAACTCAGTTTGTGTCATCCGAAACGGATTGGTCAAATCCCACTAAAACTGTTTTTTAGTATCTTCCTCCCTATTTATTCAATAAATGAAACAGAAACATTTAGGAATTCATCAAATGACATTTAAAATGGGTAAAGCTAGAATGGTGTCCAAGAGTATCTACATGCTTCGTTTATCACATAATCGTTTTTTAACTTTTTAGACTGAGTATAACTAAAAACGTGGAACCTTTAAAAAGTTTAACTGTAAAGTTGATGTTTATAATGTTGTCTGCATGTTAAAACAATGTTGATCATTTCACAACATTCTGGACAGATGATACAACGGCCGGAATTCAGCGATCTCGTTCTTGCTATATTCACTTGTAACGTTTGTTAGAACAAGGGTTTTCTACAAATAAGCAAAGCCCGAAAACGGATATTATAGACACAACTGTAGGTAGCAATATCATATCTTAACATGATAGATACTGAGTTCATTGTCAAAACTATTTCATTTTCGTCCTTAATTCATTGGGAAACTTTTTTCTCTTGGGGGACGCTACTAATGCATTTCGTCATTTCATTGGGTTATCTTCAGACGGCTTCTTCTTTTTCTTATCCATCATCATTTTTCTCTTTTTTCTCTCTTTTTCTAGTAATTTGTATTTTGTATTTTATTAGTTGTTATATTCTGATTTTGATGCTCTACTCAACTTCCGCAGGTTATTTAAAGATACATTTATTTCAGAAAATCTCCAAAACTGCCAATGTCAAATTTTTGAACTTTTGCAACTGTTCAAATGGAAACAATGAATACGTCATTTGTAGAGCCATTATATGCAGATGTTGAACAACTTGAACCAGTCCCTCTACTTAGACATTCATATCAACTAACTGTTCTTTATACAGTTGCATATGGAGCTGTATTCTTCACTGGTGTACTTGGAAACACGTTTGTTGTCTTAGCGGTTTGGGCTCATAAGAATTTAAATATAACCACGGATTATCTAATTTTGTCTCTTGCACTTGCTGATCTGTTTATTTTATGGATTTGTCTGCCAACTACGTTGATTAATAGCATTTTCACAGGTAAGGTTATTTTTTAAATTATTTTTCCAGAATAACTTTTTACTCAGTTTTCGGTGTGAATCAAAAATTTTGAAATTGAGCAAAAATCGTATCCTTTGTATGAATTCTGCAGCAGTGCTCAAAATTTCTCAAAAAATCAAATATTTTTAAAATTTTTGGCAATTTGACAGAGAATTTTGACATTTTTTGAAAGTGGTTCTCAAAAGACTATTATAGGGATATTTTGGCAAAATTTCCGTTTTTAATGAAAACAGCTTTATATTTTCAGAATGGCTTTGGGGTCAATTTTTCTGCCGATTGTCCACATGGGCTAACGCATCTACGTCATTTGCATCAGTTTACACCTTGGTTGCAGTGACGGCTGATCGTTATCTAGCTATTTGCCATACGTTGAAATACAACACTAGCTGGGATCGAGAATATACAAAATATGTTATATTTGCTGTTTGGCTAGTAGCTGCAATATTCGGAATACCTAATTGGTATAACTATGATTTGGTATAAATTTAAAATCGTTGTTTTTTTTTCAAAAAATGCATTTCAGATAGTATGGCAAGAAGGCAGTTATGGTTACCGATTATGTACGTCACAAACGGATCAAAAATTATATTTTTTATTTGTTAACTTATTGCTGGCTTTCATAGTTCCATTTGGTTTGATTTCGGGTCTATACACGAGAATATTTATCACTGTATCAACACATAGAAGTCTGGCAGTTGATGCAAGAGTAAGTTTTATATATTTTTAAACAAATCAAAAAAATCGATAGCCAAGAAATTATTTTACGAGGCTCTTTTAAATTTTTAGCAAAAACTAGATATTAGAATGATTCCATTAAATTTCTATGTGTAAATTGATATTAATATTTTTAGGCCCGAGAAGATCGAGTAAAACTACGAGTTGCCACAATGATGTTAACAGTAATAATTGTATTTGCTTGTTGCTGGTTACCTCTCTATTGCATCTTCACATATTTTTTCTTCTTTGCTGATCAGCGATCGGATCTTTTTCAAATTACTTCAATGGTAGCTGTTTACATATTTATCTTATTAAAAAAGCAAGAATTTCAGTTGATTCGGCCAATATTCCAATGGATGTCATTACTATCGAGTTCTTTAAATCCAATAATTTATATTGCATACAGTCACAAGTACAGAAGAGCTTTCAAAAGTATATTACTGATGCCATGTAAGACAAGGTGAGCAAAAGCTTTTGACACTTTTAGTTTACTTCTTTTGTATTTATTAGTTTTATTCAAATGTATTATTTATCTCTTGTAAATGCATTTTCCTGTAAAATGCGTTTCTAACGTTTATTTTTAAGACTAAATTTATTTTCAAATAATCGGTATATTTTCAGATACGAAAGAGTCCGAAGCACAATACTCCGTCGTCACTCTCGTGGCTTCAAATCAACTGCAACAATTTCAATGTCTAATTTTGGAACTGAACCAACAAATTTAGGTGGAGCATCTAGTTTACTTATTGAACTAGATGGAAAACAGGTGGAAAGATCTACTTCTGATTGTTAAACTTTTTAAAATCATTGAATATGAATATTTTTATATCTAGAACGTTAGGAGTTCAAACATTTTCAGAATCTTAGGTATTCGAAAACATGAAAACATTATTACGGATTGAATTAAAAAATTATGTAGTGTATTAATCAACAATAGAGAAAGTTTTTTTTTAATCAACTGTTTCCTACAACTAAACGTTTTCCATGTTCCTTTTTTCAATTACGGTTTTCCATTTCCACGTGTTTTCTATTGTTTCAACCATCACAAATGCTTTAAATGTTTTTACTAGCATGCAATCTATTTATTATCAATACATTTGTATCCATTCTACAAAAGATTATGATGCTTTTTAAATTCGCGAATAAAAGTTTGATAATATTTAGCCGAATATTTCATGGTTCTTGTTTTGTCTGGAGAATCAAAATCGACGCGACAAATTCCAAATTTAACACCGAATCCGTCATCCCATTCGAAATTATCCATCAGAGTCCAGAGTGTGTAGCCAATGACATTACATCCTTCTTCCAGTGCTGAAATTCAAGTGATCGAAGTTTCCCAAAAATTAATTGAATATCATTGTTTTTTTATTTTTCGAAACTTTTTTCAAATTTAATTTACCTTTAGCTACCGCTTCCAAATGTCCGGAAATAAATTTTATGCGATGCTTATCATCAAGTATCTCCTCTTCTTTTCTTCCTTCACCTCCTACCAAATCCATACATCCATTTTCAGTGATGAATACAGGAATATTATTGTACTTGTCTCTAACATATTTCAAAAGCCCGAACAAACCGTCTGGTGCATAACGAACCCATGTCTCACCACAAATTCTGCAAATTTCTTGGTTATAGGAGAACTTGAAAAAACCAACTTTTCCCATTTTCCTTCATTAAACGCATAAGCTGCGTCTCTTTCTGATTGAGATGCTGGCTCCTCCCCATCATTTAAATTACGAACAATGTGGCTGAGATAATAGTTTATTCCCAGGAAATCAGTGCTTCCTGAAAAAATTATAATTGAAAAAAATTGAAAATTATAATTGGTAAAATATATCAGCAAAATGAATTTAGAGCTGCCAATATGGTGCAAGGCTAACTTAGAAAAAAAAAGTTAACTAATCTTTTTAAAATCAAAAATTTCCGATCGACAGCTAACCTTTGATGAGTTTCTTTTCTTCTTCAGAGAACTTTGGTAGAAACGGTAATTTTTCTCTCATTGAGGCTGGGAAGTCTCCGGAATCAGTCAAAATTGGTTCAATTGTATAATTGAAGAGCCAATCCAGCGCTCGATTACATGCCTGCAAATCATTAAAGTAAGGAAGTCAATAGTTTGACTAACATCAAGATCTGCAGGAGAATCTGAAGCAGGTAGACAGAATCTTCCACCATTTGTTATTCCGATCAAGCCATTTTGAGTTTCTTTGTAGTTTTTCTGGTAGTTTCGATAAATTTTTGCGTGAGTAAGAAGCATGTTGGTGGCTGCACTGAAAATAAAATATTCAATCAGCTTATTCCAAAACATTTGTTTTTTCCTTCGCTTTCAAAGGTTTTTTTCTTCAGAAACTGACATGTAAGGTGCTTGTTCATGATTCTCGATTTCTGGACGATCTGGGCATAACCAAAGTTCTCCTTCAATCTTTACAACTGATGACCAAGCCTGCATGTTTATTTCGTTGAAAGTTATCCATGTCTTCACAAGATCTCCAAACTTTTGGAAACATAAATCTGCGAATTTCTCGAAATGTTCACAATTCTCCTTGTTTAGCCATGATGTTCCATTGTCATAAATTGAAAGAGGCATGTCGAAATGGAACAGTGTCACCTAAATAACATGTTTTCGCTTTTTTATGTTTCAAAGAAATTATTACATACAATTGGCTCAATTCCATTGTCACGTAGTAGAAGACAAATATCACGATAGAATTGAATGCCATCTTCATTTATTGTTTTTAAAGTTCCATCTGGAAGAATTCTGGACCAAGAAATTGAAAATCGGTAGCTGGTGACACCGATTTTTGAGAGAAGAGCAACGTCTTCTTTGTATTTTAGACGACCTTCACAGGAAAGATCAGGGTCCGAGTTATCATGAATTCTACCATTTTCAGAACGAATTGAATCCCAAGTACTGAATCCGCGGCCTTAATGATTTCAGAAGTAAATTTCTAAAAGAATAATTTTTAATTCAAAATAAACTTACCATCTAGATTTTTTGCACCTTCAATTTGATACGCCGCGGTAGCCGTAGCCAATTGGAAATTTTTTGGAAATTTAGTTGGCAAAGACATAACCGAACAAGACATCGACGGAATGATAACTGATAAGAGGTATTTTGTGTGTCAACAGTTGTGTTCAATCGGGTTATGTAAATGAACATTGTTTGTGCCTGATAATAGAGGTATGGAAAATCATATTATTTATGTACATGAAATGGAATACCAGAAGGTTTGAACGAATACTGTAAGAGGTCAGAATATCAAAATTAGAGTTTGATAAAAAATAAATAAATTATTTCAAAGCTTTTTGAGTTGCTGAGAGCATTGAATGAGGCAAACTGGATCCTTTTGAATATCAGTGATTGAGTAATCACGAAGAAGACGAGAACAATCATCAATTGTGATTGAATGACATTCAGGACCTTCTAATGTACATGTACAGGTGATACATGGAGTTATTCGTTTAGTTTTTCCACGATTAACTACACGTTCATCAACAAGGCAATAGTCTCGTTCAACCCATTTGTTCAGGTCAATCTCAGAAAGTTCAGAGCATGTCATCGGAGAGTTTCTGAAAATTATATTTAAGTTTTTGAACTAATTATTAATAAGAAAACTGTTTTTTTAAATTTTTTAAAAATGTTTATTAAACTGAAAATGATCATTTATAGACCTGTTCAATAAATCTCCAACTTACGTAAGATCGTCTGGCATAAGGAACACATTGGGTTGAATATTTGCGGCATATTCACTATTATCGCAAATAATTCTTGACAAACTGGCTTTTCGAATTTCGACAAGTTGATCTGGAGTAAATCGAACCATTGAATCACTTGTCTCATAATAAAATCTGTCGCATTTTTTCAATCTTTGCATTTGTTCACCAATAAGACATGCTAATGTTGGGCCAACAAGTGAGCCTTAATAATTATTTTAAAAAAGCAACAAGTAGAAATTCCGGGTCACCTCTAGTTGGAGATTCACTCATGATTCCCGGGAACAGGTCAATGTCGTCAACATGAGCATAAGCTGTTTCTAAAGCTGTCACAGCTTCTGAGTTCATGACATCACGAAGATCAGAGAAAGCCGATGCTTTTCGAAGTCCACAGTGTTTTCTGAAATACTTCTTAAAATATAAATTTGAAATGTTTACATGCGAACAATATGCTCAGCCGATACCCATCGAGGTTAACCACTTAATCTCGTAATTATGTGTTAAATATTTCGCCTAAGAAACCCAAGTGAACAACTAGGGAAATTGCTAAATTGTGATGACAGAAACGGTTGACGCAAAACGTAAAGATATGCTTGGAGACATTTCGCGCCACAAATGTAGGCATTTTCATCTACTGCCGGTTTTATAAAATTTAAATTGAAATACAAACCTATATGCATTGTAACCTTGAACTCCGTGATCTCTGCCTCTTTGAATATTCACTGCTGGAAGATCCAGTCCAGTTAGTGGACCACCAGGTTTTGCGAACAAATGATTCCGAACAGCCGTGACAATATGACGATCAAAAGCCATACTGTTTGCTCCAATTAATCCCATTAAGATTGACTCCATATGACCGGAGTTCTTATCGTAAACTGGAGATGGATTCGAAAAAGTTTCAGTTAAATTTACATGATTTGTCATGTTTTGGAAATTGTCATTCATTCGTGTGAATACACCACGGATCAAAGAATGTCCAAATCGAAATGCAGATGTTGACATTTCTTGGGATATTGTGGCATCACATTGATCATCGTAACCCTCAAAATATCCAGCTGTTTGTGGCATTAGACCCCATTTTTCCATATTCTGGCAACCAAGAACCACTGGCAACCATTCTTTGTAAATAATGTGTTGAAGTTGTGCAATGTTGATTCGACGGGATTCCTATAAACTAGGTGGGTTTATATAGGAATTTCAATACAACATTCAAGAATTGCAACTAACCTGGAAGAGCTTCTCGTCACTCCAGAAATTATTTATTTGCTTCAAATATCTTGCAATTCTGTTATGTTCTCTCAAGAATATATTGTGAATTGCAGTGAGACCCGGCTGCTCATTACTTCTTTCATCACCAGCAACAAAACATCTTCGTTGCCGATTCTGCAGAACTGAACGACAATCTCGTTCTTGATTTCCTTGAGGTAATGCTTCTTTATTAAAGCCTAAATCAGTGAAATTCAACTTTCCATCACTGAACAATCTTAATTTGTTTGCTTCACACTGAGTCGATCCATAAATTGTTGAAGCATCAAGGAATGATGTCAATTGATTCAATTGATTACGGAAACCAAGTGATACTTGTGCTAAAAGACTTCTTGCAAATGGCATACATCTTGGACGTCCATCACTATGTTTTGAAGGGAAGAATGGATCATTTGCTTCGATTTTAATAGGGAAGCAGTGAATTGAAAGTGTTTGAGCTGAATCACACGATGAACAATTAAGAATTGTATTCTTTGGTCCACGAGAAATTGGAGAATGCATCATATCATGATCAAGAATTTGGCCAAATTGCATAAGCATATGAGTAAACTTTACATGGAATTTTGGAGCATCACTATGCACAATATTTGAGATTTTTCGAGCAGATGGAAGTTCAGATCCAAGTACAGAGCGAGTTCTTGGAGTATCAAAACCATCATCATAGGCTGGATCCAGAAGACGTCTCATTTGTGTGAAAGCGTTTCCAAACTTTGGATTTTTCAAATTGTTACACCATCCAGAATATGTGCGATACTTTGAAGTGTGATCACAAGGCAGTGGTTCAGGGAGGCATTGCTCTTTTGGAAGAGGATCTCGTGCTGAAGTTTGGTTATTGATAAATTTAAAAAATGCTACATATGACGTTTGGACTGCCATTTTGTGATATTTTTGGTATACATTTTTTCCGATTGAAATAAAATCAACAAATGTTTTGTTTTCTTTGGTCTATTATTTTTAAAGATAGCTGTGATACTGGAAAAATGAAACCCACCTAAAAATGGAGTGAAGTTCCCAATAACACTTCCAACATCAATTTGTGGCAGAATTTTCTGAAGTGTCCCTATGTCTAGATCTGGTAATCTTTCATCCTTATCTAGCCCATTTCCAGATATTAAAATATTTGTAGCTTCTCTAAGAACAGAAGCTGTTCTTGCAATATCGATTGATTCTTTTTTTGGAGCCATTAGAAGAGCATGAGACAAAAGTGCAGATGGTGAAGAATCAGATAATTGTGCACTTATTCTTCTACCTTCACCCTCTTCATAACGTTGCCATTGTCTTAGACCAAGACGAATAACTTTTTCAACAGTTTCTTTTGTAATTGGGAGGCTGGTAAGCTTCTCTTCGTCTTTAAATGCTTTTGGATCAAATACTTGAATAATGCCAGTAGAGTTGCAGCTCAATGGGCAATTTCTGAAATTAATCAGTTAAGTAGACTTCTGGATATAGACTAAATTCTGAAACAGGACAATTTAATATAAAACATTATCATACCCATAATCATCTGGCAAAGAGAAAGCGTGATGTTGTACATGAGTCACTGTATCGGTATTATCACAGATGATTCTGGCCATAGTTGTCTTTCTAATCTCATCTATTTGATCCACAGTGAAGGCTGATGGAGATACAAAGTTTTCATACCAGAACCGATCCCCTCGTTTAGTTTGAGCCATTTGATGTGCGAAAAGACAGGCAAATGTTGGTCCCAGAAGCGATCCTTTTGTTGGTTGCTCGGAGAGTCCACCAACAAAAACATCAATATCTTCTGGAGATTCATAGAGACGTTCAAAGTCAGAAATGTTAACAGATGGTTTGAACTGAAATATTATACTTGTTGCTTTTAGCTGTCATATTGTTGCTTACAATTGTTTGGAGAGCCAGGAAAGAACTGAAATCGTCGAGTTTGCAGAATGTTCTCCATTGCAAATAGCTCGGTAATCCATGATCTCTTCCCATTTGAATAACCATTGCAATTATATCTACTGAATCCGCAATGTCTTCTAAAAAATTTGAGCTTTCGATTTTCAAAAAAAAAATGTTTCAAAGAATTTTGAAATAGTAAATTTAATACAATTATTAGAATAAATCTTGTAAATTCTTATTTTTTTAAAACTAACTCACTTTTTTGAAAAGCAGTTCTCAATAATGGAGAACTATGAAGTCCTGGTTTTTCAATTGGAGCATTCAACAAAAATTTCAACATTCCGTCGATTCGTCCTTTTTCATAAATAAGAGCCGGATCGTTGAAATGCTGAAAATATATCAGAATCATGTCACTCCACAATTTACGTTTCCCTACCTTCAGAAGAGACTCGCTTTTTGTCGAAAATCGTTTATCTTCAATGTTAAATTGACTTGGCAGAAGAGTCAAGAAAAACTGTCCGGCGGCCGAAGCAAACACATTTGAAGCCGACGAATCAATGTTCTTTAAATTATTTTATGCTAGAAGTAAATGATTTTAAACTTACAATATCATAACCAGAATCATATCCATTTTTTTGCAATTTAATTCCCATTACTCTCAACTGTTCTTTTCCTACCAAAACAGGTACCATTTCACTGGAAAAAATCAAAAACATTTTGAAATTGAATTAGAATCAACAAACTTGAAAGTAATGTGTTGAAACTGTGCAATTGTGATTCTCCGTGCCTCTTCAAATACTTTTTGATCATCCCAATGTGGATTTACTGATGCAAGTTTATCAGCAATTACATTATGTTGTCGCATCCAAATTGTATAAATTGCACCAGAAGTTGGAAGAAAGTTTATTCTGAAGTAATGAAGAATTATATTATAACTTATAATTTCTTACTTGTTATTTCCAGCCAATAAACACGGTTTCCCAGTGCTTGATCTACAAATTGAACTATCCAAGTTTGCTGGAGGCACTCCCAATTGATTGTTGAATCCGCCGACAGCTCGAAGTGCAAGTTTTCCATTTTTATGTAATCTCATCTTTTTAACAATTCCCTCTGTACTTCCATAAATTTGGCTGAGATCCAAATAAGAAGTTACCATATTTGCTTGCTGTCGCTGGCCAAATGAGCATTTCGGATTTGGAACAGGAAGAGAACGGGAGTATGGAAGACATTTCACATTTTCTGAAAGTTTGAAGTTAAGTCATGTAGTTTCAAATTTCAGTTTTACTTGATTGAAGAGTATCATCTTCGGGTACTGGAATTTCAAAGCATTCGGGATGGGAATTGTCTCCTCTACAACATGGAAGAGGCATCGCCTTGTCATTTCCGTAAAAGTCGCCTGAAATGGTAAATATTTATTTATTTTTTTTAATTTCAGCTCGTATTTCCAGAAAAAAAACAATTGTTATCAAAAATTTTCCTAGCTTTTTTTTCACATTTGACTTTCTCTACTACTAAAGGTACCTCAATAGTGTGAAGTGAACAGGCTACCGTTTCAATAAGATATTACATCTTTTGAAGATACATAGACACTACGCAGTGACGGCATTTGCGCGGACGAGGTAGCGGAACGGATGAAAGTATATAAGTATGGCAAAACGCGCACGTCTTCGACTGATTCTTCTTGCCAAATTGGTGTCTTTGTAAGTGGCTTCACCTTTTTCTTCTTCTTTTATTTCAACTATTTTTGTTCGTTACAGGAAGATGTCTGACGAAAAAGAAAAAAGATCATTGAGGCCTGTTGCCTTTGTGGCTGTGGTGTTCTCAACTGTTGCCATTACATCATGCCTTATCACTTTTCCATTAATTTTGCATTATATTCAAACTTTGGAATCTCAAGTTCAACTTGATCTTGAATTCTGCCAGGCTAGAGCTAGAGATATGTGGAAAGAAATGTTGGATATTGAAACTGGAGGAAAGAAGGATTCAGCAAAATTGGCTAACATTGTTCTCAATCATAGAAGACTCGAGAAACGGTAAGTACATTGACAATAAAATTAGAATCCTGAGCTTGTGTGCATTAATTAGTTAACATTTTCAAGATTAAAGAAACACTATTCAGACATTTCTTATCTGAGTATTTCAGTGACACTCTCCAAGACTTCTGGGCTCGCCGCCTTCACGACCAAGAACTCCGTGACCAACCGGTTGGATACGATAATCCATCTGTTGGAGTTGAATCATTCAACTCCGAAGGTGGAGGGTGCTGCACTTGTCATCGTGGACCACCAGGACCAGCTGGAGATGGTGGACGTGATGGAGCCGATGGAGTGGATGGAACACCGGGAGAGATTGGACCTCCAGGACCCCCAGCTCCACCAGGACCAGATCCACACTCACTCTTCCCACCACAATGTCCATGTGAGGCTCCACCAGGTGACGGTGGACCACCAGGACAACCAGGACCAGATGGACCACCAGGAGCCCCAGGAAATGCCGGAGAGGACGGGAAACCAGGAGATCAAGGACCACGTGGACCACCAGGAATTCCAGGAGCTCCAGGACAACCAGGACGTCCAGGACCACCAGGAGAGCCAGGAACCTACAAGACTGAAGTTGGACCAGCTGGAAGAGCCGGAGCTCCAGGAAGACCAGGACCACCAGGACAACCAGGACCAGCTGGACCACCAGGAGAAAATGGAAAGGGAGGTGGCCAAGGACCATCAGGGCTCCCAGGACCACCAGGGCAACCAGGACAAAATGGAGCACCAGGAGAAGTTGGACAACCAGGAGACAACGGAGCTCCAGGAAGTTGCGATCATTGTCCACCAGCTCGTTTGGCTCCAGGATATTAGATTCTTTTTTCTTTTTTACAATAAAATATTTTATGACTCAAAATTTCGTGTTTGTATCGAAAATCTGTAGGATAATTTTGATTTGTATACTTACGTTTGAAAATTCGATTGCTTGGAACATGAACAATATCATCATAAATAAATGATAAAAATGGAGCAATCAAAAGTGAACACGTGGCATGTCCAGATGGCGATGGTGTAAAAAGAGCTGATAGAGCTCGAGAAGAAGGAAGAGGTTGACCAGATTTACTTGAACGAGGGGCAGATATTCCTGTAAATAATTTAGCTTATTTCAGATATGGTTAGATGTTTACATAGATTTGTGATTTTACGCTTTTATTGTAATCTACCATAGTGTTCAAATATATTTTTATTTTTGCATGAGTACTAACTGATATTTATGGAAGCTTGGTCAAAAATATAATTTAACGTAAATACCGTAATCCAAAATATCTCACCATCGGAATAATCAGCGGGGAGAAACCGTTTCAATCGTTCGTAGGAAGCTCCATTCAATGGATTTTTCACGTTATTGCAATGTCCAGTATACGATCTGCAGTTTCTTTGTCGTCAGAGTTTCTTGTCAAATAAAAATTTAAAAAATCTCAAAACTATATTTAAAAAAACGGACACGCAGTTTTTTTGATGGGCGACTTCCAAAGTGTGGCAAAATGTGATTAATTTTGAAAAATAAGCTTTCTATGGTTATAGACAGACTTCATGTGGTAATTTTGTATTACACAAATTAATTGCAAAGTTCAGGCAATGAATACACCAGGATGATCTATCAAAACTCAAAAATGCATAACATTTTACCTATACTTTCCAATAACACATTCTTCGATCTGATTCACCGGACAAATTTCTTTCATTTTTGTATTTTCTGTTGGCAAGAACTGAATCATACTTTTCAAGGTTTTTGGAGATTTTCTGAAATTTAAATTGTCATATGAGAATGCGACTCCGTTCAAACTCGGAAATCATTTGTGAAGCAAGAGTCGAAGATATTGCAGAAAATGATAAATATTTTGCATATTGATCCGCGTATGTGTAATGAAGCCATGCAAGCTCTGATTGTTTGAATGAGTCTGAAATTTAAATATTTTTAATTTCGGATACTATGTCACAACATTTTTAGGGACCCCTTTATTTTCAAATTTCAGTTATTCCAGAGAAATAATAATTAAATATAAAGTTGAATTTTAAGTTCGAACAGCCAATTTCCTAACTTACCATCAAATTTGTCGCTCATCAGCTTTTCAGTGTCATTGAACAATTTTTCAGTTAAACGAACTGCTGAAGATGCTGCCGTTGTTATAATTTCCTGTTTCATCGATTTTTTAAATTCATTTTTCACTTTTTCACTGGGTTCCGAGTCGAAATGTTTTCCAAACTCTACTCCAAACTCTTTGTTGAATTGTTTATTCGGTGAATCTGAAAGTTATTTTCCTTTAATATTTAGACAACACAGACATATTTCATTAGAGATAACAATCATTATATGTATATGTGACGCTATTCGCATAAAAAATCTCGTTTTGATTGATTGATGAAAGATTGAAAGAAGATGTCTAATGGGAACTCAGATTTTTGAATTTTTGAATTCTGAAAATTACAAATGTTTGACTGCCACGTCAGAGTAGTATGTTTTTTTTTATCTCCCGAAATTTCTGTACATTTACATTTACGCTGGGAAAAGTGACGTCACGTGTATTGGAACATAAACTTAGAAAGTGTTCTGAAGCTCTGACTATTCGTGTTACCGTAACCAAGGCTAAAAAACTGAAAATTGGAGAACGCCTGTGTGAATCTATAATTCGACCTTGTGTAAATTTACCCAAATCGCGTACTACACGTGGATTCTCGAGAAGTGTGTATTTATTTTTTCTTGATAGGAATTTACAGTTTTAGCTCAAACTCTTGATTTCGAATCCATTTTGCGAATTGTTTCCATATTTAGCATCCAAATCATCAATTTTTTACAATTTTCTACAGATAAAATTTAGATAAAATTCAATGTAACTACCATTAGAAAATACTCGAAACAACTTGAAACTAAAGTTTTTCGATATTTACCGAATTGGCGATTAAAGAAAAAATATGTGTTAAATACAAAACAAATCGGTGTAAATAGTTCAAATATTAGCCGAAAATTTCCAAAAATTTCTCCTTCAAAACTAAATCACCTCGTGAAAATAGCTCACTAATTGTAAAATTAAAATTAGTTCACTTTCAGCGTTCCATTCAAACCTTGTAGTAACAGAAAGGAACGTTCAAAAAACTAGAAGCTCTGAAGGAGAAACGAAAAATGGCCAATATGGGCGGGGCCTAATTCCAAATTCTAAATAATTCCTTCTCTTGATCGAACTCATTCACTTCTGAAAATCAATATAACAGGATTTTTATTGTTTATTTTGTTCAACACAAGTTTTGAATAAACTAACAAAAATATACTGAAATAGGCTCCGCCCATTTCTTGGCTTCAATGGGTTCTCGCATCGATTTTTCTTGTTAATGGACCTAATTTGAATCAATTTCAAATATGTCGAAAGCTTTCTCAATGTGGAAAAAACAATATCATTGTCAAAAAAATCAGCATAACTTACGGATCAAACTGGAAAATGCTCTTTTCTGAGTACACGGTACGAAGCTTGGACCACATGGAAACGGGCTCGCTGAGCACGTGGAAAATAGAATAAGAAGGAATAAAAGGCGTTTTCTCATCTCCTTTTTTTAAGGAGAAATGAATGATGCTGGGCTTCGCGCTTATAACAATTATAATAAAGATGATGCTTCGAGATTTGGACCGGTCTTGTTGAATTGTCCATCTCATAAGCTTATGCATACGATTACGTCATTTGTGATTAATGAGACATGTGAGAAAAATCAGATATTTTTTTAAAATAAACATTTAATCTGGGCAATTTTTGAAAAATAGTACATGATAGATAAACTAAAAGTTTTAAAAAGGTAACGGGAGCATGAAAAATTCCAAAATTCTAGAACTGATAAAATACAAATGATGATAAAAACACTATTCATCAGATTATAATCAATTGCTATATCTCTGTTGATTATCTAAAAACATCACTCGATTAGCAAGAATTGTGTAGAAATGGTTGATCTGGGTTGCAGCATACGCCTTGAAGCTTTCATCATGTTCTTTGTATTCTAACGATTTCCGGTTGACACTGAAAATGTTTTTTATTTTTTATATAGTACTTTTTGTGTTTTTCTTTTTCCGAATAACTATGCAAAATTCATGAAAATTCGGTAGAAATGAGTTTGAAATTACAGTACACTTTAAAGGCGCATACATTTTCCTGATTATCAAAAATTTGCCGTGTCGAGACCGGGTACCGTACTTTTGGTCCAGTCGGGGCCCAAAGTTAAAAAATGGTTGATGTTTTGAGAAAAATCGGAACATCGACACCCTTCATCTGTGTAATGAACTTATTTGTGGCCATTCCGATTTTATTAGCTAGTGCTTCTCGAGCACTAAAATAATGAATCAAAATCATTTTTCAGCAGAAACTTACTTAATTTGCATTTTACACAGCAGATCAATCAAGTCGTAAATTATCTCAGGAATCTCGATAATCGAAAGTAAAAGTTTGAAAATATTCTTTGTCTGGATCCAAGGTACATGAGTTGGAGACATCCACTTCGGAGTTGACAAATATTTTCCAAATACTTGTTCTAATAACCTCGAGAGATCACCTCCAACAGTCTGAAATGGACAAAACGATTAGTACATTTAAATTATTCATAAACTTACTATCACTCCAGTACGTAGAGCCACATCATAAGCCTTGTAAAGACTGACTATGAATCCAAGCATAAGTTGATGCGTTTCCTCAGTTCTAGGCTGAAAATGCCGAGTTATAAATATCTAATTACTGAATAAATTTCTTCGAAAAATATACCCTGGCAGCCAGCATTGTGTTTTTCAAAGCGGAACATCCATTAACAAGAAAAATTTGAAACTTTGACTTCTCAAGGGATTTCGTATCAGAAATAAAGCTGAAAATAAGAATTGGGGTAAAAAATTAGATTTTATGAATCATACTTGAGAAATTCACACGAAGATAAATGGAGATCCTCCCATACAGAAATATTACGCTTCCCGTTTTTGGTTTTTGCGTTTCCAACCAAACGGAAACATCGGAGAAGAGCTTGAGAAGCCTGAAAATATTGGATAAATCAATCAATAAAATACGCTTGGAGTACGGTAGCTATGATAATTTCCATTTGGAGCTATTTAGTTCGAAATTTCTAAAGGGTGCAAAATGCATTTTTGTTCCCACTTGGATTGGGAAAAAGGGACAAAAAAATGACAAAAATGCACTTGGATAACCTCTAAATAATATTTGAAAAATCACAAAATTTGAAGATGGAGATTAAAAAAATTCCCATACTGTGAATTTACTAAAAGGGAAATGAAGAGAATCAATTCAAGATCTACATAAACAGAGAAATTTGGAACAATTGAATTTCAGTATCCCCAATAATTTATATTTTCAGCTGGCATTTCGTATGGTTAAAAATATATAATTTCATTATATTTGTGAAGGAAACCGAGTTCCCTAAACATTTATCTTTATTTTCACCTCTTCGATCTCGTTCCGTTGTTTACGAGTTTTCGCAGCTTGAATTGCATGCTTCTTCCGTTCTTTTGTTTTTTTAATTTTCTGTCGTTTACTTTCTTCTTTCTTTTTCATGGCAGTTTCTTGTCTTTCTATTTCTAGAACAGCTAGTCTCATTGAACATCTTCTTGGCTGAAGAAAATGATCATTCGAAAAATTCGGAGTTACGACATCTGCATCAATTTCTTCAGGTTCCTCATCGATTATCATTTGTTGAGTTTCAGATAGTTTGATATTAATCGGACTACTAAAATCCTCATCTACGGAAATCCGATCGTCAATATCACTATTTTTCTGGCGGACAACTTCAAGAGAAAACGCTAAGACACCGCAGTGGAACCAGTCCTCATCATCGGTAATTTCGATCATCTAAAAATATGAAATATTAGCGGTTATGCAGTGAAATACGATTTTTTATAAGGGTTTTTTTAATGTCAAAACTAGGTGATTCATTCGCGTGGTGTTTCAAAATTGACTAGCTCTTTATTTTTTGCAACGCTGAAATATCTTTTTTTATTTGAAACACGAGTTTTTTGTCATTGAGGTACATTTTCCATCATTTGAGGAGAAAATTTTAAAATACGCTTAATTAAAATTAAAATTGCCAAATTTGCTCACAAAGTGAATTAAGCTAATTAGTGAATATTTCGAGAATCGTGTTTCGGGAAAAAATAAATCGATGCAAACTCAGAAATATATTGAAAGTATAAAACTCTTCTGAAATATTCAAAGAGAATAAAATAGTAATACTAAGCATTTTATGCAAAAAAGAACAACAACAAAAAACTTTAAATAGACAGTCAAATTTAACAGAAACAACTACAACGTTGAAGAAAAACTAACAGAGGATTAACAATTTTACAGAACAAATCTAAAGTCTGAATGTTCTATTTGTCTTTGCTTTTCTTGATGGCGTGTGTCTTCTCGTCATTGTTGGTGGTGCAGTTGGTGCTGAAAGTAAAACAGACTGATTTTTCAAAAAAAATATTTTCCACTAACTGGATGGATTTTCATTCTTATCTGCATCGAATGTCTCCGTCTCCTTTTGCTTTTCCTCTTTCTTTTTGGCAGAAGTACGACGAGAGGTCCTGCAATGAAAAATAATATTAATGGGTAATTGGATATGTTTAATACTCTAAGCTCGTAAAATATTTATTATTGGCTACTCTGAATGGTTCACAATGTGAAATACTATTAGTATTCGAAAATGGTAATCCAGATATCTCATCCGGTTTCTGGAATTAATTTGAATTTATTATTTTTTAAGAATTGTAGCTGTGGTCATCAAACAGATCGTGAACGTGTAACGCATGCGGCTCGAAATATGTACATCATGAAACCTCCACCAGAAAACGAGGTTTTTATGTAAGTTTTTTTCCAACCAAATACTTGTAAAGGTGGAGTAGCGATTTAGTAATTGCTTACTAGATCCATAACTACCGAATTTAGTAATGAGACGTTCGAAAATTTCTCAAAAAAGTTATGGTTTTTTTTGCGAAATTTCAAGACATCATTATGTATGTCTCATTATGAAACCCGGTTTTTTTTGGATAATTTTGGTTCCAATAAAACAAAGAATCAAATTTACTACTCCATCTCCATATACAAAAATATTAGATCTCCCATCACACTGGCTTCCGTAAACACAACACAATATGAGGAAGCTTTGAAAATTGCACAATTTCATTGCAACTGTAAATATCTATGGCTTCGTGAGCTTCATGGTTTATCTGCTTTTATGATGTCGAATTCATTAATGTCAAAAGTTTTCTGGGCAATTGTCATAATGGCTTGTGCAGGATGGTCTATTGGAAATACAATTTCCATTTTAAAACAATACGGGGATGAAGCTACAACTACACTTCTCACTATACTTCCAGTACACATTGAACTTACTGTATTAGTTTCAATACGAGTTTTTCATGATTTCAGACAAAACAGTTGAAGTTTCCAACAATGATTTTTTGCCCAAGAAATCCGGATTTTCTTAATTATTATAATGTTCTTGAGGATATGTATAATCACCTAGGCTACATGGAGAATACCACAAATTTCCATATTCTACAGTACGCAATGACTGGATTCGGTTTTGATAATGCTAATGGTGATACATTTAATGAAACTTATAGGTTAGTAAACACAGATTATTAATCTAGAATGCTCAATTTTCAGAGAGCAGATTCATATATACTATTTGAAATGGCGCGGTGAGAGAACACAGTATGAAATGTTTGACTTTATGTTTAACAAAAATGGTTACACCTGCACAGACTTATTCCAAACTTGTTATGGAGGCAGTCAGACGTATAACTGTTGTGACATATTTCAACCAACATATGCTATGCTACGTGGAAGATGTTTCAGATTAATTGATAGCTATTATCAGAACGATACAGATGAAGTTGCAAAGCTTTCAATTTTCTTCAACAATATGACTAGCCCGATTCTCAACACTGGAGTTTTGGTAATTTTTTAGATATTATAAATCTTCTTACATGTAGCCTTCTTTCAGCCGCAACTAGTTCTTTACAATGGTGATTCGAATGTTGAAATAGGAATCTATCCAAGATACTATTTGAACAGCAATGATTGGAACCGCGTTCGTTTTTATCAGAAATCAATGATACTACTTCCCAAGAGTGATGGATGTTCAACAGATCCTATATATCAGGGAAAATTTACATGTTTTGTGTACAAATGGCTAATGCAATTGATTGAACAATACAATTGCACAGTTCCATATTACAAGTATACGGTAATTCACAAAAGCTACAATAAATACATATACCATTTACAGTTATCTTATCTGAAAGATGTACCAATCTGTGAACCTGACGTAATTGTTAATAACTTCGAAAACATCAGTTTAACTCCATCAACAATAGGTTATAAATGCACTTCCGCGTGCTCCCGAATCGAGAACACTGTAACATTGGCGACGAGCATTGACACCGATCCGGACCCATCGTACATGTTTCGAATAGAAGCCAGTTTCACTTATTTGGAGTATGAGCAATATAAGGAGATACGAACTACAAGTACAGCTGGTTTTATTTCTGAACTTGGTGGACAAGCTGGGTTATTTGTTGGAAGTTCTGTGATGAGCTTTGTGCAACTTTTCAATTCGGTGTTTATTCAAATCTATAAAATGTATGTGATAAACCAACAAACTTAATGTTTAATATTGATATTTTCCAACAGACTTCGGAACTACTGTAACAAAAAAGGGATTAGAGTTCGTATCGGCCTTTACCAAACTCATCCAAGTGAACCAGCTGACAAATATTATGAGAGGGATGCCGCTTTATCTGATGAACCTCCGTATCCACTAGACACTATACTAGAAGTTGAAGAACCAAATACAATGGATGCAGATGGAATGCTTTTAGAAGCTGGTGACCCAATATCAGAAGTAGATGCTATTGAGCTTGAAACTTGGAGCTCAGTATCAGAAATTGAATCTTTTGATTCTTCTAACTATCTTCCAACACCATCATTCTCGTCAAGTGAGCAACATTCTACAATTTGTGAAGAACCGGAAGATATCAGAACCGCCAAATTGATATGGATTCGAGAAAATCGCGAAATGGATCTATAAATAAACTTACGATAGTTTCTCGATGCGAACTGATGTTCCTCGTTTTCTTCCGCGTGTTTTCTGAAAATTAATAATATTAAAAAAAATAAAAATGCATATTTTTCAAGAAAAATACCTTTGTACTTTGTACCGGCTCTTTGAAAACAATTTCGCCACCATCTCCAAGCTCAGATTTGGTCTTTTCATCTGTCTCTTGGTCATTTTCAATCGGCTGCAAAAACATAATTCTTGGAGAATGATTCGAAAGCACTTACATCATTTGTGGGAGACTTATCTTTTCTGAAAATCCAATCACCGGAAGCTTGATTTCTCTCATTTACATCAATGTCTCCGGCAATAGTTGTATTGAAGAGTACGGTAGTGTCATCAAAAGAAGAGAAAAACAGTGGGAAATCTCTATTTTTCGGCGACTCTGTTATTTGTGATGTTCCTTCTCCATGGTTACGATGGTCAATACGGAATGTTGAGTTAAGTAGATCTCCAGAACCTGCATCGCGAGGATAGTCAGTGTCGAAAAGCCAACTGAAAATCATTCATTAATTATTTGTTTAGTTATCAAAATAAATAATACTTGAGTCCCAATGTCTCGTCACAATCTACCACTGGTTCTCCTGTTTTGATCATCACTTCAGTGTCATTTCTCTGAAATTTTCTTCGTCTTTCAGATAATTGAATTTTTGGCGTTTTTGCTGGAGTTGCGGTTTCAAGAACAGTGGACGAGCGTCTTTTTGCAACTTTCAGGAACGTCGGAAGATCAACAAGCTGATCGGAAATATCAATGATAGACTGAAATAAATCAATTTGAATGGGTGACTTTTCATTTTCATCAATACCGATTGTGAAGGCGTATGAAACACCGACACTGGGGTCGTTGGGACTGATTCTTGAACTTCAATACTGTGACCGTCGACCATGTCGTAATCTGAACTTTCATCAGCTTCTTCTTCGGGGCCAACACCCAACATCCACCAAGGAAGCGGCAACATTTTACCCTGAGAATAAACTTTTAACGTGTTCACGATAAATTTGAAGAAAAGGACACAAAAAAAAGAGAATTATCAACGATATTAGTTTATTTCGTTTTTCATTTGAATACAAAATACTGCTTACGCAAAGCTTGAACATGAAAGCAGTAGATCAAGCTCCCAAAAAGAAATCTCACGAGAGGAAACGTAAGGAAAAGAGAGTTCATACTGGAAATGGCACGGCCAAAAAGCATCACAAACGAAAATCGAGAAGCAAATCAAAGAATAAACCGAAAAACGGATTATCGTGTTGTCGGAAGAAGAAGAAGAAATCGAAGAAAAGCAAATCTAAAGTGACAAAGAAGCAACCGAAGAAAAAAGTTATAAAACCATTGGCACCGGTTCCAAATGAGGTAATTTATAGTAATCAAAAAATAACTGAATACAGCAATCTTCTAAATTTACCTAAAAAAGCATGCCAGAACATTTAATTTTGCAATGTCGGTGGGAATTCGTTCCTAAAATACAATTTTCTAATTCTCTTAATATATCTCTCTACCTAAACAGAAAAGAAAATCAACTAAACTTTTGATTGACATTATTAACAATTGAAAATAGGAGAAAGTTACGAATAAATAAAAATAACAAAGCGACTTCAAAACAAACCGTAGCCACGTCGTGGCGAGACCTCCGCACAAAAATCTTACGCGTCCCTTGACAACGACCGTAACCTAATTCAATTTTTGAAATTGCAGCAGCTTGGAGAAGTCGTTCTCGTTAAAAATGTCAAACTTCCGGAAACACCACAAAAGCCAGAAAATGGTGAAATTTTAAGACAAAAAATGGTATTCGAAAACAAATAATTTTAAGATACCCCGGTAAAAGATGGCTTGAAACCACCGAGAACAACAAATTCTGTTGAAAAGATTAATCTCTCTAAAGAATCGTTTAACCTTTCCAACGAAAAAATCGCAAGTGATAATGGAACAGAAGAAAAAATGGAAAAAAAGAACGTAGATTCTCCAGCAGACATTCAAGATGGTTTAAAAGGGAAAAGTAAACAGAAATCGGAAGAAAAGGTTCATCAGAAGGCTAAGGACGATGCGAAAAGAGGTTAGGATATCCTTTTTAACCCATTACTCGTTCTTTTTTCAATTTTAGAATTAGGCTATAGAGACGAGAATTTCCGCCTTTTCTTACAGGCGTGGGCCTCGCCACAAGGACAACGAGTTACTTTAATTCGTGTCATTTCATGGAATGATATTGTATTATTTATATTTCTATTTGAAAGATCTTTACAGCAATTTTTCATTTATTTTGAAAAGATGCTGCCATAGAAATTGGTCACGAGCTACAGTAACCCATTGTGCGCGTGGCGAGACCCATGCGCGTAAGATATGGCAAAAACTCTAATCTACGTAATACATATTTTACAGGTGACGAATGCAACAAATTCAAAATATCGGACGAAAAGTTGACTAAATGGAAATTGGTAGCACAGGAAACTTTGAAGGATGATGCAAACATTGCTGTTGTACGTTTTTCTTTGTTTTGATATTGTGTCCACAGTTCCTCACCGCAATTTTATCGACACCAGCCGTACTCTCTGTCCCTCTGTCGTGAGTGAGCCAAATTTTATACTAATTTCAGAACGAATTCGAGAAAGTATCCGGGTACTTACCACCACATATAAGCAAAAATCATTTTGTTTCTAACATGGATAAAAATCGATTTGTTGACGTCATTTGCATGGATCATTCACGTGTTAAGCTCACTGATTCTTCATATATTCATGCTAATTGGGTTGATTTGAATAGTTCAAAAAAGGCAATATTGACACAATTACCGCTTTCTCATACTGCTTCTGATTTTTGGCAAATGATTATCGATCAGAAAATCAAATGTGTTTTGTTGATTATGACCGACGGAGAATTTAATAAATTTGGTGGAAATTCGGTTTTTCCACAAAATCAGTAAGTTTTATTCATATATATTTGCATTCTGTCCACAGTTTAAGAAGACCTAATTCAGAGATTTTCTGAAATTCGAAGACCGATTCATTCGAGTTGGAGAATTCAAACAGGTTGAGCTTGGAAAAGGATGGAATCTGAAAGTGTTGAGTGTTTCAAATGGAACCTACAAGACGTAAGTCTTTTTTTTCTTTTTGGCCCCTCCTCAGCACGTAGACATTCATATATGAGGTAGGTAATAAGGCAGGCGAACAGGCATGATGCAGACATGAAAAAGTCAGGCAATGAAACAAGTTGTTACGTAGGCAAGCAGGCTTGATTCAGACATGAAACAGGCTCATAGTCATGCATGAGGTAGGTACACCGGCAGGCATTAGATTAGATAATTTCCCTTCTCTCTGAGATTTGAACAAAATATCGGCATTCGAAGAAGTCAAATAGGGGTCATCCGGAATCCGCTTCAAAAAAACCAAATATAATGTCTTATTTCATTATTTCTCGCTCAAACTCTTGTCAGATTCATTCATGTCCATCACTACAAAAACTGGCCTCATGGATCAATCCCGTCGGATGTAAAACAGATTTGGCAGGTACAATCGTATCTTCGAAAGTACACAGACGGTCATCCACCTGTTTATATGAGCATGTCTGGGTGTGGAAGAGCTGGAACATTTGCACTTTTTGAGACAGCACACATGTCATTGCACAATGAGCAACCATCGTTAAATATGGTCAAATGTTTGGAAAATGTGAGATTTTTTGAAAGAAATTGGATTTTCCAAATGATAAGAACTAGTGGGATTGTCTTTTTTGTTATAAATTTAAGGCATTTCTCAATTCAACTTTTTTTTTGTTGTAGGTTCGCAATGGGAGACTTCACTCTGTTCAGAATTTGAGTCAATTTTCGGTAGTCTACACTTTGATTGCAGAGCATGTTCTTGGAAATGTAAGTTTTAATTTTAATTTTAATCTTCCTTTCAAATAATACGAGATATTTTTATTGAATTAACTGAATTGAATTAACCTGTGAACATTTTCATATTGTTTTAGAATTGAGAGCTTATAGACTAAAATTAAATTTCTGGCATATACTACTTAAGTTTGTCCTGCATTGTTGTACAAAAGTTTTGAAACATTTTTATTATATCATTCCTTTCAGGGAATTGGCAAAAAGGATGTTGAAGAACAAGAGAACAGCATAGACAACATTTTGAGACAACTGACAATTCAATGAATGACATTTTAGATGGAAGATGATTTCAACTAATTTGTAATGAATATGATTGGTTGAATATGTGCAAGTAAACAATTATTTCAATTCAAATTGACTATCTTATTCTCTCTGTTGATTTCGGCCAATTATCCTTTGTGACCACTCCCACTGTGTTGCAGATGCGGAGCACACATATGGTTTCGAGTATTCTCGACACGTGCACAATTCTTTGTTTGTTAAATTGAGCTGGCAAGATATTATTTTTATTCAAAATGTTTAAACTGATATAAGCTATTTAATTTGGAATATTATTTAATGACTAACAAGTTTGGTTTGACATTTTATTCGCCTCTCACAAACTTGAAAATTCTCAAAGCGAACCCCCTAATTACTACTGTTTACAACGTTTGCATAATGACAACCATTTTTCATTGATCTACTTTACTCTACGTATTCTTCAAAAATTGCATTTTCCATCTTTTGATTGTTTTTCGATGATGTTCGTTAAATCGGTATAAGCGAACCATTGTAAACAATCAAAGAATGGAGAATCAATTTATGATCTGGAAGATGTAAGTTTATAAAAAATGAAGGGTAACAAAACGTTTTCCATTATATGAATTCTTCAAAAAAGATTAAATCAAAGTTTTTGTCGGCGGAGGAGTATGAAAAGAGCAAACGCTTAACTGAAATACATGTCTAGCAGTGTCGATTGCTCTACAACAATAAAAAAAAAACAGTTTTAAAAATTATTTTTCAAAAGTTCAATTTATTTTCGTTTTAAAAAAAACCTAAAAGAAAAATGTTCAGTCAAGGTTTTGAGAAACTCGGAACTTTAAATGAAAAGGATCGTCTGTGTCAATTTCCACCGATCGTGATTTTGGTGACGGCAAAACGTTGTTGTAAAAGTTGCAAGAATGCTCGAAATTTCTCAAAAAAAAAAATTTTTTTTGGCAAGTTTGGCAACTTTCCAAAACTTTTGACAGATCTAAAGCATTTTGTAAATAGTTGTTAAATTCATCATTTCGACTCGTTTTGAGTACATTTTGGCAAGATCCCATTTGGTTCACTTTCAAATACAGTAATTTTACCGTAAATAAGAAACTTTCTGATTTGATCAGAATATGTCTTTCTATAATAGGATATGTGTAAATCAGTACACTAAGTTTTGTTTTCTTTTCGCCAGTTTAGTTGTTTGAACATCAACCTTATTTCAAATACATTGTTTCAAAATAAACTTTATTGGCATACAAATACAGTAATCACAATTTAAAAATGTATATTACAGAAGCAAAACGAGCCGGAGTTGGTGAAGAACAAATATTTATAATCCAAAAATTGAATAAAAATTAAAAGTAATTTAGAAAAATAAGATATTGTCGGTTTATTTTTATACCATTTCTTGTAATTCAATGAATGAAAGTTCCGATATATTTCTTCCCGATCCGACACGTGGCAATTCTCCATGGCTCACCGTATGCAAACTTCCAGATCTTCCCGTCGCAAAATTTTTCAAAACTTCAGTGATTGTTGGCTCATGTTTTCTGGATTGAATTGTCTCGTGAGTGGCTATCACAAAATTCTCAATGATTTGATCACGAGTACTTGGATTCTGAAATCAAAAAAATTGTTTTAATTTCAAATTTTGTTACTCTATTCACACATTGCCAAAATAATTAAATACACGTTCCCTCATTAAAAAGTATTTTTCTAATTAATACCACCTCCGCCGCCTAATCTAAAAATTTTAATCCAGTGAAGCCCTTCAAAATCTAATTGAGATTGTCTTTTTGATTCGTTGACGAAATGAAAAAATAATGAAGTAAAAAGAAGATTATGACTAAGAAAATTCTAGCATCAAGGGGATTAAAAAGACTCTCAAATATATTTGAAAGTTACCTGTGTTTTTATTTTCCACGTGTCAATTGTTTTTGACCACTCACATGGTTTTAGACGTTCACATGCGTTTTCAATTCTGTTCTTCTCCTGAAATATTGGAATTTGATTACTAAAAGAAGGTTGATATTTTAAGAAAACTGATGGAAAAGAGGAAAAATTACGGATATGTTGTTATAAAAACTTATCAGATTTATTGAAATTAGTATTCAAAACTCCAAATCTAAATAATTTTTGAAAATCTGTATTGCAAAAAATATATTTGAGAACAAATGAAATATGCAAGAGTGTTTCACTATTTGTGCATGTGTTTCTTCTTTTCAAAACAATACAAGCTACTTTAAAATAAGAAATAGTTTCTTAACATACTCGTACTTTATAGAAAGATCTAACAATTAACACATAGCCTCAGTTTCACTTTTTCTACATAATTTTACACTGAAAATATAATATATCTGATTCAAAAAAATATGATTTCACAAAAGTTATTTCCCGAATTTTGTTGATGTCAATTTCCGATTTTTAGATATTCAATTTCATGGTGAATAATGAGTTACGTCAAGAGAACAAGTGGGTGATCAAATAAATCTATTATTAGACTTTTATTTTCTTCGAGATATTATTATCACAAGATGTCGGCTTTTGAAATTATAACAACAACAACAGGTTATTCAGATTCGTATGATGAATTGTATGAGTTTTTGATAAAAAATGGTTTATGTAGATCTAGTAGCCGTGAAAAGACCCATATACAAATAAACATGAGCCTTTAAAGTAAAGTTAAAGTAAAGTTAAAGCAAAGTTTCCAGTTTTCACGAAATTTCGATAACTTGAACTTTCACTTACATTAATCGAAAGTTGTTTCCTTGCTCGATTCATATTTCCAGATATGAGCCATGAATAATCGGGGCGTCTTTCTGCTTTTCTCTCGGCTTCTTCTTTTTCTTCTTTTTCAATTTCAAACCGAATAACAGCCATTTCAACTTCACCCATAACGAGATCAAAAAGAAGAAAATTATCAGCATAATCTCCGATTGTTTTTCTGTCATCACGTGCACTTTGAGTTTCTGATGGTGTATCGAAACTTCTAGTGACACCCTCACTTTGGAACAACCAGCGGAACATTTTTTTCTGGAAAATTGACTGGTTTAGCTGGAATTAGTAATTCTCAGTGAAAAGATAAACTATAAATATTACCCAGACGCGATATCTTCCGATTTTCCACCAAAAATACGGTACCCGGTCTCGACACGACAAATTTTTGTTGAATAAAAGTGGTGTGCACCTTTGAGGAGTACTGTAATTTCAAACTTTCGTTGCTGCGAAATTTTCATCGATTTTTCATGAAATTGCATAGTTTTCCTTAAAAAATATTTTTTATTTATTAAAAACACCTAAATTTTAACAAATTGTGAGAACTATGAGGAATCGATGAAAATTAAAGAAACGAAAATTTGAAGTTACAGTACTCTTTAAAGGCGCACAATTGTTTTACATTTAACAAAAATGTTTCGTGTCGAGACCGGGAACCGTATTTTTGGCGTAAAAATCGCAAAAACTCGTGTCTGGGTCTTACACAATTACTTGAAAACAATTAATATGAATTAATCAACTTTTTTTAAAAATTTACTGTTGTTTATATAATAATTAAGATCTTGTTTACTAATAAAAAAAATTGAGAAATGTGAATGTGAGAACCTAGCTAGAGAAGAGCTCATAATAAAAACGAATGAGAGAGCAACCAAATCAAAGCGGATTATATTTTCATCTTTTTATATTCTCATATGAGAGAGTGAGTTGTGCATGGCACATTCACGTTGCTATAGTAATGATGAGAGGCGGGCGGAGCCTGTCAAGAGTATGATGATTCACTCCATGCATTTTATTCAGCTTTTTAAAGAGTATTATCAAGAACATTGAAGGAATGATAAATGAAGAATAAATAATGATTATGTGTTGTGCACGTTGGTTCCATGTGGCGGTGTGAACAACACATAAAAAGTAATTGTAAGAGTACAGAAAAGATTTAAGGGAATTCGGAGAATAGTTATTCAAAAAATGACAATTATTTAAGGCGGCAAAGTTGGAAAAGGTAGTGAATGATTTGATCCGTTCAACTCAAAAGCATATAAAAGTGAAGAAATTTCTGGTTCCAGTTGTCCATTTTCAGGATGACCACAAAGCGGATTACATTGTAATGAAAGCGGAAGAAGAAACATCATAAACGGTAAGCAATATTATAATGAGTATCTGTTGATTGAGATTTAAAATCATAAATAAGAAAACGATCAGTCCATCCCATGGTTTACTGATGATCGAAACGAGCTCTCTTTTGCTGACCACCGTGTTGTTGGTAGATGAATCCAGAGTTATTCGGATAATTTGTTCTGACTGGAATTTTTTGCTGATCCTGCAGCCATCTAACTTGAGTAGCCGGGCCATATCCCTGCAAATAATTGAATTACTATAAAAATTAATTATTTTAAAATTTTCAACTGTGGGATTTTTTCTGAAGTTGTTAACTAAAAAACAAATGTTAAATCTTGAATATCACAATTCGTGTATCATTATTATCAGAATTTATGAAGCACAAATAATTTGTAAAAAACTATTCAAAAAATTTGGTTGGAATTCTTTTTATATTTACTAAATATTTTAACTTTTTTCTTTCGAGAAAATGAACTAAACCTAATGATTGCCTAGGAACAACTAGTATTCATAAAACTTTGATGATTCTAGATATTCAGCAGTGATGTTTTTGTCACTTCTACCTTTAAATGGTAAAGTGAAAAACCACGGTGGTTTTTGTTCAAGATTTTTACAAAACAAAACTGTACCTTTTCATTTCTTGCAGCAATTCGGAAAATGATAGCTGGTTTGTTGGTCTGATCAACAAAAGCCGTTCCCAGGTTTGATTGTAGAACCTGGCAGTCAGCTTGCGGTCCACAGTAAACTCTCATAAAAGCGAGTTGACTATCAGCCGAATTTGCAGATTGATTCTTAACGGCCAAGTAAACGCTGTACTCAATTATCTTTCCAGAAATATTCGTGTTTGATGGAGGCTCCCAGGTGAGTTGTGCGCCTTCGTGTGACTTGGTAATTCGAATCGATGATGGAGCACTTGGATATCCCGGGACGCATGTCTGAAAAATCAGTATAATTGTAGTTTTGTACTTTAAGAGAATATGCATTTGGAAAGAACCGTGTTGGATTTTAAGTAGAGCGTAATCATTCGTTTCGAGATGTATTTAAATTTTTCAGTTTTTCAGATACAAACCTTGCACGATGCAGTCTCACTCCATGCTCCTTTTCCTAAGCCATTGATTGCTGAAACACGGAATCGGTAAGATTGCCCATTGATCAGTGGAATTTTGTCCTCAGTAGTGAATACAGAATCGTTGACACATTTAAAGGCATTATGATCAATCAAATCATTCAGTTGCTTTTCGAGGGATTGCTGTCGATCATTGAAGTAATGAGTGACGTTGATTGTTGCTTTATCTATGATTCCAACATCAAACCATGGCAAATCATCATCACCATTCTCTTCTTTCATCTCATCTGTTTCTCCAGCGTCTGAAGGTTTTTGATCTTTTTCAGAGTCTTCCTCCAATCCAGATTCATCAGTTTTTTTCTGCTCACACGTACTCGAGTCTGCACTCTGAGCATCATTTGATCTTTTTGGAGAGGCAGTCTCATTCTTTTCAGTGTCTTCAAATAAATCTTGTGGCAATCCGCCTTCGTCAGTGGCTGGTTTTGGATCCGCCGGTGCTGTGTAAGTTGTTCCCTGAGTTGAGATTATCGAAGGGGCTGTTCCTTGTGGTTTCTTTGGAGACTGTTCTGTTTCTTTTTGTGATGGAGGAACAATGGATGGTTGCTTGCGAGGAGATGTTGTGGCACGTTTAATCGGCGATACAGACTGCTCTTTAGCATCTCCGAATCCAATTTGTAAGAAATATCCTGACGCTCCTTGAACTATTGGCCATGATATCTTGAATAAACGAATAATTATGTGATTTACTAGCGTTTTTTATAAAAAATATTACCTCAAGAGAATTGAATCCTGCACGTCCAAGTTGAACTTTTCCTGGTTGTTCAGGTAAAATAGTATCCAGAAGCCACATGTCACGACAACAGACTTGGTTACTCCAAGCCTTCCGATATCCATCTCTGCCCGACCAAATATACATACGATCTCCCACTGCAGCAGCACAGTGTCCAGCTCTACCACGTGGAATAGTATCTTCATCGGAACAGTAGAGATGAAGTGGAACCCAGCGGTCTTCAGTAATATTCCAACATCCGAGAGAGCTCGTACACTTCCACTCTTTCTCAGTTTGTTGCTCAGTACTTGCGTGCTCAAGAAGTGGAACCCATCCTCCATATACAAACATTTTGTCTCCAATCAATACAGAACTATGAAGAGATCTCGGCATTGGAGGAATGCCAGTACGTGGATCATCAAACTTTATTTCAGTCCAATGGAGAGTGTTCAGATTCAAGTACCAAAGATCTCCGAGTCTTACACCATTCATTCCGCCATATACAACCATTCGAGAAATTGAATCCTTTTCGTAAATGACTGCAGTGTGTGATTCTCTTGAAATTGGTCCGGGTCCAGTGGCGTTCAGTTTTTCCCAAATTAAATGTTGAGGTCCAGAAAGGTTGATAACATATAGATCATCCAAGTAGTGTGGAACATTTCTTTTGGGATCATTCAGATCATTCGATAAACCACCAAAAACATAGGCTTTTTGTGATTTTTGAGAAACGACGAAGCTATGTCCAATACGTGGGCATGGTAAATGGCCGTTTGAGTGGACTCTTGGATTCAATCGACGCCATTCCCAACGTGTTGACTGTAGTTCGTATAAATCATTGGTGTACTTCCCGTATTCAGTCATTCCACCGAATCTATAAATCTTATTGCCTAGGGAAATAGCACCAAAAGCTGCTGCTGGAGTTGGAACATCTCCACAACATTGCGGTGCGGTCCATTCACGCTTTTCTGTAAGTTATTTTAATTTTTCAAATTTATCGAGAGCAAGCTTACGTGTATTGTACGCATGAAGTTCATCTATCATTCCTTCGTTTCCACCTCCAAAAATCACAATCAATTCTTTTAAAACAACCGCTCGATGTCCATGTCTCGGTCTTAAAATAATCAAATTAAAACGAGCATGAATTCGTCATTTAAAACTTCGGATTGGGTCCCGTAGATTGTTGTACAATACGCCATCGAACGACATTTTTCTCCTGTTCCTCCGATCGGGATTCCTAAAATCAATATTAAATAAATGCATAACGAATCAAAATACTTACGTCTCCACGAGAATAATTTGTTGCCTCTAAACCGACATCTTCGTCCATTTTATCTTAAATTTATGAAATTTATTATTTTCAAAAGATCAAGCGTATAGAAATTACAAAATTTCAATAAAAAGCTTTTCAAGGAAAGAAAATATGAACATGGCGCGTTTCGTCTCTGTCTATGTAGCATTTCACTTCTCAATAGAGCGCGTTTGCAGTCAATATTTTCGAACAAAAATTTTACGCTCTTCTTTTTTCGTTTGAAAGTTATTTTGTTAATTCCGGGTTTGCAACTTCAATTTCAGTCGATATTTAGATTGAAAATCAAAAATGACTATGAAAGAAGTGGAAATAACAGCTGAATCTCTAGCTAAATTGACTCCAGCGAAGGTATGTTTGCCAAACGCGAGTTTTTGCATTGCCAAAAAATCACATTTTCTTTTCCAGCAACCAAATGACACAACAACAAGAGTCAATAGTCTTTCATATGGCTTAAAAGGAGATCACATGATTATGTCGACAGATGATGATTCTATGTTTCTGTACGATATGAACACCGGCTTACGCTCTCGCAGTGTTAACAGTAAAAAGTATGGATGCTCACATGTGAAGTTCGCATCAGATTCGATGTGCGCTCTTCACGGTTCAACAAAAGTTGACAGTAAGTTTTTTAAATTGAATTAACTTTTCTAAATATTTTCTAATTTCACTTTCAGACACTATCAGATATCTATCACTCACCGACAATAAATATATCCGCTATTTTCAAGGCCATGACAAGCTGTGAGTGAATAATTTCAGCAAATCTATATTTAAATTTAAATTTTTACAGCGTTACTGGAATAAACGTTTCACCAATGGACGATATGTTTCTCTCAGTTGCCGAAGACAAAACCATTCGACTTTGGGATCTGAAAACTCATAATTGCATTGGATTAATGAATCTTTCGGCAACTCCTATAGCAACATTTGATCCAGAAGGACTTCTTTTTGCAGCAGGGCTTGACAATAACATTATCAAACTTTATGATTTACGATCTTTCGACAAAGGTCCATTTTCTAGTTTTGGTCCTTTGGAAAACGAAGACAACGTGGAATGGACTGCAATGCGATTCTCGCCATGTGGAAAATATATAATGATTTGTACAAATTCATCACAGTTATTGTGAGTTATTACAAGAAATTTAGAGATTATTCGCGAACTATTTATTTTAGACTTGTGGATGCATTCACGGGACTTATAAAGTTCACACTGGAGGAGCATCAAAACGCACAAAAAATTCCACTGATGGCCTCATTCACACCTGAATCTTCTCATATTATGGTGGGAAGCTCCGATGGTTACATCTACTTCTATGACGTCGAAACTGGAGAAATTGCTCTGAAAACATTAGCTCCAAACAATCAGACATGCCATATTGCTGAATTCAGCCCACAGCATTTCGTTGCTGCAACCGCTGATACAAAATTAGTTAGTTGAATTAGAACTACGGTCCTAAGTTTGTTTTCATAATCTTTAATTTTAGACTCTCTGGTGTGCCTCCGATGAACTAAAAGCACAAGCACAACAATCGTAATCACTTGGATCTCAAGAAAATCTCTTTTTAACTATCTCATTACCTTATAAAAGGTGCCAAACTAAAATCATTCAATATTTTATTTATTGCTTTTTTATGAAACTGGTTCATTTTTCTTTGGATGTCTGTTAATGAATTTCATTAAAAAAAAGTTTTTTTCTGCTTTTAATACTAGTTTTTTCTCACTATTCGAATATTGTTACAATCAAATTAAACCGAAAAGTAACTTCAATTCAGATGTACAATGATGAAGAGCTTATAACAGTTCAACCAGAAGCTTTTAAAGCATTAACACCTTCGAAGGTAAAATTCGACGAAAAAAAGTTTATATGTTAATAAATTTCTTCAGAAATTCAACGAAACATCAAATAAACTTCTCGATTTAGCATATTCAGACGATGGAAATAATTTGATTGTGTCTGCAGAAGATGTTGTACTTGTTTATGATCTTCGAGATGGATCTAAAGGAAAATCAGTGAGATATTTTATATTTTAATCGTATTAAATTATAAATATCACAGATAGAGTGTAAGAAATATGGAGTCAATTGTTTGGAATACTTGGACACAGTTAAATGTGTTCACAGTGGTCCAAATGACACGACAATTCGATTACTTCATCTACAAAAGAAATCATATGTCCGTTATTTTGATGGCCACCGTATGCCGGTTAATTTTATACGAACAAATCCGAAAGACCGTGAAAAGTTTTTGTCAAGTTCTGTGGATGGAGAAATACGAATGTTTGATACGAGAACTTTTGAGAACTATGTAAGTTAATTGTGGAGTGGAAGTGAATGGGGATTTTGCTTCAAAATATCTCAAATAGTCTCAAATTCAGAAATACCACTAAAGAAAAACGAAAAAAATCGCGAAAGAATCATTTTGGAGGAAAATAAAAAGGAGGATTAGCTAAAATTGAAAAATCGCGTTTTTAAAAGTTGGATTTATGTATCACTCTATCTCGATTTTTTCCGCTTTCTTTTACGGTATTTTTGGTTTTTTGGATTTCCTAACAGCAAAATATTTTGCTAAAATTTCCATTTAATCCAACTCAATATTTAAAAAAAACTATTTTTTGCAGTAAAAAATTCAATATATAAATAATCAATTATTTATTTCCAGGGATGCCTTCTAGCTGGACACACTCCTCTAATTGCTTTTGATCCTGATGGAATTCTATTCGCTGTTGCAACAAAATCGGACACAATCAAACTATTTGACATGAGATCATTCGACTTGGGTCCATTCCAATCATTTATCATTACTAAAACTGATAATGATGAATGGTCGGATATCGAGTTTTCTCCATGTGGGAAATTTATTTTAATTTCCACGACAGCTGGAAGTGTTAAATGGATTGATGCTTTCGATGGAACACTGATTCACAGCTTTTCCCAACACAAAAATCCAAATGTCAGTTTTTTTTGATAAGCGAAAATTAAATGTTACTCAGTAGCGAAGTTTTGCGATTTTGAGCGAAAATGCGGGTTATATCTCTCGAAGGCATTTTTTTTTGTGAAACTTTAGTGAAAAATATCAAGAGTAAAATAAATACCTCAAAATCTAGATGAAAAAAAAAACAAAATGTGAAAAAGAAAAAAAAATTCAATTAAGGAGAGTTGGGTTACTGTAATCAGGACTGAATCCAATTTTTTTTTCGAAAACGAAAACGAAAATAGTTTTTTCGCCAACAATACGATTTTACAAAAAGACGAAAAACATCAAGTTATGTCAATTATAAACGTTTCTTTAAACATTTTGAGCAAATATGAATTTCGAATGTTATTTTCTATAAAAAACTTGAAAAATTATAATTTTTTAAACAAAATTATCTTTTCTATTTCAGAAAATCCCACTTCGAGCATCGGTCTCCACTGATTCTGGATTCGTAATGGTAGGAAGCGCAGACCGAAACGTTTATATCTATTCAACAGAAACGGGTGGAGTGACTTGCAAGCTTCCAACTCCTTATCCTGAACCGTCACATGTAGTTGCTTTCAATCAGAAACAATTCCTGATGACATCTTTAGGACGAGAAGTTATATTATGGGCACCCAGTGAAGAATACACTCAGAATCTTTAAACAAAAAGATGCAAATAGCACATTTCAAATCATTCCCCATTGATCTCGATTCAACATTTTAAAATTACGATATTTATAATTTTTACTCACAAAAACAACAATATGAATGTAACAACAAGTTGAGATTCGAAATGAAGAAAGTTCAATATCAGAAAGAATATCTTGATGACACCATTGCTGCTTCTTCTGGAACCATATAATCCAAGATTTCAGTAATAGTTGATTTCTGCTCTTCGGACATAAATGCGATTAAAAGATCAAAACGACTGAGTTCACTGATGATCATCATTCGTGCGGCGAGATGGGGAATCGTGCGACCAGTTTTCAGATGAAAGTTGAGTGCCTTGAAGATTTGAACAGCATATACATCGTCTAGGAGTTCATCGAATAATTCTGAATATTTATCCATGCTGATATTCTGAAACAAATTTCGATTAATTCTGAAACGTCACAGATTTCCAACTTACTAAGAAATATTCTGCAAGAGGAAGCAAACTTTGGGCTCTTTTCAACATATTCACAGCTCCAACAAAATCTTGATAGTCCTTTGGGTGTGGTGGAAGCTTTGTTATATACTTTGGAACAATATTATCATTCTCTGGTTCTTCAGCGACAATGATCTCCTCGATCTTCTCAATATTGTACGTAAAGTCGATTTTTGTGAATTTTTCATCTGATTGTAGATATTCGTCTCTTTCGATTGACGGAAGATCAATAACTTGCACATTTTTCTTTCCTTTCAGATCATTTGCTTGTCTCTCCATATTTGGATCATTCGAATATTTGAAACAAGTTTTCATATCTCTTTCAGCCAATTCATACAATTCCAGTGCTTTGAAGGCTTGAGCTCTTCTGTAGTAAGCTTTTGCTGCAGTTGAATCCAAATTTAGTGCAGCAGTACAATCGATTTGGGCAAGTAGAGGAAGATCTGCGTTGAGCCCAGCTTGAGCTCGATTACTGAATACAATTGGATCAGGCCAATGTTCAAGACTTTTCGAATAGATTGTCATAGCCTTATGATACTTTTTCTTCTTAAAAGCTTCGTTTCCCTGCTCTTTCAGACGTTGTGCAATTTTTTTTTCTTCGTCCATTTCTGAAACGAAATATTTTATTTCAAAATAAGGTAATTCACAAGTAAGCTCTATCTCCAAGAATACTTTTTATTCATTCAAGACACGAAAAAACCTTTTACAAGTACAGTAACCCATTCATCAGTATTCTGAAATCTTATTAGATTTTTTGGGGTTTTTCGAATAAAAAAACAAAATTTAAAAATTTAAAGAAGAGAAAAAACAATTTTCTTGTTGGTTTTTTGGGTTTTAAAACAATTAATTTCTTGTGTTTTGGGGTCAGCCCTAGCGCAGCCTTTATTTGAAAATTGTTTTCCGTGGTGAGAGCAGAAAGCGTTTTTTTTTTAAATAAAAGCAACATTTCACAATTTGGTAACAACAAATAACAATGCGATGGAATTATCTACCAACTTGGGTAAAAACAGATATTAAAAAAAAAAAGCAAGCATTTTATTTACAAGAATACCCGCAACGGTATTAAGTGTTAGTTTTTATTTAAAAAAATTTCAAGATTAAGTTTAAAAATCCAATCTATCACAAGAAAAAAGCATCTGGATAAGAAATAGACATTCACAAAAATCGAAAAAGGCAATAAATATATTTGAACAACTAAATTTGGAAATTTTTAATAGATCGGAAATCGGTTCGAAGTCGAACAAAATCATGAATCAATTGTCTATCAACATTTTCGAGCAACGAGGAGTGAGCTGTTTCATTAACTTGATCGGGAAGAACGGCGAGCAAATTGGTAAGAGCTTGAAGACTTTCCCATTGTGTCAGTGCATTTTGAACTCTCCATTTTGATACAAGAGTTCGAAGTTCTCCAACATCACAAAGAAGAAGTACAGCACCAGTAGAATTATATGTGAACTGTTGAATATGTGTAAGCATGAATTTGAATAGCCGAGTTGCAAGATCAGATTGAAGTGCTTCCAAATTTTCGCCATCACATCCCAACTCCATTGCAGCAACTTGGTTTGCAAGAAAACGAGATGCCAATTGACATTGTGGGGATACTCGAATATCAATTTGCTGAGAATCCGGACGGAAATCAGTTTTCTTTTGTTCGCTGAACAAGAATTTCACGTATCCTACGATTGAATTCAATTGCCGTTCCAATCCTAAACTCATTTTTGATTCCAAAGAACGCAGAGATTGTTGCCATTTCTTGGCAACAGATGGTTCGACAATTGTTTCTCTGAAATAAAATATATTTATTTGTTTTCTAATAAAAATTAAGCTCACTTGATAATAGGGAAAATGGGATCTTCAAATTGTTTAATCATAAGTAAAATGACACTGGTACATTTTGCAACAACCGAGAAAAAGTAGGCAGGTGGTTCAGTTTTTGATTCTGCAAGAGAAATTCCAGCCAAGCCTGTCTCCACAGCATAATCCAAATGTTCTCCGTAAAGATATTTTAATAGAACGTCTACGATATTTTCCACGTGTCTTGGCAGCTCTTCTTTGTCACATAACTGCAAAAAAGTTGAAATTTCGAATTTATTTTTGCAAAAATGCTAGGTTTTTTATACGTTAAAATTTTGAAAGAAGCTTGGAAAAAAATTCCGAATATTATTTCAAAACTCTCAATTTTTAGGAAATATACTCGGAAACTTGAATATTTTTTGAATATTCCTAAAGAAAAATTAAAACAAAATAATACAGTACCCCACCGTTTTATTGGTTTCTTTTGGAAAAAAAATGGGTTTCTTGGTTTTTTTCGAACCAATACAAATTTTATTGCAAAAATGTTGATTTTTAGTCGGAAAAAGGAAAAATTTTGAATTTTTTCGTTTTTTGGTCGAAAAATTTTTGCTGAAAGCCACAGGTGACACTGAAAATCTCGTAAAAAGCTCAAAACGTTTTTTTTTCTTGAAAACTACAGTAACCCAGCACTAATATTTGAAATTTGGAATTGTTGAAAACTACTTTGAAATATCGAAAAATTCGGCGAGGCGGGTTTCAGACTTGAATTTGTATCAGTTTTTCGTGTTTGACGATATTTTTAAACCTTTTGCAAAAGAATCAAGTACCAAGAATTTATGCAAAATGTTGCAAAAAATCTTGTTACTTCATTATTGCTTTAAAAATTTCCGTTCGACGGTCTCGTCACGTAGGAGAGTACGGTAGATTTAGGTTATAACAAGAGAGCGTTCAAACTTTTTAAAATTTTCTTTCATTTTTTGCAGTTTCAAAACATCAAAATTCGTACCTGATTTGCCCGCCCAAACGCATTTTTGGTTTCTTGAAGAATCGAAATGGCGACATCTTCAGCGACAAAAGTCTCTCCTCCATAAGTTTCCACATTCATTAATCTTGCAGCCACATCTCGTTTCAACTCGTGTAATCCACCTCCAATTTGTTTCTTTACGTGTTTTTTTGATTCATAGAATCTTTGAAGGAGATTCGAACATTGATCATTCAAATATTTCAACTCTTCCGAGCAGTACGTAGCTATGTATCTTTGGAAAATAGAGTCAGTGAGAGTTGATAAAAATGCACTGTCTGGGCTGATATGAAGTTTTTCCAATTCTTTACACATTTTCAAAGTGCTCGAATAGAGATATGCCAAATCACGGAGATAATGTTCTTGATCATCTGTATCTTTACATTCTCTAAGTCTTGCAGTTATTGTTTCTTTCATTCGTCCTGTGAAAATATTCAGAACCAATTTCTGCATAACAGTGTGTGGAGATGGAAATATTGCAGATATTCTTGGTTGTTGAGTTCGACATAATTGCAAGCAATCCGCTAGAATTTCTCCACCATCGCCACGTGGATGAATTGATTGACACAAGAAATCGACGTATCGATCGACGCAACCCGAATAACCTTTGAACTCGCTCAAAATCTTCGCAACTTCTGCCATTTTCTTCTCATCTCGTTGAGATCTGACGAATTCTTCGATTAGCAAGTCTTCGACAACTTTATATCTTTGTCCAATTCTAGCTTGAACATTTGCAAATTTGTCCTTATTGAGTTCCTGAGAAATTGAATAAAGCTTATGCACCAGATCGGCAGATTCGAGAAGCTTATCAGGATCAGTGAAAATCATGGAATTGAGAGGTTGATCTGAGAGGAATTCATCGAAATGTTGCATCAATTGATGAGCATCATGAGCTCGTGAACGTGGTTGATCGACGGATTCAAGTTGATCACCAAGATGAACAACTTTTGTAGAGACTGCTTGCATTGTATGATCTAATTGTTTCATTTTATCAATTGCTTCTCCATTTTTCTCGTGAAGACGGTGAAGTTTTTGTACATAATCCTTCTTTTCCTCGTTCATTTGCTTTTCAAGAGTATTGATTTTGTTCTAAAAATTTCCACTTTTTTTTAATGCGAACAGAAAATTGAAAAATAACCTGAAACTGATCACAAAGCATCTGTAAACTGCCAATTTCTTCCTCGAATCGCATTTTCAAAGAAACCGGATCGTTTATAGTCTGAGCACTTCCGGTCATTCTCCATGCCAGTTTTTCAACAAGATCAATTGCGTCGAACGGTTCCTGTTCTAGATCCTGTACATATGTCACATATTGTCCACCACTCATCTGTAATTATTTGTTCCTAAAGCATGAAAAACCACTTTTGAATATAAAATATACACGACGGCTATAAAGAACCAATTAAATAATCTATTCAAACCTTATCAGTTCTGATAGTTTTATACTAAAGAATAAAATAGAGTAAAGCACATTGAAGTTTGAGCAAATAACAGGGAATTTTTAAATGCAAATGGCATACAGGGAAATAGAAATGATTGACTAGTATTGGCAGAGGGACAAGATTATGCAATATACAGAAACATTTAGGTATTTTGAACAAAAGTTAAATATTTACAATGAGAAATTCTAATTCTATTCAAGCTTAGTTGCTTTCAATTCTTTTTTCTTCTTTTTTTCATCGTCTTCGTCGTCGCTGAAGAAAAGTAATGGAAACATTCCGAGTAAGCATCCGACTGTTAAACCAGCTGCTCTTGCAGCATTCGTTGTGAACCTGGCCTGAAATCATTTTTTTAAATTTAAAGAGTTAAAAATTCTAGAGTGTGAAAAAAGACGATTATTTTTCTCATTTTCGTTCAGTAGTTGAACATTTCTGGTAAAAAAACGTTCAAAAATTTATCGGCAATTTTCAACTTCATTATCAGATAAAACAAATATTTTTCTAAATTCTATCACTAAATTTTATTGAAAAAAATTGAGAAAACATGCCACATTGGCACAATTTGTACCCCTGCTGCATGCAGCAGCTGCAGACTGAATTTATTCGGGCAGAAGTTCAGTGTGAATAAAATTTTTAACACTTTTTATCATTTTTTGAAAAACAATCAATAGATCCTTTTTCACCTTTCCACTGTCCAATTGTTGAGATGTCAAAACAGGATGTTTAATTCCAACTCGTTGCACTGCAACCTCTACATAATGCGCGAGACCAACGCCAGCAATATCCGAGATAAGATTTCCGAGTGCAGCGGCTGCCATAGTTGATATAGCTAGAACGGCCCCGAGTTTTTGATCAATATACTCGCCAGCTAGGATCATAATCATGTTGTCAAGAACACCGAATCCAATAAAAGGAATAGAATTGACTAGAAATATTCCTTTTACTTGCTCTTGAGTAAGTTCTTCTACTTTCCCATCTTCTTTCTTTGTCAAACAATCGTCTAACGCCGATTTCAACATCTGTTGTTCAATGATAGTCAGACGACTTGCAATTTCCATAGCATCATTTGGAGTTTCAATTATCAGTTTATCAAGATGTTTGAAAGCTGCTGTAGTCGATAGACGGATACTTGTGACAGAATGGTTTGTTAGAAGCGTTCGAGAGCTCGCTCTGCCGATCATGGCAAAAGCCAGACGAGCTGGCGAGCTGATCATTTTTTTGCCTTTCGGCAAGCCGTGGTCTGTAATTTAACTTATGAGAAGACCAATAAATTTAACGAATAATACATAATTAATAACGAGTGAGAGGGATTTGACTGGAAAACAACCATTTTCAAAAAAAAGAAAAACATTCAATTTATAAACAGTTTTCATAAATTAAAACAAAAAGGAACTGTGAGCCCATTTTGAAAAAAACACCGAATGAATTGAAAAGAATAAGAAACGACAAAACATCAAATTTCAATGATATCCGCGTCCGCCTCCTCGTCCTCTGCCTCTTCCACGACCTCTTCCTCTCCAATTTTGTCCACTATTGTCTCGTGAAGTGTGTTGTTCGAGAACCTAGAAATGACAGTTGATAAGAGCAATGTTTTAATGACGCCACAATGGCTAGAAAAAGATTGAACACAACAAACCTGCTCCTCGTGAGTTTTTGGACGGTCGAAAGTACTTTTTTGTCGATTTTGGGAATGTTGCCTATCTGAAAATAGTTATTTCAAGAAATTTTCCGCAATTAACAATGAGTAAACTTACCAAAAGTATGTTGTTGTTGTCTGAAAGATTCTTGTTTCACTCCAACCATTTCTTCTGTGCGTCCTCCACGATCTTTTGGAGCATCCATAATTGAAAGTGGATGTTGTTTGCTTTTTGTTCGTTCTCTGAAAATACAATTTCATAGTTTTTACCATACATTTTTATAAAAATACCTTCTATCCATAGATGACGCTTTTTGAATATAGAGCAATGAAGAACTTGCAGAAAGAAGATGAGCTACGTCACTGTTCGCTTTAACTCGTCCAATTTCATCGACACGAGCAGAAAGAATTGATTGAATATTCTCTCTGTGCATCTTGAGGCGATCATTCCATAAAAATGATTCAACTGTGACCTTGAGTCGACTGTTCAGAAGTAGAAGTCGATTGTAAAAATCACGAGAAAACGATTCACACTGTTTTTCAATTTCAGGAAGTGTATTTTCATCAAGAGTCGCTTTGAAAAGTGGATGTCTTTGACTTTGGGAAACGCGTCCATCTGTCTGAAAATAGAATTTGAGAGGGTTTCTTCAATGAATTATTAATACCTTTTGTCTCAAAGTTTCCAAGAGTTTCCATTCATTAGAATTTCCTGCTTGTTTAGGGAAGTTGAGTGTTCGAAGGGCAGAATCAATAAGTGGAGTCAGTTCGAGATCACGTTTTTCGGAGACCTTAATGAATTATTTAGGTCGAAGTGGAGGGACTTGAGACTAAAAAGCAAGAAAAAACAAAGTTAAATAGAAAATATAAAGCAAAAATTTGAGAAAATGTGATTAATGATAAATCCGAGATATTTCCAGTTGTGTTTTGGCAACTTAAATGCAATATTTCAAAAGAAAACTTACAATTTCACCCGATTCAATTCTTTGTCTAGTAATGAGACGAGCAGTTTTGACTTCTGAATCAAGAAAACTTTCAAGAAGCTTCTTTGCTGATGAAGATTGGAAACGTGTTCTAATATCACCGCATGTCAGTTCTTCATGAGGACATTCTGAAAACGAAATAAATTAATTGTATTATCTTCATTCCTTACCTAATTCAAGCAAAAAAGTACTGAGATCATAAAGAAACTCTAGTAAATTATGGTCATTCGGCTGTCGGACGTATTCTTCAATTTCGTACAATTCTCGAATTTCTGCACAATATTGGATAATTTGATTGGCAAAATCGAGAGTTATTCCATCTGACATTCCTGAAAAATTGTCGGGATTTGGCTCAAGAGGGGTATTAGAGAAAATGTGTTCAATGGAGTAAACAACAAATAAGTTTACACTAAATAATCGAATGGAAGGCTGGCACCAGTCACTGAAAACTGACGAAGTGGTGACATCTTATGAAATATTTGACAGCGGATTTTGCTGATATTATTAAAAAAATGTTTAATTAAATGTTACGTTAAAATCATTAATATATGCAAAGAACAAATAAAAACAGGAGAGAAATTGCCGAAAGAACTCAACACTAGAGTTCTCCGAGTGGAGTACATAGGTCGTTCGATAGAGCGCACTTGCGGGAACAGTTTTTGTGTCATTTTTTTATTTCTTCTCATGGAATTCCGATCGGAAGGAATATATTTCCGAAGAATACATTATGATCATCTTTACTGGATTATTTATGTTAAAAAAACCAACTAAAAATCCGAGAATCATTTTATTTTAAGAAATAATTCATCAGAAAAAACGATGAATTAAAAATGGCAAGTGGAAATGTACCCTAGACGAAAAGTTATTGATCTTCACGGAAGTCAAAATAAACAATTTAAATACAGATATGAATATGAACAAGCATGTAGAAAAGTAAGATTATCTATTTACATTAATTTTGAATCGATTGTTAGTGTTTAATCATAAATTTCCATAAGTCGTCGGTATGATTTGCAAATCCAATTGAAAAGATGATTGCAGAAATTGCTGGGAGAACCATAGCCGGAGTTGTTTTTGATCTGTTAAAAGAGTATTTTGTAAGAAGTAGAATTTAAAACAGTTTTTACCTCCATATAGAAAAGAAAACTGAGAAAACCAGTGATGCAAAGACTGCGGCAAACGTGATTGCAAAAAGATTTGTATCATACATTGAGCTGTACTTGAGAACAACATTTAGAAATACTCCAGGAACCATTATATCAAGTGCAGCGAGACTTTGTTTATTTCCTTTTGTGTCTCGAGGTACAAGGATCATGAGAGGAGAACGATTTTCTTTGACTACTGTGCCTGAAAACATCTATATTAAAAAGTAAACAATGTAAAAAATCGCAAAATCGAAAATTTTATTTCAGTCAGTCTCGTAAAACAATTTAAAAAATGTTTAGTACAGTTTATGAACACTTCAATTTTATGTATCGTAACTTCGCGAAATTTTGTCATGTCCGTTTAAAGGCACATGATGTTTTCCGCGTGGGTCTCGTCACGATATCAGGTGCTAATTTTTCAAAGTTGCTAATTTTTATACAGAGACTGAAGTTTATAAAGGCAAACATTCCAGCGTTTTCGTGGACGCAAGACTACGATTCCAGTAACTTACTCAAAAGATCCACCACATAAAGGAAGAAAAGATCAAAAAGCGACATTCCAATGACAAATATAATTGCAGTTTGATAGCTCACAGCTTGAATTCTTGAACACACGACGTAAATCGATGCAAAAGCAAGAATGTCGTTAGAGATCCAATTACCAGAACATTCATGATAAAGTCCAAATGAGAGAGATACAAGAAGAGAAGCGTACATCATTGATTCTTCATGATAATAAAAGTAGAATGCTGTAAAATTATGAGATTAGAGTTTCAGCTTTAAAAATATTAACTTACACATATGCTGACTGAATGATTCCAAAAGAATTATATGAATACATGCAACGGATGCCCAGATAGGCACATGAACAGCAAACAATTCAGCAATTATGTCGAGCAAACTGAACGTTTTTATTTTGAAGTTTTGATAACAATAAAATAATTCAAATTTTTAGTTATTGATTGTATTTCATAAATATATATCCATGAAGCATCCTTTTTCAATTCTTTTTTTGCTCCAAAAGTGGGTATTCGCACAATTTTAAAATGAAATTTCCTGGTGTCTAGAGTTGGCAAAACATTTTGGATTTTTTTAGAATTTATTTTTTCTGCATAATAAAATTTTTGAGAAGTTGTCAGTGTCTGGAATAAAATGAACGTTTTCACATTATGAAATAAAAGTTTCGAAATTACAAGCTGCAAAAACCAATAATTAAGAAAAATGTCCCAATATATTCATCAAATCACGCTCCCAAGCCTGGTTAAGATGTTTTTTTTCAACACCAATTTATAAATATCTTCATTTGCACTTTTTGTTATTAGTTCAATTTTCACTATTTGTTTTGCTCCTTATCAAATAAAAACTCACTCAAGTTGAATGTAAACTCTGGGTCCATCATCACTCCTCGGAAGTAGGCTCAACGCACTTAGTGAATAGGAAAATAGGTCAATCTGAAATAATATGATTTAAATTAAAATTTGATTTAAAAAAACAGAAAACTTACATCTCCGAGTTTTTTATAAATGTCACATTTCTCGGCCGTCGTACCTTCTTCTCCGGTAGTCCATACAATTTGACTTTTATCTGGTGATCCACCCATTGAAGATTTTCTGCTTGATCGTTGACTTGCAGATATCCAATTGCTTGAAGATCCTCTGTGTGTTGTCATAAGATCATGAGTACTTTTTGAGTTAGTACGACTACGAACTTCTGGTGTAACAGATGACGATTCTGAAAAAGTGATATGATTAAAATAATTATAATTAAAAAAAAACAAATTTCCATAAAAATTTAATTTATTGAAGATTTAGTTGCGGTAGTTTTTTTTAAATTACAGAGTTGATTGTCAATTCCACTTTTCGAGATAAAATATTTTTTCAAAAATATATATTTCGGATGTCAATATTATTTCCCTTTTTTAAAATTCTGAAGAGTTTTGAAAGCACTTGTATTGGTGGAATAATACCTGGTGGAATAATAATTTTACTGCCATCTTCTGCACTTTCTACTACAAATCTCGATTTTGTTAACTTTCTTGGAGGAGGTGTATCTTGTCCACTTTCATTATCATCCACATATTTCGGTGCAATATCTTCTTCCTCCATTCGTTGACGATGGCTTCGAACTGTATTTTCGATGTCTGCTTCTTCAATATCTGATAGCAATCCTAGAAAAATAACAATTATATATATATACGAATCAAATTTATAAGTAGGTCATTAAAGGAAATTTCGAGCTCACTTGAAATTACTATCTACTAGATTTCTCTCACTGTAGAATGAACTTTTCTGAACACAAATGTGTATAATTTCGAAATAAATGAGAGAAATTTGATATGATAGGACGATAAATTTATCAGTTTCCTTCAATTTTGATAATCTTACTTCGAATTCTTTGCTGTTGCTCTGCCTGTTCATCTCCTAATGAAACGGAAGCACGCCTGCTGATCTCACGGGAAACCTTTCGAGAGTTGAATGAAGAGGATGTCTGAAACAATTTTCTGTTAAAGAAGAAACAAACAATCACATCATGAAATGAATCGATTAATCAATCAAATCAAGGGGAATTACGCTGAACTGGTTGATTTTGATTACCAGACCGAGTTTAATTGACAAGAATGACAGTCTCAAGAAGTTTTCGAAAGATATTTTCAACAATTGAAAGGGAATTAGAGCGAAAAATTAACTATTTTACATAAAACTAGTGATTGTATTTTTTAAATTTTGAATTAAATCAGCATTTTCCTAGTAGAATCACCTTGAGTTCTTTTTCAGCTTCTCTAGCAATTTCTCTGTCTCGTTCGATATTGGCGCTTCTTTTAGTTCCCAAATATACAAAATACAAGACTATAGAGAAAACGAATGGGAGAATCATTGCAGGAACCTGATCCATGAATATTACAGTTGTTGAATCGAGCTGCAATTTTTTAAAATTAATTTAAAGAAATATATTTTATTAAAAACTAACCTCGAAAAAGTAAATTGTAGATGCCCTTCGACAGGAGTGATAAAGTACAATCCATGAAAGAATTAAAATGCTCGCCGATGCGGCAATCTTTGCCACGTCGTCTCGCATTTTTGGTGGCGAATCCTGAGCTTTTTTTGAATCAGTACACATACTTTTTCTTTCTGGGAATAGCACGTGCTAACTGTGAGACGATACGAAAACAAAAATGGCAAGAGACGAAGAGAAATCAAGTAGAACCGTACTATATAAAGACCTGTTTATCCTTTGCCATACGAAACAAAAAAGAAACGTGCGTTGCTGCCGGTGGGACGACACATAAAGAGAAATAAAGAATGTGTGGGAAAATCAATCTTCTACTGCTGGCCGGTGACCAACATTTTTAAAGAGCACCACAAACACGTGCTGCTCTCTAGTTCTCCAAGCAGTTGTTTACACATTCGAAAACGCTCTCACAGAGCAAAAAGTCGCACAAAATAAGGTCTCCCTGGATTTCCCCGTTCACAAATTACCGAAATATTACTTTTATTTTCCGACAACAGTTTATAAAATGGATGAAAGTTCACGATTTTAGGTTACAAAAAGAGGAACAAAATAAAAAAAGACAGAACAGTGAAAGGTAATAATGGTAAAATTCGGTTAAACAACAAAGAAATTAAATTTAGTGAAAACTTTTTTAAATCATTGATTCGAGATTCTTCGGAGGAATTAGGGTTGCAAATTGATGTTGTGGAGAAGATACTGTATGGTCTTGGATCTTCCACAATTTAGTGCGGAGAAGCAGAACGGCTGCGAGAACGGCTTCGAGAGCGGGAGCGACTCTTCGAGTGAGAACGATCACGTTCTTGAGGAGATCGAGATCTGAAATTTCTCATTTAAATTTAAATAACTATATCCAAAACTCTTACCTTGAACGAGTACGTTCTCTTTCGCGACTGCGTTCACGACTGCGATCTCTGCTTCGGTCACGACTGCGATCACGGCTTCTGTCGCGGCTGCGATCACGTCCACGATCACGAGAGCGTGAACGGGAACGTCCACGGTCTCCTCGGTATGGCGATCTGAAATAAACAATGTTAAAACATTCCGAATATTGCATATTTGTCGAATACATCTTTCCTGCAGATGGCAGCATAAAGAAAGGTAGATGTAACTTTCTTACTGAATGGGAAGATTCAGCCGACGAAGGCATGATGAGACGATTTTGTCAGAAGCTCGATTCAGGAACTACTGCGGAGAATTAACTGATGAAAAGAGTCAAAAACAATTCTGGTGCGATGATTTTGGGAGAAGTAAAGGGCGCGTAGCGATGTGGAAGAGAAGAATGTGTCGTGAAGACAGAAGACGGAGAGGAGTGGAAGATAGTGATGTTTGGGATGGCAGATGGGGACGCGGACGAGCGGAGTCCGCTAAAATTAAAAATTTGGTCCACGGTTTTACCGAATAAAATTTTTAATACAGCTCTCTTTTCCTTTAACTATCAAATTATTTTCAACTAACCTGTCTCTTCCGCCACCACCTCGGCCGCCGAAACCTCCACCACGACCGCCACCGCCACGTCTTTGTCCAGTTGAAAGTTCAACACGAGCACGGACACCACAGATTCTTCTATAATTTTGAAGCATTAAACGAATATCCAAAGCAAACAACTTACGATCCGTCAAGAGCGCGGACAGCATCTTCAGCGTCACGAACGTCGTCGTATTCCACGAACGCAAATCCAGGAGGGCGACGAGCTACCCAAACCTTACGGATCCTTCCAAATCGATCAAAAATCTCTTCGAGCTGAAAAATGTATATTTACATAATTACTGTTAATGGCTCAAGATTGAACTCACTTCTTGTGATGTTGCATCACTCGGCAGACCGCCGACGTACACCTTGGCGTCCATACTGAAAAATCAAATTAATTTATGAAGTTGCAAAAGAACGAAGTTTGAATATTCAAAAAATAATTATTGAGAAACAAAAATAAGTGTGAAACGGAGATAGCTCGAGAGCAACGCGCGCGAAATGATTTCAATAAACGCGACGCAGCTGCTCGCGATGCGTGTAGTACGGTAACACTTGTTTCAGCTGTGCAGATTTCCTAATGTCGGGGTGAGATAACGGCGCGAATTCGAACGAAAATTTCAGTTGCAATTAATCTTTTTGATAAATGCATTTTATAAATAAGCCGAATTTGTTGCACTGTATAACGGATACATGTATTAATACAGAAATTGTGCAATAAAAAGTAAACTCGAATGCATCACATTTACACTTAATTTTTTAAAGCATGCCTTGTTGCATGTTTCCACTAAAATATGTTTTATAAAAAAACCGAAATGATAACTATCTTCTGAAAATATACATACAAATGTGAAAGTAGAATTGTGCTGAATTTATTTCTAAGTAGAAATAGCAAAACCAGTCAAAGTTTCAATTGATTTTTATATATCAATTGCAAATTTATGAACCAGATTATCAAATTAAAATTATTTGCTCAAACACAAAAAACATAGACAAGCCATTAAACCAGCTAAGCAACACATTTCGCCTCCTCCTCCCCCGTGCTCCCGTTCACGATGATGATGATGGTGATGGCAGTCGTCAACTCTGAAAGAAATAAGTCAATATTATTAATTTTTCGCGAAATATCGAATAGAACTCACATGACAGTTTGAGGCTGTTGATAATATACTGCATATGCTGGTTGAACGCCTTGTCCGATGGGAACACCGGGTTGTACTGTGTAGACACCTTGTGGAGGTTGTGGATATGCGTTATAAGCCTTGAATCATTTTCGGTTTAGTTTTTTTCAAAGATCGAACTCACTTGATTGTAAGGTGGCGGTGGTGGTGGTGCGCCGCTCATTGTCAAATACTGAAAATATAGTGATAAGAGAATGACGATTCAAAGACGACGAGTTTATAAAATACTCCTTTTCCTTATTTGCCTTTCGCTGATTCATCTAGAAGTGAAGTGACGAAACTTAGTTATCATTTTAATCGGGTTGAATATAAAGTAAAAGACCAGTCACACCTTTTTATTGCATTTGACATGAAAATAATGATAAATTATAATTGTTATAAGTTAAATCATGCTCTACACATTTAGAAAATCCGGTTTAGAATCGGTTCGCAGAAAATTATATTTTTTGTACGTAGATTCAGATTGAAGTTGGCGATATAAAGCAACTGCCAGTACAATGATAAGAATGACAAAAAATGAGAAGAAATTTGATATTTGTTGGGTAGATTGCGCAACTTCAAGTTGTTCTAGTAGGTTGAATTTGAGATCCTTTGAGTGATAAAGCATTGCTCCTAGAGCCCATTGCATTTCTTCACCGGCTATTTTCAGAACACTCTGAAAATATTTATCTTGAATGTAAGATGTGTCTTTAAAAATTCATACCTGAAACAAATGCTTGGTTTTATCCACATTAAAACCGTCATGAAGTACACTGGTCACCCAAGCAGCTTTGAAACAGTTTGTTCCAAGTCGTTCAATGTCAGCGTTGGGAAATTCATTTCTTTTGAATCCATCTTGAATATCATTCCAATCTTTTTGGCAGTATTTTCGAACTTCGTCCGTAAATTTTTGATAATGATATTCGCCACCAGATCCGAAATTGCTTGTCGTATACCAGTATTCTGAGAAGCCATACAATTGAACAGTTGATAGGTTAACTGATGGAGCAATCACGTTACGTAGGAAACATGTTGGGTTTGGACAAGAAGGTTGAGCTTTATCACCGATTAAAGATGATACTTGTGCAAGACAAACGTCCCATTCTCCGGTACCCTGTAAATTTGAATAAATTTGAAAAAATAGTAGTTTCTAAACTTACATTAACTGTGAACTCTCCAATTAACCTGTTAAGACCTCTGGGAGAGCACGAATCATTTGAATTTCCAGATTTAACAAGCGAATTTTCATACTTTTTCAGGCCTTCATTTGCTCCATAACCAAGGAATGTGGTAGAATAAATCTTATACTTGTAGTCCTCATTGGTTTCAATCGATCCTAAATTGATCTCATACACATTTCCGCCGTTGTACGATTCCTTTTCATTTGCAATTTCAAATGCTATTTGAACGCTTGCACCGCCCATATCAATCATTCCAACTTTTGAATCATTCTCTTTATCAAATCTGCCTGAAACACAAAAATATATAAATAATGTTTTAAAATTTCGAAAATATGTTTTATTCTTAAAATTTCAATCAGGAAAAAAAAACTAAATTATTATATTTCAATTATCATTTTTTTCAGTATTAAAGTGTTTTTTATAACTTGCTTTATAAATTTCAAGGAACGCTCATTTATTCGAAACGGTCTCGCCGCGCGCACTTCTTTTGAAATAAATATCTACAGTAACCTTGGAGTGTTTGCGAATTTGGGAACTTAGGTTCTTGGTGTTTTATGGGGAATCCTGATTCTTTTCACTGCATTCAGAATTTGAGATTTAATAAACTTCAGTTCCTACATCAAATGAACAAATTTGTGAAATATTGGACTATAGCTTATAGTAGCAAGCAAAATCGCTTTCGAGTGCCGCACAACCCTAATATGAGGCGCAAGACTATAATAGAATAAATTGAAAATGGAAACATACCAAGAATATAATTGACTGCAATCCAACTATATATACCTTCCCAAGCACCATCAATAATCCGTATATTTGAGTCACTAACTCTTAAAGCAGTGACACTTTTCAAGCCATTTTGCAAATTTTTGATAATCGCATCTTTTTGTCTGAAAAATTGAAACATTTTCAATTCTATCTGGGAAAAAAATGCATACGCTTCTGGAAGGAGTCTCATTCCAGCGGTTGCAAAAATCAAAAGATCTGTTTCACCAAGTTGCTCATATGGAATATGCTCCTCAGCGAATCGAAGTAATGGAGTCAAGTATTCTGAAAATATACACTTTAGGATTAATAAAAACAAATTTTAATTTGAAACTTACCTACAACCTGTTCAGGTTTATCACCGAAACTGCTCAATCCAGGAGTAACTTTCTTAACAACAGGCTCGGATTCATGTATCAATGTGTCAATATTAGTTAGTCCTCCACTCAATGGTTTTAAAGTGTACACAAATAAACGTGTGCCACTTGACCCAGCATCACATATCACACCATACTTAATATCTAAAAAAAAAGTTATATTCTGGAATTACCGTTTTCAGCTTACTATTCTTCGTCTCCACGACACTTCTCACCGATCTCTGAACTCTTTCAGAACTTCCTCCAGACATCGGAATAATTGTAAGTATTAAAAGAAGGCATGTACATGTGAGCAGGAAGCCGTACACATTGTAAGTGCGCATCGGCCACCTGAAAGTATTAGCTGTTTCTGAAGAAGTCAATCGATGGCAGTTGCTGCTTTCTTCAAACGGCGACTGGTCCCTTATCGTGTACCGCCATCTCATGCCGCTTCTTTCGTCGGAATGGGAAAAACGTCAGAAATAGGGATTTTTGATGGAATGTTTCCTACTATTGAATAAAAAATTTCAAAATAAGAACAAAGCGTGAGGAAAAACATAATTCTATTGACAAGTTTACTTAATTTTCAGACAATGCAAGCAAAACAATAATGTGTGATTAAAATGATATTTCAGAAAATAAATATATAATGGCGGTGACTTAGATCTTCAATGAAATTGGTCAGAAAAATGTATTGATGTATGGCATTGGTTCATCATGCTTTCCAGGTCGACGGAGTTTGTCTTTTCCACTTGGTTCTTTCAATGATTTGATATTCATTTTCGCAGATCGTTGACGACGAACCTGAATCTTTGAGAAAATTGTTTTCATAATTGATTTCTATTAGTTTTTATGTGTCATTTACACCAGAAAAATAAACAATCTTGAAGTGCTCACCGTTGATGATAGTTCGGTGTCATCTGATTGTGGTGCAAGGGCGGGAGTTGATGGCTTTTTGAATCTTGGTGTTGGAGGTTTCCTAGCCGTTGGCTTAGAAGGGCCTGCAGGAGTTGATGATGGAGCAATGAGCATAGGTGCACGCCGATTTGTTGGAATTGTAGATGCTTCTTCGACAATAGATGAATCAGCTGAAAATTCATGAATAGTAATATTATATTAAAACTTTAAGTAATGAAAATTACCGTTAAAACTTTGGAACAGCTCACTTCTTCGACCCTTTCCGACGCTTTGTTTTTTTCGAGGAGTTCCATTTACAGCGTTTTGAATTGAAGACGTACTTTGAGATGAATTATTATCAAATCGAATTTCATTTTCATCAATTTCTCCTTGCATAGAAGACTGACAAAATGGTATTTCGTCAACTGAAACATTACTCAAAAATGAAAATATATTCAAAATCATTTCATTCCTACCTCTTTCCAAATTTAACTCTAATTTTGGTGGCCGTCGCGTATTTAAGCCACTCGGTTCAGGTTCCAAATCTTTGAAAAGTCCATCTAATTCCAATCCTGTCTGTTGAATATTCTGTACTAATTTTTTATGTAAAACTGCAGCATGTGCCAGGCGAAATTTCAACCTTTGCTCGACAATTAGCTCAATTCGCTGCTCAAGAGTTCCATCGATGAGCTCTTGATTTCTGAAATATTTGAATAAAATATATAGTTTCCACATTAAAACAAGATTTACTTACTTTTGTCGTAAGGCGACATTTTCATTTCGTAGTTTTTCAATAGTCTTTGTGCATTGTACAACTTGTTGCTGAAAAATTATATACGTATTTCTGAGCAGCAGGAAATTGAGAAAAAAAACTCACTTTTAGCAGAAGATTCTTCTTAACAAGAGAATCGTTGGCGCTCTTGAAATTTATTGTTGGTTCAGGGACTGAAACATTTGTATTTTACACATAAACTTTGTAAATATAATAATACCTTCTTTAGATGGTCGTTTTTTTGCTGCTACAATTCCTCCAAAAATAGATTGTGCAGTTTTTGCATCCATTTATAATAAATCTTCACCAATCGATACAGTTTTGCCACAGGGTGATGAACAATTCAAACGTTCGCCGCTTTCACAATGACCACGGACCACACACCGAGACTGACGACAAGCTAAAAATTAAATGAATAATTTATTTAGGAAGTATTTGTTGAATAATACGTTTTGATAGAAGATAGAATGTAAGTTATGAGAGTACAAATGAATTGAAGGCGAGCGGATGAGAATATATTATTTTTGCAAAAAACTCCACCATGGTGACACCGGTGTTTGCGGTCATTTTCGGCGCGAACCAAATTGTTTCAAATTTTATGCATTTTTTCTTCAACATGATTTTGAAGTATCTTCCTATCCACGAGACTAAAATTTGGAAAATTTTTCACTATTGGACGAGAATTCCTATTAGTGAAGTTTACAACGTAATTAGGAATATTTAAAAGCAAATTTCTTGCATTTACCTTACCGAAAGTGTTGCAAGTTATAATCTAGTGTACAAAAGAGTATTGAAGCTTTTGAAAATGTAGAAAACATGAATTTTTGCGCAAAAAAACATTAAAAAGAAAGCAACATCTGAAAACATTTTTATACCGTAACATTTAAAGGCACATAACTAAACATATTTCGGTCTCGTAGCGAACGCGCGGAATCCGCCGCGGAGGCGCGAAATTTTGATTTTTTTTCTAGGTTTTGTCCTAAAAATATGAAAATTTTCATTTCTCTTGAATTTTTCTCAATTTTATGGTGATCCTTTTATTTTCCAGCTATAGATTTTTTTAAATTTTAAATTAGCGATGCCCGAAGTTCTTTAAATTTTTAAAATCTAGTCAATAGTACTATTTTCTTCTTCGTGTTATTGATGATTTATTTTCCTTCTTTAATTATTCGCCCGTTTACTACTATTTAAGCTTTCAAATCTCTCATTTTCAGAATGTCGCAGTACATCAAGTGCTACGGCAGGGTACGCCCGTCGGCACGGCTTGGAGCATCTTCCGAATCTCTCGTTGTGGGAGGACGCGTTGTTACGATTGATACTGATAATGGATCCAAAAGATATGAGCTTCATCATATCTTTGATAGCTCTTCATCACAAGAGGACGTCTTTGGAACAGTCGCGAAGAAGATTGTCGAGGATTGTGTGGAAGGCTATAATGGGACCGTGTTCGCCTACGGACAGACAGGGTAAGTGCTTCCAGTTTAGTTTGAGAAATGAAAGTTCGATTTTCAGATCTGGAAAAACCCATACAATGCTTGGTCCCTGCGATTCATGGACTGACCCAGAACTTATGGGGCTCATTCCTCGATCAGTGGAACACGTTTTCCAGCATCTGGACACGAAGGCTAAAAAGTGTCAAAAGTTGACGTTCTCCGTTTCTGTTGAGTTTGTTGAACTCTACAACGAAGTCATCTACGACCTTCTCAATGCGAAGAACAAAGTTCAACTCAGAGATTCGGGAAAAGACATTCAGCTTGTTGGAGCGTTGCCGAAAAACGTTGATAACCCGCTCGACTTGATGCATTTGGTCCAAAAAGGTTGGCAGGAAAGAAGCACTGGCTCGACTGCAATGAATGCCGAATCACACGCGCTGCTGATCATCAGGATCAAAACGCAGGAGCGAACAGGAGAGCTAGTCAAGGAAAGGTCATCTATCCTGAACCTTGTTGACTTGGCGGGATCGGAGCGTCAGACGCATACAAAATCAAGCGGAGATCGACTGAAAGAAGCGACAAATATCAACTCATCTCTGACAGTGCTCGGCCGTTGCATCCGTCTTCTCGCCGATCCTTCGAAAGCTAAAGGACACGTTCCATACCGCGATTCTCATCTCACTCATATTCTGAAGAACTCGCTTGGTGGCAATTCGAAGACGGCTGTTATCGTTAATATGCACCCGGATCGTGATTTTGCACAGGAAAGCAACTCCACCTTGATGTTCGCTCAGTCGTGCACGATGATCATGAACATTGCCACCCGAAATGAAGTTATGACCGGCGACCAGGAGAGCAGCTACAAAAAAGCTATCCAACAACTGCGCCAAGAGAAACGCGGGAAAAGGTTCGGACGGAATTCGCATCACAGTTGGACGAAGCCGAAGTTGAACAACTTCGACTGAAGACAGAAAACAACTCATTGAGATTAGAAAACGTCGATCTTCGTGCAAAGTATGACTTTGCTCTTCTGAAGTACACGATCGGATCAGAAAACGAACAGATTGTGAACGAGTTCAAGAAGATCATCAGTGAATTCAGTACCGCAAATAGCAGTTCTACATTCGAATGCATAGCTCTGAAGAATCAAACGGTATGTTAATTATTCTCATCATTTTGTGTAAATATGACAATTTTCAGCTCCAATTGGAGATCGATGCCAGCGAGAAGCGATATCAAGAGCTGCAAAAGGAGACAAGTGCTCTGCGAAATCGCTATCAGGAAAATCTGGATGCGACAATCCTGATGCAAACACCGTCGGCAAAGGAGAGGAGGAGCAGTTCGAGACCCAAACGCCGGGAGACCCAATACAGACCTTCACCTGCACGAATGGCTTTGTTCGCTGAAGTCGAAACCTCGGAGGATGCCGTGCTCGACTTGCAATGTCAAAACGAGAAGCTCTGCTGTGAACTGAGCTCATTGAAAGACAAGCACGAAGAGGCAACGTCGAAGTCAACCGAGACGGAACGATTGCTCCAGGGAGAAATTGTCGCATTGCAAAAAGAGTAAGAATTATTTGATTTATATATCTTATGTTTTCCCTATTTTTAGAGTTTCCATTGTATCCGAGAGTCTGAGGAAGTCCGAAGCAGTGGCCGAGGGATACAAGGAGAAAGTGGCAGCAAACAACTTAACACTAGATAAGTTGCTTCTCCATATTGATGCTTCGAGAAAACGCATTGCTGAACTCGAGTTGAGCAGCAAGGAAAGTGAAAATCGATCCAGCGAAGAATTGGAGGGTAAAATTTAATTTTTAATATTACTCAGTTTTTTCGGTTCTTGTTTCAGATCAACGGCTGTATTACGTCTCCATGATTGAAGATCTCGAAAAAATCTGTCGAGTATGCTGCTCTTCGTGAGGAGTTGAATCAACAGACGATGTCTTCAAATTCACTCCAAGTTCAAGTCGACGAGCTCCAACTCTCAAATGCCACAATCAAGAAGCTTAACGCTGATCTAAGCACCAAAGCCGGCCTCATTCGATCTCTCGAGGATTCCATCGAGAAAAAGTCTCAGATGATCACTCGGCTGGAAGAGCAGGCCGTCCTTGATAGCTCCGAGTTGAGCTCTACTAAGCGTCAACTGGAGCATTCAAGGCTGGAAGCGATTCAGTGGAGGGTTCGTCAATAAGTGAAATATTAGAGTTGTGTATTTATATAATTTACAGAAAATTTCCGATGAGACCACTTCTGCCATGCAAACACAGCTCAAAGATCATCAAACGGATATTGATCAATGCAGGCACAAGAAGAAATCGGAGATTCAATCAATGCAACTCTCGCTGGACAATGCGAACGCTAGAGTGAAGGAATCCGAAGCCATGATGAAAAAAACTTCAGGATGACGAGAAACAGAAGTTAAACATGAAAATATCTGAAATTGAAAACACCTTCAAAGAGAAACTTTCCGTTAGCTTGAAAAAACAAGAAGACACCATTCGAAGGCAGAGCCTGGCTGAGAATCAAGGAAAGCTAGAAGTAATGGAAAATATGAATCGCGTGCTTTCTGAGGCAATTGAATCTCTTCAATCGCAGCATTCCAAGGATACAGAGATCATTAAGGCAGGGCTGCGTACAAAAGGAGATCGGGTAAATCAATGATGGTATAAATAGAAGCTAATTCGATGTTTTCAGGTGACTTACGTGGATAATCTTCGCGTCGAGAAGAAAGCTCTCGAAGAAACCGTTTCTCAACTTCGCTCTGAGAATGATAAACTGAAGAAGATCATCAGAGGAGAATCGACCAATAAGCCAGTGCTTCGCAGTCGGACCACAAAACCATAGGACAAATCGTCCTAATTAATTTCTGTAAATATTAGCCCCCCCCTGCTTTCTTTCATATCGAAACCTCACTTTATTTTTACCATTGTCAAAGATTATTTTTTCTCCCCCATATTATTTCAAGTTCTAGTCCCCCCTATTATCATTTTGACACTTACATTTTTAGTTAACTTGGAGTAAATTTTAAACTGCTATATTAAAAAACAACTCAACAGTGCTCATCCGACAACAGTGCTTCAATTCTTAATATGGACTTAAATACGGCTCACTTGTATTGGTTCAACTAGATTTTTAACAGAAAAATATAATCTTCACGGAATATTATCAACGAATATGTACAGTTGTAAAAAGGATTATTCAGATGTGCCCGTCGCTGAATACTTGTTTAAAAAAATGTATAGTGAGCTCCATGTTTCCGTTGGTTCCTGGTTTCAAACAAAATAGTTTTGTAACAATAACATATGAATAGTGGTATTTATTGTTTATATATTTAGTTTAACAGTGGAGAAAACGTTGAAAACTACTCATGGTGCAAAAATGACCGAATAGCAGGATTTCAAAATTTTTTTTACTGTCAAAAGTGACAATTACTCAGTTTTTGCCATTCGTAATTTTGGAAGTCGACCAAAAAAAATTGTTTTTTTCCTACATTTTTTTTCTGTAATTTTGTTTTAATTATTAATATTAAAACATTGTAGGGGTCGAAACATGCGACAATTACTTTCGATTTTCTCAAAAGCTCATATTTTCCAAAACTTTGACCGGAAATTATGAAAAATCTAAACAAAATTAGTGTTTTATTATGGTATTCGGTCAGTTTGGATCATTATAAGTGTATTCAGACAAAACATTGTTAAAGACCACTCAAATGGTACTATAACGACGATGTCAAAGTAAAACATTTCAAAATTAAACAAAAAATTATAGCATCAATTTCTTAGTTTTTACTTCTCTTTTAGAAAACTATATTTAGCACTGTCGCATAAATGAAAATTCACAAAAAAACCAATGCCAACATGACCAAATATCAAAATTAAAAACCGAAAAATGTTCTACATTTTTCAGAACTTTAAGCCAAAAATGTGGTAAATTGGCAAACAATCTGGACTCTTGGAAAATTTTTGAGAATTGCTGCAGGTTTGAAAATATGTTAAAATAATCATTTACTATATTGTGACGTTACACCTACTAAGCCAATCTGTTTTGTTGAAGGGATATTGACTTGGAGTTAGTAGGTGGATATGGTCGGGGTACTGTAGTGGTACTGTAGGCTGGTTCAGAAATAGTCAGATTATAAAAGAAAACCACGATTTGTTCGACTTTCAAAACTATTATTTTTAAATTTACATTTTTTTTCTTGGTTAATGTAAATTTCTTGATCTTTTGGAAATTAACCTGAGTTCCCACGGAGAAAAATTATCTGTCCTTGATATCCTTGATATGAGTTTTTATTTTCATTAGAGATTGGGCCCAAAGAGGTTGAGTGAAGTAGATCCCGTGTGTGTCTTGACTCGACTTCTTTGAATTCCTTCTATTCACAGATTCAAATGAAAATTCAACTAAAAAAAAGGAAATACAAATACTTTTATTCGAGACCAAGAAATTTGAAAATTGTTTAAAGAACTATTTTAAAAACTTCTCAATTGATTGATATGACCAGGCGAACTTAATGAACACATTTTTCATATTTATGCGTGAAATCAGCATGGGCTTTCTTGACTTCCTCGTCGAAGAGCTTCTTTTCCAGGAAAAAATTCATCATGACTTGGTGAACGAAGAGGTACTGGTGGTCCGTCTGAAGAAAATTTGATTTTTTTTTATAATAGAGCAATAAACAAACTTGAATTGAGTTGTTGCGTTGCTCACGAATCTTCTGCAAGATCTTGTCGGTTTCTTCAATTTGGTTTCCATTCAGAAGCTGCTCGCACATGTACTCAATCATCACGACTGATCCAGTACGACCGATGCCGGCGGAGCAGTGCACAGCAATTGGACCTCTAGAAGAAATATATTGGTTTTTTAAAATAGATTTTCCAACTCAATTTAAAGGTCGTGCTTTGATCAATAGCTCGATGATAGACAAATCAGCAGGTGGGACACCACGATCCGGCCAATCGATCCAGTGATAGTGGGTTGTCTTTAGAACTTGACCTCCAGGACCCTCGATAATGAGCACTGTCTCCTTCACCACTGCTTTCGTGGGCTTGACAAACTTCACCTGAAAATATCTGATGATTATTGTTTGACAATATCAATTTACCGTTCCAGATGCCTCGTACTTCACTGTAATCTTCTGATCTTTCTCGTGAAATACCAATTCAGGCTTCTCCTTGGTAGCATAGTACTCGCTGCACTTCTTGGCTCCCTTCTCCATCAAATTGCATAGCATGAAGATTGCTTCAACACGTTCCTGAATTATTAATATTCTCTAGAGTTTCATAAACAACTACCAAAATCAAACCTGCAGGCACATGTACCAAAAATCGGCACATGTATTGTCGAGAGGCGCTTGAGCACAGATGAAGCGCTTCGCATTGGCAGGTGTCGAAACAAAGTTTGCGTGGATATAGTCGTGTGGCCATGGTGGATGGGCCAACTTGACACGATTGTTGTCGAGACATCCCACGTCTTTGTACCGGTTTTTGTGGTGATCCTGGGCCTTTTTGAAGGATTGCATCTTATCAAAGTCGTTGAATCGCTTCATGGCGTTGAATTCGTTTCGAAGGCCAATAGGTCCTTTTTCGAGAGTCGTCTGCACAAATTGAACAATCTGAAAAAACATTTTGATGTTAAAAAAGATTGGTTTAAAGGAAAATAGAGTAAATTGTACATCACAAGTTTATTATAATACCTAAATATGATTTTCTTTCCCCATACCTGTTTCTTTTGCATTTTCTGCCTTTCGTCATTTGTACCTTTTTGGCTCTTCTCCGCCTTTTCTTTACTTTTCAAATTCGGTAATCTACGTCTCTCTGAAACGTGATAATATTAATTTAAGAGTACACAAACAATTGAAACTCACTTTGTGACATTTTTGAAGATTTGATAATTTAAAAAGCTTCGAAAGTTGTCGAAGTAATTGATAAAAATTGCATAATGATTGGAATTTGAATTGATATTCATTACGGAGGTAGGAAAATTCACGCATTCAAATAAAAAGTGGAGAGGTCAAAGGCTGTTTCCACGCTTTGAAAACATTTTCTTACGTTGATGATTTGTGAAATAAACTCGAATTTCCAGGTTAATATGTTTATTTTGTTATAACACCCGATTTATTCAAAGAAAATGTTTAATACAGTGCTCCACATAATGATACGGCCACCCCCAAATTTTGGTACAACTCAAAACTGGGTTGAGATAGCAAAACATAGTTTCTTGTGAAAATGTTCGCTGTACTGGCTAACTTTCAGATAAGTATTGGAAATATACCTGAACCGTTCGTAAAAAAGATAAACCATTTTTTCATGAAAAACCATATTAAAAAATCCACAAAATGATACGGCCACCCTTGGTTTTTGTTTTCTTTTTTCGTTTTCTTTGCAATTTTTTTGCTAAACGTTAAGTTTCATGTTCGTTTGTGTTTTTACAGCTATGGGTCGTGGAATAACTTCAACTGACTACGAAAAAGGACAAATTGTGCCAAATTATCTCAAGGCTTCTCGAATCGTCAGATTTTTCGTGATTTGAAACTTTCGAGAGATATGATCACTCGATATGCTTCCAATCCTGCCGCTTATTGCACAAAAAAGTCTTCTGGTCGCACACCTTTTCTTTCTGTCAGACCCAAGCGAAAAATCGTTCGTCGAGCATCCAATTGAACTTTTTGACTTGCTCGAAAAGTAGGAGCGAGATGAACCTGCCAGTGTCTGTTGAGGCCGTACGACATGTTCTTTTGAAGTCTCAGTTTAACAAAAGACGAAAATTAAGAAAGGCTCCATTCATTACCAAAAAACCGCCAAAACCGTATTCAGTTTGCTAAAATGAGTCAGGGAACTAACTGAAGACAAGTGAGGATTACGGTATAATCATTCAAGCCCAGTTTTTGGTTTCAGTTCATCTTTTCTTTTCTCAAAGCGTGCCTAATCACGGTAGTAATCTGGTTCATCACAGTTAAACTTTTTCTCGTCACTGAATGAGAGTATGGATGGAAAACGTTGACTAAGAAATGATGTGCCAAAAGTTTTTCATTCTTTGATCCATACCAGATACTATATATATGCTATTGTTTCAATTTCGCTGCTCAGAATCTTGGTTGTCTTTAGTTTTGACAAAAAGTTGTCAACTGAAATTGTTTTTTTATTCTCCTTAAAATCAACCAAGATATAATCTCATAGAGGGAACAATGGTGGTGCAGCACTAATAGAGACAATACAGTATTTAGTCTATGTAAGAATTTGGAAGAGTTGGACCAAACTGTCGACTTCTAATGGGAATAGAATAAGCAAACTTTTTGGGCAAATTGAGCAAAAGTTATAGTTCTCTGTTTCAGATTTCAAATCATCGTTTTCACGTCGGTGCAGGCATTTAACTAAATGCTTGAGAGTTTTGAACTAGTGACATCCAGAACTCAAACTTCTGTAATAAACGTTTCTAACTTTACATTCTAATAATGCTTCTCAGATAATTCCACAGAAAACACACCCCAAAATATTTTATACATCGGACGAAACGCTCTCTACAAAATGTTCTTTGAGGAATCCCAGATTAAAGATGTAATCTCCAAAACAGGTGCCTTTGTGTTATCTCATTTTCATCCAGATTTCCCTTTCCGAAGTACATCGGTCTCGGTCAGTGTACATTTATTTCCACCTGAAAATGTGTCGAAGAAATGTTATTTTAGTTTTTTGCGCATCCTTCGCCTTATTCTTTACTTTTATTATTTTTGGTAGATATCCGGGCGGTCGATTTGCCGTTCTTTATGAAAATGCAACTGGACCATCTGAGACACGGCCATTGAAAGCATTTATATCTTCGTCTTATTTTTATCCAACTTCCAAAAGGTAAATAATTCCAAAAATAACTACTAGTCACAATTCGTCAAAATTAAAAAAAAAACAACTGAAATAAATAAATATCATCCCACCAATTTCTTAAATTTCTTAAAAACAAAATTTTATTTCTAAGCTTCTGAAAAAACCACAAGGTATTAAAAACCCTAGGGATTTGTTTAAATACACTCGTGAAATTTAACACGATCAAAAATAAAATAAAAACAATTTAAAGTTTTTAGACAAAAATTTGGTGAATTGCCCAACTTTCCAACAAAAAAATGTTATTTAAAATTTCGAGCAGCATTGCCGCAGGTTTCACTCCCTATAGTGTTCTAATAGTCAACGCATAGTCAGAATATGGCAAGCTGCCATTGGCAACCATAGAGACAGCATTTTTTTGGCCGACCAAAAAATTAAGGTTATACCATTTTTTGACTGTAAATAAGTAAGTTTCAAAATATTTTTTAAAGTTTTACCACAGTATTTTGGCATTTTATTATAGGAATGCCTTTTAACATTTACAAATACGTAGAAAAGTTCAAATAACATGAAGGCGCTTCCATAACGCCTCGACAGGGTGAAATTTCTAGTTGTTTTTTAATTTATTTAAAAATCTAAACTAAAATCACCAATTTAATTTCAGTTTGGGTGACAATGCACTGGCTCTCGTGATGAGTGTAAATCTTGTACAAACACCAAGTTTTCTCACTCCATACTTCCAAGAAATTGTAATTTCTGCAGAGAATGCAACGTCCAGTGCTGTAGTGAGTACGCCATTCTTTAGGTAAATGTTTTGAATTTTTTCTTAAAGTTTTCAAATAATTTCAGAATAATTCCCCATGAGCAATGTCAAATTATGACCATCTTTGCCACGGCTCAATTATTGCCAAATGTGAAACGAATTCAAATGGTCTCACATGATGGTTTGACCGATGTAAGTATTTTATGATTATTTTAAAAAAATTAAGAATACAGTGAAATTAGATGTAGTAATTTCATAAATGCAATATAATTTCAGATTCCGTTCTCACCTCCTTCTGCAATAAAACGAGATGTAGTTATGTGTATTGCTCCATTATTTGTCAGTGAACAATGGCAAAACTTTTTATTTGCAGTTCATATTTATAAAAAGTAAGTTGATTACTAAAATCTTGCTTGAAACTATTTTTTAATTTACTGAAAATTGTTTCCGATTTCTTAGAACGTACGGAAATGTTTTGTCGCCTGCTTCTAGTTTTATCAATAATTCTTTAAAGTAGTTTCTGTGTTAGGTAGGCATTTATATTAATTCATATTAATTTTCTAAGAATTAACATGCGAATGAAATAAGCATGTCTGTTTGGTTGTAGGCACGTGTGTAGGCATAGGCAGACCGCCTAGGTAACCAAATTAAAAATAAACAAGCAACTGAACCAGTACTACAATTTTGCCAGTTTCAAAATTAAAAAATATATGTATCTTCAGATATGGTGGCTTCATGAATTTGTACCTAATCAGCACAATTAATACATTTTTTGCTGTTATGAAAGAATATGAAAAAGAGGTAAGCTAATAATTTTTTAATTCCATCAATTTTTCTTATTTTAGGGTTACATGAAAGTTCAACCATGGCCAAAAGTGAATTTCCCAGGAGTTCCAATGGATATTGCAGATACACACGGACAAATTGAATTTAGAAGTCAAACAGCAGCACAAACTGATTGTTTATTACAATACAAGGTTTTATCTAAAACTCTTTTGTTTTAATTATCAACTTGTTCAGGAATCTGCACAATACCTTGCTTTCTTGGATTTGGACGATGTTCTGATTCCGAGAATAGCTCCGACATATATTGAAGAATTTCAAAGAATTATTAAGGGAAAGAAACCTTTAGCTTATTTTCTGTATCACAAGGAAAATTACGAAGCTTTTGTGACACCAAATAGCTCTCAATTTTCATTGAAAAATATGTTCGGCAGTTTGAAATGCAGAAACTTTGTAAGTTTCATAATCTCTTTTATAAAAATATTATTTGGATCAGTGTTAATGTTTCAGAGAGAAACAGGAAAAAGTGTAATTGATCCACAAAACGCCAATTACACGTGGCTTCATTATCCACCGGTTCTAGTGAATGGATTGGAAAAATATGAGGTTGAGGAGAATGTGATTACCCATTTGAAGACAATTAATTGGGTGAGTTTTTAAATCAATGTTTTTCTTTTTTTGTAGTTTTATTAATATGAGTCATGAAACTGTAAGAGTAGTAGAAGCACATAGACAACACTTTTCATCAAATCAGAGATATTTTTTTCAGGTTGAAGACGAAGTAAAAACCGGAAATGGCACAATTATTGAGCCAATGTACTATGACAATTCATCTGCCACAATAATTTCTAGCAAAGATATCAAAGATATTGAAGATGATCTACAAAGAATGAGAAATAAACCAGAAATAAAGAAACTATTCGCAGAACTTCCAAAAATTCGATACTATTCGGATCTCGTTCTCAAATGCTACAACGAAAAGTTCTATGACTATTTTTATTCAGGAAGATATGAAAAAATCACTTGTCCTGGACCACAGTATTGCGATTTCAAGCAGCATCCGGATATCACGTGTATGCGTGTAAATGCAACACATATTGAACGAGAAACGTTGTCTCCAGTCACTTATTATTATGCAAAAGATCCTTATTTTACTGATAAAATGGGTTGTTATGCACATTAGAATATGTTTTGATATACATTTGTTTTAGAAATAAAGATTTTATTGAAATGCATATTTTTTCAAAAGTCAAAAAAACTTGGGAGATAATTTGGAGATAACATTTTAAGATATATAACCAAATACCAGAACATCTAATGAATAGGCAACAAATGAAATAATTCTATACAGTAATCTCTAACTCCACATTGTTTGTAATACAGTGGACTTGGGACGTCATTTTTTCCTAAACGCTACGATATTATGGAACCAAAGAAAATTTGTAAAACTTCGTGTCTCAGAAACAGTAGGGAACGTCATGTTGGATTCCAGTCTTTTGGTAGGATTTCCATAAACAAAATTGGTTTTAAGTTATACGAAAATTCTGTACTTTTCTGGTAGTATTGATACGGTATCCACGACCAGGGAACAAAGGTGATCATGCCAGGCTGAAACTGGAAAATTTCTTATACAGTACACAAGTTGCACTATAATTTGGTAATATTTTAATATGCACAGTTGCAAAATGAGAATACTAGATATCACACAGAAAACATGTTGAAGCTTTTGAAAAGTTATCTGTTCAATCACTTGCCAGATTTGTTACTGAGAAAATATTTTTAAAAATTTGGCATTTTTTGGTCTAACTCGGTATTTCACTGAATGTTGCTAACTGATACCTGATTCATTAGCAGAAAATTGAAATCTCTGTCCCAATCTATTAATGTTATAAACAAGAATGTGTACGCAAAAAGAGAATTTCGTAGATCTCATAAATCGAGTCTTCTCCACCTAACAAAGAACAATGAGTCCATCATCTACCGTATTTTTGTGTTCTTACCTGATGAGATCAAATCTATTCATCTCATCCTCTACAAAACAGAAAAAAACCGATAAAATCTGTGAAGGAAAAGCACGGAGAGAACAACTTCTCCGTAGTTAGCGATGGGGTACGTATAAAAAGAAACAGATTCGATCGAAAATCGCCCGAAATCACCTGAAATTCGTTTTTTCCGCTGAATTTGAAAGAGATGAGGATAACTTCAACATTCTACAATTCTTTTAGAGATGGTATGATTTATTTTATAACATTCTAGTGGAGAACCCCTTGAAATTTAGTCCTGATAAAAGGTGTTGACACAACTTTTAACACTGAAAACAATAAATCTTAAAGAAGTTTTTTAAAAATTCGGTGAACTTCTATGTATTTCTGTTTATTTCTTTACAATTTCAGCAATGCCACTCAATCGAAATTTGACAAAAAATATAGTGCTTGTCATGATTTTAATAAGTTCTCTTCTACTTATAATCAATTTTCTGAGTGATAGATATGAAGAAAGAAGACCACTTTTTGATGCATTTTATGAGTGTGCATACCCAAAATATGCTGCACACAGAGGAGACTATGATCAGGTGAGTTTCCAGGAATATTCCTAGGAATTACAATAGAGTAGATGTTGTTTTGAAGCTAATCCAATTAAACCGGCTACAGTATCATGTTGTTTTGATTTCCAGCAATACAATCTTTCTGAATATCGTATTTCTTAAATTAGTCTTGCTCCTTGTTACTCTATTATGACAACTTATATTTTAACTGTATATACAGTTGTCAACGTTGAGTATTGTGGTTCAAGATCAATAGAGGATATGTAGTAATCTTTCTACATAGAAAGTTGTATTCCAAAGTTGCTATTTTTCAGTTTTGGGCAAGTTTTGTGAACTCAACACTAGCTTGTGAAGATCTGCCAGCATACAGACGTCTTGATATTCGCCCAGTTTCAAATAAGGATGAGATAAAATACGTGGCACTTCCAAATAAGAAGGATCATACTTTGACAATGGTCACGTTTGGTGTTGGGCACGATGTTACTGCTGAAATTGAAATGAAACAGGTAGAGATAATATTAATTTAAAAATTAAGAATTATGAAAATTTATATATCTGCTAGTTTGCATGTATTTAAAAAAATCAACAATAGATAGAACAATAAAATATTTGGCAATTGATAATATTTTGATATGCCATGGTTACGTTATGGAGTACAAGTCTAATAGAAGTAGTATGGCACTTGAAATATTAAATGATAATGATAGGACTTAAACTGAACGTTGTTAGTTGATTATTTCTATAATACATCCAGACTATGTTATATTGTTTTGGTGGTAGAATAATTATAAAATTTGAAGGTTTGGCGGAACACCAATTTCTATGGAGTTGATCCAAGTTCTGATGTGAACAAAGCTTTGTATGAAGGCAATCTTGGAGGAAAGTTTTTCGAATATGCAATCAGTGGACATTCTGGGAAACAAAAATCGTATATTTTGACAAGTAACCACAAAGCTTCAAAAAGACTCATTTGAAAAATAATTGAAACTTTCAGAAGAATACCGAAACGAAACAATAATGCACATCAGAGCCGATACATTTTTTGGAGACATTCTTCGAAAACCCATAGTTGATCTTTTATGGATGGATACTGAAGGTTATGAGTTTCCAGTTCTAGAAATGATTCACAAAGAGGGACCATTGGATGACCAAGGAATCAAGTTATGCCAAATAAATGTAGAAATTCATAAAGATATAGAAAATGGGATAACTGGAGAACGAAAGATGTTCCATGACTTTGTTTGGAGGTTAATGGAAGATAAAAGATATATTATGATAAGACCGTTCAATGTTTTCTGGTATCATGATTTTATTCGAATTGTTCTTATTAATGTTGCTGATAAGGAATGTACTGATTTGTATGTAAGATGAAATAAAAAAATAATAGTAATTCATTGTTTCTTTCATACATATTACCTTGTTTTAGGATTTTTATACGTGTCTGAAATGTTTACATCAGGGTGTGCGGCAAAATTGCCGAGTTTGCCGTTTGCCGAATTTGCCGAGCACGGCAAATTTCGAAATTTGCCGCACACGTCAAAAATTTGACAGTACAATTTTGACTAAAATATTGATTTTTTAGCCAAAAATTTAGTAAAATGACACAAAATTGAGCTATTTTGATGCTTAAACAGACATACTACGCGGAACTTATTCAGAAACCAGATGTGTGTTAAGAATTCAGTAGTTTTGGTGCTCCAAAAAACATAAAAAATATCAAATTTTTCCGAGTTTGTTAAGCACGGCAAATTTGCCGAATTTGCCGAATTTGCCGAGCCCGGCAAATTTTGAGATTTGCCGCACACTCCTGGTTTACATTGAACGATTTCAATTTAAAATAAATTATTTATTATTATTTTTAAACTTTCGAAAATTACAAAAAAAAACTTCAGTTGTATATTACAGTACATATTAAACAAACATTTAAAATTCATTTTTTCTTTTGGAATTCCTCGAGCTTACTTCGCTTTGAATTCTATTCAACTTTCGATTGATACTCTCTATCTTTGCATCGACTTCCCGTAGAGATTCACTCATTTTGGAAACTGTATTCTTATCACCACGATTCCGTTGAATTCCACTTTTTAATTTGTTCTGTTTTTCTTTCAATTGCTTTAGTTCTAATTCAAGATCCAGATTTTTTGCGCCAAGCGTTTTTGATGAATATCCAGCCATTTCCTGAGTCTCTTTACGTACATCAGCAAACGTTCTTTCGTTTTTCTTCTGAAAAAAACCATTTTAGTAGGCAAGATTTATAATTTTTTTGTTAAAAACTCTATGAGCTAAATTTTTAAATCAAATAATATGTCTCTTATTACGAAAAAAAAAACGATACCTCCAATTTTCTGTTGATGAAAGCAAAAATATCCATTTCGGACTCATCAGTAGTCTTCAGCTTCTTGATGTTTTTGTTTTTTTGAACTTCTTTTCTATCAATAAATTTTCGTTTTCGTGTCATCACTTCATCAAGAGAAGCATCTGAATTTGAAATGTTTTAAAGAAAATGTCTATTCTAGAAATTTAAAAATGAGCCTACTTTTCTTACAAATTCTTGCTTGAATTGCGTGTACAATTCCATCACTTCGTTTCCCAAGTCCTTCTCCAACTTTATAACCCATTTTCATCATTAACTTCATACCAACACCTCCTCCATTCCATTTCCCCAAATCTCCAACAGTAACATTTCCAAGTGTTTCTTGTTTTAATTCTTTCCATGATTCTGAGCTTTGTTCTTGTTTAGTCGGCTCTTCAACTTCCCCTATTGGTACCAAATCTTTCCGTTTCGATGAAATCTCAATTCCACTTTTCAAAACCTTAACGGCAACATTCTGTGTATCGATTGCACTAATTCTACCCAACTCCCAAATATCAGACATTCCTTTCACAAGTACTAATCCTTCTTCCACAATAAATGAATAGTCCGGCACTTGGTAATCTTGAATTCTTTCAAGCTCCACAGAATATCCATGACTAAATCGGCAGTTTTCATTGAATTTACATGAAGATGAGAGAAAATGTGTGCATGGTTTCATTGCAGAACATGTTGGATGAGAAAACAGTACACGAACACGCTTTGACGATTCAATTTCCATTATGATGGCTGTATGAAGTGAAAGAGATCGATCCGAATCATATGGAACCATGCACCGAGAGCCGAGAAGAGAATCTGAAATCAATTATTTTTCCGAGTTTAAATTAATTTAAAACCCTGTTTTTTATAAAAGGTAATTCTTGAGAATAAGATTAGTTTTAGAAAAAAAACCAAATTTTTACCTGTCGATGTATCGTCAATTTCAGCTGAATCTTCATCTTGTTCATCTATTTCATCATCATCTGGAGATTTTTGAGTTTTTTCTTCATCTTCTTCCATCAAAGAAACGAGTTCCTCTAAATCCATTTTAGTTTGTTCATATTCCACCCTAGTTTCTTCATTAGTCTCTTGAACAATCATTTCATCTATTCTTTTTATTTGATCTTTCAAATTTTCCAGCTCAGACATCTATTCATGAAGATTATGATTAGGTTTGCATAAGCTATATTACAAAAAATCTAAATAACGTAAACTCAGTGAATACAACTGTAACTTCGAGAAAAATGTTTCAAAAAATAGGATAGTTTATTAGGTACACACAGCTAAAATAGCCTAAAAAGATGGTGGAATCTACAAAATTTGGGTTTATATAAGGCTCACAACCATATTTTTGTTTGTCAATGGGAAGAAGTTGGTGGAAATTTGAACAAAAAAATGAAACAGGACTGGTTAAAGCGTAGGAACAGGACAGAGAATGGTAGTGAATGGGAAAAAGGAATGACTAGACAAAGAGAAATTCCATTTTTGAGATGCATATGGAATGAAATGATGCAGTTACAGATCTCTAGATTAATCCAGTTTTCGATAGTTCTGATTGAAGAAGATTAAAGATGTTAAGTTGATCTTGTGGTTCGAGTGTCATGATTTGTTTAAGAAGTTTTGAAGCATCAGGAACACGAATGAAACTATGAATATAAACCATTACAAATGTTCCCATTAAAAGTTGGCAATCGAATCGATCCATCAGTCCTCCATGTCCGGGAATGACATCTCCAAAGTCCTGAAAAGACTTTGATTAAAATTTTAATGTTAAAATCCAAAAAATGAAATAAAAACTCACTTTAATCTTGAAAGCTCTTTTGAATCCACTAGCAAAGAAACCACCGAATGGTCCCAGAATCGAAGCGAACAAACTCAATGCAATACTGTGAAAAACGAATGGACACAGTTGGATAATTGGCTCTTTTCGTAAAATTTTATAGACAAATGAGAATGGACGTGGAACTGGATAATCTTGAAGTTGGAATGCCAATGGAATTGTGCAATTTGAGCTATCAGTCTGATAGTGTTGTACTGGACACACGAAGAATGGACGATTGTAAAGAGCCAGGGAGAGCTGAAAATAAATAAAAAAATTCTTATAATATATTGAAGCTTTGTGTGCTTTTGTTGATGTATTTGGGTTATTAAAAAAAATATTTTTATCGAAAAACTGATGAATATTCAGCAACCTCGGTGGTTTGAAGTTACAGTAATTAAAAAAAAATTTCGGCTGGCAATACAATTTTTTGTTGATATAATTTTAGAAATAAAAAAAACCTACGAGAATTCCGAAAACAACCGTTGAAAAAGCTCCTCCAATAAAACCTTCCCATGTCTTTTTTGGTGATAGCTTTATAAGTGGCGTTTTTCCCCAAAAGAATCCAAACATGTATGACATAATATCACAACAAATTATCATTGCAACTGGAGCAAGGAACCAGATAAGTCCTTGGAAGATATTTTGAATGATGAAAAACGATTGGCTCACAATCAGGAGAAGTGTTAGGTGAGTCCATGCAAACTGGAAATTAATTGATTTAAAAACATTTTCAGATTAAAATTCTTACCAATGAAAATTGTCTCATGTAGTATCCTTTACGAAGTGACAACACGAATGAAACAAATCCAATGCAATAAAGAGCAAATGAAACAAGTCGATGATAAGCAACCAGGAAATGCAAGAAATTCTGAAACATCAAGATAGTTATGAAAGTAAAAGTCTAAAACCTACATCTTTCTTAAGAACAATTCCCCAATAATCAATTAAACTTTCACCGAAGAAGAAATAATTGCTTGTGAGCAAGAAATACCACGAAAGAGCACGGAACCATGGAAAATCGTAAAGACGATACACAGCTAATCCAATTGAGATTATTTCTTGGAAACATTTGAATTGGATCAGGAATACCTAAAACTTTTATTATTTGTTATCAGTTTCAATATTTAAGATTTCTGTACATTTATGTATGTTCCTGTGATGCTTGTATTCTGATTACATTGTTGAATGTCGTTTTGAAAAAAAGTGTCACTATGATTTTTTCAAGTAGGGAAAATTTTTTTCGAAAAATAACAAAATGTTCGATTTTTTCGGCCACTTTTCCGGGTAAATGCGAAAAATGTATTTTCCGCGAAAAACAAGAAAAGAATAACGAAAAAAAACCAAAAACCCCCAACCCTAATCAAGGCTGTCCTCTTTCGGTTTTTTTGTGTGTGCTTTTCTTTGGTTTTTCAGACCAAGAAATACATTTTTTTGTTGGTTTTTTTTTAGCGTTTTGGAAAAATTAAAATTTTGTTTTTTGATCAAAAATGTTTTTTGGTGACAACCCTGATGATGTATACACTGTAATGTGGCGCTATATTTTTTTTCAAAGAACAATTTGCAATTTTCGTAAAATTGTAGTACTTTCTACCAAAATAACAGTTCCAGTTTTTGCAAAAAGTTTAAAAAAGTTAAATTTACATACCAGAAACATGAGCCAAGTGGCACCACGAGTAACAATAAACGTGAAAGTTGAAATCATGATGATGGAAAAAAGTCCACGAACGACCCAATTTCTCCATCTTGGTGGTAATGCCTCGAGCATTGAATCAGCGAATACTCCAAGACTACCCTTATCCTGTGGTATTGCCTGTGTTAGCCTCTCCAATCTATAATTGAAAATTTAAAAACTCGTTGAATTTCCATTATTCTTCAATCAATTCCATTTCTTTTCACTTTTCAAACCACAAACGATGATATTTAAAAGATTGAGTACTTTTCGAACTACACATTATACAAAACCAAAACACAACAAATTCATGACTCACTTTTCTTCTTTATTTTTTGAACCAGCATCACTAAAATGAAACGTCAGTTTAGTTGAAAAGTTACATAACCCAAAATTATATTTTTGTGTACTTTAAACTGTAACTAACCTGTCTTCATCTTGCAAAATGCCTTCCATATCACTTTCATCACTTGTCGGTCGAGCATCATCTCGAGCCGGTGCTCTCAGTCGTTCAGTTACAGGTGATTCCGGTGCTCGACGTTGTCGAACATCGGCATTTTCAGCCGGCGGTTGATCGGACATCTGAAAAATTTTTTAATTACATTTAAAAAAAATATATTGTGGAAACCAGAGCTTTTCAGAAACGGTTGAGATCGCAGATAAATCAAAGATACAAATATACAGAAAATGTTTTCTAAAAAAAATAGGACAAATATGTCCAAAATGAAATACAAAATATAGAGAAAAAGAGGCGGAGAAGACCCCGTGCAAGTAACACGAGGGGTAAACAAGACGAATGGAATTTTTAGAGACGCAAGAGATACGTGGTAATAGAGATTGAAGTTGGAGAAGAGACATAGACATGTTGACGCTGGCGACAACAGCCTGATTTGATCGTGCGCACAGCGAGAAAACTCTCAAAATTTTATTACTTACGAAAGTGAATAAATGACAAATCGCAATTTTTTTCGGACCTCATCAATTTCAACAAAAAGCAAAAATTTGTAATCTTGAAAAAACCATATATAATTTTAACACAAAAAACTCGTGAATATCAATTTAAAAAAGTATTCCGAAAAAAGTTTGGCTTAAGCTTGAGGTCAAGAATTTCTAAAAAAAAACAATTATGCTGCTCATGTGGCTAAATAATTAAGAATATAACTTTTTAAAAGATATTCATCAAAAGAAAGACTATTTGAACACAAGTGTTGTAATTTTCAATAATGGATTCATTGAAAATTGTTAAACTAATAACTACGAGTTTTCGAGTGTGTTGATCAATAAAACTGAAAAAATACCCAATTTAAGTGTTTTTGCGTCTGAATATGCTGCAATAAATACAGAAAAATCATGAACAAAACTTGGAAATTCGTGAAAATCAAAAAAGTTTTGCAAAAAAATTAATTGTTTTGTTGTCCGAGTGGAGTACACCACCGTGTGGCCTAGGAAACTCTTGCGCGGAAGTTCAAATTTTAATTAGCTGCACATGCATTATTCGGGAAGTTTTAAGCCTCATAACTTACGTTTGGAATATTTTTATAACGTTTTTGCATCTATATTGCATTTTGAATGCATACATTTTAATTTTTTTAAATGGTATTTCCCCAAAACCATCACTCCACTATGTGCAAGAAAAAGTTGAAAACTACTTTTGCTGTTTCAAAATCAATGCTCTATCGATAAGTCTCGTGCCAACAAAACGATCGAAAAGCACATAAAAAAAGAGAAATGTTTGTGAATGACCTCGATGCCTAGATGAGTCTAACATATGTTTTTTTTTTGAAAATGTGTGGGAGGCAACGGAAACGAAAACAGCTGTTGATAATCTTCTACACTCTGAAACAAAGCTTTTGCAAAAATCTCAATTCGTTCAAGTCGGCGATAAAAAGTGATTTATTTAGTGATGTCAGTATATACTGCGCATATATTTACACATGTGAGAAAGGAAAGAGAGATTGTAAGAGAAGCCAAACGAAAAAATATTGATGCTTCGAGCTAGCGCGGAAAAACGGAGTTGGTTGCCATGAAAAAATTGTAGAAGGACACGCGAAAAGTAGCGCGATTCCTTGAGAGCAAAAAGAAGACTAATGAAAAAATTGATTGAAAAAGGGAAAAAGAAAGGATGCTTGACTGCTCACCGACAATTACGACGAATAGATTGTGACTGCTTCGTGGGAAAAAAAAAGAATTGGAGAAGTTGGAGAAATGCAAATAAAAACATTTTTCAGGGGATACTTATCGAAGTATTGTATTCCTCTGAAAGAAATTAATAAATCAAAGTATCAACTAAAAAACCATAGATCATAGCATTTACTTCTAGAACTTATAGAATTTATTTTAAATATAGGATCCACTGGGTGAAATGGTGCAGACAAACCGGACGCACCGTTTTCCAAATTTCTCTGAACAGAAATATTCCAAATTTAATTTGGCGCTGGCAACATGCTCTGCCTATGTACATTGGTAATAAAATTACAAAAAAAGATGAAATTTCAAAATATTTGGTTTACGACATGAACATGAATGTATGCGTTTGTGAAGATTTTTTTGAACAGATCTATTGGGTTATTTGCCATATATTCCATTTGCAATATGAATATTGAAATTAATGTTATGGTAAAATTTATTGGAGAAACTATAACATACAATTTATATAATCATACTACAAATAGGAAGAACAGAAGTAACAAGCACCTGTTTTGACTTGACACTGACCCACTAACGACCATGAAATCTTGTCAACGGCGTCCATCTTTTTCCTCTCTGATTTCTCATCGTCTCTCTTCCCATGTCTAATATCTCACCTACATCTGTTCCAGAATCGATGCGGAGCTGCTCTGAGCTCTTTTCTTCTTTTCCTGACTGCGTCTCGTATAGCTTCAGCTCCCTCTCGTTTCTCTAATTCATCTAAGTCTTACACACTATTTCTACTCCATTTCTCTGTCAATAGTTCGTATCCCCGCATTTTCCCTTGTCTAATGTCTACTGGAGAACCCCCTCTTGCCTGCTTTTCACTTTACGCAACCTCTTTTCATTTTCAACCATTTGAGTACTCTTTTGGCTTTTACTTAAAATACACCGGATATTAGTTTTTTACAGAGATTTGGCAAAATGCCAAAAACTGAACGGCGTCGTGATAGAGATCGAGACAGAGATCGAGAAAGGAGAAACAGACGAAAAAGGGATGATAGTTACGATGATTACGATGAAGAAGGTGGAATATCAGGTTAGACAACTATACAAATAGAGATTCAAGAAGAAAAAGTGAACCCGTTCAGTCTTACGTTTACTCCAAAATTTGATAATTTAAACTAGAAAAGTTTTTATAGTAAAAGTTGTGGGAATTCATGTTCTCAGAAAGTTTTATATTTGACTAGAGACTACCATGAGAAATTAAAGAAAATAAATTGTATTTTTTTTAATGTTTCATTCTGCGCTTTTTGGGAGTCAAATATATAATTTTCAAAGTAAAACTGATATGAAAAAAATTATAAAAGTTATAAAAAATTTAAACTTTATGATAAATTTTCGATAGCCTATTTTGAATCCTTGCTAGCCATTATTTACCTACAAAGTTAGTATTTCATGTAGAACATTTCAAGAAATTGTAGATCATTTCAAACAAAATTTTTTGGGGTACCAAAGCTTTTTTTTGGCAAACTCCGAGTGTGGCTTTTTTTGAAATCTTGAAAGTATTGCTAGTATTGGCAGTTTTTTAGTATAAATGCATGCATGAAAGTATAAAATGGTCAAATATCATAATCCAAAAGCTGGTGTAAACTGGCAAATTTTCAAAAATGCGCACTTATAACAGTAACTTCGAGCTTTTTTGCCAAGAATTGAATGGACTCATGGAATGTTTTAGAATACAAAGAAGTTAAACGTAGATATACTAAATATCTCGTATCTCGTATACTAAATATTTTTTTCTGCCAAAATTATGATAGGTGACAACTGACGTTCCCCACTTTTTGACATGCAATTTAAAAAAAATTTGACAGACAATTGGACATTTTAGAACAACATGAAATTAAGACTTTTAGCATTCAGAATGCAGTCAAAACATTTTAATTTTTCAGGATGGAAGCTTGGTTTAGTATTTGGAGTAATCGTTGTTTGCTTTGCAATGCTTTATCCAACACTTTTCCATCCAATGCTAATGGGATTCTTGGGTCGTTCACCACCATCAAGTCCATCAATAAACCAACAACGTCCACCAATTCATCCAGCAATGGGTGGGGGAAGTGGACAACGTCATCCAGGTGGTGGTGCAGATGTACATCCAGCAATGAGAATGGCTCAAGCACAAGCTGAAAGTCAATCTGGTGGATCAAAGGGAATGTTCACATGGATGTTACCTGTATATACAATCGGAGTTGTTTTATTTCTTTTGTATACGCTGTTTAAATCAAAAGGAAAGAAATCAAAGCGAAAGAAGAGAAATTATTTTGATTCTGAAGACGATGATGATGAATCTGAAAGTGAGACTAAATATGGCGGAAAATTTGGTAAAAAGAAGCTTGAAGGACTTCAGAAAAGGCTTCGAGAGACTGAAAGTGCAATGTCTAAGATTTTAGAACAACTTGAATCAGTACAAGCTGGCGCTAATCCTGTCGACTTAGATGCTGCCGATAAGGTAAATGTTTGCACAATTTCTCGTTAGTTATAAAATATTTAGAGTAAAAATACAAAAGTTTAAAGTTCTCAAATAACTTGAATCTCATATTTCAAATTCAGAAATATTAAGTTTGAGACGAAAAAGTTTTTGGTTCAATTTGATGAAAAATTGTGTAGATGTTTCTGTAAACTGTTTCTAATTTTTGCAATATACCACAGAATATTTAGAAACTAAAAAGATGGTGGAATTTCAATGAAAAACTGAAATTTGGGAGGTGCCTACGGGGAGCTTAAATTTCGCAACGATTCTTCTGCTGAGTCATCTACTTGCGAATTTCGTAACTTTTTACAAAATTTAGAAAAGAAAACAACTGTTTATCCTTTTTTGAAATATTTAAGTAGTTTAGAGTTTTTATTTAAATTCTCACATGTGACAGTAACTTCTAAAAATATATCATGACAAGACACTACAAAAATTTAAAAAAAACTCTTTCCACAAATTGTATATTTTAGAGGTCGGAACAACTTGAAGAAGATCCATCAGTTAAAGAAGCAGTTGGATTAACTGAAACCAATGAACAATACATAAAAGATCTTGAGGTTGCACTGAAAGAGTTTCAGTCCTTGTCAAAAGAATATGATAAAGCGAAAATGAAGAAACTGAAAAGAAAAGATTCTTCGAGTGACGAAGATGAAGAAGACGAAGAAGAGAATAGCTCTGAATTGTCAGAAATCGAAGAGGAAGAAGAGGAAGTTAAACCAGTGAAAAAGTCAAAATCATCCTCCCAATCAGTTGGAAAAAGGAAGAATCGACCAAAAAGCACATCAGAAGAAGAAGATGAAGGAGAAGAAGAATCACGAAAAGTTGCAGAAGATGCTGAAGAAGAAGGAATTGACATTGATTCTGAGATCCGAGAGCACGCGGAAAAGGAGAAAAAAGATAAAAATGTGCGAAGGCGGAGACCTAAAAAGACTTGAATTCTTCTAGATTTCTTTCACAATTTGATTGTAAAAATGAGTAAATTTGACATTTTTGTTATAATTTGAGATTCCATTAAAACCAGTAAAATAAAAAGAAAAACCCTCAAACCCTCAAATAATTGCCGCCACCTCTTTCATTTAATTTCAAAAACCACGAGCCAACAAATTATAATAATTTGATATATTTCCACAAAATCTCGCCTTCATTGCGTGTATTTTATAATCATGGATACGGTATCCATATAGTTATAGTACACACACCTTCTCTTCCTCAACTTTCATTTCATTTTTTATTTAAACTCCGATATTTTAACAACAGTGTGTCAATTCAATTCAATTCATTTCACAAATTGCCTTCTCTTTCTCTTTTTGATTATTCTATGTATGTGCCCAACCCTTATTTGCCTCATTTGCTTTTTGAAATGCAATAAACGATTCATGAATTTAGAGGAAAAAATTCAATTCAATTTGGTATAATATACATAATTAAAAAGGTAAGAGAAGAGGCTTTACTCCTATGGGGAAAAAATTACCAAATATCATAGTAAAACTCTACAAAGTTTTCATTTTGTTCCAAACAGTGGCAATTACTGAGTTTTTGCCATTTTTTGAGGAAACTATAGAAATGTCGCACCCCTACAATGTTTTTTAAAACATAAGCAGACCATGACAGTCGAAAAAAAAAAATTTTTTTTGATCGTCGACTTCCAGAAATGAGCACTTTTTGAAAAAAAAAGATTTCAAAACATTTTTGTAAAATTGATATTTGGTTATTTTGGAACCATAGGAGTGGTTTTTAACAAGGTCCCCACTGGCTCCACTATTAATTGATATTTTCTACTGTTCAGAAATTGAATGGAAAAGCTCAACGCCAAGGTGAGAGAAGCAGTGGTTCTAGTAGTAAATTGAATATAATTTGAAATAGTGAAAGTTCGTTTATTTTTCCAAAAGTAAATACAAAAACAAGAAATCGAATGATCAGAATGACAGAGGAATCAATCTGGATACCCGAATTACATGGCAATGAGGTAGACACAGACAAGAACAAACAAAGAAGATACAAATGATGTTGCTGATGAAACTGGAGTCTCTGAAGATGTTGATGGCTCTTCAGAAGAGCTTGATGAAGTTTCTGATGTTGATGGTTGATCTTCAACAGCGCTCACAACAGTGGCAGCTTCAATTGGCTTCGACTCCTCAACTTCTGGCTCTTTGGATAGAACTGGGGTCTCTTCAGTGGTTTCTTCGGTGGTTTCTTCAATCTTTGGCTCATCGGAACTCATTGGCGCTGTCGAGGAAGAATCAACTGGAGCTTCACCAGAAGCTTCCATATGATGTTCATGGTGATCTTCTTCTTCTCCGGATGCTTCTTCTTCGAATTGAGCTGGAGTGTCATCTCCTGGTCCGAGTTCTGCAGTTGTTCCATCTGAAAATATTAAATGAGTAATTATAACAAAGGTAAAACGAATTTTCGCGCACTTTTAAGAAGTTGTCAGAATTTTATATTATTTTACACAGTAAGAAATGCATAAATAATAACATTAAAAAAAAAAAATTTCAAAAATTTGATTTTTCACATTTCATTCTTGATTTCATAAAGCACATTGAACTGAAATATAGAATTTTTCGGAAGTAAGAGGTGTTCCAAAAAATGATGAGTAATAAAAGCACACTGCCGCTAGAAAATTTACTAGGTTAATCCATTAATAACACATATTGACTAATTCTACAATACATTACCTTTCTGAAACTCACCAATTGCCTCTGTCTGTGGTCCTGGAGCTCTCTCGTGTCGGAGACTTGGACTGGCAAGTGCTGAAATTGCAAGAAGTGCCAAGACGATCAATGATTTAGTGCTGCTCATTCTGAAAACTTTGAGATTGAATGAATCGGAAGAAAAATGAAAAGTTGTGTGAAGATAAAGTATATAAAAAATAATAATGAACCACATGTGAGAAGAGGTATTTTGTAGATCAAGAGTTTAAGGATTTCTCACAAATTTCATTTGAATACAATTTACATAGGAAACAAAAATGAAACTCTCAAAAACAAGACATTTCTCATTTTTCATCAGAATATTTGTTGTCACTAAAATGTCGTGCGCACTGTACAGAAGTGACACTAAATGCTTGTCAATATGTATCAGTTGCTGATGCAAAAAAGGCCCGCCTCTCTTTGCCTCTCTCTCACAAAAAACGACACCCGAGAGTGAGATAGAGAGACCGAAACTAACCAAAAAATTACAATTTGCATATGCATTTTTTGTGATGCTGCCACCAACATCTATCGCTAATTTGTTTACTTGCAAATCAATCGAGAACAATTAAAATTTAATAATGTAGTATCGTCTGTGTGTATTTTATTTTATATGTTACAAAATTGACCGTAGTGACCAATTATAAACTGAAATAAAACTTCTTTAAAATGTAGGAATTTGTATCATTTTGAAAAAAAAAGTGAGGGCTGATTTGGCCACGAGACTTTTCAAAACTTCTCTGTTTCTCGGAACATTTATAGTTTTTTCCAGTCATACGGCATCTTTAATCGAGTTAGCGACCCTACAAAAACCTATACAATTTTTCGAGAATCAGCTTCTTCTAGTTTTTTTGTAAATTGTAAAGATCTGCTCAAAATCGTAAAATTTTTTACAGTTACGAAAAACGTATTCTAAATATGTTTTTAACTAGTAAGTCATTTAAAAAAAGTTTGTTTTAACTTTACAAAAATTAATTCTAACCACAGCTGGTTCAGACAAAAAAATATTAGATTGCTCAACTTGGACGGCTTATGGCTCGGTTATCTTCGGTTTGACAACATATAAAATGCGCTAAAAATATTCATCTCTATTTCAATAATAATTCAATTTTTATAATACCGAAGAAATTTTCGACAAAAAAAATGATGTGAAAAAATCTGATTGCTCAACTTGGACAACTTATGGCTTGGTTATCTTCAGTGTACCAAAAAAATTTCAACAGATAAAATGCGCGTATTTATCTCTATTTCAATAATAAAATAAATTTTAATAAAACCAAAAATATGCTATAAATAGGATATCAAAGCAATAGATATGCCCTACTAATCTGATTAGTACGGTAGCACTTGATTTATTTGTAAACGTTTCGAGTTAAACAAAAACCTAAATATTGAATAAAATTGAAATCCTTCAGATACCTTGATCATTTACAGAAAAATAGATCAAGAAAATGAATTGGTCAGTGGAACCACTTGTTGGCCATGAAACTGTTTTCACTTGGGGCCTTTTTAAATGTCCACTGGAGGGTGACGCCTTGTTATTCTCGAAATTCTCGTTCCTGCACACGATGGTACAAAACAGGTCTGTTAGTCTTGAAATGTAAGAAAAAGGAAAAAGAAGAAGTAGAAGCGGTCCTCTTCTTCGTTAAACTATTCACCTCACTAACCGTTACCCCTTTACACTTGTTATCTTCAATTGACACGTTATGAAACGACAAGACAAGGTTCTGATGCGATCAAACAAGAAAGCTTTGAGAACACAAAAGGGTGAAACAATGAAAGTATCTTTATTTCGTCCAACATAAAAAAAGAGAATAGGTAACTTATCTAACCGATTAAATGGGCGGAGGTCTTCTTCCGAATCTTATTAATCGGAAACGACAAATTTGAACTTTGAATGTTGAAAATAATACATGAATTTGAGAAACTTAGTTATGTCATGCCAAATTGATATCTTAGATGGAAAGTGCAACGATATTCATAGTATTTAGGAACTTTGGAGAGAGTTCACATTAAGTATAGAGTTATTGGTGTTTTTTGAAATGCCACTTATATACATTGTTTTAATTTCTAGATATTTTTGCACTACCTGAGACACCTATGATTTTCTGGAAAACAAAATTTTGAGCTCCATCCCTGAACGAAAGCGGAAAGAAACTCAACATTTAATTCCGGCTATTATCAAATTGTAATTATATTTTGTAAACCAGTAGATAAATATCATATGACTCTAAAATTATGTTTACCGTACTCCATCAACTCTATATCTTCCTCATCACCTAACTAATCGTTTGACCTGGACCCGGAACCTTACCTGACAGTATAACTAACAACTTTCTAAGAAAAGACAACCGGTTTTGATCAAGGTTGCTCTGAATGTTTGCGAGATGCCGAAGAAGGCAGAAAACTTTCCAAATGGATCGAGATGAAACATTGACAGATTTGACGGACGTGGCAACACAAATAAGTAGAAGAAAAGGAAGAAAAAGAGATACTACTCTTTATGGCATCTTAGTCTTCGTCAATGGTTCGTATTACAAATATGTGGAAAAATTGGAGAATTCTAGAATAGAGAAAAAGTTAGAATGGGAATGGTAATGAAGTGTGGAATAAGATATTTTAGAAATATGCCAACATATCACTTGTAGGTGTTTTGTTTTCAAATTTTCTACTCAGTAATGTTCGAAAAACAATAAAGGAAAAGTACGAAATTTGTAAGACAATAGAAAGCAAGTACGAAGTTATTGTAAAGCAAATTTGGAAGGGCATTCTTGCAACAAAAAATGAGTTCAAATCTAATAGATCTAATAGTACAAATGAGATAATAATAGAAGAGTATCTCAAGCAAAAACACAAGAAAAGCCAAGAAAGGGGCGGAGTCTATTTTTAGATATCAATGCATTACATTTTCTGGGCGGCTGACGTTTTTCTGTGAATTAAAATTTTGTCTGTTAAAATTTGATTCTAAAAACTGCAATTTTGAAGGACTCAAAAATCTTTAAAGAAAGGTCCATATCTGGGTTTTTATTGAGATTTTGCATTGTACAATCGATTATTTTTGCATATAAAATCCAAGTTTTTGTATTAAAAATGAATACAGTTATGTAGAAACTGATTCGTCCGATCTGAAAATAATTTTTTTACATGAAATTTTCTAAAAAGACTCAAAATAACTATAAGTGCCATGAAACTTTTTTCGGCAAACAGACATTTTAAGGCACTTTTTAGATATTTTTCGAATATTTAAACAAAAATAAATAGTATTCTTTTCCTTGAATTCATTGGGAAAGTGTGAATAGTCAGACAAAAATTGGCGTCTGAAAATGATTTATTTCAACAAAAATACAAAAGACAACTACCGTAATCGTGAACTCTCAAGAATGTTTCAAACATATCTTGCAACGATTTCCGATCATCAGAAGATAATCAAATTAGGTTATTCTTGTTCATTTTTCGGGAAAAAAGTGAACAAAAAGATCGGAACAACTCACCTGATTGTTCTGATTCTACCCTGATATAAAGGGTGCGCGCACGTGTTTTTCCTGAAACCCTATACCTTCCTCTGATTGTTCGAGAATAATCTATACAATTTGAGTTGGGAAAGTTAAAAAAAAAACAAAAACAGTTGATGGATGTGCTCTCGAAGAAAACTTGGAATATTGCCAAAGAATATTACATAAGAGAAGGGGCGGAGACGGGCGCCATCCAATTCAAGATACGATCTAATGTAGCGATGAATTCTGCCAATTCGGCAAGATACTTGGTTTTCGAAAGAGGAAGTTTTTTAGAGAGACGAGAATAAAAGAGAAAACAATGAGTTGTTGGGTGTGACAGAATTTACATTTATTTAGAAAAAAACGAGAAAAGCTTTGGCACTTTTGGCTAATAGGAGGAAACCATCACAGTTGGAAAAGGAGACAATCTAAACATATTGAACATGTACAACCGAAAAGAAAAATGAAATTTTAGTTAACATTGGCCAGTTTGTTGATCAGTGTCTCGTAGATTTCAACACCTGAAATTTTGATTTTTTTAAAAATATATCGGAAGATCTAGGATACTTACCTCTCAAGAATGTTTTCTCATTCAAAAATTCGTTGTGATCGTGCAGAAGCGATGGAGTATTGATGATTGGGGAGAAGCCAATGGCGCGGATTCCTTGCTGAAAAAGCCAAATAAAAAATTTAAATCGACTTTTGAAAAGCTGTGGATAATCTTAAAAAACTCAATTGATCTGGAGCAAGCGAAAATTCTCCACTTTTCAGACAATAACCTCAATTTTTTCATTTTGAACAAAAACGATAGCTTCTTTTTTCGTCAATAAATTTGCAAAATTACAAAATTACAAAAATTTTTTGATTTTTGGCTTTCCCCGGAAATCGAAAATTTTTTGCTGGAAATCGAAAACTCTTACCGCTCTGACAAATCGTGAATCAGTGGCTCCGATGAAGATCTCCTTCTTGTATTTGCAACCTCTTAAAAATGAAAAAATAAAACTGATGATCAATATTTATTTCTTACTCTTTTTGAAGTGCATCATCAATTGCTGCCCAAAATGGATCCTCCCGGGTGTTTGGAGAAATCAATTTGAAATTGGAGAACTGAAAAGAGTATGATTTATATTTTTAAATTAATGTAAGCTTACCTAAAAGTAAAACCATGTGCTAACCCAAGGTGTTTACAGAGAGTAACGGAAATGTAGTGATACAAAAAAGTGAAAGTGCGCCTAATTTTGAAATTATGAATTTTTCAGGAATTTAAACGGAGAGCAAACGAAGGGATCAATTTTAGAAGCAATTTTGACTTACAAAACACATAAAGATTTTTCCGGGTAAAAAATGTTGTGCTCAACTTTACAAATTCTCATTTAACCTTCATAATCTAATAAATTAATCGATTTTCCATCAAAATCTTACCGTTTCGAAATCGATTGTCGACTTGTCCGCTGGATTAGTTGACTGAAAAAGACGTTGGACAAGAAGCGATTTTATAAGGTGAGCAGATTAAATGAACACGGGGAGACTTGTTAGGTGAGTTAGTGAGGTGAGAATTGAATGAAAGTACCTGCATGAATTCATAGGTAACACCTTCTCCAGCTTCTTTAGCCCATTGATCTACACGTGCTAGAACAGCATCCAGATCTTGGAGTGGAGTTACGCGAATATCAATGTCTGAAGTTTTATACTTGTCAAAAAATTTAATTAATTTTTTAAAAGTGTAGAGTTAAATGTACTCTAAATTTGGCAATTTTCCAGCATTTAATTTTTTTTCGGATTGTTTTATTGTGATATTCTGTAATTTTGGACTATAAAAGTGCTTTTCGACCAGGGCTCTAGATTTTTCGGTTTTCGCCGAGAAATTTATTTTTAGTTTTTTTTTCGAAAAAAGTAGCCAAAAAACGAAAAAAAAAGCAAAAAATTCTGATATACTGAAAACTCATACATTTTTTATTTTTACTTTTTTTCCAAAGAAGCGTGCGATTTTGATCAGGATATCTGTTCTTTTTTTGTTGAAAAAAACTATTTTCGAAAATGTTCAATTATGATATACTTTTAAATTATAATTAAATGTAAATGTACCAAATTTTCAGAATTATAGAAAATTCCTAAATTTAAATAAAATGAGGGTCTTTGAAAATTCAATACCTCTATTGAAATTATAAAGCCTTTAGACAACTTTTTCAAGATATATGTTTTCCAAGTGCCTTGTATATTGAAATCATTTAAAATTAAAATAAATCCAATTAGATATTACTCACAAGCTTCGAACTTTTCCGGCACCACATTTACTTGTACTCCTCCGTTAATAATCGTGATATTTGAAGTAGTCACATCTCCAACTGTCCATTCTGGATGCTCCGCTAGAAGAGACTTTTGCTCATTTCGGAACTCGTCAACGCTGGCGATTAACTTGTGCTGAAATATATATTTTAATTGTTTTGGAAAATGCTTCCACGGGAAAATATAATTTAAAAACATACCAATTTCTCAATGGCAGTCTTTTCAATGAATTTAGAACCATGTCCAGGATGTCCAGGAAGTGTGACTTTTACCCACCAAGGGATTCTCTCTGCATAAAATATCTTGTAGACATCATCTTCAGTGGCAATTCCCTCATCAAGAGCAAAATCAATATTCAATTTCTTGAATTCTTCAGTAACTGCAAATCCTTTCATTCCATTGATATGACCAATTTCCTCATCTGGTCCCCAAACAATGTGAATTGTACGAGTCCATTGTTTAACTCCTTTTGCGAACCAATTTCTTAAAGCCTCCATATATTGTACTCCAACACATTTCATATCTTGTGCTCCGCGAGCAAAAATGTTTCCATCTTCATCTTTGAAAGCGGAATATGGATCATGAGTCCAATATTCTCGGAAAGTTGGAACGACATCAGTATGAGAATAGAGCATAATTGATGGAAGATCAGGTTTGGAGCCAGGGATTGTCATAATAACGAAGTATGTTCCTGGAGCAGTCTGAAAATTACAGAATTCGGAGGTTAGTTACAATTTTAATAAAATAAGGCGTGAATTAAGTTTTCCTATGACTGTTTCTTTCCTAAAAAGAATATTTAAACTATAATGCTCACCTCTACAGATCGTCTTTCGATTCCCAACTCGTCGGCATACTTGAAAAGGAAATCCCGGCAAGCCTCTGTTAAGATTTTGTTTCGATGTGCTGATGTAATTCTTCAATTTCTTACCGTAATCTGGTTTTGGCTGTTCAGTATTGACACGAAGATACTCACGGAACCGTGTCACTCCAATATCTTCACTCATCGTCTGAAAATACAAAGTTTTTAGAAAAAGAAAAAGTTTAAATACAGGCTTCTTCGACGAAAAAAGTAAAAAGTAATTACGAAGAGCGTGGACGAAGTTGAATTGATAATCAACTGCAGCAAAATCACGCGAAATTAAAGTTTTATTGAGAAAAAAGTGATGCCTGATGTAAAATTGGAGAGATATGGAACGAAAGAGATACGCCTGTTATCATAAGTTTCGTTGTTTGTTGCGCCTGTCAGCAGCAGAAATAGATAGACAACGGTATAATTTTGAACTGATTTAATTGAATTTCACGAGAATTTACACAAAAAGATGGATATCTGACACGCCTCGTCGGCAAAAGTCGATTGATAAGAAATCATTCATATGAAATTTGGCGGTGAGTGTTGAGACCGTATGCAATAAAGGGGAGCATCAATAAAATTTCGTATGGTCTCGCAACGAAATAAAAACCGTAACCCAGGTTCAAGGCGCATACGCTCAATTATTTCTGGACAAATCAGAAAATGTTTATTTTTATAAAATTTTAAGCTTTAATTTCTTGCTAACTTTTCACTGATTATCGTTTTTGCTTTGAATTCAATATAAATATTTTTTAATATATTATGAGACGATGTAGCTCAAGATAGAAGCTCAAGAAGACAGTTGGGGACAGGAATTTATTATGAGACGAGAGAAGCGCGTATGGGAATGTGAATAATTTCTTCAAATAAATATAACTAACGTTTTATGTATAGAAGAAACAGAATTAACACTAGATAATAATATTTTTTCGTTCGCCTTATTCTTTGCATGTGCTTTTCCTCGAAATTTATTCAACAAAATACTTAGAAATAGGTTTACAGGCAAACATAAAAGCAAATATATTCTGATAACTTCTTTATAAAAAACTTTCGCAACTCTGAAAGTGAGTCACACCAACGTTTCACTTCAATGTGTGTAAAAATGCCGTTTTTGTTTCCGCTCAAGGTATTGCAAATTAAAAATTGATTAGTTTTTTGATTAAAACTCATTTGACAAGTGCGAATTGTGAAAACAATATTGCTTTTTCCAATCAGTCGTCGATTTTTGTTTATTTGTCATTTGACCGCCCGTTTTTTATTTGCTCGCACCTCTTTGATCAATTTCCACGAATGTCGTCTAATACGCGAATGGGAAGTGTTGTAACTACGCTCTGTCGCACATTTAATTTCGATCGTATCTCGTGCCTTTTAGTTTACACTGAATTTTCTTAAAATTTCATAATGTCTTTCATTTAAACTATTTTCAGGTCACAAAAATATGACGGAGCTTGAATTCTCAGCTGACAATGCAGCGCCAGTTATACCAATCACAGCTATATGTATTGTAGCCGATAAAAATAAAGCCCCACGCGGATTTTTGCCTGTAAGCTGAAAATGTGTGCAAATATTGTTGAATTATAGTGATATTTACAGATAATAAAATGTCAAGATGACCAAACAGAAGCCGACCTTTGGAGAGATGGTTTTTTCACAATAAATCGGCAGGTCCGTTACATTTGCACAAGTACAGAAATTCCCGATTCAAATATAAAAGTAAGTTATTCAAAATAATGGAATAAAGTCAATAATAAAATCCTGCAGACACCAGTACAAGTCATAACCAATCTCATCATTGTTCGCGAGTCTGACCCCATTCCTCACGGTTATGTGGCTATTGATTACACTGCCGATAGCAGTAAGTGTGGTGATAACTCTTTATTGTTCAGAAAATATTGATTTCAGGAGAAAAGTCATTGCGTAAAAAATATGTGTGCATTCGAACAGAACCACGCGATCGTGTCGTTGACGCTATTGGAGAGATTATTATTCTTGGAAAAACGAAAAAAGTTCCAAGAGATTATACATCGGCAGGGTAAAAAGATAAAAAGATAATTAAATTATATTTACTGTGAATATATTTTCAGAGATATTGATTCGCTGCTTATTTGCTACAAAGTAATCTCTATTCCTCAAACTTATGGAATTCAAACAAGCAATAGCACGTCCAATATTGAATCTCAAGCGGCGGGTGGTCTTTATCCAGGTCTTCCGAATCTTTCGAACTCTACACCAGCTAATCTTGATGTCACTGGATCATCAAGCAATTCTGCGTTCACTATGAAGGTTTGTCGCTATTTTTGGTAAAATTTTATTTATGACTTAAAAAAGTGAAAATTGGGATCGTTCGAAGTATTGTGAATTAGAAAAACAATAATGTTTAAGAACATCAAAAAAAAACGCAGAAAAAGAAAAAGCAACAAAAGTTTAAAATTACAGTACTGTTTAAAGGCGCATGCCTACTTAGCATTTAGCAAAAGTTGGTCGTGTCGAGACCCGGTAACAGAAACTTTCAAATATATTTAAAAAATACAGTAGTGTCCAAATATTACTGTAAAACAATATCTTTAAAAATAATACAATTTAAAATTTAAAAAAGATACAACTTTAGCAATTTTTGTTTATAAATTTGCAAAAATATGGGTGGATACAACCACGCTTCGCAACTTTTTCGTTCTCTACAAATTTTATATAATTTTCTGGTTTTGCGTTGTTCTAATTCACATTGAAGATGTAAGATTACAAAAAAACAAAAAAAAACCTTGAAAAATTGCCGGTAAACAGAAAATTGCGAAAAGTGGCCAAATTAATTTTTCTAATTTTTTATGTTGTAAAATTGAAGTTCAAATAAACAAATTCTAACATTTTTCCATATTTTCATAGATATACATCAAAAAAACAAAATATTTTAAAACTTAAATTTTCAGAACGCTGGAGCTCCTCGCGTGAAAGCTATCGACGGAATCGACTTCAAAGTGAACCCAATGTTTGTAAATTCGTCTGGTTCTAATAATTCTTCTCAACTGCCCGATCTCTCACAATTCAACGATTTGGATAGATTGGACGACAAATATAATTATAGTTATGCCACTGAGCACGCCGTTCTTTCATGATATCGCTTTCATTTTTAAACTTTTGTTCAAAACGTTCCTTTTTTCTGCTCTCTTGGATTATTGTGTAAAAATGTGTATTTATCATTATTTCGCTCTTCTAAACCAATATGATTTATTATTAAAATTTTAAAAGAACAAAAACATGCTTTAGAATTCCAAAAATGATTTTAAACAAGTGAATGAAAGTATCACAAATACGAAAAGAGAACCCGAAGAAGAGAAAAGAAGAAATTATAAAAAAAATATTTTAGAGCTCCGACTTTTGAAGGATCGAATACCGTTTATCAGATGGCTTAAGCTCTTTGAACACTGATGGAGGTGGTGTTGTGTCAATTGGACGAGTAGATGGAGCTTGAGCTTCATGATCATCAGTGATTCCACGTGCAGCTTTTGCCTTGGCGAGCTCGATCATTCGTTGATCAAGGTTCTCGTGGAAGTCCTTGTGAAGCTTTCCAGAGTGAAGATCCATAACAAACTGAAATAAAAATTGATTAGAAAATGAAGATACACTATTGGTAGAAGCGTTTTTATTATCATTAAAAAGAACATACCTCTCTAAGTTTACCTGGAATATTCATTTGTGTCATATCAGGGAATAGATACATATGCTGGAATGAATCAATCGCAAGAACTGGAAGATCTTCCTTTGTTTTTCCGAGATGTTTCAATGGATGAGCAAATTTATGTCCATCGGCAAGAAGTGGATTAATTGCAGATCTTTGATCATAAAGTTCACGAGCAACAGCTTCTCCAAATACTTTATCAGTTGTTTTGTTATCAGGATCACGGAAATAAATGAGGAATGGCATTCCTTCTTCAGTGAGTTCCTCGACATTTTCGAATGTTACTTCACGAACCAATGGAATACATTTATCAGTGACCCATTGTTTTACAAAATCATAATCATTGAAGTTTCCAGTGAATTTGGCTTCTTCATTGCTATCTGGATCAAAGAAAGATAGTTTGTTATCATTTGTTTGTGTTCCAAAGTGATCAGTTGGAACCCAGAATGAGCAATCTTCGCGGAGAATTGATGCAACTTTCTGAATATGAGACACAATTATGTAAAAAGTTTAAATAAATATTATACCAATACACTTATAATGTTGTTAAATTTTCCCATAAATTGTTGACACTTTTTTTCTAGTTATTGGTGGTTTTTCATAAGATTGTAACTTCCAATTTGGAAGTCGGTTTAAAAAAAAATTTCGACAAGATTTATATTTTAATTTTGTTTCAATTGTTTGTATTTTAATCAGCTAGTGGTTCGAACCTGCATGCAGGCCTGCACCATTGTTCAAAATTACTCAAAAGCTTACTTTTTTGGAAACTTGGCAAATTAAATAAAAATTACCAAAACTTACTGAAAATGTTGAAACAGTATATAATTTTTGTCGTGTCTTACAATTATATTCCGTTTTTTTCTTTCAGTTAATCTACTATTCTCTCCCATATATTTATTATACTACTATGAAATTCGCCAAAACCTAATCACTGCAAAATATATCAGTATGACTTAACAGAATGTACCTTTCTTATTAATATTTAATTTTCATTCCTACCTTCAAATTGGCAAACTCTGGTCCATCCTTCTTCAACCAAGCAACAACATTTCTCTTCGATTTATCCATTTCTTGATTTAATTGGTCTTGAGATGAAAACTCATTGATAGCTGTTGAAAGTTGGAATTTGACAAAATTGGTAAGTGCCTCCACAGAACGAGTTGACCTATATTCTTTTGTGATAAGCTCTCCATTAACGAAAACTTTCATAGTTGGATATTTATTCACAAAATACTTGTCTCCAATATCAGCCTGAAAAATAATATTGTATGAACGTAGAGGATGTCAAATTACCTGTCGCTGACTATCTACAATAGCCCAGACGGCAGAAGCTTGTGGATTTTCTTGATGGAAAACACGTGCCGATTCTTCGAAAATCGGTTTAAGGCGACGGGAGAATGGACACCAATCAGCACAGAAAGCAACAAATACTACCTGAAAAAATATCGAAATTTATCTAAACAATTTCAAAAGTTTCTAACTAATTTCTTCAAATCGGTCTTTTGATTTTTTTTGTAAAAGAACATTTCATGAAACATGTTTTATTTTTACGTGTTTTCTTCAGGTATTTTTAGATTTACTAGAATACTTTTAAAATGCACTGTTACTTTTTGAGATTTGAAACACAATTTACATAAATGAAGTAAAAATAGGTCTGCCAACATTTACCAAAAAAGCTTTGCGTATATTGAAAATTGAAAACTGGTATTTAGTTTTGTAACATTTAATTCACTAACCTGAGCACTTCCAAGAACATGATCATGATTTGCCATGGATAATTCAATTGCTTCTTTGTGTTCTTGTCCATTTACAGACACTGATAGGTGGCAAGCGGCCAGTAAAAGAAGCACGCTTGCCAGGTTCATTATCTGAAAGTTTACTAGATTAATTTTTTAGAAAATTGCGAATATCGTAAAAGATAAAAACGATATAGAAATGTGTGCCATTAATTTTTTTTCAATTACTTCACTTTCAGTTATCATTTTGTGGAGACGTTTTCAGGGCGAGGAAATTAAATTATTATTTTAATAACAGTTATTTGAAGTTGTCTTATAGAATACGGCCTTCAAAAAAGTCGAAAGTTTTGAAGAGAGAAAAATTATGAAAAATTACCGTCAAATAAACTAAAAATGAGTGTTAAAAGAGAGAGAGACTAGAGAAAAAAAATATGGAGAGCTGTAAAGAGAAAGGGCGAAGAAACTATGAAGTTTGTTGACAAAAGTAGCCTGTTTCGTAGTGGAAAAGAAATTGTTTGCATTCAATCGGGTTCTCCTGTCAGACGAATCGATTCATAATTGGGTCCTTTTTGATGTTTTCCTCCGGTCAAGGAAACATAGGGAAACAAGAAGAAGAAGAAGAAGCTGGTTATGTGAAGAAGAGTGGATATAAGAAGAGATGAACGCGAGAATGAAGGGGGACAAGAAGATGACCCAAATTGAAAAGATATGGTGACAAAAAAGTTGAAAACATCCAGGAACTTTCGCTAACATACATTTTATCATGGGATAATGGATTTGGAGGTTTTTATTTACATTTGGATAGTCGTTGGAAGTTTTTAAAAGTTACACAAGACGCATCTGCTTATATTGAGGTTTTTTGAAAACAATTTTTAATTTTCTAAATCGGCAAAAAATTTGCTGTAATTCAGAAAATTACGAAAGTTACAAAAAAAAATTGCTAAAACATGATCTGGAGTTTGAAAAATGAATGAGTGAAAAATTCAATTTAAAAGAGTTTTCCCAGTCTTGTTTGCATTCACTCACATTTTATGAGCATGGGAACGAAAAAAATTGAATGCATTTCCAGAATTTTTTCAGCAAAAAATGTGAAAAATTTTAGACAAGAATTAAACATTTCAGATCAAAACTTTTCTCTTCACTACAGCTAAATATTTTTGTGGAGACCTATTTGCAATATCCTCTAAAAATATAACAGCATTTGAAGAACCTAAAGTTTGATTCTTGAAAACCAAGTTTTTACTTACTCAAGGATTGGAGCCTCATATCATTTACAAGGAATATTCTTCAAGAAAACCGACCTTGTAAAGTTTTCAAGCTTTTCAAATTGAGTTCAAAAAACTTTTTTTTGTATGGAGCATAGAACAACTCTTGGAAAAGAAAATTTTAACTATTCAATTCATGAATCTCAACTTGAAACGACAATAAATTCATCATTATTATACAAATATTATTCAGAGATCTATTGCTCTATGCAAACATGAAAATCGGTAGAAATATGGATTTTGCGAAAAGGATTCCACGTGTAGTAAAGGAGTGGTTGCCCGGGTACCGGCGATGGAAGGTCAGTCGGGAAGAAAAAACGAGAAAAAGAAGAAGGAAAGGGACAAATGGCCGGTCTCTCTCTTTCTCATTCTGTCAAAGTACTGTATATTGATCGAAGAGACAGAGACACGTAGAGAGATTGACCAGTAACACACATACTGTGTTGGATTGTAGTGAGGAGACAAGATTAGTGGCGGCGATATATTTAGGTTGCGAGATATAAGAGAATGGAGAGGGAAATGTAATGATTGAATGAAAATGGGAGGAACATAATAATACTACTTTTGATGATGTCATATAAATGGAAAATCTGAAAAATCTTGCTTAAGAGCAATGCATCAATCTGAATTCTGAAAATATTGGATCTGGAAGCTTATAATTGGATCCTGCAGAACTGCGAAAATTCTACACCATCTTTTATATTTTCTACTGTGAAAAAAAAAATAATAAAACAAGCAGTGACCAGAACGCAATAATTTGAAGAATCTGAACAAAGTAAAAATCAACTTAACAGTTATAATTCCTAATTAAAAATAAAAATCAAGAAACTTAGGAAGAGGTGAAAAACAAGTGAAAATAGGGAAAAATCTTCTGAACAAGTGAATCACTTTCATGAAAAACCGGTTTATATTAGGGAAGGTAGCATTAGAAGTACCAATTTCTGAAGATCTAAATTGATGATACTTCTGGAATATTATTTTCTGAATGGAAGAAAGAAACTGCAGATGGAAGAAAATCGTTGGGTTCTGTGATATGATATTGTTTTTTTGTTTTTTTGGATTTTTGTAAAGGAAAAAAGTCGATCGGAAATATTTTATGTTTTTGAAAATGCCCTCGAATACACAATAAAACTGACATTTCGAATAGAAAATAGGAAATAATAAATCGGTGTGTAGCTTCTAAATTTGAACGAAAAATACGACTTGAAGTTCTCTTTCTCAAAATTTTTATAATTTCTCGTCTGGTATATTGTTTTTCGTTGTAACATTTTTTGGTTTTCATTGGGATTTCGAAAATCCCAGTCATGTTTACAATACTCTTCTATATCTGATTTTTGTGAATGCCAATTTCAAAAAATGATTTGTCATAGTGCCTCTTCAGATTTTTAGATTGTAGTTCAGATTTTTAGATTGTTCCCGTTCCTTGTCATAAATAATATAAAATAGGTAAACGGTGAACATTTTTATTACGGAGAAAATATTTCGGGCGATTACAATCTTTGATTATCTACTATAATTTCAGTACACTAGTAATAAGTTGAACGACAATCCTTTTTATATCATACTATCCCTCCAGAAAATCCATCAAATCATGACATATGGCAGGAAGTCGATTGAATGGAAGCTGAAAATTAATTTTTCATCACAATATCTATAAAAATGTACAATTACCTTTTCATCAATATCATATTCAACAACACTTGATACCAATGGACTTCCAAAAGTGACATGTCTCTCTGGAATTGAACCAGAAACGAATTGCTCAACAACAATGGTCTTGAAACGAGCTCCTTTCATATCATCATTGTTGTAATATGTGACATTAACTGTTAGAAACTTCTTCTCTTTGATTCTAAAAGTAAAGTGAGTTGCCGATGACATTGATGTCCATTGATTAAAAAAGTGTTCCGAGTCAGCAAAGTTTCCAACCAATGGAGTGAAGAATTTATCACCGAAGCGATCCAAATTGTTTTCAGCGGCAAGAGTGAAGTGCTCATTGAGCTGAATTTCAGGAGATGAAGTTAGAAAATTCTCAATCTGCCCGATCAATTGCTTCAATGGCATCTCTGTTTTCATAGTTACACGAAATAACGACGAACGATCACAGGGCAATTTAACGTCCAGAAGAGATTTCTCAATGATCGAAAAAATATCAGCTTCAGTGAGACGACGACAGAAGACATGGAGAAGTGTTGGACGCTGATCAACCCGAGAAATCAATGTGGTTGCCAAATCAAGTTCCGTTGCTGAAATTTAGATTTTTAGAGTTCTATCAGTTGGTCTACTTAAAAATATACCTCTTTTAGTATTCTTCCATTTTCTTGATCTTTCGAAAACATTCCACAACACACAACGTTTCAGGCTTTTTTCAGACGATTTCAAAATTCGATTCAACAAAATCACAGCTTCATCTGATACCGTTTGCTGTTCCAAAGGCTTCAAAACATTTGGATGCTCCTCCAAAATAAAAGCATCATCATGGTTAAACTCAATGGGGCTCAATGGAAGACTCATTGGAGTTCCATTAGCTCGAACAACTTCAACACCATTTCTGTTTTGATTGTCTTCCAAACCATCAACTCCCGAAACAAAAACAGTTGTCGCGAGATCTCGAAGTTCCACGGACGAAAGATTGTCTTGATGCAACTTATTTTCTTCACAAATTGGATTCAGCAGATTTTCCATTTCTTTTGAAAATATGAAGTTACTGTTGAAATGTTGTATCAAATTGGGGAATAACTATGAAGATGGGCGGTCGTTCAAAATTTAGTTGTGAACACGTGGAAAAGACCACGCGAATTCGAATTCCTGTTTTTAAAATAATTAACTGCTATGAACATAAATGAAATTTGTTTTTAAAGTGTAAAAAATGTGTGTCTTCTTTGTTCTATCACTGGAAGTCTAGTGACTATATGGAATTGTAAGTCTAGACGTCACAAATATTTTATGGTATAGATCTTGTCGAGAAACTTTTGTAGCATGAAACTACCTTTGCCACATAAGAGTTAAAAACTGAGATGCGACAACTATAATTCTGCCATAACCCAATCACGTTCAAACTATCATCTTTAATTGAAGAATTTTTGCTCATTCCTGACCATCTTCTGCTGAGAATGGCGCCAAATTGTGCGGGTTTATCATCATCATCCCAAAGACGTTGCGCAAATATTTGAAAGGAAAAAGGGTTCCAATGGGGGATGGCCACATCGTTTGACAGCACCGCCAGGAAGAAAGAATAACATTGATAATCGAGAGACGATAGACGGTTTTATATGGAAAAGAAGTGTGGAAGATTGAGGTAGAAAGAGAGTTGAGAGAAATAGAGAGAAAGGTGACACCAGAAAAAGAATTGGGGGGAATATTCACTTTTGGATAGATATATTCTCATGCTAAATTCAACTTCAAACTTAGAGTCTGCTATTATTCAAACGTTTGATGCCAGCTTATCACCAGTGATGTTTCAGGTTTAAAACTTAATCTGGATGATGTTTTTTCAAAGAAGATTGAAAGAAGAAGATTTTGGCATGAGCTAATTTTGTTTATGTAGATTTATTTGGGAGCTTTCTCCCTTGTCAGATTTTTTTAAAATTAGTATTTGAAATTAAATTGTCCTTCTTGCTTATAATGTTAAACTTTGCAAAATGAGTTTATGCCTTTCTATCTTGTAAATCTAGTCAAGTTTTTTTTCCTTTTTCAATTGAGGAACAAGGCAAGAGATTGCGAGATCATTAGAGACAACAAGAATAACTTTCGAATATCCCATTTCTTTGAAACAGTATTATTTATTCATTTATTTGTATTTATTTATAAACGCTTTTAGACAAAAACCTAATTTAATGCCGTTAAAATTTTTTTAAATACGAATTTCCCACCATTTTGCCGGCTTTCAAGTTTGATTTACCAAAAAAGAGTCAACTTACGGAAATTTCCGCAAAGCCTGTATACAAAATAGTGCAAGATTATTGGAAGAAATATGGTATTTGAAATTAAAAATTGTTTTAGGACGAATTGTAAAAGGGAGGAAGCGATTTGACCGCCTCGCTTCCCGGACCCCCATTGAATTAGAATCCCATTAACAGTATTACTTTTTACGATGCCCATTAAAGGTCGATATTTTGAGCCAGTTTCCTAGGTGAATCCACATTCTCATTTCATTTCCCATTCACTTCATCCATTCAAATCTCTTTTCTTTCTCTCTCTCTCACCTGACTCTTTTTTCCTTTTTCATCCATCCGCCACCTATTCTCTCCCGTTTCCCAATTCCATTTTGCTCTCTTTTCATATGTGTTAATTAGTGCTTTCCGTCAAATGCGCGTGCGGTGTCTGCCGAAGAGAGTGCACACGTTGTCATGGCACGTTTCCCTGACAACGAGAAGCTTCGCTGTATTCACCTGCCGTTTTCTCCATCTGCTCACAAGCTCACTTTACTATTCGTTTTGGTGTGTGTGGGTGGTCTTCTACTCTTGATTATTATTACTCATCTTCGTATTGTTTTCTGAAAAAAAAACAGATAAATACATAAACTTGTAAGTTTTGACTATTTTCTGATTTATGGTCAGACATGCCTCTCCGCGACGAGGCATTTGTTACCAAAAACATTTATTGATGATTGATTCTAAATCAGTTGATGTAAGAAAAATTTCAAAAAATCAAATACGGCTTCTCCAAATTCAACTAACTAGTCTAGAAATTGCACACGGGATGCCATTCTCTTCATATTTTCATCATTTAGTTACCGATGGTTTTACGGCAGAATTATAAATTGATTATTAAAATTAACTGTTTCGTAAATTATTTAAATAATTATTTCAAAATATTTGTTTATTTTTCTTTGTGGAAATTTTAAAGGCGATAAGCGGGCGAGCTGACGTTAACCTCGTTAAGATGTATATGAAAACAAGTGCATTTTTTAAATGAATTTTGCATTCAAATGTTTTCTATAACACTTACAGCTCCACTTGGGCAGATTTTATCTCGGTTATCTTTGGTTTTATCAAAAAAATGTAAAACACTAAAAATGCGTCTCGAATATTTCTCTATTTGTTCACAGCTGATCAATTTTTGACAAAACCAATAATAACCAAGATATAGGCTTTCAAAGTAAAAAGCGGGGTTCCAAGACTAATAAAAAAATACGATATGTACTTATGTAGAAATCAAAATTTTGAATTTCAAGTTTAAATTTAGTGTTTTTCCTCTTGAAGCCAACACCCAAAAGAAAAACATTTCCCTCCTTTCTCATTTTTTCTTCGCCTCTTTCTTCTTTTCCCGCTTACTCATTAATTTAGCGTCGTGCACATCTTCTAAGGTCCTTTCCATTTCTTTCTTTTCTATCTTTTTCTTTTAATTTTTGCAGCCACTTTCATATATACATAAAAGGCCGAAAATTCATGTTTTTAAATGAGTGAAAAGAAGTTGAGAATTCCTGTTGCAATTAAAACTGAAATTTCGATCTAGTGCAAAATTAATCTACACAAAAATTCATTCAAAACAGTTTGTTTTGCACTCATATTACAGTGTCACTCTTAAAGTGCAAACATCAATCAATATATTTTGTTATCAGTTACGTGGAAATGGCAAACAGCACATACCTCTTTCTTTTTACCTTTTTTCAACAAACAGCACACATATTAGAATATGAATTGACCGATAAAAGTGTCTCCGCCTACTTTTCCTCGCCCATCGGTGCAACAGGCCTCCCGAACTGTACACGTCGATTAAACGATTATTGTGTTGGTAGAAGAGGAGAAAAGTTTTCTTCATTTTTCTTTTTTTGTTTTACTTTTCTTTCTTACTCGCAGGTACAAATTATTCAATTTAAAAGCACCACTCGGAACCACTGAATTTATGTGTGTACTTGACGGCCAACAAGAGCATCGATCTAGCACCATATAAATTCAGTAATTTCGCGTCGAGAGCTATTCTGTATTCAATTATTTGATTCTGAATGAGAAAATTCTTACTTTTTTGAAAAACCATGAATTTTTATCAAATAATACAAATGGAGCAAGAGGAACGCTCCAGTGGCCGGTAAGAAATTTTCTAAGCAATTTTCAAAACAACAATGTAGATTTTGTTTAAAAATAAATTATTTTGCGATCTGAAAATCAAATTCCTCCCTGAAGAATAATCCGAAACGAAAAAATCGGAACGAAAAAAAAAAAATCTTAATAACGCCTTTTCATCAGAAAACGTCACGTGTCGGCTCTCCATTTCAGCTCTTGGTGCAGGAAATGAAGGTTTTTAGAATTGAGAGCAACGAAAGAACAAAATAAGAGAAGGCATCAAAATAGACAACGAGAAAAGCTCTGTTTTGGCTTGAAAAGGTTTACTTTTGGAAATACAACTTCTGGAATTTTCGAAACTTGATCGAAATTAATTTAATGCATGTAACATTGTAAAAATATCTACTGTTTCAAATACATAATAATAATATATAAAAAACCTCGGCTTTATAAATACCATTATCGAATGAATTACCTGCACAATGAAATTGACCAGTGAAATTGTGAATAAAAAACACCGATAATGTCTAGATTTGTTACTGTATTTTGAACGACATCAGCAGTTCTTTCAATTCATTCAATAGATGTTAAATTTTGAATAGAGGGAAGTGGTGATTAATTCCAGCCGGAAACTATAGAAAAGCCTGGCTCTAAATTTTAAATCCCGGTTCGCACTGGAATTTTCGGGAAGCTTGCTTCAAAATTGCTCTGAATTATTGAATTTAAACATTAAATGAAAAAGACAGAATTCGTCAAAAAAATTTAAAAATTGGACGAGAAATGTCTACAATTTGCGACTACTGGCTAAAATTGTGCGCTCTACACTTTTTTAAAAATTAAAAATTTATTCGTACTGAGGGTTTTCAACAATTTAAATTTTCTATTTACAGGCGAATTCCATGCAAGATAAAGCTATGTGTGCGCCACTTGATATATGTTTTAAAAAATACAGTGACATTCACTGTTACCAAATTTCCATTTTTACTGAAAACAAGTTTAGTGAATTCAACTACAATTTTGATTAAAACTTCTAAAAGTTCAAGCACTACTCAAACAAATTTTAAATATATTTTCAACTACCGTATTTACTATTTTAGTTTTGAACCACATGATTCTAGACTGCACATATCTTTGCTCATTTTTAAGATTTCAATAAATGATCAATAGAAAATATAAATACTTTGACGCTTGACATATAAGCTGCCCACCATGGCTGTGAATTTCAAAAAAAAATTATCGATAAAATTTTCCAAAATATGCTCCGATCAGAAGGGAACAAAATTTGAAACTCGGTTGTTTTTTCAGTTTTTTGAGGTAGATTGGCGCCAGTTAGAAAAATATTCAAAACTTCTACAACAGCCAAAAATGGTAATTATCCGTAAATATGGAAGTCGACCTACATAATTTTTTTTCTACTAGTTTTAAATCTTTTTAATATTCAATCTTATTAAAACATTGTTGTATTCATCGCACATGTAAAAATCCCCAATAATTATTTATATACCAAATTTATATACCAAAAAGATAATATACCAAAAACCTTCAACCTTTTTAGCCCTCTATTGGTATATTTTGACATACTCCACTTAAAAAAATATTTCGATATCAATTAACATTTTGTTAATATTGAGCAATCGGAAAGCTCAAAATGTCTAGAGATTCCCTTGAAGTTTTCAATCCCTAGTACATTTTTTTTATTTTCTAAAACGAGCAAAAAATGTAGTGTTCTTTTCTTCTTTTTCTCATGACCATCCAACTGCACTTTCTTTCATCGTCTGGGAGTCCTCTAAAAGACATCGACTAATGGATGCATTTCCTTCCTCTCAAAAAGGGCTGCTTTTTTCTGTGGGCGGAGCTTCTGAACTCTCTTGCAATGAGTCTCCAAGATGAAGGGTCTTCAATAATCCACCATCTGCTGCTGACAACATAATGATAACAAATTGTTGAAAGTTAGAAAGAGAATGAGAGAATGAATGGATCGGAAATAGAGAAGAAGTATGGAGAGAAGATATGTTTTATTTATTGCAGGAAAAAAACATTTATCGGAACAAATCGAACCTGAATTTTTCCAAACAAGAGTTTCTTGAAAAGTTGAGAATTAAACTACCGCTAACCGTGTATTCTATACTAAAAAGGCATACAATAAAAACTTGCTGACTCCTTTGTCAGGACAGCATTTTAAAATAATTTTCAGTTTGAGAATATTTACAAAGTTGTATATTATTGTCCTAACTAGGGAATATATTTGAACAAATTGATCTCAATGAAAAGTCGATTATTCATATAAGAAAAGCTACCGAAATGTTTGGCGCAATTCGGTTGGCCAAGTGGTTAATAAAGTTTACATTTTATAGATTAATATTCCTTCTAAGCTAAATTTCCAAACAAGTCCTCGGATGTGTATACCCCGATTTCTCTAACTCGCAAAAACAAAAGTACTGTTGCCAAAATCCACTTTACTACAGGGAATATAGATTTTGTTTTTTCTTTTGTTATTATGCATTGTTTTGCCAACTATACAATATCTGAATACACAGATTTTCTAAAAATAATAATTCTGTAGCCATCAGTCTTCAAATGTGTGCAGTAATTCAATTCAACAAAAAAAACAAATCGAAGAAATAGCAGGTGCCAATTATTGTCTATCTTTTTCATTTGACCATTTGTCTTTTTTAGAAGTTGATGATAAGCCTGAGAGAGTATAAGACGGTAACGTAACTGGGAAAAGAAGAGACGAATGAGGTTATCAGGGAGTCACGTGACAGTTCAGTTGTTATCAAAACAGAACACAAATGGGAAGAAAAATCTTGATTATTCAAAAAACTTATTATGCTATTCGCTTACCAAATAATCTTTAAAAAAAAAGTAACATTATTGCTTACTATCGGGATAAAAGATCAAGCTTTTTTTCAAAAAATATTTTTGATGAAACTGATCGAGAATTGCAATGATAGAAAGATTAGATGATCGAAAAAATTGAAACAATCGTAAACGCTACTCTCAATAGTATGTAACCTCATGCTGATACATTTTTTTAATTATTAGAAGCGTATCGAACTGTATAAATGGTTAAACGCTGATGGACTACATTTTCTGTACGTTTCTATATTTTGTTGCTGAAATTTATGAAATTATAATATTTCCTTATTTTCAAAGTGCTTCATAATCTTAAGCCGACCATGAGTAGTATTAACATAAAGTCTAAAAAACCTGCAAATCTTCACTGGATCAAAAAATCAATGTTCTTGGAAAATCTGAAACTACGCGATTAATCATGTGCTATTTTGATTCAAAATTATATAAAATATATGTGATCTTTTCAAGAAATCCAAAAAAAGTTAATATACAATTGAAAGTCTAGGTGCCTGCCCATCTGGCACCGTACCAGTACATTCATCTATTGACCTGTCTTTTCTCATTCATCGAACAGATGGTAAACTAATATGTTTCTGAAAACAATACAGTTTTAAAAGGTATTTTGAAGAAAAAATATCACGGTTATCTGATATCTGATATCTACCAACCAGATATCTCCAGATTCATAGAAGAACCAGATATCTGAAATTGATTTTATATTAGATCTGAAAACTTTTATTTGACAACTCCATCTCAATTTCAAAAATCGTGAACCACACATTTTTCAGATTTGGATGTTCCATTTCATGATTGTCACGTAGGGAAGAATTCCCATACTTCACAAAACGGAATCTTTAAATGTTGTTTGCGATCACCTAGATATTCTTGGTTCTTTCGAGCCCGTGGGGCCTCGAGATGTCTTTTTTTGCGCCGCCCGCTACTATTGCTGGCTGCTGTGTCGTCTTCGTCCAGGGGGGCAAGGCACACCCTCTCCGCCTCCTTCCCCACCCCCCACACATCGACCACTCGACGTTCAAGAAACAACAGGGCAAACACGGAGGATAGAGACATCGAGATATTGTGTAATTTGAAGAGAGTCGATGACATAGAACGCGGCGAGATGTGGGCGGGGCTTGTGTTAAGTCCCGCCCATCGGCGGTTTGGAGAGAATTGATCGAGGCCGAGACGGAGGGCACGCTGTTGGGAGAGAACACACACAGACACACACACACACACACACACATATATATACACACACATACCCGGCCCGTTTGCATGTTTTGGGCTATTTTCAGAAATTTGCCAGATTCGTTGGCCAACCCAGAAAGTAGGCGTGGCCTTCCAGTATTGCCCATTTTCCACATTTTCAGTGCGTTTGGTGCTGCAAATGAGCATTTCCGTGATCTAGATTTTATGTCCAATGGGTTACAGTGCCTCATCATTGGTAAACTTCTGTTATTTCAGTTGATGGTGCATCTGCACTTAAGAATTTGACATTTTCAATTAACTCTTGGCGTTTTTATTGTTTCTAAAATCTTTTTTTTCTATTTGTACGCCAAATTTTGTACTGAAGGAACTTTGTAAACCCATCACACTAAAAATATCATATTTCTGTCAGGATTTATGCTATGGTTTTATAAACACCCAAAGTTAAAAATTCCTTATCTGTAAAATTCCCAACAGATAAATTATTTTTGGAATTTGGAAGTAAAAAAATAAATCGAAAATTTTGCAACTTTTTTCTACTAAAAACCCCCTGGAAATTAAATGGGAAAACTTATTTTTTAAAGAACTTTACCCTTTTTTTTCATTTTTCCCTGACGGCCTAGAAATTCTCATAGTGGCCAATGATTCCCACAATGTTCTCTGTGTCTCTCCGCTTCACGCACCCTCTCGTTATCTCATTTTACGCGTACCGTGGCGCGAACCGTGATTTTTTTTTGAAAATATTTTTTTGCAGAAATAAAAGCGGATGTTCCGGCAACTCAGTGAATTATATATAAGTACTCTAAAAGAGGCAAAAGAAAGGGTTTGATATACGACAATACACTTCAAGTACCAAAAAATATTAATTTCAGTCTCCACCCAACTTTGATGATACACCACGTGGTTTGTTACTTGCTCTCATTAAAGACCGACCGACAATTTGGAATTCTAGTGCACGATTAACAAAAGATGATGTTCTAGCTTCATTTCAACAATGTTCCGCAATTTTGTCAAATATGGATCCTGGTTATTCGAGTAAGAGTTTTATTTATTGAAAATTTAATAATTTAATTTGAAAAAAAAACCTCAAAATTGTAAAGGCATTATAAAAATTTTTAATAACGTAAAAAATCTGTGATCTTCAAAAGTTTTCAAAGAAAAGTAGGGAGACTTACTAGTTAGACAAAGTAACATTTTTTAGAACCTAACAATTGTAAATTGAAAATTATTTAGGTATCTGTAATTTTTTCTGTCCATGTGATTCAAGAACTTCATAAATTTTAATCTTTTTTGCATTTAAGAATTCCCAAAAGACCCAGAGATGAATTTTTGCTCTCTAATTTCATATCAAACTAATTTTTTCTTTATTGCAGTATGGGCGGTCATTGAAAAATGGTGTTGGGTTGTTGAGAGCTACGTGAGGTGCTCAGTGACGGCTCCTCCATCAGAATGGCGTTATAATAATACTCTTGATTATTTGAAGCAGTTTGCCACCACGAGTTATCCGTATTTAGGGTAAGTGTCTTTGATAAATTTCATAAAATATAAGCTTTTGCTAAAAACTGTCTCAATTTTGACTCCAAATAGAAATGTTTTGTTTCAAGCTTTTTGAAAATATGCCTCCATCAATTACAGTAATCTTATTGAAAATTTTTTTTAACGGAAAATAAATCGTTGTTAAGGCATTGCATTCCGTAATTTTTAATTTGGTTTTTATTACAAAATGTATGCAAAACAATTTCAGATGCCTTTCAAAGAAACGACGAAATGAATTAACGAAGCTATACAATGATCCGGAAATAAATGTAGTTATGCAAAAAACGGAAGAAATTGAATTTCCTGTAGGAATTTTCCGGGACGAAATGTTGTATCTTTCTGGAGAAGATCACTTAATGCAATATGATTTAGAACTGAGAACTGTTGGACAAGTTGTTAATGCAAAACGAAGAGGCAGGCCCTCAAAAGTCGATAAAGTATGTTTTTAAATTTTTAAAAATGGAAATAATTGGAAAAGATGCCTCTGAAAATTAAATGGACCGCCTTGATTATTCAAACGTTCAAAAAAAACATTTTGCCGAAGATACTTTTGAGCTAGATTAGACAAACTTTAACCTTAAAAATGTTTTTAATACTACAATCTTTCTCAAAAACCCGAAACCGAAAGTTTTCAACTTTGTTCAGAGAATAATGATTAAATTTATTTGTTGAGGGATAAGCATTATTTTAATTTGATCTTTGCGAGGTTCTAACGGAAAACCTCCATAAAAATAAAAACCGTCCAAAAGGTGTACGTCTTCAATTTAATATATATGGGTTACTGAAATTCTCCATTGCACAGATTTTTTTTGGTCTCTAATGATAACTATTTTGTTTGTAGTGAGTGCGCGTTTCGTATTTCAAAGTGAAAATTTTCACAGTGGTCAAGAATGAGCAATGATTAAAAAAATTAATTTTTTGCTCCAGCGCCAGTGCCGATTTAGTAAAATTACACTTATAATTCACCAAAATACGGAATATCAAAACAGTTTTGGCAAACTGCCAAACTTTTGACAAAGTTTTCCTATCTGAGAAATTTAATTGATTGTGGCTTATTTGAACCCCTGCAATGTTTAAATACGAATAATTAAAGTTTTTTGGTTGACCACCAAAATTATGAGTGACGAGAAATTGCCAGTTTTAACTAAAAGTTATAAAAATCCTCATACTCCACCTTTACCTGTTTATATTTCAATGTATTGTTTCATATTTCAGCGATCTCCAGTTGATAATTTCTATAATTTAACGCCACAATCTGCTCAATTTCAAAAGCTACTGGAGAGCAATATGTCAAGTGCATTCAGCATTGCTTTTGCCGAATCTGAATTGATTCCCGATGATTTAGGATTTTCACCGGCAATGTACATGGCTCTTATCGATATGATTCAAGATAAACCAGAATTATGGCAATCAAATCATCCTCAAAAGGATAATTTACAAGCACAAGAGCAATTGTTTGAAGATTTCGGAAAACAATTGATTATAAAGTTCCGAGATACAGCAGATATTAGTGTTCTTGAAAAGTTAACGGGCCCATACGTTCATCTTGTTTGGGAACGACTATTGGAAAAGTTTAAAGAAGAGGATAGCCTTGAAACAGTATCGAAATGGAAATATTATCAGGTTGGGTTTTTACTTAATTTTCCAAAAATATTATCGCCAAAAAGCCTTCATAAAATGAACTACCTATGAAAAATTATTCAGAAAGAGCTACATTAAAAATTCAATTTTTATGGAATTTAATCTAGTTCAATCATGATAAAAACCCTGTTTAAAATCAAAATTTTAGAATTATTTTATTCGGAATTTAGTACAGGTTCTAGTTTTCCAATAGCTTCCAAATTTTTATTCTAGCTGAAAAATAATTTGATTAAACATTTCTGAGTCCCAATTATTCACATTTTTACGCATTAGTTTAGTACTGTAGTTTGAATTTTTAACAAAGTTCGTTTCTATAGTTCTAAATTTCCTTTTCATCCTCCCAACTTCGTGCATTGTGCACTTCGGAACTGACAGCTGCCTACCAGCTGTCGCGGTCTCCACACCACTGGAGTTTTTTTTTCTGAATAAAAAAAATTGGAGCAGAAATATACGCAGCCAGGCTTATTCAACGGAATACTACCCTAAAGGTTTAGCAATTATTTGAAATTCTCGAAATATAAATTGGGAGAAAGTATATATATATATGCATGAACAGGGTCCGAAATAGGCCAAGTAAACGGGAAAGGGAATCTAGGTCGATTGTCGATGAAGGCGACTTTGTATGTGCGAGTGACCTGATTGCTATACGGGGGCTCGCAATGAGGTCATACCTCGACAGAAAAGGGGGACGGCGGTCTGGTTATACTTTATGACCTGAAGGCCACTTCGTTCATCACTTTTCTCGTCCCGCATATTTCATTTGTTTCGGTAGCAGTATTTGACGGTTTTTTTCAAATGTCTAGTTTTCTTTACTCAAATGCTGTGAATTATAGGTGAAATATTGTCAGTGGTGCTTTAGTCTGAATAATTATCCAAAAAGACCCAATACGATAATAAAACATTTCGAAAGTTTTTAGATTTTTCATCATTTTCAAGCATGGTGGAAAATTAAGAACAATAAGTAAATTTCAAAATATCTACAATTTTTTTTGGAAAGTGTTACCATGATATTTGGATTTTGGCACTATAGGGGCGATTTAAAACAATTTTTCCATTATTTTTCAACATTTTTGAGCTTTCGAAAAAATTATTTAACATTTCAGAGTCTTAATAAACTGTTAGTTAAGTAATTTATTAGTTAAGACTACCGTTTTCTTCCATATACCATTATATTCAACGAAGATTATATTATTTTCAGCCTCTTCTATTTCTATCGACTCGGTTGATGCCTGCGTTCCTTCCAGAAAACTTCATCAAAACTGAAGGTAAGATTCATATTCGTACTTCTCCCATTCATACAAAACCCTCTAATTTTCTCACCAATCATTTCCTCCCCAGTCATCTCTTCGTTTGGGCCCATGTTTGTTGTCATCTCCTGTCTCTTTTCTTACGGACTCATGGGCCTGCTTTTTCGTGGGAACTATCGTGTGAACTGACGATGCCGTTGTGTCCCTTCTTTTTCCCATTCTTTCTCAGACACCACCAACACCATCCCGCATACGAAAGAGACCAACACGGACTCTTCTACTTCTTCTTCTGATGGGACACATCCTTTGCTCTACTTTTTTGTCTTTTCGTGCCCTCTACTCATCATGAGTAAGATTTGCGCATGGGAAACATGTACGGGCGGACGGACATTTTGCATTTTTTGCACTAGAATATATATTTAGATGGTAGGAACTTTTATTTTTACGTATTACTTCCACATTTGTTGTAGAATATTAATATTTCCCACAGTCAATAATTCTAGTAAATCTCAGGTTGTGTAGTAGTGACGCAAGTCCCCTCTTCTCAGATATAGAAAGAATAATGTTATAAAATGTATAAACCGTTTTTTTGGGCATAAGATTTTCAGAACAAGAAGTCTTTCAAAATTTGTTTTGATACTTTCTAATCATACCTCATGTTTTACAAACTGGAATTTGTTTAGTCGATTATTAAAATATCATGCTATCAAAATTTCAATTTAAGTTAGGGGCACTCCGAATTAAAAAAAAACAAAAAATATTCGAAAATCTTATACATCTTCAAATCCTCCATTTTCCCATCTTCTCATGCCATTTTTCCAACTCATTGCTACCCTATCATCACCGGCGACATCGTCAACGTTGTCAACCACCGACGTAACGGATGTCAGAGATGTATCTCAGTTGGCTTGAAGAATGATGGCGCGGTTGTTGGGCTCTGTCTCGTCCGCATTTCGATTTTCCCACCACATTGTGTCTGTTGGCTCCGCGAGCCGTATGCTATCTACTACCACCGTTCCCACAATATTCGCGAGTCTTCCTGCATGGGCAGTCTCATCGTTTTGTGTATGTGTGCTGGAGAATGGGTGAAAACGGACAATTCAGTATTATCAAGTTTTCTACAGTATTTATTCAAACTTATAGTTAGAATTGAATAAGGATAACAGGGTCAAATATTCGCCTATATCAACTTCTACTAAAGTTATGACAAAACAGTTATGAAATTTTTCCTTTCTTGATCATCATTTCGTTGACATCCTATATGAGATTTAGTCATGTTTTGTCAATGTGCATAAGTAAATACTCAGTGACAGCAGCTGGATTTCTCCGATTTGACCTTTATCCAAGATGTATTAACTGTAAATAAGAATTAATATTGCCAAATTGTTTCCACTCGTAAAGTTTTGATTATTTCTCATTTCCTATTGGAGCTCCTCCTACTACTCACTTTCAGCATGAGTTTTAATTTTTCATTCATTTTAGAAGAAAATAAGAGAATTTGCAAAATTAGGGAAATACATTTTTGGATTAATCCTGTAATACAGAACTTTAAATTTCCTGAGATTCACTGTACTGACATGATTTCTAAAATAAAAATGTTTGGACCGTATTTCGAAACCTTTTAGTATTCCAAAACTACGTGGCTTCATAATTTTCATATACAAACTCAAAAACGTGAGAACTCTTTTTTCATTTATTCCTTTCTCTTCTTCACAGTTTCCCACATCGACCATAAACCCTCGGAGACGAGAAAAACGAATGATACATTCGATTCATTTTTCTCTCCTGTGATCTTCCCCGCGATGACTCTCATGATGAGCAGTATCGTTTGATTCACGCCGACACTTTGCACCCACACCTTTTTTGGTCATTAGGTGGTAATAAACTGTAGGGTACCGTGCTCCCCTTTGCAGACTCCTCCTATCTTCACTATTGTCTCTTAGATAGTCTTCTTTTAGTTATTGGTTTTATTCAACAACTGAATGTTCTATTTTCTTTAATAATTGAGGATCCATTAAATTATTTCCGTTCATATCAATGAAATATTTGAGCTTCTTAATTTCAGAACCATCCAGCTCGGCCGGCTTATCGGCACGTCTAGCAATTGCATCTCCATCTGGATCATCTCAAAGTGAAGATTCAAGGATGGCTGCATCTTCACCATCAACTGCTTTCATAGGAATGCCGACTACAATCAATGGAAACAAGTCGATACAAACTGTGCTTGATAATCTAATTGCTGCCAGATCCAAAAAAGAAGATCATGCTGCTTCAACGACATCAGTTCTACAAGCTCCAAACTATAGTGAATTGAAGCAAATGTTGGAAAAGAACAATATATTGTAAGTTGAGCAGTGGGATTGAGGAAATGAGGAGATCTTTTTCCAGAAAAGTGGACAATGAAAATGGGCCACCGTTAAAACGAGTGAAGCAAGAAATTGAATCACCTCCAGGAAGTTCTCGAATGATCGTGTACAATGATACCAGAAAAACCACAAACGCAGTGAGTTATCAAAAGGATCAAAAAATCTTAACTTGAAAGCTTCTAATGAATACCTAATATTTCCATCTTTTCAGCCAATATCAACATGGGTTCCACCAAGAGAAGATTTAACAGCAAAAGTAAAGGATGAAACAGTTCAATCAGTTCCACAGAGAAAAGCACAAGCAACTGCTGTAATCAAAAGTGGATTTCCACTCGAAAAACATTTGAAAAAAGTGAGTGAAACAGGAAATTCTCAGTCAGACAGATGTCTAAAACAAATCTCTAGATGATTCAGCAAGCCGTTCCCTCGATGATCCCAGTAACCAGCTCATCGATTCCTCAACGAAATGGCATTCTCGGATTGAATTCTATGATTCTTCCACCGTCGGCTATTCAACAAGCACTTTTGAAGAAAATGGATGTTCCAACAACAACACCATCAATGTCTTCAACTTCATCTTCTCAGGCACAATCATCGATGAATGGAGTAATTAATGGAAATAACACCGAAGTAGAAGATAAATGGACACTGTTGGGTCAGTTTTATGACAAAAATAGCTGAATTAAAATTTCAATCATATTTTTTATTAAGCAAAGTAATGTGCACAGTTGCATTAAAGGTGGACTACGGCCAATGATGAAATAATTAAAAAATCCTAATAAAACTTTAAAAAATTTCAAAAAAAATTTACTTCGAGTCAAGAGGGAATTTTCCGAGCGGCTGAAAATAAAAAATATTTCCACATTTTTTTGAAAAGTCTTTTTAAATATTTATTTTTAATTGATTATATTTAGTTATTTTAGAATAATAGGAATGGTTTTTAATCTTTTACCCATTGGTCGTGCTCCAGCTTCAAAAGGCTTCTCTACCCCCAATAAATCGAAGCCTTCTCCTTAATCCTAGCAAAACTTACTCTACAACTAAAAGAGAGATTAATCTCAACATCATATTTGCAAAATTATTTAATTATTATTATTATTTTAGGCCGAATGATTGCAATGATGGCTCGTGAAATAGAGACACGTGATCCAATGTCAGCATGTGAACTAACAAGAGATCTACAACAAGTCATATTCCAATACAATATGAAAACTCTTCGCCCCAAAGAGAATAATAGTTCATCTTCATCTCAATAATTTCAATTTTTCTCTAATTTTTTTCAATCCTCTCCTTACGTGTACATTGCCACCCGTCTCTCAATTTTCCCTTTTTCTATGGGACTTTAAACATTTTTTGTTCTTGTTTATATTATTATTAGTTTGACATTATCATTCTTTCCTCATTTTTCTGCATTTTCTAATTATTTTTCGATTTTTTGTTCACATAAATTAACTGTATTCATCGCCGCCTCTTGAACCTGAAAGTAGAGCCAATTCATAAAATTTCAGCTAATTTCAAAATGCTCCGCCCCAATTTCGTTCAGTTTCTTTACAACTGCATTTGTAGATTAAGTTAACAACGTCATCACGTTGAGAATTCGGACTTACGCAATGATACGGTCATAAAGTTTGGCATTTCACTGCCTTATTCGGGGGTGGAATTCATTTCGTTTGGCATCTCAGGATCATTCAGGAGGGAGGCTTCTTCCTTATGAGAAATGTGATTGTTTTGGCTGGAAATGACTACATAACATTATTTTTCCATATAACTCTCAATCTATGATTTCTATTCTCTGAACTAATTGATTTTTCTGAATGGGTCGAGGTAAATTTATGGATTACGGTATTTTCAGTTTCTGGTGAGTGGTGGAATCAATGCGAATAATAATTTTTAAAAAATTTAAGAAGTAGAATATCCGCCAAACATTTCCGTTTTCTCGGAAATTTCTTTGGTGAGAATATATTTCTTAATATTCTTGAAAATTACGTTGATTATTATGAACAAACTATAAAAATATTATATGGTTATTTTATGTACCGTAATCTAATAAAACGTGAGACTCTAACGGCTATTCTTCTCGGTGGGTCTTACCACGATTATTATTAAAGTCTCGCACACAGTAAAAATATATAAGTTATTCGATTTCATATTTCCAATACGTAAATAATTTTCACAGTAACAGAGAAGCTTTAAATTGAAATTAAAAATGTTTCCCTTATTAGTTTTGCGTCCCCTTGGCTTCACTTTGACGGCCAGTTTCTCGATCATCTTTTTTGATTCACAAAAATTTGCTACTGGTATCTCTCACTACATTTTATTATATATAACTACTTTTGATAAAACCTAAGACAGGCAAAATTTGAACTCTTAAATCATAGTGATGTTGGTGCAATAGGCTAAAATACGGTACGTGAAATAACTCAATATCAGAAAAGTTTTAGAAAAACAGTATTTTTTGTAGAATAGTATTTGTCTCACATTGTAATTACCTTCATTACGTCATCGCGATTTAATTAACCCCAATGCTAACAGACACTCTGCATTCCAGGAAGGTTAAGTACAACAAGATTCCGAATAATTTTGACCGTACCAGTCATTTTTTGTTGCAATCTTTTCAAAACGATGTTATTATGATGTGGTTTGTACCTTGAAAATCTTGAAGTTTTGCACTCCCTTTTAAAAAAGGTCCCTTCATAAAAATCTAATTTAAATTAAAATCTGAATGTATTAAAAAATACGGATTGAATTAATATTCAGACAACGCTTGTAAATTCGAAGGCATCTAGAACTTCATATATTTTCGTAATACTAGAGTCATTATTCTTGTCATTGTGATTTTAAATGAGATACTTCACCACACGTCACTTCTTGCAACTTTGTGCAACTTCTCCCGTTTTTTCCCGTTTCAAATCACGAGCATCTCCTGGACAACATAGAGGGGGCCGGCAGTTCGTATAGTTCATGTCCATACCTGTTTCGAATTCTTCGGCCAAGCCGATTAGCATTTAAATGAGTTTTCGGCATTTCATCTTTCTCTCTGTATCTCTAGTTGATTTGATTATGATATAAATGTTCCCCTCATATGATCACTTTCGTCCATTGCGCCATCATTACAGTAGTCTATGTACACATCTTTTCAGAAAATTCTGGAAAATGACTTATCTCAATTTTCTAGATACGCATAATCTTTAAATAACTAGTGTTTTGCTGAATGAGCAATAATACCTACTGTATCCTAGATTGCGGTAGATCAGGTTTCTTGTAGCAATAACTGTTATTATATTTATTTTGAGCTTGAGCTTGAGCTCATCTTTCGAATAAAATTTAAATTTTCAGATCGAGCTTGATACTTTGATAAGTTGTGTTGTGAATAATCATAACTAGGTCCTGATGTAATTTTTTTCGAGCAATAATTTGAAAGTTGCAACATTTCTGAACATGTTCTCCAACTCTTTAACTCCTCCTCTATTACACTGAAATAACTAATTGTGCAACAATCTGCCAGATGACTCACTCATTCTGACACTTCTGCATCATCTCATGTTTTTTTATTCGATTTCTCGCATTCAATATCATTTATCATATGACGTGGCAAACCTGCAATGAATTGATTTGGAACGGGCAGCAGTTGTTGCTGATTTGCCAGCGAAAAATGTTTCATGCTTCGTTGTGGAATGTTGTTGTCACTAGTGTATTAAGTTTCGTTTTTTTAGTTCACTGCTTTCTTACTTTTTAAAGTCTAAACTTTAGTCCTATCATGGTGGGAGTTGCCATTAAAAAACTACACAGGACTATAAGAATTATTTCCAGATTGTGTCTGTTAAAGGTGGAGTAGCTTATAAAATATTTAACATCACTTATTTGGTGCTGAAATGACCAAATAATATTGCAAATCTTTTTCAAAAGTTGTTTGAATTTTTATTAATTCAGTTAAAACTGAAAACTAGTCCGTTTTCACTAATCATAATTTTTGGAAATCCACAAAAAATGCTTCAAAACTGCTTTAGTTGTTTTTATTTTTAGACATACTTCGACGACGCCCAAAATATTTCAAAATTTAAAATTTTCTCAGAAATTTGGCATATTGCCTTTGACTGAAAATGATGAAAAATGTAAAAAAATTTCACAGTTTTTAATTTACAATGAAAAACTGCGAAATCTTCATTGCTCCCCGTGCTTTTAATCATACTTTCAATGGATTGAGTCAAAATATAAATTATCCAAAAAAGCAAAAATTAGTGGATTTATCTTAAAAGTGTTTTCCCCACACATTTGTCTTTCAGAAGCCAAAAAATAATACGTTTTCAAAGTAGATACAACATGAATCATTGTTTATCACTTAATATGCCAAATATCGCCCAAAAATGTTAAATCATATTATTTATTATTATTTTTAGAACGATTTGAAATGGTTTCTCTGTATTTTGCAAAATTCTGATGGTGAATCAATTTTGGTTTCACTGCAAAAATATATGTATTTCTGAATCCGAGATTATTTACTGAACATTATAGAATCCAGTAAAATGATCAAAATTAATTCTACCAAATATGACTATGAAAAAAAAATTTTTTTCAATTCTTCCAATTTACAAGGAATTTTATCAAGCACAGTCTAACATATGTTTCTTAAATGTTAACTATTGGAGTTATTTGGAAAAACTGCTTTATTCCCCGAAAACTACAAGCTAAACTTTAATACAGCATTCACCTTTCCCCTGTCTTAAAACGAACGCTCATTGGAAACTTTTGAATAGGGTATTTGGAACAATGTTTGGTAACTTAATATGTATTGCATTACGTTCCAATAAATGTATACGAACCGTATGAATCACTGGTCCTTTTACGCTTTTTTGTGGCTCTCATTTTCATTCACAACGTTTTTTTTGCAAAAACTTGCACGCGGAGATAGTGCATTCCAAAATGAATCTAAACAAATTTTTTCATTTTCTCATTCTTACTCTTGGGGCTGTCCAGAATTTGTTTATGCGGGTGGTGGTGGGAGACTCTCACCTCTGCTTCTTCCAAATGGTTTATGGCTCTTCATTTGTCTCGTCCTCCTTCGTTTATGACTCTTGTTCTTTTCTTTTCCCCCGCTCATCCTACAATTCATAAAAATCTGAATGGGTAAACTGTGTAATCAAGAAAAAGGGTGGACACAATGCGCCAATGATACATAAATTCTATGACTTCAAAGTGTAGTTTATTTAACTTTTTGTCTCTGAACTTGTTAGTTTTTACAGTTTTACGAATAGATCACAGGGCTTTGTAAAAACTGTTGCAACGATTTGTAAGTTGACCGTATCAAGTACAGTTCATCTACCAACATCTGCTCCTAAGTGCACTGGAACCAGTTACAGCTGCTCAACTTTTTTTCTGAGATTTGAATTGGTTTGAACTAATCAAGCAGATGACCCGTACTGACCCCAGTTTTCAGCTGCGTTGTTTTCAATTGTCGTTTGATTTGGTCAAAGGATGCTTTAAAAAAAATCACAAAAGTAGAAATTTTTTTTTTATTTATCCAAAGATCCAGGTGTATTACTTGAACTACGTGGAATGTTTTGAAACAACTATCCAAGGTATAAGCTGCAACATTAAAGAAGCAAATACTGATAGAAGTTCCGATTGAGTTTGATAGTATTGTGACGTAGCTATTAAATGAAAACGAACTAGTAATCATATTGAGTAATATGTCAATGTCAATCAAAACATATTTAGATGAAGCAAACTCATATTATGTCACATTGATCACATTAATCCATAAAACCCTTATCAATAGAACGAATGGATAAGAGACCAGAAAGATATTTCGAGAATCAGAAATCCTCACTCATTTCCCGCGTTTTTACTACCAGTTGACCACTGACATTTTACGTTATTTAGATTCCAAACACTGAATCACCATCACACGACGCATTTAAAACTAAATATTCGTTTTTAACATCATCTCCGATTAGTTTATCACCACCTCCATGCAAGGTGGTCTCTGAAATCTATAATATTTCCTGTTGAATCCTTGGTATTTCCGAGTAGTTTTCCATCTTTTATTATCTTTTATCATCTTTTTCAACAACTTTCCATCTTTTTGTTTTCAACCTCAAGCCACAAACCTTTTTCCGATTTTATGAGGTATGTGAAACGGTCTATACTCTCACTTTTGACCACTTCAAATTCCTCGGTTGAGGAGGAAAAAACAGAGATAGCTTTTTTTTGAGATTTTGTTTATCATGTGAAACCGTATTAAATTGTATGAACTTGTTTTCAGTAATTGAAGTGCTTTTTATTTTGAAACTATACACAGAGCCGGCCGAAAATTGAATGACCCAAAACTATTTGTTTCAGAAATCCCGTTCAATTCTTTCAAACATCAGTTTTTGTATTTAAAACTCAACGTTTGAATCATATTCAAAACATTTCTACACTCAGAAAATGATTTCAAAAAAATATCGCTCTTTAAGAAAATATTCTTATCTCTGGCTTTTGGAATTTTTTATTATCTTTTTCATTATTTTTGTAAGTGACACCTATCGGCGATAGATCTAAAAAGATTTTATGTTGTAACTGTAAATAACTTTTGACGTAACGTTGAAGATTGAAAATAAACTTTAAAGGACATTATTCCTTCTGAAAACAATCCAAAATAAGGCAATAGATCAGGAACAGGTCAACTGGTAAAGTAAATGTTGGAATTGAATTATATTTTGTTGTTCACAATTCCTTGTTATCTATAACAGCTGACAATATTTGTTCAAAGTGTCGTCATTTCGATTGAGTTTAATTTGCTAAAAAATAAAGGGGTAATAAGTTCCGGGTCAAATAAAAAATAAATTCATAACTTGTTTCGCAGCATATCGATTTTTTGAAAAAAAAAAGGGAATTTATGTTATCATGCCTTTCATTTTACGGTAGTTTCAAAACTTTTGATCATCCCAAGTTCTCGGCGAATTTTTTAGTTTAGTATACAATGTGAGAATACAAAAAATTCGTTTCAAAATTTTTAGATTTCTGCAACTTTAAAACAAATAAATGTTTTTTTTTGAGCTTCAGGAGTTTGCTATAAAGTTGTGGCGTTCTGCCAATGATTCATCGTTTTAGAAGATCAAAAACCCTTTTTCTGCCAAAAACTGCCAGAAATCTTTGCCATTCCGATCAGTCTTATCAAATTGCCTAATTAAATCATGTCACGGAAGTCAAAATCTGATTCTGTTTCAAAGTTTTTTATTGTGATTTCTTGTCAATTTCGCATATCATCTACATATGTTTTTGGTGCCTTTTGCAATCCCATTCATCAATTTAGACCTCAATTCCATTTGTTAGAAGAATGGGATGACGAGGAAAAAAAAACGGAAAGAGAGACAGATGGGATGGTAGTACATCAAGACATGAAAACAGGGGAGGGACAGAAAATGGTTGTGTGCAGCTGTGGAATGTACCAAGATCCGCCCATTTTCCTGTGCTCATTCTCTACGGCAAACCATTTTTCACAGTCTGCAAAAGACAGTGTAACAGCTCGAACGTTTCGCTTTTGCTTGTTCTCAAATATTTTATGTTTTTGGATTTTCTCTATTTTCTCTAGTATGGAATATTAATCAGTTTTGCATCTAAATCTAGCTAAAGGAACTAGTACTGCAGTCTCTATTAGCTAATTATCATTATTGCGAGACCCACTCCAAAAAATTTTAAATTTTAATAAAAAATTTTATCAGACTTATCATGATTCTTAGCTGATATACAAGGAGCTTCGAGTAATAAATAAAACTTGAGATTTTGGCATTAAAAGTAGTTACCTCTGATAGAAAAATACGATAGCATATTCCTTTTTAGCATCTGCCTCTCTCTCTAGATCCATCTCATGTGGAAATAATAATTTCCATAAAATCATTTGTTGACTGTACTTTTATAAAAAGGTCAATACAGTTTATTTAGTCCTACAAGAGTGTGACCATCACATTCTGTAATTACCCGTCTAATTGTCAGTACTTACATCTAATCGGTGTTGTTTTTTGAGGAGAGTTTAAACTTTATTCTTGTGTTGATTGACTATTAGTGGTCGGAGACGTTCGATAGAAAAAGATACGCTTTGACTTTTATTACAATCGTTTTTTCCCCTCTGATACTGTTAACCTTTTGTCTAGTTTTTTTTAATTGTTGCTTTTGAACACTATATTTTCGTGTAAAATTGTGTTTAGTGATTTGAGGAAATTTTTTGATTTTAAAATATTTTACACTTTCACATTTCGCCGAAGTCTTTAAAAGAAGTTGTAGATAACAACAATTTGTCATTTTTATTTAAAAAATTTTCTAAAAGAAACCTAGTATTACCTTTTGTATTAAGTTTCGATAAATAAATAATTATCTATAATCAACCCGACATTTTCGATGGTTTTCATTGTGGTGGGGCTTGCAAAATGATCTACCACTTTAGCCAAATTGTTAAAATGTCAACACTACAATTTTAATTCCAAACTTGCTGCATTTTGGTATCTTCATCATTTTTCATCTATTGGTGACGGTTGAACAAAACTTATTTCAGTTGAACTAACTAATTGAAATAAATTAAAAATACAAATGATTATTTTTAACGAAGCTTAACTTTCAATTAAAATAATTCAAGAGTTAAAGTCGATTATACAGCATTGATTTTATTTCGTTGTACTCGCACCTAGTTTTTAGCAAGTTAAGTTTTGATTTTTTTTCCAGGATGCTCTGAAACCCGTCACTCTTAACCTTTCGACCGCCCAAGTGCGAAGTAATAAAACATTTTATGAGACACATGTCTCAGATTTAAAAAGTTGCATCCAGCATCATCTTCAAGATTACAAAAATGAGAAGAGGGAACACACACAAATATCGCTTTTTTTTCAATTTGGCGGCCACATTTTCTTTGTCTTTTTCCATCGGTTTTTCTTGAACTTTTCTTTACCGAGACCCCTCAAATATAAGTAATAGATCATATCATGAGATATTAGAGAAATAAAAATAAGGAATGTTGTTTTGATAAGAATTCACTTTTTATTATGTTCGATCCTTGACCGAAAAATAAACTTTTTCGGGTTATATTTACCCAGCAATTTCCTTGATTTTGAATGTAGATAACAATTGTTGCAGTCAAGTAGGTCTCTGGTTTAAGTTTAGGTTTCAGTTTCAAAAATTTTCAAGTTTCAGTTTAGAAACGGTTTTAATTTTTTCTATTTGTTCCAGTGTAACTTTCATTCATACCTGAAAAAGTACTGTATTTCCAACTTAGAAACTATCTGTACCCACGCATTGAATATTTTAATACATATATGTATATATGCATTATTTTGAATTTGGTGGAATGTTATCAATCTTTTCGCAATTTCTAATTTTAGCTGAAAATTGAAAATTCGGTAAGATAAGATAAAAAGAATAGTGTTAATTGTGATTCAATTTTCTTCTCGCTAGAGAAAAGCTGCACAACAATCAGATATTGGAAAACTTTTTTTAAGATTTGGAAACTTCAACTTATTCATATTTCAAAAATTATAAATTATAAACATAAATTGTCGATTAACGTTTCTTCAGATATTTTTTCTAGAAACAAATCTTTTGAAAATGTTCAATTTGCAACCAAAAAATTCTTACACTTTAAAATCAAATAACTATTAGAAATATTCAAATATTGCTCTCAGGAATTCTTATTCAGTAATTAAAATTTATAGGTCATTTTCTAGATGAACTCATCTCCGAAAATTAAGTACTTCGATAAAATTTCATATTGCGAGTTTCAGACTGCAATATTTTTGGTGGTTTGGTAATTAGAATCTTTATAAAACCGTTTTCATAAAATTCAGTCAAGCGATTTTTTCTGACCACATTGTTACTTTTGATCAAATTTTTAGATAATACTGATCTATTGGAGGGGTCTTCCTTTCTGGTCAGGTTGTCACCAGCAGTTCATTTTTTCTTATTATTTTTCTATTTTTGTTCTGATTCTACAATTAGATATATTGGTTTATACTTTCCTCTTTTAGATGGTTTAGTCTAGTCAGCTGTTCTACGTTTTGGTGGTTCAACATTTCCTTTTTCACATGACCTATTCTCATGATATAAATTCCCTCAACCCTACAATATTTTTGCTATTTCAGTTTTTTGATGTTCCCACACATTTGTTCAAGTTGTTCCAAGAACTTGAATACATCATTTGCATGTTCATTCTAATTCTTCCGGTGCTCCAACATGATATGTTGCAATTTTTAAAAATGATGCATGTAGTGTGATAATGAAATTAGATGATGGCTAAAAAAATCTGAGATTGATCTCAATGTGTCCTGATCTCATGTTTTAATGAATTTAATCAAAGAATTAGCGATATACGATAAAAAATTTTTATTATTTTCTATTTTTGAGATTTTTACCGCTATGATCTAGATGGGATTATAAAAAATTTTCGCTTAAAATTAAGGTAAGAAATTATTAAATTAAAATTGATCTTACTAAGATCCAGTATACATTATGTTTTTTTTAAATAAAAATATAGTCAATATCAAATAATTTCAGTGTTTTCGGAGAACATCATATAGCAAAAATGTTCGAATTTTCGATTTTCTGAAATGGGGTTTGTACTTTGAAAATTTACATGCAAAAAAAAATCATAGGAGTTAAAAATAAAATTAAAAAAAAAAACTATACTTTAAAAAAACAGACTTTCTTCGAGAATATCCGAGAATTGGATAAATCAGAAGTTCGTAAAAAATTTAGATTTATGTAGTAATATTATTTTCTAAGCCTAAAAATAAATGCAGTAATAACATAAACATTCGCATAGAAAATGAAATTTCAGCGAAAACTTGGAGGTGGTACATAGATGGTCTGATGTTACGAAAGTTCAAATTGTTTGAAAAAAAAAGAAACTAGAAATACCCTAAAATGCGTGTGAGTCACAAGTTGTGACAACAAATTGTTATGTAAGCGTATTGCCACGGCCCCCCGCGATCAAAAACATAAAGAAACATCCTCTACTTGAGCATCAGTAAAAAATGTGCCTGCCTACCGTAATACCTACTTTTCTCTGTAACTATAAATAAACTTCAAAAGTAGAAGCTGTGTACTATTTTGTCATGTAAAAGTAGAATATTAGATTCAAATAATTACAGTAACCGATATCACTTTCAACGGACATTCACTCATAAAATGAATCATTTTGGAAAGTAATAAGCTCTAGTGGCCACTTTGTTACTCATTCATTCTTCCATTCTTTTATATGTCATATACTGTCTCCTAGATCATTTCAATTTCCCTCTTCCTCTTCCTTTCTGACTCATTCGGCAACATCACCTCTTCTTCCGTACAGATTTCATTTCCATTTCCCCACTCCGTAACTCGGTCATGTAATGAGCTTGCACACAAAAAAACTAAATCCATGTGTGTCCTTGACATGTAAAATGAAACTGTTATGCAACTTGGCGCCAACTTTTCGTCATTTCTCATTGTCTTCCATCTCTTTCTCTCTCGTGTTCGTTTCTTCGCCACAGCTCATTTGAGTCGAACAATACGGAACGTCTCCTTCTAATAAAGAGAAGGTCGTTCTCTAAAAATGAGAAATCGACTATTTTTGAAAATGAGAGAATTTAATTTTTGTTTCAAAACTATTTAATTTTTTAGTTCAAATTTAAATGCACCGAAACGTCATGTTTTCAAAACTTTATTAGTTACAATTCTTTGACCTATTCATGTCCACCAACTCATAAAATGAACTTTCAAATGAATTGGCTCTCCATTCTTTTTTTCAATGCTTCCATCCATTTGACTTGTTTTTGTTTAGCTCTTCCATTCTCCTTCATTTCATAGTTTTCACTGTGAGCCTCCTAAATTTATATAATTGTGAAGGAGAAGCTTACATCATCATCAACCATCTGTTCATTTTTTTTCATCTGCACAAAAAAATTCTAAAAAATAATAAGTACTCACTTCCTGCTCTGACGTGACTCAATTTTAGATAGTTTTTTTTATAGTTTGATGTGTCAATTTTTAAAAGAAATTTAATTTGCTATTAAGATAAGTTATAATTTATCTACCACCATAATATTTATTTTTAACAAAGTTTCCAGAAGGATTTATTGTTTAAATTTTTTTTTGGCAAATTCGATCCAATATTTTATTAAGAAAAACGGCCGGACAATGGGAAAATATATGTACAAAACTCAATAAAATTTACCTAATTTTATTGATATTATTTGGTGTTTTCTAAGAACTATATGTCAGGGTTATGTGACTCAAAGATAAAAACAATAAACAAATCACTGAACTCTTCGAAAATCTATAATTTGTAACTCATCGTAAACAATTATTTAGTTATTTACTGTTTTTTAAATATAAATGAGCAAACTTTAAAAAAAACTGAACAACAATGAAAAAGAGAGTTTTGATACATCTGATTTTTTAGTAATTTTGTAAAAGAACTAAGAAGGTACTCGATTATTAGTTTACCCAAAAAAGATTTAATAATTCCAAAATAGGGTTTGAAGCAGGAAGTAGCATGACCACTATACTTTTTTGGAACTTGATCCCAAGTTTCTCAACGTTTTCTTATCTTTACTCATACTATTTTTTAGATTTCCAAGAAAATCTAACTTTAATTTTTCCCGTTCAAAAATTCAATCATTTCCGTTTTACTACTCATTCATATTCGCCCAATCACCACCCACATTTATCCAATGCCATTTACGGAAAACGATGTTTGCTGACTTTTGATGATGCCAAACATTGTCGGTTCCCTTTAAGCTTTTCAATTAGGTATGTGAAAACATTTATTTATTCATTTTCTACATTACTATACTATTCCTAGAGAGAGACGTTCTCCTAATTTTGACTCATTAAATCCTTAGCGGTTTTAGTGTCGATTCAGTTTTTAACTCAAAGGATCCCACTCTAACAAGATCCAAATTAAAAAAAGTTTTTACTTGGCAATATCGGAATAGTTTACAGTAGACCGTTTATAAATAAATGTTCGTAGGTTTCATGAGCCCTTGAAGATTTTGATGTAGTCTGAAGTAAGGATTAATATTTATCTTATTTTCCACTTTTTTTAAAATGAGCATCAGTTAGTCTCATCGTTTTGCAGTGTTTTAAAAATTGTAAAGTCACTCACAGCTCAAGCGATGTTAAGTCAAATTCCAGTGGCATTTTACAGTACATATTTCTTACTTGTCAGGTTTCCGTACGACTCCACAACTTATCTTCCTAGCCCCATCTTGAACAACATTTTGTTATTTAAACCGTTCTAGAGATTTGTCATATTTGTAATGTAAAATTAAAGATTTTTGGTTGCGTCTGAAAATAAGTGACGTACGGATAAAGAGTACAATTTCTGAAAAAATTGTTTGGTGATAATTTCTAATTTCTCTATTGACTCAATTTTCATAACTCACACGAGTCAGATTATGGGTTTTGACTATAAATTGTTGGTGTCCGATGACAACAAAAACAGTCAGAATGATAGAAAAATGAGACATCAAACTCGTAATATGAATCAATTTTGGATCATGGGATTCGATGACTCTATTTTTCAAAAAAAAAAAAACCACTCCGTATATAAACTAGAGTTTATTTAAACACTAATTTCAATGATCACGAAAATGGAAAATATATAACATTCATTCCGAATTTCTGTTCGTTTGCAGGCAGTATATAATGTAATCTTTATTTAACTGGAAACGTTTTAAGTTATCAACCAGTAATGTGGGGGAGATCACAATTGATTTTCAACTCATGAAAATCAAAGTCACATTTTGAAATTGAAACATCAGATGCACGAGAAATTACGTATTTTTTAAACACATTTATGATTGAGCTTCTAACATTCTATGGATGTAATGTTTGATTTTTCGATTCTCAAGTTAGTTTTGGATTGATAATCCCAAAATCTAATAATTATTTTCAAGAAAAAATGGAACAGCTCATTCTGCACCGTACTGTATAGAAAATTAGATTGAAAATACTCAGAGATATTTCTAAAGAATTATGTGAGCGACTAAATATTTATTATTCGTTTACAGTTTCCACCCATATAATCAAACCATTTGTTATCTGGTATGACCAATTGTGCCTAACTAATTTCTCTCAATCGCCAATAAAATTTCTGGAAAGCTCTTCGTACGTGACAACTCAGAATGGAGACAGTTCCCATATTCTGGAAATGCTGAGAATTCTGAGAACTCGGCGTCATTGAATCACACGTATCATCATTTATCGTACACGTATCGTATCATTTATCATCAAACTTGAGCTATGATACCTATTTAACTTTACGTCAGCATCAGTTAGCAGACTAAAATCGAATTATAGTGGATATGAATAGAGGGCGGAAAAGCATGACAACAACGTTCGAATCGAAAAAACAACTTGAACCGTTGAGAAATGTTCAATTAGTGTTGAGTTCAAGAGCTCGGAGATCGAATTATTCCTATGATTATTTAGTTTCTCCTCTACTGTAGGTTTCAGAGCTGTGCTAAATTTATATGCATATAGAGAAAAATTATTTTTCTTCGTTGGAGAAGAAGGATCTTTTTGTATTGCATAGGATAAATAATCGGAAAAATATGCTAATCATAAGACAAAAACTTTTGGAAAAAAACTAGTGTTGCTTCGCGATTCGGCACCTGGGTGAACATCTCCAAAACGTGGGAAATTTTTTGAAAATTACTCGGCTAATGACTAGTGTTTTATCTCGTCTACTCATCATATACAACTTCTTACAAGTGTCTACTTCTCGAATTAAATTCCGATTTTCCCCGATTCGAAGAGCCGCACAGCTCTGATAAGAATCACGAAATTGAACTCGGAAAATCTCGAGATCAGTTCCGCCATATTCGTTTTGTTTCCTACATTCATTTGTTCTCATTTCAAATGTTTATTTTAGTCTTTCTCGTATTTTTCTTTGCTTATTCTGCGTTCCATCATAATATCTATTTTTCTTTCCATCTTTGATACGGAAATAACACATTAGGCTTGTGTTTGATGTGACCCAGTTATCACATCTCTCCCACCCTTGCCACGTCATCATTCATCCACAGAGCATTCGGGTCGAAGGGGGTGGAGCTTGTAAACGAGCAGGGGAGGATGCTCCGCCCGTCGTGTTCTTCTGCAAAGAATTGAAGTCGAATTTTTTATTTTTCATTCCATTTTTATGAGATGGTAGTTGTTGGTACGTACACCAGTTTTATGATCTTGGCCACTCAATTCGGGGTTTTCAAGTTGTTTTAGTGTTAGAGACCTCTGGAATTCAAGAGTACGTCTTGATTTATTTTACATGTAAAGTGGTGTCAATTGTAATTCCTCCAGGACCACTGTCATGACTTCAAGCTAGCTTGCAATTAGAGGTCAAAAGTATATGATACCGTTTGACAACAGGTGCCAATGAATCCACAAATCAAATACACGCGCGAGCCCCATCCTCAAACGAGACGTGATCACATTTAAGCCCGGATTTGCGGCAATCGAACATTTTTGATAATTGCCGAAATTGCCGAGTGCCGGACTGTTTCGGCAATTTTCAAACCTAACTAAAGTTAGAAAATTTTAAAAAAATCAGCCTTGTTCTTTAATAATAGATTAGTCTTCGTTTGAAATAATATTTTGACGCAAAAATTATCAGACTTATATTTTCGGCAATTCAGATTTCCGGAAATTCGCCAAATCGCCGAAATTGCCAAAAATTCGATTGTCGAATGGAAATAGTCGCGCACCTATGATCCAAGCCCTCAAAACCTGTGCATTACCTAAAAATTCCAGTATCCAAATTATTCATCTTTCAAACGAAATCTGAGATTTATATTCAAAATGGATAACCTCCTCTTCAGATCTCACTTTTACTCTCACCTTTCTCTTTTTCCACTTTTCTTATCCAATTAACGTTTATGACCGATAATAAAGGTCAGTTTGTTTTTGAAATGAGTAGAGAGAAGTGTTCAATTATTCCTTTTCCTTGTTAGACATTACCAGAACAATTCAATTTGCCACGTCATCAAAAGTACGTGATCAAAAAAGACCCGAAGATGATGTGATGAAGAAGGAGTGAAAGATGAAAGAAGACCACCAAGAAGCACGCTGAATTTTTGATATTATTAACATTTCTTCAGAGACTAGAGTACCTACTTTCGTTTCAACATTTTCTCATTTTCTTTCCTCTTTCCTCATTCTCATGACCTTACCATGAATTCACCCATCTCACTAATTATACGCCTAAATCTTTTCTTATTCTCGAATCATGGACACTTTTCTAGGCAATCAACTCATACAGCAAAGGATGCAACTCTCCATCGTTTTCGTCTTTTTTGTTCTCTGCTTGGCCGCTGTTTTTGCTGTTCCTATCAGCGATGGTAAGCTTTTTAACTGTATTTCTAGTATACACTCAGTTTTCGGTAAATGAGTCAAAGTAAAATCATGTAAGAATCTGAAATATTGAAAGTTGCGTTTTTTAACCATGAGAAAAATTTACTGGTTTTTTTGGGCATATGAGAATTTTCACTACGAAATTCGTTCACTTGAAAACATTTTGAGTATGCCTTCATAATATCGTTAGTTCTCCTTTACTAAATAACTTCCAATTTCATCAGATTTTTTTCGAAAAATTTTTAACAAGCTGGCTTAGTCATTATAAAAAACCGAGCTATTTTGGGTAAAATACACAGATTTGTTTGTTACAAGTTTTGCAACTGGCAAACAACTGATTTTGTTGTTTTTAGGCGATCTCACAGAATAATATTCTGTAGTTTGAGTTTTCCCAGCGTCAAAGAGAAACAAAATAAAACCGAAAACTGTCAATCAAAGTGGATTGATCAGAGTAAAAACTATCTTAATAATCCATTTCCAGCTTCCCGTGCTCGTCGTCAAGTCGCATCGGAGAAGCGTCAACCAAAGGCACGCTCTGGATACATTCGATTCGGAAAACGAAGAGTCGATCCAAATGCAGAACTTTTGTATCTCGACCAACTTCTCATTTGAATCCGGCATTCCGACATCTCTTTCATCATCTTCTTCATCATCTTCAACAAAATCCACGTCATCATGCGCCCTTTCTTTCTCTGCGTCTCGTCTAGTCTCTCATTCTCATGTTACAGTAATCCAACAATTATTGAACACTGAACAATTAATTCCTTCTTCTCAACCATCCCCACCAGTCGTCAAGTTTTCGTTTCATCAAATTTCTTGACCTGAAAAATATTCGTTTCATATTTCTAATAACGAAGATTTGATCTCGAAGCGCTTTTAACTAAAATGTCACCAAATAAATTATATTCATTTAATTTTACAATTGCTTCTCTTTTTCGTCTTTTATTTCTCTTGAATTCTTCTCCACCCATCGACCCCCGAACACATCCCAATGCTTTTTTGTTTGATTGTCGCATTCCAGTATTTTCAGTTTCAAAATACACAGCGAATAAAACGATTTGTTGTATTTTTATATTTAATATCATAAAAATTATTATGCTCAAGACTTTGAGTTCTCTATTTCAATAGAACATTTCCGAGTTCGTGAATCAGGGTATTGTGAATATGGATGAAAGAATCTGCTTCTATTATGACTTTGTGTTTATTTCTTCCCAGTTATTACATTATTACGTTATTATTAATCACTAAAATCTACTAATTGACGTTTACAACTTTAGTAGAGATCTGTTAAACATTAAAGCTCCAAGAAAACTACTCAATCAGTACAAGAACGAACTAGTCATAATTTTGGCGACCGCCGAAATTACCAACTGAATTTAATTTAAGACTTTTTTATTAAACTGCATATGAAACCCCAAACTTCGTCCTTTATATAATCAAATAAGAGAGACAAATTTTAAGATTTTTTTGTGTAGATTTGTGATTACTACAGTAATTCTTCAGGGGGTTGTGTGTACTCTAAATAAAAAAGGAGGTGGCAGTCCTGACGATTAAAGTAACATTTTTTATAAGGACATTTTGAGCCAAGTGATAAAAAACATCAGCATTTGGTTTTAAAAATCCAAAAACAAAAAAAAACGTGAACCCGAAATGAGAACGCAAAAAAACAACTTGGAAAAAACAAACATCGAAAATCTATAAAATCAATCGATTTTTGATTATTTCGAATTGTTCTCACAACTTCTTTTCCAATTAAATTTGGAAAATTATTTCTATCACAAAAGGTACGCAAGTTTCAAATTTTCAGGCTTCTTAATTCATTTGATTTTCAGAAGGAAAACATTGCAAAATGGGATCAAACGAGCTGTTTACAAGATCCGTGTACATGCAGTCATCGGTCTATTCGAATAATTCAAAGTGAGTCTAGTTTTGGGTATCAGCTGAAATTTCAATCTTTCTTTTTCAGAAGCAGTACATCTAGTTCATCTTCAAATTCCATTCCTACTCAAAGTGCTCCAGCGATGAATGCTGCTTCCTCTCCAAGGTTTGAGATTTTCAGAAAATAAATGAATTTCGATAGTTTGGTTTTTAGCAAAGAGCCAGCAAAGCAAGAAAAAGAGGATGACAAGAAGGAGGTAGAAGAGAAGAAAGAAATTGAGAAGTCGGTAGAGGCGAAGGTGGAGGGAAAAGTGAAGGCAAAGGTCGAGGTAAGAGCTTAAAGCCACTTCACAGTTAATTTGCGATGATCGTTTCCGCAATATGCACATTGTGTTCGGCTCTCGATCCATTGTGCGCACATTGCGAAGTAACTGTTGGAATTACGAATTAACTGTTTTTTTTTCAGTCCACGCAGAATACGGACAATAGTCAAGAATTGAAAGCTCCCGAAGAGAAACCAAAGAAGAAGAAGAAAAAAAAGTCTAATCTCATTGTTTCGGCTTCTGTTGAGAAACTATCAATTGTCCCTGAAAAGGAAGACTTTTCAATCTTGGAGAAAAAGCTTCGCGAGTTCAATTTCTACCACGGCTTTTTGCCTCGAGAGGATCTTCACACAACTTTGCACAATCCAGGCGATTTCCTTCTTCGAGTTTCTGAAGTTGTGGAAGGAGAGCACAAAGTCAATCGGGAAGTGATTCTATCACTCATTCCAGTGTCCACGGTATCAAAAGACGAGGAGGATAGGAAGAAGGTGAGGAGATTGATTCAGGCCTGAATGCTGCCTATATTTCCTACCTGATCTGACTGAGGGCGCCGATGTAGTACTTTATAAGAGGTAACGCGCGCAAATGACTGTAGTAGGTAGGCGTAGGCATGGAAGCGTCATCATAAAATATCGATGTACATTGCCACTATTTCAGGTCCGCAACGTTGTCATAAAACGTGTAACAAACTTATTCTTCTGTGAGATTACTCGAACCTTTGAGTCAATTTCGGATCTTGTCACTTACTACACAAAGAACCCTGGAGGATGTGCATCTGGAACATTTCAATTAAAACATCCAATTCTTCAGCAATCATGGGAATTTATGCATTCGGACGTAACAGTTGGAAAAGTTCTCGGAGAAGGAGCATTCGGAAAAGTTTGCTCTGGAACTTTGAAGCTTAAAGATGGAACGAATGTTGATGTTGCGATTAAAATGACAAAAGTGTCGGCATTCCTCAGCAAAATGAAGATCAAGGAAATGATGAATGAAGCGAGATTTATTCGAAACTTCAATCACAAAAATGTCGTTCGTTTGTATGGAGTTGCGCATCACGAACAGCCGCTCTACATTCTGCTGGAATTGGTGAAAGGTGGATCTTTGCAAGATCATATGAAGAAGGAGAAAGGAGCTGTTTCAATTGTGGAGAAAATCAAGTTTTGTTCTGGTGCAGGTAGAGGTATCGAGTATTTGCATCAAAACAATTGTATTCATCGGTTTGTTGTTTGATTCCGTATAAATTGATAAATGATTGTATTTCAGTGACATCGCTGCTCGAAACTGTCTTCTCCACGAAAAAGAAGTCAAGATTACCGACTTTGGTCTCTCCCGAACTGGACCAGTCTACAAAATGAAGACTGCTTGCAAGCTTCCAGTCAAATGGCTTGCTCCGGAGACTTTGTCAACACTCTCGTTCTCCTTTGCCACTGATACGTACAGGTAACTTATAGTATCAGTACTTCATTCTAAAAAACTTGAAATTTCAGTTGGGGAGTCACTTGCTACGAAGTGTTTGCTGATGGTGTAGAACCCTTCTTTGGAATTCAAAATTCCGTGGTGAAGACCGATATTCTTGCGAACAAGTTCCTGCAGATGCCTCCAACCACCCCTGAGTCTATCAAGAAGTACATGGAAGCTTCGATTTTTGTCGAAGGATCGCGTCGTGCTACAATGACGTCGGCAATTGCAGAGTTCGAAAAGATCAAGTCGGCTCTAGAACGTCCTCCTTCTGATATGTTATCCGTTGGAGCTGGAGCAAAGAAAGTAATGAAACTACTGAAGAGAAATAAGCAAGAGAAGTATTCAAAAGGAGATTGAACTTGGATTTTTTGAAATAAAGGTTTTGAATAGTATCTTATAGTTGTTTCTTGTTGTGTGATCGTTTCCAGATACTTTTCATGGAAGTGCAAGAGTCTGTATAATAGTGGCAGTTAAAAAATATGCACACAATTAAAATTCCATACTCTGGCAAGACGATTTGTAGTTGTTCTTTTTAATGTTAACCTCTTCCTTCTTCATGCAGCTGTTGATTTTGACAAAACATTGCTAATTCTAAAAAAAAAAAACTTCCCACACCGTCTTTCCATTATTGGGGGAGAAACAATTATTCATTGCTATATTTTGTGAATAATACTTCAAAATAAATAATTTATTTAAATAATCAAGAAGTTATGAATGTCCTGCTGAACAAATGCTCTGCTGAACAGAAATGTGTCTAAAAATTATTTGGTATTTACTTGTGTATTATACCCCGCCATTTTAAAAATTAATTAAATTTCCATTCCATGAAGATGTTGTTTCGATGATTTTTGAAGAGAATATAACCAGTGAAACTAAACTTTTGAAAGAACAAAGAACAAAATAATATTTGAAAAAAAAACCGAATACAAATTAATCAAGCATAAAATATTCCTTTTCTAAAACTTTGTTTAAATAAGCATTTTTGCAAATCTGGTTATTAGACTAAATGTGAGTCACTATTCATAACACAATTGTATGTTCGGCTCGTTGTGCACAAATCCTTCACTTTCACTGCTTAAATCTTGATTATCTTGAACGAAAATATTTCCTAATGTAAAAATTATTTTAAATATGTTGCGTCTGCGCCCCTTCCAAAATTGCAATTTATGGGTATTCTGCAAAGTTGATCCTTTTGTTTTTTCTTGTTTCTCACGGAATACGTAACCATTTTTCTTCCTTTTGGATAAAAATCACTGAAGTTTGCTACCTAATGTCAAAATAAATATACATTTTCAAGATGTTTGGTTCAGCTGAAATGAACTTAATAAATACATAGGTGGTGTAGTCGAATTTTTTTATTGGTTTATTAGACTCAAAAGTGTCTGAAAACACCGAATTTAATAATGAAACTTCTTGAAAACTTCTAAAAAAAAGTTATGACGCCTCAAAAATTTATTTTTTTGAAATCGCAGTCAATTTTTGAGTATACAATGTAATTATCTTGCGTTTTCAACTTCGTTTAGGTATTTTAAAGTCGATTGACTGTGAGATTTTTAAATTTTTTAAAACCTATTCTCGCCGTCAATCGACTTTAAAAAATAAAGCTCAGCTGACAAAATAAACGAGTTTAAAAAAACATTCAAAAGTCAAGACAATAAGGTTTTTTTTAAATTTTCATACTTACTTAGGATACTTAGACGATCCGTTCTTCAGGAATTCGTGGTATTCCTGCGGATCACAGCAAACCATTCTTTTCGGTCCTTGGCTATAGTGGACCAGGGGGTGATGACTTCTCCGTCTGCGTCACGAGTGGTGATCTCCTTTCGCAGCGAATCAGCCCATCGCATCGGCGGCCTTCCAACAGGCCTTTTCCATCCATATGGGCGCCATTCTGTCATCAACGTGGTCCATCTTCCGTCTTTCCTTCTCGCAACGTGTCCAGCCCATCCTAGCTTCCTCTTTTTCACGAAATTGAGCGGATCCCTGACTAGAGACATCGTACGAATGTCTTCTCGATGGAGATCTCGCTCTCGTTGTTGGGTGAGTGTTATCCCAACAAGCCGTCTTTCTAGGGAGGCATGTGTGATTCGTACTCGTTCGGATAGAGCTTTGGTGAATGTCCAGGCTTCTGAACCGTAGGTGAGCGCTGGAAGGACAATTGAGTCGAACAGAGTCGCACGAATCTTCTTGTCGGTGATGGAGTCGGTGGTGTTCTTGATTCCATTGAATGCAGCCCAGGCTGCTCTACGTCTTCTGTGGATTTCCGGCATCAAGTTGTTTTGGGCGTTGATTTGACGACCGAGGTAGATGTACTCGTCGACGTCGTCGAGCTGGGTGTTGGGGGAAGGGCTACCGAAGTAGACTTTACTGGGGTCAGCGAATCGGTTTCGCAAGACTTTCGTCTTCCCAGTATTGATCTCGAGACCTACTTCAGAGCATTTTTGTACGAGTTCTTGGAGCATTTTGCTGGCAGTATTCGGATGATTGGCGATGAGCACAATATCGTCATCAAATCTAAGGTTCGTTAGATTTCTGCCATTCACTCTCATTCCAGGGATCGTATCGTAATCCTCAGCTTCTCCTTTCAATTCAATCCAGGAAAGCTTTCGGAAAACGTGTTCGAGGCAAGCGGAGAAAAGATTCGGAGAGAAAAAAGTTATGACGCCTCAAAAATTTATTTTTTTGAAATCGCAGTCAATTTTTGAGTATACAATGTAATCATCTTGCGTTTTCAACTTCGTTTAGGTATTTTAAAGTCGATGGACTGTGAGATTTTTAAATTTTTTAAAACCTATTCTCGCCGTCAATCGACTTTAAAAAATAAAGCTCAGCTGACAAAATAAACGAGTTTAAAAAAACATTCAAAAGTCAAGACAATAAGCTTTTTTTAAATTTTCATAAAATTGTCAAATTCAAAGAACTTATTTAGTCCTAAAATTAATCTAAAATGTTCAACTGTCATAGTAAAATATTTCAAAATTTTTAAATTTCCAGCCAAATGTGGCACTTGCTCAGGTTTTACTGTAAATGATAAAAAACAAAAAAGAGCCAAATACAAGAATTTATTCAATCATTTAGTTCTTCGACATTCCCTTTGGAAGCTTCACATTAGACTTCTTGCGACGAGCAGTTGTTTTCGTAGTTACAGAGTTCATTAGGAGAAGCTGAAATAAAAGTATATATTAGAATTAATAAGATTTTCGAAACAACCTCCTCTGCCTCTTTCTTCGCTATGGCTGTAAAATTGGGGCGAGGAGTTTCAGTGACACGTTGTAGGATTTCAGCAATTTCAGCCATTGATGGACGATCATTCGGATTTTCAGCATTGCATCTCTTTAAAGGAAATCATTGGTTCATTGTATTTCTAACTTTTATTTCTTACCGCCATCATTGTTTGAATCTCAGCCTGAGCATGTGGGTACGGTGGCATACGGTATCCATTTGCAACTTGTGTAGCGACGTCGGCAGGCTTCATTCCCGGATATGGTTCGGCTGCATTATTGAAGATCTCCCAGCAAAGAACACCGTAAGCCCAGACATCGGTCTTTTCAGAACAAATCTTAAAATGTGTTACTTTTTCATCTTGAAAAAATAAAAATGGGATAACTCAACATACCATTGTTTTGATTGTCTCAATAGCCAACCAACGAATAGGTGATTTGGTATTCGGCTTGATCTGATAAACAGTTCCATTTCGAGTCAATCCAAAATCCGAAATCTTAACTTTTCCATCCGTATAGAGACAATTCCTAGCAGCAATATCTCGATGAAGCATAGGTTTTCCATGAATGTATTCAAGTCCCCATGCCGCTTGTAAAATCATCTCAGTTTTTTTATCAACTGATAAATCCTCATTCTTTTTCAAAAAACTATCGAGTGCTCCATTTACTGCTAGTTCCATAACAAGGTACAATGGTTCCTGTAGTACTCCGACGCCGTAGAATTTGATAATATTTTGGTGGCCTAGTTTCCGCATGGTTCGTGCTTCGGCCAAAAAATCCTTTATTTTGGCTTTTCCAGTCTTGTCCAGTTTGACCTGGAAATCACATTTTTATTCCATAAAGTGGACAGTTATTGCATATCTTTAAAAAAATTCGGATTGGGTCATAGCACGGTCAAAACCTTTCAGCTACCGTACCCAGTGGCATTCTCTGTTTTGAGATTGTTTTGATGGTTAGGGTTTTTGTACTTCAAATATAACTTTTATACCAAAAATATCAGTGTTTCAATTTTTGAAAGACCGAAAAAAATATGCGCGTACAGTAGCTGCAAAGTTTCAGCCGTTACAAAACCCGAGCTTGATTTTTTATCCTCATTCAAAAATCTTAGATGTATACCTGTTTGATAGCCACTTGTACCGTTTTCATCCCCTTTTTGAACTTCATTACTCCAGACGAAACCTCTCCAAACGCGCCTTCACCCAATTTCTTATGAATAGTAATTTGATCGTGTTCCAGTTCCCAAAATTGTCGTCTTATCGGATTGACTAGCATACAACCTTCTTTGATTTCAGTGTTATTTCTTTGATAAGTTCCGAGCATTTTTTGAATTGAAGGGAACGACATTTTATCATTGATAAAATATTTTCCATCGACAAAATTCACGACAAAATGCTTGATCGAATTGATATCATCCAGACGATTGTTGAACATCACACTGAGAATGTGTGTTCGAGGACTACCGGGCTCAGGTTCCGAAGATCGCAACAAGAAGTCTCCGTTGTTGGATAACAGTTGACGAACATCTTCACTAGGAAGTAATCCATGATAATAAAGTTCCTTATCTATTGTTGCATTTGACACTTCAGATGGACTGAAATATGCAATTTTTAGACAGACTTAAAAAAATTGAAGAAATCTTGCAAACTACTTTGAAAACGCAAGCTCTTGATTTTAATTTATTCTGAGCCATCAATCGCGATGTATCAATTGTGCTCACTAATTCATTACATCTAGGGTATTGCGAGTCGTGATTACATAAGCGGTAGCTAGTTGCCTAGGCAGGCATGTAGGTACGCGAGGTTGAACACACGCCTTCCTCCCGTGTGTCTTTGATTCGCTCAATAAGAGCGAAAGAAAGACAAAAGACAATCGAACAAAAAAACTTACAGCGAATTCTGTGACATTTTTACGACGATGAAATTTGTATCCAAAACCGTCTCTTTTGGATATCAAACTGTGAAATGAAGTGTTTTGCGACGGTATGAAGAGGAATATTTTAAATTTTTATCGAGAAACTTTTCACCTCCGGAGTTCACGTTTCGGCAAATTTAAAATATTTTCCAAGATCTTTTCTTCGATTATTTTGATATCAAAAAATTAAAATACATATGAAATATGATACTACTGTACTACCTTTATCTACTACCTTTATCTTTGCTTCCGTGGAATTCAGTAAGCCCAATTGTCGAAAATTTTGAGGCAATTTTGAACTTCTCTGGTTTTTTAGATAGAGATACCTAAATCAAAAAGAATCGCTCGCAGTTGAAAAATCGACTCTGAGAACGAAAATCGATCGTATGACCCCATACAACTCGTAATCGGAATCAAGGGTTTAGTTTCTGAATCCTTGACTTTCACTGCTAAAATCTTGCTGATCTCGAACAGAAAAATTTCATATTGCAAAAATTATTGTAAATTTGTTGCGTCAGCGTCCGCTTCCTAAATTGCAACTTTGAGTTTTCTACAAAGTTGATCCTTTTATTTTTTCTAGTTTCTCACGGAATATGTAATCATTTTTCTTCCTTTTGGGTGAAAATCACTGATGTTTGCTACTTAATGTCGGAAGAAATATACATTTTCAAAATGTTTGATCTTTAAACTTTGTGATGACGTCAAAACTCATTAAGAATCAATAATTTTTATTGTATACGTATTTTTCAAAGTGGGGCAGAAATAGGTGTTTATAACTTTACATACATTTCCACCTGGATCGGAAAATTTCGTACATTGCGAACGTGAACTGTTCCGAATTTGTTCTTCCGCTTTACTTATTTTTTAGTTGGTATTGTTCGGCAGTGACATTGATGTCATATAGATTCCGCACATTATTTAATTATAAATCTTTCAACATTCTAGTAAATAGCTTCAGCCTTTCTTGATAACTTTTTCCCTCAGAAGGAGGAATTCTGGTCGACAATCCGAATTTTTTACAATTCGATAAGCCAAATTGTCAAAAATTTTGAGACAATTTTCAACTCCTCTGGTTTTTAAATAGAGATACCTAAGTCAAAAAAATCGCTCGCAGTGGAAAAATAGATTCTGAGAAAGAAAATTGATCGTATGACCCCATATAACTCGGGGCGAGGGGTCGTTTCCCAACATTTTGTTACGTAGACTACCACAAAAATTATTGAAATAAACTTCAGTATTTTGTTAATATTTTCCTAGAACCCATGATCTTACACTAAAAAAATATCCGCGGAAATTGACAATTTCATTACCTTGACTCTACTCTATCCACATATTTCTCTTCATATTGGAATATTAATTTCATTTTTTGGGAGTTGCTTGTCGCTTCAAAGCACATCTGAGCAACTAGTCTTTACTTCCAATCTTTCATTTTTACCTTCGTATTTCGAATTTATATCAGGAAATATTTCAGTTCATTTTTTAATAGTACAATTTCTAAAAAGTCTCCATGAATAAGACATCAACGACAAGTCCTAATGAATTGTCATTGGAATTTGTTGGTGTCGGTAAGTTATTATATTAGTTTATTTTAAAGTTTTAAAGTTTATTAGTAAGTTTATTAGTTTAAAAATGCTTAGATGATCGTCTCTCTAGGATGCAATTCAATAACAATTTCAAAAATTGTTCAAATATAAAATGGTTTTCAGGTGTTGTTGATTTCCCAGTATATTCTAATGAAGACTATTGGCAGCGAGAAGTTCCATATGCAATTTTCATTCTAATTTTTTGTACTTTCTTTATAATTCTTCAATTTTTGGTAATGCGTGTTATGATAACTGACAAGGATTTAAAAAAGTTATCTGCATTTCAGGTGAGTAATATAATTCATGATTTGTTTCTTTAGCCATTGCGAAATGTTCAGATAATGTTTATGATATCTTTCTTTGACACAATTCAATTATTTATACATCTAACTGCAGTATTCTACATTTTAAATTCTAAACCTCACTTTGATTTTCCCGATTATGTATGTCTTCGTTAGCAGATCTTATCCTGATTTTTTTTTATTTTCAGTTAATCGGAGCTGTGATGAATGCATCATGGGTCTCAATGCTCATTCTCAGCATATTTTTAAATATTAATCGGCTCATTTCAATTGTTTTTCATTTTCAATCCAACAAAATATTTAATTCTTTCAATATGAAAGTAGGTTATTAACATGATTTATCTTTTTTTCAATTCCGTCCTTTCAGATATATTTCACTATAGTTCTAATTGTATGGTGTATAGTTTGTTTTTTAAATGCTTTTGGATTCAGTAGAATGGTTTATTTATTACCTGCTTACACGTGGCACTATGCCGTGAGTACAACTGTGAGAAGTCCCACTTTATGTTTGGCGAAAGCTTCGCATATTGCCAAATGATAGTCAACTTTTCAATTTTATTTCCAGGCTTCAAATCCATTATCAGCTGTATTAAGGTCTGTAAGTGCTGATATATCTTTAATAGATGTCGTATTCTCATTATTTGCTCATTTGGTTATCTTCAGTTATATTTATTTTGTGAGTAAAACATACATATAATTTCGTTTCAAAGAAAATTGAAGAAAAAAACTTATCGAAAACTGTTTCTACAGTATTTCATGCAAAAAACTTTCAAGTACAATATCATCTACAGCTACCCCATGATTTTCGAATTAAATTTTCAATTCGTCAAATCTCAAAACGTTTTAGGTATATGAAAAAAATTTCACAGTAGTCGCAAACAAAGGGCAGATATTTGTATTAAGAATGTTTTGAAACTTTTCATTTCCCTTCAGAAGAGCTAATGTTTCATTATTTTTCAACATTTGTTGATTTTCAGAAAGCAGCATTATTGTCAAAGAAAGAATTAATATTGACAATTCAAGTATTATGTGTTTCTATATTTCATGTTATTGGGTATTTGACATGGGAATATCTACCAATTCCATGGGAATTACCAATTGGAGTGTTCATTGGACATGTTGTATGGATGATTTGGAATTCAATCAATTCAATGCTTTATGTATTAATTAATCCGTAAGTTTTAGAACTTTGGTTGACTGAAAACATTTTTAAAAAAAGTTGCAGTCGTATTCGTAACCTGGTATTAGCATCAATTGGAAAACAAACAGAAGTCAGTGGACGTACAATGTTTGTTGCTTCGCACGTATCAACAGTTCGACAATCCGGAGCTAAAATGTAGTCAGGTCTTCAAATAAAATATAACTTTTAGTTTTTAGAATTTAAGAAATAGAAAGATATCATTAGAAAAAATAATTATGTCTAGAAATAAAAACAATTTATTTCTTGTCATCGATTTCCAAACATTTATTTATAGGTCCATGAAATCTAGACACAGAAATCTTTTTACATGAAGCCTAATTTACTGCTAACAACTGAAATGAGAGGAAACAGATCCTCTCGATATTTTCAATTTTAAGGAATATTCTGCAAGTATAGGTGGACAGAGTAAAAAAGCTTTTGTCAAAGTAAAACATTGATAAACTGATAACACACAGAAACAAATAAAAACCGTCGTAAAACAGAGACACCATCACTTCATAATAAAAATGTTTGTGTTTTGTTATCAAGGGAAACTACCGATTGAATTTTTTTTTGAAATTTTGAAGATTTTCTGGCAAATCGAGAAAAAAAAATTAATGTACGTATATCTCCAATTCGAAGCTTTGATTTTATTATAAGAACAGAGAAACATTAGATTTTTATTGGTTTTTGAAACACCAACACAGATTTCAAAGTTATATAATATTTGCGATATTTAAAATCGATTTCAAAGTTCTTTTTATTTTCTACTTCTGATTTTTTTTCGATTATTAATTCTTTCATCTACAAGCAATAAAAACACAATAATATTTGCCTCGTTATCAAATTTATCTTATCAATTGAAAAATTGAGCAACACTGTTCAATTTGACCAGTCTAAAAGACATTTTTCATTGAAAAAGTTGCCAATTTCTGAGTGTATTTTTCCAAAAATGTTCAAGATTTCAAAGTTCACAAAATAATACTTATAAATGCATAAACTCATGCTCTCCTCATCCATCGTTTTCCTGTGATTATCTCAAAAGTTTCTATTTTTAGTGTTTTTTGGTTCCTTGTTCATTTTTTATTTTGTGTGATTTTTACGTCTCGAATAAAAAATATTAAACAAAATGTTAGAAATTGAATTTTACAAGACTATCGACTTGATACAATACATCGACGAATTGTGTGAAATGACCGACGGAAAATCACTTGGTAAGTAATTTCATTTTGAATTTTTTTAAATTAATTTTTCAAGCAATCCCGGAATAAATATAATTCATTTCTATTCTTTAAAATTATTTATTGAACTAGACATTCCACCAGGTCGAGGCGTTACGGGGGCACCTCTTCCCCGCCTCTAACCTCACCCACCTCGCTCCTTGATTTGGAAAACCCTTTTTTGTGTATTTAACAAATGAAAACTACTACAATAATGAACTAAAATAAACTGCAAGTATAAAGCTAAACATTTTTAATTTTCAGCCATTATATCGGTCTCTGACAAGACAGGACTTATTCCTCTTGCTCATGGACTTGTATCTGCTGGCTTAACACTTATTGCGTCCGGTGGAACAGCGAAAGCGATCAGAGATCAAGGAATTGATGTTCATGATGTGGCAGATGTAACAAAGTTTCCTGAGATGCTTGGTGGAAGAGTTAAAACTCTGCATCCTGCCGTTCATGGAGGAATCTTGGCAAGAGATACGGAAAGTGATCGAAAGGATCTAGAGGTGAGATAGCTTATTTTCTTTTTTTTTTGAATTTTTTTTATTTGTAAACTAACTTGTTTGTTGTCGAACCGTTTTCAACTGAAACTTGCAAATTATATTAAGTGGAAATAAATAAATTTGCAACATTTGTGCAAAACAATTCTGACAAAAGATCGGATTTTGTAGAACTTCCGGGAATCTCACAAAATGAACTTTGTACTGGCTTGAAAGATTTCACCATTACTTAGTTTAATCGAATTCATGATTGAATAGAATGAAGTGAAGAAAAAAAACCAAAAAAAGAAGGGCTAACGGGTGACAAAAAGTTGGTCCTTTCGTCAGATGAAGAAGGCTTATCTCGTGAAAATAAAGAGTTGAGAAGGAGACAAAAAGAAGATTAGAAGACAATTTTTCGTCCTCTTTTTCTTCATTTTGTCGTCACGACTTCATTCAAATTTCAATTCTTATTTCGAATTATATAATTTTTTTTTAAATAAACATTATATCTCGCTTTTGTTTAAAAAAAAAGTTAGTCTAATCTGAAACTTTGACAATTGTTTGTTAATTTTTTGAAGTTGGATTACAATTTTTTGGAAAACGGGTTAGAGAGTTTTTTCGGATTTTTTTGAATCAATTTTTTGTTACTTGCGCATTTCGCAACCTATGTCTTGCCTCTTGTTGGGATTAAAGTGCCAGCCCTGATGGCTAGAACACTTTGAGACAAAGTTGAGATATGTCACCTTTAAAATTAAATTATTAATTAGAAACCGAAAAAAAATTTCATAAAGTTAGCGTTCAGTTGAACGGAGAACGGCAAAATATTAGTCAAAAAACTTTGTTTGCCGGAAAATTGTATTACAGTCATATTGCATTTCAGGATAAACATTGAATCTCTGAGATAATCAAAAAATAATACTCCAGGAACATTATATTATTTGAAATTCTATTGTGTATTTTTAGAAATATTTTATCAATTCAGAGTGAAAATAAGATTTTTGTGAGATAATCTGTAAACCTTCAACTTTCGTCATCAACCATAGAGTAAAATTAAACTTGGAACATCCATAAAAATTGGCGTAAAAATCAACGAACACAACTGATTGGGGTGTTGTTATGATGCACCGAGAGCAAGCCTACGTGTCAGTTTCTACCGCCCGTGTCTATTCAATTACCTTCTCTTTCTATTTTCAATTGAATTTGTTTCATCTTCTTTTCCTTCCTTGTATTTTTTGGTTATTTTCTTTCTTCCAGAAACACAACATTTCATTCGTCTCAGTGGTGGTTTGCAACTTGTATCCATTCAAAAAAACTGTTCAATCCAAGGATTGCTCTGTAGAAGAAGCTGTTGAGAACATTGACATTGGTTCGTTTATTTCTTTCTTTTTTTGAGTTTATTCATCCGGAAAATTGACTTTGTTTTATGTTGCCATCTTTCTTTTTCCCCTTGTTCCTTTTGATTTCAATTTATGCACTTGACTTATTTTGCTCCTTTCGTGACTTCTAACCCTAAACCAAACATCAACATTTTTTCACAGGAACAGCTTAAATTGAAATCAGAAAATCATTTTAGCAGAACTTCATAACCAAAACATACGGCCTAGATTAAAAAGTTGAATTTTTTCAAATTTAAAGTGTTCATCCTGTTTTTAAATAAGTTACCAAATATTATAGTTCATTGGAATAGCATATAATTTTAAGGGGTGTAATTCTACTTCAAGCTAATAATTCAATCAAGTTAAAACGGATGTTCGTCAATGAAATAGACCATTCTTGCATTTTCAAAGACTTACAATGTTCAATTGAAAATAATTTAAACATTATCAAAATATATTTTTTGTATAAAAAATAATATTTCGGTCGCCTTCCATTATTATGATAGGGGGAAAATTGTCACTTTTGGATGAAAATAAAAATTCAAGATTTTTGATAAGTTTTACTATGTTATGTAATTCGTCATTTTAGCATTAGTGAATGATTTAATAATTGGCAATATTATCACATACAATACTATGATCAAGTAGTTTTATTTGAGCTAATTGAAATATCAATTTCGTGAAATTGGGCACGTTCAGGTTCTGAAAAATCGTTCTCTACTTATCACTGTGAAAACATGTATGTATTGTTCTTCTCCCTTCCTAAATCCTTTCTGACACCAAAACAATTATATTTTCTTCTTGTTCGTCTTTTTTAGTTCCTCAAAATATAAATTCAATTAACACGGAAGCTGGAGAATTCACAAAAAAAGACAATACAACCAACAAAAAACTGAGAAAATAATAATTCGTTTACACTTTCATTCTATACTTCCTCTCAATAAGTTCATATAATCTGTGATCATCTTCAGAAAATTCTTTCAGAAACATTTAAAGGAGCAAATCTTACGAATGCATCATTTCGTAAAGCTTGAGCTCTAGTTTTTGGTATCATTGAAATTTCCATATTATAACTTCTAATCGAATGGTTTTTTTAATATTAAAAAAAGGATAAGGTTATAGACATTTTATGATCTTAGCACAAAGTACAAAAAAGTGGAAATATTCGTTCAATTGTACCCATTGTATTTGTTTTTCCAACCGTTTCCTACATTTTTATCCCATTAAAAGGGCTTTTGTTTCATGAATCTTTCACCTTTTTTCCTGTTTTTCCGGGTATGTAAAACCCGCCCAGATTTTTTCTAGAATCTATATCACAATATAAACTCATATTCTTAAAATGTTGTTGTGTCCGGTTTTATTATTAATTGTACAGTAGGACATCAGAGAGTAAATCTATAAACCTTCAATTGTCCCCGTGGGTCCATTTTCATTGTAGCTATAAAAGAGAATGAAACGTTCGATTTCAACTACATTCTCAATTTCAGGAGGAGTCACGCTTCTTCGAGCAGCTGCCAAGAATCACGAACGTGTCAGTGTGATCTGTGATCCTGCTGACTACGATCATATCATTTCGGAGGTTAGTTTTAGATGGTTAATAAATCATCACAACCGATGAAAGCTTCAATAAGGCCAGTAAATAAATATGTGGGAAATAATACTAAGCTACTAAATTACAATGATTAAACATTGTTATCAGATATTTATATGATTTTTTTTCTACAGTTCACTTGCCAGTTTTTTAATTTTATTGAACATATTTTGAGCCAAAAATTTACTTGTTTAGAGATTATTCGGAACCAGATAACAATTTCGGATGTTTCCAAAAAGTTTCATGATTTTGAGAACAACTGGAAAACCTTGGATGTGGTGAAAAACGTTCAGATTTCACTTCTCGCTCCAAACTTTACGAATTTTAAAACAAAAACTATGTTCATTTATTGCAATAAGCCAAAGTCATGCAATCTGGTTTTTGAAAAGAAAAAAATTTAATTGCAACGCCGAAAAAATAGTACCTGCTCGTCCAGTATTAGTAAAAGCGAATGCTGGACGTCCTATTAATTCCGGTTTGACATCCCTAACTAAACAAATTTCAGAACTATTTTTTTCAAGTTAATTGTGATTTTCTGTCACTACATTTTTTAAATGCACATTACGTAGGCTCTAAAATGAGCACAGACATTTCCTTGTTCATCGATTCGTTCTTCAAACGATGTTAAAGCTTCTTGATCACAGCAATCCACAAATAAAAACAAGGATCCTTCATATAACTTATCACCACGCTTTTCTTGTATTCTCTTTTTAACCCGAAAAGCCAAAAAAAGGGAGATGAAGCTAAAAGAATGAATGAAATATTTTGACACGCTCCGCAAGTTCCTTGAGGGAGCCATTTGTCGTCGAAGACCCTTACCAACCCACTTTTTGGTTAAAAAAAGAAAGAAATATCTCAAGAGAACACCAACTCTTTATAAATGATCCAAAACTGGGTGGACGGCGACGTCATAAGTTTTTTCGTGTTAAAGCCTTTTTTTCTATTTTCCTATTTTTGTTACTTTACCACGTTTTTCTGTTCCTGTTTTTAAAAAGTGGAAATTGCTCTCTTGAGAGTTTTGCAGTGGTTCCAGTTCTAGAAACTCATGATTTTCTTGTCTTTTAAACATTCCACGAAAAATTTTTGAGGTTTTCTAAGAAGTCGGTCGAATAATCAATTCCAATCTTTTTTTTTAATATTAAATTAAAAATAATTTATAAACAGATCTCAAAAATATTCTTAGATCACTCAGATATTTTCACAGGTGTTTCTAAAATTGCCATACAACCTATATATCTAAACAATCAGCGTCAACGTCTAAAATTAAATTTTACAGTTAAAATCCGGAGGAACTACCCGCGAACGTCGCCAACTTCTAGCCTTAAAGGTGAGTCAATTCAATTTTTGGTAAACCAAAGTTTCAGATGAATGTCACCCAAATCTTTTTCTCAGTCTTTTTCTCTCAATGAGACCTTAGTCTCATTCTATCTGTCCTAATTTTTCAAAATGATGAGTGAAAATGGGACACAACCCAAAAGCGGTAATAAACTTTGTGCAGAAAGATTTTATGGAGCCCCACGATGGCCAAGAGAAACTAGTTGACGCGCATTCATTCTTTTTTTTCAGCTTTTACATTTTTTTATTTTGAGACATTGTTTAAATTTACATTTGATTTTCTTTAAATCTTCGACTCGATGATTATCATATTTACTAAGTTTTTAAGTTTCTATTTCTCGAGAAATCCATATAAAAATGAGAATAGAGAAAAATTCTACTGGTTATTGTGTTCTACACTAATTTATCATTCTGTTTTCAAAGGTTATATTTGTTGAAGTTTACAGCAATATTCGTTAATCAACAAACACTGGCGAAGAGACCTCACAAAAGGCCTTATAAAAAAATTTTCCAGAAAGTGATAACTTTAATAAGAAGTTTGACAAGCGTCGCCCAAGTCTTGCTCAAGTTTCACCTTGGGTTTTTTTTGAATTTGAATTTGTGAAGTTCAAACTTGGAATTTAAAATTATATGTCAATCTCTTGAACTACTTTTACTTAAAAAATAAAATCTCTGATTAAGAAGTTGGCATACCTTTCAAGTAAGACTTTTCTGAATCAAATATGATCCAACTTTTACTAGTCTTTCATACAAACTTTATCAATGAAATGATTTTAAAACATGGATGTTGGATCATATTTTGGTATGGTATGTGCAACGCCTTGCTCAAGTTTTGCCAACTAAGTAACCAATTTTCAAAACATTGGTGGTAATTACCGTAAGTAAACCGCTCCAAAAATGTGCCTTTAAAAAAGTTCTCAAGTTGATAGAGCCTGAAAACTACCAACAAAAAGAAATTTCTACTTAATCATTAACTGCATTCTGATCAAAGCTGTTCAACACACTGCTAACGTCATTACTTCTCCCACATTCTACACAATTTCATCAATTATTCCAAAAAGTTCACCACGCCTCTCACAGGAGCTTACCTAACCTTTTTCTAGTCACAATCCGAGCGGTTCCTAGCATTCTTTGTTGTTTTTCTTTTTTTTTTCTATTTTCCAAATATTTCGAGTTCCTTGAATCTGAGGAGATGTGCGTTGGCGGAGGTTCTGAAGTTTTTTTTTTTTTTAAGTAAATAAAAGAATATTAAATCTTTGAACTACTCGATGCTCTCGTCTGAAGATCTACCATCTTGAAACAAAATTTTTAGAGAAGAAATCCTTTTTTCCCTTTTTTTGTCACTTCAAACTTACAAAGTAACAAAAATACATTGAGAAGAAAAACTTTGAAAAATGGCAAAAAGTGGGCGGAACTGCAAGGGGTTTATCAATCTCTCACCGTTTTTTGAGATCTTCAGGGAGACGTAATTCTTCAGACTTCTTGTGTATTTTGCCACATCAACTTGAAATTTGAAAAAATCGGATTATTTAGAGTTTTTTCCGGGTTTAGACAGCGCTAAGGACTCATATCTGAATAACTATTCGGAAGTTCGAATACAGATATTTAGAAGAAGTTGACCTCTAGAGTTTGATCCAACTATACATTCTGTGTTGCTCTCAGAATGTCCTTCTCGTTTGAAATTCGTTCGAAAAAGTTTTAATTCGACAGAAGTTGTCACAGATGTCAAATAAAGACCAAAGAAGGCGTCGAAAAGTATTGGCACATTTTCTTCCGATTAATTTCAAGTGCTCTGAAGAAAGTGCTCATTGGCTCTTCACTTCTCAATTTCTAAACTTTCCCCCCACTTTTCCATCAATTTCCGGTTTTGTTCGTCAGAGAACTGATCCTTTTCCGAGCGGTCTCTTGCCAACAAAAGAAGACGTCGATTCAATTTGCCACCATCCCTAACCTGACTCCTCCCTCGACCATCTGTCTTCGTTTTGTTTTATCTCTCTCTCTCTCTCTCCTTTTCTGAAAAAAAATGAAAATAACAAAAACTCTTCGTGACACCATTATCGTCTCAAATCCAATCCATTTCAGTCGAATCTTTGTTCATTGCTCACCAGACTGAAACTCCGATTCTTTTCATGTTTTCTATTTTTCTAGGAACTTGTAGATGTGTTTTGCAGGAATGTTCTTTGCAAATTATCAGTTTGTGAAAAAAATTTGACTGAAAATTTTCGAAAAATCGGGAAACTTTTGGCAAGCTTTATGTTCATTTTTAGGTCCTTTTGGACTTTTAAAAGAGTATTTATTCAAAATCCCTTCATTGATAAGAGCCCAAGTAACCGCATGCTTGTTTTACAGTTAAAAAAACAAAAGTAATCAGAGAACTCATTTTGCATCATAATCAACACTTATTACTTTTAAAGCCCAGAAATCATAAGTTCTCTTGAACTTATTTTTTCCACTGTGTGTTCTTCTGCTCATTTAGGTCACCATTCTTCTCTTCAATGTTTCAGTGTTGCTCTAATCCCCCTCATTCTCATCAACTTCTCTTTTGTCCTTGCTCCGACCGACCCGACTGAATTTCAACGTTTTTCGGTCCGAGAAAAGGGTCCCGCACTCTTCTTTCTATCGGTCATAAACTTTCGAAAAACGGAAGGATCCTGTGAGTAGAAGCGGAGGTTTGTGTTGCTTCAATTGAAGACATAGTTTCACTTTTGCAAACTATTCCGTTTTATTTCTCTATGCCTTTTGGGACACACACAATTTTGAAGAAAAAACGAAGAAAAAAGCAATTTGGGCAATCAGGTACACAAAGTTCTTGTGTCCGTCTTGTCAGAGCCTTCTCCTGGGAATGAGTTTCACAAACTGAATCTAATTGTTCGTCGAGAAAAAAATCGCGAAACACTATGTTAGAAAAGACTGTCACGTGGTTGATCAAATTGTGAAAATGATTTTTATGTTTTGATCTGATCAAATTTATTGCTGTTTCAGTTACCGTATTTCTTCTATTAGTAACTACGCTTCTATTAGTTCTATTAGTTCTGCAGCTCTCTAATAGTTTTGCATCTAAATGGGTGTCTGAAAATTAGTATTGCATGCCTTAATAATATATTTTTGGCTTGATTTTATTGTTTCAAAATCTAAAAGGGAATGCTATTAAAAAAATGACTTTTTCAAACAACAAAGCAAAAAATCACCTTACACAAAATTATGAAAACCCAAGTCGTAGATCTCTCTCTCTATTTTTTTTTTTTAATTTTATTAAATACTTACTGAAATACTCACAATGTTGGCCATCTTCAGTAAAAACTAGTATAGTCAAATTTCAACTATAGTAATATAGATTATACGGTTTATTAGTTTTAACACTAATCGAGGCTTCTGAAGCTGAGAAATATACGTTACCAGCTACCCAATTGACCTATGCAGAAATGATCTATTTCCAAATAATATGTTCTCTCTTTCTCTTCACACAACACCTCACTTTTCTAAATTCCCACAATTCGGTTTCTTCCGGCTATCAAGTTGCTCTTTGTGCTACTTTCCTCTGGGTGCAAACTCATTTGTCGTCGCTTTTTTAAAGCCAAAAGATGACCAATCTATATAAATGAATATTTATGTATTTTGTCCTCGCATTATGCATTCTTTTTCTTTGTGTTCAATGCCGACATTTTAGAGGAGACAAGAAAAAAGAAAATAAATAAAAGTTATGGAAAAAGTCAAAGGTTTCCTATTCGCTTCAGTGAAGAAAACGGATATCCGATTGGTGCGAGACGATTTTCAAGAAACCTTTTTAAATGAATTCGTCCGTGTCACAATTTCGTTCAATTTTTCCCAATTTTTGTTCACGGATCAATCAGTTTCAATTTTTTCAAGTCCCGGAAGCATTCCAATATTTTCTTAAATTCCGGCAGCTTGAGTGAAATTAGATACGTTTCCTAACCATTCAAATTATTGTTATGTGTTTTTCTGACCCCTATAGAAACATTTTTATTGGTTTTATGCTTTTCGCTGAGTCTTAAAAAAAGTAAATTTTCGTGATCGTATTTTCTCTATGGGGCTTGTAGCCTCGAATAGTCTTGCTCCACTTTGACAGTTGACAATTACTACTGTAGAAATGAAAATTATTCCACTAACTCGTTTCCAGGTCAGTCTCACTTTTTTGATGAATTCTTAGTTTTTTTGTTCAAAATCACTTAGACACTTTTAATGTGCTAATGAATTTATGGAAAAGTGTATTCAAACGGCAATCCATGTGCATTTAAAAATTGGTTTTGTCTCTAATACCCTAATAATGTACTATGTATTCGTCTTTTTTACATGTTGAAAATTGGACTTACATAGGAGACTAAAGGAAATAATCAAATTTTCATCAAATTCTACCATTCCGTGATTATTTGTCCTCTATTCTTTATTCACTCATCAACAATTGAATATCCTCAGCCATTCCGTGACATTTGTCTCTAAAATATCCACAAAAATGTCTCGGATATCATCAATGGCTTACAAATGGAAACAACCACCACCTCCTATAAATGATGACTCACGACACCGTTCACAGAGCAATTCACGTCTTTTTGATAGAATATACGGGCAAATGCACAGAGGAAATAAGGTTTGGGTGACATCTGATTGGGTCAAAAAAAAAGAGAAAGAAAGAAAAACAAACACTTCTTTGAAAAGAAGTTTCTAAAATATTTCAAACGTCTTTTTTATTTTGCAGGCTTTCGAACACACGACGTCGTACGACGAATCAATCAGCGGATTCATGCGCCGTCGGTTCGCTGGAAACGGCGAACGGGCGCTGCCTCTTAGATACGGTAGGTTACTGTAATTTGCAATTCATTTTAGATGTTTTAAAATATATTATTCATCAAGTTGATTGTTCTAATTAGACTAATAGTAAGATGAGATACATATAGTCGAAAGCCCTTTAAAAATATTCAGAATGAGTAAAAATCCAAAACACCAAAACACTCTTATGTTATAATTCTTATAATTTTTTTATAATTTTTAATAATTTTTATAATTTTTATTTTTTAATTTTCATGTTTATAATTTTTGTGAAATTTCGAGAATTTTTTCATGTTCCAATCCAACAATTCTTCTCAAAAAGCATGAGATGACTATAGCTGTCAAAATAAGTCAATTCCTTTATCAATAAGTTCTCTCATTTTTGATGAGTGAACCATTTGACAGGCATTTGTCACACTAAAAAACGGATGGGGTGTCAAGGAGCAGAAATATTTGAAGAAAGAGGGCGAGCCCCTAGAGAATTTCGTTCCTCTCCATACTTCACTAGAGCCCTATTGTCTTATGTGTAAATCTACAAACATGTTCTTTTTTGTTTCTAATAGCTCCTACTTGATGATTGAAGATCTTTGGTCCCCAAAATAAATGTGCTTAAATCATGAGCGCATCAATTCAAAAGAGCAAATTTTTTTTTTCGAGTACACTTCAAATTTTACAAGTCTTTCGAGATGCTTCATGTTCACTCCCAATGTTTTTTTTTCTATTATAGAAATAATTAATGAAATTATCTATCTATGAAACTATCTAGATAATAACTTCTTGTTTTTTACAAGTTTTTGAACCAAAAACTGGTTTCATTTCTTCGTAGAAATCTTCAAAATTGTTCCAACAAACTCTTTGGGCACTACATTGTTCTCTAGACTTCCGAGAAAATCTACGTTGTTTAATAATTGTTCCAGGTGTATTTGAGTTTAAGAACTTTTTGATCGTTTTATAAATGTTTCTTGGCAATTTTCAATTTATTTTACTATTTTCAGGCACAAATCCGCATCAAAAGGATGATGCTGAATTGTACATAGTAGAGGACGAAATGCCAATCAAAGGTTTGTTCTTTGTTTCCTTGTTCATCTTTAAAAGAAGTCTAGAAGTATGTAGTCATCAAAAATGTATGTGATGATGTGGTCTCATCGGCCACTCATATCATTTCGTGTTCTTCTATTCTTTTGAGCTTTTCTTCCTTTCTTATTGTTTCCAATTCAATATCAATAATAATAATATCTGTGCATGTCTAATGAGAGGTATATAATAGAATTTGGGTTTTCCATATTCTAGTTCTAAACTAGAAATATGCCGGTTGCAGTGCTCAATGGTTCACCGGGATACATCAACATATTGGATGGTTTGAATGGATGGCAATTGGTCAAGGAACTCAGTGATGCTACAAAAATGCCAGCAGCTGCTTCTTTTAAGCATGTTTCACCGGCAGGTAAGCGGTTTAATTTATTTTTTTATTAATTTGGAATTTGAAACAGTCCAATTTTTTAAAAAGTACTATAATTCGGCTGCTTATTGGCATGCAGTTCTGAACTTTGTATCATTCAGAAAGTTAAATTTTTAGGCCAACCTTTCCACCATTAGTAAACCCCTACGCACAAAGTCTGATTTTTAAGGGGTTCTCAAACGGGAAAAAAATTAAACTTTTCGGTGCTCAAACATCTTTTAAAAAACTGGAAAATCAATTACTCAAAAAACAAAAAAATTAAAAGTTTCGTTGCGTGTTTGAAATACAGTAACATCGATTCCATGTCAAATAAACTAAGCCGGGAAATTTTCTGAAATTTTTTTTAGTTGAAAACCCCACAGTGTTGCTACGGACCAATTGAAAATTAATCATGCCGCTACCACTATGTTTGATTATGAGACGGCCGTGGTCTGTGGAAATTGTGATATATTTTTATTTTTGTAGAAAATTCTAATCTTGTCCGTAGTTAAGTATGCATCAAATTTTGATAAAGCATCCAAATCTACGGGTTAATAGGTTACAATAACTGATTTCAGGAGCTGCTGTTGGTCTTCCTTTAAACGAAACTGAAGCTGCTTGCTGTATGGTTTCTGATCTTCCGATCGATACAAAAAAACCTTCATTAGCTGCAGCATATGCTCGTGCAAGAGGTAATTATATTTAATGAAAGATTGCACATCACAGAGTGATTTTCTATCCTTTCACTTACAGTTTTCCTGGTTTATTTTTAATTTTTTTTGCACAAAGTCCCTTCATAATTATGTTCTGTTTGAAAACTAACCACTTTTCTATTCCTATCCTTGCACATTTTTCTTTCCATCTGTTCAGAACAGGATTGGATGATTGCTGATCGACTTCAAAGAATTGCACCCTCTATCGGTATGAGAGCAAAAGCCTCACTTATTAAATATGCACTGCTTTTGTTTCTGTGTTATTCTCATAGTTTTATGTATTGTTATTCGGAGGAAAGAAGGAGATCATGTCGCCGACTCCTTGATTATATGTTAGGCTTTTTCGTTTAATTTGGAGCAAATTGTATCTCAATGTTGAGATAAGGGCTTTAAAAATATTTGCTCAATACAAATGTTTACACTGATTTCATTAAAATATCTATAGTTTTGTACTTTTAGGTGCAGACAGAATGTCATCTTTTGGTGATTTCATTGCCCTCTCCGAAAAATGTGATGAACTTACGGCTAAAATTATTAACAGGTAAAAAATGTAAGTCTTCGATTTTAAAGATGAAAACGTTTACAGAGAAGTATCTGATGGAGTTGTTGCTCCGGACTTTGATCCGGCTGCATTGTCTCTTCTTGCAAAGAAGAAGAATGGTAATTACTGTGTTCTCAAGGTATGTATGTTCATTTATTCATTCTGCCATTAAATATGTTTAGATTAACCCAAATTATCTACCATCTGAAACTGAAGAACGAACCGTATTCGGGTTGAGACTTCGACAGAAACGGAACAATGCAGTTATTAACGCGGAAACTTTTAACAATGTCGTCGGAAGTGCTAATGAAGTAAGTGATATCAGAAGTTTACAAATATTCAAGAAACATTTTATGCTTTCATTTTTGCAAAACTTTCATAAATACAATTGCATTAAAAAAAGTTTATTTCAGTTGAACAAGCAAGCAATTGATGATCTTATTGTTGCCACAATTGCTTTGAAATATGCACAATCAAACAGTGTTTGCTTTGCTCATCGAGGACAGGTAATATAATTCCTATTTTAATCAGACACCTGGATATTCATTTTTCGTCTTTCGAAAATTATTTTGAACATTAAAGACACATGTCCGTGCAGAAACGTACATCACCTGAGAACAAAAGCCTTTCTTTTCGCCTCCATACACCTTCATAATAATTGCGCATTTCCGTTCAGCTATTTTTGAATCAACATTATTTTGTTTAGGTCATTGGAATGGGAGCAGGTCAACAATCTCGAATCCATTGTACGAGACTTGCTGGAGACAAAGCAATGAATTGGTAAGTTGAGAAGGAAACTTTTTATGAATAACCATTGGTCACTGAAGGAATCCTCTTTTTTCTTTTCAATTTAAGTCTAACATTTTAGAAGATCTTAATTATAATACTGAAAATTAAAATTCTTAAAGTATATGAGGATTGTAAATAAGCTAATCGTAAAATATTTATGAGCCTCAAACGAAAAAATTGTAACGTTCTATTTATTCTATCCAAAAGTTCATGGTGTTTGAAAAACTCAACTTCGAGAAAAATTGTAAATTATTAATTGGAATATTCAAACAAAAAAAAAGATAAACAAAAAATGAGTACTTATAGAACTCAAATTAGAAACTAGAAAAATAAAAAAGGAAAAAATGCTCACTTTGTGTGGTTGTTTTTAACGAATTCCTCCCAGATTTGAAATTTCAACATCAATTTTAAAAATTAACAATTGAATCATCAATTATAATCAATTCAATTTAGTTCAGTAGCTCGAAAATCTCCGTATAGTAAAATAATTATTTATTAGAGAGCAATGTGGCACAGAAAATGCTCTTCCCAATATAAATATGCGACTGAAGTATTAAAAAATGTTCATCAGAAATGTCTTGTAAAAATAGGTTTGTTACATTCGGGACCACACGAATCTCGAACTCTTTTCCAATATCCAATTGTTCCCCGATCTCTACATCCATTCGCACCACCATCATGAATACGTGCAATTGTCTCGCATTCTGATTTTCCATAGCATTTCACTCGGAATTTGGTGGCCAGAGTCTGGAAAGAACTCGTTTTTTCTTCTCCTTATAAATTTTTGTCTTTTGTGAACTGAAGCTCTATTGTTTTCCAAGTGTGTAATGACGTCACAGACGCTTTGGTCACCTTCTTTTTTTTAAAGAAATATTTGAAATTCATTTTTGTATAGTTGATCAAGAAACTGGAGGCATAAATTCAATATTTATCAATGATTTTTATCACCTATCAGCATCAGCTAGGTGCGTTTCTATTTGTTTGGAAATATTATTTTCTGGGCAGACTATGTACATGTTTGATCTACGATCTTCGAGAAAACTTACACGGATACATGAAGCAGAACATTGATAATCTTGAGCACAGTTCATCCAGGCTTCGTTTTCCGTATCTTCGTCTTTTTTTCCCGGTTGGTAGCATTGCTGAAAATGACTTTTTGTGGCAAAAGTTCAAAACGGAGTTGAATTTTTAATGATTTTTGGAAGACTTTAATTGATAAATTCTAACCTGGAATTGATAAATATTGAGCCTAAAATAGCCACAACCAATTCGATCAAATTGATCAACTGAGCATCCAAGTGGTACACATCCAGAATCTTGATCACACATTGCAAGCAGACATGGATGATCGTCTTCCACTAAAAAATTAAGATAGTTTTACAAAACAAAATGCAGGAAAATAATTAGTTGGAATGGGAGTAGATTCCTTCTAGTTGAAATGTTTAAAGATATATTCAAAAGGTTCCTTAATTTCGCCAATCGTCACAAAAGTCACAATCTATAATTTATCGGCCTGTTTGTAATTTTCTATAAGTTTTCAACCAACGTTTTAAAAAAATTCAGTCTCATTGTTTTTAATAAAAAATTTTTTAATAAAATCCTTTAGTGAAACAAATACAGCAAAATGCCATAATTGTCGTTTTTGTAGAATAACCCCATTCCAGCTACCTACATATGTTAATTTTGATAACCTACATATCAATTAAAAGGCAAATAATAGAATTTTTATTAAATCTTCACAGCTCAAAATTAAATGAATTTTACCTTTATCAAACATAAGCAATTGATGCGTTACGCTGACCAGTAGCGAGATAACTGTAACTGTAACAATCAGCATTTTGGGAGTTTTTTCATTCACGGCGGCTTCATCTGTGACTGTAATTTTAAAATATGAAATTTCTAATTTATTTATTATATATATTTTGGATAGGGAAGGAGCAAAATTTTTAATATGTTTTTCAGTGCAATTTATGTTCTTTCAAATCTGATAATGAGAATGTCTGCTGTAAGATCATGATATTCGTTTCCAGTGTAGACATCTGAAAATCTGAATCTGAATGACAATAAAATTTCAGATATTCGCACAAGAACGAATAATATTCATTTTCAGCTGATATTCTCACCTTTCAAATAACAGAAAATGTACTCCAAAAACTTATTGAACTTTTTCGTAGCCTAAAAATTTCGTAGCTTAAAAATCTTTCACTTACCGTTTCAAATGAAAACTTCAAAAAATGTGAATAAGGAATGACAACTGTGTCTAGGGTCCTTCCCTTTATGTGTCCGTTTAAGCAAACGTCTCGTTTTGGTGGCCGGTTGCAGTACGCCACGCCCACTTTATTTGACCAGTCGATCGTCGTCGGCGATGACGTTTGTTGCTCCAATACTGAAGCCTAAAAGAGGTTTTAGTGGAGAAACGAGACAAAAAGAGTGAAGAGACGATTTGATTAATGAGCGGATTTGTGATGGACACTACCCAAAAATGGGTACAGCTGACACGTCACTTTCGAGACAAAATTGGGTTCAAAACGTACTGATGCGCGACATTTTATATTTGGGATCAAATTTGGAGAATACTTGGAATTGAATGTAACGGATAAAGGAAAGAATTAGATTAATGCAAACTCACATAATTACATAAACAAGGAAATTGACTTTTGAGTATGAAAATTACGAACGAATATTTAGAAATAAGAACTTTCAATTCTTAGAAGTTGTAACCAGATTTGTCAGATTGATTCTGTTAAACTTATCAAAAAGTATGGTACTTCAACATATCAAAGTATAAAAATCAAAGTTTTCTATTCGCAGTTCTAAAACTCTGGCTGGCTGGCATATGTGCTCAGTCTTCCAACAATCCTCAGTTCTCAATTTGACAAAAATTTCAAAATCTTCTATTTTTAACTGACAGAATATATATTCATCTCAATCATATCCAACCGAACTTACGTCATTTGTTACGTCACGCTCAGAAAATCCCAAAAAAAGAATGAAAGTTGCATTGAGAGACTCTCGAATTTGATTTTCCTAAACAAGTTTTAGGTTTCTTTTTCTGACTAACAATGTTCAAAAAATGTTCAATGAAACAATTTAAATTTAAAAAAAAACGATCATGAATATTTTTATGCCACAGGATAACTGTAACCTAGAATCAGCACCAGACGAGACCTTCTGAGAAAAAAGAACATACTTCCTAACTTTTGTTGCCTATATCTCGGTTGTCTTTGGGTTTATGAAAACAATTGACAACAAAAAGAATAATCTTCTATTATTTTTTCTATAGTTTTGGGGAAAAACTTTAATTGCTATCTTCAACATGAACCTAGGAGTAATTGGGTGCAGAACTAACAAAGAACATAAAAAAAGGAAATTTAAATATTAAAACTGTAGCTTTTATACAAAATTCAAAGTATACATTTCAACAAAAAAAGGTGTCTCGATTGCAATGTTTAAAATGACTCCACCTACACTGTCTCTCTCTTCCGGACATATCTATAATACTGATAACCGTGTAACATTGACCGATCGATTCGTCATTTCTAGAAGAAATCAAAAAACGTTATGATTATCAAGCACATGTTTTTATTCAATTCAGGTGGCTACGACAACATCCAACAGTACTCTCACTTCCATGGAAGAATGCAATTAAACGATCAGAGAAATCAAATGCTATTGATGTTTTATGCAGTGGAGTTCTTGGTTCAGAGGTTTGTAATTTTAAGTTCAATAGACCTTTGTCGTACTTTTCTCTTGTGACAAATTTGTAATCTTTAATCGTTTGGCTATTTTTAAAGATTTCAAGTCTTCAAAATAAACAAAAAATTTACTCATTTTTGCAGATTGCCATCGACCAATGGCAGCAATATTTCAATGAGCCAGTGGAGCCACTTGCTGAGGTACGTGTGTGCCCGTTGGGCATTTTAAGCCTCGTGTATGGACCCAAAAGTGTATAATCTGACAGATGATGACGTAGGGAAATGAGACGAAAAGGATTAGTTTTTTTGGTAGAAAATAAGATTTTTTTTGAGTTTCTTTTTTTTTCGGTTTGAAGATTTGTGGGGAACTTTGATGAATAATTTTCAGGATGATCGCAAACAATGGCTGAGCCAGCAAACAGGAGTTGTGATGAGTTCAGATGCATTCCTTCCATTCCGTGATAATGTTGATTGTGCTAAACAGGTAAAAACGTTTTTCATTGTTGGTCAATGCTCGAAGTATTCTAATATGTTGAAATACTACAGCGTTAAAGCGAAAAATTTTTTTTAATTGATATTAGAGTGGAAACGCGCTCCATGGCTATTTTAAAGTGATCCGCCCCCAATACATGGGTCTCGTTAGATGATTTAAGCCGTAACTTCAAGCGTTTTCAACTAGTTTTGCCGATTTCGCCAATTTCCTAGCATTTTTAGAGTTTTTTTTTCTATTTTCCGCTGTTTTTAATGATTTTTTCGTCCAAGTCGAAAATGCTTGAAAATTGGCGAAATCGGTGAAAATAATTTGAAGCGTTTGAAATGACGGATTTGTAGCCGAATACCTCACGAGACCAATTTTTTATTTTGTATTTCGTGATTTTTACATTTGGGCATAGTAATTGGTTCGAAAGCGGCTAAATAAATAAATAAATAATTTTAAAATTTTCTAGTAGTATTCAGTTTGTGATTTCTGAACCACAGTGTATACAGTTCCTAATTAGATTAGAAGTAACAAACTAAATTAGACACACTGAATGTTCAAGTGAGCTTTGTTAAATTGAATAATACAAGTGTGACGCCAAGAAAAAAAAAATTCAAAAACTTTCCTGTTTTCAAGAGTTGTAGGGATACTGATTGTGTATAATTTTTGCAGTTCGGAGTGTCTTATGTTGCTCATCCAGGAGGCTCAGTTCGTGATGATGACATCAAAGAAGCTTGTGATGAACATGGAATAACTCTTATTCATACTGGACTTCGTCTCTTCCACCATTAGATTTTTTAAGCAAACGGCAGCAATAAAGTTTACACATTTTTCCTAACTTTTATCCAACTTCCCCTTAATGTACAGTTTTGGCCCTTTTTTTCTAAGTTTTTCATACATTTATGCGAATAAATAATAAAATTATAAAGCACCAGTTACATTTAAAAAAACAAATTTCTAACGGGATTTTACAATGATATCAGTCCAATCAGCAGCTAATTTTCCATTTTTCCACTCTTCCAAGGTTAAACTTTTGCGTTCAATTGTCTCTCGAAGTGATCCCAATAGACTTGCACCGAGCCAGGAAACGAAAAGTGGCGTGTTTTTGATTTCCGAAAATTGATAGAATTTTACAATTACGGCAATTTTGGAATTGTTTTTCTCGTCGATAACTTGAATTTCTTGTTCCAAACGTTTCATGAGACCAGGAATTGTAGAGACTCCACCAGTTAAAAGTATATTTGGGAATAGCTTTTTCCGGAGATCAATCGGGCATTTTGATACCAGCTTGTGAAGAAGTTTCGGAAGGGAAAGATCGAATGATGTAGGATTGAGATTCTCATTGAAGAAGATTTCAGTACTTGTTTCGCTGAAATAATAAGTACTAAAGGTAATACGCGGCTTCTCTTACAATCGAAGTTCAGAATTTAATTTTTTCTGTTTTTTTTTTTGAATAATATAGGGAGCATAATAAAAATTGTTTGGATTACTGTAGGTGGCAGATTTCATGATATCATAGAAGGAGTTTTTAAAAAAATTTACTTTTTAACTACGAGAAATAAGTAATTTTAGAAACTTCTCTGTTGCTAATATGACGAAATATAATAGGAAAACTTTTCAAAAAATGTTGGATTTTGTTTATTCAGTCAAAAAGCGAAGCAACGCAAAAAGCGAAGCAAGCGAAGCGTAGCTTTTTTGGATGTCGTCGATCAAAAGTAATTTTTCCAATTTTTGTTCTAAAATATTTATATTAAAACAGTCAGGAGGGAGGCTCTAAATTGCGACATTGCTTTAGTTTTCACGAAAAAATGGTACGAACATAATTTATGTCGCTTTTTGTCTGTGAATAAACATTTTTTAAACAAAAAATTGCAGTTTTCCATGATATTTGATAACGTTTGCCAACACATTCAATTTTTAAACTTCTGGTAAGAAAAAACTTTTAAAACTTACAATACAACTGGAGGAACTACAAATATTTTTCCATTATTCGGAAATAGTCTTTCTTTGCAAAGTGTCTCAATATCCGGTTTTTCTCCTTCTTCTGACGCTTCCCATTTTGTCCAATTTTCGGCCCGTTCCTTATCCAGACAAATGAGTGATAAACTAAGCGTTTCGATAAGTTTACACGCCTAAAACATATCTTCAGTTATTGAGTTTTTTCAAGTTTTAGATATTTACATCAATATCTTGCCAATCGTTTTCTGTAATTGCTCGTCTCTCTCCATTTAATTCTGCAATTTGACCATATTTCTCCATTTGCTCCCGAACTCTTCGTTCAAGTTGTCGGCCACAAATCGAGCGAGCTGATTCGAACTCATTCAGCATTGTCACACCTTCGATAATCTGAAAAAAATACAATTTGCAATAAATCATAAATAGAAATTTGAATTTCTAAAAAAAATTTAACTGTTTAAAATTGTAGATGGTAAAAAATTACTCTTTTGTTGATTTTTTTCTAGAAATATTTTCTTATGCTCTTCAAAAATTAAAAATAAGAACTAACTGGAACTGCGATACATTCTGAATGTCCAATATCGACAACGAGAGCATTTTGAGTATTGAATGGAAATGTGGCACAAACATGAGATGGCATGAACATTAGAGATTTGCAACGAATCTTTTCGACAACAATTTTGGTGATGGTATTGCGGAGGGATTCTGACATGAAAATGCTTTCCACAAATATCACTGGACGGTCAGTGGGAGCCAAAACTCTAAAATCCAAGCTTTAAGTTAATCGAGGCCAGAGAGGCTCACTTTAAAAATACAATCCTCAAGAATTTATAGAGAATTTCTTCGTAGTACTCGGTGGACTTTGTAGCAGTCTTCCGATTGTTTAGAGCTAATAATTCATCAGAAGTTATCAATTTTCCTTCATCATCGACGTATTCTGTTCGGATAATATGTCGAGGTGTTATTTCTCCGGCACATCCAATTCTAAACATAGTAAAATTATGAAATTTAAGAACAGTGGAACTCAAACTTCGTTAACTTGCTTCCAATCTCAACCACAACTGCACTTTTTCCATTATCGATTGAACTGATAGCTTGAGATAAAGTTGTCGATGAAAGCGAGATTGATTGATTTGAAACTCCCGACGAACTCCGTCGAGCCGCCTTCAGCGACTCCAACGTTGATTGAGCAGTTGATGCCAGTTTGAACACTACAATATTGATTTTAAGATGATTTAATCTTAAAAAGAAAGGAGTAATTACGAATGTGGCACAATAAATAATGATTGATTCGTCTAATTAAAGTAAAATCTTGATAAAACATTAAAACAAAAAAGTCGTTCTCAATTGAGCGCTTACCGTATACGTGTGCAAACACCATGTATCTTCTATTGCGTACCGCGCGCAGTATATTACGCGCAAAGTTTTTGCGACTCTGAGTGACGTCACCAGACATTTTCTTATCGCTTTCTCGTTTACCGCCAGTTTAAATAATTATTTTATCACTTTTTATAAGTTTTTATCATTTCGCGTAATTACAGTAATCTTTTTATTAAAGGATTTGTTGCTTGATAGTGAACTAAAATAGGTTAACTTTGATTTTTAATGAGAGAGACATCATCGATTGCAGGTTTAGATTAGTTGTATCCATTTCTCTGACTCGAAATCTCTTTTTGCGTACTAATTTTTCAAAATAACCATCGATCTTCATCCAGATTTGAGGAAAATTCCTGTTTATTATTTTCAATATCTGGAAGGCTAAATAGAAAAAATGTTTGACTCGTTTAGGAATCCTAAATTTTGGAGATATAAAATTTGCGTCTTTCAATATTCAACTATTTGGGATATGATTTCCTTTTTTGCAATTATGGATTCTTACTAGAAAAACTACCAGACTCTGGCAAACATTCTCCTCCGCCTTGTTTGCTTTTTTCGTTGCTGGTCATCTTCAACAAACAGTGTACTTAAGCTCAGCATCACCACCGTGTTTTTTCATGGTGAAAACAACCCAGTTAAAATGGCTGAACAAGATGTTTAGATTTTTCTCGATAACATCTGATTGTGTAGGTCACCTTTACAAAGTTCATTTGAACTTTTTGCTATATCGTTATTCGAACGGATCTTCTCTCTTAACATAAAAGTTCCTTGCAATAGATATCGTTCAAAACGAACCAAGTGTCATCACTTGGAGCGGAGCCAGTAGAGCCCTGCTCTCGACATGTGAGAGCCCGGTCGCAAGGCATAGGGAATGACAACATTTCGTCTGCGTCTCCACCTCTTCAAGCAATCACTGTGAAATAGAAGCACACGAAGTTACACACTTGAATCCCTTTCTCTATATCCCTCGGTCTCTAGTTCTTCAGTTTATCCACGTTCAACGTCTGCTTTTTCTTCTTCTGCATCGACTTCGTGTTTTTTTCTCCAGAAATTTCGAAAACGTTTCAAAAATAATTTTTCCAGACTTCTGCTTCACGGCGTTTGCCGTGTTTCTTTCACGATGCCAAATTTACTCGATGACAGTTTTGATCCAACTTTTCAATCAACATCAAAAGTGAGTTTTAATTCCACAAGGAACATAAAATTGTAAGCAAAGTTTGTATACTCTAATTTTTAATATTCACAGTCTCAAATTATTCTAAGATTGCAAATTAACGCTCATTTTCCGAGTGATTGAGCCACACCCAAAGTTTTGAAAATATATAATTTATCAGTAATTAACCAAAAACTTCTACAATGTTCAGAAATTGGTACTTCCGTCTATTCGAAAGGTTCAGCCCGAATATGACAATCTTCCCGAAGAGCAGGGGGTTAACGATTTCTCAAGTGATGAACTGATGAAATTGCTCTCGTTCATGGAAGGTGAAGTTCAAGCAAGAGAAGATGTCATTGATCATCTGAAACGTGAAAGAACGAAAATTCTACTATCCGAAGCTAAATATGGAAAACTAAATATGAACGATCCATTTGCTGCGTTGCGACGAGATTCGGCAATTACTGGCGAACAGATTGATGAAGAGAAGATTGTTCAAATGTACGAGTCACAAGTGGATCAGTTGGATAAGATGATGGCAGTGCAAAAGCAATCGCAAAGAAATGCGGCTGTGGTAATTAAATTTTTGTGCAGCTCCCTCTATTTACACCAATCAAAAAAGTTTTCAGCTGTTGGTTGCGCTGGAGAAGAAGCAATATAAACTCGTGAAAAAGTTGGAGGCGGATAGAGAAGCTAAAATAAGGTGAGTTATATATTACGAAATAAGAAAATACCTTAATAAACATTATAACTCGACTCATACGCCTAAAATTTAGAACAAATCTTTAGGTACGCGAAACAAGGAGATGATTTGGTCGCTCACTTGGAAAAAGAACGAAATCAACTTCAACAACAAATTGAATTTCATATTGAGGAGAAACGCAAAGCCGAAATCGCAAAGGATAAAATGGAAATGACACTTGGAAATGAGAAAAAACGTCACGAATCAATCGTTTTGTATTTGATACAAGAACGCAAACAAATGCTTTTAAAAATGCACGAATTAAGAGTGAAAGCCGAACAAATTATGCTTCAAAATCAAAATGATCCTACCAAACGTGAGTTAACTGCAAAATAAGTTTTTTTAGTTCAATAAAACTTTCAGCTGGTCCATCATCAGCGTTAAGTGAACGCGAGCTTATTGAGGAGCTGAAAAAAGAAGTCACGTTTTTACGAGCAGAACGGGAATCGCTCACAAAAACTCAGAAAATGGTGAAAACTGAAAATCTGAGCCTTCGAGAAACAGTTCGTGGACAAGAAGCCGATCTTCAGATGCTTCGACGGAATCTGACGTTAACTGGAGCAAAAATGTCAATTGATAAGCCTGGGAATGTAGTGAGTTTTGTTTCAAATTTTCAATTTTCCTGAAACGGTCATAGAAATTTGGTTTATCGATGTCTCTAAATGTCAAAAGAATTGTTTTAAATTAGCTCTTGACAAATGCAAAAAAGTTGTAACTTTTTACTTATTACATGATATTTCCCATCTGCATTTTCTTTTATCAGTTGAACATAATAAGACAACCTTCACATAGTTGATTGCACTCATGATTAGCAAAATTTAGCTCTCAAAACAAGTTATGGAATTTCCGCATTTCATATTTTATGTTATTGCAGCTACCTCAACTTCCACCCGACACAGGATCCCTAATAATGGCGAATCGAGGTGCAAAACCAGCAGTTAATAGACAACAGCCAGCTCCTCCTCCTGTAGCTCGTCTTCCAAATTCAGCAACATTTCCAACTGAAAAGAGTCGACTTCCAAGAGCTCCACCTCCAGCTGTAACAACACCGGTCCCTCGAATGAGTATTGGAAGTTTGCCGGCATCTAGTTCTAATGTGTAAGATTTCTGACTACAATCAATTTTGATATTGCTATGTCACTGCAATCTGCCAAACTCAAACAAATTACAGTACCATGAAAACTTTCAGACCTCGCACAATGAGTTCGCCAGTGAAAAAGACACCAGTTATGGGTGTTTCCTCCACAGCAGTCCGACGCCCTCAGTCCGCAGCAACTACTACAATGCCAACTACCTCAGTTATAACAAATACATCTGCTGTGATGCCACTGTCGCCTGATCTCGAACAGCTGGAGGCTGCCATACAATCTATGAATGGTACGTTTTTTTCTTTGATTTTTCAAAACTTTCTGCACATTCTTATTTAATTTGGCAAGGCTTTATATTATTGTGTTAGTCTTTTCGTAGTTATGTCATTCTTCAGTTGTTACCGCCAGTCCCCCCGCATATTCAACTGCCATGGCCAAACGGAGTTCAAGTCTTCCGAGAGAAGCAAATAACAATCCACCAGGAGCTCCAATCCGTAGAAGCACGATGAACGGTGGAATGCACACATCTACGACGGGAGTCGTTAGCACTAGAATTGGCATGTTTTTGTAGTTATAGACTTGTGTTTTCTCGTTTTTTTTTTCAAGATGGCAGTTACCTTGAAAGAGCTGAAAGACAGTAGTAACTATGCAATCACTTGTAGTTTTGCGCTCAAGAGTATTGTTTTTGGTTTTCGGTATTGGGAAATTTCCATTTAGAAAACAAAATCATTCAGTCTTTGTAGGTGGAATATGAATGCAAATTGTGTCTGACTTTAAAAACTACTGCAGTTTTAAACTTTCTGCGGGAGTTTCATCGGTTCTTCAAACGTTTTTTTCTAGATTTGTTAAAATTTATGTGTTTTAAAAACTGGTTTTTTAATAAGTTTATTTTTATCGGAACCCTATGAAAAATCTATGAAAATTCCGCAGCCACACAAGTTTGAACTCACAGTACTCGCTAAAAGAGCATACCCTCCTTTTTTAGCAGACAGTTTTCGTTTCGAGACCGGGACCGTATTTTTAGCGCGAAAATCTGAAAATTTCGCATCCGGATAATACGAAAATGAATAAAAATAAATTTTAATATCTACATTTCTTAACTCCTACATTACTTATTCTGTTTTAATATGTTTCTTTTTTCAGCCGGACCTTCGTCAAACGTGGCAAGTGAACGAAAACTTTCTGGAACTGTAAAGCGGAACGGAATTCTCGCAAAAGCGTTTGGATCATCGAAATGATATTTTATATTCAAAATCTTAACTTACCTATCTGCACTTCTACCTAACAAACATTCATGGGTATTACGATTCTCTCATTCTTTCAGTTTTTGCTCAATTTTCTTACAATGTTTTATCGCACTTTTCATCATTTTCTTACTTGTTTGTTTATAGTTTTCATTTCGTGTAAAATCAGATCAAATTAAATATTGCACGTATAATGAAAATATTAAATTCGAGATATATTGTTCATTTAAAAAAAAGACGAAATCTAGTTTATAAAAGTCAGAAAAGATCCGTGAAATGATTGAAGCCTAGTGGTAGAGGAACGAGCGAGGACTTGTAATATTTTCGTTTTAAAAAAACAAAGTCTATTTTCACGAATGAATAGTACAAGTAGGGCACAAATGAGGAGGGGGAAATAGAATGAAAAGACGATATGGACCCGTCTATGGTCGATTTTCCAATAAGGAAAAGGGGTATTTCATGATGAGCATGTTCTACTAATATTGATGGATGCGAATTTGTCAAGAATATCATTCTTTAAACTATTATATTAAAATCAAAGTGTTCCGAATGTGAGGCAAAAGAAAAAAATGTGATCGAAAAAGATTTGGGGCCCTGGAAAGTGCAAAAAGAGTGAGATGACTGGTTGGATGGGTTGGAGCCAACTGAAAATAAGGCAAAAAATAAGAAAGAACTAGACGATTCATAAGAGGCACTGGATGAAGATGTCGCGGGACAAAACACGAAAGAAAATTGGAAAAAAGCATCAAATATAATTTGGTGTGATGATTGTAGAAAGTGAACTGTCGAGAAGACGTCGAGCCGCGTATGCTTCTTTGAAGATCGATGACCCAGTGTACTGAAATTACGAAAAAAATAAAATTTTTAATTTTTCAAGTTTAGTATAGGTGTTGGCGGCGAATCTCCTCGGCCAATTTACAAAACTTTTTAAGATTAAAATAAATGTAGAAATCATTTGCCGACAAAATTTATACACCATTACTTTCATAAATGGCATGTTTCAAGTAGTTTTTGATATTGTTTTCAAGTTTTTCAATAAAAATAAATTTTATTTCCAAACTAATCAAGTTTTTTTTTCTATATTTTTTTCAATTTCAAAAATTTTTTATCATATCGTAATTTCGCGATATTTGGGAATGTCGTTTTAAGATACACGCTATTTTTCAAATGGGTCTCGGAACGATCTCAGTCATAATGTCTGCTATAGCGCTACAGAAGCCAAATAGTGCTGATTTGTTTAATTTTTGGATTGCAAAAATGAAAGTTTTCAAGTAATTATATTAGCGAGCACTTACTCGGTTAGTCACATGATTTTTTGTGTTGAGGACAGTGTTGAGATCAGATTGCCAACTTGGTTCCCCGTGATCATCCATTTCAATCCGAGGACACCAACGTTCATGATTGTGAATCGGATCAAATTTGTTTCCGCACCTGGAAATGGAAAATTGGAAAAATAGGAAAAAACTAGAACGAGTATCGATTATAATTTTTAATTTAGCTCACGAACCTAATGGCTAACTCTCTGGCACAATTGTCACATCCAAAAAGAAGAGATCCTCGTTTTGGCATCGAAACATGCCATCCAAGAGCTGCTACATAAATAAGTTGTTCTGGAACTCCTTCAATTTTCGGAAGATTCACATCTGATGGGATATCAGCCTTCAAGTCTTCATCGATAATTTTTTTAGAATCAGACAATCTCCGTTGAATTCCATCCATTACTTCTTTGGCTGTTGGCTCAACGATTCGGAATGGTGGAGCACCACATCGAAGCTTGCAGGTTGTTCGGTGAGCTGTCGTCATTTTTTCGTGAATATCTCTGTAAAAAATAATTTTAATTCTCCCGAAATCCTAACTTTCACAGAAGAGGAACTATTCTATGAATTAATAATTAAATTTGAAAAACTCACTGAAGAGATGAGTTGTAGACGTTGAATGAGACTTTACAAATATTCGGGAGAACTGTGCTGAGGTATTGCTCACATTCAATGCATTTAACACAGTCTTTCTTCACACAAGCCCATCCATAGTCTGCGAGATCACGTGGAGAGACCGCGCATCCGTACCACGTGGGTGCCTGAAAAAATCGATATGACGAAAAGAAGACGAAAAGAATTATTGAGGATAAGGATTCTGTGAGAACTTAATATAAAGTAGCTTGGTTTCGAGAAACAAAGTAATTTTTCGAACGGAACCTGGCCGGTAGAAACAAATAAATCGATAATTTTGGGACATTGTCATTTTGTGAATGAATATAAAGAATTGTTGAAAATCTTATTGTATTTTCAACCCGAAAGTAAAGAAGAGTAAAATACGAATAAGATTATACCCCACCTTGTACGTTTTGATAATTTTGTGATATGTTTCCATATCTCTGTACTTGTGAAGAGAAGCAGCTTTCTTACATCTGAAAAAATAAAATTCGAATTAATACGAAGACGTTTTTCCACTGACCGTTTCTGTGGGCTAGTCGACGATTGTCCGTAATTAAGAATTTCATTGATCGAATCGGTCGCTTTTCGCTTTAACACAGTTGAGTGGCGGCTACTTGCCGTATCTACCTCCATAATTATTTTGTTTTTTACCTGAAAAAAATGAAGAAAATATGACGATGTTGGAAAAATGGATGCAATTGAGATTTAGGACAAATTTCCGATAAAACAGACGAACACTGTTCTGAGTGGTACCGTAGCAAAGAAACGCCGAGCGAAAGACGCACGCATTATAACGGGGAATGGGTCTCGCAGCGGTCTGCCTTCTCTCTCTCACAATTCTTTCACTGCAGCCCCCCTCTCGCTCCTCTTCCGCCATCGCGCAGCCCATCAATAATTCTTTGCAGGCTCCGTTCATTAACCTAAAATCAATAAATCTTGAAAATTGATATGTCAAAGGAAAGCCAGTCTCGTCCAGTTTTCTATTATATAAAAATAATGTTGAATGTGTGAGACAGAGTCGAGATAAAACAGTCTGAAAATACGGGTCACGTGATTTTGTTCTCTAACAATTTCCAGCGAGTAATTGAAAGCGAGACAAACGTATTTCAATTTAGTTTATGTTTTTTAACATCTTTCGACAGTGTCTGATACTCATTCTCAAGTTTCAATAAAATTACAATTGTTTTATAGAGAATGTTCGAGAAATATGCCCATTTTTCAGTTTATAAACATTTTTCTCTCGCGCAATTTTTTACAATCTAGCAGAATGTATTCTAAATATCACGATGAACACGCTGCGCCCAGTTATACCGCAATTTATTGATTTTGCTGACTCACTGTTTTTTTTTGAAGTATTGCGCGAAGAAAATGAATGAATCCAAAACAATTCAATAAAAAGCGAAGAAATGTGACAGAAGACGAATCGATTCAACGAAACTGTTTCAAGGAACACTATCTTATCGTTGTAATCAAATCGCGATATGCGGTTCGGTTCCCGTACGCCTAATGAAGCAAAATCTCGTTTCCGCGGCGAATTTAGAAATTTCCTCGTGCAGCACTTTCTCTAAAATGAACTCTCCAGATAACCTTTTTGTATTTCAGTAGTCATCTAACAATTTCCGCGTTAATACTCTCATTTTACAATTTATTTTACTCTATCCGTCTGCGTGCCTTTCGCATGTCTTCTCTCGTTCTCTCACTCGATTTATTGATCGACCAATTGGTCATGCTGCACTTCTCGTTTTTCTCTTCTCACTGCCTTCAAGTCTTTTCATTTTTCAGTGTTCCTACTCTCAATCCTCACTTGTTTTCCACGACTATCGCCAAAATGTCTACCTGCAGCGATGAAAGTTGCGATAAGGAAGTGAGTTTGATTTCGGAAACAGATTTTGAAATATTTCTGAAAAAATCCAATTTCATAATTTCAGTGCCCTTTGTGCATGGAGACCCTTGAACTGGATGACATCAACTTTTATCCATGCAAATGCGAGTACCAGGTAATTTTTTGTTTGAAAATCTAACAACTAAAATTAAAAATAGGAAAATCAGAAATATCCGCGTTAGGAAGATGAGTTGCTTGCGTATATAAATTGTCATCAAAAAATTCTTCTCTGACTTAAAACGAAACTCTTTTTTCAGATTTGCCGATTTTGCTGGCATCGTATACGAACCGATGAAAATGGATTATGTCCTGCTTGCCGGCAGCCATATCCTGAAGACCCTGTCAATTTTAAGGTTTGTTCAATTCTTAAGGTTATTTCTCAAGATTTCCACAATATATATGTTTCAGCCAATGACAACCGACGATGTGCGAAAACACAAGGACGAACAACGATTGAAAAAACAAGCGGAAAAACTGAAATTATCGGATGCACGCCAATATCTTTGTAATTACCGTGTACTCCAAAAGAATCTTGTCTACGTCGTGGGATTATCACCTCGTGTAGCAGATCCTGAGATTTTGAAGAAAAATGAGTATTTCGGTCGGTACGGTAAAATTCAGAAGATCGTAACGAGTGCGACACCGTCATTACCTGCACCTCATCTTCCACCTAGTCATACGGCTTACGTAACGTATAAAAGAGTTGATGACGCGCTAAGAGCAATTCAAGTGAGTTTCTTTTAAAAAATTATATTAAAACCACCTTTTGAGTTGCATAAAAACACAATTTCTGCATAAACTTGAATTCCCATTGTTAACATTTTATTTTCAGGGCGTACATAACTCAATGTTGGATGGTAGGTTAGTGAAAGCATCACTTGGAACAACCAAGTATTGTTCTTCATTTTTGAATAGTCGGAAGTGTTTCAAACCGGTCGGTGTTCGTAACTACGCCCACCTCCACATGATCAATAATCCGTCTTGTTGCAGGAATGTATGTATTTGCATGAAAACGCTGAAGCTGAAATAAGTTTCACAAAAGATGATATGCATCTTGGAAAGCACACAGAATACGAGAAACGATTAATTGAATCGATGAATAGCCGACCTCCGCCGCCACAATCGACACTTGCATCACAATTGGATAAAATACTGGCGCCAACGTATGCAATAAATTGATAATTATTTTTTAAAAAATCGATTTACAGGTCAAATTCACCACGGCGATATCTTGAAGATGATTCTGACACAGTTGATGACGTTGAGCGAACAGGTTTAGTCTAAAATCTTTTAACTTAAAATAAATAATTTGAATATTCTGCAGGCTCAGCGATACACATGTGTGCGGATGATCCTGATGATGATGATGCAGATTCTACGAACACAAGCAATGTAATAGCATTTTTTTTTTTAAAGCTTAGCTTCAAAGTTTTTATTTTCAGTCTATCGACGACCCGGCACCTTCAAATCCAGCAGATGAGACAGTTAACAGTAGACGGAGTAATCAGACAGCCAGAGAGCGACAGTGGTCAGAACGCGACGAAATTTCAGTGGCGCCCAGCAATACACCTCCTACAGATCCTGAAGGAAATGAAAACGAGTTTGAAGAGGACATCCATAGGTATCAATTTTCAGAAATTTCATTTATTTATCAACAAAAAATTGAACTTTTCAGAAACGATGTTAGTGATCTTATGTCAAAATTAGATGTAAATGACGACCGGCTGGCCCGGACATCATTCTCAGAAAATGATTATCTTGGGATTCCGGCACCAGCAAAGCATCAAGAAGCACCAGCTCCTCTTATGCAATGGGAAGCATTGCTCGGATTGTCATCACCTTCTGCACAATCAACGATCGTCGAACCTTCGTCACTATTCCCAACGTTCAAAATGGATTCAGGATTCAATTCACAATCGTTATTCGGAACACACACATCTAGCACACCGTCGTTCAGAAGAGAGGCTAGTCCTCCACCCGGTCTCGCTAGGTTCAATTCAGACGATGATCTTGGATTCGATCCGTTCACCGAATCATCAAAGGGATTGTCAGCGTTGTTACAAGAAGAACAAGAACAGATTCCACCACACAATTCAGCATCAAATCATACTTTAGATGTGTTAAAACAGTAAGTAGTATAGGATAAGAATATTCACTAATCATTCGCAGTTCTAGATTGTTTGGTCAATTACCCGAGCAGCGACAGTCAACCCAGCAGCATCCACAACATCTTCAATCATCACATCAACAGCATCCATTACAACAGAATCAAGATCAACATCATTCGTTCCTTCATCAGTTACATGCACAGCAACAGCATCAACAACAACAGTTTGCAGCAGATATGAACAGGCAACAGGACTATATGTATAGTAGACTTATGTCACAGCAACAACAGCAATCACAACAGCAGAGACAGTTCGACTCGACGCCTGGATTTTCACATCCATTCGGAAGTGTAAGTTTCAATTTAGAAAAATTGTTTTTTTCGCGAGTTCATTTGTTTCTTGACAAAATATTGATTTGCACCAGAAAGGAAGTATTCGAGGTCAATAATTAGACTTCCAAATTACTTAAACCTTCGGAATTTGAAAACGGACCATCAAAGTAGCTCGGGATAGAAGAGTATTTATTTTGAACTAGAAAAAAGTCGATCTGAAATTATTCAGTTCATTATTTAACTACCTTAGATGTCTGTGAAATGGCTCCAGACGTGTATTTCTGCAGCTTTTCGATGATAAAGGTACCTATGGTTTGAAAAAAAATTTCCAGAATGCCTTTGAAATAATCAAAATTTGTAAAAATGTAGACTTGGAGCAATTTCACGGGCCTCTAAAGTAGTGAAACAATGCACTGAACAATTTCATATCAGCTTTTTCCTAGTTCAACACGGTCTTCTGCTGCTTATTTTTTGTAGAAACCTACTTTGAATAACTTTTTTAAAAAATTTACTAGGTTTCATCCGGAAGTCTAAAACTGAAATAATTTCCATGTTAGTAAACTTTATCCATGATCAAAATTGTTCCAGATGCAGCAGCAACAACAGTCTTCACAGCAACAACAACATCAGTCTCAGTCGTCACAGTCGTCCAGTCTTCTACAAGACTTGTTCAATCGCCAACAGCAACAACATCAAGCGCAGCAACAAGCACAACAACATCAACAACAGCAGATGTATGCTGGAATCAACTCATACATGTACAATGACATGTTGATGCCTCGAGTACCATTTGGAATGGCACCACCTCCAGGACTCGGAGGTCCATCTACGAACAGATCTTCCACGACACAACAAGCACCTCCACACATGACACAACAATCACAACAACAACAGCAACAGCAACAGTCAAGTATGGGATTGTTCGGAATGGGAGGCCATCAAAGTATGATGCAGGATCATCAATCACAGCAGCCACAATCTGCACAAGATGCATTCAAAGCTCTTCTTCCAAATGTAAATGTTCGGTTTATGGATGATAATTCGATGTCTCGTTGGTCGCATGAGAACAGTCTGCGATCATCAGCCGTCCCACCACCACCCGGTTTTTCTTCTGTGATGAACCGATAATTTTGGCACAATTGCACACACACACACAAAAGCACCCACACACCCTCATTCTAGTTATCTTCTTCTATTCCTACCGTTTTCTCCCTTCATTTTCGAATTCGAAAGACAAAGAAAAATTTCTGATGTGTATCCCCATTATTCCCGTTCCCGGTTGTTGTAGATGATTCTTTTTTAATATCATCAACTCCAACACATTCTATTATTCTTCATAATAATATTCTTCATATGTTATTGGCTCTCTTCTTTAATCATTTTGTCCTCTCTTACGACATGTATCATTAGCTCATTTTGTTGGAGTCGCCTCCGCCTCGAATTCAGATTCTTATTCGTGTTTGTTGCTCCTCTCCCATAGAAAATGCTTTGATTATTTCGTTTCCTTTCCCCCCTAAAACACCAACGGACTTGAACTTAAAGTTGCTCTCGCGAACAGTCGTGCAGTGAACAGACTGCAAAGCTGACCATCTGAATCGTGATGAAGCTTCTCTTTCTTTTTTCTCCTTTTTTTTGGGATTCACACATTAGAAACGGGACGGTTCTATTTATAGCTTCTTTTATTTTTTCTGCTGTCCTGGTCATTCCTTTCCTCCTTTGCGTCCCGTTCAAATTTTTATTTTCTTTCTCCCTCTTTTTGTGGCAGTTTTCATGTGATTTCTTTATTTAAGTTGTACCCTCAACTAATCTAAGAATCAACGTGGTTTCTGTATTTCTTTTTCTTTTGAAAGTTTAGTTTATTCAAGTTTTTGTCGTTACCATTTTCTTTCATACACGTATCACCCAGAATCTTCACTTCTCCTCGTTTGAGAACAGGATGACGGGCGTTTTTAATCGTATTCAGTAGAATTTGCTTTTCTTCTTTTAGGCGATTGGATTTGCTTGTATTTTGAAAGTGGTACGGCGAATAAAGAAATTATTTGGTGGAACTTTATACACTTTCATTAAACGAGACGAGTTGACAGGCTAATTTTTATTTTAAGAAGACACAAACCAATAATACATCATTTAACATTATTGGCATTGTTTCAGGAAGGTAGTTTTAAAATCAAAATGGCAGAGGATTTTGATATTGAGAAGTTTTTAAAAACCGTGGCCGAAAAAAATCCAGAACTTATCGAAGGGGTCGAAGGAAATAGTGAAGATTTCAAAACTGATGAATTTGAGAAAAATCTAGTGGATTTGCATCCGGAACTTGCAGAAGAAATTTGTGATTTTGATGAAAGAACTGTAAGAGAGGAAAAAGAAAAGACTATAAGTAAAAAGTTCGTTATTTTTAAAAAATATAACTTTCAATTAATTGAAATTTTGAAATTTAGATGTAAAATATTTTATGGTAGTCGCGAAGTTGCCGGCTTAAAATAGTCCAACATGACCGAATATTGAATTTTGAAATGTTTTTCAAGTCTTACTATTTTATAGACGTCCACAAATGCGAATTTTCGCCATATCTTACACGCATGGTCTCACCACGAACACATGAAGTTACAGTAGCTCGATGCCTGCGTGGCGAGACCCGTGAGCGTAAAATAAGACGAAAATTCTCATTTTGGACGTCTATGTAATAGTAACACTTTAACATTTTTAAAAGTATCTATTATTTACTCAATTTTCAAGTATCATAATTTTGGAAGTCGACCAAAAGTACTTTAAAAATGTTCTTAATTTTGCACTATCTATGTATTGTGTGTATTTATACTCTGAATGCTAGCAATTTTCGCGAGCAAAACTCAAAAATTCCAAAACAAAAAGCCTATGATTATTTAAACAGTCAAACAATTCGAACTATTGGAAAATTAATTTTAAAGTTTTAATATTTTTTCAGACAACAAGCTCGAGATCGTCAAATACGATTGGAAGCAATGATGACTGATGGACGAAGTGTAATTGAAAAAAAAGGAATAACATTTCACGATAAAATGATTACAATTGAAGGACCAATGTCGATGATTGCAAATGCAGTTATAAATCAAAAGAGAATTGAAGTAAGAGTTCGTTCGGCAATTCGAATTGATCGGATTTTCGAGGGAATACCAACCACTTTTGATGAACATTTCAATTTAATGATGAAAGATGTTACGGAAACTGTTCTACATGGAAGGTTTTAATGATTTTTTCTTCTTCGTTTACTAAATTAATATAAATTCAGAAAAGCACAAAAAGAATTCACAAATCGGAAAGAAATGCAACTACTACTGCCAGAGTTTCTTCGGTGGAAAGAAGGTGGAAATTGGCCTATGAAAGTTGGAACAAATCGTCTTATAGAACATCGTTTCCAGAGAGCATGCTTCATTAAAGGAGATTCCGTTGTTTTGGTACGAATGCTTCCATAGATATCATGAAATTGTAGAAAACGGGTTAATTTTGGAATTTTTACAGTTTTTGTCTGAATGAAATTATTATCATCTGAAGTTGTGTAAATTTATGAAATTTTTTAAATATAAAAACTTTTTTATATACCAGTTTTTCATTCAGTACCATTAAACAGTGTCAAATTGAAAAAAAAATGAAAGAGCTACTGCAAGTCAAATGAAAACCCAATTTTGTCGTGTATGACAAAACGGGAAAAGAATCTAGAAGTGAATAAAATGGGTGACATTAAACGTTTTTGGGAGCATTGATGATGATGTTGATGATGATGTTAAAAGGAAGGAACATAATTTGTTGAGTATAGAAAGAGAAAAACACCCGAATAACGTCAAGTCTGCAAATTTCAATAGAATTTTCAAAAAGGGCACTTAGGAATTGTGAAGGAAAAAGTTGAACAGCGAACAAACAAAAAACCATCAGAATACGGGTAAGGGGAATAAGATTAACAACAACTTGATCCAATTCTAAGAACATTTAAGCGAAAAATTGGAAATATGAAAACATTGAGCGCAATAACAAAAAAAACAATTGATTTACAAATTACGAGGAAAAAAGAAAAATGGTGAATATGACGGCGAGAAAAGGGCACCAGGGAGATGGTTGAAATTGAATTATTGAGCACTTTGATTTCGAAGCGAAGAATACAGATTCATTACCTTAAATAATTTTAACCATTTTTATGATTCAAAAAGTAATTTTTTAGGAAAATTTTAAAGATTTTAAAAGAACTTATTGAGCATCACGTCATTACTAACTATGTCGATTTTTCACTAAAATCGAAACACGAAAATTTTTCGTTTTTCGATTTGCAGAATTATCAAATTAAAAAATGTTTTAGGTTTTCCGTTTTTCCAATATTTCGAAAAAAAAAACCATTTTTCGAAAAGAGCTTAAAATTTTGGTCAGTTTTTTTTATTTTTAGAAGAAAATTATGTTTCATGGTCATGGCCAGAAACAAAATTTGATTTAAAAAAATTTTATGGTTAATTTTATAAACATTTTTTCTCGATTTTCCAAAGAATCGAAAATTTTCGTTTTTATTTCGAGTTTTTTCTTTTTTTTTAATCCAAAAAATTTCCGATGACGCATTTGGGGAAAAATCAATTATCTTTTTGAAATCGAACGAAAGTTCTTCACAATTTGATTTTATAACGTTTTCGTTGAAAAAAGTAAACTAACTAACCTGTTTATCTAGATTCTTTCCTTTCAAATTGGTTAATGCTGACAGTAGTTGATCTGAGAATCCATTGGGAACAAGCTCTCTGAGTGCTCGTGTAAATCCATCCGGATCAGATTGATGTAGACTGGTTAATGTAGCACACACTTCATGAACAACCAATGTGCTTCCAGCATCTGATGGGGTAATATGGGAAAGTGAAGGAATTTCAAGTGCTACACGAAGTGTTCTTGCAGACCATGATGGAGTTATCAGAGAGATTTTTGCCAGACATGATAGAGCGACCTTTTGAGCAGTTTGATCTGATGACAGAGCTAGACGAGCAGCTGATTCAAGTACATGATCCAAAAGTCCGGGTGTTGTATTTAGAGCAGGAGTACAATCACTTGCAATGACAGTGTATAATAGCTGAACGAATGCACGTTGGACATAAAGTAGAGCTCGTTGACTATCATCTGAAAATTTAAAGTTATATGGAAAAGTTGAAAAAATGTGTTATTTTTTGAAAAGTAATTAATTATCTTACAAACCTTTAGCTGGAATATTGTTTTCTTGTTCCTGAAGTGATGCTCTCGCAGCAATCGCTAGAACATTTCCCAAATCAACTCCACTTGTTAGCATCGCTTTCTTATACTTTGCAACAGTTTGATGACAGAAAATGAGCAAATGATGCATTGAATCCAGATCAGTAGAAACTAACGCCAATTTATCAAATATTCCATTCATATATGGCATCAACTCGTTCTCCATTGAGACTACAAGCCTGTGAGCAAATTGTCTTGTCGATTCGAGCAGGAATGCATTTTGTGGTGAAAGAGTTTCAAGATAAAGCTTGATCAACCTCAAGTAGATATCGATACAGTTGCAAGCTTTCATAGATTGTGCATTGTTAAAAGCTTTTGACATTCGACTACTGTATCCAATAATATTCGACATAAACTGAAGAATTGCTTGAATTGTTTCTTCGTCTGCTTTTCTAGCTCTAGCCGTATTTAATTCGACAAGACCATTTTCAAACTTCATTGCCAAAGTAGATGCAAGTTCTCCGACGTATTGAGATTTCATTTCAGATGTCAAATCACCAAAAACGATAAGTGTAGCTGTTGCTTCAAAAATATATCCTTGATCTTCAGGAGAAAGCAATTGATTTGTATCTGCTTGTGGAGAAACTGCGAGGAGAGGGGCAAGTCGAGTAATAACTTCTGATACAAGTGGTCCAAGAACTGTTTTATGAGATTTCACAAATCGACAAAAGAGATAGACGATTCTTGTTCGAACATTTGCAGATGAAATCGATATTCCACGTTGATCTAGAAAAGCTGCAGCAATATGTGGAATAACAACAGGCTGAGGTTGTAAAACAAGAAGACGTTCATATCTACATGCAAGTTCAAAGTAGAGAACGTGAATTGCTGGACATCTTCCATCTAATACCAATCCTTCAAGTATAACAATTGGTAGTCGTGCTGCTCGTTGAGAAATTCCCTCTCGTGGACTTTGAAGCATGTTGCTCTAAAAACTGTTTGGTTTTTGCTAGAATTTTAAGAGAAAACTCACGGGAATAATTTCGTGTAGATGGAAGATTACATTAAGAAGAGCTTCAATTCTATTCACAGGAATAGAAGATCCACCGGACGTAACTTCAGCAGTCCATGGTTCTACAGCGTTTATGATAGCTTCGGGACGTTTTAAACCGATTACATTAAGCATTGAACGGAGTTCTCGTCGAAATTCTTGAAATTCAACTTCATCTTCTCCATCACCACCAACCGTCATGTCGTCGTTCATCACATATCGTTGGAGACCAGCCCGAATAACTTTTTCAATGAAATTCGTTTCCTATAATTATTGATTCATTTAGAAAAAAGATTACTCGAATTCATTTTTAAAAAAAAATATACCTAACTCGAGGATTTGTTAAAAAGAAACTATATCATCTGAATACAGTTTCTAAAGTAACTTGTAAAAAGCTTACATTTGGGTGAAACTTTAACAAGAACGAGCAATAAGCTCGGATGTAATCGATGCACATACAACTCAAGTCTGGATCCTCGTTATTCAAAACAACAAGTGCTGGTTCTGCAAGACCTGCCATCTCCTGTACACAGCATTCTTGTTCTTTTTCCAGGATCGAACTGGCGCATAATCTGTAAAATTGAAAATTTAAATGTATCATCAAGTACTGTAATTGTTTTTTTTTTCAAATCCAGATCAAATCATGCCTAAAGATCATGATATCTTATTTTAAGCGCAACTATTGTTATAAACTTCACGAGGAAGACATTATTTCATCTTTTCTAGTTCTAATGTTGAATCAAATGCGGCAATTTTTCGAAAGCTTCAAATTAAAATTCAAAATGATCCGAAATGTCTGTGTCTTCGTCTTGGCCAATCTTCGGCTTTTATCCTCTTCTATTCCACCCAACCGGTCACTTTTCTACGCTTCTCCTCTTCGCAGCAATCTGTGATGCGTGACTCACCTTCAACGCCTTTTTGCCATTCGGCTTTTATTTCCTATTCATTTTCCTCTATAAATACTAGTTCCAGTGTATTTCTTGATTTTCATTGTCATATAACTTATTTCATTTTTTTTAATTTCAAAAAATAATATTTAATTCAGATGTGTCGATCGGCAGTTTTTCTGATATTTCTAGCAATTGAATCAATTCACGGACAGGGAAACGACTGGCTTTGTGAATCTCTGATTTGTGATCCTCCGAAAAAGTGTATTATTCACGAGCAGGTTGATTTTCTTTATTTTAACACGAAAATGAAGAATTTTTATTTTGTATAGTAAGCATTATGATGTTTGTAATGAAATTCACATGTTTGATTAGCTGCAGAGGTGGGCGGATATTTTTTCGGATATTTTCTAATAATGAATTTATCGATAAGTATTGATGTAGTTATTCTGGAAGAAATGTATCCAAACCAAAGAGTAACTATTAAGCAGCATTTTAATATGATAAAATCTAGAAAAATTCTACAAGTTTTCCTTACCGAGACCTTAAAACTTATTAGCCGAGCAACATCGGATATCGGATATTACGGATATTACGGATATCGGATAATGGACTTGCATATCGTTTATACAGAAAACTTGTAGAATTTTTCTAGGTTTTATCATATTAAAATGTTGCTTAATAGTTACTCTTTTGTTCGGATACATTTCTTCCTGAATAACTACATCAATACTTGTTGATAAATTCATTATTAGAAAATATCCGAAAAAAATATCCGCCCACCTCTGATTAGCTGCTACAATTTTGGCCAGTTTTAATATAATGGGAATGCAGAAAAACACGCCTTTTAAAATCGATGTGAAACCGCGCTCCTGAGGATTTTCTGAAAATTGGCGAAACTAATAGAAAACGTTTGAATTTACAGGTTTGCCACAAAATATACCTAACGAGACCTGGTTTGTGGGCGGAGCGTTGTTAAGTCGATTAAAAAAAACGTTTTATCCGCGTCTCCATAGAATATCCTCCATATTTTCCTACTATCGAATTAAAAAAAAAGTTTACTTATTTATTGATTTGTAACAATCACAAATTACATTCGCAATACTTTTCAGGTACCTCAATGCCTCGTCGAGAGCACACCTACTCCACCTTTATTCGGAACAATAAATGGTGGACAACCACTATTTCCAAACCCCTCACAAACACAAACTTCATCAAATATACCATCACCTTTAGCTCCTACACCTACTGTCCCGCCAAGCACACAATCTCCACAAACCACTACCCCTCCGTCACCATTTGCCCCATTTTTGAATCTATTCGGAGGAGGAACACCGGGAGCACCAACACCAACATTAATTCCTCCATTCATGCTTCCAACTCTACCAACAACTGCTCCACCAACTACACCAAGTCCAGTTGATGTATGTTCTCTACCACCAGTTACCGGATCATGTAGTCGTGCAAGAATTATGTGGTAAGAATTTGAAATCTATTACTTTTCATTTTATTTAAACGCTCAGGTATTACGACAATGAATCTAGAAGATGTGAACGATTTAGTTGGAGTGGGTGCGGAAATCAGAATCGATTTGCGAGCAAGATGCAGTGTGAACAAACTTGCTCACAAAATTCACTTTTTAAAAGAAACTTTTGAAGTATTGTTAGAGATAAGCTTTTTGTTTATTATTTTATGTTTCTGTACATATTTTTTTACTTTTTAATTTCAATAAATCAAACTCACTTGTTTTGAACATCCAGAAGAACTAATCCAAGAGTATTAACCAATGATCCTACACGTGTTACTTCTTCTTCGTCATTGTTCTTAAAAAGAGTACAATCACTATCATTTTTAATGGACTTTTTCTTATAATTTAGCTTATTGTTAAAAATAAAAAATAAATAAAATAAATATTTGTACAATTCTTTAACGATAGAGTTCCGAAACCTGAGACTTTACTTTTTTATTTTTTCTCCCAAAAATACCGAATTTCGTAAGGTAACGTTGTTAAAGTTTCTCAACAAAAAAGTGGTTACGGCGATTGAAAGATTTGAAAAAAAAAAGTTTATTTTCAGAACCCAAATTTTGTCATTTTTGTTATGGGGTTATTCAAGTAATGTAGCAAAATGTATTTAAATACATTTGTGACGTCACAAATGTATTTAAATACATGTTTTTATATACTTGAATACAGTTGTGACGTAATTTTTCTACACTTTTTAATTTTTCGACACTACTTGAATAACCCCATTAGTTTCGCGGAGGACGAAACTTTTTGATTAATTGATTTTATTGCCACCTGAGAAAACAACAGGGAATAAATTACCAGATATACATAAAAGGGTGATAATCAAATAAAGATGAACTTCCGCATGGTCTGACTTGGTAAAGCTGGCAAAATTTGAGTCTTTAGCTGAATACAAGCCTTTTTCTAAAACTTTGAATCGCCATAACTTTTTTGGGAAATTTTCCGAACGTCTCATTTCGAAATTCGGTAGTTTCGAGCCATTTTTGGTACACCACTTTTAAATTTCAAAATAAGGCAACCAAACTTACATCATTCACTGTTAGCAATCCGTTACTCCGCAATACAGTCATAATTGTCAGTGTTAATCCAACTTTCTTTTCTGCTGGCATTCCTTTTTCAAGTAGGCTGCAAACTGCTGCAGTAGCTGACTGAAATCATTAAAATTGGGCAAAAATTTGGAAAAAAAAATTGGTCTACCTCTGAAGTTGCTGGATTCTGGAATTTTGAGATAATGAGAGGCATGACGTAGTCGTTGGCTACAAGATCCAACTCAATCCAATCAACGTATGAGGCAATATTATCCAGAACAAGACACTGAATGACGTTGTCTTCTGGAAGTGCATTTGCGATAGTCAACCAACTTTTAGCGATTTCATTGATACAAATCTCCCTCATAGCATCTTTTATTTTAATGTTTCGATCACTTTCCTTAAAAATATAATATTAATTTCAGAAATATTCCGTGTTATGTTACATTTTTCGATCTCTGAATATCTCGATTCACGACTTCTGTATCAATTGCAAGCAGAACTTTCAAATAGAAAAAAGCGACTTTGCGATCGTTGATATTGTCCGAGAAGAAGCTGAAACTTTTTCTAATTATATTAATTGTAGTTGTAATGATTATCTCTGATGATTAAAGATTTCTTGTTCAAAAGTTGATCATAGCTCACATTTTAATTTCTTTTTCCATTTTTAAATTAAAAAAAAGCAAAAAAACCAACAGATCATTGAAGAAACTGGACCATCGTTCAGGGAAATCTGCGGCAAACACCAATGAGAAGATGTGAGCCATTTTGTTAGTGAGAAACGCGGGTTGATCGACTGTTGAGCTCCGAGAATTTTTAGTATAATGAAGCAAAAATGTCCTGATAACAGAAACATCTCCTTGTGACGATGAATGATATCTTTTGTTAAGATAATCTTCTATAACTTGCAACAAGAGAAATTGCTCTTCTGGAGATCTGAAATAACACCACTTATCTTTATTCATTGGTTTTATGTTAAGTCTTTCCAAAAATTAATTTTTAAATTAAAAATATTACGGTTTATGAGGTCCAATGAACGAATCCACAGATTTCTTCCATCCCGATTCGTCTTTTTTCAGCGATTCCAACGCTCGATAAATCTGAAATCAGTTTTAAAAAAGAAATACCAACATTAAAAACCGAAAATACCTCCGCTTGCTTTGTTGGATCAGTTACTGCGATTCCAGCGTTTCCATTTGTTCCGAACATATCCGATTCTCCCTTTCTTCCGGTGCTATTTCATCGAGTCTCTTGTTGTTCGCAAGATATCAGCGTTAACTCTGCTTCGTCGTAATGGAACTCGCCTGAAAATATGTATTTTTAATAAATATATTCTTCAACTCTTCTCAGACTCTCAAGATCGACAATTTTTATTGATATAAAAGTGTGAAACGAAGCGGATCGTACTAATTAAGCCAGTATTTCCACCCGGCTTGCCTTCCAACTGCACGGGTCTCGCAACGATCACCCAATAAATTGCATGCGCCTTTAAACTTTATTCGTTTTCCAACCTTTTCCGTTTTTGTCTCGTGCTTTTCACATATTCCCTCGCTTGTTTTTCAGACAAAATGGCAAAAAGTTTGAGATCAAAATTCAAGAGAAGAGTTCGTGCTATCGCCAGAACCAAGAAGGAACCAAAGACGGCAGCTCTTCTTCAGAAAGCAATCGATAAACGTGACGAGTACGAAAAACAAGATGCAGGTTGCAATTTAATCAATTAAAATCAATCTTTTATTATTTATTATTATTTCAGAAAAAACAAAGACCGATGGAACTGCTAATGAAGAAAAGGTTGGTAAAATATATCTCATCAGAAGTAAATTTCGAAGTTTTTTAGATGGAAGTAACATCTCAGGCTACAATCAACACAAAGACCCTCAAAAAGAAGGATGGTTCATTCCCAGCATGGCTCTCTGGAACGTACGTTTTTTTCATCATGAGCGCAAATATTCATTAATTAATACTTATCAATCAATTACACTTTCAGGCAGAAGAAAAAAGCCGCGAAAAAGAGTAAAGCAATCAAGAAAGCGAAGAACAAGTCTGGCAAAAACTTCCTATGATCTTACTGATAAACGTACTTGCTGTTTTATTTTTTTTTGTTCGTTATTGTTGCCTTGTTGTTCATGAAATTTTCAAAATTTATCATTTCTTCGGTTTCGTTCTACAGATTTTATAGACCTCAAATTTGAAAGAGAATGATGCGCATGAAAACGTTTGACAACTCGGCCAATGCAATGCCGAGTGATATATCAAAGTCAGGTCAATTTACAATTGAGGCAAATTGCCGACTAAACCCAACTGTTGGCAGAAATATACCGAATTCGGTGCATACGAGGTCAAAACTTTGGCTTTTTCTGAGAACCTGATTAGTTTCCCTTTTAGGTGAAGAAAATTTGTTCATCCTTGAAATTTTCGAAATCAGAAATACACTACGGAAAGGGAAAATTAAATTCAAACTTCTGACTGACATAGCAGGACATTGACAAGATTCATCTGAATTTTTCTTCAATACAATAAAGCATAAAAATTGACAGTTCATTTCCAAAAGTGTTAAAACATAAGTGCTCATTATTATATAAAATGATCCACATTAACAGATTTATTTTAACAAAAGGAAATATTTCCACAATTTAATTGCGGGCAAGGTACTCGTGATGACGCTGGTATGGCGACTTCTCGAGGGCCTCCTCCTTCCAGAGGTCTGGGGTAAGGTAGGAGTAGGTTCTTTGGAGGGCAGCATAGGTAGCCTTGGCGAAGTTTCCAAGAGTGGCGGTGGATCCCTTAGCGGCGGTGTAGCAATCCTCGATTCCTGCCATGTGAAGGAGCTTCTTTGGAACTGGAGCTGACACGATTCCGGTACCACGTGGGGCTGGGATGAGTCTAACCATTACGGAGGCGCACTTTCCAGTGACCTTGCATGGAACGGTATGTGGGAGTCCGATCTTGTTACCCCAGTATCCTCTGCGGACTGGGACAACGGCGAGCTTGGCAGCAACGATAGCTCCGCGGATGGCGGTAGCAACTTCTTTGGAGCACTTGACTCCAAGTCCGACGTGTCCGGCGTGATCTCCGATAGCAACGAAAGCCTTGAAGCGGGTACGTTGTCCGGCACTGGAAATTATAACCCCATAATAAAACTAAAAAAATAAACTACTTACGTGGTCTGCTTCTGGACTGGGGAGATCTTGAGGACCTCGTCTTTAAGGTTGGAGCAAAGGGCGTCGATTATCTCGAACTCCTTGATTGGAAGGGAGTTGAGGTAGATCTCCTCGAGGGTTGTGATCTTCTTCTCCTTGACGAGTCTTCCGAGCTTGGTGACTGGAGTCCATTCGGTCTCCTTCTCTCCTCCGCGTCCGGCTCTGAAATTTAAATATTCAAAATCTGAAGGTTTAAGAATAAAATAACTACCTTCCTCCGCGTCCACCACGTCCTCCGCGGCCACCACGTCCTCCACGTCCAGCTGGACGATCTCCGGCTGGGCGAGCACCTCCGCGGCCACCTCCGCGTCCTCCGAATCCAGATTGGAAGCCTCCTCTATCGGCCATATTGAAATGTGTACCTCAAGCTGCAAAATTACGAGAAATTCAGATAGTTGAAGCAAGAAAACAAAAAAAAAGTATTTGACCGAAAATTAATTGTTTAAACATTGTAAAAACAGAATTCTAGATTCAAATAACAGCAATTTTATATTTTAAATATTCCTGATAAGTTTTTTAAACAATTGCGTGAATTTTCCTTCAAAACGACAAAAAAAGGGGAAAATTTAGGGGAAAAATGGAAATCAGCAGGCAGTTGCAATGGGGGAGGAGAGAGCGTGGTGAGACCCGTTGCCTTTGAAATTGACTGCGCCTTTGATTTAGAGGAGAGGCGCACAGCTTCCCCGGCTTTTCAACGTTAGTTTGAAAGAAATACAATAACGAATTGAGAAATTTCTATATTTATTCATTTAATAAGCTATAGATAAAATGAAATTTCGTAAAAATCGAAAGAAAAATTGTTATTTTCCATTTTGCCAGTAATTTTGGTACAACTTTCCGTAGTTGTAGAAGTTTGTTTTGTCTTTTGTGAAAATTGGTTGGTTGAGAGGCATTCCGATATCATCGTCTACAGTCCGAGGCTTTGAATACACAAGACTCATGCTAACTGGTGCAGAATTCGGCTGGCTTTCACCGACAACTGTGTCATTTTCGAAAAACTCGTTTTTTAACGGTGGAAATTGCTGAAAATACCAAACTTATATTCTGAAGAAACTTGCTGAAACAAAAAACTAACAGTTGTCGCTGCATACCAGCTTTTAAATACATTGAGTTTTTGCTTCCTTTCAGCAAACGTTCTGATATACATATTATAGGCAGCATTTTGAAGCTGAAGAAATTGCAAATGTTCATTACGGGTGAGACCATCCAAAGGGATAATCTCAATGATTATAAAAAATACCAGAAATACGACTTTCATCTGTCTAATCAATAAGAAAAGTGTGACATGCGATCAAGAATTTTGGTTCAACAAGGGTATTGTATTGCAATCAGTGTAATCTTTTTCTATTGTTGTTCTGATCAGTTGAATTAATTTGGGTTTCAAAATAACTGAAAGGGAAGCCAATTTTTAACGGGGAAGCTCTGCATAATTTCTCAAAACAACTTATTAGTTAGCTTATACTAATTGAAAAAAAAAGAAGATAGCTAATTTTTGGCAAGCTTAAACTTAAGTTTCTAAATGTTTCCAATATCTGCCTATTCGAACTACCGCGCTTTTGCCTCAAACTCCGCCTAATTTTCCGTGCCGCATCGTGGTTTTTATCAATTTCGACGCAAACTCTTTGTTTTGAATCGTTAAAATTTTTTGTACATTAGACGTTAAGGGAATATTGTAATAGACACTTCACTTGAAAATTTAAAATTGGAGAAAAATCGAGGTGTAGCAAAATGGGCGGAGTTTTGAGACAAAACCACGGTAGTTCAAATGAGGAGATTAAATAGTTACAATTAAAAATTCGCAAAAAAAACTTGCATTGTCTGAATGATGTTTTTTATTATTTTGTTGTGTCTCGGCTTCTAGGTCCAGTCTGTGTATTTTATTTCATTGTACCATAAACGTGTGAATAGAGTTCTCGTAAATCGACAATGGAGTTTTCAAAAAATACATAACGATGAGTAATCCTTGTTATATTTTCCATTAGAGTAAATTGATATAAAGAAAACAGAGTTATATCTGAAGTTGAGAAGCTTAAAAGATTTATGACTACCGTAAGAATATCCGGATGAGCTGATACAGATGGCTCATGAAGAGACGCAACGGGTTTCATTTCGTACATTTTTATCAACTCATATTCGATCCACGGTAACTATCGTGAGAAGCTGTAAAAGGATTTTCGATTCTACCTTTTCCACATCAAAATGCGAACAAAGAAGGCATTTCTTCTTTTGACTTTCAATGTTTTGATTTATTTGGCAGCGTGCCAAGAAACTGAACGTATTCTTGCCAATAATGGAACTGAGGATAATGAGATTACAACATCAAAAGGTGTTTCTCCCAACACAAATCCGCTATTTCTTTCAAATTCGACTGCTGGTTTATATGATTCGAAAGGAAGAATTCGTTTGACAATTGGACATATTGGAGCAATTGGAGCATTGAGAAATGATGTTAAGATATTGGAAGTTTCACATAAAGCATTGCAAGCTGAAGGAATATTGGATGATGATCTTGATGTCGAGTATGTTTTTCTGAACTCGATTTGAAGGCTATTTGAAATAATTTTTTTTGTACTTTTTTCATTCCCTAGAATACTAACTAACCAAATAGAATATAAAATAAAAACAACAAAAAAATGTGTATATTTTTAAGAATAATATCGCAAACTGGATGTGGAGAATCATACGAAGGAGTTGCTGTGGCAGCTGATATGTATCACCTTCAGAAAGTTAAAGCATTCATTGGACCCTACTGTAATGCTGAAATGGATGCAGTTGCAAGAATGGCTGCATTTTGGAATATTCCAATAATTGGTTATATGGCTGCATCTAATAATTTGGCAGATAAGAATGCATATCCAACACTTGCAAGAATTTCTGTAAGAAAATACAATAATTTGGAAAAATGTTAAGCTAAATTTTAAAATGTTTTGACCTAAAAAATATGCCAAAAAATATGATTTCTAGGCCTTTATAATTTCTAAAATTCACAAATATTATTTTTTTTTCAATTTCTTGGATGATCGTTCAAAAGTTGGAATATCTGTTAGATTTATAATCGCAATTTGGTAACAGTTTGACACTTCCGTTAAAAGGCACACGCTGTTTTTCTGATTGGATCTCGCCGCGACCACACCCAAAATTTTGTAAGAAGCTGGAAATTATTTATATTTGATCATTTTATATAGTAAATTTAAAGAAATTCAAAATTCACTATGAACAATGCATATTGAGGCAGCACGAAAGCTTTGAGCTTCGTAGTACAGTAAGCCATACCCCAGTTATTTTGCAATGCTCTCCGATTTTTCTGGAAAATAATGCATCAGCTAAAAATGGGTTACTGAACTTCTAAAAATAGCACACTTCGCAGCGTTCTGCTGAAATTATTTCGTACGTGGCGAGATCTTTAATTTTTGGATAGAAATGTTTTATAGGAATAAATTTTCATCTCGTTTCCGAAATATTGAAATTATCTATTTCTGCTGTTCAGTTGAGAACTACAAACTCAATTGCGGAGGCAACATGTGCAATGCTTCGTCATTATGGTTGGAATAAAGTAGCAATTATTACAAACACAGGAATTCTTGCATATGATAGAGTTCTTTCATTTGAAGAAGTTTTTCATCAAAGAGGAATTAATGTTGTTAAAAAGATTATGTTTGATGAGTTTGCTGATTCCAAAGCAATGATTGCTTCTGGTTTGCTGAATGATATCAAAAATTCGGCGAGAAGTGAGTTTTTTTTTGAGTTGTTTAGTAAATTGATTAAAAACTTTCAGTCGTTGTTTGCCTTTTCTCGAATACAAGAGAATCGTCTCGAGAGTTTTTGACAGCAGCAAACACACAAGGAATGAATGTAAATGAATATGGATACGTGTTCCCATGGCTTCAAGATGGTGGAAAAGATGCTTCTCCATGGACTGGAGCAGATGGTTCAATGCTTCAAAAAGTCAAGGATCAGTATGCGAATGCTATAATCGTAAGTTCGATAAACGTTTTTACAAATTATATAATTTTTTTTAGATCGATGACGTTAACAGTTTTGATAATACAATTGTAGGACCATTTATTGAACGAATCAAGGATGTTGGGTTGACAGAAGCTGATGTTGATATTGTAAGATATTAATTAATTTCTTTCAAAAAAATCATCAAATCAAAAGTTTCTTAAAATTATCTTCAAAATGTATGATTTAAGGCCAACATTTATGGATATCTATACTTGTTTGATGCTCTAAAACTCTATGCAATTGCTGCCAGAAAAGTTTTGAATGAAACAGGAAAAGCTGAAAATCTTTTGAATGGACGTATGATGTGGCAAAATATGAGAAAATTGAAATTCGTCGGTATGGTTGGAGCATCTGGAATAGCTTCAGGACAAGTATCAATGGATGATAGAGCTGAACGTGCTCCACTATATCGTGGTTTCTTTGTATCTCCAAATTCTGATAGTGTACTTCCAATGGTTCATATGGAACCAACAATGTTAGATAATTGTGATGGTATTGCAAATAAGTCTGGTTGTTATGAAATTGTTGTCACTGATATTATGAGAGACTTTTGGCCATCAGTTGATAGGAAAATGCCAAAGGTACGTTTGTTTTTTAGTTGATGTGATTTTATCTTAAAGTTGCTAGATTCTATTGAGAAGATAGCATCACTAATCTTTTGGTATGTTGAGAAGACCAATAAACTTTCTAAATGTAGTGAAATTTATATTAATAGAAAATATCCTATTTTAACTTTACTGTAATAATCATACTTAATAGAGCTACTCAATTGTCACTTGAACGTTTTTGTTATTAAAAAAGTTTTATAATACGTCCTCAAGATTTGCCGCGTCTCTGATAATTCGTGATAAATCCTTTTCAAATCTGTAAATACTGAAAAGATTTATATTAATATTTTATTAAGGATGAACCAGACTGTGGATATCGAAATGAGAGATGTGATTATACACTGATTATCATTGGAGCCGCACTTATCCTCTTATTTATCGTCGCCGCCGTATCAGCTTTCTTTGCCCAAAAGATTTTGTATAGATGAATATAGGAAAGAAAAGTGAAAAAATATTTTAATTTTCAGGGAAAAGCGAGCATTGGACAAACTCCCATTCAGAATTTATCGTGATGATTTGCAATTTATTGATGAAGAACAACTCAAGAGTATGTTATCATTGGGAAGTACACGTACTAAAATGAGTAATATGAATTATGGATCAAGAAATCATGCAATTGTTGGAACAAATACTCATGCAATTTATCATAAATATGTTCAAAGAAGACCAATTGTGTTTAATAGAGCTGATAAAACATTGATACAATTGGTAAGGATTGGTGCTTTTTATTCGAAAACGTACTGGAAGAAACATTGATTTATTTTATGGGTCTTCCCACGAGAAAACATAATTTTCTTATATTTTGTTTATTTCGAACAACTTTACAAAATTAGGATAAATTATTCGAGGCAAAAAATTTCTCACAAAATCCCAAAGAAGCTGGCCTACCAAATTATTTCAAACATCTCTTTTATGATAGAAATCATATTCAGATGAAAGCCGCTGTTCACGACAACATTAATCCATTTTTGGGAATGGTTTGGAACGAGAGAGAAGAAATGTTATTGGTGTGGAAATTCTGTTCTCGTGGTACACTTCAGGATATTATTTACAATGAAAGTATTCAGTTGGATACAAAATTCCATGGAGCCTTTATCCGAGATATTCTGGCAGGATTGGAATATTTACATGCTTCCCAGATTGGATATCATGGATCTCTTACACCTTGGTCATGCCTTATTGACAGAAATTGGATGATTAAGCTTACAGATTATGGAATAGCTGATCCTTTGGAACGATGGGAAAAGAGTCAATCAATTTCAAGAGATGGTTTGACTAGTGATGATGATAAATCTCAAGCAACACAAGCTACAAGTATTCTTTATGAATCACCGGAAATGCTCAAAAATCGAGAAAAGAATCGTGTTAGAAGAGTAGATCAAGATTGGATGAGACAAACACAGACTCGGCGGCAATTGGGAGATGTATATGCATTTGGACTTGTGATGTATGAAATTATATTCCGTGCACTTCCATTTCCAGAAGGAACTAATCAATCAGAACTTGTTGAATGGCTAAGAGATGGTTCAAAAGTTGTCAAGCCAACGATTCCACAGAATAAGGTTCTGAATATGGACTTGTCGGCTTTAATTCAAGATTGTTGGAATACAACTCCTGAAATGAGACCTTCGCTCAGAAGAATTAAGTTGAATGTTGAAACTTATTTGAATATGTAAGTATGCGTTATCTAATATCACAAATTGGTAACGAGAAGTTTGTGAAAATGCTAACAAGATACCGTATTCTCCTATTAGACTGGAACTTCTTTGCTTTACTTTAAAGGCTAAATTGACAGCTTATATCTCGGTTTTCTTTGATTTTACCAAAAACCCGTCAATAGTGAAAATACCGAAAGTAATTTGCTTTCGTTTAAAAAACCTGATTTTTGATTGTGGGCATTATTTCAGAAAGGGTTCTCTTGTTGATCAAATGACAAGAATGATGGAACAATATGCTAATAATTTGGAAAAACTGGTCGCTGAAAGAACTGGAATGTTAGAAGAAGCCAACCAACGAGCAGATCGTCTTTTGAGTCAACTGCTTCCAGCTTATGTTGCAAATGAATTGAAACTTGGAAGACCGGTTCCTCCGAAAACCTTCACTAGTTCAACAGTGCTTTTCAGGTTGATCAGATAGTTTTCGATGCAAAATATCATCTTCTAACTTTCAGTGACATTGTCGGATTTACGGAAATGTGTCAAAATGCTTCACCTCTGGAAGTTGTTGCTGTTCTCAATGGAATATTTGATGGTTTTGATCAATTTATTGCAAGAAAAGATGCATATAAAGTGGAAACAATTGGAGATGCTTATATGGTTGTATCAGGTGTACCAGAAGAAAATGGACATAGACATATTAATGAGATTGCGAGTATTGCATTGGATGTTCATAAGGTTTGATAGCAGGCAGTTGCTAGACAATGAAAACTCTAAATTTGATCTCTAGAAAATGCGGAAAATTTAAATTCTGGGTTTCCGACTAGCGGCGTATTGTCAAATGTGTTTTTGAAGATCAAACCAGAACAGCCACCCAACAAAACCTTTAGCTTTTCATGATAATTAATGGATTTTTTTCAGTTTCTCTCGGAGTTTATTGTTCCACATAAACGTGACACAAAAGTTCAATGCCGTCTCGGATTCCATACAGGACCAGTTGCAGCTGCAGTTGTTGGGCTCAATGCTCCAAGATATTGTCTTTTTGGAGATACTGTAAATATGGCATCAAGAATGGAAAGTAACAGTGAACCCGGAAAAACTCAAATTTCTGAAACTGCAAAGAACCTTTTACTCAAAGAATATCCCGATTATATTTGTGAACAACGTGGTGAAATTCCAATCAAAGGAAAAGGATTGTGCATGACATATTGGTTAATGGGAACAAAATCAGAAGGATCTGGACGTAGTGGAGCATATTTGGCTCCTTCAATGAAATCGGCTGGAACTGGTTTCACAGGAATGCTCGGAAATTCAGCAAATGATTACTCATTGAATCTCAAAAATCCAACAGGATTGCAGAGATAACCATTCGAATTTGTACAATTTTTGAACTTTTAAAAATCATATTATATTCTTTGAAAATAATAGTTCGTCTTGCATTTTAATTATCAAACTCGCATTTGTATTTTTCAATAAAAACGTTTTTAAAAATTGCAATGTTTTTTGTCAGAAAGATATGTTCGAAATCTTATAAAATCAATGTTTTCTCAAAATAGGCTCACCCATGTACTAGCTGTCTTATATTATTTTACGGTAAAGCTCTTAGATGTGATAATTCTATTAATATCTGATAAGAAAACATATATGGTCCGTGAATCCAATGTTCTCCTATTTCTATAGTCTTGTACTCACCAATTCTTTCCAAGTCTCCCTAGCTCTCACTACTTCCCTCTGCTCTTTCAGTATCCATGGCAACATGTAAGCACAGCACACGCCGAGAGTCGGTTTCGATGTAAACCTGTTCATTTTCTTTATTTCTAATAAAACTAAATTGAAATGGACGGCGATCGAACACCAGAAGAGCAAATCGAGATTGCTGAATCGGATCAAGGACCTCAGTTGGATGATAATGTCGAACTTGCAAATGTATTTTCGTATTCTTTGGATCAAAGAATCATGGAAGGATGTGTTATTTCTGCAATTCTAGAACCACGTGGATTGGAAACAATTGTGGCAGTTTCTGTTACAAATAAAATTATAATTAAAGGTATTTTTATTCGTAATTAAATAAAAAATAAAAATTCAATATGTCTATGTTCAGACAAGGAAACTTCATTGAATATAACCGAAACAATCCGTTGTATTGCTGCAGCTCCATTTGGTGATGGGTATGATTGTATTATTATTGGAACTGATTCAAGTGTTATTTGCTACGATGTACACAATAATCTCACAGTTTTTCGAAATGATGTTCCAGATGGTGTGTCTTGTTTTGTGGTGAGTTGTTTTTTATTAAATTGGTGTTTCAATCTCGAAAAAAAAATCGATTTAGTACGGAAAACTCGGTGAACTGGATGAAGCCATCTATTGTGGAGGAAATTGTTGTATTTGGGGATTTGATAAAACTGGTGCCAACACTTATTGGACAGTAACAGGAGATCAAGTTACAACAATGTGTCTAAGTGATTACGATAATGATGGAGAAACTGAACTTGTGATTGGATCACCTGATTTTGAAATTCGAGTATTTAAAAATGATTTAATGAGAACTGAACTAATGGAAACGGATGAAATAACATGTTTGGCTCATGTAGCAAATGGATGTTTTGCATATTCTTTGAATAATGGAACAATTGGAACATATGTCTTAAAAGAAAGACAATGGAGAATCAAGTCAAAATCAAATGTTTCGAAAATATTTAATTTTGAAGAAGAAGGTCTGATGGTAGTTGTCTGGAAACAAGGAAAAGTTGATTTACGATTTGCTCATAATGGAGAAGTATTGTCAAGAGATTCTGTATCATCTCATGTTGCTTCAGCTTCTGTAAGCAAGAAAGGAGATGAATCGTTCATAACAGTAGTTTGTTTGGATGGAAAAGTTAAAGGATTCAAAATTCAAAGAGCACAAAATGGATCAATTGATAAAACTCAGCAACTTATTCGAGAATTCGGACAGAAGAAACATAATTTAATGGTTAGTTTCGAAAAAAGATGTAGTGTACATTTGTTTTATTTCTGAATTATAAAAATAAAAATTTAAAGAAAATGAATAGAGATTTTAAAAATTGAAAATCTTTATTTTTATTTTAAATTCACTGATTTTTGAGATGTGTAAATTTACTCCAAAAAATCGAATAAAAATTTGATGGCAACGTTGATCCACATAAATGAGCATAAGTACTTAGCATGTAATTTTTTGAAACTTAAAAAAAACATCTACGATGAAATCTGGATAGATTAAAATTCGATGTTCTAACTTTTTAACTTGGGAAATTTAAGATAACATGAATAAAAAGATACAAATTTCCTTGAAAATAAAACTGTGTTGCTTTCAGATGGAGCTATCAAACTATGAACAAGAGGAGCAACTTGCAGATGTTGAGAAAGATCGAGATTTCAGAATTCCTGTGGATACTGAAGTAGCTGTTGTATTTGTGGTCAACACAGAATTACAATTATTGAGTCTTCGTGTCGAAGCCTCACATAATATTCCAATAAGAGGTGTACTTATATTCGCAGAGGGACTTTTTGAAGGAGAATCTTATATTTGGTATTGGACTTTTTATTTATTTAATTTCAATTTATTTATTTCAATTGCAGGATTCCTCCAAATGAATATCAATCTCGAAGTGTAATTGATATTCCACTTGTTATTGATAAGGATTCAACAAATGATTTACACACAAAAGTATTTCTTGGACAAGTTGATTCGTGAGTATTCATTTGTAACAAAAATAAAATAAAATATTAATTACAGTAATAAGTTGATGGTCATGGAAAATACAAGGATTCTTCCGAAATTCTGTCGTTTCACATTACTCAGAGAAGAGTACAGCAAGTTTTTCTATATGCCAACTGCATATATTCAATTTGATATTAATAGTCGAGCGGCAAAGGTTTGTTTGTTTATTTTTTTCAAAACAAAATGACCAACTAAAACCAATAAACCAGTAGATAACCAAATATACTTTTTCCAATTTTAATTTTGATTTTTCAGCTGTCGGAATGGGTTCAGGAAAGCTTCACAATTGATGCATCATTGGTTGAAATGTTTGATGAACCAGAAGGAGAATTCAAGTTTATGGGTTTACGACCAAAACACGAGAAATCTCTAATGTTCAAGATTAGTCACTCGGAAAAAACTTGCAAGATCTATCATGATAAGATTGAAACAATGGGAGCAATTGTTCAGAGTTATGCCAGTTTTTATCAAATTCAAAATATGGAATCTGTTGCACATTTTCCAGATGTCTTCAAGGAAGCTGATGAAATTTTGGAGGAGGTGAGGTTTTTTGCGGTGTTATAGATATTTTTGCAATAGGAAAATTGCCATGATTACCTTTTTTCCCCAGGTCTTTTTCTTCAGAAAATAAATACGGAACACCTGAAAGTGGAATGTGGGCTAGTTATGATAGTCTAACAGTACTATTCATTATAATTGGGCACTTCAAAAAAATATCTAGACTTTTCGAAGTTTTCAGAAAAAGTATTGGTAAACTGTCAATTTTTCAAATAAAAATTATTGACCATTTGAGTAATTTTGATCATTGCTAGAACACTTTCAATGGTTAATTACAAATAGCTGAACCGTAATTTAAATATAAACTCATAGAAAACAAATTTTGGAAAACTTCAAAATTATGATAGTTCGAAACTGATTAATGGTCATTTGCTGACTGTGAATAAAAACATACTAATTTTTAAATTTATAAGTGTGGCTAGGTTTGAAAAATGCTGGAAAATTTATAACTGTCGTTCATTCCAGTATTTAAATACTTTTATTTGTTTTTTTTTAATCAAAACAATATAACATGAGTCACAAAATACATTTTCAGATTGATCCTATGACAGAAGTGCGTGATAGATTAACTGCTGAATTGCAAGAAAGACAAGCAGCTGTGAAAGAGATTATCATTCGTGCTGAAGATTCAATTGCAATTGATAATATGTTAGTATTAGTGTTGCCTGACTTTCAACCTTTTCTAATCTTTTTATTTACAGACCAGATGCCAGAAAATTTTATATTCGTCTCAAAGCTAACGATGCTGCAGCTCGACAAGCTGCTCAGTTGAGGTAAATATCAAAGATTTATTTTTATTTTTAGAATCATGATATTGTCTGAAAATCATTAAATTTTCAGATGGAACAACCAAGAACGATGTGTGAAATCGCTTCGTCGACTCAATAAGATTATCGAAAATTGTTCACGACTGAGAGGTTTGTTGACTGAAAATCGGATTTTAGTTTAATTTTGATATTTTCAGTCGGAGAACCCGGAAGACAAATAGTTGTCTCGTGTCGATCTGCAATTGCTGATGACAATAAACAGATTATCACTAAGATTTTGCAGTACGGAGCGTCTGTCTGAACAGAAGAAATGGAATTGGAAAGAAAATTAAATTATTTGGAAATATTATTGTAGTTTATGAATTCAAAATGAACATTTTTATTTTTGTAAGTATTTTTTACTGACGAAATTTCACAGTTTTTCTTTATTAATTAGTCAGAATTCGGAATCCTTTTTTTTTTTTTGAAAGACTGGCTCTATGCGCAATAATGTTTTCTCATGGTTTCTGGAAACAAAGCTAAAGCAATTGAATTTATTATCATCCAATTATAAAATGTTATTCAAACAAGTGATGAAACCCGTAAAAGAAAATAATTTAATTAGCATATCTGACAGCAATCCGCCAATAATTCTGTACATTCTGTCTCAGCTTCCCCGTTTTGAATTCGTTCGGTTGTTGACTGGAATTTTTTGCGTTTGCGATCTGACAAATATTTGCCAAGTCCCTGGAATTAAAGAAAAGTTTAAGATTTAGAAGTGGGTGTTAAATCGGATAGATTTGTCATACATCATCACTAAAAAATGTGATCAATGATGCCAAATCAAATGAATTGTTTCAAAAACTAACCTTATATAATTTCATAGTTCCTACAACATTAGCCATTCTTCCACCCATTGTAATCATAACCAATAGTACAGAACTTGGTTCTGTTATTTCTTCCTCTTCATCTGATCCATCAGTTGAATTCACTTTTATTCCAGCATCTCGAAATTTTTGATCAACTGCAGCTTTGATTACATCTTTATCCAATTGAGCTTTTATGAGTAACAGAGCAGCACCGAATACGTTTAAAATTATTCCGTAAGCTACTAATTCATGCCAACCTGAAGTGAAAAAAGACGGGTTTTCATATTTTCAATAATTATCCGATTTTAGAGCAGGTACGCTATTGGTCTATTTCAAAAAGGGCAAGTCTCACCAATAAGAGGCTCAATTTTTAAACTGAAAAGTGAGATAGCAAGGAAAACTCATGATTGGTTGAAAAGGTCCAATTTGTGGAAATTGGCCAATAGCGATGTTGAATTATCAATTTTACAAAAATAATAATTTTTGGATATCAAAATGTACGAATTGTGATCCTAATGTTTTGTGGAAGAAAACTCCAATCTTATTGTGGAGCACTGTTTTTTTTTCAAAAGAATCTATCACAATTGAAAGCTGATGAATAATAACAATACAACAAATTTCTAAAGCCACTCACTTGCTTTTCTTCTATTATGTCTGAAAATTGTCCATTTCTCTCTCCAAGTCTGTTCTTGTCCACCACGACGATATCTTCTTTGATTACGTGCCATTTTTTGCTGAAAAAAATTGATTTTTTTGGGGTTTACACAAGAAAGAATTTAATAAGAAAAAATAAGAAATCCAAAGATTCACTTTCACACTGAGAAAATGCGGATTATTGCGAGTGATATTATAATATTAGATGAGTCTCTTGGATTAGGAGCTTTGTTGGAATTGTTGGAATAGTATTCAAAGCTAAGAGAATGAGAATACTTTCAGATGGTTGTCTGTCACTATGTTCTGATCCTTTAGGGTACTTACGATCCTCTTTCGAAAGCTTCTGATTCATTTTATAATTTGCCTGAAAACGTAAACGTTGACCATAAATACAATACTGTCAATTTTCGGTTGATTCAAGTTGAATTCATTTTTGGAAAACCTTAGAGTATTGGCGTCCAAGTGTCATATTACTTTTGAAAAATGAAGCAATTTGATTGAGGTAATAGAATCAAACAGCTCTTGAAATATAGACCAAGCTTTGCTTTTGTGGGTTGTTTATTAATTGCAAAGCTGTAAGCAAAAATCTTTGAACTGAAATTATTTATGTCTAATGTCTGAATGTTAGTCTATCTTTGAATTTGAGTTTGAAGACCCACAATAGGATTTGTAATATACGTCAATTTCAGCTTACTTGTTCTAATATTAAGAACACATATTACATATTTTCACACTTATAAAGATTTTTTCCGGATTTTGTTCGTTGTTATTTTGAAAACAAATCTTACTATCAGTAGATCTTTTTTTAATATTTATGGATGATATCAGCTCCGTAGCTGGAAAGTATTAATAAACATCGTAAAGTACTCAGACTTTCAGTTTATTTGCTTGATTTTTCGTTCTGTTTTAGACCCATTTAAAAATGTTATTTTACATATAAGTAATATATTTCTATCAATAAACTTTATTATGTCGAATTGTTTGAGTGGGGGAATGTGAATGTCGTAGAGACACAATTTCTTTTCGAAATATCGAAAAAAGAGGCAAAAAAACGAATATTAAAATCAGTAGTAGGTGACGATGTGGCGTGTGGGTACGAGAATTCTACTGTTGCGGATAGAATGAGGACTGATTGAACGTGGAGAAGCAGTTGATGGCTTAAACCTGAAAATGTTGAGAATTTTGAACTGAAAAATTAAACTGAGCCATTCAATTGTTAGAGGAATACTATTTTCATGTTTTCTATCATAAATTTAGGAAATTTCAAACAGTAATAATATTATAAAGCGTTTCAAAATTTTGTTTTCCAAGAATTTGAAACGTAGAAAATAAACCTTACTAAAGGTTACTAGAAACTCAAGTTAGTTTTATAAAGTAAAATAATTTATAGTAGAAACAAAAACTCTTCTTACCTGTCCAGTTTGTCCTTGATGAAACGTGTGTGACTCGGTTCCACCGTGGCCGTATCCACGTGGTCCGAACAAAGCTCCGTAACATCGGTTACAGTATGGCTTGCCCTCTCTCTGAAAATATATAGATTATGAGCTTTTGAGAGAAATATTTCAAAAAAGAAGTTATAGATGGAATGTCCCTAGGTCTACAAAGTTCTTTTTTTGGGAAGTATACTTTTTTTGAAAAGTATACTTATAAGCCATAAAGTTTTAATAATCTGTTAATGATCGATTATTGGAATCTAGAAAATTTCCCAACATAGGTTTTGAATTATATATGTTCACGGCTCCGTAAAACTAAACAAACCTCCGAATGACTTCCAGCTGCCAACGTCTTCTTGCATGCTTCATTCTCACAACGAAGACATGGACGATGCCAGTCGAAACCAATTGAAGTCACTCGTTCGGCTGAAAATAAAAGATTTTCTAATGAATTAGTTGTTATAGAATATTACCGAAATACACAGCTTTCTGGCAACGCGGGCAATTTGGCATTGTTGGCTCTCTGAAATGGAAATGGATAACGGGATATTCATTGAAGAAAAAGAAGAAACAGAAAGGATAAGAGAATTCTAAAATAGATGAGAGAAACAAAAAAGAAGGCAAAGAAGGAGAAGAAGATTTTGAGTAGCTTCTGCTGTTTCTGTCACGCGCGTCTTTTATAACCAATGTTTACCAAATTTTATGAGGAAAAGCTCGAAGACCAGATTACTGTGAGAAATAACAGATGAACTCAGAATTCCACGTAAAAAATGTTGAGCACAAAGGAGGAAAATACAGAGAACTGAACAAATTTAGAACAAAAGGCCACGTAAGTTAAAGATGGAGTTTATGATTTTTCGAACTATGAACAGAATGTATAACTGCAAAAAAAACATATTTCCTCTAAATACAGTTAGTTTTCCCATGCATGTAGTATTGGAACACCCTGAGCCCTAATTGAAAATCCATTGTCATAATAAAACTTCCGTAAAAAAAGATCAACGCCAGTGAGAATTATGTCAAAATAGTTTTGAAATGAACAAAAAAATAAATCGAAAATTCCAAAGTGTCTTTGGAGTTTTAAAATTTTCAGTTAGTTTTGGTAAATTGTCAAATTTTCTAAAATTGCAATTTTTTTGAAACATTCGGAGGATTATTGCACCTTCGAATTCCAAAACTACGATATATGAAAACTGAATGATTACCACTTTTCTGTAAATTACTGTAAATTAAAAATTCCAACATTTTTTTTGAATAGTTTACAATGATATTAGATAATGTTAGCAGTTAGAGCAATTTCTAAACTATCTCAAATCAACTTCTAAACACGTTGAAGCACTGACAAATTTCTGAAAAAAAAAAACGTTTTTTACGAGGTTTGCGAATATTAGCCGTACTACAGACAACTTGAAAAATTAGCCTTTCATACAAGTACATAATTACATGCAAGACGATAAATTGATTTTTGTCAATTAGTACTACCCACCACACGCAAATAAAGCGAATACCTAACATGGTGTGTAGGGTGTGTCATAGTATTGAGGAAAAAGGTATACCTAGACACCTGCCACCAGAAACAACACAATGTGACAGTTGGCACAAATACAATTCTACTGACTGACTGAAAGAGAGCAAGAGACGCAGAGAATTTTCCCAATTCCACACAAATTTCCCCACTATGAATAGGTCTGAAAGCCGAAATAAACCGAGTGAAAAAAGAGAGAAAAGGCAAGAGATTATTAGTTTCGCGGGACCGGAAAAATGGAAAAATATTTGCATTTTTTGAATGAATCAGCGGAAATATAACTGATATTTTGTGTAAACTATGTATGTAGTTAGTAAACAAAATTTGAATTTTTTTTTTGATATTTGAGTGAAAATAAAAAATAACTTTCAACAATTTTTACTATTTCCTATGCTACGGTAAGTTTAGACTACATCACTTCAATAATAATAAAATATAATTTTAATATTTTTGTTGCTGCATCACAGGGCAATTGAAGCAAAGAAAGGGGCACCACATCTGTTCTTTTACAACTTTTTACCACTGACCGCGTGCGCGGGATGGGAAAAGAACAGGCAATGAACAGGTGCAATTTACACTTCTATGTCTCTAAAAATACATGTTTCTTCTTCTTGTGATGGGGTGTCACAAAAGGACATATTTGGATTTAGAAAGGGAGAATAATATGAGAAGATGTACAAGGGTGACATGAAATTAGTATTAGGAATGGTTTTTTCTCAAGTGAAGTAAATTTGCCCATTAGACGATAACTATTTGATTAAAGATTAATGGGATGGTAAAATAGTTCGAAATAATAATATACATTTTTCATTGAAAAAACTGGAAATTAGAGAACGATTAATCTAGTAAACAGAAGAACTAGAAAACAACTTATTACTCATTCGTACGTCTGTGGAAGTTGAAAGTTGAGTTGAAAGTTAAGGATTACCAATACAAATTAATAATACACTGTTATAAATTAATATGCAATCCAAGAAATGTGATACGAAAACCCCTGGGTCCCGAAACGGTCAAAAATTCTCAGCAACCGTGTCTCTTTTTCCTTCACGTTCACCGACTTTTCAATTTTTTTTGTTAAAATCTTTAAACATATTTATTGAAAAATATAAACTCCAAATATCGACTTCATATATTTCGAACACCCTTGCGAACTCATGGATACGGTAGTATAAAAGTTTGGTTCGTGCCAGGACCCGAAGTTGTAGGGAGATTTTGAGATTATTATTCTTTGAGACAGGAATTTATATTTTCAAATAAAACCAATGAAATAAGATTCGAAATATCACCTAGGAATCAAGCGATGTATCAAATTTCATTTAAAAAATGAGTAAGTTAATATCCACCAAAAGCCAAACATATAAAAGACTACAGTAATCATGGCACTTCAAAAAACGCGAATTGTTTATTACCACTTTTCATTTTCTTCAGGAATATGAAGAAAACGGAAAAAAGGAAAGCTGTTGCGATGTGGTGGATAAATGCAGAAGCTGCAGAGAGAAATAGAATAGAATAAACAAATAAGTAGAGTAGAACGTATTGTCGCCCGCCCGGGAAAGGAAACGGGCGGCCCTTGCGGACGGGATTAAAAGTCACAACTGGTTCAATGTGATGAAGCTCGACTTTCGCCTTCATCTGTGCCACCATCATATGACATACGCCTTCTGGTGGGCGCCCCCGACCTTTCAAAGTGGCGTCTTGTTGTCTGCACTCTCCAGAGGGCGCCAACGGAATGCATTTGAAAAAAGTTGGCAACATTCCAAGGCTATTGTGTCGAGTGCGAACTGATCGGAAACCGTCACCGATGTTTAACTTTATTCAGAAAACATTGGGGGAAACATACTGGAAACCGGTAAAACAGTGAAACACAACGCCAGTTAAAAATTAAAAATGAATAATGTATTGGCGTGGAAGAGAATATGAATTAGTTTAATACACATTATAAACGAGCGATAAGATCAGAACGATGTTGCGAGTCGGCGAATAATGCTTTAATCAGTCCAACAACTTCGGATCGGCTCAAATGTTCTGCCATTGGACCCTTAGCGTTGAACCATCGATGCTCGATATCCTGAAAAATTAGCATAAAAATTATTTATAATTTCTAGACTTTCGGAACAAAACACATGTAAATTTCATATTTATGTTAAATCAAAACATCAAAAGTCGACGTCCGAAACAAGGGTGTTTTTTTGATTTTTCACTATTTCAAAAAGGGTAACTTTTAATATTTTCCTTTTTCCAATATTTGAAAAAATCCAATTTTTGAAAATAAATTGCTTTAAATATTCGCAATTTCACTTGTTTTAGAAGAACTTTTTTATTTTAAAAAAGTTTCTCTAAAGTTCCATGGTCAAAACTTCACTTTCATCAAAACAATACTTTACACGATATTTGAAAAAAAACCAACCTGCATTCTGTTTCCAAGAACGAACACAATTTCATTAAGACGGAAATACTCTCGAGCACAGAAATCGGTCACTTTTGTCTGCTCCTTATAGGCGACAATATTGGCAACAACTTCCAAAAGTCTTTTGAAAACGTCAGCCATCACGTTAGCATCATTTTCGCGGAAATCGGAAGTGGTGACAACGTGGCGCACAAGAGAATCCAACAGGAACGAGACGAGTGATCCAATCACCTTACAGTATACCACCTCAGTCAAAGGTTCACGAAGATTTTTTGCAATAAGGCGAATATGAAGAAGGCAGGCGGCAAGACATTTGATAATTTTTGGCTCTTCTCTCGGAACAAGAATATCAGCCGACTCGGACATCTCTTCAGCAGCAGCAAATGTATTCTTTGTAGTCTTATAACTTGCAGGCAAGTGTTCAAAGATGCTATGATCCTCCAAATAAGCAGTCATTTCGCGACGGCATCTTGTCAGTGTCTTTTCCATGCAATCAGCGGCAACAGTACGCAATCTGATAACAGAATCAAGGAGCAATGGTTCCAATAACGTCTTCTGATTGTCACCACTAGCCTCAAACGACATCGTCATAATGCAGTGTGATATATAATGACAGTTGTTGTAAAAAATGGCAGCCATGTTCGGGATCGAACTGAACAACTCAGCATGCTTCCTTGGTGTGAGAATCACGTAGAGACGAACAATATTCTCGGCGGTAAGAGCGAGTTTCGCACGAGCACCTTCATCTTCACAGGCAAACGCAGCCTTCACGTTATCACGGAGAAGATTGACAAAGTTGATAGTTGATTCACTGAAAATTATTTTTTAGAAAAAAATAATAAACACTTTAAAAAATTACCTGACTGTACATTTCTGGAAAGCGAAGAATGATGGAAACTGCGAATCTTCATTATGGCTCCAAAGACGTCCAAGATCTTTTCCATATTCTTTAGCAAAATGTTCGGCATGTGTATGAGCCTTTGCAAGCAAATCAATATCCTTGATGGCTGAATCATCAACTCCAACTGTAACCAGTTTGTCATACGTTTCATTTATCAATTTATTCGCTTTTGAAACGATCGCAAAGCAACGACGAGTCACAAAAATTGTGTCCGTGTCAAGAGTGAACAGCAACTTTGCTTTCTGAGAAAAGAATCCGAGCTCCTTCATTCTTTCGACAAAGACCTCTCCAATTTGCAACAAATTAATGAACATCTCCTGATCTTCGTCAGCAGTTTCAGTGACGGGTGCTGCAATCGCAATTACATCTTTCAGTATCATAGTTATCAGTTGTTCCTCAATAACGCTTCCGATCATCGACGTGAAAGTCTTTCCAGTCGCGTCCAGCAGTTCGTGAGAATGAAGAACGGAGTGCAACTTCGTAAAAAACACTTCCATTGACCTGAAACAACCATATTTAATTAAATTTCAGAATTTTAAAGTGGTTTTCGCTCACTCGAGAACTTTTGCGACATCAATAGTCTTGTCCTTCTTGCCACGTGGTTTTTGGTTTATCAAGAATCTTGTCTGATCAGGTGTTGGATTATCCACAATATATACGTCAACACCATCGCGGCTAGCAACAATCGCTTCACAGAACACGTTCAAGATAACGATTTTCCAAGCGTCCAGTCGTTCTGGTAATTGTCCAATCATATTCATAGCACTTAGAGTTTCGTTCAGCATTTTCTGATCTTCCACGCTTCCAACATTGAATACTGAGAAAGAAACATTTGTACGATCTCCACATTTCTGTTTTGACAGTTTTGGAACATTCATTGCTCTTTCGTAGTCAGCGGACAATTGGTAACGACAATTGTAGCTTAAAACCGAATATTCTGCGGCAAAATGCTTCAATGGAACACTCATGTCGAAACCGTCTCGTCCAATTCCTTCAAGCAGCATGTTTGTGTCATTGAGAAAATCTTTACAAGCAAGAATAGCAGTTCCCCATTCTACACGATTCGTTGTTTTACTCCGCATAATTATCAATTGTTCTTCGACATTTTTCATCTGAAAACTCAATTGTTTTATATGCTTATTTTCGAACCATTACCGATTGCAGGAATTCCACCAGATTTTCGCAGCTTTGAGCTTGGGATTTAATCTCTGCGAGCATTTCGGGGCTGTCCTTTGCTGTCTGATCAATTAAGTTAGACAGATTTCGAGTAGACATTTCAGCTATATCCTCGAGGTTCTCAAGTCGGTCGAAAATAAGCTTGGCTGTCGCGTTAACATTGAGTGACACTTTCAGGTTTCCATACTTGTCCACAATGTCCTGCGAGATTGAAGTAAGTCCATTTTTCAGTTTTTTCTCAAGATCTCTATAGGATCCCTCGGATGACGCCATTTTTTAAGTTTCACAGCCTGAAAAAGAAAATGTTCTACGGAATTATTAACTAACAAATACATGAAGACAAGAGCATTTAAATTTCCCGCAAATAGAAAACATAAAAACGACAACGAGACACCGGTGCGCTCACTTTAGCAGAAAAATGTTACTCACGCGTTCACAGAGATGAAAATTAATAACGGGAGATGAGTTGCAGGCAAGTGACTGGGGAAAGAGTCAATTTAAAAAATGTTTAATTGAGAATTCAGCATTCGTGATTGCTTACTTTTTGAAAAAAGAGCGCCGCGTGAATAAAAACAATAACGTTTCTATGAAGAATAAGATCTTATTACGTATAATTATTACGTTGCAACGCGTTGAAAATCGATTTTAAAATCCTTTGAACGATAAAAACAAAAGTTTGTAAAATGATTTGAAATCGAAATCAAACTTCGTTCCACGCGCGCATAATTATGATTATTGGCGCCAATGTACGGTGTACATCCGTGTTTGCGTACTTCGGACATGCAGACAACGAGAGACTGAACAAAACTGAGACCCGAAGAACTCGGGGGATGTCCAACTGGGGGGATTCCCAACTCGGGGGATTGGCCACGCCCACAGAACCGTGCCTTACAATACGCCCATTTCTGCAACCTCCGCACGGTTTTGAATGATGATTTTCTTCATTGTTTTTTGGGGGAGAAAAATCAATTTCGACTCTAAAAAGTTCAATTTGAATTGTTTTTCTTCGTTTTTTTCAGCCATTTTCGCAAAAAAAAGTATTTTTCAACCGTGACTTGTTAATTCGCCCTCCTTAATTCGTGTATTCCTTTTGTTAATCTCTTTCCCTCTCATATTTTATCAATTTTTTTAATTTCTAGACTTCGTCGAATCGAGGGAAATTGCACGGATGAAACAGGGATGTGCTTCTCCAGGCCACCCACGTGAGTATTATATTCTCAAATTGTAGAAAGTAGGAAAAAATTGATTTAAGAACAAAAATTGAAATAGTTTAACAAAAAATTAATGAAATATCTTCGGATCGAACATATATGGACTTATAGAGGCATTGAAATCGTTGAAACAGCTATAATTTGCTGTCACTGCTCTTTTGAAGTCGGAATTTCTGTATAGTGGCGGGCGATCAGTTCTTTTCGATTGTACGTCTCTGTGAACGTTAAGACTCCAAACCGTAGACTTCTCAATTGAATTGTGTAGAATTTTGTAATTGCATTCATTTAAGCCAAAAGCCTCTAAAAACTAAGCGAATCTGATAATAGACCAGATAAAATCTTTTTTCATTTATATATCAGCGATGTCATTATGAAAGTTCTAATTTAAATTTTTCAGATCCGCCCGAGCTGCTCATCCTCCAAATTCTTCCGTTTTCATGACAAATTATTGTTTTTTTGTTGAAATTATGTAATTCATTAAATGTAATATTATCCTTATCTGTAAATAATTATCATGATCAATAAAATATCGCTCTTAATGTTCAATGAATAGCTTGCAAACCAATTTGTACAATAATTTCATTGAACAATTTCCTTCGGCTCTGAAAAACATTTCATCACAATTTTTCAGGTTATCTTATTCGAATTTTTTAAATAGAACTCGTTCTACGTTCTTCACTTCGTCTCCTCACGTGTAAATTGTTCTTTCCTTGCAAATAATCGATTTTTACGCGTCGCCTTTCCGTGTGAATTGTTGTTTCACTGCGAAAAATCGATTTTTTTGAAATATTTTACTTTTATTCCGCGAAAACGACTCAAAAACCGAAAAAAACAATTCAAATTGAACTTTTTAGAGTTGAAATTGATTTTTCTCCCCCAAAAAACAATGAAGAAAATCACCATTCAAAACCGTGCGGAGGTTGCAGAAATGGGCGTATTGTAAGGCACGGTTCTGTGGGCGTGGCCAATCCCCCGAGTTGGGAATCCCCCCAGTTGGACATCCCCCGAGTTCTTCGGGTCTCACAAAACTGAGAGACGGAGGCTACCGGAGGAAAATTCGAAGTTTTTTGTTTTTTCACTGAAGACGTTATTTTTTAAATTTATTCAAATGCGCATTTTATTTAGAAGCATCTTTTCTGACATAAATAAAAATTTTACAGGTGATGGACCCGCCACCCTTCAACTTCAATTCATCAGCAAATACCTCGGTTAAACCTCCAACAGGTACATATTTTTCTAAAGACCAAAAATAAAAATGACATTTCAGCTCCCAGCGCTTTTGGATCAACAATTCCTAAACCGTTTGGCTCGTTATTCTCAAAGACATCTTCACTCAATCAGAATACAAAGTCAGATGCTATAAAACATGGAGATGCCCCGGCTTCGACAAGTTCGCTCGCCAGCCGTCTCACGGTTCCTTCAACGAGCAGTTTTCCTTTAAAAGGATCCGGAGACACAAGTAAAACAATTTAAAAAAGGAAATTATTGATTTTTTGTATTCAGAGGTACCAAATTTACGAGAAGGTGAATTTGCTATTCGACCTCGACAACGAATGATACCACCAGCTGGAGCAAACTCACTTTTTCGACGACCACGTGAAGGAACACCTGATGGATCTGAAAACAGAAATACAAATTTTCAAAAAAATCTAAACGATATAAAATCAGAAGCTCCACTGGGAAAAGTGAATTTCAGTCAATTTGGACGAAAGGATGAGATTAAAAGTTTCTTTGGGAGAGCAAAACCGAAAATTGAAGAGGAATCAATAGATGAAGTAGGATTGGTTTTCATCATAATTCGAGAATAATATGAAGCGTTGTTTCAGACAGATCATGTTATTAAAAAAGAAGCTCCTCCCAGTATGTTCGGCGTTACATTAGCAGCTCCTAAAGGATTCGGATCAATTTCTAGTTTAACGGAGAAACCCAGTTCTTCAATAAAATCATTTGGTAAGGTATATTTCGAACCAGTATAATAATTTTTTGATAAAGTTCAACATATTTATCTCAGGATCATGGAAGCCTTCGAGTCGATCGTCACCAGCACCACCAGACACCCGTCAGATCGAGCCTTCCGGATTAGAAGAATCAAAATTAATCGAAAAACTTGCAATGCTGAAAGGCAAACATTGCCCTGATGATTTCGAAAAATATCAAATCTTTGTCAAAAGGGACGGATTTCTTTGTCAGTTGCGAGAAATCAATAGTCCTGTGATAAGAAATCTTGAACGATGTGAGGAGATGTGCACAGAGAAAGAACGATATCAGAGAATTGTCCAAAAAGGAGTTTCTCCGTATGAATGTGATATTGTGAGTGGTGATGTTTCCCATGAAATGATGGTTAAACAGTATGCACGATCAGCTGCAGATCAGGAAAGACCATTACCACACGAATTACGATCGGAGAAGATTATGAATCAAACAACATGCTATTTGCTACACAATGTAAGATATTTTCATGAAAAAAAACGCATTAATCAAAACTTTATTCAAATATTTAACGGAGGATCTAGGTACTTTACACTCGAAATGTGCTCAATTGAACGAATTTCGTAATGAAATTCCTTTAAAATTGGAAAATAAATGTATGTCGGTTCAAAATTTCAAAAAGACCAACTTTAGCTAAAACTTCTGGTTTAGCCACTTTTCCGTGTCCCAGTGGTCGGAAATTGTCTTTTTTGGATTATCCTCTTTTGCTGCATATTTTGGTCGTTTACCTCGATTTATTCAATTTATTTGGGTATATTTTGAGCTTATAGGTAACCAAAAATAACCAAATATTTGGTTTTAAAATTGGCTACTTATCAGCTTAAGAAGACTCTTTATTAATGAAATAACTCGAGATTAACGACCAAAATATGCAGTAATGAATTATGATTTTTTAAAAAACTGTATTCCAGCTGCTGTGACACGGAAAAGTTATCAAAATATTATATTTTAGCTGAAATTAGCCCATTTTTTCTTTTTCAAAATTTTTTGATAAATTTCATTACAAGATTCGTTTAGTCCTTCCTCAAATTCATCAGTGGTACAAAATTGTCAACACGATAAATCATTTATCAATAATTCGATCACCTGTAAAAATTTAATTCCATTAAAATTCCGGAAAAAAACGATCTAATACAACTTTTTCTTTAAACTTATTTTTCATTCCCAGTTTGCAGGTCCTCGACGATTTCCCAGATTCAGCTGATCAACGCGGTGCTTGGTACAATTTCCTATGGAATCGAACACGAGCATTGAGAAAAGAAGTGACACAACTATCGCTTTCCGACACGTTGGCCTTGAATCTTGTAGAGCGATGCACACGGCTTCATATTCTTTTTGGATATGTTCTATGTGATCTTGGAGTGGAACAATTCGATCCTGCAATGAACAACGAAACGCTCGGAAAATGCCTACAAACTCTGCGGCATTTATACGAGGACTTTGAAAAACGTGGTATTTCCTGTGAGAATGAACCGGAATTTCGATCGTATGATGTGATGCTTCATATGAATGACACAAATGTTCTGGCACAAGTACTAGCTTATAGAAGTGAAGTTCGTCAATCTCAACCCGTTCGACTTGCTCTTCAACTTGCAACTGCTTTTCGTGATAATAACTACTTCCGATTCTTCCGCTTGCTTCAAACTCAAGCATCTTATCTTCAATGTTGTGTAGCACACAAGCTGTTTGCTGTAACACGCAGCAATGCAATACGTATAATGTCAATTTCCTATGGAATAGGAAATATCCCATACCCACTTGATAAGCTTCAACGTATCCTTGGATTTGACAACACTGAAGATTTGACAGTAATGTTGAACATTTATGAATTAGAAATAGAAGGAAGCGATGTGATATTAGCAAAGGATGCAAGATATACATTGAATAATGTTGTTCCTCTTAAACCAAATCAATGGATTGATGAGAAAAAAAACGGGAAATTAAGTCAAGTTGTCTATGGTCCTGGATTATTCCAATTCATTGCGTCTCGCTGTGATGTCTCCAATTCGTTCAATCATCGAAATGAGTATACAAATGATAAAATACTGGAAATGATACTCAGTGGATCAGATATTCCTATTAGAAATAACACATCCTCAGCCTCATTCGCACAATCGGCAGGGTCGCTGCCAATGCAAGCTTCAATGGAAAATAGAGAGAAAATGGAAGTGGAACGGTTAAAGGTACGCTGGACAAGATTAAAAAAAAATTATTTAAAATTTAATAAATTCAGAGATTGGAATTAGCAACAAGAGAAAAGTTGATCCAAAAACTGATGACAGGAGTGATAGATCAAGTTATTCATGGAATTGCAAATGAAGAAACAATGAAAGCAAAAATTGTCCGAAAACAAATGCTGGCCATTGAAAATGCACGAAAATTGAAAGAAGAGCAGGTTCGGTTGGAAAATGAGAAGAAACTAAAACGAATTGAACAAGAGAAGAATATTGCAAAGGAATTGGTTTTGAAAGTTGAAAAGGAAATATCTGAGAATGCGTTGAGAATGATTATTGACGATGAAATTAGACGAGAACGAAGAGAACGGGAACGGAAAATGGCTCATGAAATTGTCGGGAAATTTTGGAGAGTTGTTCTAAAATCAGTTGATAATCATGTAAAATCGATTTGTATCGAGATGGTTAACGAGAAGGAGACTATAAGTGAAGGACTTGAAATATTTAGAGAACGAGTATCGAGGCAATGGCTGCTACAGTTTTGGAATCGATGGAGAGACTGGGTTCAAATGAAAAAGGCGGCAAAACTGAAAAGAATTGAGATGATTAGAAGATGTGTTCCGAGATGGGAATCTGAAGGTATCTCTTCACAATTTTTTTCTTCAATAAAATTTCGTTTCTAGAAATAATTAGGTGATGAAACCCGGGTGGACGGCTATTCTACAAAATTACCTAATGCGCCATGTTGTTCCAAAATTATTGTTTAAGAATTGCGAATTGCTGATTATCGAATTTAACTTTCAGACTATTTTTGTCCATTGTCTTGGATATTTCAACCGAAAAAGTGTGATTTTCTATATTCTGACTAATGGCGCAATATAAAAATTTTGTAGTTTCCGAAAATAATTGCCGCCTACCACTGAACCCATATCAAGACGAATTATTTTTCAGAAATTTCTCTCAATCTCGTCAAGAAATACGGACCAACAAACACCCAAAAATCTCCAATCTGCCCAATTCTCAATCGACCTTCAAATCATATTCAAGTAATAATGTTCAAAAGAAGACGCCAACATCGTATTGTTAATGATATGTTTCAAAAATGGAAATCGTATACTAAGAAGCGAAAGGCGTTGAAGAGAATAGCAGAAGAGAAGCAGAAACGAGAGAATGAATTCTTTTCGAGATTCAACAAATGTGCACTGATTGAGACAAGATTCAAATTCGATGCTCCTGATGATTGGATGAAGATAAAGAGAAGAAGAAGTGATAATCATCAGCTGAATAAAAAACCTGTGAATGGTAAGAGTCCGGAAAATTGAGATAGTTTTTTAACCCAACAAATGTTTTTTGCCAACCCAATTTTTTTAGATTCACAAATAACGGTCCACTCTCCGGATACATCAATTTCCATTGCCCGTAGACATCTACAAGACTGGGAACCTGAGGCTGTACTCCCAACTGAGCTGAAGGAAAAGATCAAAAGAAAACGGGAATCGTTCGAAAAAGTTTTTGAAGAGCACTCAAAGAAGAAGAAACAAGATGAAGAATTGATAAGTAATGGTAAGCGACACTCGTTCACTACATAACATCTTATTCATATTTATTTCAGAAGCAAAAGCAAACTCTGTTCATATGAAACAGGTGTCTGTAGAAGCAGATGCTCTTCTCGATGAAACACTCCGATACACAGCAGAGCTTGAAAGGATGATGGCTGAAGTCAGATCGAGACGTGTCGATGAATTGTGAATTTGAGAAGCGGGTGTCTCTCCAATCCCAAACCGATGATAATCTTTCCGATTTACTGTATTATTATTTTTTAATTCTTGTTTGGTTCTCAACAATTTTTATTACGAAAAAATATTTTCTTTTATCAATTTTGTACTGGAGTATTTAACATGTTTCGAGATTAAAAAAGTGCAATAGAATTCTCAATGTAATATAAATTTCATAAACATGAGGAAGCTATTGCTCACAAGCGAACAGGGAGTTGACGTGACAGGCAAGAGTTGTAGGTGGAGTGGGCGGAGTGAGAAGTGACTGAAAAGGAACACCAACTGACGTGGATGTTGGAGCATCTTTTACCATTTGACGTATTGATGATGTTAATTGTTTCTTCCATTTTGTTCTGAATAATTTAATTTTAAAACAGAGATTTCGATTTTCAAAAATCGGAAGAAAACACATATAAACACTAGAAAAACACGTGAATTATTGTCGTACTTTTGTGAAACCGCGAAACTACACTTTAAAAGTGCAAGCCTTTTTTTGTTGTGGGTCTCACCACGATATCCAGAATATTGACTGTTGCTAGTCAAAAAATTGCAGAAAATAGTTCATGGAGCCCGTTATTACCCAGACGCGAAATTTTGCCGAAAAATTACGATACCCGGACTCGACACGAAAGCTTTTTGTTAAATCCAACAGTGTGTGCGCCTTTAAGGATTACTGTAGAATTTTTTGTTGTTATTAAATATGTTTTGATTTTTCTCCGTTTTTCACCTGTTTCTTCAAAGTTTCAAGAATTTTCACGGTGAAAAAAAAGGAAATCACATACAATTCAAGCAAACGGATGAAAAACTATGAGACTTTCGCAACAACGAAAAGTTTTGTATTACAGTAATCCTTAAAGGCGCACGCAGCTTTTTATTTAACAAAACCCTTCGTGTTGAGACCAGATACCGTACTTTTTCGACGACATTCGGAAAATTTTGCGCCTGGGTAATATCAATTCATATATTAATTAGTTTCACAAATTCACTAAAAAAAATCTTACGTTGTTATTATTGTCAAAAAGGTTTAGAAACATATAAAAAGTGTTACCGTCTATTTTGAAACCATGTTTTTATCTGGGTCTCAGTTAGATTCAATGTCTGAGACAATTGGATTCTCTTGTTCACACTCAGATATTTGTCAGTCTGCAAAATGTTATAGTTATATGCTAATAGGTTAGATTTAATTGTAACTAACTTGAAATTCCGTTTCCAATCTATCCAACTGTCTTGCTGAATACGCTTGTCGTGGTTTTCTTTCGCAGACAGATTTTCTGCTTCTCTTGTAATCATGCTTTCGAGCTGAAATGGTGTTGAAACTTATTGTCAACTAACTTTGCTGCTAGTTTCATACAATACATGTTATAGAGGTGTGAATATAATGGGCTAGAGAAACGAACAGACGAGTTGGCACAACCGCGTTGCAGCACGCGCCGCGAACTTTTTTATCAGCTTATTCACAAGTTATAAACTTTGCTCATCGTTAAAATGACTATACTTATTAGAAACGTTTTTCATTCTAATTTTGTAATATAGGAGAACCTACAGCCTACGTTTAGTTATATAGGCAATATATGTTATTTCGTGAAACTTAACTTTAAAGGCGTTCATTTTTTCGGTGTGTCTCGCCACGATAACCGGCATTTTGTTAATGTCCAAAGAAATGTTTTTCAAAATATTCCTGTTTATTGTTTGTCATTTTTGCACTACAACTAATATTCAAACGTTACTATTACGTGGACGTCTAAATATGAGACTTTAAGCCATATCCTACGTGCATGGGTCTCGCCACGAGAATAATGAGTTACTGTAACTAGTGAGAATTTACGGACCGTGCTGATATGACGGAAATTGCATTATTTAGACGTCTCCGTAATAAAACTAGTCATAGCGAGATATTTCGCCATACCGTAACCTACGCATGTGTTCAGTATGTTTCTATTTGGTATTTTTCAGAACTATAAAAATTATTGTTTATGACGTCAGACTTGACTAACGAAGACAACACGAAATACATTACCTAATACTTGCTAAGATAGTTGTAATTGGAAAATGTAGTTCGCTCGGGTGAAGTTACATAATTAAATGTTAATAGATATGTAGACTAATTAATGATTACCTGATACTCCTAAAAGCATTTGTAACTCAACAAGAGTTGGTGTTCTCAGATCATTTGCAATAGCAAACATTGCCAATTGGCTTGTTGCCATATTTGTCCAACCATCAATTACATTTTTTTCTTCTTCCTCTTCGTCTTCTTCACCGTTTTTTTCGCTGTCGTTTTCTTCCTCAAAATCATTACCTTCTTCAACTGGATTAGATTTTTTCTCCAGTAAACTTTCAATATTGAAAGCCATTTTTCAATAGTTTTTATTTAAAAGACTTTAAGAAAATGTAGAGTTGAGAAGTTGCCAATATATATGACGATTAGGAATTAGATTGAGAATGAGAGCCTTTTCGGCTTCAGGTTTTGATTTATATTAGGAACCCGTGGGAAAGTTATGCGACAGGTGAGCTCTGAGTCTCTCTCCACCAATACACTCTTTCTTCAACCGCCCATGCTTGTAATCATTCTATGACAAACACTGAAATTTGAGTATTTTTGTTGAGGCAAGGTAATTGAGATTATTAATGGAATTGAAATTAGATTCTTTTGAGAAAATCAGAGAAAACCTTCCTAAGAAAATTCAGCTATATAGCTCGGCTACAGTAACCCCAAAAAAAGTAATTAACAAATGGGAAAGTGAGCATTGAAAATATTGGAAAATTGTCAAAATAATAGTGTTTTTTCCACGATTTGTTATCGTTTATCGTGAGATTTTGAATTTTCGGTTCTTTGTTATCACTTTTTTCATAGAAATATGAATATTTTTGAGCACACAAGGCATTCTCCAGGAGAATTATGAAACTGTGGATTATTTTTGGGAACGGACAGTTGAAGGTTTTCGCAAATTTAAACAAGTCTAAAACTTTTTACTTTTATTAATATAGTAATGAACTGTATTTTTACATGAAATGATTACGTTAACGGGACTCCAACTCATAAATCAAAAACACATTTTAACAGACAAAATATTTTATTGTCTACATGTTTGCTGTTAACAAAATTTTATCAAATCAATTGTGTAAGCAGATTTTTTATTTTGAATTTTTGTCTTTAATTCAAGAACTAGAAACTTTCTTGATACAAATTTAAATAGTGCATTGTTCTAGTTGAATTATCTACATTTTTCAAAATACCGCTAATCACTAATTATCGGTATGAATGTTCAAACTTTTGTATCTCTGATTACGGTTATCGTCCTAGTTCCAAATAACTAGATACATTTTCCAAAATCAAACATTTTTTTTTGATGCATAAACAGTTATGAATCATCTTTATTGCAGACGTGATCATGCCATTTCACCCCATTTTTATTGGTTTTCCAATGTTTATGGGAACAAAGAGCTTTTATTTATTTTCCTCTTTCTCTGATAATTTCATGAATAAGATTTGAATTTTTATTTTCATTGTATTCATATTTTCGAGTGTTCGGTAAGAATATCCTTTAAAAACATATTTTGGAAATTCTGTTTTCAAAATTATTTTTAGCCTTGATTCAATTTTAGTTTAAAAATTGTATGCTACAGTATTTATTGCTACAGTACTCATTCTCAGGATTTAGTGCTCCAGTAATAATTGTGATAACTTTCACCACGCGTAAAATATATTAAAAAAGTGTTGACCTTTGTCACGGTAAACGGCCAAAAAGCCACGTTTTTCAAGGTCAGCATACGTGGTGTTTTGTCAGGTTTCAAGTTTAGTTTATTCTATCGTTTTAGCTCCAAAATTGAAGCGAGACTTTCCTGTTTTTCGCAAGAATTGTTAGAGTTCTTATACTTTGAAGGTTTGTGTGATGCTTTTAAGGTTTTAAATTTGACTTAACTGTTTTCCAAATCTGAATAAATAGGTCTTCAAAAGTTTTTTTCTTTTTTCGAAAATCCTTCTTTTTTCTCTCAATCAATTGAAATCAGCTTTCGATATTTGTGTACCTCAAAATTTGCGGATAATAAACAACTGTCATCCTCAAAATTTCACAAAAATAATAATATTACATTTCTTGATTAATTTATCAATATTTTCAGGTTAGAATGCAGTCGGATAATGTCGGTCGTGGCCGTGGAAGCCGTGGTGGTTCTCGTGGAGGTAGTGGACGTGGTAGAGGACGTGGAGGATACGGAGACTCGTATCGTCCGGATTTAGAAACGAGAGAAACCCATGTAACGTATCAAGGCAAGGTAAAGTATGAAGGAGGAGACCGTCATGATTTCAACTATGAGAAGACGCCAACTGGAAGTTATCGTGGCTCGCATCGAGATGGTCAGGAAGGATCGAGAGGCAACCGCGGATCATTCAGAGGTGGACGAGGAGGTTACGACAGAAGACGTGATGATGAAGAATCAAAAGCAGAAAATCGTTTTGGAGGGTACAATCGGGGAGCAAATGGCGGAAACTATCGCGGGAGAACTGGCGGGAGCGGCAGAGGTGGATCGACCCAAACCACTACCGTGGATCCTAAATATAATGGATTGATCTTGGAAAATTCAGCAGAGCCAAAGCTTAAAGGTGAGTATTATTTGAGTATTATTTTGTATTTAAATAGCGACTGATTTTTAAATTAATTTTTGATCTCGCACCTGTGATTTTTCGGGGAACGAACCGAAATAATTTCGATCTCGGGCGGGAAATTGTTTTTCGAGATTTAAAAAAAATCTTCCCACCAACAAAGAAATACCAATGCGGAGGCACATAACAAACAATTTTGAGAAATCAGTAATTTGATAAAATAGAAGACTGAATAGTTATGAAATCAATAAAAGCTAACGAAATCAACATATTTTCTTTTTTTAGCATATTTAAAAATTGTTTCATCTGATCAAAACATTGAACAAAGGGTGGTGCGCGCTCTCTCACATGGATACGGTAGATGAAAAGTGTGCGACTTCGCGTCAGGTGTGATCACAATCTTCTAGAATTTTCGCATTCCCAAAAACTTGAAATTTAGGCCTTTCTCTGCGTTTAGTTGATCGTTTCTTTCCCGTTCTTATTTTGAATTTTGATATCATTGCTTTTATTTTTTAAATAATAATTTGAACTATACTTTTTTCAGGACTTAACTCTGACATGAATCAGAAGCAAAATCCAAGACTTGCCCTGAACATCTTCGGGCTTGAGCTCTCTGAGCGAACGATTTTCCGGCATGTTGTGCAAATGAAGCTCATCGATCGTCAGCACAATAAGGAGTATATTCTTACAACAATGAGTGCCAGGTGAGTGTACTGTTCGTTTAAAATTTACACTTTTATTTCAGAGGACGTGGAAACCGTGCAACAAAGCAAAAAGATAACTTTATTCTTCTTGACATCCTACTCAAACAGTGGGCCGCGAAGAAGGGTCAGCAGAATCTTCCTGCATTCGCGTACGACGGTGCACAGTCTTTATTCACTTTGGAGGGAATCAGCTTGGTATGATTTCATTTTTTTTTCTTTCTTGTATTTGGGTTTATAGATGGTCGATATCAAGAAAGAAGATGCTCTCGAAATCCCGGAACTTTCCAATTTTCTGAAGGATTCCATCTCGTTCCTCAGCGGCGATTTGGAGATCTCTTGTGAACCGGATCTCGAGAAACCGTCATTCGTTCAGACGGAGCTTAACGAATGGAGTGATCCAAGATTCTACGCTTATTTGGATATTGTGACATCACAGAGTGCCATTAGAAGGTATTATTAATTTCTTACTTATTGCTTTCCAAATGTATCTTCAGCGAAAGATATTTGTCGCAGTCGAAAGGTCTCTATGTCCACACTCAAAGCTTGGAGGAGCTTCGCGTGAAATGGGCTGTTGCAGCAAAAGGAATCCACAAAGGATGCCGAATCGTCGGAGCAAACGGACCTCTTCCAATTCTAGAACTCGATCGTTAGTTTCATTCGCGTTCATACCTTTGCAATTTTATATATTTGCAGCTCAATCGACTCAGTACTATGCTTCAATCCCACTCAGTCAGATGTTGCAGTACGCATTTCCTCGTGATTTTCCGCCAAACCGTATCGTTAATCCAAATATGAAACTGCAAAGAGCCGTGAAACTATTGTTGAAGGATTTAAAATGCAACCCATATTACGATGACAAACAGATTTGGGCTACGAACACTATCACAGTGTCGGATGTTGACTACAACGCGCCGAAAGATCCAGAATTCAGACAAAAGTATCCAAATCTGAAATTCCCAATGCTTCCTGCAGTTCAATGCGGCACTGGACCACACAAGCGCCTCATGCCGCTCGAATATTTGAAGGTTCTTCCTTATCAATCCATTGACCGCCGTGTACTCGAAGAGTTTGAGCTTACAGTAAGTTTAAATTTTTCATATATGTCATCTTAATTCAACTTACAGCCACGAGCGAATGCCCCGAACGAACGCTGGTCAACTCTTCAAAAACACTACGATCAATTTGGTTTCAACGATCAAGTCATGAAAGATTTTGGTGTCCAAATCTGCAATGATCCTTTCAACAACGTCAGTGAGATCGACGGTGAAAGAGTCCTCGCGCCTAGTGTTGCATATGCAGACCCGGTACACGTGGATGATGAGAAGCGTGACTGGAAAGCACAAGACAAAAAGTTTGTTACACCTGCTACGATTGACCATTTGATGTTCGTTCTAGTAGCAGGTTATACTCGAACTTGGGATGCTGATTGCGATGCAACCAAATTTGTCGCGAAAGCATTCATGCAGCGTTGCAAGGACAAAGGAATGCACATTGGCAGTTATAGCATGGATCAGCACAATGGCGAACGAGGCAGCGAAAATTTCCTTACTTCGGTCTTCAAAAACTTGGTGACTCATCCAAACTACCGGGATTCGTCTTTCACTCCGTTCGTCTTGTTTATTTCCGATGACGTTCCTAACATTCATGAGTGCCTCAAATTCGAAGAGCGTATGAGTGACATTCCAACGCAGCACGTACTTCTCAAAAATGTCAAAAAGATGCGTGACAACATCGAAAAGAAGTCTCAAGGTGGAAGAAGAGCATATGATTTGACTCTTGACAATATTGTGATGAAAGCCAACATTAAATGCGGTGGACTTAACTACACAGCAGATATTCCAAGAGAGTTAGTTGGGCGCACATCATACATTATTAAATTAATTTTTACAGTCTTGCGTGCTGGAATGAAGTTTCTACCTTCGTAATTGGAATGGACGTTGCTCATCCTGACCGAAACGCTGCGAGAGAAGGAAATCCATCCACCGTCGGAGTAAGTTATCAACATAGCCGTGTCGCTACAAATTTATTTTATAGCTGTCCTGCAATTCTGCTGAAAACCCATACTCGTTCATTGGAGACTTCTTATACACCGATCCTAGAAGAGAGGCGATCCAGGATGAAATTTTGCGAAAATTCACTGACCAAAGCGTTCGAAACTTTGCCGAAATTCGAGGTTTCCCAAAGAAAGTAATCATCTTCCGTGATGGTGTTTCATTCGGTGAAGAGACTGCGGCTCTGAAGGAGGTGGAAATCATTGAGCAAACCATTAAGACAGCCGCTAAGTCCATGGGCCATTCTGATTATGCTCCAAAAGTATTAGCCATTGTTGTTAAAAAACGTCACCACACTCGATTCTACGCCAAGGGAGGACATCACGGGAACATGCCGATCGTAAGTTCTTAAAACAATAATCTGTTAAAATTGTACGTCTTATTTTTCAGAATCCGCTTCCCGATACATCTGTTGGTGGTGATATTGCCGAATATGGAAAAAGACAAATCTTCATCCAAGCTTTCCGGCCAGTGCAAGGTACTGCAAAGGTTCCATCATTCTTGGTTATTCGAGATGATGAGGAAGTTTCGGACGAACATGTTGCCAAAATGGTTTGCGCCGTATGCAGTCTTCATCAGGTACAGACAACTGATTTCTTTCTAACACAAAGGAAAATTTTAGCTTGTTAACAGTCCAACATCCATCCCAACTCCAGTTTACGTTGCTCATGAGCTCGCCAAGAGAGGAACCGGGCTTTACAAAGCTTATAGGTATAATGTGATTATTCAATGCAACTTAAAATTTTAATTTTTTCAGGTTCAAGAATGGCGAACTCTTTGATGATTGGGAAACGCTCACCACTCAACTCTCCTATAGCACTCTCGATCGACTTTCAAAAGTTCGAGTTGTTTAGGCGTGCAACTCTTTCCCTGTTGTTCCTACATTCCTCATGTCTCGAATATCCTGAGACTTAGTTCAATAGATAAATTCCTCCGCTCGTAATATTTTAACTGTTAAATTTTCCTCCCTTAAAGTCTCATCTTATTTTTTCCCTTTTTCTTGCCTCCACCCTCTCTTCTCAAGCTCCTCCCATTCTTCGTTTGTTTTTGAATATAGAGAAGCGCAGCCAGTATTTCTCTTGAATACAACACAACTTGCTCTTCTTTCCATTCAAATATAATTATCATTTCTGGTGATATGTTGAACAATCGGTCTTCTCACATATGTTCACTGGAAGATTTCTTTTCATATGAAATTGTGGAAAGAATATCCTACCTTTACCTTGTTCCACTGGTTAGTATAACTTCATTATATAAATGTCGTGTTGAATAATGTTGTTTTTATTTTTATCTTTGCATGAATTTTTGTGGCAGATTTTATTCAACGATGAAAAGTTGAAACAGTGTATGCAAAAGATCTTTTGATTCGTGTGAAACATTTACCCCTGCCATACGGCCTGCGTAATCTAATTTTTTGGTGAAGGCTCAAGAAAATGAATTTGTTGCTCATAAAACATGATCCATAAAATGTTTTCATGACACATTTTTCGTTGACTCCTGGGGGGTATACAACTGCGAAACTCAGGAATTCATGAGTTTTCACGTGGCATTCATCTGGTTTTATTAATGACACATGATAATTAGTTATTTGTGTGCAGCCACTGAAAGAGCTTCATCTATCTGAAATACAACAGCTCGTCTACCGAATGAAATGACGCACCGAATGTGGAATAAAAAGAGAAATTCAGAAGATGTGCCCTTCTCTTCTCAGCTTCTCATGAATAAATTTGTGAGAATTTCAGAATTCCGAAAGACCATAGATTCTTGCTGGTTTGAAACCCATTATATAAATAGTACATTAACACGATATCTATTTAAAAAAGGAAATTGTTTCTTGCGGGGAAATTGATAAATAACTTTCGGATTGATAATTGTAAATTCCATTTTGAATTTCTGCTCCCTGAAAACCCTCTTCATAAAAATTTCGAGCTTTATGCCACAGTTTCGATTTCTCATTTCTCCCTCGCCTTTCTGAAACAAAGCTGCTATTTTCTGAACGTTAATGATATTTTCGCCGTCAGATGCTCAGAATACAACTATGTTGAGTTCGAATGAGCAAAGAAAAAAAAGGGAGAGAGAGAGAGTGAGAAAGAGAGCTTCATCTTCTCCTTTTTCTGATAATGAGCTCTTTTTGCTGATCCATCATTATCCGAGAAATGACACGAGAAAGGATATGTGATGAAGAAAAAGGAAAAGTTGAGGGAGGTATAAATTGAGAATTCATACATGAAAACATACAAATAATGTTTCTTTTAGAATTATCTTTGATTTGGAGCATTAAACCTATGTAAAATAATATTTTTATATGGAAGCTAAACTCTGGAAATCGACAATCAAATTTGTTTCTTCACTTTTTCGAACACTCCGAAACTTTTAGTGGTAGAATAAATTTCATTGAGCAACGTAGATATTTCCCTAATTTTCTTCTAATTATCCATATTATGTTGCAACAAAGAATGACTTCGATGAGACCTTTTCTGAGAAGTGTACGGTAAAAATAATATATTCGGGAACCATTTTTCTGTCTCACCAACACTATTCAATGATATACTTACTTCATGAATCAACCGAAAAAATAACACACTTCCCATAACGAATCTAATTTCCAAACTTCCTCTTTTAGTCCGAAAATTTTTATTTTCCATGTTCCAATCCCTAAGTTGCAATTTTCCTGAACTCTGTTCTATTTTTTACGAAATTTTCCTAAACCAAGTTTAATCTTGAGGAAAATGTTTTTGAATTTATGAGAGATACGTATTATTTGTGAAACCACTTTCGAAATATGTATGTAAACAAAGTTTTATAGACATCCACGAAACGATATCTTAGAATAAAAACAAGTTTCTCGACCGGACGTACGACGTTAAGCGGATTCACATATTTCCTTTGACTAATGTAATGTTCGAAAATTAACGATGATGGGGATTTTAAAAATTGAATGAAGAGGTTAGACAGCTTAATGTGAAAATATGAGAACTTTGGGCTTTAGGCTATAATACGTAAATTCTTAATCTCTTTCAAGAAAATTTTAAAATGTTCTAGACTATCGAAAACTGTTCCAAAGGACAAAATTGTTCGGCTTTTTCTATTAATGTTCGTCTTCTCTAAAAAGAAAAAGAGAAGCCATTCGAAATTCCAAATAATGAGTTTATTCTTATTCCTCGGGATTTCTCTACTTTTTTTGGTTTTTGTTGTCTACTCATTAATAAGGGACTTTGAAGTCATTTAGTTGTGTAAAAATAAATGAAAAATAATCTGATATCTCGGTGCGATAATATCGTGAGCTACAGTTAGATGGCCCAATCCGTGTAATATATTTTTGAAGATGTACTGTCCGCAATTATTTTTTTAGTTAGGAAATATCTACATTTCTATATTTCTGAACTTTTTGAAGTTTGCGAGCGCATGACATTCTGATCATTTAGATAATATATGTATACAAATGAGTCAGAATGATCTTCTTGTTCAATGAAGCGATTTCTTCAAATAATCTGTTCTCTTTTTTTTTCAATTTTTTAAATATTAAAACTTTTTATTTTGTTTAAAAACAAAGTAAGAACTCATCGTTCCGATGTTTAGAGGGTTTAAAATATAATTCTCTCTCTTTTCTTGGTGAGAGGAAATGAAAAGAAAACACTTGAAACGGACTTGCTTCCTTGCTGTCTCATCATCTTCTTCTATGTTCACAAAATTGCTTTCACGTTTGCATTTTTGTTGTTGAATTCGTTTGGCATTTAACGAACATCTCGAAATGCGAAAAGAAGAAAGGAACGGCAGTTGAAAAGTTTGAATTGGGTCAAGGAACTTTTTTTGGACTAAAAAGTAGTAAATAGACATAAAATAGGCGATAGATAATGTTGGGGCGCCTGACGACTGCATTTGAAAATTTAACAAGTGCCGGACAGTTGGTTAACGCCCCTGTGAACGGCCCTCTGTGAAATTTTCATGAAAAATGTTATATTTTCAAATCAATCAAATACTTTATAGAATTTCTATATTAATTTTTTATTCAAAAAGTTGGATTTACATACTAAAATAAACAGTTTAGTTCGGTTTCCGAACTCAGTTTCTGCACGGCCTGTGCTGTGTGGCATCTGTTCTGAAATTCTGAAATGATATACCAAAGAGATCACAAAAAGAACACTATATCATTCAAATAGATTAGACCATAGACTGGATCACAGAGTAATTAGAATTTAAGAAAGTGTAAAAGATTTGAAGTTACAGTGCAAGTCTCAGCCATTTTGACGATCGGAGAACTATAATTTGACCAACTACACTTGTTTTGGAATTTTTTTTCTCATAGGCATAGTTTAAGTCTTAATTTTTTCACATTTAGAAATATTTTTAGGTTCAAAATGAACTGACTCTCGAGTTTTTGTGTATCATCAATTCCTGCTTCAAAACTAAAATATATCCAGATACTTATTTATATTTTGCAGAGTTTATTTATTATTTTCAATCCTTTCTAATCATGTTTTGATAGCCTTACAATTTGACGTATTTTTGTTAATGCTCAAAAATCATGAGTAAAACATGATGAATATTCAAAACTATTTTAAAACAGATCTCTGAACAGTTACTCATAAAAATTCATACTTTTGTAGACTTCCGTATGTCAACATAGACTTCTAAAGATCTATACGTAATTTTGTCCTCTTATGGTGTATAATCATCTCCATTCCATTCCAATTTATTGCAAATTTTTTCAATTTGCATCTTATTCACCAACATGAAATGACCTATTCTTTCATTCCTTTTTTGATGCATTTTTCATTTTTCAATGAGAATAACAACATTTCTCAGAAATAAATGGAAAGGAATGTCTGATGGATATTTATGAAGATGATGGTTCATTGTGTTTAGATTCTCTATTCATTGTGCATTTGGAGCAGGCATTCCATGGAACCAAAACCAGTTCGTCTATCGCCCGGAAAACGCCTCAATCAGACTCGAAAATGAGAATAAAATCGGGAAACCTACAAAAAATAGAGACGGAGAGAATCACCTTGATCGGGGTATTTATTGTGTTTGACATTAGATATTTTCCACGATTTCAAGAGCTCAAATATAGTTAGACTAGATGTTCCGCGAGGCTTGTCGGGGGCGTATTCAGTCGTCTTTCTTTTGCCCTTCTAACAGCCTTGTGTGTAATTGGACAAGTCCGGGGTTTGCTATTTATTTTTGAGTTTTTTTTAAATTTATCGCTTTTCCGGAGGCGTTTTCCGGGCTAGATGTGAGAAGATGATGGAAGGCAGGCGGGCGTTGAAAACTCTTCCCATTGACGCCTTGATATAGACACATTGATTACTCGTGTACCAAAGTATTTATTCTACTTTAAAACTTTGAAAGTTTCAGAAGTTGGCATTGCGAGTTCAAAATAATTTTTAATCTGAAATTTGAATTAAAAAACTTTCATGTATATTTCTACATCACATTTTTCTCTTCATCTTCTCATAATGATGAGCATATGTGAATCTCAATGTCTGTCATCTTACTTTTTCTCTTCTCATTAGTGTCTTTTTGCTCGACAGAGCCCATTACGTCATTTACGATTCACTAACTTTTTGGGTGGTTTGGGCGGAGAACGTGAATCAACGCGAAAAGAGAGCGTACTTTTCAATTCTCAAATTGGAAGTTGATGAAGAGAGAAAAATAGTGGGGGAACGTCAAAAGGAAGCGAAAACAAAAAATACTACGATATGACAGAAAAATGAAAAAAAAAAGGAAATTGGAAGTCTATTACAGAGAACAATGAGGGGGTTTCCAACTTGGATCGAGAGTTTTGAATTTGAGATTATGAAGATAAATACAACATTTAAATACTCGTTTTTGCAAAAAGTAATAGCTTCGTACAAATAACTATACTTAACGTTAGCCTAAATAGATACACCACCTTTTCATCACTTGATTTCAATTATTCCAGTAAACAGCCAAGGAATCTGACGCCATAACCACCGGAACATAGGTTTATAAGCATAACCTACAAGAATATAAAAATAAAAAACCCACAAGTTTTATAATCAAAAAGAAGTGTTGTCAATTTAAGTTTCAGTAGGTCATCGAACTATATTTGAACGTCAGGCGCCCAGAATAAACTTTTAGGCTCACATTTATGGTGTTAAAAAAGTGAGCAAAACGTGCTGTTAATTTACTTTTGGTGGCCCAAACTCCCAGGGGGCATAAAATTAGGGGGCATCGTGCTCTTAGGGGACATTCACTCCAAGGGGGCATCACTCAAAGGGGGCATCAGGGGTCAATGTTCTTAGGGGGCATTCTCAAAAGTCCCAAAGGGGGCAAATTTTTCAAATGAGTACTTGTTAAAAATACGATTTTTAATTATTTGGCAGAAATGGAATTCGGTCTTCAATAATAATTAAACTGTTTGTAATGGGAAAATTATGATGTTTTGTTTGTTTTGTTGAACAAGAAAAACTAGCGAATTTTTATATTCGATTAAAATCGACGTGACCTTTTCCAACATTTATTTTTTGTTTTCTCCCCCTTTATTCCACGTTGATTCCATCACACACAACTTTTCCAAAGTTTGTTATTTCTCAATCTCCCACTATTATTAAGAAACGTAAAGAATCTCAAAGAGGTTTGGATTACAAAGTCAATTTTGATTTGAGAAGAAAGTAACAAAGGATGGAAAAGAAGGAGAAGAAGTCAGTGATTCAAAGAGTGAAAAGGACGCTTCGGCAGAGGAGCAAAAGTACGGACGCTAGCAGTGAACAGAAGAAAGGGACGAAGACTGTTGAGTGAGTTGAGAACTTTCAGGAGTTTTATCATCTTTCTAGCGTGGTCTCTAACTTGTAAAAGGGATATAGTGAGAAGAACTGCACTACAAAATTAGAGATCTGCGCTAAAAAAGGATAGGGTGTTTGCCGATAATGTTTGCAAAAAAAGATTTTCAGCGACGCGGAAGCTCCCTCGAAAATTACCAGAGTGAAGGCGGCAATCACGAATCGTACAAGATCCATAGGAATCAAGATCTCAATTTCGGTAGACTTTCGGTTTCCAGTGGCTCCATGATAATTGTTCCATATTTTCAGAAAGAGTGCAATACGACAACTAGCAAAGGTAGTTCTCGGGAGTCGGATCAAAAGACGAAAAACTCCGTTCTGAGTTCAGTAGACATGGAAGAGGACCCAGAAGCACCTGTGCAGACCCCGGATTTGATGATGATTGAGATCAAGAAGGAAGAGCTGAAAGAGAAGAAAGAGAAGGAGAAGAAAGATGAAGAGAAACGGGAGAGACAGGAGGATAGGAAAGAGGAGAGAAAAGAGAATAAGAGAGAAGATAAGAAAGAAGAAAAGAAAGAAGAAAAGAAAGAAGAAAAGAAAGAAGTGAGGAAGGACTGCCGGGAAAATTCGGTGTATTTCATGGAAAGGTCGGATGAGAAGGGGGTGAAGAAGAAGCACTCGAAGAAGCACTCGAAGCAGAAAACAAAGATGTGGCTGGGAATGCCTTCTGCGCTCAACTTCTGCAACAAGAACAATGGTAAGAGCTTTTGGAGGAGTCTACCGATCATCTATAAACTTTGCTTTCAGACATCCAAAAGATTCGAGAAGAATTTGGGTTCCTCGACTCGCTTGTCTGCAACAAGACCACTGAAGCTTTTGAAGCAAACAAAGTTCGAAATCGTGAAGGGGTAAGCTGATTGGAGACAAGGTTTTCCTGAATATAAAAATTTCAGTGTCCGAAGATCTACGATGAAAATCGGGTTCAACTGAATCGTCCAGGACACGAGGATGTCAACTACATCAACGCCAGTGTCATCACCTTGACAGATGTATGTAGAAGGATGGCTTGCGTGCCTGCCTACGTGCATCTTGTTGTCCTATATTTTGTCATTTTCCAGTTCGAGCACAAGCTAATCGTCGCCCAACTTCCCCAGATGGAAAACGAAAGTTTCGTGGAAGACTTTTGGTACATGATCTACCAGGAACAGATACATCTTGTCTACTTGATGGTCCCGGATGACAAGCTGAAGAACACCACGACTTCTTTGTTCAACGACGAGAATGGTGGCTATCAGTACACTGGAAAGATGTTTATCAACAATCGGCGTGCCGACGTTTCTGGAGATCCAAAGGAATATACGATTGAAGTATTGCCCGAAGGAAATTCAGATTCTGTCATATGCCAGGTATGGTCTCAAGAACATAACATGAACAGGAAAAATTAAATTTAGGTTCATCATCATGCTCCATGGAAGCATCTGCAGCAACCACCAAAAACTCTTCCGATCATCAAAATGATTCACCAATTTCTTTCGGAGAAGCAGGTGCAAAACGCTGGAGTCTGCGTGGTCAGCTTGTTCGGATGCGGTCGTGCGTGCAGCTTCATTGGTGCTCTCTACGCAATCAACCAGCTCAATAATGGAATTGAGCCCAATGTAACTAAAAACCTAGTTGAATGCTTTACAATAATTTTATTTCAGATTTGCGAGATCATGAAGAATATCAAACAGCAGCGTCCAGGAGGAGTCGAATCTTTTGCTCAATACGCCAGTATTTATGCAATTGTGTTTGACTACATTGCGGTAAGTTACTATTTTGGAAATAAACTATAACTATTTCAATTTTCAGCGCAAACGTGGCGGAAAGAAGGCTCCCGTAAACAAGGACATCAATCGATTCATTGATGAGCTCGCCGAGATCTCCCCAGCATGCTCCCCGACAAAAGTGATGCCTTTGAGCACTGAGCTATAGCATGATAGACCTGATTACTCGACAATTTTATTCGCTGAAGACTGTATACAATAAATAAATACTTGGATTTTTCTTGTTGTGGTTTAAAATGTTGACTTTGATTAAGAGAAGGCTTGCCTGCCTACCGCCTATCTCGGCATTTGCTTGAAAAACTTCAAAATGCAATTTCGATTTTTTGAGAGTTGTACCTAAAGGCGCGCTGATCTATTCAGATAGGTCGGCCCAAACTCCAAAGGGGCATAAAATTAGGGGGCATCGTGCTCTTAGGGGGCATTCACTCCAAGGGGGCATCACTCAAAGGGGGCATCAGGGGTCAATGTTCTTAGGGGGCATTCTCGAAAGTCTCAAAGGGGACAAAAATTATATTCTGAAAGATGTTTTTTTGGTCGACATGCTATATTCGAATCTTCACAGTCAACCAAGATAGTGGTTCAAAAGTTTGAGATATTATTTCAGAAAATAGTTTTCAAACAATTTGGGTGTTCAGTTTATATGCTCTCACGAAAAATCAATGGAATCGTCAAGAGCGGGGACGTAGACATAATACATTCCAAAAGCTTATAACTCCGTTCGTGTGTGATTTAAGAAAAGTGGTCAATTGAAAAGTTGTCATCCTGTATAATAATCAGTAAATTATTAGTGTACACTTTTTGTCTATCTTGGATGACTGTGAAGATACGAATATAACATGTTGCCCAACAAAAAATACGCATTTCAGAATATTATTGGTAAACAAAACAGACAAAACATCATAATTTTTCCATTTGAAACAGTAAAATTAGTATCGAAGACCGAGTTCCATTTTTGGCAAATTATTAAAATTCGTATTCTTAACAAGAGTTCATTCAAAAAATTTGCCCCCTTTGAGACTTTGGAGAATGCCCCCTAAGAACATTGACATTTGTCAGTTTTTCAATGTGGTTCTTGTAGTCATGAGTTGTGAGTTGTTTATTTAGATTATTATTATTAATGCTTGAATTCAATGAAAAATGAATTAATTTGCAGGTATGTATTCCTGGAATAGTTGCTGCAGTCCTCTCCGCAATTGTATTTGCTCGTCTTCGTCAGAGTTCACTTGAGGTAGACGAATGGAGCATTCTAGAAAAAAGAATATATAATTCATTTCTAAAAATACGGCTTTTGAATTCTGTATTCTTGCTAAAACATCAGACAATAATGATGGTTTACTCAACGATTGGAATGCTAAAATTAAATAATATTAATGCATTCTGCAAGTGAAATTAAGACTTTTTTGTTATTTTGTTTATATCTTTATTCCAAGTAGTTCGTCAGAAATGAAATAGGATATTTTGAGTCTAAAAGCTTTAACATTTAATTTAGTGTCTAGTTTTCTTGCAACTTGCCCCAAGGGCCAGTTTAAGAAGATTTTCATCTCTGAATATTCATCCCCCACTGCTCTGAGGGTCTATCAAAATATTTGTGCATAAAGGGTACAAAGAACGGTAATTTTCAAACATCAAAATTTTAGGAACTGTGAACATGAACGGGAACGTAGAGACTTTTCTACAAAAGTTATTTTAAAAATAAAGAAATTCAGGTTCTACTTTGCGGTCTCTCATTATTTGATGTGGTTCTACTTACATCTTCAATTATGATATATCCATCAATGCATCAATGTTCTACAATCCATGAAACTGAACAAAGGGTATGAAATACTGAAACAAATCGCGATTTTATGACAAAAAGCAACAACAAAAATTTGGTTCCACTAGGAGTATCTTATGCTAATTATGCTTTGATTGTTTCTGTATGAAAAATCTAGACACTCGAACATGCATATTTAAAATGCGAGAATTTTCAGCTAAACAGTTCTGTTTGTCACTTCTTTTGGCGTGTCACTGTGTCCATATTCCCGTTATCATTAATTGCTCAAGCTGGATCCGTTTGGACATACGTGGCAGTTACTGTTGATCGATTTATTGCTGTATGTTTTCCAATCAAACGAAGAGTTTGGTCGACGAGATCAAATACGATAACTGTGCTTTTTGTTATCACTTTTATCAGGTAGACTTTTTTCTTTTTTTTTGCTTTTTTAATACCTCAGATTTTTAAAACAATTTGGGCAAATGCAGAGATCCTTTTTTAAACAAAAAACTAATATTTGTATTTTTTGAAACATTTTTGACACAAAACTAGCAGTGAAAGCCGTTGCTCATTATTTCTAAATTATGACTGTTCTAGATGTCTTGTCTCATTTTTTTTCTGCATAATTATGTTATGTTTTTCATTTTTCTGTTCCTTCTAATTGAGCACATGACGTTTTTGAAATAGATGTTTTCTTCCTCTTCAAACTAAAACAACTTCTTGCAAAAAAACGTTGGTCACTAGGATACAGTTACTGAAGGCCCTTGAAATAAGAAAAAACAAACGTAAAGCTAAAAGTGACACTCGAAATTAATTTATTAGAAAATGCTGGATTTTGAAAAATGGAAAAAGTGATTTTGAGTCTGAAGGGAAGTTGGGATGGTTGTTCCATTCCAGAAATAATAATTATTATTATTGAAGGCAGAGTAGTGCCAAGTTGGTAAAAACCATTTATATAGTTCTAAATGACCGAATATATGTAGTAGTAGAAATTTTTCAACAAACTTTGAATTTTTTATTTACAGTCAAAAGGAGACGATTACTCAGTTTTTGCCATTTGTAGTTTTACACAGCTGTTTCACGATTTTTGAAATACTTAAGAAATTATCTCGCACAATCATAGAAGGGCACCAATTCTTATAGTAAAGAATCCCCAAATTTTAAAACTTAAAAAACAGAAGAAATGCAAAACATTTAATGATAATGTTTCAGCGCAATATTCAAGCTTCCATCATTTTTCGAAGTTCGACTAGATCATAATGGAGAAGTAGAGCCGACGGAATTGCGAAAAAATGAATTTTACATCGAATTTTATTTGTTTTATCTCTACGTTACATTTATTCAATTGATTCCATGGACACTTATAATATTTCTGAATGCAATTATCATTCACAAAGTGAGATTGGCTTATCGAGCACAAGAAGCAATGGTTCATAATAGTGGAAAATTGAATACAAAACGAGAGGATGCAGAGAGAAAGTTCGTTTTAAAAAATCACTATACTTATCAAAAAAATGTTTAATTTATTTGAAAAAAGTAATATGAAAAAGAAAAGAAAATTTTTTATTTAGACCTGAAAATAATTTTATAAAATTTCCAGAGTAACAGTAATGGCAACAGTGATGACAATGATATTCATCATATGTAATATTCCACCTGGAATCAATTATCTTGTCGATCGATACAGTAATCCTACAGTTTATAGGCAAAGAATTCCACTTTCAAATGTTCTTGTTTGTGTAAATAGGTAAGCATAGAAATAGAAAACAATATACTGCAAAATGTGCAAAAATATGAGAAATATATTTTTGGCATTTTCTAGGGGAAAATATTTAATTTATCTGAACTTTTTTTTAAACTTTAGTTGAAGGTTTAGAGAGGTGCTCCGAAATTCCTTTAGAGCTGTCAACTGCCAAAAAAATCTTCAGATTTTATCTTTCAGATTTATCACCTAATTATATATTTTTAAACATTTCAGTGCATCAAATATGATGATATATTGTGTATTCAACAGCCGTTTCCGTCGAGCTGCTCTAAAACTTCTAGGATGTCCATCATTCTTTTCATCCAGACATGGAAGTGTATCAACTAGGTTGACAAGAGAAGAAACTACTGGAATGGTTCGTTTTGAAACTTCACAAACTGAAAATATACTTCATTTTTCAGCTTCGTTCTCGTGTTGCCACATACGAGAATCTACAGAGAAGTATGGAAATGCCAGCAGCATGTTAAATTCTGATTTATTGGAATTAATTAGATTATCTATTGAACTACATGTGTCATTTTGTGATTAATATTCTTGCTTGGGGTCTATAATGTTTTATTCATTTTAATTAAACAAAACACTTTTTGAACACCGTTGAACTTTTTCAGATTGTTATGAAAAACACGCTGGTATGTTTTATGATATTCAGTTTTAGATTCCTCAAACAAATTTCCGATTAAAAAAAGAACAATTAATCTGATGCTCATTTTTAAACATGTGTTCTTCTGATTTAAAAGTTTGAAAACAAAAATAAAATGGAATTTCGGAAAAAGCATAAAGTTTTTGTTGTTTCAGTTAGTTGAAGATGTTCGTTACGCAAGTACAACCAGAAATATTGCAAGAAAAATATTTTTAATTGTAACAACCGAAAATGTTTTCAAAATATTCCGTTTTATCATGAACTGGTAAAGTACGTTTTTGGCTTTCTTTTTACTCTATCAATTAAATTGAAAAACAACTGAAGTATCACTTTTAAGGTTATTGTATTCATAGTGATAAATAAAAGTGAAACACCCCCATTAAAAAAACTGACATTTTTCTTCAAAAATCATAGAGATCAACATGAAAATATATTCGAACACACATGTTTCATATTTACAATTCCATGTTTTTTCTCGTCTCTCAAAATCCTAAATTAACTGAGCGCATCGTGACAATCCATGAATTGTACATTCACTCTTCCACCTGTTTTTTTGCTTTCCGGCTCGCCCATGCTATTTGCTCTTCGATTATCACTTTTTTCTGGCTTCCCGGAGTGTTTACCCACACAACATGTTCAGTGCAATTGAGACCATTTTCGGAAAGAGAGAGAGATCAACATCAAAACAATAATTCTATTTAAAGAGAAATAGAGATTGTCGCAAATTAGAGGAAGTTAGAAAATCATTCTATTTATTTGGATCTTATCATTAAAAGGTAGAGGAGGTCATTCAAGGCCGAAAAAATACAAAAAAGAAATATCCTTGAGGAGAAATACGAATAAAAAGAAACGGATACCGTATTTCTTCTATTAATATGGCTGCAATACTATTTTTCGATGGTCTTCCCGCTTGCAATACTAATAGGGAGTGCAAGACTATTAGGGAGTGCAATACTAATTTTCAGAACATTTTTTTGACTTTGAGCTTACTAGTTTTTTTCTGAAAAAGCTCGAATCTTTATGTAAAAATTCAGAAAATTTGATTTTAATTGTAACATATAAGTTCAACAACTTCAATCTCGTAGAAATTTTGTGAAAAACTGTAGCAAAATAGGCAATTTTTTTTGTTGAAATCCTGAAATTAACGAGACGGGCCTGCAATAAAAAAGAGTAAACGCAAGACTATTATGGTGCGTCCATAGTCTGCGGAAAACGGGAATTTCCCGCGTGCGGAAGCGTCCATAGTCTGCGGAAAAACCGGAGTTCCTCGCTTTTTTTTCCTCAAAATTCAAAAAAGTAGGCGTGGCCAACCAATCAGCTGTTGTTTCTTGTTTTCCCATTGCTCAGCTTAAAATTTTACAGCCTCTAATTGGTTGAACACGCCCACTATTTTGAAATTGACCAATAACAAAGCGAGAAACTCCTTGTTTTTTTCCGCAGACTATGGACGCTTCCGCACGCGGGAATTTCCCGTTTTCCGCAGACTATGGACGCACCATTAGAGAGTGCAAGACTAATAGGGAGTGCCATACTAATTTTCGGAAGGTCTCCGAGGGGCAACACTAATAGGGAGTGCAAGTCTAATAGGGAGGCAATATTAATAGAAGATATACGGTATTCTATTAAAACTGGTATTGGTTACTGTTATGTTTGCAATAATTGAGAATAAAATAACAATATTAATAATATGAACTCGGCATTTAGAAAAAACCTGAACTTTAAAAATTTTTACTTTTTGAGAAGTTGTCAGATCTAAGACCTCTTTTTTTCTTCTGATACATGGAAGAACCCAATTTATGATAAAATAAGGGACAACTGGGATATGACCTGTCAAGTTTGACTTTAATTGTTGCCACGCGCTTTCAAGTTTTTAAAGTAATCATGCTTCGGAGTAATTCTAATTAAATTTTATTAATTAAGCAATGAAAAATTTATAAAATAATTATTACAAATGATACATTTAGTGCTTTCCTCCACGATGTCCTCCTCTGAAATGTGGACGACTCTTCCACAAATCGAAAAGTTCTTCCTTGGCCTTTTCGCTGAGATCTCCAAGAATTTCAAACTTCTGCTTGTTCAATGCTTCAATCTTTTCATGTGCCTTCTTTGCTTCATCAGACAATTTTGTTTCCTTCTCCTTGTATTCCTTATCTTCCTTTTCCTTCTTCTCCTTGAACTCCTTGAATTTCTTCAAGTTATCTCCATCAAGTTCCTTCTCAGCAAGAGCTTCAATCTTTTCTGGCTTCTCACTCCATGGAACTGATCTGTCCTTGAAAATAGCTTCGAATTTTGCAAGTTTGTCTTTTGGAAGTCCCTTAAGGAATGGAAGAGTTGGTCTTTTGTGAAGATTTTTGCGAGCATCCTTTGGAAGAGAATCGATAACTTCACGAGTCAATCCTTGTTCCTCATAACACTTATCTCCTTCTTTGTAATCCTTCCAGATATCATTAATCTTTTCCTGGGCATCTTCTGGAAGACTGTCCAAGAATGGTGGAATTCCACAAGGTGGAGATCTCTGGAAAAAATTCGTTGATAATTGAAAGGATCGCAAGACTGTAAAGGCCTAAAAGCTATTCTACACTTTCATCCGATAAAGATTTCGGAATCTTTCATTCTCAAGTTCAAAACATTTATTTTTCAATGTCTAGCTAGAAAAAACAAAAAACAGCGCATAAATTGAATAGAAATAAAACTTACTCTTCCTCCAGGCTTTGCCTGAACTGAAACAATAGCTAGTAGAATAGCGAAAAGAATCTTCATGGCTGAAGATGACTGACTTCAATATCAAGAGTTGGAGATTTTATACCCAATTTACCGTCTCGGCGAATACAATAACATTGGAGGCGTAGACATAGAATGAGATGAAGAATAATGATAAATTCATTTGGAACAGATCTTTTGATTTGGTCATCGTTGTGTGTGGGTTTGGAAAAGGTTGACAACTGAAGATGTGTGGAGTGTTTTTTTGAATTAAAACATTTTGAAGATAGTGGAAGAAGTCAGAAGAAAATAAATCATTTGAAAGAAACATCAAGTTTAAAAGTAGTTCCCTCATTTTAAATTGAACTTATCAAGAGACATCGGAGTCAGGTAAATTATATAGTTTCTAATCTGAAAGCAGAACATTTCCAACTGATCTTGCTCTCTTTTCCCGCTGTTTGGCGCACACTTGGCATTGGAAGATTGTGCTCAAAATGTCCAGGTTGTCTTTTCATCGAGCTTTTGCCAATATTCGGAAAAGATTGGCCAGAATTGATAACAGAGGCTTATCCAAATCCTGCACAAGCTTTACCAAAGACTTTCCAAGTTTTCAACCAGATTATTATCTTTTTGGGTTGATTTGCTAGGTTGGCGCCAAACGCCTGGAGATATTGGTTGACCTATAATATAAAAATTGATAACTAATAAGACACAAATTGAACATTTTTTGTTTACAGAAAAACATGTTTCGATTGATGCAAATTCTACAATCACATTGAACATTTGAGGATTAATTTCTAAATGCTGTTGGTGTATTTTATCTCGAATATTTCATTTTCCAGTTTCTCACCAAACCTTTTCCAAACCATTTCATTCTTTGTTCAAATCACATTCAATTCCCATTGTTTTAGCCAAATCAAAGCAATTTGCTGAGACTGAAACTTTTAATATAAATTTAACATTTTAACAATACAAAATATTTTATACTGTTCAATTCAGATATTCGACCAATTTTTCATGTTTCATTTTTAGAATATTTTGACAAAATCCCAAGTGGCGCTTCTCCAACAACCGTAGTTTTTAGACAGGGTAGAACATGTTATGTAAATGAAAATACATTAAAGTCAATTGTGTTTTTTGTTTCACTATATTTTTTAAAGTTTGTTCATTATCAATAACTTTTCAATGTCACTTTCAACACATTTTTCTTGTTGGCATACACTGCACGTTGATCATCAAAGTTCAATTGAATTCAAAAAATGATTCTTGTTTCAATTTCTATCAACTTGTTCTTTCTGTAGAACTGGTGATGATCTTCTTAGATGAAACTGAACTATTACAAAATTGACCACACAGTCATTCAAATCTTCTTTGGTCTTCGTCGAATCTTTAAAATGAATGACATCATCAGCAAGTTGTCATAATGAAAGTGAATAGCTGTTATCTCCTTTCTTTTGTCGAGTGTATTTTTCTTCGAACGGCAAAAAATGATATGTACCGAACGGAAAAATGGGCGGCGCCTTCCAAAACAACAACAACCGCTGAGATCAGCATCAAAATCGGAGAAAGGGGGTATGTTTGAGTACAGAGCACTGTTTGGCGAAGGGTTCGGTTTCTGAATGGTATAAAAGGACAAGAATTTGGATGAAAAGGACATCATTCAACAATGATTTCTAATATCTTTAAAATCTCAGCTGCTCTTCTTCTTTTGACTATTGTATCTGAAGCTAAGCCTTGCTTCGGAAGATGTGGAGGTGTAAGTTTTTCTTCTTTTTTTTTAATTTCCAAAAATTCTGACAATTTAAAAAAGCTTTTATTTTAGGTTTAATTTTTTGGTTTAATTTAAGGTTTAATTTTTTAAATGCTACATACATTTTACCAAAATTCAAATATTCGAAATTGAAAAATCCAACCTAAATTTAAATTTCGTTTTATGCTCAAGAAATTTCATAGAAGTTTCTACTTTAATCAGCCGCTAAGTGCAAATTAATGAACTGTATTTCCTATTTTAATAGCCATATAAAACTCCGTCTCAAACTACAAACATTCCAGCGTCCACCACCACCATGCGGACTTCCACCATTCCTTGAGGATCTTCCTTCTGATGTTCAAACCAAGATAACTGAAATCTGGAAAGATTACAAAGAAGGAGACAAGTGTTATGAAGAACAAGGATTAACTCGTGAAATCATGGAATCTCTTCCAAAGGATGTTCGTAAGAGCATTCACAAGAGACCACCACTTCCATTCCTTCGTGGACTTCCAAAGGACATCCTTGCCAAGTTTGATGCTATTTTCAAGGATAAGTCAATCCCATTCAGTGAGAAGCCAGAGAAGATTGATGCTCTCGCTCAAGAAGTTCTTACTGGAGATAACTTGAAGAAATTCCAAGAATTCAAAGAGAAAAAGGAGAAGGAAATGCAAGAGTACAAAGACAAGGTAAGAATAAAAAAAAAGATTTTTACTCAAAAGGATGTTGAATATCATTCTTTCAGGAATCGAAGCTCTCCGCAGCTGCCAAGGTAGCCAACGAGAAGCTTGAAGCTCTCGGAAAACAAAAGTTTGCAATCCTCGAAGAACTTGATGAGAACGTGAAGGATGAGCTTTTCGATTTGTGGAAGAGCCGTCCTCATGGACCACCAAGACATCACTAGACGATAATTTGACAGCGATTTTTGTAAATATCTATGACAGAATTTTATTCATTCCCGATTTCCCGATCACTTTTAATTTATATTGAAAAATACATATATTTAAGATTGAATAATAAAGATTTCTATAAAAACTTTTGTGTACAAATAATAATTGGTTCCCAAATCTAAAGATGGAATAGTAAAGATATTATTAAAATATACGTAAATTGGGCGAAAAACATTCTGAATTTTTAAATTTTCAAATGTTTAAAACATGGTTTTGATAAATTTCCAAATTTTCCAAAGTGTTTGAATTTTTGAGCTAAAACTCAAGAATTGCTCCAAACTTAAACCTACAATGTGTAAATACAAATTTCAAAAAAGCTACTTTTTTTGGTCGACTTCCAAAACGTTGGCAGGTACAACTGAGTTTCTACCATATTCAGACTGTGAAATAATTTCAATTTTTGAAAAGTTTTACTATGATATTTGTTCATTTTAGCACGATAGGAGTGGTTTTAAAGTTTTCCCCACCGCGCGGTGCACCGCCAATACTTTACCTTGAGAATTTAATTAAAATGTAAAACTCGTAGAACATACTTGTTGACTTCCAAAACTATAATAGATTAAAACTGTGTGCATACACTTTTTCATGTAAATAAAACACTACCGCCTACCTTTAAAAAAATTTAAATTACAAAGTCTTCAATTTTGACTTCAACAATTTCCAACCTAACCCCTAAATTTTCTCATCGTATTCTTGGTTTGTAATGTGTGACAGACACCCTACCATTATCTGTGTATGAGTCTTTTGGGACACTCTTCTATCCAATGTCATCCGTCCTCTCAAATGCAAAAATAAATGCATTTGTGCTCACGGAGCCAAAGAATCGATGTGTGGTCCCGGACGCCAGAGACGCAGACATTCGAAACGACTAAAGCAGATGCTCAGTGTTAGAGCTCTTCGTCTCTTTCTCACACAACTACTTCATCTTTCTCTTGCTCCATTCAATATGACGTTCTCTTCTTCGTACAAATATTCGGCGCTGGCGCAAAACGATCCAGAGGCACCAGAAGAATTAGAAATGAACAGTCTTGAAGGATATTCTGCAGTCGATTTTGGTGATCCAAGTCAAAGTGTAATGGAATATGGAATGCCTGAAGGTTCATATGATTCCGTTTTTACATATGCTCCTTACAACGATCTCGATAAAATGGGATATATGGGTCCAGCAAGGTAATTTTTCAACAAAAAAACTAATTAACTTTGATATAGATGAAAAATTAAAATTTTCCAATGTTATCTTTCAGTTAAAATGGAATTAAAGTTTTATTAAATATTTTAAGAATTATAATTTAGCGATTAACTTAATTTTCATAAAAGTGTTTTACAACATGCATATGAACAATAAGAATCACTATTCAATAATTTTTCAGGCAAGGAATGATGCTGGGAAATAAATACGGAAACTTCACATACACAAGAGATTATGGTGTTAATATGGAAGACGATGTGAGTTTTTATTTAATAAATTAAATTTTGGTTTTCTTTATCAAAACTTAATGTGAAATTGAGCCATTTAGGAAATTATTTGATAGTAAAACTTTGAATTGGTTTTTTTGAAATATTTTTATTTTCAGTAAATAAAAAAGTTGAAATTACTCGGTTGTTGAAATTCGCCAAAAAATGTTCTACAATTACTATGATTTTTTTCCATCTGAGCATTGTAGGCATTTGAACAAGCAACAGTACTCTAAATTTCTTAAAAAGCATACATTTTTTGCAGATTTTGGCAAAATAGAAACCTTAACAAAAATGGAAATATCTAAACTAATTGAAACACACACGAGACAATTTAATTAAAATATACTTATGATATCTTAAACATGTTTTTTTTCAGATAAAACCCCTGAGCGCCATTGAACTGTTGATCTTCTGTGTTTCATTTTTGTTTGTTGTGATGACAATGCCCTTATCATTGCTTTTCGCGTTAAAGGTAGTAATTATAATTTTCTAGAGAACCGTTTCTCAAAATTTGCTTAATTTTTCAGTTCATCTCTACCAGTGAGAAATTGGTAGTTTTACGCCTGGGAAGAGCTCAGAAGACAAGAGGACCTGGTATAACTTTAGTTATTCCATGTATAGATACAACACATAAAGTAACAATGTCTATTACTGCGTTCAATGTCCCACCACTCCAGGTTAGCCTTGACAATATTTTGTCTAAAAAAAAATTTTAATTTACAGATAATAACCACAGATCGTGGTCTCGTGGAACTCGGGGCAACTGTTTTTCTAAAAATTAGAGATCCAATTGCAGCTGTTTGTGGAGTTCAAGATAGAAATGCATCAGTTCGAACATTGGCAAATACAATGCTATACAGATATATCAGCAAGAAACGGATCTGTGATGTAACCAGCTCACAAGATCGAAGAATAATTTCTGCTAATTTGAAGGATGAGCTGGGATCATTTACGTGTCAATTCGGAGTTGAAATCACTGACGTGGAAATTTCCGATGTGAAAATTGTGAAGGAAGGAGAGAACATGGGGATGTCTGCGTTGAGCAGCGTTGCGAAATCCGATGCTGGTCAACAGTTGTGGCAAGTTATTGGACCAGTATTCGAAGACTTTGCAAAGGAATGTGCAGCTGAAGAGAAAGCAAAAGAAAATGCACCATTAGTTGATTTGTCGGATGTTCCCTCAACTTCAGCTGCGGGAACTTCTACAGATACACCAAATATTCCTTCCATTGATATCGACCATCTTATATCTGTGGCAAGCCTAGCTATGGATGAACACTTAGTCCGTCTAATTGGCAGAGTTTTCCAAATTAATTGCAAAGATATTGAGCCCATTTGCATTGATTTGAAACATGGATCTGGAAGTGCGTATAAAGGAACTTCCTTAAATCCTGACGTGGTTTTTGAAACGAGTTTGGAAGTATTTGGAAAAATTCTAACAAAGGAAGTATCTCCAGTCACTGTATATATGAACGGAAACTTAAAAGTGAAAGGAAGTATTCAGGACGCAATGCAGCTAAAACACTTGGTGGAGCGAATGTCAGATTGGCTTTAAGAAAATATACTCATTTTCTGTTCTCTTTTTTCTCTTTAATAAATGTTTTTTTTTTAATTTAAAGATTTACACTATATTTTCTTGTCTTTCAGATATTATTTTGTACAGGAATGTTTTGTTTTTAAAGTAATATTATCTAAAATACATCCAGTCACTTAAAATTGTACAAAACAGGCTTTTGTGCGACGAATAAGCGGCCAAATCGAGAGATCTCATCGAGAAATAAATGCATTCTTCAAGGGAGGGCGCGTTTTCTGGCTGACGGGTCTCGCCACGATCGACTAATCGAAATTACACGTGTGTGGCTGGCTGGACGACATCCAGCAAATCGACGTTGCTATTGCCGATTTTTACCAAATTTTCTGGATTTTCATCATTATTAATAAATTTTCAAAATATTTAATGTTTGAAATGGATATATTTCTTGTAAAAAAGCTTTAAAATGGCTATAAAGACGAACAAAATAATTGTTTTTTGAATGAACGTGTCACATGCTTTGGAGTGTTATGTATTTTTCTTTTACTATCGTTTTTTTTAAATTCTAACTGGAAATTTGTTTTAAATTATATAATTTCAGGTGTTGAATCAGCTCCATTATGGGTTTAACAATCTCCTCCCTCTTCAATCGCCTTTTTGGCAAGAGACAGGTATGTTTTTGTAATGCTTAATCTCACAGTTTTAATGTGTTAATTTTAAGGTTCGTATATTGATGGTCGGACTCGATGCTGCCGGAAAAACTACGATCCTCTACAAACTCAAGCTTGGAGAGATCGTCACCACGATCCCAACTATCGGTAAGTATTTCAGGAAAATATTTGCATTTTTCGAATCAATGGTTATTGCAAAAGAGTCGCAAGTTCTATAATATGTGTGTTTTTCAGTATTTCATAATTCGTAAAAATTAATAATCTGATATTACAGGATTCAATGTTGAAACTGTTGAATACAAGAACATTTCCTTCACTGTGTGGGATGTCGGAGGTCAGGACAAGATCCGTCCACTCTGGAGGCACTATTTCCAAAACACACAAGGACTTATCTTCGTCGTAAGTATTCGAATCGATTTATAAATCTAAAATATTTTAAAAATTAAGGTTGACTCGAACGACAAGGAGCGTATTGAAGAATCACGTGAAGAGCTACATAAGATGCTGAACGAGGACGAACTTCGTGACGCTACTCTTCTCGTTTTCGCCAACAAGCAGGATCTTCCAAATGCTATGACCGCCGCCGAATTGACCGACAAGCTTGGACTTCACAATCTCCGCTCAAGACAGGTGAGTGGTATTCGAGATTCCGTTCTCTGTTTAGTCTTATCTGCATAGACGATCAAAATTTGAAACCGGACAAGCGTATTAATCTGATCGAATAAAAGATTGTCCACTCACGGAATAAATAAAATTGTTTCCAAATTTATAATGTAAATGAAAAATTTTCAGTGGTACATCCAAGCTACATGTGCAACTCAAGGACATGGACTCTACGAAGGACTTGACTGGCTATCCAACCAGCTTTCCAAGACCTAATTGCACAACTTACATGTCCAAATTCCCTTCTCCTCCAAAATGTGTAAATCCCTTTCCCCCATTAAAATATTCTTAACCAACAGCCACAATAATCCACGCAGCCGTTTTAATTTTGTTAAATAGAATTTGATTGTTTGATGGCACTGGGAGCTTCTATTTTCTGTGTGTTATTGGTACCCATCTCTCTCTCTCTCTCCGTCCCCCCAACTTCAAATCGGCCCGAGCCCTGTCCTAATTTATGTGATATTTGGCCGTCTTTTTTGGTCAAACTCTCCGAAACCACCACTGTGAACTAGTCGGAGAGCAATCGATGGCTGGTCCACTTCATCGCAACAGTTTAATTTATTTGAGGGTGTTGATGAATAATATTTTATAAAAACATGTAAGTGTGGTGGATGTTCATTTTTATTTATCGGAAAGAACGCTAAGTTTAATAAATTTCGAATTCCAAAAAAAGCATGAGAGCGAGATTAAACAGATGGCACAAAATTGCATAAAGTAATTAAAAGCTGAAAATAACTTCAATGTCCACATCCGAATCACCACAATGGCTTGCTCGACAGAATGTGAGCTTTTCTTGCCTTGGCCTGATGAGCTCTATTGCTCAAAGCACCTTGTGGTGTCATGTCAGCATCCACCGGAGCAGCCATTGCATTTCCCTTGCTCTGATGACCACTAACAGCGTGTTGAAGCCAACGGGTATCAGTCATTCCAGTTCCCAATCGACGTGGAGTCATTGGACGACGCCAACCATCTGGTGGAGGTTTTTCTGAAACGTCCAATAGTTTAATTTCAGTGAAGTTAGAATTTTTGTGGTCAAAATACTATTCTACTAAAATTACCGATTCCATTTTCAGCCGACAAAGCTAGGAAGAGCTCCTCGAAAACAACGAAATTGGTATTCTGCCATACAGGCTTGATAAGTCCGTACTTTTGTGACATAAAACCAAGAAGAGTGACTGATGGATTATCAAGAGCCAATTGATAAGGTTCAGTGTGTTCCTGAGAGAACATGTAATCTAGAATTTGTTGTCCAACTCCTTGGCGTTGACATGAGAAGTGAACATAAAAGTCCAGAAGACACAGAATCTGAAAAGTAAGAGGTCGAATGAAATGATAATTCAATTCACCTCTCCCTCATAAGTCTGCATTTGAGAGTCATAAAGGAATAACTTCTTTCTTCCTACTTTCGCGAATCCCATGAGTCGACTAACCTTCTCTTCTCTGAAAAATCAAAATTTCCAATTTCCAAAAAATATTAATACAGCGTTTCGATAAAAGGCGCCTATTATGTATCAAATATTACATTACTAGGTCGATCAATGGATCTAATGGTAGGTAGTATTATTATAAGGATTATTACGTGGACGTCTAAAAATTATAATTTTTATCATATCTTACGCTCATGGGTCTCGCCACGCTGAGAACGAGGGACTGTAATTCGTGTCTATTTATTATGATTGCATTAAAATTTCAAAATGAAAAGTGCTGCCAAGATTTTAAAAAAGAATATGATACAACCAGCCGTGGACCGCACCTTCGGCGCGGCCCCCGACTTCTGGAGCTGAAAACAAATTTTTCTGAAACTACCGTAATCATACAGTACTCCTACCGTACCACTATTGTACCACTACAGTACCCCGACTATATCCTTACACTAACCCCAACTCACCATCCCTCCAGAAGCTAAAACTTCGCAGACTACAAAGACTACATAGACTACAAACTATGGGCAAACGGAATAAGCGATTTATATATAGTAAATGATAGTGGGATTACAGTAGCTCGTTGTCAGCATGGCAGTCCCATGCACGTAAGATAGGGCGAAAATTCGTATTTTTTGACGTCTAGATAATAATAAAATACCCAATATCTCTTCATAATTCTACAGTACTCCATACGATGACCACAGTATCATCGCGACGAGAAAATATATGTCTGACAGTATTCCGTATTATTCATTCGATAATGATTGAGTAATATTGTGAAAAACTGAAGTATATGAATAAGAATATTAACTTACTCATCATATTTCCAAGAGAGATATAAAGTTGAATCGGAGTTGATAAGCTTCTCACAAGTTGTCAAAGGAGTACGAAGCTGAAGGCAATGAGCTGAGAGTTTAGCAAGATTATCGATTGCTTCATAGACAATTGGATCCCTGAAATATTTTTGATGAATTTATTTTTAAAAAATTATATTCGGACCATTTTAAGTGACACTTCATATTTGTTCTGGTAAGATCATCCTTCTAATCTCACAGAACCCCAAAAAGCTCAAATCTAGCTTCTCTTTAAATTCCAATTATCTTCAGATTATAGTTAGTTCAACTCGATTCAGCAAAATTGCCAAAAATAATAATCTAGATTTAGTTGAAAGTTCAATCCCCAACTAAAGAACAATTCAACCTTATCATCACTTTTATCACATCTTCCGCATGTTCAATTGATATATTGATAAGATTGTTAAGAGGGAGGCGTTGGAAAAATAAAACGAAAAATGGAACAGGTTATCTCATGAGTGAGAAATAAAAAGAAGAATCACAAGAATCATTTAGGTTTAAAGTTGTAATGATTTGTGGTGCTATGCAAAAAGATAACCGGGTTGATATTTTATCAGTGTTTCGAATAACAAAACATTCAAATATTCCAGTTTTTTCTTACTGAATTCAAGATGTATATTAACCATGATGAAAGGTGATTACACTATATTTCAGAAATAAAATAGAGAAGGAACTGATGTCTTCAGATCCAACAAATGTGAATAAATAAACGTTGATATATGTCGTCTGACTCCAAAATTTAATTAGAGAGTCTAATAGTACAAGACTTCACCCGATTCCTCAAAAACTATTTAGCACCAGTAGGAAGCTCCGAGATACATTGCTTTCAGAATTTCATTGTTAGCTTCAGTTTATTTCGTGCTCCACGGCATTGATTTACAATATGTTTAAAAAATTGTATTTTAACATTACAGCTGAAAAATTTCAAGAAATATAATTTCAACATAAGTTTATTCCATTGTAATGATTAGCGAGAAAAAACACAGATTGAGATCAAAACGAATTTCAATAAAGTTAAAATTTTCCCCTTTGTTTTGATTAAATGACAAGGCAAACCTTTATGTTGGACTCAATCTGCTCAGAGAACATTATTATTTCCACACTATTACATGTTTGCACTAAAAATTGATTTTCTCAAGCCTCTAACAATAAAACACAATCTCAAAGTCACAATTCAAAATCCTTATAACTTTACTGAGAGATTTGTAGCGTTGTAGCTCCTTTTTAATTTTGAATCTCTTGAAAAGCACATTGTAACTGTTTAAAAAAGGAATTGAACACTTTCAGCAGTGGAACTATCAATTCTACAGGAAGAAATATGAGCTCACATCAGGCAAATCTTTAAAATCTTGGGGAAAACTAAAATGATTAACAGACATTGCAAATGGAATCATATATAAAAAAGAAATATTCTATACCTGATACCATCTAAACCAAATGTTTAAAAAACTTTCGTGAATGGGTTTTTCACTACTCAATATCAGACACTATGAACATTCCATTCTCTTAAACTAAGTGAATATATCAAAAACTTACTGCAATTGCTTAACTCTCATAGGATCCAAACGAACGAGTTGAGGACCGAGAATCGGTCGGAGGTCGGCGTCGACTTGCATGATCGAATCGTCTCACAACTGATCCATCGGTGAAGCAGCTTCTCTTCATCTCAGCTCTCCTCCTCCCACATTTCCTCCCCATTCTCATGCATTTTTGGTGAGCCTGCTCTTATCGGAGAATTCCTTTCAATTTCTTCGGAATTCATACAGTATACAAAGTGACTTTTCTATGAATTTTATATCAGTGTTTGGCATTATTTCTTTTCTTGACGACTCTTCATTTCTGAAACATTCGGATGATCTTTTTCTTTTTTGGCAGAATTTAGAAAGGAAAACACAAACGCGGAAGAAGTTGGAAGAGTCACAAACAGATAAACATTTTTAATTACTGTTCCAAAAAATCTAAATTCGAGATCTCTGGAAATTTCATTGGAACTTTGAAAAAGACTATTTTTAGATTTTCAGATTCGTGTAGCAAGAAAAATAATCAGATTCATTTAGAATTTGAAACATTCCGTAACTTGAAATTTTATCAGAAAATGGAGAATCGTTTTTTAAAATTATTTCTAGGAGCAATTTGAGTGGTACTTTTCAGAAACTTTGAATATCCAGGTTTTCTGAAACTGTAGATTTCTTTACAAGACACTTTGTGTTTTTCAACACCACTCTTCTACATAGTGCTAATTTTACAGCCAAAAGTGTCAACCACTCAGTTCCTCTCACTTTTAATTTTGGAAGTTTATATTTTAATTATTTGCATCTGAACATTGTAGATGCTCAAAAATGCGACATTGCTCTAAAATTATTTTTTAAAAACCAATATTTCTCGAAAATTGGGAATTTGCCAAAATTTTCAAAAATAGAAAAATATTTTTTTACACTTCAGAGTTTTTTATAATATTTGGCCATGTTGGACGGTATTGAAAACATGATAAATATTGAAAACATGATTACTATTTCTACAGACACTGCTTCATCTTCAAATAAATTTCTAGATGTTTGTCAAAAATTTGGAATTTTCAAAGCTATCTCGAATATCAAGAACGAGAACCATTTCAAGAAGAAGCTTTTGCAGATCAGAAAACAAGAATTCAAGTGATTAACATCAGCAGACATCATTCTAACTTCTCCACACCCAAATTATCCATTGTAAACTACGCATACCTTTTCATTAGACTTCGTCACTCTTTTACACTTAAAACACTGTGATAACGCGTATTCTTTTTTTTATGCTGTTAGCCTCGTATTGAACGAAAATCTGAACATTTGAATGCTTTTCATTCACATTATTTTTCAATGTATTGAACTTTCATTCGGATACAACATTTACTTTTTTCCTCACTTTGAAGAAAAATTCAATTATTGTATTCATTTTTAAAAGTCTCTCCAACAAACTTATTGTAAAAATTTGATGCTCACATCTATAGATTTCTTGACAGAAAAACGGAAACAATAATGGAAATTAAAACTTGAAAAATGTAAATCTTATACAATAACATTTAATCTGTTTCAGATATATTTTATAATTTGAGTTTGCCATTCTGTGATCAATGGGAGACTCTTGGCTAACACATTTATAATAGTAATTTCAGAAAATGAAGGGTAATGAGAAAGATCTAGAACTGTTAGCGCGACGAATGCGTCAATTGGCCGTTTTCTCGTCATCAGTTGCTGTATTTGTTGCAGTTCTTGCCGTCTTTGCTCTACCAATTCTTATCACATCTACACTTCAAGCAGTGGTAATTTATTTGTTAATTTTATAGTTTACCTAATTTGCTTTTTATTAGATGTGAATGATTTTACAAGCTGAAAATTATAAGGAAATTATTTCCGCTCACAAATATAACTCTTCCAAATTAGATTTTTACAAACATTCTGGAAGCTTCGTGGCAAGTGTGTTTTGTTTTCATCTTATAAAACCTAGCTTCCAGAATGTTTACCCTACCTGAAGAATGGTCACCTAATTATATCCAGAAAAGCATCAAAAATTTGCAAAAGTGGTCAAACAAGTTGCCGGACCTCTCAAGTAGTCACAAAATTAACTTTGAAATGTTTAATTGAGAACTGAAAAATGTTCTTGTTTGTAGAGGAACTTTAATATACGAATTAATGTTTTGGGAAAAAAAAAATACTGGAAATAGATTCTCTACACCCCCAGTTTTCACTTGCATCATTTTGGCAAAATGTGTTTCTAAAAATTTTGTGTACCGGTCAATGATTATTAGAAATCAATGTTTCCAGACATCCGTAGACGATAGTTTGGGAAGATGTACTGCCGACGCATTTAAAATGTACAAAGCAATTGATGAAATCGAGATTCAACTTATTCAATCGTTTAATAAAACGACTTCTCAAAGATCAAAACGTGGTGGAGGATATGTGTCATCATCTTCTTATGGTGGACAATATTCTGGTCAACAGTATGATTCTACTGGAAATGCTGCAACTAATGGACAATATCGGTTTTTCCCAGAGGTAAGGCATGCATTTTGGGGATTTAAAATCTGAAAAATATAAATTTTGTTACATGAGTTAAAATTAGAGCGGAAATTGATGAAACTTCTGCCCGAAAATCATAGTAAAACTCTTCGAAAAAATGTTTAAATTTTAATTTACTGTCAACGTTTGGCAATCCGTAGACCTCAGTTTTCACTTATCATAGTTCTGGAAGAAGACTATCAAATATTTTTTCTGTGTGTTATAGATTTTAATTTAAAAAAAAAAATTTACTCGAACATTGTAGCGGTTTGAGTTTGGAGCAATGTTCGAAATTACCTAACATTTGAGATTGAACCGCGGCCAAATGATTGTATTCATGCAAAATCTTCACTGACTAGACACTTCCTGCATGCCTATAAATTGAAAAACCAGTTGCTTAAAAATTCAAGTATACATTTCTAAAATTAGAGGATTTTGCAGGTTATTGAAGCAATCCGAGCCAGAAGACCAACATTATATTCACTACAACAAGACTATAACTCTGGCGGATATGCTGGACAAGGAGGGTGTGGAGCATCACAACAAGGATATGCTTCTAGACCAGTTTTTGTTGGACGTTAGTGTTTTTTTTTGCAAGTGTTGAAGACTATCGTGCTCTTATATAGTAGTTTCTACATTTTTTGAATACAGTACCTGTTTTGGTTTCCTAAAAGCTAAACATTTAGCACAAACTGGTTCAATTCTCCGAGATGGTCAATCTGGTTTTAATGGTGGAGGTGGTTGTATTCCACGTTATGGTCCACCTGGTGCTCCAGGAGCTTCAGGACAATCAGGACGTGATGGACAAGATGGACAACCAGGAACAGATGGTCAACAAGGTAGAGACGGGATTGCTGATATTGATCGTGAACCATGTCAAGTATGTGCTCCAGCACCACAAGGTTATCCAGGACCACCTGGACCAAAGGGGCGTACAGGAGAACAGGGACCACCGGGATTAGACGGAGAAACTATTGATGGAGAAGATGGATCACCAGGTCTTCCAGGACCACCGGGACCACCAGGACCTCCAGGATTACATGGATCACCAGGATCATATGGAGAATCGAAAGAAGAAGAAATTGCAGGACCACCAGGCCCACCAGGTGTCAGAGGGATTCAGGGAGGAGTTGGATCAAGAGGAGCTGAAGGTAATCCAGGACCAAAGGGACCACCAGGACTACAAGGAGACATTGGATCGTAAGTTAATGTTACTTTTAAATTTAAAAGGTTCAAGTGTTAAAAGATAAATTCAACTTCGACATTCCGCAGATGCGACATTTTGCAGTTTTTACCATAGAATTACGATACCCGGTCTCTGCACGACTTTTGCTAAACGTTTTTTGAAAGAATCGATGAAAATTCCGGCAATGAGAGTTTGAAATTACAGTACTCTTCAAAGGCACAAATCTTTTCGTATTTAACAAACATTTTTCGTTTCGAGACCGGGTACCGTATTTTTGACGCGAAAATCGGAAAACGTTACGTCTGTGAAAGGCTCAAAACTTGAGTAATTGATTTCATTTGACTTGCAGACTTTCAGTAGTTCTACATTTCCAATTCAATTGTCACTAAATTCAATTTTTCAGACATGGAATAGCAGGCCGACCTGGTCTTCAAGGTCGTCCAGGTAACCCTGGGGCTCCTGGCTCCCCAGCTTCATGTGATCATTGTGCTCCACCAGTTCTCGAGCCCGGCTACCAAGTGGATGTTAAAAAGACAATTAAACGCGCTTCTCCATGATTTATTACTTCCAGTTGTTATACTTGATCTCCTCAACTATCTGTATATAGGCTCCCCGTTCAAACATTTAGATCAGTTGCTGTTTGTCAAAAAATTAAATGAAATAATTCATTTTCTTCTAGAGTTCAAACTAAGCTGAACTGAAAATATTATCAAAATATAAAAAATACAAAAACAAAAAATGCAAAAAAGAATAAACGAGATTCTAAAATTGGGGCTGAAAATGAGGGGGAAAAAGACAAAAAACTCATCATTATGAAAACCCGTTTTAGAGAAAATCGGCCAGATATAATTATGTTTCAGGGAAATTAAGTGGACAACTTGGCGTATGTCACCGGTACAGGAAAAGGGAGAGAAATTAAGTATCCGAATGGTACAGAAAAAAAAACCATTTGTGAAGAAAAAAAAAGAAAACGGCAAGAATTTTGAACAACAAAATTGAGACAGAAATGGAACAAGTCACAGACAGATGAAAAATCTATATACATCTAAAAGAGGATAAGAATGTGATTTAAAAAGCTTTTGAAAATCGTGGAGAAATCTAGACAAAACTGGAGAAACCAGTAGTCAAATTGGGAGTTGCTGGAATATTAGCCCATGGACCTTCACTCGTGCTATCAGTTGTTGAAGATCTGCCTGCTGCACTGCTCGGGTGACCAGTTAGGATAGGCGCTGAAAAAAATTTAGATTAAGGAAATGTCCTCAAAACGTAAAATAAATATATTATGCGGGCGCGAAAGTCTGTTAAAAATCAGGTACCCGGTCTCGGCGCGACAAATGTTGTCAATTGCGAAAAGGCGTGTAAGGAGTACTGTACTCTCGTTTCTGCGGTATTTTTAAAAATAGATCTTGCTTTATTTTTTTTAGCGATTTCTTTTGAAATTTGAATTTTGTTTCAAAAATTCGCGTCTGGATAATAACTAAAAAAGTAAAAACTAACCTCTAACCATATCCGTGTCTCTAACTTTTCTCCATGTATCTCTATACTGATCAGTTGATCCATAATGCCTAGCAATATCATCAACACCATCAGTCATTGTTCGATCACCACGAATTACAGTATCATCATCAACAACGTCTTCTTCTTCATCAAACGAATCGTACACTTCTGGCTGTTGTAGGGGGCTTCCTTGTGGCTGTGATCCAGCTCCAGATCCTCCAGACGAAGATGGTATATGTCCTCTGTATTCGACTCGGCCATATTCTGATCGAGTTGCGTAAAGATCTGATCGTGTCGGCATGTATTCATTTCGTCCATTGTCTGAACCTCCTCGAGCTGATGGAGTAACATAAGCAGTGTTCTGACTCCTAATATCTCTTCCAACAAGAGCACTAAGCTTCTGCATGGCTTCAACACTTGTATGTGGAGGCCCAGAGTTCGGGAGTGGTGGTATAACATCTGTAGCCAATCCATACATATTCATCACACCTCCACTATTCCGTGAACCGCCAAGAACACTTCCATATGCTGGAGGTTCTCGAGATTGATCGGAGACCCAAGATTGAGTGGTTCCCGGTCGAGTTGGAAGTTCTCGGCTTCTAGTCATATTGGCAGCTGATGTTCCTTTTAATTGGAATGATGCAAAGTTTCCATCGGCCAGTTGAAGACTGTCAATAGATCGGGATCGTTTTTCTCGACGATATTTTGCAGAGCTTCCGGTCACACATAAAATTGCAATTATGATAACAATCAACACAAATGCACCCATTGCAACTAATGCCATAAACCACCATGTTGTGTAGAATGGATCGTCCGGAATCGATTCAGGAACAAAAAGTTGCTCTGTTTCGACACTTGCCATTCCGATTCCTGAAATAAATATTGTTTAAAAATGGAGTCCCGTGCTTGGCATTTTTTTGAATGAAAGAAAACGGATTGTAATGTCCAAATAAAAATGCAAAATAAACAAAAAATTCCAATTTTTATGGATAATTTCTTCAATTTTGCAACAAAAATTCAACTGGCTGACTGGGCCACTTGAATTGAAGTCGGAAAACAGAAAACTCCAGAAAAGCGATTTTTTTTTGCAAATTGAAAAAATTATTTTATTTTTTGGAGAATAAAAAAAATTAGTTTTTACAGAATTGGAAAACAATGTTTTTTTTTGCAAAATTACAATAATCATAAACATATAAATATATATTTTTTTCACAAAATTAAAAAAAAAATTATTTTTTACAGAATTGAAAAATAATTTTTTTGCAATATTGAAATAATCATAAAAATTTTTTTCGCAGACTTGAATTTTTTTGTTGAAAATTTGAATTAAAAAAAAATCATTGAGAAAATTCCATAAAAAATGTTTTTTTTTCAGAATTAATATGATTTTTTGCAAAACTGAAAAAAAAATCATAAAATCAAAATTTTACAGTTATATTCTGTCATTACGACCCAGCTTCTTTCAATTAAAAATAATTACTTACCTCTAACATTTCTCGTGAATACTCTAAAGGCATAATAACTGGATGGTTGAAGTTCTCTGTATGAGACTTGTTCCTTCTCACTTCTCCCTTCCGTTGGCCTCAATGTAATCCATTCTCCAATTGGATGAGTCGGTCGAGTTGATGTTGCAGCAGCAGTTTGAGCTGCACTTTTTGCTCCTTTGATCTCATTCCTACGTGGTCGCTGTGATACATATCCATTAGCAGGTGCTTCTTCAGCAACAGAAACACGTTTAGCTTGAAGCAAGTGCCCAACAATTTCATCAGAGTCCGCAACATCATTCCAGTTCAATGTCACATAACTCTGTCCTGAAGTAATCTGAGGCTTACTGGGAGGTGGGGGCCCGTCTTTGCTCGGCCCAATAGTCACATTTGCCGATCTTTGCTCTCCTTTTCCGGCAGAAGTTTCAGCCCATACACTGAAGAAGTAGGTGACACCTTCGGCTAGACCATGTGTATCGAAATAGTTTCTTGAAGTTCGTTGCTGATCTTCATTCTTGAACTCTTCCTGCATTCGATATCCCTTATAGTTGACAATATAACCGATAACATTTCCATTCGGTTGTGAAGGTTCATCCCATGAAACTTTGACAGAATCCATGAGTACATCACTGAAACGTAGAATTCCAACAGGTCCAGGTTTGTCTTCCAACGTTTTGTCTCGCACTTGAGACATTTTTCCTTCTCCTGCTCGATTGTAAGGGGAAACTGAGATCTGATATTCTGTGAATTTGCGTAAATCATTAAGAGTGCATTCATTTGTGTCGACAATCATTATTTCTTCTTCACTGCTAACAGAGCTGAGAACTGAAGCAACTGGAACGTATCGAACTTTAAATGATGTAATTGTTTCACTGTCTTCTTTAGGCCAAGCATCCCATTTCACACGGATTGACGAAGATGAGAGGGGTTCGGTTATGATATTGTTTAGATTTCTTTTTGGAATCGAGTATCCAACATATGCAAAAACTGGCGCAGAAAATGGACCTTCACCTTCCGAATTAAAGATTCTCATTCGAAGGATATAATGTTTGAAACTATCCAACTTGGCCAGAATCTTTTCTTCTTTATCTTCATGTTCATCACGAATTGCTATCTCTTCCATTTGCCACGTTTCATTCGATGGATACTCGCGATAATGGATACGGTATCCAATAGCATCACTGTTCCAAGTTGACTTATGAGGAACCACCCATTCAAGTTGTACACTATTTCTCTCGTAAGGTGTTGCTTTCAGAGAAATTGGCTGAGCAAATGGAGCTGATGGAAGAGTTCTCATCCATTCTGATTCTGGAGACCAAGATGATTCGAGGAAATCACCAATAAAACGGATACGGAATCGGAACATTGAATTCGGAGACAAATGTTTGATGACAGAACGTCGTTTTGAATATTCAAACTTCTTCTCCAGTGTAATCCATTCATCCTCATTTGTTTTTTGATAAGAAACTTGGACTGCACGAACAGGACTCTCTGCATCTTCTGTCAGCTTTCTCGGTAGAGATTCATCCCATCTGATTATGATCTCTGTTGCTTGATGTTGTGACAGAGTGTCACGAACTGGAGCTGGGGCATTTCGTACAGGCAATCTAACGGATGACGTCATAACTTCAGCGACAGCTTCCTCACTTTCTCCCTTGCTGTTTCGAGCTTTTATTGCAAACGTGTATTGTGTATTCGGATTAAGGCTCATTGCAGCAAACATCAACAGATTACCGAGAAGTGGAGCATCGATTGCCATGCTTCTTGGTTCGTGTGATTTCCAGTAAGAAATTATGTAGTTCTGAAAAAAAGAAACACTAAAATCGAATAACCTCAAAGAATTTTTTTTCAGTTTTTTTTTCTGATTAAAAAAGAAAAGAAAAATAATGTTTTTTTTTTAATTTTATGTTTAGTGAGAAATTTAAAACACCCTTTTTCCGAATAAGTCCGATAAAATATGATTTTTTTTTTATCTAATCTTGCTTATATTGATTTAAAAAAAAAACAGAAAAAATTCCTAATAAGAAGAAGAATAATGACCACATATAAAGCTAATTTTTGAAAAATCGAAAAAAGAAATTTTCCGATTTTTTTATTTTCAAAAATCGAAAAACGAACATCCTTGGTGGTGAGAAACTTAAAACACACTTTTTTTGAAGAAGTCCGCTTTTTGTTTTCTGGTGCAAAATTCGAAAAAATATTTTTTCTATTCTGGTCGGAAAAAAGTTGTTGTTCAAAACTTACAGTAATCTTTCCATTTGGTGATCCTGGAGGTAACCATTTCATTCGAACTTCTTGCTCACTGATATAAGAGCATTGGAATGATTCTGGTGGTGCTGGAACATCCTCCATTGTTTCAAATGATATAGGAGTCGAATTTTCAGGTCCATTTCCAACGATCGTGTAAGCAGACATGTATACATGATAACTCGTAAATGGACGCAAATCTGAGACCTTAGCCATAAGAGTTGATTGTCCTGGAATATCGATCACTTTGGTTTCGTCAGCCATAAGAGATTCTCGTTCTGGGACCACTCGAAGTTTGTAACCGATCACATCTCCATTCGTCGATAATTCTGCTACCGGATTCCATTTAATAATTGCCGCCTTTGAACCTTCAGCAGTAACCACGATATTTCTTGGTGATCCTGATGGAACACTTTCGTATGTTCTCGCTTTCACTGAATCTGTTGGTAGACTTCTTCCAAATCCATTTTCAGAGAATACATTTACTTCATAAGAGGTGAATGGTCGAAGATCTGTGACTGTATGCTCACTTGAACGAAGTGCAGGCGTTCGGACTTCTTTCTGAAAAGAAAACATTATTTCAACATTTTTAGAAAAATAAAAAATTTTCGGTTTCCGATGTTTTTTTTTTTTTCAAAAATAGCCTGAAAGTTAAATCATAACTACTAACCCAATTCTCATCATCAATTTCTCTATAAACAATTAGATATCCTTTTGGCTGTCCATTCCAATGAGTTGCTAGTAGAGGAGTCCACGATACGGATATAGAAGTTGCTGATACAGGTTCTGCGAAAAGTCGTTGACTTGGTGTATCTGGATTTGTTTGAAGAGTTTCAAACGATCGAGATGGCTCAGAAGGTGCTCCACGTCCTTTCACATTTTCTGCGATTAATCTCAATTGATATTGGGTAAATGGGCGGAGCCCTGTGACAGTAATTGATCTAGCTTTCGGTGCACTGACATTAAAAACATGTGCAAAAACACTCGAATCAGCCATTTTTCCTTCAACAACCCATTGCCGAATAGCAGTATGACCATCAAATCCAGGAGTAAAATGTAATTGAACTGTTGTCGCTGATATATCACCAATTGAGAGCATCGAAGGTCTTCCAGGAAGTTCAGGTGGTACTCCACTTTCAAATTTCGTCTCCTCAACAGGACCATCTCCTTTTCTAGTTGATGCCATTACATCAACTCCATATCTAGTTGAAGGTTGTAATCCATCAATTGTGAAATTAGTAGTTGATCCATCAACTTCATGCTTTGTCTTAACATCTGGTGAACTTGCTGCCCAATGACGAATCGTATACTTTGTAACAATTCCATTTTGTTTCAATGGTGAATTCCACGTTATAACTGCTCCATTATACATTACTTCAGCAATACTTAATTCATCGACAGATTCTGGAGTATCTTCTTCAGTTACAACTTTCACTACATTACTTCTTGGTCCATCTCCAGGAGTCGTGAAACATAAAGTTGTTAAATTGTAATGTCCAAACTTTTCAAGTTCATTAACAACAGTGGTAAGCTGACGTCTATCCGGATCCAAGATTACTTGCTTGTAAAGTTCTCCTTTCTCTGGTTCACCCTTCCAAAATTGAACCTTGTATCCTAGATTCACTCCCGGAATTCTTTGTTGTTCTGGAGCAGTGAATTCGATTGCAACAGCAGTTGAGTTGAGAACTTTCACTCGAACATTCTTTGGTGCTTGTGTTGGCCCTGAAAAAATATAATGTAATTTAAAAGTAAAAAAACCAAAAAAATACAAAGATTTTTGGTTGACATAATTTGACTCACTTCCTTCTGATGTTGTAACTTCAATACTTTCACTGAAAACTCCCAATCCTCTTTTATTATAAGCTGCCACTTGAATTTCATATTCTCTCCATGTAATCAACTCATCAACTAAAGTATTTCGAGCATCTTTTGTTGTCAGATTCTTCTCATTCCAGGTGAGTGAACTGTATCCAGCAAGCCTATACCGTACTACATATCCCAGTACATCTCCACTATCAAGTTCTTCTTTCGGTTGTTGCCATTGTACCATTACACTATGTGGAGATCTAGCAGATGCTGCAACATTTCTTGGAGCAGCTGAAGGAGGTTGTTGAGGCATTGTAACACTGTATGATGGAAGTGATGGTTTTCCAGGTCCATGTTTATTAGATGCAACAACTCGGAATTCTGCAGTTGAAGAAGGTCGTAAATCTTCGATATCTGTCCAACAACATGGTTTTCCCTCTTCTTTTGGAATATTATCAATGGCTGTTGTCCAATCACTCCATAATCCAGTTGGTCCCATTGTTCGCATTTCGATAGCATGTTTGATGATTGGCTCATTACCATCGAATCCTTCATTCCAACGGACACGAACTTTAGCTGGCATTGTCTCATTGTGAAGCTCAGCACGAACACGTTCAGGCATCGCGGGTTTTTCTGAAAAATATTTTTTTAGAATTGTGAAAATATATGAATACTGTCGGAACAGCCAAAGAGCAAATAGCTTCGACAAGTTCATCTGGGGGAAATGCAAAACCAAACTACGAAGGCACTTTTTCACAAATAGAGTATTCAGTTCTATAAAAAATTAGCGCAATGAATCTTATTTTGGCACCTCATGTCCTATGCATGTTTAATACTTTTATGTCCACTACTTTCATGTTACCCATTATTCATCTCCCTGACACCCGCACATTCATGTACCAACTAATCAACTTTTCAGATGATAATTCATTTTCTGTATGTTTATTATCAATTTTTGTGATTATTATCAATCTCTCTATGATGTTTGGGCCTTAACTTATTCATGTCTATCCACTATTTATTTTTGATCACGATTTGAATCGTAATAAATACAATACAATACAATACTCCAGTATTTTTTTTTGGTTTTTTTTTTCGTTTTTCCGACACTTTGAAAAATGATTAATTTTTGGTAATTTTTCTTTTTTTTAGTAAAATTTATGTTTTTTTTTTCATTTTTTATCAACATAAACATAATTTAATTTTTAAAAAAGTGAATATTATGGTATTTAAATTTTTTTACGATTTTTCGGAAAATCAACAATTTTTCGTTCTTCGATTTTAAAATGCGATTTTTCTGGAAAAAATATTTTCCAAAAACTCGAAAAAAAAAAGAAGTTTGAATGTGTTCATTTTGTTGAGAAAAAAAAACCTATGATTCCTTCAACATAGAATAAAAAGGGCCAAAATTTCAAGCTACTTTCGAGAAATCTATTTTTTTTTTCAATCAAAAATTTTCAATTTTCCAGAAAAATTGCAAAAGCTACGCACTTGATTAGGAAAACTGTTACTCGTTTTACGAAAATTTGTTAAAAACTCTTACCAATAATCTGCAACATTGCACTGGCATTTTCCTCTCGCCCATCTACAGTAACCCGACAACGATATTCTCCAGTATTATCAGGTCCAACTTGACGAATGATAAGACTTCCTTTTCGATTTCTCGAAATTCGCAATCCAGAATTTCCGTTAACAGGTAATAAAACATCATTCAGATACCATTCGACAGAGGCTTTTCTGACATATTCTTTTGCAACTTCACATGAAAATTCAACATTTGTACCAATAAGACTCTTCTGATCAGCTGGTCCATATTCGATAAGTGAATCGCCGTTTACTTGAACATTTGCCGTTGCTTTGACATTACTTCCACTGATTTCACATGTATATTCTCCTTCATCAGATTTTCGAATATCATGAATAGCTAATCCATCATTTGTCAAATCATACTTCACATTATCCGTCTGAATTTCATGTCCATTCAAAAGCCAGATAATATTCGGTGGTGGGCTTCCAGTCGCTGCACATTCCATCATAATTCTGTCAGTTCCTGAAGCAACTGTCAAGTCCTTTGGTGTTTTTATCAATTTTTGTGATGGTTCAAGTTCCGATGTGAATGGAAATAATTGCTCCTGACTCTTGGAATTGTCGAAAAATTTGAGTTTTCTTGGCGGTGGAGTTTCCATACTGATCTCTTCTTCAAGAGACATTCCATCTTCAGACATTTCGGTTGCAACGGTCTCATTAGCTTCACCTTCTTTCACCCAAACACTAGCTAAATCAGCACCTGCTGCATTGGTAGCTTCGCATTGATATAGTCCAAAATCGTCTTGTTTTATTCTGTCGATAGTAAGTTTTCCGCGTTGTGTAGTCATCTGGAAAAATAATAAATTTTATACTTATCCGGATTTATGGCAATTCTCTGCGGGTGCTGATGTGATATTAACTACTGATAATACAGGAATGTTTTATTTTTATAATATTATTTAAAAGTGTGAATCAGGTTTAAAATTTTGAGATTTCTGTCAATTTTATGCATTTTTTGACATAAAAACTCTTTTTTCACTTGAAAATTCGAAGCAAAACGAATAATTTTGGTCGAAATACATTTGGTACCATTCTACTCCATACAAATCAACCTAGATCACCAATTCTACAAATCCCTCTCATAACGTTCAAAATACTTCTCATTCACATGGTCAAGTGACCAATTTTAAATTCAGTCAAAGTGGTGCCACAATCTGCTTTTCCTCCCTCTTTATATTTCTTTGTATAATTATAACATATGGTCTCATCAAGTGCTTGTTTGTGTCTCCTCCAGCATCCCAGCAACCACACAACTTTTCCTCCTTCGAAACAAACAAATTTGTTCTCTAACATTTTCATAATCTCGCCATTCTACAACCAACATTTGACCTTGAGATCCGTGAATTCTCCGAGAGAGAAACTGGATGGTTTCGAGAAGTACGTAATCCTGCACAATTAGTACGAAAAAGATGATGACGATCGGAGGTGGAAGAGGATAATTTTCGACGGTAAAAAGACGACGAAAAGTAGATAATTGGATGGATGGTTCCCGAATTAAAGTGAATAACTAACTATGTTTTCACATTATAATACTCTATTAATCTCTCAATACCATCTAAGAACCTAATAATCCCAACACTCAGAAACATATGTACAACCTATGTTACGCAATTTAAAAATTCTCAAGTATCTCGATATGCACACATGTATAATACGGTCACTCACCATTAATCCGTTCTTGTACCACTTGATATCCATTGAACTCTTCTTTTTCACAGAACACTTCAGACTTAGACTGGATCCTACTGTTTTTTGTATTTCATTAGGCAAGTCTTTCAATATTGGCCGGCTGATAAATGTCATATACGCAGATTTTTGATCTGACGTTCTTCCCATTGCTGCATCAGCACGACATTCGAGTTTATGCTCTCCACGGGTGAAGCTGGATGGATTAGAGATAATGAGTCGTCTATTGTTTAAAGTAGTCGTCATTCCAACTTCAGATCCGCTGATTTGTTGACCATTCAGAAACCATCTAATTCGTACATCATCCTTACTTCCAAATGAAGTCACACAATCAAATATTTCGTCGTGTGGAAGAGTTGATTCAATGATAGTCCGATCAGTTGGAAAATAAACGATTGATAATGTGTTTTGTAGAGATGGACTGAAAAATAAATATTTGATTGGTTTTTAAAAATTTTAAGTAACGGTTCTTGGTTTTTTTTTTCCAAAGATGACCCAAAAAACACTAAATTTCATAGAGGGACTTTTCATAAATTTTTTTAAGAAGGTTCAAAATTTCGAAAAAGAAGACACTACGGTACGGAAAAGTTGGAAAATTTCAGCTTTTAGTTAAAATTTTGTACTTTTTTCCTCGAAATTTTCAGCCGTCATAAAATTTTTTGTGGTCTTGTTATGAATTGCGGTGTTTTGAGCCATTATGAATATAGAAAATCAAAAATATCAGTTTCTTGTCATTTTTGGTCAAAAGAAGTGAATTTTTAAACATTTTCCTCACGAATTAGCCGAGAATCTTACCTCAATCCATTATCTCTAACGTTATATTCTTTGGATACAATTTCTTTCAAATCATCACTACTGGCCATCAGCTTGTATGCTCCAAAATCGTCCCTCTTCACACCGGTAACCACGAGATTTCCATCACTGGTCACAAAGTGTGTGGCGTCCGGAGTGACCTATAAACAAGAAGTAAACATACAACACAATATACTTTGTGAGGGGGAACACTTGAGTGGACGTGGTGAGAGATGAAAGCTTGTTGAGCTTACAAGTAGTAACTCTTGAAGTTTCGTGCGGAAGAAAAATTGTTACTCACTGACACTGACAAAAATGAATTTTATTGGAATATAAATTTTTCGTTTAATTTTTAGAACTGCAGATTCGTGACTAAAATTTAAAAAGTACCTGATGAGAGTCATCCTTAATCCATGAATAGGATATATCAAGATTCCGTGAAGCAAGAAGAGTTGGCCTTCGGAGCACAAAGTATCGTCCAACTCCTGTTGTAACTTCGTATTGAACAGATTCATCTGATGCATCGAAATCGTCAAGATCTGAAAATAATGGTTTTTTTTTATTTTTCAACTATTTGCAACATTTGTATTTCTCCAAAGAATCAGTCTCCCACATTCATTCCATTCAAACCGTCACCAATGGTGCTCGCGCATTCTCAATAGTTTGCTCAATTCGAACATGAGAAGCTGATTATATGGAGGTCTCACTCCTTCATTGTCTGACTGCACTCTCTCAATCTCTCAATGATCTTCCGCGCGTTTTATTGAGAGAGCGTTAGTGTGTTTCGCAAAGCAAATTGTGCCGGTCTCTCTTGCCTATTCACAAAACTGTCATAAACACTTTTTGGAGAACCTTGCCCCATGCACAGATGTGTGAGAGAGAGACCCATCTTCACTGAGGTGTGCAAAGAGCATGTTCGAGTGCCGCGCGGCAATGAGCATAAAACGATTATAATCAGAGCCTGTTGGCGCCTCATAAACATTGTGCAAAGATTTACGAACGCATCTGCTACGGTCGGCTCAAATGACTGTTGATCTCAACTTTTCCCACTAAGAATGAAAGAAAGAATATATTAAACAAATAATATTCGGCAATATACTGAAAATCCATTCGAAACTGAATTGAAACATTTTCAGATCGACTTTTTTCCAGTTTGATTATCTGCCGCTAAATATTTTGTAGGGACCTATTTAGAAAGTCCTCTTTCAAATAATAAAAGTTTCATTTGAAAGTCTAATTGTACTTCTCTTATTAGATTTTATATAGTCCGTAGTGTCCATCAGTTTCCATAACACCTGTTAACCATTTAGACCCCTTTATTATGTTTTTCTGTGTGTGTTTGTGTTGACGCTAGGAGCAAACATTTCTATATATGTATTCTAGGTGTTTGGGAAACATATACAGCCCCGTTGCTGTAGCAGAAAAAGAAAGAAAGAAAGTAAGACCCTTTTCTACCTTCGAAACCTGACACCTCCATACTAGTGACCAAAATTGGTCATTTTCCGGCGGCGTCTTGCATGTTTTTAGGTAAGTTCCGACAAATCCTGTTAGTCATCAAGTTGTTGTACTAGTGGTGGTGGTCACTAAACTAATCAAGAAGGAGCGGAACGGAAAGAAAAGTATGATTTGTATCAAATGAGTCAGATATTGTGTTAAGCAAGTCAAGAGGTCAAAAGAATTGAGCAAAATTTCTAATTTTTCCTTTAAAAAACTCACACTTGGAGCGAACCATAGATGGTGGTGAAATTGCTGCGCCAACCGTATTCCTAGCAACACATCGATATTTCTTTTCGTCATTGACACGAGAAGCTTGTACTTCACAGAACTTCGAGGTGGCAATGAGCTCGCCAGATGCGTCGCCTATTCGCCATTCGTACTGCTCAGCGAGCTCGGCGTCGTCGCATTTTAATCGAATGATTTCGCCTGAAAACAATTCAATACGTAATTATATCTGAATTCAAACTAAAAGCTGTTTTTGAATGCTTCTTTTTTCAAATTTAAATTACATTTAACTGTAAATCTCAAGTATTTAAAAGCAAAGAAAATGAAAACAAACCCTCAACGGCAACTTTTTGCTCGACAGATCCACCATCCTGGAAAATGGGTGGTTTACCCAAAACCAGCTGTGTGTAACCAATAGTCCACAATACCGTAGTGGTATAAAAAATCAGTAATAAGCGATTTCTCATCGTTCCTCCATGTGTACTTCTCCTCGTTTTCGTCGTCGTTCTTCTGTTTTCCTTCGTGTTTGACGACACTGTGATCTAAAATACTTGGAGCTTAAATTTAAAATTTTATATTTTTTTAGCAAAAAATAAAGTTCAACAAATGAGGCAATGCGGATTAAAAATGAGAAATCATACAAAAGTCGCTATACTCTATAATCAAGAATAAATCGGACGGAATAGATGCCAAATTGGCGCCTTTTCGCACTTAAAGACGATTTGTGGAAGAAAGTAGGAAACATACAGAAGGCACGCAGACGTCGACAATTCCACTTCTGACACCTTTTTTGTTCGCACCTCTTATATGTATATCTTATTATATACGTATGATACATTGCCTTATGTTTGGAACTATTGGATGAGAAGACATTGGTAATGTGAGATATTCGAAGAGAAAGTGCGTAGTGATTAAGGCATCCACGGAGGCGAGGCGTGAAAAGTGTACACCACGCCCGCCCTACTCCTTCGCCCTCCTATCGCCCGCCCTATCGCCGTATTGTGCAAAGTTGCGTCATATAGATTAGTGGCCGACGCTTCGCGAGTTGCGCGTCACTATAGTTTGTGTGCAATACACTGACTTATTTTCTCTCTTTCAAACAGTATGTTTGTTGTTTTAATATTGATAAACTATGTTTTAAAGGATTCTTTATTTGATTTTTATAATTAAAAATGTTCGATTTTCAGTTTTCTTTTACTTTTTCTCAAAAAAAAAAATTAGTAGGGCGATAGGGCGAGGCGACGGGAGGGCGGTGTGTGGTGTGGGGCGGGCGGGCGGTTTCAACGCCTTCGTGGATGCCTTAGTAGTGATACGGAAAGAAGAATCAGATATTTTAATAGGCATTTTTGAAACTCAAAATCCTCTACCATTTTTATATAAATTCAATTAAATCACAAAATGATGTGAGAAACCCATAAAATTAAAGAATTTTAATATTTCCAAAATGAATTCGAAACTGTTCTACAAGAAGCATTAGATACATTTTCAATCACTGAAAACTATAAATTTCTAGAAATATCGACAAATAAAAATGTCCACCACTACGTTTTAATGCTTTACGTTCGGTACATGGGAAAATTGAAAATTCAAAACAACATTGAAAAATGAATTCCTAGACAATTTCAGTTTACTGCCAGCTGACTGAAAGTAGTAGTAGCCATATCGAACAGTAAAGATAAGCAAGAATATGTTGATGACTAACAAACCAAGTAGGACGCAGGATGCATAACAGTTGGTGGGTGAAAAGTAGGCGGAGCTTAAGACCTGTGAGACCATGTGGCACGTTCAAGTGGAAAATAGGAGGATCATGGGCAATGGAAATTAATGTATTCAAATGATTGCTCTAATGGGGCTTCAGAGGGGGTCACCTACAGAATATATCAGATTCTGGGTTCAAGGTGTGTGTTTGAATGAAAATTGAGAAGAAATGGAGGAATGAGAGATGGAAAGAAAAGGAAAAAAGAGGCGAGTGTTGAAATGCACACCGGGCGCCCTTTTCCTCCGATAACACCATTCCCATTGTTTACCATTTGGAGGTAAAGGCGGTCGAATTGAATAGAAGAAAAAGAATAGTCTATTATCATGAAAGTGTAGGTGGGAAAGGAACTTATTTGATAGGGCGGAAATTTGAATTTGAAGGGAGCCAAGAGTGGTACGGTAATACCAAATAATATGAGATCAGAATCAAATAACGAAACATTTTAAAAACTTGTGGAGATTATTCTGACGAATTGTTTTTTTTTTGTTAGAACGGCGGGTTGAACTAAGATGTTGCAAAATCGAGTATAGGTACACAGACAGTAATGATCCAGAACCTTGCTATAAGCTACCGGATGTGATGTGTCACTGAATACCAACAGGTCGTTCGAGAATGGATTTGAATGCATGCGTCATCTAATGGAGAACATGAATTTTAGTGTTGAATTGATGACGATTTTCATTTTTTTATTTCACTGGGCTAACAGTTGATTATATTTTAAAAAATTGATCTTTGGAAATAGCGTAATGTATGTTAGGTGTGAAAATAGACACGAACACCGCAATATGGAAAGAATGAATAGCATACTCGAACGGTAATTTCCGTCTCAGATGTTTCACCCAGCAATAGACGGAAATAAGAATTGACCTTTGTCTTGAGTGCTCCACGTTGAATCAAAACCTCCTAGATCAAGTATTAATAAGGACGAGAGGAGAGGGAAACGTGGCGGCAAATCATAAAGAAAGGTTGGCAATTATGATTATGACGCTGTCTTTTTCCATGTTTACGTAATATTATTCGCAATTTGGAAGTGAATCTCGAGGTATGACACAACAAATATAAACGCTGTAGGATATTACAATCTAAACATCCAAATGAAAAAAATTAAAAGTTAAGGTTGACTACTGCCATGGCAACTGTAGTACTACTACTCGGATTCTGCAGATTTCGGAAAGGGCATAAAAACATGACGGACTTGTTGTATAACCAGGGCCTAACGATCATCATGGGAATTGATGAGAGGGACGATGAAGACGACGACAATCATCGGACACTTCACACGCTCTTCAAGGGGAGAGAGAGAGTTCATTCAGTTTTTACAAGCATGTTAACATTGTGGAATTTTGAGATCTTATGCAAAGTGACGGAACGGGAAATGTATTCCGGGCTCATTTGAAAAAAAAAAGACAAGCCTAAAATTTCATATGAACTATTTCTAGACGTACGTTTGAACGTTTTCCAAAAAGACCAATTTGAAGCTGACTATGCACACAACCTTTAAAAGTAAAAATGCTCCTGCTAAAAGTTAGTTCTGAGCGAAACGACAAGGTCGATCGAAAGGGGAACGCTGTCCATTCATTATTCTCGCCTCCCACACATTCTTTTTTTCTTCGATTCGAGTATTTCTTTGACAAAAGTACGTCGTTTTCCTCGTTTTCGCCTCCTCTACCCAGCTGTGCTTGTTGGTGCTGTCTTATGGGCTCGTAGCGATGAAAAATTTGAATAACCGGGCAACTCCGGGAGAGGGTTTTTGCAAGAAAAGCGAAGAGTCAACGAAGAAGCACAGAATAGAGAAGAAAATGAAGATGCACTTCAGTTGCCAAGATTATCCAAAAAAGTTGGATATCTCAATTTTGGCAAACCAATGTACATCATGACGGTGATTGCTGAAAAACCAAAAACTGATGAAAATCTGGAGACATTGGAATAAGCAAACTAAGATGAAGCGGATATATATTCTCGGAAAGTAAGTCACCGAAAGGGTCGTCGGGCGCCCTCTCCGCGATAGCCAGATCATTATCGACTGCTACTGGTGGAAAAAAGAGACGTAGTGACGACTGGTAACCAGATGTATCGTCTAGATGTATCTAGAAACTTTCCGCTGTGAAGATTAGCTGGCAGTCTGCCTACTATGAATGCTTTGAAATGTTTCAATCAATTGGTAATAAGTCCGAGACTAATCCACAGCGAATTGAAAAGAAACTATGGAGAAATTCCATTCAAGGGAATAGAAGGAAACGGCGGGAGACTTCAAAAACTATTCGGGAAGAAAAGAATCCGTCATGTTTTTTGCGAATGGGTAAGCAGCAAACAAATTGGATGAGGTTTTGAACAAGCCAAGTGACGATTGAGATGAGTGAAGATAGGTAGACGTTGGAAATAATAAGCATAACTAGTAGTAGGTTAGGTGACTGAACTGGATAGATTTCAAAGGAACATAACTACGATCAGAACTTCGAATACAAAAGAATGTCAATTCCAAAAACAAATTTCCTAGGTTTCGAAGAAATGAAAATTCATCTACTGAAATTAAACATATCAGAAAATTCCGCACTTTCTCCTATGTGTATTATTAAAATTAAATGTCCGTTTCGAAAATAAGGAAATACTGCTTAAAATATTTCAATATGCCATAGGAATTTCGTACATTTTATCATTAGAAAGGACTATGAGCATTCAGGAATGTTAGAGACATGATAAGCCTAGATGGATCCCCGATTTGGAAGATATAGTTAGAAAAGCGTGGGAAAATGCGCGAAAACATAGTATCTAGGAGAAAAGAAGTCTCTTAGACATAAATGAACGGGAAGAATGAAGCCCAACTAGATACTCGATGCTCTTCTCTCTCCCGTAGGGATACCAAGAGATACGTGCGGATACATGAAGATACCTGAGAGACTCAGAGATCAGGAAAGAGTGTGCGCGAAGAGCTGGCTGCTGGAGAGCAAATATGGTTAAAACCATATATGACAGTGGATAGAAGAAGGAAGAGGCTAACTAACACAACATAGGTAAATGAAAGAAAGGAGGACATAGAGAGAGAGATGCAGAGGTAGCGGATGACCAGGCAACGGACGGACACAAATGAAAAAAGAGACAGGCTACCTGTCCACTGTTCTGTGTGTGCGATATACACGCGGCAGATGCTTGGGGACAACAGACGGACGGCACCGTGCGGACAACAACAGTCCACTGACATGTAAATCCTATACTGGATATTTGTTTCAAATCTTTCAGGTCTCTGGTTTTGTAATGGATTATTTCTAGATATGAATAGTCACATTTTACTTCTACATTATCAGAGCAAAAATAAATTCTCAAACTGATTGAATTCTTATAGTTTGTTTTTAGAGAGTCCCTATAACTTATGACCCCTTAAGACTGTCTGAACGTCCGATTCGTTCCTCAGCGACAATAAATCCGTTCGCTAATGGATATTTCATCCATTTCGCCTTCTCATCATTTTCAAAACCTTGAAAGAACGGTAAAAGTTTGTCTTCCAACCAAAATGAATGTGTAAGACGGGAGCGGGGCACTAGAGATGGACCGATAATTTGTTTCGAGGTGAAGCCTCCTTTTTCTTTGAAATTTCGTATACGACGAGAACGACTTGTCAATTTCGGAATTGAGCCTACGAGACGAGAGTTCTAAGCAGAGGAAATCCAACTTGGATTTGTGGAAAGATGATGAGGAAAGAAAAGTTGAAGAGAATTTGGAAATGTAGTGGAGAAAAAGAGAAGTATTCATCTGAAGAAAGCAGAAATAAACAAGCTTATGGCTGTGATCGCGTATTTTTAAAATGAAAACATGGGTTTCGGGTAAGAAAATAGTATAAAAGTTTAGTTGGGAATGTGTGAACTGAACTAAAAATACACTTTTTAAACAAAAATAGAGATAGGTTTCCACTATACGCAAGTAGACCAAATATTAAAAATTGAAGTTTTATAAATAGTTATTTTTGAAAATCAAGAGTTTTGAAGTAAATAACTGAAAGAAAATCGCTTATTTTCCCATAGTATCAAAACTTATCATGATACGAGGTTAATTAGGGAGGTAACCTTCTGCTAACTAGATAGATAAACCAATAATCCGCAAAAGAAGAAACGAAAGGTGAAAAGTCGACACGGCGGTGAGAGAGAGACAGAACCCACGGGGCCACCAATCCGTCCGTCATTACACGATCAAGGCCATTTTCTGTAGAGAAGGGAATGGTGACGGCGGACGAGTGCCGTCGTTCTCTTTCTTTTGGCCCCCACGGTATATGGAATCTGAACACGATGATGACAATCAGGTGTTCGTGCACTTTCCCCTTGTTGTTCTCATCGACCTGATTATGGTTTGAATCGAGAGGAAATTCCGATTTCGCTTTTTTTTATTTTTTATCTATCAAATTGGGAGAAAGTCCATATAAATGGAAAGGGATTATAGTAAAACATCAGAAAAGGAAACGAATTGACTGGGCGGATCGTCGTCCAATAATTGTTATTGTATGTTGCGTCAGTTGAAGAGGAAACAAATTGGCGTGCGGTGTATTACGCAGAAGGACGATAAGTAAGCAGGTCACATAGAAGTTTTCCGGCACAGTATTTCAATAATTAAGAGTTACAAATAAGATATTCGAAACTTTTTAAATAAGAAACTAACATAATTCGTTACGAAATTTTCAATCTACAAATCTACAAAATTTAGGTTTTATTTAGGATTTAGGAATTTAGGAATAAATTTAGGAATATTAGAGCTCCGAAAAAAATTAGATGCAAAATCCACTTACAAAAATGTGGGAAAATTCACAGCTTAAAAAAGGAATTGTTGAACAAATTGCTCGCCAGAAAATACGAAAAACTGACTAATTACCGAAACTTTCGCCTGTATTTTCTAATAGAGTGAGACGGATTTGGATGTCGGTAATAACCTAATTAGATCCTTTGGCAGCTTTTTAGACGTCTCTATTCACTCGCGCAATAATTTTCATTCCGTTGGAGAGGAAAATAGGGGAAATGAGTGCTAGGAAGAATGAGAATAAACTAGAATTGTTCGGGATGGACAATGATTTTTGGATACGTGACAGATCTTTAGTGACAACCATAAAAATTTCAAAAATCGAATCTTGATATTCAGCAGATAGAAAAATGCAGAAAAAGCTAATCATGACGAAAAGTTAGATGTCATGATGATTCGGAGTACGCAAAACAAACATTTGTCAAATAATAAAAATATTCTAACAAAAAAAATTACTTTGAAAAGACAATTTACAAAGAAAAACAAAAAAAAATTGCTTCAAAAGTAGAAAGTTTCAGCTCAATCGATTAAAAACACACACACTTACGAGTGTTACCGTACTACTCTTAAAGGCGCGTGGGTTAGTGGGCCGCATGAGTCTCGACACGATCACAATAAAACACGCCTAGAAAGGGCTACTGTATTAGTTTTTCAATCGAATTTGGAGAGAAAAATGAGGGAATCAAAACGAATTTTTTAAAATAATAAATTCAAAACTTTAAATGGACGTCAAGGTGAAATGAAATCAATCGATAAAAACTATGAAGACACAATTCATGCAGAATAAACAACACATTTTCTGAGATAATCTTCATTTTGTAAACATTTTCCATTTATAGCATCTCAAAACAAATAATTTTATGAATTTCTGGCGAAAAAAAATCTCGCTTTTCTTTTTTTGTAACGTAGCTATCACAATTTTCAAATCATTTATTACACGAATAAGGTGAGCTTGATGCAACGAGGAAAGTGAAACGAGAGAAAATCGGCTTTAGAGAATTTTGACTGGAATTGATGTTTGGAATATTTGACACGTGGAAAGACGGGAAAGAAAGAGCACAAGAATTGGTGAAGATTGTAGCACCGTTCACAGAAAATGAATATTATAAATTATGAGGTGATGTATTATATCTAGTTGAATCTTAATTAGACTATAATATAGAAAATTTCGGAAAATTTAAAAATTAAGCAAGTTTTTAACACCCTTAACAATATTCTTCAATCCTTTCGAGTTTGGAGTTCCAGGATGAAGAGCTTCACAGAATCTGGCTGAAACATCACGATATGTCTCAGGAGCCGCATCGCTGACTGCACGAAGACGAATTGTGACGTCAGAAGCTGAAAATTCCAATAAAAACGTTTAGTTGTACCCAAAAACTCACCAAAAGTTGAAATTTGCCGATCAAAAACGAGCTTTTGCTCAACGTTGAATGGTTCACGTGGCTTCAATCGTAGAACTTTTTCGATTTTTTGTTGAACCTTCACAACTTGTCGCCCGCCATCCTCTTTCTGGAGATTTGTAAGCATTGATGTCATCAAGAATACTGAAAGAAAACAAATTATATTGGTTAAAAAGGGTTTAGCGGCTTGAAAATGACATTGCCTCTGTAATTTTGGGCAATTTGATATATTCGGAAAGTTCCTAGTTTTGGAATTTGTAGAAAATTCGGGCTGCTCATGTTTTGAACCACGTACCATATGGATCCTGTGGTTTCTGAAGTGATTGCAAGTTTGCATACTGATGAGATTCAAGATCAAGTTCTTGTCGAATTTCTTTCTCTCTACACTCAATACAACATGCTCGCTTTTTTATTTCTGGAACTTCATCAATGACAGCTTCCTCCACTTCACTGTTATTTTCTCCAATCACAATACTCGCTACATCCTCTGAAATACGCATCGACGGTGCCTTCTGTTCGTCAAATTCTTCGTTTTTTGATTTTGAACGAAAAGGACTCAATCCGTTGAAAACTGTTGTGATAGAAGATGTACTTCCCAGTGAAGAGTATCCAGACGAAGAGCTTGCTAAACTTTTGCTCGCCAGACTTCGTGACGCTGCAGAAGATAGTGATGACGTCGCACTGCTATTTTTCTTTGGATATCTGAAATTTGATGCCGCTATTGAGCAAGGGGTGTCTCAGGTCATAAACTTACCGATATTCGATAGGAAGTCTGCTGTCAAAGTGATCTATCAAATTGCGATTTTTTCGTGACTTCTGTTGAATGTATTGAACATCATATCTTTTTGGTGTTGTTGCTATGATCGGTGACAGAGTGTATATGTTCTCAATTTCAGCATATGTCTGGTCCATTTGCTGAAATTGTAATTGATGAAGTGGGAGAAGAGAGGTGAGAGTGCAAGATAATTAGGTGATAGGTCATTGAGCAGCTGTAATTATTAGTACCACAATAGGGAAAAGAGAAATATGAGATGGATTATGATGGTTTATATGTATTAATATTATCAACGATCATCTGGAAAAGGATATGAGGGGAAACAATAAGGTAATAGTATCATCAACAACAGCTGTGTGATATTTGGAATATAATTTGGTGAAATTATTGGCTAGGCAACAACTCAAAAATTATGAAAACGTTTTAGTTGGAAGAGCATAGCAAGAATGTAACGAGACTATTTGAAAAATATTTTCTAAAATAAGTTAACAAAAAAAAATCCAACTCAAAAAATCCAACTAAAATCACAAGCTATTGAAATCACTGGAATGGTTCGAAACAAAAACAACAAAATCTATGTAAATAAGGAGAACTACCAAGAAAATTAATTACAAAAATTGAACGCATACTAAGAATATATAATAAACACAGTGAGCCCAAGCACATCCTCAACATTCTCCCCCCGTCCACCCAGTCTAGCTCCACCCTCACTATCTACGAGCCATCGAAACAACTGCAGCAGACAGCTGGAAACATTTTCCCACTGTAGGGATCAAAAGATCAAAGATTAGTTTTGACAATTTTGTGAACGATTTTTTAGATTCTGAAAAAGGTTTTTTTTTTTGGTAAAAAACTAGTCGAGATAGAAATCTGTAAGTTTAATAATGTAAAAAATTAAATTTAAAAACCAAATTTGGGAGAAAAAGATGAGAGAAATTGCAATTTTGAAATTGAAAGGGGATATTTATGTTCATGAAGATTTAGTAAAAATCTAAACTTCAATTGGAAACTCTCATAAATAGGCTAACCTTCGAATAAATGACCAAAACATAGATTTGGCATTCTAAATATCAATCCATAATATAAAAATTGAGATGATACAGGTGTACATTGCTCTGTGGGTGATCACAACACAATAGCGTTAAATTGGCAAGTGTGGATATGATGGAACATCTGGAATGGAACGCGAAGAGCAGAGTTGATTTAGGAGCAAAAGATCAGTCCAGGTGTAAAATTGGGTCACAATGATGTTTCAATGTGTTTTCAGTTCTACGTGTAACAGACCCTCATCTTGTTGATATGGAAGAGCATATTAATAATTTCGTTAGTAACTATCTAGCTGCCAGACAATCTCACTTCCACACTTACAATCACACTCAGACAGAATACTTCAACTTGCTACCGTAATATTGTTTATTGTCGCCTTCCGGTTTAATTGCAGGTGCACCAATCTCCACCTTCACTCACGAATCACCTTCTTTGACCTACATTTTCAACTTGTAAAGACACCTGTGAAACATCATGGTACGGTACATTGGAGATACTGTTGACTTTCAAACAATTACAGAATCGATTAAAAAACTATTTACTGTTAGATACAGGTTACTTGGTATTACACACCCACTTCGCCTTCATACACTCTTCACTTTTTCCAAAGATCTAAAGATTGAGCACACAAGAGAAACTACAGAATGGTCAGTAATTATCGGCAGATTAAAAAGATATTTCCCTGCGTTCACACCCTTTCTTTGTCTATCCTAGTACCCATGAGAACCGTCAGATAACGCCGAGTTTTTTTTTGGAAATCGATTTCATATTCCAAGTTTGGTCAACAAGAATGTGTTGGGCATCATGTTTGCGAGCGGATTTGGATTGGCACGTAAATATAAACAAACGCTTCCTGCTCGAGGTGCGACCATGGGCTCCGCGGTATATAAATCACCGAGAAATGCTACATTTCATAGCCGTCTTCCTTATTTGTTTTTTGCCAGCTATCGATAACATGCTCAACACGGTTTTTATTATGCTACTTCTCCCCGCAGCAGGATTATGTGCTAGATACAGTAAGATTGAAATTCAAAGTTAGGCTGTGTTTACAGTGAAAATTCTAGATTCACACCTCGTCAAAGGATGGTCCAATTCGGATTGTGTTCGCCCTTGGCAACAACCGTTAATGAGTAAACCAACATTAAGAATACCATCGAGAGCTATCGAATGCCATCCAGAAGAACACGTAGGTCTATTTTATGAAGAGTTCAATAATCAGAACCAATTACAGGATTGTCCAACAGGAAGAAATGCGGTATGCCAATACTCATTAAGAAGTCAGAAATATGTCTGCTGTGAGGACAAGAAAGATGCCGACATCCCGAGTGAGTTGACGCGACGATCTCTTTGACACATTGCCGTCTTCCTCCCGCCACGTGTCAAAGAGACCGCACGTATCTCTCATACTTCCGGTACGATCTAATATTCTTCTTTCAGCATGTCCAAAGTTCTATGAGACTCTTCTCTTGCCATGTGGGAATTCAGTTGATTCGCAATGCCCACGTGGATACCGATGTCTGGGAAGTCTCGGAGATGATTCGGTTAAACTTTGCTGCAAACCTAACAGAACATTAGAATACAGAGAACCAGAACACAGTAGGTGGCTGAGATAAAAGAATAAGGACATAATATTATTACAGCATTCCGAGAGAATCGAATTGTCCCTCGTCTGTTGCCAGTTGCTCCGGCATATGAACTAATTGTATGTTAAATGATGAATATAATACTAAACAACTTGATTGTAGGCAACCTTTAGCGACGAACAAATATCGATGGGTCAACTTTTCGACGCTGATATACTGGACAAACTTGCAGATCCTCCAGTCATGTCAGCAGGAGTTGAACTTCAAGACGAGAAGCTCTATACAATTATACTTGCAGGTTTTTTTGCTACAGTTAATTACAGGTATAATAAGCATTGTTATTGACAGATGCTACCTCAAAGGCTGTCACTTGGCTGGTTGCAAATATTGCGGCATTTGATGGACAGCTTGAGATTCATAGAAGAACAAAGTCTGCTGTGTCTTATCAACCCCCAGATTCTACTGATAGACCAGTTGGTAAGCTCGAATATATTTTTTCGTAATCTTAAACACAAAATTTAAGGAATGCACACCATGATTCTTGCGCTCTATGAGCAGAATGACACGTGGACACAGAAAGATTTGGCTAGAATTGCAATGGATGATTTCAACTTTACAGAATGGCTTGAAGAATATGCCCATGTACTTCCTGCACAGGCACTTGCAGCAACATTTTATGGATATTCTACTAAAAAGGACGATAGAAAACGAATCTAATTTATAATAACTTAAGATTCCTATTTATGTACAAATTTTAATATATAAAAAGAATGAAACATACGATAAAAAGTTACTAAAAAATAATTAAAATGAGAAAAAAAAACAATGTTAAAATTAGCGGCGAAAAGCTAGATTATTTACGATAAACAACATGCGCGCCCGTCATTTCGGAGTCTCGTAGTTTCAACAATCTTTTTTTTTGAGGCCCCACGAAAAGGGGAGCAGAACGAAAAGGGGATCTGAAAAAAGGGGATCTGCGAAAAGGGGAGATACGAAAAGGGGAGATACGAAAAGGGGAGCAACGAAAAGGGGATCTGACACTGTGCCAAACGCTATTTTTCTCGAAGAAAACGATACAACGATGCTCCGATGTTACGCGTCGCGTGTTGTTAAGCGTATCTTCTAGAAGAAAATTTCAAAAATCAACGTGCGTTGCGTGAGAAAAATTGCGTTTTGTGCGTTTGGCACAGTGCCAGCTCCCCTTTTCGTTGCTCCCCTTTTCGTATCTCCCCTTTTCGTATCTCCCCTTTTCGCAGATCCCCTTTTTGCAGATCCCCTTTTCGTTCTGCTCCCCTTTTCGTGGGGCCTCTTTTTTGAGGAAATTAATTTTATAAAATTATTTTGAATTTCCTTTTTAAGATGCTTCGCATTATCCAACGTATTCCTACTGAACGATATCTCTGTACTCTTCCTGTGAAAAATCCAAAGCTTCACAGAACTAAAGATCAGAGAGATATTACGTAAGATTATGCTTTTTTAAACCTTCAAGTTTTTAATCAACAATTTTCAGAAACATGGACTTACTTGAAGAACAAATTCGTATTAAAAGCGCAGAAAAAAATCGCGAAATGACAATACAAGGACAGAAAGTGAAATGGGCTTATCGATCAGAGGTAAATTATATATACTGAAGAATATTCTAAAAACTGATTTAAATTGATTTCCAGCTTGTCGGCCGACATGACCTCGATAAAAATCATCGTAATACATGGATGGCTTACCTAATCATTATTCTTGTCGGATTCGGTGCGTTTGTAACAGTGAAATCTCAGGTGGTAATGGGTCGACGCCAGGAAATGGATGCTCGCGAAGCTCTCAGAAAGGAGCTGCAATTGAGTGGAGACGATCGAAAAAAGATTGGAGTAGTCTGATAATAATTCATATTGTTTTATTGCGGGTTTCTTTATATATTTTTTAGTTAGAACCCTATTTTTGTTTTTAGAAATAATAATTAGTTTGTTTAAATCTCATTTTTCTTTTCTGTTTCTCAAATTACATTATGGTTTGGTAATAACCTTGCAAATATTTTTATCGTAATTTCCTGGTCAACATCAATATTTCATATTTTTAAAGTAATTTCAGAATGTTGAACGTTGGTGATAGTGTTCAAATTGCCGGATGTTCAACAAAGAAACGCTTACTGGAAACTTCAAGTGGTTGCGATTCATTTGACACACTCATTGGAGGAGCTTTAGTTAATTCAAGTATTGTTCTCATAGGTAATTTATTAATTTAGTTGCTACCTGTTCATTAAATACCCGCTAACCTAAAATTAAAATCACATTCATTTTCAGACGAGTATCGTTCTCGTTGCTATGGATCTTATCTCATTCGTTCATTCCTCGCAGAAGGACTTCATCATGGTCATCGATGCTTCATTGCGGATCCCACGGAAGATCCCAAAGAGATCAATCTCATACCATCTAGAAGAACATCCACGGATATGCAAAATCAAGAAATTCCAAATTCTCTGCCGGCAGAAAATGAAAACTCGATGAAAATTGCGTGGCGGTATGGAAATGTAAAACAAGTTTCCTCTTCCCTTGGACCATTAAGCAACGAAAATCAGTATGACTTTACGAAGCATGTAGAGAATCCGAATGTTGACGTGTATGCGGAGAAAGTTTTTACGCTAAAAGGGATTTACGAGACGCTCTGCCAAATTGTAAAAGAAAATGAAGCTCACACAAAATCCGGCGGAAGAGGTGAGATTTTTATTGAATTATTATACATAAACTAATGAATTTTACTTCAGGTGGACCGAAAAAGAATCTTCTTCGAGTGGTTCTGAAGAATATCGATATGGAAATTTGTGAAGATTACAAGTTCCTTGGCCGATTCCTGTGCTGTCTCCGATCTTTAGCTCGTTCGAGTTACATGATTGTATACATCACGGCTAACTCCTTCAGAGTTCCGAAACCAACTTGGCGTATACTGGAATCCGCAGCTGATACACATATTCAACTGATGCCGTTTGATGAAAATGAGAAGAAAATGTTCAAACATCTTGGCACTGCTCATGGATACTTCCATTTGAAGAGTTTGCCCCGATTGATGTCCGTTGGAACACACACTCCACCGATTCTCGATCTTATTTTTGAAGCAAGTTCCAGAAAAGGTTTCCAAATTCGAGTGATGCATCTTCCACCTGCATTTGATGAGCCAGCTCCAGGTCATCAAAATACTCCATCTTGCCAGAATATTGATTTTTGATTTTCTCGATCATGTTTATTTGTTGTTGGGATGTTTGAATGTTGAATTTTAAAGTATTTAATTTAAAGCATAAAAACGTCTTCTAAATATTTAACAAAGCTTATAAATTATGTTTAAGAAAAGACACGCTGTGGTAGAGAAAGGATAGAAACAAATATACATGAAATGATTATCTGAGATCTACTTTTAAATTAGCAGAGAGAATTGGATCAGGACACGTTTCTTCTGGTTTCAATATTTTGTCACTAGCGGAGGAGAGACGGAACGATCCATCCTGACAATATGTAATCAAAAGATTGAGACATGGAGAAGAGAGATCCATCTCGGTGGGAATAACATCCAGTCGAAGGCCAACTCGGTTGTGCTGTCGGAACACGATGACGTCACTGGAATACCATTTTTAGTCAATTAAAAACAAGAAAAAACTAACCTTTGGTCAGCATGAACTCCAGGAGCAGCAGTATCCGATGCTCGCGATGATGGAAGAAGAAGCTGGATTGGATCACTGGAACATTGAATGAAACCATTTCCAGATTGAGGTGCGATAGTCAAATCCATTGCAGATGATGATAAGTTGGTAATAGAGAGAAATACGTGTGATGTCTCCCCAACTTTAAGATCATCAACCGGTCGAGACATTCTGATGTCAGGAACAAATTGACGGGCAAATGACTGAAATTTAAACTTTTTACATTATTGTTGAATGAGCTACTCACCGAAATTTTAAATTTAAAGGTAGTAACTCCGAAGTCTCGTTTGATAAGAGTTCTTTCGCACTCATCACATCGAACTTGAACTCTTCCAGCCAGAGGAACTTGTACAGGAAGGAGTGGCTCAGAGATATTGATCAATGGTTGCATTATGATTTGATCGAGAGTTCTCAGATCATCCGTTCTTTCTTTAATCTCATCTTCAAGAGTCGGCGCTTCTGTTGGAGCATGTGCATCAACTGGATTCATTTCAGGAGCCAGTGCTTTTTTCCGCTTATCTACCATTTGTTGAAATCCAAACTTGTCTTTCAAGTGAAAAGCAGTCCAGGCTTTGCCCGATTTTCCCTTTTTCAAATCTTTTGGAGCATTTTCAATCAATTCAAGTCTCTTCATGTATGCCGTCACCTCACCAAGTTGATTAACCAATGGATTTTCTTTTCTGTATAAATAAAATGTCATAAGATCATATTTACAGTTAGTCATACGTTGGCCAGGATTTAGTATTCTCTTGATCTTCTTGATTCGCTTCTCTTGAAGACCAACGACAGTACTGACAAACCAAATATACATTATCATTTTCTGTACGAGCACTCAGAACGTTAGCTGAAAATATTCAAATATATTTACAAAATAGTGGATAAATCATACCACACTTAGGACAATCATTGCAACTTGCGCATTTATGCTTTTTAAGTCTTGCTTCAGGGACGCTTGATGGTTCAAGGCATCGAGGACAGAAAATATTGTCAACTTCTCCCAAGCTACAGTCATCACACCTGGAAAAGTTGGTTAATTTTTTTTTTCAATTATTTTTAGACAATTACCCATTAAAAAAACTTACTTAATTTTGAAGCAATATCGGCAGAAAACAAGGTCCGGAAGGGTTCGAAATTTTCCACAGGTGCACTCGTATTTGATTCGACTGTACTGCAGCAACTCGCTCATATTGAGAACCGCAACCGCTCCTAAATGTTAAATTTTTAATTCGAAAATTTGAAAAAGTAGCAGTTTAATGTTATTTTAATCACAAAAATTAATGTTAAACTTAAATAATTATTTTTGTAAAAAAAACTATTTCACAACACGATCTCGTCCCTCGGCCGCGCTGAGATTTCTCGGCCACAGTATCGCACTCTCTCCTTTTAACATGGTCTCTCGCACGAGAAATTAGTACCCGCACAACTGGAATACGGAAAACTCAATTAATGTTGAAAATGCATATAAATAAATACGAAGGTTATTGAGGATGGAACACCTTTGACTTGACATCAATTACAAATATTTTAGAAAACAAATTAACTAATATTTTATAATCCGGATAGGGATTTCATTTGGGAGAAGATTGCATTTTACATACTAATTAAAATTGGGCTGGCAGGTCGTCGACGCAAGTGTATGTTATTACAGGAACACGATATTCTAAGAATGCATATTGCGCAACATATTTATAAAAATATATATTTGACGCGAAATAAACAAAATATCTCGTAACGAAAACTACAGTAACTCTTTTCATAAGTAACTACTGTACTGGTGTCGATTTACGGAAATAATTTTTAATCGATAAAATATAAATGGAAAACAGAAAAATGACAAAACAGTACGAATAAAACAAAAAAATAAAATCTCTGCCACAAGTGTTTTCGAACGGTAATTCGTTTCGAAAATCGGGACCGTAAATCGACACCAGCGCTACAGTAGTCATTTAAAAAAGTTTCGTAGTTTTCGCTATGAGATATTTAGTTCGTCAAATATGTTGGCAGTGAAATTCTCACTCGTTTTTCTTGGATAGTTGGGTAGAGTAAAGGGCTGGCAGTGAAACCGTACCAAACCACGCTATCGTGGTAGGCGTGATACAAGTAGTTGTACTACTTTGGCGAAAAGACCTTCCTAATCTGCAAAATCTTGAAGGTATACTGAAAATAAGATCGAGATTTGAGAAGCTGAAATTGTCGAACCTTTGATACTCATGTCAAAACTCCGATACAACATTGTAAATTTTTTGTGTGCTTAGCCTTCACGTGAAAAGTGAGTTTTCCACTGAACACCGTGAATTTCAGAAACATTTTCAGAGCGGAATTTACAGATTTCCAGAGGTCTTCGGCAAAATTTTATTTGATTCTGGTAGCTGATTACTTAATCTTTTCACAAAAAAATAAAGTATAACTTCTGTTATACTTCCAAGTTTATCCTAAGACCTAGTCAGAGAGGCATTTTTCTATTATATTCAGCACAAAAGAATGTAATTGGTTCTCAGTGAACATATTCTTAAACGACGTTTTAGTGTATTCTTCCCAAAAATCAAAAAAATTAACATTTACTAGATTGCAAGTTTATTCAAGTTCAAGAGATTCGCCTTCTTTAATCAAAACAATCGGCCACTTTAACGAACAACTCAAGGCTGCCGTCAGTCCCAGATGGAACGAGTTTTCCAAATTCGTGCTGCTTTTCGGTAAAAGTAGACGAAACGGACGTATGGGAACTGATGGATGAAGCATCAGAAGCGTGAGAAGAGGACGAAGAATATATAACTCCCAAGTTCACATAAATAGTCGGTGGCGATTTTGAAGATGGAGCTGGCGGGTTATAGTCTCTTCCGAAGATCTTGTTAATCTGCGACAAGTCGACCATTGACCTCTTCTTGCGAGTATTTCTACCCTTGAGAACCTGTTTTGCAGGGTTCATCGTGATTTTCGATCCGATCTCAGACTTTTCCGAGTTAAAATTAGTTGCCGATGATGAAAGCGATAGGTTTTTCTAAAAGTTCAGAATATTAAACTTTCCAGCAAAAAATATGATTTACCACAGTCGAACTAGACATCATTTGAGGAACAAATCCACACGAGGCGATTGTGATTGGCTTGTTTTCAGTCAGATTTAACTCGGAATTGCGTCTCGAGGAAGTCAATTCTTCATCTGCATCAGCCAAGTCTTTAAGATATACTGAAAAATTAAAATGGGTCTCCAATTATTTTCCGCCATTGCAAACCTTTGTAAGTCATGTCGAAGCTCTTGTTGGCCGGGAAATTCGTGAAAAAATCGTTGAATGTCGATATTATGTCACTTGCAGACATGTGAGCACTCTGAAAGTTTAAAAGTTGACATTTAATTGAAAGCACAAAAATTACCTCTTTAGCTTTTCGAGAAGTCATTGTGACCGTTTACAATGAATCAATTCAAAATACACAATACATTTTTTTTGAAGTTTCCAAGTATAGAAAATAAATTTGAAACGGTTATCACGTGGATATAAGAGTTAATAATTTTTATATCCAACATGAAAATAATGAAACAATATTTATTAAAAATTTCAGTTAAATCTTTCTACTCTTCAAGGTGTTGTCTCCATGTGAGAAAGCAGGAGTTTTCCATGGCGATCACAGAATCACAAACCGCACTTATGCGCCGAAACATCCGATCGGCGGATCCTGCGTTCACCGGTTTTCAATTTTTGACAATCGGTGAAATCGGCGATTAACACAAAAAATTTGCCGCAAATTTCCGTTTTGTTCTAATGGGGCATATACTAATGAATAAGAACTCAGATGGAAAGTTGAACAAGATTAAAACATTTATAAACGCATTTAAAAAAAGTTGTATTTAAAGTAGTAAGCCACGCCTAAGCCTAAGCCACGCCTAAGCCTAAGCCAAAGCCACGCCTAAGCCTAAGCCTAAGCCTAAGCCTAAGCCTAAGCTAAGAAAATAGTCAACGGAGAGTAACAAACTTTTAACCTCCATAATCATAATCATAATCTATATAATCTATATAATATATATATATATATATATATATATTCTGAAATAATGCTCAATTTATAACATTTTCTAATAAAATCTCTTCATATAAAATCTGTTTATAACAAAAAAGCACAAGAGTCAAATATAGCTGAAATCAAGAATAATACAAAAAAAAGGATGGGGAATCCCAACCGGGGGAAATACATGCATCTACTCTATTTCGTGGGGACAGCACACTAAACAGATAAATTTCTTTTTTTTTTTGACTATTTTCATACCTGGGATTTCACAGAAGAAAAGAGAGAGAGGGACACAGAGAATGAGAGGAAAAAGTGAGGAAGAGAGAGACATTTTTGATCTTTTGCAAAACAAGTGAATTCATTGAATTTTTTGAGGAGAATTTTGTATTCTTACGATTAGATGCATAAAATGTCCGAATCGAACATATAATTTTTTAATCAAAAAATACATTCAATATTCTGGTGATGTGTGAGGGGTGTATGTCATTTCTTGAATGTCAATGAATGAGAAGAACAATCGGTTTAAAAAGAGACAATAACTTACTATGTATGTATATTGTATGTATAGGAAAACGATCTTTTTTAATGAGATATGTACACATATAAGTAATGAGAAATTACGGGCAAGATGGGTTGGTCTGTAGATTTTAGCTGTCAATGATTGGTTGATCCATAAGTTGACTGAAGAACTCTTCACAACCATTCAGCTCAGTCAAACTGATGTCATTCTGGAAGGCACTGTCATTGTCATCGAGAAGTGGGAATGGAGATGTTGACAGCTGAAAATTCACTCATTATATAAATTTTGGAGAATTTGGATTTTTTAATGTTAATTTTAAAGAAACATTTCCCTAGCCACAAGACATTTGAAAAACGCAAAAAAGCCCACATATGGAAGGAGTTTCTTGGGCTCGACCACTTTAGTCTTAACTTGAAACGGTGTTAATAATAGAAATAGAAATTCCCAAGAAAAAAATGTTAAGAGACTTGGAGCGAGTTAGCAAAAATAGGTACCGATTTGTATAAAAGAAAAATCGATAATAGTCACAGCCTCTATCTGAGCTTTTTTGAACGTTTTTCAAACTTCTTGTATATTCTTAAGAATATGTTTGTGTAAAACGCATTGAAGCTAGTTCCCTCAATTTAGAATCTTTACTATCCAAGAAAGTTTCAACATATTTTCCCTCAAATTCCATAAATATTTTCAAACTTCTCTCACCATTGGAGGAGAGTATCCAGCATTAAGCATGGAGCTACATGAATTTGAATGTGGAAGATATGGTCCAGATGATAACAAATCATCATTTGTCTGTGTTGCCACATCTACCCTTCTCACGAATCTTCGATCAGACATTGGCGGTGAGATACTCTGCAAACAAACAAGAAATTAGATTTTTGCACACTCTTATCATTGCCATTTATCAGTTGGTAGTTGGCAAATTTCAACTTTCAATTCTCCGAGAAACTCCGAAATTTTATAGTTTTAATGAGTTTATAGTTTTAATGACAATTAAAAGAAAAAGATAATGATATAAAGTTTGATCTTTCAGTCATTTTTAGTGAACTGACCTCTAAACAAATTTCAGCTGGATTCTCGAATAGTGGTGGGCTAATGCTGCTGCTGATAAGTTGATCATCAAATGTTCTATCTCCAAACATTTCAGCTAACAAGTTATCTCCACTTGCACGTCCTCCAAGAGCTTGACAGAAATGCATGTTTTCAGACATCAATCCGGAAAGAGTCTGAAATGTTTTGAAATAGAGAATGCAACAGTAATGACGACTAACAGTAATTGTTGGCAGAAGAAGCAACAAGTTTCCAAATCGGCTGCTTGCAGAATAGATTGGATGAAGCTCCTTGACAATTTGGAAAAGCATATCTTGAACTTTATCTCTCAACTCAGAAATCGCGTGCCTCGCATGCTCGGATAGTCCTTTTGCATTTGGATTTAAAATAATAATTGCTTTTAATGGAACAATTTCTTCTTCTTTCAGATTTAATTTTCTCAATGGAGCCACCAATTCATTTAACGTTCGATCAATCAGGAAGTTTGAGAGATGACTGAATAAATCAAATTAATTTTCTTTAATTTTAAATAGTATTTTTCATATATTTTTATTGCGTTGATAAAAATTGGAATTAAATTAAAATTCCAACTTACTTTGTCTCATTAAACTCTGGAGGCAATCTTCTTGGAACAAATGAATGACTGCAAAGACACAAAATATCCGGATTCTTCGTATTCTGAGCAGTTCTCGCAGAGAAATTGAAAATAGTTAACGGCGAGTAACAACTTTTAACCAATGCAACTTTATCTTCAGTATCAACTGCATCCGCAATTTCAGTTAATGAATCAACCCAATCAACAGCTGCAATTGCTCTTCTATGAGCAATTACTCCAAGTTCTTCAGTTCTTGCCATTCGAAATGGTTCATAACCAATTTCCATCCGTCGACCATCTAATGCAGGTTTTGATTCAAACATTTCCCGTAATGAAATACTTTTTGGATCTTTTGCAGTGTTTTGTGCACTCATATTATTATCTCCTTTTACTACTTTATCCTCAATACTCATCAATTGCATTAATAAAATTCGAGTCTCGACAGGAAGTTTTCGTGACCAATCATCTCCTTGTAACCGCATCTGAAAATTTCAAGTATTAATTTATACATCATTCATGTATAGTGTAAGTTATTCTGGATTTTATCAACAACACAAACTAAATTTTAACTGTTTGAATATGCATAAACATTTTTCACTCGATTATTCCAGAACAAATAGAAAACATCACAAAAAACACTCAAATCATTTTGAGATTTTCCATAATTTTATGTCAAGTTTTTGTGAATTGTCAAATTTTTGGAAATTTTAAATTTGCCACCAGTTTTTTTTCAGTGTATCTACATTTTCAAAACATACCATATGATTTAAAAGCTCCTCATCAATTTGCTTCTTCTTAATTCTTGGAACTTTCTGTTTTCCTGTCTGATCCCTATCCGGCCTGACTGCTTTTGGATCCATTCCTGCTTGAATACAACGTTGAAATCTGCAGTATCGGCAACTATTTCGCTGGACTGAAAACCGAAACTTCAGGTATTTTCTTGATTATAAAGATACTCAGTCAAGTATATTCGAATTTATTCTTTAAAAAACTTACATTTATCAACAATACAATTATTTGAGAATCTGCATGCATATCGATATTTTCCAGTCAGTGTTCTTCTAAAGAATCCTTTACATCCATAACATGCAAGTACTCCATAATGTAATTTTGCAATTCCGTCACCACAAACAGCACAAACTGAATCTCCATTCTGTGATCCACCACTAGAAACTGTGGGTTGCTTGTCACTGGGCCTGATGATATATGACGTGGCGGGACCACTTGATGACGTGGCACCGCTTGTCCTTAAATCTCCTCGCATCATTGGAACTCTGGAAATTTTAAAGTTAAAAGATCGGGAAAATTAGTTTCAAACACAAAAATAATAAAATTTAAAAACTAGAGTGTGTCCTTGAAATTTTGATTTCTTGATCTTCCCACAATAATTTGTGTCTTGGAAAATACAACGTTTTTTGGTGAAGACGGAATTACATTTTTCAAGTGATTAAACTTTCAAAAGAGTATTATATTTGATACGGTTTTTTCAGTTTCAAAATTGCAAAATTTTGTGTGTGGAAGCGGAATTGAAAGTCGATAGGCACTTTTTTGTTATTGTAAAAATTCATTGCTTAATCGGAGCTAAATGTGCAAAGTTTTCTAGCCAAAAGGCATTTAAGAATCCAATTAAAAAATCATTGGAACAGTGACCAATTCCATTGATGATAAAAAAAATTCATAATTTCAATTTGTTGCAAACTATCAAAGTTCACACATCAAAAAGACCAAAAAGTTCCACGTGGAAAAACTGACGTATTTGGGGGAATACCTATGGGGCGGTGTCTCTCTATGATAATATTACAAAATGGGGGAAATTAAGTGGGAGTGACATTGAAATAAAAGGAGATGAAGGAGGAGAAGACGACGACGATTTACTGATAACAAGGCGAAAGAGACACTGATTTGAAATAAAGAAGAAGAAGAATACAAAACAGAAGACGCTTGAGAGGATGAAGAGAAAATGAAAACATAAAGATTAGATGTCACTAAGGTTTTGAACAAATAGTAAATAATTTGTTTAAAACATTTTAACACCTGTAACTTTATTTTAGAACAGTATTTAAGCTTGTTTTTCACATCAATTACTTGTTTTTTAAATCAATTACACCAGTACAAAATAATTTTTTGTTGATAAACTACTTGTATATTTGAAAAAATGCACTCCCAAAAACATTATTTTCTCAATTAATCTTGCTCAACTTTGGCACCTGATATCTTGGCTATTTTCGATTGAATCAATTTAAAATCAACTGGCAGCAGATGTATTATTAATTTTTCTATAGTTTCAAAGCTTAACTTTTTTTTTGTTGAAACGAACGGAGGTATATACTTTCACAGTAAAATAGTCCGAGTTTTTGAAGTTTCATAAGCGTTTTTGAAGAATTATCATGCCAGATTTCGAACAGTTCCTAGTTAGGAACTATACTGACCAAAAGAGACTGTCGAGAAAATAAGAACCAAAGGAAGAGAGATAGTAATGGAAAAAAGAGAATCGAAGAAAAGAAACGAGAGAAAAATATGAGGTGGTTCGTGTCCGAAATCTCGACCTCCGAACAAGGCAAGTAAACAGGCGCGAACCTTTCCTCAAAGCACGCACACAATGATGATTTCCGCTTCGTTTATCCGCACAGAATTTTTTTTCTTCATTTTACAAGAATTTATTACCTATCAATCTTATAACCCTTGTCCCCCTGTAGGCTTGCCAGACTTGCCAATCACTTTCTAGGTCATTCTACTAGAGGAGGGAAAGGTGATAAAGATACATGAAACACAGACGAGAAACGGATGATGTCAGTAATAAATTAGAGATAGCTTTTAGCATAGGATGCCTATATTCTCCAATCAAACACTTAAATCTTCTTTCTGTTTATCCTTAATTCTAAATTAAAAATCAACGATTCGAATCAGTAAATGTATGATGTCATATTTATATCAAGACGTGCAGACTAATTGGGCTAATTGGATGTATTGCCTTTTTGTAAAGATATATTAGAAGATCAAATGATAGAGCCTCTGACTACAAGGATCCAAAATGTCACCAAAATAAATAAAATCGTAATGCTTTTTGTCTATCGAATTTTTTTACGGGTCTCATAAAATTGGAGGAGGCATTTGGAGATAAGATAACTTGTATCAATTGTTGTTTACAGCTGAATAAGGAAAAGGTTATTGGATAGGATAGGGGAAGTTAACATATACTAGTTTATCTATAAGTAGATGCTGAATTGTGATCTAGAATCAAAGCTGGATTATATTTTAAAATACTTTAATTATCCTGTTTAAGCTTTGCACACGAACAAACTACTAACTAGAGATTTTTTCAAATTCAAATATTTTATACTAAAAGTAAAAACCCGCAAAAATTATTTTTCGAATCGAGTAGAGAATACTTTTAGCTATTAACCTTGTGGAGTGAATACTAAACTGTCTTTCTGAAAACTTCTAAGAATATAATCAAAATTGAATCTCAAAAGAAACTTCTCACTAAATTAAGTGATCTTCTTCAACCGAAGAACACATCTGACTCATATGAACCGATGCAGTTCGTCTCGGTTTCTTGTAGCAAATTCCTTTTATCAATCACAATCATATCTTTCTTCATTCATTCAAATTGATCGATTACCGTCCTTGAACCCTTTTATTTTACTTTTTCTCAATTTCCATGTAAACCATTCCTCAAGTAGCATTCAAATCACAAAGATCATTCACCTATCCCTTTTTATCGCAATTTGATCATTCTTCGCGCGCATCTTGTCACGTGCCTCTTCACTCATTTCCACGCCAAATTTCAAAGTTTCCACGTGGCAGGGTTACTACTAAAGTGGCAAGACAGTAGTATTTACGATCGACGCGCTTTTACAAAGTATGTGTGAGATGGTGGTGATCAGAGGTAGTAGTGCCATTGATAAAATTGCAAATTATTATCACAAAAATGGTTGTTGCGTCGTGGCGGGGCAAGAATAAGATAACAAAGGGGAGACTCTGTCCTATACAAAAGGGAATTAGAATTAAAATGCAAATAGAACACGTACTTGCAGCTTCTTGAAAACTATCTAATGGCTCTAATGAGTTGAGATAATTGCTCAAAAGTTCATTTAAATCATTGTCAATTGATCTGAAAACGTCAGAAGATCAGCGATTGATTGCCAAAATGTCGTAATTTCTTTGAAACTATCAAATGCTTTGATATCAGAATAGATGTAAAAGTTTAAGGCCTGAAGGGATTTTGTATCACATTGACTTTGAATAAATTTAGATTTAGCATTAAATGGGGTTTCAAGTAAATCTTTTCTTTTCAATTTTCAATGTTTTTATCAAAGAGCCACTAGAGCTATATATTTGAGATAAAATTTTTTGGCGGCTTCGGTAAACAAAATTTTTTGAAAATTATTTATCTCACAAGTTCAAAAAATTAAAGAAAAAACTATGAAATGATCTCCAACTGATCAATTGAGCAAATAAATCTTAATAATTTGATATTAATTCTCAAAAAAGTTAGGGTTATGATGCAAGTTCAAATGCACAGAAAAGTTATAATAATCGATTTACTAACCTTTCAACTTTCACAACTCTTGTACCAGGTCTTATTGCATAAGTTGGTTCTTCTTCAAGATATTCATCACCCCAATACTCCCAATCTTCGACATCAAGTTGTTCCATTTTAACAGATGGTGCTGCAAACGGCAGCGTCGATATGGGAAAAATTTTGAATTAATTGAAATTAAAATTCGTGTTCTTCTATTTGTTGTTGCTGGAAAAAAGTATATATAAATGTATACATATTAAAGCAACGGATTTCAGAAAAATAAACGGTGAAAATGAAAGAAAAAGGGACGGTAATTGTGGTCGGAAGGTGGACAGGAGGATAGACGGACGGACAGGATGGATAGACGGTCAGGCGGATTATTAAACGGGTTTAGGTTTCATTTGTATATATAAATATATGAATGTGTTTAGATGAAAATATATATGAAAACGGAAAGAAATTAAACGGTCAATGTATTGAGGTGTCGGGTTATCACATCTTTTAATGAGATTTTGAACGTAATTTCTCTGTAATTAAGAAAATTCAATTTTAAATAAAATTATCTCCAGAAATAGAAAATTACTTATTTGACTAGATTCTACATAGTTTGTTTTAAAACCTTTCTTTAATAATAAAATATTATTTACATCCCGTAATTTATATATGGATTCCTTTTACCTTTCTCTAAGTGAATTAAAGTTAAGAAAAAAAATCGAACGGTCAGTTTAATGTGTACTACCTCTTGTACGTCCAAGTGGATCATTTCAAAAACATTGTTAAGTTCTAATCAAATATTGATAAAGTTAGGTAACGACTCAACCAGTCGCACTTTTCTTATTTTTATTTGATTTATTGGAGAAAGAAACGAGAGTAGGTTTCCATTTATTATCTATTTCTCGTTTTTCTAAATTAATATTTTCATTTTAGAATTTAAGAATTAGCTTCTGATAATAGTTCATGTCCCCCTTACAAATCAGAGTCTAACGTGGCAGCAGCCAAAAATTTGTGATTGATGATAACGAGTGACGGTGGCGGAGAAGGACGCAAAAAAAGTTTGCCAAGCCAATTCAGCAAGCTGGCACACCACCGATTATTGTTCTGATAACTGAAAAAAACCACGTGTGAAGAAGAGGAGCTGCCAAGAGATTAAGGATTGTTTAGTGGACATTTTAAATTTAGAAATCCTTTTTTGAAATTTGGAAAAATATGAATAAATGAAGCTTGAAGATTCAACAAAATTTATGTTATCAATAACCAAACATTGTTATGTTTTCTTCAAATGTTCTAAACTTTTGGTAATTCTCGGAGTTGGACCAATTCAAACAATATACAATTCAAAACTATTTTGGAACCATCCAGAATACTATGGAATTAACATGAAATAGAAACATAAACGTGTAAGTTATGTAAATGAAAATATGGAATAACCGAAACTTGTTAAAAATGCAAAATGACGGAGCGGATTGGTGAAAAGAAATACGGAGAGGATTATGAAAATGTATATGGCTACTAGATTATACAGTACTTTGAACTATTCGTAGATCATTTCAGCTCTATGACGACCACAACGATTGTCCGATTGTTCTTTTCAGATTTTTGAACTTTTAAGCGAAAAAAATTGAATTTTAAAAGTTATAATGTAAAGAATACACATTAATATGAGTCGAACTCTTGGAGATTATAGAAAATATTTAAAATTCTTAATAAAAGTTGAATAGACTTTCTGACTTTACTTGATTTAATCAAACTGTTCTTCGATAATAAATTGGCACAAACTGATAATAACCTGCCAATAAATCATATATTTGTGTTTCGACTTTTACTAAAGATTCTGCAACATTGAGACGTGAGATGGGAAATCCCAAGTTGATGGTTTCAAATAGAAAAGGAAAAGAAAAAAGAAACAAATAAAATATGATGGTTCTGGTGACTGTGTGTGTTCCGCCTGAATAGTAACGTAACAACGACGGGATTTTGGGCGATAGGGGGACACATCAAGGGACACCAACAGTAAAATGCAAATTGGGGGCGGGCGCAATTTGTGTGTGGGGAGAAAAACTATTGAGAAGGAGGAGAAGATGAAATTGGTGAGAAATTGAGGAGGAGGCGGAGACATAATAAGATATGATGAAAATATCTGTTTTTAGAGGTACACGAGGCTTGAAGTTGCAACAAAACCATTTGGTTAAACAACTAAAACAACAAACTACCGATTTGATTAGGACAGTTAAATGTTATGAAAAGGTCATTGAAAAAGGACTATCGGTTGAAATTGTTTTGGATGATACGGTCATGAAATGAGAAACAAGGAGGTCTATTAATAGAATCACACAGTTAAGAACATGGCCTATTTGTGTTGGGATTTTTTTAGAGTTGAAAGCATGAGCACCAGATTTCAATAGGAATATTCATAAGCTACCTAACATGGAAAATTAAAATTTTTAATTTTTTGATTTCTAACGGTATCGAATAATAAGAAATAGACTCCATATCAAAAATTGGATTCAGTTTCTGTACTGAACTTGAATTTTAACATTTCGATCGTTGTTGATAAAGGTCAGTTGCCAATGGAGAAATTGTCAAAACCCCCTTTTTTTGACGAGCTCCAAAAAAGCGGGCAAAACTGTTTAAAACAGAATAACAAATTAAATTTATTTTCAAAGTTTTACTATTTGGTAATTTTGGCACCATAGGTTTAAAAAAAATTCCCCACTGGCTCTAAATACTCCATCTTTAAATATAAATTTTTGAAATGATTAGTTTGATTCAAAACTCTTCTAATATTGTGCCAGCAATTTTCCAACAGTCTATCAATTTCTATCAACACTAATCTGCTAACCTACGTATTGCCAACAATCACTTCCGAATTCCAAATGTTTCTCTATCTCTCTCTCCTCCCGTTCATATGAAAAGTTCAAACCTCAACTACACCAACTAGCTGATATTACTTATTTCTTACAATTTCTTATCATTGTAAGTTTCTCGGAATTCAATTTGCTCCCACAACCATCATATTGTCTTGACATATCGAGACGTAAACTGATAAGAACGACAACTTGGCATGATTTGTGGTTGATCTACTTACTGAAGTGTTGCTTCACAAATTATAAATACTTTCAACAAACGGCTCATTATCAAATTAAGACAATTTTGTACTCTCTCCTACTGCCGACTTTCCTGCGTCATTATCACCGGAATGCTGTACAGAGCAGCAGAAGGTCGAAAGTTACAAGGATGACTTTGAAAATAAGTGAAAGCTTGCAGTTCATTCAGAAAAAGAAGGCGGGAGGGCATGTTACCTTAAGAATCGAAAGTTTAGGAGGTTTAATGTACTAAGACTCTTAGGGCTCCTTACAGGAATTTGGTGATAAAAAATGAAAAGAAAGAACCTTAGAAGATCAAAGGTGGACAAATACAAAATATTGCACCAGTTTGTTCTATGATAGTGAAGAAGTCCTGAAGGATTACCTGGTAACGAAAAAAGACTTTAACATGCAATGTTTCAGCTATTCTTTAATGGCCAGCTTCTTTGTGAGTTTCTCAGTTAACAATTAGGATAAAAACTTTTGGGAATTCCACCTTTTCTGACACTATTTTCGAGAACAACGAGAAATCTGCTTTTGTCAAAAACACGAAAAACGTAAAAAAAAGAAGTGAGTCCTGTCTAGTGTCAGATTAGAATTTAAAACTAATGTCAGTCTCCTAGGAGAAAACTGAAAACTGAGCCAATTTTCCTTATTTAATACTCTTTTGAAATAGTTAACTGCTGACAGATAAGTTCAAAATGTCCTGTTTTGTGTTCATTCCTATTTTGTGACTATCAGTTTAATTCGTCGTATCCTGCTTTTTTATGAAAAAAAGAAAGATGATGACAACCTGACTTTTCCCGGAGATTGTGAAATGACGTCAGACTTTCTGAACTATTGTACATTCCACAGTTTCTTTTTCTTTTTTCTTGATTTAAAGATCGTTTGATAAGTTGCAGCGACTTCTTCATAAATTAAAAATAAAAATTGGGGATTTGTAGGAATAGCTATTTTATTTCCGATCTCGACGATCAACTGATAACGAATTCCGAAAAAAACGAAGACAGAAAAAGAAAAGTTTGATCTCTCTAATCGTTTGATTTCCGCTTTTCATCATAACGTGTTGCACGTTGTTCAACAATTTAACCTAGTAATATTTATCAACTTTATGAGTCTGAAACTGATCAAGTTGATATTTTCATGATACTGATGATACACGGGAATGATGATTGGAAAAGGAAAATGCTAAAGTTTGCACATTGGATCAAGTTTGTAATCGAGAAGGTGGGTCTCTTGATTTTTGAAATTCATTTGTTTAGTTTTAAGAATCATACAAAGAACAATATAATGACGCTTTGGCATACATCAAGGTGTAGTAAAGTTCAATTCGTTCATGGAAAACTGTAGTAGGAAAATAAAATTTTCCAAATTAAAAAAAATAGGATAAAAGGAACTGATAGGTTTCTCATAGCAATTGACTTAAAACTAGAAACTAATAGAAAGTGTGTGAATTGGCAATTGGTTAAAAATCACTTTATCTTTAATTATAAGCTGCTTTAATTATGAGTAAACCAATTAATCAATGAGTATTTTTTATGTATATTAACCCAAAAAACCCAAAAAATTTCAAACCCAAAAAAATTTGAATAATAACTCAAAATTCGAAGACAACAAATAATTTTCAAAAAGAAAATGAACATTGCTGAAGGAAATGAGTCATGTGCAGGGGAACGTAGCAATCGAACAATATTATTAGTTCAATCGAAAGTCAGTTGCCTCTTTTCCTATCACACACAATCAAACGCATCAAGAATACAAAAAAATTCTCTGGAACGCTGTTCCTTACAATATTTTATCTCAATTCTCTAACAGAAAAAACCGAAAAAGTACAAAAAATTCCCACGCGATTTCAAAAACTCTATTGAATCCGTATTCTATTCATCTGCAACTCTTGCCACGTCACCAGATATCTCTCTGAAAATCAAAAAATTAAAAAAGGAAATGTTTCAAAGATTACGCCAAGTGACGAAAAAGGAATAAAAGTTGAAAAAGAATGACGAAAAATCGGGGAAGAGCACTTCCAAAAATCGTAAACTTTAATGATAACGATGAGAATTTGTAAGAGGGTGTGAGAATTAGACGATGCAAATAGTCTGGAGAGAGAATAAAAAATAAAACAAGATTTTGGAAATTCACCGATTGATATGAGTCATAGAAACATGATAATATGTCGAACACGATTGTGATTTTTGCTTTCATACGAAAATTATATGACATCAATAAAAAAAAGTGATATTTAATTTATGAAATTGATAATATTATATTGTAATTTTTCAAATTTTAGTAACATGTACTTAAAAGCGTACCTATTTATTCAAAAGGGTTTCGACACGAACAAATATTGCAGTAACATTACTCTTTCATTTTTTCTTCTTCCAAAAATAAAAATTAAAACATTGGACAATTAGAAGAAGAATTGGTCTTCAGAAATATCAAGAAGGCTACCAAGAACGTTTTTCCGCACCGAGTCACCCATCAAAATAAATGCACTTGTATTATTGTAGGTTCAGTTAAAAGTTTCATCAAACTGCAAATTTACGATAATTTTTCTCTGATTCCCAGAATCAAAATTTTCAATTTTTCCTAAGGGAAAACTGCAATTTGGTTTCAGGGCAAATTAAAAAAATAAAAGTAATAGTTTTAAATTTAAAAGGTTTTCGATGGATCTCTTTAATCAATCGCAAATCAAAATGAGAACACAACAGAAAATTGAGCATCTCAATTTTTTCATCATCTATCCGAACCGGTGTCTCTTTGTGTTTGGGAGTATTGAGTGCTCAGGAATTGCAAGAGGTTTGAGAGAAATGAGCAAAAAGAGATAAACAAATAAATGAAAAGGTCGCGGAAAATGAGAAGAAGCGGACACTCTCCGGACACAGTCATCCAAAGGGAACGGAAAAGTTAAAATGGGCGGTGCCAGGAAGAATGTTAGATATTGTTGGAATTGAAGAAACTGGGGATGAAAAAGGAAAAATGGTTTGTGTGGAAGGTTGGGGCACACGGTCAGTTGAATCAAAACAATGTGAGTCACGGGCGCCTATCGAACAGATGATGAGCAAGAAAAAAAGTTTGTTATGAAATTTGTTTGTTTTCTGGATACACAAGCTTTTGGTTTCAACTGAGCACGCGAAAAACTCAGCAATGTCCAGAAGTTTTGGGATAAAAACAAGCATGTAGTATAAGGAAGAAATTGGTTGAGGCTTCACGGGCCCTGAGAAATTTCTAGCACTGCACCCCCACAGTGTTTAGTTGAAACAAGGGAGAATACATCAAATTATGGATTATATTTACCAACTTCCAAAGTTAAGATAGTGGGAACCAAATTCTCCTCACTTTTTGAGTGTAAATAATTTTTTGAAAAATTTTACTATAATGCCATAATGCCTTGTTTAAAACTAATTTTCAAAGACTGAAGATGCCAAAAAATCAGCTAAAACTGATTTTTCAATAATAATAGAACATTCAAGCATATTTTAATTACATTTTTTAAAACATGACAATAATGAATCATTGAAATAAAATGTTTATTTGTGGGCGTAATCGCCTAGATCGTTAAAATGACAATTCTGTGATACTTTGATATTCTTGATATTGTTATCTATTCAAGTAATAGATTTCAAATGTTTAGAAACACCAATGTAAGACCTTTCTGTTGATTAAATACCTAAACACAGTCCTACAGAAAACACATTAACATCCGCCCACAACTCGTAAAGAATCTCAGTAATTTAAGATCATTTTGAGTCTATTTTGTGCAAAACACAACAAAAAACATCCAAATGAAATCATTCAGTGACCATGAACAAATAGTTCAAAAAGTTTTTGCTGAATCATTCAGAATCTAAACAAATATTTAACTTTTGTATTTTTTAATTTTTGCAATGATCACTTGATAGCTACCCTTGTGATAGAGTATCAATGAAAGATCATGCTTCTTCAGCTGAAAAGTAGACAAGTTTGTTAATAAGCTCAGTTTTATAGTTGGCAAATAGTGTATGACAGAAGCAAAGAAAACTGTCTGAATGACGATTGTAGAAAATTTCTGAACAATACGGTTTCAACTTTTAAAGATCTTTTTATAGACTAACGTGTTAATCAAATAAAATTAAAAGACCTGTATGTAGATTGAAATTGATTTCAAATTGGAAATCAAATCAACATAACATCAAAAAACGAATAAGGAAAATTCAAAGATTCTTGTCCAAAGATGATATTTCCTATTTTCTCAGTTCTTCTGAGACACAAATGGATAGGTTGACAATGCATCAAATACAGAGACAGTTCTCTTTTTCTCTCTCTTTTCTCGATTGGTTAAGATCAAATCGAAAGATAAATACAGATCACATGGTCTGCCATGTTTCAACTTTGCAAGATGAAACAAACTACTACTATGACTACTAAAATGAACAACGGAAATGATGATGAGAGGGTAATGCAAATATTCTTCTTTGCAGGTGATGATAACAAAACTTGAAGTGTGAAAACCTATTAAGTTGAGTGTAGGTGTTTTATTAGACTATGGTTTTGAATTGGAAAACGTCTGGAAAATTTCAGAACGTTAAGATTTAAAATTAAAAAATTAGGGAAACTAATTTAAAATTAATATATATTTTTGAAATTACTGTTGCATATTGAGTTTCTGGAGAAGAGCAGTGTGGCACATTTTTTTAGTAATTGTACAAAACTGTCTATTTTAATATGATAATCCAGATTTTATGATTTTGAAATAGTGGAAAAAAATTCACACCATCTGAAAATAATATTTTCTTTTGTTGAAAACTTTGAAAAAGACCTCAAACAGTGTCCACAGTTGCCATTTACTGAAAAACTTTAAACGGTCTGGCATTATTTAAGGTGTTTCAAGCTTTTCGACAAATATTAATATTATTTCCAGATGGAACGAATTTTTTTTTGCGTTCGTTTACAATAATAACTCATTTATCAAACTCTAATTAGTTTTTGAATCTATAATAGTATATGCTCATTTAAAATCTGTCAATTGCTAAAACTTTTGAAAAATAAATATGAAGAAGCTTTCTGAAAAAAATCTTAGATTGTTCAAAAATAAGAATGCAGCAGCAAAAGTTCAAATTGTGTTGATTTTCCCACAGAAAATGAGGATCAGGGCGACAAAAAGTGAGTGACAAAAGGTCAAAATGGTGGAATAATTGAGATGACAGACACCGATTATCCATCCGTTGGGATTGGATTCGTATTATGTTTCAGTTTTTGTGTCATAGTATGTGTACGACAACAAGGTTTCTAGTTTCTATTTTCCTTTCCTTTCACCCCCGATCAACTCAAAATTTTCACATTTCCCCTCAAACAAAATGGGTGATGATCTGAAAAGTAACGGAATGTTGAACATATTGAGAAGGGATATCCGGTCGACATTATTTTGATATACTCAAAAACATTGTAGACATACAAACACGAAATATATGGGATTAAATGGACCCAGTTTTTAAATTGTTAGGCATCGGAAACTGAACAAAAATAATTGGGCAATGCTAATCTGCAAATAAATAAACTGGAATTGCTGAAAAATGTTGAAAAATGGAACATAAAAAAGAGAAAACAGAAAAGCTAATGAATTTCCATTAAGCCTTTGCTCAAACAGAACAAATTCAAATGGAGTTTCAACTTTCAGAGTAGGCATAGTAGAAATGAAATAGGCACGAAGCAGGCCTAAAGCAATTATACGCAGGCAATAAGAAACGACACAGGAACAAAAACTACAAACTACACAGGCTCGAAAACTATCCCTAATTTTAAATATATTGAAAAAAAGAAAAGCCGAGGAAAATATACAATAAAACAATGCGAAAATTATTAGGTCTCCAAATAAGTTCCGGGTCAAAAATCATAACTTTTTTCGCCTTTTATCGATTTGTTTGAAATTGTTGGAATTTGTGTTATCAACCATGATCTTTCATTTAAAAATGCTCATAAAATTTTTTGACGTCCCCAAGTGTCCTAACTCGGAGCCAATTTTTCAGCCATTTTTCCGATCTCGCTTTTTTGCAGCTTTGAAGTGAGGTTTGTGTGCGGATTTTTGTTTGTTCAGAATACATTGTAAGAAAACAACAAAAGTTTGGAAGAATTCCGTCCAAAAAAAAAATTTTTTTTTGATAGATCGTCAAAAAAAAAACCTCAAAAATTTTTTTTTCGAAAATTCTTGATTTTTGTACAAAAAGGATGTAACCAAGTGTAAAGTATTTTTACACATACAAAACTTTTCAAATTAGTTCGATACACTGAAATGATAATAGAAAATATAATTTTTTCGGAGAATTTTTGAGTTTTTGAGTATTTCTCGAGATTCAAATTGCAAACTCAAATGTCTCTTATGTGTAAAAATAGTTTACACATGAGTTTACATATGAAAATCAAGAATTTTCGAAAAAAAAATTTTTGAACTTTTTTTGACGATCTACCAAAAAAAAATTTTTTGGACGGATTTTTTTCCAAACTTTCGTTGTTTTCTTACAATGTATTTTGAACAAAGCAAAATCCGCACACAAACCTTAATTCAAAGCTGCAAAGCAGCGAGATCAGAAAAATGTCTGAAAAAATTGGCTCCGGGTTAGGGCAGTTCGGGTGGTCAAAAAATTTTGTGAGCATTTTAAAATGAAAGATCATGGTTGATAACATAAATTCCCACAATTTCAAAAAAATCGATAAAAGGCGAAAAAAGTTATGATTTTTGACCCGGAACTTATTTGTAGACCTAATACAAGATTACAAATTTTAATTTTGAAAATTTCCAGATTTACTATTAGATGGAAAAAGCGTTAGAAAATTTGACAATTTATTCATAAGTCCATAAAGCCTGTAAAGGAAAAGTCAGGTAATCTACCAGAAAAAGTGTCTTTCCACTTCAGAATCTATTTTTAAAGAAAACATTTTGTTACCTTTGCGAGAATTCAATTTTGAAAAGTAAAAAACAATATGTTTTGATATACCACGCCAGACTATGAATAATAATAGGAATATGTTTCAAGCATTTTTTGAAAGATAAACAAATAAAACCATTTTTCTTCCAACACAACAATACAATTCACAAACACTTTCTAGAAATCTTTTGAAAAGTCTATTCAAAAAAAATTGGGGAAGAAATAATATTTTTATTTACAAAAAATATAGTTCATCTCCTTTTATAACTCGAAAAATTGGTACTTTGATTCATCCGATTTCATGTTTCTTTGGAGGGGTTTAAATTTATACATGACTACTGAACCGTTCAATTGAAATCCTGTGGTAGATCAAAAAAGGAGTAACTTGATAAAATCACGTCACCGTCATTTTGCAAAAAACATTTTTGAAGCTGTGCTTGTTGCAATTTTTTAGTTTCATCGCAAAACTTTGAGAAACAATGCACTGGTAGATCAAAAAATGTGAGAAACAAACTTCACGCCATTGGAAAAAAAGAGGTGAGGGAGGTATAAACTCGTTGTATATGTGCATTGGAAACTGCAAAAATAGAAAGAAAAAGGAAGAAAAAAAAGAGTGGGTCTGGGTGAATGCACCTCAGGTGGCTGCTGCTGGCTCCGAGAGCATTATTTTTTGAGCTTGGGGAAAAGAGAAAAAGAGTAAGACGTCTCCGAAATTTGTATATTCCAAAAAAATATAGTGAAAAAATAATTTTAAAAAATGAGCGGAAGAACACGTTGGAAAGCAACAATTAATTCTCGAGAGCACCAGAAAATGATTTGAAATTACTATAAAAAGTAACTTTAAATTGAAGGATGTGGTCTGATTTGTAACGATTTATCCTTTCTGAGCAAATACAAAATGGTATTAGCTGAAAATTGGTTAAATCAAGAAATTCTTAGTCGAAAACTGTAACGCAAAATTAAATATATTCTTCTTTGAATCAAAAATTAATTACATTTTTCCTGAAACCCCTTACCAAGAAGTAACAATGCCGAAGCACATTTTGAGAGGAAAATTTGAAAGAAAAACTGAAAGAATTGAACGCAAGGTTTTTGTTTATTTATATATTTATCAATAAAAAAAGGAACAAATTAATTTTTTAGGTGCCAAACTACAATATGAAGGCAGTAATTTTTTCACAAAAAAACTTTTTGTGTACTTCAGAACACAAACAGAGTCGGTTAATTTACAATTATTATTACATTGAACATGCTCATCAGCAGATAAAACAGATTAATAATATTGTGTAATCTTAATCTCGTGTGAAAAATAAACAAAATTCGGCCATAAAAAGGACACCATTGAATGGCTCCGGAAGATAAACGGAGCCCCCACGACGGCTTCTCAGATTTCTAAAATTCTGCGCCTCTAAGTCTTTCACACTATTTTTTTTGTTTAGCTAGCCAGAAGCGTGAAGATGTAAATGCAGAAATACGCAATGCGTGTTGGCAAAAAATAAAATAAAAAGAGAAAAAAGGAAAGGAAAGGCCTTCAATGTTTTAGGAAATCCGAGAGATTGAGAGATAGAGAGACGAAAAGATGCATTCATTCCACGTCTGGGTCCCTAGTAAAAGATGTGCTCTTTTCTCTCAATTATATGCTTGCTTCTGCCTTTTTTCCCTTTTCAAATGGTCCCAGACGACGTTGAATGAAAGAAAAAATATGAGAGAAACAGAGAAGAAACGTCTATTTTTTGCATCTTTTGAGCATTTAGAGCAACTTTTCCTTTTCCTGAGAATATATTCAAAGAAGTAAGAAAAGAAAGGGTTAATGTCCTTCATCTCTCATTCTGTGGCTAAGCCTTCATGATGAATCAGTAGGCACACTTCAGGTTTTCGACGGGAATTCTTATCGCTTTTTTGAATCTTTCTTTTTTATTCTCTTTTTGTGTTTCCATTTTTGAAACTGATATCTGTGTATTTTTAGCGCAGCGTACGGAAACAATATTGAGATAGAAAAAAGGTTTAAAGGTGCCCTAGTGGGAATTGGTCAAAATAATTGTTTTTACTTCATCATTGTAAGACTACGAACATATGTACAAAAATTCTTCGAATTTTTGAAACTCCCAATTTTTATTGAAACTGGCAACTTGCAAAAAGTTCGACTAGCAGTGTTGAAATGGGGGGTTGAAATTACGACCTTTCTAAAATTTTTTTGATTTTTCAGAACAGCTTGGCAAAGTTTTGGAAAATTTTCAAAAAATTGATATCTTCGAAAAATTTTAAGCATTTTTGAACGCTCGCAGTCCTACAATGTTGAAAAAAAGATAAAATATTTTAAATAAGGATGTGCGGAAAATTTGGTAACTCAGGATGCTTTTTTGCCTAAAATTGACAAAATGAAAAGGCTTACAATTAGCACAGAGATTTTGATTCATTTTAATTCTAATCAATTTTTGAATAATGTGGAATTCTCGAAAAAAACAATGTCATGCTATCTTATTTGAATTTTCAGATTAAAATCAATAGCTTTTTAGGTTTAACAACATTTCTACATATTTTTCAAAAAAATTCAAATTTCTGCGCTTGATGCCAAAATTTTTGGCAGCCCGCCACAAAGCTCTGCATCCAACTTTTAACTGTAACTTAACTAAATTCTAATTCTAAATTTCCGTATAAACTTTGCAATATCTATTGCCGATAAAGGTCCACAAAAACCATTCTGTCTAATATGTTTCAAAAATGTCAAGTTCACTCTAGTACAAAAACCATTTTAATCTATAATCTGATTTGTTAAGCTGATACCTCTTGTAAACATGCGTGAAATCTGACAAAAGACCCTCAACAAACTATGCGTTGTCAATGAAAAACTGAAGAGAGGAATAAGAGAGTGAGAAAGGATAGATGTGTCCGAATCGGCAACCGGTTTTACAAAAACATTTCGATGAAACACGAGAAAATCCGTCCATTTTTTATGCTATTGGTGGTAGTGGCAACGGGACGCTGATTTACGAGACAAACCGTCAATAAGCAGAAAATATTGATGAGGCGAAACATTTCAGAGAACGAACGGTTAAGTTTAAAAAAAAAGATTGTATGAAGAGGGTTAAAGAGAGACTGAACTAGTTGTAAACGATAAAAAACTTTGCAGAAAAATAACGTCATCAGTAGGTGATTTATTCGGTCGAACGATAATGGAAAGGAGGAGGGTTTGTGGTAAAAATTGGGAGAATTGATCTATGACAGAATTGAAATAAAATGAGTAAACTGAATTTTATGTGGTCTCCAGTATTCCTCTGAATGACATCATTATACTGTAGATCTGATGGAAGATACATCATAAGTACCTCGTTTATTCATGTAGTATCGGATTTTCAAAACGGTTTTTAGTAAAATAAACGGAGGATATTCAATAAAATAAAATTTGTAGACAGAAACCAGAGAATATGGACATAAGAATAAAACCTGAACTACAAAATTTCGTGATAATCGATATAAAAAAAGTTGTTTATTTTTTCACATTGTTTAATACTCGGATATCCTGGAAGCAACATTCCGTAAGCTTCTGTTAAATTAATAATCTGAAATCTTCAAATATCTGGAATTTCACGGAAACGGTAGTCTATTACATTTTTCTTGTTCTTAAACCTAATTATAGTCATGAATATATCTTGATCTATGTTTATTTTCCTATCATTTCATTATCAATCAAGCAATAATTCTCTGAATTGAACCGAGTCCACTTCATAGAATAATCAACATTTCCAAATAGAAATAAATAACAAAAAATTGAAACCTTGATCTGTTTGACCTAATGATGAGTTCAATGATAAAACGATGAAGAATGAGAGAGTGGAACCAACGTGATTTTGATTAAACTGATCACAACTGTAAAATGAGGGACTTATCTGTAGTTTTGATCGAATATTTTTGTTTTCAATTTTTTTTAAAATTCCACTCTGTTTCAATTACAGTGTAATAAATAATTTTCGCTTCTTCAACTATGCGAGATTACATCTTCGTGGCATTTTCCTATTTTCAGAGGTAAACAAAAGGGTAAAAAATCAATTTTGCAAATTGGTCATTGTTTCGTTTCTGCATAAAAATTTAAAGTGAAAAAACGTAGATATTGGCTAAATACTAAGTAGCAAGGTACCATAATTTTTGTTCCGCCTCCAGTTTGATTAATATTTTTACATTATGTACATCTGAAATGGAAAGAATTACAAATTTCCAGATACCTCTCGTCCCTTCACTCTAAAGTGTACCAGTTCCAGATATTACAACTTGTTCGGAATTCTGAAACATTTTATTTTAATAACACAATAATTTGTGAATAAACACAAACTTCTGCCGACAATCGTTACACGCTTGATCTTTTGCAGGCTGCCATCATACAGACAAACAAGACTATTTTTCTGCAAAAACTGTTTGAAAATGCGCTGTAAACTTATCAATCAAATCAAGTTTCAACCTATCCGACTGATTTTTTGATTTTCGTCCCAGAACCTGCATAAGAATTTTTTTAAAAACACTGAAGATCATAGGTTTTGAGTGTTTCAAACTACAAAAGATCATCATTTTTTTCCGCGCCCTTTTCTCTAGATTCTAGAAATATTCACCAGAAAACCCGCTTTTCCGATCAAAATTCAAATCATCAAGAAACCATGTTCTGACCTTTTTCCAGCTGAGTGATTAACACTGTTAAATCATAGTTCAAACAATCTCCAATCATATCTCGACATTTAAGATGATAGCCTCACAGTTTGAAACAGATCGCCTTTTTATACGAAATTCGAGGGAAAGGGGTTTCGAATCTTGAACAGATGACGTCATTGGTATTTAGCTTCAATTGGACAGACTGATCTGAATATTTTATAAATGTATTCTGATTTTTTTTCATAAAATATAACTACTACTAATCTCAACAGTTAACAAGAATTTTGAGAATCAATCGCTGTAATAAACCAATCATAACTCTACAATATTTTAATTTTTGAACAACGTTCAATAACCAGAATACTGGATGTGATGTGGTGCTTTGCAAATAACTTTTCTCAAAAAAAATTACAGACGGTTTGATAGTTGGCATTGTAATCACACTCAAGTATTAAATAGATTATTAAAAAACTTTTTAAAAACCATCATTTTATTTTATAATTTTTCACTCATTTTTATTTCAAAAATCGGATCAATTGAAATATCCGGAACAAAAGTATTAAAAAATTTAAGCTTGCATATTTTTGACTCTTGTTGCTGATATTTCTGTAAAAGGGCAGTCAAACGTATCTAAATCCCGTTTTTTCTTCAAAATATGACTGAAAAAAGATGACTGATGGCAACACTAACTGTGTTTAAAATATTTTTAAAAATGTACCGAGAATTTATAAGCGATTCGAAATGTTCGTTCAATGATTATGATATTTATCAAACAAGAATTAAAGTTCAAACAGTCACTCTATTATTTTGATAAGATAATCTCCTGAGTAGAAGGCATCTCGACAGTCCGGTACTTGTGAACCTATTTGATCAGTCAACGTCATTCATTCCTTTTTTCATTCATGTCAATTCACCCGTATCTTATCCATTTCTATCTGAACTTCCGAGGCACTTTCTATTTTTATTCCTTTAAGAAGGACTTATTATTTAGATGAAGTGACGAAGGAAATAAAAACAGATCAGAGATTATTTGTAGAGAAAAAGAGGGAAAAAAGAAAATAAATGTAGTAACTATGGAAACCAAAAGAGAATATAATCTGTGAGCTCGCGGAGCACAGAGCTCACTTTATCAACTGATGTCTTCTCCTGATTCAGCTGCTCATCAATTCTCAATTTGTCGAGTCTGTGATGATTCAAACGGGCAACCACATTATGGAACAATATGTTGTCCGTAAGTTCTGAAAATAAATTAAAGGCTCGCTTTTTTTCTGAGTTTAAGGGAAATACAATTCGATTAAATTCAAGAGAAAAAACTAAGCTTTTCAGAAGCTGTAAAGGATTTTTCCGTCGTGTTTACATGTCTGACAAAAAGTTTGAATGTTATCGTGGCAACATGTGTGTAATTCAAAAAGGAACTAGAAACATTTGTCGAGCATGTCGATACAAAAAGTGCCTTCAAGTCGGAATGAATGTCAAAGGTAGCACCACAAGACACAATCTGCGTATTAACATTTATGTACAGACATCCGCGGAAAGTACACCTCACCTCAAAGTGTTGAATACGAGAGATCAAGCTCCGCGGAAAGTACTCCCAAGAGTTCAAAGGACACCGAAATGGGAGTGGCAGAGGCGATGGAAATGGCTCAAGTCTATATGAATTTGGAAAAGTAAGTGAGAAGTGTTCTTGTTTGAAATTGAAAATAAACAGTGTGGTACAAAATACATAAGAAACATGTTATGCGACACTCCTAGTATCTGAAATATGGGTTGCAAATCCGACTATACCAAACCGGTGCCTGTTGTTTTTGGAGTTATGATTTTTTGTTTAACTTTCTGAAGCGGATTTCATCCTGTTCGACTTATTCCAATAACTGGGTATCACAATTTTCGAGAACGGCAAACAAAACGCAGAATGATAACTCAAAAAGGCACTAAAAACAGCGGACGTCCGGTTGCCTGTCCTGATCTAAAATCCCAAGATGCCAAATATCTCATAACCTGTTTAGTCCCTATTGCACCGTGGTTGCGATGTTCCAAAATTAATTTCAGATACTGTGAGAATAACTACTGTGAGTCAAATATGTGTCGAGAGGAAGAGAACCGACTAATCGATCGAATGCTCTCAAGTACTGTACATGAATTAATTCAGAAAACATCACCCCAATGTCCTCGTTTCAAAGTTTGTTAAATTCAAGTTTTGACTGTCAAAACCAAATATTTTATTCCAGAGAGATTGGAAACCACTCGAGATGCTTAACCTTGAAAACTTTTGCCGAAGTTGGTCCAGATCGATTGTTCATTTTCTCGATTTTGCAACCCGATTCCCAGTTTTCAATCAGTTATCACACATTGATAAGGTACATTTTAGTTAAAAGATCGGGAGATAGTTGGTACTTTCAGCGTGCGTGGTTCATAAGCCGTCTTGCTCCATGCTCATTTCTTACAATGGCATATCAAACAAGAATTGAAATGTGTGAAGGTCTTTTATTTGGATGCTCCAATGTTTTTCCATTGAAATCCGATCGATGGATTGCAGTTGAAACTGAACATTTAAGAGGATTGTTTTCTTCAATTACAGAGACAATGTTTTCATTTGTGATTTATCCAATGATGAATCTGAAAATAACTGATTTGCATTACTCACTTCTCAAAGCATGCGTATTTTTCTCCGCGGGTAAGTAGATTGTGATCTCTAAAATAATCAAATGTACTCCCAGACTTCAGCTGTCAATTTTATTTTTCAGGAATTGTGGTAACTTCAGTTTCTGATAAAGGAATGGAAATAATGAGAAATGAGTATACAAAACATAAGAATGCACTAATGAAGTTATTGATGAATGGGGTAACTGAAATGTGATTTTAATTAATTATTCAATTGCCTTACAGGTGGAACGATTCAGTCAACAAACTGATATTTTATTCCAAATTCAGGATGTTCAAAATACACTGGAGGTAAGTCTGGGAGCGTTCAAAAAACTTTCTTAATCAGTGATCTTTCAAAAATTACGGCAAGGATTTTCAGCATCATAAGCATTTAAAATCACAGCAAATCTGAAACTTGTAATCCATGTCACGATACGAGCACTCTATTTTATTAGGCAAGAAACCAAAAGTCACTGTCACAGTACATAATTTTTTGGAAAATCTCTCTCAATTTCAGAAAAATTACAAAGTTTAAAAATATGGAATTTCTCTGAATTACAAACATAAGTGAGCCCCACAATTATCTTCAAGTGAAAAAAATGCAACTATGGTGACTGAACGAATAGTATATCATCAGTTTTCCTTCGATTTATTAAAGTTTTTGATTCAAAATCTCAAGTTTCTACCACTAATCCTCATTGCAGCGCGTCTCAGCTCATTTCGACCAGGAAATCCAATACTTTCATTTTCTGGGATTGCCAATTGTAAAGAAGAACTTACTTGTCGAATGTCATATCAATAAAACTTGTTAATTTATGTCATCCCTTTTGATAACATTACTCAAAAATCTCCTGGAAATGATCTTATGTGTAATGTGTATTGTTCTACCTAGTTTTTCAACTCTTTCTCCTCTACAGTGTTATGAATAAAAACATGGTATTTTTTATTGTTATCAAGTGAGACAAAGAATGCAACAAACATTGACCAGATACACTCGACAATGCGACTGTTTCAAGTGGAAAAGGAGAAGCTCACTTGCTCTTTGGATTTTATTTTATGTTTTCATAAGAATCAGGTGTTCGCTTTCTAAATTTTCGCTTTGATCAAAAGTTGATCTTGATAATTTAATAACGACATTTGCTTTGTAAATATTTTTGAAATTAAGTATATGTATGATTCGGCTAAAAAATTTTCGGGTTAGGCGATTTAAATTAGCGATTAAGCGTCAAAATTAAAAAAAAAAAAAAAATATATATATATATATATATATCTTTAATTTTTTAATTTGAAGTTATGTATTAGATTTGTCCCCCGCCTAGAGCTTTCAACCTTACAATTAGGGCTTTTTCTATCCTCTTTCTAGGTTTGATCAGAATATGATGTTTTCTGTAACACTAGTTTTTCTAGGTCCCACAAAAAGTCATAAAATAAAAATTGATTTCAAAAGATTTCGAAACCCATGACCGTGACTCAGCAAAATCTTTTTTGAAAAGATTTTAAAATTCTATTTCATTGTTGATGCTCTCATTGCATTGAGTGTATTTTTGCAAAATATTCAAGTTTTTTTTCGTAACAAAACCTCACAACAATTTCAATTAGAGAGCATTTGCATATTGAGTCAATTAATTGTTTAGAAAGAGGCCAGAAAGTAAAAGACAAACACAGACCACCGCCAAATTTGAATATTTCCGAAACGAAAGCCCCTTTTCTCTTTACGCGCGGTGTCGAGTTACAGCCACTTGGTGACCATTTGTATAGACTGTTGAAAATTGAGAGACGCAGACAAGGTGTTCAGTTGAAATTCCATTTCAGAACTGGACACTCTTTTATTTTGACTTTACGTTTGACTATCCACTTAGGACACATTTATTAAGTTTGAGCATATTGTACAAATATAAGATAACCGTTTAACACAACGATAATTATCTTGATTTTCCAGATAAAAAAGTTTCTCTAGTTTTTTCTTCTAATTCCCCTCAACAATTGTATGATAAATCGTGAATCTGTCAGCTATTTTTTATCACATGCCAATCCGCTCCTCCCTGTTTTGTTTTCTGATTTTTTTTTTGAAAACTGTTGGATGAATTCCATCCACATTTCTATTACATTTTCCTCTAAAATCGTATGATTTCATTTTGTTAAAATCTTGAAAGCGTTTTAGTGTGGAAATCTTGATATATCTAGTATTGAAGTTTCAAACTTAAAGTTTCAATTGCAATTCATGTTAATATGACTCCTATCAAGGGAAGAGTTGTTGCACTTCCTTTGAAAAATGCTTGTCTTTGTCTGACGTGTTTCGTAATGTGGGCAGTATGTTCAGGAAAAATGTGAGCGAATCTATTTCAAGGTGCTCAGTCACTTGCGGAATTATAGATTTGTTCTGCTCGGCATTCACCGCCAACTCCTCGTCCAAGTTTGGCAAAAGCCTGCCCAAGCTTCAAACCAATTTTAGCCTAAATTTTACCCAAAAAATGCTTATCTGCACTATTGTTTGCCAGTTTCTGGACCAAATTAAGTTTTTTCGGGCGAAACCTGGTATAAAATTTGATGAAATTTGGCCAAGACGTTGGCCATATTCATGAGAAAATAGATGAAATGGCTCTGCTCATTTCTTGAATTTTTTTTTCGTTTTATTGAAATATTAATCAAAAATCAAGCAACCTTAAAATGAACTGGTGAATTACTTGAATTCTTAAAATCAGAAGTTCTGAACCTTTTTAAATCCCATGATTTCATATATTTTCTTTCAATCCATCTCTCTAAATTTCTTCCTCTCATCCAATGTCTCTTGTACAGAGAAGCTCGAGACAAAAAATGACAAAGCTTTTGTATTTCTGCGATTACACTTTTTGCCCTTGTTGACGAGATGCACTGTTTGACGAGAAAGAGCAGATGGAAAGAGAGGGAAGAGCTTCAGCTCCACCCACCAAGATTCTTTGTTTTTTGTGTTGGCTTGTGTATATTTGAGGTGTCTCTTTTGTGAAATGCAACTTTTTTCTTGCACTTCTTCTCTCGCATTTTACGCATTTTATAGAACGAAATTGTAAATTTGATACCATCTTACTTGATTTACTCATCAATCCGTTCAATTTTCAGCGTTTTAGAAAGAAATAGATCTTTCAAAAGGGTACTGTATGCTTCTGAAACATCTCGTGAAACTTAATTCTAAAATTGAAAAATAGACATTGATCAAGACGCTCACGGAGGCACTCCCTTTCTGTTTAATTTTCTTTTGAAATCACTGAACCTCCACGTCTATATCTCCTTGCACTTTGCATACCAAGTTTTGTTACTTTCTCCGAATGGGAAGTATATTTTTTAAGAAGACAAAATATATATAATACATCCTACATTCGACGCTTCAATTGTCCAACATTGAAAATTAAACAAACTCTTAATTTACCGTAGAATCAACTAAACTGTTTTAGATTAAATGTAAAATTCTAAGTTTATAATCAAGAAGTTTGATTCATTGCTGTTTCATTTATTTGGACTCTTCCCATTCTCGTCCATAAATTATTTCTTCACCCAATTGGTCCTTTACAAGTGTTCCTCTCTCATTCTTACTCTCATTCCTTCATTCGCTTTGCTTCTTCTTCTTCTGATTTTATCTCAATGACAATTGGCGGAGCAGCAGCCAAATGCAACTTCCGTAGAGGGCAAATACTTTGGTCCCTTGAGCCATTTGCTCATTTTGTTCCGAATTGTGATGCTTCTATTAGTTTTGATAATTGGAATAAGGACCCTTCAAATGATTATTATGTATGCGCAAATATAGTCTAGGTATACTGTAGGTCCTAATTTTAATAATCAGTAATCAGTGGCTTAATCAGTGAATAAGCTTGTCTAACATTTTGTTGTATTCGAATTGAATTTGTTTTTATACAACTCGAAAAAAAAGTTTCACTGAAATGTAGACTCTGAAAAGTCTCCCTTTTTCTTTCCCGTTCTGCTTTCTGTAATTTATTGCATCCCCAAACTCATAAGCATTCATTCCTGATATAACAAGCAATAAAAGTACGGCTGAGGCACTATGTATTGCCAAGTTACCGAAAATATCATTCAAACTTATTCAAAAAAAGGCCGCCGTTGCGTAAACAGAAAAAGAATGAGAAGGTCAAAAAATGAAAGGTTCCCACGATGTTGATGATGATGATGCACCACTGTTTGAGATGGCAGTTAGGGGAAAGTAAGCAAAGAAAACTTTCTTTTTTTTAAAAGTTTTTTTGTCAATTTAGGAGATAATATTATTCGAATTTTTTCAGAATTCGGCAATTGCCTGTAGTTTTTGTGTATTTTTTCAAAATACTTTTGTTGGTCGCAATATTCTTAATATTGGTTGTTGCCGAAATTTTAGTGATTTGCCATTTTGCCAAAAATTCCGAAAACTCATAGCCGAAATGCCGCCTTTTGAACGTTCAGTAAAACTCACAGAGTTTTCTCGGGTAGCATAGGTTAAACCGCATAATATTGTCTTCTATGTATAATAGTTGAATTTAAAATATTTCGGAGTATCTTTAGTAAACTTTTGTAATAATACCGCTAAGCGATTTTATATCCAAAAATTAATCACTGTCATTTCTAGCAACTTCTTTTCACTTTCCCGATGGAAAGTTTTGTGGTGTCTTCTGAATGCAGCTCAACATCTTAACCAACTCAACTGACCATCAATTATATACCTCTCCTCGTCTCTTGTTGTCATTTTTCATCGTCAACTCTCCAAGCCATACTTGTCTTTTGACTTTTTCCATTTTCTTTTGATTTCATATTTTCCATATATTCTATTTACCCTGTTCATTCATTCTCAATCTATCATGTTACCAGTCATCATGGAAACCCGAGATGGATGTGGTTGATCAGCCAAATTTACTCAATTTCGGGTAAATTTGGATGGCAAATTTGTTCAAGAGAGACAGGGAATGGCATAGGTACATCATAAAAATAATATATTTGTATTCACATGTCCCTTGGAACTGCACACCATCTGAATACACAGAATAACATATAAACAGTTCATCAATTGTATATTTGCCAAGTGCTTATTTATGAAGTCTTCAATTATTCCTTCTAGAATTGAATAAGAGTAGAAGAGTAAAATAGTTCTTGTTGAGGATTTATAATGAAATTAGTTGATATTTTGGTATGATTTTCAATATTTACACATTTCAACGAAATATAAACTTTCGTCGGAAATTTAACATGTGGAAAATGTATTTGAACAAATTATATAATATCAGAGTATTTCTAGTTATAGAGTTTTTTCAATATGCTCGAAGTGAATTTAATATTCGATACAATAAAAATCCCACGTTGCACATACTTTCCAACGCCATCTGAGCTCATATAAACTGTTCTGCGATTTTCTTCATCGTCTGCGTCTCTCTAACCTCTGTGTGTGCTCGTCAAGAGCCATCTAAAGCCACCTGCATACAGAAGCCGCCTTCTCTCTGCGTCTCTCTATTTTCATACACTATTTCACTGAACCGTTCAGTGTAATCGCCCCCTTCGATGACTCTTTGAGGCGGTCTCTTCTACGGCTCTCACACTATGCTTATTATTTGGAGGTTACTTTTGATTTCCATTGCTTTTTGTGAACAATGATACAAGTTTTCTGTTTTCTGAATAAGCCCCCACTTTTTGATTGGATCTTTGAAGTGACTATGTTTTAAATTACTTAAAATTAGAGATCGTTAACCTGCAGTATTTTTTCCGATTTATAGTTTCAAATTTTCCTCTAAATTGCAAAACTCATCTAGTCCTAGTACTATCTAGATCTATCTAGATCTAGTACTAGTACTGATCTGCCATCTCAACGAATTTAAAAGTTCCAAGTAATTTTTCCAAACAGTTCATAAAAAATAGGGGTTGAGTCATAATAATCTAGTATATTCAACAATATCCTATTGTATTTCTCGTCATTCCAAGTCAAAAGTGTTCATTCTCTAACCCTCTGAACAGCTCTAATTACTCCATTATTGTCTCGGCTCTAAGATGATTGTGGGTGTCTAACCTTTCCTTTTTCACCTTCTAAACCACTTAGCATTTGTCACCCGTGCCGTTCAGGTACTTGACATTTTCGGCACTTCGGCAACTATTTGAAAACTGAAAATTAGTTTTGAACTGGCAAAAAGGGTAATTACTTAGTCTTCAAATTTATTTTTCGAATGGTTTGAATCCACATGAATTTCCTTCACCAACTTGAATTCACACCTCCTACTTCTTCCGAAAATGTTGACATAGCTTCTTCACATCCTTCTCGTGCCCTTCTAATTCAATTCAGTCTCCAAAATACGACTGATTAACGTGTAAGATGTCCAACACTCTTCCTTTTAACACATTTTCTGTTTCTCACACCCAAAAATTTCGAAGCCGAAAGAAAAAAGGGAGAAGTGTCGGGGGTGGTCAAATGAAGGAAAAGCTCGGAGAATTAGAAAAGAACAGAAAAAGAAGAAGAGGTGCCGACTATCGAATTGACCGAGATGAAGAAATAGTAGGAGGGGTTTCAGGAAATGAAGACGAAGAGGGTCGTTTTGGGGTTAAAAGGGTCAAGAAAAACAGTGGAAGGAGGAAAATTTGTAAGCAATGTAGGATTTTTAATTTTTTTTTAAATCATAAGCCATCTTTCAAATAATATTACTAAATTATACTTGCCACTAGAACTCAAATTTGACCGCCGTTGACAAAATTTGTTTAACCTTTTTCTCTTCGAATTTACCTATTGCGATTTTTTCTAAAGAATAGATTGAAACTATGCGTTTCGATTAAAAAATTCATAGGTTATTTGCCGATTTTCCAAATTTTCGCAAATTTCGGCTATTCCAGCTAGCAACTGGCAAAGTTTCCGATTGCAAGACATTTTCGGCTCTGTTTTATGTATTTAAACAATTTTAATAAGTTTCTAAAGTAGTAGCACCAATGACAGTTTTGTTTAATTTAAACAATTGTATCCCCAAATATGAGCAAATATCAGAGCAAGATTTTTGGGAAATTTAGGTTTTTCTTAGAGCAGCTTCGCATGTTAGAACGCCTTATTGATAAATGAGAATTGAGTAGGCGACAATTTTTGACTGTAGTTATAACATTTCAATTTTTTTCAAATTCTTTACGTTGATATTAGATAATTTTAGCACAGTGATTTTAGACAATTTACCCATTGATTGTACTCTACCTTTGAAAAAAGAGCTTATAGTTTTTCTTATCAACTTAACAAGCACTAAGATCTAAATTTGAGTTCAAAAATTGACATAAACTTGGTGAGAATCTCATATATTCCTTGAGAACTCTACGAGTTAATTCAAATTTTACGTCAAGCGACTGATCTATGACAGTCTCTAGACAAAAGTGTTTGGTATTTTTTTAAACATATTGAAAAGCAGAGAGACTCGTTTCGTTTTCAAATACATTTGAAAAAGTCAAGAGTGTGAACGAAGAAGAAGAGAAGTGTAAAAAGCGGAAAAGTAAATAAAAAAGGAAATTGAACCGTTTCTTTCCCTGTATTTCTTTCGTTTTTCGAGCATTTTCATTCTTTTTCTTGTTGTTTTGCATCTTTTTTCTCCTTGACCAGTAGGACCATCGAAATCAAATTATATTATGCGTGCTGGCATACTTGACAGAAAAGGAGAAAAAAGTTGTTAGGAAACCAACAGATGGAGAGAGGAGACCCAAAAAAATGTTGTTGTCGGGGTGCAATAAATGGCTGTGCTTCTGCTTCTGAGCTTCTTCTTCTACTACTTCTTCTTATTCTGGTGGTATCGTTGGTGTTGTGTGAAAAAGCAAGAATAAGAAAAAGAAAAGGAAGAGGAGAAGAAGCCGAAAAGATATGCGACTGAGATTGTCGCCGGGAGCAAGAGAGCACCACTAGGGCTCCACACTTTTGTGTGACGCTTTTTTTCGTCGCCAAATTTCAATTCATTTTGTCTCTAGAGATTTGTATTGTCACCTTTTCCTTTTTTTTCAACAAGAAAAACAACTTCCTGCAAACCTTTCTAGCCGAGTCTGTTACTGCAAAATTATTGTCGGTGTGAGATCTTGTCTCTGAAATTTTGTTGTCTGTTTCCACGCCGACGAAGTAACATTTCTTGTAGTGCAGCAATACATTCTTCAATTAAATTATTTTTTACTTTAGGTAAAAGACCGGTGATAGTTTGATACTTTCAAAAACTGAAGAAGTTGGTTTTGGTATTTCACAAAAAAAAATCCACTTTGTGTTCATCTCTTTAAAACCTTTTAGAAACAACTTTACATTTAGTATGTACGCGCGCGTGTTTTTAAAATTAAAATCATTTACATAGATAGAAAATTTTGGTTTACCCAGTAAGATTTCAGGTTGAAAAACTTAAAAGTGGCTGAATTCGAATTTCCGCGCAATTTTCTCTAGCCGGAATTCAAGCATTGTATTGTTTGTAACATGCTCACTTTCACCTCTTTTTCAGTTTCAGACATTTTTTCTATATATTTTCAACTTTGGCGAGCTGAACCTTTAAAATTTTTTTAATATTAGTAAACGACGACGAGTTTACGCAACCAGAACTTTTAGAAAAACCCAATTTTCCCTTTCTTCGGTAAATTCTGTAATCTCGACATTCCTTCTCTAAATTTCAAGGTTTTCCGGTCGGATTTTGAAATATAAATTTACTCCCAAGATTTTACTATCTTAGCTGCCTACTCTCTAACGCTAAAGTTTTATGGTGGTTCCTAAAATAATATCTTGTTGATGATTTTGAAATAAGTCACCTATAGCTGATTACCAAATAATTTTGTCACCCTGTAACCATTATCTTCCTCGTTTGACTTCTTCTTTTCCTTCAACAATGTCTTCATGACCATCTGTCGCCGTTTGGCACGTTCTTTACTCACTCATTTAGCCCCTCTTCTCCAATTCTTGGCCTTCCCGCTACATTAGCCCGTTTTTTGATTGCATTCATTTGTGTGGTGAGAGAGCTTGTAGTGATTTGTTTTATTTTTGTGTTCTTAGACACATAACAACTTATCAACACTCATATTAAATATCCCATTCAACAAGTCGTTGACAACTCATTTTTATTGGTTCTTTCCTTCCTCTATATTTTCTTGGGTTTTCTTTTTTTGAATATAAGTCTCGTCTCGACGATTATATATTTGAACTTTTATGTCCTTCGGATGCCTGTGAGCTCGTGAATTTATTCCATCAAAGATGCTGACTGTTCTTTCTTGAAAAATCTTACCCTCAAACTTCATTTAAAATAATTTCCACGATTTAAAAATATGTTCCCGAATTTTATGCTCCAATTATATTTGCAATTGTTAATTCATTGAAACAGTATTTTTAAAAATACTGTTTCAATAATATTTTTTTTTGCTAAATGTTCAAAAATCCAAATTCCGATGAGTCATTCTTCAGGGTCACAGACCATATGTTCGATCATTACGAAATGCTGGAAATAATGAAACCAATTCAGATTTATTTTGAAATGTTAATAATTGTCTCAATCGCAAAATTCAAGTATCCGTTGTTCGTTGGCAATCCGTTCAACACCAATCAGTTCTTGTTCAATTCAATTAAATCTCTCACCAGTTCTTTCTCCGTCTCTTCAGAAGTCTGTTCCTTCCTCTTATTGCACCTGTTCTTCCAATCATTTTTCTTTTCTTTTACTTTTTGTGGGGTTCCCTGGATCTAAATACCTATCCTTAAATGTTATTATTGTTATTTCTGCATAAATGTTTTTTGTTGGGCAACTCATTTCTTTGACTTCACCTACAAAATCTCAGTCAGCCCATTTTTTGAATTTATCTGATTTTTTCAAATCCAATTCGATCGTCCAAAAAACAAATTACAAAGTAATTTGTACTACGCTTCAATTTTATAATCATTCATTTACAATATGTGTTACCAGTCTCTATTCAATGGAACTCTACTTTATTCAAAGGAAGTGTGATAGCGCCTGTGGTGATATGGTCTAAATACGATAATTCAGTCCTACATGTACGAATATCATTCATAATATAGTTTATAGTTTATAGTTTATCTCTTATAGTTTATTTTCTTTGAAATTTAAAGTTAAAATTTTTTGGGGCCAATTTTCATATATTTGGACTTCCTGGAATTTTGTTTTGCTTTAGGTTAACTGTCAAAATATTCAAATACAAATGTGAAACATAACCGAAATATGAAAATTGTTGGAAAAATTATCTGGCCAAGTTCCAAAATTATGATTTGAGTAATTTCCACGTTTCAACAGTAAAAATTCAAAACATTTTGGAAACGTTTTACCATGATATTTTGGAATTTTAGCACTACTTGACTGGCTTCAGACATCCCCACCATCGCTACTTCATCTCTAATTTTCTGAGCTGCAACTATTGGGTAACCCAGCAACCATCGAATAAGGAAAGATGAAGCCAGTGTCCAGTGGTGTCGCAACGTCAGTTAATCAGGTTACGATGACTCGTCGTGTGCGGTCTTCCGCATTCAATGCTAATGACTGGTTACCGAACACCAATCTCCTCCCACTCTCACTATAAACAAATCCGATTGAAAAATTTGGTCAGCAGTAGTGTCGACTGACCGTCGCCAACCTTCGAATCAAATGCCCTCTGCAATAAAATTCAAAGGAATGAGTTGTTTTGACTAAATTTTGTTTTAAAGAAAAACTGTCTTGATTTGTCACATGCGCGGGGGCCTTTAATTAGATTCCAGATAACTTTCTTCTTATTTTTTCCACACTTTCCCAAATTATACAAGAAAAAACCAATACCATTTCACCTCAATTTAATGTGAAATTGTCGTTTTAAAAAAGCCTCAAAAGGTTTTTTTCCCCTTTTCTAGGTCTCTTTCCCTCAATTTTTGAAATTTTCCCACGGTCTTTTGTCGGTTTTTTTCTTATTCCTTTTTCGCTTTACTACAGGCCTTCCTTCAAAACGTGTCAGTGATGTCGTTATTGGCAAATCGATTTAGTCTAATTTATCGCAAATCCTATTCGATTAACATTGGCACAGTACTGCCACGAAATTGTAGTAGAATTTTAAAAGCCTATATGATTCTCCTTGTACTGTTCAATAAGTTGTCCCTAATCGTTTAACTGAGAAATTGAAAATTCTTTTTTACTCACGTTCTCCTGGCTTCTGCGATATGTTACCGGGTGATATCGAAATTCTAAGTTTTAAAATTTCGTTCCAAACTTGAGAGCAGTTGTTATTGAACTGTTTTATGCACCCACTTTTGACCAATTCTTCATATTTTATTAGCTGTAAATGCTAAATTTGGTTAAGACAGAGAAGAGTGGGAAGACGACGAACATCTGCCTAATAAAACGATGAACCCTAGTTTTATTGGTTTTTTATGAGAATTTATTCTTTGACAATGAATTACATTAATGTAGGAACCAAATTGAGAAAACATCTGAACAGTGAAGATTATTTTTATTTTAAAACTCCAGGCTGCAGTTAGTGTGAAAAATTATATGACTGGATTGGGTTATTATTGCAACATCAAACTTTATTTATTGAGTCATCGTTAGTTTTTTTGAATACCTTTGTGCCGTTAAATCTGCTAGGGTATTCTACAATCTGAATACTCGGTATTCGTTTACGTCTCGTTGTTTTATTTTATATTTTTAATTTAATTTAAAAATTGTTCAAAGAATTAAAGTTTTAACAAAATGTAAAAATGAGCAAACAGCGTTTTGCTACTCAAATACTCATTCACAGTTTTTTAGGGTTCTGTCATTGCATTGTACACCCTGTACCTACGATTCCCCAATCCCCTATACATTTATTGCCACGTCATAGATTTTTCTACGTCTCTCATAATCTAGCAATGTCTATCTTTCAGTCATTTGAATACTTGTGCGCCTGCCACGTCATCCTGTCCCATGATACGGTGTCCCCCAGTTCTCCCGTGTTCCACTCATTTGGTTGCTGATCTTTTCAATGAGAATGACCCCAGAAATGTTATTTTTGAATTTTTATTATCTTTTCGATGCATCACCGAGTTCATTCAGTCCTCACAATTATGAGAAACAATAACTGAGAACCCATATAATTTTCCGAAGTCCGCAAATCCTTATGGGCCCTAAGAGTGATATTATCGTTTTACCGTCTTCTGAAATTTCTACCTAAAGGACATGGATTTGGGTAAATTGGTCTTACCGCGAAAAAAGTTTTTGGTATAATTTTTGCATTTTTGTGGCGCCTGCTGTTTCTTAATTCGGATTTCTTGCGGTTGCATTTTATTAATTTTCTCTTCAAAACTACAAGTTATAACACTGAAACTCTCAACAAAAATTAAAAAAAAAACTGTAGAAAACCGAACAAAGAAACCGATGGTATTGAAATAAAATCCAAGAAGTACGTCTTGCACAGCGTCAGTTTTGAGTAAAACTTGCAGGAAGTTTCATTGAAAATCCCCCGAATACTTGTGCTCTTTTATGGATGAGCATGTATATGTGATGTGTCGGAAGAATAAGGAAAGTGGGAGAAAAACGATGCCCCGGCAAGGAATTCTCTTATTCTCTATTTCTCCACATTCTTTTCCAAAATTCCATCGGTTTTTTTGCCGTTTTTCGTTTATTCCTGCCGTTGTCCTTCACCGATCTGTTGGCGCCTTCTTCTGTCTAATTCGTTTTCGGCCCACTTGTCATCATCCCGGTGTCCTTTTTTATCGAACGTTCGTGTGCCTGAAAAGTTTGGCGCCATTTGGTTTCTGTTTTATCGGCCGTTAGACACCTTCTGTGGTTGTGTTAGAAGAGAAGTAGAGGTGGAGATGGAGAATATAATTTGAGGTAGTTACCACATAGCTGTTCTTTTTTTCTTTTCACACTCTTTCCCTTTTTAGCTGATTTTTTCTTCTGGAGTTTTAATAGTTGTTTCGATCCCAAAGTTTCTAAAAGATCCTTGAAATAATTAATATTTTGGAGCCAACTTGAGAATACTTGAAACTCATCTCTATTCTGAAATAATTGTATTTTTGTGTTTGGTTCTAGTTTTTTACGTCAATTTTTGGTGTTATATGTACGTGCAGTTATTTGAAACAAATTGATAAATTCGGAATTTTCAAAATCAGTGATTCACTTTTTCGTTTTTTCGATTCTCATGACTCCGATCACGCTTTATTTTTTCCGATCAGTCATTTTGTTTTCTCTCATTCAAATCAGTTATCATAACAGTTCGCTTCATGGACTTACTTTTTATTATAACTTTAAAACTAAAATGGAATCTAGATGGTAAGCGTTTAGAATATTTTTGAGACGCTTGGTCAATTTGATCAAGGTTGGATACTAGTAATAATGAATTTATTCCTATTTTCAAAAATATCATCGGATCTTTTTAAAGAACTCCGATAATTAATACTTTTTATTAATTTGAAATTTGAGTTTATGTTGAAGTTTTAAAACATTCTTGCAAAAGAAAAGCGATCTGGATAAACTTTGCTTGGACGTTATCGAGCATTTTATGAAAAATTCAGTTTTCAAAATGATCCACTAACTTGTCCTGTTAAATTTAAGATTTCTTACTATTAGGAACAAATGTCAGAGTTTGTCAAAAATATTTGGCCTTTTTCTTTCAGTTAACATTTTTCATTTTTTGAAAAAAAAAATAGGAATGAGTCATACTTTTTCGGTTCAAATAACTCCTCCCACCGTTCATTCGACCACTCGCTTCACTGTTTTCATAATTTATTATTCTCTCCTCTCATTCATTTATCACTAAAAGCCACGAGTCATGGGATTTTTACTAATTTTCAGATAATATTCAGAAATACTAGGATGCCTTAAGTCTCTTGTAGTCTTGTACGTAATGTTCAATTGATTTGTTCAGGTCACAGAACTAACTTTTTAAAACAAGCCTGAAGGGCTTCCAATGTCCATCACAGTTAGAAAGTATTATTATAGTGTTACAAACGTTCATTTGAAACTTGTCTGCGTCTCACAAATGTTTCAAACTTACTTATGCTCGTGGAAGAGGTTTGCAACCTTCTCACGGCCATTCTTCCATTTTGTTAATGGAGGGAGACTGAAATCTCGTGAAGAATTTTTTTTTTATTTAACGAGAAAGTTAAAGAAAACAATTTTTAAAATTTCTGAAAAATATCATGCGTCTCACAGGGAAAAGATGTGAAAGATCTGTTGATTCGAAGAGGTGTAAAAAGAAATCCCGAAATTCATACTGTTAATCCAAAAACCAAAAAATGGCTATAAATTTCTGTAAGACTGTTATTTTTTTTATCTTGATAGGATTATCGTGATGGGTGGCAGCATCAATTCATCTGTGACGATTCGGGTGTTCGTCTTCTGTCCTTTTTGTTTTATTACCGTCCCGACCGACCGCTGTAGAAAACGGAAGATACCCTCTTTTTCCCCTACCCATCCTTATATTGATACATCTAAAGCGTGCCTTCTCATTTCTCTATAGCAACTTTATTTAATAATTCATTCTTTTTGATGTTCACTGCTGTTGAAGCTACTCTCTATGTTCTGCTTGATCTGCTCATCGTGGCGGTGTTCATGAAAGCAAGATTGATGTGTTATGAATAATGAGGAAAAGAGAGTGAACTGCCAAATCCAAATTTTATGAATTTGGAGAAATAACCAGACCTCTTTTGGCTCAGAGACACACTCATTTTACGACCTTCTTCCGTGACATATAGAGAGTAATGCGGACGAAAGGATTTCGAGAAATCTGTCCGATCGACTTAGCACAATGCTCCGGAAGTATATAGTCTGTGGTGTCACAGGTTTTTTTTTCGCATCAAAAATTTCATGTCTCCAAGTCGATGAAACTGAATTGTATTTTTTTATTTTAGAAATAATTTTTTTAAAAAAAATTTTTAAATCGCGTTATCCAAAGAAAAAACGAATAATTCAATAGAGAAACTAGGCTTGATCGAAAGGTAGACCAGAAATTTTGCAATCGTTTCGAGACCCGAGCATGTGCGCTCTGTTGCGCGCCTTTGCTACAGTACTTGCATTTGTTTTGTTTCGCCGCCAAAACGATTTTTAACGAAAACTCTGAATTTTCTCTGTTTTTCTAGTGTTTTTACTTGTAAAACTACAAAATTTATTAGTCTAAAAGTAAATTAAAACATCTGAAAGTCGTTTTCGATTCGAAATAACGTTTAAATCACATTTTCCGTTAAAAACCTGATCATGTTCCCGTTTTGAATGTTTCAGACGCGCTGTGTTGAAAATTTAGCTTTTTTCGGATAAAAATCACCTATTTTCTGTCGTAAATGATTTGTGGCCCAGAATCTTTGAAGTCTTGTTATTCTTTTACCCACGCATCCATACGTCTCATAGGTGACATCTCGTGCGTAGAACATTTTGAGCAACAAAAATCGAGTAGCGTGACGCGAACGCATTTTTCTTTTTTCCTTTTCTTTCCTGAAAACGTCCTTGAAGAACGGCCGCTTCTGAAGAATGGAGCAGCTCTCGTTCTGATTGCAAAAAAAAACGAGACAACCGGTAAAGTACAATGCCATCGGCTACCGCCATGCGCAGATTGCGTCGGTTCTGTGTGTGTGTGTGTGTGTGTGTGTGTGGACTGTCAACGAATACATCTATCACCCCCGTTGACTTCTCCTCATGCCCTTCTTTTCTCATCTTGCATTCCATTTTTTCCACCTTATGTTTTTGTCTGTACTTTTTTAAAAATAACTTTTTTTGTTGATAATTTTCGAAACTTTTTTCTCTTAATTTTATTTTCGTAATGAATCAAACAACAGATTTAATTTCTTATTCTCATCGTTAATCCAACGTGCTTCCTCATGGTCACTTTTCGGTCAGCGGGGTAGATTCCCATGAATTCTCGCTTTTTTTCATTTGCATAATCGGGAAAAGGAGAAACCTAGACAAAATAAGAAGTTCTTTATTTCATTCTTCTGATTTTAAAGTCTTTCGTTTATTTTCCGGTTTTAATGTAATCCCAATTTTCGAAATTTTAAAGATGAATCAGATTTTGTACGAGAATAGTTTCATTTGCACAAGTAGTAGTACAATTATTTTCTTGAAAATTGAGGGAAGATTCTATTTTTTCAAACTAATTCATGTTTGTTTAATTCTTAACGTTTCCTTTTTTTTCATTTCTCGTTGTTTTTTCTCCGAACTTCTCTCAAAATTCTTCGCAAGCTTTATTCCAATTTCAGGATAGAAAAAGAGTATCGAACGAAGTTCGACGCGATTCTAGATCACGTCGAAAGACCACCATCATGAGGAGCTTCATATTCCTCTTGTTACTCACTGGCCACATATCATCAGGTGAGAATTCTTTTGACGTCGAGGACATCATATCGCTTCGAAAATTGTTTGATTGGCGATTCATGTTGACATATTTGATTGCAACATCATTTTACGCCCTTTTTTGTTGTTTTTTAATGGCAAAAATGAAAATAAATATGGAATCAAGATATTCAAAGCCTTTTTATAGAAAAAAATTGTAAATAAATAATATTGAGAAAAACGCTGAAAAGCATTTGATGTGCTCAAATTTATGAACAAAAAACAAATATTTCTATAACAGAAACAATTGTCAAATATCCATATATATGTAGCAACATTTCTAATAAAAACTGTTTCAGGCAGCATAGATTGGTCAGCGATCGAAACTCCTCCACAATTTGTTCACGATAAGAATGCAGATACCGTTTACTTTAAAGTCGAAAAAAGTGGAATGAGTGATGAATCGGCGAAAAATACGCCCGGTAATCTGCTCGAACAAACGATTCATTGCTATGCAAATGGAAATCCAAGGCCTTCGTAAGTTTTTTGTAATGTTTCTGAAAAAGTAAAATTTAGAAAAAAAAATGAATCTTCAAATATCTTAAAATAATTTTTATTGAAAATTAGACTTGCATGCAATACTAATTGGGAAAGATACGGTAGTTTCTATCTAAATTTGAAAAAAAATTCGAAGTCTTTTTACTGCTTCTAAAATTGCTTTAAAATCCTTTTGGCAGTTTTGGTGGAGCATTAAAAAATTTGAAAATTCAACATTATGCTCTACGAACAGTTTCCATTTGCATTTTTATTTTTCAACTTCCAGAATTAAAAAGTGTTCAAAATATGTTTTTTATACTATTTTCTTTATTACAGATATCGTTGGAAAAAGGATGGTAAGACGTTCCTGCCGTCCATGTTTCCGGAGAAAGTTGTTCAGAAACCAGGAGAAGGTGAATATTTTTTGTTGTTGTAAAAATCTAAAATTGAGAGAATATGGAACATTTTTGAAATTAAAAAGATGGAGTAACTGAATAGTTAAATGTTTGTTTCAAATTATTATTCTGATTTGAAAAAAGTTCACTTCATTTAAATATAAACAAATTTGTTTTATTTTTGTGCAATTATAAAACTCCCACATGCAGGAAAAACAGGAAAACAGTTTTTCCTCAAATCCAAAAAAAATCGAAATTTTCGGTTAGGCCTAAAAACCGAGAAATATTGATTTCTCATTAAAAAAAAGTTCGGTTTTTCAGAAAACCTGTTCTGAAATAAATATGACATTTTCCAGGAAGCCTTGTGTTCTCCCGTCTTGATGAATCTGATGCCGGATTATATCAATGTGAAGCTGAAAATTCGAATGGAACAGCTGTTGATCGTCCTGTCCGTGTACAAGAAACATGGATTCGTCATTTCAAAACTGCGGAACCAGAAGTTGTAGTTGTCGAAGTTGGAGATCCGTACCAAAGAAATTGTTCTCCACCTGCTAGTAATCCATACGCAAGAGTTTATTGGATTCTTATGGGAAAAGAACCGGGACATTTCGAAACTATCAGTAGTAGTCATATTTCTAGCAATGAACAAGTGAGTGATAACAGTTTTTTTTTTCATTCTTTTTACAGATCGTTTCTCGTAACCTCATTGTGCCAAGAAAACTTTTCTCATTCACTCCCTGTTCTTTGTAAACCAAAATCAAACAATTTTCATAGAATTGAACGATTTTTGGAGAAAGATTGAAGAAAAAACTATTCAGTGCTTCTGGCTGTATCGTATTCAATTTTTCGAAAAAAAAATAACTAGACGAATAATCTCTGCGATTAAGTTTCAAATTTGCTGCTCGTTCCAATCTTCAAATACTAAAGAAAACTTCAATTTCCATGTATTTTTTTTCAATTAAAATCAAATCAAACAGAAGTTTTTAAAGTGTTTCGATTCTATATTTTGAAATTGTAACTCGTGGATGATTTCGACGATTCTCGTTTTTAAAGCCAATTCGAAAACTACTTTCCCATTTTCCCAAGCCAAATTGATTTTTTTTGACAACATCTAAAGCATTTTTGTTTCGTTCTCACGAAAAGTACGTTTGAAAATATAGCATATGATGGTCAGCTTTAAACACTTATTTCGACGAATTGATAATTTATCCGACAAATATGCAATCAAATTATATTTTTACATTTGGCATTTTTATGCTAAAATTTCCTGTTGTTAAGTTGGTATCTGTTTCTAGTGTACGTACTAACAATTAGGTCCTTCTGTCGATTCTTGCCTTCTATTCATACATCATACCAATATACATCGCCCTTCTCACTATTATTATATTCTATGTCCAAATTCTATTGTAACCCCTATAATACAGACCCTTTTCCCGACGTCTCCATCAGATGAATAAGTTTTTTTTTGCGTTACAACAACACCTGTCCACTTCTATTTGTACCTTTCCGCCACCATTTTTCCGTTGCGTAATTCAGTAGTTTGCAACATTTTTTCCGTTGTTATTACGTCTCCATCGCAATTAGTTAGACATACCCCCGGAGGTTGAAGGATGAGAAATGACCTTCTGAAGTTTAACCAGTTGAAATGAGAATATTTTGAAGTGGATAGAAAGACATTAGCTGCTCCTAAGAAGTAACCCTTTGAGCTTTATCCTCCATTCACACATTGTGAAAAGTGGCCTCACATAATATGAACGAAGATGATGATACTGGTGTGAACCTATTTGGAGAGGAGAGAACGGGAATGAGAGAAACGAAGAAAAAACAGATTAGCTGCTGTTAAGTGGTGGTTTTGTCGTCTTAATTTGATTGAAATTTTTTGACGAGACCTTTCAATTGTCTCCATTTTTTTGTTTTAAATGATGAAAAAGCTTACTTTTTTAGCGAATCAAAAAGCAGTTGTTTTTGTATGCTTTTAAAAATAGTTTTTATATTAGTCTTGCACTTTTACGAAACTCACCGCCTGAACTTTGAATAATAAAAATAATTTATTTTTGAACAATCAAATAAAAATCTTAAACGGAAATATGGTACGCAAAAATTAATACGCAAAACTTTGCGATTTTTTAGCCAAAAATACGGTACCAAAATGGGCGTGGTTTTAAATTTTTTTTTTTGATAGCCAAATATTTATTTATTAAAAAACTCAAAAAGATTTATAACATTTTAATTTCAAAAAATCGAGAAAAAAAAAGAAAAATCGAAGAAAATTGTAGAAATTACAGTGCTCTTTATAGGCACACGCCTGGATGTATTAAAAAAAATTGGCGTGTCGAGACTGACTACCGTATTTTAGTTTTCTATATTTTTTCTGTTTAATAACAAGTCTGTTCTCAAGACGTTATATTTTCAAAATGTGCCAAAAATGTGAATTTTTCAACAAAAAACCACACTCGCCCAAGCTTTTTCTATATTTCCGTTCCAGAAAAATGCATGACTTGAAATGTTTTTGTAGTCAAACAACAAAAAGCAATCAGACAGTATTCTGCTTTCTTCGTGCTACAAAATAGAAAAATGTGATGGTGTAGATGAAGTGAATCTTGTTTTTCTTTCAATTTCGCGCTGTTTTTTTTCTAAAATTCTTCATCTATTTCGTAGTATATGAAGCTTTTTGTACGATCCGGATTAGTGTCGTAATTGAAGCCCTTGGTGTGGCGGCGCCTTGACGGATGCACTTCTTCATTCACTTTTTCCTCTTCCTTTCACCTTTCCTGACTTTATACCGATTATGAGTTGAGTGACCACTGCCACCACCACCACCAACATAGCCATTATAATCTTCTTTTGCTCTTTTCTCTTTTCAATGCTTCACCGATTCTTCTTCTTCAGCTTCTCCTTGTGCTTCGTCTCTAGGTAATTCCCCATTGGGTTGACGACGACGGCAAGGAAAGGAAGGCGTAGAAGAAAAGGAGGGAAGCGTCATTTTGGGTGCTCGTGCGGCGCTTTTGGTGCTTCTCTGGTGGTAGCGATGGTGTAGATGGTGGTAGAAGGAGGCGTTACCCATGAGATGAAAGAAGGAGGAGTGCGCAGAGAAAATGAGCGTGAAATTCAGAGAAAATAGGAGGAAGAGATGAAGTGAAGAGAGACATAGAAATACACACAAATACGAGTGCTGTGTTTGGGGCAAGTGAGAGATAGGAAAGAGAGAAAGAGATCTACTGCTGCTGGTTGCTGCTGCTACTGCTGCCAGTGCTGTGCCTCTTCGCCTTCTCACTACTGCCAGAGCCCCCGTCTCAACTACCCGCCTTACTTGTCCCATCACGTCTCCCCCGTTTCGGGTATCTCTTTTTTCCATTGAAACTGTTTTTGATGCTTTTCTAGACAGTCTATGATATTCAGCTAATAAACCCCTTTTCAACATCATCACAATGGGGTTACGAGAGACGATGGGTCGTGGTGGACCACCGAATACCACAACCTTCATATTCCTGCTAGGATGTCTACTGTTCCTTGTGGTTAGTTTCATTTCATTTTTCTTTTTAGGGCACATTGTTCTTTCACTATGTTAATGAAACGGATTTCAAGTCGGATCGCTACTACACATGTACAGCCGAGAACATCGAACTCAAGGACTACAAGTTTGGCAATCAGTTTAGTCTGCAAATTACGAATAACAAGAGACGTAGTTGTGAGTTCTTTTTTTAAAATTAAATTTTCAATCTTGAAACATTTTAATCAACTAGTTTTAATTATTCCAAAAAAAAATCCAGACACTTTTTAGTAAACTATTTTGTTTGGAAATTTTCACTTTTTTCAAAATCGCTAAAATACCCCAATAACTCAAAAATTACGAAATTTATATGTTTTTTCCGCGTTAGTTGAAAAATTGAATCAGATCAATCAAAAAATTGCTTGTGCGCCATTGTGTGTGCGTGTATTTTGTTTGCCAACAAAAAGTACACATAGTACAAATATCCGCCCCGTAAAATTGTTGTGTACTTTCACTTTTTCATTCACTTTCTGAGGAAATTGCACATTCGAAAAAAATGTTGAAATTATCTGAAAATGGGTGTTTCTGATTGTTCCACTTGTTGTTTTTTTGTTGTTGGAGGGGGGGGGGGGGGGGGGGGGGGGGTTGCAGTAGTTAATGTGTTGCTGTCTCCATTGGATCCGATACTATTTCGTGTCTCGCCTTCGTCGTCCCCTTCCCGCCCCTATAATCGCCGCCGGGGCGCGATGTTTACCCGTCTGCATCTCTGTTGATCCAACAATGTTGCATTTGATAGAGAGGAAATAGAATGAGAAGAATACGGGGCACTGCACTCTGAACCTCCATTTTCTACTCGATCACCGCCCTCCAAAAATGAAGAGAATGAAAGAACGGTTGAATCGGAATGAGAGAGAGAAAAAGAGATCTGACAACCCCCGAGGGAAATAGAAATAACGATAGAAGGTCGAACTTGTTGTTTCACAATATCTCAGAAAAATGGAACATACGGTTTTCTAATGGATTTTAGTGATCTTCTTCCAAAAATGGTACTGAAAGTACTATAAATATGGATCAAGAATGCCCAATGGGAGAATCTCCGGCTATACTTACCGATAGCAGATAACCGAAGTTCCGGCGCCCACATATCACAAATATGGAGAGGTTTAAACAAACACTAAATGATAATAGTGAAGTGTGTATATGAGCTGCCCTCGAGATTACTGAGTAATCGACATGTTGTTAGATAAACACAAAACAAATCGGTGGGAGGCACACCCGATGGGAATGAAGAAACAGCTGTTGCATTCGCTGGGTGCTCGTGTCGATGCTTTTTCTTCTCTTCACTTTTGCGAATCTACGCAACAGATTTCACCATCGCCACCTCGCACGGTGGGATGATGATCGAAGAGATGATCGGAGGGAGTACATTTTTTTTTTGAAATATTCGCTGACAGATGGCAAAGCTCTATACACCATAAAGCCAGGTCAAGCGGAAGTGGTTAAGCTCCTTTCGGATTGTGCATTGTACTGTTCTCCAGCAATATGAAAATGTGTCGAAATGGTGTGTAATCGAATTAGTAGAATCTCGAATTTCTCGCCGATTTGAAGTGAGGCTCATATTTCAAGGAGAAAGGGTTATCGAAGGGCATCGTCTATAGTGTGCCTTGAACCATAAATGTTACCTACCGACAAAAATCAGTTCAACTACTGTAACGTATCAATTCATAAATTTGTACGAATTGTTGAGAATTTCAAAAGAGCTTTCTTCTCAGTCATCTCATCACCAATCACAATTTTATTGAATTCAATTCTTCTTCGGCATCTTCTGCATCTTTTCTGCGGTCATCCCAATCTACCACCGCCGTCGTCATCGTCTAGTTTTCTACTCTTCTTTTTTCTCTTTTGACGATTTTCTTCTTCTCCGCCTTCTTCTCTCCTTTTTCTTTGTGTTGGTTTGGTGTAATGACAAACCAGTCAGTAACATATGTGCGAATGAGCCCCCAAAACTTGGTCACATTGAAGAAAAAAAGAAAGGCGAGAAATAAAGAAGTGACAGACAGGGGGCACGGAGACGTCGTTCGGCTTCAACTGCAGCGCCAAAAAGTCAACTATTCGTGTCCCGAAATGGCGGAAAGATGGCGTCCACTGATTGATCGCACTTTTGACATGAAGCTTCTTCTTCTTCTTATTCTTCCTGCCTCTGTGTCTACTGGGCTCATGTGTTCACTAATCGAGTGAAACAGCAAAAGAAGAATCACAAGAGAACAGACATCCGATACTTTAGTGGATGGCCGGCAGCTTTGCAAAAAAACATTTTCAAACACCGAGACACACACAGGGATTATCTGTTTGCGCAACATGAAACTCGTCGTTTCCGGTGCTCTGATTTTGTTCCGAGGAATCTTGGAAGCATCATGCAACATACTGAAATTGTTTATATAAACTGAATGAAGATGATTTTGGCACCATTGCTTTCACTTCAATTCAATCATGATTTTCACGGCCACCACCTGCACTTGGTTTTTCATAAAGAAATGATGAAGGCGATGGAACATGACGAGCGTGTGAACTGAATTATGGGTCAGGAAGAGGAAATGGGCGGTTTGAAATGGAATTGGGTTTTGGCTTTCAAACGGAAACAGAAGATGATGATGTAAGGAAAAGAAAAATGGCTTGAATTTGAAAATCAGGGGAAAAGCTGAATAAGAAATTTTTGATAGGTGTTTTATGAAAATGAAATAAAAAATGTACACAAGTCAAATACAATTTTATCTTTTTTCCCCTAAAAATCAATTAGAATATGAATTTAGTTTTAAAGTAAAATTTTAAAACACTTGATTTGGCATACATGTTCTAATTATATAATTTTCAGTGCAACAAATGCCTCCAACAGAGCAGTACGTGAATCAGAGTTCTCCAATTGCTCTCCAAGGAAATCAACACAAACTTCACTGCTTCTTCTCCGGATAGTAAGTTTTTGACTTTTTGTCTCTACCAATTCGTTTAAAAATATACAATTTTCGGTCTGCAAATTGCAAATCTTTTTTCTGCAAAATGTGGCTTTCTATCCAATTTTTAGGAGAATCTTAGCAACGGAACCAATTTTTCTTCCTTTTCCCAAACCCTGTTCTCGTCATCTCAGCACTTATTTTGTATGTACGCGCGCTCCTTCCTGCGCTCAAAAAACGAAACGCCTTCTCGCTGTCCACTTTTGACGATTCGGCGAAGACGACGTCGGACAATATGCAGTGTGTGCTCCTCTTACACAGCTTATTGCTCCAGAGGCAGAGTGCATGAGCCCGCTGAGCCTGGAGCTGTTCTCTAAGTCTCCTTTGGCGCACAGCCTCGTTGTCGTTCCCCTTTTGGTGCCAGGTTCCGAAGATGGGGTGCGTGTTGACGACTACATCGTCAGAGTGTATGTTTGAAGAGTTGTTTAGATGTTTTTGATGTAAGTATTGACATGAAGCTTTGGGGGTTCTCTTTTAGATTTTAATCTTTGAAAATGATAAGAGGGAGATTATGAGTGATTCTTGAAGCAAAGATATTAGGACAATGATGTACAAGCTGATATTAAAGGTCTCGTATGGAATGAAAGTTCAACTTTCTTCGAAATCCTCTTGACAAACACTGAATCATATGGATACGCAGATCCTGGCTTCTCGGAAAGAATATGACAGAAATTTAAAAAAAAAACTTTTCGAACAAGCTTTTTGATTATTTATTTTGACTTGTGGCGTTCGTTTCACATTAGTATTCTCGAACCACTTCCGCTAACAACTAATTTCCGCCGCCTTCCGCCGCCACGAGGTCCGAACTCTAATGAAGCGTGCCCTTGTACGTTTGAATGTTTCTCTATTGTTCCGAGGAGAGGGCATTGGCGGCGGGTACACCCTTCTTTTATATGACCAATACTTGTCTCCAATTTTAACCAAGTTTTTGTGCTGAAGGACCTCCAACAACAACAGAAGAGAAGAAAATAACAACAATAGGGAGACGAGACCACTTTTACTTTTTTTTAGATGCGAGAAACATGGTGCAATTGATGAGACAAGAAGACTTGAAGTATATATTGGGTTGTGGTCGCAAAATTTATTAGTAACGGGATGAGATGCCGGCAGACCACCCCGATAGCGATCTTGTATTTGCTCCATGAGACTCCTTTGGGAAAAAGCAAGGGACTACTTCTTTAGCTTTTCGAGACCAAAAAGTCTGAGATTTTCGAGGGTTGGGGTGAGAAGAAATACTTGAATATTCAATACTTTCCAAGTGAGAAACGTTGGCAGTTAATAAGTCATCAGATGGATTCGTTCGTTTGCTATTCATGAGCTTCACAACACCTGCGAGAGGATATTGTGTTGCCCTCGATTGATGTGAAGTGGGATGTGGTGAGGTGACAGACGTAGTGCACACACATGGATAAACGTAAACAGTATCATGACAGTAGCAATTAACCTGGCGGTATAAATTGAAAGAGAGTGGGGCATCCTTCTTAACATTATAATTAACCCATTAGTTCCGGTGACGAAAGAACAGGAGGAGATGGCTCTAATGGATTTTCAAATTTATATTTATGAATGAATGTGTTGATGGTCAATTAAAATGAGAAACATCAACTTTGAAATTGAAAAGTTGGTTTTTAATATAAATATGGTACAGGGAATAAAATTGAAATTTTTTGTGAAAAACTTCGGCTTTTTATCCTCAAAATATACTATCTATTTTATTAATTTATCAAATTACCAGCCGATGACCGCGCCTCCGGCGCGGCCAACGACTGGCGGAGTTTAAAATGTATAACACATAGATGTCCTTTTAATCATTCGAAAATGTATCATTAAAAAAGTTGAAACTTCATCGATTAAATCGCATTTTCTTCTTCCATGGTATTCGATTCAGAAAATTCAAAGAGACAGTTAGAATGTTCTGATTTTTCTACACTCAAAATTATAAAACTGCGTTGCGTGTACGCCAAAATAGTCCCCGCCTTTTTCTCGTTCACTCACGGGGAAAAGGCAAAAAGCGGTACCCCAGGTAATATCAGCCGCCGACATCATTCGAGGTCCGCGCACCACACTATTTTTCTCACTGTTGGCCTGGCGAGCTGTCCCCCTCCCCCGAAAAAATTCCACAGAGTTACAGTTTTTTCAATAAGTTAATAACTTTCCTTAACTGGAGAAGTCTGAATAATTAACTACTGATAGTAAGTTCTTTGAATATAGATGTGACGAAACAAATAAAAACTCCTACAGTTATAGGAGGTTGTAGAGCATTTCAGAACTTTTTTGAATTTTCCAGATGATTCTAGAACATTCTAGAATTTTCTTGAAACTTCCAGAAGGTGCTGAAACAAAAAATTGATTCCAGAACCAAAATTTGAATTTCCCGCCAAATGTTTTCCTCAGAAAATTTGAATTTCCCGTCAAAATCTTTTTCTCAGAAAATTTGAATTTCCCGCCAAAATTTTTCTTGGAAATTTGAATTCCCGCCAAAATTTCTTTTCTCATAAATTTTGAAGTTCCCGCCCATATTTTTAAGGGTCCCACCACGATGGGTCTCGCCAGTTCCAGGTGGTACTTAAGCTAACAAAAAGTTTCTCAGAAAATTTGAATTTCCCGCCAAAAATTTTTTCTCAGAAATTTTGAGTTTTCGGCCAAAATTTATGGGTCTCACCACGAATATTCCAGAATTTTTTTCGAATTTTCCAGAAGGTTCTGGAACTTTCCAGAAAGTTCTGGAACATTCCAGAATTTTCTCGAATTTTCCAGAAAGTTCTAGAACATTATAGAATTTTCTGGAATTTTCCAGATGATTCCAAAACCAAAATTGAAATTCCCGCCAAAATCTTTTTCTCAGAAAATTTGAATTTCCCTCCAAAAATTTATTTTCTCAGAAAATTTGAAATTCCCGCCAAAAATTTTTCACTGAAAATTTGAATTTCCCGCCAAAATTTTTTCACTGAAAATTTGAATTTCCCGCCAAAATTTTTTTCACTGAAAATTTGAATTTTCCGCCAAAATTTTTTCACTGAAAATTTGATTTTCCCGCCAAAATTTTTTTCACTGAAAATTTGAATTTCCCGCCAAAATTTTTTTCACTGAAAATTTGAATTTCCCGGCAAAATTTTTTTCACTGAAAATTTGAATTTCCCGCCAAAATTTTTTTCACTGAAAATTTGAATTTCCCGCCAAAATAGTTTTCACTGAAAATTTGAATTTCCCGCCAAAATTTTTTTCACTGAAAATTTGAATTTCCCGCCAACATTTTTTTTGCTGAAAATTTGAATTTCCCGCTAAAATTTTTTCACTGAAAATTTGAATTTCCCGGCAAAATTTTTTTCACTGAAAATTTGAATTTCCCGCCAAAATTTTTTTCACTGAAAATTTGAATTTCCCGCCAAAATAGTTTTCACTGAAAATTTGAATTTCCCGCCAAAATTTTTTTTGCTGAAAATTTGAATTTCCCGCTAAAATTTTTTTCACTGAAAATTTGAATTTCCCGCCAAAATTTTTTTCACTTAAAATTTGAATTTCCCGCCAACATTTTGGGACTCACCACGAAGGGTCTCACCACGATGGGTCTCGCCACGATGGGTCTCGCCACGATGGGTCTCGCCACGATGGGTCTCACCACGAAGGGTCTCACCACGATGGGTCTCATCACGAAGGGTCTCACCACGATGGGTCTCATCACGAAGGGTCTCACCACGATGGGTCTCACCACGATGGGTCTCATCACGAAGGGTCTCACCACGATGGGTCTCACCACGAAGGGTCTCACCACGATGGGTCTCACCACGAAGGGTCTCACCACGATGGGTCTCACCACGAAGGTGATCGGCCCCGCCCACAACTCTCACTGACTTTGGATGTGACGTCACAGACTACAAAGACTACATAGACTACAAACTATGGACAGACGAACTGTATTTTTTTATATATAAGTAATGATTTCAGTCCAGCACCAAAACCCCGTTGGTTCCACAATGGTCGTGAGATCAGTGAAGATAGTGATGCTGCAGGATTTCGATTCGAATCATACGGTAAAACACTCGTCTTCAATGTAACACAAGACAAGGCTGGAAAGTATGATTGCCGATTTGCAACTCAACAGGATATTGATCGAACATTCAATGTTGTAGTCGAGGGTAAGTGTTTCTTTTTTTGTTGTCTCGACAACGATTAATTCGACTGGATGAATATTCTCCGAACAAAAAAAATAGAATTCGCCCTCTGTCCGATGGGGTCATTGCGTGGAAATTTAGATGAGTTTGGGAAGACTAGTTTTATTGGAAAACATCGGAAGTTGGATGAGAAAAGTTGAAATTTTTGAGAATTGCGAGGAAATATTGGGGTCGAATATAATTTTTTAAATGGGAATAAATAAGAAAATGGTTTTAAATAAAATATGCTAAAAGCATGATTAATCATTATGAAAATGTTTTTTTTTCATTTCATCTGAATTTTTTTAAATTTCGAGTTTCAGCATTTATTTTTTCTTAAAAGTGAAATTACGTCCGTGGGGTTTTAGTTTTACAAAATGGGTCGTAATTACCGAATATGACTATTTTTAAAAAATTAAAAATTAGAGTTATTTTTTAAAGGATTTGGTTTTAAAAAAATTGATATTCCATTAAATTGATTTTTGCCAAAAAACAAAATCTGTAAATTCCTACTAACTTTAAAAATAATGTAATTTACAGCTGCTCCATACTGGCCACTTGGACCACCACCAAATACAAATACAAGTGAAGGTGAAAAAGTAATATTCGACTGTACTACTTACGGAAAACCAACTCCAAAAGTGACATTCTACAAGAATGGAGTCGAAATTGAATCACAAAAAGATGATAGATATCTAATTGAAGGAACAAGACTTACTATTTTTGATGTCAAGAAGGGAACTTATGGTAAAGGAGATAATGCAGTATATCAGTGTAAATCTGAGAATAAGCATGGATGGCTTTGGACCAATTTCTATCTGAATCTTCTTGGTAAGAATTTTGATTTTCAAACAAAAAGTTTGGAAACTATTTGTTACTCTTAAAGAGAAATTAGTTTTGTCTCGGGCGATATGGTTTTCATAAATAAGAAATTCATGATTTTCAGTTTGTGAAATTGTATCTTTAAAAAAATTTTTATGTGAGTAGGGAAGCTTCGAATCTATTGTGAACTATAGAAAAGATTGTAATATTTTTGGTTGTTTTTGAAATAAAAAAAAATTGCCCCACAAAACATTGCATGGCCTCTAGTAAAGTTTTTTTTAAGTATAAAATAGAGTCGAAGCTTCTCTACATGATTCAAATTTTCAAAAAAAAACATGATACGTTATAGTTTCACACATTTTTGAAATGAAAAAACCTTTCTTCGCTGGTGATATTAACTGTTTTCTAACAGAAAATCAAAATTTTCATGAACATATGAAATTTTATAATAGACAAAAAGCTAGTAATAAAATGTTACACTCCAAACAAAGTCAGTGTTTGAAAATTATCAAAGATTACAAAAAATTGAGAAAAAGAGTTTATTTTTTGCATGGCCCGACATCTACCGGGTTCTGCTGTGTATCATGCTACAACGTGGTATATGTCGAGTCATACTTAAAACAATAATACCCTTTAAACTATTTTACGCAAAAATTATTATGACCAATTTTTTGACTCAATTAAGATTTTGGTATTTAGAAACAATTAAATTTCCAGATAACTTTTCTAGATATTTTTAAAATTTAATTTTCAATTGAAAAAATTTAAATTTTCAGCATTCAAACCACAACTTCTCATCGATCCAGGAAAGGAAGAAGTTGAAGCAGTTGCTGGAAAAAAGGTTACACTTGAATGTAAATTCTTTGCAAGTCCAAATGCAGCTGTAAAATGGGAAGCTCCAATGATTTCCGGATCAAAAGGAAATCAGATTCCAGCTGATGCTTATGGTGTTGGAAAGCTCGTGTTCAGTGAAGTGACAGCTGCTGAAGAAGGAGAATATGAATGCATTGGAACCAATAAATATGGTCAAGCAACTGGTCTCATTACACTGAAAGTTAGAAGTAAGTTTTTTTTTAATTTTTGGTGAAAGTTCGAAACCATAAACGATATTTTTCGATTTATGCCTTCATTAATCTTTTATGATTTATGAGAAAATTAGAAAGAGTTAAATGATAAATAAAATAACCCAGTTGTTTTATAATTGTATCTTACAAAAGTTGTTCTCTATTTTCCAAAAAAATATCGAAGAAATAATTTTTTTTTTTAAATTCTATAAAATCAGAAAAAAACAAATCGTCTAATTTTCAGAACCAACAATTGTTCAACCATTCCCCCGTGTTGAAGAAGTACGAATGGCTGGTGAAGAAATGAGATTAGCTTGTGATGCAACAGCTGATAATCAATTAGAAGTAAAATATGAATGGCTTGTCGATGGAAAGTCTCTACCGGAGGATCGAATCAGTTCGGGACACTATAAAATCGATGATGATCATTCTTTAGTGATTTCTAATCCAACTCAAGATGATACTGCAAAGTATAAGTGTGTTGTGAGCACTAAATTGGATCAAGTTGAAAAGGAAATCAAAATTCAATTTAAGGGTACGCACTTTTCGGTTTTTTTTATTTTCAAAGAGAAAAAAATCATCGAAAAATCGGAAACAAATGTATGAAAATTTGACAAACTATATAGAAATTTTATCAAAATCTGTTTATGTTTCTGAGGAAAAAATTGAGAAAAGATTTAACTTTTTTTCTAAAACTGTGTCATTGAATATGAATTCAGAAAAAAACCTTCATATTTTACAAATTTCAGATGTTCCTGTGGCTGTTCACTCTGCGTGGGTTCAAACTTGTGACAAGAACTCACTCACTGCATTTATCAAATTCGAACACTATGAGTCGATTCACACAATTGCTCCAATAAAAGAATTCTGGGTTCAATATCAAATAGACTCAGAAACTGAAGGATCACAATGGAGAACTCATCCAGTTCCATCAGCTGCTCATCCAAATGATAAGATTGATAATAATCTTAGACATACAACTGGTGATGCTACTGTTTCACTACAACCATTTGGAAAAGTGAGTGATTATGGTTTTGTTTAAAAATTAAAATTCAATATTTTACCGAAAATGCATCAACTTTCCATTAAAAATTTATTGTGAGACTCAACATTTTACATCAAAAGTTTATATAGATTTTATAGACGCGAAATTTCACGATTTCTGAGCCGAAAAAAATAATTGCTAAATACAAACGGGTGGCGAGAATTGATCAAATTTTCACAGAATTAAAAGGTTGAAACTACAGTTCTCTTTAAAGGCGCACACCAGTCTGAATTTAACAAAAAAATTTGTCGTGTCGAGATCTGGTTTTTTTTTTGGCACAAAAATCGTAAAATGACCGTCTGGGTAATACGGTTTTTTAAGAAAAAGATTAATGCAAAATTTCCAAAAAAAAACCTATAAAAATCATGTTTTAAAAAACCAATTTCAATTATGAAATTTATCTGGTCAAAGTAAACATTAATCTAGTTTTTACGGCATTTAAAATGGAAAAAAATTGAAATTTTCAAAACTACAATTATCTATTTTTCAAAATTTTCAATCGTAGCAATTTTTCAGTATGTATTCCGTGTTATCGCCCGTAATTCTGTTGGTGACAGTGCTGCACGGTTAGCGAAGGATCAATGTGAGACACCTGCCAAACAGCCGGATAAAAATCCAGATGAAGTAGCAGCAAAGGGAACAAGTCCAGAAAACATTATTGTTCAATGGAAACCAATGTCCAGAGAGGAATGGAATGGAGCTGATTTCCATTATGTTGTGAAGTATCGGCCGAAGGATGAAGATCAAAGAGTCGGAGATTGGAAAGAAGTAGCAGTAGAAGATCCATTTGCTGATAGAGTAACTGTTAATTTGGATGATGAAAAGGATGTTAAACCATTCCAACCCTATGAAGTTCAAGTTCAAGCCGTCAATAGTGAAGGAAGAACCAATGTTGTACCTGAGACTGTTGAAGGACGGACTGGAGAAGGTGTTCCAAGCAGTATTCCAAGTGGTCTCCGTGTTCTTGAAAAGAGTGGAACAACTGTTACACTTGCATGGAATGGTGTTGATCCACAAACTGCCAACGGAAACTTCACCGGATACAAGATCACATATTGGGTTGATGAAGCAGATCAAGACTCGGACGATTCATCAGAAGATGACGAAGATGATGAGAAAAGAAAGTTCAGATGGAAGAGATCAATTCGTGTGAAGAGACAATCTGGAATTCGGAAGACTGTTGTATTTGGTCCAAGTGCAACTCAAGGAACTCTTACAGATCTGAAGCCAGCTACATTGAATCATGCTTACATCCAAGTCACAAATGGTGCTCATGAAGGATCAGCTAGTGATACAATTGATTTCCAAACTGATGAAGGAGGTAGGACATGACTTTAACATTGTAAAAATATTTAAATGAGATATTGACACTTTTGACATCATTCAAGATTTTCAAAATATTTTTTAGTACTTTTTTTCAAGACACCCTCCATAAATTCTCATACTGAAACAAAAAATGAAGAGACTCGCGTTGGAATTCGTAATAAGCTAGTCTCCTTCTATTCCTCTATCTCTTTTCAGAGACCTCATTCCCCATTTAAAATGTTTTTCAAATTGCAGTTCCCTCACCAGTTCGATCCCTTCGCGCATATCCAATGAACTCAAAAGTCGGTGGTGAAAAGGGAGTCGTTGTTCTTGTATGGAAAAAGCCACGGCAGACTAACGGAAAGTTGGCACGATATGAGGTGGAGTACTGTAAAACTCAAAACGGGAAACTCGTCGAAAAATCGTGTCCTCGGAAACAAATCGATGCGGATTCAAAAGAGATTCGAATTACTGGACTCGAAAATGAGACACCATACAGATTTATTTTACGAGCACATACATCGGCAGGAGAAGGTGATCCAAATTCTTCGGATGCTACCACTCTGCCAGAAACAACTGCTGCTGGAGGTAAGAGTTTTCTACATTTTTTTTTTAATATTGACAATTGAAAATTATCAAGTTTTGAAATTTTGCGTATTAGCCAGATGCGAAATTTTGATATTTATTCCAAAAATGCGGTGTCTGGTCTCGGCACAGAGAATTTTTTGTCTAATGCAAAATTATTGCGCCTTTAAAGAGTACTGTAATTTTAAACATTCGTTGGAATTGATTTTTATAATTTTTCCCGCGATTTGATAAAATCTGTGGTTTTAGTGTTATATTGGAGTTATTTATTCAGATTCCCCACTAACAAAATTTTGAAATTACAGTACTCTTTAAAGGCGCACATCTTTTTTCGCATTTAAGAAACATTTTTCGTGTCGAAACCGCGTACGGTATTTTTAGAACATATTTTTAAGTCTCGGTTATCTAAATCCTAGAATCTTATTTTTAGTACTCTCTAGGTGCAAACACTTTGTAGGAAATTTTTCCTGGGAAGAACTTATAGGTCATCAGAAGCCAACCAAAACTTTATTCAATAGGCGGACTGTTACCTAGAAACCACCAAAATTCTCAGTACGCTCTCGCCATATTTTCCCGCAAAGGACCATTGTCTATTCACTAACCTTTTGTGTTTTGTGTTCGGTTCGTCCATGCTTCATTAGGTCTTCTCGCGGTCATTTCTCCTTCTTTTCTCACTCATTTCCACCTGCGCGTGTTCTTCGTTCCACATTCGACTCATTAGCTGGAGAAGGAGCAAAAAGAGAAGAAACACAGGAAATAGCTGGACCTTCGAGAGGACCACGAAGGACGATGGACGTGGATGGTGTGTGTCCCTTGTAGAGCAGCAGCTTCATCTTCTTCTTCTTTTGCACTCGCAATTAGGGGCGGAGTCAGAAGCCCCTGTGGTTGTTCTCCTCAATACGAGCCCGTCGTCCGGTGCCCGCTGCTGCTTCTCGTTGACACACACTCACACACATACCCCTGCTCAACGTCCTTCGTCTATTGCACACCTATAGAAGAGAGCTTAAAGCGAGGGCTCAGCTGGCTCTGAGTATTCGTAGACGAGAGGAGAAGTCCAATTTTGTAGTTGGCTCCGCACAGCTCTGGTCTCCGCTGCTTTTTTGGTCAATTCTTCTCGTTTTTCGTCGTCGGTGTGTATGCTTCTCTGTTGCTGGTGGTCAACTACTAATATTACTAGATCGGCAGTGTAGATATCAGAGTTTGCTGGCGCGCATCTCTCATATTATTGTTGCCCTTCTTGTTGCCTGCAGTACTATTGTTCCGTCACTACACCTCATATTCTCTTCGATAAACCGACACTTTCGATTCTCGCGCATTCGTTCTAGTCTTCAACGTTGTTGTGAAAAGAGAATAACAACATCAAATTACTAGGCATATACGGGAGAAATGTTTCATATTATATCATTTCTACTGTTTACACATCTTCGATTTCTTGCCTCTGCTCCAAATTCTGGTGAGTTCACTTGACAAACTTTAGGGGCTCATTGAGTTCATCTACAAGGTTCTAAACAAACGTTTTGGCTTTACACCACACACTTAATCCGGAACTCTTCATTCTCTTTCGTTTTGTTCTTCTCAACTTTTGCTCTCCTTCATTTTTATTTATTCCAACCGTGGAAAAAATGGAAAAGAAGACGAATCGATTTGAAAAATGAGCGGACAAAAAAGATGGCCTCGAGCTCCAAGACTTAACCCATTTTGTGCAAAGAAATGAGCAGTGAGCATTTGAGAAAACGAGCCATGTTTTGTAGACGGGATGGCTCACGGAGCCCCTTCTGGATGAGTACAATGCAAGACATTTTAGGCGCCGATTAATTAGGTTAAAAGCGCGAAAGGACTACTGTACGATGGGTACAAAAAGTGAGAAAGAATGGATTGAGATGGAGAAGGATAGCCTAGGGATAATTGAAATTGAAGTTGTGTCATCAGGATTGACGGCTTGGTGTTGAATTACATCACTTTTTCCTTCTCTTTCATTTCGTTTACTTTTGTTTTATTCAATTTTCGCTGCAAGCTCAATCAGTAAAATAGATTACCGGAATTGGTGAAAAAATATGTTTCGACCGAAAACCAAAAATATTAAAATTTTTTCCTTTTTCGGACTAAAATTTTACATTTTTGAAAAGCTATATTTTTTGTGTGGAACAAAACCGTAGCCCTTCAAAAATTTCCATGGGAAAATCTGGATCACTGGGAAACCCAAAACAAATTATTCTAAAATTCGTGAATCATCATAAGCATAACATCTGGATTACACTCTATAACACAATATCAATTTATTTTTATTACAGTGGACCCTGGAGTGCCTAGCCTCGTTGAAAATGCAATTGGAGACAAGTATTTCAATGTTTCGTTCCGCCCTGCCAAGTATGATGATGAATCTCGTGCTCCTGTTGGAAATACATATGAAGTTCAGTACAAACCACAAGATGCTGATGAATGGGAGACTGTGAAGCCGGCTGGTACGTTCTTTTTGCTTAATTTTTAAACGTTATTGTATCCGAGAAATCAAAAAAAAAAGATTTAAAAATTAACCAAAAAAAATTTTATCTGAGATTTTTTTTTCAAAGTGTCGAAAAAAGTAAGAATCGCAAAACGAAATTCTCCAATTTTTCGATTTCTGTGCAAAAAAGTTCAATATATGCCACAAGATGCTGATGAATGGGTATTGTAGCTTAACGAAATTCCTTAAAGTGAATATCAACATTTATTTAAAGTTAAATTAGGTTTGTATTCGAAATTTTGTGAAAATTAACATTCAAGAATATATCATATTATTTTTCAAAATTTATCATTTTATAATCCAAAAACTAAAGCGTATATACTGTTTTAATTTTAGAATACAAGTTTCCTAATAATTTTTCTTTCAGATGATGGACTTACCGTACATGTCGATGGCCTGAGCCCAGGAACGAAATACGATGTTCGTGTTGCTGCTCTTCAAGTTGATCCAGAAGGCGGTGAAACGACGAAAACGTTGTCTGGAATCTCAAAAATCACGACGACGGGAACGAGTTCTCGTGAAAGAAATGTCTATCTTTTGATTCTCCTCTTGCTGATCCTTCTTCTGCTGCTCATTATTTGCTGCATCTGCTGTGTTGTCTGCCGTCAACGTGGACAAAACTATCCAGTATCACAGCGTGAGCGTGAGCAAGGAAGAGAACCGATTCTTGGAAAACCAGACTACAAAACGTACGGTTTTTTTTTAATTTTACTTTTTAAAATAATCTTCGTAAAACGGTGTATATAATAACAATTTTTGTTTTTAGCTGAAAGTTATTATTTATTAGCAAAACATTTTGAAAGATTACAAAGTTTCGATACTATTTTTCAGTTCAGTTTAAAATTTTTGTGTTTTTTTAACTTGAATTTTTCAGCGATGATGATGAAAAGCGATCATTGACGGGCTCCAAAGCCGAATCAGAAACTGACAGTATGGCACAATACGGAGACACAGATCCAGGAGTCTTCACTGAAGATGGATCATTTATTGGTAAGTTTCATATAAAATTAAGAGCTTATTACGAACCTCAAAAGCTGTTTCAGGTCAATACGTTCCACAAAAGAGCTTGATGCCGGCCGAACGGCCCGAGAAAGGATCAACGTCGACGTTTGTCTAGAAGACTATCCACGTGTTCCTTCTTTTTCATTTTATTACACGAAATTGCTTGAGCTTATTTATTTATGTGTACTTTCATTCTCATCTGTTTCCATTTTTTCCATGATATCTTGTAGTATTTCTGTAACTCCACAATCCCCCACATCCTCCTGTTTCATTTCTTCCCGGTTGGAAGAATGATTTGTGCTTCCTTGTGCAAATGCATTCATGCCACAGAACCAATACCATTCGTCACCTTATGCGGGTAACTCATCCCCTTCTTCTTCACACAAAATTGTTATTCTTGAAGCATATACCGCCAGAAGCGAAAATTCATGTGTTTATCCATTTTCTATGTTTTATTCTTCCATCATCAAAATCCCATCCCATCTTTCTTCAAATCTTCAGATTCCAAATCTCGAAGTTCTTATCACAAATTTTATACACACACAACTCGTTTTCTATTTTTCAATTGAGTGCGCTTTCTTCTTTTTTTTATGTTCTTGTTTCATTTTCTCCCCACTTTTCTCCTTTCTTCCCGAGTCGCATCATTCTGATCTATCGTACCACAATCTTCTCTAGATTTCAGTTGTGATTTTTTCATCTTTCTGTAAACCACTCTCTCATTTATCTTCTCTCATTTTCATCCCAGTAATATGCGGATAACCATGTGGGTAGTGACTTTTTGTTTTTCATCTTCTGAACAAAATCCTTGAGTTGTTTGCAAACTATCGCTTTAAATGTTTCTTTTTTTCTTCCAAATTCTTTCTTTCTTCTCCCCCCATCATTGCCTAAATCATCCCCCGCCTTGGGTTTGTTATAGAAGAGCACAGCTTTTCCGTCTTTCTTTTGGCTTTTGAAGAGGGCACAGAATAATTTGTAAGAAAATGGTGGTTTTGAACTAAATATTTATAATTTTTCGAAAAATGCGTACTTTTTTGTGAACTTTCAGTTCATGTTTTGTATTTCCAAATTCATCACATTGACGTTTGCCAGAGCTTTTACCAAAGAAAAACCACATTAACTAAGTAAGCCTTATCATGTTTCAAACATAGGTTTTAGTCTTAGACTTATAGAGTTAGATTCGAGGATAAGCTCTGGTAGGAGTAATGCAAAATTAAATTAATACAAGAATTCAAAACACTCTTCTTCTGAACAATTTCCTCCTGTCCCCCTTCACTTACCATTTCAACACAAATTTCAAACAATCAATCGAAGAAACCAAACACTTTTTCATTTTTATATATGCAAAGGCATTATGCAAGTTTTAATAAAGAATTAAAATCAAATTCAGTAGTTAAAAACAAATAGTTGTGTCAAGCCGTCGTCTCTTGCAGTGAATTCAAAATATGATGTAGATTCGTTACTGCCTCATTATCATTGATCATATCATCATCCGGATCGGCCAGCGAATCCCGTTCTTCCTGCTCTTTTCGCTTTTCGTCATGGTGATTTACACGTGGTTTTCGGTTTGGATTGGTTAACCGTTTTGCGATGAATCGAAGAATCTGAAATATATTTGAATTTTTATAAAATTAAGAACTTCTTACTAGGGAATATTGTTAATTGGGCAATTACTAGGAAGACAAAATAAACTTTAAATGAAAGACCAGGCGTCTTCCTAGCAATTTCCCAATTAACAATATTCCCTAGTTAGTTAAATCAAAAATCGTGAAATATTAAAAACCAAATACCATATTTCTTCTATTAATATTACACCCGAATGCTTCACTTTGAATCACTTCGTCGTTAGCATTTCAATAAATATTAAGTTACAAACTATAGAAAATGTTTTGTTAGTTGACAAGTTTTCAATATAACAAACGACAACTGAGATGTACGCTGTCAAGGTTTGACAATGGAAGTGCAATACTTATAGAAAAAACGGTTGCGAAAATAAGGGAGATCTAGGATCATTTTTCATTGCTCCTCCTGGGGGAGTTTTTCTCCAAAAAATGAGCCTCAATAATTGAGGCTAGACCGTTTTTTGGGTTACTGTACTGGGATGCTCACCTGTTTCCTACTCAAATCACATTTCTGTTCAATATCTCGAAGTTCTTCTTCAGTTGGATAATGACTATCTTTAATCACTTCTTTAATATATTCCCTTTGCCATCCTTTCATTCTTGTTTGAAGTGGTGAGTCCTGAAAATTGGAAAACTTATGAAACTTTGCAAACATTAAAATAGAAATTGGAAATCAATTCTTCAACCCCCTCGATCAAAATAAATACTCTAATATATAATTTCTGTATCAGAAAAAGCTTCAAAGTTTTCAAGACTGATCTATAAAAACAATTATTAATAGAAATGGAAATTTTGCTAAAAATACCGTACCCCCGGGGTGAACTTGACACAAAAACTATTTAGCTTCAAACTTACATTCTTACTATTCCCTCCGTACGGGTGATACTTTTCAGTCCCATTTCCATTTGGTAATCTCAAATTCTCATGCCATTCATTATTTGATAAATCGAAATCAACGCCTGATGCCTGGAATCCGAATAATTGTTGAGGTTTTGGTTCGGTAGATTTCGTCTGTAAGAGAAAACAAAAAATGTGAGTAGCGACAAGGACAAAATCAAGGGTTTTTAGAGATCAAATCAACATTGATTAGGTTTTGTGGAGTTATACATTTAATTAATGATTACATGGGATAAGGTTGGTAACTAGCTTATCTTTGACCCTAGTTTCAGAGCTGGGAGCTTTAAAAGTACTCCAACATACTTTTTCCTATAGATGTTTAAAATTTTCTATGAATTTTAATTTATCTGTAACAACTTTGGGATTTCCAACCAGTAAATATCATGAAACATATTAAGAAGTTAGTGCGATTCCCTTATATTTCTAACACATTTTTTGATAATATATGTCTATATTGGAATGAATTCATCAAAATCGAGAACAGGAGACAAAATATATACTGTAGTTAGTAGTGGTTTGTATTGTTAGATCAAACATTTGAACTCATACAAATTGATAAAAGAATAAAAAAGATTAGACAGCACTTACCTTAGCAAACAAGTTGGTGAGTAATTCAGCAGGAACTGTTGCTGATAAAAGATCTGGAGTTGGATCATTAGAAAGAGCCGATGGCGTCCAAGAATCAGTTGGCTCATTTTTAACAGTAGACGATGAGATGGCTGGAAGTGATGAGTGAGGATTCGATTGTCTTCGTGGTGGAGATAATTTATTATTTTCTGAATTTGATTCATCGTCATTTATTGATTCTTTTACAGAATTCGAAGAAGTCGTTGGTTGATCATCATTTGGATCATCACGCAAGTTACATTGTGATAGTGATGCAACAAATGATACATCTGAATATCCTTTCGCAACCTGTAAACATTTTTGAATTTATAAAAAAACTGTTTTTTGTTTAACTTCAGTTCTATCAGATAAGAGTTCATACTAAACAACTTTAGTAGGTAATCCATCACGTTGATGCCAGTCAAGGGCGCCTCCTCAAGCATCCTCCTTGAGCCCTACACAGTTCCACTAGTTGTTCACAGACGAATCAACTTTTGCTATATATTTTTTTGTTATTTTCTAGTTTTATCATAATGCATGATACATCCCAAATACAAGATTTCTACGGAAATCTTCCTTGGTCTGACCAAATTTTTTTTTCTAACTTATTTGTATATCGAGTTGGGACAATTTAATACAATAACCCCAACAATTTTAGTGAATAAATTGAATTGAAATTTTGATCAAGATTCACAATAAGTGTGACAACCTTCCTCAACAGCTATCTATAATTCGCCTCCACTGAATCTTCTCCTCTTTAAACCTACAAGTCGTATATCCGTAAAGTTTTTTTGCAAACTTACAATAAGGGAAAAGAAATCAACAACCGAAGTCTCTGGTATCCTCACAACTGCATATTTGTATTTTGTATCCGAAGACATTCTGAAAAAAAGTTTAGATGTTTGATTCGGAATGAATGAATGCAAAGAATAAATGCTTGAAGAGTTGAGAGAAACGACGAAAAGGCTCTTTGGGGTGATAGGGAGCAGGTGAAGGTAGTAGATAAGCAAATAAGCGCAGTTTATTGGTTTAATTTAGGAATTGAAAAAGGCAATGATAATGATTAGTGTAGTTGATCAGTATTAGGGGAATAAAAATCACAAAACTTTATGAATTTGATGACATTTTTTCAATAGTTGCGTCAATTGCACAGAGCTTCTAACTAAAATTAATGTTTTTTTGGAAACTAGGTCTATGAATAATGTTTAATTGAAAATCAGAGCAAGTTTAATTGTTGCAATTTTCCATAAAACTTACAGAAATTTCAACCTACATACAAGAGGAAGATGATTAATACATCAAGAGAGTACGGAATTAGGTATATCATTGGACACTTGTTTCTGGAACATTGAAAATTGACGAATTCCTTTTTCTTTTAACTACCAGATTTTAAAATTCAGATCGATCAAATGAAAAGTTTTAAAATGCAGTCTTTGTTTTAGGCGTGCATCGGATTTATCAAACTTCAGCAATACCACGAAGGTTGAGCAATGCCAATACACATGGAAGATGCTCCAATTGAGCATAAATTTTTACTGTAAGCAAAAACAGGAATAAAACGCCATTTCCCCAAAGTTCTAGAGATTGTACAAGAGCTTAATCAACAATAGTTTAAATTATTTACGGTGCCATAATTGTTTGTTTTTGTTTTGTAGTTCAAAATTAGGGGTTTCAACTTTGTTTCTTACATTTCAATTGTTCAATCTATTCATTATCGACATTTCTTTGCCAATTTGTGACAAGGCATTAAATAGAATTAGTTGATTACTCTCTTATGAGACGCAGGTGGTTGGCAACACTTACATCCAATTTTATTTCAATTTTACAGTTTCTTTTTCATTTTCATTTCAAATTGGATGATGTTTGTGAAAATGTTCATCGTCAAAAATTAAAAATATTTTAAGCTACAGGACGGATTTCCCTCGATAGGTCCTATTTTCAAAAAAAAAAAATTAACTGAGCGTCTGAAAAAAAAAAAAAAAAAAAAAAAATTAACTGAGCGAACTGAAAAAAAATTAACTGAGCAATGATTTTAAATCCAATATTGGATGATTCCTAATACAAAATTAGATGTGAAAAAGAGTCACAATATAAAAGACAACAGTTGGTTGAATGAAAGGATAGAGAAAGAAAGAAGGGACACAGGCAAAGAATACTAATTTTGAATGAAAAGAGAATAGAGAGCGGCTGGTGGTGGAAGGGCTCCAAAAGTGTTCGATTTGATGACGACAAGTGTGTCTTCAAACAGTACGCACACATAAAGAAATGGACGAAAAAAGGAAGAAAAGATGAAGAAGAAGAAGAATGACACTTTTTATGATTGGTACTTGCTATGGGAATATGGAATTTATTCTCTATCAATCAAACAAAAATTATTGACTTTAGAGAGACAAGTATTCACAAAAGAAAATGAGCAGATATAATACGGTAGTAGTGATTTAAACAAAAAGTCGGTAAAAATCTACAAGTTTACGCTTTATATATATACCAGAACATTTAAATGCGCTTCAGAAAATGAAGAATGCTCAATGATTATTAGATTGAAGTACTTTTCAATGAGAACTAAGGTGAAGGTATCAATTTCGATTCAGCAGAATATGAAAGAGCAGTCTTTAAAAAATAATCAAGATGCGATTCTTAAATTTTTTTAGCAATTTCATGTTACTCCTCAATTGAGGAACCTCGGGTAGTCAGAATGACCCAACCCTGTTTGATCACTGGAAAGTGTGGAATACGTGTTATTGGTAATTTGCTGGATTTTTAGATGTTCTACTAGAAATGCACGGAAAAATGCTTCTGAATAAAATAGTACCATGCAGACGACTCGTTGCGAGCAAGAACCCTTTTGGTGCGTGGCTGTTCAAATTTTGGCACAAAACCACGCGTTATTGTTCATTTGCGAACAGGAACAGATAGGGGGACGGAGCGATGCAAATGTGAATAACGTTCACAATACCCCCCGCAAGTACAAAAAAAGAGAGAACGAAAGGAGAAAGAGAGAAAACATCCTAAACATCGTTCCGTGTTATAGAGATGTTACTTTATGTGCCATAAATGTGCGCACTGTATTCTTTGAAACTCTACAGAATTTTGGGACAAAATGGGGTTTTGCAGAAGCATACCGATTTGCGAGGTGTACGCAGCCATCACAACTCAAAATTGTTTAGGTTAGTAGAGAAACAAAAATTGTTTATGTATTGTGTGACAGGTGTAGAATATTTGAAAACGTTCACTATTCTAGAACCATTAGACCCTCACTTTATTGATTTTTGTTGAAAAATGCAAATGGTGTAGGGAAATTGGGAAGTTGTTAGAAAAATTAACTCAAAGTTGCTCCAGATTCTTTAATTCTTCAAATTTGAGATTGCAATTTTCGACAACACTTGCTGAAATGTTGGGTAAAACTTCAAGAAAATTGATAATGAATTGATGAAAAAAGAGCCAACAATTGCAACTTTTGGAAAATTTGGAAAAATGATTGTAAAATGAGCAAACGCACGGTTAAAATCTCAAAATTAAGGAGGCAATTTTCTAATAAACAGGAAAAGCAAGATCGATTTCGTGAAGTTTTCAAAATGCAATACTAACAGAAGAAAAACGGTAATCAAATTTCGATCCTAATATTCTTCTACGGAACTTATGTTTTCACGTACAGTTTGGTACAGTACAGTCTGGAAATTCATAATGTTGAAAGTAATGATATCTGATGATCAGTCGTGCTCTCTCTCTGGATCTATCTCGCGGAATTCTACATTCAAAATAAGGATTTTCAAAAATCCTATAGCAAGGAAAAACTGATTTTATGACTAGATGACATGAAACTTACTAGGGAATGGTGTTACCCCTGCAATCGCTAGGAGGACAAAACAAAGTGAAAATGGAAGATCAGATCTATGGCTACAAGAATCAGTTTTTGGAATCTGCTTAACTCGGTCCCAAAGCTGAAATTTTTGGCCTTAAAAATTAGTGCTTTTTTTGCTCAAAATGCCGTTTTTCGTGTGTAGAAGTGGCTACATAAAAATTTGGCACTGCCGCCGCCGTTCGGATGGCCGATTGGTGAACTCTCGTGCTCATTAATCTAAAGGTCACGGGTTCGTTCCCCACTAGGTATTAATTTTTTTTTTGAATTTTTCCTCTAGCATGAAATATGCACAAAAACACGGTTTCTTCCGTTTTTGGGTAACTTCGGAATAAATTTTTTGGTTCCTGGGAATCATAAAAGTAATTTGGAAACTTTTTGGAAGTTTTCTTTTTTTGATAAATTTTCACTTTTCTATGCACATTTTTTTCTTCAAAAATAATTTTTCAAAGTTTTTTCAAAAAGTGTTTGGTTTGAAAGAGCAGCATTAGTTTGGATATTTCTACGATTTTGGAGGATCAAATGTCATTTTTAGGAGAAAACCACTGTTGTTTTATCTAGAGTTTTTCACGAAAAGGACCTACTTTCAAAGACTTCCAGCTCCGTTGAAGAGTAAAATAAAAAAAAGTTGTCAACTGCAAAGTTATTTTAAAAGTACCAATAAACAAATTGTCAGTTGAAGTTACTCTGCTAAATTTTATGGGTAGAGAGATATGGACATTAGTAATTAAGTAAGTTAAAGCTTCACTTCGATTAGCTATTTCCGTCTACCCATAAAATTTAGCAGAATAACTTCAACTGACAATTTGTTTATTGGTACTTTTAAAATAACTTTGCAGTTGACAACTTTTTTTTATTTTACTCGTCAACGGAGCTGGAAGTCTTTGAAAGTAGGTCCTTTTCGTGAAAAACTCTAGATAAAACAACAGTGGTTTTCTCCTAAAAATGACATTTGATCCTCCAAAATCGTAGAAATATCCAAACTAATGCTGCTCTTTCAAACCAAACACTTTTTGAAAAAATTTTGAAAAATTATTTTTGAAGAAAAAAATGTGCATACATCAGGTGGGAGAAAAGGGTGGGACAGGTGGGAGAAAAGTGAAAATTTATCAAAAAAAGAAAACTTCCAAAAAGTTTCCAAATTACTTTTATGATTCCCAGGAACCAAAAAATTTATTCCGAAGTTACCCAAAAACGGAAGAAACCGTGTTTTTGTGCATATTTCATGCTAGAGGAAAAATTCAAAAAAAAAATTAATACCTAGTGGGGAACGAACCCGTGACCTTTAGATTAATGAGCACGAGAGTTCACCAATCGGCCATTCGAACGGCGGCTGCAGTGCCAAACTTTTATGTAGCCACTTCTACACACGAAAAACGGCATTTTGAGCAAAAAAAGCACTAATTTTTAAGGCCAAAAATTTCAGCTTTGGGACCGAGTTAAGCAGATTCCAAAAACTGATTCTTGTAGCCATAGATCTGATCTTCCATTTTCACTTTGTTTTGTCCTCCTAGCGATTGCAGGGGTAACACCATTCCCTAGTTAGCATAAAAGTTTTGTGTGAGTTATCGGATTAAGAATTCGATTGCTCACAAGATTTATTAGTTTATACTGGTAAGGAAAGATTCTAATTGAATTCTTGGTAGAAAAAGAGTAAAATGGAAATGATTGATAAGGCAGATTTGCACTTTTTGTTTAATTTTAGGGTTTGACGTTTTTAGAAAACTTGAGAAATGTGATTCGGTGTAGGACAGTAGGAGAAGGAAAAGTTGGGCTTAAAAAAACGTTTAGTTGTAACTTTGGCTGTAATTTTTTTGTATTTCTTTTCCCCTGACAGTAAGAGTTATCTAGAGGAGATTAGCCCTAAGAATGAGCGACATGATTACGGTAGCGAGAAAGTCGCACCAAAAGAAAATGTCAGACATTTTGATGAACTGGAAGTTGAAAAGTGGTGATGTTTGGGAGTGAGAGATAGAGAGAGACCTCTTACTACCCTTTTTCCACTTGCCTATACACTAAAACGTTAGAGTAGTTGGCCATAACACTCTCAACGAGTATTTATTCGAACAAGAAGAGGTGGTAGTTGGACGTCGTTGCAGAAGTAGAAGAAGTAGAAGAGAAAAGAGAAAGAAGGTCTCTAAGTCTCTCTATCTTTTTCCCCTATTCCACTTGTATGCCCATTGCTGGTAACGACTGCAGTTTAGAGGGCTTTAAAACGTTTGGGACACACACTTTGACCACCATCCAACACTATTTAAGTGAAGAGAGTTAAATGGAGAAAAGGAATGAGGGAAAACGATTATTTGAAGATTTGATGGAAATGTTGGAAAAGAAAATTACATTAAGGATATCACACTAATTCTGAATCTAGTCAGTTAATGTGCCAATATCAATTTTAAAACTGTTTAGGTGTTCATTTTCTCAAAGAAAAAAAATTAGATAGTTCATTGTTTATAAACCGTGTTCCACCAGACACTTATCTAAAAGGGTTTTATATTACGGTATTCAATTATGGGGATAGTCGATTATAGATAATAAATTCTTCCTCGAGGCGTGACGGCGGAAGCTTTTCCCGCCTCTCTTCGTACCCTAATGTAAGCCATGTGAACTCCGGTAGAACGTTTTAGACAACTTTTTAAATTTATAAAAAGTTATTATCGCTTGATTGCAGAACATTTTTCATGAAAATATATCTTCAGATCGAGCTCTGGCTATAGAGTATGGAGAATGTGTGGGTCTTATGTTTCCAGTTAAATGAAATCCTTAAAAGTTTGAACTAGTAAAACACGCAACCCAGAAACATGAACATGAAGGAAAGAGCATAAATAAAAGTAAAAAGAGTTGAGAGAAGGAGTGGAAAAGGTTTTTGGACGCACACATAGACATATAAACTTTTGAAAATTGGGTAGAAGTGGAATCGTTTCGAAAATTCTTGGAAGTGATACGGATTCTGCAGACTTGTGAGGTTTAACTTAAATCTAGTTTTATACCAATTTCAGTTTTCTGGACCATTATACAAATTGTTTCGAAATGTTTAAAGTCAGAAAAAATTCTGAAATGACATGTCGGTAAATAGAGTAACAAGTAACGACTAACACTAGTTGAACAGTAAGAGACTACAGGTGTACAGGTAGACAGAAGGGTGATCGGGATTACGAACAAGGATTAAGGCGGGTGGGAGAGGATAGAAGAACGAAAAAGAAGAGAAGAAGAGGGTAATAGTAGTACAGTAAGGGATTGAAGAGAGAGGGAGAAGGCCATTATGAACACAGAGAGAGGCCTTATGACCAATAGATAGGGCAATGAAGAGAATGGGGTTGCTAGGGAATAGAAAAATGAAACAAGGAGAGTATGTTTACAGCTGTGTTATGGATATAAATTGAGTTTAAAGTTGAATAGGGAAAAATCTGAAGAAAATGGATAATGAATGAGCAAAGGACATTTCTAGAAATTGCTTGGTTTTTAATTCACACAACTAATTGTGAGCATTTTTTAAGATTGGATAATAGCTTTTTCGATTATTATTAATTAATGCTATGTTTATACTTTAACAAAACGAGATTTTTAACTTGAACTAGACTAGGTTAAAATATGAGCGGCAAAAAGATCCTAAAAATTAGGCTTGGTATGGAAATTTCCAAAATTTTATGACACTTGTAGTAAATAATTAACAATTAGAAACTATGGGAAGACTTTTTAAAAAATAAAATGGAAATAAATGTTCAAAAACACAATGTCTTATTGACTTTTCCACATTCCCACATTTTCACAACTTAATAGGTACTTGGCACATATAATATTCAATCAGTTATAAAACTAAGGGATTTTTAATATATTCCAATTCCAACCTATGAAATTGGTCTTTAACTTTATGAAATATAGGTTTGAAAACTCAACTGTAACTTCTCCCCTTCAAAACTTTGGAACCGCCCGCTTAAACGAGTTGGATAATCCGGATAAGATATTTATATGTATATTTAAAATGTCATTTCATTTTTAGACATCTATTTCGCCATCTCCGTCATTTTGTGGTTTTCTGGTTGCAATTGATATTGCAAAGTTAAAAATTGTTACTCATATACATAGGTAGACAACAGAGCCTCTTTATTTCAGAGATAAGTACTAGATAAGTGAAGTAATCTAATAAGTGCATACTACTTGGTCACGTATATTTGGGAAACCATTGAGAAATTTGCATTCCTTATTCTATTCTGACCTAGTTTTCTCCAAACTCCCCTTACTTTTCTCTTATTCTCTTATAATTTCCACCAGTTTCTCACATTTATATAGACAACCCTTAATCGAATAAACTTCACAAGTAGGAAATTTGAAGAAAATAAAGAAGAGCATTATCTTGAGTTGAGTAATATTTTGGGGTAGTTTTTGAAGTCCGGGCTTTTTGGTGTAAAAACGTGGAACTCCAAAGAGCATTTTTGGAAATAGATTTTTGTCACAAAAAGATTTGGGTAGCTTGAATATCAGTGAGTTCTAAAACCAACACTGCCACTAATAAATAAGAGATATATAAATCGTAGAGTAGTGTTGTATTGAAAGAAGAAAAAAGAGTTTCTTGTGTGTGTGCTTCTCACAAATTAAAGGTGTGGGTGGTGGGATCCCTTTGGCTCCTCGTGCTCCACCTTGTGCACTTTCAATATTGACGAGAGATTCTTCTGACAAGAGAATCCCCCCTTCTCTATTGTGTTAAACTTTTTCTATTGGTCCCTCGTCTTTCAATTTACGAGCAGTTTACGAGAATTCTCTTATCTATTTCTGATCAGCTGATTATTATCTCTTATCAGTTCATGATCACTATTCCTTTAATCTTCATTTACTATGTATTTTTTAAGTGAAAGAATGAATTGGATTTGAGTGAGGATTGAAAAATAAATTCTATTATTTTCTAAAATTTAATGGAACTGGAGATTACCAAAATACTAGTAAGAGCTTAGCTCATAGGTGAAAAGTTGTATTTTTGGGAAAAAATATAACATTCAGATTTGAATCTCGGTACTGGTATTTTCTACCGTATTCCCTTATCAGTCTTTTAGCCGTCTATTATTTGATTGCTCATATCTCATTTCATTTTGAATATTTTGCAAAATGTTTCACTAACAAGCTGAAGAACTGAATAACAAATGTTTTGTCAGTTAACAACTTTTTTATACGCCTAAAGAAAATAAAGATATAAGCTGAGCAATGAATGTTGAGCAATGAGGTGCAACTCTGAACATAAAATAAAAAATTGAAATATTTGCAGAAGGATTGTCACCGTAAGAAAACTAAAAAAGACCTTCCCTCCTCCAACATTCTCCATTTATTTTCCTTATTCAACCAGCTTTGCCTTCAATGTCCGTAAGCCATCCTTAAGCGGCTTCCCTTAGGGGCGGATTTATGTTGTCGTTTAGGCGAAATTATTCTCTATGTCTATGCGTAGAGAACAATTTAATGGAAAATAAAAGCGATGTACTACGTCAAATAAGAGCACCTGGACAGGCTTCTTCTAAGCTTTTGGAAATTTAATAGTGAAAAAGGGTAAGGGCAAGAGACGAAAAAATAAAGCATTATGATAATGGATTTGTGGGGTCAAAGAGAATTTAGATATTCGATTTTCGGGAAGAAAGGAATGAGGAAATTGGGAAATTGAAAATGAAATTTGAGACAAAATTGATAAATCTTTGATGGATTTTATGAATTAAAAAAGTTTTTAAACTCTATTTCAAAGCTGCAGAGTAATGCAAAAGTTTCAAAACATTAGAAGTTTAAGACATATTCACACTGTTTTCTGTTATTTTTCACATACTAAAATAAAATAAACATATAAAATAAGGGAAAGTCGGTAGAATATTCAATAATCTTTAAGATAAAGTCAGAAATTCAGAGAGAAAATTGTGGTTAGTGATCATAAGCCAGAAGAAGAAACTGGAGCTTGAGATGTTTGGGAAAAAAATGAAAGAGAAAGAGAAAGTAGTGGGACACTCCAATCAATTTCACACGCTTTAAGAATAGAGTTTAGGGTTGAATGATTCGAAATTTTAAATTGAAAAGATTTCATACGAAATTTATAAATTGGTATATGTAGCTGAATATTAGACTTGACAGTGCAAACTCTAAAAAAGCAATTGAAACAAGTTGTTCCAATGTTTTTGACTAAAATTGGTTGTCAAAAAATTTGTTTGATAAAAAACATTTGAGAAGTGGTCAAAAGTTGCATGAAAAGTTGTCAATTGCCAAAAATACGTACAGCCAGGAAAGATTTGGCAATTTATGAAATCAACTTCAAATTTTTCATTTAAATTTTGGGCTAATGAGTTGATAAAATTTTGCCCTGTTTAAACGATACACTTCAAGGAAAATTGGAAATCATACCACAACAAGTCATTTTCTAAATTTTCATAAATTTTTGTTACTATGAAAAGAACAACGAACAAACATTTTCTAGATACATTTTAATTGTATTTAGTTTTCCAATGAATACATACACAACACATATATAATTAGCATGAAAAAGCAGAAAAGTGGTGATCTTTCAAAGTTATAGTTCGTACGAGTATTCATCATTGAAAACTAAGACATTGGCATTTAGAACGAAAACGTGTGATTTACTTTATTATTCCAAGGTTTCACTTTAGAGAAAAAAGAGAGAACAAAACAAAAAATGTCTTAGAGATAGAAATATAGGGAAATGAATATGTTAACCGAATATAATCTGAAAGTATCAAATAAATAAAAAATAGAAGCATTTTTGTCAGGAGCATTATGAGAGCAACATTCAAACAGTATGTTTATGAGATTTGAAAGTGAAAAGATTATATAAAGAGAGTCTCTAAAAAATCAATATAAACATAGAGAACAGATGGAGGGCTGCCGTAAGGAAAGTCTGTGTCCTTTCCCTTAGCGTCCTCCTTCTCTTTTTCACTAAGCCCTAGACACACTAAGGGAAAGAGAGAGAGCATTAAGTGGAGAGACACAGGCATTACTTGGGACACTACTCTAAACATGTTATATTAGTCTTTAGAGAAACAGAGGAGAAGAGTAGATGGATATACAATGGGCCGACGGGGAATTCTGAACAAGCACATTAGTGTGATTGTGGTGTGGTTCGGAGAAGTTTGTTTTAGAGAGAAAAGATACGGGTAATAAGAACATCTTGGACAATCGAAGTCTCGAGAACAAATTTCAAGGAACGAAAATTAGTTTTAAAACTGCAAAAGAACCATGTTACAGTTTTAAAGGCAAGATAGCTCAAAAAAGTAATGTCATTGAATTTCTGCAAATCTATTTTTGACATCTGTTAGGAAAGTTGCTTGCCGTCCGTCGTTGGAAAATTAAATTCTCATCTGAAAATTATTCAGATAATTCTAACCCAAAAATTAATGCAAACCAAGTTCCTTGGGTTCTTGGAGTTCAAAAAATTGATCTCCAAGTTTGAACCTTCAAACAACTTTTTCATATAAACTATAAAGTCTAGTAAATCTATCGATTTGTTAATGGATTAATTTCTTATTAGCATCCATTGGAATAAAATCGATAATTGGTGTCGAGAGAGGGGATAAAGGGGTCACCGTCCACCACGCGAGAAAGAGGGTGGGATTTCAGGTCCTCTTCTTTTCATTCTGTTTATCAACGATCTATTAATCGACCTAGCTCCCTCCATAAATATTTCTTGTTTTGCTGATGACGTAAAGATCTATCACACTGACCCTATTACTATCCAAAATTCCATAGATTTCATAGTTATGTGGTCCAAGAAAAATAAACTTTCGCTTGCACCAACTAAATCGGCTTTACTAGCACTTGGCACTCGGAACAAAAATCATTCTTATTTTGTGGACGGTGTCCCCATTCCCCCTTCATCCACTGTTCGTGACTTAGGTCTCATTACTGATTGCAAACTTAAGTTTGATCCCCACATTGCTAAAGTTAGCTGCCTAGCCTTGCTCAGAGCAAAACAAATTCTCAAGGCATTCTCCTCCAATACTCCTAAGTTTTATGCCCATCTCTTTAAGACTTACGTGGCCCCTAGTCTCAATTACTGCTCCGAAATCTATTCCCCTCCACCTAAATCTTTGCTCTCAGCTAAACTTGAACAACCTCTAAGACACTTTACCAAGCGCGTTCTGCAAAGATGCAATACCAAATTCTCCTGTTATGAAAACCGACTAAGTATTATGGATCTCCACTCCACCAGACACGATAGAATTAAAGCTCAATTGAAATTACTCTATAGACTTTTAACAGGTACTTCTCATTTTTCTAACCTCAATCAATTTGTCACTTTTTCTAGTTCAAATAGACATCCAATGATTCTAGTTAGGAAGGACAAATGCTCCACCCATTTCTTTGCTCGTATTATCCCCATTTGGAACAACTTATTCAATAATGTTACGGTTTTCTTGTCCCCTCACCAGTTCTCTGATTATATTGATCTCAACATTCCCCGGTGCTAATTACACATCTACTTTCACTTTTTCTTTCTCTACCTTTCACCGGTTTTGTATTATTCTTTTTTTTTTCTTTTTTAATTAATTTTTACTCGAGTTGAACTCTTTTAGGGTTCGTCTCGTTTTATCTGTTTATTTCTCTTTTTTAAGTTGAATAAACTCAAATTCAAATTCAAATTCAAATTCAACTTAAAATTTTGAAACTAGGATTCCGAATAAATTATAGATAAAACTGAAAACAGAGCAAGTGTTGAATCAAAAGATGCCCATGGACTATCATTGTATTACAGTCCGTTATAATTTATCCAGATCCGAATAAACAACAATTAATTAACTGAAAAAAGTATAGAACTGCAATATTCAATACAGTAAGCATCAAAACCATATCCCTATTTTTTTATCAAGCAAAAATAAGGTTTGCTAGTCAAGAAGTCAGGTTTTCAAAAATTGGAACGAAAAAGGTACGAGATTTTTTGCTAACGTGAAAATATAACATGGCATGTTTTTGAATTGGAAGTATTGTTATACATGAGACATGAATATAATAATTAAAAATCGAACAGATAGAAAATAAAGTACTTATATAAGTGGTTTGTCTACAGTAGATGCGCAACTTTGAACTTATTAAATAAATATACTTCGAATATTAAACTTACAGCTTTTGAACCATTTTCATGATTCCATGTGTAGTTGGAAGAAAGAATTTTGGCGCATTTTGCATGGTTGAAGGTTGAGCCATTCCTATTTTCCAAGTGTTTCCAAGATTTGGAGCTGACAGTGCAGGAGATAGTGATGGTTTAATAGTTGGAATAGGTGTTGAAATGTTGGCTATTGGAATAGGAAGAGTTGTAGAAGAAATTGTTGGTATAGTTGGTATTGGAAGCATTTTGGAGCGAATTAAATTATTTTTTGAAAATGATTTTTTGGCAAAAGTGCCTTGCCTTAAAGCCCCGCCTCCTTAGCTGACTACGGTAATCCCAAAATATTGTTCCTTATCCACGCATTTCATTGAATTCATCTTCAATTTTTCCACGTAATCCTTCTCTTTTTTGAGATTTCCATTCTTTTCTTAAATTCTTTACTATGACTAGGTGTAAATATCATTTGAAATACGTAACTTCATCTTCAGGGTTTTCAATTTTTTTGTTCAATCATCTACCCATCATTCAAAGAAATAATAAGTTAATCCCTTTTCTCAATTTTTCATGAATTTTCACTATAAAAACTGATGATATAAGTTGAGAATTCACACTACTAATCTTTCTATTTCAAGAGCTTTTTTTTGAATTTTGGAAAGAGTTGCTGATTGTGATCTTAGATTTTGAAAGTTCTGATAGACACGTCGAGATCGTTGAAAATATATTGTTAAAATAAATTTCAAATTAAAATTACTGGAAAAAAATAAATATGAATGCAGAAACCGAAACAAATGAGATCATACATGAGTCCTGTAACCAAAAGAAAAGTACCAGAAAAATAATATCGACTCTCGGAGCAACCAGCTATCAAAATTTGCCTAATATTTGAGCCGAACCTCTGTGAATCTGACATTCTAAAAAATAATAGTTTCTTATGTTGTCTCAATAAAATGCCGAATTTAACCCATTTGCCTGTTTTCAGATTAAAAATAAAATAAAACTGAAACAGGGATCTTTTTTTAAAAAACGATCGCGGCGATGTTATGTCGCCATTTGAAGGTGAAGTTTCCTGAAAATTCTAGGATTTAAAATTTAACGTGAATACACTTTTACTCAAAATGCTTGCCACATTTTATCACAAATGCAATCTAAAGTTTATTTTGTTAACTTTAATCATTTGTTCATCGATAACAAAACTATTAGAAAACAATGGAACAATTGAATTTCGAGAATCCATGGCGACACCGTGCCGGATCTGATGATGATGTAGGTCATGTGTGTTGTTCTTAAAATTTCAATGCTCACTTTCAGAATGAGGAGGGACCTAAGGATGATATCGCGGTTCAATTTGGGTTTGAGTAAGATTTTAAGCTCTATTTTCAAAGCAGCTTTCTGGAAATCAAGTGAATTTTGGTATATATTTCAGTGATCGAAGTATTCGAGCTGCATTTGTTGCAAAGGTTTTTGCATTAGTCACTGTTATGGTAAGTTTTTACAATTTTGGTTAAAAAAAAAAATATTTCATCGTAGTTTGCGATCACTGCTGCATTCTCAGCAGTGCCAATCTATAACAAAGATTTCAAAAAATGGTGCAATCAGGAGGATCACTGGTGGTGTGTCTACGTGGCAATGCAGGTTTATTTCAGTCTCTCGATCTACAAATCATTTTTTAGGGGTGTATTTTTCATCTTCTACATTACTTTGATGTGTTGTGGAAGAGCCCGTCGATGCTTCCCATGCAATTTGTTTATTCTTACCTGTTTTGTTGGTTTTCTATAAACATTTTGTGACTATCAAATCTTGAATCTTGAATTTTCAGACATTCTCAGCCGCAACTATGACAATGTTTATTACTGCTACATATTCTGCAGACGCAGTCTTGATTTCACTTCTGATAACCACCGGATGCAGTGCTTCAATCATTTTGTTCGCAGCTACAACGAAAAAAGACTTGACTTCGTAAGTTTTCACCTACAAAGGGTAGTGGATTTGGAGAAAGTACTGAAATGTGTAGTACAATAAATAAAATAGTCTAAAAACAAAACAAAACAATTGCCGAGCAAGTTCGGAGCGTAAACTTCAGACTCATGAGAAAAATGTACATTGCATATAATTTAGATGCTAACCAGGCCATATCAAGAAACTATATGCCAGAATTTTTCTAATGAACAACTTGTATAGCACGCCCATATAATGGGATTTTTTTTGCGTTTTTGTAACAACTGCTTGTACTGTCATATTTGAGAATAACCAACCCACAAGTTACGGAAATTCAAACGAGACTAATAATAACTTGCAAAAAATTTTGTGTCGCTCCCAAATTTACAGGGCTCTGCTACTCTTCATGAGTATAATACCTTTTTTTTAATTTTAAATTTACTTTTTAGATGTCTCGGTGTTGCTTTCATTCTCGGAATATGCCTCATGCTTTTTGGATTAATGGCTTGTATCTTCTGCATCTTCCTCAATTGGCAATTCCTGTACATTGTATATGCAGTATTAGGTGCACTTCTTTGCATGTTTTATTTGGCTATCGACATTCAGGTATGTTATACATCCATGCTTTCAAATTCAAAATCTTCGGTTGTTTCAGCTTATCATGGGTGGTCGTCGTGTCGAAATTTCTCCAGAAGAGTACATTTTCGCAGCAACTCATGTCTTTGTCGATATTCTTGGAATGTTCTTGAATATTTTGGGAGTTGTTGGAAATGCCTGAAACAATAAATGTCCATCTTGTGGGAATATTTAATAAAAATTGCATGTATTAAAATGTCCTCAAATAAGGAAAACTGTCTGGACTTTCTGATAAAACCCTCGTCATATCGAAAGGATATGTTTTACTATAGATAGGTCATTTTTGAACAGCGTGCAAATTTCGTCCTTTTTTTATGGGGAAGTTGTTCAATAATTTTTCGCTCAAAGAGCTGTTGTTTTCTGGCTTCTAAAAGAACGCGGGAACATTCTATCGGCTTTTTGAAAACTAAAAAAAAATAATTCGTCCGATTTTTTATATAAAAGTTAAAGAATTCCAGAAAGCTTCGACCATTGAATTTCAGACCGACATTTACCCACTTCAAAGTGGTCACCTGTAAATGTACTTGTAGTTACTCGAACGAGATATGGGGAGAAAAAATGTATTTCCCATTTTGTAAAATCTTTTGAGCAAAAACTGTCTCAGAATTAATGCTTTGAATTTAATTCAATAATTTAATGGGTTCAGTTGAATATTCGAAGTTCAGAGCTGGGTAGAACTTGGATAAGGTCAAATGTTCGCGGTGAAAGACTAAAACGTTACGTGACTAGATAATAATTTCAAAACGTTTTGTACATACGCATCCGGTGAATGAATCTTTGCCCGAAACTTTCAAAGATAACGATAAAATGGTCAACGGTCATTTTCTGAAATGGTTTCAGTCTAAGTATTTAAACAAAAACCATTAAACCCAATAAACATAACATGAATTTTAAATCAATTCTTAGTCTTTTGGCGTCGTAACTTTTTTGTTTTCATCTCTCATTATGATTTCATTTCATTCTCTTAAGACCTTCTCTATGATCTTTCAAAGGTCATCTGACAACTTCTGTTTACTCTTTCATTATTCCTTCTTTCGAATTCTCAAACATTTTCCTATCATTCTGACAGTATTTCAGTCAACATAATAATCATCAGCTAATACTTGAATCCATCCGAAATCAAAGTGTCAATCCGTCCGAACGGTCTGCAACGACGTCACCGCGTGTCTGTGTCTCTGAATCTTTCACCGAGACGACGACGTTTAAAAGGAAAGCATCTACGAAGAAGTGGTTAGTTGCAGACAACTTTCTCAGATGAAATCATTTATTATTCTTCTGTTCATTGCATTGGTTATCATTGAAGGTTAGTTTTATCTTTAATGTTCAGATAAGAAAATAATTATTATGATAAGAAAATCATTCCGATGAATACTGTAGGATATGGTTATAATCGAATAAGAATAATCAGATGAAACACCAAAATGTTAACACAATTATCTTAATTTTAGGTCACTGCAGATTTGTTTACTATAATAAACTCAAAATGCCCCGAAAATATTCATGATAAAAAATGTTTTATAGAGATTCAAAGTATTTTTTAAAAATATGTCATTTATAAATCCTAATTTATGAGCTATAACTATGTATAATACCTAACCAGAACAAAACAAAACATTAGAATTTTTGTATACCTTATTTTTATTGTTAGACTTTCATCCCCATTGCTCTATTTTGACGACTATTATTTCGGTTGTCTTACGCTTTACTAAAAATGTTTAATTGTCAGAATGTAGATAACCATGTACTTTCCGAATATTTTGCCAGTTGATAACTTGTGATAAAACCAGAGAAACCCCAGATTCGAGCTGTCAAAGTGGGGCTAGGGGTGCAAGTCTAATAGAGCGAAAAATGATAAGTTGCAGTGTATGATACAATAATTATTGTTTAACAATAAATATCTCCGTATCCAGTTTAACTCAATAATCCTAACTAAACTCTATTAAACTACATTTAATCAATAAACCACACCCAATCTCTTATACCTGATCGTTCAATAAAATACTATCAAATGATGCTTTCAACGTGTCGAAAACCTGTTCGCCATTTCGTAGAACCGTTTTTTCTCTGTTTTCAGTGACAAGTTTTGATAAGTTAAATGAATGATACAACAACAATTCCAATGAACATTTTTTTCCGTCTTCTGATCATTGCATCGAGAAACTGAAAAACCAAAGAATCGGTTTCGGTTCAAATACTCATCGATAAACGTACAAAGTCTCATCTCATCATTTCAATCATTTCTTATCATCAAACCGATCTGTCATCGTAACTAGATTTATATTCAGAATCTGACATTTATGAAATGTTTTTGAAGCAGGAAGGGGTCACAGTCAATTGAAACGAATTTACACATTTACATTGGTTTTCGTACTAGTAGGACTTCCGCAAGTGGTGGTTTTAGCAGAATATCTTCAAAATAGGTCAAAAAGATAAAATTTTAAAATAAAATAAGTATGTATTAAGTATCAAATAAATTTCAGAATGTTCTTCATTGACTATGCAAGGATTGTATCGGAAGCTAAAGGAGCGTAGAACACAGACAAGACTTGGTCCATATCCAGATGAAGCCCGAATAGAATCTGATTCGATATCCAGAATTCATATTGAAGACAAAAGTTTTATACGCCCGATTGCGTCAGTTGCAGGAAGGCCGGTAAGTGAGGCCAATCCGAGCGTCTTCTAAAAGTCGCTTCAAAAAATTACTAACTAACTGTAAAACCATGCGTGAAATAAGTCAAAATTATATTTTGCAACATACTTATTTTTCGGTTTCTAATATTTCTTGTTCCAGGTAATTCCCCGTCGTTGGACATATGGCCAACAAATAAATGAAGTATTCATTGATGAAAACGGAATAGCCATTCCAGTGCGACCACAGCCCAGCTTAAACTCAATTCTCAGATCGAGAGGCCGTGGTGGACTCTATTAATATTCTTTTTCCTATTACTTTCCAATTGGTCTCATTTCGTCGTTTCGGGTCGTTATTATTCTATCATTTGAAATGCATACAATCATTCATGAATAAAATCTAACTACAATGTAAAATTTATTCAAAGATCAGAATATATTGCAAAATTGAAATTTCTAAAAAAGGAAACATTGAAGATCACAGATATTTAAAAAAATCATAAATATGCAAATAGAAAAATATTATATCACAGTTTGAATCGCGTGCTTTAAATTGACTGGATTGTATTATTAACATGAAAGTCCAAGACGCATCATCTCTTCTTCAATTTCCTTGAGATTTCTCTCCAAGATGTCCATCTCATCGAGTTTTCCTGTTGCTGATGCTTGAAATAAAAACTTCCGAAGTTGTTCTCGTTGCTCATACAAGGGATGATCCGTTTGTATTGTATCATCTTCGATTGAACTCGGCTCGAATACTCTGGAACTCAAAAGAAGCGATAAAATTTGGCGAATTCACTTCAAGAAAGGCGTAGCTATTACATGGGGTCGCAAAAACTTTTTTGAAATCGACGTAGAAACGCGCTTCACGGTCGTTTTAAAAAGCTTCGCCCCCGAAGCATGGGTCTCGTTAGGTATTCGGTGGCAAAACCGTAAATTCAAACTTTTCGTCTTTTCTTCATGTTTTAATGCTTTTTATGCCGAAATGATTTTTAAAAATAGTTACATGTGAAGATGAAAAGTGAATGAGGTTTTTTTTAAAAAATTTCAGGGTTTACGGTTTTACAGATACCTAACGAGACCCATGGTTCCGAGGCGGCGCGTTTCAAATTTGCTATGAAGCGAGTTTCCACGTCGATTTCAAAAGCGGATCTTTTTTCTGCGTACTCAAAATATTAGTTTTGCATATGGATATAAAAATATGCAAACAAACGTTCAGAATATGATTCTAAAAAATTTTTTTTTAAACTTACAGATCATTATCTTCCGCACTCCATCCATCGTCAATCGATGATGGGCCTCCAAATGAAGATACACTGCTTGTACTGTTTAAGTGTGAATGTTGTTCCTGTAGTTGTGGCATTGAACTTGACATCTTCATCACAGTTCTGTTTACTCTTGCAAAATCCTTAGCTCGTCTTTCTTTTCTTTTTATTATCAGATTCGAGCATTCTTCGGCTGTTGGTAGGGATTCCATTTGACCAATAAGACCTTGAAGAGCTTGGACTGCATATAATCGAATATTCTTTCTTAATTGTTGCTCTTTTGCAGAATTCGGTTTATCATTTGCTCCTTCCGCTATTTTCTTGCTAACATAATCTATACTCTTTTGAATTTCTAGACATTTCGATCGTAATTCTTCACCATGTTTATGACTATATACAGATTCACCATTTCTAAAAAGAATATTAATTACAAAAACTATTCAATTAAATTATAATCTTACTTCAAACTGGTGACAACTCGAACATAAGTTGGCACAAGATTCTTCACTTCCTCAATCATTACTTTCATTAGATCATATTGTTGTACAAATTCTGGCGGTTCTTTTTTATCCATTTGACTTTCTCGGAAATGTAAATCTCGAAGGCATAGATTACAAACTCTCATATGTTCAGAAAGATCTTGTTCATTTAGTGCACCTGCTATAATTTCCTCTCCAGTTGCTGCAGAATGAACTTTTTGAACAGCTCCAGCCATTGCTCGTTTCATCTTATCCATCGATTTTTGAGATAACGAGAAAAATGATCTACGTCCATTTTCTTCCGGTTGTAGAAGTTCTTGTTCATTTTCTACAGTATTCGGCTCTTCAACAATTATATGGGTGTCCCCGAGAGGATTTGAAGAACTTGTGAGTGTTTCTGAAATTTATTTTATATATTGCAAACTATTCGACAAATCTCATTTTCTGATAACCCCTTGAAATTGAAATTTAAATAAAATGACTCACTTGCAGTGTCAAACGAAAGAAATTTGCTACACGAATGACAAAGAACCCTTCCACACAATCTACAGTGATGACGTCGTCTAGTGAGACCGAATCGAGAAGCACACAATGGACAACATACTGCTTCAGCATCATCTAACCATGGAACAACTTCTCGTTCAAATTCTGTTGGAAACGAGTGTATTGGATATTGTTATAAAAAACTTTTAGATTTTTAGTTATTTTGAGAACTATTGGAATATTGGATGTGTAACTTGGCAGAAGCAACCTTCTCGCGAGAAGCTTAATATGCTTTGAGTAGATTATCGGAAAAATTGAAAGTGGAAACTTTTCACATATTATTTTTTTTTGGATATTGAAACTAGTAAACCTTTTTCAAATGTGTTTTCAAATTGGAAAATTTTATAAGTGTTAAAAAAAAATTTTTTTTAGTGATGATTTTATTTAGTGATTTGATTACTTGGAAAATTCGGGAGAATTTTTAATAAAAAATATCGAAATTTTTTATCCATCAATTTTTTTAAAAGTGGTTTTATACCTTTTCTTTTAACTGGATCCTTATCCTTTGGTCCTCCATTAATAAGCCTATCAAGCCTGATAATAAGCATATTCGTTCGAACAGCCACTTCATTTATATTTAATTCTCTTGTTGATAAGAATTCTCTCGTTTTTGATCTCCGAGTTCCCGGTAAAATTTCATCAGGAGGAAGAGGTTTTGGAATTCTTGGAAGAGGTGCTCTTTCGACAAGCTTTTCAGTAGTTTCAGTGAATTCTGTTTCGACATTCTGAAATTTAAAATTGAATATTTTGTTATTTCAGCCAAAACTTACACTTGCGAGATCTGCGATACTTTTCTTCGCATCCAATTTCTGAATTCCTCGCTTAGCTTTATCAAAAAATCCCTTAACATTTGACACAAACATTCCAGCCAAATCACTGCTATCTTCTTCCGGATGATCATTTTCCACGTGGCAAATGAGTCGTTCGTATTCTCCAAAGTCTTCCATACAAAATGGACAGATGAAACCCTTTGAAAATTAGAAATATTAATGACTCTTCTTTTTTTTTAGTTTTTTAATTTCAGTTTTTCGAGTTTGCTATCCTTTTCACAATTTTTGTGATTTTGGCTCCAGAAATACGGTACCCGGTCTCGAGACGACAATCTTTGTTAAATACAAACAGTTGTGCGCCTTTAAAGAGTACTGTAATTCCTAAATTTTTATTCTGAGAAATTTTAATTAATTTTTTATAGTTTTTCGCTGATAATAAATATATTAAATTATTGAAAAAAAAAAAAAATTAAAAAGCATAACTTTAAAAAAATCTATGAAAATTCCGCAGCAATAAAATTTGAAATTACAGTACTCTTTTCACTTTTTTCAAACTAAATAAAACCCAACTAACCTGTCTAACCACATCATTATGTCCTCCTGTTCCACCTGAACCAGTTGCTCCAATCATTTCTGCCAAGAAAAAAAAAGCGAATTGGTGATATTTATTCAGAAGAGACGCAGACGGGACGACATAAAGTAGTCGTTCTCCTCCTCGTAAATGAATAAAATCGGCACTGCCACGTCAATAATAACAATGGCAGAAACCAAAAACAACTAGAAGAAGAGCAATCAATTATTTGTCAAACAATATTTATTGTTCAGATATGTTATGTGTAAGTGCTCAGTAAGAAATAAATTATGATATTTACAGAATTAGCAATTTTCAAAAATTCGTCGTTTATTGTGCTACCCAAAGACACTTTTTTTGAGAGCATCTCAATCGCAATAGAGCAGGACCGTCATTGAAGAATGTGCAATTTGGAAAATACATGAAAGAAATATAAATGGAAAAAGAAATAATGTTTGATGGTCTATGATATATGATTCGGTTTTTGATTTGAAATAATTGGGGGCTCAATTCAAGTTTTTTCGGATCTGTTTGGGAGGTGAGAGAGGAACACGAAAAGAAGGGACCCGGGTATAGAATAATAAAATAAATATTACAATCTTAATATTTTACACAAAAATGTTACTTTGGAGATCTCGTTTTGAAAAAAAGACATGTCGAAACAAAAAAATTAACAAAGCAAAATCATATGAAATTTTGAAAGAAAATGATTGGGTTTTTGACAGAAAAAATTGAAAATAAATTATTTTTGATATACACTATCAGGCATCAATACGTCTTCCAGCTGGCAAATGGTCACGATGCCAACGGAATTTCGGATGGCGACGATACATTTTACTGTAGTGGGTTCGAGCAAGATGATTACGTTTTCGGAGTGAATGTTTTAGTAGAATAGTTTCTGATATTCCAGGAAGTTTTCGATTCGGGAAGTCGCGATACATGTTGACACCAAGTTTGAATAACTGTAAATTATTTATTTTAAAAAATTTCAAATTATCTTAATTTTCGAGAAAACATTCAACAAAAAAATATGTGAAAATACGTTGTTGGTTTAATGCAAAAATAAGAATATTTAAAGAAATGTTCGGTTTTTTCGGTTTTTTTAAAGCAAGACTAAAAAATCGAAAAACTTAAAAACGAAAATTTTCGGTTATTCGAAAAATCTTCGGGTTTCTTTAGAAAAATATATTTCCATGCAGCAGGATGCAGCAAGAAACATCACGTTTTCTAACCGGGAACCATAATGTTTTTTTTTGATTTTCTGAAAAACCGAAAAATTTGCGTTCTCCGGTTAAAAGATCGGCAGCCCTGAGCTCATTAACCAAAAAAAATTATAATTTATTCAAAATTTTTATAATCTTTTTAAGTTCGCTAGTTCTTGAAAACTTCTAACGATTAAAATTTATAGTTAAATTTAAAAATAAAAAAAAACTTACATCATAATCGCCTCTTTTCAATTCATTAAACGTGTGGAAGAAAGCAAAATGAGCTTTAGCTCGTCGCCACGTTAACATGAAAAGAGCATTTTTAGCAGCCATTTCTTCTTTTAGATTCATTTGGAGATTTTGGAGTTCTTCTGCAAGTTCTCCAATCTCTTGATCTTCTGCATCATCTTTTCCTTCTTCACTCATTTCAACTTTTGTTGATACTCCAGCACTATTTCCATCTTCATAGTTTTCCTGTGTCATTTGCTCAAAGATATGAGCACTTGAATCAGGGAGAATACCTCCTGCAATTAATTTTGCAACTATTCGAGAACCAACTGCTTTCGCATCAAAATCTTCAATATCTGATGGCATTTCAATGTCCTCTGATCCATTTTCACTAAGTTTTCGTGTATTTGTTGTTGTTGCAGGTTTTGGTGTAGCACTGAAGTAACTTCTAATATCTCCATTTTTTCGTTTTGGTGATGTTGGTCCTTTAGAGTGTCCATTCACTCCGTTTGTTAACGAAGAATGCCCGTTTGCCATTTTTTCGTATTCATCATCCATTCTTTCTTTCTTCACTTGACGAGGAGAATGCACTGAAATTCAAAATATTCGAGTGACAAAAAATTATTTAAGCAACTTGGAATTTCGTTCAATTTTTTTAATTTTAAGAATAGTTTCAGATAAAAAAGTCAGAGAACATCGATATTTATTTTCAGAATCTTACTTTTTTACTACGTCAAAATTTGGAATTTCTTCAGTTTTCACTCGAAAGGAAAAATTTAGCATCGATCCCACAATCTTCATGATTTTAAAAAGGATCATAATTATTGATGAAGTAACGAAGTTTTATAGAGGAACAATTTAGAAAATCTCTTAAATAATTTCCGTGATATTTTTCAATTTTATGCTACAGATATATTTTCCGAATAAAATAGGTTTTATTGCAATAAATCATACATAAAAATCCCTTACATCTTGAAGAAGTTCCACGGTGTGAATGGCCATTACTATATTCAATTTCATCCTCAGATTCGGTGTCAATTTCGAGTTTGGCGCCTAAAATTAAAATTCAAAATTAACAATTCAAAACCATAAATTCTAACATTTTTTCTCTTTCGTAAACTCTGGACTCATCATTCGAGATTTTCCAGATCTTCGTGTAGTTGGAGTATCAGGAATACTTTTTCCATCTTTATATTCTTTGCAAGCTGTGTAAACCATTGACCCAATAATCGGCATGATTTTATTATTATTATTCGTCAGATCCTTGTCTTTTTCAGAATTTCGACGATTTGGAATACGATATCCGGCGAGTGAACTGAAATTATAAAATATTCAATCGAATGGTATACTTGAGTTAGTAAACCAAAAATATAAAACAAAATTTTAAAATATTGCAATTATTCTTTCTTTTTTTTTTCGATTTTTCAATTTTTTTCAGAGAAAATCCAACAATCTAAATATTGATCAAATCAATGTGTTTTTGTTGATGAGAAAAAAATAAAATTATATTTTTCTTCGAAGAAATAAGAAAAATGGCTAAAATTTTAAAATAATTTTTCGAAAAATTAGATAAAGGAAAATCAACTTAAAAAATTTTAGATTTTCTGAAGTGCTCTGCAATTTTTGAAAACGTATAAAAAATTTTTTTTAATTTTTTTACAAATGAAAAGCTCTTAGCGTTCCATTTTGGTCGTTTTTAATTTGGTAGCTAATAAAATATTGAATACGTCTTTTAAAGCTATAAAATTTAGACTTACGCTTTTCGTGGAGCACTTCTCGTGCCATTTGTTGTCGGAGAAATTACTTCATTCGAGATCGATACTTTTTTTGAATTTTTTCCATTTAACGACGTATTTAGAGATTTTCTTCTAGAAGCTGGAGGAGGTGCTCTTTTTCGATATTTCCATGGTTCATTCACAAAATATTTTTGAAGGGCCTCATCACTATATGGATCGAGAACAATCTCTTTGAATTCTTCAAGAAATTGCGTATCAATTTTCCCCATAAAACTTTTGCGGCACCATGTCCAGAAACGTGTTCCCACATGATATGCAGGATATTCATCGAAATTATCATCTTCATCGTCTTGTTCCTCAGGAAGTAGACAAATTCTGTAAAAAAAAGTATTGGAATTATCAGAAACTTGTTTTTTTATTGTGTATTATATAAAATTGTTTTCAAAATTTTGATAAAAATAATCTAAATATTGAAAATTTGTTATTAAAATAACTAACTCATTCTCTTTGCCCGTATCTTCATCGTTGTGAGCATTTGACGAATGACTAACATGAGCTTCAGAACAATCCAATGGTGTCGGTGTTCGTTCCTTCTCTCGTGAATCATAAAAAGGCATCAATCTTGTATTTAAATCAGGTGTTGGATAGAATCCTTCATTCATATATTGAATTTCACCAGCCATGTAATCTTTTGTAAAGTTATTTGCAGCCAGCATAGCTTCGAGCTCGTGAACAAGATGAATCTAGAAAGATTTATAATGAGATTTTTTTTCATTTCTAGGGAAATTAGGCGGTTAAATAGACTGAAACTGTACTAAAACGACAAATTTTCATAATTTAACTTCTTAAACTATTATGAAGAGTCGAAATTTCGAAAAAATGACAAAAAAAAACAGTCTTAATTTATCGTAACGAAAACAACGGTAAAAACGTTTAGAATTTTTCAAATTAGTTTTTTTTTGTAAAAAAATTTAACTTACTGAATTATTTTCAAATTTGAATAACCTAGTTCAAAATCAATAATCAAAGAAAAATTATGAAAACCCAAGTCGGAATTTTGAAAAAAAAAACCATGGCAGGATTGTTTTTTGCAAAATTGAAAAAATTCATTTAAAAAGTTGAGAAAAAAAATCTGTAAATTTTTCAACAGTTTTGGTACATTGAGACTGTTTTCTGTCATTTTAGGAAAAAAACACAGATATCGCCATTAATTAGTTTGTTTTTAAAAACTCACAAATCCATTTGAAAGAAACGGATAATGTTGTCCTTTGAGACATTTCATCGCGTAAGGTGAAAGTGTATCATAATCATACGGAGCAAATTCTGGAGGCGGATTACATGCATCTGATCCACGTCTCCGAGTTGGTGAAGAAGATTCTGGAAACTGGATTACTGTAGATATGATTGTAATATTTTCGTTTAAACTAAACGCGTTTAGATTACCTCCTCTCTTTTTTCGTGAAGATTTTCCAGATGAAGACTTCTTTCTTCGTATCATTGTTCCCAGTTATCTGAAAATTAGGTAGACATAAATAAAAATTGTTAGATCGATGAGAATCGTGAGAGAAATGGAGAATAAGACGGTGAAGAGAGACAGAATCTAGAGACTCGTTGTGTTCGGCGCGGCGGCGATGACGGCCGAAGAAAACAAGAGTGTGTGTGAGTGAATGAGCGGAGAGGATGATATAGTATAGGAAATAAAGAGACGCCGACATTGTAAGCGGCCCGTTTCGTACTGGGTGAGACCGCGCTGCAGCTGCCGACAGCCCTCTTTTTTTGACTCAAATCTATTGATTTTCCCATTTGAGAGATTATTGATAAACTGAGGGATGAAAAAAGAGAAGATTGAATTGATTTACGGTTTCTCACGAGTTCAAAAAGTTGTTGAAACAATTTGTATACAAATCTATGGGGAATTTTAGAAAAAAAAAAAGTTCTGTCTCTCAAAAACATACATGCATGTCGTCAAATTACATATATTAGAAGCAAAAATCAAACAATATTGACTATTTGACTGAAAATTCAAATGAGAGCAATAGTATCATTCGAAAACGAGGGCGAAATTAAGATATAAAAATTAAATTCAAATGTCCCGCTTTTAAAACCTTGAAATGGTCGCATTCTGTCGTCACTGTGTTTGCACAAGAAATTGGGACAACAGCTGAAGCTGCCGCAAGCTGGTCAAGATAAAATTAACTAATCAAGAAAAAATTCAAGTGAAGAAAGAAAAAATAAATAATGAAGAATACTTGGATACGTCTGCTAAAAGTTTCTGAGAAAGGAGCGAAGCTAATAACGATACGAAACAGACGAATGATGAAGGAAAATAGATTGTATGCTTGTGTTAAAGAAAAGATTAAAAATAAAAAACAATCGAAGCAGATGACATTCATTTTAATTGTTTAACATTATTTTTTAAGTTTCCAGCGCGATATTAGCACTTTCATAGTGTCTAGAGTTGAAAAGTGATATTTTTATCCATTAACAAATAGAAAATTTGGCAAATGTTCACTCCGTTAACAAAACCAAAATGTTTTCTAGTAAAAATAAACTTTTCCTAGTAAAATAAATTAGAAACAAAACAATCTTTGAAAAAACGAAAATTTCTGCTACAGTATGTGTTTTTGCGTGACGGTGTTTGCGTACAATACACCATTCGTCGTACGCCTACACGTGGCTAAATCTATTAAATGTGCAATTTTAGACAATTTCTTGTGGCTTTTCATTTGTTATTTTGTATAAAAATGTTTGTTGATTTGTAAATTTAAAAAATAAAATATTTTTTAGATTCTCTCAATATGGGAAGCAGTGAAAGTGTACCGATTCCGGGAGGAGGAACCGAAGGATATCATGTTCTTCGGGTATGTGGTTTTCTCAAATTAAATATTTTTGTTCGGATTATTTATCTTGTTTTCAGGTACAAGAAAACTCACCTGGAGCTGTCGCAGGCCTGGAACCGTTTTTCGATTTCATTGTTTCCATTGGAAATATCCGATTGGACAAGGATAACGATACAATGAAAGAAGTTCTAAAGCAACATATAGAGAAACCTCTAGAAATTACTGTTTATAACAGGTAAGTATTCTATAAGCAAAATACATTATTGCAATAAATTATTTTCAGTAAATCGCAGGCAGTGCGTCAAACAAGTATTGTGCCATCTCAAAATTGGGGCGGTCAAGGTCTTCTCGGAGTTTCAATTCGTTTCTGCTCATTTGACGGAGCGAGTCAACACGTGTGGCATATTATCTCAGTACAGCCCAATTCGCCTGCCTCTCTCGCTGGATTAATTGCCGACACTGACTACATCCTCGGAGCTGAAAGCGTTCTTCATCAAGCAGATGATTTGATTGCACTTGTTCAAGCGAACGAAGGAAAACCTTTGAAATTATATGTCTACAATGTAGATACTGATGTTGTTAGAGAGGTACCCATTATTTTCAATCAACCATCAAAAAATAATAGTTTTTAGGTTTCATTGACTCCTAATTCCGCTTGGGGAGGTGAAGGATGTCTTGGATGTGACATCGGTTATGGATATCTTCATCGCATTCCTGTTTCAGTTGATCGTTCTAAAGCTGTTTCACAAGTTTCAGTCGCCCAAATACAACCAAGAGTTCCTGTTGGAAACCCGCTTGTCGATAAGGTATAATGCGATATTGAATTTTCAAAAATAATCACAAATTCCTAGATCCGTTTTCTTTCCTGAAAATTATGCTTTTATATATGTATTCAGACTAAATGTATATTTTCAGGTCAATAAACCACCGGCAGCCACCAACTTCCCAGATCCATCCCAATTCTCTTCAACTGTTCCTCTTCCACCTGCTCCTTCATCGCTGATCCAGAACCTTCCACCTCCACCACAGCCAGCTTTCCTTCCACAACCTCCAACATCGTACGCTCCTCCAGTTGCTGCCACTCAACAGCAGCCACCAGTTTCGGAGTCAAATGGACACGGGCACTCACATGCTGATGGCGGGCATGGGCATTCTCATGACGATGGAGGACACGGACATTCCCATGATGGTGGACATGGCCATTCTCACGAGCATTCTCCGTCTCCTGCTCCTGCTCCAGTGTCTTCACCAACACCCGTTCAACAATACCAACAATCATATTCTCAAGCTCAGCCACCTGTTGATTACTACCAACAACAACAACAGCAACAAGCTTACCAGCCACCAGTAAATCCACCAACAAGTTATCAAGCATATCAACCGCCAGTTCCAACTTCATATTACCCTCCAGCTGCCTCTACTGCTTCAAATTCTTCTGGATACCAAGCTCCATATTATTCTCCACCGTCGTATCCTACGCAGCAGCAATCATCCTATGTTCCATCAGCAGTACCACCGATGTTTTCTGCAACTTCAGCACCAACTCCACCAACTTCATACGTAAACCGTAAGTTCTAAAATTTTAAAATCTAATTTAATAAGCAAATATTTATTTGAAACGCGTAATTGGATTACAAAAATTTCCATTTTCCAGCAATTCCACCACCAGCTCCTCTCAACTTTCCGATGCCATCATTAAGCTCAATTGGAATCACACAACTTGCTACTCCACCAGTTCCCGGTGCAACATCCTATCAACCACCGTCGTTCCCACCACAGCAACAACAGCAGTATGGAGCATATCCACCTGCTCCACCACAGTAGAGCTAAACTCAAAGTCGTACAAAAAGGGCCCTTACAGTGCTGGTACTTTTCCCCAATTAGCGTTACAATTTCTTGTTTAATTTATTGAATGGTTTTTAAAAATGATTAATGATGAGATTTTTATTTCAATGTGTCCTTCCTTTTCCTTTGGGGGGAAAATGCTTTCTTCTTGTCGTCTTCAAAAAATGTGAGTAATGTATTAAAGACATATTTGATTTTAAATGGGATGATCGCTTTTGAAAATCAAGTCAATATTTATTTATTTGTTTTCTTTTCTTTTCGAAAAATAAAGTTCATTTAAAAGTTACCTTTAATTCACACTTCAAGAAAAGAATATCCTCCCGTGAACTATTTCAATAGAAACAAGAACGTTCAAATTAATTAAAGTTTAACTTCAATATTCATTTTTCGTCGCTTCATTCGTTGTTTCTACCAGAAAGCATGAATTTCATATTGCTGAGTTTTCTCATAGTAAGTTTTGTAAATTGCAGCCTATTTCAGATAAAATCACGATAAATCTCTGGCTTTTGCTTGGGATGTGTTTATTGTATAATCAAGGTTACTGTAGTTATTCAAGACGCATTTAATGGGGATAAAAACGCGCTCCACCGCCAATTAACAATGCTCCGCCCCCGAATAGACAAAAAATGCGTGAAAATTTGTGTAATTGGTAAAGTTAGAAACTACGGGTTTTACCGCAAAATTCCTAACGAGACCCATGGATCGTTTTAAATTGGCGGTGGAGCGCGTTTCTACGTCGATTTCAAAAGGGGAATTTTCTGCGTCTCCATAATAAATCAATCAGTCAGGAAAATCATTTATTTGTTTTCAACAGCTATGGTTAAATTTATGCCCTTAAAAATGAGACAGGAGGAACAAGCTCTAGAATTTATGGGCGGAGTTTTGTTTAGAGGGTCCGCCCATAAAATGAAAAGTTCGTTCCCACCAGTTTTAAAAGCCACGAAGTTTCTTTTCATCGTTGCAACACGTTGTGTGGATTCGTTTTCTCCACAAAAAGTGCAGAACCTGAAAACCTTATTTTCAATGGAAAAATGTGCAGTCTGTACAATTATCATCTTACAGGTACTTGTGTATTCCATAAAAGCTCAATCGTTAGCGAACGTGACTGAAATGAGCCGAAAAAAGTGCTGGGAGGCTGGAAAATATGTTTCTAATAAAATTATAGCAAATGGTAAGTGGGCATTTGCGCACATATTTTTTTAAAACTCGAATGCTTACATTTTTTGGAAAAAAAAGTTTCATTCGCAACGAAAATTGCACTAGTTTTTCCGAAAAATACAATTTAGATATTATTACAGTACTTCTACGATCTCTCTACAGTAATCTGGGAGTATTTATTTCAGAAACTCAACGCACTTTTGCCTTAGAGACTTATTAAAAGTTGTCAGCAGAACTCGCTACTATACTCCAGTACCATTACCGTAGCCACAAAGTCTTCCTTAACATATCAGCTAATAAAATAGCGCCCTATAAATATTGAGTAGTTAAACCTAGATAGTTGAATAAAAATTAAAAATTGAGTTCAAAACTGTATTAATATGTAGTATATTTATAGAACCATTAACACAATTGTTTTTATATGAAAATATTCTGAGTATTATTTCCAAGACAATTTCACAACATTATTTCATACAGAAACGAACGATTTGTCATTGAAATTTGCGAACATCTCAACGGACGGGAAAACAATTGATTTTTTAAATTACGGAATTCAGTTCAACTTGAGCGAATACTTAGTCAATAACGGACAAAATCTAACTAAAGACATATTTTACGTCAGTGCAAACAAAGATGTGAGTTTAATTAAGTAGTTGAATTGCAGATAAAATAAGTTTAAACGGTTGATAATTTCAGAAAAAAATTGAGTTTGCTAATGCAACTTCCGGAAAAGTAATTTGCGAGAAGGTCGTTAAATTCGATTGCTTCAATGATGTTTTTATTGATTCAGATGAAAGTGTTGATAAGAGTAGAAAGATGAATTGTCATAAACTTCATGGAAGTCTCTTCATTCGAGGACTTGGTTTGTTTTGAACAACAAATTTGATATCTAAAGAAGCATTGAGCGTGGAGTATCGCCAATGGGACAATTTTTTTAGAACAATTTTCTGTTATGCTTTAATTGGTCCTATTTAAGCCGTTTATGCAATCAAACCTGTAACAATGGTCAAAATATCATAAAGTTCAAATTGTTTGAAAACTGGACAAATTACCAAAACCAAATTTTGAAAGTTTTAGGAAATGAAAAATTGTGTAACTACATTAAAAATAACAATAAGTATTTAGGAAAGAAGTCATCCGGAACCCATCAGTTGGATTTTATTCAAAAACTCGAGTCCATCGGTGGTGCTCTTGTCGTTTCAAATGTGGGCTCAGATGTTGATATTGTCTTCGAAAGTCTGAAGGAAATTGGCAAACATTTAATGGTTGACTCACTTTCTAGCGTTCAAATTACAAGTAATAGAGCAAATAATATTAAACTGCCATCGATCGATTTGGTGAGTACAGCTTGCAAAAAGCAGGATTCTAATTTAGTTTCTAGATATTTCAAAAATTTCAAATTTCAGGGCGGAAAGAAAAGCGTAACAATTTCGGATGAAAAGAAGTTATCATCCAATAATAGTGAACATCTAAATGTTACAATCAACAGCGACAGTGTCGGAACTTTCAATTCAATGGAAAAGATAGAACCACGAGTTTCAGTGAGCTTGGATAAACTGAATGAAAATGGAAAAGTGGAAACGGAGAAAGATTTAAAAAAGAAGAATTTCAACTTTTCGGTTCACAAATTTATCCAGGAACCAATATTTGATGGAATAAGTTAGTAGTTTCTTATTTTACTAATTCAAATTAAATCTGTGACATTTTCAGTTGTTACTCTCATTCAAATTTCCCCACTTCTGGTAGTTATTGGTTTTATTGGATCAACAGCTTTTCTCATTCACGGCTCACGAAAACGAGAAAAATACGATATGGCACTGATTGTGAAGAATGATGATGACAATTTGAAACTTGGAAAGGATAATACAGTAAACAGTGATTTGGGATCTACTTGACTTGTACTTGTAGGAAATAAATATGAATTTATTTTGTTGTTTACACCTAGAATTGCTGAAACTATCCATCAGAATGGTACATCGAGGAAGTACGTAAAATAGGAGAATAGACAATTTTCAATATTTGGAGAAAAACCGAACATTGGACTTAAGAGAGCTACACGAGGTGAAATCAAATACTTTTTGAAATGGAAAATGTTCAGATTATGTTTTTGGCAAACTTTCTAAATTTTGATAAAAATTTTTGGAAAAATAGTGACTTATCCTCAATAAATGTTGATTCTCCATCGAGAATTGGTTGATTTCTTAGAAGTGTAAAATTGTATGTTTCGTTTCTTATGAACAACAACTCACATATATATCTTGACTTATCTTTTAAAAACTCTACTGGTTAAGATACAAATATCAAATGGTTAGGATACAAATACCACGAGTAGTTAGGATACGGTAGACGAAAAATTTATTGCAGTGTACTGTACTGTGCGAACAGCAATTATTCAAATATCCTCTGCTTTTTTGCAAAGTGCTCCTCGTCATTTGAAAAGGCGTGAACGGAAATGTGTTTTTGTGAAAACGTGACACCACATTAGTGTATTTTTTCTCACGGATGATGTTTTAAAATCATAGTTTTGCAAAATAAATTTATTTCGATATTTACAAACTCAACAAGAGACACTTGAAAAATATAGTAAGTTTCTTCTGTTTACCAGCAGTATTCAGTCATACGTTTCAGCTTGACATCAATTGACTAAACTATGGCAGACGACAAATCATTTGATGTGAACATGTTTCTCAAACGACATTTGATCGTGAAGAGTTGGGCCAATTATAGGCAGGTCCGTATGTATTCTTAGTCGCAGGCAGGCTTGCGGTAGGCGTGTAGTAGGCACGCAAGAAGGCACAAAGTAGGCATTGAAATAGAATGCGTTAAGCAAGTAAATAGGCATGAGGTTTCAGGTTTGTGGCTATCAGTCGTGATTCCAGCTTCAATTTGTTTCATCAAAAACTCCCAAAATTAAGCAATTTCCAGCTAGAGTATACAAAAAGTGAATTGATTCAACTCATTGATCTTGTGACACCAGCATTGAAGGAAGATAATTCATTGGCCCAAATTTCGCCTCCAGTCACAATTGTGGGTGATATTCACGGACAATTCCATGATCTTATACGCATTCTAAACTACAATGTTCCAAAGGATGATGCAAAAAAGAAATCGGGCTATGGATTCTGTAACAATAGGTATATATTTTCCAACTTCACAGTCTGAAGTACTATAATGACATTTTCAGATTTGTATTTCTCGGAGATTATGTTGATAGAGGAAGTCATTCCATCGAATGTATAAGTTTGATGTTTGCTTTGAAGGTAATAGAACGCTCCAATAATTATGCTTATATTACGGAAAAATGACAAATACGAAAAAAAAACAAATGAAAATTAAGCATCGCTGTCACAATTCGAACAGGAATTCGTTCCAAAAATCGAACTCGTAAATCGGCACCAGCGCTACTGTAGTCATTTAAAGAGTTACTGTAGTTCTGGCTACAAGATATTTTGCGCGTCAAATATGTGGCGTAACACGTATTCAAAGAACTTAGGGCTCCCTTAATAAGATTAGATGTGAATTCTCACAAATTGTTGGGAAGTGTTTATTTTGTTTGTGCATTTATGTAAGCCTTTTTATGTTCCAAAAGCTCTGTCCCCCACTAATACCCGCAACTTTGCCAATTAAAAAAATCTTGTTGGCTATTCAGATCATCTACCAAACCAACTACATTCTTCTTCGTGGAAACCATGAAACAAGAGCTATCAACTATGCATATGGATTCAGAGAGGAACTTGTGAACAGACTTGGACCGGCTGATGGTAAAGAGGTTTGGGAAAAATTCAATGAAGTGTTCGCATATATGCCTTTGGCATGCCTCGTGGGAGAAAAAATTCTTTGTATGCACGGAGGAATTAGCCCACGTCTGAACACGTTGGAGGACATTAAAAACGTTTGTTGATATGCTTCGCTTTTGTTTTAAACACTCTGATTTAAGATCGATCATCCATTATTTGAAATCGGTAATGACAGTCTCGCTCAGGATTTGCTGTGGGCTGACCCAACAGATGGGCAAGGTCTGATTGCTGTCAGTCAGTAAGTGTACTCCTTTTTACATGGTCTTCCTGTGGTAGGCAGGCGAAGGCCGCTGTAAGGCGAGTCATGAAGGCGCGTCTATATGAAAACCCCGAAAATTAGTCTTGCACGCGAAAGGTAATTTGGTTAAAAGCAAGAATGGTTTATTTCTCAGAACTCCGGCCTACCCCAAAAATATTGTCCGTGGACTCTCAGTGGTGTTCAATGAGGCAGCCGTTCATGATACTTGTAAACGTCTTGGTATTAAACTGATTGTTCGTGCTCATCAGGTATTATTAGAGATCATCCAAGAATGACTGCCAATCTCATTTACAGATGATTCCCGAAGGATTTAAGTTTTTTGCCGACCAAAAACTTCTTACGATTTTCTCGGCTCCACGATACATGAATGAAACTGATGTGAGTGTCTTTTTAATGTACATACGTTTTTACAATGTACATTCCAAATCGAAAAATTACCAACATGATTATTTCCGCAGAAAACATCAAATTAAATATATTTTCAGAATCATGGTGCGACGTTGAAAGTCGAGACGAACGGGCGCTTGTCCATTGGTCGCTTGAGAAATATGAAGGCTCTTCATCCCAACGTAGCAGCTGACGAAATCACTCGTGGGGATGATATGCCATCTGGCGCAAAGGTTGCAAAGAAAAAGTCCAACTCAATGACTGTGTCAGCTTCTAAATCGTCGTCGTCCTCGAATTCTCATGGCAAAGGCAAGAACAAAAGTGGATCGATTGGAACCCTATAGATTGAAATAAATGTTTCGAGTTTCATTTTTTGAAAATAGTGGAGCACAATTGGGAATTTTTAGCAGTTAATTTTGCTTGCAGATACATAAATATATGTTGAGACTTTTTTCAAGAGCCGCACAGCACTGCTAGAGACACAGACAACTCGATAATTCGAAAAGTTCTGAATTCTCGAACCAAGTTTTACCAGTTTTCAGAATGTTTCCACGGTTATCGGAGCTATCGGATTAGCTAGCTGCCTAACAACTCATGAAATCTCAACATGGGCATACGTATGTGTTTTCAGTGATTTCTTGGCGACATCGGCGACTCACTGCACCCACTTAGAATTGTATAAAGACTTAGAAAAAAAAAGTCATTAAGTCAAATTAAGTCAAAAGTCAAAAGTCAAAAGTCATTTTGATAGTCATTAAGATATTTTTCCAAATTTTAGCCCAACACTACTGAAAACAAATCTTTAGTGATATGTTGAATGAGAAACATTCAATTTTTCAAAAAACTTCAGAACTCGACAACCCCTCGTTGCCTCCATCCCTTCCGAAAAAGTAAGTGGATGGGCTCTTCCAGAAATGCCAGCTCTTATAACTGATATCCTTATCTCAATGGATGATCGTTTCCTGTATATCTCCTTTTGGCTTCATGGAGATATTCAATATGACATTTCTGATCCATTAAATGTGAAATTGAATTGTCAAGTTTATATTGGAGGAAGTATACATACGGAATCAAATGTAAAAGTTCTAGAAGATGAAAAACCAATTGAAGCACTTTATGTGAAGGGACGGAAAATCGAAGGGGGTCCACAGATGTTACAGTTGTCATTGGATGGAAAGAGACTTTATGTAACAACTTCTTTATACAAGAAATGGGATGATCAATTCTATCCAGAACATGTCAAGTGAAAGGTGCTACTGAAATAAATTTGTAATTAATTCCAAGAAAAAAAATTCTCTCTCTAATATCTCTCTCTCTCTCTCTAATATCTCTCTCTAATAGAAAGAGTCTCTATCACTGCGCATTGCGTCCAACGTGTGTCCACCGCGTCTTCTTCGTGTGGTCACACGGTATGAGTGTGACGTTGCTCTATGCAGTTGTATAACACGGTTCGTCTGTCCCGACTGTAATTGTTGTGTATTTCTCTCTTTCTCTCTACGCTCTCTGTGCACATCTCCAGTCCCCATAAATCTGCCAAGCAGCCTCTAATAAATGCCGAGTGTACAGACTCCGCCCCTTTTTCGCGTTTTTTCGCGTTTTTTTTGGCTTGCGAAAAAATGTCACACTACGTTTTCATTAATAACTCCAGAGCCGTTTGACTGAATTTTATAATATTTGACAGCTTACTAGAAATATTTTGCCCCACGGTGGAGCAGAAAACGGCACTAAGTTCGGAGCAAAATTGAGCCCAGGGCGGCTTTCCCCAGTTTGAAAAAATTTTTTGTTGCTCTTTTTACCCCCAAAAAAGCATGTTTTAATTGAATTAAAATTCGGGTTTTGCTCGGTTTTGTTCCAAATTTATGTGCAAGATACTACTCAGAGAGACTGATTTTTTGAAAAAAAGTTTGAGTTCATAAGTGCAAAAGGCAAAAAGTTGTGATAAAACAAAAGGCCAAAAAATGACATTTTGCCAAAACAAAATTTTTTTCCGAAAAAGTAGTTTTTCGTCTTTATCTCAAGTTCTACTTCATCTTTTTTGATATTTTTTTTGTTTACCCCACGTACAAAAGTACGCTGAACACGATTTTTAACTCAGAATTGGAAAAAGTTCTATGAGGCGGCCGAGCAAGACGAATAAGTGCCAAATTTTGCACACTTCCCCTATTTCGCGAATCTACTTTTCAATCATAACTCGGTCAGTTTTCAATATTTCTTAGTTTTCCAAAAATTGACGTGTAGGTCTCATCAAGACTCGAGACATATACAATTTGTAAAAAGTCCAGTGGGAAAATTTTTCAAGAAAAAAATAATTCAAAAATTTAGTACTGGGGGGAGTGGTTTCCTGGGTCTCCTGAACATTTTTTCCACTAAAGTTTTGCGGAATGTATTTTTGATTCATAGTTTTTGATTTTATTTAATGGAAGATGAAGTTTCGTCGCATTAGAAATACTCTGCCAAGAGATATTATTTTTATTAATTTTCAGGCCAAAACTTGTTTTTTTCTATACATCTGTCTGTGTACAAGATATAGCCCTCAACTGTACGTCTCCTTTTTGGGAAATCAATAATGAGTACAATCCTGTAATAAAATTTTCAAAAATTCGTTTTCCCACTGACATATCAGTAATAAACGGTTTTCGAACGCCTTTTCTCAAAATGTAAATATTGAAGAAAGCGGAATCGAAAAACGACTCCCTCCAGAAATTTACCTTCCTTACTTCCAGCTTGAGCTCTCTCCCGCATGACCGAGTGGTTAGTGCGTATGACTGCAGAAATTTTGGTAGTTGGTTCAATTCTACCAAGTGATAATTTTTTTTGTTTTTTGTGAGTAATCGGGATTCGAATACAAATACTCGATTTTATACAAAATATGGGTACGTCTCCTCTAATATAAAGCCTCCTCAAACTTCAATCAATCATTGACCTACTGAAATTTTCACAAACCCTCTAACAGGTTCGAGGCGAAGCCGAGAACCTACGCCCGGCAAGGGGACTCGCCTTACACCCCCTACAACTGGCGGGCCCGCTAGTCCAGCCGGACTTAAACATTGTCTGTCATTCATTCATTTTTCCTCTTCTTGTGAGAGTGACGTCCTCACCAGGACACTTCTTGATTTTAATATTTTATTTAGTTTCTTGACTAAAATTACATTTATTTTCAATCTGAAGTATTCACTACCCCTATTTTTTTAGTTTGAAGAACTAAAAAGTGTTTAGTTTGAAAAAAAAGTTTTAAGGCATAACTATGTGGCTTCCAATATTCTTGACATTAAGGGGATACATACAAATACAGAATTTTGGTCTCAAAACTTATCAAACCTTCTACAAAAAATTTCTAGAAACACGTTTTTCCGAACTAGAAAATTTTTGTAGAAGGTTTGATAGGTTTTGAGACCAAAATTCTGTATTTGTATGTATCCCCTTAATGTCAAGAATATTGGAAGCCACATAGGTATGCCTTAAAACTTTTTTTCAAACAATTTTTAGTTATTCAAACTAAAAATAGGGGTAGTGAATACTTCAGATTGAAAAATAAATGCAATTTTAGTCAAGAAACTAAAAAATATTAAAATCAAGAATTGTCCTGGTGAGGACGTCACTCTCACAAGAAGGGGAAAAATGAATGAATGACAGACAATGTTTAAGTCCGGATGGATTTATGGGGACTGGAGATGTGCACAGAGAGCGTAGAGAGAAAGAGAGAAAGAGAGAGAGAGAGACACACACACACAACAGTTACAGTCGGGATAGACGAACCGTGTTATACAACTGCATAGAGCAACGTCACACTCACACCGTGTGACCACACGAAGAAGACGCGGTGTGTCCGCAATGCGCAGTGATAGAGAGGTTGAGAGAGAGACAGTGCTAGAGACCAGTGCTGTGCGGCCCTCGGCTCTCAGGGCGCGAGCCGAGAGCCGACTTTTTTCAAGAGCCGCACAGCCCTGGTTGAGACTATTAATCAACTGCCAAGTAACTGGAAATTGACCTAAGATTGCGTTATACTCATCCTACAGTATTTCAAACATCATAGTTAATCTAATATAATCGTTTAGTCCAGCAGAGCAAGTTCCAGCAAAGTCCAACCAAATTTCCAAAACAAAAATTTCAAAATTGTCTGAAACTTACTAATAAAGTCAGTCAGTGAAACGATATTGGTTTTCTGTTACGTTTTTGAACCTTTGAAAAGAAAGTAGCGCACAGTAGAGAACAACGGAGAATTATGCTAGAAAGGTGGAGAAGTGCGCTGGAAAGGCGGCAGTATTTGTCCCTGCTTGCGAACAAAAACAACGTGAAACAAAACTTTACGTATTACATTGAAAACAATTGAACGCTTTAAAAAATACATACAGTGAGTGAAACCCTTTACACGTATTTTCAAGTGAATTGAATACGTGGAAATGGACATAGGTTTTTGGAACTTTATTCAGTTTAAAAATCTTCAGCAATGTCGTTGCAGTAAGTTCATATTTTCTACTGTTTTTCAATTTGTATATATATAAGGTTCCTATTTTCAGGTCGACATTACTTTTGGGATTTGGCATTACATTTTTAATCTCTGTGAACTGTAATCTTGAATCAATAACAAGTACCAATCATGATGAGATTATACAAAATAGTCGGGTAAGCCATTTTGTTTTCAAAATTTACCGTTTTTTCAATGCAAGTTTTAAATTCTTATTCAATTTGTGATTTTAATTTTCAGTTGACATTTGTCGCATTCACTGCTTCTTGGTGTCCATTCTCTCGAAAACTAATGTCCAGCTTTTCTCAAGCAGCTGCAGACTATCAAGCAAAGTACCCGGATCGGAAAACGGTTTGGGGAAATGTGGATTGCATGGCTGAAGATTATCTGATGAACAAGTACTCTATCACTAAATTTCCGACAATGAAAGTATTCTTCTATGGATACATGATGACAGAATATCGAGGATCTCGTCAAGTTAAAGGATTAATTGAATACATTGAGAAAATGGAGAACACTTCTAGCCTTGTGAACTTGAATGAAGCAGAAAGTTTGACTCAATGGCAGAATTATGTTATTCCACAAAAAGGAACTCTTATTCTTTGGTTTCCTAGAGGTTCACCACCATTTGAGCTCATTCTTAAAGCGATTGCATTGATTCATAGTCAATTGGTTGTGGTGGTTCCAATTTCCGAAAACTTATTGAAACATGAGGATCATCAACTATGGTTTTCTCTGGATGGAGAGCATGTTGAACGATTTGAGGGAAGTGTGTCGAATTTCAAAGAAATCGTGGAATGGATCAAGAAAAAGTCGGCAGGAATGGTTCGAGAATTGACGTTTGAAAATATGGAGGAAATGGTAGAAGATGGCAAGCCACTATTGATTCTTCTGAGGAAAAAGGATGATATTGAGACAGAAAAACAATTTGTCACAACAGTAAGTCCAATGTTGAATAACGTTTTTAAAGTGGATTAGAGATGAAAAACTTTACCAAATCTGTCTGCCACTGTTTTTAATTTACAGTCAACACTTTACAATTAGTCAAATCTGATTGTTTTGGAAATCATTTAAAAAATTCCTACAAACCTCCTATTCTAAAGTTAATTGTATTTGAACATTGTAGAGGTTCAAGCATGAAGTTCCTAAATAACTCAAAAATTTGGTAACATGCCAAAACACAGATTAGTTAACTTTATTAATTATTATAATTTTATTTCAGATTCGTCGTGAGCTCGACCAGGACACGCTTCTGAAACTTGCTCCAGTGATGGCTGATGGAAAAGTTCTCACGGCTGTTCTCCGTCATTTCAACAAAGGACTTGATGATCTTCCATTCTTATTGATCGATCAGTTTACTCATTCATTCCCATCTCCATGGAAGGGAAATGAGATTTTCGCAGAAGGAAATATTAAACAGGTATGTATGCGGAAAGACTATGTTTTCAAAAATCAAGAAGAGTCGAGAAAATCAAAAATTGTTGAATTTTGGCATTGTATTATTGTATTAGAAATTCATAATCTCAATATTTTTCAGTTTGTGGCTGATCTATTTAACGACAACCATCATCGAAAATTGCACGAGAAGCTCAATGAACTCATTCAAAAAATTGTGACAGAAACCGAGGAAATTGAAAAACAAGCATCGGAGGAGAAAGTTGAAAAACCAACAGAGAAACTTGAGAAGCATGAAAGTGTATTTAATAAGCTAAAACCTGCATCAACTCGTTATTCATTTGCTAAAGAAGAACTTTGAGGAGAATATTATTAATTTTAAATTATTTATAATATTTTTTAGAAAATAAATCATAAATATAAATTTGTTCAATCATAGGGAAGCCGGGCATCCCTAATTCTGAATATGAGACATTCACAAGTCACTTTCTTCCTGACATATTTAAAATTCAGAATCCAAGCATTTGATGGAAATTGTATTTTCGTTGATTGTTTTTCTATCTCTCCCAGAAGCTTGCACATGATATCGTCTTATTCGTATATCTAATCCCATCTCTCTAGTCTCTTCTCTTCAAAGTTCCCCTCTTCGTCGTCTGAATATCATCAATCGTCAATTCGGTTGACATGGTAACCAAGTTATTCTAATGCAGTCGTCATCTCAAGTACATATTCATTCCGCATATTCTTCGCCATCCACCGCAGCCACCTGCAAAAGAGTCTCTTACCTGACTGCTTCCTACGACTTTCTCTGCCGTCTCATAGATTTACGAGTAATTTCTTGCAACAGGCGACTTCTTTAGAGCAATTACTTGCTCATTCAATGCTTTTAGCTGCTGATCCTCATTCGGCTATTGATATTGATAAACTCGTGAGTTTGTTTACTACTTCCAAGCGAGTATAAATAGATGATATTGGTATTCGAAAGATTTTAGTGTGTCATGTATTTGTTGGACTTTTATATGAACATTTTCAAGCTATTTTAAAACTTTTTTGAAAACTTTTTATTGTTGTTTTTAAAAAAAAGTTAAACAATCCTGATTCATTTTTACTTTTCCCTCATAATCTCTACCTAGGAGAAAACGAGAAATCTGAAATTCATTTGTTACAGTAACCTGAAAAGCGCGTACACAAAAACCATTTTCGCGGCGAGACCATTCATAATTAATGTGATTTCCCTTGAAAAATTTAAATTAAACTGTAAAATGATATCATACCCTAGACATCAGACTTTACCTTAACCACTTCACGAAATTTTGACCCGATATAGAAAATTGTCGAATTTAACTTTTTTAAAAGTAAATACATAAGACTTGAAACTGCAAAAAAAGTGGAGATCGCGGCAAGACCCATTCAGAGAACAAGCATTTACCTTTGAAAGAATTCTACAAACTCGCGATAGTTTCTCAATAACATCAAAAATATAATTTTAGGTTGGTTGGTTGATTGCTCAATCCGAGCAAACAAGCGGATGTCCTGAAAGCTTCTGTCTTGTAGATGTCAATGATAATGACGTTTATCATAAATCTCATATCGCGAATGCTTATCATTATGATCGAATAATGCTCTCTCGTCTTGTATACGAAACACCAATTCTTGCACAGGCACGAGCCGAAGGACATCTTTTAGTTATTTATGGACGAGAAGCTGAACGAGTTGCTAAAGTTTTATTTCAACGGGGATTTAAGACTGTTTTACTGAAAGGAAGTGAGTATGTTGTTCTGAATTGAAAAGTAGATTGTAATGATCAAAAATAATAAATTATCTTTCAGACACTGCACAATTCAAGGAACAATATCCATGTCTCCTGGAGCCTTCAATTGACTTCGTAAAGCTCAAAGAAATTTATGAAAAGAAAAAGAATTCTGTATTTGGAGGTCGTCTGTGGAGAAGTACTTCAGCTTCACGAATCAAATCTGTAACACGAGACGAGAGAGCTGAAAAGTCGAAAAAAGTGAACAGCAGGCCAACGAGCCAATCTAGGAAACCATGGCTTTAGGCGTATAATTTTTGATTGAACACTGTGATTACTTATCCTGTTTTAATATATCTTATCGGTGAACTACATCAGTAAAACATTCTTCGCATTATTCTATTTAATCATAAAAACAATGAAATCGAAACGGACAACTGCCAATCACTAGACTAACCAAAAAGAGAGGATGAAACACACACATAACATAAAAATTTGTCTTTAGAAAAGGGAAAAGGCAGTTTAAATGAGCACATCGAAGTCGCGAAGCTCCTCGTCAGATGGGAGAGTGGCGGCAACGCGGTCTCTGAAATTATTTTGTTTGCAAAACTTAACGTTTCAGAAAATAAAGTTTTTGATAATCCTGAATCAGGATTTCTGATTATCAAATTTGTTTTTTTAACTATATCGCCGTTCCTGGACACAAAATAATTTTTAAAAAATATAAAAATACGGTTTCGAAAGGAGATTTTTTAGAAAGTAAAATTGTAGACCGTTTTTTTTGCCCGTAATGCTCAAAAAATAAAAAATAAAAAATAAAAGATATTTGAATATTTTCAATAAGAATTTTTATATTTTTATCTTCTATCAATTTAGATTTGATGTAACATAAAATGTGCAAGAGTATTTGAGATTTAGTATCATAATAATTACAAAAAATCATAAATTTCAAATAATTCGCCAAAAATTACCTTGGAATCAGGTCTGGACTGATAAGTGGTAGTCCGGCCTTCTCTCGTCTAGCGATTTCCAAATGAGCTTCTCTCAATGCCCATTCTCTTCCCATTGGCCTGAAATTATTAATTTATAAAATTAGATGCATTTCCTCAAATGCATACCAATCTGGACGGGCAAACATGATCCAGCAAGTGAACCAGGTGGTAAGAACAGTGAAAAGAAGGAAAGCTGCTTGATGAAAACGAGCCCAATCCTTGTGCTCGTCATGTGCAATTTGCGAGAACCAAATCCATTCTCTTCTCTGAAATATTCAATTCTCAGCGGAGCAAATTGGAAATCTATGCAAATAACAAAACTCTTATTTTTCATACCATCTTTGCTCCCTGATCCTTTGCGAGAGGTCTTCTCCATCCATCTCCGAACAGCCAATCCAAACGTCCGCCATTCAACTTCGGCCATGGATTTTCATAGGCATATGAGTCAGTTCCGGGTCTGAAAATATTTAGAATCAGTTCATTTATAGACATTTAAAAATAAAATGAAAATTACCTGTAGTTATCTGGCTTTCTCTCAACTTTAGCATCTGAATGAGAGTGCGAAGAAGCGAGACGTCTAAAACCCAGCGACCGGATGCTGGCCGACGTTTGAAGGCGGCTTAGTTGAGGCAGCATCTGAAAATTTGAGTAAAATTACAATAAAGAGAAAAGAGCAACGAAGGAAAGCGGTACACGAAGAGAATCGCCGCAGAGACTGATAAAAATCGATAAGAAACACAATGTCAATTTCTAAGAGAACAGAGCATTAATATTGAATAAAATTATGGAATTTAATTGGATATTTATAAATTAATTTTAAATTGAATGTTTTACTTTTTATTAAAAAAAAACCAAGCAAAAAACCAGTGAGAAAATGGAATAAAATCGGAAATCTGTGAAGGGCTGCTACTTTTTTGCGGTGGGGCGCGGTTGCTGACTGCTAACAAACACATTTTTTTTTTCTCAAATTCAGTTCATAATTTCAATTTTTCCTTCTGAAAATTAATAAAATTCAGTTTAAAAATGAACGATGATCAATGGGTAGCTGGAATAAGTAAGAAGGATGCCGGAAGATACAGTAGACAGCTGCTAGTCGATGATTTTGGTGTCTCAGGTAAAATACGAAGATGTTATTCCAATCAACATTTAATTTCAGGCCAAAAAAATCTGAAAAACCTCAACGTTTTAATCGTTGGAGCTGGAGGACTTGGTTGTCCAGTGGCTACTTATCTGGGAGCTGCTGGAATTGGAACTATTGGTATTGTAGATTATGACCATGTGAGGCTAAAATTCATTAAAATTGCATGAGCATTCATAAAAATTTAGATTTCACTGGATAATCTTCACAGACAAGTTGCGTACAAGGAGGATCAAGTAGGAAAGTCGAAAGCACAAGCTCTCGCTGATAACATCAAATTGTAAATTTTCCACTAAAATTTTGGATCTAAAAAGTATGAAATTTTAATTAGTTTTACAGGCAAAACAGCGACTTGAACGTACAAGTTCACAATACTTCACTGGATAGTTCAAATGCAATGCAATTATTCAAAAACTACGAAATCGTTTGTGATTGCACAGATAATGTGGCCACCAGATATTTGATCAATGATGTCTGTGTTCTTCTTAATATTCCTCTTGTCAGTGGAAGTGCTCTTCGATGGGATGGACAATTATCAGTTTATCATTATGGATCAGATTGTCCTTGTTATCGGTGTTTATTCCCTTCTCCGCCGGATCCAAATTCTGTGACAAATTGCAATGAAGGCGGAGTACTTGGACCAATTGTTGGAGTAATTGGAAGCATGCAAGCTTTAGAGGTCATGAAAATTGCAGCAAAAGTTAGAAGTAAGTAGGGGATGATGTTACAAATAGTATGAAATTCAACTACTTTTTTTGTTTGATATTTTAAAAATAATCGTGTATTTTCAGCTACTCTTGCTGGCCAATTGTTGCTATTTGATGGACGCGAAGGAAAATCAAGAACGATTCGATTGCGAAAAAGGGATCCGAAATGTGAAGTTTGTGGTGATAATCCAACAATTACTGCTCCAATCGATTATGTTTTATTCTGTGGAGCAGGTGCTCATGACAAGGTATCAATGTTCAGGTTGCATTCGAAGAATATTTGTTAATTCCAGATCGAAAATCTTAAATTATTAGAATTGTCGGATCGCGTGAATGTTACAGAGTATCGAAACAAAAGAAGAGAACAAAAACCCGTTCTACTGGATACACGACCATCGTTGGAATTTGAGATTGCACACCTGCCTGAGGCAATCAGTCTGTTGCACACTGTCTCAATATTTTCAACAAATCTTTTTTATAGATGTCACTCTCAAGGAATGCCGATCTCTCTCAGCTGAAGACATCTCTAATCGTCTAGGATTGCAAAACACTGAACATTCTGATGTCTTCGTGATCTGTCATCGAGGAAATGATTCTCAAAGAGCTGTACTACTTCTCAGAGAAAAATTAGTCGATATAAAATTTCGAGATATCATTGGAGGATATGAGCAGTGGGCTCTGAAAATTAATGATATGTTCCCATTGTATTAGAATTGTTGAAATTTGTTTGAATTGTTTCCAAATTGTTTTATTAAATATCAATTATTTAAAAAGATGAGGAAGTGATTCAAAATGATGAAGAGTAAGGCACAAAATAGGAGGAAAAAGTAGGAAAAATAATTCTTATAATGTACATTTAAGCGATATCACTTGGATTGGATGAATCCCGTGGAACAACTTCCTTCCAGATGAACCAACAGTTAAAGGCGAAACAAAGAACACATACCCAATTGGCAAGCTGGAAAATGTTTCTTGAAAAGAAAGATTATTTAATATGAACTTACCACCGAAATAGCCAATTTTCCATTATTAACATCTCTACTCAAAAATTGAGCATTTTGTCCTTTCCACGACCCCTGTCCAAATAATTCAGTCAATCGCTCGTCTGACGTGGCATTTCCGATTGTGTTCGCTCCAGCCCACCAAATCGAACTACAGAAGAAGAAAAGGATAAATAAAAGTGCAGTTGCACCAAGATCAACTAATGGGATTCGTTTTTCAGTTTGATAGATATTCCAGAATATGACATAAACGAAGCAGATGAAAATTACATAGATCAGGGCGGTTACATTAACGAAATAAAAGAATCCGGCACTTCCACTGGCACTGTCATCTCCAGACCAGAATGTGCGGGTTTGATTGTCGCATCCGGTCAGCTTTACTTTTGAGAGACTGGAATTTGAGGTTTTAGTTGGAAACTTCGCATTGTTGATTAACTTTCATATTTATATTTGGCTTTCATGAAATAATTTTGAAAAAACTAAAATACGGTACCCGGTCTTGACACTACGAATTTTAGTTTTAAGTAAAAACAGGTGTGCGCCTTCTAAAAGAGTACTGTAATTCCAAACTTTCGTTGCTATGAAATTTTCGTAGATTTTTCGTAGTTTTCCTTAATTTTGTTCCAATTTTAGTGTTTCTATTTTTATCTTTAATTTTTTTATACATAAATATAATTTTATCGAAAAATCGATAAAAAATCCTCAGCAACAAAAGTTTGAAATTACAGTACTCTTTAAAGGCGCACACCCATTTGTATGTGACACAGCATTGTCGTGTCGACCGGGTGCGGTATTTTCTAAAATTTAATAGTTCAATTAAGCTTTTGAAATTACATATTCAATTCGTGAAACTTACGAAAATGTGTAGACTTTTTGTGTACTATTTCTCGTTATATTACCCGTTCCATCAACACAGTGGTAATTCAATTCCAATCCCCAACTGTTAATAGCGGCTATCGCAATGATTATGAAAACCTGAAAAGAATCACAAATGAATTTTCTCTCAAAAGAAATTCAAAAGTTTTCCTTACAAATTGAATAATTCTTATAAATCCTAATGGGAATTTGAATGCAGATATATTTAATTGTGCAGGAATCGAAGGCATTTTTTCGTCTGAAAAATTGAGACGTAATTCGTAGGAATCGATCAATAAAATCAAAAACTGATGAAATATCGAAAAATAACAACAAAAGTGCGTAAAAGGAGAGAGAGAAAGAGAGCTTGCTGTGTCATGTTCTCTTTTTGATAACGAGAAAACTTATTTATTACAAGAGATACCATGTTACTGTAGAAACATAGAGAAACGAGACAATTTACTCGACTGTGACTCCTCTGTGGATCAAGTGCCGATTTTTTCGAGGACAGCGATGTTTAGGAGACGCAGAGAATGCCATGACTGTTCTATTTGCCAAGTGGGTTATTTGTATTGGTTATGCTCCGCCTCATCTAGAGAACCTCTTAAATTACGTTTATTCATTCTGCAATGAATTTCGAACAGGAGTGCATTCGGGATCCTAGAAAAAATGGATAAAAACGGGGAAATAATAAAAACAGGCAAACACTAAATAGGACGAAAAATAAACTTTATCTGCCAAGAATACGACGTAGAAAGAAGGGAACAACTACTTTCACAGGAGAAAACCACACATTCGATTAGGAGACGCGAGTTTTCAAAGTGGGGACGGGGAAACTTTTGCAAAAAAATCTGAATATTTAGCTCGATCCAATGACGATGGTGGCATCCTTGAACGAGTATGCTGGTACGTGAAGATTCAATGGAGCTGGTCCCTGGAAAAAATGAAGATTTTGAAAAAAAGATCACCTTTACATTTTTGTGAATTTTATCAACGTTAGGGTGACTTGAAAACATTTTTAATGTCAAATTTAGAAATATAAACACTTTTTTCCGCTATTGAAGTTTTAACTTTTTTTAAATTTTCAACATTCTGAGAGCTTAATTTATGATAAAGATTTTCACGTAAATAATTAGGAATTCAAAAAAGAATTGTCTAATTACTTTTCCTACGTTCGGAAAAAAACTGATTTTCATCAAAAAAAGCGAACTTATTTACTACTCTTTTATTCCGTTTTTTTTAATAAAAAAAAAGAAACTGTAAAAACTAGGTATTTATTTAAAATTATCAAAAGCTTTACTAAGAAATACCAAAATTTACCGTAATAACGGTTAGGATAGGACTGAACTTTCGTTCGTTCCAGAAGATATCTTCTTGTTTTTGTTTAAATTATCTCTCTTTTTATAAAATTTTAAGAGAAAATTACAATTTATCATTAATTATATCAAATCGCGAACTTTTCTTCAATAAATTATGAAAAAAAATTATAAAATTTGAATTTTTCAGATTGTACTACATTTAGCAAATAAATGTCTTACCTTTCTAATACGTCCAGAAGCGTCGTAGTGAGATCCGTGACAAGGGCAGTAATAACCTCCGTAATCTCCAGCATCGGCTGAAAATTCAAAATATGATTTCAAAAATTCAGGAGAAAAAAGACTGCATACCAATTGGGACACATCCAAGATGGGTGCACACTCCAATGACAACGGACCATTCATCTTTCTGCACACGTTCGTCGTCATGTTGTGGATGACGGAGATCGGCGACAGGGACGGCCTTTTCCTTGGCAATCTCAGCCTTGGTACGATGTTTGACGAAGACTGGCTTTCCACGCCATTCGAATGTCTTTGTTTTTCCTTCTGGAATATCAGCCATGTTGATTTCGATCGAAGCCAAGGCACGTTGATCAGCTGCCATAGCCTGGAAAAATTAATTTAAAAACGGTGTAATGGAAATTCAACATACTTTGTAAGAAACAAGAGTCTGTACAACTTCCTTTCCGGCCCACAAAGATAGAACTCCTCCAGCTGTAATAAAACAATGTTTAGACCGAATAAAAAATAATTCGAACCTCCATAATACAGAGCAGTTGGAAGAGCACGACGTTGATCCTCGGTGTCACGGGCTGGCACTTGAGTGTTCTTTGTAGAATCACGACGATAGTTTGACATATCGGGGAATGTCACATCAGTGTGAGCCAAACGGCGAGAGGTGACTTAAAAATTAATGAATTAATATATTAAATTCAATTTCAAATACCATTGATTCCCTTGACAGCAAGTCCATTGGTGAAGACACCTCCGGTGCTGTGACTAACAGCGGCTTGACGAGCTTCAGCCGTGGAGAACTCAGCTGGAACATCGCGGAAAGCAGCGACCTGGATACTAGACAATAAAATAATATTCTGCAACTTTAAATACTTACATTATCGGCGGCTGGTGTTGCGGCAACAAAGTTTACATGTTGCTGGGATCCGCTGATCTGAAAGAAAACTATTTATAAACTATTGGACAAAATTTTAGAACTGTAATCGATATCTTAATCATTTCGACACCGTCCAGTGTTTTGGAACGAGAATAGTTTAAACAAATACATTTTAAACAAAATTTTCGAACGCGTTTCTCGCAAAATATGATTATTTCTCGAATTGAATAGATTATTGGAGTGTTTTTCTTCATATTTGTTCAAAAAATACTTACCACTTTGACTGCAAAACCTCCAGATCTAGCAAGAGAAGCCATTGCCCCAGTTGATGCCTAAAATAATTATTTTAAATATTTTTAAGTTTTTGAAAAAAATAAAACAATTTTTAAAATATGAGAACGGCTAAATTAACAGATCAAGGCAATGAACAACTGAATAAAACGTTTTCAAATTGATGAATTTTGCCGAAATTTGGAATTTTAAAGAATTAAAAGCTGAAAAAAGGCTAAAATTGGGACAAACTCAACGGGCGGACTGTCTGTATGAAGAGACACAGAGAAATTTTCGGCACGCGTCGCCCTCCGCATCGTTGTCAATAGGGCGAACATGCATAGAGACTTTTCCGTGTGCTCAGACGAGAGATTCCTTCTCGTTTGTAATAATCGTTGACAGCAGCATCTCAATTTCAAAATAATGACGCGGGTACGGGTACTAGAGGCCGTTTTGCCCGCACAACACTCGGCGACAAGATATCCGCCACCAGCTGTGAATCGGATGAAAAATACAGAAAGTCGTCCAGCTTTTATTTTTATTCCTGCTCAATAATACAATTTATATTCAGTTCTAGATTTTCTTATTCAAATAATTATTCAAGATGGTAAGTGTTTGATAAAAGATGATCCACACGATGAGGAAATCCACGAAAACATCTGTTGCCACAACCAACACTCCAGTTGACACACCAAACTATTTAGAAAAATAAATTGAGAGAAAAGATGTGGCTGTTTGATACTGCTCTGCGGCACGAGCTCAAAGAGTTGTAATCAAGGTCCAATCGAGTCGTGCCGAAAAGTTTAGCCTTTCCTTCTTCCGGACCTGATTGGTTTCAGATGGGAAGTAAAAGAGGACGCGGCGCGGCACCGTCGAATCAAGAGCGCGTCCGCACACATTTATTCTTCGGATCCAAAGCTGAACGACCACATCAAAAGCGGAAGCGGAGAGCTCAGAGTGGGTTTTTGTGTGGAAATTTGCTTTAAAAAAAGGATATTACGTAGACGTCTAAAGATGATGATTTTTCCTATATTTTACACACAAAGGTCTTGCCACGAAGACGAATTACTGTAATATGGTATCGATTAACAGGTCGTTGAAAATCTTCGGACATCTTACAAAATTTTTAAAAATTACAATTAAAATAAAATTCAAAGAATATGGTACAAGCGGCCCATAAATCGATACCAGCTACAGTAATTATAACCATCAAAGCAATACTGAGAAGTAGTAATTTAAATTGACTTTATGGGTCTCACCACGATGTACTGAATGTAGCACAGAATATAGAGTTGTTGTATTAAATATAAGGGGTTTTCATGTCAATTTGATTCTAAAAACTCATAAATATTTTCGAAATATTAAAGACAAGCTTCACGTAACTGCAAAGGATAAGAAAGACGAAATGGTTCAAGCTGGTGCAAGTGAGATTGATCCTCAACAATGGACTGGAAATCAAAGAGTTCTTCATTTTGGACCAATGGCTCAACGTGATCCATATTTCTATTATTATCCAAAAGGATGGGATATATTGTATCCAGCAACATTTGGATTTTTTCCATATAGAACATCGTTAGTTTTTTGATAATTGAAACTGTAAGCTGGAAATATGAGGGTTGAATAGCTCAACTAAATAACTCGTAGATTATAATTTAATGGAGTATGTCCTAATACATCATATTCAACGCGAAAATTCAACAGAGACGCAGAAAATATACATCAAGTTACTTTATCAAAAATTTAAAAAAAAACCCTGAAAAAAGCATTATTTTTTAAAGAAAATTTCGTGGCTCGTCATCATTGATTTGTTGTACAGCATTCGGCGTTTTTCTCCTAATTGGAGGACTACTAATGTCACTTCTTGGATATAAATACCTTTATACTTCACCATTCTGGACTTGGCCATACGAACAAAGAATACGACCACCACCAATTCAAATTGCGGGTCCTATTTTATTTGGACTCGGATGTTCGTTTTTGATAATTTCATTAATCTACTTTTTATGCACAACAAAGCTCTGTGATCTCTCGTTACACCACACAAAGAAGCACAATGATCCTGCTAGGCTTACGACTATTACAACACATTATGTGGTAAGTCTTTTTGATTAATTGAAAATTCAAATTCAATTAGAAACCCACATGTCCTTGTAAAAGTTGCGACTACACCTTTGAAAATTTCATGAAAGTAATATAAACAATTAAAGCTAACAAATTAACGTCTAAACAAACTCAAAATGATCGTACCATAATTTAAAAAAAACTATTAAAACATTTTAGATTTCTGAAAATGGCATAGTTTTGGTAAATTGCCAAATTAACCGAAACAGCAATGTGTTTGAAACCTTACAAGGCTTAGATACAGTTCACTAGAACGAAGAATGTAGGTAATAATGCGTATCAATTCAAAATCAAAATGTACCCATTTTAGTTGTTACACGTTTACAGCCGCTACCTCCGATCTTTGAGAAAGATCCATATCAACCTCTACCTCCACCTGCGTACCCAGTTCTTGAGAATCGACACGCAATGTCTAATGTAGTTAAGCCACACGATGAAAAGAAACTGTATCCACCAGTGTAAGAACTTCATTCAAACCGGAACAAGATTCTGTAAATCTATAATTTCAGAATTCCTGGATGTTCCACACTTTCCCTTCATAGACGATCTCCGAATAACATTTTTGTAGCAAGTCCATATAATACCCTAAGAGCTACAAGCGTTGGAAGATATCAATCTGGATTCCTTGACACGAATTCAATAATGGAAAATCGGTTAGGATCAAGGCAGCCGTCAGTTGCAAGTAGAAGACAATCAAGTGAAGCTTCAAGTCAAAAAAGATCCAAATCAATGGGACCTTTACATCGAACTAACTCCAATCGAAGCAAAGGATCAGGAAGATCAAGAAGGAGAGAAAATAGTCAAATATAGACATTGTTTTATGATGTTAACCAGATTTATATTGTTTTTTTTTAATTTCAAAATTCTGTATCCACAAAGATCAACCGAAAAGGAGATGAATAATTTGTAGATATTTTAAAATATTTATCTACAATAATATTTTCCATCAACCAAATAAAAAATTCGACCTTCGCCCTTTGTATGTCTTCCTCTCGTTTCCCATTTTTCACTGCGTCTCAATCGCTGCTGACTCATATCTGATTGACCTCACTGTTTCTTCCAATTTCCTTGGTCACTGATAATTATACTTCCGTCTTTTTTCAGTTTTCTCCAGTATTTTTATCATAACATATACTCAAAATCAATCAATACAGGAACGTCTAGTCTACAACTTTATTATAATAACAGGTGAGATATTTTGTTTTTGGTAAACTTCATAATAGTGGAGCGCTGAACAAAAGACGAATTTTCTGATAATTTAAAATTGAAATGAAATATATTATTTACCCTTTATAATTAACTTTGTTTGAACCTAAATATTGCTCATATTCGAACAAACACTGTACACTTTTTTACGAAATTCAAAGAGACGCTACTCAGTAAATAAACAAGAAAATATAAAACAAACTGTAGTGCTCATCTCAATTTAACTGAGCTCACAAGTATTTCACCGATTTTATTAATTACAATTGATTGAGCACCCGAATCTTTTACATAATTTCATGGTAGTTTTGCACCTTTTTTGCATAATTCCTCTTATGGGTCTCGCCATCAGAAAAAGTTCTGAGAATTTTTTATGATCCCTCCATTCCACAATTAATGAAAAAATATTTTGAAAATTTCACAAAAATAGACAAAAACGAATAACATTTAAATCTGACTCTTTGAGACCCAATTCAAAAATATCCATGTGTCTTTAAGTACGCGTTACAAAAATTGCGAGAGAACAATTACTAACAGTTCAAATGTAAATAGATATTGTTAGTAATTGCCAAAACTATGGGAAATTCTTCTATTTAATCTTCATTGATTGAGTTGATTTTTTTGTTGATAAATTCAAAATTCCTAATATTTTCTAAAATATCGAATTTCCTAAAGTTATAGTGAATCCGAAAACCTCCAAAAGAAAACAAAGTAGTGACCATAAACAATAAAAAAATCATTGTTTCACAATTTTTACACTTCACTCCGCAAAAATATAGGTCGCTTGAGTGTTCGAGTTTACATGGCGTGTTTCGCAATAAAACTTTCATTTTGAAATCCCCGACACTCCTCTAATTTCCCCCGACAACGCTTTTCGTTATTGATTTTTTCACTTCAAGCCCTAACTTGAACCCATTTAAATTTACAGATGGCGTCAGTCCCATCGTCATCTAGTCTCCCAGTGTCGCATGTCCGTCGTCATGAAGACGTGTCAACACCAAGTGCACCACCAACCAAACGAAGTAATAATCAATCTCAACCTCCAGAAAGCTACGAACCCAACACCTGGTTGCAACAACAACGAGAGCAGGAACAACAGAAAAAGTTAGCTGCAGAGAATATTAAGAAGCAGAGTATCGAAGCAACGGGAAACAACGAGATGGTTGGGGAGGAGGAAGAGGTGAGGGAGAAAGATTTTAGATTTCGTAAGTTGACGAAAGTCAATCCGCGCGTTTTGTTGATATGCGGAGAATCATAAAAATGATAAAGGTAAAGCTTCAGTATGACTTTAATCTAAGAAATCGACCTTAATACTCTAAAAAGGATGGAAATAAAACATTCCATAATTAATTTTTTTATAATTGTCAAAGTTTCAAAACTAGCTTAATATTTGTAGAATTGACTAGAATTGACATTTTCAGAAGAATCTAACCCCGCGCACGCATAGCTCATTTTTTGAGAAGTTTTTTCTACAAAAATTGCAACACAAAATTATTGCGCCGTCTTATTTCCAAATGATAAAATTGGCACGTGTACTAGAGACCAAACCAAATAGGAAACTGGCTATGTAATGCCTCAGAAATTTAGCTTTACAGAAATAAACATTGTTGACAATATTGCAACCATAGGTATTCCAAAATCTTAATCATCATTATATTTTCAGGATATTCTCTCAAAACCATGTGGTCCACACAAACGACGATTCCAATTTGTGATGATCCGTAACATTACATTTGCAATTCCGGAAGGCTATGACGTCGAGCCAAACAGCATTGAGTATTTGGGTGGAGGCTCGTTTGGAAATGTTATGTATGTTTTTCAGTATTTGTGTGCTTTATTTGAATGATTATATTTTCCAGAAAAACAAGTGCAGTGTGCCGTGACGGGCTTCGTCGTTATGTTGCAATAAAGAAGATGCGAGAACCGTTCTTTGATCCACATCATGTAAGACAAAGATACATTTTTATTGAAGCTAGAGCATATTTTTTACAATTCAAATGAACTAATATCGTATTAAAAATTTTCGAACTTTTTCTATGTACAGTCAAGAAGTGGTGATTCAAAATTTTGGGGCAAAACCAGAATTTTAAAACTAATCTTGTTTTCTGTTTTCGTCTTTTTTTTTGTTGGAAAATTGCCAAAACTTTAGAAGAACATTTCAAAAAGCTGATATTTGGTTTTTATACCCATTTTTGAGAATATATTTGGTCGATCACATCCTTTGAACACCTTAAACTTCCAGGCTCGTCGCATCTTCCGTGAAACAAAACTTCTTCAATTAATGAGACATGACAATATCATCTGTGCTCTTGACATCTACACACCTGACGAGGAAAACGATTTTCGAGATGTGTAAGTAATTACAAAAAAGTTTTACAAACAATCTATAATTTTCAGATACGTTGTCACTGAATTTGCGGGTCGTAGTCTTTATCAGATCTTGAAGCAACAAAGAGATTATGGACGGCGCGTGCTGACCGACGAGCATATCAAATTCATCATTTATCAAATCATACGTGCACTTAAGTACATTCATTCTGCTAATGTAAGTCAATGGAGTTAGTGAACAGAACATTGCTCATTCTTTTTTTTTTAATAGAAATATCAGCATTTTAGATTAAATAAAATTTCATATAGGAGGATTAGGCACGATTAGGCCATAATTAGTCAAAAAGAACATGACTAAAACACGAAAATATATTTATTAAAATTTTTTAGATTATACATCGTGACTTGAAACCAGGAAATCTCGCGTTGACCGATGATTCTGACCTCATGATTCTCGATTTTGGACTTGCAAGATCCTTGGAAAAGAAAGATACTTCTCTAACACAATATGTACAAACAAGATGGTACCGTAGTCCAGAAGTCATTTATTGGAAGATTGATAGTTACACAAATCTGGCAGATATGTGGTCACTTGGATGTATTGCTGCAGAACTTTTAACTGGAGAACCACTGTTTCCGGGTGATGAGCCCAATGCTCAATATCAACGTATTACTCAATTATGTGGAAGTCCTGATGAAGAACTTTTGACAAAGATTGAAAATGATAACTCGTCTGCAATTAAAGCCGTAATTCAATCCTACACAACTCACAAACGTCGAAATTTCCGTGATGTATTTTCTGCTCATAATCCATCAGAAGACTTTATTGATCTACTTGAGAAGCTTTTAGTTTTGGATCCAGAGAAGAGGATTACGGTGGAAGAAGCTATTCAACATCCATATTTGGCAGAGTTTTCACTTCCAGAAGATGAACCAAGAGCTGATCATATATTTGACTTGGATGACTCTCAAGCTAGAACAAGATTCGAGTGGAGAGGTAAGGCTCAAAGATCACGTAATAGAATTCTGCACACCTGCAAATTTGAAAAACAACAAATGCAAAAATATTTTATTACAGATGCCGTCTGGAAGGAAATAATGAACTACAAAAGACTCAGCTCATCACCGTTAATCCCTGGAGAAGCAGATCGCTGATTTCATTCAATTATATTAATTGTATATAATTCCGGAAATGTATTACTTCTTTTCCCTCTCTCTTTCTCGTCTCTTTGTCGTTCAGTGATAGCAACACTTTACAGGTGATAATGATGTTTTCCATCTTCTCTTTCAAATTCTTTCAGAGTATTTATTTTCTTGCATTCTATAGCTTCTTCCTTTTATGTCTCTGTCTCCTTCTCTCTTTCTCTTTACTTCTCCATTTCTCTGAATCTCTTTGTCTCGTTTTTCTCTCATGCTTTTATCCCATCATATTTTTTTATATTCGTCATTCTTGTCATTGCACCCTTACACATACTAATTAGTTCAATAAACTTATTTTCTTTTGACAATTCGTTTTAAAAGCTTGAAGTGTTTTATAAAAAAGAGATTGGTTCTAATCCGTGTCACTCATATTTTACACGAGCTTATATGTTTAAAGTGAGATTATCTGAAAATTTCTGGAATTTTTTTAATATAAAAAGCATAGTTTGACTTGACAAAGTTAATCCTGAACTTCAGCTTAAAACGTTTATTCAATTAGCAGAAAAATTCAAACATTTAAAAAATGTGAAATAAGATTGAATTATTATTTTGGAATACCTATGTAGGCAATTGTCTGCCCTTTTTCGAAATATTAAAACTTTCGTGCAAAAATGTAAAAATTATATTTACAAATTCAATTCAAACTTTTTCTAGATGTCTTGTTGATGGGGATGTCGGCGACCATGGGCGATTCAGCCAGCATTCCCGGTGTCTTTTTTGCCGATTTTGGTCCTGCCCCGCCTGAGATTACTCCAGAAGGATATCATGAGGTATAGTTACAGAAGAAGATTTTTTATAGTGTAGTGAATATTGTCTAAATATACTAGAATGAGCTAAAAGAAATTTTGCAAATTACAAAAACCCAATGAGTTAATTTTAGATTATTCATCATTTTTAGTCAAAGTTTTGGAAAATTTCCAAATTTGCGGACTATTTGAAAAAAAAATTAAGATTTTTTTAATCACTTGAACAAAAATGATTTTATAACGAAAGTCAGGAGAGATTTTTTTTGGTCGGCTTCCAAAATTTTTTTTTTGAATTCCTTTTTTTTTTTTGAATTCTTTAAAAAAATCCAATGTTTTCTTAAAAGTAAAACACAATTACTCATTTTTTGCACTATGGAAGTATTTTTTAATCATCTTCTCCCTGTTGCGCTACTCCATTTTTACAGTTGCCAAAATAAAAATAACTACAAAATTCACGAAGATCATAGGATATGAGACATAATGTGATGGTGATATCATTGGAAATAAATATAAATTGTCAAAAACTATAAATCTATAAATTCATAATAAAAAAAAACTATAAATTCAACTACATATTTTCCTTTTTTATTTCATTGCAATTTTTAGTTAGATTATTTGTAGGTCGAACTAAACAAAACGAAATGGGTCTTACCTCAATGGTACAACAGTTTGAAGCCTCTAGGAGAAGGAGCGTATGGAGTTGTATGGTAAGTTACAAAAATTGAGATATATCTAAAATCTGACATTTTTTTGTAGCACAGCAGAATATGAGCCAACTGGAGATCGAGTTGCAATTAAAAAGTTCTTTCGCCCATTTCAAAGTACAATTCACGCAAAACGAACCTATCGGGAACTGAAACTTCTAAGAACTCTACAACATGATAATGTATTGGAAATGATTGATGTATTCACACCAGATCCAGATGCATCTTCTTTGAATAATGTGTGAGTTTCGGATTGTTTAGGGGAATAAATTGCTTCTCAAGAATATTTAAGGGATTTGAGAAAAAAGAGGATTAGATGATGAGAGAATAGAAAACCCGGAACAAGGTAGAAAAAGTTTGAGAATTTGAAAAGATTAGACTGGAATAAAGTTAAAATAAAATTGAATTCAAAAAATGAAAACATTTTCAAATACAAAAATAGTATATTTTCATTTTTAGTGAATAATTGCGGATTTCAACGAATTCAACGCATATCTGTCAACTCTTTTTTATATTTCGGAAATTATTCAGCCAGGCTCGGTAACTTGCCAAATTTTGAAAAATAGTGGGGCTTCTGAAAAATTTGAAACGAAATCAAATCTTTAGTTAAAATACTATGACATAATTTTTTGAAATGGTTTAGTCGTTCCAACAATTACTGACACTACTCCGCGCGCTTCAAAAAATACTGAAGAAATTTCGAATAAATCCAAAAATCTAAATATCTGACGAATTTACAATTTCAGATATTTCGTATCCGTTCTGATGGGCTCCGATTTACAAAATATTATGAAAATCCAACGACTGACCGATGAACAAATCCAACTGCTTATCTATCAAGTGTTACGTGGGCTCAAGGTATTATTTTCATTCCCTATTTCTGGTTATGTCAGCACTCAAACCCTATAATTTTCGTATCTCCTTTTCTCGTATTTTCTCAGGTTTTTACTCATATTTCACAAAATACGATTTGCTTTAGAAAGGCAATATGAGAGATATAAAACAAGTTTTCAGAAAATAGAAAAACAGTAGGGAATTTTCAGAATAAATTATTTTTAAGTGTTCTCAAACTTTTTCCCCAGTTTCGATGCCTGCGTCTCTGCATCTTGTTTTCCTGCAATTTCTAATTAAATTCTGAAGACGATTACTCCATCCTTTCATTCTTTTTTCTCTTCCTTTTTCTCTCTGATAGATGCATTTTTTCGATTAGGCACGGGTCAAGAGATGAGAATGTAGAAAGCCACTTTTTTCGGCCACTGAAAAGCCTTCAAATGTTATGCTCCAGCGGCTTTTCCAAACACTTCAAAAGTGATTTTTATGGAAAAATTATAGTTTCACTGTAATGCGACAGATTAGTTTTTGAATGAAAATATAAATCACAACTTTTTTTTTTAATTTCGTAGTTCTTATTACATCCGAAGATTTTAGACAAACCAGTTGAAAGCTCAATTTTTCTCGTTTTCTCTCTTGAGTTAAAATGGAAAACCAAATACGCAGAAATGATATATGAATGTGACAGGTTCTACATGGAACATTCATTCTGTTAGACAGAATACGAATGAATTCAAAGAAGAGTGCATTTTCGTATTTTTTGCCATAAATTGTGATTTCGAAGCATTTCGACAGTTTTAAAGAATTTAAAACGTAGTTTCTTTTCGAGTTTTGACATTTGAAAGTTTTTTCTATCCGTAAGACAGTGCCTTACTCCAGGGTACGGTAACGGATTTGCTCATACTTGAACCCGATGCTTTTCAATAAAATTCCATATTTTTTCCCGATCCGGTAATGTGATTTTCGGTAACATAAAATGTTTAAAGATAATTCCATTAATGTGAAATAGTCTCATAACAAAAATCTCAACTTGAAGATCGTTAGAATGCCCAGCTCAAACGTTTAAGTTTTATTTACAAGGAAATCTGAACATTTGGTTTCTGTCTGAAATTGTATCTGTTTTTAAGATACACGCATTTATCCGATATTTGGATACAATATATTTCCAATGACATACGTTCAAATCTAAAACAAGAGTTACCTTGCATTCCACTCTCTCACTCTATATACCGTGACCTATGCAATACCATTTGTGTAACCTCCTGCGTATCTCAATCACGTGTACTATCTCATAAAATAGTGATCGATGAACACCTTGTCTCCTTTATAATGCCAAATACAACATTAGGCTAAACACAGGCTGTTTTCTATCCATTTTTTGACTTTTTTCTCTAAGTTTCCTCACATTCAATTCTACTACGGTTTTGTTTCATTTTTCATGATAAAAGTGGTATGCTGGCAGACTATTGTTTACATAGTACACACTTCTTTTTTTTTTCTTTTTTTGTTGAAAAAAAATCTTTTGAAAGCTTTTTAAACTTTTTTCAATCTGAAAATTAAAAAAAACATTGAATTTTGCGTTTTGTGGTAATATATTTAAAATATGAGCTTTTAAATTTATTTTCTGTTTCAGAGAATGGGAAAACTTCTTATAAGAACAGATTTTAACTTGTTGAACATTAAAATACTTTTTAATCTAAACAGTTTGATGTGAACAGTTGCAAATAACGCTTCAGTACATGAGTCACCAAAATTTCAATTCAACTATTATTCTGAAAAAATTAATGCATCCTTTTCAAAGAAGAAACACACGTTTTAGGCTGGTTAAATCTTACAACAGCTTTGTTTCAAATATTTCTTCCAAAAATTCTTTGATCTTTTTCTCCTAATACTCTTTTACATTCAAATATTTTCCTATTCTTGCAGTATATCCATTCGGCAGGGATTATCCATCGCGATTTAAAACCATCGAATATTGCTGTCAATGAGAGATGCGAAGTCAAGGTTTTTCTTAGTTTTTCTCAACTTTCTTTCCTAATTCTTTCATTTTTCAAGATTCTCGATTTTGGATTGGCTCGTGCTCAAGACGCCGAAATGACTGGATACGTGGCAACAAGATGGTACAGAGCTCCAGAGATTATGCTCAATTGGATGCATTATACACAGACTGGTGAGTAAATAAAAGAAATTGGTTTCTATGCACTTAAATAGTCACCTAAAATCTTTGAACTAAATTGTTAAATATCATATGATTTGAGGTTAACTTCTGACATTTTGAAAGCATGTTTCACCTGTTTCTTGTAGTTATGCTAAAACGTGTGAAAATATGAAGAATAAACTTTGACTTGATATTGGTATTTCTGGTTTCTGCAATTCTCTCTCTATTCCAACTTCCTATTTTTTCAAATAAACGAAAAACTTGATATATTTATCACATGAAACAAAAACATCATTTTTTTTTACTTCTAAAAATGTTACCAAAATATTGAATTTTTCAGTTGATGTTTGGTCAGTTGGATGTATTCTTGCGGAACTGGTATCCGGGAGACCATTGTTTCCAGGCGATGATCGTGAGTTTTATTCTATTCCTCTAATACTTTAAATATTTAAAATTTGCAGATATTGATCAGCTAACAAAGATAATGTCAGTTGTGGGTACCCCAAAAGAAGAATTCTGGTCCAAAATTCAATCAGAAGAAGCTCGAAATTATATTAAGTTAGTGTTGCAAATACTTCTGAAATTCAATTACTAGACTAGAACTGAAAAAAAAAATAAATCGTTTACGCAAAAATCTTTCAGAAATCGTTCTCCAATTATCCGTCAGGACTTCGTTACATTGTTTCCAATGGCTTCTCCATATGCTCTCGAACTTCTCGAAATGATGCTAATTTTGGATCCGGACAGAAGAATTTCTGTATCAAGTGCTCTTCGTCATGACTATCTTCGTGAATACTCTGTGCCAAATGATGAACCAGTTGCAATGGATACGGTAATAAATAGCATAGTACGAAATTTAAGTTCGCTTCTCTAAAAGTACTCCAATTTTCTTGTTAGGTCACAATTGATCCAGCTGAAGAACGAGCAACAACGTTATCCGACTGGCGAGAGTTAATTTGGAATGAGATTCGATTATTCCAAAACTCGGCACGAAGACTAAGTTTTGTAAGCTGTACGGATACGGAAGAAGAGCCAATGAAAATATGAAGTCAAATGTGTTCAAGTGCTAAAATATCTCAAAACTGTGGAATTTTCTTTTTTCTATATTGTATCTCCCTAAACTATTTATTTCACTAAAAATCAAATTTGTGTCCCTAATTCCTTGATCTCTAATTATCCAACAATCGATCTCAGATGTTCTTTTCCACAAAATCTCAATTTTTTCCTTTGAAACCATAGACTTGTGATTTACCTTAACTTTCTCGTTAATCCTATAAGTTGCCATGACCTCAGAGCCTCTTTTAATTTATTATTCATTTAGATTCATTTATCAAATTGAAGTGTATAAAGAATTAATGTAAATATTCAATTTTCTAAATACTCTTAAACATTTAATCGGTTCAAATTGCCGCTTAATTTTTATATTTACATTTATATTGGTTTTACGTACACAAAAAAATCATATTTTTTTCAAAATAATTACTTCAAATCTTACAAACATGATTCCAGGTAACGGAGCCAATGTTTCCACAGACAACAATGGATCATATACTTCATCCGACTCCACGAGAAGGATACTATGTCGTTGAGCTTAATCGAAGTGTCTGGGTTGTTCCAAATTATTATATTAACTTGACTCCAATTGGTACCGGAGCATATGGAACTGTTTGGTATGTCATTTCAACTGATTTTTACTTTATTTTTCGATTTTTAGTGCTGCTGAATGTACTCGCTCGGGGACTCGCGTCGCAATCAAAAAATTCAATCGTCCATTTCAATCAATAATTCATGCCCGTCGTACATATCGTGAACTCCGACTTCTTCGTTGTATGTGTCATGAAAATATAATTGATCTACTTGATGTCTTCACTCCAAATGAGAATGTAAATGATATCGAGGATGTGTATTTTGTATCAATGTTGATGGGAGCTGATCTATCAAATATTCTCAAAATTCAGCGACTCAACGATGACCACATTCAATTCTTAGTCTATCAAATTCTTCGTGGACTCAAATACATTCATTCTGCAGATATTATTCATCGAGATCTTAAACCATCAAATATTGCTGTTAATGAGGATTGTGAATTGAAAATTCTTGATTTTGGATTGGCACGTCAAACTGATTCTGAAATGACTGGATACGTGGCAACAAGATGGTACAGAGCTCCAGAGATTATGCTCAATTGGATGCATTACACGCAGACTGTTGATGTATGGTCAGTTGGGTGTATTCTTGCAGAACTTATCACTGGAAAAACATTGTTCCCTGGATCTGATCGTAAGACTTTTTTTCTACAATATTCCAAATATCTTCAATTTCCAAGCAAAAAACCAGAGTAAATATTTATGGTTGTTAACTTTATTGTACACTGGCGTTTCATAACATAGAAAAAAAATCATTTTGCTAAGTTATTCGTACCGTAGCAGGCGGAAAAAATTTATAATTAATTATTACCTCTTATTGCAAATTTTGGTAGTTTATCTCCAGTTGATTTGAGGATTTAGGCGCATTTGTAGTCGCGGTGTTAACTACCAAAATATGGACTAAGATAATTCAATAAAAACAAACAAAACAACAAAAAACAAAACACAAACGTTATTTTCTTTTGAAAATGTAGACTTTTCATTTAAAACTACTGTTTCAGACATCGATCAATTGACTCGTATCATGTCAGTAACTGGAACACCAGATGAAGAATTCCTTAAAAAGATCTCATCAGAAGAAGCTCGTAATTACATTCGAAATCTTCCAAAAATGACTCGCCGTGATTTCAAACGTCTGTTTGCTCAAGCAACTCCTCAAGCAATCGATCTCCTTGAAAAGATGCTTCACCTTGATCCAGATCGTCGTCCAACTGCAAAAGAAGCTATGGAGCATGAATATCTGGCTGCTTATCACGATGAAACTGATGAGCCAATTGCAGAAGAAATGGATTTGAATGATGATGTAAGGGCAGATACAATTGATGAATGGAAGAAAATTATTTGGGAAGAGATCAGTGATTTCCAGGTAATATATATTTACACTTGTTTTTGAACCAACTAATTATGCATAAAATCAAACGAAGGACACCCCCAGTGGGTTCATTTTGTGATCAAAATTCATTTCCGACTGTCAAAAACGTATCAATTTAAGCGGTTATTATTTAATTCGAATACTTTTGAAATTCTATAAATAACCTATACTACTCTAACGTTGAGTTACACCTAACCCAAACCTTTACACTTTGTTATGAAATTGATATGAATGATAAGGATGATTCAGTGCGGGGGGTTAAGTAGAAACGAGACATGAGTCATATTCAATTTCTTGGAAGCCAAATTATCAATGAAAAAAAAGTTGACTCAGGAAACTCAGAAAAAACGGAAATTATTCACTGAAATAATGAGATCATTTTCAGAAAAACGTGGCATTTGCTGACGAAGAGGAAGATGAGGAGAAAATGGAATCGTAGCATTGCTTTCTTTTTTGTATATCAGTTTTTCAATTTAATTCTTCAAATTTTTCAAAAAAAAAAAAGCCAACTGAGACATCTTACAATCCCAAGGCAGTTTCTTGCTCTGAAAAGGTTAATCTCACTTTCACAATGTGCTATCCCCCCACAAAAATAAAATCTTCCAAAACAAAACAAGGTAGCTCTAACTGATTCGCTTATAATTTTATTCTGTTTTCAAATTTGTTTTAAAAAACCAATTAGTATTTTTGTTTCAATTAAAATTTCTTAAATCAAATTCTCCAGATGTTTTGATCTATTAGGTGCTCGTTTCACCCCGCCCCTTGTTTTTTATGAAGCCTGTATAAGTGACCTTGGAAATACACAACCATCAAGCTTTTTAACTTTCATTATGGATTTCGAGAAATTTCAAAATCTTGATAGTTGAGTTTTTAAATTTCTAAAGTCATATTTTCCCCCTTTTCATTGCACTCTATGTTTATTTCGTTTTGTTCTCCAATGAACTTGATAAAATCATAAAAATTATCTTTTAATCTTTATTTTTAAGAATTTCTTTGTCAGTATCATATTATTACAAGTGCCACTTTAAGTGTTGAAAGTCAGTTGATACTGCCAAAATATACTGTATCCAACAAATAGTGTAACAAAATAGAATACCTTAGTTAAATGAATTCGCTCATCAAGCTAAACTTCTCGCTATCCGAGAAGATCAAAGCGAAAAACTGAGGTTCTCTTCAAAAAGTGTTTTATAGGATATAGCATTATTGCTTTTTTGGGTCCTTTGATATTTTAAAGAAACCTACACACGTTCACGAGTTTTTTGACAGAAAGTTACAGTTCTAAAAAGAAAGCAGTAGATAACACGCACGATGGAATAATTTTGCGGTGATTTCTTAGAACAAACGATGAGTAGATCAGTGAGCTGAATAATTTTCATTTGTAAAAAGGTTTTCACATTTTGCACTGGCTTTTCTTATAAAAATCATACTTAATTGGGCAAAACATTCTACATTCTTTCCATTTTTATTTTTGTTTCGTCTTAACATTCACATACAGATAAAACAGTAAGAATAATAAAAGTGACATAATAATGTGACATAATAATGTTGAAATATTATTTATATGTTATTTATGCCTATTCTCGATCAGCTTAACTGATTTGATCATTAATGAATCACGAGATGTCGGTGCTCAATTGAAATGACGACAAGTTCATGTCTCCGTCTATTTTCTCTATTCTGCCAGAAATTGTGACTGATAAGAGCTTGTTTTATAAAACTATTGAGTGTGGGTCAATGTCCATTCCAATTTTTCATTCTTTTCTATTTGACAACTTTCAATACGGAATCTTTTCCTTCCAATTTTTCTTTGTTTCCCCTTGTAATCCCTTGATTATAAAAAGGCTACAACTTATCAGTTGATTTACTTTTTTCTCATTACAGTCTGTATAATTAATATACTAGGAGACAATCATTGTCCTGGGAAGATAATTTATTTCTATAAATTTTAAGAATTGTGAAAAACATTTCCAAATTTTGAAATTCCTAGCTTTGAAGTTCTAGATAAATTTTTTAATTCCAGATACTGAAGTTTGTAGATATTTTCCTCAACAACTTTTAGAATATAATGTATCGTATACACGCTTTTTTGATGTTTTTACATATCTGATTGTGAATGCAATTTTTATATAAGTTTCATTACAGATTGAAATGTTATTACTACTATTCACTGCGTGTTTGGCAATTCTTGGAGCATATTTCTACAGGTTTTGGAGTACACGACAGAAGGTTTGTACATTAGTGAATTAGCACTCTCTTCAAGTGTTCAGATTTTTCAAATTTATGTTCTTTTTCAGCGACAAGTTGAACTTCAAAAAATTGTTGACAAGAAAAGAGCTCAAAGAGCAGAAAGTGTCAAATTTGCGAAGGAATCATCTGAAAAGCTGGACAAAGAGACTAGACTGAAAATCGCTGCAATGGAATATTCAGAGTTGAAGGGTAAGTTATTGAGCAATTTTTTATTATTATAATCCAAATATTTTATATATTCTGAACGCCATAAAAATATTGCGTAAAATCAACATTCCAAGAAATCAATGTTTAACCGAGTGAGAGTGCTAATAGATAACACACATTCATAAAACTGATTGTCAATTTTTCACCAAATGATTAGGTTTTTCGGAATGTTCTACATAGACTAGAGACTTCCTGAAAATGGTCTGATTTTTAATTTTATGGTTTCTAGACGGCCTTCAATCTGGAAAAATCACCTGCATTGACGCTGTTCGTACCTATTACGCAAAAGCAATTTCCGCAAATGAGAAGACAAATTCAGTATGTATGTTTGTGAAAGAAGCTGAAAAATGGGCAATGGATTGGGATGAAAAAGCAAAGGATCCTCAATTCCAGAAGCCTCCACTTTTTGGACTTCCAATGTCTTTGAAAGAATGTGTTCCACTTGAAGGTTACGATCAGACACGTGGATTCGTTCAAGATACTTTCCGTCCAACTGAAACTGACGGAGTACTTGTTCAACAATTAAAGAAACTCGGAGCAATCCCATATGTTCAGACAAATGTTCCACAGTCTCTTTTGTCTTATAATTGTTCAAATCCAGTTTATGGAACTACAAATCACCCAATGGATAAAACAAGAACATCTGGAGGATCGTCTGGTGGAGAATCTGCTTTGATTTCAGCTGATGGATCACTTCTTGGAATTGGTGGAGATGTTGGAGGATCTATCAGAATTCCATGTGCTTACACTGGAACTACTGGAATTAAACCATCACATTTGAGATTCTCTCATCGTGGAGTTTGTGGATCTGTTCCGGGAAGACCTTTGATTAATTCAAATGATGGACCAATGTCGACGAGAGTGGAAACAAATGTCGATTTCTTGAGAACTGTTTGGGCAGATACGTGGATTACGGAACAAGATCCTTATGTTCCACCTGTTACATGGAATGAGGAGGCTTATAAAAGTGATAAGAAATTGAAAATTGGGTATTATGTTGATGACGGATGGTTCACTCCAACTCCAGTTTGTCAAAGAGCTGTAATGGAAGCAAAGCAGATTTTGGAAGACTCTGGGCACACTTTGGTTCCATTCAGGCCACCAAGAGTTCCTGAAGTTTTGAGAATGTTTTTGAGAGCAGTATGCGTTGATGCTGGAACATTCTTGTCTAAGAAGCTGATGAATGTAAGTTTTTTTTTGAGTATTTCCAGCTATTATTCTGAAAGCCGAAAAATGTATGTAAATTAAACTGCAAATTTTCAGGACATTATCGACCCTCTTCTCTACACTCAAGTTGTACTATGGATGGTGCCAGTTCCAATTCAAAGATTCCTTTCAAGCATCATTAAAGTCTTCTTCCCAAGACTTGGAAATCTTATGGATGCAATGACGTTGAGTACTGTGGAGCTTCGTAATACATATGCTGATATTGAAGCTTATCGAAGTGAAATGGCTGGATTGATGGTTGATCAGAAGATTGATGCTCTTCTTTGTCCGGTTACTGTATCGCCAGCTCTTCCACATGTTTCTCCATCTAAATTGTTTGCTGGAACTAGTTACACTGGAATCTTCAATTTATTGGATTATGCTGCAGGTCAGTTAATTTAACTTGGTTTCCTTAAAGTAGATTTTATTCTTTAGGTATTCTTTCCCATTCTATTAAATTATAAATTAATCTTAATAATATTTTAGGATCTGTTAATGTGACTCATGTTACAAAACAAGATGAATTGGATCTTGAAGACTATGAAGAATCTGATCCATGGTATGCTCTTGCAAAGAAAGGATCACGTGGAACTATTGGTTTCCCAATTGGAGTTCAAGTTGCAACTCCTCCATACAAAGAGGAGACATGTCTCAGAATTATGAGAGAAATTGAACGCGGTGTCACCGGAAAATAATCGATATTACGGTCATCCCATCCGTTTTTCTCTTCATTTTCTCGCTCTCTTTTCACTTTCCCACAATGCCATAATATTTTTTGTTTTACGGTTTTTTATGCAAATTGACCTGTTTTCTAATTCCTTTTGGTCAGTCTGCGTTTTGTGTTACATTGTGATATAATTTTGAACAGTTTTTGAATGAAACAGTAATATAATTTAATTGAATTCAGTTTTTGAAACAAACATATTCCAGCAGCTCTATTGAAAATGTGATTTCAATTTATTTGAGGTTTTCATTTTAAACATGCACGGCAAGACTGTCACCAAATAATTGTTGACCAAAATACCAAAAGCAGAAAATCGTATTCTCGCTTCGCTTACAGGATAGAAAACCTATCTTGTCTTATTCAACATATCTACTGGAAAGAAATGGCAACTATTGAACCACTAATGCGCAGAGTAGAAGGAAATATCGTGCCGTTATCTAAACACGTATCCTTGGAACTTTCCTAGAAGCCGGAATCTAGCATGATACTTAACATTCAAGATAGTTTTTGTAACACTTCATTTATTCAATTGAAAACAGACTAGATCTAGTTCAATTTCATTTTCATTTACTTCTTCTTAATCTCGACTCTCTTTGTCGCATCGGCAGTCTCTCTATCTCTTCCAGTCTTGTTAAACGATACTTCTGTTGACATGCCTTGGTCTACATCCAACTCGATCACTTTTCCATCACCAATTGTTTCAATCGGGCCCATGTACGGAACATTTGGATCCCAATCCAATGGATCTGTATCCTTGATCTTGCTGGCAGCGGCAGCGTGTTGAAGACAGCAGTACACGAACTTATAATCGGGCTCCGAGTAGAAGTCAAGTTCGTCTACGTACTGCAAAAAAAGGGTTCAGGATTGATAAAAGTTGCTTTGTATACCTTCAAAATTCGTTCAAACTCCTTCAACGGGCAATTATAAAACAAATCCGCCATGATTTCCTTGTCCGTTCTCACGTCTTTCTTGTACTTCAGAACTTTTTCCCGTTCTGTGGCCTTGAACTTTCTCCATGGCAATCCACCAGATGTCCATTCCGCGACCATGTAAAGCCATGATTCAATGTCATCTTTGCGTCCGGTATCAATTTCAAGCATTGAATTGATTGGAGCATAACGAGTTGTTCCTCGGAATTGAGACTTTGCACGTTGAGTCCGAAGCCTGCCTTCGCCTCGTTTCACAAATTCACGGCAGAGACCGAAGTCGAGCATGAAGATTGTGTGATGCTCATTAGACTCTTTACGACCGACTGCGAAGTTGCCTGGCTTGATGTCTCGGTGCAAAAATCCGAACTGAAATTTTACATATATTCAACTACTCTGAAAGAAAAAAACTCACTCTGTGTAACTCTTCAATGGAGATAAGGCACTGTGAAGCAGCTTTCAGAGAGGTTCCTTTTGTGAATCGGCATTCAGCAGTGTCCATTCGCAGATCCCAAAGATTCTTTCCAATCAGTTTCATTACAATGAAGTTGAATCGATTTTTCACTGCAGCCTGGTCGATGACTGTGCAGAAGTGACGACTCTGGATCTTGGCAGCTCCTTTCAAGACATTGCAATCCATGTAGAGAGCCTTCCGACATGCCGCCGCATTTTCACATTTGATTGCAAACTTCTCCATATCGGATAGACGCAGAACCGAGTAGACGGCACCATATCCACCCTTTCCAAGAAGTGCCAACACTTTGTATCGATCTTTTTTCGTTTTAAATTCTTCATTGTTTCGAGGCATTGAATCTTCATCCTCTGATGGCTGCATTCTTTTTTCTTTAATCCTCGAATCGAATTTGAATATGAATGATGAAAATATGGGAATGATTCGATTTGGAGAAGAATCGTAGAGTTTTTGTTTTGAAGTTTAATGTATTTGGCATTCAAAGTGCAAATCTAAAGTTCACGTTGGTTTTGATAATTATTTTTGCAACTCAATTAATTTTCCTACCTAACGCTTAAATTTTTTAAATGTTTTTTGTTTATAAAAAACCAAAAACAAAATAGGACAGCAGTGTTGCACGGTAATCAAAAATTTTCGGCAATCGTCAGTTTCGACGATTTCGGAAAATGAAAACTTCCAGCCACTTTCAAACTCACCTTGTTTTTTAGTATTCGGTTGTTCTTTTTTGAAAGAAACATCTAAACCTACTAGGTTTAAGACATGTTAAGCTTTAAGTACGAACTTTTGTGAATACATGTCTACGTGTCTAAACTAATATAAGCGATCAAACTCATATTTCCGGTGATTTCGACAATGCCAAATGTTATGTTGACTAACAGGAATTGTCGCGCACTCACACTAGCGCAATCATTTTGAAATATTTTGAAAACATGTTTTCTAACCGTGATTTGCTTCATCTTTTGCCATTGAACCCAAATCCGCCAAAATTATACTAAAATTAAAATAAATCAGTTTGAGGACATTTTTCGTGAAACTTGTGTTCTTACCTTTTTCTCTTGATATTTTATGTTATATCTCTTTAGAGACTCAGTTAAGCTTCTTAAAATCATTTTAACTTTTGATAATCCAATATGTTCCTGTCTGGAGAGTAAAGATGAACAATACAGAAACTACAGAGAATTTGAAGAACAGTGACAGAAAGGGGAATACTTGTTTGTCCTTCGAATGGTAGTTTTGTTCAAATACACCAAACATTTCGGAGAAACTTGACACTTACTTAAAGTTTTGAGAAACGGTTTCTTTGATGTTTATATTTTTACATTTAGTGGCTGGAATTTTAATTTAACTTTTTGTGAACTTACATACATATGTTCTAGTTCCCAAAAACTTCAGTGCTTTGGTTGCTAAAAGTGCCCAAATTCACAAAGTGTTATTACAGTATTGGGGAAAAAATATCACGTGTACATTATGCGTTTTCAAATAACAGGAAATAAGATAAATTATACTTTGAAATGGTATTTAAAGGAAGAGTAGCGCCAGTGGGGAAATTATTAAAAACTACTCCAATGGCGCCAAAATTACCCAACACCAAAAAGTAAAACTTTTCGAAAAAATTCAAAATCGTTTTATTTACTGTCAAATAGTTACAATTACTCAGTGGAAGTCGGGCAAAAAATTTTTTTTTCTACGATTTTTATTCTTTAATTTTGTATTGATCATTCGTATTTAAACATTCTAGGAACATGCGACATTGCTCAAAATCTCATATTTTCAAAAAAAAATTGGCAATGTGCCAAAACTTTGACTCGAAAATTAAAAAAAAACTAAACTTTTTTGGAGTATTTTATTATATAGTCGGTCGCATTTTGGATCATTATAAGTTTATTTAGACCAAATCCACACTGGCGCTTCGCCATAAATTCAAAAAATCTCAGACATTTGGTATACAATATTTTGAATTTTTTTTTTTTGGAAACTGTCTGGCAAATGTTAAATTAAACATTACTGAGTTTCAAATTTCTAATATTAAATTATAATCTGTGCTTTCTCAAACTTTTTAAAACGATATTTCCGTTTAAAATCTTACTGATCTCACTGAGAAAAAAAATTTAAAGCAAAAATCTAACATATATATGTATATTTTTTTAAAAGTTTGCTATAGTCGATCAGTTGTCTATGAAAATAGATTGTTAATAACGCATTTCGAAAATAGTAAAAATTAAATTTTGTATTGCAATCTTCTCAACTCTACAATTTATCTTCAAAGTATTCTTTTAAATTTCTGTTACCATTTATTCGTACCTACACAAACTTTTTTTAAACTGGTTTTTTTAAAACTTATCTGATATTTACTGTCTCGTCATAGTCTTTTTTTTTAAACAAATTCTTAACATCAAAAAAGGAGAATGATTCAATTTTATACACACATTTCTTTAAATTCAATATTTAATCTCTGATTCACACTATTTTCCTCCATCTTTTTTCATCGTTTTTTGAAGTTCAAATCCTCATTGTTGATCTAAAATTCGTTTTTTGACGACTATCATCAAATCATTTTGATAAGTTCTTAAGCACACAAAATCTCATTTATTTGCTCTATGACCTCGGGTGAAGAAATGTCTACGAATTGCCGAATATCATTGAATTTTCAATTGGAGTAGCAGATTTTTTACGTTTTTTTTGGAGTGGTGAAGTTTCATAAAATGTTTAATTTTTTGGTAGAACATTTTAGAAACATGTCAAGAAACTATAGATACTTCAGTATTTGAAATAAATACCTCTTGAAATCGAAATTGAATCTCTCGAATGTTTACATAAAAATTTATCTCATCGTATATTTATAAATTTATTATTTAAGTGCATTTATTTAAAGTACATTTAGTAGATTCAAGTTCATCAAAAATTAATAAAGTCACGATTTTAACTTTTTGTTTCTTTTTTTAATCAGATGATAATAGAAAGTGACAAGGGAATTTCTTTTTCCTCACAATCAGTACCATGGCTTATTTTTAGCGTTTCTCTTCTTCTCCTAATTCTATAATACATTTATTTTCAAAATCAATATTAATCAAAAATTCAACTTTTTCAAAAAATTCAATGTCTGGCAAGTTTAGCTATTCCAATTTCATTCAGTTGAAACCAAATTTTTGTCGGCAAATACGCACTTCCCTCAAACGAATCAAAATTGCCTATAAAAACATCGAAAATCATAAAAATTTCTTTTTTTTATCACACCTCTCAAACATACTCCACCCACATTTTCAAAGAATTTCTACAATAACATTCGATTCATTTTTTTTCAGATTTCACTTTCAATTTTCAGTATTTCAAGGTCATCATGATTTTTTACTTGGTGCTTCTCGTTTTGGGAGCCATTGCCTTTTACGTTCACTTCAGCAATAATCGAAAAAAGGTACTTGAATTTATACATTTAGCAGAAAAATTGCAGTTTTCAAGCATTTCAATTTCAATTTCAAAAATCTAATAAAGTTTAATAGAGTTTTCTGATGTTACTTTTTTAATTGTTTCACAAAAATGTAAATTTTAATGCAAAGTCTTCTAAAGTATCACAACTCACAAAAGTTATTTACTTTTAATGTTTATAAACTTCAGCTCATTGAACGACTTGAAATAGTTGCTCAAAGACGACGTGACGATCTTTCCAAAAATGTAGAGCAAGCTCGGAAAGCTGCAGATAAATTGGATACTCAGAGAAGAGATTGGATTGGATCACTTGATTTTGAGCAGCTGAGAGATGAACTTCAAAGAGGGCATGTTACTTGTGTTGAAGCTATTCGGGCATACTTCCACAAAGCAATTCTAGCACATGAAAAGACAAATGCAGTCACATGTTTTATATTGGATGCTGAACGTCAAGCTGAAGAACTAGATGAACAGGCAAAGTTACCGTATTATGTGAAGCCGCCACTTTTTGGAGTTCCATTATCTCTGAAAGAATGCTTGAAAGTGAAAGGTTACGATACGACAAGAGGTTTTGTACAAGATGCCTATCACCCTGCGACAGAAGATTCCATTCAAGTCGAGCACTATAAAAAATTAGGTCAGTTTTTTTCTGATAAAAGAAAATTAAGGAAGTTGTAGATTATTTCAGTAATTATATTTTTATAGGTCCAGGTTCAGAAATTGAGTTTGTAATTGATAAAACTATCACGTGATGTCTTAGACGTAGACAATCTACGACGGAACAGGAAAAAGACTATGAGAGAGAGCACGCACGATTAGATATTTAGTTCACAATTTTTTTTAAATTTTTGAATACAGATATGTTCATTATTTTTTGTTATGAAATTTGGACGTTATAATTTCAAAGTTGATACGGATAAAACCAATGATTTGAAAATGTAAACTCGCAAATAGCTATTTCAGGACTAATTCCATTTTGTCAAACAAATGTTCCACAATCACTTCTCAGTTACAACTGTTCAAATCCTTTATTCGGAACAACTACAAATCCATATGATTCAACACGTACTTGTGGTGGATCATCGGGTGGAGAAGGTGCTCTTATTGGAGCCGGAGGTTCATTGATTGGAATCGGAACTGATGTTGGTGGATCTGTAAGAATTCCGTGTCATTTTACTGGAACTGCCGGAATTAAACCATCGAAAATGAGATTTGCTCATCGTGGTGGTGGTGCATCGGTTCCTGGAAAACCGTTAATAGATGCTAATGATGGACCAATGGCAAAGGATGTGAAGACTAACGTCGAGTTTTTGAGAAATGTAAGTGCCTCTTTATGATTGTTATGAATTTTTCTAAAATATTTTTTTTAGGTTTGGGGAGACATTGATTTCCAATCGGATCGTGATCCATATTGTCCACCAGTTCATTGGAATGAATCTGTTTATTCAAGTGAAAAGAAACTTCGAGTTGGATATTACATTGATGATGGATGGTTCACACCAACACCTGCACTACAGAGAGCTGTTCTTGAATCAAAAAAACATTTGGAAGCCGCCGGACATACAGTCATTCCATTCTATCCACCAAGACTTCCAAGTGTTATGCAGTTGTACTTCAGAGCTGTATGTCTAGATGGAGGGCAATATGTATTGAATAAATTGTTGAAAGATATCATTGAGCCAACAATTAGATTCCAAGTTACTCTTTGGATGGTTCCAGTATGGATTCAACGTATTCTTAGCTATCCAGTTTCGTTGGTATTCCCGAGAATGGGAATGTTGATGCAATCATTGACAAGAGACACATTTGGTCAGTTTATCTTTTAGAATATTATTTCAATCAGTTCAACTAGTGAAGTAGTATTTTGAAGACTTCAAAGAGACATTTTATATCTAGTTTTGATTATTAATTTGTTCAGTTACAACACACATATATTCCCAATTTTCCAAAATAATTCCCAATTTCAGAACTCCGTGAAGCATATGCTGATATTGAAGCCTATCGAGAGGAATTTGTTGGTCTTATGATGAAAGATAATTTGGATGTAATCTTATGTCCAGCTTCCATAATGCCAGCTCCACAACACGATATTCCATCAAAGGTTGTTTCTGGTGTCAGTTACACTTGTCTCTACAACTTGTTAGATTTTGGAGCAGGTGGGTGAATACTTTCAGAAAACAATATTTTACTTCAGTTTTCGATTTCCAATTCAACAATTTCAGGTGTTGTTCCAGTCACTGCTGTATCTAAATCTGACGAGGAGAAGTTGATCAACGAATATCCAGAAACTGATAAATGGTATCAAATCACTAAAAAAGCAACACTTGGAGCCGTCGGAATGCCAATTGGAGTTCAAGTTGCTGCACCACCATACCGAGAGGAAGCAGTACTTCGAACTATGCGGGAGATTGAAATCGCAGTCACTGGGAAATAATTTCCATGTTCTTATCAGCATTGATTGTAAAACATTTTATTACTGGAAATGAAACTCAGAACCCTGGTGATAAAAACAATATTAATGGAGCGGTGCCTTTTTACAGATAAATGCTCTCATGTCAATTTGTGCAACATTATTCCATCGAGTATTTTCAGTGTTCTTATCCTCGTGTGGATCAGCAACCAACTGAAAATGTATTGTTTTTTGGAAGCATAGGTATCTGGGTAGCTCAATCAGGATTTATTTTGAATTTAAAATTGAAAGAAATTTCAAAGAAATTAATGCTAAACCACATCACCTCGGCCGCCCACTCTTTGATCAAAGTTCCGCTTTTTTTAGTCATACCTTTGTCCGACTCTGTGCAGAAATTGGATCGGGCTTTGATCATGCCATCGGATAAGTGTCGCGCGGTTGAAACATAAAAAACGATCTAGAATCCCTTGTTCTTGACAAAGGGTTAGCTGACTTTGCCCGATGCACCTTCCCGAAGACATAATTCGAGCCCAATCCAAGATCGCCCTTTTGGCTAAAGCGTGGCCACTCTTTGCAAATGTTTTATATTGTTAGACAAAAATCGGCCACTGCCTAAAAGCAAAACTGAACTGTGAAAAAAAAAACAAATTGAAACTCACCGAAGTCCACCATTCCTTGTCCATATTATTTGGCTCTCCATCTCCCCAGTTGAGGAAATTGACTGCAGATCCATCAGTCCATTGCCATTTTGAATTTTGATAGACTAATCCAATGAAAACCTAAAGTTAAATTTAATAAAAAACTATGAGATCATGTTTAGCAAAACATACGTCATCGCTATGACTTTTGTCTTTATTTGTGATACCGGCTTTTGAAAGATCTGAAATAGATGTTTCCGTTAGGATTTTGAACAGTAAAAACTTACCAACGAGGAACTGATTTTCATTTGCAGAATGGATCGAAGCAAGATCTCCACCGTCGGCTTGACAAGAACTGCGAGCATCGTTGAAACTAGTGAAACGAACAGTATTCTGCAAAGTTTACTTCTTGTTCCTTCTGAATGTAAATGAATAAAAAATACCTTGTAACAGAAATCAGTCTCATCATACCAAGTGTATCCAGATGGACAATGGCTTGGAACTGAAATATGTATCCTGTTTGATTTGGAAAATGATTGAGAAAAAGCTTACTTGTTACAGATGGACAAGTTGGGGTTACACTCGACGAATAAGAGCAGATGAATGGTAATTGTGCAGTACAGTTTGTAGTTTGCCATTTGGCAGTTCCTGTTTGAAGTTGCATACAGGCAGTGTCTCCTTGTGGAGATGGTTGACCAACTTTATAGTTCTGATAGTCAAAGTTGGATCCATCAGTCCAATACCAATTCAATGGATTTGTAACATCTGGAGCAGTTGTCTTTGCTCCGAGCCATACACCTCCATCAAAATACTTTTGAGCTTGACTTGAAATAAATGTATTGTCAATGGTATTATGAATAGATACCAAATGTCCACTCAATGTAGCACAAATTTCTTCAGCAGACTGGAAACTTGATGCAGTGCGGAAAACATTGAGACATCTGAAACGAGAACATGCTGTGTTAGCTACAACTTGCTCCAAATTTTCTGTGGCAAAAGAAACAAAAAATCATTTCATGATAAGAATTTTTAATTTTAAATCAAACTCTTCTACGCCAGTCTGAAGTTTTGGAACATTTTGAAAACTTTCTGTGCATAACTAGAAGTTTCAAATAAGGGAGCCTACCTAGATCCAGATGCTTGATATATAGCTCCGGGTCCACATTGTGCAGAAACTAAGGGTATCAAAAACGAGAAAACAAATATCGTTGGTTGAAACATTTTGTTTCAAATGAAATGAACTGACTGCCACTGATAATAACTGATAATGAGAGCATGATTTTATACGAACAACTGAGTGTAGTCTATTTCTTTTTTGATCGGCTTCTTTTTGCTCACGGATGTTTGTTGATAGTGGTTTACTTTTATCAAGTTTTCATTGTGATAATTACGTTTTACATATTTAAATACAATTCTTCGGAAAAGGACAACTTCTATCACTTTGATTCAGTGCTCTGATTAAATTTTCAGGCAACCGCTGACAAATTCTTATCTTGTAACTAATTGTAAGTATAAAACTACATGATCGTTGATACTGACAAGATGGAAGAAAATTTCAGAATATACGTTTTCTACTGAAAATGGATAAGATTACTGAAAAACATTGACTTAGGTAGATAAAAATAGAGCATTCGATGAAGTGTTTTTTTGCAAATGATAGCTCTTTCAATCTCAATCTGTGGAATGCTGTTCTATTGTTTATTATATTCCAATTTGCTTCTTTCGAGTAGATCACAAAACAAATGAATAAGATCAATTGCAAGAATTTCGAAAATAAAAAGGAAAATATAAATGGATTTTTTCAATGGATGGAACCAAGTGACCATTAATTTATTTGCAGACGTCCGACGAAAACGATTGGAGTTTGGAAAAAACTAGATATCTGAAAGTATGTTTCAATAGTAAATGTCTTCATTGAGTATTTTTTTTAATTCGGTAGCGGAGTCTAGAGACCATGTTTCAATAGTATGAAAAGAAACATAATACAGCCATCTTGATCAAAGACTGTGCGCGCATCAAATATTGTATTAAAACCACACACAAAATTTTTATTGAACAGTTGAAAGAGGCCTATATCTGTTTGTCCATTTGCTTTCAATCTCTCGGCTAAATCCCTCCGTACGCAACATTTTCAGTCCATTCAAATTGTTGACGCTCGTACGGTGACGGGGAAATTCCGATTCCAGTGGCCACATCTTTCGAGGATCCCGAGTTGAAATCAGTGTATTGAGACAAGTTGCGCATGTTGCGAAGTTCTGCGAGAGATTCGGGCGAGTAGTCACGGAGGACAAGTGAGTTTGTAAGCATCTCCTTGAGCTCGAATTCTCCATCAGTCTGCTCCAACTCGTACATTGATTCGGGGCTCAACATTTTCTTATTAAGTGTTCCGTCAGGAGACGTGGATGGGATAGCTGGAGCAGTGAAAGCTTTGATCGGAAATGAGATGTTCATGTTCTGAATATCAGCAATTGAGTCAGAAGAGAAGGCGTTCTTGTTAACAGTCTGAAAAATTGAGTATTGAATTGAACAAAATCGGGTGTAATTTGCACACCGCAACTCGAAAACAGTCGCAGTGGTGCCACTCGCAAAATCTACTTACCACATCATTTGGTGGATTGATGCTAACCATTGGTGCCTGTTCTCCATCCATATCATAATTTCCAAATGGATCCTTCAAGTTCTTGATATCCATAATAGTCAGCAAATTTTCTTCGTTTTTATTCTCCATCTTGTGTTGTTCTCCTTCAGAATCCATAATATGTTCAAAGTATTGAGATGGAGTGGTGAAGTTTGGATGATGGGAATATGGATTTCCAGCCGAACGAGTGTCAACTTCAGATGAGCTTTTGAATGGAATTACTTCCGGGACTACATAACGACTTTGAAGACTTTCCGCAGAGTCCTGAAATTAAATTGTGAATTAATAAATGAAGAAAATATGATATCAAGACCGTTGGTGGAATACTAGCCAAATTGACAGCATCATGGGACAATGTAATGATTGTAGTATTCTGAAAAAAAAATCGAAAATTTGATGGGAAAGCTGATGAAAGAGTTAGTTTTTCACTTGAAAAAAAGTTTATGTAAACCTCGCCTACATGCCTACCTGCGATCATGAATCATGCCTATCTGCCAACATACCAGCATGAAAGTGTACACAGACATATCTCAGTCATGACTGCGTACTCACGTATATGCCGGCGCCTGCGCCATGCCTAGTTGTTGATTAATAACCTCCTTCATAACTTACATCCAATGGTGCAGAAGATGGCACAAAGATGAACCATTGTGATGGGCTTCGCTGAACAGCAGTGTACGGATTGTACGTGTCGTGAATCATGACGAAAAATCGATTTTGATTTTCAAGTATTAATTGATTTTTGATTTGAAGTTGACGAGAATTTTTTAATGAGAAATCGGATGTCACGTTTTCAAAAGATTTAACGATAATAGATAAGAGATTTTCCAATTTTAGCCTCTTATTCGTGACCCAGCGGTCGAAAATTGGCTTTTTCATAATCATTATCTTTCATAGAATATTTTAGTCACCTATCTCAAATTCTCTAGTTCATTGAGGCACATTTAAAGCCAAAAATCATCATGTTAACGTGTCGAGACCGGGTACCGTATTTTTAGCGCAAAAATCGCAAACTTTCGCGCCTGGATAATATTTTTTTGAAAATCATTTATGAAAAAATAAAGCTTCACAATTTTTTAGCGAATAGTTTTTCATCTAAAAATAATTTTTTTGCTAGTTTTTGTTTAAAAAAAACGAAAAATGCTCAAAAACGGGTGAATTCGGCATAACTGGAAAAGGATTTCGTTTCACGTTTGAGCACTTTCAATCCGAAGAATGTTTTTTTGCTTTAGTTATGATGTGAGTTTTTGAGCACATTTGGGTGTCTCAAAAGATCGAGACTGTTGTTTTCTCTTCACAAACATTTTAATAGAAATTTCAAACCAATGACATGCAAATTTTCAGCGTAATTTTCAGCGAATTTTCAGCGCATCCAATCGCATCAATCAGGAAATTCCGCAAGAGAATGGAAAACTCGACTGAAAAAACTACAAACTCGAAAGATTACTGATTTTTATTCGTCTCGATTTTACACAATGAATCCGTCTTACATTGAAAGTTAGCGTTTTTTTGAAAGAAACATAAACAAAGGAAGTGAAAAATAAAACCGGAAATTGCCGATTTGCCGGATTTGCCGGAAAAACGGTGATTCCCGAAAAGTTTCGGCAAACTGTGATTCTGCACATTTTTTTGGAAATTTTAGAATTTCAATTTTAATCGGCAAAATTGTACGCATCCTATGAATGTTCCTACGTCTATTTTGAAAAGTAACGAAATTCTATGAAAATATCTATAGTAGAAAACGGGAACAAATTTTCAAAAAGGCACAGTTTTAAGCGTTTCTGTCTTATAAAAAATCATCTAAAAACATCCGGCAAATTGAGCAAATTACCGGAAATGAAAAATTCCTGCAAATCGGCGAACCGGCAATTTGCCGATTTTGCCAAATTTGACGGCAAAAAAACTTTGAACTAGAATACTTCTGTTTTTGATCTGTCTCTTTGTAAAGACCAACATCAGAATTTCTTTCTAGGCAATTCAAATGATTCATTAATAAAAACATTGATGTATTTAATGAAGTGGTGCAATTTTACAGAGGAATGCTCTCTGGTCGTCTTGTGGTACGTTGTTCCATCTGCTTGCTTCACTGTATTTGCCTTGATGTGGATCAGCAACTAACTGGAAATTAAAGAATTGAATTAGTTTTCTTTGAAATTTGTAAATTTATATAATTTTGATAGTATCGCTAGAAACTGGTTCACAGTGTCTCAATATATCATTTCTGAATTTATAATAAAAACTCACAGAAGTCCACCATTCCTTATTCATGTTGTTTGGTTCTCCATCTCCCCAGTTAACATAGTCTACTACAGATCCATCAGTCCATTGCCATTTTGAATTTTGGAAGACAAGACCAATGAAGACCTGAAGATAAATTTAATTCAAATTTATAATTTAATTATTCCATACATCACCTGTCCAATCCTTGTCCTTGTTAGTACAGCCAGCCTTTGAAAAACCTGGAAATATCGACTTTAAATTATTTACAAAAGGAAACAGGGAATACTACATTTTGTCATTGTGAATAAAGGTTATTGAATCTTCTACAAGGTAAAAGATTCAATCAAAAATATTGACAAAATTTTCAGAAAAATTCATTGATATCTTACGCAAAAATATCAAATAAAATCAAAAGTGAGTATCGTATTTTTCAATATTTTATATTTTTATATAACTTTCTAAACTCAAATTTTATATTCAAAAATTTTAAATCTCACTAACCAACAAGGAATGTGTTCTCTGCAAGTGAGTGAATTGAAGCCAAATCTCCTCCATCAGCTTGGCAAGCGCTGCGAGCATCATTGAAATTGGTGTATTGAACAGTGTTCTGAAATTTAAAAATGTAGTTGAAATCTAAAATATAACTTTTACTTTATAGCAAAAATCGGTGAGCTCAAACCAAGTGTAACCAGATGGACAATGACTTGGAACTGAAAAATGGAATCAAAACTGCATTTTAGAATTTAAAATGTACTTGTAACAGCTGGGAAAGTTGGCATTGCACTGGCAGAAGCAGAGCAGATGAATGGAAGTTTAGTTGTGCAGTTTGCAGTTTGCCATTTAGATGTACCAGTCTCAAGTTGCATACAGGCGGTTGATCCGGTTTGAGTTGGTTGTCCAACTTTGTAGTTCTGATAGTTAAAATCAGTACCATCAGTCCAATACCAATTCAATGGATTTGTAACATCTGGAGCACTTGCTTGTGCTCCAAGCCATGCTCCACCGTCAATGAATTTCTGAGCTTGACCTGATACAAAAGTATTGTCGATTGCATTATGAACTGATACTAAATGACCGTTCAATGTGGCACAGATGGACTCGGCGGTTTGGAAATCTACTGCTGCACGGAATAGTGTGAGACATCTGAAAATTCAAGTTATTTATAATATTAATCCGAAGACTTCAACCATTTTATTTTAGCAATAAAATTTAAATTTTTGATCTACTGTGAGCGTTTGAACTTACCTAGAGCTCGACTGCTGATAGAGGGCTCCAGGGCCGCATTGTGCAGAAATCAAAGGCGCAGAAAAACAAAACACGAGGAGCAGTGATCGAAACATTTCGAAAAAGCCACTGCTGATAAAACTGATATTACAGTTGCCGGCTTTTATAGAAAACTTTGAATGAGCTTATCATGTAGTGTATCTCTTCATTGTGATCGTTTCAAAGTTGTCACGGATGTTAAATGATAATGATTGTAATGTTTATAGAGCTTTTAATGCAATAAAAATTACCAAAAATACGGAAATGTCAAAGTGTGGTTTCTTCATTTCAGGACTAAACGTGATAGTTTCTAGTCTGTGTATCTATGAACTAGAGTCTGTTTAAATAATGGCAAGAATGGGTACACACTTTCAAAGTTTACCTGCATTCAAAGTTTTAGTTTCTTCGTTTGAAAATCAGTCACCACATCTCTACAGAAGTCAGAAAACGTTCCTGTTTTCATCTGGTAACCTCATAAGTTTTTTTAGTTTTCAATACTTTTTAAATCATACAATGATTTTTTAGTTTCAGACTTACAGCTAGGGAAGTTGTTTTCTAATAGTGAGTTTGTAAGCCATTGTAGCTGAAATCAAAAACTTCTATTTGGTTTCTATCTCAACGGGGTTCCTTTTCAAATCTTAAATAAAATTCAGTTTTTGCAACAAAAAATATGTATTTCTCCAACTTGTTCCAATGTTTCAAAGTTCCAAAGATCAGAGACATGAGTGCATGATTTTTTGGTTTTTGAGATCACGTTTGCAGTCAAATTAACTACATTTGATGACTTTGACATAGAATGCTGATAGGCACTATACTCTTTTTGCAAATACACATGACTGGCTCTTTTTAAGTGAAACCTGGATAGTTTGAAATTTGAATTCGTAGTAATTTCTACCGTCGATTTGACTTCTGATATTTTTGAACCTTTTGAAAAAGTTGGAATTTGAAGTTTTATTTAATGCGAAACTAATCAGATTAATCGTTTGCAAAGAGTGTTAAATTTTGCAGAAATTTATATTTTAAAAAAAATTCTCAAAGACATACTGAGGCAACCCGTGTTTAACTATTTGTTAACAGCTATCATTAAACCAAAACTGCGTGTTTTGATCTTAAGTCAATAGATCTACAGAAAGTGGTCCAAAATGGTGTCCTTGGCCCCAATTCATGTGGTAATATTCTTAACTAGGTAATTCAATTGTCTGTGAAGACATATACTTGTAAAAACATGTATGTCTTCATATATGTATAGGCGTTGACCCTAATTGTAGTGTAACTATACTTTTTTGCAGAATGATGTATGCGAGTATCGATCATACGTTCGGTCAATGAATGGACGCCTACTTCCAAATTGTTAATTGTAGTTGCTGTTCTGATATGTGCTCTCTGGCTTCAGAGATCCAGCAAATTCACAAGAAAATCTAAATGGACGGATCAAATTTTTTGACTCATTCTTTTAATTTCTCCATGCCAACTGTGTCTTTTTTTCTTGACTTCTTGAAAATACGAAAATAAAGTGTTGCAATCGGATCCTCTTTTTTGTTATGCTTCTTCTCTTTCCCTTCCTTTTGCGGGAAAAGATGGTGACAAACAAACAAACAGTTTAACGAAAAGAAGAGAGAATTGCAATATGATAATCTCAGAGGGGAGAACTGAGAGGAAAACTGTTCGCAGTGCCAACTAGTGATCATTCAACATACATAGACGTAGGGATGGATGGTGAGTGCGCGGCGTTCAGCAGCTACGCCAAAGTGTTGTACACATACAGAGAGACTGTCGAAGTACCTGCGTATCTATTGAAGTGTACACTCTCTTACTTATGTGGATTTATCGCGCCACAAATGCCCAAAAGATCGGTTTTTTGAATAGAATCAGTGAAGAGACGCAGACTGTCAAATATTCAATGGCTATACTGACCTCATTTATTGTATTTTCATACCGCAAACCGTGCAATGTTTTTCTTCTACTCTTTTTACGTCTTTATTTCGTAATAACCAAATATCGGAGATTAGATATAAAAGATATCCTTAATTTTGTTGTGTTGACTGTCACTATTTGTTATTTTTGTCAAATTGGTACATTACAGTTTTACTATAATCATTGACTTTGCTATTAAATTGTTCCAACAGCTTTTGCCACATTTTTGATTAATTTCAAACGAGTTTTTTGATTACACTGTGGGCAATGATAGCAACTTACATATTTGAAAAATAGCAATTATGTTCCAAAAATAAACATGAATTTTAATTTTTATTGGTTTTTTTTTAAATATCATTTGTGTATTTGAACAATCTAGTTATTAACTGTAAACTCTTGGTTTTTTGAACAAAATATCTACAAAATAATAGAAACAATACGAAACTCCCCCAAAATGCTTAGGAAGAACTAAATCTAAATATTTGTTACTCACCATTTTGAGCATGATTCATTTGTTAGTTTTACGTGTGCACCAGTGATATAAAGTTGAAACCTTTAATCAAGTTTACAATCAGAAACTGCACAGCAGATTTCTGCTTTAAGAATAACGTTTAATGAACTTCTTGGATTCTGAATCGGTTAACAATATTGGGCATGACTAATCGTACGTGCCTGCCTACCTCCAATTTGTCGCCTTTTGGTCTATGTTTTTTTGTTTATGCTTGAAAGTAAAGAAAGATGCAGGCAGGAGGTAGGCAGGCGTAATTTGTAGAGTTTCCAACTGTGTGAAGTATATGTAGGTAAGGTCTATTTTCAGAATCTAATAGTTCTCATTTTCAATTTACTGTCTTCATTTCTCTATTCTCTTCTACGTCTCTCTATCCCTCACTCTCCCATTCATTTACTACTTTTCGACTCTAAATTAGTTGTTTCAAAGGATGAAGTGCATACCAGCAACAACAAGACACACTCATTTTGTAAAAGAGGCGCGCATCGGTCCGTCTTCAGAGACGAAGAATTCCGTCTCAAGGGTATTCAGTGTCACCACTTCAAACCATTCAGATTCGCTTCTTCTTCTTCTTACTCTCATCTTGCTTCGTCCTTTGTTTTTATCGTGACATTTAATGCTTCTTAATTTTATACTTAAAAAATAAACAGACGTTCCAGAACGGAATGCTTTTAAGTTTTTTATGTTCTACCAATTTACAGCAATTTTTCTCATAAATCATTCTACTAGCAATGGTCAAATTTTATAATGTAGAAGATGATTTCTGCTTTAGTGAAATTTCAAAATAATATTCGGTAAATTTTGAACTGGTTTAGGATCTAATGGAAACAATTTGTGATTTCAAATTTGCCACTTCCTATTAATCATTGGCATCATTGTCTTTTAGGTGTTCCTCTTTTTCCAATTTGTTTTGTTTTTTATGTCTTCTTCCTGGACAGTGGGAACTCGTGGGAGTTTTGACAAGAGACACGGACTGTGCAAACAGGACATCACCACCACTTACGGCCAAACAATCGGGCTCTTTGCTCTTGCTTCATTTTCATCTCTCTCTTCAATTCTATTGTCGGCTTCTTGCCATTTCCCTACAAATTGACTTGTCATCCAAACTGAATAGGGGGAGATATCGGCAGTCGTTTTTTTTTTCACGGGAGAATGGCTTCTAGTTTTTTCTTGGAGATGGGAATAGTTTGGAGGGTTTTACGGAACACTTTAGAAATCTGCTGACCAACATAATTTGCTTAACTTCCATTAATTTAGACCGAAAAATTATTTTGGCAATGTGCTAAAACTTTTTTTCGTTTGCTTCAGAGCATCCGTAATAGGTCAAACGTTTCCAAATAGTAATTGAACTTTCCAAGCTCTGCAAACATAAAAACTTAAAATTTACTAAAATTCTGAGAATATGAACAATTCCTAGACATCTGGAGCTCAGTTTCATTATTTAATTTTTCATTTTAGAACTATTTAACCGATTTTAATACGAATGGAAAAGAGCTTATAGTTTTACTAAAATTCAGAACTATATGTATGATTTGTATACAATTGAATAATATTCAATACCATTAGGTGACTTCTATCCTTCTGTCAATTTTCATATTCCAATTTATAATATTCATTGATTGGTTGTTTGTTCGAAATAACTGAATGTCAATGGTTGTGAATATTGGTATTTATTACTATTATTGTTGTCAAATATTCCATAAAGCACACAAATACATTTCTCCATCCACCCCTTGTTCAATTTTCTATATAAGCTATTCTCTGATATATTTGCCATCGACGTTTCAAATGGGCAACGTTCCAAACATCATTTTAAGGAAAAAGAAGGCGTCACGCATATCATTTTAATGCGTCTCCCGTCGCTAGCCAACACTGTTTGCCTTTTTGGGAGAACTATCCATTAGTCGCCTCTCATTGAGATTCCTGTTTCTTTTTACTTTTTCAAACTTCCACTCGGCACTTTATGGATATTAGTAGTCTAGATGTTTCTATTTATGAAGAAAATAAGTACTTAAAGGTACATGGTATTTTTTCACATGGGTCTTGTAGCATCAAACCATGATATTTTAAACTTCTTCTTCGCGGCAAGACCTACCGTAAAAAAGTTCATTGGTTCTAGAATTGTATAAACTCTCAAAATATGTTTTTTTTAATTTTTAAACTCTTCATTGCTTTTCCGAATGTAGCAAAAAAATTTGAACGAACTATCCAAATCAGAAGAATTTCTGGATTGGAAATAATTAAATCAGGTCATCATATACATATCACTCCGGTTCCACTTCCATTTCATTTCTAATCAAATTATCTCTCAACCTGTTCCTGACCATCCAACACACTATTTTTCAACACTTGTTTATAGTATTTCGGGAGCTCGTAAACTTTTTCTTTGAAGCTTTAACACTTCATTTCAATTGCACCCAGAGATATTTTTCTTCTGCCAATTTTTACTTTTGGTATTTATCTGGTAAACTTGGCTTTTAAAGGTCATTCTATCTTTTTTCTCAAACAATTTGTCTTTTTTCTTCTTATTTTCATTTTTCCTTTTCTCTACCATTTATTTTTCAACTACCGATCTCCGATCGTTTTCTGTGATCTTCATTCCTTTTTCCTTTTGTTCGTTCCCTCTATGATTATACTACATTGTTGTTTATCCGTATATTTATGTAAGAACACACACATAGGCAATGAGATCGGCGCGAAAGTTTTCGATTTGTTCCATTTATTTGATAATTTCCCTTTCATCCTAATCTCTTTCTTTCGACTATATGATTAGGGGGTGAATGTATAATTTTGTAATTCTTGGATTGCTTTGTTCATTCAGATACAGACAACCGGGTTGTTATTTTTTGTTTTACTTAGATTTCAATTTTCGGCATTCCTTGAGAATAATTTGTAAAAATATTATGTATATAGGAATTCCTTTTTCAAAATAGTACTGTAGTTTTCGATGTACGCAGATGCATTAGTGAATGATGAATTGCGGACCTGAAACATTTTTTGTAGATCTACAGTTTTTGTAGATCTTTTTGTAGATTCTATAGAAAAATTTTGAAAAATTATATTTTTCACAATTAATTCAAATTGTTTTTTACCCATTTTTGTTGAAACGTATAGTTTTAAATGTTTTGCAAATTAATTTAGTTTTGTGTTTCTTGAATCGCTTTGATCAGTTACCAACAGACGGGTCGGTCTCAAGATCAGTTCGAATTAAGCAAGCTCATTTCGTTCGGAATTATTTTTTAAAAAGTTGAATTTAATATTTATTTTGATTATCAATTCAATTTTTCCTAATTTAAATGTGTTAAACAATTGTTGAAATAAATTTCGGAGTTTGAATTTTTCAAAAGGGTACTGTAGTGTTTGTTGTACGCAGATGCATTAAAGCTTACGACAAATTGCGGACTTCAAACATTTTCGCAAAATTGTCGCTTAAAAACATTTATTTTCAACGAATTGAATGGGATTGTTTTTATTTCTTCGAATTTTGTTTTTAAAATATTTTAAACTAGTTTTATCCTCATTTTGCAAGTTTGTTTCTGTTTCTCGATTCCCAAGTTTTCCAATAATTCGGTCATCCAACGTACCCGACTTTACCAATATTTTTCTTGTTTTTGTTTGATATATCATTTTTTTTGGTAATTTTTCTTCCTAAACGCACATGTCAAAGTGCATTTATATAACCGGATGGCATTTTCACTAGAAAAAGCGAAAAAAAGATATTTCCCTCGTTCTGCCCACTTTTTTCGCCGGAAATTAAGTTCCACCCGTCAATGTCGATTTATCGTCTGCTATCGAGACGAGATAAGCGTTCATCTTTCTCTCGAGAAACAACGCCCCTTTATTTAAGTTTTCTGTCCACACATGGAGATTATGATGAAGTCGAAAAAGCAAGAAAAACGAATGAACACGATGTTTCTGAAGAAGAGGGGAAAATGGGAAAAAGAGAAGCTGATAGGAAACTGACGATAACAAGTTGTGTGTCTTTCCCACACCAATTCTTATCTTCTCATTAGACACGCTAGTGCCTTTTGTCTTGGTTTTTCACATTTGCATGTGTTCGGTCTATTCGTTCATTTTTGTTTTTTCTGTCGGCGGAAACTTGTGTGGGACTTATTTCGATTCTGAAAAAACATTTGAATAATTTAATAAATTTCTATTTTAGACTACGCATGTTTTTGTAAGTGCATTAGGAGAATATTTAAAGCAATACTTCGATTTTCCGTAAGAGACTAAATATAAACAAAACGTTTTGAATTGAGAATCTTTCCCCGCGATCTTCAAGCTCTGTAAAGATAGTGGTGACGCTTTTTGTTTCTTTTGATGTTTTTGTCCAAGTTTTCGGTACTTTTTTCTCGCATTCTTAAACACACCGATACACTTTTGTAGAGAATTCAATTTCACTTTTGTTAGTGACACTGTCGTTCCACCTTTCCTTCTCGTATGTTTACATTTCACACCATGGAAATTTTAGGAAAGTTTCTGATTTCCCCTCTTACTGAAACTCTCTGAAAAATCTTCTCCATAGAGTCCGTTTTAAATTTATGGCAACTGCAACCTTGTGAGTTCGCATATTGACTCCATCAAACAACTATCAGAAATATGCCAACAGAAAAAATAGGAGATTCGACACATTTTTCTTGTTTCTTATTCAAAAATTGAGACACCCGATCAGTGCATTTTTTTGAATAAATTTTGTGAAATTTCCAGATGATCAAGATATTTTCTATTCTTCAGTGATACTCTTCATTCCTTTTTGATCAGAAATTGGGTGGACTCTTCGATTTCTTATCAGCAACTTGTCCATCACTCAAGTTTCTTCTTCTTGGGTATCCATATCTGTTCATTTAATCTTCTTCTTCTTTCTTTCTTTCCACCACTTGAAAGTTTCATTTTCTCAGTTTCTTTCGTTGCTCCGCCTACCCAAAGAGCTTCTAGTGTTGTTCGCAGCTTTACCATAATTTGGGAGCCTTCTAACAATACGGATCCCTCTTTCGTCTCGCTTCGTTAGGTGCTTGCTTCCAATGACTTGATTACGTCTTTCTCGTCTTCTTCTTCTTCTTCTGAACAAAAATTGGTGGACCAGAAGCTTTTCTTTTCGAAAGTCGTTTCAAAAAAGTACTTTTCTTCAATGAGTTTCGAAGCTTTACTCCATTTTTTCTTTCCAATTTCCTCATTCTTTCACCGGATTATGCACTCTTGAGAAAGTCGGAACCATTGTGGGAAATACTTTTGCAATTCTTATTCCGATTGTTCTCATTGTTCTCAGTTAATTTCCATGTATTTCAAAAGTGTATTTAACGAAAAAATGTTCCAAAACATATCTTTTATTTTAATTTTCTCATAGCTTGACTATTTTGTTTCAATTAAAATTCAATTTTTCAGGCACCTCGAACATCACCCTGTAGCATTTTATAGGATAATATTCATCTTTTTATTTTATGTAAGTTTTTATTTTATAAAAAATTCAAACAATTTTATACTGTAAAAATTATAGAATTTCTCTAAATTTTTTAAATGATTTTTCTATTTATCAAGAATTGAAAAATGAGTAAATGAACCACCCTGTTTTGCTTTTATTGACTATATTTATTGGTTTTTCTTAGATTTTTCTCTAATATTCGATTTGAAACACTTTGTCAAGTTAAAGAAAAAACATTATAAATTATTGTGCAATTATCGATTATCTAAGTTATCTTTTTAATGTCTGAGAATTAAAAAACTGTGTTTAAAATCAAAAATTAAAGAAAAACGGGTAGACCCTGACAACTATATCCAGAAAACGCGGTGATTTATTTTGCTCGGGAATTCAGAAATAATTAGCTCTTTTTTTATTTTTGCAAAATTGAAAAAAAAATTTATACAGTTATATTAAGTCATCACGGTCCATTTTCTATCATTCAAGACAAAATTGATAATGAATTTACTGCGCCTTTAAAAACTGAATACTACTCAAATATGTTTGTTTCTGTATCTCAATTTTTCAAAATATCTCCATTTTCAGATTTAAAAAATGAAGAAGCTTAAACGGCGTTTGTCAGCAGCATTCCGTCCTGGAAGTAACAATAATGTGAGCATTACCAGTTCTGGAGGATCTTATTATGATTCGGATTGTGGTATGTTTTAATTTGAAAATGATTATTTTTTGGTGATGAAGTAATTATAACTATAAACCAAATGGCTTATCAGTTATCATTGAAATGATTGATTTCCACGTCGTCCTTGTTCGTCTCAGCATGTGAAAAAGTTATGGAGAAAGCATCAAAAACTGGAAATTCGACTTGAAAATTTGTGGAAATGGAAAAATAGCAAAAATAGTTCTACTAAAACATGATCTTTGACCGATACTTTTTGACCAAAAAATATCTGAGAAACTAGTGAAATTATATTTACAAGGGACTCTTTTTTTGCACTATTTTTATTGAGTGGGTCTATACTTTTAAGTTCAAATTTTCTTCCGAAAAACTTATGTGACGCCCGAAGAAAATCTGTCAATTTTTTTTTAAATCATAAGAACTAAGATTTTTCTTACAAAAATTCAAATGCCACAGCTTTTCTAACATTTTCGATCACAACGAATCAAAAGATTTTCGCAGATTAACCCTAATCCTACTGCTTCGTGTCTATTACTTTTTTTCACATTTTTCAATTGTATACAATTTTCAGAAGGACGTAATAATATTGTAATCGGTTACGGTATGATGTCAGCACCACTTCATGGAAGAACTTGGACACTTTCCGAATCAATGAGCCATTTATCAGACAAAAATGGTGCAATTTTAGAAGAATGTGCAGTTGTTGATCCAACAGCATTGCTTAGAGTTTCACGAGGAGGTACTGCTGGTAGACGATATGATACAAATGTGTAAGTTTTTTTTGAACTGAAAATTGTTTAAAAGTTAAAAATGTGTTTTTGCTCCAAATGGCATAAATTAAATGACATAAAAATAACTGTTAAAAATGTATATAATCAAAAAAAATTTACTTTTTTTTAAATTTTGAATAAAAATTAGAAATAGGTCTTTTTTCTAATTTCCCGCGCAAATGATCCATCATTTTTTTGTTTTATAATTTAAAACATCGTTTGCCAGCATTTTTTCTGTGAAAAAAATTCTTTTCGTGTTATTGATTCTTTTGGGCAATTTGAGAATTTTTTAATATCAAATTTTCTTGATGTAAAATGTCTGAAAATGTGTAAAACGATGTTTCTTTTTATACAAATTAAAAAAAACCAATTAAAATAGCAGAAAAACGCAAAAATTTTGAAATTTAGTCACTCATTTGCGCGGTAGTTCAAAAATAAATGCATTTTTAATTTTTCAAAATTGCTTAAAATTTCAAGAGGTTATTAATTTTTAAAACAGTTATATTCGGCATATTAACAATGATTTCTGTAGTTTTGGGCAAAAATAAATTACCTATTCAAAGAATTTCATTACCTTCTTTTACAAAAACAGAAAATTAAATTTAAAAATTTTGCAGTAATTATATCAACGGAATGCATGTCCCACCACCACGAACACACAGTCTCTACTATCCACGTGGCTACAATTCTCGTCGAAACTCATATTACGGATCCAATGCTTGTGAGTATTTTCATTGTTTTCATAACAAAAAAACTGTCCGAAAAAGTGAATACATATGCAAAGTACATCCTCAAAATGACCTTCCCGTCGGAATTGACGATACTTGTTCATACATACAAAGAAGTCAGAAATGAGTCTGTTTTGCGATGAAAGAGACGAAAAGAAAGAAAAGAGAGAATAAAGAAATGTTTGAAATTAGCCGAACGAATGAATTCCGATGGGACGACATCTTTCAACTTGATCATTTTTAGTGATAAGCTCGGTTTCTTCTTCCTCTTATTTTTGAAATGAAGAGCAAGAATTTTTGAGTTCTGCTATTCTAGATTTTTACGAATCATAGTTTCTCTGAAATGAAATTTAGAAAATTATAGAACTAGAGGAAAGTTTCATAAATTAAATTTTGATTTTGGAAGTTCTAATAACCATTTTTACTCTGGAGTAAGTATTTCGAAATACACTAATTAATGTAGGTCAAAACATCTGTTCTTCACCACACATTTGTGTATTTCAATTTTTCCTCAGTTTGCACCTGGTTTCTTTACCTTTTTTGCAGGTGTTTCTGGTCATGTGCCGGTTTAAATTCACTAAATGTTTTCACCTAGAATAATTTATTTTAATTCAAATTATGCTTAACACTTTTTTCCATATAGCCTTAAGATCTATTTTTATTTCATTTTCCAGTTGAATTATCGGTCAGTCAGTCACACAGCTGGATTATATATTCTTCAACGTTGTCATTTTTCTCTTATTCTAGTGATTTTTACTAGGAAACTAAGAATAGATTTAGACTAAGAATAGATGGGGATTTTAGAAATTCTTTATATGAGAGAAAAATAGTCTTTTTGCCTTTAGAATGTTCAGAAAGTTTATGCTTGGTACTATTGCGTTTACCGTAATTATAGTTTTTGTTCTCCTATAGTGTTTTCCATCATTTCTGCCCACCGACTACTATTAATTTCGAAACATTACTAGTTTCTACTTGTTCTTTTTTTTTTTCATTTTTAACATGCCGCCCCCTGTCATCTTCTCTTTCCGATTAATCACTATTCTCCAACAACGAACACACGTACTGACAATGGCCGGTTAATTGATACCCACACGAAGGCTTCCGATTGCCCATTGTCATTCAGTGAGTTGTTGGAAGAAATTCACTATGAGAATCACTTCATTTTTCCTTATTTCCAAAACCTTCTGTCCCGTGAATCTCCGTTGCAGGCAATAAAGTAAGACGATGCTCATGGTTTTTTCCTGGGTTACTGTAGCTCATAGTGAATGATGGAATAGAGTTTGTGGGTTTTGTTTCCTCCAAATAATAATTGATCAAAATACATCAATAGAATATAATTATCAGATATCAATGTCAAAAAGAACACCTTTCAAGACGTGCCATTAACTTTTTTTCCAAATTTTGTTGTTTATGTCCTCTGTGAGCACAAATACACAAATGAAATGTTGTTGCCCTACCAGATGTGGCTGTCTTCGTCGTCTTTTTCTTCTACTCGCCCCTGTCCCTCCATTCAAAAACTATTGTTTCACTTTTTGTCTGTGATCTCTTTCTCCCATTCCAAAACTCTTCTGAACTTTTCTTATTTTTTCTTAAAGTCGGTTTACGGGCGTTCACACAGGCAAAAAAAACATTTCGGAAGGTTATGAGAAAGACAAACACTGTTATAAACCTATTTTGTTTTATACTATGTGCCCTTCCGAAACATTTTCTGTATGCAAATCTGATCATTCCATATGCAAAAAATGACGTTTGTTGTGCTTCAAAATTTTATAAATGATCTTTTGAATTGAAAATTTTATTTGAAATGGTTTTTATTTCGGAAAAATTGAATATCTGAATAATTGTAAAAATTTAAAATTCTGAAAAACTATGATTTGTTCATTTTAGCACCATTTGAGTAGTTTTATATTTAAACCCAGACGTCTCATTTTGTGGTTTCGGTGTTTTTTATTGAATTTAAAATTCAAAGGAAAAAATAAATTATTTTGGTTCATGAACACATCGAAAGACCTCTCCTCATCTTTCATCTTTCCGCAGCTGTTTCGCACGTATTAACTACAGTTTTATATCCCTCGATGAGGGCGGGTTTCTCGACACCTCCTCTGAACTTAATTACCCCCAGTTCAATTCATTTCGAGTTCAAATTGATCATAAATTGAGCCTAAATTTGGGCGAAATACTGGTTTTATTGCTGAATTCTTTCTGCGTTTGGTATGTGTTTTACAAAAACTGAATAAGTTGATATAGGAAATAATTTTCTAAAAAGAAAACTTGAATTTCCATTTTATAAACTATATTGAAAGGGTCCACATGCGGTTTTCATGAAAATTTGAAAGTACTTTCGAGTGCTCCTTTCTGCAAGATGTCCTCTTCTTCCACACTACTTCCACATTATATTATCCGTCGAATGTTTCTTTTGTTCACCTCCCCGCCGCGATGGCTCCGATGTGTGGAAGAAGTAAAGCCCATCCATTTCAACCCCGAAAACTTTTTTTTCGCATTTTTATTTTGTGTATGTGGATGTGCGTGTGCGATGCTCCTCTTCAAACCAAGACTTATCCATCAAAATCCGTTTGGAGCTGTTGGGTTTGGGGTTCCAAATTTCATTTTATCAGTATTAACCAACATAAAGTCTCTAAAACGCCAGCTCACATTAATTCAAGGTTCCTGATTTTATTTAGAATAACTATAATAGTTATTAATTCTGATCTATGTTTTAAAAAGAACACTTCGAATCTTATTTCTCACTCTGAACTTTCTCTGCTCTCTAAGTACCTCCACTTTGGCTCTGTGCTCTTTTTTCCCAGCCTTGCTTTTACATCTTCGCACAATCTTGCTGCTCTTTCACACTGAATTCCTGCAAGAGCGTCAGAAAGGTTAGAAGACGTGCAAATTGTGTTAAGATTCAACAGCTTCATCTTCTTCTTCTTCGTCCCTAGTTGTCCTATTTACTCTCTCACTCTCTTTCCTGTGTAACAATCACCTCAAATTGAGCATAACAATGCTCATTCTGTCCACCGCTAATCGACAGCCAATGGACGACGTTCAATATGACGTCCAAGTCGGGAGTGGAGGAAGTAGGCAGCAGTCAAAAAAGGTTAGGGATTACGGAATGTCAGGTTTTCTTCCTCGTTCGTTCGCTCCTGCTGTCAACGTCTTTTGCATCATACGGGTATATATTCAGCAGACCCAGAATGTTTTTTTCCAAGAAAGTATAACTTATTTTTTTCAAAATTCTCATAGGAAAATCAAGATTGATCTCTTTTTGTCCCCATTTTGGTCGAAATAATACAATCACACTCCCTCCCTTTTCTCCTTGATTAGCAGTCATTTCTCTATCCCCGTCCATATATATTTATTGTTGTTTTTTGGTCGGCGATGCTCAGAGGACAGTAGGAGGAGGAGCTTTTTTCTCTTAGAATGAAATTAATTAAATTCGAGAAAAAAACGAAACGAAAGTAGTTCTACAAGGATAGAAATAAAACATCGCAGAAGATTTTATTTAATCAGAAAAAAATATTTAGAAATAAAAACCTACTTTATATTAGTAGTTAATTGTGAATAGAGAATAAAATCTATATGGTTCATTAAGAATTCCATTTTAGGATTGAATATTGACTAAATAAAATTCATTCCATCATTTTTATTGTCCAAGTCGGTTTGGATAAAAAGAGCAAAACGGGAAGCGGCTCATGGAGACTACTCAAAGGTGGTTTCCCAACGAAGCACACGCATTTCGAATTTATAATTGACATCCTAGACAGATTTTGCATATGGAATGAACCTTGTGGTAGTCTCAATGACATAAAGAATCGGGGCACTTGTTTCACAACTCTCATCAATTTCTGATTGATGCTCTTGACCCCTCTGTCTATCTGATCGTTATTCATTCCGACCCGGAATCACTGCTCAGTGCAGGAGACAAAAAGTGCGGTAGGCCAGTAACTTTTTATTGGTGTATCCTCTCTTGTTGACAATCGCGCGAATGGAAAGTTTACACCAATCGAGTGCCTTTTTGACATTCAGTGACCGCATGGGTGTGAACAGATGTGATTTTAATGTAATAACACGCGGCTCAATAGAGCGGTGATTGGGAGCACGGACGTCGTCTTCATTCATCCTCCGACGTTTCCTGCTGTGTGAGCAGATGACGTGGCGGATAGTAGAAGAAGACGAGCGCTTGTCACAGGCAATTCAGTCCCTCAGGACATTCAAGATTTTGGCATTCGGTTTTTGAGATTTTGAGTTCACGAGGTCTAAAGAATTAGAAAGAGGTTTTTGTAATCAATTGTTATATCATCCCAATATTGTGTAACCCGTAGTCGTAGTTTTCAGTTTCTATTCTGCATGTTATTTTCACAAGAATTCTGAAAATATCATGTCTTATTCATTTGGTAATTATTTTCCGCCAACGCCTTATTCCCTTCTCTCGTTAGCATTACTATTCAAGTCTCGAAGACGACGACAACGACGTCATGACAAACAAGAGAATAAAAACTAGAGACTTCTTTTGAAAAATAGTCTGGAGAAATGAGAAAGAAAATATATATATTCGTCTGAAAAACCTGGAGCCTCTTCATTCTGAAAGTTGTATCGGTTGCTATAGAACGACGTGGGCTCTGTCATAGCAGGAGCAACACTAGGCGGATTAGTTAGGCAAACTGAGAGGCGAGAGAGGGGAAGAAGTGCTCATAGAAGGGGCGACACAGGGGGGCTCCTCCCCCGTTACTCTTCTCCTATCGACACTGTGCTCACTCTCTGCTCTTCTCACCCCTGGCTTACACGATGTCGTTGCCTTCGTCCACTACTACTACTCTTTCGCTCTTTTCTTCGTATCGTCTGCGTTTGTGCACCACGCCTCCATCCGGAGCTCTCTAGCTTTTGTCTGCGTCTCGTTTAATATTCAACGGAGAGAGATGGAAGGATATTCTAGTTTGCGAGCCGAGAGCTGCGCACACGCTATTCATGCTCGAGTTTACTTCTACGACGAGACGCCTGACGCCGTGCTCCGTTGGCTCATTAGAGGCACGACAAGTTATCTCAGCAAATGTGTTTTTGCACGCCCACAATCTCGTTTATTTTTTCATCTGAAAATAGAAGCGTTCTTTTGCAACACAATAAGTTACTCTTGGTCATTCCAAAAAAACAGTAAGTAATATGATGCTAGTTTTGAGCAGATTACGTAGTTTCTACACGATTTACTCAGTCTTTTGTGACTTATTCCATATTTTTTTCAACAAAAAAATCAAGTGGTCACGTCACTTTCTCTTCTTTTATGTACATTTCGGATAGGTGTCCGCATGCAAGCTCCCTCAACCAAAACGTGAAAATTTGAGGCTTCGATTTTATTTTTCAGTGGAAAATTCGTATTTTTCATCTTCCTCTCAGTTGGTCTTACAAAATTGTAAATTCAGTTACAACTAATAGAATTGGAGGTTTTTTTAAGATAAATTAGTTGTGACAACTTTCAAATCGGTGTTATGAACTCATTTTCACACCATTATCATTAGACATTCATCGACACTTCTTCTTTTCCATCTATCCTCTTTCTTCTCTCATCATCATCTTCCTTTTCTATACTCCATTTTCTTATTTCTCCTTCATCGTTTGAATTTCCGTTTCAGCTTGCTTTTTTAGCCTCACTCTCAGTGAATTGAAAACCGGGAAAGCATCAGAAATTCATCGATTCGTACATGATAAATTCTTGTTCCGCCATTTCTATGCATTCGAAATCTGAAAATCAAAACCAACGATTTTTCAGGACCACTTTTATTACTTTTGTCTAGTGTAACTTTTGAAAATTATCAGTACAATTATGTAACGATTTTGATTTCCAAGGTTCTAAACTCCTTACATATAGATTTATAGATTTTGTTTTTCTAAATTTGAAATTAATCCTAAAAGAAATCCCTTGCCATTAAGCTCCTTATTTAATTGTATACTTTCTCATTTCCATCGTTCTGTTTCCTTCATCCCGCTCTCTTGAACTCTATCAATTTAATTCAGTTGTCCGCCAAGTGCATGACCGCGTACTCTCCGGCGGATTCGAACGCCGAGGCGCGTCTTCTGTCAGGAGGTTCGGACCCGATCTCGGATACTGAAAACCTATTAGATCTTGCATATGAAGTTGGAACGTCATCATCTGATAATACTCGATACGATAGAGAAAGTGAAAATGATGAAGAGGAAATTGGTGTTGGATGGGAAGATACAACATCTTCGAGTTTAAATAAAAGAATGTGCAAATCAGCGACATTTCATGATTTTTGTGATGATTCTGAATATTCGAGACGTCCGGTCACGACTTTACACGAAGAAGATTTTGATGAAGAAGAAGAGGACGAATTTGAAGATGCAAGTGATCGAAGAAATCTAGACGAGGATGATGTAGAATATGAGGATGAAGATGATGAAGATGATATTGTTGTAGAAGAAGAAGAAATAACACCTGAAGATATTGAACATTCTCCAACAGGAGTTACAACTCAAACAACTCCTCCATCTAATAATACAAGTAAATCAAAAAAGAAAAAGAAACGAAAATCAGATGAAGAAGATGGGCTTCGAAAAATGAAGAAAAGCAGTACATTTGCTTCTTTTCTAAACATGTTCGTGTCCAGAAGACGTTCCGGAAGGGATTCTGGTGAGAGACTCATGTCTCGTAGCACGTGCATGTTAAGGCCAAGCATTTCATTGTGTAAGTTTCCAATGAATGAAATTTGTCTTGACATTCTTTTGAAGGATTTAAGTAGAACACAAAAATTTCTCAATTTTTGTAGTTTTGTAATTCAAAACCACTTCTTATAAGAGTCATCTATGACGTAACTGGAGCTAGTAATCTGAAAAGGAATGGTTATTAAAAAAAGGATGTACTTTGTATATGTGACTAGTTTATAGACTGAGTAAAATTGAAGCCAATAACTTGACAATTTACAGCGGTTGTCCAAGAATCGATGATTTTGGGATCAGATGGAGAGAGTGTTGAAGTTTCTCCGTGTACTTCTGATCAAACGCCAACAGGTGTTCCTCCTAGGTAATTGATATTTTATTATAATATTATGTTAATTTTCATATTTCAGATACATTGTGAACGTGAAAATGCGACAGAAGACAGCTAGAAAGTGGAGTGAGGTATGGTTTTACTTAGTTGAAAAGTAATTGTTCAATAATTGAATAAAATGATTTTTACTAAAAAAAGTTTTGACCGGAGTAACACAATTTTTTTTGAAATATGAAATCCAAGAAAAAAATTTAAATTCTTTAAATATTAAAAAAAAAACGTTCGTATTCTCGATTCTAAATTCACATGCCTGAAAATAATTTTTTTAAATTGTGTTTTTTTGTCCGAACCTATATTTTTTAAACCCATATTTGAAAACAGAACATCCTTATTTTAGAATTAATTCAAACAGCGAAAACTGCCAAAATTAAAAAATCTAGTTTTTCCTTTGTGGCATTTCTGAATTTCAGACTTTTTAAAAAAGTATTTTGAGGCAAAATATTATTATTTTTCCTTTAAATCTGAAACATTTTGAAAATTAAAAAAATATATCGGTGGCCGATTTTCGCAAATTGCTCAATTTCGAAAAAAATTGGTTTTTTTTTCTGTAAGTACTATTCTATGTTTAAATTGAAATTGTGTTATTTGTGATTTTTGAGATGTTTCTCGAATGTCATGAGATATTCAACTCTGTCTATTTTAGGTTATTACCACGAGATGAGCCGGAAATTGAACCGGAAATCTATCGAAAAAAAAAGAATATGCATCACACTGAAATTCATATAATATTTCTAACAAAAGACTTGTTTTTATTTTGCGTATATTTTTTTTTCAGGAGGAAATCCAAAAGCGACTGTCACTTCCTGCAGATTTGCGTCTTCCGGTTGCAGTTGTCGACAAGCTTAACAGAACACCAACATTGGATCAACCACTGACACGAAAGAATCGAAGAGCATCACTCAGTGAAATTGGCTTTGGAAAATTAGAGACTTATGAGAAATTGGATAAACTCGGTGAAGGGACGTATGCTACCGTATTCCGAGGAAGATCCATTTTGACGAACAAGTTTGTGGCACTAAAAGTGAGTATTCAGAGACAAAAAAAAGATTAAATTTCAAGATGAGAATAGGAAATTAATTTCCACTATGACATCAAGCTTCCGCTTTCGGTTTTATTACTTGTATACCAATTTTTATGTCCAACACAAATAATTTTCCAGAAATAGGAATTTTAGCTTCTTTTTCAAAAGAAAAAAGTGTTAAAAAACGTAATTTAATGTTTTCGTTCTTATAAATAAAATAAAAAACAAAAAATAAAGTCAGTTTCATTATATTTCTCAAAATTTTAAAAATTATCATTTACAAAACACATTTTTCAGGAAATACGTTTGGAACAAGAGGAGGGAGCACCATGCACAGCGATTCGCGAAGTTTCGTTATTAAGGAATCTTCGACACGCGAATGTTGTTACTTTACATGATATCATTCATACGGATCGGTTATTAACATTGGTATGTTATTTATTTTTAGAATAAAGAAAATGAAAGAATCTGAAAAAGATTCCCGATTATTTATTTTCGATTCATAAATTTAATTTTGAAGGTATTCGAGTACGTGGATCGTGATCTGAAGCAATATATGGATTCATGTAACAATGCAATGCAAATGAATAATATTCGACTCTTCCTTTACCAACTTCTTCGAGGACTCGCCTACTGTCATCAACGAAGAGTTCTTCATAGAGATTTGAAACCTCAAAACTTGTTGATTACTGCAAAAGGAGAGCTTAAACTTGCGGATTTCGGACTGGCACGTGCCAAGTCCGTACCGACAAAGACGTATTCAAATGAGGTTGTCACATTATGGTATAGGCCACCAGATGTTCTTCTTGGTTCCACTGATTATTCGACACATATTGATATGTGGGGTGTTGGGTGTATATTGTTTGAGATGATTGCTGGAAGAGCTCTTTTCCCAGGTGGTACACCAACAGAGCAACTTGGACTCATTTTTAGGTGAGTATTAATTTTTTGCATCCAGTTTCATCTTTTTCGTTTAAAATCTTCAAATTTTTAGTTTCTGAAGATGTTTAAAAACTTCAAACTATTACGTAGATGTCTAAAATTGAAATTTTTGTCATATCTTACCCGCGTGGGTCTCACACAATGACAACGGGTTACGGTAACTCATGTCGATATGGGCCTATATTGCACTATAATTTCCGAATTAAATGAAAAATTGCTGCCAAGATTTTTTACATTAAAATGTCGAACATTTTAAAAACAAACTCAAAATAAATAAATCTTCAGAACACTTGGATCTCCTCGACCGGATCGACATCCGACAATATGCGAAAAGCCAACATTCTATCCATACGCTAACAGACATTACAATCCAGATCCACTTTGCCGTCAAATTCCACGGATTGATGCTCACGGATTCGAATTGCTCATGAAATTCTTACAGTACGAAGGAAAAGATCGAGTGTCGGCTGCTGAAGCTGTGAAGCATCCGTTCTTGAGGACGATCGCTGTGAAGGTAAATATCAGTTCTAGATCGGAAGTTTATTGAAAATTCAACAAATTTCAGTGTTGCCACCTGCGAGATGAGCAATCTGTCCTAGAAGCTGATGGTATTCACATTGAAAGGGAACTTCTGGCATCAGATCATCATCACAGCTCTCGTCGTCATCATCGTGGAACTCTTGTAAAAGATAAATATCGAATGCATTCGAGTCATCACACTTAGAAATAATTTTCTCAACAAAAAAAAACATATTTAGAATTAAATTTGTTTCTTTTTTCCCCATTTCATCTCAGATTGTGTTGCACTTTTACGGGTTCTTGTCAACCAATTCCGATTCGTTTCCTCCCAACCAAAATGTCCTTCCAATGCGGTCACTTATAGATCAAGATGTTTATGAAACATGTTTCCTAATAATTTATTGTGTAATATTTTCTCTTCATATCCCGAGACTCCATCATTCTTCTTAGAATTTTTCCCGTTGTTTCCCGTAACCAGTAATAGCGATTTTCAAATTTACATTTTCTGTTCATAAATCACACAAAAATCTACAAAAAATCATCTCATAATCTCAATTTGTTCCCAAAAAGCACACAGAACCATTTTTTTTGCTATTTATTTTAGCCGTTATTCTTATTGTACACCTGTGAATAAACAAGCTCTACCCGGAAAGCTTCTACTTCTCATCGAATTGGAAACAAAAATTATTTATGTGGATACCCAGAAAAATGATAATATGCAAAAAAATTATGAGCGTTTCTGCTGTAAGTCTAAAAAGGGACAATGGTTTTGGATGAGAGGGGAGCATCACAGAAAAATCTACGGGAGAAAAACAAGAAGACTGGTTGAGTTTTAAAAGTTTGTTGGTATTTCGGGTGTGTGGAAGGGGGCTTACGAAGAGAAATTCACACGGAATAGGCACTGATTTGGAGAAAAAAAAAAACTAAATGCACAAGTTTTACAAATTCGTCACTTTCAAAATGTATGATAATTTATCTTGGAAATTGACGATTCTGTAATTTTTCAAATCAAGAATTGTACTTGAGGGACTAAAATTACCCTGTTTCACACGGGATTTGCACAGAAAAAGGAAACGAAAAATGGAAGGAAAACAAGTTTAATGAGATAATTTAGTCTAATCTGACCATTCATTTTTGTCATCTTCATCGTCATCATCATCACTAGTATCATCTATTCCCATATTCATTCGACGTTCCTCAAGAGCCTTTGCTAGTGCTCCAGCCAATCCTCCCATTCCAGCGGCTCCAGAAGTCGTACTCTTTCGACGTTCTTGCTCAGCAGCTGCATCCACCTAAAGTTTAAAAAAATTGGAATCAATAGTAATTTTCGGTTAAAAATTGTCTTACATGTTTTAATTGTGCTCCTTGTCGAATTTGGGCCATCACATCTCCACGAGCATCACCACCAGCCGATTTTGGTGAATCTGCAGTTTGTTGAACGGATCGAAGTTGTTTTCCAGCTTGGATTTCCTGAATACAAAATTCAATAGTGAACATTTTTAAAAGTATACTAACCGCTAGCAAATTCGATCTTCCATCCTGAGCAGGTGGTAGTTTTGCGAGCACCGATGCAGGTCCTCCGGCTCCTGAAGGTGGTGGTGGAGGTGGAGGGGGTGGAGCTCCTGCTCCTACTGCTGGCAATCCCATCGGTGGTGGAGGAGGTGGTGGTGGAGGAGCTGCGGATGATATCGGAGCCATTCCAAATGATTGTGGTGGTGGAGGGGGTGGAGGTGGTGGAACCGCATGTGGTCGATTCTCTGGGGTTCCATAGTTGGGCGCCTGAATATAAATTAATTTTTTTCAGAAAATCACTCTCCGGTTACTTACTTGAGGTAAAGGTCTTGATGGTGCAATTCCACGGGTACCAGATGACGGTGGTGGAGGAGGTGGACGAGCTGGAGCCAATCCATGAGATTCGACACGTGTTGGAGGTGGAGGAGCGGCAGGTGTGGAATATGATGAAGCACCGCTTCCAATCGGAGCAGATGATGGGAATGATGGTTTGTATTGACGCACTGGTGTTCTGAAAATTTTTTTTTCATTTAAAAATAAAACTTTTTTGTTATCGTATTTCTAATATGGCTGAAATACGCCCTCACCAAATGCAACACTAATTTCATTTCTAATATTTCTAGTATTTATATTAAATATTTCATAATATTTCTGGTTCTCAGCTACAAAAAACAGTAGTCGTAAAATATATTCAAGGGTTAACTGTAACAGAAACATATTACTTTTAACTTTTTTTGTAAGTTTGCGGAAAAAAAACTACATCGAAAGCATTTCGGGGGAGAATAATTGGGATTGCGTTGCCATTACTCTTTTTCATGGTCCGACATCTACCGGGTTTCGACTCACACAGCGCATATGCATGTATCTTCACAGGGGCGAAACCCAGTAGATGTCGGACCATAATTAAATTTATTTTTTCTGGTTTGGAGTTATTTTTTTCCGAAATGAAAACAAAAAAACTAACTGATTCCATGACTGATTCATCTGTGGATGTTGCTGAATTGGTGGTGGAAGAGGTGATGAGATTTGTGATGGATCCAAACTTCCAACAGATACATATTTATCATAGTTCTTGGCAATGAATTTTTTCACGAATTTCTTATCATCCTCATTCAGATTATTGCTTTCCAATCCAGCAGCCTTTAGAATATTTTTAGTAGCTTCATCCATATCATCGTCGTAAACTGTATTCGAGAATCCACTATCCTGATTCCATCCAACATGAGCTTTATGTCTGAAATATTTAGTTTAATTTAAACCATTAAAACGGAATAAATCTCACTGAAAGTTTGTTGGATTAGAAATATCCTCTTTCTTAATTTTCGATTTTTTATCCTTCTTTTTGTTTTTATCTTTCCGGAACCATGATCCACTACTGCTAGCATTTCCATCTGTAAATATTGAAAATATTTAATTAAAATTAATGTTATTTTTTGAAGAGATTTCTCACCAAATTTATGTAACAATCTTTTCAATTTATTAATCATTAAAATATGAGCAAATTTTGCAAAGTATGCATAAGAAATGAGATATAAAATGTGATTTTTTTTAAGTTTACGTAATTTTATTCAGAAATTCAATTACTGACTACGAGAACATCATTTTTCAATTTCCAAAAAAATATTCACCTGTATGTGTATGTGATTGTGGTGCAGCAGCCATAGTTCCCATTTGTGTTATCCCTTGACCTCCGCCAATTGCCATTGGAGGTCCTCGAATTGTTCCTCCATAAGCCTGTGTGATTTCGAATTGTCGTGTTGGAGTGGATCCGATTCCTGAAATAATAAATTATTAAATATAGAAGTTCTCACTGTCAAGTGCTCTGTTCTTTTTCATTTCAATTCGATCACCCAATCAGTTAAAAATCATCTTTCTCTATTCTCCAGCATTTCTGCTCAACAATGATGTTCATGTGCTCTGAGCGCTTGAAGCCGATCAAGTACTCGGTCGGCGGTGCTCATAACATGACATGAACACAAATAATCGGTCCGAATTTCTCGCCATCCTGGGTTGGATGTTTGCTTTCCAAATTTGTGTGAAAAACTCTTATAGAACCAGATTCTGTCTATCAAATTGATCAACTCAAAGAAAAAACGATAATATGGAAAGATAGTGATCAAGTAAACAAAAATATTATGATAAAGTGCAAATACACATCATGAGTTCAACTTGTTGACACTTCCTATACTTTTAGAAGTTTCGAAAAACTAAATTCGTTTTTAAATTTTCAAGCTTCACAAGCTGTGTAATTTTTGGGAGATTTTAAAAGGTTTTAGAAACTATTGTAGAAGAGTAAAAATGATGAGGTGAAGATTCAGACATCAGAATATTTAAAGTCTGTAAAACAAACCATTAAGCGAAATTGATGTCGAACTAGAACTTTTCTTCACTAATCGATGCCTTGCAGGTGGATGAGATGGAATTGGTGGTGGAGTATCTGCTTCTACAGATGATGGTGTTGCACTGCTACTCTCTGTACTACTATCACTTCCTCCAGAACAGTAGATAGGTTCTTCTTTCTTTGTGACCATAACAGATACTTGACCATTTGATCGATGAACTAATACGGAATCAGAATGAGGTGCAGGATCAGGATTCATCGATACTGATTCATAATCGTCGTCTTCGTCACCGAAGTCATCCGTATTGAATACGTGTCGAGAACTCACATAGTCACCACGAGATACTGGTTCTTCTGGGATATGAAATCGTACCTTATTTCGAGAAAGTGGGGGTGAATAGTCTGGATCAGGACTCGGAGCTCTATGTCGACGAGGTTCTTGATGATGATGTGATGATCGATGACGAGGTCGGAATGCTAGCTGCTGTTGTTGCTGCTGATGATGTTGCTGTTGTAGTTGCTTTTGTTGATTGTGATAGTAATAGAATGCATCAGCAGATATTGGAACATAACATCTTGCATAGTTCTGACGCCTTGCATATGTACCTGTGGATCCTCCATACCTTGTTGAATATACTGGATCTTGGTATTCTGCAGATGAGCTTGTTGAGCTTGACGTGGAATCAGGACCTCCATAAGTCGAATAATCATTTACATTGTCATATTGTTCCATTTCATAATATCCTCCATTTGGTAGAGTATGACTCCGATGGGTAGTACGAGGTGAGGATCCCATAGAATCAGGGAAGCTAGAGCATCCTCCACGTGCAAAACGTTGCATATGGTTATGGTGAAGATGACCGCCAGTACCGGAAGAGGAAGTGGAGGATGGAAAGGACGAATAAATTTGAGCCGCCGACGAAACGGTTGACGGTTTATTGGACGACGGATTGGTTGTCGCAGACGGTGGCGGAGGGTGGGAAGGAGGAGGAAACGATTGAGCGACCGGCAGGTTGTGGTACTGATAGCGGAGGCGGCCGGCCGGATCCTCGCTTACCACCATCCACATGTTATTATTCTTCGAATGGCTACTACTTCTGATACTTCTGAAAGAAGGCGAAAAAGATCGTCGCAAATTATGGAGATGAAAGCGAGAGAAAAAAGAGTATATGGGAAATGTCGAAAGGTGACGTTTATGGAATCGAAAGCTGTGAGAATCGGAATTTTCAGGTCATAAAATGAAGGAATGGAACAAATTCACTTGAGATATCCGAGTGATGTGTGAAACAATTGAAAGGAGAGATGTATATAAGGGTTCCAAATTATACCTCTAGTTGACTTCGAAAATGGGCATTCCAAAAAATGTTGCATATTTACGCAAGCATAATTTGTAACATCCTATTCTTCAAAAAATCTTGCTGAAGTCTGATGAAAAGTGAATTTGGAAAAAAAAACGTTTGCATTTCTAAATCTTTTAAATTGCCATGACTTTCTGATTGGCGTACAAGCACTTAGTGATTCGAACGGATATTCAGAGAATCATAGAAACAGAACGAAATGAAAACCGTCATAATACACATCATTATTGTATACCGTTTCGCCTCTTCACACCGTTCGGCTTCTCTCCCTCTAATTTTCTCTCTCGCCCAATCGTTTCGATTCGGAATCAAATTACACAACACACTACCACAGTTTGGCGGCAGTGAGATGTGCATATTGACAGAGGAAACAGATGTAAATATTAATTGAATTCCTAACAACTATCTATTTCTATTCAAAAAATGATATTTTTTACATATTCCAAAAATTTTCCATGTAAGAAATGAATAGTAAAAGTGACCGAAATGATGGGGCGAAAACTGTGGGGAGGTGAACTGAAGCACTTCTCTTCTCACGAGAGTTAGGCGGAGTCAACACCGATGAGTATGTGTATGTGTGTATGTGCTGCCCTGAACCTCTAACGGAGAGAGTCTCAATATAGTTAAACATTAAAAAACTGAGAAATAATAAGATAATGTTTCTATTAGTTTGTGACTTAGGTGTCAATGTGTGGCTACCAGAAATACTTTGTAAGAAGTATCGTAATTTTTTTCTTGAGTTTACAGTACTTTTATAGTAAACGAGACACCGTTCTTAAGGGTGATCCTTCAAATTTAAAACAGCGGTAAGACTGAAAAAACTAAGATTTTACTTTTTTGTTTGAAAGCGTGTACTTCAACACAAAAATTATTCAATCATCGTTTGACTACTGTCACACCCGCTAACAACAACACGTAGGAACAGCTACACCTCTAGACGTCAATAATGACATTCGGAAAACGGAAGGAACAGCCAGTTTCACTTATTATTAAATAATTTCTACACTTTTTTCACATCTGCTTGTGTTCTGTTAACAGATTTTAAAGATATACTATGTTTCAAAAATAACCTGCGCCAAATACAAAACTATATACGAAAACCTAATTATAACTTCCTCTCAAGTGTCGACTTCTCAAAAATTAATGCATGAACATAATACAACCGCATAGGATTGCTGCAGAAGAAGAGATGGAGACTTGAAGCACTATTGTAAAAAAGAGAAGAAAATAAAAAGTATGAAAACCTTATAATTGAACCAGTGCTCGTTCTTTGTTCAGATTGAACATTGTAGAGCACAAGGCACGGGTAAGATCACGTAGATCTCCATTGAATCCTGTACTCGTCTTGTCCTACTCCTTGCTCTTTCAAGTGGCCCGCTTTTCACATGCGTCGATTGAAAGTGGCTCATGCTTTAGAGGAACACAAAACTGAGATTCATGATAGGTCAGAACAAATTTCTATTTTTTCAAATAGAATTTTATAGATTGTAAGCAATATAACTTCGAATCAAGTGACACATAATGACATATCGTATTGTAAGTTAGGAATACAGTAGACTACAGTAAGACCATTCCGAGATATCAGGTACGTTTTAATAAGTTTCAATTTCAACTTTTTTTTCCGATTATCTATTATAGTAAATGACAATTTGTATTAATTTCAATGGATTGGTCATTTCAAAAAATTACCGCTCCAGAATAATAGAATAGAATAATACGATCGAGATCAAAAATAAGACCAACAAACGTCGAACAATTTTCGAAGAAACCAAAAGTTGAAAAATTGGAAAAGTTGAATAAAAGTCGATAAATATGCCAATAGACTGTGATATGTAATCTTCTTTTCCACTCTCTCAATCTTTTGCCCTCAAAGCCATTCGTCCAAGAAAACAAACAAAAAGTCTTTTGAGCAGCTTGTCTTTTCGCTTTCACCTGTGTCCCGCCTTTCGTCTGCCAACCTTTTTTACACGAAACTCATCAGGTCGGATTAAGAGGGCGGCTTACCCGATGTTGGTGTTGAAAAGTGGTGGAAGCAAGATTCTCGGACGAAGGGACAGTAAATGAGGGAGAGAGAGGTCAAAGAGACAAGGTCAAACTAGGTATTCAACAACTTTTAGGACAACAACATAAGACGAACATTTAAATGAGGACGCTTTTTGAGTGACTGTGTGTTCAGAGGATGAACACCCTGAATTATGGTTCGAAACTCAAACTTTTTCTCCCGAATATGGTGTACACAGGGGGTAGGCGATAAGAATGTCTCGAGTTGTCAAGGTTGAAACTTTTGGCGCTTACTGTTCAAAAAGTTCAAAACACAAAAGTACAATTTAGAACGAAAAAAAGCCTCCAGAGCATAAAATTTTTTTAAAAATATATGTTTCCATCAAGATGAGCAAAATTTGATGAAACTCAGAAATTGTTTGTAAATTTCTAAACTTTTATTTTTTCGATTTTTGGAAAAACCGAAATATTTTGACGAAACCATTGATCCGAATATATTCTCTGAACAATATGAGAATTAACATAATTATTGCTCAAATTTATGAAAACCCTAAAATCAAAAGTGCAAAAGTGCTAAATTCAACAAAAAATGAAACAATGCGTATGTTCAAATGTTGTAAACACAGTATTTTCTTGGATGGGCGTGGTAACTGAATCCTGAGTACATAATAGCTAGCCCAATTAGTTTTGCCGTTTTCGTCGTCACTGCAGCAGCAATTCGCCGCCAGAAAAAAAAGACAGGAAACGATTGAAACGAATTGACCAGTCCTTTTCCTCCTCCTGACGCGTGAAGAAGATGATGAATTTATCGGAGCAACACCGAAATCGGATCGGACAGGTAGGAAAGAGAAAAAGAAAAAAATAACTGAAGATCGGATTTCTTCTCTTCCGTACAAGACTCGGAATGCTTTCTTTTCATCTTCGAAAACCAATATATTTGTGTATGGCCTATCAAGCAATGCTTCTACTGATGGCTTGACACCAAGAAAAACTAAAACGACAATAGGACGAAGATGGGAAAGTAATACAACTTTTACGGCTTAAATCTGATTCAGGAAGAACAAGAGAAGAAAAGTTAAAAAAAAGAGAAAAGTATACAGTTTGTAGGCGAGAAGTGGAAAAAGATGCTTATGCTCAAGAAATGTAGTAATCGGAACGGCAAACAGGAGAACGGATGGAAAGTTACTAAACAACTTTTTCTGTGAATTTTTCGAAGTATTCGAAACGTAATATCACATTTTAGTTAAGACCTAGGACTGACAGTTTAGTGCTATCTAAAACAAGAAAATATTGAGGATATGCGAGAAAAGAATATTTCTGATTTTATGGATAAGATGGATAAAACTCAAAAACTACTGATTCTGGAAGACTTATGAGCTTAAATTTGTATCTCTTACGTTATTAGGATTTTGTATTATTTTGGTCTAATTTTATAAAAAATCTTTTTAGAAACTAAATATTTCACTAAAACTTCAAAAACTTTAAATTAAAAATAATTTGTATTGCTGTTGTAGCGATCAAAATTTGATAATATTTCGGGAGATATACAAGAAAAATTATGGAAACGGGAAGAGAGAAGCGAACAAAAAGCTGAAGATTCCATATATTTATTGTTCGACTTTTCTTCCATCTTCTCCTCTTTCTCCTCCTACTTGCGGAGTCAGAAATTGGCGGTGAGCCAACAAAAGTGATACAAACTATGCGTGTGCATGTGTATGTAAGAAAAGAGAGTAAACTGTAGATTTGGCATCTTTCCGCGCGGAAAAAAAACTGACGAGAAGAGCATTAACCACGTAACTTTTTTGAGAGGAAAAGAGCAAAGAGGGTGCGGTTCGACGAGACTTTGAGCAAGTAGTTAACATTCAACCTCTATGACTCGTTTTCAATGAATGAAAATGACATTTTGTTCTCTAATTGTTGAATCGAATTGATTTGAAACAAGAAAGAGCATATTACTTTTTGAAACAATGAGTAAAAAAACTAACCTGAAGAGACAACTATCGGCATTCCTGGGTGGGCGGGGCGTGTTGTACTCGTAGATTTCCGTTCCTGCGCGTGACGACGCTCAAGATGTTCCTGAAATTAAATAGTTATTTAAAACTATATATTGAGAAATAATTAATTCTTGAAAAAATACTGTAAATTTTGAATTTTTTAGAATCAGCAATTAACAAAAAATATTTATGTGAGATTTTTTTTCATGTGATGCCAAAAAAAAAAATGCAAAAATGTATATTTCACATTTCTCTCAATTCATCGGTGCTCAAAAATTGAAAAAGATGCACAATTTTTTTTGACATCACTTTAATTACTCCATAAATATACGTGAAATAAAAATTACAGTAAATTCTTTTCCTCTGAATTTTTCTTTTTTAGGTTCAATTTTTGTTTTACTTGAATTTGATTTTTCATTTAACATTTATTTAACAAACTAAGATTTTCTTCGCTTTTTATTCCTGCTTCTGGCGAAAAATCCATTTTTCGGTTTTACCGGGAAAATATTACCGATTTTTTATTTTCGCAAACTTAAAAAAACCTTACACATTTTAAAACTTCACACTTTTTTCTGCGAAAATCGTTTTTTTTTGTTTTTCGCGCGCTAGAACTCCAAAACAGGTTCCACCGTTTTTTTAAGTTTTTTCTGCTGAATTTTTAGTTCGCCGAATTTTCCCGTACTTTCTTTTATATACTCCTACTAATATGAGTTAAAAGAAAGCTTTTAGATTAAAAAAATCAACTGAAGAGTTATTTAAAATGAAATTTTTTTTATTACTATTCGTTCAGTTATGCTTAAAAATTTTTGAAAAAATAATTTTTTAAACAGAAAATGATACCTTAAATTCAGCGGCCTCGTATTCACTAAAAAAATTCAATCCAATGACGACTCCATCTTCTCCATTTTCCATTTGCTCGAAAGCTAACAATTTTCGACATTGTGGAAATGATTGAGCTCGAAATGCTTTATACAATTTAAAGTCCCAAACTATTCGCTCTTCGAGAATATCAAAAATTCGAAGGAAATATGCTCTTTGTGCATAATCTTTAACAAGTGAAATGACTCCATGTGGTAAATCGACCCTCCATGCACCACGATCTGATTTTAAAAGTTGAACAACTGCAGCAGTCAGACAGACAGCTTCTGAGCCGACCAAAGCGAAAAGCATCTCATTTTCTTGTGAATTGAGCTCCTGAAAATGAAAATGTTGTTTATTAAATTGAATTAAACTGAAATTTTGCATGTTTCAGCTTTTCTTTGAAAATTTTACGGACAATTTTTTTCAAACTAAAATTCAAGATTTAGTATTTTCAAAAAACTTTCGGACTTTCTCCTTAATTTGAGGTAATTTTCGGTTCATTAAAAAATATTTGCAGTTTTCAAAATTAAAATTTACTTTAGATCCAACATTTGGTGGACGCTTTGCTCTTTTCCTATCTACTCCGCCATTCATCATGGACATTGTCGGCGTGGGAGGATATACCGACATATGTTTTGATGATCCGAGGTATATCTGAAATTTTCAGTTTATCGAGGGTATTTACAGCTAGATAAAGGAGAAGAATGATAACTTCAAAATAAGTAAACAGAAAAAATATAATATTGGCAGAGGAGAGAGTATTAAATTCAGGGCTGCACGAATATCAAAAATTATCGAAAAGTGTTTAATAATTTTTTAAGAATTTACTAAAAATAAATTGAAGAATAAACTTATAGTTCCTATGGGGAAATAAGTTTTCATTTTCCCTTATCCCTAACTAATAATTTTGGTGGGAAAATGTGTTAAAAATCAATAACGGAAAGAAATTAAGTCAAACTAAACGAGAAAACTGAGCGAAATGACTCAAATGGAAGGTGTCTCAAGTTTATTTAAATAAAATCGAAAATTCTTGAGAAATATCGTAAAAGGCAAACTTTTGTTCATTGTAGCTCCTGCTCTTGGTGTACTTAATGCATGCGTTCGTTTCAAATGTTTAGCCATCACACACTCTCGTGTACAAATAGTCGACCGCCGCAGCCATTTGAGTGTCGAGATTTCGATTTAAAAATCTTTTTCTCGCATGGATTTTTCAAAATTCAAACAATTCCGACAATGAGAAAGCTCTCGGAAATTGTGCTGAACAGAGAAAATGTTTGCATTCTGACTAACTTCCTGCAGACGTTAATTGTTCTGTTTGGTAAACTAGTACACTATTTATCGACTTTTCACGCTCAAATGACAAGAAAAATGTATTTCTAATCGGAAACCATAATCAAGATGTTTTTATTTGTTCTGGAACTAATAACAATAAAATACAAATTTAATCTGCATGCATGAAGAAATCAATTGAAAAGTTTTTGCAACGCGCCGCCGCTCAGAATGATTGAAAAAGTATAAATTTGGGAACGAGATTCCGGAAAAGTAATTTCAGAACTTTTACGATAAATTTAAAGATTCCATATTCAAAATTAATTTGTTCTAAACGGACAAAAAAGGCAAACCTACACAAAAAAAATAAAGAGAGGCTGAATCATCATCAAACTATAAAGCGAACATATGAGTCACTGATAAGCATCAAGTTGACATGACAAACATTGAAAATTGATAATTTTTTTCAAAATGCGAAACAAAACATTCAGTAAAAAATAAAAAATGGTGTTTGGTAGAGTCAGAATGACGTTTAGAAATTTAGAAAAATGATAATTATTAGAGCGCGCTTGCAGCATTGAATTTTCTAAAAATAATTGAAACGAAAAAATCAATTTAAATTGCTTACTTTTTGAAATTGTTCATGAAAACGACGAAACAACAAAAAAACAATGTCATATAATCCGAAAATTGCTGCCTTTTGCCACCCTTCATTTTCTCCCGATCGATTCACTTATAAATTCGGGTCATCTGGACACGAAGCAAAAAAAAACGGCGGAAGAGTGAGAATAACGATGGAAAAGGACAAAAGTCAGAGTTTTGTGGGTTGGACGGCTTATGAGTTGTATTGAGCGAAACCCGAGAGGAATAAAAGAAAAGGGACCGCCGGCGTATAATGAATGGACCGCTCGGATTAAGAAGCGACTGGGAGGTCACAGGCGAATGCATATCATGAAAAGCAGTGAAGAACGGGTAAATATATCAATGAAAAGATGAAATATGGATTATTAACCATTTATATTAAATTGATAGTTATTGCAATTCAAGTATTTATTGAATTTATATTGCACTCGCAGTAATTTAAATGGCACATTTTAAAACGAAAAAGTATAAATAATAAACTTCAAATTTTCGATGCATATTCTCTCCGGAGTGTCTCCCCATTGTCCACTGAGCAAGTTTCCAGAATTTTAGCGAGATTCGGTCTAAGAGCGTTGAGTTCTGTGTATCCACCAACGAATTTCCCACAAATGAAAATCTGTGGAACAGTTCGCTGACGTGTCAAATCCATGAGCCCTTGAATGTATTCTTGTGGATTTGGAATCACTTTTGACACCGTATTCAGATTCTAAGAAATTTAATTACCTATTTTTTGAATTCATATAATATTTAAAAAAACCTTTTCTGTATAATGAATTCCATCCTCGTAAAGCTCATTCTTAGCTTTCACACAATAACCACATCCATCTTTTGTGTAGAGAACAACCGCATGTTCCTTGACCTGGAAAATTACTTCTTATGAGTATTTCATTGATCGCCATATTTTTAGAAATCGGTAAATTTTCTGAATATTGAAAGTTAATAAATATTTACTTCCTCAACAATTTTTTTCGAATGTTCCGATAGTGTTGGCTTGGGTGGTGTTGATGCAGATCCTCCCATCTTTTCTGTAAGTAAAATCATTGCAATTTTTATAAAATCCCGGATGACGTCTGTAGATTAACTTATGCCTTTTTCGAGGATTACTCATAATTGGCTAATCTGATAAATTTGGATTTTCAACCATTCGTTTTGAAATGAAATATTATTTTGGGATCTACAATTATTTATAAATGTATCTATGCAAAAAAAATTGAAAAAAAACCGTCACCATGTCGTTTCATTGAAAAAAAAATAATTTAGAAAAAAAAATGAATAGTAGGAAAATGGGGGGTGTTTGGGGAGGTGAAGCACGTTGTATACAGACAATACAATAAATTATTTTACTGGGTTCATAAATGAACACTTTCATGCACAAAAATTGGGTTAGCGAGTTTCAAAAAGTAGCACCAGAAAACAGGGTATATGAGAGAGAGAGAGAGAGGATTGTTCACTATCACAGTTGATATCAGACTACAAATTTACAGAATCATTGGGATTTATGTCAGCCATGTGTTCTAGTCAAATGAAATAAGTGGTTGTTCGGCAATTTGAGGTTGTTGCTGTTGATGGTGATGAGCATTTTGATCAACTGAAACGAAGAGTTTAAAGTTTCTTTTCTGTACAGAATTAAAACAAAATTTTATCGAACATACCATTTCCATATCCATTATGACCGTTCGAAGCAACAGAAGCAGGTGGATGTTGTGCTTGCTGTTGTTGATATCCATGATTTTGATGTTCTTGTTTCACTTCAGATGATTGCTGCTGTTGATATTGTCCATTTTCATTAGTTGTTCCATTTTGATAATTTTGGTGTTGTTGAGGATTTTGGTAACCTGAAAACTCTTAAATACACTGAGGGGTCTTATAAGTATACATACCTGCTTGTTGTTGATATGGCTGTTGTTGCTGATAGTATCCTTGATATTGTTGTTGGTATTGTTGTTGAGCTTGTTGTACTGGTTGAGTAACGGTCTGATTTGCCTGATAATGTTGATAGTATTGTTGTTGTTGTTGCTGCGTCGAAGCATGTGACTGCTGATATTGACTCGATGGAGGAGGAGCCTGTGATTGTGGTCCTTGTTGGTATCCATAATATGATTGTTGTGGAGGCTGTTGAGGTCCTGAAGGAGGAGGTGCTCCATAACCCATTTGTTGTGGATTGTAGTAAGCTTGTTGCTGATGTCGACGCATTGCCATTTCTTGTTGTTGCTGTTGGAATCTTTGAAGAGCTTGCTCGCGTTGTTCCATTAGCATTGCCTGAAAACATGTTTTCTTGAATCAATTAGACAAATTTTTGGGAAGCTTTACTGTGTGATAGAATAGGAAAAAAGGAATTTGTTAACTTTGGAATAAGAGAGCGGCTTGAAAAATAACATGAGATACGTATTACTCCAGGCGCCAAAACTTGCAATTTTTGCACCAAAATTACGGTACCCGGTCCCGACACGATAACATTTCGTTAAATACTAAGAGTACTGTAGTATTAGACTATCCCTGCTGCGGAATTTTTCTTACGATTTGTGAAAGGTTATGTGTTGTTTTAATCTAGAAGTTTGAAAGTATAATTTTTAACGAAAAATTAAGAAAAAAACATTATCATGTATTTTTAATGAATTAAAATTCTGTAGCCAGGGAAGTTTGAAATTACAGTGCCCTTTAAAGGCGCACACCTGTTTGAAGTTAACAAAAAAAATTGTCGTGTCGAGACCGGAACCGTACTATTGACGCAAAATTTCGCATCTGGGTGATATAGGTTTTGAAAAGCAGGAAAACTAACATGTTTTTTCATTCTCATCATCTCCAAAGTCTGCTGCATCTGTGCCTGTCTCAATCGTTGCTCTTCAGCCATTCGTTCTTGACGTTTTCGTTCATGTTCTTCACGCATTTCATCAATTGCTTGACGTGCTTCTCCAATATTCGCTAAATGATCCTGTAGACTCTCATAATATCCGCGTTGTTCATCCAATGTATGCATTCGGCTGAGAACATGAGAATGGAGTTCAGTAAGTTTCGTGAATAGATCTTGAATAGCAGAATCATTGAATACAGGGCGACCTCTGGCAAGATTCGATCGAATTCTATTGTCCATGACTGAAACTTGTTCTCGAATTGATTGACACCACTTCATTGTATCATCTGCTTGCAATTTCGCATCATCACTAACTGTTCCATTAAGTCCATTAGTACCACCCAAAGACATTGCAGCAATATCAGCATTCAATGAATTATCATCAGGACCCATAAGAGTTGAACAAATGGATGGAGCAATCGAAGGTTCGGAAGGTGGTGGTGCAGTAGCAGATAGAGCAGAAGATCTGGATGACCAATCCTCCACTTTTCCTTCTTTTTTCTGCTGCCAATAGTCTCTGTTCAAGTATCTGGCAAGTGGATCAGAAGACGAGTCATCTGGTGGTGGAGCTGTAACAGGTTCAGCTGCTCCTTTGTATCCATCGACTTCTGGCTTGATTCCATTATACATTGAATATAAATTATTCTGTTTCTCCTTTTCTTTTGCTTCTGCTTCACTTTGACTGATAGCTATTGCTAGAGCAAGATCTTCCTCTTCTTTTTCTCTCAAAAGTTTCTCTTTCGCAGCTTTATCAGCTTCTGAATCACCTTTTCTTCCATGTGCAGCATCTAATTGCTTTTTAACTGCAGGATACCTCTCCTTGACTTCAGCGACTTTCTTCTCGTAACATGTTTCACAAACACGAACTTCTTTTTCAATTCCGAATTGTGGAAGAGCAAGTTCTCTCGAACTGCATTTATCACAAAAAATTTGTCCACAAGCTCGGCAATGATGTTTTCTAGTGAACACAGAGAATACGGAACGGCAACGATAACATTCTGGTCCATCAGCCCATTCTGGAGCAACTTGAGCCATAAACATTGCATCTGCTTCTTTCAAAGATGGAAAATCGAAACCAGCGAGCTTCATGAGATTATGAGTGTCAACTACCATTTTGTATTCTGGCTTATTAGCGAATGCAGTTGCCCAACATTGAAGCATTTCCAGCGACTTGTTTTTCACCTGACAAATTAAAAATTATACGCTTAGCTAGAAAATATGGCAATGATTTTGAGAATCCTTTTTGGCTGTTGATTTTTTAAAGTACTATTTCCAGATTGAGCTTTTTTTAAACAAAAAATTGTTAAATTATCTCAAACGGTTACAAAATCTGAAAAAGTTCGAATATGACTTGAAATATTATAGAAATTTGAAAAGATTGCAAATTGACGTTAAAAAATTATATTAGAGCGAGCTGCCTGAGAGATCAACTAGCCACTTTTATAATTTTCGAAACATCATCATTGCTATCATTTTTCTTCTCAAATCTTTGCCAATTTAGGCGGAGAATTTTATAATTTTCGATTATTAGATTTCAAATTATAAAAATTTTTAAAGTGAATGTGTAGATGAGACACTAACTTCGTCATATTTGTTCTCAGTAACTAAATTCTTAAAATCTTCCATAAATTCTCGTGTCGCCACTTCTGCATGAACTTTATGCCCACAATTTTTGACACAAGCATCCAAAACGAGAAGAGTGTGATTTACGACATGCGGATTTTCATGTTGCATACGTTTTCTGATTGCTTGGAGTGATGGTTTTGCACTGAAATTTATAATTTTAAGCACTTCAGATATTGATTTCTCTAAACAAAAAAAAACTTACGGAACTTCTCCGGATCTAATCATATCTGTACACAATATAATTCCTTCCCAATTTGGCTCAACCAATGTACTGTCTGTCGCCTGGTCTAAATTATTGATTTTTTAGTACTCAATATATAATATTTTAATATTAAAAACTTACCCAGAACTCGTTGAAATTTTGTAGCCATTTTTTTATTCTGAAAAGTTAAACATTGAATTTCGGAAGATCCTTTTAAGAGAGAAAGAAGTTATAAAAGTTATAAAAAAGTTACCATTGCGTGCTGGATCTTGGAGTTAAAATTTTTAGGAATAATACTAAATTTTGATTTTTTCTTCAAATGTCCATTTACCCCAATTATATTTTTATTCATTGTTTTCTACGTGAACCGGGGGAAATGAAAATTCGATAAAACTGGAAAAAAGGGAAACATAAAAGGGGAAAATAAAAAATAAACAAATTCGATGTGGATGACTAAACGATAAGGTAGCTGGAAAAAAGAAAGAAAAACGGTGTGTTGTGAAAGAATTGATTGAACTGGGTGGTGGACCAGTCGACTGGCCAGTTTTGCGTAATAAGAGGCGCAGAGATAACATTCCTCGTGTGGACTCTAGGCCACGGCCATTATTGGCGAAAAAACTTTGAAGTCTAAATTTGATTTTAAATTAAGAAAATATCATTCGGCTGGTTTTTTATTAGCTAAAAACTAAAATGAGCCAAAAACTATCGATTTTTTAATTTTAAGGTTCAAAGCGATTTAGAGGTAAATTTATAGAATTTCTTGAAATTATAGAATATATGAAAAACTCTACATAATTGGAATACATATTATAAAACTATTAAATGAGCATTTAGAGGAACGGAAAAACTTTAAAACATCGTTTTTTATCAATTGCAACTTAAAAAAAACAAAAGAACAGATTCAGAAGAATGCGCGTGACGAGACAACGTTTTGGAAAAATTGCATGCGCCTTTAAGGTTACGGTAGTCGGAAAATTAAAATTTCAGGCCTACTTATTGCATGAAATTTCAATTATGATTTCAGGAGTACGATCTTTGAAGAAAAATAGTACTGAAATTTAAGATTTTCAAAAATTATTTTAATATATCGAACCAACTCTCAAGTGTCCTTACCTAATCAATAAAAACCATGCGAATGTAGAATATAATAGTGAGATCTACGAGGAAGTGGGAAAGGTAGAAAGCGGGTTTTCTTGAAGACAGTGTAAACTTCACTAAATTCATAGACGCTAACTTACAAGCCTGCCCTCTTAAGAAAAAAATCTTATATTGTTTCAGAAACTTCAATTTTAATTTAAAGTGATAAGTTTTGAGAAAATTTTTTAATCAAAAAAATCACCTGGTAACGACGCGTCATAATCGAAAAAATGAAGTTAAAATTTGCGATTACACAAAGTCAAAATTTAAATTCCATGAAAAGGATGTCCAACGGAGCATGCTTGATCTGGAGCATTTATCTATATAGAAATATCGTCGTCTATAGAACCTATAGGTTAAGTTTCCGGAAAAATTCATTACACTGCCCAAAAATAACTACGCCAAATTAGCAAGTTTTAGAATTTTTCATCAGCTCCTGCAAATTGCTTCAAATTCCCAAAAACAACAATCCCAATCGAAACTCCATCTTTTTTCCATTCTCCAAAGTCCCGCCCTCTTTACCAAGAACTTTTCTTCGCGCACTGATCATTTTTTGTCTGTTTCTCGTTCACTCTCACAGTCCTTATTCACTTCAAATTAGCAATCGAGATACACTTTTCCCTCTGTATATTCCATAATATATTATTGCCTAATTGACACCAAAACGAGATTTGAAACAAGAATTAGTTGAGGAGAAAAGTAAAAAGAAGACGGAAATGTTTCAATGTATATCGTCATAGTTACTATGAGAACAATACTATTTTTTGGAATCTTTTTTATTTTTATTTTTCAATGTGCTAAATGTATAGAATTAAAGTGAGTTTTTAATAAAAAGTGTTGGCAAATAATATGTCCTTATTTAAATATTTTTTTCATTGACTCAAAAACTAAACTATGATACTCGGTGGTTTTCAACAATTTTTCCACTTGCTTTAATCCACCGTTTAATATTAAAAGTATTGATTCAAAAACATAATCAATTTTTCCAGAATTTTCGAAGATCTCTTAGAAGTTCGTAGTCAATCAGGTCTCTTCTTCCCATTATGCTCTAAATCATTTCATCAAAAATACGGAGAACAAGCGTGTGCATCAATTTCCTCTACATTTTTATCTTATTCCACAGTTTCACTTCAACAGTATACATATTCAGTTGGTTGTACCACATCCGTTTGCTTCACTTTTTTGTCATCTTTTTGCAAAACTGGCGTCAAAGTGTTTTGTTCACCTAGTTGTAAGTCTCTATTTCAGAAGATTATGAATTGCATTTTTGAATAAAAACCCACAATTTCTAAAGCTTTGTAATTATTTCAGTATGTGCTTCTGGAACTCTTCAAATTGGAAGCAAATGTCTTTCAATTTCAACTGTCCCTGTTCAAGGATACTCTGAAGCAAATTATTATTGTAATCCAGCTACATTGATATCTTCTTTAAAACCAACAGAGATTGAATCAATTCGAGACACAATTTTGCCAACGTTTGGTAAGTAATGCTGCCCTTTTCAAAATTGCCTTGGTTTTTATTTACTCAACTGATTTTTTGGGGTGTTTATCGGTTGGGACAACAAGGTGAGTAATTGCGACGTGGCACTTCCTTACACTGTCTGTTGACTTTTCACTGAGAGAGTGACCTCTCCCGAAAAATGTGTAATCTCGAAAACTCTTCCAGCTGATACACGACTATTTTTGACTTCCGGACTCCGACAGGGAGCAACATGGAAATGGGGGAATGGAGATACAGTAGAAGTGAGTTGCTTTATTTTAAAAATACCTTGGGTTGCGACTTTAAAATTGTTTAACTTCAAGGAAAAATAGATTTCTGTAAAACGTACAAACCGATTATAAAAAAATTTATTTTGAATGCTCTCCTAGTACGATTTTGGTTTTTCAGCAAGAAGTAACGGGAACTGGACGTTGTTTAGCTTTACAAGCAGGCAATCTCGTGGCAATTGACTGTGATTCTGAAGCATACGTTTTTTGTGAATCTGGAAGAGAATGTATTGCGAGGGACAAAGAATATTCTGGAACTGCAAACAGAACATCTGATGGGAAAATGTGTCTTATGTGGAATGACCCAACAGTATTATTTCGAAGAGAAAGGGATTTAGAGATTTTGAATCACAATTTTTGTAGATTTGTGAATGACGCTGATGGAAAGTAAGATCATTTCGATAAAGTGAACAGGTTTTTTGATAATAATTTTTCAGAAAATCAGCGACGCCAGTTTGTTATACGAAACCAAATGAATTATCCCAATGTTACATTCCACCATGTCCAGAAAGTTTTAATGATGTCGTCCCAATTGAATCTGGTGACAGTTGCCCAATTGGTTCAATATCATGTGATAACGGATCGAAATGTATTTCTGAAAAATTCCAATGTGATTATGAAGTTGATTGTAACGATGGAAGTGATGAGCATAATTGTGAAGATTATCTTCAATATTATGAATTGATTGGTGCATATCGGTTAGCTGATAACATTATTGAAGTTTGGACTTTTATTCCACACGTACAAGGGGTAAGAAGCCGGAAATATTGGAAGTCACACTATATCAACTTTTGGTATATTTTTCAATTTGTTTACATATTATTCCTAAATTAGAAAATTCCTCGGAAACTCACTTCTGCTCTAACTAGCTATTTCTATTTTAATACTTTCTATGAATGCGATTTAAATTTTTTACAAGCTTAAACCAAAATTAGAGCTAATTTAAGGGGGAGGGGTGGTCTCTCCTAGTTTTTTGAGCTAAGTGTGCTTATAAAATCTATTTTCAGTGTGCTCGAAAATGCCGAGAAAGTCTTCTAATGTGTGAGGCTTTTTCATATGAACCAAAAAGTCAAACATGTCTTCTAACCGACACCTCACAAACATTTTCCAGTCTAGCACGGAAAATTACTTCTCTGTATTACCGAAGACGATTTTCTACAAGTCTGTTGAAAAAGTTTTCAGATTACCTCAAACATAAAAAATTGCAGAAGACGTTGAATTCCAAGTTGAGAACAAAGTATTATATGCGACAAAATCGGCCAAAAAAGGACATGTATGTGATGATAACTACAGTCGAGAAAAGCTATCATCAATTTGTAGAGTGCTCGGATTTGGGTGAGTAAATGTTGTAGTCACAATTGAGGTAATAGACAAAATAGTGTATTTATTTGTGGCACAGGATTCAAATACTATATTCAATAGGCATAGTTAATTACTAGAAGAATTTTGTATCATCATCATCATATTCGGCGGTATCAGTGTTTGAAACAAAATCTTGATGGTGAATACTGTCAGATGTAGGGCTTCTCGATTCGATAATCGTCTGTTTGAATGCAAGAATGTCAAGTTTCTTTAATAAGTGCTCCATATTCTTTTCCAAATAATGCTTCTTCGGCTGAAATTTAAACGATGTGAATCGTATAAAGGAATTGAGTTATTAGGAGAAAATTGAAACATTATTCTCACCCTTGATGAAGAGGTAGAGGTGGAGGCTGATGCAGACGCAGATGTAGAAGATGCTCGGATTAGAGGTGGCGTGTGAGCAGTATGGGCGAATCGGAGTTTAGCATATTCCTGTAATAAATGAATAATCTAAAGAACCCCGGAAAAAACAAATTAGTTTTTATATGTTTGAATTATTTTCAAATATTTTTAATTTTACTCACGTAATGATCGAGTCCCGTAAAGAAATTAACAACAACATTCATATTGACACCTTCGTAGAATGTGACCTCACCAACAAATTCTTCTCCATTTTTTGATTCGCGAGTTATTGCCATGTTTGGGTGCATCTATAAATAAATCAGTTCTAACTTTCAGTAGAATAAATATGCACAAAATAAATTGATGTTCATTTTTCTATTCTTTTCACCAGCCAACGTACCCAATAAATATTTTTATAGGGACCCGATTTATACTGTGGAATCACATCAATCCGAATCGTCTTTGGGACCACTGCAACCGACGACTTTACACCCGACGAATCCTTCTTTCGATTCCCCTTCTTCGGTTTCGCAGATGAGGAGGACCAGCCCTTCCGCCACATTGGCTCCTCGTCTGCCGGCCTGGAACTTATCATGTTTGAGGGAACCAAATTGTACATCTACTGTCATTTCAACATGTGAACCAATCAGGTAAGACTTTAAAAGTTTCTCAAATCAAAGTTAAACCTACTTCTATTCTCAATAAATTTTCATGATAAAATATGTTTTTTTTAATTTCCTATAAAATCTATAAAATTTATTTAAAATTAATATTTACTTGGAGCATTTTTCAAATAAAATTAATCTCACCATCGTGTAGAAGGGTGATATCGACGCTCATCAAAATGAATCATCTGACGATGCCACGTGATCCCAATGTAATATTGGTTGTAATTAGAAATACATTAAATTTCGAAAATCAATTGACCCGTTGACCGGAATTTCAAATTCACGGGAACGTTTTTCCACGAATGTTTAAAATTTGAATTTACAAACTAAAAATATTAGGATTTTCACGCCTATTTTTCATGTTAGAATTGAAGCTGAAACAAAAATTTCAGAAAAAACATCAATATTGTAAATTAATTGTAGGTGCTCACATTGTCAGCAAGCAGCTTGTGGTGATGGATCTTGCATTCGATTTGATCAACTTTGCAATGGACAAATAGATTGCCAATCAGGAGAAGACGAAGATTACTGTAGAGCAAACTCATTTCGGTTGACCAATGGATCTGATACAAGTGGATACCTCGAGGTTCTGTTTCGATCAAGATGGGAACCAATTTGTGCGGATCATCTTAACGGAAAAATTTCAAATTCTATATGTGACGCTATGAGACTAGGGTGAGTGGATACAGGGAAAAATCTTGACTTATCAGATTATTCTGTGAACATATAGGAGTAAAACGAGATCAACAACATACTTTTATTTCAGAAAATAACAAAAAGAAACAAAGTATTTAGGACTGTGAGCTTGAAGCTTGATCCGTTTCAGTACGCTCGAGCTGCCTGATCTTTCTGAGGTTCTCGTTCATCTGAAAATGTAGTTGTTGGTTTAGAACTTAATGTTCCTTACTAAATCCACAATAGACAAGTAGAAGAAATTTGAAACTTGCTCGTTTTTATGAACTATTATAAACTCCTACCTGATGAGTGGATGCCGCCATGTTAACACATGCTCTTGCCCATAAAGACTGCCCCTCCTCATTAAACTTCTCTGCCATTGTGAGAAATTCACGATAGTCGACATCTCTGTCCTCTCTTTGGAGAATTTTGATATTCTCCTGAAATGGGAACATTTTTTACATTATCAGTCCAGTTTGTTCAACACCTCACAAGTTTCTCTATCGAAAGGAACACCTCGTTCGTAATCGTACAAAAAGGTTTTTGCGAAGCCAAGTGGCGACCACATGCCATCTCGTGTCAATTCCGGTCTCGACTTTGTTGGTTCACAAGTTGATCTCATGTTCTGATTGGAAGAAGAAGAAGATGAAGAGGTCGACGAGGAGTCAAGAAGAACTACGGTTGAAGCTTCTAAAAGTATACTGATTCAACTTAATTGGTGGTTGGAAAAAGCCAACCTTCAGCTTTTGTTGGACGACGCACTTCTTCCGGCTTTTCAAGTTTCACATCTTGGTTAACTGAAAAATTAACAATTTACATTTTTACTGTGCGTATGACTTAAAAACATACCTGTAAGATTTCCGGTGTGAGCGAAATCTTCTGGCTCTGTAAGTTTCACCTTTTGAGCCTGTAGACGATCATCATCTTCCGGTTTTTCCTCTTCCACACGTCTACGCTTTGGATCAAATAATTTCGCGATTGATCTAGGCATTTTGATGGATTACCTGAAAATAAGTTTAACAATAGTAGGTTAAAACTAGATTTAAATAATGAACATTTTACAAAAAAAAACATAAAAAATGTTAAAATTGGAAAAACAACCAACACGTGGGAGTAAAATGATTGAAAACTTCTCCGAAACACCATTTCCAAGTTTTCTTGCACAGAAATAGTCAAAAGTTGAAAGAAAAAAAATGAATAAATAAGAAAATAATGCTGAAAAAGTGAATAGAAAATAAAAAATATCAATTTTCGAAAATCCCAAAATATTGCGTCATCTTTTTCGCGAATCGCGCTTTACGCGTCCGTTACACATGCGTTGCGAAAAGCTATCGATATTAGCGGCAATTTGAATTTCGGAAGTGATTAATCTAATTTTTATTATGATTACTTGTAAGAAAGAAGCTCTAAAGCAATAACTGAAGTAAACGAGATTATGAGGCACAATTTGGATGCAATTTTTCGAAGAATTATTGTTTAAAAAAAGACTATATAACTTAAAATAAATCATTCAAACCTTGTTCATGTTACAATTTTATTTGAAATTTTATTTGAAAACTTTGATTCAAGTTTTTAAAATATTCGTTTGACTAGGCAAGTTATTCTAGAGAGCATGGTTTCATACTGTCCACCAATGCCACGATTTCTTCTGGATATAATGTTAACTGTGATGTTGACTGTTCTATCCGTCGATCATCTTCATGTACAAGGCATGCTAGAATATCTTGTATCTCACAGAATGGAATGTCTTCAGGTACAACGATTTGAGTTGAAGCTCTTTAAATTATTTTTATTTAAGCTTCTCAATGTGGACTTCGTTACGTTGAAGTTAATGCTCGTGATGCTGCAAAATCTCGAATTGCCAGAGTTGTCGGAGGCTTTGAAACAGTTCCTGGTGCATTTCCCTGGACAGCTGCTTTGCGGAATAAAGCTGTAAGTAGATCGTTTGGTTCAGATGGAAATGTTTGATCATTTCAGACCAAAGCTCATCATTGTGGAGCATCGATTCTAGACAAGACACATTTGATCACAGCAGCCCATTGTTTCGAGTGAGTTACTTGTGCCAACATTTGCAGGTGTAAATAAGAAATTTACAGAGAAGACGAAAGAGTATCCTCGTATGAAGTTGTAGTTGGTGACTGGGATAACAATCAGACAGATGGAAATGAACAGATTTTTTATTTGCAGAGAATTCACTTTTATCCATTATATAAAGGTGCGCCTAGACAGAAGCGTCTTTTCCTTGCCTATTTACTCGCGCTTCTTACGCAGAGTAGCGTCCCCGTGGATTCAATATTTAAATTCTTTCCAAATTCCAGACATCTTCTCACATGATATTGCAATTCTTGAAATACCGTATCCTGGAATTGAATTCAATGAATATGCTCAGCCTATATGTCTTCCATCAAAAGATTTTGTGTACACGCCTGGAAGACAATGTGTTGTATCTGGATGGGGAAGTATGGGATTGCGTATGTTTACAAAAAGATGCATTCGAAGCTCGCTTCGAAAATTTCAGGTTACGCGGAACGACTTCAAGCAGCTCTCATTCCAATTATAAATCGATTCGATTGTGTGAATTCATCCCAAATTTACTCATCAATGTCAAGATCAGCATTCTGTGCTGGATACCTGGAAGGTGGTATAGATTCTTGCCAAGGTGATTCCGGTGGTCCATTTGCGTGTCGACGTGAAGATGGAGCATTTGTATTGGCTGGAGTTATCAGTTGGGGTGATGGTTGTGCACAAAAGAAACAACCGGGTATTTATACAATGGTAGCACCATATCTTTCATGGATCAGTGCAATTATTAATGGCCAACCTGTTTGAATTCAAACAAAAAAATGTGTAGCTCGGAAAATACATGAAAGATCTCTCTGAATAATAAATATTTGAAAATTACAAGCCATGTGTGCCTCTCAAGAAAATCAGAAATGAACATAGTATGTATTTTCTATCACAAATATTGTTCAAATACCATTTATCACAGGGATTCTGAGAAGTCATCACAATTGTTATGAATAAAATTAAAGATGGAAGGAAACAAAAAAGAGAAAAATGGTTAAATTCAGTGAGCAGCACCATTTCCATTCTGAACACCATTGGCACCTCCACCAGCCCCTCGATTCATATATTGAGTATGTGGACGAGGTGTACGACTGTATCCAGTGACGGGACGGATTCCTTCCTTGATTTCCATATCCTTCATTTTCCGTTTCAACACTGCTTTTTTCTCTTCGATCATCTTTTTCATCTTTTCTTCCAGTACTTTCTGTCCCTTTTTGGAGTCGCGGGAAAACTGAAAGTTTGAAAAAAATTAGTTGAAATTTTGATAAGAATGCGTAATAAACAAACCGCTGATTTCTTGCTGACAACCAAACTTCTTGTTTTCTTGTTTGTTCCAGTTGGTCTTGAGTATTTCAGAAGATATTGGTGACGTTCTTTTGGACTCAAAGAAAGCTCTAACATCAAAATTACTTGAGCTCTCTGAAAATAAAAAAATCTTAATTTAATAATGCAACAACGATTTAACCTGTCGTTTATACTCCAGTTGTGTCTGGAAGATTGTTTCATATGTACGTGTCATCATGGCAATAAGCATATTAAACTGCATAATACTTACGAACAATTCGAAAAGAATGAATACAACCTGAAATCAATAAAATTATAGAAACGTGGTAATGGGAACTGAAATTTTACGTGGTAAAATTTCAGTGGAGTAATGGGAAGTATGTTTGATATATCCTCTACGGATTTAAGTTACCCAAATACCTTATTCAAATTTTTAAAAAGTCACAACTTCTGAAATACTGTCAAAAGTAGCTAGCATTTGTAAAACCCGGCTCAATTCTAAGATATATTCTAAAACAAACACTAGCAGCATTTAACTGGACCCCAATTTTGAGTTTTGAATCAAATTTCTCATGCACAAAGTTAACATTAATCTGAGCTGGCAACAACGATTTAAGTGTAGAAAGGTTAACTTTCCAAAATTTGGAATTTTTGTATAGGAAAATTTTACCAAATCGGATTTTTATTTTTGTTCAAAAAAAAGTTGCATTTGCCAAAAACTCAATTATTTTTACACTTACTTTTCCAATCCAAACCATCGTATTGGCGGGACAAAGAGCAAGGTTACGGTAAAGTACTGTAAACTCTCCAATTGTTAGAATAAATGTACGAACGAAAGCTTCAATGGGTGATTGCATTACATTCTCAAAGACTTCTGCGTTTTTCACAATCTGAAAAATTCGAAATAAAAGTGAAATATATAAAAATATAACTCATTAATTAACAAAGTTTCAAAGAATGATCTCACCGCGGTGTCATATGCACTGATTTGTCTTGTTAAATTAAATTTATTGTCCGAACCTTCCGATGCTTCTGATTGATCAGTGATCAGTTTTTTGATAACATTGGCTTCCCGTTCACAAGACAAAAAAATCAATGAAAAAGATTGGGAAAATCCCATCAAGAATATTCCGTAAATGAGCATAAACCGGAAAATGTCAGTGGCAATAATTGTATAAACCATCAAAACGAATGGTCCCACAAATCGAATAACACGACAATAATAGAGATAGTGTACAGTTGTAAAGATCATGGTAACTGTGATGAGAACGTTGTCAACAACCAAAAGTACCGGACTTAAATCACATGCCAGACGAGTTGGAATCATTGCGAGAACCAGAAAATATGTTAATTTGAACGTGATTTTAGCAGGGAAAGCAGTCTGGAAATTAGTGAATTGTATTTTTAGAAATACAGAAAATTGTAGTTTTATTTTCTGCCAGTCAGCTTACCAACACATTCCACCACTTTTTTCTTCCAATTCTCTTAATATCACGGAAATCAAGAAACACTTGAACACAAATTCCAATTACAACAAATAATTCAAAAACAAGACGGATCTGAAAAAGAAAATATGTGCCTACAGTATTTTGGAAAAACTAACGTATGAATTGGCAAATGGAATATCTGGATCCCAGTAGTTACGAAGATGACATTGGCTCAAAGGTTCCGCTGTAATTTGTTAATGATATTATATCGAATACAATGTGATTTCCCTATTAGTGCTGCATGTCATTGTTCAATCGATAATCGAAATATAGATTGTAAATTTTATTTTCGATCAATCAGCTTCCGTAAAAAATTATCGGTTCTAATCTTTTATCTTTTGGAAACTTATGTGGAAATTCAACATTTTATATGAAATATTGAGTACAAAGAAGGTAAGCTTGCTCGAGAATTGGTCGCAATACTTCTAACTCAATTTTAGCAATATAAATTAATTTCTTAAGCAACGTTCGCCAAATTCTGCACCAGTTTTAGCAAAGTTTATGTCGAATTGGGAAAAAATCAATTTTCAATATTGCTAAAATATTCGGGGTAGTGGTGATAGAGTACTTACACCATTCAACCAATCCACGCGATGTTGCATTAATCACTGGTTTAACTTGTTGAAGAGTTGAGTTTTTTCCGTATCTTCCCGGAAATGGTTCCGAATATCGATTGATCCATCCTTCAGTTAACATTTCCGTTGAAAATCCAATTGGCCTCAATGTGAATGCAGTTACAAAACATATGTAGTACAATGTGAAGGCAGTGAATGACACAATCATACTGAAATTCAGATTATTAAGAAAATAATAAAACCGTACTTCCTAGTTGAGACGCTAAGTCAGTTCTAAATAAAACTTTCTAAAAGTTTTTAAATAATAGTTTGAAACAGTGTTTCACAATTAGTAATGATTGGGTAAAATAATAAGTTTAATTAATTTTATAAAAAATTACACGCTAATTACCAATTTACTTACTTTCTTTTGGCAAATGCTTCCCATTTCGCTTCCAGCAATGTATCCAATAGGCCATCCAAAAGTTCAAGATGCTCAACAGTTTGCTGAAAATGCTAAGTTTAACGGCTCCCAGTAAAATCGCCGCTTACCCCATAAACCACAAGTGAAAGTGCAGAAGCTTCATTCAATTCTCCAGTTGTTTCATTGATTGTATCGATCTTTGCCAGTGGGTAAGCTGTTGATGAAGCATCACCATAAGCCCATACACTGTCTCCTTCCAATTCTAATATCTCGTCGAACATTTCCTTTTTTGCCAATTTCGCCGCAAGTGTTAACGGAGAAAGACTTTGTTTGTTAACAGTACGAAGACTTGCTCCACATTCTAATGCTAGCTTGAACATTGCCATATTTTCATGAATGACACACATATGGAGAACAGAGTTTCCATTTGTATCTTGAGCATTTGGATTTGCCTTGAAAGCAAGAAGAAGGCGAAATGATTCAGGTTGATTCAAACAGGCAGCAAATGACAATGGATATTCTCCAAGATACATGTTTCTGAATTTAGATTTACATAGAAAGCATGTGAAAGCATACAACCAACTAAACAAAAATAAATTGACCTACCCTGTATAATTAGTTTTCAATGAAAGTTCAACATATTCATGTTCTAATGAATCAGTTCTTGATGCTTTTTGATCATCAGCACAGAAAAATGCTCCATAACATCTTGAATTAACATCGGCTCCCAATTTCAAAAACTTGTAAACGAGTTTACAATCCGTATTAATAATTGCTTGATGAAGAGGTGATAATCCGTAAAAATCTTCGGAAATGTGAATATCATTCAACAATTTTGGATAATAATCAAGAATCTTCAAGACAAGAGCATTATGAATATCCGATGCATGAAGAAGACAACATCCAATAATTGTTTCTCCCATTGATCCACGTTCTTCCAATTTCCATGAAATTTCTCGATACTTACTTTCATTCCGCCCGCCTTTTCCACCTCCGTCCAGAAGTTTTAGTGCTTTTTTCAAATCTCCCACATTTTCTCCTTCCTGATTGAAATCGTCTAATACATTTGGCCCACTTTTTCCTTTTCCTTTCTTTCGTGAGAATGCTCCAAGTCGTTCATTTCTTTCCTAAACAAAATTATTTTGGATTTTTCCAATAAGTGACGTAACCCATTATAAAATTTTCATCCAATATCAAAACATGTCAAACACAACATTACAAAAAAAAAATTGAGAAACTTCTTTCGTTTTCAAGATTTCCTTTTGAGAACCTTATGTCCTTAAACTTAGATTTGGTTCCTTGAAAGAGGTAAGCTTTCGGAGCCAAAATTCTGAAAGCTAAATTCTAAGTTTTTGGGCGTAATACAAAATGTACCTTGTTCGTGGATTGTTGACAATTTATGTTTAATAAGTATCTGGAAACATTTTCAGGCAAATCCTACTTTTCCTGAAATTTCAGTTGAAACAGTTGTTTGTTTATTTAATCTAAATTTAAATTTAGCGGTTATTTTGTGTTTTGAGATCAATCGTATTACTATTAATAAGTACCACTGTACAGGAAAATTGGGGGTTTTTAAATCACAATATACATTCACCCCAGGGGTGTGCGGCAAAACTCAAAATTTGCCGAGCTCGGCAAATTCGGCAAATTTCTTTTTTCAATATTTGCCGAGCACGGCAAATTCGGCAATTTTGCCGCGCTCGGCAAATTCGGCAAATTTGCCGTGCCTAACAAACTCCGAAAAATTGGATACTATTTCATGCTTTTTGGAGCACCAAAACTACTGAAATCTGAACAAACATCTGGTTTCTGAATAAGTTCTGTGTAGTGTGTCTGTTTAAGCATCAAAATAACTCAATTTTGTGTGATTTCACTAAATTTTTGGCGAAGAATTCAATAGTTTTGGTCAGAATTGTACAGTCATATTTTTGATGTGTGCGGCAAATTTCAAAATTTGCCGAGCTCGGCAAATTCGGCAAATCTACTTTTTTCTAAACTTGCCGAGCTCGGCAAACGGCAAATTCGGCAAATTCGGCAAATTTGCCGCACACCCCTGATTCACCCTTAAGGGAAGGCCTTACATCGTTATTTTCACTTCTAGTCACTTGCAGAAATTAATCAAAATTTTGAAAACCCCTGATTGTGAGGTGGTTAAAATGTAAAAGTTGTTCAAGTAGAGAATCATGTATATGTTTTTAAATGATCACATATTACAAAAACTTTTTTTTTCAGATTACCTTATTCCGCAATTTGACCAACTCAGTAACTGTCACGAGCTTTCCTTTTCCACCATTATACAAGAAATCTTTGACTTTTGTTTCCAAATAAGCGTCGATAAATGAAGTATCACTACTTATAATGGCATATCTGAAAATGGAAATTTTCGCAAAAAAAAAACAGGTGATTTTTGTGAGAATTCGATGCATGTCATCGAGTACATAGACATTTCTTAGAATTTTCAGAACCAAAGGGCTCCAAAAAGATCCCTTTTTTAAAAAACATCACCATCATTTGCCGTTCCTTGTGACAAAACATGTCAAAAAGGAAACCAGGAAAGTAATAAAATGTTCACAAAAACGATTATACGAACCTATAATTTTCATGTCTTTTCGTTTTAGTTCCGTCATTCAATTTTCAATTTTAAATGGATTTGTGGAATTATTAAAAACAGAAATTTGGTAAGAAAAAATTTCAATCGAACATTGAAATGATTGCACTTCACAAAAAGAAATAATTATTAGTTTTGGAAAATTAACAAACTTTTATGAAACTATTCATTAATTTTTTCAATGTTGATACTGTCAGAATATTTCTATTAAAGCTTTGAACTGATATAGTAACACTTATAAAATATTTAAAACATACCTAATCTTTCAAAAAGTTTGAAATTCTGACAAGAAATTTATTGATATTTTTCATTCTGTTTATCAGGCAAAGCAGTTGCCAAAATTTAATTTGTATTACATGGAATGACGCATTTCGTAATACAATTCATGGAAACTCAATGGGGTTTCGTTTTTATATTTTACTTTTAATCAGAAGATAAAGTAACATTTGTTTGAGTTTTCGGCATATTTGAAGCAAAAAGAAAGGGTAAATGGAATGGTGGTTTTTATATAATTAGGTTCAGTTTACATTGAGTTCCAAAAAAAGCGGCAGTTTATTGATAAAGTGTCGAAACTCTAAGAAGAAATATTCAAATTTTGAACTATTGTTGTATACGTATTCATCAAGTGATTAGTTTAACGTTTTTACCTGAGCCATGGAAGAAGTTCCCCACCGCCATGCATATCTACAAGTTGATAAATCTTCATATCCTCCCTCAATCTTCCCATTCCCACAAAGTTATTCATGGAAGATTGGGTTGAAGATGAGGAACCCATCTTAATGATGTGATGTACTCTACTGATAAGATGATTAAGATATGTCTGAAAATTAAATTAAATGATAGAATTGAAAAAAAGCCAAAGTTAGAAAATTAATGATTTTGTGATATAAGTATCATTGAATTTTAAGACTTCCAGGCCAACCCAAAAATCTCAACTTTCTAGGCAATGCTTTCAATGAATGCCTTTAAGTCTGACTTGCATTCAAGGAATGCAGAAAACTGAGAGCAGGTCTGTATATAGGTAGGCAGGTAAGAGGTAGGCATCTACATGTGATAATGTGGGGCAGGGAAATGTATGTATGATCAATTTTGGTTCAATTTTGAACCAAAACTTAAACCAATATCTTTATGAATTGATATACTAAATTAATGAAAGGTTCTTAAAATATTGCCAGTTATATGAAATCTGGTTTTGATCCCAAGTTCCTGTCATCTATCTTTTAAAGCAGCTGACATTTTTGGCGACCCCAAGTTCATTTGTCTAATAACGTGATGGATTTTGAAATTGTATTTTTGTGAATGGCAAAAAAAACCAAAATCAGAATAACAAAACTGAATTTCGTGGCTCACTCTTGAGCCGGAGCTATAAGATGGATGGAGAAGGCGAAAAAATGGGCGTGGCTGTTATACTCAAGCTCACTCCTGAATCTCCATGAAGGGGAAAAGGAAAAGAGAAAGCATTGAAAGAAATAGAGAGAAGGTAGAATATGACACTGAAAGAAAATTGGTTGAACAGGCGCCTGCTTTTTGATTGAATTTTGGCGTGTCGGTCGTCGTGGTCGGTTTGTTGCCGTGGGAGATTGGATATCAGGAGGCAAAATGTGAAAAGAGTTTGTACAAGAAACTTCTGAAAACTTGATAGATCTTAAAAGAGTGATTTTATGGGGAGAAAGAATGAATTAAACATGTGAAGATAGTTTTAGATTTTCAAACAATCGATATTGAAACATTTTGTACCATCTTTGTATATTTATGACAAGAACAATTCGGAACTATCAAAATTAATACTTTCTAAATACATTACTAATAGTCCAACACATCTTGAGATCATAAATAAAAGCTCCGATTTTTTTTCGATTTTAAAAGAGCATAAATAAACAAAGATGATACAAAATGTTTCAATTTTATTTCGAATTTAAAAATTTCAGCCAAAGTTTTGGTAAATTCCCAGAATTTTATTAAAATGAGAACTTTCAAGAATTGCTGCAGATTTAAATATCTAGAAAACAAATACAACTGATTCAAACGTAATTAAAATACAAAGTTGAACCTTAAAGTATTTCAGTTTCAATTAGTGTTGCACCCTTTTATCTTTGTTACTAGAGCCACAGAAAATTAATGTTTTGAAGATTTTTTTGAAAATTATAGAATTTGAATATTATCTTGATACAAGTTTCTAATTGACAATTTTTAAAAGTGCCTACACAAAGTTTGAGCTTATGTAAGTGAAATCTTGGAACCTCAAATTCAAAAAAAAAGTAATTAATTTCGAAACCTTTTTTTAAATTTGTTTAAAAAATTCTAACTACTTGTGTTTGAACATCGTCGAGGTTTAAACTTGCAACAATGATCGGAATTACTCAAAAAGACCAAATTGTTTTGATAGTTTGCCAATTTTCCAAACATTTTACTGAATTGAAACAAAAATTCTTTTTTAAACTTTCCGAGTGTTGATTTATTATATTTGATCATGTTCAAGTATTATAAGTGCAGTTATATAAAGTCTCCACTAGCTCTACTCCATTTTTAATCTGAAAATCTTTTAAAAATGCTATCTTTTCATGGAACATTTCCGTGTAAATCTGAATTATGATAAAAACCAATTTTTCGAAGGAACTATTGGTTGCAAAATGTCTCCCGATTCAGGATAAACTGAAAAAAAACGTAGTAATTTTGTTCCATGATCACTTCATCAACTTATAAATGTTAGTTTATCAATGCTCTGTAACTTCATTCATTTGTCACGTGGCACATCAAACAACATCAAAAAGTTTTAATTGTTTCGAAAACAGCAATTATCAGGTATTTTGCATCTTTTTTCTTGTTTTTCCAACTATCTGTATCTCTTCATGTCTAACTCATTCTTGACCTTCTGTTGTTCGTCTTTTATCTCTGCGCTTCCTTGCCTCCGTATGCCTAGCGAGATGTCGTTGTAAACACATAGTCACGCACAATATAAGTTCTGCAGAAATGAATGGTCGATCCCTAATATTTTCCATTTTATTCGTTTTTTCTGAGCTAAAATGTGACGATACTGATGAAAATGACCAACATGGTACAATTTACCAATTTCAAGCAAAGAATATCGATGGGAAAATGGTTTCTATGGAGAAGTATAGGTAATTTTAAGATGTTAAAAAACATTAAAAAGTTCATTTTGGAAGTAATCAAAATTATACCAAATCTAAGCTTTCCGTGTAGATACCTCTCTGCCTGCCTTTTAAGGCAACCGACGTCTGCCTAGTGCCTACCTATAATAAATGTAAACTGTACAATGTTGACTCTTCTTTTGGCAAAAAGATTCACGTGAAAACTCCTTGTTTATTTCAATTATAAATATGTAACCTAATTTTTAATTGAGCATAACACTTTGAAAGTTCAAGATTTTTCAAAAATAAAAATTATAAACTACTTTAACCGTATGTGCCTTGATACATGCTGGTTTGTAACATCCCAGCATAAACTGTATTGTAAATTCACGAAATTTTGGTATGTCAGTTTAAAAACACATTATGTTCTTCTGATTGGGTCTCACCACGATATCAGTACGATCTTCTCTAATTTGAAAGTTTTTTCAGAGACAAAGTGGTTTTGTTCACAAATGTTGCATCATACTGTGGATATACAGATTCTAATTACAACGCTTTTAAAGAATTAGATGGAATCTACAGGGAAAAAGGATTTCGAGTTGCCGCGTTTCCATGCAATCAATTTGAAAAACAAGAACCAGAAACTGAAGGAAAAATCTTAGATTTTGTGAAAAGCAGTTATACATATGCGCCAGATATGTATTCAAAGGTTAGATAAAATTTTATTCTGAACAGTTCAAAATTCTATGAAAATATAAATTTCGAAGCTTCAAAACGTCAAATCTGCAGATCGAGGTAAATGGTCAGAACACTCATCCACTTTGGAAATTCTTGAAAAAAGAGCGTGGCTCATCATTATCAGCTGATATTCCTTGGAACTTTTCCAAATTTCTTGTTGATAAGAATGGTCATGTGGTTGGAAGGTTAATTTGATTTTTGAATTGTTTGTATCAATTTTACAATTTCTGATGTTCAGATACTCACATTCTGTCAACCCAATTGATTTGGAAGAAGAGATCAGCCGGTTATTGAATTCATGAATTTATGTGATTATCATTATGCAATAATGTTTTTAAAACCATTTTTATAGAATATAAATAGTTTACTTTAATTGTTTCTTAACTTTTTAAAATCACAACTTTAATATTTAATGTGGTTTCCTGTTTGGAAAAACCTATTCCAATTTTGGAATTCCAAAAAGTTCGATTTTATGGCAATCTATCCCATGCTCACATTTCCCATGCACACATTTCCCATGCTGACACTTTCTCCCGTGCATACAAAATTCCCATGCTTACGCCCAGTAGTTCGAGTACTCCCATGCCTACAATTAATTTTTCTCCTTTTTTTCCGTTCCCATGCTGACATTCCCATACATACATTTTCTCCCGTGCATACAAAATATTCTGATGCTTACATCCAGTAGTCGAAGTATTCCTATGCCTACAACTCATTTTTCCCTTTTTTTTCGTTCCCATGCTGACATTCCCATACATACATTTTCTCCCGTGCATACAAAATATTCTGATGCTTACATCCAGTAGTCGAAGTACTCCTATGCCTACAACTCATTTTTCCCTTTTTTTTCGTTCCCATGCTGACATTCCCATACATACATTTTCTCCCGTGCATACAAAATTCCCATGCTTACATCCAGTAGTCGAACGTTCCCATGCCGACATTCCCATACATACATTTGTTCCCATACTTACAAAAATGTATTCCCATGCCGACATGGAGCATTTTTGTGCTCCAGAAGAGCACAAAGTCAATTTTTTTGCTCATTTTCATTGTATTAGGCTTACTTGACAGCTTTCAGTTACAACTGATCGCTTTTTTTTTCAAAATGCATTAGTTCTCGATTATGAACAAGGAATCGAAGAAAAATGGGGATGACTGCCAATAGAGTAAAATTTTTTTTTGCTCAAAAAAAATTTTTTTTCTCTCTATTTTGTAGGATATAATTAATTCGGTGAATTCCACAACTTCAAATGTTCATATTGCTGTTTCCGTGCAGTTATGAGTTTCGCAGTGTCTTAGGAACATTCCATTTTTTGTTGCATTTTGTAGGAATTCGGAGCTATCTTATAATTTATACAAATTAGAAAATCCATTTCGCATTATTTCATGTAACTTGAACCTATTGCTTCAAAAATAGCACAGAACGAATGTTGATTCTGTTTCTTTCATTAAAAAATGTGCTACTGTGCATTTTTTCCCACTTCTACGACTTTAAAGGCGCGCGCATTTATACAAAATGGTCCCGTCATTGGTCTCGCCAGCGCTCAACAAATCAATGGGATGCGCGTGGCGAGATTATTGCGCGAAAATTCGCGCGCCTTTAAAGTCGTAGAAGTGGGAAAAAATGCACAGTAGCACATTTTTTAATGAAAGAAACAGAATCAACATTCGTTCTGTGCTATTTTTGAAGCAATAGGTTCAAGTTACATGAAATAATGCGAAATGGATTTTCTAATTTGTAGAAATTATAAGATATCTCCGAATTCCTACAAAATGCAACAAAAAATGGAATGTTCCTAAGACACTGCGAAACTCATAACTGCACGGAAACAGCAATATGAACATTTGAAGTTGTGGAATTCACCGAATTAATTATATCCTACAAAATAGAGAGAAAAAAATTTAAAAAAAAAAAATTTTTTTTTGAGCAAAAAAAAATTTTACTCTATCAACGTCAAGTAAGCCTAATACAATGAAAATGAGCGAAAAAATTGACTTTGTGCTCTTCTGGAGCACAAAACTGTTCCATGTCGGCATGGGAATACATTTTTGTAAGTATGGGAACAAATGTATGTATGGGAATGTCAGCATAGGAACGAAAAAAAATGGAAAAAATGAGGTGTATGCATAGGAGTACTCAAACTACTGGGCGTAAGCATGGGAATATTTTGTATGCACGGGAGAAAATGTCAGCATGGGAAATGTGTGCATGGGAAATGTGAGCATGGGATAGATTGCCCGATTTTATAGACTAGAAATAAATGAAAACTTTATGGATTAAAACGAGATACCCCAAAGAAGTTGAAAATTCCGTCCGTTTAATATCACATTTAACTTTTTTTTTGTCTTAAGATTTCAATTCCTAGAATATTGTCAAAAACATTTTTTCGTGAAAAACTAACATTTTCAATACGAAGCTCCGAAATAACGCAACCGCGTGTTGTTTATCTTTGTGATTGAATGTTTTCGATTAACCACGTGTTTGCTCTTTTCTGGAATTTGCTTATCAGTTTGTCGTTTTCATTCGTTATTTTCTGGTTTTCCATTTTAAAATCATCAATTTCATTTAGCTTTTTATCTTCAGAATGGCTCCAAAGCAGCGTATGGCCGTCGCAAACGCGCAATTCAGCAAAAACGTCACTCAACGTGGAAATGTGCCGAAGGGAAATGTTAGTGAATATTTAAAAAAAAACATAGCAAATTCTTTTAAAATTTAAAATTATTCTGGCAAAAATACACGTTTTCGATTCCGTACGTTATAAATGTCTTGGCGGCAGCCATGGCAGTGAAATCGATAAAATACGTTATTTTAAGAGAAAGAAAATACTTAAAAATTATACTTTTCTGTAAATCTGAAATCCAAACGGGGTAATTCTTTTCATATTTGCATCTAAAGCATTTTTATAAAAAATTAAATTAATGTATTTCCTAAAATTATGTAAAAACGTCTCAAATCCCAAGAAATAATGGATCATTTAAATAGAAATTATAATTCCTTTAAACTTTCAAAATATTTCAGAAAACAAACGAATCGAAGTTTCCAACTTCCCAATGGCTCATTGGACTCTTCATCTTCGTTGTTTGTGGTTCCGGTGAGTCACGATTCCCCAAACATTTTCGTGTATAACCTAATTTCTTTTATAGCCATCTTCGAAGTCATCCGCTACATCAAAGTTTGAGTGAATCCCCGTCTAGTGGCCCCCCTGCACATTCATTCCCAAAAGCCCATGTAAATTAATTTTAATAAATGGCAAATAATTTATCATAAAAATTATTGTATGTTGCAAATTACATCGAATATCAACAGCATATTTTCAATACATTTCAAGTAATCAAGAAAAAATATGGGGAAAGGGAAATGAAATGAATGAGAAGAGGTTCTTTAATAAAAACCCATAACACTTGGAGATCGTCACAATTAAAGTATGATGAGGTTAAATTGTTGCTAAGAGGTAATGAAACCAAAAACATGCAATATTCTTTTCTCTTTCAAAATGTCAACAATATAAAATAGGCACTTAGAATATAAACATCGTCATAAAAAAGAAACCCTACAAAACCGGAGAGAGGTAATCATTGTAGTACAATCGGGAATGAAAACGCACATATGACTAGAAAAGGGGTTCAATCACAAAAAGAGATACACAGGCTCTAAAGATCACAGTTTTTTTCGAGAACAGGAGGCATATCATCATCTTGGTAGCTGCCACGTGCCGCTTCTGGGACGGAAACAGGACTTGGTCCTTGCTCAGCTTCTGAGTCTTTTTGTCCATCTGGAGAAACGTTTACACTTTCCACGTCAAGCATCTGGTTGAAACATGCATCCGCCGGGATTAAATCAAACACTCGGAGCATGTGCATATTTTCTGACGTTTTGATCGAGTGAATCTAGAAAAAAAAACTAATTTTTATAGAATATAATATTCGGTTTCTCCTACCTTTATAGCGGCGACAAGCATGAAAATATCAGCCATTCGAATTTCTGGATCATACAAATGTGACATTTCATCTTCATAGTACATATAAACATCATGAATAAGCTGATCTCGAATTCTTTTCAAAAATTTTCTAGTGCTCTCATGGATTCCGTATATTCCTGGATCGAGGAGCACAAGCCCGAGAAGAATGGTGAGCTCTGTTTCCGTTATATTATTTTTCTTCATTTTTTCTCCGATTGTGTCCATTGCATGTGTGAATGAAGGAAGGAACAGACTGAAAAATGGAATTATAATGATAAATATTTTTAGTATAAAATTTGGTAGATAAAGAAAAACGGTATCTGCCTTGTTCTGCCTTTGGGCTGAAGTAAGAATTCTAAAATCAGAAATTTTCAACCCATTTTCAACCGCGAACAACGAGTTACTGTAACTTTTGGCAATTTATGGGCCGATGTTGCATTATTTTTGCAATTTTTCGTTTTATTTGAAAAATATTATGCAATATAATATTGACGAGTTACAGTAACCCGTTGTCCACCTAGCGATACCCATGCGGGTGAGATATGCAAAAATCTTTTTTTTATGTGAATGTAGGGAATTTATGATTTCAGTACATCTATGAATTAAAAAAAAAACCTACTTTGTCGTCGTCTCATAGTCCAATTTGAGATCTTTCAGTGCTCCATTTTCAAAATATTTGGCAATATTATTGAAGTCAATATACGTATTATTGGGCATCACGAACCATCGTTTCTCGAGTCCACCGTGCCTCCAAGTCAAGTAAGGCTCTTCGACGGATTGACGCATTATCACAAAATTTCGATAGATTTTTAATTTCTCTACAATTGGCAACGGATCCAGATATCGATTTCGGTTCATAAAATCTGCAGCAAGTCGAGGTTCGATCTTCCATAAATGAAACATGCAACTCGAGAAGTCGGTGAGTTCGGAGAGAGTTTGCTGAAATATTGAAAATTGTTTTAAATTTAAAAATGCTATTAAAACATACATTCTCAATAGACGATGGTTTCCGAAACCAATCGCCTAAGCATCCAGCATAAAAAAGTTGTCGTTGTTCCGTTAGAAAATTTTGTCGACAAATGAGCTCATGAAGAACGGATTTCTGACCACATGCTGAGTTCATACAAGTCGATGCTTGTGTTGTTCGGAGTGTACTTGGAACTCTTGGAATTCCAGCCGGAGATGAAACATTTTGATTGAAACCTCCAGATGGTCCCGACGATGTGCTCGGTTCACTAACTGTCGACACTTTAGCTGATGGTTCGAATTCCGCATCGGGGCTCAGCTCTCGTTTTACACCTGCCGAATACTTTCCGATAGCATCACGACGATGTTGAACAGCTGAAAAAACATAGTCATTGATGTGCAAAATGAATGACAATTTAAAAAAACTTACAGTTTTTATCCATTCCTGAACTGATACATTTACGAAATCGACATGCTCTGCATTTTTGACCAGCTGATCCATCTGAAAATTTAAATTATTAGATTTTAAACGAAAGTAAGAATTTTTAGATTGACTACACCTAAAAGCTTCTTTTGGGACGTGTTCTAGTGTAAAACAGAAACCGGAAAAGGTGCAAAATTGTATCAAAGTTCAATCACAAAACACATTGCTTCACCCATCACACGATAACTTTTCAAGTGCATTTTCTATGGAGAACCCAATAATAAACTCTTGCTGGTACCAATTGTTTGGTTATGTGTACATCGACAATGAAACAAAGTACATACCTTTGACTACTGTACATTTTCCTCCCTTGTTACATGAATAGTCTTTATTGAGAACAACTGTTCGTCGGAAGAACGCCGAACACGCGGCACACGCGTCCACTCCGAAATGAATACCCGTCGAATCTGTACCACAAATGGCGCAAGCAGGAACCTGAATTGAAAAAAAAAGATTTTTAAAAAAATTTGGAGAAACTTTTATTTTGAACTTACCGCTCGTCGATCACCCATTGCCGGTGTGCCAGGTTGCGAATTCGATGAGCTGCTCGGCTCGTTCTTGGCTGCAACTGGAGAAATGTAAATATAGAATAGTCAGAAGACGGCGGGAAGTGATAAGAAATTAACATTGAGACAGACCAATGGTCGAAAGTGAGCAAGAATTGCTTGAAAATTCACGAAAATTGCTATTTTTTCTCTCTGATTTTTTTAAAACTGAAATTTCCTACAGAAAACTAAAAAAGACTCACCAATTTTAAATATTCCAGGAGGTGATGACTGTTTCTGACTCATATCCATTGCTGCGAACACATCAGTTGAGGCAGTCATGAAGTCTAGAAGACGAATCACGTCCATTACAGTTAATATTTTGATCTTTATTTGATTTTTTCTCGGATTTTTCTTGAAAAAAAAGAACAAATATTTTTTGAACGTTTCTAAAACATAAATCGAAGCGTGTTGAATGTACAATGGCAATGATGATGGTGGTTTTGATGATGACAGTGATGATGATGATGGTATGCTGGTAGAGACAACTATATAGATAGATGAGAACTATATAGAGAAGTACGTAGAGACTGAGAGAGTAAGAGAGTGGCCCGTGAGGGTGGCAGTTGTGTGGAACGCAAGAGATGGGAGCGAATCGCAGACGCAGACGGTAAGAGTTTCTGTTATTTTGCTCTCTCCGAGACACAGTCCGCTCGGTGAAGGGAACCGAGCATTAAACAAACTGTGATCAGTTGAGCAAACAGTTGTAAGGAGCGTGGCGGTGAAGCGCGCGAGGAGTCGGGCGGACAGAGGGCGTTACATTGAAAATATACCAGGGAAACAGTGTTTCAAATTGAGAGAGCGACGTAATATAAAAGGTATGAGACGAAATGTAATGACATCACAGGTATTCCAATATGAAACTAGAGTACGATATGGAGGTTTAGGAGGAGGAGGAGGAGGAGGAGGGCATAGACCTACTTAATGCAAAAGATGAGACAGCGAGAGACATAGATCAAAGTATCATAGGGTTCCCCTCTTCTGATACGTAGAAAACATTTAGTGCAAATTTGAAAATGTTGTTCAGTTTTTTCAGTAACCAAATAATTTTCTTAACATAATATTTCATGATCAACATTATCAGATGAAACCACTTGTATGCTCTCGAGTATATCAAAATTAGAATAAAAGCAGATTAAATAGTTATTGTCGCCACATTCAACTTGTAGCCTATAACGTTTTTGGAGAAAATCAAAATATCATTTTTCTTTTCTGCTAAAAATCTCTCTCGCACTTTCAAACAGCATTTCAGCAGAAATCAAAATATATTTTCGTCTAGACTCCAAAACGTCACCAGTGTAATTTCTTTTCGTCGGTGCAAGTTCAATCTCTAATCCCAACGATCTTATCACTAATCACATACTTTGTTCCCAATCTCTGTTCATCTATCAAATTCAACTTTAGAATAAAATACACGTGTGTTATGATCTTTGACCAAACACAAGAAAATATACGAAGCCTATGTCTAGCGGTTCCCCTGTTAGCTCAACAGTGTTCAAACATTCTGACGTTGATCATTGAGCATGAGCATCGTTTCTTTTATGTGGTCAGACTGATCAAATCTAGTGGGATTATAATCAAATGTACGAAAGCTAACTAATACTTACTTAACGTTTAGAAAAAAGTTCCAAAAGAAAGAAGCAAAATGCTTTAAAGGTGGAGCGTGAATGGCGTTTTTGCTCCAAAAAACCCCAAAATTGTCTTAGAATAAAAATCGAGAAAGAATGAAAAATTAAACTTTAAAGAACGCAAATTTTTATAATTCCACTTTGAATTTCCTCCAAAAATTAACTGCAAGAAATGAACGACGCCCACTTCTCCACCAATCAGACGGAGTGTGCGGAGTTCGAAAATGGGCGTGGATTCTCATTTTGGAGGAAATACAAACAGGGAAATTTTTATTAAAATTGAAAAATAACGTTTTTTAAAGTTGGGTTTTTTCCCGATTTTTTTTGTGTTAATTCTGAATTCCAGACTATTTTGGATTTTTTGAAGCAGAACCCCCATTAAGCCATGAGCAAAAAATCTGATTTCCTTAATTTTCAAAAGCAACTATGTAGTTTTAAGCTAGTTAGAGAGGCTTCGGGTGTTCGAGATTGCATAATGCCTACCTGCCTACGTACCTGCCTATTTGTTTTACTATGGTATAAATTTTTGGTTTTTGATATTCTCAGATATTTTGTTGAAAATTCAAATAAGAAATTCAAAAATGGTAACGTGTGCATTTTGCAATAGGTACTCGGTCGGTAGGAAGGCATACACTTTTTGTTTCTATAGGGAATAATTATGTCAGATACTTCATTGAAAGTTATTAGATATGATCCAAATATGGATTTCGATTTAATCATGAGCTCAAAAAATGTTTTTATAAATAGATAAAAATCTTCATCATCACCACCGGAATCATTTTCCAAAAAAAGTTTACTTTTTTTGAAAAGGTTCTCATTTTAAATAGTTTGCAAATAAAAAAAACTCACGATTTGGAATATATTGCAACTGATGTGGATGCTGCATTGTGTGATGCTGTATCGTATCCATTGAATATTTTCGAGCCATCGAATTTTGTTGCTGAGCCTGTTGTTGTTGCCTCTGCTGCTGCTGATGCTGCTGTCGATTCTGTTGATCTACAGTTGTGACATGACCTGATGGCATCAAAGGGGCGGGCTTTTGTGGCAGCGATGTTAATGGTGATGGTGGTGGAAGAGTTGGAGCTGAAACTACTGTAGATGCTTGTGATGTTGACGGCTCGGAGCACGATGACGATGATGGGATCGCCGGTGAGCCCACCGCTCTAAAAAAACAAAAATTACGGTAATTATTTAATATGGAATATTTCGCAAATCGAGTTACGGTTACTAGAAGTCATAAATTGATTTTTTCAGTACTATTAAACTTTTTGAAAAGTTGTGATTTCATATAGAAAAATTGTAATTGATATAAAAAAGAATTCAAGATCAAAGAAAACTTCCAATAACTATAGAATTGCTAAATGAAAATCTACTTGAATCGAGGTTTTTATTCGAAAAAACTTGCAAAAAAGAGAAAAACATTTCAATACAAACTTTTGCAAACAAATCTTTGACCGATAAGATCATTGATAAAATTATTGAATGAAAACACAGTTTTTTAAAATGATTAAAAGATGAAGCATTGTAAATGAGAGAAAAACAACAAGAAATGGTCAGTTTTTGCATCAAAAACTTGTCTTCTTTCTTCCATCAACAATGCGGACATCCATTTTGGAGAGTGGGTGACGTTGTCGGGAAAAACTGAATGAATGGAAGAGAGGACACCTAATCGTTATACACAATCTTACTACGGTTTTATGACTTCATAGATCAAGAAGAAGAAGAAGAAGCAAGTCAAATAAGGATGAAATGAACAAGAAACCACCGCACTGGGTGGTATAAAATTAACGGAAAACAGCTAGGAAACGGAAGAAACTGGAGGATCTATGAAATTCGAGGCGTTGTTGAATTTCGTGATGATGGAAATGAAGCATACGTGAAGAGGGAAATGGAGACACAGGCATTACCAGCATCACACGTACTCGCTTCAACGTCGTCTTGTGGTGGCGACACACTCATGTGTTTCTCTCTCTCTCTCTTTCTCGTTCTCTTACACTTTTCTCCATCTCTTTTGGAAGTGGACAACAGGAAGACTTTATGCAGAAAAGTTGCCAGAGGACAAACACGTTGAGAAAGTAGTGTAGGTGCCTAGCAACAACACCATCATTGTCGTTTATTTGTTTCATTCTCGATTTCTCTTGGAAAAAGCGCGCCTCGTGGCTTTCCGTCATGTATGATTCTATCTTTAGCGTAAATGAGGTCGAATCGCGAGGAAGGACTGGGGCGATTCAAATGCAAATTGCGAAAATGTTTGCAAGGAAGTAGGAAGGTGAACTTTTGGACAGAAGGCTTCTTCTTTTATACATCGTGCAAAGGTTGAAATCGGTGCCAGGCAGAACTGAAGTAAAGTACCAAGCACTTTTTGCCACCTGATGTGTTTTTCAGAAACTAATGTCTAGTTTCAAAACACACTTAAGCCTCATCTATTCAAACCAAAACATAATCACCCGGTGTATCATCAAAATAAAGTTTTGCAAACGTAAAAATAACGTAATCGTAGCAGTGATCCTATAAGTACGAAAATTGGTAGGTAGGGAATTTTCTCCGCCGTCCGTCCGAATTTTTGCATGTAGAATTTATTAAAACTCTATAAATGCTTGGGAATCTTATTGATTAACACCTGTTTGGGTTATGGAAAAGCTGACTATCATTTTCCTTAAACACGTGAAATTCTTGCTGTTTGAATCAATATAAAGGAACATTCGGAAAAATTGAAGAAGAAAAGGAACACCGAAATGGGTGAAATTTTCTTTTTCTTTTCATCGTCTTTTATCTTGTTCTCCGACTGCCCTCTGCCACTTTCCCTCACCAGTGATCTGTCAGGCGGACAAGGTGGAAACCGAGGGATTGACAAACACTCTAAGGACACTACGCACAGGAGTGAAGAAGAGTCCGTGAATACTTATTAGTTTGTAGGTCATTTCTACGAAAAAATACAAACGGTTGGCCACCTCGTGAACCCGATCTTTGTACAAGAAGTTAAAACAGTCGAAAGTCGATTTTTGCGTATGCACAAACGGTTGTTTATAGTATAAACACAAACTGATAACTCTAAGTCACCATTTTATCATGACTATTCGCTGAAATTGATCGTTTTGATCTAACGATCCGAATGATTACACGATGAACACCATTCAAAATAAAACTGGCGAAATTAATTTCAACTGCTTTGAAATGTGTAATTGTAGGCTTTCAGCAGATTTTAACAATCTAATGTAGATCACTTCAATATTCTAACACACTAGTCTCATTCAGCTTTTCCACTGAAGATCAACGAGATTTATAAGATATTCACATGACAGTTTCTGGACAATAGAACAAGTGATAACGTCTTTATTCTAGATGCCCGTAGTTTGTAGTCTTTAGAGTTTGTCAAATAGATGTTGAACATTTAATAGGGCGAAATGGGGATCATCGGAACAATAATCGAAAGCAAACGGCTGTCAACTTGAATAGAAATATTTTGGCAATAAGCCAGGTTCTAAAGTACGACAAAAGCCTGCTAGTTCCATTTTGGAATCAACACGATCCTGATCTATGCATTTCTTTTTGAAAAAATCTTTATATAAACATCGAAATGATGATAGAAAATGTTGTAGGCCAACACCGATAACACATGAGTTTGTGGTATTTTGCAAGCAGGCAGGCGCACGAAAGAAAAACCGCAAAAAGCGATGATAAACCGGAAAGTTTCCGGTGATGGGGTATTGAGTTTGCTATAGCACACAGTTTTCTGTTTTCCCGAAACACAAACACGTGGCGCTTTTGGATGTTGAAGTGTGCGCTAGCGAAAGAAAAGAAAGGAGAAATACGTAAAATGATACATTGAGCCTTTGAACTTTCTCGTTGTGTGTGGTTCTCTGTGGTTTTTTTCCTTGCAGAAAAAGAGACGAGACTCATCAACGCAAAAGTTCTCATGCAGTCTGGGAATTTCAAATTATGCAGTTAAGCACAAGATGGGTCAGAGGAGGAAAGCTTTAGTAAAGAGAAAGTCGACGAGTTGGTAATGAGACGAGAGTTTCCACCTGTTTCGGATATACGGAAGAGGCAAAGAAGTAATAACGGAGAGCCGGCTAGCTTGGAAGGAATTATAAACGGAGCCGATCTACCAAGGCGGGTTATTTCTGACCCCTTCAATTTTCCTCCTATTATCGGTTTGTTTTGAAGCGCATCTGCTGTCATTGAGCGCTGCAAAGCTGTTTCGATGGTCAGGCGGAACGGACAATTGGGGATGGATGAAGGACTTCGGGCTTTAAACGATGGACGGAAGACCTAACAATTTGGTGTTCGACTTTTTATATAATAGCTTGATTAAGTTGCTATATAAATCCGTTAAAACTTGAATATAATGTTGCACCACTTGTTCCCGTTGATCTTATAATTGAAAAATCACATCGACTAATTTAGAAATCATAGAAAAGTGAGTTGCAAATTGTAAAATAGAGCTGCTTCAGGTGCACATATAAACTTCAGTCTAGTCGAGAAAAGATGATTACAATGAAGCTTTCTTACAACAAGTATCTCTGGAACGTTGCAGCACAGAAATCCCTTCATTTCTACACATTTCAACGACAGGAGCATGCCAGTCAGCTGTACTCTGCACCTTTCTCCCACACTCTCCACTACTCATGTGTCATGCAACATACAACGGATCTTTGTTTCAATGCTCTTTTACTTGCATTTCCGTTGTCGCGCATGCACATTTATATATATATATGAGAAGTCTGCTCCCAATGACAAGGGCAACCAACTAAAATTATGAAGGATTATTTGACTTTGTTCTTTGATTTTGAGTTTCTTTATTCTAAACTTATGAATTAGCAATGTACTCTATGTCTCTTCTGTATGTAACATCACATTTTTTAAGAAAATAGCGCTGCTCAGCTTGATTAGATTTATCAGACACTCCAGCGTTGTCAAGCAGAAATCAGACAGATGAAAAGTACAAAGTCACAGAGCAGGAGGAAAGATATGGATCAAAGCACAAGACTTTGAGCGAAGATAATAATGAAAGATCAAAATTCAAATTTAATTCGGAAGGTTCAACTTTTTGATTATTTCTTTTTGAATTCCAATTGCAATTTTTTTTCCATACAAAAAACTGCCTATTTTCGGCAAAATTTTGAATTTTCAAAAGAAAAAAAAACTCACGGTAATAAGTTGAATCCGTCCAGTCTAGCGAACTGTAGTAGAAGTTCTGGAGGCAACGATGTCAACGAACCAAGCCCAGTGAGTCCTTAAAACGAGCATGATTGATTAATATTTCAGAGAAAACAACAATTGTTTACGCGAACTACGACTCAATTTCTCCCGCGCATTTCTCCCCCATTTTTCTTGATTGACAATAACAATCTACCGTACCGATTTGTGGAGTCATTGTCGCTGTGAGAATTGGCGTCTGGGATTTCCCGGAGGCCAACGAACCGATGATCGGTGTCGAATTCTGGATGTCAAGACATGATGTTGATGTTGTTGCGGGGGTTGAGAGAATTCCTCGAGCGATATTGATCAAGTCGACTTGAGATTTTAACTGAAAATAAAATATTTTATTGAATTAATTATTAAATTTCATGAATTCTTCAAAGAAACAAGTTTTTCGACTAAAAAAAATACAATTTGTGCGCGCAGGGAACCACAAAAAAGAAACAATTTGTTGAAGAAAATGGTTCAAAGGAAGGCTTGGTCTCGCAACGATTTACCTGCGTTGTGCCAGAGACTACGATACAATTTAAAAAATCAATTTTTTTATTGTAAGCATAAAATTTTATAGAATTCTATTTAATATTAATAGGAAATTTGATATTAAACTTTATAAAATTCAATTTTTATGCAAACCTGTGTCATTCCTTGCCACACCGACGATGCTGATGTTGTCGTCGCTGTGGGCTCATTGATTGGCGGCATTCCATAGAAGATGTCTGAAAGAAATCTGAAAATAGTTGACGTTTCTAATTTTATTAATTCGAAACAAAATTGCGATCAGAATAATGAATAAATTGAGCTCAACAGAGAGCAGGCGAGCACAAGTCGAGTTCTCAAAAAAGAGGCGGGCTGAAGTTTGCTCGCGAGAGCTTTGTAACAAGAGCAAGGTAACCGGAAGGCCATCGAGGAACGAGGAAAATTAGAATACTGAACTGACAAAAGGACCTTGAAAATTGAAAGTATGAGAAAATGGGCGGGGCCGCCGGCAGGAGACACGTGAAAGATCAGCAGAAAAAGGACGGATTGAACGAGAAATCAAATGCGCCAATCTAATGGATTCGCTTTTATTCTTTATCTGTATATATGTATGAGATGTTGTGACGACGACACCATCGGGACAAAAATAATCTTAGAAAACAAAAATTTTCAGCAATTTTTCGCTAATAGTAAATTTTAAAAGGTATTTTTTTAAGAACGTAACATGTTTTTGAAGATGTTGAAATAAATAAATTGATAAAAATTGTAGAAACGTTTTTCACGAAAAATTATCTCATTTCACGAAAGCTTACAGGCTTTTCGAAATGCTTTTCGCTGGAAAAAATTTGCTACCGAAGAATACAGCAAGTGCGCTCTGGTGAAATCCATTTGTGCGCGAAGTTTGAAATTATTTCTACAGTAAGATGAAATCAGAGAAATCACAGTTGTCGAACATTTGTAATACACGATCGTCGCATTATTTGTGGTTTATGGAGCCTCAAAAGAGAATTCAACAGTAAAAATGTGCATTATCGCCACAAATGGAAAACGCGCCTCGATATACGATATTCTGCAGCTAATCACACAAAAATCGGGTGGATATTATACGCAGTCACGAGGGATGTGCAGCATACCGTCCGTTCTGATGCTCAGCAGTGTGCATACAAAAGGGGCTCGAGATGGGATATGTGCACAGCTTCTCGCATAATAACTTTAAAACAGACTACATTTTGGCTATTGTTAGAGATTTTAGAGAAGAACAAAAAATATGAAAATTCGAGAAATCAGGCATTGTGGGTAAATAATTATAACTATAGTCGAAATGAAAAAATGTTTTTATTTTCTGTTATGCTTCAGCTGTTCATCGTTTGATTTTTCTCATAAGACTTTCTCTCATAAGAAGTTGAAAAATTCAAATGTTAGAAATACATTCGTGTCTAGATATTTGTAGACATGTCGCGTTGTTAGGCTCACTGAACACGTGCAAATTTAGCGAATATTATGAAAATTTTCGTAGTGTAGCAGAAAACATTTAAAAATCAAAATTTTCCGAGAAGCACATTAAAAAAGAATACAAATGTGTTCTTTCAAGTATTTGACAGCTTTCGTTTAGGGATTCATTCAAGTCAGCAGCAAGATTTCGGACTTCATGCCTACCTGCCTAGAAGTCATGGATTCAATCCATAAAACAGTGCGTAAATGGCAGGTGCACTTTTTCTGGTATAACTAAATAAACATGAATTGAAATGTTACTGTAATTTGCTTGCTGATATTTGAAGACGTTCATTTAAATGTACTTGAAAGCATTATCAATTGGGAAATAGTTTAAAAAAAAATTTTTTTGCAGTTTTTGCAACCAAAAGTGTAGATGCTCGTTTATCTTAATGACGCGAGTTTGAGTTTGAGAGTTGAGTCTCGCTCGAAATCCGGAAAATAAAAATAAAAAATCAATTATCGCCTTCATTTTGATTATTGGTTTCAATTTAAAACATAGGAAGTAGTTATCTTTGGTCCAAGCCTTTTGTTTATAATTGATTTGAACATGAACAATTGAAAACTTTCTATTAAAAATCAATTCAAGTATCCAACAAAATTTCCTACAATATTCGAAAAAAGAGGCATCATACTGTATAAAATTCGCTTTCATCATAAAAAACAAAAATGGGACAAACGGTTGGTAGCAAGCAAGAGACGGTTTTGTATTTGAAACGAATCATGACGAATCAAGAAAACCAAACGAGAAAAAACAAAAGACAATGTCAATTGTACGGTTTTAAGAAAGTGATTCAGAAGGATTCGTAAAAACATAAAATCTTGAATTTTTGAGTATTAAAAATCTCTTCAAATCGGGCGATGTAAGAATCAGAGGTTCCATGTTTGAAATATTGAACCATACAAGACAGATGAATGAGATATGGATTGAAAGGCGGGAAGGATATTCTAAGACTAGACAACAATCAACACGGAATTCGGACAACCGATCGAACATCTTCGAATCGTTGAAAAAAACCGAAAAGAAAATTACAAGAGAAAGTGTTTAAAAAAATTGTTATAGAAAATATTCTAGAGACCAGTCTAATCTACTAATGTACACTCAAAAAAATTAATTCTAAAGTAGATCAGATTGAAAGTATGTTTAGTTTTTAGGCTAGAACATTAAAAAAATAAACAAATTATTCTAAAAAGAAGATTCTTAAAGGGGTTTTTCAAATCATTTTTTCCCAACGGTGTGTCTTAATTATTTTTAACCAAGTGGAAAGCTTAAGATTTACCCATCTCTTGTTGAGAAAGAATGAAAAATGTTTATGTATGTACATTGAAAGTAGGTACGTAAGGTTGCCTAGAAACTAGACATGATTGCAAAGTCGTACCTACGTTGAGTGCATATTCTAACCGGTTTGCTTTCAATTTGAAACTATATGTAGAGATTACATGTAATTTTTCCCATTCGGTCACATTCGGGAAGCTTTAAAAACACAACAGCCTAATTTTGCAGTAAAACGTATATGGTAAAAATTAATCCGCGTGCAAGACCTAGTAAATCTACACTTCATAATTACCAAAAATTAGAGTCCCACGCCTGGAGCCTGCAGAGAAGTACCCCATAAAAGCCAAAGACTAGAAAAATGCCGAGAAGATATCTAGGTTGAAATATTAAAAAAAACTACCTTCAAAGTATAAACTTTCGTTTGACAAAGAAGATAGAAAGATTTATTCGGAGTCTGTGTATCAAGTTTGTCCAATAGAACGAGTGCAGCAAAATAGGCGGAGCTTCTTGGAAATTGAATGTAGTTTTCTTATTTACATTTTAAACTTATTGTTTTTGTTTGCAAACTTGAGAAAGTTGATGTCTGTGATGAAAAGCTGTGTACAAACTACAACATGCTCAATATTTGACTATCTCTCATTCAATACGTCGAAACTGCTACAAAACACGATAACTGTATGGGCGTATGTGTGTATATGATTGTATAAGTGCAGTTAAAGAAACAAGAATATTATTTCATGAGGTGAAGCCTAGATAGATGGGCGGTAATACATATAGATCAAATGAATGATAAGAAAATAAGGATGAAAAGTTTGAAGAAATAATAGGATGTAATTATGAATATACCCTATTTCTTTATTATATTGACTGTTTTCACCTTATTATAAAATCGGAAAAGATGGAATAATAACATAGATAAGATACCCGAAAAATAGGATCTTTTTGGTGGACCTGGACACTCGGTACATTTTATTGGGTAACGGAGTTATTTTATGAGTCGGTTTTGGAGAAAGTTTTATCATTTGAAAAGTTGAAAAGAAAATTAATGATATTTATTAACATATAAGATAAAATATATACTTTTTGAAAGTTATTTGATTTTTTAGATGAGCAGTGGAAAACTTGGCCACAAACTTGTTCGTCATCTCATAGCTTGAAAGAGGACAACGATAAATATTTCTTACAAAAAACATTTTCATGACGTGTGAAAAATTTGGACTTTTGATAATATTTGTATCATTAATTTATCTTAAGATTTAAAAAGCTTCAATATCATTTGAGATAAGAGAAAACTATTGAAAATCAATTTGCGATATGTTGCTTATGTTAACGCAACGTTTTAACATTAAAATCCTTTTTGACCAACCAGAAGGATAAATAAACATAAATAATTAACAAAATCCTTAACAAATTACTGATAGAAATTATAATCGATTCTGAACGATAGGAAATTTACAATAAAAGTATCTATGCAGAACCGTAAAAGGGCACACAACGAAACAAGGTCAGAATGCGGAGATTTATCGAATCGGGTTTTTAATTTAAAATTGAAAAGAAAGAGTAAATGAAAAGCAAAATAGCCAATTTGAAGATGAGTATGAATCTAGAGCAAAATACCGAATTAATTAATTATGAGAGCAATTGTATTCACAGACATTTTTTGATTTAAGCTTTTTTCCAAATTTTCTGTTAGAAATTTATTTGGATTTTAAATTTCAACTTTTACATTTTAAACTTAAAAATCTCTTTTTTGTTGTACCTTCAACTGTTTGTTTTAGAAATTCAACACAGGCAAAACTGATAAAATGATACTAGACACAACGACACATAAAAGGTCACATCATCTTGTGATTGTTCATTAAAACAAGTGGCCCTTCAAATCATTTGTCGTGAATCAAAAATCTGCAAGAAAATCAAATCACTTTCTCGTGGTTAGGCTTTTGATTTCATGAATCATGTAGTTTGTTTCGAGATGAAGTGAACTTATAGAATTTTCAGTTTGTTCTTGTGTATACAGTATTTCCTTCGATAGTATTGTACTACTTCATTTTAGAAAGTTAAATTTCAGTTAATTTTAGAGATATCAATAAGTAATCAACTGCGAATCGAATGAAAAAGAAATAACAAATAGATTGTCAGTTTAGATTTTTGTATAGGTAACCCCAAAACTGAAACATAAGCTGTCAAAGTTGAGGTCGCAAAAATTAGAAATGTTTTGAATTCTATAAACGAGGAATACTGAAAGAAAAAAGAGACAGGGAAGGGGGTATTATAACAGGGCGAGAAAGACAGTCACTTGAGGTTGTAGTGAGAACCTTCCTCGCGTCAAGGTAACAAGAAAAGATGGAGGCATTTGATAAGGAGGAAGAACGAGGGAGGACATGGAAGACCCCCGTCCCCCTCTCTTTTCATTCAGCCACTCATATTACAGACACAAAAAAGGTCCTGCTGGTCTTTGCCTTCTCCGTGTTACCATGTCACAACGAACCGAACATCCAGAGACACATGCCAGACGATGACGTTGTATCTTCGCCTAAAAAGTGAAAAAGCCTCATGTCTCATTTAGAACACTGATCAAAAGATATCTTTCCTTCTTTTCTTCTTCACACGCCCGAAATTTCTTACTATAGACATCCGACCGATATGAATCTTTTCGATGGAAACTACGAAAATCAGGTTATTAAGAGGCTTCGTATTTGAGCGCGTTTACAGGAAACTACTTTTTTCCTAGGAGAACATCTTGTAAAAGTCATTGGTATCAAGTGGATTCTAGATATACGGTACACAAATTTAGATTCGATGGCAGGACAACGATTAACTTTTCGTCTGGATCTATCATTTTTCTTTGGATTTGAGAAACATTAGCATGAGATGTTTAAATGTGTGTAAAGTTTGTGTTTTTTCAGCGAGCTATGTACATCTGTCGGAAACTGCAAAAAACTTTATAGGGAGACTTCCAAAATAAAGGGGTACGGTTTCTGGCATATTGCCCTTTGCCGGATTGTCTATTTTGATGTGAAGTGCGGTGTTTGATGTTTTGAGATTTCCTCATTTTTCATTTCATTCACTTTTTTGATAGTTACAATTTGTCACTGACTTAGCAAAATGCAGTTATCAATAGCACACCTCTATATGATTTCATGCAAAAGCTTAAAATGCCGACACGCCTGAAAACCAACACAAAATATTGATTTAGTGGCGAACGAGTATCGTGATTGAGGAATTTGAGGGAAGTTTACCAGTATAGTTTGTAGCCAATGTTCCAGCAGGACGTTCGTAAGAAATATCCGACGGTAGATCCTATCGTTGCCGCGTTGTCGGAAAATCTCCGACTCGGTAGAAAATCATAGGTCAAATGATGTTAGAAGCGAACTATGGTGTTGTTTGACAGAGCTCTTTTAAATTTAGGTCCGAGTCAAAAAGTTGGTAATATGTTTATAAGGATAGTCTTTGAAACATTTAATGGAAAGAGCACGAAAGTAAATTTGTCTTATTACCCAAATATCTGAGATGCTGGCTATAAACTATATTTTTACAGTTATAAAAACCTTAGAAAAGTGTTTTTTGTTTCCCATAATAGTCAACGGAGGGGTAAAAATTTTGCAATCAAAAACAATATATTAAAATTTTAAAATAATCAGCCCGAAATTTTTTCTAATGAATCCTTCTCAATTTACTTCTTAACCCCTCTAACTATGTCTGGTTTATGTGATACTTTAATTATTCAGTCTTTGTCACCGGTTTCTTACCTCTTACGTTCTGTCTTATATATTTTTCTTTTTTTGATTAAATAAATATTTATATGGGTATACTTGATAAAAAGACACAATGAAAAAAATAAAATTATTTGAATTACATCTTCTGCAAATTATTTAGTCTTGAAAAAAAGCCTTAATTTCTCAAGTCGCAACCAAAACTTTTGACTGTTTCAATATGCGTTTATAACCTTATTAGTTGGAAAAATTTCAGACTGTGCGTGTTGTAAAACAAGTATACATTGAAATCAGTTTCAGAATGCCTAGGATTTATGTATTCTCACGACATTCTCCTAATAAGGCTTTAAAGGTAAACATGCACGTTTCCATGACACGTGCCTGACTTTCGCCTACTTGTTAAAATTTTGGTGTGAAATAAAGGCATATGTTGCATTCACGGTAGGCAGGGAAGAAGTTATTTCTATGCCTCCATGATATATCATGATAAAAAATTTCAAAGACATGGAAAAGCGCCCTTTGACCGCCGAAAAGTAAGATAGGTGCGACGGTAGATATTATCAGGCTGCCACGTTTAGGCCCTCTCAGAGTGTCGATAGTAGTTAACCAAAGAACAAGGGCCGCGAGAGACAAATGGCCGGTCAATGGGTCCAATGTGAGGTAATGAGATTTCAACATGCAGATAAAGACTAAAAGGCCCCGTCAAGTTTTGGATTGTCTAGACTATCGTGAGAAGGTTTTTGGTTACTGGAAAGACTTTGAACTATTGATTGGATGACTTTAAAAGTGAAATTAAAAAGTTATTGAACCTATCTACAAGAAACTCACAAATTGTTCTGAGATAAATGGTGATTCATCGAAGTTCATCAATGAAATACTGTATAGTGCAAGAGTTAGCAAAAATGAGGGATAAGCAGCTGTATTTGATTTTCATTTGAATTCCCATTGTCACAGAGCTGACTTTGTTTGCACTGTTTGATGATTGATTCGAAAATGTGATGGTTCAGTGACTGGCAGGCTATAAGACATTTCACATAAACTCTGCAGAATAATTTAATCAATAATTCAACGGGGGCAACTCATGTCAGCCCACCTTTATTCTCCCTCGTCCAAAAAACGCCTCACAATCAGGAAAAGAATAATTCACTGAAATATTTACAATATTTCAAAACAAGACTATTGGAGCCTGCGATACTTTTCGAGGATGCAAGAGTAACATGGGTATAAGTTTATTAAAAACTATAAATAGAGGAAATACGGTAAATCAAAAGTCAGATAGCTTTTTGAATTATATGTAAACCCTGCTGTCAGACCATGTATACAAGATTAAAAGAGGAAATACGGTAGTTCATGAAAAACGCCAGAAACTAGGAACGGATCATTTATTTTCTATTTCTCCTGTTTTTCCAAAGGCGGGTCGAAATTACTATAAATTCAGTTTTGGCTAACTATTGGTAGCAGAGATGTGCGGCACTTGGAAATTTTCGGCACAAAATAAACTATTCGAAAATAAATATTGCCGTGAAGCTCTTTTTTCATTTACCGTTTATTTAAAATCTAACAAAAAAAGTTGATTTTTATCTGACCAAAAGTTTATTCCTATTTCTTTACATTATTTCATAATATTCTGTGCTTCATCATTTGATTATTTCTCAATCTGAATAACAGAAGAAAACTATGCAAAAATCGAAACGAAATGCAAAAAAGAAAGCAGTATCCACGAGGTTTGTGACGATTCTATTCTTGTTTTTCAGAGGTGCAAATTTCAGAGAAAAATCGGCGAGATCTTCAAGAGGAACAAACAAGAGTCAGAGGAGTGCTAGATCAAAAATGGCGGTTCGTTTTTTTATTGAACATTTCATATGTTTCTACCGTATTGCTACAGCACCTCCACACTTGAGAGACGGAAACAGAATAAGACATACTGGGGAGTGGGTTCATCGCAGTGCCCGACTGATGTCGGTTGCGCATTCACTTTCAGGCCCTTCAACATTTCTTTGACAGACTAGGAAACTTGGAAAGCGCGCTTTACAGAAATTTAACAGATGTGCTCTCAATTAAAAACAACTAGGTAGATGTAAAGGAGTTGAATTTAAAAATTTCGTTTTTTTATTAAAGTGGAAAAACACCGAGATTCGACAGATATTAAAGGGTTAGGATAGCCGCGAGGAAAAATGTAGAATGTGCAAAAATATTTCAACTTCTTATTTCGTTCGCGAAGCACATTGCGGTTTTATTGTGCACGATGCTTAATCAAGACATGCTCATTGCGCTGCTGCTCATTGAGAAATTATACGCACATCGCGAGCTAATTGTGTTTGACTAACGGTTCAATGTAGCTAAACATTGAATTAATTTCAGAAGCCAAGAACCGCAGAGACTCGAGAGGATGCTTACAGTTGTCATAGAACAATGGAGGAAAAGAGTACAAATCAACAATATTCAGCACTCAGTGTTAGAAGTGAAACGACTAGTAAAGTGAAGAAACTTCCGTCAAAGTAATTTCATGAAACCCTTTTGAAAAAAAATCTAAAATTTTAAGGCTTGATGCATCATTGTCTGCTCGGAAGAAGGGAAAGAAAGAATCAAATGAAGAGGATAAAAAGATGAGAGATAGTGAAAGACAGAAGCGAGAAAAGAAAGAAGTTCCGAAAGAAATGAGACAATCAATGATGGGAAGTGTATTCGAAGAAATTGAAGGTCCCGTATCTCCGGCACCACTTGAGAAGGATGAAAATAAGATGGAATGGAAAATTGACGTGGATCCTGTTGGTAAGTTTAGGCCCCGCTACAAGCCTTCGGTCGCTCATCTTGTCCGCTCCACAAAAATGCAATATTTTTGAATAGTCCTCACTGAACTCAATGATTCCCTATACACTTGTCTTATGAAAACAACTTTAACGACACATTTTCAAATGTTGAAGAATTTTTTTCTTGAAACTTTTTGAAATGAAAATGCCAACCCAAGCACTCGATGAAAAGTATATTCCCAATGGCACATTAACTGTACCTCACCAAAATTTTCAAACCTTCAACGATTCTGAAAATTTCAGTGCTTACCGGAGATCAACGGATGTCGGATGTTCTAGGAAAGATGAAAGATTTGAAAAAGAACTCTGGATGGAAGAAATGTAAGGTTCTGAAAGCAAACGAGAAAACTCCAGACAACGATGATGAACCAACTGAAGAATCTATTTATTTGAGTGCAAGAGTCCTCCAGCTTGTCAAAATGGAATCATTGATCTCGAAAGAAGTATCAAAAGAAGATCAAGAGATTCTTCGAGGTTACTGTAGATCCAACGATCATAAGGACAAAGTGGAACCAATTTTCGAGGCTATTGCGGTGTCAATTCTTGAGAAGGTTGCGTCGAAAAATGAGTTTATTCGGAACGTTTCGATTCCTGGACAGTTGAGAATGTTTGCAGTTGATGAGAATAAGGTAAGAAGAGAATTTTAACGTTGATTTCTGAAAATATAAAGTTTCAGTCAAAGTTTTCGACAATGGCTCTTCTCATTGTTCGATGTGATTTATTCTACTACTCTTGGAATAAGCCTGCATTGGATGATGAAGATCAATTGGATCCGACTTGGGCAAATATGACACGCCGTCCAAGTGTAACCCCTCCAGATTCACAATGATCTAATTGAACTTTTGATTTCAAAATTCTTAAAAGCTGTTTGAAAATTTTGGAAACCATTTACCGCATTTCCTCTATTAGGCTTGCTCTATTACGAGCCAATCGAAAATCCGTCTTGCACCCAAAACAACAATTGGTAAGGGCCCTGTGTCGAGTGACATCGCATTTTTTGTAGTCTTATAGAAGCGTTACAGAAATGTTTTATTTGAATTGGAAGGAATGAAAACCGCTCTAAAACCGCTCCAGAAACGTGCCGAAAGAAAAAAGTTCGGCACATACCGCACATCTCTGATTGGTAGCTACAACAAAAAATGAAAACTGGCAATTCTGGAATGATCTATTACAGTTTATATACAAAATTACTTGTTTTGTGATTCAAATTGTATTGACCATTTTCAAAATAATAACAAAATCAAAAAGTGACGTTACCATTATTAGAATCACTTTACAAAAAATGATCATCATAAAAATGAGTCCTTCATCTTCGAACTTCAGATTTTTATGATTTTTATTTCGGTGTATGGAGGATGGAAAACTGCAAACAATTGCTACTAATTTGGAAATGGGTCAATTCTTGTGTATCATGAACATTTAAAAGCTATATTTAAAATTTAAAAACAATACTTCATTGTAACGTTATTTCTGGTAGAACAAAGTTTTGGTGCATACTAATAAAGTCCATCGGGGAAACAAAAATGCTGGAAATACGCAAACTGGACTTGTCTCTTTTTCAGCCAGAAGCTTTTTAAGACAAAGAAATTCAAGGTTTTAAAGTTTTCAGTTTTCTCAGTGATCCTAAATCTATTGCTAGCCTAACGTGTTAAACTGACAAGAATGGTTGAAATTAGTAATATATTCCAATTTAAAATTATCTTTTTGCTTAACATTTTAAGAATGAAATCGTTTTTAATAAAATAAATTTTTTACAAAATTCTAACGCTTTCAGTTTTCTCACTTAAAACTCTAGTTACAGTACACCAATTAAAATATTCAAAAGAGTAATTCGAATAAAAGTTTACCCCAAAGGTACCACAAGCACTTTTAATCTAAGCGATCATCTTCTATGTCATCTTCACAGTCACTTGAAATATAAATCTTACGTCTAGATCAGTAATACGTTGGCCGTGGAAGGCCTTTAAATTGTTAGATATGGAAAAATGGTAGGTGACAAAATATTTGGTTTTGTGTAAAATTGAATCTATCTAATAAAACAAAATTACAGCATGTTTCAGTTTGTAAAATTGTTATATGTGAACAAATGTTTTGTTTGCGGGGATTTTTGAACAATTTATTGCATATGTTTCTGGTTATAGGGAAAATTTGTCCAAAACATTTTCAATATATTTCCAAACTTTAAAAACCTTAAATTTATAATTATTCCCTGATGTAACTCATATCACGGAGGTGAAATTTTTTAAAAAATTGAATTTCTTGTTGAAACTCGCGTATCTTGTATTTTACCTAGGCAATATAATTACTTTACTTATTGTCCTATAATTCAGATTTTTAAATGATGCAATGTTTTTTTTTTCAAATAGTTATACTTATTCTCTAGAAGCTATATGTTGTGTTTTGGACTAATCAAGTTTTTGGAAGATATCCTCAGATAGTCTGGTGACGTTTGATTGAGTGTTCAAGAACATTTCGAAGATAGAAAGAACAAGAAGACATGAATGATCTAGAACATTTTGATCGGGAAAATCCGAAAAAAAACTGATATTAAATTAACCCAATCGTCAAACGTTATTATTCTTTGTATTCTATAGTATATCGTATATAGTATAGTATATAGTATAGTAAAATATTCCATCAAACATATATCAATGTAGGGAGAAATTAAAAAAAAACACAAGAGAGAAAGTAGAAAACCAATCACCACACTTAGAAACATACATTAGGATATATCGTATCAAAAATGTTCCATTTAAAATAAATACTGAAACTCACAAATTATATTGCGGATTGTTCTCAATACTATTTAGTTCTAAAAAATTATGGTAACACTGTACAGGTTAACAAGGAAATATCTCCACAACAACAACAAGAATGTTCCTCTTCTCATATCAATTCGCTACAAGGATTCACTTCTTTTCTGTTAGTATTTTTCAAAAGATATCATGTTTTGCATTTAATCCATTCACTGAATTATTAAGGTCCATGATTGACCTATTTAAGTCCACCTTTGTTCACCAAAACATCATCCATACATCTTTACCAAGTGTCATTCACCGAGGAACTCCACACGTTATTTGGAAAACCTGACACAGTTAACCGACTCCCGCTACAGCCAGATCCGTAGTTAGATACCGAATATTTTTGCATGCCGCCATGCACTTTTAATATAAGACAGAAGATAGCTGTGTGGAAATGATGAGTGAGTAAACGTACAAGACTGATTTCAGTAATTCATTCAAAAATTCATTCAGTAAAATTAAAATTAAAATTAATAAGTAAAAATTAAAACTCGGTGAACGGGAACATGGGATATTTAATGAATTCGGCGTTTGGCGCTAGCTTCTTGCTCTAGTTCGGTCCAAAAAAACTTGGAAAATGGCAAAACTTGGACGAAATTTGGGCAAGACTGACAGGACTTGATTTAGGCTGCGCCCAAGTTTGACCCTAACTTTTGGGTAAGACTTTGGCAAAAGTTGCATCAAACTTTCGCAAAATTAGACCTAATAAAAAAAACAAAAAAAAAAGAATTTAGGAATGCTAAAAATTTCGCTGAGCTTATCACTGAATTTACATTTTTTGTCTGATATAAAATACATTTTCACCTTATAATTTTTATCCCACAAGGTTGGTTTCACTGAGAATTATTAAAACTGTTTTCTTTGCAGGAATTCAAAAACAAAACTACAAATAAATCCATTTACGTTTGAAGTGATGAAAAACCAAACAGCTGAGAAAACAGTTGATGTTCGGAATTGGATAAATCTGCACAGAAATTTTTTATCTTCTTCAATGTGAAAATTTCTGACAATTCAACCATCTATTTCGAATACAGCATTAGTTGTGGGACTGAATTTATATTTCAAAGACCACAATTTTCTACGCACTGTACAGTAAAACATTCAACCAAAAAGTACAACAGCGGTAGTCATACAATATTCATTTATACAGCAAACAAAGATTTTACCAGCAGAGGAGTCCCTTTCGGATGATATCCTGCCGACACACCGAAAGCCTAGACATATACAAAGTATGACCAGACACAGGGGAAAAGTAAAGCAAATATAGACAGTATGATGAATTCTCGTCGTGAAAAATAAAAACGATCGTTGCGATCAAACAAAATGTAATGAAATTTCAATGACAATCGGGAAAAGGAGAGTGGTTGAATAAATTACAAAGCGCGTGGTAGAATTGCGTAAAAATTTAGTTGGACTGTTGAAAAGTGCACTATTGAGGTTATTTGGAAATGACGTACGTTGAATAAAACACCTAAACACTGAGATAGCTTTCTATCAAAATCAAAAATCGAGATTTCGTTCCAAATATGAAAGTTTATAAAATTTGATCAAAATTCGTAAAATAATCATTTCAACATCTACACCGCATTTAACAATAAACTACATATTATTATCACCTGATGAAATGGTATTAATTTTTAGAACACACCTGATAACAATAATCACAAATCAGATATATTTTTTAAACTAAGAGGTTGGGATCATAGTGTTAGATAACCGTTATGCCGTATAATTTTGGCTATCGGTGGCAACATCCTTGGCAACTTTTGAATTATTCTTTTAAACAAGGTTGTCATGATCTTGCTGAATCTACTAGCCGTAATGCAAAAGGTTGGAAAAATTGATTATAATTTTCTGTACATAACTTGGAAAACTTATTTCAGAAGTTCCTAATAAGCCACCTATGTTGCTAGAAAGTTGTCTCTAAATATGGCTCGAATATAAAGTTGAGAGAATTTGCTGTCAAATAACTTTGAACGTAATTAACCTATAAATAAAATAAGTAAAACTGAAAATCATCTCCTTCTTGCCTGATTATTCAAATTTAATTTTTAAAAATTTCGATTATTTGAACATTTAAACAAGGAATTTAGCACAAATCACACTTCCATATTCTTATCTACAAAGAAAAGTCAAGGAAAGGTTGTTGGATATATTTGTGTCAGTGAATGACAAACATTTTCGGCAAGTTGAACTTTTGACCGTCCGGCTACCAAATGTCTAAACGTCTAAGCAATTCGAAATTAAGATTCCTGCTAATTGTGTAGTAGCAACTTTCTTTCGAACTGCTAAGTTATACTCAAAATGACCTCGAAAGACAGGATTTAATGATGACCCCTCTTGAAAATGTTTATAAATGTTTAAGATTATTCAAAATTTTGAAAAATCGGAAAAATTAAGCTTGAAATGTGAAATAATGACAACTTCTAAGTGCCGCCCAGCGGCTGGAAATTTGTCGTTGAGAATAATAAAAAGTTATGAATATGAAATTTGGTATTTTCAGGTCATCTTGAGTAATATTCTATTAGAAATTGTAAAAAGTCCAATGAATTTTTTAAATCATAATTTTAAACATTAAATATTTTCTGTTTCTGTTTTTGTTCATATATTTCAATAGTCAAACATATTATTAAAGAAAAAATAAACAACTTAATAATATATCTCGTTAAAAACAAATATGCGTTGCTAGTAAAAAGTCAGATAAAACCACTGAAACTCTCATTTGACTGAATTCTGAAACTGATAACTTTAAAACATTCGCATCAACTTTATTTTTAACTTTGCAAAACCTACTTCGTCTATAATATATTGGTTGATCTTTCGTGCTTCTCCTTTTTAGTTCACTGATTACCAGTTTTCAGTCTTTCGTTTTTCAGATAATACCTATAAGTCTATAGACAAGGTTTTTAGAGATCTGGAAACAAAAATAACAAGGCTCTATAATCTACGCCACAAAACGCGTTTAAAAATAGAAAAAAAGAAGCATAAGGTACATAAGAATCAAACAGAATAATGACGGTTCAAAAATCAGTTCCATCAAAATCTGAATAAAAAACGATTTTTTTCGCGAATTGGTGATAGGAGTTATCACGAGAATGAAAAAGGAAGGAGGCGAAATTCAATTGAAAAAGGAGAGAGAGCACGCTATAAACGTTTGATTTTTCTCCTTTGTGCATTCTAAAGAACACTTTTTGGACTTGTAATTTATTTTATCATATAGAAATTTATTCTTGTCTCAATATTAAGATGACTGCTAGAGGGTGAAATATTGATCAGGAAGCAAATTATTTTTTAAATTGATATCCGAGGAAAATCAGAAACCAAAACGGGCTTATGAAGTACACTTGGGAACAAGCACAGTGAAAAATGTATAAAATGTTTTTTAACTACTACGATCAAATTCAGTTGATCAAAACGTTTTCCTGTTGAAACTGAACTTTTTTCAGGAAACTGCATGGTTTCTGAAAAGTTGGCACCCATAAACGGCCTTTTGTTTTTAATTATAAAAGTGTAGTAGCGCAGTAGGCATTTTGTCAAAATATACTCAACATGTACCAGACAGACTAAATACCAAAACCAATGAAATGTTTTAGATAATTCATAAATTTCAGTCAAAGATTTGGCAACTTGCTTAATTTTTGAATAATTTGGCCGTTTGGAAAAATCATTGCATAGACCCAAAAATGTGCAAACTCAAATAATTCAAACATATTTTAGGTGTAAAACGCGAAGAATTGTTAATTTAAAAAATCATGATAAAAAACTGAGTAATTCCAACTTTTTGACTGTTATCAAAAAATGTTCAAAAATGTTTGAAAGGTTTTTGGTAATAATGATAATTGGTAATCATATTTGGCTTAAATTTTTCCAGTTACAAAGTTATCATAAAATGGAACATTTTGAATCACACATCTTCCAATAAGGAATCTCATATCTTGCAACGATCTCAGGTGTACGGTGGATTACGGTTGGCACAGTGAGATGCCAACGCTGTCATTGGATGTTTAGTTCACAATTTTAATTTTGCTTATAATTGAGTTAAAAAACTGAGAAAGATAAAACAATTGAAAATAATTTTCAAAAGCAGCATTGGCTGGGTAAGAAAACCAAAATTTACATGCGAAAAATGTTTCAAATATTCCCATCGTTTCACGCCATCGATGCTATAAATTAAGTATAGCTTAATTAAATTCGAGAATCCAGTAAGTTTTTTTTTGTTAAGTGCAGAAAAAGTAACTTTGAAATTGAACTTTTTTATCAAGAAGCATTTCCGGAAATACGAAAAACAGAATAAAAATTGTGAAACGAAACTGATTGAAATATACTATTTACATATAACCAGAACAATTTTTTTTGGCTGAAATTTATCAAGGAAGTAATTTTTCCAACTAAAATTGACAGCTAACATTTTTAGTTGATGTTCTCTGTAAATACTTTAATAAAAATTATTAATAAAATTCCATACTTGGTCACGTACTTATCATATTTTGTAGCTTTTCGCACAGAAATTCCAAATTTCGATCATATTTCCGATACTGCGCCACACAAATGTTATAAACGCATTGAAGAAGACTCTCCAAATGACGCACGTGGTGTCGCGGTAGTGTGTTTGGCTCTCGTCCAACAGGCCGCTGGTTTGATGCCCGCTGACTGCGGTGACGATCAACTCTTACCTACTATGACAAAAACAATGGTTAGACGTTACTCGTACTGTCTGAGCAGTTTTGTTTTTTTTTTCGAAAAAAAGTTTACATTTTGCCATATTTACATAAATATTCCATTAGTATTTAACCACAATGCTCTATAAGTTCAATAGAAGTTAAGCTTTCCTAGGAAAGTGTGACTTTTAAATTAATAAAGTTTTGAAAACATATTCATGTTGATGGTTTAAGAGTTTCGAAGAGATGACAAATAACTTTGGAGCAGGAGAAGGTCTAAAAAATCAATTTAGAAAATCGTCAAGTAAAATCGAAAATGTGTGGACATTAAACAGTTGACTGCACTTGACTGTTTTCTAACATCATTCTTGTGTTTCGGCAACTACAGTACATCTTTTCATCTTTAAATCGTAGTATGAACTTAACAAGAGTAAAAGTTGCACGTTTTATTTGTTGATCGACCGAGAAGCTCGGCGAGCCCTACCAAACATTGTATATGATTTGCGAGAAACATGTTTGGGAAAAGAAGGATTGATGTGTGGTCAGTGAAATTGATCTAAAAACTAAAATCAAGGGATCACTTGTGCGCGGGGGAGGTTTCAACAATAAAACAACAATTGTGGGGGAAAATCCGGAATAATAAGGCACCGGAAGTATTATATTTTTCTTAATTACAATTATCTTTGATTTTTATCGAAAAACAATTTTCTGTTTCAAACAAGAAATGTACTCACTCCCGACATAAAAATAATATTTTGAAATGGTGATTTTATAAAAGTTTGGGACCTTTAAGTAGTACAATAAAACGTTTTTACCGTTAACTCGCAATGTAATTTGGCTTTTCTATGTTTCTCGTAATTTACCCAAGTTTATGATTTTTTTTACAATTTACATGTGTTTCAATGTTTAAAAAAAGTAAAATTTTTAAGAGAAAGCATGTGAAAATAGAAGAATATTGCAAAATGACGAGGAATGGACACTGTACTACTTAAAGGTGCATACCATTTTTACCGTATTTTTGAAAATCATCTCGCAACTGGGTATAACTTTCCAGTATTCAAGTTGGAGAATGTTAAAGTTCAAAAACTAATTTTTGAAAATGTTTGAGAATCTCCAAGCCGATTATTTTTTTGGGATGAACTTTTTATGATGTCACGAGATAAGAAAACGGACATTGGCCAAGTTGCAAGAGAAACTCGCTATGACGTTCAAACAATTTAACTGAATTTTTTCTTTGAAGATTACGGAAAAAGATAATATGAGTACTTCCCTCATTTGATCAGCCAGCTTTTTCCAAAGATTAGTGAAACAAGAAAACAAAGAAACAGGATCAAACGGGAAGCTGAGAGATGTTGGAGAAGGAAGGAGAAGTCACAGCTACCGTATTGGATGCGGAGAAGAATCGGATAATTAACTGAAATACGTCACGCACATATGGGTGATCGAAAACCTTTTTTTCAAGCGGAACAAAAGATCAGAATGTGAAGTCTCAGACAGTCAATTGAAAATTTATAAGGGAACGGAAATTGATTAGTTGAAAGTATAAACAGTTGTTCATAAATTAAAATTATACGCTATGTAAGTACTTGTTTAGAATTCTCTGGTCTTCTCTTTATTCTGTCATATTTTTCGGATACAAAAGTTTTGGAAACTTTTTTATGTCGTCCCAAAATGAAAATCCGCTCATTTTTTTCTGAAATTGTTACATCGCATTTAGTTTTCCTAAAGTTTTTCATATGGTGAAGTATTCAAAATTAATAAAGAGTTTTTACAAAACCATAAATGTTTGGTTAAAATATTTTTAAAAAAATGAATCAATTTTTGAAAATTATATTTTGACGGCGAATTCCGCCACAGGTTTGTTATTTTGCAAAACAATTATGGAGTTGTTAACACACTTTTTTGGGCACTAAAAAAGTATCAGCGAAGAAACGAATAGATAAGATCGCAAATATTTAAATAAATAAACACTGAAAATGTGAAAGAATTTTATAAAAGTTTAAAACATTGGCAATATTCAATTCCAGAAAAAGAAAAAAGTACCTTTAAAATTTTTGGTTAATTTTGATTTGTTTAACGTGTTTAGCAAGTAATACTTCCTCGTAAAAGAATAATTGAGATATTTTTGGCATAAGAAACCTATTGCCTTTTGTAAACCGGTACAATGCCTAAATAATTTTCATTGCACACTTTTTTTTTAATTACCCAACATTCTTGGCAAGCTAATTTCACCAAAATATATTTTCTAGCTCTTCTCCTTTTATAACCGGTACTTATTTTTAATCAAACTACATCGAAACAACCAAATTGTGCATCGGAGTATTGCAGAGATAAGATGCTGATAGCATCGTACTTTGCATGTCCTTGTAGCCTCATGACATTTCATCTTATGAACCACCGCGAGGTAAAAATGGAACATTAGATGGATTATCCAAGAAAGACTTCAAAAATCCAGCAGGGGGTGCAAAAATAGTTTGAAAATGACATTATCGATTTTAAACGCATTGGAACATTAAAACATTCTCAAAAATTAGTGGCCTTCATTCCGAGATGACAAACTTTTTGGTGGCAAAGGTTCTTTGGGGGCATAGTATCCAAGGAGACAAAGTATCCAGTAGACAAACTGGGGTGTATCTTGGGGGGCATATTTTTGGTGACAACCTTTTTTTCAACTAGATTTTTGTTCACATTTTTCTGGAATAAGTTTTTTAATGCAATTTTCAATCGATTATCGGTTATAATTCCCTCACAATTGAATGTATGAACGATGGTCTTTTGGGAAAAGCTGTAAAACGTCCAACTAACTTGGAATATCGTGAGGCTCTTCCTGATGGTCTGATCCTTCAGCTCCGAAGGATCGTAAGGGTACCTCCTGATGGTCTGATCCTTCAGCTCCAAAGGATCACGAGGCTCTTCCTGATGTTCTGATCCTTCAGCTCCGAAGGATCACATGGGCACCTTCTGATGATCTGATCCTTCAGATAAGAAGGATCGTAAGGGTGCCTCCTGATGGTCTGATCCTTCAGCTCCGAAGGATCGTAAGGGTACCTCCTGATGGTCTGATCCTTCAGCTCCAAAGGATCACGAGGCTCTTCCTGATGTTCTGATCCTTCAGCTCCAAAAGAACATGAGGCTCTGCCTGATGATCTGATCTTTCAGAGCCGAATGATCACATGGGTACCTCCTGATGTTCTGATCTTTCAGCTTCGACGGATCATATGGATTTTTGACAAAATTTGAAAAAAAAATTTTGAAAAAAAACTCGAAATTTTTTTTGTTATTCTTCATTCTTTAAAGAATAGTTCAAATTTATCATGATAGGACCGAAAACTTTCAAGAAACAGTATAACTATACATGATAATCAGCTTCTACCAAATAATGATAAATTCTCCGCGATGACAAACTTTTGGGTGACAAAGTATCTTGGTGGACAAACAAAAATTACCGAAAACTGATGTAAGGAATAGTGAAATAGAGTCCTATGGACTATTAAACATGTTCAGTAGGTGTATTCAGGACTGTCCGTCAAAATAAAAAAAAGTTTGTCAGACGAAGTTCGAACCTGGGACCTGTAGGATGCAAAGTGCGCTCACTACCACTACACCAGCTATGCGAAAGTCGGCCAGCCTCATCGAAGGCTATAATAAAACTTAGTTCGCACGAGTATGATCGACATTCAACAAACAGTAATATCTCTCAACAAGAATTTCTTCATGGAATTGAGGTCATTTGACTATTTTTATCGGTTTTTCAAGTTGAGCATAGGGTCTTTTAATTTTTTGAGCATAGAAAATCATGAAAGCTGCCTGTTCCTTGGAAAAAAATAAAAAATAAATTTTAGGCCTAATCAAATTTTTTCCGGATATTGTTTTTTTGTCATGATTATATGTTTTTAAATTTTTTATAATGTGTTTTATAATTAAATTCGCTATTATTTCCATCGTAATGTCCTTTTCGAGGCAGAATTTGCATTAAATTTCATTGAAAGTTTCGTGCGTCAAATAGGATGCTTCATACGCAAACGTAAAGTACGCAAACACCGACCGTATACCGTATTCATCGAAACAAATTAAATTTTTTGCAACATCTATTTTTCAGCTCGAACTGTTAAATTTTGCTTGAAATGAAGGAAATAATGACGAATTTTGTTATAAAACACATTATAAAAAATTTAGAAACATATAATCATGACAAAAAAACAATATCCGGAGGAAATTTGATTAGGACTAAAATTTATTTGTATTTGTTCCATTTTTCGATATAATATTATCATTTTTGTTCAACTTTCTGGTTCAAAATACAGAGATACACACAATGGACATGAAATGATCACTTTTCAGGAAATATTTTAGGCCAGATACGTCTATTTCGATCCAGGATACAAGGAACAGGCAGCTTTCATGATTTTCTATGCTCAAAAAATTAAAAGACCCTATGCTCAACTTGAAAAACCGATAAAAATAGTCAAATGACCTCAATTCCATGAAGAAATTCTTGTTGAGAGATATTACTGTTTGTTGAATGTCGATCATACTCGTGCGAACTAAGTTTTATTATAGCCTTCGATGAGGCTGGCCGACTTTCGCATAGCTGGTGTAGTGGTAGTGAGCGCACTTTGCATCCTACAGGTCCCAGGTTCGAACTTCGTCTGACAAACTTTTTTTTATTTTGACGGACAGTCCTGAATACACCTACTGAACATGTTTAATAGTCCATAGGACTCTATTTCACTATTCCTTACATCAGTTTTCGGTAATTTTTGTTTGTCCACCAAGATACTTTGTCACCCAAAAGTTTGTCATCGCGGAGAATTTATCATTATTTGGTAGAAGCTGATTATCATGTTTTTTTTTTCAAATTTTGTCAAAAATCCATATGATCCGTCGAAGCTGAAGGATCAGAACATCAGGAGGTACCCATGTGATCATTCGGCTCTGAAAGATCAGATCATCAGGCAGAGCCTCATGTTCTTTTGGAGCTGAAGGATCAGAACATCAGGAGGTACCCTTACGATCCTTCTTATCTGAAGGATCAGATCATCAGGCAGAGCCTCATGTTCTTTTGGAGCTGAAGGATCAGAACATCAGGAAGAGCCTCATGATCCTTTGGATCTGAAGGATCAGACCATCAAGAGGTACCCTTACGATCCTTCTTATCTGAAGGATCAGATCATCAGAAGGTACCCATGTGATCCTTCGGATCGGAAGGATCAGAACATCAGGAAGAGCCTCGTGATCCTTTGGAGCTAAAGGATCAGACCATCAGGAGGCACCCATGTGATCCTTCGGAGCTGAAGGATCAGAACATCAGGAAGAGCCTCGTGATCCTTTGGAGCTGAAGGATCAGACCATCAGGAGGCACCCTTACGATCCTTCTTATCTGAAGGATCAGATCATCAGAAGGTGCCCATGTGATCCTTCGGAGCTGAAGGATCAGAACATCAGGAAGAGCCTCGTGATCCTTTGGAGCTGAAGGATCAGACCATCAGGAGGTACCCTTACGATCCTTCGGAGCTGAAGGATCAGACCATCAGGAAGAGCCTCACGATATTCCAAGTTAGTTGGACGTTTTACAGCTTTTCCCAAAAGACCATCGTTCATACATTCAATTGTGAGGGAATTATAACCGATAATCGATTGAAAATTGCATTAAAAAACTTATTCCAGAAAAATGTGAACAAAAATCTAGTTGAAAAAAAGGTTGTCACCAAAAATATGCCCCCCAAGATACACCCCAGTTTGTCTACTGGATACTTTGTCTCCTTGGATACTATGCCCCCAAAGAACCTTTGCCACCAAAAAGTTTGTCATCTCGGAATGAAGGCCAAAATTAGTTTTATTCGCAAATTCCAAAGTATGCTCGTAAATTTTTGCAATGTTTTGTTACGTCTCGTCTGATCAAGTTATTTAAATCACCTGGAACGGTTTTTGAACGTATTCCTTTTCTGCAACTTTTAGTCTCCTGCTGTTTACAAAATATTCCATTCAGCCGAGCTGGAACGACCTTCACATCCCTTTTAACGCGCCATGGATCCTGTCGTGTATGCATTTAGTAACGGGATTGTCCTTTTCCAAATAGAATAAAAATCGATCTAAATTGAATCATACTTCATTTCCAACTATAATCAAGTTTCCATTAAATCGATCTATTTCTTTTCAGTCGGAGTCAACGTTGATTTGATCAGCTTATCCGCAAACTGCACCTTCTTTCCATTGGGCTTCTCAACAATTTTCCGCTCTTCTGGGACTGTTAATTTGGATATTCCTTTCTCGGATCTGAAATAATTTACAAATAATTGGTTAAAATTTCAATTAAAAAAACCAACCCTGCAGCTTTTCCTAATTCCATGTTAATAACTTGAGTATGCTGTGAATCCGTTTCAGTTTTCTTTTGCAATGTGGTTGCTTTTTGAAGGTTTTTCTTTCCACGAAGCATTTTTATAGAGTTCTGGCTGAAAAATAGAGTTTCAAGTAAATTTGTTAGCTTTTCAATTTTCATTTGAGGGAAACAAAAACTTACATAACACTTTTCTTACTCTTTGTTTCTTCTTTCGGTGGCTCTGGTTTTACCATCACACTATCTTTTGGTATTGCAGTTGTTTCAATTGGAGACACAATAGAAGTCGACGCTGATTTTTTTGTACTGGAAACAAATTGTATTTTGTGGCACAGAATGGGTGAAATTAATTATTCCACAGAAAGGATTGCACTAAATAATAAACAAACCGAGAATCTGCATTCTTCGTTTTTGATCCTCCACCTTTTTGACTGCATAATATCAAAACTCCAGAAATCAGTGATATAATGAGTGCCATTGAAAAGATTTGTGATTTGAGAAGTATCAGATGAATATAGAAATTATTCCAATTTGAGAGCATAGTTGGAAATCTCACCAAATTTTGAAATTTGAAAATGAGTTAGTAATTTTTGAACAATCTGCCAGAGATTAATTAAAGATAAGGAATATCCACAAATTACAAATATTGGATATTAAATATGATTTCACGTCATAACTGAGATTTGTATAATATCATAATTGTACGGAAATATTTAGGTATTAGTATTTCAGCTCACAATCAGACTTTTTAATGAAAACTTAATTCAAAAGGGGATATCTTAAATATCATTACAAAACCTTGTTAGCAGCAGAACTAGAAAGTTTAAAAAAACACCGATTTGTGGTGCATAATGTACAAACATCCATTGACAACATTTCTTTAAAAAATAATTTTTTACTAAAACATTTTGAAGTCAAAATTAAATTTTTTCAAAAATAAAAAATTTACGGGCCTCTAAAGTAGTGGAAAATGCACAGCAAAGTATTCAGATAGACTTTTTTCTTGTTCAAAATGCACCTTTGCCACTAAACCGAAATTCTTGCCTTGTTCATTAATTGTTTCAAGTTTGTAGGATTTTTAGAACTTTGAAATATCTAAATTATTTGTATTCTGAAAAATATTATCATTTCGCAACAAAAAACTAGAAGCAGAATAATTTATTGTGAATCTTGCTATTTTTTATAGTTTGTGAAATTTTTTATACTTCCACATTTCATGAACAGTTTGGTTTGGCCACATGACTAAGGCGTGACCCACATAGAAAACATCAGGTGCCTTTGAAGCAATATTTCACATCTTCGCAAAGCTAAGGTCATTGTTATTTTTGCCATTTCATGACTATAATGGCATCATTTTATTCCCCCAATTTAACCAAAAGTCAGATGCAAAATGTTGAAAGTGTTGCAATTTCAAAGTAGAAAATGTAACTAAACTGTCAAAGAAAATTGTCATACTTTGACCAGAAACCATCTCCCCATCCACCTCCCCTCATCGGAGCCACCCGCCAATCCCAAAATGGTACCTAACATTACTGACACTCTCCCGCACTCAACAATTGACACCTGTCTCAATGACTGATAAGCATGCTGAGTCTCTTCAATCCGCATGGTCTCTAAGCTACTTTCAGAATTGCAACATGCTGCGATGGACATCTTGTCGAAGTTTAAGAGTATGTATAAAAGGACACGAGCTTCATGTATTCTTCACTCGGTCACTTAGATCGATCAATCACTATGAAGTTCTTCATAGCGCTTGCTCTCTTGGGAGCGGCACTCGCCTCGACCCATTTGGATCGTTACAACTCCATCGAGAGAAATATTCAAGAATCGTAAGTTACTTTTTAAATCATTTTTGAGAGTTGACCCTTTTTATATTTCAATTATTTTCAAAAATATCAATCACATTGTACTCCTTTTCAGCTCATTCCGCGCCGGACGCGAGTACCGCTACCTCTTCAATGGCCAGCTCTCTGCCGGACTTCCAGTCCCATCTACCCCACAAGGAATCTCACGTCTTCAATCTCAAGTTACCCTCCAATGGACTGATGGAAACACCGTCCGCATGCAACTCCAGAAGACCCGCTTCGCAACCTCTCAGCAAGAGTCCAACTCCATGAAGATGCTCCCATTCGAGCGTTTCGAGGAGGTTGAGCGCATGAACCGTGAGCACCAAGAGCTTTTGAGCATGCCAGTTGAGTTTGATTACGAACACGGACTTGTCAGAGAGATCCGTTTTGCTGAGAACGATCAGCCATGGTCAGAGAACATCAAGAGAGCCGTCATCAACATGCTTCAAGTCAACATCCTCAAGAAGGAGAAGTACGAAGGAGCTGAGAAGAGTGACAACCAAGAACCAACTTTCTCTTTCACCAATGTTGAGGTAAGTTCTAAATATACATATATATTTGAGTTCGAAATTTGAATAATTGAATTTCAGCGCACCCTCGAAGGAGAATGCGAGGTCCTTTACACCGTTGAAGAGATCAAGAAGGAGGATGAGCAACGTTGGGCTAAGTCGATCAACTTCGACAAATGTACCCGCCGCCCATACATCCATCACGTGCAGACTCCAGTGTGCAAGGATTGCCAGCAAACTCTTGAGCAAGACAAGATGAGCTCCACAGTTCTCAACTACAACATCACTGGAACTTCATCAAGCTTCCTCATCAACTCCGTTGAACTTCGCTCCCAACACCTTTTTGCCCCAATCTCCGAGAAGCATCAACTTGTTTCTGCCTTCACCTTGAACACCATGGAGCTTATCTATGCTGGAGAGAAGAAGACCGAGATCAAGCAAGTCCGCAATGAGAAGACTTCCGAGCTTGTCTACAACCAGGAATCCGAATGGGCTGAGCAACAATGGGCTCAAACTGGAGAGGAGAAGTACCTTAGACAACTCCCACAATGGACCGAGAACAAGGTCGAGATGATCAAAAAGATGTTCTCTTTGATGGCCAAGCAAATCGAACAAGGAGAGGCTGAGCTTGAGGCTGCACACACTGTTGCCAGAATCGTCAAGGTTCTCCGTGAGTGCAACGAGGAGCAACTCGAACAAATCTACCGCCACGTCGCTGAGCACAAGGATGAGAAGATTGCTGAGCAACTTCGCTCCATCTACTTCAACACCCTTGCTCTCGCCGGAACTCGTGTCACCATTCAACAATTCGTTGACAAGGTTCAATCTCGCAAGAACATTGCTCCACTCAAAGCCTCCGTTGCCATCAAGACACTCGTCGACATGCGCTACCCATCTCTTGCTATTGCTGAAGATATCGCTCGCCTTTGCGAATCCGATGTATCTTCAAGCTTCCCAGCTCTTCGTCAATCCTGCTGGCTCACCTACGGAGCTATTGTCAATGGAGTGTGCGGACAAACCCCAAGAGTCTTCGTCCAGAAGAATGGAGTCAAGATGTGCCCACGTGATGCTAAGCAAAGAATCGTTGACAAGCTCGTCCAACAATTCGAATCTGCATCCACCCGCTACGAGAAGGTTCTTGCTTTGAAGACCCTTGCTAATGCCGGACTTGATCTCTCTGTCTACCCACTCGAGAAGATCATTCTCAACGAGCAACACGAAACCACCATCCGCACACAAGCCATCGAGTCATTCCGTCGTCTTCGCACCCAGATGCCAACAAAGATTCAACGTGTTCTTATGCCAGTCTACCTTAACCGTCAACAACCACAACACATCCGCATGTCTGCACTCCATCAGATCATCTACACTCAACCAGAATGGTCCGTCCTTTCCCAGATCGGAAACCAACTCAGACAAGAGCGCAACCAACAAGTTCGTGCCTTCACCCTCTCCCTTCTCCGTTCTTATGCTAACAACGAGTCTCCATGCGAGCAGACATTCTCTTCCCGTGTTCAATCTCTTCTCAACAACATCCCATTCTCATCCCAAGAGATTGATCGCTTCGAGTCTGTCTATGGAAAATGGTCCACCTACTCCAGACGCCACCAATCCGGATTCGAAGCTAACTTTGCTTCCCTCTTCACCACCGAATCTGTTCTCCCAACCGAGATGATGGCTTCGATTGAAGGAGTTCTCTCCGGAGAATGGAACCAATACTTCGCTCAAATCGGATTTACCCAGAAGAATATGGAGAAGATCATCAAGAAACTTCTCTCCAATGTTCAAGAAAAAGGACTTGAACAAATCGTTGTTCGCGGAAAGAGAGCTTCCGGATCCTTCCAACCAACTGAATTCTTGAGCAACCTTCTCGAGAAGCTTCGCATCACCCGTCGTCAATCATCTGAGCAAGATCCACATGCCTTTGTCTACATCAGACACCGTGATATGGACTACGCCTTCCTTCCAATTGATGCTGACTCAATCCCAGAGGTTGTCCGCTCCATGATCCAAGGAGGAAGACTTGAGATCGGAGATATCGAGAGAGTCCTTGCCCAAGGAATCCACTTCTCTGCCTCCAACGCTGCTTTCCTTTACGAGACCGTCCGCAGAGTTCCAACTCCAATGGGACTTCCAGTTCAATTCACCTCCAAGATGCCAACCATCTCCTCCATCCGCGGACAAGTAACTTTCGAGCTTGAGCCAAAGAACGGAAAGAGCTTCGACGGACTTCGCCTTCGTGTTCAAGCTGGGCCACGTGTAGCCTCCACCCACGTCCTTTCTCTTAGAGTTATCTGCCCAATCGCCGAGGTCGGAACCAAGTTCCTTCACCAAGCCGTCCTTAATACTCCAGTTGACACTGAGATCAGAATGAACTGGGAAGACAAGGTTGTTATCCGTGCTATCTACAACACCCCATCCGAGGAGAAGAGAATCGCCATGATCCAATCTCGTCCAGTCACCTTCACCCGCACTGTCGCCCCAGATGCTCGTCAATACCCAGAACCAATCGAGATGACCTACATGCTCCCAGCCCACAAACAACTCAGCCAATCTCTTGACCGTGAATACCCACAAATCCGTGTTCAAGGAACTCTCAACCGCCCAACCAGCGTGAGAATCCCACAATGGATAGTTGACAGCAACGTCGAGGTCTACTACAAGCCAAATGTTGAGCAATACGAGGCTATTTTTGAGCTTAACTTGTACAACAACTACAAGATGGAGAAGAACTACGAGAAGGTATACAAGAAGCATAACGGAAGAAGATATCTTGAGGCTGAGCCAGAATACGATGAGGAAGAGCACCGTGAGCAGATCACAAAGAAGTTCGAATGGCTCCAAAACGAGAAGGTCTACCAACACGTCGCCAAGTTCGAAATCAAGCCAGAGGTTGTCAAGATGGAGGTTGAGGCTGTCTGCAACAATGACTTCCACTTCTGCAAGACCCAAATCCGCGGAGAAGAGCTTAAGGCTACAATCCAATACGTCTACCCACAAACCCCAAGGACTGTTGAGGAGCTCAAGGAGCAAAAGTACCGTCAACTCGTTGTTATGGGAGAGATGAACTACGGAGAGAACACCATTCACATCAACATCAACGGACAACAATCCCAAGAACAAAAGAAGTTCGTCAAGCAAATTGAGCAAGCCCCAGAGCACGAGACCCTTCTCGAGGCATCTAGACTTGACCAATACCAAACTGTTGTTGAGTACGAGTTCGAGCCAAAGCCAGCTCAATACTTCGCCAGATACTGGAACATGGTTCAAGCTTATCTTCGCACCCAATACCCATGGACTTCCAGAATCGAGACCCGTGAGGAGCCAAGCCGCAAGAACATGATCCGTGCCACAATCAATGTTGAACCACGCCAACGTCTAACTGTCAACATGACTATCGAGACCCCAATGGAGACCACCGTTCTTGAGCGTGTCGAGCTTCCATTCAGACTTCCAACTGCCCAAATCCACTACCAGCCAAGAAACTCCCGCTACGAGCAGAAGCCAGTCATGGAGAAGATCGCCCATCACGCTTCCAAGCAAGCCAACTGTGTTGTCAAGAGCACCAAGATCAACACCTTCGACCAAGTTGCCTACCGTAACCAATTCACCCCATGCTACTCCGTTCTCGCCAAGGATTGTGGATCTGAGAAGAGCGAGCCCCGTTTCGTTGTCCTTATGAAGAAGATCAACGAGAAGAAGGAGTGGAAGAACGTCAAGGTTGTCTACGGAGAAAACGAGATTGAAATGTACAAGACTGAGGAAGGACTCATCTGCCGTGTCAACGGAGAAGAAATCGAGTACCAACCAGAATCTGAGATTGAGAAGAAGCAATACAACATCATCTGGCTTAACAAGAACACACTCAAGTTCGATTCTGATGATGTCACTGTTCAATTCGATGGAGTCAATGCCCGTATTCACCTTTCCGCTCTCTACAGAAACCAACAATGCGGACTTTGCGGCCACTACGACAACGAGAAGGAAACCGAATTCTATGATGCTGAGAACCAAGAGAACACCATTCCAGTAAGTTTCTTAATTTTGATACACAACAATAATCATCTCAATTTTCAGAAGTTCGCCAAGAGCTACTTGTACAAGGACTCCAAGTGCAACTACGAGCGTGAGATGTTCGAGAAGGAGGAGAACTTCCAACGCATTGAGAAAAATCAAGAGGAGGAGAAGGACCAAGAGATGAACTACGAGGAATCTCGCCGCGAGCAAGACGATGAGCCAACTGAGCAAGTCGCTATTGTCGAGCGTCAACACGAGATCTGCTTCACCCAGAAGCCAGTTCTTCGCTGCCAAAACGGAAAGTCACAGGAGTCCAAGAAGCAAAAGGTGGTAGTAGTTATACATTTCAATCAATTATTCTGTAACATTTCAGACCTCCGTCTACTGCCTCCCATCCTCCAACTCATGGGCTCGCCGTCAAATGCGCGAGATCCGCCGTGAGCCACTCGCCCAATGGCCAGAGCACAAGCTCCGCAACCTTCGTGACCAACCACAAATGGAGGAGCGCACCGTTCGCGTCGCCGTCGACCAGAAGTGCGACAAGTTCGACTATTGAACTACCTCTTCTTCACAATCATACACATCGTAGGACTATCTTTGTCAATTGAATTGTTTTATAGATTTCAATAATAAACAATTTCAACAATTTTTTGTTTGTGGAAAATTTACTTTAAACATATTCCAATTTGAACTGTTCAATTCAAACAACTCGGCATTTTGCCACAGAGTTCACTTCTACAGTCTCCTCTCGCACGTCGTCAGAGTTCACAAAGAGTTCAGATTTTTCTGTAGAAGTGCGAGGGAACTCTATGGCAAAATGCCGAGTATTTAGAAACATAAAGTTTATGTTGAAACAATCAGAATACGGAAATACAATTGAAATGCAACACCGGGGAAAATTGTCCGATTTCTGTCAATCATAGTTACTTGTTTAACCCGTCTACATTGAATACCCAAGATATAAAAAATCATAGTAATAAATTCTCTGTAAAGCTCTCCTGATAGCTCCATCTTCTTCAATAAGCTTTTCATATTTAAGTCGTAGAGATGTTCCAGATGTTGAGTGCTGGGTTTTTCCTTCTGAAAGTGTTGAAATTGAATGAAATCAAGAATGCAATTAAAAAAAGCTTACTTGAAAGTTCTTCTCTGACTTCGTTCAGATTTTCTTCTGGTACATTTCTATTTTTGAAAACGGTCAATAAATTATCAATCATCTTTATTTTTTCTGTCCCCGTACTCGAATATTGTATTACTGTTGAGTTCTTGATGTTGTTTTTCATATCGCAGTACCTGAGAAACCGTTGAACGATCTTTTGGTTTAAATTTTTGAAGATTCTCATGACTAGGAGAAATGGAAACATGAATTAGGCAATAGGCTAGACAAAAACTGTTATCTTGATCTTAGCGAGACATTATGTCTTTTGTCTTCTTGTAGCCTCTTATGAATTCAAAAGACAGCTTAAAATCCTGGCATGAAGAATTTAATGAAGTTGAGAACTCACCAAGTTTGAGGAGCAAAATGTGTGTCTGCTCCAGTGTAAACAGGAAATAGCATACTCATTCTAATTAAACGTCGATATTCTTTCTGCAAGAAACATCGGATGTCGGTTCCACATCCGTGACAAATATTTGTGTCCGTGTTACTAAAATTTATATTTTGCAGATCCTGATATTATCCTCTAAATCTAAACTTACTTTACACACTTCTCGGTAAATCCTGAAATGAACCGATCATAGGGATTTCGTGTGAAAATTATATTATCAAAGTTAGAATTCAAACTGCGTTGCACCATTTTAAAAGATTTCAATTCATTGTTTTCGCAAAATCTGCAATTGATTAAATTTTCATTCAATTCATTCAGTTTTAGTTGGGAACCAGCTGTAACTGCTGAGAACCAACACCGCTCAAACTTACCTTCCACCATACATTTCCGTTGATATTGTTCTGTTGTTTTTGGTGAAAGCCTCCGGATCTTGTATGTAACATATTGCGGCAGTTCCGATTGTAGACACAACTTTTGGAATAAGACAAAGAGATATATCATAACGAGGAGAAATCTGAAAGGGCTTAGATTTAACTGTGGCCTAGCGGAGCTTACTGTAAAATCTTGAAGATAATCATAAAATGGTGGAACAAATGTTTGATTAAAAGGTATATTGTTGCATTCTGCCAGTACATCATTACATTCTTTCGATTCAATTTCTTTCATTAATATTTGATATTTATCAATACTGAAACATATTGAAAATATGCCCATTACTACCAAAACCGCTTTCGGAATATACCTTTCTGAAAATAAATAAAACATTTAGAAGTAACTTCCCATTTTAAATGCTATAGCTGAAAAAGACTTTCGAAAAACACCACCAGAAACATCTCAAATATGAAACTTTATAGTGTGATTATTAATTTCAAAAACCAGCTAAATGTAAAATCATTGTTAGAAACAGTAAAAATAAGCAAACAAAATAAAATTTAACAAACCCTTTTTTCCGTAATAAAATTTATTTGAAGTTGTGCAATAGGGATTCAACATTTCCGTGAAATGTTCCAAGTCATCAATGTCGCCACCTTCACCACTATCCAGACGCAATAAAGGCTTCCGATCTTCGGCATAGGTCATCTGATAGGTATCGGAAAACACCATTAACGGGTGAGTTTTATGTATTTGACCGAGAAAAAAGCTCTTGAGTAAATAGAATCTGCATGAGGTAATTTTTCTCATTCACAGTTGAAGCCCTAACGAAAAAATCAAATAAAGTAAATACATAAATATTTAAACATTATATTCTGAGCAAAAAGGGAACTATTGGATTATCCGGTTGTCTAACAGATCAGAATACTTTGTATTTAGTTTGATAAACCATAACCGAAAGAATTGTTTAGTGTAAAAAGGGTTGTACTAATGTTGGTAGTAAAGGAGCGGCAAAGTGACAGAAAAATTTATTTTAAAATTATATGAAAGGATGGCATAAGTATTTAATAGGTTTGGTTAATTGCAACAAAAATGTGAAAAGAGCTGAAACATATAACTCGTCCAGGATAAACTGTTTAACTAAGACCAAACAACCAAGCATCGAATGGCATAAAAGAACATGCCACTTAAAACATTGACCGCATCAAGGTTTTTCGTTCTTTTAACTACCTGCCAAAATCTTTCAGCGCTTTTCCTGAGTCATTTTCCCTTCCTCCGCGATTTTCTGAAAACTCGTTTTCATCCGATACATCAGTCTCAATTTATTTTGTGTGACATTGCCGACTTTTAAAGAGCGAGTCTCGGAACGAAGCAGACGGAAAATTGAGAGAAATTTAAGATTAATTTGCTTATTTTAAGATACGAATACTATTTCTTTTTATTTTCTTAGGTTTATTTCTTAGATAAGCTGTAATGGTAGAAAAAAAAAGAAAAAAACGAACCTCGGGGAAATCAGTGGGAATGTTTTCATACCCTTGGCTTTATTGCAACGGGACAGTCAGAAAAATAAAAGTTGTAAGGCTTATTAGAAGAAAATATAACGGAAAAATCATATTTAATGTAAGCCTGTAAGACATATTTTGGGATATCATTCAAATCTTTATTTTTTCAAATTTTTATTTTCAAAAATAACGAATTTTCGAGAAAAAAAAATATTAGGTCTCCAAATAAGTTCCGGGTCAAAAATCATAACTTTGTTCGCTGCGTATCAATTTTTATGAAACTTTGGGAATTTATATTATCAACCATGCTCTTTCATTTGACAATAGTCACAAAATTTTTTGACCACCCCAAGTGGCCTAACTCGGAGCCAATTTTTTCAGGCATTTTTCTGATCTCGCTTCTTTTCAGTTTTCAATTGAGCTTTGTGTGCGGATTTTGCTTTGTTTAGAATACATTATTAGAAAACAACAAAAGTTTAGAAAAAAAAATTTTTTTTGGTTGGTCGTCAAAAAATGTTCAAAAACATTTTTGTCGAAAATTCTAGATTTTTCCTACAAAAATGATGTAACCAAGTGTAAACTATTTTTAGACATACAAAACATATCAATTTAGTTCGATACACTAAAATGATAGTAGAAAATACAATTTTTTCGGATAATTTTTTAGTTTTTTGAATATTTCTTGAGATTCAAATTTTTAACTCAAATGATTTATATGTGTAAAAATAGTTTACACTTGGTTACATCTTTTTTGTAGGAAAAATCTAGAATTTTCGACAAAAATTTTTTTGAACATTTTTTGACGACCAACCAAAAAAAATTTTTTTGGGCGGATTTTTTTCCAAACTTTTGTTGTTTTCTAATAATGTATTCTAAACAAAGCAAAATCGCACACAAAGCTCAATTGAAAACTGAAAAAAAGCGAGATCAGAAAAATGCCTGAAAAAATTGGCTCCGAGTTAGGCCACTTGGGGTGGTCAAAAAATTTTGTGACTATTGTCAAATGAAAGACCATGGTTGATAATATAAATTCCCAAAGTTTCATAAAAATTGATACGCAGCGAACAAAGTTATGATTTTTGACCCGGAACTTATTTGGAGACCTAATAGCTATGGTAAAAAAGAGTAGCTGACTAGTGAGTGAGGCGGAACATTCTCATTGTCAAACAAATCAAACAAATCCCTGTTTAAAAAAATTTTTGTATTTAAAAAATTGAAGAAACGTGGTCACTTTGTGAAGTTAAAATATAGCCTTTCACTTCTTTAATTAATTTCTTCATGTATTTTTTTTTTCAATTAATCCGTGAAGCCTCATTGGATTACTAAACCATCTTGCCACGTAGAAGATTGTTATCAATCAGTTAATCTGCCAATTCAGAATTAAAACGAATCAGTTCTTCTTTTTGCGAATTGAACATCATTCGTCAATCAGTCAAACTTGTGATTCTCGACCAAAAGAGTACAAGCTGTGAACAAGTTGCACGGAGATCAAAATGATAGGTGAGTATAAGTTGGACAGGAGCTTGAAAGTTTTTGGGCTTCAAATGCGCTCCACGGATAAACATGGTAAAATGAAAGAGCCGCAGCAATCCTCCAGTCACTCAAATCTGCAGTTCGGTGGAAAACGTAGAGAAAACCGAGAACGTCAAGCTGAGATAAATGAAAATAAAAAAGTGCCAGCTGATCGATAATTGTTTTGCGTTTTGGCTGTGGCTGGTGTTTGTTTTCATGTGGATTTTGTGAGAAAGTGAAAGCTGTTGTATGGCAGTTAATAATTGTGCATTTAATAATCAAGAAGGCGCATAGATTGATTCTTAAGGTATTATATTGTCAAGTTGACGATGAAGGCGGGAAGTTGGAAGACTCTTCTCTACTTGAAAGGGAAAACACAAGGGTATGATATGATGCTTTGAAATTAACTTGGAATTTTTAACTTTTAGAATCAAACTTTGCATTGATCCTGAACATTTTTTGGATGATAAGCGTGCTCCAATTTGCAAAGAGAAGTTCGAGTTGTACATTATGCCACGTAACGGACTTGTCATTTGGCCAAAGAGTGGACGTGCTTCGATGATGGAACTGAAGCCTCGGGCAATTGCGGATGCAGAAATCTATGTAATCGAAGTTGGATTTGGTTATGGAGATAAAGTTAATGGCAAACTTCCAGGAGAGGTTTGTACAAAGTTCATGAGTAATTCATTTTTGAAATATCCTGGATTGAGTGTTGAATCAGCCCTGTCTGAAATGTCCAATCGTAATTTTTGGCCAAAATTTTCAGAAAGTAAAACATTTTTTTTATCTTTGAAAAAAAAACAGATATCTCTGAATACAGCATTTTTGTGCGATTCTCGCAAATCTAACCTTTCAAACTTAAATATTTTTTTCCAGTTTTATGTGGCCAACATGTTCCGTGAAGTCGTTGTATCTGATTCTGAGTGGTGGGATGCAACAGCAGCATCGAAAGTGGCATTCTTCTTCGAAAAGTCTGATGATTTGAAAGAAAACAAAGGAATCATTTCTCAGGTTTGTATTTCTGAAAAAAAAAAACCCCTTTAAACATTTATTTCAGAACATTGAAATCGGAAAAACCTTCATCAGTAAAAAGGATGTTGGCAAAGTGCATAAGATTGATGGGGAGGGAGAAAGCGGAGACGAAACTGGGGAGGGAAAAGAAAAGCTTCTCGCTCCACCACCACCGAAGATCGAACCAAACATTCCAACAACAACCGTTCCGCCAGTTCGTTACATTAATAATCCCGATTATCAAACTGGTAGCAACGAGGAGGAAAATCCTAATACATATACTCCTGGAAAGTGGTGGGCATGGGGATTATTTGTTGGTTTCATTATTGGATCACTTCTCGGGACTGTTATTATCGGTGGAATTTTCTACGTTCTGAGAAGAACAGTGTATGGATTCTGGTGAGTTTTTAAGATGTTTTCAGTCTGAAGAAAAAACATGCCAACCCTTTCCATTTGGCTAATTATTAGTTTCACTATCTAAAAAGATTAATTATTTGGTGATATGCAGTTTTAATATTTAGGTACCGCGGCATGTACAAACGTTACGGTTGTGATGCTTCGGGAACAACTGGTGGAATCACTGGAGTTGGATTCGGAAACACTACAACCGGAGCAATTACCGTTGGTGGAACCACGGGAGGCGCAACAACAGCCGGAACTACTGGTGGCACTACTGGATCATCTACAACAACTGGAGGTGCCAGCACCATTGCAATGTGAACTCTCTTTTGAATACTTGTGTTTTTTGATACCTATAAAAGTATTTTAGATGATTGTCTCTTGAGTATAACAGTTTGGATTCTATGATCATGAACAAGTTCATTTGGAGATGAAATCGATAGGTTCACTTTTTACACAGACGATTTTACAGAGAATTAATGAACTCTTCTATTAATCTTCTTACACCATGCCCTTCTTTCTTTCCGAAGGCAATCAAAGCTGCACTGGAGCCCGCCACCTTCTCATTTTCATTTTCATTGAAAAACTCCTTCTCACTCATTTTCCGCGCATTTTCCGCCTTCTATTTTCCCGTAAGACTGCCGAAGAGAGACCCCCGCGGTTCCCACCGTCAAATGACAGCCTCAAATGACCATCATCACAGCCGAGTAATGAGTTCTCTTCTCGTGTGTTCGCTCTTTACCAATCGATCACATTTGACCATATGTATGTGTGCAACTACGATAGTTTAGGTGAAGGTGCCACCGGTATTTCGAATGAGACATGTCTTTTTTTAAGTAAAATGTTCTGAAATAATTTAATATGGGGTTTAAGCAACAAAGTTTCAAAATTGAGATTTTTGAGCTCCAACGGATGCTCAGAGCAAAACAAGCGGCGTGCTATCGGTGCTCTCGGAACATGTGTTATGACAGGCTACTTATCAAGTTTATTTCATTAGACAAGCTATATGCATTTAATGGTTCAATAGATAAATAAAAAAATATAACATTGATATTTATTTTTTACCATGATTTTTTAAGAAACCGCAAACTCAAACGTCGGCTTTGAATCATATAGATTAGTCGGCACACGGCTTACGGTTACAGTAGCCGAGGCGTTGAATCGATTCTTAATTTCCCAAACGCCACGTTGCAATGTTCGTTTCGAGACTCCATCCATAATTTCAGCCTTTTGTAAATCATCATTCACTAGTTTCAAATAACGAGTCGGTCGTAATCCATCTTGCCATTCCTTAAAATAGAAAAAGTTCGTATGATTGCATGTTTTAACAGGGGCAACGATCGCATGAAGATGTTATCGTGATACTTTTTAAAAAGTCACAGAAATTTTGATGATTTATTGATATTACATCAAAAAGAATGACACAATTTGCAGAAATTCAGAAATATCACAGTACATTAGAGAAATTGGGAAATAAAGAAAAATGGTAGCCTACATGATAACATCTCTAATTACATTTTTTCATTCATATTCGCAAATAGTTCAAAAGATTCAATTCATGAAGTGGTGAAGAAAAATCATGTGATTGAAATCAAAATACAACATTTTTATTTGACAGAGTCTAGATACATGTTTACCTTTAAAATTCGGTTAATTCCTGCATTGGTTACCGTGGAAGATCTCAGAGAAATAGATTCACATTCCAATTGATGAAGTTGAGCATCATTAATATCACTTTCAACAGTACGAAGATCCAGTTCAGTGATTTCTCGAACCTTGGGATGATTCAAAATTGTACCGTCCAGAACTTTCTCAGTCCGCTCAGGATAGTAGAAAAATGAAATTTTCAACTGTTTCGGGATTCCGGTAGATAACCTCAAAAGTTCGTTGTACAACAATGAATCATACGAGTTGAAACGAAAATTATCAATTGCTGGTTTTGTTTTAACGGAATTTTTTCGTTTTGTGATCTTCTTGAGATCATCTGTCAATGATGGAAGCGTCACACTAATTCTGGAAATTTTTGTTCGATTCTGGAAAAAATCCATGAATTGAGTGAATGCGTCCACGATGAAGTTTTTGCTGACGAATAGTTCAGGGCGTGGCTTGTCATATCTGAAATTATATTAATTTTCCAACTTGAAATTTTGGCGACCACTGCAGTAGCAGTTGGTGTTTTTGACTTCATGCAAATATCATGCCATTAGAAAATATCTAGAATTTCCACAATTTACCAACAACGCCTAGAATTATAATTTTTGACTCATACTTCTCACAATCAGAACAATTTTCTTTTCGAGTCTAGGAAAATTGTAGGTGTTTGGATAATACAATCTCTGCTCATTTATGACTAACACGTCGTTGCTCAAATTCTTACAAAAACATTCTTACAAAAACTTCAAATCTGTCCGATTTTCGTTCGTGTAGGCATAGGCAAATGAGTCATCAAAACGATCAGTCCATTGGATATGAGCACTTTCGATAGTACCATTCTGAATAATATAACAAGTAAGAATAAACACTTATTTATTAAATACAAATATTTTAAGAAATCTTGCTGATTAGCGATTCCGTTTGTAGTATGTTTAAGAATTCAACAGATCAAAAACAAAATTAGCGCGAAGTGTTAGGAAAGTAGCCTCGCAAATAAATATGTAGATTGTCATCTACGTTTGATGGAAAAACGTGAAAATGGCACGAACGATTGTAAGATTATTAAACCGCTTTTTGAGGATGAAATCAACTTTCTGAAAACAGAAGGTTTTTGGTCGAATACTAAAATAACTTCATGAGCCTAAATGTGCACCTACTGCCGAAACCCAAGTTAGGCAAAAACTCTTTTGGCAAAAACTGGGTAAGAAGCTGGAAAGATCTAAACTATGCTTATTAGTTGTGTCGGAATTCAGAATAGGTTTACGCATAAATTTAATAAAAAGGTTGTAGGTAAGCACGCCGTCAACACCGGAAAGAAAAACTAGTTCCGATTTTTTTCATTTAGTGTGAGCATAAAAGTTCTAAGGATCTAGGTGAAGGAAATGGTTTTTCACACTTACACCATCTGTTCTTATTGAGAAAGTCAGTTCTTTCCATGAATCATCGTCGTCCTCAAGATCAAAAGATGTCACCGAAAATAGAATATTCAAGAAACAAAATATGACCACCAACATTTTCCTTTCTTTGTTGCAAATGTTCGTTTCCTTTTATTCCTGTTTTTTTGAAGCATGCTCATGACCTCTAGAGCACTAGAAATGAAATATGATATTCTACTTTAAAATTTTTATTTTTAAATTTTCAGATATCAATTTGGGACTTTTGAAACAAATGAAGGATACTTGAGAAGTGGCATGTACATATGATTTGAAAAAAGGGAAATGTTTTAGAAGATTTTGATGTACTCTATTAAATTCTTCCTTTCTAGGTACCTGACAAACTGGCGTCGCCAGTTTTGTAGGCACGAAGGTTGACATTTTCTTACCTCCATGGAAAACTTAGTTTATATTTTCCCATTCAAAAGAAAATAATAGAATATATCAAAATCCATTACCAATACGATGCGAATATAGGAAACAATTGGAAGTAGAAATGGAAAAAATAGGAAATGTTGAATGGGATCACAATGTAATGAAATCACAAAAACATAGTAAAAATGGAAGAAAATTGATTATCTTCTTCCCAGATTTTTAGAGAAGTTGTTCGAATTATCAAACGATGAAATGAATGATGTTGGTTGCTTTCGGCTGTTTCGAAGAGGAGAGTCATCTGAAAATTATTCGTTTGTAAGTAATATGAAAACCCATTAAGCCTGCAAAAATACTTTGTCTTTAAAATTATGGAATTTTGTAAAACCTTTAGATTCTCTCTTTTTAGAGTATTTATCTCAGAAGTTATTATTTTCAAAATGCTAAATATAATTGTTGGGTTATTTCAACAACAAAAAAACCAAACACCGAGCTGAGCAGAAAACAGAGACAAGTTACGAATTCTAACGCGAATCTCGCAGTTTTACGTATGAAGAACATGGGAGAATGGATAATTTGTAGAAAAAGTATGACGTGATGAATTTCAAAATATTAAAAAATTGTAATGTTAAGGCTTGTGAACAAAAAGTATACGTTAGGCTTGCCTCTAGGTACAAACGTGTCTGCCTATCTCATGTCTACACATGTGCCAACTGGAAAAGTACACATGAACATCTTGTCATTTCAAATGGTTAGGTGAAATTCCAACAAATTAGAAGCTCGTAAATCTAGGTACCCAGTCATGAAAAGTTTACTTACATGCACAATTATTAGAAAATGAGAATTCATTGCGTTCGATTGCAAAGTTATCATCTTTTACTCCTTTTTTGTCGGTTTTCCAATACTCGCAATAGTCCTTTGTAAAATTGGCACCACCGTCTAGAAAATTTACATATTAGAATACTAATCGTGAAAAATGTCTGAGGTACGCTTACCGTTATTTTTCCTGCGTCTTTTGTAGTAGTCATCGCAACTTGAATATTTACGCATACCATTTCCCATTGGTGGTTTTTGATCAAAACCTTTTGGTTTTTAGCCCACTGAAATAAATCACGTTGAGTTGGTTTTGTTTGAGAAAATGCGAAAAAAACCAAGAAAAACGGAATGAGATTTTTCTAAACAAATTCAATTGGATTGTAGTCACGTGCTAGAATTTCTAACAGTTCTCTGCTAAATAGCTAGAAAGTTTTTTTACTGGTTGTTTTTTCATATAAAATGTATTTGAAATGCAAAACCATACGATATCGTTTTCCTTAAAAACATCAAATTTTGTAAAACGAAAATGAAGACGTGACCTAGAAGATGTTACGACAAATATTGTGTAGTGGTGTTTGAATATGAAATTGGACACGAGATACAGACACCGAACTGATGGCTGCAGATGCTCGCAGTGAGAGCAATCGGATGCTCAATTGACTCCGGAAATTTGTGAAACAAACAATGAAGCAAGAGAGATGAGCAAAGAAGGCGGCGAAGAACGGCTCAGCATGAGAAAACATGAGAAATGAGTGCAGGTGTTGGAAGATAGGGTTTGATATAAATCTGAATGGAAGATGAAAAAACAGAAGAAAAGAAGGAGGAGGAGATGAAGGAGAAAAAGTTCAATGAGCAGGTTGGGTGGAGTTGGGTGGAGGAGGATGATAAATTGATGTTGAAAATTGATAGAAACTTGGTATTTATAGAAGCTGGAATCAAAAATAGATGTACCCTCAATCCAGGTGGTAGAGGTTACGGCGGGGTTCGTCAGAGCAGAAAGTGCACGAATATTGTTGAAAGCTCTTTGTAATTTTTTTTGAAAAGCGATTATAATGGAAACGATAGTAAAATCTATATAAAGAATTCATTACTGAGATGTGACTTTTTCTGAAAGTTACCTACCACACGGAAAATGGCAAAAACAAGAAAATAAGTAAATACTGCTCATTATTTCATTTTTTGGTCAAAATACTCATTTGAACAAACAAAAAGATCTCCTCCCATTGGCTTCTTCATTCCGAAAACTGACACCCCATTGTGCTCATTTAAATGTCCTTCATATCATCATTTCCTTTCAATTTCTATTCTAAAATTTCAAGGAAATATAGAAAATTGAAAATTTGAAATTCCCGGAAATTTGCAGAAATTTGAACCCTCCGCGTGGGGTTATTAAACTACAGTATGGAAATTAAAAAGTAGAGAAAAGGACAGAGATCTTGAAAATTGTTTTGTATGATCACTTTTTATGTTTCTTACTTAGGTTGGGTTGTTTGCGATTGGGGACACGGAACGGAAAACGACAATTTTTGGGACCGGAGGGTCATGAAACAGAGGAAAATTTGAGAAAAGCATATAATTTTTGCACTATGAGGGTATGAATATTGGGTATATTTAGATACTAACAGGATATGGATATATGTAGACTTCGGTCGAAATAGAAAATAATCATTTGGGAATGTAAGTTTGTTTCAATTTACTCATAGAATAATATGAATAAAAGGAGAAAAACGTGGTTAAAGTAAGTTTAATACAAAAATTAAACAATTCAATAAATTTAAAAATAAGAAAAACTTTTACGATGTTAATACATATGTGTAACCATTACATTATTTTGAAACAAATTAAATTGTTCAAACTATGCTTGAGGATTTTAAGTTATGCAAGTTCTTATGAAATCTGAGTTTAAATAAATAAAATATGCTCAGAAGCAAGTAAATTTTATCCTACTCTTGAAACTTTTTGAATTTTGAACTTTTTTTTAGACTTTTTTCAAAAATGTGTCGCCACTGAAGACACCACCTAAAATCACAAAAATGATGCTGAAATGTCAAAATAGCATTGTGAAACTTTAAAAGAATGCTTTTAAATGTTGATATCTACAGTCAAAAATTGTCAATTACTCAGGGCTTCAAACAGCCAAAAATGACCCAAATTTATCCGAAAGTTCCAATATTTTGAAAATTTGCTAAACCTCTGACTTTAAATATGTAAAATTAAAAAAAAACACTTTTGAATGTATTCATTATGATTTTTCTGATTCTGTACACAACACACGATAATTAAAAAAAACCATTCTAGTAAAACCCATCCCAAACCCACTGAAAACTTTTCTTCAACTTTTCCATTTGAACAAAGTTTACTTCCAAGCTGTCGAAAATTCCTATTTACATATTATGAAAGTATACATATTTTTGACGGTTTTATTTCTAGATGACGTTACTTGGGTTGAAAAATCAACCTTATTTACAGTGAAAACCAACATTGTTTTTCGCTAATTGGTAAACAGGAATGTTCCTTGTATATTTGACTCTTATTATAATTATATGATACTTAGAAAACTTTAAGATGTGTTCAGTGAACGATGTATCATATTCTATAGTTGGGAGTACTAGTCAGAAATAGGTTATTGTAAAAACTGATAGTCTTACGTTTAGTTTTACTAATTTTAAAATATCTCTAATAGAGAATTTATTGGAAAACAAACGTTTTTAACATATTTCCTAGAATTATTTTGAAAAAAAAAACAATAAAGAAGATTTGCTTGATAGGTCAGTTCTTTCACCTTTTCTCGAGCGTAAAATTAAAGGGAAACGAATTTTTGATTCAATAGTTCCATTTTACATCAACAAAGAAAAACGAGTTTTTTTTTCAAATCTTAACAAGAAAAAAACAAAAAAAAAGTCTGGCTGAAAACAGAAAGATCAAACATTTGCATTTTTTCTCTTCCACAAAAATATAGGAGAAATGAGGAGAAAAAGAGGAAACATATGTGTAATTGAGAAAAAAAAAGTGAATAAATTGAGGGTGGAGATCATTAATAATTCAGAAAACTGAAATTGGAAATGAGAAAAAAACGTTTTTTTTTGCGCCGTAAGAATTTAACTTCGAAGAATCTGGAATTACAGGAAAATAGGAGAAAATATCAAATTTTGACACCTTATTCTCATAATTAGTAAATTGGAGAAACTGAGAATATGACACTTTGTCTGGAAATACAAACTTTGATATTTTGACCGGGAAAGTTTTCGGTCTTCAGTTTTAACAGTGGATTAAGGACTGTAGATTTTTTGTTTCAATAGAAGGGTAAACTGTTTAAAAAAAGTTCTAATGTGTCATACACACTTTTTTGTGCTTGGACTCAAATAGAAAATTATCTCAAATATCTTGAATTTTTCATAATTTTAGCTGGAAGCTTAGAGAACTAAAATCTTCAATCTTCAATCTGAATTTCTCACGCTGAACAATTAAAATTTTCAGATCCTGAATACTGGATTGAAATATACAACGTGGGAAAATTCAGAGTAACTCAATTACCAAGAAGTCTCCGAACTGCTGTCTTTTACGGAAACCACTCTAAAAAGCAAAACAATAAACAGAATCAACTAATTTTAAAAGATGGGAGGGAATCCCTGGAAAAAGTTTAAGTCGAAGAGTAAATTGGCAATTTCCTAATTTTTCAGAATAAAACTGGAAAATTGGAAAATTAAGTAAACGGAATAGCCACTCACCAAAGTCCGATAAGCTGTTAGGCAGTCAACATTTCTCTTAATTACTTTTCAAAAACAAAAAGGGAAGAGAAGTAAACATTTTAATTTAAATTTTAGCAAGAAATGTTCTAGACTAGACTATAAAATAATAATTGGAATTCATGGAGGAGTACTGTAGGTATCAAGTATAGGGTAGAGCGTACTCTAAGGCACTCCATGCGCCGAACAAAATAAAAACTGGAATTGTAAATTCTAGAATCAAACTTTTCTGTCCTCACGGGTTACTGTAGATCAAGTGTTCCACCTCATAACCATCAAAATGAAATGAGAAGCAGATGTTGAGTGAAAGATAGGAAAAGGGGATAATCTCATGAAGAGAATGGGAAGTATGTGATGAAAAATATGTGATTGATGGGAAAGCAGCGGAGGGAAAACGAGAGCACTCAATCATTCTATCACCTGTGTTTGTGCGGGCGGACCTCCGGAAATATGACAAATAGATACACTTTAAAAACTTAAAAACAAAGGATCTCATCACGGAAGTGCAATTCTATATCAAAGGTACCAATTGGGTTTGTTTTTAAAGTTAGGAAGCTGACGTTACTTTTTTAATTGAAACTTGAAAAAGACAAAAATTAGACAATCGCAGTTTCAATTAAACGAAAATATTAAGACGTCTTCAACCTTCGCTTTTGAGTACAAAAATATACGATGAATCGGGTGAAAGCAGCAAAATAAAGCGCAAATGGAGGACGGGCTCGATTGCTTCCGGATCACTGAATGAAAAGAATAAGCAGGCGTGTTTAAGAAAAGAAAAGCAAAAGAAAAAAAAACATGAATCGCGTACGAATTAATGGGCAAAAGGTAGACGAAGATGGAAATGGCAAAAACATGGGAACAAAATAGGAAATGAACAATAGTTTCTTGTCAATCTGAGAAAAAAGAAATTATGGCTTTTGCTGAAACGACTACAAAATATATAAGCAGTAGTTAATATTATTCCATTGAAATTTTCTAATTTAAAGCCAATGAGTATTGACATACCTAACCAACACAATTCGCACGCTTCGTGCGAGTTACCAATTTCCGGGCTCTTTTTCGGAGGTCATCATTAACAATTCAAAAACAAAGAATTTGAGCCTTGTTTTCGGTCCATTTTTAGAATTTCGAGAGTCCTGAAATTGCTTGAAACGTGGACAGATTACCAAATACTAAGACATAACGATGAGTCGATTTGATCAAAACTTCTTGTTTTTTGTACAGAAAAATTTCAATATTTGATCATATTCTGCAGAATCTCTTGAGTTCAAGCTTTTCCAAGTATGTCACTTGAAATGAATATCTATTTCCGATTCAAAAACAATTGTTAAATAATCATGTGCGTCAGTGATTTGAACTCTTGCGTCTCTCGAGCTATAACCCCATGAGCACGGAAAAAAGTGTTCAGTGAGCTGTCTTTCTGACTTGATACATTCATTGAGTGTAGTGTGTGTGTGTACAAGTACAAAGCGATGGAAAATTCAAGTGAAAAGCAGAAAGAAAAGAGATGAAACACATCAGAAATCATAGGACTTTGTGGAATCAGGGAAAGGGGGTAAAATGAAATGAAACATTATGAATCATGAAGAATAAAATATGTAGTCTCACATGAGAAATGGAAAAGTAATAAAAAGAAGTAATAGTAATAAAGATAATGGAAGTCATAATTAACTGTCTGTCTGTGCATTGCCCTTTGACCATTTTATAGAAGATACTCTTTTTTTTATTAGCACGAACTAGTCTGACTCATTTAATTAACAAACTATGAAGTGTCAATAAAAATAGTTATGTATGTGGAACGCTGAGTACGAATTCTATAATAAATATATCTGCTCCTGCGTGTACTATTGTAGAACGTTATAAAAATTAAATTAATGAAATTTGTGTAAAAATCATCTTCATACATGATAGCTTGAACATAATTTCAATTCTCTAATTTAATTATTTTTGTTTAAAAATGTTGTACCCATTGATTTCAGTCATAAATTGTAAGTAAAACTGAGAAGAGCTAGTCCATGCAGAAACCCAAAAATGCCAAGACATGGGAGGCGCCTATTAATGAAACTTGGAAGATTTAACTGTTGAATAAACAATGAAGTCACCCATAGATATCGTGCTGTTTTTCATTAAATTTTACTTAATTTACTTTTATATTCTCACTAGAATGACTGAGCACAACTAATTGAAACAAAAATCTCACTTAAGCAGTAGTTCAGCATGGATCTCATCGATGTTCCAAATTGTCAGGAAAAATTGGTTGAAAACATTATATACTTGGTCAAAGAGTACGAAATGAGTGTTTTCCCACAGTTTTTAGTCCGGAAACATGCGGAAGTATTTAAGTATTAACTATTTCATCGAATTCTCACAGGCTATATTAGATGAGAAACTTGAATACAGAGATCATAGTTTTTAAATTGTACATAGAATTTATTATTTGATTTTCTGAATATCATTAAACATCATATTCATAGAAAATTGTCAAATCTGAGAACATTGTTTAATTAACTAGATACTGTGTATTTCGGCTAGTCGGTTTGTGCGATGAGCTCCACATATGACATGTTGGGGGCTCAGAGGTTCATTTATGTGAGAAACCTACTGCATCGGCTACCACTTCCAAAATTTGAGAAGGTCGGAGAACAGCTTTTGTGGTGGGAGGATTAGAGATCATGAATAGTATAAAGATTCAACTTTAAGGCTATTGTCTCAATGAGCTCAGAAAACGAATAGAGTGAAGGGGCGGCTCACGCCCTGTTCTTGCCCGGAAAACGTCTCTACAACTCTTATAATGGTAAAATTACTACATTTCATAGTAAACCTTCTACGAAATATTTTATAAACAGTCAAAAAGTGGCAACTTCCAGGGATATGCCTGTCTATCATTTTGGAAATCGACTTGAGAAGTTTTATTTTAGAATTATTCTGTGTTGATTATGTTTCTATTATTTTCACATTGTAGGGACTTTGTCTGAAAATTTTTGGACTTTTCAATTACACTCCCGTCACCGTAGAGTAAGACCTAGAAACGCGAGATTAAACGTGGAAAAATTATGATAAAATAACCGAGAATAGAATTGTAAAAAGAGGACAAGTTCAAAAAAAGATAAAAGACTAAAAAGTTGGAAGTCCACGCACGAGAATCGCGTAATCCACCCTCACAGCGACAACGACTCCCGAAGGAACATTCAAAAAGAAGTTGCATTTCAAATTTATGGCATTTTATATAAGGAAGTGCAGATAAATGACGCAGTTTTGCAAAAGGAAAAAAACAAAAAATGGGTGTAAGACGAGTACAGATATAAATAGAAACATGGTTTCATGCGTTCTTTTTGTTTTGACTAATTAAGCTAAAATAACTGAAAATGTCTGGTAGAAATATAAACCTTTAGGTCAGAATATTGTGTTTTTGTCACTTTGGCGGGAACGCTGGTTCTACGTTTTAAATTAATTTGTTGAAGTAGGCAGGCGTGCACTTGTGTGCCTACATGAAACAGTTACTTATCTCATTTTATCTATAGATTTTATCAAGTTAAAAAAGGAGAGCTGGAATGGAAAAAATATCATAAAAAATAATAAGCTAGAGTTATTTCAAATTCGTTCAACTTCCTGTTTCAATTTCTATAAATCGAAACAATTTCAATTTCATTTTGCACTACGAAATGCTATTTGCGTCACTCTTTGCTCACCAAAATTCAATCTAATGACCATTGTTATCGTCACACAATTTGTTTAGATTTTCAGCAAAAAAAGAAGAACGAGAAAACCAAAACGCCAAACAACCGGGAATCAGTTGTAGTACTCGGCTTCATAAACAATGAATTTTCGCGTTTCTGCTATAGATTTCTAGAGGAAAAACGAGTCGTGACATTGTTTAAAACAAGTGAAAAATGCTGAAAGATGAGCTCTCGGAGCAACTTGTTGAGTGGTTTGAAACGGATAGGAAATGGGAGACAAAAGGGAATCAGTAGTTGAAGGACACTAGAAATTATGATAGAAAAAAGCTGTCAGTTTAGTTAGATCAAAGAGCTTTCTTTGATTGATTGATCGGAACATCAGAGTTCGAAAATTGAAAGACAAAGTATTCCTCGAGAATTACGAAGTGAAGTACTATGTGAAGATGGACATAGATTAGTGTTCGTAAAGAATTGGGAATCGAACCAAGTATTTTTAAGATAGAGTATATTGGTATTCGGAGGGTGTAATAATGAAAGAGTTGTTGCTATTTAGGTCTCAATTTATACGGTTTATTTATTAAAATTTTAGATATTTAAAATGCTACAGTTGTAATATTGAGACAACCTCAGTATGAGAAGTGCAATTTCTTTTTTTGGAAAATTTCTACGAATTTATTTCGTTTTTATTAATTATAGTATTTAATCATTGTGAATAGAAAAAACTCAAACCATTTAATGTTTGTAACAATCTCAAATGAACCACCTGAGAATGCTTTCTACTAGATGACAATGGCCAAAAATAAATAATTTTTTCCAACTCGTCACAGCCACTCAACCAAACGTTTTTTTTATCCAAGAAGAGAAGAACAAGGGACAGTTGTCCGCCGTGTCTCGTTTCAAACAAAAAATGTACGTGAAAAGTGAATGAGAGCTTCTCCGTCCATTCTGTCTTGTTTTCTCATTGGCTCATAGTCTTTGTCGTCGTCACATCAAACATATCATATTATTTCTCGTGGTGAAGAGTGGGTGATCTTTTTTGGGTTTAAAGACTGTCTTTTAAAAAAGACGGTAATGAAAATTATTTAAAAAGTTACAAGCATTGAATAAATATGTCCAGTCGCTAGTAGATTGGAAAGTCTGCTTTCTCCGGGAAATGTGATGTATTTATAAATATATATAGATACATTCGAAAATTCTCACGCTCTTCTAGGAAAATAGCTTTTCCCTAGGATTCTTGGTCACCTATAATAATTAACGCGTTCTCACCATTTCGGCTCTATTTTCGCGGATCTTCCTAAAGCGGGTGTAAAAAGGCTTAAGAGTATCCAAAAACAGTGGGTTTTATTCCATTTCACAATGGGAACATGGAAACAAAGATAATGATGAGCACCGGGAAGGGGGAGAATATAGGTAAAACTTATAGTATAAAACATGGAAAACAAGGCGAAGTGGTGAACAAGGGGGGACATAGTGAAGATTAGTTATGATCAATTCTCGAGCAAGATGGTCGGTATGTACCGTTCATGATTGCAAGCTCGACGAGTTGTCTACGCTTCAGCTCATCACGCCCATCTGGAGGAGGAACCAAAAGAACTTGGACTGTTTCCAGAGCTGCAGTGATCCGAGCAGTTGCCTCACGACGTGGTCCGCTTGTCTCGACAATGACGCGAAGTGGCAAATCAATTGCACTGAAAGAAAAAATGGGTTGGGCTAAACGGATTAAATGGGGCGTGAATACATTGAAGAAAATAAAATGATGTATTTGAAATCAAAATGTCACGTAATATCTATCAAAATTTTGATGATTTTTAGTATAACTCACTCTTGGCTTCCATCTCCATGAGTTTTGTGCAATGCATTTCCGTACATCTTATTCGAATGATTTCCGCGGATCATGATTCGGCATCCGGTATCTTTCTCAAGCTGCTTCGCTGTCGTTCCACGAGGACCAATGATGCGGCCAATAAAATTGTAAGTGGGGTAAGTCTCGACTGGAATCCTAATACTTTCAGTCAAAGTGACCTCATCTTCATCCGAATGCATCGAATCATCAGAATCAGAGAACATAGCGCCAAGATCAGTAAACCGAAGTGCTTCTCGTCCACATTCTTCAAGAATTCCAATGTCAGCCATTGAGATTGGAGCCATGAAGAGTCGGCCGATCTCTTAAAATCATAAAAACATTAGATCTATAAAATTGGAATTCATACCTTCATCGATGAGATGCACTGAGAAGTTAGCCTGACCATATTGGAGAAGACGGGACTTTTCAGCTAGGAGCAGCTTGAAATAAGAGATCACTACATCCATTTGGTCGGATTCCTCATGAATTTGGATCGATTTAGGATCTCTTTCATAGTCGGATAGCTGCAAAAAAACAGATAACTGAAAAATATATAAAGGTGTGAACTAACAATTTGCATGAATTTCTGCTGGAGAGGGGTGAGAAAGCAATTATGGTTGTTCATGGTGAAACATGAACAAGACTGAACAATTTCAGCCACGGAGCTCCGTGCCAACGTGGCATCATGGGGATGACGTGGAGGTCACGCGTATATTCAGACGTGATTAAAATTAATCAGAGTAAGGTCAGAGACGTGGCAACTGCATCTTCTTTCTTTTATCATCCTTCAACATTACATTCAGTGCTTTACAGGATAAGTGAACGTGTTCCTAAAAATTGAAAATAACTCTGACCAAAATTCAAAACAGATGACAAAATGATTACACGATTGAATATATTTTCAATGACTTTATTTTTGATAGTGTCGAGCACATCAAATACACCGAGCACACTTACTCAAATAACCTAAATGAAAGGGATTTGTGAAGAGGCAGGGGAAAACAATGAAAAACGTTTTGGGACAACAATTGGGATTGATAATTTGTGCAAGAGAAACAATAAAACCAACAACAATGAAAAATATTTAAAAAAAATGGGATTTAACAAGGAGCGAACAGATGGATCAACAAGATGGAATAAATCTAGAAGAGATTAGTGGTATGGTAAACAATGGTAAATTTATTTCTTTCCCTTGAAACCGGTCTTCTTGAATTGCGGCTTTTTCTGCTGCACACGTGGAATAGTCTTCGGTTCAACCTTAATTTTTTTTGTAGAAAGTGAAGATAAAGGTTTTAAAATAATCTGGATTAGAAATTACCTTTTTCACGAGCTTCTTTTGTTTTGGTTGTTCTTCTTCAACTTCCTGAATTCCTTCATCACTTGACGCCACCTCTTCGCTGTCATCACCTGACGAATCAGCAGCAACTTTCGGAACAATTTTTTTTTGAACCGCTGGAGTAGCTGCCTTCTTTGGTTTCACGTCAACCTTCGTCTCTTGATGTCTCGCATAGAACACATCGACTAGATGATTGTTAACCTTCAATCCATTTGATTTTGCGAATGCAGCTTGAGCGTCTTCTACGGTTCCAAAAGTGATGAAAGCTCTCTTTTTCGAGTTTGGCTGACCACTTGCGTGAAGGATCTTAATGTCTGTGGATGAACGGAAGATGTTCTTCAAGTCTGTGTTATTGCAGGTTCCTGGGAGAGCGTTGATGAAGAGCTGGAGAGGATTAATCGGACGAACTCCATCTAAAAAATTATACTTTGCTTGGCTAAGGAATTTTAAAACGTACGTTCTTTTGGAGCTTTGCTTTCACTGAGACAGAAGTCTACATAAAGAGCTTTTCCTTGAATCTTAGATTTGCTAAGAACATCGTGAGCTTTCTTGCAATCTGCGACAGTGTTGAATACAAGCCATCCAAAGTTCGAGTTCTTTTTGCGACGGAAAGAATCGAGTCCAGTTACAAGACCAGTGATTTCAGCATCTTTTGCTTTCTTAGCAATTTCTTTGATGAACAAAGAACGCGAATCTCTATCTTGACGTCTTCTCTCCTCTTCACTGATAATTGATTTACCATCGCTCTTGACTTGTTTAGAAGCGACGGTAGGCTCATCAAGCTTTCTCTTCACACCTCCTTGTTTTTCGGTGACTTTTGGCTTCACAGCTGGGATATCTTCTTCCTCTTCCTCCTCTTCATCTTCTTCCTCTACGTCTTCTTCATCCTCCTCGTCTTCGTCTTCATCACTATCTTGAGCAGCAGAAGCAGCAGCACGATTTGCAGCAATCTGTTTGAGAAGATCAGCTTTCGACTTGATAAGTGGGACATTTGTGGTATCCTCCTCCTCTTCTTCATCTTCCTCGTCCTCCTCTTCTTCTTCATCTTCATCCTCATCGTCACTGTCCTCCTCAATCGCTTGAGCTATTTGACTTAAAGACTGCTTGAGGACTGGAGCTTTCTTAGCTGGAACATCTTCTTCCTCTTCCTCCTCCTCTTCGTCTTCCTCCTCTACTTCTTCATCCTCCTCATCTTCCTCGTCGCTGTCATCATCAAAGTTCAGTTTTGGAACATCACCGGCAGCATTTTTTGATGTTTTGGCAGGATGCGGGGTTGCTGGTGCTTTCTTGTCAACAGTAGTTGGGGTTGCAACCTTAGATAAATTGACTTGCTTTCCTTTTGTGGAGTCGACAGATTTGAGAGAGCTTTTTACAGCTGGAGTTTTAGCGACAGGCTCGGTCTCCTCCTCGTCCTCTTCTTCCTGAAAACAATAATATTAAAGGAAACTCGAAATAAACATTGCAACATTTTCCAAAGAAATTTTCACAAGAAAATCAGCCTTTGAGAAAAAAAAAACATACCTCCTCATCTTCTTCGTCCATTTCAATTTCTTCCTCGTCTTCCTCATCTTCTTCATCTTCCTCAACAGCAACAGACTTTTTGACCTGCGGAGCGTCATCATCAGATTCTTCCTCCTCCTCATCATCGTCCTCTTCGTCATCGTCAGAATCTTCAGCAGCCGTAGCAATGGCACTCTTAGCAGTTTTCTTTGGTGGTTGTGGCTCCTCATCACTCTCCTCCTCATCTTCTTCGTCTTCACCAGAATCGTCTTCTACTGGTTTTGTTTGTTTTGCAAACGGAGTTCCGGTGGCAAGCTTTTTCTTCGGGACTTCTGGAATATTGAATAATTGCAAATAAATCTAAAATCAGCACTATACCCTCTTCCTCGTCGTCATCTCCATCACTATCATACTGTTTTCTCTTATCGCTAAAACCAACTCGGCTGCCTCCCCCACGAGATTGGAAGTTTCCTCTTCCTCCGCGCGGTGAGAAATCGTTTCCACCGCGTCCACGAGGTGTGAAGCCACCACGACCGCCTCCTCTAGGGGAGAACTTATTGCCACCACGGGACCCTCCAGAGAAATCTCCTCGACCGCGATTAGCTACACCACGATCTCCTCCTCGCCATGGAGAGCCACCACGATCACCTCCACGGAAGTTGCCGCGGTCTCCTCCACGCCATGGAGATCCTCCACGATCTCCACCTCGGAATCCACCACGGTCACCACCTCGGAAGCCTCCACCACGTCCTCTTGGGGAGAATCCACCTTCACGATCACCACGGAATCCTCCTGGTGAGCGACCTCTATCTCCTCCTCGGAATCCGCTTGATGAACGTCCTCTATCGCCTCCACGGAATCCGCCTGGAGAACGTCCTCTATCTCCACCTCGGAATCCACCACCGCCACCACGTGGGGTGAAGCCACTGCCACCACCACGACCACCGCGGAAGCCTCCGCCTCCGCGTCCTCTTGGTGAGTCGAAACCCATTTTGATTGTACCTGAAATAAATAAAATAAAGTTAGGAAGTCCTAATTAGAGTTAAATCAGGAAATAACAGCGACCAAATGTGTTGTAATGATATATTTCGATATTTTATGCATTATAGTAATTTTTAAGCAGAAAATTTCTTCAAAAAACGTAGAAAAGCGATTTATTTCAGTGATAAACATGAAAAAGTACACAAAGAGAATGTTTCTAAATTCGAAATTCATCGATAAGCGGGCGCAGGTCTCGCCACGATCTCTCGAATAAATGCATGCGCCTTTAAACGTTAATTTTCTTGCTGGCGGCAGCCGGCTTGCAACGGCTTTCAACAATTCGACAAATCAATAAAAACTGGATTTTCCGTACATTTCTTTTTGTTTGTTATCAAAACCGTTTGAACTGTCAATTATACACTTTTTAGAATTCGTTTTCATCAATTAGAATGTTTGTTCGTATTTATATTGCGTGATATTCTTTTAAAATTGAACAAAATAGTTTAATATAAATATTTTATTTGCAAAACTCTGTCATTTGCGATACATAGTTCTTTCCTAATTGTTTTAGTAAAAACTTAAGTTTCACGTGCCACCTTATCCACGTTTCTATTTCTACGGTGTATTGCCCCTCGGCGAATTCGAGTTATAACTTTTTTACAAGCTCGTATATTGCAAATCCTCCATTAATCTCTATTTTTTTCTCCTTTTGCATTCGCTTCCGAATTTTTTGTGCCGTTTACTCAACTGCTCTATCTTTGCAGCAGGATGAACATTCGTTGTGCTCGCGTGGACGATTTGATGAGCATGCAAAATGCGAATCTTATGTGCCTTCCAGAGAATTATCAAATGAAATACTACTTCTATCACGCTCTTTCTTGGCCGCAGCTCTCTTATATTGCTGAAGATCACAAGGTATTTTTTATTCTCATGCAAATCTTGACTTGAAACATTTATTGTTGTTCAGGGAAATGTTGTTGGATATGTTCTCGCCAAAATGGAAGAAGACCCAGGAGAGGAGCCACATGGTCATATCACCTCTTTGGCCGTCAAAAGATCTTACAGACGTCTGGGATTGGCTAATAAAATGATGGATCAGACCGCAAGAGCCATGGTCGAAACCTACAACGCTAAATACGTATCGCTTCATGTTCGTGTATCAAACCGAGCCGCATTGAATCTATACAAGAACACACTGAAATTCGAAATTGTGGATACAGAGCCAAAGTAAGTATTAATTTGAATAAATCCTCATTTCTCGGCGCGGATTAGTTCGTCCCTCGATGAACAACTGAAAAAATTCTAATCGACGTTTCCCAATCACCCGTTCGATTTCCAACGTTATACTTTTTACAGAAGTGATGGAATTAAATAATTTTGTATTCTTTTTTGGTTCACCTATTTTTAATTTTTGTTCCAAGTCAAGTTCAAATTGAAAAAGGTTATTGTGATTATCAGTGAAAGGACAAAATGTTTCGAAAAATAATTACGTTTAATAACGTGGCGCTTTTTTAAAACAATAAACAAAAATATGCGAGCGAGGTGATTAAACTTTGGCATCAATCAGAAGAAACATACTTCAATTTGCAAATTATGATAACTTTTAGAACCTTATTAACCCTAATTATTAACAAAAATGACAAATTCCAGATATTACGCGGATGGAGAAGATGCATACGCTATGCGTCGCGATCTCGCAAAATGGGCAGAAGAACGGAACATCGAGCCAGCAGATCGAGAGGCCTATACCACTGCAAAAACCACTGACGATAAAAAGAAAAATCGCAGTTAATTCGTTATCAAAGTTTATTTTTGCCTTTTCCAACTGGTTCATTCTGATACTTTCTCTGTTCTCCCCTTTCAGGAGGATCTCTTTTCTTTCAATTCTCGTTTCCTCCTCTGGTTTTAGATTAGGTAAAAATTTAAGTTTTCCCCTGAATAATCTCTTTGATCCCCCTTTGAAAGCTCATTAATAAATTTAAAGCATTAAAATGGTTTGTAGATGTTATAAGCAGTTGATTTCTGTATTCAAATATCTGTAAATATTTATTTCGACCTTTAAAGTTAATGTTTTAGATGAAAGGTGGCGGTGGAATAGGGGATGGCAAAAAGGACTATCAATCAGCTGTTCATGAAGTAAGTTTTTATTAAAAACTCTGTTATTCCTTTTAATAGTTTTGAGTGATTCAGATGAAATATAGATTTTAAATCTAAATTTTTCAGGGATTAACAACATTCGATCAATTGGGAATTGCACTTGAAGATGTCGGTAAATCAATGGACGCAGAAACAGCTACACCAGGAGGAAGTTTATTTTCCAGAGTTATGTAAGTGATTCGGTTATTCTCGAAAAAAAACTCATTGTTGAAAATGTAGCACTATTTTCTAACATTTCAACAAATAAAATTCTGGCTCACTACCGAGTTCGTATTTTCAACATTGAACAGACACATGGAATTGTTTTCAAAAATCATTCGGTCTCACACATTATGGAGGGAGAAACAGTTTAACCTCAACGCAAATCCGATTTGGTCGAATCGTTTCATCGCCTCTCCCTCTGCTCTCATAAAACAAATAGATTGAGAGTGGTGTTACACGAGTTTTCCATACCAAATGAGATCCTTTTTGACAGGTCGGAGAGAGAATTTATTTGTTTTGATAGAGACTCAAAACTAAAAGTTATGATTTTGCCCAGAATGTTATAATATTTCACGACAAGTATAACTTACAAATGAAGAAACGAAAAATGTTCTTCCTGTTTTTTTAATTTCTGAAAATCATTAGAAATTGGTTAGTTATTCTTTTTCGCATCGATTCCAGTTTGAGCTCATGTATTATCATTGTCAAAAGTTTGACGCAATTAAGCGACTATTCATGTTACATTTTTCTGCAATTGAGCTACATTTCGCCAATAATATAAGTTTTTTTTTAAATCTTGTTCATGATATATCAAAGTTAACACAGGTTTTTTTTTCTAATTTCTGACTAGAACGATCTTTGTAGGTACAAATTTCTTCGAAATTCTATAGCCAAAAAGTGATAAGATGATGTCTCAATGATTCTCGACACTTCTAACAAATAAATAACCTGATTCTACATTTTCGAGGTCATTCATACTTTGGTTTCTCATTTTTCTTTCCAGTTGAGTTGAAAGTCGTAGTTTTGATTCCGAACTTAAAATTTTCCTCATTTCTTTTACATTATGTAATTTTTTTTTGCAAAATTATATTCCAAACAGTATATTAATCCGATCCAGTTTTCGTTTCAGGAACGAAAATTCTTCACTAAAATCGAGGACGTACGACCATTCAAACGATCTTGTGAACATGTCGGTGATTCCTGCCGAATCGAGTTATGTACTCTTTTTCCAAGTAAGTTTTTCAGGTATTTTACAAAAGAAATTATGAACTTGCTGTTTTCAGGTTCTCTTTCCGTTTGCCGTCGCTGGTCTTGGAATGGTATTTGCTGGATTGGTTCTCTCAATAGTAGTCACATGGCCTTTGTTCGAAGAAATCCCTGAAATTCTGATTCTAGTTCCAGCACTGCTTGGGCTTAAAGGAAATCTGGAAATGACACTAGCCAGTCGACTCTCAACACTTGTGAGTTTACACTTGAGAATATTCAATTTTATAATTTTCTATCAATTTTTCAGGCTAACCTTGGTCATATGGATTCTTCAAAACAACGAAAAGATGTAGTCATCGCCAACTTGGCACTTGTGCAAGTTCAGGCTACTGTCGTCGCTTTCCTCGCTTCTGCTTTTGCCGCTGCTCTCGCTTTCATTCCTTCTGGGGATTTCGATTGGGCTCATGGTGCATTGATGTGTGCAAGCAGCCTAGCTACAGCATGTAGTGCATCCCTCGTACTATCACTGTTAATGGTGGTTGTCATTGTGACATCTCGAAAATACAACATCAATCCCGATAATGTGGCCACACCAATTGCTGCATCACTTGGAGATCTGACGACACTCACTGTACTGGCTTTCTTCGGATCCGTGTTCCTCAAAGCTCATAATACTGAATCTTGGCTCAATGTTATCGTGATTGTATTATTCCTTCTTCTCCTTCCTTTCTGGATAAAAATTGCCAACGAGAATGAAGGAACACAGGAGACTCTCTACAATGGATGGACACCAGTCATCATGTCAATGCTTATCAGTAGTGCTGGAGGATTTATATTAGAAACCGCAGTCCGAAGATATCATAGCTTGAGTACATACGGTCCAGTATTGAATGGTGTTGGAGGGAATTTGGCTGCTGTTCAAGCCAGCAGACTCTCTACTTATTTCCATAAAGCCGGCACAGTTGGAGTTCTTCCGAATGAATGGACTGTCAGTCGATTTACCAGTGTTCAGCGTGCATTCTTCTCAAAAGAATGGGATTCTCGATCGGCTCGAGTTCTTTTGTTACTCGTTGTTCCTGGTCATATTTGCTTCAATTTCCTTATCCAGTTATTCACTTTGACTTCAAAGAATAATGTGACACCCCATGGACCACTTTTCACCAGTCTTTATATGATTGCGGCAATCATTCAGGTAAGGTTTTATCGAAAATTTAAAATATATAATCAAAATTTCAAAAATTGCAGGTTGTCATACTTCTATTCGTTTGTCAACTTCTCGTCGCTCTTCTTTGGAAATGGAAAATTGACCCAGATAATTCTGTGATTCCATATCTTACAGCTCTTGGAGATCTCCTAGGAACCGGACTCCTATTCATAGTATTCCTCACTACTGACCATTTTGATCCAAAGGAACTCACTTCGTCATAATTTTAAAACGTTCAAACTTTTACCACATTGTATAACTGCATCCCCGTTATTATAGATTGGTTCTCATCCCCCATCTGCATGTAAAACAGTATTTCGCTAACCTAATTTTTCATTTTCACAACTAACGCACTTTCATCAGAACTCTAGTCAAACCCGATGAGTTGATTGATATCCATTTGCCGTCAAGCGCATAATTTTCTGTACATTGTGATCCATTTTTCTCTCTAGCTATTTTTGGTCATATCTAATAGACATTTTGCATTTTCCGCTAGTCACTATGTATTTTTTGGGAATAAATAAGTTAATTTGAACTTTTAAATTTAATTAATTTTTATCTCTGGACATCTTATTCCGCGAGTGGTCCAATAATTTTGACAAGATGGGCCAAGAAAAAAAACAATTTTCCAGATGGAAATAGGACAACGAGTTCGAATAAATTTCGAAGTAGCAACAGTTCGATATATTGGAGAAGTCGATGGATACGGTAGTCAACGATGGGTTGGATTGGAGTGGGATGATCCGACACGTGGAAAACATGATGGAATTGTGAGAGGAAAACGATACTTTCAGACGAGGTTAACAGACATTTTCATCAGAAATATATTCTATAGACATTTCTCATTCGAAACTGTCGGAAATGAATTCCAAATTGGGACAAAAAATGGAAGTGATCTCCGCTGTACACATTTTCATAGTTTTATGGCGGTCTCCATGAACTTTTAAATATACAGTGTCGGGGGATTATTTACCGTATTTAACACTCCAATTACTTTCCCTTAAAAATTCGTCACTAAATAATACAAACTAGTCACAAAAGTGTGAACTTTCAAATTTTCAGACATCCAAATGGAGGATCATTGATGAAGCATGAAATAGTACCGAAACCAACTGATCTATTGTTTGAAATCAAAGACAGATACATCGAGGAAGAGAGCGTCGAAACTGAAATTGAATTGGCGCAATCCAATAAGAAGATCGAGTTGATCGGAATGGATCAAACGGCTGCAAAACAAAGCAATATCGAGAAACTTATAAATATTGTTCTTGATAATCGATCAGTCGGCTTCCCACCTTCCTCGGATTCTCCCCAATTTATACTTTGTCGTGAACTTAATCTTTATGGAAATCTACTGTACAAATGGAAAACAGTTCGTCAGATTCTTGAATATTTTCCTAGAATTCAAGAACTCAACTTACGAAGGAATCGCATGCAATGCTTCAATGAAGAAGAAGATGATGATGAATCAGAAGGAGATGATCATGTTTATTCGGATAGTTGTAAGAAATTGGTCATTAGTGAATGCAATTTATCTGAGAATTCGGTAGGTTAAAGATTAAAGGTTAAAGGAATACCAATGAAATATTAAAAAAAAAGTGTCTAGAATTGCTATTTTTATTTTTCAGATCGACTCGATTCTTCTCCGGTTCCCCTCTACATCAGATGTCGTGGCGTTTGGTAATGATCTCACAAGATTCTCAGTTTCTGAAGCTGTTTCATCTCGTCTTACATCCCTCGATCTCGAAGATAATCCATTCAAAACACTAGATTCCATTCACGGAACTTTTCCGAATTTGACACAACTTTCTGTGGCGAATTGTGGAATTACGAGCTTAAACGGATTCGATGGTTCGATAAAATTCCCGAAACTCGAATATCTGAACATAAAAAGAAATTCAATTGTTGAATGGAAAAGTGTAAATTCCATTAGATCTCTTAAAAGTTTGAAACGGTTATTGTTCGATTGCAAAAAATTATCAACTGAAAAGGGTGTCCATGCCTATGAGATTGTAATTGCCAAGTTGAGCACTTTAATAGGTTGGTTTCAAAAATATTAAAAATTATTTAAAGTAGATGTTTTTTTCTAGATCTCAATAGGTTTGATGTGTCAGAAGTAGAACGAAGGTCTGCAGAAATTCGATTTCTGAACAAATATGCCGGTCTAAATGATAACGAAGATCATCAAGACGATATCAAAAGACTGATTGAAATTCATGGAGAACCGACACTTGATACAGCAAAAAAGGGCCTTGCGGTGGTGAAAATTAGAATTGAATGTGGAAATCGAGTGGAGACACGAAGGCTTCCATTGGGAATGAGCATACAGAAAATTAGAGATATGGTAGGCAAATGAACAATCATTATTATTTGAATCAAGAAGACATGCATGTACTTTTGAAAATGCAAAGAATTTAATTTAAAAATGTATTATCTTGATTCGATTATTTTGGGGACGCAGAAACGCGCTCCACTTCCAATTGAAAACGTAACGAGCAATGGGTCTCGCTAGGTATTTGACAGAAAACTGTAAAATCAAACGTTTCTAGTTTGTTTTGCCGATTTCGCTAATTTTAAAGATTTTTTGTTATGTTTTCCGTTGTTTCCAAAGATTTTTATGCCGAAAGTAATGAAATAAAAATTTGAGACAAAATAGAAAAAATCATTAGCATTTCATTTTTAAACATCTCTTCGACATAAAAATCATTAAAGAATGAAAAACGAACCAAAAAAAGACGAAAAATGTTTAAAAATAGGCGAAATCAGTAAAACTAATTGAAACATTTTAATTTACGGTTTTGTCGCCTAATACCTAACGAGACCCATAGTTTGTGGGCGGAGCATTTAAAATTAACCGTTGAGCGTGTTTTCAGATCAATGTCTAAAGTGTTTTTTTCTGCGTCCCCATATAGAGGCTAGTTTCATCAAAAAATAGAGGCTAAATACTTCCATCAAAAATTTTATTTTTTCCAGCTCGCTCGTCTCTTCAAAGTCCCCAATACATCGAAAATCCGTCTATACCTCGTTATGAGTGAAAAAGCCAAACAACACCGAATTGAACTAGAAAATCCGTTAAGAGAATTTGGACACTATTCACCTTCAGAAGATCGAGATATTCTTGTTGTGGAACATGATTGAATTGTTACCGGAAGATTATTTATTGCACAACTTATTGTTTGTTACAAAATATATGAGCTTTAACTTGCATAAAATTCCTTAATTTCTTATCAGCGAAAATGTCCGTTAAAAATACTATCCGTTATGTATCGATTTCAATACTATTTACAATTATTCCGATTATGGAATAAAATCAATCAGTGAAAATTTCACTTTTGAAAATTTCGTCATATGCATGGGTCTCGCAACTATTGTTGGTTTTTTTTGTACTGTGATCTACTATTGCATACCAGAAAATCTTTTTTGAATTTTTGAAGAATGTCAGCGAAAGAAGTGGATTTCGAGAGAGAAAGTCATCTTCAGTGAGTTTTTAAATTACTGAAAATCAATAGTTATTTGTGATCTTGTTGAATAAAGTTCAATTTATCATAAAAATAATTTTGAATTTTCAGTGCTGTGATGTGTTTTCTCACTGGACAAAGCGGCGAAAAGATTGTATCTATTTATCCACATCGAAAACCAGCTACCAAAGGTAATCTGAACAATATAAAATCTCAAAAAAAAAAACATTTTCAGCTCCATCGAAAGATCCACAACCTTCCAGCTCTAATCCAGGACAATGTGTGAAGCCAGTTCTTACAAGTGTCAAAGAGTTCGTTTAAATCCGAATATTTAAATTTAAATATTCAAACGTTCAAAATTTCAGTCCAAGTTATGGTTTCGGACGTGTGGATACAGAATTCGACATGTCTCTCGGAATGCTTGCTTATGTGTTCAAAACTCAAGAAATTGCGTGTAACGATGGGTTCGATATGAAGATCAATAATCAAAGATTCGTTGCATATCCGAAGACATGGAAAGCACGTGGTGAATCCACCAACTATCAGATTTCGATTGTTTTTGCACTTAAAAACGGATGTGAACAGCACACAGCGTCCGCATATCAAACACTTTCGAATAAGATTGCAGTCAGTTTGGTCATGCTCCAAAACTATTTTGGATTTCTGGAACGAGAGGACAAGTGGGCAGATAATGCTGAAGAACCTAATAAAGATCATCCTCTGGAAGAGTTCGCAAAGACTAGTTTCATAGTTCAACCATTGGCTGAAATGTTTGAAGAAGTGCGAAATCGAGGAAATATTCATGTAAGATTCAAATTCTTTTAAATTCAGATTTGTTTCCACTAAAGGTTCTATCAGATTTTGATTACAATATTTATTGTAATTTCGCGATATTTTTGACATGTCATTTCAAAGGAACACGCATTTTTCCCATGGTGGTCTTGTCACGATATCAGGGTGCCAGACTTTACAGATTTGTTCATTTGATGTAGAAAAAAAACTTTTGAAATTTTAAATTCTAACCTGTTCAGAAAAACAGAATTTATCATGTACCATTTAAGCACCTAGTAGTATCACTTTACGCGAATGGATGATAAAATTCAATCTAGACTTAAAAAAACATTTCCAGAAATATCTCATAAATTTTGTGGAACTTGGATTTTGTGATGAAGCACATGCCTTGACGAAGTTAAATGTAGTGCCGAAAGGAAGGCAGGAAATCGATGAAATCGTCAGAAAAATGAAGTGAGTTTTTCCTATAATAACCCATTTTTTGGAACTACAAAAACTATTTTTCAGACCTTATCACGGAATTTTGCTTCTCGAAGATGTGTGGCCAACTCCAGATGCAAATCCGATTGTTGCTAAACTTCTCAGTCATTGTAGTCCGGATCGTTCAATTTTGGATATGTCAACGGCGTCTGGAATCCCGATTTTTGAAGTTTTCATGATCATTCGACACTTACTGCAATGGACACGTGCTATTCTCATTTATCCTTTATGTAATACAAACATCTATACATCTGCAACAAGTCCACAACCTCTTGATAAGTGAGCAATTTTTTTGTTTTTTAAACTATATTTTATAAATTCAAAACAAAATCACTATTTTCATAGAACATTTTGATTAGTCAAGGATTTTATTGTTACATTGAAATTCAACAAGTTACAGAATGGCAGAGAAGTTCACAGCTCAATTCGGCAATACCATTCACTTGGCTGCCGGGCTGGCTCATTTCAATCCCCCAAAAACACTGGATACGTTTATCCGAAAAAACCTTCCTCTACACGAACAGGGAGTTCGTGCGAAGCTTGTCGTTGCTTTGCTTCGTCATCAAATGCTCATGCAGTTGCATCAATTTTACTATATTCTGAAACCGTACTCGATCGCGATCCTACCAGAACCAAAAGAGCCATGTCCCGCTGAGTTTACGAAAATCATCGAGGAAAGCACATTACCAAATGACGTGAAGGGAGTTGTAGCGGATATTTGTGCTGAAATGCTCGAAACTACATCTTATGCCAGTGTCAAACGAACGTTGAGCCTTTTCGTAAAAGTTGCTCCGATGATGGATGGAAATCATCATTTGGAAGAAATCAAATACAAAAATAATTTGGTAAGAAATTGAATAGGGTAAATTCTGCTAATACTGATTAAGTATTTTCCAGGATCGTACAGAAATCGAGGGAGTTTTCGTGTCTTTCAAGCTTGTAATTGCTACATTCCGCCGTCCTGATTTTGTTGCCGAGTAGCCAAGGATCTTTTATTCCGGTTTTTATATTTTTCTCATTTATGTACAAAAAATGAAGCATGATTTTACCCCCTATATTAAATTTGTTTTTTTTTCTGAAAGAGGTTATTGCATAAAACCTACTATTTTTATAAATTTTTGAATACCTTCTCCAAAAAATGTATTCAGCTCAAATGGAAAACTATGTCTCTGCACAGGAAAGATACATGAAGTATTTGGAAGATTTGTCAGAGTGAGTACATCAATCGAATCGGAATAAATAATTGACAATTATTTACAGAAATGTTATTCATCCTAAAATTGCAACTGAGGAGAAGGAATTCAAAAAGTTGCAAAAACAGTGCGAGGAGTATGCAAAACTCAAGTTCACATGTCAACGGCTTCTGGTAAAGAGTTCAAAGTTAGACCTAAATCATCTTTTTTTCTAGAATGAGGCTCCAAAAACAACAGAAGGAAAGACCGAACTGGGACAGAGAGTTTTTATGAATATTGAAGTGTAAGATACTTATTATAACTACTACTTTTATTTTTGAATTTAAGGAGAGACACGAAGCATGTGGTTGTTAAGCTGTGTGACGATGTTTATGTGGAGATGAAGCTTCAAGACGCTATCAAAACATGTGATCGGAAGATGGACAGCTTAAAAAATATGATGGAAAAACTGCAAAAGTCAACCAATAAACTGAAAACCGACTTGACAATGCTTCTTGCCACGATGGATATGCCATATGTGGAACCATTCAGATTCACACTTCCTTCAGACTTCCCGTTTCGAATGGAATAATATTTGAATTTGTTCAATTTGTTTTTTTTTCCTATTTTTCCCAGGTCTCATCCACATTTCCCTACGATTTCTTTAAATAAATAACTTGTTTGTTTCAAATAACGGGATAGAAGATTTTTATTTGAATACAGTAATCCAGTTATAAATTCTCGTTATTATCTACTTCCTGAAATTTCAGACTTCTCGCGTATATCTGTGTAATTAGTAAGATTTCAGAATTTCAATCATGGTAATGCACATCAAACAGTCTACAGTAAGATCGATGTTGATTGTGGCTCGGCGAGGCAAGAAACGGTTGAACTTGGATCCGGATGCACTAGCTGTTCTCACAGCTCTTATCAATTTGCTTGCACAGGTGATTAATATGATTTTTTGAATTTTTACTCTTATTTAAAAAAATTTATTTTACAATTTTTTAAAATAACTTAAAATTTCAGGAGTCGGTAGCTCGAGCCGCACAGTCCGCTGCCAACACTGGAAGCCGCCACGTCACAAAAGAACACTTGAAACGAGTCATCGCTCAGCTAATGCTCGATTTTGCAATCTAAAAAAATCATCTCTTTAACTACCGATCTTCTTGTTTTCTTTATAATTCTGTATAAAACTAACTTATGAAATGTGTTCCACACAAATTGTTTAACCACTTGCGAGTTTGCGAAAAACATGAGTCACAGAAGCCGCCTGATCAGTTCCATTTGATTTTCGTGTCACACAATCATTTCAATCGGAGTTTTAGAATTCAGAGTATCGAATGTTTGTTTTTTCAAAGAAAGAGAATCGGCAAAAAATAGTTGAAGTGGAAGAGCATCGAGACTGACCAATACTGTGGTCATTGTTTGCACACATATTGAGCTCCAACCGGAAAGCAACAGAACAGAGACTTAGTGCAAGTTTGAAAGTCTAAGGTTTTCAAAGTTGAACCTACCCAATTAATTGATACAATCAAAATTTGAAAATTACGATTGTTGTTTCTAAATTCAACTTGCACAACTGAAGTTAACTAAGATCTAATTCCAGGATAAAGTATAGAAAAAAGGTCAGAATCTAAAGTTGTCAGTTTGAAATATGTTTGCTCGGCATTCGGCGACAATTTCTTTTGCCCATAAATATAACTTTCTTCGGAAGTTGGGTAACTTTGGCAAAAGTTGAATTTGTTTAGGCCGCGCCGAAGTTCCGACCGAGTTCAATCCAACATTTCCCCATGTCTTTCCAAAAGCGACACAAGATAAGTTTTGTTCAAAGATTGGCCTTGGTTGAATCAAAGTTTTGTTAAAGCAAAACTTGACAAGAATTTCCACTATTTAATATAAGTTTAATAAGTTAAGTTAAGTTAAGCATAAGCTATGTATAAGTTTAATTTGAAATAGATGCCATCCTGCAATTTGGCATTTTTAGTGGTGACGGCGTCAATCAGTCACACTCGTTGGTTTTTTACTCTTTGATTCAGAAGATACAGTACAGTGGTCGAAGGCGAGAAAAACTGTAGAGAAGAGAGAAATTGAGATAGAATTGAAGTCTAGCATGCGCAGTTTGTATTGTCATCGAGAGACTATTGAAGTTGACGAGACTCTGATCGGGAAGGGGGAGGCTTCGCGCCCCGCGGCCGAAAACCAGTGATTGATCTTCTTTTTGACGATGATCGGAGTAAGGAGTGGAAAAGTCTAAACGGCATTCGGAGGGGATGCTCCTTCTTCCGCTCTTACTCCTCTCTCGTCATTCTATGAGCATAGTGGCGGCGGCTTGTTCCCGTCCGCCGGAAAAAAGAACAGTGATAACGATTGCACTGTACTCTAGATCTTAAGACCATAGGTATTAAGTCTCAAGTTAGTCTAATATCTCACTCTAAGCCTCTGATACGGTGTTATTCTAACTTATAGTATCTGTTCTATTTTAAAGTTTATTTTTCCATTGATAAAGAAGAAGTTTGGTAAGGACTTGGCGTTATTTTGAAAGTATTTTCCATCTTCAAACATTTGTTATCATTTAAAATTATCCTAAAATAAACATCCGTTATGCGTCACCATCTTTTAATTTAAGACGATGCACTTCCATATTTTAGAGGTAGAAATACCCAAATAAAGTAGATATATGTACATTCAATTTTTGGCTTTTTTTTAAGCAGATTAGCCTTTAACACCTAGGGGTCAGTACGATTGCAATTATAGCTATATTCGATATCAAAAATTTTACTTGTCACTCGTTTACCAATTCTACTACCTCTCATCGTCCCGCTTAACTTTTCAACAAAAAACCAGTTTCCGATAGGAATCTATTGTGCCTTGAAACCTTGGTCACCCTTGACTCAACATCTTCTTTTCTTTCAACCTGCTTTTCATTTTCAATATGTCAATATTCAATTGATAACAAAATTGATATCCCCCTGCCTTCTTGTCAATATCACTTTCACTTTTGAAACCTGAATTTTGAATTCATAATTTGAAATTTCTCCGAATTCACCGTGCGCAGTGTGTCATAAAACCGATTACGACAACAATTTCCGTCACAAATCGGTCTGGTTCCATAACTATAACAATTGAGGCATTCGATTATTCACTATTTTGCCTTTTTTGTGTTGTTTTTTCCTCTCGAAACATACCCATAAAAAGTAGCTTTTTGATAACTTATTTTCCTGATTAGTTTTCAAATTGGTTTTTTGACAGTAGATCTTAGACCTCCAGCAACAGAAGCATTTCATGAAAGTTTGGATTAGTTCAAATTGACGATCCGATTAATTATAGCTATGAAGACTACCTAGACTTACTTTACAGCAAAGAAAGTTATCAGACTTAAAATATATTTGTGGTTAAGTATGTCCAGGTACTTTTTAAAGTTGTATTGTCTTTAGGCAGGCGTATAGGCATTTTGTACCTGCATGGAAGGTCTATCTACACCATATGAAAACATATTTATTGGGTTAAACTATCTAATTTAAATAGATGATTTAATTTTAATTCTTCACCAATATGGTTTTATATGTTTTTCGGAAACGTTGGACTCCCTTCCCTGAAAATAAAACAAAAGTTTACCTCTTGAAAGAATAAGAAAACTCCAATATTCTCGAAAACACAATGCAACAATTCACCGTTTTATTCTTTCCTTACTTCGCAAGTTCCTTTGAAAATATTTCCAATATGAATTGAGAACTGTGAGAATTTCAATCATTTTTTGAAAATTCCCCTGCCATTTTGTTTGCCATCTTTTCTTTTTTGTTCGCATTTTGATCATATCAGGGCTATCTCAAAAGTTCAATTCAAAATCAAATTTCTTTGAAGTCAACAGTAAATCAAATAACATTTTCATCTCTCTCCTTTGTTGCTCACATACCCGATGAGCCATTCAACAAATATTTTTGTTATTTTTGTTATTTAACTTACAGTATCAGAAGCTCTAATGGAATTCAAACATCATTTTTTCAGTTAGTTAGACCCAAAAAACAAAAGAGGATGGGGTCGTTGTCGCGCTCGGAGGAGATGCGCTTCTGCCAGCTCATCGTGGAGAAGGATGCTGCGTTCAACATTGTTGCTGAAATTGGAAAACAACCATATGTTCAATTTAAGGATGTAAGTTGAGGCTCTGATGGATTGTATGCAATCGACAAATAAAACGAATATTATCTAGAAGAAAACAACAATATGTGAAAATGAGTTTGCAACGTTTTCCGCAATGGTTAACTCTTCTTGGTAAAAGTATCAAATTTTAATTTTAAGTGTTCTGATACTTTTCCCAAGATTATTTGACATTGCAACTTTTTGCAGTGCACAACTCGAGGACTCATGTCAAGAAAAAAAGTAGAACTATCTAAGCTCATTTTAAAAACTCACATGCTTAATCCATAACGTAATTTATTTCAGTTGAACCCAAATGTGAATAGCTTCCAAAGAACCTTTGTCAAAGACATCCGTCGTTACGATGAGATGGAACGAAAATTGAGATTCTTGGAGAGTCAAATTGTCAAGGATGAGATTGTGATCCCTGGAAGAGTTGATACTGGAGACTACACAATTCTCCCAACATCTGAGCTCAATACTTTGGAGGGAACTCTTACCGAATTGGAGAAAGATGTAAAGAGTATGAATGATTCTGATTCTCAACTCAAGGCAAATTTCATGGATTTGAAAGAATGGGACGCTGTTCTTGATAAGACTGATGAGTTTTTCCAAGGAGGAGTTGATGATCAGGCACAAGAAGAACTTGAGAATCTTGATGAAGAAGGAGCAGTTCCACGTGTTGAGAAAGGACCAGTCAACTATTTGGTTGGAATTATCCGTCGTGAAAGACTGAATGGATTTGAACGTGTTCTTTGGCGTGCATGCCATCACACTGCATACATCCGTTCCAGTGATATTGAGGAAGAACTCGAAGATCCAGGAACTGGAGAGAAGGTTCACAAATCTGTCTTCATCATTTTCTTGAAAGGAGATCGCATGCGTTCAATCGTTGAGAAAGTTTGCGATGGATTCAAAGCCAAGCTGTTCAAGAACTGCCCAAAGACTTTCAAGGAACGTCAATCTGCTAGAAATGATGTTCGTGCTCGTATCCAAGATCTTCAAACAGTTCTTGGACAGACCAGAGAACATCGTTTCCGTGTTCTTCAAGCAGCTGCCAACAATCATCATCAATGGCTGAAGCAAGTTCGCATGATCAAAACAGTTTTCCACATGCTCAACTTGTTCACCTTCGATGGAATCGGAAGATTTTTTGTTGGAGAATGCTGGATTCCATTGAAGCATGTTGAAGATGTTCGTAAGGCAATTGAAGTTGGAGCAGAGCGAAGTGGATCTTCTGTCAAGCCTGTTTTAAACATCCTCGAGACATCGGTTACACCACCAACTTATAATGAGACTAACAAGTTCACAGCTGTCTTCCAAGGAATAGTTGATTCTTATGGTATTGCTACTTACCGTGAGTTGAATCCAGCTCCATACACAATCATTACCTTCCCATTCCTTTTCTCCTGCATGTTCGGAGATCTTGGTCATGGATGTATCATGTTGATGGCAGGACTTTGGTTTGTGCTTCGTGAGAAGAATCTTCAAGCCAGAAACATCAAGGATGAGATCTTCAATATGTTCTTTGGAGGTCGTTACATTATTCTTCTAATGGGTCTCTTCTCGATCCATGCTGGAATCATTTACAACGATATGTTTGCCAAGTCATTCAACATTTTCGGTAGTGGATGGAAAAATCCATACAATGCGTCTGAAATTGAAGGATGGATAAACAGAACAGAACATGGAAAGGAGATGCTTGTGGAGCTGGCTCCAGAAGACGCATATGATCATGCTGGAGGTCCATACTCTTTCGGAGTTGATCCAATTTGGAACATTGCTGAGAATAAGCTCAACTTTTTGAATTCCATGAAAATGAAACTTTCTGTTATCCTCGGAATCAGTCAGATGACATTTGGAGTCATTCTTTCATTCTTCAATCACACATACAACAAATCTAAAATCGATATTTTCACAGTCTTCATTCCACAGATGCTCTTCATGGGATGTATTTTCATGTACCTGTGCCTTCAAATTATCCTCAAATGGCTCTTCTTCTGGACCAAGGAAGCCACTGTCTTTGGCCAAATCTACCCAGGTTCCCATTGTGCTCCATCTCTTCTTATTGGACTTATCAATATGTTCATGATGAAGGATCGTAATGCCGGATTTGTCGTAGACGGTGGAAAAGTTAATGGAGAATATAGAGAAGTTGAAACTTGTTATCTTTCTCAATGGTATCCAGGCCAATCTGTTATTGAAATGATTTTGGTAGTTATTGCTGTCATTTGTGTTCCAGTAATGTTGTTTGGAAAACCAATCCATCATGTTATGCAACAAAAGAAAAAGGCAAAGGAACTTCATGGAAACGCGGTATGTTTATTCGCAATTTAAATTTTAGAACCTTCAAACTTTTCAGACTGTCCGTGCAAATGTTGTCTCTGATAGCAGTGAAATAGTTTTGAACGGAGGATCAAAGAAAGAAGGAGCAGCTCATGAAGAACACGGGCACGGAGGACACGAAGATGAATCCTTCGGAGATATTATGGTTCATCAAGCTATTCACACTATTGAGTATGTACTCGGATGTGTATCTCACACTGCCTCTTATCTTCGTCTTTGGGCTCTTTCTCTTGCTCACGCTCGTATGTTGGAAATTTTAAGCTACATATCAGTTATTTTTCAAATTACAGAGCTCTCTGAAGTCTTGTGGCACATGGTGTTCGTTACCGGAGGTCTTGGAATTTCTGGAACTGCTGGATTCATTGCAGTCTATGTTGTATTCTTCATCTTCTTTGTGTTGACTATCTCAATTTTGGTATTGATGGAAGGATTGTCTGCATTCCTTCACACACTTCGTCTCCATTGGTAAGAAATTCTCAACTACAGTTGGAGAAGTAGCTATAAATTCATTTTTCAGGGTCGAGTTCCAATCCAAATTCTATCTTGGTCTTGGATATCCATTCGTACCATACTCCTTCAAGACAGCTCTTCAGGAGGCTGAAGCAGCTTAATCAATATTTGAACTCCAACCCTTTTCTTCTCGATTTCGCTTAGTTGTTCCATACATCTTGCCGTAATTTGTTCATAATATTCCTAGACATTCCATAATTTTGACTATAACTTTTGCGCATGGCTTCTTTCTTTTGAGTTCTGGATATTTTTCAGTTTTTGATATTAAAAACGATTCTCTATAATTCGAGAGAAATAAGTAATGCGTATTTTTTTTGTGAGCGTCCTGTGTAAAAGTGATTTTATTTCCGGTGCCAATAGCATAATTTCATAAATTTTTATTTGTTTTTTTTCTTTAAATAAATGATTTGGAGCAACAACAACTTTGTTGTCGCAGTTATTCAACAGAAATATTTCAGAATTAAAAGAAGTGACACACAGTAACGAATCGAATCTCAGTGACGGAATAGTACCGTAGGCTTGTGGAGGGAGGCAGAGGCTAAGTAGTTGGACTAGCAACATGGAATCATTTCTAGATACATAAATATATTTGTAACAAATATGGAGATATTACACACAAAAATAGGAAAGATTGAGGATTATACACGTGTCAATTATGTGGGGGTTCGGCGAGGAGGTTTTGGGATGGGGAGGGGGTATGTACATCAATGATTGATCGAATTATAGTCTCGAATTGGTGGCGATATGGCCACTCGATGAACCTTTTCGTCACGAGCCGATGGACTTCGAATGATAGGGACCGATGTCATCGGAATACCAACGTTCATCTGAAAATAATTGGAATACGCATTTTACACTTTGATTCAACTTACAATGGTATCATGTTCGCTATTGGATCGCCGAACTTTGGTCTTCTTCCTCATAACCGTATGGAATATTGGTGACTGATCCTCAACATTCTTGTTTAATGGAAGTGGTCCAACAGCGTTAACAGGTCGTTTTGAAGATGATGTGTATGAGGATCCAGATGATGAACGATTTGAAGAAGAAGATGTTGATGAAGCTGGAGACACCGCACGTTGTGATGGAAGATCATCGTCTGGAAGTTGAATAAGAGAATACTCAAAATCAAGTTCAACAAACCTTTTTCGAATAGATCAGTATGATTTGGGAATGGATCTCTCTTAAATGCAACTACAACTGGCTCATAGGATAGAAGAATATAGATTTTAGGTCCGAACAAGAACCCAAGAAGAATTGTTGCACAGGCAACCAGTTCAACGACAATAACAGTGTCCCTGAACTCATGATCGAGAACCAAGTAAAGTGTGATCCATGCGACCCAAGTGAAGAAGCATAGAACTGTTGAATACAGTAACCATTTTGTTTCCTTATAATTTCTCTTGATGTTTCTGTTGAGCATGCTGATAAATAATGCCATGAATATGAGAATCATGACGTAGAAGTTGGAAACTACGAATTCAACTCTGAAATTGAATATCAATGATAAATTTTTGAGTTTCAGAATTCTCTACTTACTTTCCCATTGTACACATCATTCTCTGTACATTTGTGTCAATTACTCCAATTGTTGACATGAATGGTTCAAGGAACCAACTGATAGAAAGTGCAATTTGAACACCGACAATAAAGAATAAAAGAAGCCAATAGTTCCAGAATGATATATGGATTGCTGTTCCGAATCCAAGGGTTTCGGCATTTCGAAGCTGAGTTGCTTTGGCAATCATTACTCCTGCAAATGATACTTTTATAAACTAAATTATTTAGAAGTTCCTACCAAAACAAATAGTGTATCCCAATCCATGCAATATAACTCTCAATCTGCATACTGAATCAGTCGGATCGAAGACAAAGAAGAATGCAGTAGAATAGAGAATAATGATTCCAATGAGCAGAGAGATTCCCAATGATTGATTACCTTTGACAACACGTAGATACAGTTTTACGAGAACTGAAATTCAGGAAACTGTAGAAAAAGATCTTAGATATCTCACACTTACCAAGAACAAGAACAGCAATTGCAACAACAACAAGAACTGTAATCAGAGCTAGAAGAACATAATTATGTGGATGATCTCTCCAGTGTCCTGTAGTGATGTGCTCAAATACAGATTGATATTCAATTTTTTCAGATCCAAAAGCTGGTTGTCTCTTGATATATGATGACTGATCACTTCCCTCTGGCTCATCAGGGCGGAATACAAATGAGTCAAGTGGTCGCTAAAATAGGAAAATTGAAATTTCAAAATGAATTATTCCAACTAACCTGGAAGAAATCACCATCAAGGAAACACTTGCACATTGGTGGTTGACACTTGCTCTCAGTTGGTACTCCATTTCCATTTCTATATTGATTCGTCATTCTCAATCCAGTGGTTAAAGTCCAATTGGCAATAAGATGATAAGTGAAATGATTATTGATATCCGGAAGGAATTCATAAATCTCCACGTCATCTTCAGTTGATGTTTTCTTGAGTTGAGTGAGAATTTGTCTACGTCCTTGTTCGTAGAACTCGAGGCACAATCCATTTTGAGCTGGGCAAAGACTTTTGTAGACAGAGTCCATTGCAAATAGGAAACGTTCGACTCCACGCGAGAGGTAACCAGCCTTGGTCATTCGGCCTAAAAATTATAAAGTCATTATAGAATTAGGAAAAAATGTTTTGGATTTTATTCACTAATGCAATTAATGCTAATTGAATACCCATATAACTCACCAAGAGATTCAATGTTGAGAAGCTCGTCTCCTGTGCACATCTTTCCATAGATAACTTTGCTCTTTTGGCTCAATGCACATCCATATCTTGACTCAATATACGACCAATACCAAAGTTCAGGAAGAGTCAAAGGAGTTGTTGTCTCCAACCACTCACGGAAATCTCCATACAATATATTTCTTGGTTGAACTGAAACTGTTCCAGGGAACAGTTCCTTATTATTTGGAGCATGTAGATACCAATCATGAGCTTCTCCCATCATGACATTGACATGGTTTCCACGTATCTTCGAAGCAATAAGATAGTCGGCTGCATCACGAGCCGTGGAAAACACAATAGTCACGTTAGTGGTACTTCTGATGTTATCAAGTCTAGATCCTCCGATATTGAGAACCTCGGCAAGGCAAACACCACGATCCAAAGCGAGTCTTTCAAAGGCACGGAAAAGAGAAAGCGACTCTGGATCCTGCTCACTTAATGCAGCGGTTACAAACTGCCATTGCATTCTATTGAGAAGTTTCAAAAGAGCCAAAGCTTGATTTCTAGATGATGGAAGAGCAGTGAAAGATCTTTGAAGAGCCGAATGTTCAGAATCAACAGATACCAATGAAGCATCTGTATCTCCTGACGAGAAATATCCTTTCAATGATTCTTGAGAATCTCCATGAAGAGCACTTGCATATCCAAATACAGATTTTGGAACAATTGTAATATTTCGTCCAGCCTGATTGAATCGGAAACACTGGGTCTCAGAACGAACAACTGACTCAATTGCCTGTTTTCCTGATGAACAACTGTCAATGAGCAGTGCTCCAAAATCAAGATCTTTGAGTAGTCCGAGTTGAGGGAATCGTTGCTTAAATGTCCAAACTGTATGTACAAATGCCATTGGAAGTGAGATATCGGTATGAGCCATTGATTGGCAAGTTTGTCCACTGTGAAGATCAAAGAGACCGACAAGATAGAGAGGATAATGACGAGGGATCGACAAAAAGTGGTGCTGAAAATGTTGTATTTTATTTCGGATTTTTTGAGTTTTTAGATTAATATCAACTTACATCAGAGTTAACAATTTGAAGATTTGGACATTGTCCACAGAATGGCCGATATGGAGCGCAAATTGATCGGAGTCTCTGATCTGCAGATCTCAATGAAGACATAATCACAGTTGGTGGATTTCCAGTCGTGAAACTCAATAACCGTGACGTCACGGGTTCCTTGTCCTGATTATAAATTTCGATAGCTTCAACTTGCATTCCGGAAGCAAGAAGAATGTTTTCTGTCCCTCGATAAAATTGTAATCTTTCTCCAGCAAACTCTGGTGGATCTTGTTTGTTGAATGCATAATCCATTGTTTCCAAAGTTTCCATAATTAGTTCTGTGCATTCTGATGAAGCATGAGAACATGTCTTTTCATATTCTTTGTTGGCACCAATTATCTGAGCAACTGCAGCAAAAGCATAGGTCATTCGGATTGAAGCTTCAGCAGTTCTTGCTTGGACATATGTTTTCATCATGACATCCTTATTCAAATTACAGTCTTCATTTGTACAATTATAAACTTGTTCAATGTATGAAGTTAGAAGTTGGTAATTCTTGAAGTTGTTACGAAGAACTCGAATGAAATAATCTCTAAATTGAGGTAATTCTTTGTATTTTGGTTGAAGAGAAACAACTTCAAGTTTTGCATCTTTATGTAGTAATTCTAATTGCTCGGATTCATCAAGAGCTTCTCCTTCGGTTGGAATTGAAATCCACATTTTTGACATTGCATAGATGGATGGATGTTTCACAGTTTTCAGTAATTGTTGTTTGTTAAGAACACTAACAACAATTGATGAATCACTGTCTTCAAGAGCTTGAGCAAGGAATGGATGATCGATTGGAATGGATTCGGAGACAAAGATATCGGCGTCACGAAGGTATGAGATCACTCTGAAAAAAGAAAATATTACCAAACTTGTTTTAGGAAAGTCGTTTTTCCCTTACTTTTTAACAACAGGATTTTGAGCTCCATCATCAACTACAGTAACCAGATTGCTTCTCATTTGATTTATCAATCTGATCAAAGCCTCAACATAAACTCCAATTGTTGGTGACGTGGCAATCGTATTTTCAACATCGAGCTCTGTCAACGCATTCACAGATTCAGATGAGTACGCAGCCACTGGAATCGCAGACACCGACAAGAATTTTCCAAGAGACATCGATGATTCATAATCTTTTGGAGCAATCAAACCGAGCAACTTCGCACCAGGAGTTTCAGTTCTGCACTCTTTTGGCTCGTGATAACCGACTGAATCTAAGAATCGAAGAGATTGAGAGAGCGATTCTGCTGACCGCGAGCAGGTATCTCCAGCGTATAGACCTGGAAATATTAATATATGAGTATTTTAGAAGAATGCAACTTAAAATAAGCTTACCAAGTTTGCAATCACCGTTCTCATCTTTTTGATTCCAGTGTGTGAGTGCCCATTGAATTGCAACAATCTCTTGAACAGTGTCCGGTCGAAGAGTAGTACAGTCATCTTGATGAAGTGGAAAGCTACCGCCAATTTGGAACTGAAACTCTTAATTTAGATGTTGACAATAGGCAAATAAGAAAAGATAAGCAATACACCCCCATATTTAAAAAAACAGTTGAATTTGAAATCTTCTTCTAATATACTTAACATACTACGAGACTCAACTCATTTCTATTTAAGCTTTTAACTGCATTTTTTCATTATTTTTGTTGATGGAGTTAGCTGAAAAAACTCCAAAATTAATTTTGAAAAAATATTTGTTTTTTAAATCCCAGAAATTTCGGGATCTCTTTGATCACATTTCAGTCACCGGAAGTTTGTGAAACATCACTTTTGGAGCAAATTTACGAGTCTCGAATTTAGTAAAAAATTCAATTACAATTGCAGATCAAAACTTCAGGGAGTAGGAGTTAAGTTTCTCCGCTTGAATTTTAAGAGATTAACTTATTGAAGAAAGCTTTACAAGAAAGCTAAAGTTCATTTTGAAGTTTTGTTGTGAATTTTGTAAAAAAAACGAATCAAAGATGATATTAATTTTGCTACCTTATTATTTTCAGGCAGAACTTTGAATGGATCATACACCGAACATAATTTATTTGGCCCAAGAGCTTCGATCAACGACGAGATGTTAGCCGTTGATGACGTGGCAGGTGGGGGTGATAAGATTAGTAGCACAAGTGCTACCAAATACGGTACAATCATCATCGCCTGTGTTCTGGTTTATATCATTCCTGAAAAAAAATCATAACTTTCACAGAAAATCATATGAGAATCAGAAGAAAAACAAAGAGAACGATATATTTTCAAAATATTAAAACAAGAGGACATCTGCACTTTTACAAAAAATGAAAATTTGAATCCTAAGGAGCATCTCGAAAAGTTAATGAAAGTGCAGATTAGAATTTTTGTAAACGTTCAGTTAGTTGACCTCGTTTTTTTCGGCAGGATGAAGGACATCACAAAGATCGGGAAAAATTGGAAGAAAAAGAAAATGGACAGAAAAAGGAGAAGTTTTGTTATCAACACAAAAAAGATATTGCATCAAGTGGACGAAGCGGGACGCCGCCAAGGTTAGACAATTGTCTTTTGATAAAATAACCACGTCGACAAACAAATAAAAGTTTTTTGCAGATGTAGCAGGCAATTGAAATATGCTAAAAAAGATAATTTTTAAACCAATTTTGATCCTAACTTTTTTCGTCGTTTTTAACTCTGGTTAGACATTGGCTGGTTCTAACTGTCGAGATACCCAAACCTTGACGGGAATTTCAAATAATAATTAACTTGTAGAAATTGTGAACAAAATACTTGAAAAGATAAAGAAAAAGGGTTTTTAGAGAGAAAGTGAGCTGGAAAGTCCAAGAGAATGTAGTGAGATTCTCTTCCTCCTGGGACAACAAGTAAAAGTTGAATGTACTGTGGGCATATGGTTTCGGTGAAAAAAGGTTGATGAGATACTTATTACTTTCGCCTATGGTTGTCAGAATCATGATCATCAGAAGAAAAAGAGCGTGAATAAATAAATAAAAAAGTAATCAATTCTGATTCTGATTCTGAAGACGTTAGAAGACAAGGTGGCAGAGGAGTACGGTACAATAACGGAGAGAAATAACATGAGAAATCAAGAGACGCAAAGAAAAGTCGGCAGAAAAGAAGCTGGTTTGATGTGAAAGATGAGGAAAAGGCGCAATAACTAACATGATGAAGAGAAAGAGAATTAGGCAGAATCTGAAGCGGATGGGTATTGGAAAGAAGAGGGGGAGGATAAGGGGATGAAGCTGAAGACAGATTATGATACTGTTAGCGATGGGAGAGAACGATGAATTGGTCGGATACAGATGCATGGATATGATGGATGTGATAGAGGAGGTCGGAATAAAAAATAGAAGCATAGGGAACGAATAAACTTGTCGATTGCTGTTTTTGTCAGAGTAGATTTCGGATTTTTTGGACTATTCTTTTAGAAAGTGAACATAGCACTTCTAATAAAAATCCGTAGTACATCATAGAACTCGATACATTTTGAGATCCAGAATGAAATTTTAAACGAATTAAAAAATCAAGGTAAAACTTTTCAATAAACTAATTTAAATGTATTCGTTCTGATGACAAGTTGGAATGAAATACAAGTGTTTAGAAGAATTGAATAGTCAATAAAATGCAAGTTAAGGCGAATGGTTCAAGGTGAATTGTCCTTTTCGAGCGGTGTGTCTTTCAAAAAAAACGGCGTTGATCAACTGGGTGACCATCAAAAAAATGTATAAGTTTTAAAACTTTTCACAATTAGATTGTACTATCTAAAAAACTAATAATTAAGGCCCCGCTCAGAACCATGTTTAAGATTTCTGCTAACGTGCTGAAATAACTAGATATCATAGTGTAGTAGTAGTAGTAGTAGTAGTAGTAGTAGTAGTAGTAGTAGTAGTAGTAGTAGTAGTAGTAGTAGTAGTAGTAGTAGTAGTAGTAGTAGAAGTCTTTTCAAATGATCTTAAAACATTTTCTAAATTTAAGTCAAGAAGCGACAAGTACTGAGTTTTAGGTTATTGTAATTTGGAAAGTTGATCAAAATGTAAATTCAGATGTTTTGGATTATATTTGAACATTGTTGGAGTTCGAACCTGCACCAAAGTTACTCATAAAAGTTCACGTTTTTCCAAAATTTGGTAATTTACCAAATCTATGATTTTGAAGGATTTTTATAGGGGGAAATGTTCAAGTTTTGTTTAAACTTTATCTGAAATCAAAAATAGATGGTAGCCTACAACTCTTTATGATAAAAGTAGTAGAACATCCATATTTTTTTTGCTTCAAAAATTGTTTTCGCCAGCGGTTTGGACGGTTTGGGTTTGAATTACGTTGACAAAATGAATTTGGTGTAATTTCTCAAATTAATTGGTTCACTATTTGAAATACGATATACTGATTTTGAGGAATCACTCTACAATTTGTTTCTTATGCAGTAGCGTGCGTGGAGATACTAGATACTTTTTTTTTCGCGTTTAACATACATCTTTCAAAGATTTTTTAGTTTTTGGGGATCGAGTCGGTCGTATAAAAGTAACATCTCTGTGTCAACTTTCAAAATCTAATGGACGCTGCAAAATCATCAAATGTTCTTGGTGCCCGGAAAAGGTGTGACTGGAGTGTGAATTGGACATTGAGAAGAGCTCAGAAGGTGAAAATGTTCAGGTGGAGCGCGATCTATTTTTATACAGTTTTAGCACAAGTTTCAAGGGAAGTTTTCATTTTGGGAAATATAATTTGTTTGAAACTGAAAAATTGATATATTGATTTGTAATGAACACTCAAAGTTTTTTCTTTTCTGATTTATCACACTGGAAATTACTCTTTCGAGTTAAGCTTTGGTCAAGTGATAACTGAAATAATTTTTATGTGCTGAATTAAAGGATGCAAAAAAATTTAAAAGAAATTTTTTTAGCATTGTTTACAATACCTTATTAGGCTATAAACATTGAGGAATTCGCGAGAAACTTTATAATTATGCGTAGTAAAGAGACACATGAATTTTCAGCAACAGCAGCGTAAAATGAAAACATGATGAATAGATTGATTTCGTACAAAAAGTAAAAAAGAAAACAGTTTGAAAAGAAGAATAGATGACGATGACATGACAAGGGACACACTTTTTTGTGGAAATGAGAATTTTTGGTTTTTTGAGGTGTCACCTTAATTTTCAACCTAGATTACGAGTTACGTCAACCAAAACATTTTTTAAATCAGGATTCTTGAGATTCAAATGACCATGCCGGCATCCCAATCTGAACTCAATGATGCATAAAATACGATATTACAAATTGTGGGGAATCTATCAGCTTGATGTCATCATTTTTACTAGAAAATAGCCATTCAGAAGATTCAGATGAAGAATACGACGAAGATGTCAGAAAAAATGAAACAGAAAGTTAGTTACACAACAAAAAAGTCGACTTGGACGACGATGAAAAGTCAAGTCAAGTCAACTTTTCATTTCTACGATACCCAATAGATTGAGAAAAAGGAATAATTGCAGATAATTACACGGTTGGGGATATATGTCTACATGTTCGAAAAACAATACGCTTTTATAAGGCATAAATGAACATTTTAACCGGAAAAAGTAATCCATTTTTGGATTTAATGAAGTCTTTGTGATAAATAGTTATAAAACTAGAATTCTAGAGAATTGAATAATCAGATTTTGATATCAAAAAGTTGATTGCACATTAAAAAGGAAAACAAGTTGAACAAGATAAGTCGTGCACCAACCTATTCTTTTTTTTGCAGTTAATTTATCTGTAAATATTTCACCAAATGTTTGATTGAAAAACTTTGAAAAAAAAAAACGATTTTTTAAATGAATTTTTTTTAGAAAACTGGTATAGCAAACGGTATTTTGAATTGAAACGTGCTGAGCAATGGAGAAACTTAAAAAAGTTGGCACAACATGGAATAGGTCTCGAACATGGGTGGAAAACATGCAAGTTTTCATCTTTTTCTTTTACATCTCGCTCGACACAGATAAGGATCAAGCAGGCCGCATGGTAAGGGAGGAGGGATCCCGCTTCTTCTACTACTGGGCGGCAAAACTTTCCGAATCTCTTCAGCTTTTTCTTCCGAATCTATCCTTATTTGTCGACGTCGTCAACGTTGTCTCCTGTTGTGAAGATAGTTTTTTTTTAGAAATGAAACAATGCGGCGCGGCGCATTTGGATCCGGGAAACTGAGACTTCTAATTAGAAGTGTAGAGAAAGCGGTATCAGAAATTAATAAAAGATAAATATGCCAAAAAAAGTCAAAGAGGGATGGAGGGCAAAACAGTTTGGTCATGCTTCAATGAATACGCTTCAAATGTGGGACAACTAATGGAAGATCAAGAGAGATATGAGAAAAGAATAGTACGCTTGTTTGCCATCAAAATCATAAAAACTAGACGATGGTCAACGTGATGGTCAACAGGCAAAGAAGAACAACTTATTTGAATTTATCAACTGTGACTGAATGTAACATGGACGACTTAGGGCAGGGAATCATAGAATATTGAAGTTTTTAAAATAAGACGTCGAACCGAACATTTTTCTAAAATTTAAAATTGGTAGTTTTCAAAATTATGAGAGTTCAGCATGGAAATGATAGGTGAAATCAGATGTCATTTAATTTTTATCTTGCATTACTTTGGCAGAAAATTAAATACAAATAAATTTTGACACCGTCAAGCTGACAAAATTTGAATTTATAGCTAATAGAGCATCTAGGAGAACTTGGTATTTTAAGACTATTTTGAGCAATTTTGAGAATTGAAAAAACAATTACGCTACTACTTTAAATTGGGAAATTATTTCAGATCCCGTTGTGCTCACAAATATTTTTTTAAATATATTGAAACGGGCTTACATTACTACTTTTATCGCTTAAAACAGAATATAATTTTCACAACACTACTGGCTAACCTAATAAATAAATTATTCATACCAATTTTGACCCAGAAAAACAAGTGTTAACCTGCCCAACCGCTGATTTTTCATCGGTTGAATGATCTATTTGGGTCAAGATTTTGCGTAACAAGCAGTTTTTCAAAATGGTTAATGAGCTCTTTCCTATGATCCAAATTTGCACCTGTGATTTATTTTATGGTCTTCGATTGAAATATTATGGATACTGTATCAAAACAACAAAACAAAAACTTCGAATAAAATCGTTTAGAACTTCTCTATCCAAACCCCAATTCAGTTCTTCTTGAGACGAAAGTGAAATCGGGAGTGAATCGAAGAAAAGATGCAATCATCTATCAATGTTTGAGAGAATCAAGAGGTCGTAAACTATCCGATAATTGATGACTTCTCAATCACAAAACACGAGAAAAGATAATCTAATATGGCTTTGTTTGAAGAGCATCAGTTGGCAAGCCATTTTAGTTGTAGAGGTAAAAGATAAGTTAGATAAACTATACAGCTGTGGAGTTGTACAGCTATTTGAAATATTCAAAATCTGGGCATCATTTACGTGCCACCCCTAGCCAAAATAATCTAACTATAATCTGTATACAGTGCAAATAAATATCTCAAAACTAATTGACTGTTCTTTTTTTTCTATTTCTTCTTCTATTTCTTCTAATTGATCTTGGCCAGTTACAGATAAATTTCAGAGAAAATGGACGTAATTTTCGAGAATGTATCTTCATTCATCTCTTACGCTCATTTATTGTATTACACAATCTTGGCCACTTAATCTTCCTTTCTAAGCCGTTCTTCTTAGCCACCACATTGAATTGAATAAAAAATACTAAAAAAGGAGAGATGAAGAGGAAGATGAAATGACAGTTTGTTACTTTTTCTACGCGTGTTGTAGATGTCTCTCACATAGAAAAAGAAAACCAGAAAACTGTCTAATGTTTTTGGCTTTTCCTTATAGGTATGGCAAATGACAAAAAGTATGTTGCGGTAGAAGGGAATCTGAGAAAGGTTTCAATTATCTAGCGCATTTTATTTTTAGATAACGATAACAAAACAACTTTGAAAGAAATGTATCATTAGAATCTTCGAAAGAACTAAATTTTAAAAGCCTATTCACTTGCCCTTTTCGCTAGCACCACAAACTGGGCCTTTTCGGGCGAGAGACGATGGGAGAGCGGGAGTCGGGCCCCCCGTAAAATGCCTGCCATAGACTACATTTGCAACCAAATAAACAAAAACCAGAAAATGAAGTAAAAAAGTAAAGATGACATTCAAAAAATGGGCCGAAAGAGGTCGATCATTCACTCTCTCTCTCTCGAAAAGTTTCTCAAGGTCGGTTACCTAAAATGTCAAACAAGGAAAATCAAAGAAATTCAATTGTATTAAATCTCATTTACACAGTTGGATACAGTAGTAACTAACTGAATGTTCCAATAAAAAGTTGATTTATGACTGTTGTTCTGGAAGGGTGTGAAGCTGTAATACTTTTAAAACATCATACAGCAACATACAGATAAAGATAGAACTATAGATTTTTAATGATAGTAAAATTAAATTTTTTTTGCCGAGGTAAAGCTTCAAACTTCAAATTAGGCCTCTTCGTACGTGTGGCAAAAATATCAAAAAACGAGCACATGTCTATTTTCAGCCCGCGCTAGCTTTATCAATCTAACTCAAAACTAGTTTTCAAATAGTGTCACAATTATAAATAATAACTCAAAAAGCTGATAAATGCTGTTCTTCACTATAACTTATATTTTCGTAAACTTCGCCTATTAGTTTCAGACAGTTGTTCTTACAGTCATTTGGGTGTGAAGTAGCGAAAAGTTGTAAAGAAAAAGAGAAAGCAACAAGAGTGAAACAAACAAAACTAGAACCCTTTTGTGGTGTTTTTCTCGTGTGTGGTGTTTGCAATGGACAACGGACAGTATGGGTGGAAAGTAGGAGAAAACTAGGCTTCTGGGTATGGACTCACGGATACGCAGAAATAAAAGTTGAAACATGTTGAATAAAGTGGTCAGAACTTTGACATTTCAAAAATTGGAAAAAGAAAAGGTTGGTTTCAAAAAAAGAGTTAATGATTTCCATTAATCATAGAGAAACTGGGTGGATCAGAACAGCTGATTGTTGAGCCTAGTGTCGAGCCCATTCAACAAACTTTGCGAAAGATGCTCCAGCGAGAACTCTAATGACGTGGCAGTTGAGTGGCTTATGACTAGACAAAAGGATCGTTTTTAAGTAGTGATAGATCCAGTTTTGTGAAAAAAATAGTTTTAAAAATGATTGACCGCAGAAAACCACAGAAAAATTTAGAATAAATGTAAAAAAGATGAAAATTGACAAGGTAATGACCATTAATAAATCACAAATTAGATCACAACTACTGCTGCTGCTACAGAAATCCATTAAAATTTGGCGGCAAATTTGGCAGCCGAATAATTGAAAAAGATGAATAAGAAGGATGACTTGGAAATGAATAAGAAGAAGATAGAATGATTTTGTTTTTGGAACAAAATGAATTATGTCAATTTTCAGATAGGGATTTTGTACATAACATGCAGGAAATTGGAATAAAATGTTTACCAGATTTTTTTAAAATTTCAATGTGATTTGTATCTGACTCTATAACGTCTGAATTTAATCAAAATTTTAGCCTAAGACAACAAACTCAAGTTTTTTCACTTGGTCAACACCTTATTTTTGCTTTCTCAGTCCTCAAGTGCTCAAGTTTGGCATCTCATATTTCAATAGCATTTCGAGTTATCAAAAAAATATCAACTGACAAAGAAGTGTCATTTATTTTTTGAAATTATTTTTCTAAATTTATAAAAATTCATATAAAATCATGATATAAGTTCTAGATATTAAAGTCTTGAGATGCCAGACTGAAAAATACGATAGATTTTATATATAGATGCCTTTATTTCGAAATTCAGTTTCCAAATTTAGGTCGCTGCTCTAAGGACAAAAGAAAACATCCAACACATACAGACGAAAATGGATGTTTCGAAACGGCAAATACTAATTGGAAGGTGCTTCTACTCCTCCTGCTGCTGCTCCCAGAGCACCTGCGAAAAAAGACGAAGAAGATGCGCCGTCGATTGACAGTCACGTAATGCAAATAGGCAGCGATGCGGACAGAAAACCGCGCGGCGCCCCCAGCTTCACAATGAGCAGGAGACCCATGTTCAATTACAAAAAAGTGTGTTATCAGTTGGAGAGAAAAAAAAAGAGATTTCATGCATTTTTTTTGGAAAGGGAGTAATTAATTAGTCGATTAAGCGAATAATGCTGATTAAATTTCTGAATAATCCTCAAAAATTCATTCGTGATGCGATTGTTTTTAGTTTAACGTGTAATACATTTTTTGAAATCAATATTTTACGATGGAATGGAGCCAATATTTGAGAAATGTATGTAAATGCACGCTTAATGAAACTAAATTATATGTGGAGTAGTAAAACTTTTAATTAAAAAAAAATAGTGGCGAACTTGCCATTAAAAATTCTTTGAAAGACAATGGATTTTTTTTGAAATTTTGAACCACTATAAAATAAAATAAAATAAAAATCTCATTAAGAAATTTGTTCACTTTTGACAATTGCTTCTCTAATATCTTTAGAGAAGCAATTGTTGTGTGAGAACAATAAACACGTTTTCGAGTTGCGTTTCAAAAAAAAATACCAAAAAGGAGAACATTAACTTTCAATAAGGTTCCCAGGAAATTTTGAATTCAAATGACAATACTTTACTTTAGACAAAATTAGTTAAACACAACAACTGATTTGCCCTACTTTTCTACAATTTTCCTCAATTTCCTTGAGAAAATAAGTGAAATGGATCCCGCAAACAATTCATGATGGACAGTGGGAGAAAAACGGAAACATCCGACACTTTGCATGCCGTTTTTTCTTTTACATACAAGTTTTACTAGAGAACAATACGGTGAAAAATAGTTTTACAAAAATGAGACAAAAACGACTGGAATTGGCTGAAATTTGGACCGAACACTTTGAAAATATTGACAGAAACGTCTGAAAACTGAAAAAAAAGGAATTTTAAGATTATTGTAAAGTCAAAGATAATTCTTGAAAGTCGTTATATAACTATCTTAAGAGTTCTCTTATAATTGTTTTAAAAAGTTAACGGTTTCCTTAAGAAATGCTTGAAACAGTAAATTTTATATTTAAGCCGGAATGATTTTTTTACATTAAAAAATAAACGAATTTTTATTTGTTAAATTTTTCCAGATTTCAAAGAAAACAGGAAAATTCCTGTAGTTGGATTGAACTTGTGCATTACTGCCTCATCCAAATCTTCTTCAAGCTCTGCCAAAGTTTGGTCAAAGATTTGCCTAATTCTCAGATAAGATTTTTTGAGAAAAAGTAAAAAGGTCCTAATGCTGAGAATGAAAGCTAACTAGCTAAAGCAACAAAAAAACGAATTACAGTTGCAGATCTGGAAACATGAGCACAGACGGTCAAAACATTCAAAAATAAACGAGGGTTTGAAGTAAGAAAAAATCATAGGAAACACGAAAACTTCCGCATTTTCTTTTGTAAAATAAAAAACAATGAATGAATGAAATCAACAAGTATAGTATACTCGGATCAAAAGGAAAAAGTAGACACCGACCAGATGAGAGTCCAAGTGTGGAAACAGAAGTTTGAACAAACGCTCAACTCATTGTGCATCTTCTCCCTCGCAACCCAATAGTGTCCTCCCGCAAGGACGCATCTTTTGGTCACTCGAGTCAACAACAAATCACTTTTTCCTTCAACCATCTCATTCTCTATACCTTTTCGATATCTTTCTGAATGCTCAAAGCCAAAAACAAAAGCAATGATTTGGAATTGAATCGGATCGTGTGAAAGGTGTGAAACGGTAAAAAAAAACAATGACAGCTCTTGGTTCTGTTTGGGTACTCATTGTAAGAATACAAAAAACGAATGGGCATTGTTGTATGGCAATCGGAAAAATGCGGAAAAATGCGGAAAATGTGAATGTTTTGTTTGACTCACATGTGAAGGCGCATTTAACGCAGCCAACAGAAATTCAAATTTACCAATTTGCAAAGAACTTGCCGGTTCTAAACTATTTACAAGTGTAGAATGGAATGGAATTTTTTTTGAAAAATGAATTTAAGATTAGAATTTACAAAAAACGATTACCTATATTTCATAAAACATATTACAAATTCATGAATTGAACTTTAAAAATATCAGACTGGTTGCCTCCCGAATTTAAGTCAATTTTCAGCTTTTCAAAAATTCGATTCTTAATTGTTAATTTTTTACAGTTATAAAGTGTTAAAAAACATGTGGTTGCACTTCTCAGCTCTTTTGAAATCATTGAAAACATCAAAAAAGAGGAGAACCAGACATTCCTTGTATTTGTGTTATGTACCGCTGCCCCGAAACATGAATCTTCACTGTCTCCCGATGGGCGCATCCGCCTTGTTCAACCGGCTCGGGTCTAATCCCAATTGTTGGCATGAAAGACAAGAAATAATGATCAAAAGAAAACAGAAAAAGAAAACGATAAAAAAGATGAAAGCTGTAACCAAAAAAAAAAAAAGGAAATCGGGAAAAGGAGTGGGCCGGTTTGAGATTAGTCCCGCGTGCGATGACACTGTAAACGAAGGAGAAAGTTGGATTAGAACATGCAAGTTATGAAAAAGTTAAGCCAAAAACATTCAAACAATGCGTGAACTTGATGCTTAAAAGGTGATATAAGACTGGTATGATTTTAAGAATCTTGGAAATCAATTGAATAAATAGGAATAATCTACTTTTCCAGACATAGCTTTTAGTCTCACAAATATAAAAATGTCCTAAAAATAAATGCAACATTTTAAAACTTTTGTTTGAAGTTTCTTTTCGCGTAAAAATAGCAATTTTTAGAGGCTTAATGCTAAATTTTAAGGCCATGTTCTAGTATATTAATTAATTACAGCATCTGTAGCAGGGGTGTGCGGCAATTGCCGATTGCCGGAAATGTTTGATAGCCGCACACCCCAGACTTCACGTGAACTGCACTATTCACTCTATCTCGCCAGTCTGGATATTCCTTCTCTAAAATTTATATTCAAGAAAATCGGTGCTGCCGGTAGAGTTATGAAAAATTTTAGTAACCATGGGAATTTTTCAAAAAAAAAAGCAAAATTACTTTTGCAAAATATAAATTGAAACTAAACATCTATTTTAGTAGAACTAATAAAATATATAAAAATTAAAAACAGATAAATACAAACCACAACCATAATACCGTAACATGTAAACAATAACGGATAATGTAGCACGCCGAAAGATATTGTGGGAGTGATTGGTGTGAAAATGATACATATTTGGATTACGGCTAGATTATAATTCACCATCTATAGAAAAAATAGTCACACATGATCTATTGATAATCAGCAACAAGGTGTCAAATTCTAAAACAAATACTGGGCAAAAACTCGAAAAAAAGACAGACTGATTACGGATCCTATAAAAATTGATGGTTAAAAAAATCTAAAGATGGCTGAAGGTAGATCTTGTGTAATATTAAGACAAGAAAAAATTCACATGATCTATTTTAATCTACAATTTGACCTATTTTCAAACATATTTAAGCACAAACATATGTTAACAATTTAACAAACATCGCAACTTAATGGAGTCTTGGAGACCATAAGCGGGGATCACGCACACCACAATAAAATATAGACTTTCCTCTTACTCTCTCCTGGTACAGTTGCTCTTGCTCCGAGAGCAAATCTTGACCATTGTCAGACGATGTCTGCGTCTCTTCCCATGACCATAGTCTCTGTACTGCTTGTTTCCCCCTACGACTTGTTGATACAAACACCGAAAAGCTGGTGGTCACGTAATTTTGCACCTCCTTCTTGTCCTGTCAATGTCAAGATTATTTGATCTATTTTGGCGCGTTAACTTTATCTCCACTTCACTTTAAGTGTAAATTATTTTCCTGTTCATTTTCACACTTTTCAGTTATTGTTACTTTTTTCCGACTTGAAAAATTCTAACAAATATGCAGAAACATAAGTTTGAGAAAGTATTCTTCATGGTGGGAAAGTATTTGCAAGCATTTTCAAACTAAAAAACGGTTTCACAAAGCCTTCAAAATATGATATTGTAATTTGAACCTCTTTTCTGAAAACGAAGAATTTGTGGAGGCCGTGTGGAATGGTAATAGTCGGTATCGAACACGTCTCCGATACCGCTCTCTCTCTCCCCGTGTGTCCTAGTAAAGCATCTGAATAGTGTAAGATAAGCGGTGTAATACGAACAAAGTAATACTCAAAAACCTATTTATTATACAACCTCTCCCGTGTGGGTAGAGCAGGACTCTAAATAGGATAAAACAAGTAAAAAGAGGGAAATACATTCAAGAACAATAAAGGATGGTATTAAAGGTTCTTAATAGATGGTGTTAAACCCTCTGCAGACGAATATGATGGTATTATGAGTCATTTAGACTAAGGATGGTACAAAACGGTTATTTAGGAATTATATCTAACGAACTTAATAAATATCAACACGTTGGGAAAATGAAACGTGTGGATTTCACCGGAATTGCTTCGCAACTGACAAACATATTTGACGTCACCGCGGGGGGTCGTTGCACTTGGCACGATGCCAAGAAGTTAGAGACGCGTGGGTCTCGCCGCGATCGCGCTACTATAAGATAGTGGCGCGGGATTTGAATATGAATATTTGTAGATAAGTTTATATCTCGGTGAATAATGGATGGATTTGAACGGAATAAAATGTAATAAAGAGATAATAATTGAATGACATAACAGTACGAATATTGGTTAAGAATAGTGGGCTATTCAATGGGAAACCAATATTATAGTACTGTAAGGTTGTCGGGATAGCTCCGTAAGGGGCAGAATCGACAACAGAATTGGTTTTTACTAAGGAAAACATTCTTTGCTAAAAAAACCCAGATTTATTGCTACAAAAAATAAGAGAACATTGGAATATCTGTAATTGATTCAATTAATGTTCTAATTGCATTCTTTTTCCCTCAACATTTCTCCCGTATTTTCCAAACAATTACAGTGTAGGTGTCACCTTGACCACAACTTAGAGGATACAACTTTCTTCTCGCTTCACTGAATTTCTTTCTTTTTTTTTGAGCCGATTAAAGTTATTGTCAAGTTAAGTCACACAACAACCTCTTCTCATGTTTTGTGTTTTCCAGAATTTTCTTTTTTGATAGATCCGCCTTCTTTCTATTGCGATAGCCTGTGTATTTATTTTCCAATTTTTAGTAACTAAACTGTTTTTGCGTTTTTCAAATGATGAAATGTTGAGAAACAATTTTATGTCGCTAATTCCAGTCACCCCAAACAAATACCATTCTACGCTCCTTTTAGATCTTGAAAGTTATTTTTTAAATTTTGATTTTTTAAACTCCAGATACAAATGCGTAATCTATTTTTGTTATTGGTGTTATGTACAATTGCTTCAAGTTGGGTGATATATAGAAAAAGTCACAAGAAACGATTAATTTGTCGTGTAAGTATTGCACTTTTCGATTTACCCAAAACGATTATTGTAGGAAGAAACCGAATGGACTAACTCAACAGCAAGTTACATTAATAATTCAGCAATTCGTTCAAATTCTGATGAAGATGATGATAGTTCTGCGTCTTCTGAAACAAGAGCTCGCAAGAGAAGTAAAAGGGATATCGAAGTGGATCCTGTGCACAAAGAGCCAATCATTTATCTTGGGGTGAGTTTATTTGAAAACTTTAATTAAGGAACAGTGTTCATGATTTTCACCATCGAAAGTGCAATGTGCGCAGTTTCTATTAATACTACAATATTTTAAAATTTAAACTACAGTAAAGTTTTAAAGTATTTTCTAGTTCCCTCTCACCCCAATTTCTACAAACATTAGAATTACACATTTTTTTCTGAATAACGGAAGCAAGTGCACATGTTAATCCCTTTTCTAATTCTGAAATTCAATTTCTAATTATTTTTGGCCCACCACATTTTTGATCGAATGTACTAGTGACGTCCTTGACCGAAGGAATAAAGTATATTTTACTTTTCTAAACAGTCCCTTCGCAAATAATATCTTAAACTCGAAAAAATTAGAACACATTTCAGATGGCAAGTAACTCAACGGTATTTATCGATGATGGAGATTTTGATATAGTGTCTGACCAACTTACCAAAGAGGAACTGGAAATGGTTAATCAGAAAATTATCATTTGATATTTAAAAATTAAATTTTAGGTCAAACAACAAATCATGGATACCTGCAACGCATTAAACTCGGCATAATCAATTTATTTTCTTTTTGGAAGAACTTCAATTATTTCAATTTTACTGGTTAAATATCGAAAAGTATTATCAAATAAAGTTTCAAGTAAAATAAAATGCGAATGCGACACGTAGTATAAAAATTTTTTTTACAAACAGTAATACGTGATTAAATTGAATACATTCAATTTTGAATCATCTGGAATGCATTCTCGTATGACGCTGTTTTTTTGTTTATTTGAGCTCATGATCCTTCCTTTTTTATCCTCATTTTCCGGTATAAAATACGAAGTGCACATGATAATGCCTCTCGGATCAACGTGCTCGAGATAATTCGATTTGAGAGCTCATTTGTATTTTTGGAGTTTTTGCATTTGATCCTTTAACTTTGTAGAAATTAGCTTAATGTCTAGTTGCTTCTTGTTGTCTACAAGATGAATCATTATTGAATCAAACTATTGAAGTTATATTAATTGATCAAGTTAAATTTATTGCATAATAATAGAGCTCACAAGAATTTTTCTAACATCATCTGGCTTTTGTGTTAAATTATTCAATCTCAACGTGAAAAATTCCCTGTTTCACCTGTTTTGTTTTTTATTCACACTATATGTATAATTGGGATGTCTGAAAATGGAAAACTTAAAAATTTGTAGTTGGAAATGATTCCTCAATGTTTGATGACGGAACATTATTCAGCTGCGTATGTGAGTTTAAAATGTATTTTACTGAATTTTGTATACCCTCTATTTTGAAAGCAGCTGTTCCCTTTCTACACTTTCTTATACAGTGATATTGAAAAATTGAGTCAGGGAAATTTAATTTTCATAACTTGAAGTAGATTTCAAGGAGCTTTTCACGTACTTTTTGAGAGGTTTTTTTTTGATTTGAGTATCTGGAAATTGTCGAAATTTTCAACAGAGTTTTTGAAAGAAACAATTTTTCTGCGATTTTTAAAGTTTTTCCAAAGTTTCCAAAGCTTTCCAATAAATTGCAAGGCTAAATGTGTAAATAAAAATAGTTAGTTATGTTTCTATATAAACATTTTCAAGGAAGCATTTTTGTATGTTCCGAAAGTGCAGAAAAATGATTCGCACATGCCTGTTCCCAAAATATTATTCCTTTGTTCCTGAATTGAATATGACATTGACAAGCTTCTAAACTTTGGTTTTGTTATAAACAATCCGAAATTCAACACCAATTTACTTCTAAATATTCCACCTGTTAGTAGGCGGGATACTTACAAGTTAGTAAACTTCCAGAAAAATTAACAATGTTTTCAACATGTTACTCTATTTAAAATATGCCGTATTTTTTTGTACAATTAAACGAAACGATAAATTAGAAATCATTATTTTTAGTGTTTATGCAATAACATAATAATCCCCAAAGATATTGCTTATGTAATAGTAGGTTTTTTATGAACACATTAATTTACAACCAGAATACTTTTTCATTTACTGACATTAATGAAAAAATTGTTTTTTCTAATCACCTCTTCCTACAAAACGACTATTTGAACCTTTTTTAGAAAACAAAGATAATCATCAGTAAGATGTGAACATAAGCAAACAACTTTTAGAAATGAACACAAGTACTTTGCAAATCCGGTATTTTGAAAAATCCGTTGAGATTACAGCTTAATATTTTCCCACATGTTTACCAAAGATTGACATCATGTCTAGAGTTTTGCAGGTACTCCAAAATCTTTTAAAAATCGGTAATTTTTAATTGATAATAATTTGGCAAACTGCTATAATTTTCCAAATTTAATTTCATCTTTGAAGATAAGTGACGTAAAGTTCACTAGAATCTCTTGATTTTTCAAACTTTAAACCGGATGCTGTTAAAATCCAAAAATACCTTGTCAGCTTCCGATGTTCGTTAATTTTCGTTCACTAATCCATCAAACATCATCTTCAACATCATTTACATCATCAGAATGAAAAGCAGAAGATGTTAGCTCCGCCTACTTTCTCCCTCGAGAGCCACCTACTCACACGTTTCCTGCTCCCAATTATTGCCCTCCCCGCTACAATTTTAAAGTTTTTAGTATAAAATCTGAGGATTTTTTGGCTTAGTCGTCATTATACAGTTTATTTGAACTCAACATTTATTTTTCGTTTCAAGAATTAGGATTTTGAAGTTTACAATCTGATAATTTTAAATTAATCTTTAAAATTTACGAGAAAAATAAATTTTAAATTAACTTCGTGCATTTCAATTTAATTTCAACGTCTAATCATAAAATCTAAATCATTTCAGGATTTTAAACATGTTCAACACACGCATTTTTCTCCTCTCGTTGGTCATTCTTGGAGCATGTTCCGCAGATCAAACTGCAAATTATGCGGTTCATCAAATAATGAAAATTGTTGAAATAGCTGTTGATCGTCAAGAAATCAGTCCATTACTTTACCTTTTGGATCCATCTTTCAACTATACAATGTGTGGATATGAGGGAAACGTGAAGACTTTTAAAGGATATTTGGAGAATCAATTGGAAAATATTATGGATATTAAGGTATGCGGAAATTGTCTGCCTAGTGGCTGGCAGGCAGGCATGGGAGCTTGAAAGCGTGCCTGGCAACTATGGAAGCTTTAAATTAATTGGTAATTTTCAGTTCTTGGTAGACTATGACAATGCCGATGTTGTAAGAAATGGGAATTTGGAAACTCTTAAATTCAACGTGGACACAACAACCTTGTATAAAGATAGATCTCGTGTGGAAGGTGGAGCAGTTGTGACTGCGATTCGTGAGAAATACTCTGCGAATTTCTATATTTCACATATCTATCAACGTTGCCGTGTTACCTCCAAACGTCACCATCGTCTTTATCGTCTGTTCACCAACGAGAACTTGTACGACTATAAAAAATAGAACTACAAGAATGTGAAAATAATAACTTGACATCTATTGAAATCATCTTTGTGTGTGTGAATTTTTATAAGTATGTAATTGTGTTTATTTCGGTTTTGGTCATCGAATAAACAGTTTTCTGAGTTAATATAATATGTATCACTTGTTTCATTAAAATTTGAATGTCGGACTTCCAGCCACGCGCAGGAATAACTCTAGAAAGTCACTTTAAGGCAAGTAACAATTGTAGGCAGGCGAGTAGGCATTTTTATGCGTATTTGCTACCTTTCAATTTGAGCATTTGGAAATAAAAAATTATAAATGACTTCTACTGCCAATAACAAAGTTCGTTGAATTCTATGTGCACAATTGAGACGCCAAAATATTATTCTTGCCATCATGACTTTATCATCCTAGAAAATTGTTGAAATAAAGTGTTTTATAAAAGCCGTTTCAATCTTGCCATTATCCCTAATAATCTCTAATAATTTACGTTTTTCAAACTGTAACACTATATTTGGATTTAATAACTTATATGAGATATATGAGATATATATAAAATTCCAAAAACCCCTGTCAATCAAAGGCGTCACAAAAATGAAATAAAACTCATTTTCCTGAAAACAAAATGTGCTAAGTGGCTGAACTTGTTTCTACGAAAAAAACTGGGTGGCTGAAACGTCACTCTTGTTTATTTGAAGAACCTCGAGTCATCAGGACGCATGGAATAATTGAATGAAGAGATCATGAAACAAGAATAGAACAAAAATTGAAATAAGTAGAATAGTAATTTCCTGAAACAGGAAGTTTAAACTTGAAATGTTTTGAAATTAATAGTACTAGATAGGTATGAGATTAAGAACCAAATTTACAGGCCGTGACACAATTCGTAGCATGCTTTGTTTTGATAATATTGACTCATCGTATTCATAAACCCTTTACACAACCAAATTCGTATGTACAAATATGCCCCCGTAGATAACAACTAAAAACAAATTGGAGAATTACAAAATATGTAGTACGACATCCAACAAGCACTGCTAATACATGATTAAGATACATATATAATAAATTTAAAATGAAATTTAAAAAAATTGAACTAAAACTAACGGTTTTCATGACGTCACAAATATTACTAAAAATTTTATTGGAACAACTGATGGATTTTAGATGTATTGTGGCCCTAAAGAGGGCCGTTGGGTTCGGTGTAATTAGCATTGAGCATTTGATTGCTTACTTGCTGGAAGTGTACTTGGTAACGGCCTTGGTTCCCTCAGACACGGCGTGCTTGGCAAGCTCTCCTGGAAGAATCAAACGAACAGCGGTTTGAATTTCGCGGGATGAGATGGTAGAACGCTTGTTGTAGTGAGCAAGACGAGATGCTTCAGCGGCGATACGCTCGAAGACGTCATTGACGAAAGAGTTCATGATGGACATAGCCTTTGAGGAGACTCCAGTATCTGGGTGAACCTGCTTGAGGACACGGTAGATGTAGACAGAGTATGACTCCTTACGGGCATGACGTCTCTTCTTTCCGTCCTTTGGCTTGGTGACGGTCTTGGCGGCCTTCTTGGCTCCCTTTGCAGATGGCTTTGGTGGCATGATGAGAATGGACTTGTGACAAGTATAAAGAAATGGGGTTGTATAGAGATTATTATATACAAACAATGCGGTGGGAAGGCGGAGTCTCTCTGCAGGGACACATGTCTCACTTGCACCTGTACTGCCGAATGCACATAGACAATAGATGGTGTCTCCCCGATAAGACCCTCCCCCACCATCACCGCACAGAATACATAAAAAGGGGTCATTGAATACACCTCACCAGTTTACGAACAAAAACACTCAACTAGCAATGTCTGGACGTGGAAAGGGAGGCAAAGCCAAGACCGGAGGAAAGGCCAAGTCACGCTCATCAAGAGCTGGACTTCAATTCCCAGTCGGTCGTCTTCACCGTATTCTCCGTAAAGGAAACTATGCTCAACGTGTCGGAGCTGGAGCTCCAGTTTACTTGGCCGCTGTTCTTGAATACCTCGCTGCTGAGGTTCTCGAGTTGGCAGGTAACGCTGCTCGTGACAACAAGAAGACTCGTATTGCCCCAAGACATCTTCAACTTGCTGTCCGAAATGACGAGGAGCTCAACAAGCTTTTGGCTGGAGTGACTATTGCTCAAGGAGGAGTTCTTCCAAACATCCAAGCTGTTCTTCTTCCAAAGAAGACTGGAGGAGATAAGGAATAAATACTTGTCTCCAAATAATACAAACCGAACCCAACGGCCCTCTTTAGGGCCACATTTACAATAAATCCTCTAACATCTTATTAATAAACTTTTTTTCGAACATTTATTTTTTCTGGCTCGGAAAACTCATATATGCACAATATAGATTATGCATTCAATTATCTTCTTTTCACTTTTGTCAGTTTACTACCGTCATTTCACCTCCGGAACTTACTGGACCGAAATATGACGTCACTCTTCAGGTTTCATTTTCCTGTAATCTGTTCATACACACCACGCAGTTTTATTATTATATTTGCAGTATATTGTTTGATACATTATTAATAAGCTGTGCTATAAATGTTTCTAAAATATATCATGCTTATATGCATATTCATTAACCCATAGAAAATATAAAACATGACAGGAAAGGGTGGGGGATTACAGGGAATACCTATTCAAAGTTAAATAGACATACCCAAATAGCAACAGTAAAGATTGTAGTTCTTATATTGATAGTTTCAAACTGGCATCAAAGATGTTTTGTTAAAGGTCGAAGTCCGAAAAAGTAGCTCTTTTGATCTGTGAGTTATGAAGAAGTGTGCCCAATGATAAGAAATTAGAATTAAAAATTTAGTCTTTTCCACATTTTGCTCTATATTTTCATTGGCTTTTCAAAAACCATAAGATAAGAATTTTTGAAGTTTCTGCAATGTGAAAGTCACACCAGCATTGTTTCCGGTACAGAATGTGTATATAAAGAATTGAGAAATCACACTAGTATAAGTTGAAGCGATATGAAGTTGCTTATTGTTCTTCTTATTCTTGTAACCACAATAAATGCTGCCAAGAATGGAATTGATTTCATTCAACCAGTTTCAGTTGAAACATTTAAATGTATTCACAAAGATGGATATTCTTTCGTAATTCCAAGAGTATTTACTTCTGTTGGAACTCTTGATCATACTGGAATTCAAAATGTTAAACACGCTAGAGAAGGAAATAAATCATTTAAGAATACGTTTGTTAACGGTAGAAAAATTTCAGCTGGTTTAACTGACGTTGATGGATACATTTTTCCTTGTTTGGCATCTCATTGTCCATCTGCTGCAAACCAAGTTAAAGAAACTCTCGATGCTCTGAAGAGCGCTGGTACTCATGTATCCACCCTTTGGTTGGATATTGAACGTCTTGCATGGCCTGCTAATCATGCTCATAACCGTGCTTTCATTGAAGAAATGGTTAAAGAAGCCGAGGCTAGAAAACAACATGTTGGAATCTACAGTAACTACTACAACTGGCAAGATATAGTTGGATTGGATTACCATGGTCAATCTCATTTAATGCTTTGGTGGGCAACATACGATGGAATCAAGGATTTCTCAAAATTCGTAGCTTTCGGCGGATGGAAAAAACCAACAATTCATCAGTGGCATGGAACTACCAAAGGACCATGTGGAGTCAGTGTTGATTTGAATTATGTTCCATAAGTTTAATATATATTAACGAGTATATAAATCATGGAATTGATATTTTCACATTTTATTAAAATAAAAAAAACAAATTAAGAATTCATATCATTTGTGGCCCTAAAGAGGGCCGTTGGGTTCGGTGGGTTTGCAGAAAAACAGAAGATAAATGAATTATCCTCCGAATCCGTACAAAGTTCTTCCTTGACGCTTCAGAGCATAGACGACGTCCATAGCAGTTACCGTCTTTCTCTTGGCGTGCTCGCAGTAGGTGACAGCATCACGGATGACGTTCTCAAGGAACACCTTCAAGACTCCACGTGTTTCCTCGTAGATCAATCCAGAAATTCTCTTGACTCCTCCTCTTCTGGCGAGACGGCGAATTGCTGGCTTGGTGATACCTTGAATGTTATCACGGAGCACCTTGCGATGGCGCTTGGCTCCTCCTTTTCCAAGGCCTTTTCCTCCCTTTCCACGTCCGGACATTGTTGAGTGATTGAATTGAAGACTCACGAATGAGATGAAAAAATGAAGAAATGAGGCTGTCTTTTATACCAGCTGCGGTGGATGTAGGAGGGATCACATTGAACCATCCTGTTAGGACACATGGTGTACCACTCTCTCACTCTCTATCTCTTCCATTTTCTGTAGATAGGTCATTCGGTTAGAATGCAAACACTGAGATGTGTCCCTGCAGGGGAATGAATGAGGTCTCCGCCTTCTCACCCCAATATTACACTTCTTCGTATAAAAGGGGACAGACTAAAGGTTTTTTCACAGTCCCCTCGGATTTTCATCTCAAACGCAATGGCTCGTACCAAGCAAACCGCCCGCAAATCGACCGGAGGAAAGGCTCCAAGAAAGCAATTGGCCACCAAGGCTGCCCGCAAGTCGGCCCCAGCTTCAGGAGGAGTCAAGAAACCACATCGTTACCGTCCAGGAACCGTCGCTCTTCGTGAGATCAGACGTTACCAGAAGTCCACCGAGCTTCTCATCCGCAGAGCGCCATTCCAGCGCCTCGTTCGTGAGATCGCTCAGGATTTCAAGACCGATCTTCGTTTCCAGTCTTCCGCCGTCATGGCTCTTCAAGAGGCTGCCGAGGCTTACCTCGTCGGACTCTTCGAGGACACCAACTTGTGCGCCATTCACGCTAAGCGAGTTACCATCATGCCAAAGGATATCCAGCTGGCCAGACGCATCCGAGGAGAGCGTGCTTAAATGTCTTTGTGGATATTTTGTACAAGCTTGATCTCAAATAACCGAACCCAACGGCCCTCTTTAGGGCCACAACTATCCTTGAACCTTGAACAAATTTGAAATAAACTTTTATTGTATTCGTGAACTCAAATAAATAATTTCTTGTCTATTGTATGTTCTTTGGAATTGGAACTTGCAAACTTGAAAGTTCAAATTAAAGTGTTATAATACCAGAAGCAATTGGCCATCGGCATTTGCATTGAAAATAGAAACAATTTAAGATTATTCATTTCTGCAAAACAGGTCAGCATAGCATTTTATCAGTTGACAAAAAATAACGAAACCTTATATTTGAAGTAAGACGTTACAATAATTATACAGTGCAGCTCCTATAGGAAAACAAGAGTGACGTCATATTTCGGTCCAGTAAGTTCCGGAGGTGAAATGACGGTAGTAAACTGACAAAAGTGAAAAGAAGATAATTGAATGCATAATCTATATTGTGCATATATGAGTTTTCCGAGCCAGAAAAAATAAATGTTCGAAAAAAAGTTTATTAATAAGATGTTAGAGGATTTATTGTAAATGTGGCCCTAAAGAGGGCCGTTGGGTTCGGTTTGTATTATTTGGAGACAAGTATTTATTCCTTATCTCCTCCAGTCTTCTTTGGAAGAAGAACAGCTTGGATGTTTGGAAGAACTCCTCCTTGAGCAATAGTCACTCCAGCCAAAAGCTTGTTGAGCTCCTCGTCATTTCGGACAGCAAGTTGAAGATGTCTTGGGGCAATACGAGTCTTCTTGTTGTCACGAGCAGCGTTACCTGCCAACTCGAGAACCTCAGCAGCGAGGTATTCAAGAACAGCGGCCAAGTAAACTGGAGCTCCAGCTCCGACACGTTGAGCATAGTTTCCTTTACGGAGAATACGGTGAAGACGACCGACTGGGAATTGAAGTCCAGCTCTTGATGAGCGTGACTTGGCCTTTCCTCCGGTCTTGGCTTTGCCTCCCTTTCCACGTCCAGACATTGCTAGTTGAGTGTTTTTGTTCGTAAACTGGTGAGGTGTATTCAATGACCCCTTTTTATGTATTCTGTGCGGTGATGGTGGGGGAGGGTCTTATCGGGGAGACACCATCTATTGTCTATGTGCATTCGGCAGTACAGGTGCAAGTGAGACATGTGTCCCTGCAGAGAGACTCCGCCTTCCCACCGCATTGTTTGTATATAATAATCTCTATACAACCCCATTTCTTTATACTTGTCACAAGTCCATTCTCATCATGCCACCAAAGCCATCTGCAAAGGGAGCCAAGAAGGCCGCCAAGACCGTCACCAAGCCAAAGGACGGAAAGAAGAGACGTCATGCCCGTAAGGAGTCATACTCTGTCTACATCTACCGTGTCCTCAAGCAGGTTCACCCAGATACTGGAGTCTCCTCAAAGGCTATGTCCATCATGAACTCTTTCGTCAATGACGTCTTCGAGCGTATCGCCGCTGAAGCATCTCGTCTTGCTCACTACAACAAGCGTTCTACCATCTCATCCCGCGAAATTCAAACCGCTGTTCGTTTGATTCTTCCAGGAGAGCTTGCCAAGCACGCCGTGTCTGAGGGAACCAAGGCCGTTACCAAGTACACTTCCAGCAAGTAAGCAATCAAATGCTCAATGCTAATTACACCGAACCCAACGGCCCTCTTTAGGGCCACAATACATCTAAAATCCATCAGTTGTTCCAATAAAATTTTTAGTAATATTTGTGACGTCATGAAAACCGTTAGTTTTAGTTCAATTTTTTTAAATTTCATTTTAAATTTATTATATATGTATCTTAATCATGTATTAGCAGTGCTTGTTGGATGTCGTACTACATATTTTGTAATTCTCCAATTTGTTTTTAGTTGTTATCTACGGGGGCATATTTGTACATACGAATTTGGTTGTGTAAAGGGTTTATGAATACGATGAGTCAATATTATCAAAACAAAGCATGCTACGAATTGTGTCACGGCCTGTAAATTTGGTTCTTTCAGAACAACATCTCATGGCCTAATTGAGTTGTTCCAATAAAATTTTCATTTCATTAACAATTTATTTTTGTTTTATCGATAAAAATTAATTAATTTTGAATGGAATCAAATCGCGGAGAAGTTTCATCTGACGATCCTTCTTTCTTTTCTTTTTTCCGGCTCGATATACTTGAAACATTCATTTCTATTGTACTGCATCGATTTTGACGAACGAGACGATGGAAAAAGAGTTCTGAATATAAGTATAAAAATGTTTTTTATGTTCAGAATTATATGTACTTTTCAAGAAATTCCTGTACGGCTTGATGGTGAACAAAACTCCAATTGGGTCAATCATACGATACAAAACCAATGATATACTGAGAATATTAGCGTCGGCGTCAAGTGGAAGTTCGAAAAGTGGGAGAACATAAAATATTGCACACGGAACAAAAATTAAGACAGTTGGTGTAAGGGTCTGTTGAAAATTTCAGTTTGCAATTTTTGACAACAAAGGTGCAATTACCTGAACAAGAAGTGCTGTGAATAATTGTTTTTGAATATACATATGCGAAGACAATTGGGGTGTAGTTTTATGTGTCACTTTGTAGGTTTTAACTCCACAATAAATAATCACAATAACCATTGCACCAAATACACTGTTTAGTGTAAGAGCAGTGCCAATGGATAAGTAATTGAGAACTCTTTCATTCTTCTCATTTCGAACAAAGTATTCGACTGCCACATAATATACTTGCTCAGCTGGCACTTCATAAACTAAGGCCATCGATTCTCTGAATTACATAATTTCGTATCATCCCATGACCAATTTGATCATTGAAATATTAAAACTGGCCAATGCTCACATATACTTACCGTATAAATTTACCTTTTTCCGCTGTTAGATTAATACCTACAAAGCCACATCCTCCATAGACAACAGCTACAATCAACATTGAAAATACGAAATATAGACGACGCCAGCCGGAAAAGTATTTCAGATTTTTTTACTATAAATTATTATTTTAATTATTGAGTTCAATTGCATAACTCACTTGTGCATTGCAAAATACCGAAAAACAAATTGTGCACTAAGAATCAAAAGAACATATCCAACAAATACACAACATAAACCTAATGAAGCCCAAATACCCCATGATGGAAGATTCAAGTGATTACTTATAGTAAACATCATAAATGTTCCTCCAATTGTGTGGAAACACTGCAAAAAAAGGTTAAGCACTCTGAAAACAAAATATACTGATTAACCATGTGTGTGACAGAAGCGATAATCGTAAAAAATATGCTTTGCATTGAAAACCAAGCCATGAGATGTTTGTATCGACCAAATGATTTTTCAGATTTTGTGCAAATACAGTACAACAAAAGAAGATTGACGGGAATTGAAAAGCTTAGAGCTGCCAAATCGATAAACGACGTGAGTGCTATCCACACCGAACCTTTCAGCACTGTCATCTGGAAATTTCTGATATTTCCGCAACTTTACTTTTAATCATTGTGACTTTCTGTTATATCAACGGAAATTTATCTGATTGCCTATTAAAATCTTTTAATTTTTTAATTCCAAAACTAGATATCTTGAACTAAACAAAATCGTCTGAAACTATAGTATTGCAGCCATATTGATAAAAGAAATACGATATTTGAAAGATATGCTCAACATTAAATTAGAAAAAGACTATTGATTCCACACATTCTGATTGTTGTCAAGTGGGTAAAATGGAAACTGAATAAACAAGACAGAAAGCTAGTATTAAGTGAAATAAGAATATTTCCTACTAATGAGAGTGTGATGCTAATAGAAATAATATTTTTGAAATCAGAAAATCAATTTATCCCGAGAGACATCTTCTGATTCACTTTTCTGACTAAAATGATGAAATTAAATGTGCTGATTCAATTTGAATAGTTAAATTAATGTGATGTTTCATATTTGAAGCTTCATAGTTTGATTATTAGAAATGTGTTTTACAGTGATCACAATAATGGATCGTCTTGAAAAATTACGTTTTATTTGATCAACATAAAAGTTTCATTTTTCTTGAAATATCTTCTAGAAGAAAGAAGAACTGCATATCACGTAACCCTAGTTTTATTTGAGTTATGATCTTGTGAATAATACAAACTTCCAATTATAAGTTATTTAAAATAGCATTGAAAAAGTTATTTGAGATGGTAGACAGATGACTTTTTTATATGTTGAAATATCTCAAAAATTCAGAATTTTCTGAAAATATACAATTCGATTGATTATATTTCTTATTTATTCGATTTTATTTTTGTGCTTTTAATATTAAATAACTTTATTAAACCAAGTAGAGAAACCAAAAAAGTTAAACTATTGAACTGTTATATTATCATGAGCAGTATATTTTATTTTTCATGTTCAACTGTCTCTCTCTCTTATTAAAAACATCCGCTTCCAACAGATTGAAAGCATAACAACCATTTCCAATTTGATTTGCATGTTATATAAGTTTATTTTTCAATATCATCGGATTTCTCCTAATTTTCAAATTAATCTAGGTTTCTGTCTGTTATGGAATAACAGCGTTTGTAGGTCAAACATTCTAGAAAAATTTTACAAACTCAAAAAATTTGAGTACAATTGGTCTCTATTTCGATAATTTCAATTGATATAACCTGTTAGCTTGCTAGAACGTAGACTTTTAATTGTGTTTAATTGTTCCAGATTCTATGTATTCCATTGGATGTTTTTCTGCGTCTGTATTTATTCTAAAATATTATTCAATGTTACACTAACTCAAGTTTGTTGATACATTTTTTGGTTATAGTCATATAACTAATCCCTTTCTAGCGAAGTTATATTCTTCGGATATAGAAATTTCAAAAAAAAACCCCAAAAAATTATGAATGTTTACTTTTCTCAAACGGAAGAATTTTTTAAAAGTTTATTTGATACATTACACATAGGGATAACTTAGATAATTAAAACGCGGGATCCAACAAGTGGATCATAAATCAATCATTTGTGTAGCTTTCAACAAAATTGCTCATTAAACCTTGCGCCCGATGAACTCTTATTTTAATATATATTTTGTATACAATTTCTATTAAATTCCCACAATTTGTTTTCATCTCAGCAATATTATATACACTATTACATATTTATAGACTCACCTTCAAAATGGGGTCACTTCTGGTAACTCGACCCCTTTTTCTCTCACACAATGCTCATTTCTTGCCTTTTATTACTAATGTTATGGATTCTACGTTTTTTGACAGCTGTTGCTTTTCTCGGTAAGTTTTTTCCCTATTAGAACTGCATAAATGTGAAGTTTTTTCTTGAATAATGTCGTGAATAATTCGAAATTCTTTGAAAAATGAACTAGATTCTCATTCTGAAAATCAATATTAATACATAGAAAAAGTATTTTATTCCACGTTACTGTAGAAACATCGAATACGGAGACACTCCTTCAACAATTATTTAATCAAACTTACGATGTGGATATGAAACCATCTGATGATTTAACAATGGTTACAATAACTCCAAATACATTTATTTTATTATCTATGGATCAGACTCAGGAGACCATTCAGTATTCCGAAGAATTTTTATTGGTGAACCTTTTCTATTTGTTGTTAGTCTAAATCCTTTTTTTCTTCAGAGGTGGTATGATCCAATACTTCATTGGAATCAATCTGCAGTTTCCTATGAAAATGATTGGATCAAAATATCCGCAAGTCGCGCCTGGATCCCTGATGTTATTTTTACAAATGGGTAAAGGATTTCGAGGTTCTATTTTGATTTTCAAAAACATTTTCTTAGAATCGATATGGATCCACTTCTTGATAAGGACATGCAAATGGCAGATCTTCGTTATAATGGAGAAATCCGTACAAGTCGTCCTGCAGTTGTTAGTTCACCTTGCCCGCTTGAAATTGACAATTTTCCATATGATGTTCAAAAGTGTAATATTTCAATGGGATCATGGGCATTTGATAGAAGATTTCTTTCGGTCCAGTCTTCAACGATTGAGATTTTACCACAAAAAGGAAGATTTGAGGTATCGTGAATCACTTTCAAATTTGGAGTGCGGTCATGTCATGAATCATGAATGTGGGGTTTCCTCCGAAAGAAATACCTCTAGAGTTAGATCTAAAACGACACGCTTTACTACCGAATCAGAACCCCGCACACATTGGTTTAATATGACGGAGCGAATGACTAATTGATCTTACAGTTCTTACTTTAGAGAAAATTCAAAAAAGGATATTAATCACAAATGGAGAACAAACTTGCTTACTTACATTAGTAGTTAGATGAATTTCCATTCATTCTCGATTTTTTTTTTTTGTGATATTTCTGAATTTCAGATTATTTTGGGTATTTTAAAGCAAACCCCTATCATCATCAGTCCGCCTTTAGTTTTTTTGGTATTAGGTTATAGTACGAAAAAACTTCCAGGGAAACAGCGAATGGGAGCTCATATCAATTCTCACCGTCCGTTCCGACAGCTATGACACTTTATTAGAAGAATGGTTTTCTGAAATTACATATGTTGTCACATTAAAGAGAAAGCCAGTTTATTATGTACTTGTTATCCAGGCTCCCACTTTCATTTTATGCACTATCACAATATTCGGTCTTTTCACACCGAATAGTAATGAGGATGAGCGACTTTCAAAGGTGAGTAGATTGTGAATAGCATTTTTAAGCAAGGTGTGATATCTTGTTTAAATGGATTTCTTTGAAGTAACACTAGTTTAAAGTATCTATAGGTTGAACTATGTTTGAACATGTTTGCTGCAATTTCAATGATGCTCCAATTGGTTTCCGATATGATGCCCAAGGCTTCTCGTCTCCCATTACTCGGTATAACTAATTATTTTCAGAATTTTCGTTTTTCACATTTTTTAAAAATAATTTACAGGAAATTATATTATTGCGGAGATTTTTGTTGTGACAGCAGCAACAATTGCATCAATTATTATCCAACAAACGCATCATCATGTTCATACAAGTGCAATTCGGCCACGGAGATGGTAAAATATCTTTTAAAAAAGATCTAGTTTCACAAACACCTCTTTAAATTCTTTCAGGTTACGATGTTTAGTTCTTTGTGAATGCAGAAGAAGAAGATTTTCTATATCAGAAGCAAGTACTGTTTCCAGTGTAGATGTTCCAGAGCACGCGATTCAATCATTCTCTATTCTCAAGTCATCATTACATCAAGTAATCTAGTTTCTGCATTTAACAATACATTTTCAATTTCAGACAGCAGTTCTAGTTCGTGATACTCTCCAACGGATGTCTTTAATAAGTGAAAACCAATTGCTTTGGCTTAAAATTCTCGACAAAACTGATTTAATGTGTCTTTTTCTGTTTCAAGTTGCTAATATTGTCGTTACAGCAGTTTTTTGGAGATAAATATGATTTTATACATTTTCGAATTATAAAAATGCAAATTTAAGGAAACAAATGAAGAAATAAATTTTTTCAATTTTTCTTTAGTTGGATATACAATAATTGCAGTTCGAAAGTGGAGCAGCAACATTGAGAAAATCATTTAAAATTGCTACTTATTTCCAAAAATGTCGAACGTAAATATTTTCATTTATATATATATTTATTTATAGCCAAAAAGTACAGCTCGTACCTATCATAATTTCAAATCTAGATTTTTTAATTCTAATTATACTTTAACTGGTTGTATTTGCATATTTGAAAGCTTCGAACATACAATCTTGAAAGATTGCTCTACATTTTTCAAAAAGTCCAAAAATTATTATCGGCAACAATAAAAGTATTTGAGTGTTTAATATACCAACTATTTTCAGATTATTTTCATATAGTTGATTCCTGACCTTCCCATAGACCTACATTCTGACACCGACAATATTGTGTACATTTCCGCATCATTTCCATTTCGTTCCCACACTTTGTCTCGACCTATTTATTTTATGAACTAGACTCACTTTGTGTACCTCTATTTTTCTTGAATGTCCTGGCTACTAAATTCACTGCTAACTTTTTTAGTGCTACGCACGTTTGGAAGTAACACAACAAATGGTAAATTAATTGTTGAGTTTATTTAACAATGACATTGTAATTTCCAACTGTTTATATTTACAGTGGAGTCAAATACCGAGGTATTACTACAAGAGCTATTTAACCGAACATATGACGTAAACGTTAAGCCATCTGATACACTGACAACTGTCACTATAACTCCAAATACATTTCTTTTATTGTCGATGGATCAAACACAAGAAACCATTTTGTTTTCTCAAGAGTTTTTGTTGGTAAGTTTAGATTTTATGTATTTTGGAATGTAAGGAAGATAATAAAAGTTTTAACTATAGAAATGGTACGATCCGATTCTTCATTGGAATAGAACATTGTTTGATTATAATCGAGAATGGATAAAAATCTCAGTTAGCAGAGTTTGGGTCCCAGATGTTATTTTCACAAAAAGGTAAGTTTTTAACTCTCGCCTTTTTGCCTCTCGTCCGGAAAACATCTCCGAAAATTGACAATACTGGCTCAAAGGGAGTAGGGCGAGTGAAGAGGCAGACAATAGGCAATCCCATTCTGAGTTCTTATTTACTTCATATAAATATTCATTTTAGATTATCAGTGGAATCTCTTCTCGATGAAGATATGCAAATGGCAGATCTTCGTTATAATGGAGAAATCCGTACAAGTCTTCCAGCAGTTGTAAGCACTTCTTGTCCACTAAACATTCAAGATTTTCCACATGATGTTCAAGAATGTAATATATCAATGGGGTCATGGGCGTTTGATCGAACTGTTATTGTTGTACAGTCATCGGTGGACGAGATTCTTCCACTGAGGGGAAGATTTGAAGTGAGCATAACTAATTTTCCCACTGAAAGCATTAAACTATTTACAGGGAAACAGTGAATGGGAACTTTTGTCAATTCGTGCATTCCGCACCGATTCATTTGAATATTCGCTAGGAACTTCATTTTCTGAAATTACATACACTGTTACATTGCAGCGAAAACCAGTGTATTATGTACTTGTTATTCAGGCTCCCACTTTCATTTTATGCACCATTACAATATTTGGACTCTTCTCACCAAACAGTAATGAGAATGAACGCCTTTCTAGAGTGAATGAATAATCTTAAAAGGAGGTTGTTAATTCATGTTTTTAGGTTGAGCTGTGCTTGAATATGTTTGCTGCAATTTCAATGATGCTTCAATTAGTTTCCGATATGATGCCCAAAGCCTCGCGTCTTCCATTACTAGGTAAATGAAGTCTAATTATTTTTATCCATCTATTATTTTAAATGTAGGCAACTATATTATTGCTGAAATTTTTGTGGTTACTGCAGCTACAATTGCTGCAATTGTTATTCAACATGTTCATCATCATGTTCACACAAATGCAACGTGCCCTCCAAAATGGTGAATATATGAATAATTAATTAATTATCTCTACTTTTTAATAGGTTACGATGTCTCGTACTATGTGATTGTATGAGGGAAGAATTCCCTTCTAAAACCAGTTCTGTATCCAGTATGGATGTTCCCGAGAACATCATTGCGCCTGTTTCTCTTCTGAAGTCGTCATTACATAAGGTAAACCACCATGATTTGAACATTAATTGATATATTTTAGACTGCGTTTCTTGTTCGTGACACTCTGCAAGAAATGTCTCGCATTAATGAAAATCAGTTGCTCTGGCTCAAAATTCTGGATAAAACTGATCTAATGTGTCTTATTCTGTTTCAAGTTGCCAATGTTGTAATAACAATTGTATATTGGAAATAAAAATCAAAAATAACTTTCAATAAATTTATATTTACCCGTTTAAAAAATTTGATCAATTCATAGGGATAGATAGTCCTAGTGGCAAAAATTGGGTACTTGTTTGACAGTAAATTAAAAAATATTTAAAACGTCTCTAAAGCACCCTCAAAACAAATGATCGGTTTTAGTGAAGAATAATTTATATTAACAACTTTCCTGCGCGAGAACATGGAATGTTTGGACTTTTTTAGAGTATTGTTTTCTGCGGGGTTGACAAATTTTCAAGAGTCCCTAGGCCTTCTACAGTGCCGGCCATAATTCTATCCAATTTTAGTTTTTTGACAATAACTTGTTTCAAAGTGATTCGTTTGAGTTGAAAATTCACTATAATATGAAAATGATCAAAACATAACTATTACTGCAAGAATTATAAAAAAAGCAAAATTTAAAAAAATTTCGGGGAATTTTCAAAAATTCGAAAAAGTGAAAATTATCTAAATTCTGAAAATAGGTTCTTTGTGAACTGGATCGGTTTTATCTGTCTACGAAACTGTCATTAAACTAGTAAATGAATCTTTGTGAATTTATTTTTGGCAATTAAAACTTAGGTGTCACGTGACAACAGACCATAAGCTTACCTGCAACTTGCAAGTGCTTGAAAATGGAAGAGTCTTTCTATTTTCAGTCATTGTGGCTATGAAATCAGTCTCATTCATTTTTAAATTAGGTTTTCTACATTGTTCAAGACTATTCTATTGATTTTGTATAATGTTTCTATCTATCTCGCTGGATATAAGCATCGCAGAGACACTCAGTGCTTACCAAGTATGTCAATTTTTGTCTTTGCCGCCTTGGTAAAGCTACCCTAACCCCCTTTTTTTCTAATGTGTGCAAAAAGTCAAGCAGTCAGAGTGAGGGATGGTAAAGCTATCGCACCTGCAGCAAACTAACTTCAAAATAAATTATGGTTTTATAAATTAGGGTAAATTAGGTTTTGGTTTTCTCAAATGTTTTTTTTCCGCAAACGTTATTGGATTTGGCCTATATATATTCTCCAGGCCAACTAGAAAGCATTCAGCTGGCTAAAAACACGCGGTTATCGGTATATTCATAATTGAACAAGGCTTCCCTCAAGTGACTAAAAAAGCTTGTTTAATTACATGAAACGGATGAACTAGAAATTCTTTAATTTCTTTTTCGATGACCGTGATGTTTTACTTTATTTCAAAAATAATTCCAAAAAACATCCAGAAACTTTTTTATAAAGGTTGTTTTTTCTCCGCTTCAACCTCGACCTTTCTTTATCTCCACGGTCAATCTGCCCTAGATCCGTCCGTATAAAAGATCGGAAAATGTGTAATTCAAATCAGTCTCTGCTCGAATCACCGATTCTCTACTCACTCGACTACTTCTCTGCAATGGATCAAATCCCACCGTACGAGTTCAATAAGTACGTGCTCTACGCTCGTGGTGCCGTCATCGTGTGTGCTTCATTTGAGGTTCGTTCTGTGCCGTTCGTGGTCCTCGGAGGACTGGTCCTGGTTTTTAAGGGCTGGCCTCTAAAGACTTGTCCTGGCTCTTGGTCTTTTGCCCGTTTTCCAGAATGTATAGAACATCATGAAATATTTGCAGCTCCTGATGGTTCTGTTCGGTTCCCTCGGCGATTGCAATTTCCTTGCCAAGCTATTCTACTTCATCTTCCTCGGTGGAGCAGTTGCCGTCTCATCGCACAACATTGCTCTCAACATTGATGGTCGCGAGGAGATCAACAAGGTTCTTACCTCGTCTGACAATGAAGTTCGTGGAAAGTCTGCCGCATTGGTTCTTGTCCCAGCTCTTGCTGGTATCTTCGTCTTCTTGTGTGTTTCTGGGCATGCATTCTTCTCACTTTTCGTGCTCATCCACGTGCTCGCCGCTGTTGGACAACTCGGAATTGAAGCTTATGAGTTCAAGAAGGGACAATCTGGAGCTCCAGCACAAGACCCAGCCGCCACTGCACCACCAGCCCAGGATCCAGTTGCAGCTCCACCAGCACAGTAGAAAGAATACTTGGGGGTTTTTGAAATAAAAGTTTTTACTTGCTCTTTTTGATCAGGAATGTAATCTGCAAATTCTGCTAGACTCGGTCGCCAAAAAACCTGGAAAAACTAAGTGCTCTTTTCTACTGTAGTTTCAGAAGAGTGAGCATCTTGTTGTAAGAGTAATATTTTGTTGTGGTTAGTCCGAAGAGAGGCTTCTGTGATTACTTAAAAACTATCGTAACTATCAACTTTTTGAGCAAATACTGGGTTATTGGAGTACTTTAGTATGATTGCTGTTCGTTTCGCTGGGTTATTTCAAGGATTCTCGCAAACTGGAATAATTCAAACACTTTCTAAATGCTCAATAATCTTTATTATTAGTTCCAACTCCAACAAGAGAAACATTCATTTTCTTCCCCATCCAAGTGGAGTCGGTGGACGATAGATGGTATGTCTTGCATTTGCAGATGGGATGAAATTGAATGAACTTGGCTGAGGAGCTCTTCTAGCTGGGTTGAACAGTGATGGTAGAATTTGATTAGTTGGAATGAATTGCTGTAAAGTATTATACGTTTCTTTTGCTTGAAAGTTTGAAATCAGCCTACCGCGGAAACCGAGAAAATGGCGAAAGCAAGGAAGATGCAGGCGGTGAACAGTTGCATTATGAGATGCGCTTTTTGGACTTCACCGAAAAATGGTAAATTTATATGAAAACATTTACGAGCTCCCTCCGATTGTAGTGTTCAAAAACATAACAGGTTTCATAAAATATTCTGACCCCTCCGACAATCGAGAAAACTCTAAACATTTTAACTACACCCCTTTGATTTTTTTGAGAAGAAATCAAATTTTGCAGTGGTTTTTTCGGAGGGACCTCATCAAACTGGGAATATAAAAGAACGCGTTTTGTGTAGTATCATTAGCAAAGTCTTTGAAAATGCAAATATTCAATGCCTATATCTTCCTTGTCTTCACAATTTGCTCAGTTTCTGCGGTAAGTTTTAAATGATCAAACTCAAATAATATTATATTATTCAATCAGCAATTCTATCCATGGTCAATGGCTTTTCAACCAGTTGATCACATTGAACCATCAATCTTCAATCCAATTCCACAAGCTCCAGAGCCAAATTTGTTCAATTTCATTCCATCTGCAGTTGCACAGCATACTATCTGTGCATACTATATATCAATCGTCCACCAACTCCACTTGGTTGGGGAAGAAAATAAATGTCTCTCTTGATGAAATATATAATAAACATATTCAAGCATTCAGAAAGTCTTTATTTTATTGCACACTCCCCCTAATGTAACAAGTTTAAACCGTTTTACAGTTGTTTTCATCCTATTACGACATTGTTAATACATTTTTTAACATTATAAACTGGAATTTCTGACATGTGTAGTGTTCGTAAGTGTAAGTGTTCAATAAGTAATCACAATTAAAAGTATCTACGAGCAAGATTTCAAAATTATCAAAAACTTTGAATATTATGTTTATATTTCTTGTACGTTCTTTCTAAACTCTGTGCCTATTGGTCGGCCCAAAACAAATCGTTAAAAAAACAGATGAACACTTGGATAATATAGTTTCAATTGCGAGTCCCTGATGAACCTGTGACTCAAAGTGAAGTTCCTCGCAATCTGCTGACACTCTGAAAAGGGTCGCGGGTCGATCCATGTTTACGCCTAACAAGTTAGAAAGCTACAATTTTTGCGAATCCCATCCAATCATGCAATCTCTGCCTTTGTTTTGTTTTGTTGTCAATGTTCTTGAAATGTGATTTTCTGAAATGTTGTGGAAATCATCATGTGAACGCATCATTTTATTTTCCAATCTCAGTCATCTTTTCCCCGTATAAAAGATTCTTCTAAAGTTTTGTTTCTACATCATATACAAAATGACGGGATTCTCAAGTGTATTCCTAAGCATTCTTTTTTGTATTTTCTTCCCATACGTTGTCTATTCGGCCAGTTCTACAAAATTCAATTTCTCTGGAACAATCACATGTAATGCCACCATGAAAGATTCATTTGTCGAGAAGCTGCAAGTATGGGAACATGATAAAGCGTTAGTTTGAATATAAATTTTTATGAAAATCTATTGAAAATATGTCAGAACACCAAATGATATGATAGGAGAGGTAGCACAATTTATTAAAGACAAATCTGGTTTCTTTTATAAAGTTGACGCAGAAGACAATGGGGATGGACTATTTGATGTAGGTATTGTTGTGATTCTAAAATTTTGCTGTGACTTATAGGAGGAGTAACGGTTGAGATGATTTGGAACGTAATTAATGGAATTTTAATTAATTTCAAAGTACCCACATGTTTTGTCTATGTGTTCAAAATACTCAGAACTGTTACATGTTCTTTAAAACCAATTTTAATTGTGTCGTTTCAGAATGATTATGAAATTTACTTCACTATCTATCACAATTGTACAGAAAAACGAACTGGAGATGATGTGACTGTTTATGTTAAGGATTTCCTTGTGATTGATGGGTAATTCTTGCTTGTTTTCAGTATTTTACAGAAGAACTACCGTTCCAGAGCCTACAATCACACAATGGATATCAATTTGAGTGACTTGACAAAACACTAAAGGAAAAACTAAATATGTGTTAATAGATTGACTGAAAATATTAGCATCTATGTTTAATAAAACAATTTTGTTACCCATATTTTCTACAATCAGCCAAATAACCTTTCGGCCATCATTCCGAAAACCTGAAATGCTCGGAAACTGTCCTTTCGACCGAAAACAGGCCAAGCAGATACTGTAGTAGAATATCAAGTAGTTGAAAAACGTTTGGAAGTTTGGAATACTTTCAATTTTATTAAATAAATATTAAAATTCGTTGCCTTTTACATTTCCTTTTTTTCGGATTTTCCTGTTTTCGGCCGAAAGGACATTTTCCGAGCATTTCAGGTTTTCGGGGCAAATACTCATTGACTCCAAAATCATTGACTACCTGTGCTCATTGCCTTCCTGTTCTCATTGCCTACTCTTTCTCATTGCCTACCCTTTGCTCATTGTCTACTCGTTTTCTTCATCAGTCAAGAGGCACGTACAAGGACCGTATTCCAAGAATACATCAAAGATACATCTACTCAATTTGTTCATTCATTCAAAGGGTATATATATTTACAATCTTTCAATCTGTACACAACATTTCGGGCAACAATTAATAGTAGATGTCATGTTTTAATTTATATTAATTTTGATAGGACACGCAAAGGCTGGGCAACATTCATTATCCATCAACATTAATAGCAACAATAGCAACAAAAAAACAATTAAAAATTTGAAATAAAAAGTCTGGAGTTGATAGTGGCTTTCGATCTAAAAATGAAATAACCTCCAAAACTCTCTAAACTGAGTATTTTCAAACTGGCGTATCTCAAAAAATACACATCTGGATAACAAACGTCCAACTAACAAAATGATCAGAAATATTTTTTCTTTCTAATTCAATAGTTTTTATTTCAATACACCAACTTTTTGTAGAGTTACACGGAGTCAAAGCCATTTTACCAATTTTCAAAAAAATTTTAAGAAGTCTTTTGTTGTACCCTTTATAACTCAACTTTCATTAATTTTCAGAAGATAAATTTTGTTGAATAGTGAGTGAAAAATATTTTTCCACATTTTACCAGTTTCAAGTTTTCGGATATTTTCATGTTTCGCCAAGTTACAGACCGTTTTTCAAAAAAAATCCAATTTCGCTTATAAAAATCTTCATATTCAACGTATCGACTTGAAATTTTGAGAAATGATCACTTTTTTGATGTCTCTACAATGTCCTAAAAAATCTTTCAAAAAACACTGTCCATCTCCAAAATCGTCCTTCGCTCCGAAAAATGAAATCGGACTTTTGCTTTTCGAGAAATGTGCGAAAAAATCAAAGTGGCTTAGTGGCTGTGGGTCGATCTAAAAATGAAATAACCTCCAAAACTCTCTAAACTGAGTATTTTCAAACTGGCGTATCTCAAAAAAAAACCAACTTTTTGTAGAGTTACACGGAGTCAAAGCCATTTTATCAAAATTCACAAAAAATTTTAAGAAGTCTTTTGTTGTACCCTTTATAACTCAACTTTTATTGAATTTCAGAAGATAAATTTTCTTGAATAGTGAGTGAAAAATAATTTTCCACATTTTACCTTATAAAAATCTTCATATTCAACGTATCGACTTGAAATTTTGAGAAATGATCACTTTTTTGATGTCTCTACAATGTCCTAAAAAATCTTTCAAAAAACACTGTCCATCTCCAAAATCGTCCTTCGCTCCGAAAAATGAAATCGGACTTTTGCTTTTCGAGAAATGTGCGAAAAAATCAAATTGCGATTTTTGGGTCGAAAAAAATATTTTTAGAAAGCTGAGACCACGCTATTTACGAATTTCATGTTTATTTTGAGTGATTTCTTCTCTTAAACGACCTAAAAACTAAACAAAAATAACATAATTTTTATTCTCACGTGTAATTATTTGGTAATTTGCTCAGTGTTTCAATTGTTTTAATGCAAATTTAAAAAATTTCACGTGAGAATAAAAATTATGTTATTTTTGTTTAACTTTTAGGTCGTTTAAGAGAAGAAATCACTCAAAATAAACATGAAAATAGCGTGTTCTAAGCTTTCTAAAAATATTTTTTTCGACCCAAAAATCGCAATTTGATTTTTTCGCACATTTCTCGAAAAGCAAAAGTCCGATTTCATTTTTCGGAGCGAAGGACGATTTTGGAGATGGACAGTGTTTTTTGAAAGATTTTTTAGGACATTGTAGAGACATCAAAAAAGTGATCATTTCTCAAAATTTCAAGTCGATACGTTGAATATGAAGATTTTTATAAGCGAAATTGGATTTTTTTTGAAAAACGGTCTGTAACTTGGCGAAACATGAAAATATCCGAAAACTTGAAACTGGTAAAATGTGGAAAAATATTTTTCACTCACTATTCAACAAAATTTATCTTCTGAAAATTAATGAAAGTTGAGTTATAAAGGGTACAACAAAAGACTTCTTAAAATTTTTTTGAAAATTGGTAAAATGGCTTTGACTCCGTGTAACTCTACAAAAAGTTGGTGTATTGAAATAAAAACTATTGAATTAGAAAGAAAAAATATTTCTGATCATTTTGTTAGTTGGACGTTTGTTATCCAGATGTGTATTTTTTGAGATACGCCAGTTTGAAAATACTCAGTTTAGAGAGTTTTGGAGGTTATTTCATTTTTAGATCGAAAGCCACTATCAACTCCAGACTTTTTATTTCAAATTTTTAATTGTTTTTTTGTTGCTATTGTTGCTATTAATGTTGATGGATAATGAATGTTGCCCAGCCTTTGCGTGTCCTATCAAAATTAATATAAATTAAAACATGACATCTACTATTAATTGTTGCCCGAAATGTTGTGTACAGATTGAAAGATTGTAAATATATATATACCCTTTGAATGAATGAACAAATTGAGTAGATGTATCTTTGATGTATTCTTGGAATACGGTCCTTGTACGTGCCTCTTGACTGATGAAGAAAACGAGTAGACAATGAGCAAAGGGTAGGCAATGAGAAAGAGTAGGCAATGAGAAAAGGTAGTCAACGAGCAACAAGTAGGCAATGAGAACAGGAAGGCAATGAGAACAGGTAGTCAATGATTTTGGAGTCAATGAGTATTTGCCGGTTTTCGGATTGATGGCCTCTCTGATTTGACTATGGGGATCTTCTAGGTCAAAGATTGATCATTAAAAATCGCTCCGCGTTGGAAATCATCTTGATTCGATTTGTGCTTCAATTTTTTCTATAAAACCTGAGATAATTTCCAATTTTCCTTCATTCATCATCAAAATGGTTCGAATTTTTTCCACTTCATTCTGTATTCTCTTTCTCATACTTTTCCCGGTTGCTAATTCAGTTCTAACTAAATTCCGATTCAATGGATCTTTCACGTGCTCCCACAAGGTGGCTCCGTTTGTTCAGAAAGTACAAGTTTTCGAACATGACTATCTGTAAGGTAACTAAACAATTTCAACAAATGCTTATAGTAACCATTTTAGAACGTTTAGTGATAAATTAGGAGAGTTTAACGTCTTCCGAACGGTTGCTCCAAATTGTATGAAATATCAATTTAATTTTGAAGAAGACGGTGATGGAAAACCGGATGTAGGTTTTTAAAAATAGTTACTACAGTACATCCGATTTACAGGATGGATTCTATGAAATTTATATGAAGATTTGGAACACTTGTATGATTCCTACAAAATTCAATTCCAAGAAAATTTCATCTTACTGGTTCAAAACGAAACTACCAGTCATTGATGGGTATACAATTTTATTTTCATTTAGTAATCATAAAATCGGATGAATTTCAGAATAATCTATGCCACCGAGAACGTCAATTTGGATAAATTTTCGATTAATTGAACTACGGTTTCTAAAAATAAATAAACGTTTTGAAGTCAAATATACAAATTATACAATACAAGACAGTGAAAATACTAGTCACCAGCCTATACTTCTATTTTATACTGCAGACAGGGACATGTAAAGCGCTGGGGATCCGTTCACGAGAATTCGAGAAGTCTCCTACTATTTAGGCCTGTGGAAAACTGTCCTGAAAAAATATGCATGCCCTCATACCTTACCGAATCTTATCTTACCAAAAAAATATCGTGGTTGTCATCTGAAGCATAACGGGAAAAAGAAAGACCTGTTTAATGTCAAGTACATTCTTTACAAGTTTCAGAAAAGTCCCATTAAAAATTGTGTTGGAAATAGTCATTGGATACAAAAAATGACTACATATAATTTCGTACATTTCAGTTCAAAATCGGAAAATCATTGGACAATTGTAACAATACAATTTTTTTCCAAACAATACTCTAAAAAATATACCTGACATTGCTCTCTTCCATGATTCCAGTCACTCCTAAACTTTTCCTCACGAGGAATTGAACATGCGTAATAAATTTGCCTCATATTTTTGTTGAAAATTGACTCCTTGCTAAAGCTAGCTGATAGATAGATGTGACAATGCATCAAAAATTACACCGCCCACGTTGGAGCCATCCTTATTCGATTTGTGCGCCGATTTTTTTTCTACATAAACTTACATAATTTGATATTTTCTTCTATTGATATTTGAAATGCTGACAATATTTAGAGGCTTCCTGTGTATTCTCTTTTTCATACTCTTCCCAGTCGCTGAATCAGTTCTCACCAAGTTCCATTTCAATGGATCTTTCACGTGCTCCAAGAAAGTTGCTCCATTTGTTCAGAAAGTGGACATTTTCGAACATGACCTGATGTAAGTTAACTAAAACTTTCCAACAAATGCTTATAATAACCATTTTTAGCACGTTCAATGATAAATTAGGAGAGTTTCGAACGGATTCCTTCCAAACGGTTGCTCCAAATAGTATGAACTACCAATTTCTTTTTGAAGATGACGGAGATGGATCATCGGATGTAAGTTCTCTGGAATAGTCGTTACGATATGTATGTACAACAAAATTATAGGATGGATTTTATGAAATCTTCATGTGCATTTGGAACACCTGTATGATTCCTACATGATTTGTTCACAACAGAGTTTCGAAATACGTTTTCAAAACAAAACTGCCAGTCATTGATGGGTATATTTTTACAAAGTAATCATAGAACAGTCTGAATTTCAGAACACTCTATGCCACGGAGGACGTCGATTTGGATAACATTTGAATAATTGAATTATAACTTTTAAATATAAATTGTTATGTTGAAGTGAAACACATATTAGAATAGTTTAAATATTTCATTCAATTTCGAAAATCCTAGTCACCAATCTTTACAAAAACCTATGGATTACCATAAGGTGATGTGATCGCTACGTGTACCTGAAAGAAACCAAGAAAAATGTGCTCTATTCTATATATTCTTTCATTCAAGCTTCAGAAAAGTTCGATTAGAATATTGTCTTGGAAATAGTTCTTGGTTGCAAAAATAAATGTTTCTGTAATTTCGCAAATTTCAGTTGGAAATCAAGAAATCGGCAAAATTCGAGAGAAATTTCAAGTATGTTCTATCAAGTAATAATCTGCTCGTTTTTGTGGCTCGAGTCATGTCTGAAATTAATCGCGTTAAAAAAGTGTACATGCTTACTAAACTCACCACGTGACCATGTAAAACAATGCACCATGACAGTGGGCGACACGTGGGATGTAGGCCTTCCACGAAGGTATCCTCATCGTCTTTTGCTTCGACGACGCTTTCGAAAAGTTTCACAATTCTGAAAAATCAAAACAAAACCGTCTCCTCCACGTTGAAACCATCCTAATTCGATTTGTGCTGTGATTTTTTCTACATAAGTTCTCATATTTCCCATTTTTCTCCACTCTTGTTTGAAATGCTAAGAATCTTTGCTGTTTCCCTGTGTATTCTCTTTTTCATACATTTCCCAGCTTCTGAATCAGTTCTAACCAAATTCCGATTCAATGGATCTTTCACGTGCTCCAAGAAGGTGGCTCCGTTTGTTCAGAAAGTAACAGTTTACGAGCATGACTACTTGTAAGCGAACTATAAATCACAATTCAAGTTTTTTAATCAAGAATTGTAGAACTTTTGATGATAAATTAGAAGAGGTTACCCTTTTCCGAACGGATTCTCCGGATCGTATGAGTTATCAATTTCGTTTTGAAGAAGACGGCGATGGAAAACCGGATGTAGGTTTTCTGGCATAGCTACCTCAAAACATCAGATTTACAGGATGAATTTTATGAGATTTATATGGAGATTTGGAACACTTGTATGATTCCTACTGAAAACAACAGAGTTTCGAAATACTGGTTCAAAACGGAACTGCCAGTTATTGATGGGTATATCTTTTTTTATTTTCACTTAGTCGCAAACCGGCTGAATTTCAGAACACTCTATGCTACTGAGAACGTCAATTTGGATAACATTTGAATAATTGAATAAAGAGTTTATTAAGTAAAAAGCATGTTGAAGTTAAATATACACTTTTGAAAATATAAAAGGTTTTATTCGATTTTCAAAATTCTAGTTAGCAGTCTGTAATTCTGGAGACACGAACCAGTGAATCGTTTGGGGCCTGTTCAGTTTATTCTTTTTGGATTAAAAAAAACAGGAAACTTTTAAAGCAAAATATTTTATGAAGTAATTGGCAAACGGCAGCATATTTTTGTAGCACATTTCTCTTTTGTGAAATTAGCTGAAAAGTGTATAAAAATGTACGACAGTTTACGACAAATTCTGATTTCGCCTCGACTGGGTGAAATATTTAAAAGAATGACGTCTTATTTTGCAAATGAAAAATGAGGCCATTTGCCTGTCAACCGTCAACAAGACTTTTTCTGCCCATTCATAATTGTTCTATATAACTGATTCACCTTCCAACAGCATTCTTTCATATTCCTGAAATGATTCGATTTTTCTTTAGTTTTCTTTTCATTCATTCTTGTACTCCGCTTTTGGGCGATGATGTCACAAAATTTCATTTTACTGGAACACTGAGCTGTATATCTAATAGTGGATCTTCAATTCCATTTGTAGTTTGGAGACTTGGAGTATGGGAAGAAGATGGATTGTGAGACTTTAGTTGTGATGTTTTTAAAAAATATGATCAATTTGAAGGATTGATGATCATTTAGGAGATACTTTTCTGTTCTTTCTGTCAGAAGCAGGAGCATTCTACAAAATTGACGTTCAGGATGATGGAGATGGACCAAATGAAGTAGTTTTTTTTCATTTCTACTGTAACATGCCGAACGTTTCAGAATTTCTACAGAATATACTATAAAATCGAACATAATTGCACGTATTCAGGAAAAGTAAAAGATTCAAAAGTTTTTGTGACGATTTTTTGGAATTTCCCAGGGTATAAAGGTTTTTTTGTTTTCCATAGTGTAAAATTTCAGAGATACTTTTTACAAAAAGGATATAAATTTATTAACAACTCACGAATGAGGTGTTGTTATTTTTACAATGAAATATTAATATATTGGTTTTTAATTTAACAATATTTGCAATATTAATTAAAATTTTTATAATTATTTATGTCACAATCTTTAAATTCCTTGTTGCTTTTACATTATCTTATGACAACATCCGTTGGATACTCTCTTAAGAGGTAATAACTGGTCGTTGTTCTTCAGAAAACTAGAAAATTAGGCCTAATTTCTCGGCCTCTTTACAACTTTTATGGTGTTATCTAGTTTACTTTCGCCTCCGTAAATAGGTATAAAACCTTCGATTCTAAGGTTAGTGTTCTCAATTTTCCGACATTTCTATGATCCGTCTAGCCACATTCATTATTGTAATTTCCGCAGTTTCAATATTTGGTGCCCTATGTGTGGCAGCTTCAATTTTAGTTGGTATTAACGAATTTCACACAATTGTATCTGAAGATTTAAGAGATTTTAAGGTAATTGTCGCAAGTAATTTTCGAAAAGAAAGCCAATTTTCAGGGTTATTTCGGCAATGCTTGGAAGACAATGCACGTTTCCGAGGGCAATCCTTTAAGAATTTTGGCAAGACGGGATGCTTCGAAGATGGCACGAGAGCGGAAACAAGTAAATCAACGCATATTCAAAGTCTGAAAATATGTGTACTTATAGGCTGGATATGAGTTTGACGGTGGAGCATCAGTCGAGGCTCACATTCAACAGTGTAGTAAGTATATCATCTACTTTTTTTTAAACAAAAATCTAACTAATTTGAGATTGCGCACCTGCAACTTCACATTGTCCACCAGGACCACCGGGTATATTCGGACCTCCTGGTGAAGATGGCACACCGGGTGAACCTGGATTAGATGGAGATCCAGGAACCACAGCAACACGCCAGATGGCAATGGATTACACCGGTGGCAGTGAATGTGTGAAATGTCCTGCTGGTCCTCCTGGAGCTCCTGGACCAAATGGACCGCCTGGCTATGAAGGACAAATGGGAGTTCCCGGATTACCTGGTGATGGTCCAACTCCTGGATCCCCAGGGCCTCCAGGTCCACCTGGACCACCCGGATATCCTGGACGTCAAGGATGCCAAGGAAAAGATGGTCCTTCTGGAGATCCTGGATTACGATTCATCAAAACTCCTGGACCAGTTGGAGCTGCAGGACCACCAGGACCGCCAGGTCCACCTGGATCACCTGGGGAAAACACTGAAGGTGCTCCAGGACTTGATGGACCTCTAGGTCCCCCTGGAAAACCTGGAACACCTGGAACCGATGGTGCTCCTGGGGTATTTGGAGATGACGGAGTACCTGGACAAGATGCACAATATTGTCAATGTCCACCAAGAACTCCAATCGGCAGTGCAGATGCTGATTCAGAAGATAATGGTGGTTATTTTTTCTTCAAATCTTAATTTTGATTTGTTTTATTCTTAATTTACACTAGTTATATTAATAAATAATAAAGCTTTGTAATTATTTTTCAATCGAATAAGACTTCAACGCAATGAAATTTATTTAAACTCTGAAGTTGTATTATATAAAATCAATTAAAAACGTTGCATTTCACTTCATCTTGAGCCAATGTGAACAAATTGATATTTCTTAAATGATAGTAGTCTCTGAACATTTGATTAACATTTATGGTCAATATTTTGAGAATAATACCCATTTTCAACATGAAATTTCTTCAAGCAAACCTTTGATTCTCTCTTTTCTCCTCGAATGTTACAGTTGTGAGTTATCTTATAGAAAAGCTCATAAAAAGGCTGCAATTGATTTTTTCTTCAAAACATGTAAAGTTTCAGTTACTCACTTCTCCTAGCCCATCACCGTCATCTTGTACAACAGTTTTATAAAATGCTCCGGCGTCTGTTAAAATAAAATGATACACGTCACCTAAATGATCATCTGATCTGTAAAATTTGCATGGATTGAAGCTTGTTCATCATCTAGCTAACATTGCATCTTCTTCCCATATTCCAAGTGTCCATACCACAAATGGAACACGAAATCCTGCATTTGTTATACAGCTTAATGTTCCATTAAGGTGGAATTTTGTTAAGACATTATCACCACGAGAGTGAACACACAAAAAGAAAATGATACACAGAAAACTAGTGAAACGGCGAAACATTTCTTCACAATAATATAAAAAGGAATCATTTTTGAAGGGAACAATATGCAATAATTGAATTTACAGTTTCTCATGTGGAGGCGTGTTAACTGATGTATCGTTTTCTCTTTTTGCACAAAATAATATTGAGAAATTTGATTTCTGGTGTTTAGGACAAAACTAACTTCACATTAGAATACAAATAGCACTAGGATTTTTCTATGAGATCACCTTCATTCCTGCCTGCCTACTAGGAATTACACACCACAAATTTACTCGTTTCAATTAATTTTATAAAAGAAATCAACCAAATGTTCACGTGTACTTTGGTAGTAGGTCTGAGACAGGAACTTGAAGGCGGGTCGATATTTGTCTGCCTGTAGGTGCTCCAAGTGGGCTTAGTTCTGAGCCATTGCTTCATATTACTCAAAATATGATCATCCCTTCCAGATTCATATTCCTATCAGAAAAGTGCCTTGTTTCGCTCCTAAAATTCCCAATGAGAGTTGTTGTTTTTTGTCTGAACTTTTTTTCGGTTTTATTGGAAGAAGTAAATCAGAAAGTATAGTTTGGCATTAACAGTTTATTGTCGCATATTTAATATATTTATCAGTATTTACTCAAATCGATGTCCATTTGGTGCCAAAGATGGCTGAAATAACTTTTATTTCTGATAAAGTCTTATATTCAAAATAAACTTACCCATTAATCACTGGGAAACTTTTAACATTAATTTTTGACTCCTTTTTCTTGTTTCCAGCAGGAGTGCAATTGTGCTCAATCAAATAGTAGATCTCATACTCATACTGAAAATTGTGTTTGAAAAACAGATTGTAACTAAGATTTCAAACCTGGAAAAGGCCATCATCATCGTCGCTTACGTCTATTTTATATTTTAGTCCTGTTTCTGTTCTCTCAAAGTTCGTTGTCGTTCCAAGTAAATCGTCGATTCTGTAGTTTTATATAGTCTACCCATCTAAATATTTCAACAAACTTAAAATCTTCTTCCCATACTTGCAACTTCTGGACAAAAAAGTCAACTGTACTCAATCCACAAGACAAGAAACCATTAAAATGGAATGTGGTCACTAGAGCTTCGACTTCCGAAGAAAATAAAAGGAAAATAAAAACTGAAAGGAGAGAGACATGCAAACGAGCCATTTTGAAATGAATTGATAGAAAATAGTTATTGTTCGAATTTATACTAGTTAAGGTGAAGCACAAATCGAATTAGGACCTCACAATCTATTTCGCCATCTTCGTTTTTTTCCGCTCCGCCCCCGCCAGTTGGGTCTCGTTAGGTATTTGGCGGCAAAACCGTAAATTTAAAATTTTTAATCAATTATCTCGATTTTGCCAATATTCAAGTGAAACACAAAAAATTCGGAAACTTTTTCTTATTTTTCGGAGATTCTCAGAACTTCACACTTCAATCATTCATACACACACACATATTTGAAATCAGGGTCCGTTGTAGAATACAAGAATAAATGCACTGTTCAATCATTAATTTGTTTACATATTTTCATCAAAAAATTTTCTGAAAGGGTTCTTCTGTTTGTTCTCCTTCGTCGAAATCTGCGAAAAAAATTTAATTTGTATACAAGGCGACGCGAGGGAACAATTGGAGACACGATAACATGTTAGAGACGCAGATACTGAAGTGCATTAGAGCGTGTTTGAGCGCATATTGCTCACATTTTTTTGCTGATTAGTTTTTGCTGAAAACTTTAAAATTAATTTTTTTTAAACTCAATTGATGTGTTTTCATGATTTTTAATGTTTCCCATATAATTTGTAATACTTTATTCTTAAAATTCTCGCAATTAAATTGAAAAAACGGCAGTGCGGAGTGAAACTAGAGGTATGGAAGGAAAAAAGAGGGGAAACTTGTTTTAACAAGGCCATTCTCGTAGTTACAACATTGCCATCGTTTCAACGTAGAACTAACCCCAGATAACTGAAGTTTTGTATATGCATACGCTGTACAGAATATTTTCGTCATAATCTCCAACAAATCTTCATTGTTTTTTTTCGGTTTTATTGTGGTTTCAGTTTTGTATTTTTGATACACGTAGGTTTGTCGATCGTGTGCAATGAGTGCAGCTCAGAAAAAAATGACCAAAAAGGGAAAAAACATTGGCTAGCGGCTCCAACTTAACGGTCTTGCTTATCTGTGGTCCGAGTAAAAAATTTATTATCGAACTGCTTTAAGCAGAACTGTATGTAGAAGTCTCATTGATAATACTCCCCATTTTCTTTTGATTCTTTACTCTTTCTCCATTGTTTACATTCGTTGTTTCAATGATTTCTGCACTCTCAGCTGCTGTCATTTGCAAGCCATTTCCCTCATTTCCCATCAAATTTTCGTATTTTCTGCTGAACTTTTAATATTCATAGTCTCCAAGGCTATGTTAATATTCTTGGTTTAAGAGTTTGCTTTGTTGCTTTCTAAATATATTTTTTTTACTTTCTCTTTGTAACTTTTTTAAATTTCATATTTGGAAGCGTAATACATTTTCCAAAACTTCAGGCATCTGCATGCAACCAATCAATAATCAACGCGCATGCTGAGCCCCAGACGTATCCGTAACAACTCGATTTCGATGGCAACACGTGGAGCATGTGCTGTACTAATCACATTTTTTCTCATATTTGGTTAGTGAAAACAATTTTTAACAATACAATCAATTTTCATAAATATTCGTCAACTCCAATAATTTTTTGACAAAAGTTTGTTTAATGATTACGGTTTTCAGTGTTGATAACAAATACATCGAACAAATCATTGTCGAGTGACGTCATTGAAAAAAGCGAGCAAAAAATCAGTCAGATGGAGGAGGAAGGACGAGGAGATACGATTGTCGAATTTAATAAGTATGGATTAATTTTTTTGAAAACATTTTTGCTTATCGTCTGGTAGGGTTTTTCTTCACAGAAAAATTGATTTTTCTCTAATTTAGACTTTTTTCAAAAAATGATCAACACATAGAAACAGAAAAAAAATCTATCAATTTAAAAATACCAATTAAAGTTATCAACGTGAAGATATGAAATGTATATTTTTTCAGAAACAATATTCCTGACGACACTGTCTCATCATTACTGGAAAGAATAAAATTACTTGAAGACGAACTTTCGTCGATGAGAACTCGGATGGATGATGCTGAAAATCGAGAAGGAAATGCTGCAAATGGAGATGAAATTGTTGCACCTCTCCCGACAACGTAAGATATCCGAGTTTATCAAAATGCTTTAAAAAAAGATTTTCAGAAAGTCATTCCCATCTGTTCGATACCGGAATGAGGAAACTCGAAAACGTATTCTGATTACTGGAGGAGCTGGTTTTGTTGGATCACATTTGGTAGATAAGCTGATGTTAGACGGGCATGAAGTCATCGCACTGGATAATTATTTCACTGGAAGAAAGAAAAATGTTGAGCATTGGATTGGACATCCAAATTTCGAAATGGTTCATCACGATGTTGTGAATCCATATTTTGTGGAAGTTGATCAGATTTATCACTTGGCTTCTCCTGCATCACCACCTCATTATATGTATAATCCTGTCAAAACTATCAAAACGAACACATTGGGGACTATTAATATGCTTGGATTGGCAAAGTTCGTTTTTTTTTTCAAATATTCAATTTTGTGAAACTACTATACTCATACTTAAATCGAATGTTCTGTAATCCTTACTTTTCAGACGCGTCAAAGCCACAGTTCTTCTTGCATCAACTTCAGAAGTTTACGGAGATCCAGAAGTTCACCCACAGCCAGAAACTTATTGGGGACATGTTAATACAATTGGACCACGAGCATGTTATGATGAGGGTAAACGAGTTGCCGAATCGCTTATGGTTGCTTACAATAAACAAGAAAATATCAAGATTCGAATTGCTCGAATTTTCAACACTTTTGGACCAAGAATGCACATGAATGATGGACGAGTTGTTTCGAATTTTATAATTCAGGCACTTCAGGATAAACCAATCACGGTGAGCAATAGCTTCTTATACTTAATATGAAAAAATTATTCTGAACATTGTAGATCTACGGGAACGGAACTCAAACGCGATCATTCCAATATGTGACAGATCTTGTTGATGGACTGATTAAGCTGATGAACAGTAATTACTCTCTCCCAGTCAACATTGGAAACCCAGAAGAACATACAATCGGGCAGTTTGCAACAATTATTCGTGATCTTGTTCCAGGATCAACAAGTGAAATTGTGAATTTGGAATCTCAACAGGATGATCCTCAACAAAGAAGGCCAGATATCCGGAGAGCTGCTGAACAAATATCATGGGCTCCACAAGTTCATATGAAAGACGGACTCCTTAAAACTGTTGACTACTTTCGTGCTGAAATTGACCGAAATAAACGAGGAGGGAAACCTGTACCGGAGCCTGTAAGGCTTGCAGGTCTTGAGAGTCGACGATGAGAACGCAACAAGCAAGGCTCGAACCGAAACTTCCAATTTATATCATTTCTTTTTTCAAAATATTTCCTGTCTTTTAAATACGGGTAATTTCCTTATTCTAGGCATTATTTTACATTCTTCCAATCCTGGTTTACATGTAAAAACGTGCTTCATTATCAGTGCGTTTTCTCCGGTATTTTTGCTTTTTCAAAATCGATATCATCTTGATTTAAATACGCGGTTCACATTTTCCTCTAATTCACAGTCTATTTTCCGCTTTCATGTTGTATATTTCAATTTTATAGAATTTTTAAATGCACCCGTCTTTGATAAAAATTGAACTTTCGTACAAGTGCTCGACTTTTTTTTGTTTTTTGTTGTGAAGTGATAGATGTTGGTTGTCGTGCCTGGTTTCATTACATAAAAAAGCTTTCTAATTCCATATTGCCGGAAAATTTCAAGAGACTTTGTATTTCAGGAATGGCCGCTGAGCCTATGGAAGAGGACGATAGCTTCAATGATCCACTACCTAGAGCTGTACCTTTTCCTCGACATTCTGTAACTCAGACTGCTGCTCCGCTTTCATCAAAACCTGTAGATTCTGATCCTGATTCAGATGATTCTTTTGAAACTTTTGCACCGACACAAACAACAACAGGAAATTCACTGAAAAGTTCAGCAAGCAGTACACAATCTACGGAAGCTAGTAATATTTTCGAGAATAATAATGAGAAATTAATTTTTTTTTCGTTTTCAGAACCACCTCCTGTGCAATTCCCACCACCGTCCAAAAATCCTCCAAAACACGTACATCAACAAAACGTTTCAAGTGAGAACAACTAATATTGATCTTAAGGCAATCTTCTGAATTACAGAATCCCCACTGATTCCACAACTTCCGCGAAATCAAGTTCCGACTCGACCTCAAATAAATACAGTTCAATCTGTACAACAGAAACCATCAGCGAGTGCCACTGGCAGAGTAGGAATAGGTGTGCATTCAGCAGTTGCGAATACCAGAAATGGTGTGATGACAAAAAGTGCGGCAAAAAATAATTACCAAACAACATCTCAGGCGCCTGCCTCGCCAAACTCATTGGCTAGACACAGAAGTGCTAACTCTGGATTGAGAAAGTGAGAATAAAATATTTATTGTCCGAAGAAATGCTAATATTTCAGCGCAGCAATCCATACGCCGTCCATGCGAGTTGCCAACATGTTTGCAACACGGACAACACCTCCATTCGATACTTCATCAAGGCCTTCTACGCCAAGTGGTGACGTCATAATGCTTCGAGATCAGCTGGAAAACGAGAAACGAAAAGTTTTAAGGCTACAAGCAGACTTCCAGAAAGACGTGCGTTGTTTTGTTTTCAAATACAAAAATTTTCTTAAAAATTAGATTATCAAATATGTACCAAAAAATTTATAATTTTCAGGTGCATAAAAAAGAGGAAGAACACTTGCGACATCTGGCTGCAAAAGATCTGATAATTGAAAAACAGAAAAAAGATTTAGAAATGATGAAATCGTCGATAGCATGTCGAAAATCGGAAATATATTCAACGCCGAAGACTACAGTAACCCAAAACTTCCCTACGAACCGACAAAGTTCGACAGCAATGATTTCGCCATCATTACATCCAATCCCTGAAATCAAAAAGATTTATCCGAAAATTCCTAGTACTGAGCATAAATCATTCAAGACTCCACCTAGGCATCCTGTATCACTTGGAAATATTTCTGTTTTTCGACATCCATTTAAAGAAAACGATGAAGATACATTTCAAGTTGATACAAGTTTTGAACCATCTGCCACTTCTACACCAAAGTTTACTGGAATTCCAAGAACTGGTAATAATCTAAAATTCAGATTTTACAAGTTTAATTTTAATAAAAGTATTTAGGGCTCCGGCGACCTCTAGATCTCGGTGAAGCCGGTTCTTCGAATGAACATAATCGTGGAGCTCCAACTCCGAAAAGAAAACCAGTATTCAGAAAAGAACGGAAAAAGAGAACGCATGAAGAAATACAAGAGGAACTTCGGAAAATTTGGGAAGAAATTGGAATTAAACATTCGATGAGCGGACAAGTTTCTCAATTTTTCCCACCTAAATCAGTGAAGAAAGATGAGGAAAATGAAGAAGATGGTGATGATCAAGACTGGATCGACCATCATCTTGCACGGAACTTCCGACGATTAGAATGCCGCAAAAAAACTGATACCAATCTGCACAGAAGCTTCAGAGATAGATCGGAAAAAGTTATCCCTGCAAAGACTAGATCGAAAATTCTTCAGCAGGTCGAACAGAAGCCCGATATGAAGAAGATGTGTGGAATATGTCGGATAGATGCTCCGAGTTCCGCTGAACATCTGAACAGTATTTTGAAAAAGGAATGGGAGCTTGTAGAGGATCAGAAGCTTCAACTTTCTAGAAAACGTGCCGAGGAGCTTCGACTACTTCATTACACATCTTTGGTTAGTAGTATTAATCGGAAGGGAATTCAAGAACTTGATGGAGCAAGCAAGAAAAGTGAAATTGTTGAACAAGAATTCCAAAAAAGATTAGCTGAAATTGAGCAACGAAGTCTAGAACAAGTTCGAAATGAGAAACGAGAGCAATGGAAATCAAAAATTATGGATGAACTGACTGAGAAAGGAGAGTTATTGGCGTTTTTTGAATTAACAAGTGACGGTGGCAGAAATGATGATTATATCTGGACTGAAGATGAAGATGATGAAGATTGGTGGTATCCAACCCCGTATGTTTTGATTCTTTTCATTTTCAGCTAATTCCACTGACAATATGACATGCAATTAAAATTTCAGATACAATCATCCAAAATCTACTCTTTGTTCTCAATGTGCCTTCCGTCAACAACGTCAACGAAGAATTGCTAAACGTGAACGAGAACAGGCTAAAATCAAAGTGTCGTGTCTGAAGGAGTATGGAATTGAGAAGAGAGAAAGTCTACGAAATATGTCAGTTCTAACGAAAAGTCGTATCGAAGCAGCAGACAAAAGTCTGTTCCGGGAGAACGAGGTTTCTGGCGGAAGTCCCGATTTCATGAATATGGATACAGGAGAAGAAGAGGACGAAGAGGATATTTTCTAACGTCGAAGTTAATTCCAATGTGCCATAATCCATACATTTCATTTTCAATTCGATTCGAAAATGGTTTCCAAATCGAACAAAAAATCCCACTCAGCTTTTTAGATTTATATGTTTCATTTTAAAAATTTATGTTTTTAATTGCCGCCCGCTCAGCTCATTCCCTGTATTTTGAATGTTATTCAGTAATATTTGTCTCAAGATCTCTGTGGTCACTTCTTTTTTTTCTTTATCTCCTGTGAAATGACCGGTTTTGCATATGAAGAACTATTTACCTTTAAACAATCCAATGTTTTGTGATTTTTTTTCAGTTAAAAGTTCCAGTTTCAGACCAAAAAACACTTTGTGGACCCTGTGATTCTGATAAGAAAAAAAGGGGAGGATTTTTTCTTATTCTGTTATCAGTTGAAGACACGTGCATTCGGCATTTTAAGGCACGTTTCGATGCACATTTTCATTTTTTCAACGCCCTGTTCTTGAATTTTTCAATTTTTTCGCTGAAAATTGCTTACACAGCCGAAAAGTACGGAAACAGTATCCAGTTTCCCATTTGAATATAATTTTCTTGGCTAATTGCAAGAAACAACGTTTGAAATTGTTGGTTTTTTTTAATTTCAGATACAAATAAACAATTAGTAACATGAGTTTTCAGGAAGATGTTTCTCAAAAAGGGATCCACAATTGTGGTTCTTTTGTTGGTTTTTTACCAAAATACCAATTCACAATCGGTAGATGTTAGTAAAAGAGTTGATTGTTATCCAGAGCCTGGAGCATCTCAAGATGCATGTCAATCAAGAGGATGTATTTGGACAGAGGCACCGGTAAGAGAATTTAGTGTCTATCCAGAATTTATTTTTGAAACGTTATAAATTAATATTTCTCCTTTAGAAACTTGAAAAGAGTATGTACATTGATTAAAAAAAACACTAATACTAGTTCACCGATAAAAGAAATGAAACCCTCAAAAAATGGTTTTTGATTCTATAAAAGATTTTATAGTTTTGGCAAACTGTCAAATTCTTGAAAAAATATATCTATCTATTTGAGAATTTTCGATCATTTTTACATGTTCGAATTTTTACATGTATGGTTGCAATTTAGAAAATTAGATAGAACAAAACTTGCAGAAAATTGCATTTATTCGTCGCTTTCCAAAGTTATGATACTTGAAAACTAAGTGATTGTCTCCTTACTGGGAATACTAATATTCCAAAAGTTTTGAAACGCTTGACTAATTTTTTTTGACTAGTTTACAAGTTTTCTAGAACTCCAAGAAAAGGCACTTATATTTTCTGAGAGCTACTAATAAGGATACTGTACTTCTCCAATTATCACTCAATCGTCATTTCATCAAAATATAATTCTCCAGAGTAGTTCCCCAGTTGGAACACCATGGTGCTATTACCCAACAGAATCCGGATTCACAGTACAATCAACTGGAACTAATTCTTTTGTGTTGGCTGCCAAGACAAGTGAGTTCCTGAAAAATTGGATTCCGGCTAGTACTACCTAATATATTTTGGAAATTAATGTAGGGCTATTGAGGAGTGAGTTACTATAGTGGTACTATAAGATCTAGACGAATTGAAATATATTTTTCAATTGTTTTGTTTTATTGCTTATTAACTTATGATCAACCATTGATGCGAATTCACACTGTACAATAATTTGATAGATGGAAATGTCACAGTTTGTGTATTGTACATGGAGATCACCGGATTTGTTTGATTTTAATAAAACAACTATAATAATTGGAATTTAATGTGGATGGTAGAAAACTGGACGCATAAGTTCAAAATGGAATATTTTTAGAAAACCCGTATGGAAACAATATATCTCCTCTAAATGTAAAGTATTCATCAAATGGAGCAACTCTTCTGCTTACAATTGGAAATGATGATCGATATGTTCCACCTGTGAATTTCCCAAAGAAACCATCAACATCTACGGAATCTCTGAAGTTTACATCTGGAACTATTGGATCTTCTGATGTTTTTAGTTTCAAAGTTACTCGTGCTAGTACTGGAGTTGCTCTTTGGGATACTAGCATTGGTGAGTATAGGTGATATGTCTCTAAAGAATAAAGTTGATCGTTTCAGGTGGCATGCAATTTGCTGATAAGTTCATTCAAATTGCAACCTATCTTCCATCAAAGAACATTTATGGATTTGGAGATCACATCCATAAGAAGATTCGTGTAAGTTTTCTTTAATTTTGACATATTTTCACACATTTTCAATTGATATGTTGATGGACAATGTTTATTATTATGTAGGATGGAAAGCGCGAAAAGCTCACAAATAAATAGCGGAAGTATTCGAAGGAAGGGAGCAAATATTTACAGACATAGTATTATTATTAAGATTTAAAATACAAAATGGCAACGTTTTTGCTGGCTTTTTCTTGATTCGTTCTCTCGAATTTACAACTTTTGGCGTTGAACCCATGAGTTGATTGAGGAGGAGATTCCACCCATTTTTCCGACTTCTTCTTCCTCATCATCGGATTTTGTTGGCTTGCGGGCTTTGACTGGAACGCTGACAGCAGCAGCTGGCCAGTTGGCGGTCATCTGAAAGTATACAAGTATTGAGGTGAGACCTAACGAAAAGTTCTGTAGATTGTTGGGATTAAAACAAAATTAGAACCCTCCAAACATATAATTTATGTTACCTTAGCAACATCTGGCCAGTTGGCTGGAACTGGTGGAACGTAGTTGTAGAATGGAGTGGCCGGACGCCAGGCAGCTCCGTATGTTGACCAGACTGGGCAGCAGAAATATGGTCCAATATCGACGGAGTTGGTGGCATAACAATAGGATTGTGGTGGACATTGTGGCCATGGACGCTTTGGATCGCACTCAATTGGGAGCGATGGGCCTCCTGTAAGACAAAGAACTCGATAAAAATCAACGACGTTGGACTAGACAATCTCAAAGCTTAATAGAAATGTTCAACAATAGAATTACCTGGACATTGTCCGACTGGTGCAACAACCGGAACTGCTGGTTGCTGAGCAGCCACGTATTGACGGCGTTTCGTGGAAGAAACTTTGCCAGAGACCTCCTCTTGAGCAGTGGTCAAAGCGATGGCAACGAGACAAGACGTGGTGAACAGCTTTGAGAACATGTTGATGAAGGTTCTGAAAATGTTTTCGATAGTCGTGAAGGCTATGATAATTTCAAGGAATGCGGGAGGAATATCAAATGTTGAAACCAAAATATCAAAATGTGAAACTTTTTAAATGTATAGATAAAATGGATATATGTAATTCTTCTGAAAATGTAAAGAAAGTATTATATTATTCTACTATGCTCAAAATGTGTAAGGAAATAGTTGGAAAATGTTGGAATGTTGGAATTCTTGATTTCTCACAGTCTTATAAACTACCGCTTATCGGCTCCAATGATTTTTGCTCGTAGTCCCGCCCATTTGTTCCGTGGTTTCCGGCTCGCGCATCTCTCGTCCGCCCCACCAAGTTGCAAAAAATGGCTTGAAACTTTGCCGACGTTGCGCACCCACCTCGGGTACACATTAAGGTGAGAAAAAGTGAGCGATGGGGGGAAGTGGACGTGTTTGTAGAAAGATTTCGTTGTGCTCCGCGTCAGCGGCTCGCGCAAGAGCACACTGTAATGCGTTGAGCAACTCGAGCATTTGAAACGACGCAAATAGATGGCTGGACACTGGATTTTAGAGCGCGCGGGGCGCTGAGCATGGCATCAAGTTACGCGTATTCTGAACGGACACAATTTGTCGAAAAGAAAAAAAGGAAAGAAGATTCATCTTTGAAGTCTAGACAACTGAAAAATTGGATAGAGTGTTGAGATGATTCATCGAAACATTTGTTGATCCTATGTCTACAGTTAAATTTTCAGTATTACTTTTTGAGAGGGGCTTTTTAGGCAACTTATAACTACATAAACCCTTACTCACCGCAAACTTATAGCACACATATGTATATAAAATTATTTGAATACTTGTATGAAACAGTTATATTTAACACATTCACCGTGATGTGCAAAATGCTTTCTGGAGGAATTTTCCAAAGTGAAATTCAACAGATCAAATGTCTACGAAAATGAGTTTTGTGATCAGAAAATCAAACCATTTAAGTCTCAGGTTTTAGGAAATTTGCTTAGATCAATTTTCATTAATGATCCAATCATTTGAACATCAAATGCTGGCTATGTCTACAATTATCACATTTACAATTCTAGATCTCATGTTTCAGCATAATCTTGATCGTTACACAACATGGCCAATGTTTGCCCGTGACATTGGACCAGACTCTGGATCAGCTCTTTCCACACAAAATCTATATGGTGTTCACCCATTCTACATGTGCATCGAAGCTGATGGAAAAGCTCATGGTGTATTTATTCTGAACTCGAATGCCCAGGAAGTTGAAACTGGTCCAGGACCACATTTGTTGTACAGAACGATCGGAGGTTCGACTAATTACGTAAGGCTCAAACTAAATAATTGTTTATTGTTACAGGACGAATTGACATGGCATTCTTCCCTGGACCAACACCGGAACAAGTTGTAAATCAGTATCTTCAACACATTGGATTCCCATTCCTTCCAGCTTACTGGGCACTTGGATATCAACTGTGCCGTTGGGGATACGGTAATTTAGATGCAATGAAGACAGTGATTAGTAGAAATCAAGCATTGGGAATTCCTTTGGATGTACCATATGCAGATATTGATTACATGAATCATTATGAAGATTTTACCGAGGGTGATGTGAGTTTGACTCTTGTTGATTGTTGGCTTATATATTTACACTGTTTTTTTTTATAGAATTGGTCTGGATTTCCGGCTTACACGCAGCAGATTCATGCTCAAGGACTTCATCTTATTGTTATTTTCGACCCAGCAGTGGAGGTTGATTATGCTTCATTCCAAAGAGGTATTAATGCTGTAAGTGGTAATTATTGTTACTGTTCTCTACACTGAATTGTTTAGGATGCTTCCTTCATTGAATGGGCTCGTGATGATCAGGTTCCTCATAACATTCAAGATCAATACCCAATGGCAAAGAATACTAAAATCATGTTGGGAAATGTCTGGCCAGACAGAAACACTGCCTTCCCAGATTTCTTGGATCCTAGAAACAATACAAATGCTTGGTGGGCTGGAGAATTTGCACAGTTCCATAAAACCGTAAGTGCTTGATGTTTGATTTGTTTTATTAATTCTGAAATGTCTAGCTACCCTTCGATGGAATGTGGATTGATATGAACGAGCCATCAAACTTCGATACAGGGACTTATAACACTGTTGAAGAGCAACTTGCAAGTGCTAAACTTTCATGTCCAATCACTGGATCAGACTCATCATTAGATGTTCCACCGTATCCAACACAAGCGGTATATCAACGAAATGGAGAATATTTGTTCTCGAAAACTCTGTGCATGCTTGGAAAGACCGCTCATCGTACACGAGACTTCTATGATACCAAAAACTTGTATGGATGGAGTGAGGCACGTGCTACTTATCAGGCTATTCCACAGGTGTGTAGATATTTAATTGTTCATATCACTCACACGTTAAAGAACATGACCAATTGTACACCTCAAAAGTTGTTTCGATTTTTCAAAATTTTTAATCAAAGTTCTAGTACTACCAATACAACTTTTTTTGAGAAATTTCGAGCTTTACTGCAAATTTTAATTCATATAGAATAAGTAATTAAAATTTAAATCTTGTAGAAATTAATTTTTGGCGACTTCCAAAACTAAAATATATATGTTTTTACTACAAATAAAGACATAACAAAGAATTTTTGAAAACCTTTTTTGAGTCATGTTTACAATTATTTTCTCCACTGAAGATACTTATGTGCCTAAGTAGGCATATGCCTGCATCTATATCAACGCACCGAAACAACCTTTTAGTTGATGTATAAGCTTCAAAGTGCATGATCTTTTCAGGTGACCGGAAAACGATCCGCTGTAATCTCCAGAAGTACTTTCCCATCATCCGGAAGATATGGAGGACATTGGCTGGGAGATAATACTGCCAGATGGGGAGATTTACAAACTAGTGTCATTGGTGTTATGGAATTCAATATGTTCGGTGTTCCATATGTTGGATCCGATATTTGTGGATTTAATGGAGTATCCAATGAGGAATTGTGTTTGAGATGGCATCAGTTTGGAGCTTTCTCACCTTTTTCTAGGTAGGGAAAAACATTTTGAAGCAATTTAACATAATCCATTTAAGAGATCACAATTCTGAAGGAATGCCTGATCAAGATCCAGCAGTTTGGCCATCAGTTGCCAATGCAGCCAAGATTGCACTCACTTTTAGATATTACTTTCTTCCATTCTTATACAGGTAAGAGCAGAACACATTATACGGGAAAAATGTTGAATCTTTTTCAGTCTCCATTATAACGCTGCTCGTTACGGTCACACAGTCATTCGTCCATTATTCTTTGAATTCCCAAAAGATGAGGAAACTTTGAACATCAGTGAACAGTTCCTATGGGGATCTGCTCTTATGATTGCACCGGCATTGTATCAGGTAGAGAGTTTAAAGATTTTTATTTGAATGTACGTTATCTATATAGATAACCACATAGTAGGGCTTAATGCTAGCAAACATAAAACATAATACAAGGCTGGCGTAACCTGCCTTGATGAGTTGATCCTAGTAATCAGTTGTTTCCTCGCAGAGTGTGTGTAGTTATGTATCATTGATGGAAAGATGTATACTGTATGTATTGAAGAATATATGTATTTACAATGTACCTACATGGAAGATCCAGTTATAATTATTTTTTATTTCAGGGACAAACAAGTGTTCATGCGTATTTCCCATCTGACACATGGTACTCTCTTCAACCAGAGACTTACGGACAAAAAATGTTCTCTGGATTCAATGACGTCAATGCTCCATTGTCATCATTGACACCTGTATTCGTGAGGGGTGGATTTGTTTTGCCACGTCAATCACCTGGAACTACTACAACAGCTTCAAGATTGAGCCCATTCGAATTGCTGATTACGGTCAAGACGAATGCAGCTTCTTCTGTAAGATATTTCAGTTTTTTTTTTAATATTTCAACTGATGATACAATGGTACACAAGCATCTTTATTCCTACATAGGAAGTTATATTTAAAGAATTTTGAAAAAACATTTTGAAAGATTAATCTATGTTATGTTCATTCATATTTTGCCAATTTCAGGGAGATCTTTACTATGATGGAGGAGATGACCTGATTCCAAATGATGATATTGAGCAGCATCCAAGGTTTGAAAACTGATAATTCCCAAGAAGTATCATCATTATTCAGAGTTCATTGGCAATTCTCATTTACTTCATCTATTGCTGGAGGTGTTTTGACTGGAAACTGTGAGACTTGTAGTACTGTGAGTTTTAATGTATCTTGTGCTTTGAAATTGTTTGGATTACACTAGAGTTATTAACTTAGACCTAGTTAAATAAGGTTCCTGCCTCCTATAAGAAATAGGCACGTTCTCTAACTTATTCTGCTAAAACTTAAATTTAAAAAAGTTATAGTGTAGTTAGGCAGTATGGAGCAGGCATGAGGTAGGTATTTTTGCTCTCACGCGGAAGCGAAAAAAAAAACAATAAGCTTCATTCTATTAGGTCGTTCAATAAGTTTTTTCGTTTTTTTCTAGTTTTGGTTTTTTCTTGGATATTATTTTGCGGTTGTATAGAAGACTGCTAGTAATGACAAGCCCTACAATATCAGCCATATCGGTCAACTTCCAGATTATTTAAAACTCAGAACTATGATGACGAAAAAAAAAATTTTTTGTCGAATTTTTTCATTTCTTTGTGAAATCAAAAACTTTGTATGCGTAGAGGTATTAGACAGTTAGTTAAACAAAACTGAAAAATTTCAGACTCAGGCATAGCTTATTGGTAGCGCTACATCTGTTGGAAGTGCCGAAAACGCTTGCAAAATTGACTTTTTTATGTTTGAGCGGTGCTAACTTTTAAACCATGAGAGATATACAAAAGTAATGTATTACAACATTAATGTACACATCATCAGCTACATTTTATCAGTATGTTACATTGTTGTCCCTCCTCACGTTTCTGAGTTACAGTCGATAGAAGTGAGCCACGGTCAACGAACAAAAAATGCATGATCGAAAAAATATAGAAAAATGTTGCAAAAAACTGTTTTACTCTTTCCGAAAAGAACATGAGCGTTTAAAAACACATGTAATATTTTTATTACTAATTAGGCTAACATAATCAAAAAACAGTTAGAGGTTATCTTGTAAAAAAATTTTTGGATATTTTTTCGATGTTTTTTTGAAAATTTTCTGAAATTTCCGCAACTTTTCTTTGACAATTCATATCTTTGCCCACATATGAAACATGACAAAACGGTCAGCTGTGTTCCTGATTATAATTTAAAATCACTTAATTTTTAATTTGAAGTTTTTTTATCAGGCGCCTGATTTCGGAGTTACAGGTGAAAACGTGAAAAATTAGGGTTTATTGAAAATTGGACCAAGCTCACTTCTATCGACTGTAACTCAGAAACGTGAGGAGGGACAACAATGTAACATACTGATAAAATGTAGCTGATGATGTGTACATTAATGTTGTAATACATTACTTTTGTATATCTCTCATGGTTTAAAAGTTAGCACCGCTCAAACATAAAAAAGTCAATTTTGCAAGCGTTTTCGGCACTTCCAACAGATGTAGCGCTACCAATAAGCTATGCCTGAGTCTGAAATTTTTCAGTTTTGTTAACTAACTGTCTAATACCTCTACGCATACAAAGTTTTGATTTCACAAAGAAATGAAAAAATTCGACAAAATTTTTTTTTTCCGTCATCATAGTTCTGAGTTTTAAATAATCTGGAAGTTGACCGATATGGCTGATATTGTAGGGCTTGTCATTACTAGCAGTCTTCTATACAACCGCAAAATAACATCCAAGAAAAAACCAAAACTAGAAAAAAACGAAAAAACTTATTGAACGACCTAATAATTTGGCAAATTTAATTTAATTATAAAATTTAGGCCGTTCGCCCGCCAACCCTTGATATCATCGAAATCCTTGGTTACCCGTCTTCGCCAAACTTTAATGGGTTCAAACTTGATGGATCTTCTGTGACACTTGACATGACCAAGACTTCATATAACTCTGCAAACCAAAGAGTTATGATTTCCGCTAGGAATATGATTAGCTTGATGGCACTCAAGAAGAAGTTCACTTTGAGTTTCACCAATTTAAATGTGTATTTGTAATGCTATAATAAAATGTTTATTTCTATGTAGCTGTGTATAAAATTTTGACAACAGAAAAGAAAAACAAAATGAGGAACTCCAATTGACTAGGACAGGAACCATAAAGTCCTCGTCCGCCTGCGGAGTTCACGGCCAATTTCGCATCATTTCCCTTCTACACTTGTCGATTTACGACGAGCGAGTACACATAGATGCAGTGAGAGGGTTGCGAACTCTTTGTAGTATTACTGAAGACCACGTCTCTTAACCACTAGACCAAGCGTGCAACAGCAGAGCGCCAATCGCGCGTAAATAGAAAAGAGTTTCACTCTCAATGGGATGGGTACAATCTATTTCTATTATAAATACCGCGAAACACAAACATCGTTGACTAAAAAAGAAATCTTTATTTTACATAAATATCCCAGAACTTATCACACCACTTTAGAATTATATCAAACTTCTTTGGAAGTAATTTTGCTGAAAGCAGTCTCCTCAATCGCTCACGTACTTCCACAACCATGTTAACCCATTTTCCAAAACTTCCAGTATTCTTTAAAATTGTTGGATGTTTGTGTGAACACATGCGTTTACTTTCAGATCCTTGGAATTTCATCGTTTTTGTCATTTCTTGATCTCCCACGATTTCAGTGATTTTAAGCGTGACTTTAGGGTACTGTATCGATGGTGCAGCTTTTATCAGAGGAGAAATTTGTTTTCGCTGGATATCGGAGAGAGCTGCTTCATTGATTCTGAAAAATATTGTTACTTATTGTTTACTGTTGGAACAATCAAAATCGGTTTTACAGATATTATGTTGATTTTCAAAAGTTTATTTTTTGAAATTATATTATTCTTCGTGAATGCATTTTTCGCCGCGAGACCCAACGGGATGAATACGGTTTCTTTGAAACTCGTCGACGTTGTATATTTTGGTATGCATACTTATGATATTCTATAACATACATCGGGGAATAACTCATCCAGCAGTTTCTGTTTTTGTCATGGCAATTTGATTTTAGAATTCGTAGAATCAGTGAAGAAGATGCCAATTCAGAATTCAACCAGTCAATTACTACTTCACAATCGTAGCTTATGAGATGCATGGCCTCGAGAAACACAGACACGGGATGGAATATTGAACTTGTTCTGAAAATAGTTTTGAATTTAAACTTTTTAATAAATTAACTATCTTCTGACTTACGGTAAAGTCTCAATGAGAGGTAAAAGTGCAAGTGTACATGTAAGAAATCGTTCATCATTATCCAGAAGCTTCTGGGTTAGAGTCGCAGTTGTTGGATATTTCTGAGAGAAAATTGAGTCAAGAAGAGAAGGAAGGTCTAAAAAAGAATTTTCTGAATAATAGAAGACCGAATGAATAACCTTTAAATCTCTCACCTTCTTCTGAGGTTGATAGAAGCGTCGCACATAAAATCCGCTCAAGAGAATGATTTGGGAAATTTTGAAGTGTATCACTCGTGGTGGACGGCCCGACAAATGTTTCAGGATCTGAAAAATTATTTTCACATTTTTGTGGCCTGGGTTTCTGTGATTTTAACGCCGATGTTTGTTCCTAGTGGATCTTTCTGCTCTAGACATATTTTTAAGCTTATGATTCTTTCAGAACATTCCACTTTATTTATACTATTTCGCCCCCAATCATTTTGTTCCATTTAACCAACTGGCTTCGATTAAATGAAAAGTGCACTTTGCAGCACAGAAACATTCGAAACTTTTTTCGGGTCTCTTCGATAAAGTACATGCTAGAGAACTCGAGAGAAGTAGACGCAGACATATGTTCTCTTTTTTCGCAACATTTCGAAATTTGAAGAGAAAAAAACCGACGACATTTAACTCGAAAATGTGTGCAAATACTTTTTCTGTTCTTCAAATATTTTGGGAAAGTAACAAGTATTTGTCTATTGAGACTAGAACTTTTAGGTAACACCAAACTGTATAATTGAGATAATAATAAGAAGATTACCATAATTTGAATATCTACCTTCAAATGAAAAACCAGTTGGCATTGATTTACATAATCTGTTGATGGACGCGAAAACTTCCGAAGAGTTGTGCTGAAGAACAATTAAATACATCTGAAAGGAATGTGTTGGGTGATACCGGTAAACGTCCAAAGTTCGAGTCTTGGTAAATTAAAAAAGCAATCCTCTCGCAGAGACGAGTTTTCACATCATATCGTCTTTCGTTTTCGATGATAATCAATATCTCTGCTTGTGACAGTCCTAGCAAGTCTAGCGATTCCGAGCACTGTGCTTTTAAGAGGAGTTGGTAGCCGTCCAACATAATGCAGAGGGTTTTGAAATAGACGATCTCTCCTGAAAGATGTTCCAGATGGCAAGACCTCAGAAGGACTGAAATTCGCAACAAGGGATTTTATTCATCACTTAATGCAGGATCACGAAAATATTGAAATTCGAGTTCAAAGTCGACTCGTGCCAGCTCATTCAAATCCTATCATAACTAGTATGAAGAATTTGCGAAACAACATACACCAGGATGAAGACAACATGTATCAAGTATTTCGACGACAACTCGTTTTCAGGTATATCTTTAGAGATTGGGAGAAGCGGAATATGGATAGGTCAGGGAATAAACGACAACAACAAGTAACAGCAACAATCGGTTTTCCGCCTATTATGTGAAGGGGTTGGGAATAATCAAAAAAATTTTAAAAAAGAAAATGGAAAATTAATAATTTCAAAAATTGGCAAATTAATAAGTGGTCCATCGATACTGCTTAAGCCTCATCGTCACTGAAGTCTGACACATCATCACCGTCCTCTCCTGGGAAATCGAACATATCGTCTGATTGAAGTTCTCCAGTGTAGAAAAGAACAGCACGTGGAATGATGGTATCACGGATAGCTTGTCCCATCTCGTAGTCGAGCTCAAGGAACTCCTCTGCCTGTTCATCGTCCTCATCTTCATTTCTCTCGTCCTTGCTCTTTGGTGGCTCGAAGAAGTTGAAGAAACTATCTGCTTTCACAGTTTTGGTGAGGAACTTTCCAGCATTAGCTCCCTTCTTTTGCTTCTTCTTGACAGCCTTCTTGGTGACGTTCTTGCCGTCTTCCCACTCAATAGTATCTCCGACAGCGCGGATGACATGTGGTCCATCGAATTGGAGTGGTGCCTCCGCATCTGGGTCGAAACCGAGCAAGTAGGTCTTGGTAAGAACTTGGTTTTTGAAGTATGGGTTGGTGGCAAAGTGGAACTCGATTTTGAAACCCTGAAGTTCAAAACATTAACTTTCGAAAACAATGAAATGCGCTTACGGCTGGATCCTTGCTAGCGGCGGTCGTCACATCAGTGAGATATGAGAGGATTGGTACGTCATGCTCCTCGATGGCTTCAGCAACAAGATCATGGGTTCTGAGAGCGGTGAGCCAGAAATCCTTGATCCCCTTTGCTGATGGGTCAGCCTCCGCAGCTTTGTACAATTCCTGAAACAAAGAAATGTCAACTAATAAGCTGGAATTGTCATAGCCATATCATCGCGCAAGAAACACAATCCAGGAGCGGGAATAAAGGACATGTTTTATTTCGCAACGAAAAAAGGCGTGCCCCACGGGAGGCAAATCTCTTGAATAGTTGCAGGCTATATAGGGAATCTTGATTAGGAACTTACAGCGAGTTGATCTCCCTCGAGTCCTTCGAGGATTGGAGTGTCGATTTGTTCTTTAGTTGGCTCGACCTCTCCCGCGACAATAGCCTTTCTTTGATCGAAAGTGGATTTGAACTTTCCTTCAAACTCGATCTCGAGCTCGTGAACACGTTTGTAGAAGTCAGATTCAATCTGAAATAAATTATATACTTAAGAACATAAACAAAGAAAACTAACCTGAATTGTCTTCATTTGAAGGTTTTTGAGAGCGCAGACGCGTTGCTTGACATTGAGAGGCAAAGCCTGAATCATGTCGAAGTTGGTGCTGAGAAGTCCAGCGTCAATATGCTCTTGATCAGCCATTTTATTACCTACAAAGCATAAATAGATGATTTTGGCATACTCTTTCAAGCAAAAAAATACGATGATTTTCGAAAATTCGAGAAAAAATCTGTAAAATTATTGTGAAACGAAGCAGTGCTGTCTAAAATCATAGGACGAGAGTTGAAAATATATTTTCCAAACAACCACTTCGCTCCTCCTCCATAAAATGTCTCTTCGCGGTGAGACCCGCGGTTAAAGGCGCACACAAGCTTATTATTTACGAGATGGTCTTTCATGCCTATATTATTTTTTATCAATGTTTTCATATTGTCGTTTGTTTTCTGGTTTGTTTTGGTGATTTACATATAATAATTGTATTGATTTTTATTTATAAAAGTATGGATTTGTTATGATAGTAAATTCTCCTGAAATTTGATTGCATTTGAAACTAATTGTAGGCACTTTTTTTTTTAAATAAACAGTTTTTTGCGTTTCAAATTCTAAAATTTGATAGCTCTTCAAATAACCCACATCTTGGAATCATATTTCTCGTTTTCTCGATTCTCTCGAAGTTCCTTAAGCTATTAGAATATTACACATAGCATTCGACGCCAGATGTTCCCCCGTTCAGCACAAAACTTCTCACTTTACTTTAAATATTTTCAACTTCCGAAAATCTTAGCGAGTTTTCAAATTCATTGTTATTTTCAGGGAAAAATGACGACGTCCTCAGAAAATATGCAAATTATGAATGGCGTGGAAGTGCCACCGTTCAGAAATTTTCACGAGTTTCTGCTGGAAACCGATCGATACGAGGTAGGCTTGAATTGTTATTACATATATTTTTAAAGAAGGGCCAACTTTTGTAGAAAATATATTTACATATGTTGAAGTTTGACTAAAGTGGTCGTTTAAAATTTTTACTTAGAGTTTAATTTAAAAATAATCGAGTTTTTTATTTCAATATTCAAAAGATAAAAATCCAATTGATTGATTTTCAGCGTCCACCATTTAACGACTTCAAGAAATGGAACAATCGAATAATCTCGAATCTTCTGTACTTTCAAACCAACTACTTTGTTACAATCATCACTTTATTCCTTCTGCACACGTTCATCAGTAGCCAGGACATTTTCGTCGGTCTTATCGCCGTTGTCGCCGTAATTGCAACTCTAATCTTTGCTGTCTCGGCTGATGCAAATATCAAAAAGGTAATGATTGACGGGAATGTGATGTTTTTATATTGATAAGAAATTCGAATTGTTGACGGAATTGATAGGTACAAAGTTTTATTGGAATTTGGAATTCAAAATTAGTTTAAGTTCAAGTTTCAGATGCAAAACGCAGCAGCATAAAATTAAGCCATGTCCACCGTAAAAAATAAAAAGAGCTCGTTTTTACCGTTTACCTGAATAGGATAAGTTAACATATGTTTCACGTAACAGTTTGTGCACTTCGTTGATGAAAATTATTGTTGTGATAATCGTTTTTTTGCAAGTTAAAGCTAAAAAAATAATTGAAAAATATAGATTAAAACATGATGGCACATAAAATTGGTCCAAAAACAATTACTGAAACCAAGAATTACCAAAAAAAAATCAAGTTTTAAGATGCGCACGGATCATCCATTGGTCACTCTTGGAGGAATAATTCTCGTTGCCTATTTCTTCATTTCTGTCTTCCAATCCGTTCTTGTGGTTGCCTTTGCGTAAGTTTTATAAAAAATTACTAATGTTGTAAAACTGTTTTCATAAGTGGACAATATTCTTATTTAATGTAAATTTGTCGCAGTTATAAATGGACTTAATAATCAAATATAACTGTAAAAAATAAAATTCTTAATGTGTTTTTTTTTTAATTTTGCTGAAATTAAAACAAAGATATATTTATTTTTGAACTCCTTGAAAGCCGGAAAATCGCTAAAATTTTCAAAATTGACTTGAAAATCTAGAATCACATATATTTTTTTGCGAAAAGCTGTCTGAAAAAATATGGTTATTACAGTCCATCACCAAACGGCTCTACGTCACCTTTAAATAAAATTACCTAATAATCAAAAGTTAAAAAACCCTTTATATAAATGATTAATAAAATAAGTGAAAGAGGAAGTTTGAAAGATAGAAACAACTACACATTTCTCGATTTTTTGGTGTGTTCTATGCATAAAATATGAGAAAATCTGTGCTAAAGTTCAGAACAACAGGAACATAACACACCAAGACAAGTTTCTTAATGAATTTTCTAACAGGATCATGCTCCATTTATAATTTTGTATAAATTTCAGCTTGCTGTTCCCAGTATTCCTGGTTCTTGTTCACGCATCTCTTCGTCTTCGTGGTATTGCTAACCGTGCCGCAAATGTGAAGGAACAGCTAGGAATCCGTACAAGTGTCATGGGACAAATTCTCGACAGAACTGGACTCAATGTGAAAGTGTAGATATCAATTCAATTCCCCCCAGCCAACTTGACATATTCTTCTCATGTTTCAACTCATCCTTCTCCCAATTTTGCCTCAAAATTAACCAAATTTTTACGTTCCACAATTTTTTAATGTATAATTATTTATTGTTCTCCGCTCAATCATTTTCCCCCCATAAATCCATGTTTGTCAATTCAAATAGTATTCGTAATAATGGTTTCTTTGGAAAACAGAAAAAATCATTTATTAGCTATACAAAAACATTATGGGAAGTAGCGAGGAAGTTTGTCGGCGTCTGAAATTTTAACATTTCAAAAAAAACTTAATTACTTTACTCACCAACTGCAACCGAACGGATTTTCTTCTTATTTTGAACGCGTTGCCAGAATGGTTCTGTGAAACGAACATTTGAACCAACAAGACTTAGCAATGGTGATCTCTTATTGATGATTTCGAACTGAAATTTGAAAATTAGTTTTTTAATTTTCAAAAGAAATTGGAAGTTTCGTAGAGAATACACTTCACGCGAGCAGAACGCCCTTGCCTTCCAGGCGGCCTACGATTGAATTGTGCCTTCACGCGTGCCTAATGCTCAAGTTAAAGTACATGGGATACTTTTAAACCATATTTTCTATCTTCTTATTGATGAGATTCAACTGAAATTAGAATTCTTGCTTCAATAGGAATGGGGATTTTCACAGGATAGCAAAAATGCGTGCCTTCTAGGCGGCCTACCATCGCCTTCTGCCTACACTCCTGTCTACTGCAATTTCTAATTTATCTCTAAAATACTTAGTTGCACTTTCAAAAAATATCTGCAAGTAGAAATACGCATATCAATCCTGTGCAAAAACTGGGGTTCAAGCCAAAATTCAGAACAGGTAGGCAGGCTCGTAGGTAAACAGTCAAGAGAAATGACTACCTGAGCTACATTAGAGAAAATCGCATATCTTCAAAATGTTCTGAAAACCCTGAAAACTCACTTCATCAGGGTCCTGGAACGAATATAGCAATTGCTTTTCAAGCCCAAACAATGGCTGACTGGAAACAATTCCGAGAATAAGGACGAGAAGCCAAGCTGCGATTGATGTGGAGTTCATTCTCTGAAGAAATTGAAATTATGAATCAAGGTATGGGAAAGTAGAAGAAGAGGGGAAAATGGGCGGAGTCAACGAAGAGTTTTGATGTCAAGTACGTTGAAAGAGAATATTGAGGTGGAAAGAGGATTTGTAGGGATGAAGCTGATGTTTCTGATTTTAGAAAAGATAAGCACTTCGTCACAAGGTGCGTGGAGCGAGTAAGAAGGATAAAATCGAAGTTATAGAGATTTTAGAATAATTGAAAAATGTGAGTTAGTACATTGAGAGACGCACTAGAAGAAATTCGGCAATAAATTTGCATAACTAGAGAATCACAAGTAAATATTTATTTTGGGTTATGGTAAACTGGGAACTTCCTCAAGTGTTTATCTAAAAGTGAATGGATTGGTTTTGATGGGTCCCTTTGCGGAAAAAATGCACACTCTTTGGTATTTTCCATTTAATTTGCCGAGGCTTCACAGCGGGCACAAAAAACAGGCTCAAAAATTTCGAATTTGTCTTACAGTTTTTTGGAAATACGTCAAGTTTTTCAGTTTCATTTTTAATTGTGATTTTAAAATTTTTTTTGAAAGGGCGACTGCCGGAAAAAAACATTTTTCTAGTGGCTATCTCTCGAATAAATTCAAAATTGAGAGAACGGCACTAATTTTAGAAAATGTGTATATAATGCAAATTTTGTGGAAATTTCAGGTTTTGTTGGTAAACACGAGAGACTCAAACTCAAAATAAGCCCTCGAAAAAGATAAATTACATGGTAGGCAGGTATGCTTTCAGGGGTCCGGAAAACAAGATAACGTATTTTACTGGTCAAAAGAAAATAATAAAGACATCTGGGTGATCAAAAAGTTCAATAACAATCACATCATTTGTAAATGAAAACATAACCTAAGCGTCAAGAAGAGGGCTTAAAAGAAGGTTTATCTCAAATCGAGAGCTGCTCTTTGGAACATCATGAGTTTAGAATGATTTTTTAAAGTGAAATGGTTAATCTTTAAGAAAAGATCTTTCAAACATCATTTTTCAGAATATAAAATCCATAACATGACTAAACTACTAAATCGAATTTATTAAGGAACCTATGCTCAACCTATCCGCCCCTTACAACAATTATATTTCCTGCATAAACCCACGCTCGTTATCACCTACTAAATTGTTTTCCAAGAAACTCCCAAACAAAGACAGAAATGATTGAAACAAGATCTATGAGACAGACTTATTAATCAACTTTACCAATAGAACAAGTGACTAAAAATAAATGTTTGTGAACTGGAGTAAAGAATACTAATTTTGATGACAAGGGAATAATGTTGGAACACCAAAAATGTTGAGAGGAAGTGACGATTAGAATATCTAAATCAAAATTATTGTGACGTAGTTGTGTGTGCAGGACAAAACAACACTAAATAATATATGTAAGGACCAGGAGAACAACAAATTTCATGTAAATGTGTGATTTGGTTCTGATCGAAAAAAGTAACTACTGCCGAAATAGAAAAAATTAATAATATGCCAAAACCAAGCACCGAAATTTATGCCAAAACAAGGTCCGGTAGGTAGAAAAGTAGGCAGGCAGGCATGAAAAAAGCATATACGCCTGAACCCGAGCCTGGAGGCTACTTTAACAGTTCACGAGTTACTTCAAAATCCATTTTTGTTTTTCATAGTTTTTTTTTTCATATTTTCATAGCCTTTATAAATTTTTTTCAAATTGACCCCTTATTCAAAACTTAACTCAATAAATGTCAAATGTATAATTTTAAATAAAAACCTAATGGTTTCCAACTTATAAGTATTAGCTAAACAGTAAATAAATAAATCCGACCAAAAAAGAGTTGTGGGAGTAAAATGCGAAATGGGATTTCCGAGTATTATATGTATGTTGTTGTAGTCAATGTCTATCAGTCGAAGGATTCAAGGGATTTGGCCATAATTAAAATAGTCTAAAAATACAAAACAGAGTTGTTACAGAAAAAGTATGTAAAACTTCGAGTATATGTGTATTTTTATTTTTAATGTTCTAGTGCCCATTTTAACTGACATGTCCAAAAATAAAAATGTGTTTTTATTCGCGATGTTCGGTTTTTTATATTATAAAGCTAACCGGGAATTAGTGTGCACAAAATAAAACTGATTTCATACTAAAGTTAATTATCCCTTCTATTTGTCTTGTTTTCAGTCTGGTAGTGTTTTGCTCTTTCAATACAAAAATAATAAATGCTCAAAAAACTCGTTGGGGCTAATTCATCAACATACAGGTTTTATAGCAATCTATGCCAGTCAGTAATGATTTTTATTTGGATAACGAAGGCTGCCTACCAATTATATAGTTTTGACTGAAATCTCATTGACTGTAAGGCTAATTTAATAAAAAATATGTTGGAAATGTTAACATATTAACGTTGTAATACATACATAGTTAGCTTCATCGGATAATATAGGAAAATGAACTGAGATATTGAAAATCCATCGCCTGCTGTGGCGATACATAATTCATAACTCAAGATTCATTTTCAAATAAAAATTCAATTGACACCCACAAATTAATTTCAAGGATCTAGAATTAACTCTCAGCTGACTGATTTTGAATCGAAAGATTGAAATTAAATTTCAGAAAAAAGATAGCTTCTTAGTCAGTGAAGCACAATGAGCAGGTCGGGTGATTCATGGATGAAGAGAGCAAGTATCGAATTTTTAGTTGAAAGATTAGAAATTCAACTTTGAGTTTTCCGCAGCAAAACTGACCGGATGTAAAAGTGATGAAGTCAGTGGTCACTTGAAATGACTATACACTAATTTGTAGCATCAAGTTTCCGGATTTAATCACAATATGCTTGTAAAAATTTATATGAGAGTGATGAGCAAAAATTGAACTTTGAAACGGAAATATTATTAATTCAAATTTTAAGGAAAAATATGTTTGATTTAAGAAATATGTTAAAGTTTTAGTCGTAACCATAAAGTATCCATTTTCTTTTAGATCATACATCCAGTTGTTATAATATGAACTAGCTCACACGTGCAACTATACACATAACAAAGTGAACAAATTATTTCAAAATCAGATAGATGCTCTAGTAATGTCCTTATGGATAATTGAATTACAGCATCCTTTTTCTGCAAGTGCACACATTTCGTTTTCTTGCTTCAGATTAAGATGGATTAATTGTATGTGTGTGTGTACATGACATCCGAAAAAAAAGAAGAGCTCTGAATGTCTAGAATGAGTTCTGACGTAGTTGTGTAGTAAATGGTTCATGGCAATGAAACACCTTCAGAAATTTAGAAATTCGGCAATAATCGAGGAAAAATAAGCGAAAAATTATTTCCTACTAAAGTCTGGTAAGTAGAATCTCTTTTTTTTATCTTACAAAATTATTGAGATTTGGTCATTCTTCCTGGATATTGAAAATAATTTTCAATAACTTGCCAAAATTAGAAAATTGTCGAATATAATAAAATATCAGTTGCGACTATTGGGAATCGCTGAAATGCCAAAAATCGGGATTGGCAAAAGGCTGGTCTAGCTAGTAATAATTTTGAACGTCATGAGAAACTATTGTCACTTTCCATGGTTTTTAAAAACCATGGAAAACGTTGCGTGTAGGGAACCCACAAAAAATATGTACACACTTAAAAATAATGTGCAACGTTTGATACTTAATGTACTAAGAAAAAGAGAAGTGATATTTCAAAATGTTTTCTTGGCAATAATTAGTTCCCAGAGAACAGAAAAAAAGAAAGATTTCCAGTTCAATGCGTGGAAAAGTGTTTTAAAAACAAAATTGGACACAAAATTTGCTAGAAAAAATATAAAATTTAGCGTGCAAAAAACTAAACGAGGCATGACACTATTCCATAACCATGACGAATTTCAACTTTATTTAGAAATTCTAAATTTTTCTTTAAGTTTTCAAATGTGTTGAATTTGGCACCCCACCGAGTGGTTTTTTTCAAAAAGAATAAAAAAAGTAAAATACTTCCGAAATAGAGAGAAAATAAAACAAAAAAATGGAAAAGTCTAAAAGGTGAAAGAGATTAAAAAATGGAAAAGTCAAAAATCTACTTCGAATTTCTAAAATATTTTATTTTCCACCAAGCTCATTAATTGAAACACATACTGGTGTATTTTTTTATTATAAAAAGCTTAATGTTCAAAAGTCAAATACTACGTAAGAACTGAGAGATAACTAACTTGAGTCATTCATGTGTACATACAAATGTACGTACTTTCTTTTATTTAATTTCCATTCCTCTCTTTTTTCTTAACTAAATTTGTCGATTTTATATCCACTTCGCGCTTAACGAAGCGGATAATACAGTGGTTTGTTTGGTTGCTCCTGCTTGGGAGAAAATTTCGAAAAAGAAAACGCGATAGAATAAATATACTCGAAAACATAAAATCGTCAAGAGAAATCTCCAGATTTGTTCGTATTATTTTGCCAAAACTGAGAAATTTGCTGATTGAGCTCAAGTTTGGTCTTAAATATTTTACTTGGATAAGAATTTGGCAAAGCTTTCAGTCGACATAAAGTAAATGTTTATAACGCATGAGCTTCTAGCGTCCCACGTCGTTAAAACATTTTGATTCCACATTTCCTCTATCAGTTTTACAATCAAGACTAATTTATCATTGGTCTGTAGAAGTGGTAGACTATTTTTAAATGTCCTTTAGTTTTGGATGAACAATCGATTTTCGTCTTTACAAGCTTATTGAGAAAATATGGTGACTTACAAGGAAAGTATTTCAGCTCACTTTTAGACTTTCCCAGAAACCTGTGTCATGTTTAAGAGGACCCTTCAAATAGGTCATTTTCAAAGAAAAAAAACTGTAGCATTCTCTGATAAAACTTTATTCAATCAACTTTTCAATAATTTCCAGCTGCACATAACTATTTCTCTTCACTCAAGCTGATATCCTGGCTGTGATAAACGTCTCTGAAAATCGAAAGTTGTTTCAGGAGAAAGAGTTCCCTAATATTACCCATCAACAACAGCGATAGGTGCTAGTGGAATCTTGGTTGACTTCTTCTCTCCGGAAAAAAGTACAGGTGTGGGTGATTAGGAAGTAAATTTCATAGTTATTCTGAAATAATCGTTCATTAATGTTTTTGTACAACCAAACCACTATTTCATTGAGCTTACATCCAATATTCCATCTCCATGATCCTCACAATCAATTTTGTAACCGTAACCTGGTTTGGATTTAGTGAATTCAATCGTCTCACCAAGCAGATCATCCGATCTAAAAATATTAGGTCTTCTAGAAAAAGATAAATAAATTTTAGATGGAGTAGTGAAATTTGGATCTTTATTTTATTACTCCAAAAATTCTCTACAAATAAATACCACCAATAAAGGTGATAGTTGAATGAAAATAAAGTTCCAGTCTCAGCGATATTAAAAAATTGGCAAAAATTTGATACTAGCAATTAAAAAAAAGTATCTTTAGTGGACATTTTTTTCAGTGCAAATAACTTACAGGCTATCAGCTTCATACACAACCAATTTCTGGAACCAAATCCTGGTTGAGTTCAATGTGAAGCCACAGGTTAAAGTTCCATTGAAATGGAATTTTGTTGTCAAGGCATCGACCTCGAAACCAGAGAAGAAGCACACAAAGATGAAAGTCGAACCAACAAGAAGACGAGACATTTCGAGTAGAATGAAGAAAAATGGAATATCCATGGAAATTTATACAAGAAATTTGATTGATTCAAACCGAATTATGAGGTTCCCGTGTGTGGGTGGATGCAATATTTCCATTTCCCAAGGTGATAAAGTATCTTGGTTTTGATTGTAAAATTTACAACGAATTTCCAAGATTGAGAAGGTTTTAAGATCGTTTGTATGGATCAATCAAAAGGTGGTAATTTATAAAAAATTATACTATACCATTCCTTTTGTCAGAAAGAAATTAAACTCACGTCGATATTGGATCATTTTTTGGCAGATTTTTACTCCTACTGCTCCTACGGTGTCGAAATGACCGAATATCACTATGAGTGGCAAAAACTGAGTAATTGTCACTTTTTGACAGTAAATAAAAAACGTTCACATTGTTTTTGAAAAGTTTTATTTTACTTGAATTTTTTAAATGATTTTTTACAAGTTAAAGCTTAGAGCCTGACAAAATTAATAACTGCCGACTCGAATAGTTTTGGCCGAAAAAAAAAACAATTATAGTTGAAATCTCAAACACTTCTATGAAAAAGTCGGAGCACAGAAACAGCAGTTAAATATCCAATTTTTCGATAATTTCAAAAGAAATTCCTAGTATCTCCACCAAAATGCTTAATTTTTAATTTGATTTCGGTAGTAAAAATGGAAGTTTCCAGCTTTCTGGCATGAAAAAATCTATTTGGCTCGTTCTGCATTTTTTTTAAACCTTTTTCCTTTTTCTTTCAACGACAATGAAACCCTCTTTTGACGGTCTGCGACTTCAGGTGAGGCTCGCGATTCGGATTGGGAAGGTGACGACGGTTCGACGATCGAGTTTTTCAAATTGGAGACACATCCAACACGGCTTTGGCGTCCAGGGGTCTTGTCCGATGGAGTACGTGGAATTCGAAACGGGCGTTGAGGCGTTTTTCTGCAATTTTTCAGATTAATTTTTATGTTTTCAGCTTAAAGATACTAAAAATATGGAAGAAGAGTGCAAAAACAGTCGTATCGAACCTTCGTTATTTTTGCTAAAAAGATACGGTACCCGGTCCCGACACGACTTTTTTTTGTTAAATACAAACGACTCGTTTGAAACGAGTATGCCCCTTTAAAGAGTACTGTAATTTGAAACTCTCGCTACTGCGGAATTTTCATAGAATTTCTCACAATTTCTTGAAATTTCTTTGATTTTAATTTTTTAAATAAATAAATAAATAAGTTTTTAACGAAAAACAATAAAAAAATACTACAGTTTGAGATTCCTGTACTATTCAAAGGCGCACATCGATTTTTATTATAGTTGTCGTTTCGAAACCGGGAAATCTTTTGCTTTTCAGAAAAATAAATTTAAAAAAGTCTAATTTTGAGGTATTTTCTTAGATTTTTTAAAATGCATTTTTCAATGGAACTTTATAGTAACTTTTATGCATATTCTTACTACATTGCAAAGTAAAACAGAATAAACCCAAAATAATTTAAAATGATAATAAATTACCTAGGCGATTCAGTTGTAACTGTGTAACCAGCGGTTCCTCCGAGTCCTCCGCTCATGGGAACACTTCTCTCAGTTTTTTCGCGAATCTTCATAATTGGTCCAGGCGTTCCGGCAATGGGCATCTGTTTGGCATGCCGATTCTTAGTGAACGATTGCATCAAGTCAAGAGCATGAATTGGACGAGCTTCTGGGAACATATTGATATTGAGACGTCCTTTTGTACGGCATGGATCATGTTTTTGAAGTGACTCTTCAAGTGGCTCCCATCCACCGCCAACACGAACCATCACAGTTGATCGAAGGATACGAACCATTCTCTTGATATGGGTATCTCCAAACTGAAATAATTTTAAAATAGGACGAATGGTTTTGTGTTTTCGCTTGTATAGACTTAAATTCAGCAGAATAAGAAACATAATTTCATACTGGGACGTTTCAAAAATGTCTCAAAATTTCGAGAAAAGGGCTAATTTTAGCTAAAACATTTCAAACAAAAAATAATTTACGACCCATGGAAAGACATGAAAAAGATGACAAACTTTGAGATTTCAGTAAAATTTTTTTTTTGAAATTTTGGGCTGTCATAAAATTTTTAATTATTCGAATTTTTGAAAAAAAAAAACATTGTTTTTTCGATTGTTTTTTCGAAAAATAATAACCTCGGAAATTGCTTTTTGAACGCTGCAAAAATAACCAACAAATGTGTTTTTTTCCCGAAACATAAATACTACAGTAACCCCCATTAGATGTCAACTACCGTACCCTATAATAATTCTCGGAAATCTTCTCAATTTGATATGGAGTACAGCAGCTGCACGTCTCTTTTAGCAGCTCGATCTCGTTCGTTATCTTCTCAGTCTCTGTTTGTGGATGCGCGATTCTCTGGAAAATTCAATTTTTCAGTCAAACGTATGGTATTTTCAGACGACTAACATTAGAAGCATTGCATCGATCAATTAGTCCTTCTTTATCAGAAATCAATTCAACAACATCTGAATACGCGTCTTCAACATGTTTCATCAAAGAATCCAGTTCTTTCGCATCAGATTCAGGCCCAACCGTCTTCATCACGAGCTTACTCTCCGAAATAAATGTATCCTTCTTTTCTTCAACTGGCTTCAACAATACTTTCAATTGTTCAATCTTTTTGGAAACTTGTTTTGAATCCAGAAGCAATGACGGGCTTTCTTGGAGAGCTTCATCCTTGGATATTTCTTCGAGAGCCTTGAAAATGTGATCAGCATCCGCTTGAAGCTTGCCAATCTCTTCTTCGAGACGCTTACCACCACTGGCGACATACTGAAAACTTGAACATTTGCATGTTTTTAGCTTTTAATGTGTTCTTTTGAAATTGAGGGTTATAAAACAAATGCTCACTTTGCTCATCTCTGGCTCCAGTGGAAAAGCATTATTGAGCGACGAAACGTATGTGATGATTGACTTCTCATCCGGATTATTGTTTGTGTCGACATCTTCAGCATCAAGAAGACGTCCGGCTCCAAATTCGGCGTCCGCTGCGGCTAATGCGATGTTCAATCGTTCCGTGTTGGAAACTGAATCCGAATTAATCTGTAAATCAAGATTATAATTAAATAGAAACATAATCTCTAGTCTCTGCCTAGGTTTAAAAGGCTCTTATCAGTCCCGATGGGACTCAAACTTATGAAATATATATTTTTCAGCCTAACAACTAACATTAGAAGCATTGCATCGATCAATTAGTCCTTCTTTATCAGAAATCAATTCGAAAACATCTGAATACGCGTCTTCGACTTGTTTCAACAAAGAATCCAGTTCTTTCGTATCTGCTTCAGGTCCAGCCGTCTTCATCACGAGCTTGCACTCCGAAATAAATGTATCCTTTTTTTCTTCAACTGGCTTTAACAACTCTTTCAATTTTTGAATTTTGTTGAATCGAATTTGTTTGGAATACAGAAGCAATGACGGGCTTTCTTGGAGAGCTTCATCTTTAGACATTACTGCGAGAGCCTCGAAAATGTGATCAGCATCTGCTTGAAGCTTGCCAATCTCTTCTTCGAAGCCTTTTCCACCACTGGCGGCCAACTGAAAATTTGAACATTAGCATGTTTTTAGCTTTTTCGTGTGGATTTATTTCGAATTCGAGGGTTATAAACCAAATGCTCACTCTGCTCATCTCTGGGTCCTGTGGAGCATTGTTAAGCGACGAAACATATGTGATGACCGGCTTTTCATCCGGATTGTTGTTTGTGTCGACATCTTCGGCGTCAAGAAGACGTCCGGCTCCAAATTCGGGGTCCGCTGCGGCGAAAGCGAGGTTCAGGCTTTCAGTGTTGGGAACTGAGTCCGAATTTATCTGTAAACCATTGGATACTGGATTGCTTCTCGCAACTCTCTGTGAAAAAACAAACCGTGTGTGACACACGAATTTTTAGTTTAAAGAGGTAATACACTCTTATCAGTCCCGATGGGGCTCTAATGAATTAAATATATTTTTCAGCCTAACAACTAACATTAGAAGCATTAAATCGATCAATTAGTCCTTCTTTATCAGAAATCAATTCGAAAACATCTGAATACGCGTCTTCAACATGTTTCATCAAAGAATCCAGTTCTTTCGCATCAGATTCAGGCCCAGCCGTCCTCATCACGAGCTTACACTTCGAAATAAATGTATCCTTTTTTTCTTCAACTAGCTTCAACAATACTTTCAATTGTTCAATCTTTTTGGAAACTTGTTTTGAAACCAGAAGCAATGACGGGCTTTCTTGGAGAGCTTCATCCTTGGATATTACTGCGAGAGCTTCGAAAATGTGATCAGCATCCGCTTGAAGCTTGCCAATCTCTTCTTCGAGGCGCTTTCCACCACTGGCGGCGAACTGAAAACTTGAAAATTCGATTTTAAGGGCTATAAACCAAATGCTCACTTTGCTCATCTCTGGCTCCTGTGGAAGAGCATTGTAAAGCGATGAAACGTATGTGATGATCGATTTCTCATCCGGATTGTTTGTGTCGACATCTTCAGCATCAAGAAGACGTTCGACTCCGAATTCGCGGTCCGCTGCTGCGAAAGCAATGTTCAATCGTTCCGTGTTGGAAACTGAATCCGAATTGATCTGTAAATCAAGATTATAATTAAATAGAAACACAATCTATAGCTTGTGTCCAGCGATTGTGTGCTTTCAGAAAGTACAAATTTGACGAAAAACAATTGTACATATTTCTAAAAAAGCGCTAGAACTGATTTCGCAACAAATGTAAAATACCTTATTCCAATCGATAGCACTGCTTCTATAACGATGAATAATTGCATTGAAGGCGAGTCCATCACGCCATGAATTCGAGAAGTTAATCACATTCCCACGTGGATATTCAGCAGTCGTAATTAGATTGTTTCGTCAAGATTTAAGTAATATTAGCATGTCGAATTGTGTTGTATTTTTCGAAAATATCCAGAATAACTCAGAAAATCTCTCGGCATGAACTGCTAAACTAAAAAAATCGAGAAATCCTAATTCTTGATAAACTTCAAACAGAAAAAATACGAATCTTTCGGCAAATTTCAGAAAATCTCTAAATTCTTGATGAAGTAAGAACTTTTCCTATAAACTTCCAATTTTTAAAGCAAATTTTGCCAGAAACGGATAGTTTGAACTACATTTTCCGCATGCGCGTTTCGCAGAAATCGGAAACTTTTTAATTTTTTAGTGTATTTTCAGCTCTAACCTCTCCAAACCCATTTCCAACTTTGTTGCCAACCAAAATGACCGGAGTCTCGTGGTAGTCTCCGAAGGGCTGGTGAATCAGCGGTAGCCACCTGAAAATTCAAAATTATTGATTTTTTAACAGATAATTTCGATTAAAACGCACTTTGTTTGAATTCCATCAACAGTGGACTCGTCTGTAACCGAGCGAGTAGACCACTCAAATGACATTCGCCTGGCGGATTTCCGACACAATCCAATTTTCATCTGAAAAATTGATTTAATTATTTGATTTTAAGGTTTCTAGCAATTTATTTACCTTCTTCCTTAATCGATAAGTCCACGATACTCGTGGTGACGTTTTCCGGGGTGACATCCGCTGGTATGAGCACTCTGAATAGGAAAAATGTTGAATTTAAATTTACTAACAATTAATAACCTGTCTAATCTCCGGGGAACTGCATCAACCCATTCATCCTCGAGAAGACTCATCACCAGCGACGTCTTTCCGCATCCTTCGTCGCCGATCAGAACGATCCGCACGTCGGCCAGCGTCTCGTCGTCGCTCATTCTGTAATAAATTGAAATTTAGGCGAAAATTCGTATGAAACGGAGGCGAGGTTGATAAATAGAAAGATGAAAGCTCAAGTTCGAAAAGCGTTTCCGTGAGGAGCAAATATAAAAAGAGAAGGAGAAATGGAGCGGAAAATGAGAAGCAAATTTTTGATGAGAAAATACACTCCGATGGACTGGACTTGCCGCGTTATTCAAATCACAAATTCGGACAATTCCACTGGAAAAAAGTCTGTGCAAAGCCTGGAAAACTCGAAATTGGATAAATTGCAAGAAAAAGCCTCGTCAAATCAATCATGTGCTGTTCATATATATGTAGAAAGGTGGAAACTCCACAGCATCGTGCACACATTAAAAAATTCGAACTACTAAAAACACGTGAACATGAGTATAATTGAAACGTGAAAAATAAACGTGTCGACAGTTTTCTTCGTAGTTTTTAAATATGAAACTTGAAACTATGTTCATTTTATTTGAAAAACATTTTTCGAATTTTGTCTAATTTAAAAGTGTTTCTGCTCAATTCGTACCATTTCCTTAGAAGGTTGGTCGATGTTCAATTATTTTTTTCAGATACAAGTTTTTTTTCAAAATCAAGCTGTTTTGCAGTAGTTTTTCCAAAATTTTTGAATTTTCTTCGCAAAAAGTTTCAATGCAGCATTGTTTTCTTCGAATTTTCTATATTTATTTTTAATTGAAATTACTAAAAACGCGCGAACAAGAGTATTTGAAAAGTGAAAATTAAACTTTAAGTGTTTCTACTACGCACACGTGGCAACAGTTTTCTTGCTGGTTTTAAGTATAAATCTTGGAAATATATTCATTTTTTGTTGATTCCATGTTTTGAATTGTTGTTTTTTGTTTTTTTAAAGAAATTTAAAAATCATTTGCATCATTATACCATTTGTTATTACATACTTCGGGTAGTTTTGAAATTCTTTTGCCAAAAGTTTCAATTCTGCATAGTTATCTTTTCTCGGGGCAAATGATGAATGCCATACTTTGGAATATGTTCCAACAACCAATCTTCTGGTTTTGTTCATGTTGTTTTGGCCTAGAAGGAGACATGGCAAGGCAAGGTTCCAAAGTATTCCCAAGAGACAACTGACCTGGTGACCTGGGGTCAGTAGGTCATAGATATCGTCCTGGGTGATGTTTACAACCATCTGAGACTTATTTTTAGACACTACAACAGAGGTATTTGAATTCCTCACACTACATACGAAATTTCAATACGGAAGAGAGATCTTCGCTTTGTTGTTTTGCAGTTTGTTTTGAAAACATTTTCCGATTTTCGTTTAATTTAAAAATGTTTCTTCTCATTTCGTTCCATTTTCTTGAAAATTTTGTGAAACTAATCGGTTTTTAACTCTTTTTTCAATTTAAAAACGATAAAACATTCTCAATTTCACAAATTTTTACAATTTTAGCTGTTTTTCAGTAGTTTTTCCGAAAAATTTCGAATTTCCTTCGCAGAAATTTTTTAAAAAGATTTTTTAAAGGGATTTTCTATTTTTTACATTTAAAACCTATTAAGTGTATACACTTCAAGTTATTTTGATTATTTTTTCGTCCTTCCACCGCCGTGTCTTCTTTTCCAATTAAAAAACATTTTTTGTGTTTTCTCACTTTTTTTTTTCGCGGCTGTATTTAACTTGCAGGAAAATTTGAAATTATGCGCAATTTTGAATATTTAAATAAATATTTCTTAATTATTCATCGAATTTTATATAATTTAAACATTTTTCTTCTCAATTGGTTCTCTTTTAGTGGAAAGTGTGTATATTTTGTTGATATTTTTCAATTGAAAAATGATAAAACAGCCTCAATTTCAAATTTTTTCCAGAATTTTTGAATTTCCTTCGCAAAAAGTTTCAATGCAGCAGTTTTCTTCAAAATTTCTATATTTAAATATATGAAATATTTTCAAATAAAACCTATCAAGTGTATACACTTAAAGTTATTTCAATTCATTTTCTTCATCGTCTTTCAACCGCCATGCCTTCCTTTTAAATGTTCTTAAAAATGAATGAAAAATATCGAAATAATTTTGCCTCATTTTGAGATTGTGCAAACTAACTATCATTTAATAATTCATCTTTCTCTTCTTACGACACACTTCTACCTTCATGGCTTCTCCGACTAATCAAAATTCCTAGTCGAGGACTGAATCTCCGAAAATTTGAATTGTTTGTGTTTTTATTTGAACTGGTTTCTTCTGTACTTCTTCTCTCCACCAGTTCATCGCGATTATCGCTGAAAATTATCAGAATTTAATCAATTTATGTTTTCAGGGATTAAATTCACACAAAATGGACGGGTATCGTTGGAGGATCCATTTTTCAAGCTTTCGGAGGATATGAAAATGCGGCGAAGAGAAATAAATTGGTTATTCTTTTTAACACAAAAATATGTGATTAATTAACTAATTCAGGTTGGAATGATGCGAGAAGTACGAATGAGAAGCACATTAGCAGGAGTTCAGTTTGCCGCGTGGGGAGGATTGTTCAGTACAATCGATTGTTGCCTTGTCGCCAACCGCAAGAAGGAAGACTCCATCAACTCTATCGTTTCTGGAGGATTGACTGGAGCTCTGTTGGCTATCCGTTCACCAAAGGTAAAGGCAAAAAATCGAGAATGTCGTTGAAAAATTGTCTATTTCCGATGTTTTACAGAGAAAATGTATCAAAATTATGTTGATTTTTATGTAGAAGAGAGCAAAATGACTGAAAAATAGAAAAATGACCGAAATTTTTCAATTTTTTCTGAAAACAAATCAAAAGCCGAATGAAAAAAGATGGAAAATTGAAAAGAAAAATCTCAAAACTGCAGCAAGAAAAATATTTTAAATGAATTCAAAGGAGCTTACGAAAAATCACAGAGCGGGTCTTGCCGCGATACTAAAACAGTACTGTATTGTATTTTATTTTTTCGGACCGCTGGCCTAAAAACGTGTGTAATTCTTGGTTTTTTGTTGTAACATCAATCCTTTTTTCATAATTTTTAAAGAGCTTTTATTTTTTTACTTAATTTGGTGCTAAATTCGGCAGCGCTAACGTTTTGAAATTGAATTCCGTATTCAAATCTCAGTTTTAAATGCAGGGATGTACGACTAGCTGATTTTATTTGGCTTTCGGCTGGTACAGCTCGTCAACAAATTTGGGAAAATTCTTCGAAATTCTTGATTTTTTAGAAATTTTTACCAGCCACAAGCTGACAAAATTTATCAGCCAGCTGTCGGCCGGTGCTACCAGCTGGCCCCGACAGTCGTACATCCCTGATTCCATATCTTCATAAAAATCGTTAAATTACTTCAATTGAATAATTTCTCTGCTTTTTCAGATGGAAAGGATTCGTCTCGAAGTCATAGAACTTGGCGAACTTATGGGATATGTCCATTTGCAGAAAAAAGTCCCAAAAGCTCATGTCAATTCACTTCTAATTCTTATCGACACGTTATCAATTCGAGCGATCGATGTTAAAGACACACTCGCAGAATCAGATATCGAGGAGTTCAATTCAGTAGTTGAAGAGGTTCTTGCCGCCATGCGTAGAGACTGTTTGACAATGCCACAACGTGGTAAGTGATGTGTGTATAAATAGTTGTGTCTTGAAATTTTATTATGTAAATCAAAAATTCTATTTTCAGTTCTTGAGTAAGCTGTGTCAGCCAGTCAGCGCCAGTCAGCTTCTTCTCATCTCGTCGTCCGTTGTTGATTTTGAAAATTGTTACAATAAATTTGTTGAAAAAAATTTTTCTTTATTTTTCATTCGAAGTTTATGTGGTTAGAATCCAGTTTGTTCAGCTTGTTATCAGTTCACTGTGGTCATCGTGTGCGCAGAAGTTGTTGATGTATTGGGGTTGTTCAAGTTGTGTTAGGAAATTAGAAAGTGTATTTACATACATTCGTGACGTCGTTTTTCGAAAATTTACCACATTTTTCGACTAAGAAAAATCGCGAAAAGCGCTTGAAATGGTAAATTGCGGCGGTACCCATTGGATAAAGTCGGTGCCCTTTTAACAATCGTTATTGCGAGAGGCCTTTCACTTTTTTTCGATCTCTTTCCTACATATCGTCCGTTTCTCTTTAAAATCATTCGTAGAAATTAAATATTATTATAAGCTTGACTTAAAATTAAGTTTTTCTTTCAGAATACAAGTCATCTTTTTTCAAGATGAGGGATTTTGACCTGGTCAATCATTCGTCAAAGGGGCGCACTTACGGACCCTGAAAATTTTCACTCGTTTTTCTCATTTTGACTAGAGCATCGATTCTCTTTAGTTTTCCTCTGTTTTTCGAACAAATTTCGTCGAATTTTAGTGAAATTTTCATAAATAAAATGTAAAATAATCTATTATTTCACAAATTTGTCGAAAATTCTGCTTTTATCGTCGTGAAAAATCACTTTTCCGTTAGAATTATAGAAATTGTCGATTTTCCCATTTTTCAAGCCTTTTTGATAATTTTATCGAGTCTCGTATTCGCACAATTTGATCGATTTAGCACAAATTTGAAAAAAAAAACAATTTCTCATTTCTCCAGTGTCCGTGTTTCTTCTATCTGTTTCCTTTTCTGTCCGTTCGTTCTATGTTTCCCAATTTTCTTGTGTTTTTTTTTAATTTTAAAATCAATTCTTCTCAATTTATTCAATTTCAGCTCTGAAGAGTTAGCGACGGGTGGATTATTCTGGCCATCGATCAAGTCGGCACCAACACCATGGGAACCGAACAGAAGGATTCATTGTTTTACGCACTAATGGTGTGGATTTCTTCAATGCAAAAACGAAAATTATTATTAAAATTTTCAGATTCCGAATTCTGTTCGTGAAGAGTTGGATCACAAACGAGCGAAAGTGACTGCCTGCTGTCACCATTTTCAACAGCTACGACTCGGAAAATCTTTCGTTGATCGACCAGGAACTTGGAGTCACCTTCACAAAGCTCCACTGCTGGCGTCTCACTCAATACTCAAATGGTGTTGTCTTGGATGCTGACACCATTCTCATCAGAAACTCCGACGAACCGATTTCTTTTTTTTTAGGACCCGATTTCTCCGCCGCCGCCAATATTGAATGGCCGGATATGCTCGATTCGGGAGTTTTTGTGTTCACGCCGTCGCTCACCGTCTACCGTAAGTTTCCGTAAGGAAAATTATATTTTACTTCAATTTTTTGTTCCCAGGAGCTCTTCTTGCTCTCGCCATCTCGTCCGGCTCATTCGATGGTAGAGATCAAGGTCTTCTGAACGCGTACTTCTCAAACTGGCGTGATCTTTCATCGGCTCACCGGCTCCCGTTCATTTACAACATGACAGCTGGAGAATTCTACTCGTACCTCGCTGCCTACCGAAAATACGGAGCACAAACCGAAATCGTTCACTTCATCGGTGCTCGGAAGTCATGATACCCGCCACCGTCGGATTCTGGTCTCCACAAGAACGAGTACTACCAGCAATGGCACTCGTTCAGCCAGCAGAGCAGTGCGTCGGAGCAAGAGACGGAACAAGTGTTCCCGAGGACACTAGATGCAACTTTTGCCCGCCTTTTAGACTTTTCTAGAAAAAGCTTAAATTTTATTTTTTTAAAAAATTTGCTTAAAAATGTTATTTAATAAAATTTATTTGATGATCTGTTTTTTTATGGGATGATGCAAGTGAATTTCTCGTCATTTCTCGAAAAAATTTTTGCAATGCAAGTGTGCGGAGAAATGACGTGAAATGTCGTGAAATTCGCAATTTCTCCGAAATTTTTCCGCATTTCTCGACATATGAGAGATGTGTCCCCGCAGGGTAGTAAGGCATATCACCCTGTTAATAGTGCGATAAGTAGGCGTAGCTTCCTGCGGGGACACATATCTCTGCATCTCTCATCGTTCATCATATGTCAAGAAATTGCGAATTTCACGACATTTCACGTCATTTCTCCGCACACTTGCATTGCAAAAAATTTGTCGAGAAATGACGAGAAATTCACAGAATGAAGAAATTTTAAAAAATTGTCAGGTGTGAAGAGCAGGATCCTTTCGTCGAATTCGTCCGTGGAGCCAGGAAAAGCTGCAAATCGTTGGGAAATCTGAAATTTTGTAATTGAACTAACACAGGTGAATTTGAAAAACAGAACAATACAGAGAAAACGTACAGGGAAAAATCAGAAGAGTCGGTCGGAGTGGAGAGGAGGGCCCTGGCGTCGAATCCATCTTCTTCCATGGAACCAAGATGAGCTGGAAACCTTCGGGAAATCTGAAATTTTGTTATTGAACTAACACAGGGGAATTTGAAAAACGGAACAACACAGAGCAAACTTACAGAGAAAACAAAAAAAACGGCAGTCGGTTGGCGGAGAAAGCAGCATCCTGGCGTCGATGATCTGGAAGAGAGAAATAATATTATGGGAACACTAAATTCTGAGAATACGTTTTGCGCAACACACCTGACAAGGGAAGGTTCTGAACTCGTTATCGGACTTCGTTACGCCACTATATACATTCGATAGAGGATAGTTACAGATGATCCCTTCAAAAAATTTAGCTGCTTCAGAGCAGGTTTGGCCAAGTTGTGACGTCTTGAAGTTTGGTGCTGAAATTCCTCATATCAAGTGATATTTCAATGACTACAACGCTGCAGAAACACCAGTGAACTCACCACTCTCAATTAGCGTTAGCAAACATGGCTTGGTGGCCGAGTGGTAGTGGCGTGAGTTTCGAGGTGTGGTATTCGTGGTTCGGTTCCCCGTCAACATAAACTTTTTTTTTTAATTTTTAAAGTCAATCCATTTCCAATTAGAACACATCTATAAACTTTTTCAAGTGGAAAAATATGCAGATATTATCCCTATGAATCAAATGCGTCAATTCTCCAAATTTTTCCGATTTTTTTTTTCAATATGTGTTATAGTTAAAAGCACAATAAAACAGATGTTTAAAGTTTATGTAAAAAACAAACGAACGATGCCAATATTAAAAAAAAAAAACAAAAGCAACATATAATATACTCAACAATGGCTTTTAACACTTACACTTATGAGCTGGGAAGCCGCATCCAACCCAGTGGTTAAAGCATAAAACCTTCTTACAGTATGGGCAAAGAAGAAAAGCCGTATCTTGACACATCGTATCTCTCGTTTTCTTTTGCGAACAGTATCCAGAAACTTTGAAACAAAATTTGGATGGAGTTTCCACTTTGACATGTTGGTCATCTATGTATCCTCCTTGGATCCAGCCGTACTTCCAGCATGATTGGAAAATTGGTGCACGAAAGACACGGTACACTGCAGATATCACGCGAAGCAGGTTGTCACGCTCTGACGTCTTGAAGGTGATACCGGAGTAGATGATGTACGCGTTCACCTTTTTGACAAAATTCTTCAACGGACAGAAAAAGTAAAGATCGCAAGGTTGAATAAATGATGTAGCTCCTGGTGGAATAGATCTCACATGTACTGTATTTCCGGATAATGCTGCAGCTTGAACATCCCCTTCGTTTTTCCAAGCAGGCCAAGCGTCTAGAAGCAGGACAACCTCGGTTGGCATCGAAGGATCACAAACAGCGGATTCAACCCAGTCGACCATTAGTTGTTTATTCATAATGTGGGACGTATTAGCTCGGATGATCAGATTGTCTGGTGAGAAGTGCCCTTTTTTGGGAAATTTTCCACCTTTCTCCTACAATTTAATAAAGTTGCATAATGTAAAACGATAGTCACAAGACTGTGTGGCAATGTTGTGCATATTGTCAAACATACCTGCAGAACCACGTACAACTTTGGGGCTAACTTTCCGGAAGCGCTTAACATGGGAAGGATTGTGTAAGAGTGCGTGAGGGCATCTTTGGACTGTACCAGTCTTTCAACACGTTTAACACCTTTTGGTGCGAGCGTCCTAAAAATTTTAATGGTCTTTGAAAAACTCGGTTTAGAATTTACCGTTTGCAATATTGTTCTTTCGTGAACCCACTTTGGTCACAGTTATAAACGACATCAGGATCCAAAGTTGCCAATTCTGCTTTAACTTCCTCCACGAACTTTTTGGCAGCTTGTTCTGTGAGCTCTTTATTGACGTAATTGGCACGAGTGATGAAAGTAGTTACGTGGCGAGAAACGAGACCGTTTGTCTTTTTCCACTTCTTCAGCCAGCCATCGCTTGCTTGAAATCCTTCAATATGGACGTGCTCATCATTCAATTGCACTGCAAGACGGCGTAGCGTGAACTTGTCAATCGAAATTCCTTCAAAATGTGTTTTAAGTCTGACAAAGAATGCACTACTTGTCGTGCAAACACAGTAGTTTTTCAATAATAGGAATACTCACTGTCATCGATTGCCTCAAAAACTTTTGTACGAAGAAGTCCAGAAAGTGTCGAAAATTGTGAAACACGTGAGCATTGAATTTCGTCTTAAAAACCCAGTTTTATACCGAATATGAAGCTGTTAATACTCACTATTTTTAGCAAAAACGCGAAGTTTCTGCATGTCATGTTGCGTTTTAATAAAACGATACCTACGCTGCATTGAAGCAAAAGATCGTAGTTTCTTTGTTCTGACATCAGTCATAAATTCAACGGCACTATGCACCTGTAAAAAGTAATGTATTTCAAATTTTATTTATTAGCCAATTATTTATCAGCGAATGTTGAGTAATTGATAAATTCTAAACACTTACCATTGCAACATCAATGGCAGCTCCAGAAGAGAAGTTCACTTTATCGGGTACTACGCAAGCGGATGGATCATCGTCATCAGGTTTCCAGTCCTCTTCATCAACAATTCCTCCGAATACTTCTTCTTCGTCGTCACTTTGAATAAGAAGATCGTCCGTTTCAGCATCTTTGAGAATCCTTGTAAATTTCTCGACAGTTTTCGTTTCTTCTCGACTCATTGGCAACGCGTTTGTATTAGTTCCAAACGTTTTCATAAGTTCTCCGATGATTACTTGTGGGCGGAAGGGCATTTTCAGTTAAAATATAGACAACGGAAGACGAGTCAACAGAAAATAACAAAAAAAAAACTACAAGAAAGGTGTGAAGCGTGGTGGGACCTAACAGCTCTTCTTGTGGCCTACATTTTTAACCACGATGATATTATTTGAAAATTTAATGTATTACTTTCATTTAATCATTTATAAAATATAATAAAAACATTTTGAATTACGGAAAAAAATCAGTGAAAAAAACAATTATTTCAACAAAAAAAAACACTTCGGAAAAATTTGGAGAATTGACGCATTTGATTCATAGGGATAATATCTGCACATTTTCCCACTTGAAAAAGTTTATAGATGTGTTCTAATTGGAAATGGATTGACTTTAAAAATTAAAAAAAAAAGTTTATGTTGACGGGGAACCGAACCACGAATACCACACCTCGAAACTCACGCCACTACCACTCGGCCACCAAGCCATGTTTGCTAACGCTAATTGAGAGTGGTGAGTTCACTGGTGTTTCTGCAGCGTGGTAGTCATTGAAATATCACTTGATATGAGGAATTTCAGCACCAAACTTCAAGACGTCACAACTTGGCCAAACCTGCTCTGAAGCAGCTAAATTTTTTGAAGGGATCATCTGTAACTATCCTCTATCGAATGTATATAGTGGCGTAACGAAGTCCGATAACGAGTTCAGAACCTTCCCTTGTGAGGCGCAAAATATCTCGTAGCGAAAACTACAATAATTCTTTAAATGACTACTGTAGCGTTGGTCCCATTTTGCATTGCTTTCGTAACTTATTGAGGATTTTTTGAAGTATCGAAATGGCAAAAACCAATGAAAAATTCAATATCGAAAATAAATTCGTTTCTAAAGTCCAGCCAGTAAATCAACACCAGCGCTACAGTAATCGTTGAACGAATTGCTGCGGTTTTCGCTACGCGATATTTTTCGCCACAAGATATTTTGCGCGTCCGCTGTCGATAGATGAAGAATTTTGTTTACGTTGCTGAAAAAAGCGTAATGGGGTTATCCAACTGTATTTTTCCCCCTTTTCCTCCTATTTTTCCCCCCTTTTGTCGCGATCCAACTGGGGTGAAAAATGGATTTTTGAGCGGTTTTAGAGCGGCTTTAGAGCGGTTTCGGAGTGGTTTTAGAGTGGTTTTATTAACGTCATATTTTTAAAAACATAACTGATCGATTTTTCAGGTAGATTGAGCAGTGGGGAAGGAGTTGGAGCAACATCAGTCATGGTGTCAGAAGAGGACAAATGAATGGAATAAAGTAAAGAGAGAGACAATCTGTTTGTTTATCTGTTTCTGTTTTATCTGTTTGGTTTGACATCATCTTTCCTGGTCTTGATGGCTCTGAATCGACTCTATTAGCTAATAGTCTGTCATGTAAAACAGCAACTGTTCATTTCTGAGACATCATCAATTGTTCTGTTACAATCTATTCAGATGTTGAAAAGGGGGAAATAATTTATCTGTATTGTTAGATTAAGAATCAACCTGGGCCGCAAGACTACTCAAAGAAATATGACATGTTTTGAGGAACTTTAGTGTTGATAATTTTTTTTAGTTTCTGTAAAACTCGAAGTCTTGTGACATTGAAGAAATCATTAAAGTACCTACAAAATTGAATTAAATTTCCGAACTATGACTCTGTGACTTCAGTTTATTTGAGAAATAGAAAAAAGTGATATTCCTTGTTTAGACAGAAATATAGTAACAAGCACTTTATTAACAAGTGAATTAAAAAAATATATTAAAAAGAACAGGAGGGCGCATAAATGTTTTCAAAATTAATTGTCACATTCAAAATTTGATAGGGATATTGTGATATGAGGTTAATTCAGAAAAAGAGGTGCATACGAGGGTATGATGAACAGAACGAACAATTATTTAAGAATCTGATTCGAACTCCAAACAATCATTTCCGACATTGACTGATCTACAAAGATAGATGCCTTTCTTCCATCGATACATACAATATCAAATCCTCCAATGACACTTTTTTCCAACTCTCCAGGTTCTTGAATCAACATTTCTCTTTCCACGGGTGCAATACAGTAATCCACATTCTTGAAGATTATTTTACGACAATCGTCATTACTATAATGAGGACGTCCATGATAAAAACGAGAAAACTCTAATCTTCTGTTGGATCCGTGAATCCAATGTTTCAAGAAGAGGTTTACATCTGTCAAAGAAACACTCATAATTTGTGATTTCGGATTAAATGCCAATAAATCATTAAATGCCAATAAATCAGTAATTAATCTTATTGTTGCAGAGCGATGATTTTGGCAAGCAATTGAATGAATTTGCTTAGGATCATTGAATGGCAATTTATTCAAACGAATAGCTTCAGATTGAAGAGCAAACATTTTTAATGTTTTTTCATAAAAACTAGTCTTATAATGTCCGTAAAAAATAGTTTGGAAAGTTTCAATATCCAATCCAGCAAACATTTCGAAAATGTTCATAGTCTCGCAACGTATCGTGTTGTGTAAAGAAAGCTTCACCTTTGGACGGTGAAATATTTCAAGAATGTGACTAATGAACTGCGAAACATTAACTTTTTGATTAATCCACTGAGTGGTATCAATTGTTTTTTGACTATCAATGAATCTCAAAAAAGTGGTGTCCGTTAGCAGGTAGAAATTCGTAGATCGTTTAGGTAGGTAGATGCTGATATTTATGACACATGATAGTTGAACATACATGCTTTTCGCATTCAGACCCAGACGTTCGGTTTGATTTTTAGCCACTGCAGATGTAAAAGAGAAGCCAATCCTGTAAACAAATAACATGCTGAATTAGGTTACTTCGGCAAAAAAGGAGGGTATTTATGTATTATACATTATGTGTTCAAAAGCTTTAACGGAATTAGGTTTTAATTTTGAGATTATTCCTATTGTAAGCCAAAAAATAAAATTATAATAATCACATTCGTAATTGAACACTCTTTAAAGTTGAGATCCAAATATGCAACACATTTTGAGTGTATTTAGGCAAAGTTGCCACCGGCTTTAAAAATTGAAGTGACTTTTTTCAATTTTGTTTAACTTTTAACATTCATTCCCGGTACAGTTAAAAGCACTGACTGCAAAAAAATTTCTATTTAGGCTTTGAACGGCATCTTTATTTGTATTTATTTGTTTTGCCCCCAAGCTTGTTTATTTGAAAGATATCAACAATTATGTAACTATAGAATATTTGAAAAAGAAATGAAAAGTAATTTGCTTGTTTAACATTTTTTTAATAGGACAAACTAGAACTGAGATATTTGAACAATCGGGTGCAATACTAATAGTTGAAAAACGGTACTTTCAATTTGGACGTTTTCCCGGCCTAACTATTTTTATTTTTGCCAAAATACTAGTTTTAACTTACAAGTCGATTAACTTCATATTTTTAAGAACATAACGAATCGATTTTTCAGGTAGATTGATCAGTGGGAAAGGAGTTGGAGCAACATCAGTCATGGTGTCAGAAGAGGATGAATGAATAGAAGAAGGTAGACTGAGAACCAATATGGTTTGTTGGCTGACCTCATCTTCCCGAAACTGCCATTTTGACTGTAAATGCAGTTGCACACCGTGATGTCAGAAGATGATGTCAGAAGAGGATGAATGAATGGAAGAGAGTGAAGAGAGAGACAATATCGGTTTGGTTTGACCTCATCTTCCCTGGTCTCTCTAGGTCTTGATGGCTCTAAATCCGCTCTATTAGCTAATAGTCTGTCATGTAAAACAACAACTGTCCAAATCTGTGACATGATTAATTGTTCTATTAGAATCTATTAAAATGTTAACTTGTCATCCACGTTGCTAGACTGTTGCCTGAAATAATGAGTCCAACGGTTTCGGCTGTACAACACCAGCCACAGCGCCTCAAATCGGGAGAATTGTGAAAATCGAGAATTGAAAAGTCCAACGGCGCACGCATGCACACTTTTACGGTATTAAATGAATTTCAGACGAAATTTCGCGATTATTCGAGTTTTCAAGATGAAATTTGGAAAAAAAAATAATTAAATATTGGGATTATTATTGCTTTAAAAAAGTTTTAAAAAACATTTTATTGAACAAATTCATGATTTGGTTGATTTATCATTGACTTTTGAACCGATTAGAACAAGTTAACTCTATGGCAAAATTTCTACGCTAAAAAAAAATTTTTCAAGCATCAATATGTTTGATTCCAATTTTTAAACGTCAGCTTGATATAAATAACACGGATTCAAGTCTTGAAATTGCTCAAAAATGCCCAAATCAACGGAAACTGTTTAGTTGGCAGTTGATCTTCACTAAACCAACACTAAACGTTCAGATCAAATCAAAACTTATTTTATCATTTGAAAAAACATTTTTGAATTATTGTTCCCCACAAAAATCAGATGATACGTAGTATTGCATGATGAGAATCTATATGATTCTTCATATGCGCATAGCTATAGATACTGTAATTTCGACAACTCCTATCTCCTCAGAGATGCAAGATATCAAAAAGTGATTATTTAAGAAATTGTAGAACATATCAAAAACTATAATAATTAATTAAAATCATTTGTTTATCTTTTAAGATAAGGGAGTTAGAGTAGCCAGTAGAATAACAAAAAGTATGCATTACAAATGTAAGTCTAACTCCCCCATCTTGCAAGACAAAAACGTAGGTTAAATTGAATATCATAGTTTTTGATGTGCTCTACAAGTTTTCAGTTGATCACTTTTTGATATCTCGCCTCTCCCAGTAGATAGGAGTTGTCGAAGTTGAGGTATCTAGAGCCGTAGAGGGTATACGGATCTCTTTTACTACGATTTGATCACATAGGTCTTTTACTACGGAAAATACTTTTTTACTACCTTATCTTTTACTACGTGGATGTTTTACTACGTTTTACTCTTTTGCTACGGACGTATTTTTACTACGTGGAGGGATACTGTTGGGTTACTGTAGTGGTATTGTGTAAGAAACAGTTTTCAGATTATATACTATAGTTTTTTTTAATTGCTAGAAATTTATGCTTACATGCTCTTTTGCATACAACCATGATCTTTTGCCTACAATTTTTTGTGTGCAAAAGAGCATCCAAATTTGGGGATTTTTTGGAGGATCTTTTGCTTACATCGGATCTTTTGCATACAGACGTACTCTTTTGCATACAATCGAGTACTCTTATGCATACAAGGTCATATTTTGTGCTCCAAAAAGAGCACAAAAGCAAATTTCGAGATATTTTTACTGTAATTACGGCTTTCTATGCATTTGGAATCATAATAGCCACTTTTCTTCAAAAAAATATAACTTTCGTTTTTTTTTCTTCAGAAAAGTGCTTTTATGTGCAAAAAAAAAGTGATTTTATAGGCTGATTTATGGAAAAAATATTTTCGAGAAATCATATGAACTCAAATATTTATCAGGATTCGATAAGAAAGTGTCTGAATAGTGGTTGTTGGTGATTTTTAAGGTTTCTGGAGACCCTAAAAGTTTATCAAATAAAGTTTTTCAGAAAATTTCTTCAAAAAAATAATTTTTTTCTGCAGCAATGTGGATGGAGATATTTTCGAATTTTAAAGCTATGATGGGCATTTTATCAGGAAGAATAAGGATTTTGTACCTAGGCAGAAAAAAAATTCGCATGTTCGCAAGCTGTCGTTCATTGAACTAAACTACTTTTTATCAAAAAATGTCAATTTTCGAAGCCAGCGGGGGTCTACGTGGCTTCTCATGTAGCCATCTAACTGAAGAAAAGAGAATATCGTGCTAATCGCATATCTTGTTTTGAGTCAGTTTGTTAGTTAGATATGAGCTGTCTTATTATGATAAAAAAGTAAAGCAACATTTATCAAGGGAAATCTTGCAAAATTGGTTTAAAACATTTATGAAATCAAAGATTTCAATAGAATAAAGCTACAAATCAATCAAAATCACTAAAAATACAAATAGTTCTGATCAAATTTCAATGTTCCAATCTACCAAGTGATCTATGACACGCCAAATTTCTTATGTAAGTGTTGCTCTCCAATTTTCCTTAAAAAATGGCTCAAATACTTACATAAATGATCAAATTAACATTTTTTACAAGTTTCGTGTTATATTTTCTTTTCCTTAATAAGGAACCATCAGGTTCTTCCTACCCTCTACGGCTCTAGATACCTCAACTTCGACAACTCCTATCTACTGGGAGAGGCGAGATATCAAAAAGTGATCAACTGAAAACTTGTAGAGCACATCAAAAACTATGATATTCAATTTAACCTACGTTTTTGTCTTGCAAGATGGGGGAGTTAGACTTACATTTGTAATGCATACTTTTTGTTATTCTACTGGCTACTCTAACTCCCTTATCTTAAAAGATAAACAAATGATTTTAATTAATTATTATAGTTTTTGATATGTTCTACAATTTCTTAAATAATCACTTTTTGATATCTTGCATCTCTGAGGAGATAGGAGTTGTCGAAATTACAGTATCTATAGCTATGCGCATATGAAGAATCATATAGATTCTCATCATGCAATACTACGTATCATCTGATTTTTGTGGGGAACAATAATTCAAAAATGTTTTTTCAAATGATAAAATAAGTTTTGATTTGATCTGAACGTTTAGTGTTGGTTTAGTGAAGATCAACTGCCAACTAAACAGTTTCCGTTGATTTGGGCATTTTTGAGCAATTTCAAGACTTGAATCCGTGTTATTTATATCAAGCTGACGTTTAAAAATTGGAATCAAACATATTGATGCTTGAAAAATTTTTTTTTAGCGTAGAAATTTTGCCATAGAGTTAACTTGTTCTAATCGGTTCAAAAGTCAATGATAAATCAACCAAATCATGAATTTGTTCAATAAAATGTTTTTTAAAACTTTTTTAAAGCAATAATAATCCCAATATTTAATTATTTTTTTTTCCAAATTTCATCTTGAAAACTCGAATAATCGCGAAATTTCGTCTGAAATTCATTTAATACCGTAAAAGTGTGCATGCGTGCGCCGTTGGACTTTTCAATTCTCGATTTTCACAATTCTCCCGATTTGAGGCGCTGTGGCTGGTGTTGTACAGCCGAAACCGTTGGACTCATTATTTCAGGCAACAGTCTAGCAACGTGGATGACAAGTTAACATTTTAATAGATTCTAATAGAACAATTAATCATGTCACAGATTTGGACAGTTGTTGTTTTACATGACAGACTATTAGCTAATAGAGCGGATTTAGAGCCATCAAGACCTAGAGAGACCAGGGAAGATGAGGTCAAACCAAACCGATATTGTCTCTCTCTTCACTCTCTTCCATTCATTCATCCTCTTCTGACATCATCTTCTGACATCACGGTGTGCAACTGCATTTACAGTCAAAATGGCAGTTTCGGGAAGATGAGGTCAGCCAACAAACCATATTGGTTCTCAGTCTACCTTCTTCTATTCATTCATCCTCTTCTGACACCATGACTGATGTTGCTCCAACTCCTTTCCCACTGATCAATCTACCTGAAAAATCGATTCGTTATGTTCTTAAAAATATGAAGTTAATCGACTTGTAAGTTAAAACTAGTATTTTGGCAAAAATAAAAATAGTTAGGCCGGGAAAACGTCCAAATTGAAAGTACCGTTTTTCAACTATTAGTATTGCACCCGATTGTTCAAATATCTCAGTTCTAGTTTGTCCTATTAAAAAAATGTTAAACAAGCAAATTACTTTTCATTTCTTTTTCAAATATTCTATAGTTACATAATTGTTGATATCTTTCAAATAAACAAGCTTGGGGGCAAAACAAATAAATACAAATAAAGATGCCGTTCAAAGCCTAAATAGAAATTTTTTTGCAGTCAGTGCTTTTAACTGTACCGGGAATGAATGTTAAAAGTTAAACAAAATTGAAAAAAGTCACTTCAATTTTTAAAGCCGGTGGCAACTTTGCCTAAATACACTCAAAATGTGTTGCATATTTGGATCTCAACTTTAAAGAGTGTTCAATTACGAATGTGATTATTATAATTTTATTTTTTGGCTTACAATAGGAATAATCTCAAAATTAAAACCTAATTCCGTTAAAGCTTTTGAACACATAATGTATAATACATAAATACCCTCCTTTTTTGCCGAAGTAACCTAATTCAGCATGTTATTTGTTTACAGGATTGGCTTCTCTTTTACATCTGCAGTGGCTAAAAATCAAACCGAACGTCTGGGTCTGAATGCGAAAAGCATGTATGTTCAACTATCATGTGTCATAAATATCAGCATCTACCTACCTAAACGATCTACGAATTTCTACCTGCTAACGGACACCACTTTTTTGAGATTCATTGATAGTCAAAAAACAATTGATACCACTCAGTGGATTAATCAAAAAGTTAATGTTTCGCAGTTCATTAGTCACATTCTTGAAATATTTCACCGTCCAAAGGTGAAGCTTTCTTTACACAACACGATACGTTGCGAGACTATGAACATTTTCGAAATGTTTGCTGGATTGGATATTGAAACTTTCCAAACTATTTTTTACGGACATTATAAGACTAGTTTTTATGAAAAAACATTAAAAATGTTTGCTCTTCAATCTGAAGCTATTCGTTTGAATAAATTGCCATTCAATGATCCTAAGCAAATTCATTCAATTGCTTGCCAAAATCATCGCTCTGCAACAATAAGATTAATTACTGATTTATTGGCATTTAATGATTTATTGGCATTTAATCCGAAATCACAAATTATGAGTGTTTCTTTGACAGATGTAAACCTCTTCTTGAAACATTGGATTCACGGATCCAACAGAAGATTAGAGTTTTCTCGTTTTTATCATGGACGTCCTCATTATAGTAATGACGATTGTCGTAAAATAATCTTCAAGAATGTGGATTACTGTATTGCACCCGTGGAAAGAGAAATGTTGATTCAAGAACCTGGAGAGTTGGAAAAAAGTGTCATTGGAGGATTTGATATTGTATGTATCGATGGAAGAAAGGCATCTATCTTTGTAGATCAGTCAATGTCGGAAATGATTGTTTGGAGTTCGAATCAGATTCTTAAATAATTGTTCGTTCTGTTCATCATACCCTCGTATGCACCTCTTTTTCTGAATTAACCTCATATCACAATATCCCTATCAAATTTTGAATGTGACAATTAATTTTGAAAACATTTATGCGCCCTCCTGTTCTTTTTAATATATTTTTTTAATTCACTTGTTAATAAAGTGCTTGTTACTATATTTCTGTCTAAACAAGGACTAGCGGGCCCTGCGGGCCCGCCAGTTGTAGGGGGTGTAAGGCGAGTCCCCCTGCCGGGCGTAGGTTCTCGGCTTCGCCTCGAACCTGTTAGAGGGTTCGTGAAATTTTCAGTGGGTCAATGTCTTCTTGATTTTTGAGTTCGGTTTGACCAAAAACAGACGCACCCGATGAATCAGTTAAAGCTGAGTTTTGATTGATTGAAGTTTGAGGAGGATTTATATGGGGGGAGACGTACCCATATTTTGTATAAAATCGAGTATTTCTATATAGTATTCGAATCCCGAACACTCAAAAAAAAAAACAAAAAAGTTTGTCAATTGGTAGAATTGAAACCACTACCAAAATTTCCGCAGACATACGCACTAACCACTCGGCCATGTGGGTGAGACCTCAAACTGGAAGTAAGGAAGGTAAATTTCTGGAGGGAGTCGTCTTTCGATTCCGATTTCTTCAATTATGACTATTTGGGGAAAGACGTTCGAAAACCGTTTATCACTGATAAGTCAGCGAGAAACCTAATTTTTGAAAATTTTATTACAGCATTGTACTCATCATAAAATTCCCGAAAGGGAGACGTACAGTTGAGGGCTATATCTTGTACACAGACAGATGTATAGAAAAAAAACAAGTTTTGGCCTGAAAATTAAAAAAAATAATATCTCTTGGCAGAGCATTGCTAATGCGACGAAACTTCATCTTCCATTAGATAAAATCAAAAACTATGAATTAAAAATACATTCCGCAAAACATTAGTGGATAAAATGTTCAGGAGACGCAGGAAACCACTCCCCCCAGTACTAAATTTTTGAATTATTTTTTCTTGAAAAATTTTCCCACTGAACTTTTTACAAATTTTATATGTCTCGATGCGTCTTGATGAGACACCTACACGTCAATTTTTAGAAAACTAAGAAAACTTGAAAACTGACCGAGTTATGATTGAAAAAGTAGATTCACGAAAATGGAAAAGTGTGCAAAATTTGGCACTTATTCGTCTTGCTCGGCCGACTCATAGAACTTTTCTTAATTCTGAGTTAAAAATCGTGTTCAGCGTGTTTTTTTACGTGGGGTAAGCAAAAAAAATATCAAAAAAGATGAAGTAGAACTTGAGATAAAGACGAAAAACTACTTTTTCGCAAAAAAATGTTTTTTGGCAAAATGGCATTTTTTGGCCTTTTGTTTTATCACAACTTTTTTCGTTTGCACTTATGAACTCAAACTTTTTTTCAAAAAATCAGTCTCTCTGAGTAGTATCTTGCACATGAATTTGAAATGAAACCGAGCAAAACCCGAATTTTAATTCAATTAAAACATGGTTTTTTGGGGGTAAAAAGAGCAAAAATGTTTTTTTTCAAACTGGGGAAAGCCGCCCTGGGCTCAATTTTGCTCCGAACTTAGTGCCGTTTTCTGCTCCACCGTGGGGCAAAATATTTCTAGTAGGATTTCAAATATTAGAGCATGAAGTCACACGGTTCAGGAGTTGTGAATGAAAACGAAGTGGGACATTTTTTCGCAAGCCAAAAAAAACCCGAAAAACGCGAAAAAGGGGCGGAGTCTGTACACTCGGCATTTATTAGAGGCTGCTTGGCAGAATATCACTTTTTTCTATTTCTCAAATAAACTGAAGTCACAGAGTCATAGTTCGGAAATTTAATTCAATTTTGTAGGTACTTTAATGATTTCTTCAATGTCACAAGACTTCGAGTTTTACACTAAAAAAAAATTATCAACACTAAAGTCCCTCAAAACATGTCATATTTCTTTGAGTAGTCTTGCGGCCCAGGTTGATTCTTAATCTAACAATACAGATAAATTATTTCCCCCGTTTCAACATCTGAATAAAAAAAAAAGATTGTAACACAAAAAAAAAAAAGACCCATCGACACCTCTAGTCTTAGGAAATTGGAATATGATTTTTAGTTGTTAAAATTAAAACAAAAGACATCATCAATAAACAAATAATCCGGAATGATATTCACATAAACGAGACCGGAAGAGGGGAGTACCGGTGTCTAGAAAAAAACAACTTGAAGAGGAGAAGTAATAGCCAAGTGATTCCAACTACAGTAACCCAAGATTATGTGGTAAAGGAGCACAACTGTAGACTGCCCGAAACTTGACTTTTAGGAGAAAATATATTGAAAATGGGAACACTAGATGAAAAGAAAACAAACAACAATTCAAAAGAAAAATAACAATAAAAAATACAATTTTGTCGTATGGATTTCATCATTTCGGAGTCGAAGAAGACGGCCCCACTTGTGGAGAATATCTGAAATTCTAATTTTACTTGAATTTTTTAAATGATTTTTTACAAGTTAAAGCTTAGAGCCTGACAAAATTAATAACTGCCAACTCGAATAGTTTTGGCCGAAAAAAAAAACAATTATAATTGAAATCTCAAACACTTCTATGAAAAAGTCGGAGCACAGAAACAGCAGTTAAATATCCAATTTTTCGATAATTTCAAAAGAAATTCCTAGTATCTCCACCAAAATGCTTAATTTTTAATTTGATTTCGGTAGTAAAAATGGAAGTTTCCAGCTTTCTGGCATGAAAAAATCTATTTGGCTCGTTCTGCATTTTTTAAAAACCTTTTTCCTTTTTCTTTCAACGACAATGAAATCCTCTTCTGACGGTCTGCGACTTCAGGTGAGGCTCGCGATTCGGATTGGGAAGGTGACGACGGTTCGACGATCGAGTTTTTCAAATTGGAGACACATCCAACACGGCTTTGGCGTCCAGGGGTCTTGTCCGATGGAGTACGTGGAATTCGAAACGGGCGCTGAGGCGTTTTTCTGCAATTTTTCAGATTAATTTTTATGTTTTCAGCTTAAAGATACTAAAAATATGGAAGAAGAGTGCAAAAACAGTCGTATCGAAATTTCGTTATTTTTGCTAAAAAGATACGGTACCCGGTCCCGACACGACTTTTTTTTTTGTTAAATACAAACGACTCGTTTGAAACGAGTATGCGCCTTTAAAGAGTACTGTAATTTGAAACTCTCGCTACTGCGGAATTTTCATAGAATTTCTCACAATTTCTTGAAATTTCTTTGATTTTAATTTTTTAAATAAATAAATAAATAAATAAGTTTTTAACGAAAAACAATAAAAAAATACCACAGTTTGAGATTACTGTACTATTCAAAGGCGCACATCGATTTTTATTATAGTTGTCGTTTCGAAACCGGGAAATCTTTTGCTTTTCAGAAAAATAAATTTAAAAAAGTCTAATTTTGAGGTATTTTCTTAGATTTTTTAAAATGCATTTTTCAATGGAACTTTATAGTAACTTTTATGCATATTCTTACTACATTGCAAAGTAAAACAGAATAAACCCAAAATAATTTAAAATGATAATAAATTACCTAGGCGATTCAGTTGTAACTGTGTAACCAGCGGTTCCTCCGAGTCCTCCGCTCATGGGAACACTTCTCTCAGTTTTTTCGCGAATCTTCATAATTGGTCCAGGCGTTCCGGCAATGGGCATCTGTTTGGCATGCCGATTCTTAGTGAACGATTGCATCAAGTCAAGAGCATGAATTGGACGAGCTTCTGGGAACATATTGATATTGAGACGTCCTTTTGTACGGCATGGATCATGTTTTTGAAGTGACTCTTCAAGTGGCTCCCATCCACCGCCAACACGAACCATCACAGTTGATCGAAGGATACGAACCATTCTCTTGATATGGGTATCTCCAAACTGAAATAATTTTAAAATAGGACGAATGGTTTTGTGTTTTCGCTTGTATAGACTTAAATTCAGCAGAATAAGAAACATAATTTCATACTGGGACGTTTCAAAAATGTCTCAAAATTTCGAGAAAAGGGCTAATTTTAGCTAAAACATTTCAAACAAAAAATAATTTACGACCCATGGAAAGACATGAAAAAGATGACAAACTTTGAGATTTCAGTAAAATTTTTTTTTTGAAATTTTGGGCTGTCATAAAATTTTTAATTATTCGAATTTTTGAAAAAAAAAAACATTGTTTTTTCGATTGTTTTTTCGAAAAATAATAACCTCGGAAATTGCTTTTTGAACGCTGCAAAAATAACCAACAAATGTGTTTTTTTCCCGAAACATAAATACTACAGTAACCCCCATTAGATGTCAACTACCGTACCCTATAATAATTCTCGGAAATCTTCTCAATTTGATATGGAGTACAGCAGCTGCACGTCTCTTTTAGCAGCTCGATCTCGTTCGTTATCTTCTCAGTCTCTGTTTGTGGATGCGCGATTCTCTGGAAAATTCAATTTTTCAGTCAAACGTATGGTATTTTCAGACGACTAACATTAGAAGCATTGCATCGATCAATTAGTCCTTCTTTATCAGAAATCAATTCAACAACATCTGAATACGCGTCTTCAACATGTTTCATCAAAGAATCCAGTTCTTTCGCATCAGATTCAGGCCCAACCGTCTTCATCACGAGCTTACTCTCCGAAATAAATGTATCCTTCTTTTCTTCAACTGGCTTCAACAATACTTTCAATTGTTCAATCTTTTTGGAAACTTGTTTTGAATCCAGAAGCAATGACGGGCTTTCTTGGAGAGCTTCATCCTTGGATATTTCTTCGAGAGCCTTGAAAATGTGATCAGCATCCGCTTGAAGCTTGCCAATCTCTTCTTCGAGACGCTTACCACCACTGGCGACATACTGAAAACTTGAACATTTGCATGTTTTTAGCTTTTAATGTGTTCTTTTGAAATTGAGGGTTATAAAACAAATGCTCACTTTGCTCATCTCTGGCTCCAGTGGAAAAGCATTATTGAGCGACGAAACGTATGTGATGATTGACTTCTCATCCGGATTATTGTTTGTGTCGACATCTTCAGCATCAAGAAGACGTCCGGCTCCAAATTCGGCGTCCGCTGCGGCTAATGCGATGTTCAATCGTTCCGTGTTGGAAACTGAATCCGAATTAATCTGTAAATCAAGATTATAATTAAATAGAAACATAATCTCTAGTCTCTGCCTAGGTTTAAAAGGCTCTTATCAGTCCCGATGGGACTCAAACTTATGAAATATATATTTTTCAGCCTAACAACTAACATTAGAAGCATTGCATCGATCAATTAGTCCTTCTTTATCAGAAATCAATTCGAAAACATCTGAATACGCGTCTTCGACTTGTTTCAACAAAGAATCCAGTTCTTTCGTATCTGCTTCAGGTCCAGCCGTCTTCATCACGAGCTTGCACTCCGAAATAAATGTATCCTTTTTTTCTTCAACTGGCTTTAACAACTCTTTCAATTTTTGAATTTTGTTGAATCGAATTTGTTTGGAATACAGAAGCAATGACGGGCTTTCTTGGAGAGCTTCATCTTTAGACATTACTGCGAGAGCCTCGAAAATGTGATCAGCATCTGCTTGAAGCTTGCCAATCTCTTCTTCGAAGCCTTTTCCACCACTGGCGGCCAACTGAAAATTTGAACATTAGCATGTTTTTAGCTTTTTCGTGTGGATTTATTTCGAATTCGAGGGTTATAAACCAAATGCTCACTCTGCTCATCTCTGGGTCCTGTGGAGCATTCTTAAGCGACGAAACATATGTGATGACCGGCTTTTCATCCGGATTGTTGTTTGTGTCGACATCTTCGGCGTCAAGAAGACGTCCGGCTCCAAATTCGGGGTCCGCTGCGGCGAAAGCGAGGTTCAGGCTTTCAGTGTTGGGAACTGAGTCCGAATTTATCTGTAAACCATTGGATACTGGATTGCTTCTCGCAACTCTCTGTGAAACAACAAACCGTGTGTGACACACGAATATTTAGTTTAAAGAGGCAATGATGGGGCTCTAATGAATTAAATATATTTTTCAGTCTAACGACTAACATTAGAAGCATTGCATCGATCAATTAGTCCTTCTTTATCAGAAATCAATTCGAAAACATCTGAATACGCGTCTTCAACATGTTTCATCAAAGAATCCAGTTCTTTCGCATCAGATTCAGGCCCAGCCGTCCTCATCACGAGCTTACACTTCGAAATAAATGTATCCTTTTTTTCTTCAACTAGCTTCAACAATACTTTCAATTGTTCAATCTTTTTGGAAACTTGTTTTGAAACCAGAAGCAATGACGGGCTTTCTTGGAGAGCTTCATCCTTGGATATTACTGCGAGAGCTTCGAAAATGTGATCAGCATCCGCTTGAAGCTTGCCAATCTCTTCTTCGAGGCGCTTTCCACCACTGGCGGCGAACTGAAAACTTGAAAATTCGATTTTAAGGGCTATAAACCAAATGCTCACTTTGCTCATCTCTGGCTCCTGTGGAAGAGCATTGTAAAGCGATGAAACGTATGTGATGATCGATTTCTCATCCGGATTGTTTGTGTCGACATCTTCAGCATCAAGAAGACGTTCGACTCCGAATTCGCGGTCCGCTGCTGCGAAAGCAATGTTCAATCGTTCCGTGTTGGAAACTGAATCCGAATTGATCTGTAAATCAAGATTATAATTAAATAGAAACACAATCTATAGCTTGTGTCCAGCGATTGTGTGCTTTCAGAAAGTACAAATTTGACGAAAAACAATTGTACATATTTCTAAAAAAGCGCTAGAACTGATTTCGCAACAAATGTAAAATACCTTATTCCAATCGATAGCACTGCTTCTATAACGATGAATAATTGCATTGAAGGCGAGTCCATCACGCCATGAATTCGAGAAGTTAATCACATTCCCACGTGGATATTCAGCAGTCGTCTGAAAAGGAAAATATTCAGGCACTAAATTAACTTACTATTTACAGTACTCTGATGACATTTAAAAATAGTTTATTATAGATTTTTATACAAATTCAAACTGTGTCTGAAAGCGGAACGTCACTTTTGTATTTATGATACTTCTACGGAAAATGTTCAATGTTCCAAATTTCGAAAAGAAAACCCAAGTTAGATCTAATCCTAAATTTTACCAAAATTTTGTATCATCATCTTTAATACAGTAACATGAAAATTTTCAAATAATTAACCAGCTTGTAAGAACAAACTAATGTTTTTTTTTCCATGTTTTCCAGCTCTCGAGCTCTTGGAGCCCACTATGAAAATATTGTATTTCATACCCGTTTGGCCCATTGAAGCAATGCATCGCGCGCCGATGTCGTTTCACTTCTATGAATGGAGTCCTGAAAAAAACAAATTAGATTGTTTCGTCAATATTTAAGTAAGATTAGCATGTCGAATTGGGTTGTATTTTTCGAAAATATCCAGCATAACTCAGAAAATCTCTCGGCATGAACTACTAAACTAAAAAATCGAGAAATCCTAATTCTTGATAAACTTCAAACAAAAAAAATACGAATCTTTCGGCAAATTTCAGAAAATCTCTAAATTCTTGGTGAAGTAAGAACTTTTCCTATAAACTTCCAATTTTTAAAGCAAATTTTGCCAGAAACGGATAGTTTGAACTACGTTTTCCGCATGCGCGTTTCGTAGATATCGGAAACTTTTCAATTTTTTAGTGAATTTTCAGCTCTAACCCCCTCCAAACCCATTTCGAACTTGTTAAATACATTAATTAAAAAAAAGGAAAACACCTGTGAGTTGGTTGTGTGTTTTTCATTCGTTTGTTCATGTTGTGAAGATTCCAAAAGAAGACGTTGACGAATCACTGAAACCTGGAAGTTGAGAATAATTGTCCAAATGAGTCCGAGTGTCAGTTTTCCATTTCCCTCCACAATGTCCTCCGGCCTAATGTTCACTAGTTTGATCTGAAAAACTTCCAATAAATTTTCCTTCGTTTTTTTAACTGTTAAAGAAAACTCAGCTAAAATAAATTTTAAAAGTTTTTTCGTGAAACCAAAATTACAATATTCGTCTTTTTTTCAGCCTGTCTTTCCAGAAAACTTACATTTTTCATCTTCAAAAAGTCTAGACAGTACTGTACATTCTGAATCCGATGGAATCGCGTGTAGCCGTTCTCTCTTTGCTGTAAAATAACACAACACTAATTTTTCAGTAAAAACAAGCATTTCAGGCGAATAATCTTTAAAAAAATCGAAAACTCACAATTCGTTCGCCAGTAAGAGCTTCCAACAACGCGATCAGTGCAAACCCGTCCCGTAAATCGACAAACAAATCGACGATTGTGTGATCCGTCTGAAAAAATTGACATAAAAATGGCAAGATGTAAGCTAAATTTTATAATGTTTTCGTTGTCTATTTGTCGATTTCAGGCTAAATCTGGTTTATTTTAGCAAAAGTCTATATTTTTAAAATCCGAATTTCAACAATTCAATACAAAAATTCATTCGAGAAAAAACAAATTTCCAAACTGATTTTTATTCATGTGTTTGAAATGTTTTCAGTGTAAAAATAATTGAAATTTCTGTAAACCGCGAAACTTCGCATTTTTCAAGCATTTTCACCTTTTTTTTTTGGTTTTTCATAAATTCTCGAGCATTTTTTCAAAATTAAAAATCACCTTGGTCAAGTGTTTGTTAACCCATTTTGTAAACGTCTTTTTCTGCATTGTGTCCCGGACATCTGCAAAATATTGAAGATTTAGTTTTCAGGAAACGTTACGCTTACCATTAAATTTTCCCCTATTCAGCTCATAATGATCCAAAATATCTTTCTCCTGAGCATCAGAAGGATCGATTTTGTGTTGACTACGATTCTTTTCTCCAACCATTTCTTTTATTCATGTGAATAACAATTGAGAAACGCTTGAGATGATTATATACTCTGAAAATAACATTTTGAAGAAGAAATGTAGAGTTTGAGATAGAATATGAAAATGAGAGCACAATATAGAGAAAACTTGAAACTTTAAATTTTCGCTAGAGCAATCCAAGCTACTTACTACAATAAAATTTTTGGAAACGTTTCTTTTGATTAAAAAATGCTTCTGCTTTCCAAAAATTTTTATTTTTTACTCAGAAAATTGGTATCACACTTACTTCCATAAAGGGTCGTGTTTTTGAAGCGAATCTATTCCGAGTAAATCAGTATAAATCGTTTCTGACAAAAATAACTCTGATACCGTTTGTTAGGGAGAGACAGAAAGCGCGGACAGCATCAAAAATTCGAAAATCGTTGAACATGAGCCAGGAGATTCGATTTTTTGTATGGAAATATTTAGATATCGGAAAAAATACACCCAAAATCGGATTCTAGTGAAAACTAGTAATTTGTGAGCATGAAGCTATATTTTAAACAATTTCGTAAGAAAGTGGTAGAAAATGTTCGAAAAAAACCTAGAGAGATGAATACAAATCACAAGAAAAAAGACGAGAGCAACAAACATTCTTATTCAAAAACAAATTTATCTGTGCACTGTGACGTGACGATGCTTGCGGACTTGCGGTCGCTTACCGTAACCCTTGTCAACAATTAAAATGATAAATAGACTTCAGCTTTCAATAAGTTTTTCTGCGCATTTTGACTAAATTCTCACGGAAAACTGAAAAATCTACAAATGGAACACTGAAGCTCAGTGGTAAAACAAATAAAATGCCAGAAATATTGAAAACCCAGTTGAATTTCTTTGGCAGAATTTCGATATCAAAAAATCAAGTCTGAGGCATAATGAATTTCTAAGAAGAAAACAATAATTTTGGCTGAGAAAATATTTTTAGTCAATTCTCCGGCATGTAACAGGTGATAAAACTATTTCCACCTTCATACCTTTAGCCTTCAGCTGAGTAGTTTGGAATTTATATGTTCTACAGCAATTATGAATAATACGCAGTTTTTGGATGACGACGGACTTCTCAAAATAATCAATGCAAAAATTTCAAAACTAAGTTTCTTATTTGTCATCTTCAGTCATTTTCTAGTATTTCCATTTTATATTTATGTCCACAAAGTTAATCGTCGTCAGAAAACAGTTAAATTTATTGCAAAAGTTAAAATTTATCATAAAGTTTAAAAATTTCATGTAGTTCCGAAAGGTCCAAGAAATGTAGGTCTTGCCTTTGTTTGAGGCGAACTACGTAATAATTCATGCCTGCCAGGCTGCCTGAACCTATCGGTGTACGAACACTCTTGTTCACTGCTGAAGTTCAATTGAATACTCTTAAATTTCTTAATTGGACCTAATAGTATTAGAAAAACTTTTACTTTTGTTTAAACTTTTATTTAAAGAGTTACTGTAGTCTTCGCTATTCTGTCAAATATGTTGTGCAATTCTCAGAATTTATGGTCCCCGTAATATTGAAACTGATGAAATGGTGTCATTACTCAATGGAAGAAACAGATAAAACTTGCTCGAAAATTAATATGGATATTTTGCACTCTCTAATTCATCTAATTATTGTCTGACACTAAGTATTGTATGTCAGAAAAAACTGTATGTTTAAAATATTCATCTTTTTTGTAAACATTATAACAATTTGAATATGCGACAGTACTTTAGATGTTTTGGAAAAGGATGGAAATTTGTAACCGGACTATCTGATTTTTCAGGTTTTCCCAAAGATTGTTCATCATCTCTATGACATGACTATAAGATCCTATTTTTATTCATTTTTTTAATTATATGCATTATAATAATTATGCTTGGAGTAAGGTTGATTCGTTACTATAAACCAAGTTCATTGTATGTTTCCGGAATATTTTCGGGCCAGAACGATCGTTCCGGGCACCGTTTGAAAGTTTGAGGCTGTTTTTTTTAGTTCTTATCACAAAAAAATATACAATGAAAATTATAATAAAAATAAATCTGAAAACGGCGCTCGGCTCTGTGGCATTTCAATCAGGGCTGGGACCAAAAAAGAAATTTTGGACCAAAAAAGAAAAAAAAAATTGAAGTTTTCGAAAAACCAAAAAAACCAAAAAAAAAAACCAAAAAATTTTTTATGCTTCAGTTGATTTTTAATCGGGTTATTCAGTAATGTTTCAAAATGTATCAAAATACATTTCTGACGTCACAACTGTCTTAAAATACATGTTTTAATGTATTTTAATAAAGAATAGTCTCGAGTCGAAACTAGGAACGGCAAACTTTTTTATTTTATTTTTTGGTTTTTTGGTCCCAAAAACCAAAAAAACCAAAAAATCGATTTTTCGTCAAAATACCAAAAAAACCAAAAAACAAAAAACAAAAAAAACCAAAAATTTCCCAGCCGTGATTTCAATGGTAAACGGAACAATCGTGCTGAAATAACAGTATGCTCCTCGTTTAATTCTCATCTTTCCAGCGGTTTCCTTTACATTTTTGCATTTTTCTGGTTTGTTCTAATTGGATTTATACTTATAGTTTTTGTAGAAATATTTCATACGTTCATATTTCTTGTATCCTTAAAAAATTTGCTCCTATACTTCTTCCCATCATGCACTCAATACAATCATTATTATATACGAGGCGAGTTTACAACTGATTAATTGCATTATTAATTTATTCTTGTTCAGATATTATTCGTCTTATTGAATTTTGTATTTTTGATAATATCACCTATTTTGTATTTACCAATTTTATTAAGTTTCCGGACTAATGGTCAATCACAAAATGAGCAACAATTATATTTACAAAAATATATTTTATTGCAGGCTGTTGTTACATTGCTTGCAAAAACGGTTAGTCCTTACGCAAAAATCGAAAAAAATCATTTTTTTTGTTTTTCAGATTATAATACCTTTTGTTATATGTTATGTTTTATATAGTAGATCAGGTATTTTCCGAGTAACTGATTTTATAATATGGACAGCATTGATTGATGTTTTGACTACACCACTCATAATTCAAATATTATTTATTGGATGTAGTCGATCAAATTGGAATATATTTCTAACAGCTTTTAACTTCAAAAGATTTACTCGGAATACTTGATACATCTATTGCTATTCATCCACAAGCTCGTGTAATGGATACTGTAGTTTAGTATATTTGGAACAAAGTTTAGAGCGAATATAACTGCATCTATAAAATGAACCAACAACAAATAAGTTCCGTATTTTCCATATTTGAACCGCTTCTGCTCTACTTTTTTGTACTGGTAAGTGGGGTAAACCATTAGAAAATTTTGATTTCAAAAAATGAATTTTACAAAGTCCTAAATTTCCCAGGTCACAATTACAACAGTGAAAAAAAAAGAAAACAATTGTAATCGGTATGTGAGCAATGATTGGTGATCTTCCAGTTCCTATCACTGTAAGTTTATATTTTCTGCCCAGCTACCGTATATCTTCTATTAATATGGCCTCCCTATTAGACTTGCACTCCCTATTAGTATTGCCCCTCGGAGACCTTCCGAAAATTAGTATTGCACTCCCTATTAGTCTTGCACTCTCTAATAGTCTTGCGTTAACTTTTTTGTATTGCAAACCCGTCTCGCTAATTTCAGGATTTCAACAACATTTTTTGCCTATTTTGCAACAGTTTTCACATCATTTCTACGAGATTGAAGTTTTTGAAATTATATGAAAATCAAATTTTCTGAATTTTTATATATGATTCGAGCTTTTTCAGGAAAAAACTAGTAAGCTCAAAGTCAGAAAATGTTCTGAAAATTAGTATTGCACTCCCTAATAGTCTTGCACTCCCTATTAGTATTGCAAGCGGGAAGACCATCGAAAAATAGTATTGCAGCTATATTAATAGAAGAAATACGGTATATTTTCCAGAACTTTACTATGAAGATTCTGATAGCAAGCTTCTTACTATTAGTAAAGTCCATTATTAAAAATATATGTATCTCTTAAATTACTAGTTAGAAATATTTTATAATTTAAAAGAATAACTTTTCCGTTTTATCGATAATTTTATGATTAAATGCTTGCTTGAAACGTTCATTTAATTTACATTCTGTTCAATTTTAAACCAATCGTCTTTTGCTCTTCTGCAAATCGATATCCAGCGTGTGATAGAATTGTCTGAAATGTGAATATTATAAAAGCAGAACAAGTATTCCTATCTTCTTACCCATTCATAACTTGGAATCCGGTCATTGACACTCGTTGATTAATTAATTGACGGTCTGGAGTACAGTCGTGTTGAATTACAAAGAAGATTTCATAGACTTCCTGAAATTATAACTTGGAGCGAAACATATACATGCACTCTTTCCTTTATACCTGCCTAAAAATTGCCTATATAATTTATTTTTATAACTCTGGTTTATACCTTCCAACATGCCGAACATGTTCAGGCCTCATGACTATCTGCCTACATGTCTCACATAGACAAATAATTTTTGGTTTTTTTTTTGGATGCCAGCCCTAATGCCTTCTTCATTCTTGACAATTTACATGTATCCTAAGTATCTTCATTCTGTCTTTCTCGGTTTCGGCATAGAACCTTCCAGCCTACATACATATATACCGCGTATGCCTACATTATGCCTATACTCCTGCCGCAACCTGCTTGACGCCTACCGAAAAAATTTTGTGCATAATAGCATTTTGTTTTCAGTATTCAGGCGACAATCATAAAGTAGGAATTTGTTTACATTAAGCATTCCATGGAAGCCGGAGTATAAATGGTGCGATACGCGGGCGCAAGTTACACTTTCTCATGGAGCGCCTCCTTGGATGTCCTAGATGTTCCTACATACATTGAATGGTCCGTCTCCATTGTCCTTAACATCGATGGCGTACTTGAATCCGCTTCCGTCTTTCTCAAAGTTTTGGATTGTTCCGAGATAATCGTCTTTTCTGAGAATACATAGATTGAATTATACTCAACTAATATTAAAAGCTTACATAAGATCTCTCTCATAAACACTCAAAAAATTGACTTTAAACGGAGCTCCTTGAGTGCCACATGTCAGTTTTCCATTAAAATGAAAGGTTGTATCAGTTCGAAATACATCAAAACAGAAGAAGCACAAAGACAAACACATTTGCCCAATACAAACATCCGCCATCTCGATCAGAATACTGTGGACATGATAAACGAATGCTCATTTTTATATAGGGCTCTCTAATCGAATTAGAGGATACTGTAGCCATGAGTTGGTGGAATTTCAGTTTTTGATTTCCCATGGAAAAAATTTTATTGCAGATAGGGAAACATTTTGTAGGAAACATTTGGAACGTCAAACATCGACCAGAGACAAATATTGTATTTAGATGATATAATCCGTTTTGTTTTTCTTGGCCTGTAATTATGAATAAAATAAAATTGTTGTTTTTTTGAAAATGAACTGACAGGTCAGCAAAACGTTCAGCAAAACGCTTTACACTACTGTACACATTAAGTACACATTTGGAAATCGATAAAAACCACTCTGACAAGGGAATCCTTTCAGAGGACAAGCTGAAAAGGTAACGCAGCTTGATTTTTTGTTCTTCGAATCTGCGACAGACCAAACGCGAATCACCTGTGTTTAGCGGTGATTGGAGACTCTTCTTTTCCCCATTTCTTCATTTTCCTGACCATCTGCTCTTTGCATTTCATATGAGTATCCCTTCAAATCTCCATAGCAACCACTTCTCAATGTTCGAAAGGCCCTCTTGCTGGACACCATGTGTAATGCCTTCTTCGGGAATCGCTCAGCAAAACGCTTTTCACTACTTTTCGCTTTTTCTTGTTATTATCACGTGGATCTGTGTTTTTCAGGTAAATTTTCAACCTACATCAATATATTTTTAATTTAATTTTTTTTTAATTTTTAACGGGGTTATTCAAGTAATATCGAAAATTAAAAAGTGTAGACATTTTAAAATTATTCAGTTTTCAGGCTGTTGTTCATACTGCACCAAACTTTCTGAAACCCGAAGAGAAGTGAAACATTTGAATAACAATGCCACATGTTGATATATTTACAGAGGTCTCTTATAACTTAATTTAAACTTTCAAACTCTTTTGAAACAATTCAATGTTAGTCATTTGTCGACATTTTTGGCATTTATCAACACTTGGCATCTGGGATGCGCGGTAATTGAGGCAATTGTCAGAATCGTGCATTGCTAGAATTATACTTTTTTAAATTCCACAATAACGTGTTTCTTTTTTGAAACTGTAAAACAGTCATTAGATTAAACCATTTTTATTCTAGTTCATGGGTATCGTGTTTGATGTCATATTTAAACATTTATTGAAATTATGAACGTCTAGAAACAATTTATTTTCAGCCAGTGTACCGTACCTACCGTTCATCAGAATGTAGTTGGTCCGCTTTCTACATCAAACTTGTCAACGTGTTTCGTTATTTTCTGCCAATCCTAATAATTTTCATTACTGATGTAAGTTTCTGTTTCTATTGAATCTATCGAATATGGTCTTGCAGGGTCTGTGGAAAAAAACAAATACATTCCGAGAAGTTCCAAATATATCTGTAACTGGGGATTTTATTGCTTATGCATACGGTATATGGATTTTCGAAAAGCCAATTTTTACAAAAATATGAAAACATTTAGGTCATGACAGATCAATAATATCTTCATCTTATTCTGTTCTCAACTCTGCAGCTTCTTCGGAACAGCTTTCCACTTCTCAACTTCTTCATCATTTCAGTGATGTATCTGAAGAAAATGTTAGAATGATTTAAACCTTTTTCTTCAAAAATTGACTTTTCAGAAACAAAATTTTAACAACCAGAATTCATTGCAAACCCTCAATATTGAATTTCAAATGAGCACTCAAAATCTCTCTATAAATACTTTAATCTATGCATTTTCTCTACGAATGCGTCTGGATTATCATTCAATTGTTGATGTAAGTTGTGTTTTAAAGTTATTTTCAATTCGTTCTATTTGAGTTTTTCAGACTGAATTATTCTTGACTGACACGATTCAACTAACATCTCCAATTGCACAAATTCAAACTATTGCTCGTCTTTCAATGGATCAATCAAACCCATTCTTTACCAAAGAACATATAAGAATAATTGACAGAAGACGTCAGGATGTAGAACACTATCAGATTCATTCAGTGTTAAAAAGAATTACTGGAGCACCTATTGCTTTGAAGATGGAGAGGTTTTTAATAAAAAAATAGGCCACAATGAGCTGTAGAATTCAGAAAGTCTACTCTTCTATTATCTGCACCAAGTTCCCCTCAATCCTTGTCCATCTCACTGTCGCTAGCAGTTCCAGAAATGGAATTCATCTACAAAACAGGGTTTTGGGAGTTACTCAAATGGTTTTGGATACAATATCTGGCATCATTTACAATTGTTGATTACGTTTTTACCTCATGTACTTCGTATATGTTTAGAAATCGTGTATTTTATGTCAACGATGTTGTTCGTTAAGCTTTAATGAACAAACACATCAAATTGAACACAACAAGATGTAATTCATATAAATAACTCTAAAAGAGTCTTATGTTTCCAAAATATTTCTAGGCAACTTGGTTCAGAATCGGGCTGGCAGGCGGGTATTGCGTTCCCACCTCGCCGTGCGATGTAATCACAGAAGATCATCGCCCGAACTCATCATATTCAGTTGCAGATCAGAGATTGACCCATACTGAAGACTGGAGAAAGGGTGAAAGTGTGCTGAGGCAACAAAACGGCGCGGCCGACACTCTTCAGGTTCCGCCGTCAACTAAGTTTTGTGTGTGCCGCTAAACGAGAGTGCGTGTGAGACGAAGAGGCGCAGAATGAGGTATCTGTGCAGTGGAAAGGAACACCCTCTCTTTTTGACATTTCCGGCTACAATTGATGATTTTTTTCAAATATAATAACAAGTCCAAGTTTTAATAAATCATTCTTCATTCAAAATATGTTCTCATCTTATACAAGTTAAAAAGAAGTGAAGAAAACATCAGTATAAATGGTTGAAACACAATTTTACACATATCAGAAAAGTGAGCATCATTTGTGGAACTTGATAACTGATTAAAAATAAAATGCCAGCAGTTCGGGGAGTGGATTGGAACAGGGATCGTACCAGTATCGTCTGTGAGTGGAAAATTTTTTTGAAAAGCCTCAAATGTCCAGATAAACTCGTTGAAGACAGGAAAGGTTTTGCAAATTTTTCACAAAATCATAAATGAAAACTTTAAGAAAGAACTAAACATTAACAGGCAATATGAAGAGACCAGATCAATTGAAAGATTGAAAAATGTGATACACTCACATGAATCTAAACTTGTAATTGTTTTGTTTAAAAGATAAACTAATGTTTTCAGTAGACATTGAATAATTACAATAAAAATTAAGATATTTGAGGCATCCACGAGGAAAATGGCATTGTATTTTGTTGACGATCATTTTTCTCTTTCTGTGCCCGAAGTCTTGGATCTGATACGGCATTCCCTCCAGCGCCCAGCAATGAGCTGAAAGCATCAAACTGTTTGGCGATTGCTTTGGCTCTTCTTGGATCATTGGCAGCTATACGATCAGGGTTCTCAACATTTGAGTACGGAAGTCGCCTTTGAACACGAACTAGTCCCCAAGTGACTTGCACTGTTTGTGGTATGACTGCTACACGATTCGATGATCCAAACATGCTGGAATAGTTGGACGGAGGAGGCGAGGCTGGAGAATCGTCGACCACGTTGTTCCGAGGACTTGATATGAGCTTTTCGCCATTGGCCATCTTGTTAAGCATTGCCTGAAAAATAAATATTGTTAAATGAAAGCTTTCTCAATATTCTTACCTCTAAATTGAATCCTTGTGGTGATGCAGTATGTCGTTCTTGAGAGACTATTTGCGGTGGCTGAACTAATCCAGGCTGCTGAAGATGTGGATGTTGAATTGGAACTGGATGCATAGGCCTCATTAGTTGTGGTTGCTGTTGATGCATTATAGGAGGAGTTTGAGTACTCAGCCTAGGTGGCTCAATTGTTCGTGGCGGTGGAAGTCCTTGAACTTGTTCGGGCCGTGGCCCTTGATTGAAATATCCTCCAGCTGCTGGAGCAACAGGGTATTGCTGATGTATTGGAATTCCTGGTCCAGGGTTTCGTTGAATGGTTGGCACAACAACTGCTGGTGGTGGAAGTTGACTTGGATGAGATGCTTGAGGGATCGGAGCATGTATCACAGGCGTTGCGTGGGGTGGAGATGAACCATTCATATTAGGGCCTGAACATTTTTGAATAATTATTATGGAAAAGTGATTTCGATTTTCTGCTTACCTCCAGGGAGGAGAACTCTCCTTCTTGGCATTACTTGTGCAGCTGCAGCGGCAGCAGCAGCATTTGCCACTGGATTCTGTCTGTATGTTTGAGCCTGCTGCGCTTGATGAGCCTGCCGGGCTTCTTCGTCTGCTAGAATCTTCTCAATGATTGGTCGGGTATAGTCCGTCAGGGGAACGTGAGAAAATCTACATGGATCATGGTTGCATTGTCCTTTGTGGAAGGATTTGCATGGGAATTCTCCATGGAGCATAAGACATTGTAGACCCTGAACAAGAATTAGTATTTTAAAATGAAAAGTTGGTTTTTTTTTCTGAAACTAACCTTTTTACAAAAACTATTAGCATAAAAGTTGCACAGAACAGGCCGTCTCAGTGAATCTTCGGCTTGGTGAGAGTACAAACAATTGTCACCGTCTCTACAATAACCTTCTCGGAAAAACTTGCAGATCTGATGTTCTGTTTGAAATCTTGGCTTCGCTCCATTCCGGAAGCCACCCCGGAATCCTCCTCGTCCTCCATAGTATGGCCGTTTTGATCTCGGGTCAAAGTCTCCGTCGTCGTGGGAAGGGGATAAGCGTCTCCGCCGATTTACACGATAATCAGTATCACTGAATGGTTCTTCTTCTGACGAAGCTGCTGCTCCGCTACGATAGTCTTTATCTCCACCGAAATAATCTGAAAATTATTAAATTTCTCCTTTTCAGCACTCGAAAATTATTCCCATTTATTAATGCGTCAATAAAAAACAAGAGAGGTTACACTCTAAATTTCGTAGAATAAACAGTTGCCGGGATAATTATCGGATCGGATAAATTTAATTCACAAATCAGACGTTAGACTTTCAAAAAATTCAGAGAAACATTTACCATTTCCATCCGGAGCATCATTGTGAGATCCAAACGGATCCGGATCTCGCTCTCTCGGAGGACTATTCCCTTCAAACCGCCTGACTCGTTCTCGTGAATCCCGACCACTTGTTTTCTCAGGATGTGCTGGAGCAATATGAGCACCTGGAGCTGATTCTGATGATTTGGAGGGCACTGCTTTTACAGATTCATCTTCATCATCACATATTTCACCGTCCTCAGGAAGTTCACCATCTTCGAAATCGTCTTTATTTTCATTTTGAGATATGATGTCCGTCATGATCTAGAATAATTGTAATGATTGGATTTATACCCGGTTTTACGGATTTTCATAATAAAAAGTTAAAGCGGTGTTCACTTCTCAAGCTCTAATAAAAAGCAAGAAAAGAAATAAAAAGATAATGAAAATTCATGTTTTCCTCCGTGATTCCCTTTTCCGGATCTTTGTGATTATTTACATATTTCAGTTCGTTCTCTCAATTTTCAAGTCACAGTTGCAGTGGGAGGAGCATTCTCATGTTGTCTACGATAGAAACGGCATGAGCGCCCATTGGTCGCGCAGACTCCGCCCATAATGTAGGAAATTTGAACAGAGTTTTGGGATGAATTTTTTCTCGAATTAAAAATCAACTATTTCGAAAAGCTTTAAAACATAAAAATGTATAGCTTCTTGGAATCTTGAACGTTGGAATTTCAGTCTAGAATGCTCAAATCTGGAACTCAAACAAACCGTCTTTTCATATCAATAACTTCAGTTTTTCAGTTGCTTTTAAATTCTTCGAACTATTTCAGATCAATGTTGATCTTTCAAACTCGTTAAAATTCAATTAACCAATTTTTCGTCATTTTTTCTCCAATTATGCTTAACTTTTTGTTACCATTTGGAAACTATTCTTGTATGTTAGAAAAAGGATTGATGATGACGAAAACCACAGAAAGAATGTATACAGCAAGCGCGTTGTCATACTGCTGCTATTCGCTCAAGTGACTATCGCAACCCGTCAAAATCGACCACGAGGGAGAAGGGAAGAGTGGAAAGAGAGGCCCCCGTCATTTCTCTCTCTCAGCGCAAACAACTCTACTAATCGGCAGCGTCTCTTCAGTTTACACACTCTAACATTGAATATCGATCAAGGGAAATGGGCTTACGAATACGAATTTCGTTACGAAACACGTTTTGGGCTAGGCGCGTTACAAGGAAAATAATATCTAAAGAAATTGAACGTAGCGTGGCAAATTTAACAAAAACTGGAAATAGCTAGACTAATTCACCTAAAATTAGCAAATTTTTTCGAAACAATCGAATTTGACACTAGATTAAATTTCCAACGTTCATTTTTCCGAGCGATTACCAGCTTTATTGAGCTTTGAATATTTATCAAATACCTCCAATTTTCAGAATATTTCAGAGTATAATTTCTTCAAATTCTCTTCACCTTCTCTGCAATTAATTTTCAAGGGATTGCACACGTTTTTCTGGCTTTTACATAAGCTTTCGCCCAGTCGGATCATTTAATTTTACTCCCATATTCTTTTTCGCCAAATTCACCTAAAATGTTTGTTAGAAGTTTGTGCCACAAAAAAGAAACAGAAAATGAGTATATGAATTCTCCGGAGTGCCGTCGTGGCGGACACCAGCATTAATGTTTTCGAAAATCACACGAGACGACTTGCAAGCGAAGCAAACCGCGCGTCTGAAGACCGTGACGCAGCCGCTCCGCAGTGTAAAACCAGTCAGAGACGCAGACATTGCTCTCATGTCCCGGTGGGACAGAGGAGTACGGTAACACTCGTTTCACGTGTGTTATTTTTACTTTATTTTTTTCCAAATTGCCAACTGTTCGATTTTTCAAGCTTCTGAACAATTTAAGAATAAATAAATCGAATCAGGGAAAATCGATTTTTACAGAAAATCACGACGGGTTAAGTCCATGAGTTTTCATGACGATTCACACATCTTATCACAGCTTGGAAGTGAGTTTCAAAATTGTTTGTTTACAAACGAAATAAATTATCTGAAATTATAGTTCTCGACTCACACGAACGGAGCCCAAAACGAGAAACAACCTCTTCAGTGGCGGAAAAAAAATTTGTGGATGTAAAACTAACAGCTTCAATGTCAGATGATGATGAGGACGATGACGAAGATTTGGTTTTTGATAGGGTATCACGTTTGTATCGAAAGCTTTTCCACAACGATAAATTGAATAATTTGCAGAATAACTTACTTTCATCGAATAAACGCCAAAATGCATCATTGATACGGGGGAGAGCCGACAACCAAACGATTCGATTACTTATTTTGTTACTACTATTTTTAATTGCTGGACTTGTCAGTTCTTCCACTACTTTGTCAGTATGTTCAGTTCGTCACGAAGTCATTGCTTGTCTTTGGACTTGTATAGGAATGTTCTGTGGAGCATGGTCGAGTAAGTATATTTCCGATCAAACAAACTTTTATTGTAAATTAATTTTTCAGCAAAACTCACTTCAGCTCGGTCGAATCTGATGCTCTTTCTGCTATCAGCGTTGCTCACTTTACTCGTAAATCTTTTCCTTGCATTCAACTTTGCATTTCTGTTCGCGGTCCGTGGATTTTTTGTCGGTGCAACTTTATATGGCGGAGCTCTCATTTGGTTCGCGTTTTGGAGAAAACAACTGAGGAAATTTCTTATACTACTTTTATTTTTCTCAGCCGGAGGACTTTTGGCAATGACTTTGAAAACAACTGCATTTAATGGTGAGATCTCCCGAAAAATATTATCGCATAAAATTACTATTAAATTTGGATAAAATATATGCATATCAAAAGATAGTTTGAAAAGTCAATTGCAACTTTTGCACTTTTTTTTTAAACATAAATCACTTTTATAAAATAATTACAGATGCAACAAACAGTCTTGCAGACATGAGCATTGTTTCAAGATCCATTCAGAATACAGTTTCCCGTCTTAAAAGAGCATCTGATGATGAGAAAACTCTTTTACCATTCGTTGCAGCAGTAATTGATAATTCAACACAAGCTGCAAATGTTACAGATGATTCCATCGTGAAAAAGTTATTTTTTCAAAATCTAAAAATTAAAATTATTTAATATTCTATGTTTCAGACCCGAAGTGGCAACTGGAACCGTGCAAAAGTTGAAAACAAAAACTGAGATAAATGTCGAAAAAGAAAAAGAAGTCGAAGAGAAAAAGAAAGATTCCGAATCAGAATTAGTTCAAGTTATCGATGGAAGTACTGGAAATTCCACTGGAAGTACTGTAGAAACTACGCCATCAACATCTACTACTACAACATCTTCAACGACTTCCACAACCACAACAACTACAACAACTACAGAAACTCCATCAACCACTGTAATCACTACTACAATTCCATCTACTACAAGTGAACCAGAAGCTACCATTGATGTAAAGACGCGGGATAGTAAAGAAGACACAAATGGAGTTCTGTGAGTTTTATGACGACTTTTGGAAGTATAAAACAACGGCGATTGTTTTAAATCCTGAAAATGCAAACAACGAGATTCCATTTTATTTTCATAATACCGTATATTCTCTATTAGTGCTGCATGCAGCACTAATTTCCAGGCCCTTTTTTAATGCAGCACTATTAGAGACTGCAGTACTACTGGAGACTGCAGCATTAATTTTCGAACGGCTATTTTCAATTTTAGATCACTAGTTTTCAGTCACAAAAGCTCATTTTTTAAGCAGAAATTCATAAAAATTGCGAACTTTTGTAACAAAAAGACCCAATAATTCAATTACTTTCGTAAATTATCAAAAAATCATCAAAAATATACAAAAAAAACAACCCAAAAATATCGAAAATATCAAGTGACTCTTTCAATAGAAAATGGGGTGCAGCACTAATAGAGACTGCAGCACTATTTTTTGGACACTTTTTGAATGCAGCACTATTAGAGACTGCAGTACTACTGGATATGCAGCACTAATAGAGAATATACGGTAATAATATTTACTTAAAAAATTAAGTATAGAAACATTTCTGGGGAAGTATTAGACTAAAACCGAATTTCATAGTTAGACTTCTCAAATAATTTCCAAAATTTTTCGTAGCGTGTCAAAATTTCGAAAAAAAAAGCAAAATTTTGCTAATATCTGAAACTTCGCAAATTTAAATTTATTTGTTGTTGTCGCAGCCGCTGGAATTTAATTTCATCAAAATTGGATGCCGATTGGCTTAAAATGTGTCTCAATCAACGAATTTACGCGAGATACATTACAAATTTTCGCATTAAAAATGATAAAATTAAAAAAAAAGTATTCCAGCTACTTCTACAAAAAAAGTTGGCAAAAATTCAGATTTTAGCAAAATTTGGCTTATTATTTTTACCCGTCATAAAGAATTTTTTGAATTTGTTTTTTTGAGAAGTCTCATTATGAAATTTAGTCGTTTTGATCCAGTTTTAGTCTATTTAGTCAAAATACCCATTAACTCAACTCCCCCTTTTAAAGTTAAATAAACCTATTTTCAGACCTACCAGCTCTGCTATCGAAACACCACCATATCCAGAAAATTGTCCAGAAGATTCACTTTTCCTACCTGGAACCATTGCAGCATCTGAAGAAACATCATCATCATTCATTAAAACATTCGCATCATTTGGTGTTGTTATATACATCGTTTCTTATGCATTGTGTTGCCTACCATGTGGCTTACGACCTGATGCAAAAGTTAAGAAATTGGAATCTGATTCAGTTGTTGGACTTGGAATGCGATTGAGAATTTTTGTTGCGACAATTCAAACTATTATTGGATTTGTTCAACGTAAGTTCTTGAAATTTACTTCAGAATGTTTCCTGATCCGTCCATAATTTTCCAGAAAAAAACGTATTTATTTTCAGAAATTAAACATTTCCACTCATCAGCTCAGCCATCTGCATTTACCGAACATATCGTTATTTGTGTATTTGTAATGATCATGTCTTTTATCCTGGTTTTTGCGTAAGTGTTTATAGTTTTTCAAAACTAAAATCAAAGTTGGTTTCACAAGTACTAATGATCAAATTGCAGCGGTCATCGAGTTGGAACCATCGAAAGTGTCATATCTTCTTTTTTGCTTACTGCATTTGGAGAGTTAATTCTACTTTTTTCATCGACTTCTCAATTTGGAAATATTACATCAATTTGTGGACTCTATGCTCTTTGGATTTCACTCTTTTTTGTTGTCGAGGTAAACAAATTACTATAAAATTACTAAAATATAATTTTCAAATTTCAGTTGTTCCTTCAAGTTCGATGTACCGTTCAACTTGCCTATTTTTTAATTGCATGGATCGTCGGACGCGCCATGGCTTGTCTTTTTGCACTCGAACCGATTTTCAATGGTCTCGAACAAACGTTCACCTTCATTTTAACGATTTGCATAGGAGTTCTACTGTTTAATGCTATCAGAATGCTTCAAAAATCGAAACGACTAAAAGAAATATTGGATAATTCTAGTACTCCAATTGGAGGATCGGGTATTAATTCAGCAACAGGAGAATACATATCACTTACAGCTCAAGACGTTCTTGATGATGATGATTTGTTGGATGAAGACGAGGTAAAGCTTTTTGAAAGATATTTAACAACAAATTTAAACATAGAAAAAGCATATTCATTAAAGGTGGAGTTCACTCGATGGATATTTTAATTTAAAATACCCAAACTCGTACCGAATACCGAAATACAACGCAAATTTTTTGTAACATTTTTCTAATTTTTAATGAAGAAAAATGCCGTTAAATGTTCAAAAAATATTTTTCGTATTTCAGAAGAATTGAAAAATCGTATCGAATATGACAAATTTACCGTTCGCGGAATTGTACAAGAAACTTAAAAAAAAAACACTTTTGAAATACGAAAACTATTCTTAAACGTTTATAATCTTTTTCTTTATTATTTTAAAATTAGAGAAAGAAACCAAAAAAAATTTGCGTTGAAATTTAAAAAATCTGAAGTGCGGCACGGTTCAATGGGCGGAGTTTAGAGAGAAAAGCGGGGTAATTCGAATGAAGAGGGATTAGAAAATGTTGAAAAATCGCCGAAATAATCTATATTTTTTTTCAAATGCAATGAATTTTTCGTTTTTCATTTGTTATATTTCTGCCCTTGGCGCCAGTTTGAGTATTTTAAAGTAAAATACCCAATGAGTGTACTCCACCTTTGATATAAGGTTCGAAATTCATATTTTTATATTTTTCGTTAGCAATCATCTGAAAATTTTCTCATAAATTAGCAATGTTGTCAATGAGTAATTATTTTTCAGATGGATCGAAGCTCAATGGATCTGGATTTCGAACTGGAACAGCTCGGTTTAGAGCCAGTCGGTGTTGGATCTAGAGCATAATATTCTTCAACATCATGTATCATGTAACAACAATTGTATCTAGTTATTTTTCTAATAATTTTGTGATATTATACCCCGGGATTCGTTTTTTTATCTCTCGCTAGTATCTAGATTTTCTCAATTCTTGTTCAAACCTTCAAAATTTCTTCTCCGCTCGGTGCCTTTCTCATTTCACGATTTTCTGGTACTTTCCCCGTTCACAAATCGATTAGATTTTCACAGAATTCTATTTAAAATCTTTCTGATATTATTTTTTCGGTGATCTCATTTCGTCATTGTGATAATGATGTTTCTGTGAAAAGGAGTTTTCCTTTTCTCCCCAGATTCATGTATAGTTTCTTGTCATTCATTTTGTGCTCTATTGCTTCTGGTACACGTGTCTAACGATTTTAACTTCGACTTTTTTTCTGAATGAACTGTTTTATCCGTTCTGTATGAGCCAAAAATTGCATAGATTTTCACAAACTTTAAGCCAAAAAGACTTCTCAACGTTCAAGTGAATCTAGTTGAATCGGAACTTATGGAACTTTTTGAGCAACTTTTTCGACGATTATAAATCAAATTATAATGCTTCAGTTTCCAGGAAAACTTGATAAAGTACATAGTGCATGTTTTATACACCAAATTTCCTAATTTCGAACAAATATTTTGTTCAAAGATCCCATGAAATATGCTCAAGACTGTAAAATTCAATACAATTTTTTCAATGTCTCACGCAAGATGCCGTATCTTTGTTTCTCGAAATTTTGATATGTTAGCTTAAAGGCACACGCCGTTTTTCTGAGAGGGTCTCGCCACGACATTAGTTATAAGATAGCTAAACCTGCCAAGTTTTACATATTTGGTGAGTTCAATACAGTCTGGCAGTAACACAGAAGTTAATGTTCAATTACATCGGAAAGTGTTTCTGCGTATGCTAGGCTAGGGCAACAGGCAAGAATCATTAGAAATTAGTACCTAAATAAATATTCTAATTAGCCTAAAATGAGAATATTTAGCCATTCGCCGAAGACCGGGTTAGCAGCCCATTTCTGATGTTCAAGAGAGTAGGTGAAGCGAAAAAAACCACTGCGACGCGTACGTTCCTCCAAAAAAAGAGAGCAAGATCTACATGAAAGTGTTTCAAACGTTATTCAATTGTCTCCATCTCATCCATGCAATCATTTCCTTTTCCTATGTCTCTACTTTTTCGTCTTTTTCTCACTTTTCTGCCCAGTTTCCAACCAATTTTGCTCTTTTCAACATCACCTTTTCAAAGTAAAAGCCCCTCTCTCCAGTTTTTGTTCGTATCTCATATTGGGTGAAAAAGTGAAAAAACAAGTGAGCCGTGTCCTCTTTTATGTGCTCCGTGACCGATCCTTTTGCTCTTAAATATCCGGCTTTCGGTGTTTCATGTGGAATACATGTCCACTAATCCGTTAATGTCGCGAGCTTGTGGCATTTGCTCCAAGGTTCTCACTTCCTTTTTTTATTGTTCTGAACATATTATTGTGTCACTTTCTTTTCATTTTGAATGCCAAAAGTTGTTTTAGAAACTTGCACTATTTATTTTTCTCCGAGTCCATCAAGATTCAATAAGGATTTTCATATTTTCATTTTGTTTCTGAAAAGTGGCAACCTCATTTTCAATCTTTCTCTACAGTAATCAAAGTCTTCAAAACGAGTGAGACGTCACACTTCGGAATAATTAGTTGTTAAATAATTGTGTAGTAAATAATAACCTTTGCCAAATGCTCCATATAATATACATACATGTTATCTAATTTTGGATATGTGTAACTTTAACAAAAATTCAACAAAAAATTGCCAAAACTGCAGAATGATCAATTAATTAATTGTCTAAAATATTTAAGCCTGTTGTCCAGTTTCTGTTCAGGCCTGTCACCTGCATCATAACAAAGAAGTTCCCAAAAACAGGAATTGAAGTTTGTTTGTGCTTCTTTTTTTCATCAGTTTCCTGTAATTTCCGAAAAATGATTGAATTTGGTTTTTAAGCGGATAACATGATTTCATAGCTGCTGCAGCTTTGTATTTTTCAGAAGAAAAACATTCGAGTTCTGTTGTTTGAAATCTTCGATTTTAGTTTTTTTTTTCAAACACTATTCCTTCCACAAAATTGAACATCCAATCTTCAATATGCCTTCATTTTTTTAAAAGATTCATAAGGCTTCAATTCACATGTGATAGGGATAAAATCTTTATTTTTGGAAAACTAACTTTTGAACGTTACACTTCTTTTCTGCTACATGATCATTTCTTTAAAATTGTAATTTTGAATTAAGCTGTCTTTCGTACAATTTCAATTAATTTGTTAGACCTTCCATATATTTTGACAGTAGGTGTTAGACGCAAAAAAAGTAAGTAGTTTATAATTTTTTAACTTGAATGCAATTATCTATTTTATTTGTTAAGAAAATAACATGGCATTAATAATATAGGATAATTCAGTGACTTATCCGCTGAAATTTGGGATAAAAAGTCCAGTATGTGGGCAGCGACTATTAGCAAAGAATCAAATAAAAATAGAAGCTTTCCCACTTAAACTTAACTTGCCAAAGACCATCTTCATTATTTAAAGTTAAAATTAGCCGAAACTAAGTGACCTAAACGTCCTAATGACGTCTTTTTTTACATCCAATCTATCTTTTTTCTTGTTGAAAAACTAAGTTCAGAGCAAAACAAGTTCACAGATGACACACGGAACTAATCGAGACCTTTTCAACTTTTCTCTCCAAAACTATAAGACTCTTCAACTTGTGCTTTATGCTTATTCTTGTTTTCTCTCTACTAGACAAAATAGGTTGGATTCAATTATAACTGCACTCAAGATAGTTTCGAATTTCAAAGGATGCAAAATCCACTACCTTTAATTTAAAAATAAGCCAGTAAAACAAGCGGAGTTGTGTTCATTTTGAAAAGCTAAATAAAAAGCTAGACCAACTCAAAGGATACCTTTTGTACATATTACTGGAATAATTCGCCTAATTTTATTCGAGCTTATAATCAAAAAGTTTCGTTGATGTTAAACCTTCTGCATATGTAGTTTCAAAAGTCCTGCACGCCTACAAGGCGACCTACACCCAACACATTTACTGCTAAAATTTAAAGTTGCTTATTTTTTTGTTAAAGTTTTTAAGTTACTTAAAGTGTGAGAGTAGTGAAATGCGCCAATTTAAATTCCGAAAACATTAGATTTCATGCGACAATGCAAAAAAATTAGGTAGACGGACACGTAGGTGTGCCTATCTAGAATAACAGCCGTATTTCTCGTTTTGTAATAAAAAACTCTTAAAATATCAAGATGAACCAAACAAAGTGGCACTTCTTAAAATTAAAATGCCATGCCCAAAAGTTAATTTTAAAAAAATAAAAAATGGATAAATTTAGTACCAAAATTCAATTTAAAGGGAAAAGTTCCAGATATTTGAGAACATATTTTTCAAGGAAAAGTTGGAAAAAAAGATGCAGAGATCACTTGAACTTTTAGTTTTTTTTGACACGACAAAAAAACAGACGAGGATTTTATAAAATTTTCAATATCTTGCTAGATGTATTTTTTCTATTTTTTCTGCATATTTTATTACATGGAAGCTAAGATTTTGAACAAAATAGAAAGAAAGGCAACTTGAAAGGCAACCTACGTATTGAAGTTAAATTTTTCAGTCCCATAAACCCAGATCACGAAGGTCAAAATTGTTTTTCTTATATTCATTTTGCCTACTGGAAATTGAATAAATAATGATATTCATTCAATTTCCTTGAATACTTGAAGTCTAAACGAAAAACATTGAAATAAATATTTAAACTACAGTGCTCCACATAATGATACGGCCACCCCCAAATTTTAGTAAAACTCAAAACTGGGTTGAGATAGCAAAACATAGTTTCTTGTGAAAATGTTCGCTGTACTAACTTACTTTCAGATAAGTATTGGAAATATACCTGAACCGTTCAGAAAAAAGATAAACCATTTTTTCATGAAAAACCATATTAAAAAATCCACAAAATGATACGGCCACCCTTGGTTTTTGTTTTCTTTTTTCGTTTTCTTTGCAATTTTTTTTGCTAAACGTTAAGTTTCATGTTCGTTTGTGTTTTTACAGCTATGTGGTCGTGGAATAACTTCAACTGACTACGAAAAAGGACAAATTGTGCCAAATTATCTCAAGGCTTCTCGAATCGTCAGATTTTTCGTGATTTGAAACTTTCGAGAGATATGATCACTCGATATGCTTCCAATCCTGCCGCTTATTGCACAAAAAGTCTTCTGGTCGCACACCTTTTCTTTCTGTCAGACCCAAGCGAAAAATCGTTCGTCGAGCATCCAATTGAACAGTGACTTGCTCGAAAAGTAGGAGCGAGATGAACCTGCTAGTGTCTGTTGAGGCCGTACGACATGTTCTTTTGAAGTCTCAGTTTAACAAAAGACGAAAATTAAGAAAGGCTCCATTCATTATCAAAAAAACCACCAAAACCGTATTCAGTTTGCTAAAATCAGTCAGGGAACTAACTGAAGACAAGTGAGGATTACGGTATAATCATTCAAGCCCAGTTTTTGGTTCCAGTTCATCTTCAGTGACTAGAAAAAGTTTAACTGTGATGAACCGGATTACTACCGTTATTAGTGGCACGATTTGAGAAAAGAAAAGATGAACTGAAACCAAAAACTGGGCTTGAATGATTATACCGTAATCCTCACTTGTCTTCAGTTAGTTCCCTGACTGATTTTAGCAAACTGAATACGGTTTTGGCGGTTTTTTTGGTAATGAATGGAGCCTTTCTTAATTTTCGTCTTTTGTTAAACTGAGACTTCAAAAGAACATGTCGTACGGCCTCAACAGACACTAGCAGGTTCATCTCGCTCCTACTTTTCGAGCAAGTCACTGTTCAATTGGATGCTCGACGAACGATTTTTCGCTTGGGTCTGACAGAAAGAAAAGGTGTGCGACCAGAAGACTTTTTGTGCAATAAGCGGCAGGATTGGAAGCATATCGAGTGATCATATCTCTCGAAAGTTTCAAATCACGAAAAATCTGACGATTCGAGAAGCCTTGAGATAATTTGGCACAATTTGTCCTTTTTCGTAGTCAGTTGAAGTTATTCCACGACCACATAGCTGTAAAAACACAAACGAACATGAAACTTAACGTTTAGCAAAAAAAATTGCAAAGAAAACGAAAAAAGAAAACAAAAACCAAGGGTGGCCGTATCATTTTGTGGATTTTTTAATATGGTTTTTCATGAAAAAATGGTTTATCTTTTTTACGAACGGTTCAGGTATATTTCCAATACTTATCTGACAGCAAGTTAGTATAGCGAACATTTTCACAAGAAACTATGTTTTGCTATCTCAACCCAGTTTTGAGTTTTACTAAAATTTGGGGGTGGCCGTATCATTATGTGGAGCACTGTATTATTTTCAGTTCAACCGATTGTAATCGTTTTTTCCCTCAAAAACATTGGTTGTTTACCTAACGTCTTTTTCTGGAACAATGTCTCAGTCGTAGTTGTACTCATTCCATCATCTCCAATAGGTTTCTTCCACTGTTTTGAATTTGATAGAACTAGAAAATGGGGAGTAGTTGAAACAAAACTTCACCAAATATCGTATTGAACGTTTGAAAATAGTTTTCTAAAAGTATATATTGCAGAATTGGAAACTGTCAAGTTTTCTTCTAGGATACCACAAGTATTATATTACTTCTCTTTAATGTAAATTTCCTCCAAGGTTATAGTTTTGTGTTACAGTACAGCTATGTATGAAATTTTCAAAAATCCATAAACTACAGTTTTATGATTTCCACATATTTTGATTAACTTCAAGTTTTCAAACACAGAACACGAATATTTCAGAAAAAAACATTAAAATTTGTAAGTGATGGTATATGCCCTTTTTATTGTTTTAATTCCCCATTTATATGCAACGTTTCTAATTCTAGTCTGAAAATTTGAATACAATTTTTTGGATAAATTAAGAGGACACAAAAAGCCAAACGTCTGTTTTCTTTGTAAACGTTTCCCTATTTTCTGTTTTGCTTTTTCTAAAACATCAAAAGGTTTAAGGACATATTAGCTTTAATTAAGCACTAAAGTTCTCCAGAGTCTGAAATAAGAATGTTTTAAAAAGTTGAGAAGTTCTCTGAACTACCATCTCAATTTTCGTGCTGGTGTAATTTGTTCGCTGCTTTCTCATATTTCTTTTTGTTATTATAACCACAATTATTTTTTCATAAGAACACATTAATATTTGATTCACTGAAGAAAAAGAGAGGAAAAGGGAAAAAGAAGGATGAAAATGAAGCAAGGATCTTCTCTGAAATAAATTGAAAAAAAAAACTAATTTTTTATTATCTTGTTGTTGATCTGGAAAAAATGTATGTGAGTTTCTGATAGAAACTCACATAAAACAAGAATTGTATAATTAGTTTCCCCTTTCTTTCCTTCCATTTTTCTTTCTAAATTTTTTTGAATAAAATTCTGAAAATGTTTCTCTATTAGTTTTGCCATGTGTTAATTCAAATTTCCTGTAAAAGTTTCAAGTAATGAAATGATTCCAGCAGTTCTTTCTGTCATAATTAAATTTTTAATATGGTCTCTCTGACTTTTTAGCACAATCAGGAAATGTAATTCGGAAGGATGTCTACGTACAGAACCGTGCTCATGGATCATATCTGTATAACTTTTCATTTGAATCGGTGCATTAAACGTGTTTTGAAATATTTGTGTATAAACTTATTTGCAAATTGCTGAGTGATTTGACTAACATTGAAACCAAGAAACCATGTATTACCTAGTTTAAAAAGTTAATTGAATAATCTGTAGTCTACCAGGGCGTAAAATCTAATCAATCATATTTCATGACTTATTACTAGTCACTCACTATTCTCCCTGTGTGATCTTACTTTTTTGGTTGGCTTTGATAGAGATTTGTTTTTTTGACCTCTTCACATCATAAATGCAGCTTTGATAAAAGTTTCACGAGATTTCCAAATCATACTCTATACAACCAGATTTCCTGGAACCGGAACTTGTCTGATATTCAGGAAAGTTTTTATGTTTTTTGGCCGGTTGTGAACAAAGTATAAAAATTGAAGCCACTAATTTCCAACTAGATTAGATTTAAACAACATTTTTCTTAAATGTCAGGATACAATCTGATATTTTTGTTTTTAAATAATTATCCTGAAAAAATTCAATGAAAGCGTTGAGTTTCAGTTTTAGCTCCATCTACTCTTAGCTATAAAATACAATTCAAATCTGAGATATAATCTATTTGAAAGTTTCAATGGGACCTGTAGCTAGAATCAAAGCAGTGTGACGTAACGTCAAACTATATTCTCTAACCGTTCTCAACAATGTTTCAAAATTTATACTTTAGAATCTTATGTATCGAACTAAGCTTTCTCAGTAAAAGTAATAAACGTGCGGTTTCGCCAAGTCAGATTCATAAAATGATCTTAACTGAGTGAGTAGATCTAATGGTATTATAAAATATCAAGGACTACGTAGTAAGATAATCCGTATTTATAAATAATAATCTGAATGTCTTGTTTAACTAAAATAGTATTTACAAACCGTAAACTCTTTCAAAACATTTTCTATTAATCCTTGGAAATATAACATTAAAATTGCAAAAAATTTATACTGTTGTTGAAAACTAATAACAGAATAATTACGTTTCTCCAAGAAAAATATAGATTCTACATATTTTTTCTCTACGTTTTTCTGATTTTTCCTTATTAGTCTGGAATAATGGAATCATGACGCATACTTGGTTTTTCTTTTCCTCGTTTGTTGACTTTTTTTTCTGATATTTGAATGATTCTTGAGATACAATGAGATTTACTTGTTTTCTACAACTTTTATTTGACTACAAGTTCCATATTTTTACATATTGAAATTTAGAAACCCCGACCTATTTTAAAAACAGATTAAAAATTCATGAACAAACAAAAAATTCAAATGAAGATGGTCCAAGAACTAAAGGATTTTTTCTAGAAATTTCGGAATTCCATGACATTTTAGTTTTAGAACAATTGTAAATTGTTCTTTTCGCATTAAAATTACAAGGAATTTTAAGAAAATTTATACAGCCTGATTTCTTGAAATTAATGAATACTCTCTTCAATTCAATTAATTCAGAATTTTTTTTCAAAATCTATTTGAATTAATTGGGTTTTCAGAATTTTGTTTTACGTTTGTAGAAGTGAGAATGATGCTTTTCAGAACGAGCAAACCTGGATTTGATATTATGGAGAAAAAAGATAGGAAATCCTACATTTTAAATTAAAATATTCATTTGAAAGAATGTTAGAACTTTTTATGCAAAATCGAACCACAAAAATATCAAAAATAAGCTTTGCCCATATCTTCGTTTTTGTTGGCTTTTATTTCGAGACCATGTTTCCATTATTTTTTCAGTTTTTGTAATTTCGGTTAACCGGATAATAAAATGTATTCTAAATTTTATACTAATTTTTTTTGCAACTTAGAAAAATTTTGTTCCATATTTCTACTAACTTAACATTGCACATTTTAAACAAAAACCCTCCTTTAGAAAAATATTAAAAAAAAAAACTCTAAATCTGACTATTTTCAGAATTAATAGTTTCCTTTTGTCCAATTTTCAAAGGTTTCTCATTGGCTCATTCATTGTAGTTCTAATAACTTCATTTGCACTTTTTCCCAATTCTCAGTATTCCACTTTGTTATTTCGTCTCTTGATCCATTTTCAAACATCTTCTTGCTCATCCATCGGTTCAGTTTTTGGAAAAAATGATCCCAAAACATGTTTCTGCAGCTATTTGGAAGGGTGTACAAAATAACTTCTCTAGAAAACAGATATTTATCATGAAAAACTTTTTTTCGCGATGAAAAATGTTTTTTTTTCGATAAAAATTGAAATGTGAGCGCGGAAATCTGTAATATTTCCTCTGTAAAGCTTGCGCTTTGCCACTCAATATTGCTAACTCATATCTTATGATTTTTGGTGTATTTATAAATTTGAAGCTAAAGACTATGATATAAGAATTTTGCTATTGGAAAATGAAAACATCGGAGAGCAGCGAAAATTTGAAAAATTAGTTGAAAGACTTGTAGTATTTATGAATACGATAAGTTGTTTCTGAATATCTTTAACTTTTAATTTTATATCTAACCGGGCATGTTCTCCAATTGTTACTTCTGACAAACGTTTATCGCTTGAAATTGTAAGTTCTGATAGAAAGCCAAAAGGGCGGAGCTTACTTGGAGGATTTGATATAATCGAAGGGCCAAAGGAATAAAGAGAGAGAGAGAGTGAGAAAGAGACATGAGATTGAAAGTTCTACTCACGTTCTTTTGAATCATTCATCAAAATTTTTGGGGGACAGCTTCAAATAATTTCTGTTTGCTCTTTATTTTTTCTCGTGTGGTGCAGATTTTCATCACAAATTGTGCTAATTTCGGCAATAATCTAAAAGAAAATCTTTTTGCCATCAAAGGCATTATTTGCCCTCACTATTTTCATTTGTTTCCTTGCTTTTTTTCTGTTGGATGCCTTATCTTCTTGTTGCATAAAAATTATTGTTTTATTTTATTCATTACTCTTTTTGTTCCGAAGGGTTATCCAATTAAAAAAAACTTATTTTCAGAAATGAATGATTCTGAACACATGAAACTATGGATGTTTATATCTAAATGTCAATTCTGGGTTATTCTAATCACAGTTCTCATTTCCTTATTATTAGTGGCCAAAGCATTTTACAATTTAATGAAACGGAAAAGATCAAATTATTTTGTTTTTCTTATCAGTATAATAGCTGCAAATGTGTTAACTCTGCTGATAATTCTTTTTGATATTTTCAACTTTTCATTCAAAGGTAAGAACAATTTGACATTAAACATTGCTGATTCAAAATGTTATCTCACATGTCAGGAACTCTCGTGTGCAAACTTGAACTATTTATCTCAAATAGTGCAGCATGCTTCATAAACTGGATCTGGTTATGCTTATTCACTCAACGATTTTTTATACTTTTCTATCCTATGAAGAGGTCTTCAAAAGGTTTTTTTGGATTTATGAGGTCTGGAAAGAAGTTGATTCTGGCAACTGCTTGCTTTGCAATTCTGACGCAGGTGAGAGATAAATTCTATCAAATAATGTTGATTGAGTACAATCTAGGACTTAAAAAGATTGTTTTGTCATGAGTTGAAATTGAATTTTGTTTATAGAGTTGGTCATTGATATTTATCGAAGAAGTTACAATGATGGCTGATGATTTCCAATTGATTGGAGTATGTGAGCGGGATGTGGATATTATGAGGTAAGAAATTAGAACTACGTACCTGCCTACCTACCTATCATCATGTGTTGAATTTTGGCATGGGCTCAGCCTTAGTCACTCAGGGGATCGGTTTGTACACAGTGTGGATTTATTATATTTCTTCTAATCTTTTGGATTTAGTTGAATCAGTTGAATCAAACCTGTACCAAATATGAAAATATGACATTTCGAATATTTCTCATTTCAGTGATTTTGGTTATCGAATTCTGGCAATCGGAGAAGCTTTTGTCACCTATGCATTCCCGTTTCTTTTCACAATTGTCATGGATATTGCTGTACTTTATCAATCAGCTAATTCAAGGTAAATATTGTACTTTCTAGGGCTACAGTGGAGAACCATTAATTTTTTAATTAGTTGTTGCAATTCAATAAAATTGACTGTTTAATATAATTTTTGTTTGTGCGCGTTTCTCAGTGGGACGACCTTCCGTTGGAATTTAAAAAAAAATAATCAAATTTCCAGTCAACATTTTTTGGAAAAAAATATATTTTTTCCAATTTCCAATTTCCCAAGAGTGTAAGGTTTGACGTCACAGTTAGAAAAACAAGCATACAAATGGAACGGGAGTGCAATATTTTCATATACAAGTATAGATATTCAAATTTTTATTCAAATTTCAGCTTCGTCGTAATGTCAGCTGAAAATATCCGATCAGAACATAACACCCTTCTTCATGTAAATGAAACAGTTAAAATACAATCATCTCAATCAATAAAACAATCAAATCGTCGACGGCATCAAGCTGTCAGAAGATGTCTAATGATGGCAACAATTCAAGTTTCTCTAAATGCTCCATACTATACACTTCAATTATGTGATGAAATATTCAGTTTGAGGAATTCAACATCTTTGTATTTATATTTGGATGCAATTTTGTATTTTATATATCTCCTTCAATTTTCCATGATCTATTGCTATACGAATCTACTGGTTGCTCCAAGAGGAAAAAGTTGTCGGTAAGAGAGGAAAACTCATAATTATTAATTAATTACTTATTATTTTCAGACAACCTAACAAGATGCCTTTGAGTTGCACAACAAGCCTTCGAAGTGAATACACAACGGTTTAATACACTCGATGTCATTTCAATTTTCTGTGATCTCCAACAAATTTGATTTCTGCATATTGTGATAAACATATACTATTTAAAAAGTGAAACTTGAAGATAAAATAATTTTTCTTGCTTTTCTCGAACATATATAAACTGCTATTATTCGTTTTGTTGTGTAGAAGGTTTTAATTGAGAATTTAAAAATATATATTTACTCTTTGAAAATAACTTCAACAAGCTTCTCAAAAACAGTATTATGTGCCGATAGGCGGCTCTCAATTAACCCAAGTGCCAAGTTATCCAAACGGAAAGTGTAATAAAAATAGCTGTGCATCTATGTTCCAGTGCCATCCAAAGAATGTGAGCTATATATTTCTTTAAAAAGTTAGGTAAAGGTAAAGATTAAAAAGTTCTTTTTATTTCAAATATTTATTTGTTGTTTTTAATTAAATTTTTCTTGTTTTTCACAAAAATTGTAGTTATAGGAACGAGTATCATTAAGAGCGTATTCATCGGTTCATCAAAGTGAGCACTTGATCGAGTGCTGTCACAGTTTCCAGAATATTATTCTCGTTGAAACACAGTGGTGGCTTGATTTTGAGAATATTTGTGTGTGGACCATCAGCGTTCAAAAGAATTCCGTAACTTTTTCGGAGAGCCAAAATTGTGGCGATTGCGAGTTTTTGATCGGGTTCACGAGTATTTCTATCCTTGACCAAATCGATTCCCCAGAAAAGACCAACTCCTCTGAATAAGAAAATATTAGTGAATAATAAAAATTTTTAAAAAAGCTACTCACCTGATATCTCCGATACATTCATGTTTCTTTTGCAAATCTCTGAGAGCAACTTCAAGCTTCTCTCCCATTTGTTGACTGTGCTCTAAAAGATTCTCGTCCTTTACCACTTTCATCACCGAGATAACTGCTGCACACGCCACTGGGTTTCCCCCGTACTGAAAGTTGAGTTTATGATATTAAAAGCTCATCCGTTAGATGTAATACTCACTGTGTTAAAATATCCAACTTCTCCACCCAAAGCATCCGCAATCTCCTTTCTTGTCGCAACTGCAGAGACTGGGAACCCATTTCCCATTGGTTTACCCATTGTCACAATATCGGGCAAAAATCCGTCATCATACAACTGATGGGCCCAATACTTTCTTCCAATTCTTCCAAATCCAGTCTGTACTTCATCGATAATCATGAGACCTCCATGATTTCTGACATGGGTGGCTACATCTTTGAAGTAATCCTTTGGTGGAATAACTTGTCCTCCACAAGATTGAAGAGCTTCTGCAAAGTAAGCAGCAACTCCACATTGACGTGATTCCACATCATTGAGAATACTCTTGACATCATCTGAATATTGCTTTCCAGCAGCATACAGCTTATCCTCATTTGTCAGTTCATTGTCAGCAAGTCTGTGCTTTCCACGGAATACATCTGGGCATGGAGCCACGTGAACCCAGTCTGGTTGAGAAACCGTTGATCCATGATCGAATTTATATGGGGAGAGTTCCATTGTGGTGGTGACATGACCATGGTAAGCGCTGAAAATAGAAAATTACCATTAAATTCATTATAAATGTACTAACTGTTCAATGACAATTGCATCTTTGTGTTTGGTGTAGTCCCTTGCAAGACGAAGTGCAAGATCATTGGCTTCCGATCTGAAAAATCAATTTCTGAATCTTTCGTTTCAATTTTTGCAACCCGTTTGTCTCGACGGCGTGGTTCTTATCTTATCTTTTATCATTCATTCATAACCTCTCAATACTATATCACCTTATCATCATTACGTCGCCAGAGGCAGTTTTTGTTATCATAAAGTTACCAGAACACTCCAAACTTGTTGTCTTATCTGAGGAAATATTATGAAAAAACTTACCCAGAATTACAGAAAAGAACAGTGTCAAGTCCTGGAAGTGTCGAAAGAATTTGTTCAGCACAATCAGTAAGCTGAGTTGACACAAAACGAACGTTACAAGTAGAAGTAGCCAACTGCTTTGAGATGGCTTCGACGACTTTTGGATGACAGTGACCAACTAAAAGAATTGTGAGAAAACTGTGCCTCCGACACACTAAATACCATGTTGGACATTGCTGATGCAATCCAAGAATTTGTTGCTTTTTTCATCGTAGAGATATTGCATTGAAGCTCGGGATACCATGAACGGATCATCCGAATAGAAGATTTGACATTTTGATCTGAATAATTTAACATACTTTATTTGAATTTAATTCCGGTTGCAACTTTTGAATAAAGTAGCATCTTGAAAAAAAACACTTTTTGGGCAGAAACTTGCTTAATTAAAAAAAAAGTTTTTAAAAAATTGGCAATTGTTTTCAAAATGGTGTTACTGTAGGCCTAGCCGCTTGCAAGAGGAAACATTAAACAATGACCACTTACAAATATCTAAATTTTGAAACTGATTTTTGTAGTTTCTGCGGCGATAATATTATTTAATGTTCAATAACCGCCCAACTATAGTAAACTAAAATGAATGAACCGTTAGTCTTATCAAGAAAACGATGTTTTAGAATATTTCAAGAATAACTTTGACGCGCTTATTGCAGATTCTTGAACTTTTTGAACCCTAACTTTTAAGCATAGGTTTTCGTGAATTCTGGAATGGTTTGCTAAGTTACTGTGATCTAAGAATCTTTTTTTTATTACACAAACTCACCCAATGGTGTCCTTTCTTCTCTTGAGAATTTCTTCTTTGCTACGGACGTCCTTTGTCGCTGCTGCAGCTGGAGTGGAAGACGTGAAGAATCCCAAAGCGTTGACCAATGTGGACATTTTATGTCTGGAAAGTGTGAAATATGCAGCAGCAATTAAAAAAGATAAAGATAGGAAGTTGGCAAAAGTTCACGTTTTGAACAATTGGAAAATTTCAAAATATTCAGATAATGGTTTAAATATGACTTCCAAATATAAAACTTGAGATACTTGGAGCAATCACTTTCAATTTTTCAGAGCACCAGGAAGTAAAAGACAAACTCAAAAAACCACCGAAGGAGGCCTATGATGATCGCTGGGAAATTGTATTAAAATGTGTGCCTTATCTCTCGAATTGATAAGACCAGAACAGGGGGGTGGAGAATGCTCCGCCCCCATAATATCTCCCACCTACAACAACGTGTCGTTGAAACAAAAAATGATCGAGACCAGACAATTTGAGATAAAACGGAGGACAAAGTATTTTTTGGAGACGGAAGAAATAAACAAAATTGCTCAGAACAGATAAGAAAAAAGTTTAGAAATCTACATTTTTGTGGGGATTTTCAAAAAAAAATTAAAGTTTCAACATGACCGAACTATCCCGAGGAACTTTTAAATGAAAAAAGGTTGGTGTGGCGCTCAAAAAAAAAGAGAAATTAATGTGTAAAGTGAACTCAAATGATATCTATCCCTCCATCAAATAAACATTTTTCTCTTGACTGATAGACGTCGGAACTCGGAGAAAAAAATATAAATGTACGTGCAATTCAGAATATTAGCTGAAACTTTAAAAATACCAAGAGGTAGCTTTTGAACTATCTGAAAGTTTGACTTTCACACAAAAACTACGAAATTCGTTCATTTGAGCTCATTTTGGGTCTATACGTTTAAAATCGTCCGAACCGGTAACCCTCCTTTGAATTGTAGACAGTAGAACTGGTTATGCTTCGATACTCCGAAAACTTTCCAACTCGTCTGGATGAAGTTCCAGATAATTCGTTGGGAATCTTTTTTTACAAAATTAGTAATGTTTTGAAAGTTTGAAAAATAGTTTCCCAATTATATTCAATCGAACTGAAAATTGCTGAAAATAAAAGTTGTACTCCATCAGTACAGCGTCAAATTATTAAAAAAAGATAAGGTGCGCAACTGATAAGTTTCTCGTTTTTTTTTCTTAAAAAAAAAGATGGTTATCAAGTTCAAAAGTGAGTGCAAATTTTAATGGAATTATTGAATTGAAACAAGATCTATATTGGGAATGTTTCTATTGTGAAATACGCTAACAAACGCGTTCTTTTTATATTACATTCTTCATAATTTTTTGATTCCATCGAACTTATCTAAACTTTAGGTACACTTTGATCAGACCTTGGTCAAAAATTGGTTAGAATTTTGTCAAGTTTTTAAAAACATATCTATGCTTTCCAACATACTTTTAAAAAGAGTTGGTATAGAAACTGCCAAATCATGCACTTCTGCAGAAAATGTGCTATACACCTGTATATGCCAAATTTTTCTTCAACAGTTCCAAAAAATTCGCCTTTTCTACAAGTCTCAAAATTCCGAATCAATAATTAAATGAAACATTTTTATCAGTGGTTTTTTCCAATTTCAGTTATCACTTGAAGGGGAGGTTTCTAAAAGTGAAACTGTCTATATGACGGTATTGATGACGGGGCAAGAGCAAAAGTGATAGAGCACACACACATGCTCCAATCCATTAGAAAAAGACAATCTTCGACCATTCCCAATTGTCACGTTTCCCCCACACACATTCAATTTATCATCTTTTAAATGGTGAAAAAGTTTCGCCGAAACAGAAAAATCAAAACTGTGTCGGTCAAAGTTCGTGGTCAATAAACTTGTTTTTGTGAAGGATCAGAAGGTGAAGCTTACTTTTTAAAGAGCGTGTGATTTTTCCTGGATTTTTAGTAAATGATTTTCGAGATACGGTAAGGTATCTACGTTTTCTGGCCTCGTGTTTCCAATTTGAATTTGTTGGTTTTACCGGTGCTCCATCAAAATTCAATCAAAGTGAGAGGGAAAGTGAACATTTACTGTATATATGTACATCTTGAAACAGTGGATTTCAGAACTTCAGTTTCCAGACTTGATAACCTATCCTGAACCATCTAAATTTTCATAGTGATTGCCAGTAATTTTAACCTATTGATATAATACAACATATAACAATTCTGAAGATTGGTGACCAGATTTAACTCTTCTTTTGAGAGATCTGCTTGAAACAAGGAAGGAAACTAGTGAATAAGGAAGTTAAATCAGTCATATGTTGGGGACAAGATTGATAAGAAAATTGTGACGGAGAAGCGGGTGCGGTTTTCTGCAGAGAATAGTTTTCAAAACATATATATGTAGTGGTTAGTCTACTTGTTAGTTGCTGACAGAAACAATTACTCTATCTCTGCACACTCAACTCGGAAGATTAATATCATTTTTCAAAGTTTATCAATTCTATATATTTGAGGTTATAGAAATTTTGAATTACAAAAAAATTTTAGAAGTTTGAACATGCAGACAAAAATCCTAAAAGTTGGAAAAAAACTTTGACCCAATAAAATTCTATAAACACTTTTCCATTAATGTTGCGTAATATCAATGAAATTTATATGATAGTGTGATATTTGTGATTAAATTTGATAAAGATAAGAGACGTTTGCGAACTTGAAGTAAAAAATCGCGCAAATGATAGTCAATTTTATGAATTTCACACAAAATTAAAGTTGTTCCGTTTCATATTCAGATTTTATTATTACGTTGGCTGTTTTACAAACCTGTGAGGATCCGTTACTCTGTGATACATATAAAACCATGTTGAATCGATAATGTTTGTGCCAAAGTACTATTAAAATACGAGTACTTCAACATCCTGTGTCTGAAAATCACATGAATTTTTCATGATTCTTGAAATATTTTCATGTGATAATTGAAAATCCATTCAGTCATTTGTGATACTAACTGGTTTACAAAACAAATACGTTTGTCAAATGACACACATTTCACTGACACTTGCAAAAAGTCAAAGAACCCAGAAAATATTTTTTTAACTCTAATTTTCAGACTAAATGTGGGGCCTTTTTTGAGGCTGATCAGCAACCGGGTGAAATTTGTCTAAATATATACTCAAGATGCATCAAAAGATCATATGTCGTATTTCTTCGAAAGTTAAGCAAGACGAAAATATGATATCTAAATTAAACACACGAAACGTTTAAGATTTTTTCAAATATTTCAGTCAAAGTTTTGGCGCAATGACAACATTTCAAAAAGTTTGGACTTTAAATATACTTTGTGTACTGTTGATGTTGACTATCTTTAGCTACAAGTCAAAACAAAATTAGAGTCTAAATTTTTTAGATAACTTTTTTTTGGTTCAATTATGAGGGGCTAAATTGATAACTTTTGGCTGTAAATGAAAAATTCAAAATAAGTTTTACTATAATATTTGGCGATTTTAACATTTTAGGAGCAATTTTAAGCATTTTCCCATTTGATGCTACTCCACCCAGATGTAACTATTAGGTCACCAAATAAGTTCCGGGTCAAAAATCATAACTTTGTTCGCTGCGTATCGATTTTTATGAAACTGAGGGAATTTATGTTCCAACCATGATCTTTCATTTGACAATAGTCACAAAAGTTTTTGACCACCCCAAGTGTTCTAACTCGGAGCCAATTTTTTCAGGCATTTTTCAGATCTCGGTTCTTTTCAGCTTTGAATTGAGGGTTGTGTTTGGATTTTGCTTTGTTTAGAATAGATTATTACAAACCGACAAAAGTTTGGAAAAAATCCATCCAAAAAAATTTTTTTTGGTTGGTCATCAAAAAATCTTCAAAAATTTTTTTGTCGAATAATAATATTGTTTATTTGTCACAAGAAAGAGTTACACCGGAAGATAAAAAAAAAGTAGAGATGTGTGAAACAGATGTGTGAACAAATAAGTGAAATGACCAGCCGGACCAGCCATAGTCCTGGAGGTCAAGTTGGGGGGAAGAGGGTGTCGAATGGAATAGAGCCTAGGCGCGACGCAAATGCATTTGGAGAAAATTCTTGATTTTTCCTACAAAAATGATGTAACCAAGTGTAAACTATTTTTACACATAAAAGTCATTTGAGTTTGAAGTTTGAATCTCAAGAAATATTCAAAAAACTCAAAAATTATCCGAAAAAATTATTTTTTTCTATTACCATTTTAGTGTTTCGAACTAAACTGATATGTTTTGTATGTGTAAAAATAGTTTACACTTGGTTACATCATTTTTGTAGGAAAAATCAGGAATTTTCGACAAAAAATTTTTTCGAAGATTTTTTGACGACCAACCAAAAAAATTTTTTTGGACGGATTTTTTTCCAAACTTTTGTCGTTTTCTAATAATGTATTCTTAACAAAGCAAAATCCGCACACAACCCTCAATTCAAAGCTGAAAAGAAGCGATATCAGAAAAATGCCTGAAAAAATTGGCTCCGAGTTAGTGCACTTGGGGTGGTCAAAAACTTTTGTGACTATTTTCAAATGAAAGACCATGGTTGATAACATAAATTCCCACAGTTTCATAAAAATCGATAAGCAGCGAACAAAGTTATGATTTTTGACCCGGAACTTATTTGGAGACCTAATACTAACCATATTAATTCAATAAATTTATTTGAGAAGATCTTCAGGTGAGTAAATTTAATTTTAATTGGAAAAGTATAAAAGTTGCTTGTTTCTGTTTTTTATTTCCACTTGAACTGTCATGGTTGGAAACAAGGTGATGTGAAGTAATAGCAACTTGAAGATAATCTTAATTATTTCTAGCCAATATTTTGAGTCGACACAGCAAATTTTGTCCTCGACAGGCCACCCAAACCAGCTGTGATGACACCTTTTGTCTGGTGTAAACACTATTTATCTCTCTTATCTCTTCTATTATATTTTTCTTTGTTGTTAATTGTGGGTGTCCATGACAACTTGGAACATTGCTTTATTCATGTTTTGTTTTGTCAACGAAAACATCAGATGTTAGGAAAAGGTGCATCTTATCTTTAAATTTGAAATAAACAACATGGTACAAAGAACATTTGAAATAATCTGGAAGAAAATTTTGAAACGGTTTGCTTAAATATGGAAATATTTTTTTGGAAAAATTGCAAAATAAATTTCAGATGTCTGGAAAATCAAATGTCGATTTCGCGAGGGACCAACCCAAGGAATGAGAGAGGTTCGTCGGGAACAAACGAGCAATGGAGAATTCCCGAAAGTTCAAAAATATTCTAGTTTAATTGTTTTCCAATTTTTGTGCTTTTTTTTTGCTTTAAGCTCCATAATCTTTAAATATTTGTTCAAAAAATCTCACAAAAGTCAAATAAAAAATTTCAATTTTTTAAAGCCAAAACTACAGTACGACGAGACTCCGATATACCGGAGGCGCGCCCTGTTTAGCGTAAACCATAATTGACTTTTTTTAAATTTAATCGTATTTTTGTTCTTTTTTCTCAAGCTTCGCTTAAATTTCAATGCCTTTCTAAAAAACGTTTCCTAAAAAACCACTATTTGCGTGTATCGCACTAAAATTCGATTGTTTTGGTAAAAATCGAAATTTCCAGAATGGCTACTCGGGACCGTCTATTCGAAATGCACCAAATCTCTGGAATCAACGCTGCAAGTCCGGAGAAAAACAATTCAAAGGTAGAATAAATGGAAACAACTAATATACAAGAAGATTTTTGACATAAATTATATTTTTCTTTCCAAAAACTTGAAAATAATGTTTTTTTTTCAGTTGGCAGACGTCTCATTGCAACAATTTCTGGCGAATGTCGACGAAATTCGTCATGTCTTGACTACGCTGAGCGCAGATCGACACGCAATTTACATGGAGCAGGTAAAGAGAGAAAAGAAACTGTGACAAATCAGAAATAATGCTCAAAAAATCCGAAGTTTGATTCCAATTTTAAAAATATTCGGAAAATCAAATATTTATTGAAAACTAATGTTTTTCTTTGTTTTTAACTAAAAGCTTTCACGAAAAAAAAAACAAAAAAAAACAAAAAAACAAAACATTAAAATTTTCGACTTTTAGCCAAATCATCCAAAAACCACTAATTGCAGGTAGAGTCACTGGCAGCCGGCTGTTCGGACACAGCAAAGTGCCGAAAACTCAACGACCACGTGGATAAGTTCATAGCTCAAGCACGTGGCATCCGTCGTCGGCTCGCTGACGCCTCAGAGGAGCTGGTACAGTATCCGGAGAGTCGAGTGGGCTCGGGGCGAGCAAGACACGAACAGGTGCTTAATTGTCTGAAAATAAACGAACTTAGATCTAAAATCGGTGACCAAATTTACACTAATTTTAATTCTTTTCAACCTTTTCTCGAAAAAAAAATCATAAATTTTAAATGAATAACCGAAACCGCTAATTCCTGATTTTTAAGATCCAAATGCTTATCGTCTCGCTGGAAGGAATAATGTCGCAGTTTGCTGATGATCAAGCCTCCTACAAAGCAGAGGCAGCAAAGAAGATTGCCGCATACCTCCGAAAGCAGAACATCGAGGTGACGGATTCGGAAATTGATGGTGCCATCGAAAACGGGAGCCTCTTTCAATTGACGAGAAACATTAATCTGGGTGTTGCGCAGAAGAAGGCACTATTCGATGATATGAAAAACCGCGCCACGGATATTATGATTTTGGAGAAACAAATTCGCGAGGTCGAAGAACTCTTTGTGGATATGCAATTATTGGTACAAAGCCAAGGTGAGTTATTGATGTTTTGTTAACTGAAACTCGCTTAATTAATACACATAGCTCTTGCCCTAAAATCTTTTCTTTCTTTCCCAATTTTACAAAATCTAGCGGGCATTAGAAAGGATTAAGATCTTCGAAAACAAGAGGTCCCAGTTTTGCTAGGCGCTCAGTACCTTCCCTGAAAAACCGCGAAGTATTAAATTTTCAGGCGAAACAGTGGACCGAATCGAGACGAGCGTGATACGCGCCGAAGAATATGCGGAGCAAGCCCAGCAGAACGTGCGGCAGGCTGTTGTGCTGCGTCGGAAGAACCGTAAATGGAAGATCGTTACGTGCATCGCGCTGATCGTGCTCCTGCTCGTTGTCGTCTACCTTCTCTCCCATTTCCTCGGTGCAATCATCCCGGGTTGGAAATAATGCTATTTTAATTCCTTCGGGTCTATTTTTTGTGATTTTTTTTCGATTATTTTTCCAAGTTTCTACAGTATTTATACGAATAAACGTTTTTCTGCCAATATCGGAACAGTTTTGGCTCACAAGCTCAATTTCAGAGCTAAATTGATGGAAACCCTAATTTTGACTAACTGGTAATTAAATAAAATTGAGAAATAGTCTAGATCGTAGGTTATTTTAAATATCAAATAAGTACATTGTTTTTCCTCATTGGTTTCCTCATTGTTCAGAGAGACCAAAAATGACCGTAGTTCATTGATTTTTTCATGAAAAGAGTTTCTCTTTTTGAGTAACAAAACGATTTCAATTAAAATAATTTTACTAAATAAAAATACAAAAACAATTGAAGATCATTAAATGAACTTTTGGATTTCATCGTAGATGGCAAGAACGAGTGCTCCACCAGTTCCACGGAATACATTTGACAGGGCTCCCTTGAACATGGCGGACATTCCTTCGTTTTTGATGATCTTGACGGCACAATCCAAAGTATTCTTGTAGAGAACATCTTTGCGACCAGACTGCATCATCATGCGACGACGAACAGTATCCCATGGATAGGAGAGGATTCCAGATCCAACAGTAACCACTTGAGCAATAGCCCAGGCAGCGAAGAAGTTGAGTTTCTTGCCATCAGCAGTGAACACCATCTTGGCAGTGTCGAACATTCCGAAGTAAGCGGCGCGGTAGATGATGATACCTTGTACCGAGACAAAGAAACCTCTGAAAAAATAATAATTTTTTAAATTTTCTAAATAGAAAAAATACCTGTAGAGTCCGATTGGTCCATCCGACTTTGCGATCTTGACGAGACAATCGGCCAGGCCTTTGAATTCACGTTCATTAGCTTTTCCGACATCAGCAGCCAAACGGGTACGAGCAAAATCCAATGGGTAGACAAAACAGAGCGAAGTGGCTCCAGCTGCTCCACCAGAAGCTAGATTTCCGGCGAAGAACTTCCAGAAATCCTTCTTCTTATCCAATCCCTTTTGGAAAATGTTTTTGTAAGTATCCTTGAAAGCGAAGTTCAGCGCCTGGGTCGGGAAGTATCGGATGACGTTAGCCAAGTTTCCTCTCCAGAGAGCAGCATATCCTTGCTCCTTTGGGACACGAACGAGGACATCGACGATTCCTTTGTAACGTTTATCGGCAGCAATGGTGAGGGAAGCATCCTGTACTTGCAACAGAAGCTTGACACGTTCAATCGGAGCAACAGCAGTCTTGGAAACAGCGGCAGCAGTTCCTCCCGAGGCCAGATCAATCAAGAATTTTCGAGTATCGAAACCTTTCTTGTCCTCCTTCTTCTTATCGATAGGCTTTGAATCTCCACCTGGAATAATCTTGAATTAACACCAGAAATATATAATTTCCTGAATAGAAATAGATGCACTTACCTCCAGACATGCTTGCAGTAGTGCTGCTGGATAACCAAGCGGTTGAAAACCGGAACTGATTATAAAGTGAGTTCTTCGGTGAATAATCGACAGTGAAACGTGGCAGACGCATATATTCGACCGAGGTCACGTGGAAAATTTGAATGGCACTTCAAAACTCATCTTTCTTTTTCTTCTTTTTTCACCGATTTTCCACAGTTTATGTAAAACTATTTTGCTCCACAAACACACAATGCTTTCTCCAAATCCTACGAAAACCACCTAAAAATTCTAGGAATTTCATCAGCTCGCTCTCTCCGCCTCAAAGCCCAACTATTTCTGCTATACAAGATCCTCATAGGCTCAGCGCACTTCCCACAAAGCAGTGACTTTGTTACGCTTTCTAGCTCGTCTCGTCGTCCAATGTTCCTTAAAATTAAAAATCTTAAATGTCGTAGCTTTTTCTCCCGTGCCAATATGGAACAGCATTGTACGAAACTCTAGTTTTTTTCCTATCCCCATCACAATTCCTTTCCCTTATTGATTGTCAAATACCTAAATTCTGATCTCTACCCCTTTCACTTAAGCTCGTGCTCTGTCGGGCCGAGTTTATTTTAACCTATTCATCGTGTAAATATCATAACCGGTTATGTGTTTTTTCTTTTCCATTTTTCCATGATGAATAAATTATCTTTTGATGAGTATAGGAAACTTAAATTAATATTTGATATCAACATTGTTTGAAACAAATTAATGATTTTAATACATTTATATACAAAGAAAATACATCATCATGAACGTTTTCCAAAGATTCTTTTATGTTTTGGAGGTAAATGGTTTTCCAAGATAACTCCTTTTGTTTCTGGTAGGAATAAAGATAAAACAATGAAATCATAAAGTTGGCAGGAGAATAGTACTGCGTAGGGAATCCATTCGGCATAGTCACTCTGAATTTCGAGGCTTATTTTTAGATGAGTATACAAAATGCTTACCAAATAAAACAATTGTGGTGAGAACATGCTTCCAATTCTGCTCATGGTTGAAACAGCGGAAACTGCTAAGTTTCTGACGGCAGTTGGATAAAGCTCATTAACCATCATATATTTGGCAATGAAAAGTTGTGAGCACATGGAAACAGCAGCCACAGTTCCGATTGCAATTAATTGTCCATTATATCCAAAATAGAGATAAACGGCAATCATGAGAAGCGCGAAAAGTGTACATATCATTGCAATTTGGTTGATCATTTTTCTTCCAAACCATGGAAGTTTGTAGTCAGCTATGCTCACAGCAATGTTTATAATCCAGCGAGAAGCCTAGAATTGATAAGGTAAATAGGAAATCTGTATAGGTACTCTTACCCCCATAATTGCAAGATTCCAGTACAAAGATCCAGATAGCTTTTCCATGTTGTACATCAATGAATATACAATAAATGTTGTACATGTTCTGTAATAAAAAATAAAACCAGAAATATATATTTTTCAAACTCACATTCCAGTAATAAAAGTTAGGGATTGTGCAATCATTTTCCATGTGCAGAACAAATGAATAAATGTGTACTTCTTCGCTTTTTTCGAGCTTCTTGCGTGTTTTTCAGCTTCAACATGAAGCACTTCATCGAGCTGTTTTTCAAACGTCTCATCGTATAATTTATCGGTCTTTCGAATTCTAATAAGTGATTTACGAGCTTCTTCAATTCGTCCTTTTTGAATGAGCCAACGTGGAGACTCTTCAAGAATTCTGAAATTTTACGATAGGAGCTTTGAAATATAACAAGTATCGGTAAAACTTACAAACAAGCTAAAAATGTTGCAATAGAAGAAGCTGCAATAACAACGGACATTGTTCTCCAATCTTGACAAAGCCATGCAACGAATGGGAATAGAATTAGATTTGGAGACCATGTGATTGAGTTTTGAATCCACATACGATCCTTGCGTGGAATATTTTCGACCATAAAAACCATTTGAACACTTAAAAGTTTAATTCATAGTTATTTTTGTTCTGAAAAATGAATAAAGGAACTTACACAGTAACCCCTCCTGTGAAAACTCCAGCCAAAGTTCTCCAAACCATAAAATAAAACAAATCAGGAGAATACGCAGTGATCCAATTAAATAGTCCATTTCCCAATGTAGAAATAAGTAAAGCTTTACGTCTTCCAAATGTGTCTGAAACTTGTCCAAAAATGGCTGCTCCAACAAGGACACCGAACGTTTGAACTGTGATCGTATTCTTTACTTTTTTAGCATCTTCGCATATATAATTGAACTGAATTAAATTGTTCGTTTGAGTGTATAATCGGTTGCCTTCACTATTCATATCTAATTCCTTACTTTACTGAGATTTTTATTTTATACCTACCTCTACTTGAACTGATTTAAACTGATATCTAAGATCAGGTTCACATAGATTGGTCTCATTCCGAAATGCTGCCAATTCGTGACATCCGTTTAGCGGTGTTCCTCCACATCCGATGACAGCAGGATTTGCACCTAAAATTGATAGTTTTATGATTGATTGTCTTATAGGAACTTCGAACGTTTTGATAAGAACTCTTTTTGTAGATGAAATAAACAAAAACTCGTTGTTTACTCTTTTAAATTTTTCTAAATGTTGTATTATCAGTGAGGATTCAGTCAAATTACACTTTTTATCGTCTAAAACAACCGAATACAATTTTCAGATTTTTCAAAAGTTTTATCCATAATTTAGTAAATTGCCAAATTTTGTGAAAAATTTGGGGTATTTGAGTAATTTCAGGAACTCGTAGAAAACTTTTCTTTGGTCAATTTACTAAATTATGAGAGGGCACTGGATTTTCGCCAAAATTTTATTGTAAATAAAGCGTTTCAAAAAGCTTTCGAAAAGTTAGTTTTATTATGATTTTTATCGTTTTAGCACTAGTAGAGAACACTGTAGCCGCAAAAACCAGGCGAGATCAATAGACCCACCCTTTTAATTACTTTCTCGTGTTACCTTGGACTATCATTTCACGTGAATCTGACGGTTTTCATACTCAATCTGTCATAATCACTTCTTCTGACCTGACAGGTGGACTGTTTACCATTAGACATGAAATAAATACAAAGATGATTCTAATAACTAGTTTTCGGATCATTAGTTTGAAAATTGCAAAGGGTTCAAGAAAGATGAACATTTTTTGATGAAGCAACTCCATTTAGAGCCTATCCGCTTGCCTATAGGCATGAAGAAACCCGCCATGAGAAATATCTACGCATAGCTTGCCGATCAAACTACCCATACATTATTTTAAAACTCAAACAACCGAGCAATCTAAATCATGAATACCTGCAAAAACCATGACTTTACTGCTTGCAGTTGCTGTGAAAGCTGTCAATTCTGCCATGAGCAGTACCAGCATACAGTACCACCGAAGGGTGATAAAATCATCCAAACTTCCAACTTTTTTCTCTTCAACCATCATTTCCAATGATTTTTTGGGTACAATTGGAGTCTGAACAACTGCTTCCACATCCTCTGGTTTCAAAAGTGTTTCCTGTTCCAAGCTGGAGCTAGACGACGATGATGGAGTGGACGTCATATCTGAAATTATAATTAATCATGAAACGGAAGAAAATAGAAAACATATAGAATCAAAATTCATAGTTTCAAATTACTGTTTCACAAAAATAAGAAGATTAAAAAAATAAAATAATACAAAAACCAAAACTTGTAAATATAAGCTTTGTTATCAAGTATGAATGATAATTTATAAAAAAAATTGAAATCAGACTGTTGCTTTTGATTTTACTGTACTATTTTATAAACATTCTTGTGTCCAGTCAAAACTTGAAATAATATTGTGGAATGTATACAAAAAATTAAATATTATATCTTTAAAATTTAGAGAACTGTTTTTCTTATAAACTGAAGGAAGACACATTCTGATTAGTGTGATCAAATTTTGCAGAAAAATTCTAGGAAAGATAGTCAAGGCAGGATAGAAATGAAACAACTAAAGAATACGATATGGTCTTTTCAAGTATCCCATTTTCTAAAAATGTGAAAATATATGGAGACCCAGACAGTGTTATCATCACCCAACCCCATCATCATCTTTATCTTCTTCTCCTTTTTTTAACAAATTAGTTAACTTTTCTTTTTTTGATTTATTGAAAGAACATGAGGATGAGGGTGACAGCAAAGATCATGAAATTATAATACACGTGGGAAAAGGGAATGAAGATAAAATTGCAGAAGGGCCTTGGAAAAATCGTTGAAACAAGTTGTCGCCATAGGATGATGTTAAAAAATTGAAAAAGAGGACACTTGAAATCAGAATGTTAGAACGTTCAGAATAATTGTTAGGATTACGATTACTCAAAGAATATCGACTTTTGTTAAATTTTGGCCCATTTGGTTTAAACGTTTGAACGAAAATATGCTCTTGATGTTCCATCTGGGCGAGACGTAAGGCTCGTCTCAGTGAAAGTACTAGTTTTTACTGCTGATTTTCAACTGTAACATGTTCATCGACTCAATATTTCTAGAAAATTTATTCATTGTAGGATTATTATTAAACAGTATTCAAAACAAGTTTCAAAAGAAAAAACAACTGAATGCAAAAATTAAAGCTTTTTAAGATCGTTTTCCAAAAATTCGCTTATGCTCTGGAGGTAGATGATTTTCCAAATGAACTCCTTTTGTTTCTGGAATTGTTATACAGAACAAGACTAGGTCAACAAGTTGGAATCCAACTAGAACTGCGTACGGGATCCACTCAGCTATGTCACTCTGCAATTTTGTGAAAATTGAAATCGATTATTTTGAAGGTTGATGATAACGATTTTTGTTGACTCTTATTAAAATTCTAAAGAAAATAAATTCGGTTGTTTCCATTTTCATTACATTTTTTTTTGATAGAACTACACATATTCGATAACTGTCAAACTGTAGCAAAGTGTGTGCGAGACTAATAAAAACGATATATATAAAATTAAAATTGTGATAAAGTAAAAACTAACCAAGTAAAACAACTGTGGTGAAAACATTCCTCCAACTCTGCTCATTGTTGAAACAGCAGATACTGCCAAATTTCTTACAGCCGTTGGATACAGCTCATTAACCATCAAATATTTTGCAATGAAAAGTTGTGAGCACATAGCAAGAGCTACAGTAGTTCCAATTGCAACAACATATCCACCATTTCCAATGTAAACATATCCGGCAACAATTGCCAAACTGGCTAATGTGAATATCATTGATATATGATTAATCAACCGACGTCCAAACCATGGGAGCTGATAATCAGCAATGCTCACAACAATGTTGACTACCCAGCGAGCGGCCTAAATATTTGAACTTATAGTCTGAGAGATATTTTTCCAGTAATTCAAATTGCGACATTTTTTACTGTTTCAAGGCTAAACTCTCAGAAAATATTTTGTGTTTATTTCGTTATAATCTAAAGTATAAGCTCAATTTCCTATATACGATACTCATCCTTGTTTAAGGTTTTCTGATTTTCCAACTAAATCTTTAAAGTTTTATAAATCTAAATTCAAACATTCATATTTCTATCTTCTTGTTCAATTTCTTCATTTTCGCCATCTTGTCGTAATAATCTCTCACCGAAAATTCAGTCACATATACTTTTTAATGTCAAGTCTAAGTTCTCCACGTTTTTGTCATCTTTTTGCAACTGTTTTTCTTTTAATCCTATATTCATCAAAATCACTAACCCCAATAATCGCACTGTTCCAGTACAGTGATCCTGACAACTTTTCCATATTGTACAATAGTGCGTAGACGATGAAATTTGTGCAGATACTGTAAATTGGATTATAGGGATTATAGTCTATAAGTGGATACAAGAGAAATTTGAGAACTCTGGCTTTTGACCTGAACTACAAAAATTGGAACATATTCAATTTTTTCGATGCTTTTCTTTTTGTTTGAAAACAAGTATTACCGAAATTGTTTTGCATTGAAAATTGATTGTTAAGAATTCCATCTATGATAAATTTTCTAACAAAAAAATATAATTATTTTTAAATTTTGAACAGTTTCTTATTAATATCAATGCTTCACAATTTGAATAATCAAAAACTTACATTCCAACAATAAATGTCATTGTCTGTGCAATCATTTTCCATGTACAGAACAAATGAATAAACGTGTATTTCTTCGATTTTTTTGAGCTGATCACTTGCTTTTCCGCTTCAATTTTTAGAACTTCGTCGAGATCTTTTTCGAAATCTGATGTGTAGAGACCGTCGGTTTTTCGAATTTTGATCAGCAATCTACGTGCTTCTTCGAGTTTTCCCTTCTGAACGAGCCAACGAGGCGATTCTTCGAGGAGCCTGAAAAAAGATTATGAAACAACCAGCCGTTCGCACGCGCTGAAGCGCGTGCTCCGACTGGCGTACTCAAAATTAAAATCAAATTCTGAAATTTCTAAGCATTTCACTGCAGATGGAACGTTTTTTTCCTTGTTTTCCGGAAGTTTTCGAGCAACATAAATATTATATACTTAATTTTAAGCAATTACAATTTTAAAACCTCAAGTTTCCCTCGGAACCTTTATGAGACTTTTTCCGGTCCTTTCCGAAAGTTTTTGGCGAGCGTTTTTGGAAATTATCTATAACAATTTCTGGTTTTTTTAATTCTTAAAACTTCAGAATATTCTAGAAGTATCAAAACTTGAAAGGTTCTAGAACTTCGCAGAAGTTTCTTGAATTTTTTCAGGGAATTGAACATTCCAGACTTTTCTCGAATTTTCTAGAAAATTCTGGAACATTCGAGAATTTTCCCGATTTTTCTAGAAAGTTCTGGAACATTACAGACTTTTCTCGAATTTTCTAGAAACTTCTGGAACATTCCAGAATTTTTTTTCAGAAATTTTGAATTCCCGCCAAAATTTTTCAAAGAAATTTTGAATTCCCGCCAAAATTTTTCACAGAAATTTTGAATTCCCGCCACAATTTTTCACAGAAAATTTGAATTCCCGCCAAAATTTTTCACAGAAAACTTGAATTCCCGTTAAAATTTTTCACAGAAATTTTGAATTCCCGCCAAAATTTTTCACAGATATTTTGAATTCTCGCCAAAGTTTTTCACAGAAAATTTGAATTTCCCACCAAAAAGTTTTTCTCAGTAAATTTGAATTTCCCGCCAAAAATTTTTCTCAGAAAATTTGAATTTCCCGCCAAAATTTTTTATCAGAAAATTTGAATTTCCGGCCAAAACTTATGGGTCTCGCCAAGATGGGTCTCACCACGAAGGGTCTCACCACGAAGGGTCTCACCACGAATTTTCTCGAATTTTCTAGAAGGTTCTGGAACATTCCAGCATTTTCTCAAATTTTCCAGAAGGTTCTGGAACATTCCAGAATTTTCTCAAATTTTCCAGAAGGTTCTGGAACATTCCAGAATTTTCTCGGATTTTCCAGAAGGTTCTGAAACATTCCAGAATTTTCTCAAATTTTCCAGAAGGTTCTGGAACATTCCAGAATTTTCTCAAATTTTCCAGAAGGTTCTGGAACATTCCAGAATTTTCTCGGATTTTCCAGAAGGTTCTGGAACATTCCAGAATTTTCTCAAATTTTCCAGAAGGTTCTGGAACATTCCAGAATTTTCTCAAATTTTCCAGAAGGTTCTGGAACATTCCAGAATTTTCTCGGATTTTCCAGAAGGTTCTGGAACATTCCAGAATTTTCTCAAATTTTCCAGAAGGTTCTGGAACATTCCAGAATTTTCTCAAATTTTCCAGAAGGTTCTGGAACATTCCAGAATTTTCTCGGATTTTCCAGAAGGTTCTGGAACATTCCAGAATTTTCTCGAATTTTCCAGAAGGTTCTGGAGCATTCCGGAATTTTCTCAAAGTTTCCAATATCCGTTCAATAGACGAAAAGTCAATTTTTCCCAAACTACAGTAATCCTACAGTACTCCTACAGTACCTCTACAGTACAACTACAGTACCCCAACCATATCCCGACACTAACCCCAAAGCAATATCACTTCAAAAGACGAAAAGCCAATTTTTTTCAAAAATACAGTAATCCTACAGTACTCCTACAGTACTACTACAGTATCCCGACCATATCCCACCACTAACCCCAACCCACAATCCCTTCAACAGCCGGAAACACCTTGCAAGTGTGACGTCACAGACTACAAACTACAATTGTAACATCCCTCATGTATTTTTTTATATATAAGTAATGATATACGTAGGCACAGCTTACTTTCAAGATGGCCTACTTTGTGTCTACACTCGTTTCAGGGGTCAATGTATATGTTAACTTTATTTCAAAATATTATGTTTGAACCAGTCCGCTTAGCGCCTACTGCGCGGGCAACGACTGGCACCATTAAAAGTATTTGACACACATACACTTCCAGAATTTTCCCGATTTTTCTAGAAAGTTCTGGAACGTTCCAGAATTTTCTCGATTTTTCTAGAAAGTTCTGGAACGTTCCAGGGAACATTCCAGAATTTTCCCAATTTTTCTAGAAAGTTCTGGAACATTCCAGAATTTTCCCAATTTTTCTAGAAAGTTCTGGAACATTCCAGAATTTTCCCAATTTTTCTAGAAAGTTCTGGAACATTCCAGAATTTTCCCAATTTTTCTAGAAAGTTCTGGAACATTCGAGAATTTTTTCGATTTTTCTAGAAAGTTCCGGAACACTCCAGAACTTTCTCGATTTTTCTAGAAAGTTCTGGAACATTCCAGAATTTTCCCGATTTTTCTAGAAAGTTCTGGAACGTTCCAGAATTTTCTCGATTTTTTTAGAAAGTTCTGGAACACTCCAGAATTTTCCCGATTTTTTTAGAAAGTTCTGGAACACTCCAGAATTTTCCCGATTTTTCTAGAAAGTCTGGAACGTTCCAGAATTTTCTCGATTTTTTTAGAAAGTTCTGGAACACTCCAGAATTTTCTCGATTTTCTAGAAAGTTCTGGAACATTCCAGAATTTTCTCGATTTTTCTAGAAAGTTCTGGAACATTCCAGAATTTTCCCAATTTTTCTAGAAAGTTCTGGAACATTCCAGAATTTTCCCGATTTTTCTAGAAAGTTCTGGAACATTCGAGAATTTTTTCGAAATTTCCAGAAGATTCTAGATTTCCAGAATTTTAGAATTTTCAGAAAATTTAAATTTCCCGCCAAAATATTTTTCTCAGAAAATTTAAATTTCCCACCAAAATATTTTTTTCAGAAAATTTAAATTTCCCTCCAAAATTTTTTTCTCCGAAAATTTAAATTTCCCTCCAAAATATTTTTTTCAGAAAATTTAAATTTCCCTCCAAAATATTTTTTTCAGAAAATTTAAATTCCCCGCCAAAATATTTTTCACAGAAAATTTAAATTTCCCGCCAAAATTTTGGGTCTTACCACGGTGGGTCTCACCACGACGGGTCTCACCAAGATGGATACCACCACGATGAGTCTCACCACGATGGGTCTCACCACGATGGGTCTCACCACGATGGGTCTCACCACGATGGGTCTCACCACGATGGGTCTCACCTCGATGGGTCTCACCACGATGGATCTCACCACGATGGGTCTCACCACGATGGGTCTCACCACGATGGGTCTCACCACGATGGATCTCACCACGATGGGTCTCACCACGATGGGTCTCACCACGATGGGTCTCACCACGATGGATCTCACCACGATGGGTCTCACCACGACGGGTCTCACCACGATGGGTCTCACCACGATGGATCTCACTCACCAAGATGGATACCACCACGATGAGTCTCACCACGATGGGTCTCACCACGATGGGTCTCACCACGATGGGTCTCACCACGATGGGTCTCACCACGATGGGTCTCACCTCGATGGGTCTCACCACGATGGATCTCACCACGATGGGTCTCACCACGATGGGTCTCACCACGATGGGTCTCACCACGATGGATCTCACCACGATGGGTCTCACCACGATGGGTCTCACCACGATGGGTCTCACCACGATGGATCTCACCACGATGGGTCTCACCACGACGGGTCTCACCACGATGGGTCTCACCACGATGGATCTCACCACGATGGGTCTCACCACGATGGGTGTGGCCATGAAGATCTCGCAGCAACATTTTTTTTTAAATTTTCCAGAAGGTTCTAGAACAATCCAGAATTTTTTCGAATTTTCCAGAAGGTTCTGGAACATTCCAGAATTTTTTCGAATTTTCCAGAAGGTTCTGGAACATTCTAGAATTTTCCAGAAATTCCCAGAAGGTTCTGGAACATTTCAGAATTTTCCCGAAGTTTCCAATTTCCCTTCCAAAGACGGAAAGTCAATTTTTCCCAAACCACAGTAATCCTACCGTATTCCTACAGTACCTCTACAGTACTACTACAATACCCCGACCATATCCCACTACTAACCCCAAACCTATATATCTTCAAAAGACAAAAACTCAATTTTTCCTAAACTACAGTAATCCTACAGTACTCCTACAGTACCTCTACAGTACTACTACAGTACCCCGACCATATCCCACTACTAACCCCAAACCTATATATCTTCAAAAGACAAAAACTCATTTTTTCCAAAATTACAGCAATCCTACAGTACTCCTACAGTACCTCTACAGTACTACTACAGTACCCCGACCATATCCCACTACTAACCCCAAACCTATATATCTTCAAAAGACAAAAACTCATTTTTTCCAAAATTACAGTAATCCTACAGTACTCCTACAGTACCTCTACAGTACTACTACAGTACCCCGATCATATCCCACTACTAACCCCAAACCTATATATCTTCAAAAGACAAAAACTCAATTTTTCTTAAACTACAGTAATCCTACAGTACCTCTACAGTACTACTACAATACCCCGACCATATCCCACTACTAACCCCTTACCTATATATCTTCAAAAGACAAAACTCAATTTTTCCTAAACTACAGTAATCCTACAGTACTCCTACAGTACCTCTACAGTACTACTACAGTACCCCGCCCATATCCCCCTACTAAGCCCAAACCTATATCTCTTCAAAAGACAAAAACACAATTTTTCCTAAGCTACAGTAATCCTACCGTACTCCTACAGTACTCCTACAGTACTACTACAGTACCCCGACCATATCCCACTAATAACTCCAAACCTATATCCCTCCAACAGCCGAAAACGCCTTGCCTTTGTAAGCTATGACGTCACTTCTTAACAAACGGAAACTATTTTTTTATATATAGGTAATGATGATGATGAAAAAGTTAAATGAAACAAAAACATTAGTGTGTAAATCTACACTATTGGAATAACCCTAAAAGTATGTCTACTTACCACCAAAAACATTTTCTTGGATATCTCTGTACAAAAACTTACATCAATGCCAAAAATGAAAGAACAGAAGTGGCTGAAATAACAACTGAAAGTGTTCTCCAATTCTGTGCCAAGTATGCAATATACGGGAAAATTATCAAGTTGGGTGACCAGGTAATAGAGTTCTACAAAAAGAGAAACTGAAATGTCTTCTCAAAAAATTTGTAACAAATTACCTGAATCCACATACGATGATGTCTGGGAATATTTTCAACCATGTACACCATTTGAACTCTGAAAAACAGCAAACTCAATGAGAGTTGTCGAAGCAGATTAATCTTACACAGTAAGACCTCCTGCGAAAATTCCTGAAACAGTGCGCCATAGCATGAAGTAGAATAAACTTGGCGAGTAGGAAGATATCAGATTGAAAATTGCATTTCCAATACATGAGATAATTAGAGCCTGGAAATATTAAATATTTTGTTGATTTTTTAAATGTAAATTCTAACTTTTCTTCTTCCGAAATTGTCAGATACTTGTCCAAATATAGCAGCACCAACCAATACTCCAAATGTTTGAATTGTGATTGTGTTCTTCACTTTTTTGGCGTCATCACAAATGTAATTAAACTGAAATGTATGAACATTTTAAAAAAGATGATCTTGTTTTTAAGTCTTCACCTCAACTTGTACTGATTCAAATTGATATTCAAGAACTGGTGTACATCCCGAACGATTTTTGAGAGAATAATACTCATGACACCCGTTTACAACGGTGTTGTCACATCCGACAACTGTTGGGTTTGCTCCTGAAAGAATAGATAAAGATTTCAAAAAACCTGATTGTTTTAGTTAGTGCTAGCATACCTGCAAATACCATCACCATGACACTGGCTAACGCAGTGAAAGCAGTAATTTCTGCCATGATCAGTACAAGCATACAATACCAACGAAGTTCCACTAAATCATCGAGACTTTTAAATTTTGAGTGAGATGTCAGAACTTCCAACACTTTTTGATCTTCAACATCTTTAATAAAGTTTTCATCTTCTTCAGATGAAGTAGAGGACTTTGAAGACATTAATCTGAGAATATACAATTTAGAATCGGAAGGTACCAACTTTTAAGTAAAAAAAAAAGATTTCAAACTGATAATATAAAACGACACGTGTACTCAATACATAATTTGTACCTTGAAACATGAAAAATGGAAATATATGATCAGAAATAGAAACAGCGGTGGCGCCAAACGATGATTTTTGGGAGGCGCAACCCCTGAAGATGCCAAAACGATTTAGTGGAAAATGTTCGTGAACCTATGACGACTTCCGGTTCTTCTTTGACGCCTTCGTCTAACTTTAGGACATTGGTAGACGGTGTCATCGAAATGTAATTTTTGTAATTTTCGAGGTTTTGAAGATGACATGAATATGATGAAGAGATTAGGTTAGAAGAAATGAAAAATGAAGAAGATGTTAAAAGAGGAGGTTGTAATCACACCTTTATCAGTCTAAAAAGATTGATTGCTTGGTACTTTTCTTTTGAAAATGGGATTGTTCGGTTAGATCGAAAAGTGCAGAAAAACGATAGTATAATGAGTTACTCACTCTAAAAACTGGCTTCTATATGATATTTTCCTCATTCAAGCCCAAACCGAAATAATTGTAAGGTTTCAACTTTTCTTTTGTGCGAATATGCTATTTTGCAACGTTTTATAGAAAGTGAGAACGTTGAATGAATCGGAAAATAGGTATTATAAAAAACTACACGCAAACGTTTGATACACAACTTGGGGGCCGTGACTCCCACAACAATAAATCCATACTTTTGAAAAATATCTTGAGCGACTCGTTCTTATAAAACCATAGCATTGAGAAAAGTGCTCAAAGTTTCGATTAAATCTGCTATGATTAAATCTGATTAGATTTTTGTGTGACAAATTTCAGATGTTACGTCGTGTTGTTCAAGATCAAGTGAGTTTTCTATGAAGACTTAATTAAGAATATTATTTTTAAAACCTGCCGGACTTCCAATTACAGACTTTGAGGTCACCCGTCTACTTTTCAAACTTTTATAATTCATCATTACACTGATTGATGATGATATGCGTCATGAATGAGATATTTATTGGTTGATAAAAATGTAATTGCAACACGATTTTTTTAAATTGATTTGTGATGTCATCGTTTTCAATCTGATTTCCCATTATATTCTGCATATTTGGCCCTTCCAGAATAAAGATTCATCAAATTCCCAGAATACAACATTTGAAAAAAAAAACAATTATCGTTCAAGAAATTAATTAAAACTATTGAAATTTGATACATAGATATCTTCAGTTCCTGCCTCATGTGTGCCGGCCTACGTACCTGCCTTCCGCCTATTTCTTGAGCTTTCGTGTGGTTCAGGCGGTTTATTTTTCTGTAAGAAGTCAGACATTTATGCGCCTAAAAATAAGTAGAAGGATGCACTGAAAAACACAAGTTTGAACTAAAATGTTTAAATTTTAGAAAAGTTTGAATTTTTTTGACGCGGCCTCGCATGTTTATTCCTGACAATGAAAACGCGTTTCAAAAAACAAAAAATAGTGGCATTCCTCAATTTGTCAATTCTTCAAAATGCTATTGCGTCGTTCGCTTTTTGTGCTCGACATCATTGCTCTTCTGGCAATTGTCGTTTTTCTTGTCTTTTTGCCGGCTGATAGGTAAAGGAACAATTCAAAATCCTTATGATTTATATTTCTAGATGTCTGAATTTTGAAGCAAGTGAACAAACTCCACGCAACGTCGACAAAAAGTGTCATCTTCATCCAGTGCATCATCCGAACTTCAGTTTCACCGAAAACTTGAAAACTAACGATCATTTGATTGATCCAAGTCATCAAGTCACCATTTGTCACCGTTTGAAATGGTCTCACTATTCATTCTGGGATAGCATGTGTAAGTTGGGGAAGTTATTAAATTAAACCGCACAACAGTTTAAAAAAGAAGTTCAATATGTTGTCTAAAATTAAACTTTGGAAAAAATTGTTTAGAATTGTTTAGATTGTTTAGATTTGATCCTCTTGCCGGCTCTCACTTGTGTTTTTCTGATTTTCTACACAGTTCTTGAGATTTGTGAATTTGACGTGTTTGTTGGACAGGTATGCTTATTGACACTAAAAGATTTTCACATATTCATATTTTATTTACAGGTACAAACTACTGGCTTGGTTATTGTATCAGCAATATCGGTAATTTACTCTATCGCAGGTAAATTTATTTTCAAAAATATGGTGTTCAACCATTTGTCACCAAAAAACAAATCTTTAAATATTTAATTAATGCCAACTATTTAGTAATCACTCACGAAAAGAATCGAATTGAGACGGAATGGCCATTGCTCGCTCATGCTTATGTCCTTGGAGCAAAAGAAGGAGAAACAACCGTTAATGTACCAAAAACGTGGCAATATAGTATTGCTATGTGCATTCTGTCAGCCCTTTTCAAGATCGGAAGGGTTTTGGTTCAACATTTCATTGGTGATGTTAGTTTTTGTTTCGAAACTATTTCTTGCCCAAAAGCTTCAAGTGTGTTATTTCAGAAGAAGTTCTTCTTTGATGACGATAGCCAAAGGGACGATCAAAATGGTGAACCTGTGCTGTTGGCTGGAAGTGAAGAAGTTGCTGGAACAACTACCATTCTGAATGATTCCAGATATTCCAGAATTGAAACTGATTAATTTGCGTCTAACTTCTTAAAAGTTAAATTCGAATAAATGTGTATTTTTTCTACTTTTATGTTCCGTGCTTTTGTAATTACATCATTGAACTTGCCTAGTCACTGTTCAAAAATAGTTTTTCTAGCCTGCTCTCTGCTTCAATTCCGTCACAAAATTAATTTTATATCATCAAAATGTGTGTTACCTACTCGTTTCACTATCTATCTTCTCACATCGTTCAATCGTTTTTCCAAGTGATAAGAAACCGACCGGAGTTGATTTATGCTTGCGTCGGCCGCGATTTTTCTCTCAAATTTCTAAAATTAATTTGGCGATCAAACCAACATATTTACTTGACCTACTTATATCTGCCTTTTTCATTAGCTATGTCCATGTTACTTATTATATTTCTTTTCATAATGTTCTTTTAAAGCAATTTTTAATATTTTCACGAGGTTTAACAATAGAAAACCATAAATCTTTTTTTTTTTGAAAAGTTGAATGATAAAGAGCTGTGTGTAGTCTCATCAGTTATCAGTCATCCCACAACCACGTTTTTGCATTCCAAATTCCAAATTCTTTCCCGATATGCTGAACATCATTTAACTACATTGCAATTTGTATTTTAAGATTTTCTGAAAAACATTTCATCGTGTCACCTCAACTACACTTTCAAATTGTACAGTTAATTTTACTTTCAAAAGACAATCGAAAAGATTCTTGAGTTTATAATTGAGTGTATGTTCATTTTATTGTTATGCTGTGAATATGATTTTTAAATTTCCAAATAACTGTTGATTGACATCTACTTTCTCGAAACTGACTTCCTTGTCACAATGACTATTCAAGAGAGGAATGTTGACTGTTTGAAAACTATTAGATTGAAGATGTAGTGAGTCACTATGAGGAATTCGATTGATATAAAAATGGACCAGTATTGTAGTAACTTGATCAGTCTACTTCAAGTTTCAATAAGCTTTTTGTGTGATGTTTTTTCTACAATAATTTGCTTGAAATCCGCAATCCAAACATTCAAAACATCACTTGAATGTTCACAGATTCCGATCAATATCCATCTCACCAGATCCTCTGTGGTGTGCTCATTTTCTATCCATTTTCCATTAAAAACACGTGATGTTCGTGGTCATCCACAGCCTTGTGCTCCTCCAAGTGCTCCAAGAAATGGCCAGTTGTCATTTCATTTTTCTCATCGTCTCCTTGATCCAAGTACTATTTTCACGTTTTATAAGAAAAACCAAATACTCTCTACTCTTGTTCCATTAACTTGGCTGGCCTGCAGTCGATCGGTCACTTTCTTCCAGCATAACATTTCTGGATGCAAAGTGGGAATTCTATGAATTTTAAGTCTGAAAATTAAATACCTAATTTCTCAAAATTTAGTTCTGTGTAACGGAAATACAGACTAATTGTTTAATCTTTTCTCCCACTATCTCTGCTCCGTTCAACATTATTCTCTTCAGTATAATTTGCATTCCGTTCCATTAAACATTTACAAACCATTCTTCTCACTTTATCAGTTTTAATTTTGTTCTCGAGGAATAAATTATAAAAATAAATCTTCTCAGAAATGACAATAAAATAGTCAGACAACTGCTCTCATGCTAATAATAATGTCAAGAATGTCATCCCCAAAGTCATAAATCCTTATTTTTTCGTATCGGGTCACCAGATTGTTGATATCAGCCCGCCTCCTGTTACACTTTGCTCTTCTACCAAACCGCCCATCTAGCCCCATCTCAAATGCTCACAATCTTGGGGCTCAAACCATCAACACATTCCTAGTTTATTTTTGTTTTATTTTCCATTGTTTAGCTCATATTTTCTGATCATCTGAAATCTTCCCTACATCCCCGTAGTATCGTTTGAGTTTTAATTTGCGATCCTCAAATTTCACAATATATTTATTTTTCTATCATAACATGGAATCTTTTAAGACATCTTATAATTTTTCAGAATGAAGTATTTCATCCTGACACTTGCCGTTCTCGGCTCAACTCTTGCATATTCAAAGCAGAATATGCTTGACACAAACCGTGTTCAGGCTGAAGTAATTGAGAACTCATCTTGTGAAGAATGTGAGAATGTTATCAAAAGAATTTCTGAAGCTGCTAAGGATCCAAAGAAAATTGAAGAATTGAAGATTGTTCTCGGAATGATGTGCAGAGAGACTTCTTATGCTGATGAATGTCGTCTTTTCGTTTCACAATTGGACAAGTTCATTGACAAACTTCAGCCATTCTTGGTTAGTTAAATCTTTGTTTCTGAAAATATATGCTTATATCTTTGATTTTTTAGAAGAATCCACACGCAGTCTGCACTCGTCTTCATATCTGCTCAAACAAGAAAATCGACTCATTCCGCCGCATTTTGCTCGAGTTCGCCAAGCGCGCTCAAAAAACTTTTGACGCTGTGAGTAGAAATTATTAAATTTAAAATTATAACGATGAAAGTTAAGCCAGCCATCGTCTGTGACGAATGCCAATTTGTCGTCAAGGAGTTGAAGACTGTTGTTGAGGACAAGAAGAGCCAAGCTGAAGCCCGTGACTTCCTTCGTGAGAACGTGTGCAAGAGCCTCGGACAGTACAGAGGATTCGTAAGTTCCTAAAAATTACAAGCTTCGATTTTTATAGTAAATTTTCAGTGCGATTTGGTCGTTGACGAGTATCTTCCACAATTCATCCAAGAGCTTGACGCCATTCTCCAAGATCCACACCAGGTTCGTTATCCATTCAATTATAAAAAACAGAAATTCCTTGGATTTGTCTAATTTGTAAAGTAGAAGATTTCAATATTTTCAGGTGTGCGTTGACATCAAGGCCTGCAACTCTGCTTCTGCTCAAGGACTCAAGGCTCGCAAATATGTGGGTATCCTCGGATATTTCCAACGTCACTTCCTATAAATATGTTTCCCATTAAGCTTTATTCTCCTTTTTTGCATAAACCTATTTTATTGTGAATTGTCTATTTTTCCCATGTTCCCTTCCATAAATCGCTTGTTTTGTCTATAAATCCCTTTGTTGTGACGTTTTGATTTCAGATTTTTAGGTTAAGTTCTTTAATTTATTCAATTGAATTGTTATATAAGTTCAGGTAGAAGCTTCCAATGAAGAAAAGGAAAAGGTTGAGAATGAGGTCGATGCATTCTGGAATGGAGCCGCAATGAAAAACAACAAGGGTCAGGTTAGTGAAATGATAGGGTACTGTATTTCTTGTTGTACCATAGATTGATTCTAAATTAGTATTTGAAACAACTATACAAAAACATGTTTACCTATTTTCGCGCATTTCAACTCAACTTTTTTATTCGCAGCTGTCAAGTATGCCACCTGCTATTCGAGGTATAATGGGTTTTTTTAAACTACTAATGAACAACCGTTCTACTTCATTCAACTCAAATACAAACTCAATAATTTAAAAATAAGCAATATAAACATTGGTTTGGGGCCAAACTGGAACTGAAGTGGGCTTCAAAATTGGGATAACGGGATTTGGAAGTTGAAGTGGGGGAAGTTCGTGGCGTGAGATGAAAGCAGCAACACCGCCACCCTGCTTCAACTTCATGGGACGACGAATTGCATCTTTATTTGACTTGCGTTCTCCGTTGAAGATGTGCGGAAATACAGTTATTGCGTCTATGTCACTATTTGAACTTTCAATAAGAAAGTTGTGAAGACGAATTATGTAAGAGGTGGCTTCTCTGAAATGCGAGGGTTATTTTTTTAATGAAAATCTTTGAATTAAGAAAACAAACAAGTAAACTTTCGTAGAGTTTTGAAAATTTTCTAAAAGAGATCTCATCTTATTGGGGAACTTACCTCAAGATTTGAACTCTGGAGAGTCGTGTTTTAAAATGTGACGGCGGAAGAAGATTAAGTAGAACATCAAACATTCCGTTCATCTCGGAAACTCTCTGTCGTTCTCGTCTGAAAGTTTACAATGTTTAATAAACCTTTGATGATGAAGCATGTGATTTCTGAGATATTGAAAAATGTGGGGCATTCTATCTAGAAACAGTTCTTCATGAAGCTTGAGTTCTGACCGGTATATTTTTTTCTAACTAATTTTCATATTATATTCAATTTTATTGCTAGGAGTCGTATTAACTACTAAAAAAATTCAAGAAAATGTTAATTTTATCGTAATTAATTTGAGAACGTACTCGTTTGCTCTCGATCTTCGATCCGTATTCAGCTTGGTAACTCTCGGTTTCTTCGCCATTTTAATAAAATTGTGTAAGATGACGCTATAAAAAATGACGAGTTGTGAGCCAAGTAGGAGTTGAGTAATGAAAAGAAAATGACAGATGTAACTGACCCTTTACCATCTAAAAAAGGAATCGTGTGCCGTCCCAACAGCCACCTGCTTCACACATGTTACCCTTCTACTGACATTGTCGAGACAAAGTCGGTAAATAATTGGAACATGATGATATTGCTCATAAGTTTATAGATGGAAAGAGATTTCGTTGTTATTTTGCAAGAAAAAGGGAATTTGATGTGGTTTCTTATTTTTCAAAATTTGAATAGAAGCAATACACTCCCATTTTTCAGACTCTCGCCATGTCCTGTTTCGAATGCAAGTTTGTTGTTGAAGACATGCAAACAGACATGATCACTAACAGAGTAAGTTTATTGCAAAAACAATTAAAATAGTTTCGTAACATAAAAACAACAATCCAACTGTGTATTTGTTTATTTCAATCACCTACACCAAAACAAATTTTTAAATGATTCACCTCTAGTGATTTCAGAAGAAACTTTCCGATGATGTCCGTGATTTCGCATGCTACAAGATTGTCACAGCCAACATGACTGATTCATGTATTGATTTCTTGGATTTATATCTCCCAACTGTTATTCAGATGACAGTTGAACAGGCAACTCCACAAGGAGTTTGTCTAGCTAACAAGTGTTGTCCAGCAAGTTCAGGTTTGCTGTAATAATGAGGTGTCCAATAATCGACCGACTATTTTTCAGTTGCCCCACTTCGTGATTTCACATTCCAAGAGATTCAAGCTGAAAAATGTCCGAAAATGATGGAATTGGAAACATATTTGAGCTCAAACCTTGTTGGAAGTGCCATGGAGAAATTCTTCGAAAACTCACTGACTGAGACTTTCTGCTCTGGATTATTATCATTCTTCCAACCAAGTGTAAGTTTTTATTAGTTTTTTTTAATGTTCTAAAGCTTAAATCTCAATTTTCAGTGTCAACAAATCATGTCATCTGTTGCTCCAAGATTTGTCAGTTTGACCGCAGTCCTTGCAAGCCAAAACAAATTCAGTCAGGCTGTGAGTTTGGGTATTCGAATGCTCGATTTTAATTAAAATATTCCAGATGAACTGCTAGACCTGAAAACATCAAACTTCTTCATTTCTCTGCTTGCTGATAACTGATAAACTGTTTAAAGAATAAATCATTTTCATGACAAATAGCTACAACATTGCTGAACTATCAGAAAAATTGAAAGTTGATCAATAACTTATGGACAATGAAAACATACCTTATTAGTGGCAAAAACAATCGATGTTTTACAAAACCTTCATTCGACACCGTTTAAAAGTAAAAAAACACACAGAACTTTCCAAAATTTATCAGCATTTCGAGCACATTGAAGTTTTTAATGGCAACTCTACCAACCTTTCTGAAACGTAAGACTTCTCAGTATCAGTGTGAGACTATTGAACAAGTAGAGGAAACGTGGTATGTCATTATGTGGATTTGAAGTTATTGCGCTTGTTATTTTGAAAAAGTTCACAATTATTTATCCACAAGTTGAAAATTGTAAAGCTTACGACATTACTGGCTTTCTTATAAAAAGTCTAAAAAGTTATAGTAGTTGAAAAATGAGATGAGATGTCGACTAGACCATTCGGCAGTTGCAGAAAAATTATCGAAATGTTTTAAATTTCTAGAAAGGTAAAACGAAGTATGTTGGTTCTCATAGAGTACTGAATGAGTGCCAAAGTGTCACTCAGACTGTTTCAAATTTATGAAGCACCGGAAAATAACGCTGTGAAAATTTCCATAAAAACCAGTATCTGCATATTTCCTTGAACGTTCTCTCACCAACGTCGCATACCACATTGCTCTAATTTTTGCTCTTTTTTTTTCAAGCTTCAGTGAGCACAATGATGACTTTTTCAATTACCTGTGATAAACAATTTCGTGGAATTTTTGTATTTTTTTGAAGTTTCCTCGTGTTAACAACAATCAAAAACCGGGTCATACTCTAGTGTTGTATAGTGGGCTTCACCATAAATTACCTGATAAATCAGATTAGAGGCACACGTCGGAGGAGCACACTGATAAGAGGTGATAAAAGGAGCACCGAGTAACACGTGTTTTCAGTTTTCCGCTTCATTTTTCGCACAGTTTTCTTCATAGTTTCCCATTAATTTCTTACAAATTATTTCAAATAAATTTGAAATTGCAGTAATGAAATCCATTTTTGTCTTCGCCGTGCTGGCAGCTTTGGCTCTTGGAGCACAATCTGCTCCATCTCCATGTGAATCATGCAAATCGGTAAGTAATTATATTCAGAGAACTAAATGTTACTACTATAAAGTAAACAAATTTCAGATGGTTCAAAACTTCATTGATGCTTCTAAGGATCGCATGAAGATGGCTCAACTGAAGGTTTCTCTTTCAATGCTCTGCGTAGGTACATCTCATCAATCTGACTGCTCAAAGACTCTTGACAAACTTGACTTCATCGCCTACAAACTTGCTCCATACTTGGTAGGTTTACGACATTTTTTCAGAGAGTACTCTGAATTTTCAGGCTGACACCTCCGCTGTATGCTCAAAGCTCCAAATGTGCGGTGAATCTCAATTCTCACCACTTGCTCGTCTTGCCATGCTTTACTTGAAGAAATCAGAGGCCATCGTAGCTAATGATAACATTATGGTTTGTCATTTTGGGAGATTAATTTTTAATTTTCAATTAATTTTTATAGAGACAAGAAGTTTGTGACGAATGTCAGGCATCAACTGCACAGATCGGAAAACTCGTTGGGGATGAATTTACTACCTATGCAGTGAGTTAAATTTTGCAGGAAGAACGGTAAAATTATCTCAAGTTTCAGGTCAAATCTACCCTTCAACGCTTTGTCTGCAAGAGCGCCGGAAAAGCCCACAAGGCATGCAACATCTTTGTCTCCTCCGTCATTCCAGATCTTATGACCGAGATGAAGGATATGTTCACCGAAAAGGAACTTATGTGCTCAAACATGGGACTCTGCTCTGCTACATCCAAGCCAGCTGCTCGTGAAGCTCCGAAACAACCAGCATCTGAGATGTGGAAGTCTATGGGAATGGTGAAGACAAGCAACGGAGAGGAGCTTATGTCTTGCTTCGAGTGCACACTTTCCGCTGATGCTCTTCTTCAGGAATTCATTGATAAGAGAGTAAGTGCAGTAGAAAATTGTGTTGCAAATTTCAATAACCACTGCATGTATTGAAAAGAAAATGTAAAAGTATGTTGGAAGCAGTTTTAAAAGGTTTATATTTTCAGCAAGGAACAGCTGATGACATCCAAACAGTTGCCTGCAATAAGATGGTTGCCAACTGGACAGATGGATGCAATGACTTTGTTCATATGTATATGTCAACTGTGCTTTTCTTGACTTACAATCAATTTGATGGAAGAGGAATCTGCACAATGATGCATTCATGCGAAAAGAAGGAAAATGGTAAGTTAATCGATCATCTGAAATCCTGTAATTTTTCAATTTCCAGCTCTCGTAGAAATGGCCATGTCAGAGAAGGTTATGTTGGGATGTGAAAACTGTAAAGCTGTCGAGCACTTCTTTGCTCAAAACCAAGAGGCTCTTCACTCTCACGCTGTTGACGGACTCTACTCGAACGTCTGTCAAAAGCTTCCAACTGCTCTTGGAACTATGGTGAGATGACTCGTACCAATGGCAGTGAAGTCACAAAACTACATTCTGAGACACAAAACTTTAGTGACACCCTATACATTTGCAAACACATGTTTTAAGTACCAATGTTTATTTCGAGACCACCTGAAAATCAGAACTTTTCAATCTTAGGTCTACTGTCTAGTTCAAATTGTATTTTTGAATATTTTTCGAAACATCTGCTTAATTCTTAGCTTAACTTTCCATTTTCAGTGTGAAGCCTCAATCATCCGCCTGTCTCGCAAGTTCTTCGCCCGTACCGCCGACCTCGCCGCAAGCGGAGCAATGTGCTCGCAGGTTTGTGCAAATATTTAATTTTACTCGGTTTTCACATTTTGACATCATTCATTTGTTTTCAAACAACTTTTTCTTTCAGATGTGCTAGAGCGTCAATGCTCCAGAGTTTGAATCAAGAATTTCGATATTATCTCCAATTTCATGTTTTCTTATTTAAAATGAACATTTCAATCGCAACTTGTCGACTTATTAGTTATTGAGAATCTTTTCAAAAGTATCAGCCAATTATCAGAAAGTATACACTTTTACATTAATATATAAATGTTGGCAAATACTCTTTTACTACCTCATCTTTTACTACGAATCGTATCTTTTACTACGGTCGTTTTATCATTTACTATTTATAAAGTAGACTTTCCTTCCGTCCAATATAGGCTATGACAACACGCAAAACTCACGTTAGTTTGAAAGTTTTCATTTTCGACAAATCAAATTCAGTTAAATTCAAACCAAAAACGTAATTCCGAGGGATATTCGAACTTTAGTTTAAGCCAGTCGGAGGAGGTCGAGCCGGAGGCTCGAACGACACCGGCTGGTTTACTATATCAAAAGTTGGATTTATTTACTTTTTTGAAAATTTCGAATTTCGAATTTTGAAAATTTCTAACAATTTGGAACAGAAATGAAGTTTGATATTTCAAAATACTAGAGCATTACGTTTAAAGTTTGTCAAGTTTTGAGTCTTAATTCACACTTTTTTGTTCAGTCTCTCTCTTTTTTCAGTCCAACTCAAAACATTGACATACTAAAAACGCAATTTTCTAACATTTTTCAATTGAGAATTGATAACACTTCTGTTCCATTTTGTCAGAAATTCTCAAAATTGTAGACATTTTCTGGCCGTTTTTCAAAATTGGAATGTAGCATTTCTATTAAATTCTGCAATTTTAGAGGAAGAAAGCGCAATTTCTAAAATTTTGGAAAATTTCTAACAATTTGGAACAGAAATGAAGTTTGATATTTTAAAATACTAGAGCATTACGTTTAAAGTTTGTCAAGTTTTGAGTCTTAATTCACACTTTTTTGTTCAGTCTCTCTCTTTTTTCAGTCCAACTCAAAACATTGACATACTAAAAACGCAATTTTCTAACATTTTTCAATTGAGAATGGATAACACTTCTGTTCCATTTTGTCAGAAATTCTCAAAATTTTAGACATTTTCAGACCATTTTTCAAAATTGGAATGTGGCACTTCATTTAAATTCTGCAACTTCAAACAACAGCAAGCGCATTTTTTTAAAAACATTTCGTATTCAATTCAAACTTATCTTTCCAAATCGCCTCCTTCTCGCTCTGCCTCATGTTGCTTTCTGCTCGTATGTCGACAAGGTTCAACGAGATCCCAGCTACTCACTCCTTCCACATCCTCCACCAACTTCCTCTGTCCGACACGAATGAAATCCGATGTTGCTCCTGAATTAATGAAATTTTCTAATACATTTGTACGTAATTATTATCAAAAGTAACAGTCGTGTAAATCGAAATCTTAGTAAACGTTGTTGAAACTCACAAATATGTCTAAACAATCCTTGGTGCATTTGGTACAAGTTGGTGCCACACACTGAGTTTCCTTCTGTCACCAGTCTATGTCTTTTCAGTGCCTGAAAATGTCATTGTTGTTTCTCTAGCTCACGATATCTTACATGAAATTAAAAAAAATTAATGTTAAAAACAAAACTGGAAACTTGGTGTTCTGGGTTTATAAAACATCAAATTTCTGTTCTGTTCATTTTCAAATCATCAATTTTTAGGCTTACATTGCTACTCCATTCGATTTGCAATGACTGCATTCAGCGACTCCAGATAGGTCCAGTGGATGTTCGTGGTAGTTAGTTTGTTCCAGACAAACACACATACATCCAACTGCTGCTTTATCAAGTCAAAATTTGTTCTTTCAGGTGTGACGAGTAGCATAAGTTGGTTGATGGGAGAAGCTAATGATTTTAGGAGTTTCTCTCGTAACGGAATTGAAAATTAGAAACTTACTTGTCTTGCTTATTCATGTCTATTCACTATTTATTTTTGATCACGATTTCAATCGTAATAAATACAATACAATACAATGTGATCGACTTATTTTCATGGTTATTATCACGGTATTATCATTCGAATCAAAAATATCATTGTTCGAGAGTGTAAAATAAATTAAATTAAATTATATTTATCGAATCATCTATTTGAGCACTTGGACTTCTGGGTCTAATAAATTTTGACAATAACTTGTTTCAAAGTGATTCGTTTGAGTTGAAAAAACAAAAAATTAATTAATTACGGAAGATTTCAGGGGCTGTTATAAGGGACGTATCCTCTCGTCTCCGTCGATTTTTGGGAGCAGATTCCAGCGTTTCCATAACTGGAAATAAATAAAAAAATAAAAATCAGGGGAAGGTCCCCCATATTTTTCATAATCACAATGCCTGGAAATCAATTTTGAACCAGATACATTTTTGAAAATGAAAATGAAAACGAATATTTTTTAATATGTCGATCACGTTAAAATCACAGTTCAAATTATTTCAATTGATAAAAAAATACTTGATAAAATTTGCACGGACAATTAGAATTTTTTAAAAATGACCTTGAGCAGGGTACATCTTGATAAAATTTTTGACGGACAATTGTGCAGAGAATGGCTCGACATCCTGCTGGCAACTAGTATCAACGGAAGAGGTAATAGTTTCATCACCATTCTTTTCTTGAGACTTAACTAATTATTTTCAGAGTGCGAAGAAAGTTCTTCCATATAAGATCACCTCAACTCTTCAAAAGGGTAATTCTACGAGGTCTACGAGGCTGGATCAATACTTTGAACTGTTGCTTTTTTCTGTTTTTTATTCTGATCGGGGTGTAAAAATCCCGTTTTTTTCGATTGAAACCTTAAAAAAGAATACTATGGTTTTACTGTTGTAAGGTTTTAATAGTTTCTGTATTTTTTCTCTTTTTATGAATGTGGAATATAAAATATTTTGAACTAATCACGACAAGCCAACTCATATAAACACAAAATCACATAAAAACTAGAAATTCTACTAGAAAAACTAAAATGTTTTGCAATAGAACCTGACCAATCTATCATGTGAACATGCTAGTGGGTGGGAATTAAAAATCTACATTGCAGATTAAAAGCAGCAGTAGAACTAGTGCAAAGGACCAGTTGACAGAGATGATTCACAAAATAATAGCACAGAACTGTCGCTGATGTTCAAAAAAGATGGTTACAAAAAATTATTGAAAAGATGATAGAAGTTATATTTACTTTACTGTTTCAATAACTCGATGGAGCACTTTAGGTGTTGGTTGGTTGAATGGCAGTAATAATACAACAAAGATCAAAGGAACATAGGTCACTTCAACTTATTCCAGAAACATCGAGTACAAAATTTTACGAATTTTATTTTTTTGAAAATACAGGGAAGTTCTAACAAAGCGGAGGAAAAAATGGATCACTTCGAACTGAAAAAAGTCGATCTGAAATTTTTCCAATGTATTTTTCCATTTAGAAAACTGTGAAACTGCTTAAAATATAAACTTTTTTGGGAACATTTGATGATTTTACGGATGTGTATAGGAAATAAAACTATCTGGAAGCATCAAGAGCCCACTTCCAATTGACATATGTTTTATTCGATGTTTCATAAACTTGTTACTTATCAAGTGGGCCTTACAAATTTGAAAATGTCCAGGTTTCCATTAGTGGATATCAGCAATACTACTTCCTTGTATTCATTAGTATTGGTTGAGAAAACACGGAAAACTCCGACGCGGAACGAATTGACACCACTACATTGTCAAAACGAAGCTTCTCAATATTTACACAATAGCCTATAGACCTCTAAATGGTAGGTCAAAAGGAGCTTTTGACTCCACTGACTAATCTCATCCAGAGACCATCAGTCTGACTCATAGTTTACCTACCAGTCTTTTCCGACATTACTAGTATACGAAGGATGAGAGAGTGAGAGAGAGTAGGTATATAGGCAAAAGATCAGCGTCAGACATGACGAGGGGCGGCGAAGTGTATATAAACTTACCTGTAGAGTAGCCAAGACCACATCATTGTCTAGATTTAATAATGAGCTACTATTCGACTTCTCTATACATTTTCGCTATTACCATGGCCACAATGGTATTAGCTGGACCACGTGGTGGATTCGGTGGAGGACCAGGAGGACCAGGAGGACGTGGACGCCACGGACCACCAATGCCACCATTCCTTCAAAATGTTACTGATGAAGGAAGACGTGCATTCTTCGATATTGCCAGAAACCAGAACTTGACAATTGCTGAGATGGAATCACAAACTTCTACATGGGCTCAGACTTACGGAGTTTCGGTTAGTTCTGTTTTCAATCCAAAAGTGGTTTGCTTTCGAAAGTAATTTTTGGAAAACCATTGTTTTAGCAAATTGAACTTTAACATCTTCAAAATAGTAAACTTACAGGATGTCTACTCCGAGTTCGAAGCTAACATAACCGCTCATCGCAACGAAGTTCAACAAAATGTAACCCAAGTTGTTAGCCAACTCTCTGCTGCTCAAACCGCTCTCGAAGCAGTCATGAACAACAAAAACCAGACCCGCCAACAAATGAAAGAAGCCATTGACAATCTCAAGACACAATATCCACAAGAGATTCCAGCTCTCTTTTTCATCAGTGGATCATTCAGAAGAGGTCCAGGAGGTAGACATGGAGGACCAGGAGGACCAGGAGGAAGACGTATGGGACCAGGTGGACGTGGAGGAGACTCTAGAGAAGGACCAATGATGGGAGGAATGGGACGTGGAGGATTTGGTGGACAAGGAATGGGAGGAATGGGAGCAGGTTTGGGACAAGGAAGACGTGGTGGACCAGACAGCATGAACGAGTCTTCTGATGTCAACGACTTCTAATTTTTATTGAAATTATCTATACTTGCCTTTATATTCAATTCCATCTTCATTGTCAACTCATGTTTTGTGCACATAATGAACTCATTTTCTAAATTAATTGAAATATTTTCCCGTACTTTAAAAACTAAATAAAATTACTGTTTCTTCTGCAACAAATAAGAGACAAGACAATTTTGTATTTAAAAAATATTCCCCGACACCTCTGACGTTTGATTTTCAGTTATTTTGTGATTCTTTCCTTTTGAAATTGATGTTGTCTCGAAAGCTGAATATACCGTCAATGATCAGTTTCTTTAAATTTAAATTTGAAAGGCGAAGAAAAAACAAACTTCGAATGCTCTATAAAACCAGCCTTCTTGATATTTTTGATAAACATTTTTTTAATGCATCGAGGCCTATTTCTCCTTATATTTTCTTGATTCTGATAAGCTGTGGTGCAAGTGGTCCGGTTAACCGAAGAGCACTTTTCAATGGCTCTTTCGATGAGGAAAACATTGATTCGGTAAGTGGCGTCAAGTAGTAATTACAGTTTTTTTGTAGAGCTCAATGAAAAAATGTTTTATTTCGAAGTGCACAGATTATTGAAAAGTTGTTCTGCAGCCCCAGAAAAACCATTTTTCATTCTCTTTAAATGTTATTCATTGACAAGATAGTTCGAAAGTTTGAGTGTTTGTATTTGAAAACGTGATAATCTTGTAAAGCTTGCAGATATATCTAGATAGTATGCATTTACCATGATAATAACAGAATAATCTTGAGAAAAAGAAATGAATAAAATTTCAGGATAATTATGAGCAGTTCCGATCGGACTTAACTGAAACCAAGAATGAAACATACGAAATACTTTTCTCAGTTCCTGAGATACCGGAGCAAAGAGTTCAGAACAAGACAAAATTAAGAAGAAGATTCAGACGTCTACGACATCTCAAATTCTTTCCAAGATGGACATCAGGATCTTCAGAAAACAGTCGGGAAGACGATCTTCTAGACAATCCTTTTAATAATGAAAGATACCGTGACGAATAATTTTACTAAAACATATTCCACGTTATAAATCATTCATTATTACTGAATTATTCCACATCTTATTCATGAAAATATTCATCGGCGAATCCGCATGATACTGTAAATTTATTAAAAACCACAAAAACAACACATAAAAAGAATCAGTCACCATAAAAAAAACAACAAAAAACTATACCGAAACTCCCACGGTAAGCAGTTTTATTTGCATTTTGGAACTGATGTATTCAACAGGGCCAATATGTTCAAAGTGTGTTGGGGGAACAAACTAAATTTGAAAGAATGGTCTTGCCAGTATATGAACATGTTCCAATAATGAAACAATCATCAGCGGAAAAGTTTAATTAAGTATGAAAAAAAGCAGATCTGTCCGCGATGATTAGCGATAGTTATAACAAACATTTTTTGAACAGAGACAGCAAAAAAATACCCTAGTAGTTATTGAAAAACAAATAATTGGAAAAGCTCTATTAACAATACATATGTGTCTCTTGTTTGAATGTGTTCATTGTGATGTTGATGAAAATCTCTTTTCAACATTATTCACCTTTATTCTCTATTTATTTTTTATATTCTATGTGCACTTTCAATTGTGGGAATACTGTTGACATCACTGTAAATCAATAGATTCAAGAAACCACACATAGATCAGGTCCAAAATTGTCTTTATTATTCCCATCATTTCATATTCATAGCCGTCTATTTTTCCATTTTCTTTGGTTTTTGAGAAAATCAAATCGTATAAAAGAGAACCGTTGGCACTGGGAGTGTATGACACATCATCTTTTTTTCTTCATTCTTCTTTCTTTGCAACGTTTATTCTTAAATTTGGTTTTTTAAACATTCCATAATCATAGTTTCAGATGGCTCAAAACTTGCTCTTCTGCACCATCGCCTTCGTCTTCGTAGCCGTCGCCATGGCAGGACCTGGAGGTCGTGGAGGACCTCATGGTCCAGGAGGGCATGGCCCACGTGGCGGACCAGGACTTCCACCATTCCTTGTTAATGTCACTGCAGCAGGAAGAAAAGAGTTTGAAGCTGTTTTCAAGAATGAAACGTTAACAATTGCTGAAGCTAATACCCAAATTGCTGCTCTCGCTGAGAAATACGGAGTCACAGTACGCTTATAAAACCTGTTATCAACCTAACCATTCTTATTAAATTCAGGCAACCTACAATGAGTTTGTGGCTAATCGCACCGCTCTACTCGCCGAGGTTAAGAAGAATCAAACTGCAGTGATTGGAAATCTTACAGCAGTCTCTGCCCAATTGGCCACAATCTACCAAAACAAGGATCAAACTCGTAAAGCACAGGAAGAAGCTGTTGATGCTCTTCGCAAAGAACATCCAGTTGAGGTGAATGCTATCAAGTTCATTCGTGCCCAGCTCGGCGGAGAGAAGGTGCATGGAGGCTCACATGGAGGACTCCGTGGTGGGCCAGGAGGGCCACGAGATGGACCAAGAGGAGGACCAAGAGGTGGACCAAGAGGAGGGCGTTAATTTTTTTTCTGTTTTGAATAAATTATTAATTATCCAAGTAAAACTTTTCTCGATTCCAGAATAATCCCATTATTTCATTCACCTTATTAAACAGCCTTTTAGAAATTTCTTTCAAAAAGATGGGCACTTGAAATCAAAATCAATTAATTATTGGCTTCTGCTCTAAATTCCAGATAACTCGATATAAAAACACGCGATTAGGGCGAGACATGCTAACGAATTTCGATAGCGGTGAACGAAAACTTGGTACCACCTCTTTTGTGGATAATTTTTCATGATTTATTTTACAGGATAATTCATTGTTCAATATTATCACACTTGTCCTAGAAAAATCTTTCGATGTAGAAGATGATCCTAATCATAAAAAACGTCAGAAGTCGTGATGTAATTTCAGATTTCCCCAAAGAAAAGTAAATTTTGTGTGTTTTCACAATTTAGCTATTTTTGCACAAAATCTATCGAAAAACACAAACATTATAGATGACAGTGATGTGTTTCATCTCATTATAATGATTAACTTCCTTCTTGAAGTTATAAATTTTTAGATTTGACATGAATTTCGATGTTCAATTCTACTTCTTTGTTGTAATTATAGATTATTATAAGTATAGACAGACGTCAAAAATAGTAATTTGTCTGAAGATAGTGTGTTGAACTTTTGGTTTTGTAATGCTCGCCTTGCTATGAATATTATAAGTTCTGGATCAGAACATTAAAAAGATGAGAGAGTATTGTTTGGGTTCAAAAACCAGCGTTTCTAAAGTTCAATTGGCTCTGTTCAGCACATTCCGGTAAATTGAATTAATTTACATCTACATAAGCACCTAAACTTTTGACTTTCTATTTTCCACAAAAAGATCATATTGCAATAAGCACGTCTACTTTCCCCTTTACTACTTCTGACCCAAAATCCAATAAAATTTCTAATTTTCTTTCGAGTACACCTTCATTTTTTGTCATGCCGCAGAAAGAAATATAATCAAATCACACTCTCTCACTTATACCCGGAATTCTCAGAATTTATTCTCCATAATAGTAACATTTTACGATTGGTTCCTGCTCGTTTTAATTTTGTTTCCTTTAGTTTCTTGTTTCAGGCTATAGTGCTAAAATAATCAAATTTAATGTAAAACATTTCAAAAATGTTTTGTTTTTTTAATTTACAGTCAAAAAGTGATAATTACAGTTTTCACCTATCTTAATTTTGGAAGTTGACCAAAAGTTATTTCTGTACGATTATTATATGATTCAATTACTTTATTTAAATATTGAAAAGCGTTAAAACATAAACCAATGGTCGATTGTTCTTCAAAATTCAACATGTCTCGAAAAACATGTTTAAAACCTTGTTTTTTGTAGTGGTCTCGGTCATGTTGGACTATTATGAATAATATATACAATCCCTAGATGATTCTCCACGTTTAATAGTTCAGAGTATAAGTTCAAAGCTTAAAAGTACACAAATAAAAGGCTATAAATTTATTTATCTCGTTCTTCCCAACCAAAACAAAAATATTTTTAAATATCATTTTTCAATTCCTTATTGGTACCCGTTTTCCAGTAGCAAACCATTTTCACCTGTAGATCTTACCTAGAATAATATTTAAAAATCCCGCCAAGAAATCGTTTTAATACTTCAGTTTTTAACTTTGGAATACTGCTCTAACTAATTTATTTTTAGATAATGTCGGCAAAAAATATATTTGGAAATCAGACTTATATGGATTTTAGCTTTACTTTCAACACATTTCCAGTATATTTTGCACTTCTTCCATTGTTTTATGTGATACCAACCATATATATTGTCAATTATACTATTTTTGTGTTTATGGAACAATATACAAGAAAGAAGACTTGTGTAGTAAATCCACATATTTTCATTGTAGTGTCAAGTGCTCATACTGTGGTGAGTCGGTTGTCTAGGTTCTCGAACAATATTTGAAGTCTGTTAAAAGTTTAATCAATTATAAAACTAGAAAATTCGAACAACCATTCGGAACAAATTTATTCGTAAGAAATGTTGCCAAAACATATCATTGGAAAATATTATTTTGGCTAGAATTACAAGAGATACAGTACCCCAGTCTAAAGGGCCCTTTCCGTTTTTGGGTTGCATAGCAGTTTAACACATTAGTTACATTTTCAATAAGTTGACTAATTTGCTCTAAATCTTCCAGAACATTCTCTCATTCTTCTTCGACTACATGTCAAATAGATTTCCCGCAACTGGAATGATGACGTCATGGTGTGCAAGTAGTAATCATGAAACACTTCTCATTTTCATTTTGACATCCCATTTTTACTTGGACTATCTTGCAATGGGTTTTCCGTTTTTCATGTCTGTTCTCAAAATAATGTTTTTGGTTTATCCAAATACACATAAAAGTGTAAGTTTTACGGAGAAAATCGGGGAATACGAGTGACCTGTGTAAAAAATTGTGTGAGTATTTCAACGTCGGGTATCATCAAACAGGAAAATGTTTCAAATTGTACTTTCACCTTGAAGAATGCTTTAAATTTCTCAAAGACCCAAATTTTTAGAAAATTTGGAAATTTTTCAAAACTTTGATAATTTTGGAAAATGAAAAAATTTTGGAGTTCTGATATTCTGATTGACTATTATCAGAGTACTTTTATGGAATCCAAACAAACCAAAACCTCACATTTGAAACTAATTAAAACATATAAAATACTTTTTTAAAGCTCTCTTCCAACTTTCGACTCACAATTGCTAATTTTTAAATCTTTCAGATTATCAATAAACTTTTGCGAATAGCTTTGCCTTGCATTTCCATTTATCCAGTTTTCAACACATTTTTCTTGTTTCCGGCAACTGGAGAATGTCGTCAATTGTACCCACCATATGAGTTTGGCTCCATTTTTATTCATTATTTTGGAGAAATTGCAGGCGTAAGTCATATTTCTGCACATGAAGAAAACGTGCCTGCCTACCTATTGCCTATTTTTTTTGTACTTGAGATTTTTAAGTCATTCTAACTTTCTGGTTTTAATCAACCTGCTGAGAGTTCTACGAAGAAAAAATGGTTCACGTGTACTTTTGTAGCAGGTATTTATAACCCAGGCGTAGGCAACAACAATCGAGAGCAGGCAGGCATTTTTGTGCCTACATAGACTTATTAGCATCCTTTCTTCATTCTCACATTTTCAGTTCAGTAATTCTCCATTTTTACTGGCAAATATTGCATTTTGGATGGGTTCTACAATAACTATTAATTTAATGGTAATATTTCTTGTGGCTCATGCAAGAAATAAAGGATCACATAATGTACAGTATAAAAGTAGGAAAAGTAGAAGGGCGGAGCTTTCAGTTACTTTGACAACATTTGCAATGATTATTTCATTTTTAATGAGAGGTATTTGTTTGGTTAGTTTTCTGAAATACTTGGTAATCTAGTAAATTCTGAATAATATTTTCAGATTGTATTCCTATTGGTTCCAAGTGCAGCCAGCTGGCTCGCCATAATACGGCCGCTGGGATCAGATGCAGAAGTTGTTGTTTCCCCGTGGGTTTTCTATTTGACACATCCAGCTTTTCGTAGAACAAAGCGCCAATCTACAATTACAGTCGGATTCTCAATTAGCTTGGGATCAGGTCCGAGAGGAAAATAAAATAATTGTTTGATGGAATGAAGTATATTGTTATACGTAAAATTGTCTGAAGCACAAAAAACGAAAAATTCGACATATTTACTTACAGAAAGAGTGAGAAACAAACCGGAACATGCAAAAACGGAAGCATTGTAAAAACACCGTAAATAGACGTCGAGATTTTTGAAAGTGAAATGAAAAAAGCCAACACGTACTTCTATAAATGAACGTAGAAAGCACTGGGGAACAGGGAGATCAATTCTTCGAAAAGCGGGAAAATTGTAAATAAATATGAGATTTTCTATAGGAAAAAGTGGCAGGTTAGGAGCTTCTAAATATCAAGAACCATCTTGACGGTTTCCGTGACAATAAAGTTCGGATCCGTTCTGCGAGCCACGTTGAAACATGATTTGATAAGAGGACGAATACGAACTGACAATTGCTTAGCATTGGAACCATTATCAACTTTGGGTTTGTTCAGGGTGTAGTAATTCTCCAGTGCGAGCAAGCAATCTGAAAAAAACAATTTTTAAAATTTTAATTCAAAAAAGGAAAAAAGGAGAACAAGATTTTGCTTCAATAAATCCAAAATTGTCTCAAATTCAGAAATATCACAAAAGAAAAACGAAAAAAAATTGAGCATATCGATCTACAAACCTTTCGTATTGAATTTGAACCCATAACGGTTTTTTCGAAAAACTTTCTTCACTGCATTATCCAAAAAAATCTTTCGAACTTTTTTCTTCGTGTAGTCAGCAATAGACTTGTCCTCTTTGAAGAAATTTCCACGGATTCCCATGAATTTGATCCTGAAATTGTGTGATATAAATTAAAATTTAATTTTATGACGAAATTTAAATTAATTACTTTTTCTCGAATTCTTCCGAATCAATATTAGCAATATGTTTTCTGTGATCGTATTCATCATTTTGTGGATCTTCTTGAACAAGTTCTGCCATTATCTCAAGAAGCTGGGCAAAAGTGGAACATGTGACAAGTGGTGGAGACGGATCTTCTTTAGACTGAAACTCCAGATTATAGTTATTTTATAGAAATATTCAAAAGTTTAACCTTTTTTTCTACATCCACATAGAAAACTTTCGCAGTGTGTTTCAGCAAACCATCCACAAGTTTCTTTGTTTTCTTTCTTTGGTACTCAACTCTATCCCTTTCTTCGTTTGGCATAAGTTCATATCTCAACTCTTGTACCATCTTTTTTCGTTCTTCCTTTTCAGATTTCGTCTCATTTCCAATGTTCAGAATTGCCTGAACACGTTCGTATTCTTTTGGCATTGTGTTGATCGATGCAAGCACTTCGCGGAAACGTGCCTGTAATTTGTTCAAAAGTTTGAATAAAAACACGAAATTTGTAAGTTCTTACATCTTTTGACGCAATCTCCTCCGCATCCATATGATCAATTTCCGAGATGATACTGTCATCCGAGTCGTATTCTTTTCCTACAATGTGAATATATATTCTTGTAATCTACCTAATTTTGACATTTATTTGAAGGTTTTAAGGAATTCCAGTCAATTTTATACTCATGTTTGCACATTAGTAAGCATATAACACTTTATCCACACCATGGTGGTTTTTTTGTTGATATTTTTGGAAAACACTTTTTTCGTGACCGACACAAATTATAATCTTTCAACGAAAACCTTACCAGTATCGCCACAAAGCATGAGAAACAATTTCTCCAGATTATCATCACTGATTGGTTTATTTTTATCAGTGCGGAGTGTTGGAAGAAGTTCCGCTAAATGACCTCCTGATCCATTCAGAACATCATCACTAGCCGATATTAGCATTTTCTTCATTTTTTCCTCATCGTTTGATAAATCTTGATCCGTTTGTTGATGATGATCGACTTTTTTAGATGATTTTAGCATCTTCCTGAAGAAATCAAGAAACTAAGGCGAATAAAATTAAAAAAAAAACATTAATGAAATATTGAAATATGAATAGCTGAATAGTACTCGACAGTAATTAACGAAAAGTCAGTATAAACCGGATAAAAATCTATAAATTTTATTAAAATAAACATTTGAAAAAAAATTAATAACAGGAACAAAGAATAAACTACCCGCATAATTGAAAACCTAGAAACTAAACCTAAGTAAACAATCAAAAATCTAACTGCAAGAGAAAAATTATAAAAATATATCGAGATCACCAATTCTTCTCTAGTGGTGATTCGATGATATATCCTCCTAAATCAAAAACTGCTCTTCCGGCGTTCAAAAGTGAGGGATTAAATCGAACGAGACCGAAGAGATCGGACAAGGAGTCCAACTCAAACCACGTGGCACGAGACAGTCTGCAATTTGAGATTCATGTAACGATATGGAATTTGAAAATATTGTATAGATTACCTTGAACATATAATTGTAGCCCACGCAAGTTCAATATCAGCATTTCTGAGACCAATCGAGTAAGATCTAGATGCTCGAGAAATAGTGGAAACCATCACTAAATTGTTTTTCAAAACATTCACAAGAGCTTCCAAACTTCCATAATCTTGCTCGATATTCTTTCCTTGTGACGTAAGCAACTTTGAAACAACGTTATTAATTCGAGACATTGAGAATTCGAGTTCTTGACAAGCCAACTGAAGTGACGGGTGTGCGTGCTCAGCAATATAGTGGGAAAGTCCTGGATTTCGAAGCTCATCTGCTTCTTTCTCGTTCTTCAACCACCGCTTTAGTGTGCTCACAACACGTTTGTGGGATGTAGATGTTGCCCACGTGGCAATCGTGGCGAGACCTATTTGTTCTACATCTGCTCCTTCGTCAATGATGGAAAGTAATGTGGTGACGTCACGGAAGAGCTTCTCGTGTGGAAAAGACGCATCACTTGCAGCGACTCCAACCAGTTCCAGTTGGGCAGATATTACGGCCTGGAACATGGATATTTAAACTATTTGAAACACAGGTTTTTAGAAATTTTACAAAAGTGTAACTATTTAGATCTAAAAAATAAGATGTACCTGCAGAACATCTCTAGTCATAATAGAGAGCAAAGAGTTCTCAATATCCACGACAACTGATAGTCCTTCGTCGATCAATCCTGACAAGTAGTACAACGAAGACTCTAGGGCGTATACCTGAAATAATTATTTATTGAAAATATAGTGGCAATAGTGTACCTTCAGTGCCAATTCAGTCACAATCCTTTGTGATCTCGAATCGTCCGCTAAAGTTGTGCGATCATTCTGCCTACTCGGAGTTCGATTACACCAAATCGATAGTTCTCTAAGTGCTCTTCGAGCCATTCCAATTGTGGCGGCTGCGAATGGCATTCTACCACTACCGACCAGCTCCGATGCAATTTCGGAACCGTGTCCGGGTGTTCCAAGTAGATTTTTGTCTGTTACCAATGCAGTGAGCTCGATGCGCCCAACGTCAATTCCTTTCAGTCCGATTGTTTCGTCACGTGTAAATTGAATCTTGTCGGTGGTTCCCAGTTCAGCTTCATCGAGTAGAAAGCAGGTTTTCTCTCCGTTGTTCTGAAAATAAATGTTAATTTAAAGAGAACAGAAATTCCTACTAACATTTCCGAAAACGACGTAAAAGTTGGCATTGTGATGACCCATAACTCGGATGTTCTGACCATTTAACATTGATTTTCCACCAGGTCCAGCTGTTTGTTCACAGACTCCTCCATTCGTATCTTTTACAATTGCAACCGCTGGTCGAAGCTTTCCAGACCCAAGAATTCCTAAATACTTGGACTTTTGTTCATCAGATCCATAAATTGTCAAAATGTTTGCGACAAGAAGAGAAATGTGTGAAGTTGTGTATACATTCCAATCTACACTGAGTTCTTCGAAAACTTTCGACAAATCCTTATTACACATGCCGATGCCGTCGAAATATTTTCCAATAGCCAAGGAAAAGATTGCATTCGAGCGAAGAGCTTCTATTGTATCTGAAGCTAGTTTCCCTTCTTTTTCTATTAATTTCGAGTCAACTGATAATTCAAGTGATTTCCGCAACACATCCACAAACCCTTCAATATTACGCACATCATCTGAATCTGTGTATTCTGGGTAGATCATGAAGTCCTGGAATGATATGTTCGCATAAACTTATATTTGCAAAAATTCAAACCTTTTCAAACTTATTCATAGCGAAACCTCTCGACAAGCTCCTCTTCTCGATAGACGAAGTATTGTCGAGAGTTCGAATAGCAAATTTACTGAAAAAAATAATAGTTTCATTATTTCTGAAAAAACATTACTGAATAATACCTTTTCTCACTTATACCAGCCACTTCTTTTGATTTTGCTGCATCACTGAGACATCTCACATTGCATTTATGCAGTTTTTGTAATCGGATCAACGCCCGATGCATCTTAATTTGAGTTTTAAGCAAAGAAACAGCGCTGAAAAATTCAAAAATAATATGGCCGGGAAAATTGTTTAGGGTAAAAATCGAGTTTTCTCGGCCACGGCCACGAAGTATTAACGCGCTAATTTCAAATTTTGAAGTATCATTTAATCACGCCCAGTCTCGTGGTGGACCCGTCCGGAAAAATCAACGTGCCTTTAATCTCGCGCATCTGAGTCTCTACTTTTTACATGTTCTCTCACTTGTGAAGAGTACGGTATCACGATTTCTAGACGCTCTAGGTTTTATTTTTATAATTTTGATCTAATATTAATGCGCACTGATCTGAATTTCGCCGCCAATTATTTTAACATGATTTTTCCTTGTTGACAATTCATATTCATTTCATTTTTTCACATCTACGAGCTTTTTCTTATTATTTTAATTTTTATCGTTCTCTCTTAATTTCCTCTCTATCTTTTATTTATCAAAATCGAATATTTCTTGCAGATGCTTGCGATTCCCAAAACTCCAACCAGGAACATGAAAACACCTCAGGGGAATACAAGCGCCAGCAGACGTGAAGTGGACACATCGATGAGGAATCGGTTCGAGTTTGCCGGATCTTCGCTCAGAGACAGGATTGGGTCAATTCTATCCATGGATCAGACCCCACGTCCGGCAACTCGCGCAAATATCTTCATGGGACGGACACCGACACCGGCCAGGCACCTTCCGGAGAGCCGAAGAATGTTTGTGCCGGATTACACTTCAACGCCTGCACCTACGGCTCCTCGACAGGAATTTCGCTTCGAAGACTTGTCTCGGATCGTGGCACCTCCAATTGAGCAAACCTTCATTCAGCTGGATTCCGATGGAGAGCTCACTCTTCCCGCTGAATCATCAATTGCAGTGTCTCCACCACCGCGACCATCTTCTGAGCCTCTCCGCCATCTCAGCCAAGTCTCGCTGTCAGCTCGCCCAGCTTCAACGGAGCCTGTAAGAAGAGACGTACACTGGAGAGTGCATCCTTCGGCAAAGGTTTGTGTTTAAGAAACAATAAATGTGTTCTAATAAAATGTTTTCAGATCCGAAAATGCACAGTGCCGAAGACACCATCCTTCGCGAGGCCAACGAAGTCGTGGCTGAACCGCGTTAATCGCGAAGACTGATCGCCAATGCGATGATTCCTGTTAATTTATTTTATTTCTTCATTCTTTGTTCAATATTAACTACTAACCCGGTCATTTTTTTCTGTAAATAAAACCGGTTGCTCAGCTAATTGATTTCACATCGGCACCGACGGCACCGATACATTTTAAGAATTTTAAATCGCGTATTCGGTTCAAAACCTTGAATGCAGTGTTCATACGCAAACAGGAATTTGACATGTAACCCGGATTCGCTGTTTGTTTCGTGCACAATGTGGACACATTTCTTGTTGTCATCAGAAACATTCTCAGATAAACGTTTTCGCTTCTATTTAGAAGAAAAAAGCAGATATATTTAGAAATGGCGCTAGCTCCCAACACGACATAATTAGAAATGCTTTTTCATCTAAATAGCAGAGCTTTTTAACTAAATAGGTCTACTCTTTTCTAAATATAAGCGCATTTTTCTTCTAAATATGTCTACTTCTTCTAATTAGAAATACTTTCTTCTTCTAAATAGTTCTACTCTTTTCTAAATATAAGTGCGTTTTGCTTCTATTTAGACTCGGTTTTCGCCTCCTATATAGACTCGGAATTTTTAAAAGTGAATTTTTGGAAAATGTGATTTTGGATTCCGGAAAAAAAAAAAGATTTTCTATTCACGTTCAGCTCCCCTGCCGACCCTGTTCGTTCACTTTTTCCACAGGTAGTACCCTGTGGAATCTAGACACCTCTTCTAAGCCTGCTACCATTCTCGGAGAAATTTTCTTGCCACCACCCGGAGTTGAACCCTTGACCTTCCACAGGTAAAGCGCCAAGTGCGAGCGGCGGCCCACCGGTGGACCGCATATAGGCGAGGGGGGAACCGCCGACACACGAACAGCGCGCACACCGGTGGGCCGCCGTTCGCATGTTAGCGGCTCGCTAATGGGTGAGCGATGGGAGAGCGATGGGTGAAGGCTATCGTTTCCATTCCCCTCCTTTTGCTTTTCAGTGAAGAATAATATTCATAAAACGAGTATATTATAGTATTATCATTTATTTTAAATCGAAAAAAAAAAAATAATTTATTTCATCTTTTGATGATTTCGATGAATCGTCCTCTGGTGTCATCGGCAATTGACTCGTTTCCGCTTTTCTTCCTTTTGTCTTCCCCCAGTAAGCGATTTTATCGATCCATTTTCTGAAAAATTCAAATCAAACTGTTTTAGATAATTACAAGTAAAATTTTTCTTTTTCTTCAGGAACGTGTTGTATGGAATAAGGTAAACTTTCATTTTATCGTGATATTTAACTATTCAATGTCAAATATGTCCAAAAATGCATGAATTTTGCAGAAAAATCAGCATGAAGTTAACACAATTAAATAGGCAACTCTATTTAACATTGCTGTTGTTGATTCCAGGAATGTCTCAAAAAAAACTTTTTGTAATTTTTTTTGTAAAACAATGTAGTTAATCAAAGTCACGTAGCGTATTTGTTTACCAACAAAAAAAGAGGATTACCAAAAAATACAATAAAATAATTTATTATTTCCATTTTTGTTTCAATCTTCATTTTCTTATCTTGTCTTTTGAAGGTACATAGTGGGACAATAAATTGCTGAAAATCGTGAGTTTTCCAAATACAGATCACTCTCTAAAACTTTTGGGAATGCGTAGAAAACACTATTTGATTGTTTTTTTTCTTTCAGATTTGCTAATAAGATAGCAAATAGTACAACTAGCAGCAATGATAAACATTTTAATTGGCATTGGAATTTTGCATATTTTGCCACTTTATGTTTTGACAATGTGCATAAAGAAGAAAACATCTTCAAAGTCTAGATTATCACCTAATGGAACACCTAAGCCGGCATCTGTAGGTTGAAAGACTTTAGAAAATTATAAAAATCAATTTTAAAATAGCAGCCAGCACTCAGTCCACTTGATTTGACTCCTGCAAAGAAAGTAGAAGAAAAAGTAATTGAGGAAAAAAAGGTTGAAAATAATCCAAAAAAAGAAGAAGAGCCAGTGAAAGATGGAAAAGAAGTTGTACAGGATCAACCAAAGAAATCATCAAGAGAAAAGGATATGATGTTGAAAGAGAAAACGGCAATCGATTTTAGTGGAGACGATAATAAGAAAAAGGTAAGATACTGATGAAAATGGAAAGCTTTTTCGTGTTTTTAAAGTTTACAAAAACTTTTTCAATGTTTCATTGAAGTTTAAAGAGACAAGACTGAATGTAACTCCAGTTACTTTCATTCTACAGTACCTCCAACTTATACATACTCAATTTTGGAAATGTGAGACACCATTCACCGAATTTTTGTGTTTTCTGACTTACAAGGACTTTTCATTCAACTGAAATGTAGAATATAGATAGTTCAAACAAGGATAAACCACCGTCTCTTTGGAGAACGCAGTGGCTGCCCGAGTTTCACCCAACTTAAAGTATTCTCACAACCGAGTCTTGGCCAGACTTTCCTAAGTTTTACCCAAGTATTAGCCACTCATCATTGAAATATCTAAATTTTGGTAAGACGTAGACGGAAAGTGCCTATTAGACCAAGATATTCATAATTCAAGTTTATTTTTCAATATATTGCCCCTCTATTTAGATAAATTTCAGGAGACGATGCAAGTTTCAAAAACAAAGTCTGCAAGAAATAACAAACAGGTAGATATTTAAATAATGTGACAAGTTGAATATGAAGTTCGATATTTCTAGAAAAGCGACGTAAAGGAAAGTGCTACCCCAGGAGAAGACGATGAGAAGGAAAAAACGAAAACGGAAGGAGCAAATGGAAAAACTGATGAGGAAGGAACAGAGAAGAAGGAACCGTGAGTTTTTTTAAAACAATATATTCTTCAAATTTCTTTAAATTATTTATATTTATGTTACCTTGATTCCAGAACAATGACCGAGTCGAGAAAGGAAATGCTAAGAGAAGATGATACTTTAAGAGATACAAAGTCAATTGGGAAACGGCAAAAGAAGGAATGAGTGCACTTGAAAATGATGAGAGATGAATGAAATATTTTGAATTTCTCTTTTTGTTAATAATATTCACAATAGTGGAAACAACATCACAATAGTGAGAACACTGCTACCGTACACCTACCGTACCACTTGTACTATCCCAACCTATGGAAGTTAAAAAGAAGAAAGTGGGGATTTTGTCTTAATAATATGAATGATCAAAAAGAATAAATATCTAATCAAATTAGACTTCTTAAAATTGTTCAGTGGTACAGTTCAGCTTTTTAATTATCATAAACTTTAATTGCTACTTGGAATTGGCAAATCTCTAAATATTGGCACCTGTAGCGACCGCTATTACTGAGATCGTGACGAGACCCATTTGGGAATTCAGAATGTGCCTTTGAACTGACAAGCCAAAATTTCGCGAATTTATGATAACAACTTTGGACGTTTCAGATTCGGAAAAGATTTGTGTTTGTATTTGTTCCTAAAAATGATGGAAAGGAGAAAGTGATACTTCTGGTATGCGTTATGTTCGCAAATGAAACATTTGCAGCAAAAAAAAACAATTACCTCAATTCAATATAAAAATATATTCTTATATTTAATCTTATGTACAGAAAAGTGACTAATTTGAAATTACCAGTAAAAAATTCTTTGGGGTCGATTGATCGGAAGCTTATTTGACACTAGGGGAAGGACAATAAAAATACACAGGGAAACAGGAGGAAAGTTATATTCATCAAATGATAACAATCAGCCGCGAGTAGGATCCAACTCAAGTTTATCCGCAAATGCTGCCGACCACTTTTTTGCACTTGCACTGTTGTCGACACGGAAGGAAATGACGTCATCTTTGGTATCATCAGTTCTTATTTGATTCCGATGTACAAGCTCAAATAACCATCCATCATCAAGTGGTGTTTCCCGGTAGAAATATCCATAAATGAGCAATTCTAGAACAGATTTTGAGTCAAGTTCTGCTTTGTAGAATACCAGTTTAAGATCATCACGACGAAGAAGAGCATGGCGGACAGTCTCGGTTTTTCGACTTCTGAAACTTTTACATAATTATTCTTTTTTGTTTTGTTTTTTTTTCTATTTTAACGATAAAATAAAGAAAATATGTAAATCCCAACCTCAAATAAACCCTGCCAAACACAATGCTCTGTGCCCGTTTTTCCTCAACATTTCGATGCCGGAATCCATAATTGACGGGTGCCTTGAACAATTTTCTTGGATCCACAATTTCTTTGTCGTTGCGTTTTCCAATTTTCACAAGAATAGTTTCATCACTTTGGACTATCATATTTTTAGATGGGAATAGAACACCGTCTTTGTCTGAAAATGTGATTTGTTAGGCACCAGATGTACGATTTAAAATATATACTTACAAGCTTTGTAATGCCGATCAAAACACTCGGAGCAAACATTTTGTTTCGTAAAGTCATATTTCGACAGTGGAGCTTGCCCTTTGCAAAATTTGCAGATCAGCTGAAATGTTTTCGATAATTAAAAAATCTATCAAAAAACAATGGGAAATATTTGTTCCAAATTGTTAACAATCTACTTACCCATCCACAATCTCTACAATGATGCCGCCTATTAATTATATTGAACTCAGTTGAGCATCCCTCCATTAAACATTCATTTGATATATTATCCGGAAGCCAAACAGGTTTGATCATTTCCGAGGGCGGCTTTTTTCCTGATCCATTTCGAGTTACTTCACCAAATCCAAGAGTTTCATCAATTTCTCCATTATCCAAAGGTGTTACTGGAACTGAAGAAAGTTCATCTTGTGATTCACAACTCATTGATCTTGATCTTGAATCAATTAATTGAGGTCTTTCAAGATCACTGGCATCTGGTACTTCAGGTGTCAACATTAAAAGTTTGTTCATTTTCTTCTTATTCTCATCATGTCTTTGCACAGCTGTTGATTGCCTTCTTTTATAAGATTTCCGATCGTATTGCGCTTTTGTAAGATCATCTGTCCATTGATTTCTCTCTTTTTCCGATGAAAATATGATTAAGGCACTTTTAACACGACTTCTAATTTGTAGACACCGTATTCGTTCATCCTCTTCCATTCTCTCAAACTTCATATATTCCAATGGTATACGGTAGGAACGATTTATATCAAATTGCCCAGATGAGCTCACTCGACAAATCCAAAGATAGTCAGTGAATAGGACGAGATATCGAGGTTGTAATTCTTTTCGAGTCTGTTTCATCACTTCTGATTGACGAATTAACACACGTCCGGGTTCGAGCACATTGAATTGACACTGAAAGTTCAAAATGTAAATGTAAAAACATTCCGGCATATCAAAAACTAATTATTTTTAAAAATTACCTGGAATCGATAGTACAATTTTGTCAGCTCCTCGGTCGTCGGTAGGCCCATTTTCTGATTTACCGCCTGTGTCACATTTTCCAGCTTCTGAATGGCTTCCTGAGCTTTTTCCTTTTCATCACAGTCATCTATCAAATATTCTGAATACCGAAGCATTAAAAGCTTGTATCTCATGAAATTTTGATGAACTTGATCGAGTTGTTGGATTACAGCCCCTTTCTTTCCACGTTTAAACACTTCTGTCTCGAACTGAACAAACTGATTTTAGACATTTTCAACGTTGATTACCTACCATATAAGTTGCTTCGTCAAATTCTTTATCTTCATTTCTTAACTGAAGCAGCTTATTCAAAAAGTCGGCTTTATTATCAAGGAATGGTTGACAACATTTCAAGAAATCGGCAAAAGTTCCAATAGTCTTGCTCATATTCGGATATCGAGAATCCCAATTCGAACATACTTTATCAATTTCTTTTAGAAGCATTTCATGGATTGGCAGTATTTGAACCATTATTTTCTTGATTTGTAAAACAACATTTTCATGACCATTGTGTGAAGCTAGAAGATCTCGTCCAACTCGTTTACCAAATCGTTCCATGTATTCCGGATAGAGCTGTAATTAAATTATTTTTCAGAGAATTTATATTTTAGAATTTCCAATTCTTACCACTGCCATTTCCTTTAAATATTGCACATAATTATTCTGAACTTTCAAAAACTCAACAGCAGCATAATGAAGTTTCTTCAATCGTTGATCATCCTTCTCATCTCCAGTCTCATAATCTGGCACAGGTGATGCTCCATCAGTAGAGTCTTCTCCGCCACTATGACTTGTTAAAATACTGCTACGATCACTTGTCATACTTGTGATTCTTGAGAAATCATCTGTCGAAGATGATGACATTCCAGAAGTTGGAGAAACAAATAAGGAATTGTGACGACCCTTAAAAATTTATAATTTGTGAAAGCATTGGAAACTTTTCAGATATAATTGTTCTTCACTTTCAAAAAATTGAAAAAAGAACAGATGAACACAATCATGTAGCTACAAAAAGTATTGCGCTTCTTTTTTTTTTCAAAAAAGCACTCACTTTTCGATTATCTCTCAGTTTTCCCACGTCTGATGGAATTTCATCGATATTCGATTGGCGTCTCTGTTGTTTGTGAACTCCATTATTCTTTTTACCACCTCTGAATAATTATTTTTTAAAGGATTTATTAGGAAAATACTCGTAAAAACAAGTTCGATAATTCAATTTCAATTGTGGAATACGATTATTTGTAAAGTGAAGTGGAAGAGAGTAAATGGGGATATTGATTCAAATGATAGAATGTGATTTGTTCGGTCATTTCCAGCCAATATCTATAATTTAAAACCAAAAAAACAGAGATTGGACCTTTAAACATGCATTTTATTGCTCAATAAAGTGAAAAACGGAAAATATTTTTCTCGTTCAAAACTTTCTCTAAAAGTCTAAATTTTCTCGTTCATTTGATATTTGAAAATAGACGAACCTCACAAAGAGATGCTCCATTTCGTTCATAATTTCTGAATGTGTAGCTGCAACAGTTGTCGTTTTCCGTTCATTTTTTGGAAGTGGGAGCTCATCGAAATCATCCTCGTGTCGATGACGTCGAAGATGCTTTTCACTATTCATTGATTCTTCATCTGAAGCTGATGTATCACCTTCGTCAAATTCGTCGCTAACTTGAGATAATGTAGAAACTTGGGAAATTGGTCTGGAAATTTTCTAGGTTACATCATAATTTTTAATGATATGCAATACAGAATAGATTTTTAAATTTGAAAATTTACCTTTCGGACGGAGTTCCAGTTCCTCCATTTTGCATTCTTGGTACGAATCCCATATTAACCAATTGTCGAGCTCGATCTTTAACCCCACTACCATTCGTTTCATTGGCACCGAAGAAAACTCCATTTGAATATTCAGAAGTAGCTGGAGATACTAGAATAGTTGGAGTTGTACAAGATGGATGAGGATCACATTTTGGAGAATTTTGAGATGATACATCCGAGGTTGAGCTTGACGGAAGCTGAAATAAATTAGGATTTTATAGAGAAAAGTACTAGAAATTGGAAAATTATTTGTTTTAACACATTTAAAGTTTTAAAAAAATTTACCGATAATCGCCTGAATGCAATTTTTCTAGTAGAATAACCAGCCCAAATTGTCATGTCGTTTGAAATTTGAAAATTCGTCAAAATATCGTGGCTTATTTAAAGGAAAAGTCCGATGATTTTGATGTTTAAGACATGAGTTTGATCTATACAAGAAACAAAAACATTACATGACATCATGGATGACTGAATATTCACATTTTATATGTAAACAAACTGGTATTAAATTCGAATCAGAACATGTGTCTAGATTTAATGGATTTCGATTTTCTAGAAAAAAAACTGTCACGCTTCTGATGTATGCAGAGCTTTTTGTTATATTTGATAATTATCAGCTTAATCTTCAAAATGAGCATATTCACAGGAGAAAACTCAAAACTCAAAAATGTTTTGAAGGTAAATAAGTTTTTTTCTAATTTTATCTAATAATTATCAATTTTCATTTTTTGAGTTTTTCGTTTTCCGATAAACTTCAATGTACTTATCCGGTGTTTTTTATTCTTGCTCCATTAAAAACTTCACATTGGAAAATAAAAGACAGTTGAATTTGTCGAAAAACGGTAAACTTTTAAGAAGTGGGTGTAGCCTAATCAGGCATTTGAATTTTTTTGTGTCATTAAAATTTTTTGTGTCATTAAAATTTTTTTTAAGTCATTAAAATTTTTGCTTACAGTTATATTAGGCTACCAGCCGTGGACCGCACCTCCGGCGCGGCCCCCGACTTCTGGGTCTAAAACTAATTTTTCTGAAACTACCGTAACCCTACAGTATTCCTACCGTACCACTATTGTACCACTACAGTACCCCGACTATATGCCTACACTAACCCCAACTAACTACCCCTCCAGAAGCTAAAACTTCACAGACTACAAAGACTACATAGACTAGAAACTATGGACAAACGGAATAAGCGCTTTATATATATAGTAAATGATTACGAGCCAATTAAAGCAGAAAAACCACTGCACCTATCGGAATCATATAAATTAAATCAGTTTGACTGTAACTATTTTTGAACTTCAAGTCCGTTCAATTTCCACACAGGACACCATTTCGAGAGTAATTTTTTTTTCAAATTCAGATACTTTTCGAGAGGGTAAAACCAACAAAAAAAGTTACTCCTACCTCGAAATTCATCAATAAAAACTGATATATTCAAGTCGGAAAGTGAAATCTTCGTTGAAAAAGGTTGCAGAACAAACTTTTTGACTTTGTGTAATATGAAAATGGTGTTGGAGGTCGAGTAGGAGACGGCCGGGAACAAAAAGGCAAGCACTTATTGCCGGATTATGCCTTCAGAAAAGTGTTTTGTGTCCGTCTCCGTAGCTGAATTTCCACCAATTTTATGTTCAATTCCAAAAATATATGGAAGATGGCAAAGATGGGATGAAATAACGATCAAAATCAATATTTGAATCGGCGTAAAATTGTGGGTAGAGAAGTTAGAGAATAAGAGTAATAACTAGTCCAGGAACAAGTTTTTGAAGTCAGTTTGACCACAAAAAAATGTGGTAAACTATGAGTAGATGAGAGTTCGGGGGGTGACAGTCGGTTCTTTTTTACAAAAAAGTGCTTGAAAAGAATACTTAGCAATAAAACTTTTTGAAAATGGGGACACGATCGGGGGCACAAGCTCTATTTGCACATCTGCCCAATTGAGAGCTCATCACTTTTTTCATAATAATGTGACAGACGATTTGGTTAACTTTTTCCAGTATGGGAAGACCTTTTTTATTTTTCATAAAAATATTATTTAATTTAAAATCTCACCAATCCATTCAGAAATAATGGTTTTGGAGCAACAGTTGGCTTTGGTCCAAGACTTCGTCTCGTTGTATTTGGCGTAATCAATTCCTGCGGTTCTTCAGGAATATTTTCGGACGATTCTGAAGAAGACGGCGGTCGAATTGTATTCTCATCGTCTGGAGGTGGAGATAATGATGCAGGTTTCCGATGAGGAGGCGGTGGTGGAGCTCGTCTTGGGGCTGCAAAATTGTTTTAAAAATGAATCTTCCAATCTGTTAACCTCATAGGTATATTTAAACTATCTAATTGCTGTAATTGTATCTGCTTCACTCATTTTGAGAGATGATAAAATAATTGTTTTTCTTTCAATAAATGAGTCATACCACTAGGCACACACAGTGGCAGACGGAAAATTGGTCACTTCCGGGGGGTGGAACAATAATACCAACAGAAGTTAAATAGTGAATATATTTTTGGCAAGTGTTCACACAAGAATGACTATTTTAATCAAATGTTGGCGATAATCCAAGTAATTAATATAAGGACACAACCCAATTTTCTAAAATTTATTACTAGTACACTTCTTGGCGACAAAGGAGTAAAATCTGTCAAGTGGCACCTTTAGGCAAACAATATTGCGAAAAGCCTTTATACTTCTTTTTGACTACTTTCGCAATCGGTCACGCGTCTGTACAGATTTGATAGGAACTTTGAAGAAAATTGGGCATTTTTCGTTAACAAAAAGCAATAGGAAGAAGAACAGTCAAAAAACAATTTTAACACGGAAATCAGTTGTTCTACGATATTGTAAAAGTTAATAGAAAAAAAAATGATAGTAACAAAATATTTATGAATTTTCGTCTAGATTCTAACAACGAATATATAAATTGAAATGAGAACTTAATTTCCTTTAAAAATTAATTCGATTCACTGTTGGTGGAGTTTAAGGCAGATTTTTTTTTCGAAAAATTGACTGTTTTTTTTAACTCACAGAATCATTGTCAACCCGATTTTCGGTTCTCTCTTTTTCAATACTATGATCATATGATCTATTTAGTTATTATCAATAAATACAGACATAAATAGTTTTTAAAAAAATTATTTTTTAGTTTTTTTTTTCAAGAAATTTCGTAACTTTTATTTTCTCCACAGATAACAAAGCAAACGAAGTTTTTTGCTACGCCTCAATCAATTGTCGACAGTAAATACAAGACGTCTTCTCTGTTTCAGACTCACAAGGTGGCGGTGGTGGTTGCTTCCGGAATCTGTTGTCTCCGTCGTCCAGTTTATTTTGAAACTCTGCCATCATTTCTTTGACGGTCCTAGACGCCGGTGGAGTATCATCAGAATTTTTGCGATGGTTCATGTCATATTTCATACAGGCGATCTGAAAATAACTATAGCTCGTTCGAGATAACATTTTGGCTAAAAAATTGAAGAAAAAACGATAACACTAAAATATTATGAAATTAAGAATTAGTAATGAACGGGAACAGTCACAGCATGAGAAAAAGGCAACCGCTAGAAGAACAGGTTGAAGCAACAAAAAATCACACAAGACGCAGAGAATCAGGCATTGGAGACGCAGGGATATGGATGAGTCAGCAGCCGACGAAGACAAATTCGAAATAGCAAAAATGAAAGAAGTCTACGGAATTCACAAAGTGGATCTTTTGATATAAGGACAATTTTACTAAATAATAAATATGAATGAATACCCCCAAGTTGATCGCTCTGAAATCTGAAAAAGACCACAAAAACATTTTTTTTAACTGACAATAGCTCACGTAGCAATATAGGATCATACAAAAAAAATATACAAAATTATTAGTTTCGCTCCTTGCGAAAAAAGCCGAGTACAAAATCTACTTAATCCCGTTCGAATCCACTCCGAAATTGGAAGTGGTACTTCACGACAATACAAAATTTAAGCTGGCAACTGTCTTTTCTATCATATTCCCAATCGAAATCACAAATACCTCCCGGAACTTTCGAACAGAATCCAAAATGAGAACAAAAAATTGTAATAAAAAAATAACACTTTAAAGGTGCATGAGGTTATGCGCTCGTTGGGTCTCGCCGCGCTTTTCACCACTAATGCAATTTGAACGAGAAATGCGCGCGAGCGGCCATATTTTAGTTTTTCTGTTGTTTTTATTGTCATTTTTTTCCTTTTTCACTGCAAATTTGATAGTTAATCGACTTTTTTATGTTTTTACTGTGAAGTTTTTATTTTGTTATATATTGTTTCTTGCCTTTTTCCCAAAAACCTGAATGGAGCACACGAAAAAGTTCAAATCATTAAATCTTCACGGGTTTGATCGAAGTACAGAGGATTACGGAAAACGACCTTTTGTACTAACTGCCAAGCTACTTGAAGATCAGAAGAAAGCTATTTACGGATGTGCATTCAATCAATACGCAGGAATAGATGAGGAACAAGCGGTTGCAACTGTCGGAGGAAGCTTTGTAAGCGTTATTTAGCAGGAAACTGACAATGAGGTATAAATATTTGTTTTTCAGCTTCACATGTATTCTGTTCCCATCGACATAAATAACATTGAGCTGCAGTGGTCTTGTAATTTTCCTACCGATAAATCATCAAAGGTCGAACGAGAGGAGTCGCTCTTCACTGTTACCTGGTGTTACGACACATATGAAGCTGAAAACGACCGAAATCCCTTTAAAGTTGTAACGGGTGGAACTTTGGGTCACATTTACGTTATCGACTACGTCTCGAGGAAGCTGTCGAATGTAAATAATCAAAAATTACTGAAATAATTTGGAGTTTTAGCGTCTTCGGAGTGTTGGATGGGAAATCAATGACATTCGTACGTGTCCTGCCAACTCAAATCTGATTGTCTGTGCTTCATCAGATCAATCTATCCGGATTCATCATATTCGAAACGAAGCATGTCTGATTGTTATTGGGGGTCTCGAGTGTCATGCTGGAACAATTCTTTCTGTGGTTGGTTTATTAAATTTACTTACGTTTCGAATTTCTCATTTTAGGATTGGTCAACCGACGGAGACTTCATTTTATCGTGTGGATTCGATCATCAACTCATGGAGTGGGATTTATCTGTGAAACAAGTAAAGGAACATTTGGAACGAGCGTGCAAAGCTCTTCACCAAGATAAAATAAATGTGCTAACACAATCACAAGATATTCCGTATGTTTCGAAAGGAACAATGAGGTAAATCAATTATTCAGCTAACATTTTCTAGTTCCTTCTAGTATTTGATCAGTCCTTAACGCGAAAATTGTTGCTGTTGTTGTATATAAAAATATTTTTGAAACTTGAGTTTTGGATAAAAGACTGGTAAATAAAGAGACCAGGGCTATCAAATCATAATGTAATTCATTTTTGTATTTTTAGAAAGTCTGCAGTTTCTCGCAACATTCCCGACAAAGAAGAAGATCAATTGCTCGAACTTCACAGAGAGCTCATACCCCGACCGTACGTTGATTTTCGGCATCCATTACTTTTTTAAAGTTGTTTCAACGAATCTGGTTCTATCGTTTTCTTCTTTTTCAGGAGCTGCCTTCTTCCAATTTATACTCCATCCTCCGTATCAACTGATATGCATTCTGATTATGTGGATTGCATTCGATTTCTTATCGGTACTAACTACGCACTATCAAAAGGATGTGGCAATGAAAAGGCAATTCATTTTTGGAGATTTGGGCCACCTAAGGGAGAAGTTGAAAATCGCATTCATGGAAATGTTCTCCGTCCAAAGTCGTGTACAACGAAATTTCGTACAATGAATGTTCCGAGTGGTTCTGCATGGTTTATCAAATTCGCCGTTGATCCAAGAAGACGATGGCTGGTGTGCGGTGGAGCTGGTGGTTCTGTGATGTTTTTCGATTTGAGAAATAATGAAGAAACCAATCCGTAAGTAAAATATCAAGAAAAATAATTTCTGAGATGTTCGATATCTCTTAAAAATTATAGAAATATTTTTGCTGTGATTACCAGTATAAATTCCTGTTTTTTTTTTTACAGGACTCACACTTGTTCCGTTGGCTCACGTACAGTTCGGCAAGCTTCTTTCTCTACATGTGGCCGATTCCTAGTACTAGTAACTGACGAAGGATTTGTTTGTCGATTTGATCGTGTATCTGCGTCTGTCGACGCTAAGGACCTGGCAAAATTTTGAATATCATTCCTTCTCACCTTCAATTTTTTATATCTCGTTGTGATTTCATCTTCGATCATCTTCAGTGGATTTTACATTACAATTTTGCAGTTCCTAATGTCATCCCCAACCTCCTCTAAGGATTATTCTTCACCTAAACATAGCTTTATGTGTGAGTTTCGAAGAGATTATTTTCGTTTTCTGATTATCTAATTTTTCTAATTCAGTGACAGTCGACAGCAACTTACAAAGTGACAAAAAGAAGACGTTTTTGAATGTTCAGTGAGTTTTGAAAATTTTATTAGCTTTCATGTTATTACCTTTTTTATTTCAGATCATCTTCCTCTGCTGGGTCAACCAAGCACTGTCAAATTCCAATGTCAAAGGACGAGTATTTTGAAACACGCGGGAAACTCGACTCTGTTGATGTTATCGATCAATTCAGACAGCGTCAGCAATGAGCATTTATCGATTTGTCTGTACATGCAGTGTTCCTCACCATTCTCACTCTTGTCTCATTCCCATTCTTCTCTTTTTTTTCAATATTTTTTATTCTTTCCTTATTTTTGTCCGTTTCTATTTCCCGATGCTTGTTAATAAAATGAATTATTTCAGAGTCGCACCTTCTCACGCCAACCAACAAAATGACAACTGGAAACAATGATTTCTACTATTCAAACAAATACGAAGATGATGAGTTCGAGTACCGTCACGTTCATGTCACCAAGGATGTTTCCAAGCTTATCCCAAAAAATCGATTGATGTCCGAAACAGAGTGGAGAAGTCTTGGAATTCAACAGGTAAATATTTAAAATAGGTTTTTTCCTTAAGAAAAAAAGAAAAAGCGAACATAATTTCAACTGACATCAGAATAAGTTATCTCATCGTTTCATAGCTTCAAGTTTTTGTTTCAGTCCCCAGGATGGATGCACTACATGATTCACGGACCCGAGCGTCACGTGCTTCTTTTCCGCAGACCATTGGCAGCTACACAAAAAACCGGAGGAAATGTTCGTTCTGGAAATGCTGTTGGAGTTCGCTAATACTGTTCAAATCCACATTTCACATATATGGATCTCTAGCTCCCTTCCCATTCTTTTTTCCAAATTCTCGTTTTCCTTTTCGTTCTCCTTACACACGAAACTTGTTCAAGATATGTAAAATGTTATTATTTTTATCCTCTTCCATCATCAGCTCTCCATTCACTTTTTCTCGTTCTTAACGTGTTTTAATTCAATTCAAATCCAATTTGATAAGACGACAACGGGAGCCACCTCTAAATCAATCTGAAATATTTGTAAAATGGTCCCCCACTCGCCACTCTTTTTAATTTTCGCCAATATTCAATTTGGTCCTTTTTACAAATATATTTAACGACGTATTCGTGTTTTTATATATAAATAAACACTGACCTGCATGGAAATTTCGTTTTATTTTTAGCTGTTTCAGTATAAACTTGCGCATGTCTTCTTGAATTTGATACTAGTAAAGCCGCTGCGGGAAGCCTGACGCTGGATGACTGTTCGAACAGGTGAAGCTTCACAGGGGAATTGAACTTGTTCTCTGACTTCTGAATGATATATTTTTTCGTCAAGTTAGATGGTAAAAAATTTGCCTTGAAAATGTGTTTTTTCCTGTTTAGAATTTTAATTTACACAATTAGATGTTTCAAATGTTCTATGAAAATAGAACTCATAAACTAAAAAGAAGGCTCCGTCGGCTCATTAGAAATCTTGGACACCCTTCAAAAAAACCCAAAAACAATGCAATGATCCACTTTGCATGCTGCCAAAAGCTAATTTTGTTGAAAAGGAAATCCCATCGAGCATCGCAATTATTTTGAGTTCCAAATGCTATTTCATTTGGTATAGCTTGGAATTTTTTGTTCATGTTTTATGGAAATATTCATCGTGAAATGTTTCTTTAGAGGTTTATTTCTCACAATCAGTGGGTCTTGTCACGACCAGAATGTCTTCTCACTTTTTGATCTCCAAGATTACGGTAAGTGGAAAAAGGTGAACCTAGTCTGCTTTATTCATTTCGAACACACGATTGAAAACTCTTCAAAGTTATTGGCTACAACAATGGAACGTTTTAAAAAACATTTATTTTGGCAGAATGTTGTTAGCTTTTTTTTTCGAAAAAAACATTGGAAAAGGCAAACACTTTATTTTATTTGGTTTGTCTATGTTTTTGTGAATATTTAGTGAACCGAACGATAATTGTGAAGAATGTGTGTGGGGAGAGAAGTGACATACACAAGTGGGCCACGAGACAGAGTCATTTCCCGAATTTTAAATTGAAAATTCAAGCGGATCTTTTAGATTTAAAATTATTCAAACTGAATTTTTATACTTATAAAAAATCAATCTGGCAATTAAGAGGTCTGCCACTAGTTTCAATTTCTCCAAATGATCTCAATATGAAATATGAGATAAATGGAAATAATTGATTAAATTTGAAAAAATTTGTGGAACTTTTTTTTTAGCTGAATAGGTATTTCAATCAGTTTAATATTTGAAAATCAGCAAAAACAAGTTTAATCTGCTATACCTTTATTTAAACTTTGAAAAAGTTTGATACAAAATACACGTCTCCACTGAAAAATTCTCTGGAATCCCAACCATCCTTGAATTTGCTTAAATGGTCGAAATCTCAAAGTTTCAGCGATATACATAAATCTATAGACGAGTTGCTGCATCAAATTTAGAATATTTTGGGATTTCAGTGATTTTAAAACATATGTTTAAACATAAATATCTGTTGGTGTGCAAATTATAATATTTTCATCAATTGGCCACAAAGAATATCCATTCTTGTTTTGGATCATATATAATATTTTTTGAAGAGTAAACACTGAAAACTGAAAAAGAAGAAGAAGAGGAAGAGTCCATCCGATTCCTCGTGGGAATTCATATTTTTCTATATTTTCAGACACTTTGCTGCCCATCATTATGTCCCTCTCGCACTCCCTTTTTAGTATTCTAGGTTATTTATTTTCCAATACTCTATTGTTTAGATTTCAGCTTAAAAAAATATAGACGCAGCAAATCTGACTTTATCGTTTTGAAAAATTTGATAGCTAATGAATTTTGATTATAAATAGTTTGAACATTTTTGGCAATGCCTGAGATTTATACATTTGCACCTGGCACATGTTAGATTTCCCTTTTAAACTTTCTCACTTTCCCCATATTTTCTTATTCTCTCATACGCCATAGACGATCACTATTCCCGGAAAGAAACGTGCAAAAAGAGCAACAAAAAGCCATATATCGGAAACATATGAGTGGGCGGAGTCACTCCTAAAACTCCGCCCTTATTCTTGGAGCAAATTAAAAGCAAAATCTGAATGCTTACATTTTTTTAGAATTAATAATCTAATAATGTTTCAACAAAAATCTCAAAAAATTGTGGTTCGAAGTATATACCTATCGGAATAAAATTTTAATTTATTTTTCAATTCAAAAGCTTTTTTGGAATTATTTTAGTTCAGTCATTATTTTAGTAGAGTCCTAATTTTCTTAAATTCTAGAAACCAATATATATATTTCTTTTTTTTAATTCTAAGCATAACTGCTTAGTTATAAATCTACAATTTCATAAATTTTTTGAAATACATTTTCAGCAAATCTAGATTTCCAATCCTACAATTATGTCTTTTATACGCCCACATGTTCCATTCCCATGGGTTTTCACTTTTGATTTTTTCGCATTTTTCTTTTAGACAAAGTTATGACGTTGCAAATTTTCATGCCTTTTTTCATGGAAAATGTGTAAAAGTACGTGTTTGTCTTTTCTAGGTTCTGCTCTTTTTTTATTTGATTCTAATTCCCAAGAGTAATTGAAATGGATGGGCGGGATGGAGCGAGGCGAAAAAGATGAAAAAGAAACAAGAAATTTGCACTTTCTCTTAAATTTTATTCTGAAATAATTTCTGTATGAAATTTCAAATTAGGGAGATTATTGAAAATGAGAATATACATTTAAGATTTTAAGCTTCCAATTTCTGTCAATTTTCCTGTACATGTTCTAGTTTATTTCCGCTTCATCTAAAACTCAAACGTTCGATTTTTTGATCTTTCGTGTTGTAATATCTCTTTATAAATATCTCGTTTTCCAATCAATTCATTCAATTTTCCCGAAAAAAGTAAAATAATTACGTGCAGAAAGCTTAACTTTTTCTTGGAAATATATTCTTTTCTTTCCTCATTTATTTCTCACGCTATCTGTTTCTGTAGTTCTTTTGAGTTTTTAAGAGCCAGAACTATGATGGCTCAAAAAAAGTCACACGATGTCTCATTCAGTTCTTTTTGCGCGGAAACCAAAGACACAAAATAGGAGAAAAAGCGCAAAAATTCGGGAAAAAAAGAAGCCATATACATTTATTAAGTAAGAATGAAGAAGATGAATAGGAAAAAAGGTGTCCTTTTGAATTTCCGTCAGTTTTTAATATGAGAATATAGTAGGAATAAGATTGATTTGTCTGAAATCGTGAAATTACATATCCTGCAAAATTTGAAAATATTCCACTTTTTCGATTTAGCAGGAATGACATAAGAAGGTTTCTTATTTTTTAACAGTATACATAGCTGATAATATTCTAATATGAAACGTATTCAAAAAAATATGATTTTCAAAATGTTCGTATAAAGGTCTCACAGAACAAGATCTGCCAAAATGTTCAAAATCTTTTGCACAAGATTGCATGGCTTCGAGAACATTTTGGATTAATCTAAACTGAACTATTGTTTTACAAGAGAATTTGAAATTTCATATATAGTTTGAATCATAGCATTCACAAATTATACTAACACTTTCCACAATAATTTCGAAATTTTTCTGTTTCAGCCAATCTACTCAGTCTTTCACAATTTTGGAAGTTGATCAAAAGATCAAGTAGTAAAACAGTATTTGCCTAAAAATTGAGTCTCATTTTTTAAATTACGATTTTAATACTTTTTTTCAAATTTTGGGGTTTGAACCTGTAGAAATCCTCAGCTCAAAAAGATGCAAATCTTCGTAAAATTGGTGATTTGCCAAAACTGACTCAAAATTTTATAAAACATGTTAGCAATTTCAAAGTGTTTAGCATAGTGTTTGTCCATTTTGGAATTTTCAAAGTGTTTTCAAACAAAATCCTCACTGACGCTACTCCACATATAAAGCGTTTAAATTAAGTTAATCAGTTATCAGTTACGCAAACTTGCGATTTTTTGTAACAGCCAAATTTATCCAGCTCATTTTTTCCTACAGGCGTTGAATACAAAAATTGTTATTCATTTAGTGTTCCATTTTCATTGTCAGTTTTTTCCCATCGAAAATCCTGTTTACAGCACAAAAATGTAGCTTCAGGGTACAAAACCGATGAAAAACAAATGTGAGTTAGGGGAGATGTGAATCCATTTTCATCAAATTTAAGGAATTGAAGACACGCCAACACACCTCGAATTTTATGTCTTTGAACTTCAGTGATCATTCAATTCGTTTTCTTCAATTCCAAAAAAAAAAACTAATTAGATTTGAGGGTCCCGCTACAGTAATCTTAGCTTCAATTTACGAAAGTATTAAAATTACAGAAAAATGTATATCAAGATAAATTTATAATATATGTGGTACTCTCTATTTTATCCTCACTCTCTTATTTCAATTGTCTTAGTGCTCTTTTGGCCGATCTGAGCCATTAAAATGTCTCAATGTTCATAGAATATTCACAACTCTTTTTTCAAAAACCTAAAAAAAAGGAGAAAAAGAGTTGAACAACATGAAATTGTGGCAAAAGTCGAAAGTTTAAATATTTCGGCACAAAAAGTGCTCCCAATGGAACTCATTCATTGCTTCCCTCTCACTATTAAAGCCTCGAAACGGAAACTTTTTGTTTCAAATCTTTTCCCGATTTTTGGTTCTCAATATTCACACACATTCCCCCGAATGAGAAGTCTCGAAAGATTCTTTTTTTCGGTTTTGATTCAAAAGGATTTCTCACCCACATACATTCTTTTGACGTATTCACCCTCAGGGGTATATACAATAAGAGTTTTTCAGTTAGAAAGAAGAGACTCTTACTTTTCCCTTATTTACTTCAAGAAAAGTTTTTTGTTGGATTTTCATGTAAACCTACTTATCAATTGTTATCATAATTTGTTTTGACTTTCTTTGTAAACCAAAATATTTCAGATTGAGTGCAATTGTTTTGTTCTCTAGAATTTCGTACAGTTATATTGTTCAAAAATCTTGAACATTTACTAGCACACTAATTACAAAAGTAGTAATTAAAACCAAGTATCTTAGATATTTCGACATATCAAATTTTGTTTGTTGTTCTTGTACATACTATAAAACTAATTTTATAAACTGGTATGAAGTATTTACGACGAAATTTGTGAAGATAAACGGGTTTTCATATAATTTATCATAGTAACCATGTCTTGTGAGCATTAAATCTTAAAGAGTTTCAGAAAAAGAACTGCAACGAAAAAGTCTCTGAATGAGACATGAAAATGAAGCAGTGATGGCTCGACCGGTTGAATTTTGAGCTACGAATAACCAAATCAGATATTATAAAAGTTTAAAGCTATAGTGACGTTATTTTGCATTTACCTTACTACTTTAGTTTAACAAAATCCAAGTTAGTGGATTCTTTTAAAGAATTTTCATAATCATATTATACAACATTTTTATCGTTGATTGACCCCACCAGTGTGCTCCCTGTGTTGTCCGTTTATCGTCATCATCTCTTCATTTTACTTCTCATCTGTTTGCTTTTCAGCTTCCTCCTCCATTCCTTCTGTTTTCTCACCCCATCTCTCTAATTACTGTACTATCTAATACATGACCAGCACATTGTGAGACTTTTCGCATTTTTCGGAAATACAAAAAAGAAAAGTTGCAAAAATTCAGTGCACCGACAGAGAGGTCAACGTTGAGTCCAATGAAGATAAATATAGAAAGATTGGGAGAATTTTTTGGATAGCAAGTAGGAGTTTTAGAGATAATAGACTTCATCCGTAAGTTCATGCAAAATGTGATTTAAAAAAATTGAAGTTGCTATAAATAATTTTTGAAATAGTCGCAAATGCAGTGCAGTGTGGAACCTTTAAATTTTACTAAATATTTAGATTAAAAATTTAAACTATTAAATCTACAAAGACAGTTTAAAAAACTCTTAAAAAACAAATTCGAGTAGGTGGAAAGCTGAGAAAACATTGTTTAATAAGTAGAATAAACAAGAATGATGTGAACAATAATGATTTCACACCTACACCCACTAGGTACATACAAATATCCCCTACAGACAAACAGACACACAGACAGACCTTCAAATGTTCTTTGAGACATATTTAATCAAAAATTCGAAAACAAAAACACGTTCATTTGAATATTTACCCCATCACCTTCCTTCAATTAGTCCATATTTCCGTTTAGCCCCATCTCCAAAAAAATTTTCGTTGGCTTCATCACTTCATTAGCATATCATCATCATCTTTCGTCTCACCATTTTCTGAAATTCTTGGTTTATTCTTCTCCTCACTAAAATATTTCCTCTGATTAAACATCAAAATGATTCACGATCGTTTCCGTTATTCAGTAATGGATTTCACACGTGAAGCATTGCTCGCCGAGCTGGAGCTGAAGGATGACATAATTGAACAGCTGAGAAAGGAACTTGATGAATATCGAATGATGAATACAACAAGAAAAACTGCAATCTCTTCTGAACCGGATATTCAAGTCAAAAGACCAATTATTGGAAAAAGTGATGCGTTAGTTTTTTTTCTGTTTCAAGCTCATCTCAAAACTCCATCTGCTTTTCTATAACTGACTTATATTTGCCACGTAATAGATACACAAGTCAAACTACAGTAAAAATACTTATGTTTAGCCACGTAGGCTCATAATACAATAGAGAACACACCAATTACGTGATAAAACCAAAATTTTGGAACGGTGCTCAGTCAAGAGCGAGTCACGGCAATTCGGTCCAAAACCATTTCTAATTAGTAAACTCTCAAAAACCACAACTAATTAGCTTAAAATCATTGCTAATTAGCAAAAATAAGCTAGTAAACTATTAGTAAACTCTCAAAAACCACAACTAATTAGCTTAAAATCATTGCTAATTAGCAAAAATAAGCTAATTTACAATGGTTTTAAGCTAATTAGTTGTGGTTTTTGAGAGTTTACTAATTAGAAATGGTTTTGGACCGAGTTGCCGTGACTCGCTCTTGACTGAGTGTCTATAGGCGAACACCTCAGAATAAAGCCCATCACATCAATTTTGTAAAATTTATTTTTTTGATAAACATATAATTTTCTCAAAATAGATAATCTCCAAGTCAACAAGAATGTAACCTAGAAAAATAAGAATCCTCGTTTATAACATGGTGTTGACATAAATAATTACAGAACATAGACTCATGACAATGATTTTTAAATGAACTTTTTTTTTCAAGTTTTGGTATACCAAAAACAAATGTTTATTAAATAGCTAGATTAAAAAAAACGCCTTTACCATATTTTTTCAAAATATTTGTCAAAGATGCAAAAATATGTCTAGCTGGTCACCTTGTCCGAGATTACGAAAATTTACAGTAAAGTTTCAAACTAAGTGTCTGATAATTTGTCAAAGATTGAGTAGCGTGAGTGGGGATTAAATATACAAAATAGTCTAAGGTAGAGTTGGTAAACCGGACTAAACCTGGTGCCCGGTGTTTCCGGATTTTGGGCGATCCAGTGCCTATTTTCTGGGGTGTTATAGAGGTTTATCAATATTTTTAATGACAGATTCAAACATTTTGATAATACTCTATTTCAACATAAAGCTAGGTTCTTTAACTTGTATTATGACCCTACGTGGCTAAACATACTGGACAAATCGTTCCAATTCTCCAAAAACTGCAATATCAAAAAATCACAATATTTTGGTGTACATTGAGTTCAAGCCGTTCAAAGATATTGGCAAAAACTCTTTCATCAAATTCTTGCTACACTTTTCTTGAAAAAATGTTAAACTCCTTGTCAAATATGAGTCGAAAAGAAACCAGACAAGTCCATTGTGATAAAAAAACATGTGCTTTGCCCTCAAGTCGACATGAGAATAAGTGAATGGTATCATGTCAGTTTGTTCTTCCGAAATAAGAAGCTTCGAACGGGAGAGAGCTCTTCTTTGCTCTTTGCACGGAATTTTTGTGCTCTCATTCCTCAGTTTTTCTTCTTCTCTCTAAGTTCGCACAGATTACTGTGTCTCATATGGGCGGTCCCAAGATAATATAAACTCTGGACTTGACCTCTGTATTTCATTTGGATACCATTCAACTTTGGTAGATTTTGATTAAAAATTTCCATTCTGGGAACTTGATCTGAAAAATGAAATCTTTACGCTACAGAAGAGATTTATTCCGTAGTAGAACTCAACGGTATATACCAAAGAGGTTCGTTCTTATGTTTGCTTTTTAACTTTTTGACTGCATCATTTTTGCAAAGATCCCAGACAATACGTCACAAAGATTTTTACAAGAAAACGTGCAATGTACTTCTTTTATTAGTATTGCACCCTCACTACTTTACTTTGATAGCATATCTAGCTTGTCCTCAATTTTCTCAAAGATATATTTACGCTTCTTTTATCAGTTAAAAGAACTTTCGAACCCTTATTGTTGAGAATAGGGGCGAAATATTTATTAATTGGGAAAATATTGTACGTACATTAGAAATGTTCCTTGAAATGCATAATTGAACTACTTTTCTATGTGCAAAATATCAAAAGACCAAAATACCAATTTACTATTTTACTAAATTGGCCAATTTTATTAAATTTTGGAGTTTCGGCTTTACTGGGCTTTTATAGTAAGAATGTCCGTCTTTAAGTGCCTGCCTACCATCTACTTTTTGCCTCTTGTGAGAGAATGTAGGATTAGGTTAGTTTAAAAGATTATTTACGAAATGAACAAAAAATTCCGCATCGTTTCAATAATTTCTAGTTTTCAGAGCTTTCGAAACAATCGGAAATGCATTGCGTCTCAACTCGTTCCTTCGTAATTTGGATGCAACTCAAATTGAGAAAATCTCATCTGCGATGTACCCCGTAGAAGTTCCAGCTGGTGCAATAATTATTCGTCAAGGAGATCTTGGATCAATTATGTATGTTATTCAAGGTGAGTTCTTGTCATTTCAAAGCTATTATTCAAAAATGAATTAAATGAAATCAATTAAAGAAGGAAAAGTTCAAGTTGTGAAGGATAATCGATTTGTACGAACAATGGAAGATGGAGCACTATTTGGAGAGCTTGCTATTCTTCATCACTGTGAAAGAACTGCAACAGTTAGAGGTAAATCAGAAAAAAAACGCGTATTTCAAGGAATCTGTAGATCCCTTCAACTATAAACAATATTTGTTTATTTTTAGAATGTTTCATTTTTATTTTCGGTGTATTTATTTCCCGTTTCAAATTCAATTAGTAATCCAAAAACAATACGAAAACTTGCTACAACACTGTCAACAACTTGCATGATTTGCAAAAGGATAATAGATTTGTATTTTATTTTTTCTGAGCTATTTTTTTTTGGAATTTTTGGAAAATAAACCCTGACCAGAAAATTATTATAGTTTGTTGACAAATATCTCACTGAATGACTAAGTTTAATCACAACATTCGGCGATCCCAAAAACGTTTACAACAACATTCTTCTGGGATTACTTGTAATTTCAAATTTCAAATTTCAAATCTCAAAGACGTTTATCTCTGTTTTCCGGCATATCAGTGATAGACAGTCCCTTGTTTTTCAACTAACAGGCAAAACAAAAAATGACGAATTGAACAATACATCATTTACGAGGTTTGATCTAAGGAAGCGCAAAGATTCAGAATGATGTTATAGTAATCTTAAAACGTCACTGGTCTTCTTCATTGTACACTTTTTGTTTTGAATGGGTCTATAAATAAGTTCAATTTGGGTGTACAAATGGTGTGAATGGACCCGGTTTGAACCAACAATCAAACACAGTAATTTTGAATTTATTTTCCGTTCAAAATTATTTTCATTAGGAACATTTCAGCCTAGAACTACACCAAAAATCCATCAGATTTTCGATCCTCGTTAGACTGCAACATATAGCAATTTTTCTAATTTTTAGTCACTTTTCAATCTCAATAACAAATAATATTTTCTTGACCAATTTAATGGATCGCAAGGATCAAATAGTTGCCGATACTTGTGTTTTGTTTTTTTTTGTCGAAATTTAGATTTTTAGCCGACAATAAAATGTCTAGTGATCACACCCATCTAGGTGATTTCTGTCATTTTCTAATATTTTTGTGTTTAGATACATACTATTTTTAAAAACCCAAAAAAAATCAACTATGAATAGATCATGACGTCGGTCACATGTAGCTCATTTATTTTTCTGGAAACTGATCTTAAGATTTATTTTAATATGAAGATAACGTAGAATTCCAGTTTATAAGTCATTTTTGGAAACAAAAAACAGAAAAGGAAACAAATGTTTCTGAACAATGATTTCTCCGTTGATTTTTGATTTACTGTATTTGAAATGTTGGATTTTAGGTGAGCTTTGAATTTTGTCAGTTCTAGGATAAATCGACTCATTAAGCGGGTTCTCAGAGAGCAATTTTAAATTTCCAGATTCTGGCTAGATTAGAGAAATAAACATATTTCCTTTTTAGTACAAAACAAGCTCAATATTCTCGAGTTTCAGCCATCGAGTCGTGCCATCTGTGGGCAATCGAACGCAACGTTTTCCACGCAATCATGATGGAATCAGCTCGTGAAAAGACAATGTCGTTCAAGCGTCATCTCAAGTATTCTGCCCGTTTTGGTGGTTATCCGGAAGAAGTTTTGTTGAGAATTGCTGAATTTTGCACCGAAATGAGATATGATGCAAGAGAGGAGTTGGTGGTGAAGCCGCAGTATGTTTATCTCGTGTGCCGAGGATCGGTTAGTTTTGAGTTTATTTCAAAAATTCAATTTGAAAAAAAAGAGTGACAGGAACACGAATTTTTCGAGAAGTTATTTAATCTGAACATCAGTCTTCAAAACAGAATGTTTTGAAAATCAGTTGCATTTCTTTTTAGAATATCATCAGTGAATGTTGCTTGAAAAACTTTTGTAATTTTCAAAAAAAAAGGATCAAATTCCAGCCAATTCCCCTCACAAGCGTTGTCTCATTTTTTCAGTTGAAAAAGTGTTTAAAACTTTGGCAATTAGTCTTCAACCAAACATATGAAATCGTATAGTTTTGATTGCTCTTTTTGTTTCTTTTTCACCACGCGATCATAATAATGTATTTAGATGGAATGTATGTATCTGTACATATTATATGTATATTATATGAATCATAAAAGTGTTTAGATGAATAGTGATGGGTGGTGAGAAACAGAGAAAGTACTGGATGGTACCGGTAAATGTTTTGGGACAATCTTAATTTTGGTTCCGTGAATTATAGAAAACTCCAATTAAAGGCAAAGTTGCTAATGGGTAGATTAGTGATTACCACTCATAAAATGATAAAATTATAAAAAATTCTAGTAAACCTTTTCATTGTCCCCTTATTAGTGTTTATGCTATGTTCAAACCATACTTCTCTCATACAAAGATCTTTTAGTTTAATCCAGTTATCTGGAACCCTGTCAGTCATAAACACTATACAAAACACAAGATGTCTCAAATATCCGTGCACATGCTTCTCGTGAAGCCCGATCATTTGGATCCTGCTTCTTTGAGTGATAACTGATAACCTCTAAACCCCTATTCTATCTCTTCCTACTTGCTCCCGTCCCTCTTCCAGCCCAGTACACATGTCCTCAGAAAATAGTTTTGAATAAGATGAGATCATAGACACATCCACGTTACGTTTGGTTATCAGAAGGCGCCAGACGCCTATCATCTCGCAAAAGAATCACACACACACACACACACATACAAAATGAACCAGAAGAAGATGAAATTGACAAGGAAGAGAAGAGAAGAGAACGTTGATCGAGATGAGGTCATATCACGTGAATCCCATGTGGATTTAACACGGATTACTGTAGTTGATATGATAATAATATACTGTATTGGGTGTGTTCTTTAGTGAATTCTTGTTTCGGAAGCACGTTTCTTCTGAATTTCACCTTTAAGATTTTGAAATCACAAGAATCCATGAGCTTGAAAAAGCTCGAAAAAATGACTACTTTTATCAAAAGACATCTGACCTCTATTTTGCCAACTTTTCTTTTTGGGACACTTCGAGTATATGCAAGCAAACCAAAGGAAAATAAGTTTTTCTTTTTGAGTCCGAGTCACTCTACTTTCCCAAAACAGAAAAACATTTAGAACATTTGAAAATTTCTGATCCTTTAAAATCAATGTTTCGTATGTATTATCAGTCTGATTTTCAGACCAAAAATCTGTAAACAAAAACAATCTATAAAAATCTAGAGACCAAGACTGGCAGTGTCACATGCTATTTATCACGGCATTTTTAAACAGCCTATTTTCGTCTAGTCCAAGCCGAAATTGTCTTATTTTGCTGATCGTCTTGTCTAGAATTATCTATTGAAAACAAGTTTTAATACAAAATTTGCAACAACAAAATGACCTTTACTTTCCATTTTTCACGTCATAATTTTGTTAGAGAAAGTAAACTGATAAACAAAAAACAATGTTGTAGTGATACGGGAGTAAGGTTTGGAAATGTTAGGGACGTTCAAAGAAAAATGGAAAGTTACCAAATATTCCTTAATAATAAGCCAAAACGCCTATAGTGTGAATTTTCTCATGGAAATTGTAGGCTGGCTTCTAGACAAGTTTTGAGGCGTTCAGTTTGACTGTTTTGTGGTTTTGTGGAAAGTTTATTTCACAATCAGATAAAAATATGTGACTACTGAATTTTGAAAGTTTAAAATTAGATTCTGAAAGCTTGAAATTGCTAAAAAGTGAAGTTGTAATTTTACTTCACAAAATTTTAATTTTGTTATTCAGACAAACTATTCTACGAATATATATACCTCGATCCCACTTTCCTTTGAAAAATGGAATCGCAACATTTTCTAGCCTCCAACGCTTTATCCTACACTTTTTTAAACTGATAACACTAATTCGATCAATCACAACAAAATTGGTGATGTTCGGTTTAAGCGAAATGGGGATAATGTCCATTTGGGTCTAAGTCCATTACGAGATAATCGAATCAATGTCCCTGACAAATCAGTTTTCTTCGTCTCTTCAAAAAAAAGTTCATTTCATTATCAATTATCACTCACAGTCACACAACAAATCAATTCCCTTATCCCCACTGTGTCTCTTATCTCTATTCATATGACTGTCAGCATCTTTTCCATCTCTTCACACTAACTTGTTCCTCTATTTTTGTTCCATTATCATGTCAGTTGCGTGTGAATGTGAGTCTTGCAAGAAAAATGTCTCAGTCTCTTCACAATCTTTTTTCACTAATTATTGTCTGATAAACGACCCAAGCCATTATAGTCTGCCCGTCCCGTCACTTTGTACTTGCAGTGCCGGGTTCCAGAAATGAAACCGATGAGAAATAGTGTGGCATACAGTGAGAGTTTGGTAGAGAAGTGATAGTCACGTGATTGGCACTGGTCGAATGATAAGAGAGAACATGTGAATCCAAGTAGAATGACGGTGGGAGGAAGAGAAAACAGATGAAGAATTTGTTGACAAGCCAATGGTTTGTTGATCTGATTGGAATCAATTGGATGCAGAGAACAACTTGTTCTGACCTACCATTCTGCAAAAAAAGGGTCAAGGAACGCAAGGTATTTTTGAAAAACAATGGTGTCTTGTCTGCAAAATTTTGGAGTAAAGATCAACGTTTTGAAAGCTTTACCGATTGATACATTTAGAAATCCTTTAGAAATGTTTACCTCTAGAAAGCTATTATAGAGCATCTGGAATTTTTGAAAAAATTTCACCTGGTGGAGGCGTAATGGAACCTAGCTCCTTTCCATCTGCTTGCTCTCCTGAAGCCACCATTTTTTGCATACATGAGGTGGCGAACGGTCGTGATTCTCACCTCATCGAATGTATACTGTTCATCAACTAAAGTTATAACCAGGAACAACTTCCTTCAGTCCATTTCCCTTTTTTTAACTGTCAAAAGTGTCAAAATGCTGTTTGTTCTTCCAATTCGAATTCCAAAAACATTTAGTTGTGTACGTGTGAGACGGGCGGTATTGTATATATTGCCTTCGTGCTATCAAAAAATTCATTGCAAGTCAAATCGAGAGATTTCTTATCACTAACACAACAGTTCTTAGTACATCAAAATGTCCAGAGGCGCGTGGTTACATTAAAAAGCATGTGGACAAGGGTTGGAACTGGGTAAAGATCGGACGAAGTTTGATTTTTTGATACACTCCCACGCCCCAACACTATACGAACGGTCAAGGTGAATCGCTTAATAGCTTACAATTAGAAACTGGACTAGAAGACACGTGCTGGGAAGAAAAACAAGGCAATTTTGGACAATCTTGCAGCATCTGATGGTCGTTATGTTTATTTCTTCGAGTTTTGCAAAAAAATATGACTTTGGAAAAAAATGCAGCGTTTCCACAAAGTGCTTATTTCCGTACCTACGAGCAGGCACAACCCGAATCATGGTAAAGGATGTTTTGGTGTCCTTCACTGCTGACTTGTCATCATGTGTGGAATTTCTCTACCAGTTTGAAAAGGTTTTGACATACACTTAGAGTTGTTGTACTTAACTTCTCTAGTTGAAGATTCATTCATCTTCACCCTTTTTGAACAATCAGAAAATTTAATTCTCAATCTCCCAATTTGTAAAGAATTTAGCTGCTGTGTTGTCTTATTTCGATTGAATGACCGACCGGAAAAAAGGTATCTGGGGAGTAAGATACGTGCCGTTATCCCAATCATGTGGTCTATCACATGACTGTTTTTCTTTCGTCTTCGCCTTTTTCAGTGACGACGACTTTCTGCAGAGAACGAATAAAACCGGATTGGAAACGTGTCCTTACAATCATTTTCAATTGTAATAGTTGAAGTCAAAGTTGGTCAAAAGTCTCTAGCTATCAGGGAGAGATCGAGAAAATTATGATCGATTATATGACCATGTGATTACTTCGAAGTGAATAATATTGTTTTACCTGGATTAGATGAGCAGTTAGAAAAAACATGTTTACTTGAAATTTTGTTCTATTTAAAAGTTTCAATGTGGGTCAACACAAAGAATTCCAAAGCTTCAAATGCCTAATGTTTTTTAGTTTTCTCAACTTTTATTGTCTAACAGAGACCGTACTTTCCAAAACCAATTAATTTTGTATAAAATTAATTTGAGATCTGATCATTTATCTTCGAACTTAATTGTCTGGTGACGAACTGTGGTGACGCAAAATTTTAGATGGCGTGATATAAATCTTCCGTTCAAAGACGAACAGGTATTTTAGGAAAACGGAAATGAAATCGTTAATTTTTTGGGTTAAATGATAGGATATTAGTCATTACTTGTGAAGATCAAAAATAAAATCCTAACGTGAATTGATTGGAAACCGAACAGTAAACCACATCACTTTTTGCTAATTTCATTGAAGTTCATAAGGAATTTTACTGGAACAATAGAGTTAAAATATTTGTTAGTTTTTGACAAGTGTGTAGTTCCTATAAATAATTCATAGTTTTTGTGCTGTTCCTGAAAGTTTGATTTTTCTATCATCTCAAATCCAATAAAACAATGTTCATGATACTTTGATCTCGAGCACTTTGGCTCCGGAGGCACATCCTCCCACACTGTGGATCTGAAATAAATCATGAACATTGAGTACATTTTTTGAAATATTGTCTAACCGGGAACAAAACACAATTTCTCGTCTCCGATTTTTTAATACAATTAATTAAATCACCGGTTAATCAGCCATCAATAATTAGATCGTTGAGTCCAAAATGTGACAAATATGTGAATGGACAGCTGAACTAAAAAAAAATAATCAAAAACATGTTATTGAGATTACGGTAGTTTTATGACCATAGCGACCACTGAGAACGGTCACTGTTCGAAGAAGACATATTTTTTAAAAGCAACATTTGAAAGGATATTGAATAAAAGTTTCGATATTAATTATAATGTATACATCAGGCTTTACTTTGAATTTAAAATTGATCCCTTTTTTTAAATTCTGATCCTTGTTTCAAACCAAATTTTCAGTTCATCAATTATTTTCATTTAGTACTATTTCTAATTCGAATCATCACATCGAATAAGTTCCGTTGTCCTTTCCAATTAAAATCAGACGACATAGTACGATCAGCTGGACCATTTCATTTTTGTTTCTTTCTTTTCCCTCTCTATTCATGTATCTTCTTTCAAACTTGGAACCATTATATTATGCAATGGAACAAAAAGTAATTGAAAGTCAAAAAATCAAACATGCTGACATGAAAACCACGAGAACGCGAAGAAGACGTCATTTTGTCTATCTATTGTGTGTGAATGACACAAGAAAACGGAATAGAGAAAGGTGATAAGAATCTTCTGATTCCGAAGAACACTTCACACTTTAATCATTTTTCTTTTTTCCTCTTTCTTTTTCATTATATTTCTTTCAATGCGTGGTCACGGATGGAATAGATATCGAAATTGGAAAGAGAAAAGTGTGATAATGATTGATTTGGTGATAACGGGATATAGAAAAAAAACGTTGAAAAATTGGACTGTCAACATGAAAGATCGATAGTTAATTGAAAAGCGGCCAATAAGACATAACATAGCGTATTAACATTTTTGCGGTGCCCGAATAAATTCCGAAAAACACAAGAAAATTTGTTTGAATCACACATTGTCTAGATAGAGTCGGGGCATTTAATGGATTTTTCTGTAGTTGAAGCCATTTTCTATTCATTGTAGTTCGGGATAAAATTAAAAAATAAACCCGGCTAATTTAAAACTTGAACTCGATTTTTTCAATCCCTACAAATTTTTATTCAAATAAAAACGAATAATGCGTAACCCAAGTTCCCCGAACTATTCTCGTTTGTTTGTTCATTATTCTCCCCCACAACCAAAAAAAGTCATTTTCTCCGTTTTACGACGTTCCTCTTCGTCATCAGGGATTCAATTTGATAGTTCTTTGTGTCTGTTTTTTGAAAATTGTGCGTTTTCTTTATCATTTAAAAAGCGATTTTAATCTTTGGTTGTTATAATTTTCACTGGAATTTTGTCAAATTGAACCTGTAAAAATAGCGGCCTAATCATCTAAAATCACAGAAATAAATAAGTGAAGGAGTTTGCGTTTCCGCCGAAATAATATACACAAAGTGTACGACTTGAACCGGTTCTTTTTGGTTCCCTTTGTCTTTTTCCCCATCTTTTTAATAGTCTTCGTCATATCCTAAAGGTTACCTAAATGAAAGACATCGGGCACAGCAGACTGATAAAAATTAAAGCATTAGAATTTTGACAAGGAACAGTTCTAACAACCGCTAAAAGATGAAAGATCTTAGAAATCTGAAAAAAAACGTTCTAACTGAACACAGTGAGATCCCTTGACGTTAGCTCTGAAATTCGTGGGTAATTTTATTTCTGTTTCATGTACCGTGGAAAAAGTCTCACTTTGAGATTCTAGTTGGAATGCATTCAAAAATTAAGTTCTCGTCATTTCTGTAGATCAAGAAAAGATGGGAGTGGAAATGACTGAAAACATGAAAACTCAATAGCACCAAAATTTTGAGTTATTAATAAATAATGAAAACTTTCTTCATATTCCTTCTCTCTCGTACATTATTGATATTTATTTCAGGTGCTATGCGACGATCAGGGCGAAGTGAGCAAGATCGTGGCTGGACAAGACTTTGAACTTCGGTGTGGAAGAAAGTGAGTTCATTTTCCATAGAATTGGAGAATTAGTAGAAAAAGTGAAAGTTTGTGTGTGCATGAATGCAGTGTTTGATAAGCAGAAGCAAGCATGAACTATGATGTGCTATCTGTACTATTTCTGTACACTTGATTTAATTTCCAAGTGGAAGAAAAATGAAGGTGAACTAGAAAAAAGAAATCGAGGGCTTGTAGACAGTCTAGCCAATCTGCACTCTTGTCTTGAAATCTTCTCCTAACCTTTAGAGGTACAGAAAACGATGGTCTTATTCTGGTCACATTCTGAATCCATCTACAGACATCAATTGTTCACTTGAGTTGGATGTACTCGAACTTCTGAACTTTTTTGCTGAACTTTTTTACTTTCTTTTGTTCTGTTCTAGTGCTCCAAGTGACGACTAATAACACCTGTTCATCTCTGAATCTGCACTTTGACCTGCTCCGAATCAGCACCAATATTGTAAAATCGTAAAGTATCGGCGGGCTTCTCTTCTTTTGTTTATTATTTTTTAGAAACCAATGTAGATATCAAGTTTCCAGTCATAAGTCGTGAAATTATTGCTCACAATTCTAGGTTAAAGAACAGCCAGAATGATTCATTTTTGAAAAACTAAAATGATTTCACTGCTCAGACACGATTAGTCTTTGGAAGTTTTTGAGACGATTTGCCAGATTCTAGTGACTTATAGAATTCAAATTTCCAAGTGCAACCAAGTGCAGAATCTTGCAAATGTAAGTTAGACTCTTACACTCATAAAATTTTTGACCTATCAAATCAATTGCCGCCGCCCGACCTATCAACTCGTCCCCACGTGAATGTGCCTGTATGTACGCTGACTTTCACTTTCAACTGGCTCCGAAGTATTGTAGACTTACACTTCACGCTAATCGGCTTTTCAGTATTTTGTAAGAATATTGAGACAAAAAACTGATGATAAAAACACAAAAATATTTGATTTGAGTAGCTCATCAGAGCTGACATGAAGACGGAAGTTTTAAAACATATTGAGAATAATGGGAGATCCGGTAACCAAAACTTTTGGAGAATGGAACTATCTTTAAGGTTGCGAGTCTTAGGTTATTCAGGTCAACTCATACTCATTTTGAAATTTTTCCCAGTATCAAATTCTCGCAGTTTTCTCAAAATTACTTTTTGATCTTCTCTTGTTTGAAAAAAAAATTTCCCCCAACTTCATAGCTTTCCAAAATTTGTCAGCGCTTTCAGAACAATCAACTTAAAGTTTCGCCGCCGCCAACCTAAACCAGAGATCAAACTCTCAACCGATCAAAAATTATGCGTATCTGAATATTCCGTGCGGAAGGTTGTTTGTATACACACCTTGCGGAAAGAATGAGAAGAAACATTGTTTGATCTCGAAATTTCGTCTCTCAACCTCTCTATTTCTCTTCGCAACCCATACTATTTTTCAATTGAACAGCTGATTGGGGGTCCAAAGGCCCTCCCGGCGGGGGGAGTGGCACGCAAATTTTTATGATTTCGGATAGTTTGAGACGACATGAAAACATAGGTTTTTGAGTGTTTGGACTTATTTGTTTGTTGTGTTAGAAATGCTTGTGATGCCAACTTTTTTTATTATTTCAAAGTCTAGATTGCCACTTTGCCAAGTATAAAAGTTTGTCTGAAAGTGACAATCTCATGTGGGTGTTGGGACGTCATATATGTTTACAATTAATATATTTATTAGTCACTGATATTATAAGATCCTTGTAGGTTTACCCAAAGAGTCAGAGTACTGGGTTAAAGATTAAAACTTTCATAGGTTACCGGCATCAGATCAAAGATTCAATTTTCCTGGAAAAAAAACCGCAAAATTTTTGAATTTTCATCATCTTTTGTTGTCTGTTTCGTTTTCAAATATTTTCCCATCTTCCCATCTGAGTCACAGAAAAACTGGAAATTTTCCACCTTCATACTTTTCCATTAAAAAATCAATTGCCAAAGTATCTCTCTGTTTCTGATTTTTCCATATTATTTCTCTACGTAATGTTCTTTACTCATCTCACGTGATCCGCACGGGACCAATACTTTGAGTTGAAAGCTCAATTCCTTAAAGTTTGTTAAAAATTTATATAAGTGGAGTTTTGGAATTCCAGACTTTACTAAAATTTTTCAGTGTAATGTTCTAGGTGGGGTGAGATTCATGCTGCAAGCCTCGCCTGCTGATAGTGAGAATAGGTTGACTGATAAGAGTGAAAAAATGAGAAAAAAACGACTTCAGCGTCTAAGCTTCTGTACTCTTTGTCTTTTGTGTCCTTTTTTTAGAATTGACTGTCAAAATGAGAATGATTGATGAGAGGGTACTGTAAATTTATGGCGCAACTCCTAATAATTTTGACCTAAATACCTTTTTGGTTACTTACTGTATTTTTATCAGATAAATAAATAGGAATGTATAATATTTAAGAGGGTTAAGTCTTTTGGCTTAGCGCTCGCTGGCGCAACGTTTTGAACTTTCTTTGAACCTGTGTGACGGTTTGGCGACTTAAAATTCAAATATTCTGCTCATTAATCTGGTAATCTGAATCTAGTGACATTTTTGACATTTTGCTTAAAATTAAAAAAAAGGATAATTCTGAAACGTTTATATTAATTTTTCCATTTGAGATAAAATTTGGGCAAATTGGTTTGATTATGAATTGTTTCAATACCTTATACATATGTGATTGGTTTAAAAAATTTAAAAAATTTGAAAGTTCAAAATGTTAACACATAAGTATCAATCAGGTGCAAATATTACAATTTGAGTACATTTTTTCAAAAGCTCATGACCTCACATACTTAAACACAATGATCATAAGTCTAGACCCAATCTGCAAACCTACAGTAACCCATATGACCCCCCACACCACGCCTTTTGATTCGAATGTGTTTATTGTTATTTTCAATCATCTTATTTCCTCTACTTCATCATTACATCTAATACAGTTGATTGTCCATCGTAGTTTGATGTTTCTATCATCCATGGTTCACGTGCCCCATGTCTTCTCTAAGTCTCTTCTGATTTGCCACACCCCTTCTACCTCTCTCGATTCTCATCCCGCCCCTTGTCACAAAAGGCCACGCCTACAATGTCTCTTCTCTCTCGCTTGACAATTTTTTCAGTCAGATCTCAAACAAGCGGCAATTATGTCTGGTATAAATAGATGCGTCTTGTTTTCAATTTTTAAGACGAATTCTCAGTTTGTTACATTGGTTACTGTATTCTTTGAGTTCGCGTGCGTGCTCTTTCCATTTTTAGTTTGATGTACATAGTAGTTTAACTCTAGTAACTTCAGCTTTTCTTTTTGAAACTCCAATTTGCTCCAAGCATTGTGCTCCGAACTCTAATCATTTCCTTCACGTGTACCCAGCTTCTTCTGGTGTGACGTTTTCATTAGTATAGATCTAGCTTTTCCGGAACGATTACGGTGGTTTGTGAACCATCGCCGTCGCCTAGTCTGATGTGCTCTTTCTCTTTCTCTTGTTCTGTTGTTAAAATCAAATATTTGCCTTTTTTTCATTCCTTCATTTTCCACGGAGCACAACGCATGAGCTCCCAGCACATACAGCTTTTGTGCTGGTGGTGGTGACTGCTGCTTCATCGATATTCATTCTTCATCTTGAAAAAATTTCAAATTAACTTTTTGAAATATCAAAACTTCTTGCCTGTCAAGTATATGCCACGTGTCATTTCAGAGGTCGTTTCGAACGATTCTTTGTCCTCGAAGGACCCGCACATCTAATCAAAATGCACGTTGAACAATTGTGTAAAGCACTTGACACCACCGATTTGGACGATGAGATACGACCCCGGGCAAGGTGAGTAAAAATTTAAATTTTATATTTTATTTCAGCATTGAGTTGTTAGAATAGCTTCAACATTCTATGATTCTCAAAAAATTGACTAGATTTTCTTGCCATTTTTTGATCGTTCTATGGAGATTCAGGAACTCATTGAACTGCAAGTAACTACAATACTCTTGCAATGTCCACGTGCTATCGGCATGTGGAGAGACTTTGTTCTTTGTTTTTGCTCCTCCTGAAGCCCAGACAAACATGTGTACGATTTTGCTTAGAATGACTGGTTTTTAGTTAGAAAAGGGGCTTAGATAACGTGTTATGATAGGTAGTAGAAAACTCGAAAAATCCATTTAAAAATTCAACTAAATTCTAATTTTCAGTAGTACGATAGAAGAAGCCGATGTTGAATTGGAAGACTTGCAACGTGTCTCAACTCTCGGAATGGGCGGTTTCGGACGTGTCGAACTCGTCCGTTCGGCTTCATCGCGTACCTATGCTCTGAAAATTATGAACAAGGCTCATATTGTTGAGACGAAACAGGAGAGCCATGTTGTATCGGAACGTCGGATATTAATGCAATGTGATAATGATTATATTGTTAGGTAAGTTAGAAATATCTGATGTGTAATTCCTGAAACAAATTTTTGAAATTTTCAGAATGTACAAAACATATCGTGACAGTGAGAAGATCTACATGCTCATGGAGCCATGTCTTGGTGGAGAGATCTGGACGATTCTCCGCAAAAAGTTCGTATACTCACGAATTAACTGAACCATAGGTTTTTATCTAGGACTATTTTTAGATATTTTAAGAACAGAGTACGTTATTTTTCTTTTCTTTTTTTTTGAAATCTGTTCCTCCAAATAATGTAAGCTGAAGTCAAAAATCCTAAAGAAAAATTTCAAGTTTTAAGTGACTTTTCACTCATTGTTTCAATTTTCAGAGGCCGTTTCGACAATGATCTGACCCGATTTTACTGTGCTGGAGCCATGGAAGCTCTTGAATACTTGCACCGAAAAAACATTGTTTATCGAGATTTGAAGCCTGAAAACATGCTTCTGGACAGAAATGGATGGCCAAAGCTCGTCGATTTCGGATTCGCCAAGAAATTGAAGAATGGCGGAAGGACGTGGACTTTCTGTGGAACTGCCGAATATGTTGCACCAGAAATTGTACTCAATAAGGGACATGATTTGTCTGTTGATATTTGGGCACTTGGAATTTTCATGTGTGAATTGTTGACTGGATCGTGAGTTTATTTTTTTTGACTAAATCATTTAATTCAACATTTTCATTTTCAGACCTCCATTCTCAAGTACCGACCCAATGGTTACCTATAACGCTATTTTGAAGGGACTGGAAAAGTGGGCGTGGCCAAGGTAAGATCCTCGAGTCCAGTGAAAGGGGTACTGTAGTGAAATGATAAGCACGATTTAATTGGGGGAAGCTTTGGAAGTCCTTGTTTCATGGGGAATTTGATGATTAAACAATTAATCAAGTTTTGTTACAGATTCGTCACAAAAGAAGCCATCGATATGATGCTCTCCCTTTGTAAGTATGAGCCAACAGAACGTCTTGGCTTTGGAGATATTGGAGAAATCCGTCATCATATTTGGTTTGACAACTTTGATTTCGTCGGATTCCGTGCTCACCGAATTCGTCCACCATTCATTCCATCGGTGGCCAACGACATTGACACGTCGAACTTTGACACTTTCCCAGCGTTTGACAACTTTGCATCGGGAAGTGACGAAAGTGGATGGGATATTGATTTTTAAGCTGATCTGGGATAGAACATTTCCCTCACAACACGCCCCATCCAATATGTGTATATTGAATGTTTTCCTCCTTTTCTCTTCTTTTTTCGGATCAATTCTTGGACTTTTGGATTTTTTCTGTTGATATTTCCTTTCCTCATTTCCGACTTCTGATATTTCCGAATTATGAACAGTTTTCTCTGAGATACTCAGCTTCTTTTTTGAAGCCTCCACCGATTTTTCATCATTCACGCAGCTTAAGCTTCCCCGAATTCCCCGATCCCCCTCCCAACAAAATTTTAATTTTCAGCCGGGTTTCTTTCCTTTAAAAATGTTTTCCCAAACATTTGTATATAGTTTTTTCTCCTCAGCTCCCATCTTTTCATAATTTTAGTTCAAGTTCCCTGTACAAATCCTTTTGCTCTTTTTTTTCCTTCTATGAAGTAATAAATACATGACTGTCTAAAAATCTTATCTGTAGCACAAACAAATACACAAACATTTCAAATTTTTGATAAAGTTGGAAAGAGTTGAAAATAGAAACATTCTTAGACATAAAATTAAAACTTTAAGCAAATATTTGAAAAAAATCAAGATTTAGCAAATGCCATCAGTTGTTTGATATTATCGTTATGGGTACATAATGTCAGAGTTTAGGAGAATGGATTATTTCAATTAATTCGTAAATCAAAATTTATACTAATATCCGATATCAAAAGAGAATCTTATGTTTTAAAAGAAAAATAAATCTGGAATTTTGAATCGCGATAGGAAAGTTTGAATATCTACTCAGATTTTATGATTTCTCAAAGGCTTCTTGAAAGCGAGACGTGCTTAAAATTTTTTTGTGGTACATAATATTCGGTTTGTAATAAAATTCAAATGTAAAAAAATTTTAAATAATTTTAATGTACATCTTTAACAATTGTTTAACAGATTACTGTCGAAATAATATGTGCAAAATGAAATTCCTGGTGCATGAATATAATCTAAATCCATATTTATTTACAATTTCGGAATATTTTAAATAATATTTTATACAAAAATTTTATGGTTTGAAATGCGTTTTAGACATATTTATAAATTGACTCGTTTGCTCAATATTTATTTAAATAGGCGAGGAGGGTTACTGTAGCGAGAATGTTCGTGGAATGGGGTGTATTGTACGCAGCCAGTTGAAAGTGTTTTGGCACCTCAATCAAAAAATCAAAACTCGTTCAGCTTTTCGTAAATCAGGTTAAATTTATATTTATTTATGTTTGAATAACAATTTTTTCAAATTTTATGCTTTGTTGCTCTTCAATTTCTTCGAAAAATCGTATTTTCTCTCTGTTCGCGTTATGATTCGAGATGTAAATGAAGAATTCATTTTACAGGCTTACAAAAAGGCAACACGCTACGACGATGGAAGTATATAGGTGGGCTGTGAGTTTTTTTCTGATTTTATTTTAACTTTTCTTTGAGAAATATGATTTTAGAGACAAAAAAAAACCAAAAAACATGGTTGAAATGAAGAACCAAAAATTGTAATGTTTCAATTTGATATGATATGAGATGATTTATTTGACTAGACACAGTTTATTGACGGAAGTTGGTTGAATTGTGACGTGCAAAGTTAACAAGGAACACATTTTGCTTAAATTTGATTTGTTTTAAGTATTTAAACTTTTACGGAGCTTTGTTATTTATTAGCAGAAGCACCTTTCATCCCGTTTCACACTCAAAAAACGAATCGTAGAAGTTCTGAAAACCGGATATTATTTTAGCTGCGGAAATTTATTTTGTAGATACTAACTCGAAAATTATTGCTCGGAATTGTGGAAATCGGAAAATTTAATAATCTGTCGAAACCTGTATTGCAGAATTAAAAAGACGTTGACATGATTCGCAATTTGAGCATTCGGTCAGTCATTTTCTGAAGAAAACGTCCTAAACATAAACACTTTGAGCTTGTAAAAGTTAACATTTTGCAACAAAAAAAAAATTAATTACTTTCAAATTAAATTATTTTCCATCCGTATAATTTATACTTCTTATCATCATAGTTGAACCCTGACTCATTTTGCACTTTTTCAAAATTTGATAATTTCTTCAATTCAAATCAAGAGTTTATGTCTGAAAATTTCGAAATTCATAAGTCACACTGAAACACTGGTTTATCAAGTTAGTCATGCATTTTTATCGTCTTTAAATGTGCTCCAAGACTATATTAACATGTCATTACGAATGCCTTTATATACCGTCCTCCAGACATTTTTTTTCAGCAAAGTGCTAGTTTCAAATAACAGTTCTAAATTATCAAGGTTTTTTAAAATTTTCATTAAAAATTAGTCTTTCAAGAAAAGTTGACCTCCCAAAAAAAAAATTAAGACATACTCTACTGGCTTCCTAGCTTTGATGATTGAAAATTTAAATTGGGGAAAATATGGCAAAAGAAGTTTCATGAAAAATACCCCACAATAGTAATGATTATAAGCTAAAGACTTCCCACTGATTAAACAATTTCCTTCATCTTTATATTTATCTCACCATAAAATTAAATAACTGTGACAACCTACTATTCATAATTACTATTTCATCTAATTTCCGTTCCTTTTCACCTAATAGGCGGAGCTTCATTGAGAGCTGATGTCGGCGTCTCTTCTATTCTCTCTGTCTCTCTTGCACTTTCCAAAAGAGAGTCCGACATTCTCTTTTCCTTTGTATACCTGTGTCTCTTCCAACTCCCAATTGTGTCTCTTTTTCTACACCAGCACACACTATTATACAGTGTGCGTATGTGTCTCTGACTAGGTGACCGAACTTTTGGCATACAATCTTCTCCCGTCCTGCTCTTTTCCGTGCTCTTTTTCATGTTCAACAGTTATCGATAAGACTTTTCAGTAGTATATTTCATAGGCGGTCTAGGAGCAGAATCAACCGATTCTAGAACACAAGTTGCAAAATGTGGCGGGTAAGTTCTACATTCTACTGTGAACAATTTAGAACATTTTAAAACTTTTGAACTTAAATATTTCAGCTGATTTGGGATACACATTTATTTCACACAAGAAAATTAATTAAAATCTATTTCAAAATTGTCATCAATTTTAGACATCGGCGAGGGGCCCCGTAAATAAGCACAAAGAGCACAAATCATGTTGCTAAGGGTGGACCACTTTGCTAGTTGAGGAGCCTCTTCCTTTCACTTTTGAATGTATAATTCATGCGGATGTGTTCAAGAAACCCCGCCATTCATCTTATTTTCAAAATGACAAATTAACAAATTTTAAAGAAATTTGAAGGGCTTCTCGAGACCCTTAAAGAATAATTTGTAGATTTAATATATCTCTAAAATTTATTATACTATTTAAACCCGAATAATGTCAATTTTTAGATGTCATATTTCTGGCATGAGCCTTACTGGCTTCCACGAAATGTCACATGGCCAGAGGTTCCAGCAAAATTCGTGGATCTTTTGGTCCCAATATATTTGGCAATTCCATTGGTTATTATCAGGTTCGTTTTTTTTATTAAAACGTTTTTACGCCGTATACGGTAGACTACTGTACCAGCGAATTGCTAGCCCTTTTAGTTAGGTACAAGATTAGTAACTGCATTTTCCGAAATTTCCGTTGTTACATGCCAAGATCATATATTTTATTAACGACAATGCACTGAGCACATCTCTTTAAAGTCTCAGACAATAATCAAATGATATAGTATGATTTGTGCCGTTTGTGCATTCCGTCCAACAAAACCCGTTATATTTTCAATGAGAATGAGTGCAAACGGCTGAACGGAAAAGAGAGAAAGAGAGACTGTATTTGTTTTAGTGAGTTGGTGGCTATGAGCTTACGGACACAAAAATGAACATTATTTGTGAACGGCAGGCAGGGAAAGACGACACTTTTATTGATTTATTTGAGAAAAATTAAATTTGAATTAACAGATTTTTAGATACAACTGATAGCAATAATAGTTTTGCAATCAAAAAACTATTAATTTTTTTTGCAATAGCAAGATTAATTCTACAGAGCTAAATAAATAAATCAAGAGTTTTCAGAATCCTTTGGGAATCGACAATCGGCGTGACTTATCTCTACTTCAGAACAAATGCATATGCTTCTCGGAAAAATATCACACTTCTCGGATGTGTATGTTTTAAATTTCTAAATATTTCAAATTTCAAAATGATTCATTAAAATATTTTTCAGATGTGGGAACACATGACGGGCGGATTTGCAAGTGTCTCCCGAGCCAAGAAGATTCTCGAATGTTTTTGGAGATTCAGTTACTATACATTCGCTTTTCTCTACGGACTTTATGTGATGAAGAATTCTTCATGGCTGTACGATGTGAAACAATGCTGGATTGGATATCCATTCCATCCTGTTCCAGACACAATTTGGTTTGTCTCTATTTTTGGAATTACTGAAAACTTTGACAATTCTTAAAATCAGACACGATTTTTCGTTTCCGAAGCAATTTAGTATTTTTAGTTTCCAATACATTCAAATTTCAAAAATTTCCTATTCATTATTTTAGTTTTCTCCACCTAACTATTCACAGTTTCTATTTTCAAATGATAACTTTGCTCTTCTAGTTAATTTATGATAATGATTGCGTGTTATCATTTATTCTGTTTGCCACGTCACTTCGTACAGAGAAGAACAGCTCTCAGATGACACATAATTCTAGTCTTATCAAAAAAAAAAAAGAAGCAAACTTGTATAGCTATTGGAGTTTAGCAATTGTATTATTTAATTCTTCTAAGGGACTAATCGATCAATTTTAGATCAATTATAGTACGCCCTACTTTATACTGTACGTACATATTCAATAAAGTTGACACTGATAAGAATGCTGTGTTAAGAAGAGCACATGGGAATCTTTATGATAACACGGTTTAAACAATCAAATATGAATATTTGAATTGAATCATAATCGAATGAATCATAAAGAATAAGACTAAAATTCATTTTAAATACACCGAAATGGAAACGAAATACACTAACACGAATCACGAACACATAAAAATTTAAAACTAAAAATATCAGTTATGATTTAAAAGGGATTTTTGATAATACAAGATGATTTTATAAAATGTTTGATTATTTTCAGGTGGTACTACATGATTGAAACCGGTTTCTACTATTCACTTCTTATCGGCTCCACATTCGACGTCCGTAGATCTGACTTTTGGCAACTAATGGTTCATCACGTAATCACTATATTCCTTTTGTCATCCAGTTGGACCATTAATTTTGTTAGGTGGGTTTTTTTAAATCGAAAAAAAAAACGATCGTGAACTGAACACTGAAATTTTTAAAGTTGAAAAAATTCGATACTAAATGTGAAAATGATACTTTTTAAAATTCAGTTTTACAAACTTAATCAAGTATATTCGCAGGCTAAAAAAGTTTAAAAAAATTACGCTTCCCAAACCAGAAACAAACGAATTAAATGTCACTTTTTCAGAGTCGGAACCTTGATTCTTCTCTCTCATGATGTTTCGGATGTATTCCTAGAGGGAGGAAAACTTGTTCGATATGATGCTCACAACAAGAATATGACCAATTTCATGTTTGTACTATTCTTCAGTTCATGGGTTGCCACTCGTCTCATCTATTATCCATTCATTGTTATTCGCTCAGCAGTTACAGAAGCTGCTGCCCTTATTCAGCCAGATTACATACTTTGGGATTATCAATTGGTATGGGAATTAAAAAAAAAAGAGTTTTTAAATTAATAACTTTCAGAGCCCACCATATGCACCTCGCCTCATCGTTTTCGCTCTCATTCTCCTTTTCTTCCTTCACATTTTCTGGACTTTCATTATTCTTCGTATTGCCTATCGTACTTCAACCGGAGGGCAGGCTAAGGACGTCAGATCAGATTCTGATTCGGATTATGATGAGGAAGAAATGGCGAGACGTGAAAGAACACGACTTCTTAAGAAGAAAAAGAATAAGGTTGGTTCATTGAATTGTAGATCAAAAATAAATTTCATGAAAATCACAGCTTTCGTTTCAAATTTTTGTCAATAATAAATATACCAAATTTATATATGCTCAATCTCTTAAACTGAACTAATTTGCATTGGAATTTCAGCTGAGAAACTTTAATAGCTTAAGCTTTGACAGATTTTAAGTGTTGTGGCACATTGAGTCATTTTATCTAATTTTTCTTCAAAAAAAACTCTATGAAGTGTAAAGCAATAAAAATCTCATTTGCTCACCTTTTCGAAAAATGAATTGCCTAGGTATCTCCGAGCACCGACGACGATGATGACGAAGGAGAAGAAGAGAAAAATGACAGAAAAGCTCGCCATCGCAGAGCTCCTCGCAAGGAGTAGGACTTACTAAATTCCCCCAAAAACTGAAATATCAGTTTACCCAAATAGAAATGTATTGCTTACTTGTTAGATCTTTAAAGAATTCCTCTTATTACATTTTCCCCTGAAATATTTGAAAACGGTTCAGATTCACGATTTTCAGCTATCCAATAGCATTTCCCCCTTTTTTTACTGAAAAATCACATTTCCCAACTGGTGATCTCTTTTCTTTTCTAAATTTATTAATCCTATTTATTGTTGCTTTTTTTGTTTTCTCTGTAGATTTTTTTGGTTTTATTTTTTCTTTAAAATTAAATTCTAGACAATAATAAATTACCAGGGATCCTTCTATATTCCTCTTTGGCACCTATTTCATGCGTTTTCCATCAAAAAATGGCTCAAAATTTCAACACTCATATTTCACTCGAAAAGAGCACATCTCTCACCTTTTTCGAAGGAAGACTCTTGTTTGAAAATCCTCGAAAATGAGAGAACTACATCATTTTTTAAATGTTAGTGTATTTCTCATATTTTGTCATGTAGTGGCTCCGAGAGCTCAGGTGATCCGTGTCAGTTACTAGTTTACAATGAGTTGGTTCATGTTCTTTTCTACTATTAGTCGAGTAATACGTTTCATCTCAAGATAAAATAGATAAATCTATAGTTTAAAAATCATATCTTACAATAAATATTGGTGTTCCATTTTGTAAGGAAGCAAAAAAACCTAATTTATCATAACTTCACATCAAGATGGATATATAATTTCTCCTGATGCTGACAGTGAGATGGTCACAAAAATGAAATATTTATTTTTAAGAAGAGAACTCCATTGGAATTTCTTCCAAGCGCTCAAGCTTTTTTGGCTCTCACAATTTAGACAAATTGAATATTTATTTCTGAATTTCGAATTGTTTTGTTTTCTTTGAACATTTAAAATTTTCCCCCCAACTCAAACACCAAGCTTGTCTTTGAAAAATTTAGAGCTGAGAATAGTGTCCCATTGTTTTGCCTTCTCACATTTTCAAGATCTTTTTGCTCATTTGTTCACATAATACCATTTAATTATTGTCAGTAGTTTTCCTTGTGAATCCAGAATTGTCAGAAAATGTATGAACTGAAGGAATTGAAGAAATTTGAGTCGCTAAAAATAGTTAGAAGAAGTGAATTTTTTATAAGAAATAATGTTTTCCTGCCAACAAATTTAGTATATTTCATATATTTTGTAGGTATATTTTATTCAAATTCTCCAATGATCACTTTTTTATAATTGTCAACTTCAAGCCCAAGTCTAATCCAAAAAATTGTTTCAGAACTTTGCAAAGCTTGGGTAAAACTTTAGCAATACTTGGATTAATATGCGTCCAAATTTCACATCTTATCAAACTTTTCTTGTGTAATCAAAAACTTTTATGTAAGTCATTGGCGAGAGTTAGATCAAACTTGGGTTGAACGTGTACAAGGTCTAAAACAAATCTTGCCGACTACTAAAAAGTTACATTTTTCGGAATAACCTCGAGCAAGAAGTCGGCTCCAAATTCCGAGATACTGTACTAGTCAGGAAATCAAATCCCACGAAGCCAATCGCCAGAGGGTAACGCCTGTGTGAGTTGAGAATGGTTTTTTTGGTTTTGAGATATGGCTGCAATACTAATTATCAGACGATTATTTTTATTTTAAGGTTATTCACTCACCAGAATTGCAAATTTTGATTATGTAAGAAAAAAAAGTATTTACCAAAATTGTAGTTAAATGTAACAAACAGACACCCTTAATTTTTGTATATCTCCCACTGAAAAATAACTAATTTTAAAAAGATTTTCAAAGTGCAAAACTAATAGAATGAACGCCTAATAGAGAGCCTATACGAACCGAAGAAATACGGTGAGAAAGAGAAAATCAAGTGTATCGCAATGTACATTAACTCAAAAATGTTCGAAATACCGTGTGGCGATTATGGGCACCAAAATTGTATTGCGTCACTTCCTTGTAAAGCAGAATGGTTTATTTTTATTATTTTTAGTATTTGTTTATATTCATTGCTTACTTCAAGGATAACTTATTTGAACAATTTGGAACCTATTGAGATTATTATGCTCTTGCCAGGTTCTAAATCACAGATTTTTTTGCTCAATTGCCAGCTCTTTTGTGAGTTAACAGGAAAACTATGGTACTATTTCCTGCTTCCACAAAATATGTCTGACGGCTCTATTGCTCAAAAACAACATTTCTATTAACATCATAACATCACCAACAGACTTCCTCAACACTTTTGGCAGCAATTGAATTATTCGGAAGAGTAATAGCCACAGAAATATCAAATTACCTTTGTTCAGTTTAAAGAACCTTTTCAAGCACTCATATGTATTGTGTAGTTTGAACTACTTGCTGTTCTACTTTCCCGCGCATTTATTTCAATTGAGGTTGACATCTTGATCATTGAGTTTTTCTTTTGAAAATAGATCCAAACAGAACAGAACATATAGGCGATCGGCGCGATCGGCTCTTTTTGTGGGAAGAAGTTCAAAAAAAAAGGTTGGAAATTTCAAAATCTCGATGAGAAATAGTGTGTAGATCAGAGAGAAACAGAGATTGTTTAATCACATCACGCAGGCTAAGGGGATATCTTTGTTTGTCCAAATTCTCTTTTCTTTTGACAGGATGATGGAGAGGATAACTTGAGAATAAACATTGTGTACTTCTACTTTTTTGAATTGGCTCTGACTTTGCCTACTACTACCCAACTTTAAATATATTCATAGGTTAAAAATTTGAATTCATATATGAATGGTGTCTCTATAAATTGACTTTTTAAAAAGATAAGCATTGAAATATAATATTTTAAGTCACCGAAAACTTCTATTGTTAAAATTTTCAAACTGTTCGAGAAAACTGAGAAAATTAGAAGCTTCTTATTCCATATTATCTCTTTATTTCGCAGTCTCATCTCTTCCGGACAGATTTCATTTTACAAGAAACCCGTCAAAATTCCGAAAAAAATAGGGGGCGTTCGAGTGTTTCTTGTAACTACAGGTACGTTTCAAACTTTTTCTTAAGTATTTAGCTAACAAAATAGTGGTGACGTGATACTTTTTATTAAAAAAAACTGTGCGATGAATAACAAATTTTATTTCCCAGTGTTCAAATGTGAAAAGCTTTATTTTAAATTTTCGCATGAAAAGAGATGATCTCCACTTCTTAAAAAATGTTTAATCATCTTATTGTTAGGCCAAACGTTTCGAGCAAAACCTCACAGTAGACATAAACCGAAGCTTCCCAAAATCTGAAAAATTTCTGACGAATGTTGGTTAAAAAGTGGACGGTCATTAGTGAGAAACCTCCTTTGTGTTACAATGAAATTCAAACAGACTCTCCTTCGATTCTCTTTTTTTCCATTAAGCTTTTCACATTCGTAAACAGGGAAATAAAAATTTGTTATTCATCGCACAGTTTTCAACCAAATAAAATATGCAAATTAGTGTTTACAAGACTCAAAACATCAGGACTTGGAACAAAAAGGACCACTTTTTTTGAATCTATAATAGATGTGATTATATACATTTTTAGAGTTTTCATAGTTTTTACAAAATTAAAACTGATTTCAAAAAAGATCAGGTCGTTATTACTCCGGCATTGCGAATATTTAGGACACTATTCATGACATATTTTTGAAGGTACATATTTATAAGAAGGAATAAGATCAACATCAAATAATTGGAGAAGGTATTTTGATCTTGTTATCAGAATTGAATCCATTCAAGCATAAATTAATTTTGCTCAATTTCTGTCAAAAATATGAAGCGTAAGTTTCTTCAATCATACTAACGTATTTCTCCTTTAGACCCAGAATTTAGCTACTATCACTAAAAATTTTATTTATTGGTAGCCTATCACTATGGAATTTTTGTCTTATTCGTTTCTACAAAAACAATGATAAGGTTATATAACACGTCCTCAGCCCATTCTTTCTGTTATTTATTATTCCCACTCTATTCAATATAATTTTTATTTTTTCCTCTTTTTATCTCATTTTTCATGTTCAAAAAAAAATTTTGAATAATAATGATAATATTAGTTAGGACATAACAAACGGCTTTCGCATTTTATTAAATTTCAATTTTCTTGCAATTTTTCTCTGCTTCTCATAAAATCACCATTATCATTTCGTCCATCATAACCGTTGTAAAATACATATAAAGTCGGTCGTCAGACCCAGGATAATCAATAATTAATCAAAATCCGCTTTTATCTGGATTATATTCAGATTTTCTTGGAAGTTCCTCCAATAAATTTAGTATGACTGAGCATCCTGCAGAACACATTGAGTCAAAAATCTCAAGAATAGCCTGAAACCGCAACATAATGATATAATTTCAAAATTTCAAAAACTGAATGAAAATTGTTCACAACTACCCTCTAGTTTTATTTCCTTTTTCCCCAAAAATGTTCGTAATGAATTCATCAAAAAGCACACCACTTGATCATTTACTATGTCAGCTACCTATCAAGTTGCTCATTGGAAAGGTGAGCAACGCGAATGTGCTCCGTTTGTGCTCAACTTACCACTTTTTTCAATTGTTCGGACACATTGTCTTCTCAAATTTCTTTTTTTTTTCAATTGAATTGAAAATACGAGAAAGTTCGTTTGGTGACCACCTGTTCGGCTCAATTGACATAGAAACTCTGTTTTCATATTTACGCACATTTTTTCCACGTTTTGTTCCTGCTTCCCCTTGATGAATCAGTCCGAAATATCAGTTCAAAATAGGTTGAAAAAACCATGTACCCTCATATCTAGGACGAAGAAAAACTTCAAATATTTGAAATTCTCCAAATGTGTTTATGTTTACTCAGTAAACTTGAAAAATCTTGAGACTGTGAGAATTAAAAAAAAATTTGCACAATTTTTTGCAGACATCTAGTTGCCAAAACTCATATTTTCAAGACATAACATATAATGAATACTTCAAAAATCCCAAGCAGACAATTTCTCAACAATTTCGTTTTTGGTTCCTAAACTTTTTTTGCTACTGATCTCTATTCTTTCCCCTCTAAAATACAAATAGCCAATAACTTTTTCACCTCTTTTTCGATACGAAAATCTCAAAATTACACGTGTCAACCGTTTCACTTGAACATTTTTTGGTATTTGCCACCGCCGCAGCCGCCAAAATCTCCGCGAGAAAATCGGAAGTTGTCTGTGAAAACGGGGTGGCAAACTGTTTAGGTCACATAGTAAATATTTGAACAGGAGGTCAATTGATTTGAAAACTATTCACAAAAAGACAACGTTTGTGAGAATTCCGAATTTTCTCCGCTTTATCAATTTTTGGAGACCTAGCAGTAAGTTAAGCCTAGATATTCCATCAGGTGGGGAGGCGTTTCTTCCTTGCGTATCCACTCGCACAATCGCCCCATACCGTTATCACGGAAACATTTTTGGCCTTATTTTTGTTTTATTTTCGTTTTTACTCTTTCGGGGCGTCGTCCGGGCAAAAGGCGGTAGTGGCGGGCGTGAGTTGCGCACCAACACTATTTATGATTTAAAATCAACTCTGTCAAATTTCTGATCTTATTATTTTACATGCGCATGCTTTTTCTTTTGAAATTGTTCTCTGTGATGTTCCCTCATTTATTCTATTGAAGACGAGTAACTCATCCTTCGATTCACGCTAGTTATAAGAAATTCAATTGGAAGACGGGGTTGGGTGCGCAACGGGCGCATATCGGTTGCATAGGAAATGCAACTGGAGCGCGCAGAGAACGCGTCTGGCGCTTGATACCAAATAACTAGCGAGCTGCGAGCGCGCGCCATGCGCATCATTTTGTTATGTACTACATAACGATTAAAAAAACGATTTACTTTTGTAGATTGTTTAGCAAGAAAAAAGGAACAATGGACCTTTAGTTTTAGAAATCAATTTTACGCTCTAAATCTCTGAAATATGTACAATAACTTTAAGGAACACCAGCAAATGTCCACTGTATGCAATTCTTCTATATGTACTTCTTTAAATTATTCCTTTCGCGTTTTTAAAAAATAAAATGAGATAAAAAAGTATGTACACATACAGTCCAAAATAGTCTAGAATTTCCAGACATGCCAACTAATTATGTTGAGCATCTTCGTCGAATTTTCCTGATTTGTGTATAAAAAATACTCTGTTTTCATTCACCTTGTTCTTTTTCTTGATTCATTTATTCGAAAAAAAAAACAAATTACTACTCGGTTTCCTTTCTTGTAGTTCTACTCCCAGATAAAAAATGAATGCAAAACAATTTACGTATTCGAGAAAAGACAAGGAACAAAACGAAGTCGGAGAAAGGCGGTTTAAGAAAAAGGGAAATCATTTCGAAAACATTGAAAATTGTTTGGAAACCTAGACTATGCACGTCACCAATCAAAATGTTTTATTGCATGCAAGGATATAACAAAATTAAGGTAAACTGTATTTTAAACGTGGTTTCGATATCAGATTTCCATTTTAAATTATTAATCAATATTTCCATTGTTTTCAATTAGCCAATATTGTGTTTTCTTAATTTCTGATTTTAAACCATTGCCAAGCTTCAAATATATTTAGCTATAACCTTAGAACTAAAAGTTTAAATTTCCTTGTTCAACTTTTTCTCACAGTTTTTCATTTACTTTGCAAAATTTCCACTTTTTGTTGCAAAAAAGTTCGGTCTCCTCAGATCTTCAAAATGAAATAAATTATTTTCGTTTTTCAAACAATTTTCGACATAACCGAACATGTCTTTTCTTTTCCATTTATTTGTTTATGTCAATTTATATTTTCGTTTATATATTTACGTTTATGGTTTTCTGTTTGGAATGATGAGCAATGAGCAATTTTTCTTCTTATTTTTGGAAGGGGTCCTTTGAACTCGGAGAATAATTTTTGAGCAGAGCTGTGTAATTTTTTATTTCAATTTAATAATAAAATGCTAATTTCAATTATACAAGTTAGCTGGGGGCTCTCAAACACAAAAATACTTTTTTAGCTCAAAAAACTTTTCTATGTAAAATCAAGCCATAATTCACAATTACATTATTTACACAAATTCGATTACAAATAAAATGATTTTAAAAATCAATAAACTCCACTTGATTATTCCAGTAAATCTCTGACATCGTGATCCGCCTTCTTTACTACAAAATGACTGTTTGTCCAGCTTTACTCTATTCTTGATTTTTTATGTATGCTTCTTCCTTTTTTTTGTTGTTTGAGGTCCAAGGGTTTCCTAATTATCTGAGTAAAAAGAAGGTGTTGACATTTATTTTTCCGGTAGCTTGGCGGTGATTGTCTGAGAAGTGAAAGGTTTTGTGTTCGAGGAACTTTTCATGAATTCTTTTTCTTTGAAAACAATTTTTGAAAAGGTTATCGAGACATCTCAAAGATCTTTTACACTTATTTTTGTACTTTGTTCATATAAAAAGTTCCCTTTTGCTGTAAATATAAAGTAGCGCAAATGTAGATTTTGTTTTTAAGAAGGTATTCTACAATTTATGAGTACCACAAAAGAAAACAAAAAAAACTTGAAAAATATTTTAAAAACGATATTTTACAATTTTAGCTGATCTCCCTGTTTGAATTAATTTAATTGCACTGGTTCAAAAATGTGGAAGCAAATTGTTGACCGGCCTCGAAGTTCTCATTTTAAAGAGGTGAAAAAAAAAATTAAAACTTAGATTATCCAAAAACCAAATTTAACCCCAAATACTTTCTCAATTCTTCCTTTTCTCTTCGTGATATTTCCAAAATTCAGACTAATTTGGTTTGCATCAAAATTTCTAATTACGCCACTCTTTTTTTACTAAAGTTTCTTATATAGCTTTCAGAACGAATCAAACAATAAATACATGTTCAGGATATAAACTGATGGCATTATGATAATCTTTTTTGTTTTATATTGCAAATACATCATAGAATATAAGTGTTTTGTGAAAAAACTACCTTAAAAATCACGCGTTGAAACGTTTCAAACTATTATAAATTTTCTAAATTAATTTTGTACTCTTTCTAAAACCTCCAATTCGTTTTAAGTTATATATCTGTTAGTGTTAGTTTGTTAAAGCACCCCAATACCAGAAAACTCTAGTTGTACAAAATTCCAAATGTTCAATCCCTTTGAACTTTGCATAATCGAATTCGTGTTTTTCTGCAACTTCTACTACTATTGCCCCGAAAAAGTCTTTAAACTTTACAACTTTTTGCTCCTGCTGGCGGACGGATGTACATTTCAATCAAATTTAGTTCGTTTCTTTATTTCCTCTACAGATTTTTTTTCATTTCCTCGTGACGTTGTTTTGTGCGATGTTCTAAAACAAGCTAGAAGCTTTTGTTGTAAAAAAATATAAACGTTTTTTCCTTTAGTTAATGTGAAAAAATAGAGATAAGATATTTAAAAAAGGATATCAGAAAAAAAAAACTACAATTTTCTCTCTAAATTTATTTGCGCCCTGAACCATTTTTGCTGCAGACCCGGAATGCTAGATAAAAACTTTTCAATAGTTTTGTATTACGCGTAATCAGAATGTCCCTGTTTGACTTGCAATTAATAAAAGTGAGGAAGATTTTTGCTTCAATATTTGTAACGTCACACTCATATTACCATTATATGCCAGGACGTAGGTCAAACGAAAAAGGACCAGGTTGACGACTATACATATTTGTTCATATGAAAAATCTAAATCATTCGAGACTGTACAAGAAGAGTCGACGCAAATTGCAAAACGAAAATATTGGCGGTGCATATTTTAGAACATTTTATACACGGCCATTTTGCAATTCATTTTTAAGACATAAAACTTAATGGAACATCAAAATAAGAAAAAAAAATTTGACCGAAAACTGGAACATCACAAAATTGATGCCGCCCGTATCTTGGGTTTCTTCTCCGCTTTTGTATTGATATTTTGTATATTTGAAGTCCCAAAAGAAAAATAATCAGTAAAACATGCTCTTTGTACTAACTTTTTTTGAAAGTCAAATTTTCAATTTATTTTTTTAATTATTATTAGTTTAAAGAAACTCTGATACTGACGGATTAATTCTCAAAACAAGCAATTGGAGAATCATGGCATGTTGTTTTCCATTTGTTTTTCCTTTGGCGGTACTGAATCTGACAAGAACTCGTGGAAGTAATTTTCAAGCGAAAAGATAAATTTTGCGAATTCTGTCACATAGGAATTTTAGATATTTTTGAATTATTGTAAGTGAGGAAGCCTCTCATACTTCTAGCTCACACTTCGAAAAAAAAGTTTGTCTCGTTATCCTCTGGTTTGCAACATGCCGTTTGCAAATTCACGACGACAATAAAAAATGTTCCCAATTAAAATGTACATATTTTTTTTGCTTTCGTTGTTTTATCTCCGTAGACATTTTATTGTTTGTAGTGTCAACTTTACATTTATTTATTTCCACGCATATATCTTCTTACAAAGGTCCCAAATACGGAGAATAAGAAGAAAAAATAAGAAGAACGTAGGCAATTTCCGTTGTATTTTCCTAGCCTCTTCTCAATTCTTGTCCTTTTTGTGCTCCTCCATTGCTCACAATTATGCAAATCACTATATTCTATTTTATTCACTTTTTTCCAAGAGATTTTTTGTCATTTTTTGGCATTTTCCATGGGTTTTCTGAATGAAAGTAGCTGCCCTTTTCTGGAGGAAACCCCCATAAGATAGCTTTCCTTTGCCCACTTTTTTTGCAAAACCTCGGAGCTCTTCCCGCATAAAAGTTTTTTGGAAGGTAGAGCTGGTCGATTGTGTTTGGCTATTCATTAAAAAAATTAAATCACAAAACAATTAAAGTAAACCTGGCTTCTAACCTTGAAATTTCCAAGTTTGACCTATAAACTATTAAAAATGATATTTTTCAATTGCTGAAATGATTTCTAGGAAAAACGCGTATGCATCTCCTGATGTCTTCTATTAAAAATGATATTTTTCAATTGCTGAAATGATTTCTAGGAAAAACTCTTCTTATCTCCCATATGCATCTCCTGATGTCTTCACATCCGTAGCGTTTCAGCGAATTCTTTGTCCACTTTCAGAAAAATTTTTTAGTTTTTCGGTTACCTCTCGCATCTGCAAGAAAACACCTCTTTTCTTCTTCAAGGATAAAGGGAAAAAGCACAAAGAGAGCCATTCAGTTTTCCAAAATATTTACGTAATTTTTTTTGGCGTGAGGTTTTTGGAAATCAAAAACTGATTTATCATCATGTCTACAAAAGTTGCTCTTTTTGTCTTATACATTTTTCAGTACAGTAAAAAAAATTTCGTATCTAGTAGGGAAAAACTGTGATTTAAATTTGTTCTCGTTATTTAATCTTCGACTTTTGGTAATTATTTTAAAAGCTGAATCAACAAAACTGTTTCATTTTTTCTTTGTTCTCTATATTGATTTTTTTCAAAATACTCCCAAAAGGGTGATTCATATATTTTGTTTCCTTTTTACATTCTTTCAAAAATTAATCTTTATAAAACTCCACATCATGCATTGAGCGGTTCCTTGAATGGATACATTATTTGAATTTACCATACTATAGGGAACAGCCCTCTTTTTTGATGGTTTTTGAATTTGTTTGAGCAAATTATAAATTTCATGCAAGGGTTGAAATATTCAATTATTTACATTTGAACATTTTGAATATTTTCTGAACATTTTTTTTTAAAACACTTTTCTATGCGAGTTCGGAAAATGTGGTGTTATTATCAATATCTAAAAACTGTCACCTCAAATTTGACTTCAGAAACGCGCGCAAATTTTTCGCTCTCGATTCCTCTTTGATAATACTCATTGAATCAGAGATTTGAAACTGATATCATAAAGTAGTATTGAAAATAGTTCGGCGCGTAGGAAATGTTTTTGTTTTGAAGTTGTATTTAAACGTCTGTTTGGATTAATCAAAAACAATTCAAAATTGTAAGATTATATAGATTGCAAAACCATTTTCTTTTAAAATAATTTTTTGCAAAACTTTTTTACTGCTTTTTTACTTTACTTCTCCAGTTTCATAAACTGTTATTTTTTGCTGCATTTTTTTTCAAAATCTAACTTTTCGTGTGCTTTGCGAGCTCAAAAAATGAAACCTCAGACTTTTTAGAAAAAGGAAAACTCGACGAAAAGTGAGTAGATGATGCCCAGGTTCATATTTCATACACAAGCAAACACACAAAATTCAGAGGTCAAAAAAAGTTTCTTTGGGATAAAGTTGCAGACAGAAGCACTTCGGCTAACATTTTATTTTTATGTTTTAGAAATATATTATTTCAGATTGCATTTATCAAGTTTTCCTAATTTTTTTGTTTCTAATCAAAGCAAATTTCGTTATTTTGGTCATAACTAGCACACTCTATTAGCGTTTTTCGAGGGAGTGCGTAAATTTTTTGCAAATTTTGAAGTTCTCCGTCATTGATGGAATCAATTTTTTTACTTGCTACACTTACTACATATTAGTCATAGACGGTTCAACAAGAATTTGTAAGAAAAAAGAACGGTAAAACTCCATTTTGTTGGAACTTTTCTTGTACTTCATTGTTTTTTTCAGTTAAAACAAAATTTCACAAGATAAGTTTTTTCTAACTTAATAAATAAAATTTGATTTCCAAATAAGAAGCAAATCATTGATAGGAAAAGTCAGAAATTTAAGAGAAAATATTTTAAAAATTGAATAAGATATATTTCTCAAATGTAAACGTACGTTTGAAAAATCAGGGAAGAATGACAAATTGAAAAAAGAACATCAATTTTCTGAAGTGGTATCCAGGTGTGTGTGGGTAGTAAGTGTATATGTATAATTGTTGCCATAGAAATCAAGAAACCATCTTCTTGTTTTTCATTTTAAAAGAGACTATTCTTTTTGTTTATACCTTTTTTTTATCTAGAGATAATACATCATTGCTTAATTAAGAAAATCTAGTAAAAAAAAAGAAAGCCCTCTATAAAAATTTAATAAGCTATCAAATTATCCAAAAACTCAAATTTTTGAAAAGTGAAAAATTTTTCGTGAGTGTAATTTATTACACTGAAAAGTTTTAAATTCAATTACTATTGAATGTAATCAATTTTTAAATTTCAAAAGTTTAACTTTCTGTTCAAAATTTTTTTGTTAATTCTTTGCACTTTCGAGTGGTCGTCGGTGTAGAAATTGTATTACTTGTTTTTTTTCTAGTTTCCAATGTCAGTTCCAACTTTCAAGTACCTGACACTAATTTATATGTTTTTTCAACATTCTTTGTCATTTAGAATCAGATGTTTCATAACTCAAAAATTGAGTTTTTCTAAAAATTTGGTTTTTATAATTTTTTAAAGAAACAAAGTTTTGAAAATCTGATTTGTCACCTATTTAAACTTGTTTCCGCCTTCTCAAATGTTATTTTCGGAGCCAATCATTTTCAAATTTGATCTGAACCACCTTCCAAATCTAGAGTATTACATCATTCAAAAAAGGTTCAAAGTCACCTTCATTCTTATAGATTTTTCCATTTTAAGATCAAATTTCAGAGTTCTTCGTTTTACATTATTCCTAATTTATTTCAAATGTCATGCTTCGACAAGTTCTCTCATTTTCTCTCCATCTAATTAGTGCGATATGAGCCGTTTTTTTCAATTTTTCATCTCCCACATTTATTTTTTTATTTTCTTGGTAACATCAATTCTTTTGAAAATACTATTATTATCTATTCTCACTATTAAATCAATTTATTGGAAAAATGAGAGTAATCCAGTCTAGACAAAACAGATATTGTTTTATTTTTTTGGAAATTTCTGGAAAAATCCAATCGAGAAAACTTATAACTGACGGTTGTGGTTCTTCTAGTGTTTGAATACCTAAAAGCTAATATTTTCAGTTTTCTGAAAAAACTATGATTTTACTATAAGGACATTTTTTGAATGTACACATAAAGTATAAAAACTGAAAGTATTCTGAAGCTTAATAGTAGAGTACCCCACCCCCATAGTTCTCTTGACCGCATCCTAACTTTTGACCTATATATCTTCTCTTGGCCAATGGACCGTAATCAATTATGCTCTTCCGTTAACAAATATTCTATTGAAAATGTCTTGCAGACTGACAGAAATCCGTGTGAAAAAAGTGAAAAAGTCGGATGAATTATTTCTGAATTCCAGTTTTTGACTAGTATTTTTTGAGTAAAAGTTGTGGTTCTTCTAACTAGTATATGCACGTAGAAAACGCCATCACAAATAAAAATATCATTAATTTTGCTCTTCATTGAATTTCGAAAGTTTTTTTTGAGCAGAATGCACTTGGGTTTTGAACTTTTTTAAAAATTATTCAACAGCTTTCTGAATCTGTCTTGTAATGTTTGAAACCTGATTGTGAATGAAACAAGAGTGAAGTAAAACAAAATAAATTTTAAGTTCGGAGAATTGATTATAAATGTTTATCTTTTTTTCTTTTTTGAAGGTGGATGTGGAGAAGTTGTCAAAAACCATTCCTATGATGCCAAAATGTTCAAATACAACTTTTCAAAATAAAAAGTGTGAAAATTTTTATTGACAGTTTAAAAGTGGCAATTACTGAGTTTTTGCCACTTTTTGCCATAGACGACTTCCAAAAAGCGAAGACTTTTCCAAAGTTTTGAAGCTTACTTGACATGAATGTTTTCTTATTTTCAGTCAACTTTATCTTGTTTTTTTCACAACATCGCACTACATCCAGACACATTTCTGTTGACTCAATATTAATTATTTATTATTTATTATTCATTTTGCAAGGATGTGGTGTTCTTATTCCTATTTTTATATACTTCTCCTTTTTCTTTCAGAAATTCTAGAAATTATTTTTATGCTAATTGAGATGTACATTTGAGACATTTTCATGCCGTGATGACGTAATCTATCTGAATCTTGAGATATCTATGTACATTCTTGCTAATAACGTGAAAGGTGTCATATGTACTGAGGTCTACCTTATCATTTCCTGATTATAACATCATTGAAACATATTTTAGACATATTTTAATAAATTTCAGTTTTTTTTTGTCCTATCTGGTCAATAGTTTTTTCTACAAAAAAATAGACAAATAAGAATTAAATTCAGCTAAAATTATTGAGATATAGTGTTGAAGAATACGATAAAACGACGGTAATCTTTCATTCGATTAAATTCTAGAAACCAATCGCGTATCCAAAATCTTAAATTTTTATAATTAACAGTTAGCTAGAGTTTCTTTATTGGAACATACAATTAGCACAATACAATTGGAAAACTTCGGTTTAAAGAATCTGTAACAATTTTCTTTTACTTGATTTTGTTCAAGTTTCTCAAGTTTTAGCACGTGCTCTAACCCTGCAATAAAAGTTTGTACTTTATTCAAGTATTCATATTGTACTTGTACTCTATCGTATGATCATATTACTCATGTCTAAAACTTCGGTAGACACGCATTTTTCCAACATTTTTCTTCCATAAATTCCTGTTATCTTGCAAAGTTCATTTGTAAACTAATACAACACATGTCTGGCTGATTTGACCTTTCTCATTGAAATTGATGGATCATGTGTCAAAATGGGACCACTACAGATCACTAGATACTACTATCACTATATCACTATTTAAACATGGCAGATTTCAAGAAAGTTTGCCACATTTTCAGATGAAATCATCTTATTAATTTTGATTTCGAAAACAGATATTAGCAGCCTACCTTCTGGATTTTTCGGTTACAATGTACCTATTTATTAATCAAAAACTATCACTTCTGCATTTTGTAATCATTCCCCAATCATCCTTGTGCGAAAAATAGGATAGTTCTTCAAGTTTTTCCCTTCCCTATACTTTTGCCATATATTTTTTTAATTCCCACTGGACTTTCCCAAAAGAATTATTTTTCGAATATACCACACTTTTAACAAATTTTCTGGATTCGGAAACATTATATTTTTTTTTCTACAAAACCGCAAAGACTATAGTCATTTTTCGAGGTCAACAAACATCCAAATATCATTGCGAGCATCCTATGTTCCTCTAATTCTCTCATACTTTGCTTCCGAAAACCCAAGAATCACAAAAAAATCTTGTTTGATCTTTGCCTTATTTTTCCAACTGCTAATTGACCTTCTTCGTTTATATAATTTTTCACTTTATAGAAATTTACTTTTTAATCAATTTCAAACAACAAAATTTGATACACTTTCTTAATATTATCCTTCTCCTACATTCTCATAAATTTGAAGGTTTCTCTTTCAACATTTCTGATCTAAAAAATGTGCGAGAAAATACATTCTTGGTTTCTTCATATTCATTTATTTCTCCGAAATATGTTCTCTTTTTCTTTGTTTTTAATTTTCGGTTTTCTATGAACAAGTGGTCTTCCTTATTTGGAACACTTCCCCAAACTCTTTCCGAATAAATTGTTTTAAATTTCAGATCGAACGATTCGTCATCTAATTCGTGAGCAAATATGGACGAAGGAGGGGGTATTGGAAGCAGTTTGCTCTCCAGAATCACGACGACAGCCTCTGAAATTATGATGCGAAACGAACCGACGACAACTGAAAATCCAGCTGTTCAAGAAATGAATCATATTTATCATTTGACACCAAGTATGAAGGTGAGACTTTTAAAAAATATTCTTATACATTCAAAGTATATCTAAAAATCCAAATTTTACAAGAGTTTTGAAACTTTGAAAAAAGGAACTAAAATTAGTTTTTTTTACATTTCATATTTAGGCAATTTGGCCATGTTTTTAGCCAATTTTACCTGCTGAAAATTGATTTTAACGTGCCATGTACTTTTATTTTAGTTAATTTATGATAGCGTTTTCTTCAAAACTTGAACCGTAAATAAAAAGTTTTGAAAATTTTTCAAGTGCTATCATTATTAAAATTCGGTATAATTTTTAGAGGCCATTTTAAGTGTAAAAAATGAATAAAATTACTACATTATTACCTTTAATATTTGTACCTATTTATTACTAATTTTTTACAGATGTTATGTATTCTTTTCTATAGTATACTTTGCGTATGCTGTGTCTATGGAAATGTGCTCGTTATTCTGGTTATTGTTTATTTTAAACGACTTCGAACGGCGACTAATATTTTGATATTGAACTTGGCAGTTGGTGGGTTTTGTTACTTTTGAATTTTTGAAAACTTTTTATAATTTTTCAAATCTCCAGAACTTATATGAGCTTCTAAATGGATAAGTTTAAAAAATTAATTAATCTAAGATGTTGAGCAAATTTCCCAAAAAAACAACTAAAATTGCAGCTGATCTTCTCATATCAGTATTCTGCATTCCGTTCAGCTATTGGCAAGTATTGATTTATGATGATCAACGTTGGCTCTTCGGCTCAATGATGTGCTCTTTATTAGCATTCCTTCAAGCAATGGCTGTATTTTTATCAGCTTGGACACTTGTCGTTATCAGTTTTGATCGGTGGATGGCTATAATGTTCCTTTTAACTCCAAATATTCGAATTACAAGACGAAGAGCTCTTTATCTGGTAGCTGCCACGTGGATATTCAGTATCCTAATGGCGTTGCCGTTACTCTTCACAACGAGATTTTTCGAAGACCAAGACGGTTTACCGAATTGTGGAGAAAATTGGACGTATTTTGGAGATTCTGGAGAACAAGTGAGAAAAGTGTATTCTTCAATGGTCTTAATTCTACAATATGTTGTACCTCAAGCAGTTTTAATAATAACTTACACACATATTGGAATTAAAATGTGGAATAGTCGAGTACCAGGAATGCAGAATGGAGCAACAAAGAAAATGATCGTTGATCGACATGAAAGTGTCAAAAAGGTGAGATTTCTGGAATTATTAAAAATTTAAGCCTAACCTTTCAAAAACTCCCAGTTTTGATTTATTAGAATAATAAGAATATGGAAATAATGCAACAATCAATGGCTCCTCAGTGCGGTGATGATAATAATAACCATAATCAAAGTCAACCGACCCCTATATTTATAGGAACAATATTCTCATGTGTAGCATAAAAATAATAATCAAAAATCGTTTTTGACATAACCTTTTCCAAATCATTATTAAGTGAAACTTTAAAATTGAAAAAAATTAAATCAAAGTTCGAAGTTATTACATTTTACCTGCCTATTACATGACGGTTTGATAAAGTTGTTCAGTAGATTGAAATATCGTTTTTACTTATTTTTATCAAATACAATAAATATTACCGCGTGAGAAACGAAACCTGTTAATTAAATAAGATTTTTAGCTGGTCCCAATGGTGATTCTCATTTCGGCACTCTTCGCACTTTGTTGGCTTCCTTTACTTATACTGATCAACGTCATTCCAGAATTCTATCCAGATATCAACAGTTGGGGATATATTCTGTATTTGTGGTAAGAAATATTCTTTTAATCTGACTCAATAATTTGGTTTTAAAAATCGCATTTTGAGGTGGTTTGCTCATGGACTTGCCATGTCTCATTCAATGGTCAACCCAATTATCTATTTCATTCGAAATGCCCGTTTCCGTGAAGGATTCTGTTTCTTCTCTTCAAAACTTCTTCCATGTATATCATTTAAAGAACTTCGTCTTTTAACTGATAATACTAGCAGAAGGTATGTCAATTTCTACAAAGTTGTCTGTTTTTGAATTGAAGCCAAGAGTTAGGAGCAATTCAGTTTATTTATGTATCAACCTTATTTGTTGATAACCAGTTTGATAATTTTAATAACTCAACAATATCATTCAGTTTTCGAAACCGTTCACGGTTTTCTGGTGTCATAAATCCGACTTCAAGCGATGAAAAACCTGCTGTAAGGATGTTCTCTAACCCATGTTTTTTGTCCTTCTTGACTTTTTGTTTGGCTTGGCTTTTTTATTTTTACATTTTAAAGTTTATTTTGCACTGCTTCACATGCACTAATATGTTGATTAAGTTAATTTCATTTTAAATTATGAGTATATCGTATTTCCTCTTTTAGTATTGCACACCATTGTTCAACTTTGACAGTGTATATCTCAGTTATCATTTGTTCCATTTAAAAATTGTCAACTAACAAAATATTTTTTAGTTCTTTTTCTATAATTTCGTAGTTAAAGATATAATGATATATTCAAAATAAACCGATATATAACGTTACAAAGTAAAGTTGTCCGGTGCATTACTAAGAGAGGAAATACGGTACGTTAAATTAGCAAAATTAAAAATCTTCTAAGTCAGCCTAGGTCGTTCAGCGCAGTTAATTTGCGATGGACCCATCAGAATCCTAGAGCAGTGATTTATCTACACATCGTCAAAAAAATCGGACATTGCGCATACTGCGACTCGTAAGCTGCCTATAATGAGCACATTGAGCCAGGATTGCTATGAAATCATTGTGCTTGTTTACTGAGTCATTATGTGCCTGTCGCGAATTAACTGCGAACTAAATTTTGCCACCAAATGATAGAGGGAAAACCCCTACTACTGAGAAAGTGTTTGCCGATGAAGTTTAGCGAAACCTAGAACCATAAGAACTTGTAAGTAAAACTTTAAAAACAGTTTTTAAATTCAAATGCTTTACTTCTAAACCCTTTTTATTAATTAAACGCCTCAATTATATCCACTGCCTAGTACACATTTTCCAATCTGATTATTTCCACAACATCGACTTTCTTCCTAGCCACAACCTAATTTTCAATATTTTCAGACATCGCTTACGAGATATTCACGAAGTGGAGTCCTTGACAGGCAAACATGTCGTTCGGCACGTTTCTTCGAAGCCCGACCACTCGTCGTCGTCCGAAACAACTCTGCCAATTCTCTCGCGTAGCTTTTCCCGTATCATTAAGAAAATTGATCTACCATGTACTTGAGTGGAAAGCTATAGAAGACCATAGATTCAAGGTTTTTGTTATTTGAAATTGTATTTTAAAGCATAATTTCACAAATTATGTTTATATTCCATCCATTTTATTGTATTGTAAGAAAAAACCCCTCAGATCTCCTAAGAAACAATTTTATATGAAACATCAATTGTTGTCTGAAACGCTTTTCATACCGGTAAATACTCGCCCCACCAAATCCACGAATCATCACCAATATTTTAAACTTGTACCATACAAATTGCGTGTTTTCATTTTATTTGAATATTTTTTCAAAACTAAATGTAGAAATAAATGTTAGAATACTACAAATTTACATCTGACAGATTTAAAAGAATCCAATGAGTTGACTGAAATTTTGTAAACTGGCAAATTACTGAGCAATTCAGATAAATATTTGATTGATTTCGGTTTCAAGCTTGTAGTTCCACGTGTGAAGGTTTATTTACAGAGATTCGGCATTTGTCTATTTTTAGAAGGGATGCATTTTCCGTGAATTGTATGCAAGTATTTTATTAAAGAAAAATGAAATAAGCAGTCTTGATAGGCAGACACTTATATTTAAAGTATATAGTCACTCCAGAAAACAGACAAGAAAACAATCAAAGTGAACAATTTTTATGCATTTTCATTCAATCTTTATTCTTCAATTTTCTCATACACTTCACAAAAGTAAAGCATATGAAAACCAAAAAACACAAAACACCGTCAGCGACTTGTTGTATGCAGAAATAAATCAGAAATGATTGTCACTTATCCCTTTGTGTTGAGATGTTGTGGCGCCTTGTAAGCCAACTCGTGGACTCCTCCATTGTACAGCTTGGCAACGATTCCGGAACGAGCAGCCGCGAGCCAAATAGCTGAAGCTGAGAGTCCGATTCCGCAACCAATGACAACGGTGTCTCCGACTTTGATTCCCTTGGCGGCGAAGGCTGGAAGTATTCAGTTAACTTCTGCAAATGATATCAACTAACCTTGATCACAATCAGTCTTCTTCTTGAATCCCTTGGCAGCACAAACTTCTCCGATTGGGAAGTGAATCGCATCCTTGCAACGAACACCTTCGGCTTTCGAGTCTGGATATCCAATTGGAACTTTTCCGATAAACTCTTCCTTCGAACGAGCATCCAAGTACTTGATACTAGCCAAGTTATCGAATGGAATATCAGCCATCTTGGCAAGAATGTTGTTGTCGACCGATTTAGCTTCATAGTTTCCAGATGAGATCATGCTCTCACCGGATTGAACGACACCTTGGGCAAGTTTGAATGCTTCAATACCACCGTTCAAGACAGATACGGTAGTATAACCATAGTACTGGAAACACAAAGAATTTAAATTTATTCTGATACATTTTGAAACTAACTCTGAATGTCCAGTAAGCACGAGAAGCAGCAGCCATACCACCATCTTTTCCACGTCCATAGATGACCAAATGATCTCCGTTGAATACACCCAATCTCTTAACATACGACGAGAATTCCTCTGGAGTGTACAAAGTGAACCGCTCATTCTCCGATGGATAGTATGCAATGTCAAAGTTGAAGTGAGCAGCTCCATTGATGTGCTCGGCAAGGTACTCAGGGTTCTTCAACTCATTCATTCCAACACCAAACTTGTTGTAGTACTTGGCCTTGTATTCGGCAATATCGGCTTTCGGCTTGAAGGTCCACGAGGCGTCAAGGATGCGGATGTTTCCAAAGTTTTGGACTACCCACTTCGGCTCGACAATCATATCCACAGCCATGGCTCTTCTTTCTTCAGTTGGTTGATAATCGCTGTTGTCACAAGACGATAAACTGAATTTTCGTTGCAAATCCCCTGTATTTACCCTTTTCTTATCAGGATGACACAATCTAAAAGGTTACAAAGGTTATTCGAGCATCACGTAAATTTTGATCTTATGGAAATTATAAAAGTCAGCATTATAGATTGGTGATAGTTGGGAATCATTTAATTTAATTAATTTACGCTCTCGAGGAATAAGTGTGAATAAAATAAATAAAGTAAAATAAAAGTGAATAAATGCATAAATGTGATTTCTCAAAAAATTTCTGAGCTTGTTTGAATTTAGATAACACTGAAGACTTTGAATCATTTTATAATTTAATTTCAGTTTCTCTGACGGCGACGAACAGATCATGCTTGATTATGATGCAGAAGAAGAACTGTTGGAAGATCCGTTCAAGTCAGTTTAGGTGTTCTTGAAGCTTTCTAAAAATAACTCGTATTCTCCAAGGGCACAAATCTGATTGTTGTTGAGGCTGGAAATTATTAAAAATATTCTGAGGAAGTGTTTGCTATGTAAAATTAATTTTTAAGCTTAAAACTGAGAGTGAATTGAAAGAGGACGGCATAGAATTCGTGCACCGCTGCCTGAATTCTATGTATTTGTTTATATGTAAATTCATGGACACCACTCCAGCCGCTGACCGCGCCTACGGCGCGGCCAACGACTGGCAACATTTGAAATGTTTGACACAATCATTCAAAAATGTCTTATGAAAAAATAATGAAACTTTCACATCTTCCCAAATGTTCCCGACTTTAAGCAAAAAACTATCAAAATATCTTGACATTATCCTCACCAATTCCCAAGCCAATACATTTTCAAAAACTTAAAACGCAATTTTCCACCAAACTCCAATAATCCTACAATAATCCTACAGCACCCCCAACAGTACCACTACAGTACCTTGACACTATTACCTACCAACTCCCGAGCCAACACTTCTTCAAAACGTTTTAAACTCAAATCTCCTAAACTACAGTAACCCTACCGTGTATCTACAGTACTCCTACAGTACTACTACAGTACCTTGACATTATCCCCCCAGCAACTCCCAACCCAATACCTCTTCTGTAGACAAAAACTCAATTTTTCCTAAACTACAGTAACCCTACCGTGTATCTACAGTACTTCTACAGTACTACTACAGTACCTTGACATTATCCCCCCAGCAACTCCCAACCCAATACCTCTTCTGTAGACAAAAACTCAATTTTTCCTAAACTACAGTAACGCTACCGTATACCTACAGTACTTCTACAGTACCACTACAGTACCTTGACATTATCCCCCAGCAACTCCCAACCCAATACCTCTTCTGTAGACAAAAACTCATTTTTCCTAATCTACAGTAACCCTACCGTATACCTACAGTACTCCTACAGTACCACTACAGTACCTTGACATTATCCCTCACCAACTCCCAACCCAAAACCTCTTCTGTAGACAAAAACTCAATTTTTCCCAAACTACAGTAACCCTACCGTATACCTACAGTACTCCTACAGTACTTCTACAGTACCTTGACATTATCCCTCACCAACTCCTAACCCAATATCTCTTCCAACTACAGAAAAGAGAGTTGAAACATCTAAGATCAAACTACAAACTACAAACGGACGGAAGGACACGCGCTTTATATATAGTAAATTGATAAAATTGTATCCGGGATTCGCAAAACAGTAACATTTTCTGTCACGTCATATCAACTATTTAAAACAATTTCTAGATAGCGGGGGCCCGCCAGCCCTTCGGTAGTGGGGTATATCAGATAGGTACTCGGCATTTGGCTCTAGCTTCTTGCCCAAGTTTAGCCCAAAAAATATTAACTTGGATCAGAAGCTGTCTAAACTTGGGCAAAAGTTAGGCAAAACTTTGGCAAAACTTGGATTCAAGCTTTACCAAAGTCTAACCCAAGTTTCACCCAACTCTTGCCAAGCTTTGGCCCAAGTTTGAAACGAAATAAGAAAATTTAGGCCCAAAGTTTGGCAAGAGTTGGGGGAAACTTGGGTTAGACTTTGGTAAAGCTTGAATCCAAGTTTTGAGAAAGTTTTGCCTAACTTTTGCCCAAGTTTAGACAGCTTCTGATCCAAGTTAATATTTTTTGGGCTAAACTTGGGCAAGAAGCTAGAGCCAAATGCCGAGTAGCTTGTGCAGGTTCTCGGCTTCGCCTCGAACCACTCGGTTGCAAGTTTTTTCAAAGTCTTCAGTGTTATCTAAATTCAAACAAGCTCAGAAATTTTTTGAGAAATCACATTTATGCATTTATTCACTTTTATTTTACTTTATTTATTTTATTCACACTTATTCCTCGAGAGCGTAAATTAATTAAATTAAATGATTCCCAACTATCACCAATCTATAATGCTGACTTTTATAATTTCCATAAGATCAAAATTTACGTGATGCTCGAATAACCTTTGTAACCTTTTAGATTGTGTCATCCTGATAAGAAAAGGGTAAATACAGGGGATTTGCAACGAAAATTCAGTTTATCGTCTTGTGACAACAGCGATTATCAACCAACTGAAGAAAGAAGAGCCATGGCTGTGGATATGATTGTCGAGCCGAAGTGGGTAGTCCAAAACTTTGGAAACATCCGCATCCTTGACGCCTCGTGGACCTTCAAGCCGAAAGCCGATATTGCCGAATACAAGGCCAAGTACTACAACAAGTTTGGTGTTGGAATGAATGAGTTGAAGAACCCTGAGTACCTTGCCGAGCACATCAATGGAGCTGCTCACTTCAACTTTGACATTGCATACTATCCATCGGAGAATGAGCGGTTCACTTTGTACACTCCAGAGGAATTCTCGTCGTATGTTAAGAGATTGGGTGTATTCAACGGAGATCATTTGGTCATCTATGGACGTGGAAAAGATGGTGGTATGGCTGCTGCTTCTCGTGCTTACTGGACATTCAGAGTTAGTTTCAAAATGTATCAGAATAAATTTAAATTCTTTGTGTTTCCAGTACTATGGTTATACTACCGTATCTGTCTTGAACGGTGGTATTGAAGCATTCAAACTTGCCCAAGGTGTCGTTCAATCCGGTGAGAGCATGATCTCATCTGGAAACTATGAAGCTAAATCGGTCGACAACAACATTCTTGCCAAGATGGCTGATATTCCATTCGATAACTTGGCTAGTATCAAGTACTTGGATGCTCGTTCGAAGGAAGAGTTTATCGGAAAAGTTCCAATTGGATATCCAGACTCGAAAGCCGAAGGTGTTCGTTGCAAGGATGCGATTCACTTCCCAATCGGAGAAGTTTGTGCTGCCAAGGGATTCAAGAAGAAGACTGATTGTGATCAAGGTTAGTTGATATCATTTGCAGAAGTTAACTGAATACTTCCAGCCTTCGCCGCCAAGGGAATCAAAGTCGGAGACACCGTTGTCATTGGTTGCGGAATCGGACTCTCAGCTTCAGCTATTTGGCTCGCGGCTGCTCGTTCCGGAATCGTTGCCAAGCTGTACAATGGAGGAGTCCACGAGTTGGCTTACAAGGCGCCACAACATCTCAACACAAAGGGATAAGTGACAATCATTTCTGATTTATTTCTGCATACAACAAGTCGCTGACGGTGTTTTGTGTTTTTTGGTTTTCATATGCTTTACTTTTGTGAAGTGTATGAGAAAATTGAAGAATAAAGATTGAATGAAAATGCATAAAAATTGTTCACTTTGATTGTTTTCTTGTCTGTTTTCTGGAGTGACTATATACTTTAAATATAAGTGTCTGCCTATCAAGACTGCTTATTTCATTTTTCTTTAATAAAATACTTGCATACAATTCACGGAAAATGCATCCCTTCTAAAAATAGACAAATGCCGAATCTCTGTAAATAAACCTTCACACGTGGAACTACAAGCTTGAAACCGAAATCAATCAAATATTTATCTGAATTGCTCAGTAATTTGCCAGTTTACAAAATTTCAGTCAACTCATTGGATTCTTTTAAATCTGTCAGATGTAAATTTGTAGTATTCTAACATTTATTTCTACATTTAGTTTTGAAAAAATATTCAAATAAAATGAAAACACGCAATTTGTATGGTACAAGTTTAAAATATTGGTGATGATTCGTGGATTTGGTGGGGCGAGTATTTACCGGTATGAAAAGCGTTTCAGACAACAATCGATGCCTATTTCATATAAAATTATTTCTTAAGAGATCTGAGTGGTTTTTTCTTGAATTTCAATCCTGGCAATCGGAATTATTTGAAATTTGAGAAATCATTTATCACGCAAAGTACAAAAGAGTGAAATAAACAAATGCAGGCAGATATAAAATAGTCACGTAGGCAGGTGTTAGGCATGTACGTAGGCCGACAATTATATAGTAAGTGTCTACATCTGGAAACATTATATACAGCCTGAAACACTATCGGCACAAGGAAGACGGAAGGTGAGAACAGAGGTGAGTGTGAGGTACGCTCATTACACTGTCCCTGGCTGGAATATATCGGGTAACGCTAATAATCTAAAAAGAACTTTCAATGAGATCGATGTTTATTTCAAATTCAGTTTTAGCAGAAACAGTTTATATTTCTCATTTTCCAATTGACTTTGTATCTCTCAATGTATCATCTTCGCGGAGTCTTTCCTTCTTTGAATCACTCAATTCACTGAAAAATTCTCAATTTTCGACGGCTCAAAGAAAAAAAAATCCCACGATTTCTTTTTCTCGAGTTCAGGCTCTTCCGTCTTGTCGGTTTTATCTGAAAAATGTCAGCAAATGTATTAAAAATCAGAGTTTTCTCACTGATTCCTTCTTCACTTATTTTCTTATCATCATTTTCAACAGGGGCTTCAGCATCTTTTTCCTCGTTTTTCTAAAAGTTTACAAATGGGGTATTCACTGAAATTTTTCAAACTTACCGGTTTTGCAGTCTTTCGAACAGATTTTTGCTTTTTCTGTGTCGCTTCCTATAAATAAAAATTGATTGTAGAACGTTTCTGAAAAAACGCCAGTACCTTCTTTTTCTCTTTCTTCTCCTTTTCCCCTGTTTTTTCTTTGGAAATAGGCTTCCCTTTCTCTTTTGATAAGTTTTTATTTGGAACTTCTTCCTTTAGTCCTTCAACGTTTCCTCCATCCTTTCCTTCAGTTTCTTGCTTTGATTGTGGTACTTCAATCGGAGTATAAGAAACTTGCTAAAATATGTAACATTTGAAAAAACAGATAAACAGATAAACTTGCCGGAGCAGGCCTCTTGACACGTTTTCTTGACATTGTAGACGGATTTTTGGAATTACTCGAATATTTATTTTTCTTGGAGCACAGAGTAAAAGTTGGAAACATAAACGAGAATCCGATGATTGATATGATAATGACGATCATTGCTGTTAGTTTTAATATTTGCTCATCGAGTGGCGAATCTAAAATGAAATAAAGCTTGAAATCGAAAATCAATGACGATTTTTTCTTTTCAACTTTGTGGATCCACGTGTATTCAGGTGGACCCTTCGCCGTTTGACATCTGAAAATGGCGGGAGTCGTCACATAAAATTCACAGTGAGACGTGTAAGCTTCCCGCAAAATTTCAGAGTCAAACAGTGACGGGGTGAATATCCGTGTGTTTCGTGTTTCTTTTCATTTCTTATAGTAGTTAGAGAAAACCCAAAGTCATCCACCTGAAAAAATCAAATTAACTTACATATTGAAACAAAACAACTTGTTTTCTGAGCCTGTGAAAGTGAAATACATGAATCTTCCCAAAGTTCAAAAATATGTATGCCACGTGAGCTTATCGTGATTTTAATATAAAGTTCTTTAGCATATTTTTAATTGTATTGTTACTTATTGTTAGTTTTAATGATTTATTTCCAATGGATGATCTACATACAATCTAGCGGGTATTTGATAAAGTCGGATCGTACGGCTAATTGTTCGGGGCAAATGTACAAAACTTCTTCTTTCAGAATGAATATTCAGTAATTCTTTCATAAAATTCCTGCCGTACAAAAATAATTAATTAATTAATCTTAACGATGGCGAACAAAACTCTGATATACCAGGAACAATTTCAATTAAAATAGTCGATAGAAAATCAATTTCTATGTTTTTCAATGCTGAAAAGTTTATAATGTGCTAAAAATTACTATTTTACTTTTTTACTAAAAATTAGTTTGATCGAATTTTAACTTCCCATGAACGGGGGACGAGATTATTTGTTCTCTCTCTCTCTGCTTCCTTCCATCTTTCTTCATTTCAAAAAAGGCATTATTTCATTATAGTGAGAAGCAGGCATAGAAAGAGAACTACTACTGCTCCAATAAGAGTGACCACTCGAAAAAGGGTCATTATTTCCGTTTTTGTTTGGCTTCACAGATTTGCATGCTGAATGCATGGAGAATGAACTTAGAGTAGGCAAAAGTTTTTAAAGTGAATACATAAATTTTTTAAGAGTTACGTTGAGAATATCGTAAAAATGAATATTTTATTGTATTGAAGAAAAGAGACGCATGTTGTGTGTAGAATGTGAAATGAATTAATTTTTAAAGAAATGTTCAAAACATGGTAATGGTTATTGTTTTGATGTTTGGACGACGTAATGTGCATTTTAGTAGATAGTTGCTGACAACTTTTCTTTTTGTATTCTGAGGACTGCACTAAGTCTCATTCTTCTCTACAGCCTTTTTCCATTTTTTTCATTCAGATGCAGCATTCTTCCTATGTTTTGTCACCTGACACAAAAAATTACGCAACACTTGAAATTTCCTATATTTCACATTTTCTCTCTATTTCAATTACTAATCTTCACTGCGAGTTCTTATAACTCCTTCAACAAGTCGCCATGGCCCAATCTGTCCCACCAGGAGACATCCAAACCCAGCCGGGTACCAAGATCGTCTTCAATGCCCCATACGATGACAAACACACCTACCACATCAAGGTGATCAACTCATCGGCTCGCCGTATTGGATACGGTATCAAGACCACCAATATGAAGAGAGTTGGAGTTGATCCACCGTGTGGAGTTCTCGACCCAAAAGAAGCTGTGCTGTTGGCTGTTTCCTGTGATGCTTTCGCATTCGGACAAGAAGACACCAACAACGACCGTATCACTGTTGAGTGGACCAACACCCCGGATGGAGCTGCAAAGCAATTCCGCCGTGAATGGTTCCAAGGAGACGGTATGGTTCGTCGCAAGAACCTCCCTATCGAGTACAACCCATAGAGTCCTGTGCTATCTTTTTCAATAAATGATTTTTGAAAGCTCGTTGTTTTTTCTCTTGTTTAAAATTTTCAGATTTAAAAACGTATCAAATTTGAGTACAACCCAAAGAAGGCTTTTTAGGCACAAAATTTCAGAGTGATATATGTTTACGATTCTATGAGTTCAACCATCCTACACGGTCAAATTTTTTAACGAATTTTTAAACGAATTTAAACATTAATTTGTTGCTGCCACTTAAATAATACATTCTAATACTCATGGAATTTACAGACACTTTCCAACATTTTAATTCGTATGTAGAATATATTTATTGTATAGAAAAGTGCAAGCTTTACCAGTACCCAAATAAATAAAAAACTAACATAAACTTTACATTTTTCTTCTCGGGTTGTATGATCAAAAGTAAGAGTTGCAAATATACCATCCAGTCGTTTAAAATCTATTCCTCCTTGGACTTCCTCTATTTTTGAATTATTGTGAACAGTCGTATTGAAGAATAATGTTTAAAACTTCCAAACTCGATTGCCTGGGATGATATTGAACTCTCCGTCAAAGTGCTTCCTACTATGTGTACATTCAGAAAATGTCTTCTTGTATGATACTGGTTTACGGCAGCAGTTGGCAACACAGGGGCATAACTTTCAATTTTATCATAGAATTCTGGTCCGTTCCTAACTTTCAGTTCTGTTGTCATTTGAACTCATGTTCGGAAGCAAGCAGAGCATCTGATTGTTTTGAACGGATACGATTGAACTCTTGACGATTAGCAAATATGAAATCAGAATTTGTACGGTTGGTTATAGTTGTTCTGGTGCACGACAACGATACGATATAGCTATAAACGATACGATATAGCTATAAACAATACGATATAGCTATAAACGATACGATATAGCTGTTTACGATACGATATAGCTATAAACGATACGATATAGCTGTTTACGATACGATATAGCTATAAACGATACGATATAGCTGTTTACGAGACGATATAGCTATAAACGATACGATATAGCTGTTTACGATACGATATAGCTATAAACGATACGATATAGCTGTTTACGATACGATATAGCTATAAACGATACGAAATAGCTATAAACGATACGATATAGCTGTTTACGATACGATATAGCTATAAACGATACGATATAGCTGTTTACGATACGATATAGCTATAAACGATACGATATAGCTGTTTACGAGACGATATAGCTATAAACGATACGATATAGCTATAAACAATACGAAATAGCTATAAACGATACGATATAGCTATAAACAATACGATATAGCTATAAACGATACGATATAGCTATAAACGATACGATATAGCTGTTTACGATACGATATAGCTATAAACAATACGATATAGCTATAAACGATACGATATAGCTGTTTACGATACGATATAGCTATAAACAATACGATATAGCTGTTAACGATACGATATAGCTGTTTACGATACGATATAGCTATAAACGATACGATATAGCTGTTAACGATACGATATAGCTATTTACGATACGATATAGCTATTTACGATACGATATAGCTATAAACGATACGATATAGCTGTTTACGATACGATATTTACGATACGATATAGCTATTTACGATACGATATAGCTATTTACGATACGATATATACGATACGATATAGCTATAAACGATACGATATAGCTATTTACGATACGATATAGCTATAAACGATACAATATAGCTGTTTACGATACGATATAGCTGTTAACGATACGATATAGCTATTTACGATACGATATAGCTATTTACGATACGATATAGCTATAAACAATACAATATAGCTGTTTACGATACGATATAGCTATTTACGATACGATATAGCTATAAACGATACGATATAGCTGTTTACGATACTATATAGCTATTTACGATACGATATAGCTATAAACGATACGATATAGCTATAAACGATACGATATAGCTGTTTACGATACGATATAGCTATAAACGATACGATATAGCTATTTACGATACAATATAGCTGTTTACGATACGATATAGCTATAAACGATACGATATAGCTGTTTACGATACGATATATACGATACGATATAGCTGTTAACGATACGATATAGCTATTTACGATACGATATAGCTGTTAACGATACGATATAGCTGTTTACGATACGATATAGCTATAAACGATACGATATAGCTGTTTACGATACGATATAGCTGTTTACGATACGATATAGCTATAAACAATACGATATAGCTGTTTACGATACGATATAGCTGTTTACGATACGATATAGCTGTTTACGATACGATATAGCTGTTTACGAGTCGGATATAGCTATAAACGATACGTATATAGCTGTTTGCGGTACGATATAGCTATAAACGATACGATATAGCTATTTACGTAGACGATATAGCTATTTACGATACGATATAGCTATAAACGATACGATATAGCTGTTTACGATACGATATAGCTGTTAACGATACGATATAGCTGTTTACGATACGATATAGCTGTTAACGATACGATATAGCTGTTTACGATACGATATAGCTGTTAACGATACGATATAGCTATTTACAATACGATATAGCTATAAACGATACGATATAGCTGTTTACGATACGATATAGCTATAAACGATACGATATAGCTGTTTACGATACGATATAGCTATAAACGATACGATATAGCTGTTTACGAGACGATATAGCTATTTACGATACGATATAGCTATAAACGATACGATATAGCTGTTAACGATACGATATAGCTATTTACGATACGATATAGCTATAAACAATACAATATAGCTGTTTACGATACGATATAGCTATTTACGATACGATATATACGATACGATATAGCTATAAACGATACGATATAGCTATTTACGATACGATATAGCTATAAACGATACGATATAGCTGTTTACGATACGATATAGCTATTTACGATACGATATAAACGATACGATATAGCTATAAACGATACGATATAGCTATTTACGATACGATATAGCTATAAACGATACAATATAGCTGTTTACGATACGATATAGCTATTTACGATACGATATAGCTATAAACTATACGATATAGCTGTTTACGACACGATATAGCTATAAACGATACGATATAGCTATAAACGATACAATATAGGCTGTCTACGATACGATATAGCTGTTTACGAGACGATATAGCTATGAACGATACGATATAGCTGTTTACAATACGAAATAGCTATAAACGGTACGATATAGCTATAAACGATACGATATAGCTGTTTACGATACGATATAGCTATTTACGATACGATATATACGATACGATATAGATGTTAACGATACGATATAGCTGTTTACGATACGATATTGCTATAAACGATACGATGTAGGTGTTTACGATACGATATAGCTATTTACGATACGATATAGCTATAAACGATACGATATAGCTGTTTACGATACGATATATATGTTTACGATACGATATATATATTAACGATATGACATAGCGATAAACGATACGATATAGCTGTTTACGATACGATATAGCTGTTAACGATACGATATAGCTATTTACGATACGATATAGCTATAAACGATACAATATAGCTGTTTACGATACGATATAGCTGTTAACGATACGATATAGCTATAAACGATACGATATAGCTATTTACGATACGATATAGCTATAAACGATACGATATAGCTATTTACGATACGATATAGCTATAAACGATACGATATAGCTATTTACGATACAATATAGCTGTTTACGATACGATATAGCTGTTAACGATACGATATAGCTGTTTACGAGACGATATAGCTATTAACGATACGATATAGCTGTTTACGATACGATATAGCTATAAACGATACGATATAGCTGTTTACGATACGATATAGCTATAAACGATACGATATAGCTGTTTACGAGACGATATAGCTATAAACGATACGATATAGCTGTTTACGAGACGATATAGCTATAAACGATACGATATAGCTGTTTACGAGACGATATAGCTATAAACGATACGATATAGCTATATACGATACGATATAGCTATAAACGATACGATATAGCTATAAACGATACAATATAGCTGTTTACGATACGATATAGCTGGTTACGAGACGATATAGCTATAAACGATACGATATAGCTGTATACAATACGATATAGCTATAAACGATACGATATAGCTATAAACGATACGATATAGCTGTTAACGATACGATATAGCTATTTACGATACGATATAGCTATTTACGATACGATATAGCTATAAACGATACGATATAGCTGTTTACGATACGATATAGCTATAAACGATACGATATAGCTGTTTACGAGACGATATAGCTATAAACGATACGATATAGCTGTTTACGATACGATATAGCTATAAACGATACGATATAGCTGTTTACGAGACGATATAGCTATAAACGATACGATATAGCTGTTTACGATACGATATAGCTATAAACGATACGATATAGCTATAAACGATACAATATAGCTGTTTACGAGACGATATAGCTGTTTACAATACGATATAGCTATAAACGATACGATATAGCTATAAACGATACGATATAGCTGTTAACGATACGATATAGCTATAAACGATACGATATAGCTATAAACGATACGATATAGCTGTTTACGATACGATATAGCTATAAACGATACGATATAGCTATAAACGATACGATATAGCTGTTTACGAGACGATATAGCTGTTTACGATACGATATAGCTATAAACGATACGATATAGCTGTTTACGATACGATATAGCTGTTTACGATACGATATAGCTATAAACGATACGATATAGCTGTTAACGATACGATATAGCTATAAACGATACGATATAGCTATAAACGATACAATATAGCTGTTTACGAGACGATATAGCTGTTTACGATACGATATAGCTATAAACGATACGATATAGCTATAAACGATACGATATAGCTGTTTACGATACGATATAGCTGTTTACGAGACGATATAGCTATAAACGGTACGATATAGCTGTTTACGATACGATATAGCTATAAACGATACGATATAGCTATATACGATACAATATAGCTGTTTACGAGACGATATAGCTGTTTACGATACGATATAGCTATAAACGATACGATATAGCTGTTTACGATACGATATAGCTGTTTACAATACGATATAGCTATAAACGATACGATATAGCTATAAACGATACGATATAGCTGTTAACGATACGATATAGCTATTTACGATACGATATAGCTATAAACAATACAATATAGCTGTTTACGATACGATATAGCTATAAACGATACGATATAGCTATTTACGATACGATATAGCTGTTTACGAGACGATATAGCTATAAACGATACGATATAGCTATTTACGATACGATATATCTATTTACGATACGATATAGCTATAAACGATACGATATAGCTATAAACGATACGATATAGCTGTTTACGATACGATATAGCTATTTACGATACGATATAGCTATAAACGATACGATATAGCTGTTTACGATACGATATAGCTATAAACGATACGATATAGCTATTTACGATACGATATAGCTATAAACGATACGATATAGCTATAAACGATACGATATAGCTATAAACGATACGATATAGCTGTTTACGATACGATATATACGATACGATATAGCTGTTTACGATACGATATAGCTGTTTACGATACGATATAGCTATTTACGATACGATATAGCTATAAACGATACGATATAGCTGTTTACGATACGATATAGCTATAAACGATACGATATAGCTGTTTACGAGACGATATAGCTATAAACGATACGATATAGCTGTTTACGAGACGATATAGCTATAAACGATACGATATAGCTGTTTACGAGACGATATAGCTATAAACGATACGATATAGCTATTTACGATACGATATAGCTATTTACGATACGATATAGCTATAAACGATACAATATAGCTGTTTACGATACGATATAGCTGTTAACGATACGATATAGCTGTTTACGATACGATATAGCTATAAACGATACGATATAGCTGTTTACGAGACGATATAGCTATAAACGATACGATATAGCTGTTTACGAGACGATATAGCTATAAACGATACGATATAGCTGTTTACGAGACGATATAGCTATAAACGATACGATATAGCTATAAACGATACGATATAGCTGTTTACGATACGATATAGCTGTTTACGAGACGATATAGCTATAAACGATACGATATAGCTGTTTCAATACGATATAGCTATAAACGATCGATATAGCTATACGATACGATATAGCTGTTACGATACGATATAGCTATTTCGATACGATATAGCTATAACAATACAATATAGCTATTTACGATACGATATAGCTATAAACAATACAATATAGTTGTTTACGATACGATATAGCTGTTAACGATACGATATAGCTATTTACGATACGATATAGCTATTTACGATACGATATAGCTATTTACGATACGATATAGCTATAAACGATACAATATAGCTGTTTACGACACGATATAGCTATAAACGATACGATATAGCTATAAACGATACGATATAGCTGTTTACGATACGATATAGCTGTTTACGAGACGATATAGCTATAAACGATACGATATAGCTGTTTACAATACGATATAGCTATAAACGATACGATATAGCTATAAACGATACGATATAGCTGTTAACGATACGATATAGCTATAAACGATACGATATAGCTATAAACGATACAATATAGCTGTTTACGAGACGATATAGCTGTTTACAATACGATATAGCTATAAACGATACGATATAGCTATAAACGATACGATATAGCTGTTAACGATACGATATAGCTATAAACGATACGATATAGCTATAAACGATACGATACAGCTGTTTACGATACGATATAGCTATAAACGATACGATATAGCTGTTTACGAGACGATATAGCTGTTAACGATACGATATAGCTATAAACGATACGATATAGCTATAAACGATACAATATAGCTGTTTACGAGACGATATAGCTGTTTACAATACGATATAGCTATAAACGATACGATATAGCTATAAACGATACGATATAGCTGTTTACGATACGATATAGCTGTTTACGAGACGATATAGCTATAAACGGTACGATATAGCTGTTAACGATACGATATAGCTATTTACGATACGATATATACGATACGATATAGCTGTTTACGATACGATATTTACGATACGATATAGCTATTTACGATACGATATAGCTGTTTACGATACGATATATACGATACGATATAGCTGTTAACGATACGATATAGCTATTTACGATACGATATAGCTGTTTACGATACGATATAGCTATTTACGATACGATATAGCTATAAACGATACGATATAGCTGTTTACGATACTATATAGCTATTTACGATACGATATAGCTATAAACGATACGATATAGCTATAAACGATACGATATAGCTATAAACGATACGATATAGCTGTTTACGTTACGATATAGCTGTTTACGTTACGATATAGCTATAAACGATACGATATAGCTATAAACGATACGATATAGCTGTTTACGTTACGATATAGCTATAAACGATACGATATAGCTGTTTACGAGACGATATAGCTATAAACGGTACGATATAGCTGTTTACGATACGATATAGCTATTTACGATACGATATATACGATACGATATAGCTATAAACGATAGGATATAGCTATTTACGATACGATATAGCTATAAACGATACAATATAGCTGTTTACGATACGATATAGCTATTTACGATACGATATATACGATACGATATAGCTGTTTACGATACGATATAGCTGTTTACGTTACGATATAGCTGTTTACGATACGATATAGCTATAAACGATACGAGATAGCTATAAACGATACGATATAGCTGTTTACGATACGATATAGCTATAAACGATACGATATAGCTATTTACGATACGATATAGCTATAAACTATACGATATAGCTATTTACGATACGATATAGCTATTTACGATACGATATAGCTATCTACGATACGATATAGCTGTTAACGATACGATATAGCTGTTTACGATACGATATAGCTGTTTACGATACGATATAGCTGTTAACGATACGATATAGCTATAAACGATACGATATAGCTGTTTACGATACGATATAGCTATTTACGATACGATATAGCTATTTACGATACGATATAGCTATTTACGATACGATATAGCTATAAACGATACGATATAGCTGTTTACGATACGATATAGCTATAAACGATACGATATAGCTATAAACGATACGATATAGCTGTTTACGATACGATATAGCTGTTTACGAGACGATATAGCTATAAACGATACGATATAGCTATTTACGATACGATATAGCTATTTACGATACGATATAGCTATAAACGATACAATATAGCTGTTTACGATACGATATAGCTGTTAACGATACGATATAGCTGTTTACGATACGATATAGCTATAAACGATACGATATAGCTATAAACGATACAATATAGCTGTTTACGATACGATATAGCTGTTTACGAGACGATATAGCTATAAACGATACGATATAGCTGTTTACAATACGATATAGCTAAAAACGATACGATATAGCTATAAACGATACGATATAGCTGTTAACGATACGATATAGCTATTTACGATACGATATAGCTATAAACAATACAATATAGCTGTTTACGATACGATATAGCTATAAACGATACGATATATTTATAAACAATACAATATAGCTGTTTACGATACGATATAGCTGTTTACGATACGATATAGCTATTTACGATACGATATATACGATACGATATAGCTATAAACGATACGATATAGCTATTTACGATACGATATAGCTATAAACGATACAATATAGCTGTTTACGATACGATATAGCTGTTAACAATACGATATAGCTGTTAACGATACGATATAGCTGTTTACGATACGATATTGCTATAAACGATACGATATAGCTGTTTACGATACGATATAGCTATTTACGATACGATATATACGATACGATATAGCTGTTAACGATACGATATAGCTGTTTACGATACGATATAGCTGTTTACGATACTATATAGCTATAAACGATTCGATATAGCTGTTTACGATACTATATAGCTGTTTACGATACGATATAGCTATAAACGATACGATATAGCTGTTTACGATACGATATAGCTATAAACGATACGATATAGCTGTTTACGATACGATATAGCTGTTTACGAGACGATATAGCTGTTTACGATACGATATAGCTATAAACGACACGATATAGCTATAAACGATACGATATAGCTGTTTACGAGACGATATAGCTATAAACGATACGATATAGCTGTTTACGATACGATATAGCTATAAACGACACGATATAGCTATAAACGATACGATATAGCTGTTTACGATACGATATAGCTATAAACGATACGATATAGCTATAAACTATACGATATAGCTGTTTACGATACGATATAGCTATAAACGATACGATATAGCTATAAACTATACGATATAGCTGTTTACGATACGATATAGCTGTTTACGATACGATATAGCTATAAACGATACGATATAGCTGTTTACGATACGATATAGCTATAAACGATACGATATAGCTATTTACGGTACGATATAGCTATAAACGATACGATATAGCTATTTACGATACGATATAGCTATAAACGATACGATATAGCTGTTTACGATACGATATAGCTATAAACGATACGATGTAGCTATTTACGGTATGATATAGCTATAAACGAGAGGATATAGCTGTTAACGATACGATATAGCTATTTACGACACGATATAGCTATAAACGATACGATATAGCTGTTTACGATACGATATATACGATACGATATAGCTGTTTACGATACGATATATACGATACGATATAGCTATTTACGATACGATATAGCTATAAACGATACGATATAGCTGTTTACGATACGATATACGTTGAGTTTTCTTGCAGAGTGAAACAAAACGCAATACTGAGGGATATTTCAAACTTGAATATATTTTCATTTTTCCACAGGCAAATAATCGATGCATGATTTTGCGGAGGAGTTTTATGTCTGATTTTTAAACTCTGAAAGTGTTTCGTTCATGTGATCTGACACGGTGTTCGTGATTTCCATTTTCCAGTGCATCTGCACTCGTCTTCCGTATTCATGGAAATTATCACCTGTTTTTTGGTGTTTTAATAGCAAGTTATTATAATAGTTCTTGAAATATTATTTGTTACTTTGTTCTATATACCAAAACTAAACTGTCTTCTCAGAACTTGACTTAAATTGAAAAACAATCAAATCAATTGAAATGCAATAGAATTTTTAAAATTTGATTTCATTTATGTGGCGTTTGTTTTAAAATTTTTACCTAATTGCCTCATTTCTAAGATTTCAAAAAACGTTTCATCTCATTTATTTGATATTTTATGTTCCGTTATCGTCATCATTTTGATTTTCCTGCATGAACATAGACATATATTCCTATTACATTATCCATAGGATATGCTCTATGGAGCATCAATTCGCATCACTTTCTCTCTTATTTCCAATATATTTCTGCTAATTCTTTCACTTTATCCTCCACCCACCGCATCCTCTTACTCCCTCAATGATGCTTCATCTCTTTCCTCCGATTTTCCGCTTTTTTATCTCTGTTTTCTCTGCATCTCTCTTTGCATTGTTGATCTCTATTCCGTTTTCAATGTATTTTTTGAGTTTTTATTCATTTTTCATGATATCATGAAAAAAAATGTGTTGGCTTTTATGAATTTGTTCTATATAATTTTTCTAGGGTTTTAAAGTAGTTTTGATATTTTTAATGTGATTTTGAATTAAATATGGGAGTTTTTAGGCCAGACAACTTTTTTCAAATCATAAAATTCGAGAACAAAGTTTTTTCTCAAATTGAAGTATGGATTAAAACATATTCCAATCATTTTTAAAATACACACATGAATTTAAAATTTTATTTACAAAAATACAACCTTCTTGTAATAGCAACGTAAAACCTTTTTTTCATAAATCTAGAAAAATTGATTTTTCCAACTTATAATCCATCTGTTACCTTTTCAGGGAGTTACAGCATTCAAAATAATTTTTAATTATGAATTCCTGAAGGTCTTCCCCATATTTAATTCTTTACAATTTCATTCAATTCCGCACGTTTTCATTCCGTTTCAATGCATTTTTGACGAGCGATATGGGAGCACCCACATTTTTATGGGTTTCGGGTTCACTCGAACCGAGTATTCGTCATTTTCTGGAAAAAGTTTTAGCTAAAATTTTGCGCATCGGATTATATCTAAAATGAAATTTGATATTCAAATCTTTGAATTGTGCATGTTGTACTATTTACTCTAAAACAAAAACTTTTATACAAGAGTATTCATAATTGATGAATAAATTGATAATTGATGAATTGAATGAATTGAGTTTTTTGAATTAATTGACAATTGAACTGATTGATGAATTTGAAAATACTAGAATTATAAAATGTTTTCAGTAATAACTTAGATTTAACACTTCACGATAGTTAAGATTGACATGGTTAAAAGTGATCCGGAGACTTTTCCATCATTTCTGATCATTGACCAATTATACATATGATTATTATTCAATGATAGACTGTCACTTAAAGGGATTCTGCTCTGAATTACTTTACGGGGTGACCCTGGTGTTTCGTAGGCACCAAATAAAGGCCGGTCGCTAAAAATTATACTAATAAACGGATAATCGGAAATTTTTATCAGCGGGGGCAAAAGTGTCAAGCCGATTATTTTGCTGGATCATGTTGCTATTGAGTTTTGAAACACCAACAAAAACTTATTTCAAACATTTAAAAAATTGTGGCGAAATTTGTGTTCCTCTGCAAACTACAGAGATTGTCGCAACTTTTCAATTTTTACAGGCATTTTCTGAAAATTTTAGTCTGCTGATTTTTTTAATCCAAAAAAATTTCAGTTAATTTTTTGATTAATTTCCAAATGGAAACATTGGATTTTTAAGTGAATTCGAGAGTTTCTTTTTGTGTTCAAACTCCTGCGATGTTTTATACAAACAGTGAAAACATAATGAAACTTATAGTTTTTGGAAAATGTTTTTTCTCAATTGGAACAATTCGAAGTTTCCCTAGATTTTCATCGATTAAAAAATTTATTTCTGTCTCAAAACGATAATTAATTAGGATTAGCTTATCGGATTTTTTTGCAAGGATTTGAAATACTTTTTTTTAAACCAAAACACGAAGTTTATAACTTGAATATAACATATCTTTCATTTTGATCTTTTTGAACATTTCTTCATTAAAATTTAGTGGAAAAATTTTCAAAAATTCTAAGAGTTAGGCATTGACCTCTTCTCAAGTGTAAAGATATATTTCCAGAAGACTTTGATCTTTTGAGAAGTATGTGCTTAAAGCTATAAAAGTTTTCGAATTTCTTGCATACCCGTCATAATTCTGTAAGTTTTCAGTTCTCTTGCACTCGATGTTTTTGTCGATAAAATTCCTGTCTAAAATCTTGTCCAATCCCCCTTGCACTCAAAATGCTCCCATTTTTTTATATTTTTCTCTTTTTTTAAACAATAACCGCCCACATGCTATCGTCAATCTTTTTTCAATTTCAGCCAATTTCAGTTATTCGCAGTATGACATTTTTCAGATATTTTGACGACAACACGCCTTCATAAATTGCCATTTTTAGTGTGAAAAATTACCTTTGTTTACGCGTTTCCACATATCTTTTTCAATGTTTTTTTTCTGCAAAGTAATCCGAATTTTTAGTTGAAAGTAGTTACTCTCTAACTTTAAATTTTTAGGTTTATATATTTTAAAAAAAATTAAGCTTATTGATTAAAATCGAAGTATTTGAAACACCAAAAATAAATTTTTTGAGAGCCCAAAATGAATAAGCTGTCAGTGACGTCTTACGAAATTTGAAGAAGTTCCTGTTTCGCATCCGTAAAAATAGGAGATGCTCGAGGTTATGACGCCATAGATTTTTGTTGGATTTCAAGGGTTTATTTAAAACTTAGAATGAGGATGTCAGTCGCATTCCTCAAATATTATTCTAAAGCGTTCCCGCCTCTCCACTCGCTTAACGCTCTACCAGGCACTTTGTGTGAAATTTGTGAACCGCTTTGCCGTGTTAAAACAGTTCATAAATCAAATATTTTAAATTAAATTTTCTAGAATATTCTATCGCAGGAACCAATTGATCAGGTCATTTAAACATCATGCTTCACCTCTAAACAACCACGTAACGTAACCCCATGACAAACACATTATCATTCTTATCATCTAACAAAGTCAGTCATCTGACTCCATGGTTAACAAGCAAAAAATTTCCGGCAAAAACGATGCGAAATATGAAAAAATTTCAAGAGAATTGGTTGTGTTTTGTAGTGAAAATAGGCTTTAAAGAGCAGAAAGGCGATACGGTTTTTGCATTTTTCTCTGGGTTTCTCCAGAATTAATTATGTCTTGTTTCGCTTAAAAAGGTTTATTGGGAGTGTTTTTGATCTGAAAATGGCTGAAAATTGGTTGATTGATAAGTGATAAATGATAAGAAAAGCATTTGGAGTCAGAGCACAATTAAATAGAGTGACATAAACATTTCGACAATTGTCTAGGATTGACTGACTTTTCCTAATTATTCTATACCAGCTGATATTGGCAGAAAATGTAAGATTTTTATATACTTACCTTTTTTTTAAATTGAGTTATGAAACAGTTTTTTTCAATACAATTTTTAAAAAAGACATCTTCTTCAAACAACTCTCGGTGAATTTTTAAAACACTAACTAGCATTCTCAACTATAGTGTTACACTTCGGTAGTTTAATATTAAGAAAAAGTCAACTATTAATTAATTACTTTTGTTAACTAATTGTTAAGTAGTAAGTTAAGTAATTGCTTTTTTAATTCAAACTTTTCAATTTTATGGCTGCATCAAATTTTCCAGAAAACCATTCTCACTGGCGAAAGCCCCATTTTTGCAGTTGTAAATACGGTATACTCACTAACTCTCAAAAATGTCTACCAATAACTACCAGACACTTTCACAGGTAAGTTACCATCTTTTTATCCAGTTCACATTTACATACCTTCGTTTTCCCCATGTCCAAATTTAAATTCGACTGTGTGCCAACTGTTTGAAAGTTTAGCAAGACGTCTTTTATAGTACTGTCTTGAAACTGTAAAAAACTTTAATCATGTGAATTGGTGATCCAATTGTCTTTACTATTTTTGGTTCAATCTTGATGTCCCAAGTGCATGTGTCAGCGAAATTTCAATTTTTCATGAGGTCATATGAAAAAAAAATGGAAAAATAAAATTCGAACCGGTTTTTCAGTGCAGTTTTTCGTTTTTAATGCGCTCACATTCGCTTTCGTTTCCAATTTTTTCAAACATTTTGGAAAGTAAACAAAAATTTAAACCACCATCGGACATTTTCCACATATTTTTTTCAATACAATAAACATAGCTAGAGCACAAAATTATTCTCTATTCAAGAACTAAACAGCTTAATAATTCTCACCAAACACATCAAATTATTTATCTCTGCTCCATGTGATTAACTTTAAACTTCCATAATCGTCACAAAAAACCCTTTTAATTGGAGTTATTGAATCTAAAACTCAAAAACTGTTAGTCGATTACAATGACGTTTTATAATCCACGCCATCAGATTTAAATCTAATCGGGTTTCTTTTCGAGTTTAATCTGCATTTCAGTCGGTTTAAGGAAATGGAAATATGATCACTGTAAGCTGTGGTGTTTCTAGTGTGAAGTTATCGTTTATAGTTTAGCATTTTCCAGAAAAATTTTAATAGCAGAAAAACATTTTCCACATTTTTGAAATAATTTTTAGATGAAAGACAATAACAGTTCTGCAGATTTCATGAAAGACTTTTATTGGTGGAAGTTCTAAAATATAAAGAGTGCTAATTGATAAAGTAGTTTAAATTTTGGAAGTATCAGAACAAATATGACTTTTGGGAATTTGATTTCCTATGTAGTTCCCATTTTTCGAATGAATGAATCCTTCAAATCAATCAGCGACCCGCTACAATAAAATAAACGTCGACATCTACCGTATTCCATGCGTTGTGTTTCCAACCCGGACTACAAATCTTTTTTTTTTTTTTCATTTGAACACTTTGAATTCGCGGCAGGCGTGATTCAAAGGACAGTGCAGAGAAGCTAGACATTCAGTTTTCTCTGTTCACTCTTACATTTTGCGTGCTCTTACATGATGTGTCACCGGTCACTCAACAAACAAAGTGTCTGATGGGACCCTTTCTCTTTATATCTGCCGTCTCTTCACTAGCTCCCAATATCTCATCTCTTTGTTCTGTGAGACATGGACGAGTGCGTAGTGCACCCACACCAGGCATCTCACTGCTTTCCTCATCTATCGTCACTTTTTCTCGCCATTTTGCCCACTGTCTCTATGTCCCTTCTTCCTCTCCATTTCGTCAGTTTTTGAACTGCTGCAGGCGATTGTTGGCATTGTGCCAAGGTTTTTCTGAAAGTCTTAGATTTAGTTTTTTTTTAAATTAATTATTCATTTAATTTTACTAAAATTATGATTTTCTCGATCATTACTCCTAGAATGATTACTCCAAAATGGGCATAATTTAAAATTTTTTAAATATTTCTTCTCTGTAAGACGCTAGGTATGTCTAACAAAAAAAACTTTTTTCATTTTGAAACATGTGATTATGTTGTGTTGCCTCAAGTGTTGTTGGCTCAATGCCAAGAATCTCGAGATTCTTTTGAAGAGGGTGTCATCTTGAATAGAAGAAGCTCTGTGTCCTCGTGCTGTCTCTTAGAAATGGAGAAGAGGATTAGGATGAAGTTTTCACCGAAAAAGAAAGAAATATATCTTGTGACTAACTCCTACGTCTCATCACAGACACTTTTTGTCTGACTATTTTCGGATTTTTACGATAAAACGTGTGTTTTCCTGGAAGTGAATAAAAGAATCTAACAAGCGTCATACGTTTTTTGGAACACAAGGTTTTTTTTATAGAATTTCTGTCGCATATAACATTAATATTCAGTTGACTCACACATTGTCCAGTTTTTTTTTTTAATTTTAATTTTTTAGTTTCTATATGCTTTGATATTCGAATAATACTAAGATATCGAATATAATACATTGAAGCGAATGTTTAATGTTCAATTTGTGGTCAATATGTAAAGCTGCCAAAGAATAAGGACCCTCGAAAACCTCTTGTGACCACGCTTCAACTCTTTCAGTCCTAAGGGCGCTTATTCACTGTGTGGAAACTCAACCCTCGGTTATTTTTCGAAACTTCGGAATATTACTAGTTGAATCTAGCAGAGATTAGTTTACTAAAAACAAGTAATCTTCAAAGTGAACATAAGGGTGTCTACAGGAGATTCATAAAACAATTGTATGTTTTTCATAGATCAACTAGATTGCCAGACATTTCACTTGTACACAATTGTCTGCCAGAATAGTTTAATTTGAACCTTTATTCGTCAAATGAATCAATTAAACCATGACGATCATATTCTTAAGTTTAAAGTATTTGATTTTACTTTTTTGTTGCAAAAACATGTATCACTCTAAAATAGTTCACCGTAATAAAATTAAAACACATTACACAAGCCAACAAAAATAAGTATTTGATCACAAGTGTATAGAATCTGATCTCTAACTTCCGCTATCCACATTGTCATTTCCATTCTATCTTTGATCTTCGAATTTTTATATGATTTCACAAATCGCGTTTAACCGTTTTTCAAATTTCCGTTGAACTCTTGCCATTTAACGTTGAAAAGCACTTTTTTCAATGGGTTTGAGTAAAAGTGCAACAAAACAGACAGCTGCGGCAATGGGGTGGTCTTGCTCTTCTTTGCTCCTTTCCGCTTTTTTTTTTTGAAAAATTCAACACGAATTCTTTGTTCCCAACTGCAAAGAATTTTGCACTTTAATTTCTTTATTTAAAAGCTAATTTGATAAATATCTGATAAAATTTGAAATCGTGATGTAGCTTCTCAGATTTAATAAAGCTAAATGTGTTCATCGTGTCTAGGGATAGACAAACATTCTAGAAGCTTTTTTAATCAGAAAATATTTGAATTACAGGGGGTGCAAAAATGAAACACGCTACTCGTGAAGCGTAGAAAATCAATAAAATTTATGATTGGAAAATGGAAGATATTTTCTTTTTTCTCGATATTTCCTTCTCCACTTTTTTTCATTATAAGATTTTATCCTTATCTATTTCCGATCTCCACTTTTCCTCCTACACAAATGTTTCATCTCTCGTTTGTCTTCATTTTCTTCCTTTTTTCGATCAGTATTTCTTCCTATTTTTAGAGGAATGTTTGCCTCTGCGAGTTGTTTTTTCTAGTGTTAAGCAGGGTATTGTCCCAATGTTTGTGTACTTAACTGATTGGACTGATCATTGAATGCATTTGTGAAGTTTCAAAACATCGATTTCTAAGAAATTTTGAATACTTTTCACTTTTTTCCATGAAAACTATTCAACATGGGTCTTTATCGAAAATCGTTTCCATAATCCCACTGATTTTAGACTTTAATTTTCTTTCCAAATAGTTCTCATATTCTGGACCAAGTCAAAATTAAATATATAAATAACAAAAAATATTTCAAGTCAAAATTTGTCCAGTAATTAAATGAACGTGACCTTACAACTGGAAATCGTTTCCGAGATTTCGAACGTTGGCAAAAAGTTCAGTCACATTGGCCCATTATTGTTTTTGCATACTGTTTTTTAAAAAAAATCTCTTTTTAAAATTTAACTCGTTTTCTATATTATCAAAATTTTGTTTTCCACGTCAGTCTCGTCACCATCCATTTCTCTCAATCCTGTCCAATTTTTCAAATGTTGTCGTCCTTTACAGCCTTTAGTTTTTGTTTGCATTCATTTTTTCAATCAATGTTTCAATTACAGAATAAAGCCGATCGTATGGGCCCTGGCGGCTCTCGCCGTCCAAGAAATTCGCAGCATGCGACCGCCTCCACCCCATCCGCCTCCTCATGCAAAGAGCAACAAAAGGATGTCGAACATGAATTTGATATTATAGCATACAAGACCACATTTTGGCGTACAGTAAGTCTTTTAAAAACTGTGATAGTAAATTACGTGGGGCGTTGTCAGTTAAAGATACAGCTCTAGATGTTTTAAACGAGATTCTGTTAAAATCTTTGAGAGTTCCGCAGCAACAAAATTTAGAAACTACAGAAAAATTTGTCGTATGGTTTTTTCCAAAAACATAGCATCTCCAAATTGGTATATCAATAAAAATATTATTTTCAGTTCTTCTTCTACGCCCTATCATTTGGAACTTGCGGAATATTCCGACTATTCCTCCACTGGTTCCCAAAACGTCTGATTCAGTTCCGTGGAAAACGCTGCTCCGTTGAAAATGCCGATTTGGTTCTTGTCGTTGATAATCACAATCGTTACGACATCTGCAATGTCTACTATCGAAATAAATCAGGAACTGATCACACTGTTGTTGCGAATACCGATGGAAATCTAGCAGAGTTAGACGAACTTCGCTGGTTCAAGTATCGGAAACTCCAGTACACGTGGATAGATGGTGAATGGTCAACTCCTTCTCGAGCGTATTCTCATGTGACACCAGAAAATTTGGCTTCGAGTGCTCCAACTACTGGTCTGAAAGCAGATGACGTTGCATTAAGAAGAACATACTTTGGCCCAAATGTTATGCCAGTCAAGCTGAGTCCATTCTACGAACTTGTCTACAAGGAAGTTCTCTCACCATTCTACATCTTCCAAGCAATCAGTGTAACAGTCTGGTATATCGACGACTATGTCTGGTATGCAGCACTGATCATTGTGATGTCACTGTATTCAGTTATTATGACACTTCGCCAGACAAGATCTCAGCAGAGGAGATTGCAATCAATGGTCGTTGAGCACGACGAGGTTCAAGTGATTCGAGAAAATGGAAGAGTTTTGACATTGGACAGTTCGGAAATAGTCCCTGGAGATGTTCTGGTGATACCACCACAAGGATGCATGATGTACTGCGACGCCGTTTTGTTAAATGGAACTTGCATTGTCAATGAGAGTATGCTTACTGGAGAGTCGATTCCGATAACAAAAGTGAGTTGCCAAAAAAAGAGAAAAGTTATTCAACATTTTTCAGAGCGCAATCTCAGACGACGGCCACGAAAAGATATTTTCAATAGACAAACATGGCAAAAATATCATTTTCAATGGGACTAAAGTCCTTCAAACGAAATACTACAAGGGCCAAAATGTGAAGGCACTGGTTATTCGAACAGCATATTCCACTACAAAAGGACAGTTGATCCGAGCAATCATGTACCCGAAACCTGCCGATTTCAAGTTTTTCCGCGAATTGATGAAGGTAAGTATTGAATTTGTTAAATATTGAATTTGAAAAAATAACAGTCTATTTCAGTTCATTGGAGTTCTTGCTATCGTCGCCTTCTTTGGATTCATGTACACCTCGTTCATCCTTTTCTACCGTGGGAGTTCAATTGGAAAAATTATCATTCGGGCGCTCGATCTCGTAACAATAGTAGTTCCACCAGCTCTACCAGGTTAGCCTTTACACTTTTCACGTGTTTGCTAGTGTTACAAAAAATAAAACGCGGATATGATATAATTAATTCCTGAGCATTTCAGCCGTCATGGGAATTGGTATCTTCTACGCTCAACGACGCCTTCGTCAGAAGAGCATTTATTGCATATCACCTACTACCATAAATACATGCGGAGCTATTGACGTGGTAAGTATTACATCTAGTTCATGTATTTAGATTTTATTCTATACAGTTTTTAAAACTTATTCTAATGTTCAGGTATGTTTCGACAAAACGGGTACACTAACTGAAGACGGACTTGATTTTTATGCTCTACGGGTAGTAAACGACGCAAAAATCGGGGACAACATTGTGCAAATTGCTGCAAATGACTCTTGCCAGAATGTTGTTCGAGCGATCGCGACCTGTCACACACTGTCTAAGTAAGTTTTCATAGTGTAGTGACACATTAAAACTATAATTTTGCAGAATCAATAATGAACTTCATGGAGATCCACTTGACGTCATCATGTTTGAGCAAACTGGCTATTCGTTGGAAGAAGATGACTCTGAATCACATGAATCTATTGAATCAATTCAGGTATGCGTGTTTTAATCGAAATTTATACTTAAAAATCAAATTTTCAGCCTATCCTCATCCGCCCACCGAAGGACAGTTCTCTTCCAGATTGCCAAATCGTCAAGCAGTTCACGTTTAGCTCTGGGCTTCAAAGGCAGTCTGTTATCGTAACCGAAGAAGATTCAATGAAAGCTTATTGCAAGGGAAGTCCAGAAATGATAATGTCACTATGCAGACCGGAGACTGTACCTGAGAATTTCCATGTAAGCTATATGTTTTATTTTAAACCAAAATGTTATTATTTGCTCAATTTCTCAATAGTTATATTTCAGGACATTGTCGAAGAATACAGTCAACATGGTTATCGTCTAATTGCTGTAGCCGAGAAGGAACTCGTTGTTGGATCAGAAGTTCAAAAAACTCCAAGACAATCGATTGAATGCGATCTCACTCTTATTGGACTTGTTGCTTTAGAGAATCGTCTCAAACCAGTGACAACAGAAGTTATTCAGAAGTTGAATGAGTACGTTTTTTTTTCCAATATTTAACATTCAATTTAATTCTCTCACAAGAAAAACAGTTTAACCAACTATAACCTTTTTACAGGGCCAATATTCGAAGTGTCATGGTTACTGGAGACAACTTGCTCACAGCGCTTTCCGTAGCACGAGAATGTGGAATAATAGTTCCAAACAAGTCCGCATACTTGATAGAACATGAGAATGGAGTTGTCGATAGGCGAGGAAGGACTGTGCTTACTATCAGAGAAGTGAGCATTATATTCTATGATAAAATTGATCACGAATTAATAATTTTCAGAAAGAAGATCACCACACAGAAAGACAACCAAAAATTGTCGATCTTACCAAAATGACCAACAAGGACTGTCAATTTGCCATCTCGGGATCAACGTTTTCTGTGGTCACACACGAGTATCCGGATCTTCTGGATCAACTTGTTCTCGTCTGCAACGTCTTTGCAAGAATGGCACCAGAACAGAAACAACTACTCGTGGAACACCTTCAAGACGTTGGGCAGACGGTCGCTATGTGTGGCGATGGAGCTAATGATTGTGCTGCTCTGAAAGCAGCTCACGCGGGAATCTCACTATCGGAGGCTGAAGCATCGATTGCGGCTCCATTCACCTCGAAGGTAAGTTTTATAACAATTTAGTTCACCATATTTTACAATCTAAGTGTATCCATCCAACATAAAAAGTTTCAGGTTGCTGACATTCGATGTGTGATAACTTTGATCTCGGAAGGAAGAGCTGCACTCGTCACATCTTATTCAGCATTCTTATGCATGGCTGGATATTCGCTCACACAATTCATATCGATCCTTCTTCTGTACTGGATTGCCACGAGTTATTCGCAAATGCAATTCCTCTTCATTGACATCGCAATCGTCACGAATCTAGCCTTCCTTTCCTCGAAAACCCGAGCTCACAAAGAACTCGCGAGCACTCCACCTCCTACTTCAATTTTGTCAACGGCATCAATGGTATCATTGTTCGGACAGCTTGCAATTGGAGGAATGGCCCAAGTTGCAGTGTTTTGCTTGATCACGATGCAGTCGTGGTTCATTCCATTCATGCCAACGCATCATGATAATGACGAAGATAGAAAGAGTCTTCAGGTAGTTTTTATTTCAAATTTTCTTATAAAATTAACTATTTTTCAGGGAACTGCAATCTTCTATGTCTCTCTCTTCCACTACATTGTCTTGTACTTTGTTTTCGCCGCAGGACCGCCATACCGAGCATCCATTGCATCCAACAAGGCTTTCTTGATTAGTATGATCGGAGTGACAGTTGTAAGTTAACATTCAATATGTTTTCTCCTAATTAACGACTTTCTTTCCAACAATCCCTTTATAGACATGCATAGCAATTGTTGTTTTCTACGTTACACCTATCCAGTACTTCCTCGGGTGTCTTCAGATGCCTCAAGAGTTCCGATTCATAATACTTGCCGTTGCCACAGTGACAGCTGTTATTTCCATCATTTATGATCGATGCGTGGATTGGATCTCTGAAAGATTGAGGGAAAAGTGAGTTTATTTTTTAAACTATTTAAATTCTCAGTTTCAATGTATTTATTTCAGGATCCGTCAGAGGCGGAAAGGTGCTTAAAATTATGCAACTTCTTTCCCCCCCATCTCCATAATTTTTTTTCACATTTTTCATAACCAGCTTTAGATATTTTATTGGTTTTCCCATTTGTTCTTCCATTTCCAAAAACTCTAATTCTCTATCAAGTTCTATTTCGAAATTCTTCTATCTATCCTGATTTTCCTCTCATTCTCATAATCATAATTATGTTATCAGTTTTACTCCTGTTTTTCTTTTGCGAATTCCCGATTCACACACATTTCCCCGTTTTTCAAACAAAACACTTTTTTTACATGTATCCATTCCATAATTCGTCACTGGGTTTTTGAACGTTTTCTCTGTTTTCATTTTCGGTTCTATAAAATTATTTTCATAAAAAATTCAACGAAATATTTCATTTTTTCTATTTTTCAAAAATTTAACGACGTGCTACCAGACTGAACATTTTACCATAGACTTGCTCAAGAAAAACGAAATGGAGTCATGGGCTCCAAATGTGAGATTTGTGTCCGCATAGAATGATGAACTTTATTATCATAATTCTATGAAAATTTCATTTAAATCGGAGTCGTAAGCTGGTTTGTATAGAACAGTATGGGGATACTAAGAATAAATCATTTATGCAAACAGAATCTTTTAGATTGTTTCAATTTTTTAAAATACAGTTGTCCAGGAAACGAGACAAATTAACATGCTCAGTGTGATACAGATCTCTGAAATATGCTGTCAGTTTTCTTCCAACTCCAAAATTTGAGAGATTACCCATTTACAACCGGAAAGCTTTTAACTTCCACTCTAGTTTCTATAGTTTCTCCATTATGCGTGCAATTGTGTTTGATGAGAAACGATATTTCGTAGTCGGTCTGTAAAACTTTAATCCAATATCTAATCATTTCGATTTGCAGATCACTCACATCATATGCTCCGTCACCATCATCCGTAACATCGATACTAAAGGCCATTCCAGTCTCAGTTCGGACGAAGTTTGTGGTTGCTCCAAGCAAGTCATCAGAGCTACAAATTACTTATATCATAGTAATGCTGTTTTGAAACTAATCTCACGTTAAATCATCTTCATAAACTGCAAGCATCTGCACAAATGATCCTTCCAGTGGCGTTCGACAAATTATTGTTCCATTGAAATGAAATCTTGTAGTTGCATCCACATCAAATAATTTGAAGGCAATGCACATTGAAATACATAAGAAAATTGGAAAAAGACGGAACATTGAAATATGAATGAAGAAGGTGAACAGGAAATTTATATTTTATACACTGCAGGGGCTGTAATAATTTATAGTTTTATGTACATAGAATTGTTTAATTTTGAAAACAATCGTTTTCTAGAAAACTGCTGTTTGGAAATTGCTTTGGAAAAAATTATAAATTTTTAAACTAATGTATGAAATGATAACCTGGCTTTGTATCTAGTTAATTCTGTATTTTTTGCAATTGGATGACGTTTCTCAACAAAAAACGTCATCCAGACATTTGATGGCTTCTACTTGTTTTTGTTTGAACAAGAAACCTAAGTGTTTTTTTTAATTCCTCAAAAATATGAGTTATTCCAAAGGGACCAATTTTTTTTTTCTATTAACATACTAGTCGTCCGTTTGAATAAAGCATTTTTAAAATTTTAGCGTTGTCCTATGAAAATATGTTGTTGTTTAAAGGGATCTTAAACATATGCTACTTCGCCTTTCAGATAAAGCACAAAAACTCTCAAAAATTGTTTCATTTTTCATATCTGGGCTGAATCACAGAATTTTATTGATGAACCTTTTTTATCATGCTTTTACGTTTTCCGAAAAGTATAAAAGTACAAAATGACGGAGAAACTGCAAATAATAAAATGTTACAGGTTTCCATATTTCTCCTATTTTTCGTGTTTCCCGGATGTTTCGGAAATCTCATATTCGCCACGTCGAATGAGGAAACTTGTGAAGGTAGCAATTGAGCAGTTATATAACTGAAACTAGACAGTACTAGCTCTTCATTTTTGAAAAAACAAATTTATTTTTTCTTAATAATTATATATCATTTTGTTTTCCCAGATGATTCAAACAATGGAGGTGGAAAGGTTAAGGTGAGTCATAAATTTATTTAAATTTTTAAGCACTAAATTTGTCGAAATGACTAGCTCGCTTCACTAGTGAATAATATTAATTATTATTATTCTGATAAAACTCATAAATTTCTTAATCAAAAATTTAGAAACCGTGTGAGCCGGGATGGTTAAAGTTCAACCGACCATCTGGTGTATGGTGTATTAAAGTATTCAATGGAACACATTCTCAAGCCGATGCTGAAAAGCTTTGTCAAAAAAATTATGGCGCTACCCTTTCCGGTGTACAAAATCAACGGGAAATTAGTTATGTCACGCGTGAGTTTAGAAACATTGAACATTGTCACATCTATAAAAATTTCAGAACAAGCACTTGGTACCATGAGTCAAGGCAGTGGATCCATTTGGATTGGTGCCAAAAGAACAACTCTTTGCAAGGCGTCTCGACTCTCTAAATACTGTAATACGTTGACTTCATTTCAATGGACAGATGGATCTGCTTCAGGACTTGATGGTCTTATTTGGAACAATAATCAACCAGATAACAACTATAATCGTACTGATCAATGCGTTGTTCTTCTTGCTGCTCGTACTCCAACTGTATCTGATGATCTACAATGGGGAGCAAATCGATTGGATGATTGTTGTATGTGAAGTCTCAACTGGTGCAGAAAATGTCAGAACTGTTAGAGGCTATGCTTGTGGAAAAAGAGGGAAGAAGTAACTTTAAATTTTCTGAATAAATTTGTGCTGTTAATTTTCCAGTTTTCAAATCACATTTCTTACGATTCATAGGTGGAGTAATTTTCTTAATTCACCGTCAGATCCCATATGAACAATAAATTTCTCAGTGTTTCATCAAAACGTTTGAATCACAATTTTTAGCATTCTTACATGTTTAATCCCAACTGTTGCGTGGTAAGCGTTTGTTAATCAATAGTTTGGTGATATTTATCTGCAAGAATATTTTCCATCGTTTTTCTGAAGCTTTTTCATGAAATCCTCAGATTATGAATAATTCAGAATTATTTTATTTTATGTTCTAAATTGAATTTTTTCGTAATCGTTGTTGATTTCTGGATTTTGCATACATAAGAAGAATCGATTTTTCCAATGAATGATTGGAAATGGTTGTGCATTTTCTTTCTCATATTTTCCAAAGACATATATTGATCCGGAATCTGAACTACAATTTTCGGCAGGATGTAGTCGAAGCCCTTTTGAAAAAATCACTTTAATATTCGTTTGAATGAACACCTCTCATTTGGTAGTCAAGAAGAAGACTGACCATTTACGGCTGACCTGTATACCTTCCTAAGCATTGCTGCTAGAGAGAACGAGATTTCTAGAGAGTGCACACTATTTCTCTACGCTCTCCTTTCCAGCATATAATCTATGCGTTCCATGGTATCTCTAAACTCTCCGTGGTTAGATTGTCGAAGTAGATTTCGAGTCTTTTTCATTCGCTTTCAATGACCGCCTGAGTGGTGGTCTCTTTTATTCTTATTGATTTTTACTTTTATTTTCAAATTTTTTGCTTCTGTCCGGTATATCGAGCAAAATGATTTTCAAATTATGCTATTTTTAAAAAGTGAGTTATATTTCAATATTGCATTTAATCAACTCTAAATTTAATTTTCAGAAAGAATTCCAAAACTGCTGTTTCCCCTGTGCAGGACTGAAATACCATGAAGTCTGGCATTGCTGAAACATCAAATCTCAATATAAACGATAAATGGAAAAGAGTTGATATATGTGGGCTGATGATGAAAAGTATGATTGATATTGGGAACAAATAATAATGTAAGTTTCAAATTAAAACATTCGAAAACTCTGGGTTTCCAAATTTTTGATCCATAGACAATAACCGAATGGAGTTTTTCGTACTAAAAATTCAAGTTATTCCTTTTTATCCGAAACATTCGTGAGCAATTTATCTATAAACTAATATTAATAAACCTATAGTTGATACAAATTTCACAATAGTTTTTTTTAGAAATCTGATACTAGAGTTTTTTGCATGTGTTTTATTCAAACAGTTTTGTTTAGTTTGTGACTGTAAAATATTTTGGTTTTCAGTTACTGTGACATGATTCCTTTAAATATCACGAAGTGTGGCACTGCAGATCAATAAAAACAATGGACAACTGCAAATGAAAAAGATGATGTGATATTGGGTTCAATAAAATTGTGAGTTCCCACAAACGCGATATATTTGAAAATAATTCATTATTTTTCAGGAAGAGTCAGTTCCGAGTTTGGAAAAGAATAATGTGATTTTGGATTAAACTCAACATGGGGTAAGAGTCATTTTGTTGGATAACATACGAATAATCTTCAATTTTCAGGGAAATTTGCCATATCAAAGACATTTTTTAAATACTGTATTTTTTAAGTTTAATTTTTTACAGTTTCAACTGAATAAATATATTAGTTAAAATTACCTGTTATTTTTGATTATTTATGTAAATTGCATTGTACTGTCAGGTTTTGGAAATGGAAAGTTTGTCAATGAAAGAAAAAAAATTTGAAAACATTTGTGACACCTGAATAGCAAATTGAATTCCAAAATATACACAACAAATAAATCACACGTTTTCTCAATTAAAGTTTCAGTTAAAAGCACGATCTTCCTGTTAATGAGATATTTTTAAAAGCCCCACAGCACTGAAAATGTGTTGAATGAGATGATGACGTCATTGTCAGATTCTGAACATTATAAGAAGAACTGAACCACGTGGAAAAACATGAACGAGTTGAAGGATTTTCAGAGAAAAATTTGGAAGATAATGAATGATATGTTGAGTGAACCATTACGTATGTGCCAAGTACTGAAATAGGTAGAATAATAAAAAAGTTTATTTTTGGAAATATTTCTCACCATAGATAAAGATATCCAGGAGAAGTCGAGGTTTTGGGTGATATTTCCAGATTCTGAAAAGTTTGTTGTGAGTTTTGACTGGAATGTAGAATATCAATGTTAAAAATGTTTACTCACGATTTTAGACTGAATTCTTCTTTTGCACCATCATCTTCCAACTTCTGTCTGACTTCTAAACACATTGCAAACAGTGGTGGAAATATCAGAACCAATAAAGGTAGGGTTGATCCACCAACTAAGTTTACTACAACTCCAAAATTAGGGACTGATGCTGCACTGAAGATGATTATCCAGAAAACGATACTTCGAATAATAAAACGACCGATTCCAAATTCTAATACAAAAATATTTCCAGATGTATTAATTTCAGTTTCCAGTTTTCTCACCATGCTTGACTCTGAAGAGATGCTCAGAAGCTTGTAGAAGTGGATTGACAATAATGAGCACAGAAAAGAAGACATGGACTGCAATCAGAATTGAAATTCCACGACGAAGACTATCATTTTGAATTGAACTGATAATGGAATCACTGACACTATCTCCATAAATCCAGAAACCAAAGAGAGACACCGGAGTGTACAGGAGAAAGAGCGCTGAAAAGTGATACAATCAAAATAATTTAGAATTTTCTTAATTCTTACCAATATAACTCAACAAGAAGCATCGAAAATAATGCTGAGGAGTTTTCATATCATGAACAATTGTTGGAATACATGGATGACCTCCATAGGCAAAAATGATTGTAGCCAGACTATTTGAGGCAGCGGTCGGAGTAAAATCAGGGTACGAAGAATGCTGGAAAATAATAATTAAAGGGGTTTCTTTCAAACTTATACTCACCGGATAGCATCCCTTAGCATCTAGAAAATACCCGAATAAAATCAACGCAACAGCAGTTACAGTGGATATTGTAGCAACAATAGAGACTTGCCTAAAATGCCATTGCATCGATATCTGTAGCTTTGATGGTACCTACCAAAAATGTGCGGGACTTTTTAACATGACAAACGGCCATAAAATTAGACCAACTGTTATTAAAGTTGTGCACATTGTTGCTCCGATCCCAAAACCATTGAGAACTTCAGCTAAGGTTTTAGCAGCAAGCAATGAGAAAACTGCAGTGCCACCAAAGACGGTAAAATATGTACAGAAATTGGTAGTCATACTGAAAATCTAAATTTCTCAAGGTTAGTGTCATTTTCTGACTTACCCCATCCAAGTTCCCAATGCTTTGTGTGCCATTTCAGGGTAAGGATTTCGGCAGTGTTCAGAGTATTCACTCCATCTGAAATAAGTTACACAATCAAAATGAATATTTCAGAAATTACCAACCTTGTCTTCATGATAATCCAATTGTTGCCTAAAAGTGTAGCAGTGTAATAAGTGATCAAGCACATAACTATTAAAGTAATTGTACCACCCATAAATCCTGAAAAAAAAAACATTTCAAGGATCACATTTGCACAATTTACCAAGTGATTGCATTGCACTTGGAAGAGCTACTAAACCTGATCCCGCTGTTTCTCCAAATGTGAATATTACGGCTATATACCAAGAATAACCGTTTTCCATTTTCTGAAATACTTAGGAACTTTGAGGTATACGAAAGTAACAGACAAAATATAAGGAAAATTCATGACGAACGTAAGGAAATACCGTATCTAGAATAGATAATTTGAGGGGATGAGATACAGAAGAAAATTTTGGAATCAAAGATATTCTGGATATCGTATCTGATAAAATCATTAGTTAAATATTGACCGTATCGAACTTCTACTGAAATCCTACTAAATCATCAATAACCGTGACAAAATCAAACATATCTAGTGATAACAATGATAATTTATCACACTTTTCCAACCCCTCTGAGGGGTGTCACATGACCATTTGTCATAGTTCCATCCGATACACTTACACACAAGAATTCCGTTTTTTTTTTTCGTTCACAAAATTGTTCGTAAAATATCATCTCTCGTTTTCCCAGAATATTTCACCTACACTACATCATTTAATTTTGGATTCCCGCCAAGTTCCAATATTATCAAACACTATCTTGTGATTTATTTGTTTCATTCTGATGAAAAAAAAGTAGAACAGAACATATTCTTTGGAGTGAAAAATATTGTTCCAAAGGAAAAATTAATTACCCCTCAAATGTGTCAAAATTAAAATCATACCACCAAACTCTCAAATCCCATTAAAATAAATAATTAATGAGCAATAAACCACTAACAGAATAAATAACTCTAGTGTGCTATTTGGGAGAGCACTTTAAAATTTTGGTTCTGAAAAAAACACATTACAAACTGTTAAACACTGAAATATCAAAATTTTTGCCTGAAAAAAGGTACATTGGAAAATTGGCGAATTGTGATGGAATCATGTCCGGTGATTAATCGCATTCAAATGACTTGGACTAGTTCTAGACAGATGACAAAAGTTGTTTGATCAACACAATAAGACAAACAACGGTAATTCCTAATTAGAAAAAATATAAAGAAAAATGCTTGTTTATGAGGATAGATTTTTCAATAACCTTCAATTTTCCAGACTTTTTGTGAATAAATTGTCGGTAGTCTGACCTGAAAAATGTCTTAGAGTCTCTAAGTACATATTATTAATTTAAATTGGAACTAGCTCTGAACAAACGAAATTTGGAAAAAATACGGTAAGAGTTACGAAAAGGGTTTTCCAAAACATTTAAAACTTCTATCTACCTACACTGCACGAATTTTCTATAAAATATTCCTTGTTGACTGAAAAATGTGAACTGTTTCGTCACCTTCGCATCATTTAACCTATCATTGAATCAAGAAACTGAAACCGTTGATTTTTCAAGAAACGTGGCGCCTTCAAATGCTGTCAAAGAACATATTCTTCACTTTATTCAAAAATATATATGTAATAAAGACTGCAGTTATGCAAATGTCTGCAAGGCTTAAATATTTTTTGAGAACAAAAAATGCTCGTTTTTGTATTTTGCACAAGGACAATACAGTTTTGTTGGCATGAAAAAAAACCAGTTTCATTACTTTCTTGTTGCAAAGATGAATCGGGTCTTGATCGAAAAATATGGCCTGGTTGAGCAAAAATCATTTATCAAAAACTTGCAAAACTCGAAAAAATTTATAAAAAAATTTATAAAGACATAGATGACTAAATGTTTCAACATTTCATCAACACTGAGAGATCAACCTTTTTTCCAGTTATCTTCTTCGTAAATCTACATAGAAATGAGGGCGGGCACTTGTTTTTCTGACAATTTTTTTCGATCAAAGAAATGGATGTCATCATGATCAAATAGAAAATTTAACGATTTCGTCGTCGTTATCTCCGTCGTCATGGTAATAAAATTAAAGCATGCAATAAAAATAAAAAGATCAAATAAAGATACCGTGAAAGGGAATCCCTCTGTTGATTCTTGATCTGATCCTTAAAAAATCAGACAAACAATGTAGTGAAAATTTTTAAACAATTGTGCAGCATCTGGTGTTTGAATTTAATGATCTCGGAAAGTCATCAATTACAAAAACAAGCTCGAAATTGAATGTTCAGGAGAACTTTTTTGTTTATTATAGGATTTACTTGATCCACAGAAGTAGGTATGTTGAATAAAATAATCTAGCTGAAATTAATTTCTGTTTCAAGATTTCTTCCAAATATGCAAAATTGTTTCATCAGAGAGGCTAGCTTGAGAGAAATTAATTTCAGCTAGATTATTTTATTCGAGCTGTTTGAATTTTCGTAGAAAAATAGTTTTTAATTTTTCAAATATTAGGTAAAAGTTGTTTTTAAATTATTGGAAAAGCCAGCCTCTCTGATGAAACAATTTTGCATATTTTGAAGTAATCTTGAAACAGAAATTAATTTCAGCTAGATTACTTTATTCTGGAATTTTAAAAGCTTTAACAATTTTAAAAATGTCAAAAATACGGCATTTTAAAACTCCATAATATTTTTAAAGAACGTCAACGAAATTAGCGTGCTCTATTTATTAAATATCCATTTGACACGTCGGTGAAAATCAAATAATTTCAAGAACAGTTGTTAGTTATTTGTAAACATATATAAGAAACTGTAAAATATGATCGAGACGACTATTCGAAAAATATTGTTCGGGGCAGCGATTTATGGTAAGTTCACAAGAAAACGAATACGTGTATAAGTCACTGAGGTGCCTCTTTTTTGCCTTCTCACTTGCTCTCATCCGAGGAAGTGAGTGAGCCAAGCTCCGGGATATATAGTTTAACTGTACAAAAATATTCAGTTGTTTTATCTTCTCTGATCATCTTTGTTCATTGGATGTGGTTCAGCAACTATGATGTGGTGATTGGACGAAAAATGCAGAAACCTGTGATGAATCCTAAACAACGAATTTTTATTGTGAGTTCTTACGAATTACAAAATTGGAATTTTTGATAATATTTTTCAGAGAGGACTTGGACTTCCATCTTCATATGTTGAGGCCCAAAAAAAGAGAGATGAGGAAAATGCAAAGAATTAATATTTTTATTTTATAATATAAACATTTTACTAGCTTATTTTTTGTCAAGAAATAAGCTTCTTGGAGATGTTCTCAGTATCAGTTGGATTTCGAAAATTGGCTAATTTCATTTGCTTATTTTTTCCTGTTTACTGTATTCTAGGTCAAAATTCAGCATTTTCTCACACAAAACCCAAGCGATTTCATCTAGAATTCGTTCAATTTTTCGGCAATTTTTCTCCATGAATCACCCTCTCTTCAGTCGTTCCATTTTTGCGAGGGTCGTTCATCCATTTTTTGTGTGTATTTCTTCATTCTAAAATAAGAATTCCCAATGGGACATTGAAGATGGGTGCTCACGGAGCATCTTCACATTGCTCTACGATAACTCCTCCATTTTCACATCTTTATGGGTAATCATTGATCCCAATGGTCTGTCAAACTGAACAAATAATTTTTTGATTTTAAATTTTAATTAATGTCGGAAACTACAATGCCCAAAATTTCCAATCGCCGCGCGTTTCTGGTGTGCCCACACATTTTCCATTCTGGTTTACTTTTTGTTTAATTTGCCAGAAAATTTGAAAACTCTCTGTTCACTTTTGTATAATCCTGTATTACAATTAATTTCCGTGAACACGGCGGATGGTTTAAGAATCTGTCTTCTCAGTATTTAACAGAATAAATTGAATAAATTCATTGTATATTTTTGCATGGACTTCCACAGAAACATGAAATTAATGTTGTTTTGTCTAAAAATAGTCATCAATTTTTCTTTCCTGCCCTTCTTCTCAATTTTTTCGTCATTCTTTTTGAGCACTTTACTTACTTGTTTCTCTATTTCCGGAGGGAAGAAAGCAATTTGAATTTTCCAATTTCGAAATCCCTATTTCCCTTCCTTTTCTTATTTCACTTTTCTGAAACGGATTCAAAGTTTATTCAAATATTTTATTATCAGACGGAGAAGTGTAATTAGGAAAACAGTAAAAAATTTAAACTTTTCTGCTTGTTTCGAGCGGTTACTGTTGAGTTTTTAAAGTTTTTTCTAGTGAGTGAGCTTCAAAAATATATTTTAAATGAATTCTTCTTTGTTAAGTTAGCATGCAAACCTAATTTTCGATTGGTATGTAGGACTACAAGACTGATGGAGAAAGTATAGTCAAATGTGACGTTAAATTCAAAAACCAGCGACAACGATTTTGAAGTCATTTATACTGAAAAACCAAGAAAATATTTCCCACAATTTTTTAGGCAGAAATAAAAATTTTAAAAATCACAGTCGTATTATTTTCGAAGTTGAACCTTTGTAAATTTTCGATTTGAAGTTCTGGAATTGTTTAAATGTTCAACAAAAAAATATGACAAAAAAAGAACCATATGAAATCATTGTTGGTTTGCAGACAAAAAAAGTTCAACTTAGTTGTTGTCCACACAACTCTGCAATTGTTTCTAATCCAAAAATTGCTCCAGAGAATTCAATATTTTCAAAATTGGAGTATACGCTGTGTCTTCAAGTTTTTAAGAAGATTGTCATAGACATTCTGTTAGAAGTGGAGAGTGACAGAGAAAGGATCACCGGCGGCGATTTTGGGACATCCTGTGTCCCCTGCCTTCCATCCATTTTCTACTCCTTTTTCTCAGTCAGTCTTCTGAAAAGAGAATGACAACAACAACTGTTTCTTTTTCATCCTTCTTTTTCTCTCTATTTCTTCTTTTGCTTCCTTCATCCTGTGCTCATTCTAGTTCTGAAAAATCAACGAAACATCATTCTGATATGAGAGATTTCTCTCTGTTTTCTTTTTCATTCACAATTAGTGTGAATGATAAAACCTCGTGTGGCTTCTGATAAAATGAGCATCGACTTTCTATCCTTTTCGCATCAATGAGATCATTTTTATTTCGGCTATTTTTAGCTACCACCCGCTATATTTTTGATGTTGAAGTTTAATATGCTGATCAACTTTTACTAATTGGTAATCAGAAAAATTGTTTATTTTCGACTAATCCAGCAAGCTTTCTCATTGAAGCTGTAATTCCTAAACTTGGAAAATCTCATTGGCTAGATCTACTTATGTTTCAAGTATTAATATTCAACCACTGTAGAGATTCGAACATGCCTCTTTTTGACTATTAATATAATGATTCCAAACTTTTTTAAGTTTTACTGTGAAATTTGGTAATTTTGCATCATAGGAATAGTTGTTAACGACTTCCCCACTGGCACTACTCTGCTTTTAATATTTATTTAGTTGAAAATATTTAATACTTTACATGTCCGAAAATAAAATCTAAATTTCCAAAAAAGATTACTGTTTCCGCCTAATTTTTGTTTTCAAAACCTCCGTACGTTATTCAAATGTATCAAAATTTTTTCAGTTATTTCCGACCAACATCCGTTTAAGTTTTGTGATTTGAATGATTTTTGAGGTTAATTTTAACTTTTCAGACCCATTCACCGATGAAATTAAAAACTTAACCTAATTTTATAATTGTTAATTTCTACTTAAATTAATAGGGGTTAGAGGTTTAAAAAAACTGAAAAAAAATTTTACAATTTACCGGAAATAGTTAAGAATTGTCCTTTGTGGCCACCTGTCTATCATCCATCAAACACTCATTGCCAGTGCATCTGATCATGTAATCGGACACCTTTTGCCTCTCTCAAACTTTTTTCCATCTTTTACATTTATTTTTATTTTAACTCGAAACCTTTTTTCTTTTTCTGGGACACCTGTTATCACGCAAATTGTGTTCTAAAATTCTTTAAATGATCTTTTGTGCGATTGAAACCATGCTCATCTGTTTTTCATAGTCAGATTTTTCTTTTAATTTTTTGTAAAAAAAAAGCACAATCATATTACGCCCATTTTAAAATTCCGTATCACGGGCCTTAAGGAGGAGTCGCCTTTTTCCTCCTCTTCAGTCACCCTCTTCGCGCCCTGGTTACTAAATACTGTCCAATTTTTGAGCAAATTATGATTTCTTTGGAGACAGTTCCCAATTGGGATTGGATCCAATGAGATGGACAAGAGAATATGCTTGCTCTTTTTACTTTCCTCTACTTCAAGACAATTTCCTGAAACTATATATTTGAAAGTAAATAGAATTAGAGAGCAGTTTTTGTTTTCGAAAACTGTGTTTACTTAAGGTTTTGGCCATGTCCCTTGCTGTCGAAAATTTTCAGGCTAGGGAAACATATAGCAAGATTGAACAAATCTTATAAAAAACAAAGAATAAATTTTTATTACACTCAAAATCGAAAAGATAAACACTTGTTAATCACTGGATGAAATGATTACTGATAATTTTATTGATTTAATCCACTCGCCCAATTTAATTTTTTATTTTCTCAATATTAGCGGCATTATTATTTTTCAGTCAAAATATAAAATCTAAATTTTGACAAGCTGTTGATTAATAACAACGAGATTATAATTTCAATCTATTCTTGGAGAAATATTTCTCAAAAGGGGCGGTGTCTCGGTATTGGGGAAAGAAATTAATTTTCTCAATGCTCACGATTTATAGCTTTTCTTGCTCATTTTTTATTGTTGTCCCACAACTTTTCCAATGAGACTGAGAAATTAATCTTGTTCATTCATTCTGCATGAAATAAATTTTAGAAGACAATGTGTTTTTGTTTTTCTTGATTTTCTTGCCATTGTGAAAGTTTGTGTGAAGAGAAAAAAAAATACCAGAAAAACAAATTCTTTAAAATCGAATTTTACACAAAATGTTATCATTTATTTAAAAAAAAACTATAGAAGTTAAATTTTTTTTTTTGGTGTCGCGAATACGCAGAATACTGATATTCCGCCGATCACGACTTAAGAAATGATATTAATACCCAGGAAATGCGTCAAGGAAATATTAAAGAATTATTATGATTATTACGAAGTCCATCCGTATTCTAAATGCTCACTACAATCCACCGAAGTCATCAACAACGACAAAGCCGGGAAACTCCTGTTTGAAAGCCGCGCCAAAAGACACACACGTCACGAGTGTTACAGTACTACCACACATGCACATCAAACCCCAACACGTCGACACCGCGCAAGGAAATCGTCACTTCTTCGTTTTACTCTCGGACCGGCAGGTCGCACGTTAAATATATGAGCTTTATCATTTTTATCATTCAACGGATTTATTAGTAATAAATTATATAATTCTACCACTTTTGAACCTATACCGATACGAAAATTTAAAATTAAAGAAATTAAAGACTGCTTATGTAGGTAATGATCATTTTGCAATAATCAATGTTTATAAAGAATCGCGTAGCATTTTAATTCAGTCTTTTTTTTTGACAATGCCATTGAATGTGAGGTAAATTCTAACAATCAAAAAAAACAACTTTTCTAGTTCACAAAAGTGTCCAATTCTGTAAAAAAGCATCTACAAATTGAATTTTTTGTATTCATAAAAGCGACAACTCTACAGTAAATATGGGTATAAACTAAAATAATTTACTGTGGCTTAATTTTATTTTTGAAAATATTCCTTTAGAAAACATATTCATATGAAAACTATCGTATGGTGTTTTATCTGTAGTTGTTGACCCTTTTCCCCTTTTTGTTAAAATTTATTTTAAAAATTTAATAGTCAGGCCCGACAAAAAACATATTTGATTTATTTGTGGGCACATTCCAAAGTAGTTGTTTATCGAAAATAAAATCTTTTTTGTTTTGCAAAATTTATTTTGCCTGAAAAAGAAAAAATCAGTCATATTTTTTTGAAAAACGTCTTATACCCTAATCCTTGTGTTTCCCTAAACCTTCTAAAGCCTCTCCATGTTATTTTCTCTAAATCTCTTATCTCTCACTTCCTCCAAATTTCCATTCCACTTCCCATCAAACACCTGTGGCACTTTTTTTTTCATAAAACATCCAACTTTTTGTGTCATTTTGCTCGTTTTTTCCTGCCGTTTTCATAAATTTACCCCTTTTTCCTCAGCTCTCTTCATTCATTTTATTGACATAAAGTGTCATTTATTCATTTACGAATGAATAAATTTGTCATTCATATTCCTTGGTATATCCACCTACTCATTTTAGTTTATTCTTTCATTTTTCTAGTTTTAGGTCAAAGAAAGTAATTCTTAAAATAAAAATTCTAAAGTGATATAATCAAATATTTTTTGGGCCCATATTTTTAAGTGCATTGTAGAGTGTGCGGGAACACAACTATATATATATATATATATATATATATATATATATATATATATATATATATATATATATATATATATATATATATATATATATTTATTTAAAGCAACAATAATGTTACTGTTGTTGTTGAAAAAAAAATTTTTAATTTATTTGAAAATATATTTATACAAATTCCATGGCCAAAACAATTTTAACAGCAGTATTTTCTAATTGTGGACTTTTTCAAACTTTCCTAAATTAGTAAAAGTTGATTAAAAATTCGAATACCATAACGAAAGTAAAGTTACGTAGATTTACCGGTAAGATTTCCCTACGTTCCCTGATAAAAAAAATTTTTTGTTACTTTTTTGCTTCATTATTGTTTGCGTAAATTGCATAAATTCAAATTTCTATAAACTAGTTTCTTTCAGTATAATGAGAAAATGGACACGATAAGTGACCGACATCACCGATGTCTCTTTGGGTGGGTCCATGTTTCGGTTAGTTCCTCTTTTATTTTCTTTCAATCTTTGTCGAAAGGTTTCCACAAAAAATTGCAGCCTTGATTTTTTATAGAAACCTTATTTACATGCAAGTTCAAAGAATATTTTTACAGACAACAATCCGCCTAATCATTGCCTATTTTATCCTATTTAATATAGGATTGGGTCTTCTTGGTTTGCCATGGTTCAGTATTTACATTGGACTGACTGGACTGTGTATATGCGGATTTACGTGTTTTCAGGTTTTCAAGAAAAATGATAGATACATGCTACCATTTTATCTTTATGTGGTATGTCATTAAAAAAATATTACGAAGACTTTTTATTTTTCATATTTCAGCTCTTTACAATATTTTATCTTTTGTTTTTGGGAGGATATTTCTTCTTTGTCAATATATTTTACAAGGAATTGGTTAAACGTTAGTGATTTTAATTTTTAAATATTATAATCCCTCTGAGTTTCAGAAGCACTTGGTGATCATTCCGATTCCGTTTCATTTATCTGGCATTTTGCTGATATAATGCTCATAATGCTTCATGCGTGGGCGCTCAGTGTTACCTCAAAATGTCGAAAATACTTTCGATGGGTGGCCGAAGGAGGTCAGAAAGGTGAGCATGTTGTGATTTAGTTATTAGATAGAAGTTATGTTGCAAATGTGTTTGTAATAACAACATATTCATGTTTAACTAAATCTGATTTTGCAAAAAATGTAGCTTGGAAGATATTACTTGGAAATATTGATTTAAGATGGGGCTTTTCTATTTTTCAATTTTTATATTGAAGGAGTACCGTAAGTACATGGTTTCTACTCACGGCATTCCTTCTCTAATATTTAAAAAATGTTTAGCTTCAAGCAGTTTTTCGAAAATGTTCAAATACCGTATATTAACAAAAATGTTAACTTCTCGTCTAGAGCTTCTCCTATTTTTCCTGATTTCTACTTTTCCACATCTTCTGTTTAATGTGATTTCATTTGAATTTTGATATTCATAAATTTCAAAAGTCTAAGAGAAAACAAAATTAAGAACTTGTTCCAATTCTTCATTAAATCAACTATCACAACACAACAGAAAATCCAAAAGGTCGCCTCGAAACATCTAATACATTTGAGCAATCCAATTGCAGTATGCTTATGGGTAAGCATATCAATATGATATTTTTTATTCAATGTCGTGGAATTAGTTGTGTACATTTTTTGATATTGTGGGGTAAATAGTTTTAGCATGCATTTAAAAGTATTGTGAATGGAAAATTATTTAAAAAAACCTAATATTGAGAAAAGATTTTAAAATTCCAATGAAGTTTTTTCAAAGTTTTCAAAATTATTCAATTTATGCAAATAATTTTGTGTTCAAAGAAAATTTTAAAAATGTGTCATTCAAGAAAGAATTTTCAAATAATTTCCTTCGAAAAAATTCAAAGGCTTTCTGCCCATGAACTTTAAAAAAACCGACCTGAAGTGTTTTCAGTGTATTTTATTTACAACTTTCCAGGTTTGAAAATGAGTTCCAAAAGTGGATTTTGCAGATATTTATTGAATTGAAATTATTTGTGATAGGAAAGCAATTTGGAAGCTTTTTTGAAAATGTTTATTATTTGGAAAAAAATCGAAACATTTTTAGGGTGAAAAAAATTTCTATTAAAAATGTAATATATACATATACAACTTCTCACAAAGCTTTCAGAGTGCTCACCTTCAGTTACACTAAAAACATTTCATGCCTGGAAAATCTTCTTTTGTAGACCTCGACAATAAAGAAAAATTCACTGCAAAAACTTCATATACTTTCTTTTATTTCAAAAAGTTTCTAGTTCTCCGCCGCTAAATTTTTGTGGTGGTGCCCTCTTTCTCTTTCAAACCAAATCTTATTTTTTTTGAAAACATAAATTTGAGCTGAAATATTTTCCTTGCCAGCTAATTTTAGTAAAGAAACCAAATTAAGTTTATAATATTGTTTGCGGTCGCGGTCATTATTATACACCCAAAATATGTTTGTATTCATTATGTTGTTTTGTTATCAATTGTTTTCTTGATTAAATTTTTAAAAATATTTTATTTCAGTGGAACTTCCAACCACAAGCACAGCTCCTCGCCACGAATCGAAACCGGACATTTTTTGATTTTAAGATCTCATTATTCGTTCGTTACTTTGTTGAACGAATGATTTTTTTAATTTGACAAATGACTAGAAATTGTGAAATCATTGTGCAAATTGCGGGTTCTACTGTTAAAACTTCCGGTATTTTCCTCTCTCTTTTAATAAATTTTATATAATCAATAAATAAATCAATCAATAAAATGTTGTTTCAATGATCCATGGAAGAGATACAATATCGATTTTCTGAAGAAGTGAAGACTGATTATCAGCTGTTTTTTCGGTGGAAGCTGGTGACAAAGGGGGTGGACTTCTAGCTGGCATGGATGACGACTTAGTCTAAAAACAGTAATTATAGAAGAATGCAAATAGAATAAATAGTAAATGTTATCAGAAAGCTTACATCGATATCAGCTTTCAACTTTGCAATAAACAGATCAATATAATCGTCGGTAAGTTCGTTGAGAGTAGTCATTTTTAACAAATATTTTGCAGAAATAAAACTTTTCCGAAAAATGGGAAACGTGGAAAACCAATTTTGAATGGATTTTTTGAATATTTAAGTTAGTTTCTAAAACAGATTAATCGAATTTCACGGCAAAAAAGTTTTCTGTTTCACGCTTACCTGCCTACATTCTTGTTATCCTTTTGAGATGCCGAAGTGTAGTCTGCCACATTTTTCAACCAATTACTTTTAACATAAGCTAATGACAGTGTATCTTATTTCAATATTTCGGTTATTTTTTGTAAGAACATTCAACCATTTTCATCATTTTATCTGTTTATCATTCCGAACATTACTAATTCTAAATTTTAAAAGTAATAAATAATATTTCTTATCATTTTCCTCCAACTTTTCCTCCCATTTTCATGGCCTCTGCATTCATTTTGTGGTCGGTAAACCTAGAAAAATCATTTCTACAGGAAACTTTAGAGATAGTAGAGAAAAGTTTGTGACTGTTTATGTCTTCACACTCTAACCAAACACACAGTTTTGTGTTCATATGTCTAAATCTCTTATTCTTGCATTAAATACTCTGTTAGGTGAGCAAACTTCAGTTGTTTTCATTATAAATACTGTTTGCAGAAGTACGTTAAAGCAGGGCTTACTTTATTGAATATTAGTTTTCACTCTCCTTTGAAATTTTTTTTTAATTTTCTCTTTTCAGAATGATATTATTTATTGTTCTATCTATTGTTTCAATCTACCTCTTCGACTTATTCTACTGGAAACGAAGGAATTTGCCACCAGGTTTTTGAAAAATTAATTTAAAAAAATAAAGTTCCAAGTAATATTTATAGGACCACTTCCACTGCCATTAGTTGGAAACTTGCACATGATGAGTGATGATGTTAAGCCAGGATATTCTTTGTTTTCAAATTTAAAGTAGATTCAATCGTTTTATTGTCCTACACAAAAGTTGATTGCTTCCAGAGAACAGTATGGTCATGTGTATACATTTTGGATGGCTAGTCTCCCTATAGTTCATGTCACCGATTGGAATCTAATTAAACAACATTTTATAAAAGATGGAGGAAATTTTGTTGGAAGACCAGAATTCCCTATGTCCATTGAGCTGAGACGTACGTTTCTAAAAGTTTAGCTTTTTTATTACAAATGTTTATTTAAGAGGGTCCATATGGAATCATTGAATCTCATGGTGATCGATGGGTTCAACAGAGACGGTTTGCATTACATGTTCTCAGGGATTTTGGATTGGGAAAGAATTTGATGGAAGAAAAGGTATTGTTGGAGGATTTAAAAGGGATTTAAGTTGTGAATTGAAGGTTCTTGGAGAGGTGACTGCAATGTTGGATAGACTACGCAAAACTATGGATGAAGTGGATATGCAGAGTGTATTTGATGCATCAGTTGGATCTGTGATTAATAATTTACTTTTTGGGTATCGATATGATGAAGTGAGAACTATTAAATTAAAATATTCATCCATTTCATGATTTTAGACGAACATAGCGGAATTTTTGGATCTTAAAGAAAAATTGAACAATCACTTCCAATTAGCCGCAAAGCCAATTGGAGGTCTTATTGGAATGAACCCGTGGCTTGGATATTTCCCTTATTTCAGCGGATACAAGAATGGTTTATTTTATGAACTGGTTTTCATATTTAAAATGTGTTTTATAGTCATGATTCAAAACTGGATGGGTCTTGTCGAAATGTTCCGGAAACAGGCAAATGAGAAGTTGGCAACAATTGATTATGAATCGGACGACTATTCAGACTATGTTGAAGCATTTTTGAAAGAGAGAAAAAAACACGAAAATGAAAAAGACTTTGGAGGTTTTGAGTGAGTTTATACTATTACTACCTTTTTTCAAATATATAAATACTTTATTCAGTTAGTTTTTTTTAGAATGGAACAACTTGATAGTGTATGTTTTGATCTCTGGGTTGCTGGAATGGAAACAACTTCAAATACTCTCAATTGGGCACTTCTTTATGTCCTCCGAAATCCAGAAGTACGCCAAAAAGTGTATGAAGAATTGGATAGAGAAATTGGAAGTGATAGGATTATTACAACTTCTGATAAACCTAAACTCAACTATATCAATGCAACTATTAATGTGAGTGTCTAAAATTACTTGGTAAATAATTTGGGTGCCAAAAAGTGAAACGGTAAATTATATTATAATTCTTAAAAATTAGCTCTGAAAAATCTTGAACTTTATCTGAAAATTGCAAAGACAGGCAACTTCTGATTTAACTCTAATCCATTTTTCAGGAATCACAACGTCTTGCCAATCTTCTCCCGATGAATCTAGCCAGATCCACAACAAAAGACGTGGAGATTGCGGGTTATCATATTAAAAAGAATACAGTCATAATTCCACAAATCAGTTTGGTTTTGTATAATCCAGAAGTAATTCTCAGCTTATTTTAAATTTTTGCAAATTAGTTATTATTTAGATCTTCCCTGAACCATACGAGTTTAAACCGGAAAGATTCCTAGAATCGGATGGAAGTTTGAAAAAAGTCGAAGAGCTTGTTCCATTTTCGATTGGAAAACGACAGTGTCCCGGCGAAGGACTTGCCAAAATGGAATTATTATTATTCTTTGCTAATTTATTCAATAGATTCGATATTCAATTACACCAGTCAAATCCGAATCCAAGTGTGGAAAAAGAGTTTGGAGTGACTATGAAAGCAAAGAGTTACCGATTGAAACTGAAAGACAGACATTAAAATATTCATGAAAAATTTGTGTTGTTTATAACCAAACAAAAATGTGATCTTATTAATTAAAAAATAAATGATTATATATTCTAATGAGAGTTGATAAATTAATAAGACTTATTTCCATCATACAAAAAAGTTTAAAGATAAATTCAGAGTAAAGAAATCACTAATTTATACAGTTCTTCTTTTGAAAAATGTTGTTATTTTTTAAGTTCCTCCCACTTTCATGGTTTCTGTGTCTAAAGCATAAATACCACTCATGGTTTGTGACTTGATTGACAGATCATTTAAAAAATGAGAGTGTATAGAGAAAAAAGCGTATCATTTTTCTATCATTGTCTATTTCTCTCCGGTTACTATATAAAGATGATAGTCAGTATTTTTGAATAACTAAGATTTTGTTATAATTTAGGATGATTTTGGCACTATCGTTAGCACTGCTTTTCTTATATTTATTTCACTTTATTTATTGGAAAAGACGTAATTTACCACCAGGTACAAACTTTTGTTGTTTCTCCTTTAAAAATATCTATAAATTCAGGTCCGGCTCCACTACCTTTTGTTGGAAACCTCTTGATGTTAACTGAGAAAGTTAAACCAGGATACAAATTGTGGGATAGCTTAACGTAATTTTTTGAATCAAAGTTTAGAATCTAGTAAATCTACCTTCAGACAACAATATGGATCGGTTTTTACATTTTGGATGGCTGGCCTTCCAATGGTTTTTGTGACTGATTGGAAGTTAATAAAACAATATTTTATTAAAGATGGAGGAAGCTATGTTGGAAGACCAGAATTTCCTCTAAATACTGAAGTAAAAAGTTGGTGGTTTATTTCTTGAAATGATTAAATTATTATCAAATTCCAGAAGGTCCATATGGAATTATAGACGCTCATGGAAATCGATGGATTCAACAAAGAAGATTTGCTTTACATGTTCTCAGAGATTTTGGATTGGGAAAGAATATTATGGAGGAGAAGATATTAACTGAAGTGACTGTTATGATTGAGAGATTACGAAAAACAATTGCCTGCGTGGATATGCAAAATGTTTTTGATACTTCAATAGGTTCAATTATCAACTCTTTGATATTTGGATATAGATTTGACGAGAGTGAATTCGGATGGAAGTTTGAAAAAAGTCGAAGAGCTTGTTCCATTTTCAATTGGAAAACGACAGTGTCCCGGCGAAGGACTTGCCAAAATGGAATTATTTCTGTTTTTTGCAAACTTGTTCAATACATTCGATATTCAACTTCATGAATCCAATTTGAATGCAAGCATAGAAAAGGATAGTGGAATTACGATGAAAGCGAAAAATTATAAAATAACCCTCAAAGAACGTTTTTAAAATTTCAAATTGTGCATATCTAGTGCTCCCTGAAATTTCAAAAATAAAATATTCAAAACATTCATTCTCTAGAATTCTACACAAGTTTGAAAAGTTCGATTACTGAGTAAGAAGCGGGACGACATTGACATTGTAATTTGGATTTTCGATGCCCTGATTGAGTTGAGAAAAAGTGTGCTGAGCAGTCTTGTTAGCATCATGATGAACAGTTGTGACAATGACGAGTTTATCATGTTTTGCAGCTCCGTTTTCTCTCAAAATATTAATTTGAGCATCACGATCGGTATCAATAATTCCATAAACTGGATTGATTCTGAACAAAATGTTATCCGAGCATTTTGCCATGTAGGCAATAGGTTTTCCAGTCGAATTCTTCACACGAACATGCTTCATGCCACCAATTGGAGGAAAGATTAATTCATGAGGAATCACACGAACATTAACATACGAGATTTTGTTGTCATTATGAGCATTCAATTGCTTTTCCGATGAGTTGTTTGATGAGAGTTTTTGAGACTTCACGGCATCTGCAGCGGCTTTCTGGTCGGCAAGAATTGCTGCACGTATCTTTCTCTGAAATTATATTCTACAATACTCTCAATTGTTAACATCATCAATTCGTGGAATGCGAATGTCATTTTGAAGGTGAATTGTTTTTGGATTGGGTCTTACCACAATCTCAGTTTACAGAAATTTTCTGGCTACTGTCATTACTGTCACAACTATAATTTCAGACTCACATCACTGAACCCTTTTGGGTTAGTAACCATCTTGTTTGACTTGTTAGAGCGTTGAGATCTGCTCGACTTGCTAGATTTAGATCCTGTAGTTTTGGTGGAATTGGAAGATTTCGATGATCTTCCTGATTTTGAGGATCTCGAAGATTTTCCACTACGGCTCGATTTTCGAGATCTTCCATTTCTACGACGACTACGACGGCTAGACTTCCGAGATTTGGTTGACTGAAAAGCTTAATGATTTTCTCAGTTCAATTTAATAAATAGAAGCATACTCTTTGAGATTTTCGCTGATTAGCTGGTCTTTTGGCAGTGGCACACTGATAAAGAAGCGTCGACGGAAGGAGAATGGTGTGGACGAGAAGGATGATTGCAAAAAACATCGTCGTTTTCTCGGAATAATTGGAAATAAATTATCAAACTCTACTAAAGACAATTATTGACTTTTTTTGTGATTTTATTTTTTAAAAAATAACTTCAAGTAGGGGTATCACGTGCTTTTAATAATTAATCTGAAAATCCACTGTTCTATTCATCAAATGAATTTCAATCATTTCCGATTTTTCCTCAATTCCGATCATTTCAAAAATGGCAACATCATCTGCGAGCAATAAAGCTGCAGGACCATCAGCACTGGGTATTTCAGGCCCGGGTGTTTCTGCCCAAAATACCGCAACTGGTGGTAAAGTTGGTGAAACTAGTGAGGTCACAACACAGTATGTTTGACTGATGAATCCACTTGACTAACCCTCACTAATACATTTTCAGAATGTTTCAAGCTTCGACATATGGTGCTGTCAAAGCACCGAAGATTGTGGCTGATGCCCAGCAAGGAACCAATAGAAGTTCAGAAACACTTGAAAATAAAATGGTACGAAGGAAAAATATTATGACGCATTTATGGTGTTTTCGCCCAAAATTACGGTACCCGGTCTCGCCACGAACAAACTTTTGCGCCTTTAATTGATACAGTAACCAATTCTTCGTTATTTCGGAATGTTTCTTTTTCGTTTATTTTTTCAACGAAAGTTGTTTTTGAGATAGAATGTTCTAAATTGCGAAACTACTAAAGTTGGGTTACTGTGTAAAGGCGCACACCTTTTCCGAACTACATTTTAAAACATTTCATTCGTGGCGAGAGTCGCATTGCTGTACTGTAATTTTGCCTGTATTTTCGTAAAATCTAAAAACTGGTCGATAATAACCATAATATAGCTACAGTAATGTTTTAAGAGCTTATATTTGAAGTCTCAATATACAAAAATAATTAGTTTTTCTAGGTACACGATTTCATGTGTGGATTGGGTGGAGTCGTTGGAGCTATTCTTTTCTCTGGAATATTCTTCTTTTTCGGTGTAGCATCTATGCGTGATAAAGTCTACTTTTTGGAAATTCCTGACATTGTACAAATGTTTGGTATACCCTCGACTGTCCAGAATGCATCGTCATCGGGATAATGATTACTTATTAAACTCGAATAAATGATTGTTTGTATTTTGTTCTTTTAAATACTGGCTTAAAATGTTACGGGTCCAGGTTTTGATCTTGAGAGTTAGATTGTTTATTCAAAAAAAAACGTGAATCTTTTTGGAAAATGTGCATCACAGAATTACTGTAAAAAATAAGTCATGAAGAGTTAGATGGTCCTGTGGCACGAGTTGGTAAGATTTCGCTTTCAATTTCATCGAACCGGACTCTTTCAGGGAAGAAATCTGAAAAAAACTCGGTATTTATTTTCTCAATTTTTTTTTAATTCGACTTACCTTTCAGCGCCCTGAACTCTGAATTGGCAAAGAACTCGGCAATTGAATCGTAGTCTAGAAGTCGGGAACCATTCTGCGTTGCTCCTCGCATCACTGTTCGCATGAATTCTTCCTGAAAAATAGAATATAACGAAGCGAGCAACATTTTTCCAATTTACGAGTGCTTTCGACATAATATAAAGACCGCTTTCATCAATTTCCAGCTCTTCTCTCGACGATTTAGACTGTTCTTCTATGAATTCGAGCGGAACAACTATGGGACTGGGGTATGAAGTGAATAACGTGACATCTGATGGATCCAAGGGTCCCGATGACATCATTTTTGCTCTAAAAAAATATCAAATTACTTTTTGAAGCGGAAATAATGAATTAAAATGAAATAAAAAACTTTGAAAAAGAAAATTACTGTCGAGACAGTATGTTGAAGCGAAGAGACGCAGACAGAATGTATGCAAGTGTGCCCCGCTAGACACTATTTTTTTCAATTTTCAGATTTTGTTGTTTTTTGTTCATTTTTATTTTTCTGTTTTTTTCGGGTATTATTTTATTATTGTAAATCTTCAAAGTTGAATTTTAAACAAGGATTTTTCTCAAAAATCCCAAAAAATTCGTAAATTATGTAGAAAGACTCAACTCGAACGAGTTACCGCTTTTATTTTCCATAGCTTACTAAAAATGGATATAAAGCTGTTCGATGTCGAAAAATCATTGGGAAATATTATATTCTAGAATATTTTTCGACAAGCCTGATCATGTTAGTTGTAATACAATGAGAATTGTATATAATTTCCTTGTAATATTTCCTAAAAATCTAGGCTCTCCTTTTTGAGGATATATTGTTTTCTATTTACAACTGCTTTTCTATTTTTCTGTGAGCTTTCGCTCCATGATGTGTTAAAAACAACACGATGTGAGTGGTCGTGGCTCGGCTGACTCTTATTGACATTTTTTGAAAAAGATTATGTTTGCTTTTCGAGATGAATAGAACTGAAAAAAAAATCTCACGTTGCTCATGAGATAACACCAATTTTAGTTCTTACTACTGAAAATATTAGAAAAATTAAAACATCATCGTGACTTTAATTTTTCAATTCTCCTTTTCTTCAACTTTTCAACAGTCAGCTTCCCAATCTAGTTTCCCCATCACAAGACAGCATTTGAAACAGTATAAAAACTGCGGTGAGAACACTTACAATCATCTTTCTAATTGTTTGTACAGTTTTAGTTAGTTTTCATTGAAACTAATCAGAGAGAAGCTCTGCTCTTGAACTGTTAATGATGGACAATGCAATGCAGCAATGTGATTGAGTAACATGAATGGGAATTTCGCTTTAAAATACTCAAATTTCATTAAATTCAGAAATACCTCAAAACAATAACGAAAAATTTGCGAAATAATGCAAAATTTTCAATTATTGCTAAAAGGGCTTACCTTCTCATTTTGTTGGGATGAATATGAAACAGGGAGATAAGTTACAATGGAAAAACCGTATTTTTTAAGGTTTAATTATTTCGTCATCGTTTCCACTACTCCACCTTTGAGGTAATTGTTGTTTTTTTTGAAGGGAAATCCTCATTCGCGCTCCTCCACTTTTAAATCAGTATTTAATCTTCCCCCAAGGGATTCTCGAGATATATCGCATTTTTAGAAAATTTTAAATTATTCTTAGTTGACTACTAATTTTCACTTTTTAAATATTCAATAAATATAAACTCTCGAATTTTCAGTTTCACTGATTCCTCATCTCTCTTTTTTGTGTATGTCTCCTGACACATACGTATATGTTATTGCGGGAGAAAGAGAAACAGAACAACACCATCATCGTCGTGTTCCTATTCTCTGAGTATCTCTGTTTCTGTGTGCTCTCTTATTCAAACTGTCTTACTGTCTGTCATACTCTCACTCTCTCACTTCAACGTCTTGTGGTGTTGTGTGAAGGAATGAGGGCGTGTGTGTGTGCGCGCGAGAGTCATTTTTTGCAAATGTCACTCCTTGATTTTTCGATAATTTCCTTTTGATCGCTTTGTTGAAATACGTTTATTTCAGAAACTCAAAATTTGGAAAATATATTCAATTGATTTTTAATTATCTCTTTTTTTAATTTATGAAATAATTTTGAAATTCAGCTCACTGATTTACAATTGAGAATAATGTTGTGAAGCTTAATTCTTTCATTTTTCTCATTGATTATTTTGAGTTTTCGTAATATTTCAAATTTCCAGCTCAATATAATATTCATTTACTCGGAATCAAATCAAAACGCCTCGACGTGATAAATTATCATCCCGTCCTCATTCCAATATGGGGCGGGGACGTGGAGTTGCCATTCAGGAGACTATTGAAGAATGTCGTGACACGATTTCGGATAGAATTCAGTATAATCTTGGTTTGAATGAAAGCAAAGTTGTTCTAATGGATATAGTTACTGGTCCAAATCAAAACGTTAGTTTACAAGAAAGAACTAAAAGATGGATGGCAGTGTCTGTGGACGCAAGAATGACAAAATTCAAAAAGGTAATATACTTCTACGTTTGAGAAACATTTTAAAAAAAGTTACTTTTCAGAATTTCTACCCAACAAATCAAAAAAATTCCAAGAATATTTCGAAAGATCTCGATCCACCTATTCAACGAGTAGATGCACATATTGTAACTCCAGTGGCTGGAAAATGTGGAATGCCTCTTCAGAAGTATGTTTTTTTAACTTTTAAAATTTTTCTACGTTGATAGGGAAAATTATTCATTTCAATACGATTTAGTAATCGTGTAAGAGGAGAACAATACAAAAAATACACATAAGAGACACACATAAATCATTTTAGGGGAAACAATAAAAATAATAATACCTTACACATTCATAGAATTCCTAATTATCACCGGAAATGAAGTTAGAAAATATGAAAAAGTAGGGAAAGAAAGTTCCAGAGCTGTTAAAGCGAGGTAAAATTAGAAAAAAAAAGAAGAATTACATTCTTCTGAAGAAAAAGCTATTTTTATTTTCAGATTTCCTGAATTCAAACACGATCACGAGAAAATCAAGATCGAAAGGGATGCGAAATACGTTGACTATTCAGTCGATGAATTTGACATGAGTTGGATGTCTATTATGAACGCGAAAAGGACAAAATTGGGTCTCGAAATATTTTCAGTCGCAATTTACGAACATTGGGTCGATCGGCTGGAAAAAATGTGCATTTGGAAGGTAAAACTAGTTTTAAATTCTGTCTGAAAATCGAGTAAATTTTCTTAAAAATGAATTTGATTATAATATTTTCAGCCGAAAGAGTTCCATAAGCTGAAAGATGAAAACGGAGAGGAACTTGATGATGTCTGTAACATTTGCCTTGATGGAGATACATCAAATTGCAATCAAATCGTTTATTGTGATCGTTGTAACCTGTCAGTTCATCAAGATTGTTATGGTATACCATTCATACCAGAAGGATGTCTTGAATGTCGAAGATGTGGAATATCACCAGCAGGTCGTGTTAATTGTGTGTTATGTCCATCAACAACTGGAGCATTTAAACAAGTTGATCAAAAGAGATGGGTTCATGTTCTCTGTGTCATTTGGGTCGATGAAACACATTTTGGAAATACAATTTTTATGGAAAATGTGCAAAATGTTGAGAAAGCATTACATGATCGTCGTGCTCTCAGCTGCCTCCTGTGCAAAAATCGACAAAATGCTCGGATGGGAGCCTGTATTCAATGCTCCGAGACAAAATGTACTGCTTCATTCCATGTTACATGCGCTAGAGACAGTGGTCTAGTGATGCGAATAAATGAAACAGAAGATGGACAAGTTAATCGATTTGTATGGTGTCCAAAACATGCTCCACCGCTCACTGATGCCGATCGAGAAATGAGACAGTTGATGTTAAGGAATGCTAGACGAGAAAATGAAAGAAAAGGACCTATGATAAGGTTTGAGAGTTTTTTAATTTTAAAATAGTTAACAGAATTGTACTTTGTCATTGAAATTTTTGAAAATTTTACTATTTGTTGCCAGAAAATATTGAAAAATTAAAAATCGAAAAACTGAAAAAAGTTGATAATTCTACATATTTATGAAAAATATGATGGTATTTATGGGAATGATAAGAAATTGTTTTTGAAAAATGAAGAAGTAACATTAAATTATTGATTTTTTTTTAGAAAAACTGTCACTCTTGCTTTGCGTTAAAGATAGAATCTATTAATTTAAAGAAAAGTTAAAGACGAAACTAGATAAATTATAAATAAAATGATTTTCAGTATGCCAACTTTGATGAAATCAATGATTTCAACAATCTGCGTCGAACGTCCATTCTCTGATTACTCTGAAATCATCTATTTTTGGTACGAAAAACGATTGAATCGACTCGGAGCGCCTCTTCTCAAGAATTTTACGCAAGGTGCATCAAAGTCACGCAGACTTTTACCCAAAAGTACGATTTGTGGTCAATTGAAGAATGTTGAAACTTGTGAAATGAAGAAACAAGTAAATGCAGTGAAAGAGTCATTAGCCTCTGGATTGGAAATTTTTGATATGATTGTTCGACGAGAAGAAAGGAAAAAGGATATGGTAAGCTTATTTAGGATATTCTCTGTCGTTTAGGTAAAAAAACTCACAGACGTGTTTCCACCTCGAACTAAATTTTTTTTTAAACAAATTGTACCATATATACAAAATAAATTATTTCAGCTGAACTCGTACATCAGAATGTTTGAACGTGGTTTCAAACCGACCGAACTGTTGTGTCAAGAAGTTATCGAAGCTTTGAAAACAATCGATGCTGGAAAAGTTTTCGCGGAGCCGGTTGAGCTTGTAGGCTATACTGATATCATCGAAAATCCAATTTGCCTGAAAGATATGTCTGAAAAAGCTGCATCTGGCAAATATTGTAAGTTATTTTTTGTATTTTGAATCGAAATTATGAAACTGCAAAATATTTTTGAGAATTCTCGGAAAACCAAAAATAAAAAATTCTCGATTTTTTCCCCGTACCAACTAAAACATAACATTCTTGATTTTTTTTTGTATTTTTGTCCGAAAAAAAAACCAAAAAAGAAAACGACAGCCATAAGTCGAACGCGTTCTATTATTGAAAAATTTTACCCTTTATAACAATTTTTATAGCCACCGTTGCTGCACTGTCCGCTGATGTTCAACTGATGCTCTCAAATTGTGCCACTTTCAATAAGGGAAATCGTGTTTATATTAAGTACGGTAACACATACCGGAAGGACAGTACTCCGATCTTAGAAATCGCTGAAAAAGAAGAAGTCGAGCGATTAGCGTTGAAAACCGATGAGAAGTTTATGACACAGTTATTGAATGGAGTTATGGTTGAGTACAACGGATGGGCACAATCACGAAATGAAGTAGCTAAAGAAATTCCACCACCAACACCGTCAAGAGGCAGAGGCACAGGAAGACGTCGTCAGAATCCATTTTTAGATGTTCAGGAATTGGATACCGATGATTCTAAGGATTCTAGCGCACTTTCAGAAATACCTGGAAGCTCTAAGAAGTCGAGCAGGAAACGTGGAATTCAGGATACTAAGATGGAGGAAGACGAAGAAATTAAACCATCGACATCTGGAACAAACGCAGTGGCGTCTGTGCCGTTGCTCTCATCGTCCAGGGAGTCGAAAAATAAATCTAAATCTTCTGATGCAGACGTCTCAAGCCCAAAATCATCTTGGCTTGGATCGCCCAGCACTTCTCAGAATTTGCGACGACGTGTCCAAGGATTCTCGGGAAATGAATCATCTCCCAAAGTTCACAAGAAATTATCAACGGATAATCCATCGAACAGTAACCTTCGTCAGACGACGTTAACCAATTTTTTCGGGACAAATCCAAAGACACAGCAACAAGTGACATTTGCAGATATGACAGCGACACCTTCAGGAAGCGGAAATAAAAATGGTATGAGTTTTTTGTGGATAAGCCTTTCATCTCATCCGATTGCATTCCCCAAAAGTAGTATAATATGTAATTTGATCATTTGCAGTTTCACAAAGATCTCTATTTGACACTCCAAGTACCTCCAAAGCTTCATCTTTCACATCTCTATCATCTACTCGCCCTTCAACCAGAAGTACTTCTATTATTCCAACTATCAATAAGAAAAATGCATTCCGAATGTCATCAGCATCTATTCAAAGTCCATTGCCAACGACGAAAAAGATTGGAGTTCGAGCTATGGCAACTGATGATGAAGAAGAAGATATAGTTATTCAACCTCCTCCAAAAGAAATGACAACTCAAGAATTGGAAGCTGAAAAACTGAAATCAGCTGAAAATGAAGCTATGTCAAAGTTCGCACACAATCAATTGGTTATTGTTGATGGAAGAGCTGCAAAGTAAGTTCTCAAATTTCTGAAACTTAAAAAAAATTCTATGAAAGTGTTAAGATAGAGATTTTTCGTACGGTATTATTTAAATTTTTATAATAATAGATAATATTATACATTTCTTCACATTAAAATAATTATAAATAGTGCAATTTTCCAGAGTAATCGAATCTCGACTTGCTCACTTGGCTTCCGATATTCATCACGAACAAAGACAATCAATGATGAAAAAGCGTCGGGAAGTACTCTCTGAAATCCCTCAAGCCGCAGTTATTTATGTGGAATTCTTTCAAAAGTCGAACACTTTAGAGAATTTCCAATGGGTGACGCCTGACAAAGTGGAACTTCTCGATTTGAATAATATCGGCCAACGATCACCTAAAATTCCCGGTTTGAAAGCTGCAAAAGAGTGGTGAGTAGATAATCTTTTTAAATATTTCATTTCAAAACATTCACAATAATTGACGGTTTAGGGAAAAATTAAAAATCAAAGTGTTTTGCTTCAAAATGCCAAACATAATCTTAAATTCAAAATAAAGCATGAAAGAAAAATTGAAAATTAAAAAAGCATGAAATATCCCATTTTTTGAACGATTTTTAAATTTTGTCTCAATTCCCTAATTCCATGCTAGTATTTTCTCAACAAAAAAAAGATTTGGAGAATTTAGCGAAATTGAAAAATAACTTTTCTAAATTAAAAAAAAATCTTTCTCGATTTTTTTTTCGTTTTTGGGTATTTTAAAGCAAAATCCCTATTCACTCTGATCCACCTCTACGATGTGAATTTTCAATTTTTTTTTAATTACAAAAATTTCAGGCACCAAAAAGTTCTCAACGGCGAAGATGTCTAAGTCTCATCATTTACATGACAACAACTTTTCGTGTTTTCAGTCATTTTACATTTTCAATCAACAAAACTATTGTATTATATATCATGTTATACATAATATTTTCTTATTCGTCTCCTCAATCACCACTGAAACGTGTTCCGATTATCCGGAAATTTTCCACACTTATTGACATTTCTTACCGTATTTCCCATGGTTTTTTGTATCATGTGATCCTCGCCCCCTTTAAAATTGTTCGCTAGAAATTTACCAAAACAGTAGAAATCAACAAATTTATCTATTTCTCTTTTGCAAAAACCAGTTTTTTTGGTCCCCGTTGACTCGTTGTTTCCTTTTTTCCATATCAATCGATCTATCCTCACTCCGAATTTCACTACTTTATCGCAAATTTTTGTCCATGGTTAATTAATTGAAACCAGAACAATTGGAAATATTTACCTTTTTTCACGCAATTTACTGTAAAATACCACGTCAATAAATTTAATTTTACGCATCTTAAAAAATGCCTACTGTTTTAAATATTTTCAGTTGGATTTCTTCTTTTACTTCTATATTTCTATCAATTTTCATCATTGCTTGATTTTTCTACAAATAGTGTGTTTTTTTTTCGCTTTTAGAATCAAGAAATCCTTGTAAAAACTTTGAAAAATTTTAATTTAGGCGAATATGGTAAAATTTAGAAAATTGAACGTAGAAAATTACTACTTGTTTCACGAGTTCAATTCAATTAAAATTCCGCCTCCTATTCCTTCGTCCCGCCTCTTTTTCTATCGAATGATATTAATTGAAAAGCCTACTCTTTCTCTTACTCCGGAGCTTCACCACGCCGTTTATCCAATTTGAGCTCCCCGACACGCACATACACATTTCGAAACGTGTATTGAGCAAGAGTAAGAAAAAAAAATGGAAAGAGTAACGGAGAAAAAACCGAAATGAATTGAATTCTAGTGTCCCCCGCAGTCGCCCCACGCCCGCCCCACGCCCATATTTCTGCGTTTATTTCATTTTTTTTCTTCCCCGCACATTTTACACGCAACATTTTGTGCATTTTTGACGAGGTTCCGCATATTATAGAGAGCTTGTGATCTTGATACGAGATTTATTTTCACGCTTCTTCATTCTTGTTGGAAAAATTTAATTTTTTCAAGCGAAATCTGCTCTTTCAGTTAGTTTCGAAATGTACTAGCAAGAGCTCTAATTTCACTCTGTACAAACTGTTCGAGGCAATTCTGAATTATTGAGATATAATACTTCCTTGCTTTGTTATTTCTTCTTTTAATTTTTTGAATACATTTCAGAAACACATTTCAATCTAGAGACAATGCAAACTCATTAGATGTTTGCAACAATCTTTGTGAGCAAATACTAGTCGGTCAAGTTACTCTCTTTTTGAACAACCGTTCCGATTTCTACTAATACTTTGCAATACTGTACATACATAATATTTGGCTTATCAATGCTTCAATCTGCAATTAAAACGCTCAGATTAAGGATACAGTAACAAACTGTTACGTTTATATGATCTTCAGATGTTTCTGATCGAAGTTGAAGACAATTTAGTGGGAAATCTTTTTTCGTCAGTTTTTCACTGTCCTTCTCATCATCACCGCTTTCCCACTCCATAACCACCGGCATTCCCATCATCGTCATCATTGACTCCCGATCATCGATGGTCGTCATTTTCTTTTTCCATCCGATTCTCTCGATTTAACGCTGTATTCTGTACTTGGTTCTCGGTACCAGAATCTCGCTTCCAGTCTGCGTTTCTCCTTATAATTCAGCCCTACATCTCAATTTTTCCATTCAAATTGGTTTTTGCTGTCCGCGCTCCTCCTCTTCACCACCATAGGCCCTCTCGATCGTTCCCTTGCGCTGTCCGACCAGCCGCCTACGTCTAACCACACACATACTTTTTTGCCCCACAGGAGAGCGCAGAGAAGGCATCTGTCTTTTTTGTTTGTGAACTTCTGCCTTTTTCTCTCAACATTTGTATGTTTGTCAGTCTCTACTGTCCCCGATTGGCATGCTGCCAGTTTGCACTTTTGTCATTCTATGCCGTTCCAAGTGGATTGAACGGTGGGGTCAGACCAGAATAGCCCGGGTTGTTACGGTTCTTTTTCAGCAGCTGTCAACAAGAAGTTCCTTGATCAAGACTACAATAGCGTCTTTTTGAAAATGGAGTTTTAATAATTACCAAAATCTACAAGAGTCATCTTAAAAGTTAAGAGAAAACCGTTATTTTGAATTCAGAAAAAATGAAACACACTTTCAGTTTTCTGGCGAGCTTATGAAACAATGATACAAAATTGGAAATTATATGGCGTAACATTAAATCGTAGTTTCTATTGTGATCCTATAAATTTCATATTTATAATTGGCTACTACAGGCAGCCACTACAATAATAATTGTCAGTTTTTAATTACATTACTCCGAAGCTATTTTGTTATAGGTAAATGTAGTGTGTATAGATAACTGAATCTGTATGGTACATCTATTTTCTGCGATTTTCTTGTAATTTCCACGACTATTCGCCAAATTTGTGTGGTAACCTGTTATTTTCAATTTTAACAAGTGAAGAGGTTCAGACTAGATGCAGACTATGATTGCTACTGTAGTTTCGTGATGCGGTAGACTTTTCCTTCATGAAAGTCCCTTTCTGTTGGTTGTCATAATGCAGTTTATACTTCTTTGTTTAAAAGATGGAGCAGAAATCTCCAAGAATACGATGAAGCATGTGTGTATGTGCAAAAAGTGTGTTGGCGGAAGATGCGACTCTTCGTCTTCTTCTTCGTCCTCACTCCTCGTTGTAGATTCCTAAACAATTTCCTGTCTCGTCCTGTGCAGTCCGATTCTTCGTTTTTTGTCCTCCCACTCTCTACTTTCCATTTGTGAAGCTACATCGTCCCACGCGCTGAGTGACCTTCGGAATCTCAAATCGTAGTGACGTATAGTTCTACGATGAATACCGGTACTGAGAGATCTATCGGAAGATCCTTACGACATCTGGTGTTATAGTCGCACTCGGTCAGAACTGAGCCAGCTGCCTGAACCAGAGTAAACCAGATTTACGATGCCATTAATTCAGAATTTCAAAGTGGGCACATTAGTAGTGATGTAGTAGAAGTAATAGTAGTACTCCGCTTCTTTTTGGTTTTCCAATGCTTAGCTAGATATCCCCGTCTAAATCTTCATCATCATCATAATTCTGTAATCCGAGTAATCCTGCCAAAGATTTTTGAATAGATGGATGTGCAGCCCACTCGTTTTTATTGAGCCACAGCCAGGATTAGGATGCTCTTTCGTTTTTCCTTCATTCTTCTCTGCAAAATGTGTTCTATAAATGATTGCATATACGATTTCTCCAAGATTTTTGATTGTTGTCTTGTTGGATAGATTGCTTCTATTGATAATATTATCGTACCTAGTTTCAGACCACAAATGATAGCATCACTTCGAGCAAGCTCATTTTTAGAACCCTTACTTAGTGCAAAAATAATAATTTTGTTTTGTAAAGTAATCCTACTATTCCAAACACGCTCAGATATTCATTATTCAGCTGGATTTGTCAGACTTTATTGTCGTTTGATTACTCTAAGAATTGGCTTGCTCAAAAAAGTAGAGTTTAAAAAACTAAATAATATATTTATTTGAAACATGAATTCTCCAAAACACAGCTTGAGTGATATTCAAAACAAGTTATTTGATAACTCTACCCACGTGATACTTTTTAGATTATACAATTTCTGATTATAGGCAAACTAGTCTACCCAATTAATAGAGAAAACACAAGAGACTATACCGGTTCAGGAGATGCTCATAGATACTGAGCATAGTAGAACACAGGAAAACAGAATATGAAGTGAAGTGGGGATGAGATAGGAGGGAAGGATGAGCCTGTCTTTGTATCTCTCATCCGTTATATATCCATGTATCCTCTTCATTGCTACTATGTCCTTCATCTATATATCTCTAGGTCTCTTTATTTCCAGTTCACCTCTCGATGGTGCTCCACACCGAGCTTCATCACAATCCCGTCCATCCGTCTCTTTCTCTCAAATCCAGGAAAGAGAATGACGCCCTTTTCTCCCTTCAACAAAGTGTCTGTGTTGGGTTGTGTATAACTGGCTGCGTCTATACATGATCCTGATACTCTCTGGATAGTTTCTGTGTCTGCGACTGTTGCATGTCAACTGTCTCTTTGGTGGTCCTCTTGGCTCCGCTTCTTTTTTTTCCAAAACCAACCATGGTCTAGGGTGGCGAGAAGGGGGGACACCGCTTTCTCCTCATTTTTTTCCTTTTTCTCTCTTTTCCTGAATGGGGTGAGTAGGGGGAGGGAGGACATTGACGGGGGGCTCAGGTGTGTATGAATTATGGATTCTGTCTCTCTTTTTCTCTCGATCATCATCATCATCATCAACACGGCACTGGGCGATCAGTTTTTTGCACACACACAAACTAAAACTAACATGCACCGAGGATTTGTCACCTCATTCGTCGCTCCGTCATTTCTGACCTCTATTCTGAGAAGATTAGATAAATTTGATTGGCTTCTTTTTTCTTTTGAGTCAAACATTCTTAGATGTTTGAAATCGGGTCCTCTGATTAGAAATTTCGAATTTTCATCCAATTTTCCCATTTATGTAAAAAATGTATATCATAGCCCATTGTTTTGTTTATTGCGGTGACATTTATGAAATTGATACATCTCAAATGAAATTGTGACTAATTCTTCTAAAATTTCTACTTCCTGTTTTGGATATTTGAACAGATAATCAGATGATAACCTTTTCTCATTATAACTTCACCTGATTCTACCCTTTTCTCCTTGAATATTCCCATGATCATTGTGGTCACAACGTGAGAAACAAAACATCGAAAGTACGAAAACATGCGTCGGTAGACGTCACCTAAATCATTTTGTCACTAATTTTCATCTGCCCTTACTCTGAGGATGTGATCATTCTCAGCTGATAGCCAAGTCAGTTGATATCCAAAATTAGTTGAGTTTCAAAAAATCTTTTTAAATTTTTGCTCGAATTTTATTTTGAATACTACATAACATTTACATTCCCAAATTTTACATAATATTGGTTATCGTAATTTTAACGGATTTTTGGCATTTCTTCTTAAAGGCACACGGATTTATTCATATGGGTCTTGCCGCGCAAAAAAGTTTATGGTAGCCTATCTTTGAATTTTCGCGAATGTTTCCTCGGTTTTCCTTGCATCTTCAATAAAATTACTTCGTTTCAGCGAAGTTTGCCGTTTTTTTTTCAATTTTCTATCGAAAACGGTTAAAATCAGATTTCAATTACAAGTTTCAAAAAGAAAATTACCATAAACCGTTTTTTAAATTAATCCGCGCGCCTGTAAGAAGGCACGTCAAAATCTATTAAAATTACGATTTTTACGCGTATTTAGAGATACTTTTCGAGAATTATGGATTTGTTTCAAAATTGTTGTTACTGGATATGCTAATTTGTATAATGTATTAATTGAAGCGAGTATCGTAATTTTATTAATACGAAAAAGGTTATTTTATCAAGAAAAAATTCGGTATGCATCTAATTAAATACGTTTATCTGCTTAAATTCGTAATGTATATATTCTCATTATTTCAAATATATTGTAATCTCTCTTTTCCGTAAATTCTTATTCTTCCAACAAATTTAAAATAACTGTTTAGCTGCCGCTCTGCTGGCCTTGGGGTGTACTTGTCCTGCTTCTGATTGGTGACGGACACAATTCACGTATATAACACTGCAACGCCATCACGTGAATGGTGGTGACGCGTGGATTGGACAATGATGTCGACGACGAACGAGAAGCGTGGAAACAGTCGATTCTGCGTGCGAAAGATGTCATGCCGGAAAAGGTTATAAATACTGTGATATTTTTAAAGGAAATTATCCAGACGCATAATAATTACAAATTTTACGCCAAAATTCGGCACCCGCTCTTGACACGATAAATTTTTGTTGAACGCGAAAAGGCGTGCGTCTTTAAAATTTGTAACTTTTTGATAAATAATGAATTTTTAAAAAAACTAAATCGATAAAAATTCCACAGCACCAATAGTTTGAAGCTACAGTACTCTTTAAAGGCGTACAACCAGAATTTTCATCGATTTTCATAGTTTTCGATTAAAAAATATTTATTTTTTTATCAGACAATTTAAATATTATAATAAAGCACACCAAAAATTGCCATGTCGAGACCGGGTACCGAATTTTCGGAAGCAAAATTTTGTGTCTAGGTAATATCGTCAAAAAGCTTAAAATTTTGAAACGTTGTTATAATCTCATCTAATAATATAATTATAGGCGTCTGGACCACTCGTTGCATTACTTGAAGGCACCTCGGGTCATCATCACTGGACAGAGGTAACAATATGAATGAACTTTATATTTAATTTCAAATTTTCAGACAAATCATCCTCGGCCAACGTTTTGCAATTATTGCCGCGAAAAGTTGAACGGAGTCCCATGGCACGGCTATACGTGTGATAGTGAGTTTTCTACTTCCAGTTTACACTTTAAACTGTAATTTTGCAGTCTGCAAAGTGAAAGCACATCGAAAATGCCGTGACAATTTGACGGAGCAATGCAAATGGACAAATCAATCAAGTATTCCACAACATTTACAATTTATTAGCCCAGAGGTGTGAAGTTTTTCTTCAAAATGAGAAAAAAATATTATGAATTCTTTTGGGATTATAATATAATTGAAAACAATTATGAACATTCTATATTACTAAAAACATTATTTTTATCACAACAAATAATAATGTTTTTTTGGTTCAAAAATAGTTTTTCTTATGTATTCATAATAATCAAAGCTGGGGAATAAAAGTGATTTTTATTTCAGAATTCAATTCTACCTCATCAATGGATGGAAGGAAATCTTCCAATGCCATCAAAATGCTCAGTTTGTGAAAAGCCATGTGGTTCCGTTAGAAAACTAATCGTTCGTTTTTCTTAATTTCAAATTTGTATTATAAAGAAGCATAGAACAAAAATATTTTTAAAAACACCTTCAAACGGTTCTTATAATTTTAGATATTTTTTCTTGTTCCATTTGAAAAAAAAACGAGTAATTTTGTAAGTTTTAGCTTGATTAAAAAAAAACTACTATCAAAGTTAAACTCTAGTTACAATTTCAATTCAAATTTTTGAAAAAAAATAAAAAAATGTATGTGTTTTTCATTTAGCAACAAGTTTACAGAATTTGTGTTTTTTCACACACTTTTTGTTTCGAAAAAGCGAAAAAAAAATTGTTACCAAAAACATGAAAACAAAAACAATAATTAACTAATAACTTCAAAATTCAGGACTATCGATGTATTTGGTGTGGATGTTGTGTCCATGATACGTGTATTGGAAATCTGGCACGAGCATGTAGTTTAGGTCACTCGGCACTTTCAGTAATATCACCATTAGCAATGAAAGAAGTTACTCCAAATGGGACAGCTGTATTACGAGAAGAAGCGTACGGTAAGGGGAATTTTTACAATTTTCTAAATTTCTAACGTGAAAATTTGAATTTTACGACTCTAAAACTCTATTTAAATACCAGTAGGCGTTTTTCCAAATTTTAGAAATAATTGTAAGAAAAATTTTTAATTTAAAGGTTAACAGTAATTCTCTAAATTTGAATACTATTTACAAACGAAAAAAGAAATTGTTTTTTTTAAGTTGTTTGCAAAATATAAGAAAAAAATAAATTTTACTAAAACTTGATTTTTTAAACCTACACAAAATTTATTATTTTTATTTTTCAGGTGGTGATTCTCCAGGCGGCAGTCCACTAATTGTACTAATCAACGCGAAATCGGGTGATAGTCAGGGTCAAAGAATTATCAAAAAATTTCGACGGATTTTGAATCCAATTCAAGTTTTCGATATTATCGCAACTGGTCCCGATTTTGCGTGAGTTCTTTTCATGATCGAGTTTATTGTCTTAAAACACTCAAAATAAATACCACGTGTCATTTCAAAGCTGCTCAAAAATTGCCAAAACAAAAAAAACAGCCAAACTAGTTTCCAAAATTGGCTAGAAATTTGAGCATCGAAATGTTTTTTTCGTATGTTTCTGTAAACGGAATATCAAAATTATTCTGAATTGAGAGTTATTAATTTTCAAATTTTCAGACTAACATTTTTCTCGCATCTTGAATCATTTCGTGTCCTTGTATGTGGTGGAGATGGAACTGTTGGATGGGTTTTAAGCGCTTTTGATAGACTGAATTTACACTCAAAGTGTCAATTAGCAATTCTTCCACTTGGAACTGGAAATGATTTGGCTCGTGTACTTGGTTGGGGACATGCTTTTTATGATGATACACTACTTCCACAAGTTGTTCGAACAATGGAAAGAGCACATACAAAAATGCTAGATCGGTGGAGTGTTCTCGCTATTGAAGGTAATATTTAATAGATACTTAATTTAAATAACATCATATAAAAATAGAATTGTTTTATATCTGTCAAATCCTTCATTCCCCCACCAAACAGTTTTTCTGAAGATTTAATTTTCTAGGCCCTCAAGCAGATGCGGTTCGTCGGTACGAGGAGCTGGTCATCGAAAAAGTTCGAACGTTTCTAGAAGCTGAACAAACATGGGACATTATACATGCAGCTAATCAACTATGTACAACGATTCGGGACCTTGTTCATAGTGTATCACATACGTATTCTGATTTAGAAAATAACAAGTTGAAGCTTGATGACGAGTCAAGACTTGGAGGAAGTGATACAATGACGGAAAAGTAAGCTTAATTAGTATTGAGAATACCCTATAATCAACCATGTTTTGAATTTTTCAGTTGCAATACTCTACTGGGAAAACTCGATCGGTTGATGAAATCACTGAAAGAAGACGCGAATTGTTTGGAGGAGTCTGGATTTGAGCCTGGTGATGATGATGATTGTTCAACAGGAGACGAAATGCTCAAAAAACGAGATTCTGTAGTAAATCGAGCGAATAGTCTTAAAAAGGCATTCCGAGAAGTCATTTCAATGGCCGAAAAGGGTATTGATCAACACTATCGAGATCCGAATACGGCGTGTACGAAAAGAGAGAGGTTCAGGAAGAAGAGAAGTAAAACTACGCCTAGCGTTCTTACGGTTAGTACAAAAAATGAATATTAAAAACTATAAAACAACAAATTAAATACGTCCTATAAAACTATTTAATATCAAGAAAATCATAGATTCACTATTATCTTTCTAGATATCCCATTCCAACCTGTCTTCTTCATCAGCCTGTTCCCCACCGTGTTCACCCGCAGGAGAAGATCCGCCACAAGATGATCAAAAAGAGTTTCGTAGTGCATCTTGTAAAGCAACATTTGAAATCAGTCATTCTCAATCAAGTTCATCAGCTGTTCTAACAGCACTATTCAATGCACAATCTGCACGAACCTATGATGAATTAGAGAAACCAAGTATAGGAACAGTACATCCACCAACTCCTGGAGCAACTCGTGAGCCATCGACTGCTTATGATGATGATGAGGAAAATGAAAATGTCGAGAATCGAAAAGAAATTGATCAAAAATCGAATAGTAAAAAGTCTTCAGTATCAACACCAGAAGATATTACAAAAGGATCACCTGATCGGCCGAGGATCTATTCTGATACCACACTAAACAAAAATATGGAGAAAATGAAAAGTCAAAGCTTGCATCCTATTTGTTCAAGTGCTGACAAGATGAAGCAGAGTCACTCGGATAGTAGCTTATATGCAGACTACGGTATGTTTTCAGTTAGACAATTTTTAAAAGCTTTTTATAATTTTATGATACTAATTTTTTTATCGAAACTTGTTTTCAGAGCATTTGGAAGGTTCATCATCTGGTTGTGGTGCCGGTGCTTCAGGAAGTACATTATCGCCTGCTCGGGCTTCTGATTCTGCCACCTGGTCGCGCATTAAAGAACGTAAACGAACTGTTGGAAGTGATTTGGGATTGTCTAGTAGCTCTCATTTGAGAAGGTGAATTAATTTAAGAAACGTTTTAGTTTCGATATTCAGTTACATATAAATTTAAAATTCTGATACTTATGCAGTAGCCGTAACCATCAAAAAAGCTACCGTAACCTTCTTTTTCATTTTAGACTTACAAATGATGTGTTCCGATTATATTGTCATTTGAAATTGAAATATGTTGAAATATTAATTTTGGGTACGGCTACTACATAAATACAATTAATCTGCTGTAAGTTCAGTTGAGCGTCATGTCAGCTCTGTGCCTAGGCTTCAAGAACTGCATTTTCTGTGTTTTCAAGGTTTTAGAGCTAAAAATGCGTGATATGACTGTTCAAAAGAAAAACTTTCTCATAATCAACACAATTTATCTAATATATTTAATTTTATGTGTTGCACGTATACTTTCTTTCAAATTTATGTGAAATTGAAAATATTTCTTTAGAGCAAACTATGCAATGTGTGTGAAATATATTCAAGAGAAATATTTTGTCAACACTTTTATTTCTAACCACTATCAGATTTTTACAAATGTTTTGCAGTTGTCGTAACATGCTCTCCGGATTCGCCGGTGGATCTCTCATTGCTGAAATTTTACTATTAAATGCACGAGTACTGTCACAGATGTCGTCACGTCGCAACTCAGCGGCAAATATTGCAAATCAAATTCCAACGTCCGACTGTCAAACACCATTGTATGTCCTATTTTTAGATATTTATGTCCTTACTTTTTAAAGTTCGAACTGCTTATCTTGAAAGACTACGTTTTCAACTGAAAATAGCTACTTGAACAACGGGATCGAAGTCTATTAAAAATCATTTGACGCAGCGTTTTCAATTGAAAAAAATATTATGATTTCAGCACTCAATACAAGGAAATGTGTGTAATGAACAACTATTTTGGAATTGGTCTTGACGCGAAAATCGCTCTGGAATTCCACAACAAACGAGAAGAGTCTGAAAAAACGCGGAGCCGATCGAAACTCTTCATGTGGTACGGTATTCTCGGAGGAAAAGAGCTGATGCATCGTACCTACCGTAATCTCGAGCAAAGGATCAAATTGGAATGTGATGGAGTTCCGATCGATCTTCCATCTCTTCAGGGAATCGTAATTTTGAATATTCCATCATATTCGGGCGGTGCAAACTTCTGGGGTCGGAACAAGGATGGTCCAGAATTCACAGTTCAAAGTTTCGATGATCGAATTTTGGAGGTTAGATTTATTCTTATCGTTGACCCCAAATTGCACACTGATTGTCCAATATACCACGTATCTCGGGTTACTGTAGTGATACTGTAGTTTTTCTAAACATTTATTTTTTCGAAAAAAAGCGAAAATTGTTAACCTCCGCTAACTGAAAAAACTCCTAATTTTACACTTGTTTCCAAAATTATACTACACTCAAAATTAAAATTAAAATGCAATTATGGTTTAAAAATATTTAAATATCTAAAAACAACGTTTCAAATTTTTAAGTTTAAAAGTTTTTTTGAAAGGTTTTTTCGTTTTCGTTTTAAAAAAAAATTGAATTCAGCCCTGGTTCTAGTGCAGAAGTAGTGTAGTGTAGCTTGACTCGAACATCATGTTGAAGTCTTTGAAAACGTGAGTTTCTCTGTATTGAAACTACTAGATTACTGTAGTTGTAGTACGGTAGTAAATAATGCGGTAGACAGTACAGTAATAAAGTATAAAGAAAAATGGCGAAAATATTAATCTATTTATAATTTGTTCTTTTTTCAGGTAGTTGCACTGTTCGGCGTGATCCACGTGGCAACGAGTCGTGTCCCAAATGCAGTTCGTCTCCAAAACCATCGAATTGCTCAATGTCGACATGTTCGAATTGTGATACTCGGAGACGAACCAATCCCAGTTCAAGTTGACGGTGAACCTTGGCTTCAACCTCCTGGAATTATGCAAATTGTTCACAAAAATCGAGCTCAGATGCTTGCCAGAAATCCAGTTTTTGATGCAACACTTAAGAAATGGGAAGAACAAAAAGAGAAGGCTTCCACGACAACAGCACCATCCACACCTACGGCTCTTGGAGCTCCCACTTCAGATATTATTTCGTTCTTGACGAGAGCTCGCGAATTTTTGAGATTGATTGAAGGTGAAATAGCGAGATTAGGGGTTTCATCGGTACTTTTGCAATCCTTGGATGATGCAAATGCTATTGTCAAAGGTGGAGCATCAGGAGAAGAAGATCCAGAGGTTAGTTAATTATTTGCTTAATTTATTTTTTAGTGTTTCATTTATTACCAAGCAGAAGTTTAGAGGCAAAAGTGTAAAGAAAATGTAAAATGTTTATTCATTTACACACAAAGCTCAACAAGCTTGATTTTGATGAAGCATCATAATAAATCAACCCGTAATTTTCTCGTTTCTTAGGGCTTCGTTGAGATTCTAATTTGATATATAAGGGACAACATGATCGTATGGGACAAATGGTCGATGACTGTTAGATTCTCGAGGTAATTCTCTGAGCTCTAACGCCTCATTGCTCACTGCAGAAGTTGTTGTTACAGTATCTAATAGAAGCTCTTGATGATCAGCTTCAGAATGGAATCCATCTATAAACGATATAGTTGTACCATTTTCATTTTTGTCGTTCGACGAGTTACTGACTTGAAGTTGCCATAGAAAACGTGCAAGCCATCCTAAAAGAGATGAAACATTTTGAAGAAGATTTTAATCTCAACTTACCCAAAAATATTATTAAAAATAGAGAATATATTGCATACGTCCATACAATAAGTAATATTTGAACTCCGCGGTTTGCATTCGTCCAACTTCGAAGATATTTCTGAAATTGATATATTTATGAAGTACATCTTTATAAATTAGGTACTTACATCAACACAGATGAAACTGAAAACTACCAACGCCGGCACCATAACCACTTCTTGTACAATTTTCCAAAGTACATAAGCCATTATTGAACTTGCACATTTGATGCCTCTCAGCTTCAGGAAGAGCCTGAAAGTTGTGAAGATGATAAGGGTTCTGATTTCTAATCTGAAACATTTTCTGGGATTCTCTTTATTACCTTGCCCCAGTCATGAGATTAATCGTAATCACTACAATCAGCAAACAATTCAACATCTGCCCTTTTTTAACTGCTCCGATCATTGTTAAATCAAAAATAACTGAAAGTGCCAACTCGATTGCCATCAGTATACGAGCACGTCGAACCCATCGATGTTTCCGTTCCCGAATGGTCATAGATATCTGCAAATCAGAAATAATCAATATAATTTGAAAATATGAATTTTACGAATATATAGCTAGGTATTCCAAACGTGGTTTGTATGAAAACCCTACACTTTTGCGTTGAGAAAGAAAAAGTAAACAAGTGAGGCTCGAAATTGAAAAATTTTGCACGAAAAATGGAAGAATTTGGAAGATTCGGGTAGTTTTGGATATTCAGATTCTAGCTTGATTTCATCTGATCAAATGATAGAGCTTTAAGCAAAACATTCAAATTCCTGGATGCTCATATTTTCGTCAGATCTAAGAGGAAATCTATAATGACAAAAATTAAAGCAAATTTGTATGCTGGAACACGCTTCTTCTTCTTCTCATTTTCAAACGTAACTTGATTAAAAACAAAACGGAAACACATATGCTCCTGCGTGGCTCAATTATACTGAAAATAAGTGAACAAAAGGAATATAATAGGATTTTCCTCCGAGCCCAAGGTTCCAGGCTCCACGAGGAGCCAAAAATGGAAAGTTCTTTTGAAGAAGGAGGAGGAGCTCAAGTTCTTGCTCGGGTTTCAGGCACTCTTCCACACGATATCTCCGCATTAGGAAAACATTAGAAGAGCAAAAAAGGAGAGATAGAAGAGCAGGAAGTGTGTCAGATGAAATGATCATTTATGGATATGGATATAGATGTATTTGCACTAAATATACATACACTACTTACTTACACAACTGAATGTCAAGAGTTGGTAAGACACTCATTTGGAATGATGAATTGAAATGAAGAGCTGGCGAAAAGAGTCTAATGACAAAAGTGGTGGGTGTCATGGCACGTCAAAGCTCGAATAAGGAGACTAATAGACTTTTCACCCACGCTTTATTTTTTAGTGTTGCATAATTTGAAGAATGTTAATTGAGCCAGAGCTCAGGTTTTTCAAATTGATAAGACAACACTATAGAATTTAGACTTGAACGGTGCTCCAATTCTAATATATCAAAGTGAATTTATGAATTGAACTTTTTTGAAACTACGAAATAAATAAAGTCAAAAAGTAAGTACATTTATGGTTTGTTTTTGACCAGATTTTTTTTCGCACATTTTTCAAAGTGTTTCCTAGGAAAAATTCTTACTATGTGCCCTGTGATTTTAGACGTCAAATTCATTTTATTCTCATTGAAATAGCTATGCATCAAAACTCAAATGGAAGTTGTAAACTTGACTATCAAAAGTTCCAAATTACCAGGAACTTCTCAAAATGTGACATCATCTATCTTCATCTGCTAAATAAATGAAACTCTTTTGAAAAGATGGAAAGCCGTGTGCAAGCGAATAAGATTTCTTGGAAAAGATATGGGTTTCTCACGTCCTCGAGAAATTTTGATCTAGAACAGTAGAAGTTGCGAGTTCGAGTGAGGATAGCTTAAAATCATGATAGCTTATGGTTAAGTATAAAATCTAGATTTTAGTTATAGAAATATGAGGGATATAAAAACGGAACGAAGAGGAACGACAAAATTCACATTGAAAGCGGCTACGATCTAAGTTATTTCGAAGAAAAATCTAAATCCGTTCCTGGAACCGATTAACCACATCATAAATGGTGATGTTAATAGAAAAGAAGAGAAAACAATAAGTTGATGATGGGTAGTCTTCCTCATTCACACAACACATTTTCTTCATCTTTCTCATTCTCGTCGCCCTAACTTCGCCTTTTCACTTCGTTTTTTTTTGACGACGACGATGAATTAATAATTTGGCTCTTCACACACACTCACAGTGACGAAGAAGGCAAAGTCTTCTGGAAAAGAATATGATGAAGAGTTTTGCTGTAGTGTCTGAGTCTCTACTGTCTTGTCATTCAATCTTTCAAATGAAGAGTGGGTGGTAGAGTGGGACTGGTGGTGTGAAATGCGTATTGTTGTTCAGACGAATCTAGATCCTTATTTTTGGATTTGAAAGCCCGAGAGAGCAAGGAAGGATATTAATTCAGTACAAATATGTAGTTCAAAAGATTGATTAGAAAAACACTTGTTTTTAAATTATGTTCTTTGAAAAGTGGATTCTCGATTTCGAATCCAATGAAGCCATTTTTGAATGTTATCTAGAACTTTTTGACACCGAAACACAAGCTGGATAGAATTCATTGGAAAACAAATGAGAATTCAATGAATTTGTTAGCCGCTGCACTTTTGGCCGTTTTCAAAAGAAGTCCTTTGGGAACATTGGAACATTTATTTTGAATGAAATAGAAGCACACATATGGGACAATTCTGGATTTCTAGGGAGGCAAGAAAGTTCGAATTGCCGAATTTCTCGTTTATAGATTCCACTGAAAAGTCGAAAAATCTATTCTTTTTCGGAAGTTTTTTTTTCAATTAGTCAGGTTTCCGAAACCTACAGTAATATTTCTTTACGCTTTGAAACATCAAAAAAATATTTAAGAATGACATATAAAAGTTCGGTTGAACTTTGGGCAGAAAATCGAAGAAATCGGGAATTATGCTAATTTCAAGCGATTCGCGAAAAAAGAAGACGAAGAAATAGACATTTCTATGCTAATTTTCTGAATCACTTGTGGAATGGGCTCCAACTTCTTGCGGTGCTCACCATCATGATGAAACCACGAGACAATCAGAGAATAACTGAGAAAAATAAGATGGATAAGGGAAGAAAAAAGGAGAAAAGCCGAGCAAATATCAAGGTCCTCTTTCCCGTCTGGTGATGGGTCCCACTTTGATGTCCTTTTGTTCTGTTAGGGTGACATAAGCCAACCAAAAAGACGAAAAAGGGAGAAACAAGATGATGAGCAGGATAATTCTGTTATTTTCGTTCTGCTTTTTCGTCTTTTTTTTCCTGAGAATATGATTTTTTGTGAAGGAATTTAGTCTCATAATAATAGAAAAACTCAAATATTTTTCAACTAGATATATTTATTTTTCAGGCTATCGATGACTTAGAAGAACGAGAAGAAACAGTTGCATCGGTGGAAAGAGTCGTTGAACTTCTTGAGGATCATTTTGGTTTTCCTGAAAGAACAAGAGCACCAGTTGGGCAACCAAAACTAGGACCCACTCCGCATTTTAATTTTGAAATTCATGTAAGTCTAATGGTTATATAGTAGGAGAATTTAAAAGTTGTGTTTTTTGATAATCTGATTGTGGGGAACATATGGGGAAGATATAGATTTTGGATCTAAACGTGGAGTATTATCAGTGGGGATCTAGCCTAAATACACTTATAATAGTCCAAAATAATTTTCCAAAATTGTGGACTTCTTGAAAAATTTCGAGAATTTTTGCAGGTTCGAATCTTTAGATGTAAAATATAAAACTCATATAATCTTTTTTTGGTCGACTCTAAAAATTATTTAAAGTGACAACTGAGTTTTCACCCCACTTTTCGTTTGAATTTAATTATATTCAGAAAATATTCGAAAAGTTTTACTGAGATATTTGGACATTTGAGAACAATCTGAGCGATTTTAAACAATTTCCCTCATTGACAATACTCCACCTGTAAAATATTTAACCTACCTACTGAACTGATAGAAGCTGTTAGAGAAATCGAGGGATTACGGTACCTCTATTCAAATAATGTTATTAATTAATGCTTGAAGAATTACTCATTAAAATATTTTCAGGGTGACGATCCTGATCATTGGCGTTATATAATCAACTCGATTCGTCAGGATATGGATCGAGAAGAAGCAGCAATTAGAGAAGCTAGAAAACAAGATTTAATAGCTGGAAAGCCAAAAAGATCCCGATTCACTGCATGGTTTCACAAACGATTTGGAACTAGATCTGCACCATTTGCATTCGCTAATAGTAAGTAAATAATTAGAATATTAGATTATTGAATTTTACTATAAAAGTCTGTAAAATGTTCATATTTGAATATTTAGTTCCATACTGGACGAGCGAAGAAGTATGTGCATGGCTCTCTTCAATTGGAATGTCTGAATATGGATCAACGTTCCGAAAGAATGATATTCAAGGTTCTGAATTGATGCATTTAGAACGATCCGATATTATGGATATTGGGATCACAAAAATTGGACATGTGAAGAGGTTGCAGGTGAGAGAGAAATTGTTTTATAACCTCTAAATAGATTCGAGATTTTTTAAAAGTTTCTGTGATCTCTAAAATAATACATTTAACCTATGTTAAAACCGTGTTTTTTCAGTCCGCCATTGTCGACCTCCGAGCTCAAAACCAACGTGCACGTCGCGCTCAGGCTCGTAAAAAACGTGTCGCCAAAGACTATAAACCCGATCATTCTGGTCCTTCTGGTGCTGGCGGTGCAGTAGATAAACGAAAAGAATCAAGTGCTGAAAGATATGCAGATGGACAACCATCAACATCATCTACGGGAGCTACCACTTCATCTGGAAAAACACGGAGAATTCCACCGAAAGATGGAGAATCCGCGCCTGCTGTCATGCAAATGGATCCAGCTAGTACAGATTGCTGAGGAATTCGATTCTCTGTATATTATTTATTCAATGAAACTAACACTGACAGTACTCACGGGTTTGATCAGTTTTGGCTTGTTATCAAAGTGTCAGTTTCGGAGAATTTATAATATGTTTCATTTTTGTTTTTATTTATTCTTTCTCTTCCAACTATTTTTCTCTGATCATTGTTTTCTCAATACCCGGTTTTTCACAAGGTTGCTTGAAATGTACACGTTTACGTTCTTTTCCATAATTTCATAGTCTCTTTTCCGAGAATCTTTTTAAATTAATAGGAATTTGTTGTGTTTACCCTATTCTTCTAAACAATTTTCAGTGTTAATTGAAAATGGACCAAATTGTAGACGCCAGGCGTCCCCTTACCAAATTTCCCCAAATTCTTCCTTAAAATTTGCACATTTGCTCATTTTTCAATCAGATTTTTTAACATTTTAGACTATTTTCACGGCTTTTTTTGAAATTCAAAAGTCTATCCGAAAACTAATCAAAAATTGACCAAACTAAACTATTATATGCGATAATTTATATTTCAAAACAAAACCGTTTCCAAATGTCACACACAATTTGTCCTCATTAAACACATCACACACAACTTTCCTCACGCTCCGCCCACTTTCGAATCTTTCATGGATTTTATGATTTTTATTTTGAATTTATTATTTTTCATTCCCTTTGGCAATTATAAATTTCCAGTGATATATAATTATTCTTTTCAAAAGTCACATCCACATTCATATTCACATACACATTAAAGTTGGAATCATATTACATATTTCGTACTGCCGAACCGAACGTCCTTTTTTTCCAGTGGTCCGTTGGTTTTACAAAATTCAAAAAAAACCTGATCTCTATATTTGTAGGTGATTAAAAGAACTGGACATATCAGGTTTATTCCGGAGAATCTGAAACCCTGAAAAACTGGACTTTCAGTTTGCTAACGCTATTACGAAAGCTTGAAAACATGCCAAAATTACTGTACCCGGTCTCGACACGACAATTTTTTGTTTAACGCACAAAGAGATACGTACCTTTGAAGAGTACTGTATATTGAAACTTTCGTTTCTGCGGATTTCGGTTTTTTTATAGATTTCGTTTTAAAAAGTATTTAAAGCTCCACATATATAATAAAAACACTTAAATAAAATTTTAAAAAAACTATGACAATATATTAGAATTCCACAGCAACGAGAGTATGAAATTACAATATTTGTTTTATCCCTCAAAAAACTTCGAATTTCTAGAAGCTCACGCACCTTTTCTTATTTAACAAAAATTGTCGTGTCGAGACCGGGTACTTTATTTTTGGGATTAAAGTTTCACGTCTAGGTAATATGTTGACTAGAAAAAAATAATATTCGCCCAACGATATTTCAAGATTTTCCAAAACTAATTTTTTATTTTGAAAAATTGCAGCTTCAAAAAATGTCTGATGAATCCGAACCGCATGAGAGTGATGTTGCCGAAATGAGGTATGAATACACGAAAGATTGGGATCCTTTCATGGTGAAAATTGGAAATAGATTGGTGCGAGGAACTGAAGTGGAAAAAGCAATCAAGTACTACTATAAAGATGGACTGAAGCCTCCTGCGAATGGAAAGTCAAAACCTAGAAAATTCAGTTCCTTGAGCGAAAGATATCGATTTGTCAAAAATGAAAATGATTTGAAGAAAATTCGAGAAATGAAAAAGAGTATGGTCTAACTGTCAAGTTTAATCTAATATTAGTCTTATTTCCAGACGGGTTGAAATTCGATGCCAGTCATATGAGGTTTTTCATTGGTTTAGAAATGGAAATTGAAACGGAGAAGCGGATTGCTGATGGAGAATCGATTACTATTAAGGATCATCTGGAAATGTTCGAACGAATCCGAGAAGATCACAAAATTCCCAATACTATCACCGCCGGAGTCAACTGGGTTTTTAAATGGAGACGGGAAAACTTGAAGAAATAGTTTTTGTCAGTTTAAGAATTTCATTTGTTTTATAATAAGATCTCATTGTGTTTTAATAAAATTCCGGTAATTTGCTAGAATGTCATCAAGAAACACACAAGAAATCAGAACGCCATTCTCTTTCCCCTTGTGCTACGAAAAGACGAGGTGAATTTTGGAAAATGTGACATCTAATCACGAGAGGTTACGGTATCGGTGCTGTAGATGGGAATCAGCGTCTAATAAAAATTAAAGTTTTTTACATGATAAAAACAAATTATAATAAGTTTATCTTTCATTAAATCAATCTTATCAAATACCAGTTATCTTATTCAATATCTTTCCTTCATTGAAACTCTGTAATTCTTTGCCTTCATAGTAACTCCGACTTCCTTTTTAATACTTGGATTTGGATTCGATTCGTGAAATTTAATATCAAATTTGTTGAACAAATTTGCAAAATACAAGAATAGTTCCATTTTGGCCAGTCCTTCTCCAAGACATTGCCGTTTTCCAATTGAAAATGGCACAAGTTCTTCTACTTTTTTCAAACTTCCATCCGATTCTAGGAATCTTTCAGGTTTGAATTCGTATGGTTCAGGGAATATCTGAAATATGTATTTGAATGGTGTTTAAACACTTTTCAAATATACCTCTGGATCATACATTACTGAACTGATTTGTGGAGTGATTACAGTATCTTTTGGAATACGGTAGCCAGCAATTTCAACATCAGCATTTGTAGATCTAGATAGATTCATTGGAAGAAGATTAGCAAGACGTTGAGATTCCTAAAAAATATCTAGGCACAGCCTCCTCACGTGGAAATGACCCAACAAGGGGGCTTGCGCGTTTCTCGTGAGCGTTGGAAAATTTTGCCACTGAAAAATGATTTCCTTCGGTTTTTGTGGGTTTAAAATCGATTTCATATTTTGAAATTAGGTATCAATTGTAAAGCTAATTGGGGGAAAGGAGGAGAAAAAAAGATTTTTGATTTTGGTTCAAAAATAAAAGCGCTGATGTAAAAAGTAAAAACAACTAAAAATTGAGTTTTTCTCATATTTTGTATATTTATCATCATTTTTCTAGTAGAAATTGATTTTTATTTGAAAAGTAATCTTCCACCCAAACTTATGTTATGAAAAATATAAAGAAAAACAGTAAATTGAAAGTTTTGGTAATTTCTCAATTTTCCACGCGATGCTCGAGAAGTGCGCCAACGGACCGATTTCCACTGGAGGAGACTGTGCTAGGAGTAACCGATAGAGGCAATGAAATGGTGAAAAGGAGAATACTTTATCAAATCTCCATGTGATTTGCGAATACGTTTCTATTAATGAACAACCAAATAATAGCTATTTCAATATAACTAAACACTTACATTAACAGTTGCATTGATATAGTTGAGTTTAGGTCGGTCGGTAGTTGTAATAATCCTATCACTTCCAATTTCTCTTTCCAATTCTTCATAGACTTTTTGACGTACTTCTGGATTCAAAAGGACATAGAGAAGTGCCCAATTGAGAGTATTTGAAGTTGTTTCCATTCCAGCAACCCATAGATCAAAACATACACTATCAAGTTGTTCCATTCTGAAAAAAAGATAAGACTTGATGAAGTAGTCAATAGAAACATACTCAAATCCTCCGAAATCTTGCTCATTTTCATGTTTCTTTCTTTCTTTCAAAAATGCTTCTACGTAATCCGAATATTCATCAGAATCATAGTCAATTGATGCAAGTCTATCTGTAGCCTGCTTACGGAACATTTCCATGAGACCCATCCAGTTGTGCATTATTACTGAAATTACAATAGTATTTTTCAAAGACCTTTTGGACTATTATAGAACTACGGTATATACCGCGGTATAAACTTTGAATGAAACCCTCCAAATTTTCAAGAAAAAATGTTTTTTACGATTACCATTTTTATATCCCTTGAAAAACGGGAGATGTCCAAGCCATGGATTCATTCCAATAAGTCCTCCCATTGGTTCTGCAGCTAACTTGAAATGCTTATTCATTCGATTTTTGAGTTCCAGAAATTCTTCAATGTTTGTCTGGAAAATTGAATTAGTATGAAATATTCCTTTTTTATTTTTACCTCATCATAACGATATCCAAAAAGCATATTATTGATTACGGATCCCACGGATGCATCAAATATATTTTGCATATCAACATCTTCCATGCTTTTTCGAATACTGTCAATCATTGCAGTAACTTCACCAAGAACCTGTAAAAAGTATAAATAAAAACTGAATATCACTCTGAATATGCATACCTTTTCTTCCATCAAATTCTTTCCCAATCCAAAATCTCGAAGAATATGCAATGCAAATCTTCTTTGCTGAATCCATCTATCACCATGAGATTCAATAATTCCATATGGACCTTCTGGAATTCAATTCGCATTTATAAAAATTTTTAACTAATTTTAAATTATTATATCGAATACTAACGTCTCATTTCCATTGAAATTGGAAACTCTGGTCTTCCTACAAAGTTGGCTCCATCTTTTATGAAATGCTGCTTGATGAGTTTCCAATCAGTCACAGTAACCATTGGAAGATTTGCCAACCAAAATGTGAACACTGGACCATATTTGTCTCTGAAATCATGTGACATAAAAAAACCTGGTTGACGAATAATTTTGAAAAATATAAAAGTTTGCTCTGAAAATTTCCAAATTTATTCAAACTTGTTTTCAGGAACCTACTTCAATTTCTCGTACATCTTGTATCCTGGCTTAACATCTTCCGTCATAAGATATAAATTTCCAATAATAGGGAGTGGAATTGGACCTGCAATTTTAAATACTTTTTAATCGAATTTCAGTATATCATTTACCTGGTGGTAATTTTCTTCTCTTCCAGTAAAAATGATTAAAGAGGTAGATAATTAATATCGAAGTGAGAATAAGTAAAATCATTCTGAAAAATGGTGAATCAATTTCAGATGTTTATTCAGAAAAACGACACAAAAAAATTCAATTTGATGGACAACTAAAATTAGAAATCGTATTAATCTCTTAAATATATATAATCTATTTTCCCAAAATACACGCCAGTGAAGTTTGTTCTAACAACAAGAGTGAAATTCTCTGAATGAGAGACTACTCTCTTACAAGAGATTTAGGCAAACATACCGAGTATTTAGTTTGAAGACGATTCAAACTGTCAGCAGGTCAGAAAAGGGAGAGCAGAGACCACGAAATTAAAATGAAAATAAGCAAAAAGGTAGTGATAAGAAAAATCTTATTTATGGAAATTTTCAAACTTGCATTGTTGATAGAAGTAAAAATATTCTGTAGTCAATAAGTATAGCAACGATGAATTGGGCCGTGCAATAACTTAATCATTTTTATTATTTTATTCATTTGCGCCGGAAGGTTAATAACTTTTTTTTCAAATGAAAAACCATAAAATTATTTTATTTGCTTCAATTACAAAATGAAGAATCAGTTCTATCAATCAAAGTTGTATCAAAAGTGAAAAGAGCCATTCGAACTCTATCATATGAAATCAAATCCACATCATATCCACCAGTTGCTGTTCCAGTTGTTGTTCTCATATTTATACCAAGAAGCAGAGTTGAGTCGAATTTTCTTCAATTTTTATGATTGCAAAAGTTTTCTTGAATAAAACTTACGTGACTGAACAATCGCCATTATTATTTGGATACAAGAAACCATTCAAATTATTTCCACAACTTCCGTACCACCAGCCACTGAAATTATGATCTAGTGGGAAATTCTAAGACATTTTCTAAAGCAGCCATGTTTTCAGGCCTGACCTGCCTGCATGTCGCCCTGAATGCAGGAATTTTTGTGCCTACCCGTATCCCTTGGAAGGTCCAGCTCCGCCGTTGTCATCATCGTAAAACTCAAATTGATCACATTCAGCTCTAAAATATATAAATTTGTTTTTATAAATTTAAATTTCGAAAAACTTGCTTTCCTTTCGGTAGACTGTAGGTCAGTTGTGTCGAAAATGGTGCACCCAAATCTTTGGCTTAAATATTCAAAATAGATAAATAGTTTAAATCTTAGCTTCAGGTTAAGAATTAGATTGTTCAAAATAATACCTGAAGACGAGTAATCAAGACCTATTCCGGGCAAGTCAGCGCTTGCCGTCAACGCATATTGTTCGGCCTTTGTAGCAACCTACAATTTGAAAATCTAATTTTTGCAGTTACTTTATTGAAGAAAAAACTGTGTCTCACCTTGAAGTTAGTATAAAGCTGTTTAGCCATCAATTGAGTTCCACAGCATAAATCAATTTGTAGTGAATACGTTTTCCCGTTTGTACTCAAATTATTCATATTATCCAATCCCAACCAAAAGTTCTTCCCGACTCCAGATTCACCAAACCAATCAGAATAATTTGCAAAGGGAATGTCAAATGTGATGTTGGATCCCTCTCTTCCTCGGCTGTATTTAAATGAATAGGTTGATACTGTTCTGAACACAAATTTTTACCTTTGAATAATTGTATATGCTCCAGCGCTATTCTTTCTGTCACAATAAACACTGACAGGCGTTGAACCATCGGGATAAATTGTTTGGAGACCGGATGAGGTACTTTCAACTTCGTCACAATCAGATGGAAGCTTGGCAGCTAAAAACCATACGTAATATTTACTTTTAAATTATATTTTTTGTTTATTACTAGTAGTTGGTGGTTCAGTTGGACCCGGTGTTGGTGTTGTTCCAGTAATTTCTGTGGTTGTTGTTTCGCTTGGTGGTGGAATATTTGTGGCCCATGCAATGGAAATTCTGTATTTTTTTAATTGAGACGTTGTTAAAGCATAACTTCTTTTTGAAAGATGCACATTATTTTTTGGAAATACTCAAAATTTGATTATTTGCGAAAGTCCGCTAGCATTTCTGCTGAGCGAAAAAAGAAACTCACGTTGTGGATAAAGTCCCAGGACGAACGCTGTTGTACACATAAACTCCCTGGTTTTCAGTGGTATTCACACGAAAACTGTACTCGTCGATTATACCACCATCGGCAGTTTTCAGTATGAAGCTTACGGAAAAGCCCTGGAACAGTAACAAAATGATAAAATAAACTAATAATATTTTCCAAAAAATTTAAATTTAATTATTATTTCAGAAGTAAGCTTTTAAAAAGTTGTATTTTTCAAATGATAGGTTGTATAGAACTTTAATGTGACATTTGAATTTTTTGAAATTTCTCTCTAGACAACGACTCAAAGCAAAATGTTTAATTTTCAAAAGATAATTGGGTCTGAAAATTGGCCATATTGCCGATAGATTTCGATTGTCGTGAACTCATTAGTTATAAATTGTTAAGAATGTGCTGCTTTGCTTCAAAATTCTGAAAAATCCCAAAGTTGTCAAATTCATTCCGATTTATCAAATTTTCATAAGAAAACTCATTTTAAAAATGTGACAGTAAAATTATTTTTTTAAAGTTGACTTTTTCATTGCTGTTTCATCTAGTTTACATAGGAAATTTGATATATCAGCAATTTTATAATCAAGTTCAATCAATGTTGTTTTGATTGTGAAATGCTTTTTTCGAACATTTCAATTTTCTTGATAACTATCATTGTTTGATCAATTTCAAAACTATTTTTGTCTGCCAGTATTCTGTCTCTCATGTAAAAACTGTTTCACACCGAGAGAAAGTAGAGAAACATACAAAATTGTTGATGTGTGATTGAATTTACGATTAGAAATCTTCATGGGTGCCATATGTCTTCGGACATTTTAACATGAGCAACAAACTAGATGTTGTAGGATTTAATTTTTATTTGAATTTTTCCCAATTTTAAACATTTAAACTCCCGAACTATAATTGAAATTTTCGGTCAATCATGGAATACGCCAATGCTGCTAAAGAAATAGTCACTGCAATTCAAAAAGCTGACGCTGAGATGAAAACCAGAATTCAGAAAATGATGAAACACAGAACTTTGGAAGATGTTGCAGTTCTACAGACAATGCTTGGTACGTTATCTCTTATGAGTAAGACTTCGAAAGTTGCGAAGGAATTTGGTGTTTTTGTGCCTATGCGAAAGTCTCTCTCTCTCTTAAGCATCTCTCTTAAACTGAAATTGCAATTTAAAATGTATTTATACTTTCAGAACGAGTTTCCCAATCTTCCAACAAAGAGCTCATCAGTGACTTCAACAAACACCAAATTCCACAAAGACTACAAAAAGTTGCGTCACTCGTTAAAAATTCCCATGGGCACTATTTTGCTGAAATACAAGGAGATGGTATTGATTACACCCTATTCACTTGTCTTCGAAATGAGGGATATTGGATGGAAAAACAGAGGGCCGCGTGTGCCGCAGGCGCTGTTGCTGGGCTTTTATTGCTTGGTGGTCCAACTGTTTACATGGGATTTATTATTGCTGCTATGCAGAAACATTTGGGTGAAATGGAGGCTAATTTGGCATTTGTTGTTTCCGAAATCGAAAGTATCTTTGATCAAACTAACTCTCTTATGCTTGCTAATATTGTTTAAGTTTAATCTTTTTTTGTGATTTTTGTTTTTTCTCTAGTGACAAAACCCATAAGTATTATTAATGCTCATAATATGTTAAAGACGATAAGATCTAAAAAAATAAACTAATATTTAATTTTTCTGATTGTGATCTGATACAGAAATTGCAAATGTTGGAGGAATTGTCATACCAATGAGTAAGTTATTTTGAAAATTGTTCAATAAAGTAATTTCATCAGTTCAATAACGTTTATTGTGAAATTCAAAGCAAACAGTGTTTTTCATATAATCCCGTCATGCAAATTTACTATGAGCATTGCGTCGAGCCATAAAAACACCATTCAGAAACTTCAAACACTCTCCTTCAGCTGCGAAGTATTTTTTTCCTATTTTCCATCAAAATTATGGATGTTATTAGTGTTGTAATAGAACTTGCAAAACAAATTGTCACAACTATTCGATCAGCTGATGCGGAAACTAAAGAAAGAATTCAAAAATTGATGAAGCATAGAACACTGCGTGATGTTGATGTTTTACAAACCGTGATGGGTGAGTGCATACTTTTTTGAAACATTGGTTAAACCAGGAAAAATAATACCTGCTCATTTTTGTAAAACAGTCATAATTTCAGTAGATTTGATTATTTTAGAAAATTAAATTTAAATAAATTATTACTTCAGAGCGAGTGGTTAATTCGAACAACAAGCAACTGAAAATTGATTTTGCGAGACACAAGATTCCTGAGAGACTTCAGAAAGTGGTTTCACTTTTGACTATCCGACATGATCACAATTTTAATACAGCAGAAAGCACATCAAAAAGCTTATCTTACTATGTCCACCCGTGCTCCTTAAACAGTTCGGGCCCTGAATACAATCTATTCAGTTGCTTGAGATACAAGAGTAAATGGACACTAAAACTAAAAGCTGGTTGTGCTGCCGGAGCAGTTGCGGGAGTTTTGGTACCTGGAGTTGCACCAGTGGCTGGAGAAGTTTTCGTCAAAGTTCGCAATCATTTGATGGAAATGGAAGAAAGATTGAAGTTTGTAGTTGAAGAAATTGAGAGTATTTATGATCAAGCTCATATTCTGATGACAGCTAATAATCTTAACTCAGAATCGTACTCGTTATGGATTTAATTTTCTCTTAATTTCTGCATTTTTGTGCTGCTCATTGCGAGTTTAAACTTATTCGTTTTGATTTTCCACTGTATAAAATGAAATGTGAACTTAAAGCCACAAAAACGTACCGTAAATTCGCTGACATCCTTTGCATAAATGTCGTTTACAATTAGATTCAAATTGTCGATTTTCGTTTCTCCGTGAAAATTCAACTGAGTGTTTGTAAACGAATTATTAAGTGTTGGTCCACTAAAGTTTAAAATTAAAATTGATATTTGAATTTTATATTAATTAAATATGTGCATACACACGTAGAGTTGTGAAACTTTGGCGATGCTTTGTTAGGCCGCATCCAAGTTTTGCCCAAATTTGGTACTGTTTTTGCCGATTTTTTACATTTTTCTTTTTTCTTTCAAAATTGGGCAAAACTTGGTCTAGGCCTAAACTAAGTTAAAACTTTTAATGAAAATGTTCGTAACTCACGCTGCAACTCCACCAGTCAAATAAGTATTACATCCATATCCAGTAAAACGAAATGGACTACAAGAAGTTCCATCAAAAATATTTCCGCTGGGATTATCGATTTCACGAATTAAAACTTGGAAGTATTGAGAAGTATCGGCGGATACCTGTGAAAGTAAGTTATATTATGTAATTTAGATTCTCAGATTTTTACAAGCTTCGAATCAATATATCATATTTGTAAGCAATGTGCTTCACTCACCAAGAGCTCATAAATCAAAATTATTGCACTCACCAATATCCCACATGCAAATGTTAAAAGTAAGGAGACCGTTTCTTTAGACATTTTGTTCTGAAACTAAAATGATCTGACTCAAATTCTTTTATGACAAAATGCCAACAAAAATATTCTTCATACATTTTTATGAGGTTGTTAAAACACCTAAAACCCACACAATTAGGTGTGGTTCTTACGTCAGACCGATAACAGAACATGGCACTTTATTAGCTTTTTTGTATGGAATAATGGTTTCACACATGAGAAACTGATAAATTTTGAGAAAAGGCAAAAATTTACTATTGATAATTTAAATAGAGAACATTTTTGATACAAGTAATGTCAGCTGAAAAATCACAATACATAATATTTTCATTCTTTTTAACTTCAGGCTTTTGCTCAAATGTTTTTAGTCTCCGCACAATTGACAGTCAACCTTTGAGCACTCTTCTAATAGGGAATTGAACAAGTTACGTTATACAAACTATCATGAAATTCATTTCGTAGAAAATAAGAAAAACCATAAAAAATTGAAACCAATACCTTTTATTTGAATTAATAAATTTTAAAGGTTAGATGATCGACTGATAGGGCTTAAAACTACGATAAGGCCTGCAATAAACCGACGTTCTTAAAGTTTCAGACAATATTTGTGATGTAATGACATCACATCCACTGGGGATCGATTGTGGGGCCTGTCAAATGACGTCACAGTTTTTGAGCGGATCCTGTCACGTGACATCATCATTTATGATTTATGCGGCCCTCGGGCCGAAATTACTGAACTTGAAACAGACACAATTTTCGGCCTGCTCTGCAATTGGAGAGAAGGGGTCTTCATTGTCACCGTGAATTTTGTAATTTTGACTAAAAAATTTAAAGTATAATTTAACCTTCCCCCAAAAAGTTAAATTATCCCACGTTGTAAAAAATGTTTTAAAAACCACGTCAAAGAGAATCAACTCAAAATCACTCATTCCCATATTTTAAAACTTACCAAGTCGTCGACCAAGAATGGCTCAATCCAAGGAAAGCCCGGACGAAGCTAAACAGGATGAGATCATCTTCAATATTGGAGATACGTGAGTTTTAGATACTTATGATAGAGATATTATATATTTCTGTGAGGCGACGATGCGAGAACACACTATGAGCTTCCCAAAGATGCGAGGAAGGCAAAAAATTTTCGCATCCACGTAGTACGTAGTATAACCTCTCTGTACACGTGGTATGCTTATAACATTCCAACAAATGGGGCGCCCCTAGCGCGCCTCTTCTCTCGTCCTCCTAAAAGAAGGGATGCGGGCGGTCGTAAGTCTTAGGCTAGTCTATAAGAGATACCTTTATAGGGTGTAAAATGATAATCGTCTGAGATACAACTAAAATTTGCAGAATTAATGACTACGAGATAGTAAGTAAGATCGATGAAGGCGGGTTTGGTCAAGTATTCAAAGTAACAAAAGATCATAAAACATTTTATGCGATGAAATTAGAATCGAATTTTCAAGTAGGAGGATCTGCAATTAAACTGGAGATAAATGTACTTAGTCAGCTACCGAAGAATACAGTATTCCCAGAATTAATCTGTGGCGGAAAGAGACCTCGTTATCATTTTCTAGTTCTCGAACTACTCGGAGACAATCTCAAGGCTCTAAAAGCTCAGAGTCCCAATCCTAGTGTTTTTTCTGATGGGACATGGTCAAGAATTGGGATTCAATGCTTGTATGCGTACGTTTTTTGTTTTGTTTTGAGAATTTGTAATTATGGAAGTGTTTCAGCATGAAGATGATGCATGACTCTGGATTCGTGCACAGGGACATCAAGCCAAGCAATTTTGCAATCGGATACAGCACAGCATCGGAGAGCCGAAGTCGACGAGTACTTCTCTTCGATTTCGGATTGGCTAGGAAGTAAGCTGATGGATTTTGTTAGGTCTTGAAAATAAGTACGAAGTCTAGAGTTCGACTAACATTGTAGTGAAGCTTATATGTACATCGTGTTCCACTTGAATATTATAAATTCCTTTGTCGCACGAGGTTTGAACATTTAAAAAATTTTCAGATTCGTGAAGAAGGAAAAAAACTTGGCTCCAATTGTCACCAAGAAAGAGTCAAAAATATCAAAATCTAAGACACTTCCGTCAAAAGGACCAAGTACAAAGTCTAAAGACCTGAAGCCCGGACGATCCAAACCGATTCTAAATCGAAAAGCAGAGCAAATGAAGATAAAGGTTTGATATAATTTTATCTGGAAATGCTATAAAAACACTTTCAGAAAAATTTCAACATGCTAATTCCACCCAAAAGTATCGACCAAAGTCAACGGACTGCTGAGGAGAAGGTTGATGATGAGGAGTTCACGTTCCGAAGAGCGAGACCACACACTGATTTTCGTGGAACTTTTCAGTACGCCTCTCCGAATGCTCATTTGCAACTTGAACTGGTAGGCCGATGAAAAATTTGCACAATATTCATACTCTTTTGTAGGGTCGTCACGATGACATTTGGTCCTTGATGTACATGGTCGCCGAGTTTTTCGTGGAGCTACCCTGGACGAGCAATGAGGAAATTGCACTGGAAGAACTAAAAAATCAGTCGAGCATTCTGCGCTTGTTTTCTGACGGTAAGAATATTGTATCAAGCTGGATTCATGATAGAATATTTTCAGACAAAAACCCGTCCCGATTGACACCCGAAATGCGTGGTCAACTGGATGAAATTGATAAGAACCTCAAATCATGCAACTATTATAGTAGTCCAAAGTATGATATCGTCTATCAATTTTTCAAAGATTCGATGACAAAGGCAAAGGTTACCTGGACGACACCATATGATTGGGAGACAATTGGAAAATCGTCGGAAGATTTTTCGAAGAAATCCAACGGAAAACGAGCGGTTTGGGAGAATCCTGGCGCCTTTTTCAAGGTATAAACATATATAGATAGAAGAATGATTTCTTTTCAAAAATATTCCAGAAAGGGCGCTGGGATGCACTTCCTCTGCCACTTCAATCTCCACATATTTCGATCAGGAAATCGTCGTCGAAACATCCGAAACCATCAGCCAAAGGATCCAAGAAAGCCGTTCAAGCGAGAATTCAGAATTTCAGTAAAGAAGATTCGGTGGAAGCTGACGAGGCTCCAACACCTATGTTGAAATCAACGAAAAAGGATGGGATGGGTGGACAGAAGGGTGGCTTAAAGGGATCTATTGAATGATGCTATCAATAAAAAGTTGATGTGATTTAGACTTTTTGAAAAATTACAGTACTTCTGATTTTGGAGCTCGGCGATTGTGAAACAATCTTCCTACTTTAATTTTTTAATCTTAAATATCCAGAACAGCAGTGTTTTCTTTATTTCCAACTTTGTTGAGAATCTCGTAAATGGTGATTAATATTGTCTGAATCCCATTTCCAGTCAAAGAATCATTAAACTATCACAAAAACTATTTTTACAAGAATATGTTTCACCGGTGTTATTTTCTAAACCCACGACCATCTTTTTGTTAAACCATTGCCGGAAAAACCCTTCTAGCACTGCAGTTCTGGTGGAAAACAGCAATATAAGCGAAAACGATGTCGTCCTGTCAGATGTCTGCCGCTGTAATTTTTTTCAAAAAGAAGTTCCTAAAGAATAATCTATGGAAAACATTACAGTAGATACTTTGTTTGTTTATTGATTCTTAAGAAACCTATTAAGTTTAGAGTTATGATTATTTAATAACAGTGTTTGATTTACCATTTCAACAGAGCTTTTCTAATTGATTTGAACACCGGAATCAATTGTGTTCAAATAAGCTGTCAACGAGTTTTAAATTTACAGTTAGAAAATTCATTATTATTCACAAATATCGTGAGAATTAATCTATTTCGGTTTTCCAACATTGCAATAATGACTTGCTTTTTGAGCGACATTTTGGTTCAGTTGGAATTGATTATTTGGAGTTTTCGTACGATTTTCGACTTCAGATCCCAATTCCCGAATGTTCAGGGTGATGTTTGGTTGAGTACGGAAGTCTATTTTGGTATTTTTTGACAACTGAGATTCTTCAATTTTACGAGATTTCACATTCTCAGTACAATGGAAATTACATCCAATCTCTTCAATGATTCTAAAATTCTTTTAAAGGAGATTTTAGTTTATTTTGACTTACTGTTCACCGATTTTCCAATGATTCTTGTTACATTTGAAAATAGCAGTGGCATTGTGATTGCTATCAGAGTCTATTTTACCGGTACGGTTATTTTCATTCTGTTTTCCAACAACTTGAACAGTTTCACAGTTTAAATAAGGATTCGGAATGCAATAAATTCTTGATTCTTTGCAAGATGATGTATATCTAAAACATCGCATCTGTAGTTTTTTATTACAACACTTTTCATACTTACTCAATAATTGCTTCTCCGAAATTATACAAATAACGTGGTTCCCATGCTTTACAAGTTTCAATGGAACAATCTGAATAATATATAGAGAGCATTCATAAAAGGGAGATACCTTCTACAAAACTTGATTTAAAACCATCTGGTGCACAAATGAGTTTATCCAGAAAGAAAATAACCAGAAATGTTGAAATGAACCAATAAGTTTTCATAGCAATTCGAATGTATTGGGATTTTTTGTTCGGGCACTGATGAGTGAATGCTTTTTTGAAATGTATGTGGAAAAATTTAGATAATATGCAAATAGCTCAGAAAAAATGATTCTCAAATTACCATAGTTATTTTGCCAAAACATGCAAAATTGTTATTTGAAGAACTTCAGTTATTTGAAGGCCTCGTGATTAAATCTGAAAAATGACGAACCACATCTGCTTGGAATTTGTTTGAAAAACCTGAAATATAATGCCATGCTCTTCCTTTTATAGTGAACATAAATTTGCACCGAATGATTTAGCATACCTTTCCCGTTTGACCGGCTTCATCACCACCTCCACAAATGCAAAATGCTGTGAGAAAAGAAGGAAAAGGAGAGCTTAATCTGTCAGTCGGAACGGCTCTTTCTTTCCCGCAAACCTCAAACAGTGTCTTAGTGTTTGTGCTCATTTCGGACCTCCTCTGGGCTCAACTCCCACCAAATATACAACCTGTCCTATTGTTTATATGTACCTTTTCAATTTGCAATTGACCAATTTCTCTTTTTTTTTGAAATTGAAGTCATGTTTTTAGTACCTTTAACATTTTTTCTATGTTACTCATTTTCAGTTGGTCACATATCGAATAATTTTTCTGTAAATTTTTGTTTAAGTCTCAGGCTACGTAACTGGGGGGTGGGGGGAGATAAACATTTTACAATTCAAAAAATTGCCGGTTTTAAAATGTGTCGAAGTCGATTTTATACATGTCAACGACTCTCAACTTACATGATTTATTAAGTTTATCAAACAATTTCAATATACATGCATTTCTGGAATTTAAAAATAAGGCTAAATTTTTTTCGGAAAATGTTATAAAAATATGACTGGTAGTCAAATGATTGGTTAAAATATATTTATTTAATAAGCTGTCAAAACTATAGTAGGGAATTTTTTAAGTTTACTTTAAACACTCTATTAACATGTATTCTGATTATTATGACCAATATTCCGAAGACAATAGCGTCAATTTTTTTTAAACCTCTAAATTTTATTTAAAATTTCTGGATTTATTTCGGAAATTTTGATCGAAATCTGTTTTATTTGTTTTTCTTGTTGTGCTCTCTCCTCCTTCTCCACCGGTATCATGTTTCCTGTTGGAAGTGCTAAACGATTTTCGTAGAAAATCACTGTTTTCTATTTGGAACACTGTAGTTTTTGATCGATTTTTTCATATATTCTGATTTTTTAAAGTTAAATGTCTCGTAAAGATTTTAACCGGAAACCAAAAGTCCTTTTAAAATGAAGTACCGCTGCCTGAAATTTTTTGAATTGTAATCAACATGTGGCAAAAAATGTATTAAAACACTATATATTTAATCACAACACTCCACATATTTCAGAATTTTTGTTAAACTGTCAAACAAATGTTGTCAAACTTTGAAATTTTCGGATTTCTCAAAATTCAGAGAATTTTAACTACAACTGTTGAATACAAATAAAAGAAATCGTAGAAAACTTGTAAAATAACAATTGTTTAGTAAAATTCATATAAAAACATTTTTTGATAATAAGAAATTCGTGAAAACTAGTCAAAAGTCTTATTTATTTGATCTGTCACATAGCCATTGCCGCTGCTCGTTTGTTTTGTTTCTTGAGCTGACCAGTAAGAGAAAAAGATAAAGATAGAGTATTGAACGGGCTCACTGGCACATTGCCAAACATTGTTAAGCTCACGGCTTACTAGTCGATAAGTAAATGTGACAGGTAGCTGTAAAACTAACTGTGTGTCAGGGCGAATTATAATTAACTATAGGATGTGTTTCTTTTTTGTTATACAAGATATACCCTTTTAAAATATAATTCTTTCTGTAAAAAAACTAATAAAGTTTTGCAACCAATGATCCTAAATGCAATTATATTGCTAATTTCACAAAAGTATTTTATTCTTTTTAAATAAACCAATATCCGATACTCTGATCTATGCTTTTTACAGTTCTCAAAAACCGTTCATTTTCTATTTGCAATGCGTGTTTCCAACGTCCTGCCCCTCTCATCATAGCAATGTTACAACATGATTTACACCTTTTGAATAACAAAATTTCGACATTTACAAAACTTGGCTCCCTTCAAAAGTTCGTGCTCCTTTTCCCTCGTTCCGTTCCGTTTTTCTTTTGCGGCTAAACTGTCTATATTTGTGAGTGCTCACACACACACGTGTCTCTGTGTCTCCTCTGAACCTAAATAGTCTCTAATTGAACCTCCAAGTGACCACCGCACCCTCTTCAACCATAAAACTGCAATGGAAAGAGAGAGTTTTAGGGATAGAAAATGTAAATACAGTACTCTTGGCCCCCTTGTGTGGGCTAAACGAAATGATTTACTTTAGCCTTTCCGAGATTATTATTATCCACTCGTTATCAATTTTATATCATATATTTGTATATTCATTCAGCTTTTTCAAATCAACTTTATTTCTGTAGAAATTGAGAATTAATAAATATCTTGAAGCCATGGGTTAGAAGATACATTTCAGAATCAAAAACACAATTTTTACTACTAAGTTCAATATTTTACAAGTACATGTATTTGTTTGTTGTAAAGATGTTATGTCCTCTCTAAAGGTGATAAACTAGTATTTTTATATAAATTTTGTTATATGAATGTCGTATTTCTCCATTAGTCTTGAGTCCTGCTCAGGGGTGCGCGGCAATCGGTAATTTCGGTAATTTTCAAACCAAATTATATTTCGGAAATTGAAAAAACTTCACCTTGTTTTTTAGTATTCGGTTAGTCATTTTCTAAAAGAAAGCGGTTAATCCTTCAAGGATTGAATCATTCAAAGTTTGAAAATTGTTTATTAAAACGCATGTTTAGGCTCCTAAATCTAAAGTATCAAATTTATACTTCCGGCAGTTCTGTATCCGGGAATCGACAATTTCGGCAACTGCCAAAATTGCCGCGCACTCCTACTCAACTTTGACGCCTCATATCTTGGTTGTCATTGCTTTTAACAAAATGGTTTAACTATGGAAACATAGAAAAAGATAGGACAATCACTCGACTTCCATCTACCATTTTACTCGATCCAATTTCTAAATTTTCCTGTCATTGAGAGCCTAAATCACTTACAAATTATTGACGTTTTTCTTAAGCCTTGACAAACATTTAGCTACTAACTGTTTTCTAACAATTGGTCGTTTTTTTTGAGGTGCATAATTAGCTCACTTTCTGTATTTTTTTGTTTAATATCTGAAATTATTTTTTACATGTCATTTCTGAACCCTACAAACAAGAAATCTTGTTCACCTAATTTCGGTTGAAAAACAATTCCTGTTTTGCATGATTCTTCGTCATTCCCAAATCTTTTCACCAAATATTCCCTTCAGATTCCTGCCAAGTTTGTTCCATTCATCATTCTTTTCTATAATTCCATGTTTGACCTACATCTCTTTTGCATTCTTTTACCTCCCTTCATACACAACCTAATCGCTTTCCGTGCTGCTCATCCTTTTTGTGCATCGTGCTTCTCCGCCAATGCTACAGAAGGCGCGCGCGCGCGGTACCCGACCAGCTTAATCTTCTTTCCGTTTCTGATGTTCGTCTATGCCTGATGAAAATTTGTTTTCAATTCTATACATATACATTTATTTTTAATCTGGCACAAAAAATTGAGTCTCCATCAATTTTCAAAACTTCGTGTGTTACTGTCTTCCACTGTCTTCCTCTGAGTGGAATATCATGACAGTGTTAAGTACACCCTGTTAGAATTTATTTCAAACCAGACTGTTCTTAATGTCAATCCTGATTTTTAAAAATTGAAATTTTCAAAGTTCATAGCCTCTTATCTTGAGAAAAATTTGGTTTCTTTTTGGCAAATAAAATTTTAAATTCACTGAGCGCAAACTTCTCCTTAAAAAAATATAGGTTTTGCTGGCTTTTGCGAACCTTCGTGGAGGCTGAGCCGAAATTCCAAAATTTGAATGAGCGTCTGCCATCGTTTTACTCAAATTTTAGTCGTTTCAACTTTTTAAATTTTTAAGTAAAGTAGGAAAAGTATGTTACCTTAAAAATAAATCATAAGTTTTGCTTTACCAGTTTTCTTCTTATTCTAACGCTTTTGTATATTGTTTTTGAAATTTGAGTAAAACGTATTGCTGAAATGGTTTTTGAAAACATTTTAAAGCGCATATTTATGAAAGTGTATTAGAAAAATAGTCCCTTAACATTTCCAGCAAAATAGAGAAAATATAAAAAAGTTTTGAGACACCTGTGATTCACTTGGAAAAAACAAAAATAGCTTCAAGTTCAAACTATTGTTTAGAACAATGCGCCATTCAGACCTCCTTACGAAACCTAATCTTCAACAACTTTTTTCCTACGCTCACCCTTTTTTGGTGCTCAAAGCTGCATTTCTTTCGCTCCCTATTGACCAATGGCTAGCCTTCGTTTGAAACGGGAGAAAATATCGTTTTGTTTTCCTTTCCTTCTCCCAAAATCACTCATTAGGCTTTGCTATTTACCTTTTGACCGTGCTCACGCACGTATACTTTTGAGTCGCTCTTCTTCGAGAAAATAGTGTTGAAAAGATTGGAGAGTTTAGTGAAAATATAGACAACAATGGAAGAAATGGTCATCCGTACCGTAAGTCGCGGCTCGAAAAAAACTGAGAGAGAATGTGAGAATTCGACACACTTTTCGCCCTGTAAACCTTCAAATTTGTTTCTTTTTCTCATCTTTTTCTATGTTTTCACTCGAAACACCATGTCAAAATGTACTTGAAGTACAAGAACAACTCTTGAAAACATTCCTCACTGATACTGATACCTATATGATCTTCTTCCCACCTAAAGTTCCAATCAGTTGTTCTTTTTTGTTTGAGCTCGCTTCCGATGTGTTCATTTGCTCCCTTCCATATATTTCATCACTTTCTGACATTCCGTGTTTTTTCTTATTAGTCTTGTACCAGAGAAGATGTTATTTTCAGTTCACTAAAACGTTTATTATTCTTTCTCGGCTACCTGCATTAGAAATTAAAAAAGAACACATCGCTGGAAAAGATTAAGAAAATTCTCCATGTCATACTGATAGAGACTCGGCGTTTGCAGCCAGCTTCATACCCAAGGCTTCGCAACTTCTTACCCAAGCCTTGCCCAAAAAATAAAAACATTTATAAGGAGTAGGCAAGACTTGGGTAAACCTTGGGCAAGAGTTGGGCGCCGCCTCAAAAATGAAAAAAGTCGGGGACTGCCTCGCCGTCTCGAGGCGTCGCCCAAGTCTCACCCAAGTTTTGCCTATTTCTTACCCAATTTATACCTGTGTGTTGAACTTTGATCGCATTACCCGTTGTCACAGGTAAAGCGCCAAGTGTGAAAAATGGGTGAATAGTGGGTGAAGGGGCGCTGGCGGGTGAACGATGGGGGAAAAATGGGCGAAGGACCGCAAAAAGACGAAGCAATGGGTGAATAAATTGACCAATCCGAAAATCAAAAAAAAGTAAAAAAAGGAGCATATCAAAGTATTTCCGAAGTATTCATGCATAACTAGTATACTTCCACATGTTTATGGAAGTGTTTATTGTTGATTGTTGTAATGTTCACTTCATTTCCGAACATCTTCCATTAGATTCATCTGTCGTTGAATAATGTGAAAAACGTTTTGTTACTTTTTTAAGGGTTTATATTTATAGAAAAAATATCAGTTTGTTTTTTCCCACAAGTTTGGACATTCATATTACATTCTCAGTCGAACAATCACCTATATAAGAGTTGATTGAGCATATATACGTCTTACTTCAAAAGACTTATAACTCTGTTGGCATTTGAATTAATAAAATGTGGCCAACTAAAGAGTTGTTGACAATAATGTGAAAAACATTTTGTTAGTTGGTAACTTTTTGTTATCTTCAGTGACAGTGGAGATATGAGCCTCAAAAGAAGACCAAAATATTCTAGATCTGTACTTAAATATATCTCAGTTCTCGATAAAGATGAAGAGATACTATCAATATGTTTATTGTTTTAAACTTGATAATGTTGTAGTTGATGACTTTTTGATATCTCGTCACTAAAAATTGATACAACCGTTTTAAGACAGGAGGTTTTATTGTTCAGAGCTCCAAGGAATGTCGGTTTCAGTGATCGAGAGCACCGAACTTGACAAGAAAATGCATAGAACCAACAAAGTTAACATATTTCTACAATATCTGATAAATATTTTAAAATATTGAAAAAAAAATTTTTTTGATTTTTTCGAAACGAAAATTCAAAGGGTCCCCCCTTATGAAAAATTTCAAACTTTTTTCGAAAATATTTTTTTGAAAACTTTTCCAAATTTGATTACATCTTATAGAGAAAGGCAAATTTTGTGGTTTTTTTTTTAGTTTGGATGTTCAGAGCACGGTCTCAGATGATAATCTGAGGTATAGTAGAATTCCTATGTTCAAAAAACGCATTCACTTCGGATGCCTATATCTCCCTGGAAAAAATTTTCATGATTAGGTGATCAACTACAAAGTTGTACTTTAAATTAAAATAAACAACTTTGCAGTTGATAATTTCTCAACAAAATATTTGATGGTCGAGATAAAGTTGTGTTAAGTGCAGCAACTTCATGCTTGTATTTTCTTCTTCTTTTCCTGTTCATATCTTGACCATCAAATTTTTTGTTGAAAAATTCTCAACTACAAAATTTTTCTTTACATTAAGATGAACAACTTTGTAGTTGATCACTTAATCATGAAAATTTTTTCCAGGGAGATATAGGCATCCGAAGTGAATGCGTTTTTTGAACATAGGAATTCTACTATACCTTAGATTCTCATCTGAAGTCGTGCTCTGAACATCCAAACTAAAAAAAACCACAAAATTTGCTTTTCTCTATAAGATGTAATCAAATTTGGGAAAGTTTTCAAAAAAATATTTTCGAAAAAAATTTGAAATTTTTCATAAGGGGGGAGGGACCCTTTGGATTTTCGTTTCGAAAAAAATCAAAAAAATTTTTTTTTTCAATATTTTAAAATATTTATCAGATATTGTAGAAATATGTTAACTTTGTTGGTTCTATGCATTTTCTTGTCAAGTTCGGTGCTCTCGATCACTGAAACCGACATTCCTTGGAGCTCTGAACAATAAAACCTCCTGTCTTAAAACGGTTGTATCAATTTCTAGTGACGAGATATCAAAAAGTCATCAACTACAACATTATCAAGCTTGAAGCAATAAACATTTATATTGTTGTAATTATCTCTTCATCTTTATCGAAAACTGAGATATAGTTGAGCACAGATGTAGAATATTTTGGTTATCTTTTGAAGCCCACATCTCCACAGTCACTGAAGATAACAAAAAGTTACCAACTAACAAAATGTTTTTCACATTATTGTCAACAACTTTTTAGTTGGCCACATTTTATTGATTCAAATGCCAACAGAGTTATAAGTCTTTTAAAGTAAGACGTATATAAGCTCAATCAACTCTTATATAGGTGATTGTTCGACTGAGAATGTAATATGAATGTCTAAAGTTGTAGGAACATCCAAAATTGTGTTTTTCTATAAAGTGAAATACTTTTTGAAAATGTTTCCAAAAAAAAATTTTTTGGTGAAAATTTTTTTTCATAAGGGGGGACCCTTTTGAAAAATTTCAAATCAGAATCGAAATGCTTAAATTAATTTTTTGACTAAAATTTTTCAATGTATTTTAGTTTCAATTACTATTTCTGACTTAAAGTGAAATTTTCATTCTGTCCGGATTTTATAAAACTACAAGAATTCTCGCGAGAAGGGATTTGAAGAGAAGCTTCAACGCGAACGGCAACGACACTCCGAAATAACGGTAGCGCGCCCTCTTTACCGTAAATCCTCCTCATTTTCGAAATTAATTTTTCACGATTTCTTTATCTTTTTCTTCGATTTTTATAACTTTTATTCATATTTTTCAGCAGTTTTTTGAATTTTTTGATAACAATAATTATTTTCGTTAACTTACGTCGTGTTTCGGCTACTCGCACTCGCAAAATTCAAATTGTATTTCAGAATCCGTTCCATTTAAACTTAGCCACCGACGAGAACTATTTGATCAGTTCGAAATGAGTCGGTCCCACTTTTGGTCACTCCACAAGGTATTTTTGTTTTAAATAATAATTTTTATAATAAAATTAACTCCATTTTCAGCCAAATGACGTAAAATCAGCGGAAGACCACACAAAATATTCTACTCCAGAAGTTCTGAACGGCCGTCCCACGAAGTCATCCGACATTTTCAGTCTTGGAATGACAATCCGAGGCTACGACTGATCTCGATGTTCTATCAAATGGATATTCGTGGCATCAAATCAGAAATGGAGATTCCTGATAGATTCTTTACACCGATGTCTACAGATCTTCGCAGTTTGCTTCCCTGATGCTTGACTCTGATCCGAAAGTTCGCCCAACAAGCTGAGATTTACTGGATCATCCAGTGATCAAGAAGAAGCTAATGAAGCATGGAACTTATGCAAAATGCAATTTAATTGTAAGTAAAAGTTTTGTGAGTAAGAGGTTCTGAGAATTATTTGTTTCAGCTTTATGGATTTTTCTACGCATTCTATGCTGTTCTTGTCTGGGTCAAGGCTCGGTGCTGCTATCAACGTGCTACTGACGACTGGATAATTGGAATAACGGAATATCTTGAATTGTAAGCATTTTTATGTTTGAAAAACGTGGAAAAGTACGATTATTTTCAAGAAAATCGTTTTTTTCGGTATCCATTGTCGAAATTTTATCGATTGTGGGCAAAGAGGGAAAGATTGCTGAAGATTTTTCGAATGCATTTCTTGAGTTTCACAAAAATTTCTTATTTTTCAATCAGAAAATGGATCGATAAAATCGCTTACTGGAGGAAGACAAAAGGAAGAAAAGCGGAAACGAGTCAATTGCCGATGACACCAGAGGACGATTCATCGAAATCATCAAAAGATGAAATAAATTATTTTGTTTTTTTTTTCGATTTAAAATAAATGATAATACTATAATATACTCGTTTTATGAATATTATTCTTCACTGAAAAGCAAAAGGAGGGGAATGGAAACGATAGCCTTCACCCATCGCTCTCCCATCGCTCACCCATTAGCGAGCCGCTAACATGCGAACGGCGGCCCACCGGTGTGCGCGCTGTTCGTGTGTCGGCGGTTCCCCCCTCGCCTATATGCGGTCCACCGGTGGGCCGCCGCTCGCACTTGGCGCTTTACCTGTGGTGCCGAAGTCTTACCTGCTGAGCCATGATGGTCGCGCGGAACGATGCACACTAGTAATAACATATAGTACTCATACTCTAATAAATATTTATTGGGGAAGTATCAGACATATCTGATTGATACGGTATTCTCACATACCTTATTTCATTCGTTTTCAAGTGTGCTCTCTAAGGATTCTAAGTTCAGAATTTACAGAATTACAGTAATTCATGTTTGTTTCATGTCTTTCAATAACGGTCAATTTTATAAGAGTTTACATTTCAAAGGAACAGTTCAGTCTTAGAAAAATTCGATCCATTGGATTGACTGTGTAATATTTTACTATTGGACTTATTAGGAATCATCTTGAAGATACCTTTTCTTTCTTTTTATTTTTAGATAAATTATATGGTTTATTAGACAAAATGGCAATAAAAATCAAACTTTGTTCGTGCATTTTTAAACAAAGTTAGCCACCAGAGAAAAATATTTAGAATTGGCCTTTGAAGGGACAAGTTTTCCAGTGAATACTTTCAATTACATTGAAATTCTTCTATTTTAAATACAAATTACTCAAAAGACAAAGTGTCGATTTACGCTAAACATTGCGCATGCGGGATTTCGGAATCTTGTTCGTTCTTTACATCTGCAAACTTGGGTAAGAAGTTGGCAAAACTTGGCTAAGGCTTGGGTACGACTCGGGTGAGGGAGTTTACACTAGAATTGTTGAAGTTGGGTAAGACTTGGGCAAACTTTGGGTTAGAAGTTGGCAAAAGTTGGGTAAGAAGCTGAAAAGGCTCAAACTTGGGGAAGAAGTTGCCGGGAATTGCCGAGGCGAGTTAATTTTTAAAGATCTGAAAAAATCGATGAAGTTTCCCAACTTTTTACATAATTTTACACCGTAAAATCAGCAGAGGCTGTCTCACACAGATTCTCTATGATGAATTATTATCATGCTTTTGGTTTTCACATGCTTTCTTTATTACTTTTTTAAGGTACCGTTCTGTGAAACATTCATATAATAACTTTTTACACCGCACGGATCATTAAAAAACTAAACCTACAATTTTGTCGCTGCGAGATCTCTCGTAGTCGAGTGAATTTTTTTAAATCATAATAGAACTTTTTAAAAGAGTAAAATGTACTTTGTGAAACACCGAAAAAGTTCGAAAAAAGTTGACAAATTGGCGATTTATTCTAAGACTCCATGTTTAACTTCAAATTTTCCATTTGTCTCTAACTTAGATCTACAAATTTATTCAAGATTCTCATAATCTGTAAACACTGCAAATCAACTTCTTACATTTCATACTGATTGTCTTCCATTTATATCATATGTACTTCTATACTTATCAAATTTATATGTTTTTTAATATTCTTTTTTTACTCTTTTTGAAGATTAAAATCTTCTGTAGCACTACTATGCCGTTAATATCATGCATTGCTTTGCCATGAGGGTTTCCTTTTCCCCTATTCATAACTTGTGTATTTGTTTGAATTTTTTCTCCATTCCAATTGTTTAACTTTTATTCAAATCTTGAAACAATTTTCAATTATGTTTTCAGTAATAAATTCCATCAATCACATGACCGAATGATGAGGCATCGACGACGTTCCTCATCTTTAATTTTTTCACTTCTTCTCATTTTATCCCCCTTATCAAACGCTCAAGATCCACAAATATCCGATCAACCGATAAATTCCAATCATGCACCTGTTCTCCAAGTATCATCTACCGAAGGGTTCTTAACTGAAACAGCCGAAATGGGGACAACAGTCAGAGTTTCCCCAAATAGTCAGTCTGAATCATTACAAATTTTGGTCAATGATGAAGATTTGGTGAGTCTGATGTTACTGTGCGCATTTTTAGATAGATCATACTATAATAACTTTAAAAACTACAGTTGAACTGAAGTCATGTTCTAGTTTTTCAATCAATAATTATTGATTTTCTAGCAACCCGGAATGCCTCCAGCCACTTACCAATACATCCTAACAGGGCTTGGAGCAACAATTTTTGCCGTTGACCAAAGGGGTTTCGTTTATTTGAATGTTCCAAAGATTGATGCTGACCCACCAAATCCAAGTACTTATCAATTGAATGTGAGTTAATTGACCTTTTTATTTTAATTTTATTTTTATTTATTTGTATTTTATTATCAAAAAAATTATTTTTGAACTTTCAGGTTGAAGCCCGAGAAGTGAATACAGTTCCAACCCGTCGAAGTGAGCCCGTCACAATCACAATTCACATTTTGGACATCAACGATAACTCTCCACAATTCGAACAACCGATTTATATGGCCAATACGACAGCCAGTGGTGATGAACGAGATGTTGTAAAAGTGGTGGCTACAGACGTAGATTCTGGAGCTTTTGGACAAGTTACTTACACTATTGCTCAAGTACGTACAATAATTGTTTATATGTAACATATTTCAAACCAAAGTTTTCTAGGTGACCAATGGAGGAGAAGATAAATTTCGTTACGAGACGGCTACAAATATGCTGGTTGCTACTGGAAATCTGGTTCCTGGAGAAAGATATCAAGTAGTTATTGAAGCAATCGATGGAGGTGGTAGAAGTTCACAGGCTATCGTAATAGTTTTGGCACTTGATCCAATGCATCAGACATTCAGTTCTCTTGCTCCATTGCCTGGAATGGAAACGTTTATGCCTAATCCTTTGGCAATGGCAACAACTCCAGGAACAATGGTAACCAGCGCAGGTTTGTTTTTATTTCAAGTTGTCTTTCTAATTGATTATTTCATTCTTTATGATTTGTTTGAAAATTAAGTTTAAAACAAAAAAAATCAAAAATCAACATCAACTTCTCTATTTTCAGAATCCGAGGAGACTATTCAAACATTTGTGACAGAAGTCAACGAGAATACACCACCAAATACAGTTGTAGTGTCATTAGGAGACGAAAGTTCCAGGGAATTGACATATTTCAATGTTGTTGGTGGAAATGAGGAAGGCAAATTTGCAATCGATGATGCGTGAGTTTTAATATTATTTTTTTCACTAACAAGTCTCAACCAAGAAGTAAATTTTCAGTGGAACCATTGTAACCGCTGAGGAGCTTGATCGTGAAAAGACAGCAATGTATTCTCTTCAAGTTGAAACCAGATCCAGAAATCCAGATCAACATCTGTACTGGACTCTTGTCCAGGTTACTGTAATGGATGTAAATGATAATGCACCAACCTTCACTGATCCTCAACCAATTCGTCTCCGATTGAGTATTGATGATATTGAACAACTGACTGGAAATATGATAATTGGAAGAATAGGAGTTGAAGATGCAGATGCTGATGATAATGGACGACTTGAATTGAGAATAATGCCACCTCATAATAAGTTAGTTTTATGTGCTATCAACTCAGTTTACACACGCTTTTACAGACTTTTTGCAATTTCAAACGATGGAATTCTCAGTGTAAATGGTGATTTCACTGCTGCACACTTTGGAGAGCACGATTTGACTGTAGTGGCAAGAGATCATGGTGAACCATCTCTAGAAACAAGAGCAAGAGTTCAAATTTCTATATTTGGAACTCTCATCACTATGGCTACTGTGGCACCAACTGTAGGTTTTTGAACATTTTTAATTAAATTTTTGCCTATAAAACTAATTTCTTCAAGCCATTTTTATTTTCAGAATGAAGTATTCGAGTACACTTCAAGTGTTGAAGAAGAACCTCAGACAACGAATCCAGATGAACATCTCCAAACAGTCACTACATCCCCATCAACCAAAAATCAAGTTTCTCAACAAATATTCTCGTCGTTCCCAGCACCACAAGTGGAACAAACTGGTGCTCCAGTGGAACCTGAGTTTCCACAATTCCCAACATTCCCCACACTCAGTCCACATCCTCAGGTATGCAATTTCATCTTATTTCAGAGTTCGAGAACAAAAAATATATCTACAGAGTTATTTCCAGTTATTTTTTGTTTCCTCCAACCCAATAGTTTTATCCCAATACGCTTTAGTTCTATATATCACGCTTCTCTACCTTCCCTTCTTCTTTTCAGTTTCCCTAAAATATTGAAATTTCAGAATGAATAACTAGAATCACTCATTTTTCAGGAAAATAGATAAATCATGAGTTTGAATGAGGAAGTATATAATTTTCGTCATTCTCTTTGAGAAAACATTTTAGTTCTCCCAATATGTTCAACCCCTTACAGATTGACGAGGAAACCGAAGAAGATGAAGAAGTAACAGACGAGTATCCGGATACTGTAGCTACCGTACCCACTGTTACAGTAGCACCCGATTATTCAGAGGAATACGGACAAGAGGCGAGTAGTAGTAGCAGCACGATATTGCCAGATGTTCAAGGCGTTTGGAGTGAAATTTCTGAACTTCCATCTGAGAACCCCATCACCTACACAGAATCCCCAATCACCGAATCTACAGCCCCAGCACCTGAAACTTCACCTGAAACCGCTCCTGAAATTACACCAGAACGTGGAAGTTCGGCTGAAAACGAATTGTATCCGACTGAAATTGCACCTGAAAATGTTGAAAAACCCACCGAACTTGCACCAGATTTATCTGAAACCACTGAAAATACTGAAAATCAATGGCTACCGGACGTTGTGGAAACCAGTCAGGTAGTGCATGCTTCTACCAAATGTTTATTGCACTTATTATTAGCACTAACATTTCATTAATTTTGCGAGCGACTTTGTGAACTGGTTGTTTGAAGTTTGATTGCTTGGAGTTTGCTAATTTTATTGGATATAGAAATAGTTTTGATGGCTGTCCATTAACTTATTTTGGAAGCAAATTAAAGGATTTTCTCTACCTTTATTTTCGAACTGTCATTGGAGCTTGTGTTTGTACTACTGCCCTGGACCTACTACTCCAATCATTAAATGATTAATCCTATAATTATATATTTTCAGGAGCTCCCCTCACTGCCAACTACAAAAATGGCTCCACCACAACCTGTACCAACTCAATCTCCTCCATTACCAACTCCGAAACGGTTGGCGCCAGTGTTCAAACCATCCCAGATTACTGTACAGATTGATGAGAATGAGTCACAAGTTGAAATTACAAAAGCTCATGCCACGTATCCAGATGGGTTGTCAGGTTGGAATAATTTGGATTGTTTAAGTTTCAATCAGCGAAATTTAATTTTCAGGAACGATTACCTATGTTCTTCATAAAGGAGATCCAAGTCTTTTCTCAGTTTCCTCGTATTCTGGATCTGTTAATTTGCTTCGAGCACTGGATGCTGAAACTAACTCGACAGTTACAATTCAAATCTCCACTTCAGAAGTAAAAATGAGATTTCTTATATGATTTTTAATATTTTTCATTCAGGCACAAACTTTGGAAGTTGATCCAAAACTTGCACATTTTGTGAGTATTACCATCAACGTTGCTGATAAGAATGATTGGATTCCAAACTTTGAAAGTGCATCATATGAATTTGATGTTAAAGAAGACACGTTGCCCGGAACAATTGTCGGACAAGTTAATGCATTCGATCAGGATAGAGATGTGAGTTTCAGATAAAACTAGTCGTAATTCCATAGCTAAGTTCGTTTTGGAAAGTAAAATTAACTTTTCAGGAACCAAATAACCGAATTCGATATCGATTGTTGTCTGCAGGAGGATTGGAAGCACATTTTAATGTTAATGCTGAGAGTGGATTGATCACATTAGCAAGACCAATTGATGCATTTGCCGGGGAAAAGATTACGGTTTGGATTCTAGTATAGTGATGTACGGTTTTGAAGGTTCATTTTCAGCTTCGTATCGAGGGAGCTGACAGTGGAATGCTACCTCTTTCTTCAACGACAACAGTGCTCATCAACGTGGTTGCCACGTCATCACATCTGATTCCAGATGCTTCACCTGTCTCGAATACGCCAAATGAAGGAGAACTGCAATTTAGTCTGAGGAATTATACGTTAGTATTTAGTATTTTTGTTTAGGAAATTTCAACTATCGTCATAATTAGCAGATTAATTTAGTTGTTAGAAAAATTCCGAAATTTGCCGAGCTGGCAAACCTTGAAAATCGTGATTTTTTTAAAAGACTTTTTTGGAAGAGAACAAGTCTGCTCTCCCCGGACAACATTTTTTGAAATCTTGAAACAAAATAAAAAATTTCAGGATCACAGAGTTTGAATAATTGTTGTTTGTTCGATTACCCGTATACCCCTCGAAACAAGTTTAAAAAAAAGTGAAAATTTTCAGTGCATCTGTGTCTGAAGCAGTCCGTCCTCCACATCTTGTTCAAGTTTTGTCTGTGATGAATAAGCCAACGGATACCAGATTCATAATTTGCAATATTATATCTGGAAATTATCGTGGAGCATTCGGAATCACTGCTGGAAATGATGGAAATTGTGAATTAAGAACACAGATGGAATTAGATCGAGAAACTGTAGAAAGGTACTTGGTTTCTAATTTTTTTTTTAAATGAAATTGAACAATTTTTTCAGATACTTGTTGAATATAACTGTAACTGCTGGTGCACAAACAGACTACGCTTTAGTGTCTATAACAGTTCTTGATGTGAACGACAATGTTCCTCGATTTGTGTATGATTCGGATCTGGGATTGACCACATACTTTGGAGCTGTTTCTTCAGTTGCAAATGCATTCACAAGAGTGTTAACTGTAAAGGTAAAGTGAAATTAATTGATCTATCAAATACGAGAATTAATATTTGCAGGCTGAAGATGCAGATCTTGGAAACAGCAGCTTGGTCAACTACGCTTTGGATCCACTTTCAGCACATTCAAAATACTTTTCTATTTCACCATTTGGAGAGATTAGCACAAAACAGAGCATGTCTACCATTTTGAGTAGAAATAGACTCCAATTCTTCGAATTCAGAGTAAGCTATTTTGTAATAATATAACTTTTACACTCGAAAATGGTTTAAGATAAATGTCTTCCAATGGAATGTAATATTTTCAGGTTTCCGCCTGCGATTCCCCAATTTCTGGGCAACAATTGTGTTCAAAAGCTGATGTTGTCGTGAATGTGATTGGTTCAACTAACAGATTCAAGATGATTATTTATGGATTGAACCCACAACAATTGAAGAAACATGAAAAGGATTTAGTGAAATCAACTAGACAATTTACTGGAAGTTGCAATTTATTGACGATCGAGAAAATGATTGAGCATACTGCAATTGAGAACCAGGTTAGCAATAGAAACACAAAATGATAGGCAATAACCTAATTGGATTTTTAGGAATTTGTAGTTTTTAAATTAAAATTTTAATCAAATTCAGATCCGAACTGACATCTACTGGTATGCAGTGAATCCAACGACAAAGAAGATTTGCAAGAAACAAGATATCCGAAAACTATTCGAAACTTCCAATGTACAATTAATTGCTGGAAAGGTTCAACCATGGTTCAGACTTGAAAGAATTTCAGAGGATGTAAGTCTCAGATATCAAACGAGAGAAACATTGAATTTCACGGGTTTTCCATAAGCACTGAATTGGCCATTGTGGGAAACTGACAGCAGTTCGATGAGAATTTTGTGGGGTTCTTGTGTTCTTGTGCATGCGAGAAGTCCGGAGGTTCGATCTCCCATTCCTCCAGAACTTTTGCGCCTTTCCAAAAAATATTATATTACAAAACGTTTTCGGTTAAAAACAAAAGATCAATTTCAGGCCGGTGATGAAGGAAATATGTCAAGCGGTGGAATTTTATCAACCAACTGGAAGACTTCCAATATTCTTTTAATAATACTTGCGGTAACTGTTGCTCTTGGAGCAATTATTGGAATTTGTGCCGTGTGTGTATTCTGGAGCCGTTATAAGACAGCCCAACGAAATGCTTCAAACTTCTCTCACTCGTATCCTCAGAAACTAGGACCAATTTATCATCCAACAATGATGGGAGTTGATCCAAGAACTGAATATGATTATGAAACACAAAATGTGAATATGCTCATTTCGGATGAAGATTTAACAATGAAAAGTGGATCAATTGGAGTACCAGCTCATCAGCGAATGACATTGATGGGTGCAGGAGGTGGTCCTGGAATGGGAGGACCTGGTGGACCACAAAATGGTCAAGGAAATCAAAGTTATAGAACATATGGATACAGACCTGCACATAGTACAGCGTATGAAGGAGACTTCAGGTAAAATTATTTATTTATTTTAAAATTACGTTGTATTAAATGTTCTAACTTTTAGCATAGAAGAATCAATGTATGCCATAAACCCATCAGGACGATTGGATCCTATTACGAAGTGAGTTTTTTCTCAAATAAGTATTTTTATTTGACTTGAATTCTTCACAACTTTCAAATTTGTCTTCAATGAAAGGTTCGAAAAGTTGTTTTACAAGAAACTATTTCAGTCGAGTAATTCTGCCGTCGAATTTACCTCGGACAACAAGTAAGAAATACTTCTAACTTCTGTTTCAAAATACTATTTCTCAAAATTTGAATTGATTTTCAACAATCAATTCCTTCAACTTCTGCACACTCTTTGTGCTTTTTGAAGAATTCTTGAATTCACAATTCAGGTTTTGAAACATAGTCAATTGAAATAGATTGTCATTTTCGGTTGGAATACATCTGACGCTTCTAAGTTTGCATGGCTTTATTCCTTTTTTTGCTCTTTTTTTTGTTTATTATTTCATCAAAACACTTATTTCATGAAATTCAAAAACTCGGTAAGTATACCTCATTCCTCATTTTTTCCTGGCTTCTAACTTTATCGGCTTTTTCTGTTACATTTCAGTTTTCAATGGGAACCGAAATCTTTCAAAAAGTAATATTTTCAGACGTATACAGACAATCGTGATTCCAACACCAGATTATCATCAACGAACACATCCAAATCAACATAAATCAATACTTTAATCAATTAAAATTCAAAATATTATTTTTGTTAAAACTTCTATCTTTCAAAGAATCTCATGTTCCTCAATTTCTCCCCATTTTCTTTCAGCATTTTCACTTTTTCATTCATTTCGCTCAATTTGTTCATCAACTCCTTGTGACGTCCCAATATAGGTGCTCAAAATGTCTAATTTATATCAATTTTCTCACCTTCATTCTTTTTCTCTCTCATTCATCCACATTTGCCAGTGATTTGTGTTCACCCCGCCGTTTCAGTGACTTTAAATTATTTATTCGACAATTTTAATTTTTTTGCATGCTTACAAATTTGTTGAAACGGTGTATTTACTTGAAATATTTTTTTAAATACATAATACAATTTAATGCAGAAAGTGTTCATAATAGAGGTGCATGCGGGTCGACCCGTATTTGTAACCGAAATGGGACGCGCGTCGACCCGCGACCCGCTGCGGCAAAAACGTGAAGAAATTAAATTTATATTTTGAAATAATATAATTGCAATGGTGTGTTTTTAAACTACGCGATGGGTCGCGGGTCGACCCGCGACCCGTGTCCCATTACAAACGGTTCGCGGGTCGACCCGCGGATTGGGTTCCGGGTCGACCCTTTTCGACCCATCGGCACCTCTAGTTCATAAAATACTTTTCAGATAATTTAATCAAAATTTTACTTTAAAGAATGTAGTTTGATCGAAACTTTATGCCTTTTCGAGCATGTTGAAAGGTGTCTTTTAGTCAAATTGTGCAGTTTTTGAAGGGAATCAAGCGCATTTTTCCAAATTTTTGGAGTTTTCAAACAAGAAAAAATTAGATTTTTGTGTTAGATTTTTTTCAAAATACTAAATCATCTCGCTTATAATTTTTCAAGTTTCGATCACACTTTTGAAATTTTTAACGAAATTTTAGTGTAATTCAATCACGCTCAGTCTCTCACTCTTTTTCAGTTTCTCAAAACTTCGGCTCTCGGCAATCTCGGAAAACTGCTTATTTCTCGGAATTTGGCTCTTGCTTTTTGCCCAAGTTTTACCCAAAAAATATTAACTTGAGCAAAGATTGGGCAAGATTTCGGCAAAACTTGGATTCAGGCGACATGAAAGTTTAACCAACATGAAAGTTTAACTTCTACGACATGAAAGTTTAACTTCTACCAAAGTTTGAAACGAGTCAAAAATAGTTTGGGCCGAAGTGGGCAAGAAGCTAGAGCCAAATTCCGAGCTGGTTAGAATAAAATGGAAAAAAATCTAGAAAATCTTTTTTTCAATAATACAACTTACGTGGCCCCCATTATCCTATTAATGTCATCCAAGGTCGATCAAAAAATGAGATAAAGGTCGATGTGAGAATGATCAAACTTTATGAAAATCAGTTCTCACTTGAACAACAACTCGACTAACCGTCTCCACTCTTCACTTGCACAAATCTTCATGCAACCAATCAACGTCATGCTCGCTGTTCTTCTCGCCTTGGCTTCATTTGCTCAAGGAGGCAGATCTGTTGCTCCGGCTGGTGCAGTCACTGAACCAACAGTTACTCAAGCTGTTCCAGAAGGATCAGGACTTAGTTCAGATGTCACTGATCGTCCAAACATCGACTCCACTGATGTTGTATCAAATGCAACTTCGGTGGAAGATTTGCTTGGAAGTTCAACAAATGCAAACAACACTGGTACATTCAACTCTAGGACCTTTGTAATTGCTCCAATGATGATTCTTGCTTTGGTGCAGTGATCAATTGATTAACTACTTTTACTAACAATAAATTAATATTTGGCTGCTCTTCGGTTTTTGTAGAATTTGGAATATTGCCTCTTGTTTTACCTTTCTTTGGAGGGCTGGTTCTGGGATGTCCCCATCGTTTTCTTGCATTTTCTTGATAGTTGATTAGGGTGTCCATGGTGGAGACTTCAGTGTACAGTCATTCTCCGCTCTCAGATTTTAATTCCCAATTACGAGCACTTCCACATAAAAGTCAGCAGCTCAACTTCCACACAACTGATTCTTTGACGGTAACTTGTAGCTTTTGTCTATTTACATAGAAAATGAATGATTAGCATAGAATTAAAAACTGATGCAAGAATGGTCAGGGATTTATTCAGAAATTGAGCTACCGTAATTTCTCTATTAGTCTTGCATTCACGACTAATTTTCAACTGGTTGGTATGGGAGCAAGACTAATTCTCGAACGCCCAATAACTTTGGAAAGTGGCCAATTTTTTGTTTTTTTTTAATTTTTTGTTTTGGAAAGCATAACTTGATGTCGTTTAAACAAGGAAAAATACATACTTCCAATATTTCATCAATTATTTGAACGATTTTCAATTTACCAAAAACATGGCAAATTTGCTGGCGTTGGGTGCAAAACTAGCCTGCAATACTAATAAATACTGATACTAATACGATAATTGAAGTCGTTGCTCAGGCAATTATGAAACTTTAAATTAAAAACAAGAATGCAAATCGATTTATTGATTTTTTTTCATTCAAATGACTGATTGTCTCTTCAAATTACGGAACCTTGTACGTGTATTTCAATGTTTAAAAATTATGAAAAAAAATTAAAGTGAAATAGTAGATTGTAGTGTCTGACAAGCTTCCATCAATTCAACAAGTCCATTGAGTTCCTCTTGAAGTTTTTGATAACGGGCATTTATTACAGACATTGTATTTTCATTACAGGTAAATTCTGAAAATTGAGTATTTGGTAAATAGAAAACTTGATAACTGAAGGCAGTTTTTCAAAGTTTGTATTCGTATATTTATTACTTACCATTTTCGTATTGTTTAGGTGATCTTACAGCAGATGCTAATTGATAGTAGTGAGCAGGTAATCTTCCAACAACAGCTGCACGTTTCCCAGCAGATGGTCGTAGAGATGCTCTGAAATTCAATTTATAAGAAATTAATAGAAGATATTATTTCTAAAATTATATTATGAGGACTTGATTTCCAGAGAAGAAAAATTTAAACTAACCTCCCAGTTGCCAAATTTGCACTACAAAAAGCAACTAAAACCATTGTAATGATGAAAATTGAAATGAATGTGGAAGATGAAGAAGACATGAATATATTAGTGTGCGACCTGTAAATTTTAAAGAATTGCAAAGTTGAAAATGATTTTTAAAAAATAGAAAACTGGAAGAAACATGTGAGATAAAATAATATTTAAGAAGACATTCTATATTTATATTCAAATGTTTCCAAAGTTAATTTATAAACAAAAATGACATTAATGCGGAGGTGGATCTAGAACTAAACCCCAAAAAGGAAGGCTTCCATTTCAGTTCAACGTGACGAAATGAATCAAATTTTAAAATTTGAAGAATGAATTGGAAGCCATATTTAGTTTAGTTCCGTAATTTGCATGTTGTTGGATGTAGACAGGTGGTTTATAATTGGCAGGAGATTAGGGACTTTACGAAATTTAATGAAATTCATGAATTTTAAATTTGGAAAGACTTATGAAACCCTACAATATTTTGTACAAGTAGGTAGCAACTAGCCAGCTGAAAACATATCAAACGTTCTTGAGCTTGCTTCTGAATGTGGAAAAGTCGATTTCACAACTCGTAGAGCTTCAAGACTAAGTACGATGGCTTGAAATAATGGTCTCATTTCAGAAAGTTAATACATTATTTATGGCTGCCAACATTCAACAGACCAAATTAAAATCGAGACATGTACTCACTATCAGCTGTTAATAAAATGTTTATTGTTTATGGATAATGAGTAATAGCTAACAAATTTCTTAGTTCTTTGTCTTTCCGTAACTAACATATTTTTTGATGAGTTTTTTTTTGACAGCATGTAACTTGGTGTTTTAAAGTTGATATCAAATGTAGAGCAATGGCGGTGTTTAACATATGGAAGAAACACAATATACTAATATTTAAAAATTGATCTTGTTCACAAACACTGATGAGTTTTGGTGTACGGTCGAATTATTAGAATACTTATAAGTATAGGATCAGAAGTAACAAATTACTTACAGAATATTGGATATTTCTTTATTTTTCATAGTTAAATAAATTCAATTCAATTCAACTAAATGATTCTCCAAGCTGGGCTATACTTATACTTGTGCGTTGTTTTTTTAGTTGATCAGTGAGTGTTAAACTTTAAAAAAAAGTTAAATTGCATCGAAAGCAACTAATATAACATATATCAAAGTATATCAGTGAGGTGTAAAACTCTTACAGTTAAGGGAAAATTATTTTCAGCATTGATTTTCTTCTAAAAACGTTTCACTTGAAAGCTCTGTTGAACATAAAAAATTACGTAGATCTTCAAGATGACATTAGCTTCAGATTATATATAAAAAGTAACGCATTACTTTCAGAAAATAGGATTTTTATGAGTACCATAATCTGGCTTATACTTTGCAATTCGATCACTTCCTAATCGTCTTGTTCTTGGTATTCGGAGGGATAACTTGAAGTTTTAAACACACACTTTCAATGTATTATAGAAAATGCTATTCCAAAATTTCTAAATTAAAAATTTTAACCAAGGAAATGTGCAAAAAACTGGCCAGACTTCAAAATGAACAAAAACAAAAATAAAATTGGATTATCTCACGTAAATTATTATAGTAATTGAGGAAGGAAGTACCCATCTATTTTTAAAGAATTTCCCGTTTATAAACTTTTTGAAGTATCTAATGAGGAAGTATGTCTAATGTCTATTATTTTAATCCACAAAAAAGCTACCTAGTCTGAAAAAATCTAAAAGCAAAATATGAATATTTATACTACTAATATTCCACCTGTTTTCCACGTAAAAAAGTGTGTCTGAAAGATGTGTCACATGGGTCTTTTGAGAAAACAAAATGAAAAACGCTTTGGGATATTTCAGTAGTCTAATTGATTTGACAGATAATAAATAATTCATTTTTAAGCTACAGTATCCAAGACGCCTCGGTAACTCGAATGCTTTATATTTTGTAATGTCTTGCATGACGTGTCATTCGCTTTTTCCAAGAAATTAATTTTCGGACTTTGAACTTGATGAGTAGAAAGAGGTTACTCAAATGAACGAATATTTAATTTTTACATTTATTTTTCTCAATCGAAAGGGCAATTTCTAAAAATAAAAATGAAAAGTTTGAGTGCTACGTGTTTCTCGATATCTATACTTTTTACGTTGAAAGTTTCTAGGTTCAAAGAACGAGCTTTATTTTTAGTGTAAATGGTTTTTCCTAAAATAAACCCGTTGCGTAGAGCTGATAAAGAACATTCCCTTTTTTTGAAGGAAATCACAGTGCTAACCCAAAAATGCTGAACCCATTCTCGACAAAAATAAAATATTCTCAAATGGAATCTTTGCGGAAATATGTGCGTCTTTAAAGAATTACAGTAACCCACTCCTCCATTTTTTTGCGATATTATCTTCGATTTTCTAGGTTTTCAACTATCAGAAAGACGATTTGGTTGAATTAAGTGAAATATAGAATGGAAAAACTTCAAAGACTAGATGAACGAAAGAGGTGATACTGTAGTTGTTAAATGTGCACACCGTTTTGAGCAGTCTTCGTTTGGAACTTGTCCGTTCGTGACAAGAGTTTGAAAATAAATCATGAGAAATCGTGTTTAACTGGCAAGGATAAAACTGAGAAAACTCGGAAAACTCAGAAGTAGAAACAATTGAAAATTGTCAGCAAATTTAAATTCAAATATTATTATTCTCCGAAATTAGACTTCAGACAGAAAAATCTACCAAAAAATACTGAAATTCCCAATATTTCCACCAACTTTATATAAATCCAACTAATTAGGCTCCGCCCTTTTATCATCTGAAATATTGCACCTGTCTTCTGTATGCGGGGCCCCCGGTTAATGCAAAATCTAAGTGATATCAGAATACGACGAGGTGGCTCAGTTAGGGTCACGTCACCTGAGAAGTGAAGTGATCTGAAAAAACTGAGATTCGTCATTTCGGAAATTGAAATGGAATTTTGAAATTAATTAATTTCGGATTTCTACAACTCCAGAATTGATTTTGCAAAATACTTGTTTTATTTGACACGTAGACCTCAAAAATTATTCAGAAATCACATGATGTACTTGAGATGAAAATAGTGATAAACTGTGAGATTCAAATAAAAAACTGAAGAAAAAATGATTAAAAAATTAGATGAAAATCGAATGGAAAATTGTGAGATTGAGATGGTTTGCAGATCAAAGAAAAACGGGAATGGAATTGGAGATTTGATAATTAAAATAGGTAAGCTTGATTTGTGAAGCATGTCAGAAAAGGAAGAAGAATATGATTACATTTTTGATGTTAGAGCTGGAAATATAATTGGGTATGAATTCTTAATCATCATATTCTACTGATCATCAAGTTCGGAAACTGGGATTTGTGAAGCTTCCACGCGATTCTGACAGGGATAATAGACGTGGAAAGTGTAGTTGCTTCGAGAGAATGAACCAGGATTTGAGACAATTGTGTCAGCTCCAACGACTTTTTCGGTGAAAGTCTCGAAACGATCAGCAGTGATCAGAAGATCGGGAAGTGGATGAAGTGACAAGGAATGAGAGAAATCCGGTAAAACTGGTGTAATATGTTGAGGAAGTGGACACAAATGCGCCTGAAAATAAAACTATAATTAACAGTTTTCAGATTTTTCATATTTTGAGTGTCCAGTTTCCGAAGACCCCGAATTTGTAACTTCAAATTTAAATTAATCTTTGGTTCATGGATTCGATTGGTTATTCTTTTCCTATAGGATATGAAGGTCTAAATTTAACCGTGAAAATCTAGAACTGTAGCAGAAGAACATGTATTTTAAGAAATTAAATGTTCTTTCGTATTTTCTGAGGATTTAATTGGCTCTCCATAAAAGGAAAAATCAAAAATACTTCCATAGAGCCCACGTGATCAAAAATTATGAAAACAATGGGTACAAGGACATGTGGAATTTGCATCAGAGTCTCAAACATCGTCAAATCAAAAACTAAAATTGAAATAAAAAACTCGTGTGATTTCTTGTCTACAATTCAAAACACAAAATCAGACAAACTTTCAATTATAACGCTGAAGTCTGAAGCCTGTTGGAAATTTATTATTTTTTCTTTAAAAAAAAAGAGCGATAATTTTATTCTGTGGTTTTCGCTTTGAATAATTTGAAGTTTTTAAAGTGCTCACTAAAAACCAAAAATACCTTCTTTTTTTAAAGTTTTTTATTGAAAAATTTTAATTTCAATTTAACTTAATTATTTAACTTTTCAGCCCAATTCAATTACATTTTCTGAATTTTTTTAACATACTGAAAAGCGGGGTTTTCGAAAATTTGCAATTTTTGTTCGAATTGATCTTAGTTTTTATTTTTACATTTCATAGATCCAGATTGGCAGGTTCAAAATAAAATATATAAATTTTATAATTTCAGATGCAAAAAAAAATCTATTTTCAGCTCATTAGAAGAAGTTTATCGCTTATTTTCAGGTGTTTTTGAGCCGGTTCCAGTTCCCACTAAAACTGCTACGTGATTTTTTTCCAGCATGGACAGAAAAACAAATATAGTATTTAGGAGAAGATATATTTCGTAGTAAGATCAGGTGAATTTCGTTTAGTTATTCAAAACGTTGACTGAACTTATTGGAAATACGAGAAAGTTCAATGCTTCAAATCATGAAACTTCAAAATTTCTACGTTTCTGTATCAGGGGTTGCCGAGTTGAAAAAAAATCCAGAATGAAAAATCAAAATCTACAGAATTTAGTAGTTTTTTTTAATTACACAAATTTTCATCAAATTCATTTTACCAACCTGGCTCAACACACTTCTTGCATATCTCGATGGGATGGATTCGACAGTGATACTATTGATTGAATGTCTGAAATTAAGTAATTTCAAAATTATTTAGTTTTAAGGATTATGCCAAAATTTCTTCTCGGAAAATTCTCATTTTTAGGAAATTATAACTTCTATGTTTGTTTATTCTCATTTTTTATTATTATGAAATAAATAAAAATTCAGATATTCTGTTGTTGTTTCTCATATTTTTTAACCGATCTCTTTAGATTCCAACGTCATCACATCTGTATTTTGTCTAGTTCATTAGTGTCTAGCTCAATAAATAATAATCAGTTCATTGCTCCAATTATCATCTCAGCTGTCATTTTTTGTACTGCCGTACTAATTTCAACAGACAAAATAGCGTATTGATGATGAGATTTCCAGACTGAAAAGCTTAAATTCACCTGCACGTTTTTTTGATCAAATCACTTCGGAAGACAACAATCTCCTGGCTTGCGAATTGAATTCGACACGGATTCGAAGCAAATGTACACGAGATAATTGGGGAAATATGCTTGAAGAGAAGAGATGGAAGATGTGGACGAGGAAGTACCTGAAAATTCCAAAAAATAGAAACGCAAATGATAGTATGATAGTAGTTTGATAAAAACTATATTCCGGCTGCTGTGACAACGAAAAGTCGGCGAAATTTCCGATTTTGGCAAAATTGTGTTTTTTTTTTTGAAATTTTTGGAAAAGAACATTTTTGAATATATTTTACCGTGTCAACAAATGGATCATCAGGTCCTGGTACAAAGATAAACTGTGTTTTTTCATAATCCTTTCTGAGTGGTGTCAATTGATTAGCCAACCACCTGAATCCACGATCCAGTAAATCAATTGTATCAGTTTGTCTGGGTCTTGAGCAAAAATTTCCACAAAAAACAATTGCAACTGGAGGTTGATCTTTGTATCCTTGTAGCAATTTGAATACTGCTTTCATAACCTGGAAAACATATAAATTAGACTGGTTTTTGAACTGAAAATTATTCTTTTCTAGTTTATTGGGGAAAAATATTTTTTTCGGAAAAAACCTAAACTGAGAATTTTCTTCAGAGTTTCTAAGAATAGACTATCGAAATTATAAATAGAGTTCAGTTAATTCAAAATATTTAGGTTTTTTAAAAATAGTGATTCAAACTTTTAAAAAAATTGTTTTTTGTTTATTAGTTTTTTTCGTTATTCGTTTTCAAAAAAAAAAGTTTTCGGATTACCTTTTTATCATCCAAAAAAACATCGGAAAGGAAGACAAGGGAAGTATCTTCCTGCTTAGCCAGAGCTGATCGTAGGCGATCACTGCACCGGAATGCGATCTGAAATCAGTTTTTTTTCAAAAAGAAGTATACTTTAAATTATTTCCATACCTTATCATCTCCTCCAAACCAATTCTCATTCGAACTCAACTCTTTTCTCGTAACTTCTGCTGATTCTACAGGTACCATTGCAACTTCATTCACTGTTAAAACACTATTCTCAAAAGTTCCTTCAAAAATTGCAATTGAATGCTCATGGAATAACGCATGATGAAATTTCGTGTCTTCTTTAAATTCTACTTCAACTGAACCGCTTAGATCTTCGATATGATAGCAGTCGGCCTGAAAATTATTAATATTAGATTTTATCAAATTTCACTATTTCAAAGAATACCTTTTGCTGAGTAAGCATACCGAGAACTACAACTGATTGAAGATGTTTTGTGGAACTTCCCAAAATTTCGCATGTGGTGAATTTGAAGTTTTTCAGTGAAGCACATCGCATTGCACGCTGTAAATCGTTAATTGATTAAACTTTTTATTAAAGATTTCAGTATATATTTATATGTTGACCTTTTTATGCAAACACATATTAGTGAAATATACATTTTGCATATTTTTTTTGCAAATTTAAACAAAAAAGAAAAAATGTTCACCTGCTTAACAATAAAAAATCGTTGTCGTGCAGCATGTGAGAATGACGACGAATCAGCAGCCAGACTAGTTTTTTCTTTTCTTAGAACCATTTTCCGAAGATCCGCATCAAAATCATACGGCTGGAGGGAGAATGCGTCGAATACATTGAGCAGTTTTCCTCTGAAAACACGAGTATAAAATTACCTTATCCAGAAATGTGACGTCAATTCGCAAAAATGAAAGGGTTATGATGCTCTAATAAAGATAACAATAGAAGTTTTTTTTTTGAAAAAATTAATTTTTAGAGGTCAAAACCAGAACTCACGCATCTTGGGTTCCTTTTGATTTACATTGACGGAATGTATCTCTGATGAGTTCTTCACTGATTAGGGATGATTGCACTAAAGGAAAAAACTATTTGAAAATAGTTTAATAACTGGTATATGCTTACGTGTCTGCTTTTTGAGTAATTCAATCATTTTATTCGTCCATTTCTTTCGAGTTTCTTTGTCATGGTCTAGGAATAGCTTCACACATAATTTGACCGCTTCTCTATAAAATAATTGCAAATTGAAATAATTAATTTTCAAGAAAACTACTTTTTGAGCTCAAATGCGTGTATCTGAAAGGTTTTGACAATTTCTCGGCGCAGCGCATTCTCCTCGGCAGTTGTGTCCATCTAAAATTGTATTTTTAATTTGCTTTTCTGTTAAGAAAAGAGGGATTAACTATTAAAATTAATTCAAAATATTCAGATAATCACACCATGCAAAGTCAACACATCACAAAACGATAAACAGAAATAGTATTAACAGATTAGATTTCAAAATAAAAATATTCATTACAAAAATTGAGACCAGGAACAGAAATAAATTATTATTATATAATGTTCACGAATTAGGAAACTTCAGAACGATTTTTCTTGGAAACAGTTGATAATTTGAAAAAGAAAAATGAAATTTTTTGTGCACACTTGGCAGAAACCCAAAACAATAACAATTTAAGCATTCTGAATAATTTCCATAGGAAACATCGAATTCATTTTACATCGGACGGAATTGTTGTGGTGGACGTGGCATCATTGGTGGCATTCCTGGTGGTCCAGCCATACCCATAGGCCCTCCTGGGAATGGTGGCATCTGAAATATTCAGTTGTTGGCGAGACTTTTTAATATTTCAAGAAAAAAAATACATAGTCCTCTTTAAACTCTAAAATGTCAGTCAAATCTGCATTGACACAATTTTAATTTAGATTTCAGCTGCATTTCAGTGTAATCTTTTAAAAAGACTGACCCCTGGTGCTCCTGGAAATCCGACTCCTGGTCCAGGGAACGGTCGAGGAGCCATCATTGGCATTCCTGGGGGACCTCCCATCATCGGATGATGACCCACTGGTGGTACAGGGGCCATTCCCATTGTTGTACGTGGTACGGCTCCTTGCATCTGAAAATTGACTTTGGTTTATACTTGTTTTCAAACAAAAAGGACGCTGATTTTTAAATTACAACTGGATTATATATTTGTTGTTGTAAAAGCTGTATTTTAAAACAACTTACTCTATTTGTGGCAAATGCCCGTGCAGTTTGATCAACAAGCTTCTGTGCTTGGTCTTCCATCCATTTCTGAAATAAAATGATTTTATAGTTCATGTCCAATTAAATAAAAATTGCATTATTTACAAAACAGAAACTTCTTAGAAGAAAATCGATAATATCAAACACTAGCTCACTTTATTTGAAAAATAGCGTGTTAGGAACTTACCTGATAAAACATTCTGACGTTATCCTTGTGTTTTCTTCCTCCATTGTGCGTTTTTCTCACTGATGGCGAGTCATGTGTCAAAAATGTGTCGCAGTAATCACAATAGTACTTTGGCATGCTGAAAATTAAGATTTTGTCATTTTGAACTATTGTTACCAAGAAAAGAAAGCATAATGAAAAATATAAACCACGAAAAACTGAGAGTATTCGAAAATCGGTTTCAAAAAATTCTTGCTCCGAAAGTGTGTCAACAGGGCACGAGAAATACGCAAACATATCGAGAAAAGCGTCAGTAATTTATTCACGTGGGTGTTCAAATTTGGTTTTTAACGAAAATTTTCTACGAAAATAAAAACGAATTCAAGATCATCATGAAATAGTTTTTCAAAGAAGGAAATGAATTATATTTTGGATGCTGAATGCTCGGTTAAAATAGATATAAGGTGTTGTCGTTATTCAGACGCGCCCAGTGCTGTTTGGACGCATTTAATGTTGAATATCGACTCTGTCAATTGGTATCGATTGATTTTGGGCATCGTGAGATAGTCGTAAATATGCACAAAACATTGAGAAGAAGATAACTGATTTTACATTGTATATTTATAGATTTTTCCACGGGAAAAATTTCAATTTTTGTTTAAAAAATTTAAACCCGTATTAAAAAATAAACAAGCGAAAGATCAATAGGTACAGGCATTTGTTACAAAAATGAGCAAGCAGTTATGGCAAAGTACAAGAAAAAGTAGTGTAAATTATGCACGAATTCTAACCGATTCCTCAAGCCACGTGGGAATTTTCAGTCTGTTTTTTCGTAAAAATTTATAAAGTGCCGAGTTGTCTAGCGAGAAGATTTTATCCAGTTTGCGACGGAGATTTTCAGGCATTTCCGGATACTTTCGACCTTTACTTTCTCCCAAACATTTGGTTTTTCCATCCAACAAACGGCAATGAAATCCTTTTGAAGGACTATAGCGTATGTAGGTTTCAAATGGAAATTCCGGTAGATCAAGCCATTTTGATAAAGAGTTGAGTACCTGAAAAATAAAAAAATAAACTACTTTTTTTTTTCTTTCAGTTTTTCTTTCAAATACCGTTGGTGGCTTCATCTTCAACTCATCAGAGTCTACAAAAATCATTTGTTGTAAAGAGAAATGTTCGAGCCACTTTGTCAGATGATGAACATATCGTCCACCAGATATACACCTCTGTCGTACTTTTTTCGATGAAGTGGAATTTGAATCAAGAATAACTTCCAATGAACCAGCAGTAATGGCTACTGGATCTTCGTGGGCAAGGATGTGCTGAAAATGAAATTATTATGTAGATGAGAGTTTCAGAAAAAGGTGGAACACTAGAAATTATCAACATTTTTGAAAGTTGTTTGAAATAAAAATATTACCTGAAACCACGAATAAGCTCTTTGTGCAGGATTTTGAAGAATTATCACTATTTTTGCATGTGGAACAAGGGAAGCGGCTTGTTTCGGCGCCGATGGATTATCGAAATATGTTGCACTTTTTTCAAAGGTTACTGTAGACGAGCTGGGAAAGTTTGACATATACCATTCAACGCCTTTCAAATAATTTTGACCACCGAAAAATTGAACTTCTTCAAAACTACCAGGGACTGGCGTATTTTGTGAAGTATTTGGATGAAGAGATAGAAAACTTGCCAACGCGGTAGAACCTGAAATATTGGTGTTTATTTAACTGTAATAATACATCAGCAATAAATAAAAATACACACCAGTTTTCTGAGGTCCAATAATCAACAAATCAGGCAATGATTTCTTAGTGCAGTTGATAGATGGAGGAAGAATCGCATGATGACGTGGATCGGTGCAAGGATTCTGAAAAATTAAAATACTTTTAATTAATATGTTGCATTGCTTGTACCGTCCACAGAGGAGTTCTTTCATCAGGAAACTTTTGAAAGTACAGCTGAGATGACGTCAGAGGATCTTGCCATTTAAGTTTAATATTCGTCCAGCACTTTATGAATCGAAATAGATTTTCAAAAGTATACAGAGCCAGACGATCATAAGCATAATTTTGTTGATGGGTCATGAAGATCGAAATCTGTAAATTTATTTATTTCTATTTGATTCTATAATTTGCTGATAACCGGATTTAATAGAATCGTAAAGAAAAGATCTCCTCCTTCAATACTTTTTTGAACTTTATCAAATCCTTCTGGATATTCATCAAACAGTTGAGTATGAGTGTACAATCCACATGTTTGCCGGGGTAAAACATGTATTCCAGCATGAATAAAACCTTTTCGAGCTGTTGCTGGTTTGAAGTGTGGATATTCTTCAGTTGCAGTTACAGAAACATTCCAAACTTTTCTCCACGCTCTAAATAATTGCTCGTGAACTGGAAATACACCATCATGTTGCGGAGCAATCGCATACGGATAGTCAACAGGAAGGTGCATATTCTGAATAGGATATATATTTTATTTTAAAAATTGATGTCAAACCTGCGCAAAGAGTTTATTCTGAGCCATTATAGCTTCTAGATACGTGAAATTATGTTCATGAGCATGATTGTGCCTCCACATATGTGGGAACCACACGAACTTTTCAGCATTTTCAACGAGAAACTCGTCTCCACGATCCTCCAAATCATCTCCATTTCGAAAATAACTCCCCGAGAATCCTAGCATAAATGTGAAATTTTGAACATAATTTCGAAATTCTTTTTGAGTTGAAATTAATTTTCGCACATCTTCTTCTACTATCCGAGTTCCCTGGGCACCTACGAATACATCATCGATGTCTACCTGTAAAATTGATATTTTCTAACTTCAAATTTGATAAATTGTTCGAAAACTTGTACTTACTTGTACAAATCTATCCAGTGTGAAGCTTTTCTGGTTACCCATTGCCCACCATAAAGCATCCAGAAATGTGATTTTAACTTGAAAATCTGTCAAATTTCTTCCAAAAATTATTCTTTCAACGCCATCTTCTAATCCTTTGTCTCTAACAACTACTGCTCTCTCATAACCACTCTTTACTGTTCCAGATAGAACTGATTCGAACTTTTCGGATGTTTCAAATAATATCCAATCGGCTGGATCTGATGAAGAAAATTGCCGATAGTTTCCTATTTTAGAGATTCTGTGAATTATGGATGGAGTGACGGCGAGTCGTTGAATTCGTTGATTTTGCCACATCCAAAGTGAACTTCCCTGAAGAAAACTAATATATGAAACTGTTTTAATAAAATTAAATCCAATTTACAAACCTTAGTAAAACCGGAAAATCTCACCTTGATTTTTATCCGCTTGAGTTGGTCATTCGGTTTACTCGACATGAATGAAAACATGGGAACTCGATATTCTTTGCAATATTTATCCAATAATTGGCGATTCCATTGTGCCATATTCAAATATTTATAATAATTCTCAATTATTATAAGCGAATATCTCCCTCTTCGTGATGTAGTTAGCACTGGGAGATTTTTTGAAACAGCTTCTGCCTTGAACTGTAGTTTTTGAGAGTTCAAAATTTGAATTATCGTTTTTCCATGTCTCGAAAAAAGTGAGTCCAGAATTACTAAAATTCGTGCATCGGTTCCATTGTTAGTGTGGAAAAATAGATTTTCACTGGCAGTGCCCTCTGTTCTTGCAAACGGACACGTGTAATTTTCCACAAGTTTTGGCTTTTTTCTTGGTTTTGGTGGCTTCGAATTGTTGGAAAATAAGCATATATAAATCAAATATAAGAAAATTAACGCTAAAATCCATTTTAGCGGTCTTGTAATTTTACGATTGAGGTAGGGGGTTATTATCATCGTACAGCTTGCAACATTTATCTGAAAAATTGAGAAAAAATTTTATATTAAGTTTTCGAAAAGAAGGTAACCGATAAAAACTGAAAATTATCATTTTATAGAATTTTATTTTATATTTTATTTTATTTTATTATAGAATTTTATAGAAAAAAAATTAATTGTCGCGACATGTCGTAATATAAAATACATTGTACGCAAACACAGTGCTCTGCGTACTTTGTAGCGAACCTGACGCGCAATAAGTTTCGTATGTAAAAACGAAATTTGAAATAGGAAATTGTTGGGAAATTGCTAAAATTTAATTATTAAAAGTTTTTAAAAAGACAGTTTTTTAGTCTATGACAAATACAAATTGTTGCTGTGCTTTTTAAAGTTACAACCTAGATACATACGCTGGCTATACTTATTTTTGAGACAAGCGATATTAAAAATTAGTTTCTTTGCAGTTTTTTTTGTACCTCATTATTGCGTATAGAAAATTAAGTGATTTAGATTTTATAAATTTTGGATTTAATTATTCTCGAAAATCATAGTTCTTGCCAATTTAATTTCCCAGCATTTCCCAGTTCAAAGACCCGATAAAAAATCTTTTCAGGATCTAAACTGGCAAATTCGAATGAAATATCAATAATCAAAAATGCCGTGTTTTTTCTTCATTTTGGATACAAGTGGATCCATGTCCACCCGTGCACATCCACAATTCTCCTTCTTCGATTTGGCAAAGAATTTTATCGAAAATTTTATCAAGGTTCGCAATATATTTTTTTTCATAATATACTCCATTTATTTTGAAGCAGCGGACAAAAGGTGACAATCGAATGATGGTTGGAAGAGAAACAGACAAATATTTTCTAATGACAACACAAGCAAGATATCCTAAAAATGTTAAAGTGAGTTGTCAATAAAATGAGAAAAAAAACAATTTCAAACTGCAGTAAAATATAATCAATTGAAAGAAAAACTTGAGTTGACAAAAATCGTACTTATAATAACACAATGGTTCAGGTAGCTTGTGAAAAACTTGGTGCAGTGGTTATCGAGGAAATAAAGAAACTTCATCTTCCTTACGGGTCCTGTCAATTACACCATGCCATTCTTGAAGCTTTCAAAGTTCTTCATGTCAGTCGTGTTCAAACTGGAATTGATGGTGTCGGAATAGGAAGACTTATTTCAAATACAGAACCGGTTACAATGATATTATTGACTGATGGAAGTGGTGTTGCTGGAATTCCAATCGATTTTCGACTTTTTTTTGATCCACCGTTTCTTGGATCGGAAATGACGAGGGATGCGTTTAGATGGGATCAAAAGTTTTATACCGTGGTGAGAATAATTTTTTCAAAAGATATAAGTTGTATGAAAAAAAAAAATCTAATTTTCAGGTATTTCGTATTCCATCCACTCCATATCGTCCAACAATTTCCCAGCTAACAGCAATTGACATAGATATGCCTGTCATTGAAAGGCTGTGCGCCAGGACAGGTGGACGAAGCTTCTCAATTGTATCACCTCGTCAAATTCAGACTACAATTGATTATCTTTTGGCGATGGGTAATCAATACAAAATTGGCGTTCGATTCGAGTGTCTGCCAGCAATACGTATGTTTTTGAAACGCAAAAGTTTTAATATGATATAATTTCCAAATATTATTTACTATAATTTTCTAAAACCGCCGTCAAGACTTTACAGCTGCTCCAATAACTTCCGATGAAGTGAATCTTGTCAAAATGAAGTTTAAGAAAGTTATCGATAAAAGACCAGTCACAAACATTATTTCTCGTTTGAATCCACAAGCACGCCCAGTAACATGCCATTGGCCAATTCCAGAGAGTTTCTTTCCGATGAGAACTATGTAAGTTATGTGTAATACAAATGTATTACAACAAAAACACTAAGAAACTTAATTCCTTATTTTAAAAAAACCTTTCCCAGGGATCAACTTCCTCAACGTACATCACATCCAGTCATTTTGTGTGCCCCAATTGCACTTCCACTTCATATTCGTCCAGAACTTCCAGTTGATAAATTAGAATTAGAACCTGGTGGTATTAGTGATATCATTATGGAGATATTACAAGGTCGCAAAGATATGACAGTTTGGGTAATAATTTATTTAAAGTCTTTCATTACTTTTTATAATTGTAATACAGTTAAGAAGTTGCAAATTATGTAATAAACTTCTTATTTTCAGACATACATGGAAGGTTCATCAAATGGACCAACAGCTCCATTTGGATGTCTACGAATGAATACTCTTGGAACTGGTATTACATTAATATTAATGCCATTCAATTTCCCAATGCTCTATTCACTTGTTGAAGAAATCGTTAAAGAACCATTTTTAAACAAGTCGCAAGTTTGGAGATCAAAGCTGGAATCATACTTTCACACTGTTCCATTCTACTACAATACGGTAGGTTTTTAACAATAGAAACATTATTGAGAAACATAGTTTCAACAATGTTCTAGATTTAAATCGGTTAATTTTCAGCAAATCCGTGTTTGTTTGGACAAGTTCGATGTGAAAGTAGATTATTCGAGCTCAATGAGCATGTTTTATCCAGGTCAACTACTGAGTAATCTGAATCGATTTAAAGCAAAAGCAAGAGAAGAATTAGATCAAATGGCTATCGCCTCCAAGTTAAATGATTCAAAGACTCTGAAAATAGTTAATCCTTCTGTTAGTTTGTAAAACCGAAAAAAACCTCTTTGAAAATTGGTAATTTATAGATCCGAATCGAACGAATCACATCCAGATCTACCATTATTGGGTTAGGAAACAGTGAAGTTGATATTGAGGATGATAGTCTAGAAGGATATGAGTCTACTCCTATTTATGCAGGAGATTTCAAGGTAAATATAGAACGTATTCAAAATGTCAAAACATTCGTTTAGATTCCACTTTACCCACCATCTATTACTGATGCTCAGTTGGATTCTGCTTACCGTACTCCTTACTCTTCACCTATTGAAGATCTTACCAGCAAGCTGAACAGGTATTTATTTTTTTATTGAAATATCCGGTTTTAGATTTTATTTTTACGAATCTTGATTATTTTTAACTGCACAAATTCAAAAATATCATATTTTATCGTAGGCCTGTTGAATAAGTCGACCCACTTTTCGGAAAATTTCCAATTTTTCTGATTTTGTAGAAACTATGGCATTTTTTAATTTTCAGCTTTTAGAACAGTTTTAAAAATTAAAAAAATTTTAAAAAAGTTTTTGACAATTTTTTTCACATAAATATGTGTATCGGGGGCGCTACCCCGACCCACTCTACATGCCTATTTTACCGTATTTTCCCATTATGGGGTTATTCAAATAATTTTGCAAAATGTATTTGGTATATAAAATGCTTTTTTTTGTAGAATTCAAGCGAATATCGAATTGATGTTTGATCCGAACAAGATTACTCTCCTCGATATGGCTAAACTTGGAACAAAAGCAAGATTCAACACACTTGGTTTGTGCTTCTTCCACCCAATGTCTTTATGACTTGGTTTTTTTTTCAGAAGAGCTCCACAACATGCCTCAAAAGCTCATGGGAGAATACGAGCCGTATCAAGCTGTCAGTTTGAAACTATACAATTATAGTATTAAAAAAGTACATTTCAGGCAAGAGTCAAGTACTACGGTCAACCGATGCGTAAAATTGATGAAGAAAAGGATCGTACTCATGCATTCGGAAATCCATACAAACTGAAAGGTTTGGGTGCTGGAATCGATGAGGTTAGTATAAAATATCATAAAAATATATAGATTCTTGGCTAATTCAACTTCTCGGAAATTCTATATCCAAAAGTTCGAAACGTTACAGGTTATGGATAGTGCTGTAGTGGATAACAATTCCCCTTCGACTTCTGGCCAACCAAAACGATTTGGTGGAGAAGGCCGTCAAGGTGGAGGACCTCCAAAACGAAGACGTGGACCACTTGGAATCGACGCATATGATCAGTACAGAATACGTCGATCGATGCGCGGATCATCAGCTGGCTCAGATATTTCTGACATATCATCAAGTTTGGGAACATTTGATCAAGATTCAGATATGACAACTCCTGGAACAAGTGGAATGAATACTCCAATTTCCGAATTCGATGATCTACAATTACAAGAAATGGATTCTGATGATCAATTAATGAAGAATTTAGATGAAGTTCAAGCTTTGAGGAAGAAAGAAGAAGCACAGGTTCAGCCAAAGATAAAGGTATTCAACATATCAAATTTATTGTGAATTAGAATAACAACGGTTCACCCGGAAAATCGAAGAACTCAGCAATTTCATATCAATTAACGTTTTAAAAAACACGTACTTTTTTCAAAATATTTTTACAGAAACCTCCACCAGTTCCACCTGCAAGTATTCTATCCAGTCAGGAAATTCTCACACGAAAAATTAGAATTGGGTCGATTATCAGAAAGCCAGCAAACCGTTAGTTTCAATTTTTTACGAATCAAATTAGAACTTCATTGACAAACTCTTTTTCAGATTGTGCGTTCGAAGAAATAATGACACTAGTAGCTGGAATAACACAAGAAGCATGTTCACAATTGATTAAATATGCCCTACGAGAATCTCAACGATTCAAATTGAAACAACTCACTGAACGTCTCGAAAATCGACTGAAAACTGTTTGATTTTTTTTGTAATTTTTTGATGACGAAGCGATGTTTTGGTGATTTTTTGTGATGTTATGCATCTTAAATTGTTTTTTTAATTATTATTTTTCCTTTGAGTATTCCTATTGAAAATTAAATCCCTCTGAAATTTAACTGAAAACATCTTGATCGTTTTTTAACTTCTCTTTCTAGGTGCTCTTTCAAAACTTTTGTGATTTTTGCCCCATTATCCATTTCTTTCTTTTTTCATCACCCCAGTTTGTTTTATTCGAGGTTTTATGTTCTTTTTTTATTTAAATTAATTTAACATTTTTAGTCAAAATGAACACTTTGAACTTTATATAAAACACAATATCTGCAACTAACAATGCGATTTAGAATTTAATTACTTACCAGCATAATGATTTAAAAATTGTAAGTGGAAACATTGAAAATAAATTAGAATGGAGCCACTTTTCACTTTTGAACAATAAATACTAATATTGTTGTCCTCAAGATTTTCAAAACATGGCTTATGCTTTTCTTCAAAAAATAAAAAGTTCAGTCAGACAAAAAATATATTGGCTACTTTACTTCCGGTCACTTGAGGGGTCGTGTGCTGTGAAGGAGAAGGAAAATACTTTTTTTAATATTCAAAGTATCCTTATTACATTTTTTTTTCGAAAAGAACTCTAGAGTCAGCCCAACTTTGTTTTACTAAAATATGTTTTGAAAAGTTTAATGTAGTATTTTTTTTAATTTTGGAAATTTTGAGTTTATGTGAAAGATCGCCTTGGTTAGAATATAATAGAAAAACATTTTTTTCTTAATTCTTAGGATTTTCGCCAATTTATATTCATTTAATTGTAATTTTTAATTTTAATAGCTCGATTGTTCACCTAATATAGGCATTTTAAATAGTTTCTCAACAAAATAGTTACTAAAGTAAGCGCCGCCCACTTCTTGGTCTTTCAATTATTTGCATCGAACTTTTTGTATTTTTCTTGTTTAATATTATTAATCAAGTGAAACATACTGAAACCAAATATTATCAAAAAAAACTTAAATTTTTTTAAAACAGTTATCTACAGTTCTAGGTCATATCTACAGTTATTTACATAAAAATGGCAGTTTTTCAATTTTGTATCTAAAATTTGGAAGTCTCTAAAAACTACATATTTCTTTTACTAATTTTATATCTGAATTATGTTTCAAATATTTATATTCAAACATGTAATAAAGTCCAGATAAATTTCTCAGAAGGCCCAAGTTTTTGGCAATTTTGGCAATTTACCAAAGTTTTATTCCACCTCTAAAAAGTTTCACTGATAATTTCTCAGGAAACCTAGCACTTTCTTCTCAGGAATTATTGAAAATGTGATCACATTTTCTTTGCACTTGTTTCGTTTATGCACGTTGCCGGGTAACTGCCCGACTATTCCGCCCAAACACCGCTTTCCTTGCTCCGACATTTCTATGCCTACGTATACGCTCTTTTTTTCAATTACTGATTCTGGGTATATTGTTTTGAGAATTGAGTCAGTCTGAAATCTACATCATTATATTTTTCTCTCTCTAATAAATGTCATGTAACTTTTATTAATTCAGATATTTCATTTAAAACCGGTGATAATATGATTAATGGGCTGCAAGATATCAACAGAATTTTGTTCGGACAATCCAGTTGGTTCAATTTCAACAAGTAAAGTTCATCCTACAGATGTGAGTTAATCCAATAATAGTCAAAAAGTAAATGATATTATCAAAGTACGTATATCTATTTATCATTGAACAAGTTTGAATTTATTAAAACGAAATCACTTGGCATTAACACAAGTTTTTCTTCAAGGATATAATTGTAGATTTGAATATTTATTTAAATTTTTTAAAACAAAAAATGTAATAATTTTCCATATCTAGTTTTTTTTTTCTGGTTCTAATTAAAATCCACAGAATTCTCATTCAATTTTCTTATCAATGTGAAACTGAAAAAAAAAGAAAAATATGATAAATAAATTTTCTTTGATTTTTAGACACAAAGAAAATGAAGGGGGTTTCTTTCTCCATAGCAACCAGAAAAGATACGTGTTTTTTACTTCCTCTCTGTTTTTATCTTTTCTGCTCTTTTCTTATTTGTTTTGAAATTCAATATTTTGAGAAAAAGATTATGTGAATCTAAATTTCAGACAGAAATTAATCCATTCCCCAATTTGCAACCCCACTTCATGAATTTTTATACCACAATTTCCAATTTTACTAAGAATTCGAAAATGGTGATTGCTATCTAGGGGTTTCAATCTTATCAAAAAATAATTTATGAACCTCAATGTTCCAAAAAATTTTAACTCTAGGCAGTCTTGTTCAGTTTACCGTTGCAGCTTAACCTATACCACAATAGTCCTAATTAAAAAATTAATATTTGTTTCTCAAAATTTATATCTTTGTCTAAATTCAGTAATTTACTGTAAAATAGTTTTTAGCCTAAAAACTACGATAACCGTTCATCTAGCTAGCCGGTCAAAATTTGAATGAAATTTATTTTTTGAAAATGTGTGTGTCTATAATACACAAGTACCCAAAATCTTTAACATGTTCATAAAAAAAAGTTAAAGTTCAATCCAAAATTCTTATATTTCCAGCTCTCAACACCATCCTATGCAATAAAACCCGTTGAGTTCTACGAAGAACCATTAAAAGACGACCAATTATTCTACAAGGTGGCACTCGCAAAAAAAGAGTATAGGGAAAAGGAAAAGGACAAAAAAGAGCAATTGAGTTCAAATCGACGTGTTTCTCTGCAGGTTGAACCGAATAAGGTGCACCCTTTTTTTGTTGCATTGTTATAGTTTTTATACTTGAAAAACGTAATAGTGCAAAAGTTCTTATTTTCAGCTGCCAATTCCACTCACGAGGTCTTCATCGTTGAGCTCTATCATGGAAAATCGACCACCGAGTGGGATATCAAAGTAAGTATGAGTTTTAAAAATATTGTTTCAAGCAATTAGAAAGTAAAAATTAAATAATTGACTTTATATATTTGCACAGAAAAGTGGAGAAAAATTCACATTCTTGAAACAAAAATTTCATTGAATTCTAACGTCGATGTATCGCAAATCTCCCCAAAAAGAAAAGTACATTCGGTACATTTCCTTCTACCCATAATATTCTTTTAAAAATGCGGGGTAGAAAAGGAAATGTACCGTACATTCTTTAAATAATGTTGCTGAGCCATAAAAACAATTACAAAAGCTTTCTTTAAAGCAGAAAAATTATTAAAATGTAGCTTTCAAACAAATTTCAATTTGTCTATTAATCGTGTTCATAAATACTTTGATGGCACAAAAATTTGCTGACATAAATGCTTTTAAAAGTTTTTAGCTCACCATTTGAACTCTAAACTAGGGCTGCTTAGGCAGCAGCCCCCGCAGCCCCGTAGCAACTCAGTATCAGTAATATACCGTGCCAATTTTTATAAAACTGAATATAAATTAGGTTGATGTTGCTAAAGGGCTGCGAAGGGCTGAACCGGGCTGAAGCTGGGCTGCGAAGGGCTGAAAGTATGAGCTTTTTTCTGAGGGGCTGGGGCTCAGCCCCCTTTTAGCACTGTAGCCTTCTGCCCTCGCAGCCCTTCGCTGCCCTTTGCATTCCAGCTTCCTCCCAGTTATGTTTTTCGCAGCCCTTTAGCACCATCAACCCTATTTATTTTCAGTTTTATTAAAATTGGCACGGGATATTACTGATACTGTGTTGCTACGGGGCTGCGGGGGGCTGCTGAGTAAGCAGCCCTACTCTAAACACATTCGAAACGCATTTAAGCATTGTCGTCTAAAAATTTATCTCATCTTTTTTTTTTAATTCTGAAAAGCTAAAAAGTGTTTGCCCAAATTTTTTTTGGATCAGCAATATATCGTGCAAAGTTTGCTTCTAAGTCAAGTCTAAACTTTTTGGGTGAGAGGTGAGCTTATGTTGGGTAATGTCAAACAACATTTTATAAATATTTTTTCAGTTCATCGTTCATCCGTTCAAGAAATACCGCATCTCGTCGCTTTACAATTGACACGTCACGGGCAAAATCAAATCAATATGTGGTTTCACTGTGTTCTAAGAAAATAGGAATAATTGAATATCCGGATGGACGTTCAGATAAACAACCATGTGATGTTTATTGGCATAATGTTGTACTTTCGGATATGAACAAAATTGTTACTTCACCACAGTCAAGGGTTAATAAATTCCCAGGTAAGATGATAATACATTTTTTTGAACTTCTCTCGTTTTGAAATTTCAACCAAAATGTACTTTTTAAGATTTTGCCATCATTTTTTTTTCGAAAATAACACTTTTTGTTGTATATCGTATGCAATAAATGAAATTATTCAGGTATGACCGAATTGGCGAAGAAAATATCATTAACTCATTCAATATCATCTATGCAAAAATTGTTTCCTGACGAATATGCATTCTATCCAAATTCATGGTTTCTACCAGCTCATCTGGCTGATTTTCACGTAAGCCCTCCAAATTGAATACATTTCTAAAATTGCTAATTTAAGGCGTTCTATCGAAAAGCTCAAGCATTGGGAAAAACTGAAATGTGGTTTATTGTGAAGCCTGACGAAGGAGCACAAGGAACTGGAATATACTTAATTAATAGCCCAAATCAAATCAGAAATGTTGATCAGAGACAATTGGTTCAAGTGAGAATTTATTCAATATTTTAATTAAATTTGCATCGTTTTCCAAGTTTTCAGGAGTATGTAGCTGATCCATTATTGATGAATGATAAATTGAAGTTCGATTTTCGAGTATACGGAGTTATAAAAAGCATCAATCCCTTGTCTATTTATGTTGCTCGCGAAGGAATGGCCCGGTTTTGCACAGAAAAATATGAAAAACCTGATTCGTCTAATTTCAAGAATCTTTATGCTCATTTAACAAATTATTCACTGAATAAGGCAAATGAAGCATATGTTCATAGCAATACACTTCAAGATCAAACAAGAGGTAAGTATGACTCAATTAGCCGATTTAAATTGTTGGATTTATCATCCAAAACATTTTGCAGGAAGTAAACGTCTTCTCTCTACTGTATTCCATCAATTAGAATCTCGAGGTGTCAAAACAAAACGCTTATGGCATGACATCAAACTTATTCTTGTAAAAACCACTCTAGCAATGCTTCCAGAAATCATGCTTCACTATGAACATCATTTTTATGATTCAACGGGTCCTCAATGCTTTCAGGTGAGACAAAAATAACTGTAGACATTTACAAACTTATTTTCGATTTTTAAACTACATTTCTACCTAAAAACTTACCTTATAAAGTAAATTTAAAGTATGTGATTTTGTAGATAATGGGATTTGATGTAATGATTCGGGAAGATGGTACCCCAATTCTTCTCGAAGTAAATGCAGCACCATCTCTAACAGCTGACCATATTGTTCCACATCCTGGACGTACACTTTTGGAGGGTGGACAACGTGTGAGAAGTATTGTCGACGAGGTAATCGAGATGAGTTCCGAAAAAAATTACAAAACAGAAATGTTACAGGTTATAAAAATTCCACTGGTTAGAGACACTTTACTTTTGGTATTGGGACTCATGGAAGAAGAGTATCAAAATAATAGCCTGTGAGTAGTCACAAAAGGAATAGGTTTTTATCAATTTAATTTCAGAAAAGGGGAAACAAAATCACTGGATGATATGCAGACAATCAAACAGAGGCGGAAGCCACATTTGAGTGAGGTGAGAATTTTAGATTTTAGAAAAATGTATCAGCATTACCTTCATAAGTCATTCAGATTTTCCCAACTCGTTATGGAGCTCATAGTGGACATTTGCTCTTTCTTGACAAAGCCATGTATATTTACATGCAGTTTGTACAACTTCGAAGTAATGTTAACATAACGAACGCTGGTTTGAAGCAATTTGTTAGGTACTTAAACTTTTCGCCACTGAAAAAAGATTTTAAATTTAGGAAGTGCAATTTGATAGATATTATACCAGTTGTGCATGTGGATGCAAAAGTTTCAGAAATAAATTATTATTTCACTGGAGAGAAAAGAACAAATGGAAATGGTTTGTTTCTCAAATACTTACAAGTTGATTATTTGAATTTATTAATTCAGGTCTCCCATTCCACGCCTTTCTAATGTTTTTGTTTTTCATTGCTGAAAAGAAGTTTGTGTTAGAAAATGATTTATTATCAAAAGTGCAGAGACTTTTATCTTTTTGCGATATGAGTTTAAGACGTTATGGAGTTCGATCAGCAAGGTTAAGAAGAGCTGAAGTTGATTCAACTATTGGGTTAGTATAAGATTTAGCTTGAATTTCAAACATAAATGCCAAGCCTTATCTTTTTATTCCAGAAATGTTGAAATTTATATGCTACCTTCTCGTATGGCGAGAAATCGATCTGGAACAAATGGACGGAAGGTAGTTTTTTAATTTTAAAAATTCAGCTGAAGCCAACAATTTCAGCAAAACTTCACCGATGACAATAACAACCCGAACAGTTTTGCGCATTTACCAAAAATCAACGAGCGACTTTAGGTTAATAAATTAATTTTTTCTGAATTGTACAATAAAATTTGATTCTCAAGCTTCTTCACGATTTTTCAGTTTTTTTCGAGTTAAAATCGTGTTTTCTAAAATATGTGGAAACAGTGAAGGATAAGTCACTTACCTAGGTCACTTATTTCAGATATTGCCATGTTTATAGTTTTTATTTTAACTAATTAAAAGGCTTGAGAATCACAAAAAAGAATAACAACAGTTTAAAAAATACCAAATTTTATTTTCGTTCCAACCCGTAAAAAAACAAATATGAGAAATAGCTTGAAATGTATGAAAGGCTGGGGAGATCAAAGGAGCAGGAAAAATTGAGAAATAACACAACAATTTATGCATTTTTTTGTATTTTTTAGTATTTGAAGAAATCATTCATGAAATCAATTTTCCGCTAACGCAAGGTGTACGATAAATTGATGGCATTGAGAGATGCCGATGTTTTGAATTTGGCTTCGAGTTCTGAAAATGAAATAATATACAAATTTGTAAAGATTTGGATTTATTAGATTAATTAATAAAGTTAAGGAGTAGATTTAGTTTGTTTTGAAGGTTATATTAGAATTAGTTGCTTGTATTATTTATCTTGCTGTTAGATTTTTGAATTTCCCGATTTTGATTATTAATTCGGAAATATTGAAGTTTTGTGAGAAATTAGTATTTGTATTATTTAGTTAGTTTTTGTTACCTTCAGTTCCCGTTTCCCGCTTTCAAATTGAAGAAGAACTAAAATTCTCGAGTTTCCAGAGCTTTTACAATTATTTTTCAAGAATTTGTTCTTGGCAGTCAATTTTAGTACTTGCATCATCGTTTTCTTACAATCTTCAGGATTTTATTGAAAAAAAAACATTTTGTAAAAAATGGTTATTTTATATGACACAATGTATCAATAACTTTTGGCAACTTTTTTCTTACTATTTTCATAGTTTTTCAAAAAAAGCGTAAAACAGATTAAGATGATGTTGGCTACATATGTAGATATAATATTTACACAAAACTCCAATGACCAGCGATTATCTCAACATTTTCGTTTCTATTTTCGTCATCAAAATTTGAGAATCCTGACAAAAACTGAAAATATATAGGACGAGAATAAAAATAAGCAAACGTCATCAGAATTTTGCGTGTTTATTCTAATTTCTCAACCCTCTCTACTCACCGTTATTGCATAGCTCTCGGATCGAGAAGCAGGCGATGCAAAGTGTGAATTCCACATGGTTCGAAGATCACGAAATTGGCGGGTAAAAACAAAATATAGCTGCAATTTTAATAATATTTTTGCTGTATCAAACTCCTAGAAAAATAAACTTTTTTTTTCCTGTTTCCGGATTTTTACTAAATTTCCTAGAAAATTAATTGTTCCCTAATACAACTCAATATGTTATTTGTAAAATTCTTCTTTGAAGTTTTTACATTTCAAATGTTGAAAATTGCAAACGCTTTGCTGGTTTATTTTGTAAAAACTGAAAAGCTCACCAATGGATTTGTGAATGAGTACACATTGAATAATAAATTGATGACATCCTTCAAAAGAACAAATAATTCCGAATTATTATATTTTTCTTGATCCACGAATCGATATGCAAGACCACCCGTATGACACAGGAAGAACATTGTCACAATTGATATCAAAAGTGTTACAGAACGTCTTTCCTGAATTTTTAGTTTTTTCGGTGACTATGCTTTGAATTTATTTTTTACCTGTGCAAATCGTGACTTATGATCGAATGATACTCTTCGATTCGAAATATTTGATAAAATTCGAAAATTCAAAACAGATAAAAGGAGAAGAGGAACCAGGTAGACTAATAATGGGTAGAGAAGATTATCCAACTGAAATATTTAAATATTAAAATTGGGTGTTAAGATCCAATTACTTGTATTTGAACACTGTTAGAGATGGGGCTGTCTTAAATTACTCAAAATTTCTGAACGGTTCGAAAATTTGGCAATTTACAAAAAACTGAAATTTTTGAAAATATAAGTGAGATAAGATAGGCGATAAGTATTTTAATTGAAACTACAATCACTTCCGACTCACCACCCTATGATAATTTTCATTTCTTGCTAAATCCGAAGGCTCGTGTGCCAGAATATACTGATAGTCACTAGAATTCGTTGGATCATGTGACCAAAACCACCGAAATTCTGCCCATTTGCAACCATTAAACATTAAAGCCATTAATGAAATAAATAATAATGGCTTGAATGGTTTTGATGGAGAAGATATACTTGAAAGAGGACGAAGAATAGCCTGAAAATCACAAATATTTAAGGTTCCAGCAATATTCATACATACCCGATGCCTCTGAATTGAAATAAAACAAATTGTCCATATACTTGCACAATTAAATGTAAGCAGTAGTGGTGATAAGAGACCGGTGGATAAATATGCAAGTTGTCCTGAAATTTGTTTTTTTGTAAATCAAACATTAACCTTAAAATTTGTTGGAATCCAAATATACTAACCTAGAGCTGAATAAGGTGTCGACTGTGAGAAATCGTGCAGAGCTGGCAGAAATAATACTAAAAACGAGAAGAATAATTGAAGACAGTCGCAAAATGACAAAAATATAAGTGCCTGAAATTTTTTTAATTTTGCTTCCAAATGTGTTTTTTTCTGTTAGAAATTGACAAGCTCCAGCGGTTAATTATCTAATATTCAAAAAGTATACACAGAGTTTATATTATCGATTAGCACGAGAATTATTGAACATTTCATAGTTAAAACTTACGGGTACAAGTGGATGACCTCTTGTAGAGAAAAATACTATTAGGCAGCAAATATTTAGAATAAGTCCTGAAATGTAGTAACAAATGGAAATTATCACATTTTAAATTAAAAGAAAACGTACCGATCCCACAGACAAGAGGTAAAAGCCATAAATTCAGTAAACAACCGAAAAACCGGGGCCCGAATTCTTCGGAAACACACATCTAAAAAATTAAGTTGAAATTTGTTGAATAAAATTGAAAAGAAAAGAATAGAAAAAGAAAGGTTTCTTGAGAAATGTTAGAAAAGAAGAAATGAGTTATTAGTTTTTCCTTTTTTTTCTCGAGATCGAATAAAAATAAGCAAACAAGGAAAATGAGGGAATTCTCAAGAAAATGATAAAAAGTAAGCCAACAGTTTTCAAACTTTTTTTCGAATTATTTAAATCGAATCTGTTTAGAGACAACGAAAGTCACACCAGAGTTATTTATAAGAATTTCCGACTGCATTTTTTCCCAGCTAGTTTGAAGTTGTGAGACAAAATCCCCCTTGGAAAAGGTCTCAATATTTGAAAATATTGTGCGATCAATACAGGATCCTGAGTAGAATGATTCAGGAATTTCCTTTTTTTGTTCAAAAAAATTGGGAAAATGCTTCAAATAAACGAAGAAGAGCAGAATTTGTTGTGATGATGACACCCATATCTCCAGACAAACACACCGCCATCAGGAGGTGCTAGTTATTCAAATTGGGTTATTCCGAAAAAAATAGACGGAAGAAATGAAAAAGAGAGACAAATCGAGAGTAAAAAAAGTGGTTTGAAATATTAAAAAAAGTATCATGATTTTTTTCACGAAATTTTTCAACTTTAGATATTCTTATGCCAAAAGTTGATCCTAAAAATTACTGAGCGCATATGTGAACCTTTTAATTTGAAGACTAGTACAACTATTATATCAGTCTTTTTAGTTATACTCTGTCTTAATCTGGTAAATATTATTGTATATCGCTAGGTTAACTGACTGAATTGCAGAAATTTTGAAACAAAAAAACTGAAAATAATTGGAACCTCATGAAATTTTTGATGACGCATCATTTATATTCATGAAAACGAGGATTGAAAAAATAGGAAAGTTGCAGAGAAAAATAAAAGACAACGTTGGAAATGAAATGAGCAAGAGATCGGCCCGTTGAAACAAAAATTCTGCAAAAGTAAACATATGCGAAAGTAGGAATATTGAAGATTCACATTTATAACATTTTTTTAATTCATAAATCCAGATCGTCTTAAAGTTTAGAAGAAAGAAGAAAATTAAATTATGATAGGTTGTGTGGAGTCAATCTTTTAATTTTTGCGTTCAAATTTCCGATTTCTATAAAGATGAAAGTGTGACGAAGGCTTCTAGTTAGTCGGTCATTCACATTATGCGGTCAAAGTGTAGTAGATCAAATTAATAAATATTCGATAGAGTAAGAAGGTGTAACTAAGAAATCGGATTATATGCTAGATGGCAAAAAGCAAAAAGCAAGTTTAGGTTAAGTTAGTTCAACTGATTTGATTATTTAGAACGTTTTTTTACAATGTTTTCATAAAATTTGTGAATTTGCAAAAACTTGCAAAAATCTCATTTAGTGCATAAATAGGTCAATGAAACAAACTGCAAGAAAATACCTACTATGATATAGAATATGAATGAGAACTAATTGAATAAAATGAGGAAAATGTGAATATGCACCTTTTATTTGCTACCGCTTTCATCCTGCCAAGAAAACTGAAGATATTAGAGTTTGTCACGCAATTCTGGACTTTTTATTTTTAAGGATGATATGTGATAGAGCTGCAGAAGTTAAGCAATTTATTCATATAGGTCAGTAGGTGTTGTTTAGAATATTAGAACTTTTGATATTTGTGAAATTTCAATAACACGGACATGTAACACGAATAACACGGACACGGAATGACAGTGAATATCGTAATATAAAACTAATTTTATACGATATAGTTTCAATTTTAGGGCTCAAGTTCTCAAGTTCTCTTGTAAAATTGAATTGTTTGTCTAGCTACATATCTGTTGAATGGCCAAATGACTATAAAGAGTTGCGTGATTGAGTTTTTTTTAAACTTTCGCGCATGAACTTTAAATAAAAAATATTTTTTAATCCATTTCTGATGGCTTGCCAATTCGCTCCCTAAAGTTTTAAGTGAATTTTTGATGCTATGACGTTAGTTGGGCCCATGTGAAAACTATTAACTATGCTTTTTAAAAGGAAATTTGACCGAAATGATGATAAAGCTTACTAAAAATGTATCACTCTGAATTACAAAAGTGATAAATTTAACTTCAATTTCTAGCGACTTGTTACAAAAAAACCAAAAACCAAATTGTTAGTTGAGGTATAACAGTAAACTTAAAAATTATAGACAGTGTACAAATAAGTTATTTGAAAGCAGTACATCTTCTGAGTTCTCTATGAAACATTTGGATATTTTTTAATGGAAAAGCAAATGTTTCAAATATAAATATAATGGTTGAAACAGCACATTATTTTTTTTAGTTATGAAATTTCGTGAGCGACATACAAAAACATAAGAAATTTCACGAAATGGAGAAATGAAATGAAGTCTTAAAAATGAAATTCGCAATTTTTGAGGTCAAAACAAGGCAAAGGAGAACTATCAGGCTTCACTGAAAGGCTTCAATGTCAACGAAATTCTTCTTAAAATGAAGAAAAAAAGTACGATGTTTAAAATTACAAAAAATTGATGGAAAAATGCGAATATAAAAGAGTGCATTTTGAGAAATGGAAATATTAAAATTTCTGAACAAGTTCCTGATATCCATATAACTAATTGTATAGGGGATAATGTATAAATAATTGCAAAATGAACGAAACATGAAAAAATGAATAGGAAAAATGGGAAAAGTTACGTCAGTGTGAAAGATGTCAGTTGCAGATTAAAGCTTATGTGTATAAAATTTTTCAGAATAAAAATTCAATAATGTCGACAATTTTTGAGAAGGCGCAGAAATCACATACTGGTATTATTAATTGATCATGAGGTAAAATTCTTTTTTTACTGGTATTATTAATTGTTCATGAGGTAAAATTTCAAGCTAAAAGCCGATAAAATTTATTCAAGATGTAATAAAAAAAATAGTTTAAAACCGAAAGATACCTTCTATGAATATTAAAAAATAAAATCCGATTCCACCATCCTATAAATATAATCTTGATTATTTTTCCTTATTTTTTATCAACAATTTTTATTGAATTTTAAGAAGATTTGAAAATAGGAAACTAAGCGGATAATTCCAGCACAAATTCCTTCAAAATTTTAGTCATTTTTTTTCGGCTGGATTAGCTAAAATCGCTTATTTCTCGTGCTGGATAAGAATGACGGGGAACAAAAAACTATATTTTTTGAGTCGAAATTGAGACAGAGATCAAAATTTATTACAAAGATATTTTTTACAAAGAGTTCAAGAATTAGAGAAAAGAAATAAAAATAGAACAATAATATATCAAGATATTCCAAGAAAGAACGCAAAAGGGAAATGAACTAGAAGAACAAGCATTTTGCATAAATAAATAAATTTAGAGCTGCGTTTTTTTCGGGTCTATCCCAGACACGAAAGAAAAAAATAATTCTTGGAGAAAATCTATTTAAACTTATTTTTAGAGTTGGGTTAAGTTTGAAATTTTGAAATCATAAGGATTTCTTTGCCTACGATAAAGATTTAAACTTTTTTAGAAACCAAAAATAGTTATGGAAGAGGAAACAAGGAGTTCAGAAGTATTATTGTAATTCTGAAATATGCCTAGATTTAGATTAAAAATCAAAGTTTTCAAATTGTGAATTGTGAATTCTAAGTTCACAATTGAATTTTTCATTGTGTTTCGTAGAGTCTCGTTTTTTCGTGACATATTGACACCTTTTCGAAGGATTTCTGAAAGAATGCGAAAATGAGGAACTGAGAGACAAACAAGGAACAAAATAAAAGAAGAATGAATGGATTTGCATATACCTAAAAATGAAAAAAAAACTCAAAGATCTATTAGTATTTGTTTCCTATTTTGCATAATATCCACGAAATGAAGAATTTCAAATCATTAAAGTTTTTTTGGACAACAGTTGTTTTTTTCTCATGCAAAAAATTAAATGTTGCATCAAATAATTCCAGCATCAAAAATTATAAAACACCTGAATATTTTTAAAACTGAAAATAAGAAAGAAATAAATTGAAAATTTCCAGAACTAAACCCGGGTCCAAAATAGATTTTAATTCAAATTTTAAAAATTTAAGGTCACAATGCAGGAAATTAAACTTAACAATGACACATTCTGTAAGCTTAATTTTCAAGCCACAATAAAAAAAACTATTTTCAATTTGTGTTATACAAAACTAAGCAACTATGAGCATTTAACCGTTGACAAATAGCTATAATAAATTTTTTGTTCAAAGTTTTACTATCAGAATTGAAATATGCACTATTCTGCATCCAATTTCCTCAAGTTCTCCCAGTGCGAAACAACTTGGACTTTTTCTATTTTTGACATTTTCTCAATATAATGTTCCAAATGTTTCTCAAGGGACTCAAGTTAAAAGTTAAGTTAAGCTAAAAGTTGTAGTCTTGTGCAATATCAAGTTTATAACATAAGGTTAACAACTGATGACGGTGAAAAAAGTTTTGAAGACCACAAATCCGAACAATTTGAAAACACCGCATAAATATACTGAACAGCCAGCAAAACCTCCAAAACTTATTAAAATAAACTCAGTCAAGCAGAATTCACTACTTTGTGTAGTTTGAATTTCGTTCAACAATATTATTATATTTTTATTGTAAAAATTAAAATTTTAAAAAATACCAGTGGCGACTTCAAAACGGCAAAAAAGTTATACATCGTCCCCAAGATTAGGTCATCAGTTTTACTTCGTGTCTAATTGAAAATCTGGAAAAATTGTCTAATTGAAAATCTAGAGAAATGCAGAAAGGATTAACATGACACCAAGTGTTTAATTATTTTCCCATTTTTTTCAAATTACAATTTGATTTTATGTATTCTGCCCTTTAAATTATTCCAAAAAAGGTAAACAATTTCAAGGTTCAGACAAGTTTACTGGGGCCTAAAAGCAACAACCCTGAAAAAATTAAAATTGAAAAGAAAAAACACTAATTAATTCAGGAGGAGTCGGGCAAAGGACCTATGGATATACGGGGTGTTTTGAAGATGTTCCATGAAAATGAACAACAAATAGCACTTCTGGGGCACATGGTCGATGATTACTGATTATTAAATATACTATGAACCTTGTGTTAAATAAATTTAGAAAATAAAAATAGCAATTTGAATATTTCAACTGCTTCGCTTGATAGGGAGCTTGCTTTTCAAATCTCCGCTCTTGAAAGGGATGGGGCTGTAAAAATTAACCCAGTATCAAGTGCACAATGTGTGGAGTACGATCCTATGTTAAATGTGCTGCAAAGAATTGAAAGTGGCAGCTCAAGTGATAAATTGATTCAGAAAAATGGGTACAGGGCACCTACCAGTTTTGTAGGCAGGCACACGCGTGGGAGCATCAATGTATTCTCACCATGTTATTTTTCTTCAAAGGAAAACACTTCTTGAAAACAATTGGTAATTTTATGAGAAACAAAAATTCTGCGAAAAAGTATACCACATGGAATTGCTTCCGGTAACGTTTTTAATCTGTGGCACTTCACTAATGAATCAAATCACTTGAAACTAAATTAGGTACTATTCTAGAAATTAATATGTTTATGTGTGATAAGTGATCAAGAATCGTTATTTTCTTAGCTGTTCCAAAGCATTTAAAGTTAGGTTTAAACATATATTACATTGAAAAAAGAACTAGATAAAAACTGATTGATCCAATTTATCCTAAATTTGATAATACTTGGTTATTTTTTAGTTTTGCATTTTGAATATGTACTTTTTTAAATTCTGTTTCAATACATTAATAATTGTAATCTTTTCAACACCTTAAGAATTCTTCAATGTTGCAAAAAAAAGGGTAAATTGCGGAATAGACATTATTCTGCAAAAACTTGATACAATTGCTAACACTAATGCAAAGATGGATTTATTTCAGACGTAAATAAAAAACAATAGGTATATACGGAACTCTTTCTGTAAATGGAAATTAATATACGATCTCTAGGATTTTGGTGCAGTTAACAAATATTGTTACTAAATTCATTTTACTTGTGATATCATATTGATTAATAATCATTCAATTAGGTTTTTTAGCCAGAAAAAAAAGAGATAGCTGACTATCAAATTTCAGAAATTGTTCGTACTCCTCGCTTAAAATTTGTGTAACATTTAAAAAATTAAAGAATTTAACGCAATTTTCAATAATAAAGGTTCCAAAACCAAGGAAAAAAGTGAATATTATTTTGTTTTTGTGAATATTTGCTCTTTTTGTCCAGTTGAGAACAGAAATTCATCGTCAATGAAAAAAGAAAGATTAAGCTTGTGACAAATAATGTGTTTTAATCTGAAAATCGTTGAAAAATAACACTTTTCTGCGAGATTTATGATTTTGATGAATAATCCATTGAAAACAAGGAAAAACTTTAAAGTAACTTTCTATAGTGCAGCCGAAAATTGTTTGAATGTCGTTCAATCAAAAAAAAACAATTCTTTGCAATTTTGGAGAGTTTCCCCATCGGCACTAAAATAATAACTTTTTAGTACACTCTTTTTGAAAAAAGGTGATTTTTGAAACAAAAATGCACACATTCAGAGGCTAGGCAATTCAAACTTTTGATTGATTATAATATTTCATTGCAAAAAAACCTAATTTATATATGTCTACGACTTTTCGAGAAAAATTTGGTTACTGATAAACGTATGAGAGAAATAAATAAAATCATAAAAAATATGCAATTATTCCTTCGACTATAGTGGTTTAGTTAGTCAGCTTCAGACTTTGAAACTTCCGGGAAATGTAAAAATAAATTGAAATCTTAATTGGATTTTGTCATAAATTTACAAGAATTTAGGATGAATGAAAACTTTTATTGGTATCTTATGAAAATATTAATGTTTAATTTTTGAAATGGTCATGATCAGTTAAAAAATAAATTGAATAAACAATTTTTAGAATATTAATTAAAAATTTGAAAGTAAAAGTTCAGATAAAAATACGAAAAAATATTTGGAAAAAACACTGTATATAAAACTTTGGGGAAAATATAGCATTTCTGACAAAGTACATAGCTTCATGCTTTGGTGGAATTGATTTTTGCTCTGATTGCATCAAAAACATACTGTTCAGAATAGTTGAGTGGTGGCCCGATGGAATTAATAATTAAAAATAGTTGGCCTGAAATTAAAACTTTTTAAATATGCGGAGTATATTATATCCAAATATCTCTATGATAACAAGGACGTTTGAAAAAAAAAGACCTTATCTATGTAGGCACAGAAATGTATGCCTGTCTGCCTTCAAAGCAACCTATGCATATCTTGGACTTTCACTAGACTCTACGGAAAAACTACGGAAACATCTACAATTTCGTAAGAGTGCTCAATAGGAAAAAAACCAGAAAAGTTATTTGAGTTCGAACTGATAATAATTTAAGCAATTGAGTTATTAAAGAGTTGACTGAATCTAATATAAAAATCTTTTAATTTGATGTCCGGCTCTTACAATTAATTTGAAAAATTTGTATCATTTGATTATAGTTTCATTTAAAATTATTGAACTTTTTCTTACCTGTTCTGACATTGTTATTTCTGAATAACGTCATCATTTCTTCGCACTTTTTTGCCAGTTCAGTGTCTCCGAATGTGCAAAATTGTAGTGGTCGATCAGAAATTCCACAAGCAATTACTTGAATTAGGACTGAAAAATTATTAATAGTATTTTATTCTGCAAAATGGTACGCTATGTTCATTTTGCCGTCCATTGGAAAACTTGCTGTAGCTGAAAAGGAATTCTGAATAAAACGAAAAAAAAAAAACGTACATTTTAATGGTTTATTTCCTCGAAATGCTCCACATCCCCACCATCCCGATACAACTGGAATTTTTGAAAATCCGTCACCGGCACTCAAAAATCCAATTGCAGCTTTTCGAACTTCTCGTGTTAATTTTTCAGTTGTTAATTGATTTAAAAGGCATTCCAACGGCGTCCCCGCATTTCGAACAGCATCAATTGCAACTGTTTCAGTTTGAAGACGTCCAAATTGATCCCGAAATGAATTGTTATTTTGAGCAGAGTGCTTTGGTGTTATCTTGGCCCATTTGAGAGTGTTAGCTGAAACAATATATTTTTTAGAAAATAAATTAACATTTAGAACTTACAATATCCAGTATAGGAACTGAAAACATAGGCTCCAACAATTGAAATAGCTTCCAAATCTTGAGTTACATCATTCAATAATATAGCAACCATCATTTCAGGGCACATCATAAAACGAATTTCTTCCTAAAAAACAATAATGCTTTTTATTAATTTCAGATGATTCGAATTTTTAATAACAACTCAAAACATGAATACCACAAAACGTCAAATTGAATCGCTAAAAATTGAGAAAAGATAACCTGTACCTGAACAGCTCCTCCTTTCAAAACTCCGCCTCCGAGACGTTTATTTGCAAAATCGATTTGTGTGCAGAGTGCGGTCTCCTCAATGGACATTTTATCAAATACTTGAACATCTGGCAACAAATTAGTTTCTCTTAATTTCCAATTTTCCAAATATTGTTTATGTGTTATTCTCATTTTACGAAAACTGACAGCACCAATTGGAGGATCTATTGACATTTTATCAAAGTATGTGAACAAAAATTTCAGTTTTTCCACTGCGACACAAGTCGTTTTTTGAAGAATTCTAAAACAAGGATTTAAATGTACAGCTCTACACTAGTTTAGATTTACATAATGAAACTCAATCGAGGTGTGTCACTGAAAAACATCCAAGCAATTAGTGATGCACATTGAATATGACTGAAAGTTGCTGATTCAATATCTCCGACAAGCCGATAAATTTTCTAAAAACAAAAATATGTAAGAACATGGTAAAAAGAATTTCCCACAGTTTCACTTACCTCTGGAAGAACTTCACAAGCTGATTTGGTAATTCGAACTAATCTTGCTAATTTTTCAAGAACTTCATCCTCTCCAACAATTTCTGACATTTTGCGGTAAAACGACTTTAGTGCTGGTAAATCAAATCTTTCTTTTTCTTCAGAATATCCCCATATTTTGAAAAGAAGATCCTGGAAATTAGATATTTTACACGAATTTTATTTATTTAATGTAAAGAATAATATGTTTAGAATAAAACATACTAGTACAAAGATTTTAAAAACTTACCTCGAACTGCGAATATCCTCCATTTTTGTAAGTTTTCAAATATTCATTGAACAAATTTTGATCACAATTTCTCCATTGTTGAGACACCCCTGTTTCCAGTAGCTCAAACGCTGAAGTTATTGTACTCATATTTTTCGAAATAAATTTGGAATAACTCACATATGTTAGAAATAGGAAAATCCGTAATTTCACAGTATCTAACATTCCTTTCAGCATCAACTTTTTGGAAATCTGGTTGAAATCTGATGCTTCTGAATTCTTCCAAATACTTCATTAAGTTTTCATGATCCATTTCAGTTGTTGTTAAACTATATTTAAAAATTCAATTGCTAAAAATTAAAAGAATTAAATAACAGAAATATTTTAGAATAGTTGGAACAATGTTTCGTGTCCTCTAAAAATGAACATAAGAAAACTATGAAAAGGTCGAAATATATAGAGGACATCGCTTTGAAACATTGCGAAATTTTTCAAAATCTCGCTCTACATTTTTTTAAAATTATGACAATCATTTAAAATTTAGAAAAACCGCAAACGTTTTATGCTGCTTGGCAACAGTCGAGAATTTTTCGAAGTTTCCAACGTTATTGCAAAATATTAATTTGTGTGGCGTCATTTTTTTTATTATAATTTCTGGACATAAAACAAAGTGTTACACCAGTCACCGAGGGCACCAGATTTTTTGAAGATGACACACAAAAAACTGCACAACAAACCGATTATAAATAAAACAAGAGACTATAATAAATTGTGAACTTTTACAATTTTATTTTTGAAACTATGTTTTATTTTACGCGACCTTTAAAAAAGTTTAAAATAAAAAAAGTTTGGTTTTCTGATCCCGTTGTCGCAATTTATTTCAAAATTTTCAAAAAACGGGCGGAACAATGTTTAGCGATGTTTTAAAAAGAATTAATGCTCAAGAAATATACAAGGTATTCCAATTTTCGGTTAATTTCGCAAATACAATTTCAGCGTCATATTGACATTTTCCATGCAATCACTTATGACAATATTGATGGATTGGTGGCGTTAGTTTTTCAGATTTTCAGATGCGTTTTTGAATTGTTAATATTTTCAGAGCATTTGTCCGCAATGAACCATTTGATATAAAGGATAAAAATGGAAATACTCCGCTTCATTTGGCTGCAAAACTCAGTAATTTTAAAGTTTTAATGTTTAAGAAAACTTAAATGATGTTTTGACAGATCGACGTCTTCTTTGCCGAGCTGTTTGTGTCTATGCCGCTGGATTGGATCTTTGGAACTCGAAAAATAATGATGGAAAAACACCAATTGAGATGACTGATGATGCAAAGTAAATTAAACTTTTACGGTGTTCATTAAAATTAATCAAGATTCAAAATCTCGATTTTACATTAAATGATTATGTTTTCAGCATAAAACGAGATCTCCAAAGCATTTCAACTAGTAGAAGTTCCGTGGACAGTCATCACATGGCTTACAACAAACTCCTAATTGAAAAGAAAATCAATGAAAATGAGGAGCAGAATCAAAATCAGAAAGTTATTTTGAGTCTTGATGGTGGCGGTTTAAGAGTTGTTTTGCAATGTGCAATTCTTTTGGCTGTTGAAAGAGAACTTGGAGAACCACTACGAAATCGAATTCATTGGATTGCCGGAACAAGCTGTGGAGGTATCATGGCAAGTTCAATTGGTGTTGGTTAGTTTTTAATTGCTATGATTCAATATTTAAATTCAAATGTTTCCAGGTATTGATCTAGCGGACGCACTCCGTCTCTACATCATAATTCGAAAACGTATCTTCGGTGGAAATAATCAAAAGTTCCCTAAACATTCAGCACTTGGAATCGAAACTTGTCTTCAAGAAGTGATGGGTTCAAAGACTTTAATGTCCAAGTGCACTGCCCATCGGTACAGCTAAGGGATTGAAAATAGTTGTAAATCTTAATTTCAGTCTTGTTGTTACAACTGCAAAAGTCACATTGGCTCCACCTCAATTGGTTCTCTTCCGGTCATATGCACCGCGTATCGACTCAAAAGAGTTTGAGCAACTTGGATATTTCAATCCGAACAAGATTTTGTTGTGGAAAGCAATTCGATGCACTACGTAAGTTTTTCGTCCGCTAGAGCTGGACCAAAATTTTATGTTTTCTTTTTTAAATAAACTCAAATCAGAGCTGCTCCTACTTACTTTCCATCGTTCAATGGCATGGCGGACGGAGCCCTTTTCTGCAACAATCCATGTATTATGGTGATGACCGAATTCGCAAAGCTAAAGAAAATTGAAAACTATCGTGGTAAAAACAACACTGACGAGATTGGATGTGTGATTTCCGTTGGAACCGGAATTGAGCCATCGTATCCAATTAATGGAATTGACATCAATTTAACAAGTGGGCTGACTGGAATAACTGGAAATTGGAGAGAGATAATTGAAAATACAAAAAATCTGATAACTGTCTTCCTTTATCAGGTGTGGTTTAGTGCAAATATATATTTAAATTGAATCTTGTTCTCTTTCCTCGAATGATCACAATTTTCACTTTTTTCTACTGAAAAAAGGGGCTAAAAAGTGTTCATGCGATGAATGAACAAAAGATTCAAGAATAGAGACACAAAATTGATAGTTACTTCTGATAGAATATCATAGAAAGTAACATATATTTGTAATGTAATTACATATGTATGTAAGAAAGATAACAAAAAAAATGATAATTAAGACATTTGCATTAGAATAAAATGTTGTGGATTATGAAAATGTATAAAAATAGCACTTTAGAAATTGATAAATATAGAAAAATGTGAATTCCAGTTACAATGAAATTATTTTCAGTGCACAAGTTCCCACAACGTCCATGTCGGTCAATCTCGTGAATGGTGTCACTCGATGCAAGTTCCATTCTTCCGCTTCTCGCCTCATCTCGCTGCTCCATTCGAACTTGATAATTGCAAAATTGAAGACATTACGAATGCAATGTTCGACAATGAAGTATACATTCGTACAGAAATCAAACAACACATATCTGATTTGTGCAGACTTTTGAAATCGATGCCACGTAACACGGAGCCATGTAACTATTCAAAGATTACCGGAGGCAAGGGAAGTAAGGTTGGATCGCCAAAATCAGATAAGAAGTAAATGGAACTATTATGTTTATACGGAATAAATGCTTTATGGATAGATTTTTTTGGAACAAACCTTCAATTTTCTTACTCACACAGGTTTAAAAGCGTAGTAGATCTCAACTCCGAGCGCATCAAATGGCCATTATAATATTGGCAATGTTTTTAATCCTAGTTTGAATAAACTGGGAAAAATATTTTAAAAACTGCTTGTTACTTGTAACGCTGCTTGCTAGATTTCAGAAAACCGGTGTCAAAACAATTGTATGGCAAGTTATTACATAGCTAAAATACTCAAAACACTTTTAAAAAGTTAAAAACTTTAAAAGACAACTCGAGGTCTCTGAAACTTTGTTTCCAATCTTCATTTTTTGCAGTTATGTCCTTTTGTTGCCAAAAAGTCCCCCCCCCCCCCCCCTCCCAAACTAAATATTTTTGTAATATAAGCAGAAAACGTATAGAACTCCCAATGCCTGCGTCTCGAATATTTACAACAATTTTCAACTCAAGCATTATGAAGAAATGAGGTCAATTAGACAACGTCTTGCTCATATCGTCTCATATTCTGAGAATATGAAAATGCTAACGTCTTCTATATTTATTCATAATATAAACAGACATTCTTCATCTCAACCCATCTGCTATTGCGTCTACCTATTCCAGCTCTGCAGCTTTTTAAAAGTTGTTTTTTTTTCCAATGATCATTTTAAAATATATTATGATTTATTTAAGCATTGAGCTTATATCAGGCACTCTAGGGGTAATCAATATTTTGAATTTCGGTTAATGAACTTATTAATTTCAGTTTCAAAAAATCGAGTGTGCAAATTATTCTGCATCTGTAACAGTAGTCCCACATATTGATGGTCCAACTCAGTTGATTTTAGACTTTCGACTGCTATCCGAAGAGCAGGTAAGTTATTTGTTGGAGTTACAAAAAATTCAATTATTTCAGCTTTGTCACAGTCGAAGAAAAATTCCGAAATTTCATAAACTTCATATTAGCCCCGCGAGCTATGTCACAACATGTGAACAGTGCCCACAGTAAGTTTTTTGGAATGTGACTGTTCATTTTCTTTGTACCTTGCCTTTGAAATTTTTCAGGTGTTATTTCACATTTCCAATGCAATTTGAACTTCCGATATCTTGGTCCATAGATCGATTATTCGTTGTCACAAAGTCACAACCTCATCACCAATCAGCTACAGATGTTCCAATTCATTATGTGATTGTTGACAAAATGCCACCAATTGGTTCTTCTCTTCGAAACTGTAGAATACACGTTCCCAGCATGATTCCACCGATTTCCGACAATTTTCAAATTAAATTTCTTGCTGGTTTCTTCATTTCAGCGTTTGGTGTTATGTTGTTGATCAGGTGTTTTTGTATCAAAACTAGATAAATATCAACTACTTTTATTTTATTTTATTAGCAATGTATTTCATTAACAATATATAATGTCACAGATTTCTGAAATGGCGACTTGAACGCAAATGAATTTATTTAAATGGGTCTCAACGCAATACCTGAATTTTTACTTTCTTGATGAAAAAGTAAGTTTGAAGCCTGATATTAATCTTCAGTTTGGAAAATCTACCAATTTTGCATATAAATGGCCTATTCCATTCAATCTCTAAACTTGCTCTAAAATGTATGACTGGCAATGCACTTTTTCCGCTTGAACACGGCGGTTACAAAAGTTTTTGGAATACCGTTTTCAAATCCTGAAATAACACAAAATTTGCAACAAAATGGCTACGGGGATTTCCAAAAAAATAGTTTGAAGCCAGATATTAATTTTCGAAGTTTGGAAAATCTGCTAATCAATATATGATGTCACAGACTTCTAAAAAGGTGACTTAAAGGCGAATGACGTATTTGAATGGATCTCAACACAATAACAGCTTATGAGCGAACGGTTTGGTATTTCTAGGGCCCGGTGTTATATTGCCTTCTTTCTTGAATACAGTTTTTGGGGGGGGGGGGGAGGGGGTCTAACATTCTCTTAACAAAATGTACAAAATTTGCATAATTCGATTAACAGTTTCCGTATAAAACATGATAATATTTCTACAATCATCCATATTTTTGTGCATCTCAAAATGCAACAATCATTCTCACTTTCTCTCATCATTCCATTGATATTCTTTACAATTCCTCCTGTTTATTCTTAATATGATATGTTCACATTCAACATGTCTCTAATGTGTCATCATAAGCGATCATTCACTCTTGATATTACCTTCAATATTCGTCAAGAAGATCCATCGTCTCCAATTAAACAGGGACAAACTGGGCATATTGGTAGACAGGCAAACGGTGGAATTACTGAAATCAAATTCACTGGATTTTATGAATTCGAGTTTTCAAGAGCTCCAGCATGGGAACCTGTTGTGTTGATTCAACATGAATGTGTTCCAAAAGGAGTTCCTTTCAAATCAATTAAACTTCTTTTTAATCATTCTCCGGCTCTTCGAAACAAGACAATGTACACCTACAAATACTACATGGATATCACTGATAAGGCTGGGGATTTTAATGGAATGGCTGTAGTTACTAAGAGCTAAGTGTGATCGGTATGGGATTGAATTTAATAAAATCGTGCATTCAAAATGAATTTTAATATTTGTGTTCGTGTCTTTGATGTCTTTGACGTTTTTTCAAGTGTTTCAGTGTTTTAATCGTAAATTTTGAAAAGAAAAAAAACGACCACATGAGCGAAATTACCAAGCCCTTGTGCTATGAGTGTTTTGCCTACCTGAAAAGCATTATGAGCCTTTGGATAGATGTTTCAGTGAATTCCATTTTCAGATGTTTTCATGGCAATACACATTAAATAAAATACCACCATATATCATTTGTAAACAAATCCCCTTAACTATAAATACCAATCTAATTGTAAGTGCCATGAAAAATGAGGCGACGTCCGACGGGTGTCAGTGTCATATCCATAATGGTGGCGGATGCGGCATGAATTCTTTGATCTCCTACTGCCGCCAAAGTGGTAAAAGTACGCGGAAAACAGTTCGACTTTTGTCGGAAACAGATGAAAGAGTTGGGGATATGTGAGATTGTGACACGTGTTGAAATTGTTATTCGAATTAAAATGTATGTTTTCTCTAATGGGAATTGGTTTGCGTTCAGATGGGAAGTGGGAATAGTGTATTTGTTTTTAGCCCATCGAAACGGGTCAATGAAAAAAAATCCCGCTCTTTTCATATTTTCTTTTAAAATGTTTTCTTATTGGAATATTAAATAATTTACGGTTAGACGAAACATAACTACTACTTATCGCTCATGGTTCTCTTCCACCGTATGCCGTTCCTTCTTTCCATTAATTTCTCTCTCTCTATATTTCTATTCAATAGGGTCCATTGTGATGAGCCAATTAATAATAAGCGCATCTTGACCGATTTGACCTAATCGCTCCCCAGAGCACAATGATTCTATTCACAGAACTTGGGCGACGGATAGTTTGTGAAGAATATATGAAATGAATGGACAATGGAGCATTTCGCAGAATAATGTCAACTGGCAAAGTTAAGTTACATATGTATTTCTTTCCTTTTTGAAAATATTCTTGTGGAAATTAGCTTTTTTCTCAAAATTTTATTTTATATATTTCTCCTTGTTTCTCAAATTTTCTCCTTGTTTCTCAAATTCATTAATTTTAGATTTTAACCATTTTTGTTCGAGAGCACAAGGTCGTATTTGCTGATTATTTCCAACTATTATTATTTTAATTTTTTTGAACTACCAAAGTCTACCTTTTGAATGATAAAAGTATGATCTTACAGTATTCTTTCATTCATCTCAAAGCCAAACATTACAGTCCTTTTTATCAAACCAATTGATCATATCCCTTAATCTTATTCCAGTTTCTCGAAACATGCTTCTCCTTGTCTTTTCTAATAAGTAACTAACCCAGCCGACACTTCTCACATTTTCCAATCGTCTCAAGAGACTCAGTTTGACGTCTTCAACAGGGCATCCGACAATCAAATCCGCCTTCTTTTCGCGCCTCTCATCCACTTTTTGTGGATTCTTGCAAGTAAAACCCGACCCGTTCACATTCTTTGTTTTGAGAAAATCAAGGCGAAGAATTGTTTTTCTAAGTTTTCAATTAGTATTAACAGTTTGGTGTATCGCTAATTATAAGAATTTAGAAATTACTGTAATCTTGTCCGGGTTCTTCGTGAGGAACATTTCTCAAATAGATATGGTAATTGAGATGTATGTGTTTAGCGGGATGGGCGGGTACCTCTACTCGCTTCACGGTATTTGACACCTTTTGACACAGCTGGATGCCGTCTTATTTCTGAGACATGGACCATGCATTTGTCAGGTCACTTTTATTTTATTGCTGACAGACAACCATAGGTTTGAAAATGTTCCGGTATTTGTAGATCGTGTTTTTTCATTTGAATCACTAAAAACTCCGCATCATTCGAAATTAAATTTTCACAAAAAATACATTGATAGATTTACCATATTATTAATTACTATTAGGTTGGTTTCTAATAAATTTGTGCCTTAAAAGTCCATGCAACCAATTTTAGCGGCCAAACTCAAATCGTTCTCTCTTTTTCAAAAATAGACATCTAAAAATTTTCTGCAAATTTGGATCTTTCTGCTTTTGATGATTTTAAGGAGTTTCAGATTTCGAAAACATCATATTTACATCTTTTGATTGTTCGAAGAAACCTGAAAGTTTTTCACCCAACTCGAACATTTTTAGGAAATGGGAGTTATTTTTTGTCCCTTGATTGTGATTACCTAGTTCAAACCAAGCCATGTTTCAAAACCAAAGTATGGCTATAAACTGTTCGACTGAAAATCTAGTAAAATAATTTTGTATTCATTTTTGTTAGCTGGAATCTATAGTTCATATTCCTCAGTTCAACAATTTTGACTTCCGGTTTCTTTTTCAAAATCTGGTTTCGTTTCATCGGCATCTTCATTTCTTCACCTCTTCTCGTCACCTCTTCTAGGCAGGTGCAAGACACTTCCGTATCCTTAACCTAATCCTGTCCATCCAACCGTCTGTTCACTCAATTGAACATGTTGTTCATGTCGGTTACGTAAACCTTTTAAGACTGTCAAAAGGATTGGGAAACATTATATGAAAAGAAATGACAGATGGTGAAGGGTAGGATTAAGGTTGACTAAGAAGCTTGAAAATAAGGTGTCGCAGTCACATAAACGGTATTACGCAACTGTGTCACCTTATGGGTATCTTTTTTTCGACATGTCTATATATAATTTTCATTATTATAATTTTCAACGATTTCGCATTGTCGGAAATCCCATCAATTTTGCTATGTAACAAAAAATCATTACACCAATATATTCTATCAAACTATTCATAACTTTCAATACTCAATAATAATAATAATGTTCATATACACCAACTGCTCATATTCATTACCTTCCACATACATATTCTCAGGAGTCTGTGGATGTGAGGTGTGGTGCCTAATTATCATCTTCTTCTACGTCCAATGATATTCAAAATACCTACTCCCCATCTTCCAAACTTTATAAATATTCATCAAACTACCGTAGTAACTTGCGAAAATACGGGGAATAACAGAATAATATTATTTGGGAAAATACGGGGGAAAGGGGCGGAGTCGTTAGGCACCTGATGACGATAAATAAGATTGTGAAAGGTTTTGAGGAGATTTTGTAGAATTTTTACATGCAGAGGCCGATCTTTTTTGTACATTGGTTCAGTTTTTATTATGTATAGTGTATACAACAATTTCGGGATATCAGGGATTGATTATTAGGATTTTAACAATATACGGTATTAACGGGTATGCATTAATGATTTGGAACATAGCGGATTCTTTTCACTTGATACTGATCAACTCAAACACAGAAAACAACATAAAGATTACCGTAGAACACATTGATGCAGTTTTATGTTAATTTTAACACATTTCCGTTGCATTTCATTCAATCTTTCCTTTCCTATCTTTCTCATCGTCTTCAATCAGATTGATGTCAACAGGCGGTACTAACAATCTGTCTACTAATGAATTACTGTAATTCTCAATCATCTTCCTGAAGTTTAATTTAGTTTAGAAATCTGTATTTTTTGTGAATTCTAGGTGCTTTTCCATTCGAAATATTTTAAATACCTAAGAAATGTTTTTTGAAATTCCTGTTTTAGGATTGCAACGTCATTTTTTCAACTAAGAATGGCAGATGGTCCAATGGCAAAAAAGTTTCGAATCTGGAATCCCGCAGTTTCAGAAGTGTCTGAAAACCGGGAAGATCCTGGAACAAACCTACAGACTCAAGATGAAGAATCTCCAGACGAGACACCTCTTGATTGCACTTCCAAGACTGCACAAATTCAGTTTCCCCAAGTTTTTCAAGTAATATATCCAAGTACTGTACCAAATGCACAAATAATATTTTTCAGAATTATCTTCAACTTGCACCCCTAATGATTCGCCTTCAACAACAACGTCAAATGGAAGAGTTTGCACGCCGCCAATTCATTTCCACATTATGCCATGCTTCACCAGCACCGATTACTGTACCTCTTCCACGTGTCCAGCAACCCCGTGCAACCACATCAACCAGTTCCTCCTCTTCCACGTCATCAAGCTCTGGGGTTACTGTACCTTCTACAATGAACAATCCACTTGTGGCTAATGCTCTTGGCAGTTCTTTGGTTAATGAAAATTGTTGTGCTGTATGTGGAGCAGTTTTCAGGTAAATACTACAAAGCTCTTGGTTCTGGAATCCAATTTTCTTGATTTCAGACTGACTGGTGACTTAGTACAACATATGCGTAACAATCATCGAAAGAGCAAGTTCAAGAGAAAATCGGATCTTCGTCAATAAGAAACAAAATAACTTTTCCTTTTTTTTCTCCGAGAATTTTATTATTTAGCTACTTAATATTTATTATTTGTCTCAAAACGTTTTTCCAGTGATTTCTCTTTTTCTGTCTTTTCTCTTTCTTGCAATAATTTTTTTCCTAGAATTTCCTCTTTTCAATGAAAAATCTTATTGATATACTTTTTTTTCCAATTTTTTACAAGATGTGGTAGACCAATGCTGTTCTTCGAACAATTTTCATCGAGAAAGGAATAATTCTAGAAAAAATAATTTTAGTGGACGGATGATTCCAACTGAATTTTTTTCTAACAAAAATGAGTTTTCAGCCACAATAAGGCCTCAATCATGAATAGGCCTGAAAATTTCTACAGTGCTCATGATCGCTGTGAGACCCGGAACTCACGCAACAGTGCGCGCCTGGAAACCGTACCATCGAAATGTTAGTTCATTTTTTTTCCTAATTATACTTTTTAAAGAAACACCATATATTCCGTTCAGCTCTAAAAATTATTCAAAAGAGTAATAAAACTATACTAGAAAACTATTTTAGTATTTAGCGAAACTTTCTTAATCTGAATCATAAATTACGATCTACAAGTTTGATCTTTGTTTCCCGCGTCCTGTTAAACATTTTCCATGAGAAAATAAAACACATACAGCACCGACATTTTTCAATTCCATGTTCTTTTTTCAAAACATTGTTTCTGGTCTCAGTGTGAATATAATCATACCTTTTGTTTCCGCTTGTTATCAGTTGAACGTTTATTACTTCATCATCATTTTTCATTAACACGCCCTGTTATGATCAATATACTCGTTTATTTAACGTTTTTACTTTCTGGTGGGAAAGGAAAAACGCGTTTAGAACTCTTTTCCGCACAACGCTCCGAAATAACGTCTTGGGCGTTGTTTAGCGCCGTAAATCAACATGTAGTTTAGATTCATCTGATTTAATACATTTTATTGGTTCTGTCGACTTATTTCTCTACGTATTTAAAATTCGAAATCCAAATTTTTTTCAGAAATGGATCTCACTGTTCCAGTTGAATATTCACGTGCCGGTAACACAACTCACAGCGGTAATGTGCATGCCATTCAAGACGATGAGAAATTCTCGTATGGTACGACTAAAAATAAAATATTTTCTTTTATCATTTTCAAAGTTTGCTATTTCAGGAACTGCTGGATTCCGATTCAAGTCCGAGAAGCTTCCATTCATCGTCTTCCGGTGTGCTTACGTTGCGAGTCTTCGTGCGCGGCAGCTCAACTCAGCTATCGGAGTGATGATTACAGCTTCACACAATCCATCATGTGACAATGGTGTGAAATTAGTGGATCCAAGTGGCGATATGCTCAATGAGCAGTGGGAGGTTAGTGAAAATAAATAAAAAACGCACAGAAACCTTTTTTCTACAGATATACGCGACTGAAGTTGTGAATGCTACTGATGCCGAGCTCCCAGCCGCAGTTCGAGCTCTTGAAAAACAAATTTCAGTCGGAAAGACCCAACTTTCCCGTGTCGTTTGTGGTATGGACACACGTTGCTCTGGTCCTTGTCTGATGAATGCAGCAAGAGCCGGTGCAGCGTTATTCAATGTACAATTCGATGATATCGGTGTTGTGTCGACTCCAATGCTTCATTATGCTGTCAAGGCATTCAACGAGCCAAAATTCGCAGAGCCAACTCACGATGGATATTATTCTGCAATCGCCGATTCGTTCAAGAAGCTGTATGAAATAACTGAGGAACCCAAAGACTCGAGGTACGGTTCAGAGAAAAACTTGCCATTAAAAAAGTATTCTTCAGATATCAACCAAAAGTCATTGTCGATTGCGCAAACGGAGTCGGTGCTCCACGGTTCAGAAATCTTCTTGAGCGAATCCCATCATCACTTCTGGAAGTTGAATTTCGTAATGAATCGGAAGAACTGAATCAGGGATGTGGTGCCGATTTCGTTAAGATTTCGCAAAAGTTACCAGCAAACTTCTCACCGACAGCAGCAGAACCAAAATGTGCTTCATTTGATGGAGATGCCGATCGCTTGATGTACTTCCGTGCAAAGGCTTCAGAAAATTCGGAATCAAACGATGCTGAGCTGTTCGACGGTGACAAAATTGCAGTTCTGATTGTCACATACATTCGGGAGCAACTGAAGGTGATTTATTTCAAAATAATAGTTATCAAATTATGAATAAACTGAGTGTGAAGTTTTCAATGATGCATCATTCTAGGATTACGAAAATTCCACTCCGATGGAACGTCTCCGCCTTGGTATTGTTCAAACAGCATATGCGAATGGAAGTTCAACACGCTACATTCGTGAAAAGTTGGGTATTGAGCCAATTATTGTACCTACTGGAGTCAAGCATCTGCATGAAGCTGCTTCTGAGTTCGACATTGGAATTTATTTCGAGGCCAACGGACACGGAACTGTTGTTTTCAGCGAGATTTTCGACCGCATCATCAGAAGGTATAGGAGACTAAACAGCTTCATAAATTTCTTTTTTTTCAAATATAGAAATGAATTGTTTCAGAACTCCAACTGAATCATTACCTCTCCGTCGTCTAGCACTTTTCTCCCGTGTCATCAATGAAACTGTTGGGGATGCTTTTGCAGATTTGCTTGCCGTGGAAGCTGTTCTCCGTCACTATGGATGGTCTATGGATGACTGGGCCGAAAAACTGTATCGAGATGTTCCGAATGTGCAGATCAAAGTTCCAGTTATTGATCGTTCCATTTTCAAAACGACGAACGCCGAGCAAACTCTTGTGAAACCTGTTGGAATTCAAAAAATGATTGATACGGATGTTGCAAAGTACAATAATTCGAGAGCTTTCATCAGGTAATCTTATCTGAAGTTTTTGTTTCATATTCAAATCGATTTCAGACCATCTGGCACCGAGAACATTGTTCGCGTATACGCTGAAGCGGATACTGTTGAAAATACATTGCAACTCGGAAAATCTCTCGAACAAGTCGTTCTCAACCTTTGCAACTCGAACTGAAGAAAATAAATTCCATATGTAGTCTCGAGTTTTCACAATGTATTTTTATTCATCCCTTCAGTTTAGTCATTTTCAGCATAATCTCCCAAAGTTTTTTTTAAATTTTTCCCTTTCATATTCCCATATTTATTTGTTAAAATTCATTTATGAGTTTCTACTGGTTTCCCCATTTCCCTATATCAACTTTCAACGGTTTTAAAGTAAATTCCTGGTTTCATTAAAACACATCATTGGCCCTTTCCCCTATGCTTTAAAATATATTGAAAAATTGTGATAACTAGATAACAGAGTGATGACGAATTGAAGATTCTCGTTTTGAGACTTCATCTTGAGTAAAAATGAATGTTTCGATATAAAATCATGGGTATTCTAGCTCGTTGTTCAATAAGAAGTCTACAATTTCTTTTGTACTTTCGTTATGAAATTTTCGTTTGTGGAAATTTCCATGGAAACATTTTCCTAATTTTAAGACCGCAAAACAAATTTTCAATCGATTTAAAAATGTCGTCGGATGGTGAGCAGGATGAAGAAAATCCGATCCTAGCACGGCATCGGCGTGAAAAGAAAGAGTTGAGAGGTAATTTTGACATTAAAAGAGAAAAATATTTCAAGTAGACTTGAAATGTACAACCAAACATTTTTTTTGATCTACCCGCCAATACTGAAAACTATGCGGATGTTTTTTAAATGTTCTTGATAGTTTTCAATCAACCAGTTCCGTAGTCTTTCACTTACTTCTTCGCATTTTTCTACAAATTCCCATTATTCATTATGTCGGGCACACCAAAACGAAACAGAACCTATTTGGCCCCGGATGATGAACATACTCCCACTAAAAAGAGGGAATCATCACCAAAATCACGCCAGTCGAAATCCACGTCACCACTCGATCGATTAAAACAACTTCCAGGAAAAATATTGGCAAAGAAGAAGGCGGCAAAATGCGGGAATAAGCAAATGCAAAAAGAGGCCGGTGCTGAGGTTGGTTTGATATAAAACTATTAAAAAAATGCCGAATATATGTCTTGTTTCAGTGCGAGAAAATGGAAAAAGAAATGGATGAACGTCACAAAAAGGAGCTCGAAGAAGCAAAGAAGCCAGAAGAATCGGAAGCCGTTCCTGCTGAAAATCCAGAAGCTTCTACATTATCACCACCTTCACCAAATCCAGAAGGATCGGATAATGATGGAGAAGGACCATCGTCGTCGGCATTCTACAAAACTGTGAAGATTTCAAACAAAGCTGCAAAAAAACAAGATAAAAAAAAGAAAACCGCTGACAAAATGAAGGCTGCCGAAGCAGCCGATAAGGAAGCGGGAAAAAATCAACTTTCGGATAGACAAATGGAGAAAGCAGCTGTTAAAGAGGTACGTTGAAATACACATTTTTAAAGCTTCGATTTCACAATCATTTCCAGATGCTCGCAGAAGATCACATGAAAATGATCGATATTCCAGCAGATGGTGATTGTATGTACAATGCAATTTCTCATCAACTTCAAGAAGAAGGAATCGAGATTTCTGTACGAAAACTTCGCAAGAGATGTGGTACTTATATGCGTGAGCACAGCGAAGATTTTCGGCCTTTCATTGAGGATATGGCAAATATGGATAGTGATTCTTCATGGGCAACATATCTCGGTGGAGTTGAAAATGTCGCTGAAATTGGTGGAGTATGGGGTGGAGAACTCGAGTTGAAGGCGTGTTCCATGATTTTTGAGAAGACTATTGTGGTGAGAATTTTGTTAATTTGAAAAAAATATAGAGAATCATGTTACTAGGTATAATAATTTCGCCACTATTTTCAGAAATTTATACGTTTTTATTGATTTTTGTAGATTTTCAGTACTTTGATTGAAAACAGACCCTTGCGCATACGATCAGACAAGAAATCATTGAAGTACTTATTTCAGGAAATTTCGAAACTACGATAATTCTGGAAACTTTTAGATACCGTTTTATAAGTGACCTTCCAGTGTTTTAAGGCGTTTACCCAATGACTAATCTGACATACGTGAAAACCATCACGTCCAGTTCTTATCACTTATGGTTCGGGTAGTCCCAATTTTTTGCATGATTTGTCCAAATTTTGTCATCAGAGTTCGCTATCAAAAATAGATTGCAAAAACTTTTTTATCAGACGTCACGTGACTTTCTGTTATTTTTATGCTCTTTGAGTCTTAATTAATTGGCGAAGTGTCAAATGGTAGTCTTTTTTAGGAAAAGAGCACAATTTTTGACATATCAGTTGTCTTGTTACTGAGAAAGTATTAAAAGAAACAAAATTCAGAGGTAATATTGAAAATAATTGATTTTTCAGGTCTACAAACAATACGGTGGCCGTCACACAATTGGCGAGGAATACTCGAGTCCAAAGGATCGAGCCCTCCGAGTTGTCTTCCTTCGACATGCTTACTCGCTTGGAGAACACTACAATTCTACGTGCCCGTATTGATTAGTTTGATTAAATTGTTTTGATAATCTCAATTGTTTTTTTTTATGTTCTTTCTAATTAATCACACCAATATTGATGAGATCTTTACATTTTAGGTGAATTTTTCTTGTTTTTTTCTCAGAAAATTTTCATCGAGAGCTCATATTTCAATTCTCCCGTTATTTTGTTGTTCTAATTCAAGGAATTTTTGAAGTTATACAAGAGTTTCAAATTTATGAATATTTAGAATTCTCCCCACATTTTGATGAAACTCCAATCAACACTAATTTTCAATATTTATTGTAATTTGATTACAACACTTTTTGATCCTCTTCTGAAAATATATTTCAAATCATAAACACTTTCACTGTAACCTTCCAAGACACGACCTACACTATCATTATCAGTTTAGAATTTAAGAGAACTGGCTTAATATTACACACTTCTCCGCACATTTTTACATCGTTAATTTTCACACGTAAAGTGAGAATTATGACTGAAACTGTTTGCGATTACCAGCACATTGATAAGAATTTTGGGAGGGTTTAGACAAGGTTTAAATAGTGATAAGAAGCATGATCACTTGTCATTTTAACGAGTTTTATGAAACTTTGATTTATTACTTTCGAAAATCAAACGTCGAAAGCTTCCAACATTTTAATTCGATTTTTCCAGAGAAGGAGCACAATGAGGGCTCTTTTAACAGTAATTTCTATATTTTGTTCTTTATTCTCTGTAACTGATGGATATTCGAAATACTCAAAACCTTTAGAGATAATGAAACCAGACTCGGTAAGATTTAGATAATAGATTGAGATATTGTAGTTCCTTAGTTCTCTGAAACGTGTACTTAAAGACGCATGGATTTATTCGAGTGGGTCTCGCCGCGAAATATAGGTTTACGGTAGCCTTTACTTTTTGTGATATTCAGAATTGAAGAAGCTGTAAACCTATGTAACATAAATTACTCACGAAATCACCGCCATAAATACAAAAAGTTTTGCGAGAAAATTTTCCTCGTGGCGAAACCCATAAATCCGTTTATCTTATGTACGCAATTCAGAAAATTCAAACTATGATATAAATCAAGACAATAAAACCTTTAACCGTGAACCAATGATTTTCAGAACGGTGTCTATGCATATGATATGAAAATTAGTAAGAAATTAACAATGGCCTACAAGAATGATAATCCGGCAAAGCACGCAACTCCAGTCGACTATGATTATAAAACTGTAAGTTTGGGAATTTAATTTCCAAAGATTTGGTCTGGAATGTTCACATGGAGTTTTTTTTAATCAGTTCTTGAACCATTTTTTACTCACTGCTGGAGGTGTTTTTTGAAGATAAACTGTACTATTTACCATTCAGTATATAAATACGAAACTATTATAAATTCTAGATTTCTTTTTGTTTTTACTATTTTAATATTCAGCAAACATGGTCAAAACGTGAGCCGAATCAACTGATGGATTGTTTCCAAAACTATTCATTTAACCATATTTCGGATCCAGGAGATGCAAATAGAATGGAAGATGTTTTGGTGGTTGATGGATTGCATAAACGAGTTATATCGATTAACGGAGATATGTGAGTACTACATATTCTAGTATTCTAGACACTGAAATACATAACTCTTTCAGGCCTGGAGCACCAGTTGTAGTTCCATACATGTCAGAAGTATGGATTCGTGTCTCTAATCAGATCCTTATGGATTCAATGACAATTCATGTTCATGGTATTGACAAACATGGAATGTGGTACATGGATGGAGTTGCTTTTGTTCAACAATGTCCAATTCAAAGTACAAATAAATTTGAGTATAGATTTATTGCTGATAACAAGGGAACTCATTGGTATCACGGACATATGCAAACTGATAGAGGAGATGGAATTGCTGGAGGTTAGTTCAAGTTAAGTATAGGATTAGAGTACAATAATTTGAGAGAATCAATGATCAGGTCTTTATTTTTTATCAATGTTTACTTTTGAAAGTAATTTTTTTAATAGTTTCGCACCCTATTGTCACATTTTGATTGTTCAGGATTCATTGTTGTTGATCAGAATGATACATCAGTTCCAACATTGGATGATCGGAAGCGAATTGTTCCAAGCCGTGAATACTTCTTTTTGTTGCAGGTAGCCACATGTTTTTCTCCAAACTCCCACAACCATGATTTTCAGGATTGGGCGACAAAAGTTGGAGAAGAAGCTTGGATGCAATTGGAAGATAAAACTATGAAATGGATGTATGGATATGATGACTTTACAAAATGTTGGGAGCCAACTAGAACTTCCGATGGAGGTCAGTGGCTTCAAACTGAAAAGTTCTGAAACTTAATAATTCTTTGGAAATTTAACCTGACTCGTGCATAACTATCCGGAGTTATTTGAAAATTCCAAAAAAAACTTACGATGAAGAAAAGCCAGTCAACGTTTTGGTATATTGCCAAGTTTTCTAAGACACTTTGTTTAATGCCTAAAAGTTGATTCGTTTTTTGTCAACTTCTAAAATTATGATAGGTGCAGACTGAGTTATTGCCACTTTTGTATAAAATATATAATTGAAATCTACACGGTTCAAATACAACCACAAGTTGTGAGATAATAGTCGGATATGTGCATTCTTCTCATGGAAGTTTTACATTTGTGTAATTATATATTTAGGAAATGTCGGAGGAGCTGTACCAATTTCTGCAATTCTTTTGAACGACAAGGGATGGTATGATCATGACATTATCAAATCTCAACCATTCAATCTTCCACTTGAAAGATTCCAAATTAAGCCAAGTAAGTCTATGAGTCTATTTAACTAACAAATAATTTGAAATGTCAGACGAGGATATTCTTTTCCGTATTGTAAACGGAGGAGTTGCTCAAGAGCTTATGCTATATGTTGAAGGGCATCCAATGACTGTAGTTGCAGCTGATGGTGATGAGGTTGTTCCGATGAAGGTAGGAACCCATTCATTTGAAGCATAATCTATTCTCTCATTTCAGGTTGATCGTCTCATCGTTTTCCCAGGAGAAAGATATGACATTTTGATTAAAGGATTGGCAACACCCACCAAAAAAAGCTACCGTATCCAAGTAGAGACAGTTCAAAAATATTTCTTTGATTGGAAAGAGATTCCAATTGTTTATGGATTTGGTTATATTGAATATGAAACTGATGGACTCCCCGAGGATAAGACTACACGTAAGTAGAGAAAAACAGTAATTTAAAAACAACAATTCCTTTCAGCCAACCTGATGCACCCAGAATGTACACAAAACAAGAAATGTACCGTTTTGAACTGTCCATTCCAAGAATGGATGGCTCAACCAAACTTCACATGTATCTCATATGATAAGTTGGAAAATCCAAATCCAGAAAAAATCGAGGCCGAGATTCTTCAAGCAACACAATTTAATGGAGGATTCGAGGTGGGATTTTGTTTATTATAGAAATAGGGTTGGAGTGGCAAAGCAGACGTCTGGTTTTCCAAAATCATTGGAAGAAAAGAATCATAAAAGTTTATTACACTTGAAAAATGTTAAACACCTGTTTTTGATAAGCAGGCGCATTTTCAGGAAGGTAAGTATATAATGAATGCAATGGGGGAAGGCAACCACGAGATGTCTCTTTCCTATCTGTTTCTTAATGCCTACATGCCTGCCTATCTGACTTTTCTAGGCCATCTTTTGTTTTAATAATCACGAGCCCACTTTTTGCAGGAGCATTTTATCAACATGCACCATGACTCTCAAATGGATCAATTCTTATTCCAATTCCCATGGGGTATTCCATATTATCATGATGGTGACATGGAAACTATTTCAACGGTGAGTTAGGGTCGACGGGAGAAAATATCCATTTTATATTATTTACAGTCGTGCAGTCAAACTGCTTGTGCCAACAACTCAATGTCAGATCTCGATACAACATGTCGTTGTTTCTATCATTTGGAGCATAAATTAAATAATATTGTGCAAATAACCCTTTATAATATGGGACTTGGTGGTGCAATGGGAACTGGTTATGCTCATCCATTCCATCTTCATGGACATCATTTTTATGTGATGAAAGTTGGATGGCCATCGTATAATGGATCTGGATTTATTGATCAAATGAATCAAGATATTGATTGTCCTGGACGAGATGTTAGTTGTAATGGAAAGAAATGGAGAAATAAAGATTGGTTAGGTGGAGCATTAGAAGCAATGAATACTAAGAATCCAACGAAAAGAGATACTATTACATTGCCAGTTGGAGGATATATCACTATTCGGTAGGTTTTTGTTGTGTATTGAGCGAAAGACAAGGAGAGAAGTAGTTTATTACAAGAAGTGTAAGAAGTAATGAATTATAAAGAGAGGTCGCTTACGCGATAAGTTCATGATGACCCAAAGGTCACGTCTGTATAAAGTTCAGGTTTACGTTCCGTCCACAACATCTCCCCTCTTATATGACAAAAAGCCAGAAATGCCTGGGCTAGGGGCATCACGACCAGAGGCGGTATATCGACCTCTGCGGCGAGTGGAGGCATGATCAGTGTTTGGGGCTGATCCTCGCACAACTTGTCCCCCTCCCCATCTCATCCTGATCGCCACTGTTGTGTATTGAGCGAAAGACAAGGAGAGAAGTAGTTTATTACAAGAAGTGTAAGAAGTAATGAATTATAAAGAGAGGTCGCTTACGCGATAAGTTCATGATGACCCAAAGGCCACGTCTGTATAAAGTTCAGGTTTACGTTCCGTCCACAACAGTTTTCGAATCGTTGTTTTTTTAAAACATTTTTTAATTCATGGAGCACGTGAGAACCCATTGTTAGGAACACAATCTTTTGAGAACTACAGTAACCAATTTTTTGAAACATTTTTATACCCATTTCCACTTTTTTCTCTCACTCACCCGGCAAACTATCTGTTTGTCTCGACATATTTTTGAGTGTGAAAAACAATGTAAAATCGAGGAAAAGTGTATACTGTAGTTCTTAAAGGCGCACCTAGTTTTGTGCAATCTCGAGTTGAACATTTTTCTTTCGTGATGAAACCATCCACCGTATTTTTTGCGAAACGATCTCAAAATTTTTACTATTAAAGTTTAAGGATAAGAATTAACACTCTCTTATATTTTTAATACTCATTCAAGAAACAAATTAATAATTTCAGATTCCGTGCTGTAAATCCAGGATGGTGGTTTGCTCATTGTCACTTGGAACTTCATTTAATGGGTGGAACTGGATATGCATATAAGGTAAAATACACTTAATATCAGTATCAGTGCAATTTCTAACTGTTCTATTTTAGGTTGGTGATCAAAATCAAATCTACATGCCACCTGACAATTTCCCGCATGATTGTGGTGTCTTCAAAGTTGATAAATTACCAGAATTAAGGCTTCCAACTCAAAAATCTTCGAATATCCCATACACTTTCATTGCTGTGTGCCTAGTTCTTATTATTGATAGAATATTTCACTGATAATTGATAATTTTGATGATTAGAATTTGAACTTTACTCAGCTTGATGTCATATTGATATTAATAAATGAACGTGTGCCTGAAAAAAGTGGAAAGTGAATGAGATTTATTGCACAAGTTGAACAACAAAATTAAAACTCAGATTTTTGGAATGTGTAAGTATATATTTAACATTTAATTAATTTCAAATTGGAATCACTCGATCAAATACATCTTGTAAAGTTTTTCGTGTTCTTCCACTTCGAATTTCGGGCGGAAATTAACTTTCACAATCTGTGAAAATCCCTCGGACAGTGTTGGTTCAACATATTTTCCTTTATGAATTCTTAATACCATTGACGAGATTTCAGCTGCATTATCATCTGTTAACACTCGGAATCGAATATTGTGCTGTGCGTGTTCCATACTACAATTCATCTCGAAACATCGAATGGGCACTCCGAGCTCTTTTGCCACGTCAATATATCGCTTTCGTGATTCTAGATCCGGTGATGTGTTATCAATAACTACAGATTTTCCATCAGCAAGATATGAACGAGTGGCTGCTACACACTTTTGCCATGTTCCGATCGTGTCACGATTCACAATATGAATCAAAAATTTTTGAGTTGAAAAATGCTCCAAAACTTACTTTATAATCATGTTGATGACCGAGCATTTTAGCAAAAGTCGACTTTCCTGAACCGGGAAATCCAACCATTAGAATAATTTCTTTTTCGGATGATTTAAGTTGAGCATCTGAAAATATAATTATATTTATGTTTTCTCATAATTTTATTTCACCATGAGGTTCAAGTTCAGTAATTTCCTCTGAAAATAGATTTTTTGGATCAAAGTTTGGTGGTCCCCAGGGCTCATCAACTTTCGATTTTCCGAAAAATTCTTCTGGAGTTTGAAATTTAACACCGACATTTGCAGCAAAGAAACGATCTGCGTATGAGTGATCTTTTTTAGGACGACTCTATAAAATTAGAATTAAATGAAAGTTGAATCTATTCACACGTACTGTAGTCTTGATTCTTCCAGCAGCATCTCCAACAAAAATGCTTTCTTTTTCATTAATTTCCACTTCATCATTTCTCAATTTCAGCTCATTCCACATACCAACACATGGTTTTCTATAGTGTCCCCCAGCAACTGAAACAAATGCTTGAACAGGTATTCCAAGTTTTCCAACAATTGCTTCAATTTTCTTCCTAAATTCATTTCGATCAACTTTTCCAGCGTGGATGCCTTTTTGATTTGTGAAAATGACAATTTTGAATCCGTCGGAATGCAATTTTTTGAAATCTGATGGAATTGAGTCATATAGAAGTTGCCAATCTTGACAATTTGTTGGAAACACTTTTCCAGACTTTGTTTTGATCAGAGTTCCGTCTGAAAATACGATTTTTTTAAACAAAAATATTTTTTTCATACACTAGAAAGTTTAGAACAACTCATAAATTTAACCTTTTTCAGGTTTTCATCTATTATTGTTGTGGAGATCGACAAAAAATAGTTGTAGGGGTTCGAATCTACAGTAATTTTAGGGATTTCCACAAAAATTTGGCAATTTACCAAAAAAAAAATTGATTAGTATTACATTTTTATTAATTTGTGCAAACTACTTAATTTGAAGAAAATCAAATGGAAATTACATCACAATTTTAGGTTCAAGGGATAAATGTACCGAGCCAGAGGCTCACTGCTTGAATAGTCTCAGTAAGGCCAAGTTTCTTGATACTAATTTCATATTTCGTGAAAATTATCAATTCTGCGCCAAAAATATGTGTTTTCTTTTGATAGAAGACGTGAGTTTTCCCACTCATCAACAACAAGAAAATCAAAAAATATATCCATACACCACTCAGTATTTCTAGTCGTCTGTGTTCTCTAATTGTAGGTCACAGCCTCCCTCCATTAGACAGGCATAGTATGTTTGTCTGTGTCTCTTCATCTTCATACACACTCTGAATGTTTGTCTGTTGTCTCTTGAAGTGTGGACACCCTCTATTAAAACGGCACTCCCTTCTTCTTGACGTTAGAATTCATTGATTTTTTTCTATTTATTTATTTTATCTTTTCTAAAGATGCAAATGTAAATATTACACAGATGCGAAATTTTGTGATTTTCAACGCAAAAATACGATACTCGGTCTTGACACTGCGGAATAAGTTTATATGAAAAAAAGTGCACCTTTAAAAAGTACAGTAACCTCTACGAGTCACTGTTCTGACTTATTCATCTTCGACTTTTTTCCTGAATTTTGCATAAAATTTTAGTATTTTTTGATTTGTCTCACAAAAAACAATTTTTTTTTGGGAAAAATGTGAAAATCGGAAAATCAAACCAATGAGGCAGGGAGATTACTGTACTTTTTAAAGGATATTCGGTCGTGCCAAGACCTAGTATCGCATTTTTGCGTAGGAAATCGCAAAATTTCGAATCTGAGTAATACTATTCTAACCGAAATGTAGAATTCTCAGCTTTAAACTTCAGAAATGACTGAAATCTCTCCTAAAATACTTGAAACTTCATCCGAGCCACCACCAAAAAAGAAGCGTGCCAATTTTACACTCGAATTCAAAAATGAAGTTATTCGATTTGCTGAACAAACAAATAATTGTCAAGCTCAGAAGAAATATGGAGTTGCAAGAGCTTGTATTCAACGATGGAGACATTTGAAGGTATTTCTGAACTACAGTAGTTCTATCAACAAATTTCTGGAATTTCAGCACGAATTAGCATTCGAATCAGAAGGAAAACAAGGAGCAAAGAGGCTCGGTGGAGCAGGAAGACCGCTAAAGAATGTGGAATTAGATGAGAAAGTTGAAGATTGGATTGCTTCGAAAAACGGGAAAATTTCGGGAAAAGATATCAAGGAATATGCGAAGAAAATTAATGGAAATGCAGACTTTAAGGTTTGAAACATTTAAACTCGAATTTCGAATAAAATATTTTCTAGGCAAGTAATGGTTGGCTTCAAAGATTTATGATTCGACACGGATTGATAAAAGCAAGAAGTTCAAGCCCAAAAACGCCATCAACTAGTGATGGCACAACAGACAAAACGCTTGAAGAATCACTTTTTGAACTAATTAACAGTGATGAATGGAAGAATATATCAGAAGGAAATGTTTCAGGATTCCTAGAAGATTTTAATGCAGAAAATGGAGAAACTAGTTTAAAAGTCGAGGGAAACAATAGTACAACCACAGAGAGTGAAGTAAAACAGAAACCAAATGAATCATCGAAATTGCCAGAAATAAACATTTTTCAACAATTGGAGATGCTTATTAAGGATTCTAATGGGAAGGAAGACAGTGTAGAAGAAACCGAAACATCTGTGAACCGTTCTCCGAAATCTTATTAATTTTTTGTTATCGTTCATATTTTTCTAAAACTATAGCATGTTATTTTCCATTGAAACAATTCATATCTGATATTCATAATCAAAATTTGGAATACTCATGGAAAGTTAAATCTCGCCAATAAAATAATGTGACCAATTCTTACCCATATCGAATGCGGCAATTTTCTCTTTTCCTTCACATTCTGAATGGGTGAAAATCATCAAATCGCCGTTGTCCTGGAAAAATCAGACTTTAGTTTTTTTTAATGAAGTTTATTTTTGAAACCTTTGATTCCCAGGATCCAGTCTTTTTCAGTGGTCGTCCAAATAAATCAGTATCTGTAAACCGGAGATGAACTTTTTCAGATAAATTGCAAAATCGAAACCTTTAGATTTTTTCGCTTCGTTTTTTGCTCCATCCATTGCTCTTTTCATAATTCTAAGTCTGAAAACTGCTGAAAAAAGCAACGTCTGCCAATTATTTGTGGAGCAATTAAAAAGAAAATCAATAATCGATATTTTCTGTGTTAAAAACTTTAATTTTATTGGAAAAATGTAGCAAAACCTCAAAAAGAATTTATTTTCAATTAAAACAAACGTAAAAAAAAAATCAACAAAACTTCTAATCTAGATTTAAACTTCGAGAACATCCACACTACTTCTTTCCTCTCAATTGTGCACGCTTTCCTTGACCGATTGGTGGCCGAACAACTTTTCCGCGAATAATTTTCAAATTATCTTGAACATCTCTGAAAACTACGTGATCATCAAAAAATAGTCCATGGAATCGTAGCATTTTGGTCAAATAATGAAACATCGGAAGATTTGGATAGTATTTCGGTGATAATTGTTCTTTGGTTTCATATGGTTCTGCAGACATTACTCGGACAACCTGTAAATGAAAATTTTCAGAAACTTTTCTTTATAAAAATCATCTAAAAACCTTTAAACTTTTAGTGTCAGTTGGCATGACAACCTCTCCCCATACTCGATTTGACAATCGATCCATTCGTTTTCCGAATGGTGTAGGTTGAGAGATTCCGCGGCCGGCGTGCACAATTCGTGATGCAGCCAGACGTGCCGCCATCTTAAAATATTTTTTTTATTGTTGATCCGTTAAAATCGGATGAAACTGTTAAATATAGATATAAATAGGCAAAGGACCCATTTCGGAAGGAGTATTCTCAATCGAAAACGTTTCAAAGTTTCAGTTATTTAGTACACGAATTAAAAAATGTGTGAAATGCAAAATTGAGATTGAGCAAAGTAATAGCATCGGAATCATAGATAAATTGAGGTCAATGTTATGAAATTATATGCGAAATTGTTGAATAAAGAAAATAGAGATTCAAGCAGATTTTTTTCCAAAAAATGAGCTGATTGATTTGGTTCCCTTCGAGGCGGCTTGAAGTTTCTTTGATTGTACTGATTCTTTTGGTTTCTTTGCGACAGGTTGCTTCTTATCTTCAAGCTCATCGTCATCCACAGCTTTTCGTTTCATACTCATATCGATGTTCTCGGAGACAGTAGCATCTTGAATATTCAAATGATCTTTAACAATCAATGCAAGATCAGAAGAAAGATATTCAGACAGGAATGTGAAAACATAACGATCGAATGCTTCCGCTGAAATTTATTTCATTTTGGTAAAATTAAGAAGCAAAACGAGAAACTTACGACATGACAACAAAGACTTGTGGGCATCACTTTCTAGAAGTTTTTTGAGAGAATCAAACTTCCTTCTCATCCAATCCAACATTTTTTGATCGTTCAAACGATATAGTTTGACATCGAGAACATCTGGAAATCTTTTATTTTTCCATCTCCACGAACTGATATTTCCAAACCTTTGACATCTGAAACAGCTTCCAATGCTTTCAGAATTCTTTCATTTTCAGCCAATTCTTTGATCCCGTCAACTTGATCATCTACCAATATTTCGCCAATTTCCACAAATTTTCCTGCGGTCTTTTGTAGATATGGGAGACAAATGAAGACGAGATTGTATGGAGTGAATATGTGAATTGTTCCGTTTTCGATTACACTCTCACCGTAGAAGAATGATCGATGACCGTCGTTGACAGCGAAAATCTGCATAAATTTTGTAAGTTTATTCTCATTTAAAAGTTTATTCAGGTTTTTTGTGAAAGCTTGACCAATATTTTTACCTCATCAAAGCACGTTTCGGAGATTCTGAACAGCGCTAGTCCTTCCTTCGGGTGCCGCAGTTTGATGATTCGGCTATTTGGCAAATTGCCCTCTGAAAACAAAAACATTCATTTTTGAAATTAAATAAAGGAAATCACCTTTGGAAATGACAACTTTTCTCGAATAACTCTCATCGGATTCTGGTAATTTTGCAGGTTTAGTTTCTTCTAAAATCTCTTCAACAGCCTCTTCCTCGACGTCTTCTTTTTTTGTTTTTCTAGTTTTTGGTGGCATTCTTGTTCTGAAACTGATTTATTACAATTTGTAATTGATCTAAACTTATGGAAAATAGTTCGAAATTCGTCAAAAAACGAGAACAATGAGATAGAAAATAAACAGGCATATGTTTTTCAGTCATTTTTAAATGTGAATATTTACACCGATGAGCCAAGGGAAAAAACGAGTTTAATTCAGGAAAATTCAAAAGGGAAAAAAGAAATAAATAAATTATTCTTTAACTAAATTGTTTCTAATTAGAATCACAGAATCTGCTAGACAAAAAATGAACTTGGGAAACATTCTGATGAAAGGGAAATCGAGAAATCATATTGATATTATTAAAAAACGTTTTAGTCAGAATGAATTGTGGGAACTGGGAACAGGCATTTCAAAAACTACAGAAAATAATTGCATCCATTTCTTCACATTTTTCCAGCTCTTGCCATCTGCTGCATCATATTTTGAAGGCCTCCCATACCACCCATCTGCTGCAACACACGTGGATCCATCATTTTTGCCATTTGTTGATTCAATTGAGCCATTTTCGCTGGATTCATATTTTTTGGGTTTATATCACCGTTTTTGCCCTGCAAAATGAATTCATTAGAAATAATTATTGAAATTACAAAATTTCAATTTGTCGAATAGGAACAAAACTTTACATTGAAGAGTCCTTTAATTGATCCAATCTTCTTAACAACATCAGAGAATTTCTTGTACTGAGCGAGAAGATCTCGAACTTCTTGTTGATGAGATCCCGATCCTCTGGCAACTCTGGCAACTCTATTTGGTTCTTTTGTAAAGAGCTCAGATGCTTTTGGATGATCCAATTCCTTATCACTCATAGAATCCATCACAGTCATCATTCTCTTCAGCCTGTTGACGGATTCTTGCTCGTTTCCCTTTGTCATAAATTCTGATCCAAAACCAGGAATCATACCCTGAAATAAATAAGTATTCAGGTATCGTTATAAAACATTGAAACGAACCATAATTTGACTGAAAGGTCCCATTTTCATAATGTTTTGGAATTGCTCATACATGTCGCGAAGAGTGAATTGTCCTGGAAATGTTCTTTTCAGTTTTTGAAATTTTTGAAATCAAATTTACCTTGTTTCAGTCTTCCCACCAATTCTTTATTATCCTGAATTCCAATATCATTGACCATATCAACAAGGCCAGCAATATCTCCCATTCCTAGAAGCTTTTGAACAAATGATTTTGGCTTGAAAATCTCAAAGTCATCAATATGTTCTCCTGTTCCGATGAAGATTACTGGGGATTTGGTGACAGCGACACTGAAAAAAGTATTTGAGCAATTTCAAAACGATAAAGGATCTCGAAGTAAAAACTCACGCAGAAAGAGCTCCTCCTCCTTTAGCATGAGAATCCAACTTTGTAATGATAACACTGGCAACATCAACAGTTTGAGAGAAAGCACGTGCTTGGGCTTCACAAGCTTGTCCAATAGAAGCATCCATCACAAAAACAACATTATCTGGTGTAACTGCGTTGGAAACTTGGAGCATTTCTTCGAAAAGTGAAGCTTCTTGCTTGTGACGACCTGATGTATCAACAATGATGATTTCGAACCCTTCTTGCTGCAAAACAAATATTATTAAACCATTTTTCTGTGATAAATTACCGTGAATTTTTCTACTCCTTCGGCGGCAATTTTTACGGGGTCAATTTCAGAGTATGATCCATAGAAGGGAATACGAGCTTTTGTGGCATTTTGCTTTAATTGATCAAAAGCTCCAGCACGGAATGTATCGGCACAGATCAGACATGTTTTCCATCCTTTTCTTTGGTAGTAATACGCCATCTGAACTTGAAAAGTGTTGAAAAGTTGTTGGAAGTTTACTAATTAAAAAATATAATGTTTGATGGTGTGTGAGCTTTCTATTGTAATTCATGGAACGAACCTTGGTACAAGTCGTAGTTTTACCGGAACCTTGAAGACCAACAAACATGAAAACGTTGCGACGTCCTTTTGTTGGTGTGAAAGGAGTTACACCAGGATCCACAAGCTTCAGCAGTTCATTGAATACTGTCTTCTGAATGTACCGACGTTTGTTTGCTCCTCCGACGATCTCTTCGAAATTAATCGCTTTTCTGAAAATATTTATTAAATTTAAATCTTAAATAGCGTAAAAATTTACTTCACGTTGTCCTTAAGTTGCTTTACAAGACGAATATGAACATCAGATTCAATAAGAGCTGTACAGACTTCTTTCAGCATCAAATCCAGCTCCCCCTCATTGATAACGGTGCTCTGACCGAGCTTTCCGATCGCATTTCGGATTTTCCGCCCCAAATCGGCCAAAACCATTTTGAACTGAAATTTGAAATGCTTTAATTTGTTTAAGCATAGAATTAAACGCGTTTTAAATCGAGAGCACCATAAAAACAGTTTGGAGAAAAATCGATAATTCTTGTAGGAGATTCAGTCCCTGTGGTTTTCTTCGGCTTCCTAATCATTTTTTGACGACATAGTGGTATTTCACAATAGGTTTTTTCAAGACACAACAGATTTTTCACAAAGAGTAGAGAAGAAATGGAAAACTGTAGATTTCTTCTCGAAGAGCCGAGAAAGGCAAGGTATTGGAAGTTTAAAAAGGTAATGTTTCTTTATTCTTTTTTCAAAACAATAATAAATGGAAAATATATATTTATAGATAACAATTTCAGACAGTTAAAATCACGTGAAAAATTCAAATTTCAACACAAAAATTGACGAGTGGAACCCCGTTGTTGCGCCTTGAAGAGTAACGCTTGCGCGTTTGACGATTTTATTGACGCGTTTCTGGTGCATGCGGGAAATTTTTTATTTTCAACTTTTTTCCTGTTTGTTTATCCTTTTTTAATTGAATTCTCATGATTTGAAAGCTTTGAAAAATATTATTTTGCTCAAAAACATGCGTTTTGTAAAACATTGATTAGATTCAAGGCAATTAATGGATTTTTGCACGTTCCAAAAAAAAGGAAATTCATTTTTTGAAAATTTTGATAATTTAATAATGAAAAATGTTCCATAGATTTATTCAATGCCATCCTTCTCTATAATCTCGAACTTCCGCATCCTTCAACTGTGGTAGAGGTATTTGCAATACCATATAGTCGTAATAATAAACTTTAGTGAACAAATCCAAGACATCAGCTCTTGAGTAAATGAATGATTTATAAAAACTGCTGATTTTCTCGTAGGAAGAAAGAGAATCAGCTAATAATCCGTCGTTGTCTATTCTGTCAGGCCGCTTAAATGTTAAAAAATAAAAACGTTTTAAGCTAATTTTGTATGTCTAGAAACTCTAACTCACAAGCATTTCTGCATACGCCGGATTAGTTGGTTTTGCAAAAAGCGAGTAATCTACAAAAGTGAATTTTTGATTCATCTCTTCCATTTCACAAAACCAATTTTGTGGTACGTATTTCATATGATCTTCATCCACTTTTTTAGTTTTTGAATGTATTTGTGTGAGTTGTGTCCAGATTTGAATAAGATAACATCTCAGATCCAACTTGCAATTGAAGCAAGAACGATCTTCTCTGAAATTTTATATGACCTTAAACTTTATACTTTTGTAGTTTCGTCGATATCTGATCGTTCAGTTGTATAGGTATGTACATCTCTAGGTTTATGTGCTACACGAAAATATAATTTGTTTTACCTAACACACGCATCCATAAAATGATCTACAAATCGTTCAATTGGATCCTGTCTTGGAAATAATAATTTCCAATTCGTAAAGTTTGCATTCAACTCATTTTCTCGTTTCAAATCGTCGATATCCGCAAAATATGTTAGTGAATCACTATCACACACTCTGAAAAGCACAATATTCATATTTCGTAGTTAATAATGAACCTCACGATTCATCATTAAATTTCTCTTGGAGCCCGCATAATACTTGCTGCCCAATTAAAGTATCAGTTTCACAGATTGCAGTTCTATCATTTCCGATAGCCTCAAATAAGATTTAATCTTAAGCGAGTGTTCTGATCAATTTAAATATTTGATACTCACCGCAAGTTTCTTCGAAACTTGTTCGAAAGCTGGAATTTTAGAATATCCTTCAAAACTTTTTTCCTCGCCCTCATCAAGCCATAATAAGTTTTGATCAGCAATATATTCGAATAAATTAGTCTCTGATAAATCTCGTATCACAATCTTTTTTTCTACTCTAAAGAATACAATTTTGATAAGAATGATAATAATTATAATTATAATAGTTCGTCGCTGAGTTGATGAAGACCACATAATTAGTTTAATGGCAAGCTATGCAACTTGTTGAATACTAATAGGACTTAGCAAATCTTATCTTGAACCTTTTTCATTCGAAAGAAAAATGAGATCGAATCTCGTTCAAACTGTGGAGTAGTCAGTTAAGAAACTTGTTTCTAGTTTGTGAGGAGACACTGGAGAACGTGAAAGTATTACCCATACGCAATATTTTTGCGGCGAAAAATACGGTACCCGGTCTCGACACGACAGTTTTTAAAACTTGTAAATAGGTATGTAAAAGAAAACTTTAATTTTAAACGTGTTGTTTCGGAATTTTCATCGTTTTGTCATAGTTATTCTACAAATAATTATTTATGAAAAAAAAACTAAAATATAACTATAATAACACCTGAATATTAACAAATCGATCGAAAAAAAACTATGAAAAAAATGGATGAAAATTCCGCAGCAACGAGAGTTTGAAATTTCAGTATTCTTTAAAGGCTTACCGATTTCAATAAATAGTGACACTGAAAATTGTAGTTTTAAAACTAGTTGGTTAGTATCATCAAATATTCAATCCTTCAAAAATTCCTCAATATTAACGTATTTTCTCTAATTGTCTTCATTATCTAAAAAAAAGTTGCAATATATTTTTCCAGGCAGAAATAGACTTTCACAAAACACATCGACACTTCGAATGAGCAAGAAGTTTATCGAACTGGGTGATCCTGTCACTCAAGACGTTAGTTATAGTTTTTATTACTTGAACATTATCATCTTTTTACAGGAGAAAGACTACGAAGACTATGTCGGAGTTGGTTTCGCGCATCAAGTCCCGACAATGAAAAGGCGGAAGTTGACAGAACATGGAAATACTACAGAATCAAAAGAAGATCCTGAAGAGCCAAAAAGCCGTGACGTATTTGTCTCCTCGCAGTCAAGTGATGAGAGTCAAGAAGATTCGGCTGAAAATCCGGAGATCGCTAAAGAAGTGTCAGAAAATTGTGAAAATCTGACAGAAACTCTCAAAATTTCTAATATTGAGAGTTTGGACAATGTTACTGAAAGATCTGAACACACTCTTGATAATCACAAAAGTACTGAACCAATGGAAGAAGATGTAAACAACAAGTCCAATATTGACGTTGCGATTAATTCTGACGAGGATGATGAACTTGTTCTGGAAGAGAATAATAAAGAAATGAGGGATGGAGAACAAGTACAACAGGTCAGGAAATTTTACAAGTGAATGAAATAAGTTAATCACCAAAATGAATAAGGACATTTCCCATCAGAAAGGTCTTCTGAATTTTAGGTGTAATGTTAATTTTTTGCTGTAGTTTTTCCCATTGTTTGAAATTTTTGCCAAAATTAGTTATTGCATACCCTTCATGTTTTTGAAGATTGTTTAGGAATGAGAAAACATTTTGGACGCTTTTATTATTAGGACACCAAACACTTTTTGTTGAAAAAACAGCTCGTTTAAAAAAAGCTTTTTCCAAAAAATCTGACGCAAGGCTTGTGAATTTTCGTTTTCCCCTGATTTTTAAAATTTCTCCTAAAGTTTTTTGCTAATATTTTTCGCTATCGCGTAATTTACTAGTGAATCAACAAAAAATTTTTTTTTTTTCATAGATTTTTTATAAGTTTTTGAAAACATAGATTTAAAACTTAAACTTAAATTTTGACAAGGCGAGAGGAAAAAATTAAAAATTGCTGAACATTCAGATGCCGGTTACCTTATTTTTGGTTCAAAAATCCCAATATTACGCGTCTGGGTTATAGTCATTTGCCTTTATTAAATTAATGGTGTTCCTTGGAAAAGTAAGTTCTGTTTTGTTTTCAGCTTATCACTTCATCAAACGGAAGGAAAGGTTGATTAAGGAAAGTAAACATATTTTATGTTGTTCTTGTCACTTCCTCCATTTCGCAATAATATAACTCGAGAAATATAGAATTTTGTTCGAAGTTTTCTTTTTCCTTCAACATTTTAAATATTGTTAGTATTACCCAGAAAAATAGAAAAAATCGAAGAAATTTGCAAAAAAGCAGACGTAGAGGCTACGTACTTCTTAAGCACGCCCCTTTTCTTTTAAATTTGTTCGGTCGTACCGAGATCCGGTACCTTATTTTACAACGTTTTCTGTTCCAAAAATAATAATGTACTGCAGTTGTCACAGGATTTATTCGCTGATGATCAAGAGCTAATTGAATATCCAGGAATTATGAAAGACACTACAACTCAACTGGATATAACAGATTCTGAAGTGGAGACTGCTCAAAAAATGGAAATGATTGAAGAAACTGAAGCAGATTCGACATTTGTAGGCGAGGATTCAAAAGTGAGACAAAATCATTCTGACAAGGATTCCTGCGAGCACTCAGTCAAGAGCGAGTCACGGCAACTCGGTCCAAAACCATTTCTAATTAGTAAACTCTCAAAAACCACAACTAAATAGCTTAAAACCTTTGTAAATTAGCTTATTTTTGCTAATTAGCAATGATTTTAAGCTAATTAGTTGTGGTTTTTGAGAGTTTACTAATTAGAAATGGTTTTGGACCGAGTTGCCGTGACTCGCTCTTGACTGAGCACAAGCAAACTTTTGTGGATGTTGAGAATCAGCGGCAAAGTGGCACTACTAGTGACGAAGTTGACGCAGATTCTCAGATTAATTTGGTAAGACAAAGAAAATATAAATTTTATTACCCAGATGCATATTTTCATGATTCTGATGCAAAAAATACGGTACCCGATCTGGATACTACAATTTTTGTAAAATGCGAAAAGGTTTGCACCTTTAAAAAGAACTGCAATTTCAAACACTTGTTGCTGTGGATTGTTTATCGGTTTTTAATATTTTTTGGTGAGAGTAAATGAGAAAAGCGAGTTCCCGCATTATCTGTGTGCGATTTGGAATACAGTACTTTTCAAAGACGCACACCATTTTGCATATAACAAACATTTGTCGTGTCGAAACCGGGTACCGTGATTTTGCATTAAAAGTTGCAAAATTTCACATAGTTTTTATAATTTAGGCTACGAAAACTGTGAGGACATCCAGTTCAAGTTTCCTGTCAACTGTTTCAACATGCGAAGCCCCTGCAAAAGGACGAGCAAGAATGTATCAAAAAGAGTTGGAAAAGCATGTGATTGCATTTACTGAGGGAAATCTCACACTACAACCAGATTTGAACAAAGTTGATCCCGACAGAAACTATCGATATTGTACAATTCCGAACTTTCCAGCTTCCCAAGGAAGTACGTTGTTCAATAAAACATACTAGGTATATAATTAATTATTTCAGAACTTCGAGAAGATAATCGATATGGCCCAAAAATCGTTTTGCCTCAAAGATGGCGAGAATTTGATTCGGTACATTTCTATTGAATTAATTATATACTACTTACTAGAAACACCATGGAGAAAGAATGCAAAAAATTGAATTTTAAAAACTAATTTTTTAATTTTGGCTAAATTTTCAGTTTGAATTTAATCCAAAATGAAAACTGCGACCAATCAATGACTTTTCAAAATCACTTTTCAACCAATCAAACGGAGTGTGCTGGGCTCGAAGACGCTGATTGGTTCGGAAATGGGCGTGGTTTCTCATTTTGGAGGGAATTCAAAAAAAGGCATTTGGTCACAGTTGAAAATCATGTTTTCAAAAGATGCATTTTTTATTCCTTCTCGATTTTTTTTGATTTTCTTTTGTGGTATTTCTGAATTTAAAGGTGGTGTAGTCGAATTTTTTTATTGCTTTATTAGACTCAAAATTTTCTGAAAACGCCAAATTTCATAATGAAACTTCTTGAAAACTCTTCAGCAAAAAGTTATGACGGCTCAAAAAATGGCCTAAAATTAGTTAAGATTGGAGATTTGACCGACTTGTCAATGTCGCAGCGGCTGGAAACAATTTTTTTTGAAATCACCGTCAAATTTTAAGTATACAACTTGATTATTTTGCGTTTTAAACTTTATTTAGGTATTTAAAAGTCGATGGACGGCGAGTTTTGGCTCAAAAAAATTAAAAATCTCGCCGTCCATCGATTTTTAAATACCTTAATCAAGAATAAAACAAAAGGTAGGCAACTTGTATATTCAAAATTTGACGGTGATTGCAACTTTTAACTAATTTCAGGCCATTTTTTGAGCCGTCATAACTTTTTTCTAAAAAGTTTTCAAGAAGTTTCATTATGAAATTCGGTGTTTTCAGACAATTTTGAGTCTAATAAGGAAATAAAAAAAATTCGAGTACACCACCTTTAAGAAAATTTTGGATTTCCGCTACGCTAATCCACCTTTAATCAAAAATATTTGAAGTTATTCAAAGTTAAAGAATTATATTTTCAGAGGGGCCGTAGAAGAGACTCATATTTCTATTTCAAACGTAAGCTCGATGGATATTTGAAATGCTACAAAACAACTGGATATTTTATGTTTGTTGTAAGTTTTTGAAATACAATTCGTTTGAAGATTTACTCTATTTTCAGGGACTTTTGCACAACATGTGGGAATTTGACCCAGACATCACATATAAACTGCCAGCACTGGAAATGTATTACAAAGAGATGTCGGAACTTGTTGGTAGAGAAGAGGTTTTGGAAAAATTTGCACGAGTTGCCCGCATCGCAAAAACTGCTGAAGATATTCTGCCAGAGGTATGATTTATGAGATATACAGCATTTCCTCTAATAGTATTGCATATAAACATTTCACTTTGAGGTTATATCTTGGTTTATTTTAAAAATATCAATAAATACAAAACAATAGAAAAATGATAAAAAAACATTTTGTCAGTTGATAATTTGGGTATAGTATTCATTCATAATTTGATTTTTTTAGCGAATTTATCGTCTTGTTGGTGACGTCGAATCAGCTACCTTGAGCCACAAGCAATGTGCTGCACTTGTTGCGAGAATGTTTTTTGCCCGACCGGACAGTCCTTTCAGTTTCTGCCGGTGAGTAATACAAGAATGCTCATATTTTTAGAATCAATATTTGCAAGGAACTTTAATCTTACGTACGTCTTAAGATGAGCATTTTCGCACATATCTTACGCGCACGAGTCTCGACACGCGAACATCGAGCTTCTGTAACTCGTATCAATTTACAAGCCGTTATTACATCAGTTTTTAATGAATTTTAAGAAAATCGTGCAAAAGTAGTGTCGAGAGCCATTCGCGTAAGATATGGTGAGATTTATCATTTTTAGACGTCTAGTGGATATCTAACAAAACTTTATACATTTTTATTTCAGAATTCTCTCGTCTGATAAATCTATTTGTGTGGAGAAACTTAAATTCCTGTTCACTTATTTCGACAAAATGTCAATGGATCCACCGGATGGTGCCGTCAGTTTTAGACTTACAAAAATGGATAAAGATACGTTCAACGAAGAGTGGAAAGATAAAAAATTACGTTCTCTTCCTGAAGTTGAATTCTTTGATGAAATGCTTATTGAAGACACAGCTCTCTGTACACAAGTTGATTTTGCGAACGAACATCTTGGTGGCGGAGTTTTAAATCATGGGTCTGTTCAGGTAGTTATTTAAAGGAATATAAGAATTTGAAGTTTTATTTTTTTTATGCAGGAGGAGATCCGTTTCTTGATGTGTCCAGAAATGATGGTTGGAATGTTGTTGTGCGAGAAAATGAAACAACTGGAAGCGATTTCAATTGTTGGAGCTTACGTTTTCAGTTCTTATACTGGTTATGGTAAGTCTAGACTTTCAAAAAAAACTGTTCCAATATGTCAATATATTTCAGGTCATACTCTAAAATGGGCAGAACTTCAACCAAATCATTCTCGTCAGAATACAAACGAATTTCGAGATCGTTTTGGACGTCTTCGGGTAGAAACTATTGCAATCGATGCAATTCTGTTCAAAGGATCAAAATTAGATTGTCAGACGGAGCAGTTAAACAAAGCAAATATCATTAGGGAAATGAAGAAAGCATCTATCGGATTCATGAGCCAGGGACCGAAATTCACAAATATTCCAATTGTTACTGGATGGTGGGGATGTGGAGCATTTAATGGGGACAAGCCACTGAAGTGTATGTTATTTCATTCGTTAAATATTGAAGATGGAGGAGAGTGAATGGGGATTTTGCTTCTTTTGCAAAATGGCCTCCCTATGTACCTGAAAAAAAAATGAAAAAATCGAGAAATATTGAAAACCAAACAACGAATTTTTCACAATTTTGCCTAAATTTTTGAATTTTCGCCAAAATCGGAATCAGCGATTCGCTCCACCCATTTTTCCGCCAATCATTTATAATGTGCGGAGCTCAAAAACACTGATTGGCTAGAAAGTGGGCGTAGCTTCTTATTTCGGAGGAAATTCAAATAGGGAAGTTAATCTAAATTAAAACAATCTCGTTAAAAAATGTTTCTTTTTTCAATCTTCCCTATTTGTTTAAATTTTTCTTTTTAAAGATCGTCTAAAAGCTACCAGTATCTGATTCAATTATCGGTTTTTTTCAGTCATAATCCAAGTAATTGCTGCCGGAGTCGCTGATCGTCCACTTCATTTCTGTTCATTTGGAGAACCCGAGCTTGCCGCAAAGTGCAAGAAAATTATAGAACGAATGAAACAGAAGGACGTAACACTTGGTAAGTCATGTTTTTCAATCTTCAGTTGATTTGAAAAAGTTGTATCGAGTTGGAAACAGCTTTTAATCTAAATTCTGCTAACTTACAGGCATGCTATTCAGTATGATAAACAACACCGGCTTGCCACATAAGCACTTTGAATTCTACGTCTTCGATAGAATTTCTACTTATCTCAGTAGTTCGGAAGATGTTGAGTCTTCGAAATCATCACCTTCAGTATCCCGAGCATAATTCGAATCGCCCACACGGCCATAAAGACCGGTTCCTTTCGATTAAATTCTGTTAAATATGCATGCTCCGTCTTTAAAAAATCAGTCCCCGTATTTTAAACGTTTTGATTTTAATGTTCATATTATTATCCGAAATTAGTATACTCGCCGTCATGAAAGCCCGAGATATCTAGTTCGCAAGTCAGAAATTTTTCGGAGCATCGTCGTGATATATGAATAAATACATTCCTGTTTTTCACAAGTGTAGTGTGAAACCAATCCATGCAGACGTTTATTTCTGAATTAATTTTGAAACAGATTTCAGAGACAGTGAGGTTGACATTAGATATGGGCAAGTAACAATAACAGCAGGGCAGTTATTATGATTATGGATGCTGATATAGGAAAGTCAGAACAGTATAATCGACGAGAATAAAAAGAGATGAGAAGATAGGCGAGAATAAAGAACGTTAACGAAAATCACTGAAGAGCTACATTTCCAACAGAATAAGAAATGTAGTTGGAAATCCCTAATCAAACAGAAAAGCGAGAAATCATGACTTTCGAGATAAAGAGATTTATCTGCAAACAATTCTTGAACATAAAATTAAAGCACCACAGACTGTCCAAATTATAAAATCAGTTTCTCGCTACAGTCTGGGGGTACTCTAGTTCCATTCAAAAACTTCTTGCAAACAAAGAGAAATAAACAGACTTGTACGGGACACATATAAAATCTAAGCATGCTTTGAAAAGCGGAGAACATACGATCTATTCGGGGATATACATATATATATATATATTTCATCTCATCTAGAGGATCACCATCGTTACTCATCAAATTGGTTGGTGTGGTGGAAGTTATGAAAAGAGCAATTTTAACCGAAAATCACCAAAACAGAAACCAAATTAATGTATAATCGACGAGAATCATGATGAGATGATGATTTGCTTCTAGCAGAAGTTTAGAAGCACATGCTATCATTCATGCTCACGATGACGATAGGTTCGTTATGCATTCTTGAAGCCAATGACACTTCCATTGCTCCTTCTCTTGCGCTCACACAATTTCCATTCTCGTCGTAAATCGTTCGACTTTCGAATATCCACATCTTACCGGGCGGCACTTTTGGCCTGGTTTGGCAGATCTGAAATAAAATCTTTTCATAATTTAAAGTCTGATATCCCGAGAAACAATAGCTGAATTGAAACAGAAGAATAAATCTCACCTGAATATCCACGTTTGCAAGTGAAGTTTCTTTCACAAACGGCTGTGTTTCCTCATAGAGATCATCTGAACCGTAGGAGAATGGACGGAGCAAGTCGTTCAGCTTCCTCATGTGCTGTTCATTTGCCGGTCTCACGTGCTTCTTTACGGGAGCAGTGGCGGCAGCATACGCTGATTTAGATGCTCGCATAGTGTCATTCCTACGACTTTGAGGCTTCCTTTCATTGTTGTAATGCGGTTGCATTTGGAACGGTGCGTTTTGAAATCCTCGCATGACTTGAGACGATTGATGATGCGATGGTGGAGGAATGTCTGCAAGATTATAGTTATGTATTAAAAATCAAAAATTTGTGTGGTTCCCATTTTAAAATAAAAAAAAAATATTTTTACGCACTTTGCTGAGGCAACCGATAACTATTTCCTCGCTGGCGACTACTTCTCTTATTGTGAGCATTATAGCTCATGTTCTCATGATTGAGTTGACCTGAACGATCAAGGTTAAAACTAGGCCTAAAACTAGTCAAAATTACTGAGTTTCTCCTTCCACGTCGTCTGTCGAGCAGGCTCCGAGTACATTTTTACTGGAAAACTATAATAAATTACAAAAATCACGCCGAAAATGGGGAAAAGAATTGAAAAATTGAAGGAACACAGAACATTTTTTCAATGCGTCTCTCACGTTCGAGACTACTGTATTCGTGGTGAGACCCAACTCCCTCATAAAAGCATGCGCCTTTAGTTTTTTAATTTAATTCATGTTGCCAATATTGGCCAATTAATTTCAAGAGACTCTGATTGAAAGTGTTATAATTAAACTACATATATTTAAGCTTTCAGCATTTTTTTCAATGCACTTGAGACGCAAATTGAATAATCAGGCACGTAATGTGTTTTCGAGGACGACTATAAATTGTACCTTTGCTATCCAGTGGGTTCTTTAATTTTCCCATTCCAATCGATTTTTTCTCCCACTCTGGCAGTTTCTTTGTCATCACTGGACGAGGGCATTGGAATGGGAGATGATTCATGTGACAATCCACACATCCTGCAATAATGACATTATTTTTTAAAAATGTTAAGATGATATGCTTACCAGGAGTAAATATCATATCCTTTTCTTTATTAGTTGGCTTAGCCTTGCGGCCACGTTTACCATTTGACATTATAGTTACCTGAAAATTCAAAAAATTAGATATTCAAAAAGGTATAAATATAATATAAATGCGATTTGGTAAATACGGATGTAATGGGCAACCCATTCTATACAGGAAAACCAAAAAATTCCCGCAAAATTATTTTTTTCCGAATAAAATGATCTACTTTGTTTTATGGTGCCGCTCTATGTGTTATGACCCTTCGATTAGTAGATAGAAAAGAAAAAGGAATGTACGAGAATATCGTTTATTATTTATTATTTGAAAAATCCCAGAGACATAAAAAATCACACAGAAAAGGGAAACAGTATTTCTGACAATGTTCAAAAGTTTGGTTTCAATCAGCACTAATAATGTGAAAGGTAACCGTATCAATAGTGATATTTTCTTATTAAAAAACTGTTCGAGACTACAAGAAGGCCTGAAAAAGCCCGCAACGACGACTAAATTCGAAATTTCGAATTAGGTTTTAAAGATCAGAAGATCGGCAGAAAAGTATCTGATAAAAATATAAGAAATCGGAATAGGAATGCGATGAGGAGGTAGAAATATGGTGAAGAGATACAGAAGAATGAGGTAAGATCGGATGAACTTGAAGCACTTTTTGAGATTTTTGATGGTGAAGTTGGTGGATGTAGACGTTTCATGGAACATCTGAAAATTAAGATTTTTCTAAAACACATTTTCTATAGAATATAATAGAATGCCAAATAGAGAAACTAGACTTACTTGAATTTCTTTCGATTTCTGTCTTTCAACCTTCTAACTGAAATCAACTTTCGACGTGTTCTCGGTGTTTCAACAACACCATCAACAGAACACTCAGCACCAAATTCAGCATCGGAATCATCAGAAGAAGACTCATCGGAATCCAAATAGAAATTGGATTTAGTATTCATCAATTCAAAAGAATCCAATGATACTGTCGATTCAGCAAGTTGGACTGAACTTGATGGTTGACTACGAACCCATTGAGGGCGTCGAGGCAGAAGTCGAGAGTATGAGGATGCAACGTGGATTGATGATGACGTCAACAATCTTTGGTGTTGAGATGAAGAAGTGGCTGATGCAGATGTTGACAGACGGAATGGAGATGAGTGAAGAGCAAGAAGACATCTGAAAATTTGAAACGTTGTTTATGTGGACAGTACTGTAAAGATCTTACCTTGGATCATAACTACTTGCCCTCTGTTTTCTCTTCTCTTGACTTCTACTTAAAAGCATTTCCGTCTCGATTCTCCGGTTACTTGAAAATCCAACTCCAGAATTTTCAGCACAAAGCTGCTCTCCCGAACCGTAGACTGTTGCACCACGTTGAGGGGTTGACAAGGATCTGAAATCAGATGTTTAAAGCATGGCAAGTAGAGCAACAATGTTAACCAAAATTTCTGAAACTTTTTCGAATATAGTCAAAAATTGACAATAACTCAGTTTCACCTATCATAGTTTTGGAAGTCAACCAAAAATTTTTGAAATTTCATAAAAATTCCAAACTTTCTAAAAATTTGGAAGATTGATATGATTGATATGAAAGTATTTATATATTTTTTAACCTGGCAGACGATACTTCACCATTAAAGACACACATGTGGAGAAGAATTATTTTACTTTTAGTAATCCAACGTTTGCACTTACCTTGGAGCATGCAAGCTTTTAGTCATTAAAGCTGGAATTCTAGATGGAGTTCTTCTTGGTGTCGACATTGTTGAAATAAACATTCGTGGTTCATTGATTGATGATGACGTCATAGAACCACGCCCAGATGACAATGGATTACGGTAGTCATCAGAATCAGTAGATTCATTCAATTTTCTAGTCATTTCTTCTGTTTTCTGGAAAATTAAATTTTAATTAAAGATCTAACAAAAATCTGGCACTTACATTAATAAGATAATCAACATATTCTAACTCATTCATCGTTTCATTATTTTCTAATTCTGGCTTCTTCTCATCGAACCGTTCGGTGGCATTGTGTCGTTGCGGGCTTGACCGTTTTTTGAATTTCTGAAATGTTTTTCATGCAATTTTTGTTCTTATTTGTGTGTCATATACAGTGAAAATCAAAAACTAGTACAAACTAATTCCGTTTAGTAAATAAAAAATCGATGTAAAATCTCAGCAAAGCCAAGATCTTGGCGGGTCCTTATATCCAAGTTTTGTTGCCATTTTATTTCAGATATTCTTTTCGAAAGTCAGAAAATTTGAATTTAGAATCGAATGGACCCATTTCTTGTTTTTTTTTGTTGCATTTTTTAACTGTACTTTTTTCGTCAGCATATATTTTCACTATTAAAACAGAATATTCATGACAATAATTCCACAAAAAAACGTACTTTAATATCATAGTCGATTGGTTCAGAATTGGAACGAGAACCTTCGACGCGTCGATTGTCAGATTCTCGATTGATGGACGACGTGCTGACTGAAAATTTCTGGATTGAAAAAATATTCAAATGAAAAAATAAATGAGAAACTCAAAGTCTAAAAAATGAATGTTGTTAATAACGAATATTTCTGATGAGAAGAGGATAGAGAAAAAAAACGAGTCTAATAAAATGCATGTGATATCCTGCATAAAAATCCCTTCTTTTTTCACTAATCCTTCGCTCAATTCATTCAAATAGAACTTTGATTTCTATTAGAGTTGAGGTTGTTTGAACAATTTTAATAAATTAACAATAAGCCATAAAACCTCGAAACGTACCATCATCATTGAGTTTGAAAAAGTGGACGGATCCGAGTCAGTCACCTCTGGAACAAATCGTTCCAGAGCACTGAAAACGACAACGTTCTCCCCACAGAATCGGATTGTCTCCTCGGGAATTGTCGCCTCGACAAACGATCCTGAACCTGAAAATTTTCGATTTTTGTAAGCTCAATGGATTTTAAACTGAAAATGTAGTCAAGAAGTCAAGAAAAACTGATGGAGTTCTAAATTCGGTGTTAGGTTTTGAAAAGATCGTCAAACAAACAAATGCATAAAACTAGGTAGGGAACAAATAGTGAAATAGAAAAATGAAAGGCGACAACTGCCGGGAGCAAGAGTACACACAAAGAAAAAAAGTTGCGGAAGAGCACAGAGAGCGTCAGTCCATCAGAACTGCATAGATAAATAGATAAAGAGAAACATGAAACATAAGGCCACCCGGGAGAGACGACAGGCCAGTTTTCCGGTGAAGATGAGAGTGCGAGAATTAGATAAGAAAACGGAAATTGTGATGAAACTTTTTCAATCCAAACTTCTAGAATTATAAGAGACACCTAAAGTAATTAGATAAGTGTTTTAAGTGATATTTTAGATTCACTGTATCATGTTTAAAAAAGATATTTCAAAAATATATACCTGATATAGGAGGCCTCCTCTGAGCACCGAATTGTTCTCGAGCTGTTTCCACGAGCATCCGCTCACACATTGACATAGGCCGTCGACAGCCAGGAGTTGCCACCTGAATAAATAATTATTCAATTTAAACCTAATTTAGTAATGGTAACTTTGTAAATGATGGTGGATAGCTCATATAAAATTTGAATTGGTTCTAAAGTTATACAAATTTTAATTTCGGTCAAACTTATGAACTGTACTTTTGAGTTATACTATTACAATAATATTACCCAAATTATTGTATTCAGATTTTTGTAATCAGTACTAACAGATTTTAGGCAACGTCCTGCCAGAAACATGGGAATATATTTGAGCAGTTTTTAGTAAGTTGCCACAGCTTGTATAAGGGAATTGTATCAAAATGTACTTAATACTTTCTAAGCACTGACATAGTGAACTACAAAAGTCGGTATTATACAATGCCACTACAAATAAAAATATTCAGAATTCGACTGAAAAATGAGAAAAGGAACAACTGAATTGGACACACGATGTCGTGATTTTCAAGAACACAAAAAAAAGAAAAAGAAATCGAAAATGTTGTTTGCCTCTTTTTCTTTTTCTATATGAGCTAGAATCTCGAATGCATGCCTAATGGAGCCACTCGCTCTCGTTTCTCTAAGTCTCTTCTCACCAGTCTTTTGTCCAAAAATTGCGATGTCGCAGGCGTCCCGTTTCCGCCGCTCACGGAGACACCACTATCGGCACCAGATGATCGTGTAAAGACACCGTCTTCGTTGACTTCAATTGCTGAAATAAGAGGAATTAGTTTTGAATTGGAAATCTGATTAAATAAAAGTCCCCTATTCAATCTAATTAATTTTTAAACACAAAACTTACTATTGTTTAATGGTGTTGACGAATTAGAAGAAGTTGATTGAAATGCGTTAACATTCCATTCAAAGCTATCTTCATTCCATTCTGCTCGTTCTTTTATCCTTTCACTCACGTCTCGAGGGATGAAGTTTTCAACAATAAGAAGCCTGAAAACTTATATTATTCTATTAAAAAAAATGAACATCAAATCCTAACGAAAGAAAATTCTTCTGGGGGGAAAAGGAGAGAATTGTGAGAATAAAGAACCTGCGCTGTCGGTATCAAATTACACTATTTGAATTCAAATTAGAATACGAAAGAAAGTGAAAGAAATGAAAATGAGTGAGAATCTATTAAATTGTAATTGAGATATCACTGAACTTACTTCAACTTCAATTCCTTGCTCACTTCCGCAATTGTCTGATCCAGATCTTGTCGTTCGTCGGAATATGCTCCAGACACATCACGAATCTCATTGCGAGCCTGAAACATTCACAAACCTTATCTTGACACCTGGTACATCTGAAGTCAAACCTGTCTCAACTTTATCAACATCTTCTTTAACTTTTTTGTCTTTGCCTCCACCTCTGTCCTTAAATCCGAAAATGTTTGTTTCAAATCCACAGTATCCTCTTCCTGCCGTTCCAATGCTTCAACCATTTCTCTTTCCCTTCGTTTTTGTTCGGCAAGTTCTCTTCTCTTCTTTTCCAGTTGTGCATGTTGTTCTTTTGTCCTTGATTCTAACCTTCCATCTTCTTCAGATCCTACGATAAGTCGACTTTGAATGTTTGCTATTCTTTCAGCAACCCGTGCTTGTTCTATCCGTTCCTTTTCTAACAGATCATGCTTCTCTTGAATTTCTCTTATTAATCGATCCTTTTCATGTTTTATCAGTGAATCATCTTTTTGAATTGCTTCAATATCATCTTCAAGTTTTGCTCGTTCAGCATCATAAAAACTTTGAGTTGCTCCATCCCTCGATCTTGTCTTTCTCTGCTTCAGTTGCTCACGGAGCATTTCAATTTCTTCTTGGAATTCTCGCAGTAAAGCATCCTTAGGATCTTCATTAATTTTCGGTTGATTCTTGATGTTTTTAGCTCGATTTGCATATCGTAATGTACCAAGTGTCTCCTCAAAATTGTAACTTGCAGGTCCAATACAAGCAACCATAACTGTCTTTGAATTTCCACCGAGAGAATCTTGAAGAAGTCGAGTCAGTTTTGAATCTCGATAAGGAATATGGGCAGATTTCGCATCCACCAATGCACTGATTACATTTCCAAGAGCCGATAATGAAAGATTGATTTTCGTAGCTTCTTTAAATCTTTCGCCAGTTGCTCCTGTTTTCGATTGCCGTTCTGAACCAGCTAAATCTACAAGATTTAGTCGACCAACTGTAATATGACTTTCTCCGTCTTCACCAATTCGGGAACATTCAACAGTAATGATAAAGATAGCGTGGGAACGAGACGAATGCTCATTCATGTTGGTTCGCCTGAAAATTTTAGTAAAATCAAATCCAACGGCGACCACAGAAATAACTTACCCTACAGACCGATGCCCATTTCCTCGAATCATCACTTCGTGTATTTCACCTACTGTCCTTGTTAATTTTGACTGAAACTTTGAAATTTATAGTCGTCTTCTATTTCAGAAAACTATCACTTACCGTTAAATCTTTCACATAAACTCCTCCATCTGGACGTTCTTTAATTTCTAATTTCTTATTCGATTCGGCTTCTAATAAATCTCGAAGTTCCTCCTAAAGATTTCATTTTTGTAAATCACACATCCTAACGCCTTACCTGATAAATTTCCAAATAGCTAGCTCTAACTAAATACTCTTGATTATGTGATGCTGCCATGTGCTCAAAAATATGGTCAATACACTTATAGATGACACCTCGTTGTTCTGGATCCGATGATTTTCCTTCCATTGTGTGAGTCTTTCCAGTTCCAGTTTGACCATATGCAAAAATCGTGGCATTATATCCGTTTAGAACCGAATCAACTAGATCTCGAAAGGTTTCTTCATATAGATCCGATTGTGTGGAACTATAAAATATATATTTTTAAAAAAGAGAACTCATAAAATCATAAACATAAAATTGTGGAGAAATAATTTTGAAAAATACTAATATTTCTATAGCAGGTGAAAAAAAAGTGATGTACTCCTAGAAATAAATAATCTTACTTTTCATCATAAATTGCATCGAATGTAAAATCCTTCGATGGCTCATCTTGCTCTTTTGGATTTTTCAGCTCAATTTGCCCACGTTGTGGTCGCATATGTACTATTCTGAAAATGATCGAAATTTCAAAATATAAATATTTCAAACTTTACTTACTTTGAATAATTATTTGCAATTTCTTGTGAAGATAACGGTCGACATCTCACAATTACCTGTAAACATAAATAAATACATTTATTTGAATTTGGAAATGTATAAAACTGGATTATGAAATTTTTAAGCTGGTGGTTTTTGTATGAGAAGTAACGAAAAAAAGTACAATTTACTTAGAGTCTTGTGATTTTTCTTTCAAATGCAAAACTCAACTGAATCATAAATAGTGATGCTTCGAAAAGTTTTTAGAGGAAAATTGTATTTTTAGTAAAAACTAATATACGTTTTGGACTTAAAAAAAAATTATGTTAAAACTTGAAAAATTACGTTTATTAGTGCTTATATTAAAATACGGTTTCAAATTAATTTAAAATTAAAATAACTCACCTTTTGGTCAAAATCAGACATTTTAGAAACTAGCATGTACTTTATTACGTTGAATATAACTTATGTTGGAAAATGGAAAATTTGAAGACAGGTGAATTTTAGTTTTTTTTCTTTTTCGTACTTCTAAAAAATACTTCATTTATTTTACATTTTGAGAACTAATTTTTGAACATGTTTCGAACAAAAAAAAAGATTTTGAAAACCCCAAAAAAACTTACTTTGACAGTCTCCTGTTTTGAAGATTTTTTCATTATTTCCACCATTTTTTGTCACTAAATATTTGGCTATCAATGTAGGTGTCAAGGAAAATTTTGGTGCATTCCTGATTTAGTGAGAGTGGTCTGGAACTTAAGAAGATTAGTTTAATGTGGAAAAATAATCATATTGTATCGAGAAACGGAATTTTGAAGCAATAACCGCTAGAGAAAGTGACTAAAAACCAGAAATTGTAGTCGTGGAATTTCAATATTTTTGGTTTTATGTCACATCTGGACAATCGGAAAAATATGCATACATTTGAAATTTTTAGAAATATTTTGAATTAACTTTAAAGGAAAAAAATGCATTAAAAAGATTGAAAACATCATTGACGTTGAAAAATGGAGAAAATTTCTAATTTCTCATCAAAATATTAAAATATTAAAGTTCTTCAATAATATGAAAATGTGAATAAAATGTCTAAATAAGCAAAAAAAACAGATCCTATTCATTATAAAATGTTCACACAAGTGTTACATTTCGTACAAAGAAGTACTAAAACGGATGGACTAAAGTAATATTGTCACTCCCGAAAAGACGAGGAAGAAGTAATCGGAAGAAGATGTCGGAAGATGAGTGATAGTAAAAATACGAAGAGACGCAGATAGAGAGTTTGAGAGAAGGAGACTTCTGGAGGAATAAAAGGTGGTTTCAAGATGGGGGACAGAGAGGGAGAGGGTTAAAAGAGCACAAAATGTGCATAATATCGATCCTGCGCAGTTGAGAGACGCAGACAATGTGAAGAATGGAGCATATGTTTCTAGTGAACACTCAGAAGTAGTTGTTCATGTGTCCGAAACTTTGGAAACATATACATTTTAAACTTGACGTTTTTGAATTATAAAGGGATGGAGGTGCTTCAAAAAGTAATCATAGACATGTGTAGATTTTAAATTAAAACACAACTAGACATAGGATGAATCAGAAGCTTACCATAACATTGTTGATTTATTTAAAAATGAGAAAAAGTAAAATTCCGGATAGTCTTCTTTGAAAAAATTCACAGAGAAGTTATAATGTTTGATGATATTCACTGATTTGTAATACATTATTAGTAGCATGGCTTCTATGTATATAGACTATTTTTATATCACATACATGAAAAAGGGTTAAGGCATGCGCCAGGGCCTGAAAACGCATCTACCTACCAGGGGAGCTCTAGCTCTTAGTTATTAATTCAAGAGACTTTTGAAACTTGATTTTTTGAGATTTTATTCAATGATTGGTTTAAAAAAAAAGATTATTTGCAAAAATTACAAATTTTAATGTCTATACTCTGACATCGGTTTAGAACAATTTTAGACAGGCTGCAATGAAAGCAATGAAATAAAATTTCCTTGAAATTATAATAGAGAATCAGTAAAATGTTGCAGATTATTTGAAAATGCATGCAAGAATTCGCAGAAAATTCAGTGAAGCAGAAAAGTGCGACAGGAGACCGAAGTCTAAAAAAGTGAATTATGAATAAAAACAAATCATGTGACTGGATATAATTGAAGGTCTTGATTCGGAAAAGATAATTGGAGCTCTTTGCTTAGGCCAGGCTCTAGATATTTTATTGAAGCTTTTCAGAAATGTTCAAAATTATCAGGAACAGTTCTCTTTGCACTTTCTCTATGGCTCAACTACCAGGGCTTTTCCTTTTTCTTCAAAAAGTAGAATTTTAAATTATAATTTTAAAATTTAAATACCAAGCAAAAAATCATATACTCATCATATCATGTGATCATATCATATAATCATATAGGGCTCGTTCTTTTTTTTTTCAAAAAATTAAAAATTTACTAGAACCAAGCATATGACAATAAAATATTTTGAATTCACTTTAATGGGAAAAAAACAAGAAAATTTCATTAACATTATTGAAAACATCGTTGGCAATAGGAATGTAGAAAATCAAATCAAAATCAAGTGAGATTAGGAAAGAATCGAAATTAGGTAGAATTGGAAAATCTCGATTTTTTAAGTTGGATTCTTACACGATTTTTTCGGGATATTTTTCATTTTTATTTTGTAGTATTTCAGCCTAGACGGCTGAGAATTCTTTTCAAACCTTCCAATTTCAAAGAGATTCTTCCATAATTTAATATAATTTTCATTCGATATTAGCATCCATTATATACGTATGATTCCCCTTTTAAAATCGATTCTCCTTTTCAACTGACTCATCACTTAAGAATTGTTGAGTCATCAACTGATAGTGAGCAGACACCAACAACCATCTCTTTAGTTTCCGTTCCGTTTATTTTATTTTGGAATCTAACATATTCAAGAAAATTAACTTGAAATTAGAATAAATGTTTCTTGCTAGATTTTTTTGTCATAAGTATTTCTTATTTGGATTATAATTTTCATCTCGAAATCGTAGAGAGTTTTTCACTATTTTTTTTTGAGTTCTAAACACTTCCTTCCTCATCGATGATGAAGTTTTTGACAAATCAACTAGTTTTTTACTCATATCTCACATCAATCTATGATTTTATTCAAAAACAGTTAAATTTTTTTAACGAAATTAAAATGGTCATCGGACCGAGCAAAAGCTTTCAGAATCAACTGCTTCTTTAAATTCTTTAAAATTCAATCAACTTTTCGTGTCCAAAGTCACAAACTACACCTTTCAAAAAATATTTCTACATTATTTGCCCACATCTTGGCACAGTTTTCTTGCCATTCTTCAATATTTTCTTCTCTGCGTTTCCCACACTCTTATTTTCTGACTGTTGACTTTTCCATTGTATAGACTCAATTTTACTTTCGTTTTTTCAATTTTTTTTTCTGCGAAGTTCGGTGTTAAACCTCCATTTTGCAATATTAAAAATTTCAATATTGCCCGTTTTGGCTTGAATCTATTAAAATTATGCTGTTTTTTTTTCAGAAAGCACCAAAACATGCCAGATGATATTCCAAAATTGCCACGACACAGAGGAAAGAAAAATCAGCCGAAAGGTTTGAAAAATTTAGAAAAATCTGAAGTTACTTTTTTAATTCTTTAGACACACCTTGGAAACAACAAAAACTGCCTGCTTTACGGCCTCATTATAACATAACTTCAGCAATTCCAGTTACTCTGATAACAGGAGTAGCCACGTTGGCAATGGGAATTGCTCTTTATTTCGGACATAATGGATGTGAGTTTTTAGAGTTTATTATCCCAAAAACAAAAATATCAATTACTCTTTCCTGGTAATAAGTAAGAAAAAGCTAAAGAAAACAAATTTCTTGTCAAAATTTTACATTGTAAACCGATAGCAACAAAAAACAAGTGTCATAAAAACTGTAAGAAAATCGATAATTTTGCTACAATTTCACAAAGCTAAAAAATATTTTTTATTTTACCGTGTTAGTACCGGAATGTTCTGCACTTGAGCCTTACTATTAGTTACACAAAATGGATCAATTTTGAGCAATTTGTTGTGAATCTGACAATAATTAGTCCTATTGATATAGCTTTAGGCCACTCATTCGTGTTCGTAATTTTCGTTTTCCTTGAACTTGTAAAGGTACAGTTTTTGAAAACAGGGATGTAGTCCAAGTAGTCAAATATTGATTCTTGTAGCATTAGAACAAGAGATTGTGTACACGGATTGTGCTCTTTCAAATGGAACACAAGCTTCACGAATTATGAGAACTGAAATGGGAAATCAAACATTTAAATGTGCATATACAATTACTTTGAATGACGATTATACTGTAAGTTGAGTTTTAATTTTTAAATCATCAAAGAAAACATATGTATATTTTTGCGAAGGAAATTTTGGATCTGGTCTTAGGATGAAACGACATTGTAACATTTTGATTAAAGAGCCCTTAGTTGGAAGTGAGTGTATCTGGTAAAAACACAATTCGAAAATATTTAACCAAATATGTATAAAGCCTAGGTTGAACCTGCTCTGCAGTTCCTAATTTTTCACATTATTTTTCTTCAAAATATTACTATGATATTTCAAAGCCCGGGGTACCATCTTAAAATCATCATTTGCAAGTATCACAATTAATGTTCAACATTACAGGGCGAAGTGAAGTTTTATTACGGTCTTTCCAAGTTCTATCAAAACAATCGATTATACTTCAACTCACGAAACGATCAACAGCTACGTGGAAAAGTTACTGAAACTGACGGATGTGATCCATTAGAATATGTGGATGTTAATGGAACTAAAGTTCCCATTGCGCCGTGTGGGAAAGTGGCTGATTCAATGTTTAACGGTGCATTTCAATTGATTGCTTAATTTCAGTATTGCAACATTTTTCATTTTTTATAATACATCTAACTTCAAAATTTGTTTTTTTTTCAGATACCTTCGAATTATTTTATATCAATGATAAAGCCTCAAACGCGGTAACACGGGTTCCATGGACAACTCGTGGAGTACTCGGTGCAACTGAAATGAAAAGAAAATTCAGAAATCCGATTCGAGCGGAAAACCAGACATTATGTGATGTGTTTGCGGTTGAAATGAAATAAGAAAAAAAATAAATTAAACTCCATCTTTTAGGGAACAATGCCTCCGCCATCATGGAGATATCCGATCTGTCAATTGGGACTAAACAGTATTGATCCAGATGTTGGCATTGGTTTCGAGAACATTGATTTTATGGTTTGGATGAAGGTTGCAGCTCTTCCAAAATTCAGAAAACTGTATAGAATACTGAATCGACAAGTTGATATGTTCAGTAATGGATTACCTAAAGGACAATATCAGTTGACCATTAATTACAGTATGTTTATGTTAATGTTGAATTTATGTATTTATGCAAAAAATTTACTGCAAAAGTTCACAATAATTCCACCCAAACCTGCTTAAATATGGAGATGCAAGTTTTTTGTTTCAGATAAACAGTGGCTCCAAAAAACCAATCTTTGTTATAAAACCTCACAAAAATTTCTCGATATTTCTTTATTATGGTTCAAACTTTTGAGAAAAAAGGGAAATTTAGAAAATTCTTTCAAGCGAAATTGTCAAAATTTTTCAAAACCAAATTTGATTTTCCAGATTTATTTTTTGTCGACTTGACAATAGTAAAGAAAAAACAAGTTGAATTTTTCTATATGAATTCTTATAGCTGAACATTTTTGATCAATTTGAAAATAATCAATAGACAATTTTTCTCCATACTACTGATTTTCAGACTATCCAGTGGATATGTATTCGGGCGACAAGTACTTCGTTATAGCCAATGAAAACTGGGTTGGACCCAGGAATCTGTTTCTACCAGTAATCTATTTGGTTGTTGGAACATTCTTACTTCTCGTTACTATTCTCTTCATATTGATTTGGTTAAAACAGAGACTGTCGAGGGTTCATCCAACATGAATTGGAAAAACTAATTGAAAATAGACGGATGAACTTCAAATTTGTTTACAAGAGTTGAAGTCTCAAAATAAGCTGGTAGCATGTATTGTACGGGAACAGATTTGTATACTTTGCTTTGTAAATAAAATAAAATGTTATTATATTAGTCTGTAATTTTATGTATAGTTCAATTTAATTGAAATACATAATACCCCCTTCAGTTTATCAATTAAAGCTCCAACTATCATTCGCTGGTTGAGATTAATTGTCGAGTGAGGGCATCTGAAATGTAAATTTAAAATTACAAAATAAATAATTGTAAGTGCTATCAGATATAACAAATGATCATTTAATTAAGGAGGAAAAACAAAACATTAATTTAAAAAATTTATCAAAAAACAAAAAAAAACGGTCAAATATTTTTTCAAACAAACAAAGTAAAGCTAATTTCTATTAAAGTTGATCTAAATACTGGTTGTGTAGGCATACTATAGTTGATTTCAACGGGAAGAAGGCCAAATCAGCAAGTGTACATTGTGTTCTGAAAAATTGAAATTCAACAGTTGAATATAAGTAGAAACTCTACCTATTGCTAACATTTATTGCAATTCTTCTGTGTTTTGAACAATATCGAGATCGCTCCATCCATCGGATAATTCCGTATGATTTGATGACATCTCATCTACAGCTTCCAATTCTCCAATTATCTGATCCTTCAGTTTCAGCTTAATATCAAACGATTTTTGAATTTCCTGGATATTTGCTTCATAAACTCTCGAGATTTCAGATTTAACTTGTTGAATCTCTTTAAATTGCTCTGAAATCTTCTTCTCAAGAACTCTTTTCTGATAATATAGCTCAGTGATTTCTCGAGTTCTTTCTTTCATAATCATTTCAGTATTCATTTGTTCTTCTTTAACATTTTCTTCAAGTTTTTCAATCTTTCGTACATAATCACAGAAATGATCAACCACCTGCAACCATTGCGGGTCATTTCGCATAGTTTTGAGTCCTCCGGGTTGTTCAAGAATTGCGACAAGACTTTCTGTCTGTTCAAGTTTCAGTTTTTCTAATGTTTGCTCAAGTGGGAATTCTCTGACCTCCTGGTTTGCCTCTTCGGAAGGATCAGAAATTTTTTCAGAATGGAACGTCAAAATTTCTTGTTCCAAATGGGGATATGTTCTACTAGTCCCTTGACTAGAAGTCTCACTAGAGATTTTAAGTGTCAGTTCTCGAACATTACGCTCCAATTTCGGAGAATTTCCAGATTCAGTGCTCACATGACTCTTTAATTTGACAATCTCATCATTCTTATCAAAGATTTGATTTTCCAGTGCAGAGACCTTCACTTGACAATCTTTTGTCTTCCATGACAATTCATCTGCCAACATCTTGATCATGTTCTCATTCGAATCAATCGTTTTTTTCATATCTTTTATCATGTCTTCATCAGTTTTGATTGTAACATTTTGCTTTGAAATTTCACGTTTCACAGAATTCAAAGCAATTTTCAAAGAATTGTTGAAATTTTCGAGCATCAAACTTTCAACACCTTCGGATTTATCATTCTTGGCAACATTCCGATCATTATTTAGTTCAGTTGATATAGAATTGGTATCATCAACTGAGAATACTGTTAAATTCTGGTGTTGAAGTTCCAAAAATTTCTCCATGACTTTTTCAATACTATCCTTCTGATAAACATTGAAGGATTCTTGAAGCATTTTAATCTCTTCATTCTTTTTCTTGAGTTCGGAAAACAGAATATTCTTTCTTTTTTGGAATTCCACTGTCACTAAGAGATAATCATCTTTGTTTTCCAAAGATGTAACCAGCTGCGATGGATTCAAACTTTCCAAGTTTTTCGTAAGATAGTCAACTTCGTCTTCAAGTTTTTGAATGATCTGTTTGTTGTCTTCCATCTTTTTTGTTATAAGTATAGGATCCTTGAAATAAAGAGAAAACGTGACTATGATCTTGTCAATAGTTTCCAGCAAGTGGAAAATGTCATAATAATCTCCATCATTTAATACTTTTAATTTGTCCAAAAGTTGATCCATCAACTTCTCTTGTTTCGGTGTTTCATCACCAATTAATATTCCACCGTAACCGTTAACCGGATATGGCGACAAATCATAAAATTGTTTTTGAAGATCCTCATATTTAGTTTTGAGAATTGAGAAATCTTCATTTCTCATTATCAACAACTTCTTCAATCTTCTAGCTTCTGTCTCTGCTTTTATTTGGAAAATTTCGAATTGCATTTCAGCTAGTATTATCTCATCTTCTTGTTCATCGATTAATTTCTCAACTTCTTCTTTTAATTTTTTGATATTTTGATCTTTTTCTGCCATAGCATTTTGAAAATCTTCTAGTGTTGCAAACTGATATTCAGTGGATGTACTCGTGGATTCTTGAGTCGAAATTTCAGTGTTCTTGTTTATTCGTTTTACTTCGGAGCTTCTGACTATTTTCTCTGGAGTCCAAAACTTGTCTACTTCCAAAAAATGTGTTTTTTTGCTTCTGAAAAACATATATTAAGTAACATCTTTAAGATATTCAGGTGCACTTACATTTTTGAAATATTTGGTGACAAACTTTGAATTATCAATCTGAATTCTTCTGCGGTTCCAGTGAAGCAAGCATAATTCTGAAAATAAAAATTACAGCTTTTGAAACCAATGAAACGAAACAACTATTGTATTTAAAAAATGCTCACTTCAACTCCATTCTCTTCCACCGCTGCTTCTTTTTTCACACTTTTCCAGTTTATCAATTAAAAATTCAAGTTTCTGTTGTTCAGGTGAAGGCTGAGATGCTGTGAACGACATAGTTCTGAAAATAGTTAATTTAAATGTAGCAGAAAAATCTTTTCTAGAAAGTAAAAAAAATCAGTAAAAACAAGTACTAAGAGAAATTGAATAAACCAATCACAATAATGACTTCTTAACAAGCTGAAAAATAATGCAATAGCAAAGAAAAACGAGTAGTTTCGGTAACTCCATAGTACATTATTTCGTTATTGGGATCATCATATCATTTATTGATGAGGATATTATGAGTTAATTCTAATAACCCGAGAGTAAAGGCAAAAAATAGCATGGAGTGAAAAAACGGATCAAGCAAAGAAATCGTGTTAACTTTTATAACATCTAGTTGACACTGTCAGACCAAAAACTTAATAAAATTTTCACTTGTACATAACAGCTAGCTGAAACTGTAATTTAATTTTATATTCCCTCGGTCAATTCTAGCTAAATTAGCGATTCTGAGCTAAGCCTTCATTTCAAAATTAACAAAAAAAATGCAATGAAATTTTCACTTGTACATAACAGCTAGCTGAAACTGTAATTTAATTTTATATTCTCTCGGTCAATTCTAGCTAAATTAGCGATTCTGAGCTAAGACTTCATTTCAAAAATAACAAAAAAAATGAATTGAAATTTTCACTTGTACATAACAGCTAGCTGAAACTGCAATTTAATTTTATATTCCTTCAGTCAATTTCAGCTAAATTAGCAATTTTGAGCTAAGTGTTGTTGTTTCTTAAAACAATGCAAATTTTGATGGTTTTTCGTGTTCAGTGAACAAACAAACAAACAAAAAAATTCTGGTAAATAACCACAAGCTGAAACTGTGAGATAATTTTTTAGTGACCATTGAGTGACTGCTCATAGACAGTGGCTTGGAATTAAGACTAGAATGATTATCTCTCATGATAACATATTATACAGAGAAGTTGGGAAGAATGTAGGTCATTGTAAAGCGACAGACAGGTCGCATTGATCAAAGAGAATATAAGTCGAACTCTTTCGTTTGGTAACTTGAGGGCCAATGTTATTTGCTATTAGGGAAAATTAACATTTAAGGAGCAAAGGATTGCAAACAAAATGCGATAAGATATATGATTATAGTATTTTATCTTTTGTAAGTGTTGCCATAATTTCAGTAACGAAAAAAATAACAAGGCAATTTTAGATGTTAGGAAAATCGAATTTGTCTGACTAGCCAACGAATGTTCTCAATTGAAGTTATTGTTCTTTTTTAAGATGTTTTCATACAAATTAGTCAGTTTTCGAAGCTTCAGCCACACTTATCCGAATTGAGCAATTTCAAAACTATTTTTTGTAAAATAAAATACATCTCCGAAAATTTACATCGAGTTCCCAACAATACTGTATGGATAGAAAATACCTACCAATACTGCACATGAAACGCTCTGAAAATAATCGGAAAGGAAATGAGAACCTTTTAAATATAAAATGAGCACAATAAGTAATACTAACTTTATTGAGAAAGAACATAATTGTTATGAGAATAGTTTTTAAATGAGGTGAGAAACAGAATATCCCTGAGAATAAGTGAAGATACTTGAAAATTTGTGAAATAGTAATAAGTAAAATGTTTTCACATTAGTATAAACAATGACAGAGTCACGCAAAAGTACGGGAAACATATGAAGTTTATAATACAGTGCAGTACAGAAAAGGTACAAAGTTTACAAGAATACAATTGTTTTTTAAAAATAATTTTTTGTTGAAGGCTTAAGGTAATACGATTAAAGAGCTACTTTCTTCCAATACGAAGTTGAATTTAAAATTTAAAAGGAAAAAAGGAAAAAAATTAAAAAGCATATGAAAAATCGGGGCGCATTTTTAGTGCAAAAAATTAGATGGCATTTATTTTATCCCATCCATCTGAATCTTCACTGTGTGTGGATTTATTGTCGTCATCTTGATCGATCATTGTATCATCAGCTTCTCCTTCTTGATTGATAAGAAGACCTTGCAGTTTTTCCGAAAGTTCCGAAATCTTCAAATCCTTCTCTCTCAATGCATCATGCATCTTCTGAATTTCAGCGGATCGTTCGCTATTTTGAATAAGTTCCATCAGACACTCAATTTTGCTATCTTTTTCCATGATTTCTCTTTTATGATTTGCAATCTGTTCTTCTTTTGATTCACATTCTCTCTTTGAATTGGCTGAAATAAAAGAAAATGCTTACAGATGTGTGTAAAACCCCTAGAAAACTTTCACAAGCTTACCTGTCAATACTTCAAATTGCCCCAATAAGTTGTGCTTCCACTCTTCAGTTCGAAGTTTAAGATCTTCAACTGATGTATTAAGCGTGGCTTTTTCCTGCTGAGTGTTTGCAAGTTGCATCTCTAACGCCATGACGGTCGAGTTATGTTGATCCAAAATATGACTGATGTCTTGTCCCACATGTTTTTGGCGTTCTTCTGAAAATTATAGATGGTAATTTTTAATTAATACTTTAATATATAATAGAACAGCTCGTTTTTTCAATCAACTTCATCTGTTTTCTAACCAATGTTGGCCAACTTTCAGTAAAACAATAGCTTACCTTCAAGATCGGATTCCAATTTAGCAATTCTATCTTCCGCTCTTTTGGCACGTCTACACATCTTTCCTGTATTCATATCCGCTGAGCACAGTTCTTTTCTCAACGTACGAATCTTTGCCTTCTTTCTCTCAACATCACCATCGATCTGTTTACGAAGATTCGAAATTGTTTTGTTTTTTCCAAATATTTCTTCTGAATGAATATTTTCCATTTCTTCCTTCTGTTGAATCAACATGCGGCTCTCTTCCTTACACCTCTCAATTTCTTCTGATTGCTTTTTGAGTAACTCCTCCTGATTTTTGATAGTTGCCCGAAGCTCACTACCACATTCTCCAGGTTCCAAAAGTTGCTGCTCAAGTTGAATAATTCGTGCTTCACTCTCTCGAAAATCTTTTTGAAGAATCTCCGTATGTAGAGAGCATTGCTCAATAAGCTTATCTCTCATCACCAATTGTTCCAAAGTTTCCCATTGTTTCTTTTCCAATTGATCGATGTCGATTTTCGCTTGTGCCAATTCAGCTTTCAGGTTGTCCATCATACTTTCCAGTCCAAGTTACTAAAATATCAATTTAGACTCCATGTATTGAGGTAATAAAAAAGGTATTTGAAAAGGTGTAAAACCTTCCAAAAATCACAAGAAGTATTTGAAAAAAATGTAAAAATTTTATAACGACGAGGTTGAAAAAAACACTGAAAAATCAAGTAAAGCCCTGAGAGGAAATAGGTCGAAATGGAATTTTAGAATTATTGAGGAAAAGATTCAAGAATATGATATACAACTTACACGAAGAATTTACAATTTTGAAGAACAAAGGAAAATGAATAAAAATGCAAAATAGTTAATTTGAATATTAAAATAAATAGAATTTGACAGAAAAAATTCAGAAAATTGAAATTACGAATTAAAAAAGCTTAAGCATCGCTCATATGATCCCATCCATCTGATTCTTCACTTTTCAATGATCTACTGCACGAGCCCAAGTTAAACAAAGCCTGAAAATTCGGTTTTCCCACTTTGTCCAGGTCTTCAAAATAGAATTTCAAAACAACAAATCAACGAAAATTCGAGAAAAAAAATTAAAAACTCATTATGTATTAATTGAGAAAAAAAAGGAAAAACAAAAACGAAACAAGATGAAAATTAGATACCAGAGCTTGCTACTTACAAAATAAACAAAAATATTTACATACATGTTGCATCACTAATAAAATGAACTTAACGTATCAGTTAGAACATGGAAAAATGGAAATCAAATGTCATTCATCAGATCCCAACTATTAGATGCTTGACTCTTTGAAGATTATCCGTCAGAATCCCCATCGTATTCGAATTGCTGCAAATCCTCCACTTTTGTTTCTTTGTCCCGATTAATCAGAAGTCCTTGAAGTTGCTCGGTAAGTTTCGAAATTTGCTCATCTTTCTCTTTCAGAGCTTTTTGCATTTTCTGAATTTCTTCATTTTTCAGACAATTCTTCATGCTTGCGATAGGATACGAGGAAGAAGCTAAAACAATTTCTTCAGAGTTAATCAGATATTATTAAAACAAAAAAGCTCACCTTCCAACTCTTCTGAAGAAATAACTCTTCTCTTTTTAGTTCCACTAGAACTATGGGAGTTGGTTTCCATTGCATTATCTTTACTGCTCGCTTTTCCTCTATTTTCTGAGTGGTAGATTAATTCGATGTCAGGATCCCTCTGTTTCATGAATTGAGATGATAAACTTTGTGATTTTTCTGAAAATATAAAAACATACTTTTCTGTTCTTGCATTTTTCCGGTAAACATGTTCATAAAAATTTCTTACCATTTCGAGACTGTGCTTCTCTCAAGCTATTTTCTCTTCTCTCGAGCTCTTTTCTCAATCTTAAAATTTCTTGGTTCTCATGCTTTCAATATACTTTTCAAGCTTCAAAATTCTCTCATCTTTTTCATTCATCAGTATCTTATTCTCTGTTGTAAGCTTCTGGATCTTCCACGTTTCAGATTGTTTCTGAGCTTCAAGACTTTCCTTCAAAATGTCAATTTCACTATCTCTAGCAGGCGATGAACGAAGTTTCAAAATTTCTTTCTGAAGCATTGAACATAGTTCATTTTGATTTGGAAGTTGCTCCAGATAATTCAGCCGTTCATCTTTTTCTGCCAATTTTTTCTCGAGATCTTCGATTCGCTGAGTAAGCTTCAGATGATGCGCTTCCTTAAGTTTGAGCTGATCCTTTGCATTTCTGTAGTTTTCTTCGAGTTTTTTAGTCTTCAATTTATTATTTTCAAAAATCATCTCAATTTGATCATTTGCCTGCCAGAGTTCAGTTTTCAAGCGCTCATGTGCATTTGCAGACTTTTGAAAATCCTGAAATATAGTATTTTAATGAGTAAAGAGCTTATTTTTAAACCTTTAGTATCTTGAACGGATTATCACTGTCAAGAAAACCACTTCCAGGAAAAGCACCAGAGATATATTTTATCAAAAGACGTCGTTCTTGTTTTTCTTTTTGTTTTGCCACCTCACAGCGCAAGCATTTAGAGTTCTTCCCGTTCACTTTTTTGATATTTCCTGAAGAGGGAACGGTGCCTTTACGATGAGCTGTAGAGCTTGAAGCTTCAGAGTTACGATCGTCCATGCTCATCTTCCTGCTGACTGGTAAATTTCTTTAAAAGTGTGTCGAAGTTCTGTAATAGAAACAATATTATATCAGAATGAAAATACAAGAAAAAAAAATTCGATATTCAAACGGCAATGATAACCATCTATTGAAAAAAAGCAAACCACATGCTTTGAAATATAAAGATTTTTTTGAATAAGAAATATTGACATAGAAAATATTCCGCCCATGTTTTTATCGGTTTTATGTAGCTGAAATTTCAAAACCAACTGTGGAATTGTGCACGGGGGAACTTTAAAAAGGTCATCAGTGGGAAAACAATATGAGAAAAAATGTACATTCCTGAGTAAGTTGAATATTTGAAAGGTAGAAATATGGAAAATGAAGAAACAAAAATAATACATCAAAGCAACAAAATTGGATCATTAAAAGAGTGAAACTAACTCAAAAAATATCATCAATTTGGTCCCAACTAGAAGTTTCACTTTTTACCGACTCTCCATCCGATTCGTCGTTATAATCATATTCATATTCTTCTATTGGATCCTCTTGATCCACGCGTTTATTATTCTGATTGGTCTTTTGTTTGAGATCAGAAACTGTTTGATCTTTCTCTTTCAGTTGGGCCAGCGCCCCGTGGATTTTTTTAGCTTCCATAAAGTTACCCGAAACATCCTCTGAAGGTCCTTCTGTATTAATTAACGTGGTAACATCTTTCTTCGTAGTTTCGATTATTTTTGCTAATTCCAAAAACTTTGCATCGTCCAAATCTTCATAGTTGTGGAATAAATCTTTAAAAAGGCAACGATATTGAATTGAAGACTCAAATCTTTACCTTCAGGATCGTCAACCATTCGACGTTTTTTCGGTCTACCAGATGGGCCTGGGGCTTCTGAAAAAAAAAGATTGTTAAAAATTGGATATCAAAAAGTCATTTCTGTAATTTGAATTAAAAAATTGTCTAATTTTTTAAGAAAATTTTATGAATTTTAATTAGACTTGCAATTCATTCTTAAAGGAAGATTTGATTGAACCAATTATGATTTTAAATATAAATATAATCTTAATTTTGGTTTTTTTTTTCAAAAATGGGACATCACTTGCGGTCGAAGTTCTCACACGATATTTTGGCAATCTTCCAGTATAACAAGAACATGCACTCACCTTTGTTCGTAAAAATATTTTTCGATATTTGACGGAATATATTTGCATAATCTTTGATTTCAAACTTTGCAATTTTAACATTTTTCTCATGAATTTCTTTTGATTGCTCCCGGATGAGATTTTTAATTTCCGAGTTCCTTTCCTCGATTAATCTTTCAATTTGTTCAGCGTTAATTTCTTGTCGTTTACTCAATTCCGCTTCAAGCGTTTTGATCATTTTTGCTTGAGCCTCGAGTTCCAATCTGTGTTGTGCCATCGAGATTTTTATTGTCGAGTCATCAGTTGAGGGTTCGTCTGAAATGAATGAATTACTTTGCAAAAAAAAACAAAAAATTTTACTAGTTTTCCAGAATTTAACAAAATATTACAGAGCTTATTCTTATTTTCTTTTTTTAACAGTTGAAAAAGTTAGATAAATGTTACTTTTAGAATTACAATTAAAATGATCAAAATATTTCAAAATGTCAGTATTTCATATGATCGTAACACTAGTTACCTTTTGTAGCCTGACTTCTAAGTCTTTCCAATTCCCTAGTAAGGGCAACGACATCCTGATTTTCGTTGTTTCTAATATACTTTTCAAGCTCCAAAATCTTTTGATCTTTCTCCGCTAATTCTAGCGAATGTTTCATAGTAAGCTGACAGGTCGTTTCATATTCCCGTTCCTCAAAATCGTTCAGTTTTTGTTCTTTTGTCTCCAATATGCTTTCGAGGTCCTCAACGCGTTTCATGCATCTCTGGATGATTTCTTCCTGGATTTTCTCTTGGGCTTTTGCTTCTAAGTTTATTTTATTAAGAGCATCGAGTTCCAGCTTATTGTGTTCAACAATCATATTAATCTGATCGTTCGCATGTTTCAGTTCGGCTTTTAATTTTTCTTCTTGCTCGATGCTTTTTGTCAATTCCTGAAACGAAAAAATAAGTAAAACCTTTTTTCAGTTTACTTTAAAGTCCAATCAGGAAATTAGTCACATAAAAATTTATTAACTGCAGAAATGTTTTCGGTTTCCCTATTTGCATTGCTGATAGTTTCATTTTTTTTAGCGACCAAACATAGGGAAATGAAAAATATTGTTTTTTTTTCAAATTCGTGCTTTGAGCTATTTTTATTGCCTGGTATAAGGTCTTAAAATTTCAAGAAAATAACACTGCACTTTGAAAAAAATTCAAGCCGGAACGGTCAAAAGTCGGCTCATTTTTGTACATCAAACGGCTATTAACCGGTGACTGGCCAAAGAGGGGCCGAAGATTGCTCGAACTACATCTTTTGTGGCATTTTCAGAAGTCGTTTTTTAACAAAATCTTTAATAATAATGTTTCAATTCGATTAAAAAAACATACATCTCTTAATCGCCATTTTTGAAGATTTCGAAGAAAACTAGGAACATTGTCATCCAGATTGGAATAAAAAGGGCGTTGTATTGGATTTGATAGTGCTGGCTTCTCGGAAAACCGTTGAAGTACGACAAACATCTCATCAATTATTGTTCCATTTGCTATTATGTCATTCACAATTTTTTCGAGGCCTTCCTTTGTGATAGTATTCAAAATATTCAACACATTCTTCGGGTGTTGATCATCTTCTCCAACTTCATTTGCTTCATCTTCCTCGGTTTTTTGGGAAATTTCAAGTAATCGCTGGGCAATGGATTCTAAGTTAGCTCTACGCCGTGTTGTAAAACGATCTTCCATGATTGAAACCTTATTGAATCAGGTAACAGAAGAAATTCTCTGAAATTTCAAAAAATTCCATTTGAAACGACTAGAAAATCAATCATAGACTCCGCCCTTATAGTAAGTTTTTTTTTCGCTCAAAAGTTTTAGTAGAACAAAATGAGACCAAACTCAAACAAGTATAAAAAAGTATTAAGAAACAAGTTTAGAAATAAAAAAGGTGATTCCAACCTTCAAGAAACATGATTTGAAAAGATATATAATAAATTAATTAATAATATTTATTTTGTTCTTGAGCAAGAAAATAGGTTTAAAGTATAATAATTGGTTTCCGTAAAAATGAAATCCTGAGAATGAATGTGAGCAGTTGAAATAAAAATAATGAGAAAGAAGGAATCAAGAGGCATACGAATGAGAAAATGCATTTAAAAATATTAATGAATCACAGAAAAACTGTCGTCCAAAATGAAATATCGAAATCCTTATTTTTGAAATAAAAAGTGAAATTGAGTTACCGCGAAAGACAAACAAGAGTTTTTTGGAAAAAATAAAAAAAAAGTTATTAACAAATTACGGACCCAATCTTTTTCAATAAATATATAGCAAGACCATGTAGAATTTTTTAAGGGATTTTAAAAGTCATCGTCATCTGATTCAACATCATTTTTTTCTTGTGTTCCTGTGATAACGTCGCCTAAACTTATCATACTCTTCATCAACATCTCAATTCTTTTCTCATTCAGTGCAACGGTAGATTGAAGTTCCAATACTTGTTTCTTGTGGGAGGCTTCTTGATTTCCATTGCATGATACAAGATTTTCCATTCTTTCTCAGAAAAAATTCAAATTAGATTAAATTGTAAAACGAAGCTGTAACTATAAATTTTTGGTTGTAACAGAATCTAGATTAAAACATGAATTTTTAAAATTGAACTTTATTTTGTCCCTTACAAAATAAAACACTATTTCTACTATTTTTCTGATTTCTTAATTTTATGTCAGTACTTTTAATAAAAGATTTTTGTTCGTCAAAAATCGGAATATTAATTAGAAAAAGATTCGGTCAACTAGCAAAACACCTTTCTGTTCATGCGAACGTGTTTTTTTTCAAAATGAACTTACAACATATCAATATCAATTTAAGAAAATGACATCTTTAAATCTACAATGTGCAAACATAAACAAAACTCGAAACATTTCGGATAGAATTGCAAGCATTAGCACATACCTACCTACTATGGAAGCTTACAATGAAATAAATACTGACCTTACATAATAGAAACTCACTTACCTTCTAGACTCTTAACCTTCTTGTTTAAAACCTTCACTTCATCGTTATTTTCAACGCTAACATTTCTAGATGTACAACAGGAGTCGCTATTAGTCAGATTTTCCTGCAGGTTATACATGGGTCCAGCGTTCAATGCGGCGTCAACAATTTTTTGGTAGTTTTCATCGAATATCTTTGCCATCTTTTCAACTTCAGTTGAAGATAAAACTGATTTCCTTCCAATTTTTTCTTTAAGATCTTCAATTTCCCGGTCTTTCTCAACATTTTGTCTATCTTTCAATTCCTGAATTTTCTTGATCTGCTCAGATAATTCTTTCCGTTTTATTTCTTCTTCCTTGAGAATTTCCGCTTTTTGCTCTGAAATGTTTTAATTTAAAACAGTTAACAAGTGTTTAAATTTTTTTGAAAACAATAAAATAATTATCAAATGCTTAATTTCCTTACCTTCAAGTAACTTCTGAATTCTTTCGCTCTCACTTGATTTGTATTTTTCCATGTTATCATTTGCCGTTTGAAGATCTTGATAAACAGTTTCAAAGTTCATTTCTAAATTTCCAAGATTTTCAACTTTGAGTTTCAACTCCCAATTAATTTCCTCTGAGTACTCTTCCAATGTGGAATATTTTCGTTTTATCTTATACATTTCTTCCGAATGAGCTTCTTTTAGATTGTCAATTTCAATATGATAATGTTCCATCAAACGTTTAGTTGTAGATCCGCCTTCCTTAAATGCGTCGCTGTCCATAATTTGCTGAAAATCAGCTTTCAGAGAATCAATTTCCATATCTTTTTTCTTAAGTTCGTCTCTATGCGCTTCTTGAAGAGATACAATAAATGTTAGATGTTGTATTCTTCTTGTATTCATTTTACATTCGTCTGGCTGAGCATTCTCAAGAATTCTGAAGTCAGTACGGCACTCATTTTTCAATTTGTATGAATTCATCGGGCCTTTAACCAACCTTAGTTCTTCTTCAAGTTTATGACATTTTGTTCAAGCATACCATGGGAGTCTAGTACAGATTGGAGAACAGATGACAAAATATCCATATCTCCTTTAAGTTTATCAACGGTCCTCGTTTCTTCTTGAAGCTTCACTTCGGAGTCTTTCAGAAACGTTAAGGATGCTTTGAGCTTATTATTATCGGAATCAGCTTCAGTGTATTTTTCATTCGCTTTCTCTAACTGCTCTTGAAGTTTCTCAATTTTGTCCAAACCTTGGAGAAAGAGGAGATGAAGTTCTTTAGATTTTTGCTCAGAACTGAAATACAAATCCAATCGTTTAATTATATCTTTCTGTTCTTTTAAATCGGTTTCAAGAGTTACACGTTTTTGATTCAATTCTTTAATTCGATCGTCTTTCGATGATAATTGTCTTGAGGTTTCATCAAACTTCACTTGCCACATTTGTCTTTCTTTTTCATGATGTTCAACAATCATTTCAATTTGCGCTTGAGCTTGTGCTAGTTGGGTCTCTGGCCCAGAAGTTGAGTCCATTTTTTTGTATTTACTAAATGAAATTAATAACAGTTCACGCTTTTAGAAAATAAAAGGATATGATAAGAAATGCATCAAAATATACGAGAAAAATCGTATTTTCCCTGTTAGACTTGAATGCTTAGCGTTGACAGCTTATATGTATCTCGCTTTGCTCTGATTTTATCATAAAATTGACAATCTACAAAAATGTCAAACTTTTTCTTTTTCTTTCGACTGATCAATCTTACAGTGTTCTCTATAGTGCCTTTCTATAATATATTTTAGGGTTCTTTCTGTATTAAAATATTCTATTAAAAAATTAGTAAACTTGTCTGCAACTGAGTTTTGTTGAAGAGCTTTCAATTTTGCTTTCAAAATTTTTTTTTGATTTAAAAAAATGCTTATCACCTATAAATCTGGAACTCGACCAATAACAATACTTTTTTCTACGCGTTTTGTTTCAAGGGACGGGGCGTTTGAGGAAACGAAATCTCCAAAATTTCAACTTGCGCAGTTACTAAGTTTGTTCTGCGCAGATAATAAAAGATGTGAATTTTTTTTGGAGAGTCTAATGATTTCTGGAGTGTTTTATTGAGATATCCGGTCATATTGAAATATTTTGAGAGAGTTTTTACAAAGCTCAAATTACTTCCAATAGCAAATTTATATAGAAATTATGAAATAAATCGCTTATGGATTGCTCTTTGAAATATCGGAGTTTTTGGTGTTTGCGTACTTTGATGAAGTTGTTTGCCAGTTGGAGAGAATCAATATTTTACGCACATTACCTTTTTGAAAGGGGCGGGACTTAAATTAAGAGTTTGAAGTCACGAAATCTCCAAAATGTCAATTTACGCAGAGTTACTAATGAGAGTTTGTTTTGTGCATACAAAGAAAAAGATAAAAGTAGTTTTGAAGCCTTTGTTTACACAATGAAATAAATCAATAAACAACACAAAAAGTACATTCGAAAGTTTTCGAATTTGAAATTATATTGACCAATGACTATTGAAACATGGAAAGTTTTTGAATTGAAATGTAAAATGAGGTGATAATACTTATCAGAAAAACAACAAAAACAACAATATTATAATAGATATAATTCCTCAAAATAAATTCGAAAATGTTGACTGAAAAATGAGAGTTTTGAGATATGAGATTTCTTGGCTCGAAATGAGAATGCAAAAACTTGAGATCTTCAAGAAAGTAAAAATAACAAACAACAACAAGAACAATAGTAATAATAAAAAAATGAGTTCATTTCCAGGGTTTGATGTGTTAATCTATTTGGTACAGTTATTCATGAAATAAAAGAGTATTTAAATGTGTTTCGAAACGACAACACAAACAAACAAAAAACATGCGAATCTCAAATTGATGGAGAAGTGCGAGAGAAACACGCTCGCGTACTACGCTCATATGCGCGATGGCAAGTAGCGTCTTTTCTCTGACCTCCATTTCTCTGACTGCCTGAATCTCTGACATCCATCGCATTCTCTCGTCTCTCACGCAAATGCAACATCAGCTGAGCGGGCTTCAGACCAACACTGTACACCCATTGTTGTGTTGCCTCGCTTTCCTGCATAGACGGGAGAAAAGACCTCCCGGCAGGAGGACACTGAGAGAAAATGACCCATTGAGAAAGTGTGAGATACGCAGAGAATGACGTATGCATAAATTGGACATCGAGAAAGCGTGAACAGCTGGGCCGAGAATAGACTGGGAAATGCTTTATAGGTCAAAAAATTAGTAGAAAGTTGGATTACATCTGAACACCGGACAGAAGTATATAATAAATTCTTGAATTTTGTCTGATTTAAGGAGCTGAATAAAATGTGGTAGACCATTCCTATTTCAGAATAAAAAAATAAAATACTTCAGCAAAAAAATAAAAAACAATCGAAAAAGAGGATAAAATATTTTGTTAGCTGATAATGTTTTTTATAATCAAAAAAAAACAAGTTGGTAAGTTAAGAATTTTGCTAAACGACTGATAGAGCAAATACGTAGTATAAACTTACTACCAAATGTTCAATTCACATATTAAAAGGCTTTTCGAATTTTTCTTCCTTTCTTTAAATTCTACAGAAGTCAAAAAAACCATTGTCTGTAACAGACTCGGGTCTGTTCTTTCTTTTGAAAAATTGCGATGCTTTTATAAACATTTGGGTTGGTAAACCAGACATGGACATCCGGGCAGGTATCTGGTTTTAGAATTTTATTTTGTTCAATAATTTTCTGTGTTATGAGATAACAGGACAACGAGTTTTTCGAAATCCAGGGAGGTTAAAACGCAAAGTAGATAATAACGAAACGAACCCGAACAATTTATTTTTTTTTCTGTTTCCTCGTAGGAAAAACATTTTAAATTTTTAAATGAATATTTCTAATCTTTCTTAAAATGCTTGACGACTAATTCAGAATCATATTATTTATTAAAACATGAAAATATGTAGATAATGCGTGGAGGTAGTATGTGAGTTCATGTCAGACAATTGGTATATATGCAGAAAATAACAGAATTAAAAATCTGAGCCTTCATTGACTTTTTCCCATCCTTGCGAATCAGTGGAATCCGATGAGCTAAGCACTTTCTCTGCTACCACATTATCATTCTTCCCTTCATCTTGAATATTTTCTTCTGGTTCAATTCCAATGTCTTTCAACGCTTGTAATGTCATGCTAAGATTATGAGCTTGTGTTTCCTTTTCTTCAATTAAGCTTGAAAGTCGAGCGATAGTTTCATCGCTAATTTCTTCATTCACTTTTTCAGACATCGATTGATAACGCGCTGAAATTATATTTTGTTAAAGGAGTTTGCGTTTCACTTAAAATTTTATAAAAGAGAATCTCATTTAACATATACCTGCCTGTGTACATGCTTGATTGAATTTTTGCTTGAAAAATATTCGTAATTTTATAATTTGGAATTTGTTTCATGGAGTATTTTTGCATAAACTCTTAATCCTGACAAACTCTGAGCTCCGAGACTGATTAGAGAACGTTAAAAAGCAATATAAATGAGTTTACATAAATATCAAGATAGGCATTTTTAAATCTTCCCGGATATTTAAAGTTTGCAGTATTCAAAACAAAACTAACCTTCCAATCCATTTACAATATTGTCGATTCTTTCAAATTGAACTTTCATTTCATTCCATTTTCTTGCATTTTTTCCCGTTGCAATGATCTTCGAAAATTTAGAAATTTCCATGTCAGTTAGTTCATTAGTTGCAGATTTGTTGATTTCTCGTTTCTCCTCAAAAGTTTCAGTTTCTTTCAATGTTTCCAATTTCATTATTCGGTTTTCAAGTTCTTCAATGCATTGTTCCTTATCTTTCAAAATCCTTTTATGGACTGCTTTGGTGTAACTGAGTTCATTTTTCAACTGGGCATTTAGGGATGCAACAGCTTTTGAGTTATTTTTTACTTTCTCAATAAGTGTTTGCTCCGACTCGCCGAAAATAAGTTTTGGATTGAGTTGTGTTACTTGTGTTATTTGTGTATTCCTTGGTTGCCACTCGTCTTTTTGATCAAGCAAATCGGATATAATTATTCTTAAATGTTCATTCTCCGAAAATTTTGCTTCGTCGAGCGATTTCTTCATTTTTTCCATCTTGCGATCCGAAGCTTCCTTTTCAGACACTGCATCCCCAAGTGCAAATATCTCTTTTTTCTTTTTTTCTACCAAATCTTTGTATTTTTTCAGTTCTTCTTCAAGTTCTTTTGTATCTTTTTGAAGAATTTTACAGTAATCCTCGGATTCAAAACATTGCTCCAATTCATAGATTCTTTGATCTTTCTTCACATTATTTTCTTGCAAAAGTTCAATTTTTCTTGTAATTTTTTCAATAACCAAATCCTTTTCATTCAGTTGAGCAGAAGCTTCACTGAGTTTGACTTGCCAAACAGTTTCTTGTTTTTCATTGTATTCAATGATGAGATTCATTTGGCTTCGAAGCTCCGTCAACTCTTCGTTCATTGTACTGCTAGGATCCATTTTACTGAAAAAATAAAGTGGTATCCATGGAAAAGTCAGAATATAAAACAAGACGTTTTAAAATGAGAAATTCTATAACAAACTTTTGTCTCGATGAAAGAGTAGACGCATTGTATAAAAGGGTGATGAAATAATTCCCTGTTTTATATTTGATTTTCTAAACGCATGCTTCGTTTGTGTACGTATTGCGAAATCTTTTTTGAAAAGCGAAAACTGGGAAAAATTAATAAAAAACTATCTTACCATTCATTGGTTTTTCGACGATCAATTTCCAACTTTTTCCATCTTTCAGATTCACAATAAGTATACAAATGAAAGTCCCTATTTCAAGCTCAATAAAAGAATCCCGAATTTATTTGAAAACTGTTCAGGAAAACGTAAACATATTCCCTCAATCAATAAAGCGATGCATCGTCCTTATAAAAAGTGGACACACACTGCATAGCATGCGGGAATGCCTCTTGCTGCGGACCCCTTTACTCGCGAAGGTCTCACCATGAGAATAGTAACAGATCGATAATCTGAGTGCAAACATAAGAGAACGTAAGATTATGATATCTTTGTGTTGACATATGGGTGAAGAAGAATTTGAGTTTGCCTTTTTTTTAAATCGCAACTTGAAGAATAATCGAATACTAGCATACAATAAATATACATTTATTCAAAGGATATTTATTTTATAAAGCACACGCAAAGAATTTATTTCTTCAAATATAACCAGTGAATGGTGACAATTAAAACAAATTTAACATGTCTTCCGTAAAATTAACCAATAAGGATCATGCAAAATATAAGTAGAATACTATAGAAAATTGGAACACTATTTGGCAAGGAACTGCAAAAATATTGAAAGATCGTGACATATTTGGCAATAAATTGATAATTCAAATTTTAAAATATGAAAATATTCTATGAAGCATCATTATCACTAATTCGATCCCATTGTGCAGATACTCCACTTTTTGCTGAACTCGTCGATTCTCCATCAATATCATTTTTCGACTTCTCTAAACTTCCCATTTGAATAATTTTTTGAATAGTTTCCAATTGATTTGTGAGTCTTTCTATCTGCTTATTTTTTGCTTCTATTGAATCTGAAATGTTTTATACAAGAAACATTATTTTAAAATTAAAAAAAAACATTTCAACTACATACATATGTATTCGGTTTTCTTAATTCCAAAAAAATAACTAAAAAGCGTGTAATTAAAAATTAACAAACCTTCTATGGGTTTTACAATATCTGAGTTTCCCACTGAAACGCCTTCTTCAATTTTCAGACTTTCGACCTTCATATTTAGGGTTTCATTTACTTTACTTAACTCCGATTGCTCAGATAATTTTGACTCCAAAACCTCTTTTCTGAGTGCATTTACTTCGGCTTCAAGTTTCTGATTTTCTTCTTGTGTTTCATAAATTTCAAGTTTATCTTTGGCATTCTGAAGCTTTGATAGATCCAAATCTTTCCGAAGTGTTCTGACAACTTCCATGAGACTTTCCATATTTTTCTCTAACATTTGACAATAATCATGAGTGCTCAGGCATTGCTCCAGTTGCTGCACTTTTTTCTCATTTTCCATGTTTCGAAGTTCCATTTCATCATATTTTCGAGTCCAATCTCGAATTAGTTGATTTTTATCAGTAATTTGGTTTAATGATTCAGAGTATTTGATTTTCAGCTTCTCATACTTCTTTTTATTCTGATCGATTAGCATATAAATTTGATCATTTGAAATTGTGGAATCAGTTTTCTGAAGGCTTTCAGATGATGTTGAATGAGCATCGCTTGCTTCCATATCTTATTCTGAAAATAAAAATTGTTGGAACAATAAAACTATAAGGTTGAGAGATAACAATTACATTAAAAATTAATAACTTCATACAACATCTCCGGTCAGATAAATTGACAAACCGATTTGTCTTTCGTTTCTTATCTCTCTCTTACTCTTTTTCATATCTTTCTGCTCTTCACAGTCTCTTAATCTTGTGTACTATTTCTCCAACTCTTTCGCAACAGCAACTGGGCTCTTTTCTCAACAAAAGATTGGTGTGATCGGGAGCCAACGGTTATTGAGATTTGAGTTACCAATAAACAGGGTAAAGGTGTGCAAGGTAAAAGGCAAACGTGTGAAAAATTTATTAATAAAATAAATTATTTATTATTTATTATTTAAATCAATAAAACCATAAAATACCATATTGGATATTTTCAGAAACACGCGTCAAAAATATTCTAACCATAGAAAGTAACAACTAGTTACTTGTCAAATTACTAAAATTTACTGTTTCACTGTTTCAGCTTTAGGAAACCAGCTGTGAGAAAGTTAGAAATGTTCTGCAAAAAGTTGCAACAAAAATGATTACCGGAAAATTACATGAAAAAGATGACAAAGATTAATAAATTTCCAAAAAGAGAGGAGAAACAAGTAGTCAAATAGACCTTACGTACGGAAGATATGTATGAGATTTTGAAATTTTACAGAGGTAATTCCTCTGTGCTCAGCTGTTCTGAGAAAATTATTTAATTTTTGATATGATAAACAAACATCGAGATAAAGTTTTAATCTTCATTACCAGAAGATATCATTCTAGTTTCATTAATAACGTTTCACATTTTATTTATTCGAAGCCTGGTTTTTTTTGCATCTTTCGGTTAGCCAATTTTTGAATCCAATATGATTTCTTTGCGTTGGCTTCTTCATTTTTGTCAATTTGTTCTACACGTGCCATCATTGTACGATTTAGCAATCTAGTTTCCTTTATCGGGCTCTTTAATTGTTTTTCCAAACGTAAATCCGTCTCTCGATATTCCTTTATTTCAGCTTTCTTCTCATCTGGTGATAAATCGTTCATTCTAAAAAATTTTAAATTTTTAAATTTTAAAACTATTTTTTAAAAACAATGATAAATTTACTTGTTTTTGTGATTTTGATTTTCCAAATCCATTTGGTTGATAACATGCTCGCTGTCTTGTTGTAACTGCATCAACTTTTGTTTCCATTGTGCCACTAAATCCTTATTTCGAGAAATCATACCTAAAATGATGACCAAATTAAAATCAACACATAAATGACAGAAAAACTATTATGAAGATGATTAATGGTAAACTAGATCTCAACGTACCTCAATTTTTTACATATTCTGAAAACACACGAACTCGTTCCAAAAAAAAAGTCTCATGGAGCAGATGTAAAACTAAAACTAGAAAGCATTTTATTGTAAACCGTACGCTGAGTAACCCCAAGTTTCTAAAACATATATCAGATCTTGAATAACGAGATGTCTGACAACTGATGATTGCAACATGAACTACCCACATAATATTCATTGAGAGAAAGAAAAAGAGAGACAATTCGAATTTTATTTACAACTGGTGATTCTCAGCAGAGCACATTTTCTGTATCAAACAATACAATTAAAATTAAAGTGTTTAAAGTAATACTTGGCGTGTGCTTCAAACGACTTTGCAAATTTAAAGGCAACGAGGCATCAGCTGACAATGTAACACAATGCAATACTTATAATTGAAATACAGTAATAATAGTTTTGACTTGCACTCTATATTCAAGTAATTTCCAAGTTATATGCAACTAATCAAATCTGTGTCTGTGCGTTTATCACAGAAATTGTAGACGTGGAGTTTGCGTTTTTCTTTTCCGACATGAACATCGGATGAGTTAAATATAAAATCCATGGCGTGACACAGGTCTCAATATCATTTCCAATTGGTCGAGTAAATGTGAAATAGTCTCCATATTTTGGAAAACTGAGATAGACAATCTGAAAGTTTTAAAACTAATCTTGAACGTCAAACTCAGAAAAAAAGGTACCGCCCAAGCCGTATTGTTGGAAAATGGAATCATTGCAGCGATTATTGTTATAGTAAGAGACCGTTCAGCTTTTGACGAGCTTTTCTTCGTTTTCATGGATCTGAAAGATACTTCATTAATGCTAGAATTGACTAAATGTTGAAAACTTACATATTGCTATTCAATGATGTTGCCCTTAATTTGAAAAACATTAGAGCTGTACATAAAAGTGTTAGAAAACACATTATAATCGACATCATTAAGTGAATGTAAGAGTTTCTCCACTAGAAATTTTTGCTTAAATTTTTTCCTGGAAATTAATTAACAGTACCCCAGGCCACCCTCCTGAGTAATATATAGCTATCGCTCCAAACTTCAGAGGATAATTTAATATTCTACAGTAACCCACTGCAGGAATCAGAAATGCTGTACATCCTAACGGTATGATTATAAGCAAAGGAATCAGTATAAACATAAGTTTGGGGCAAATCTGAAATGTTGAACAGTGGAATGTAATTCTACTGAATTCATCGGAATATTTAAACTAACAATATCATAATCTCTAGGACGCAATAGAATAACAACTCTTATGAGTGATATGTAGAATGGAAGCATCAGAATACAGTAGTTGAAAATATAGGTCGATATGAAAATTAGTTTGAAAAAATGATTTGGACGAACTGAGGCACACCATGAAGTGAAGATTCCAGTAGCAGGAAGAGTGATTCGGAAGTAATCAGAAAAGAAAAATGAGAGGCTCTGAATATAAAAAACTAATTAGGTTGACTTAAATACTGATTTTCATTGGTTTTTTGGTCGCCTAGGAATCCTTCGAAGGTATTAATTTTATATATTAATTTTATATTTTTTTATTCATTCCGTGATTATTTTCATTCCGTGATTATTTTCATTCCGTGATTATTTTCATTCCGTGATTATTTTCATTCCGTGATTATTTTCATTCCGTGATTATTTTCATTCCGTGATTATTTTCACTCGGGAATCGCTCGCCCACTATGGGGGAGTCTACGCAAGGACAACGCAAGGACAAGGACAACATTCTAATGGAATGGAAACAATTGCCCGACTGCACCAATTCTAGTTCAAGCGAACAATGATAACTTTTGTATTCTGTATTCCTTCACGTCTCCCAGCGAGCGTAATAAATTATTATTATTATTATATAGTTAATTTCTGTTGGACACTTAAGAAATGTAATAAACAATTTTTACGGTTAAAAACTATTAAATTAAGAAAAAAAAACAATTTTTTTTGAAAACTAAATTTCGAAAATGTGTATTTTACTCTCTTTTTCCATGGATTCTTCTTCAACTTTTTTTTCAAATGCATTCTGCTCATTTTCGAAAGAGAACTTACACAGAAAAAGTTTATTGAAATAAAAGTAAAAATGTGTCGATCCATGGAAACGTTCTTCGATTTCCAATATGTTAGAACAATTTTAAACATAACAAAAATAGTTGGTGGCATATAAGACAACGGAATTGCAGCTATAACAGTTGAAAATGTAAAATAATAATGGAAATTCTTGTATTCTTGAAGTCCATGAATTGAACCTTGCATTATTTTTATTTATTAAATTTATAAATATGAAACTAGCAAAGGTTTGGAAAATAAAACACAAAAAAAAATGATTTATTGGTTTTTCATGACGCGAATTGGTTTTTATTTGAATTATATAATTGCCGGATTAGAATGGTTTGCTTTTTTGTGCTTTTGAAGCTTCAAAATATTAAAATTAACAAACCACCTTTTCTTCACTCTTCTCACGTTGTTCTCCTGGAAACTGCCTCTGAAATTAGAAGATGGAAAAATGAGTAAAATCACAAAAATACGGTGACAATTTACGCTTATTCGAATATCTTGACACAAAAAGCGACAAGGGCGAGTGAGAAACCGGAATGAGGCGCCTACAGGACGCCTCGACAGTATGGAAATTTTTCTGGAACTTCCAAACTACAGTATGCATAGAAAAAGAAAAACATTTTGAGTAATAAATGTGTATACAGTTTCGTATCTTTGTGAAGTTATGTTGGTGGATATTTATACAGAATCCTTTTAAAAACAAAATTGATTTATTGTTCTTATTAACGATAAATTTGTTGTCAATTCAGGATATTAAAAAGAGCAAATAAGTAGCAGAGAACATTTGGACATGGTATTTGAGAAATCTGAGAAAGAGTATTGGAAAGGGTTATTGGGCGGGAGCAATGTGGAATAAAAGGAATGGTATGGGGAGTGTTTACAAAGTTTTCGGCAACGTTTCAGAAATCCGACAAAGGAACTGACGGATTTCTGAATGGCACTATGAAAGGGCAAGCAGTACATATTTTACTAAGATAAATGTAGGATGCAAACGAGCTCTGATTGAATTTTGTTGAAAGGAATTGAAATAAAAACAAAATAACAGCATGACACTGGCTCGTATTATCCACTAAAACAACACAGAATATTACAAATGACAACTTATTTTCACTGGTTTTCCAATTGCAACCATTTTGCCGACAGAATGCACGGGGGAACTAATAGAGGTAAGATAAAATACATCGGGAAGGTCTAATGACAAAATAACTAAAAACTACTGAAATTGTATCTAGCGGAAAAATAATCGTACCATAAGAACAAAATAAAACATTATTCAACATATCAAAAAAGTGAAGAAATCAATTTGAGATTACTGTAGGTTGCAGTCCGCCTGCACAAGCTGCCAAACGAGCAATTAACTGCTCGGCGAGCTCTGTCAAATCACTTGTTGGAGCAACAATGGACTGATGACAATATTGAGGTTCAGGGCTTTTCAAAGGTACAGGAGGCGATGGAAGTGCAAATGTTGGTGTTGATTTTCCAGGTGAAGATTTTGAAGATTTTGGAATTGGTGTATCTGTTGTCGACACGTTTACAAATCGGGATTTGCATAACTTTTGGTGTATGTAACATGTTGTTTCCTGAAATAAAAATTGAAAAATACAAAAAACGTTTTGTAAGGAGAAACAGTTTTCGAACACACCTTTTGAAATGGCATTTGACAAAATTCACAAATAAAAGGAGTTGTGAATCTTCGAACCATTGAGGTTTCCTCCTGTAGTCCATCACCATGTACACATGCTTCTCCAGTTATTGAGCAACAATTCTTTTGTCTGAATTACTCAATTTTAATTGCAAATACTCATTTGAAAGTTGAAACTCACTTTTTCCCTAATAAATTAGCTATATCTGCATCAATGGCGGCGATTTGTTGAAGGCAGGTCTTCGCATAATCTGCAGGGTCTGGATTTTGATTGAACTTGGAAAATTCAAGAGTTATTTCTGTTTTACGATCACGAAGATCTTCCAGAGTTTTCTGCTCGCGGTCGTGTTCTTTCCTGAAAATTTAGTATAAAAAACTGACTTTATGCTCTAATAGTAAGTTCTGTATTTCTGTAAGCGCTCCCAGTTGATACAAAATTGTCTTCTCGGCTCCTTATGCTTGAAAGCCACTCCCTGCATTTTTTGTGGCGTTTAGCGTTAAAAGTACCCGGCGATTATTTTCTTTTTGAGAAAACAATTGATGTAGGTTGCCTTCAGGCACTTGTCTTTTGCGCGCCTAGATGTACAATTTGAATTTCGTATACTTACTTAAACTGCTCTCTCCACCAATAAAACATTCGCCTTGTCGGTCCCTTTCCCCAGATCCTCGTGAATTTATTCGCAGCTACTGTGGTCCCCCAGTTGTTTTCATATGCTACATCAAGGAAATGCTTCTTCTCACAGTCGGAATAAGTCTGAAAGAACAAGTTTTTTATTTTCATTTTAAATTAATTTAAGCAATTATAAAAAAAATTTAAAAAACATACAGTAAAGAAATAAGAAATCTCTTTTTTTGCTCGTTTTGCTCACCTTACTCACATTTCTGTTTAGTTCACTAGCAACAAGTCTTGTTGGACTTGCCAATGGACTTGACTTTGATGACTTTGATTTTCTGGATGTTGATGAAAATGATGTTGTTTCAGGACATCCAATTACATTAGGAGGTGATGAAGTATCTGATGGTGGGGATACTGTTGGTGATGGTGTGATTAGTGAAAGTTGAGCGTGTTGGGCAAGAAGTTGAAGTTGCTGACGGAGTTGATGTTGAAAGATTTCTGTTTCCAATAGGGGTTCGAGAGGTATATGAGTAGGCATATTCCATGAAAATGACCTCATCAGGTCACCAATAAGCCCTATGGGCATATTTTCTACCATCTGAAAACTTAATAGTAGTTTAACTCAACGGGTAATCAAAGATCAGAGATTTGTTATAAAATTTGAAACGAATATTTAATCCATGGATTTATTGCACGTATTTATTTATTTTATACCAGGATTTGGAAACGAATTACTTTTGATTTCAAAAAAGATAGTTGGGAAACCGTTGTGGATCTGATTTTGTGATATTCAGACAAATTATAGAGTAAGAAATATGATGATGCAAAATGCAATAAAATCAAGATGTTCGCGAAACCTATGCAGACAGAAAATTGTTCGAGAAAAATGAAAAAAAGTGAAGAAGATAGAGAAGGAACGGTGTATGGACAAAGCGAGCGGAATGATAAATGATAGTGAAGGGTGGGCAGCAGCAGCAATTTGGTTGCTGCAGAAGAATTTCGGAATCAGAATCACAAAACGAAATAACGTTCTTATCAGAGGACTTATCAATCAGACGGTGGTGAGTAGCCAGTGTCTTTTTTTTTCGAGAATTGAGACAGGTTCAAGGTTATTTTCACTGGGCGGGCGGAACACAGCGAACAGAGATATGAATGAATTCGGAAACTTTTTTATTGGAACTGTAGATAGACAAGGGTTTCCATTCGGAAAAAAGATGAAGATAAGTAGGAGTTCATGCACTTTGAAAAGTGCAAGTGTTGACTAGTTGACCTAATAATTTTTGGGGCTAGACACTTTTGATAAGGCACAGTTTGATTTACATCGTTCTGTGCTTTTTTGAATACAGCCAAATGAACTGAAGATACCGTAAATTTCATATTGGTAAAAACCAGTGAATTGCCATTGAAGGTTCATTTTGCAAATATCAAAAAGAAAAAGAAAAAACAGAAATTTTGTCAGTTATTAATATTTTTATAAACCAAAAGATAACCGAGATAAGAGTGAAAGTTGAGCAATGAGGTACAAGACTAACAAACAAAAAATAGTGTTAATGTGGAATGTTGCATGAAGTTTTAAAATCTGATGTTCGGACTCGGCGGCTCAAGCGATTTGTTTACAATTCAAAAGTTGAAGATCATGCTTTTCGTTCGGTCTATGTTCAAAAATATATTTTTTCTCGGGATTGGCAAATTATGGCATTTCACTTGACACGAGACATTCTAGACACTCAAGCACATCTGCATGAACTATGATTTCTTATTGGAAACTCGATTACTCTCATTTCCGCGGAACCTGAACTAAAAATAGCAAGTTGATGAAATTTGTGAAGGTGTAGAAGCATGCAAAAAATGTTTGGGATATCTGTTGTGATGAGCCGTTGAGGCAGAAGTGCAGTAGCCACCTCCTGGCACACACACACTCAAGTCTAGTTCATGCGGAAGAACGGAAAAAAATGTTGAAAGTTGGAGAAGGGAAGACTGAGAAACATGAGCACGTCTAGAGCGTTCTTGAAAAATTAATTTTATTGGAATTCGAATTTTAATATATATCACAGCCAGTCAAAAACTATAGATCTTCAAAAACTACCGTAGTGGTAAGCAGAAAAAAAAATGAACGCGGAGATGACACATTGTTCTGCAAAAGTACGGATTAAGAGAGATTATATACTTCTAATTCGTTGCATTTCGAGTCATATTGCTCTGTGGTGAGTTAAGATATGTGGATATGAAATCAAAATAAAATGCTACAAAAATAGTCAGGAAACCAAAATTTTGGAAGTAAATTTGAACACACGTGACAGTAAGCCTTCCACGAAGGCATGAAAAGGGTGAGCTTTGCCTGCTGTTTTCGCAAGTTGATATATATTTTTGTGCCTATTTGAAGAATTCAGGTGAGAACGGGGAAGTCAGAAAAGCCGTTTTTCCAGTACACTTTATCGTGTCTTCTAACAGTCTTCTAACTTGTTTCAGTGGGACCGAACACCAATTACTTTCAAAAAAGATTAAAAATCTTATAGAACCGAGCAACCTTTTTGGATTGAGATACTTTGAGAAGTTGCTCCTATAAGAAGTTGAACCTAGGCATCAGATCCTTAGAATACTCTTGTAATGCTTATTACACAACACATATACACACACACGCCCCCTTTTGACAAATTGGATGTCTTCAGAAGGAAGCACGAGGCACAGAGAGGGCGAACAACTAGAAACAATGTGGGAGGGACGGGGGGACGGGGACGGGCATGAAGAAAACGACGACGGGGTGAGGACGAGAAGAAAATAGAGAAGGCAGCGAAAAAAAGTGCGAAGCGACTAGTGTCTCGGGGGCAAGAGACACAAGTGAATGATATGAGATGGAGGAGTTAGAGAAAAGAAAGGAGCGAACATCAAACGGACGGACGGGACGGGACGCCGCTCCTCTTCTTCTCGCTCCGTCGTCGTTGTCGTCGTTGTCTCGGGGTGGTCACGAGAAGGCGGGCGGGAAGGAGAGGGCAAAATTGAGCAGCATAGAAGACGAAGAGGCGCAGAATCTCCCCCCCCCCCCCCTCACAAGTCGACCACGAAGAACAACATGTTCGAAACGAAAAAAAAAAGAAAAAGAATGGGAAGAAGAAGGAAAGACATGATGATGATAAGGAATTCGATACGTGTGTGTGTGCGGGGACAAGGGACAGGGACGTGTGTGTAATAAGGAAAATTGGTTAGTGCGAACGAGAGCGGTGTGGCGCCGAGATAAGGGCTATTGGTGGTTTAGAGGCGCTGTGTCATCCGATTATCACAGTTTAGAAAGGATATCAAAAACAAAAAGTTAGGAATATCCGGATGCGATAAGTCAGGTGCTTGATATGAGAACAGGATACCGAAAGCTCAGTCCCACAAAATGGATAACTTTTAACTTGGAAATTAATATTGAAATCTATAGCAAGTGATGATGTTAGTGGAAAACAAGGTATATAAGTGTAAAAAATAAACAATTGTTTCTAATTGCCAAAGAATTTTGATTAGCCAATATTAGCAACTACCGATCTCAAAACTTGAAACACCAAGTTCTTCATTTTGTTTTACCTCGTTTAGTGATGTTATTCCGATATATCGCGATAGTACGTACAATTGTGTTGTGCATTCATTTTTCCATTATTGTGCTCTAAAAATTTTGCGGTTTTCCGTTAGTGAAGCAATGAAATTCACCGAAAACATTTATCATGATTCAGTGTTGCACCTCCAGTAGCATTAGAAGCCATACCGTATTTCCATAATACAGAAATAACTCAACGAGCCCAAATTGGCATACATTATGATAACTAGGATTAAAACATATTTACTTTTTCCTTCAGATTTGAGATTGAGACATTTACATAATTGGATCTGATATGGATTTCTATCATTGAAACTTCCTCGATCTTCACGAAACCCAAAAAGTATACCACCTTCACATTCTCTCGATTTCTCCCATGCACTTCTCCAGTTTCGTTCTTCTTCATCTTCTATTTTCTTCTTCGTTCCTTATCCTTTGCCTCCCTTCTTCCTCTTCTTCTCATAAAAGAACACCGTGAGTAGGGGAGCAGGGAGCAGCAGTAGAAGCAGCAGAAAGAGCATCAAAGGAGAGAGTCGAAAAATGAATTTATTGGCTGGTCGGAAGAGTGCATGTGCATGTCTGTGCAGCCAGATATATTCTGAAGAAAAGAACAACTTAGAAGAAAAAGAAGAAGAAGGAAAGAAGGATGAAGATGATGATGAGAAATGTGTGCGTGTGTCACCGGTACTCTTCATGCTCAACGGAACAAATTGCTGGCACTGATGATGATGATGCTTGCGGGAAAGGGCATAAGAGAACCATGATTAACTTGTAATAGGCCTTACTAGGTCTTACTTTAGAACTTTAGTAATAAGCCTTACTTTAGTAGGGTCTCTATAGTTTCTGAAAAAACTAAATAGTTCTTAATCACCATATTTTGATACCACTATGGATTCCTAAAATATTCATTTTACAAACACTAAACAGCGGATACTACGCTAAAAAGTAGAAAATAGACAGATACATAATCAAGGAAATATGTGCACATGTCTCATACAATTCTTAAAATTTTACAATGCAGCTGTGAGCATCGCAGTGCCCAGTCTTTGCAGTTCCACCAAGATATACTTGTTTACCCTCTGTCAAATAGTCTCCACTCGAGCAACCACTGAAAGTAAAAAAGTTAAGTATTTGAATACTTTTTCAATAAAGAAGAAGACCAAATCAATATATTTCTTACTCATTTTTATAAGCATCCACAAGTGAAAATTGGTGATCTTTCAAATAAGGCTTAACATCCTCGAACTCTTGCTCAATTGCCGTGATGGGGAAACTTTCCACATTAAGAATGTTTCCAACTCCCTTACATGCATCCTTCAGTTCTTGAGTATTGTACATTTCTTTTCCTTGCAATTGAGTGATTCTGAATATGGCTTTCGTTATGAAATTTGATGGAGCAAATTCGAAATATGTAGAAAACCCACGTGTAATAACTTTGCGTTGGAATGATAGCACCATGTTTGTACACATGTATCGGATAAATTTCAGAGTATCGATGTGCCAAATAGTACATCTCAGCCATGGTCATCGGTGGAGTGTACTCACATATCACTTGATGCTCCGAATTTTGATCAAACATCATGATGGAACCAACACGTTCATCGTGCCTGTACGCTGCATCTTGTACATAGACAGCTGCGTGGCCTTTCCCATTTTCGTAATAATCTTCAAGATTTGGCACTGACACCCAGGCTTTTCGGATGTTTTCAATCTCCATTAGAAACAGATGCATATTTCTCGCAAAGAAATTTGCTACTTTTGGAGACAATTCAGGTCCGACTGATTGCTTCGAACAAGTGTCTTCAGCTTCTTTATACGTGAACTTTCCATCATACACTTTGTAGCATTTCCCGAGAATTTGCCAATAATCGGGTTCACATGCAACCGTAACCACTAAAGATGAAAGGTTTTGAAATGGAAATGGGTATTGATTATTTAATCAGTTTTCACTTTGTAAGGCTGTGAATGAGGAAAATGTTCTCACTTGAATGAGAAACGAGTCTCATCATAATAAAAAGAAAAGTAAAGACTCGAGAGAACGATCGTTTCTCACATTTTGAGTCTTTTCCAAAAAATTAGACGACTTCCTATTAGCCCTAGTTTCTAACCAAGAATATGAGCTCTTACAAAACAAAATCCCATTTCTTCACTTCTTTTTTTTTTGGAATTTGACTTCATGATGCGCAACAGTTCTAAATGTTAAAGCAAAAATTACAAGAACACGCACGGAATGTACATCTAGTTGAAGCTCCGCCTGGTCGATGTCCAGTGATGTAAAACGGTAATTTACTATTGCAATAATCTTTTGCCTCTTTTTCGTCCGCAACCCATCCAGGAATCTTAACCGTGCAAGTGTATCCTCTATCCGGGTAATCTTTCTCTGCTTCATGAATTGTTCCATCAAACATCCAACAAGTCTTAATCGAGCTCAGATCAATTGTTTTTTCGTAGATATTTTGAAAGTTTTCAAACGTCATACTGACTGAAACTGCAGGAGCTACTATGTGTGAAAAGAGCACCAAGAAAAGCTGAAAACAAAAATTCTTGTAAAGAAAAGCAAAATATGAAAGTTTCAGACAGAGGATCTTTGCCTAGTTACCGCTTGATAATATATTTATTACTGACCATTGACTGCATTTTGAACTGTGTATAGTTTCAATTCTACTCTTAAACTAATCGCAATCGATTCTCTATTGCGAACAGCTTGCTAATAAATTATGAATTTAAATGGGAAAATTATCATTTTATAAGGAGTTGATCTTGATAAAAAAAATTACGTGAAATCATCAATTACAAAAAAACAAAAAATTACACGCTACTTTTGAAAATAAAAAAAGAAATGTTTTCGTCAAATTTTGAATCAGAAGTATGTGAATATGTGAACTGGTTGTTAGTTATTTTTACGAAAAGCCGAGAGCACGGTAGAATTTTTGAGTATTTTTGCTTAAATTCCATGTTTAATGTTTTAAAACAAAAAGGCTTTAAACAGGGTTCATGACATTTGCAATCCAATGACATTGTCAGTTCAAAAATTCTATCAGAAAATGCTGAAACTGTAAAACTATGGAAGCACTAAAAACCGCGTTTAGTGTTTTTAGTTGTATATCATTTCTCTTTTGAGATTTAAAATTTAACATTACATAATTTTCGATGACCTAAATTGTGTTGACATTCATAAAAAAAAGCCAAACACAGTCCAAATAATTTAAAATTAGTGTTATAGTTTATTAAATGTTCAAAAAAAATTAATAAAACTCGTGGAGAAGGAGAAGGTAGTAAAAGAGACAATTTGGTCATTTCAAGGTCAGAAAATATTCAGATTGCAGGAGTTCAAAATTTCAGATTCTACGATGACTAGAATTCGAGAACAGATATGTGTTCAGGCGGAACGCACTTGCGTACGATTTTAGTAGTGAGTGAGAGAAGAGGGATGAGATGAGATGAACGTATTTAAAAAATATAATCAGTTCGGAAAATTTGGATACAGTTTCAACGAACGAATAATAAGAATTGAGAGAAAAACAAGAATAGAACACTGAAATAACTAAGAAAATAAACATATGTCTTGGCTGGGTGCCAAAAAAGAATCATCATTCAGATTGCTCGGATCCAGAATTCCGTTGATTCTTCAGATGTGCGTTTGCGGCTAAATCCAAAATCGCCAACCATTTCATTTGGGTTTGTTCGTCTTCAGCGGTCATTGTGTACATTCGACGGGCTCCGACTCGAACCGAAAATGTGAATTTTTCTCCACACATCTTTACTTCACATCCTGGAAGTGGCAGCATAGCCAAGGCACATATATCCTAAAAATATGATAATACAACAAATTGCAGAAATGACTGATCAAAAACATACCTCTTCTGATGAATAAGTGTACATACAGAAATCGTCTCGAACAACCATAAATCGATCTAACAATTTCCCCAAAGATCCACGGAACTGAAATATTATCGGATGAGTAACAAATAATTAAAAAAAACAAGATTATCAATAATTTCACTAGATAATAGCAGTTATGAAAGATTTGTTGGAGCTCTGGTTTTTGGCGAAGGTGCTAGAATTAGGTCAAGTTTATTTTAAAAAATCTATTCTATTAATTAGCTGAAATCTATTTAAAACTGTTCTAAGTCTTACCCTAATCTGGCTTGAATGCAATACTCCTGAACCCTTAGCTGGTAGTTGAAGAAGATTCCTTCGCATATTACTTTGAGTTGAAAAGCTTCTTGGAATTCCATCTAGATCCATATTTTTGGTGCATGTATCACATATTCTGTGCTTTTTCGACTCATTTCTGCGACGACCAAAACATTTTTTACAGAGACGACGACTGCATTTGACACATTTCGAACCCCGTGATAGGAACCTGACAAATTAGAAAAATAATTAAAGTTAGAAATGTTGAACTTTAAACTTACCCAAATTCAATATCACAATCAGCGCAGTGTTTCGATTCAATTGAATTATTGTTGTTTTCGCTTATAGAACTTCTCTGAAATTAAACTCATAATTTATTGTCCTACATAATAAAACTAACCGAGCTTGAAGTAAAAGTTAGACTGTGAGCTTTAGCTTCATCTATGATTGAGAAAATCGAATCAACCCAATCATTTTTCTCTTTTTGTGTTGGAGTGAACAGTTCAACACATCTCTTTGGACCAGTTCCATCGGATCCTCTTAGGTAAAATGAGTGCTCACGCTCCAAATTATCTCCTTCACAAACCTGTAAATTTAATGTTAATAAAATATTGGAATTTCGGCACTTTCTTGTTACACTAACCTGCATATGAGAAGCACTGAAAACTGCTCTCAACTTGTACTTGGAGACTCCAATCATCTTTCGTTCACTCGCCAAAATTACTAAATCATTAAACAAGAATATGAATCGTTCCTCGGTTTTCTCAGTTGTCGATGAGATTTTTTGAACTGATCCAGATTTGAGAAGTTCGCGTCCTGGGGATACTAGAGATATTGAGTTGCCTAGCTGTTCCTGAACTTCAATCACTTTCCCAAATCGATCCTGAAAACAAAATAACCTTATAGGCCTATACTTATTCCAAAATGTTATTTACCAATTTTTTCATCATTTCATTTGCATGTGCAGCTGCTTGTAATACCAATTCCAAAGCTACCGTAGTATCATCAAAATCAACATCACTCGGTTGAAGATGTTTCTTATATTCTTGTAATAATAATTGATATCTCATTACTCTCTGTACTGGACAAATTAAATGATGTCCAAGTGGAAGACCTTCACACTCTGCTTGCTTTTCAATTTCCTTAACTACATCTGCAAACTTTTTCTTCTTTTTCAGTTCTTCAAATAGTTTCGTGGCTCTATCGTAGTTATTCGTGTATTCTGAATACATTTTGAGGAACGGAGCTTGTTTTCGAACAACATTGGCGATTCTAAATTTTTTTAAATTTTGCAACAGACAATTAGAGAATATAAATGTTACCTTTTGGTTGTGTGCCAGTCTCTGATAGATTCCAATAGTTGCGGAAGGAAATGCGTATTATGAAATTGGTATAATGATGACACATTGGCAAGAAGTCGAGTTATTTTGTCATTTGTGATGAGTTCTTCTTTGATTAACCGATTTCGGAAAGTCTGAATATTTACTTGGTACTGTATGTTTCTAATTATTTTATGAGAAGTATTCAATACTACTGAAGTTCAGTAAACTCTTGAAAACGTTCCGTGTCAAAATAACTCACATCACCAAGAAGTTTCAACTTGTCCACATATCTCTGCTCACTATCCACCAGCTCTTTTGCCGCATACCAAGCTTTTTGATATCTCTTATCCAAATCAGTTTTTGGTGATGGACCAGTAATATCAGATTCCGAATCAATTTCAGAATAACATGATTGACTTAGGCTTGTATCATCATCTTCTTGTTCATCTTCTGATAATTCAAATTCATCTCCATCTGATAATTTCACTTGGAATCCACCATCCGGGCCCTAGACATATTTAATTTTAGTGGATGTTGGTTAGCTGGAAAACTATACCTTGTACTCAACAAATGCACGAAACTTGCTTTTTGACATCTTTTTTACACCATTTACATAAGTCTCTTGGCGGGAGAAGTGAGAGCTGTAAGTTAATTTTTTAAAGCTTGTGCTAGATTTTCATTAAAAAGTTGAAACAGTGAAAAAATTAATTGATTGAAAGGTTCAATTTTTTTGTAAACAAAAGTCACAACAAAAAATGTTGTCCAAACAAAGTATTTTTCAGGAAAAAAAGGAAAGTTGAAAACTGTGTCGAAAAAGGGGGAATTCTGTTTTGCATGAATTCTCCCTATCGGACATGGATTATTTTCCAATTTTTTCAACAAAAAAGTATTTCTCGGAGATTTCACTCAAAGGATAGGTAGAAGTTTGATTTTTCAATTTGAAGTTTCCAATTACCAACATTTTTTAATATATAAATCCTATCAACATTTTTAAGTTTCCATTTCAAAAAAAACGTAAGAATATTAAAAAAAAAGGGAAAAACAAAAGAAAATCCGTAGAAACAGGAAAACATTTTTTTAAATGTTAAGAGAATTCTAAATTATTTTTACCGTTAGGCCCATTCAGCTGCTAATACGATAATTTTTTTGGTTTTATTAATACACTTCTTTAATAAAACAACGACTCTATAAAATAAATTTGAACTGAAGTATATGCAACAATTTTAATTGCAAAACCAGCTTACCTATAAGATTTACTACTTTTCACTCTTGTTGTTGTTGATCCATCAGGATTTGTTATGATTTCCGTAGTAGTTGATGGTATTAATGAGGACTCTGTCCTCATTTTTTCAAACAGCTCTGGATATAATTTTACTGAAAAAGATAAAAACATGAAGTTGAAGTTTTTGTTATCGCAACCTACCAAACATATCCTTTTCCCGGCTCAACAAACTCATGAATGTATTTGGAACTTGATTCAAAACACGAGAAATCTGTTGGTCCTGGAATGTAATTTCAGAAAGTTTCAGAAACAAATATATATTAAAATTTACCTGTTCATCGTTAGGATCCAGTTGCAAACTATGTTGATCCAAGCAAATTTGTTTTGAATTATTTGAAAACTCGATTGGTTTCATTCCTTTGATATCTCCACTTATTCGTTGGCTTTTTTCAACAACCTGAAAAATTATATAAAATTTATTTGCATTTGAATTTTTTTTTTCGTAGATTTACACCAACTCAAACTTACATTTGAATAACCACTTGATGTTTTTCTCTCAATTTTCCAGGTCACAAATTTTTTGAGATTTTCATCCATTTTATGAAAGAAAACTGAAAGTTTTCCTAGAAACAGTTTCAGAAAATTGCCAAAAAACTTCTAGAAGCACAGGAAAAAAGTGGCAAAAAGTGTGACAAATTCAAGTTTTATGTCCGTGTTTATGACCTGCTGGGACCGAGTGTGAAATGTATGAAAATAGGGGAAAAATGAGAGAAAGAAACATGGAATTCCCGTTTTTTGTCTCCGTTTTTCACCGTTTTTCAAACAGAATCATTTCATTTTTTATTCGGTGAATACCAAATGAATGGGAAAAGGGTTTTTCTGAAGGGACGAGTTGAAAAAAGGTTTCTTTTCACAAATTTGGAATGTTTATTTCAGTTAAATTAGTGCAGATTTACGAGAGAACAAAGAAAGTTAAAATTAAAATTGAAAGTTTAAAAAGTGTGAGGCAGGAAAACATCATCAAAAAACGATGCTTTTGAAGTTTTGTTGATATTTCAGAAAATAGGATATGAAAAAACTGTGAAATAGCATTTGAAACATTTTCAACAAAAGTGATTTTTCAAGTATATTAGGAAATGACTCAAAAACAGTAAATTTTACAAACCGAACTCTAAAAGCGATACTTTTCAATATTTTTGGGCGGTCGACAATTGTGAAAAGTATTGGTTTTGTTGCTTTAAAATGCTTTGAACACGGGCTCTTTCTACCCATTGTTCAAATGTTTGCACACTTTCAGTGAGCTCGGAACTTTTGAGTTTGAACAGAGATTTTAAAAGAAGGGACAGTTTTAATTTGGATATTATTCAATAAAGTCTTCAGAAATAATTTTCAATTCTAACTTACATTAGCTTCTGATCCAATCATTTTAAGACTTCGCATCGTTTGAGTACAGTCAAATTTAATTTTTTGCCGAACTGTTTTCGTGAGTTCTTCCATTTCGTCGGCTGATAGAATACGGTATGTGAATACTCTTACAGTACAACCGTCTACTGGATCGATCTCTTCTTCCTGTGAGAATAAAATATTAAAATATGTAATTTTTAGGGTATGGGGAACCATTAAACGTCTTCTTCTAAAAAAGATCAATGAAACTGAATACTATTCTGACCTCACCGAACGGAAATTAGAAAAAAGTATGAAACGAGGAACGGAAATTTCTCAAATTTCCGGCTGAATGAATGGGGTTGAGAAGAAGAAAAATGTATCGAAAATTAACTCAAAAATGTGAAAAATGAAGTTTTTATCAGTTACTTGTCATATATTATCATGACGAAAAATTTGATAAAAGTTTACAAGACGCCTACTTCGAATATGTAAATAAAATTGAGAGGAATATATTAGTCATTCTTCCTTAATTTCAATTTTTAACTTTTTTCACACTTTTATTTATCAAAGCTTTATCAATTGTTTTCAAAAGACAGAGAACACCAACAATTCAGAATAAAACTTGAAAATTTCGAAATTTGAAAAAAAAATGAAAGTTGGTTTCCTATTTTTGAAACTTTGAAAAATTATCAAATTGAATAACCGATCAAAAAAGTTTAAAAATACGAACCTCGGTAGCATCAATCAACGTTCCCCCTTCTAAATCAACGGGCGGCACATTCTGAAAATTGCGAACCGCATCAAAGTCCAATTGAAAAGCAGATGATGGTTGGGACGGTAATTGTACCAACGATGACATCTTCGGAGCCAAAAAAGATGGCACAAAGTCGTTCCACTCGTTCGATTGTGGTCCTGTAATATTTGATGAATAGGTAATTTAATATGATTTTTTTTTGAAGTAATCATATGTTTTCGTTGGAAACAGGAAGTGCTGATAAAAACATTAACATCGAGCAAATAATTTAAGAATGAAGTGCGAGAATATGAATCAGCAAAACATTTGTTCAAAAGCAGATTTAGTGCAAAAATAAAAATATTATGATCTCAATATTCAGTCACATGAAAAAACGTTATCTTTCCGGTTCAATGAACGGAAGTTAAAATACTTTCGAATCGATTTTGCTGAAGTGTAAATGTTATTTTTGGCGAATTATAAGAAAATTCAGAAATTATAATATTCCAAAATTAAAGGTGGCATTAAAATTATTTTGTACAATCTTCTAAAGAAATTATTAAAAAAAAAACGGAAAACATTCTGTTGGCTCTCAAAAACTATGATGGATTTCAAAACCTCAAAAGCTATCAAAATCACGAAAGTTTGCTTTTTCTGCTCAACCAGCAGGTATAATCACAAATTGATCAAACATGCGTCCCGACACACCCCCTCTCTCTGACAAAAAAATGTTCAAGTACAAATGGAAAGTGGGACAAGGCACCCGGCGGAAAAGGTAAATATTTGGGAAAAGTCCGTGATAAAATGGTGATAACGGAAATGAAAAAGGATGGATTCTAGGAGGAATAGAATTTGGACAAAAAAATCATTTATGGTTCCTGCGTCTTACAGGAAATTCAATGATTAATGATAGTCTCTGGGGAGAATTTTGTGAGGAGGGATAAAAAGTTTGACATACTTTTTTCTACATTTTCGTTTTTTCTCATGGCCATGACCATGTGGGGAGAAAAAGAAGATGATCAATTAAGCGGAAGAGGAGAAAAGAAAATGGAAATATGAGAGAGCACAGAGGTGGAAACAAAGTATTATGCTTTTCATTCTTCTGTACAGGTTAAGCATTATCACTCCCTCAGTAAATGGTTTTTTTGGTGGTTAATCAGCTGATCGGAATGATTATTGACAGGAAGGTTATGGGAAAATGGATAGAGGGAGAGAGAAATAAGAAAATCATGAGCCTCAACAAATTGTTCGCATTGAAATTTCAGAGGACTGAAAGAACATTAATATGGGAGGTAATTTCCTATAGAATGTTTAAATATGTAATTGGTTCCATACCAAAAAAATCTTAGAATACAAAAACTATACAGCCTGGCCAGTTACATGAACTTTTCTTTCAGTTCCTCAGTAAATACCAGTAGTAGCGAGCGTTCAGTAGTTGTACTACTAACTATACCATATGCCATTTACGCAAAACTTTTAACTTACTAGAGTAAGAGACGTAGACATATAGAAAAGATTAGTGATGGAAAGTGAAATATGGGAACGAGTATTAAAATGCTTTGTAACACGTAGTTATGTAGTTTTAATTGGTGAATACAGATAATTCGTGGAATAAATGTACAGAGAAGTGTTCAGAGATACATAGAGGAACGTTGAGGAAATTCAGATTGGAGAAAAAACTTTTAGGTAAGAAGAATTGCCTTACTAAACTTTTGCTAAATTTCTATGATATTTCTTCATTTTAGTTTCATTGCTCCTTCCTCGGAAACACTTAAAGGACAAGAAATGGTAGGTAGGCGGGCGGCAGGCCCACCTCCCGTGGAATACCTATACTTACGGAGTAAATCAAAATCATCATAATAGTGGTGTAGAAAAATTGATATATGAAAAAAACTTAAATGCCATATGAAGATCATGCAAGTTTAAAGGTTTAAGTTAATGATCGTTCCTTTTTAGGAAAAATAAACGCAAGCACATTCGGCCATGTTTTCACAATTCGGATCCCGGAAAATATTTCGATAAGTGTGAAAAGACAGCCGTTTTTTCGTCTTTTCATCACTCTTGGAGGTCGTGCCCTCTATTGAGAAATATATCTTTTGGAAGACATCCTTTGATTTGTGGAGACGCACACACAAAAGAGGTGTTCGGCGATCAAAAAGGTCGTAGTTTCAATGTTAGCCATTACGAATTAATATGAATGAAAACTGTCAGATAGAGTGCTGAAGAAATGGAGATTTAGAGAAGTAAGGGATTTATGTGAAGGTTGTCATTTTATGGGAGGAATTACAGGATCAGAGGATCACACCTTACTTGGTTCTATTGTTTTTGACCTATTTACTTTGGGCTGACATTCAAATTCCCAAAATGTAGTAACAGGGGTGCAAGACTAATATGACTTTTTTTAAAAATATCGCAATTAATGTAACTCAAGAACAGATTGTACGTAAATTTTATTTCAGAAAGCAATCAGAATTGTATGTCATCAAACAAAAGCTAATGATTGTCTGGCAATTGTTCGAAAACATTATATGCCCATTTGAAAACTTCTGACCCCATAGAAACTGGTCTGGAAACAAGTTTTGACCTAGTGATTCTTGAGAAACAAAACAATATTTTAGACCGCCTAGAATTCTTGGAATTCTAAACTTTGAACTAAGAACACTATGAACTGCAAAAATTCAAATTTAAAATAATTTAGATCTGCATAACTCTCTAAAACGTTGCACATTATTACATTTGAAGAAAACTCGAAAATCGTTGAAAAGCAAAATTCCGACCTATGTACAATATGATGACGGGGTGTATTATGAGTTAGAGAGTGAAATACAAAAAAGGTAAAATATAATGGAAAATGAAGAGAACGGAGATAAGTAGATGAAAATTGTTTGCTCCTCGGATGGTCTTCACAGTTTGAGTGAGAGATGGTGAGGTTTTAGGCAAAAGACAGAACGATGAGTCAGATTTTTTATATTTAGTACTCATACTTTATAGATGGTATTGTGAATGTGAGGTTATGTATTGTTATTCTGCATAAAACCTAGATGCTTTTCACAGATACAGTATCAGACCAAAGCTCATGAAAAAATAACTAAAAATAATAAATAAGATTTGAACAAAAAACTTGATTTTAATTATTCCTTTTATACAATTTTCAGCGTTAAAAACATGTTTTTCAAACCGGATTTTCTCAAAGTTTTATTTTTATTTTAAAACAAAAAAGAACCACATCCCAATACTCAATTATTCAACGCCTAGTTCTTTGTTTAAATTAGATTTCCGTGCACATGCTTTCAATGGGAGGTGTCCGATTTTTGTGACAACTTTTTCGAAAAACAACTTGTTGTTTGTGACAAACAGACACACAGATAGTTAAAGCTTATGAGTTGAGCATTTGAAGTCTTAGGACTTTGTGTGTAAGTTTGTAAGCTTTATTGAAAACCGATAAAATTGGATTACATCAGAATATTAAGCCGAAAATCAGACAGAAATTTATAAATTTGACAATCTGCCTCATAAAAATTAGGTACTTGTGTAGTATACCTGACTCAAAACTTTTAACCAATTTGAAGATTTTATGTGACCCTTTTTGTACATATTAAGCTTAAAATTAGTGTTTTCTAAGCTTAAAAATGCAAATCAATTTCGCGTTAAATGAATTCAAAACGTATTGGAAAAAAAGAAAATATTTTTTGAAGCAGGTATATGTACAGTAGTACCGTAAACTATTTTAAAAAGAGTGATTCTAAACAAGACCGGAAAATTTTTTGAAAGAAAGCAAAAAAGGAATTGTTTGTGTTTTGGGCCACAAATGTTGGTCAGTTTGTTTGTCCGAAACTATTAGGAAAATTTAAAATTTCAGAGCAAATGGAACAACAAAACATTTCGGAAACAGGAAAAAAACATGAGAGTTTCTGCAAATAAAATTCAGCGAACTTATTTTGGTATTTCTTTCAGAGTGAAGGTGGGGCAGAGTTACAAGGGATAAATGCAATAATTTTTTGGGGTTTCACCGTTTTTTTTTTGTATTTTTTTAAAAGGAAAATTTTTTAACTTTTCGAAAAATCATCAAAAGAATCACAATTAAAAAATGTATTTTCAGTAGTTTCTAAGAAATTTTGGGTTTTTTAATTTTCATTTGAAATATCTGAAACCCCATCTAAAGTTGTTTTTACGCACAATAGAAAAAAGAAACATTTAAATCTGCCTAACTTAAGCATCTCCTCCCCCATTCAGTCATTCAAAAAACAGAATCGGAGTTAGTTCCATCTCCACGTAGAGCAGAAAAAACACGAAAAAATCTGAAAATAGTATAATAGAGAGAAGATAAGAAAAAGAGATTTCACATAACTTTTGATTGGATCGTTTTGGTTTCTGAGACAAGCACACAAGAGAAAAAAAAATGAATGGGACGAGGGAGGAGAAGATGAACACTTTAAACAAAATAGTTGTAGAATTTTTAGAATTACTTACACATCAAATCGAGATAAACTCGAAATGTAATGTAAAACTTTAGAAATTGTTCTTTGAAACAATGGACTCCAGAAATTTAATGTTTGATAGTGATGCTCTATATTCTGGTTTCGATTTTTTGGTAATTCAAAACTTTTAAAAATAAGAACAAAGAAATCGTAAAGTTCTTCTCTAATTTCCATATTTACTATTAGTTGAAATTGAAAACTTTAAGCGGATGCTCGAATTTTGTTTTTTTTTAATCAAAATGTTAAAAATAGATTGAAACATGTGAGTTATTTGAAATACTAGAAGATCACAAATTCCATAAAATGGTGGTACTTCCAGATAACTGTATATTTTTTAAATCGCAAGTCGCATACAGGAAATTATTAATGGGAACAAAATAAGAAGAACTCAGTTGAAGTTAAATAACATTGACTGGTACTTTTAGAAAATATCACTTTTATTTTCTATAAAAATTGTCAATGACAAATCGACTTGAAATATTTATACTTCATATAAGTAAAATCTTTAAGATCGATAATCAGTACATCAGCAACAATTTACAACAACTCCATTGAAATCCGGAAAAAAGAAGATAGAATCCAACGGTTCCGTATCTCTTTCAACAAAATCTGAAAATGTCTGGAAAAAAAACAAGTCAATTTGCCGCATTTCTTTTTTTTTTTCGTTCGCAACACACATCGTGGTTTTAGTGTGCGTTTTATGACGTCAGCAGTTTAAGAAAGAGGCCACGAAATGATAAATTGAAGCTCATTAAAATTTCTGGAGGCTGAGCAAAAAAGGAACAGAATAAACAAAAAAAGATGCCCGGAAGTTACTTTTTTCAAAACTAATGATTCGCAAGAAACATTTTTACTTTTGGAGCCACCCTCAAAACGAGACAGTGGTCCAAAAATAAAACCTCATGCTAAATGTGATAACTAAAAATAACCAATAATTGTGTCCCATGACAGACAACACAACTCCATAAAGAATGTTCCAGAAACCAAAATAGTACTCCTCTAAAAATTAAAAGGTCATAAAAGACACCCACATGAACTCAAATATCAAAGCATAAACTTTACTAATCGAGTCTCTAAATCAACCTCCATATGCTCCTCCCACAACACATACTTCCGCTCTTTCAACCCCCATTTGTCTGTCACTTTGTCTTTTGCAAGTGAACCATGTCCATTTGTCCTCCCCGGTAAAACTTTTGTCGCCTTGTGAGCATCAAATAATGACAATAAATTGGTTGAGTCTATGGAAAGATCGATGAGATTTAGAAGATTCGAATCTAAGTTTTTAAAAACCAAATAACTTGGAACTTTAGAGATTTCTAACAAGAAACAAGGGGCAATTGATTTTTTAATATGAAAAAAACTGAAAACCGTTCGATATGATTAATGGCTCAAAAGGAAAAGATGTTTTAATTTTTCAGAAAACGCGGCTATAAGGAATGAGTTATCAAATGAAATATGTTTCTCAGAAGTAATGGGGTAAACTGACTTCCTTTCCTTGTCAAGCCAGGTCCAAGAAAAGTAACAAACATCAACTAAAAAAAAGCAAAACAATCACCAAAAATGTATGAGAAAAATGAAGAGAGAAAATGGACGAACGGGAAAAAATATGTTCATCATTTGGAAAAGACGAGCTTTGGGTCTTATTCATTCCTCCTCTTGTTTCTGCTCCAAAATTGTTTCCGACCAACATTTTTTGGACAGAGTTTCTTGGAAATGAGAGTAGAAGTGAATACTTCTCTATTCATACTAAATTACTTGTTACTTCTTTGTTTTGAACGGGTTTAACACCAAAAAACTTGTCAGTAAGAGCGCATGACTTGGGATATGGGTTCTGAGATCTTACTGTAAGCAGGTGAGTCTGAAAATATGGTCAAGACTACATTGATGGATTACAACTTCCATTACGATATTCCTGCAACATTGTTATTTTTAGCTTAAAATAGTCCAAACGCTTGAAACAATCTAAGGAAAACGCAATAATGAGTCTTTCACAAATTAGGGTTCCAATCAAAAAAAAAAGGAAACAAACACAAATTGAGCCCCCAAAGAGGAAAAAACCAAAGAAGCACAAGAAATGGGTCTCCGTAGAGGGCATTGTAGTGCTCTATTTGTGGTCCCTAGAAATAGAGAGTGGGAGACCCAAAAAATGAATGAGAAAACGCCAAAAAAATGAGGACAGAAAAATGAAGAAATAAGGAGAAGTCAGAAGGAGGAGAGAAACGCACCCCCGGCAGAGCACTTGGACCAGTCAATTTGGAGAAACAGATTAACACTTTTTTGAAGCAAAAAGAAGGAGAACAATTTTTTCAATGAATGAATTAGATTGGAAACTTTTGACGTAGTTTTGAAGTAGAGGTTCCTGGTTTTTGAACAAGAAAATCTTTTGATTTTTGTTCAAAATTGGGACATGTAAAACCTAGAACAGTTAACTAGAGAAAAACCCAAAAATCAGCTTTAAGTATTGATAATTCAACTGTTATGCAAAAAACTATACATGTCCTACTATGCCACAGATAAAATCACTGTTTGGAATGAATCACAAAATTATTTACGGCGAGAATGTATACTTAAAATTTAAGACATTGAGGAATGTTTTTATGGCATTACCAAGACCTTACCAAGACTTTACCAAGAAAAACATTGGCTATTCATTTTTGTTACAGCAAATTTTTAAATTTGCACTGAGGTAACCATGTTTTTTTAAATCAGATAATTGCCAACATTTGAACAACATTTGCCTGATAACCTGAACCCAAGTTTTTTGCAATTAAAAAAATTCAAGTCCTCAACTTGAACTTTCAAAGAGGAAACAAACGCTTTTTTTCAATTTATGCATGAATTGACAATTTATTCATTGAGAATAATTGACTAGTAGCTTGTGGTGTTTGAACAAGATTTCTGTCGACAATTTTTGCACCTTTGAGTTGTTTTTTTACAAAGTGTTAGTTTGTCTAATCTAAAAAAATAATTAGACTTTCTGCTTCCTGACAAATGACAACTTGACTTTTACTAAATTCCGCAATTAAAATGGTTTCAATTTTGCAAACCTACGCAGTAGTATAAAATGAAAAGATGAGAGTATAAAGAAATTAAAAGGGAAGACGGGCGTGTAAGAGAGTACTTTATATCCTGATCCTCTTTCGGTTCGTTATGAACAGGAAAGTGTGGACTACTTTGGTGTTCATTCAAATGAACACTCATTGAAAATTCAATATAATGTGAAGAACAAATGTTCAGAAAAGTTATATCCGATTAGAGTGCCAAAAGTTTTTAAAATTGTGAAAAAATCTTCCTAATATATGTACTTAGAAACGACAAAACTCGAAAAGTGTTAACTGTCAGGAACATAACATTGTACACAGCTGTTCTGAACTGAACGACAAAACTCACAGTAATTTTTTTGCAAAAAAGTGCAAAGAAAGTGAGCCGAACATCCATTACCCTCATCGTTAGCGAAACGTTTTTGCTCTTTTTGTTTGCAAATTTCATTTATTCAACAAAAAAAGTCTCAGTTCGTTTGCATTCATATTCCGTGCAAATTGAGCAATGAACGGAATCAAATTTATGAAAAAAAAACTGTCCACAAACAATATTTTTTCAATTTAGAATTGATCGAGAGATTTGCGTTCAGCTGAAAAAAGTTCACATCAGAACTTGAAGAGTTAAAAACCACACGGAACTCTAGCTCTCAGGTATTTTTCTTTTCTTCTTTTTAGAAATCAAAAACTTCTCAGTTTTACTTTAATCTTCTCTCCTAACTATAGACAGTGACAGTTGCACTGAAATTTGATACGTGTCAAAAATTCTTAGATTTTTTTTCGGTTTTTCTGTCACAAAAAATAAAGAAAAAACTATAAGAAGTTGGGAATTCTCTGTTGTTTTTTTTTTCAGAGTAAAAAACAGGGAGTAGGACAAAACATGGGAAGGAAAAGCCGAAGAAAGGCTGAGAGAAAGGGACGAACCAAAAGTTTATTTTTTGGAGATTTTAGAGAGAAAATGAGAAAGACGGGACTTTTTTGGAGCACAAGATGGAAATGGACGTATTGTGTTTACAAATAAGGACAGTTGGGAAGTTTAGAGAAACGAGAGTGTCTAACTGTCTGGAATCTCTATGCTGAATTGCAATCGGTTAATACAAGTACCCTATTTTCTCTTGCACCCTCACAACCGGAAAAAAGAAACTTCAGAAGATAACTAAAAATTATGTGCAAGATAAATAGAGAATATACGGTACAAAATAACTTTTGGATAAGTTGTCAGATATAACTTTGAGCATTTAGATGAGTATCTAAAGTTTGTAAAACGAAAAAATCATTAAACTTGAAACTAACCGTGAGGATAATGCATTTGCTTGAAAAATGGTGGAGGCCGACCAGTTTGCATTTTCTCAATATTTTTAGAGATCAAAATTGCATGAAATTATTTAGAAGTAGTCTTAGTTAAATAACAAGTGATTTGAATAAGAAGAACACGAGATGAACATACACTCAGGTGATCCTAGTAGTTATTACACAAAATCTGAACTCAATTTATTCATTTTGCAAGTTGGTCAACTCGGGTCATCTCTTCTCTCCCTCTCTGCGTACTCTTTCTCTCTTGTGATAAGAGATAATGAGAAATTCAGATATATTACAGATCTTAGAGAGTTTAGAGATATAGTGGAACAGTTGCTTCACGAGGGGACCACAACTAGTCAGTGGGTGGAGTGAGTTGTCTAGGATTTGACTCAGATTTTGATGAGTAAAGGACCCATGTACCGTGGATACTTCAGACTAATAAGGAGCTATTATAAACTAACAAGGATCTTACAAAAATATTTAAAAATTGGTCATTTGAACTTTTGATCTTCTGTTTTGTGAAATCTTCCACATATTTGTAACTGGATCGTAATACAAACTAATAACGATTTCAGAGAATTGTGATAAATTAGCTAAAATTGTATGAAATTATATTAGCAGGTTTTTGTTAAGGTTTAAATTTAAAAAAAAACCTGTATACAGTGATCAGTGAGAAATTTTAGTTTTTGTTTCAGTTTTTGAAAAGTTATATCTCTGACTTTCACTTTCTTTAAAAAAAATTCTTTAAAAAAATTAAATCGGTAAGCAATATTACAAATTACAAATAAAATACAACCTACCACTATATTCTATAACCTAAATTCCAAGAAAAAAGAAAGAAACATACCAAAAACACATCAGAAAAAACTGAAAATAATAATGCAAACTCAATTATGATTAGCTCCTCAATGACTAAATTCCTCCCTAGAAAACCGAAAATCCATAGACATATGTGAAAGAAAAATATATATTTATAAATGCAACAGACGTGAATAATAATGCACATTTTATAACTAAAACTCAAAAAATGATATGAGAAAGAAACACCATCTTTTTTTCAAAAAATAACAATAAATTAGCAGAAATTTGAAACGTTTTGGGCCTGGAAATAACTAAAAATTACAGCCATTTTTGTCCCGCGACAGTCTGAACCAGGAATATTTTTTCTTGGAAAATTAGCTGCAATTGGCTGAAATTATGCCGAGAAGTGATCTGTTTGAAAACATATATGATTGAAGAAAGTTTCATGTGCATTGAATTTTGATTGATTGTTCCACAACTTTTGACAGTTCTGATTGATTGGCTAAGGGCATCTGGACGAACAAGCTCATAGACAGAGTTTTTCCTCTTTCGGGATATTTGACAGATTCCTTTTAAAAAGTTACTCATGAATACGTACTATAACGTTATAGTACTAAAAAGAGATTAGCCTTTCAGCTGGGGACAGACCAACGGCGGACCTCAGTTTGTTCGCCATGGAGCAGCCTGCGGCATTTTGAGCCAATTTTCAGTAATTCCGTTTTACCTGTGAAGAAACAAAAACCTCCCAATTTTCTATTTAAATGAGTTAATAGTGTTGGAAACATTTGCGCTGCTTTGACTGGTACTTTGATGAAGATTTGAGTATCGTGGAAAGAAAAAACTCTTTACAAAATAGTTATATCACTTCTGTACTTTGTAGTTACTCAGATTTATTTTTTTGATTCATTTTCCTCTCTAAAAATTACATTTTTGTGTTACAAAACAGAAGTCAGAAAATAAATGTATCCTATCACAGTTTCTGTTTAAATTCTGACCTATCGTTTCTTCTTGAAGTCATCACAAGTTTCCAACAATAATCAATCATTCAATCGTCTCCAAACACACACTGTTTCATAAACTGACCATTCTCGTCTTCTTCTTCTTTTTCATTTCCTTCTTGATTGCTATATACCCTGATAGTCTAGAGATCAACAACATTTGTTTCGGTTTTACCAGTTTTTTCTCACGAAGAATACGATTGAGTTTTGAATGTTTCAGGAATGGCTTTCTCAGACATTTTAAAGTTTATTATTAAAGCATATTAAAGTATATTAAAGCAAAATAAAATTCAATAAAGCAGTTCTATTCTAACTTTTAAAAAATTAAAATATGCATTTCCTGTATAAATATGGGCTTACTTATTTACATTGCAAACAATTTTTCGGCTGATGGGGCTCCCTCCTTTGGGGATCATCCCTGTTCCATTTTTGAGCTTCATCTAAAATTCCAATTTCTGGATACTGGAGCCCCAGAGTGGAATCTGAATAATGGAAAGCCGTGTAATCAGTATTGATATCAAAATTAACGTTTAACTTCAAGATCTTTAATAAACTGAAAAACAGAATACGAAACATAATTATTAGTTTGAACCGGAAGCAAGCCAAGAATTCGCAAAAAAAATTCTTCTTTTTAAAATATTCTCTTGAAATAGATTGAATGAATCATTTTGAACATTTTTAAGTGAACAATTATACCACCATGGCATTTTTTTTCAATTTTGATTTTTTTTGTCACAATTAGACGAATAAGCGGAAGTGAAGAGTGTATTATGGTAGTAACGGTCTGGATGCGTCATGTCATCATCTCCTTTGTCAAATGATAGATAGAAAGAAGAGGACAAATTGTTATTATCTTCAGTTGATGAAGATGGACGTATAAAAGGAAGAAACAAAATCAGACAATTTGATCAAACGACTGTGTCAAAACTATTCTCATTTTCCGTGATTTTTTATATTTCTCTGGTTTATAAAAGGATTATTACCGACAAAATCTTTTCCAGTTTCCACTTTTCGATATGTTTTAAAAATAATTTTATTTCAGCTTTGTATCAAAAATGAGGCTCACATTGCTGCTTCTTGCAGTAGTTTTAGCCTACGTGGCAGCTCAGGGTAAGAATTTTTATTAGGTACTTTTATTTAGTTATTTGCTTTGCTTTTCTAAAAGAATTTCAAATCGATTATTTTCTGCACGAAGTTGTGTTTTCTTTAAGTTTCTAACGCAACAATTCTAAAACATAACATTTTTGAAAGGAAAATTTACAATGATTTTGTGCTTAACATCACATTAAACACATTTGCAAATTTTGCTCACTTGCACTATCTCACACATCACAAAGTTTAACAGGATCCCCAGGTCGTCAAGGTATAAGCGGTGATTCAGGTGATGGTCTCTTTGGTGGATCTGATGCTGGAAGTGGAATCGGTTCATCTGGAGGATGGGGAGGATCTGATGCAAGTGCTGGAGCATCTGCAGGAGGAACAGGTGGCGGACGAGGTGGTGGTCGTGGAGGATCTGGAGGAGGACGCGGAGGTGGTAGCGGTGGTGGACGAGGAGGATCAGGAGGCGCAGGAGCTGGAGGATCTGGAAGTGGATCAGGTAAGGGGATTGCGGAATTCATGCACGGGCCTCACCTACTTTTTTCGGAGTTTTCACATCTCCCACCTCCTGAGTGAAACACATCTCATTTTAACCTTTAAAATATTGGAATTAAATTATTATACATACGAAAAAACACAGTATGATCATCGTCTTGTTATCTCATCACGTCTTACGAATGTTCAATGATTTTAGGTGGTTGGGGAGGCCAAGACGGTGGAAGTAGTGCTGGAGGATGGGGAGGATCACAAGGAGGCTCACAAGGTGGATCATCCGGTGGATGGGGAGGATCAAGTAGAAGTGATTCTGGATCCGGCCAAGGAGGATGGGGTGGACAACAAGGTTTGTGGGAAAAACATACAATATTGATTTTCAAAAAATTGATTGATTTCTATTTTTGAGAAAACTAAAGTTCAATGAATTTTGAAATTTTGAAGGTTATATGAAATTTAAACTATTTCAGGAGGCAACTCAAACGCCGGTGGATGGGGAGGCTCTCAAGGTGGCCAAAATGGTGGAGGTGGAAGAGGAGGATCCGGTGGTCAAGGCGGATGGGGAGGAAGCCAAGATGGCGGATCTCAAGGTGGATGGGGAGGACAGAATGGAGGAGGACAAGGTGGCAATCAAGGAGGTGGTGGTGGACGAGGAGGAAATCAAGGAGGTGAACAAGGTGAGTGATTTTATTATATTTTTGAATAAAAAGAAAAAGAAACAGAGATATAGAGTTGGGGCAAGAGGAGCTAAGAATTTGAAAACTTCACATTCGATGAGAGTGGGGAAGTGTGACTTGGAAAACCAAATAAGGTGATGCAAGTTTACCATCACAGTAAAGAACTTGTGAATAGGTTGATGAAAAGTTGAAAATCGTTTCAAAAAACATGCATAATTGATCACAATCTTCCAGGTGGATGGGGAGGACAAGGCGGATCACAAGGTGGCTCCCAAGGTGGTTCCCAAGGTGGATGGGGTAACCAAGGAGGTCAACAAGGAGGTTAGTGTTATCTTTTAATATATGTATAAAAACATTTCAACATTTAGGAGGTCGCGGTGGACAACAAGGTCCAGGAGGTTGGGGAGGCGGCGGAAGAGGAGGCGGATGGGGAGGTAAGAGTTGATTTTACTTTGCATTGAATTCATTATTACTCACATCACGTTATGTATCACATTGTTTTTTTCTTGGAAATCGAAATATTCGGGAAATTGATTCACTTTTTCACTACTAATTCAGGTCATGGTGGTGTTGGATGGGGTGGTAGAGGTGATGGTGAGTTGGAGTGTTTAGCAACCTTTGTTACCATAAACAGCTCATTAATTGTTTTATGTTAATTCGTTATAACCTTGTACATTCTCGTTTTTTTTTTAAATAACCCAAATTAATTTTTCCCCGATTTTATAATTTTGCAAATATTATTCCAGGATGGGGACGTGGATCCCGCTGGGGATGGGGACGCCCATCATGGGGTGGATGGGGACGTGGATGGTAAATGTCTTCAATATCAACTTTAATTTCAAACTAACTGCAATTGACACCTCAATCAAGTTTTGATTCGGAATCCCTAATGTATTACCTTTTTGTTTTGCAATACTTTTTGGCAAAAGTACTATAATAAAATCGTTGTTTTTTCTTGTTTAATTTGTTTGCTTGATATAATATATTTATAAATGTTACCTTCTCATAGTTTCCAAGACGTCATTATTGTTTTGCAATCTCCTGTTTCCTGTATTTTTCTATATACGACCGCCACTAGCAGTTGGTAATACCCAACGGTCTCTACGTCATCTATGTTATTCTAGCCTGCTGTCTGCCTACCTGTCTTCCTACTCATTTCCTATTCACCATTGTCTCCCTTAACCTCTTCCTAAAACTCAAAGCGGTTTCTTTTGACTTACTATTAGAAAAATTATGAGGCCGCAAAGAAATAGCAGAGAAGATCAACTACAGGAACAACTAAATAAAATCAAACGGGAATTGGACAACTACAAGTGAGTTGACATTGCGTTCAATGTTTAATGGGAAACTTCCAGACTTGAAAATTTTCTGTTGAAAGAAGAATTAATCATTTCTCAAAGTGCCATTCTGTTTGTGGACGATCAAAATAAGAAACTTGTGAAAAAGTGCCAAACTCTGAAGAAAAATGGAAAGCCTAAAAGAATGGGAATACTGGGATCTTTTACAAATTGGATTAAGTCTTTGTTTTGAAATTATACAGTTTTCTATATAACGTTAAATAAAATAAATTAATACATCCATTTGAAAAAATTGCTAACGAGTAAAAGTATTCGGTATAATGTTTGTGAAGTAAGCAGTTTTTCAATTCTATTTGCTACTGTTCAAAATCCGTAAATTTGTAAAACTGCGAGAATAAAAGGTATTTGAATTTTATTGTGCTTGCAAATAGTTCTAATTAGAAATGAAAAATCTTGTCCTTTTTTTTTTTGAAAATTCCAGATATGCGCGAAAATAAAGTTTTAAAACTTTCGCATCTATAATGCACTTTAGCTGTTCCTTGGATCATAAAAGTTAGCATATCTGATGCTCTGATTTTCTCTTGCATTATATTCCGGGATTACTGTGATTTCTTCTCACACTTTCAATATGTTATTCTCACCAGATTGCCATCAACCATTCCATCTAAAGAAGAAAAGAGCCTACTGCCGGCTGCTGACCTTCTCCATCTTTTCTCCCTCTGTATATCTCTAAACGTTCTCGTTGGTGCAAAGATGTTTGATTATCGACCCACCAAGAAGAACAAGGTGACCCGCACTCACTGCCCCAAGCCCTGTTCTTAATGATTTGCAAATAATTGCACATCACGCGGTCATCAACTCTCGCATACACGATCTCATTCATCTCAGTTTCGCGCATTATTTTGTATTAGTCGTAAAGTGCTAATGTTTATTGTTTTATTTTGGGTCTAATAAATATCCAAATAACAGATTAAAAAACCTCAACAGAGCAATTGATCAGAGAAACTTTTAACTTCACATAAATGTGTTAACTATTTATTTTTTTTAATTAAAATGTAGAAGTTCAAGAAGGAAACCTTTCTGTATAATCCGAACGTATAGGTAATTTTTTTTTGTTTCATCCACTTATGAAATTCTCTAATTATTTGTGTAAACATCTTACCGTTTTCGATCGAGGCTTAAAATCACATCTGCCACATCTTTTCTTTTTAAACAGAATCTGGTCTTTTTGGTTCTGTCTGTACGCCGTACAGGACACCTGTCCCATAATCTTGTATGTATGTTCATTAAAATTCTATTTGCATTTCCAATGCAATCCTATTTTTGTGTCACTCAGTATTTTTTGGGAATCTCTGGGTTTTGTTGTTCTAATTAGTACTCTCATCATAACTTTTTAGAAAAAAATCATTTTGCAAATATTTTGTATGCTTTGAATATTTTCTACTTCTTTTCCAATAGCTTTCAATTAAACTTAAAAAATTACAGAATCAAGTCAACAATGTCGAACATTTCTGAGACTGCCATAAAAAACAACAATAATCAGGAACTAGGGTTAGTATTTTTGCTATTAAATTTATATCTTTGCTGATCGATGGTCCATTTGCTATTTGGTGGTCCATAATTTAGATTTTTTTAATAATAGAACCAAAATTTTATGAATAAAGAATACTTTAAACAAACTTAGTAGAACTTGTAGCACACAAAAATAAGCACACAATTGTCGTGAAATGTACCTTACTATTGCATACAAATTTTAGTGGTGCCACAAAGAGAAACGAAAATGATGCCACTACGTTTACAATGCCAATAGGAATCCAAGAGAAATTGGAGATTTTAAAGAAGCAAGATGTCCAACTCCAAGAAGCTCTTGACATGGAGCTGAAGTTTCTGGACACCAACGAGAAATTATTTGTCAAGACTTTACATGATGCTCAAAAGTTCCACCAAGAGCCCACTACTTCGTTTGCAGACGAATTGGAGGAGAGTGTATTGTGCGAGTCAGAATCAGAATCCGATGCTTTGGATGAATCAGAGTCAGAAGACTCTGTAGTCAACGAATACGTGAAAGAGAGTGACGATGAAGAGGATGACGAGGACAAGGAAGAATATGAAGATGAAGAAGGCAAATCAATAATTGAAAAAGAAGCCCTCACAATCAGCCCCAACTCATGTAATTCAAAGCACACCAGAAACGTCACCAAAACGAGTCAAAGTTTTAACGTTTTGGTATGTATTCTGGTCTTGGGACTGTACATTGGATCGTGGCTGCTTTTTGGACTTCCAAAACAAGAATCCCGGGAACTCTAATTTCGTTTAATTGTTTTTTTGTTGATTTGTCACCTGAAGTTGTGTTTTCAAATGATTACAAAAATTTTTTGCACCAGTCACTTTTAAAGTTTTTATTGAAACAGCTTGCCAAGTAACACATTATTTTTGGGTGCTTAAATTCAATTGGAGGGAAATGGTATTTAAAATTTTTGAACCTCAAAAGCACACTAAAATACGTGTTTATTGTAACGTGATTGTTTTAAAAAAGGTTTTTCCACGTTTTCACATTTTTCAAAAAAAAATGGGAGGGGGAGGCAATTTGAATCAATTTTATTTCTCAATTTCCCTAATTCGTGTGTCGTTCGGAAGCGATTTGTTAAAAGAAAACAGAATCGATTCAAAGAAATGGGAGCAAATGGAATGTGAGTTTGGGTGTGAGTTGTCTTTTTAGTTTAATAAAATCTAATTTAAAACATCAGTATATCTAGAGAATCACAGTACCAAAAGCTACAAACATATCATTTTCAGAGATTCGGAAAAGTTTCGCAAGCAATTGTCTCATTTGTTCACAACTTCTTCTCCAAAATGCCCCAGTTTGTCAAAAAACTTTCGTGGTCGTCAGATATCAAAAGGCTTTGTCCCATCATTGTTACAATCTAATAATGCATTTGAAATCAATGTTAAAGACATCAAAATAACTACGTCAGTAACAATGGAAGGTGTTACTCATCATTACTCGGTTAGCTGGATGGATGTTGAGAAGGCTGAAAAAGATATGTCAAGCTCCGGATCTGATGAACCTGGTATTAATGTCAAAAAGGCAGAGTCGATTAAAAAAATTGAAGAAGGGTTCAAAACTGGAAGTTAGTTAATAGGTGATTTTGAGCCCGTTGTATAATTGAACGTTCAGAAATAAAATGCGACGGTCCTTGCGGAAAATTGGTCAATATCAATGAGGTGGCACAGTTTGGATGTGATCATCTTATTTGTGATAGTTGTCGCCAATCCCAGAAAAGCGCTACTCTCTTCGATGGTAAGTATGAGGGTAAATAAAATATCATTAATGCTCGACAATTATAAACTCGCTATCAATTCAGGATCTCCGGGCTGTTGCAATTCTGAATGTTTGGCAAAGGCAGAGACTGATGGGTTGAAACTTCGATCCGGTAGACGAATAGACTCTACGAAATCTTCTGTTTCACTCAGATCTGTGAGTTTATGTATGTTCATTTTAATGACTTACACAAGATGAATCCACGCATTTCTTTTTTCAGTAGATTCAATTTAGTTTTTCAGAACGATGGTCCCTGGGAAGTACTTCACGTTCATGTATCTATTGTGAAAAAGTGGACAGGTAAATTATACCGCACTCAGTTGGACTATGAGTTCTCTTCGCAAACACGTGTAGCTGAGCTGGCAAAAACGTTAGAAGCATTCAAGTAAGTAAACTACTGAATATCACTGAATATCCCTCCCAAAATACTGTAATTTAAGGGATATAATATCATCCGGTCGTTCATACTACAGTATGTGCAAGCCCCGCTCATACAAAGATCTTCATCCAATCGCTATTATTGACACAAACCTTCGCTTCTATCACTTATCTGGCTACAAACCATTAAATGGTGGAAAGTTGTACATTTTAATAACTGGACAAGGAGTTCTTCTTAAATGATGATTGAACACTTCTATCATTTTTTCACGTGAATTCTGATGATGTCTTGAGTTGAATAAAGCTGTTTTTGGTTTTTTGAATACATATTTCAGGGTTTTGTGGCAATAACCCAACTTGTAAAATCTATAATAAGTGACGCATGGAAACAAAGAACACATTAAATTGATGAATAGAGAATATTTTATTGTTGAATTTCTCATAACATTTAACGGCGAGTTCCGTCCTCGAAGAAGACTCCTCCGTCGATGGCGCAGTACTTTGGACAGATTCCCTTCTCTCCGGCACCTCCGGAAGTTCCAGCTTGTCCTGGGGCTCCTGGGTTTCCGTCGGCTCCTGGGGCTCCTGGGTTTCCATTTGGTCCCTTTGGTCCTGGGGCTCCTGGTTGTCCATCGTGTCCTGGCTGTCCTGGGGCTCCTGGTGGTCCTTGTGGTCCGGCTGGTCCAGCTGGTCCTGGTGCTCCTGGTGTAATTGGCTCGGATGGAGCGTCTTGTCCTGGCTGTCCTGGGGCTCCTGGGGCTCCTGGGTTTCCGTTTGGTCCAGATGGTCCCTTGTTTCCTGGGGCTCCTGGTTGTCCGTCGTTTCCTGGGGCTCCTGGGTTTCCGTTGGCTCCGGCATCTCCGGCTGGTCCTGCTGGTCCTGGGGCTCCAGCTGGTCCGGCTGGGCATGGCTTGCATGGTGGTGGGGTAATTGGCTCACATGGTTGCTGTGGTGGGCGTCCTGGGTTTCCTGGAAGTCCTGGTGCTCCTGGCTTTCCTGGGCGTCCTGGCTTTCCTGGGGTTCCAGCTGGTCCAGCGGCTCCTGGAAGGCAGCAAGCGTCGCAACCTCCAGCAGAGGCAGATCCTCCGGTGACTCCAGCATCATATCCAGCTTGACGGGCGGTACGGTTTCCAGATGGGATGGCCTTAAGGTGGTTGACCTCGGACCAGATATCCTTGGCGGATCCCTTGCAGAAATTGATCTCGGAGTGCATGGTTCTCTTCACATGGTGGACATAGTTGTACACCATTGGAAGAGTGACGCACACCTGAAAAATTGTATTTAGATAATGTTTTAAATAATTTGGTTTTAAGAGTTTTAAGAGAGAACACGTTATATCTAGAAATGACGAATCGTTCTCACAACTAAAAAGGTTTTTAAAAAATTTTACAGTTTCAGTGAATGTATATGGGAATCATTGCTACCTAGTTACGGTTCAGTAACTAGAACACAATAATCGAATTAGTGTTCGTTTGTTTACCAATCAGCTTATAGTTTTTACAGATATCTAGAATTATAGAACTAACCGAGATAACGGCGACGACGGAGAAGGCGACGGCCGAGTAGGCGACGAAGCGGTAAGCTTTAATACGTTGTTCGAGATCCATGTTGGAAACTGAAGATTCTCAACCTACCACTACCCTTTTATACATTTTTCTACCCTTTACAGAAGGGGCGGCCATTTCTACATACTTCTACACACATTGCAAGATCTTAGTGGCATGATCTTGTATCACGTAACCTTCTGTCTTCTGAATTTCCTATTTGACTAGTTCCTAGTTCCTACCTAAACTCTATCGCTCATCAATTAATCTGTCCCTGTAGAAAAGAAAAGGCCTTGAGATGTTTTCCCTCTGAATTTTCTTCTAATAAGCTGCGAAAAGTGTCGCATCAAAAATCGGCTAACCTTGACGGAGGAAGATTCGGCAGAGATAATTCTGATCAAATCTTCCGCTTTTTCTCGCTAATTTCTCTAACCTAACTGTGCTATCTCATTATTTTTTGTTAAGAAGAAGATGCCCGTTTACGTTTACGTTTTACGTTTACACCACCACTGTCGCGCCACCATCACAATCGACCTTGCCAATCAATTTTTTCATTATTCTCTTCCTCCTTTTTGCTTCGTTTTTTCTATCCTTTCATCTAACACAGACACAAACACAAGGTTGTAAACCTGTAGAAATGGCCGCCCCTTCTGTAAAGGGTAGAAAAATGTATAAAAGGGTAGTGGTAGGTTGAGAATCTTCAGTTTCCAACATGGATCTCGAACAACGTATTAAAGCTTACCGCTTCGTCGCCTACTCGGCCGTCGCCTTCTCCGTCGTCGCCGTTATCTCGGTTAGTTCTATAATTCTAGATATCTGTAAAAACTATAAGCTGATTGGTAAACAAACGAACACTAATTCGATTATTGTGTTCTAGTTACTGAACCGTAACTAGGTAGCAATGATTCCCATATACATTCACTGAAACTGTAAAATTTTTTAAAAACCTTTTTAGTTGTGAGAACGATTCGCCATTTCTAGATATAACGTGTTCTCTCTTAAAACTCTTAAAACCAAATTATTTAAAACATTATCTAAATACAATTTTTCAGGTGTGCGTCACTCTTCCAATGGTGTACAACTATGTCCACCATGTGAAGAGAACCATGCACTCCGAGATCAATTTCTGCAAGGGATCCGCCAAGGATATCTGGTCCGAGGTCAACCACCTTAAGGCCATCCCATCTGGAAACCGTACCGCCCGTCAAGCTGGATATGATGCTGGAGTCACCGGAGGATCTGCCTCTGCTGGAGGTTGCGACGCTTGCTGCCTTCCAGGAGCCGCTGGACCAGCTGGAACCCCAGGAAAGCCAGGACGCCCAGGAAAGCCAGGAGCACCAGGACTTCCAGGAAACCCAGGACGCCCACCACAGCAACCATGTGAGCCAATTACCCCACCACCATGCAAGCCATGCCCAGCCGGACCAGCTGGAGCCCCAGGACCAGCAGGACCAGCCGGAGATGCCGGAGCCAACGGAAACCCAGGAGCCCCAGGAAACGACGGACAACCAGGAGCCCCAGGAAACAAGGGACCATCTGGACCAAACGGAAACCCAGGAGCCCCAGGAGCCCCAGGACAGCCAGGACAAGACGCTCCATCCGAGCCAATTACACCAGGAGCACCAGGACCAGCTGGACCAGCCGGACCACAAGGACCACCAGGAGCCCCAGGACAGCCAGGACACGATGGACAACCAGGAGCCCCAGGACCAAAGGGACCAAATGGAAACCCAGGAGCCCCAGGAGCCGACGGAAACCCAGGAGCCCCAGGACAAGCTGGAACTTCCGGAGGTGCCGGAGAGAAGGGAATCTGTCCAAAGTACTGCGCCATCGACGGAGGAGTCTTCTTCGAGGACGGAACTCGCCGTTAAATTTTATGAGAAATTCAACAATAAAATATTCTCTATTCATCAATTTAATGTGTTTTTTTGTTCAACTTCAGAGAAAATAACTAATTCAGAACAAGAAAATTTCGTCACTAGTAATTACGCAGCAAGAATAACGATTCCATAGATACACAATTATTCTGTACAAAATATTTATTAGTTTTAGTATAAAGAAACAATATTCTTAAAAATGCTCCTAGTTCGAAATTTGGAATGGTTTATCGAATTATTACAATGACCTGAAAAGCCTAGAATTTATGCTATCAGTAATGCTGATTTTTCAGAAGAACTGATGAGCTTAATAGACACAAATGCCTTTTGAAAATAGAAAGAGAACTGTGTTTCATGGGTTACCAAACTTAGTAAATTTTCTTCTCGATGCTGTTTGATCTATCTTGACCCAAAAACTTTAGTAAGACAGAAATTATTTTAACAAAAATATCAGTTGTGTGCTTTGCTTTTTTACATCGTGCTCTCATGTACTGACAGACAATGAGACGTGTTCTTATAACGTTTTGTTCACAGTTTTCAATGCTTACTTTAACTTTTCTGAATACACACCGCACAGAAAACTAATGATTTAAAATGGCCTACATGAAGAGTTCCAAAACAGAAAATAAAAATTGAAAAGTCATGTTTTTTCATGCCAAAATAGTCATTTGGTTATTTTTACCATCGATTTCTTTTTTGTAATTAATATCCGTATTTAATGTCACTAATATTTCACCGAGCTCTCCCATTATTTGGCCCATACACTATGTCAATGGTCACCGCGAAAGTGAAATGCGCCACCGCAAACGAATGTGCGTCAGCAGAAAATCAATAACGCGGGTGCCGTGTTGGTCGACGTGTCTCTCGAAAGGAACTAATTCGAACCAGTTTTTTGTAGAATTTCGTGTTAAAACTTCATTTTTGATTCTTCAGGAATTAAATTGCACGTAGATTTGTAACTGTTTTAAGTCGTTTCATATATTCTTCCTTATGTTTCAAATTTAGTTATATAACCTATATTTAAATTGCTGTATTAATTCACAGTGCTAGCCAAAGAAGCAACCTTTTTTGGTTTTTGATATTGTTGAGAATGATTAAAATGAATTCCGAAACTATTTCCGAAACTAATTCAGAAGCTAATTCAGAAGCAAATTATTTTTACTTTTGTATACTTGTTCAAATAAGTTAATTATATTCACTAGTACCAAAAAAAGCGGAATTTCTAGAGTATATTATTATTATAGTTAAAAAATGAAACAGTAAATGAAAATTATTTTACTTCAGCAACCTTTAAATACAAAAATAAATATTTTGTTAGTTATACTTCTGATAACTAGGTTACGAGTTATACTTTTGAATAATTTGCAACATTATCAAAAAACTGAAAGTGAATATATTTTTGGCATGCTCCTTATACCTAATCAGTTTATTAACTTTAAAAAACGATTTTTCATCCATTATAAGACTTCTCAAGTAGTGTCGGAAGATTAAAAAATTTTAGAAAAAAAAGGATGTGTTCGGAAAACTTTTTGAAAAAAAAACGTGAGACGCATATTATTGCGTGAGATTAAAATGTGAGCTTTCCACGTGGGTTCAGCGCCTCTCCGTTACGTGGAACGGGGTTTCTCTGTTTCTCTCTCCAATCTCTCGCAGAAAATTTATTCTGGATTTACAAATTATTTAAAAAGTTTTTGAATAATTTTACGTCATCCCTTTTTTTAAACTATAATTTTCAAATTTCTTTTCTTCTCATTGTTTCTTCACGTCCTTGAAGTATACTGTCACTTTTTAAATACGTTAAATACAAATATAATACTTTTCAGAAATGGAGGACAAAACCTCCAAAGAAAAAGAAAAATCGGCCGACAAACGGATCGATGAACGGGTTCATCAACAACTGGTGTATAAGGATAACCGAATTATAGATTTAAATAATGTGATATTGGATAAAGAAAGGCAAATTTTGGACTTACAGGTGAGAATTATTCTGTTTCTGTGGTTTCATATTGGAGTTGTATTTAGGAAAGAGTTCGTGAGCACAATGAAGTTGCTTCAGTCAAAAATCAAGCAATGAGAATTGTTCAACAAAAATTTGAAGAAATGAATAGAGACAAGAAGGATATGTCGACAGAAACTGAGCCTTCTTTGATGGCTCATTCCTCAGTACCATTATCAAATTCAAAGAGTGAACGGAGAGCAAGAAGTTCATCTCCAGGTCATGTCATTGCACAGAGAAGTGAGTAAAGTTTTTTGGTTAAAAAAAAATGAAGTTGTCATGCACCATTTCTGAATATATATGACGTTCAGTTTTATTTTTAGAATTTTTTTATTATTCCCAAACAGGAAAATTGCTGATCTTAGACGTGTTAGGACAACTGTAACCTACAGTAATCTAAAGGTAGCTTGCCCAAGTAATTTGTATGCTCCTCTTTTTCTTGAAAATAAGCTCGAAAATTGAGCACACGGCTAGAAATTGAAAATTGTGACGATATAAAACTTTTTTTTAAAGTTTAACGGAATTGAATTGATCTATTTTTCAGAAACGATGGTCTCAAGTTCATCGGGAACCTTCTCTCCTCCACCATTGGATCCTCCATTTGATCCATCTAGCAAACTGAGCGCTCTTCCAGATATTGACGGAATCCATAGGAAACATCAAAGAAAACGTGTAACTTTTGATTTAAATCCAAATGGTTCTTCAATTGGAACATCAACATCTTCCAATTTTCCATCTACATCTGTTTCCCGCTATCCCACCATTTCAATGTCTTCTTCAACTTCAGACGCTCTCGAGTCTGCTTTAACAGAAGCTTCATCTGAAAATGCTTTACTCCGTCAGCAAGTTATCGAACTAAACTCATCTGTTGAAAAAATGAAAGCAGACTATGAATCTGAAATTCTCAAATACACAAAAGAGGCAAAAACTGCTGGACTCAAGGCAAAGGTTGCGGCGACTGCAAGAATCAAGGAGTTGGAAACTACACTTGAAGATATCAATGGAAAATATGAAGATGAGGTAAGTGAAATAGATGAATATATCATTTTGTATAGAAACGTTTCCAATTTTCAGAGGGATCGTCTTCAAGAAGAAGTTGACACTCTCCGATCTTCTCGAAATTGGGAAATAGAACAAAATGCTCTTCTTCGTGATCAAGTTGCTCATTTGAAAGAAAAAGTTCACAAGTTGACAACAGAGTTAGATGCTAGTGAAGTAGCCAAACGATCCTTGAGCTCAGAAGTTGACGAATCTAAAAAGCTGATGGAATTGATGGTTGAAGATCTCCTTCAAGCTGAATCCGCTATCAACTACAATCAATGTCAGAAAAAAGCTATTTTTGAGGACATTGACCGATTGAAGGATGCCATTCAAGCACAGGATAGATTTATTGAAGTTCTTGAAGCTGATATTGTCATCTATGAGCAACATATTGGACTTTTGAGAGAGAATTTGGGTGCTTCACAGGTAAGATTTTTATTTCCTGTTGAAGCTCATTTTTTCCATAAGAAAATCTTTAACATCTCGAAATTTCTAGTCTAGAGAAAAGTCAATTGAAATATCTATAAAAAAGAAAAAGTATTATATTTATTAACGGAAAAATTCTGGAAATATACGTTTCAAAGTTATGTAATTAATCACACTGAAACCCGTAGTTTAATTGACCAAAATCAAACAGAAAAAGAAACTGAAAAATATTTCAAATAATTTACAGGTCGATCATCGAGCACTGATAAAATCAAAAGCTTTCGAGACGAAACTATTGGCTTTGGAACGCGAAAAAGAGCAAAGTGACAAGAAATCAAATGGTGAGACGATAGGAGACTTTTTTGTAAAGAAAAATGGGATAAGTATCATTTAAAACTTCTGATCAAGTATCAGAATAATCGGAAATATTTACTTATGAAAATTACTTAAACGTAACAAACCCCTTTTGAAACCCTGGCGAAATCAAAAATTCAAAAAATTAATCCACAATTGGTGCAGTTGATAGTGTGGTGGAAACTGTAGAATCTGTGGATGATGCTGTCATTGCCGGATTACGATATGCAGCAAAACTAGCTGGAAGAGCCGTTTTTGTAGATTCGTACAAACGGAAGTTGTAGCCCAATCCGGGAGTTCTTGGTAAAATAGCACGGGTTTCAGTACGTTTAACCACCTGCAACATTTGATTTATTAAAAACGAGATAAGACATTAGCTATTGCAGAACACCAATACATTTCTTTAGAAATTATAACTAAAGCTCTCATTTTCATAAGAACTAAGCCTTCTAATTTTATTTTGAAAGAAAAAACTCACATCACATTGACATTGTGTGCAATAGTATGTTTTCCGTTTCATGCAGCAGTAGATTCCACACGGAAAGCAAAAAATTGCGTATAAAATTGCTCGCCAACTGAAACGGCTTTTCACTTTTTTCTGAGTGCAAGCCGGACATGACAGATTAGAAGATGTAGTGGATGACATGATGGTTTTGAAGTTTTACATCTGAAATTTAAGCTTTAAAAACTTTTTAAAAAGTGTTTGAAGAAGGTGTGCAGCAGTTTCATATCTGGAAGCTCATACGTGCTTCTCCGTTTATGAGAATAAATTATGCCTAAACTCACTTGCCACATCGAATCGTGTTCCAATAATGCAAAAAAAAATTAATGTGGGACGCAGCGTGTCAATAATCGATGGGAGAGAAAGGACAAAGTATCCGCTCGACTGCCACCTCACTGTTTTCGCCTAAAGTATCACAATCAACTAAAGATAGACATAGAGAGAAACGGCACGCAGATATACAGACAGACAGGCAGACATATAGAGAAATTAGAGAAACATTGTTTTGTGTTGACAATACAAGAGGTCTGATGATAAATTGGTCAGTGAAACAGAGAGGAACACGCCACCGCAAAACCATGACTAGTTTCTAGGAAAACGCATGTTTCTCAGAACTTATTGCCATTCGAATGCGTTTTCATGAAAAGGTTGTTTAGAAAAAACATAGAAAAAAGATGAATCGTTCAAATTCCAAAATTATATAAATGAGAATGTACTACTAAAAGGAAATTCGAACTTTAAAAAAATTAGGAAACGAGTGTTTAGGAGCCTACCACATCAACATCAAAATATCTGCTTGATGTGAGTATAAAACTGCTTTAAAAAAATGTTTTCTGCAGTTTTCTATTGTCCTCGTGAAATTTTTCAAATGTATAGAATTCAATTTATATAACAACTAGGTTTTTATAACATGACTAATCACTTGTCACCACATTCCAGTCGTACAAAAATTGGGGCAAAATCATTGTGTCAAATTGATTAGAAAAGTGTTAAAAGACATACAGTAAAATTAATTTAAAAGTATTAGTAGAGAAAATGAGAGAAAATCAATGTGTATTTCGATTTAAAATTAAAATGAAAGTCGAGGGGTCTTTATGTGATCACCACCAATTGTCAACATACACTGGGAGACGGAAAATGAAGAGAAAGAGAGTCAGCTGCTTTTGATCAGCAAAATTTTGTGTTCATCGTTGTGTTGACCTTATAAACATAGAAAGAATATACCGAATAATATTATGCCAGTGGGAAAATAAATTTTGGTTTTCGAAATGTTTTTCAAGCTGAAATTTGTTTCATTTTTTTTTCAAATAATCAAATGATAGTTGGTTTAATTTAATACCAGCAACGCCAGATTTGGGATTTTATATAAATGCGAGTTTTTTTTCAGAAGACCGTCTGAAAACAAAGGCACTAGACAAGAAATGTCGTGTTCTCGTCGAGCAAAACGAACAACTCATGGCTCGTCTTTGTGAGCTTGAAATGTCGCACGGAGGAGCTGATGAGACACGTGAACGCCGTTTAGCTGAACAAGAAGAACGAATTCGACAGATTTCATCAGCTTTGGAATCAGAACGAGATGTTGGCCAACGACTGCGTGAAGCCAAGGAAGTACTTGAAAAGGAGCTAATGAACAAGAAGAAGACGGAAGAAGCTAGTAACAATCGTTTCCAGAGAGACGTTGAAATGAGTAGAATGGAAGCACAGAATAGTAAGTCTTTCTTGTATCATTTGTTAATGATATACCGTAATTTCTCTTAAATCAAAAACATTTCAAACCAAGATTTCAGTTTGTCCTAGTTTTTTGTTTGTCTTGCTCACATTTCCCGTGAATCTTTATAGTCAGTTTATACATATCTAGGTTGTCTTTAATTTTATCAATACTTTTGCAAAAAATTGCCAATACGGTGTCTTCGACCAGGTTTGAAATTTCTAAACTGTGGTATGTTCAACTTGTTTATTGAATTCAAAAATTTTTAGAAATCGAAGAAATGTCTGTTGAAGTAGATGCAGCTCACAAAAAGGTCAACGAAGTATTGTCTGAAGTTGAACAACTTCGTGCCACGAATTTTGATCTTCAAATGCACATTGAGACTGCGAAGAGAACCATGGAAGAGTGAGTTTTTAAAACATTTTCAAAAATTTTTCCAGTGTAAGTCTAGATACCTACATTTTTACACTTTAGACAATTTTTGCTTTTGGTAATTAACTAACCGCCCGGATTTATCAATTGTTTGAAACGTTATTTAAAAATATTTAGATTGGCTGATTGCAACGAGGAACTTGAAAAGAGAGTGGATGAATATGAGGAAGCAGCTGAAGAAAAAGATGAAGATCTGAAACAAAGTACATGGGATGTGGAGACATTGACAAGACAAAATGAAGCATTGAGGTGATTTCCATTCTTGAAAGGAACTTCTGAAGTAGCTCATATTTACCAAAATATATTATATAAACTTCAACATTTATTCAAAAATAATTTTCAAGCCAATTCAGGAGTTCCTATTTTCAAAGAATTATTAAAAAGAGCATTTCTCACCCACAAAAAGTCCCAATTTCAGAGTTGAGCTTGATGGTGTACGACAAGGCTTCCACGAGACACGCGAACTTGCCGATGAGGTTAAGCATCTGAGGTCGGAGCTCCAACGACAACAAGAAATTCATAGAGCACAATTTGATGCAGCTTGTCGTGAAATGGATGCTGATGAACCAGAAAGGAAAACATCATTGGAAGTACAACAAGACCAGTATATTTTGGCATATGAGGAGAAAATTCGCACAATGTCTCAAGAAATGGAAGCTTTGAAACGAGAGTTGGAGCTCAAAAATGGACCAGTTCAACGAAAAACTACTCAAGTTCTGGAGCCACCAAGTATTGAACAGATTCAGATGGTTCAACCAGTTCAGATGACAACATCAGCTGCTCCACAAGCTTCAGAATCAAGCCATCAGTATGAGATGACGACATCAACTTCATCATCGGAAAAACGAAGAGCCCCAGTTTCTGCACCGTTGCCTGCTCAATATCTTGTTCAACAGTCACAACAAGCCCCACAATCCTCTCAGCAAAATGAAGATCAAGTCCTTCGAGAAGCACATGAGAATTTGAAACGGCAGGTAGACGAGTTGAAAAAGAAAAATGCGGATTTCAGTGAAAAAATGATGGTAAGTCAAAAATTCTCATTTGAGATTTTGCATATATAGTAAGTAATTTTGCAGCGCCTCGAGATGGAAGCCAAATTATCTGGCGAGCTGAATGTTGAACTGGGTAGAGCGATGCTTGAGCTCGAGGAGCACAATGAATTGCTTCAAAAAGAACAAGAGGCAGTAACAGCTGATGATACTGCAACTAGTCGTGAACTTGAGTTACACGTGTTGATGGTACAGGAAATGACTGAACAGATTGCATCAATGCATGAGAAGAATGATGAAATGGAAAAACTCAAAGTTGAGCAGATGAAAGAATTGGAAAAGTGGAAGTCGGAAGGTAGGACTGGTTCTATTAATTTAACTCAAGTGTTATCTATCAGACAACATTTAATTTATTGAAGTTTAATATGTAAAAAAATCATTTTCAGCCTTCACCTCAAAACAAGAAGCGCAACGTGTTCATGCTGAAGTTCAACGTCTTTTACATGCATTGTCAGAATCGGAATTAGCCAGAAAATCAGAATTCGAACAAGCTACTACGGCCCATGATGCTGAAATTCGTGAATTCTCAATTAAGATGGAGGATGCACGAAGAGACATTGCAGATTTAGAAGCTAAGCTTCAAGAAGCAGAAGAAAAGTTGAAGACCGTACAGGTTCCAGTTGAAATGATCTGTGAGACTCCTTTCCTCCAAGAAACTCGTATATTGACATCCTCATCTCCGTTAGGAAATCAGTCAGATACGCAGAAGAGTCATGAAGCTGTGGAATCTAGTAACACAAACCCTCAAAAGGACACTAACGTCATTGCTTCACGAGTCTCTAGTACTTCACAACTTGCTCCTGGTCATCTTGGATCTCTGGAAGTTTCCCACCGTGATTCCAATGTCCCGGATGCTGCTCAGATGATGCCGGAGCCGTCCGCGTCTGACTTGGAGATTCTACAACAAGATCAACAGCAAACTTTGCTTCATTCTGTATCACAAGATATGAACAAGCTAATTGAGCTGAAAGATGAACTCGAAATTGCCGTTCAAGCTTTGAAAGCTGAGATTTGGAGTCTGAATGGACAGTTGAAAGCCTCAATTCTAGATAGAGAAGGACTAGAGGACAAAGTTACGCAGTTGGACGATATGGTGGAAAAGGAAAAGAAACGGGCGATTGATTTGGATGTCGAGCTCCAAGAACAGATTGATTTGACAGATCGAGCTGTGCGAAGAGCAGCTGAAGCGGAAAATGAGTCGAATCAACGAATGGCTGAATGTTTGGAAAAGGAGACAAGAAGGCAAGAATTTATAATACTTTAACGCGTCTTTCAAACATTTTTTACAGAGAGGAAATTGAAAAAGCTTACACTCGTCTCAATGAATACTACAATCAACTCCAAGAGGCATACAATAATGTCTACGCTCAACTGGCCGCTTTACAAGCTGCAAATGCAGAGGTTCCTTTAACTTCAACTTTATCCGCGACAACCGCACCACCACTAACGTCAGAGTCATCAGAACCTTCTCAGTTCGCACAACTTGTCGACGGCTTAATGACAATTCTGTTAATTTCTCAAAATTCGCCATCAGACATAACCATAAGCACTCATCAAAAATTGGAGCAAGTCGGTAAAAAATTGAAACAACTTCTATCAGAATACGAAGAGAATCAAAATGCACTGGACGAACAGCGAAAAATCACTGAAGCTCTCGAAAAACGTCTTCAAGCTTCAGAGTCTGCAAGAGACGCTCCCGATGATGTTATGATGACAAAAGAGCGAGTGGAACAGCTTGAAGGAGAAATTGAATGGAAGGAGGAAGAATGTGAAGGTCTCAAACGTCGAATTCGAGAGCTCGAGAAGGCACTGGAAGCTGTTGCTGAGAGAGCTGATGAGACTGAAGGTAAGACATTTTTAATAGGGATTTGATGAGGAAGATGGCAATGAACTTGCGTTTTGCCTCATATCGAACAAGATTCTGATTCTTCTTCTTTTTTTTTTGAAAAAAAAGCCACTATTCTTTGCCATCTACTTCCAAAAATAACATAGCTGCACGGTTTGTTTGTTGCACAACAAGCTTTTACTCCTATTGTCACACAACACACCCACTTCTCCCTCTGTACCTTTCCATAAGCTCTTCTGAACTTCTCTTTTGTCTCTTCAAAGATTTCTAGAATGCGTGGAAACAATCAAACCTTCAAAGTTTTCGGATAGTAATGAGTTGTTTTATTTTGTAGTTCTCACTTTTTTGGAAGTTTACTTTTTCACACATTCTAGAAATATTGTCATTGTCATATTGACACCAACATCCGCTTTAAAGCCTTCTCACAGACCACCACAGGGCACAGGAGAACATACGATTTTCTAGACTGAAAAATAAAAAAATTTCGGGTTAATATGGAAAATTCTCCTACTGCTCCTTTTCTCTCCTTATTTCTTTTTTTCTTACTGTAATAGAACTAGAAATCGTCTTATCTTTTCCTCCTTGGTTATTTTCATTGTGACTTTCCACTAATAATTGTCATTTGCTACTGATAGTTTGCTCATTTTCTGTCTGTCAACCGTTGTGCAGTTCTGAAGTTTGAGTGATTTATGATTTGCATTTTAAGGGTTTAGTGAGTACCGATAACTGATATTCGGGTCTAATTTTAAACGGATGATAGGATATATCCTCCTTCCTTTCCTTCTTCACTGCGTGAAATTTATTCGAATATCCAGTTTTTCCATATTTTAATTTTGAATTGGAATCTGAATTGGAAAGTAGAGTGGGAGTGGAGAAAATAAACGGTAATCCTTCATTTCCCTTTACTTCCAACAAGTTTGGTCAAGTTATCGGTGTTCACAAATCTTGAGTTTGTATTTCTAACTAGTAATGCTTTAGATATTGAAGTCAAATTTTCGTAGTTAAATTTTCTAGAATTTTTTAACTTATCAATTCATTTTTGAGATATTACGCTAATATTATAAATAAGCCTCGATCTCGTAGTTTGTTTCTCACTCGTCTTCCCATCATTGTCTCATTTTTAGTAATTTTCCCCCTTTATTTTATCATCTTCCTGTGTCCTGTGGCAATAGGTGGCTGGCTTTGCAGCGGCCGCTGTGTGTCGCCTATCGACGGAACTCGCCATTTTAGCCGCCAAACTGACAACAAGGCAAGCGGACGTCGACTCGTTGTTCCGAACAAATGCTGAATTGGCACACACCAATGTACGACTGCAAAACGAGGTGGATGAGCAGGATGAGTGGAAAGCAAAGATTGAAGAGGTTAGACCCTTTTTTTATAGTTTATCGATTTATGACTTTTATATCATGCTAAATTCCAGGAAAAGGAACAACTCGAGCAGCACGTGAAGGAACTTGAAGACCAGGTCGCTGAGCTCATGGAACAGCATGAGGTATGAGAAATATTTTGAACAACTTCGGAATAATTATTTTTTAGACTCATTTTCGACAAGCTCAACTTCTTCAATCAGCTACGTCATCGGCTAACACAGAAAACATCAGCAAAGTTCATGATTCTGAAAAAGAAGTTCAACGGTTATCAGCTATCGAAAAAATTCTAAACAATCGAATTTTGGCACTGGAAGACCAGAACTTGGAATTGGAAGAGAAATACCAAGAGATGGAAGATGAAATGCTTTCCCTGAAGCAAGATAGTACCAAAAAATCGGAAATAGTTGCTGGAACCTCAAATTGGGAGGACTCTTGGGATGAAAAAGGTGATGAAAATGCAAAAGAGTTGGTTGAAGCTCGAAATGAAGTTGAACGACTTTTGGATGTTGAGAAAGCGTTGACATTGAGAATGGAAATGCTTCAAATTCAAAATGTACAGTTGGAAAGTCGTGTTAGGGAGCAAGAAGATGTTAATAAAGTAACGAAAGAAACGAAGGATTATGACAATTATGTTTTTTTTTAGAGCGTTACATCCCATGTTAGACAACCGGAATCTTCAGACCAAGTTGAAGAAGACGATTGGGGATGGGGAGAAGAAAAGGAACCGGTGAGTTGTTTTTAAAAAAATTTAAAGATACTAAAGAGATACAATTTCCAATCAGTTTTTACCAAATTCCATGATAGTATGTTGAAAAAATGTCTTTTAGACTACAACAATTCAAAAACGAGATGACGATTGGGGATGGGATGAAACTCAGGAAGAGCCGAAGGAACTCTCAGAAAAGACTGAACTTGATAAAGAGTTACAAGAAGCGAAATCAGAAATTGGACGACTTGTTGAAATCGAAAAAGTATTGAACAATCGGATTTTGTCGCTCGAAGATCAAAATTTGGAACTTGAAGAACGTCTCCAAGAAATGGAAGAAGAACTTTTAGATGAGAAGAATAAAAAGAAAGAAGTCGATGCTAAAGTTGAACAAAAGTCAGAGGAAAACTGGGGAGACTGGGGTGAAGATGATGCCGAAGCTGCTACAGAGTCGAATGTTGTAGTTTCAACACTACAAAGTACAGTTGCAGAACTTCAAGATCGTCTTAAGTTCCAAAAAGAAGTTATTGAGAAAGCGGAAGCAGAACTCATTGAAACTCAGGAAAAGGTTAGGATCAAATGTTTTAATTAAACTCACAGCATACAAAACAGTCAATTTTAGAATAAATCTTTAAAATTTCTCGAATTTCCAATGATATTAAAATACTTTCAGTACGATGAACTCGAACAAGTCTACGAGCAGTCACAACAAGCTCAAAACTCTAACAAGGAATTGATTCATGTAGTCGAGAATTTGAAATCTCAAATGGGCCAGATTCAACAAGACCGAGACAAATTGATGACTGACTTGGTTACAGTGCAAGCTGAGAAACTCGAGTTAGAGAAAATAATTCAAAAGTTGGAAGTTGACATTGCTGAGAAGGAACAAGAAAAGACAGATAATGATGGATGGAACGATGAGGATTGGAGAGAGGATGATCAGAAAGAGACAGAAAGTGAAAAGGTAATTAAATTTCAGAAATGGCAAATGACATTAGATAATGTTTTAATTTAACTTGTATACAAAAATTAGAAATTACGTAATTTCTAATTTTCAGTTGACCCAACTTCGTAATGAACTCACAGCTCGAATTGAACAGCTTGAATCTCAAAAATCGAATGAACAAGCCCAAATGTCGGAAAAATTGAGCCAAGTAGAATCTATGAAAGTTCAAATTGAGCAGAAACTTTATGAAACTCGAGAAGAGCTTGATGACCTGAAAAAAGAGTTGAAGCTTAAGGAAATCGAGCTTCAGAAGGCTTCTGAAGCTTCAACAACTGCATCATCTGAATGGAACGACGATGGTTGGAACGATGATGATGGAGAAATTGATCGCATGAAAGATACGCAGAAAGTTTTAGAAATGAAAGTGGAAGCGTTGCAAGATGAGCTACAGAGACTGAAAGATAATGAGATTGAGGTGAGCGAAAAACGTGTGAACGGGTACTGTAGAAAAATTTCATGAATCATAATATCTATATTACTGTAACTTGTTGTGTTTTCAGTTAACCGAAACAATTTCTGCTCTCCAATCAAAGTTGTATGACGTTCAATCAGAACTGGAAGATACCAAACAGAAGCTAGTCGAGGCTGAAAATTCGGCTTCAGGATGGAATGATGATGATGCGTGGAACAAAAATGAAAATGAAATTGAAGAAGTAAAGAAGGCATTGGAAATCGAGATTTCAAATAGGAATGATACTATTGTGAAACTTCAAAATCTTGTCTCTAATCTACGGCAACAGCTTATCGAGGCATCCGAATCGGCTGATCTGAAGTCTCTGGAAGAGTTGGAACAGTTAAAAGAAGAACTTCGCATTGTTTCGGAGCAGAATGGATTGCTTAAGGATTCGGAAGCTCGATTATTGGATCACGCTGACGAGTTCGCCGTTCAAATGGACAAGTATCGTGAGAAATGCGAAGTTCTGACAGCAAAAATTGCAGAACTGGAAGCACAACTTCAGAATCCTGCTGAAGAAGATCAACAGCAGAAGACATCAAACGTCGAGCTAGTCAAGCTGAGGTGAGTTAAATCTTTTTAACGTTTAAATGAATTGGTGTATAGAACGAAATTTTATTTTAAACTAAAGTATTTGATAGCATGTTCCGGACATGTGAAAATCGAAAAAATAAAGTAACACACAATCAGAAAATTAAATATAGATTTATATTAATATTATTTCAGACAACAACTTGCAAATGCTCAACAGGATATGCGAGTTCAAAATCTGACGATTTCTGATCGTGAAGGTCTTATCGCGGAGTATCGTCATCAAATTGCCGAGCAGACCAAGACAATTGAAGAACTTCACTTGAAACTAAAAACCTTCTCAGCGGCGGCTCGTCGAACTTCTCCACGAGTGCCAATGTCATCGAATGTACCAGCTCTCTCATCCCGCCCATCATCCAGAATGTCAACGTCGTCACGAATCTCAACCGCGTCTTCGTTTGTGCCAGAATCCGTGGCAGTACCACTACAATCAACTGGATCAGCGTTTGATGTCGTCGTACGACAGGTATAAATTTAGCTTTTCATATGATTTCCAGATGCCCAAAACCTAATTGATCACGTTTTCAAACTTAAATTCTTCTGAAAATGTTATCTATGTTACCTTCAAACATTTTTTATGGCGACATCTAAAATAGTGGTATTTCGAAAAAAAATCTCATTGTACATTCGGCCGATATCGGATGCGATACACAAAACCAAGTAATCAATATTACTTACAGAGTGGCGAGCCTCTTCGACGTCGTAACAAATAGATGAGATGACCCCTGTACGTTGCCCGTGGAGAGTGTGGTTCACTGTTTCTTCCAACACTACAAATCTCCAACATACCATTCATTTGCATTCGGTGTTTTCTCCCTCCCTCTTCTCGTTTTTAATCTTTTTTACTTTTATTCTAGGTCTGTCAGTTCTGTAGGATCCCTAATTAAGTAACTTTTCCTCAAGTATTTTTTAATGTATATTCGTAGATCTGCTAAACCTAAATTGAATCGATAATTTTTGGAAACCTTCTTTTCGAGTCGATAATATACATGAGCGTTCTGTTTTATAGTTTTCATCCAGATGACTTGCCCATACGTCATCGTCAAGAGATGACTGATTAATTTATTATTTTTTACATCCAAAGTGCCTTGATATCGGTAGCTAATCGAGTTTTTTGAAGGGTTTTCATTTGTTTTCTTGTTTATAATGCACGAATTGTATGGAAATGATTGTAGTTATGATATTATAAGATATGAATACGGTTTCATTTAACTTCTTTTTTTTAAATCTGTTTTAGTGCAAGGATTTTGGATTTTCAGAGAGTAATGTCAGGAATCAAACCAAGTGTTTCAAAAGGAGAAAGTCAAGCACCGCAAACAAGACAATTGGAAGGTAAACATTTTTGAAATCACAGTGTTTCATAACAGGAATGATATTATTTCTGACGTTTTTTTTTGTATAATTAATCGAAGCTGTCACATCGCCTCGCGCACGCGTGTATGATAGGTTCCATTCGCAATTTGTTCCTGGAAAATTACGGAGAATGAAAGAAAAAGTGTGACGTCATGCGGGTTTTTCTACTTGCGTTTTATGTATCCCGTCTGAAAATCTGAAACATCGATAGTCACGCAGTCCTCTGAATACTTTTCCTCGTGAATGTATATTAAATTTCAGCGTCTAAGCCTACAGTTCAAGGAATAATTGATATTCTTCATGATACCATAAGCTATGTCCAAGTTGAGAAACAAAGTAAAACTATTAATTTTTCCATTCCTCATTTGCAAATGATTAAAGAACAGCTTGAAAGTATTCAATTAAAAGATAAAAACTACAAGGATTTGGAAAAAAAGTTCAATGAAAAACAGGATGAACATTTGGAAACGTAAGTATACTGTTTTTTCGTAATTTTTGTAAGATTAAACTTGTTTCAGAATCCAGAAGTTAGATTCAACACTCAGCCGTCAGAAGCTTAAGTATGATGATATGAGACAGGCACTTTCTGTAAAAATCTATACACTCGAGAATGAATGTTCCAATTTGCAAGACAACTATGCTGACTTGCAAAATGATTTTGAAGTTCAAATTGAAAAATTCAAAAAACTTCAAAACTTGAAAAGTATTCAAAATCACGAGAATTCAAAAAATGTGAATCCTCTAACATTGGATGAGCTCACCGAACAGTTGAAACAATTCAAAGAAGAACTAAGTATTGATCAGAAACTGAAAAATATTCAGTTAACTTGTGAAGGACTACAGTCAGCTGTTGGAAATTTTGAAATGAATTCGAAAAAAGCTAAGGAAATTGAAATTCTTAAAATGGATATAAAGAAGACACAAGAGCTCTATGAATCAAGGTAACTATGTTTATCTGTATAGTCGACCGAAAACATAACATGCACTGCCATCGAGATATAGTAATCTGTTTGGCAGTGTAAGAACAAACATTTTATGTTTCGTAATTACTTTTTCCAGACTGCTCAGGGCTGCTCAAGAAAACAAGAAACTGCTCAGAAAAAACGATACATTGAAAAACTATCTTGATAATCAAACAGCGAAAATTGGAGAGCTCACAGCTGGAAACAAAACAGAGAATCGTTCACCAACTCCAACATTGCAGGGACTTATTGAAATTCTTCAAAAGTTTTCAGACGATCAAAAACTTGAACCAGAATGTAAGATGCTGCAGTTGCATAAAGAGGAGTGTCGTTTGATTTTGGAAAGTCTTGAAGTGCACGATAAGAAAGATCAAGAGATTCAGTGGTTCCAAAGACAAATTAACGATCAGAAAAAAAGGTAAGTTTTGACGAAACATTTATATTTTGTTGATCTTAAAAACACATAAAAATTATTACAGAATCGCTAATCTTGGTTGGTCATACGAAAATGCTCTTGAAGATAAGGATGCTCTAGAATTAAAGCTTGAACATCAATACGAGCAGATGATGGAATTGAAAAAGAATTTCATTCCGAAAAACGAAATTTCTGAGGATTTGGCGAAGACTGTCAGAAATTTTGGAAAACGTCTCAGAAATTCTCGAGGAAATTTGAAGAATGCGTTCAAAGAATTAGAAGCTTTAAAAGAAGTTCAAGAGGAAGAAGGCTCATCAGATGAAAGTTCTGAAAGCAGCGCTTCTGATGATTTACCAGATGGTGACAGCTCGTCAGAGGAATAGCATCGAATCAGAAAATTGAGATTTCATTGAAATTAAATGTACCTTCTTACAATGACTAATATTTTAAAAAATTTTAACTATTCACAAATCAACGATTTTCTTGTTATTCGCTCTACGATATATCATGATTTCCCATTTATCCGACTTTCTCTTTGTTTTCAAATTTTCTTGATTATTCTGATTAACTTTACACTGTTCCAACTGTTCTTGTTTCTGAAATAAAATCTTCCAATAAGTCCTTCCAAGAACCAAAGACAAACTTATGTATAAAAAATGTCACAATTATAACAGCTGCGGACGAGCCCGAACAGGTTGAAAGTCTTTCTCAACCTGTGGACAAATGACGGTCCAACAGCCGGTAATGGACCTAAGACGGCCTTCAGTTTGCCCGCTATAAAACCGTACGTATTAGCCAGCGGTGGGCCACTTTTCACTGTTGCCGCTTCAAATTTGTCATGGCTTGGAATGGATAGAAGATTGTTGAGACGATGGGTATATCAGATTTCTTATTCTGTTCGTAAAGTCTGGATCATTTTGAGATTATTCTGCGTCTAATGATACAATTATCTTATTTATGTTCCTCGAGGGTGTCATTTTTCCATGCTATCGATTTTTTAGACAATCATAAATGTTGTTAGGTTGACCGAAGGCGCTGGAAGATGATGAACATGCCCTAAATTTTTGACTTTTGACAAGCCAAAGTTTACATTTCTGTTCATTAGATCTTTGAAAGCAATTTGATTTTTGTAACATCGGATAGCTTGATTGTGAGTCACATAGGATCTCTCCGGTCTATTGACTTTGTGACATTTACATTAAAAATATTTTAAAATAGGAAGGATGCTAATATGGATTTGTAGTGTAAAACAATGGTTTATGTAAAATAATTATTATATTTGAAGTACATATGTAGATAAAAACATTGATTTAAAAAATAAAAGATAAAATAACTGTATTTTATATTATAAAAAAGTTGCTCTGTTGTAAAAGTTAAGATGTAATATTATGGGAACAGCAATCAACAAGTATGGTTTTTTATAGCTTTTTATTAAACAGTTGAATCATTTTTGGTGGTTTTCTCGGTTGTTTCCTTGGCCGCCTTTTTGACCATTTCTTTGCTTTCTTTAGCCTGCTTTGCGAGAAATCTTGCCATTTTCATATCCCTCTTCCTTCCCACCAACTTTTCCTGTGCACGCATGTCAAGCGATTTTTGAGTGTACTGTGGGTAGCACACTCTTCGTGCAAGACGAAGGGGTGGTGGGCTGAAAAGTTAAATAATCTTTTTAATCTGATAAAATCCAAAATCCTAATATTTGCGAGAGATTTTTGTCATTTTGAAGGATTTGGGGATTAAATACTGATTTTTAGGCATCGCGCACTACCTGGTAATTCTAGCGCAAGCAGACCCACATCAACTCCAAAAACTGCCGATTATACTTTCTGGAATCGTGTTAAATTTTGCGATAGTTAAAAAAAATAACATGACAATAAACAAAACTTTGTCATTTGAAATTTCTTCTTGGATCATGCTTATTAAAATTGTTTGTAAAATTATCCAAACTCTTAAGAGGGTTATGCTTGTTATTGTAATTATATGAATATCGGTACGTGTACTACGTCTCACACAAAATGCAGAAAATGGCCAGAAGGTAGACAAGAGGGTGCTGGTTCACAAAAAATACTGAAGATTTGCTCTCATTTGTAATCAATTTGAAAATAAACACGGTAAAATTTTATCAGAATAAATAGCAAAGCTGAAAGAGCAAATAAATATTTGGTATATTTATTAAACCTAAAAGGTAGCCACTATCACTAGCTGGAAAAAAATTAGTTCTGAGAATAACTTACTATGGTGCACGCTTTGATTCAGCGTCTCCGCATTTTTCCGAAACCATTCCAGTCGATGATCCTGGAGACATGCCTAGTAGATTCCAAAAAAAAGTAGATTTGAAGTGAACATGAAAGTATTAAAAGTATAAGCTGGCAAGATTTGCAGACAAGATATAAGACGAGCATGCGAAGAGAAAGAGATGAAAAAGAAAAAGAAAGAGGAAAAATTAGCTGAAATCATAGAGCCGTGGTGCAATGCACATAAGTTTCTTGAGTTGGGATAAAATATTTTATGTGTGTTCAGAAAATCAAAAATTAAGATGATGAAAATGAAAATCAGCGTATCGTTTCGAAATAACTAAAACATGAGATTTTGACACTCCTGGTAAGAATGATTTCATAATCGAAATATAAAAAAAAACAAGACAGCAAAACGTTTAAATATTGATAGATTCATACGTCACAAGAAGATGAAATTACGAATAGCAAGTACAACAATTATTTTGAAATATCGGAAAATCTGGTCTCATGATGATAGTAGTGAATCATAAAATATCAAAGCGTTATAAGAAAGCTCAGTATGAAATGTGTAATTGGGCCATGGGGGATTCATTTTTAAAAGTCTAATTACAGTTTGAGACAGAAATAATCTGTAACTTAAATTTGAATACACATGATTACCACATGGTTTTCTAAATGTAATATTATAATTGAAACATCAATCATTCAGAACTTGTAAAATCCCATGATCCCCCAGAGTTGGTGTTCAAACATTTGGAGCGGTGCGATGATGAGTAGAATGAATTTTATTGAAGAGCAGTTGCGCATGTGTAATAACGGAGGAAGCGTTGCTTAAGGGTCATTGGAGAGAGAAAAGAAGGGAAAAGTAGTGGTTACTGTACCTAATGACGTCATAAGTATTCCACTTTTTGGTGCATCGTGACCCAGTTCAAGCACGAATGGCTATTGCAAAATATTTTAATTTCACCATTCTAGATTTATCTCAGTTTGATATTAAAACGAACTAAACAAGTTTTCAATTTTCAAAAGTTATATGTGGTTTCAAACAATTTTTGTTATTTTCTTTGTGAGTTTACAAGTGGAAAATCATTTAATTTTTAAAGATGATTCCACAAAACAGAAGGACATTTGGTACTAAGTTTTTTATAAGTAGAGAAAAATTATTGGTGTTTTATGGAGAAATGAAAAAAGAAAGAGAATATAATAATAATAATTCAAAACCAAGAGGAATCCGAAATAATGGTCGAACATAAAAAAGAAAACGCTCTCCTTAAAGCCCTCTCAACATAATAATTCTTCTATTAATAAAAGTTCATCGTTACTGTATCAAAATGTGTATACAACTGACGGTCAACATTTATTAGAAGAAGGGATGAGCAATAAACGTAATCGACACCCAAAATGTGTCAGGATGAGTTGATGATACAGTTGTGAAACCAGATACCCATTGACCTTTGATTGCGCATTACATGGAAATGACAGGTCGCATCTCTGCAAGGGGAACCGAGCAGGAAGGACTTTAGGATTGGCGGGACTAATTGTAAGAATATTCCTGCGAACACTGGGCAATTTTTGGATGTTTTGAAAAACATGGTTAGATTGAATACTTACTGAAATTTTCGTACAGTTGAAAAATAGTTCACTGCCCATAAAAGTGTAAATATTTTCAAAATGAAAAGAGAACTCAACATTTAATTCATGACCCATATCAAAGAGACTTATCAGTTTTTTATCAAACTACTAGGTTATCAGTGAAGCGAAACGGGGAGTCTATTCCACTTTTTTGTCAGTAAAAACGGGATGTACGTTTTCGATGAAAGGGCAACGTGTTCTTTATTCGAAATGTGTATTTTTTGATACAACTATTTATTACTTTACAAAAATAATATCATACATCGTTCAAAAATTGTTGGCTAGAAGAGCATGAAAATGAATGTGGTGTGAACTATTTTTCAGAGGGATTCATGAAAGCACTGTTCCGAAGTGAATGCAAAATATAAGATGGATACGGAGCCATTCTCAAGTCGGTATGCAATGAATGAGGAATTAAATTTGAATAAAATATCTATCTATGATTGAAAACACCTTATTAAATTTATACAGGATTAAATTTTGATCAAATGGTTGTCCATCTCCCCAGTACCGTTTGTGCAATTTTCGAAGGTTGAAAACTAAAGTTTCGACATCAGGCATAGGTTTTTTTTAGCCTTTGTGTTTTGTTGTAACGAAATTTATTGCTAGCATGTTATGATTTCTTTTGTTATTGGTTTTCAATTTGTTCATTTTTTGTAATATGAAATTAATTTCCTCTCCTACTTTTTATATAATTACATTCACTTTTTCTGGCGAATTCATGTTTTGAATATTCCTAATTTATTCCAATAAACAATTATTATTTTTTGATCAATCAACATTGTATTTTTTTTAATCGGCAGGCCTCACTCTGGTCAAAACTTCTTTGTTGGTAATGAATGTTGTTTCGATGTACCTTACCCAATCTATTTGCCTGAAGCACCATCATTCATCTTCAGAGACATCATTTACATTTTCGTTCTGTGTTCTTCTCATTGTCGTTCTTAATTTATTTTTTGCTGAAATACAATCAACATCTCTTCCTACATTCGTTTTCCCTTAGTCTCCCGTGTCAGTTTCACCTTGAAACCAAAAATGCCATTTACTTTGCATAAAAGCTATCAAATCACGGGCGTCCTGCTGCTTCGTCCATTCAACGGTCCATTTGCCACGAGAACCACTGAAATAGTGTTACAAATGTCAGATGCACAGACATCGACGATCCGTATTGAATTCATTTTGGCAATCGGCCAAAACCAATATGGACGATGCCGTGATGGAGAATATTTTGTGGGAAGAAGTAAAGAATGCCAACGAAGTAGTACTGCGTTTTCCCCGATTTTTAAAGATTATAAATACAAAAAACTGGTTATTTATTTTCTTGTCTAATAGGATACATTTGCAGGATAATGTTAATAAATAAAGGTTGAAATTAATATCTTTCGTATTTTCTTATTTCTATGAACCTCCAAAGCTAGCTTTTATAGTTTACATGAAACTGAAATTATATGAAAACGATGAGTAAAATTTGAACTTGAAAAAATATTATAAATTTAAATCATTCAGGCAATTTCAAAGTAAAAGTAGTTTTTCTAGATAAGTTACTAAGTAAGTAAAAAATAAACCAATGTAAAAATCAGTATTGAATTGTAAAGAAAGTTTATATATGGAACCTTGACATTTTATAATAAAAAATATTTGAAGAAACCGAGGTTTCCTAGGATTAAATGAGACAAGGTTCAGGTTTTTCCATTTTCGTTCTAACTTTTTAAAAGTCCATTTTTCTCACTGCATTGATAAGAATTCTGTGCACACTTCAAGTACTTTGGCCCGCACTATTGCAGGTTTTCTTTCTTTCAAAAATTGGGCACAAACAAATACGATTGATATTTTGACCTGAAGTTTGTTGTCAAGATTACAAGAAATTTCCAATTTCGTTGTTCCTTGACGATTAGTAGTACAACATGCTAAGCAAACTTGTTGCCACCTCATCCCTCTTGCCGTCCACGTTTTTGTTCACACCGTCCGTCAAGGGCCCGAATACGGACAATACCCAATTCCCATCAGTCCTCGTCACCTTCTTTTTTCCTTTGCATGCCAACTCGTTTTTCTTTGGTTACCCTCAGCCTTCAAACAAACTGATACGGTAGATGAACAACGCTCCGCCCATTTCCTCCGATGGTATATAAGTGGATAGAAAACGGGAAAACCACGGCTTCACAAGATGATGAAGCTGGTAGTGTCGGGATTTGCCGCCTTGTCCGGTTTTGCTATTCTGGCATTAACCATATTTGTGCCTCAAATTTACTGGGAAATGAGTGATCTTCAAGATCAAGTTGTCGGTGTTGTGGAGAGTTTTAAGGTAAGAATCTTTTGAGCTTAAAATGTACTTATACATAACCAGATCTTGATTAATTCGAGAAACAAATTTTTGGGGAAAATAATTTCCTAATCAGATCAAGCTTCTACAGCATAACGTGTTGTGGATTACTTTCCCAGTTCATGATAAGATTTAAGTTGATAAGAAACAAGTGAGGAATGGTATTTGAACTTTATACAAATTTTCTAGAAAACAATGATTTTGAGTGCAATCTAAAAACAATACACTTTTAAAATTTTAAACATTCAGGTAGAAACCGACTCGCTTTGGATCGACCTAATGGACGTCCAAATCAGACATACAGCTCCATCCCGTCCTCTTGAAAATCCTCTTTTGAGAAGGGACAAAAGGTTCACTAAGCTTCCGGATTGGTGTCAATGTGATTCTGCTCCACAGTGTCCACCTGGACCACCAGGACCACAAGGAGCTCCAGGAGCACCAGGAAGTGAGTTTGAATGATATTATAGAAATTTACGCAGCTTCTCTTGAACTTAGGGTATTTCACATCAGCTTTAATTGTTACAGTTTGGTAGAAATTTAGTTTTAGAGTATATTAATATCGTCAAATTACAGCTCCTGGAGAAAATGGACCACGTGGAATGGATAATCCACACTCCCTCGGCAGTACATCTTGTGATCAACAATCCATTGGATGTGTCCAATGTCCACGTGGACCACCAGGACCACCAGGAGATGTCGGATCAGTTGGACAAAGAGGACCAGATGGCGCATCAGGTGCTCCTGGAGCAGCATCTCAAATTCACGGAAAACCGGGACTACCAGGACCACCAGGAGATGCAGGAGCACCTGGAGCACCGGGACAAGACGGAGCGCCAGGACATCCAGGAGCCGATGGTCAACGTCAAAGAGGGCAGCCAGGGCCACCAGGACCACCAGGACGTCCAGGAAAAGTTGGAATCAATGGAGAGCCTGGACAAAAAGGAATTGATGGGGAAAATGGAAGTGAAGGAATTCCAGGTGTTCCAGGACCACGCGGAGCTCCCGGACAACCAGGAACAATTGGAGTTCCAGGAGGCCCAGGAATTCCAGGTAAGCTAGCAATACTTTTTTATTTCAAACGTTTTAACATAATTTGAAAAGCTTGTTGGATCTTCTTTTACTGATAGTACCGCAGAACCAGTAAAATAATCTTTAAATTTTCAGGTCGTGACGGCCAATACTGTCCATGTCCACCACGTTCATTCATCTTGGCAGCCAACAGTCGTCGTCTCCGTTCAAATGTATAACTTGTTGAAGAGAATTGTTTTCAGTTCCAATAAACTTCCAATAAGCATTTTAAATTGATTACTCACTTTATTAGACACCAATAACTCGAGCATTTTAGGTAAATGTAAAAGTTAATAATTATCCAAATAGTTACATGATGACATGAAACACATTTCGTTCGAATAAGTGACGTCATTGGGAGAACTTGAAGTTTCTTCAACTTATTACAAAATTCAAATTCAGCAAAAAACTATACATTTGAGTTTTCAGTTTCCTAGTTTAACTTTTGGTAAATTGACTGAGTAACGATTGTTCATACGAAGCTGTATCAGTTTTGGTGCTAAAGAACGGAAAACGTTTATTCACACTTGGTATTTGATATTAAAAAATATATTATTTATGAGAACTTTACTTTTAAAATATCACGACTGCTCTCTTTATACTCCCTCCATTTGTTCTTTGCCTAGAGAGTGTTAATTTTGTCTCTGTGGATCAACATGGTTTTGCGTACAATTCTGTAACTATTCAACTTCTGCATAAAACCCACTCGAAAGTCTTTGTTCTTTCTACACTTTTCTTCCAAAAAGCAGTGTTGATAAACGAAAGCAAAAAAGTACCGAAAAGCTGCTCATTGTTTACCTGAGAACCTATCTAGACGATAGAGGATTAGAGAGAAGAAGAACTTTTCAATATCTATTTTTGCCACCACATACAAGCAGACATACAACGTAAAAAGGTTTCCAAAAGATATATTTTTTTTTGCTTATTTTTTGCTTTTTTTGTGAAATATGAGTCGTGGGATGATGACAGGTGGTTGAATTCATCTCTATCTCTCATCTTAATTTGTTTTTTTTGTTTTGAGTTTAATTTCTGAGAGACTACTGTACGTACTTAATATGTACAGCCAAATATGGAGCGACATCAAGTGACATCAACCGGCTCTGTGTTTTCTCTGAATATAAACTTGATAGTAGAATGTCATCATACCATTTAATTTTTCATTAAATAAAAATAATTAATTCTTCTAAAACCTTATTGTTGAGTCTGAACTGGACTATGAATTTTACGAGACTGTATAATATATTTATAATTCCGCTCATGGCTCATTTTTGGCATAAACTTGGTAATGTAAACGTTTTGTGATTTGAAAAAACCCTATACTTCATACCACAAACTACTCTAACAAGTGTTCATACTTTTATGTCTCAAGCTCTTTCAAACAAATCGCACTTTTGTTCCAAATTTCTTCTCATTTTCGTCTCGGTCTTCTTATCATCCCATCCCCCTCCCCTTTTCGTTGATAATCAGCAACGCGCACTCGCTTTACTACAAACACGTCCAATACCTGCGCCTCCTCAAAATCATCCCTATATCATTCCGAGAGCTCCCCCGGCTCTCGGGAGCTCAAGAGGAGATGGCCATGAAGTGCGAGAAGGCTTCCCGCGCCGGGAAGAGCGAGAGAATGTCAGAGTTCGAGCGAGAGGATGTGCTCACGCCCGCGCGTGCCGTACACCGTTGGGCCTGAAGCTTTATCCGCACAGACCTCAGAACAGCAGAACCCCCACCTCCGCAACACAACACCAAGTTGATTTTTTGGAATTTTTTTTTGGAACTCAACCGTCTTAATTTATACATTAGTTCTGTATACTTCTAGACTTGATACAATGCAATTTCAACCTAAAATTGAAGATGTAATCTGAAATCACCCATCTCATATAAGAAAACAATGTTTAAAACTACTTTTTAGATTATGAACGGCAATCTACCAATGCCTAAGGTTGGCACGGTTTTTTTTGAATAAAACTTGTACTCTGCAATTCGATAAATGTATTTAGGATCATGTAAGATTGTTTTTTGCCAACATTTTAGCTCACATACGATAGATCTCTAGGAAGTTTAGTTCAGAACGTCATTCGTGGTATTTTGTGTTTATAATTATTTTTTACTTCAAAGCAAGTAGCATTACCAGATTGTTCAAATAGTTCTTTTTTGGTTGGTTTGTAGGACTTTAATACTAATGTTCAAGTTGCAAACGGAGATACAGGACTTCATGTTAAAAATCGTTAGCTTTGTTGTTATAAAACTTTATGTTATAAAACTTTCATAAGTTTATGTAGATTGGCCTACAAAAAGTATCACCTCTTTAAAAGTTTAAAAAATGTTACTGGCAGTTAGAAATAAAACTACAAAACTGGGGTAATATACGGTGTTCATTATGAAACACACTGATTATGAAAAAAAAATTGGAAAAAACTAAAATTTCAATTATTGGGTGTGGTATCGTTTTTTAAACGTAGTTTAAAACTATATGTTCCGTTAAACGATAAGAGTTCCATAAAAAAAATTAACTGTCAATCACGAATGACTCATCGAATCAGAAAACTCGTTATGCTCAGTTTCATAATTTCAATTGAATTTCTTTATTAATTTTAAATAAAACATCTTACTTTTTCAACAATCTTTTTTTTTCTGTTGTAGTCATTCACTACCATTTCCCCCGTCAAATTGCCCGACAGTCGATAAATATACAAAATCCAGCATAATCTCACTCTCCCTTCTTTTACTCTTATTTTCTATTTTGCACTATACGGAAAACAATACGATTTTTTTGTTTTCAATTTTTAATTAAAAGTAAAAATTCAAAATGTCAAAATGTTTGCAAAATTTTTCATCTATAAACGCCACGTGGTTATTGAAGATTTCGTGTAACTATTGGACTGAAACGTTTGCGCTTTAGCAAATAACTGCGTTTGAAGTGGTACACATTTGAAACAAAATGAATATTTTCGGTTGGACAATATTTTTTTAAACATGTTCTACTAAATTCTGTTTGAAACTTTGATTTATTTTTATTTGTTTCGCTCTATTTTATTGACCAGGACACAATAAAATTTCAGGTAGTCAAATCAAGATGGAACGTGTGACCGTTCGAATGGCTCGTTCGGATCGCCGAACTCCATGGGGGTTCGGTGTGACAGAAGCCCCAGATGGAGCTGTTCTTATTGTTAATGTAAGCTCTTTATTATAAATTTAGTATAAGTGTCCCCCTATTTGTCATAAAGTAGTTTGTCAGTTTGTCCAAATTGAATCACAATAAAATTTGTCGTAAAAATTAGTCTTGAGGCATATGTTTTCGTATACATTTAATACAAAAACCAAGAAAACCCATCACATTCACTTTTAGCACCTCTAGGTTCTTACCGCGATCTCAAAAATCACCGCATCACCACAACTGATTTACAATCTCATCGCCTTCCTCACTTTCTCTCGCAGTTTTATCCTCTGGACATGCCCAGGGAAAATCGGAAGAGCAACACAAAAAACATCACTTATTACAATAAGTTAGATGCTTTCAAAATTTCTCTCAAAACTCATAGACAAAATGTAGTGAGAGATTAGTCGTTAACGTAAGAAAAAATGAATTTGAAAAATTGACATGCGTTGGGGGATTTTTTAAAGCAAAGGGAGCCTTCAATTCAAACAAGTTGAATATCGAATAAAAGTTGAAAATTTCAGGTAATAGGTGGTAGCTTAGCTGATCGTGCCGGTCTTCGTAATGGAGATGTTGTTGATCGTTTGGAAGATCTTGACAATTTGGACATAAACGCTGTTGATAGACTTCTAGTTACAGCTCATGAGAAGATTGAACTTATTGTTACCAGGTAACTCATCTCGTTAAACACTTCAAATTTATCAGTATAGCACCAATTATTCAAAATTTGTGTCGACCACAATAAATAAAAATTATATATAAACAGAGCAGGTGTGTGAAAATAATAAGAAAGACATAATTTTCTCGAATATTTCCCCTAAATCGATCCCTTGAAAATGTACACAACCCTAGTTATGTAATCTGTAGCTTTGTTATCACAACGCAATTCAAAGTAGGTTACTTACCAGTTTGTATTTCCGTTTATTAACCAGTCAAAGTGTTCTCCGTTTTAATCACATCACCAATGTATCCTACCTTTCCGTTTTTAATCCGTCTGCGTCTTAGTTTATCTCCAACAGCAAGTGCTTCATGCAATAGAATATAGATATCCAAAATTTTCGAAGCGAACACCCGCCATATAAACAGGCGAACAGATAAGAATCAGGCCAATCGGTACGGGGGAAGCAGAAGGCAACATTCTTCCGAATATCTCGTTGCAGGAAGAAGGAGGGACTTAGGATTTATACATACATATTCCGTTTGATGACAAATCGTTGCAACTGTTTTGAACTGTTTTGAAACGGTCAAATGTCCCAATCAATGTTTTCTTTAGCTTTGCAACAGCTTTGCAACACAAGTTTTGCTCCTCTTATAAGCACTCTAATGTCATTAAATTTGAAGCTCGTTACCTTTTTCCCTCAAAAATCATTCTGTGTTGATAGTTTTAACAAGCTTCAGATATTTTTGCCCCTTTAAACTTATTTTTGAGCACTTTTTACATAAGCAACTGCAAAAAAAGTTGCATGGAAAAATGTTATAGAATTGCCAAAAATAACTGCCACAGCATTCAAGATTCTTTCCAAAACTGCTGTATAGTTTTAAGAAATACCAAAACAAAACAGTTTGACAATTATTATTATTTTGGCTTTTACTTTTCCCGAATTCGCATAATTTTCTCCTGAATGTTATGTTTTACTTTGAACAGTTGAATTTTAAATAAATAGGGTTTTAATGATGAGTCAGTTCATGACAAAGCAATGTACTTCTGACACTGTTCTTTTTATTTCATTCTCTGTTGTTGTATCAGAGTGTTCCAACAATTTATTCACCCTCTCGCACACAAAAACTGAGAGAATGAAATTGTTGAATACTTCCTCTCACATATTTCCCTTTTCCAGGTGTTTATCATTTTTGAACAAAAAAACTTGCAAGTTTCCTTTTTCTTTACGTTTACCCATTTTCCTATAAATATATTTCATGTTCAATTGAAATGATTTAAGATTCAAAAGTGATGGTGAGAATCACAACGACGCCAAGACCATGGTAATTTGAAATTTAATCGAAGAGATTAAATAGAAAATAAATAAATTTTGATTTCATTCATATCAAATAAGTTTAATTTCAGGCAACCATCCGGTGCAGCCACCAGAATTTGGCGTCCAGAAGTAACTGAAAATACTGGACCAGGACAGGATCAAACCCCATATCGTGTCAATTTGCAGCATAGCAGTGATGTGAGTCATTTGAGTTTTGTTTTGAAATAGGAAGCTTCACACAAAATCGTTATTTGTAATCGTTTTTAACGACAATAGCATAACATTTTTTAAAATTTCTAATAAATAGTGAATAATAAATTATTTTTAGACCCGTCCACCACAAGGTTTCAACAATTCAGCACTTCCTTTTGAAACAGATCAACGTGTGAAACATATGCAATACAATTCTCCATTGGGAATTTATTCCGATAAGTCTGCAGCTGAGCAATATGTTCAACAAACTCAAGGATTGGGAGATAATTCAGGGTGAGTGTTTTTTACATGACTAAATTTTTGAAAGAGCACTTATAGTTCAATTTGGCCAGAAAATATAGTATAAATTTAGTTCGGAAGTTGGCCTATATTTTACAAAAAAATTTCTTGAGACAAGTCATGGCCAAGCTTTGTTCACCCTTTACCAACTTCTGAACAAAATTCTTAGGTTTGGGGCAGTTGGGTCAGAAGTGGCGGTCGAATTCCGAGTCTCATAAATTAATCCAAAAATTACAAGACGTTAACGCTTTTTATCATTCAATTTCAAGAAACGAAAAACAAATTAAATGTATTTAAAATCCACGACGGCTTCTCATTTCTCTGAAAGCTGCAGTGAGGTTATCGATGAACAAAAGCTCGCGTTTCTTGCGCGGAAGGTAGTCTCCCTGAAAATTGATATTCTTTATCATAACAATTCAATCGAAATTACCGTGTCGAAACCTCCGGCGACAGCAGCTTTTCCTGCATCATCTGTAGCATCAGTTTTAGCCTTGCAGTCCTCTGGAAGATGTGGCATGACAAGTGCCTTGGCTTGCTTTCCATAAACTTTTGCCAAGTTTTTAACCGCTGCCTTGTCAGCATCATCAAGTGACTCGAATTTGGATTTAAGCTGGAAAATGTAGGATAATTTAGATTGTGAAAAAACTAGGTCTTTTTCTAATTTCCCTCACCTCCGCAGAAATTTCTTGATGACTCTTGAATAAGTTTCCTTGTTCAAAATCGCTGATTACTTCTCCAGCCAATTCTTTTGCCTTGTCCGAAGGCAGATTTGTTTGTGCATCGGTCTTTGCCGCAGCCACAATGTCCCAGAATTTTTGACGAATTCCTTCTCCGAGAGTGTCCAAGAAAGCGTTCAGCTTGGTCATTTTGGCTGCTGCATCATCAGTTCCTTCAAGTTCAACACGAAGAGCTTCACAGGCTCCGCCTAATTTCAACTTATGATAATCTGCAACGACTGAGGTGCAGAAAAAGACAGTGAGAAGTACTAGTCGATGAATCATCTGAAAATTAGCTCAATAAATTTAAAAGGAGTTACGTTTCGATGAATACAAAAATAAAAGAAGTCCCAAAAGCCTCTACAGAAGAAGTTATAAATGGTTTAAAAAAACGTCCGTTTAAGCTTCAAAAATATTAGAAAAACTATCAGTGAGAATTCAAAAATTTGACTAGCTCAAAACACAAAATGAAAAAACTCGTAAATTTGAAACCAACTAGGTTTTTATAAACCCGCTGGGTTACATATTTTGACCTTCAATGTATAAAATCGGTATATCCCAAAATCCGACTGATCCGTTGTACAATAGTTTTTCAATTGTGTCTTTTCGTCACACTTTGATATGTTGACACAACTTTTGAACCACTAATATGGAAGTGATGTAGTAAAAAACAGAAACTGAAACTTTTATTTTCAGAGCCCGTGCTGCTGCGCAACGTCAAGACGAGCCAGCATATCTGAGAAGTGAAACTCTTCGACTTCTTAAAGAACAAGAACATGGCTCAGCTGGTGGTGCTGGAACAACTCTTTCGAATCATCCAAATCCAAGTGGGCTTCCAGTCTGTTTTATGTGCACTCGACCTATTCTGTAAGTATAATAAGTTTATTAAACATCTGAAAGTACTTTGGATAAATTAAAAAGCACACCATTCAATTTCTAGTGGAGTGATGGCTCGTGCAGCTGGAAAGAATCTCCACGGCGACTGCCTGTCGTGTGCTACTTGTGGAAACTCCTTGAGAAACGTTGGGCATCATTTCATTGAGGGTTTGTTGTATAAAAGAAACCGAATCATGTATGTCGATTGCCTTGATTTTTAGACAAGTTCTACTGTGACATTCACGGAACTCAGAGAAAGCACGGAGGACGACCAGGGATGGATCCAAACATTTTTGTGTAAGATTTTTTTTGACAAAAAAAAGGTTTTTTTACCCTTAAAACTTTTAGAAAGTCATCTCCAACTGCTGCTCAACCTGTTCATATCCAAGATAGTCCACGTGCCGCTTATCATCCACAAGTCAACACTGCTCGTCCCGTATCCGTATCTCCTGCTCCATCGGCAGGAAGCAAGACTGTTACTACTCATTATCATACTCCAAAAACTCAAGGCATCCTTAGGTGAGCCACTATTTTTCAATTCTTAACATAGTTTTTTATTTTCAGTCCTGGACAACGTGGAGTTCCAACTGCAGCTTTTGGCGCAGATCTTTCAAAGTCTGTGACCTATGGAGGAGGTGTTGGTCCAGGTGGTACTCATTACGATTCTAACCGCTTGTCACCAGCTCCATCTCAATACTCGACACAATCACGGAATCAAAGCCAACAACACTATCAACAACATGTTGTTCAAGCTCCACCACCAGTACCGTCAAATCCACCACCTTCAAATGGTTAGTTTGCACTGAATCTAGGATCTTTCGTTTTTACAAATTGGGATACACATTAATTTTGGCTTTTGGTTTTTTGTTGGGTTCACTGTCTTTGTCCATGTTATTTCAAACAACAATGTCCTTTGTTCATGTCCATGTCATATCTAACATCTATTTCAGAGCAGCAATCACAATCACGTGTCCAGAATCTTCCGGATTCTGTTAGATCGGCAGTATCGCCAAGACGATCCGGAAAATCACCAAGACAATGGCCACCTCCGGCAATGCCAACAACTAATCGATATTGGCAAATCGATCCAGCAGACGCACTGAAAAAAGAGAAAGTGAATTATGGAGAAGATTTAGTGGCATTAATTAAAGAAGTAGAGCAGAGTAAAGAAAAAGAGCCAAAAGTTAAGAAAGAGCCCAAGAAAGGAACACGGGGAGCCAGAAGAGCATCAAATATTAGTAAAGAGCAAGTGCAGCAAGCTTTCGAAGAACAACGGAAGAGAACAGAGCGGAAAGAAATCAAGAAACTGGAAAAGGAAATCAAACCAAAACCAGAATTGAAGGTTGAAGTACCAGTTGAGCCACTCGTTGTTCCTACATCTAAACCTTTGGAAGAACCTTGTCCAGAAGCTCTACCACCACCCAAGATTAACGACGGAATTCATTGGACTGTTATTCATAGCCCTGTACTTCGTTCACCTAGTCCGGCAAAGGTTACTTCTGAAGCAGCAATCCCTGAAAGCAATGGTGTAGTGAAGCCGATTCCAAGTTATGCTTCTCAACCAATTGGAATATCTAAAACATCAACACCTCAACCATTTAGACCAGGATCCCAAGTAGAACGACCTCATTATTCGTCCGTTGGTCTCAAAGATGTACATGCTCCAGTACCACTTCCTCGATCACCTCAGCATTCACCTCAACCAGTGCAGAGCTACATTGTTCGGAGTAGTGATGCAAACGTAACAACTTCTACAAATCTGCAGACTACTGTAACTAGACAATACACGGAAAATGACAACAAGTCACAATTCTTACAACAACCGCATCCGGATACCATTGATTCCAGCACATCGCCAATTCCAACTATTCGATTGAATCGTCACACGAAACCAGAGCCATCGACGCCTTTATCAGTGCCAACTGTGTCCATAAATGATATTGCAACTTCTCCAATTAAAATTACAGAACCATCAAGACCATGGCGGGCATCTGTTTCAAACTCTGCAACATCCCCAATTAAAATTCACGAATCTCGAGTCCAGCCCGTAGATGAATCAAGAGGCCTTCACAGACATGAAGAGAAGGCTCAAATTGAAACATCAACTATTAAAATCCACGAACCATCGTCTCCACCACCATCCGTTCATAAGTTTGGAGCAGTCAACACTAGAGCTGCACCAGCACCAGTTCAGTTCATGCAAACACCAAGAATCGCGGTAAAAATTCATGAACCTACTGGACCATCACCGACGCCTCCATCAACTCCTTCTCATCCGATTAAACGGGACCCAAAGCATTTCAAGAAAGTTGATTTCTCAAAAACTAGCCCAACGGTGATCCCAGAATGGAAAGATTCTGCCGATATTGTTGATGAGTCGGATATTCTCACAGAGTGCTCAAGAGAAGACGACAGTATATCATTTCTCAAAGCAGCAACTTATGATGGAGATGAATCAGAAATGATTGATAATAATATTGATAATAAAAGTGATATTACAAGTACTTTTGACATTGAAGAGGAAGAGGTTGACGTGGTTCAAGATAGAGAAAGAATTCGTGTAGTTGGAAGAAAGGGTGGAGAAGGTGGAGAAGCTGAAAAACAATGGAGACAAAGAGCAATGGAATTGTTGGATGACGATGCACAGACTGAAAGAGACTTAAGAATTGTAGCAGCGTTAAATGAAAGATTGCAAGGTAAATTACTGGAAACTATTTAGCTCAGATATGAGATAGGCAACGTTTTTAAATTGTTTTATTTTTTTCTAATATTACATCGTATAGTTCTATTCTCTAAAATTCCTGATATATTATCCTCTTTTAATTAGGCCTCCGAGAAATGGAAGACGATGATCGTGTCCGCGCCATTGAATGCATTGCTCGTCACCAAAGTGAACTGGAGCAGACACAAACACAGCTGAGCACCCTTCTTGAGTCAGCTATTGTGTATCTACAAAATCTGAGGCCAGAACTAGAGCTCACCGAGCCAATCGACAATGATGCCAAGAGTCTTGAAACAGTGAAGTTCGAACCAACGCGAGCCGAACAACGAGTAAATGAGATTCGAAAAAAAGTTTTAGAGGATTTGGAACATCTTCCAATTCTTGGAGACGGTATGGACAGTGTTCCACCCCCACCACCCGAACGAAAAGTATTCCCATTCCAATCTTATCAGCCAATAGCTCCACAGTTTCCAGTACCTGCTGCAGAATCACCAGTTACTCAAAGGTAAGAATATATGGCATTTTGTTAAATATTAGTTATTGATTTCAAGGGTTTTAAGTTTATTTAAATTAAACCTATATTAAATGTTGAATGTTCTATGTTAAATTGTCCATGTCTATTTGTCTTCAGTTTGCATGATGTGCTTGATGAGTTCTATTCACTTCGGAAACCGACACCAACTCAAAACGTGGCACAATCCTCAGATACTACAGCAGAAGATTCGAGAAATTTCTTAGCGTCCAGACTTGGTCAGGTTATGATTGATGAGAACAAGAAAGCAGGTGGTTCAAATGGTTCAAGTCAACATCATAATCAACAGGGTGTGTGGTTTTTTGGATTTTTAATGTGCTAACAGAACATACTTAGGTGACCATTCGAGAACTACTGATTTGTGATTTTTTGAAAGTTAATATAAATCTACTCTGAGTTAATTTGACTAAACCTAGTAAGTGCGCTTCATTGAACAATATAATTTTAGTGAGATCATGGTGGTGAGATGATGACAACAACGAGAATTGAAGTTGAAAAGAAGTATCTGTAGGAGATAATTATTCATTTATTTATGTTTATCATCCGGTGTATTTCAGTAGTATTCTAGTCAAATAAAATTGTTCAATGAGCACGCACTCACCATAATTCCATCATATTCTAACAACATTCTATCTAGGTTCCTCATACACAAAAACGAGTTTCGAACGAACTACAACTGAGACACGTCCCCAACAAAATACCGGGGCTCCGAGAGCAGGTGATTTTCGTGGAACTGGGCACTTAACTACTACTACAACAACTCAACAAAATGGAGGACGAGCACCATTTTGTGAGTCTTGCAAACAACAGATTCGGTGAGTTATGCGGAAGCTTTTACGATCAGTCAATGGATTTATAGAGTCTTCCATATAGAAAAAAATGTCTGAAAATTCAGGAATAATTCAGAGAAACCCCTATTTTGAAAATTTATGACAAAGTAGTTGTAGGCAACATTATGTAGGTTGAGCTAAAAAATATTATGCATTAAGAATATATTTTATTGGTCACAAATATTTTGATTAACTTTTTGATCTTGGTTATGGAAATACAATTTCAGTGGTGCATTCGTCCTTGCAACTGGAAAATCATGGTGCCCTGAGCACTTTGTGTGTGCCAATTCCTCATGCCGCCGACGTCTCCTTGAATGCGGATTTGTCGAAGAAGATGGTCAAAAATTCTGTGAATCATGTTTCGAGCAACATATTGCTCCACGGTGCAACAAATGCTCTAAACCAATCATCTCGGATTGTTTGAATGCGCTACAGAAGAAGTGGCATCCAACATGCTTCACTTGTGCACATTGTCAGAAACCGTTTGGTAAGTTAGCCATTGAAGCTCATCTATATATGAAACAAGTAAATTTGCAGGAAACAGTGCATTTTATTTGGAGCAAGGTCTTCCATACTGTGAGCAAGATTGGAATGCCCTGTTCACAACAAAATGTGTCAGTTGTCGTTATCCAATTGAAGCTGGTGATCGATGGGTTGAGGCATTGGGAAATGCATTCCATTCTAATTGCTTCACTTGTGCCGTAAGTTATTTTAAATTTATCATTTTGCCGCAATTTTTTTTGTTTTTGCATATGCAAAATTCGTGATTTTTGCCTCAAATAGGGGAGCCGTTCTCGACACGACGAATATTGTTTAATGGAAAAGTGTGTGCGCCTTTAAGGAATATTGTTGGTCGCAACTCGCCATTGTTGTTGGATTTTCTAGTCATAGTTTATATTTCATTTTTGTATCACATCTTCCAGTAACTTATGAAAAGACGGGAGACTACAGTACTCCTTAAACCCTCACACACTTTTACATTTTAAAAATCGGTCGTTTCGAGACCGTCTACCGTTCTTTGAATCCAACATTTTTTTCAAAATTCTCAAAATTTCTTACAGTATGTTTGAAGGAATTTGGAAAATTAATTTTGCATAACGAAATCCAGCCGAAAAAATCTGCCTTCCTTGAAAATCATAAAAGTTAGCAAAGATAACATATATGCTGTATAAGATTTCAGATTATTTTCTGAAATTAATTCCATTCAACATTTTCAGCGTTGCAATCACAACCTGGAAGGCGAGAGTTTCTTCGCCAAAAATGGTCAACCATTCTGCCGACTTCACGCTTAGTTCTGCCTTTTTAATAATTCTTCATTTCCAATTTAATCAATTTGATTTTTATATTTTGAACCTTCAAAAACTGCTCTGCCTTCTATTTTGTATGTCACAAAATTTTTCATTTTCATTTCCCAAAATGTTCAGTTATTTAATATGAGACAATGTTTCCATTTTTATTTCTATTCTCACTAATAAACGTTACTTTTTCATGAAACTTTTATGATTGAACATATGTATGTATATAATAGAAAATACCGGAAAATACAATAAAAAAACGAGACCAAAATCTGGGACAAAAACTACCATGAAAAGAGTATCATGAGCATTGTGAGAAAGCCGACAAAAAAATTCTGAAAGTTTGAAAAATACGGAGCAACGAGAACAAAATAAGGAGAAATGCAAGTATTTAGAGTTGAATTCCATTTATTTGAGCATGTCCATTCGATGGTTGTGGCGAAGGTTGAATGCTAAAAATTGAGTCGTCTGAAAACGGGAAAAACGCAAACTAAAGGCACACAAAACATTTCAAGCATTTTGAAATTTATTGGTGAAAATTCTTATTTCGTCCGTTGTATCATTGAAATTTAAGAAAAAAAAATGTTTATTTTCCATAAAAACAAAAAATTTTGGTCACTAGAAAACAGGCACTACCGGTAAATATTAGATTGAGGGGCGGAGTTTCCAATGAAACACGGGGGAGGAAACTTTTGAATCTCAAAAATCGAAGATTCAAATGCGATAAAAAACAATTATGCGAAAATAAATCGTAAAGTTGGGCTCAAAATTGGCACACTGCCAGTTATCCAACATCCAAATGCAACTGGTACAAGAATTAAAGGGGCGTGCCACTGAACTGCGTCTAAAAATCGATCGAAATCATCCTTCTCGTTCGGGATTCGGCGGGACTTCTTTTGAATTATTTTCACAGATTTTGAAGACTTCGTCAATTTTTTCGAGGCTTGTGGTGTAAAATCCATTCTTGACGGCGGTGGTGTATAAACTCCAACATCCAGCTCTTTCCACGATGGTTCAGGAGTCACGAAGCACATGGGAGCCATTGTTTCCGAAGATCGTCTCAATTGCTTCTGTGGTGTGGCCAACTGATTTTTCTGATTCATCGTAGTCCTTCTTAAAATCGTTTCCTTCTTCGGGCGACTATGATTCAAATTATTCAATGCATATGAGTGAAGGTACCGATAATTTTCATGTCTATCTCCAGCATCTTCCAAATCTTGCCCAAATTCTGACGATGAATGTTCTGTGGCAGAAGGTGTCATTGGCATGAAAGATCCAGATTCATGGCTTTGTGGTGGAGTCTCCAATTGAACAGATGATGTAGTGTCCAAATGCAGTTCTGATGGAGAATAATATGACGTTGAAGCCACTGAACGAGGTGTTTCTGGAGCATATGATGCTGGTGGAGGTGTAACTTCTGCAGCATGAGAAGAACGGGAAGCGGTTTGCCGTCTTGACAGCACGCTAGAAATCAGAGAAATAACGAGTACTATGAAATTGGAATGTTAAACAAATGAACAAAGGTATTCTAAATATATCCACTCATTTGAATAAATCATGTAATTTTAATCCAGGTTTGGCTATAATTATTGTCAAAATTTGATAATTTTGTAAGATAGTTTTTTTTTCAATAATTTAAAACGTTCTGGACACTTTGCTCGGTTGTCATTAGAAACAACGAGAACGATGTAAGAATTTTCACCAATTGAATTTTCAAATCAAATCTATGATTCTATAACTTTTGATTACAAGTTAAATGACTCAACACAGTAATTGCACACAAAATCACACATTCACAATAAGCACAATGCCTACCTTCTAGCCGGCGAAACGGAACCTCTGCTTGATCGATGGTCGAGAATTCCCATATATTTTGCAGCTCGAGACAGTAGGTATCCACTGAGTACGGTAGCTGTCAGAGATTTGAGCCAAGTTGGCGATTTTGCTGGGATCAATGCTTTGATGAGCACTGCGGCAAGCAGACTTCCAAAATTGAACAGCGTAGATGAAAGAACACTGAAAAATCATTATTTGTTGGAATCTTTCTTTTTCTCAAAAAAAAGTTAATTTACCTGAATTCAACTCTCTCCCATGGATTCACACGGTGAAGGTGTCTTCTGAAATACACGTAGAATCCGAGTCCCACGTTGGCATTGAACAGAATCGTGTTGCTGACGGCAAGATCTCCCGTCGGAAACAGACTGAAAAAACAAACAACTAATTTAGAATTGATTCGTAGACACTTACCTTGAAATGATATTTGGACTGAACAAATGCACAGTGTAAAGAGTGTGTGAAAGTGCTCCAGAAGCAGGAAGATAGTGAGAAAGGAAGGATCGAGATGTGACTGGTGGAAACCATTTTGCCCAGTCAATTCCAAATGTACCACCACCCGATTGGATACCTGAAAATATTGATGATTATGAGTCTGAGCTTCTTTTTATTTAGTTTTCCGCATTTTTGTTGTTTTTTCATGTTTTTGGTGAAGAATTAATTTTATGCTTTTTAAAGTTTTGTTTTCCATAAAAAAAACACTCGCAATTATTAAAGTATGGAAATTTTTTTTTTAATCGTTCTCGGTTTGTCAACAAAGAAAATATTTTGGATTCAGCCCTGATCACAACTAGAAAATAGATTTTTCTGCAGATTTTCTTCCTCGAACATTTTTGATAAATGAGCGCCATCGGCGCCCACGGATCTTAACATATCTTTTATCGGATCCAAGTGATAAATAAATCTGATAAGAGAAACTACTTGTGTTATGTTAGTTTTTTCTGCATCCCACGATCAAAGTCCATAGGGTCCTCATAAAGTTTTATTTTAGGCGCTATATAAACGATAACACTGTCACTAATCATAAAACATTCCATTCATCAATTTATCAATCAACGAAGCGTTTCATTGCCATAATGGGCAGATTTTTCTTTTATGTTTATATAGTTTTTAAAATATCTTTTTCAAAGATAGTTCCACACTGACCGGATGATGATGATGGATGATCAAGAATTCCCATTATTTTAGGCGTATTTAGTAAGAGAAGAATTTGATTTCGTCGTAGTTGTTGTTCGAACACAGTCGGCGGGGGTTAATGGATTGGAAGAGCGTAGATATGGTCGGACAGGAAGAGGCTAATTGAATTAGGAATCCAATTTATTCTGAAATGAACTTTTGATTGGAAATGACCAAAACATGACATTTTTTTTTTAATCCAAAAGTAGTGAAAATACAAAAAAATGGTTATGATCCCAGTATTACATTTATACTTCTTTTTTCAAACAAAAAACTCACAGCTCACAATTCCACGACTAGCGGGTAGTTGCTCTCGTTCGAAACAAACACACAGATTGGCTGATAAACTGATCTCGTTCGTAGTTTTCTCGTTTTCTCTAACTACCTCTCAAGGTACTTAGAGAGTTGAGAAATGGGCGGAGTCTGGTTGCCCTTTGTGCTCTGCAACAACCATGTATACAACAAGAAAAAGAAGAAAAAGAAGTACAATTGTACAGATAAAATTAGAGTATATAGAGAAATGAGGTAATCAAAAGAATCTATTGGAGGGGAACACTTAATGCTCATTTCGAAATGAAAGATAAGCAACAAGTCAAACAGCAAGTGAATTGAGAACAAGAATCATTGGATTACCATCGGAAAATTGTTTCCATCAGTTTCAATGTTTATTCAATAAAATTAAATATGCTGTGTGTTGCTGAAAATTTCAAAAACAGTTTTGTATATTACCCAGACTCGAAATGTCGCAATTTTTATGGGCGAAAATACGGTATCTGGCCTCAATGCGACAATTATGTATTGCATAGAAATATGTGTGCGCCTTTAAAGAGTACTGTAGTTTCAAACTATAACAATTTTTGGCACTAAAATCCAAAATTTTCGCGTCTGGGTAATATCTAATAAGTGGAATCAATTTGGCGATTAAATTTTCAAAATTCGGAGTGACAGACTTTCAAATTCTCCATGTAGGAACGAGAACTAACAAATCCAGGGAGCAAAAATCCGGATTAGTGAATCGAAATCCACAGAGACAATCTGAACAGCAATTAGAGCGAATACTTGCGAAATTTGTTTCCTGCAGAATTTGTCAAATGAAAAAGGACATAAAACAACAAAACCCAATGACAAGACCAACAAAAGATGATGGAACAGACACCAAGAGGTCGATAAGAAAGACAGTGACACAACCGACCACAGTGGGGGAGTGAAAGAGAGGGCGCGAAAAGCAGCAGAAAACGACGGGCGGGAGACAGACGGACAACACACACAAGTGAAATCGAGCCAAGAATGATGAAAGAAATGAGACGCAGAGGTGACATTGAAGGGAAAAGAGGATGTCCCTATGGGCGCCCGCGACGCCCAAGGTGACAGGTGATGTTTTTTTTCGCGGGAATTGATGGAATTCAATGGAGAAGAAACAAAAACAAAGCAATACATCGGAACGAGCGAATGGGCTCCGATAAATCTCTGATATGAATTGCCTGTAAATGTCATGTGTTCACATTTTTGTTTTATTCTCATTTGCCATTTTATAGAACTGATAGAGCGTTTTGATAGGATTATTTCAGCAAGAAAAAGGAAAAGTTGTGTTCAACAGAAATGTGTTTGCTAAAAAATTTCTGACATGGCAAGAAAATTCATTGAATTGTTCAGCATCGCATCTTTTAAGGGCCCTTCATGGACAATTGCCAAGACCCGCATTTCGGGAATTTTTCTATTAGAGATATAGGATATCAGATTGGAAACTGTGACGTTGTCCTGAGAATCAACGTTTTTTTTTGTCAATTCCAATTAGAAATGGATATCTAATGAACTTTTACGAAGAAAGTTGATCGACTATAACTTAAACTTGTCAGCTCTATTGTTTTCGATGGGGGTGGAACATTTTGCACAACAGAAATGAGCGGATGACATGGAACAATTGAGCAGGCCTGTAGAAAACTATGATGGGCAAAAATGTCATAAATTTCGGGGATTTGGTGACGAGCCGAGAAAATGTTTTCAGTTAAATATACAATCAAAATGTTTTCTAAATCGAAAACTAGCATGAATTCAGAAAGAAAAAACATATGATACTAATTTATTAGACAATACGAATTTCGCAGAACAACTAAAACCAGTTTCTGTGATAACTGGTGTTCGTCTTCTACAGACAATCAAAAGACTTGGCATAGTTTTTCCTGTTTAGAAATTCCAAAAAATAAAACCAAGAGAGAAACGTTTCTAGAAACACGAATATATATTTTTCACATTTCTCTATAAGCTCTCATTTAGCTTGCTATAAGGCTCAACCTACAATAGTTTATGATCTTTTCATGAGAATCTACAAGAAATACTTGGTTGAGTTGAACACAAGTAGTTAAACTTGTCAACAATAAAATTGAAGTGTTTTAAACAGATGTTCAGTTAATTGAACGACGGGAAAAACGACACAACACAACTAAAAGAAGAAATCTCACAGAAAAAAATAGCGAAAGGGGAGCAGAAGAATCTCCGATAAGTTACAAGTATGTTTGTGACAACTGATCCATATTCCTGTGGTTATGAGGGAGTGTGTCAGATGATCGATCAGTTGAGATCGAATTTGTTAGAAGAAACTGCTGAAAAAGTTGTACTCTGAGCATGTTTAACGGATGGAACAAAATAGCTAGTAAAAACACATATTTGTCACAGAATTTCCTATCAAACAAAATTGTACTGTTATCAACTATCAAAGACGTCACATTGTCACCTGAACCAGATTTTGCAACACCAGGTGGAATGCGACAAGAGAACGCTCAGTGCAAGATGCGAGAAGTTTTGAGAAAAGGAAAAATTCAATAAAATGACGCGATGAATGGTGAGAAAAAGAGGGTGAAGCAAATGAAAGTGGCTAAACAAATAAACAAATATGAAGAGTAGAAAATTTTAGAAAATTCAGTCACAATATATTTTATAAAATAAAAATTTGGTTGTTCAACCAATTTGAAATTTTAAAGAACCATAATCTTATAAAAATGAAAAATAGTTTTATAGGAATCAGAATTTCAAAATTAAGTAAAACCGGCAAATAAAATTAAAAATCGATTTCAAAGATGTTTCACATGATTTTGATTGCTTGAACACGATTAAAATCTCCCGAAATTGGAATTTGGAAAGAATGGAAGTTGTTGATACAGTGAGATCAATCCAATTGAGCTTGCAGTGACAACAGTGTCTGAACGAATATCAAATGATGAGATAGAGTGCACAGATTCATTTCTGATTGGATCAAGACGGAGAGAATTCACTAGGTCGCCTTCCAACCAAATTGTGTCTTTTGTTGAACGAGGACCAACGGCGCTGAAAGAAATTAATTTAATTAGTACCGAATCTGATGTTTGGGAGGAAAAGTGGGTTGAAAGATTAGCAACTCCAGAGATAAGAATATCAATTTTGAAACTTACATTGGCGCTCCAGATGCATCAATTCTGATCAAGCTTCCATCATTTGAAGATACCAGAAGATTATCTCCGCATTTTGGATGAAACATGACTTGAGAAATTGCCTTCTTTGCGACCAGATAAGTACTTGTGATATTTGCTCCACGAACATTTCTGGCATCAATTAATCCAACAATACCATCATCAGTTCCACAGCAGACAAGATTTGATTGAGCTGGATGAGAGCACAAGGCTGTGACTGCATCGAGTGCCTTTTTAGAAGGAATTAAGGTTTTGATGGGGTCAAGGGTGTTAGCTGCAAAATTTAATCTGGAATTAAAGCAAAGAAAAGAGATTTATGAATTAACCAACAATGTTCATTGTTTTCTCTCAAATCCCACATCGTGATCTGCCCATTTGCATCGCCAGCCATTACCACATTCGTACCGAAAGTTGTGCAAACTGAACGAATACCAGCTTGTCCCTAAAAATATTGCCTCAATTGTAGATATTTCATTTTTCGTACCGTAAAAATTGTCCTGGGCATTCCAGTTTCCACATCCACCGCTACAAGAGATCCGTTTGAAGAAGCGCTGATGAAAACTGTTATTAATAGTTTCAAAAGCCAAAATTCTTACCTCAAAATGGAATTTCCATGCCGGCAAATCTTACGACTTGCCGAGCCGCTGTGAATAGATGGAATCCGCGACATCTGGAAGATTTAATTCGTATATTTAGAATAACACTGATAAATAGTTTACCAGCGCTAAATCGTCTTTATCCGTACTGAAAACAGCTAGAGATCCGTCTGCATAACCAATACAGACTCGATTATCGGTCATTGTGCTGAAAACAATTCAATTTGGTGTCTTTCAAAACAATGTCTAGTTACCATGCATCATTGGGATCGATTTCGGAATTTTTAGTGGCCAAAACTTTGAAAGGATCAATTCCGTCATCTCTTTCCCACAAGGAAATGCATCTTCCGCGCCCTTTTCCCAGCGAAATAATTTGTGAACTTGTCTCTCCAGTGAACAATATCTGAAATTTCAAGTTTCATACTGAATTCGAATAAGATTCACGTATTCCGCTGATAAACTTACTTTAGATAACTTAACATCGGCATGCTGCATAATTTCATCGACGAGCGGAGTGGAACTTCCAACTTCGGTTCTTTGGGGAATTTCCGAATCTTCTGTATCCGTAGTGATTGTTACGACGGCCATTTTAATAATTCTGATAGTTAAAACTTTAAAAAATGTAAAACACTGGAAAAAATATAAAGAAAAATTGTAGAAATACAATGAAATTCGGAGAGTTCGAACTTTTGTGATGAAAAAAGAAACATTGTTTGAAAAAGATAAACAGCACGCGCCCGCGTTAAAGCGGAGCGTCGTAGTGGCGTTATCGGCGGGAATATTTAATTTTTAAAAAACTTGAACGATGCTTGTTCTATTTTCTTTTTCACTTCAGTCAACTAATTTGTATTGAAAGTTGTTTGAAATTGGAGAACAGGAATGAAAGCGTGCGAAACTTTATTGTACTCATTGAAATATCAGGAAATAAAATAAAAATAGCAGTTTTTCGACCCGAAAAATGAAAAAAAAAGAAGTGTATTCTAGAATATGAATCTCGAACGACAAATGCAACCATGAGTTTTATCCTCCGGTTGGAGGATTTGTGAGAATACATTCTACTGTGGTCAAAACAAGAGTAGATCCCATCCGAGTGTATGTCCTGAAAAGTGAGAAATACTTGGGCGCTTAAAAGCCTTTAGTCGACAATGTTTAAAAATCTTATATAAGTTTTAAAAAATATTAAAAACTATGAAATCTATATAGTCAATATAAAACACCTACCATTGGCCGGAACTACAAATTAATTGAACTGTAGCTGTATTTTCAGCATACTCCAAATAATTAACAGCATTTCCAACGAGTGCAGCAAAAAGATCCAATGAAGTATCGGTACTTCTGAAAGATTCAATTTGTCAATCACAGAGCTCTTGTGCAAAAAAAACATCAATTTACACATACAAATGACTAATCGAATCAGAAAAAACTCACGAGCATGTGGCAGTGGCGACAGTTCTACACGTGTTACTGTCATAAGCAAAAGTGGCTGTTCCATCGGGGAAATCACTATCAGTCAAGATTAGAGGTACTACTGGGCAACAATCTAAAAGTTTTGAACATGAATTACCAGAAGAGATGTATTAAGTGTAAGTACAAATATGCATGCATTGTTTTCAAAAAATTGTTAAAGTTTTCATTTTTGCCGTAGATTTTCCAAAACAGAAAGGCATGCTAAAAACACTACAATTTTTTATATTATTTTATTATGTGACAAAGTATTACATATAGACTAAAAATATTTATTCAGAAATCAGAAAAAATCGAAATAAATCATGAAAAGTTTCTCACCATTTTATGACTTAATTAACTTACCCCAGAATATTACGGGATTTCACAAAACAGCGATTGAAACAGTTGAAAGAAACACAATTTAATATCGAAAAATTAAATGAATGAACTATGTATTTGTTTAATTCAACAATTTAATAGATACAAAAAACTTCAATTATATTACAAATCGATGTTGGTGATGGAACTATCTAAAATTTCATCTTTCGGGAATCATAGAAGGAAATTTTAAATTTTATGGAAACAGAGATACTTGATATCATAATAAACCCGAAAAAAATTAATTTGAAAAACTATGGTTCTGTTGCCAAATTAGTAAGTACACATTCAACGGTATCAATTGCAATTGATTGTCCTTGATCAGTGTAGATCCTAAAATCATCAAAAATTTTGTTACATTCATATGGATAAGTAATGATTACCATTCCCCATTCTGACATGTAAATTCGACAGTTACAGTATCAACGTCACCGTTCAAATAATAAATCTGATTACCAAAGATTCCCGCTCGCAAGTCCAATGTTGTGTCGAATGATCTTAATTATTTATGAATAAAACTAACTCAACAGAAAAGTTACTTACGAACAAGTAATTGCAACACCAGTGTTACAACCAGGAGTACCGCTATACACTGGAACGTATTGTCCGTCGGGAAGATTTGGTCGCGGGGTTGGCAAGTATATTACCTCACCACAACAACCTAAAGCTCATGTAATACTTCTTTGTGAAAAATGATAAGTTGTTGGACGAATAGTTAAATTGTCCATATTAAATTGAATACAAATATAAAAACAAAAAATTGAAGATTAAAATAAAGACAATCAAATTTCAAACTAAACATCTAGCGAAAAAAAAATAGAAAAGTATTTAAAAACGAAAGAATATATATTGAAATTAAAACAAAAATAATTTATGAAAAATAAAAATGAACTGGCAAAAAAATAGGCAAAAATTAAAAACTATGCATACCTTACTTTCCCTAATACTTTTCCCCTTTACTCTATTTTGGCATCTCATATATCGGTTGGCTTTTTGTGGTTTCATTAAAACATTTTTTACAGTAAAAGTATTTCTATGTTTTCAAACAAATGTTTATGAAACCAAAGAAGACAACCGAGAATTGAGCTGTCAAAGTTAAGCAAATAGGGTGCTATTGGAAAAATATGGTAAGCTGTGGGCATATGGCATACAGAGTGACAATCAATAGCAGCAGTTGGTTGAATTTTTCGACACAGAAACATTGTACTTCTGATAAACGGCAAGTGGATAGAGACGTAACAAGACAAGTGTGGTTCAACCGTTCAAAAATTTTCTGTTTTGACAAAAAACACCAACAAATATGACCTGATTATAGATTATATAATTGGAAAGTTTTTTATGAATTGGAAAGATACGGTGTTTGAACGGACGAATTGTTGTTAGTAAATTTTTTAACTTTGAAAACTTGAATTTATTTTGTTAACATTAAACATTTGATGTTTTGTGCACATTATACTCACCAGTGGGAACGACAGTGGTGGTGGTAGTGACGGTGGGATCAGTGGTTGTGGAACCTGAACAGATATGGTGAAGAGTACGAGTGCTTAGATTATACGGTAACGGAACATGAAATGTGTCAATTAGGTCGCCTTTTGAGATGTCCTTCTAATGTGCGAGTTCTGTTTGGTTGAATAAATTGAATACTTTGTTTTCAAATATTCATTGTTAATTATTTTTGTAAGTGTATTGTAAGTGTGAATCAAAACGGAACAGGACTCTGTCTACTTACCTGTTGGAGATGGTGTGGTACTTGGAATAGTTTGCAGGCAAGCATGTGTTGAAGGCATCATCCTGAGGATGAGCAAGAACACCTGAAAGATGATCGGATAACTTTATCTATTTAAAGATATTGACAATGGGGAACTTTTTTAAACCATAGTAAAACGTCTCAAAAAATTTTCATTTACAACCAAGAAGTGGATATTACTCAGTTTTCATTTGACATAGATTTGGAAGACAATTTTTCAACGATTTTTCAATTTGGCAGTTTACCAATTTTGACTTAAACTATTCTAAAATCAAAAATGTAGAGCGTTATTAATGATACGCGGTCATGTAAGAGTTTCAATAGTATGAGTTTCATAAACTTACTATAATCATTCCCGAGCACCGGGAGACGGCAGTTGAAAGAACCCAGGGTGAAGCCCAAATTCTGAAAAATAATTGGTGCAAGCCTTCAAGACAATTCAAATAGAATTTTGAAAAAAAAGTAACAGTTATACGGTGAAATAGCTTCATGTGTCAATCATTTTTTCTGTAAAACTTTATACATAACTCAACAGGAAACGAAAGGAAAATGAGAAGCACAGTGGAAACATCGAAAATGGAGAAAGTTTGGAAACAATGTAAAGAAAGCGGGAAAAGGGGAGAAGAAGGAACGTACCCCTATTTTGGAGTCTGGCCCGAATGTGGGTCTTGAACGGATTATCGCTTAATGACTGGCTAGAAGAAATGTTTCCACCTCCTTCCCGTCCCGCTTCACGTTTTCATTTATTTCTGGAGGGACCGAAGTTCATTATGTACGAGTACGTCTACACTTTGATCCTTTTTTCTCCGAACTTGTTCAGAATTTTGATTGTAGACCGGATTAAACGTTTATTCCCTTTCTTCTGCCAAAAGCCTAAAAGTTTCAATTCTTTTTATATTACAAGGTACACGTAACAGCTAGATTTTTGATGCTTCTAGCATTGCAATAGAGAATTCTAAGCTTAATGAAGAATAAAACGTGCTTTCTATAATGTACTGCAAAAGCTAAAGCCTTGTTTTGGAGACTCGGTTTGCTGACTTATTAAAAACTTCTGAAAATTAGATATTATGGAACTAGGGGCTTAATGAGTGGCAAAAAGGCAATAGCGTTTACTGAAATCAGGACTAAAACTAGATTTTAAAAAATTACGGAGCTCCCGTGGTTTCATTTATTGAAAGGATTACACTATTTAAACCACTGAGCCAGAGTCCGTCAAAAACTGTCAAAGAGGAAGACAAGGAGAATGCACCAACCAAGAAAACTGTTCTGAAGCCATCTTCTACTGATGAGAAGAAGATCACCAACTCGGATATCTACATTCGAGAGATCTCTAGAAGAATTCTGCAATCAGTTTAATTTTTCCATCAATTGCAAGATTCATTTCTCAAAGTTTATGTATTTTTCTCACAATTTTTCGTGGCCTTTTTCTTCTTTACGTGTTCTAATTTTCCTCGTTTTCCCACACCCATAAACTTCAGTTCAAATTTTTATAATCTTATCCCACGATTTTCTGTGATTCGGTTTTCCTTCGATTAGTAAATCGTTCAAAGTAAGTGTTTGTTTTGATTTTCGTTGGATCACGCAATGATTTCCAGATTGGCATAAAAAATAACGAAAATGGGAGCAGAAGTGCCGGCGTTGATTGTATGCCTGGTGGTATCGTTATGCTTCAATGCGGGATTTATTGTGTATTTTGTTTTGAAACGAAAAAGGTAATATTTAGGTTCAAAGGACGGAGCATATGTGTGTATGGGTCTCGCCGCCAAAATACATATTAAAAATAATGTTCTGTTAACATAAGAACACGGCGAGACCCATTTGTATAAATGCGCCTCCCTTGAAACTTGTAGAATTTTGCAAAAAAATGCACAGTAAGCGAATTTTCTAGTGAAAAAGTGTCGGAATACAAAAAAGTTGAAAATCCTGATGTGGAAAACTTCTCCAAGTCTTCGGTTCGACCACCACCACCGGAGCCAAAGCCGCAACGAAGTCCACCTGATAGAGAGAAAGAATCTAAAGATCCTCAGCCAATGAATAATAACCGATCAAAAGAGCATGTTCTACGATCTGAAAATCAGGTAAAATTTGGAATTTTCTAGTGAAAAGACGAATAAAACAAATAATTAGGCTCCGACAAACGAAATTCAACAGCGAAGCGATCGGCAGAAACTTCAGGAACCAATTGGAAAAAATGAATTCATTAAATGCATGAGCTTAGTGGTTCAATTTATCAATGACTATTTTGATGAGTCACACAAGCAACCAGTCATTCCAGGTAACCCACATTATACATTATTGGTTCATAATTTTTTATATTTCTTACAGAAAACGACGTAAATTCCTCACGGATTCACGTAAAGGTTCCTGAGAAGGCTGAAGAGCTCACTGAGATTCTGAAGGACCTAAAGGAAATCGTCATTCCAAATGTACGGATTATGATTTAACCTTATGTTTATAGGTTTTTTTTTCAGATTTGCCATACTCACCATCCTCGTTATCATGCAAAGTTCGCTGGGAAGTCTCTGGCGGATCTTGTTGCAAGTACTATTTCTGCTGCACTTGGCCATGATGTGGTAAGTCACTGAGACATTTGGACCAATTTGACCCAACTCGCTTAAAAGGTTCCAAAGTTGGCACAAAACTTGGTTTACGTAATGCTCAAGTTTTTCAAAAGGCTCCAAATTCAACTCTAGTCAATATCTAACCAAGGTTTAAAAATTGACATGGCAATCGGACCGAGTCTTGTTCAACTTCTAAACAAAATATACATTTTTGAGCGGTGTCAAAAAAAATTCGCCCCCAATCGATTCAAAGCAAATTCACTGAAAGTTTTTTTTTTTTTCAAGTGATTGTATTTCAGAACTCTTCTCCAATAATTGAATCGATTGAGCGAATTATTTGTAAATGGCTATCCACTTCAATGGCAATTCCTCAAATAAAATCAAGTCTCGGAGAGCTACGTGATCCAATTGGTACTGTATTCTACACACCGTGTGATGTCTTCATTTCGGTAATCCGTCATGCGATTGAAAAATTTGAAAAGACGGATTCGGGCAAGGAACGATCGAAGAACGCGGATTACATTGTATACTGTAGTGATGATTCTCAAGTTCCACTGAAGGAACCGTGTATTTCGTGCCGAGTTAAACTTCGAAAAGTGATCACCGATGAGAAGAACGGATCTGGAATGACATCAGCGAATTTGCTGAAACAAATGGAGAAAGATATTGCAAGAGGATTCACTCCACTAGTGATTATTGCAAACTATGGATCAGCTAATATCGCGGCAAATGATGAGATTTGGGATCTGGTAACAGTCTCCAGAAGGTATTTTATCTTTACATGTTCCAACATTTTTCCCAACTTTCAGCAAGAAAATCTGGCTTCACCTTGATGCATCGTATGCTGGATGTGAATGGCTCGACAGTAATAGCAGAAATAATGTTCAGTAAGTTAACCGATTTTATAAGCCTGCTAGATTTCCAATTTTCAGTGCACTAATATCCGAAGTACACTCCGTGCACATTACATGTTCATCCCTGTTCCCGTATTCTGGAAGAATTTCAGTTGTTTGGAGTTGTGAGAAATTGGAGTTGGATGGAGGTGAGTTATTCTGGTAGAATATGTCCTAATGTATCTATTTCAGCCAAGATCCTTTATGGAGAACACCCAATTCGTTTATGGATTCTCATTCGTCTCCATGGTATCCGATCAATTCGTGAAGCTGTCAAGCGAAAGATTATTCTTGGGAACGCTTTCTCTGAGAGGATGTCACATCATTCACAGTTATTCGAGATGCATCATACCAATGAACATGGAGTTACAGTTTTTCAGTATAAAAATGTATTTTTTTTATTTGAAATAATTAATTAATTTAGATGTTTCAGAAAAAAATCAAAGATCGCACTGAGGATACAAATAAGATTACTTCAATGTTCCACAACTATCTCGTCTTGTCCTCAACTCTCAAGTTCTCAATTGTTTCGGTTAGTTTTTGAAACACAGAATCGTTATAATTAATATATTTCCAGTTCCACGGAAAAGTCCTCATCAAGTCAGTTGTCAACTACGGTCGATGCAACCTCTCAATCATGGACGAGTCTGTCTCGACTTTGGTGAACAGTGTCGATGAGTTTGAAGAGGCTTTGAGTAAGTTTAAAATTTTAGATTAAAAGAAAAACATGAATTTTCAGAGAAGAAGAAGAAGATAGTTTGTGAGACTCCGAAAAATGAGTTCTGTGAAATGATTGGGGGTTCACCAAATGAGACAACTGATACCACACAATCGGATGATGGAATTGATAAGAAGAAGAAAAAGAATTGATCTTTATGATGATTGGAAAAGTTCTGTGAATAAATAGTTTGAAGTGATTTTTTTTTGGTGGCCTAATCTAAATATGGGCTTTTGTCTAGTGTAGCCTGGTTTCATCTATCACTGCCTCCTTTGTCCATTTTTTGCCGGAATTAGAAAAATGGTGATAACTAGGCGGGAAAAAGGTGGTAGAAAGGTGGCAAAGAGATGGTAGGAAAGTGGCAAAGAGTGGACGGAAGGTGGGAAGCCCAAAAAATAGTGGATTCACTGTTTTCTGTGCTTCCCACTTTTTGTACACTTTTTTTCACCTTTTTTCAAATATTTTCAACTATTTCAGTCTATAGATATGAAAATTTAGATCTAAGACTTTCGTTTGAAAATATCAGTGTTACTGTTTGACTCTCTGTCTTTGGAAAAACAGAATATTTTTAAATAATTTTATGTAAAACTCCGACAACCAGGAAAAAAACGATAACCGGACAAAGAAATCAATCACATATTTTGCGAGAAATCATACGATGATAAAACAATAGTGGTAATATTAAAACTTTGATAATCCATTTCCAAGTATATGACAATATTATTAACTTAAAATCTCTGACTTATTTCCAAAGTGAACGTCATTGGGCATTTGAAAGTTGATAATTCAAATTTCAAGTGTTGAATATGATGGCGGCTTTGAGAAATAGATGATACGTGAGGATGTTGACTCATTCCGAAGAAGGCTGAAAATCCCACAGAAATTAATATTTAAATAAATATATTAATAAATAAGTAATGTTGAATGCCATGAACGGTATTTTTTTTTTTAATCCGTTGTGCAGTCTAGTAGGTTCATTGTCTCGCAAAATATCCAGGCAATAAAAAGAGTGAGGCATTGGAAGTTGTAAACTCACTTAAGACATAGAGTATGGTCTTCCTATTTTATGATTGAGGATTAGCTTGTGAATCGTTCTATCCGTGATGCATTCTAGGATGTAACGAGTTTTCTTGCCAACCAGTATGCGTACTATATTTATGTTAAATTTGTTCAAACTTTAATGGTGGACCATCAAAATTTGTTTGTCTCTAATAACCTCAACAGATTCCGAGAAGCACAATTTCAAATTTGAATCATGGAAAAAATCTCAAAAATGTTTTATCCCCATTCTAAATTAAAAAAAGGCTGTAAAATAATTGTATTGATTTATGCGATTAGTTTGACTATTTTGGTTTGTTTTTTTTTTCATTTATTACTGGTAAATTTTCAGAAAATTTTAGTTATCATAATATTAATAAATCGACAAAAAGAACCACTTACTTTTCAATCGAGAAAAATAATCGAATAGTGTTATCCTGAAGATGTTTGCAATACCGTGCATCATGTTCTTCTGCAGATCCAGGACAGGAACAAGAAGCTGTTCGGCATGCTTTTGCAACTATTTCACCAGTTTCAGCGTACCTAAATAAACATATTTATACTCATAACAGTATCATAATGCAAAGGCGATGAATAATAATTTTTTTACACTTGATATCCCGTCAAAAGAGCCAACATTTCCCACCATGTCCATCGTTTTGCTATTTCAACATAATTTTCTTGAAACCTCCAATTCAGAAATCTACAGTTTTTTTTAATGTTCGGCGATATAATCTTAAGATTTAACTGGCCGGATGAGGGAACATATCAAAGTCCGCATAAATCATCACATTTCTATTTGATTTAGCGCGATTAGTAGTAAATTTGGAAGTGTGCGCGGAAGGTGGACGAGAAGGACGAGTGACACCTTAAGGGCGCCCGTATGGACATGGAGTGGTTAGCATATTGATGTCGGGAATCCCGACTCGGGATTACTGTAGGTAGTGTAGGTAGGTGAACATTGATTGTCAGGCGTGGGGACGAATGGCCCAGATATGTTAAAGTTTTAGGTGGATAAGTGAAGCAGAAAACTATTTTTGAAACCTGCAAACATTTTTTAAAGAAACATCAAGTTTGAAAATGTAGAATTGCGGCAGTTTTCCCAACAGTCCTAAATTTCCCATTTCCTCTACGAAACTAAGCCTTTCGCATGAGCACAAACTAATTTTTCTTCGTACATGAGGCACTAAATGCGAAAGTAATGAAAATTGTCCAAAATCATAAACACAATTTGAAAAAGTTTCACCTTTAGAATGAATCCTCATTTCTGGATGTACATTTTGTTGTTTTAAAACTGGCACAGAATTAGACTAACAGCAACAAAACGAATGGTTCTCACCTTCTTAAAACCTTACTCACACAGCTGTGAGTGATCCCTAATTGTTTAGCAATATGAATCTTCTTCATTCCCTTCTTATAACATTCCACAATTTTCTGCCTATCACAAGTTAGAAGTGGTCGCCCAGAGATGTATGGCCGACCATATCGATTTCGTGATGGGACCACATTGGTCACTGTAATAAATAATCTTGTAAAGCATAACGTTCTTGAACAAACTTTTCAAATCCTTTTGCTTATCAATGCATGACGAAGCAAGCTTTTCAATATGAAGATCCGGTCGCCGGAACGCTTTTGATAGTTTTTCCAATGCAGCAAGTGACGAACCTGAAACACTTTTTTGAATATAAAACATGGGAAAAAGAGAGTCAAATTTTCAATTTGAGTGTGCAGTTTTGCCGATAAAATGTTCTTGTTCTAAACCGATCTTTGTATTCCTAGAAATTAAGTTTTAAACGCTTATAGCCGGAAATCGTTTGAAAAAAACACTAAGACTGTAGATGATTCTAGAAATCTCACCTGATGGATGACCATTTGACAAAGCTTTTTGTGCAGCAAAGCTAGAGAGCAGAGCAGAGTTTTGAAAAAGGAAGTTGATCGGTGGAAATATTGATGGCGACATCATTTTTTGACAGAATTATGATGATAAAATTGTGAGAAAATGTTGAATTAAGTCGAATCCACCTTGTTGTCAAGTAATACGGTTTCTTGACCCCCATCGGTTTAGACCTTTACGCTCCGCCTCTTTTCTTGTTTTTTAGGTTCAAGGATACGGTAGTCGTGTAAAGCAGCATTGGAAGATGAGAAGAACGGCCTGATGATGATATCTGTTAGACGGATCGGAAATGAGAGGAAGTGGGAAGAAGAAGCGTGGCGGCAATCCCTTTGTAATTTGCCGCCGGAATGAAGAAAACGACGAGTAGGTGACAAATGATGATCAGGTGTATTGTAAGAATTATTAATTATCGTTCAGGATTGCCAGAAATGTGAAGGTGTATAAGGAATGGAGCGGGTAATGAAGTGTATTTTTTGTGCTTTCAACGGGTTTCATTATTGATACATGATTACCTATTTTTAGAGCAATAAAAATGAAGCTCATAACTTTTAGAAATAATTATTTGAAACGTTTCTATACTATTCTCTGTGCGCTTCTCTGCAGCTAGATGTTGAACCTTTTTTTTTTGGAAGATTTCACAACTATAACAAGTTTTTCACAAATTACTCTGATTTGTTTAATGTCTCCTTATCCAATCAGAACCTTTTTGTGTATCGGATAGGTGTGAAAGATATTGTTGATAGCGGCAAAGGAACATGACAAATTGGTCACACACCTGAAGACACGTCGGAAAGTGCGAATCATCATCATTTTTCTTTTGTCGGCACTTCGAGACATCTATTATTCTTGCAAGTAGCGGTTTTTTCAAAGAGAAAAAGTGCGGTTTAATCAGTGAAACTAATCAAAATAGTTTCAAATTGAAGCACACAAAATCACTGAAAAATTGAAAAGGTGCCGAATTTCGCACTTGATTGGAACATCATTAATCACTGTTAGAGAACTTTTTTGTTGCAGTAAGGGGTTCAAAGGTCCTATCAAAATATCCCATAATGATACTTATGATTACAGTGTAGATGATGAATTGATGAGCGGAACATTGAAAGAAAAGTGTGAAACTGATTGATAGATCGAACAATTCGAAGTGACTTGATAGTTGCAGTAGACACAATGGCACGTTATCTGTAAACTTCTTTGACAAGGGCTAATAGAAATAGAGAACATAAATAAACGCCGATTTTCTTGAATAGTATTGCACCGAGAGAAAAAGAAATGGCAGACATTTTGTCAATTAACAATTTTTGTAGGACCCACGACAAATGAGAATGTTGAACAATTGGGTGCAATACCAATAGAGTAAATACGGTAATCAGGAAATTTTAAAACTTTTTGTATAGATATTTGGCATCAAGGCATGGCTAGTTGTATAGAAATATTTATCCAGTGCTACTTTTTTCCCCTACTTTCGCAACAATACCAAAAATGTTTTATTATATTATATTTTTGTTTTTTTAAGTTAAGGCATTTAGAATTGTCCCACCTACCACCAAACCAGAGAACAATTGAATTGAAAATTGACTCATCGCTATGATGTGACGAAGTCATTGACGTTTCACATTTGCAAACATTTAAAAATCATCGATTTCTTCAGAATTTCACCATTTATTGTTTGAAGATCTTGAAACCTTAAACACTTCTCTACTATTTCAAAATTGTGTTTTTTGCAGACGATGAACAAAATTATTGTCACGTTTCTTTTTATAATTGTCATTTATTTCACCTGCTCTGAAGCATCTCTATTCGGAATGAAAGTGAAGGTTAGGTTAAGTCCAATGTTTTAGCCAATAAATGTTATTAAGATGGGTGAGAGAGTTGAAATGAATTTCTAAAAAGGCGCTAAGTCTCTCATTAGGAAAATGAACCGAGGAAATCAAATTTATCATTTTGACGGTAAATTCAAGGGATCATTTGTTGATGAAGCCGGAAACATAGTTGATTCTTCTAATTATGAAATCTTGAATGGATTCCTTGTTATCAAAAAGTTTACGGCCGCAGATATTGGTCTATACTCAGAGTACCCAACTGTGAGTTTGTTTAATTAACTTTTCAAATTTGTCAAATTTATTTTTCAGAAATACATATACGGGAGGAGTTCAAATGGCTTACCTTACGCAGTTCTAGGACCCGCAGTTTCTGTTACAGTAATATAATTTAAAAAGCGTTCTAATTGAGAATTGATTGGAAATAAACCGTGTAAACAAGAGAACTATAGCTTTTAATTTTGAGGAAAATACCCACTGACTCCAAAATCATTGCCTACCCTCGCTATTCGCCTACCTCTTTCTCATTGACTCATTGCCTTTGTGTGGACAGTGGAAATCTAGAAGGGTTTCAAGTAGTGAAACTGGGTTATCAAACTTATCAGGGGCAAAATTGCAGATGCTGAAATCAACTCCAGTCGGTGCTGCCAATATCTCTGTTGAATAGAGAGACCATACCGTCATTGTTTTGGAGAGTCATAGGATGTTACACCAGAAGATCATATGGCATAGTAAGTTGGAAAATGCTTTTCGTTTTACTAGTTTTTTTTAACTTTCTTTTTACTATTTCTTTCAGCAGTTCGTCCGCAACTTCCAGTGATCTTAATAAGAGCAGATAAGAGCAGATTACCATTTTCATTAGTCCATTTGGGTATTATCATTTCACGTCTGTTTTAAAATAAACAGTGAAATGAAATCACCGTCTACTATTCTACAATACAAAATGATTGATGCTTATTTAGTGTCTCTGTGAATGGTCACTATAAGTGGATTCACTTCGGAAAACCACTTATCTCACTGAGGGTTGGGGGGTGACAATATCGTTCACTCACTTCACTTTTGATTCAAAAACAAATACAAAATAGTTCAGTTCAACTCCAATTTCCTCATTCAAATATTTCAGACTTTTTTGTATTCTTTTTAGTTTCATTGGTCAGTGCCACAAGTACAATCATGTAGGCGATGTCATCAATGTGGTTACTCACAAATTGTTAAATTTCCTTGTGTGGGTGTGGCTCAAAAAAACAGGGTTTGAAGCTGAAATTTTTGTCAAATATTAGATGGAAAAACAGTGAATGGCATGTTTATCGATAAGAAACAGATGAAGTATTATTCTTTTTTAGATTTCTTAACTTTATGATAACTTCCTTCTTTTTGAAAACTGAACCTCGCATAAATGCATTAAAAAACGGTTCTTGTGTATGATCGGAAAGCAGTTTAAAATCAAAATTGTCAAGTTATGAAAAATATAAACGTCTTAGTATTCTTATAGTTAGTCTTAAAATGAGGAAATAATCATTTCAAAGCCTAATGAGGAAACATTTCTTTTTCTAAATAAAAATTGACAAAATTTAACAAATGAATGAAATTTTTATTTAATACACAAGAACCAGAAAAGTTTGCCGATCCAGAATCAAATATCAGTTTCACTCAGATATCCGCATTAAAAAATTACTATTCTACTTTTTTTCTAATTTCCGGTTCCTTTTTCAGGTGATATTATTTTGGAGGGCGGAAGTCGTTTTATCTAGATCACCACCATATTTTGTTGAACTTTAGAAACCCATTAAATTCTACTGATAAGCCACATCTATTTGAGAAGTCAATTCCTTACAAAATATACATTACAAATAATATTATTATATTCCATTCGATTCTAGAAAACATTCCTGATATTCCCTTCCAAAAGCTAAATACTCGTGTTTTTTGTTCTACTCACCCGGTAAGGATACGAAGAAAATTCTGAAAAAAAGTGCCGAGAAGTAAGAAGGTTGTACGCAGAAACGAAAATTCAACCGAGATATGGCCGGGATCTATTATTTCTAAAATTAATGTTGAAAATATATGTATCAATCTGAAGAAACACATTTGTTCCAAACGAAAAAAAAACTTGTATGAAAAAAAGCGGAAAGTTTTCAGAAAAGTAATAAAGGGTCCCGCCCATATTTTGGTTTCAACCTTTTCGGCTATTTTTGCCTCTGCCTTTTTCTGCATACTAATCTGATCGAGCACGATACATTGAAAAAAAAATCACATAGGTGAAAGTTCGCACTTTATATTTTGAGTGTTGTCCTAGACCTCAATTTTATGTAACATTTAAGTTTTTTTTACCTCAAGCAAAAAACATTCCAAACTCTTAGAAAGAGGTCATGAGACGGTTTATATAAAAAGGATTAAACTACGTATGTTTATTTCGATGTTTCTTTTTTGTTCAGTTTTTTTTTGTGTGTTTCTTTGGAGTATTCGTGATTTGTCACTCAACTTTTTAAAACTTCCAAGCAGCTTTTTAGAAAAAAAACAAGATTTTTGAAAACGAGTATTTTTAACAGGCATCTTTTACAACACTGACACATGATTAAATTCCCAAAAAATTTAAATTGTATATTTCCATGAAAAGTCCAATTCATAAAAAAAATATTTTGAAGTTGCGAGACAGTGTTTTCCATTTGAAAAAGTAAAGATTGAGTCGTTTGTTTGTACACGAAGAGGCAGAGATGCAGTAGAGCATCATGGAGCATTGAAGATAAATAATCATAGTTTAGTTTTCTCACAATTCTGCATGTATCATGTACCTCCGCTCCCTTTCCGCACCCATTGTAAAATTTTTATGATGACGAAGATATGATTGAGCAAACAAAAATGTTTCGAGATGAATTGCTTTTCATTCTGACTTCTGTGGAAAACAAGATGCCTTTTTTGTTTTAGCTGGAATTATTTATTGGGCGAAGTAAGCTCAAACTTCACTTATCATAATTTTGAGTGTCAGCTAAAAATGTGTTTTTAATATTCTAATTATGTTTCAATTATTTATACTTGAAAATCAACCAAAATTTTTGTATTCAATCAAATTTTCTAAATTATTGGACTTTGTGTGTAATTTATAACAAGTCAACAATTTTACTGTAGGGTTTATTCCTAAACTGTTCACCAAAAAATCAAACGTAATTGGAATATAATATTTGTCAAAAATTGGCCGACTTCCAAAATTGTGATATGTAGCTGAAAACTAAGTGGTTGTCATTTTTTTTATCTGAAAAAACCTATTCAAAAGTTTCGTTATAATATGTCCAATATACACTTCATTTCATTTTTCTCACTATGGTGAACACTGATATGTAAACAGAGCAAGATAATCACTCCAGAGCAAACATTTTTCGAAGAAAATGCCTTTCAAACCGAAATAGGTCAGGAACTCACTTTTTTCGCAAGCCAATCATTTCGGTATGATATTTTTAATCTGCTTCATGATACATCCATTTTATAAAATTAGCCACTTAAATATCATAAAACATGTTCAGAGAAATTTCTATTCAATTTACTGTTTCAAGTGGAAATTAAAGAATTTCGTTGATATTTTCATTATTTGCATGACTTGATTTTTTGTTGCTATGGTTTTTGAAACTTTTACTTTCAGTAATTTTTATTTTTGAATGAAGAAATAATCAACCATTTTTTAAATTTAAAAAAACATTTTACTACTTGAGAGGCCAATTTATCCCATATTTTCAATAATCCAAATGTTAACGTTGGAATCATATATTTATACCAATTCATTTTAGAAATATCAATATTTTATCAGTTAGTAATTTTTGATTATTTTTTGATTAACAGTTGATTGAAAATACACATTTGAAACAACAACTTTATAAATAAGTGATATCATTCAAAATTCTTATACTTCTTATACTTTTTCATATTTTCTCAAGTTTCATGTGATTAGAATTCATTTTTCCCACAAAAAAATGCGCAATATCCGAGCATTTCTTTTATATATTTTCTCTCATTTTTCGATTCCGTAACCATCTTGTCCATCTATTTGTACTCTCGTTGATTGATTTTGGTTTGATTTGATTTTGGGATTGACGAAAATAAATAGAGCAGGAAAATTGGGGACGGCACAGATGAGAAAAAAAATGAGTGAAGACTTTTTGAAGATCATGAAGAGTTCAAATGGTATTAGTTCAAAAAGTTACGAGAAAATGAAAAAGTTTATATAATTTTTTTTTGAAAATAAACTTTATCAGGAAAATGTTATGCGTTTTTGGGTTCTTTTAATGATTTTTTTTAACATTTTAAAATTGTATTGCTTTCAAAAACGAATAATTCAAGCAAAAACGCAAAATTTAAAAAAATTTAAGATGTCGCATCTGCCAAGCTTTTATTAATTAAAGGCATGGGTTGTTACGAAGTATTTTGAAATTAAAGATCAAATTTCGGATTTTTGAAAAATTTAAGTTTTTTCAATGTTAGGAATTTATCTTTTGAAAACTATACTATGAATTTTTCAATTTACTTTATTCCTCTAGAACTCTTGATATTTTCAAAACGATATTTAACTTATTTTAGTATTTATCATGACTCATTTTCCCCGCATTCTTTCAGTATTTTTTCTATATAATACCTTGATCCATACTCTCTCTCTCTCATCATCACATGTTGACCTCATAGTGTCTCGGTTCGGGCCGATTAAGTTTTCGATACGCAAACATTTAATGGTAAAAATGGACATGTGGCTCCTCCTTTTTTGACTGAAAGAGGTTTCATTTGGAAAAAGTAGTTTGACATACTTTCCAGTAGTAATTTTAAGATTAGCCAATATTTGAGAGATTTTGTTTCACCGATTATCTCAGACAGCTGCCATTTGTTTTGTTCGTGAAAAAGTTTTTCTTGGTTACTAAAATACTTTGTCTTACTTAGTTAATTTTCTTTTTTTGAATATAATGTAATTTTTCAGATAATCTTCATCCTGTTTTCGTAAACAATTCTATCTGAAATTATGAAAACAAAACGGGATCTTAAAAAGAAAGGTTTGTCTTTATCCTTTGATTGTCTCAAAATTATAAAAAAATCTGTAAAACGAGAAAGAGTTTGAATACAAGTTTGAATTATTTTTTAAAGACTTTCTGATCAGTTATATTAGTAAGAAGCAGAAAAGTAGAGCGAAATCGTGGAGAGTCCACTTGGAAACTTTAGCGCAGTATAGAAAAGTCAGTAACTATAGTCACGAACTTTTCTAATTCAAATTTAAATTGTCTATCATAGTGTATACATGAAATTATCAAAATATGCATATATTGCCATTTCTTCACTTTTTTGCTCCCAGGTTTCCTGTGCTTTAAAGATTTCCCACTTAAATTTATATTGAGAATTGTTCTTGTTCTTCGACTTTCATCTATGCAAAAAATGTTACCGATCAAAGTTTCTTCAAAATTATCACCACAAAAATATGCATTATCAGACCATTTCCCTTTTCCGCAAAAGTTCAAAAAAATTCACTTAAATAGGTTCGTATCATAATCATTGAAACAAATACAGTGATTTGTAGCCTCCTATTTATTTTTTTTATTCAATTCCTGAAATTTGCAGAAGTTTCCAACACTTTCATCACAATGTCTACAATTTCTGATAAATTATCAACGGATCAAAATTATTTTTCAATGCCAACAGCGCCTAAACCAACGAAGCTTTGTGGATATTTTGGTGTTCATAAAAGTTAGTTTGAGAAGTTTTTATTAATTAATTCGAGAGAAAGTGGGATTATTTTCTAGGTTCCCACACGCCTACCTATGCCTGCCTACTTTTTCATATCTTATGTACTTATTTTGTTCTCACAGTGTTAATTTACACAATTATCTTTATTTTATCATCTTATTTGATGAAAGTTAAATTAACAAATGAAAGAAACAACGTTTGCGTGTACAGAAGGCGCGCGAGGTGAAGGCAGGCAGGCATTATTTCTCTCTTTTTTATTTGATTTTTGACACATTAAAGCTTATCTCTTAATAATAGAAAAATTGAAAACAAAAATAACATGAGAATCATTATAAAATTGTTTACATTTTTGTTTTGTTTGTTTTACAAGTGTTATCAAACCTAAAAATACTGATCACAAAATAAATAACAAGGCTATTTTTTTCGATGGATTATTTATTTATAAAAAACAGGGTAACAAGAATGTTAAGGGAGTCGATGAAAAATTTATATTAAAAAATATGTTTTCAGTTGCAATATTTGGAATCAGTTTCAATGCAATTTTCTTATTTGCATTTTACGTTTATGGATTAATAAGATTGATTCAAAAAACACCGAAGAATTATGTTGAATTTATTGGTACAGTTAAATAAATTTAATCTGAATTATTTAGAAATATGGATTTTTCAGTAATCTGCTCCATACTTATCACCATGATCCTCACCTTCAGTTTAATGTTTATTATGGCAGTTTTCCGTGCGAGACCCAAATTTTTACTACCATATATGGTTTTGAATACGATTCTGTTTTTTGCATATGCTGGTGAGCGAAGTTTTTTTTTCGGTGTGGTTTTAATCAGTTTCGCAAATATTGAGAGATTGTGAACCGGACGACCAAATTTGACAGTTTTTAATTGGAAAAAGAGAGATTACAGGAGCGGTAATCGGATCGACAATCACAGTTCCTGATGAAATTAGAGAAGAGGTTAATGGACAAGATCGGAGTTATAAAATTGTTGATATTATTTTATTAAGGTGGGATTTTGAAAAAAAAAGGAAACCTAGGGTATACTATTTTATCAATTTCAGAGTTGCATTGCTGGTATTTGGTGCATTTGAAATATTCTTCATCTATTCGTATATTTGGACGTATATTGATGTTCGAAGGTTGTACCTTTTCAATCGAAGATGAACTTGAAGTTTCTAATTGATATTTTCAACCATTCATTTTTTTTAAAGATTCCTGATTTTTCACACGGGTTTGTCGCTATAATTTTTTGATTGTAAAAAATAAATATGTTTTTTTTTAACTTAAATTAGTGCATAAATTGTTTGATTATAATAACATATCAGTTCACTACAAGCAGTTATAGGCGTGAAAACTTTTGGCCTACAGTACTCCTAAAAGACGCACATCATTTTAAATCGCACACGTGAAAACAGTGCGACCGTAGTTTATGCCCCCGCGTAATATGAAGGAACCATTTTTCAGGCTTTTCTTGAGTATTCCTTGTTTCAAATATTACTTTTCGGCCGGAAATTCTGACATATTTATATTAAAAACTTTTTTTTAAACTTTTTTATTGTGCACCGGCGCCAAAATGTGATATTTTCTCATAAATGCCATTCGTATCTGTTTTGTTCGCACTCAAGTATTGTTTTATGTAACGTGTTTTTGTTTTTCAGTAGGATCATTTGATTTTCTTTTTCAGAACTTACAGCTCGCAACATCTTCCGGAAATCGAGTATCTCCGGTGTTGATTGTTAAGCATTCCCTGCACCCGATTACTTACACTATTCACATCCACTCAACTGCATCAATATGAACGTTAACGGTGAAAACAACGAGAAGATCGATGAGTGAGTTTAACAAAATTCAAATGAAAAAGTAATTTTATGTTATTAAAGGCATCATCTCGAGAGCTCCCTCGCTGGCGTTCCAACTTTGCCCGTTTCACCACTCGATCACGCTAAGGACTTGTCTCAAACTAATCCGAATGCCCAGATTGGAGATTTGGTTACTCAAACTGCTAACTTGATTGCTATCAAAAAGCAGTTGCTTGAAGATATTGCATTGTGCGTTGGCTAATTTCCTGAATATCTTCAATTTACTACATTTCAGCAACCAACATATTCAATCGATGCAAGTTCGCGCGATTCAGAGTTTTCCCCAGAACAACCAGGTTGCACCTCCATTTCAACAGTTTGATCCTAGACGCCGCGGATTAGCCCGAATGCAGAAACCAGAATCATACAAGACTGTGATCTGCCAAGCTTGGCTCGAATCTAAGACTTGTTCTTTCGCAGACAACTGCCGGTTTGCACATGGAGAGGAGGAACTTCGTCCAACATTGTAAGAATGAAGCAAACAAATTATGTTAATTCCAATTTTTAGCGTCGAGCCGCTGCAGAACAATAAGTATAAAACGAAACTCTGTGACAAATATACGACTACAGGACTCTGCCCATACGGGAAACGGTGCCTTTTCATTCATCCCGATCATGGACCAAACGCATACATTCGCGCTGATAAACTTCTTGAAGTCAGAAGAAAACATGTATTTTTGCTCACTGTAAACATTTTCAGGTTTCTCAACGCCATGCATTGGCTGACATTCGTGATCAAATGGAGCAGCACATCATGACTAATGGTCGCATTGCAGCTCCCCCGCTTTCTGCCATTCAGCATCCTTTAGAAATGTTTGCCAGGCCATCAACTCCAGATGAGCCAGCGGCTAAATTGCCACTAGGACCAACTCCTGTTAGTACTCGTGGTCCAAGATATGAGCTACCAACGAAGGAATTGCATGACGCGGAAGGTAAAAATTGGCAGCTAGTTGCAATTAATGACCTCTGTTTTAGGTGCGATGACCTATCCACCGTCTCGCTGGCCATTGGATCCATCGATGTTTGCTCTAGACGCTTGGAATATGGCACATCGGCCAGCTAGTCCACTCGATTCGATGGTTTTGGGTTCCGCTCCAAATGCTGGCTCGTTCGGAATGCTCGGAAAGCAAAATACTCCTGGAGGAGTTTCTGGATATTCATCTGCTGGATCCACGCCTTCTCAGGATCTCAGTTCTTCGTCACTCAATGCAGCATCCGCAGCTGCCGCTGCTGCATATTTCGCAAATTCTGCTGTTGCTCAATCTCTTCTGATGAAATCTGTCGCAACTGATCCAATGATGTCATGTAACGGACCATTCTCTCCAATGCCAGGATTCGATCAATTGGCCGAAAATATGACCAAGCATCTCAATTTGTGGTGAACAACTTCTCTACATTTGTCAAATTTTTAAACACTTTCAATATTCGTGTCCCCCATACTAACTAATAATGCGTGCATTTGTGAATATAATAAGTTTTAGTCGACGTGTTCTTGTCCCATAGAAACTTGGCCCAATCGTCAAAAGCGCCCATTCCCATTTTAAATTCTCGAAATTAATATCGAATCTTGTGATGTATATTGTAATTCATCGAATCATTGAATGTATTCCAATTTTCACCGCTCGAGTTCCCGATTGCCTTCTGTCTCACTAATCCCTTCCCCAATCTCAAAATAAATTGCACCTGCCACGGATCATAATTGTGATTCTTTTTTTCTATCTTTCTTTCTTCTCAATGGCTCCGATACTGCCCGTACGTATTTTTCTTTCGTTTCTTTGTTCATTTAAAATTTTTATCCGAAATTTCCTTCTTGATCCTCATTGCAGGATGTAGTAAATTTTTTTGATCGATTCAATTTTCAAATTTATTGAAAATCAGGTTATATGTTCCAACACGAAAACTATCTAAGTACGTACCATGAAAAAGCAAAATAATATTGCAATTCAAGTTAGCTTTGTTCTCAATATGAGAACATTACGGTTTTAAAGACTTTATATGCATGCATGTTAATTAGTTTTTTCCCAACCGTTTAACCGATAATAATACATTTATTTTTTTAAATTTTAAGCTTCGCGTTCTTGACTAGGTCATAAATTGTCGATATTTATAAAACTGTTAATTGTGGGTAAGCTTGATCAATCACTTGATTAAATCAAAAGTGTCTAGGCTCTATTCAAAATATGCGCCAGTCAACACTATTTGCGCATTTTCAGTGCGTTTGCGCTTATTCTGTTGAACACTTGCTTTACAAACTCGCCCTGCCTTTTGTTGTTCTACTAAACAAGCTCTCTTTGCCGTTAATCTTCAATTTTTTCAGTTAAAATATGAGCGAAGAGCCGGCTGCAAAGCGAATGAAAAATGCCGATGAGTTCCCAAATCTCCGATCCGAAGTAGCTGGTCCCGTGAAGGAAAAGCTAATCGAACTAGACGCCATTCAGCACCAACTAGATGTGATGAGTGAAAACGCTGCCGAAGAAGTTTTGAAAGTCGAGCAGATTTTCAATCAGAAACGTCTTCCGATTTATGAAAAAAGAAAGAAGCTGACAACAAAAATCGACAATTTCTGGCAGACTGCTTTTCTCAATCATCATCTTCTTTCAACTGCTATTCCGGAAGAACAAGAGGACTTGTTAGCCGCTCTGCGAGATCTTGAAGTGCAAGAATTTGAAGATCTTCGCAGTGGATTCAAAATAATTATGACATTTGACCCGAATGAGTACTTCACAAACGAAGTAATTACAAAGTCGTATCATCTGCAATCTGAGTCACCGAGCACCGAAATTACCGAAATCGAGTGGAAGGAGAACAAGAAACCGCCATTCGTGAGTTTATCTTTATAATCCCTATTGTTTTAATCGAATTTTTTCTAAAACTTTCGCAATGTAACTCTTCCAGAAGCCGGAAGACGGAGATTCAGCTCACACGTTTCTTGAATGGCTCACGTACGCAGCACTACCAGACAGTGATGAGATTGCTGAAGTGATCAAAGACGATCTGTACGTCAATCCTTTGCAGTACTACGTGATGCCCGACATGCAGGAAGTTGAAGAAGACGATATCGAAGACTTTCTGAATGAGGAGCGCGGTGTAGATGAGGTATTAGAAACACCATTATGAGGCTACTGGATTTTTGAACAATTTTCAGAATGGACAAAGGATTCCTCGTCGGAACATAAGTGATTCACTGAAGGTTGATCAAGATGAAAGTGCGGATGGGCAAGAAGGAGAGGATGAAGAAGAGGAAGATATGGGAGAAGAAGAAGAAGATGGTGTTGAAGAAGAAGCGGAGGGTGAAGAAGAAGAAGAGGATGGAGCAATTGAAGAAGAAGGTGGTGATGAGAATGTTGAAGCACACGTTGCAGTCAACCCCGAGAACACTGCAGAGTAGCTTGTGAAGCTGAAATTTGTTGCATACTAATTTATTATTCCCACCGTGTGTTATAATTGTCATTTTTATCATTTATCAATCGATCCCGTTTTTGTAAGTATTTATTCACTGCCGAGTATTTTTGCGGCTCTATCTTCAGCTTGATTGTATTCCTATATGTTTTTGACATGATTCCAAGTATATTCGAATCAAATGAAAGATCTGCATTGAATACCGTCTAAGAGTCCTACAAAACAAATGGTAATTGGCCGCGAAGTTTCCTTTTCACGTAGTTCTTGAACAGTTCAATCTACTAACTTGCTCATTCGCCTCTTTTCAGATGTTGCTCACATGTCGTTTCACAGCAGCAACTTCTAGATTATCGGCGTGTACTCGGTCCTTTAGCATTGATTTTTCTCATGAAAAACCAGCACCTCACCAATTGGAGCATGTGACGACCCGTCTCACTGAAACTGTAAATTAAAAGTTTTTTGTGGGTTAACTGAAACAACTTGAAGGTTCCGCTCATGTTCCGCCGACGAATGGATTATACTTTTTATCGAAAAGACGTTGTTTGTGATGATCAAATTTTCTCAGTTGAAAAGCGAGGAATTGAACAGCTGATGAGCCATTTTGGAATGATTGGAACATTGGGACAGGTTTATCCAACCTTTTTTTTAGAACAATGTTTTTGAAAAGAAAATTGGCCAAGTCTTCGTTATCCAAGATTCAAAATCTTTTAGGTCTTCTTGCCACACGTGGAAATGGAAATGTTATCAGTAGCTCCAGTCATTGACGAAGGAACGGTTCGTTGTAGATGGAGAGTCAAATATGTGTCATTTACTCGAATTATTATGAATCCACGCCTTCTTCGATTTGATTATCGAATGCAAAATTTGAGTTGGTTTGATGGATACTCCGTTTTAACGGTCGATGGAAACGGAGAAGTTTATAAAGTGACATTGCAAAAAGTATTTGTTTCGAGATGTTCTTTAAAAATACATGTTATTTCAGATGCAACAAGACGAACAGAAAAGTCTGCTAACTTCGACTACCGAGAAGCTCAAAGAAAAATTGGCTCCTTCTGCTGCCAACAATTGATCTTTTGTGTCGGCATTAATTTTAGATTTTTACTCTATAAGACTAACATATAGATCTCGGTTTCAGTTACGATTGTAATCCTGTATCAGCTGCCACTATTTGTTTTTATTGTTTTTTTTTTACTTTTCAACAGTTTTTTCTTCCTTTTCGCCGAATGTTATGAATAAACATTGTCATGGGTTTATAATAATAATTTATAAACTTCGATGTTCCGTTTCGAGATAAATTTATTTCGCAACATGTGTTAAAATCAATTACATCGTAGAAGTTTCCAGCAAAATTCTTTAATTCTGATCAGGTGCAAAAAAGCAAACGCGCTCCAATCGAAAAACGTTTTTCTCTGTTCTCTCTATGTATTGTAAACACTCTCGCCGTTCTTGCATACTTGAATCAGTTTGGAGCATTCCATTTTTGTCATGAGCAAAATTTTTGCCCGTTATTCTATTAAATTGCGTTTATTTCAGATAATTCCTAATCAAACTGAGGTATGAGTGAAGAAATAGACGAAAATACGATGAAAGAAGAGCAAGAAGAAGAAGAAAGAGATGAAATCGAAGAAAAAGAAGAGAAACCAGGTAAAATTAGAAATTTCCCAGTGTTTTATCATGAAAAGTATATATTTTCAGATGCACAACAACAAGAGCTCCTTAATATTCGAATTCCAACGCAAACCAAAAAATCGCTTAAGCGCAAGCACATCAAGTAAGTTGTATTTTAAACAATTATTTTTTAGATATCTAGTATAGAAACAAAATAATATTGGAGAGTGAGTAAGAAATAGTGATATATATGCAGGATTACTATCTTTCAACATAATTCGTCATAACTAATACGTTTCCAAACGTTTCCATAGAAACACGCCGAATAGTAATTAAATTTTCTTCGACTAGCGGGCCCCATGGGGCCCGCTAGTAGAGGTGGGGTTGGGGCGGGTCCGCTAGCTGGCGCGGGTTCTCGGCTTCGCCTCGAACGTGCGATTGGCAATGTTTTGGGTCTCGCACCGCAGGCCTATGGCCTGCGTTGCTTCCTCTACCAGATTAGGTAGCTGGCGCAGGTTCTCGGCTTCGCCTCGTGTGTTTGTTTTTACTGTTTTAAAAATATTTATTGTCTCCCTGAAGTACACAATTTTGCCTACGGCCTGCTCTGCCTGTAATTTAGATTCAGAGCGCCTGCGGCGCTCTGACCCGGCAGTAAAAGCAGGCTGGCATAGCAGGCCTACGGCCTGCTCTGCCTGTAATTTAGATTCAGAGCGCCTGCGGCGCTCTGACCCGGCAGTGAAAGCCTACTGGCATAGCAGGCCTTCGGCCTGTTCTGCCTATAATTTAGATTAAGAGCGCCTACGGCGCTCTGTCCCCGCGAAGAAAGCAGACCTCAAAATTAAAAAATGTTTTATTTTAAAATTAAAAAGGATTTTTTATTTTAAAATTAAAAAAAATTTTTAATGTATTTTTATTTCAAAATTAAAATAATAATTTTCAACCCCTCAATTACAATAAATGAACAGTCTCAAATACATTACCTCCTTTCTTGCAGGAAGAAAGGTGGATAGACTGTTTTACAGCCCATTGGGGACCTCTTACAAAAACAAATGTGGCGATGTCTATTGTTCTTCTATTAAGAGATATGTCGTAAAATATACATATCTGATCCTGTAACAGTAATTAGAGACCATATTACAGCCACCCTATGCATGAGAGGGAGGAGGCAAGAGAAAGGGGAGGAAAGAGGGGGGCGGGCGGGCATTGCTGAAACTTGAAAGCGCCGCAACTCAGCTCATAATAGGAATTGGAAAAAGAAAAGTATATATTTGGAATCAGCGTTTAAAGTAAAATATTATAGCATTTGAATATTTAAAAATTGGTAAAGAATGAACTTTTGAGCTTCCTGAGCAAGGCTTGAAGCTCACAACTTCAGGAACGGGGCTCGAGGAACTCAAGACTAAAATTTTTTGGTTTGTCTCGCTTCTCATAGCAAAAATAATAAGATTTAGGACATAACATTCACATTTCAGTGAAAAACTGGTCCAGGAAAAGAGGGAAATTGAAATTTCGAGGTCAAAAATTAAATAAACTAAAATCGTTGAAAATGATCGTAGAGAGCTGTGCTTTCAGCTTGCATTCGGTATTTATGTACTTATTACGAATTTAACATAAAATCCCATTTGGTAGTGGAAAATTTTTTATTTTTCCAGCAAAAACGTCATTATTTTGAGAAAATCATGAAATTTGCGATTTCTGAAGTTATTTTTGACTTTTTTGTAAAAAAAATTATATTTTTGAAGAGTAAATTTCCTGAAAAATACGTTTTTCGAAAAATTTACCCCAAAAAGTGCCGAACTGACCGACTTACAGCCGAAAGAATCTCAAAAATCACTAATTTGCACACCAAAAACACGAGGGGAAATGCGCACAATTTCATTGAAAAATCGTCAATTTATGCTTTTTTCGTAACTTTCCGGTTGGATAATGAGAAAACTATTTAGAAAAACGGAATCTACGTTAAAATGTACATTTGATAGTGTAAAATAAAACAAAAATACGAACGTTAAACATGTTTTCAACGCAATTTTCGAAATTCCGGGATTTTTCGAGTCCGATTTTCAAATCATCATAACTCAGTTCGAAATTGATGAAATTGCAAAAACTAAAAAATTTTAACAATCCCAGATATACAGTTACCTTCTGAAAAACATTTTATACTATGACCTCTAAACGTGTGCAAAAAAAGCGACACTACTCGCGAAAAAAGTGATTTTTTCGTGTTTCATCGCGAATTTCTCTTGAAAGATAGAATCAAATCAAATAACCATTTAGATGGGAAGATAGAAAAAACGATTCTCTATTCCCTACAAAAAAGAAAATTAAAAAATGTGCAGGTACAGCAAAGTTAGACACGAAAGTGTGCGCCCAACTTTTTTAATTTTTTGTTACACTTTGTGCGCAAAAAGTGACGACCCTTGCACTTTCCGGATTTAATATAGGAAGAAGGCAGAATTACCTGAAACTAGTTACAAGTCTCAAACAAATGTGAATCTAAACATTCTTTGATTTTCAGAACAGACTTCGGCGCAGAAGATCTCGATGAAAATGTGTTGGAAGCCCAGCGACTCGAGAAGCAACGTCTAGAACGTTTGGAGAAAATCAAGCCTGAAAATGATCATATTCAACAAATGGAATCATTGTTTCTTGCTGGAGCCAGTGAAGGGCAACTTCCACAACTTGATCTCCAAGACGATGATTTTGAAGAGATGTTTGGATTTAGTGTGGAAAATGATAATAAAAAATATCGTTATGGAGATGAAGAGAAGCCTGAGCCAATGTTTCATCTACAGGAACCTTCTACATCGCGTGGTCATGTTGATGTTGTGGATTTGACGTTGGATGATTCAGATGATGACTGCTTGATAACTGATGTTAAGTCGGTTATGCCTCAAGTCGTACCTGGTTCGTAGACTTTTTTATTGTTGTAATCATCTTTTGTTTTTAATTGTAGGTCGAAGAATGAGGTGGGCACAAGCTGAGAAAGACAGGATAGACGCCGATCAAATGGACATTCAACATAATATTGAAGCACGACGGTTGAAGAAAATGAGAAGTGCAAAGGATTTGGAGAGTACTGAAAAGAAAGAAGGTCGATTACTTGTTAATGCAGGTTAATAAAATTGATGTAAATTTTTATTTTGCTAATCATTCTATTCCAGGACATCCTGAAGAAGATCCGGACATATTTGTGATATCTCATCTGACACATGTGTTACAGCCACATCAACTTGGAGGAATCCGTTTTATGTATGATAACACAATTGAATCTCTCGGAGAATACAAAAAATCTGATGGTTTCGGATGTATACTTGCGCATTCTATGGGTCTCGGAAAAACCATTCAAGTCATCACATTTTCGGAAATATTTTTGAGAGCAACAAAAGCGAAAAAAGTGCTCGTTATTGTTCCCATAAACACTATTCAAAACTGGTATTCGGAATACGATAAGTGGATTCCAAAATTCTCGGATACCGGTGACCGTATTCGAAGTTTCGAAGTATTCTTGCTGGGTGATGGTGTCAAGACATTTGATCAACGGGTTAATTTGATTGGTTTGTTTATTTCTGAAACTTTATTTTTAAAATTATTGTTTCAGAACAATGGGATCAAACGGGCGGTGTGATGCTTGTTGGCTACGATATGTTCCGTCTTCTTATCAAAATGACGCTTCCAAAAAAACAGAAAAAAGGAAGGCCAAAGCTGAATTTATCTGGAATTTCTTCAGGTTTTTCAAAAGATTCTTCTGAAGATCAGAAGCTGAGAGATGAAGAATTAGAGTTTGAAACTGGATTTACAAGTGGCGGAAGAGTTAGACAAGAGGCCTACAGTTGTGAGTTTTATTGACTAATTTCTTTATAGTAATTTTACAATATTCCGGTTGAAAACTGTTTTAAATCAGTTTTCAAAGTACAAACTAACACTGTTCATTAAAAAATGTGTGTTTTATTATGTTTTTGCCAGTCTGTAAAATAATAGAAATCCGATTTAAAACTGAAAGTTGAAAAAAGTGAGGTAATTATATCGTAAAATGCAAGATGAAAAATAGACGACGCAGACACACTTTTTGCGCGCCGAGACCAATCTCAATAAATCCGTGCACCTTTACAAAAAAATTAAAATTCCTGTGAACTTGAGGTATAACAAACGGTTTTTTAGTGATCCGAAGTGCACTTCTTGAACCAGGACCAGATCTTGTTGTATGTGATGAAGGTCATAAAATCAAGAACATCACTGCTGAAATCTCAATGACACTTGGAGCAATTAATACAAAACGGCGCATTGTGTTGACTGGATATCCTCTTCAAAACAATTTGCTCGAATATTTCTGCATGATTGATTTTGTTCGGCCGAAATATCTTGGAACGCGGAAATCATTCATTGATCGATTCGAGAAACCTATCAAAAACGGACAATGTGTTGATTCTTCGCCGGATGATGTGAAAATAGCACTACAACGAACTCACGTGCTTGTGGAATTAGTGAAGGGATTTGTTCAACGAAGAACACATCATTTACTGAAAAAGATTCTACCTGAAAGCAAAGAATATGTGTTATTGCTCAGGAAAAGTCAAATTCAACGCCAACTTTATCGAAACTTTGTATTATGGGCGAAAAATGAAATAGCTGCAAATAATGATGCAGTGTTCAACCCGCTAATGGCATTCTCCGCATGCTCAAAAATTTGGAATCATCCAGACATTCTGTACAGGCTTGTAGAACAGAAAAAGAGAGCTGAAGAGGATAAAAAGAGAGTGGAGCAAATGAAATTTGCACAACTTCAGCAGCAACAACAACAGCAACAACAACAGCTTCAGGGAATGATGATGATGGGAAATAACGGTATGATGCCGGGATTTGGAGCACAATTTCATCCACAACAAAATGGAATGATGATGCAGAATGTAGGTTAAGAGAAAATATTGAAAACTTTTGATTTGAAAGGGAACAATTCCTGAATTATTATATTTACACTTATTTCAGGGTTCATGGCATCCGAATAACTACCAAATGCCATCTCCATTCAATTCAATCCCCTCGAATCCTTCAACACCGACTTCATCTTCCACTTCTAAATCTGCCAAGAAAACCAAAAAACCAAGAGGATCGAAAAAAGCACCGAAAAGTGATGAAGAGGACGAGGAAGTTGAAAAGGAATCTAGAATGAAATATGACTGGACATTTGAACTTTTCGAAAAATATCAGGAAGGAGTTCTAGAGAACGGATATAAGATCGTCATTTCGCTTGAAATTCTGGATGAATCCACTCAAATTGGAGAAAAAATTCTGATTTTCAGCCAGAACTTGACTGCTTTAGATATGCTAGAGGAGATACTCAAAAAACGACAAATCCGTGGAAAAGATGGTCCTGGTCAACGATGGGAGAAGAATAGAAATTATTTACGATTGGATGGAACGACTAGTGGTGCTGATCGAGAAAAGCTTATCAATCGCTTTAACTCAGAACCAGGGCTTTCGTTGTTTTTGATTTCCACTAGAGCTGGATCGTTGGGTATTAATTTGGTAAGATTTTAAACAATGTTGTAGGTATAAATAATAAATCTATTATTGAAATTCTAAAATAAAAATAAAAATTTCCAGGTTTCAGCCAACAGATGCATTATCATTGACGCTTGTTGGAATCCTTGTCACGATGCTCAAGCTGTATGTCGTGTCTATCGATATGGTCAACAGAAGAAAACATTTGTTTATCGTCTTATTATGGATAACTCAATGGAGCGATCGATTTTCAATCGACAAATTTCAAAACATGGACTACAACAAAGAGTAGTTGACGATGCACAAGTTGATGCAAATATTTCGCAAAAAGAATTGGAGACTCTTCTAATGTATGATGAGGCACAAGATGTTAATCATGACAAATGGAATACAGATGATTGGGATTTCGGAGATCCGGTTCTAGACTCAATCACTAAGAGAATGAGTCAAATGTTTGCCGGGAAACCGTTCCTTCATGAAACCTTGATAATGGAGTCAGAGCAATCACTCAGCGAGCAGGAAAAACGAGAAGCTCAATTACTTTTTGATAGAGAACGACGTATGGAGAACTATGATCCATTGAGTGGCCTGAGCAGTTCTAACTTTTATAACAATGCTCCTGGAAGCTCAATGGGAATGATGGGTCCACCACCAGTTCCGATGTTCAATAATAACATGCAAAATAGTTTCAATAATCATTGGCAACAATCTCCTAATCAGCTTGCACCCAATTTTGGATCTTATCCACCACAGCAATTTCCACAACCGATGCCAAACATGTCACAATTTCCACCTCATGGACCATCACCTCAAATTCCATCAATTCGTCCATCACCAATGCCTCACACGCTTCGAATGAATGTCAGTCAATTCCATCACCAAGGAGGTGGTCATACGATGACGTCATTCAACAATGGCTATCCGAATAATAACAATGGAGGAGCTATAGGAAACCCTCAACAAATGCTTCCTCCAAGAGATCCATCAGCTTTTCCGGGAGCTGTTATGAGCAAAATACCATCATTTTCCCCGGCTGGAGCAGTTCAACAATTGATTACTGATAGACGTGAGTTTGACGTTTAAGTTTTTTTGAAAATTCAAATTTTTAGAACTCGTTTTTCCCATTGTCGGACATAGAGATCAGCTTCATCAGGTTCAGGCAAATACACCAATACAGTTAGTTGTTCCGAAAAATGGATATTATGTGAAACTACGTGATGGAACAATTCTTGACGCTGTCGGAAGTGTTTTTGAGAATCGTTAGTTTACTAGAAAAAATTTCGTATAATTTTTTAAAATTTATAGATGCCCGTCAGCTTCGTGATATGTATCTAAGCAAAAATTTCAACCATGATCCGCAGCAGGTTCAAGAAGTCATCGATCTTGATTAACAACGTCTTGCATTTTTTTCTTTTGATGTACATTTCGTTTTTTATCATATAAAATACAACATCTATCTCAATGCAACATCCAATGAGATCTCTGATAATTCACTATCATTTTACTCAATTATTTTTCCTCTTATAGAGGCTCCTAAATTAATTTTAGGCAAGTTTCGAATTTCCACATTTCAACTTTGTCCACACTCTTCCCTTTTATCATTAGTATGTCAATTAATTAAATTTTTCTGTTTTTTCCAACACAGTAATCAGCTCCGCTGTTCGGCAAGCTGCCAATTGTGTTTTATACGCCTTCTCTTTTAATTTAATGAATAAATACGAATAATATTTAAATTATCGGATTCGCTTGAAAGAGAAATTGGAATAACATTTTTCCGCAGATCCCCGTTTTGTAGTGCCTCTTAATAACGCGTTTTTAAATACTGACTTGGTTACTGTAGGTTTTGGTCCCGACACGAAATTCTGAACTCGTTCGGCACGTTTCTTCAATTTTCTTCATTTCTCTCACCCATTTCTGATGAATTAATGGTTTTTAGATTAATTTTTAAATATTCAGCGTTCTGCCAGTTTCTCAAAATAATTTTTTTAGACATTTCGGTCGGATATGTCGGAATTGTCGAGTGAAATGAAGTCAATGGAAAACGGAATGTCGGCGAGAACGGTATTTTTTATCAAATTAATGACAATTTGTAAACTATTCATTTCAGGACAGACAACATTATCTTGAGAGAGCTCAATACTCTCCATGGCCAAAAACTCAAAATAGTGGAGCATTCGGAGCGCTAACTGATCAACCGAGAAAGTATCGAGGAGGATTTGGAGGAGGTGAAGGCTTCTCTGATTTTGGATCCGTTAGTGGACTTGGCGGTAGAATCCCCAGAAACTCCTCTCACCTAAACGACAGTTCTGGATTTGGTTCCGTACGAGGAGGGTACAGCAGTTATCGAGAAAGCAGATCATCTCGTGTTGCTGTTTCGGATGCTCTTTACATGAATAATGAACGTTGCGTGACACCTCTGCCATCTGAGAATATAATGGGTAGTCCACGGCGTGGATCTTTCCGAAGTTCGCCCCGATCCGATGGTATGGGATCTTCATCGAAGAGACCACGCTCTGGCCGCCGAACCGGTAGACGTGGGCGAGGTGGGCCAGGCCACTGCTTCCATTGTCAAGAGCATGGACACATTTCGAGAATGTGCCCGAAGAAGGTTGGAGAAACGGATGAACACGGAGATGGAAAAGATATCGAAGTGGAACCATTTGAGACGAAAGATTTACTCCAAGAAGACGCATCAAGATACTCTTCTAATATGAAGGCTTTGCATGGAGGTTATTGTTTGAATACTAGGAAAACGTAACAATTTTTATGTTTTCAGGTGGACTGTATCAAAGCAAGTTGGACAATCAAAAGGCCCGTGAGTCTTATTATGGAGGGTACGGCTACAGCATCAACAGTCTCACCCCAAGAAGTGTTGGCAGCGTGAGAAGTGGTTTCACAGCACCAATGATGTCGCCCGAAATTGACAAATTCTCAGAGCAGTTGGACAATGCTTTGAAGCTCAGCAATGTCGAGCCGGTAGCTCCGTCGCCATACGTGATGACTATCACTGGAAAAGGGCCAGCTGAAAAATTGATGAAAGAAGTGCCACCAGTTGCTCCAATCAACACTCTACAGAGCAGAGAAGGAGCCAAACGTGAGATTATCAAAATTCTATAATTGTATAATGTTCATTATTACAGAAATTTCTACGGAGACTTTGTCAATCGAGACACGCAGAACTGTGATGCGCGATGGAGAATTCCACTTCGAGGAGACGACTATCATCAATTTCCCACGAGTTCTTCCGCCCAACGTCCGTGTCATCGCTGCCCAGTTCGTGCCGGTCGCTTCACAAAATTCATAATTTCTGATAATTATGATGCTATCAAGGAAAATGTTTAATAATTACTATTGGGAACTCTGCCCAATTTGCAGCGTATTTTTACTGTTTTTCATTGTTGTTCCATTTATTGACTTCTAGGTATTGTTTTTTACGTTCTGGAATTGTTTCTGTCCTAAATTTGAAAACTTGTATTTTTGATTTGAGTCTTCAACCTCATTTCATAAAAGTGTTTCATGTTACTCTCGTTTCATAATTATACACACTCAAACTTGAACATTTTCTACAGTATACTTCATTCAAAGGAAATCTACGCATTTTCAGTAGAACTCGGAGGCGATCGTGGAATTGGCGGAGATTGGGCGAGTGGAGCGTCCGGAGATGGAGTTCTTGGCGGAGGCGGCGTCGTACTAGTAGTCATTCCCAATTTTTTGCGGATTGATTCAAGAGACATGACTTTATCTCTGGAAATATTGTAAACATGAAAAAACTTCTTCGCATATAAAAAACCAGCCGTGGACCGCACCTTCGGCGCGGCCCCCGACTTCTGGGGCTGAAAATTAATTTTTTATGAAACTACCGTAACCCTACAGTATTCCTACCGTACCACTATTGTACCACTACAGTACCCCAACTATATCCCTACACTAACCCTAACTCACTATCCCTCCAGAAGCCAAAACTTCACAGACTACAAAGGCTACATAGACTACAAACTATGGACACACAGAATAAGCGCTTTATATATAGTAAATGATACTTACTTCAAACTAACTTCTACTCCATATCCTTTCTGTGTCTTGCGAATCATGTCCAATACAGAATGATCTTCATCTTGGTTTGAGCTGGAAATTACACATATTGAAAATGCTCCTATAACATGATTGTGAAGTCATGTTTCCGAATAATTAGACGGTCACATTTTCCAGAGGTACTGAAGCTTTAATCTCACCTATAAGGCTTCTTCACAGGTGTCTCATTGTCTTTCTTACAAAACTGTGTTTCATGGGCAAACATCGAGTATTCTCCAAGAAATGGTGACATTTTCTGCCCGTTTGGTGGAACATTGAATTGGCAACTTACTGTAAAAAATTGAATATTAAAACAATCGGATAAGTATGTTGTTTTTATAGATTTTTGCAATAAATAATAGGAGAACTCACTGTTTTTTCTAGGATTCTCATCAAGTGGCTGAAAGTTTTTTTCGAAATCGTGAAGAGTTCTCTTGTCCAATTTAGAGCGATCATATCCCTTATTAGGTTTCAGAGTCACGATTCGCAATTTCAAACTTTTACTGATTGTAGCAACTGATCCCAAATTGGAATTGTGTCCAGAATAATAAGGCGCTGAGAAGACTGTCAGAAGACGGTTGTCAAACTCAAAAGTATGTCCTTTCTGGAAACAAAAAATATTTAACATGCGAAATTGAACGATTCGCAATTTTCAAATGATTATACTACCATAGATGAAAGGTATAGATGAAAAACATAAACCTCTTTCATTTCATGAGCTCTGATAATCAGGTCAATAGCAAGTGTAGTGCACAAATTGTCAACGACTGATTTTCCGAAAAGTGTCGAAATTCCTCGCATTTTATTGAATTGAATTGTGTCATCTTTTCGATTTGGATCAGACCAAATGAGATCAACGATCAATCCATGTTCACAGTCACCATGGACACGGGGTTTCTGCAAAAAATTATTTATCAGCGACACAGTGGCCTTGTGACAACGGACAATTTGATTGTCAGTGTCCTATTTTTTCCAAACACACTCAGATATAAAAGTTCAACGTATGTATATATCAGGGCTGCGCGGCAATCGGAAATTTCTGGCAATCTGCAATTTCGGCAATTGCCGGTTTTCGAACTTTCCGGCAACAACACGATTTCAGCCTTCGGCAACTTTGTCAACCACCGGTTGCCGCGCAGCCCTGATATGTTTCTGATTATGAAAAGGCAAACAATCGGAGACACTTGCAGATTTTCTGAATGGATCTCACCAAGGTCATGATGATCGCTAACAGTTATTTTTTCACAAGTCAATGCAATTTATATTCTACACTCCGCAGATAAATGCAACATCCACCAAGACAACTTTTACATTGATCACGCTATTTTATTTAATTCAAAAGTACGGCTCTGAGTAATATCTTACAGTCATTCCAGTCAATGAATCCCAGCTCTCAATTTTAGGTGAAATTCCTCCGTGCATGCACAAGATTTTTCGATTGATACTGGCACAGATTGAGAGTTCGGCAAAAACCTGAAATAGTTCAAAATTATGTAAAAGAGAGATGTTATCTTTTTAAAATTTAGCAAAACCCACATCATTGAAAACCTTCCACAAATGGCTATTTCTCTTTCTCATCATTTCTTCTTTGAATCCATACATAGTATTTACTCGTCGAACCTCATGATTTCCACGTAGAAGATGAACTTTCTTCGAAAACAGAATTTTCATACAGAAAAGCCAAACAGTGACTTCCAATGAATTGGGTCCACGATCTACGTAGTCACCAAGAAAAAGATATTGAAAATCTGGTGGGCGACCAACTTCATTTGTGAATCTGTGTGAATGATTTATTTTTATTATAACTTCGATAAATTTTACTGTAACAGATCTCCGAGTTGTCCATGAATATCTCCAAAAACAACGACAGGAGCAATTATCTCAATAAGGCATGGAAGTGGCTCCAGAATCTCCTTTATCTTAAAAAAAAAAGGTTTTTGAAATTTTACTTCTTCTGTAACTTACAGTCTTCAATACTTCTAAAATATCACTATCAGAGAATCCCTCCAATGTCCCATACTTCTCAATTCGAGCAATCATTTGACGACATAATTCATGAACTTCTGTGTTAGCATGTTCCTATAAAAATTTCCAAAAATGCAAAACAGTATAGCAAGTTAATCCTACTGGGACCAGGAGTATAGTCTAGCTTTAGCTATCCAGATTAGGGTTTTTACGTGCCTATTTCATTCCTAGCTACATGCCTACCTCATACCTGCCTATATAAGCTTATATCTACGTGCTTACTTCATTCCTACAAACGTGCATATGCCATTTTTGGCAAGTTATCGGTTGTTTTACCCAAGCTTATTTGAATCGGATTTTAATGAAAAAGCACTAAACATCTTTAGGTACTTCAATCGTAAAAAAAATGAAGAGCCTCAAGGGTTGAATCCTCTGTAAAAAATTTCTTACCGTTTCAAGCATTGTTCTTCTTTTGATATTTTGCTGGCCAAGAACAAATACCTTTTGTAAAATAATTGTAAAGCCCAAAAGTTAAAGGTCAATTTCATTTTTTCCTCGTTAATCTTTTTACAAAAAGTTCACGCGATCACACATTCCTCAATCATTCTTGTCTGTCAGTGGAATAGCACGTGAATTGTGAATCCTCGATCGGATTGAATTGTGACTGGCATAACACGAGATATCACATAAAATTAGGAGTTATTAGGGATGATAAAGAATGTGAAATAGTGTAAGGAAGATGTAGAGACGCAGACAACTCTCGGACATTCGACCTCAAATCACGGACCTCCAGAGCATAGACAAGCTTAACTTTGTATCATTTGTTCAGCTATCATTTATCAGAAGTTGTTTTTTGTACTGTTTCTGAATAAAAGTGAATCCTCTTTTCTTGTAAAATTTACATTTTTAATTTTCTAAGTCTACTAGACTAGTAGTACTAGTAGATCATTTTCAAAAATAGCCAACATCAATTATGAAATTTAAATTCAAATAATATCAAAACCCATAAATACATTAAATTTTCTGAATATTGTATTTACAGTCCCCTACTACATAGCATATGTAATTAATGAGATCCCTCTGTTTAACATTTGAATAATTCGGACCCGACATTAAGTAGATTTTTCTAAAAACATTTCACGTTTTGAAATGTTGATAGAATAATGAATGAAACAATCTTGAGAGTTGGCTTCAGTGGAATTTCTTTCTAACTTGTATTACCCGGCAACTTCTCATTTAAGGTACTCGAGAATTCATAAAAAGTTAACGATATACGTCGAAACTACTCCTAATTTGAACAGTAATTTTCTTCCCATTTATTTCAAAATGAACATTGAAAAATTAAATATTTTTCAGATGATATCATTATCACTGGTACTTCTTCTGCTGTTTGGCGTTCGGTGCTTTGATTCAGCAGGTGAGTCACTTCAAAACTCGTGAACAAGTTTTGCACATGTCATGCGTTGTTTGAGAAATGCGAAGGAAAAATTTCATACGTAGGTTTCAGATGCAACAAAGTTCAAATATATTGAAGCATCTCGAGAACCATGAGGTGTTTTGTAAAACTGAGCTCAAGACTTGTACATAATCTTAATCAGAATAGACATAAACAGTGGCAGACTTTCAAAAATTAATCTTTCAGGTCAAATAAACGACGACTCACCATTATTCATTAGCACATCAATTGATAATTCAATGAATTTAAAAATCTTGGTGGAAAAGAAACCATATTTTACGGGCTCTGTTACGGGTTACAAGCTCTATTATACAAATGATTCAAGTCAAACCAATGAAGAATATGAGAAATGGATGCATCAAGAAGCACTTTCAAATCAGAATTCATATAATTTTGTAATTGATGCAAATAAACATGAAATCGTGTCAGGAGATGTATATCGAGTCAGAGCAACTGTTTTCTTCAATAATGTGGAAAGTGTTCCAACTGGAGTTATTTCAATCAATACAAGACAATCTATTCCAAAAGCTCCATTGATTGTTAACACTAAAATACTGTACAATTCATCTGTACTCATTTCATTTGTACCTGCTGATGATGTCAACGCTATCGAGGTTAGTATGGATTTGTAATACTGTTCTTTTGAATTAAACTTGAAATTGATAATTGATAGCTATTAAAATACTTTTGATTCCAGAACTATACTTTGATGTATAAACAAATGGAAGCGGAAGAATGGAAATCATTGAATTTCAAATCTGATTTTGATGGAAAGGTGAGATCATGGTTTAAAGGTGGAGTTGTGCCAACGGGGGAAATGTTTGAATGTTCGCATGCTTCCATATAAAACGACCAATTTAAACTTTTCAAAATTGTTTTAAATGTTTCATAACAGTCAAAATGAACAATTATTCAAATTTTATCATAAGTTTGGAAGTCGACCAAAAAAAAGCTCTACAAGTTATGCATTATTCGTATTCAAACATTATAAAGCTTCAAAATAATTTGTGAACTTCGTCGATTTTTGATAATTTTGGGTGTTTGGGAGTATTCAAACTTACTTAATTCTTTTTGGGGACTTTTTATTATTTGAAAAAATTTGGAAAATGTTCAGGTTCTTCTCGATGGCCTTATTCCAAACCATACTTATGAAATCAAAATTTTTGTAACGGGTGGAATAGTACAAGGAACTCCGTCAAATTTGGCAACGTTCACAACAAATTCAACTGCATTGGCTCTCGTAAAAACAGAACCAGATGAAGAATATACTGCTGATCCTCAAACAAATGAACCATTGAGTATTACATGTACTGTTAAATCAGTCAGTAAAGCATCAGTTTTATGGAAAGTTAATGGTGAGAAATTATTTTTTAAAAAAGTCATAAATCAATTTAAGACTCCACCGATCAATAAAACAAAGTTTTCAGGAATAAAAGTATCCGTAGATTCAAGTTTCTACACAGTTGTCACTTCAGTTCATGAAGATTTTATTGAGTCAACAATTCGTGCTAAATCTAGAACTCGATCTGCAAAATTCACTTGTTTAGCTACAAATGATGCTGGGGACTCATCAAAAGAAGTTAATGTAAGAATAAATATTTAATTGTGACCAGTTCAGCATGAAACAAACCAAGTCAATATACATTTCAAAATTGCAATTTTGTAGGTAATCATAAAAGGACCCGGAAGTCCTCCGTCTGAAATCACACTAGTCGCAGAAAAAAGAGGTTACACAATTTCATGGAAACCTCCATCACATCCTAATGGAAAAATTACGGTGAGGTATATTAAAACACAGAATTAATCAATAATAACTGTTTTCAGAAATATGTAGTATATCACACATTAAATCGAGAAGATCCATTATCCGATTGGCGAAAAATTGATTTGGATGGATCTGAAAAGATGGTTCGAATAATAATGGATACGGAAGAAAGTTTTTATGGAAGAGTTCAAGCTGCAACTGAACTTGGTCCTGGAATTATTTCTGATATTGTGGCAATGGAAAGAGATAGTGAGTGAAATCTAAGTTACATAAATAATCAAGTTTATTTAATTTTCAGCTCAACCAATTTCCGTCGAGTCTGACCTTTTTGGAGTGTCTGCAACCACAATGGTGGTGAATCCACGAGAAACAGTGAGTTCATTAATTAATTTTTAAAAAAATCAATTCATTTCTTCTATTGTCTCAGTTTTGTATTCCAGCTCTCGATTCAATGTACTGCACGTGGCAAGCCTCGTCCATCAATATCAGTTGCAATAAGTGATCGAAAAAATGCGAGTCAGGTGGAAGTTGATGTTTGGAGTCGTTTACAAGCCACGTCATCGGCTGGAATTGTATCTGCAGTACACAACTTTTCAGTGCTTACATCAAAATTCGTGCACTGTAGGGCAAAAAATTCAGCAGGCAGCAATTATTCTACAATGGAATTGAAAGTTGATAGTGAGTTAAATAGACACACTTCATAAATTTTTTACTTCCTTGCATAAATCTGAAAACTATTCAGAACCAGGAGATGCTCCAACTCAAATTCAAGTGCTCAGTGTCAATGCACTAGACGCTCTCGTAGTGTGGCACTCACCACAATTTCCAAATTCTCCGATAACAGTAAGTATTTATTTTTGTCAAGAGTTGAAAATAACTAAAAAATGAGATTTTATTAAAGTACAAAAATAGTGAAAATTTTGATGCTTTCATTTGATTTTTCCATATTAATACTCAAAACTACTTCAGAGTTACATAGTTCTTGTGAGCAATGATGATAAAGAAGACAAAAGTACATGGCTTCAATATGAATCGAACGCTAAGGAAACACAAATCAATAGGTAATTTGAAATAGTCACATTTATAACTTTGGAAACATTTTCAGAATGCTTCTTCCAACTGGAAATCTGGAAAAATCAACAGAATATTTTGTATGTGTTCGTGCAAAAAATGCAGCAGGAATTGGTCCAACAAGCAGTTTGATATCATTTATAACGTTGAATGGAGGACCTGATAGTCCTCCGGATAACTTAAAAGTATTGATAAATGAGGCAAATCAAGTGATTGTTTATTGGAATACACCTAATTCTACGACTGAAGTTACTGTTAGTTTTTTAGGCTCAACATCAAATAAACAATAATTATTCAGGGATATCTGATCTACTACACCCGAGATCTGAGTCTTTCAAATGATGATTACAAAAATTGGCAATTTGTTGAAATGAACAACAACTCAACTCGGTAACTTCACTGAAAATCGTTTTTTTTACTCAAAAAAAAATTACAGATACAAATTCGACTTATCTGTCGGATTGAAACCAAAAACGTTCTATCGAGTTCGAATATCTGGAAAGAATTCTCACGCCGATGGACCAGCTAGTGAAGTTGTAGAGTTTGAGACTGCGTATTCGGGTAAGTTTTGTAGAATATTAATCCAATCAGAGCTAACATTTGACATTCTAGAAGTTCCGATTCCAACCGATTTAAAGACCGAAGTACTTGATGATAACACGATTCATATAAAATTCAATGCAGTCAGAGATCCTGATGATCATTCTAAAGCTCTTGGTGTAAGTTCAACTCACAGGCGATCAACTAGGCGTATGTCGCATTTGAGACAAGTGGCTCCTGACTTTCGTTCCTCTGTGTAGAAGCATTTGTACAGACAAGTCTTATTTTCAGGAATACCGGATAGACTTGGCAGCAACTGATGATGTTCTTCACGCACTATGGAAACAAATTGAACCGAAGTCTATTAAAATTGATGAGATCAGTTCGATGGTAACTGAGATTAATTAAAATATTGATAAGAAATACATTTAACCAGGTAGATGTGGAAATTGATGGTGATTCAGTTGAAAAAAATCAAATGTATTGGGTTAAAGTGACTGCAAGATTGGACAATCCATCATGGGGAATGCATTCTTCGAAACCTAGATGGTTTAGAACTGGTCATGGAAGTTTGTTGTTTTTTTTTGTCTTTTAAAAATATTTAAAAATATTAAATTTTGTTTTCCTCTAAAACCAGAATATTCTCAATCTGTTCGCTTTTGATTTTTGAATCGTGTGAAACCCAGTTTTTTGAGGTCTTATTCTACAGCCTGTATACAGGAAGGCAGGCATGCTAGGTAGGCACGTAAGAAAGCATGGGCAGGCATGTATGCCTAATGACGAGTCCATGCTCGGATGCCTACTTACATGCCTTTATTATGCCTTCAAGCCTTCGTACCTGCCTGCCAAACAAACAACTAAAAAGTTCAAATGTTTTTTTTTGATACTCCAAAAACCGGACGCCTTATTCCAGTATCCAAAAATACCAGACATCCGGGTCCGGTTCACTACTCTTTGAACCGTAAATAAATTATTTAAAAACAAACATAGATGTGTCTTGTAAAATGCATATTTTATCACAGTAAGGGGAAAGCGAAGGGCGTGAAAAACGCCCCAGGTGACTGTGGAATGTATAGAAAACATAAGTTTTTTTAATTGAAAACAATTTTGCAGAACTCATGACGTCGGTTACACTGGAAGGTGCACCATTAATTGAAAAAGAGCCAAATCTGTTTGAAGAACTGTCAGTAACATGTACAGGAATGGGAAGTCCAGCACCAATTATAACATGGGAATGGATGAATAAATCAATTGAAAATGGAACTGAAGGATGGAATATTTTAAATATTCAAATTGATGATACAACTGTTGTGTTAGTTTTGAATAGTCGATTCATGTTTTAAAAATATTGTTCCAGCTCAAAAATTACCAGAAACAATATTCGCGAGTCGGGAGATTTAACCTGTTTGGCAAATAATAACGAAGGAAGTTCTTCTGCGGTAAGAGCCTTTTCTCTTTTCTAAAATAAAATATTGGTGTTCAGTCTGTCGAAATTCGAGTTTTGGGACCCGGAAATCCACCAGAAAATATAATTTTGACGGCATACCGTAACCAAATAAATGTGACGTGGCAAGAGTCGACACTTCCGAATGGAGATATAATGGTAACCTCTTTGTCATTCTTTTGCATTATCTTTTAAATTCAATTTACAGAAGTATATTGTATATTACTCTGAAAATGAAAATGATGATTTATCCGATTGGAATAAATTTGAAACAGCAGAATTGGAAACTTATGTGGAAACATTTGGACCACATACTAAGCATTTTATTCGTGTTCAAGCTGTGTCTGATCGAGGGCCCGGAATCATTTCAAATGTACTTTCATGCATTTCTGATGTGCTTTGTGAGTTTTTGTGAGCAAATTGAAATATTAAAGATTTCGTCAAACATGGAATATTTTGAAGTTCTCTCTTATAAAAATCTACCTGAAACAAAACAAAGAAGATTTTCAGATGAGACAATACACTTGGAAATAGTTGCATCGAATATTCTTGATTTCGAGGCAGAACCAAATCAAAATGTTGAGATTCGATGCAAAGGAACAGGAAAACCACAACCTGAATTATTCTATCAGTTTGCGAATGAAACAGAACAAAACTTTGTTGAAGTTGAAACAAATGACATGGATTTGTTCGAAGCAAAAGCTCCAGAGATTAATTCAAGAAGGAATGTTACAGTGACATGCAGGGCAAGCAATAAGTATGAAAATGTCACGATAAGCAAAGTTATTATAATCAAAAGTAAGTAATATGTGTAAGAAATTCCCTGATGAGCTTTTCACAGTAGGAAGACACGAATCCATGCGTGCCTGCCTTATGCCTGCCTGCCTAAGTCTAGGGACTACTTTCTTCATTTTACATTAGTTTTTCATCCATAGATTTTCTATGCGAGTTCATTTCAGTTGAAGGACGCAGGCGTAGATCACCGCGAAAGTAAATTATTTTTCAAAGCCTGTTCCAGTTCTAAATTTAGTGGCAATTAATGGGAGACTAGTAATGTTTCAGGACCCGGAGAAGCTCCAACAAATATCAGTTGGAGTTTTGAAGAAGAATATGACTCAACTTTATATATAAATTGGAATCCAATCGAGAATGCAAATGGAGAAAAACTAGAATACAATTTATACCTGTCGAATTACAAAACAAAAGTTTCAGGACCGCCTGTTAAAATTCCTGATGTAAGATTTTATTTTGGGTTGCATTTTATTTTTTGGTTTCATATTTCTTTTCCTAGTTGACAGTTGCTTAGTTTCAAATGTTCATCTTTTAATTTTTATAAAACGAAATTTCAGATTCCTCTCGATGTCAACATTTCACTTCGAGTATCGGCAGAAAATGAATATGGAGAAGGAGAAAAGACATTTCCAATATGGATTCCAACTCCAAATGGAGGCCCAAAAACTGCTCCAATTCTTTCTTCACTTCATGCACAAGATTCAAAAGTTTATATTTTCTGGGTAGAACCAAGACTTCCAAACGGAGAGATTCAAAATTATACAATTTATATCCAAAAAGAAAATGAATCAGAAAATGAAGAACATAGTATTGATAAGGAATGGAAGGTAGGTATTCAAAAAGTTTCTGTTTTGGAGAAATTCCCATTTGCCAGATCTTGAAGTGGTATATTGATTCTAAAATAATTTTTCAAATCATGATTATTTTGAGAATCAAAATGTTTCAAATGCTTTATTTATTCTAACTGTTAGTTTTTCAGAAATTCATTTATGGCTCGAATATAACTCATGTCATAATTGGTGTTGATGATGGTTTAGAAGAAAATGAAAGATATCAAATGAAAATGACAGCAACAAATCAAAGACATGAAGGTCCTGAGACGAAGGTATGAGATTTGAAAAATAAATTCTAAATTCCAATTTAAGTTTGTCCTAATATGAATGTGTTTTATCAAGCAATAACCAAACTTTCACTTGAATTACCTGCCCCAAGAACGCAACAAAATATCTAGAAGTTAGCATTTTTGGGTAGGTTTTGATTTTGAAAATATCCGTAATTTATCAAAAAAAGAATAGTATATCTGGAATTTAATGAAATACGTTTCAAGATAAACGACCACTCGGTCACTTTTCCGTTATTTATCCAGACAATTTCTTTTGAATGTGTTTTATATTTTCCAATAAATTTTCAGTAGACATCGATATTTTGAAAATAAAATAAATATTCGTCATTGTTAATCTTTGAAATGATGTTTCTTTGATGAAAACTCTCTGATCACATTTTTCATCAAATTTGATGTTTCACATTACTGTGTCAGTTGATACTTGTACCTATAGGTAGCCAATCGTCATTTTTTCATTTCACATGTTTCAGGTATACACTTTCGATTTGATATCCTTTGACGAGAATGACGTCATCGATAATTTCACAGCAATTGTTATCAATTCAACGGTGTTCGTCGAAGTGGGAAATCCCATTTATACAGTAAGTCGAATTGACTTCATATTTTGAAAATGATTTTTGTACTGTTTCAGAAGTACAATATTTATATTCGAGAAGATGGAAATAATCAGACTGTCAAACATGAAATTGATGTGGAAAGTGGAAAGACAACATTTGAATTTCCATTTCAGTTAGATCATACGTTGAGGTAGATTCTAAGATTTGTTTTAAATATATCACTCGGCAGTTTCAAAAAAAATCAACTCAAAGATGCTCTCAATCCAAAGTAGAACAAGGCATAATTCCAGTTTCGCGATTTTTAAAATCATTCCTTAGAACTTTTAACCAATGATCATGGTTTATTTTATTGAAAACATTGTCTCGTTTAAAAAATTACACTCCAAAAAAGATCTTTAAAACTGATCTTGCCACAAAATCATTAATCAGCAAAGTGACTTTTGTACAAATGTTAATCAGTTGATCACATTTCATGTCCTTTAGAAATACGCTCTTGTAAGAATGAAGAGAAGAAAGATTACAGAACTATGATCAAAGCTACGAACTTATTCTGAATTTATCTAAATATCATTTTTCGAGTTCCCTGCCAAGAAAGACTACGTCTTAAAATTACTGTGTTTCACAATTCAACTTCCTTTTGTCAAATTTCAGTTATACAATCAAAATGTCTGGAATGAAGCTTGGACGTGAAAGTCCTCCATCCGAAGAGATTGATCTTGAATTTATAAGTTCACCGTCTCCAACTCCAATAATTTCCGGTTCCCGTCGAAAAGTGATCAAGGAGCCGCCACTATAACCAATTATTTTGAAAAACAATTAATTTTCGGGTAGACTCTACGAAATATTTTTTTTTTCATTTTAACTTTTCAATGCCCATTACGTTCTTTCATTAAAACAAAACAAATATTTTGTATGTTCATCAATTTGTGTTATAAATATTTCATATTATTTATCACTGTAAAGTTGTTTTTTCCAATACTTTCTCCACAGGAAAAACAAAAATAAAAGTGATCGATCAGTGAAAAGAATTTCAAAAAAGAACCAGTTTATCAGAATTTTTGTGCGTCAGACTATAAAAATGGGGAGAAAATGTAGGAAGTTGATAAAAAAAACTGAATCAATTTGAACAATTAATATCCCATACATCCTTTCAAAATTGGGAATTCTCGAGGAAATTGGCGTTCTACTTTGGGAATTATTCCCATTGCACAGTCAACTTTGAAGCAAACCTGTAAAATTATTAATTGACTAAGAAAACTAGTTGTTAGAGGTTAGAGCTCTCTGTGAGCTCTTGAAAGTTTGTAATCATATAGCAAGACTATTCTTAAATTTAATGTTTAATTATGAATTTACAAAGTTATTTTCCTTTTTTTGTTTAATATTTAATTAATTCAAACACTGAATAAACATACTGCAAGTTCTCGTTGAAGTGCCTTAGATGGTCCATTCTTTGGAAGAATTCGTTTCATACATGCTTGACCTCTCTTTTTCAATTTTAATTGTGTGGCAGTATCTGTTGGGACTTTCTGAAAATATTTCCCATTCGAAATACTTCAAGTAGAATTCAAAGAAACTTACATAAGCTTCGAGTACCAAAATTGTGGCAAGAAGGGCGAAAATTAGGAAAGTTCTAGACATTTTGGAGAGAAAATAAAATATTTTTTCTATATAAAATCAGTGAAAGTCGGAGAACCTTTAAAGGGTAATTTCAGGGCTATCGTACCGCCCATAACAAGTTCTTTACTTGTTTTCGAGGGGCGTTCCTTGTGATTTCATTTTGATGCGATTCGCCCAAAGCATGGCCATGAGTTTCATTGATCAAATTTATTAATTCAAAGCAAGAATGATGAAGGTTGGGGAGATGGATGGGGGGAGAGGGAAGATTGGAATAGAATAGAATAAGTTAATGTTGGGTCGAGTGGAACATTTTTAGTGTAAAAATTTGTAAAATTGAACAAAAATAAATATAAATTAATTAAAATAAAACGAGAAATGATGTTGGAGGATCAAAGATATGCCTCATTTGGGGGACAAAATGTTTCAAAAAATTGGAATTTTCGACGGCGTTTTCGTGGGATATTATGTTTTTTGAATGTAAATAACTGGAAACTTCAATTGAGAAGGCACACTGGTTAAACGGGGTTTTCATGCAAAATTAGGAAGAATGATGATGTTGATGATGTCATTAGAAGCTAAGAGTTTTGTGTGTGGGTTATAAAACAGGTAATACTTTCGAGTGGAAATGGAAATGAATGAAACAAAAGAAACTACTAGTAATTAAATGGAAATGTCCAGATGAACCAGAAGCGAATGGTTATTATGATTTTGATGATTGATTCAACGGAGAAAAAGAACGGCGAGTACCTTGTAAAAGGAAGTTATGGGGAAAAATTGATGATGAGAAGATGAATAAATATATTTTCAAATTTTGTAGATAAAGATAATCACATGATGACACACGAGCAGCACTGCTTATTTGATTGTCCCTGGCGTCGACCAGATTCGGGATAACGTCGGTTTATTTGACGAACGAGGTCGTAGAACACCTGAAATATAAATTATTTTGCTATTTTTACTTGAAATTCCATTAACTACACATTTAAAAAATTTTTGCATTAAATTTTCAGTATCGCTGGGGATTATTGTTTTAAAATAAATGCTATTGTGCTAAAATAGCCAAATGTTATGGGGTTATCCAGAGCATAAACAATTAATTTTTCACCCAGTTGGATAACCCATTATAATTATTTTTTCAACCGAAAAGTGTTAATTGCTCATTTCCACCTTATTCGTCGTTATATCGTTATATTATAGTCGGCTAAAAAAATATTCCCTTTTTTTATATTTGAATTAATTGTTTTTGAATATTGCACGGGTTCGAGCATGACAAAATTGTTTCAAGGCTCTCTTTTTGCAAAATTGTGTATTTTGGTTTTCTTTTACTTTTATTTTTTTTACGTACCAGAAAACAAAAAAAACAGTCTTTCAAAAACTATAATTTTTAGTCGCCAGAAAGAAAAAGGTGGAATTTTTGTACTTTCGGAGAAATTCAATGTTTTTTGTACAAAATTCAAACAACATTTTTTGTCGATTTTGAGTTTCGGGGTTAAAAAATTTGTGGCAGCATTACAATCCATTTTACTAAAAAAAATTAATTTTGCCAATTTTTAAATTGTTATCAAAAATTTCACTGTGAGTTTCAAAAAACTGTGTGAAAATATTTTTTTAAGTGTTTAACTGTGATATTCGGATTTTTTTTAAATTGTTAGCCTCCTTTTCATTGAGAAAAATATAGAAATTTCAAAAGGTTTTGATACTCACCTCGCTGACGTTAATCTTTGCTTTTGCAGAGGTTTCAAGGAATGCTGATCCAAACTGCCTGGCGAGATTCTGTCCCTGATCTTTTCCAACAACTCGTTCGTCTTCCAAATCACACTTATTTCCTACCAAAATCATTGGAACCTTAAAATAAATAATTTGATTATTTCCTTTTTTTAAATCAAGACCAACCTCGTCCGTATCTTTGACACGAAGAATCTGATCACGAAGATCCATAAGATCATTGAATGTCGATTGAGCAGTAATTGAATAAACGAGAACAAATCCTTGTCCATTCTTCATGTACAAATCACGCATCGCTGTGAATTGCTCCTGAATTTTTAAATTTTAAACTAAAAAAGTGAAAGTGAAATTAACTTACCGTTCCTGCTGTATCCAGTATCTCAAGCATACATTGCTGGCCGTCGACTTCCACTTGCTGAAAACACGAAATTGATATAAAAATTCAAATTTGTTGGTATTATATTGCCCACTTTGCGCCAAAAATACGGAATCCGGTCTCGATATGATACATTTTCGTGGAAAGCAAAAGGGTGTGCGCCTTTAAGGAGTACTGTAACTAAAAACTCTCGTCAGGAAAAATTGACAACATTTAAGTGGTTTATTGTAATATTTGAGTTTTGCCCACTAAGTGTTTCATCGATAAACAATGGAAAATCGATATAAACCCTTCCAAAAACGAGTTTTAAACTACAGTACTTTAAAGACGCGCACCTTTTCGAATTTAACAAAAATTGTCGTGTCGAGACTAGGTGCCGTATTTTTTGCCGTAAAATTTCGTATTTGCGTAATATCAGAAGCTTTAAAAATCAATTCTTACCTTTCTGTAACTATCCTCAATTGTTGGGTCATACTTCTCTACGAAAATTCCCTGCACGAATTGTACCGTCTGAAAATATATACAAAAACTATAGATTTCCGGTCACTCTCATCTATACCAGTGCGGATTTTCCTACTCCTCCAGATCCGAGCACAACAATCTTATACTCCCGCATTCTTTTTTTGAAGATCTGTTATGGTGTTGTTGATGCTTGGAGTATTCCCTGCAATCGACGACCCGTGATGGTGTCTTCGAAATGCTTGGATGAGTGAACGTGGAGAGAGGGATGTACTGAAAATAAAAAATTTTAAAATAGAACTATTGAAATAACAAGTTTCAAAGAATTTTTAAAAGACGAAAAAGATGAACGACACAGTCTTTCTTTCTGAGTTCACTTCACAGAACACCTGTTATCCGAGGTTGGCACCAAGTACAGACCAGATGACACATTTTACATTAAAAAATTGTACAGCTGGTGTAATTTTGGAATTACGAAATTAGTTGAAAATGGAGATTCAGAAAATAGCTTCGAATTTTACAGTGAGGGAAAACAAATTGAATAAGTTTGATAAAAATTCCACCTAAATCTTTCGAAACGTCAGAAAAACGTAATTTTAAAATCGAAAACAGCAGACAACAAAACTGAAAACAAAACAAAAGCGGGTGTCGTCGTCGCCGTTAATATTTTTCGACTATGACTCATTTTTCAGTGTTTGCAGAACGAAGAAGGCTCTCAACCACAAATGGGTTTCGAACGGAGAATATTTATGTGCTGGATCGTAAAAACTAAAAAAAAATGGAAAGGAATGGAAGGTTTAAGAAACGGAAATAAAGAAATACAATGATATGTTCCCCGAAGAATGTACAAATGATAACAGAAAATAATAAATTATTTTTTTCGATAAAAATTGGATTTTATTTTATTTTCAATCTCTATTTTTCCTCCCACTCAAATCGATTGGATTAAACTTTCACATGACCTATATATATTTATGAGGATTTCGATACAGACGGGCGGTTTAAAAAATGACAGAAAAAGAGAATTCTTATATATATATATTTATAATTATTCAATTGCAAAAATTAATTCAATTCTACTAGAAAACAAAGAAAAAAGAGAGAATATTTAGTTTTTGACTTTAAATGCAGATCACACAAGAAAAGTATAACAACCTTTCGATAAGCGTAGATAAAATAGGTGATATTTGGGATTTTAAATTTTTTATTCAATTTTAAAAATTTGGTTATCGGTGTTGATCTGATTGCAAAATGCCTAGAAAATTTCTAGACAACATTACATATTTCTATTAGAAAAATGTATTTTCGTGAAACATAGAGACTGGGAAAACTACAGTACCCTATTCAAAATTTAAATTTATTCGAAATTTGCAAAGTCATAAAAATTAATATAAATATAGGTTTTCAGATCAATCGAAGTGAAAAATATGCTCTAAGCATCACTATCAGACAAATGTGCTCATTATTTCTTGTTGTCGAGCTTGTCACGCTATTTTTAGACGGATGTCTAGTCCAACGAGTACGTTGAAAAAAAAATTGATGATGGATTATTTAGAAAAATGATGACAACATGAATTTATGTATGTATCGAGTGCAATAAAGTTTTAAAAAAAAACCTTATCAATATAATTATAAATCTAGAGAACTTGTATGACACTAGCGGCCTTCTAATGGGAATACGCTGGCTCTCAATAAAAAATATTGTTAATACAAATTTGATATTTGTGCATCCAAGATTAAAAAAAAACAAAAGCTTCAAGGTGGCAACAATAACCTCATGAGCGGCCGTTAGCCGGCGAGGCGACGAAAAGAAGAAAGAAAGAGAAGAGTGATTAGTATAATCATATCATCCACACTTTCTTTTTCTTTTTCTTCAGCACATATAGATGATAATATGTGTATGTGTGAGTGTGAAGAGATGGAACAAAACGAGAAAGAAGCGTTGGAACGAATAGAGAGACATAGAGATAGAGAGAAAAAGCCAGGAAAACGGGATGCAGTGGGCCCCCAAGTGCGGGTCATCAGAAGCTACGAGATATTATATGAAACAGTGAAGGTAGAGAAAGAGAGTGATACTTTTGGATTATCACTTTGAAACTGTTCAACATGATGCCCAATCATTGTCACTCGGAAACCACCAAGTAGAATTTTCGGTCCGTATTTTTTTCAATTTTTCGGAGCAAATTTATTCAAAGTGGTTCGAGAAAGTGATAGAAATATTGAAAATTGTGGAGTTAAAAACCCGAAAACTAATGATTGAGAATTGAAATCCCAGAGTTCAAAATTTTTGAATCAGAATAAGAAGAAAAAAGACTTGTAAAGCTATGAAAGAAAATATAAATGGTCAAAAGACAACTCGTTTCGAAACTACATCTATTAGTGCGTGTGTGCATATTTAAATTATAGGAATAGAATCCAAACAAAACTTTGAACATAGCATAGCGTTCAATATTTTGAATGGAACCACTCATTCAAATGTGAAGCTTTAGCTTTAATTCATATTTGATAAAAGTGCAACTAGGCAGCATAATGCGGAAATCAACGTTTGGCAGATAAATTCTAAAAAATCTGAAAATCTCTTCAACTAATCTTTTCGGGCATTTCCTTTTATTCTCTTCACTCAGCGAGCCCACCGTTTTCGTAAACATTCTCGTTGTCACTGATAATCCCATAATTTGGTTGCTTCGAACAACAACTTTTCATCCAATTAGTTCTCTCATTAAAGGATCATGGGCGGATGATGATGATGAAATGAGAAAGATGAAAGAAAAAAAAGAGGGTGGTGGAGGAGGAAATGAGGTGGATTGACTCATTCTTTTCTTATAGGGGGAGATTTAGAGGTTTTTGGCTTATTCTTCTTGGCACGAGAAATCTGAAAAGAACAAAAACCAATCTCACAGTGATTTCAATAGGAATCTATGACTTATAATGCCTAATATCCAATTTAAATGCTGCGAAGTTTTAAATGTGTTTACACAGTGATTAATTGTGTTGGAAAAATTTACTAATTTCAGTAAAATAAGGAAGTGTTGATAAACGATCACTTATAATTGGGATTTTTAAGGAAATTTTTTTGATAATATTAACTATTAACACTGAAACAGTGAGTCAGCAATTAAATTTTAACATCACTCGTACGAAAGTTAATATTCACTTTCAGAAAAAATAAAATGAGAGTGAAATAAAAAGGGTACATGTAAAAAGAGGAAGATATTTAACATCCATACTATTAAATGAGATCTTTAAAGCAACTTACAAAATGTTGAGTTTAAAAAATTAAACGATTCAAATTTCAAAACCGATTTTTCTTGGAAAACAAAGCGAGGTGAGAAAGAATTAAAATCGAAATCGAAAAGGTGGGAGACTAGTCGCCTCCGATGCGTGGTAATGTTGGTTTTCGAGACCAGTATCAAATACGATTCGACGCGGACGGGAGACCCCTACTGACTAATGAGAGACAGTGTCCAAACAGAGAGGGTGTGAGAGATGTGAGAGGTAACGACAGTTCAGTAGCGAGATAGTGCAAAAGAATATGAGAATCAGGCGTCGTGCAGAACGACACGCACGTTCGGTTCGAATTCGGACGATAATCGATCGATTTTTGGAAAATGAACAAAGTGGGGGAAGACGGACGGTACGAAGAAGGACGTCTTCGGATAGTCTGCGTCTGGCTAAAAATGAACGAAAACGGGTTAATTTACTCCGATTCAAAGTGCATTTTATGAGTGGAACGGGCAGGAGAAGTAGAGGGAAAATAATTATTTTGCGACGGAGAGATGAACGATGTCAAAGAATGGGAGGCGAAATTGTAATTGTTCATCTCTGCTGTTCACTTATTCTTCCTTTTCCGGTCGTCAATGTTTTGAAGGTTTTAGTTTCGATTTTCTTTTCTTTCTTATGCCGACATTCTTTTATAGAAGAAAATATTAGAAATATCACAGAAAAGGGCAACAATGTGTTCACATAGTTCACATAAATTTATTATGTATTAAGAAAACATCCATTTGCATAATTATTTTCTGCCAACAAAGAAAATGGGGAATTAAGTTCAGGAAAATTCTTGACACGGTCATAAGTTATCCCATGCTCAAAGCTTTCTAAATTTTCATTATCATGGAGAAAAAAGTGAAGATTTTGAACCGGTGTCTTCACATAATTTTAACTTTGCCAAAATTGGAAAACGTTTCTTATTCTAACTTCTAATGAAAACTGAGAAATGAGAAGTACAAAAAAGATTGCTGATTTTTTTCAAAACATTTCAGACACAAGAACAGGAGAAATAGAAACAGCCAATTACTTTTCAAAATGACCGATGAAAGTGACAGGTCCGACGGGCTACTACTGGATGCAAACATTTCGCGCACACAAGCATCTACTTTGTCATATTTCTCATCTACTTCGTAACAAATCCTAAACGTTTTCTTCTGGCTTTGAAAAAGAATAACTGGCAAATAGGCTCAGCATTTACAACAAAGATAAAGAAATTTGCACCAGAGATTAAGAACTCAATTTTGACATTCTAGTCTACAGAAAACGCACGTGTCAATCTGACATTTTTGGCTAAATCCTCGATGCTATTTATGGAGACCGGGGATGCGTGTTGGAGTTTCCTTTTGGGATTAATCCTCAAAACGTGAAAAGTGCCAAAAATAAATAGAAAAAGTTAATATTATCAAGTTCAGACTAACAAAAATAGAAAATATCGGAAAAAGGGAAAAGCCGAGGGCTAACACATAAAAATAAGAGCGCACGATGGTAATTCCGGCGAAATTTCGTGCCATTCCGTGAGAAATGCCTATCAAATGCGAACAGAATTTGTGAGAAGGGAAAATGAGCAATTCTTTTTAGAAATAATCATGGGAAAACTGCATTTTTTAAAGAGAAAAAAATATTTCGAGGAAAAAACTAATTTCAAAATGAAAACAATCGGCAAACGCGCCAACTCACGCCGAATGCGCCAGCAGTAGTACTTTTCGATGCAGCAGTTACTGTAGTTGAAAATTTTTTTTAAATCAGAAATTAAAATAATTTTTATATCTGAATTCCCAATTAAATGAAAAATTAGAACCAGTAAAAATTATTTTAATGAATTTTCTAAACCGGCTGCCCCCGCATCCAATTTCCACGTTGGTTTCAAAAAATGAAAATGTCTCATGAATCTCTGCCAACAAGGTGACACTGAAAAAATGACGGAAAAGCGGAGAGAGCCGTTTTGCATGAGCATGCTCACTCGAACACACGCATTATTGCTCGGTGGCGGTTGGGCTGGCTCGACAAACAAAGGAGCGGCGACGACATTTTTGAAGATTAGAACACAGAACAGCCGACGATTTGAACATGGAGAACACATGCACACAATAACTACTGTCCGAAAAAGAAAGATGGGTTGTGGAAATGAGATAACAAGAAAATATGATGAGAGAGAGAACCGCGTCATTGAGTAGAAAAAAATTGCACTGTTTCTCAAAAGGCTTTTGCTCGAGTATTTTTAAAATCAATAATATGTGGATGAACTCCTAAATATCGGTATTAAAAAATTTGGTCAAATATAAAAAATTTCATTCGAGTTAATATTTTTGTTGTAACTCTTAGATAAAAATTAAATCAACATTTAAAAATTAAAACCTGTAGATTTCAAAAAAAAAAATATTTGAAACAGAACAATTACAACAGAATAAATGTGAAGAATCTCAGGAAGCAGAAACACATTTTGAACATCTGGTGGGCAGACGGAGATTGAAAACCTACATTGGACCCGATGAATAGAAAAAAACGACGATATAAAGGAGTGTAGAGAACAGAAAAATGGAGGAATTTCCTATTCGTGAGAACCTGAACCTTTAATCACAATCGACAATTTAAGTATGAAATTTGTTTAGGAAATGGAGAAATTCTTGATATAATTAACTGTTTTTTACAATCAAAAAGAAACTATAACAGGTATCATTGTCTAGTAATGAGAAGAGCTCGCGTGATGATTTGAAGTTGGAATATAGACTTGTCTTGTTAAAGCTGGTGTTTCCTGTTGAGCACGTGGCCCTACTATCTCATCATCAGCGTCATCTACTACGACGCTTGTGAATGCATCTTCTTCAACGACTTCTTCTCCTACCGGCATCAGAATCATCATTTCATCGTTTGGGTGAGTAGGGTGTCCGTATTGATCAACAATTATTTGCTTTGGGCGAACATTCATGTGATGTTGATTATGCATTCGAGATTCTCGTACTTGAAGCTGAAAATTGATACTGGTATAAGTAATCTCGTACTTTTTATAAAATGAAAACTCACTGCGTCAATCTCTCGATATTTCTCGATTCTCATCTGTCTAGCAATCTCGGTTTCAGTTGGGTGTTCATGTCCAAGATGCCCGAAACAGGCGACAACTTCGTATTGCCCATGATTTCTCATACAACATTTAATAAATGCAGGACACTGCTCACATCTTCTGCCTTTCGATTGCCCTCGAGAATTTGAAAACAGGCATTTATAGAGCATTGTCCGAATAGCAAATGATACTTTTTGCGAAGTCCTAAGGAAAAACTCCGAATTCGTCGATTTTTCCATTTGCTTTTTCCACTTCTGAAAATGTTAAATAGTTGCAAATAATCAAATAATACATACCATAAATCCAGCTTTATCTTGGAAAGTCACTCTTCGAATTCGGAATGAATCAGTTGCCCTCGAAAGATCTCGATGTTCGGTGTCGACGTGAATCGCCAGATCCAAATATGTAGGAACACTAAAATATTTAGAGACTGAATATGTTTCTTTTTTATAAAAGTCAATACTTTTTATCACATCCATAACTTGGACAAACGATATTGCTCACAGACGATCCTCCAACAGCCATTTCGTCAACACGCGCACACGGGCTATTATCTTTTTTTAAATGGCTCGTTAATCCTGTCTTTGTGATAAACTCCATTCCACAATTTTCACAAGAATGCAACGATTTTCGCTTCGGCTGAAAATTAACTTGATTTTCAAATTTAGATAATTGAAATATACATTTGGTCTCCCGAGTCGTTTTTGCTGTTTCATCATTTCACATTGCTGCTTCGTGAAGCCATGATGATCAAATAAATGATTGTAAAATCGTTTATTTGTGAGATCTTCTTTACAGAAATGACACACCGAACTGCAAAATTTTCAAATCTTTGCGGATTCGGCTAATTGATTTACTTACTGGTCTTGATTAGCAGCATATATATTTTCAGGTGTAAAATAAGTTCCTTCCATAACATAACATGGCACATCTGTCTGTTCTTGAACTTGAACCATAGTACCCGGACCATCGTTGTACTCCTCCTGACAGTAAATTATTTGCTGAAAATAAATATTTAATTTGAAATGGGAGAATGAGTTACCTCTTCTGCGACTTCAAGTTCTTCATAAGCTTCATGATTTACTATATCGTTTTGCTTATATCCGTCATTCATGATGAAAACTGTAAAAGCTTAACTTCAAAAATATTTTTAAAAAAATGTTTTTCAAAATCAATTTTTTTTTTCGTAAATCGACATTTGCAAACGACACTCCGTTGAACAGACACGCTTGTTGTTTAGCGTGCACGCCCCACCCATGTTGCGTTAATAAATATTTTTTGATTTTATCGATTAATTAAATAATTGTTCACTTATTCTGTTAGAAGACAATTGAATTTTGACTTTTTAATTTTCTCTCTTAAAATTCATGTAACCGTTGTTTGTTTGAGGATTGATGGCTGAATTGGACGAAGCAGCGTTGTTAGGTGACGGTAACGAACAACATGATGGTCCCATAGACGAGAATGCGTTGCTGGATGGGTAAATACTTTAATGAAAAAAGAAAATGCTAAAAATTTATTTTTTGATCCAGAAAAGAGCTCAAGGAAGAAGATATTGACGATCTGTACGATGAAGCGATTGCACCCACAAATTCAGTGAGTTTTCTAATGAATTCTTATTAAATCCTTATAATTCTTTATTTTAGACGGAATCAGCAAAACCTGTTTCACCAACAATCACCACTGTGACTGCTCCAACTGCTGGAATTGGTGCAAAACCAGCGACGTCTTCGGAAGGAAGAAAATATTGCTGCTACGTGGGAAACCTTCTCTGGTATACTACAGATGCTGATTTATTGGTAAGTGACTGTAAAACTGAATGTCTTCAATAAATTTTGTCCAGAAAGCTCTTCAATCCACCGGCCTTGCACGATCTCAATTCGCTGACATGAAGTTTTTCGAGAACAGAACGAATGGACAAAGCAAGGGATATGCTTTATTGGTTTTGAATTCTGATGCTGGTTAGTAGAAACTAACAAGATATTTCTAAAAACTTTATTTCATTGCAGCGGTAAAACAAACTATGGAGATTCTCCCAACTAAAACTATCCATGGCCAAAGTCCAACTGTTTTGTCGTACAATAAAACGAATCAGGCAAAGCTGGAAGATGCGCAAGCAAAAAATCAGACCCGTCCAGACGTCAAGAAAAAGGTAAAAAAAGAGAATATAACACTATCGTTGAAATTAGTGCTGTGACTCTCTGCTACTCCACGGCGCACCGATATAAACGTTTTCCACTTGGTACTTGTGGTCGTCGAGGGAAGCGCAGTCGGTTGCGCAGTTGGCTGTCAGTCAGCAGTCCGCGTGATCGATTCCCGCCCGCGCCTAGAAACTCAGCGGTGTTTTGTCTTTATGATCATGAGCTGGTAGCAGGTGCAATATTGATTCGGAGTCTTACCGGCGTCCACCTTCTGAAGGGTGTGCGTTAAAAGTTCATCCGAACAATTTATCACTTTTTAATAAAGTTTTCGAAAAGTTATACTAATTATGAACATTTTTAATTTGGCAGGGTTTCGAAGAAGGATGTGTCAATATGGGAACTATTCGTATTGGAGCTGGAGGGCAAACTGGTCGAACTGGAACAAGTGTCTCTGGTAGATCTGGACCTCCACCTCTCATGATGCAGCAAGTTCGACCAACTCCTTTGATGAGCCAACCTACATCTCTGCCAAGCAATCTAAATCAAGCTCCTCAAATGCGATTACAAATCAACGGACAACAAGTTCCATTAATGAACCGTGCTCCTGTGCCACAACAAACAATGTTAGGAAATGGACCATTAGGTGGAATGAATCAACAAATTCAACAACAACCTCAAATGATGATGGGACAACAAGTTCGACCAATGATGCAAACATCAATGGGAATACAACCAATGATGGGAATGAATGCACCACCTCCAATGAATAATCAATTCCAGAATAGGTAATCGTATAATAATCCTCTATCATTCTTTTTCATTTCCAAATAGTTCTAGACCACCACAACTTGGTTCAATGGGTGTTCAGCCACTTATGCAAATGAATACAGCTATGCGTCCTCCTATCAACGGTCTTCCACCAGTCCATGTCAATCCACAGGTAATGGTTTTTTGAAAACTAAAAATAATTTTGAATGATAATTTTATTATTTTCAGATGTTCCCCGGACTTCAAGGAACAGTTTTATCTGACGCTGAGTTCGAAGATGTAATGACAAGAAATCAAACTGTATCATCGTCAGCTATAGCTCGAGCAATAACTGATGCATCTGTTGGAGATATTAAAGGAGCATCTGAGACTATATTGACAGCAATTCAATTGATTAAAAACAGTCGAATTGGACATGATGAAAGATGCAGACAATTGGTTTATGGATTGGAAGTACGTTTAAAAAAAATCCTTCTTGAGCAAAACTCTAATTTCCATTGAAGTTTAAATGATAGAAAATGGACCTTAATGACCGTTAAAAAATGTTCGATTTTTTATGATTTTTCGATAAAAAACTCGATAAAAAATTTTTCATCGTTTGTCAATTTATTAGTTATGTCTCTGTAAGAAAAACTTAATTGATAAGAAATAAATTTACTGAAACAAAACTTTTTTGCTAACATATCAGTGATTTAAAATTTAATTTATAAATCTAAAAAAAACGGTGTTTCAAATCAAATATCAAAGAAAAAATCAAGAAAAACCGATGAATCTAAACATTTATGCAAATTTGAAAAAAAAAACCATCAAAAATTCAGAAATTTAATTAAGTTTTTAAACAGTTATCTCAATATGGTCATTATGGCTTTTTTCTTTCATTTGATACAAAATTTCACAACGACCATACTCCACCTTTACAGAAATACAAAGTAAATCGCAATTTTTTTTCATAATTATATATTTTCCAGCACACACTCAAAGGCCTTGAATCAAAAGGATATTCGTCTCGTTCAAAATCACATCGTGATCGTTCAAGAAGTCGCGAAAGAGATCGCAAAAGAAGAAGACGCAGTCGCACTCGCTCACGGTTCGTTTTGGAGCAACAATTTTTTTTGAAAAAATATTTTTTTAGCTCATACTCGCGGTCACCATCTCCACGCCGTCGTCGTTATTAAATAACACGACTTTCTTCAAATTCAAGATTATTTCTATTTTACTCTTCAATTTTCACTTTTTCAACAATTTGGTAATGCCGATGCTTGCTTTTGCACAAAACAATTTTCAATTTTTCAGATCCAAAAATGTTATATAATCTCTAAATTTCATTCTCAATGTTCACTGGTCGATTTCGATTTATTCTCACTTGCATACGGGATCTGCTCACTTGTACTCTAAAATTGTAAGTTTTTGACTTTTTAATTGATTTTCAGATTTGTTCTTTCAATTACCTTTCATTGTTCTATTTAAAATCGTTTTGAATGTAACTCCTCAAGTATTGGGTCATTTCGAAATTTCAGTTGTATCGGGAGTATTTCGAAAAAAGTATGCTATGAAATTTGTAACATTTTGCTAGTATTTATTGAGAGCACATTAAAATTGTAATATTTTCATTTAAAATAAGCTTGGGTTTGGGTAAGCATTGATTCTATAATGTGAAATTGATATTTTTTTTGATTGAAATAGATTTTTAATGGTGTTAGTTGTTTTTATCATTTAAGCTTCCTATGTGTTTAATTCTATATTTTGTCCTTTAAATGTAGTTTTGTTTATTCACTTACGTCTTGAAATTTGATAGGTTTCAGCTGAAATGATAATTTGAAAATTATTTGTTAATCCTTTTTGTCAAAAAATTTAAAAGTTTTAGGCATTAATTGTAATGTCAGTGATAATGTGAAGAAATAAGCATAGCTGATATTTTCTATTGTATTTTTTTATCTCATTTCAATTGTATTTTCCAACAGGTCCAGCAGCATCCACGTGGCATCGAGTTCAAATCGGAATCGTCAAAAAAAATCCCCGCAAAATCCTCTCAACAGAAATTTTTTCTTGATCTGAAATTCACATTTTGTTTTCTAAAATTTCCAAACATTTTAAATGATTAATTGTAATTCGAGCACATTCGATGAAAATTCATTGAATTTGTTGACAATTGTGTTGTGAATCCCGTTTCAATTCTTCAATAAGAATTTAATTGGTAAGCCAATATTTTTTATTGTATTTATTCACTTATCCAAAATCCCTGGTCTCATTTTCGTGAGTGCTTCCTTTTATTTTTCCTGATCCTCGCATTTACATGGTTGAAATCATTGCTTTCAGAATGTGTTTCAAGCAAAATAAAAAAAACTTATGTTCATATTTCAGAATACTGGCTATCTTCCAACTCAACAATGATTCGTGTACACATTTTCTCATCAGTGCTCACTATTGGATTATCTTTTATAAACGTTGTCTTTAAAAGTTTTGTTTAATTTAATAAATTGCAAATAAGAAATGTGTTTTCATTGCTTCCTTTCCCATGAAGTCGAATTTGTCGACTGATGTAGTACCTCTAGAATGAATTGGATATTTTAAATATGGAGTAATTTAGGATGCCATCAGAAGAAGGATCGGTGGTACGATGGCTCGTGTGTGGGGCGACAGCTGGTTTAGCAGTTGATATTGGATTATATCCATTGGATACAATTAAATCAAGAATGCAATCTAAACAAGGATTCATTGCAGCTGGAGGTTTTAAAGATATTTATAGGTGAATACTTGGAAAAAATGGATATAATTAGTTGGTTTTCGGACATTTGAGAGCTTAACCCAAAATTAAATTCAAAAATTCAGATAAATGAGGACGCAGAAAATAAACTTTCGAAATGGAAACAAAACGCTCCGCCCCCGAACCTAGGGTCTCGTTAGGTATTTGGCGGCAAATCTGTAAATCCAAACGTTTTAAAGTAGTTTTGCCAATTTCACCAATTTTCAAGTAATTTTCTTTTTTTAATCAATTTTGGCATAAACCTCATTAAACATATCTGGAAACATAACCAAAAAGCTTTTAAAAGTCAAAAATCGGTGAAACTCATCGAAAACGTTTGATTCACGGTTTTGCCGCCGAATACCTAACGAGACCCATAGCTCGTGGCCGGAGCGCCGATTTCAAAAGCGGCATTTTTCTGAGTTTTCTGCATAATAGCTGTAGATTAGATTCTCTATTTCAGGGGAATGATCTCAGTATTAGTTGGCTCAGCACCCGGAGCTGCCATTTTCTTCCTCACTTACAAATACATTAATGGACAAATGAAACAAGTAATTGAAGAAAGAAATGCTCTTGTGGATGCTGTTTCTGCAAGTTTGGCTGAAATTGCAGCATGTGCTGTAAGAGTACCAACAGAGCTTTGTAAGCAAAGAGGACAAGTTAATAAAAATGAACGACTGACGTTAATATGCAAAGAAATAATGGAAACTAAAGGAATACGTGGATTCTATCGAGGATACGGTAGCACTGTGGCTCGAGAAATTCCTTTTTCAATTATCCAGTTTCCTATTTGGGAAGCTTTGAAGAGGGCAGTGGCAAATAAAAAAGTTAGTTTTTTTTAAATATCTTAATCTACAATCACAAAATATTTCAGGAATCAGGTCGTTGTAGTCCATTGGAAGGAGCTGCTTGTGGAAGTGTAGCTGGATTTATTGCAGCTGGTTTAACGACACCATTAGACGTGGCAAAGACACGTATCATGCTCACAAAAAACGGTCCAGCTCCTGGTATTTTGAGCACATTAAAAGAGGTGAGTCTGAAGAATAAAACAGTTGAAAGAATCAAATTTATTGCCAATTTCAGTTGTGTACATATTAAGTTGCCTATATTAATTTGCCGATTTGCCAATTTTGGCGGAAAAACGACATTTACCGAAGATTTTCGGCAAATTGTGGTTTGTACATTCTTTTTGGAAATTTCAGAATTTCAATTTTAATCGGCAAAATTGTACGCATCCTATGAATGTTCTTAAATCTATTTTGAAAAATAAGAAAATTCTACGAAAATATCTAGAAAAAACGGAACATTTTTTAAAAAGGCAGGCAAATTGATGTTTGGCAAACGGCAAATCGGCAATTTGCCGATAATCAAAAATTCCGGCAAATCGGCAAACCAGCAATTTGCCGAACGGCAATGGCCGCCCACTCCTGACTCACAGTTTTCCATAACTACCATATAAAAGTTTTGGCGAAAAAGCGGCAAAGCTTATCTATCACCTTAATAAATCGCTTTAAGAATTGAACTAATTATCCTCTATCCAACCATTTCTTTTTAATTTCAGGTGTACACATCAAATGGAGTACGTGGGCTTTATTCTGGAGTCGTACCTCGTGTAATGTGGATTTCAGGCGGTGGTTTTGTTTTCTTCGGTGCCTATGAAACAGCAATGCATTTTACCAAATTTTTAGATTAGTCATCATTTATATTGTTGGTTTAGTTCTAGATCCTCTCTAGTTGTTTCTATTTTATTTTTTCCCTGTTACTCTAGGATTGCCCTGTCTGTTCTTTTTATCAATCAATTTTCATCAGTCCATCTGGATTGAGTCACATTCTCATTTTTCCTCCCAATACTTTCTGAACACATACCACATCACTCAAATTGTTCTTTTTCCTCCATTTTTCTTCCGACTTTTGATTGTTTTCCCTTCATATCTTTTGATAAAATCCATTTTTGCAGAAAACTGATTTTCGGTTTCTGCACAAAAATAGTTTCAGAATATTGAAAACGACTAGTCTATTCATATAGATGTTCTCTTTTTTTCAGATTATATAGGACCAGTTTTTGGATTGATGACTTTGTCCCCCTTCTTTTACTGTTCTCGTGTATCTACATAAATTTTTAGCGCATTGTTTCTGTTTTTATTTTGTTTTCTTTATTAAAATTTATATTTTTAAAATGAAAGCTAAAGCAATTTTTAGTTGTTGGCACAAGTCTACACAATTTAAAAACTCACAAAATAGTGCTGAATTTTATAATCCAAAGAATATCGAAAATTTCTGAAAAGTTTATTGTAAAAAACTTTTGTAATCTTGAAACATGGATTTGGCAGATTTTAAGTCATTAGACATAATTCTGGCATAATATATGCTGTACATGTTCCGCATTTAGATCTGTTACTACGTTGAATGAGATTACTTCTGAGATTACTACTTCAAGCTTCTGAGAAGCCACTATGAGCATTTCAGAAGTAATCTCATTAATCTTATGAGAAGTATACTATAGTGAGAAACTATAGCGATGATTACAGATAGTGAAAACCGGCAAATACTGTTTATTGTTTCTGGAATTTTTACAAGAGAACAAGAGATTATATCGTGTTTTTTTATATCTAGCCAAATGTTCATAATAAGTTCTGATCATTTCGTCGTATTGAATAAATTTCTAGAAAATAAAAAAAAACGATATGAAAATGTATTAAAAAAAAAACTCTTTTTCATATCTAGAATATAAAATGGGATAACGTAGTAAAAATACGTCCGTAGCAAAATAGTACAACGTAGTAAATTATCTATGTGGGCTTATCGTTCATTAAGATGTTCAGGAATAATGAAAAATAATTTCATCGTGAGTCCTGGTGTGAACTCTACTTCTCTTATTTCAATTAAGCTCAAATAGGGAAAACATTCACGTTTTCTTCAGCCGTAGGTTCTTGTGGCAAGAGGTAGGCGTAGGTTGCCTTGAAGGCGAGGTGAGTTTGTGCCTGCATAGAAATTTACTGGAAAATCTAAACTATGATTAATTTTTATCACTGATCACGAGTTATCAACTATAAAGTAGTTCAAATATTAAAAACAAGCAGAATAGAGAAACAGAAGGGTGAGTTTCAGGATGATTCATCTGCAACCATTCTCTTCAATTTTTCACATTCTCTCACTTCAAAACGGAATTGTACACAAATTTACATGTTTTACGCATTCTTCTTCTCCAACCCTTTTTTCTGTCCGCTTCGATCGAAAAACCGAAAAATAGGTGACACGGTCTATTCAAATAATACCCGAAACACCATCACCCCTTCCATTTCAATAGGCTGCTCTTTCCGTATTCGAAATTTCGAAAGCTTTTCCTGTTCAGGTTGTTGGCAAAATCGATGATTTTTGGAAGACGAACAGCCGAACGAGATGATTACGGCGGATAATCTTAAAACGTGAGTTTTCAGAAGAAAGTTATAAAATAGAAAACCAACGATGAACACTTTTGAATTCAGATTTTTAAGTCATTAAATCTTCAGAGTTTCTGAGTTTCTAAGAATTTTTTGCAACCGCAGCGAAGTCTTGAAAATTTGAAACCAACACTTATCAATTTTTTAGCTTAAGTTTTCATGTATCGTTTCAAATTTATGTAAAAACTTTGACATCCATTGTAACAGGAGCGAAAGGGTGGCAATATCGTAGTTGGAAATCTTTAGCAAGAAAAAACCTTCAGCAAGATTTCGACACTGCAAAAGCTTTTTGGTCGAGACGAAGGGAAAAGTATATATCGAAATTGTTTTCCTAGAATAATTATTTCAATCATTGCAAAATATTTGTAAACCCTCATAATTCTGCTTTACTGGTCAGCTGGTTTTTTTTTAACTAGATGTGAATCACGATTGTTTCAGAACCAACGAAAGTTCAATAAAATACGTTGGGCTCTTTTTTATTGAACAAGCATTATCATATAAAAGTATGCTTTATATTATACATACTTCAAGAAATAAATTTTTAAACTTTAATTTTAATAAATTTTCAGCCCAATCTTCTCTGCAACTCGTTGCACCAATGATCATCTTCCCGCCTATAAATCATTTCTTCATCGTACTCGTTTCCTTCTACTTCTCCTTGTTATTCTTCTAAATGCTACTGTCTACAGTAACACAATTCTAATCAATTTCTCAGTGATTTGTATGTCAGAAGAGAAGATTAGCACGATGTTCAATGGATCTCATAATGATTGTAAGTTGAGACATGAATCTAAATTGTTTTGGAAAGTAGTGTCACTTGGCATTATAAAATAAAAATAAAGTTTAAAAACTATTCAACTTTAGATGAAGTTCTCCGTGAAGCAATTGCAACAAGTATGAACGATTTCCGATCAATATGGTTCACATTTAGTTCAATTAAACAGAGTATTATGTTTATGATGTCACCATTGGGATCTTTACTTGCAATGTATCCTACTTGGATGTTAATTATGGTACGTCTCTTTTCTGATCATTTAAATAAACATTAATCTAGTATGTTATCATATGTAAACGCATTCTCAACATTTTTAATCGATTTTCTGAAATGAATGCTATCCGTTTGTAATGAAATTTTCAGAAATTCGGTTACCGTCGCATCTGTTCAACTACTTGCCTCATTTCAACATTCCTCACTGCTTTCCTCCCATGGTCTATATTTTTCGGGTTCCCATATGTTGCCACGTGTCAATTCCTGCTCGGTGCCACTGCTCCATCGGCTCTTCTACTTGTGCCAAGTGTCATTCGAAAGTGGTCAACACGGAAGAATGATCACTTCTGTTTTCTTGTTCTATTCACTTTTCAACAGGTCAGAGTGTGTCTTTTCAATAGGTCAAGCGGGGCTCTGTCGGGGGTAAATATCGTTATAATGCCAATTGTGAACCGGAAATTAAATTTGAAGTGGGGAATAGAATAATTTGAAACGAAAAAGCGGAAATGATTTTCAAATTTCGAAGTTAAGATTCAATAATACAATGTTTAAAGAACGACAAAATTTCAGATCTCTCCCGCCGCTCTTTACCCAATTGCTGCATACATCTCAAAAACTTTCGTTGGGTGGCCAGTAATCTTCTATTTTCAATCAATTTTCAGTTGCATCGTTACAACTGTCTTTTTCTATTTTTATAAGTAAGCTACCACAGTTTTTATAAATGAAATATATTCTAACAATTTGTTCAGAGAAACCCCAATTCGGCATGCAAATGTATCGGATAACGAACTACAAAAGATACAAAGAAATGAAGCAGTCCGAGGGAATATTGATTATAAAGTAGGAAGTTTTTTTTGATAACTTCAGATGTAATTATTTATTTCAGAAAATGTTTCTTTGTCATCAATTCCAATCTGTGTGCTTCTCCATTTTTATATATTTTATGACATTTTCATTTTTTGTTCAATATCTTCCTTCATACCTGTACGATATTATGGAACAATCAGTTGAGAAAACTGCATGGACCGTTTCTCTGATTATTGTAATTTCAAATTTTACGTTTCTTCGTCTAAACTATAATAGTCTGGAAAAAACATTTAAAATTGAAGAAATGTTCAATTTTCGAAGTATTTTACCAGATTTGTATTTTTGAAGGAAAAATGCAATAACTCTTAAAATTTCTTATACATATTTTCAGATTGTACATCTAATTCTTAAAATCTTCATATCTCGAATATTCGAAAAAAATCCATTGCTCACGAACATCTATTCAATCAAATTTTTGCAATTTTCCAGTTTTGCCGGTTCAGCTGTGATTATGATCACGCTCTTTGTTACCAAGTGAGAACTTTTTTTGAAATATAATACCATGCATGTACAGTTATATTTTTTTGCAGATTCCATTTTGACATTCAATTGATCTTATACGCTGCCATTTTTGCATTCCTTTCTCTAACTTGGCCATCAGTTTTTAAAAGCTCAAATATTATCAGCAAGTAAGTGTGAGAAACTATTTCACGTTTTTTCAGTTATTGAAAAAATGTATTGTTTATAATTTACAGTTTCAGCTTAGTTATTCGATAAGTATTTTTTGAGCCTTACCAAACTTGAGGAATGATGAAATTTCAGCAAGTACTACCTCCCAGTAATGGTTCGAATTCACGTCGTTCTTTTTTATTTTGGATCCTTTGCATCAAATATTCTTCCATTGGTCCTTGGAAGAAACACAGAGTCATGGAATAATTGGAGGTAAGCAATTTATGTTTGAGAAAGTGGCCAAGTATCGATTATTTTATTGCCAGCTTATAGAAAAGTGCAACGTTCATTAAAATTATATTTTCCGCGATTTCTAAAGTTCAAACAGCAAATAGCTATCTACAATAAAATTTTTAAAAATGCAGGTTTTGAAAAATAGAAAAAAAAAATAATGTGTGACTAAAACTTTTTTATTTATTCAGATGGATCTGGCTCGTATTCGCTGTTCTTCTCATTGGCTCCGTTATATTATTTTGGCTAACATTCCAGTTTGAAAAATCAGATTGGGATATAGTGATACCTGTTGAACCACCACAACCTCCTCGTCCCGAAGATATTGCACCAGTGTCACATCCAAGACCATGTCAATTTTCTACTTCTTTTGATGATGAGGTACACTGAAATAGTATTTTAAAGATATTTTTAACCTATGAAAATTCTTTCAGATAGTGGTTTCAATAATATCTCGTGGATTGGATCGATGTGATACTTGCAAAAAACATGGAATTGACGCTAGAATTCATCCATCAAATGAAAGTGAAGTTATTCCGACGAGAAAAATGTTTGATGAACTTTTGCAGCAGAATCAAGAAGATACTCTGACAGTTACAAGATTTTAATTGAACACGACTTATAGTCAATAACAAGAAACTAATGTAGAATAAATATTTAAAAAAAATTTAGTGTACATTCCATAAAATCAACTTCAAATTATATTTAATAATGACCAAGGATCCGCCAATCTTGGTTTTTGTTTCTGAAAAAAGAAACATAATGTCCTTCTTTTAAAAATCATACATATATAAAATTTTTTTGTCTAACCGAAAACAATTGTTGAAAGAAAAATAATGTAAACAGTTGTTAAGTATAATATACAAGTAATTGACAAAAAGTGATATGTGTACAAATATTAGAAAAAAATAGAGTAATGAAGAGTAAAAGCACTTGAAACACTGCGAGAAGTGGCTATTTCCGTAGAAAATCAAGAGTTATGTGTTTTGTTTCGTACCAAGCTTTACGTTTTAGTTATATCTAATAGATTTGATAGAAATTTTGGATAGAGTATTTTCATTCAAGTTGTTTTTGCGCACTGTATGTTTATCATGTATAGCAAATTATGCAACCAAAAATAGAAATATTTTATTGTAAAATTGGGATGTATGTAGTTGATGATGATTAAGACAGGTCGACGCCTGTTAGCTAGTGACTCACCGGAACAATATGAACTGTACGATCTAGCAGAATCTGTACGCTTTTGTAAAATTTATGAAAAAAATCTGGTCTTGAAATGTTTATATTTTATTCTGTATTCTATGAAAATCAGAATTTGCGAATTATAAGATTACATTTAAATCACAGATTTATTGCCCACAGTATCAATTCATTAATCTTCGGTAAGAAATTGTTTTTACTGGGGAATGAATTTTTAATTTCCAAAATACTTTCAATTGTTATCTTTTCGTAATTTCTACAAAGTGAAATTCCATGATTATTGTATTTGTATACATATGCAAATACCTTGAAAGTGTAGCTAATTGAATATTCAACTTCGTGAATATGCAAACATTATGAGCCTTATTGGTTGGTCCAATTATTCTAGTTTATTTTATTCCTGAATAAGTTTATTTGGTTAATTATACGTATATTCGATAATGTTGAATTGAGCTTCGGATTGGGAAAACTAAGAAAATTAAAGAAAACTATAGATATATCTTTTTTTCCAATTTTCTAAAATTTAATAAAGATTCAAATATCCCTACATATTAATCCCATTAACCAAAACGACCTGTTGAATGGTTCTCATACAAATTGTTAAATTCTTAACAAGATATGAATAATTCATTGAAATGTTCAAATACAAGATGTATCTCTTTCTTTCTTTCTGTCCTTTTCCAATTGAAATGTCCCCTGCTCTCTTTCTCTTCTTCAGATGGTAATTCGATGCGACTAGTGGTTTCCTGTTTTGGAAATTGAACATACTCACACCCAACAATGAAAACGAAACCTCCCCCGGTTTATGTTCTTGTTATTGTTTCCTGCTTTGTTTTAGACATTGCTCTTTTGGTTTTTTCTGGTTTTTATTATTGATGTTTTGGTTTTTTTGACATCCCCTCAATTTTTGCATAAGGTAAAAATTAAAATTCCGAAAATATGTTTGTAGATCCTATTCGTAATTCACCAAGTGATACCACAACAAGTCTTTTCGTTGTTTTTTATTGCCGCTTTATGTTGGCGCGGAAGATGGAAATTTTATTTTAAAATTCTGGAAATATTTTGGAAGAAATCCAAAAAAGATTAGACATAGGTATTCGCAAAAATCTTGTTTTTAGAGTTGTTTTTTTGTGGTACGTCTGTATGAAATTGTAGACTTTAAAAATCTACTCATCAAAGTTTAATAGACATTTTCCCATCCCCAACAAAAGTGAAAATAGTTCATTTTGCAAGCTTCTCTCTAAAATGCGTTCCGTTTTGATTCGGCTGTCAATTTAAATCAAATCGTTCATCTATTTACGTAGTGGCGAAATAAAGAGACACGCTTATCCCAACCTCCTCCCGATTATCCAACTGTTATCTTTTCGATTCTCCGTTTAATCGTTCATTTATTTATTTCAATCATTTCACACCTTTTCATTATAATTTGTTATATTTTTTGGAGTTTTTATTATTTTTACTTTAAATACCCTGGAGTTTAAAATTAATTTCTGTTTGCTTGAAAAGTTGAAACATTTGGCTTCTTGTCGGAGAACTCAGTAAGTTCTTATTGAAAACAATGTTTGGTTCAAAATTAGGTATACGTGTTCTCTTCATCTTTTTGTAATGCAAATATAATGCATATTTAATGAGAGAAATGTGAAAGAAGGATAAAGAAAAAGGAGAAGACATTTGGTTTTTTGATGTTGCAGGAATTACTTAATCTTTGAAAAGTACATTTCAAAGCGAGGATTTTTCCTGCTTCATGGCACTTTGATTTTAAAAAAACATGTATTTAGATATTTTGTGAAGTATCACTGCAATTGAATGACCCCCCCCCCCCCCCTCCGCGCAAAAAAAGAAAAGTCTGAAGAAGTACTAGTTTTCAAAAAAAGTGTAGGTTCATGATATCAATACTTAAAATTATTGAAATAATTTTTCAGACAATACATAGTTTCCAAAATAATCATATTTTTTATTATTTTTGGTCTCCTCTCTCTCTCTCTCTCTCTCTCTCTCTCTCTCTCTCTCTCTCTCTCTCAGTCACTGACGTTTTTTTTCTCAATCAAAAATATATAAAAATAAATTCAAATTCAAAATTAATATTCTGAAAATTTTCTATAAAAGTCCTACTTTATTTCAAAATCTAAAGTTGAATTCCTTTATATTTCTCAGAATTGTGTCATTTCCTTTTGATATATGAAATAAGCGAACGGTAGAATAAACGAACACAAAAGATAATTCTTCCATCTGGAGTGTTCCTTCTTTTTCGATAAAAAAGGAATCCCTTGAGATATGTTACTACTCCAGATGTTTTCTTCATCTTTCTCACTCCTATTCTGTTCTATTCTTATAATAATAATAATAACAATAATAGATCCGTTCTCGTTTCGTTCTATTTTTTTTTTATGTTCGCCGGATTTGTATCAATGAAAATGAGAACACACACAGAGAACGATAAATTCCTACAAGATTATATATTTTTCATCGTTGAAAATTTTCTCAATATTTTACTTTCATTCATCAGAAAATTTGCAATTATCACGTGTGACCGACTTGAAAAACCAACGATAACTTGAGAACTACATGTCCTCACACAGAATTGCCAGAGTCCCTACTTTTCCTCAAGGTTTTTGAATAGGAATTACTTATTATCAATTTTAATAACAAAAAATAACCAAGTGTCATTCCCTTAACCAAACGTAGATCATCAAAAGATGGATCTTTGTCCAGTGTAACTGACGTCTTTTTCAATCTGAGAGTACTATAGAAAACCTTTTCTATTTTCACAAACAAATGAGTAACTACGCACATACTTTTTTATTTTTATGTTTTGTGATGAGGCATTCATATAATATTGTAGTCAAAGTTTTTAGTTTTACTTGTTGACAACACATAAAACAGTTCAATAATTTGCGTCAAGTAAAACAACTTTTGGGCTCGTGATGGATTCTGTGATTTCGAAAAATAAAAGATTGTACTTTCAAAAGCATGTTGCCCTACTCAGAGTCCTACCGAAAATCATTTGGAAATTTATTCAGGAATTTCAGAAAAATTTGAAAAGTTGTATGGGCATTCAGAGAAAAAGAGTGATTATCCGCGCAACGCAACAACATATTGTTCTCTTCGTCTATCTGTGTCTCTTCATCTCCTCTAATCTCTCACTTATCTTTCCATGTTTTTTGTGCCAACAAGCAACACGTCTTCTTCTATTTTTCGCCTCTTCCTCTTCTTTTTATGTGTGCCTTTCCGTTTCTCAGACACATTCATCAGAATATCTACGAGCCATTTTTTCTTAACACGGAAGCTGTCACCTACGTTTCACAAGTGGTTTTCAGCTTGACACATGTCCCATGACTTTCTGAGCACTTCTGGAATTTCCGTTTTTTCTCAGTTTTTAGATAGTTACCATTATGTTCTAAGCTTCAAAGATAGGGGAAACCAGTGCAATTTTTGCCTTTGAAAATGGCTCTCAAAGTATTGACTGCCAAATTTTTCACAAAATATGTTTGATAATTTTTTTTAAAGCGAAAATTGAGTGATTGCCAAAAAATACAATTGAACTAAAAAAATACAACTTTAACTAGGTATTGTAAAAAAAAAAAATACAACTTTAACTAGGTAAAAATACAACTTTAACTAGGTATTGTTAACAGTTTCCCAAGCTACTCCAGGTAATTCATAAAATAAAAATTGACATTAGACACTCTATTTTTATTTTCAATAAAACACCTGCTCCTTCAATAAATCTAACTACATACATTTATCGAGAAATCATCGAAAATCTTTCCAATTAATCTTCCCTTTCCTCTCTTTTATCTTAACGAATGTTTCCTTCCAATATTACATTTTCAAAACATTCGGCACTTCTTTTTTCTGGTTTTACGAGCTCTCAATTCAACACATTTTCCAACATTTCAACAGGTGTTTAATGTGTTTAGTCCCTTCTAAAATTTTAAAATCAAAATCATAAACCGATACAAAAAAATGACCTGTCATTGACCAGATGTTGTTGTTTTTAGTCAGTCACCTCACTTTGTTTTTTCCCTCACTATCAATTTCTTATTCAATTTCCTTTTCATATTCAATTCAATTTTACGGTAGAATTGCAATGTGTAATATTAGAAAATAACTAGACGGGAAGAAGAGGGCGACAATTAAATGAAGGGAAATGACGGATAATTATCAGTTATTTTTTATGTTTCAATCTTTCAAGAAAACTGGAATCCACCACACACTTACTGGTTTTTATTCCCACTTTTTTGAGGATAATATCTAGACTTTTATCACATTTTTTATTGAGGTGAAAGTTTATGAATCTTTGAAATTTTACAAAAAGTTAGTTAAAAGCTTGTTTATTCTAATTTATAAAACTTTCGTATTCTTATAAAGCTTTAATGGATTTTGGGACATTTTTCCATAACTTCATTACAATAAATAATTTGTTTTAGCTGTATACGGCTCTGTCAAAATTTCGTTTCAAACATTATAAAAATTTACTGAAATGGAAACAAAATGCAAATTAAAAAAGTATTTTCCTCCTATTATTGGTTTTTTAAAAAAATATTTTCGTGCTGTCAACAAGCATCCAAGTTTTAAATTTTTGCTTGACAAGGAGAAACAAAAAATGTCTGAGAGCTTCCATTCTATGGGTGATTGTGTTCAAAAATTTCAAGTTTCAAACCAGCGAAATTTGAATTGAAATTCCAATTAAATCTGCCATAAAATCACATTCAAAGACAATCTCCTTGAGAACACTAACCGTTCTCCCATTATTTTGATTGAAGAATTAGGAAAAAAGGAGAACTTTTGATTTGGACACTCCCCATACCCTGTCATTTATCATTTCCGAAATGTCATTAAATTGGCCTTTTTTGAAATGCTCATATTTTACAGAAATACATAACAACCTTGAGTGTTTCCATTTAAAGCTTTTTTTCAAAAGAAACACACATAACTACATATCTAGCTTAACTAGTATTTAACTAATGATTATTAAATTGTTCTAAATTTCCATGATAATGTATAAAAAATCTGTGCAAATTAAACGAATTACTCAATGAATATTAAAATCACTTTCCTTTTGTGGTCATTTTCGTTTTTTCCCATGTACTATTGGGTCAGAAACGGGTCGTCGGAAACTGTCTTTCATCATTTCTCTATTTCTCACATTTTCATCTCCTCCACCCGATTGTCTTTTATTTGGTGTGAAGATGATGGATTACAGTACTAAAACACAGGGCGTCATTTCTTTTGTAAGAGTTTATAGCTCTTATGAAAATTCACTTTCATGAGATAATGTTTCATATGAAACCTTTCTAATCTAAACCTTATATTCCCACGGCAGTTTCCTCCACCTTCCCAGCATAAAGCTCAAACTTAAAAAAAAACACTGAGCATACCTGTAGCGTTGAGAACGGTGCAAACAAATGTGGAAATTAGCATAAGAAAAGTGGAGAAGTTTGCAAGAAAGATGACACTTCTTGCCATTTTCATGTATATAACCTCCGGAAAACTATGATAATCACGTAAAATCATGCTGTCTTCCCAGAAGCTTTTTTTGTTTATTGGAACAGTGCAAATGTTTTCTTTTTCTCCTCCTCAACTATCTGTCTTTCTCTGTCCCATTTCTTTCCGGAACCAATAAGTAACTCAATTTTGCAGTACCTAGTATTCCCCAAATTGTGCCTATTTCTCTCCATTTCACTCGTTAAACTTTTCTCCATTTTATTCGTTTTAAAATATACATGAATTATCAGTTTTATGTGAATTGTTTCCTGTTGTTTCGTTTCAAGTGAAAATCCAGGAAGACATTTTTGAATCTTAGTTTAAGTTCAATAAAAAATTAACATCTGGTTAATACAAAAATATGTAGTAGATTGTAATTAATTACTGACTAACTCTAAAATACGTTTTCTAGAAAGTACAAGAAAAAATAATACCGTGGAAAATATTTTCGAGATGCTTACCTGTAAACGGAAACAAAATTTTTTTTAAAACTAACTCAAGTATATTTTTTCAGAATTGGAACTTTCGATTACAAAGTTTCAAACAGGAAATGAAACGAATTGTCAGACAAACATTTGAAATAATAATTTTGCCGAAAACAATTTTTGTTTCGGAGTAATTATTTTTATTTTTCGTTTACACATATCTGCAACCTCATTCCCTTTTCATTCGTCTCTATTTCCTGTCAAAAATGTGTCATCTTTTTCCTCTTTTGGTCACTTTTCCATGTACATACACACTTCGGGATGTACACACATAATTGACACTACTAGTGAGAAAATAGTGAATCCTTTTCCAATTTCTTCTTGAACTCGAAACAGTCATCTTTTTCTTGAAGTTTTGTTTCGCCGAGATTGGGAAAAATATCATTGTTTAAATATGCAGACATTCGTTTTACAGACTTCTCAAAATTATTTCAGTTTATCCGACATTTAGTGTTCTCGGTGTTACCGTATTTTCCTTTTTTTTCGGGGATTTAATCATTTTTGAATTTTTGACTAACTGGCCACAAGATTTTTTATAATAATTCTGGAACGCAATATATTTAGCTTTGAAAAAATAACGCCTAACGCCAGACGGATGGTATGTCAATTTAAATCATAGATAGCTATAGGAAAATGTTGAATGAATGTTTATTGAGTAAAATAATATAGAAAAATCTCAAGATAAATGCTCAAAAGGAACAAAAAATCATAGAAAGGGAACATTTGTTCCATTTGCTGCTCAATGCTCATCTTGTTTACATTGCCTACAGTTCTCTTCTCATGTGAGTGTTTTTTTTATTTTTTGCGGTGCTCTCTGTGCCACATCTTTCGGCTCTTTTTCTTATGTTTCCTTCCTTTTTCCACTCATATCATGCTTCCCTTTTCCGGTCGATAGAAACAAAAATGTCAAGATTTCAAATGGCAAATCAGTTTTCTTCTGTTTTTGTTTTATTTTTTACTAAAAGGAGAACTCTACCAATATATCGAGAAGAAGGAAATGACAAAAAAAAAGACTAGAAAGTTCGATTCCAAATTTATACTTTTTGACTTTTGAGATATCTTGAAATCTACCTAATACCTTATTTCTAACCTTAAAAATTATCTAATAAATAAATTTTTAAATAAATAATTAACGATTTCACAAAAAAACAACTCACAATAAGTGAATTTTGCCTTTTTTCTCTGTGCTTAATACACATTTCAATATTAATTCCAACTTTTCAAAATAATTTTCACAGAAACTCGCTTCAACTTATCTAATCATTCGGTGCCCAGATCCAAAAACCAATCTCAATCTGATTTTTGGATCAAAGTTTATTCTTGGATGAATTCAAAAAAATCTAAAAATATGATCTAAATACTGTCATTTCCCATATCACTGTCCGATTTGTGATTGTTTGTTTATATTCCTTTCCTTCCCTTTTCTTCATTCCATTGCTCTCCAGTTGCTCTTTTCTCTTCCGATTTGTCCGTTTTTTTTGTGTGTTGCTTTCGTCCTTCCCCAATTTTTCATCTCCATCTATTGACTCTAACTTTCTACGTCTTTTCAATCTCTTTTATCTCTTACTTTCTGGTTATAATTGGTTTTTTTCAGAAGCAATATGACTCTGTGCTTTGACAAATGAAGTTTCATTTCAAATGGAAGAGAATTGATATTGGTTTTTGAGAGAAAAAAAACGAAGTTTTCTTTCCAATTTTTGTGTGTCCATTTTGAATTGAATTCTGTTTGCTCGACGATTTGCACACCGTTTTTTCTCACTTTCACCTCCACATTTTGTTCATCTCTGGATCATCAGTTTTAGGAGCAAATATTACAAATTACTGTTCCATTTTTTTTTTAATTTTACTGTTTTTCTAGGAGACGTCATACAAAATTTCAGATAAGAAACATTTCTGAAAACAAAAGGAAAATGTTTTCTACTAGTAACTTTTGATAATATTCAAAATTTACGATTCAAAATTTACAAACTTCTGAATAATCACGATAATATTTGAACTGTAAGAGTGCCGCTGACCCTCTAATTTCACGAGGCAACAAATGGAAAAAAACAAGCAAACGCACAACATAGAATTTAATGTAGCGCATGAAATTTAGATCCTTGATCACATCGGATGTTCGTGGAAAAAGTGAAGTTCTAAGATTGATGAGGAAGTTAAGAAAAACAATGGAAAGTTGATATTTAAACCTCACACATTTTCCAAAAAGACATTTAAATCTAGCTCTTTAGATATTCGCCGCAATCGATTTTTTGAGAAATCAAAAATCTCATAGAAAAGTCCACTGTTCTGTTTGATGTTTTGTTGATTTTTATTGTCAATTTTTGAATCGGAACACAAAAAGTTTTCAACAACTTTTATTATCTTCTTCCATGTGTCCATTTGTCATGAATTTTCATGCTGAAAGCACAGCTGTTTTCCTTTTTTTGTTTCGTTCATTCTTCTCTTTTTGATTCAATATCATTTGATGTTTTATTTGAAAAGTTTGCTTCTTTTGTTGTGACGTGGAATTGAACCACTCATTTCAAAATATTCGAAATATGTAGGTTTTCAGTGTTTGTTCTAATCGTTTCACTTCTCGAAAGTGTTCTTTGTCTGAGCTCTCATCTTTTAACCTCATTTTGAAAAAAAGCTCACATTTGCTTTTTTCAGAAAAATCGAACAAAAAATCAATCCAAAAATTTCAAAGTTTCAATATATGAAAAGAGGTCATTGTTAAAATTCTGAGTTGTTTCTTTATCCGAATAAAAGATTAATGAGAGTTGTTTTACCCAAAAATATCTTATACATAAGACTTTCATTGGAGTTTGGCTGGAAAATAATTTCTTTGGTGTTTCGAATTCTATTTGAAAGTTTCGTTTACATACTTTGGAATAGTTATGACGATTTTTGAACCATGAGAGGAAATTCCCTCTGATCCACTAAAATTTCATAACGCAACAAATAAAAAGTAAGCACACAACATAAAAATTAGTGTAGCGCATGAAATTTAGATCCATGAGCACCGGAAGTTCGTGAAAATTGAGAAGAACTAGGTAGTTCAAAATGAATAAGGAAGTTCAGAAAATGTTCTCAAATATTTAGCAATACGTCTAGAAAACTGAATTAGTCGAACGTATATTTAAACAGTACTTATCTTTCGAATCAATGAAAAACGATTTCAAAGAAGAAAAAACCCACAATTTTAAAGAAATTCAACTTCTTTTTTTCTGAACCCATCTTCTACATTTCTCCTCCCTCATTTTCTCTTTCATCGTCTTTATCTTTTCTCATTTTTCCACATGTCACACAAATGAAAAATGACCGAAACACGTGCTCCATGGAGCACATCGGAGACCACCATCACCCCCCCCCCCCGAAAGTGCATAAAAAAGCGTCAGAAAGAGATTCATGGAATGGAAAAAAAGAGAGAAAGTGGATAATTTATCGACTAGACAGACACCACCATTGAGTACTCCTCCAGTTTCAGAGTCACATGCATTCTTGACTAATTGTCTTCTATTTTATTGAGAAAAGGGTATGGGGTGAGGATGGAATACCATGTGACAAGGAAATGGTCCGATGTTTCGAAAAGTGCACATGCACGACTCTCGGTCATTCTTTTTTTGCTCCACCCGAGCGATGTTTTTCTTTTTTGTGACTCATGTTTTTTAAAGGATTTTTAGAGTTTCCAGTTTATTGCGTGTTTGAGTTGTCTATAAAAACGCTCGCAAGATTCAAGTTTTCAAAAGTCTATCTTTTATGGCTTTTCAAAGTTTTGAGATCTCACTTCACAGATTTATACAAAAGTTAAGAAACTGTGACAGAGAGTAACCAACAGAAATTCTTCGATTGTTCATTTTGAATTGAAATGTTCAAAAAATGCCTGTTCGAATCTTTTTTCTTTGTTCTTTTTTATTTCTGACTTGTTAAAAAGGTACAGTTTGTTAAAAAGGTACACATTGACAAGTTAAAACTTTACTGTTTCAGTCTGATTTTTTCTAGTCTGATATGTTTCTATCTCTACACACCAGAGGTGGGCGAATATTTTTTCGGATATTTTCTAATAATAAATTTATCAATTAGTATTGATGTAGTTATTCTGGAAGAAATGTATCCGAACCAAAGAGTAACTATTAAGCAACATTTTAATATGATAAAACCTAGAAAAATTCTACAAGTTTTCCTTACCGAGACCTTAAAACTTATTAGCCGAGCAACATCGGATATCGGATATTACGGATATTACGGATATCGGATAATGGACTTGCATATCGTTTATACAGAAAACTTGTAGAATTTTTCTAGGTTTTATCATATTAAAATGTTGCTTAATAGTTACTCTTTTGTTCGGATACATTTCTTCCAGAATAACTACATCAATACTTATTGATAAATTCATTATTAGAAAATATCCGAAAAAAAATATCCGCCCACCTCTGCTACACACACTGAATTTAATTTCTAGATTCCATGTGATTTTAATTTTTTTCAAACTTTCTATGAAACCGTATATTCTCACTTGTATTCAATATTTGTTGCATTTCTCCTAAGTGACTTCAAATTGCAAAGTTAGCTTTAATAAAACCACTGCAATGCACTTTTCAATTTATAACACATTTTAACCAGTGAGAAAAAAAAGGAAAACGGAGGCACTTACGCCTTTCAGATAGATTCATAACTTTTTTTTTATGATCTAAGTTTGATTTCTGATTTCCGTTTGCGTCACGGTGAACGGGTTGCCGGAAATGTGGGCGGAGCTCCTTTAAAAAAGAGAGTTTGAACTTGGAAATCCTTGGAAATTTGCGAGAAAAAACACCCCCCCCCCCCCTTTTTCAGCTTTGTATGCATGTTTTGCAAAATTTTGTAAACTCTAGTTTTATTCGAATTTGACCGTCTCACCCAAATTGTTTCCACATCTCCAAAGTAGCTCCCAACTTCCCCGTAACTAACCAACTTTTTTTATTAATTTTGTGCAAAACTTTCATAGTTGGAGGCAGATTTCTAAAATCTTGCGGGTTGAATACAAAAAATCTTGCGGGTTGAATAATTTGATTTTGAAACAGAAAAAAAGTTTTGAAAAAAAAACACAAAAGTCGTATTTCCTACAATTACAACAATTTCTAACTTCAATTATGAATTAGTTTTTCACATCTTTAAACCTGAAACAATCCCCTGTTCACCTCCTCATAACCATAATAATTATTAATTTTATTTGAACACGTAATCATTTTGTGTTTGAGTCATTGCTTTCTTTTGATATCACCGCTTTACCCTCTTTCAATTCAAAAACCGGCTGTCCCTCTTTTTCTCTCTTTCTTCACACACCTTTCCATAAGAGTTTCACTGATAACAGCTGTTCTTTTTTCGGCGTTTTCTAGTCATCGTTAACCGATTTTGCATGAAGTTATCAGTTGCTTTTGGTCTAAAATTCGTTTGATTTTTGAACAACTATTTATTTCCTTTAAAATTGTGAAAGAAACAAATGAAGTTTTAGTTACGAACTTAAAATGTTTTTAGATCAATTTGAAATTCTTGATGTTTAGTATAGTGCTTAAATGCAATATTAAAAAAAACTTCTAATTCAAATGTTTTTGCTCAAAGTCCCCTTCAAAATGTTAACCCTTTCTCCACATAATTCCATTGCGAATCGTTCCAAAAAAAGTGACAATTGACTGCCATTCGTATGACAAACTAGGGACTCGTCTTCTCCTCAAAAAATGATTTACAAATAGCCTTTCTCTCTTTCCATGTCTATTTCATCAAATTCAACTAGTTTCTGTTCGTGTACATGTCCTTCTTCTACACTTTCCATCTACCGTAGTAATCCCTGTTTCATTTAACATATGGTTCGAGAGTCACGTGGTCTGAAACTCACGTGTCCGCGCCCTTTTTCGTCTAAGTTTCTCAATATTTTCCGATCTCTAACAACTCCACGTGAGACAGTTGAAGAAAGTGTCCTTTTTTGGCATCAGTCCAACTGGTTTCTATTCACTTTTTCTTTTGAAAGCGACCGCAAAGTTTGTCTAAAAGGTGAGAAGTGTGATTGAGATGATGAATGGGAGGATGGTTACAAGGTTGTTTGTGTTTGAAGTTTTTAGGTTTGATCTTGGGTACTGCATACTTTTAAATTTATGATGGTTTACTTGTACTCAAAATTCTTGATTTTTAATTTCATTAGCAACATATTCTTTTTTTTAATTGGTACAAACTAATATGGATATGAATAGCCGGCTTGTTACTCTAACCTACAAGAAATTTTTTACCAATCATAACTTCTGTTTTTTCCATTCAAATCACTTTTCTTCCAACTCAAATCTAGTTGTGTTTTCTAAATTTTTCCAATTTTCAGTCAGATCTAAAACATGAACCATCACGCATTCCTTCCCATTTTTTCCCAATTTCGCATTCAGAGCAGCCAAACACAGCTCTCTGGAACAAAAGACAACAAGTCGTTCTCGTGTCTAATTCTCTTCTTCTCAAACACTATTTTTCCTTTCGATTCAACTCATTTTCTCTCATTTTTCTCCTTTTCAGTGGGTCCTCAGTGCGCGGCGAGATGGTGTGCTTGGCGCCATCCGGTCCCAATGAGTGACATTCTGATGACAACGTTTTTTTGTTAGAAGTTTTTTGGACTCTCTGGGACATCTCTTGTAGCATTTATCAGTTGGATTACTGAACTTTTAAAATATTTTGGTTTAATTTTTTCTTACAAAAATTACAGTTTTCCAAAAACCTCACGACTTACTTTCCACAAAACCGAAAAATTTTTATGGTTTATACAATTTTTTCACGATACCGGAAGTTACATTCAAACTCCCAGGTGAATATTCCTCTTTTAATCCATCATTTTCCGTTTTTCTTCAAAAAATTCGGAGCAAAAAACATGCCTCGCATTTTTTGAAAAGGTGCCCGTTTGTGTTGTGCTCTACGTGCATGTCGAGTGGTAATAAGTGATGAAGAGAGAGAGTGAAGAAAATGGGGAAAAGGGAGGAAAAGAAGTTGCAGAAAATGCATTTTTTGGGGATGTAGAAGGAGAGATATTCAAGTTTTCGTGATGAATGCCGTTTACCGTGCTAAAAATTTACTGAAAGTAACGTATGTACATTTTTTGTTTCTAATTAGTTTGATTTTTTGTTTCCATCCACGATATCGGCCTAGAATTTTCATAGCGGCAGGTACATCTTCAGGGCTCCGTGCCTGCCTCATGCATATTTGCCTACTACCTAACACTTATTTTTTTTGCATTTGGACCGGAATTCCGGTGGTCGGATTTGGCAATGTATAGGACAAAACATCTCAGTTTCTCATTTTAATAGGTAAAAGATATAGATAAATCCTATAGATCCTATAGAAACCTATAGAAATCCTATAGAAACACCTATAGATAAATCAATCTTTTTTAAATTTCAATACATTTTTTGTTCGATATTCACAACCATATAAGCAATTTGTTTCGCAATGTTAATTTTTTAATTTTACGTCAGCAATTTTCCGGAACACTTTTGAAATTCAAGACTCCCGAAACATGATATTCTAAAATCGAAATTGCGTGTGCTGTCCACTCCTAAATGATTTTTTAGGGAAGAAACTAGAAAAAAAACTTATTTTCAAGATGGATTTCCATTTTCATTTGTGACAGACAAATCATAGGGACCTCCCGTTGTTGTGTCGGAAGAGAAGTGACGAGACGATGAAGGAAAAAGGTTGAGTGGACAGGTGTCAGTACTTATGACCCTGATGATTGGTTTTCCTACTTTTTCAAATTTGTTTGAATTTTGTTTGAAATTTGAAAAGACGTAGAGACTTTCTAAAACTATGTTGCGCACTATTAATCGTTATCTTCATGTCAAGGGGCGCAACTCACATCCGCCTGCCTGCCTTCTTCCTATGCCCCGCCGTTCGCCCTGAAAATTGCTCTGAAAAAATATACATGCACATAAAATAAGAAAAAACTTAAAATTATTCAAAAAATGTTTATTTCCATTTTAACATAGGACTGTTGTAAGGACACGAAGAGGACGAGCGGAGAGGCAAGCACTCTAGTAACACGAGGTCCCACTATATATCAATAGAATTTGTGATACTTTTGCCATTATATTTGTGATTTTGAAGTTTCACAAGTTTCAATCACACTCATTTTTCAATTCTACCATCAGAAGCCCAAAGCCCCCGTTTCCGGTTGAATTTTTAAGAACGGACACCACATGTTTCTGCCACTTTCTATTCTTGTCACTTGCTCACTCTCAATGATTTCTCGTTTTATCAGTCATATTTCTCACTGTTTTCCTTAGCCTTGTCTTTTTATTTTGAGAAAAAAAAATTAATTGTTCTCTACACAAGCTTCATAATTTTTGTTTTGTTTTTGTTTTGGCAGTTGTACACAACAAACCATACAAGTTGAAACATTCAAAACAAAAGATAGCATTGTGCCACGTCGATCATCCCATCATTCGTCAATCATTCATTTCTTATCAGTAGTTTCAGTAGAATTAGAAATTAAAATCATGTGACTAGACATGAAATATCCTGGAGAGCACGCATTTTGAATTTTTCATTGGCAATTATGTAATCAAATTGTTCAGTCATATCCTAAATTCGTTTTAATGCAATTTCAAACCTTTTAGGAAAAGCTATTTTCATTTTCATACTACCTGTCGACTCAGAAATGTCTTGTAAATATTTATGCAGCTGATACAAATCTTCATATGAAAATTCTTCGCAACAGGATTCTAATGAAGTTAGTTGATATTCAATAGGCAATAAATCAGATCCATCTTCCCCATCAGTTTTCAATCTTTTCAATGAACCCTAAAAGTGCATCTGCTCCGCACTTTTCCCTCTCTTTAATCTTGAATTCATTGACAAATAACCCTTCTTTCTGGGTTCAGACCGCCCATAAATGACACCTGTTCGAACAGTTTCTTCTATTTGAATGTACTTGACACCTGCCAATTATGGGCGGTCTGTGTAACAATGTGCTCTGTACATTTCATTTTATTCATTCCAATTATTTGATTGAAAACCCTTGGAATGTTTTTACATTTTAAATGGTCACTTAACATACTTTTTGTGATTAGAGAATGAACTTAACTGTCTGACATAAACTGATAAGCCCTTTATTTTAAAAGATATTTTATGAAAGTTACTGAAAATGCCAGTCTGTTTCATATAATGACGCATAGAAAACGTCATTCATTTTACATAAAATTGAGAGTTCAAATCGAAACAATATTCCTTTTAAAATTGCAATTGATTGAATCATTTGGAATTTGCAGAGAAAGTTTTAAACTCCAATTAAAAATAGTGGCTGGTATTCAGCGATTACTTCCAGAAATGAAAACTCTAGACTAAATCCACTAAAACTAAACCACTCCAAAGAACACTTCAAAACATTAGACCCCATTTTGTGAATTAGTTTTATTCCAAATCCCTTTTCTCCTTATGTTCATTACATTATTATTCCTAACCATGTCTAGTCAATTTGTTTTTCCTTTTTGTTTTTCTTGTAATTTATTATTATTGTATTACTCATTTTCCTATTACGGCAATATAGTTTTTGTTTTACCTTTCACTAAAACTTACTGACTGATCGTCGTTTTCTCTTTGTTTTTCAAGAGCACTTTCTCGTATAAATCTTTCAAATTTGTATTCAACTCGTTTTTCCACGTCATAATCAAAACTTGTTGCAGACATTGAACAATCGAAAGCCAATTGGCGATTCGAACAAGATCACATTTCCTTTTTTTACTTCGTCGGACGCTAATCGAATTATGACCACCGTGACCACCAGCAACATGTCGACTTTTCTCTTTGCGTCTTAATTTGTCGTAAGATTTTAGTTTCAGAATGTTTCAAAGTTTCATTTCTGAAAAAGGTAGTTTGCATTAAAGTTTTGTATAGTATCAATATTGACATCCAGCTGATGAAAATTTAACAAAACTGAAATCTTTTTAGATGCTAATTTCAATCGAAAAAAAATATTAAACCATTCTTTAAAAAAAATTTGAATCAGTATTTTCCTATTTCGTTTTGAATTCGCCCAGAGACGCTGGGCTTTTCGGTTCCTCCCGGCTCGCCTTGCTCGCGCCCTACAGGCAACCCTGTGTGCACATTATTACACATTATTTAGCTTTCAGACATTCAGTTTTGTGCTTGCTCTTCGTGAACAGTAAAAAATATGTTATGTGCCATTTTTTTGGAACCTAAACTACTGATTATATTTTTGTTCCTTTTTGAATTATCTGTCATAATCTAAAAGTGCAGATTTAAATCCGATGTTTGACCAAATAAATGTATATATCCGTTTTGAATCAAAAAACTACTTCAAATTTCGCAATTCACCCACATTTCTATCAATTCTCGTGAATTTTCTGGTCATCATCATTCATCATTTTTACACGAATTAGTCGGGAATGCGCGAACCTCTTAAACCTTTCGGTCAATTTTCAGTCAATTTGCCGTTTTTTCTGTGTTGCGTCTTGACGTCAAAAACCAGTTTCTTGTGTTCAACGAGTGGTGCATGAACATGCAAATAAATTGAAAAAGAGTGTGAGAGAGTGAATGAGATGAAGAGGATTAGAATGGTCTTGCACGAGACGCCTACAAGTTCTCATCACGAGAAATGTATTCGTTCCGAGTTTCAGTATTAAAGTTTTATGATTTTTTTGGTCTGAAAACTTTTGTAAATCAAGTTTTTGTATGGTCTCCTTATGAGTAATTCTATTTTTAGTAACAAATATTTACTTAATCCACTGTTCCTTTCATGATCACTGAGATGTTTTTCGTTTAAGTATTCACTGGTTCTTTTATGTTGAATTGAGTAGATTTTGAAGAACTTTAAGAGATTAATCATTTCTTGCTTTGAAAATGACATTTTCAGAATTCTGATTTCAAATGCAATTGGTTTAGGAACATTTTTTTTCATTGTCTTTCTTTACTCTAAAAATGCAGGATTCCAAAACTAAAACAATTTTTAATATTCAGGTTATTGAAGGTGTAAAAAGTAGGAATTTTCTTGAAATACACTCAAAATTGGGAAAACAAATCCAAATATAGGACTCTAAATTGTTCAGATTCTTCAGAATTTTCAGGGAAAGTTTTGAAAAATTTCTAAATTTTCGAAACATTTGGACTTTTTGAGAAATTCAGAAAATTGTTTTTTTCAAAACCGTACAATTTTAGAAACATTTTCAAAACATAAAAATTGTGGTTTTTTTTTGCTTTGTTGATTTCCAAAATTATGATAGGTGAAAATTAAGTAACTGCCCGCAGTAAATGACCGTAATTTTTTTGTTGTTGAAAAGTTCTACTATGATTTTTTAATCCCATGGGAATAATTTTAAACATTTTTTCACTGGGCCAACTCCATCTTTAATTAAAAATTACCAACCAATATTTCACACATGACCCAGCCGGACAGTTTTGTCCCATAATTTTTCATCGAATTATATTTCCACCATTTCTGGTTTCCTGAGAATTTTGAATATTTGCGCATCCTTTCATCAGATGCTTGTCCCCTCCACTTCCCACCATTCCGTTTAAAAGGGTAAACATCGTAAATTTCTTGGCAAAATTCTGAATCGTTCCCTTTTCTCTCAATTCTTCAATTGCTTTTCGTTTTACGATAATATATTTCCAGCTGGCTCTCGTGTCCCCAAAAGAGTAATTTTAGGATTTTTCTGAAGATTTTTGATGTTTTTTTGAGAAGAAAAAGAAATAGAAACGAAAACAGTAGAAAAAGAAGACGAAGCAGTCAAACATCAAGCTCTGCTTTCAGATTCTTAAAATTGAACGTTTTGAAATTCGAAGTTTGAGTTCAACCAATTTCTGTAACACTACTTTTTCCAACTTTTTTCCCATGCTTCCATTGAACTTTCTAAAAATTGAAAATTTATCTCATCGCTTATTCTATTCCGACACAATTTTATACTCATTCATTTCTATCTCTTTCGCCTTTCTTTCGTTTTTTCTAATTTTCTTTTCCTTTTTCCACACCATTTTTCATCATCTCCTTTACTTCATTTTGCTCCTTCCGCTCCACTGATTTCTCATGTATTTTCTCATCAATTTCCTGTACATTTTGCTTTTGTTAGTTAGTGTTGACCTAAATGAATAGGCATTGTTCGACAAGAGTACTGTAGAAGTAATAGAGAGCCAATTCCCATAGAGAATAACCATGCTTGGGAGGTGTTATCTTATGCTTCAGATGAATATTTTCAACTCTGAAATCGTGAACAAGAAAACAAAGATTATTTCTGATAAAATGTATTGTGGATGAGTGGGTGTATTGAAGGAATTGACTCATTCGTTGCTTAGCAACTCCCGCTTTTTTTGCTCTTTTCTCTGGAATCTCTCTGCAATCTAGATGTTCTTATTTGCTTCATTATTTCCCGCTATAATGCCTGCATTTTTTTCAAAATTACTAGCCGCCTCTTATTTTTTCTCAATATCATCTTCGATTTAACTTTTAACAATTCTTGAAGTATTACCCTCTCCATTTTTTGTTTGGAATTCATCATATGCTTTTACTCTATAAATATTTTCAGATTCTTCAGACATCTCATGTCGGTAATATTCCACGAGAACCCGGGAACAAGTCTCGGGTCAGTGGTACCCGACACAAATACTTCATTTGAACGAGAATCACAGTTATCAGTGAAAACAAGTCCCGAATGGATTGATGAATTATTTCCAAATGTTTCATTTATTGATTCACCCACACATCAAGTGATTCGAGGATTTTGTAGAGACGTTTTTGTATACAGATTACCTGGCGGATTTCGGTGAGTTTTTAAACATTGCAATAAAAATTAAAAAATAACTAAATTTTAGAATTTTCAATTTTGTAATAAATTTGCATTCTAAATATGAAAATCATTTTCACATTAGTTAAACTGAGTGTGCAAAATGTTTCCATGATTTTGTTGAAACAGTATTTTTTAATTAAATTGTATTCGGTTCTATGACTTGGTTCTATGACTCTATCGCACTTGTCCTTTCAGTTTTTAGAATACTTATTATCCAACGTTTCAGAGTTCGCTACTGGGATGCTGTAATACTTGTACCCAATATCCTGTTTTTACTATTTTTAATTTTGAAATGTGGAAGTGTAATTCGAAAACTGCGAACAGGAAATTCTCCAGTCCTACGTGCATTTACTCTTCTTGTCTACGTGTCAACACTTGTTAACATCATTCGATGTGCATACAGTATGACACTTTCAATGACAGATGGACTTGAACAAACAGTCGATCAAACTTTATGGATTATCATCAAATTCTTTTATTTGACCGCCGAGTTTTGTGCATTGACATTTGGATTGCTTTTCGGCCATTTGGATAATGGAAAATCCATTTTAATTGCATTGCTTGGAACATTACTTGTGTCAATTCCACATACGGCTGTGCAAGTTATCATCGAGATGAAAATTATTGATAATGTAAGATTTTTCGGAAACGAAAAAGTGGAAAGATGGAATAACCTATTTTTCATAATTCTGTTTTTTTTTTTTAATTTATTAAGTGTTAAACAATAATAATATATCCGCACAATTAACTTTTTTCAGTCCTGGCTTCCACTAACCTATTTCGATATCCAATCAGATGGTGGTTTCCTATTCTGGGTCTTCTCATCTGCAGTTCTTGCTCTTGTCTATTTTTTCATAATGTGCCTTCCACTTGTATGCTGTCAGAAATACACGAAACTTCCAAGTAAAGGAAGCTTTTTGATTTATTGTATGATGATGGTTGTGCTCAATGTGCTACAATCCATGGGAGCTGCTCTTATTCTTTTCAAGTCTTCTGATGGACTTTGGTTAGTTCCAGTTTTAAGTTTCAATGAAATTTGGAATTTTCAGCTTTGTCGGAGTTTCAACATATGTATATTTTGTGCTTTACCCTCCAATTATTTACTTCACTTTCTTAAGGAAAAAATTAAAGTGAGTTTCAAAAATTTATTCCCTTAAAAAATATCATATCGAACAATGAAAAATATGTATTTTTAGAACTCCTCCAAACAATACATCTGGACTGTTTATGTACCGAAAACACAAAGACGAACAAGGCTCCGGGGACTTACCAGATTCATATTATCCCCGATTCTCTGGATTAACATCTCCTAGTTATGATGATTTGTTTGATTACGATAGGGATGCAAGATTCACCCATTATGATATCTCAAGAAACGAATATGTTCAGGTAAGGAGAAAATCAGAGCCGTAGTTCTTCTAACAGTCTCCACCTTTAAAAGCTCTAATCTAGGTTGTCTGCCAAGCAGCCTCTAATAAATGCCGAGTGTACAGACTCCGCCCCTTTTTCACGTTTTTTCGCGTTTTTTTTGGCTTGCGAAAAAATGTCCCACTTCGTTTTCATTCACAACTCCTGAACCGTGTGACTTCATGCTCTAATATTTGAAATCCTACTAGAAATATTTTGCCCCACGGTGGAGCAGAAAACGGCACTAAGTTCAGAGCAAAATTGAGGCCAGGGCGGCTTTCCCCAGTTTGAAAAAATTTTTTGTTGCTCTTTTTACCCCCAAAGAAGCATGTTTTAATTGAATTAAAATACGGGTTTTGCTCGGTTTTGTTCCAAATTTCTGTGCAAGATACTACTCAGAGAGACTGATTTTTTGAAAAAAAGTTTGAGTTCATAAGTGCAAATAGAAAAAAGTTGTGATAAAACAAAAGGCCAAAAAATGACATTTTGCCAAAAAAATTTTTTTTCCGAAAAAGTAGTTTTTCGTCTTTATCTCAAGTTCTACTTCATCTTTTTTGATATTTTTTTTGTTTACCCCACGTACAAAAGTACGCTGAACACGATTTTTAACTCAGAATTGGAAAAAAGTTCTATGAGTCGGCCGAGCAAGACGAATAAGTGCCAAATTTTGCACACTTCCCCTTTTTCGCGAATCTACTTTTTCAATCATAACTCGGTCAAGTTCAGTGGGAAAATTTTTCAAGAAAAAAATAATTCAAAAATTTAGTACTGGGGGGAGTGGTTTCCTGGGTCTCCTGAACATTTTTTCCACTAAACTTTTGCGGAATGTATTTTTGATTCATAGTTTTTGATTATGTTTAATGGAAGATGAAGTTTCGTCGCATTAGAAATACTCTGCCAAGAGATATTATTTTTATTAATTTTCAGGCCAAAACTTGTTTTTTCTATACATCTGTCTGTGTACAAGATATAGCCCTCAACTGTACGTCTCCTTTTTGGGAATTTTATGATGAGTACAATGCTGTAATAAAATTTTCAAAAATTAGGTTTTCCGCTGACTTATCAGTGATAAACGGTTTTCGAACGTCTTCCCCAAATAGTAATAATTGAAGAAAGCGGAATCGAAAGACGACTTCCTCCACAAAATTTTCTTCCCTACATCCCAGTTTGAGGTGTCTCCCGCATGCACAGGTAACCCGCGACAAGCGAGCGATGACTTGCATGCAGGCCGCGTGCAAGCGAATGTAGAACCAAAAACACGCGTGTACGCGGCTTATCCCTCGCCTGTATTTCGCTTGTTAGCGGCCCATCGTTCGCCTATTATTGACTTGTCTGTGAGATGGAATCCTCCCAGGATTCGTTCCCCCCGCTTGTAGTTTTCACTTTCTTTTCTTATAATATGACAACAGTAGTTTATTTAAATAAAATTTATTTAAGAAAAATTTCAAAAAATGCAAAAAAATTAGATTTTTTCGGGATTTTCCCTCGATCCGCTGTCGCATTTGTTTGTTCTGTAGATGGATTTCCGTGGCGTTTCCGATTGGCTAATCTGAAATTGAATACATTTTTGTATAAAATTGTGTTTTGTTTGCGAAAAATACAATATGAACTGAAAAGTTAAAGGTGGAGTTAAGAGATTTTGCCATGAATGATAGAAAATGGAATGTAATAATCGAAAAACTGTGAAAATTGGAACGTTTTTTAAATTTTTTTTAAATTTTGCAAAAATAAAAGAAATTTCTGAATTAAATTTGAATTCCCGCCCAATTGAGTGGTTTAGTTTCGAAATTTTTGCGTTTTCTGGCTTAATTCATCAGCTTTTGTTGATTTTTTCTTTTATATTCGATTTCTTCCTTCCGAGTTATCAAGTTTTCTTTACGAAAAAATATGTTTAAAAACTGACAAACGGTATCTAAACCCAATTATTAAGCAAAAAATCAAGAAAACATATAAATTTAGCCAGAAAACGCAAAGATCTCAAATAAAGTTATTTATTTGCGCGAGAATTTAAATTTAATTCATCCGTTTCTTTTATTTTTGTAAAATTGAAAACATTATTCAAGTTTTTTCCAATTATTCAAAATTATATTCAATCTTTATCGTCTATTTTCTATATTTGAAACCAAAATCCCACATCGACTCTACTCCACCCTTAAACTCCACGAAAGTGGAGGTATTTTTGTTTGAACTTTTTTTAAAAATGGATACTTTTAAAAAAATTATGTACCTTGGATCCTTTTCGGAGTATCCACGTCTTTCTTTCGAAAACTTCTCGAATTGTAGTGGTCGTCCATTTGGTCTGCTCCGTCCCAAATGTACATCGACTCATCGATTTGGAGTCCAGGACGTAGTCTTCTGATTGATGCTGAAATTATCTGAATCACATAAGAGAAGCATTATGAAAATTATCGGTTTTTCACATACTTTTTCAAAGAAACATGTATTTCTAAAACGAATTCGTCAATAACCCTCAAATTTTGCTTTTTTTGTGAAAATTTAACTTATCTTTGCTTGATCTTTCCCAGTGGACTTATCGGAAAAGCATTTTTTTATTGAATAAGATTATGGAATAAGAAACTCACTTTAAATAAGAGTCGATTGAACTTTGTTGAAATTCCGTGGATTTTTGTCGATTCGGAGCTGGCATCCGACGCTTCTTGGCACTAATCGCTCAATTTTCTGAAAAGCTAATATTTGTACGGTCACAATTCACATTTAAAACTAAAATATTACCGTTTTTCAAAGAAGTCCTTGAAAACTGAAGCGAATTTCCAATATCGCTGTGTTCATCCATCGTCTCAGCTGCTCGACACGGCGGTCGGTGACTGTTCGGCAATCTTAAATTTTTGAATTATTTTAACATTTATAAGAATTTAAATAACAACAAAGTATAATTTCTTGTGTTAACTTGCGAAAAACAGTTGAAAAATTGAGAAAAAGAACGAACATCCGATTTTCATAACAAAAACTTCGATAATTGCGAAAGAATGACCGAATAGTACGAATTTTATGATAAATATGAGAAAACCAAAAATTATCGACATTTTTTGTCATGAAAATCGCATAAAATACAAGCGAAATTGTTTTAAAACATTGAAAAAAGATGAGAAAACGGAAAAATCGTTTAAAAAAAATGAAAATGTAAACAACGCGCACCCCGTAATTTCGGAGTATCGTTGCCTCTTTGGCAGCCAAGTCGTAGGGTCGATGCTAAAAGATAGTTCTATACTCTATAATAAGGCAACTTGCTCATTAAAATTTACAGAAACAATACATTTTAGTTACTTCCACAATATCGAAGAAGTTTTTGAGAATTTTTTCAAAAAAAATTGTTTTTTCGGTAGAATTTTCAATTATGAAATTCGAATCATAAGGGTCCCCCCTTATGGTTGAAAAAATTTTTCACCTAAAATATTTTTATAGAAAATTTTTCAAAAAGTGTTTATATTTATAGAAAAAGACAAATTTGTTAGTTTCCACAAGTCTGAACATTCATATTACATTTTCAGTTGAACAAACATCTAAATTAGAGTTGATTGAGCATATAACAGTCTTACTTTCAGAGACTTATAACTTGGTTGGCGTTTGAATTAATAAAATGTGGTCAACTAGAGAGTTTTTGACAATAATACAAAGAACATTTTGTCAGTTGGTATCTTTTTGTTATCTTTAGTGATTGTCGAGATGTGAGCCCCAAAAGATGGCCAAAATATTCTAGATCTGTGCTCAACTTTATCTCGGTTCTCGATAGAGATGAAAAAATGATTACAGCTATCAAAATGTTTATTGCTTTAAGCTTAAAAAGGTTGTAGTTGGTGACTTTTTGATATATCGTCTTTTGAAATTGATACAACCGTTTTAAGACAGGAGGTTTTATTGTTCAGAGCTCCAAGGAAAGTCTGTTTCAGTGATCGAGAGCACCGAATTTGTCAAGAAAATGCATAAAACCAACAAAATTGACATATTTCTACAATAACTGATAAATATTTGATAATATTTGAAAAAAAAATTTTTGATTTTTTCGAAAAGAAAGTTCAAAGGGTCTGCTTATATCTCCGTGGAAAAAATTATTATGATTAAGTGATTAACTACAAAGTTGTTTATTTTAATTTAGAGAACAATTTTGCAGTTGACCGTTTGTTGCCAAAAAATTTGTTGGTTGAGATATGAACGGAAAAAGAAGAAGAAAATACAAGCATGAAGGTGCCCAACTTTACACAACTTTATCTCGACCAACAAATTTTTTGACAAAAACCGGTCAACTACAAAGTTGTTTTCTAAATTAGGATAAACAACTTTGTAGTTAATCACTTGATCATGAACATTTTTTCCGCGGAGATATAAGCATCCGAAGTGAATACGTTTTTTGAGCATAGTGGTTCTATTATACCTCAATTTTGGATCTCAAACTTGTTTTTGAACATTCAAATGTAAGAAACATCACATTTTGACGGTTCTATAACATCTGGTCAGTTTTTAGAAAGGTTTCGAAAAAAAATGTTTTTCGATATTTTGAAAAAAAAATGCAAAGGGTCCCCCCTTACAAAATTTTTTTGAAATTTATCCAAAAATTTTTTTTTTCGGAAACTTTTTAAAAACTGACAAGATGTTGTAGAATCGCCAAAATTTGATGTTTCTTTTATTTGAATGCTCTAAAACGGGTTTGAGATCTGAAGTTCAATTTTGTAGTTGATTCTTCTCCCTGAAAAAAATTGGTGATTGAGATAAATTTGTGTTGAGTGCAGCGAGTTTATGCTAGTATTTTCTTCTTCTTTTTCCGTTCATATCTCAACCAACAAATTTTTTGGCAACAAACGGTCAACTGCAAAATTGTTCTCTAAATTAAAATAAACAACTTTGTAGTTAATCACTTAATCATAAAAATTTTTTCCACGGAGATATAAACAGACCCTTTGAACTTTCTTTTCGAAAAAATCAAAAAAATTTTTTTTCAAATATTATCAAATATTTATCAGTTATTGTAGAAATATGTCAATTTTGTTGGTTTTATGCATTTTCTTGACAAATTCGGTGCTCTCGATCACTGAAACAGACTTTCCTTGGAGCTCTGAACAATAAAACCTCCTGTCTTAAAACGGTTGTATCAATTTCAAAAGACGATATATCAAAAAGTCACCAACTACAACCTTTTTAAGCTTAAAGCAATAAACATTTTGATAGTTGTAATCATTTTTTCATCTCTATCGAGAACCGAGATAAAGTTGAGCACAGATCTAGAATATTTTGGCCATCTTTTGGGGCTCACATCTCGACAGTCACTAAAGATAACAAAAATATACCAACTGACAAAATGTTCTTTGTATTATTGTCAACAACTCTTTAGTTGACCACATTTCATTAATTCAAACGCCAACCAAGTTATAAGTCTCTGAACGTAAGACGGTTATATAACATCTTCTCTCAAAATTTATCTAGGGAATGCGTCTGTACATAGTGCTACTCACAATATTTCCATGTGAGTATTGCATAAAATATCTACAACAAAGAATCAAATACATATTCCCAGAAATCCTGTTTTTGGGTCATTAGGATGTAAATGTAAACATTAGAAGAAACATATGAGACGATATGATGTCGTAAAACAATAACGAGAGGAAGGTATTTACAACCTACAGACCCAAAAACATCTCTTATATCTAGAATATATCTGAATTTTGTCTTGTTGTCATAGACATAACCATTCCCAATAAAATATAGACCAAAACGAACTATTTTTCCGAGAATTGTAGACATTTGCCGTTATCGAAAACTAGCCCACTACAAAAATCAAATTAAAAATTTTTCCGAAAAAAATTATTTTCATCAATTTTTCCATTTCAGTGTTAACATTTCACAAGTCAACAACTTTAGTCATCATTCGCATATTATTCGCATGTTTCCGGTCCGTTCAGTTATCGCTCGCTTATTTTTCGCCTATCTGCGCATAAAATTTGCAAGACAAAAATTTCACTCATCGCTCACCTATTCTTCGCCTGTGCGCGGCAGTAAACCTGTCGCTCGCTTATTATTCGTCTGTTAGCGGCCCTTCACCTATTTTTGACCTGTTATTCGCTTATGGCGGCTTACCTGTGTGGCCCAGTGGTTAGTGCGTATGACTGCAGAAATTTTGGTAGTTGGTTCAATTCTACCAAGTGATAAATTTTTTTGTTTTTTGTGAGTAATCGGGATTCGAATAGAAATACTCGATTTTATACAAAATATGGGTACGTCTCCCCTAATATAAAGCCTCTTCAAACTTCAATCAATCAAAACTCAGCTTTAACTGATTCATCGGGTGCATCTGTTTTTGGTCAAACCGAACTCAAAAATTAAGAAGACTCCCATTGACCTACTGAAATTTTCACAAACCCTCTAACAGGTTCGAGGCGAAGCCGTGAACCTACGCCCGGCAAGGGGACTCGCCTTACACCCCCTACAACTGGCGGGCCCGCAGGGCCCGCTAGTCTCTGAATTAAAAATTTCCAACTGACAAAGGATTTAGTATTTAATTTCATATAGTTAAACAATTTGGGAAATATTTGATCTAAATATTTGATGAATAATCAAAGTTGTTCACTCAGGTGCAAGACTAATAGAAGAATACCGTTTTCTGGATGATCAGTTAAAAACGAAAAATTCAAAATCAACTGGCCCTAATTTCAAACAAGTTTTTATAATTTACTTTATTTTAAATTTCAGAATCCTCACTACAACACATATTCAACTCCACTTATAATGACATCAGTGGAGACTGCCGAATCTACAGTAACCACAAGAACTGGATCAGATGATTATGCTCATCACAGAGATTCAATGCTCTCCGAACCATCAACAGGAACAACAACTCGTCATTTAAAAGGACTTGGACCACAAGGTTCACTTGTTTTCGAAGATGATCCATCATCACTGACAAGCCTTCGAATGTAGATTTTTCCTTTTTCTTTTTCAATTTATTATGCGTTCACAGAAACTGGTATTTCTCTTTGAATGCACAATATTTTCCCCATTTCATGTACTTCATTTTCTACAATCAATCTTGATTTTCCATATTCCCCAAGTTTTTAATTTCCTCCCGGTCATTTCTCATTCTCACATCCTTTGGGTCTCATTACGAAAAAAACACCGATAATTGTCAAAAAGATTATCACTTGGATCATATTGACTCCTCTCGTTCATTGTCTATTAATGTGACCGGTTACCTGTATTTGTACATAGAATAGGCACTTTCAACCAATCATTTGATTACTTGTATTACTTTCAGATCACACAGCTTTTATCTTGTTTTTATTCAGGCTTTTCAAGTGGAAAAGTTCTCGAATTATTTTTATTTTATGTACGGTTTTACGAACGTTTTGAATAAAATATTGTTGAAACGATGAAACAATTCAAGAGTAATTACCGAAATTGCATGCTTCATCTTGCCCGCGTATTTCTCCGATAAATGAGTAATTTCTTCATTTTTAAAAAGTTTAGGAAAAAAAATCCTAAACTTTTTAAAAATGAAGAAATTACTCATTTATCGGAGAAATACGCGGGCAAGATGAAGCATGTCTAATTTTTAATTTTTCATAAAGTTAGTACAAACGGTGAAAGTTAGTAATGAAAGTTAAAACTAATCTTTAAAAAATGCCCGTTTCCGACAACTTTTATTGCTTACGAGTCCTCGTGGTAACGTTTGGGAATTCATCTCGCGCCCTTTTGGAATTTTGGAAAGTTTTCGGTCAACCCATTTCCTGAAGTAGAAATAAACTACCTGGAAGCTCTCAATAAATTAATGTTCTGTTTTATGGGTTTTCTGGAGAAACAACGCCCCTTTTCTCCCATGAACATGGGAAATTAGCTACAACCAATATAAATTATAAAAACTCCGTTCCCATTCAGACACAACATACCGTTAACAAAAATCCCGTGATCATCAATAATTTTCTAGATGTTTTAGATTTAAATTTAAAAAGATCACGTGGTTTAAACTTATTATGTATCAAGCGGAAGCCTCGTGGAAATTTAAAAAAATCAATTTTTTGAATCATTTCTATTCAGAAGACTCCCGCAAAATGGACGAAAAGGGAAAAGCAAAAGTGAGTCAAGAATATTATGATGTGCTCTCCCATATTTAATATTTCCAGAGATTCGTGAGCAAATCTAGACAATCTAGGCATAAACATGGAAGTTCTGTAGTTGTGAGTTTAATTTGCACAAATAAAAATGTTCACAGTTTAAATAAACTTCGAAATATAGAAGTCGAAAGCAAAGTCAGTATCTCGAAAAATGAGAAGGACCAAACAACCAGTAGTGCAACCTGTAGTGCAAAAAGCTGCGGTATTATCCCCTCCAGATAAAAAAGAGAAAGAAAATAAAAAGGACGAAAAGAAAGATGAAAAAAAGGAAGAAAAAAAGGAAGAGAAAAAGGAAGAAAAAGGAGAAGGAGAAAAGAAAGACGAGAAAAAAGATTCGAGTGCGCCATTGAAGAAACTGTCAGAAGAGAAAAAGAAAAGTTCTCGAGCAAGAGGAAAAGAGAATATGGGTCCAGGATCAGATAGTGATTTAGATGGAGATTTAGGAATGAAAAAGAGTAACAGTGAGTTACTCTATCGATTTTTAGTTTTCAATCTAATGATTTCAGTTGTACTACCAAATCAAAAGGGAAAGCCCCAGAAAGTATCAATCAAAACTCGTGACGTAGATCAGAAGGAAATGGAAAAACTTTTGAAAAAATTGAAAGAAAACAAATCTCAATCGATAAAAGCTACATCCCCTCTTGACGATAAATCCAAAATGTTTATGGATCGAATTGTTAAAAAGCCGTATCTTTCTAAATACACCACTAAAGAGAAACTGACTCTTTTAACTGATGATGGAACAGTTGATGACATATTCAAAGAATCAAAAGTTAAAAAAGACAACTCAGCAACAATTGTTCCTGTGGAAGACTCGTATGATTATGTGCCAAAATTGTCGGTTGTAGAGAAGATGTCGGATCAGAATATCTACATAAAGGGAGAGACTGATTATGTCCCATTTTGGGCAGCATATGTTGAACCAAATGAAGATGATACCGTAAGTTATTTTTTGAGTGTGATGTTGCAAAAACCACATTTTTCTGAACAATTTGAGTACCGTGTGACTTCATAAAATAACTGGTGAAATTTTCAGAAAGACGTGGAACCGCCCATATCAGTTGGAAGTGATCATGTCGAATCATTTCATGAAGGGAAACTTACACTCAAAACTATCAAATCCGCGAAACTGGTGCTTGACGAATATCAGCCATCTTGTCTTTTCATGAAACTTGACGAAAAGTTCTTTCATCCACATCTCGTTTTTTCAAATACCGTTCGTTCACTTATTAATGTGCAAGGACCGGCTATGGAGAAATTGCAACCGATAAAATCTAGCTCAAAAAATGAAGATGACGAGGGAGAAAGGGAAGAGGCAACTCAATTAGAAGGAAATAATGTAACAATGGCCGAAAATATTTCTAGAATTTTTAGTTACGAGGTAGCCGATTTCATTCTCCTGGTATGAATCTATGTTTTATTTTTTCAGAGATCCCGTCCAATTCTTTCTGCTCGAGAAGCAAAAGAACGTAATCAGACATTGCATGTATCTTCTCCAAAATCGATTTCTCAAAAGCCACCAACAACAAACGTCGAGATGGAAGATGAAGTATTCGATTGATTTCCATATTTTAGAACTGTTTTATTTATTTTCAAGATTAGTATCACTGATAAATCACTTTTAAAAATACTTTGTTTTTTTTATTAGCACTGCCAAACCTGACTGAACAGTTCCAGTTCGTCCGGTTTTCTCTCAGATTTTGAAACGCAAATAAAAAAATTAAAAAAGGTTATCGGACGGAAATCGGACGTCTTGTGCGCTGAAATATGATAAGATATATCAATAAAATGCATGACTAATTGTTTTTAATTAAAATATTTTGGTATATGGATGAGTTAATTATTTTTGTTAAAGGTGCCTTTAAAAACACTATTTACAACTGTTCAAACCTGAAAAACACAATGAATACTTACTTTAGTCCGGTACTCTGCATTGCCAAGGCAGTTTTGTCATGTGAAACCAGAATAAATTACTGACTTTGCACGGACATTTTGTTTAAAAACAGTTTTTGTTTTATTGGAATTTTTACTGTTTCGTTGAATTATATTTTAAAAAACACACATTTATAAATTGGAGGAGATAATATCTAGGATATGTCAGGTACGGATAATTTTTGTTTAATGTTTCACTATTTAGTTTAAACATTTTAATGTTATGGTAATTCTGTAACTTTTAGATTGTCTATATTTTAGGGTCATGGCGTTTGGATATTACTGTAATGGTGTTATATCAAATAACACTAATCTTCTCAGCTCAGCTGATATTTGTAATTTTTCTAGACTTTATGCCTTCCACGTATTGTACAGATGGTAAGAATAGCTGATTTTAAAAATTTTAAATGAATTTTTCAGACAATTTTTGCTACAAACTACAAAGTAAATGCTTGATGGATTATGACCATAATGCTCAGAATTTATGTCCGGTCAATATGACCGAGAATGCAGTTTGTTTGAAAAAAACTTTACTCATAAAAATCTAATTTTACAGAGCAAGTGCATTGCTGATCACAGTAGATTGTTTTTTCGAAGTGCACAATTTGAATATCAACAAGATTGTACAGGCCTAAATGGGTGATTTTCAATTTTCATTCAAATTCATCAAAATATATTTGGTTTCTGGTTGAGATTTCAATTGTGAAAATCTGAAATCCTCTTTTTTGAATTAAAAAAAAACTTTAATTATAACAATTTTTAATGTATACATAGATTTTCTCTCTCCACCGCTACATTTATTGGAACTTTACTTGGAAACATTGCACTTGGATTCCTGGCAGATAAATATGGCCGTCGAACAATTTATCTATCATCTCTACTTTTTGGAATTCCATGTGTTGTTCTGTCAGCTGCAATCACAAACATATATTCATTTTACATATTTCGTATTTTAATTGGAATTTCTGTGTCTGGAACGCTTACTGTTGGATGGACGTATGCCACAGAAATGATATCACCTAATCGAAGATTAAGAATTTTGGCATTTTCCAATTGGGTAACTTATGTGATACTTTCAATAGAGTTTTCAATTTTCGCGCTATAAAAACAATTTTGACAATTTTTAAAGAAGTTAAACAATTAAAAATTTTTGGTGCTTCTCTACCTTTAAAAGACGTGTTTTAATCAGTGAAAATTATTTCAATTGTAAATTATTTTAGCCAAACGCTCGAATGATTCAAGTTGGCCTTGCATACATATCTCAAGAATGGAAGACTGCAACTTATATTTGTGCAGCAGTTTCATGTTTATCTCTTCCAATCCTTATTTATCTCCCAGAAAGTCCAATTTGGTTGGATCAAAAACAAAAATACAAAAATGCATCAAAAGCCAGAAAACGTTTGCGAAAAATTGGAAAGTTTTATTCAAACGAACACAGTACTGTCGTAGCAAATAGAAAGTTCACGCCAACGAGAATTCTGAAAGATCCGAAGCTCCGAAACAGTTTCTTTATGATTATTTTTATGTAATTAACTTTGAATGATAGTAGGTAATATGTTTTTTCAGGTATTTCTATGTTGGGTTAGCAGTTTATATCACAGATTTAAATGGAGCAGATATGACAAAAAACTTATATTTGGGACAGTTTTTGTCCGGTTTAGTACTCTCAATCGCTCAATTTGTAAGTTTATTTAATCATTTATTCTTTATGATCCCATTTTTTCAGATAATTGGTATGACAGAGCCATATTTAACAGGATTAGGCCGCCGAGTTCTCTTTCTTATCGCTCAATTTATTGCTATGCTGTGTTACATTTGTATTTTGATATGTCTTTATTTAAATTGGAAGGGCTCATTCTTATATCTTTCTGCCTATACATTAGCTTATGCTACTCAATCTCTTTGTCTGGAAGCTGCATATCTTTCTCTTGTGGAACTTATGCCAACTGATGTTAGAGCCACTGCAGGATCAACTGCCAACATTTGTATGAAAATTGGAACTATTTTGGCAACCTTAACGGTAAATTAATTATATTCATTTCACGGAGATGTGAGCAGAAAAGTTTTAGAAGCCGTTGAAGTTTGCATATGAACCATCACTATTCTTCATTAATTTGTCAATATGTACGATTGGAATGATTCTTGTGTTTTTCAAGTTAGAGGTATACAGTTTTAAATGTTCTAGAACTACAAAAAACTAAATAGTCGACTTCTTGAAAACTGTAAATAATACTTTTCAGGAATCACGAGAAGCTGATATGAAAATGATTGGACAAACGAATGATAACATAGCTTCAGCTCACAATGAAGAAGAAATGCCAAACCAGACAATACAATTAAAAAATTATTCAAATAATTAATTCTTTGACAGCGAAATTGAGTAATAGGCGAACTTTATTATAAGTCTTACACCCCCATAGCTCCATTTGCATGTCTCATCGCTGTCTTTAAGTTAAACTTTTTTTTTGAAAAAATCATTTCAATCATTCAAAATACGTGTCAAGGCGTCTCTTCTTTTAAATATTTTAAAAGTCAACTAATTTGTGATAAACTCAAAGAGAATCGAGATATGAGCTGTCAAAGTAGATCAACTTGAAAAAAGAAGTTGGTGCATACCAGTTGTACTTTTTGTGAAGTTTACTACTAGTTAATATAAAAAAATAAAAATTGACATAGATTTATTAAAATTATCACAGTTCGAATCGATCACAGTTCAAGATCATTAAAATATTCTATTCGGTACTACACTCTAAACTCAATTAATCCGTTTTGTGTTTCTTAATGAGATTCTCGTCGACCGGCGACACAACCATAAATGATATTGCTAAAAGAGATCCAACAATTCCAAGAAGAGTCAGTGATTGGAATCCATAGTTTTGGAGAAGATAACCAGCAAAAAGTGGAGAGAAAGTACGAACAAGAGAGTTTAAAGATGTGGCCGTGCCCAGTACGATTCCCTGAAATGTTGAATTACCTCATTTGAAACACTGTGAATAATGAGTGGAACTGAACTAAAAGAAAACTCCTAACCTGTTCAGATTCATCAACTAAAGCTGTGAGAAGACTATCTGCACATGTTGCAACTACACTCATTCCAAGAGAAACAAATGGCATTATAACAAGAAGCATCCAGAAATTGAAAAAGACAAATGTGAATAAAGTGTAGCCAATAACCTGGAAATAATCATACATAAACTTTGAATCTTTAGCACAACTTTAAAGTAAATGTAACTTACAAAACTCAACGATCCGATTATTAAAAGTGTTTGCTCATCAAATTTTTTTCTAAGCCAAATGACTCCGAATCCATTAGAGAACATAATAAATACACCCATCATCATCTGCATTATTTGATTTTCTGTATTGGTAGCATTGAATTTCTCAATGATGTATAACTGTAAAAACGCTAGAGTTTAAATTGTGAAATTAACAATTTGAAACTCACATTCAGTACTGCAATTATCATAATGAAAGGAACAACTCCACCATTTTTCTTAATCATAACATTTGCTACTCCAGGCTTTTGAAGAATGCGAACAACATTTGTAATGTTTATTTGAGGTGGTGGACCATTTGCATTGTCCGTTGAGATTTCATGCTGGAAAATTTTTAAAGCTTATAATTTCTAGATATGAAAACTGGTGGATATATCATATATTTTGAAGGTGGAGTATTGGTCGTGGAAGCCTGATTACATATAAAATCGTGTAGATTTTTCAAAAACTTTCAGTCATTGTGTTGGTAAATTTCCAAATTAAAAAAAAAAACTTTTTAGAAATATCAATTACTGCTGCAGGTCTGAACCCCATAGTACATGAATGCAGATTATTAGAATATAGCAATCGAAGAAAAAATTTTTGGTCGACTTCTAGAATTCGATACTTCACTTTTAACAATAGCGTGTGTTTTGCAACTAACCTCATATGATTTTTTCTCAATACACGTTTCCAAAACTAATGATGGAAGAGCACAAAGTGCAGCAGAAACCAGAAGTGGAGCAAGATCTCCTCCAAGTTTTGTGGCAGCAATTGAGAATATTGGTACAAAGATGAAACCTATTCCAAATGTAAGTCCCATTCTCCCAAATGCACTTGTTCTCTCTTTTCCGGGTGTTGTAAGTGCTGATAAAAGAGTTTGATGGGCTTGCTGTCCATGCATAAAAACTACGGGAATACGAGATAGTAGAAGAGAATAATAATCCTGAAATTTGACTATTATTTATCTTAAGCCTAAGATATCTTGAAAGAAAATTCAGAAAATCGAGGATAGACTTTACATTAGGACTGGAATTCCTGGGATTTTGCCTTAAATGGCTCCAAATTATGTGTCATTTTAAAATTTATCAATTCAAGAAAATTTACATTAGTTTCGAAAAAGCCAACAATTGGGCGGGACATGCTCATGTCTGTAGGGGACAAATAGTTGGCTCTAATATTTCTAGATTTGTTTGATTTTTCTTTGTTGAATATGATATACTAGGGTATTTTGGAGCAATTCATAAAAAAACCGCACAAGTATTTTTCAATTTTGGAAAAGGTTCAAGTTTTAGATTTTTCACTAAAACAACTTTTTTGATATTTTTGAAAACTGAAGATAATATTAAATACGTCATAATGAAGCACACTCAAATTTAACTGCAGAAATTTTGGAGTTTTTATTTTCAACTTAACGCGAAGTCGTGTCTAATAGTAAGAATCCAAAAAGTTTGAGTAACTTACAAATGAAAAATAAAGTGCTAAACCAGAACAAAGAGTAGACAGATAGCATAAATGAAGTGCATATCGAATACCAAACTTTTGAATCACATATCCAAAAAGGGGACCACCAATCATTTGAAAAACTCCGAATATTGTTTGAATGTACCCTGAATTTCACTTTAAATTTCTTACAATTCAAAAAAAGTTTTTCTTTTAAGTGTTTTCATATTCGACTTACCAAAATCCGCATCGGAAAGTTGTAGATGTTTAACTAAATATGGCGTAGCAGAAAATTGCAGGAAAAATGTAACATTATAGAAAATAGTAAGTAAGTATGTAAAAGCAATAGGCCGAGAAACTTCGAAAGATCCTATTTTTATAGTATTTGGCAACAACGCCGTCATCTTCTGAGTTCTGAAATTCGGAAAAAATTGCACTTCGTCTGAAACTAAGTTTTAACTATAGAGAGGAACTGATTGATAGCGAGACTACTCTCCAATGGGGAAAAGAAGTGAACTATGTGTTTGATTATCAGTCCTTTTAATGTTGTTTTTGTGGTTTGTACCCTTTTCCTATCACAAATATGATCAGTTGCAATAAGAAAAAAACACAATTTTTTCTGGTTTTTCAATAGGTTTATAGCGGTTGATATAATGTTATAGAATTGTGAAATTATAGCGATGAAAACTTCGGTATGCTTACATTCGATTTTTGGAATTTTCAGTGAAGAAATACCAATGTCTAATTCAAAATTCAGATTTAAATTGGGTTTGCATTCGCTTTAAAAATCCAACGATGGAAATATGGAAGAGAAATCAATTGGGGAATCCTAGTCCGCGCGGCCGTGTAGTCCTCTTGGACCAGCGGCACTTCGATACATTTTTTTCTGTTTTCTCCATTTTCGGCGCACACTCTCGTGAAAATAAGCGTGACCTGCTTTGTTTACACTTTTTTGAATCATTTTTTATTAGAATATCGTAAATTTGTAACAAAATGCTAGATAAATACCCAAAAACTAGTAATTTTCAAGCATTTTCCTCTTATGATTTTTCTCTCGTGTATTACATTTCTGTTCACTCGCTGCATATTTCCGATAATTTCTATAAAAGTACATCATTATTACGAAAAGAAGACATCATTCTTTGCTTCAGGAAGCGAACAAGCTGCTCAATCACGCTGAAAAGCACAAAACGCTCTTTTCTCCATTTTTCTCTCCGCGTTTTTTTCCGTTTTCGTTTCAATTCCATTTTCCTCGCAGGCATTCCCCAAAAACATGTCACACATTTGAGATCCCAATTCATTTTGGCAGAAACCCGGATAATCCCCCTTTGTTTGGGTGCTTTCTCATTTCTGGGCACTTTCTTTTCTAATTTTGGACGAAGAAACAAAACAAGAAAAGATTTACATTTCCTTTCTCCCGTTTGTCTCCGTTTTTTTCTTTTTCTTTATGCTATCAAAAGCTCTCATTAGTAAAAAGAGAAAGATTTTATCGAGGAAACAGAAATGTGAGAGTTTTGAAATCGAGAAGTACACCAATTTTCGCATAGATTCTGCTTTCTTCCTTAAAATTCGTTGAAGCTAATAAGAAAAATCCTAAAGTCTATTCTGAGAAGATATATAATTTTAAAGTGTTTATTATTTAGATAGATCGGAAATATTAAGTGTTCACAACAAAAAATCACCGAGGTTCCCACAGCTGACTCTTCTTTTTTGCATATTTTTTCATTTTCTCTTTTTTCCATTTCCCCTCCAAACAATAATCATCACATTTCCGTGCTTTCCACCACTTTCTCTTTTGAAGCGTTCTTCTCCAAGTTGTCCGGTTGATAGATTGCTGATAGACTGATGACAAATCGACACAACCTACCAACCGGCTGATTTTTTTTGAAAAGAAGAAGCAGACAATTTTTTTCTGCTTTTGGAAGGTCTGGTTGTTCAACAGCAGTTTAAGTTTGGAATACTGCTGATTGTTTCAAAGTTTGTTTTTTTAACACCTGCAATTTCTAGCAATATAAACGAAGAAACGTATTCCTTCTGATAGATTTTTGTACTTTATAGCATTATGCAGATATTTATGAGCCAATATTATATTGAACATTAAAAATTTTCCCGACAAAATCAGTTTCGATGACGTAGTCTGACGTGTGTAACAGAAGAACCAGAAAAGACACGTGGAGCTCTTCGAAGGTCATATGAAACTATTGTAGGTGCTGGGATATAGGGTCACCTGATTGTAAGCTCTTCTCGAAATCAGACACGACACGTTTCTTTTTTTTCAATATCTATGATATCTCTAATCTCTCTTCTCTTTTATCTGTTTTCTATCTCTCTACTAGAGGATCACTCTCGTAGTAACAACAAGAAAACATAATTCCCCATCTTAGAAACGTGTGCTCCGTTGTCAAGTCGCATATGTCACAGACGAAACAAGCAAAAACAATAAAAACTTGGAAAATCGTATTTTGTTCGCTTGCTGTTTCATATTTTACTATTTTGAGAAAAAGCTATTTCTCGTGATCCGCCTTCTTCTTTTGTTCATGAAAATACGAAAATTATTTTAAATAATTTCTTTATTTTTCTAGCTCAACTGTCTTAGTTACGATTCTTCTTAAACTATATTATTTTTCAGCCAACACAAAACTGAAAAAATAAATATACGGAACGAAGGTGACTCGAGAGAGCTCACCGCCGTCTTTTTTGAAACGGCTCTCTCCGTTCCATTGAATTCGTCTCGATGTTAATAGCATTTCTAGTCGGGTTTATTTGCGGTGTTCTTCTTGTGAGTTTTATAAATATTTTCAGGAAATTGAGTGGGCCTATTTCCCGCGAATAAAAATATTTAAAAAAACACATTTAAAAATCTGAATAATCATTAAAAATCTCCTTTTTTGCAGCTCCTTGGAATTCTGTATATATTTATCGTCGACCCATGGGCACCTCCAACTGACCAACCACAACCACCTATCGAACAATTCCGTCCGGCTCAGATTCCAGAGGAACTTCGCACTTTTCTAAAATCCGGAGAAGATGGACAAGGAATTTCAAAATGGGAATCTTGCAATTCTATCAGTCTTCTACTTCATATGCTATTTCAAGAACACAAGGATACACGTGCATTAAGAAGGTTAGATATTTTGAAAGTTTTAACTGCTGATGTGAAAATGAAATTAAATAGAAATCCGAGTACAGCTGATAAATAATTATTTTCAGATGGGTTCACAAACGTCTTCAAATGGAAATGAATGACATTACAACTCGATCGGCTGCCGGACGCCTCATTCAAGAAATTCGCATTCGAGAATTGTCGCTTGGCACCAAATTCATGACCATCAACTCGATTCGAGTAGAAAGTGTTGAAATGGCTGATGATAAAAACACGTTTGATGTGAGTTTTTTTCCATATGAACAGCTAAACCTATCTGAATTTCTTAAATATGCTCAAACTTCAAAACATTTTTTTATTTTATCCCCTGTGAATGTTTATTGTATTCAGAAAATTGTGTTCATTCTTGACATTGACTACTCGGGCGGATTTGAAACCTCAATTGACGTCTCAACAATAATTGCCAAAAAAGCGAGCTTATCCGTTAAAATCACAAAGTTAACTGGAATGGTGCGAGTGATTTTGTCGCGACAACCATATCATCACTGGACATTCTCGTTTGTTAGCCAACCAATTTTTGAAACCGATGTAAGTTTTATGACAATTGAATTTTAAAAATTATTTATTTGCAGATTAACTCACAGATTCAAGGGCATCAACTGAAAAGATTGATTCCAATTATCAAAGAAGCAATTCGTAGATCATTACAAAGGAAACATGTTTGGCCTAATTATAAGATCAGATACAGACCGTTCTTCCCGAATCCAATATTCCAGGCTTCACCACCAATAAGTAGGTTTTTTTTTGAGTGTTTGTGACGCCCTCATAGTCTCCATTTTGAGGCTGGATTTTCTTTTAAAGAGAACACCAGAATGGGGACTAAAATGAGGACCACAGAAAATTTTTTCGGTTTTTATAAGCAAAACCGAAAAGTCGAAAAATAGAAAAAGCGAAAAACCAAAAATTTTCGTTCTTGGCAAAACCGAAAAAAAAATTCTGAAAACACAACGGGAAACCCGAGATAACAGCTCTAAAAATTAAAATTTCCAGATAGCTTCACTCATATCAAAATGGAAGGAGGAATCGAAGTAACTGTACTTCAATGTTCACGACTGAAAAATGCTCTTCTTCTTGATGACAAGAACAAAAATTACGAAGTTTATTGTACTGTTTCGATAGAATCTCGTCCAATTGTTCAAAATGAAGAGCAGGGACATGTTGTCAATGTGTTGCTCACTTTCTCACGTTATGATGTATCCTCTCCAATTGGATTAGTTTTCGATAAAAATGTTGCGGCCACTGGTAACAATACGAATCGTGCTGTTAAAGTATGCACTGTCGAGGATAACAGTTTAGCGGATAAGGCTGCTTTCAAACCAGGAGATGTACTCGTTGCAATCAATAATGTTCCAATTCGATCTGAACGACAAGCAACGAGATTTTTACAATCGACTACTGGTGATTTGACGGTGCTTGTGGAGAGAAGTCTTGATGATATCGATGAGGAAGAATCGAAAGGTAAGAAGACAAATTTACTGAATTCTAGAATCTTTTTTTTTAGAAAGTATTATAATTTTGAAGTTTCAAAAATTACACTTTTAAAACTTTAATTTTTCTTAGTTTTGATGATGTCTGTTTTCAAACAATTCTCACAAAACCACTAACTACGTTTCATTTTTCGGTGTTTTATTTTCTTGTCTCACACCACTTATACTTTTATCCAGAAGCAGCCGAAATTGTCGTGAGTACTGTTCGAGATATCGATGGAACTGGTAGCGTTAATGATACAGCTGATTCTACGAGTTTGATAAGCAATAATTCGGTGGCAAACGATAGAGATTCACTGAAGGATGATGATAAAACTATTGGAGGAATACCGGCGAAAGATGGAAAAATTAATGGTATGAGTTTGGAAAGTTTGACTTCTTTTTTTGGATTTTGGAGTGTTTTGCGAATAACTTTGTTGCATGCACGATTGAACAAATTTGCTGTAGAAGAGAAAATATTGTAAAACTTTTGCTAGAAAATATGAAAAATGAAACGAAAAATGTTTATGAGGCGGATTGTTCATATATTTATTATTCAGTTAGAACGACCTATCAAATTCTTCATAGTTTGTAGCCATCTCGTAATTAATCAGTTTTCCTATTTTTATCCTCCAACTCTGTGAACTATGCGCCAACTGTTCTATTCTCACGTCTTGATAGATTCGAGTCAAAGTTGTGAAGTGAGCTATTTCTATTTTCTCTGCATCTTTCTTCTTTTCCCATTGGCCTTTTCAATTTTAACTCTCTGTGTTCTTCAGAAGATAAAAAAATGAAACGAGTGAATGAGTTCAGTGTAATAATCCATTTCGTCTGACATTTTATGAGCATGAACTTTCTTTTGTTGCTGCAGCACATGGGACATAAAGGGATCACAAGTGCAGATCATGAATTTTGCAGAAACGAGAAAAACGAACGTAGTTATTTATTACTGTAGTACGAAAGGGATACGATAAATAATTAAATTAATTAGAACATCGATTAAGCAAAAATTTCTAAAAACATCAAGATTTATAATAGTTCGTGTACTTTTCAGCCACCGCCCTTGCCGCAAGACGTCGTCACAGTGTGTCAAATTTGGAATCTTCTGTAATCGACACGAACACCGAATCTGTTGCCTCTTCTATTTTCGGATTAGGTATGTTTTTTCTTTTGAACAAACTGTTCCCTCTTTACGTGGAACTCCCATTTTAATCAGTAACCGTCGATCATGTTACGGTATCCGTGAGAAACCGGTTTTCTGATCGTTGAACAGTTAAAAAATGAGATTTTTTCGAACGGAAAATATTTTATTCAAATAAGAACACTTTCAATTCGAGCTTTTGTTATGCATATGAAAAAGGAAAATGGAAAAGATGAGAAAAGAAAACTCGTTTTTAACGACGGGATCCATCCTCGAAGAAGACTCCACCATCGAGAGCACAGTATTTTGGACAGACTCCCTTCTCTCCTGGATGTCCATCGCGTCCTGGCTGTCCTGGACGTCCTGGTTGTCCGTCTCTTCCTGGTTGTCCTGGTTCTCCGTTGGCTCCCTTCTCTCCTGGTCCTCCTTGAGCTCCATCCTTTCCTGGTTGTCCAGCTGGTCCGCGGGATCCTGGTTGTCCTGGACGTCCTGGCTCTCCTGGTGATCCTGGTTGTGGCTCTCCATTGCGTCCATTCTCTCCTGGTGGTCCAGCTGGTCCTGGCTTTCCTCCTGGTCCTGGTGGTCCAGCTGGTCCCTTGTTTCCTGCAGTTCCATTTGGTCCTTCTGGTCCTGGTGGTCCTGGTGGTCCGAGTGGTCCCTTGTTTCCTTGTGGTCCTGGTGGTCCGGCTGGTCCTGGTGGTCCTTCTGGGCATGGCTTGCATGGTGGTGGGGTGATTGGCTCACATGGCTCCTTTGGTGGGCGTCCTGGATTTCCGTTAAGACCTGGTGCTCCTGGCTTTCCTGGTCGTCCAGCACGTCCTGGGGTTCCTGGTGGTCCTTGTGCTCCTGGAAGACAGCATCCCTCGCATTGTCCATTTCCAACTTGACGGGCGGTACGGTTGTGAGCCATCACCATATCTGGGACTCTGTTGACGTCCCCCCAAAGCTTCTTGGCCTCAGCACGGCACTCGACAATATCATGATGCATGGTCTTACGAGCATGATGAATGTAATTGTATACCATTGGAAGAGTAATACAGACCGAAAGAACGGCTACGGTAGAGAATGTAAGAGCGGCATAGCCGACGAAGCGGTAAGCCTTGATCTTGGAATCGATGTCCATGGCGGAATGGAATGATTACCAGTTACTCTGGACACCCTTATATACGGTTGCTACATGAAATTTTGGAATTCCTCTTACTTTCTAACACCTCCAAAAATACCGTAATCTTTACGACATAAGGAAGTCAAAATGTCGAGTAACCGTTTGTCCAGAAAAATAAAAGGGATAGGTATCAAACTCTTCTTCGCTTTTCTCTACGTCGCTTGTTTCCATGCGCAATTTCATTATTACACTGCAACTAGGCAACGTTACAGAAGGAGGGAGTAATTGTGATTGCCAGGTCAGTAAGAACAGCAAAAATTATGGAAAAGTTTGATAAGCAAATATAAAAAAGAAGTTAGATGGTAATTCTCTGTTTCTGGTTTTCGTTTGATACCGGACGGTGATTTTCAAAAATCAAGAAAGTTGATAAAAAGGTTCGTAGAGGTCAGGCGTTAAATGTGGTAAAGTTAGAGTAAGATGTTCGATCGGCAAGACAGAGACAGCATTTGTTGAACAAACCAGAAATCCCGTTCGAATTAAAATAATTTTATATCGATTTTAAGAATATTATATTATTTTTCAGACGCTCACAAATTCGATAAACCTCCATCTGTCTCTGTTCAACGTGCTGAAAGTGCTCGAGTGCCTCAACTTCTGATCAGCCAGCCAAGTTTCGATTTACGAAGAACACAATCGGAAAGTCATCTCGATGCAAAAGTCATTGATGCCGTTTTATCGAGTTCTGCAGATTTTGGAATGGAAAATTCTGTGGAAGACGAGATCAAGATGTTGTTGGTTGGAGATTTGAATAGAAGTGCATCTGCTGGACATAATCTGGATCCACAATTACTTGGAGTTGTTAAAAGAGAGGATAAAGATAAAACATTGACCCAGGCTGATGCTTCAAAAGGATTGGCGTTGATTGCTTCAGTAAGTTTCCCTTTTTTTCAAATTTATCAAAATTCATCATTGCACAACTCGAAATAGTTGTTTTCTGAATATTTCATTCGTATGCCTTTTGTAAGAAGACAGAAAACATTTCAATCAACAATCCAAGCAATAATCTAAATTAGTTTTTGTCTACCAACTTTTCTTTTCCAGCAAACCGGTTCGGTTGCCTCCCTTTCATCAATGATCTCTAATCGTACTGACACTGGAACAGAAGACGGAGGTGATGATGAAGAAGCACATCTTGACAGAAAACGATCTGCGAGCACACGAAAAGCCAAAATACAGGCAACATTTGCTGCTGGAAAGAAGAAAGTTCTCGATTTGATGCCTCAGAAACGAAAGAACACCGATGCTTCAGATCTCAATGGGGAAAGCATCGAAATTGGAGCAGATGCTGGTTCACTTTACGACACAGATACGAACAGAGATCCATCGATTGGAAGATCTCCCATGGCAGTCGTTGGGAAAAGGAAAGAAAGTCCATCAGATGAGAAAAAAGAGAAAAAGAGATTGAAGAAGAAGTTGTCAGAATCTCCGAAGATCAGAAGAGCTGCTGGTTCAGCACAGAAGGATCAGTCTCCAATGACTACAATCAAAGCTAGAACCACAAAGAGTGTTCAATTTCAGAAGGTAAACAATATTATTCAAAAAAATATTCTGATTACTTTTAAAATCTGACACTAATAGTTTCTTTTTTACTGAAGTGGGACTGTAGGGATTACTGTAGTTTAGCATTTTTATATTCATGCATCAATGCTCGAAATTGCTTTTAAAAAATTTCACATTTTTAGAAAGTTAACAATTTATCAAAACGCTGACTGAAATTTTTGAAAAATCTAAAAGTTTTTGAAATGTTTTCTTACGATTTTCAGTAATGTTATTACAAGTGCATTCAAACTAAATCCCCACGGACGATACTTCTTTAACTGCATGGAACTTTTTTCCTGATTGTCAATCTCTGATTAGTTTCAGGACGTAATGTGGGGCCAATCACTTCACTTTGAATTTGATTCGCCTCCAGAATCCACCACACGAACTGTTATTCGATACCTCAACGTGACTGTTCACGCAAAAGAAGTGAAATCAGCTGGAACGCCGACAACTTCTGCCACGAATGTACCAAATGCAACACCATCAACTCCAGATAGCATTGCTTCTTCGTCAACAAATACGGATAACTCTGTTCCAACAAATATATCTGCAGATTCAAAACCAATTCTTCTTGGAAGTGTCTCGCTTTTCGTTCCTCAATTAATTGATGATTGTCGTCTAACACTTTCAAATTGTCATCGAGAAGTTTATCAGTTGAAGCAACCAAACACGTCATCTCCACCACAAACATCACCTGATGATCCGTAAGTTTCATCACAGTAGAATATCTAAGATATCCTGACTTAAAATAATGTTATTGTTTAAGGATGCTTGCCGAGTTTGCCCGCCATGCTGGATACGATCCTCGTCTTTGCTTCGGTGACATAACTCTTGGTTTTCGTTATTTCCCTAATGGATTCCCTGTTGACAAAGCAATCAATTCTGGCGATGAAAGTGAAGATGAGCTGAATAGGATACATAATTCAAAAGATGTAGCATCGCCGACGAGGCCTTTCTCACCACCAGCTTTATCCCCTGCAAGTCATGACTGGAAGCTCTGGTATGGAAAGAATTGTGAGTTTATGTTTTTAGTTTCAGTTGATGAAGTTGTTTTTTAAAATTATATAAATCACATGCCAAACAAGGGTGGCATCGAAAAATTTTCGATTTTTTTCAAGGAAATCGAAAAATTAAAAAAAATTCACTTTTTCTGAAAGCCGACAATCGTTTTAAAAAAACATCTCAGAAAAAAAAATCAATTTTCGTTGAAACGTATAACTGTATTTTAAACAAAACAATATGGCTAAAATCTTAAGATATTCCTCGAAAAATCAAAAAAAAAATCGAATTATCGGAACAGCGAAAAACAGAAAAACCGACACTCTTGATACCGAACGTTTTAATTATCTGTAACTTCATCTTTTTCAGCTACGACCTGCGCAATGTGTCGAGGTAAAATTTGGCTCCGCAACGCTTCTTCGTGCTCACGGTGTCTTGTCATTTGCCATAACAAATGCGTCGTCAAGGCCAATAGCGGAGGAATCGCATGTACACCCCAACAACATCTCACACCGCCATCAAATCTTCAACTTCACTCTGACGAGCATTTTGAAGAGATATCTGCTTCTGAACTAGATCATCCATCTGTAACTCCAGGAGATCATCAAATTGATGAGACACGTTCATTGATAATGCAATCACCATCTACTCCTTCAAGTTCTATTGCTGGATCGCGTACGTTAAAACGACTTTAAAATCAAGATAAAAACTACGAATACTTAATTTCAGTAGACACACCAGAAATGTCAAAACGCGCCAGATTCCGAAAAGTGACAGAAAAGTTTTCAAATTGGAGAAAAGGAGGAAAAAAGAAGGATGACGACGATTTCATCGGAAGGTAACCCGAAAGTTTGAATTTTCATAATTATAATTGTATTTTCCAGAAGAGAAACTATTGACACTGATTCATGTGCTGATACTGGTTCCTTACAATCTCAAGACATTTCCAATAGAGATAGCCCAATGGCAAGTATTCAAGATGTTCTCTCCGATGTTCTTCCAGGTCTAGATGGATCTCCATTCATAAGTGGATTATATTTTCAGGTATCCTTATTTTTCTAAATATAAAATTATAAGTAACCTTATTTCAGCCTGGAAATGCATATAATGAGCAGACGATTCGAAATGCAAAAATGCTTGGACGTGAGATCTTCTGTGATCTTCCATCTGAGCAACGAGTCGAGAGAATCAACTCACAAATCGATAGAATTCAGACAGCGATAAGAGAAACGAAAGATAATCGATTGAGTGTGATGCAAAATGGCGGAGGTATTCAATTCTGCCCGAACTTCATGTAATCTACAATAATTTTGAGACATTTCAGAATCGTCAGCCAAGTTTCAAGGTCTGGACGAACGTCTTCAAGCTCTCGCTGTTGTCATGCTTCACTATTGTTCTGCTCTTCAAGATTGCCAATCAGGAAGATCCACACCAGCTCCACCACCAGATGATGATAATCAGAAGAGAGAGGTAATGGTTTCAAACGTAAAATAAAATTTGAAATGACATGATTAAATCCAACTATGACTATTGGATAAATGAATACCCATTCCTAATCTCTTCTAAAAGTCTCCAGATTACCGAAGAAATATCATCCGTCAACGTCGACTCAAACAATGAAGAAGACTCCGAAAGTGTTCTAGATGAGGATACAGTAACCGGTGACGTTCCGGTGCAACACGATCATCCACTTGAGCGACCAACAAAGCTGGATCCGAGTTCGGATGCAGTTGAAGCCCATTCCTAAATGTTTTCTTATTGTTTTCTCCTGATTTTTGTAATTTTTGTGCCAACTCAAACTTTGCACCATATCACATTCTCTTCTATTCTTTATCACTTTTCATCATCATTTTCTATCACTTTCTTTTCTCCAAATCTGTGATATATAAAATCTCGAACCAGTCCCTCCATCCCGAGCCAGTGCACCAAAATTTGTCGAAAGTATTTTGTCTTGCAACTGTGATTTTTACTATTCCTAATCTTATTCGTGTATTCATCAAATTTAAAATTCCATACGCACCAAATCAAGTTTTGATGACTATACATACTTCATCATTCTCTGAATCCCCATCGAAAAACTGCATAATTTTTATTTATTGACTCGCGAAAAATTGAAAATGTCATTCCCTATTGCTTCCCACGAATTGTCCCTAAAACACTGTACGTTTCACATAAATCTAATTTATCTTTTAAGTCCTTCTTTTTCAAAGTTCTTGGTTCAAAAAATATCTCGTCATTTCGGCTAGACAAGGTACTTATTAGGAAGATATAGCATGTGATTGGTAGCTGAAACAGCTGCTCATTGTTCACTTTTTCTATTTCTCGACTTTTCTATGTCTCTTAAGCTTCTTTTATTGAATTTCAGAGAGAAAAGAACATATTTTTATTGATTAGAAATAATGAGCAAATACCAAAAGTGGAAATTATTCAGATTAGCTTTTAACATTTATGAAATACTTTTTTTCAAAATAAACGAATAACTTTCAGTGCCAAATGGCTGCTGCAGTGATCTCTACTACATTATTTGGTTGTGTTGGATGTCAAGCGGGAATCGAATATTTACAAACGTAGATTCAACGTTCTCTACAACTTTATTTCATAAAAGATTTTTTTCAGATATGTGAAAAATAGTCTAAACCTTATCACATTCGCATCATTCATTTTCACAGCGACATATGGTCTTATATTTCACTCTAAATTTTTTACGGTTCCCAATAGGATACCGATTAAGTTGGTTTTTAATAATTTATTACCAAGACGCAAATTTTTGCGATTTTTATACGGTACCTGGTCTCGACACGGCAAAATTGTGCTGAATAGAAGAAGACGCGCCCCTTTAAAGAGTACTGTAATTTTAAAATTTCGTTTCTGCAAAACCATTGAAAATCGATACAAATTTGAAATTACAGTGGTCTTTCAAGGTTCACACCTTTTTTAGTCAACAAAAATTTGTCGTGTCGAGACCGGGTACCGTATTCTGGAGCAAAACCTGGGTGTTATTTTACTGATTTTCTCATTCAGGTCATATGCGAAAATTGTGGCGATTTTCTTTACAGTCAACATGACAAACAATTTAGCTTTGAAATTTGCAATTTATTTTCCACTTTTCATAATTTTCAAATCGGTTCGTTTTTGAATATTGCAATTTTGAATCAAACATTCAGGGCACACTACTTACGAACATGACAATGGGATGGATTATACGAAATTATCAGTACAGTTTAAAACAAATCAGTGCAGTTGTGGTAGTTACAGCTGGAATTGTAATATTCACGTTGGCCAGTTATGAGCCTGGTGCACAAAATGTTAGTTATTCCAAATTTTTTAATTTGGAAATGCAAATTTAATTGTTACAGATTCGATCAGGAATTGACTCAAACTCATGGTTAATACCAATTCCTCCATTTGTCGTTGGGTTGGCTCTTCTTTCTTTTGCACTGATTCTCAGTGCATATTTGGGATTATATCAAGAAACATTCTATCAAAAACATGGAAAACACAATGAGGAGATGATGTTTTATGTGGTAAGATATCCCTGTCTGAAATAATTTCAATTTCTAAAATTTCAGCATTTCCTCTCAATTCCTTTGTTTGCTTTCGTTGGTGACGATATGGTTCCAGCATTCCATGCCGCTTACTCAACACCTTCATTTGTTATTGCTGGATTGGATACTGTAGTCCCATCGGCATGGGTGTATATTTTTGCAATTTGCCTATTCCAGTAAGTTCTAGTGATTATTTAATTTGACGTTAAACTTTGAAAGTGAAGTATAGTCAGTGGGCATTTTTCTGAAATGGCTTAATATCAAAATTAAACTGTTCAATAACGTTTTAATTGTTTCATTCACAATCAAAAATTGAAATTATTTAGTTTTTGTCACTCAAACTTTTAAAATTGAACCAAAAAATATTTTAATAATATGCACCTGATGTACCTAAATGTGTATTTCTCTATAGGTTCTCGAAAAACTAAAAATTTTCGAAATAATTTTCGAAGAGTTTGGCAATTTGCCAAAACGTCGGGTCTCCGCGGAAGAAATTAAAAAAAACAAAAACATTTTTGTTTCAATGGTCAATTTTTCTTATTCTTATATATTATAGATTCGCTTGCACAAAAGGTGTCTACATGCTCTCCGCCGTGACAACATCTCTAAACGTGACAATGGTCCTAACTCTCCGAAAATTCTTTTCGCTTTTGATCTCATTTATAGTTTTTGAAAACGTTTTCAACATGTTTCACATCATCGGTGCCGCATTTGTTTTCATTGGAACAATCCTTTTTTCAGTGTCATTTGCCCGCTTTTAAGATATCAATCTCTCTTCATCATCTCGAATTTGTATCATTTTTTGCATGGAACATTTCAGAACAATGTGATAATAAACTATTTGCACTATGAATTGATAATCGAATACACAAGTAGACTATATTTCCACTGTTGATGTGGATATTTTACATTTCAAAAATACACGCGAGAGAGTGGAGTAAACCTAGAGACGGAGACAGTGAGAAACGCCAACTGGCAAAGCGTCCCCACGTTGAGAGTAGGCATAGGGCTTCAGGATGCAAATTTATTGATTTTTGTGGCCCGGCTCCATGAGCAAAATGAGCCTTGAGTACAAAAGAACGGGTCTTCTTATCATTATTAATATTATCAGTTATCACCATAGCCGCACCTTCACCACGTAACACACTTTCTCTGTTTCTCTAATTATCTTCTTCTTACTGTTGTTAGGCAATTGAAACGTTTTCTGAACGTGGAATTGAAATTTTTGAAATGAAATGAAACGTTTCTTTAACGTGGAATAAATTAATATATTTAAATATTTTTTTATATTTAATTAAAATTATTATTTTGAAATTCATACCATCATTAATTCTCGTTTTTAAGAGTAAAAATGGCTGATCAAAATGCGAAAATTGAGGTTTGATATTTTTATTAAAAAATCTATTGATGAATATTGGGAATTTGGTTGCATAATAAAGTGCGCTCCATTGAGACATCATTGGTCTTGCCACGATACATATTTTTAGAAAATGAGAAAGCTCATCTTTAAAATTTTTGAAAATTTTAAAGCTGAATAATAAATTGCTCAATTTCAAATAATTCATCAATAGAGTCCTAATTTGTCGTCGTTTTGTCTCTGGTTTCTATGGGAAATATTCCAATTCTTTGGTTGCTATGTACGTTTCCTTGGCAAATTCCTTCGTCTTTATACTTAAAATGCACTTCTAGACGAAACAAATATTTGAAACAATGAACTCACATGATTCAAAAATATTCTGTCAGACTTGTTCCAATGGAAATAATCAGGTATTTGTTGAAAATAATCTAGAAATTTTTAATGCATCAGACGGCACTTCTTTTTTTTTCATTTTCGTGTTCCAGTTTGTTAATGAATAAGAATCTCTCCGGCTTTTCCGTCTTCTATTCTTCCAATCTATACACTCATTGTCTCAAATAAATTCGGGATTCTCTATCTTTCTTCCATCGAACACGGTTAGATTTTTATCCTCCACTATTTGAGAAAAATCCTGATTCTGGGGGCGTGTTCCTCAGCTTTTCCTCATTATTTTCATTCTTATTCGAAATCTAAATTGAACCGTTGCAATGCCAACCGGCAAGTCTGAATCTTCTGATATTTCTGAAGTTGTTGGTAACATGGAAATATCTAAAGTTGAGGTATGTGACTGATTTGTTAAGGTTATCAAATTCTATATATTTAATCCTAGTCTTATAAATACTGATTTCCTTGAATTAGATCAGCTCTAGTGGAATTTCATATTTTAATTATTTGTATTAATTTAGTACACCGTCGAATAATGCATGAATGTTTTAAACTGATCAAAAATTATGTGTTTCCAAAGTTTGGCAGATTGTCAAAATCTTAACTGAAAAGTTCAAAATCTAAAACATTCTAGGTATTTTTGACCGATTTAAAAGATATGTTGGTCTTCTGGAAAATATAGAGAAATTATAATTTCCTAACCATACCGCTTTACATTTAAAAAGTATCCTAATTACTTTGCATTAGTACAATTCTAAATGCTCCCCTATTATATTGACACAGCCTAGGATTGGTACATTTATACATTTTCCGTAAAATGAAGTGCCACGTCCCTTTTTCCATGTTTCGCCTCTTTTCCCTCTCTCTCCCTCTCTCTTTCGATTGCCTCTCCTACGTGTCGCTTTTGGGTGTCCCGAATTGCATTAACTGTTGGCTTTTTGTACATTCTCAATCATTCTGATAGTTTTATCAGTTAGCCTAATTTATCCCCCTTTTTGTGAATAGAATTGAAATGGATTCTAGTGCTGAACAGGTAAATAGGATGTTCCTTTGTCTTTGGGAGATTGGTAATTTTAAATAGGATATCAAAAATTCTAAATTTCAGGGTCTTGAAGCGTGTATCGGAATGAGCCACGAAGTGTCCACTACTCCAGCTGCTGAGTTGGCTGCTTTCAGAGCACGCAAGGTTGCTCTGATTACTGGAATTTCTGGACAAGTATGTTAATCATTTTTCTTGCTTCGTATTTACGCCAGCACTTTTTTCAGGACGGTTCATATCTTGCTGAGCTTCTTCTTTCAAAAGGATACAAAGTTCACGGAATCATCCGTCGTTCATCTTCATTCAATACCGCAAGAATCGAACATCTGTACAGTAATCCAATTACTCATCACGGTGATTCTTCATTCTCTCTTCACTATGGAGATATGACTGATTCATCTTGTCTCATCAAGCTCATTTCAACTATCGAGCCAACCGAAGTGAGTATTGTTATTCATACAGAATTACAAATATTCCAAGCTTCACGCAGACAGACAAAAATGTCTGTCTGCGTGTTAAGATTTTTCTGTACCTCCGTTTTATATGTTCTCAAAATATAACCAGTTAATTATGTTCTTTCTAGGTGTATCATTTGGCTGCTCAATCTCACGTCAAAGTGTCTTTTGATTTGCCAGAATACACTGCTGAAGTAGACGCTGTTGGAACTCTTCGCCTTCTCGATGCAATCCATGCTTGTCGTTTGACTGAAAAAGTTCGATTCTATCAAGCATCCACATCCGAATTGTATGGAAAAGTTCAAGAGATTCCACAAAGTGAGAAGACTCCATTCTATCCAAGATCTCCATATGCTGTTGCCAAGATGTACGGGTACTGGATTGTTGTTAACTATCGTGAAGCCTACAATATGTTTGCTTGCAATGGAATTTTGTTCAACCATGAGAGTCCAAGAAGAGGTACGTCAAATTTTTCAAACTGCAAAAAAAAGCCTGCAAAATTGAAAGCAACTCTCATGTTGGTATTTCAGGAGAGACATTCGTGACTCGTAAGATCACTCGTTCAGTCGCTAAAATCAGTTTGGGGCAACAGGAAAGCATTGAGCTCGGAAATCTGAGTGCTCTTCGTGATTGGGGACACGCCAGAGAGTATGTTGAAGCAATGTGGAGAATTCTTCAACACGACTCACCAGATGATTTTGTGATTGCAACTGGAAAACAATTCAGTGTCAGAGAGTTTTGTAATCTTGCATTTGCTGAAATTGGAGAAGTATTGCAATGGGAAGGAGAAGGTGTTGAGGAAGTTGGAAAGAATAAAGATGGAGTTATTCGAGTTAAAGTTAGTCCAAAGTACTACAGACCAACTGAAGTGGAGACTTTATTGGGAAATGCTGAAAAAGCAAAGAAGACTCTTGGATGGGAAGCAAAGGTTACGGTTCCGGTGAGTTTCAAAAAGTATTCAAGGTTTTTATAATTAAATTTTGAACTTATAAAAACCATTGTAATTGAAGAATGGTTTTACTTATCGAAATCCATGAAAATTATATATTTCAGGAACTCGTCAAAGAGATGGTTGCAAGCGACATTATCCTTATGAAGTCCAATCCAATGGCTTAATCATTTAATCAACTCGATCACAATTTCCAAATTGCTTTATTATTTTTTAATAGTTCCCGTTTTCTCTGTTATTCTACCTAACTTATTGATGATTGCTGTGATGCTTTTGGGACCTCTGGGATTATTATTTGACCTTCCTTTTTTTGAACAATGAAGCATTCTGTTTCGGGATGTAGATTTTTTGGTAAAAAACAAATATTTACTATTGGAAACTAACTAGACATTCAGCAAGGACGCAACGCACGGATGCAGCCACTAGGGTCCAAAGAGGGCGAGTTGAAGGAGAGAAGCGCCACGCAACGCCTCACTCTACCTGAATGTCTCGAGAAATACTTTCAATGTCCATGTAGTTTTTTGTTTTTCTCTAATGTTTCTCTGGCACCACCTACAACTTAAGTTTCGACAAATTTAAAAAAGATTTCGAGAAAGAAAAATAATGAATCTTCATCTTTCGGTCACTGTTCATGCCTCTCACTGAACCCAAAAAACTTAAAAGACTTGGGTTCAAATGTCTAGTTCAGGTGTCCTCGCTAAGATCTCAATGATATCACTATTCATAAAAAACTTTATGACACTTCAATCTTAACACTTTGATCTTTTCACGTATTCATGCCGTCATGTTCCACTGATTCGATCGGTTTACTATAATGTCCATCACAATTTTAATAGGAACGTCGAGAAACTCAATTTTTAGTTGGAAGTCGTTTCAAAAAGTTATCGAATGTTCCAAAATATGTTAACAGACACATTTAGTTTCTAATATTCGCAAAATGTTGACCGATCAACTGATTGGTCATTCTGATCGAGGAATTCATATAAGAGATGTCAACTTTTTTTTTGAAAAGTTTCCGATAGAAGAATTATTAAATGGAAACTAGTAATCAGGCATCATTGCTTCCAGTTTTATTTAAATTCAATCAATTGTCCATAAAATACATTTTCTTTATGGACACTGTATGGAATGTTTTCTTATTTTATTGTTTTTCATTCAGGAATATTGTGGTTTTGTTTCATATAGATTTTTGTTGAAATTCATTTTTTAAAATTTCAGTTTCAATTTTTTTTAGATTCTTCGAATTGATTTTTTTGGTGTAACAAAAAATGTTTTCAGTTTTCCCAGATTTTTGCTGAAATTTATTTTTTGATACAAGTTCGGATGACTTGTGATATTCGATTTTAAAACTTATAAATATAATTAATTATTTGGTCTTTCGCAAAAATTCAGTCCCAGTGGATTTAATCCAAAATCGAGAGTCCAAACATTTTTCATTACATTTTGATATCAAAGCTGGGTGATTAAGATATATAACAAAATTTCTGCAATTAACAGTTAACTTTAAAACGGAATTGAAACATCTGGAATCAAGTTAGAAACTATTTTAAAATATGATTTGATGGAAACTTTTTCTGAATATTCTGATTTGATATTGTGATCGACCATAATTCAGTGAGATACTATGATGCCAAAAGATGAAAACCCAACATTAATCCTGATAAGACATGATATGATAATTCAGACAGATTTAAATAAAATTTGTAATGATAAGAGGACAATAGAACAGTTCTTGTCTGATTTGATCTAGGAAGAAACACATGCACTCAAAATGATCACCAAAATACCAACAAAAAATGCTGCAAAACTGAAACTCTTTGTAAATTTCCAACAAAAGAAAACCGAATAATCGGAAAGTCGAATAATTGTAAAAATGAAAAACCCAAAAAAAAATGTTTGGACGGCATGTTTGATCCAAATAAGAAACCTTTCAACATTCGCGAACTTCCATGAACTTCTATTCTAATAGCCAAAAAACTTGAGTTTCTTCATATTTCAACATATACTTCCTTTCAACATCCCCTTTTCTATCTATAATTTATTTTCAAAAATCTAATTCAATGAGGATCATAATCCGAAATTGACGAGGAATTGCAATTCAAACATTTTTAAAAATTAAAACCCTATAAAAAATTAACAAATTCTTTGGGGTAATATTTTAAAATATCTGAAATATCCATGGAAGACGACGATTCGCTGAAATAAAAACAAACTCAACACTGGTTTCTTATAACTCCGTAGCATTACAGTTGTTGTATCATTAAAAAAATAAGATTGAATTTCTAAAACGGAAATTCTAACGCTACACTTACTTGAAGCCAAGATGAATTACTAAATATGGAAAACTATTTTTCAAAAATAAAAACAGTCGTACAACTCCGACATTTAAAACCCTATTTTTCTATATTTTGTGTTTGCCCTCCTCTCGCCCAGAAGACACCTGGAAAACTGGAAAAGTGAAGAATAAAAAAAATTATATTATTTCTATAAACCCACAAGTATGTATCGGAAAATGGATAACATGTGAAATCATGCCGGCAATTTGTGCACGAGCCTACCTGCAGGGCGCGAGTAGGACTAATTATAAATCGGGCTGTGGGCTCATTTTTTCCCGGCCGGGTGTAAGGTCTCGACTTGGCGAAAACTCTGATTCTACGCCAAATTGGCAGCTTTGTATTATAGTAGAGAAAATCGATTTGTTAAGTTTTCTTGTAATCTGCTCTACGAAAATGAGGTTCACCGTGGATTGATCTATTTATCTCTTTCCAACTAATATGATCAGCATATTCCATTTTTCTGACCTATCACAAACGATCATGAACAGTTCCATTCAAATTAGTCTAGAACAATGGCTAGGATTACGGTATTTGAAAAAAAAAATCCGAGAAGTAGGTGGCCTTATCCCTAGCATATCCCTGGTTTCCTGATAAAGCGAAAGAAACAAAAAGAAAATGATAATGGAGAAGAAATCAAAACGGGCAATTCTATCGGAAACAATCACATTGCAAAGCTTTATTATATTTCTGATTGGCATGGTTTAGAATGAAACTGTTTATTCGAATACTTTTGTGCACTTTTATATTATTTTGTTATTGTGAGTTGTTCTTCGAATATTATCAATTTTCTTTGAATATTTTGTGCAGTAGCTTTGTATTTGTGGTTGGTCATAATACTTAAATTTAATTATACCTTAACAAATAGGATCAGTTATTCAGTAAAATTAAGATTAATGTGTTCTGGCTTTTCCAGGAGCAGCAGTTGAAATTTTAGAAAACTCAAAATATCCGAACCTATTCAATTAAATATTTTGTTTGATTGATTCTCAATTGTTTCCAATTTCCGTTTTTATTATGCACATTCTACACATGGTAAACTAGTTATGTTCATATTTGAAATTCATAGTAACTATCGTTTTCTTAATTTCCAAATAAACAAAATTCAACTTAAACTTTTTTCTCACAAAATACGCTATCCTGTTCTTTGCAACGTATTTCATAGTCATACCTGTTTGACAAAAATACAATTAATCATGGTTTCATTTTCATTCATCTTTCTTGTTTCGGCGGCAAAAATAACGCCGCAGGTGACGAGAAAATGACGAATTATACTGTCGGAATTCGTTCCTTTCCTTATCAAAAGCTTTCTGGAAAGTTACCACCTCTAACAAAACTTGATCAATTTTGAAGAACAGGGAAAGTAGAGGCATTAGTTGGTTACTACAGTTCATGCCGGATCCAATAATATCAAAAATTAAGTTTTGATATTATGGGATACAAAGACGTTTGTTTGTGTTCCTAATCTATTCATAAGTGTCGAGGATTTTATTAATTTACTGTTTCAATAATTTTTTTATTAACTTCCAGTGCTCCAAGATTCCGCATGTGTCAGCAGTTCAAAACTCTCAGCAATGGACAAAATGAAAATGGATTCAAAAGAAGTTGACAAGGTTTAACAAATTTAAAATTATTATTGGAACTAAAACAGTTTGAATTGAGTCCTGCGAACTTTCAAATTTAAGAAAAATCCAACGTAATATGGCAAGATACTATGAGTGCATCTATGAAAAAGCCTGGGTGAAGAATTCCAATAACGTGACGGGGACTTCTATCTTCAATATCAAATCTGTCCAAATTATGAAAGTTATTGATCACTTAATAATACTTTCAGCTGCAACAACTTCATTATGGATGGTATATTCAAGCTGTTAGTTCATTATTGGGATCAGTTGGAAAACAAATGTACATGAAAATGAAAAAGTGAGTATCTACGGAAGAACAAAAAGTTGTAAATCAAAATGCGAAAGTGTGTTAGACCAGTTTATTCATTGGCACTTTTTATGATCTTCCTGATTCTCCTCTTGAGAATACGTATAAATGATAAGAAAATGATGAGATAAGATTGATGTTAAAAATAATACGTTAAAATAAACAAATCACATAGGTTTTTTAGCAAGTAACTGTATTGTAGCTTTAAAGCTTGGTTGTGGTTTTTCTTTATATTGACCTCTCTCTTCTTCACACTTAAAACTGTAACTGACGAAAATATCGACCCATTTTCTCTACTCTTCTTGCTCAGTGTGCGGAACCCGGGAGGTGACCGCACACTGGAACTCTGCACCGTCTTCTAGCCCTAAATTATTTAACTCTGGTTCCTCTGCATTTAACCATGAAAATCTTTCGCCTTTTACTAAAGATTTCCGTGCAAAGGAGCATACATTGAGTATTGTATACAATTTTTGGAGTCCCCTTGAGAAAGCGGGACAAAAAGTAATGGATTTTAATTTAAGTGAATAGGAACTTCCAATATCATGGTGGACGGCCAAATTGTTTCTATTTTTAAGCAGCAAGTTTTCTAATATCAGACCAGAGGAACTATAAGTTTGAAATAACAAAGTTGAATAATTGATCCTTCGTGTCGAGTCTTTAAATTTGAAAGTTGAACGTTTACATGTTAAAAACCGGACAATATTTCATATTCCTCATATCCATTCATTCAGACCTCAACGCCGTGCATTTGTTGCTTGCCTAGATTCAATTCCAAAAGAATATGATGTAAAATCAGGAGCTCAGTGCTTGGTCAATGCTTTTGATGGAAAATTGGAAAATTACTATGGAGAAGCTGCATTGGATTCTAAACTTGATTTTATCGACAAACAAGAAATTTTTCCTATAGGAAAACTAGATGTGAAAAAGATTAAACGATTTAAAGTCAAGAAGCGATTAATTAAATTGGAAGCACAACGGAAGGCTAGAAAAGTTTGTTTTAATAAGAAAATTTACAAAAAGAGAATGATTTTCAGAAAATAAATGGAATTCAAATTGAGAAAATAAAATTATTGAAATTCCGAAAACAACGTCGGAGGCACTTTGCTTCACAATACAAAATGACTCCGAAAATGATCGAAAAAATGAATAAAATCAATTCGATGAAATATCAAAAGAGAAGAAAGAAGAGAGTGAAAAGAAATGTTCTCTCACTTTATAGTAATGTTAGTTTTTGTTGAAATATATCAAAATACCACATTGAAAACATAAATAAGATTTTATTTACAGAAAGAAGCAATTGAAGAAGCAAAACGAGTTGATAACCTTGAAGGAGTTTATTATAAACCAAAAAATTATGCAAAAATGCCTGACTTGAAAGAAAATAAGAAAAGTTCAGTTCAGGAGTTTACAAAAATGATTCGAGAATTGGCTCACATTAAACCAACAAAAAATATGACGTCAAGTTATTCAAACTTGAAGAAGGTAAAGCATTTACTGTATTTTTCTATGAAGTTGCAAGTATTGAAGTTTCACTGATTATGTGGGCAACTATTCAAATTACTATTATTTATTGTTTTTTAATCGCTGTTTTTCAGCTCCAGCATGCAGTCTTTGGTGCTCGTGAGAAGAATAAATTCAAAAATCGAATGCTTGATATGGTCATTGGTATAAATCATCCATTACGAAGAATGAAATCATTTAGTGATCGAGTGAAAGATATAACTCCAGATGGAATGATTGATGAAAATGTATATGGATTAGTTGATGCAGTACATAAACATAATAAGGATGCAAATGCAAATTTTCTGTCACCAAGATTCATGCCCATTATGCCAGAGAAATTGAATACAAAAAGGTTTGGTTTTATAGTTGAGAATAAAGCAATAATTATTTTTTAGGCAGTTGCTGTCTCCTGATATTTTTCCACTATACCGTGATGAAAGTGATAATAGTATTCTTCCTCTTCCAAATGTTATGGAAAAAGTTGGATTTGAAGAAAAAGATAGAGATGATATTTTGGAATTAATAATGGATATGACTGGAGTCAATTCAGTTGTAGATGATACTTTGAATATGGTTAATGGATTGAGAAGAAATGGATTGGACACGGATTTAGTTGATATGACATCACTCATTGATCAGGTCAGTTTGACATTTTTGAAATTAGTTTTGCACAAAAAAAGTGTAATGTATAAAAAAATTTCCTATGTTCATCTTCAAATTAATATTCAATTTGTTAATGCAGCATTTTCAGGCCTACTCAACCCTTTCTGCATCTTTGACAAATTCGCAAAATCTAGATTTTGTCAACAAAAAGTTCACATTTATGAATAAAAATCAAATGGAAACATTATACGGAGAACGGGGAATTTATAATACTTCGGTATCTGATCTTCCATTTGATATTCACGAAATTGATGAATTGACTGAAAAACAAAAAGAAGAATCCATTCGATTAACAATTCGAGAATTGGCAAAAGGAAATGGAGCACAAGGACATGGGGCAACTGGAAAAAGAGCAAAACGACAAGTAATTTCATTATTTGGAGGAACATATCAAATTGTTTTTCTTAATCCGACTGTATTCTCTCCACAAGCATTTGCACCAACGATTAACAAAGTAGGTCAAATTGAAATAAAAGTGAATGACCATATGCAGAAATTCTGAAAACTTCAGTTATCAGTTCTTGGTCCTCTTGTGATCTCACCTCAATTATTTTGTCCAAGTGTGCTCTCACCACTTCTCATGTCTCTTCCGGTTATCTCGCCACAGGTATGTAAAACTTTTTATATTGATTTTCTTCTAAACTTAGAGAGTTACGCAGTTTTTTCAAAGCAAAAAACATCGTTAACCTGTTCAACTGGGCAAATACTCATTGACTCCAAAATCATTGACTACCTGTTCTCATTGCCTACCCTTGCTCATTGACTACCCTTGCTCTTTGCCTACCTCTTTCTCATTGCCTACTCTTTCTCATTGCCTATCCTCTGCTCATTGTCTACTCGTTTTCTTCGTCAGTCAAGAGGCACGTACAAGGACCGTATTCCAAGAATACATCAAAGGTACATCTACTCAGTTTGTTCATTCATTCAAAGGGTACTTTAATTTATATTAATTTTGATAGGACACGCAAAGGCTGGGCAAAATTCATTATCCATCAACATTAATAGCAACAATAGCAACAAAAAACAACAATTAAAAATTTGAAAAAAGTGGCAAAGAACGTAAAATCAATAACAATGAAATTTGGCATAAGAAATTCATTCGAAGTCGGAGTCAATCACTCGTTTTCGGCTTTTGAGCATATAGGAACATGACGCCGTAGTATCAGACATGTCAGACAAGGATGAACTGGAGTTGATGGTGGCTTTCGATCTAAAAATGAAACAACCTCCAAAACTCTCTGAACTGAGTATTTTCAAACTGGCGTATCTCAAAAAATACACATCTGGAAAACAAATGTCCAACTAACAAATTGATCAGAAATATTTTTTCTTTCTAATTCAATAGTTTCTATTTTAATACACCAACTTTTTGTAGAGTTACACGGAGTCAAAGCCATTTTAACAAAATTCACAAAAATTTTAAGAAGTCTTTTGTTGTACCCTTTATAACTCAACTTTCATTGAATTTCAGAAGATAAATTTTGTTGAATAGTGAGTAAAAAATACTTTTCCACATTTTACCAGTTTCAAGTTTTCGGATATTTTCATGTTCCGCCAAGTTACAGACCGTTTTTCAAAAAAATCCAATTTCGCTTATAAAAATCTTCATATTCAACGTATCGACTTGAAATTTTGATAAATGATCACTTTTTTGATGTCTCTACAATGTCCTAAAAAATCTTTCAAAAAACACTGTCCATCTCCAAAAGTGTCCTTCGCTCCGAAAAATGAAATCGGACTTTTGCTTTTCGAGAAATGGGCGAAAAAATCAAATTGCGATTTTTGGGATTAAACAAAAATAACATAAATTTTATTCTCACGTGATATTTTTTTAATTTGCATTAAAACAACTGAAACACTGAGCAAATTACCAAATAATTACACGTGAGAATAAAAATTATGTTATTTTTGTTTAATTTTTAGGTCGTTTAAGAGAAGAAATCACTCATAATGAACATGAAATTCGTAAATAGCGTGTTCTCAGCTTTCTGAAAATATTTTTTTCGACCCAAAAATCGCAATTTGATTTTTTCGCACATTTCTCGAAAAGCAAAAGTCCGATTTCATTTTTCGGAGCGAAGGACGATTTTGGAGATGGACAGTGTCTTTTGAAAGATTTTTTAGGACATTGTAGAGACATCAAAAAAGTGATCATTTTTCAAAATTTCAAGTCGATACGTTGAATATGAAGATTTTTATAAACGAAATTGGATTTTTTTGAAAAACGGTCTGTAACTTGGCGGAACAAGAAAATATCCGAAAACTTGAAACTGGTAAAATGTGGAAAAATATTTTTTACTCACTATTCAACAAAATTTATCTTCTGAAATTCAATGAAAGTTGAGTTATAAAGGGTACAACAAAAGACTTCTTAAAATTTTTGTGAATTTTGTTAAAATGGCTTTGACTCCGTGTAACTCTACAAAAAGTTGGTGCATTGAAATAAAAACTATTGAATAAAAAAGAAAAAATATTTCTGATCATTTTGTTAGTTGGACATTTGTTTTCCAGATGTGTATTTTTTGAGATACGCCAGTTTGAAAATACTCAGTTCAGAGAGTTTTGGAGGTTGTTTCATTTTTAGATCGAAAGCCACCATCAACTCCAGTGCATCCTTGTCTGACACGTCTAATACTACGGCGTCATGTTCCTATATGCTCAAAAGCAAAAAACGAGTGATTGACTCCGACTTCGAATGAATTTCTTATGCCAAATTTCATTGTTATTGATTTTACGTTCTTTGCCACTTTTTTCAAATTTTTAATTGTTGTTTTTTGTTGCTATTGTTGCTATTAATGTTGATGGATAATGAATTTTGCCCAGCCTTTGCGTGTCCTATCAAAATTAATATAAATTAAAGTACCCTTTGAATGAATGAACAAACTGAGTAGATGTACCTTTGATGTATTCTTGGAATACGGTCCTACGTGCCTCTTGACTGATGAAGAAAACGAGTAGGCAATGAGAAAGAGTAGGCAATGAGAAAGAGTAGGCAATGAGAAAGAGTAGGCAATGAGAAAAGGTAGTCAACGAGCAACAAGTGGGCAATGAGAACAGGAAGGCAATGAGCACAGGTAGTCAATGAGAAAGAGGTAGGCAAAGAGCAAGGGTAGGCAATGAGAACAGGTAGTCAATGATTTTGGAGTCAATGTGTATTTGCCGTTCAACTGTCCTGAAGCTACTGTTTTTTGCACATAAATATTACCTATTTAGTATAACTAACTACAAAAATAATTTGAAAAGTATGAATCATTACTATCAATATTGTCTCGTTTTCTCAAGGAACTCCAAAAATTGTATATAATACTCAATGTATGCTCCTTAGCACGGAAATCTTTAGTAAAATGCGAAAGATTTTCACGGTTAAATGCAGAGGAACCAGAGAAAACAAATGTAGGACTAGAAGATGGTACAGTGTTCTAGTGTGTGGACACCTCCCGGGTTCGCAGACTGTATAAGAAGAGTAGAGAAAATGAATCGATACTTTTGCAGTTATGTGTATTCCACAGCAAGAAAGAAATCTTGCAATTTTTGATACAAAAATATGGTACCCGGTCTCGACACAACTGGAAATTTTCGAATGGATGCTACGAAAAAAGGCGCGCCTTTTAGGGATACTGTAAATAATTTTGATTAAAAGGATACGCAATTATTTTCGTTTTTTTCTTTGACAAATCTTCTTTTGAAAATAGAAAAAATAAATATCTGTTTAAGAAAATACAATTGAAAAAATTGAAGAAAACTGCGAAAAATCTTCTGTTAAACTTTATTGGTCGTCTCGAGACCGGGTACCGTATTGTTTGCTTCTTGGATCCTAAACCAGAATGGAAAAATCGGAAGAACCATTTTTGTCACAAAACCTATAAAATTTCAGGTTGGTAACCCATTGATCTTCTCACCATATGTTCTTGGTCCAAATGTTCTATCAGCTGCTGTATTCAATGCATACGTTTTCTCTCCATATGTATTATCACCAAATGTTATCAATCCGTATGTAATGTCTCCATTAATTCTTTCACCATTTGTATTATGTCCAGATGTTCTATCTCCAACTGTTTTATCAGGTGTTGTTTTATCTCCTTCTGTACTCTCACCGTCTATTTTCACAGATTCAGCTTTAGCGGCCAACATTCTCTCGCCAACTTTCTTGTCTTGATTTAGAAGTTTTCAAATGTCATCATTATTTTTCATCGGGTTCATAATGTAATTGATGTAGAGCTCACAATAAAATGTTATAAAAAAGTACCTTTTTAACTACAAAAACTTGCCCCCACGCAGGATTGAACTACGGACCTTTGGTTTACAAGACCAACGCTCTACCACTGAGCTATAAGGGCGATGAATTCGCTTTTAGTACGGTGAAGCCACCAAAAAAGACTGTGAAAATAATACATATGCTTAACAAGCATGTTGTATGGTTGCATTGAATCGGTTTCCAATAAAACTACCGAGTTTCTACAGTTTTATTCAAGGTTGAATAAATTACAGAAAAAAAACGAAATTCTACGATATGTTTAGCAGTTGATTAAAAGAAAGTCAAAAGTTTATTTGAGTTCATGAAAATAATGGATAGATACCTTAAAAATGATATTAGAGTTGAGAATTGTTAATCGTGCGCAACTTGGATGTTAATAAACGTTTTAGATTTCAGAAGCTCCATCAAATCTCCATCGCAAACACACTCGAACCTATCTAGAACGGTCCATTCGCCTCCTGAAACATTTATGGTATTATCAACGGAGTGAACTCGATTTGATTATTTTGTCCCGCTTTCTCAAGGGGACTCCAAAAATTATATATAATACTCAATGTATGCTCCTTTGCACGGAAATCTTTAGTAAAAGGCGAAAGATTTTCACGGTTAAATGCAGAGGAACCAGAGTTAATTTAGGAAGGACTGGAAGGGGTAAAAGGTCTCAGTGTGCGGATACCTTGCGGGTTTCGCCCCTCATGGTGTTATGTGTGTGCAGGTGGAAGAATGGTCGAAATAGTTAAGACCACTCGCAAGGTTTTTTTTCAATATTTATTTAAATATGTCGAAAATGAATAATGGATCGGTTCTGCTAATTCACCAATGTGTTTTTCTCATATGGGACATTATTTTAACACTGAATGAACTAGACGACTTACGGAATTTATTGAAATACTTAGCCATCATCTTATAGGCAAGTTTCAAGAATACATTATTCCCCATAGCAGCTTCATCAAATGGCAATGCAACTGGATCTTCTGTTGTTGGTTTGATTGTTGTTGTTGTGGTTTTTGGTGGTACTGTTGGGGCATCTAGGGTCAGTGTTGCGAGCCATTGTTTTAGATACTGTATCTAAAAATATAGCCTAATCGTAGAAATATTAGATGATAATTTTTATAATAATGGTAACAAAATACTTTTTTTTAAAGCCGTACCTTGTTCTGAAAATTCGATGTCAAGCTTGATGGCTCTCTGGAAAGAGGCTTCCAAATCGGACGATTTGCGTTTAATGGAATTCCATTTGTCAATGAGTTTAAAAGTTGACTTCTCTGATCCTTTTGTAGGCACCTGCATCCATACGTTTTTACGTCTTCTAAAAAATATTTCCTGTTTCTCAAATTAAATATTTAAAAAACGTGTCCCCATGTGCAGGAACTACGGAATTTTGGTTTACAATTCGCTTTTCAGTCGGTGAAGTAACCGAAAAAGACTGCACAAATCAAACATTAGCTTGTTGTAAGGTTACATGGTAATAGTTTTCATGAAAACTACCCAATTTTGTAGTGATAGATTTTTCTACAATACTTTTTAATTCATATCACTCCCCAACTATATCAGCAATTATTTAAGTAAATGGTTTCGAAGTTATTGTGATATTTCACTATGAGCCCGTAGTCCTACACGGTTTATGGTAGTCGTTTCTACCGCTTCCACAATGTCCTCAAAATTATCTTATTTTCTATCAATGCTCTAATTTTTAAATGCAAACAATTCCGTAGAGGAAAATTTAAAACAAGATGCGGAATAAACTAACCGTACTCGTTGGTACGGTAGTCGCTAAACTTGTTATGTGCCAGGACCAGTTAAAAAGACATTGCACCATAAAACTTTATTTATATACTCTTTAAATATCTCACCATAAAATACTTGACCATCTGCAATATTAAAAAAGGAACAAAACATCGGGACGAAGATTAACAGACTGCTCGGTGAGTTCACCCACATTTTAACTGACCTCTAAAATGACTGTTTGTCCTTTTTAGTGCGGGAAGATCCCATTACCTCCTCCCCCATTTATGCTAATTTTTATGTCAAAACAAACAAAACGTGAGGTACATTTTTACTTTATTCAGTTGGTTCTATGAATTTTAATTATTTAAACGTTCAAAGTTAAACAAATTCAGATTTGTGAGTTTTCATTGGAAAATTTAGAAGTATATTTGCCAAGAAACAAAGAGAGCAGAAAAATTGAGATTCATTGTCAGTTATTATGAAAGAAAGTAATAGAATTTGGGATTAAGTAGAGGTAGGGAAGATGTACAGACAGAAGAGGCAAGATAAAGAAAATAGAGTTGCAGTTATACACTATAACGAAAGAAAAATAATAAACTTAAAGACAAGAGCATGAGCCAATGAGCATCTTTGAGTAATTACGGATTACTGTACGTCCTTTTTCGTCTCTGCAAATTAAATTGGTTTTTTATTTGTGAATTTCAGAGTCCCATGTTCGTAAAGTAAAATATCTGACATTTGTGGGTACAGTTTCTACGTAAATATAAATTAAAAATTTACCAAAGAAACTATTAAATAGGGTACATAACCGTTTTTGCAACCTGTGCACAGTTTTAAAGGCGGGGCTTTTCTATAGAAATGTAATGCCACTCACCTGTACCAAAAGTTCAAGGATTTCAAATTAGTTGGAGCACAACAAACTGGTTCCGCAGCAAACAATGATTGAAGCATAGCATGATTTGAAGCTTTTCCACTCGTTAACATTGGTTTCGCACACTTTCCTTTACAGAATGATGTTTCAATTGTTTTTGGTTCAATGACATAACGATCCCATCCAAAATGCTTCAAACTAACCAGAACTCCCTCTTTGTGACAACGCTGCAAATGAAATGGTGTGGTGATTTATTGGATTTATTTCTGGTTGTTGTAAGATTGAGTGGATGGGTGTGATTTTATGAGGTGTTTGTTGGATGAATGAGATAGATTACGGTGGAAATACTGATTGGATGCCAACTTTTGAGATATCAGATTATCAGAAAAGTTTAAAGAAAGCAAATTTACAATGTTTATATTGTTCTACGGTTCTGTTATAAAATAGAAACTGTATTAACTTACATTTTTATTTTGCAAAAGCACAACTCGAACATCATTAGCCAGTTCTTCATTTGCAATTCTTTCTCTTTCTTCTCTTGAAGTCTCTTCTCCAAAACCTTGCCAAACATCTTCTGATGAAATTTCCTCAGATAAACTGTTCTTTTTTCCATTCTTTCTCTTTATTGGCTCACGATCATCATTATCCAATGGAATCGAGTTATAATTATAATATTCTCTCAATTCTTCATTTCCCAAATCTCTTCTCTTTCTTTTTGTCTGTTCAGTTTGTTTCATAACTGATACAGTATCCAGAGTATGATTAACTTTAGAATAAATCACAAGGAATGGTGTACTTTTTCGAATCATTTCAGCATAAGGTCTCATCTTTGAATGTTCTCTTGTAATACGAAATACTGCTTGCTTTGCATCCAAATGATATGAATCGAAAACTGATTTTGTTGCATCCCAAATAACTTTATATTCTTCCAAATTCTCATCTCCTCCAACTCGAATCTTTTTCAAGGTCTGTTGCCTACAGTACTCATTCACACAAACCGACTTTGCCCGAATTTGACGAGATCGTCTTCTTGCAAATGAATCTCGTCTTCTGAGGTAGAAATGTAACTCTGCACGCATAATGGATTCATGGGAATCAAATCCTTCAACATCAAACACCAAGACTTCCTGTCCCTCGAATTTTCCAACTGCCGGCTCAATGGCACGTACCAGATTACCATCTTCATTCGAGTCTTCGTCAATGAAATTCTGAAATAATGAATTTATAAAAATGATGTTTTTCAGAAAGGTGAAGAAATTTACTAAAATTTACTGAAACATTCATTATAATTTTTGCATACGCACGCACTGGCATACGCACAAACTGACAAAATTATTTCTGTTCACATGTTTCGCTGACTAAGAACAAAACACACACAGGGCTGAAGGGAACCGAGATTTTAGCTGAAATTTCGGCAACTTTCCGGCAATTTGGTTGCACAGCCCTAGTGCACGGGTATTTGAACAGGAAGAAATCGAATGAATCCGACTTGAAAACTTACAGAAAAACCATCTCAACAAAGAATTATGTTTCCGGATTCTCGCAAATTTATTTAACCGGGCACATTTTAAAAAATGAATTAGAAAAACAATTATTTGAAATTATAATAATAGTACAAAACACTCACTTCATAAAGATTTTTCATATGCTCGGTGAGAGTGTGTGATGATCGGTGGAATGAGGTAACGTCTGAAAGTTGTTTAAATTTTTTAGATTCATTTTCGCTTCAACATCAAACTTGAGGGAAATTGTGTTAACTGTTTATTACTGTTTTGATTTAACTCATTTGAGCAACATTTTCCTTTCAGAGGTCTAATGCATTTCAGAAGCTCAAATATGACAATTATTTTTCAAAATAAAATAACTCACTTGGATCTGAACTTTTAAAATGAAGAAGATCTCGAATGGTTTCATTAATAAGATCCACGTCCACCTTTGCACAGTTGGCTATAGAAAAAACCGAAAGCAATAAGACAATCGGAAGTCGCCTCATTTTCTTGCTTGCTCTTCCAATTTTCCTGAAACAATTTTTTATAGTGAAGCTTGAGATCAAATTCAAAGAGGAATTTCAGAATTTGGGATCAAACAAATAAGATGCGGAGTTTCTCAAATAGTATTAAGTTTCCGGAAAAGAAAAAGCAAGCAAAAATTGGAAAGTTCAAGTTCCCATATCGGTGACCACATGCAAACAAAAAAAAACGAAACATGTCCCTGAATTCTTCGTGTGACATGACATTGCTCTCTGGAGAGCTAATAGACGAATAGAGGAACCGGCAAAGGTGACATGTCAAACTGAGAAAACGACAAATTTTTGAGATATTCGACGCTTGGGAATATATATTCTAAAATTTCGCAATTTGGGAATGTTGGACTGTGAATCGTTCCCTGCGAGACACGAATTTGGAAAATTGAAAAAGAATCAAAAATTGCATCAAACTTTTGGGAACATGGAATACACATAAAAAAACAAAAATGATATGTAAAGGATGTAATCCATGTTTCTTATTTTCATGTAAATTTCCGGTTAAGGAAAATTCAGTTTGGTGAATTTTAGAACAAAGAAAAGGAAAAGTGGATGACATGCTCAGTGAACCAAATTTTAATTGATTCTTATCTTCAAACAGTCGAACACCTGAAAAGCTATAATAGAAGATGAGTTGTATGGAAATTGAAATTTGAAATGGAAAAAGAAGAAAAGTGGTGATATTTTCTAAAGGACATGAAGAAAATCTTCCGAAAATCCGCATTGGTTTCCTTGGCAATATAAGGAACGGCAGGAAAACCAGAGAGAAGCAACGTGCGTTCATCAATTCGAACAAAGAAGAATGAAACGCAAAAAGAGTAATAAAAATGAATAACGAGAAAATTATTGGCTTCTTCTTTTACAAACAAAGTTTTGCATTTGGTAGTGGCCGCCGGGCGCCGATGAGATTGACACAGAAGTATTAATTGGAGGACATCCCAAACATAGTGCCAATAGAACATGTATATGTGACATGATAATGAGATGGATTTTTTGCCGGATTTTTCAGGAAGATTTTGGTACTTTCAGTGGGGATTTTAAATTTTGTGAATTCATTGATGAAAAATGTCTACCATAAAATGGAAAATTGTTTTACGAAACATGGCAAAAGTTTGCGAAAAAATAGATTGTCGAGCTCGGCTAATTCGGCAAATGTTTTGCTGATAATTACGAGCACGGCAATCCCAGTAAATCAAAATGCATTTTTTTAAATTTGGAACTTAAAAATTACAGAATGAACGGAAAGCTTGTTACTCGAGTTTTCTAAATGTTTCATGATTTTCTTGAAAAAAATTGAAAAAAATCCAAATTTGTATGCTATTTCATTTATTTTTTAAAATAAAATCATTAGGTTTAGTCGAAAATTTTTTCAACAATTTTTAGTGTGAACGGTAACCTTTAAAACTGGTCAAGCTCGGTGAATTCGGTAAGTCTACATTTTTAAATGTACAAAAAAATTAGGCAGAGTAAATTGTTTCCAAAAATCTTAATCCACGTTAAAAACAGGTGGTAATCCGTGTTTTTTATGAAGGACATTCCAGAAACAAAGACAACGAATTAACCTTGCCACCGAAAGCATCCGCGCGTATTTCTTCTGTCCAATATGTTTCAAATTACCTCATTACGGTAATTATCGACCATCTTCTTCTTCCGCAATCCGAAAATCCGTAAAAAAGAGGGAAGATGGAAGGAAGACATAATAAAAATACAAAGAAGAACGGTACATGCCAAAAGAGGTAAAAAGACATGCATGTTTATGGCGGAGGTTGATGATGATACAATTATTATGTACATATACAAAAAGGCGATGTAAAGGTCAGATAAGGAAAGCGGCAGACGGAGGGCAAATATGATGGACGGCATATTAACACCTGTGCTTAAAAAGAGCAGAATAAGGTCAGAGGTGATAATTATGTTGAACAATGGGAATGAGGAGAAACTAAGAAGTTGATGGGAACATGTTGATAAGGAAAAAACTCATTACGGAACTTCTGTGATAACTTTTCTTGAATATAAAAAATAACTGCATTTTCTCTATTTTAACAGCTCTTGGTTGCTTTTGCTTTTTTTTTCAACATTTGTTTAACTACCTAAAAAATTTATTGACGCATAGTTGATGTGTTGTAAACGTTTCGATAAAACAAAAGACATAAGAGATAAATGATATCAAAATATTTTAGGCTTCAAAAAAACAAACAAAAAAATCTTAATTTTTTTTTGATATCTCATATTTCTGATCCAACTAAAATTGTAACTTTCATAGAAGATGAAGATGCAACAAAAGGAATTTTTTCATAATTTTTTTCAAATATTTGAATGGAAATTTTCATTCGATTTAAATAGCAAATTTTTGAAAATGTTCGCTCTTTTTAAAGAAATTTAGGGCAACATCACAACGCCTACAATGTTTAGATACGAATAATAATAAAAAAATAAAAAACCCAAAAAAGTTTTGAAAAGTTTTCATGTGGTGATGTTAGCACCATAGGAATAGTTTTAAAACAAGTTTCCCGTTGGCGCATCTCCACTTATAAACCGCAAAGAGCATGTTCCGAAGATTCCCACGAAAATTATGATAATCAATCAAAAATATGTCCGTCGATATCATGTTTCCCGGGATTCGGATCAACTTGTGCCAATAATCGGCTCAAATTTCTAAAGAAAACAATGAAAAGTGATCAGAGAGATAGATATAGAGAGTGCAACAACAAGGGTGTCATCATCAGTCGAGAGGGTGCGGTGTCCTGTCAAGAAGCCAAGAGAAAAAGGTGTAATGTGTGTTGAAATGAGAGCAAATTATGTTAAGCTTAAGATAACATTGTGGATGAATGGGGACTGGGAGCCAACTCGTGACAACTGCTGCCGAATGCCAAAGATTTGCGCGCGTTTTGTGTAGAAATACTGAACAGAATGAGATTCTTTTAGGAAATTAGCATCATCCGTGTGATAGATTAGGTTGAATTCTGAGATGAGGAACAAGAACGTAATTCATTTTTTAGGGCACACAAGTTAATTGAACATATGCATAAACATTTTTCCATTTCACATGATTCTAGATATAAATTGTTGAAGGTGGAACGGAAATGTTATCATACCCAGAATAATATTCTAAAATTCTTACGCATCTTACTTCAAAAATTCTCAACATGTTTTTCGTTAATTTCTCGTAAGTATTTTAGGCATGTTAAATTACCGGTAGAGATCATTCTTGATCCCTGAAAATTTTTGAAAATAAATTGGAAATACTTTCAAATAGTTTCATACCCGTTTTTGGAAGTGGTTGGTAATTTCTCTGTGAACTTCGCCTTTAAAATTCAAGACAGGAGAACTATCCGTCAAAAAGAAGAAGAAGAAAAAACAATTTTCCATTTCAAGACAAAATAAGAACACAAAAGTAAAAACAGCAGGATTGCACCTGTTGAATGTGTATATATAAATTGAACTACGGTATCCGTCTCCTATTTGATTGCAGCTAATTTGAGTTCACTGTTGTCTTCTCTTTTTCTCTCTCACTCCGTCGGCACCTTTTCCATCCAAATTATTAGAGCTCAACGGAGCAAATGTAGTGGAAAATGCTCATGAATGATTTATTTGGAAGAACTGGACGTTTAGGTGGAAATATGACAGTAGCAATGAAAAGCTGTATTAAAGAGACCTTGTAGGCGTGAAAATTCAAACCAGTGTAATGGTTTTTATTTGAGTTTGGAGAAACAGTTTGATAATATATTTGATTAAAAGTTAAAAAAAAAACCTTGGCAAAAAACTTCAAACTGTATTCAAATTCTCATAAGATATTGCCAAAGTTTGGCTCTCAAAACAAAAGAGGGTCGAAGTGAGTGACCATAAATAAAGCAAATAAGGAAAAGTGATTCAAGTGTGAGAATCTAAATAAACTCGGTTGACAGTGGAATGCACGATAAAATATCCGTACTCAAAGTTGATTTATGTTTCTCAGTTTTTTTTTCGCTAAAAAAGTTTAACACTTTCTTTGGGTTTTGAATTCATCGCAAAATGTTTCAAATAATTAGGAAAACAAATTATCTATTAATTTATTTGTGAAACTTATTATTATAAATCTTCAAATCTAGAAATCTATGTAACTGGAAGTTCAATAATTTAGGAAAAACACAAGAAATGTCTTGAAACATTTCGGTTACACTACCTTCTTTTCTTTAATAGTTCTGCAGCCCTTCGCTTACCCTTGACTGCTCATATCTCGGTTGTCTTTAGTTTTAATAAAAAAAACATGTTAACTAAGACAGTAATTTTTAATTATTTTGTACAGTTTTGCAATTTATTGATTTCTCCAAATTCAACCGAGATATAACCGTTCAAAATAGATAAGTGGGGTGCAGCACTAATAGAGAAAATACAGTAATTTTTTAACGTAGAAAAATCAGTTCAGACTCAAAAATTCGACGTGAACTTCTGCTCCGAGGTAATAAGCGTTTTGAATTTTTTTGAATGTTCAATTCTGAAATGGGTTGAGTTTTTGTAACGATCTGATGTTTTTTAAAATTTTTGTTTTTATCTTATACAAAAAATATTTTTCAGTCCAATTGGATCTATTTTAGAACGCTCTCCCTGTAAGTTTCTTCTTCTTTTTTGAAAGTACATGGCCATTATTTCTTCAAATTCTCTCATTATTCTTCCAAGTAAGTCTGAACTTTTAATTGCAACATGCATGTAGTAATAATTCCATTCAAACTAGTTTCTTCCGTTCACTTTTTATTTTTTGAATCAATGTTTTTAGTTGAATAGTCACAAAACATACACAACTTCCTAATCGATATTTTTTCTATTCAAAATGCAAATATCATCATCATGCAAAATGTATTTTTTTCTTATCACAAAGCAAAAACTTTGAAATATATTTTTCTGATGTCTCGATGAAAGTAAAAATATTAATGTCTGGCATAATCGCCTTGAATTCAGTTCCAGATAATTGGATTCTAGTTGAAAATTTTGAAAAATTGTTGAAGTATTTTCAATTGCACTCACACAATTTGCTTATCATTTGTGATCATACTGTGACGTTTTACTTTATTTCTCTATTTCTCTTATTTTTGTATTATCTATTTCTTTTTGATGAACCCTGCGTCATATTAATTTGCATTAGAAACGCATGGTTAACTCAATAATGTTTTTTCTTTGATTTTTTCGTCATTAAGTTAAAATTATTTTCGAATGATGCTAAGCGTCATTTCATTTTTTCAGAATGTCTCCTGAGTTCTTCATATACATATTTCTTGGGTTAATTGAACTTTGCGTATCAACATTTATATTGTCAACAGTATTGAATAATTTTCGATTGCGAGAAAAATATTCAATATTTGTAGGTTAGTTGGACTGGTCGAGCAGCAAAAAACATGTTCTCTAATTTCTAGCTTTTTAGAGAAATAAGAAAAATGCTGAAAATAAAACCTTTTTTTGGAATTAAAAAAAATTATTTCAAAATTAAACTCGTAATTCTCAGTCCATCTCAAATGGCCCACTTACAAAATTATAATTTTTCAGTGAAGTTTATTGTCGACATTGTGGTGGCCTGTCTTCTTTTACTTCTTGCATATTTCGATCGAAATACAGATGAACGAATATGTGGAGCAACGTTGGTTATTTCAACATCTATACCATTACTTCAGGTATTCATTCGTACATATTTTGATCAAATTTCTGACAACTTTGGTCAAGTGAAATTTATCATTTAGCATGTATTTTTTAATTGGAAAGTTCGTCAAACTTTTTGTTGATTTTCAGTGATTTTTCAATGTATTATTTCAACTTGGTTTAAAAATTAATTATCAACCTGAATACTTTTCTTATATAACATTTTTCAGGTCCTTCTGCTATTATGCGAAGTAATCGATTGGTCATTAGCTGCATTCTCACCAGTATACTTTCATCATTCAAGTTTATTATCACGGATAATGCCTTTTATTGTTGGAGCCGTCTGTTATGCAATCATTTTGACAGCGTTACTGGTAATTGGTAGGTACTTTAATTTTTGTCAAAGTAAAGCGTAAAAAGTAGGATGCTTATACATTCAATAGCCTTTAAAAAAGATCAAGATAGAACAATTATTTTAAAAAATTTCTGGATGAAAACATTTATTTTCATAAAATTTTTGAAAACCTTGAGTACGATTAAACAAAATTACTTTTACATTAAAAATTGAATTGAATTGAACTTATTCAATTTTTCAGAAAAGAATACATATTTAGTGTACTATTTACATAAAAAAATTAAAAGAATGTGCCCAGGAAGATTTTCAATGAAAAACATCAAAAATTAAATGACCTAAATATGATGAAATTATATTTTTAGATGCAACAAGTTTGACAGTATCCTGTATAACATCACCTGAAGCATCTGCAGTTACTTCTGCATATGATTTCTCACTTGCAATTACAACAGTTTGTGTAGTTGCACTGGCTCTTTTATTGCACAGAAATTTGAATAGTGCTTACTTTCGTCCAGTGATGTTACACTTTATAGCAACTCTGTTTCTGGAAGAAGTACCTCTGCTCACGTGTATTTTGCTCAAATATTCAAATAGTGTAAGTTGTTGCTTTAGTGATATTTCTAGTTCTTACGAAAACGAATTTCCATAATTTCATTAATTTAGAAATCGGCAATTCTAGCAGCCGACATAACCAATTGGTTGGTTTGTATTCATTCACTTCTACATTCTGCATATTTTGTATACAATCATCAAGACTATCGAGAAGCTGTACGAAATCTATTTAGAAAATGGAAAATTGTGAAAAGTGGATCTTTGTGAATTTGTTAAATTATAGAAATTTTGTACTCGAATATGGTTTCAATTTTTTTTTCTTTATGATCTCAGGGTAATCGGGTCATTTGACATCAATTTATACATATGTATATGTTTCCCTTTTCTATTTAATGAAAGTATTTTGAACATCATAAAGTTACTACATTTTTATCAAAAATGATTTCCGAAAAAAACAGTGTTCCTAATTGTTCAGAAAATGAAACAATAACTTAAAATTTGTCAGACCTAAAAACATCTACTCGTGAGATCAACTTTGGTCCGCATAATTATGGGCCACCCTGTAGGCCATTTTTGCATGTCTTTTTAATTAAATCTATCACTGTTAACCTGAAATTATGCGGGAACACAAATATGTACGTGTACCCGCAGTATGTCATCTCTGTACTATAATTTCTTGATCCACCCACGCAATTATGGGCTGTTTCTGCCCCGAAATGCCCATTTTCCATTTTTTTCACTTCTGTTAGTAGGAATGTCCAAATCGACGTAATTGTAAGTGACATGCTCTCGGAGCACCCAAAACTTTTTTTTCTTTTTCAACGTTTTCCCAATATATACTGGGAAAATAAGGTGCCCCTCCGGAAATTCATCGAAAGTAAACGAGAGTGAGAAAAGGAAAGAGCAACTTTGTTACCACATTTTTTTTCCAGTTGGTCGACCGACGTGGACAACTCTAAAAATGTGTTTATTGAACACTGAAATTGTATTTTTTATTTTTTATATCATGAAAAGATTTTTGATCTTTGGAATATTGTTTGAACTCAATTAGAGAACAATTAAAATTTTCTTGAAGAAAATAACAGTTCTAGTAAACTTTAGTAGGAATCTATGGATTTTGCGGTTTTTTTTTCAAATTACCTACAAGAAAACTACTGAACCGTCCTAAAACTGATTGAGTTATGAGCTTCTTTCGTTGAATATGACAGCTGTTAGATTTTTATCTCAATTGCACCAATTAGTTGACTATTTGGTTTTCAAATGTAGGGTTTTCACAATTTTTTTTGATATACGGCGCACAAATACAAATTTTTGCAGAGCAGTCTATTCTTAAAATGCTAAGACTATTTGGAAAAACGAAAAAAATCCATCAATTTCTAATGGTTTGAATCGGATTAGGAAAGGATGCAAAGAATGAAGGAAAATAAATTCCGATTCTTTATTTCTTTTTTTCGACTTTGTTGTTTTTCAATTTGAGTATGATTTTAGTATCAAAATATAATTTTAATTTCTTTAGTAAGCTTGCATTAATATTCTTGAATCTTATGAAGTTTTCGTTCTTTCGAATAAATAAAACATTATGTCAAAAGTAGCGGGGATTTTGCCAAAACATTCATAAAATGGAGCAGCACAAAAAATTTAAATTAAACACTGAACAATTTTTTGATCTTTCAAAATTTTAAATAGGTTTTGGCAAATACCACTGATTAAAGCATCAATAAAATGTAAAATTCATATAAAATATTTTGGTTGCAATCCGAAGTTCTGATAGACGAAAGCAATGCAAATGCCACTATTTGAAAAGTTTTACTATGATATTCTGTCATTTCAGTACCATTGAAGTAACTTTAATCGTTATAAATCTGCCGACTTTTCATCTTTCAATTAGTTCAGGTTTTTGAGTCAAAATTTTATAATGTAGAAAACGTGTTCATATCTTGTTTTTTTTATTCTTCCAAAAATTGATAACCAACAAAAAAATTGCATTTATTAAATTACTTACTTCTTCATAGGGAAAACTTTATTTTAACTTACAGGGTGGGCCAAAAGTATGGTAACACGTTTGCAGCTCTATAACTTCACGTGTGGAGAGAGTTATTACATCAATTTGTACAAGTTTTGTTCTCCATAAAATACTGACCAGATGAACGTTTTGAATTTTCAAAATATTCCCATCCGCATCGCTGCAGGCCTTCAGAACTTTTTAGATCACGACCTTTATGGCACGCAAGTCGGCATTCTGCGGGATTTCTACATTTTCTCGAGGAATCCATCAAGTGTCTTACAAGTTTTTATAGTTCAAAGAATGCTCTTGGTCTAGAGATTCTTTAAAAACAAAAATCCAAATAATTTCTATCACGGTATTTTTGTCATGGACTGCGGCAGTAGGTTAAGTCTTGAATGGTAGTCGCCAGAAAGATGGATGTGAGCGGCGAGTAGCAGTATGCAGAAAAATTCATTTTAGTATTTTTCGAGACGTTTTGACCTGACTTTCCAGAATTTTTTTAGAAAATTGAGCTCGGCGGGGCAGATAGCTCAGTCGGTAGTGGTGGCCGCTAGCAGACTGGAGGTCACGAGTTCAAGTCCGGCCTCACCCCCTAGGTTCACCCAGCCTCTATTGGGAAGTGGAGCAATCCACGACTGGATTATCGGCCACAGTCCCCGGCTAGGACGTGGCTTAAATTACAGCCCAGAGGGATCACCACCAGGCAGTGTACCTGAATCCCAGATCCGCAGTGCATAGCACTTGAAGAACGGATCGTCCTTTAATCCTTTTTAATCCTTTAATGATTTTGTGGGTCGTTACGCCATGCGAAACCAAAAAAACTGAGTAAATTTCGCAACGTTGAATTCATGAGACATTCAAAGGTTCTTGCTAGGCGCCAGTGTCGACACAGAAAATTTTTATATGCTACAAAAACAATTAAAAACGCTTCTTCACTTCTTTAACTTTAAATTTAACATAAAAATCATACATCTGAAAATTATTGGCGTGCGTGGGAGGTGTGTTTATGTGGGAAGTGCCGCGTGCCAAATTACCGTTTTTTCGAAAGGGTTCGCCAAATTGTCGAGGTGATAAAGATCGCACCTTATTGGGAAACATTACAAATTTTGAGTCAAATTGAAGGAAATTTATTCAGCTATCAGTATTCGATAGAAGAATGTACGTATGACGTTGCAGTCGCGCGAAAAGCTCATGTAAAAGAGCGCTTCATGTGTTACCATACTTTTGGCCCACCCTGTAAAAAAAAACAACTTCAGGCTCAGTTGAATAAATTGAATGTATTTGACGCTTTGGTGTTTAGCCTATTCAAGTTGCTATACCGCTACCATCGTAGTTTTCCTATTTCTTGCTAAAAATAGCTTTGTAAAACAAACCAAGAATAGATTATCCAGTTCAAAATGTTGAAAGTATAAACATAAAAATTCGGTCCTAAAAAGTTTACATTGTGAAAACGTCATTCTCTCATGTAAACATGTCTGCACATTCCTTTTCTTCGTATTCCTGCACACAAACAAAATATCATTTTTCTATCCGTTCCCCTCAGAAAAAAGTTCAAAAAATTGAAAAGAGGAAAGTCCCAGGAGCTCATAAAAAGTGCTCATGTGTCCCACATGTTCTTTCAAAAAGAACATTCCATTTGGCACCATGACACCTTCCGGAAGATATTCAAATGCTTCTCATGAAGATAAAGCTCTTTCAATTCTTTTGCTTACAACAGATAATTGCCCTATGTGTAATTGTGCCGTAGAAGAATATATAAAGGGCGGAATATAGGGGAAAGCATAGGCGGACGGAGGGGTTGTGCCATCTGAAAATGCACAAAGTGACTCCTTTTTTGCCCGTCTCTCATTATTTGGATAGATGAAGAGGAGGACGAAGGTTGACTTCTCTTCCTGTGAAGAAGATATACTCATCAATAAATCATTCACTCGTAAAAGGATCCCGCATGTTTTTCTTTCAGAATTTTCTCATTCATTCTGATTTTCTATCCGCCTCTGATTTTTGGTTATGTCTTTTGACATCAGTTTCGAAAGTTCCTTTTTATTTCCAGTTTCTACTTTTGAATATTCATTTTTAGATAGTTTTCCTACCGTAACCACGCTAAAATTGTGTTACAGTTTTTTTTCAGCTTTAAAAATGTAAATTAGAAATATTAGTTTCACTATAGTTGAGTATTTCTGTTCACCGTTTTTTTGACCCACTGTATGAAAATGTGACTCAGTTTAATACGGAAATTTTTTAGTCGCTCGCCACTTCTTTTAACTTCAATTTCTCCACCAATTTTGATATAATTTTTTTCAAGCCTCAGAATGGTTTGAAACTGTTGAAATGCATTTATTATACATAATGTAGAAGAAGAATAATTTTGCCTTGTATGCTTTCAAAATATACATTTCCTGGCGAAGAAAAATCCCTTTAAACTCCCTACAAGTATCACACATCTCAAAACTGAAAAATAGTCAAATTACTTTTTCATTTAAATTCTTCATTTTTCATCCATTCATCTTCAAAATCGAGCTCTCATTCTCTCACTTCCGCTGACCTATATTATGATGTGAGCATTTATGAGATTGGACGAACTTTATTGAAATAGCCATTCTTTCTGTAACTCACAAAGTTTTTATTTACTTCTTTGTTTTCATTAAAAATTGTTTAAGAATGAAATAAAAAATTTTCAGACCTTTTAGAGATCTTCGTTCATTTCTCAAAGTCGTTCCTAATTTTTCTTTGGATACACAATTTCATTACGTTTCGTACAGAGTTGACACTTTGACACACGTCTTTTTTTCTGCAAATGTCAGCATTCAAACGAAGAACACTGATAGATGTTTAATCTTAAAATTTAATTTTCAGATGATATTTACTCTTTTATCAACACTGCCTGTACTTATCATCACAACAGAACTTGACTATTCGGAACTTGTTCATTCAGCAGAACTGGGTAAGAGTTGGGATAGAAGATTGGAAAATTTATAGGATTTTCAGATTTGCAGAGAGAAATTGAATAGTTGAAACGGTAAAAATTGTTTTATAAAAAAATTCTCTTTTTAATTTGACAATCAACAATTACCGTTCGATATTGAATAATTTACACTCGCTTTCTATAGTTTTTTATAGAGAAACTTTTTTTACTTTCTTTGTGGAAGAAGTCTAATAGAGGAAACTGTATGTAAAACACAATTAAATTGTGACTTTTAAACCTCTGAACAAGATCCCTCCCGTTTGTACTTAGACCAGTTCATTTGCAGTATCATCCTCATCATATATTCATCACAAAACGAATAAAAAACCTGACAATTGCACAAGAGACACTGATATCATAGATCGACTTCTCAATGGAACTGGATATAACAAGTTTCGTATTCCACGTATGTTAATTATTATCTGCCAAAATAATCAGATTTTTTAGAAGAAGAAGGGATGACTGTAGTTGTCGAAATTTGGATTCAAGCTATCACTTCAATTGATGAACTTACAAATGATTTTGATATGGACATTTATATCACTGAAACGTGGCTGGATCCAGCGTTAAATTTTCAGACAATGACTCCCTGTAAAGGTATGAAAAAGGTGAATATTCGATTGAAATAAACTATTATCTCTCAGGTAATCTATCACTAAACCACCAAGTACTAGATCGTCTCTGGACACCAAATAGTTGCTTCATAAACAGTAAAGTTGCTCAGATTCATAATTCTCCATTCAGGTTAGTTGAAACATAATATTTAACTTTTCTGTAACTTAATTCATATATCTTCATCCTTTTGGGACCAAAAAACCACTAAAGGTACCCTAATCTCGTTGATCATTCAAAATTTTCAGAAGTGTTTTCTTGATGCTTTTCCCGAATGGAACAGTAATGGTCAACTATCGAGTTCGTGTTAAAGGACCTTGCAGCTTGGATTTATCAAATTTTCCATTAGATCTTCAGAAGTGCAGCTTAATATATGAAAGGTTTGCTCTATCATCTAGTTTCATAACATTTGGTACAGTTCAAACTTGCAGTTTCAACTACAATAGGCAAGAAGTGGAAATGAGATGGTCAGATGCTGAACATCCAGTCTTCAATTTATCAAAAATTATGCTTCCCGACTTTGATCTATTTGAAATTCAAACAGAAAGGAGGCAGGAGGTGAGACTATAAATTAATCATGTTTCATATCACATCGTGAAAAGTAACATTTCAGCCATATCCAGCTGGAATGTGGGACGAGCTTCATGTTACAATAATATTTGAGAGACGGTTTATTTGGTATTTCATGCAGGCATATCTACCAACATATTTGACCATTTTTATAAGGTTTTTTTTTGGCATATCCTTCTGAAAATGTCTAAAACTTGTCTTATAAGAAGTTTCAAAAGGTCCCTCAAACCGATTTTCGAGAAAGTGTTTCTTGTCAATGTTATTCATAGATTAGGTTTCTGTAATTACAAACTAATTTAAGCTTCTGAGTGGAATTCAAAATCAGATAATAATATTTGATAAATACGTTGAGAATTTAAAATGTTTAGCTGGATATCATTCTCCCTCGGCTCACGTGCAATTCCTGCTCGTACAATGCTCGGAGTTAATAGCCTTTTGGCAATTGTTTTCTCATTTGGAAATATTATGAGGAATCTGCCACGGGTTTCATATATCAAAGGAATTGGTAGGGGTCTCCGAACTATTTCAATTATATTTATATTGACATTCAGATGTTTGGATGCTTGTATCAATGACATTCATTTTCTGTTCATTGCTTGAACTTGCTATTGTTGGTTTTATGGTTCGAGATGAAACTGTAGCGAAGAAAAAGCAACAGAAGAAAATTTCAGGGAATGTAAGTGTAATAGAATTTCAGAATTTATCTTTAAACTTTTTTTCAATTTAAAGATTTCCCGAGAAGAATCTCCACATGGAATTATATCAGAGCGTCGTTTTATGTTCCCACCGGGTTGCTCTGAATCTTCAAAATCTTTGAGCTCATGCACAAGTGGTTGGACTCCGGAACGAATTGACTCAATTTCCAGTGTCATGTTCCCATTTTCATTTTTCGTTTTTAATGTAAGAATTCTTCCGAGATGGAGTATTTATTAAATCATAGCTTTTCAGATCATCTACTGGTTCTACTACATTCACAGAAAAGAAATCATCAAGCAGAACTTGATCAATCGAGTTGACGGATAAATTCTGATTTTTAGTTAAATTTCATGTAATCTTTTTTGTTTCCTGTCTATGAAGTGAGAAGTAAAATTAATTTAAAAATATTATAATTTATTCGACCCGTTTGGTTGAAAGAACATCAAGAAAACTGAGAAAAATGATATGCTAAACATGAATTGTTTAAATCTGCATTGCTCTATTCATCCTCAATTACTAGAGGTGGTAGTTCAGCCGCTTCTGGAGGAGCTTGGGGAGCTGGAGGTGGATGTCGATTTCGTGGTGCTGCCACATAAAAGAGAAAGTAAATATCTTCGCATAATGGACCACCACATTTGGATTGAAACCATTGCAGAACTGGAGCACTGAGCAGAATTCGCTCACGAACGTGATAGATAAATGCTGAAATTTGATTTAATTCATTTATTACTTCAATTAAAAATAAAACTTACTAGCAAGACAGACAAGTAGACATGCAAATATGTACAAACCATTCACTAATCGATTTTCCGTTATTTCAGTAGCAACGTCTGTAAAAAGAAACTTAAATTAAACGAAAAAGTGAAATATAAATCTTACCTTTCACTTCATAGCCGACATTTTCCAACTTTACAGGAATAAATGACTGATTATTTTTTCCATTTTTATTTTCAACCAAATCAGTGTGTGTTGCAATCAACGCTTTGATACTTTCCAAATCTAATTTCTTGTTTGACATCCGAGCAACACTCATTCCATTCACCCATAAAAGGATAGTTGGGGTACCGGAGACTCCATATCGGAAGTTCAGTCGATGAGATCTGAAAATGTAAAATATCGAATAAAAATGAAAAATCAAAAGTGAAAATTATTTCAAATGTGGAGTAGTCATTTTTAAATTTGGGATCAAATGGTAGAAAATGTACGTAAAAGCCAAAATATGACTGTAAAAATTTAATATAATTCATCTAAATATTATGATTGTTCTCACTTTTGCAAGAAAAAATAGGCATACATTTTCGCGGGAATTCAAAAATAATTATCTCATGTTTTTAAAGCTTTCTTGCAAAATAGAAAAATCATTAAAAAATGTTATAAATTGTTTTACCGTTAATTTTGGCCATTTTTATTTACAGCAAATTTTCAAAATGACTCTACTTCACCTTTAAATGATTTTTGTAACTAGTATTTAAACTAACTTTGTGAAATCTGAAGCGTCAATGGCGACTGGTAGAATATTCGTATAACTTCCGGCGATTTCGTTGAAATATGGAGCCAGACGGGCCGAGAACGGACAACTAGGAGAATGAAACATTCTGGAACAAATATCAGTGAAATTCTGAAGACAAATCTGAAAAAACTTACACAATCATACACCAATCTCTTCCGTATGTATCTCGTAGATTCGTTAATTCCAAAAAGCTTGATGAATTCATCGACACCACCGACTTGGATTTTACTGAAAAATTTGATTATTTTCATAAGCCTGATATTATAAAAACTTGCGTGGATAACGGCATCTGAACTCAAATTCGTTATATTGATTGAAAAGAGGATCGTCACAAATTGAGTCGTAAAATGTAGGGCAGGTATCGAGAAATATGTGTCTGAAAAAAAAAAGATTTTGACATTATTTAGTATTTAAGTCAAAGATTTTAAATTTTATTTGCATTTTAAAAATACAAAATATTTTTTAAAAAATCTTCAAAAGTTCTTACAGTGCTCGTTGTAATGGGTCCTCCAATAGACACTCGTTCGTTGTCCGCTCATTTGGGTCGACAACAAACTGATTAAAAGTTCGATTCTTCGCTTCTCGCAAGTCTATAATAGTTTGAATTGTTGTCATCATTATGCAGAAAGTGAAGAGTATTTGGACCAACATTTTATCTGAAGTTTGTGTTAAAATTATTGAAAATAGGCTGTAAAAAATAAGACAAAATCAATGAATATGTGTGTAAACTCGTGATAACAGAACTGAGCGCATGCTGTAAAATGAGCAAGAAGGAGAGAGCTAGTGAAAAAGAAACTCCAATTAGACGAAGAAGGTGAGAGAAATGGAGATGAGGTAGTTATGAGCATTATTTATATGGATAGCTCTTAAGAAAATATGAAAAATATACGATTATTTTACATGTTTTTCAAGAATGTTGTACTACAAATTCCAAGTAATAAGAAGACCACTATTTTCACGATATTTTTAAACAGATTTTCGGAACCTTGGGTACGCTCGAGTTTCTCAAAAATGAAGTAGGCTTGTATGATTCAAAATTAAGTCAGATTTTCGCAAAAGAATAATTAGATTTATTTTTAAAAAGAATAATTAGATTTATTTTTAAAAATCATTTAAACCTTTGTAAAAGAAAAAAAACACAAAGAAAAGGTGGAAAAAATTAATCGTAAATGCTGTGTCCGCAAACACCGTTGCGGAAGAGGCATCACACTTGACGACAATTTGAGCATTTCAGTGCTTCGGGTGTGATTGAGCTTGGATCGTTTGCTCAGGGCGAGCAGATGAAGAATGTAACATCATTGTAGAGGTTAAAGCAGTGTTCTTGCATAAAGAGAGTCGGAAATGGAATAATACAACAATTAGTCTGAAATGTTCAATGTTGCGAAAATTCTTTTCTACTTGTGACTCTATTTTACTAGATCCTGAAAAAAATTTGCTCCATCTTGTTCAAAAAAACCTACCCATCCAAAGAATGTGCCAGAATCCATATCATTGTGACCATTGCAAATTGCCACCAAATACTATCAGATAAAAGTGTAAAAATATGGAATGAGAGAAGGCATATACAGAACACAATACATTGTGTGAATGCTTGGCTGAAGAATCTGATCTCAGTTTTTCTTCGTTTCCTAGCTTCTGCCGCCGCTTGAACATCCATTCCATGAGATGATACACCAGTTGATATCGATTGAAGTATTACTTTATTTGCTGCTCGAAGACGAAATAATGTTAAGGTATCGATTATGAAAGCAATTGAGCAAATGATGACACCACCGATAAAATCGAATCTGAAATTGTTGCTCTAGAATAAAGCTAGAGTCTTGTTCTCTTAAACCTGTCTAATTACAAGAAGTTTTATTACCACAAATATAGAAGGAAACACCAAGAAATGGGCGGAGTCTCTATCGAGATTTGAGTCCTTACGTATTCTGTTGACGCGTTTTTGAAATTTAATGTGTCTCATTCATAGACATAAAAAACCAAAATGAAGAGAAACTAAATTAAAATTTATCGGAAAATATCAGGATAGGCTCCGCCCATTTCCTGGAGTTTTTGTTCTGTTATACTGCACATGCAAAGCGAAAATACTGAAAAACGGTAGAACACCGACTTCTGATCCTGAAGTTTAAAATCCATTTTCATGACTTACAACGATAAAAACTGTCCACATGAATTTTCAGCGTATGTCCATAGAAATGTGTGAGCATTAAATGCGACGTAGCAATTTTCATCTGAAAATTTTTCATCTTGTATTCGTTTTTTTCTAGACTTTTCTATATTATTTTCGAATTTTTAAAGTTCGTTCCGGATAAATCAGATTCAAAAGAAAGGAGTAAATACAAAAAACAACTCATGACGCACGCCAAAAATATGGAATTGTAACCAAGACGCCGATCAACCAAATACAAAATATTGTTTTTTTGGAATTGGACACAGTGAACAATATATACGACTGAAAATGTATTTATTTGTTTCTGAAACTTTCAAGCTCTGAGAGCATACCTTAATTGGGTAAACGATTGAAATGAATCGATTGATAGAAATTGCCAAATGAGCAAGAAGGCAGCTCCACCAGAAGATAATTGTAAATTGGCCGAAACGTTTTCCAGTCAAACTGTGGGCCAAATTGTTATCTTGACTGGAAATATTGACTATCTTTTCAAAATTTGTACTAATGTGAATGCATTATTTCGAGAAAAAAATGTTAAAATTACTTACTTTAATATCATGGCAACTGGCCAAGTAGTAAAGCAAAAAAGCATTCCAACATTTGAAACCATGAGAAAAACAAAGAAGACCGAAAGTATTGTGAAGAAGTGGATTACGGTATATGACAAACATTGCAGTAAAGTTGGAGATAAGCACAGTTGCTCCAACCTGAAAATTATTTAAACATACACTTGTACTTTAACTACATAGGTATACCAATTCCGATTATTTAAAAGTTTATTTTTACATTTTGGAATTAGCTTTTCAGGGTGGTTAAAAATTCTTACATTTCCAATATCAATGCAGCCTACCCCTGCCTATGACCAAAGTACACATACAATGTTTTTCATTAAATTTCTGGCAAGGTTATGGCAATCGGCAATTCAACTGGCCAAAATTTACAAAATTTTATTTTTATTGGAGGTAACGGCAATAATCAACTGTCTTATTTTTGGAAAATCATAATTTTATTTTAAAAGAACATTTAGTTTTTTTAAAATTATTGTTCGAAAAACTTAACAGTTACAAAAACCCACTGAAATCATAAGAGTCGCAGCTGTCATCAGAGTCTTAGTGTCGTAGACAAACGGAATATTTGAAGTGAAGAAAGTCATCTGAAATATACGAAATTTGTATTCAGACTCGTTTAAGATAGCTATTTATTCTGAATATAAGATTCCCTCCGCCCTAAATCGTGCCAATTGGATCAAAGTCCAATAATTTATTGTTTGTCTGACTAACTTCGTAACATTAATACCTATCTAAGCTTTGCACGTTACCTACATTTAAAAGCAACTCGCTATAAACACTTTTTGTACTCAAAAAAATGTTGGACTCTATCTAATCTCATCACAAGAACATCCTTAAAGGTAATGTAACGGAGAAAATAAAATCAGAATCTCGTGGCTCTTTCATGCTTTTAAGGGAACGGCAAACAAAAGAGATTGCACTGGATAAATCATTATGGGTATAATAACATAAAGGAATTAAGGAATTATGACACTGAATCATCATTTAAAGAAAGGCGGTCTGCTAGAAACGCACGTAAAGAACATTTTTCGTCACGCTTATGACTGTGAGAAAAGAGCGAAAATTGGGAATTTGTTTGTTGAAAACAAAACACAAAATGCAATTTTTAGTCTTTAAGAAAATGCATCATAGAATTTAATTTTGTTCGATCATACTTAAACTTTCAAGAAATACTAATTGGGTGCACAAATACACAACAACATTGCTTTTGGAGTTTACATTTGTCATTTCAGTTATTTACAATTTGCTTGAAAATTTTCCATATCGAATTTGTACTTGGAGACTTTTCCTCATTTAGACTTCAATCGATAACTTTTTTTGAGACCAAAAAATGGTACGATATTTTTCGGATCAATTGGCCGGAGCATCGAAGTAGATTTTTCGACTTTCGAGCTCTTTAGAACGATGCTTAATGATATATGTCCATGGTAGTCAGTTGAAGAAGGAGTATAACTTTTCATATGGTATTTTTAATTATTGTGCGCTCATCATTTTCTTTGAAATCAATTTTCTGAAAATTATAATGGCTTTGAGCCGCGGAGGACCATAAATAGAAACATACTTTTGTGGCATGATATTTCTATATGCCAAGACATATTTGACATATCCTTTTTCAATTAAAAAGTAAATTGTATATTTTCATTCCGTGAACTTTTACGTATTGCCAATTGAACTCGCACTTCATACATTCACATTGATCAATCTGTTCATTGAAATGACTCCAAATGAATCGCGTGGCGATTCAGACTCTGATACAAACGAAACGAAGAGAAAGAATAAGGTATTAGTTGCAGATGCATAAAATTGAATTTTACTCTTAAATTCGATGAATCATTTCTTTTAAATTTCAGATCCGTTTACTAGAAACACGCTTGAACGAGAAAAAGAAAACAGTGTCCGACTTATTCTCAATTCTCGGTCCTCATTCTCCTTATTACATTGTCAGTTTAACTCTGAATGCATTGATTTTTGGATTTCACACTCATTACAATGGAATGGAAAAGTATGTGACATTCTCTCATAAGGATCATTCATATATTGATGAACGTGGACGATTACTTGAACCAGAACATCCCGAAGTAATTAATGAAACTGGAGAATATGTGAGTTTTTATAAAATAAGTAATACAGGGTAAACCATAATGTTTCAGAAATCAAATAATGGATCAACGGATTTATGGACTTTGTTGGTTTTGAATAATGTGTCTTCAATGGTTGGATGTTTGATTGCAATTCTTATTGCACGGTTCTAATATATCAGAATGGTCATTTTCAAATTTAACTAATTTCAGATGGTCTTATCGTAAATCCATCATCACATTTACAGTCGTGATCGTTGCCAGCTTTCTCCTTTCTGAAGCATTTCTCTTCAATTTCTTCGATAGAATAGCTTTTGTACTTGGAACAATGTTTTCAAAAACTATGAGCATTGTAGCAATTCAAGCAGCTTTTGACTTGGAAAGTATCGAGTATGGGCGATTGGATTCTCATTTTATCTGGTAGAGATATTTTGAAATAGAAAAAAATTAATGTTTCAGACGTATGCATTTGTATTTGTAACTATTTTATTGTTCAAAAGAGATTCAGTCTATGCGGAGACACATCTTATGTTTATTATTGTCTCATTAACAGCTATATACGCCTTGTAAGCTTCAAATTAATTTTCAGATGTTTTATGACAGACGATTTATTTTATTCACAGGAAACTGAAATTAATAATTTTAGAATGTGTCCATGGCAACTAATTCACTCAATTGTTCGAAGAGACGTCTCAAAAGTTCAAATAATTCTTGATAAATTTGGTAAAACTGGTGAGTTTACGTATGTCTAAAAGTTTGCTACGGGAAGTCAATCATTTTGAAACTTTACTATATTCTCACAAAGTACAGTTTATAAATTATATTATTAAGAGTATACAAACTGTGAAGCGCTTGTTGATGACATTCTATACATTAGTCAAGTTCCAAGGAACGTGATAGAATCAATTTCACATCTTCGCAAAATACGGCCATTCCTCAAAAAGCTTGCAGCTTTGACTTGTTTAATGTGAGGGAATCAATGAAAATTTGTTTGAAAGTCATAATTACAGAACATTACAAACTCGCCTTCTAAGTGGAGAAGTGGAAATGATCAAAATAATGTTGCCATATTCTCCATTGGAGAGCATTTTATTTTCAAGAATTGCTGCTTGTTTCTCATCAATTTTCACGGTTTTCTGTATTTTGAAGTAAGTTGATTTGGTTCAAGTTCGATTGTTACATCTTTGTATATATTTTTTCAGAAGAATACAGTGTTGCACTGAAGGTCTCGTTTCTTACATTGACAATTCTTCGGGTGACATCTGTCATAACATTAATATTGATAACACTTGAACACATCCCAACTATTCATCGTTCCTTTATTTTTCCAATCGTAATGCTTCTAGATGCAATTGTTTCTTCATTGTTGGACGCAGCTCCGTATGTGGTAAGTACCTGGGATTAAATTATAGATGGCTCTCTCATCTGGTAATTGTTTTAGGAGATGTAATATTTATTCGATGTCTCTCAAAAAAATATTATATTAGCATTAGAGCGTGCCCGGAACATTATTAACAATTAATGACAGATATTTTTTTGCAGTTATTGCGTTGTCTATGCCAGAAGCCAAGATACTTGACAATTGGCCACAACTTTTCATTCAACATTAGGAATTTTCGTTCAAGTTTAGCCAATTTTAGGAAGTTTTTCAGTGCACATTTTGTTCATCTGTAGAACCCCAAGTTTAAACAATTTTGCCCAAGTTGAAATTTTTGTAATTGGAATTTCTAAGGTTGCTAAAGTTGAATGAGAAGTTACCTCAAAAATAACTGTAGCTTTTCTGCAAGATACCAGGTTGTAATTGGAAATTGATATTTTGCTTCCCTTTTTCGTGCAACTGTTATTGTAAGTTAAAATAATTGTTTTATTGTTTTCAGATTACTGATATATACGATAACCCATCGTTCATTCGTCCGATGGTACGATATTCAATAATATCACTCCTTATTGCTGCAGTATTTATAGACAATTCTGATGTTTCGGTGTTTACAACTGATGAAATTCCATGCTATAATTTGGTATCCTGAAATTTTTGTTAACAAAAAACATTACAGCCAAACTATAAAAACAAAATGGTTTCTGTTGAAGTGAAGAACGACTTCGAAGAGAAATTCCGACTTCTCTGTGAGCTGAAATCTGTTGAGGTTTGTGTTTTTTATATTTTTAGCACAAAAATGAATTAGTGGACATAAGGGAGAATAGATGTCATATTTCAGAAAGAAACATTTGAAAAACAAGAAGAAAAGAAAGGTGACGAATATGAGAAGGAGTTGAACAAATTCTTCCGACAGCGGACTGAAAAATTAGAAATCGAGCAGAAACTGAAAGATCCAAAACTTGACAAAGCCACTAGTGACGAATTGAAAAAACAATGGCAGGAGCGAATAAATCGCATCAAGAAGTATATTGAGGCATCAGATGACAAATTGAAAGGATATGATAATCACACCCAGAAGATTGTTAAGAAGATTCATACAAATCGAATGACCGATTAAATTATTTGGACAAAATATTAAAATGTATGTAAAACCATTCAAAATTGTATTAATTAGTTGTATTCATTTCATTTGGAAAATAAAAATGCATAGTTTATTTTTGTCATTTTAAAGAAAGTAAATATTAATTTCAAATTCAATATGGAAATTATACAATCATTGAAGCATGCATTTCAGAATGAAAACAAGCTTTTAGATAAATTATCATAGAATACCAATTAATTTCATGTTCTGATGAAGGAATAATATTTTCTGATTAGTTTGATCTTCACAGCCAATTTGATGCTCGAAAAGTAGATTCTTAGCGGAAGTAAGATTTTCAGTATTCAACAAAGCACCCGGTAGGCATAATACAATTGAAGAGAGTTGGAATAAAAGAGGATATCTAGTTCGATTTTCTGCTTTTTGCCAAAACACTATAGGCTCCTCAAATGCAATGTTTGGCTCCGAAATCCATCGTTCTAGCTCCTGAATAATATCAATTAATGTTCGAAAATATTCACTGAAAGAAACATACTGTCTTAGCCATTGCTTGTGGGCTCACGATCTCTCCCTCTTTACAAGAATTCTGATAATTTTCTCCGTGTAATTTTTTGAACAACTCTGCGAATAGATCATAATTGCTTTGAACATCAGTTTTACAATGCTGGTTGTGAGTAATTGCAACATCTTTTACGTCTTCTGCATTCCTTATATTTTGTGCAATTTTTTCAAGTTTCTTCTGCACAATTTCCTTTGCTGTCGCAGGCAGTAATAATAACTGCAAAATAATTTTTTATAAACAACAAAATGTGCAGTTTTTAGTTTCAACATTACTTTTAAAAAGTAGATACTTTTAAAACTGTATTTTGAAACTCTCTAAAAAAAAGTTTTGGTATATTGGCAAATTTCGTGTCTGGTGATTAAATTAAAATTAAATAATTACATGTTTTTACTGTTTGAAGCCACTTCTATCTACAGTGCGTCCAACTTCTATAGCACCCCCCTCCAATTCGGCCGTTTGGAGCTTTTCAAAATATTTTTTGGAAAAGTGTTAGTGCAGTTCGATAGCAAATGTTGAAAAACCTTTGCTCCCCAATTTTTATCATGATATCTCAAAAATCACGGAAATTAGGTCAAAATATCTGAAAAATGGCCGTCCAACTTCTATAGCACCCCCTCTGATTTTTGACAAATTTCTGTAAATTCGGGGTTTTCTTCGTAGTTAATGAATTTATTTTGTAAATCACACCAAAATAATCAGGTGGTTTCACTTTCACATTTAAAAAATAAATATAACCCTTGGAAACACGTGGAATGCCTGGGATTGTCCTGGAACATACTTATTTGCTTCAGAGGCCATATCTCGGCTCCCAATGATTTTCGCAGCACCAAAATTGATCAAAATGTTCTTCTCCGTCTATTCATTACTATGTAATTAGTTGTAGAAAGCATTTATTCATATGAACCAAATGGTAAAGGGAGCAACTTCAGTGGTTTTTAAAAGGTTCGTTTTAACCATGAAAACAAGCGTTCGGAGGCGCAGAGATAATGGTTGGGTATACATTTTTGACTAAAAATTACTACATTATAGGTAAAATTAAAAATTATTTTACATGAACAACAAATCCGTGGAAATCCATGGGTAAATCAGATGCCAGACATCTACAATCGCAGGTTCAATGTTTTGTCTGGTAGCTTTTGCATTACTTGACCAAAAAAAGATTCAATGAGCAAATTCGCTAAATTTAACTTGAGTTATAAATACAACTAGCAAAATCGTCATTCGGAAAGGTATATCTTACTTTTCTGTCTAAAATTTTCGCATGTTAGCTTGAAAAAAAGACTTGCGGCCTCGCTTTGCCTTTGTCCTCTTTTTTGAGCGGTCTCGTGAACTCGTCCAAATAAAATTTCAAAGACTTCTAATCAAAATCGAAGCTTCAAAGATATTTAAATCATATGAGCTGAAATTCTGTACCATACAAAGTCAAAACCTTCAGCTCTGCGCCTGCGAACGCTCGTTTTCATGGTTAAAACGAACCTTTTAAAAACCACTGAAGTTGCTCCCTTTACCATTTGGTTCATATGAATAAATGCTTTCTACAACTAATTACATAGTAATGAATAGACGGAGAAGAACATTTTGATCAATTTTGGTGCTGCGAAAATCATTGGGAGCCGAGATATGGCCTCTGAAGCAAATAAGTATGTTCCAGGACAATCCCAGGCATTCCACGTGTTTTCAAGGGTTATATTTATTTTTTAAATGTGAAAGTGAAACCACCTGATTATTTTGGTGTGATTTACAAAATAAATTCATTAACTACGAAGAAAACCCCCGAATTTACAGAAATTTGTCAAAAATCAGATGGGGTGCTATAGAAGTTGGACGGCCATTTTTCAGATATTTTGACCTAATTTCCGTGATTTTTGAGATATCATGATAAAAATTGGGGAGCATAGGTTTTTCAACATTTGCTATCGAACTGCACTAACACTTTTCCAAAAAAAATATTTTGAAAAGCTCCAAACGGCCGAATTGGAGGGGGGTGCTATAGAAGTTGGACGCACTGTATTAAAATTTTTTGAAATTTTGGCAAGGACCTCAACCTGCATGTTAAATAGTTTTAAACAAAACTAACCTTTACTCTTGGATCGATAACAGTTGCAAACAAAAGTGTCGGAATTTGGAGATATCTTTTCAATTCTTCTTCAAGTGTCAATTTGATAGCCTTGCACATATCATATGAGTGTTCTGCCGAGTACTTTGAAATCAATGCAGAAATTAAGGAAATTATTGCAGAAATCCGGAATGTGTGTTGCTGTAACATCAATTTGAAAGGATATATTTTAATCATAAACTAACTTTTCCAAAATCGACGGCAGTTTTCAAGGGAGACAGTGTTCTCAGGATAATCTCCATAAGATCGTAATCTTGTTGATAGAGCATCAGGCCTTCCATGTCATTCATCAAAAATGTATCGAGTAGTCCTTTCAACTTAGTGAACTGCTCAAACATACTAACGACAGTAATCCAATTCAACTTGCCGGATTTGACAAGATCAGCTGAATCGATGGTCATATATTCTCCAATTAAACTCGTTTCATATACTGCCGATTCGTTGATTTTTTGAACGATTTTCTTGCATTTTTCAATAAGTTCAGTTCCTCCTGGAATTGTGTTAATTCCTGAAATAGAGGCAAGTGAGAGACTATTCCATGTACAATCGTATATATCAAATTCTAGCAATTGAGCAGAAAGCTTCAAGTTTGAGACTCCATCTTTAATCATTGCCACAACTTTGTTTCCGATTGAATAATAATCCGTAATGGATTTGATTGCATTTTCAATCTCCAATTCAGGATCTTCATGAGGATCAGAAATATGTATAGCATCCAGAAACCTTGTAACAATTGATCCATCAGAATTCATAAAATGACAGCTGATTCCAACAACTTGTTCATTTTTTCTATCGTCTTTGTTCCATGAATAGCATCCTAGTCCAACATATTCCACATTTCGGAGTTCTTCTCTCAGACGTTGCTCGTATTTGAAATGAAGACTATGTACCATTACGTTCATTTGATTTTTTCCTTTTGGCACAAATGTAGGACACACTTCATTCAGAAAGTGTTGTATTCCAGGACGTTCTAATGTTGAGAGTGGCATTGCATCAAGACATATCATATTTATCAGTGCATCATTGATTCGTTTTTCCTCAAAATCTTCTGCTGTCCAGTTGATAAAATCTCCTTCAGTTCCAGATTTATTCTCTGGAATTCGCCATTCCTCGCCTAACTTTCGCTTTTTCAATGGCTGAACTTCAAGACTTCCACCAATTTCAAGAAGTGTATCCGGATGATTTGCTCTTAAGTGATACAATATTCCACTTGTACCTTGAAATCGTAGAGTTAATAATCGAAGATATAAAATGACTCACTTGATTTCTTTTGTTTCTTTATTGGATGTCCACAAACAGTTTTGTTATCACCGGAACCAATCAAAATCTTGCACAATCGAGTTCCATCAACGAGTGGTGTAAAATAATCGTCATATTTTAAGTTCACCATTATTTTGATCTGAAAAATTGTGTGTCTTAAGGATAAATTGAAATGCGTGGTCGTCATAACATATGGTTAGACCAAAAACGCTCCAGAACATGCCATTTTGACGTGGGAGCTCTGAAAATGCACAAACTAACAGCAAATAACATGAGAAACTCGAAAAATTTACTTTCGAGCTGATCCGAACACAAAATATGTCTTAACGATAAATGGAAATGCCCCAATTTTTTGCCTCGATCATTCAAAAATTTCCTGTCAAATATTTTAAACTTATAGAATTCTTGCATCATATCTCTACAATAATTGAATACATATAAGTAAAAAAATTGAAATTATTTTAAAAACATCTAGTCGACTTGCAAAATAGTAAATACCTTCAGGCAGTGGATAAAACATTTCAAAAAGTTCCTGAGAAGTTTCATTACTATATTTGGGTCCTGAAATTAATTTCGAACACTTTGGCGCTACTCTACATTTAATAATTGGAAGTAATTTCGAAAATGGACATTTTTTTCAAAATCATTTACGAATAAAGCAAAACAATTTTGACGACATCGGTTTTTCAACATGCCCAAAATTGTTGAGACAAAAAATTCGATTCTACAAAAAATCATTTCTATCTATTCCGTCAAACACATAATAAGCTGAGAAAAAATTAGATAACTTTAACTAAAAATGCCGTCAATTAAAAAAAAAATTTGAAAACATTTACATCGTAAAAATGAAGACGTTTAAAAAGACATTAGCGATAGAAACTAAAACTAGTACGATAATATCTGTTTAATCGTAAATTCAAAGGCAAGTGGTGTGAAGTCTTGAACTATTTTGAAAGTTTACGGGCACAAATTTTATCATTTTAATTTTACAACTAAAATAAACCTTGCAATGCATTTTTATTACAAAATCTATTATACGTATTACGAGTTAGGTTTTACGATAAACTTACAAAAAATCGAGCAAAAAACCAATAAATTTCTGGTCGATGAAATGTCGTGTAAAGGCGAGTCGTAAAATGCAGTGCCTTTGTTTCTCTTTTTCTCTTCTCTCTCGTTCTGACGAGGCATTGGTCTTCTCCAGCCGTCCTCTTTTTTTCTCTTTTTCCGACTCGTTATTTGTTGACATCTCTCGTGTGCGTCTGTGTGTATGTGTCTGAGTGTGTCGAAAAAATACGCGTTTCTCTTTCTGTTTTCAATGCAAAACGGCAAGACGGAAAATACGTTTTTTTTGGGTTTCTGAACTAAATGTTGGGGGGAAAGTAACCAGAAAATCATTTATTCGGATAGATTTTAAATTTCAGTATATCTAGTAAAATTGGAAAGAAGAAGAAAACTATTTTTTGCAACTTTTGCTGAACGGAAAAAAAACCAACTGAGGAAAATTTTTTTGCGAAAAATAACAGTACCTGCATGGTCTCGTACCTTTAATGAGTACTATATATACTGATCTCCGTTTTACATCTGAAATGCATCAGTAAGAGAACAAAAAACCAGAGTGCGTAAAATGTTTAACTTTATTTGGTTTGAGAGCATTTCATATTGGAGGAACATTAGGGATGAAATTGAAAGTTAAGGTGTTTTTAAATAGATTTTTTCTCATCCATAATAATCTATAGTATTTTAAGCCACAGAGAAATGTATCATGGAAAGAAAATTGCTTCCTTCAAAATGCATATGCTGGCCTTAAGTTTTGGACATTAAGTAAATTCATTGTAGACATAAAGCAGCAAGGAAAAATGGGTGGATTTTGGAGTTATAAGCGCGGTTATTTAAATGAGATTATTCACAGTTGAAAGTTCGCCAGTGCGAATTTTTTTTTCAGATGAATTGCTTCGTTTTTTCTTTTGTACTATACCAACTTTTGGATTCAGTCCGCATATTTTGAAGGGTAATCCAAATGCTACTCCACTTTGTATGAAATTAATGAATTCAAAGCAATCAAAGATAAAAATATCTTCAATCAAAACATTTTACTAGTATTGGAACAGTTCTATTTTTTCACTCTTCCTTCTCCAAAGATTCTTTGATATTCGCCATGTCGAACATTCCACGAGAAATCAACAAAACGGGAATGGAAACAAGACAGATGATGACGAGAAGAGTTATGAGAATAGCAACTTGACAATAATCAAGAGTAGATGGTCTATTAGTTGACAAACGTTCTTCTGCACTTCCCATTTGACTCTGAATTCCCATTCTATTTTCTGGAGTCGTTCTGGTAAACTAACCTCATCAGCACTGGCCTTTGATTTGTTTTTCTTAACCTTATTCTTAGTCTTTGTCTCACTACTCTTTCCATTTTTCTTCTTTTTTCCATCACCGGTTGCCTTCACTATTTTACTATCAACTTTTGAACTGTCTTTAACAGAAACTGCTTTTTTGTTGTCTTCTGTCGGATTTGCAAGTGGTGTTGGAGGTGGAGGTGCTCCGGTCCCTTGAGCATTTGGAAACTGAGGAATATTGATTTCTGGTTGTGAAGGAGCATTCGATTCTGGAAATGCTGGAATTGCTGCCTTTTCTGGAGTAGGACCGCCAGGTGGTACAAGATCTTCATATTGATTATCTGCCATATTGGTTGACACTTTCAAGATTCTCTGAAATATTGAATTGCTGGAAAACTAATTACCGAAAAATTGTTTTTAGTTAGTTTTAAAAGCTTATAAGATGGCCATTCAGTTCAAAATGCAATTTTTCTTATTATATTGTTTTTATTCTAATATACGGACAACTGTTGCCATAATTATTTCACGATCGGAAGACACTTACCTTCGATCCGATACTCTCGAGTAGATAAATAAGAACTGAATTTATGAAAATTGATTATCACTTTGAGAAATTACCGGAACGTTGTGAATGTTATCACGTCATTTTATTTGACAACAGCTTTTGAATTGAAAATTATTAATGTATGCTCCATTTCTGTTGTCATTTGTGTTTTCCGTTTGTTAATAATATGTAGTATTAAAAACTTTCAGATCATGAGAATGCCTACAGTTTTGGCGCGCAAGTATCTCGTGTAAAAATATGCATTCTCATTATCTGACTAGTTTCTTAATATTTATTTGTTATTAAGAATCAAGAGAAAAAATAAATCAGTAGGGATTTTTAAACTGTGCGACCGGGATGCTGAGCTGGGAAGAGGATTTCCGTAGGACTTTGTGGAAGATTTGAGGCATTGTTTCGTTGAAAAAAAGAATCTGATCTGGTTCCGGTCAGAAAACTTTATTAATATGAATGAACTTAGAACAAAAAGAATGAGAGAAAAACCATAGAACAACTAGGTAATTATCTATTTTATATGAACACCGATTAACTGGATATCTCCGTTAATTTGAAGACGTTCTATTTTTGCAGCCGGAGCCCGGTGCTCAAAAGTGCAGTACAAGACGTCATTGATAAAAATCTGAAAAATCATTGTTCGATCAGTTTTCTCAATTTTTAAATCACCAAAAATTTGTCATCCGCTGCATAAATCAAAATATCAAATGATCGTTTTGGTTTCAATGGGAATTTAATTTTTCCTTCGAAGTTAGTTTCTGGAGTCGATTTAGTGCCAGAAATCTCACTGCTTCGAAGTACCTTCTTTTGGACAAAAGAAGCACACAATTGGAACGGAATATCACCTTCCGCAAAAAAGTCAATTGAAAAATCTTTTGGCTTTTTGTCTGCAATTGCAGATACAAATAGTTTTCTACCGACGTAGAAATTTCCTGGAATGTCTGCAGTGTATGGCATGTTCTGAAATTAGAAAAAATAACATGAAATCGGGAGTCTTCAAAAAAATGTTTGTAAGTTATTGCATAACATTCGTATATACATATGTCAACGTTAAGGATAGCTTTTTAGAGATAACAATTAAACAATTTTCGGAATTTCTAATTTTCAGAATATGATTCCTGTATATAATTTTAGTCGAGTTGAAGCTATTAAATTTAAGCATGGCTTGAAAGTCACATTATCAATAATGAAGAAGAGAAGTTGCCGCTCATTGGGGTCAAATGAAAAAAAAAAAACATGAAAATCCTATTACTCACATAAAGTTTTCCTTCCCATGATACAGCATAAAGTCGAACGTCCCCAGTAACATAGATATGGGAAATATTGCTCATCGGCACATAATGCTTGAAGTTCGCAATCAGTTTGTGCTCCACATAAATTTCAAAATGTTGCTCAAAACAGCGGACGCGAATGTCAAACTCGTCTCCTTCTTTATACGATTGCTTTACAAAAGCTTCTCTAAAAATTGTAAAACGTTTAAACCAAAAAAAAACATGTTCAGAAAAACTATATATATTTGAGGTTTTATTGATCCAAAGTATTCCCAATTTGATGGCGGAGTAGTAAGCTGGTGGATACAATCAATCTTTGTTTCTATAGTATACTATGTATCACAGTTTTGAATTTGATCAAAAAGTTCCTACTCTACTAGTTTTGCATGAGAATAATTATTCAATAATTTATATTTTAATGTTCTGCCATTGCTTGAAATTTCTTGAAAAGTTTAAAAGGTGCCAAATTTTTAATTGAACCTCTAAAACATACTTTCCCCATTGCCCATTGATGCATGCATTCAAAAATACTTTTCCCTTTGCCAGATCAACTCTTAAAGCTAAGAGACGATCGTCTAGTTGGCCAGTTTCTTCTTCATCGAGCTCAACATTCGGGCCTGATGTCAAGTTTACAATAAATCCTTCATTCCCTGAAAATATCGACTTTAAATACACTTACAAATTAGCAATTACAATTACAAAAAATCAGTATTTGACAATTGTAGCGCCAGATCGATCGTTCCGCGAATAAGGTAATTTCACACAAGAAGCGCGGGGTCTTAAATTTTTTATAATTTTTCGTGTCTTTATTTTCGTAAAATTGAATACTGAAGACTGAAAACCAAGGACTTGCAAACGTTGCTTTGCCATTGCTTGCCAATTTCCTTCCTACTTTTTACGAAATCTTAATGTGAACAATTTTTCGAATTTCCCCATAAATATTAAAAGTTTCCGGTAACAAAAACAACTAATTTTCCGTCACTTTCATTTTTCTTTTCTCTTTTTTTTTTAATTCTTATCAAATTACCTGTAATGTATCCCCTAGCAATCAACGATTGTCCCGTCTGAAGTTGATTTCCATCAAGGCGAGACAAGTAAGGAACTTCCTGAAATTATTATTTCCATTCATAAATTATTTAAGAATATGTTTGAACATGGGCTTATTGATAACTGCAAAAAAGAACAGAGGAATTATAATTTCTCTAGCTTGCTTTTATCAAAAATTGTACTTTACACTTATTGTTAATTTGTCTTCCGCTTCCTTCAATATATCAGACCACCGAGAAATTCGATGCAACATGAAAAGAATGGAATTTGGAAATTGTTTTCGGTATCAAATTAGAGAAACAAGTTGAAAAAAGAGACAAAAAAAAAGAAAACTAACAAATGTGTGATTACGGCCAGTGATTGAATCCTTTCGAGTCAACACTTTTTTTGGCTTACGGACACTTAGAAGACGACGGAAGAAAGATGCCATTCTGAAAATATCAAAGTATTTTTTGTGAATGTTTCAGTTATTATAAGATGAAACTTTAGATTTTTAAATGTTTAAAGAGGCATAGACCCCATAGGTGAGCAAAAGATAAATAAATCAATCGTTACCGCAGTCCGGTTCTAGCACGAACAAAACTTTTTGGCTACCGTACCCGAAAGTGATTTGGATTTCATTTGTTTCTCTCAATTTTTCCAGAAAGCTACTTCATATTTCTTTGTAAAAACATATATTAGTTTAAAATATTATCAACAAACCAGTCAAGACAAAAATTCTTTAAGAACTAAATTAAAATCAATTCCACAATGGGTACGGTATCTGAAAAGTTTCGTCTGTGTCAAGACATATTTTTTTGAGAACAGATTAAAAATGAAACAATGATCAGATTCTTGAAATTTTTTTTGGTACAATTGAAAGGGCAAAAAGAGAATTTAAGAATGTAATCAATAATTAGCATACTATTTGGTCTCGCAAAATATTTCAAAAAATTGAAAATTCTTCTACAATTCAACACAAAAAAATGCAAAAAGATGAATTTGTTTTGAAATAATACAACGAGTTTTAATGTAAATCTTTTTGTGAGAAAATATTCATTTATATTGCTAAAAAACTAAATTGTTAGAGTTTAATATATTATGGAAAATGTCTCATAGTTTTTAGTATACTGAAACTAAAAATTCACAGCAAAAAGGATGCTTGTGACACTCTCGTTCTTTTTACATCTAAAGTTTTATAATTCAGACGCAATTATTTTGTGCATTTCTGATTTTCTTTAAAATTTCTTCGCATTTCAAATAGACGTCTAAATGGAAGAAAACACAAAATAAAAATGAGAAAGGCGGATGGAAATGGATCGACAAAATCTGGAGAATCGTGGGAACACTTTAAATTTAAATGTTACTTGAAATGTAAATGCGGAGGATCTAGCGATGTTTGAGAATTCGATTCTAGACTTTTTTAGATGACGTGTCTTTTTTTTCAAATTCAGAATGCCAGGTGCAATGTTATCCCGCAGGAATTGATTTTTTTCACAGAATTTGTTCTATTACACGGTTACAGCTTCCGAATGAGAAACATTTTTTTTGCAGAATTTAGTGAATTTGGAAAGAAACTGTTAATAATTAACGAGATTATATGAATGAAAAAAGGAAGAGAATGAGAATCAAAAATCATTGGAAAACAAGAAGACTGGACACAAATCAGTGATAGAAAATAAAGAATTGCTTGTTTGTTAGTGATTTGGAAAAATTAGATGGGAGAAAACGGAAAAAATGGTGAAAGAATGAACTGATTGCCAAAAAAAAAGAAGATAGGTTGAAGATGTCATACCAGTGTATGAACGACATGAGTGATACAATTAAACAATAGTGATCATTATTTTGGGGGAAAAATTGTAGAAGACAATAACATTCCAAAAACGGACAGAGGTTCCCCAAATCAATTTTTCTTTGTTTTCAATGCGTCATTTGACCGATACTTTCTGATTGTGGGGTTAGTTTCAGATATCAAGTTTTCAGTTTTTATAATACGAAAAATTAATAAAATGTTACGGCTGAACAAAAAAGAATGGAGTATTGTGGTTTCAGGTCCAGTCGTAATCGAATAAAATACAATTATTTCTGCAAGTTTTATATTATAATTTCATTTTATATTTTCATATTATATTTTCATTTTTTATATTATAATTATAAGTTCAATTATTTGTATAAAAACTTTCTAGTGTTCAAATATGCAGCGTTGCTAAAAAAACAAAAATTAAAATACAAATGTTTCAAATATTTGGAAATTAACCAAAACGTTGACTGAAAACTTCGAAAAATCTGAAAACATTGGAGTTCAGTAGAATTTGAATTGCATAAAAAAACGGGAAAAGCGTATAAAATTATTTTAGAGCTTCAGGGAAATAAATTGACGTCATCATGAAAAAACTATCGCATTCTAGAATTTGGGAAATTAAAGATGTTTTAGAAAAAAACTGTTATCGCAAAAACTTGAATACTTTGATAATACCATAATTAAATGCAGAAATAATTGTTTTTTAGAAATAAATTCTCGTATAATTGTTAGAAATGAAGGTAATCTTGGTATGCTTTACAAAAAAAAACTCGTCTCCTTTAATTTCCAAAATTACAAACAAAACAAATGAACACAAATGGTTCTGATAGTAAGATGAAATGGCTATTTACAAAAAAAATATGACGCCAGTTGATACTTTGAACCTCAAGTATGAACAGGTGTTCATGTGTCTAGCCTATTTTTTTTTTTCTGAAAATACAAGTTTTTAACTTCAAGGAAATTCTATACATAGAACTTTTCTCTGAATGTTTTTGAGCTACTGAAAAAAATATATACAAGTTTCAGTTTGTAATTTGTCACTATTCAACTTTAGCGAAATTTAAACAAATGCAATTTCATTTTAATGAACAATATCAAATCGATCAAATTTAGAATTTAAAAAATACAATTTTTATCTGCACTGTGACGCACAAACATTATTGACTTGATCTGGTCTCGATGTATGTACACCCATATTTCCGTTGTTGATTGGACCGCTTTGTACAAACTGAAAAATCATTGATTGAATTAAATACGAGATTATTTTTTTAATATTCGAACTTACATTCCAAGTCTGACAATTTTGAATATTCATTCCATTAAAGTTTAATGGGACATTGACAAGAGCATTGAGTGTTGATCCAGAATGATTTGCCATTTGAACACTAACACTGCTTTGATTATCAAAAGATGGTGGACCATATCCAGATGTTCTTCCGGTACGTACAGTCACTTGACTATTTTGGACTATGAATACGATTACGTTCAGGTTTGACTGAAATATTTTATTTTTGAACATGATCATGAATTTTAAATTCGTCTAAGCTGGCGATATCTTTCCCACATTTTTTTTTCAAAATTTGTCAAGCCAAACTTCAATAATAGCGAAAATCAAAATAATATTTTTAATAATATAATTTTTAGATATTCAAAAAAGTACCTCAAAGTTAGACTTAACATTAAAATTGTGATTCGTCCTTGTATGTTATTCAAAACTAAGAATTAATTTTTCAGTAAACTATTTTAATTGTTTGTAACCAACCATTCCGGGTCCAAATCCAATTGCAGTCCATTGATTATTGGTAATTCTATTATTTTGATATTGAATTTGCAATGCCCCATTTTGAATTTTCCAATTGGCCTTCACTGCGGATTTTGAAAACTTGCAAGTCTGTGAAGCCACAGTTCCAATTGAAATGAGCAGTAGAATAATCGTTTGAGATAGCATTCTTTTGATTTCTTCAAATTTCAAATAGTTTTCAAATAATTTTTGTCTCCTGCTATTTAAACCAATTCTGCGATATTGACATTTCGAGTTATTTAGGTGGGTGTCTCATCGGTCGAGGAAAACATAAGTTTTTGTTAGTAGGTGACGATTGGTAAACATTTGAATGAAATTTTGAAGAGAGTGATAATGAATTGAAGAGAATATGAGAAAAAGACGTGGCAAATATTTGGAAAATTCGTAAATTTTTAACCGATTGGCAAACTTCAGAGAGCATAGACTATATTAACGAAAATGTCTGCAAAAACAACTTGTTGAACACCGCGACACTTTTCTTTTCTCAAAAATAGTTAAAAAATTATCTAGGAAATTGGATGCATATGGTCACTTTTTAGCTATTATTTAAGTGATTGTTTTTTAATGCAGTGGGGCTTTTTTTGTATATTTTTTTTCTGAAACTCTCCGAATCACGGGACTCAAAATATGCCCAAAAAAAACTCGCATCCCTGTAAAAACCAAACTCTCATCCCTCAAGCGTTAAAATTACCGGCCACCTGCTTGTGATTGAAAAAATGTCCATATGTAGTGTTCGATAAATAGTATTTGAAATTTTTAAATTATATCATTTGCCTTTCTTAGCAATCGGGGACGTTATATACAATGCCATGCTGATTGTAAACTTAAATTTCAAATGCATTCTTTTAGACTTTGGAATACTGCTACAACATGCGCGTAGCCAGGGTTTAACCTCTGGAAAACGCGACAACATCATTTTCGGCACTCACAAGGGATACTCGGACTAAATGTGCCTCTTAACTTTAAAATTATGACTCTTAACTTTAAAATTATTAACTCTTAACTTTAAAATTATGACTCTTAACTTTAAAATTATTAACTCTTAACTTTAAAATTATGACGACACCTCTAATGGGGTTATTCAAGTAATGTTGCAAAATGTATTAAAATACATTTATGACGTCACAACTGTATTAAAACACATATTTTTACGTGTTTTATTACAGTTATGACCTAATTTTTCTACACTTTTTAATTTTCCGACACTACTTGAATAACCCCATAAATGAAAACTAATTTTTATTTAGTATATGAAGGCACACTGTTTAAAAATATAATTCAGTGTGAAGGTAATATTTTTTACAACGCTTTTATTGTTGTTTCCTTATTATATACTATCTGAAATTTAGTACATTGAATCATCAACTATTTATTATCAACGAATAATCATCAACAACATGCAGAAATCAGTGTATATGTATGTACTTGCAATAATTTCAGCAATACAGTTTTATTACCCATATTAAAAAAACAACCAATAGAGCAAAATGAAAAGATCACGTAAAAAAAATTAGCTCATATTTAGTAGGTAACTATTCGAAATTAAAGTATGTATTTTATTCAATTTTCAAAAAGGATATTACATAAACTCTTCTCTTGATACATTCAAACTAGACATTTCACATGGGTTGAGGCGTACAACGGACGCCTCGTGACCGGCTCGCTTTCTAGTGTGATATTTTAGAATTTAATATAATTTAATTTATTACGCTCTCTTGCAGACATGACGAAGACAAAAAAATGCGGTGCTCACATTTGTTTAAATTTTCAAATATGTATATATTGTTGTGATTTCTACAATTTAATTTTCAGTTTACACTCTTTCGAAGGTGTTTTCTAGCCAAGTAGGATAGGATTGTTGAGCGAAATACCAAATGGAATTTATAATCCAAACAATTGAAAGCAAATACAGTTGTAGATTATTTCATTCACTTTATGGCACTCTGAAACGAATGAATAAATAATGTAGCCCCTATTAAAACACACACACACCGATTTTTTTATTAATTTTTTATTAATATTTTTATTTGTTCTAGTGAACCTTTCCGCCATCAGTTCTTAAGTTTTTTACGAAGTTGTCAAACACAGTTTTTTCTTGTTCAAACAAAACGAATGGCACAATTGTGACAATAACAAAGTGTATTTGATTTTGACGGGTTACGGTAGCCACGCTGACAATGTTCACGTTTGTTCGTTGATTTCTAGTCGAACCGTTTATTGGTCGAAGTTATCGTTTTTAAATTGAAATTCAATTATTTTTGAAACAGTGAGAGAAAAAAGATGATCCCGATATGAGAAAAACAATTATTTACATGGTCAAATTGAAACATGATTATTCATGAATAAGTAAAAGGGCGGAGCTTAATTGCATTCCATTGGGCACACTTTCTTCTCCTTTGGCGACTTATCGTTACGGGTGAGTTGTCCGTTTTCGATTTTGCCAGACTTGACGAACTGAAAAAATTTTACATTTGAAGAACTTTTAGTAAAGCTACAAAAAATGCCTTACCCTCCATTTTTGGCACGATTGAAGGCTTCTTCCATTGAATTGAATTGGAATTTGAACGACAGCACTCATTGTCTTATCCTCTGGGAAATAGTTTAGTGCTTGAGTGGATACTGAAGCAGTGTTTGTTCCAGATTGAGTGAAAGTTGGTGGTCCGTGTTGAGTGGTTGATCCTGTACGGACAGTAACTTGATTGTTGGACACCATGAAGAAGACTCCGACAAAGTTGTTCTGGAATGTGAATTTGTTCAAATTTATTTTGGATATCTAGGATAAACTGCATTAGATGTTGTCAATTTTCTTACCTTATCATCTCCAAACCCAACTCCAGTCCATTCGTTATTTTTAATATCAGTGTTCATGAATTGCATATTAATCGAATTATTAGCGAATCGCCAGTAAACTTCAAAATCGGAACTGTCGTATTTGCATGTTTTGGCGGATGCAAAGGCAAAAAGAAGAGCCGAAAGAACAGCAATGGATCGGAACATTTTTCGAATGTGAGAGTTTCAAATGGATGTACTGTCTGTTTCAACTCATCATGTGCTCCCTTTTATACTCGGTCATCACAGTGTTTACCATCGTGGTTTTTGTGTATCTGGGTACGAGAGTTTGTAGTCCAACAATGTGCCAAGTGTATGTGTGTGTCTACTTGCTCTGGTATTTTCGGTGGCAAACTTTAAGATGTAAAAGAAAATAGAAAAAAAAGTTACACATGGTTTTGTAGGGGAAACGCTTGAGAAAGGATTTACAAATAATCCATGGCAATCAGTTAATCAAATATATTTCAAGAAGCTCATCAGTAGTATTATCTTTGACCCTCCTTATCTACTTTTAGTACAGCATGTTTGTACCGATATGGATGGTTTGGTGATCTCAATTTTTGCCGTCTTCTTTTGTTCTGATTCAAAATAGAGTCTGAATTAATGTTTAAACTACGATTTCTCGCTAGAAAATCAATCAAAAACTTTCCGTAAAACTATACATTGAATTATTTTATTCCCTTTCAAAAAATTTATTACTTGTAAATATTTTTGAACCACGTGAAACTTTTAATTAAAAAAAACAGTGTTTCTTCCTACTGAAAACTGTGTTTATTGCTATAGGGGTTCAAGTTTCCATAATATTTGGCATAGGTGTTTGAGCTCTACAGACAAAGCTTTTAAAGCAAAACTCGGCTCATAAAATTTATTAATGGTTTTGATTTGACAGTTAATTAACAATTTAATTAATGAATTCAATGTGAAAATGTTAGTAATGTTTTTATAGTGCTTTATTTGAATTGATTCTTTGGATCCTTTCAGCAGTACATTTTGCAGCACAGACGTCCTGTAATAAATATTTCATGAAAAAATTTGAGATACGAAGCAAATTACCAAGGATTTCGACATTACTCTTTTCCAGTTCAATCAAACAAAGGAACAGATATTTGTTTCGGAAAAACCAACTGCGAACGAGGAACGAGGGAAAAGTAATAAGAAGTGATTTTTGAGAGAACAATAACGTTTTCTTTAGGAATTAGCAAAATTCATAAAATCAGAATTGAATGTTGTTGGAACGTAAGATTAGAAAGTTCTACTACTTCTTCAAACATGCTCAAGGTTTATAGGGACCACAACAATTCTAGTGAGTGACGGATTTTGCAGGTTCACATGTATTTATAAGGCCCTCTCAGCACTCATCCGTTTTAATATTTATGAGTTTTCACGCTCTTATTTTTTGAGGAAAACGAAAAATAAGTGTTCCGTCAAAACACGGAAAAAAGGAAAATCCGCAGCTTTAATTTGGTTGACATAGCGGCCAATTGATGACGAATTTCAGAAAAAAGTAAGTTATGTACAACATTAAATCTTCTCGAAATATTCTCCACCAACCTTGATGAAAAAAATTTTGCCATGATGTTTCTTGAATTTTCCGTTGCTTAAGCTTCCTCCCGGTACAACCATCCAATTCAAACACTGATCCAATGAGAAGTTTCTTGGACCAGCTGGACCCAAAGGTCGGCTCACTGTAACTTTCAGCTTGTTCCCGGTGATTTGGACATCATTAACTGTCACATAAGAAACATCATCCACCACGACTTTCTTCTTTTTTGGTGTATATCCAGAATTTGTTGTTATCACATTGTCTTCTCTACGGGAAAATATAATCGATTCCAGGTTGTTCTGGAGGAAGTTTATTAACGTTGTTTGGGGATAATATAATGAACTTCTCTGTATTATTCTGACTTTTTAAAAAAAAAATACACTGAATTTATTTTTAATAAAATTGAGTACAACTAACCATTCCAGGTCCATCTCCAAAAGCTATCGAAGTCCATCTATTTTCAGTTAGATTATTGTGCTCGAAATGAATTTGAATTTTATTGTTTTTAACATTCCAGTTCATCGAAACAAGTTCATTTTTGAAATCACAAGTGACAGAAGAAGAAGATGGAATAAAAACGAATGCAAATACTATTGCCAAAACGAACATTTTGTAATGAAGAAAGAAAATGACAGACGTCAATTTATAGGTCAACGGAATCGTCTACAGAAAGTTTGCACGGAAAGAAAGCTAAACAAATTTTGATAAACAAATGATGAGATATTGCCAGTTTTTGCAGATTGAATGTTTAGAAACTTGATATTTCTCTTCAAATAGTCATATACCTATTTTGTTTGTGTGTCCAGAATGCAAAGAACGCCAACATTTGAAAATTAGAGTTAGTTTTGAAAATGCGGCACAATTTTTTACAAGAACTAATGAGATGAACTTGTTTGTGTGTCCAGAAATAACAAAAATGATGTCATATATATGCCTGAAATTCAGTTTTTTTGATTGAACTGGAAGCTTCTGGCACCTAGAAAAATTTTGTAATTAAATTCTGAAAGCGCTTAAAATTTGAAACAAGTCCCCGAAGAAACATTTTCAAGAGAGTAAAATATTCTGTGAAGCCAAAAAGTAAAATATACTGTGAAGCCAGATAGTAAAATATACTGTGAAGCCAGAGAGTAAAATATACTGTGAAGCTAGAGAGTAAATTATACTGTGAAGCTAGAGAGTAAATTATACTGTGAAGCCAGAGAGTAAAATATACTGTGAAGCCAGAGAGTAAATTATTCTGCGAAGCCAGAGAGTAAATTATTCTGTGAAGCAAGAGAGTAAATTATACTGTGAAGCCAGAGAGTACAATATAATGTGAAGCCAGAGAGTAAATTATTCTGTGAAGCCAGAGAGTAAATTATTCTGCGAAGCCAGAGAGTAAATTATTCTGTGAAGCAAGAGAGTAAATTATTCTGTGAAGCCAGAGAGTAAATTATACTGTGAAGCCAGAGAGTAAAATATACTGTGAAGCTAGAGAGTAAATTATTCTGCGAAGCCAGAGAGTAAATTATTCTGCGAAGCCAGAGAGTAAAATATACTGTGAAGCCAGAGAGTAAATTATTCTGTGAAGCAAGAGAGTAAATTATTCTGTGAAGCCAGAGAGTGAATTATACTGTGAAGCCAGATAGTAAAATATTCTGTGAAGCCAGAGAGTAAAATATACTGTGAAGCCAGAGAGTAAATTATTCTGCGAAGCCAGAGAGTAAATTATTCTGTGAAGCCAGAGAGTAAATTATTCTGCGAAGCCAGAGAGTAAATTATTCTGTGAAGCCAGAGAGTAAATTATTCTGTGAAGCCAGATGAGTAAATTATTCTGTGAAGCCAGAGAGTAAATCATTCTGTGAAGCCAGAGAGTAAATTATTCTGTGAAGCTAGAGAGTAAATTATTCTGTGAAGCCAGAGAGTAAATTATTCTGTGAAGCCAGAGAGTAAATTATTCTGTGAAGCCAGAGAGTAAAATATACTGTGAAGCTAGAGAGTAAATTATTCTGCGAAGCCAGAGAGTAAATTATTCTGCGAAGCCAGAGAGTAAAATATACTGTGAAGCCAGAGAGTAAATTATTCTGTGAAGCAAGAGAGTAAATTATTCTGTGAAGCCAGAGAGTGAATTATACTGTGAAGCCAGATAGTAAAATATTCTGTGAAGCCAGAGAGTAAAATATACTGTGAAGCCAGAGAGTAAATTATTCTGTGAAGCCAGAGAGTAAATTATTCTGCGAAGCCAGAGAGTAAATTATTCTGTGAAGCCAGAGAGTAAAATCTACTGTGAAGCCAGTGAGTAAAATATGGTGGGAAGCCACAGAGAGTAAATAATAGTAGGAAGCCACAGAGAGTAAAATATGGTGGGAAGCCACAGAGAGTAAATAATAGTGGGAAGCCACAGAGAGTAAATAATAGTGGGAAGCCACAGAGAGTAAAATATGGTGGGAAGCCACAGAGAGTAAATAATAGTAGGAAGCCACAGAGAGTAAAATATGGTGGGAAGTCACAGAGAGTAAATAATAGTGGGAAGCCACAGAGAGTAAAATATGGTGGGAAGCCACAGAGAGTAAATAATAGTGGGAAGCCACAGAGAGTAAATAATAGTGGGAAGCCACAGAGAGTAAAATATGGTGGGAAGCCACAGAGAGTAAATAATAGTGGGAAGCCACAGAGAGTAAATAATAGTAGGAAGCCACAGAGAGTAAAATATGGTGGGAAGCCACAGAGAGTAAATAATAGTGGGAAGCCACAGAGAGTAAATAATAGTGGGAAGCCACAGAGAGTAAATAATAGTGGGAAGCCACAGAGAGTAAATAATAGTGGGAAGCCACAGAGAGTAAAATATGGTGGGAAGCCACAGAGAGTAAAATATGGTGGGAAGCCACAGAGAGTAAATAATAGTAGGAAGCCACAGAGAGTAAAATATGGTGGGAAGTCACAGAGAATAAATAATAGTGGGAAGCCACAGAGAGTAAAATATGGTGGGAAGCCACAGAGAGTAAATAATAGTGGGAAGCCACAGAGAGTAAATTATGGTGGGAAGCCACAGAGAGTAAATAATAGTGGGAAGCCACAGAGAGTAAATAATAGTGGGAAGCCACAGAGAGTAAATAATAGTGGGAAGCCACAGAGTAAATTATTCTGCGAAGCCAGAGAGTAAATTATTCTGTGAAGCCAGAGAGTAAATTATTCTGTGAAGCCAGAGAGTAAATTATTCTGTGAAGCCAGAGAGTAAAATCTACTGTGAAGCCAGAGAGTAAATTATTCTGTGAAGCCAGAGAGTAAATTATTCTGCGAAGCCAGAGAGTAAATTATACTGTGAAGCCAGAGAGTAAATTATTCTGCGAAGCCAGAGAGTAAATTATTCTGTGAAGCCAGAGAGTAAATTATTCTGCGAAGCCAGAGAGTAAATTATTCTGTGAAGCCAGATGAGTAAATTATTCTGTGAAGGCAGAGAGTAAAATATACTGTGAAGCCAGAGAGAGTAAAATATGGTGGGAAGCCACAGAGAGTAAATAATAGTGGGAAGCCACAGAGAGTAAATAATAGTGGGAAGCCACAGAGAGTAAATAATAGTGGGAAGCCACAGAGAGTAAATAATAGTGGGAAGCCACAGAGAGTAAATAGTAGTGGGAAGCCAAAGAGAGTAAATAATAGTAGGAAGCCACAGAGAGTAAAATATGGTGGGAAGCCACAGAGAGTAAATAATAGTGGGAAGCCACAGAGAGTAAAATATGGTGGGAAGCCACAGAGAGTAAATAATAGTGGGAAGCCACAGAGAGTAAATAATAGTGGGAAGCCACAGAGAGTAAAATATGGTGGGAAGCCACAGAGAGTAAATAATAGTGGGAAGCCACAGAGAGTAAAATATGGTGGGAAGCCACAGAGAGTAAAATATGGTGGGAAGCCACAGAGAGTAAAATATGGTGGGAAGCCACAGAGAGTAAATAATAGTGGGAAGCCACAGAGAGTAAATAATAGTGGGAAGCCACAGAGAGTAAAATATAGTGGGAAGCCACAGAGAGTTACATTGTAAGGATTTCCCACTATGTCGATACATTGTAAGGATTTCATACTATGTCGATACATTGTGGGGATTTCCCACTATGTCGATACATTGTAAGGATTTCCCACTATGTCCATACATTGTGGGGATTTCGACATAGTGGGAAATCCTTACAATGTATCAAACATAGACCACAATTTATATACAGGGTGGGCCAAAAGTATGGTAACACGTTTGCAGCTCTATAACCTTACTAGTGGAGAGAGTTATTACACCAATTTGTACAAGTTTTGTTCTCCATAAAATACTGACCAGATGAACGTTTTGAATTTTCAAAATATTCCCAAACCAAAAAAACTGAGTAAATTTCGCAAAGTTGAATTCATGAGACATTCAAAGGTTCTTGCTAAGCGCCAGTGTCGACACAGAAAATTTGTATATGCTACAAAAACAATTAAAAACGCTTCTTCACTTCTTTAACTTTAAATTTAACATAAAAATCATACATCTGAAAATTATTGGCGTGCGTGGGAGGTGTGTTTGTGTGGGAAGTGCCGCGTGCCAAATTACCGTTTTTTCGAAAGGGTTCGCCAAATTGTCGAGGTGATAAAGATCGCACCTTATTGGGAAACATTACAAATTTTTAGTCAAATTGAAGGATATTTATTCAGCTATCAGTATTCGATAAAAGAATGTACGTATGACGTGGCAGTCGCGCGAAAAGCTCATGTAAAAGAGCGCTTCACGTGTTACCATACTTTTGGCCCACCCTGTACAAAATTAATAAATTTTTCAAACTTTGAAAATTAATTTCTGGCTTCAAACTTACTTTTTCAAAAATTCCCGTAGCCATTTTGTAGCAAATTTTATGTTCTTTCAGAATTTTGAAACAGAATTTCAAAAAACTTCGAAACCGCCAAGTTCATGCAGAAAAAGTGAATTTTCAGTCATACCTTGTAGACCACAATTTATATGCAAAATTAATAGATTTTCCAAACTTTGAAAATTAATTTCTGGCTTCAAACTTACTTTTTCAAAAATTCCCGTAGCCATTTTGTAGCAAATTTTATGTTCTTTCAGAATTTTAAAACAGAATTTCAAAAAACTTCGAAACCGCCAAGTTCATGCAGAAAAAGTGAATTTTCAGTCATACCTTGTAGACCACAATTTATATGCAAAATTAATAGATTTTCCAAACTTTGAAAATTAATTTCTGGCTTCAAACTTACTTTTTCAAAAATTCCTGTAGCCATTTTGTAGCAAATTTTATGTTCTTTCAGAATTTTAAAACAGAATCTCAAAAAACTTCGAAACCGCCAAGTTCATGCAGAAAAAGTGAATTTTCAGTCATACCTTGTAGACCACAATTTATAATAAATTTTCCAAACTTTGAAAATTAATTTCTGGCTTCAAACTAACTTTTTCAAAAATTCCCGTAGCCATTTTGTAGCAAATTTTATGTTCTTTCAGAATTTCAAAACAGAATTTTAAAAAACTTTGAAACCGCCAAGTTCAAGCAGAAAAAGTGAATTTTCAGTCATTCCTTGTAGACCACAATTTATATACAAAATTAATAGATTTTCCAAACTTTGAAAATTAATTTCTGGCTTCAAACTTACTTTTTCAAAAATTCCCGTAGCCATTTTGTAGCAAATTTTATCCATTAAATAATAAAATACGCACTAAAAGGTAGGGCTGAAAATGTAGTATTTCTGTAACTACGTGAAGCTTCTTGTACCTACTGAAATATTGTTGGTATATTCTAAAAGAGCTTAAATTTTACTACAAAGTTTCTGAAAGACATTTAAAAAAAAATTACTTTGAAGAGATTTATGAATTTTCAAAGTTATGAAAATTCATCTATTTTTGCCTATAAATGGTAGTTTCCATTAAATAATAAAATACGCACCAAAAGGTAGGGCTGAAAATGTACTATTTCTGTAACTACGTGAAGCTTCTTGTACCTACTAAAATATCATTGGTATATTCTGAAAGAGCTTAAATTTTACTACAAAGTTTCTAAAAGACATTTCGAAAAAAGTTACTTTGAAGAGATTTATGAATTTTCAAAGTTACGAAAATTCATCTATTTTTGTCTATAAATGGTAGTTTCCATTAAATAATAAAATACGCACTAAAAAAAATTCTGAAAGCGCTAAAATTTGAAACAAGTCCCAGAAGAAACATTTTCAAAAAAGTTCATTTTAACTCAGATATTAATTTTTAAAGTTTTTATTTTCTAGAACCAAGCACATAACTCAACTACCAGAGCTTTTTATTTTTCTTCAGAAATTAGAATTTTGAAATTGAACTTTAAAATATAAAATTTATCTCATTTCCTTTTTTGGTTTATTTTCTTCTAGAATGTTCGGTTTCGCCCTTAAAAAATTTCAAAAGTTAAATTTTTCTCTCCCACTGCCTTCCTGGAATTTTACAAAAAATCCTTTCTAGCGTTCAAAAATAAAAGTTTGTAGTGCACGAAATGTGTCTGGAGAACGTTACAAAACAATCTTTTTAAGATATTTGTCATCATCTCGTTTTATCGATCACATGATCAAATTGTTTCCCGTTTTTGTCTGTTCATCCGGCTGGCTACAGTTGACTACAAAAGCATGATTACCTCAAAATCTACACTGAAAAGTAAAAATTTTCTCAAGTTTGTCATTAATTTGGTCATCTCACCGTTTCCTGTTTGTAACTATTTTTTAATCTTCGAAAATCTATGTAAAACATCATGTATAGCCAAATGTAGCATGTTTGACAGTGGCACCATTTTTTGATGTGCAGGGAAGTATTTTAATAATTTTATGATAGTTAGGATCGGTCCTAAAATTCCAGATTTGTCAGATCTTCAGATTCACTTTTTTCACTCCGAAAGTACCGATTGTTGCAAAGCAAGAATGTCTGAATGATGAACCAAAGTTATTTTCGATGCCTTATTTTGTCCTTGAAATCTGAACGTTTGACAGGACCCAGCTATCAAGTCACAAAAATTGTTTTTTTTGTTGTATCCACAGTGCTTCTGGATTCCCCGATTAATCACCATGCTATTTGAAATTTCTTTTGAATGAAACTAAGTGTAATATCGCCATTTTTCTCTAATTTTAAACTTCTGATACTTCGTAATTATCACGTACTCAATGTTTTATCTTTACGGTTAGAAGTACTCTTTATTTTCCCTTTTTCTCGTGGTTCACTTATCAAACGAACACATCTTGTTTTGATGAACTGTTCTTTGAACATTCAATGCTGAAAGTGTATAACTTTTAATAAATGAAAAACAGATCTAGGAGGTTTTATCAGAAACTACAAAAGTAACTGTATAGTGTGTCGAACTGTAGTTTGTGTCTAGACACATGTGGATTGAAGAAGATGAAACAAAACAGACAATAGAGGTGGAGACTTGTGAATAAGGATGGTGCAACACGTTTCAAGATCCCCTATCCAAGTGCATTAATATTTTTAAAAAAATATATCGTTCTTTGTGGATTTATTTGCACCGTTGTCTTTTTAAAATTATATTTTTGTTATTATTAGGGATGGCAATAAATGCTCCTCTCAAACTTTATTTCATTTTATTTTATTTCGAATTCAACTCATACTCAAATTCACTAACTTAAATTAACTGTCGCAATCGACGAATTATTCATTTGGGTCGCTACAATTGTTGCTGGAAGCCACCTCTAGTTAGTAGCACTAGTAGTACTTTTCTATGAAGTCATTCAGTATAATCAGAAAGATGCCAGACTACCATCAATAACACCACCTGAATATAAACTGTTCAAGTATACGTCAAGTCCACGCTGGATTTCTAAAAAAAGTCATTATTCTGATATTTAGCTTGGGACTTACCCCTGGAAACGTGGGAGCTTCAATCTTCAAAGTAAGCAAATATCGAACTTCTCTTTAAAATAAAACAGAAATACCAAGCAGTTTCAATGATTCAATGATTCCGTTTTCATGATAAAACTTTTTAATTAGACTTGCTCATGACTGTAATATATAAATAATGCTTGTTTGGAACCAAAAATGTTATGAAATTCCAGCTAACTGGTAATTTTTAATCGCAGTTCCTATTTTCAATTTCATTCAATTTCATGATAGTCTAATTGGCCTTCTTCCTCGTTTATTCATTGCATCTTTCCCAAAACATCAATCCTCAGAGTTTCAAATCCTCAATACGTTCCCTACAAATACTACATATTTCGCCGGTTATTGGTTCACTAGAAAATGACGTCCTTGTAGATTTTAATCAATTTTCTTTTTCTAAAAATATAGAACACATTTTCTTGTTTAATATTTTCCATTAAAAAACACAAATATTTCAATAGATGCTCAAATATTTCTTCATAGCCTACACGTGTATCTTGTAGACACATAAGAGACGAATGTCCTTGCTATCCAAGATTTAAATCAGACTCATTCATTTGCGTCCCTTAAAACAGTACTTCTTGTTTAATTCCAGAAATAAAATTTTGCCCATTCCGATTTGTGATTCAATGATCTGTTTGCCACGGACTTGTCAAATTTATTTATTTGAATATTCCTCTCTATTTTTAATTTTTAAAATATATTACAAAACGTATAGAAGTACTGAATAGTTGGGGATAAAATAATTATAAAACTTTTAACATTAAAAAGTTTTCCACAGTTTTCTATCTAAAATTATTGTGAACACAGTTGCTCGCGATATTGCAAGATTGCTGTTTATACTTTAATTTGTTACTTTTACAATTCGAAATAACTTCAAAAAACTCATGTATTTTTTTACAAAATTTACCGTAATTTTCCTAGATAACTTTTTTATTCGCTTGTTATACGTTTTTCATTCTTGTGCACACTACACATGCAAACGCGTTTAGGAAAATTAATATTTTGCACAGACCCCTTTCGTATTCCAAGAAACGCCACCTGAAACCTTTATTTTGCTCTTTAATCAGATAAAAGTGTGTTTTGATGATGTAAGTCGGTGTGTCTGAATTGTGATATGTCTTGGAATAAGTTGAAAAGCAGGCGGCTGCGGGTGGTGTGCGGTGGTGGCGGTGGTGGATGTCCAGCCATGGGTACATAGTACACTCTCACCACGCATAATAAGAGACCGATAGAGGAAAAATATTTCAGAACAAGAATCATTTTCAAGTGAGACTTTAATGAGGAGTGTACAACGTAGTGCGCGCGTATGGGAAATGCATGAACTTTGACACATGAGATGATAAAAGGACATGTAGACAACATGTCAGAAAACATATTTGTTCAAGCTAAGGCTTGGAAAACTGTTTCAACAATATTTGATTTTTAAGGTGAAATTAAACTATATTTCAAAAATGCATGTCCGAATTAGAAATTCCACGGGGTGCAATTTGCCTTGCTTTTTCCCTCGCGTACTCGCCGGACACTAGAAACAAAAAAAGATCCCAATTGTTGAAAAACCTTGTTGTTTTCTTATGGGGATAAAATATAATAATAATTAATTTCTAGAGTTTCCGTCTTCCTCAGCATTTGCTCACAGTCTCTACTGAAATTATTTAGCGGAATCAGATAATATGGCACTTTTTTTACTTTTAAATTACATATACATACATATAAAACATGCTTTCGTGTCTTAATTATCAACATTTCTAGAATTAAAATCATCGGCTCATTTGCTAACAACGTGTAGCTTGAACTGCAAAGTCTAGTGGAAAATATCAAAGTTTGATGTGTTAGATAAGAGCCCAGAAGCCAAAATTTCTCACTTTTTCTAAAATAGGGTGGTCAGCAGTTGTTCGAGATCATTGCAGGTGTTTTACGCTTTCTACATTTTTTCAAAAACATTTTGGTAGATTTGCACTCTTCAAAGTTGCTGCTAATTCTTTAGCCTATCTTTGTATTGCCAATATCTTTACAAATTAATTTTTATAAAGTTAGCCACAAAAAATTTAGCAAATCACATGCCCAATTTTTGGAGGTTATCTTCCTGTTGCATAATTTGATTTTGAGAATGAAAAAAAATTGTATTTTAAAAAATGCGATCTATCAGCTTTTGCCAATATACCGGTTTGAATTTTCTCTGAAATCAGAACTATCAGAAATTTGCTCCTCCCAATTTTGAGCAAATCAGTTGAGGTGTATGGTTTTAAATTTCAGTCTACTTTTGGTTTTTTAAAGAAAATCACCATTCAGTCTTTAAATTACTCGTTTTGAAAAAAAATCACAAACCACAAAAACCGAATTTCTAATTTTCTCCATTTGCCAAATCCACATTGTTTTCTCAGAACTATTCAAACTTTATCTTAATTATCAGTCTTTTCCCCAAATTTTCCTTGAATTGTACAACAAATATGTTTGTTTCTATCCGAAAAAAACACGAATCTTATCACAACGTTACACAGACTCCGCCCAAGTGTACGACAGTGTTAAAATGAGTAAGCGACACGAACACAAATCACAAGAAGTTAAGCGAATAAGTGAACTTGAACATAGATTTGTGTGGTCTTTTATGTTTCTTTCGTTGGTCATAGACATGCAAAAAGAAGGAGATAAAACGTCATTGAATAGGTGAACAACTGTGCGGGCAGACAAGATTTTGGAAATTTTATCTTTTGAGGATGTTCCAAAGCAGTACTAGTTATTTTTGGATTTAATTCCAAGGCAGCGTCGGCTTTTTCCTGAACTGCTTTTTCCGAACTTTAAAACGTTTATTTATATTTTGATGAGGATTGGTCATTTCTGTGATTTGTTCCTTTATTTAAACAGCAGCCTCAGACATATGGGGCGATAATATCTTTTGCAGACTGCACAAAACGCGCGAAAGTGGGTGATTCCCAACATTGAAACCCGATTTTCAAAAAACAAATCGTCACTATTCTCAAACATATCATTGATTATTTCTTTGATTTCTGAACTTTTGATCTTTCTTCTAATTATGGGCCGGTATTTTCTTCACTGGGTTCTTACAAAATTATTAACACTCTAACTTCAAATCTGTCGTATCCAGATACCTCTCAGTCGGTAGTCAGCTTTTAGAAAATATTCAAAATGATTATTTTATAGGTGCCAATACGCCTAGTAGACTATTACAAAGCTTAGTCGACTTCTAAAAAATTTCAGATAGGGAATTTCGGTAGAATATCAGCTCAGCAAGTACATGTTTTTTCTCAATGTAACTTGTTGGAAAATAAGCGACTTGTTTCAGCTTTTAAGTAGAAATGGGTTTATTTTTTTATTTTTTGAAACTGCAATTCATTTGATCCCTGCATTTTTGTCAAAGACTAGCATATTTTACCTAAACATATCCAAAATAATTTTCTAGCTACAACGTCATAACCAGGTTCTGTGGTCACTACAATAATGATGTAAAATAAACTTAATTACTAATGTTTTGTAGTTTAGGCTTTTCCGATACCAGGCTTTATATTTCTGTAAAAATTTGATCACTGAATTAATTTACAGAAAGGAAATTAATATTAGTGCAATTCACGCGACTTATGTGATCAAAAAACTTGGTTATGTATTTTTGTAGAATCATACCTATAAGTCTGTTATTTTTTACAATAGGAAAGAAATAATTACGATATCATTCATCATCTATCTGTATACAACTATTTTGTAAAGGAAATTTACTACAACTAGATTCATGTTTTGAGTCTGATTGGCTGAACCATGAAGCATGCCTAAAAAGCGCCACCCCTTTTTGTTTTTTTATAGAAAGGAGAGCCTTATTTTTGCACTAGTTAAATTCAAATTGAGTGCCAAAAACAGTAAACTCAAATTTAAACGACCAATAAACTAAAATACTCAATTGATTACTAGATGATTATGATTGTGAGCACAAACGAGAGACAATTAATTCTTAAGTTATAAGCAACCAACAATTATTTAAAACCTCCTAAATTTTTTACCTTTTATTTTGGAAGATAACCCCTATAAATTGTAAATGCAAAAGCTGTTTAAAGACGGTGTTCTTGTACTTTCGTACTATAATCTATCGGATGAGCCAGATGGTATTTAATTAAATATTGGCTGTGAGCATTGTTTCTGATATATCTTTTACAATAGATATTGTTTACGCAACTAGATTGTATGAAACAAGAGTTCAAAAGTTCAATACATATAATCAATTTTTAGAGAAAATTAAAAAATTTAGAAATTTATGTAGACACAAACTTTACGTATTTATTTATGGTATTTTATTGGTATCCCATTTTTGAAACAATAAAATCAATTTTTAGCTAAAATAAGCAATATTTGCACCTTAGTTCCCTTAAATTCTTTTCGCACTTTAAAATTCCTCAAATTTTCCGGCAAACCCTCATTAACTAATAGTCTAATTTACTAAATCACTCGTTTACGTAAGTGGCACATTTACTTCGACGTCTAATTTACTAGCGATTTCACTTTCTCTCGTTTACTGAAAAAGAGTTCATTTACTTCAAGGTCTAATTTACTCATTTTTTACTCTCAGTCATTTACTAAGAAATAGTTCATTTACTTTGAACTCAGATTTACTAACTTGCTGACATTTTCTAATTTACTACTGTTTTGGTATATTTTTACATTTATGTAGTTTCAACATATGATGTTTCTTAGAGTTTTCATTTAAAAAATACCATGCGATATCCTAAAATGAATTCGTTTTTTGAACATGGTAGTTCTACTGTACCAAAATTTTTTACTTAATATTGTTTTCAGAACAAACTAGGAAAACAACGACATTCGCACGTTTTTTTTTCAATATCTGATTAGTTGTGAACCAAAAAATTCATACAGCATTCCAATTCAGGGATATGTGTCAAACATTTCAAATTTCACCAGTCGTTGGCCGAGCCGGAGGCGGCTGGTTAGATAATGTAGGACTATGTTTACTTGGTTACTTTCATACATTTTCTTGCCAAATTCGGTGCTTTCGATAAGCCAAACCCGACATTCCTTGGACCTCTGAACAATAAAACACCCTGTTTTAAAACGGATGTATCTAATTCTAGAATTGAGGTATCAAAAAGTCAGCAACTACAACCTTGTCGAGCTTAAAACAATAAACGTTTTCATAGTTGAAAGTATCAGTTCATCTTTATCGAGAACTGAGATATGGTTGAGCTAGAATATCTCCAAATCTAGAATATTTCGGCCATCTTTTGGGGCTCACATCTTCACAGTCACTGAAGATAACTGAAAGGGACCTACTAACATAATGTGTGTCACATTATTGCCAACAACATTTCAGTTGACCACATTTTATTAATTCAAACGCCAACAGAGTTATGAGTCTTTGAAAGTTAGACGTATATATTCTCAATCAACTCTAATTTACAAGGGAAGTCTTTGAAGGCGCCTGTAGAATTTGGGTTTTCATATTGAAATTCCGATAGAAGAGTGTTAGTTATGATCTCTCCGAAAAAATTAGCTGCCCCCGTCACGTTTCAGCAAAGTTATGACGTTTTGAAATTTCAGCTTTGAACACCATTGAAATCCACTGTCTTACCATGCTATCCACGCAAATCTTATAGTTAGCTTGCGTGACCACCGAAAATGTGACTCCTTCCACATTGTCCTGAAAAATGACCTCTGTGGCCGAGCTGGGAGTCCGCGCGCCTAGTAAAAATAAAGCTATGGTTCGATTCCTTCTATTTTTGAAATTTTTTTGCAAGTTGAATAAAGTTGTAAAACACCTATTTCAAACATTTTTACACACTTTCAAAGTGATTTTATTCTTTTTCGGGAACTTAGAATCATTTTCCGAACTTTTTGGAAAATTTAATTTTTTCATTTTTTTTTCTCGAAATTTCTTGATCAACTCCAAGCAAATAATAGAAAATTTTTTATTTTTTTAAAAATGTATGAAATTGCTATTTTATTGTTCAGAAGTGTATGAAACGTACATTATACAAGTTTTAGCTCTCTATTCACAAGTAAACCATCGAAATGATCTGCATTTCATTAATTATGTGCAAAATATTTACCAACTTTGAAGTTTCATAACTTCGTTGAGATGAATTATTTGAAAAAATGATCAACTAACAAATTGTTTGTTGAGTGATAATAAACAACGTTATAGTTATACACTTTTCGATACCTTCAGCCACCAAAAAGTTGTGACCGTTTTCCAGAACCCAATGTTAATAGAAAAACCAGCTAAAAAAACATTGCATTTTTCTATAACATCTGATCAAATTTTGAAAAGTTTTCAAAAAAAGTTTTGAAAAAAATTTTGAAAATTTTTGTAAGGGTACCCTTTGGATTTTTTTTTCATAAATCGAAAAAAAACATTGAAACCTAAAAAAACCAAATGTTTTTGACACTATCGCCAACAACATTTCAGTTGGACACATTTTATTGCAAAATCTCATTGCCAACTATCCTATGCTGAAACCTTTGAAATATGCTTATGCTGACGTTTTGAATATGCTTATGTTGACGTGCGCTTATGCTGACAAGAGCTCTCACGAGAATTTCGTGATCCAAAAAACACATTGAAAGCTTATATCAGGACACTTGACGATGTAAAAGAAAACTAAACCTATCCAGATTCGAACCAGCAATGACTGTATCTGAAGACCGTGCCCTTAACCACTACACCAAAAGGGCGAGAGGTGCGCGCGTTCTCAAGGAATATATGAAATCAGTCAAGCTGTAAGATAACTAGAGCTTCTCTCGATTGGAAGATATCTAGTACTTGAAAATGTGTTCATAAAGATTGGAACTACTACAGAATAAGTCATTAAGTTATTTTCTGTTCCTATTGTTCAGTTTCTACAAGAAATCCATTCCACATTGACTTTTATTGTGAATTTGAACCTTCCGTTGGCCTAAAATACTTCTGGAGAGCTACTTTTTTCGAGAGTATTCTTAAGTCTTCTACAAATTCAACTTGTTGGAAAATCGGGAACTTCTCTGATTCCTCGAAAATACTGTTGTTTAAAAAAAAATTTTGGCCTAAATTTTTTCCCTCAAAAACACCTTCATTCTGGTATTTTCTAGGAGCATATGTCATCTGTATTGTTTAATAATTTTTTTTGCTTCAAAAGCTCTGTTTTTGTGCTAAAAAAGAACTTTTTCGTTGATTTTTGCATTAAAAAATATACAAATGTCGTCGAATTAAATGCACGATACGCAAAGGTACGCAAACACCGATGTGTACCGTACTCCGAAATGTTTTTAATTTCCATGTTTTAAATTAGGAAATCGACAAAAAGGAGAGTTTTAAGCACAAAAACAGAGCTTTTGAAGCAAAAAAAAATTATTAAACAATACAGATGACATATGCTCCTAGAAAATACCAGAATGAAGGTGTTTTTGAGGGAAAAAATTTAGGCCAAAATTTTTTTTTAAACAACAGTATTTTCGAGGAATCAGAGAAGTTCCCGATTTTCCAACAAGTTGAATTTGTAGAAGACTTAAGAATACTCTCGAAAAAAGTAGCTCTCCAGAAGTATTTTAGGCCAACGGAAGGTTCAAATTCACAATAAAAGTCAATGTGGAATGGATTTCTTGTAGAAACTGAACAATAGGAACAGAAAATAACTTAATGACTTATTCTGTAGTAGTTCCAATCTTTATGAACACATTTTCAAGTACTAGATATCTTCCAATCGAGAGAAGCTCTAGTTATCTTACAGCTTGACTGATTTCATATATTCCTTGAGAACGCGCGCACCTCTCGCCCTTTTGGTGTAGTGGTTAAGGGCACGGTCTTCAGATACAGTCATTGCTGGTTCGAATCTGGATAGGTTTAGTTTTCTTTTACATCGTCAAGTGTCCTGATATAAGCTTTCAATGTGTTTTTTGGATCACGAAATTCTCGTGAGAGCTCTTGTCAGCATAAGCGCACGTCAACATAAGCATATTCAAAACGTCAGCATAAGCATATTTCAAAGGTTTCAGCATAGGATAGTTGGCAATGAGATTTTGCAATAAAATGTGTCCAACTGAAATGTTGTTGGCGATAGTGTCAAAAACATTTGGTTTTTTTAGGTTTCAATGTTTTTTTTCGATTTATGAAAAAAAAGTCCAAAGGGTACCCTTACAAAAATTTTCAAAATTTTTTTCAAAACTTTTTTTGAAAACTTTTCAAAATTTGATCAGATGTTATAGAAAAATGCAATGTTTTTTAGCTGGTTTTTCTATTAACATTGGGTTCTGGAAAACGGTCACAACTTTTTGGTGGCTGAAGGTATCGAAAAGTGTATAACTATAACGTTGTTTATTATCACTCAACAAACAATTTGTTAGTTGATCATTTTTTCAAATAATTCATCTCAACGAAGTTATGAAACTTCAAAGTTGGTAAATATTTTGCACATAATTAATGAAATGCAGATCATTTCGATGGTTTACTTGTGAATAGAGAGCTAAAACTTGTATAATGTACGTTTCATACACTTCTGAACAATAAAATAGCAATTTCATACATTTTTAAAAAAATAAAAAATTTTCTATTATTTGCTTGGAGTTGATCAAGAAATTTCGAGAAAAAAAAATGAAAAAATTAAATTTTCCAAAAAGTTCGGAAAATGATTCTAAGTTCCCGAAAAAGAATAAAATCACTTTGAAAGTGTGTAAAAATGTTTGAAATAGGTGTTTTACAACTTTATTCAACTTGCAAAAAAATTTCAAAAATAGAAGGAATCGAACCATAGCTTTATTTTTACTAGGCGCGCGGACTCCCAGCTCGGCCACAGAGGTCATTTTTCAGGACAATGTGGAAGGAGTCACATTTTCGGTGGTCACGCAAGCTAACTATAAGATTTGCGTGGATAGCATGGTAAGACAGTGGATTTCAATGGTGTTCAAAGCTGAAATTTCAAAACGTCATAACTTTGCTGAAACGTGACGGGGGCAGCTAATTTTTTCGGAGAGATCATAACTAACACTCTTCTATCGGAATTTCAATATGAAAACCCAAATTCTACAGGCGCCTTCAAAGACTTCCCTTGTAAATTAGAGTTGATTGAGAATATATACGTCTAACTTTCAAAGACTCATAACTCTGTTGGCGTTTGAATTAATAAAATGTGGTCAACTGAAATGTTGTTGGCAATAATGTGACACACATTATGTTAGTAGGTCCCTTTCAGTTATCTTCAGTGACTGTGAAGATGTGAGCCCCAAAAGATGGCCGAAATATTCTAGATTTGGAGATATTCTAGCTCAACCATATCTCAGTTCTCGATAAAGATGAACTGATACTTTCAACTATGAAAACGTTTATTGTTTTAAGCTCGACAAGGTTGTAGTTGCTGACTTTTTGATACCTCAATTCTAGAATTAGATACATCCGTTTTAAAACAGGGTGTTTTATTGTTCAGAGGTCCAAGGAATGTCGGGTTTGGCTTATCGAAAGCACCGAATTTGGCAAGAAAATGTATGAAAGTAACCAAGTAAACATAGTCCTACATTATCTAACCAGCCGCCTCCGGCTCGGCCAACGACTGGTGAAATTTGAAATGTTTGACACATATCCCTGAATTGGAATGCTGTATGAATTTTTTGGTTCACAACTAATCAGATATTGAAAAAAAAACGTGCGAATGTCGTTGTTTTCCTAGTTTGTTCTGAAAACAATATTAAGTAAAAAATTTTGGTACAGTAGAACTACCATGTTCAAAAAACGAATTCATTTTAGGATATCGCATGGTATTTTTTAAATGAAAACTCTAAGAAACATCATATGTTGAAACTACATAAATGTAAAAATATACCAAAACAGTAGTAAATTAGAAAATGTCAGCAAGTTAGTAAATCTGAGTTCAAAGTAAATGAACTATTTCTTAGTAAATGACTGAGAGTAAAAAATGAGTAAATTAGACCTTGAAGTAAATGAACTCTTTTTCAGTAAACGAGAGAAAGTGAAATCGCTAGTAAATTAGACGTCGAAGTAAATGTGCCACTTACGTAAACGAGTGATTTAGTAAATTAGACTATTAGTTAATGAGGGTTTGCCAAATTTTCCTCCTTTGTTTCGATGTGCTGGTTCTCTTTCTTGAGGGCTACAACGTACCCCGACAGACCGATTCTGATCTATTGATCATCTGTGTGATGTTCTTTCTTCTTACCCTTATATGGAAAAGATCCAAATCTTAAAATCAGCGATGATGTTACTTTTATCATTCACTTCTCCCGTGATTTTCAATAATTATTATTGTTGTTCGTCTAGCCTCCTGTCCTTATCTTCCGTCTATTTTCCGTCGCAGAAATATCTTTCTGATCTCGTTTTGTTGTTGCAGTACCTTTTTGGATGTTTCGCGAACTCATTACTTTTTGCAAATGTTCAAAGTAGTCACTGAATAGCAAAAAATATTGAAAACTCTAATTTGAAACTATAAAACAATAATATATACATTTTGAAGGTGGAGTAGTGCCAGTGGGGATTTTGTCTAAATACACTTATATCTAAAACGACCGAAAATCAGGATAAAACAATCCAAAAAATGTTTAGATTGTCTAATTTTTCAGTCAAATTAGTTTTGCATTCCAGATTATCCTATCCAGTGTTAAGGGTTACGGGTCAAAGAAGTTTCGGATTTGCTTTCTGAATAGTAGAAGCATGTTTTGATATTCAAATTTCTCACTCAAACATTTTCAGCAAATACAGTCTATTAATACAAATCTGAAACCGTAATTGTTTTCTGGCACTATTATTGCAGATCCCCCTCTCCATATTTGCCCTTACCGTAATCTCTTTGTCCCTCTTCCTCTTCACGTGCAATTCACTAAACGTCCCGAGAACGCTCACCATTTTTCTTTGCTTCTCAACAGTCTCTCTGAATTTTGTAACTCTCTTTGTTTCAACTATTCCATGTCTCTCTTTTACTACAACCATCCTGTTTTCTCTATTGAGAGGTTTTCTGTTTCTATAATGTTTGTCAACATTTGCAAATAAATGTTGCTCATTTCACCCAAAAGCTGCTTGTCTACTGCAAAATCTCGTAGAGTTTAGTTTTCGACCAATGAACATATTTTCGACAAGTGCCAACTTTAAGGATACGTAATTTCATGTTTTCCTAGAATTTCTCACATATGTATAAATCGTGTCGGATTAAAATGAGCAGCCTCTAGACCTCTTGATTCGATATTTTGATCTTTTGTTCGAATGCTCACGTACGCAGGGTGAGCGCATATCAAATCACAAAGCACAAATTGTGTGAAAAAGAAGGGAAGTGAGAGAACTCATAGTGCAGAGTTTCAATGCAATCATCAGGAAATGTTCTCTGTACTCTTTTTGATGTAATGTTTTTTCTTTTAATTTCATCATCTACTTGTTGTTTATTTTTGTTTTTTTTATTGTGAGAGTAAATATTAAAGCCATGACGTATGTGTCTTGGCCTACAAGCTTGCACAACTGTAAATCTTCCTATATCCAACTTATTAATATGAAAGGTTCGGTTTCCTAACAGGTACAAAAAAATATACGCACGACATAAACTTGGTCCGTAGTAACTCTCTTCATGACAAAGTTAGACTTTTTTCATATGTAGTACTGCATTGTAGGCACACAAATAATAATTTTCGATTTTGTGGAAGCATTGTTTCAAGTAAATAAAACGCAAAATTCTTGCAAAATCCAAGCAAACAGCTGATTTCTCACCATGCAAGTGGTCAAGTAACATTATTTGGTATCATTCAGCATTGCACAGGCCGCGTTTAAAATTCACAAACCATTCAAATTTACACCCAATATTTTGATTTAAAATTGAAACCGATTTTTTTATTTTTTCTCACCTCTAGGTTTTCACTACAAAGTAATATATATTCATGTCATCTTGCCACAAAATCGACAGTAACTTTTTCCTACCAGAGTACCTATTGACATTCTTTGTTTTCCAATTGAGCTTGCCATGCTATAATTATATTGTTTTTCTCTAACATTCTCCCTGTTTTTTACAACTTTTCGGGAAATTTTAAAATCTAATGTTTTCCGTTAAACGATTAATTGCCAACAATCAAAGATAATTCTCCTTCAGTCCCCTACTTTTTATCCCTTATCTCATTCGTCTTCCCAATATCACTGTTTATTTTCCAAATTCCAACCTAAATATTTCGTAATCTATTTTGCATCCCCTACTGTTCATTATTTGCTACCGTTTTACGTTGCATGATGACAATTCATGTCACCATTTTATGATCCATTTTTGGCTGTAGTTGACATAAAAAAAGTACAAATAAAGAGTTTATGGTCTCCTTGTCACTTTATGCTCTTTGAACTGTTACGATGCTTTTCTCAGAGTTAAACAAATATTTTTAGAATATCATTTTAGTATTTTTAACTAAAAATTTCTTGGTCAAATCTTACAATTAGTGAACTTTTTTTCCACATCATTGATTTTTGCCATATGTTGGCATGTTACCGTTAACGGAAGTGAATTAGAAAAATCTGAAGAGACTGTATCTTTAAATTGAAGTATTAAAAAAATTGAAAATATTTTTAAATCATTAATTTGTGAACTTCATTATTTTATCATTACCCAACTTGCTTGACTACGAATTTTCTCGAATTAACTGTTTAATAGGTGTTATGTGTCTTTCTCCCTGCTTTACAGTCTTTCCAGGGCACATCGCCATCTTGCTACAACTACGTGTGGGAAAGGTGGTATTATGCCCTGAGGAGCTGAGCTGAGTGATTGAGTACTTAATATATTTTGGAGATCCTTGTTATAAACTTGATGAATCCCGAAAGAATTTTTACTAACAAAAATTAAAAATGTTTCTATTAGAAAAATGCTACAATTGCAATATTTGTGGAAGCAATTTTTCCATGTTTTTTTTTGCGCGAAGTTTGTTCACTCTTTAAATATAGCCCTCATATTATATTTTGACAATATACAGTTTGTAATGATACTTCTTAAAATAAAAACAAATACCGTGAACGAAAATAACCCTTAATCTAACACCAATCTCCAAACATCTTCGTATTTTGTGTTTGAGCACAAAGTTATGGGGAAAAGTCGCCGGGGAAAATCGGTCAATATGTATTTTGTGTTCACAGGAATAACAACAACTTTTTTGCATTTTCTCGTACAGAAGCTAATGTGTATTAATCAAGATTATTACTTAAAATCGTTTTGCGTCCTATGATATTTAAAACTTTAAATTTCTCAATTAGAAAAAAACTATCGCCTGGAAAACTATTTTCATAAAACGTTATGTAGTTTTTTTCGCTTTTAAAGGGAGAATATTACAAATGAAATATATATTTTATCAAGCTTTTTCACTTTAATGTTTCTCTGAAATAGCTGATAATCAGCAAGAAAGTCTCAAAAATTGTATTCAAATTTGGGCTAGGTGTTCTAGTTTATTAGATGTTCTGAAACATAATTTTCTTTAATTATTAATTACCAGCCGCTAGCACGCGCCAAGGCGCGTGCTAACGACTGGCAAAAGTTGACATGTTTGACACATAAATCATCAATTAATCCTACAAAAGTATCTCATGAAAAAAGGTGAAAATGTTCACTTTTTGAACACTAGGATTCCCGCCAAAATGTTTTCAAAAAATTAATATTTGAATTCCCGCCAAATGTTTCACTGCGATGGGTCTCACCACGATGGGTCTCACCACGAAGGGTCTCACCACGATGGGCCTCACCACGAAGGGTCTCACCACGAAGGGTCTCACCACGATGGGTCTCACCACGATGGGTCTCACCACGATGGGTCTCACCACGAAAGGTCTCGCCACAATGGGTCTCACCACGATGGGTCTCACCACGAAAGGTCTCAATACGAAGGGTCTCACCACGAAGGGTCTCACCACGATGGGTCTCACCACGATGGGTCTCACCACGAAGGGTGTCACCACGATGGGTCTCACCACGATGGGTCTCACCACGATGGGTCTCACCACGAAGGGTCTCGCCACAATGGGTCTCACCACGATGGGTCTCACCACGATGGGTCTCACCACGAAGGTTGTCACCACGAAGGGTCTCACCACGATGGGTCTCACCACGATGGGTCTCACCACGATGGGTCTCACCACGAAGGGTCTCACCACGAAGGGTCTCACCACGATGGGTCTCACCACGAAAGGTCTCGCCACAATGGGTCTCACCACGATGGGTCTCACCACGAAGGGTCTCGCCACAATGGGTCTCACCACGATGGGTCTCACCACGATGGGTCTCACCACGATGGGTCTCACCACGAAGGGTCTCACCACGATGGGCCTCACCACGAAGGGTCTCACCACGAAGGGTCTCACCACGATGGGTCTCACCACGATGGGTCTCACCACGATGGGTCTCACCACGAAAGGTCTCGCCACAATGGGTCTCACCACGATGGGTCTCACCACGAAAGGTCTCAATACGAAGGGTCTCACCACGAAGGGTCTCACCACGATGGGTCTCACCACGATGGGTCTCACCACGAAGGGTGTCACCACGATGGGTCTCACCACGATGGGTCTCACCACGATGGGTCTCACCACGAAGGGTCTCGCCACAATGGGTCTCACCACGATGGGTCTCACCACGATGGGTCTCACCACGATGGGTCTCACCACGATGGGTCTCACCACGATGGGTCTCACCACGATGGGTCTCACCACGAAGGGTCATCACCACAATGGGTCTCACCACGATGGGTCTCACCACGATGGGTCTCACCACGATGGGTCTCACCACGATGGGTCTCACCACGAAAGGTCTCGCCACAATGGGTCTCACCACGATGGGTCTCACCACGAAGGGTTTCACCACGATGGGTCTCACCACGAAGGGTCTCACCACGAAGGGTTTCACCACGATGGGTCTCACCACGATGGGTCTCACCACGATGGGTCTCACCACGAAGGGTCTCACCACGATGGGTCTCACCACGATGGGTCTCACCACGAAGGGTCTCACCACGAAGGGTCTCACCACGAAAGGTCTCGCCACAATGGGTCTCACCACGATGGGTCTCACCACGATGGGTCTCACCACGAATGGTCTCGCAGCGGCTTTTTTTTTTGAATTTTCCAGAAGGTTCTAGAACATTCCAGAATTTTCCTGAATTTTCCAGAAGGTTCTAGAACATTCTACAATTTTCTCGAATTTTCCAAAAGGTTCTGGAACATTCCAGAATTTTCTCGAATTTTCCAGAAGGTTCTGGAACATTTCAGAATAATGTTTTCAAAAAATTAAAATTTGAATTCCCGCCAAAATGTTTAAAAAAAATTCCAATTTGAAGTCCCGCTAAAATTTTTTCAAATATTAAAATTTGAATTCCCGCCAAAATGTTTTCAAAACTTAAAATTTGAATTCCCACCAAGATGTTTTTGAAAAGTGTTGAGTAGTTTATCGCGGACCTCGATCGATGTCGGGTGCGCAATCATCATAAATAACACCAAATTATTTCTCAAATAATTTTTTTGCGCTGAATGTTGTGACGTCACCCGTGACGTCAGAGACAAACAGAATAGCGCCTTATATATAGTAATGATTGTTGTTCTTTATAAAATCGTTCAAATTTTTTTAAATGATATTTCAACTCTTCACAGTTTTCAAGCAGTATTTCATAATTTTATTTCTTATTATAAGAATTAGCACAATTACCCCACTTTTGTATAAACTATGTCCTGGGCAAAGTTCTCTGGGTTTCCGTTCTACTGACGCAACGGTCAGCAAACCAAATTTTGTTTATTTGCGAGTTTTTGTAATTTTTGGATGATGGCTAGACCGAAAAAATGGGGTGAGATGTTATAAAGAAACCTTGAAATTGTGGAGTGTGGAGTAGTTTTTATGACTAATTTCATTGATCAATCAAAATATTTGAGAAAGTACAAACAGGAAATGCATTGCACCAAAAACATCATTTGTGAAAGTTAAATCTTGATTTTCTCTAAAAAAATTTACCTAAAAATATATGTAGGACTGGCAGTCAGTCAGTGTGTCAAAATGGGTTTACACTTTTGAATGTTAGGGTAATTTTTTGAAGACCATAACAAACTATCGATACTAATTTGAATTATTTCTTGGAAATTTTTCATGATACAGTTGGAATCTAGGTAGACCGAACCGCATAGTTTGTAAGTTTTGACAATTCGTATTCTACAAAAATTGTGTATAATTTTACAAACTCTCAAGTATAAAATAATCCCAATCTATGTATATTTAAAAAGAAAGTCATATGCAAGGAAAAAATATTTGGAAATAGTAACTTCTTGTTTTTTTTGTTTCGTCACTATCCTTGATTTGAAAAATATTTGAAGTCATTGCACGTAATCGTTCGTACTTTCAGTAGCAAATAGATTTGAAAAATAAAATTCAATTGGAGCATCTTCTTTTCTCCTCTAACAATGAGTTGTTGATCTCCAATCGTTTGGTAGTTGATCTTTTGAATTTTGGGTTTTTATTTGGCGGATGGGAGGAGTAAGGCGTCTTTTAAAGAACGACAAGACATGCTCCGAGAGGAGCACATTGCTTTTAAAATAAGAAGAGTTTTTTGAAAGATTGAGTTTAGTTTGATTTCTGGTTTTTGATTTTCAGTAGAGCATTTGAAAGTTTCGCTACAATTATATTTCTCTGTTTCAAATATTGACTGTTTCAATAAAAATATGAATGGCATTTTTAAACTACTAATGTTTTTTTCGCTATTTTTATCCGGTTTTATTAAAAATTGATAAACTATCAAAATGTACAAAAGTATTTGGCACATTTTTTTTATTTGATTTCGATAAAACAAAAGGCACCAGAGATATTAGCTGTCAAATTAGAAAAATACGGTAGTTGTTTTACCAAACGGATTTTTTTGCAAAATTAATACCTTTAAAAATAAAACTGTATTCTAGCAACTTCATCCAGATTCATTCAAATGTCTTATTTCAAAACAAGTATTAATATAATAATATTTAAATCTTCATATTATTCTTCATTTCCTAATCCTTTCAAAACAAACATTTTATTGTTTTGCTGATCTTCAAAAAAGATCAATTGATTATTCTTCTCATTTGACGTACTATAAGCCCCACCTCCTTACCCCACCCTTTCCGAAAACGTAGGCGGAGTCAATTTAGGGTGACTGTTCATAGAGGCCAAAAAGAAATCGAAACGCTTCAGAGAACGATTAGTTTAAGAGCAAATGTCCTCAACTGAACTCATCTGTGATGTGTGCTTCGATGAGCTTGATCACCGGAAAAGAGCAGATATAAGAGCCAAAAATTTGCAAACCTTTTCACATTTTCTTAGAATTTGCAGTTTCAGATGTTTCTAGAGTTTGTTCCTTGGTAATTGAATTTTTTTGGTAAGAAAATTTTTTTTTTGCTTTTCTTAAGTCAACTTTTTTGGTTTCAAGATATCTAAGAATCCAGCTTCTCTTGCCTTAACATCTTTAACCTTTCATCTGCTTTTATTCAAATATGAATTTTTAAAGTGTTTTCAGATGGGACCATTGTGTGCCGTTTGTGAATCGCCTACTGCTTTCACTCTACATTTTGGAGGGAGATGTTGTAAAGTGAGTTAAATCATTTTGGCGAAGAATTATACACATTTTGATTCTTGATTGCTCCCCATATTCAAATTTTTATTTCTAGGCATGTGCTGCATTCTTCCGTCGAACAATTGCTCTTGATCTGAAATATGAGTGTGCTGCAGATGATCCTTGTGAAATACATTTCAGTAAGTTAAATATTCTAAGCGACTGAATAGTTTATTTTAAAACCAATTATGTTCCAAAATGGTGTTTCCTCTTTTTTTGTTTCTAGACATGTGTACTGTATTTTGTTTGTTACTATCTGATAAGAATGTTATCAAAAAAAAAGCACGAAGTTTTATCAGTAGTTTAGTGTACTTTGTTCCCAGCTGAAACTGATTGGACAAAGAGCACGAAACACCATTAAAAACCGGTAAGATGAGGGTACAATGAAGCGGACATGAATATTGAAATTTGCCGGAGTGTGAAAAACTGATAAGAAAAGAAGTTGGTTGATTTCTGTAAGTTAGGTACAGTAATTGTGAAGCACTAATGAATCAAAACATTCAAAAGCTGTGATCTGGGAAATCCAGATTATCTTTTCATAATTGTGACAGGCAACCTTCAATTGAAGTTTAGAATTTCCAGGCATGCGTCTTGTATGCAGAGAGTGCCGTCTTCGCAAATGCTATTCAGCTGGAATGAGATCCGAATGTAAGTTTCAACGTCCATGAGGGCAGCACAATTCTTACTTCAGTAAGGAAGATTTGCTGTAATGAAAACATACTTTTTAGAAAATAATGAAACTGAACACTCATTTTTGTATTAGTACTATTAGTAAATCTTTCAATAAAATATGCGCCTTGTCTGTGATCAGGTCGTAGTCATTAATTGTGCCAACACGAATAAATGGCAAAAAACATACTGCACCGTTCACATTGATAACTAGATTTCTAAATCCTGTAATTTATTAATACTTTATAATGTTTCAGTAGTTCGTTCCAAGCGCGAAAACTTTGCATGCACCCGTCGGAAGGATTCCCGAAACAATTCAGATGCAGCACCGAACAGTAATTCTCCATCAACAAGACAGTCTTCGAGCCCAGAAGAAATGGATGACTGGTCATTTCAAATGTTTGAGGAGAAGCCTAAAATAGAAGATCTTCCATTAACACCTTCTATATCTCATCCACCATTACCAACTCAGCTAATGGTATGTTAAACAAGAGTTTATGGTCAGAGAGAGGAAGAGAACATGCATACTTTGTACTTTGACCCGTCTCTCAATGAGTAATGCAATTAGATGATGTTCTCTTACACAGACCAGTAGACTAACTCATCTTTTGATATTCGCCCTTTTTGGGAAAACCCCTTAACTTTGTTTGTATGTTGATTTGATCTTTGAAGTTTTTCCATGCTTTTTGGTGGCTTGATTGCAGGCTAAGAGTACTGTAGATAAAGCGGATGGACCGGTTTTGCAAATAAAATTGTCTTGAATGATGTTGGGAAATTAAGAGGGAATGAGACGGTGGAAGGAGAAGCCTGACGGAAAATGGGTATTGTAAACGGGGCCTTTTTGCACTTACGATAGGGTAATAATTTTTAAAGACGGACTGCAATTGTTCATAAGATATTTAAAAAGAAAATATACTCTCAGACTTTAAATGACGCTTTTCTACTCTTGAAGGATCTATATGTAGATCTCTAAATCACTGCAATTTTTCAAATGTGAATTCTACATTTTTATTTGCAGTGACAGAATACTTTTTGCAAGGACATATTTTTCTACTCTTTAGACACTGATTTCAGGATAAATGTGCTAAAATTATAATTGGTTTTGAGTGTCTAAGAATAACTTGACTTCCGTTTTTTCAAGCATTATGAAAGATTGATGTTTCCTTTAGATTCCAGAGTGTAATTGAAACTGATTTTCAGCCAGAAGAATCTTCACGAACATCGTCATTTGATGGGGGATACTGTTCATCTTATCCATCATCATCAGCAGCCACCCATCCATCTCCACCTGGAATGTTATATTCAATTGAAAACAATTCAATTTTACAATACTATCATTCAATGGAAACTGGATTATGCTCGAAAAGAAGAATAATGTACACAAATACTGGTATGGACTTCATTCTGGATACTCATGCAAATTTGCAATGTGTAAGTTTTCATGATCATATTTTTAATTTATAGTTACACTTCTATGAAATTATTATTTAATGGCGAATCAGTTTGTGAAAATTCTCAGCATTTCTCATTATTTTCAGCCGTTCACAGTCAATGATCTACGCCCACACGATTACCGAAATTTTCGTGGAATGCTCAGACATGATTTTGTAATGCTTTTTGACTACGCAACACGATTTCCAGAGTTTAATAGTTTTACGAGTCATGAGAAAGTGAGTTAATACTACGCAATTAGGCTTCTCAAATTATTATTTTCTGCAGAATATGTTCTATCGGCAAATTGTTGCTGTTGATTTTATATTGTCTTCCGCATATTACACGGCAAAGTAAGTTTTTTTTAGAAATGACTAAAATGAAAATAAAATGATTTCAGACTCGGTCAAGCACATCGTCAAATGGTATTGACAAATGGTGAATATCTGAATATGGATCCTTTACCAATGTCCGGAAATGAAATTGATGCCAGACGATATTTTGATTGCGATGAGGACTTTTCAAAGTATAGGTAACTGTTCTGCTACAACAATTACAATAATTGCATATAATTTCAGAGCTCTAATGCCAATGCACATCGCCATTTGGGAAGAAAGCATCGTCCCATTTTCCAAACTGAATGTCACTTTTGAAGAATTTTGTTTGTTGAAGGCACTTACAGTATGGCAAGCTAGTGAGTTATTTTTTCACGTTTCAGAGATAGCTTAACTTGTGTTTGAAACTCTTACCACTTTTTTTCCAGGCGGGTGTTTATTTAGTGTTAATTTTTAAATTCATCATTTTCTCGTAAAATAAACTCATATTTTGGCAGTAGGCAGGTGAAGGTGGCATATCAGACAGATATTTTTGTGTCTACACGGAGGAGTGACTCTGCCAAAGTGATTAACACATTTAGATTTGTTTTAAATAAAAATTCAAATACGATATACATAAGTTCATAATCTTTTTAAAAAAATGTATTCAACTTTCAAATTAATCCTTCAATAATTTCAGCATACTTCAAGCTAACTGAAAATGGCCGTGAAAAATGTCGTAGACAAAGGAATATCATAATTGGCTTTCTATCAAAAATGTGTCATTCACCAGGTGGAGGCGGAGAGCATCGTGTTGGAGAACTTCTGATGAGTATGAATTATCTCAGGGTTTGTTTATTTTTGTATAACAGCTATCCAGCAAACAAAGGATATTACAGGAATCTGCTCAAAAACTCACAACTTCTTACGTGATGCTCACAGTTTTCAATGTTCTCAACTGTGATTCAATGCTTCATGAAATGCTTAATTTTCAATACTAGCTAAATATTTGTGTGAAAGTGTTTTATTATGTTCAAATTTTATTGTTTTATCATGATCGTCAATAAAACAAGGGCAAATACTGTTTTACTACTTGATCTCTTACTACGTGATCTCTTTTACTATGATTTGCATACATAGATCTTTTACGACGTTTTACTCTTTTGCTACAACCGTATTTTTTACTCCGTTATCCCATTTCGATCTTTTGCTACAGTTTGTATCTTTTGTTACGGTGGACATTTTTACTACAATGACAAGGATTGTATCCTTTACTAATGATTTTTTACTACATACGAATTAAAAATTAATTTTCATAGTACATATATTCTAGATATGAACAAATGTATGAATATTTTTTAAAAATGCATAGGTCACAGTTTTAGTTTGTTCTCAAGTAGTTCTAGTAAATTTCAGTTGTTTTCTTTTGATGGGATACTGAGTTGGAGTTCATGGAGAGATACTGTTGGGTTACTGTAGTTGTACTGTGGTAGTAAGAGTTTTCAGATTATATCGTTTTTTTTTTTAATTTCTAGAAATTGATTCATTATGAAATGATCAGAACTTATTATGAACATTTGGCTCTAGATATTAAAAAAACACGATATGCTCTTTTGTTCTCTTGTAATCATGAATAAGGATCGCTAGATACCCACTCCTGTTTGTGCGCGATTATAAATAATCCCCGAAAGGACATTTCCAAAATTACCGTTTCCCTGGACATCGTTTTCCAAAAATACAAGCTCTAAACGAGAGCCCCTTGATGTTTTTTATTTGGTTCGAAATTTTATATGTCTGCATAATCTGAAAAATTAATTGGAAATTCCGAAGTTATGAAATACCGCGTGCAATTGTTCAAAATCTTTTATTCAAACTTCCGCCTTTTTGCCCGCGGCGGCCGCGTTTGTGAAAGTTCTTCCATTCGCTACGTACACCTCGTGGACAAAGTTAATTTCACTTTTTTAGAAGCATTTTCTGCAATTCTGTTCAATTTTTGTTTAATTCGTTACTCTAATCGTTTTGTTGTATCAATGTCAGCAAAAAGATTTTTATTCCAGTATTACGTAGATTTGTTTGTGTTTAGCCGACAAATTGAGCTTCACTATTGCGTAACCATTGTTTCCTTGAAAATAGAGCATATAAATTTTTTTCAGATAAATGTACAGAAGACTAGCCTCCGGCTTATATCAGGTAATTTAAACAATTTTGTTTACAGTGAAAGTAATTTATTTTTCAGACTTCCCAAAGAAGAATCGCACAAGTTCAGCCGAAATCAGTATTTGTCCCAGAAACAATTGTAACGACACTTCCGAATGGGTTCAGAGTTGCAACAGAAAACACAGGTGGATCTACTGCTACTGTAATTATTTTTCCTAAATTATTTGTTTGTTCAAAGCTATTTTTATTAGATCGGAGTATTTATTGATGCCGGCAGTCGCTACGAGAATGAGAAAAACAATGGAACAGCTCATTTTCTAGAGCATATGGCGTTCAAAGTTAGTTTAATTTAATTTTTAGAAAATTTTGAATTTCATATAAAAATCCGAATTTTTCAGGGAACGCCTCGCCGGACTCGAATGGGATTGGAGCTTGAAGTTGAAAATATTGGAGCTCATCTAAATGCGTACACTTCTAGAGAAAGCACGACGTATTATGCTAAATGTTTTACAGAAAAGCTTGACCAATGTAAGAAATAAAATTATTAATGCAATTTTTAAAATATCTATTCCGAATTGCAGCCGTCGATATTCTTTCGGATATTCTTCTGAACAGCAGTCTTGCCACTAAAGATATCGAAGCAGAACGTGGTGTAATTATTCGAGAAATGGAAGAAGTTGCACAAAACTTTCAAGAAGTTGTATTTGATATTCTTCATGCTGATGTTTTCAAAGGAAATCCTCTTTCCTATACAATTCTTGGTCCAATTGAATTAATTCAAACAATCAATAAGAATGATCTTCAAGGATATATTAATACACATTATCGAAGTGGCAGAATGGTATTAGCAGCAGCCGGAGGTGTCAATCATGATGCGATTGTTAAAATGGCAGAAAAATATTTCGGAGAGCTCAAGCATGGAGATTCTTCAACTGAATTCGTCCCAGCCACTTACAGTCCCTGTGAAGTCAGTTTTTGTTTGAATAAATTCGCTATCAGCAAATATTAAATAGAATTAACAAAATATATTTTTAAATGTTTACATTTCAGGTTCGAGGTGACATTCCAGATCTTCCAATGTTGTACGGAGCGATGGTTGTCGAAGGAGTATCTTGGACCCATGAAGATAATCTTGCCCTTATGGTGGCTAATACGGTACTTTTTTAAAAAATATTTTTATAACTTAGAAGTTGATAGTTCATCATTCCAGCTAATGGGTGAATACGATCGTATGCGTGGATTCGGCGTGAATGCTCCAACTCGCTTGGCTGAAAAATTGTCACAAGACGCAGGAATTGAGGTTTTCCAATCATTTAACACGTGCTATAAAGTAATGAATTCCTGGGAAAAAAAACTCTTTTTACATATTTCTGTAATTCAGGAGACAGGATTAGTTGGAACTTATTTCGTAGCTGCTCCGGAATCCATCGACAATCTTATTGATTCAGTTCTTCAACAATGGGTTTGGCTTGCGAACAGTGAGTTTTTATTTAACATAGTCCTGAGTCAACATCTTTCATTTCCAGACATTGATGAAGCAGCGGTTGATCGTGCCAAGCGCTCCCTGCATACGAATCTACTCCTAATGCTCGATGGCTCAACTCCAGTCTGTGAAGATATTGGTCGACAACTCCTTTGCTACGGTCGTCGGATACCAACTCCAGAATTACATGCCCGAATCGAATCAATCACAGTCCAGCAGCTCCGAGATGTTTGCCGACGTGTATTCCTTGAAGGACAGGTCTCTGCAGCAGTTGTTGGAAAGACGCAGTATTGGCCAGTTAATGAAGAAATTCATGGAAGATTGATCAGAATGCAATAGATACATGTGTTATAGTTTATTTGTTAGACAAACGTTTTGTTTTTGGTAAAAATAAATTCTAAAAACCCGTCAAAAAGTGAAAAATACAGCATCAGTCAATTGTAAATTGGAAGTGGGTGGGCTTCAGTGTTGAGAACCCATCGATCGAGTGGAAGGATTTCTTGATCATCAGCCATTAGAAGGTAAAGGTATTTGAGGGTCTCAGCAAGGAAGAATGATTCCATTTTGTCACGTCTGAATTTGAATGATTAAAAATTAAACAAAATGCTGACAAACCTTTTGATCTTCTTTCTGAGCACATTGTCAATTGAGCTGTATCCACCAGTTTCCACTTTTGCATACTTTTCAATCGACTCAAAAGCTTTCCATCCCCACTCTTGATATTTCTTATCTTTAGTAACACGATACAAATAGAACCACGCTTCAATTGCTTCTGGACGGAGAAGTGAATGAGCATCAAGATTCTTCACATAAGTATCCGCTTGTGTCATATCAGAACTATCCTCCATATTGAAATGTATTATTTCTGGTCCAAGTCCTGTTGGATTTTCATACATTTTATGACAAACATTTCCAATATTTTTAGCCATTTCCAAATGTTCATTGTCATGATCAAGACCATTTAAATGGGAAAGTACAAGAGATCCGGAAAGGAAACAGACAAGGTGATCCATTTTTGGATAGAACTGTGCCAATTCGGTTATTTCACCGAGAAACCAGATGCTATTCGGCTGAGATTGTCTATAGAGATGCTTTTTCATGGCGGCAATGGATTGAATGAAGTCGTCACGCAGCCAATCAATTGATTTTTTGGTTTGAAGCCATTGCTTGATAAGATATTCGTAGTAGCTGTCAGCACGAGCTCCAAGAGTAATACCTAAAAAGAAGAAGAATTTTGTTAAATTAGTTGATATTCAAACAAACTTGATTTTTTGAATTCTCCTTTTCCGTCAATGTAAAATGGGCACAGTCCATCCATCTTTTTACATCCAACATTGTGAACATGCTCCGATGCTCCGAACGCCACATCTTCATACTTTTGATCACCGGTCAAGGCTGTCAAGTCTCTGAATTCCAATTGTAAAGTGGTGGCTTCAGCTAAAGAAGAAAGATCGCGATTTGGACTGCAAGCATTCCCGTTATCTAGGTTTACATCACTTTTTGGTATTAGTGAAGACGATTTAGTGAAGGCTTTGATCAAATTATCTCCAAGCTGAGTAGCTTTTTCAAGGAGCGCCTGAAATAATTTTAATTAGTTTTTTTGTTTTATATACAGATTTTCGTCTTACTTCTTCTCCTGTCAGATGATACCCACTCAACAGTCCACCGAGAACTCGAATTGTGGTCTCGAATACATTAACGCTTCTGGCTGGAGACACGTTCAGATTTTCCCGAATCCATTCAACACCATCGCGAGTTTCTGGAAATTAATTTTTTTTAAATTCAATTATAAAATTTCAAAATACCTTCTTCCAATCCCATTATTATCGCAGTATCTAAACTATCTATAATGGTAAGTCCAAGCCCAAAAGAATCGTCAAATCGCTTTGAAACTGGGCGAAGTTCATCATGACCCCATGCATACTTTTTATATCCAGACCAAGCATGCTGGAATGCTCGTACAATGGCTTTTTGTCTTTCATTCGTAGGACCTGAAAAACTAGGATTTTTAAACTTAAAAATAGAATTCATGAAATCAAAAAAAAACCTTGAAAAACTGGCGGCGCTCTTTTCAACTTGGTTGCCTTTGGTGTGCCATATGTTTCATTCGAATTTTGTCGATTTGCCGAGTTTGTTCCAAAAAATTTCTGTCTTCTAGGATTGAGAAGTTCTGCTGGTCCAGCTAGATTCAGATAAAGTGCAAGAAATACGAGTAGTTGCATATAAGCAATGAATAAAATAAAGAGAGCTGTAAATAAGTATGAATTGTACACAGCGAAATAGAAGAAAAACTAACTTTTTCGATTAATTTTTATGCGAACCATCGGAAAATGATAACTTTACGTTAATAAAGTCAAATAATTTTTAATAAAAGAGTCTGTGTCGAATTAACTGAAAAAACAGCGTGGAAAGAGTTGTGGAAACAGTGTTTTTAAATTAATTTATAAATTTGGTTTTTCAGCTGGTCGAGAAACCGAGCGTTCAAATTCTAGTCCACGAAAAAAAACGTGGAAGTTTAAAATTCATTAGAAACTTACCTACGTGATTTTAGTAAGGTTTTTTGCATGTAAAAACAAACGTGTAGTTATTTGAACTGAAAAATCGCAAATCAAGGTGTCGCTGTAAAGTTCAGTTTATCAGCGATTTCTATCCGTTATTTTTCGTTTCACATGTAATGAAAACGGACGAAAAAACAGCTGAAAGCGGAGGCAAGAGAACAAAAATTGACGCACAATTTGTTTGGAACGATTTATAAGTTTCCAATGTTTAGTTCCTACTTCAAGTTTATGAAGTAATAGCTATAGCGTTATGTATTAAGACTCTGTGTGGCTAACTATAAGTTTAACCGTTTTGCAGACAATAAGGCATCATTGTCACGCTTGGTCAATGTATCATTTTTAATGTTCAACCAATGCTCCATTCATCATTTTACCGACTCATACAGTTCTGATGTGTATCTTCAGAAGCAAGAATCTGAAATTTTTGAGAAACACCCAAAGTACAAAAATACAACCAGCTGGTTATTTTTGAATGTATGGTGCATTTTTTCATGCATTGTGGTGAAACAAATCCGTGCTGTGCGGCTCTTAAAAAAAGTCGGCTCTCGGCTCGAGAGCCGAGAGACGCACAGCACTGAAACAAATTATAAATAACAAGTTTGAAACCATAGAAATTGAAATTGTATTCCACACAATTATTTTCCCAAATTTAGGTGGTGACACGAAACAGACTCAGCCAATGCTTTTGCCCTTCTTATATAAACCTCAGTTTTCCTCACATCCGTACAAATCGTTTTCTTATGCTCTCCAACTCATTCTGAGCCGCCAACTGTTTTCTATTGGATAGCATCAGTGTACCTGCGTCTCTTCGTCCTACACACTCTCTTCGTTCCTTTTTTGTTTCAACAATGTTTTGGGTCTTTCGTAATTGCGACATTGATCCTACCTCTTGTCTCATTTTGTTTTCCTAATGGTTTACAAAATGATTTTATGCATTTTCTGAAACTCGATAGATGTAAAATTTGAAAACGTATAACATATATGTTCTTGAAAATAGGTAACAGGCGTTTTTATTTTTCCAGTAAAATTTCTCCGTTCAAAACATTTCAAAATTTAACACCAAACTTATAATATATTGAAAAAAAACTATTTGAACTTTAAAGCAAAAAAATAGTTCTAGACGGAGGTTGTCACCTAGACCTAAACTGGAACAGTTTTGCAATAATCAGATTTTGCTATAAAATATACTTAATTTGTTTCATTGTGCCTAATACAAAATAAGGTGTTATATTCTGAATAATTTATTTAATTTATCATGAACCGAAAGGCATTAGCTTGTATAATACAATCCTCAAAGAATACTGTATTATCAATATTCTATTGGTTTTGAGTAGCGAGTTTTTTTTGTTTTCCATTTCCTTTTCTTTTTTAAGGAACTGAAACGACGGAAAGTTTGGTGATAAAAATGATTGGGAGAAAGTCAGAATAAAGTACCGTACTCCAACATGGTAAACACATTTTCCTGCAATCATTTTGGTAATTTTACTGTTTGACAAAGTTATAGGTACCAAATATAACAGTTTCCCAATATTTATTTCATCCGTTCCCTTATCACCGTCTGCTCCAAATTTCTCATCTTAACACGTCTGCGTATCCATGAAAATATTGTTGTTTATGAAGTGATACATGTCGAAAACGAAGTGCGGGCACCAAACGAAACGCGATGAGTCCAGACTCGACCGACGGTGACCGTGTCTAATGTCTCTCTGATTTGTAGTATCTCTAGATTAGATGATGATCAGCGCGTGGGATGAAGACAGGGAAAAGGAAGGAGCTCTACCAGACGATTTGACAAGAGATATAGATGAGGGAGGAGAAGTGATATCAGCACAACCCCAAGGGTGTCGTTTCAAAAATAATGTTTTGATTGTTAATTTATTGGTTCTATTAGAATTTTAATGCAGTACTGAACATTTCAAGTTTATTGAGTTAGTTAGTTTCTATAAAAAAATTTTTAAAAACACTGAATATAATTGGAAAGTTATTGTAAATTGTTTAGATGAAAAAGTTCTTTCGTGATAGAAAAAAAAATTAGAAAATTTTAAATCTAAAATGTTTATTTTCAAAAATATTGCTAAAATTTGTTCCGTCCTAATAGTGAAATATATTCTGAAATTAATTCCAAAACTTATTTCCAATCCTTACCAAACAATTCCAAAACTTTGAAAATTTAAAAGAAATTATATTTTAATAAAATAGTTTTAAATAATTTGATTCTTTTAAGACAATTATATAAATTAATTTTCTGTAAATATACATCGGTAGGCAGGCGTTGTCAGGCCCCCCCGTGCCCCTGCCGCTGAAAGCCCAGTTTTTAGAGATCAATTCGTATCAATTTAAGCATTCGTAATGCATATTAATCTGTCATAATTTTTGTAAAAATCCGTCAGAACTAACCGTCAGAGCAAACCAGTTTTTTGTAAAGTGAAAAATTATTCTTACATTTGTTTTCAAATAAAATCTCGAAATGTTCTCACGGATTATTCTGTTTATCCCAAGGTAAAGTAGTTATTTCTCCGGAACCTTCTATAAATTGTCATTAGTTGGACCAGCAGACACTTATTGTCCCTCTAGGTCACATGTTCCATCTCTTTTTCACTTTTCTTTGATTTTTTCCCCGTTTGAAACCGATTTGTATCATTGTTCCTCTTTCTCTTCATTCAAACTACTATCAATCTGGCGCCGGGCTCCCTTCATTCGGATTGATTTAATTTCATTTCAAAATGTGTAAAATCACTTCTCGATCTCTCTTCCAATCTTTTTTCATTTCGCCACTGAATCTATTTCAACTAATGGCTTTGATGACACTTTTTACATTCGGAGATCTTTGTGTTCTAGTTGAGAGTCCATCACGTTTCCCCTTTATTCTTTTGAATTTGTATCTTGATGAGCTGTACGACTAGACAAGAACATAAAGTGGGTAATGAGAAGTGATAAGTGGGATGTAGTTTTGAAAAGGCTCACTGATAACATCAGACATGTTTTATTGTCAAAAATAAGTGTTTTCTATTACCGCTCCCATCGGTTTTTTTTTTGAAAATTCACTGTTTCAAGGATTTCTATAAACTTTAAGGTGCTTAGAGTAATTTTATGTTCATAAGACTTGTAACAATTTTTATTATGCGGTATATAATTATTAGATAAGACTTTTTTTTTAATTTTCCCTTTCAACGCTTCCTCAGTTTCAAAATTCAGTTTCGTGCTGCATCAATTTTTTTAGAATGTTTCTAAGTACTGTACTGTACAAGTACTGTAGTAATGTACATATTCTACCATTATCTTCGTATATTGTTTTAAAAATTTTTTCCGACTTACGTGATTGGAAGACTCGGCAAAAAGATAAGAATTATCTAGACATGTTTTATGTGGTTTCTCAAAGTTCAAAAAGACATAAAAACTACTAACAAGTCTTTTTTCCAGGCATTCTTACGACTTTAGAATTTCATTCATTTTTCGAATATTTGTAGGCACATCTGTTCTCTATTTTTTGCTGTTTCAACATATTCATATTAATATGTTTGCTATTTTGTTCTTTAAACAAGTTTTCTTGAATTCTAACTAAAATCCAATCATTTTATATCAACGCGTATTTCATTATCTATCAACTTGTAAGGAGAATTACTCATTTTCTAATTCATTTTAGCCATGCCGGTGCTTTTACGAGCCGTCGGATTTGGGAGATCTTCCAATACCAACCGGAATTTACGGCCCAGCTCGGGGGTGAGTTTTTTGTACAATTTAAATTTTTGTCAAAGGTTTGAGTCTAAAATCACAATTACGATCAGAATAAAAATCAAATAAATAATATTTTCAATTCTTTAAATTTCAATTTAAAAACGGTTTTTGCAGGCATCCGGCGACCGTCTTCGTAGACCATCTCAGATGTCAGCAGGAGCACAATCATCTGCAACAAGACATTCACAAGGAGACAAAGATAAAGTGGTACAGGTTAGAAAATATTTTGTACGAGAAAATTTAAAGCAATTGAAAAATTAAAGTGAGTATTAAAGAAAGCCATAAGGCATTCGAAAAACCAGTTTGAAGAAAATGGACAACGAGTTTGACAGGAAAAACGACTAACTTAATATTTTTAAAGTATTAAATATCAACTATTTCTTCTAATGCTAAAAATTGGAAATTAAAAAAAATAAATCCAAAAATCAAGATATTTCAAATTCTAGCACAAAGAATCGACCGATTACTACGGAGCATCTCAGTACATAGAATACAAAAGGGTATCCCAAATATTCACATTTTGCTTTCATTTTTGTCTTTTACCCCATATTTAACACTTTATTTTTTCCTATCCAATTTTAGAAGCTTTGTAGATACCGCATTTAATGCACGGGGTCGTAAGGAAAATATAATTTGAACTATAAATTTTCAGAGTCGAATTCATGATCAAGAACCAGAAGTAAAAGAACCTGAAACATGGGGTAATAGATTTCATCGAATGTATAAAGAATACCATATAAAGGTTGGTTTTATTTATTTCTTGGACATTTATCTAAACTGATATAAACTATTGAATTCATACTTGCAGTATCTGTTCCCATTGATATTCATCATGTTTTACATGTTAATTGGTGCAATTATATTTTATTTATTAGAAAGTGGAACAGCTGAAGATGCGGCAAATGAAGAAGATTATAAATATAAGTGAGTGAAATTTCATGAATACTGCAAAAACTGCATGAATTTTTATTTAGTGGTTGTGCATCAATGAGAATATTGTATAAGTATGCTAAAAATGGGTCAGAAAACTTATAATCTTCTAAAAAGCACCCTAAAATGTTATACATTTTTTGACATGTTTATAAAAAACAATTTTTGATCGAATTTCAAAATTATAATGGGCGAAATCTGAGTGCATTTCACTTTCTGACTGCAAACATGTTTTTTTTAATTTTGAAATGTTTATTTATTTTGGCAATTTTAACAAAGTACTAACTGTGAAAATTTCGTTCTAAAAACTCATGTACAAAATCCATTAAATTTTCAGACGGGAACGTCGATTACTACTTCTCCGAATGGAAGAATTAGTTCAAGACACTGCGAGTCGTCGCCGAGCGTATCGAAAAAAGGCTTTAGAAGAAGCGATCGATAATTATGAACAAAAACTGGATTTTGCTGTTAAAAACGAATCACAATGGACGTTCATGTCAGCAATGTATTTTGCAGGAACTTTATTCACAACAATTGGATATGGAGATATTGCATGTATAACATCAGCTGGAAGAATTGCAACAGTTATCTATTCATGTGTTGGTATTCCATTTATGTTGATCACTTTGAACGACTTGGGAAAATTTCTTTACAATAATATTAATGGATGTGTTAAAGGATTCGAAGACTTCACGACATATTTAGGAGCTTTTAGACTTTGTAATAGAAGAGGAAATGGAAATTTTCAAAAAGGAGATGAACTTGTAACACTTGAAGCAGGTACAACTGGAACAACCGATGCACCTGAAGTGAGCTCATTGGCATCCGAATTAGGAAGTGAAAGAAATGAAAGTGATTATGAAGATATTGAAGATGAAGAAGAGAGATCAATGCCTAGAATGAGTGTGAAGGTTGCACTTGGCATCACCGTCGGATGGATTTTCTTCTGTTCGGCTCTTTTCAAACTTTGGGAAGATTGGTCTTATGGACAATCTTGTTATTTTATGTTTATCTCTTTGTCAACTATTGGATTGGGAGACGTTTCCGTACAAAGAAGAGAGTATGTTTTACTTTTGGCACAAGAAAAATAACACGAAACTAGTCTATAATTCAAATTTACAACTTTCCCATTTTCTTAAAATATTCTGATTTCAGTATGATGGTGCTTTGCTTTGTATTTGTCATTGTTGGACTTTCCCTGGTCAGTATGACAATTAATGTGATCCAAGTTGCACTTGAAGATTTCTATGTCAATTTGATTATGAAACTCATTTTGGATTATCAAGAGAAGATGGCTGCAGGTTAGAAAATATTTCGAGAGTTCAATTATAAACTTTCAAATTAACAATTCCACCAATTTTATTTATTTTTTAATTATACTTTTTCCAGGAGGAGATCAAATGGGAGCATCAGTTGGCATGATGAGAATGTGGGGAAATAATAAAACTGCGAAACTTTTGATGCCACTTTTGAGTAAAGAAAAAAAGAAGATTGCAATGGAAAAAGTTGAAGTAAAAGCGAAAAATAACGGAATCGAGGTTCCAGCTATTTTAACCGATTTGGATGAAAAATCAGGAATGCCAAAATTATTCCATATCGAAGAAAACACAGAAAACGAAGAGCCACCAAAGGTTAGTTGCATCTGAGAATTTGATTTCAAATGTGAAATCACGCTTCTTTTTTTAGATTCTCGAAGAACTCGTACAAAAACAAATAGAAATCGAGGAAGCCGCTGCTGAGAATGCCGTTCTTTTTGTTGCTCATGATGCAAATACTCAGACTGATATTCTTCAGCAGTAAGTTTTTAAACAAAATTAGATATCTCAAGTGTTGTTTCAGAGAAGAAAAGGGGCACCAAACTGATGAGAAGCAATATGGTGAAGAAGCTGTTCAAACTGAGGCAATGCAGAGTGATAATGTAGGTGTTTCATTAAAATTAATTGGAAGTTTTATTGGGAACATATGCAAAAGTTGTATTGCTTTTGAAACCAAAAAGTTGAAGCATGGTATATAAAATATATATCTACATCAAATTATACTTACAGATGTTTTGAAAAAATGTAGTAAAAATATTAACGTTTTTTTCTGTTTCATAATACGGTTTTGTTAAAAATTCAAAAATATAAATCGTAAACATAATCTGATAGTGAGTATTCTTCCAATTTCAGCAAGAATGTGAAACGCAAACAGAAGTTGTTCATAATTCGATTGCTGAAACTCAAACAGTTATAGTCGACTATTCGGAAGCTGATACAATGACCCAACCAGTGATAGTTAATGTAAGTCACACACAGCACTAGCACTTTAGTTGTAGGCACCACCATTTTAGGAATCTGATATGCAAACGGATTATGTGCAGACCAAAGAGGAAGAACTTCAAACATATATTGATAAAAATGATATGGAAACATTGACTGAAATTGAAACTAAGAATGTTCGAATTCAGACACCTCAGCCTGTCATTGAACAAAAATGCATACAGACTGAGGATTTGGTAAGTGAAAAAAGTATTAGGGGGAGCAATAATATTGTTCGTATTTTCTCAGTTTATATCCTTTCTCAAATATTTTTATGTGGTATCAATGAGTCAATGAGTAATGCAAAATATAAAGATACCATGCATTTACCTCGACTTCCAGACTGATTCATCCTCAAAACTTCGCTCGAAAAATTCCTTTTTTTTTTCGATTTTTTCGCATTTGCTAGGAAATCGGAATTTTAGTACTCCATGAGACATTGAACCAAAATTAGAACTGGGCAGCATAATATTTTTTCCCCCTTTTTGTTTAAAGAATGAGAAAAAATTACTGTTAAATTTTTGATATTTATACAACTAATGGTTTATCGAGTACTACTATTTCGATTTCCTAGAGAATCAAAAATTATTCATCACCCTAATACATATAACCTAACTTGTAAGAAAGAGTGTGATATTTCGTTTTCCAAAATATATTGTTCCAGAACTATTATAACAAAATCGAAAAATAATTTTTCAGCATGAAGACCGAAAGTCTCCATCAAAAATGTCATCAGCCAAGAAAAGACTGCGTCGAGCATTTGCGGGTAAATCAAAACCATCTCGAAACAGTGTTGAACATCCAGTGATGAGTGACTGGAAAGATGTAGAAGAGAGTGAAACAGCACCAGATGAGGAGGAAGAAGAAGAAATTGGATCCGTTGAATCACTTCATTGGGATCCAGTTGATGGAATGCATGCCGAAAAGCAGTTACCGGTGAAAAAGCTGAAAGCAATGTTTGATTCTCCAAAAGGACAACGAAAATTAGAGTGAGTTTTTTGGAATTATGTGAATGAGAATGATGAGAGAAAAAGCATGTTTTATCCGATTGAGAACAACATGATATATTCAGTTATTATTATTTAGAAAATATATAGAGCTCAGTTTTGCCCAGAAAATAAACTTTGTATAAGAAGTTGCACGGGTTTCTCACCGTTTGGAGACAAGTTCCTGCAAGAGTTTAACAACTTGTTGTCAAACTTTTGCTACTTTCTTTCAACATTTCGATGTTGAAAACATAATCTATCAAGTTTCTAGCAACACCGTGACAACGTTCGAAAACTTGGCAATTTAATCGAGCAGATTTGATTAGTTGACGAGTGTTGTCATAAACTTGCTCACCAAATGTCTAACTTTCTAGTTAATTCAAATGTAATTTCTTTTCCTCTTATTCGCTCAATATTTAGAACCTCTAATACGAAAAATATCGAGTTTTCTGAAATAGAATTCCTTCAATATATATTTTCAAAATTTTGCATCCAAAAATATCTCAATCGGATAATGCCCTTGTTCTGAAAACGTTTCCCCTGTTGTATCGCATCCAAAAACATCTCATCCACTTTGTCCATTGTCCATTGGCATGCGTTTGCCTGTTTTCAGAAGAAAGTATTCGTCATTCAATAAAAAACGAGAGAATTCGAGGTCCCGTAACAAATCGGAATAATTGTCATTCATCGTCATTGCACAATGTCATCTGATTTCTTCTCATCGTCACCTCATCTTCGAATCCAAGTCAGTGATCTCCGCCCATTTCTTTTCTCAACCCCATTTCTTTCATTTTTCGGGCTTTTTCATTGTTTTTATCGACAAATTTTACAGTTTCATTCTGAAAATTTGTATTTTTACTATTTATTGTTCTGCCCGGACACTTATATAAACTTGTTTTTCTCAAAATCAAAAAGTGAGAGATGAATACTGAAAACTGGAAAAGTGAAGAAATGGGAGCTACCTGAGCTTTCATGTAGGCAGAAAGTCATGTATTTTGGCTAGAAGAGTGCCTACTGTCACGGTACACACTCGCATGTCTTTCATTGTTCTAATGAACCCACAATTTAGGTTATACACAGCGTTGTGACAGAGCGCAGAAAATATTGTTTATCGTCCGTCGGATTTTGTCTCGATGAACCCAAAATATTTTAACTTGATTAAACGCCATATTTACCTCAAAAATGTTTAGATTTTTCACATTTTAAATCAAAAGTTATTGTAAATTGCCAACTTTTTTACAAACTTGGAGTTCTTGAAAAATTTAGAACAGTGCTGCAGGACCCATATAATGTCGACATACATCAAATAATTATTTTACTATTCAATAAAGTTGCAGATTTGTTTTTTCAGAAATCCGGAGTAAATTCCATGAGAAAGTTCAGACGTAACAATCCCTAACATGAGCATTTCCAAACAGTCTCTGATGTTTTTTAAAAGTGTATTTGGACAATTGAAAAAAAAAAAAAAACTAGACATCAAAAGTTAATCATCAATTGATCCTTTTCAGAACAAAAAAATAAACAGTGTTGCTCACCAGTCCATAGCTGAACACTAAACATTTGATCATGCAATTCAACTTTCACATCATTTCATTTTCAACAGTGAGGGCAAAAAAAAACAGAAAACGATTTTTAAACAAATAAAAGTCACTCAATGGAATGAAAAGTTAAGAGAAGAATGAGAAAAAGTGCATTAGTAGCATGCAAAAAAAAACAAGTTTTCATGCTACCGTCATACGTCACAGGTTTACCAATAAATTTTCTCTTTCTGTTCTGGAACATTTTCGCCCCAATCTTCACTATATCGCATCAGGTATTTTGTTGTTGTTGTCTTCCTTTTCCCCTGTTTTTTCACATTTTTCTCTAAGCCTCTGTTTTAGAAACCGCAGACCAACGTTGGGCGGAGCCATGAGACTCCGCCCAGTTTTGGGACATTTAGAGGGGAATGGAAGGAGAGATCTCAAGTCAGTCTGTAGCCATGTTTGGAAGAGTATCTGCTGTTTTATTGCTTCTCGCCGTCTCAGCACATGCTGGATTCTTTGATGATGTTCAAGGTGAGTAGAAGTTTTATGGGTTATCTAGAGAATTCTGTTGGAAAGGAGAATAGGATTGATGAATTTAGAAGTTTCAAGAAATATTGGAATATGATTTTTATAATACACAGTTAATTTGCGATGTGTTCGTTATGAGCCTTGTGGCATGGTCATTGTGGGCGCACAATGCAAAAACTCGTGCACTGTGTGTAATGCAAATGGCCGTTGCCTTTCCGGTCCACGATCGCGTTGAATTCCATAGTGCTCAATGAGGAGTTATGTGCACATCGTGAATTAACTGTGTTTATATTATGTATTTATGTTTTATGGCAACTGCTTCTGACAAAGGTTTCTAGATAACTGAATAACAATTTAATCTGTTTCAAAGTATCTACATCAATCAACAATGACTTTTCAAGTTTTGTACAATTTACACTTTTGATTTTGGAGTTGAATATCAAAGTGAATGCCGCCTTTTCCAAACTTACATTAGGTTATTGCAAAAATCACCATTTTTGAGGTTTTTTTCTGTTGTAGATGGTTATCGGTCATTTGGAGCAATTGGGATATGATATTTTTCAAGTGTTTCTTGGCAATCAGACCAGAGGATTTAATTGGATTTTCGATGATTTTTTAGTGAATAGATCTTTTTTAGTGAATAGATTTAGTGAAAATAACAGGCCAACCATCAAGTTTCCTCAATTTACTCAGGGATTTCCTTCCCCACTTCCTTTTTTCCTGTTCCCTATTTTCTTTTGCGGTGTCGTATTTCATCTTATCTGTCCGTCTGCATCCTTGAGCCACACTGGTCTTTAGTCGGCTTATCCGAATAAAAGAAGGATTTTCAAAGTATTTGTGAATATATTTGAAAGATCCAAAAGAATTAGTAGGATAATCAAAAGAAGTTGTTTTTGAATAATAAATACAGAAAAAAGGATTTAGTCGGTACCAAATACCTGGTCAATGGTCTCTTTTCTAGGCGAGCAAAAAAGGTTTCTGAGAGGGGAATGTTTTGGATGAACTATGGTCAACTATGGCATAAACATGTATAGGGAATTTGTAGGCAAGGTTAAAAGTTGATTTCTGACCTCTTCCTGAGAACCTTCAAAGGATCATGTAGTACTAGAATACAAATAGAGAAAGAGAGAAGTTTCAAGACGTTATACTTTTGATATTTGAATATTGTTGAGTTTGTTTTGATATATTGGTATGTACCGACATAGTTTTGAGTATATTTTCAAATTTTAATAAAATTTGAAACAATTACAGAAGAGGTAGGAACAGAATTTGTCCCCACAAAGACCCATCAATCTTGCTTCCTTGTGAAAAAAGATTTATGAGCTTCTTCTTCTTCTACTACTTGCTCACTTAGTTCCGTGCTCTTTTCCAAATAGATTCACAAAATAGATAGACCAAAAGACATTCTAATCCGAAATTCTTCAATTCATCAAACACTATCTTGCGGGCTCCTTTCATTCAATTTAGTGTCCAATCAATCAACAAGGCTATCCAATGAATATCAAATGAATTACTCTATTTTCTGTTTCAGGAGTCACATCTGATGTCGGAAACTTCTTTTCAAATCAATTCCAGAATGCGAAGGATTTGTTCTCAAATGATCAAAATGAATTAGAGAAGAATGTTCAAAGAGTCAAGGATTTATTGACTGGATTAAAAGAAAAAGTGAAGGGATTGGAACCATTGGCAAATGATGCACAGAAGGAAACATTGAAGAAGGTTGATGGATTCCTTGCTGAAGTATCAAGCTTCCAGTCAGAGGTAAGACAAATATTCAGAGTTTGAACAATTGTAAAATTGGTGATTTCAAACAATTTCCACCAATTTTAGTCTAAAAATAATAGTATATTCTCCCTTTGCCATTCTTTTTTGTTCGCATTCACTCCAATTATTTTCATTGTCTTCCTGTTCCATTCATTTTTCTATGCCTACATGACGAAAAGATTTGTCATCTCCATGGCACCTGTGGAGGTAAAAACACATGGAACTGGTTGAGTAGAAGGACGAAATAGAGAAGGTCACGTGAATATGACCAGGCAAATGGCCGGTCAAACAGATGGCAGTAAACATTTTGAAAGAAAAAAACATTAGTGACACTGTAGAACGATCGAAAACAAGGCGATTTTGTTTGTTAGAGGTTTTTGTAGAAGTGATCAAATACACAGATATCGTGACGCCATAGAACATAGTCGATTAGTTGAAATGTTTCTTACAGTTTCTTTCTCGATGGGTCTCGCCGCGAAAATAAGTACAATTGCTGAACATTCCGGGTGAGACCCATAGCAAAACTGATGGGAGATCTAGATATATATCTTGAAGATTTCCAATTTAAAATCTATTTCCCATATCCTAAACTCTGCTCTTTTTGTCCTCCAAAACCGGAGGTTCAACCTTCCCCCCAACATTTTGGTTTCCGTTTGAAAAAACATATCGAGAAAGGTTTCAAAACCTGTTTTCATCTCCTTTTTCTCTCAATTATATATGTTTTTTTCTTTCGAGGTTTGGGTTAGGAGGTTCAATGGAGTTGAGTGGGAAGTAGTCAGGGCAGATAGAAAACAACTTACTTTTGTGGGGGATAATTGTCGAGGGAAACGAGAAACAAAAAAAAATAGAAAGGGATTGGTGACAGAATAATAAAAAATAATAATGATGGAGCTTAGACATAGGATACAAGAAGACATTAACTACTAAAATGGAGATACGGTAGATATTAAAAATGCATTATCGAGATGTGAAAATTTGTGATTTTTGTCGGAAAAATACGGTACTCGAAAAGGTGAAGGTGTGCGCCTTTAAAGAGTACTGTAACTTGAAACTCTTGCTTCCGCGGGCCTCTGATTAAATTTTCATAGTTTTTTCGAAATAATCTATCAAGCTATTGTAACGAGAAAAAAATATGAACGTTGAACAAAAACCACGCAGGAAGGAAGACTGAAATTACAGTACTCTTTAAAGGCGCACACCATTCAACAAATATTGTAACTTCGAGACCGGGCACCGCAAAAATTGTAAAATTTCATATCAGGGTAATAATATAGCTTTAGCCGACTGAGTATTATCTAAAATAATTTTTCTAATTTAAATATTTTAACTTGAGCATCAACTAAAATATACTTTTTTCAGGTCAAGGAAGAGGGATCCGCCAAATTCGAAGAGAATAAGGTTAAATGGCAAAATATGGTCACGGAAATGTTCGACAAGAGTGGTCTTAACAATGTGCTCAAGCTCGTCGGAATGCAGAATTCTGCTCCAAGCGCATTCATTTCAGCCGCTTTTGCTCCAATCTTCTATATGATCTTTGTACGTTAAATGTTTGACTTTTACGAACTTTTTTCTTTTTCCCACTTTCAAATTCTCCAATCGAGTTTTCTCATTTTTTGTATTTTGCCTTGCTTCGCCTCAATCCTCATACTTTTAGCCTAAAATGTATCTCTTTTTTGTAAGTAAATAAATAAATCAAATAAACACGTCGCTCTATTCTCCTTCTTTTTCTTCGTCTTCGTCGCATTCGCCCTTCTCATTAGGAAGTCTCTTGGGACAATATGGACAAATGTTTCAAAAATTGCATTTTTAGGGTGACAATTGGGAACAACAACGACCAAAATTTGAGTAGCGAATTGAGTAGGGAGTACAAACAATTAAATGAACAAAGAACAATGGCGATTTGGTAATTTCTATAAAATTCTAATAAAAATTGAAAAATCTAGAACTAAAAACTAAAAACTAATGGAAGGAGATGAAGTTAACTAGAAACAACATTCGTAATTTTTAAATTGGAACATGTCGAATAATCATTGGGTTCATTGAGAAGGCATTCAAAGTTATTGGCAAAAGCGTTCAGAAGAATAGGACGAGCATCAGAAACGGTCACATTTCGGGATGTTTCCTGGGATAAGGAAGTAGTGGAGACTCCTTCGATACCACATCCAACAATCTAAATATTTATTTTGAATATCAAAAAAACACAAATTTAAGAAAAACCCCACATTATCGAACCATCTAAGGTCAGTGTTACAATTTATTGCGATCCCGTGATACGATACTCCACCAGAGACAGCAATTCCAATTGCAGCGAGTTTACGTTCATTGGATACCCATACACCTGGAAATCTTTGCATTTAAATTTCAAATGCCATGCTGGCCTATTTTTACAAAGAAAGAACAAAATTTTTGAAGAATACTAAATGAAATGATTTTGGAAATAACACTACTACACAGCGCAAAAAATACGGTATCCGGTCTCGACACGATGAATTTGTTTGTTGATGCGAAATGATGTGCTCCTTTTAAGAGTACTGTAATTTCAAAACTTTCGTGGCTTCGGAGTTTTGTTGATTTATTTTTTAATTAATAAACTAAAATAAAACACTAAAACACATAAACTCTTTAAAAAAATCCTGAGAAAATTATGAAAAATCAATAAAAATTAAATTACAGTACTCTTTAAAAGAAAATTTCGCATTTAACAATAATTCGCCGGGTCGAGGTCGGAAACCGTTTTTTTTTCACAGAAATCAAAAAATTTTGGGTCTGGGTAATATCAAATTTCAGATTTTTCCGCACTTTCAAAGTAAAATTTCACTTTTTTAAAATTATGCTTATAATTCTTGATAAAACCAAATGAAATTTGTTTCATTGTCATATTCGTCAGTGCACAATGATTCTTTTAAAAAATTAAATGAGAAAAGTGTGTAATATAGTTTTTTTTGAGTAAATTTTAAAATTTTGGGGCAACTGTAGATGTTTCCATGTTTCCAAAGATTTACCTGTATTCGCAGTTCGGCCAACATTTTTGATTCCAAATCCCTCTGTCGCTGCATCTATAATCGTTTGCTCTAACTTGTCCACAAAATGCCTAACACCTAGTTGCTTGATTGAAATTCTGCGAACATCGCAAATTGGATATAGAACAAGTTGCCCAGGTCCATGAAAAGTGATGAGCCCTCCACGAGATGTTCTATGAAATTCTGCACCAAGTCTCATCAACCTTGTCTCTTCTTCTTTTGTATAACCTTTACTTCGAATGCCCACTGTATAAACCGGTGTGTGTTCGAGAGCCAATATAAAATTTCTGAAATTGACCGAACATTGAAGCTCGAAGCAAAAAAAATAGTCTTACAAAGAATGTGTTTCAGATTTATTCGCTTTAACCAAATCTACATATTTTTGTTGTTCTTTCAATGCGGCACCATACGAGATCTGACCCAAATCGATAGCATTTACTGTTGATTTTTGACGAAGTAGTGAGGAGAGACGCATTATTTACGACGTGGAATTGGAGCAGCCACGTTGCGGAGGCGTTCTTCGCGAGTTCTGAAACGATCAGGATATTTAAAAATTTGTATTAAAAATGAAAAAAATTAATCTATGTATACGAGCAAACTGGATTGCATAAAAACATGGGCATACCTGGAATACCACTCGTGCTTGCTCGTGTAGAAAATGTCCTTGAGCTCAGCGTTAACTGGCTCGCGTGGAATGGAAGAAGCTTTTGCTGCTGCTGACAAACGAGAGCTTTGATCCTTTTTAGTCAGTGAACCGAGATCAATTGGTTTCGTATGCTCGTATGGAAAATGTTGTGGTGGATGCCAGGCAGCAATCGTTCCGTTTGCACAAACTACGACTTTCCTGGAATAAATTGAAGTGGCGGTTGAAAAAAAACAATTATTTACCTCGGAGAATCAGATGAAGCGAATCGATAAGTGATTGAAAATAAGTTTCTCAGCATTTCCTCATAGATCTGAATTATTTTTGTTTTTTGCTGAAAGGTTTTCATTGCCATAGATAGTAAAATCTGAATTCAACACGAAGAAAGTATAGAGTAGTGGAAGAATAAAACCATTCTTTTTTAGAAAACAAATAGTTAAAAAGCGATTCAATAAATTTCAAAATTTGTGAAACACGGGTCAATAACAACATGGAATATTTTGAAAGAAAGATCGATGAGAAAACGGGGTAAGATATTATGAAAAATGAAAATGTGTTGGTTTATTCCATAGATTCATCTTCGTTATGATGGTGTTGATGTTGATCGCCTCTTCCGAAAATTCTCTGCATATTGGCAAGACCTTCCTCACTCATTTGCATATGATCAATCTGGAAAATGTAATAATTGGAAAATTCACTATCAATCTCAAGCGCTTGGGGGAGCGCTCAAGTAAATATCTTACATTATCAGCTGTGAACCACTGTCCAGATTGTCCTTGTCCGTCGTCACCCATCTCTTCTTCCATTTCCTCTTCTTCGTCGTCATACATAGGATCGTCTTCTTCTGGATTTTCCTCTTGTCCAACAGCGATTTGATGGTAAATTTGGCTTACTGAAAACGAAAAATAGTTTATTTGTTTTATTTATCACTCACATGAATCCTTGTCATCTGGAACAAAACGGATTTCAAGTGCTGGTTCTTCCTCATCATCATCACTTTCTTCGTCTTCGAGCTCTGCAGCAGCAAGTTCCAAGCCTGCAAAGAATCTTAATTTTAGCAAGGATCCGGTTGAAAAAGAAGGCGAAGACGTGTACCTCTCTGCTCGTCATCTTCCTGTATTGTCCTCAGAACAGGCGCACGTCTCCGTCTTCGTACTAAAAATTAGAGGTAAAATCTGAAAATTGCCGATAATGCATACCTGACTTCCGCTGATCAACCATGACAAATATGTGTTCTGATGGGAAAACGGAGACGTCAGTGGATATGGCATGAAGAACAATTGCTGGATAGGCAACCGAAAATCCTTTTGTTCCAGCGGCCGAGCTGATCCAGATAACTGCACTGAAATTAAACATTATTTCTTCACTGTTACTAGAAAACCGTACCTATCGGTAATGTAAAGGGTTCCGTTTCCAAGTGAGTCAATCTTGAAGAAAGCCTGTACATTGGTTGTGGCAAGCTTGATTCCTTCAGTTGGCTGGCTGACTTCAGTGAGAATCATGTTTGCTTCTAAAACTTTGTTTGAGTGATAAATATTAAGCAGCGTAAATTGAGATAGATAAATTAAGATTGAAACTTTGCAAGACAATAAGAAAGTTGGTAAAGTAAACATAATTCGATAAATTTCATTAACTGCAGCCATTCAAAATTTAGAAAAATGATTATGATCGAAAATGGTGCGGTACAGAAAATAAAGTGTTTTTGGGACTGAAAGAGGTGACATGGAGTGCATTTTCGAAGAATTCAATATTACTGGGTGCTCAAGCTTCAACGAGTTCTGCTGGAAGTGGGCTCTTTGGGTGCCTGCAACAATTTGTTTTTTTAATTTCACGAACATTTTAATTCGCTTACTTGTTCTCGAAGTGTTGCTTGTAAGTTTTTGGATCTGGCATCATGGCAAGACAGACGGTACATTTGTGATTGAGTGCCTGAAAATCGTTTTAAATGAATTTGCAGAAAACACTCCGATTGAAATGAAATCACCTTGGCAGCTGCAGCTTTCTGGTCGATTCCGGCTTTTCTTGCGGCATCAGCCTTCTTTTGATTCTTCTGTTGCGATTGGATCTTTTGTTGACCACGAGCCATTACTAAAAATATGAAATTTTAATCGTCATTGAAAGGAAAAGGCAGAAAATAGGCAAAAATGGGAAAGAAGTGCATAAAATTCGAAAGAGAAGTGCTCACGAGAGTCCGCAAACACGGTGACGAGGAAGTGCACACAATTTTGCCTCGAATTTCAAGAAATAGCAAAGGATGAGAAAATTGAACTGGTTTTAGGAAACGGCATCAGTGTTTGCTGAGAAGACACTCAAGAAAGTTCTATATTTTGAAATATCTCACCACTTTATTGATTTTCTTTTTGGAAGCGTATTTTTATTCACAAAAAATTATAAAAAATTATGAAATACGCTTTAAAAATCATTAGAAAAAATAATACAACTTTTTAAAATCAAAAAGAATTAAAAATGGCTCAAGGAACACGCGTCTAGCAGGAGTGGTCTTGCCACGAAATACAGTTTGTAGTTGCAAAGAACTTTATTCAAAAAAACACTCCTGTGTCTCACAGCGACTTTCGAAATATACTGTGTTTCCGTGTACTCCTCGTAGACAATTTCTCAAATTTTCAGTTGTTTTTCCTAATGGCGCATATTTAGATTTTATATCATATAAAAATAATAAATTTTGTCTTTTTGACAGGCGAAATTCATGAGTCATCGATCGGACGACATATAAAAGTGTAAAAACGACCTCAAGTGTGTGCATGCTGCTCGTTTCTCCCGACAAAATGGCGGCATACGGAATCGAGATAACTTTCGCTATTCGGTGAGCATTTTAACGATTTTGAGTATATTCATTATTTAAACATTATTAAAATTACTAATTTTTAAGAAATGCTCGGTTCTATCCATCAGCCGATGGCGTTAGCCTCAAAATATTCAGTTTGGACAAGGACATGGAAGTTGTTGAAAAAGTTGCTGAAACCGAAGCGATTTATGGACAAAGTGACGCATTTTTCACAGAAAAGTTAAATCTAAACTACAGGATTGAAAAAATGCAAAGATATCGAGTTACCATGTATGTTTTACTTCCGAAAATCAATCGGAAGCTGAAAAATAATAGCAATAAAATTAATAATTTTTTCTTTAAAAACTCATATTTCAGAAATGTACTAAACTCCTCCACAAAGACAATTATGGGATCAATGGGTACTGCCGATTTCGATATTTCTATGATGTTCGCATGTGGAGGACGTCTCATTCTCCTTATCGCTTCACCACTTGCGCCATGTTCTCTGGAAATTGTTGGAAAAGTTCCAGATTATTATTCCCAGTTTCTCCGCATTAGGTTTTCTGGAAATTATTTGCACAGTCCTTCGGATGTTATTCCACTTCAACTGTATTACATTCTCTCAATTCCCACTGAAGAACGGACAATTATGTTGTACAAATCGGAAATGTTGAGAGAAACAAAATATCCAGAATGGGCGGCATTTAGTATTCCTCTGTTTCTGCTTAATTATTTTAATGAATCATCGATTCAACTTCATGTATATAATTACACACCAAATCATGATGATCAACTCGTTGGACACTGTACAACTACTCTCACACAACTACAACAAGGTGTTGGGCATTTTAATTCTTACATGGTATGATTTTTTGTTTAAAATATATTTATTAATTAACAGTTTTTCAGCTGATGGAGCCTAATGGGAAACGAATTCATGAAAAGACTTGCATCGAATTGAAAGAATTGAGCTTGGAAAATGGTCCGACATTTTTTCAAATGATGGAAAATAAGTAAGAAAAACTGGTTTTGGAATGGAACACTTTCCGGTTCATAACAATAGTTTTCATGCTTAAATTTACAATTACACTTTGAAAATTTACACTTTGCTTTATATTCAATTTTATATTTATAAAATTGACATACTTAAGCTGAACAAATAAAATGTACAAAAAACCAATTAATGTATTTTCAAACTTTTTTTTTCGTTGTAATAAGTATTTAATTTTCAGTGTGAAGATTCAATTAACGTCTGCCATCGATTTGACTGCATCAAATGGAAATCCTGTAAACCAATCTTCTCTTCATTACATCCATCCTCATCAACCATCTCCATATCTCGAAGCACTTCTTCAAACAGTTCCCCCACTTCTTGCTTATCTTCCAAATCCTCAGAATCCTCATATTGGAGCTCTTGGGTTCGGTGCAAAAGTTCAAGTTCCTGGAGGTGCTCTTCAGTTATCACACTGTTTTTGTTTAGTAAGTATTTGTTGAAGCAATAATCCATATATTAAATGTTTTACAGAATGGAACTCCAACTGATCCACGTGTAGAAGGTTTGGGAGGACTGCTAAGTGCTTATAGAACTGCAGTTATGGGTCTTCAACCATTTGCACCAACAGATTTTTCAGAAGTTATTTATTTTATGTCAAAGTAAGTTATGCGAGATTTCAGTTGATATGTAAAATTTGTATTCAGATTCGCAAAAGCTGAATCTCGTCGTCATGTTGGTCTCTACTTCGTTCTAATCATCTATTCAGATGGTGGCCCTGCCAATGCACTTAACATGAAAAGATCAATTGATGCAATAGTTGATGCATCGCCTCATCCAATGAGTATTATCGGAGTTGGAATGGGACAGGTTAGATACTTTTTTTTAATCTGGGAAACATCCTAACAACTAATTTTTAGGATCGAGATCACAGTCCGATGCGAAATCTTGAGAAACTGACATTGAAACATTCCGACGGACGGCTTCTCGTGCGACAGGTAACTCTCTTTTTCAAACTGACCGATCAAAAATCAATATTTTCAGAACTATAGCTACGTAGATCCGTCGGACCTAGAATCTAGTGATGTGTTAGCAATGATCCCGATTCAAATGGCTCAGTGGAAACGGATGTTCCATTTTGATCCGAAATAAAACAAATGTATCCGAAATTTTCTTGCACTTCTCCTATTTGTATTTTTGTTTTCTTGCAATTTTCATCATTTTTCATGTATTTTGTGCCAAAATTCGTAACGCTCAAATTATATATATAGATGTACGTAACCCAGTAACCTATAATTCCCCCTATTCAATCACGGGTTTTAATCATGTTTGCTTTTTTCATAGATTGTTCAATTTTTCATAGAATTCATTTATTTCTCACATTTTATCCGCTGGTTTGTTGTACTCATTTTCCTCATCATTTCCAATAAAAAGAAACGGTCGATATCATGTTTGGTGAGCATTTCAGAAAGCTGCCAGTTTGATTTAATCATTTGTAAATGTTCAGGTAATGAAAAGAGCGAAGAATCCGGAAGTTCTGGGTTTGGTTTAGCTGAAGTTAAAAAGGTTTTCCAGTGGATTCTCGGATGCACTTATGCGAAGAAAACATTCAAAACTAGGTCAGTTTTCGTGATCTGCGATTAAAATATTACCTAGATGCCAAATTTTGCAAATATCATTCCACAAAAACGGTACTCGGTCTCGACACGACCACATTTATGTTTGAGGCAAAATAATGTGCACCTTTAAAGATTACTGTAATTTCCGATCTTCGTTGCTGCGTCTTTTATTAATTTTTCATATGCAATTAGACGAATAATTACAGTACTCTTATCTTTAAAGGCACACTCCTCTTGAACTTACTGTTGTTAGCAAAATTTTGTCGCGTCGAGACCGGCTACCGTACTTTTGTGGAAAATCCGAAAATTTCTGTAATATCTCTGTATTATTTTGAATTGCTTTTTGAGAACTGATCCGTATTTTGAATCTTTACAGAATTTCTGAAATGTTTCATTTTGCTGATGCTCCGCACATTGTCGTGTATGAGCGAAGTGAGGAGCGACCATGGTATTCGATGGTTGGAATGTGAGTTATTACATGATCAATCAATTATCCATTCTTGAAAATTTTCAGAATAATTGCAGTTCTCATTGTAGTTATGAGTCTCTATTACACACTTGAAGCTGGATACCGTTCAATTCGAAAACTCATGCTTTCAATGCTCCAAGATCCGCAACAGAGTACTGTATCCACTCCAAGATGTCTATCACCAACAAACATGGGATCCAAGAAATCTTCGCCTCAAACTCCAAAAACTCCGGATGTGATTCGTCAAAAAGTTCCGATGAATGAGCCAGTCAATTGTGTGTTCATTCGACCAGTTATTCCAAAAACTATTCCAGAGGGTACTGTAGCCGTGCCGAATTTGAATTCGGAAGAAGATATTTTATTGGATAGAGATCATTGTATTGGAGAGAAAGGAAAAAAGATAAATGGAAGTTTAGAAAAAGACAAAAAAGTGAAAGAAAGTGGAAAGGAAAAAATTAAAAAAGAAACTAAAAAGAGTCCACAGACAATGACACTTGATGAAGTTCAATTTGATGCTTCTTCCAATTTTAATATTCGACCGTAAGTTTGTCTTTTTCAACAGGCTTTATGTATTGTATATTTTAATATGTTTTAGTTTCAAATAATCCTTGAAATTCTCAACTTCAGAACCATGGCACCATCTCCAAATGTCCACACTGACAGTACTCAACCATCGAATCGTAAATCAACTGGATCTGATGATTCGAATATTGCAAATGCTCCAAACTCTTCACACTCGGAATGTGATCAAATTAATGAACGGGTTTTGAAACAGGTATTCACAATATTTTAAATTATAAATACATTTCTGAGTTTAAATTTAGATTGCTGGATGCAGAAATCTTGATGAAGATAGAACGGATGCTGGTGCATGTGATGCCATTTCTCCGCAAGACTCTGGAATGGATCTTCACGGTATTTCGAATGATTTTTTTGGGAAAATTCAAGATGTTCGTTATTCATTTTCACTTTTTGATGCAGAGACGTGATTTTTTAGATTATCCAAGCCCAACTTGGAGATTCTAATATTTTGGAAGCCACTTCCGATGAGAATCTTTCGGAAATGTCAATGGTTACAGAAAGTCTCATGTCTAGTTTAGCTGAAATTGAACCATCGTTTATTGAGACTGATGTTCAAGAAGCCTCGGAAACATCATCTCACTGTGAGCCAAACCTAGGAGCAAAGCAGACTGTTGGAAATGAGCAAGATGCTGATATTGTTATTGATGGTCAGTTCTTTTTTTCACCATAGAACGGTTTAGACAATTTGCTTTTGATTCATTGTCTTTTTTCCAGATTCACATTTATTTGCTGAATCTGAAAATGAATGCAGTGGAAGCATCCTTGTCAAAGGTGGACAACAGAAGGTGTTGTTCCGTTGGACAGACGAAAAACCGACTACTGTAGATTCCGTTACATTGACTGGTTCATTTTTTGGTTGGAATATGAACATTCCGATGAAAAGAAATGAATTGAAGATGTTCGAAGTTTGTATTGAATTGCCGGATGGAATGCATGATTACCTCATTAATGTCTACCGTTTTGATTAGTCCAATTTTTGTAATAAATGTTTTGTAAAAAATTTTAGTTTTCAAAAATGTTATTTACTTGAATAATACTTCATGACCCGGATGGATCATTTCCTTTGCATGTTGATGATTTCTCTTGAAAAAAGCAATTTCCAATTTATCATGCAATAAAAACATAATCTCGAATAATACTATAAAACTGGCTATTTTCAAATTTCCAAATTATTTCGAAATCATGGAGAGGCGATGGGACGGCGTCTGGTGAGCTTCATGTGGATTGGAGTGACCGGGCGAACGATGATCTCCATTTTTGGACGGACCTGAACAATTTTAGTTAAAATTTAATTTTTACATGTTATATTTTCAAAGTACCGTCGATTGGGGAATCCCCAATGGGGATAAAAAAGGCTAATTAAGCTTTTTTTATCCAAAAAATTGAAAACTATTGTAATTTATCTATTTCTTCGCTAGAATTTTCTCATTTTGCAATTAACAATTTCTTTCAAAAAAAAAACGTAATATGAAAAAGTTTACTTTTGTTGTGACTGAAAAAAATTTTACATTAGAAGAAACATTTTTTAAATTCAAAATAAAAAGTAAAACTTTCTATATTCTATTTTCAATAGTGCCTATTTATGAGAGCAATTTAAAATTGCAAAATGAAACATTTCAGCGAGAAAATAGACATCGCGATAATTTTCAATATATTGGATACAGCTTAAATTGCTTAATCATACAAAAAATGCAAGTCTCCCCAATCAGCGGCGCTTTCAATTTTCACCTCGTGCATCAACTCGACAGCTTTTATATTGAAATTTCTCAACAAATGAGCCATGATGACCTTCTCTTCCATAAGTGCAAAACGTTGACCGATGCAATTACGGCTTCCAGCTGAGAATGGGATAAAGGCGAATGATTTTCGACCAATTGAGTTTTCAGGATGGAAACGATCCGGATCGAAAACATCAGGATCCTTCCATTGAGCAGGATCGCGGTGAACAAGGTACAGGTTGAGCAGAAAAGTGACTCCTTTTGGAATATTAAAGCCTCCAATTACTTGATCATCACTCAGTTCTCTCGTAATAATTAAAACAGATGGAAAGAGACGCAGAGCTTCTTTCAATGCACATTCAAGATATTTCATTCTGGAGAGATGTTCAATAGTCACATCTTCATCGTCGCCCATTACTTCATCCAGTTCCGCTTGAACTTTTCTCTGAACGTCGGGATGATTTCCCAGAAGATGAACTGCCCACATTAATCCTGTAGATGTTGTATCGTGACCCTCTAACATGAATGTGTTACCTTCTGCTTGAACATCTGTTTCGTCCATTTGTCCACTGTTTACCATTTCGAGAAGAAGATCCAGGAATGCGAGACGACCTTCCATCTTATAATCATTCTCCTGTAGTGCTTATTTTCTCTCGCCAATCAATTTCTTCGTAAAATCATGGAAAATATGAAGACATTTTTCATGCGTCCGTCCGTCCTCTGTTCTAAAAATACAAATTAATTGACCTTATTAATGATAAAACTACCGTACAAATTGTAAATAAATGAATTCCACATCAAAGGATTATTTGTTCGCTTTGAAATCAGTTTATTGATTGTGTGCACTGCCCATACATACTCGTTATTCTGAAAAAGTATTTAGAAATGTTGAGATTAGAGTTGTTTTCCCAAACCTCAGCGAGTTGAGCGCCGATAGCTATTCCCATGGAAGTTTCGCAGATGATATCAAGAGTACAAAGGGCGATAACGGAGAGAACATCAACTCTTTCACTGAAAATAAACATTTGAAATAAGTAATTATAAATTGAAATTCTCACTCTGCACCAAGGCAACACAATTTCTGAACCAAAATCTTCAATAAAAGAAAATCAAAAAAAGACGCCATTGTTCTTTCTGGCTCGTCAAAATACTGATTCCAAGCCATGGTTCAAGCAAAACGTATGCGAACCCTGTTCAGATGTTTCGTCGACGAGAAAATTGCTTCAACAAGGTCGCCAGAGTAGAGCATCAGGCATGGGAATGGACCAATCCACAGAAGACACATTCGTGGATCTGGATATAAATATCCCATTCCAATCACTTGGTTCATGAATCCCTCTGGATCTGGCTTGGTGATGAGTCCGTGACCGATGATTGGGTATGATCGTGGCTGATTGAGATGCTGAAAATTTATTGAAGTTATTCATAAATTTATTTTGAAATCAAACCTTCAAAGCTTGACGCATTCTCAAGTGTTTGTAGAGCAGCCAAGCGATCACCGTCGCCGAAGCCAGAAGTACAGCGAGGATGATAACCCCCATGCATATGATGAATAAAAAAATATTAAATAAAATAAATGTTTATTTTCATAAAAACTGGACAAATTTCATATATGGACTTATCGGAACAAAAAGAAAGAAATAATAATAAACCAAAAAATTTGAAAATCTATGATAAAACCTTTCAGATAACTTCTCCACAGTCGGTGATGACGCAAGCCTTGGAACCCTTCGTGTTTGATTTATTGAAGGCGATGCGGGAGACAACTTCGGTTCCAGCCAAAACTTTACCAAATGCCACGGTTTTTCCATTCATCGATTCATATGGAAGAATCGAGATGTTGAACAACGAGCTGTTATTGTCTTCTTTCAATCAATTTTCCTGAAAAAAAAAGCTGATTTCAGATGCGGATATTCATGAAATAAAAAAGCAGATGAATAAAAATAAATAAATTCCCATTTCAGTCTCTCAATTTAGAAATGCTGAAAAACTGACCATCGGCAATATTCCCGGATTTTGATGCATTTCAAGATACTTTTCATTTTTGAAATTCTTTTCGGCAAAAAACGTATGGGTCAAACATTAGCCAAATAAATATTCTGAAAAGTTAGTTTTTGATAGCATCTTTTAAGCTGGATTTTGTCAATTTATAAAACTTTTAGATGCCTAAACATCACTTACAAGATTGAAAGCCCAATGAAAAAAACTAATGTTCAAATGAGTTAGCAATGGAGCGCGTTTACGTTCTTTGCGCGAGCTTCGAATTTTTCTGCTTTTATTTTCAGAAAAAAACACTTTCTGAAGTTTTTCAGTTTTCCTTCAATTTGTTATATCTGGTTTCATGCATTTTTTAATCGTAAGAAAATTTCATATTCATTTTAGTTTATCGAAATAAGAATTACTGTTTTAAAAATTAAACAGAATTGAGAAAACCACAAACTAAGCGCCCTGTGTTATTTTTTAACCAAAATTTCTCAGATTTTAAAAGATATTCTGAATTGATGCGAAGTAATCGTGTTTCTCTAAATTATATTCTCAGTTATTCTAAAAATTCCCCTCCTCTTCTCACATGCTCTTTTCCTAATTCTCAATGCAATTTTTCACAATTTATATTATATTCACAACCAAAACTATATTACTAATCGAAAATTGCAGACGCTGTCCGAACAGTTGTAGGAGTGGTGTCGGGCGACGTCAACGTCTCGAAACAGAACCAGGACTGCGAACGCGGAGAATTTTGTCTGCACTCTCTCCGAAGAGAGTGCAGAGAAAACCAGAAACGGGTAGTAGACCACCCAGTCGGTTAACTACGGTGGATTGGAAGAAGTGACCAGCAAGAAATTTCAATGTAAAAATAAGAGAGATTTCCATTTATTTCAATTGTAACTGTAATGGAGGTGGATCCGGGTTCAGATGATGTAGAAGCTGACAGAGAAACGAGAGCTCAGAAACTAAAATTAAAGTAAGTTAAATTTTTTAATGTTTTTTTTTGTTGAAATTGTTTTAAATTCTTTAATTCACATCCAGTCAAACTAAAATGATCAAAAACTAGGTTTTCAGAAGAAATGTCAAATTCCGTGCACAAATGAGAAGATTCGACGAGTACTGTGGAGTGACTAATTTAACAGTAGATGATCTCAATTGGCCTTTAATATCTGGAATTCCTTTACAAAGACAACGATTGACAGGAGCTACGTATTATGATGATAGTCTTCTCGATCAAAATCCTTGGGATGAATTTTCAATTGATCGATTTCTTGAAATTACTTCAATTCAATTAATAACAGCCGGTGCTGGATATGAAAGGAATGATGAAATTACTCGATTCGTTTTTCAAAGAACAATGAAGACAATTGTAACTTATTGCAATTTTATGTATGATTTGGCAAGGCGGAACGGGAAAGTGTGAGGCGAATCTGAAATTTTATAAAATAAAATTTTAATTTTCAGTCAAATAACTCGATTCGAGTTGCAAGATTTGATTCATCGCGATGAATTTCGGTTTTACATGTATTTTCGACAATTTTTAGTGAGTTTCCTTGTTTTATCATAAATTAAAACAAGCTCTACTTACCCGATTTTTTTTTCGATTTTTGAACCAAAAAAGGGATATCCGACTCGACACGACAATTTTTAGTTAAATAAAAACGGGTGTGTGCCTTTAATAAGTACTGTAATTTTAAACTTTCGTCGCTGCGGAATTTTCTTAGTTTTTCGGAAAATTGTTTTAATTAAAAAACTAAAATTACGCAATTACCAAAAAAAAACAGGGATTTTAAGAAATCAGGAAAACATGTAAAAACCGGTGAAAATTTAACAAAAACAAAATCTTGAAATTCCAGTACTCTTCAACGGCGCATTTCCGTTTGTATTTTACTTTTTTTAAAATCCTAATTCCAGCCCAATCCGGATCCGAATTGTACGGCCTTTTCCAATCACTACACGTCTCTTCTTCATACACTCTATTTCAATATTCCGGGAATGCCACAGTTTTGGAACAATTCCCAAATGTATAATTACGCTGCTACCCGTGGTCAACGCCTTGTTCAAAATATCGCCGCTTTTTATCCACCCGAATATTTTTGGAACGAAGATGAATCCAAGTATCATACTACGTTTGTGGTTCCACGTGGCACAGAGTTCTCAAAGTTTTATGCTCGAAGATTTCATGAAGCACTTGGAATGCCACCACTGGAAAATGAGATTATTACGGTTTTGGATTGGCTTGCGAAGCTCTGCATTTTGGAAGTAAGCATTTTAAAAATGTTATTTATGTACTCATATATTAATTTAAAGCTTTTAAGCGTTAAAAACTATTTTACATTTGTAGATTGTATATCACACAACGATTTGGTGCGACATAACTGGATTTGGAGGGCTTCCACGTATTGAGCACTATCGTTTAGCCATGGAGAATGTTGGTAGGAATTTATTGTTAAAATAATTTAAAAGTATATACATGACATGTTTTTCAAAATATAAAACACAATTTTTTTAAAGCGAAACTTTAAAAAATCATCAAAAGTCGAATAGCGTAAAGGGAATTTTTGTTTTCATAGTCGCAAATTTCTAAATTCTACAACAGAAAGACAAAAAATCGACATAAAAAATCCATCGTTTGAAAACATGCTTTTTCGATTTTGGCATTTTTTTGTATTGAATTCAAACCCGGATGTTAGCAAAAATTTTTAAAAAATCACGTTTTCGGTATTACTAAATTCTCCACATTTAAAAAGAGTCCATTCTGAAACTTTTTCGATTAAAAAATTTCTTTCACAACTATGTTTTGTTCTAATTTCAGAAGACATCATATTCGACTTGGCAATTGATGATTTCTCAATTTCCCGTCTACAGTTACAAATTTCGCCGTTTGAAATCTCTCGCTACTCACCTCTAGATGTATCTGGTTATTATGAAACAATTAAAAGAAAAAAAGATATTGAAGAATATCAAAATCGTTTCTATGAAGTTCATTATTCTGATGATGTTCGGATTATGAATGTTTATGCTACTGATTGCTCCAGGAAACGATGATATCAATTGTTATAATGATTTGCTTTTAATTTTAATATTATTTCATTTGAAAGTCTAACTCTCTATATTTTACCCAGATTTCCTATTTAATATCACCGATTTGCCTTCTATCTCACTAACGCTTCTTGTGTCATTCACTTTCGAATCCTCTGGTTTACATTTTGAAAAATGTCATAATGGTACACTGCTAAAAAAAGCTGGTTCCATATCACTTTAATTTGTTTTAAGATTTGTTTAATTTAAAATAAAGGTATAGATAATATCGATTAAGCTGCTTACAATTGGTTAGACGCTACGCAAGTGCGCTCTGGTAGACAAACAATAGCATCTGTTGAGTGCGCAGTTGGTTTACACTCATTCAAATGTGTACGGGTGTGGCATTCGAAACATTTCGAATGAAACACTAAGAGTTCCAGTTGCTTTTACGAGTTTTTGTGTAATTTTCAGTTGATTTAACGTTTATTGCTCATTGCTAGAAGCCGAACTACAAAAAACCCACTATTTGGCAATTAGTCTACTACGACTCAATTGGTAAAATATTTCGAAAGTTATATTTTTCCAATATAACCATCAATTTCATAATGTAGCATCTTTCCTTCAATTTTTAATATTTTTTTGTCATTCTGAATAAAAAAGTACAAAAGTCATGCTGAAAAGGATACATATCGATACAATTCCACATGAATATAATTTGAATTTCTATTCAACTGATATACATTACACATATTCGCGTGTGCTAGAAAACTCGTATTTTCCCATTCGATACATCATCTGCCAACTTTCTTAACAATCCCAAGATCGTCACCCTTTCCTCCACAGCACCAGTCCCGCCTTTTTAACAACGATCTGTTTTTAATGGATGCTCGATCTATATGCATTAATTCATTCTATCATTCATTTACCGAGATGGTCATAACATATTTCATTTATTTATGGTTTTTTTTGCTTTTCCAATGTATTATAGTTATATGAAATTCTCTGTAGTTCTAAAGTAAGTCGCATTTTACCAATCTTTTGTATATATTTTTAAAGCTTTGCTAAACTAAGAAAAATTATACAGGCTAGATTTTTCTAAACTTTATAATTTACAATCTTTAAATTTTGATGTCCAAGTTCCTCTTGATAAGAATCGAGCACTTTATAAAGAAACTACGAATTTAATAATCAATCTTCAACAACTCCCCCAAATTGGTAATTTCTGTGTTTTATTTTTTGATGTCACCTACCTATTCTAATTAAAATAATACTATCTCTGCCAATTTGATAAACGACCTTTCCCATCTTCTCCGAAGTTCCAAGTAGCCATCTCCAGATACTCCATCCACCTAGTCTATCGATTGAAAAGTCTTCACTTCCAAACGCTGCGTTTACCTATTTCCCCATTCTCAGAGAATATCCCACACAGAGTCAATCATTCATTCCGCCGACTTGGTCTCTTTTCCATTTCATTATTTTAATTTATGTACAACAATAGTCAATTGACTATATTAGTTCTCTTATTGCCATTTGCTCACCCTCTTTCAATGTTACATCTCAGCTTTCTACATTCATTGCCTTCAATCAATTATTTATGAATCAAATTTCAGAGAACTTCTATCAAAATGGCTCGTGCTATTGCTATCGATGCTCCACTTTCCGCTGGAATCAGAAGAACAAAGAAAAGTCCAATCAAAAGAGCATCAGTTGGTGGAGTTAAAAAGAGATTCTCCACTGGAACTGCTGGACCATCAAGAAGACCAACTGCGCAACCAAGACGCCAAAGTGGAGGAATCAGAACAGTTGACAGATCTATTCCAGCAAATGGTAAGTTATAAATGCCATTTTGCTCTTAAGTTATGGTTAACATTTCCAGAAAACCGTGAAGTACGTATCAACTTGTCAAACTTGGCCCACACCGTTCACTCCGGGGACCTTCGTCAACTCTTCGCTGAATTCAAAATTCGAAACGTCTCCGTGAACTTCAACGAGCACGGAAAACCAGTAGGAACCGGAGATGTGACTCTCCCAAAACGTCACGCTGATCGTCTCATCCAAAAGTTTGCCGGAGTCTCACTCGACGGAAAGGAGATCAAATTCGCTATCATTGATTCAGCAAATATTGCAAACCGTGTCAAGTTCCCAGAAGCTCCAAGAAGAGCTCCATCAAATGGAAGACCAGCTCAAAGAGCACCAAAAAGGCAGAATGTTAAATCAGGAAAACCAACAGGAGGGGCTGGAGCTCAAAAGAAATTGAAGGCCAAGAAGCCAAAGAGAGAAGCTCAACCAAAGAAGACACTCGAAGAGTTGGATGCGGAGCTCGATGTGTATATGTCAAAAGCCTAATAATTTAATTTAATCCAAATTTTACTTGTTTGTTCTCATGTTTTCATAACTTATAATTTTGTACCTAATAAAAACATCAAAAGCTAGAACACCCGTGTTTCGTGTATTTAAAAAGAAATCATATTGAACGGCGAACAAACGGTAAAGCTAAAATCTCCTCGTAAACAAAGTAATTTCATTATTATATTTGTTCAAAATTATTTTTAAAAAACATTAAAATGAATCAAACCAAAAAAGGAGGTGTCGATAGAAATATATTAGTTCCCATATCATCCCTTCGTCAGTCAAATGGAAATGCCCATTTCAATCGTTTTTAGGCGGTACGTGATCAAACACACACTGAAAAGAAGTGCCAATTAGGGATGCGAACGTTCATTTATTTATCTCTTTTGTCATTTGATGGTGCCCATAAAACTGTTTTCTTTCCGTTTCAAATGTGATTATTATGCTTCTTCTTCATTGCTTACTCTTGTTCTTTCATTTAAAAACTACAAATTTATAGTGAAATCATTCAAATTGTTTGCAAAAACAGAGCTCTGTCTCTCTATTTTTTCTTTGCAAATTTATTTTCATCATCCTGTTCCACTCTTTCTTCGTTTCCGCCGAGAAATCCACTTGACCCATAATCAATCATCAAAATACACTCGAGCGATCCTTTTTTTTGAGTTTTGATGAGATTTTGAACTTTCTTGAAATGGTTTTTATTTTTCTACTTTAGCATGTGTACTGTTCACATTAGATTTGGAGTAGCGACAGTGGGGAAATTTATAGCAAGAATATCAAAGAAAACACCTTTGGAATATTAAAAATACATTTTATTATAAGTCAAAAGTACGAACTATGAATACTCAATACTTTGAAATTTTTGAAAAACTAAAAAAAAAGACGTTTAAACGAAGTTTATTTTAAATTATTTTTAAAATAATTTTCCAGTGTAGATTAGAGTGTAAGGTAATGTAAGGGCGATCAGAAAACTCCAAATTTCAAAAATTTGTTAAGTTGCCAAAACTTTAAATCATAGTATTTTCAAATTGTTCATAGGGTTTTTGATTACGGTACTCTATCATTTCGGAGTGTATATTTTTTTAGTTCAAAAATATACTATTACAAGGAGAAAACATTACTCATATACTAAACGTTTGGTCTTTTCATTTTATACAATTACATCTTTCACAGTAGTTAAGCGTACTTTAAATTAATTAAAAACAATTGTTTACTCTATTAAAATGCTCTGAAACTCAGAAATTCTCCACAATTTCTTTGCCAGCTTTTACATCAACCTTAGAAATTATTCAGATTTTATTCATAAAGTTTCTAACGTGGATTAAGAAAGATGATATGGCCGTAACACTGTTGATAACTTGCTGAATGAGAATAATTGTTGTTTTTTGTACTTATATTCAGCTTCACCCATCTAAAAAATCACTGAAAACCTACTTCTCTCAGTTATTGTAAACCTTGTTGTATTAGTCAGAGAGATGGAGAAATAGAGTGATTGATGATAACAAAAAGCGAAAACGATTGATAACATTGTACATATTTACATACGTGATTACATCTTCAGAAAATTTCTTTGCTACTCAGAGACTTGGTAATAATTCCCGAGGAAATTTGTTTCTATTGCATATTATTCAGAAATAAAAATCCTGATGGTCGCGTACGGTTTGTGGTATTTAGGCTTCTCCCACAATTTATGTTTGTAATGATTTTACATATGTGTGGGAAATCATTGTTAAATCGTGACTTGATGCAAAAAAGTATGAATGTTTTTTTAAAAAGTTAATAGAAACTACAAACATTAGATTTGAAGCTTCATGTAATAGTCCTGTTAGACGAGCTTCAATATTTAATTTGTATTCCTTTTTAGTAACTTAAACTCCGAAAAACAGCTCATCAATAAAAAGTTCTCTCGACAACAGCTGAATGAGTATTGTATTACATTTATAAACATACTTTTCTCCAATCACTATTAGTCATATGTGTATCTGTAAGTGACTGACGCATAAATTAAATGTGTTCAATTTAGAATTTTGTCACTGTCACCGCGCTCACATTTGCATATAACGCTGGGAACTGTTTAAAACTTTTTATTTTTAGTATACTAGTAAGTATGTAATTCACGGAAAATATTAAAAATGCTTCGAGATTTCAAAAAAAAACTTTTTTGTCTTCGATCGGTATTATGGTCTAATATTATGCCATTTGCTCTCTAATTTCAAATTTTAAATGGGCATTTTAACGTTGAATCATTATGTATTTTCAATAATAATGTGTTGCTTAACTTTACGAAAAAAAAACTATTGCAAATGTCATTTTCTGAATTTTGAAGTTATATATTTTCTCACAATATTTAAAATTTACTTTTATTTTGAAATAGCAATTGCTATAGACATCAATAGTTTTCCTTGATTTTCCATAATTGATAACCATATCCGTTCTCCCATGATCTTCTTATCTTCCGCTTAATCCTCCCATATTTTTGTCTGTTCGGATTACATCACCAACATTCCCTCTCATCACTTTCTCTCTTTGATTCCGGTTAAAAACGAAACGAGTTGCATTTCAGTGATAAGAGAAAGCAAGTGGTCAATAGGAATGGTATTAAGTTTTTTGTTCGGAAAAAGAGAAATCGAATGGCATGGCATGATTATGATGACAGATATGATAAGTGTGACAATGTTTCCTTTTGCATAGTTTGTAGGATAAAAGTGTTCGCAAGAATTTTTGCAGAGTAGTTTGAAGATAATTTGATTTAAGATAGATTATCAGGTAGTAGTTAGCCATATGTGTACCACTAGTAAAAGTTGTTGAAAGTCGTATTCCAAAAATATAAATCTTTGAAACAGGAAATGTTTGTTCTCGATCTTTAAGAACTTTGTGAGAAATAGTATAAACCACAGCCAGAATGAAAGTGAGGATTTTTTCTCATATCAAAAACCTGACTCGAGATATTGAGCTATTTTCAAAAGAATCAAGGCGGTAGGCAGACACGTAGGCAGAGAGCGATAACGCAATAACCTAGGAATAAAAATGTTCCTGCCCAGTCGAGAAGCCGTCAGTTTCTTAGAACTCTCATTGTCCGTTTAAAAAAAAGAGTGATCTGATTTTAAAAACTCACTGTTTCTAAACTGTTATATATTCATTTGAACAGCAGTTTTTTGACAGTAGAGACATGGTTTGTGGTTAAATTGAAAAAATAACTTTCTGGAAGAAATTTGAGTATTGGCACTGACACTGTAAGTGGTGAGCTACCATAAATGTGCGATTTTACAATATTTGCACATGCATGTACATGTTCACCATCTCATCTATGTCTGTCTCTTTTCTCCGTTTCTTAAAATTTATGTAAATTTAGAATTGCATTGTTTTCCCTCATTTCTTCGCTAAAATTGTGCACTCAACCGTGCCTGTTACCTGGTTTTTTGCATAGGAAATATGCAGATTGCAATCGGTTTAAATTCAATCTCTACCTTCTTTCCATTTTTCACTTCCAAATCCAATTTGTCCATGAGAAGTCGAACGAATAAAAACCTGATAGGGCATGAATGATATAACATTCATCTTTATCATTTTTATCATCTTTTTCCGAATTTTTTTTTGCCATTTTTGTCCGTTTCGAACGCATTTTACAGAGAAGCAAAAAACTGTTTGACCTGAATTCCTAAACAGTACAGTTTTCGAATCTTTTCGGAATACTTTTCCCTACTTTGTTCATATTTAAAAAAAAGAAATTAACACAGTATGTAGCAATAGGAATATTGAAAAATATATTTCCCACTCCTTATATTGTATCAACTTGAATTTGTCATTGATTTTGAGATGAAAAAAGCTTCAAAATATTCAAGAATTCAAGACAACTTTTACACCGTTTAAACACATATTTTAGATTCAGTTTTGAAATTGTTTGTCTACAAATGTACATAACGGCGTAAAATCAATTGCTATCAAAGAGTATTTATTTGTGTGCTTGTTTTGGCGTGTCAGCCGTTCCTTTTCCTGGTTCTCACCATTATTCTCTTTTTTGGCCAGTTTTGAAGTTTGAGGTGACGTGGAGCTGATCAATGTTTTTGTTTCTATTTTTTAAAGGACCAGCCTACTTTTGCAAAAGTCTAATGGGTTCAGCTGAAATGGTTTTTTATAAAACCAAAACGTTGGGAGGAATTTTCGCTTTTTTAAGAGTTAAACATTTTTATACCGTTGTAATATTAACTGAAAACCAATCTCTCCATAATCCACAATATATCTCTTACATCTTTGTTTTTTTTTTCGTTGAATTTTTGAATAAGCACTCGACATAATTTTTTTCTTCCTCTCATAATCCTAAATAACTTGACCGGTTGAAAAGTAACACCAAATTCAGCACTAAAAAAATACAATGTATTCAAAATTAAATGTTTCCTAAAAAGAGTTTTCTACCATTTCCTCCATGATCTTCTGTTATACCTTCAATGTTTGTTCAAGCTTCTTCTTTTTTGTTATCATGGATGTCGCCATTCAATATTATTCACTGTTAAAATATTCCCACGATCTTTCCATCTGTCCACCTTTGGAGCCTCAACACACGTTCCCCCCACACAACTTCAACAAACAAAAGTGCATGAGGATGCGTCAGCATCCATTACTCACATCTTAAAGCTCTTTTCTCTCTCTCTCTCTCTCTTGTTATGTCGGTGTTCTTCTTTCATTTCTTCATTATTGTTATTATTGTGGCATTTAAATTCTACATTCCAGCACTGGAAATAAGTTAATTATTTTTTAAGCGTATGCTTCGATTTTCTCTTTTTCATAAAAGTCTTCATTAGTGAATAAGAGTAGAAAATAAATAGATCTCTAAAAGTCTATTAATGTTTTGGTTTCACACTAATTTTTTGCCCGACTTTCCGAAAAATTTGGCGAAAAGATAGTTTGAAATTATAAACTCACTTGCATTTAAACTGACACTTTATTTTCAAAAAATGATATCTAATTATTGGTTTTAAGATTCAGTATTCCCGTTCCATATAACTTCCCGTTTTAAGTATGAAGTTCGATATAATTTGCACTAAACTGAAACATAAATGTCAACGAATTTAATCGTCTTATCAACAAGTTTGCAATCAGTAACGTTTGCCACCAGTCGAATATTAGTCTATAAATTCATAGCTCCAAATGTTACCTTATTCGTATAAAATAGAACCTCAGTTTATACTTTTTAAAGTAAAAAACATTTAAAAAAAAAGGGAAAATGTGTGAAAGAATGCATTTCCTGTTAAACAGTTGCAATTAAAACATACCGTAGGCATTTTTGAGAACGTCTACATAAATGTCCTGATGTTTCGATAGTAACTCGGTTTGCTGTTCTTACTATGATTTGATGGCAATCTAGTAATAATTCCTTATCCTAAAGGAAATTATCACTCGAGCCACACTAAAGGTTACGGGAAAGTAGGCGTAGGTCGCTTTCAAGGCGAATTACAAGAACAAACTTCTGAGTAAGTCATTTTTTCCTTGAAAGTACCAGCGGAACCATACCTGTTTATTCTAAAAAAATCGTATTTTTAAAATAAAATGCCACCTTTGACACCGTACTTCCGATAACTAAAACTTACTTTCTCAATGCAATTATTCTCGCTTCGAAAGCTGAAAAAACGTTAAATTACCCTTCTCGCTAGCCTCTTTTCCACACTTTTCACTTTCTCAGTCTCTGTGTTGTTCTCCTTTTTCCTGTAAGAAAGGAATAGTACCAATTTGTTCTTCTTCTTTTTCTAATATATCTACTTCTTTTTTTCTATTCTACTTGAATGGATTTGCAAGATGCATGAACATCAACAAACAATTGTAGTATGTATACAAGTATTTTGGTTCGACTGTTTCAGTATTGATATTCAACATTTTCCCAACGGTTTATTGTTTTTCTGACTCATTTTCTTTTTTTTTGTTGAAAAATTATATAGACTCCTTTAGACGGAATTTTTAAGATTTTACAGAAAATGCTAATGTTTGTGTTTACTCACTATCAGCAAATTTTTGTAAAGAAAGAAAAAACTAAATTGAGAAGTTGTAAAATCTGTAGCCAATCTTGCATAACCTTTTTTGTTCAGTCTCTGAAAGCCATAGCAATACATGGACTCTGATAAAGGAAAACTCTGTATTAAAAGTTTTTAGACCTAAATAAAAGTGTTACCCATATCTTAAATGAGCTCAGCTTCAACTTCTCAGACAGGTATGTATGTCAGACAGGTAGACAGGTATGTCTATGCCCGAAAATGAGTTTTTCGGTGCAAGGTTTATTTCTTGAAAAACTGAAAACTACTCTTGACTTTTGAACGATTATTCCGGGGGTTTTACGAATATAGATTTTTAAATTAATTACAGTTTCAATAAAAATTTTAAAGCAATTACATTTTAAAAACTCCTATTATAATATAATCAGCTATTATCCTAGTAAAGATTTTCAAAAAATGTTTCAATTTATGTTTCGGTCAAAAATTGGCCAGTACTCAGTTTTCGCCATTCATAACTTTGGAACTCTACAAAAAATCAAAATTCAATCATATTTCAAACATGTGCATTGAAGAAACATTGAAGACATTGAAGAAAAGCTTGCGAGAACTTTTTGAATTTCCAAAAAAGCTCAAGATTCTTGGTGAATTTGGCATTTTACTGGAAAGTTGACTAACACTTTTCAAAAATAAAAAAAAATTCATTAAAGTGTTTTGCCATGATTTTCGCCACAATGACTCTACTCCACCTTCAACAAATCATGGTCCATAATCATTCCCCGAATTCCTATCAAAATCAATAGTTGTAAAAAAGAGTTTTCAAGTGGAGTTCAGAAAATGTTTTAAGATTTCTCAAAACTGTTTTCTTTCTATTTGCTCATTGTTTCTATCTCATCAAATGGTGAGAACAAGAGGCCATCATCCTCTATGAGCACTGTCTCTGTATTATCTCTGCATCTCTTGATTCTCCACACACTCTCTTATCACTATTTATCACCCCTCCTGCCGAAGTAATGTGCGTACCGTCCCCTCCTGCATGCACATCGTTTTTCCTCTCTTTTTCAATACAACTACAAACCAACAAACATTCAAATATTTTCATATGTTTCTCATTATTCTTCGGTGTTGTAGTACTTTCCCCCCAAACTCTCCGTTTTCACATTTCAATTGTTCATTTCACATATTTTCACTCTGATTTTATGTTTTTGTATGTTTCAACAGTGTTATGAGGGACGGAGATTAGTTTGCAATTTTTATTTTCAAATTTTGAATCGAACTTGTTTTCAATCGACACCAGGGCTGTGCGGCTGTCGGCTGGCACAGCCAGCCGACAGCCGACTGATTGTGATAGGTCGGCTGGCGCAGCCAGCCGACACCCAAATTAGAGTTTTTGGCTGGCGTTTTGAAAAAAATTTACTGACTTTTTGACATATTTTAGCACTAGGTGCAAGTTCTACAAGTGGAAAAAATAAGGAAATTTGGTTTTTTGTTGAATAAAATGATGAAATATTTTCCGTGTGTGTGTTTTTGTACTAAAACTATACTAAATAACTTCGAAACTTTTAAACAATACTTAACCAAAAATACCAGTCGGCTGGCGGCGCCAGCCGACAGCCGAAAAAATTAGCCAGCCGCACAGCCCTGATCGACACTGAAGTGATAACATTTGAAGCTTGAAATTTCAGAAAAAGCAGAGAAATATATACGTTATTTACAATTAGAATGGTTGATAATAATTTGTCCCGCTCGAAAAATGAACAGCATAAGCTTGCAAGCTGAACTCTTTCTGGAAAAGGAAAATAGTGTTCCAGTCAAATTGAACGCATAACTGTAAATAAATATGATTTACTCCATTAAACATTGGAGCAACCATATTCGAAAGAAAAACATTTCTGAAAAACTTTGCATCTTTTTGCTAAATTTCAACAAATGTCTTCAAAAAAAATCAGAAAAAAAACCTAGTGGAAAACTCCTTGGAAACTCCTTACCAGAAACTTGTCAACATATATGTGCGGTGAAAACCGAAAATGGTGCAAAAATTTGGTAAGAAGTCGAAAGTAGCAATTAGTATAGTTTTATAGATAAATTTAATGTGAAAAATGTTGGAATTTTTCTATTAGTGAATTTAGAGCCGTTCTCAAAAATTTAAAATTGATCTTCTTAGATTTCAATTGGCTCTAGCACAAGTGCAGTTTCTTTTTGAAAAAAAATGTGTCTAAATAAAAATAGCTTTTCGAAATGACTTATTAGTTTCAATTCAGAATAAGTAGCTCTCATAGCAGCAATATACAGTTGTAATTGTGTTGCTATGAACCTAAATATTATTGAACTAAAATCAAAAACTGCCAGAAATTGGTTCTTGTCATTTTTAATGTTTTATCACTCCGTGATTTTATCAGTATTACAGTTTTTAGACTGGAAAGTAACATTTCCAATTCAGAAAAGTGATAGTATGATATTTCAATTGTTTTCTTGGACCTATATTGTAATTTTTTGTTTTGAACAGAAACAATTTTGCTTAACCATTTTCAATTGGGATAATTGTCACTCACTTATTGTCGATAATTATTTTTACTGCATTATCCAGTTTCCATCATCCAACTTTCTCAAGTACAGGCTACTTTATTCGCTTAGAAACTTTTTTGCAACTCTCCAATTTCCCCCACAAAAGAGCACAAAGAGCAAACAGTGTCAAGCATATTCATTCGTTCTGCGTGTCTAACCTCTAACGGTATGCGTGTTCTCAGTCACTCACTGCTCCCCTCTCTCTCGTTTTCTGCCACTGTTCAAACTTTTTCCACGTGTGTCTGTTTCACGTGGAAGTTTCAAGAACAGTGTTCTCACACACTTCTCTTCTACAACTATTTCACATCTTTTTGGCGCAAATACAAAAGCTTGTCGGACAGATAGTTGTCGGTCTGCGGCGCCGATGTGGAGAGTTGCCAGCATTTTCGAAAAAATGCCGAAGTGATAAGAGATTGTGTCCTCTTTTCACTCTACGGCACCCGGCATAATCACCACCTCTTACACGCTCTTTTTCTACCCCCTATTCCCTACATTTTGTCACTTTTTTCTCGCTTTTTCCATGTCGAACAACGTTTTCCATGTTTCCGATCGTAAATTCTACCAAATCTTGAGTAGGTCTGGATTTCTCAGCATTCTCCTTACTGTTCAGATTCATGTCACTTTTTCTGTTGTTTTCTTGCTCATATTCTTTTGTCAAATTTTTGAAATTCCTAAACTTTTATTTTATATTTCTCTGAACATCAGTTTGAGAAATTTCCTGTGACTCATTTTCCCAGAACCTATTTTATGAACTCTCGAAAAATGTTATTTATTCTGATAAATAGTGTATCGTAGCAATGAATCACAAATAAATAAATTTTCTATTGTTTTTCAGTTTTTCTCGCATTTTTGGAATGTTCCCATTTCTAATTTTTACATTTTTAGCCATGGTGCACATTCCGAGCGACGTGACTCCTCCAAGACTTTGTGTCGTTGAGAAGTTGAATGGAGAGAATGTAAGTGATTCAAATGTTTGAAACAGAATTGTATATGTTCTCTCTTCTATAAGTAAACGTTTTGGAATATTGTTATTTTACTATTAATACCCTCACAAATTGGAAAAAAAGTATGCAGTTCAGCCTGAGTTGTAACGCATGGAACTTTTTGAATCTGATAATTTTTCAGGCAACACGTGATGTAAATTGGAGTTTAAATAGTGTGTTATCTATAGTTTAAATTCCCATATATGTATGTTCAAAAACATTTAATTTCAGGAATATGGCTACAACTTGCACGCCGAGAAGGGACGTGGACAGTTCGTTGGTACCGTCGATCCGGATAGTCCTGCTGAGAGGTAAACATTTTTATTTTTGATATTGATGGACAATATTCATTGACAAATACATATATCAATTAAAAACCAATAATAAATTATTGAGTTTCAAAAATCTCTCAATACTAAAATGCTATGAAGGCTTTCACAGTTAGTCCATTTTCTCTGGTCAGCTCTGAAAATTGTAGAATATTTTAAAGTATTGGCATTGTCGGAGAAGAAACTGCAATTTTTGTTTCTATTTTACCAATTGTTTAAATATTTTCAGAGGAGGATTAATCACTGGTGACCGAATCTTTGCTGTCAATGGTCACTCGATTATTGGAGAAAATCACAAGAAGGTGGTTGAGCGCATAAAAGCAAATCCAAATCGATGTGAAATGCTTGTGATCTCTGAAGAAGGAGCTAAGTGGTACAATGAAAATAATGTTCAAATCACATTGGACCTTCCAAATATCGAACGAGTTTCTCCAATGGTTAGTCAAAATGTAGATTTTATCTTTACAAAATTAAAAAAAACAATTTTGTGTGACTTTTCTCATTCTCCTAACTTTATTTTAAATTCTAAAATTTTTAACATGTAAGATAAAAAAGTCTTCATTGTCGTGAAGAATGCAATATTCGTTTTTGACAGTAAAATTAGAAACATTTTCCATTTGTCTTATTTCCCTTTGTTGCGCCTAAAATCCCTTATGTTACCAATTGTCAGAGGAACTCCTGTCATCCGTCCAACAATTCTCCCCCGCCAAGTTCGTGGTACGCACCCACGTCATATTCACAGGTCAGTCTTTTTGCCTTTTCACATAATTTTCTCCTTTCTCCACTTTGTTTATTCCTCATTGTTATTTTGTAATTTTCAAACAGTATCGAATATCAAATAGTATAGCTGTAGTTGCTCATTGAGCATCATTTGTTTATTTGACACCTCTAGTTGCACTTGATCAACCGAACTTCGTATATCTACTGAGTCACACTGAACCATTTTTATGCGTCATTTTCATATGTTCTCACACTAAAAAAGGATTGACAAATATTTCGAGGTAGATAGACAGGGAGTCGATAGACAAGAAATGACGTCATTTTAGATGAAAGTTATAGGAACAATGAAAATTAAAAATTGGTAATTGAACCTGGGGAAATTGGAATTAACATTATTAATGGCTATGCAATTTTAGAACTGAAATTTTTAAAAAGTTATACAATATCCGATCTCAAATGAAGAAATGGAAATAAAAATTCTTGCAAAAAAATTGAATAATTTTTTTCTGTTTCATAAATAGTTAAAAGACTTATTCATAAATTTCAAAAATTCGGGAATTGCCTTTTCCGCACAAAAAATGTTTCCTCATTAAGGAAAACCCGTGGTTGGTTTGGAGACTATCTTGAAATTGTAATGCACATATTCTGTCATTCGATGATGCTTTATATAGTTTAGGCGATTGAAATCTGATTAAAACTTTTCTTTAGAACTCCATAAAAATATTTGATTTATTGCAAAAGTTTTGTAAACTTTTCTAAGTTCCTTGTAATATCTAAGTATTGCTAAGACATCATTTCTAGTCATCCACTTGTACTTTCTCTCCTCCAATTTTTGATTTACAATCTGATTCTCCATGCACTCCAAGACGTTCTCAACCATTATTCTTCAAACGGAACAACTTTTCGATGATTCTCGAATCGATGAAGAAACGGACGACACAATAGCGTTGGTTTTGTGTGTGTGTGCCTGTTTTGTATGTTAATATTCAATAAAAATATGAAGAAGATGGAAAAAGACGGGGCAAAGAATTTATGGGCCAAACCATACATATTCTATGCATTGAGGCACGAAGAGGGACAAAAAAGTTATATATCTTGACAAACAAAGGAATACCAAAAAGGCACTTTTGTTTGATTCACATTCCTTGGCTCTTCGGCACATCACTACAGTATTCTCAACTCTTATTCTCAGCTAAGAAATTTCAATTCTAAATCTGCATATTGCCTTCTTCAAACATGGATCGCAATCCATCTGAACCAGAAAGAATAGATTGGAAAAACCCAATCACGTGGATTTCGTATCTCTACACCTCTTTCGTGTACTATTTGTGGTTGATCTCCTCGCATCTACCACATCTCCCACAACCACAACGGATTACCGATGACAAATCAACGGAGCAGATCACCAGAGACGCAGGTATTCCGCGCACTGAGATAGTAACACGAGGAGATGCTACGCAGACAGTTAGACAAGTAGCGGGTCTAGGGGACCCAGCGCCAAAGGATTCATCATTATTGCCTCCCTCTTCGTCGTTCGTCTATTGCAACAACTGTCTAACACCTCATTCGTCTCAGAGGACTTGTTCTCCAGCCTACGTCTCTACTCTCTCAAGACAAAAGTCTTTGACGTTGCTAAAGAAATTGAAGAAACCCTCATCATCTGCTTCTTCCACCACTACCACCACATCATCGACTGTATCTTTCCGTGCACCTTCACGTGCATCATCAACGATCTCCGACGCTTCTACCATCCGCCCATCTGAACTCATTGCTATCGTTCCATCTGGTAGCCACGTGTTGCTGCGAGTTCCGAAACTTGATTGGAAAACTGAATCAATTCGAATCAAAAGAACTAGAATGAGTGATTGGATGGATGCGGAGCAACGGGATGTGATGAGACAATTTGATGAAGTTATAAGATCAGAAGAAGAAGACGAGAGGACCTCACGAAAAAGGAACGGAATCTTCAAAGATGGATCTGTAAGGAGTATTGAATCATTGGAATCTAGGAGTCGGGTGAGCACACGTTGTGATTTTGAAATATCGACTCAAAAATAAAACTTCTTTCTAACAATTATAAATTTAAAAGTTAGAGAATTATCTATTAGTATTGCACCCCCTTACTGTAGGCAGCTCATAACTGATTTTTCATTGATTTTATTATAATTTGACAACTTTCTACTTATAATCTATTTTACTATAATTTTTTAGTTAATAATTTTGTTGATGTCAGCAACTGTCTTTAAAATGAACCGATAGCTCCAAAGAAACGATGGAAAATTATATTTTACGGACCAAAGTTGATCCAAATTTTTTGCTGACAATTGTTCCTGTTTATTCAAAATTTAAAAATTTAAATTACACATTTTTTGGTTTGGGCTATAATTCATCATAAAACCATACTTCTTTAAAACGTGAAATCTCAACTTGTTTTACAGCATTTCAGATAAAATGCACACCGTAGAATTAATTGAAATGGTATTTCAACTGGTTTCTTTTCTTTGTTTTTCATCTTTCCCATACTGGTACGCGTGCCTATCCTTACCCAAATTCTTCAAAAACAATTTGATAAGGATTTCAGTATTTTTTCTTTAAATTGATTAGAGACCAACTTCGCCAAACTATCAATTGGGTACTATGTTTTATAAACTATTCCAACATTTGTTGAGGTATTCGTCATCCTCTTCAACTTTTTTCTTCAATATTTCCATTTTCTCCAAAAAGAATTTCATTTTCATATAAATACGAGTATCATTTCCTCTTCTTCATATTTCTGACTCATCTTTCCTCCATCTTCTCTTGCATACATTTCCAAAAATTTTGCCAACTTGCCAAGTAAACCGCAAACATACGAGAAAACTGTTAAAACTGTGTCTGCACTCTACGCACTCTCTCATTCAGCCTCTTGAAGCTTATGTATGTTTTGTTAAATGTGTGTTGTGGCATTGGCAAGAAAGGAGAGAGAAGGTAGATCATTTTTTATTGAGAAGAAAATGACAATGAAGAAGACAAGTAATAAAAAAATATGTTTAGTGCGAGAGAAACAGAACAAAATGATGATTTATGATCAAAATTGAGACATTAGAAAGTTGGAAGAGGAACTGTAAATTAAATGAGAAAATGGGATACAGAGATATGATAGCAGATAGATTTATGAGGTATTGATACGGAAAATAACATAAATATTGGAAGACTGGCGGACTGGAAATTTGCACAGTTCAATGTTAGGAAGATTGAAATGAGTGTAGAAAAACAACTCAAAGAGGAGTGTAAATTAATCAATAAATAGGTTATTATTTTTGACAATTAACACTTCAATAAATTGTGACATAATTAAAAATATGATGAAACAGAAATAGTTTTGGAAGACTAACGAGTTACCAGCATTCCAGTGTTTAACAGTATATTACAACTCGATGAAACATTCGAAAATTCTAAAATGGAAAATCGATTAAAATTTTTTACTCCTTTAAGAAATCTTGTTCGTAAGCCATATTCTCAGAGAGAACCAAATTCAAAAAAGTTGTCTGACTACAGTAATCCGCAACAATTCCACTTACCTATCATTCGTTACAAATCTTCCTCTTCGTTTCTTTGTCCTTTAATAAATGACCTTCATTTGAATATATCTAATTGGTCCTCCATTAGACACCTTCTTCCAATTGTTTTTTATCCTCCACCTGCCATGTCTTTATTTCAATCTGTCTGTGTCTCGTGCTCTCTCTCTCATTCAATAGAAAGATAGTTAACGAAGCATGACGCATTGGAATATCTTGCTTCACTAAAAGATTGCAACATTCCAATTCTATTAATTTTTACAAAAAACCAACAATCTTCTCCCATTCTTGTCATTTGTCATGTTTAGACACTTTCTCAAGTATTTTACTAATTTTCTTCAAAAAGTACACATTCATCAAACGTTGTATGTTCAATATTCTTTTCCTTCAAACAAACTTTGAATCTCATAAAATGTTTTGTGGTTTCGGAACATGTTAGAAATACAAATAACTTGTCGGAAAACTTTCACAAAACTTGAATTTTATTTCTTGGCATTTCCCAACATTGAAACGCATCTTGTAATCCGATATTTTTGGGACTTGTTTTTTATATTCACTTTTATTCGAAAGAATATCAGAAATAATATACATTAGACTATTTCAAGTGGCGTAGGATATAGGGTTCCTTTTTCCGTCGAAATATTGAAATAGTTCGATTTCGGTTTTTTTTTTGGGTCTCTGAAAGTATTGAAAGTTATAAGATTTTTTACTTAAAAGTACATACTTTTTCGATTTATTCGCTTTAGTTGTTTGAATAACTGTAAAACTATACATAAATTTACAAGTATCCAATCTCCATATGACTCTTGACACCCTGTTGTTGAAATTCAAATCCCTCCGATTATTATTATTAGTCATCATCTTTCTCATAAATCTCTCGGTTTGATTTTATCTTCCCGATATATTTTCAATTCAACTATCCAACATCTCACTTTTCTTGCATTTCTAAATTATTAAAAATTTACATTTTTGTGAATTCCATTGATAAAAGAAAACTATTCAAAATGCATTTTATTGATAAGGTGAGGATATGCGTTAAATTTTATGGTTTTAATGTTTTTAAAACTCATAGATTTTTTAAAAGTCAGCTTTCAAAATTGTGATATGCGGAATCTGAGTAATTGCCAAAAGTTTTGCTATGATATTTGTCATTTCAGTATAATAAAAGTGGTTTTCAACCTTTTCCCCACTGTGCTTGTAAACATATATTTTGGTTTAGCACAAGGTGGTTGACTTTTTTTAATTTGGTAGAAACACATTTTTGGACCCCACTACGGCGATTGTCACAAGGTATCGGGTACTTCATCATTGAAAATTCAGGATTTGTACTGTTCCCCTTCAATTCATTGTCAATATGTTTTTGATCACTTTACCACAAAAAAGATCACAAAAGAGTAATGGCAAATGTCCAACAATTTCCTCTAACCAGCCGCTCTTTTTCTTTCTCACCCCGAATGGTCAACCTTGTTGGGTCCAAACAATTGAAAACAACGTCGGAAACGTGTACCTTTCGGTTCTGCTGTAGGGATTGTTGTTTGTCGGTACTGTATGCTGTTTGGCAAGGTGTGCAAATAAAGAAGATGAGAGGGAGAGAAAGATAGCTCATTGAGCACAGAAGACTGATTGAGAGAGAGTACTGACTTTGTAGAGATGTGAATCATTTGGAATATGTACTGATTCATGGATAAGATTTTCGTGTTTTTGTGTGCTTTAAGGTGCGCCTGTTTTGATTTTTTGGAGCTCTTCATGGCTTTCAGTATGACAATATAAAAATTGCTCAAACTTTTGACAATTTTAAAATTAATTTCTCAGGTCTGTAAGGGAACACTAAATCAATTTTCCGGAAAGAACATTTTTCAAATTCGAACATTCGAAAATGAAGTTTTTATCACAAAACACATGGTCAGAACACTTTTTTGCAAGCGTTATTTCTTAGTGATATATGGTTGGATAGTCACATACTTATAATCCTCTTCTTCTTCTTTTTCATTTCAATATATGTTCCTAGTAATGTTCAATTCCAAGATTTCCTTCTCATCCATTGTTGTTATTATACTTCCTTTCTCGACATGGTTGTCCTTGGCCCTTCGTCTTCTACCACTTTTTATTATATTCATTCGATTTTCTTTTTTTCTCCTAGTTCTTCTTCCAAGTTTTTTGTCGTTTTTCAACTATTTTTACTGATTGACTTTTTGCTAGTATAGAAGTATTTTCATTAAGAAAAAAGTTTTCTGTATGTACACAAATTGAAGCGTATTCAAGAATCATTCTACCCTTCTGATTGTTCCCTATCTTGAAAAGTGTGAATACTGCGCAAAAATATTCAAATTTCTATTTTTAAATAATGAAAGATCAACACCACAACTCGTTCTTTCACCTTGTTAGCCTCTATTTTCCCACTTTCTTTCTTCTTTTCTGCTCTAGACGTTGCTATGAGCAACCTAATATTTTGATGAACTAGTGTTGTTATTTCGAAAAAAAAACTTAATTATGAGAAGAAATTTTTGTAGTCTACTTATTCAAGGATGCTCAAAATCTTGCAAGGTAGGTGCAGATAATGGCATAGATAAGTAATCGGAGTATCTGAAAATTTCGGTTCGATCTATCTCACTTCTTAAAATCATGAAATTTGTAATATATTTACGATATGTGTTCAGTAAAAGCTTTTCCTTATAACTTAAAAAACCATCGTACATTTTCTCTGAAATCTTTGAATCTCCCGTCCCGCCCGTGTTCCACCTAATTTACATTTAATTCTCACTGTTACGTATTTCCCTTCTGCTTGCCGGTGTCTTCTGCCATCATCACCGTTTTGTCCATTTTATTGTCATAGTCGCTTTGAAGCGAAGAAATACATCGTTTTCCACGGGAAACGACCAATTATATGAGCGCAAAACACATGAGACTGTCCGTCTGAGATGTACCATGTTTTACCCAATGTTTCGTCTTTTGGTTTGAGTTTTACATAATTGAGATTATAAAAAACTACTGGAAGCTTATTTTTTTCTAGATCGTGTTTCTAGAACACAAAAAACACGTTATTTATGTTTGAAATTCTTGATTCAGTACTAAAATCTGATTTTCGAACACTTCTTCCAAATTTTCAAAAAAAAAAATCATAAATACCTCGTATTTCTCTTGATTGCTGCCACTTTTCTTTTTGCATGCATTCTTATCTTTTTCATTGTGTGCCACGAAATGGCACACAAACAATTGGTTTTTCAGTCTTGGCCTTTTGCCTTTTAGTGATCAATAGGCATTTGAATTTCTAAAATGTGTCAAATAAAATGTATTTGTTTCCTTTTTACAAAAAGACGCAAGAAATGCGTTTTTGCTACCCCTAGTTGTTTTTTTAGAAATGCAATAATATTCAACAATTATATATTTTTTCAGTCGAAAGAAACACCAGTGTTCGTTCCACCACCACCTCCACCAACCGACGCTATGCCATATTTGCCCAGACTTGCTGAATTGGTAAGAAATAGATTATTGAGAAATATACAAATTTCTTTCAAATTTCCAACGGTTCACTTTCTATGCTGTGAATTTCCAGAACAAAGGAACCCCAGATCAAGAATTTGGTTTTAATCTTCATGCTGAACGCGGTCGCGGACATTTCATTGGAACAGTCGATGCAGGAGGAATTGGTGAAAAAGCTGGACTTGAAGCTGGACAGAGAATTGTTGGAGTAAATGGACAATTAATTTATCCAACTACTGGACACAAAGAAGTTGTTGCTCTTATCAAGAAAGATACAATGAAAACAACACTTTTGGTTGCTTCAGAAGATGTTGATAAGTATCATAAAGATCATAACATTGCATATTCATGGGATAATGTTGAAAGAGTTGATACTCGTCCAGTTATTAATGTTGAAACTCATCATCATCATGAAGAGGTTTCAGTTCCAAAATCCAATGGATATGATGTTCCACCATTGAATCCACATGTTAGTTTTTTTTTTTCAAATATATAAATTATTAAAATTGTGGCTACCATTGGGCTTTATCGGGGAAAGTCTTGAAAAATAATTTTTTACAGTTTCAAAGCTAAAATAGTTATACTGATTGTAAACCTTCCATATCTCAAAAATGTTTCAGAGCATCCAAGTGAACGAAGAACGTGAAATTTCAAAGATGACAACAACAACTAGAACAGAGACAATCACGAATTCAAACTCGGCTTATCAATACAAGGTATCACAAAATAATGAGAATTACGGCGACAATCAAACAATTGTCATAACAACTTGCTCGTTCTTGAAAGTAAGTGATCCGACTGACCGATTACTGGAGGTAACTGGGACAACTTCTTACTTCTATCACGTTTCTATTGCTTGGCTTTACTTCTACATTTTTATTGAAAAACCAGAATTTGTCAAAACTCAAAATTTTATACTCAAAAGTTGTTTTATTTATTTAAAACCTCTTTTTTTCAAAAATCATTTACAAACAAATTCTGAAACCTGTTTTCTAGTTTTTCGAAAGTTCTAAAAAAATAAAGTAGACGACTATTTAATATTTAAAACTCCTCCTTCTCCCTATCGGTTCCCTGTCGGATCACTTTCAGTTCATTTTCAGAGGTTAAAAACATTTGTAATAATTTTTTGTTTTGCTTCAAACACTTTTTGTCCAAACCACAAATTGCTTACTTCTCAGTTTTTCATTTAATTTTTGAATCAAGGAATCATCGACTGCATACGATGCATATGCAACTCCACCAGTTGATTCAAATGATCTTATGGATGAAGTTTTTGGAAGAGTCAATCTTCCTGGTGTAACTATGTCTAGTCACACTGAAGTATTGCCACCAACAGATGATATTTCATCAGTTTCTTCATTGAGTTCTCATCGCGAAAGTGCTGTTGATGTTCCAGTTTCTCATCAGGTTTCGTTTTTTCTCATTTTTTATTTTTTGGGCACATTTTTTTGAGTTTCGAATTTGGTTTAAAAATAACTTTTTAACTAATTGCTAGCTTTACGCACTTCTGTTTCAGTTTTAACCAATTATTATTTAATTAACTATAAGTGTTAAAAATGATTATTCTTTAGTTTATTCTGTCAACTCACTTATTCATTTTCAAAACCAAAACAATCTAATTTTCAACTGAATTTTTTTACTTCTCAAGGTAGCTGGCGAAAATAATGAAATTGTTGGTTTTTGAATATTTACTGCAATTTTTCAACCATATTTTGTCTCCAATAACGTTTTATTTCATAATCTCGCAAAAAAGATTTGGCGGGTTTTCGAGGGTTGTACACAAAAATTGAGAAGTTTTAGAAAATTACTGTTTCAACAGTTTTACGAATTTCTCAAACTTTACGGTTATTTAATGCGCATTGGTCTGCGTTAAAAACACAGTTTTCAGAAAATGATTACATTGCAAGATTGAAATTATTATCACCAGCTATCAATATGTTTCCTAACTATTCACTTGATAAATTTCTTTTCTGGTTCAACATTATATAATCTATTTCAAATTACAGTACGTTCCATCGTACGCAACGGAGTCTCATCAGAAACATGAGCAACACTCTCAAACTCATCATCATCATCATCAACACCAACAACCATCTCCATTGAGCAATGGTTCCAGCCATGGATATGCAGCAAGCTCGACTAGTGGTATGCAATTTATAGTCATCAAAAGTTAACTTTAGCCTTACTATTAGTTTTATCATAACATTTATATCAAGATTAAACTATCAAATGTATTTGATCTTCAAAAGAGCAGAGTTTTTTTTGTTGAAAATTTGTAGTTTTTGATTGAGTTTCCATAATAGGCATGCATCACCTCGAGGCTGCCTTGAATAATTTTCATTTTAACAAAAAAAAACGTTATTTCTGGAGATAAATTATTTAATCGATTAAATTGCAGGATACGATGACGATGATATCTATCATTTGTCAGCAAGAGAAGCTCGTGAACGTCTTCGAATGAAGAACCGAAAGCATCACTTGTAAGTTTGAATTTTTATGTTGACTGTGGTCGAAAGGGAGTCTGATTCTAAAAAAAAAGAAATTTAAAATAAATGTTGAAAATAAATAATTCACTGTTTCCAAAACAAAATTAAAATTGTAGGCACGAGATGAGCCTTAACGAGAAGTATCAATTGGTCAGCAACATGTAATCTTTTGCAACTTCTTCTTATTTTCTTCTATTTTATTATTTTCCAATTTTCCACACAAGACCATTCCTACAGTAGTTTCATTTGTTCACTCCTTTTCTCAATACAACTTCGAAACATGACCCAGTTATTATAAAACCACATATAACATTTACTTACTTTTTTCCCCCAATTTTCATGTATTTTACCTGTGATAAGTGTTCCACCAACTAGATATAAAATTTATTTCCTTCCATTTCACAATCGCTCAACTTTACATTTTTCAGTTCCTTCTGAAATTGTTTAATTTTCAGTTATTTCTTTCAATGTGCCTTCTGAAGTTTATCAATAACGTCTGAAATATATTTATTATTCATTCCAAGTAACTTCAGTTTTTCGAAATGTCTGTCGGTTGTGCAATATTCTTTACTTACACCGTTCATGTCACATAAATAAAGCTATCATTTGCGATTTACCTTTTAACTTTAACTTTTTCTTTTAATTTAACTTAACTAACTTAACTTTTTCTCGAAACTTCCTGAATTGGTTTGCTCGGGGGGAAACCCTGGCTGAAGGAAAGTTCTGTGGGAAATGATTTTTCAATAAATTATGAGAAGCCAGTAAACAGAGTACAAACGATTAAATAAAATGACAGGGAAAAGGGAACCTGACATTGGAAGGTTCTAATATGCATGCTCTCTTCAATCAACACATTTTCTTTAATATGGCTCCTAGAAGTTGTTCGTGATATTTAGAAACCGGTTAAAAAATGGAAATTAAAACACTGAAAAAATGTTGTAAATTCCTGCTCCTTTTGTTCAGCCGGAAACCCCGACTGAACTAATCCAAAATTTATTGTAAAAGACGCTTTCTTTCGAAAGGTCAGAACTCCGAATTACCTTGGTAACTGGGTTTTAAACCAACGAATAAAAAATTGGTGAGTAGGTCACTTTGCGCGTGTACCGACAAAAAATGGGTGCGCGTGGAGCACCAGATAATAAACGTCTGCGACGAGACTAGATGCATTTATTCTCACAAAAGATATGACCTGGATCTGGAGGCAAAATTATTTTAGATTCTTGAAATTTTACTATTTTTGAATTATAAATTGTGTAAAAGTTTAATTATAAACAATTAATTTTCAGAAAAGAGTGAGCAATCTATTGAGGCATTAAAATTTTGACAAACAGTCGAGATGAAATAAACTACCTGAAACAGTCAAAACTTTTTTTTTGCAATTTGAAGAAAATTATTAATTTTTTGAATTTGCGAATAAGATTCAAATAACGAAATCATAACTTAACTTCAAAGTTTGAAAATGTTTCAGGCAGTCTGATTATTAGCAATTAATTATCAGAAAAGAGTGAGCTAGGCATAGAATCATCAAAGTTTTAACAACTCGTCGAGATGAAATAAACTACCTGAAACAGTGAAATTTTTTTAAAATCATGTTTTGAATTTGCAAAGAATATCAAAAATAACAAAATAATACCTTATTTCCTCTATTAGTCTGGCATGCAAGGCTGATTCTCAATCGCTCTGTAGGAGTGCAAGACTATTAGAGACTGCAATACTAATTTTCTAAGCCCAATAACGTTGGAAGGTGGCCAATTTTTCGTAGAAAGCTTAACTTGGGACCGTTTAAACAAGGAAAAATACATAGCTTTTTAATGCTTCATCTTCCATAATGTAAAATTTTAATTATGAACAATTAATTTTCAGAAAAGAGTGAGAAATCTATTGATGCATTAAAATTTTAACAAACAGCCAAGATGAAATAAACAACCTGAAACAGTCAAAACTTTTTTTCAATTGAAAAAAATTATTAAATTTTTGAATTTGCAAATAAGATTCATAATAACGAAATCATAGCTCAAATTCAAAGTTGAAAATGTTTCTGACTGTTTCAGGTAGTTTATTTATTCTCGACTTTCTGACAAGTGGTTGATTGATAACTATTTAACATTACAAACTCATTACAAACAAAGTCAGTAAATCAGATCTCATTTGCTGTTTAGAACAATTTTGTTATTTTTTGAGATTATCGAAGGAAACCCCGGTTTCAACAAAGTTTTTCTAATTTCTTAGCCGTGATTGTATACGAGAAGAATGTTGGAACAAGCTTTCCCAAGTAAAGTTTTCCAAAAAATAAATAAATACGAAGTATACGTACGTAATGTAAAGTCTGATCATTAGTAATTAATTTTCAAAAAAGTGTGGGCAAGGAATGGAATCATTAAAATTTTTAACAAACAGTCAAGATCAAATAAACTACCTGAAACAGTCAAAATTTATTTTTTTTTTGCAAAAAATTCATGTTTTGAATATGCAAAGACTATCAAAAATAACAAAATAATAACTTAAACTCAAAGTAATATTTCTGACTTTTTCAGGTAGTTTATTTCATCTGAACTGTTTGTTAAAATTTTAATGCTTCGATTGATTGCTCACTAACGTAAACACCCAGAAAATCTGAAAGATCCTATTTTCTTTTTAGAAAGATTCAGTAGAAAAAGTGATTTTTTAATTGTTTTATGAAAACAACATTTCAGAAATGCTTGTCTGATTTCTTACTGATCATTGCACAATTATACAGATTCAAATAAATTAATACAAAAAATACAATCAAAAAATGTTGGAACCCGGAAAAAAATAACCTGCCATTGAAAAGTGATACAAATACGGATCTTTCTAATATTTTTGTAAATTTGACGATTTTTCGGATTTTCCTTTGCATTCACTAGAGTCAAAATCCAATTGGCTTGCCAAATCCTCAAAGTTAATTCGAAATTCGACTTTTTTGTTGGGACTTGAAAGCTTGAGGGGTGGAGTTGCACACGTGGCATCGGAAAGGGATCTGTAAAAATAAGTTAAGTTTACACTTTTTCGAATTTATAAATTTTCAGGCAGACAATTTTTGCTTATAGTTAGAATTAAGTTAATTCAATAAACATACGTTAAATTTCCTTGAGAAGCGATAACCTTCATCTTTTCTACTGTTTCAACCACTTCTTTTTTATGAGCCTGAAAATAATTTCTTCATTACGTTAGCGGTAATAAATTCAAACCTTCTCGTTTGCTCTCTTTGAATATAAATAATTGCGTCGTGTTTTCGAGAAACCAATCCAAAAAACTTTTGAAAAGAACAAAAATAATTCAACAATTGTGATAACTGATCCTCCCAAGAACATTCCCATATTTCCACCAATTGCACCTTTAATTTAAGTTATTTTTAATTGGTTTTTCTTTTGAAATTAGATTTAACCTACTAAGAAGATCAGTAATTGATGCATCTTGTACTTGATTATACTCTGTATAAGACATATCACGATAGAAAATGCGAATCATTTGGAAGTTTGATCTGAATTTTGACTAATTAATCAAACTTCTATTAATTCAGATTTACTTCATATAATCCACCGACCAACTTGAGTTCTTTGAATTAAAATAATTAAATGCTCCAGCAGAAAATTGATTTCCATTTGAATTATCTGCTCGATATACTTGACTATCACACTGTTGTCCACAACGAGTACAACTTGGAGGCTGGAACTCCATTTTACCCGTTTCTGTAATAAAATAAATTGAATTTTTTATATTTCTCAATTGGCTCCTCACCTTCGTTTAGCAAACTAAGTGAATTATTGACACAATTGTAAGTCTCAAATGGAGTACATTCTTGAAAGTCTGAAAAATTGGTTAATTGAATTTTTCGAAAAAAAAAACTTACTGTTTCCGATGTTGTACAAAGCCGGAGTGCATCCACACTGATTCATAAAATATTTAGCTTTACAAAGAGAAAGACAGTTTCCCGATGTGTACGATAGATTCGATTGAATTCCATATGGATAGTCTTCAGTGCAATTACCCCAATCATTTGGAGGAAGAAGCACGTACTGAAACTTCGGAAATTGATTCAATTGATATTGCTTGTAGACTCACCCGAAATTTGGAAATGGCGGAGTAAGCTACAGAATTTGGAGAAACTGTATACTCATCAGAAGCCAAATTTGGAATCGTATCTTTTGGATGCACAAAATAACGAAATCCATTTACAAATGAATTGGGTAAAAGTGCATCAATTCCAGTTGAACTATCAAATTGTTCATCAAGATTTGCATCCAATGTAAGTGAGAGTCCTGCACGAATTCCTGGTTCTGTTTGTTTATTCATTGGACTTTTCGACAAATCCAATGTAAAACATTTTCCAACTGGAGTCAAAGTTGGCGATGCAAGTGAACAACAATCAAATCTGTAAATGTTTCAATGAATGCTACTTATATCCTACAAAACTTACGATTCTCCTTGAAAGCTACATAACTTCATAAGATCGGAACAATCAAAACTGGCGTCCATGAAAAATTGATCAACAGTGAAGTTTGGATGAATACTCTGATATTCTCGTAACTCTTCATTTCCTTTATTCAAACTCTGTTGATCCGTGTTTCCCAGTAAAATTGGAATTTCAGTGAACCAATTCATCAAGTAGTTTATCATATCTGGACTCACATCTCCTGTCCGATTCATTGCTGAAAACATATAATTATACAATTTAGCTTTCGAAAAAGTGTGCAACCTTCGATATAACTTTTTCGGATTGGTGTGAAATTGCAGACAGTCACAGAAGGAAATTCCATTCCGTCTTCTGGTATTAAGAATGAAACCTGAAACGGGAGAATTTACAAAATTATTCGAAACAACGTACTCACTTGTGAAACAATTGGTTTTGAAAGATAAGAAGCTGATAGAATCCAACATTGATATATCAAAAGTCCAAGTGAACCAAGAACCATTATAAGCCAAAATAGCTTTGTAAATATTCTGAAAATAATTTCATTTTCGCTTATATCGGCTTGTTTTATTATTAAAAAAACATAGTATTACTGTAGATACATTTTTGTCTCCTATGCAAATAGGCGCTCAGTTCTATTGTTTGCTACGCATACCATTCACCGAGTTACAAAAATTGAGGAAGAATTATTTTTAGGAGGTCTTACAAATAAATAAATATTTGAAACTACAGTAATACCTACCGTTTTCCTTTGAATATCCGTTTTGGTCCATGCATTGTTGTAGTTTCTACAAATAAAAATATGTATTTTTGTTCTTTTTTCAGATCTTCCTAACCACAAAAATGTTGAGTTTCTCTTTTTACAGAAATAGTTCCTTCGGCTTTTTGGAACTTTTTAAGTTGGGCCATCGGAACTTCGATTATCATTTGTGTTCGTGAGTCATTGTATCGAAAATTACATTTGGGGTACATTGGAGAAGGGGTTGACCTGAAAGATAATTTTTTTTTGAAACCAAAAGTTGTGTCAGAAGATTTTCAAAAAACCCGCTGAAAAAAAAAAATTATATTTTCATCGATAATCATTTTCGGATATGTAAAATTTTCGCCACTGCATTGCCAAGCACCAGGATAAAATTTGTGAAATAAATATTATTAAAACAATTAGATAAAAATTTGTACAGCATTGTACACAGTCTCCTTGACTTACGGTGATAGTGACTCTTTGGAAGATCCTGCTCGAAAATCAACATGATAAGGGGATATAGGAGGCGAATTCATGTGTGTTCTGAAATGATAAAATTATTGTTACCATTTTTCAAACAAAAAAGGTTAAAAGTTCGACTAAATGCAAGTGAAAACCTTATTCTTTTGGTTTTGATTTAGATTTTTTTTAAATTAAAGAATTTTCAATCTGAAGAAAAAAGAATAAAAAGCAGCATTAAAAGGAAGCTTTTTGGATGCGTAACCTCCTTTTTATATGTGATTCTTTGAGTGCATTTAGTTCAAAAGATGTGAAGTAAGAGTATGGTATTGGCAAATAAAGAGAATGTACCAAATTTGGGTGGTTTCTCGATTTCAAATATGCTCTCTCACAATGTCTACTGTGCCGCGTGAACACCCCGTTGCTCGCAAGACACCGAGTCTCGTTTGATTCAATCAGATTTTGAATTTTGACCGGTTAGCCAACAGATCGTTGAGAAAAATGCCGTAAATAGTGAAATATCGGAAGTTCGTAAAAACTGACAAGTTCACTGTAGAAAAATGTTTATTTTGAATAAACAAGTGACATCATCTACAGGAAAACTGTGCAGTACTTTGGCGCCAGGCTGTGCCTATGATTCTTTTGGTATTTTTAGCATTGTTTGTTATCACACGCATAAGTAGCAGTTTTTGCATCTTTAGTTTTTGTTACAATTTCACATGAACTACTATCATTCACTGTTTCGGTGCGATCTTATGAGTTTCTATCTTTGGGTTCATGTTTCGGGCAAAAAGTATTTATTGAGTGGGAGTACACGAGTACTCAAGTGCACTGAAACAATAATGAATATTGGTTCAGAAATCGGAAAATACATATGTACAGATATTATATAAACAAACTTCCGCAGAGTATATAATCACTCTAAAAACTGTTTGATAGACATTTTTTTATACAATTTAATGAGCTTTACCTAATTTTAATATCCTGCTTAATGTTTGAAAAATAAAAAATTTCAAAAAATATTTAAAGTCTTGAGTGTTATACTATTTTATTCAATCTTGTTTAACACTAATTATAAGTTTTTTAATACACTCTGGTTAGGGTCACGGCAAGTCTACGACAAATCTTGAGAAGGTAGATTTTCTTGTACTAACTGCCACATTTGCTCGTTCAGTGAAAAAATATTCATTAATTTTTTTTACATTTCTGTGATTGTCTCGAATTGAGTGATACTATTAGAAGATCAGGAGCAAAGTATTTTTCATCGTTGTTTTACAATTGTTGAATTTTTCGATATATCTTTAAATCTAAAGTTACATTTTAGTGTTGTATGTAAGTATTGACTATTCCATCAAAGTAACTTGAACTCTCTGAATTTTCAACTACGATTTTTGAGTTTACATTGGCGATTGTTCAATTGTCAAGATGTACTGCAACTGCAAAGAAGATTGGTTCCGGAATCAAAATTCAAAAGTACAAATGCAATTCCTGCAGAATATTTTTTCCTGAAAATAAATTTAGTTGCCTAAGATAAATATAAATTTTTAGTCAAAATAATTTTACTCCAAAAAAAAAGAATAAATTATGAGAATCTTGAGAATTGTCCAAAACTTGGAATATTCGTATTATCTTCGTCTTCCTCTTCGTCGACGAAAAATGCTTCATTCCGATCATATGATGTTCTACAAAACGGACAATGTCCTTTTCGAAGGCATGCCATTTCAAAATCGTCCAAATCGAAAACCTGAAAATTTGCATGTTTTACAAGTATTTTTTCATTTAACTATATTCAACCAACCTTATTGCATCCTTTACATTGTGCAATTGTTATACTTGGCATAACGTTAAATAAGAATTTCGGAGCCAATGGAGGTGGAAATGTTTGAATTATAACATGTCCTTGTTCCAGTTTTGACAATGATTCTCTATTTAGGATAATTTCTTTGATTCCCTTTTTGAGACCTCTCAATGGATTATAATCATCGTCAGACAGAGGTGGTTCACTTTCAATTAGTTCTTTTGCTTCATCAAATGAAATATCATTTTCAATTTTGAATTCGATGAGGGGAAGAATATCGAATGAAACGAATGATATGATAAATGGAGTTTCACAATGAATACACGACATTCCACCGAGTAGAGGATTGTTTAGACCACATCTGAAATTGTAGGCTTCAGGAAATATTTCATTTCATTTCAAAATAACTTTGTTGAAGTCTGTACATTTTTCTTTTTTCTTCAACTTTTTTCCACGTCTCCTCGCGAGCGTAAATAAAAAAAAATAAATAACCTATAGGTTAAAGCTGTAGTAAACATTCACCTGTAACACATTGGTTGCATACTTTCCACATCCGTAAATGGTTTGGCTCTTATGTTCAATGTCATAACTTCAATTTGACCATCCAGTTCAAATTGCGGTAAAACTCTTAAATTTGTCAGCTGGTCAAGTGCAGTCCTAGCTGATTTATAAGCACCCATTTCATTTGCTATTTTCGCAATTGTGAAATAAACAAATCTGTAAGTTATTCCTGATGAGACCGGAAATTGTTGGTGATTGAAAGTTTTTGAATATAATAAGAACTAATTTGAATTCAAGCTTGAAACTCACACTTTTGAAATGTTGTCAATATATGGAGTAAAAGTCAAATATCTGGCCATGTTGAGTATGTTTTCATTTCGTTCAAAGGAAAATGGTTGACTCTGGAATTAATAATTATGCAGTGATATCTACAAATTACTCAACTTACACAAAATATAAAAACTGGATAGTATGCGTAATAAGCATCCGCCAAAGAAGCAGCTTCTTTGGCTTTATTCAGAAGTGTCAAGTTCTCTTCAGTTTGGCTTCGATCCAAATATTGCTGACTCAGAAGCCAATAGTAGAAACTAAACAAATTTATCCTTAAGAAAAAATAAAATGAAAACCAACCCAGCATCAGCAAATCGATTCTCATTAACTGAATTTGAAGTTAGTTGTTCCAAAACATGCATTGCTTCTTGCTCTTTTCCAGCTCTATGAAATGCTTTTTGTGCTTCTTCAAATCGATCACGTTCTGCCAAAAATCTTGCATACGGTAGATAAACATCTTCCACGTATTTAGGATGTCGGTCAGCTATTGCAAATGCCTGGAGCAGTCAGAATAAGTAAACGATTTTGAAAATAATTGTTACTTACATCAGTCCAATGCCCTGCGTTAACATGCATATCCACAATTGATTTCATATCATTAATGCTTTGAAAAATCCTTGAAGCAAGACCAAATTCATGTTTTCTAATGAAATATGCTGAAAGTTTTTTCATAGTTTCCAAGTCACTCCTATCGATTTTATGTGATATTTCGATGGCTCTGAAAAGTCATTAATTTCCGGTATTTCAAAAACTGAAATTATTGTTATAACTTACAATTCTAACCAATCATTATCTATAATCAATAGAGCTGCTTTATCCAAATCTCCAGATGAAATAAGCATTTCGGCGGCTATTTTCGGCTGATTTGCATCTCTTGCCCAACTTGCTCTTTTTCTCATTAACATCTTTTTGGTTTCTCCGGATGCTGTTGTCATTACTTCCTGAAAACATAGATTCAAAATTGGCATAGCTGATTATTTGAGCAATTGTTTTTGTTCTCATGAGAATTCTCACAGTTCGTTTACATACAGATATTTGAAATATTATATGTATCGGTTAAATTTTTGAACATTATGAATTTTATTCATTCGCAATTTGATTGAGTTCTACACATTGAAATAAAAAATAATTTAAACATAATAATGTCCTAGTTTTCTGCTCTTAAAATAAATAAAAAAGAAAACTGACACAAAAAACCTACATTTTCTTATATTCATTTGATTGTAATAAAAAGCATTAATATTTTTACAAACAGTCGAGATCGACCTGAAACAGTAAGAAGTATTTTTCAAACTTTGATTCTAATGGGGTTATTCAAGTAATGTAGCAAAATGTATTAAAATACATTTGTGACGTCACAAATGTATTTAAATACATGTTTTTATCTACTTGAATAAGGTTGTGACGTAATTTTTCTACACTTTTTAATTTTCCGACACTACTTGAATAACCCCATAAGTTATTATTTCGTTATTCGTAATCTTCTAGGCAAATTCAAAACTTGAATTTATTTTTCAAAATAAATAAAAAACTTTGACTGTTTTTATTGGGCATTAGAAAGTTAGTCTTGCAGTCTCTGATAGTCTTTCACCCCTACGGACCAATTGAGAATAAGTCTTGCATGCTAATAGAGTAAATACGGTATTATTTTGTTACTTCAAAACATTAAAAAAAGTTTTTTGACTGTTTCAGGTAGTTTATTTGATCTAGACGGTTTGTTAAAACTTTGATGATTCTATGCCTTGCTCACTCTCTTCTGATAACTAATTGCTAATAATCAGAGAAAAAATATACGAACTTATTCTATAGAATAAGTTTGTATATTTTTTCTTGTATATTTTTGTATATTTTTTCTATAAAATAAGTTTGTATATTTTTTCTCTGATTATTAGCAATTAATTATCAGAAAAGAGTGAGCAGGGCATAGAATCATCAAAGTTTTAACAAACAGTCGGGAAGAAATAAACTACCTGAAACAGTCAGAAACATTTTCAACTTTGAATTTGAGCTATGGTTTCGTTATTATGAATCTTATTTGCAAATTCAAAAAATTAATAATTTTCTTCAAATTGAAAAAAAAAGTTTTTACTGTTTCAGGTTGTTTATTTCATCTCGACTGTTTGTCAAAATTTTAATGACTCGATAGATTGCTCACTCTTTTCTGAAATTCAATTGTTCATAATTAAACTTTTACACAATTAATATTTCGAAAATAGTAAAATTTCAAGAATCTAAAAAAATTTTGCATCCAGATCCAGGGCATATCTTTCGTGAGAATAAATGCATCTAGCCTCGTCGCAGACGTTAATTATCTGGTGCTCCACGCGCACCCATTTTTTGTCGGTACACGCGCAAAGTGACCTCCTCAGCAATTTTATATTCGTTGGTTTAAAACCCAGTTACCAAGGTAATTCGGAGTTCTGACCTTTCGAAAGAAAGCGTCTTTTACGATAAATTTTGGATTAGTTCAGTCGGGGTTTCCGGCTGAACAAAATGATGTGGGAATGTGCAATATTTTCTTAGTTTTCTTTCACCGCTTTCTTTCACGAATAACTTCCAGAACCATTTTTTGGTGTTATTGAAGAACATATTGAGCATGATCTCAGAGCTTTTCAGAAGAAAACACATTTTACCTGCACATCATCAAACATTCTCATATCCGTAAACAGTTCCATCGCTCTATTCTCAAATCCATTTTCTTTGAATATTTTTGCCGCTTCTCTGAATTTCTTCGTGTATGCCAAGATTGTAGCACGAAGGATGGCATCCGGTTCCCCGTTTGATTTCATTTTCTGAAAGTACAAAGTGATGTACTTAACATTATGTTATGCTAATTAACTAATTTGAAATTGGACCCACCTTAAGTTCCCAAACCATCCGAAGCATCTTTCTATCTCTAACTCTTTTGTAAGCTTTCCGTGCAACATCAAATTCCAAAGCATCTAATGCCTTGTTAGCCAAGTACTTCCAATCGTTCTTCACAACTCCCAGGCAAGCTATTCGGAGGGCTTCTCTGAAAAACAATGATACAATTGAAATTAAAGCTCGATTTTCAAATTAATAACTTACTTGAAATCTCCTCGTTCTATATATTGATAAAGATGTATAGTATATGGAACTTCCAAGGGAATCAAATTATATTGAACAAGACAAAATGTTCGATTTTTAACAAATCCCAATACATATCCAACACCTCTTGTCGTATGCCCTGGAGCAGCTAATGTTCTCACGTGAAGCATGTTATTTGTTGTAAAAGCGAATAAATTTTCATTAACCGTATTAAATACAACACTGTAACATCCAGGTTCTTGAAGTAATGTCTCTCCTGTTGCAATATCTGACCATTTACAGACAAGTGTATCTTCAATTGATGCAAGAACTGTTCGATTCGCATTTATGTCAATACATTTGATAGCCGTCTTTCGGGAATCCAAAAGAATTGGGTAATCATTGTCAATGAATACTTTATATACACCGCCATCTGTGGTTCCTAGTACAAGAGTTTCACGATGAGCAGGACCACCGAGAACCTAAAAGTTTGTTGGTTACAATTAATGATGTAGGATTGACTAAAATAAATATTAAAAATATTTGCAGTTTCAAAAACTTTGAAAGTTATTCTCGCCAGTTAGCTATAGCTAACTGGCGAAAATAACTTATAATACAACCCAATAAAAATCGTATAGATCAGTTACCAAACAAGGTTTGTTTGGTTAAAAAACCACATTTCTAATTATGGCAACTTTTAAATGTATTTTTCAATGTATTTTTTGAATGTTTATAACCCGCAAACTTGTCTTTTAAACTTTAAAAAATAACGAAGGTTACTCACTCTTAAATACCTGACAATTGACTTCATATTCCATGATCTTTTTTTGATTCCTTTAAAATCATAACACTCTAATTTTTCATCATTGCAAACCACCAGATGGCCGTGTGTAACTACCTGAAAAATAGATTGAATATAATACATAATTATTTGCTTGCTAATTATGATTTGCAAATGTTTCAATTTCTATGCTTCTCGAGTCTTACCGAACCTTGATCCACATTTTTCCATATTTGAAACAAACCTATAATTTTTTTTGATCAAAAGATTTTTCAAAGTTCTTCATCAAGTTCTTAACTAGAATGTATCCATTTTAGAGGAAACTTTCAAGAAATCAGATCTAAAATCCCCATGGTAGATATAACACTATTTAAAATCAACTATGAAAACTGAAATCATCAAAGAATTTCCTCAACTCACCATTAATGAAAATGACAAATCCTTCCGAATAGTGTCTTGTAATGTGTACTTGAGCTGCTTTCTCCTTTCATTTTTAGACACACCTCCAGTTTGCTTATATATTTGAATTTTGTCAGAAAGCTGAACAGCCAACTTTGTGTCATAAAGTGACATTTTCTTGACAAGATCATGACAACAAATATTGGAACTTGTACGATACTCCAGATTTTGAACAAATACATCCGTCATTGATTTTCTGGAAAAAAGATCAGGTGATTTTCGTCAATTGCCAAAAAGATGTGAAACCTTTTTCATTTATCAAAAACGAAACTAACCGATTTGCATATCTTGCGTGATCAACGCAATGAACCGTTGAGAATACCAAATTATAGCATGCTATAGTTCCATCAACACATCCCATGGCAACAGTTTGAGAATTTGGACGTACTGTCACTGACCAAATCCAATGATCCATTTGAGCAACTGTTCCGAGAAGTACTCCTATAAATTTATTTTCAACAGTCGATCATTCAATATTGTGGGAATTAATTTTTCAATTCCCTACTACAACTACTTACTAAAGGCAATTATTTCAGGTCACGATTTGACATCTGAAAGAAACCTAGTTTATTTGAAAAAGGGCCTCCAAACTAAGTTCCTGCAAAAAACTTACTTTAGCAGCAGTGGAGTACGTTCACTATTATAGAAAGAGGTTCAGTCAAAAAGAATTTTTAAAAAAGTAAATAAATAAAATTAAAATATGAATTAAAAATTAAAATAAAATTAAAATATGAAAAATGTTTCAGTGCTAAATTTTTTGCAGAGACCTAGTGTGAAGTTCCTCTTTCAAATAACGTAGGTTTCATTAAAAAAAAGTCTAATTGAGATCTGAAATGCTTTCCCTGTAAATTAAAAAATTATTCCCTTTTTCAAAACTGACCTTTCCTTGTGTATATTTTTAGAATCTTATCCGATCCACCAATCAATAAATATTCTCCATTTAAACAATAACTGATACAATGCGGTTCAAATTCCAAATTCTTTGATTCAATAAACGTTCCATCAAGTGAATAAAAAGAAAGTGTCTTATTCCAATCAATTACAGCCATTATTTCATCAATACCCATTGGATTTCCTTGTGAATCTCTTGATGCAAATGTGCGATTTGATGAGAATGCAATACCCCAAATTGGTTCATTATCACGTTGAATTATTATTGACGGTTCCTCGGTCTTTAAATTAATGTATTAACTATTTTAAATATCGTTTTTTAAACTAATATTTGCGGTAAAATATGTACATTTTCTGAAATTGAAATGATATTAATATTTTCTTACCGCATTAGTTCCCTTTCTCAGTGTGATTGTACCATCTCCATGACCTATTGCAAATATGGTACCATCTGTATTCCATGCACAACTACAACATCTCACTACACTTCTTTGTTTTATCACATTTTTATCAGCAGTGGACCATAATCCAAACTCATTCAATGCACAAGTTAATAGAATTTGATTGCATGGATTGAACATCATACATTGGATTACGTCTGTGTGACTGAAATTTATAATTACATTTTTGCAATTTCGTATTACGAATTTTGAATTTTCAACAAAAATTGTAAAACTACAATTTGCTAAAAAAATATGGCAATAGCCAGATTCTCAGTCTGTTCGGAAAAATTCCAACCTGTATCTCAAAGTTCCCTCGTGTTTCTCATTCCACAAAATTACCAATTTATCAGCACCACCTGATGCAAATAGTTCGCCATTATGTGACCATGCGACTGTGTATACTAGATCTTTGTGTCCTGAAATTCAGTTGATTTAGAGTTAGAGAAGGGCTCAATGAATTCTTACTCTAAATAATTTTAAAACGTACTTACCTTTCAAAGTTTGCATTTGACCACCTTCATTAACATCAAACAAGTAAACTTTGTTATCTGCAGCCAACAAAAGTTCAGAGCCATCTGGTTTGAATGCGAGATCATAAATGCAAACTCTGGAAATTAATTTCTATTTCAAATGATACGTTTTAAATTATAATTGAGGTTTTCCGGTTCTTAAAAAATATGTGGTAAAATGATAATCTAGCTATTTAATTGTTCACAATTTTTGAAGGAATTCCTAAAAACCCAAAAAAAAAAACTGTTCCCCATGGAAGCCTAATTTTCTTGAAATCTTTTTCATCGTCATCATCTTCCTGAAATTCCAATCCATAGAATGTGTCCCGTTTTGGATGTATAAAACATAATGGAATTAGTCCTCGTCAAGCACGTCTTACGGACCCCAGATGCAAGAAATACAATATGAATATTAAAATCAAATTAATTATTTGTGGTAAATATCATCATCATCCTACTCATACTCATCATGGGGGGTTCAAGATTGGATACGGTACTTGCAAAGAAGGCTTATAAATAGCTCACATCTTCATTGGTTTTCTTCACTTTATCATGACTCTGCTCTACCAAGTAGGGTTATTACTCCTTGTGGCAGCTACTTATAAGGTTTCTTTCTTGATTTAATAATTTCAAAATTATAATTATTATTCAGGTGTCGGCAGAATGTTGCACACCGGGAGCCACTTCAGACTTTTGTACGGTCTTCTCGATGCTCTCCACCATGGAGCAAAATGAAGTGATGAACTTTATAGGTTTGTTCCTTTTGATTTCATTGAAGGGTTTAGTATACTATTCATTTAAAAAATATTGCCTACAATTGATAAGGTTATTTAGATAATGATTTAAAAAACTTCCAAATACGGGGAAAATCATGGTTATAACATTTAATTAGATTGATTTCAAAATTTAACTTAAGATCAACTGAAAACATATTCTAACTCTATAATTAGGGTCTTTGTTAGAATATTTGGTCGTTAGAAAACCCGCTATGTAATCACAAAAAGGCCTGTCTCGCCTGCCTCATGCCTGCACGGGTGTTCGTTGAACCTTGTGCGTAAATCAAGACTTTGCGCCTAAATGTACAAAATAAGAGATAGGCGGGCAGGCATAAGGCATGCAAGCTCGTCTGAAGCAACGCCTTCCTGCCAAGGTATCTGATGAATTTTCATAATATTTCCTCATTTTCAGGTGAAAACTGCGATGGTGATGCCGAGGTGGCACTGCAAAAGATGGAAAAGAGAAAGCCAAACTTTATGAGATATGGGCGATCAGCAGGTAAGTCTAACCTTTTTCTGATAAAAAAGAGCACAACTTGGTGCTCTTTTAGCTGTAAAGTCGCTGGGAAAGAAAGCCGGTTCAGACCCGAACTTCCTTCGATTCGGACGATCTCAACCAAACTTCTTGCGATTCGGAAAGGCTAGCGGAGACCCGAACTTCCTTCGTTTCGGTGAGTATTTGAATGGATTGGATTTGAAGAACATTTCAGATCTAACGATTCGAACTAAATTTCAGTTTATTTGCAAACAAAGCTTCCTCTCATAAAGATAGTCAGTTAGGGAACAAAATAGAAAATAATCAAGATTCTAAATGATAATCATTTTCAGGTCGAAGTGACCCTAACTTCTTGAGATTTGGAAAAGCCGCTGCTGATCCAAATTTCTTGAGATTCGGAAAACGATCTGCAGATCCTAACTTCTTGAGGTATGTTAAAAACAAAAATTATAATATTATCAAATTATTTCTTCAGATTCGGACGCTCATTCGACAACTTCGATCGTGAATCCCGCAAGCCAAATTTCCTTCGTTTCGGAAAATAAGAAACTAAAACTTCGACCGTCAGCATCAGATCGATCACACTCACACAGCAGCTAATTCAGGAACAATTTCTCTATTTTCTCTATTCTCTTTTCGTCTTTTTATCTTTCAGTGTCATTTGTTTTTGAAAATGAAAGAAATATTTTGAAATTTTAAACAACTCACCCAGCTTCATTGTTTTCGTCTAAAATTTTGTCGACCCATAGTAAATTTGGTCGCATTTTATAAAATAAGTGGAACTAGACAAGAACAAGCAAATGCCTGAGTTGCGTTGAAAAGCATTGGTTGCTATGGAGATTCACAGGCGCACGGGTGCTCTTGTCCTTAATTTGTGTGCTTAGAATGCAGAACACCTGTCATTAAGCAGAACGACGATTTATTGTTAACGGTTAAAATTCGAAAAATTCATCGCTTTTGAAAGTGATGAAATGAGAAAAATACGAAGATCAAGTATGAAATTTAAAATTCAACAAAATGATACAGGTTCAGCCAGGTTCATTAGCGGGCGTCGTACACCATCACTGAAAGTTCAAAAATGAATTTTTGTTTTCTATACAATTTAAAACTTACACTTTCTGCATCTTTTCTTGTATAGAATACGATATCCGCATTCTCTGCAGCGAATGGCGTCTTTCGGTTTGATTTCATTTTCGGCGTGGCATTCTGAAATTTGAAATAAATGATGACAATTACAGGAATGGAACTATTTAAAAACTGCATTCAAGTTTTTTTGTTACAAACTGTCCGGATATATCTCTTCAATTCACACAATTTTTCATTTTCTTTTCAGTTTTACTTTTAATATAAATTACAAAAATACCTCCACAAATGTAGATCATACTGTTTGACTTGAGATGAGCTTGACCTGGCCCTGGAGTTGCACTGCCGTCCATTCTGAATATCTTTAATTGTTAATGAAATGCGAAACGATAAATTTTGGAGATAAGAGCTGAAAAACCATTTTTTTTATTAAAAAAATAGGTTTGAAATTCAATTAAATTCGTTAGACTGTTCTTTATGCTTTAGTTGAGATTAAAATGTCAACAAATTGCAAAAAAAATGGAAAAATAAGAAAATGCAAAGGAAATTCGAAAATTTAGGATAGAAAAATCTTGTTCTCGAGGAGTACACTTCGCAATGGGCTAGAAAACTTTGAGCTAAACAAAGCGCAATGCGGAATAACGGAGTGTCGTCGCCGCGAAAAATCTCGAGAAAAAAGCGCGAAAATTCGCGAATTCACACACAAAGTCTCCAATTTCGCAATTTTTAGTCAGTTTTTACGTTATTTGTTCGTGAGTTGAATGTCGTAAAAATATTTAATCGACGAGCCTTTCAATACGCTCCTATATGTCGTTATTTTCTTTTGAAACTAAAATATGTTTATTAATATTTAACGTTCATTGTATAACTTTCTGTTTGCAAACAAGTTCGAAATTCGTAACTTATTCTGTTTGCGTTTTCTCAGTTCGAAAAACATTTCTTCATTTTTCAGCACAACGATGGTGAAGGCCACTGCAATTGATATGTCCCTTTCGGACATCATTTCAACAAATAGAAAGAATAAGAAAGTCGTCAAGAAACCAATCAAGAAATCAGCAGGAGGAATCAGAAAGAGAGGAAATGCATCAAATGTCGGAACTCCACGACGTCAAAGTGGGGGAACTTCTCGCGGTGGAGGAAGAATGGGAAACACTGTTCGCAGATCAGCAGGTGGATCTTCAAATGGTATCTGCTGTGTTTCTACATTCAACTGATGATAATTCAATGGATTTCAGACAACAAACAAGTCAGAATCAACATTTCGAATCTGGCCGAAACTGTAATCTCGAGTGATTTGCAAGAGTTATTCGGTGCTTTTAATTTGCACAAAGTGTCAGTAAATTTCAACGAAAATGGAGGAGCCGCTGGAACCGGAGATATCACTCTTAAGAAGTACGATGCAGATCGCCTTATTCAGAAGTTTGCTGGAGTTGCCCTTGATGGAAAGGTAATGATATTTTTCAATTCTGAAACAATCTTGCACAATTATTCCTTCGCTTTTAACTTGTGTCTTCTCAATTCTCATAAACAAGAATAATATTTTCGAAAGTTGCCAATTTTGGGAGCACAAAGACGAAAAATTGTATTAAAAAGCAACATCGTCAGCCAAAAAGCGTAACAAGGTTTTGCTCATCATACGACCGGCTAATTTCCCGTTTTCGAATAGTCAAAATTATTTTCGAATATGATCTTTTTAAATTCGAACATTATGTATATTTTTCAGGTCATGCACTTCGCTGTCATCGAATCCAGCAATTTCGCCAGAAAACCTGAAATCAGAGGAACACCCAACCGCAGACAGTCATCTGGAAAGCCGATCAACAGAAAAGTGGCCAATCCGCCAAGAAGACAAAATGCTGCCAAACCACCAGTGAAGAAGGGCAAGAAACCAGCTCGTGAGCAAAAACCACCAAAAACCGCGGAGCAACTTGACGCAGAGCTCGATGCATACATGTCTCGAAGCGCCTGAACCAATTTTATCATCTCATCACTGTTTCTCATTGCCATTCTTCAAATGCAAATCCATTCTTGTTTGGCTCCTTTTATTTAATAAATTATTGTAGTACATACGCGATAACCAAGAACAACACTTTTCATGTGAAGATCTGAGTCACGATCGGAATAAATTTGGAAAAAAATCCAATTTAATTTGCATTCCCATTTTTTTATGCAAATTTTATTATCAATTTTATGAAAACGACACCTGATTCCTAATAAAAGGTTCCAACACCGACTATAGTATGCGATGTTGAAGAGTACTGTAATTTCAAATTCTCTTTTCAAAAACCCAACGATAGTTTGAAATTACAGAATGCAGTCTTTAAAGGCGCATACCTTTTTTTTATTTAACAAAAATCTGCTTTGTTAAGTCAATGCATGGCCATGTACGGTATTTTTGGCCAAAAATCGCATAATCTCGCGTCTCGGTAATAAATGTGCTCCGGATATTTTGAATTAAAACAAAATTTTCCAATTATTCAGAAAATCTTTGTTGAAAAATCAAATTGCAGTTCAAATACTCATCACTCGAAGAGTTTGGATTTCAACTTCATGCTAACCAAACTATTGGACATTACATTGGAATAGTTTATGCAGGGAGTATTGGTGAAACAGCTGGGCTTAAAACCGGGGAACGAATTGTCGGAGTAAATGGGCAACTGATTTATCCAACTAATACACATAAAGAAGTTGTTCCTCTGATGAAACAAAATACAATGAAAACAACACTTTTGGTGGCTTCTGAAAAAGTTGATAAGTACCGTAAGAAAAATAATATAGCTTGCCAGCCGTGGACCGCACCTTCGGCGCGGCCCCCGACTTCTGGGGCTGAAAATTAATTTTTTATGAAACTACCGTAACCCTCCTACAGTATTCCTACCGTACCACTAATGTACCACTACAGTACCCCGACTATATCCCTACACTAACCCTAACTCACTATCCCTCCAGAAGCCAAAACTTCACAGACTACAAAGACTACATAGACTACAAACTATGGACACACAGAATAAGCGCTTTATATATAGTAAATGATACGTGGAGTGAAGCTAACGTAAGAAATTTCCCGTTCGCAGAGATGCTTCAAAACACTCACTCGATGCTATTGGTTCCACTTTGTTTCATCCTGATTAAAAATTAGAAAAAATTGCATAACAACAACATTAACAATAAATATTCTTTTAAAAATAATTAAAACTTTAATTAATCGGAAGCTGCAAACTGATATTGTTCGATAAAAAGTTTATCCGATAAAGTTTGTTCTGAAACACATGGTAATTTAACTTTTTGGAAGTATGGTTGTACATGTCGTGCATGGTTCCTAATTTTCCCGATTTCGAAAAACAATATACTGAAAACTATAAGAACCAGCAAAAACGTAACAGTTTTATTTTAGTAAGTTCGAAGTGTGACAATGTTTTTGAAAAATGTGACGACATAATTAAGATGACAATCCAACCAAAACGTCCTCTTGGTTACTGTAACTTCGTAAATGTCCAGAGGATATGTTTACTTTCCAAGACTTCATATGAACACAATTTCCAGTGAAGAACAATTATAATTACAATCAAAGAAAAATTATTTGTGCTCATCAATCTATCATCAGTTTTTGAAAAGGTTGTTTGGTTTTGAAGAAAATAATTTTTTGGGATTTAGAATAATGAGATACTCACAGTTCAAATTTTGACTGAAATTCCAGTTTTAGTTTAACTGCCAATAAATATATATTCCAAATTCCAAAAAAAAAAAATTACTTCAAAACCAAACAAATTTTTTTTAACTTTACAAATTTCATTCATAACTAAACAATATATGATCAATAAATATTTGGAAAACGAAAACATTTTTACAATCAATTTTTAAAAAAATCAATATTTTTCACGTGACCAAACTTTTTTTAAAACAAAAAAATCAATAACAATCTCGACAGGGTCGATAGTTTTTAAAATTCAGTTTGATATTATTTATTTTGTCAACCGACGATGATCGATTTCTGTCGAGTTTTCAGTGATTTCGAAATCGCAACGTTCTGTGAGTTGAGCTGCGATATTGATTTTTGTAGGGCTTCCATGGGATGCAGGCGCGGTTTCAGGGCCTGACGTAGGCCTCCACCGTGCCTGCCTCACGTCTCATTTCGGGTTCCGCGTCGCACTATACAGGAGACAAGGTTCATGGCAGGCGGCAGGCGTTTTGGTGCCTTCAAGGAAGCTCTAGATTTTTCAGCAAAAATGAATAGATAATTTGCAGCGAGAGTAACAATTGAAATGTTCATCGGGCTTATCATGTTCGTCGGATTTGTCGTGCAATGCGGAAAAAAGAAGAAGGAGACAAACAAGGTAATTATCGATTTTCTAGAAATGCTATTTTAATTTTAAAAAATCAATTATCGATTTTTGGCAATTTAAGGGCTCAAAAGGTCAACTTCTCGAACAATCGACGATGACGCAAGTAACGGCAGGGGCGGGGACGGCGGCGGTAAATCGTCAAAATCCACAAAAGTCAGGAATGCAGAAGTCTGCAATTGGCAATGGAACTCAACAGGTTGAAGAAAAGCCAAAAACGCCTGGAAACGGGAAAAACGGCAAAGCGTATTCTAAGAAAAAGTCGAAAAAGACAAAATCGGAGAAGTCACAGTCGAGCAATAAGGAAGGTGCTCCTATGAAACCGATGGATCCGATGTGAGTGCCGGCAGCACACGAAAACCTATAATTGACAAATTATCGGAAAATCGATAATTGACAATAAAATCAATATTGGAAATTACTATTACAACTTATGTCTAACTACGATTTTTTTTCAGACGTGACGATCCAAATGATGATCCACCGCAAGCACATCCATCTTTTACTGTATTGAAGGCTGAAGAGTGCAATAAAATGGATGTTACGATTGAAGATTTCGGAAATCGTGAGTTTTTTGACAGAAGTGCAAGCGCCCTCCACTGCACTGTGGTACTGCAAACTACAATTTTCTTACAGCTGCAATTCACGACCGTGTTTCTCGAGCCGCCGCCACCGATATGATTTTCGACCCAAAAGTGATTACGTATAAGGGAAACGTTGATGATGGAAAGGTATCAGTTCGTGTTGCAAATGCGATCTACTGTATTGAACCCGCGCTGTTCAGTGGAGCGAATTTGCTCGAGCGCAATTTTCAAAGTATTTTCCATTTTTCAGGACAAGAAAGATATGGTAGATGTGGAAAAGGATATTCTGGCGGCTTGCGAAAAGCATGACGCTAAGTTTAGTCGAAACGGGAAAGTCGTGAAAACGGTTGAATCGGAAAAATCGAAGGCGGCGCCGGCGGATCAGCGAGTAAGTTTTTTGTTGCCTCGCATGGCCGGGTTTTCTATTGTTTTAGGCCACGTGTTGCAAAAACAGGTCTCGCCACAATTTTTATTGATTTTCATCCATTTTTAGGTTAAAATGAAGCCGGATGGATGTGTTCTATTCGAGACTAGAGAGCTGCCGTCGGAGTTATTTGGAGACGATGAACCTTGATTTAGAATTTTCGAATAAAAGTTTGAGCTTGATTTTTTCTTATTTGTGATATCTAGAAGACGATTTTTTTCTGGGAGGATCTCGCGTAATAAATGTGCTCCGGATATTTTGAATTAAAACAAATGTTTCCAATTATTCGGAAAATCTTTGTTGAAAAATCAAATTGCAGTTCAAATACTCATCACTCGAAGAGTTTGGATTTCAACTTCATGCTAACCAAACTATTGGACATTACATTGGAATAGTTTATGCAGGGAGTATTGGTGAAACAGCTGGGCTTAAAACCGGGGAACGAATTGTCGGAGTAAATGGGCAACTGATTTATCCAACTAATACACATAAAGAAGTTGTTCCTCTGATGAAACAAAATGCAATGAAAACAACACTTTTGGAAGTACACTAAGAAACATAATCTAGCTTATACGTGGAGTGAAGCTAAGAAATTTCCCGTTCGTAGAGATGCTTCAGAACACTCATTCGATGCTATTGGTTCCACTTTGTTTCATCCTGATTAAAAATTAAAAAAATTGCATAACAACAACATTAACAATAAATATACCTCTGAAACACATGGCAATTTAATTTTTTGGAAGTATGGTTGTACAGTTTGAAGGGTTGACAATTTTTTTCGAAAAAAGTTATGTCATAATTAAGATGATTATCCGAACAAAATGTTCTCTTGGTTACTGTAACTTCGTAAATGCAAAGGGAATATTTTTACTTTCCAAGACTTCATATGAACACAATTTCCAGTAAAGAACAATTACAATTATATTCAAACAAAAAATTGTTCGTGCTCATCAATCTAAGTTGTTGATTGAATTTCCAGTGCTTGCTCTTCATCCAAGTTTTCTCCGACCAAAACTCTGATAAATCGATCAATGAAACCAGCAAATCTCTCTGGAATTTGAAAAGGAAGAGTTTTCCGAACATCTCTTGTTAGATAATAAACTTCTTTCAATGTTTCTCTGCTGCTTTTTCCTTGAATTTTTAAATTCCGATTTATTATTGCAGTGACCTTGTCCAGCTCTTCAGTTGTACATAATACAAAAAAGTTCCACATATCAATTGGTTGAATTTCAGCGTCAACGTGATTTATTTCAAGAAAATCTCGAAAATTCTCAAGTTTGTCGACCGTTTTCTGCCACTCTGAATTGCCTTTTGAATCTCTCAATTTTTCTTTTGAAATTTGAAGTTCTCGTTCCGCAGATTTTAAGAATAATGACTGTGCAGCTTGAGTCATGATTGATACAATTTTCAATAATACCTGCCAACATGGAGGTGCTGATATTCTCACAAGATCATTCTTCAACCATTTCATTATTTCCGGATAGGTCTCTTTGACGAAATGATAGTACATATTGTAGAATCTCAGTTGATTCTTCTTGTTCTTGAATTCTTCAATTTCACGCTCAATTTGCTTCATGGAAAATGAGAACATTGAAAGATAATTAAGAGCTTTAGCTATATCATACAATCTCTTGATATTCTTCATCATTACCACATCTTCTTTCAAACCATTATTAATTACACAGTCTGCACAAATTCCGATACTTTTGATTCGAAGAATTATTGTCTCCAGAAGTTCATCAGTGGTATGTGGTGTTAAATCAAAGGAATTTTCACCAGTTTTCACCAATAGCCCTGCCTGTACTGCACTGTTGGTACATACCCGAAGCATTGTGGAATAGTCATTACATTTTGAACACGGTCCGTTGAAGTGTTCCTGAAATGAGAAATGCATTTGAACAAGTTTAGAATTGTTTCAAATAGACATATATTAACGGCAATTCATACAGTGCGTACAATTTCTATACGCCACGCTACATCCAAAACATTAAAAAAAAACAGTTATAAGCAGTTTGCCGAGCTCGACAAACGGCAAATTCTGCAAATTTGCCGCACACCCCTGGTATAGGTTTCTTGAGGCGTTTTTTTTAAATTAATGAATTGATAATATTTACCAGCGTATTTTATTATGGGGTCATTTTTTACCTTTGGGTCAAACTTAAAAATCCAGATATCAGAAAACGAAAATGCATTTTTCTTCATTTCGACCATTTCCATTGCACTTCTATTGATACACTTTACACCGAATGAATCTATCTGATTGCAAATCGAGCATATATCCGATGATTTTCGATCAAAACATGATTCACATATCGAATGACCACATTTTCCAGAACATATCTTTCTTTTATTATCATCTAAAAAGAAGTTAAGTTTGTATAGATTTAAAAATAAATCTCAAAACATACCGTAAATCTTTTCGCATTTTGAGCATTGCGTTGAAATGGTCAGAGACATTGTGCCGAAATTTTAAATTTTAAATGAATGTTTTAAATTCGATATTGAGTAGTTAATAGTGACTCCAAATACGAAGAAAATTGTCAAATAAAGACATTTTAACGATGAGCAAGTAAACACAAACACCTTGTTTTGTTTATCAAAGCGATTAACAATACGATAAAAATTGTGAAAATATATCGGTTATGAAATTTCCTCAAAATATTATTTTGTCAACAAGATACAACCAAAAGTTCAGCAATCTTCCATGTTCACACTCAAATATTTAACATTTTTCTTACGGATTTTGAGAGAGAACTCAAAAGATCCCATAGTTTTGGTGTTAACATTCCTATCTGATGCTACACGTGAAATAAATCGTGTTTTCAAAAGAGTAGGAAAAAACGATAATTCCCTAGTTAGTTCAATCGCATATGGCACAGCTGCAATCAATAAAGAAAACGAATATTTTCGACTAGAACGTCATAATGTGAGAGGATGTCCGAATGAAAGATGTACCAACTATTGTGAGTTCTTTGTCAAAACATTCTGGACATGGTATCAAGATGTGACATCGCCCAGTTACAACGCACAAAGAAGAGAGCTCAAAAGAGCGGCGTTGACTCCTATCATAACAACCATTTAGACACAAACATGCACTCTCTGTTGTAACTGGGCGATGTCACATCTCCATACTAAGGGCCTGATGTTATGCCGTACACAGAATTTAGGTTTATTTTTAAAATAACTAAAACTCGCCATAGTTGGTACATCTTTCATTTTTCCATCCTAACACGTTATGACGTTCTAGTCGAAAATATTTCCTTTCAAGTAACGAATGACCGCATTTTCCAGAACATATTTTTCATTACAGAAAAGTGGTAGGAACAGTAGTATATATTATCATATAATACATTATCATATAATTCATAAAAATAAAACAATTTCATAATGCAAATAAATTTTACAAAAGATATCTAGCGAAAATGGCAATGAATGACAAGGTAATAGTAGCAGATGAGGTAGATTTAGTTGTAGCCTGAACAGTTGAAGCTGTTACAGGTTGAGAAGTTGATCCAGTCCCTGGTTTAGCTGTTGAACCAGTTCCAGGTATCTGGGTTGCTCCAGTGGCTGGAGATTGATTCAACCATTTAGCAATATTTTGATCGACGAGATCTCTGACAACCTTGAGCCCTGGAACATCGGCATCTCTAGCTGGATACATATCAGCACAATGAGCAGTTCCATCGATTAAGTATGAAACAACTGATGAATCAGTTGGATAATACAGACCAAGTGCATGCCAAGGATCAACATTTCCATTTGGAAGAACCACATTTGTTCCTCTATAATGGAAACGCTCTCCGTATTTGTAATTGGTGTTTGCAATTGAATAGTCAATACTTGTTCTCTGGTATTGGTTGTTAAAGACGTCCATGCACATTTGAACGTACATACTAAAAATTAATAAGATTTGAAATTAAATTTTCAATTTCGGTGAATAATTCAAAAAACTTACTTCACAGGTGTTGGAGATCCAAAGATACCATTTCCAGAGTCTGCAGACTGGAAATATCCAAATTCGGAGCAAGTCTGCCAAGTCCAGAGGAGTCCTGCAGCAGAGTCCGGTCCATAATGTTGAGCAGTTTTCAAATAAGTAATCATGTTCTGATAGTTATTATCCATTCCTGTGTATTGTCCTCCGTTGTAGAAAATAATCATAAACTGATTGAATGCAACAATATTATTCAATGGAGTGTTAGAGTCATTTGACATAATCTTGCACATATCAGGAATTCCATATCCGTTTGCATATGGGCCAGTGTTGTCTCCAGAATATTGGACAGCTCCTTGGAAGTTTCCATATACATTTGAGAAGAAGTAATGCTGGTCAGTATCAGTAACACTATCAGAAAATGGTGGTTGCAATTGGAAGATGCTTGAAAGATTTTGACGTCCTTCTTTTGTCAGAAACAGTGTTCGAATAGCATCGAATCCAGATTGAATATTATCAGCACACTTAGAATTGTACCTACGAACAGAGTTCTCTACAACCATCAAATACTCATAGAAATCTGTTTTCGCATAAACTGGTCCTGATGAAGCAACGGCTCCGACTACAAGATCGGGGAATACTTCTCTCATCCAAGCGGACATGGCTCCAGAATAAGATCCTCCAAATGTAATCCAAGGATTTGAAGTTCCTGTTCTGATATTCACGGCCTTGATAAATTCAGCGAGATCATATAGCATTTGAAGAGAATTCAGAAGCTTGAAATTTGTGTTATCTCTGAAGTGAATAAACAATTTACAAAGTCAGTAAAACGTTAGTGTCTTACCCAACAACACTGTCTCCATAGAATCTGTGCTCCAAAAGGTAAACAGTTGCTCCATACTTCTTAGCCCATGTCAAATAAGTGATATTCTCATTTAACACCCATCTGGCACTCTCTGGTCCTTCTCCTCCAATCATTAAGAAATTTGGGCCTCCTTGTTTGGCCCATTGTGCGTTTTTGAAGAATTTCTGTTGGAAGAAATCGGCGTTTTGGTTATCGAAATGATCTTGTCTCTGTCGGAAAGTTCCCTGTTCGAAACCTGGTGGATAGGCGTCTTCCTTGAGTTCATAATCTGGTTCTGGGAGGAATCCATGTGGTGGTCTTCCGAGAAAGACTTTCTTGAATTTTGGTTCGGGAAAAGTCTTCTTAGATGGAACATCATCACCAAGTTTTGAAAACCTGGATTCAATTTCTTGCTTCAATACACTCTCACGGAGATTTACAGATTGAGCCGATTGAGGACGAGTCCATGGAATGGTAGTGTTCACAAAAGTTTTTGGATTCCTTGGACCATTCACCCAAACATTAATATTCTCAGCCATCAAAGCATGAGCATGAATAATGAATGAATTGTTAGTGTCTCCCGGGAACATGTCACTGGCAAATGAAGCTCCTGGAATTATATATGGAACAACAGAGAAGTCTCCAGTTGACTTTTTTCCAAGGATAGTCCATGGATCAAGAAGTCCGTTGGTGAAAACTGCATTTGTTCCAGAATAATCGAAAGCAGATCCATAGTAGTTATTATATTCAATGACCAAGTCTCGAATAGAAGTAGCAGTGAGATTGGCATCAGGGAATATATCAAAGCACTGATTGAGGAATAAACTTCCAGGCACGACTGCTCCAAATAGCCCGTTTTCATTGTTATTTGTAGTGTAGAACCATCCGAATTCAGTGCAAGTTTGGTATTGCCACATACGTTGATCGACTGTAAATTGTTTTTTGAGGTTGAGAAATGTGACTTATTTTCTGGCTTTTTTGAGAAAAGTTTTATGTGTAAACTTACGATATGGTGAAGAAGCGCTTTGATTTCCAAGATCATTAACAATAGTTTGATAAGATGTAACCATTGGTTGAACGGAGCCAGTTATGGTAGTACTCAAGTAGACATACGCTTGACGAACAACTTCCATATTCGTCCAGGTACTTTTGTCAATTGTTGTGCACATGTCGGAAATAGAGATATTGAACTGAAAACATCAAAAAATCAAACTGTTTGGCGAACACTTGGCCAGGCGGCCTTTGAAACATTGAACGGATATTACATCCTCTGGTAATTTAAATAGGTCTTCAGCAAAAGCTATGTCTTGTTTTAAAGCTATGATCAAAGACATCTCTGCTATATATATCTGATCATAGTCTGCTGCCGTTTGATAAATAATAATAAACTCACATCATTATTAAATTGAACAATTTGCTGGAATGGTGCAATAATTAACAAATAGAAAATCTGCACGTCATTGTAATTGAGTGGAGTCTGGTCGAGTCGTGGATTCAATTGGAACAAAGAAGACACATTTCTTCTACCTTCTGGTGTTCTCATAGCTTGACGAATATCCGCAAATCCTTGGCGAACCTTGTTGTAACAGAGACCACCACCAACTTGAGAAAATGTGGTTGCCACTTGATCATTGAATTGCCAAAAATCATATAAATGAGTGAGTGGAGATGAACTGGCGATCACTCCAGAAATTGTTACAGGATCCCATTTTCTTGCCTCAGCGGCAAGAATACCACCGTAGCCGGCTCCCCAGAGAACCCATCTGACATCAGGATCCATGTTGAATTGAACATTAACAGACTTTATGAAGGAAATAATATCCAGAATAGCTTGGAGGGAATTGAGATGACGGAGATTTTGTGCATCAAACTTGCTGTAAAATGATGATTCGTAATGTACTTTGTTGGTTTTATTTTTGAAAGACTACATTTTTTTTTTTCAGTTTAAAGAAGATTTCAGTTTAAAGACTAATTTCCTGTGTTTCACTTACTCGAAGTTTGGTCTTGACTGTCCATAATATCTGTGCTCCAATGAGAAAATGGTTGCTCCAAACTGTTTTGCAGTCTTCACAATTGGATTTCTTTCATCAGAAATGACAGCTGCTTCTTCTACTCCATCTGCCGATACGTACAAGAATGCAGTCCTCTGATGTAAAGTGTACTGTTGAGTGTAGAAATATCTTTGAGAAAACGTTCCAGAAGCATTTCCAATGAAATGATCCAAACTTTGAAGCATATACCCAGCGGTAATACTTGCATCAATATTTCCATTTTTGCGAGCACCTTTATTGAGATGCTCTTTGAAATGATAATGATTAGGGATTATAGCTAATGCAACTGCAGCCAGAACGGCAAGCAAAAGTAGGTTTCGAAGCATTACCCTGAAAATGAATTCGTTATTTAGGGATTAATTTGAATTTGAAGTATTTTATTAAGTTTCAAAGTTGCTTGAAAAAATGTTAATGCCTGATGGTAAACGCTGAATCGACTAAAAATTCAATGTTTGCAACTAGAAGTTTTTAGTGTAATTGATAAAAACTCCCATTAAATGATCATTCAAAGCGATGATTCAGGCAGTTATCAGAACACTATCAGTTAAAGATCGGGAGCGAAATGCAACTGTTACGTGAATTTGATAAGCTCGAGAAATTTTTTTTTCGAAAGTTTTGAAATATGTTTGGGGGAAATTGAGAAAGATAAAAAACTGGGTTGTACCAAAAACGTTTATTGTCAAAACTAAAAAAAATAATTTTGTCAATGATAACAACATTACGAGTTTGATTGTTTTTGCGGTTTGAAGTGTTTACTCTTATAGAGTGTGAAATTGTAGGCATACGTGCCTGCCTGTTTGCCTGGGATCTGGTTGCTTAAATCGTATAGATTCAGGCAATTCTAAAATTATTTATTGGAAATTCCAGTAACTAATTATTGAATTTCACGTCTCGTTTTGCTGTGGGCACTAAGAAGGCGTAAGTATTTTTTTTGTACCTATGCAAAATTTTTATCCACAATGATAATTAAATTCCCTAGGGAAAGTGGCTAAAGTTTCAAAAACACTGAGAACATAGTGTCACTTTTCAGAAGTATGATATTGGTTTAATTTCTGAAGACAATTGGCTAGAGACATTTAGTTTCAGTTTGCAGCCGTAACTTCTCTAACATGAGAAACTTTAATTAAATAAATTAAGTATTAAAATTTACGCTTCAAAAAGAAAATGGTTTTCCAAGTCACAAAAGATCTCTGTTAAAATAGAGACTATTTTAACCACACTTCATACAGAAACAGTAAGTTTCAGAATAAATTCGTCGTAAAAATGCTTATCAACATATGAGCTGATAGCCATCAAGAAGTGTAAAAATGTGCAAAAGCCTCTTAGTATTGACCGACTTTTATACAAAATTGGTTTTTGCAGTAGCGATAAGAACTGTTGGGGGAGTAGAAATGTGTTGCCTATGCTCAAAAAGTGCCAATTTTATCGGTTTAGTCTTCAAACAATTTTTCCAATCACACAAAATGATGACAAATAGTTGATCTGTTGAAACATAGACTGTTCGAAACGAAAAATGGCGTCGGGAAACATTTTTGGTTTCATTTCGTTTGTGGATCAATTTGAGTAAAAGATAAAATTATGACTGTTTCGGAAATTTCATAAGAACCAATTGCCTTTTTTCAGCAAGGTGACGCCATTAACAACTCTAGTTTCATCGGATCTCTAGAGAATTAGATTTGTAAAAAATGGAATAGTAGAAACCATATTCTAAAATACAGAATTACCAAAATATTTTTTTTTTTAAATGATATTCTGAATTTTCTCAAATGAAGTTGCCACACTATATTTTCGCATTGAACGACTATTTCCACGTTCCTCTTAAATGAATATAATGAAACAGTTGATTTTTTTTATTTCTAAAAATAATGATCTTCAAAAGCATTTTCCTATAACAATGTAGTTCTCTCTTTTTATTTTCAGTGTTTAATATTTGTGTTTCAAAGGTCTATAAGCGCATTTTTATTGAAAAAAGGTATGAAACTGATAATATTGGTTGCGAAAAATAAGGGCATTTCTACGTTTAGGGCAAAGTATTAAAACATGTTGAAAATGTGAAAGTTGGAATGTAATAAAAATATTTTGTTCAGGGAGTATAATTTTCCAAACAATTTTATGATTATATTTCAAAACAGTTTTTAATGAACACCTAATTTTCAAGGTTTTTTTTTCTAATAATCGTAACATATAGTTGTGTTAATATACATTATTACAAGAGATAACTAACAAGCATGGCAATGAAGGGCGTTAAAACAGTAACTGAAGTGGTAGATTTGGTAGTTGCCTGTACAGTTGTAGCTGTTACAGGTTGAGAAGTTGACCCAGTCCCTGGTGAAGCTGTTGAACCAGTTCCAGATGTCTGGGTTGTTCCAGTTGAAGGTGGTGCTTGATTCAACCAGATGGCAATATTTTGATCAATGAGATCTCTGACAACTTTAAGCCCTGGAACATCGGCATCTCTAGCTGGATACATATCAGCACAATGAGCAGTTCCATCGATTAAGTATGAAACAACTGATGAATCAGTTGGATAATACAGACCAAGTGCATGCCATGGATCCTTATTTCCATTTGGAAATACAACATTCGATCCTCTAAAATGGAATCGTTCTCCATACATGTAATTTGTGTTGTCAACCATCGGATCAATTGCGCTTCTTTGGTAGTAATTGTTGAAAACATCCATGCAAATTTGAATGAAGAAACTGAAATCCCGAATTACAACTTAACATTTATAATGCATTTTTTTATAATGCTGACTTTAAATTTGCATAAGAGTTCATCAAAAGCTAGTCTACGTATCATTTTTTGGTTTTCTTTTCTAACATACTTTACAGGTGTTGGCGATCCAAAAATACCATTTCCAGAGTCAGCAGATTGGAAATATCCAAACTCGGAGCAAGTCTGCCACGTCCATAAAAGCGATGCTTCCGCATCAGGTCCAAAATCCTTTGCATTTATCAAAAAGTTAATCATATCCTGATAACTGTTATCCAATCCAAAGTATGGTCCTCCTCCATTATAAAAATTAGCCATATACTCGTTAAAAGCAACAATATTATTCAATGGAGTATTTGAATCATTTGTCATAATCTTGCACATATCAGGGATTCCATAACTATTTGCATATGATCCCATGTTATCACCAGAATACTGAACGTCTCCTTGGAAATTTGAATAAATATTTGAAAAGAAGTAATGTTGATCAATATCAGTAACGTTATCAGCAAATGGTGGATCTAGCTTGAACATGGACGACAGTGTTTGTCTTCCTCCTTTGGTTAAGAATAAAGCTCTCATTGAATTAAATCCTTCTTGAATTCTATCGGCACAGGTTGAGTTATAACTTCTGATAGAATTCTCTGCAACCATCAAGTACTCATAAAAATCTGTCTTGGCAAAAACTGGTGCTGAAGAGGCAACGGCGCCCACTACAAGTTCTGGGAATACTTCTCTTGTCCACGCAGAAATAAGACCAGAATATGATCCACCGAATGTAATCCAAGGATTTGAAGTTCCTGATTTGATATTGACACTTCGTATGAAATCAGCAATATCATAAATCATTTGTAGCGAGGAAAGACGATTGAAGTTTGTGTTATCTCTGGAAAAATAGAAAACAATATTGTCTTGTTTGATTAGTTTCACAAGATTTCAAGAAGTTGCCAGCAAAGTGAAAACAAAATCGAAGCTTATCTGCTGTCAATTAAAAATTCGATGCAAAAAAGGAAAGTTGTGGGCAGGGCTACTGATTTTTCTTTCAATTTTTCAAACATTTTGCGAATTCGGCAAAAAAAAATATTTTTCTAACATTGGAACGTTTTTAAAAAAATTAAAAACTAGAAACATCAATAATTGGCAGTAGCGTCACAGACAAAGCCACATTCGAATATTAAGTAACATTTTGAAAAATCAAAACAAACTGTACTTACCCCACACGACTTTCTCCGTAGAATCTATGTTCCAACATATAAACAGTTGCTCCATATTTTTTTGCCCATATCAAATATGGAAGATTCTCATTCAAAACCCAACTTGCTTTGTCTGGTCCTTCTCCTCCAATCATTAAGAAATTTGGACCTCCTGGTTTGGCCCATTGTGTGTTCTTGAAGAATCTTTGTTGGAAGAAATCCGCATTTTGATTATTAAAATGATCTTGTCTCTGCCGGAATGATCCAGTTTCAAAACCAGCTGGATAGTCATCTGGACTCATATTGAAGTCTGATTCTGGAAGGAATCCATGTGGTGGTCTTCCGAGGAAAACTTTTTTGAATTTAGGTTCTGGGAATGTCTTTTCAGATGTTCGGCCATTTTCAAGTTTTGAGAATTTAGATTCAACTTCTTGTTTCAGCATAGTTTCTCGAAGACTTCCATATTCTCCCCAGTAAGGACGAGTCCATGGAACAGTGGTATTAACAAAGGTTTTTGGATTTCTTGGACCATTTAACCAAACATTAATATTCTCAGTCATCAAGTTATGAGCTTGAATAATGAATGAATTGTTAGTATTTCCAGGAAACATGTCACTGGCAGTCGAAGCGTCTGGAATGAGATAAGCAACAACGGAAAAGTCTCCGGTAGATGTTTTTCCAAGTTCTCGCCATGGATCATTCATTCCATTTGTAAAAACTGCGTTTGTTCCAGAATAGTCATATGATGAACCATAAAAGTTATTGTAATTGATTATTGAGTCTCGGAGTCCTGTAGCAGTGAGATTGGCGTCAGGGAATATATCAAAGCATTGATTGAGGAATAAACTTGCAGGTACCACAGGTCCAAATAATCCTTGCTCGTTGTCATTTGTAGTATAAAACCATCCAAATTCAGTGCAAACTTGATATTGCCATATCCGATTATCAACTAAAAATTTATAAGGATTTAAAATATTATTGGAGGAGTGGAGTTTTAATTAATTCAAAAGCACCTCTAAAGATCGAATTTTATAATGTTATCTCTTGAAAATGCACACTTTGTAAGCCCCATTCTAGTGTAAAATATATTAAAACGTTTAGTAAACATACTCCATCCTGAATCCACGCTCTGATCTCCTAAACTATCTACGAAATCTTGATAAGAAATGTCCATTGGTCCAGCGAATCCATCTAAGGTAGTACTCAAGTAGACATATGCTTGATATACAACTTCCATATTCGTCCAATTACTTTTGTCAATTGTTGTGCACAAGTCGGCAATGGAAAGATCGAACTAAATGAAAAATCTTTTAATTTTTAAGTGCTCATTAAATAAAATTCAACTTACATCATCATTGAACTCAACGATTTCTTGGAATGGTGCAATAATTGCCAAATAAAACATTTGAATGTCGTTATAATTAAGAGCGGTTTCATTGAGTCGTGGATTCAATTGAAACAAATCAGATATATTTAATCTGCCTTCTGGCGTCTTCATTGCTTCTCGAATATCAGCGAATCCATTAGCAACTTTACGATAACAAAGTGAACCACCAGTTTCAGCCAAAACTATTGCAACTCGGTGATTGAAACGCCAAAAATCATACTCATGGGTCAACGGTGTTGAACTAGCAATAACCCCAGAAACAGAATTGGGATCCAACTTTCTTGCTTCTGCAGCAATAATTCCACCATATCCAATACCCCAGACAACCCATCTGACATCTTGATCCATATTGAATTGAACATTTGCGTATTTTATGAAAGAAATCACGTCCTGGGTTGCTTGAAATGAATTGAGATGGCGAAGGTTGTATGCATCAAGTTTGCTGAAAATTGAATTATCCTAACTTGTTTTATTTTCAGAAAAAAAAACGCTACAATTCATTGTTTCATATTTTCACAGTCAGGTGCATCTACTAAATTTTCGTAAATGACAGTTACAATTTTAATAGAAAGTATGTATCGCCCCTCACAATTTTGTATAAGAACTTTCGGAATGCACTGTTCCTTTTTTCAAAAAGTTGGTAGAAGTTTTTTCATACTTTTTTAAAAATATAGTTTCGTTAAATGATATTTTTGTTATAAAAGCGTTATAAGATTTCAATGCATCCATGAGTTTCTATTTTACTGTGTCTTACTTACTCAACATTTGGCTTTGACTCTCCATAATATCTGTGCTCCAATGTGAAAATGGTTGCTCCGAACTGTTTTGCAGTCTTCACAATTGGAGTTCTATCATCAAGAACGACGTTTGGTCCTTCAACTCCAGATACATACAAAAATGCAGTCCTCTGATGTAGAGTATATTGCTGACTGTACAAATATCTTTGAGTAAAAGTTCCAGAAGCATTTCCAATTAAATGATCCAAATTTTGTGCCATATATCCAGTGGTCATAGCTGTTTCACTATTACCATATTTGCGACTTCCTCTCTTAAGATGCTTTTTGAAATGGTAATGATTGGGAATGATTGCTAACACAAATGACACCAGAAGTGTCAGAAGTAGTAGATTTCGAGTCATTACCCCTGAAAATACATGTTGGAATTTTTTATATTTCAAATTTTGATACATATAATCCGGAAATTCATTTTTATTAACTAGTAGCTCCACGACTGTTAGCTTTTGAGAATCAAGTGTTTTTCAATTGTTTTTGTTATCTCTTTGAAAAGCAGTGCACTTTTCCCTTAATTGATAAGCTTGCAGGCATCTGTAGTGCTACCAAAGAATCAATTTGCACTGTATCAAAGAGGGAGTATCATTTTTGGGTTTTTGATTGAATGAACTCAGAATGGTCTCAAATTTCATAACGAGACTACCTAAAATTTTCTTACAAAAAATGTTTTATGCCAAGGTGGAAAAAATCAAATGTTGTTGAAAATCTAAATCTTGCAAAATTGTCTTTGACAACGACCTGAGATTGATTTTTTAATTTTGAGAATATACAACAAAATACAGGAATAAACTATTAAAATATGCTGAATATAGTTTTTTTTTAATTTAATAAATCAACACACAATTGATCTTCGGACAGCTGCGGCAATTTGTAAAGTTTTAAATTATAGCTAAATTTGGCAAAACGCGAAACCCCTTAAGGCACGAGTATGAGGTACTAAAATTAAAATCCAAACAAAGATGACTCGTTTAAATGCTAAACTAAGAAGTAAACTGTTTTAATAAACTAGAAAATTTTCCAAATCATTTTTTAAACTTTCTCCGCCCACAATAGTGATGACATCAAATTGCAATTAATTTTATCACGTAAAATTCATTTTCACATAAAATATTATGGTTTCGATGATAATACAAGCCAATAAAACAGCCTTCTATCTACTCGAATGATGATTTAAAATTAAAATTAGTTATCAATGATGTCGTCATAGCGGATTGATAACTGTTTAGAGATGTTAATTTTCCAGCGAATCTGTGACATAGAGGACGGACAATTAACATGAAGTTCCTGCTTCTTGGCAAACAGATCCGGATCCGTGATGACGAAGAATTCAAGTCTACGATATTATATCAATTTCAAATTTTTATCGTGAACATGTAAATAAAATTGGTTTCATCATGACTCATAAAATCATATTCCTGACAAAAAATCATAGATTCTTTTGAAGGAGTTTTCGTACCTTTAAAGCCGGTTTACAGTCGGGGAAGTTTACTCGGAACGCATAAAAATACTATAAGTTTGGAATGGAAGTCTTGTTTACAGTTTTTATATAATAATTTTTATAAATTTTTTAAAGAACATGTCTAAAAGGTTTTTTTTGGAAGAATTGCAATTTGGAAATTCTGGATCCCAGAATAGTATTTCGAATTACAAAGTGTTTACAAAAAATTACCAAATAACTGTGACCCCATTTTGGAAATTCTTATGGTACGTTACATATTTTTATAAATTCCAAGTGAGAAAACAGGAAATAAATCAACGAATTTTCAGAAAACCTGAAAAGTTGCGCTTGGAAAATAATTCCATTTTCCCAGAACAAAAAAATTGTAAAGAAAACAAAAAGTACGTTGAGCGAGAAGTGTGTTCCTGTCTTTTTAATTATTAACTGTGAACTATTTTTGTATCTTTGAAAAGCTTGATGTGAAACGGAAAAATTGAAAAACATAAACATGAAAATTATTTTTACGATCAGAGCATAATACCAAAACTTTTTTATTTTTGTGTTTCATTTTTCCATTGGATCTCCTCAGATTGAAAATAACTTTTAAAATTAATTGGGTTCAGACCCATTTTGTCTAAATCAGACGAAAACATCTGGTTTTTATTTGTGACGTCCTAAAATCCAGAAGCGTAGACTATTTTCGGGACTTTCAGCATTTTGTACCCTATTTTCAGAACTGAAAATTTCCTTTCACGTCATCAACTATTACAAAAAACAGTCAACATACTATTTTAACTTCACTTTTCGGCTTTAATTTGGTATGTGGTTTGTACCAATCAAAATTTGTGTTACTTTGTTTTTAATTTGTAGTTCTAGTATTTGTTTTTTTTTATTCTTGCCAAAAAAAACCATTTTTTGATAAAATTAATTGGGTTCTGACCCATTTTGTCTAAATCAGACAAAAACAACTAGTTTTTATCTTAATTTTATATAGAAAAAGGACCAAAAAATTTTCTTCAGCAAATTTCTTTAACATAAATCTAAAAATGTTTAATCTTTCATTTTGTGATATTTTTGTTTGCCGAGGAAAAAACAAACTTTTTTTGCACCTGGATGTTTTGACCGTTGCAATGTCTTAATGTCAATTGGATCTTGGTTTTCAATTTTGAGTAGTTGAACGAGATTTGTGATCTACTTTTATTTTGTGATTTAATGATATTTTCAGCAATTGCTTGAATGTTTTTTGATTTTCAAACATTTTTCCACTAAAGAACTAGTACATTCACTTTTTGAAAAAGAAAGTTCAGATTTTTGAATTTTAGTTTAAAAAACTTTAGCAAATATTTTGAGATTTGGATTTTGACTTACCCAGTGGACGGTTAAAAAGTGAATTATATTATGTTGCACTATTTGATCTGTGTACATAAACTACGAAAATTTTTATTACATCAGAACACATCTCGGATTTATCTTTCGTCTCCTTTATAAACCTTTAAAAATAAAATTATTGCTTTTCGGATTAGTGATTTTCATTAAGAAGTCAGAAGAGCATAAGTTTCAGTTTTAATGTTCAAGAAATAATCTAGGTGATACTGAAAAATTTATGTTAGTACTTCTACACTGAAATATTTAAGAATTGGTTCAGTTATACTTTCTGGAAGGGTACCCTTACACGTATTATGGTAACATACGTGCGACTTCTTGTTTCCATTTAGGGTTTTCTTTGTTTTTAGTTATTTCCAGACGAATGAGAAAATATTGTTCTCGATTGAATCAAGAAATATAAGAAGTTAAAAATCACAGATACAGTAATCCTTGTTGAAAAATAGTAGTTTGAGTACAGTTCTGGAATGAAAATTTTAGATTATTCTTCGAAAAAACAAAATAAAATGTTTTAAAACTTGCAAAATATTAATTAAAGTTTTTAAACCGATACTATTTTTAGTCTACTCAAAATTGAAAAGATATACCTTCGAACCTCCGCTTTAAACTCTGATGTAGGTAGTCTTCCAAAAAAAAGCTCTGACGTGACCTTTCCTTTTTCAAGTACATAAACCAAAGCACAACTGGCCAAAAAAGAATGTATTTCTTGACCAATAGAGTCGAACAATTGAATTTGAAGGTGGAACCTGGCACTTCTCGAGATCCTTCCAAACTTTTATTTATTTGTGGTGCCCACTGAGCACTTGACCTTTTCAAAACATGACCTAATCAGGGGGAGTTACTTATTCACTAGAAGAAGTACACAATGTTGTTGTAGATATCCCATAAGATTCGGGTCTAACTTGATGATTGCATACACCCACTACATTACCCTCCGCTCAGACGAACTTTTTTTCAGTTGTTTACTTTTTTGCATTTCATATTCCGGTCATTATTATGATTATATCTGTGTCTAGAGGTTCGATATATAACTTGAAAGTTTTTCATCGAAAAACAAAATAAGTTTTTTTTAAAAAATTTTATAGCTTCCATTTGAGTTTTAGTCGCTATAATATTTTGGATGTACTTTGACAAGTCTTTTTTTATATGAAAAGTAGTTCCTAGATTAAGAAACGTTTTGAAGATCCTGCCATCTACACTGTAAAATACGCGAAATTCTGAAATTTTTTCACTGATCACGGACTGATACGACAAAGTTCAACTCCCACGCTTTGAAATTTTGATCCAAATATTTCAAGTGAATTTTGATCCGCCGAATTAAAATTGAAGCCTAGTAGGAAGTTGAATCATGTTATGTTTTCTTTATTTTTGTTCAAAATTTTAGTATTTGTCCTAAATGTTTTTCAGATCAAATATATTCTTGAAGCCAGACAGATTTTCGAACCTATACTTTTGGCACAGAAAATTTATTTTTTGATTTATTTTTATGAAAAAATTGAAATCCTGGCGATTACTAAGACTAATAATTCTCTACGTAATTTTTAGAATCCGATTTCTGAAATCCATTCATCACGTTCTGATTCTTCCTTGTTGAAATATGTTTTTAGAAAAACTGTAAAGCTGAAGAAATGTAGCTCGATTGTAACGTAAATTGAATGATCAGCTAAATTATGTTTGAAATCAGGCATGTGGAGTTGAAGACGTACTTAGAAAACCTTTAAAATTTGAGCTCTAATTTCTATAGTAGTATTCCACCCAAATTCTCTCCTTTGACAGCTTACTCGGTCATCGTTTGCTTTGTCTAAAATTGACCAACTGCCAAAATAATAAAAAGTTAAAAAATGTACTTTACACTTTGATGAAACTTGCAAAATTTCCACCTGTGTACTGCACCATGAATATCTGAGTACTTGGGAACTAAAATATAAAATATATTCTCCAAGATAAAAGGAATGATTTTTTTTTCAATTTTCAGTACAAATGATCTGAAGCCTCGCGCAATATGATTTGTTTTCAAAATTATTTGATACATATTCAAAAATATTTTCTGAAATTTAATTTGATTTATTTTTAGTTTTCAAGAACAGAAGAGAGGTTCAGAATAGATTCAGTTTATTTTTCAAAAATCTAAAAAAGGACTTCCCCAAATGATATGCTCTGCGTCTCTTCGTCTCGATGCTCTCTCAACTTGTTCCGCCTTTTTCTCATGTTTTTCGTTCTTTTCGTTCTTTCGTTTCTCCCACCCATTTTCTACGTTTTTTCCTTCTCGGATTTTTTTTGTTTCCTATCTTTTTCTGGTTGTCTTCCTGTGAAACTTTTCAAGTATGTTGCACACACGACGTCACAAATTGCGTGTGCGTGTGCATATTCTGATAGTGTCGTGTGGGTGAAAAAAAAAGGAGAGGCGTCGGGGTCCTTGAAAGTGTTCAAAGCGCAGGTTAGTGGTAGTAGTAGTATGGAGGAATGAAGGAAACAAAGAAAATACACCCATTGATGATGAAGTTGATGAAGGAATGAATGCCGAATGATGGAAAAGAGGTTCAGAGTAACTGTTTCCTTTTTTCATTTTGGAATTATTTTTGAATGGTTTTCAAGTTGCTTCGTTTTTGCATCTTTCTTAGAATTGTTCCATGTCTAGATCTCAAAGATTCAAAAACGCTTTCTCCTGCTTACAGTAATCCTCGATCAAAAATTGAGATGCTAAATTTTCCATTAGTAATTTTTTGGGAATTGCAACTTTGAAGCTATTTTCTGTAGACTTACTTTGGACTAGATTTGCAACTTCAATCGAAGTATTATTTGTTCAAGTATCATTTTCTTGTTTTTCTTTACCGACTTTCCCAAATGTCAGACGATAACGGTCAGATACTTCGGAAATTAAAAACGTAACACTGAAAAAATCAATCGCCGAATGACTTCGAATATTTTTTTTCATAGAAGTCTCTGAGACGTCTCACTAAATCTCTGGGAATATTAAGCATACACAACAGGGGAAAAATTGAAATGCAACGTGGGAGTTCTGGGTGCCAACATTTTTGAGCCACATGTAACCTCACTTACTGGCAAGGCTCAACCATCCCATGGATGGTAGTATTGTTGCAATCATCTTTTCACAGCACAGTTAATTCGCGAAGTGGACATAGTGCTTCAGCTCACTGGTGAGCACAGTAGAATCATCGTGATCGAAGAAAAATCGCGATGTGCTAATTCGCATCTTCTAAAATAAACCAGTCAATTTTTACATTACTTATGCTTTCCACAAATAATGTCATCTTCACCCTAATAGAAGACAGTACATATAAAGTTTTTAAAAAGAAATACTTTCATTTTGCAGTCAGACTTTGAAAACAGACATGTTCCAAATGTTTAAGAGTGGATTAGCATTTTGGAAGCTGTTTGAAAATGTTTAATTATATTAAAAAATCTGAATTTTTCACACCACTTGATCAAAAAATTTTTAGTTTTTTTATAATTTAACGTTTTTGAAAAGCATCCAAAATTTTCACCTACCCCTAAACACCATGAAAAAATAACAAACTTTTGCAAGAAAATCTTTTGGAGCCTCGATACGTGCCTCGAATTATACTAGCGAATTTTATTCAATTCTAAAAATTTTAAATCAAATTATTTGTTCTATTCTAGGCTTCATAACTAATGTACGAATACTAAATTATCTAATTTCTTTGAAAACGTCATAGCAATACACTATGTGCAAGAAATTATATCACCTTTCCCAAGAAAAACTTTTTAGAATAATAATACTGATTTATTACGGTTCAATTTGTTTCTAAAAATAAAATAAAATATTTATTTGCACATTTTATTACTTTTATCTTGAACCCATAACTTTGCAAATCAACTTTATTTCTTAGAAAAACATATTACATTATACCTATTCTTAAATCTATTGTCTAAAATTACTTGAAAATTGCATTATTTCTTTTATATTTACTTTTCTATTATATTTATATCCTACTCCATCATTGAATTCTCTAAAAATACGTCTTCTTGTTTTTTGACATTCCCAATGATCAATCCTCTCAGTTCTTCGACAAACTCCATCCATTATTTTTTTTCGATCACATGAGTTTCTTATTCGGAAAACTGAAACTTACAAGAAATTTGGTGAGGAATCAACAAATACTTCTAAAATTGCTTTTGTTGGACTCCCACACACGTAGACATGTCAGAAAAGAAATGGAAACCTTAGTTTTCGTAGCCCTTAGTTCAATTTGCCCACAATTTTCTAAATTCAAACCAAGACTTATATAATTGTGCAGAAACTTTTTCAAAAACAATTCGAAGATCATTTTTAATACATTTTGATCTCAAAAATCTGCAAATTTTAATGCAAATTCCGTAAAACATTCTGATTCTTGAGCTGATATCCAATGATATCAGAAATCTTTGGTGCATTGAATTATATAGATTCAATGCGCGTTCTTTATCAAAAACAATCTATTTTTATTTCACAAATAACACATCTTTTTTCTGACTTTTTATTGTCAATTGATCATTTGATTCTTCTACAAAAATATGGAACAGAATTTTTCAGAAACCTTTTTTTTTTAATTTCTTCTTTTTTAGTTTAAATGTTGCCTAATATTTGAAGGGTTTAACAATGAAACATACGACTACCGTATATTCTCTATTAGTGTTGCATCTCCAGTAGTACTGCAGTCTCTATTAGTGCTGCACCCCATTTTCTATTGAAAGAGTCACTTGACAGTTTCGATATTTTTGGGTATTTTTTTGTATATTTTTGATGATTTTTTGATAATTTACGGAAGTAATTGAATTATTGGGTCTTTTTGTTACAAAAGTTCGCAATTTTTATGAATTTCTGCTTAAAAAAAAAGAGCTTTTGTGACTAAAAACTAGTGATCTATAATTGAAAATTGCTGTTCGAAAATTAATGCTGCAGTCTCCAGTAGTACTGCAGTCTCTAATAGTGCTGCATTTAAAAAGGGCCTGGAAATTAGTGCTGCATACAGCACTAATAGAGAATATACGGTAATATTGAGAGATCATTGGGTAAAAACAAAAAAAAAACATACCGTACTCTCTTTCCTGCCAGAAGCCATCATTTTGAGCAAAAATCCAATTGATACTTTTTAGTTAATTTCTTTTAAAATTTAATCAAAATTATGTCTGTAGTTCTGAAATCTTTTAAGTTTTAACATCTAATTTAATTGAAAAAGGAAACTTTTTTTTCTGATTCGTAGGTATTATTGGCCAACAATTAACAGATTCTGACATAGCCTCCTTCGATCTTTCAAGTATTTATTGTATTCATGAAGTCAAGATGTGCATGTTTGCTTCCTTCATCTGTCAGAATATCAAACACTTTTTGTTCCGTTTTCATTATTTTACGGTAGATACCTTTGATTGTCACTCTCCTATAATTTCTGAAACACAGTTCTCTGAATTTTAAATAAAATGTCGAATCCAGTATGTACTGTGAACTTTTGTTATTTGTTTGAAATGTGCTTTAATTTTCAAAGATGCAAAGTCGTATTATTTCCGAATGCCCCCTAAATTTGTTTTCAATACTTTAAAGTAAAAACAAACTCACTTCATTTCAAATTAGTATTCTTAAAAAATTTGGAATGCAAAATGAGTATTCGTAACCTCCTAGTTCACTGTACAGTTGTTTTAAGTTAAATTGAATTTTTAGTTTTTTTTGATATTTGGAGGAAATATAATAGGTAATATGCTTGATCAACAGAAATGTGAACAAAAATCTAAATTCTAAACATCGAGTCCCGAGATGGCAAAGTGTTCAAGTGTCCACTCCACTACGTCACGACACTCAAATTAAGATATTGTACGAATTAGGTGCAGAATTTGATGCCTTTATGATTGTAGACTGACTAGGTGGCCATTTGTTGCATATTTCATGTTTCTGAACTGTGCTTTCTTATATTCAAGTAGTTGTTAATTCGAGAGATATGAGATCAAACAATTCTTGAAGTGATGTAGAAAAGATTAGATTCCGAAATCTCGCTGAATGCCTAGATCATCCAGGTTTTGAAGATTTTTTTGTTGTTTATTTACTATTTTAAACTGTTGGTTGTGTTTTTCGACTAATTCGAAATGAATTTTATCTTCTGTTGTGCAATAAGGGAAAACCTGATCAAGTTAATATTTAATACATTTGAACAATTATGTTAATTCAATGGCATTTTGTTTCATTTTTCTGTTTTCTGATAAAAAAATATTTAATGACAAATACACAGTAAACCTTGATAAACATAACTACCTTCCGATAAATACATCAGAAAAGAACTGATTTAAAGATGGCACAAATTACGAAAGATTGGCTATTTACAGAGATACTTCATTTTTTGCATTTCAATTAGATCTGCAGTTCAATTATACAAGCTGATGACGCAAGCATCCCATTTATCATGCGGTTCGTTGAAATAAGTTTAGCTAGAAAATGATCAAAACAGTCTGAAAATGCGCTTCATATAAGCCACTTCTAGTGCCTTTTCATTTTTTTGGAATATTAGTCTGTTCAGAATAAATATGCTTCTTGGCTTCAGCAACTCAGTTGAGCTCAGTAAGTGTTTCTCATTACAGTATTTGTTTTATTATAATTGATTTCCTGTCGATCTACTTCAACAGATTGACTGTATTCAACTTAATCAGAACAGTGTTTTATTTACTTTTGAAATACTGTATTTTATTTCAAATAAACTAGACAACTTTTTTCCTTTCGGTCCCTTTCAAATCTATATTTATTTTTGTGAAATTCTTTAAATTTAGCTGATCACTATAACTGCTCGTTTACCATCTAGAACAATCATTCCGATAACAAGCTGCAAAAAATACTCCGCACCGTAATCCTACACAACTATTATGATATCTCACAACTTTGGCACTTCTACCGTAATCTCTGAACCTTTGTTTTAAAAATAGAGTCAGAGTGGTCTACGGGGCCAAAGAGGGGACGTGCAACAAAATACACAAAAACAACGCACGAAAATTGGTGATTTTCCCACGGTGTTCCAAGTTTTTCCACTCATTTAACTCGGAGACCTCCCTCTTTTTCGACCCGTTCCCAACATTGCCGACGTCACTGAACAAGATACAAACCAAAAGCCTTTCTTCATCATTTATTTTTTTTGTTTCATTTCATTTCAATTTTCTACATCTCTATTCTCATTTGTTTCATCATATTCTTCCTCATCATTGTCGATCAGACGGTTTGTGCTCTGGAAATAAGAGCCAACATCATCATGGTCTTGTCCAGCTCGAAAATGTTAACTTGATTAGATGAGCTGCTCCTTTTTTGCACACAATGCTCCATTTATAACACACATAACCGCACGTCTTCTGGATTGCGTATATGCATCATTTTTCTCCTCTACATCAACGACCTTTTCGACATGAATCTCAGATGGTCTCAGCGTCTCATTTTCTATTTGAATTCAATGGTCTCGTCATTGTGTTTTTTGAGACTTTGTGGGCGATGAAGAACCTTGTCCCCAAGATCCATAGATCCATCTAGGTCTAGATCTTCGGATTTCAGATCTACATCTTGTTTTTTTTCTTTAATTTACAAACCCGGAAACATTGAGTTAATGTTCTCCTTAATAGTATTAGCAAGAAAAGTTCACTTTGAATTTAATCCAAACGCTGGCATCTGAAAAAAAGATCTCAAACTGATTCTTAGAGATGGCTGTGACTGTGATACAAGTCTACATAAAAGATGATTTTCAAACTTATTGAAACAAAAATTAACTAGACTGAAGTGAATATTTTTCAGTTTTATATATTTTGTAAATGTCACTATGTACAAACCGAGAAAACCTGAATTGTTTCAAAAAAAAAATGTTTTCAGAATATTTTGCAATCAATGCATTTTTAGAAAAGCTACCAAAGTTCATATTCTGGTGTATCTACCAGTGCAGTACGGCTCTTGAAAAAAGTCGGCTCTCGGCGCGCGCCGACAGCCGAGTCGGAAATTTTTTTCGGCTCTCGGCGCACGCCGAGATCCGAAAAAAAAACCCCAAAATGTCGGCTCTCGGCTCGCGCCGAGAGAGCCGCACATCACTTTTATCCGCTATAATGTTTACCTTGGTTTTTTTTTCCTAAAACCATATTTTCTTAAAATGTACGGTACGTGTAACATTATAATTTAATACTTTTAGTATACTCGGCGTTTGCCGCCAGCTTCCTACCCAAGGCTTCGCAACTTCTTACCCAAGCCTTGCCCAAAAATAAAAACATTTATAAGGAGTTGCCAAGACTTGGGTAAACCTTGGGCAAGAGTTGGGCGCCGCCTCAAAAATGAAAAAAGTCGGGGACTGCCTCGTCGTCTCGAGGCGTCGCCCAAGTCTTACCCAAGTCTTACCCAAGTTTTGCCTATTTCTTACCCAATTTATACCTGTGTGTTGAACTTTGATCGCATTTCCCGTTGTGCCGAAGTCTTACCTGCTGAGCCATGATGGTCGCGCGAAAAGATGCACACTCGTAAAAATATATAGTACTCATATTAGATATTTTTGAGGAAGTACCAGACATATCGGATTGATACGGTATTCTCACATACCTTATTTCATTTTTTTTCAAGTGTGCTCCCTAATGATTCTAAGTTCAGAATTTACAGAATTACTGTAATTCATGTTTGTTTCATGTCTTTCAATTTTATAAAAGTTTACATTTCAAAGGAACAGTTCAGTCTTAGAAAAATTCAAAATTTGATGCATAGGATTGACTGACTATTACTTGACTATTGGACTGACTAGGAGAAGAATAATCCTGAAGATAACTTTTCTTTTTATTTTTAGATAAATTAAATGGTTTATTAGACAAAATGGCAATAAAAAGCAAACTTTGTTCGTACATTTTTTTAAACAATGTTAGCCATCAGAGAAAAATATTTAGAATTTGCCTTTGAAGGGACAAGTTTTCCTGTGAATTGTTTCAATTACATTGAAATTCCTCTATTTTAAATACAAATTACTCAAAAGACAAAGTGTCGATTTACGCTAAAAATTGCGCATGCGGGATTTCGGAATCTTGTTCGTTCTTTACATCTGCAAACTTGGGTAAGAAGTTGGCAAAACTTGGCTAAGACTTGGGCAAGACTCGGGCGAGGGAGTTTACACTAGAATTGTTGAAGTTGGGTAAGACTTGGGCATACACTGGGCTAGAAGTTGGCAAGAGTTGGGTAAGAAACTGAAAAGGCCCAAACTTGAGGAAGAAGCTGCCGGGAATTGCCGAGTATGTCTAAGGTTGCTATGGGGGACGCCAGGAGGGGACGTCCCACATAATAGTCCTAGTTATACCAACTGTGGTCAACCCCTTAAACCCGGTTGGCTGTTGCCTTCCAGTCACTCGATGTTATCATTACAGTAGGCCACCTGTTTCGTTTAATGTCTAATAAGATGCTCACTATTACCACAAAACATCTACCGTATCCTTACATACGCCACAACCGCAACCCAATCAGTATTGTATGCTTAAATGAATGTGATAGGCAACAATACAACTTACCGACCAAGTACAGTAACTATTTAATTTTTGCAACTAGAATTTAGCACTTTACATGGAATGTTCGTTGCTCCAAAACACTGGAAAATTAACAGGATTATGTGATGACATCAGCTTCTTCTTCTTCTTCTTCTTCGACCACCCCGTCCGTCCTAAAACTGCCCCCGCCTCACCAATAATTGTCACGTCACTGCCAATTTTTGTGTGTCTTGTTCTTTTTCTATGCAAATCTTTAGTGTCAAATCACTTTTAAATTGTTTCCTGTTTCGTGACGTGGATTGTCTTTTTTGCAATTCCAACGTCTTGTATGTTCATCTCCCGCCTTCTTTTCTGCTTTTGAATAAAACAAGACCATCCTTTTTTCTGACTTGAAAACTCAAAAATCGGCTGCTCTTTTTAGGAATTGTATTAAAATTTCATATTTTAATGTTCCTTTTAATTCAATTTTATTTTCTTGGTACCCTCACTATTTTCCATGATACAAACACAATACACATTTTTGTGCTATCATTTGACTATGAGACGGAAACTTTTGGCTGACTACCCTTGCATTTCTGATTAAAAAGAACCTCCCATTGCTTGTCTGTTCTTGGATTTTTGGTTTCCCGCTTAAAAATTGGAAACGAGTTCCTATTGTGGGTTTTTTGGGTCTTAGCATTTTTATTGCATTTCTGCTTGCTATTCAGTTAATTTAATGAAAGCAACGTTGAACTAGGTGATATCAGTTGATGTTACATTTGGGTTCGTATCTGAGTTTATTCTTTTAACTTTTTCTATGTTTTCATTACCATATTTTCTGTCGAAACTTCTTTGATCTCTCTGATCTCTAACCTATTCAACCAATTTATTTGTGATTCAATCTAGAGACAATCATATTTCTATTTCTGATTCTGACCTCCAGTGATATTTTCAATTTTTCTCGGTTTTATTTAGCGGTAAGTTAATCTTTCGTCTCGGGATACGGTTCTATGCAGCTGTCGCTTTTTCTGTCATGTTAGAGAATTTGATGCCGATTTCATTTTAAAAAATTCACTCTAATCAATTTTATACTTTTGAGACATAATTTATCTATTTTTAGCTTCCGTTTAATTTCGAGTACTTCACTAATAAAACTATGTATGTCATTTTCTATACTCGGAAGATATTTTTACGCAATGAATTCTAAGTAACTCAAATTTGAATAAAATTAGAAATGATCATCGGTTTGTTCTCTTTTTTCCCATGGTTTGCAACAAGGATATGTTCAAGTGAGAATGGGAAATAAAAAGAAAAGATCATTAAATATGCAGAGCGGTTGTCTATGACGTGGATGAGCTGATCACTGAACCTATTTTGTATAGTCATTTCAGACACTTAAAAAAGGTTTCTTCTAATTTTGGACTTGTTGGTTTCTGGTTCTTCTTCTTCTCAATTGGGAACCTAGAATCTCCATGAACCTGTGACTACTTGTTGTCTAGGTCTTTGAAATATGAACAAGTCATCCTTGTTTTGTGTCGTCATCTGACTATCATTTAGATTACCAAATTTGGAAATTTGTGAGGGTGAGGGTGATCGACAAGTCTATTCTGACTTGGTGTATTAGATTGAAATGCGAATTGTTTGCTTCTAGAAATTGAAGGCAGTTTGGTCTTTGGAGTTGGACTTCCCTTCTGACCTACAAATTTCTCTGTCGTCACTGAAAAAGTTTCTGGTAGTTTGGTTTTTTCTGGAGCCTAGCATAGTAAGGAACTTGGAATTTTCCTGAAAATCTCTTTGAAGCAAGCCAAAGTTTTCAAACAGAAATATTTTCGAATGGATTATCAGGGTTTCACTAAAGTGAAATAAAATATGTGTCAGAACAAAATGTAATCCAGTTCGAAATGTTTCAAAGTTAAGGTCAGAATAATTAATTTTTTCGCGTCACGAGGGCTTGAAATATTTCTTGATTCTATTCATTTAATGGAATTACTTTCAAAATTTGTTTCACTGGTTTGATCGTATTTGAAATCTAAACTTAAATGTCTAACTCAGTGAACCACTAAATTATTCATACATGTTCATTGTACCTTTTTGCAAATTGCTATTTAAGTTTTGCAATATGATACAAAATCCCACAACTACATGCACTTCTACTCTTTATACATCTTCCAAAACAAGCCTCCAAATAAGAGTTCCAAAAACTGCTCTCTTTACACACCTGCGTCTCTTATTATTCCACCCTCGCAAAGCACAAAGTTCACATTTTTCTCTCGTTTGCTCTAGTCAATCTTTGTCGTTTGTACACATACTACTCTAACCGGATAAGGAAATCACGAGATCATGAGCTAATTCGAAACAATTTGGAGATGAGCAAAAGCAGAAGAAGAAGCACTTTTGATAACAATAACAACTAAAATTTTATAAATAGATTAACGGATATGACCTCAAAAATCATGAGAAAATTAATTCGATTATTAATGGTACAAATGACTAAGAAGAATTCTGAGGAGTTTCAAAGTTCAAGAAAACAGGAAATCACGAAAGATTTTGCAGATATCACTGATTATATTTTTAAAAAATGAAATACAGAAGCTTACGATAAGAGTAATTTAATACTTTTTGATCAGGCAGGCAGGTGGGTAGCTTTGCTTGAGTGGAAACCTTAGGTAAAATACAGTAGTCATTTTTTAAAATTTAAATCTTCTAATCGTGTAGATGCCAAAGTATTCTTAAAAATTTAATATTTCAGTAGAATGATCAAGTATCGAAATCCGAACATTTTCATGAATTCTTACTATTAGACATTTTACTCGTCATTTTTCACACAGAGAATTTCTGATATAAAATCTTCATTATTTGAGCAATTGTTTTTCATTTCAAAAAGAAATTAAGCACCAAACAATTTCAGAACAACAGACTTTGAATTCTTGAAAAAAGTCTGCAAATAAGTACTCTTTAAGATAATATTTTGAACTCTGTATCTTCGTTTTTTGCTCATTTGGGCAACGTGCTTGTTCTTCAATCTGTCTCTCTCATACATCTTCATTTTTATAAATAAAATCAGGAATTTAATCGGATTGACGTCTTCTACTTTTTATGTTTCCACTACGGCACCTCCTCAGTTTAAGACGGAATCCATGTTTCACTTATTTTCTGATTCAATTTCCGGCTGTGTCAAGAACACACATTACGTCCGCCCAATGTCTGCAACAAGTTTTAGAATACGTTGTTATTTATTTTGGGATGAGGATTTCACAAAAAAAGAAACATGATGACACATTTGTCATTTGTACTTTTCAACAACACATTACAATGGCAATTTCCCTCCCCCATCTTTTCAAATAATTACATTTAGAGCTCTTTTATTTAGAGCATTTAGAGCTCTTTGACCATTTGAATTTCTGAAATGTCTATACATTTCTACCTGAAAAAGAGCGGTTTTTAAAACATACTAATTTTTTAAGCAAACGACAAACAAGACAAATGTTCTGTCCTCAACCCTGAAAAGTTCAAAAGGCATTGGCAAGATTTCTCATTTTTCTGTTATATCCATGACCTCGATCTAATTCTTACCATAAGCCAATCCCCGTATACCTCCACCCTCAATCCGCTATCAATTCCAGATTTCACCTGAAACTAAATCCCTTTCAAATCAAAATCTTTAATCCGGGTTAACTTAGGCTTTAAATCTTTGGATCAGAAGGTGTTGTCTGTTTTTGCTTCCTATTTATTTACTTTTCACGCAGTTCAGATCATCTACGAACCTTGAATAGAAAACGGTTCTCGGAGTTCGGGGATGAGTTCTACCGGGTTTTCATGTGACTTTGATTAGAATTGATGCTTTGTTAATTTTCCTCAAAAGCGATTGACCTGTAAATTACAAACTGTTAGTTGCAGGTAGTTAGGCCATTAACACTTACACTAACTTGTTGTATTGGTAAGCTTAAATCTAGATTATTTCGCAGATCCGAATAACGGATTCGGAAAAGCCCGTACTTATCTGGTTAGAGTTTCTTTTTTACATTGTTGTCTTTTTTAAATTTCCTTCTTTGATCCCCCTCCGAACATCCCTGCATGATAATTCCTATTTCTTCAGTTTTACCTATGAACCCATGTTTTGATCATCGCCTCTAAGAAATCACTCATTAGAACAACATTAGTCTTTAGAATATAAAATGTACCACCAATATGAAGTGTTCACTAAATCTCTATTTTTAAAAGTTTTGCTTTAGAGCCGCCGATAAAGAATTCGCATTATTTTGATCTCTCACTATCACTATAAATCGTCAATTCATTACACTTACACCTCCTTCTGTTCATATTTTATTTACGGATCTACAAACACATAATCACAATAATAGAAAATGCTAATAATACGTAAATTGGGGTTTGATCGGCGACCCTCTTCATCTGAAAACAATTGATGACCATATCTTCGGGAAGACCTTGAGTTGGCTGGAAAGAGCATGCAAAATGTGACGCTGATTTTTGAGATTTTCCAATTTCCACACTGCTCCTCTGTTTGGGATTCCGTAATTCGTTGAGAGGAACGGTGTTGGGCTGCTGCTGATGATCATCAAAAATCGGTCATTGAGCTCACTAACTACTAGAATCTTTATCTATCAATCCTAATCAACTAATACACTGATTAAATTTCAACTGGCTGCTTCCTCCTTGAAGTACTGCACGGGAATTTCTTAAGAAAATCTGTGTTTTCTGATCTACTGTGTTGATGATGAAGTGCTGATAAATAAATTACTTATCAAGTTGAAAGATATTGAACGTGTACTCAAATATTCTTTCATCTATCTCTACTTTGGCCCGCCACCTACGTGTTTAGGTGGGTAGATCATTACATCAGACTTTCCAGAATTTCTAATTACTCCATCAAAAAAAAAGAAAAATAAATTCATATTTTCAAATCAACATTTTTCTCTATCGATCACAAAATTTACCTCGTTTTACCTATTTCCTTAATTTAAATAAATGATCATAGATCAGACGTAATTTATTAAATGACGATTTGTTTATTATGATCTCCGTATATTTTTCGGTATTTTAATCACCTTTTTTCAAAATTTCCAAAAAACAGAGAACATTGATACTTGGAAAATTCTCCAAAAAATGTACATGAATTTTAATCATTTTGTTCCACTTACTTTCCATCTTAGTTTGAAATTTTCTGCTGCCGATCCGCTTTTACGCGTCGTCATAATCCACGACAGTAAATCCCGAAACGATGTTTGATAAGATGGGGAGGAGCAACAACTGGAGACAACTAGTACCAGAGTATACGAAACAGCATTTTTGGAAAAAAGGTAGTCTCTCAAAAACACAAATATCTTCAAAATCTTTTGAAATCTGTCAAATCCTTAATTGCACGTTTTTGGTCCACCCAATTCTGACGCTCATTCTTGATCATATTGAACAGAATCATCATTCTATGCTACAGTTACTAGTGATTTTGCAAATATTTTCTGAAACTGTTTTCAATTGAATGTCACCCAAAATGGTTTTTGAACAGAAAACTATATGAGAAATTTAATTAATGAATCTTAATCAATTTTTGCTACCTATGTATTACAAAAAGTCGCGATACCTATACCTACGCCTGCTTTGTCTTGCCCATACGCTTATCCTTTATTCCAAATTAAACTTGAATTAATTTTGATTGAACCTTTAACATATGAAACAAGAATGCAAACAGAGAGGACCCAAATTTAAGACAAATTCAGAAAATAGGTAATGCAAATGTAAGCCAGACTCGAGGAAGCCACGTACGAATGAAGACGCGCCTGCCTACCATAGAAGTCCGCATCGTGATTTTCTGATTAACCTTAATGTCGAAACTTGAATAAGATCTGATTATAAGAATGTAGGAAACTTTAAGTACCACCAAAGGAATTTAAATTCTAGTCTATCACTACAAAATGGAAAGAGCAAGCAGACCACCCACGCAAGATTGAACTCTAGAGCTATTTGTCTTACAAATAATCAGTTTTTAATAATTATACCCCTTTGCACGCATATTTGTCTAACTTCCCTTTTCCTGTTCTATTTTATTGTGCAATACTACGTGACATTTGATGATCGCTGATCGCAACACAAATGAACGACGACAAAACTCTAACGAGGGGGAGAGAAGCCCCTGTAGGAGAGGTGGATCATAATGAAAAACGAAACAATTTAGATTTTGACAAGAAGAATTTCAAATGGCGTCTCCGCCTTATTGGGATACCAAAGTTCTATTATCACTCATTTCTTTTGTTTTTTTTTAATTCTAATCTGAAAGTGATTTTTCTTAAACTGATTGACGAACCGATCAGAAAATACATTTAATTAATGTTTTTGAATCATAGAAAACATTCTTGAAATGCTAAACATTTTGTTGTTCGTCTGAAACTTGAAATCTTAAAAATAGTAAAGCGATCAACTGTTTTGCACAAATTTACTTCAACCTCCAGACGATCATTTTTTATTTTTTCATCGAAAAATTTTCGCATAATGATCACTTGTCTTCATCCATTTTGACGTATTCTTTGATGCATTAGAGAGACCCCAGAAATTTGAGGAGATACCGCAACTTTTTCACCTCTTTTTTGGAATAAGTGAGAGCACTTGGTAAATGTTTTGTGTGAGGCTCCAGGTGACATTTAAGTACTTGATACGATTTCTTCGAGTTTTGAACGCATAAATCATTTTACAACGGATTTGCCGTAGTCTTAAATTGACACTAAGTTCCTCAATTCCAATGTGTTTTTTGATGCGGCGAATTTTTTGTCGGTTTAAGATACTATTGCTAGTTATCATAATTTCTTAGTTCTGAATCATTCGAATAAAATTTTCAAAATATCTGATCGAAATTCACTTTATTTGGTTTTCTTGGTAATTTTCGTGCATTTTTCCAAAAGTTTTCAAGTCAATCGTCTGATCTAGTGATGATGTATAGAAAACAAAGATGGGAAATCATACATCTGATATTAAATGACTCGTAGTGGAATTAAAATTTGGAATTAAAAATCATCGAAGACAAAAATCTAGTGTCGTATATCTTCAAAAATAGTTTTTTGCACATCTTCCTCCTCCTCACTCATTGCATGGTTTCCCACCGTTTTTTTTACGTAAATTGGATCAGTTTGTATTTAAACCCCCCTAGCACGATTAATTCATAAATTATCTTGCATTCCGCTTTCACCGGGTTCACGTGAACCCTAGAACAAGTATTAAAACAGACTTACATGGAATAGTAAAGAATTGTAGTAATCCTAAATATAGAATACTAGAACACAATTCGAAAATCGGATTTTTTGGGTGCGAGGAAGCTTTGATTCCTTAACTGTGCTGATCACCAAATAGCTTCATTTTTCTTCTATTTGTTGTTGATATCTTGTCTTGAAATTCCAATTTTTCTTCTCGAGTACCCGTCTTAATTATACCTTTGAGCTGCCTAAGCGACCACAGTTTTCATCATGATTCTGGTTTTTGAGGTGTTAAAAGTGCCAATTATCTTTTTTTCTGCTCACTAACTCATTCATTTCTTCCAGTTTACATCTTCATATCCCCCCAGCCACAATCTTCTTGAATGTTTCATTTATTTCCAATTTCTGGATTCATTTGTGTTCTCCTTTTTTGCCCACACAAAAAAACAATAAAATTCTGAATTCTGAATCCAAAATTTTTGCGTTCGTCGTCCTTCTTCTTCTCCCCCACCTCCGCCTCATCATTTTTCAATTATTTCTCGTCCTTTTCTTAATCCCACGTCATCATCATAATTTTTGCTATTTTTACAGCACACACGACGGACAGAACGTTGAGCTCACAGATTTTCCACGTTTTCTTGGCAGTTATTTCAAAAAAGAAAAGACGATTTCACTGTAGCCAGCTACTGAGCACAAAAACATTCAGAATTTTCTCTATAGGTTTGTACATTTTTTTGTTAGACTATTTACTAATTTATTTATATTTTCAGGTATACTGTGTAATGAAAACAGATGAAAATACTACAATGCCTTTGGCACGGATAGCCCGCGCATACTACCAACTTGCCACAAAAACGGTGAGTACTCAAAAAGGTTCAGGTCATCTTGGTCAGATGACGTTTAGCGACCTTTTTACGTGTGTCATCGTAACCTGATAGTTTTGTGAAGATGTACACATTGACGTTTCAACTCATTTCTTTTTTTTTGCAGAGTCGATATTTGTTCAGTGACTCGAGGCAGAGGATCGTTGCCTATATAATTATCTTCTTATGCTTTCTAACACCTCCATCCACATCATTTGTTCTTTATCAAGGAAGTAAGTTTTCTGGACTTTTGAGACTTTTAATAAATTCTTTTATTATTTCAGCATCTGCAAAAATTGAATACAAAGATGTAAATATGCTGAAAGAAATGAAAATAGAAGATAGGAAAGTAATATTCGAATTTTGTAATTTTGTTGTCAAATTTCCACAATACGTAAGTTTTTTATTCGGAAGTAGCATATCAATATTTGTTTAATTTTCAGCTTGTAAAAAAGATGACACTCGAGCAAGTAAGGAAATCAAAACCAATTTGTGAACAACTTTTGCTGGGTATTGCCAAAGTTAGAGAGCAAGAAGCACGTGCACATCGGGCTCATAGAGTATAGGTTTGTAAATATTCAAAATAATTCCTTATTCTCATTTTTGAATATTTTCAGATTAAAAATCAGTTCAAAAATTGAATCATCTCTTATCGTTTATCTCAAATCTCAAAAAACAGTCATACAACAAAGAGGGTGCCTCCAGTGAATCAAAGAGAATCGACGTCGTTCTTCACAACTTTTTTCACTTTTTTTTTGCCATTTTTCATGTTTTTATTTTCTTGATTGTTATATCGAACATTTTGTTCCCCGTGCACAACAGTATTATTTTCTCCGAATTTCACTCATTTCTGTATGGTCGGTATTCGTTTACTTTTTACAAATTTCATCATGATGAAGCTCTAAAACTATACCGGATTCCCGTTCAGTTGTTTTCAGTGTTCACTTACGTTGTATATTTTGTGTAAATAAGGTTTTTGTCGGTTATTTAAAAAACTATTAATTAAAAAAAAGAAACTATAAACTCATCAAAAGATCAGTGATTACAAAACACAACATTTTTGGAAGGAACATGCAATTTAAGCAAACTATGTATGTTCTGCAAATCTTCGGTGCGACACATCAGATGTACTCTCGAACCTTTCAGAACATTATTTTTTATTTTTGGAAGAAAAACATTTTGGGTAGGCGGAAGAAATCAAAATTACCAGTGTCTACCTCGAGTATGGCATTCCAGCGCTTGAAATGACAAATTCTGGTCTAGTTTGTTTATTCTAAGGGCTCAAAGAGCATTCAATTTGTCTGAAATTAAATTTTAAAAAAGATATAGAAGAGTTAAATTTTGCGATTAAATTTTACAGTCCAAAATGTCAATTTGTAAAATTTTTAATTTGTGGTGGTAGTGCCGAACGCGAGGTGACGAATAAAAGAAATATTGTACAGTTTTATTCCAGAAACAAAGAAATATTAGAGATAAGACAAATAAATCGTTTATTACCGGAAAAGGACATCGATCTTGTGGTAGCCGGATGTTAACGACGTTCAAAGAGATTAAGCGAGGGTCTCCAGACGGATTACAGCAACCTAAAAAATTATGAACAGCAGTTTTTACCAATGTTTCAGAATTTTATTATAAAAAATGTCATCAAAAATCTTTCTGTATTATTATTTTCAATGAAATTTGATCAACATAAAATGTGTTCAATATGTTCTAATTCCTATTTAAATGAAATTTTGGTTAGTCATTTTGGAAATGTTTCATAAAACTTTGATATTTTGGTTTTTTTGGGATTATTTGAAGTTACTTCCTTACTAATTCCAAATCATTTCCAATTCGATGGAATAATTAATCAAGAAATAAATACGGATGTCAGTGTTACTTCTGCAACCTACATTCAACCTTATAATCACTCTAAAAGTTCAAGTAAAAAGTTCCAGCAAAGATATTTATATTCACATAGCTTTTCATTAAACAACAAAAAAATTGCATTACTCTATGTTTCTGGGCAAAATACATTTAATGAAAATATTCTGAAACAAGGTCCTTTTGTGCAAGCTGCGGAAGAATTTGGAGCATCGATGTTTGCATTGGAGCATCGGTTTTATGGAAACTCAAAACCCCGTTCCATGTGAGTAGACGTTCATAATTTTGAATACGATATGTGTAGTTATTCTATGAATTGATTTTAAAATGATTGGATCAACGTATCCAAAAGCCTACTAATGAATTTAATTTCACTTGACGCTTCAAACATAAATTCTTCTTTTCAGGAATTTGACTTCTAAAGACCTTCGTTACCTCAAATCTTCTGAAGCAGTTCAAGATATTATCTCATTTATAAACTATTCAAATAAAAAATTTAATATGAATCCAGGAGTGAAACGGCAGCAGTTGGCAGCAGACGCAAGGACAGAAGACCCTGTCAGAATTGCTGGTGTTGTTGCAATAAGTGCGCCAGTTCAACGGCGACATGATTTTTGGGGTAAGGGATTCAAACACTGATAAAAAATAAAATACTTTTTAATGTTTCAACTAATGTTCAAAAGTTTCAGAATACAATGAACAAGTTGAAAATTCAATTCTCAAGTTCGGCGGTCAAGAGTGTTTTCAAAAAATTAAAACGGGTTTCAATTATCTTCGAGCAGCTATGAATACAATTCAAGGCCGTAAAGAACTCTCTGATCAATTTAAATTAGAGCCTCGTCTCAATACTCAAAATCCTAACTCCAACGAGATTCAATTGTTCTATTTATATGTCATTGCTCCATTTCAGCAAATTGTTCAATTTCATAGACAGGTTAGTTTCAAGGAGTGAGAATATAATTTATCTGGGTGTTGTTCAAGTTGAAAATATTTAACATATTCCTGAAATTTTATACTTTGGCCAAGTCATTAACCATTTTGGTAATTGAGTTTTTAAATGCATTCTAATAAAATTTGAAATATTGTCACTGACATCAATGAAATAAACAACTTTGAGTTTAATATCTCAGTCAATGGTATGTCTGAGAAAATTAATCAATCTACTGGAGATGCGGAAACAATTAATTTGGCGAGAGTTTATTTGAATACGATAACGGGGTCAAAGAAGACGTTAACCTCCTCGTATGATACTTATATTTTGAATTTAGGGAAATGTTTCAGCAAAAAGTGAATATAGTGAGTCTTTTAAGAAATTATTTTGCGAAACGGTCACTTGCTTCAAGATACAAAGAATTGGCATACCACATAACATGAAATGTTTTTAAAACATTTTTTTGTCAGTACCCTTTTTTTAATTTTTAATCTGTCCACTCTTGTTAATTGGTTTACTAGAACTATTTCGAAAGTTGAATTCTTTAATTCTTTGTAGATTTCTTTTATTGCGTAGTAGTTTTTAAGAAAACTATTTTTTAATGCTTTTAATTGTCATAAAAGCGGACTAAAATTATGTATATTCCAGTTGAACAACGTCTCTGGCAATATCAAATTTGTTCTGAATTCGGCTGGTTCTATACAACAAATAATAATGAAAATGGATTATTTGGACCCATTATTTCAAATAGTTTATTTTTAAATTAATGTTTTGATCTATTTCCGAAAGTTTACAAAAACCGAAGCGACGTTCAAGAGTCAATAGAATGCAATAGGAAAAATTACGGAAAAGTTGCTGGAACAAATTCGCTTTTCATAAATGGAGAAGTGGATCCATGGACATACCTCGGAAGATCACCGACAAAAGAACTTTCAGTTGTTACCTACATTTCACCAAATACTTCTCATGGAGAAATAAACAGAGAATCACAAAAACTCATTCATGAAAGTATGAAACTATGGATAAACCAACCTCCACACCCTGTCAATTTCAATGATACGGAGGAACCGTGGAAAAGACCCCCAATTTCAATGATTTCATCTGATGTTTCTTCAAACTCAAGGTTTTCGAAAGTAACAAACAATGTTAAATCGAGAAAAATATTTTCTGGAAATAAAAATAAGAAACAAAAATCAGGAAGAAAGTTTTTTGGAATGATGCCAATCGCTCGAGAGATCTTGCAAAGTGACGAAATGATTAATGGAGAATATTCGGATTACGTATTTGACCAAGGAACATTCCGTCAGAATGTTGATCATTTTGACAAAACGAACTTCAAATTTTTCCAGCAACGATTTTTTAAGAATTCAAAGTATGCAAAAGAAGGTGGACCTAATTTTTTGTGTATTGGACAAGAAGGAAGAGAAGATCCAAACAGTATTCGATTTGATGTATTTGCAGTAGTGGAAAAAGCACAAAAGTTTGGAGCGACAGTTTATGTATTGGAGCATCGATTTTATGGAGATAGTAATGTGGGGTAAGGGATTTTTAACGTTTCAAACAAAGTTCAGTTAACTATTATGAGATATAATATTTGGCATTCAAAGGCAAATTCCTGCCAACAACCTGGTAATTTATTAATAGGTGAATGCTCTCAGAAGGTCGTAAAAGTTTGATAGGAAGCTACCGAACTATGGTAGGAAATCAGAAACAAACAAACTTTTACAGTTAACTGCTAAAGTTTTGTAGAAAGTTGTTTTCAAATACCGAGTATCTTGGATTTTATAGTCCTTTTTGATGAGTCGAAGAGTTTGAGACAAACCTCTCACTCTGCCGAGCCTTCGCGTATATTGTGTATAAGAAAAAATAATTTTTTTTCAGAGATAACTCCGATCTTTCCAAGCTAAGTTCTTTGCAAATGCTCTACGACCTGGCTGAAATTATTAAAGAAGAAAACTTAAAAACGAACACGAGCAATCCATGGATAACATTTGGAGGATCATATTCCGGAATGTTATCTGCTTGGATGAGAGAAATATTCCACGAGTTTGTTGTTGGAGCAGTTGCATCTTCAGCCCCAATTCTTGCGAAAACTGATTTTTATGAATATATAATGGTTGTGGAAGATGTATTTCGAAGATATGATATCGGTTGTTATAATGCAATTAAAAAAGGATTTCTAGAGATTCAAAAAATGTTTTTAACTGAAGATGGTCGCGATAAGCTATCGAAGTTGTTCCCGTCGTATCCAGCACTTCGAAATAATTTCTCAGAAACAAGAAAACATGAATTTCTGTTGGATCTAGCCGACCCTTTTGAAACAAGTGTCCAATACGCTGGATACGGTAGTGGTGCATTTGCAAAGACATCGAAGGTTGCAGAAATGTGTAATATATTTCAAGTGAGAGATGCATTGCATTTCACAGAAGTTGAAGAACAAACCAAAAGGTGATGTAGACAACCAAAACGATGATATATCCACTGAAAACGACGGTCTACTTTGGATGTGGCAAACATGTACAGAATTCGGGTTTTATCAATCCACTGACACTGGAAATTCTATTTTTGGAAATGTACCAGTCAGGTTAGTTTTTGATTCGGGTTTTGCGGAAATTTATTTTTCTACGAGCTGTGTTCCTTTATATTTGTGTGAAATTGGAACAAAAAATTAAAAATTAGACTGAAAAATAGATTGTTGGTGAAATGGTGTTTTTTCAGTTATTTTGTGCAACAATGCATGGATCTGTTTGGCAATAATTACACACGAGCAACAATTGATAAACAAGTAGGGAGGACAAATCATAAGTACGATGGAACTTATGAGTTCAATGTGAGTACAAAAAGTTGTTTGAAAATTATTCACAACCAATTCATTGTTTCGTGTGATTTATTTCAAATCCACAAATTCCAGGCAACAAATGTAGTTTTCCTAAATGGAGATGCTGATCCATGGAGTCCACTTGGACTAAAAAACTCAACTGATCCATCAGTTGTCTCATTTTTAATTAATGGAACTTCTCATTGTGTAGATATGTATTCAGAAACAGAAGATGATCTTCCTGATTTGAAAACCGCACGAAAAATAGTTGATGAAAATATTGAAAAGTGGTTGAATTCGACTACGACGACCAAATCACCCAATTCTGCAAATTACCCACGTGCTCTAAATTCTTTAGCTGTTTTAATTGTGTATTATGTCATTCTGTAGTCATTTTATATGTTTAAAAGATTATATTTACAATTAGTCTTATGATATGACTCTTCTGCTTTCTGTTAAAATAATAAAAAATTCGCAACGGTATTCTAAAAAAAATAGGCGTAATACCAAAAAACCAAAAATAAAATACTGTGTCAGTACTACTTTCGTTAAATCTTCACGGTTGGTGCAGATGTCCCTAACACGTTGTCGTCATACACAGGGAAATGAACCAGCGGCCTGCAGAACGACACTCGAAAGCGTTAACCGCAAAGCCATCGGTGTCAACAGTTGAGATTTTGCAAAGGGCGTTTATGAACACAAGGTAGGTCTGCTGTGGGAGTCGTATTTCTACGCCACTTTTGACACTTCAGAGCCTATTCTGCCGTATCCTTTTACAAATACTGGATCATACTATTGGATCAAAATTATATAGAAATTAGAACATTTTCGTTGTCAGAATTATTTTTCCAATAACTACTCTTCGGATTGTAAAACGAGATGTTCCCCTATAGGGTATAACAGCTTGAAACTTAATTTTTTCTTCGAATCAATCAAAAACATGTTCATTTAGTTCAAATATGAATAATATTTTTCCTTATTGAACTCAAGCTTCATCTTGTTTTCCTTAATTTGACTTAAAATTGAACGAGAGTTTGAAAATGTGTCAAAAAGGTCAACTCCTGCGAAAACTGCTCCAATGAATGAGTTTTTGTCTATTTTGGAGCAAGCCAATTTTCCAGCGACACAACGTGAAACAGGCTTGAGATGTTCCAGTATGTCGATTGACTGATTGTTCAGAATGATTTCACGAGCACACGACATGAACAATGATTCCAGATTTTCCTGCAATTCAGAGTTATATTTTATTTGCACTAGTATCCTTTTCTAAAAGGGAGGGATGGTAGGTGAAGTCTCTTGAAGGTTCCAATAAAAATATTTTTTTTAATTTTCGTTGATCAGATTTAAAGCATCACGTACCTTTGATAAGCAATTAAAAGCTTCTCCGTATATGTTATCACCTATGAAAACAGTTCCGTCGAGTAGATATTTAGCAAATATCATACTTGAACAGTTGGAAGATTTTATAGATAAAGATATAGATTTCAAGTCTCCAAAAAGAGATTTCATGAGATCCTTGTCATACAGTACATCAACATTGTTAAACTTTGAATTTTGAAGAGTCTGAAAGATATTTGTTCCAGTTTTATTATTCAAAGGGATATTTAATTTATCCCTTTTCAAACATATTACAAATTAATTGTATTTTATTTTAAATTGAGGTTGTAACTTTATATAAATGAACGTTTTAATTAATACCTCTATTTCCCTCAATTCTGTCAAGAAACTATAGGTTTCAGTCAAGCAATTTTTTGATAATCCATTTAGTAAACCAGAAAATAGTGAGGGAATATCTGCAGGAACAGAAACTGTGCAATTTATAAGAACGGTAAAAATTAGAAATATTTTCAGCATTTCTTGATTGTCTGTCAATTTTCCGATTGAAGCCATTTTATGTTGTTTTATTTCAGAAATTTGATTTGAAAAGAATAAATGATTCAAAGCCTAAATATGAATCATTCGGAAATATCTATTCAAAAGATGAAGAATAGAATTCAATGACGTCATTTGAAAATTTGAAAAGAGGAACTTTGAAATGTGTCAAATTAATTTTGACAATGTTATGAAATCTTTAAGAACCCTATTTAACACCGAGAACGTGGTGATTTGTATTAATTGTAGTTTGTAGTCTACATCTGGATATTCTTGGGTACTGTAGGGATACTGTAATGATACATCTGGGATTTGAAAATGATTGTACTACAGGGTACTGTATCAGGAACTTGAGGAAAAATAATTTTAGTTACTATTTGAAAATTTTAAATTTATCCTGAGTTCTTATTTATTTTTTTTAACTCAAATTCAGTTTCTGAAAGAATTAACTGGTCATTGATGTACTAGATGTTCATATTTTAAAATTCCAATTGTTTCTCTAAAGTTTGTCAGAATATCGGATTATGGAAATTTTGTTAGTTATTTGAATTTTGAATTTCTGCCTAAAAATGAAACACGTGGTCGTTGTGTGCACACAGATGATTCGCCGTTTGTAAAATACTTATGGCCACCAATATTACAGACGCATTTTGTAAATCGCGAATTTCGCTGCGGGACCACTAACATTTTAGCAGTATTTTGGTAATCGCGATTCTCGGTGGTCGCGATTTGCAAAATATTTGCGATTTTGCAAGTATTTTACTATATCGATGGTGCCTCTTGTAGAAGTGTGCGAACTACATTTCATAAGTATTTTAAAAACCGCGAAATACCTGTGCAGTAACTAGAATTCGAAACATAGAAAAATCAACATTTCAATATTTCAGTGATTTTTTTTGTTGGGAGGTTCATATTCATGAACGTTCATAATTTGTTTCATATATGTACTTTCTCTAGTGAATTTTAAAATTCAATTTTATGTCTGTTAGCTGGAAAAATTTTAAAATTATAAACAAAAACCTACCTTATTAGAGAAGGATTTTCATATAAAAATAAAATGAATACATACATTTAATCTTATGATGATATTTTCTGTAAAACCTATTTCGTAAAACTTGCACCCTGTGAGAAATCTGAAAAAGGTATCAAGAAACACAATATAATCTGAAAACTGGGTTTTCTAGTGAACCATGACATCATGTAAAACTTTGATCGTTCACCCACTGTCACCTGAAAATATTAAAAAACAGTCATCTCGTCACTAACTTATGCGAACTATTTCTGGAGAATAAATCATTCTTAATTTTCGTATTTTGAACGTTTGAATTCACTCAACAAGGAAATTGATTATTTAAATTTTCGGAGTTTCATTTTGAGATTTGCATATACTATCATGATTTTTCGCATCATTCTGAATTTCAAAAATTGTAACTTTTTTCAATTTCATTCTCTCTGTTTTTAGAATGGAAACGTTTTGCAAATCTTTCCCGTCCGGTTAGTTTTCTAAAAGTCCAGTGTCCGAAGTAATAGAGGACAATAAAAAATGGGTGCTGGTGCCTCAATGTGCTTTGTGCTTTTCCAATGAAGAATCCATTTATTATCGATGAGAGTCCATCGCATCTGCAGAGTTTCTTTGGTCTTTTGCACTCAAATTTTGGGGGTTTTTTTCTGCTGGCGACTCTTTCTTATGCTGCAAACTTTTGTCGTGTGCATTCATTTAAGTGTTTGGGGTTTTGCAGCATATTTTGATTGTTTTGATTTGTACAAAAATAAAATTCAAGCATGACTTCTTTTAATTGTAAATGAAAAGAGGTTAGAAATTGAGTTTAAATTGGAAATGGAATTTATACAACATGAAAATTAGATTTTGAAAATATTGTCTTCTTTGAAAAAACAATAATTTGAAAATTCAACAGAGGAATTATAGTTTTGGAATAGTTTTGGAATAGTTTTGGAATAATGAAACACATTTTTTATTAAAATATTACTATTTAAATATTTGGAAACAAGAAAATCATTTCGAATTCACGTGAATGTTTGTTCACGCACGGCCCGGCGAAAGAGACTTGGCCGCGAGAGCTGCGCCGGCTAGGCCACCGCCTCCTATGGTTAAGATTTTTGAACGAATAAACATTTTTAATTTGGCTGCTAAGCTCATTTATTTTCGTTTTTTCTCGTTTTTTTCTCATTTTTATCGATAAAAATATATTTTTTGTTGCAGAAAATCAAAAAACCGCGACAAAACAGCACTCAACCGCCAACTGGGAGGAGGAAAATCCGAAAAAAGTGAGTTTTTTCCATCTAGTGAAAAAATCCTATAGAATTTGATATTAAAAATGCCTTCATAGCATTTGTCTTGATGCCAGCTTTCGAAAAAGTACAAAAAAACGAACTTTCATGTCGAAAAAATCGAGAAAAATTGAAAAATGTGAAAAAAATGCACTACGGAGATTTTCGTGTCTGGAAAATCCCAACATTCCTATAGAATTTCGATATTTTTTTGACGTTTTTGCGTTTTACTGGACGAGATCTTTCTAAAAACACCAAAAAAACGAGGCCCCATGTTCAAAAAGTGAACTTTTTTTTAAAAGAAAATTTCAATAGTACTGAAATTTTCAAAAACATTTTTTCGAAAAACTGTATAGAATTTCGATATTTTTTTGACATTTTCACGTACTACTGGACGAGATCTTTCTAAAAAGACCAAAAAATCGAGGCCCCATGTTCAAAAAGTGAACTTTTTTTTAAAAATAAAATTTCAATAGTACTGAAATTTTTAAAAATTATTTTTTGAAAAACTGTATAGAATTTCGATATTTTTTTGACGTTTTTACGATCTTCTGGACTAGATCTTTCTAAAAACATCATAAAATCGATATTGTATGTTCAAAAAGTTGACTTTTTTTCGAGAAGAAAATTTTATATCAAATTCGAAATCAAATTTGTCACGAAGCTGATGTTGGACCTTTCATTAAAAACATTTTTCCAGGATTTTATACTCCGATTATTCATCATTTGGATACGTGATGGCTGATGTTTGGAATCGTTCATCGACTTCATCGTTCATCAGGAAGCGCCTTCGCGCAAGTCGCAAGTCGAAAAAGAAAGTGAGTTGACAGTTATTTGAAAACATGAAAATAAAAATTACAGATCGAAAAAGAGGGAGGTCATGAATCGAGTGAAGCAAGTGTTCATCAAGCGCAATATTCCTGTGAGAACAATGCAGAGGCAACGAAAAGTGGCATGCTACTCCCCTGTTATAAGAGGCTCTTGAAGTTCGTCAACCGAAGATAATTGGACAAGAAGAAAAGCTAAAAGGAAATAATCTCTCTTATCGCAAGTTCTCACTGATCACCTACGGATTAGGTCTTTTTACAATCTTTTAAAATTTTATTGACTATCTTTTACATTTTTATTATTTATTATCATTGTTATTTTTATATTAATAAACGAATTTTTAATAATAACACGCGTTTTTCAATAATCAAATGTGAGATTATACGATTTAGGGAATTTCAGGGCTATTAAACTCGAAAAAATTGGCCAAAATCGAGAAACATTGCGAAAAACTGTTTAAAGTATCGATTTTCTTCAATATCAGCAACATACAATCCTTTAAAATGATTATTTTTTGTAAATTCGATAAAAATTAATTTATTTTTCACAATTTCTGCCCGAAAATTGCCGAAATAACCAGCGTTTCTATAACTAAAACAAGTGTCGTCAATTAAAATGCCGCATCCGCAAAATGTCGTACGAAACTTTTCGCTGAGTATCAAACGTTGAATATTCAGTCAGCCAAATTTTACTACGGTAGAGATTTTACAGCCACGTACGGTTCGCCGGGCCGTGGCACGTGGCAGAAATGTCTGCAATCTGACGTGACAGTGTTTGCACGCATTGCATTATACCCGACGACACTTTTGTGTTCCATGTTTTCATTCAAATGCCAAAATTTTCATTTTTAGCTTTTCAAGTTTTATTTAACTATTTTCAACGGTGTTCTTCTTCATTATGTGCATTTCTTCATTTTCAATCTTTAGCTTAGCTTTGAGTAAACGCGTTTCACATAATATCCGCCGCCCTGCACGTTCCTGAGTAGTACCCGAGAAGAAATAAAGCGAGAAAAAAGCGAAAAAGCTTTGACAAACTAAATACTCAATTCACATGTTGCAAAAGCGCAAGCTCACGCACTAAAAAAACCAATGGCGCTCCCACTCGAATCAACGCTCTTTAGCCGATAGGGTGGTGAGTCTCCGCTAAAGTTACACTATTTTCGACCAATTAGTGATAGGGTGTGCTTATAGAGTCGCAGAAAGAAAAGTAGGGAAGTAGGGGAAGCCGCAGAAGCAGCAGCAGTCGTCGCCATCCTTCTCCGTCTCCAATGTCTCGATAAGCAACGAGAGTGAAGAGAGCCCAAAGAAACTGTCTACACTCTCTCGTGTCTCTCGTTGCTCACTCGTCTCGGCGAGAAAACGAACGAAACGAAGCGATGAAGAGCAGCAGCTCAGTCCTCGAGCAGTCAGGGGGCTCCAACCTCCAAAATCCCGTGTTTTTCGCCGGTGCCCTTTCGATTTTCAAATTTTTTTCATCTTTCTGGTTCCTCATTTTCTGTTTCTATAATGTCCGAACATTTTACCCAACTTTCTCAAATCCAAATAGATTTCACCAAGTTATTATGTTGACCCGTGGGAAATAGTGTGTGTATGTGTGTGCGCGGAATTGCAAGAGAATAAGAGACGCAGACGGTTTGCGAACGAACATATACCTATCCACCACCCACCCACAACTGCTTCTTTTTCTTCACATCACCACTTCATCTTATTCCATCTCAACTTCTAGTTTATCTCACTTTTTCGAAATACTTTGTTTCATTCCGAACTGAAACGTTCAGTGAGTTGCGTTCGTTTTTTTGTGTATTGTGCTCAACTTGGATAGGGATTCTCAAGGGCTTTTGTGTGAAACGTTAGAAAAAAGAGTAAACCTTGGGTCGTGTGACGATTTCTCGCAATTTTCTCAATATATTTCACTAGAAATTCGAAAAACGGAACTCATTTCGCAACATTTTCCATGAAATCGGAGACATCTCATTCGCGCATCGTTTTGTTTGTCAATTTTTCAGAAAAAATGTATCATTCTTCGAAATCTTCTTAGGAGCTGATTTATTCGCCCTTGGTTTTATTTTAGACATTTGGATAATTAATTAACTGTTTCAATTTTTCTATTCCTCGTTGATCTTAAATTCTTTCAAATTGTCCGTGGCTTTTTCAATTTTTTTTTATATTCGTCAAAGTTTGAACGATCAGATCTGAATCAGTTGGCTTTTCAATTGCGAAAAAAAGTTTTGTTTGTAGAAACCTTTTTCGAATTTTGCAGATTATTTTGTTTTGCAAAAGTGTTTTGAAAAAATGATCTCCTGACCAATACTGACCTATTTCTCTATTTCTCCTACATATCGTCTTATATTTCTTTCACATTTCTATAACGTTACTAATCGTAGTTGTGATTCATTCTTCTTCCGCTTGTATTCTTTCTTCGTTCATCCAGCCATTTTTCTTCAATTTCTCGGTCAACTATTAAAAGTGACCATTGAACGATTTTTGAGTTTGAATAAGCCGTCATTGATGTCGGTGTGTCGGAGAGTGAGAAATAACGAAAAAGTAAACACTGTATCATCCTCTAGAAGGTCAAATCACGTGAAGACACTCGTCAGTCACAAGAAGAAAATGAAGAATAAGATGAAGAAGACGATGGTTATGATCTGATGATAAGGAAAGTGATTACAGTGGGGGTGTAGGAGTAGGGTAGGCCGAGGGGAAAAAGAAAAGGCGAGAAGAAAAGAAAGAAGAACAAGTAAGTATCATGACAACATTCAAACACTGCCTCATAGTCACACGAGAGTTCGTTTTTCCCTATTAAAAAAACATAATTGTGCTTGTGATTGTTGCAGCAAATGTATCATTCTCCAAAATCACATGATTTTCTCAGTTTTTAGTTAGAATGAATATTCTCCTGGTTCATATAGCTAAAACAGAAATCTCTGCAATTGTTACTGCTAGTTTATACTTTTCATAGTCTTCTCGAAATTTTGTTTCTTTTTGATTGCATTGTATCTGATTGAAAGGTTTTTGAAATTCTTGACATATTTGCAGGTTGAGGTGAATCTTGGTTTTTTCGTTCGGCACGTTTTAAATAGTCATTTTTCAGATATCACAGATAAGCTGAAACTCAAGTGACAAACCTCATTCAGATACAGTAATTCATGTTGACCACACAAATCTGAATATTCACATCTTATTTGTTTCACCAAGATGGTTGTTTGGGGTGTCTGTAAATACTTGAAGTTATGCAACTTTTATCGCATTTTCATGCTTTTTCTAATAGGTTTTAACCTATTTTCAAATGACATTGCCACATTTTAAACTTCGATCCAATCACTTTTCCCTGTCGTCTCCTACACTTTTATCTTCATGTCTTCACAAATTATTGCCAATCAAAACTCGGGTTTTGATGAGTCAAAAGAAACATGTGGGCTAATGGACTGCCACTGTTTGCAGCCACTTGTCTCAAATTGGCTGTAAAGCTTCAGAACCTTCAATTTTCGAATCGTGATGATGTCATCCAAGTTCCATTTTTGGAATGCATTCTAGTTTTTAATGCACCCTTGAAGTGCTAAACTTCAGTCTTTTTCCAGGCTGCGTAATATTATTGAGAAACAAATTTAACCAATATTCCGAGTTCAATTTTTCCGATTTTTCCCGTCTGCACAAACCATTTTGCAAACCTTATCAGTTAGTAATCTACATTTTTCACAAATTTCTCTTACAACTATTCTTCTCGAATTTGTTTCTATGATGTGCCAAAACCTGGAAGTATATTAATATTTCCCATGAATACATAATAGAACATGTCATTTTTATAATCTCTCTCTCTCTGTTACGTCTTGCAAAGTGTGTAGTGTTCCTGCAGAAAAGACATTTATAGATTGATATTGATATCAAGAAATATCATAAAGATAGTATAACATGACAGACGGCTAGATAGACACACATGGACACTGGTCAAGGCCGGTGTGTGCCATTCATCAAGGGTGCATGCTGCCTTTTTTCACCAGTTCATTGTTAAATCCTAGAATTTGAAAGTGCGCTTGTTGCTTAGGTGTTTCAATTTCGCAATTGTGTTTTGATCGATCTATCGTTATTCAGAGTTGCTACACGTTTAGTACGCTACTTTTTATCACTCCCTCGATGATTTAAGCCCTTGCGGGACCATTATCTAATCTACGTGCCTATATGTTTTCTTCAAAGATTGATAGATTTTAGTTAAAATCCTAACTCTTTTTCGGTATTTAATACTTCTAATATATAATTTCATAATTACTTGCTCACCAGCACATTCTAGAAGCTTATTATGAAATCATTATTTTCTTTAATTTTTCAATTATTTCTTCTCAACGCTATTGTTCTCAAAATCTGTTTGCAACCTTTTAAAATAATTTTACCAGTTTTCAGACCGACAACGCACGGGCTCTTCGCTTGATATCCGGACATAGAAATATGCAGATATCATCCAATTTTTAGTTGACACCTATATTTAAAAAGTCTTTGTCAAGCAACAGTATCGATCGCATTCATCAATAACTACAGTAAATATCTATATATCAAAAAAGTCTCCCAAGAAGAAGAAGCAGCGAACTGTTTTCGTTTTGTCAAATCGAGTTCTTGTTTTTGTGGCTGATTTAAATTATACCGGAAAAATTCGATTGGAAAAGAAGGATAATTTGTAAAGAGGAAAATCGGCGGAAATCGTGAAGCGAGGACTACAAAATGCCTGATGTGAGTGTTTTTTTTTAATCTTCAAAATTTATAGTTTTTAATTGAATACAAATTGTATATTTTCATTAATACAAAAAATAGAAAATCAAAATGGGCCCAAAAATTCTACAATCTTCATCAAATTTGTGTTGTCAAACTAATTTTCACTAGGAAACAAAACCATGAATTGTACTTTGAATCTGTGGGCGTTTAAGCGATGAGAAGACTGGTACATTGGTTGATCCTCTTTTAAATCTACTAACAATGAATATTCTCTGTAGTTGAAAGCAGTTATGTCTGCATTTGGGTGGTCAGTCAACCGATTCTTTTTGGGTGCATACATTTGTAGGTTTAGAACTGTGTTTTGATGTTTTTAAATTTTCTAATTAAATAATTTAGCTAAATTATTACTCATAGGAAATTTCATTCGATTCTAATTGTCACTATATTCCTAGTTCCTGTATAAATTGGCATATAATATCGTAAATTATCGGCGATTTTTATCGGTTTTGTCTTCCCGAAAAGAAATAAGGGTAATTCACATTCATCTATGGATTTAGTCGAATCGTTTCTTCATTATAAGGACAAAGTCCATTTGAAATTTAATTTAGTTTTTCCTATTTTTTCTTATATCTTTCTTCTTTCTATTTCCGAATTTTATATCCCTATCAAAGTCAGCAAAATTTTGGCAATTTTCTTTTTATCTCACCGCTAAAATCACTTTGTGAAAATTGATTTTTGTTGATCTTGACTAAAACGAAAATCGAAAACTACAAAATAAGATAACAAAAAATCGTAGAAAGCACGAGTGAGAAATGGGACAAAAGATTACGATTTTTAAACTCGAAATAACTATAAAATCTGCTAAAAATTATTATGTTATTAATTTTGAAAGATGACAGTCATATGTAACAGATGTCGTAATATTTCTTGTAGAATGGTGAGCTGTTTAAATTATATTTCACTCCAATTAAGGACCCTGAAATTTAATTTGCTGAATAATTTATTCTTCAAAATTTAAGAAATTCATAACCTTTTTTCTAAACGAGCGAGATAAATTTGAAAAAATTTCCTATCCCAGTTTACGTATAACCGCTATTTTACTTAAAAATTCATCTGATTTTGCATTTTTAAATAGCCTTTAACAGTATTTGCAATGTTTTTATTACTGTGGGTGGTTGTTTTGTTGTTTTTGTTCCCGCCCTTTCGTCTTTCTCGTCTCATTCGAATTTTGGTGTCTTTTGATCAAAGTGATACTGAATGGAGAAGCACGTGGTAAACAGACGCAGACGACGGTATTAGACACGACGTCTTCTACCTTTTGAAGGCAAACGATGTGTCTATCGTTTGACTTGTTTCAGTCGTGTTGCTTCTACACTTCTCGTAGTAATTTTGAAACAAGAAGTGTCATCACACCTACCATTTTACCGCTAAATTGTAATTTTTTATTGAAATGATTATTGAATTTTCAATCTTAACGTATAAACATTTTTAGACGTTTTTAGTTTTATTGAGTATAGAAGCTTTCAAAATTTCTTTATGGAAATTTATATTTATTTTCCATTCGCCCGAAAACTTTTGTAGATTCGAAAAGTTTATGTATGTAGTAGTTTGAACTCTGTAATTCGAATTTACCAAACATGAAACGTTGGTTTATCTCGAATATCACACAACCCTCTAAGATATCACGTGATTACTGTTCCTTTTTTTTCAATCAAAAAATAGTATAGATGTATTGATTCAAAGTTATCATGTTTAAAAAACTGTATTATGTATTTTCCAACAAAAAAATTGCGTTTCCTGACAGTAACCAATGTTTTTTTGCAGTCTATAACAAACGGTGGACGACCACCAGCACCTCCAAGCTCTGTGAGCTCAACAACAGCATCGACAACTGGTAATTTTGGTTAGTTTTAGTCGAATTAATTATAAAAAAGAAGAAAATCGTCTTATTTGGTGAAGTGAAGTATTCATTCATCGATAAAATTTAAAAACCCTGGAATGTTCAAGTGTTATTGGACACATGAATACGTCAAGAGGATTAAGTTGACGTCGAATTAAAAATTGACGTTTTTTGAAGTGATAGAGAGAAAAGTACGATTTTTTGAAAAATGTTGTAGTTAAAATTGGCAGAAGTGTGATAGAAAAAAGATTATGAATTTAAAAGTTTATTTAATTTTTTAAAAGTTAATTCAATTTTTAAATTTCAGGTACTCGACGTCGTTTAGTGAATCGTATCAAGAAAGTCGATGAACTACATCCAGCACAAGAGAATCCCACGTTAGTTTTTGATCTCTTTTGAAAGTTTCTGATGGTCGTGGAAAATTTGAAACTCTTGTTAAAACTTTATTCTTGATAGTGCAAACGTATGCATAATTTTGTAAAAAAAAAGATTTTGGCCGAATCATTATACAAAACTAACCTGAATATATTTCTATTCTCACCCATTCATAACAATTTTAACTGGTCATGTGAGCATTATCGGTAACTTTTTTCATCTTTTTTAGGACGAAAAGAGACGAATGGACAGTCTAACTGTATCTATCTCTCTCTCAATATCATAGATTTATGATGAGGAGGAAATTTCAGTTTATGATTTGATTTGAAATTCAAATTTTATTTTTTCCCTCTCCCTTCCCCATTGACATTTTCTACTATCCACCTCTGCCAACCACGCATTCCTATTAAAACCGCCAACTGCTTCTAGAAATTTTGACTGAAAAACAGTCTACATTGCCGTTTTTGCAAATTTTAAATGGAATTTCCGATTTCCAATGATTTATTATTAGCTAGCAGACAATTACAGACTAGAAATGAACGAAAAAGGTGAAAAATGATTTTCTGGCTTTCTTTTTAAACTGTAGACTATTTCAGAATGGGATCACACTGGTTGTCCGAGCAAGAAAGATCACGACTTGAAGCTGTTCAACAGGATTGGCGAAGAACTCGACCAATGAAAGTGAGTTGGAATTAATTTTATTAAATTATAATATGCTTGGAATTAGAAAAATTAGAAAAACGAGAGATGTGAAAGAAATCACTTGAGGCCAAAAGATGCTATGAATGTTTTGTCTGTGGAGTAGAGAAGATTTGAAATGTGCTTTAAATTATAAAAAATAAACCGAATGTAACTGTGTTATAAATTATTCTAAATTTTAATGATTTTTTTCAATTTTCCAACAAAAAAAAACTGGGTTCGGTCTATTTTCTGTTTTCTGACATTTAACGCAAAAATTCAAAACGACTCTGCTCCACATTTAATTCAATTACTTAACAAACGTGATTCTTAGTTTCAGTGGACTTCAAAAAAGAGACCAGATGATCCAACGACATCATCTCCATCGACAGTTTCAATTAGTAATGCATTGGAAAATTCAACACCTTCATTAAACAATGTTTCTTCGATCACAAACTCTTCATCACCATTTTCTTTATCGTCAGCTGCAACATCGACAGCTTCTGCCATAATCCCATTTACCTCAAATGTAGCTACAAATCATCCACATCTTAATCACCACGTGTCGAGAATACCACAGGCGATTGTAACAGGAGGGACAAATGGTTCATTACCTCCATTATTAATATCACCGACGTCAGCAGCAGCCGCAACGCCGTTGATTTCAGGAAAAGCGGGTCCAATGTCACCATCAACGGGAAGTCCAATTAATGTGGCTGCTACAGTATTACAGAATGCAGTTTCAAGTCCACAACATAGTATTTTTGATAGATCTAGGTGAGTTGACAATGATCGTCAACTAATGTTTTTGTAATTTAATATAATTTTCTAGGTTAAATAAAATTCCACCAAACACATCATTAGCATCGTCTTCGTCTCCGAGTGATGCTGCTAACAATGATAAACCTATACAACAACGTCATAGTATTTTATCGAATGTTCGAACTCTCACTCAAGCAATGGTAAACGATGGACCACGAACGTTGACTGGAGATGATATGGACAAGATGGTCAGTGAAGAGGAAAGAGCACGAAAAGAGCAAGAGAAGCGAGAAGAAGAAGAGAAAGCAGCACGGAGAATTGATGTTGAAGATGATTTTGATGCGCAAGAAAAACCCATTGATAAGAGTAAAAGTAAGTTATAATTAAACTTTTTTTTCATTTATTTATTGAATTTCTTGATTTTACATTCAATTTTTTCAGATGGTCGATTCTTAAAGTTCGACGAAGAACTTGGTCGCGGATCGTTCAAGACAGTGTTTCGAGGGTTGGACACTGAAACCGGAGTGGCCGTTGCGTGGTGTGAGCTTCAGGAGAGTAAACTGAATAAGACTGAAAGGCAACGTTTTCGAGAAGAAGCTGAAATGCTCAAGGATCTGCAACATCCGAACATCGTACGATTCTACGATTATTGGGAGAGTGCGGATTTGTGTGGAAAACGGAAATATATTGTGCTTGTAACCGAATTGATGACTTCAGGAACATTAAAAATGTATTTGAAGCGATTTAAACGGATAAACATAAAGGTTGTAATCATCTGATCTCAATTGTTCAAATAATTTTTTTTAATTTTCAGGTATTGAAATCTTGGTGCAGACAAATTCTGAAAGGGCTTTCATTTCTTCACACACGTAATCCACCTGTAATTCATCGTGATCTCAAGTGTGATAATATCTTTATCACTGGTACAACTGGTAGTGTAAAGATTGGAGATCTTGGATTGGCAACTCTTAAAAATAAATCATTCGCGAAATCTGTCATTGGAACTCCAGAATTCATGGCACCGGAAATGTACGAAGAGATGTATGATGAGAGTGTAGATGTCTACGCGTTTGGAATGTGTCTTCTTGAAATGGTTACCGGAGAATATCCATATTCTGAGTGTATGAATCCAGCGACAATCTACAGAAAAGTGATATCAGGTGTCAAACCAGAATGTTTCTCAAGAATTCCTGCACAATATCCTGAAATACGTGAGATAATCGATCGGTGTATTCGTGTGAGACGAGAAGAGAGAAGTACCGTGAAGCAATTGCTCGTTGACGATTTCTTCACTCCAGAAGATCTCATCGGAATTCGTGTTGAAATTAAGAATCGGGATGCTGATCTCAATGATCTTAACGTGGAAATTCAAATGCAACTCCGAGTTTACGATGAGAAAAAGAGAAAACAATATCGGTTCAAGGAGAACGAAGGACTTCAATTTGCATTTGATATTGAAAATGACAGCCCAGATGAAGTTGTTCAACAGATGATCGAGCAACAACATATTCCAGATGAGGATACTCGAATGATAACAAAGTTGATAAAAGACAAAGTGGATGCGTTCAGAAGAGATCGAGATCATCGTTTATTGGAGATTAAAAGAGCAAAAGAGGAGGAAGAAAGGATACGAGAAGAGGCTGAGATTAAAGAGGAATTGAGGTTGAGAGCTGAAGCTAAAGAAAAGGAAAAGGAGAGGTTGGAGAAAGAACGATTAGAAAAAAAAGCTGCAGCTGCGGCCGCAGCCAATCCGAATCCTACACCAATTCCACCAACTCCAGCAACACCACACTCTTCTGCCCAACAACAGCCTATTCCACCACCACTATCAACTCAAACTTCGGCTGAAATACAGCAGTCTGCTCAACAGCCATCTGTACCTGTAACTATGATCGCAAATATCCCAGCTATGTCGCCAACATCAGCTCAACCACAACCTGTTTTATCACCAACAAGTGCAGCGGTTCCAGTTCCAACGACAATGATTCATGTTCCAAAACCTAGCGAGATTCCAGTGCAGAATGTAGCGACGACTGCAGCCCCGGTTGCGGCTAACAATGTAAGCATTTACATATTTCATTCAAACCATGATCGTCAGGGCTGAATTTGAAAAAAAAAAGAAGTTTTCCTTCGAAAACGAAAACGACTAATGTTTTTTCCGCCAAAAACACGAAAAAAACGGAAAATTTTGTAATATTGGAACGTGATTTTGAAAATTTAATTAGGTTGATCAAAATTGCACTCTTTTAATAATTTCGAATATTTTTTTTTTGAAAAAAATTAATATTTAAAGACTTGGAAAAAAAGTATCTTGCTCTGGAAAAAATTGAATATTCTTTTATTTCAGGTACCACCATCACCAGCTCCATTCAAAACAGAAGATATCCAAACTCCCACACTTGCCCAGAATACGGTTCCACGAACAATCTCCACTGATGCTTCTGGACTTGTCATCAATACTCCTGCATCAATAGCATCACCATCACCTGCTCCTTCGGCTACTGATGTTGCTTCAACAACGGCTCCAGTCACCCCTGCTCCAACTCCAACAACAACAACGGACGGTGGTGCAGCAGCAGCTTCAACAACAACTGAAAACAAGGAAGAAAAGCGAAAAAGCAACAAAAGAAAAGTGGTAATGGAGATTTTGGGATGTGATGAATCGAGGAATTTTGCATTGGTCTCGTGTCGACTTGACACTTCTCATAAATCTGTTACCTTCCAATTTGCACCAGGAACTGACAAACCATGCACAATTGCAACGAAACTTTTGGCTGAAGATTGTCTTTTAAAAGTTCATGTTCATATTGTTGAAGCACAATTGGGAGAAGTTATTCAATTGATTAATTCTGATGGAAAGAAAGGTGTTGGTACTAAATTAGCGACGGTATTGGATCCAAATAGTACTGAACCACCAACTATCACTGCTGTCATGCCAAAGGATTCCTCTGCCGCAACTGCTTCTAATACTAAGCCTAAGATTGAAATCGAGAAAACGCCACCAACGAGAGATGCTTCCCAAGAGCCGAATAATGTTCAGGTTACGGTAAGTTTCAATATATGAACGTTATTTATAGTTTATTATTTTGTTTTTTAGAACGTACGCAAAGTTTCACAAGAATCAAATGCCGAAAGTGTTCAATCAATTCCTCGTCCAGGTGGAATCATTGTGATGTCCCCAACAAATCAAACAGATTCGGCTCCGCCCCCAACTGGAGCTGCAGCAAAACCATCACGATTCCAAGTAACAAAGTCAGCGGATCCTATAGCTACACCGATATCTTCGTCAATATCCACAGCAACAGTTATCCCAATTGTTGCAGCAACACCTACGAATATCACATCCGAACCGGTCATTGTCCAACCAATCACTGCACAAGTTATAACCCATTTGGCTACACCATCGCCAGTTTCTCATTCGTTATCATCAAATTCTTCTCCAAGTGCTACAACTCATTCGAATATGTCATCAATTCAATCAACGACTAGCGTTCCTGGAAGACGATTCACAGTTCAGCCCGTCTCTCAAGCAGAATCCGGAATATCTTCGTCAATTTCTACGCCTCATCCGGAACCGACGCCAGCAATCACTTCGTGTCCTCCACCAGTTCCAAGTGTCCCACCAGTGGTGTCCAATGGGACATTGAACTTAGAAGTTGCTCCTAAACAGACTCCATCAGCAACTAACCAAAATGTCGATACACAACATTCATCGTCAACAGCATCAACAGCTACATTAGTTTCGGAGACACCTGCTACAGTACATGTTACTCCGATCTCAGTGCCAGCTCCTGTTCAAGAACCATTAGTCATCGATCATCATTCTGATGTATTGACACAATTGGATAGTGAGTTGAGAAAGGTAAGTAAAGAAAATAATAATTCGTTTTTAAAGAAACTTAGACTTAATTAGAACTGTTCCCGTGACACAATTACCAGTGTTTTCAGGTCAGTGGAGTATCACACTCGGCTTCACCTTCAACGGTAGTCGAGTCGCTCACCTCAATGACTCCACAAACAATTCCATTGGCTTGTCAAACTGTGCCCGCATCGATCGGTCAAGCTCCAGCAGTCATCGCAGCTGCACACGCGGCGTCATTAATTCCAAATGCAAGTGTTCCACAGTCACCTAGTCGTCTTGATGCCGAAACTGGACTTGCCGGTCTTCACGAGAAGCTTGAAGCGCTGAAAATGGAACAGGATCGACGAGAAGATATGGGAGATGATGCGATTGGCACAACAACCACAGACGGAAAGGACGAGATACCGATTGATACGTTAAAAGGGCTCGCGGAAGCATTAGGAAAAGTTATTCATGCGGATGGTAGAGAAACAACACCAATGCCACCGGATCATCCGGATTTAACAGATGCTTCAACGGTAAGCATTTTTAGGGAATTATTGAAAATTTATATAAAAAGTCTAGAAGTTTTTTTTGTGTTTCTGGTTCGTAAAAAAATTCGAAAAATGTCAAAATTTTTGCGATTTTTCCACCAAAAATACTATGACCCTTTTGAAGAGTACTGTAACATTCGTTGCTGTGGAATTTCCATATTTTTTCATAGTTTCTCGTTTAAAAATTTTGAGAAAAATCTTTAAAAAAACATAAAAATTGTAATAAATAGCGTTTAAAATTATGAAAAATCTGGAAATTCCACATCAACGAAATTGTTAGATTGCAGTCTTTTTGAAGGTGCAAAACCGTTTGTATTAAACAAAAAAATGCCGAGACAGGATACCGTATTTTTGGGTGCAAAAATCGCCTAATTTCACGTCTCGATAATATAGTTATTTTCTTGAACAAATAAGTCTTAAATATTCGAATTATGTTGCTTTTCGCTTCTAGCACGGTCGATCATAGCTATAAGTTTCATTTTCATATTCTCTGATTTTTGTTGTTAAGTATTCACACTGATTAACTCTGATTCAATCATAACCTGGTCTATTCTTTGTTCAGCAACAACTCATCTCACCATCTAACCCTGATGTTTTGACAACGATGTCGTCGGCTGTCGAAGGATCAGCATCATCCACAATGATAGAAGACATTGATGCTTCAACATCAGCGGTAGACGCGTCAATGATGAATTCGATGCCGCCAGGAGCTCAGAACTCTACAGATCAGATACCAGCAGCGATGACACTGAGTATGGATCAAGAATGTGCTCAATCGATGACGTCATCGATAACAAGAAACACGACAGGCACCAAATTGGCGACTTTTGAGAATCTTGAAACAGCTCTATCTTCCACACTCGGAACACACATTCGTCAACCGAATGCACCGTCTTCTCGAGATGAGACGACGGCTCCGATGACACCAAGTTTCACAAATGAAAGAATTGGTGGTGGTGGAGGTGGTGGAGCAACATCATTTAGTATAGGAACACCGCCCAGCCATAGTCCGTTCCCTGTTTCGGAGTGTGATTATGATTTGAAGGTAACACATATTTTTGGTTGCTTTTTTTTTGAAATATTGTGTTTCGATCAATGATTTTGGTTTGCTTGCAATGCACTGCTAGCTAGACATTTTTATCTAAATATTAAAAAAAAAATCAAGTATATAACTGTTTTGTTTTTGCAAAACGAAGTGCAAAATAAATATTAATTTAAATAATGGAAGACTGATCGAGGAATGCACTAAATTTCGATCAATCAAAACTGTGCAACACCCACACGTATGGGAAAAAGCATCCTAAGCGCATCCTTTTAGCATGATCAGTTTTCGGTTAAGAAAAGCGTCTTTGTTAACAATAGTCGTGTGGTGGGAAATCGAGAATGATTGATCGTTGGTTCTCAAACCTTTTTTTGAATATTTTATTTCTAAAGGCACATAAAAATGCGAAACATTTTCTCAAAAATGATCAGTTTTCTCTTTTGTTTTTAATATCAAACCAGCCAGTCAAGTTTTGTAATCTTTTTTTACCTAAATTAGTAGAAGCAAAAAAAATATTAAAAGAAGTTCCTGGTGTTCCTGGGTACAACTTCACATAAAAAACTCATGGCCACCGATGCGATAGATGCACATAAAAATTGGGGGTTGCATCGCCCTTCTTTCCGCACTTTACAATCATATTTAATCACTTTACACATCCCGAACACGCACATATGTTCCTTTCGGTTGCACATGTTGGTAGAGGTCATGCATTTTTTACTTTCAAAAACACAGAATCTCAAAATTATAAATTTAATATCTTATGAATAGTGATAATTTTGTTTGTTTTCAGGGTCAAATGGATTTGGAAAGCGAAGATCCTGAGGTGATCCAGATGATTGTTCGGTAATTTCTAATATTATGAATCTAATTTTTCCTATAATTCTTTTTAATTTTTCAGTCATCGAATGGAACAACACAAACTTCTCGAAAAGCAACGTGTCGAGATTGAGCGTCTTCGTTCGAAAATTCGAGTTCCACGTGCAACTTCTGTGAATCCCGAAATGATTGGAGATGATGAAGCTGATACGACGCTTACTGCTCTTCAAAGTGCATTAGGCAATGCTTCATTGTCATTGCCAGCCAGTCCGCCACCTAATACTGAGGTAAATTTGTAGAAACTTATTTGAACGAATTCATTGGGTTACTGTAGACCACGGATGTCATCGAAAAAATTTTCAATGTTTTTTTTTTCAAGATAAAAACTAATTTTCAATTTTGAAGTTTCGGGAACACCGAAAAATCGGAAAAAGGTTTTTTTAAATAGAAAATTACAAAAAAATTCAGTTTTTTCAGTTTAATTTTGTTTATGCTGATGAGAAAAAACATAAGAAAACGTATAATTTTTTCTAAAAAAGGAAAAAAGACCGAAATTTTAAGCTGTTTTTCGAAAAATCAACATTTTTCTCGAAATATCAACGAAAATTTTCGATTTTTCGATTTTCATGAAAACCAAAAGACCGCCAACCTTACTGTAGACGTCTGAAGATGAAGATTTTTAAGAATCGGACTACTGTAATTCGTGTAGATCTTCTTCAAAAATTGGATGTACTGTGGTACTGTAGTAACACGTCGCTTGCGTGACGAGACCCATTCGCGTAAGATATGGAGAAAATCCTCATCTTCAGAAGCCTACATACATCGCACGAAAACGGTTACTAAAGTTCCATCAGATTCCAGACAACGAAGGTCAACACCACTGTAATTCCTTCCGATGTATTGGCGACCCGAATGACAATGTCTCAATCGTCAACCAAATCAAGCAACGTCTCGGTATCATCCCGTCATCGCGACAATCAGTCCGCTCCGCCACGTCATCATCACCATCAACCCCACCCTCCTCATCATCCGCACCTCCAAAATCACTATCATCCCCCACAAAATCATACGTCAGCCACTGCTCCTTGTCCATCGGCTATGGTTCAACTGCAAGCAGTGAGCAACAACAACGTGAACCCTCTCCATCAGCCACCACATCCAGTTTCCTCTCAGATCCCGCCACAGGCGTAATAGAAAATGTATGAGCATCCATATTATTACCCAACCCTCTATCGAATTTTATCGGAGTCCAGATAATAAACTCTCCATTTCGCATTTTCTCTGATTTTTAAACAAGGTTTCTATATCGTATTGTCTCGGCCTCGCCGTTTTCTGTCCCTTTTTTAAATTATCCTTTTCTCCTTTTCATTCTTTCAGTTCCTTTTTCAAACAAAAAAAGAAAAAAACGAGAACAAGAACATCTACAAAAACTAGCGTGTAATTTATGTCGATTTGTATTCTGACGGGTTTTCGCTGAAAGTTTCGTGTAAACTGGATATCCTTCTTTCCACTTCCCTCAGCCCTTTAATGTTTCTTCACAGAAAGTTGAGCAACATTTTCTCTCTCTCTCTCTCTTTACTTTTTCGTACTGTTCCTTTACCATAATTTCTGTAAATTTCACGTAATCTTTCAAAAGTTCCTAAAACTTCTACTCTTCCCCATCCAAGCCAACTGTCCTTCGTTTCTTCTTATTACGAGTTTCGCCTCTTCATCGTTTTTCTTCTTTTGTTTCATTTTGTATTACTTTTATTTCTCTTCTTTTCGTATCCTTTCATTTTCTTTTTTTCCACAAAAAACTGAAAGTCGTGACTGGTGTCCGAGATGAAATAAAGATACTCTCATTTTTATTCTACGTTTTTCCAGGTTTTAGGTCTTACAGGTAGCGAACATGACATTGAGCTCTCTGAGCACACAGAGCACACTCAATCCATTGTTTATTGACACTTTTCGATAAAAAAGCTCTGACCTCCCGCAATAAAAGATTTGATTGACTTTTGCGTTGATGATTCGATTGAAATCTTTGTGAGAACAATGATCTTTACATTTTTCATTTTAACAATTATTTCCTTTACTGTTACTTGTCAAAAGTATGGATTTAATGAGAATTTGAACAAAAAACAATTGAGAAAGTGAGTTTCTAAGATAAAAGTTATTTGAATTCAATTTAAATGTACATTTTTTATTGCTGTCATTGTGATGAAAACCATTATGAGATCCTGAAATTCTAGATTTTATGTTTTTACATTTATTACATATCTGCGATTTATGACATAAGTATACGATACAGGGTCTCGACACGATCGAAAAGTTTTAATAGAAAGCTGAAAAAATGGTTTGCACCTTAGAGGAGTACGGTATCTTCCACACCACATTTTTTAGCAATTTTAATGATTTTTGTCAACAACTTTATAGATTTGTATAAATATACAAAAAACTCCAAAACTTTATAGGTTTTCCTAAAGTTTCAGTCAATTTTTCGTAAATTGCCAAATGGGTGAAAATTAATGTTCACTACTTTTTGACTTTTGACTTTAAATAAATACATTTAAAAAATGTATTGAACATATTATCACTACTGATGATAACTTAAATGGCTCGCAATCTTTTTTTGCAGGTTTAGTTTAAAAGTTTTCGATTGTGTAGAGACCCAAAACTGTTATCTTACGTCATACATCGCAAAATATGAGTAATGAATAAACTAATATTTTTTTAAGAATTTCGTCATCAGCTGATTCATCTTCCAAAAATTCCGGATGTCAGTGGTTTGGAACAGCTCCATTTTGTTACCAGACATGCCCTTCTGATTATGATTTTATTCGTCAACATTCTGGTAGATGTGCTGATGGAACTGCATGTATTCCTGATTCAAGTTTTGGAGAACCTTGTATAAAACTGTTCTCGTATCAAATGACAAAGAAGTTTTGCTGCAAGTATGGTTTTCTATGTCAGAATAAATCTATTGAATGAAACAATAAGTTAAAGAATTTAGAACTTGTGTATTATAAGAACCCAACTTTTTCTGCATTTTTTGAGCCTTGTTTCAAAAAGTTCACACTTCGCTTCTTATAAAGTAAAAACTAACTTTAATTATAATTCAGCGTTTCCCTGGGGTGGAAATATCTACAATTATTGAAACAGAAATTATATTCACATTTGAATACGCATAAAATTACGGAAGACAAATTCTTTCATTCATTTAATTTTAGAAGCGATCCAATAGATTGTTCGTGGTCTGGAAGATGGATGGGTTCTGAAGACGCTTTTAATTTTTATTGTCGATTTGATCCTGATCAAGGAAAGTGTGGAAAATTGGAATGTTCAGTTAATCATCCACTGTTCAAAGCACATAATTCTTCACTCATTGGTATGTATTTTATTTTAATAGTTAGTTTGAAATATGCGATAAAAACATTTCGATTTATTTGAAATTTATTCATAAGTTTGAGACACCTCATCTCTACCGTAGCCTCATCTGTTCGTTACAGTATCCTGAAATTATTTCAATTGTTGAACGGCACCGTTGCTTCTAAGATTAAGAACTTAAATTTTGGTACTAATTTTGAACTGCTGAATAATATGGTTTTATTTATGTTAATTGTAATTTTTCTGAAGATAATATGGTATGGTAGATCAATTCACTCTAGAATCATGAACTTAATCCTATTCGACTTTAACCTGAAATTCTTTCAACTTGTCAGTAGAAAATGCTTTAAAGTTATATTATTTTTCAGAAGGTGATAATTGTGACGAGCTTCGAATGTGGAATCTCCGTGGAAAAGCATCATGTGGATATATAGCATGGTTTGAAAGAGGCGAATATAGGAATGGATGGTACAAAACATTTTGAATTTATATATGTTCTGTTATATTGTTAGTCAATCAAATTTCATGAATCACCATGTTCACAACAACAATTATCTATCAGTTTCACATTTATTAAATTAATTTAATTGTCTTTCGATTTACCAATGATTCCAATTCTCAATTATCTCCAAAATAAAAAAAAAATACCAAAATAAATGTTCATGTGTAAAGGGCTCGTCAGTTAGGAAATTGCTAAGAACCTAAAACGTCCAAATATATTAAAACTATTCAAACATTTTTCTAAATGTTTGTTTACAGAAATAATATGAGTTGAAAGCATTGTCTATCGACCAATAACAGAAAAGTGGTGCTATTTTTTTGGAAAATTTGCCAATTTGCCAAAACTATGAATGAAAATTATTTTGAATTTGAGTTTATTTAACTTAAAAGAAGAAATAAAATTTTAGGGTATTTTACAGGGTGGCCCATAACTATGCGGATCGAGTTGCTCTCATGAATAGATGTTTTTTTCACTCCTTACAAAATTTAAGTGATTGTTTCATTTATTCATTGATAGGTGACATGTTTTCCTATTAGTTGATTTCAATAAATGTTAATTTGTTAAACTGCGCAATCTAGGCAGAGTCGTCAAACTAGCATTATCACCAACACTGACGACTTTTTGGCACGCAACATTTTTTTGAGTGTTTTGAGTCTGGAAGTTTCGAAGCCGATTTTTTCTACAGTAATGTATGTTTTAGATGCGAAAAATATTCCTTCATAAATGTTGACGTATATGGAATTTCTCCATAAAATTCCAGCTCCTGCTGGGTGAGTGTTTGAGAGTAACAAAAGCCGATTTTACAAGGAGTTCAGTAGCTACTGTCAGATGTCGGTGTATCTCAACCATGAAATGAGATAAACACACATTTTTTTTCCGCAAGGAAAGGAAAAGATTAGTAGAACGTTATGACTTTTTATCGAAACATTTACTTCTCACATAACCGACATGCCAAGTCGAACGTCGGCTTTCTGATTTTTTTTGATTTGGCTTCCTTCAATCAATAACCACAACATTTCCAGATACAAGCAGTCATAAGTTGTATTGCAAAACGAATTCTCAGAGAAAAGTCAATCCAAATATGATTGCAAGAGTGCTCATATTTGCAACAGTGCCTAGAAATGACAATAAAAAGAAAAACATCTTTGAGTTGCGTGCCAACGTGAAAGTTTTTTCGGAATGTCAGCAGGCCTGTAGAATTGCACAAGCGGATATTTTGAAAGTTTGACATCATATTTTGTTCCTTAGCAAATTTGGAATTAAATATGTGTTGTTATCAAATATTTGAATGTACAAATCAGATTTTATAAGCGCGACTTGCGGTCCGCATAATTATGGGCCACCCTGTATTTAGACATTCGGTTAAATATGAACAATGTTTCATTTAATTTTGGTATTGGTTAAGCAGATTTTTTCCGGAAAAAACGACACACCAAGATTGTGATAACTTGGCATTCCACCATCTATATTAATTCAAACCACATTACTAGTGAAACTTATTTGATTTTTCTTTCAAAAATTGTACTTGTTTGGTATTTCGCCCCTCAGTTGCACTCATTCCACTTGAAAAGTTTCCAAAAAACGTTCAAGGTCGAACGAAATTTCCGAAAAATAATTCACATTTTTTACGATTCACAACTATTATTTTTTGTCATATTACTTGCCCTTTTCCATTTCAGTTTGCATCCTTCAAAATGTATTTCTATGGCCAAAAGATTCTGACGTCATCAGTATTTTCGTCGTGCCGTTTTTGATGTGCTCCGGCTCTTTTGCTTACTACTTTTTTCTTGAGAAACGTGCAGTTTTCTGTTTTTGCTAGGGATTAGAAAACATATATGTTATCTGGTTCCAGACTTCTCCTTATTTGAAGAGATTAACTTTCTGAAATTGTTGGGATTTCCAATTGTCGGTAATTCAAATCTAAGCAGTTTCTGAAATCACCGATTACTGGAACATTTAGATCTCCGCAAATCTCTAGTTACAAATAGGTTTGGAACGACAATTTCACATGAAGCAACATTCTGGACATTTTAATGAAAAACTAGGCAGACTTATACTTTCAGAAAATAGCGTTGAGCACACAGCGCAAACTTTCACAATTCAATCGTTTCCCACCCTTTCAATAAAATAACAAAAAATCCGAAAAATTCCTCGACCTATCTCTTATCTTTCTATTATTTTTCTCAATCTGCAGTGGTTTTTGATGTTCCGCCCTCTTCCGTTTGTCCTCACGCACACAATGACACGTATTCCTCTCGGACTCTCTCCCATTTTTGCTTCTGCTCACATATCTGAACTACTTGCGCGGACCGAGTCAACGAGTGAGTGTACGAGATTGAGAGTGGACCAGACATTGACAGAAGGCCATTTGAACGTAGAGATAGTGGATGTTCGGTTAGAAACGCAGACAGTTATGATGGTTACTACTGAGCCTCTCTAACCCCCTCGGTTTTCCGTTCATTTGCGATGCCCACGTGCCGTTTTAAACACATCCTTTTTTGCTGCTTTGTATGACCTATAATCTTTAGTAAATGTATACATTTCAATGTAATATTTACTTGAGGGCAGGAACCAAACCAAAAAATTATTTCTTTGAAGTAATTTAATTTTCATTAAATTAACTGCACACTTTTAAAATCGTTGCATACTTTCTGATAAAGCACATGGAAACTTTGAAAACATTGACGATATTTACAGATTTTACAGTTACGAAAGTTGAACACATTTTTGTATTCTCCATTTATGCATTTTTCCACTTCTCATTGTTCTCCGAAAAAGAAAGAATAGTGTAAGTAACACGAGCTTGACCTCAACATATGCTGGGCGCCCGTAGAAATGACGCAATTCTTTAGATCTCTGCGCTCCCGTTTCACTGCTCTCCGCCTGGCTACTGCCACCACGTTTATTTCTTATCGCTATTTCAAGTGTTCGTCATATTTTTTATGTGATTTTTAGTTTATTCTGTCGTGTGACTTTTCTAAAACAAATTTTTGGCACAACTTGCATCATTGCAGAATTTGCAAAATTTGTGGTTGGCGTCATTTTATAGATCGTTACGACAAGAAAGTTTTTGATTTCAGATTTAGACTGGAATATGTAGCTACTTTTTGATTAAGTCTTTCCACAAGAACAAATTTTCACATAAATATTTGATGATGTTGTTGTTTGCCCAAATATCAGAGAAATGCTTAATATTTCAATGTCCTTCCCTTCAAACTTACATGTATTTATTCCTAAATAACTAACCGATTTCCTGATCTTATTTAAAAAGACCAAAACTCTCATTTTTCTGTACGACTGAACCAGTAGATGATTTTGCCAAAAAATTCGATGATAAATGGCTATCATCTTAGACTCTGCTGTTTCTCGTTCTTATCTTGTAAACAAGTATCAGGTCACTCCTTGTTTTTATTCCCTTCTTCTCTTTAGAATCGAAAATATTTTCAAAAATCTTTAAAATTAATATTTCAGTTCAACTCAACTCCACTAACCTATCACAATGCACATCATTCCACCCGGTATCTACCGGGTAGATGTGCTCATTTTGATCTCATACCAAATGTGCCATTTCTTCTCAATTCAGCAACTGTTTCCCATTTTCCTGAACTACACTCCAAAGACAAACTGCATCCAGACTGCCCAAGGTAAAAAAACTGAAGAGAACAGCGAAAAAAACTGAAGTAAACCAGCGCCTTGGACCGCTCGGCCATCTCTCCGCACGAGAACTAGCTTTGAAAATGACAATTTTGAATAAATGAGAAGAGTGACTGCAGCTGCAGCACTTGAGAGATAGATCGCTCGTCAACACCTGTGGTTTTCTCGCTGAAGTCTCCATAGAAAGTATCTTGCAATTATTTTTTCAGGAAAAGTATGCTACGATGTTCCAAAATCCAAGTGCCTCGAGTACAATGAAAATTTCCCTAACCTTTGCGCCAATTTGACTGGAACAGCTCTTTCGGATTGCCACACAGAGAAATCACATTCTTATTATTCATCCGCCGCTATGGAATTCGAAATTTACTGTCGTCCCGGATGGAAGGATTTCCGTCCAGCTTTTGTTCAATACGTTGGCGTACTCATCGGAAATATTATTCTCGGATATGTAGCTGATCAAATTGGCCGAAAGAAGACTTTTATTCTGTCAATGCTCATTGGAATTCCATCACTTTCACTCTCAGCCACATTCAATTCCATTGCCGCATTCTACATTTTCCGCGCTTTAACTGGAATCGGAATCGCTGGAACAATGATTGTCGGATGGGCTTATTTTTCCGAGTTGGTATCGCCACATCAGAGATTTAAGCTCCGAACATTCAGTAACTGGGTAAATAGTTTCATTCTAGAATGTCTGCAATTTACCTAATCAATTTTTCAGGCAAATGCACGTATAATGCTAACTTTGGTAGCCTTATTCACTGGAGAATGGCGTCTATCATCTCATGTATCTGCTGTTATTTCTCTTATCACTCTTGCGATCGTCTATTTTATTCTTCCTGAATCTCACATTTGGCTCCGTAAAAAAGGACGTTATGAGGAGGCAGAAGTGAGCCGAAAAAGGATTGCTGATCTCGCTGGAATCGAATTTGTTCCAAGTATGAAAACTGTATTTTTCAGAAATTGTTGTTTTTTCTAACTTTTCAATTCTTTCAGTGCCACCACCAGAGAAAGCTGCGGACAACGTTGAGCCAGAAAAGGCCGTCAATATTTGCACAGTATTCGCTGATCCTCAACTTCGCAAGAATATTCTGATTCTTTGGCTCATGTAATTTCACATTTTAAATTTTTCTTAGGAAAACTTAAATTTTCAGGTGGTTCGTAACTGGAATGACCGCTTATTTGACCGATTTGTGTGGAGGAGATATGACAAAGAACTTCTGGGTTGGACAATTCCTTTCTGGAATTTTGCTTTCAGTTGTGAGAATCGTAAGTTGAAATATTAACCAGACACGAAATTCTACGATTTTGGCCTCAAAAATACGGTGCCGGGTCTCGAAACGCATGTAAAGATTACTGTAGTTTCAAACTTTTGTTGAGGCTGAATTTTTATCGGCTTTTCATACTTTTTCGAAATCAGAAAGACAAAAAATATGAACAAATTGTGAGAAAAACTTAAAAAATCCCTGAAAATTACGCAGAACAAGATATTGAAAGTTACAGTAATCTTTATAGGCGCACATCTGTTTGTATTTTACAAAAAAATGTTTCGAGACTGGGTACTGTATGTACAAAACTCCCCGTCTGGGTAAATTTTTCAATTTAATGAATACATTTTCTAGATCATGGGCTTCGCTGACGGCTACCTTCCATGGATGGGACGCCGTTTCGTACTTCTATGCTCTCAATCTCTTGCTATTGTCTTCTTCGGATGTGTCATTGCCTTCTTGTTTGCCGGAGAAAAGGGGCAATGGTATTACACGGCAGTCTATTTGGCATCATTCGTGTTCACATCAATTGTTTGGGAACCATGCTACTTGTGTGCTTCTGAGCTCATGCCAACAGATGTTCGTGCCACGTCAACTGCTTCATGCTCAATCGTAGGAAGATTCGCCAACATTGGAGCATCTATGCTGGTTAGTTTTCATTACAGATCTTAGGAAATTATCTTGAATTTTACATTTTAAAACCTAAAATATTTAAATTTCTTAAATTACAGAGTGGTCTCAAAACCGTCTACGAGCCAGGAGTACATATGATCTCAATCAGTCTCGGTCTTACCAATGTGGTAGCCGCCTACTTCTTCCTTCAGGAAACCAAGAATTGTAGTTTGGACAAGGCTGGAACATCTGCAGCAAAGCCAGCTGAAAAGGCGTATGTTTTATTATAGGAAATACACTTTTAATTCTTTAATTTTTCAGTAACGAGCAAGAAATGAAGGATCTCATCAACAAAGGCGAGGAAGAAGACGTCGAGAAGAAATAAAGCATCCGTCGGATTGAAATTTATTTGTTTGATTCAAAATTATCTTACCTCGTTCAATTTTATCCTCTCCTTTTTCATCTCTTTCCAGTATTTTGTTATTTTGTTCCAGTTTTTTTTTGAATTCAGAGGCAACCCACACAGCATAATCAACTCGCACCTCTATTCACTGTCCATTTTTTTTTCTTGAATAGTTTGAAAAACTCAATAAACAAAATTAAATAATTAATTCAGCTGAATGTGTTTCACAAGTGTACAACAGCTTCCGAAAGCTTTCAAACTAGATCTTCCTACATAAAATCTCAAAACTATAGGCCGAAGTTTTCTATACGAAATATAGCAAAGACCACTCAAGTTGCGCTCATTCTGCAAAAACAACACAACATTTGAAATATTTAAGAAAACAGAACGATAATAAATAACCCTTTTTCATATCCAACAAACTGGTCTCACCACCATTCATGAAGCCACGTAGAAGAAAATCTCCCAACTTAAACAAGGATTTCAGGAAGAGATGTGCAAAGAAGAGGCCGGCCCAGGAACCTTCTGGATCCATAACCTATAACATAGGTTGCATTCGAACTATTAAATTGACACAGAAGTGCTTAATTTAAAAGAGTAGATTTGGCTTAATCTGTCAGAGAAGCCAAAATCTCAACTTTTTCAGTCACATTCAAATAATTGATAAAATTGACAAAACCCTATTTGTGCCGAAAATCTTCCACGTGGCACATTTTCTCATTTATTCCACTCAATGAGCCACGCGGAATCAAGCTTTCGGGCACTAGGATTCTCACACACACACACAACTCAAGTTCAGCAAATATCATCGTGTTTTTCATATTTCAAAAAATTCAACCGTGGTGTTTGGGTAATTTCTAGAAACTGCAAATATTTCTTGTTTTTTTTACAGCTTCTTCGGGAAAAAACATCTTATCATTGGGGATCAACAGTCATCAAAAAACTATTCTCAAAAAACGAAGGTCTTTGAGCGTCCTCCCACTCGTTTTTTGGGAAGCTAAGCAAAATTATTGTCTGGTCATTTGTGTAATTTGTATTATTTTATGAAAATTTATAACAATCATTCGTGAAAAATGGCTGTTTTTAGGCAAAATTTTCACAACAGACAATTTTTACTTTTTTGAAAGGAAAGAGTCCGAGCATAAGTTGCCACAAAAAATACCTATTCGCTCGGGATTAGCTATTTTGAGTGTCCATAGTCTTGATGATTATACAGGGTGGGCCAAAAGTATGGTAACACATGAAGCGCTCTTTTACATGAGCTTTTCGCGCGACTGCCACGTCATACGTACATTCTTCGATCGAATACTGATAGCTGAATAAATTTCCTTCAATTTGACCTAAAATTTGCAATGTTTCCCAATAAGGTGCGATTTTAATCACCTCGGCAATTTAGCGAACCCTTTCGAAAAAACGGTGTTTTGGCACGCGGCACTTCCCACACAAACGCACCTCCCACGCACGCCAATAATTTTCAGATGTATGATTTTTATGTTAAATTCAAAGTTAAAGAAGTGAAGAAGCGCTTTTGATTGTTTTTGTAGCCTATAAAAATTTTCTGTGTCGGCACTGGCGCCTAGCAATAACCTTTGAATATTTCATGAATTCAACTTTGCGAAATTTACTCAGTTTTTTTGGTTTCGAAAGGCGTAACGTCCCACAAAATCATCCGAGCTAAATTTTTTATAAAAAATCTGAAAAGTCAGGTCAAAACGTGCCAAAAAGTACAAAAATGAATTTTTCTTCATACTGCTGCCGCCGCTCACATCCATCTTTCTGGCGACTGTGTCATTCAAGACTTCAGCTACTGCCACAGTCCATGACAGAAATACCACGATAGAATTTTTTTGGATTTTTGTTTTTAAAGAATCTCCAGACCAAGAGCATTCTTTGAACTATAAAAACTTGTAAGACACTTGATGGATTCCTTGAGAAAAAAGTAGAAATCCCGCAGAATGCCAACTTGCGTGCCAAAAAGATCGTGATCTCAAAAGTTCTGAAGGCCTGCAGCGATGTGGATGGGGATATTTTGAAAATTCAAAACGTTCATCTGGTCAGTATTTTATGGAGAACAAAACTTTTACAAATTGATGTAATAACTCTCTCCACACGTAAAGTTATAGAGCTGCAAACGTGTTACCATACTTTTGGCCCACCCTGTATAGAAACTAGTTACTTTATCACATAAGCGCATCAGGAGACGTTGGGCTCTAGACCGTCTGAAAAATGGAGGAAAATTATAGATTCCCGATGTTCTAAGGTTCTCACCAGTGCTGTGCGGCTCTTGAAAAAAACGCCGTGAGCCGAGAGCCGCACAGCATTGGTTCTCACTACCTTCAACGTTGAAGGATCATTTATGGAAATTGACGTGAACGGAAGGAAATATTGTTAATCTTTCAAGTTTGAAATCTTTTGTTCACCCGTGGAGCAGGTCCCATATTTATAGACAAGCCTGTATTAAATATTGATTTGGTTGCTATCACTCTGTAGATGAAACAGCTAAATTTGTTAGTTGTATGCTTGTATTAATATGATCTTTAAATGAGCTTAGAAATCTTATATATAAAAATTTGATGAGTATCCAAAAGTTTTCCAGCAAATTATGATGGTTTTTCAGTTTCAGAACAAATAAATAATAATAGGATTCCAATGTACATATTTACGACCTAGGTTTCCTAAGTCTTTGATGTTTCTGTCCGAATAGTGTTGCTTTAGGATATATCAACAACAGTTTAGAGATTCCAACTTTTTTATTGGATAATCTCACTGTAATCACGTTTAAATTTAGCAATAACATTTTATTTGGTATACATTTACATTGTAAAAAAATAAATTTCACGTTGATTTTCACGTACACTTTGAATAGTATTTCTCAAATTTAGTGAGCGAACGACATCACTCTTCTTTCTGTTTTCGGTTGCTCATCGTATCGATGTGAGTTGTTGTATTCGTCTAATAAGACTTCCAGCAGACCGAAAAATGATTAATTTGATAAAAGCCATTGCGAACAAGATATTAAGAAAACGTTTACAACAGATCTGAGCGGTACTCAAAATGGCTATGGCCGAACGCGGCTTAATTTGACGATACATAGGTAAAATGTGTGGTATAACGGCAAAGGTTCTTGTCCATGTCGAATGCTACCCTTGTTTAAAATAAATGAAAGATCAATCGGAATCGTGCTCTGGAGTTGTTCAAATACTTGTTTTATCAGGCTCACTATCTTAAAGGGGGAGTAGAGTTTGTGGGGAAATATATGTTTCTGACTCTAATTTTGCCCCTGATGCCGAATATCGATGTGAAAAAATTCAAAAAAATTTCCCTGATTTTATATTAATTTTTAAAATCCGAAAATTCATTGGATGCCTATATGTGAGTTTTCAAACGCTGAATTTTTCCGCCAGAGACGCCCCGCCCACGAAACCGTGCCGCAAGTGTGGGTTTACGAGATGAATATTTTCCTTCTATTTTATTTGATTTTATACCGATTTTCGTCGATTTTTCTCATGTTTTCGCTGTTTTATATGAAATTTTTGTTATTTCTCTTAAATTATGCCTTTCTATTGATAAAATACACAAAATTCCATGAAAAATTCCATTTTCAGCACAAATTCGACGGGAAACGAGGAAAATCGCGGAGACACGACGATTTTTGGAAAGTGAGTACTTCTTATAGAAAATATTATTTAAAAAACAATTGAAAAGTAAGAATCGCTAAATAATTAAGTCCTAAAATCATCAGTATGTCGATTTATTCGGCAAATATCTTACTATCGTAATAAATTAAATTAAACTTCCTATTTTAATCCTAGTGCTTATCAATAGTCTCTTTACAAATCTCAATAACGAAAGTTCTCCACATTAATACAAACATTTAACATTTCAGTTATCGGGAACACGTTGATTCGTCGCGCTCCCGAGGACAATCTTCGATTTGTGTAGTTTGTTTCCCAAAAATGTTTTTTTTGTAAAGTTTATTGAATATAAACAGTCTTATAATAAATTTACTTGTTTTGTCTAAAAAACAAAAGCATTACACACGAATAAGTAATAGATTTATTGTCCACGGTTGCCTCCACCTTGCAGGGCTCGAAGAAGGACCAATATTTGGCGGCGAGCTGTGACAGCCTGAGCTCCGGCGGTGGCGCAGGCAGATTAAGTGTTGAAACAATTCCTGAGTTGTGATATTTTAGGTTTTAAGTTCTGAAGCTGCGTGGTAGAAACGGTTTGATGTGATTTCAAATTCTTTCAGTCTTCCAGCTCGAAAACTATTTTTTAATATTTCACTTGATACTAAAACAATTCAAATTTCGAAATTATTTTCGGAAGTCGTAAACTGTAAGATCAGACTGTTGTGAGTGTGTATCCAAGAGCAGTTGTTTTTTAGATAATAGTCTAGCTAACTTTCATGCTCACTCTTCAAAGGGGAGCCAGAGCTTCTATGACCGAGCAGTCAATGCATTGCGCCGTCGACGGCGCAAGCGTATACAATTCGCGCCGGTGGATTTCAAGCCCTACTTGAAAGTTAAAGAGTCAAAACAAAATAACTCGTTGTAAAGACATTTTCCACACAGTAAAAACCAGAGACACGAAACTTTTGCTGAGTAAACGTATGAAATGTATAAAAGAATTTTGAACATGTTACGTTGCATGTACTCAAATATTCAAATTTATATTTCTGCGAATTGACTCAATAGAAATTTCAATTGGGAGTTGCAAGAATCTGTGCATAAAATGTTTCCAAACAAATCAAATATCGCATTGAAATAAGAATTTTCTTTGAAAGAAACCATTTTGAAAAACTAACGACTGGTCAAAATTAGTTGAATTGTGAATTTTTTATTTGACGTGGATAAGATGAAATAAAAATCAGATAAGAAATACATTTTCCATTGAAAAAACATTTTTCTCAAATTGTATCCACGTTTTATAGATGACGACTCGAAATTCTAAATTCCCGGTTGAGCTTGTTCGGCCTACACGTTCTTGTCAAGAAATCAGGACTGGGATCAACTGACTCGGAAGTGGACAGTTCACTTGCGGCCTTATCGAATGATACTGGCACTAAGATTTCAATTAGCGATTATGAAGGTATTTTTTTTTCATAATTAACCGTTGAAAATGTCTGAAAGGAAAAGGATGATTTTAAGATTTTTGATGCAAAACGTTATACCCTTAGGTAGGAGTGAAAGAGCAAGATATGGTACATATTGTTTTTTTTACCCCACCACTTTTTCAATTTTATGAACACGTGGAAGAAATTTGTGAAAATAAGTAATGAACATTCTAGTACTTTTCTTCCACGTTTTTCAAATAATTAAGGAATAAACGAAATAAAAGTTATGTATCCTGCCTTTTTGAAAATTTCTCTATGAAAAATTAGGAAAATAAAAGATTGGAAGTTGCTCGATTTTATGACTATGAAACTAAATAAGTTTTTTAGGGACGCGGGATGCGAAACTTATGATTGTGGGTACCCTCAACAAAATTGCTATTGCCGTAGTTGATGATAGGCTTCTCAACATGATTCCCGATGAGTACGAAATTGATTGTTTTTCGCCTGATCGAATTGTTGTTTTTGTTATTCCGGAGGAAAATTTTGAACATATATCGGAATCGATTGGAATAATTACACAAAACGATAGGTCGTCAAAGAAAATCGTAAAAGTTGGACTGCCTGTTGACGTAAGGATCTTTGTTGAAACAAACAATCGTTGCAATTGTATGAAAACTTTCCAAAGACGTTTTGTGGATTTCTCTATTAAAAAATTATTCTTTTGGGAATGTGAGATTTTAGCATGGCCCGACATCCTCCATAGTGCGAAACTCGGTAGATGTTAAACCATGTAACAAAAGAACTTCCTTAACAAGATCAACACTTTTCTGTTCTGGAAGTTTTGCATACACTCGCAACACTTTATCTGTTTTGAGTATATATTTATATTTTGAGTATATATTTATATCATTTTAGGCAAACAACGAAACGATTATTTCAATTGTCACTAAATATGCGGTCGATATGGAAACCAGAGGTCATTTGCTAGTTTCTCGTGTGCCAACGCCTGAGATGAAGCTTCTTGATACCTGGGACAGTTGCACAGCATTGCCTCGCCCACAATTGTCAAATGAAGTACTGGCATCTCACTGGTCAGTTTGAGTTTTTTATACGAGCGAGTAGTATCATTTACTATATATAAAGCGCTTATTCTGTGTGTCCATAGTTTGTAGTCAATGTAGTCTTTGTAGTCTGTGAAGTTTTGGCTTCTGTGGGGATAGTGAGTTGGGGTTAGTGTAGGGATATAGTCGGGGTACTGTAGTGGTACAATAGTGGTACGGTAGGAATACTGTAGGGTTACGGTAGTTTCAGAAAAATAAGTTTTCAGCCCCAGAAGTCGGGGGCCGCGCCGGAGGTGCGGTCCACGGCTGGTATACAAATATAAGAATAGGTTGCGGGCTTACCAAAAACATGTCAATTATTGAGTATCATACTCATGTAATCTTAACCCCACAGTACCGTACTACTAAACAACAATCACTTCAAAGACCGAACAATATATTTCTAGAAACTAGCCTATTCCCCAATATTTTAAAATTCGAACTGCCCACAAAATCACAAAATAGTGTTCAAAAAGTAACACCTCGAGTTGAAACTAATAGACGGAAAATCGTTTTAAACTGAGTGAAGGAAGAATTGATCAATCAAGTATAACTCTTTTCAGGCGGTCCTATATCAAGACACTTGATGTTGCCGCGAGGCTTGAAGAGTATGGAAAAGCTCTTGCATATTTTCCTCATCCTATGCTGCTCGTGGATGCCGTGAAACTTGAGAATGATCCTTCAGTGAAACTTGAAACGTTGAAAAGAGACCTGTTCATGCCTGAAATGAGAGGCAAGTTTACACTGATCAAGGAAATCCGCAAATGGACAAACAACGCCCCAACAATCCGTGACATACTTCAAGGCGCAAAAAATCAATTTCCGAACGACGAGTAAGTTTTTGCTTGAGTTAAAATAGACGTCGATTAGTGAGAATAAAGTATTTAGTCTAACAATTAGCGTTTTAAGCTTTTGGAATTATTTAAAAAGACAAATAAATGTTAATAAAGTGTAAGAATAATATAATCCTTTCAGAGACATCTGTCGTGCCAGCACAATATACGAAGAGCACTTAAAAAATGCAGATGGTGCTCATCAAGCTGTGAAAACGTTTATGGTTGTAAATCCGACGTACACTGGAAAAAATCTTATTGAATTGGCCGCTAGACTGTATTCGGATGGGTCAAGAAGTGGATATTCGGTAAGTCTACAGTATACCTTATATTTGTTTAGAAACATTTGAACGGAGATAGACTTATAAAAAATTTTAATTGGAGGATCCACTGGATCAAGCGAAAGGAACTCATCCAATTACTCAAGGAAACGTGCACATTCTTCTTCGGTAAGATACTGTTTTTTACTATAACGTTATATGTAGTCGAGTAATTCTTACTTTGCTACTACCAATAATATCCTCTTAAATTGTCTTCGTTTTCCAGAACAATCCAACACCGAGTCATCAGTAATACGAAGGCGACGAGCAAAGACGAGTGATTCAAATGATTGGTGTATTTTTTGTTCTATTGTAGACTAATAATTTATTTCTCTCGCCCCAAAATATCCTCTCATCACTTCTCATTTATTTCAATATAGAAAACCACCGATATTTATTTTATCCAGTATTTTTAGATCGTAAACTGATTTTTCTGTTTTTCTGTTGTTTTCTCCGAGTGGGTCTCACCACGAGAACATTTTGACGGTAGCTAAAACGCCCAAATTTCAATTACAACGCTGGACTTTTTGATAGGTGTGTGGAACTCGTCCAACTCTTCTTCTAAGCAGCGAAATCCATCTGTTCGTCGTTTTTTTAAAAATTATTCTAGTGTGATTCATTCTTAAATACACATTTTTATAATTTATAGGAAAACAATCAGAAAAAACACATCATAAGTCGAACCGTATAATACAAAGAAATGAAAACTAGATTTAATCAGGCACTCGGTAACCATTATGCCCAGTAGTAGAAGGAGCTGCAATTGATTCGCATCTCACGCAGATAGCATCACTTTGAATCGATCAAATGCAGCCTTTTCGAGAGCTTCACGATCATCCGAATGAGAGATTTGAATCAATTCATAGGCTCTTTAACGAATTGATTTTCCCCATAGATGAGCGATTCCATGCTCGGTGACAATGTATATGGCATGTGCACGAGTCGTGACGACTCCAGAACCCTAAAAACTAAACTTTGGACTTTAATATAGCTTCCCTGATTATAACTAACCTGTGCCAAAAATGGAACAATTTTAGTTTGTCCCTTGGTGGTTCTCGATGGTAATGCAATAATCGCCTTTCCAAGTCCATCAAATCCGTGTGGACCAAGGCCGGCCATTTCTTGATTCTTGATTCTTGCATTTTCTTGATTTCTTGCATTTTTTGCAAGAATTCCCGTTTCTTGATTCTTGCAAAATTTTGCAAGAAATTTTGCAAGAAATTTTGGAAGAAATGTTGCTGGAAATTTTCAAATTTTCGGAAATTATTAAAAAACTCTCACATTTTTTTACAAAAATTATCACAAAATTCTTGATTATTATTTAAAAAAAAGTGAAACATCAATGAAATCAAGTTTTTTTGCAAGAAATTTCCCATTTGTCCCAAAAAACTGAACCAGGTGCAATTATAGTACCAAAAATGTCCGATGTTTGATTTGCGAATACTCATTGTCTCATCTCTCACTGGCTCACTTTATTCTAATTTTTCAGAATGTTTCATTTTAGGAATTTTGTTATTTCAGAAAATAGCTTAGTTTGTGATTTCTGTAACTATGCCTGCCAAATCCGTGAAATGTAGTAAAAATCTAATTACTCCTTAACAGTGCAATTTCCGAATCAATATATTTTTACGTAATAGCTTCTTTGAAATCGGTGAGTATTTGTCTATTTGATTTAAAACCCGAAATTGACTATTAATGTCAATTTCATAATATTTAGCCACTTTAGTATAATTCGTTTTCACTTTTTGGCAAATCTATTATCTAAGCAGATATTCCTGTTTCAAGAAATTTTTCTTGGTTTTTCTTGGTTTTTTCTTGGTTTTTTTTTTGCAAGAATTCTTGTTTCTTGATTCTTGCAAAAAAAAAACTTTTGGCCGGCCTTGGTGTGGACTAGCAGCCATAAAATCGACTCGTCCACCGAATCCACTGAAAAAGTTGCGTCCAATCGAATCCGATACGATTTGTCCAGTCAAATCGATTTCGATCGCTGAGTTGATTGATGTCATTTCACTGTTAAGGCGGACGCTGTCGATATGATTGGTGAAATCGCATGGGGCAAAATCTGAAAGGATTGATTTTTAGTTGGAAGATGGAAAAAAAATCGAAAACTACTTTTTTTGGGTTTGTTTGGTTTTACAAGAAATTTGATTTGTTGATCCAAATTGAAAATTAAATTTTTTTAATTTTTCTGATCTTTTTTTTTTTTTTTTAAACGGCCCTGATGGACAAATAGTTGAGACCAAGGGTGCCGGTTTTTGGGTTTTTTGACAAAAAAAAATCGAAAAACGACGCTTTTTCAATTAAAAAAAACGAAAAATCGAAAAGTTTTCGTTTTCCCTTTCTTGAAAATTTGAAAATTCGATTTTTCAAAAATTAGCTTAAAATTTTGGTCATTGTTCTTCTTTTTAGAAAAAATTTGTATAATTGTTCTCATCATTAAGAACAAAATTAGATTTTAAAAACCCATATTTTATGGTTAATTTTCTGAACACTTTTTTTTGATTTAAAAAAATTTGAAAAATCGGAAATTTTCGGTTTTCGTACTCCAATATAATATATACATCGAAAATTTGAAAAATTGTATCAAATAAGGACATTTTTGAATTTTTTTCGATTTACGATTTTTTCTGTTTCGCTCAAAGAACCAAAAACAAATTTAAAATTAATTTTTACAGCAGAAACGAATATATTGTCTGTGGTAACCTTGCCCAGTTTTGAAGTTATTTATAAAAAAAAAACTAAAATCACTTTTACAATTGGTAAAATAAAAACTTTTAAAAAATCGGATTATCGGACGCCGAGCCAGGAATTGCTCCGATGCCGAGTTGAAGGGTGGCTCCGTAGCCGACAAGGTTCTCCGCAATTATTTTTCCGATTCTTTGCTCGGTTTCCGACATTTCTTCTCCTCCAGACTGACGAAAGCGATTGGTCGATCCGTTTGAACCATTGCAGCGAAATGAGAAGAATGGACAGTAGTGTGACCGCGACTACGGGGCATTGTGCTGTTGGCGAGGGCTGAAAAAACATTTTTTTTACAAAATTGATTATTTATTTTTACCAATAATCTTTTTGGCACTAGTCGCTGCTGCCAGTGTCGTGTCAATGTCGACTCCAAGTGTACAGAATCCAAGCTCATCTGAAATAGAATTTTTTTTACTTATAAAGTTTTTAATCACAAAAAGCTGATTTATGACGACTTAAAGCAAATTTCAAATTCTTACCAGGTGGCGAGACAGTAATCAGTGCAAAATGAACATTCAGAGTTCCACTTGTGTATACAGAGGGAACTTCAGAGAGGAAGATCGGAGTGTAGTCGGCGGCCCCCAATTTAACATTTTTACGATTTCCCGGACAAATGAACAGGCTGTTGTTTTGAATTTTTCCTGAAAGAAGTAAATTTAAAAATTTTAATATCCGTGATATTTAGGGTCGAATTGTGGACAATTTCCACTTAAAATTAGATGAGACATTCGGATACTGTTGAGATTCGCCGAATCAACACGACCACGAAATGCTTCGAGAAGAACATTTGGAGCAGACGCATAATTCATCAGAATCTGAAATGATCTGGATTTTAGGGATGTTTTTTTTTTGATTTTATAGGTTTTGCTACTCTTCATTTCGTGCCTCCTTTCTCCCACCACTAATTTTCGAAGATCCTATAACTTTGTGAAACTGACCATTTCTAGTAAAAAACATGACTTGAAACAGTTTTAATCATACAAAATACAAAGTTTTATTATTTTATCAATTTTTTGATCACATTCAAGTTTAATTTAGCCAAAAAATTAACAATTTGTTGAAATTTCCACAAAGTATATCTGATCTGTCAAGAAGGCAGTGCAAGACTATGAGAGACTGCAATACTAATAGAGTCTGCAAGATTAATTTTCGATTGGTCTCTCGGGGTGCAATACTAATAGGGTTGCAAGACTAATAGAGGAAATACGGTATGTGAAATAATTGTTTTTATTCATTTGAGAGACAACTACCGTACTTGTTTCATTATTTAACAGTCATGATGAAACTTTAAAAAATATGTATTATTGAATATTCAATTTTCTTCAAAGCTCACAATCAGAATGAATAGTTTTTCAAATGCGTTTCACTTTACCTCTAAATATATCAATACTTGTTTGAAAAATTGAAAGTATTTTACTCGAAATAGAATGTTTTTGAAAAATTATTTCTGTTTCAACATGTTCATATAAACAGATTTACTGGTTGCTTGCTATAAACACACATCCAGTAAAAGTCAAGAAAAGTGTCACAGACCATTACATTCCAAGCTTTCCTTTCATATTTAATTGAAAATAAAATATTTTCGCTTTAAAAAAACACATTTTTTTGAATAATTTAATCTCTTCAATTTAGCTGGAAAGCTGGCAGAATTACGATGCCAACATTTTTTTTTAATAGAATAGTGAATCGTTTTTTGTTGAAAATGGTTCCAAACACAAATTCTTGTCTTTCAAACTAGATTTTTTTATACGCTAATTGCCGAACTTTTTTAAATTTATTTTTCTAATAGTATTGCAATTTAATAGGTTTTTAGCTCCTTTCTCTCAGAAAAACTCTGCGATTTCGGAACTAAATTCTTCATGTAAATGGAAAAATATCGTTAAAAATATATTTTAACTATTTTTTTAATAAAAATAAACACAAGGAAAAGAAGATAACTTTTTGAAATTGTTCAACTTTTTTTAATAGTCGTTTTGATAGCTTTTATTAATTTTATCATTTTCACTATGCATGTAAGGATAAAGCGACACAAGTACAATCTCTACAATTATTTGTCCATTACGGAATAGCGGAACAATTATTTTCTTGAAAACTTCTTCAACCGCCAACTGTCTATAATTCGATTTGTCTTAAATTATTTTCGACTGTTTCAAGATGTTCATATAAACAGATCTATTGGAATTTTGACAACAAACGCTCTCTGTATATTTTAGAAAGATTAAATTCCAATAGTTCTTAATTTAAAAAAAACGAATGCAAAACACATGATTTTCATATTTTTCGTAATTGAACGTTCTCCGACGATAGTTCACAGTGTGCCGTCGATTCGTCACAGATTCGAGATTTTCCAACGAGATCGCACAATCTAGACGAGACATGAAATATCATTGGAAACAAGAGACGGCGAGAATTTGATGCAAATGCACGATGACATATTCGCATTCCTTATCATTTTTTTAATCAACTTTTAACAGAAGATTTTCATCGGAAAAAAGTGTTCCCCTGGGTTCTTCAACGGTTTGCAATTAAAAGATGGTTAGCAAGGTGTTTGTCTGACCATCTTGAACAATGAAACAGGAACAATAGAAACGATGAATATGTGACCTATAATTACAGTACTCTCTTCTCACATAATTAACACTGGAAACAATAACACAAGCTCTGTTCTGCTTATTCTTTTTTTGGATCATGCCCATTAGTTTATATTCCAAGTTTTTAGGGGTTCAGGTTACGGTGTCAAATTAGAAAAAAATGGGTGGAGAATGAGTTAGACCAGCCTTTTTTTATGTAGAAGTAATGGCAAGTGGTTGTACAATAGTTGAATTGGAGACTCAATCAGTTGAACCGATCAGGAAACAATGGCATGGATTCACAGGTTAGTGTTAATTTGTTGTTTTATTGCCAATTATTTTATTTAAATGCTTTTTATCCTACATAAAAATAGAGTTATAATGTTTAAAATTATCTTTCAGAACCAAACAGGTACTGTATTATTTTTTAGTGTTGCACCCCATTAGTCAAATTCGGCTCTCGGGTGTCTTTAGATTTTATAAAAAGTTGTCAACTGAAAAAATAATTTTATGTTCTTTTTCTATAACTTTTGTTATTAAATATTCAACCGAAATATATCCTTTCAAATTTGAGTGATGGGGTGCCGCACTAATGGAGAAAGTACGGTAACTGTATTGTAGATTTTCTGATTGTTGGGGAATAGGAAGAATGATTTTATTTATGTAATGTTTTTCGGCGGGGAAGTTGCCACCGGTTCTGCAATTCTTTCAGGTTGTTGCCTTTACAAGCTCTTATTTTTTCATGCAAAAAAAGTAATTCAGGGTTTTGTTTCTAGCTACACCAATGGCTGTAAATGAAAATGTTGACTTTGAAAATTTAGAGCATATAGAAACAAGTAGCTAATGTTTCCAAATGTTTTCTATTCATGTTAAAAATATTCCACACCCTGAAAGATTTCCTATTTGAAAAATATAGTTTTGATGTATGAACGTTGAAAATTTCTAGCAGAACACGACGACGTGCAAACAACAAAAGTATTCTACATAGTAATCGAACAATTAAAATTTGCTTTTAAAAAATTGACTCATGTTGCTGCAAAAATTTTGATTTTCCTTTTCAATTTTCAACATTTGAGTCATTGCCATTTTTTCAGCAAAACCCTATTTTCAGGTAGTTAAAGAAATAAATCAGATTGAAAAACATTGATATTTCAAAATGCTTTTTTCGAAACTGAGAAAAGTGACCATTTGTATAATTAGAGCTTTTTTCAGCTGAAATCCAAACGTTTTCCTTTTTTCTGACAAGCTGGTAAGATAGGAGAGTTTGTGTGATACTAGGTTTTTTTTTTTCAAAAAATGAACCACTCTAAAAAATTTTAAAGAAAAGTTCATCGAGATTTGATCTTTTGGGACTACTTTTGGAATAATAAAGCAATTTCAAAAGTTTCACAACCCCAACTTTAAATTGAGTTCAAGTTCAGAGTATGATTGCCTATATTCTAAAAGAAATAGTAGTGAATGGTTCTGATAGTTTTCTGACCTATAATTTAATTACCGTTATTTCGGCGAATATTTTCACCGGCATATCTCATTTCGGACGATACGAAAACCAATCAACTGAGATAAATTTGTATTCATCTCCTTTCCATTTTGTTTTAATATTTTTATTTGCACAGACCATAGTGGGATTTTCCAACTGAGTTTTATTGTTAAAATGTTTATGTTATTAAACAAAACTCCAGAAACTAATTTACTAACTTAAAAATACGTTTCAAAACTTGAGTGAACTATCAAAAATATAAGATTTTTTTAAATAGTTGGGGAGGGAGGGGGAGAGTTTTTGAAGTGCTCTATATATGCATATATGCAATTTTATTGTTGTAAACCACTTGTATTGGGAAAATGATTTTTTGGGACCCAAGATCTAGGTCTTCTAACATTTTGAATTGACATAATGTAATAAATGTGCGTCAATAAGAACTGTTCATATTTTTTCAGATGATAACATAAAAATGATCTAAACATCTAAATCGCTCATAACAGATTAAAAAATGTCACGTGAAAGTGTTGGGAAGCAACCTGGGCCGTCCTGTACCACATTTTTGGGCTTCTAAGCCCAGTACTCGGCTCCCAGTAATCCGTTTCTTACAAAACGTTCGGAAAATGTGATGATACATCCATCAATTGTTTCTGTGAAATTTCGTCTGATTTGAATCATTTTCAGATGTTTTATTGCAAAAATAGTTTCTTAGCCGGACTTTTTCGTTAAAAATGCCTCATCTACCGGTGTCATTGAATTATTTTTGCAATAAAACATCTGAAAATGATTCAAATCAGACGAAACTTCACAGGAACAATTGATGGATGTATCATCACATTTTCCGAACGTTTCGTAAGAAACGGATTACTGGGAGCCGAGTACTGGGCTTAGAAGCCCAAAAATGTGGTACAGGATGGCCCAGGTTGCTTCCCAACACTTTCACGTGACATTTTTTAATCTGTTATGAGCGATTTAGATGTTTAGATCATTTTTATGTTATCATCTGAAAAAATATTTTGATAAGTTTTCAAAATTTCAGTGCTTTTTTCGATAAAATTTCAAAAAACTGGGGAGTCTTATAGAAGTTGGACGGCCGTTTTTTTGACTTTCAGCCCGCGCGCGCACAGTTTTTGAGCTGTCATCATAAAATTATACGGGTATAGGTTTTTTGACATTTAAAATCGAATGGCATTGGCAGTTTTTTACCACAATGTTCAGGAAGTCTCAAACCACCAAAATTAAGGGGGTCCTATAGAAGTTGGACGCACTGCATTTATATTCTCCTATTCAGTTCTCTAATAAACAAAGATCACATCTACATATTGTCATGTAATGAGAGATTAGATAATGTGGTGACGCCTTTTACAATTGTTGATTACATATGGTCCATCTCTAGATAATAGTACACTCACTTCCGGGGGCAACTCCGCCCACAATTACTGGGAAACCGTAATGAGGGTGCAATTGCGGTGCATATTCAGGTGATATACCTAGCAAGGGTTCATTTTACTTCATTCCATCTCGTTGTTTTTTTTGTGATATTTTTAATAAGTGCTTCTTCTTTTACTATTTTTTTGGACACAGAATTTTAAAATTATTATTTGCTCAAGAAGTTGTCCAAAATGTTATTTTGGACCATAATTTTTAGTAAAAATTTTCCTTGTTTACCCTTAGTTTTTTCATTGATGTTCCACAGAAAACTATCGAATTTAAACGGTGATCATTCACATTTTATCAATAATTCACAACGGAATTCAAAAAAAGCAAAAAAATAAGCGTCATCGATATATTCAACAGCTTTCTTCCGTTGCTTCTTTGAATTTTCCTGACACTTTGAAAATGTTCTAACCTTCCTTCTATTTACCTTACTGGTATACAAAACTATGAAAGTAGAAGATTATAAGATTTCACCAAGTGACTAACCACATTTGATGAATGAAATGTCCGAAAAATGTGGCTGGTCTTTCCGCTTCCCAGCTTGTAAGGTTATGAAAGATTTTCAAATAATGATGTCACCCACCATGTTGCATAATTTTCACTTTACATTTACAAAAGAAGAAGTACTACAAATAATCAGAAAAATTGAAGTTCTTAAGAATCCTCAGCACCACATCACCTAATTATGTACTTTTTGAATCAGTATTTATTTTTTTAAAACTTCTACAAGATTCCGCCGATAAATTCGAAGTTCCAATGATCACTTCTCCATGAACTATGATTATATCATAAAATGTTTAAAGAACCTACATATAATCGATGTTATTACGGAAATAATAAGAACCGGGAATGACGCGGATTTTGGGACACGTTCTACAATGTTCGTTGGTGTTCTAAAAATAGAGGAGTGGGGCAATAAATTGCTAATGTTCGCAAATTTTTAAGTGAAATTAGTATCTTCTGAAAAAAGTGTTCTGTTACTCATAGACAACTTTATCAGAGTAATCAATCAAAAGTTTAGTCAATTTCCAAAAAAAAAACACCAAAAAAAAGAAGTTCACATGAACAATTGCAGATATCTGCGAACTTTCTCCTTTTGACCCCGACATCCCCTCCCATTTTCGTCGCTCTTTATGTTTTTCCAATTGTTTCAAGGCCTTTTTAGTGATGGGCGGAGACTTTTAGTACCTTTTGGTCAACCCCCAATGGACTGTGATAACTGATTATAGATTTAGTGATCAGTTAGTTTGAAGAATAGTTGGGGGATCAAAATGGAATCATCTAATATTCCTTATGTTCTTGAGGAGAGCAGTGCCAAACCAAAAAGGTAACGATTATGGTTTCTTTTTAAATTTCCAATTTTTCTGTATTTTCCTACTTCAAAGAAATGATTATTTACCTTTGTTTTTCTATGCATTATCTATCTATCAAATCCATATTGAGTTCTCATCAAAATAATTATCTCAATATGTTATATTAGAACCTCAATTAATCTGTTTACTAATTTCAGGTTTTGGATGGAACTAACCCCCAGACGTCATGAACTTCTCAGCACATATCTTCTCGGAATTGGAACTCTCTTTTTATACACCGGATACTCACTTCAACAGTTTATCGGAGAATCTGTCATCCACTCAATTCATGAAAAGTCACCGGACACCATTTCCGCTTATGCTGGATACTATGGGTTAGTTTTAGTATTAAAATAATTAAACATGAGTTTTTTTTCTTTTCAGAGCAGCCTTTCACTTATCAGCATTTGCAGTATTTTCTCTCATCACTCCTTCCCTTCAACACTTTGTCCCAAGTAAATGGTTCCTGACACTGGCTTCTGCACTTTTTGCAGTTTATTATCTTGGATTTTTTCAATTGAATAAGTACTACTTCTACTTGACACAAGCTCTTATGGGAGTTGGATATTCATGTAAGCCACTTTTTGAATAGGATAAATATAATTGTGACGTGTCTAGAATCTGATAAATTTACAGTTTATAACAATGGAGAAGGACAATATCTGTCCGAACATTCTTCTCGAAGAACGATTGAATCAAATACTGGAATTGAGACTGCAGTTGGGCATGCAAGCATGTTTTTCGGAGGAATTGCACTTATCGTTCTATGCTTTTTGTTACACACAGATGGTGGTACTGGAATTGAGTACTCGGATTTGCAGATTAGGTATGCCTTCTGAAATTTAACATTTTGATTTTTTTGTTAGAAGTTGTTAGAAAATTCCACTAGGGTGCGCTCCGCCACACAGATGCCTGAAGGGCGAGTGAGAGGCATAAAGTGAATGGTTATATTCTAGTTAAAACTCGGAATTTCAGATTTATCTACGGAACCATGTTCATTTTGAATATCTTCTCTGTCATTGTGTTTGCATTTCTACCAACAAAACAATATGACTCAATTGCTTCCAAATCTTCAACTGTTGTACCATCTTTTGCTAATCAAATTAGTGAGTTTTTAATATTAAAAATAATAGAAAATCATTTTGAAAATTTACAGAGCAACTTCTCAAAGCATTTCAATCAACAAATTTGCTGATCTTAATGCCATTCTTCTTTTTCCAAGGATTTGCAGTTTCATTCTTAATGACTGTATATCCAACAACACTTTCATTTACTCATGCATTCAAAACTGATATTTATATTATTGGAATTTATTCGGTTTCAATGGGGTTGGCTGAAGCAATTGGTAAGTTCAGACTTACCTACTCGTGTGAATTTATTAATTCAAATACTTTGGATTCAACGTGAAAATCAAATCAGTATAATTTAACTAAATTAATATAATTTTAAAAATTCGAAAAATTCGCTTAAAAATTTTTACCAAGTTATTGGATTTGTCGCCAATTTCTTATCTAAATTTTCTAGACAAAGAAACACATACAGTAGTAAATTTGTTCAGCAGTATCTTTTAATTCACTTCTATACTTATCACATTAACCTTAACTCTACTTTGAAAGAAATTCACTGCAAAATCCAAACAATGTTTTCCATTAAAAATCTTCTTGCTTTCCACTTGGTTTGCACATGATTTTTTTGCAAAAAACGATACAGTATGCACTCGTTTACAAAAATTCGTGTTCGTTGGTCGATCGGTATCTTTCGATGTTTTTGAGCGTATCATATTAGTTTTGAAATATGATTTGGTCAATGAAAGAAGGTCTACATAAATTTAAAATATAAGCAAGTTATCTTGAATAGTTGTAAAAAATCTGCCCCTCAAGTTTCAAACTTCTCATATATATGTTCCAAGCTCCATGTAAAGCTGTTGAACATTTTAACTTTTATAGTATTTCTCAATCATAATTCAGACCACTTCAAACATTTTTTCAGGTTAAAAGAGTAATTCTTTAAATCGTTATTTCAGGTGGTATCTTCTTGCGCCCATTGCTCAAAAGAGCCGGTGATTATGGTCTCTATGTGACCGCTGGATTCAATTTTCTCTCATACTCAGTTGTTATCATTTTGGCTTTTCTTTCAATTCCAAATCTTTCAACCTTTGGTCCAACCAGTTCACCACCAATATTTCTCACTCCAAGGTAAGGGTTATCTCATTTTAAAATCAAAACAATGTCCTAATTTGATTGATAACCGTAGAGAATCATCGGTGAATTGATAAATTGCAATGACATTTTGATAATGTTTCATGGAGGTTTTTTATCACTTCATAACTTGATTGATAACCAAAGCTACCCAAAGATTTAAGTTTCATAAAAGAATCCAGGGGGAAATCACATGATTGTACTACAAGGTGGTATTCTTTGTATTTTGAATAATCTACAGTACTTTAATAAAATCGTAACTGATCTGATAAAAGATTGTGATAAGTGCCAAAGTGTATTTTTTGGAAACAATGACAAATTGGAAATTTGAAACATTTTTTTCAAAAGTTCAAATGACAAAAAGAAAATTGAGGGACCGTACAGCCTGGCTGCCAACTGTATCTATTTTCAGTCGTCTTCTCGTCTTCATCATTGGATTTTTGATCGGATTCTCTGATTTCTGTGTGACAATGGCTCGTGCTGTCATTTGCCAAGTCGCTGTTCCAGATTGTCGTATGCAGGTCTTCTCTCTGTCAAAACTTTATCAGGTTAGTTCTTTAAATTCCAATTATTGAAATTTGAAGTTTAATTTTGGAAGAAATACAAATTCTGCCTTTTTCAAAAAACTCCCGTATATGTCACGGGTATGCGTTTTTGAAAATTTTCGGACATCGAGATGTCGCGCAAACCTTCGTTTTTTTTCTATTTTAAAAGCGTCCCATGGATTATCGCATGTAGCTCGGCGCTGGATGAATGAAATTTCGAGAACTTTTTTCAATCTCTTCAAAAAGGTAACGGCTATTTGATATATTTTACCGCTTTTGGATTCGAGCTCATTGAGCCGAGATTTTTGAGGTATAGTCCGAAAATCGCTAATTTTCGTCATTTTCGGGTGGTTTTAATTGAATTAAAATTCGAATATTTTAGATTCTTTTACGATTTTTTAGGGGTTTGTACAACTCGACGAGCTCTTTTCAATGAGTATTTTGAAAAAATTCTACGATTAAGTTAAGTTATAGAAGTGGCCTCTTTAATGCGAAATCGAAAATTGCACATTACCCCTTTTTTCATGGCCAAGTGGTTAGTAGCGTTGCTTATCGCGCAGAACGTTTCCCTTGGTTCGACTCCCACCGAGTGCTTTTTTAAAATTTTTGTTTTTGAAGAAGTTGGGAGTTGATGCTATGGTACTGTAATGACACTGTAGGGTACTGTAGGGGTACTGTAGGGTACTGTAGGGGTACTGTAGGAGTACTGTAGTTTAAAAAAATCGGCCGGCAGGCCGGGAGGCCTGCGACGAGGTTGTTACTTACTCAAGCTTAAAAATCAGGGATGAGGGCCGCAGGCCCTCTTACTCTTGAAAACTGTGGACCGGCTTTAATCCCAATCCAAGCAGAGCAGGCCGTCAGGCCTACGATGCGGTTGTTACTCACTCAAGCCTAAAAATCAGGGATGAGGGCCGCAGGCCCTCTTTCTCTTAGAAAAAGTTCTCAAAAAATTATCAAAACTTCAAGTGGCCGTAACTCAGTCAGTTTTGTTCGTAGCGACCCCTTTCGGGTACACCCCATTCCCGAAGGTCTGGCGGGCCCCCAGGCCCGCTAATCTGACCAGTAAACATAAATAGTTAAAAAAACATTTGAGAAGTAACTATTCTGTGTTTTCACCAAAAATCTCAACTTCGAGAGTTTTTGGATTGAATGCATTTATAGAAAGCTCTTTGTGCTATTTTTGAATTTTTTCTAAACTTTCAGAGTGGTTCATCAGTTGTAGTTCTCCTTCTAACTCCATATATGACTATCTACATTTGGCTTTGTGTGCTCACAATTTTCCTTTTAATTGGAACCACATGTTTCGTTATTGTTGCCCGTAGAACTGCTGCCGATCGTCAAAAACATTCAATTGCTCATCCATCCCAAGCTCAACTTGCTGACAAAATCTGAATATCGGATTTAACTGACCAACAGCCAAATATGATGATCTCCATTCCATCCGACACTTCCCTTAATTTTTAAAATTCACTAAATTGTGTGCATTTTCGGGTTTGAGACATGCCTGCTAACCAATTCTCACAATAACTTCACAAAGAAATAAAATGAAGAATTTAATAATGTAACTTAAGATAGAAAAAGTGCATAAGTGAGATCGACAATACATGCAAGGGGCGAGGAAGAAGCTCTTGTTAAATAGAAAGGAACAAACTCGGCAAATCGTCCCAGCTTTCTCCAGCGCTTTACCTAGCTTCCCCATGAACCGCGTTTGATAACTGGCAATGCGCAATTGGCCGAGAAACTTCAATAGTAAAAAGTGGAGAATAATTTGTGGGAATTTTTCTTTATATTGGGATTTCTTAGGAAATTTGCACATGTAAATAAGACAATTTCGCCCGGCGGTCTCTCTCATTAAAAAACTTGAATATGTGAAAATTATCAAAATTCTTCAGTATAAATTTTCTCCGCATTTGCAGCGTTTTGAGTAAATCCCCCAAGTTGGCTTTTTGAAGTAGAATCCATCAAAAGAAAATTCAATTCGTTTGCTAGATAAGTTTTATTGCATTTTTTCTTTTGAAAAATCTGTTTATTAATTAATTAAAGCTTGCTTTTATGATGTTCAGTTATAAAATTGGATAAAATTTTTGACGCCGGGATCGAGGAATTTTTGATGTTTTATGCCTGATTTTTCGTTTTTAACCAAGGTTTTTTTGGTTTTTCTTTGTTGTATGTTTCAAGGGATCGATTGGAAAAACGTACAACAAAATCTCCCCAAATGACATTCATCCTTCAGAGCTTTCAAGTTTTTAAGTGGTCAATTAAACTATCACAGAAGGCTTCATAGAAGAAACACGATAACTAATTGTAAGTACAACAAAATATATTAAAGTGTGAAAATATTCAATGTTGGCATTGAGAGAGAATCCAAATATGAAGGGGAAAATAATCCGATAGAAAATGTTAAGTAATGGAGCATACAGATGTACTGCGACTTTGATCCGAACGGCGAGCATATGAGGCGTCTGATTGCTGAAAACTTTAATTCAAATTCAAAAATCATAGATTAATAAACATAGTTTTCTAAAACAATCGATGAACTGACCTTAGGCTGTTCAATAACAGATCCTTGAACAATTTCGATGTCAGCTTCAACTTCAGCTCTCGAAAGACCCACATTGAGTACTTCAGCAACGGCTTGTCTAAAATTTATTTTTTTAGAAGTATACATAAGTATAATATATTTTAATACTACTTTTGGGGCGTTGTATTGCATTATTTTTCAACAATATGAATCTTTGTTTATGTTAATTTTTAGGTGTATATCGTCTGTAGAATCAAAAATACTCCCTAGTTAGAATAATACCTGAATGTGAGAAATACAGTATCTCCAGTTTTTGCAGAAACGTAAGTTGGCATCATGTCGTTGGAAGTCGCAAAATTCTTGTGTGCTTCAACTGAAACCACACGTCGCTCCTCAAGATCCGTCTTATTTCCCATCAATACTAGTTTCACCGGCTGCAATTTTGAATTAAAATCTAAAAGTATTCAGGCAAGAAAGCGTTTTTCTAATAAAAATAAAACGAACTGTTTCACTGGATTTCGTGTTTTTCTTGACAACTGACAACCAATCGACAGCATTTTCAAAGGATTTTGAGTTGGTGACATCATAAACGAGAAAAACGATGTTGGCTCCAGTCAAGTACTTATCGATCATTTCACCAGCAATACTTTGTCCTCCAATATCCCATACCTGAATTATTTGTAAAGATTTGCATAAGTTACATAGAATTTCGTACTTTGGTGCGAAAACTTGTGAATTTTTTCAGATATTTTTTTACAATTCAGTCTGTTCATCTTTTTCTAATTTTCATAAACCTCCTAGTGTAACTTCCGTTACATTTTGATTGTTATAACAATCATTTTATAAATATTACCTTAATCGATTTCAAACTTTCAAGTTTCTAAAAGGATTCAAAAAATTGCACATAATTCTGAACAAAGCTCTTTTCTAATATTCTCACCTGCACGAGCACCTGCATTTCGTGTGGAAGCGTGATTCGACGAGAGAAGAAATCCAAACCAAGAGTCTGAAACAAGACATTCATGTGAAATTTTGATAATTAGATATCACGGGAAACAAAATTTGAAAAAAAAAACCAACTTGGTGATAAGATTTATCAAAAGATTCTTTTGCAAATCTCTGGCAAATTGATGTCTTTCCACTTGCTCCATCTCCGACTACCACTATCTGAAAAAAATTGTATAGTAACGTCCCAGAAGAAAAGGACTCGTCATTAATAACAACTACGTCCCATTTACTCTCCATCCATGGCCTACTTTGGGGTAAGATCTTTCAAAAAATTTCACGTACCGGGGAAAACCGATATAATTGCAGGGAAAATTTTCGCTGTGATGAATATTTTATTATTATTACTTTTTTGTAGTTTTTTATAACAATAATAAGGTTCCTTTTTAAAAAATACTAAAATTTCCTTAATGAATATTTTACAAACGTTTTCACCACAGAATGAATGATTCAACATTTATTTTTAATATTTCCTTTCTATGGTTGGAAAAAAACAGTTTTGACTCCCCAATTTTTAAAGTAATTTTTTCTTTTTCACCTTGATAACTTTATCATCCGGATCATCATCCACATCAGCTTCGTCAATTTTCTCAGGTAATGGTGATTTCTTTGGCAAAGCTGGAGCCTCGTCTTCTCCCATTGTTGTCATTTTTTGACGGACTGAACTTAGTTTATGAATGTTTTATTAAGCAGAAATTCGAAAATTTGGCGGAATAATTGACGGAAACAGTATTGTTGCCGTTTGGATCAAAAACTATTTCGAAAAAGAATCCCTGCGGACTTTGTGAATTCGGGCAAAAACTATTTTAGCCTAGTGTAAATCAAGATTATAAAGCTAAAACGTTTTTAAGCTTTTGCATGCACTTTTTAAGTTCAAGTATTTATTTTGCTATTTAGCAATTTGGATACTTGGGAAAAAAAGAAAATTAATAAAAATGAGATAGAAGAAGGCAAGGTGAAACGGGAAGAGTAGAAGAATCACGAGAGAATCGTCATGGAAACGAGCATTCCATGTCTCTCAATGTTCAATACTCTCTCAATTGCCTACGCTTTTAGCTCTCGGAGCAGGAGACCTCAATCGAAAACGGAAAATTGGTAATGAGCAGGTCGAGATGAAGAACGAATGAAAAAGGGATAGAAGACAAAGTGGGAAAAACAACTTTATTTAAACTGTAATATTTATTGTTTGTGTTTAAAAATTATGGAAAATACTTTAATTATAATCACAGTAAGAAATGGCACATTATTTTAAGAAACAATATAAATTTTATTAAATAAATTGAAACAAAATTTTATTAGAAAACCACTTCATTAAAAATATCTTAAGATCAATTGATCTGAATCATTTTCCAGTGTGAAGTCGATGACAAGGGGCTTTCGATGACAGTTCCCAATTCTTCAGCTCGGTGTAAATTCCAGAAAGCATTTTCGAATTGTTCTGAATACTTTAATCAATTAAAGTAAGAATTAATAAAATTTACCGCTGCAGTGATCTTTTTTGTATTAAGTACTTCATTCATTTTTGTCAACTTTGCAGAGACAAGAAGATATCCAAATCGATGCCCTTGTCCACACATTTTATCAATTGCTTCTTTGTTTTTAACTCTCAATTCATCAGCAATTAATCCAGTCTGAACAGATTGAGTTAAAGTTTAGGTATCACTAGTTGGGGAAACATTAATTTTTAATTATAAAATTTGTTTAAAAGTTTAGAGCTTAGAGCTTGCAAATCAACTGTGCCTATTGTAGTTGGCAGAATTTTCAATTGAACTTACATGTTTTCTTAGTAACTTACATTTCTGAGCTCTTGAATCCGTTGTTGCAAGGATGGGAAAAATGTTTTCAGTTGTTCGAAAGCTTGCTGAAAAATAACTTCATTTATAAGATCACTCTTTCTAATTTTCTAATTTTATTGTTTGCTGAATCCCTCAAAAACTTACATCATCAGTCAAATTCGATAGTTCTGCAAATTCAACTTCTTGTTTGACAACTGGTAAAAACAATGCAAGATCATATTGAAATCGTTCAAATGGCATAAGAATATTATCCGCTGATAAAACAACATTGATGATCAAGAAGAGTGGAAAAAGGAAGAAAGGGACGACGGATTTCATCTTTTAGTCGGCAATGAGAATGAAGATAGAGAATGGTATGGATAAGCAATTCGAAAGGTAATTAGGATTTGATGAAAGATTCAGGATTCGCTTATCAAGAAGAACAAGAAAGCATTTAATTAGGAGAATAAAGATTAAACGAATCAGGTATAGGTTGTATGATCATGATGTTTTTGTTTTCGAATACGATAGGCTATCAACATTTGAAGATATAATGGGACACACTTAAATAAATTAAATAAAATCCGATTTCATTTTTTGGAACGAACGACGATTTTTGAGATTAACACTACTTCAAAAATGTTGTGATGCAACCTGATAATGCACAGAAAATGATGATGTCTCAGTCAAATTTCAGGTTTTTGAGTAGGATTTAAAGAGTCTTATGAGTGATGCCGGTTTCTTTGGAAAATTATCTGTAACCTGGCTAAACAAGAAAATATCAAAAAACTTAAAGCTGATAAAATGTGGCAAATACACTTAAATATAGCAAATGGAGAATACGTACTACAAACTGAGAGGGTGCAGAGAAAACTTTACAGATCGACTTTTTCTAGTTCCGAGTGAACGCAGATTAATCTTTCGTAGAGACCTATTTGGAAAGTACTTTGCAAGTGACTTAAATATGTTTCATACGAAAGTCTAAAAGTCAGCAGAAATAATCTTCATGCAAGTTTTTTAGCCGAAACAATATTCAATATTGTGAAATTTTAAGAAAAAAGCAAATTCGAAAATATTGCACTACAGTGAGTATATTTATGTAGTGGAAAGATAGTCCAACATCTCATTGCATTGGAGGAAAAGTATCAATCTAGCTAGATTTCAACTGGCCAACATGTTCAACCAGTACAGTACCTCCAATAAGAAACTAATGATTCTCTTATACAAAACTTTCATCCGCCCTCGTTTAGAATATGGAACAGTAGTGTCTTCTCCGACAAAAAAATCGGATGAGAAAGCAATAGAGTCTGTACAAAACGCATTCACTAGGCGCCTTTATAGTAGAATCAAAAAAAGATATATTAATCCAACTGATAAAGATTACAAAACTGCCATGGAACGTAACGAACTATTCGATTTCCAAACCTTAAGCACGAGACGTAAAATAATTGACAGAATCCAAGTAATCAGAATGAATAATGGTAAATTAGACTTAAAAACATCTGAGTTTTTTGAGCAACAAGAGACCCACACTCGTTCTAAAAAGAAATATATCTGGAGCACAGGAAAATCTAAACTTAGGAGACACTTTTTTGTCAACAGAACACTACACACAATGAAGCAACACTGATCTAATGTTACCTTATCCTCACTTCTATCCATCATTTATTCTTGCCTTTTATACATCGTTATTTGCGTTTTTTGCTTCTTCTCCAATGTAGCCATTATTTTTTTCTCATCTCTTTTTATTTTTGTTCCATTTTTATTTATGTAACCACTTGTGATGGTTTGTATCTATTAATGTGTTTTTTTTCTACCTCACGATATCTGTCGCATTGGATGCGATTCTTCAAAATTATTATTTCCCGTTCCCATCTTGGTTGACTCACAAATTTTATGTTCCCATTCCCATACATATTTTTATTACCATATTCCCCTGCATCCCTCACGCCCCCTGCTAATCGAATTAGGAGGCTCCTATAAAGGAGCCCGGTATTGCAGAATAAGACAGAGTGAACAATGATATAGCCCTATTCCCTACCGTTCCTCCGAGGCCCAACTTCTCCTTCTCCCAATTCTATAGACAGTCCCTTACTTCCCTTTCCCTTCTTCTTATTCATCAATAAGTATTTGGTTGGAACAACTGAGTAGTTATTTTCTTCCTTGTCCTCCTACCGTCAGGACAATATCTTACTATCGTAATAAATTAAATTAAATTAAATTGCAAAAAAAAAATAAAAAACGACCGCATCATGGTGATCACCCAAAGAAAACTTTTTAAAGACGTTTTATGTGTGAAATTCAGAATTTTTTCACGGAAAAAAAATTGAGAACTCGAAATAATCAACACCTCCGATTGTTACAGATTTGATTCGAAAGTACCGTACGAACACAATAATGATAAATAAATTCAACTGAAAGCTTTTTATTTTAAGGACAAGATGAAAGGCTAATTTGCCACATCATTTCTTAATTCGACCGATTTTTCAGTTTGCACAAGTTGACTCAAATCACTTCTTCTGGAAGCAATCGTTTCCAATTCCAGCCAGTGTCTGATAGTTCGGATCATGAGTTGCTGAAAGTTAGATTTGAACAACAATCTGTAAACTACAAAAACAAACCAGCCATTCCAGGACCACCGGCTTTTGGAGCACCTGGAGCCGCACCACCAGCAGCTGGTTTCGCACCTTCTTTCTTGTCGAAACAATCGTTTCCAATTCCAGCAAGTGTTTGGTAGTTGAGATCGTGGGTGGCTTAATATGATTAGATTGAAATCATTACTCACCAGCCATTCCAGGACCTCCCGGTTTTGGAGCACCGGCAGCAGGGGAAGCTCCACCAGCAGCATCAGGAGCTTTTCCTTTCTCTTGGAATACGTTTCCATCAACTCCAGCAAGAGTTTGATAATTTGGATCGTGTGTTCCTGCGACAGCCGCGAAAATATTTGCATATTATTTGGCTGACCCAATACATAACGACTTGATCTACAATAAATGCGGGAATTTCCCCATAAAAATGTGATGTCGCAAGCTCTTAATCGGGAGACACAAATTCAATTATCTGCTTCTCAATTCCATATAGATCATTTATTGTAGATCACTACGAGAACTCTGGAAATTGTCAACAATGTTATAAAAACTTATTTTCATAATAGCGAAAATTGGGATTTTGAGAATTGGCGGCATTGAATATTAATAACTAGCTTTTATATTCATAAACTATTGTGCCTGTACTCTTTGCCCCGTGATTCACTCGCGATCCTCAGTTTATTAATATTGTTTTGTTATCTTTTGCACCATTCAATTATTATTCTTATCCCATATTATTCTAGCTCTGAACTAGATTAGTGCCCCCTCTTCGGCTTACGGTCAGAATAATTTATCATTTCGTAAATGCCACGAAATCTATAAAAATACAAATCCCTCAAAAAATTATACTAGACGTCTATTTGCTCTTGACTCATATTAGCGCGTCAATTGGATTCGTCTACGATTTCTGTTCTAGTGACTTTTCAATATGTTTTTGAATGAACCATTTCCCGCCAAAGAGTTCTGATTTGAAATTTGTAACATACGCAGGTTATACTTTCACTTTTATTCTTCGTCAAGGCTTTTGGCCCTACTGTTCCATTTACACGCTTCGTTTTTTCTCATTCGTCTATTTCTCTTTTTTTCTGCAGGTTCTTCTTCAACCCTCCGTTCCTCCTATTCATTCTCTATCTGCTCGTCACAGAGTGACACCTATTTTTCATTTCGTGTTCGCCGACTGGTGTCCGAGAGTCCACATAGGACATATTCTCGGATTAGAGTCTTTTTGGCGATATCTTTCCAGTCAATTTATTTGTTCAATTTAATTTTGGTCGAATTATTATTTCAAGGCTTTTGCCATCTCGTTACATTAGTTAAAGTCACAGTAGTAAAGTTAAAGTTACAGTAGTAAAGTATTAGCGCGTAAGATATGATGTCGTTTGTGCAAACACCGTCACGTTAGTTTGCAGGATGTGTGATTCAAATTTTGTCTCTCTTTTGTCACAAAAACATTTGAGACCCGAAGAACTCGGGGGATGTCCAACTGGGGGGATTACCAACTCGGGGTATTGGCCCCGCCCACAGAACCGTGGCTTGCAATACGCCCATTTCTGCAACTGCCGCACGGTTTTAAAACTGTATTTTTATCAATAGAGCGAGGATTAACAAGAAAAAATGATTTTAAAACCGTGCGGCAGTTGCAGAAATGGGCGTATTGCAAGCCACTGTACTGTGGGCGGGGCCAATCCCCCGAGTTGGTAATCCCCTAAATTTGACATCCCCCGAGTTCTTCGGGTCTCAAACATTTGTCGTTCGTTCAAAATGTTTTTCTTTGTTTTCGATTGATAAATTTATAAAACGTTAATTTTCAGCAAAATGAAAACTCCGTCGAAAAAATCAATTGAAAATAAAAGGGAAAATGGAGATCTCATTCGTGATTTTCTGATGGCCAATAATACTTCGGGTTTGTTCAATTTTCCTATTCGTGACAAAATTTTACTATTTTGAAGAAACCAAACGAATCTTCGGTCAGCCAATTGATATCAGCAATATTGAGCGAAAAGACTTCGATGAGTCAGCGGAGTCGATGATTGAAACGCTGAAAAATGGTTTCGAGGATGGTGAGCTCACTCCGATGTTTCTGACGGTCAAACAGATTCGGGAATTTATTCTGGCATCAAATATCGATGGAGGAGTAAACATGAAAATTCTGGAAGAATGTCAGAGAGTGAAAGAGGAAGATGAAAAATGGCAGAAAATTTTCAAAGAGATGAAACAGCGCGACGCTGAGAATAAGAAACGCAGAGGTACGAGGACATTTAAGAATTGAATTTTGAAAATTAATGTTTTTTTTTCAGACTTAGCAAATTCGTCTTCCCGCGATGGATCATCGTCCTCAATTGCCAATTCGCGCTCGAACGATAATCATGAGTCGTTCAAATCGTCAAAAAACAAGTGATTCCTCGTCAATTAATGTAAAAACATGTATCCGAATGCGCACTCGCTGGTTTCTCTACTGATCATCCCAAAGAATATATCTCTCATCAAAATCAAATCTCGATTTTCTGCTCACTTTAATTTCCTATTTTTAAAACATTTATTTACTTCCCTCACACCCGGCTTTTTTGTATACTTAACTGAACAGTTAATTTTTATCCTGTGTTGTTTCCAATGTAGCAAGTTAAATTGCAAGCTTCTGAATTATAAACGCCTTTTCTGTAGCAAGAAAAGACTTTTCATGAACATTTTGAACAATGAACCGAAATTCTTTACTATTTGAACTTTCTCCATTTTTGTTTACTGCACTTAAAGTCTAAACAATTAATTGTCACAGTCGAAGTTCACCGAATATTAAAAAAAATCAAGGAATGCACAATTTAAATGTTTATTCAAAACCACATAGCTTCCCACCAAATTTCAACTTCTAACTCTTTTCTATTACGTGCTGTTATTCAAAAATAAAACGTCAAAAACCTGTTAATTTTCCGGACCACTGGGTCCCTCTCCTTCTTCATCTAAGTGACCTCGTGATTTTCTTTTCACTTTTTGAATAAACCAAATCAAACTCTTTACAAACAACACGTTTTTTAGGTCAACTACATTAGGACACGCCTCTTTTCTATTGAAAACTCAGAAGTTGTCGTCATTCCACGAGCAAAGAGAGTTCCAAGGAAAAATATATAAAAAACTAAACAAAAAGTGGCAGTGAACTCGAATTTTTCGTTATTTTCTCTTTTTTCTTTTCCTCAATTTTTTGGCTTTTCACGTGCCCTTCTACACTCTATTGTGCTCAAGTTTTAATGGCTTCGAGAGTAGTCTTTTGTTGATTTCTTACCTCATTTTTCATATTTAAAGCGGAAACACGAACGACTCTGGAATTTTTTCAGTGACCAAAGTTTGAAGGAAATCTAACTGATATTGCAGATCTCTTTAAATACACGAGCTGAAAACAACAAAGAACCAGCTCTTCAAAAATTTCAGCTTTCGTCAAACTTAAATATACAGTTTCTGTTATATCTGGCTCTCTATAATTTTAACAAAGTCTATTTGCAATTTTTACAAAGAAACTTATAAATCACGTTATGTCAGATTGCCCCATATCGGCTTGATCTTACATAATTGCTGGAATTTAGATTCCCGCAATTATTGTAGATCTAACCCTAATGGGTCATCCTGACACCACGAGTGGTTCCACGATGCCACTAAAAGGTTTTGAAATTATAAAAAGCATGATTACTCTATTGTTTTTATACCAGGCTATTATTCGAAATTTCGAAGAAATCGTGCAGTTTTTAGGGAAAATAATGGGCTGCGGCTCATCATCACCTGCTGAAGTGGCTCCAGCTGAAATAATTGAACCATCTCCATCATCAGATGTACCATCGGATCCGAAGATTCCAACAAGTTATCGACCATCTATTATAAGTCTACAAATCCCAAATGAATTTGGTGATGATGTGAGCTCAGACGCATTGAGGTAACAATATTAAGATAATGTTCAAAAATATAATATTTAAGGTTTAAATAACGAAGCAACTTTTTTCCCTTTGTTAGTTAGGATTTTTGTAAATGTACATCATTGAAAATTGTCAATTTTTAGACACTTTTTGTAGAAGTCTTCTAGATTCTTAATCAAATAAAACGTTGTAAACTAGTATATAACAACATAACATCTTTCATTTAATGTTTCGGAATTGCAGTGATCGATCAGATGCTCAAGAGGAGAATGTGGACTATCTCTATGCAACAGATGTGACACTTCAATGGCTCCTTGAAAGAATTTATGATAAGTTCAAAAAACCAATTCCAGAGGATCCACAATGGATAATTGAAAGGTTGAACCGGCCTAGTTGGGATTGTAAGTAATCTAAAAAAAATTATCAAACCTACTCTCGCCTAAACGTGAAAAAAGAAACATAAATTTGGAAAACATTTCAGTGGACTACGCAACTTCTTCTGTCGTTAGAGTTACATTTGGATGGGATGATGATGAATTACCAAGAAGTGTTGTTTTAAAAACTCCAGTTGCAAAAGATCAGAGAGATGATGAAGAAGGAAAATATCACTACATCATGTTTAAGAGGTATTTGTTTCTGCATTTTTTTAATAATAAAAATACCACTCGGTTGAGTTAGGTCCTATCAACAGTCGTGTACACAACTGTAAACTAGAAATTGTAATTTTTTAAATTTAAAAGCAATAAAAAAATTGGGCATATTAAATTTCAAAAATTGCATTTGAAAGTTGATTTCGAACTGTTTATATTAAAATTTAGTATACATAATTTCAGAGAATGTAATGTATACGAATGGACACAGAAGTTTCCAAAATTGATAGCACCAAAAATCATTCACATTAAAAAGCATTCAAAGGAAGGAAGCGGAGTTGTGGTTATGGAAGATGTTTCCGAAAAAGGACAAGAACAGGATCCAGTTAAAGGGTTAATGGTGAGAGAATTTGAAAAGACATGAGGAAGTATTCACTTCTTTCTGGAGACAGAATTGTAGTATGAAGCTGATCAAAGACCTCTTGAATTAAAAATAACTGGTGATGAATTAAACAGTAAAGTTAGCGTATTTTCAGCTAGAAGTGGTCCGTGATCTCCTGAAACAAATTGCATATCTTCATTCTATTTCACTAAAACATACGTCATGGAGCACACTTGTTGCCGATTTGCCTCCATCATATTATGCTCACACAATTGGAAGTTTTGATGATACACTGACTTTCTTCGAGAGGCAAGATGTGGATCATTCAAGATTTGTGGTTTGTTCTATATTTTATAAAAAAGATGTAGTTATTGGATAGACAATGTGTAGTTTTTTAACAGAAAAATCTTTCATTTCATCTATAATTTCAGCATATAGGAAAATATTTCTCTGACGAATATCTACATTCAACGGCAACTGAAACAACTGAATTACTTGATATTCCAAAAGTTTTGGTTCACGGGGAACCATATGCGAGTAATGTTTTTACAAAAATGGAAGGAAAAGAACAACGAATCTTATCACTTATTGATTGGACAGGCAAGAGTTTTAATTTGAGAAAAATGGTTCATTTTTAATTATTTAAAATGTCTTATTTTTAGAAGGTCACTCTGGATGTTTCGCTGAAGATGTTGCAAAAATAATATGTTGGAATTTGAATGCAAAAGAGCGAGTTGATAATACAAGTTCACTTCTCGAGGGATACCATTTTCATTTGGCAAGGTGAGTTTTGAGAAATACGAGTTAATAAATAAATGTGATGAATCAAAAGTTACGTTACAAAGAAAGTAGAACGATTTTCGAGAGCTGCAAAAGCACAAGAAAACAATTTTGAAAATTTTTTATTTCCTGTCAAAAAGTGACAATTTCTCAGTTTTTGCCACTCATAGTTTTGGAAGTCGACCAAAAAAAAGTTTTTTTTCCTACATTTTGGAGCCTGTAACTTTTTTTAAAATTTCATTATCTTCACTTTTTGCAAACATTAATTTAATTTTATAATCGGCTTGTATGACAAACCACAATATAAGAATTAAAATCCAACAAGTAATTGTGTATATTAGTTGAATGAATTTCAGATATTACGACGGTGATTGCCCATTCACAGTTGATATAATACAAAGAGCTTATGAAGTATTCGTCCCATTTGCAATGGTATCATTATGTGGAAAAGTGATGAGTGTCAAGAATAAAACAGAAAAAGAACCATTAATTGAAAGAGCAAAAAGTCTGATTCAACAGGTGTATGCAATGGAAAGGCTCAATGAATCATAGATTTTGTTTCAGTATTGAATTAAAATGTCTTTCATGTTATATCAGATTGTACTATGCCAAAAATGTCTAATATTTTTATTTGTTTTAATAAATTTTGAAACTTCTCAAATAAAAAAACAATTGAAAAAAACACAAGTTAAAATTTAAAAAAATGGAAGCACAACAAAACTCACCTACAATCTTTGATTTTGTCAGGTGATGGTTTTGATTAATAGAATAAATAAAATAAAATAAAAATACAGTAATGTACAAATATGGAATCGGATGGAAAGACTGGAATTGATTGCACTCGCACTTTTCTCTTTTTTGCAATTAAAAAAATATCAATGGTTTCAAAAATAATAATTTAATGTTTCTCTGGAAGAGCTTCAATTGCTTGCTTGTTTGGCTCATTCTGAACAACGTCTTCGATTTTTCGCACACTGAAAATGTTTAATTTCAAAATTAATAAATAATTGTGTTTCTTCTTTTTCTGTAAAAAAATGAAAATCAAACCTGAAAGTGACTTTGTATCGAATGTCAAAGAATGCACATCCGTGGAAGCAAATATTTAGGAACACTCCACTGTATTCACATAACGCGAAAACATCGTACGCTGAAAGATTTAATAATTATTGAGAAATCATATATTTGGAGGGGATGAGCTCAACTCTCCACCACGGAAAAATTTTTTGCGAATCAATGCATTGATTAATAGATGGGTAAATTTATAAAATTAATGGGTAAATTTTTAAAAAATTAAAGTTGAATGATTTTCTTCTCCAATAAATTTACGATTTCCAACCACACGGGACCTGCGTTAGTTATGAGTGGTATCATTAACCTGCGAGTTTTCAATTCCAAGATTTTTTTTGAATTGTTTCAGGGATTCACATAACAACTGAAATCCAATATTTAAAAAAGTTTGCCTCACCCCAAGTTATACATTTTCTCCAGTAGAGAATAAATGAAGCAATGAGAATTGGAGTAGATAGAACGTACAGTGATGTGAAAAGAATTTTCAAGTAGTATGATAATCGGCCCTGAAAACAATACTTTTTTGAAGCAAAATCTTCTCTGTTTCATCACTAAAACTTTTAAAAAAACCTTACATATGGATTCAGATAATACAATGAATGAGCATGACAGAAAATGTTTGAAATCATGTGAACAATTCCACAGATTCCAAAAACATAGAAGAAAATCACATGAACTTCTGAAATGACAAATTTCTTCGAATAAGTGAGGCAGTTTCCTAGACTTACGAATATTTTCCCGTTCGCCAATAATTGATAAGCCCGATAAGAAAATCAGTTCCAATAAACCAACGACAAAGTACAAATATCGACTTAATTCATATAGCCATACACGTTTATAGTTCACATTTCTCATTCGTTTGTATCGGGAAACTAGAAAAAAACTGGTCAATTTCTCAACAATGAATCTATATTTTAAGAAATTTCAAACAAAATTTTTTCGAAAAAAATATTTCAAACATGATTCAATGTTTTAACAAAACGAAAAACTTACATCCTGTGATCAGCTCAACAACTCGAATAGGCACATGAAACAAGAGAAAAAGTTGCCAAAACGTACGTTCAACTGGTAAATTAATAATTCTGGAGAGTGAGGGAAGACGAGCCCGCTGAAAAATTTGGATTTTTTTGAATCCTAAAATAAACTCAAAAATAAAAATAAACTAACACCACACTGCCAATTATAGTTACTGATTTCATCATTATGGAATATTAGGGCAATTGCAATAGCTGATATTGATCCAAACATTGGTGGAATGAATCCAGCCAAAAATACTTCCACTGGGTTCAGCCTGAACAAAAATATATTATTTTCATGAAAAAATCTTCTACGTATTGGTTACTCTCATTTTGGCAGCAAGCTCACTTCTCTCTTCGTTTTTGAAATGTCAAAGCATATTTTACTACAAAACTATTAAATTAATTTGTTTCGACAACATTGGGTACATATAAAGATAACAGAAGTGTCTCTGAGGTATGAGAGGTATGTCGAGGAAGATCGAGGAAATATAATGTTTTCATGGGAATATCAATTGAATGAATTAAATACCTGACAATTTCCGTAATTTTCTTTCCATCCTTAATATATGGCTCGAACAATCCCATTCGATTGAGTGGCGGTGGTAACCTTCGACGGACTCCCTTCTCGACGGTTGACGCCGGAGAAGTCATCCTTTTTGGGCAAAAGAACTGGAATAGGGGCTTTTACATAGAAAAAAACAAGCTTGATAATAAAATTTGAGCAATTTTTGAGGCAGCAAAGAAACAAAAAAAATTATAAGAAAAGTCGAAAATCTACATCCCAAAAGCAAAGCTTACTACTGTGTTTTCGATTAAACTTTTCCAAATACGGGGACTTTTTCAGTAAATTAAAGCATTGATTTATGAACTCCTAGATTAAACACACACACACAATTAAATAAAAACATAGAGAACCATTTTTCTGGCAAGTTTCCAAAATTAATGTAAGATAAAAAATTAGATTTCAGAACTTTTTGACAGGAAATAAAAAGATTCAAAACATTTTTGAATAGTTTTTCTTTTTGGTGTTTGGAAATTCTAGAACTACTGAAGTCGTGCCCTTCAATCTTGGTAACATTTTTTCGAATGTTGGGCAATAGGTTGATGGCAAATGTGGAGAATTCAAGAAAATATTCATAGGTATGATAGAAAAATATCCCAATTCTTACTTTCTAACAACACCTTCAACGTTTTCTCTTTCATAGAAAACTTAATTTGTCAGGAGGATTTCAAGTTTTTTTTTCGAAATTTAAACTTGGCAATTCATAGATCTTTCAGAGTGACAAGACTAGATACCTTAGTTTTTGAATACGGTGAACGTTGTTAGAAAAATTATCAAAAAAAGGAATGAGAAGAATCAATGACGTTTCTACATGCAAAAGCATCTAAATTGCCAAAGGAAGACATTATGATCATCCCCATCCAGTTTTCTCATAGGCTACGAATAATCAAGTTGTCCTCTTGTGATAATTTTTTTTGCTTATCATTACAGTTGACATAACTTTTAGGAATAGCTATCTAACTGTGTGTGTTATCCACGGGCTAACCGTTTGTTTTATTTCCGGTAATCACTGGAAACGTACGCTACAGAAAATAGTGACGTCATACGTGATTTCAACTGTGTGACGTCACAGGTTTCTGAAATAATTTCGGTAGCTTTGGAGGTCAAACAGAGACGAATCTGTTTGAATGTTTAGAGCTCTCATATCACTTATAATCTTTTACTCAAATTGGAGCAATGTTTCATTTTTTCCGAAAATTATTTCTATGCAAGCTTTAAAGACAAACACTAAAAAATAGTCTAAAATTGATTCTATAAAAATAGTTGTACTATGAATAAGTGAAATCCTGAATTCAATTAGTGGGAAAATTTGAAAAAAAATATAATTGAAGAACTTTTAGAACTTTTGGGAAGCGAGAAGAATAGGTCAATACCATGGAAAGGACATTTCTCATGAATCATGTCAATCGCGTTGCCTTCTTCATTCTATTCCTTCACACTTCATCAATTGTGTATCAATTCATACAAATCCCCTCCAGAAAAAAGAGGAAAAAGATAGACTGTGATACAGTAACGAGACATAGAGATAATAAAATGAAACTCTACAGAGAAAATGAGAAAACCGACGGAAAACGATGTTGAGAAGCGGGGGTAGATGAGGCAAAAAAGGAGAGGATGGCTGATGAGAACTGGATCTTATGGATGAAGAATGGATTGGCATAAGAAACACTGAAGAAAGACGGAGAAAGAAGCTTGAAAATATTTATGGTGTGAAAGGAAACAACCACAAAATGTCTGATGGCGGTGATGGTTTGGGGGTAATTCAAAAGAGTGAATGAAACTATGAAATGATTGGGGGAATGCATTTTTTTAATGTAGAGGTTCTTCTTTTGAATCCTTATCAGAATGACCAAATATCATAATAAAACTTATGAAAACATTTTGGAACGTTTTCTTTTCAAGTCAAAAAGCGGTGAAAACTCAGTTTTCTCAGTTTTTTTGGAAGTCGCCAATCAAAGAAAAAAGTGTATTTCAGTTTAATGTTCTAATTATGTTTAAAATATTCATATTCAAAGATTGTAGGGACTCGAAAAGTGGCACAAACGTAAATAGTGTACACTACTATTTGGCTCAAAGTAAAGCAACTTTCCAAATTAGAAAATTTTTAAAATAATTGTAGAAATTGCTTGAAGAACACATTATTATTAGATGCTGAAAATTGATATCTGGAAAAATTTCTATATCGTCATTTCGCTGAAATTCGACATGTCGGTTTAAATGCATATGATAATATTCTGAGTAGGTCTTGCCACGATTTCAGTCACTACAGGTGTCCAATTTTTCAGATGTGTTCATTTGATAAAGAAAATGAAATTTATAATTTTCAAATTCTGATGTACTTAGAGAAATCCAGTTTTTGTATCACTAAATTTTAAAAAATTGGATTTTTTACTAATTTGGTGAATAGTTTTTCTTCGTAATAAGAAGAATCAAGACATGTGTTGCGACTTAATGAATGATTCCATGTTGAAGTAATAATTTTAAAAAAGCCTGTACAAAATTTCTGGTTAGTTCCTCATCCGAAAAAGTAAAAAACAATGTTGTTTCAAATGTTATGAAAGTAAAATGACTTGTGTGAACGTATCAAAGAAAAGCATCTTCGACGATCCGACCCCAAGTTTCTAGCCTTCTTCTCTCTCTCTCTCTCTTTGTCTCCTCCGTTCGCCTCCTTAAAAAACTTGTCTTCAGTCTTCCGAATCATCCGTTTTCCGATTGGCATTTGGCTTCTTCTTGTCGCCACTAGCCCCTTGTCTTCTTCCTATTTCTTCACTCTTTTCTTCGAAAATCCGAAAAGCGAAAATCGTTTTCGAGAGAAGATGCCCTTTCTTGCGGCCGATTAGCCGCCAAACTGTTGTTGAAAGCGCGCTAGAAGACCCCAAAAACCGGTTTTTAAACTTTTGAACATAGAAGATGGATTCATCCGGAGGTCAGGTTTATCTACTATTTTTGAGACGGACACATAAAAAAGAGAACTTCTATGCGACTAATTAGTTTTCAGGAGGAAAAAGGAAATGATTGATGGGTAGGTTGACAATTACAGGAATAAAAAAATATAAATTATCATTCACTGATCGGCTTTCGGTGTCTTGTCATCGGTAACACCATATGGTCTCAATGCTGGGATCTTCTCTTTCAGCCATCTCACGTAGAACAGTTCTTGCCTCTGCAATGAAAATGCATTTTAATTACTTCAAAGGATATGTATTTAATTTTTTAAAATATGTTCTTTTGATTTATTAACTCAGTTTTTTTTACAATTTAATTTGTGAAAATTTCAAGAGAAAGAAGTCGCAAATATGGCGAACAACTTTCCCGGGTTCAGGATATTGGAATTACATGAGACCAAATGTTCACGTCAAGCACATTGAGCAAATGCTATAACTTTTTTTGTTTATATGTGATAATATGCACCATGTTAGCGTTAAGATAATTAAATTTGAATATAATCTTGAATTTTAAAAAAATAACCGGTCCAAAAAGTTTTCACATATATATTTTTTCATTTTATAATATTCTTTGTTCAACTATGTTTAGCCGGTAATTTTTTTTTCAAAGTTGTTATCGAATATTCTCTACTAACCTGATGTGGAGCCACGAGCGACGGGTTATTCTGGATGGTGTAGTAGGCGACGTGCATCGCTGAAAAATAATTATGGTTTAACTCTGAAAATGTTCTGAAAACAACCATCGCTTACACACGATGAGACCGGCAAACAGACTGAGTTCGGTGACTGTGCGTTTGTTGACCATTTTGCTGAAAAGTCAATAATTATAAGAGAAATTATGAGATTTAAAACAACGGAAATAAGAAGAAAAAAAACATGAATGAAACAATATGACCCGAGGCGCTGAGAAAATGATGACAATTCTGTGGTGTTTACACTCTTCAGTAGTCTGCTACGTGACTATTGGCACCTACACCTTTTTTCCTTTTTTCAGAATTCAAAGCACACAAGAAAACTAAAATTTAATAAATGAAAGTATCATAACGATGAAAGTGTGCATGTAATTTCCTAAAAATTTGGTATTAAACTAAACTCGAAGCATTTCTATAATTATTTAAATGATTGGAATTCAGTACGATAAAAACTAGAAACAATGAAATCCGATAAGATTTAGATTTAAATATGCTTAAACTGAAAACAATTTGATCTCTTTTAAACTTAGAAATTGATTATTTACCTTAGATTTGTCAGTACATATATCATGAAAACGAGAGTTTTCAAATAAATTGCTATACTTTAATTTCAAATCAACAAACGTTTCTAATGATTTTAAATGTTGAAGAACATGACGTAAATTTCAATTTTGGCTCATTTCGGAGAAGTATGGGCGATGATAGTTGATTTTTAACAGTTTATATTAACAAAATGTGTAATGCAAACCGATTTTTACAAAAATTAAGGTCGGGAATTCATTAAATAAAAATTTAAAGTAAATTTTAAACAAAACGTGCAAAAATTAAAAAAAATAAGACGCAAAAAATAAAATACGAGCAGCGTCAGAACGGAGTATTGTAGTTTTTTATGTCTGTGTCTCTTCGTCTTGCGTTGTGTTTCGCAGATAGGTCACTGTACTTTTTGAATAATTTAAGTAAATAGTGCTAAAAGTGTTCATTATTTACAGAAACTAAATCTAATCAACAAAACAGATAAAAATTAGTATCCAGGAGCAGTTCGTGGAGGTGGGCAGTGTGAACATTCTCCCTTTGCTCCCAAAGGTCCTTGTGCTCCAGGTTCTCCATCAGCTCCAGGTCCTCCTGGTGCTCCATCAAATCCTTGGTCTCCAGGTGGTCCTGCTGGTCCCTTGTTTCCTGGTCTACCATCATTTCCACGTGGTCCTTGCGATCCAGTAGCTCCAGGAGCACCACGAAGACCTGGTGGACCTGCTTGGCCTGGAATTTCGTTAACTGTTCCGGGCATTCCATCGTCTCCACGTCTTCCAGGTCGTCCATCTTCTCCATTTGGTCCACGTTCTCCCTGCTCTCCTGGTCTCCCGCATCTTCCATTTCTACCAGGCATACCATCCATTCCAGGTCGCCCAGAATTACCCTGAGGACCTGGATTTCCTGGTGGCCCTGGTGGTCCTGCTGGGCAATCAAGCTCAATTTGTGATCCATCAGAAGACGATTCTCCATCCAAATCTTGCCCATCTCGTCCAGGTTTTCCGGCTGGTCCATCTATTCCATCTCGTCCTGGTCGACCTGGGAAACCTGCTGGCCCAGCAAGACCAATTCCACAGCTGCAACAAGAATCGGAAGAAGATGAAGAAGAAGTGGATGCAGCGTCGTATGGAGATGGAGCTGGATGACTTCCAGAAGCTCGAGAGGGGGAAGAAGCTAATATTGAATTAGTTTCAAAAAGTCCCACAAAAGTTACAAGTTACCTCCATATCCAGCTTGTCTTTTTACTGGCCCTGAACCAACAGCCTTCGTTGATTCATACATATTTTCCAGATTCTTAGCCCCGTCAACACAAAATCCAACCTAAAAATGCAGAATAAATACCAAAATGTGAATAGAAATCACTTGCATCAGTTTGAACAGAGCTTTGAATATATTGTAGATATGTGTAAAGCCCAGGAATTAGAATAATGCACATGATTCCAGAAGCAGCACTGAAAATTTCCAGCTTGTACTATTCTGCCACGTGGAAATCGGAACATACCTGACAACAGTCGCCACGAAAGCAACTTTTCGAAGTTCATCCTCTTCAGAATTCACTAAATTCTTCTTCAAATTCATTTCTTCTTCCAATCACCTAATCATTTTCAACTGTGTTTTATATCATTCACGCTTATCACTTTACTGTTTTATTACAATCCTACAACGGATAGAACACGTTAAAAAATAAGGATAATTGATAGCAAGTCAAAGATAACATTACACATTATTAGTGGAATGGTTCAAAAAACATCTGGAAAAGGGAGGTAGATGTGATTTAGATTGAATCGTAGACTTAGGATGAGGTTTACATTGGGTAAAAACCAGTTTCGATGGAGAAATGTCACAGAAAATATTTAATGAGATAGGTGGAGAGTGGAGGAAATTTTACATTTTACACATATAAAAAACAATCAGTATTCGGTTAAATTACACAGCTTGATCATCCACATACATCAGTCGCCAACGGCTTGGATTTGAAATGTCGAGCAGGAAGAATTGATTATTGTCCCAATTATTCAACATGGGTTGATTGAACATTACACTGATCTTTGGTGAAATTCCGAAAAGAAGCATTCCGATACATTGTTGACCACAGAAGTCTTGAAGTGCCTCTTTTAAGTGTGCTTCATCACGGAGATTGATTCTCATTGGAACATAGAGATGCTCATCTGTTCCATCATTTTTAGAAAGGAAGAATTCAAAATGATGAGTCGGAGTCGTAGTAGTTCTTGGATATCTGTTCGGTTCTCCTTTCCACAGTTTTCTCAATTTTCTGGCAAGCTCGAAAGTTGGCTGGAACATCGGATCTCTTCTCAAATCATGTTCTTCATTCGTCAAATCAGTAGCTTTTCTTTTGATTGCTGGTTGTCTATATGAAGGTGAGTCGTAGTTCTCTGTTGGAATTATTAGTGGAGCAATTGTGGCGGTCTGCAATGGCTTAAAAATTATTATAGAATAAACTTTCAACACTAAGTTGACATACCAAGTTTGGAGACATATGCTGTGTGTATCTTTCAGGAGTGAATTGTTCGTTTTTCACCATATTTGACATCTCCGTTTTAATATTATTTAAAAATGGCATCTGCGCAAGGAGCATTGAATGAGACGTCATTGGAGCAGTGGCCGAAGTTGACTGGAGAAAAGACGCGACCCCAGAAGATGTGGGTATTGAGCCATTCTGCATTGCTTGCGCATAAGCTGCTCGAGCCGCCACAATTGATGATGCACTTTGTTGCTTCTGTTGTTCTTCTTCTTGCTGTTGAACGAGCCTCTTTGCAGCTGCTTCTCTATCCGCAACTTGCTTTCGGATCTTTCTTCGTTGATTTGGATCAGCAACATTTCCAACTATGTAGACACGATTTCTTTCGATATTCGTTGGGTCCAATCCATAAAGTCTAACTTCTTCATCTATTGGTGCACTGTGATTGTGCTCATGGATAAACGTGAGGATCTTTTCAGTAACAATATCCGTATGCATTCGTGCTTTACAAGTGTTCTTGTATTCACATCTCCAGAAATATTTCTTTTGACATGATGAAAGCTTGTCAAATGTCATGAAAAATCCGTTTGAAAACACTTTCAGACGAGTTTTCTTTGGGATATCAGTACGTGGAGAACCTGCATCTCTTTTAGCAACCGCAGTGGATCCATTGGCGAGAGCGGCGGTCAATAATTTTGACATGGTGAGGCCTGCGTTGTCTCCGAATCCACCGGCACTGGCACTGGCAAGAAGTGCCTGTAAAACAGCGTTGTTCTGAAATAACAATCAAATGAAATAACATCTTGGATAGAGGAAACTTACTTTAATAACGCTAGACATATCAATTCCGCTCGCGAGCAACTGGTTAACAGGAGCAGATGTAGATGCTTGGGACACAATCTCCATTGGTACAGCTGTGACAGAAGTCGATGGTTCGGAAGTTTCGGCTTCTCCATCATCGGATCTAACTTCAGGAGCATCCGCAAGACTTGGAGCATTAAGAGAAGACGACGACGGAGGGGATGGAGAAGATATGTTGGAGTTCATTCTGAAATTAATAAATTATTCTAAGTTACATGGAAGATAAGACCAATTGAGTGATGAGGTTAAAATAGGAAGTAAAAAACTATGCAGCCAGACGGTAGACCAAAATCCTATTGGAATGACATATTTGTAACATTAGCAGCGTTCGGGGGTCTAAGTCTCTCAACCCAACGGGGAAAGGGCGGGACATTATGGTCCCTTCTTCTGCGTCTCTCTGATTCATTTGTTGTCTCTTCTAATGACGTGCGCGGTCAGCCGCTCGCGGACCGCGTACGCGCACTCTTGGGTCCGTTCCACTGTTTACACCAAAGAGGTCCTTCGTGGGAGGGCAATCGCAGCAAACGGGAGCAAAAAAAGACGACGGCATGGAGGCAGCGGGGACAGATGGTGACGTTGGATTACAGTAGATAGGGCGATGTTGGGAGGGGAGAGAAGAACGCTAGACGTGAGAAAAGGGAGACATGTAGGATTAACAATAGAGGCAAGCGTTTTTTTATGATTGAGCAGGAGCCTTACGATTCTGGCGAATACATCCTCCGATATTAGATAATTGGAAGACGCCGTCCTGAAAATAAATTTAGATTTTATAAAAATTTCGAATAAAATAGATTAAGATGGCAACGTGTGTAAAAAAACAAATACTGCCTGTAAAATACAAAAGCGAAAAAAAAAACGATTTTTAAACAAATGTCTCATAGTTGAGAATATTTTGATTTATTTTTGGTTTTATTTTTAGATTTGGCAAAAATAATTTAAAATAATCCAAAAGGAACTTCTGTTTATTTAGGTTGGTTTTTTAAGCATTTGAGAGATTATAAGAATAACTTTCGGTTTTCTTATAATTGGAAATTGAAAATTACTATTTTAACGATTTAATATGAAAAGAAATTGCGAGAAACACAGATCTGTCCAGAGAAAAAACAAATGAAACGAAAAATGATGAACAGTTATGCGCGTGGACTACTGTCACTCATTGACGTTTTTTGTGCAATAACGGCTACGATAAATTGCGTATCACTGGAAACTTATTTGAACAGGCCTAAAAAACAAAATAGAATATTGCATGTTGCTTTGGTGGTCCACGAGGTTGTGAAAATGGAAAATGAAATATCAATAAGTCACCATATATATTTTTTACATAGTTGCAGCAGTTTCAAATAGGAATTCATCTCTAATGGGATGATGCAAGTGAATTTTTCTACATTTCTCAACAATTTATTTGCAATGCAAGTAAGCAGCGAAATGACGCGAAATTCGCAATTTTTTTACATTTATTTACATTTCTCTACATTTCTCGACGTGGGAAAAAACACTCATTTTTCGTCAAAACCACGTCTTTAGTTCATGACTTTACCTTCCCAGACGTTCACGTTTGTGAAAAGTAGTGTAAAATGGGAAAAATAAAAATAATTTGAGAATTTTAAAAGATAGATGCGTGGTCATTCAACGTGGTTTTGAATTCTAAAATTTAAAAATGATCAAGTTTGATTTTTCAAATTTGGCTGTTTTGCAACACCACGTTGAATGGCCACGCATCTATCTTTTAAAATTCTCAAATTATTTTTATTTTTCCCATTTTACACTACTTTTAACAAACGTGAACGTCTGGGAAGGTAAAGTCGTGAACTAAAGACGTGGTTTTGACGAAAAATGAGTGTTTTTTTCAAATGTCGAGAAATGTAGAGAAATGTAAAAAAAATGGCGAATTTTGCGTCATTATGCTGCTTACTTGCATTGCAAATAAATTGTCGAGAAATGTAGAAAAATTCACTTGCATCATCCCATAAAAAGCATTTTACTAGCACATATGAAGAAAATAACATTACAATATTATTTGAAAATTCAGAAACGATCATAATCTCTTCCTCTTCTAGCCCGTACGTGGTTTGGCTTTGGTTCTTTATCAAAAAAGGGATGCAGCCTTTTCGGCTCACAGTTAACAATTTGGTGTAAAATCCACTTGTTGCTTAAAGTATGCAGCCGAAAATATTCAACAGAATCAAATCTATCAAACATTTTTTGAAAATTAACTTTTGTTTATGGGGTGCTGAGATGTATACAAAATTTCGATCTGAAGAAGAGAAGAAATGCATTTTAAAAGACCTCAGAAGTCATGGGAACATTAATATTGTGTGGAAGAGAGCTTCATCAACCGATGTGAGTGCCACCAAACAAACGAATTCTTTTCTTGGAACATGATATATTTGTGGGAGTCTTATTCGTTCTTCTACTGTATTTCTCGATGGTTTTATGGTGTTCATCCAACTCTGAGCAAAACCAAATCCCATTGTAATATTATCTTGTGCTCGCTGTGACCAGTGCTCTGGAATTCCCCTTTTTGGGCTGTTTGGAGGTACTATTGGATCATATTCTTTAGGTTCTGTTACAGGAGACCTTGTTGGAGACGGTGAATTGTGACGAGACTGTGTTGGAGTTTTTTCTTCTGATGACAAAGGAGATGGAGGATCAAATGGAAAGTACTGATGAATGCGAGAATCCTGAAAGAGAACAAAGGTTGCTCAGAGTTCTCATTAAAATTCAAAAACTGACCTTTCTAGGAAAAATTGGTGGAACTATGCATGAGCGTCTTCTAGGATTACTGTATGGACTGGAACGTTGAGATGTATCATTTCTAAGAACATGCCGCATGTATTGTCTTCGTTTCCTTTTGGAGAATCTCTTACAGGTCTTGGAACTCTTTCAGTTCTTGGGGGCGTGACCATTAAATTTCGGAAAAATGGATGAAGATTACTATGATGTGATTCTTCAACTGTTTCATCTAAACTCTTTGTATCTTGTTCTGTTCGTACTTCATCGTCCACAATGCTCTGTGATCTTCTTCTAGGAGTACTTTGATTTGACATTCTGAGAAACTCAATATTCGATAGATTTGTAAACCGTATGAGGCAATTTAATATATGATAAGAACTTAAGAAAAACAAAAAAGGTAACAGGATACATAACAATTCATATGCGTAAAGTAAAAAATTTGGTTTTTACCAAATATATTTGGAAACTTTAGAGAGAAGCAAACGCCGAAGTAAAAAATATTTCTCCGATTTTTTTTTTCAATTTTTAGTTGATGAGAATTCTCAAAAAAATTTGAAAAAGTTTGATGATTTTGAGAAATGGAGGATTACCTGTATTTTTGAATGCAATATTGACTTCGTAAATCAGGAGTGGTGAAAGCTAGATATTCGCTACTTTTTAACTGTGAATTTTTGCATTTAAAATAAAATTTCCTAGAGTATTGAATGTTTTATTGGCCGTTCTACATACATTTGGATAGACTGAATTGGGAACTTTTCGATTTAATAGTTTCATTTTAAAAAAAGAAGTTTTATCCTTTGAAGTACTACTCTTAAGTTTTGTCTTACTCAAGACAAGAAACATCCTGATAAAAGAGTAATAAATAACTAATCGATTAGAAAAAATGCACTGTGTTGTCCTTGGCGACTCATTCAATGGTCCCGTTGTGCATCTTTTTTCTGTCTATGATCTCTCATTTTAACACACTATTTTGTGAAGCTGTACGTGATGTGGAAGGCCATCAAATACCAGAATGTTGTATGGAACACAACTACTTTGTAGGCAATTAAACATTGTGTAAACTTTCCAATCTGTTTCTGATTTTTCAAATTGAAAAATACAATACTTCAAATAATATGATGTGGGTAGACAAACTTTATCATTTTGTTTTGACAACAGTTAATTCAAAAAGGAAATGTTTAACTGAAAGTAATCTTGATGTAAAAAGAGTTGACTTTCAAAAAGTAAATGTTCAATTCAATATTTATAGCGATTTTTAAGATTTCAAAGTGCCTTCATGATGCTGCTAGATGAATCAAAAACTTCATGATGTTTACTCTGTACTCAAAATAATTTATATCATCAGGTTTTTTACATCTTGCTGATCAATCACCATTTCCAGCTCTATTCTTCCAACGACCATTAACTAGAGAGCACATGCCAAAGAGAGGTACCAGATTATGCATACCATGTTCCCGTCTTCTTGAACCTTCACTAGATGGTTCAATAGTATAGGAGAAAGAGAGACGAAGACATCGAGAAAGTGTGAAAAAACGAGGCAGAGTGCGCCCGGGAGACGTCGATTGGGGGGAATGGTGGAAGGGTGAAGGAAAAGGGAAGAATATGAGACGATAGAGAGAAACGGGGGCACTGACGTAATTTGGAATGTATTGAGAGTTGGGGCTGACCTGGAATATTGAAAAGAGGGATCATAGCGAAGAAAGGGGTCGGATGACTTGGGAAAAAGCCAATTTTTAGAATTTGTTTCCGGTAGAATACAGGATCTCCATTAATTATAGATTTTCTCCAGTGTTTAATAAATATTCACAGTATTTTCCAAGAAGTTGTAAATAATTAAATACGTTTAAATTAAAGTCGAGCATTGAAAAAACAATAGTTTGATGACTAAATCAGTTTTGGTGGAAGACTTCGCAACCAAAGCAAAAGTTTTACAGAGGTTATAGTGGTAATTTTTATCTTAAATTTTAGTTAAATTATCTCTATCCTGAATGGTCTCATAGCATCATATTTCCATAATTTATAGCCACCCTGTATGTCGACTCTATGCTTCCAACCCCGAAATCATCTGCAATTAATCACTTTATATTTTCCACCAATCGAAGAAATTGTGAATTTATCGTCGCCCTCTTCTCAATTAAGATCTATTGTCTTTCAATCAATCATAGAGCACATCGCCTCCCTTCTCACATGCCCCACCATTCCATTTTGTTGCACACAGTTTCATTCTGTTGTCTAAAACTGTTGTCATCTGCCTGATGGTCGGGGGTCCCGTCTCATTTTTTAGTGTCCCGTGCAAATAAATGTGTATGTTTTGCCAAATGTTTTGAGAGGTTTAGAGCGATAATACGCAACAGTTTGGCGGCTCTTTTTATGAATTTGATGGTCTCTAGGTCTTACAGTAGATCTATTGAACCACTCGGATTATTGTGCTTTGAAAATCAAAATTGGAATTTCACATATTTCGACGGGTTTATGTGTTAGACTACTTTTTATCTCAAAGCAACCAAAAGCTGGTACAGTAACCTGAAATTTTTATTCGTTGCTTACCAACCGATTCCGAATTTCTCTCTTGCAGAATTATCGCATATTGTCACTTCTGCTCGAATCAGTTTATTTCCTATCTAGAATGACCTCACCAACTCCTTCTTCCAAATATAGGTTATTCTTCCCGGTTCTATCTATCTCTCCCTGTCTCCTCTCTTGTAGCCAAAGCGAACCGTCGAAAACGCAGCCTGTTCCTCTTTTCCTCGACAGCGTCCTCTTCATCAAAAGAGCCTGTGAATCGGCGAGACGTAGACAATCAGAGAGGGAGCCAAAAAGACGGGAGGACCCCTCCCGCGCGCGCTTGTCTGCGCACGGACCAGTTCACCCCTGCCAATGGTGTTGCAGTGGTGTGCTCACTCCCCCTCCACACATACATCACAGCGTTCTCTTTCTTCTCCAGTCTCGTCGCCCCGTTTTTTGGGTGGTCCGTTCTTGTGGGCGTGTGTGTGTATGTGTGTATGAGAGTAGGATAGTGCTTGGCGTCCCGGCCATCGAATCGATATTTTTGTATTAGCAGTGCGATTTTAACTTTGACAACATTCCCATCTAGGGGCTCCCACGTCGCTCCCAATTTTAACCACTTTTCTAGTTTAGCTCGTAACTTTGAAAACTCTTTAATTAATTTTAAACTTTGTATTGAATATAAATATGCTATTTCTTCCCGTTGCAATTTGATATATTAATCCTCTAAACTTGGGAACCCGGCAGGTTACACATGATCCTCGAACGTTTTTTCTGGTTCCTATTCATTAATTCATCTAATACAAAACTATAATAGCAGACAGCTGCTGTCTATTTCTAAACTCAGTGGATCATTGTTTGTTCCTCAGTGTCTGCCTCGCGCGCCGATCTTCCGATCCATCTCTCGCACATGCACCACTTTTTCGTTGGCTGTGGTCCCTACAGATGTGTGACTGTCTTTGTATTGAATGCTTCGGAGACGACTGAATCTTCGTATTGAATCTTCGTTTAATCAGCTCACTGTTTTTTAATACATGTTCATCCCTCTCTAATTCTTCATACATCTTCCATTCCCATTATTTTCATCTACCGTATTTCCTCATTTTTGAAGATCTATGAACGTTTCTGTGCAAAATTGGGTAGATAACTCTCAGGTCACACTATCTATTTTTCTAGAATTTTTTTGTTGTTTTTTTTGTTTTTTGTTTTTTTTCTGAAGGTCACTTATAAGTCTTGTGATCTACGCACATTTTTCAAAAAAAAACTAACAGTGCAGGCTGTAATCTCTAAGTTTAAGTTCTTTTATTTTCTACTTCTTTACATTTATGTTCTAACTTTTCAGAATGAACCTTGCGTCTCAAATTTCTCAAGCAAAAACAGGAAATGCAACTATGGAATGGGCAAAGAACTACGTATCAAAATTGAACGATGGTCAACTGGCTCTTTTGCAGAAAATGTACGCAGATCACCAAGCAAAACTGAAAGCTTCAGAAGATGAAAAAAAGAAGAAAGAAATGGAAGAACTGAAAATGAAAGCACAGCAACAGGCGATCCTTGACTCACTTACACAACAAATTCCCATCATGGTTGATGTCCTCCGATCTTCGACTTCTCCAGATTCACAGCCAAGCAGTAGTAGCAGTGTTATGAGCAGTACCGATGAAGACCAAATTGTAAGTTTTCACTTAAACTTCAATTTTTTGAATTTATAAAGTGTAATATTTTTGTTTAAAATTTATCGTTTCTAATCTTTATTCATTTCAATTTACAGACAGTGAAAGACGTGCTAATCGGAAAAATCAACAAGGCTCAGAGACAATCTTCACCGAACAGCTCGAAGCCGTACACTCCACGTGGAATTCGTGAACGTGTACTTTTTGATGAACATCTCTACGTGTTCGACAAGTGCTCATATGATAGCAAGAAGAGATTCTTCAGATGTGAACGAAAGAATACTTGTCCAGCACGTATTCATACACCATTTGATGCTGAACGAGTCATTCATAAAGTACAAGTTCACAATCATCCACCACCAACTACTTTTGATCTTGCACATTACAATATTGATTATGGAAAAGTCAAATCAGGACACATCTTATCTCTCAATGGGGTTAGTTTTATTTTTTATTTCTAGTTTCATTAGAGTCGGACCATCCTAAGGCTGTTTTTTAGAGTTGGAATCATAATTATCTTTATCAAAATGTTTAACTTTTCAGCCTCAACAAACCAAGAACCTATTGCCACCATCACTTCTCACTCCAAAATCTGATTTGGAAGATGAAACTCTTTCTACAAAAACTGAACAAAAGAATGCTTCAACAATGAATATTCTTCTAAGTATGACAAATAATTGCGATGGACGTAAACCAATCACACTTCGACTTCCTGATCTTTTTAACAAGATCTCAGAAATGGAAATACACGATATGGAGATGACGTTGACAAAGTTTTTGTTGGAGAACAGAGAATTGAGAACTGATTTGATTAGCAGAAATGGAGATCTTCCAGTATTCTTTCCAAATGCACACAATGATGAACTAGTTCTCTTTGTGGCTGATCAACATGAAAATGATTCAGTATTTCAAATGATTCGAGTTTCTGAAAGGAATGAGGTAAGTAAAACAGTGAACCTTCGATTTGAACAGTACAGAAATCGGAATTTTTCAGAAATCAATTCGTCAAGCAATTCAAGAACACCTTCAAAAAGTATCCAATCGTTCACTAATGATGAATATTTCATCCAAAATCAATGTTCCCCTATCACAGCAAATGATCGATCAATGGAGAACCGAGGAATTTATTCGATTAGATTCCTCAAAACCAAACTTTTGGAAAATCCATCATGTTTCCAAACTTCAAGATTAAATTAACTATGTTTTTGTTTATTTTTATTATCAAGTTCATATTCAATGTACTTCCGATTGCTAGTTATTTGTACTAAAGAGCGCATATTGCCCTCAAATATTTCATTCCCGACCCACTTTCATTTTATCGGGTGCTCCATTCCAAACTTTCATCGATTCGAAATTTGTATTTCACGAGTTTTAAATTATTTTCCAAATGATCTCTTTTCATTGTATCGCCAATCTTCCTCCTCTTCTTGTTTGGTTGTCATTTTTCCCTTCATCTCTCTAACTTATAAACTAACCAAATACGGAGTTATTTTATAAATATCAGTATTGAAAAAGTTCAATTGAGAAATCATAAAGAGATTTCCTCGCCTCGCCGTTCGGCTGAAACGCCCTGGCAAACTTTGACATCTTGTTAAAGGTGGACTACGGCCTGTGGGGAAAATAATTAAAGCACATTACAGGTCCTGAATAGCAAAATATCATAATAAAACTTTTCAAAAAAAAATTTCCAGGATTTTTCAAACGTTTCATCATGACATTATACCAAATCAATGGTTTTTTGATTAATTTCCCCACAGGTAGTCCACACTTTATGAACATTTCTAGAAGCACTCCATTTTTGCAATGTACACAATCTTTAAAATAGCAATTATTCAAAGAAAAAACACAAATGGATAAGTTCAAAACTTCAATTTCCATGTATCTGTTCTAATACACAATTATACGGATAGATGTAAATAGCAAATGTTTAAGCGGCATTTTTAGTGTAAGGTTATATATACAAAATTACTATATTGCTCCAAAAGTGATCTGTCACCCGGTTAGGTTTTTGATTCCAATCAGTTTTTCACATCTAATAGTAAGCGAGTTGTACCTTTAACTACCTATTTTCAATTTTCCATCAATCTACACTCAAACGTGGTTTGTAAATTGTGTGAGAATAACGGCGCCATAGAGCATATTCACTTCTATTCTAATGCTTCCGTTGACTAGTATATGGCTTTGCTATGGAATTTTTTCGGCTTTCATAATGATTTTTATGGTAGTATTGCTCTCAGTTAACGAACAGTTCACAAATTCATTTTACCGCGTTATAACAATGGATATAATTTTGAATCTTCTCTGTTGGATAAATACTTGGCCACATTAAATGGTTTTTAGAGAAGATGGCTTAAAATTTGCTCTTGCACTTTACGAAAGCTATAACAAAAGTATTGATATGTTCTATTTTGTGCAAAATGTATTCTTCCATGTCCAGAGTGTCAGCACAATTTGTATATGTTGTCATCGACTATCAACTGCACTATTTGAGAATTCGAGTAAATTTTGGAAAAGATATTATATTTTGATTTATGTTATCATTATTATCTATTCATTTTTTGCTGTTTAACTGTTGCACCGACCTGCAATAAAGTTTGATTATGATCTGAACAAATTTTATTCTGAACGATCAACAAAGGTAAAAATTAGGTTGTTATAAAATATTTTTAAAAAATCTAACAACAGAGTAATCGACTTTAAGTTTTTGTAACTGAATATAAGAACCTATCAAAACAAATCGTCTTTCTCGTTTATCCAAAAATTTGGTCTAATCTTTAAGCGCCTGGAATTTCAGGATCAATCGGTGTCTATTATACTTTATATGCGTTGTTTTGTCGGTGGATATTTTTTGGCAATTACCATAATTGGTTTCACAACACTGTATCAAGTTAGAAAACGACTTGCATCTCAAGATAACCAATATAAAGATTTTCTTCGAAAAATGTCTTTAATCACAATTACCCATACTTTTGTTTATGCAATGGTATTGGCTTGGCAGACAGTAAGCGGGATTATACTTTATGAGAATGTTATAGAAATTCTGATGACTGTATCAGATATGGTAAGCTGTCTTTATTCTCATAGAGATACTTTGATGTTCTGATGGCTTATATATTGTTAATCTTTGATGGAAACGTGCAATCAGTAATAAAAAGTAAATTTTCTATGTTAACCATTGTTAGAGGAAGCATCTCGGACATTCAAGGGTCTTAGATCACTATTTCGTTTTTTGTGAAGCTTATTTTATGTATATGATAAATTTTTAATTGAAATAATTGAATTTCCATTTAATTCTGAAGATTGTAAAATTCTTTGTCCTTTTCATAGATAAATACTCTGTGTTAAATATTAATTATGGAAATCAAGAATTTTTTTGTTTCATAGAACTAGATCTGTGAAAAGTTATTTTTATATTGTTTGACTTCTGGAAGAACTATGTTGAAAAACTGAAGAGAAAAACTATTTTACGGCTACATTGCAGAAACCAATTATTGTTGATGTCAGGGGATTCAAAATATCGATTAAAACTACTGAGAAAGTTCCGTTTTTTTTAACCTGAGAAACACATTTAAATAATAGAAATAAGTTCTTGACCAAAAAATCTTTAAAAAAATATGTATGAAAAAATTAATAAACGCAAGAAGATGGATCGTACCCTAGAAAGGAGTACTGACAGCGGCTGATGATCTTCATGTATCTTACAGGAAACTTACAGGAATCATTCAAAACCCGATCAAAATTTGCCGACTGCTCCTCAAATCCTTCATTTTCTCATAATGACAAGCAATTTGCACGAAAATGATTTATCACTCATTTATTCATTTTTCTGTTTTCCACTTCAAAATCTCTTGCCCTCTTGTCATAGTGTTTCGAACAAGAAAAAAAAGATGAAATGAGAATGAATAATCAGAGAATAAAAATGAAAGAGACATAGGCACTTATACAACTATGGGGAGGATCGTGGGTCCCGTCCCCCTCTCCCAGTTTTTCTTCCCACAAATTTTCGTTTTTCTGTGTGTAATCTTCAGAGAGAGAAAGAGGGAGAGATCATCACTCGTGTCTTTCTTCTTTTCTAAACTGATTCACTCATTATTCAACATTGGTTTTTAAAGAGAAAACAATGGATTCCAGTTCTGGTATTGATCTGGAGCCCAATATTCTCAGGTAAATCATCTAATTTTTTAAAAATATTTTGAATAAGTTACGGTTACGGTAGGTAGAATTTTGAGTTTTTTTGTTGGCAATTTAGCGAGATGGCATAGTGACAAATGTATTTCTATTTTTTTTGGTATTAGAATATATAAAAATATTTGATTGATCTGGAAATAAATTGCATTTTGATTGAGAAAAAAAAGTGTTTTTTTTTTTTGACAATTTGCAACTTTCAATCACATTTCACAACAAATTGACAGATATTTTCAAATTAAAATTAAAACCAATTTTGGAAAAATCTTTGAAATTTTCATTTACTAATAGTAAGTTTTTTCTTTGGGATACATGTAGTATTTTCGAATGACAGTGGCTCCTGTAAAACCAACGATCAATTTTTTATAGACATTTGCAAACGAAAAAAGTAGAAGAACGAATTGAAGACTTGAATAATCAAATTTGGATTGAAGATGATTTATATGGTTATCGGATGGTCACAGTAATTGATGAAGGTCTTTCTGATTTATTGGTTGGATTTAGGGATGAACAAGGATTCTTCGAAAAGGTTGGTGTTTCAGGAATTTCTATTTTTCTAGAAATGTTCTAGAAATTTCTATATCTATCAGAGGTTCGAGCTTGTCCGACTGTAAAAAATAAAACAGAATAATGTTTGCGAAACCGAAAAATTGTTTTCTGCATTTGAAGCTGTAATATATTTTGCAAAGCTATCAAACAAATAACCCCTACCCCGCCACTTTTTTTCTAAAGTTTCAATTTTTGAAAACTTGGTAAATTTTTTATTTTACTATTTCACTATCCTGTGTCAAGTTTGAGTAGGTTTTGATTTAATGAAACATTTGAAAGTTTTTATTTGTTCAAAGGACCTAGTTAATTAGCTTAATGACTTTAAGTTTACGATTCCAAGAGCTTCATCGTAAAAGTCAGAGCCCTGTCTTTTCATTTCTTTTCTTGTTATTTTTACCTCTTGCAGACGTTCGTTTGTCCATCAGGTCATCAGGATCTCAAATTTCGTAAAAAATAAATGGAATGTGAATAAGATGAAAGTTTAGTGTGAAAAGGGATGAGATAAGAGAGACTGCAAAAAATCAAAAAATATACTTGTGTAAAAATGAGGGACGCTCTTCGTTTTTAAAATGACCGGAGGCAAAGGAGAGATAGGTCATTTGCACATTATGTCGCAGCTTGTATGTTTCAAAAAAATTGTAATTGATATTTTTTCAATGCAAATGTGTTTTTGAAATCAGGTTAAGATGCGGAGAACTTTATTCTGAACAAATTTTTAAAAAGAAGGGATAAAAAGAGATGAATGGGAAATGTTTCTGGCTGGCACGAATCCAATGATCAACAGCTGACTTGGAATCATGGAATGGGACGTTTCATGTTTTTGAGAGAAAAATAGATTCCAAGTGGAATTAATTTGAGAGGAAACAATAAACAGTAACTTTAACTTGGAAAAAGCTATTTTAAAAGAGAATTCCGTTAATGCCTATACAAAACTATTTAAAAACGAATAAAGTTTATTTTTTCCCGCAAAAAAAAATAGAAGAAGCAATAATAGTTTAATTTTTCCAAAATATTTGCGAACTTTTTTATAGAAAAAAAGTGGTAAAATAAAATCTATGAAATTTATCAGTTTCGCTTGAAAAACTGTTCGTTTTCCGCTTTTTCGGTCGTTTCCTTTTCTCGTAAAAGCAAACATTCAGTTTTAGCAAAAACGCATACATTCAATTTTTAAATTTTTAATTTAAACTTTAAACTAGAAATTGAAAGATACAATTCTGAAAAAATACAATTACAGAAACGAATTGAAAAAACGAAATGCGAAGTACCGAGTTTAAATAACTATTCAGAAGATTTATGCACACTGACACAGCCGAATGCAGCTACAGTACTTAATGCACTTAAAATAAGATATACTTCAAATGTTATTCATGTAAGTTAACAAATTACTCGATATTGTGTTTTTAATTTATCATAATTTTTCATTTGGTGATAAAGATTGAGCGATCTTTTATTTAATCCAAAGAGGTTTTTTCAGACGTTTTGTGGTTTATTTTGTGTAGTAATTAATCCGTGGAGAAATATTCCAATATATTCGGATGAAGTGAAACAATTGTATCAATTACAAAATGATCTACCTCCACATGTATATTCTGTTGCACAGAATGCATTTCATGGAATATTGAAAGGAGGAAGAAATCAGTCAATTCTCATTACGTTAGTTTATAAACATAAATCAGCTAACTAAAACTCTTGGTTTTTCGACACTAACTCAACAATTTTCGAAACCCTTTCAACGATCTGTTTTCTTACAATTATTATTTTCCAGCGGAGAATCAGGAGCTGGAAAAACGGAAAACACAAAGAAAATTATTGATTTCATATTGAGCTCGAGTGTTTCAAATAATACAATTGGAGATTGTGTTGTGACAAGTGGAGTACTTCTAGAAGCAATGGGAAATGCACGAACTACTCATAACAGTAATAGTTCTAGATTTGTAAGTTTTCTAATTAAATTGAAAGCCGAGAATGAGCAACTGAATTTTGTTAAGAACTTTCTTTTAAAACTTTATTAATTTTACACATTTAGGGAAAGTTCATACGAATCGAGTTTGACGAGAACTCCAAGTTGATCGGTGCAAAAATTGAATGCTGTGGGTCCATATATACAGAAGTCACTTCATAATTTTGAAAACTTTCAGATCTTCTTGAAAAATCTCGAGTAGTATTTCAAAGTGATGGGGATCGAAATTTTCACATTTTCTATCAAATGCTATCGAATTACTTTGACAATCCACACAAAAGTTTTCTGAAATTATCTAAAAAAGTTAATGAATACAAATATCTTCGGAATGATGACTCAATGATTGACGATGCTGAAACTGCAAAAATGACAGATGAAGCATTTACAAGAATTGGTTTGAGCGAAGAAGAGAAAATATGGATATTTCAAATTTTATCAGCTGTTTTATGGATTGGTGATATTAAATTTGGAGAACGATCTGGTCTTGATGTTTCTTTTGTGGAAAGTATGCAAGGTGAGTTGACTAGACAATTAATTAGGTGAGCGACTTACGATGCCTGATCCCGAAAAATGCATCAGAAAATATGAAATGGCGCGAGGAGGGTGAGTAAAAAGGCTGGGAAGATGAACATCTTGTCGCTTCCACAGGATGAAAAATGAGTTGACAACCCAAAAACATTTTATTATTTTAAATTCTGTTTGAAATCAGTAAAATAAGTTTGAAATCAGTAAAATATCAACAATTTTGAAATATTGAAATTTTCGATAATTGCCGAATTTCCGCCCAGCCCATCCCTGGTTTGGAGGACTGTGATCATGTTCATCGAGTATAAACACGTTTATATCCAGTCTGTAAACTTGTAGGATTTTTAAAAATTTACTCTATGATTGCCAGAGCTCATAGAATACTAAGTTCCCTATTTTAATTTAAGAATACTTAGAAAATGTCCATGAACTCAAATCTTGTTTAGTTTAAAGTTGCATTTCTATATCTCCGTGTGTAGTATTCAACCTTTTTTTTACTTTATCTTTGACACCTGTCATATAATTTGCAAGTCACTTTTCTCACTCTTGAATGTTTTCAACATCTTTTTCTCATCTTCTCATCATTTTCGTTCACCTACTGCTAACCCGAATGAAACAGGGGGACACTTTTAATTGATGGTTGAACAAAAATTCGTTACACTTGTTTCTTTCGTCACTCGACCTCGGAGCACGAAAAAACCCAATAGCTCCGGCGGAAAAAGATGATAGGAAAAAGTCATGAAATCGTAGTGAAAAAGATGAATTAGTTGCAATGAACACATAGAAAACAGTGAATAGGGAACAACTGGGATTTTTAATTAAAAAATATTTTCAGAAGTGGATAATATTGCTGAATTGTTAGAGATGAAAAGTTCCAAGTTGGTAGATGCACTTACTCAGCCAACAATAAAGGTTCATGATAAACTTATCAGGAAAAATCAAAATTTGGCAAAGGTGACACAAAACTTATTGTGCTTAAAAATATCTGAACGTTTTAGACTCTTAGCTCAGCATCAGCTATGGCCAAAATTCTGTACGAGAGACTATTCGGATGGATTGTAAAAAGATGTAACGATGCTTTTTCAGTCGATGATACCGAAAGCAGTAAGTTCTCAGACTATACTCTACAGGAAACATGATCTTGTTTAATCGGAAAATATTTAATTTCCCAAAATGTTTCAGCTTGCCGACTCAGCCGTTTCATCGCTGTTCTAGATATTGCTGGCTTTGAAATAATTGAGAAAAATTCTTTCGAACAATTTTGTATCAATTATACAAATGAGAAACTTCAACAATTCTTCAATCATTTCATGTTTGCGAAAGAACAAAGTGATTATTTGGAAGAGGGTATTAAATGGACCCAAGTCAATTTTGCTAATCATCTTCAGCCAACAATCGATTTGATTGAAAAGGTCAGTTTATTTTTTCTAGACACTAAAAATTAATAGTAAATTTTAAACGAAATCATTTGTTATGTTTCAGCCAATGGGAATTCTTTCGTTTCTCGAAGAAGAATGTGTTGTTCCAAATGGATCAGAAAAATCGCTTCTCGAAAAGCTCTGCTCAAATCTCTCAAATGATTCAAGTTTCAAAAAATCAAAGCAAACTCAGAAATGTTCGACAATTCGCCATTTTTATGTTCAACATTATGCAGGAGAGGTTCATTATAATATTGATGGGTGGCTGGACAAGAATCGGGATAACGTTGAGACATCAGTACTTGACATTCTTTCACAATCCACGCATCCTTTGCTGAAACTTCTATTCCCGCCAGGTTACTTTTTTTTTTGAAAAGTAAAGTTTTGACCTTCAACAATATAGACAAATGTCTTGAGTTATATGAATAGCAAAAAAAATTTCCAAGTTCAAAAATACTTTCTATTCCTCTATAGTTTCATTTTCTTATTGCAGTTCCCGTCAACAATCTGAAAACAAGACGTGGCACAATTACTAATTCTACAGTTTCATTCTTATACAAAGTAAGTTCATTATTTCCTCATTCTCTTTCAATAAATTCAATGTTTGTAATATTGAATTGAAAGTTTTAACATTTTTTCACATTTTTTCGGATTAAAAAACATTGAAACTTTAGAATCAATTGCAATGTCTCCTGGATACTCTCAACAGCTCTTCTGCTCATTTCATTCGTTGCGTGGTTTCGAACTATGAAAAACTCCCCGGCAAAATTGATGCTCCTCTTGTTCTCGCACAGTTAAAGTGAGTTCAACTTTTGAACTTACCTATTTTCGAGCGAAAAATTTCAGATGTAATGGAGTGTTGGAAGGAATCCGAATCTGCCGGGAAGGTTATCCGTCTCGTCTTTCACATTCTGAGTTTATTGAAAGATATTCACTTTTAATGAAAAACAAAGAACAATCAAAGGGAGCAAGTGAAAAGGAAAAATGTACATTGATATGTCAAGATGCACAAGTTCGAAAAGAACGATATGCTGTCGGAAAGACGAAATTATTCTGTAAAGTTGGAGTAATTTCTGAATTAGAAACAAAGAGAAATAACTACATTTCTTCTTTTATTATTCTAATTCAAGCAAATATTCGATACTTGAATATTCAAAAAGATTTGATCGAAAGAAGAAAGAAATTGGAAGCAGTTGTAACAATTCAAGACAACGTCAGACAATTCGCAGAGTTATCACAATGGCCGTGGTATCGGATTTATCATTTGACAAGAGGTCTGATACCCAGAAATAGAGATAAGGAAAGAATTGAAGAGCTGGAAAATGAAAAATTAAAGTTGGAAGAGGAAATTCAGGAAATGGAAATTAAAAATGAAGAAGCATTGAAAGAAAACTTAAAGTTGAGCATGGTAAGTAGCAAAGGGTGTTTAACAACTATTTAATTCTGAAATTTTAGCTATTGGATAGAGAAAAATCTGAAAAAGTCAAAGTACAGAAGGAATTAGAAGAGGTAGAAAAACAAGGTCGAGAGGTACGTTCAATTATTTGTTTGAAGTCACAATGCACATTTAATGTTAAAATCAAGTTTTCAGAAACTTCTTGAAAAGGAGCGAGAGTTTCGAAAAACAATGGAGGAAATGGAGCAGAATGAAGAGATTTTCAATGTTTTAGAAAGAAAGTACAATGAGCAACACAAGAAAGTTATGGTGAGTTGAAAGAAAATATGGAAATCATATTATTGGTTTTTTTTTTCAAAATGAAACATCGTTTTTCTTTCAGAAAATGAACGACGTTCTCCGTGAATACGAACGCAAAATTGAACAATTGAATATGGAGAAAACTGATTTGGAAAATGAAAATCAGAAGGTAAACTTTGTAGTTTTGACAATTCAAAATAGAAGACTGTGAAAATTTTCCGAATTTTTGTTTAATTTTGAAATCACCCATAAAAAGTTCTAGTTACAATCCAGTGTTAGTAAAACATCTCATGTTGAAAAAGTTTAAATTTTACAGTTGAGAGAAACACAAAATCGTCAGGATTCTCATTATTCAAATCTTGAAAAGGAAGTAATGGAAAAGTCGTCGTTGATTGATGAACTTCAGAATCAAATTCAAAAACTTTCCGATGAAAATAATGAACAGAGACTAACAATTGCAAAGTATGTGTTTTGATGTAAAATTATTGAAAGATTTTGACATTATTCAGACTAGAAACCGCATTGGAAGATGAAAAAGCAAGATTTGCTCGGCAGAACAACACGATTGGAGATATGCAAAAGTTAATATCAGAACTGAATGTGAGTTTTGACAGTTTTTACTTTTTATTTATTCTATGAAAATATTGCTTACTATTCCAGGAAAAAATAGCCCGATTCGACAATATTGCATTGAACGAGAGAAATTCCACTAGAAAAATTGAACGAGAGAAGGAAAAGTTGAATGAAGAGCTGACGACAGCCAAAGAAATAATTCAAAAACAGGCGAAGAAAATCGATGAATTGGTAGGTTCTTAAAAATTGAAATTTGATTTTTTTTCAGATCTGATTTCAGTTATTAAATTATTTCAGAAAGAAGAATGTCGAAAACGAAAAAATGAAGCGTCTCGTTTAGAAAGAAAATTGGAAGATAAAGAAGCAATGATGGCTGATTGTGTTAAAGAATTGAAAGATAGTCACAAGGAAAGACTCAAAGAAATGGAGCAAAAAGTTGAAGATGTGAAGAGAAAAAACTCAAAACTGGAAAATGAGAATTCAACTCAAAAAAGTCAGATTGAGACTTTCCAAAGAGAATCGAGTGTTGATTCAGACTACGGTAGATCAAGTTCAGGTAGACTCTCAACATTGGGAAGACAGTATTCTCTTACTTCAATTGGTTCGTTTTCATCAATTCGTACTGTTGGTTTGGGTAGCAGAAAGGATTCAATATCTGATATGACGTCATCGATGTATTCGTTGAGAAGACGAGACTCCACGTATGACATGACATCATCAACTATTGGATTGCAAAGATCTCCGTCAACATCACAGGTTATGGAAAAAGAGAGAAGAATTTTGGAATTGGAAAAGTAAGTACCAATTGATTAAAAAAATTGTATTTTTTCAATATTTTGGCATGGGAACTAGATCTTTAATTGCTATGATTTTTATAGAGAGAAGGCGGCAATAAACACGGATCTACAATTAGTGAAGCGAGAGTTGGATGTTTATAAATCACAGTTATCAGCTGTTGAATCGGTAAGATTTTAAATTTTTATTTCGAAAATTGTAAAAAAAATTATGAAAATAGTTAAGGCTCAATTAAAGTTTTTTCAATTCTTTCAGGAAAAAGAATCACTTCAAACGGCAAATCGAAAGCAATCAAATCAACTTCAAGAAACAACACGCCAGCTGAATTCAGCTCAAAAAAATGCAGATAATTTGGCACTTCGTCTGAAAAAAGCTCTGGCGGATTGTGATGAATGGAAGAAAAAGCATGAAGAATCAATTGTTGAGAGTAAAACTGAAATATTAATGGAAAGAAAACGAGCAATGGATAGAGCAGAAGCATGTGAAAAAGAAACTGAACTAAAACAGTCACGTATGGCAACAATTGAAAGTGCACGAATGGAATTAGGTGGAGAATTGGCAAGAACTCAATCGGAATTAGATAGATGTCGACAGATTATTATACAGTTAGAAGAGAATTTGAAGAGTCAAGAGTCATTGGGAAATAGTTTTGGAAGACATCAAACTAATTTGAATTTTGAGATTGAAAACTTGAGAGATGAGAATTGTGCGTTGAAAGCCAAAATTCGAAGACAATACAAACAAATTGAGTTGCTCACTCGTAAGTTTTTGAAGTATTAATTGAACAATTAATGGATATAATTACAGAACAAGACGAAACAAATGATGAGCTGAATCATTTTGAAAATAAAGTTGAACGGCTTCTTTGAGTTTATGTTCTTTTTATTCATTTTTAAAGAAATTGTTTTCCTTGTTATCTATTTTATATACTTATGTTAACATGTAGTTCCCTCATACCACCGGTGTTCAATAAATTTGTTTGTGTTAAGTGGACCGAAAACGAATCGTCGGTGCATCGGTGGCGGCCGGCTCGGTTTCAGACAATTAGAAATTCAACATTTCAACTGAAATTTCATCTTTTCATTTCTTCAATTCATTAAAAAACAAATATCTTATTCGAAATTAACAGGTGGCATTACTAAGTTTCAGTTCCACATCATTTTGGAAGTTGAAAAAGGTAAGTATTTGTATAAAAAAGATAGTAATGTCACATCAGAACAAAATATTTTCACATATGACGTTAGATCATGTTTGGAGAATCTTTCTTATTGATTTATAATTATCAAGAATTTTTCGGTTTTTCACATCGAGCTTCAAAAAGTTCTCTGCAAATATTCACCGCCATTTTGTAGGCTAGATGGGAATACCTTGATAACAATGGGCGCCAACTTACGAATAATTTGGTATATTTCAATCCAAAAATTGTCTAATCTTCAGTTTGTCACGTATCTATACGATAAAAGTTCAGCAAATCAAAAAAGACGTGCAGCATATTACCATACAAATATCAAAATTAACGGGCTACTTCCCTAAGTTATCTCTCTTATTTTCTTAAAAATCAGATATAGACAATCCTGTTGTCTAGTTAGGTTATTGAACACTTGATTTAATCTACTTCTACGCACTTCAGGACAATCGCCGAAACTGTGTGCTGTGACTGTCTGAATAACAAGAGATAAAAGTCAAAAACTTATTCCGGAGAACATCATAGAACAGTACTTATACATTTTAGAAACATAAAGCACTATTGAGGCTTGCGAAGATTTCCTCCACCGCAATTAGATGTTTGAGTGATTCATGGTCTCACATAAATGTTTTTTTAGGCTCTGAACCACTGTCGGTAATTTGTACTGACAACAAATAACTTACAGAGTACCAAAAGGTTTTCTCTAGTGTTATTTTCGAGTTTTACTTTCACTATCCAGGTTTTCCTGTTCGCTGAAACTGTAAGGACATCAGGTTTAGTCAGATTTACCAATTTCTTTCAAATTATTATTTTTTTTATTATCTTTGTTTAAATTATCAAAATTGCTAAACAACTAAAATAATTTCATCAAGTTTGGGTTTTTAACGGGACGTAAATAATCCCGATTCTATTGAACTGAAGATTTTTTCTGCGCACCGAGAAGAATCCTATTCCTTGGAAACCAAGAAAACATCATGTTGCATTAGAGTGGATATTTGAAAGTTTATATTTAGGTCGTCGAACGCGTTGCCATACATTCGAAGATGTTGAATACGGAAAGGAAAACGATGCAGAACTTTACGCAAGCTAGATTTATTCTAGCAAAATTTCAGTGTAGTCTGCATTCTGAATCACTTCAAGACACACATTGAATATCTGGAACCCATGAAAACCATGTTTTCTATTAAAAAAATGAGTTAAAAACAAAAAATCAGTTCTGTGAGAAAATTGTTTCATCTGGTATCATTTATGACTACATACTCTATGAATAAGTGCAAGATAGAGCTCCCAACAACTGTTTTTTACAATTATGGATGTCGGAAGCTTACGATTTAAAATTACGTACAAACAACTTTAAAACCAGATTTAAACCACATTTTTATTTGCTGAATAAAAAATAATTCATCAAATATATGCACATGCGCATTGTTAGGTTCTCTAGAATAGAGAATAAATCACAGTGCGAAATTGGAGTGAATGCACGTCGAGATCAAAATGTCAGTCCACATTGGTAAGATAATTTAGCCATATCGTGGAACATATTCTAAAAGAAATCAAATGAATTATTGTTAAATTTATATCAAACACTTACAGATACAGTGATAATTTGCAATGTGATGTCACCAATTCGAATTGCAATGTCCATATCACTCATTTTTGTTTGAGTCTGAAAATTAGAAGTTATCATGAAATGGTCATTAAATTATTAGCTGACTCTATAATAATTTCTGAGTGCAGCGGTAACTCCAATATAATGCTCTCTTGCTATAATTTTCATAGCAATACTTGTCTCAAAGAATCCCATATTCCAGATGCAATATGATTTGAGAGCTGCGAATTCATAAAGATTTAATTTCAATTGGGAAAATGAGGATCCAAGAGTTAATTTCACTTGTTGAATATATTCTGATAGTCTTCTGAAAATATGAATAATTAAATTAGTCTTCGTTATAATATTACTCACTTGTCTTTAGGAGTTGTTTCATAAATATCTACATTTGACATTGAATATGCTCTGACTGAATCCATCCAAACATTTGCAAATTGAAAATATTTCAGTAAAGTTTGAACGTCTTCCTTTTCCAAAGAATTAACTCCTGGACAATGCATACATGATTCCATTGATAATCCATTTTGATATGCAGAGATTATCATTAATTCATTCATTGATTCAGCAAGTAGGGCATTCTGGAAATATATACTAATCAATGTACTTAAACTTTTGACTTGAACGTAAAAATATTATTTTATATAAAAGTTAGAAATTTCAATATTATAAGTTAACTCACTTTTGCCAATCCACGTTGTTTTTGAACCATAGTTCTCTCAACTTCTTTCAAATAAAATTGAAGTAACTCGTCGTTACTCAAATGTAAAATTTTGCTAAATTCAGTTGAAGTATCAGAAGAATGTTTTATTGAAGAGCTTGTGCTTGATCTTGATGTAGAGTTTTGATCCATTTTCACAGGTTCACTTATCCGATTCAGAGAGCTCTTGTTTCCTGAAAATATTTTCCTATGAATATAAAAAATACGTTTTAATTTTTAATGCTTACTTCTAATTGAGTTCCGGATTGTCCTTTTTCGAAACGTTTTTCTATTTTTTGTCTCGTCAACGTTTCCTCTTCGAATGTCTGTAATTTTAATGTTAAAATTTCAGATCATCTGCAAATATAACATTAATGGTATACTTACAATCTTTGGACATTCCTGCTCTAATGCAATTGTTATACCTACAGGCTCGGCACACCCATTTCTTTTCTGTAAACGAAGGGTGTACACGTATTATTTAATTAGTGACTTACTGTAAGAAACTGAACAATTATTATCCAAATTACATGTGAATTGATTCATAGTTGTTCTTCTGAAGAATGAAGCACATGCTGTACATGAAGTTATTCCGAAATGATGGCGAGTTGATGCAGTATCCTGACAAACTTGACAAGGATCTGAAATTTAGGAATATTAAAAGCATTGTTCTGAAATTTCTAAGAAGAAGCTTGTTATTAAATTAAAATGTTTTAAAATTATTCACTTGCATTGTATCGCTGAACAAAAATAAATAAACTCACCGTATTGTCTCTCTGCTTCCATTATTTGGTTCGATGAGGAATTTTGAATGAATGAATTTGACTCTTGAATGCACTCCTCCCAGCATCTTATATGCTCTTATCGTTTCCATCAAAACTACAAAAGTCTCAGCGTATTCGTATTCCACTTACGAAGTTTATCTTATACGTAAGATCCCGAAAATAGAGGGTCAAACAGCACAACGGAGGTTAAAGAAAGTTGGAAGGCAGACGTAAATCTAGCACATTTTCCTCATATGTTTGTTTACTATAACCGTTACCATTTTGTGTACAAACTGGATGAGGTGAGGGAAAAAGTTGTGTAAGCTTTAAAAAATTATTTAACAGAATTGAAGTCCGCATAAATAACCTCATTAGTATTTTTACTTTTTCTTGAACTTTTAAAGGTGGAATAGCGCCAGTGGAGAAAGTGTGAAAAACTACTCCTATGGTGCCAAAATGACCAAATCATTTACTATATATAAAGCGCTTATTCCGTTTGTCCATAGTTTGTAGTATATGTAGTCTTTGTAGTCTGCGAAGTTTTAGCTTCTGGAGGGAAAGTGAGTTGGGGTTAGTGTAGGGATATAGTCGGGGTACTGTAGTGGTACAATGGTGGTACGGTAGGAGTACTGTATGATTACGGTAGTTTCAGAAAAATTGGTTTTCAGCTCCAGAGGTCGGGGGCCGCGCCGGAGATGCGGTCCACGGCTGGTATCATAATAAAACTTTTCAAAAACATTTTTTGAAAATTTTTATTTACTGTCAAAAGGCTACAATTACTCAGTTTTTGCCACTCATAATTTTGGAAGTCGATTAAAAAAATGTTTTTTTTCTACATTTTTTCTACAGTAATTTTGTTTTAATTATTCGTATTAAAACACTGTAGGGAACATGCGACATTGCTTTGAATTTCCCCAAAAGCTCAAATTTTTCAAAATTTTGCTAATTTGTCAAATCATTGACCGGAAATTATGAATAATCTGAAATTCTCTGGAGTGTGTTATTATGATACTCGGTGAAAAGCTGCTTTTTACATAAAATTAGCTATTTTAGGGTATTTAACAGTGCTAGTATTCAGCTAAATTTTTTGTAGCGACCAATACCAAAAGTGAAACGTGTTGTAGTAAACAGTTGAGAAACAATAAAAAGGGTTATTTTTGTTCACTACGACTTTTTGTCCTCCAACTTTCTTAACTCGGAGTATATTATATGGTTATTGTATTAAATAGTAGTATGTTTATTGCCTTGAGGATGACCCACAAGTGAATTTATTGTTTTAATCAAAGGTAATCACAACAATAAATTGAAAATTGCATGTTCCTCTGCAATTTTCAATCGAAATTTTTAAGGATATTATTTTACAACGGCGGACAATATCCCGAAAAGCTAGACACCACCTACCTTTTTTAAAAACATTTTTTTCAAATTTCAAGATCAAATGTTTAAACTACTGCAAATTGAGACCGTACTGCAAATTGAGACCGTTTTGAAAATTGTAGGCTTAATGATTTCATATCAATTTTCTCTTTCTGATTATCAACACGATTTTCTGATTTCTTTCATTCTGCGGTTGTTGCTCATTGGATCTTATATCGTGTCCCAACTAATGAAGGCGTTGCTTCCTCTCCAAAGAATGTCAAGAAACGTCACTGAAAGCACGGCGGAATACATTTTAGAAGAAGTGAAGATTGAAGCCATCGGAGATTTAAGTTAGATAAGTTAGACATAAAAAAAAATTGGAGGAGCGACGGAGTGTTACTGTAGTGTTACAGTAGTTAGTAATAAGCGTACATGAAAATTGGATGGAATATTATTAAAATTTTCAAATTGAAGGTTTGGTCTAAATGTAGATTGGAATAAAACCACTTTTTCTTTCTTTTATCAATGCTGATTTGTTTTTCTCCAAAGTTCTCTCATTTTGTTGAAATGTTTCTTGACCTTCATTTTTAAAGTAAAATTAGCAAAATCGTGGCAATCTATTGTAAATAAATTATTGATTTTTATTGGTCTGTGTTTCTTTGCAAGGATGTGTAAGCCGGAAATTAGTCTTACAGCATTGATTGTTCAGACTCCTACGTTTTCCGTTCTACAACCCAATACAAATATTTTCCTGCACATAAAAATAAACTTTCCTCAAAGGCGACCAATACCTACCGTGCCGTAACTGTAAGTCAACCGGAGTCATAATTCTTCACAAAGAAGATGTATGTTGCCTTCAAAGCGATTTCACAGGTGCCGTCTTTCATGCTTCTTCGGAAATATTTGTTCAACCTATGTTTATTGTAGTTGAGTCAACATTTATGTCTTGAAATACTGTATAAAATTAATAAGCGTTACGAGTGAAGAGGTCTTTCTAACAAGGGAAATTGTTTAAACCTGACTCCAAATGTCAGCAGTTCCTCTTTTTAAAAACCTAACAACTGAGACAGCCTCCGTTAATTTTAAGATCAAAAAAGCCAGATAACTTTTTATACGTGGTTCATTGAAACAACTATGAGAATATGAGAATGACGACATATATTTACTTTCGTCTCAGGATCAACTTCATTTTTACAGTTTGTTTCTTTTTATTGTTATATTTGAATCCAGCTTTTGATGGATTGAATGCTTGGCTGTTACCCTCTTTGTTTGAGGAATAATTTGACTATACGTACATAGAGATCCTAAAGATTTAAGTGAACATTGAGAATGAGTATCTAAGATTTCAGGAAGATTAACTCCAGAAAGAAGCATACAGAGAACGCAGCAATTGAACAGCTATTTGTGATAGGATATCTGCTTTTCGCACACATTTTGCCTTTCAAAGTTTAAAGGAAAATGTGCAATGTTTTCAAGTTATACATTTTATTTTTTAGAAAGAAGCTAAAATACTTAATATGGTTGGCCTGAAATCGATAAATTGAAAAGTCACTTAATACAGAACACTTTTTTGACGGAAAATGTTTAACATTTTCATTCAAAAACTATCTATTAATAGAAAAACAAACTCTAAAAATTTCAAAAAAAAAATTAGCATGATGTTTTTAAGATTTCACAACACCGTGTGACTCCGGATGGGCAAAATATTATTTGAAATATTGCAGTATGTTTTCAATTTTGATGAAAAATTATTTCTTTTATTTGACACGCAGGACCTTTTTTTTAATTTTTCATTGACAGTTTTGTATCAGATATACCTGTAACGGTTAACTACGGTTCCTGTACTATCATTAAAACGAAAAGATGAGACACTACTCCACCTATGAAACAGTAAGTTCTTACAAAACTTCGATGTCCTAAAAAATGTTATAGCTGCTCACTGTAATCAATTCATGTTTGAAAGTGTTTAGATTAATATATTTTCCCAGCTTCGTGCGTTAAGTGTAACAGATCAATTACATCAGACTCCTAATTGAATGAATCTTCCAAGGTGTTCTTTCTTGTTGACGGAATTACACTTGTAGATTTAAAGAAACAGATAAAAAGTGTGTTCGGAGATTTTATGAGATAATTGCCCCAGGAAGGCCTGCAGACTGCGTTTCGATGAACTCGAAGTGAACGTGCAACTTTTAAAGGAAAGACTCTTACAATTAATCCGAATTGATAGGGACGCCTCCCAACTTTAAAAACAAAAATTTGAAAGTTCCTACTACTAAATTGCTTAGGGATAAATAACATTCAAATGCCGATTAAATTCGCAATAATTTGCACAAAAGAAAACCGGGAGAACTCAAAAAAAGCAAGTTCAGGGGCTGGAAAGAGGCACCCTCGTGATGCCTCTACCGGATGGAATGATTTCTGGTAGAGTAACAAATCTCCCAACTTCTTCAATAATTTTGTGTATTTGTGAAAATTGATATCATTATGTAAAAAAGCAAACTGTAGTGAGTCTCCAAGAGCTACAAATTATTTCCAGTGTACATTTAGTTTTCATATGTTGTGCTTCAAGATTATATCACATTGGTTTGCTGATGCGCAGACCTAGTATGCCCGGTGGGGACAATGTACGCTTTGCACGTGAAGATTCAAATTCACTCGGGAAGATAAGTTTTTGCGCTAGAACTTTGTCTCATAGTAACAAGAAGAAAAATAACTTGAAACTAAACAAATAATTTATGCAACGAGGGGGGAGGGGTGGGTTGAAAGTTTGCAAGGTTAACAAAAAGTGTCATAACTTTAGAACCATATTTAGAGGCCATCTTCCAACAAAATTTTTTCAACTTTCTGCAAAAGGACATTACTTACTATCAGCAGCTGAGAAGCTTATAGGATTATTCAAGTAGTGCCGGAAAGTTAAAAAAAATGTCTTTAAATACACTTTTCAAGTAATCAAAAAACAAGTATTTTAATACTGTTGTGACGTCATACAGTGTATGAAAATACACTTTGCAAAACTACTTGCATAACCCCACTATTTAATCTTGGCAACTGCAAGCCTACATCTGACAATGCATTAAAAATTATTTTTCTGGAAATATTTAGCTATGAATTTAACTTACCTAGTATGATAAAAATATATAAACAGTATAATAAGCGCTTTGCATATTATCATCTTAATATATGCATAGTTAAAAGCGAATGAATAAATTAAAATAAGCGTTCTATCAAAGTTGACAATTCTGTTGTCTAGTTAGGTTATTGAACACTTGATTTAATCTACTTTTACGCACACAGTCCAATTAAAGGAAGGTCTCCGAAGATATGTGCAGACTTAGACAGTTTGAATAACGATAGTTAAAGACTTATTCCAGAGATCAAATTTTCGTATATTCTCTATTAGTACTGCATCTCTATTAGTTTTTCTATTGCAAGAGTCACCTCAATAGTTTCGAAATTTCGGGGAATATTTTTATATATTTTTGATTATTTCTTGTTAACTTACAGACATCATTGAATTGATTGTGTCTTATTGTTACAAAAATCAAATATCCACAGTCTTAATGTTTTTCAAATAAAATATGAGATTTTCTGACTAAAAGTTCCAATTGAAGAGATACGTTCAAAATTAGTACTGCAGTCTCTAATAGTGCTGCTCTAAAAAAGAGCCTGGAAATCGGTGCTGCATAATATACGGTATATCCATTTCTTAGTGACTATTGAGCAGTTCTGCTAACTCTGAGATTCTAGCTCACGGCTCAATGTGTTTGTTTCTCATAAAAAATAGACGGATTGTTTGAAGTCGAGAAAATCGGGATCGTAGGACGAACGCCCGGTTAGTCAACTTAATTCATACAAGCTCAAAATTGGCTAGTGATTGTATAAAGTTTCACTATAAATTATAATATAACTTCATATTTAAAATTATTTAACTGACAATTAGTTAGTTTTTTTTCAATAGAACGGCAATGTAAACGTTTCAGTGAGCCGCTTCTCTTGTTCTGAAGATTTTTCTGTACACCGAGAAAAGTCATATGCGTTAGAAACCAAGATAGCATCGTGTTGTATTAGAGTGGATATTAGAATTTAGGTCGTCGGACACGTTGGCGTACATTCGAAGATGCTGAATATGGAAAGGAAAACGATGCAGAACTTTATTCAAACTAGCTTTTATTTTAGCAATTTTGAACATAGTCTGAATTCTGAACCACTTCAAGCCAGACTTTTCATATCTAGAGCCTGAGAAACCCTCTTTTCTATTTTTAACACAAGTTATAAAACAAAATATCAGTTTTGTGAGATAATTCATCTGATATCATTTATGACCTCTATGAATAAGTGCAAGAAAAAGCTTGCAATAACTGTTTTTTACAATTATGGATGTCGGAAGCTTACGATTTAAAATTACGTACAAACAACTTTAAAACCAGATTTAAACCACATTTTTATTTGCTGAATAAAAAATAATTCATCAAATATATGCACATGCGCATTGTTAGGTTCTCTAGAATAGAGAATAAATCACAGTGCGAAATTGGAGTGAATGCACGTCGAGATCAAAATGTCAGTCCACATTGGTAAGATAATTTAGCCATATCGTGGAACATATTCTAAAAGAAATCAAATGAATTATTGTTAAATTTATATCAAACACTTACAGATACAGTGATAATTTGCAATGTGATGTCACCAATTCGAATTGCAATGTCCATATCACTCATTTTTGTTTGAGTCTGAAAATTAGAAGTTATCATGAAATGGTCATTAAATTATTAGCTGACTCTATAATAATTTCTGAGTGCAGCGGTAACTCCAATATAATGCTCTCTTGCTATAATTTTCATAGCAATACTTGTCTCAAAGAATCCCATATTCCAGATGCAATATGATTTGAGAGCTGCGAATTCATAAAGATTTAATTTCAATTGGGAAAATGAGGATCCAAGAGTTAATTTCACTTGTTGAATATATTCTGATAGTCTTCTGAAAATATGAATAATTAAATTAGTCTTCGTTACAATATTACTCACTTGTCTTTAGGAGTTGTTTCATAAATATCTACATTTGACATTGAATATGCTCTGACTGAATCCATCCAAACATTTGCAAATTGAAAATATTTCAGTAAAGTTTGAACGTCTTCCTTTTCCAAAGAATTAACTCCTGGACAATGCATACATGATTCCATTGATAATCCATTTTGATATGCAGAGATTATCATTAATTCATTCATTGATTCAGCAAGTAGGGCATTCTGGAAATATATACTAATCAATGTACTTAAACTTTTGACTTGAACGTAAAAATATTATTTTATATAAAAGTTAGAAATTTCAATATTATAAGTTAACTCACTTTTGCCAATCCACGTTGTTTTTGAACCATAGTTCTCTCAACTTCTTTCAAATAAAATTGAAGTAACTCGTCGTTACTCAAATGTAAAATTTTGCTAAATTCAGTTGAAGTATCAGAAGAATGTTTTATTGAAGAGCTTGTGCTTGATCTTGATGTAGAGTTTTGATCCATTTTCACAGGTTCACTTATCCGATTCAGAGAGCTCTTGTTTCCTGAAAATCTTTTCCTATGAATATAAAAAATACGTTTTAATTTTTAATGCTTACTTCTAATTGAGTTCCGGATTGTCCTTTTTCGAAACGTTTTTCTATTTTTTGTCTCGTCAACGTTTCCTCTTCGAATGTCTGTAATTTTAATGTTAAAATTTCAGATCATCTGCAAATATAACATTAATGGTATACTTACAATCTTTGGACATTCCTGCTCTAATGCAATTGTTATACCTACAGGCTCGGCACACCCATTTCTTTTCTGTAAACGAAGGGTGTACACGTATTATTTAATTAGTGACTTACTGTAAGAAACTGAACAATTATTATCCAAATTACATGTGAATTGATTCATAGTTGTTCTTCTGAAGAATGAAGCACATGCTGTACATGAAGTTATTCCGAAATGATGTCGAGTTGATGCAGAATCCTGACAAACTTGGCAAGGTTCTGAATTTTTTGTAAAATTGCTAGCTTTGGTTTTTATGTAATTATATACTTTTAAAGGAAATGCTGTTTTTACCACATTGAATGTAGGTTTTATCATACAGGTTTCAAATAAAATCACTCCCACGTTTTGACAAAAATAAATAAACTCACCGTATTGTCTCTCTGCTTCCATTATTTGGTTCGATGAGGAATTTTGAATGAATGAATTTGACTCTTGAATGCACTCCTCCCAGCATCTTATATGCTCTTATCGTTTCCATCAAAACTACAAAAGTCTCAACGTATTCGTATTCCACTTACGAAGTTTATCTTATACGTAAGATCCCGAAAATAGAGTGTCAAACACCAAAACGGGAGGTTAAAGAATTTTGGAAGACAGACATACATCTAGCACAGTTTTCTATAACAGCGCATTAAAGTATTTTTACAAACTTTACAACAACATATTAAGAAGTTTGATTTTTTAATGTTTTTAAACTCAAATAATTCCATATTATGTTTTAGAATAATCTTGAAAAAATTTTTTAGTTGCAAAATTTATGAGAACAGTGATAAAAAATTTACCGTTTCCATATTTTGTTAAATGTTTTGGACAATAGCAATTAAAAATATCGCAAACTGGACTTTTGACTCACTTCATTGTTCGCAAAATCCCTGTGAAAGTTTATAAAAAGTAAAAAATTATATTTTTTGATATTTTGTGGAGACTCATTGAATCGTATGCTATATTTGTAGAAAGGTTTGGGTTAACTTAAAAACGATGTCGTCACAAAAAATTCGGAAGAAGGCAGAAGAAGTGCATACTGAAATGGTCAGACATTTGAAATAGATAAACTGTCAATAAAATTTTTTTCAAAATCTTATGTAAGGTATAGTTTCCAACGAATCCACTGGCGCTACTTTAAAATTTTTTGAAAGGTTATGTATTGTTAACATGATTTTAAAGCTACTTCCTCACAAACATTTCCCCGACAGTAGGTGTTTCAAAATTTGTGGTGCCATTCTTTTGAAAAAATCCAATAAAATTATGTTTGCAGCATTTTCTTCAGTTCGAATCTGAAACAAAGCTGCCAATAGCAATAAAATTGTTATAAATCAAAGGCGATGCAAATAATTGATAGTTCATTAGGAATGCACAGACTGAATTACATGAGAACGTAATGATATTTCATAAAAGCTTTTCTGTTCAATGGGTCGACATTAAACAATGTTTTAAGAAAATATTGTATTTGTACAAATCGTGTTTCCGGAATGATCGGCCATCGTCCAATTGCTTCCAAATAAGCTGTTTTTGCATTTTCCCTACAAAACTTATCAAAAGTTTAGCACGATTTATGAAAGAGTTACTTTGCATTCCTATAAACATCCACATTGCATGTACCATTCTTGAATTGGAAATTGAATTTTCCTCTTGTCAAAGTATCCATTTTTGTTTCTTTATACTTCTTTTCGCCATCAAGTTGAATCAAAGCAGGAACATATTCTCGTGTTGTTTCAAAATAGTTACTAGACGAAGCAACTGAATGTGGTAGAAACTCGCATTTATATCCACTATGACCACAAAAATATGTCATAATTGATGAGTCCGGGCTTTGATATGTAAACATGTATGATTCAACCTGAAAAAAGGTAAGCAAATAATAAAAACAATTTTCAATTTACTTGTTTAAAATACTGATAAGTTGTAGGACTTCCTCTCACAAAAAATGTAGCTCCACATGCCCACATCCTTAGTCTATCATAATAAGGTGACTCGTTTCCGATTTTATCCATGATTAAATGAGCTTCTGGATACATGTCTTCTATATTTAGCATTTGAAAATTTTCAGTCCATATTGTATCCTGAGAAAAGGTTTTGATAGTAAACAACCTTCAACAAATGTTACTGCTCACTTGCTGTGAAATCCAAAAATTGATACCTCGTTGTGCCAAACTAGCGCATATTTTAACGCGAACCATCAATACCAGACTGTAAGTCAAATATCCATGATTCTCACCCACTGATTTTAATGATTCTTTTAACGGTGCCAAATCAATGAGAGTATTCGGAATATGTGGATATTTATCTTGAAGGTTCAAATGAGCATCCTTATCAAAAGCAATTGTCACAACTCGGGATAACGCATTTGGAATGAATTTTAGATTACATATATGATTATACAACACATCTATATTTGAGGAATCAAACTGAAAATTAATCTATTACTACTCTGATGCAACTTAAACACAGTCACCATAATTACGTAGGGAGCTTCTGGCATTTTCTTGAGATTATCGGCAAACGAATTGAACTCCACTCCAGCATTTACCGTTTCAAATGGAACCTTTGAAATTGGTTCATTGAATAAATTTTTCTAACCAAAAGTGTAAATTATCAACGAAAAAATACTTACTTCCTTCGAATAACTTAGAAGGTTGTGAAGATAAGTCTTCCTCCGAAAAATTCGTTTATCTCCGAGGTACTGTACTTTTCAAAAAAAAAAAGTTAAAATTACAAAATTCGTTAGATGAGTATTCAAAACAAACCAAATATTTTATGATTAATACACAAATAAAAATATTTTTCAGACTGGGAACCAAAATTTTGCAATATTTACCCATTTTCTATAGTAGAATTTTGCAAATGGACTATATTTAACAAAGTGTACGATACGAAGAGAAATCTGGATGCCTAGATCTTGATATTTTTATGTCTTTGTCTTTTCTTTCAGGAACACTCAAATCCTGTTACACAACGTTAAGGATCGTTCATCTGATATCAAATCAAAAATGCTACCCACTTTGCGTTTTACATATGTTATCTGTTTTCATGTTCATGAATAAAAAAATGTCTGATACAGTTGATACAGTTTGAGACAGTGAGACAGTTGAGTTGAGTTGAGACTTGCAGACACAAAAATTAGGGCCTCACCTACAATTCAGGTGTAGCCCCACACCAACTTTACTAAATTTGTCACGTAGTCCAATTGGCAATTTTATTTACAGAAAACCATCGGCAAATACTCACTCCAAAATCATTGACTACCTGTTCTCATTGCCTACCCTTGTTCATTACCTACCCTTGCCTTTTGCCTACCTCTTTCTCATTGACTACCTGTGCTCATTGCCTTCCTGTTCTCATTGCTTACTTGTTGCTCGTTGACTTCCTTTTCTCATTGCCTACTCGTTTTCTTCATCAGTCAAGAGGCACGTAGGACCGTATTCCAAGAATACATCAAAGGTACATCTACTCAATTTGTTCATTCATTCAAAGGGTACACACAATTACAATCTTTCAATCTGTACACAACATTTCGGGCAACAATTAGTAGTAGCTGTCATGTTTTAATTTATATTAATTTTGATAGGACACGCAAAGGCTGGGCAACATTCATTATCCATCAACTTTAATAGCAACAATAGCAACAAAAAACAACAATTAAAAATTTGAAAAAAAAAGTGGCGAAGAACGTAAAATCAATAACAATGAAATTTGGCATAAGAAATTCATTCGGAGTCGGAGTCAATCACTCGTTTTCTGCTTTTGAGCATATAGGAACATGACGCCGTAGTATTAGACGTGTCAGACAAGGATGCACTGGAGTTGATGGTGGTTTTCGATCTAAAAATGAAACAACCTCCAAACGTATTTGTTTATTTGTAATTTCAATGGATTAATGTAATTTTTGCCGCTCTCTAGGAGACGTGAAAAGAGGAGAAAAAGAAATAAATGATACACATGATACATACAAGAAATGTGGGAAATAGTACATGAAAAGTGGAAGTACGGAAACCAAGCAGGGTCGGGTCAGTAATGGGAATAGAGTTTTATTATTATTTTTCAGAAAATTCTTTTCAAAAGACCCTGAAAAAGTATTTTGAACATCATATAAAGTTTGAAATTTTTCTGGGAAAATATAAATAACCGGCAATTACCGGCAGAAAAAACTATACTTCTGCCCTATGTCATGTGTTTTGCAACCGAACATTTTTGGAGGCTCACCAAAAGCTCAGTCCTGAAATTTCGTAGCTTTAAATTTATATTTATTCGTTTATCAACATGGAATTTCAATTGAAACTTGCCTTGAAATCACAGTCGCATAATTATCACCCAATAATTTATATTATATGTATGTATATTTCAAAAATAAAAGGAAAACATAAACTCTTATTACTAAGAAAATAAACTTTTTAATTGAGACTTTTTAATGTTAGAGGAAACAACAATTTTAGATAAAAACGATTTATTTCCTAAAAAGAGCATGAAACGATGAATTTTATCAGAACAAAATTATTTAATGTACAAATCCGTGCACTCTTTATCGTGAACATTAATAAGAGTAGTTCGAATAAAATCTTTATAGAAATAAACCAAAAACGGTTTGACCATCACATATCGACCATCTTCCAATAATTTCCAAACAAATTCATGGAACATATTTTGTTCTCCAGTGACACCATTGTCCAAATCTTTATGGATTTCCGTGTTAATTTGACATATTTTAACACCTTTATTGTCAAATGCGCCTCCTCGATGGAGCATCTCCAGTACTGGAAACTCGTGTCCTTCAATGTCCATCCATAAAATATCGACTTTTTGTTTCTGTACTTCGTCTCTCAAAAAAAGGTCTGCTTCAATGTTCAGAACATTTCGGTTACTATATGCTCCATCTGAAAAAAATACATTCGTGGCAACGGGCTGAAGGAATATCTATGGTTTTAAATGTGATTTGTATATGTTTTCAGATAGAAACCCACCTATAAGAACAAAAGCTTCTTGAATTCCATTTTGACCGCCAACAGCGTACTCAAAGTATTTACCTCCGAGGTCTTTTTCATACAAGTCCTTATTTATTTTTGAAGTCGGATCGGCTCCGAAAAACTCTGTTTTTGGCAAAACCTACATTGAAGAATGTATTTTTTGAAATGATAATGTCTGAGTTACCTGTTTCAGTGTTTTTTCAGCATCAACATCATGACCAATACCCAAAGTTACCATAGTCATAGGAACTTCTTTATTTGGAGGAATGAAATATTTAATTTCGTCTTTGTTTGCAACAGGCAGAATATTAAATGATTCATATTCTTTTAGATTGTCACATTTTAATGTTTCATTTACAAATGATAACCAAAACTGAAAAGATAAAGTTAAAAATTAAATTTCAGAAGGCTTTTCCTCCTCACCTTATCATTATTGCCTCGAAATGGAGAAAGTTTTGGTTCAACACAATCGTAGAATGCTTTAAATATCTGTTGGCCTTTCTTATTTCTCCTTACACTTTCTTGTTCAGCTTTTGCACGATTTTCCGAGTTGCTTGAAACCGATAGTAGAAGTAAAATGGAACCCAATAATACCAGAGGAACGATAAGAAACTTGGAGCAGCTGGTGCCTATGTTACGACCTAAAATTGAATATTTTGGGGAGATAAATAGATTTTAAATTTCACAACATACCATCTCCAAGCCGATAAGGTAATAAGATTTTCATATTGACGAATGTGACGAGGTACAACTTTTATTCTGTAGTGCAAGATTTTGTTAAAGCCTGTGATCTTTTATACGGAACGTTGATGTACGGATAGATTATTTGGCTTACTCCGGATTTTCCTACAGATCCAATCAAAGCTTCTTTGTTCTTTTGGCAAAGCATTTAGTTGCCTAGATAACGCAGTCTGTCAGAAAGTCTAGCAGAAAATAGACACACTTTGATTTCTGAACGCTATGGGTTTTGGATTGCACTGAAGAAATTGTCTATGTGATGCACAATATTATATAGCTTTTATTTTTGAACTGTTTTTATTTTGATTTGTAATCGAGTTTCAAGTGAAATCAGTTGACATTTCATGATATTCATCGTATTATAAAATTTGTTAGTGTTGTTTTAAATGAGTAGCTCTTGTGGGGAGTTTACTAAAACGTGTAGTGGACTTTGGAACCAAAGAAAAAAACCGGAAAATGTGATACAGTGTGAAAACCATTTCAAATTCATGGGGTTCCGCCTTAACTCCTCTTTCCATTTCAGTGTGCAATGAAGCGAGAAGTCGAGCCAGAAACCCGTGATAAAATGATTCGAAACTTGGATTGAACAACATAGGCTTTCTATAACTTTCTTTCTTTTTTCGTAAGTCTAAGTTGTTTGAGGCAAATGTTTAAAGTTATTTTTTTCAAGTTTATTAAAGTTAAAAATGTCTCGAGAACATTCTTAAACTTAAGAAAGTGATTATAGTAAGTTCAAAACAGAAGAACAAAATTTGAAATGCCGCGAAAAATTGTTTGAATTGCAATTTGAAATTCAACCTCTTTCAGCCCCCTTTGTCTGGATTTGAGCAGGGTTTTCTTCTTTTCAAAGAAGGAGTAGTGGATATGGGAAAATTATTCAAATGCTTCAGTAATTTCCCCACATCCATTACTCTTCGTCTTTTTTTTCTCAAAAATTTCCTGTTCATGATAACATCATACCATCACAATTTTTTTCTTCATGAAATCGACCGAAAATTTCCAGTAAAATATTCTATGTGGGCAACATGTTTGATTTAACATCAGATGAACGATCCTTAACGCTGCGTAACAGGATTTGAGGGTTCCTAGAAGAAAGGACAAAGACATAAAAATATCAAGATCTAAGCATCAAGATTTCTCGTCGTACCATAGAATGTGTTGAATATAGTCCATATGCTGAATTGAACTTTATAAAATGACTAAAATTTCTAATTTTTTGGTGCCTAGTCTTCATATTTATTTTATCTACATATTATACACTAAATCTTTGGTACGTTCCGGAATTTCTTTAGGAAATGCTCAAAAACCACTAGGAACTAAACGGAAAACTGTAAGGTTAAAACTGTTTTTTATTTACAGTACCAAGGAGATGGAAAAATGTATAAGAGAAAGGCTTACCTCCAAAACCTCTTAAGTTATTCGAAGGAAGTAAGTTATTTGCATTTGAATATATATATATATTATAGAAGATATTATAATTTTGGTTTTAATTTTGTTTCAACATTTATTTTTTATTGGAATAATTTTAAAGATCACATTTGATACGGCAAATGCTGGAGTCGAGTTCAATGCGTTTGCCAATATTCTCAAAAAAATGCCAAAAACTCCCTATGTTATTTTGGTAATTGTATTCAAATTGTATCAATGTAGTGATATATTTGTTTTTTAGTTCGATTCCTCAAATATAGATGTTTTGTATAATCATATATGTAATCTAAAATTCATTCCAAATGCTGTATCACGGATTGTGGCAATCGCTTTCGATAAGGATGCTCATTTGAAACTTCATGAGAAATATCCAAATATTCCGAATATTCTTATTGATTTGACGCCGTTGAAGAAATCAATAGAAGCTGTTCAAGAGAATCGTGAATATTTAACATACGGTTTAGTGTTGATGGTTCGAGCAAGAATATGCGCTCATTTGGCACAACGAGGAGTCAATTTCTGGCTCATGCAACAGGTGAGCAGTAACATTTGTTGAATGTTGTTCATTACTTTTAGTTTTTTCAGGATACAATATGGACTGAAAATTTACAAATGTCATATTTAGAAGAAAAGTACCCAGAAGCTCATTTGATCTTAGATAGAATTGGAAATGAAATGCCATTTTTCTATCGAATGCAAATGTGGGCCTGTGGAGCTACATTTTTTGTGAGAGGAAGTCCTACAACTTATCAGTATTTTAAACAAGTAAGCGGAAAGTTATTTTTATTAACAGTATTTCTAATTATTCATTTCCAGGTTGAATCATATATGTTCACTGATCAAAGTCCTGATTCAACAATTATGACTTACCTTTGTGGTCATAATGGATACAAATGCGAGTTTCTGTCCTATTCAGTTGCTTCGTCTAGTAATTATTTTGAAACATTACGTGAATACGTTCCCGCGTTGATTCAACTTGACGGTGAAAAGAAAGACAAAGAAACAAAAATGGATACTTTGACAAGAGGAAAGTTCAACTTTCAATTCAAGAATGGTACATGCAATGAGAAAGCGTATATGAATGCAAAGTTGTTTAATTGAAGCATTATCTTAGTTTAAAAATAATATTTAGACAAAGCGCAAAAACTGCTTATTTGGATGCAATTGGACGATGGCCGGTTCCACCAGAGTCACAATATCTTAAAATACAATTTTTCCTTGGCAACCTGTTTAACGTCGACCCGTGGAATAGAAAAGCTTTTATGAAATATCATTATTCTCTTCTCCAATAAAGTTTGTGCGCCATCAATGAATTGTTCAGTTTTGTACATATGAAACAAACATTTCCAAATTTGAATAAGTGAATTGCTTTTGACAACTGAAGTAACAATTTCTAATCAGTACGTTCTCAAACACAAAACAGTTCACATTTTCTCTACCAGCCGACTTACCATTTTTGTCAAAATCGCATTTCACTTGATTGACAAATTTCAATTTTTATTTTTGTTAAAATCATATCTAGTAATGTAAAAAATACGTTGTTTTCGAGAATAATATAGTAATGTATCCTTATCTTGAGCGAAAACGATATTCACAATAGCATTGACGTCGAAAATAGCAATGATTGCTAAACCTAAAAACTTGCAGAAACGTCACATAAATTCTCGAAATTAAATTATTTTCTCGGCAATACGCAAAAGACACATGGGTCGTGTATTTGCTGGCTCATCAAGCTCCAATTTATTAATAGAGGGGAAATTATTTATGTATTTAAATAGTGCAAAAAGATTACATCAATTTTTCCCGACGCGCAGACTTAGTGTGTCAAGCAGGGACAATGTACGTCTTGCATTTGAAGATTTAAATTCAGTTGAAAAGATACGTTTTGTACTAGAACTGTGTTTCCCGAAAATTCGACAATATCGGTGGAATTGACAGATGTTTTAGATTATAATAATAATTTATTTCCTAGACGTGAATAAGTTTAAAAGTTTATGAAACACATTCATTTAACATACAAATCCGTGCACTCCTTATCGTAAACATTAATAAGCACAGTGCGAATAAAATCATGGTAGAACCAAACAGAAAATGGTTTGACCATTACATATCGGCCATCGCCCATTAATTTCCAAACAAAATCATGGAACATTTGTCTTTCTCCAGTGATCCCATTGTCAATATCTTTATGAATTTCAACGTTGATCTGGCATATTTTAACACCTTTTTTATCAAACGGGCCATCTCGATGAAGCATATCCATAACTGGAAACTCGTGTCCTTCAATGTCCATCCATAATATATCGATTTTTTGTTTCTTTATTTCGTCTCTAAAAAAAATTTCTGCTCCAATGTGCATCACGGTCTTGGTACGGTAGTCTCCTTCGTTTTCTTAAGAAAGGGGAATTACAAAATATTTGTACGTTTTTTAATATTATCAAAAAATTTCGTTTAACTTTTAACAACTAGGGATATAACTTAGGAAATCAAATCAAATGCTCATTTCAAACTAAATGTTAAAACATTTCAGAAATTGTTGACGCCTTATAATTTTATTCACAACAATGCTTGACGGTTTGTTCTGGCTAGGAAAATTATAGATAGCCGTTCTTACTCTGAATTCATTCCAAGTAGAGTAAATCTAGACGATGTACATATAAACATGGAGTACAATTTTATGATATATTAATAAATCTCTAAACTTACTGCCTAGCACAAAAGCTTCTTGCATCCCATTTTGACCTCCAACAGCATACTGGAAATATTTTCCTCCGAGTTCTTTCTCATACAAGTCCTTGTTGATATCTGAACTTGGATCGGCTCCGAAAAACTCTGTTTTTGGCCAAATCTAAATTTAATATTTTCTAGTTTCCCACAAAAAAAAGTCTAAGTTACCTGTTTCAGAGTGATTTCTCCACTAACATCGTGGCCAATACCCAATGTCACCATTGTAATGTTTGTCTCTTTATTTGGAAGAATTATGAATTTAACTTCGTCTTTGTTAGCAACTGGCCGAATAGTTAGTGACTCGTATTCTTTTAAGTTGTCACATTCTGATGTTTTATTTACAAATGCCGACCAGAACTGAAAAATATCAAATCTCTAAAACTAATATTTAGAGAACGCCTCACCAAATCATGATTTCCTCGGTATGGATTTAGTTTTGGAAGAACACAATCAGTGAATGCTTTGAAAATTTGATGGCCTTCATATTTTCCGCTTGATTTTATTTTTTCAGGCGTTGCAAGATTTTCCGAATCTCTCGTAATTGATATAAATAAAAGAATGAAACCCAGTAAAACTAGGGTGAGAATTAAAAATTTGAAGCAACTGGGGCTTCTGGAAGGTCCTGAAATTTGATAAAAAGATGAAGTGAGTGGTAGTTGAACTGCAAAACTAACCGTCTCCGAAATGATGTGGCAATAAAACTTTCATGTTGAAGGACTGGGAGAGAAAAATATTTAAATTTGAATTCCGTCAATTTATTCTAGCCTATGATCTTTTATACGGAACGTTGATTTACGGATAGATTATTTGGATTTCTAAGGCTTTTCATACAGATGCTATCAAGACTTATTTTTTCTTTGTTTCTTTGGCAAAGCAGATAGTGTTGGATAGATAACAGCGCATTTTCTGGCAGAAGAGAGATACATACTTCGTAATTTTTGAGCCCTACAAGTTGCCAAATTGTTCTCAAAATAATTCTCAAGATTGAGTGGATTGAATTAACTTTTTTTTCTGTGAGTATCTAATTTTCTTTTAATATTTTTGTACAAAAAAAATTGCTTAAGAAACAAATAAGTTTCTTTTGTTTTACTTTTCAGCTCTTGTTTCAACATACACCACTTCATGTGATGATGAGGCAGTCTGAAAATGTGGTGATATTTAAGTTTTTGTGAGATTGCGCAAAATAGGCCGTTTCATGAATGGTTCACCTACTCGCTAGAATGTGCAAAAATCAAACGATTTTTTAATTAAAGAAAATCAATGTTAAATTTGTACAAAAATATCCTTATTGTTGAACTATTCTATTTTTTGAACGATTTTCTAGAATTCAGAGTTATTCAAAAGACTTTCACATCACCAGTACGATTCACAACATAAAAAGATCTGGAGGACCGATTAATATTTAATGATCTCTATACAAAATACGAATCACACTCTTCATCCAGAAATCCACAGGTTTTACGATATGATCTTGAAAACAGGTATTTGTATATTTTTGATCTTAAAATTCAATCTAGCTTTTCTTATTGCTAATTTCCCCTCTACAGTACAGTGAAATGCGCCCAATCCATCGTCGACCCGAAAAAGTTGCCATCTTAGTAACTGCAGTTTTATTTGCGATAACTATCATTTTTAGTGTGTTTAAAAATGGAAAGTAAGTTTGAGTATTTTTTAACTGTAATTTTTTCGTTAACTGTCTGATGACTTATATTGCTTTCTGTCGCACAATTTTTCCTGTTAAATTGTAATACAAAGCTGCGGAGACATTAAAATTTTGTGCCAAAATTCTGAATAAAATTTTTAAGTATTCTTGTGATTTCAGAGGAACATCTCCTATACCAGTGAAAGAAAGACCCTTGAAAGCATTTATAACTTCTGCATATTATTATTCATCATCTAAAAGGCAAGCAAATTTAAAAAGAAAGATAACTTTACAAAATGATTTTCAGTCTGGGAAAGAATGCACTAGCCCTGGTAATGAGCATAAATCTTGTGAAATCCCCAAATGAGCTGGCTCAACATCCGAATCCTCCAGAACTTGTAATTTCCGCAGAGAATGATACGACGAGTATAATGGTTAAAACTCCATATTCTAGGTAATTGTTCAGCTAGAAAACTATAAAAAATTGTTTTATTTCAGAGTGACTCCTCATGATGTTTGTCAAATTATTACTGTTTTTGCGACTGTTCAACTATTACCAAACGTAAAAAGTATCAAAATGGTGTCGGGGAATGAATTGACGGAAGTATGGTAGTTGAACTTAGTTGAAGTTAGTAAACTAAGTTGAAAACAAAAAGTAATTTCAGATTCCATTTTCGAAACCTTCATCACTGAAACGGGATGTTGTGGTGTGTACGTCGCCGTTATTCGTCAGTGAGCAGTGGCAGAATTTCCTATTTGCAGTTCACATTTATAAAAAGTGAGTAAGCTTTGGGCAATTCTTTTTAATTTTTTGTCAATTGTTTTAGATTTGATGCTCACATGAATTTATACCTGGTTAGTTCAATCACTTCATTTTATGAACTCATGAAAGAGTATGAAAAAGAGGTGAGAACGAATACAAAAATATATACATAATTAAAAGACTAATATAATTGTTTCAAGGGGTACATGACCATCCAGCCGTGGGTCAGTGTTAAATACCCAGAAGTTTCAAAAATTATTGCTGATTCATATGATCAAATTGAATTCCGAAATCAAGCAGCAGCTCAAACTGATTGTCTACTCCAGTTCAAGGTAGTCAATACACTTTTAAAATCTTTTGAACACCGTTTCAAATTCAGGAATCTGCTAGATTTATTACATTTTTGGACCTAGACGATGTTCTTATTCCTAAACTTGCACCAACATATGCAGAAGAGTTTCAAAAATTAATGGTAACCAAAAAACGATCATCGTTCATTTTTTATCATAAAGAGAATTATAACGTCGCTGCGACAAGATATGGGTCAAAATTTTCTCTCAAAAATATGTTCAATAGTATGGAATGCCAAAACAATGTGAGTTATACATTTTCAAAGTTGCGAAATTTATTACTGGATATTTCGGAATAATGACTGTGACAATTTTGGCAGTTTTGGAGAACTCTGAAATTTCCGTCTGTCAAAAAATATATTGAATGAAACTTTGGAAAAAAACACTCTACTATAAAAAGGAAAAAAGTGATTTTATCTTTTAGAGAGAAACAGGGAAGATTGTGGTGAATCCAAAACATCTCAACTTTACCTGGATCCATTATCCGCCAATTTCGCCGGAAGAACTTGCAAAACATGAAGTAACAGAAAATGTGATTACTCATCTCAAGACTATAGTTTGGGTGAGATTCTTTTTGAAGATACTTTAAAGTTTGAACCTTAGTCTTCAGGTTGATGAGGAACCAGACGGGGAAAACCAAAAAATAATTGAGCCATTGTACTATGACAATTCGACCGATACAATACTTTCTCGACAACAAATAAAGGAACTTGAGACAGATCTTGAGAATATGATGATGAAACCCAATATACAGAAGATCTTTGCACAACTACCTGACATTCATTATTATACAGATTTAGTTGTAAATTGCTATAACGATCGATATTATAAGTACCATTACTCCGGTCGAATCTCAGAAATTACCTGTCCTGGTCCACAATTATGTGAATATCATCAACATCCAAATATCACATGCATGCGTGTAAATGCAACATATCATTCCATGAAAACATTATCACCAATCACATATTATTATGCAAATGATCCTCATTTTACTTCAGAAATGGGGTGTTATGCTCATTAGATTTTGTTTCAATTTTTTTCTTTTCAATGAAGAATTAGACAACCTTATATTCTAATTTAGAACTAGAAATTGAATTTGCCTGTTTAATTAAACCTAGACCTTCGAAATAACTCGAAGGGTCGATTGAGGATTAAAAAAAGTAGAGATATTTTTGAGTATATCTTCAAGATTTGATAAACTGTTTATAAGGTATTTCAATAAAACGGTGTTTATTTTATCGTCAAAATTCTACTTTTGACAAAGAAATGAATGCGATTCCAAGAAGTGTCACGAATATTCCAATGTACAATTGTATAATATCCTTCTTTCCTTGAATTTCTTTGAATAAGAAAATTGCCCACAAGCTGACAATTATTCCAGGAGCTTTGGAAAGAATTGGGTACGCGATAACCTAAAAAGACAATTATCACAAATTAAAAGATAACTATTATAAAATACTGCAAGTTACAAGAATATTGTTAATTGTTCTTCATTACATAATTCACATTTTTCAGGTAGAATTTGAATTTTACTACTTCATTTAAAAAAAATAGCTTACTTGATCCAAGTGTTGATTTGCCATGAAAAATGTTGTGACCGCAATTCCATATAAAATTCCAGAAATAATAGATGGCATTGATAACTCCGCATTCACAAGTGGAACGTTCTTCTTTACAATTGAGTAAACGAAGAAGATTACAGTAGATGTAACAAATGATCCAAGACAATAAGAAAGGATGTATGCACGAACATCTTGATGTGAACCGGGCTCATTGGCAATTATATAGTTGATTGGGGTCAAGAAGTTGCCGTAAAGGAAACCAACGAAAATTGTTAGGAATAGGCATCTGGAAGTAAATTGAACTGATGAAACAGTAACATTTTTATGAAGTGTTTTTCACTCAATAGTTTTGATATTAGTTTGTTTCATTATCAACTCTAAGATACTCACAATATTCTTCTTGTGCACGAAACCTCCTTCACAACCAATGGGTCATCTTTATAATTATCTTCTTCCAAACTCCATGGAGCAGGTCTCACTCTTGCGGGGATATGCTTGATCGGTGCATAAATAGCTCCTCCAACACATACCGTAACCACACCCAAAATATTTAACCAGTCACTTTTTGGATATTGTTGAGGGTTGGCAAACAGTCCAAATCGGGTGACAGCCCAGCCCACAACGCCTGAAAAAATAAGTGGTAAAATAACACTCGAAAAGTGGACCTTACAAGTAACAGTATTCCAGAGAAGATATCCAATTGCTAAACCAATTCCGTCCATGATGAAAACTGTCAGAGAGTTTCCTAAATGAGTTTCAAAATATGGAATTTGCGTTTTAAATTTTACAATGGCGTTTTAATTTTAAAATTGGTGCGATTAAAAAAACCATTTTTATATGATATTGCTTTTTTTGCTGTGAACAGAATTTTATATTCAATTTTTTGTCAAATTATGAAACTGCATTTAATTTGTTCCTTGTTTTCAATGAATGCTTATTATCAGAAAGTTTGGTATGTGCTTACATATGCATGTATATTATCTGTTTTTCGTTTGAAACAAAAAAAATTGGTATATTTTCTCTATCAGCTTCAAAGAATTGAAAAAAAAATTTGATATTCTTGTTGGAACTAGTCTCAATATATCAACCATGAGAATTAATGACTATTTTTAAAATATAGAAAGAATCATTCTTACCGACTGAATAGAACATCCCACTCAACATCGCAATAGGGTGAATTGGTGCTGGAGCTGTTGTCATTGCAACAGCAACTCCAACCAAAAGCTGTCCAAGTGACTGAACCCATTGGAAATACAACCCATCTCCTTTATGAAACCATTTCAATGGAACATAAGTGGAACCGAATGTGATTGCAGAAACAACAGCACACACGATTCCAAGAGTTGTATCTTTTTCCATGTTTTGTTGGTAAAAATGAAAGAGAATAGGTTTGAGGGAACATCAACGCGAGAGGAATTACATGTTTTATACTAAATTTCAGGAAATTTGAATAATAGGACGTACAGAATTTGGAAAACGATGATGATTGTGGCGAAAGGAGTAGCGAAAAAGTGTGGAAAGGATTATAGAATATTGAATATAATTTCAGAGTTCAAAACATTTAAAAGATTATATACACCCAGTTTTAGATTTCCGGACGACTTTCATGGGTTGCGATAATATCCGAATAAATTCCTTTGACCTTCGAAATAAATGAACCAATAACCATTGGTTTTGCAGGAATGTTTGGCATTGAGACAACTTTCTGAAAACTGATTGATTGATTCCGTATGGTTAAAATAATATTTACTTCTAGAACTGCTGTCAGAGCAGGGAGCAGGTAGGCTGAGACTCGAGGATATGCCAAGTTGTAGGTGGTTGTTAGCTGAAAAATTCCAATTACGATTTCAACCCATCTATAATATTTGCTTATCATCTCACTTTTTATATAAAAACATAGATTTTAATTTCTCTTAAATATTATCAATTGAATAAAAACCGAAAATGGATACCAAAAATGTTTAATGGACTACGATCATTGATGAAAATTTCTTACCTGCTCTAAATCAAAGGGCACTGGATGATCATCTTCTTTGCAATGTTTTGTAAGACAGTCAAAGTAATGTTTAAGATACTTTTCCTTATTAGCATGACGTTCTTCTGGACTTAAACAAGTATTCATCACACGTGCCAAATCAGTTGCAGCCAAACCAAAATGAATCATCTGGAAGTTTACATGTAACGCGGATACCAACCCCTCTCAACTTTTTTGTCACTGAACATCTTATTGCAGTAATGATCGTAAAAATATGTTCTTAACATACCTGAAAATCGATCAACTTCTTCAAATGTCCTTCTTGATTCCACATAATATTTGCTGACCATAAATCACCATGCACAAATACCTTCTTCATTCCAAGTTTGCATGGAACTAAATCCAATTCATCAGCTGTTATTATTTCAGGAAGAGTTGTTGCAAAGGTTTCAGTCAATTTTTGCATTTCTGGGTCGGGGAAGAGAGCCATTAGCCCGTTATTCAACTGGAGGAACCAATCTTTAAACGGAGAATAAAGTCCTGATAATCCTTGATGTGGGGCCTCTCTTCTCTTATCTTCGGATAAATTTATAAATTGAACTTGAAGTTTGGCGAGGGCATCTAGAACCTGAAGCATCTGATCATCACTGAAATTTTCCAATGGAGAAAGAGTTTTGATATCTTCAACAAGTTCGATTGCAATACATCCTTTCGAATAATTCCCATCTTTTTCTAATTCGATCTGATTTCCAAAGTAGAAATCAGGAAGAATGTCAAGTTTTGGAAGACTTTGAATGTATTTGTAGAAGTAGTTTTCAGAATTATGGCACTGGAAAATAACAGTGATTAGTTGGAAAAATACATTTTAAAAAACATACCGGAGGTAAAAAACTTATAAACTCATCCGAAATGTTTGCTGCCACATCTGGGGGTAACTTTGCAGCTTGTGCTTCTAGAGCTTCTGTAAAAAAAACTTATAGTATTTAAGGGTTTCTAAAACAAGCTACGCAAATTGAAATTCAGTACAAAAGAGACGTGTCTCATCAGTTGAATTTAGATACATTCAAATGAAATCAAATTCCCCCTAATTTCAGACATCAAGTTTTTCAATCAAACGGAGAATTTTAAGGTATATGATTAGACTTACGAAGCAATGCCACAGGTGATCCAATCTTCAACGCAAATTTGTTTGGATATGGAGCCTTGTCATCTCCTTCGACTTCCCAATCAATTTCAGCGATACCTAACAGAGATTGAAGCCCCTGAGTTTTGAAATTTTTCCTTATTCCGATTTTCCACCAGAAAAAACTTACAACTCCCTCTGCCAAAGGTTTGATTGTCTTCTTCTCTCCTATTTTCAGGTTATGTCCCGCACTCTCTTCTGCAATTTTCTGTACATCTTCCCATTGAAGAGTGGTTCCTAGGAGTCCATCTGCCAGCTCTGCGGTTTTAAGCATCTCTGATATTGCTTTTCTTCTGAAAATTTTAAATTTTAGTACAATATGAGCACACGATTTCGAAAAATGTGTCATAGTTTATCTACCAATTCATTTTATACCATTTGTCTAGCCACATGATACTTCTCAAATTTCTTATCAAGTTCCTCCTGGAGCAAACAAAAAACTCCCCGTAACCGGGAGTTTTTTATCCGGTTTATGGGTTTTCCATGAAAAAATTGTTGTATACATATAAATGCTAGTAAAGATCATTTAGATTTGTGATAAGAAACACATAACACAATTGTCAAATTGTTGGAAAAAAGGCGGAAACGTGATGAGAAAATGAAAAAAGGAGCAAAAAGTGTGTAGCTTGACTAGAAAATGTTGGTGTTTTATCAACTTTTATCAGTATTCGATAATTTTTTGTTCAGTTTTTGGAAATTATATGTTGTGACCTTTGGTTATTGGTATGGAAACGTTCCTCGAACATCGAAAAATTAATCCACCAATTAATTTTTTCTGTGGATTTTAAGATTTTTCATGGCAATTGAGCAATATTTTTTTCTAATTGAAACAAAATTTTGCATAAAATAACATTTTCAAAAATAAAGATTAGTTGTTTAAAGCTGTAATTTTCCCAAGGAATCAAAAAATCCGAAATTTTTTCTCCAATTTTGAAAATGTTTTCATGCATCTGAAACTGTGGGAGTTTACTTATTTTCTTAGAAAGATAAAAATGCCTCGAAAATCGCTTGAAAATTAGAACAAAGTCTTCTCTCGAAGTGAAAACAAAGTAAACTGAATTGCTTTCAACTTCTTTCAACTATTTGTATCCAAATATATATTTACTTTTTCCAAAAGTTCAATACTCTTTCTCATGTTTCTAACAACTGCCAAAAATCAACAATATACTTTGAAATCTTTCAACTTCAACACGTACCTCGTTTTAAACTCCCATAAACAATCTCGAAACATAAACAATTTCGATGGACAGGTGAACTTTCAATACACTAATATCTTGATAAAATGATATGATAAATCTAAATATAAGAAATTCTGCTTTGAACTATGCTTTGTGCTAGATTTTCTTATTTAGATATATGAAACTTTATGATAAGAGACGCAGATATCTGTGCTCTTGCACAAATTATTGAGAACTAAAAAAGTAAAAGTTCGAGAAGTAACGATGAGTCAGACTTGTTTTGCTATTTGTAAAAAGAAACAAAAGTTATAACGAAAATGTATATATGTAATAGTAAGTATTATCTGGTAGTTGCTGAATTATCAGGTGAGTAGTGAATTTGAGAAATACCAACAAAAAAAAACTAAATTTGTCTTTGATTCCTAACAACTTCACTTAATTGAGCGCCAAATATATTTTGGTACATTTGTTTTGTAAAACCAAAATAAATAAGAAAATTTGCAAAAGAAAACAAGATTCGACATTGATAAAATTTACAAGGCAAATACATTTTTCAAAAATAAAATCAGGAAAGTTGTTTGGAACTTCTTCGCAGTTATATTTGTAATTCGGTACATATTTGGAGTCCTTTCAAAAATTATTTGACTTTTTAATTCAATATAGGATCGAAAAATTCTTTAAAATTACTAACTGGTAAATAGCAAACTTATAAATTCGCTGAAATTCGTACATGCTCTTTGTTCCATTTAAATTCCCAAACAAATTTTCTGGGAGTATGTTTAAATTGATAACATAGAAAAACTAAAAATCTTACTCTTTTTCCACATTTTCTTCGGAATTCGATTTTGCTGGGGAAACGTCCACTGTAGATTGGCAAAGTCCCATCTTTGTGATTGACTTTAAAATATATTTTAATAACTTCAAAACCGAACACAGTGAAGAAAAAGTCCTTATGGGGTTATTCAAGTAGTGTCGGAAAATTAAAAAGTGTAGAAAAATTACGTCACAACCTTATTCAAGTATATAAAAACATGTATTTAAATACATTTGTGACGTCACAAATGTATTTTAATACATTTTGCTACATTACTTGAATAACCCCATTAGAGACAAAATTTGAATAAAAATGTATTATTATCAAGAAGTTTAAAGCCAATGAACTTTTGAAACGCTTGAAATCTCTTTTTATTTCAATCCAACCATGTCAGAAACTAAAAAAGGAGGAAAATAGCAAAAACAAAAAAAAATTTAAAAGAAATTCGTGATAATTGAAGTTTTAAAAAACAGGTGAATTAGGAAAATCATTCAAACCAAGGAAACTATTTTATTAAACTTTGATTCGTGATTTTATATTGTTCAAATGATCATATTAAGATTTTTTAGTTGGCATTTAGTCTATAATTTAATCTCAAAAGTAAATAAAAACGGTAAATCTTGGATAATTTAAAATAACCTGCTCTCCAAAAACTTTAATAATCATGCTTGATCTTTTTGATTTGTGTACGTGAAAACTTCAAACAATTAGAAGAAAACAAAATTCTAATTGCAGGGTTTTTGGATTCTCAGATTGTTTTCTGGTTGCAATTGGTATTTAACTCGTTGACTCGTTGAACTGAATAACTGACTTAACTGAATAAGTTGACTCGTTGAACTGAATAACCAAGAACATAACCATGGTTTTATGATTTCAAAGATTTCTAGATTTTTTATATAAGTTTAAAAAATGATCTATTTGGTTATGTACATAGATTGAAAATAAAAATTGTAAATCGAATTATTCATTGATTCGTTTAATTAAACGTATGATGTGAAGAGCCAATACTACCAAAGATTGGGCTTCTAGATTCTTCGTGATGGGTTACGATCCTCTTCTGCAAATTCATAAATGGAAAATGTTCAAATTGAATCCTGAAACATGTTAAACATACATGTGAATATTCGGAGAATTGTCCAATGTCGGCTTTACAGTTTGATAATTGGAAGAAATTGTCTTATTACCACTTTAATCAATAAAAGAGCAAACTTTTTGTTATAACACAAAAATTAGCAAATTAGCAAAAATTGGGCCAAAAGAACGAATTTTACGAATGCTAGCCAAAAATTGGCCGAGTTGTAATCATAACTAACCAATTCTGACTTTATATACCAAGTCTGTAAGAGTTTTCCTAATTTGTAGAATGTGTTTATAATGCGAAATTTGAATCGCATAGGGAACAGATGAATGGGTGCAAAACTGATAGAGGAAATACGGTAAATTTTTACCGAACGGACCAGGAAATGTTTTTTTATTTTCAAAAAAAACAATAGGTATGGAACAAATTTGTTGATTCTGCGAAAAAATATTAATTGCGCCTACAGTACCACTACAGTAACCCAGCAGTATCACTCCGCCAACTCCAACTCAGTATCCCGTCAGAAGAAAGCAACACAGATTTGCTAGAACTACTCGAGCATAAACTGAAACTGTGGCCTATCTAATTTTATTTAATTGATAAGTACAATTGTTAATTTCTAGAATGTATGATACTATAAAAAATGCATTTTCAACTCGTTGTAATAATCACTATAAGAAGTAGTAAAAAATATGTCCGTAGTAAAAGAGTATTTGCCGATGTACTGGACTATTTTGTATTTTTTTTTGAATCAGAAGCGAAGTGAATATTGCCATTCCCAACCCCAGGGAAATAAGTTGTTATCCGATGTTATAGTGACCCAGAGACACTAAATAAGCAGAGAAGAGTTTGTAGAAGAGTGATTTAGACGAATAAACGGTGATTTCATTTCACTGCTTTATTTTAAACAGATATGAGATTATTTTAGCCCTATTGACGAATGAATAGGGCAATTTGAATGCATTAAAAACGAATTATGAACACTTATAGACAGAAAAAGTTAATGAGAAGACAGAATAAAACCATTGGTGTAGATTAATTTTGGAGATCAATAAGAAACTCCATAGCCGCTTGCACATCTCCATTCGCCTGTTCGAGAGCCAACTGAATGAGCTCATCATTTTCAAATCCAAACTCGCGGAGAGTCGCAGCTTGTTGTTCATATCCTTGCTGCATTGGCTCTTCTTGCTGCTGTTGCGCTGGCTGGACATTGGCGGGAGCTGGAACCCGATTTGCCGGAGGAACTGCAATGTTTGCCAGGGCTGCTTGGAGAGCCTGAAAAAATTGGCATGGAGAATTTAGTAGAAATATGTATTCAACTATTATTATATTTCAATTATTCTTTTCGAATTATGAGAATCAGTGTGTCCAAGAAATCTTACATTTTGAAGCAACGCATGAGTAACCGGTTGAGCACCTCCAATTGGTCGCTGAGCTGCAAGCATTCCTGGTCTATTTCTTTCCACGTTTGCATAATCAAGGTTTTCGTATCCGTAACGAGATCCTACTGTCGATAGAATATTTTCTACTACTTTCAAGAAATCGGGATTCGTGTACATGAATTGTCCCCGAATTGGATCATCTTTGAAATCGTTCTGAACGCAATAGGCACGGAATAATGACCAATCACTCAGAACAGATAAAAATTGATTATCATGAACCAGCTGTGGGTGTTTCTCAAGAAGCGTTGTCATGTGATCTGGAAGTGCAAAGTCGTGGTTGAAACCATGAAGCCGACGATCATTTGGGCGTGTATATGGGGCGGTACACTCCTTGAGAGCAATACTGATTCGATTTTTTTGCTCTTCTTCGATGTGGTTCTGAAAATCTTAAAATTAATTTGGGTTTCAAACGGAAAAAAACTGACATTTGTTTTAAGCGGTGGAAGCAGCACGACTCTGATTGAATCAGCATCAGTAATCTTTTTTAGGCTCTCTTCATTCAATGCTCTTCCGTTATAAATCAAACCTGAAAAGTGATTGATTCGATAATTGAAGAAATAAATATGATCGATAATTGAAGAAATAAACTTACGGAAACGTTCAACGTTTTTTTGGTCTTTGAATTCGGAAGTACTTTCTGATAAATGCTTGAAGAATTGGATCTGTCCAGTAGAAATTATCTCTTCGATCGGGACTTCACGGCAGGTGGTTTTTAAATGCAATTTAACCATGTTTCTCAATACAACGGGATGGCGGTTGAAAACTGAATGCGAAACAAATGCTCCGTTTCCTGCGTTCAAACGCTAATAACGAGAGCGCTCGATAATGAAAGGATGAATAAAACCGTGCGGCGGAATTGCGAAAGCATGCGCCGCGTATTGCAAACCCTTGTCATCATCCCCGCCCACTTTTATTCGTCCCATTTTGAATTTTTCCCCCAGTTTTCTTGAATTTTGATACGGTTTTGTCTGTTTATGCACTATGAAATAGATATTTTAACGTAGTTTTCACTGTGCCGCTCACTGTAATGTAAAATAAGGCACTATTACGAATTTAAAATAGATATCAACGCTTATTTTCAAAAACTAACAAACTAGACACTAAAATTAATACCAAATCTATATTTCGATAATTACAGCAAATTTAATGAAAACTAACTAAAATGCTATTTCACGTTTGAAATACCATTGAACAGTTTTATTTCCGTTTTGGCCGCTTTTTAACGTTTGCTACAATTTCAAGTGTTCATATTTCATTTTAAGGAGGATGACAGAGGCTGCCAAAAAGAGCACGAAGAAACCCGTAGATGATGGAAACTTCGATAAGGAGGTACGGATCAGTAGTTTTGAAATCATTCAAGTTCAGAGTTTTCAGATCATTTCAAGATGGCCTGATCTTGAGTTATCACAAACCAGATTCATGCTCAATCATCCCGAAGTAGACAGCAGCGTGAAAGAAGCCAAGCTCGAGAAGCTTCAGGAAACTATCAAAGAATTCGACATGGCGCCATTCTACGAGCTTGTCTGCGCTGACTTCAAAATTGTCGTAGATGCAACACAATTGGCTGCAATGAAAGCAGCTAATCAGAAAAAGATCGATGAAATCACCGCAGAAGTTGAAGACGCGGAGAAGAACCTTGGCGAATCTGAAGTGCGTCAGGGATTACTCCGCAAGTTCGAGTACTACTGTCAGATCGGTGACAAAGACAACGCTCTGAAAGCGTACACAGCCACCTATGAGAAGACAGTCGGTATGGGATATCGTATTGATGTAGTTTTCGCCATGATTCGTGTTGGACTTTTCTTCCTCGATCATCATCTCATCAACAAGTTTATCACCAAAGCAAAAGAACTTATGGAGCAAGGAGGAGACTGGGAACGCAAAAATCGCCTTCGATCCTACGAAGCGCTTTACCGAATGTCTGTTCGTGATTTTGCTGGAGCCGCTGATTTGTTCCTTGAAGCTGTGCCAACATTCGGATCATACGAGCTCATGACATATGAAAACTTGATTCTCTACACTGTCATCACCACAACCTTTGCTTTGGACAGACCAGACCTTCGTACCAAGGTTATTCGTTGCAATGAAGTTCAAGAACAGCTGACCGGAGGGGGACTCAATGGAACATTGATTCCAGTTCGTGAGTATCTCGAATCATACTATGATTGTCACTACGATCGTTTCTTCATTCAGTTGGCCGCTCTTGAAAGCGAGAGAGTAAGTTACTAAAACAAATCTTGTATTTTTCACTTATCGTTATATTTCAGTTCAAGTTTGATCGCTATCTATCGCCACACTTCAACTATTACTCTCGTGGAATGCGCCATCGCGCTTACGAACAATTTTTGACTCCTTACAAGACTGTACGTATCGATATGATGGCCAAGGATTTTGGTGTTTCCCGTGCTTTCATCGACCGCGAATTGCACCGTCTGATTGCGACTGGGCAATTGCAATGTCGTATTGATGCTGTTAACGGAGTGATTGAAGTGAATCATCGTGACTCGAAGAATCATCTGTACAAGGCAGTTATCAAGGATGGAGATATATTGCTCAACCGCATTCAGAAGCTTGCCAGAGTTATCAATGCATAACCGAGCCCAGTTCTTCAAACGTGTAAATCCTTTTATTTTACCCTATTCTTCTTCTCCCGTATTATTTCTTTGCGTTAACTCGCTTTGAATCTCCCCACTTCTTCATCATTTCCGGTTGAATGAATTAATTTATTACCATCGCTGTATTTTTAAAACTGTATTCACACTTTCTTGGTCAAATACCAATTGTTTTATTATCTTTAAAATGTTTTTACATGTTATTTAATACCACTTCTTCACTTCTTCACTTCTTCATTTCTTTATTTCTTTATCCACATCGCTGCGATGTAGATCCGCTGTTTATTTTTCAATCGTTCATAAGTTGATGTTCCAGGAGCACAGTACGTTGCTCGCAGCGAGTTTTTGAAGAATTTAACGAAGAAAGGAGCCTAAAATATTTATATACAAATTTTTTAACTTTTGGCCTAGTTTACTTTCTCTAGTAGCCTATCATATTTTCTCGCTGAATATTTTAAGCCCTCAACTACTTCATCAGTGCAAAACTCGAAATGTTTCTTTACAAAACCGGCTGCTGTGGCTGTCTCCTGAATCTGTTTTGCCTGTAATCACTAGCTGTATTTATATAAATTTTACAAGTAGACTAACCTCATGGGGATATCGAATGTCCATGTAGCAGAAGGCACCACCCGATCGCAAAACTCGTGAGCCCTCTTTGAAAAATAGTTTGTAGTCCGAGTAAAGATGAGCTGCTTCCACATTCAAAACTTAATTTCAAGATGTTTTTGGTATTTTTTGATATGATCCTACCAAAATCAAACGAATTATCTGCAAACGGTAAATCTAGTGCATCTCCGTAGACTATGTTATTCATATTTCTAGTGACAACTTTATCACAGCCAATGATGCATTTTGTTGGTCCATGCCACCTGTGTTCCATATTTCTCGTTTTAAAAAAAATGCAAGACACTTACTTTTCTATCCAATCGAGAGAGTACCCTTGACCACAGCTCACTTCAAGAATTTCAAATTGTTCAAAATAAGGATAATTTGGATGCATTGATAATGCTTTTTCATAGAGATAAATATGAGCTCGATCCGACTCTGAACATTTAAATTAACAAGGAAACCTCGATTAGTGTTTTCATTTTACCGTATTCATCTAGGTCACCTAGATCTTCCATGAACATTCTCATTTTTGCGTACTGAGGTGCTGATGATGGCCAGTAGCCCAAATTCATGAAACGAACACCTAACTTTGGTGCTACTATTCTCATTAATGGATACATTATGAATCTATCAAAAAACCAAAGCCATAACTGTAGTAATAGAGAGGAAATGTGAAGTAGGAGATTCATAGTGAATATGTGTTTACGAGTAAATGTATTCTTGTACAATTATTGTTCGAAATATAATCTTTGTGAAATTAGCTCTATAAAACTCAATTTCAGCCAATCATCATCATGTCCGGACGTCAAGGAGGAAAGGCAAAGCCACTGAAGGCCGCAAAAAAAACGGAGAAGGATCTTTCTGAGGTGAAAATGATGATGATACTAGATATTTTATACTTATCATGGGCGTAATATTGCAAAAAAAAACTAATTGATTAATGAGAGAAGAAATCCAATAGATCAGTTTTTCGTTCAATATTGTCACACTTTTGAGCGTAGGTTGATGAAAACGATAATCTCATATAATTTTTTGAACACTTATCAAGAAATCATGATACTTGGAGGCGCCATGGTTCCGTACACCGAATAGGATTTTAAATTTTGAATGAGTTGTTAATATAAATAGTCATTTGAAACGGTCATAGTGAGAATTTTTGATCCGAAAAATGTATAATAATTTCATGGTTACAGGAAGACGTCGAGTTCAAGAAGAAGCAACAAGAGGAAGCCAAAAAGATCAAGGAGATGGCAGCCAAGGCTGGACAACGTGGACCACTTCGTAAGTTATTTGTTAACAGTAAAATAACATTAAACTATCAACCTGTTTTGCAGTCGGTGGAGGAATCAAGAAATCAGGAAAGAAGTAATTGCCTCGGTCAAATATTATGCCATCTCATCCGCAACCTCTGTTATTAATTCGTCAAATGACTCGTTATTTCATCCATTTCCGTTCCATATTTTACATATTCTTCGTTCCGTTCTGCTCATTCCCTTTTTGATAATTTCAACATCACTATATTTCTACGAATGAATTGTTATCTGAGAATATCAATCATAGAAGGCGAAAATATTCATCACTAAAATTGATTTGGAAGACTTTAGAAACATATACAGGAAAATGAACTGATGGAATGTCGGATGGGACTCTTATGCTACAGAATACAATTATATGGGTGGAAATGAGCACGTCTCTAAAAGCAGAGACGATTTTAAGGGGGAAATTCGAAAAATTATGGATCGCGAGAGAATCAGGATACGACGATGTGAACAATTGATGCAGATATAGAAGGCTCAAAAGATTTGTGCCGTGTTGTATTTATTCTGCCAAAAGACTGCAATAAGAGTAACTGCATAGAGTCCGGCTGCAATCCAACATTGTGTTGCTTTCTCGTTATATTTTGCGTCGATTACACTGAAAAAAAGTTTAAGGAAATTTTTATTTTATATTTGAAGTAATATTGATCAGCTGTTTTTTCTTTAAAAACTATTTCGAAATTTCTTTCAGCAACACTGGAAGATATTTACTGATTTTCAATAAAATCAAGCTATTGATGATTTTTTTCAAGTATTTAGCACTTATGAGCAGACTACATGACACTCGTTTAGAACTATATAAATATTTGTTTGGTGTTTATTGAGATAAGCTTCGTAAACATTTTTATTTTGATGTCGGTAGTATTTTAAGACAAGACTTGAGATTTTCGAAAACTCATAACAGTTGTATTAAATATTTTAATGTTTTTCTACAATTCAAAATCTCACCTCGATGGAACCTTTCCGTGTCCTTCGAAATGAAGATCTGGGAAGAGAGTGACGGCTTGAATGTAGAAGAAAACACCGAGAAGGCCCAGGAAAATTACTCCCCACACCGACATGACCATGCTGAAAATATATAAAAGATTATAAATTCAATACTGTGGAAATTGTAAACAACGCACCAGAAAGCCGACATTTTTGGTCCCATCAGCGGACAGATTTTGCCCATTTTATCTGAAATTATTGATATTATATTTTTTAATCAAGAAGGAACACAGAGTTAAAGAATAAAATGTTTCAATCGATGAAATATAATGATAAAAACATAGAAAAGAGCATTTTTAGTTCAAAACGAATCGATATTTGCAAAAAAGGAGCGAGGAGCGTAAAATTGGTTTTTGGTCGTGACGCACATTACGCAACTAATTTCGCAACACGCACTACTTTTCAGAATGAAAAAATTCAAGATAAATTTATAATTTTCTCTATTTTTTTGCTCAATGTTAATTTTTATTTCAAAATATTTGTTCAAAAAACTGTTGAGTAATGGACGGAAGTTTTGACATGAATAGGGCCGCGAGACAAGAGAACAAGAATCGATTTTCGGCCGCAGCAGTGTCAGCAGGGTTTCGTTTATTGATCTCCGGCCGCATCACTGCAACGACTAGTTTTACCTCCTGTTTTGCTCATTTTTTAAGGATTTAAAAATATGTTTTTTTGAATTAAAAAATTCAATTTCAACTAAATAGTTTTCCTTCACAACTTTTGAATCTGAACGAGTGGTTTTATTACTTTTAATACTACTAGGAACATTTTTTAAAGATAAAATTAGAAAAAAAAAACAAAAACTATTTATGTATATTTTTTCCCATTTGTTCGAATCTTATTATTCTTCAATTATCCAATTTCAAACGTTACATAATGTGCAATTTTTCATATTTTCAGCTTCAAATGGGTATTCTCATTCCACTCGTCTCGGTTTCCGCCTTCTGGGCTATCATTGGATTCGGAGGACCATGGATTGTACCAAAGGGACCAAACAGAGGTATTTATTTACAATTTTATTTCACGATTTCACTGAATACAATTTCAGGAATCATCCAATTGATGATTATTATGACTGCTGTTTGCTGCTGGATGTTCTGGATCATGGTGAGTTTTTCAAATAACTTTAAAACTACGTTAATGAAATATCTTGGCGTTTCAATAAAACCGAATTCTTATAATAGATTTGAAAAAAAAACATCTGCCCTAAATAATTTTTGAAAAATTCAGGTGTTCCTTCATCAATTGAACCCACTGATCGGCCCACAAATCAATGTAAAAACAATTCGCTGGATTTCTGAAAAATGGGGAGACGCACCAAACGTAATCAACAACTAGACCGCTGATTTTTTCTCCTGAAAAATGTTTCATCTGATTCGCCCCTTTTATTTCTCTCCCACTATTTTCATGTGATATTCGTTTCCTTCCTCCTCTTGAACTTTCACGAAAGCGTGAAATTAATCATAAAATCTTGAATTTTTAGTCGCCAACAGACATTCCTCACGCTCTCTCCCTGTTTTTCCAGCTCCTTTCTCTTACATTTTTACACTCTTTAAATAACTGAAATTGTACAGATCAGAAGTCAAATATAGCAACATTGTTTATCAATTATAAAAAGTTTAACTCTAGACTCCTCGATATTGTGTGTCGATGAAGCATTGCTTCTCACAACGGGCAAATTGTGGAAGAGAATACTGACGGAAAGACTCGCATCCATAATATTTCAGCTCATCTGGACATCCTTGGAGTATTGATGCTTTCGAAAAACAATCCATTCCAGTTTGAACATAGTTGCAACCCTTCAAATGGTTATTTATGCTTGAAAAAGTTTTAGGCGCGCTCTCGCCACGAACCAAAATTTTTTGGAAGGAAGGCGGCAAAAAATATATGCGCCTTTAAGGAATACAGTAACCCAGTTCTCGATGTTCAGCAAGAAAAAATTGGTTACTGTACTTATTAAAGGCACATCTCCGATTTGAAAATAATTAGTTCGTGGTGAGATCGAATAGTGTGTTGGTATCAATAAGTTCACACTTATTAGTTGAACTCTATGCTTTTCTGTGTTAACCTTTGTTTTTGATTTACAAAACAAAAGTTTTAAGAATTTTAGTTTTCTCACCTTCTTCGGATCTTCTTGAGCATTGAGCACGAAATCAGTAATACATCCGTACATTGTTGCATTCTTTCCATTGTAGATTCGCTGCATACACGACCAATTGTCAGAAGCCACTGAAAATATAAATATTTCAGAAGTGTACAATTCTTTCTGGAACTTACGATAAAAACCAGCTCCACATTGATACTGTAGCATACTCATCAAGAAACCATATGAATATGCTTGGTTTGGAGCATTTGAATGATTCAAGAGATATCCTATGTCAAAACATTCAAAAGTCGTTGTTGATGCATCGGCAAGACACTGAACCATTGAATTATATGAACTGAAGTTGAAATTTATTATGATCAGTGAAATCGAAGATTTTATAAATCCTCGCAATAATTTTGTATTTTATTTTTGTCTGATAAATCATTCACTTCTACAAACTAGAAATTCCCCGGTGTACATAAAACGCCTCTCCGTTTTTTGCTCAGGAAAAGCGCCCGATGCACTATGATGCGCAGAAAAAGAGTAAGTAGAGGCTGCTCGTAGAGCTACGGAAAAGGCGAATGAGAGACCCTCCCATCAGCCCACCCGGTTTAAAATCTTTCACTTTTTGAGCCGAACAATAAATCAAAACAAATTTTTAAAACCTGTAATTCTTTGTCTCTACCAAAATTAGCTCTCTTTGATACAATAGTCCTCTGGTAATCATCTGGAGTGTAACAACTTACAACAAAACCCTTGTTGACTTTACTTACTTGCAAACAGCATTCAATCCTCTAACACCACCAGTTCCACCATTTATGTAGATATCTTGAATTTGAAGTGTGAGACCAAGAGGGTTCAACCTAGAATCAAAAAAAAATTAAGATTAATTCGCGTTCAACTAACCAATTAAAAACTCTATCGATTCCCAATTTATCTGCAAATTTGTCCTGGCAGGCAACGAACTTTGTAGTGTCACACGAGGCGTTTGCCAATGATGTACCTCGAATTTATGGATTGTTTTGAAAATATATTTATAGACTTACCAATGGCTGTTAGGATTAATAGCTTTTTCATATTCAGTGTCATAATTTTCGTTTAGAAAGTATACCACTCCTCACAGTTCAGTAAAAATTTAATTCAATTCAACGAGATTATCAATTTTCTCGGCGTCTCTCTAAACTCTCTAGTCTCTATTAATTATTGATAAGAGTTGGCAAAGAGTAATCGGATTTATTAGTTCAACAGTTTTAGAACATAAAGGACATATATTTCTGAAATGTAAACTTTATTTTTTCGAGAGGACGCCTCAAATGGGATGAAAAATGTATAACAAATAACTTTTAAAAAATTTAACAAAATATTAGAAATTACGAGAGTTGAAATATTATTTCCGTGACCGCTAGAATCGAAAGGTCAATCGTCTATATTTAAAGGAGATTTCTGGCAGTTTAAATTTATTTCGCTGACAACGAAATTAAAATATGGAGAGCAAGAAACGTTCTAGTGATAAGGTGAGTCAAACTCTGGATTTCATTCACAATTTATGCAGTAAACTGTTCGTGAAATCCTTTTAAAAACTAACTTTTACAATTAGAGTAATTTTCCAGAAAAGCACTGAAGTTGATTCGATGAGCGACAAAGAAAGTCTTTATGTCTCTGCAAGTGATCAGCCACCAGCAGAGATTACAATCAAACTTGAGAAGGATACAAAAAGAAAGATCACAATTATCAGTGAAGTTGAGAACCCAAAACGTGCTCGACGTGGATCAGCTGATCTTCGACGTCAGGCTATTGTGAATAGTGCTATCCGAAGTGCTCAGTCTACTGCATCTTCTCGTTCCAGAAGTAGAAGCCGAAGCAGAAGCCGATCGACAATGAACCAACAAATCCGCCTTGCTCGTACTAGATCTGCAAGTGGTGGCAAGCTGAGAAGATCTAGAAGTGCTCGTCGTCGGTCTCCATCATCGTCAGCATCTCGTTCTCGATCTAGATCAACTTCACGTACTCGTGCTCAATCAATTCCAATTCGCTACAGAGATCGTCCAGAAAAGGTAACAAATTATGTATTCCTACATCCATCTAAATATTCTATTTCAGATTGAGAAACCTATTCAACCTCTTCCTCCCCTTCGCCTCCCAACACATTTGACCAAAAAAAGTTCAGTTGGATCAAAAAAACTGCCACCACCGGATTGCATTAATCTTCCATCTCCTCTTTTTATTCTCACCGAGCAACAAGTCATTGGTGCAAGTGAAAAGAAGACTGTTCAGTTTGTGACCAAAGTTCTTTTGACTTCCAAGAAGCTCTCCCTTGATGACCGTAAGCTGTTGTTTGCTGAAATGGTTGAAGCTGAGTATGTTGGAACTTCTCGTTCGTCAACAGATTTGAACAAGTCATCAGACGATGAACCAGAAGAAGAGTTTGCTACGAAGATTCACTATTCCTCCAAAGGAATTTATATTCATACAGTGCAGAATGTGAGAAAGATTCGTTCGGGTAAAACTTCGTCCATCACAGAAGAGAAGAGCTATGCAAACATTTGCAAGACGAAAATCTCGGGAGATCATGGAAAATCAACGGAAGGATTTCTGAATGTTCAATGTTCGGAAACTATTTCTGTTGTTGATCAGAAGTACATCAGATCTGAGGAATTTAAGATTGGTCTTACTGGGGTTAATGTCTCTGGGTGAGCGATTTGTCAATGGTAAACTTTATCTCATTTAAATTTTACAGAAATGTTTCGATTAACTCTTCCAAGACCACATTTGATCCAACCAAGACTATCACTTTCAGTGAGGATCTCATGTTTGACAGCAAAAACATTGGGTAAGTGACTGTTACTTTTTAATAAAAGCGTAGGAGTCTGATTAATTTATAAATGTAGTTTGAAATCAAAAACTTTCAGAATCACAATTCGTCACAGTTCTGTCGCTGAAATGAAGGAAATGTGGCATCACGAAATGGGATCATTTGGAGAAGAAACGTCAGAATACAGAGAACTCAAGTTCTTCTTCGATGAGAAAAAGAAGGATGATAACAAAACTGTTGGAAAATCAGTGGTATCTATTCTCCAAGGAACGAAACCTTCTGCACCTCCAGCATCAACCAGTTCATCTTCCAAAAATTCTTCTTCCATCAATTCTCCAAAGACTCCGAATATTTCTGGTTCTTCGCGTAGATCTCGTTCTCGTGCCAAGAGACATAAGGCTCTCCAAAAGAGGGATAGTAAAACTAACAGAACTCCAAGTCCTGATAGACAGTCATGCAAGAAGGATGCTCGTCCAGATCAGGATCCAATCAAGTTGAGTGAGATTAAGGTTTCAGAGCATGTCGACTCAACGGGGAATGAGACTTTTTATCAATCTTTCCCGAAAGCCACGTCCACTCCGAAAAGTCCAGCTTCTTCTCTCAACTCTTCAGTTCTTGAATCCAAAGTGAAGAATTCCATGCAGAAAACTCCCGACGAGGGTCCGTCTCGGCGTGGTGCAATGAGCATTAGAGAGCGATCAGTTTCAAGAAACGGTGACAATGAAATTGATTTGGATAAAAGTTTGAGCTTGAAGAAACCATCTGCATCGAAGAATTTGGCCAGTTTGTTGGAAAAGAAGGAAGAGGCAAGAAAAACTGATGTAACATCTTCCATGATCAGTTCAAAACCTCCAACTTCTCCTGGCACCTCCGTCTACATGTACAACACTGGATCAGCCAATTCGACTTTTATGTCTGCTAAAGATTTGCATAAAGAACGTGTTGCAGCTTCTACTGGTCCCAGATCTGCTTCAAAATCTCCAAAAGGAACACTTCGCGTGAAGGAAACTAAAGTCATTCGTGAAGTTCGCCAAGAAGATGGAAAGCCACCTGAGATTAGTGAGAAGAAAGAAGAAACTGTGAAAGAGGAAAAAGTGAATCTGAGTGAGAGATTGAGAGCCAGATCGAGAGCTTCATCTCCTGCAACTCCAACTTTGAAGAGAACATTCAATCAGACGGATGAGTCGAATATTGTGACTTTGAGTGCAGGTTAGTTTAATTCTTAATTTTTATATATTCAGTCAAAAATATTATAATTTTAAGTCAAAGAAACCCATCAAACTTTGGAAATGACACCAATCAAAGTGAATTCTGAAACAGTTCCTTCAACTTCTTATGGACAACGTGCTTTCCCTGAGAGTGTTCAATTGGATATGCTCATTGACAAGAAACGACTTGTGCTTAATGTTAATTTCATGCTTCTTGCTGAAAAACATCCAGAAGTTGAAATTCTTGGTTTCACATTCAAAGGACAAAAGTTGTGGGAAAAGAGCTCAGAATGGAATCTCACAAGTGCAAATACTACTAGTCATGTCAGTTTTCTGTATGTATTTTCATTTTCTGAATGTTTTGATTTTCAGACTAAAACAATTGCTCGTCAAGCCAGTAACATTTTGGGAGATGAAGAGAAAAAAGACGAGGAGCAAAAATAACTGGACTACTACTAGATACTTGAACTGAACTGATGTATTGAGCCATGAAAAAATGAATTTTTATTGAAATTGTCCATTCTGTTAGTCGAGAAATGTTTTTATAGAAAGAGCTTTCCGAATGCCTAAAATTTACAACTGTTCACTTTGCCAGGTCTGTGTCTTGAAATGGTATCCGCATTAGGCCGCAAAGGGCCCATTTTTACGCTTCACGAAAACGACCATATTCGCACGTTGTTTGTGAGCCACCCGAGTGAGATGGTGATCTAGGCACCATCAGTTCATTAAGCCATTTTCATCTAACAGTGCAGGAAGAAAGACAATTACATTTTCTCGAATTCGTTTCTCTATCTTCAAAATTTGAAAGATAAAAAAGGTAAAATTTTCAAATATAAAACTTTCGAAAAATTCATAAAGGTATCAAACATCAATAATTTCTGATTTTCAATTTGCAAATTATTTCCTCTAATTTCCATTTCATCATGCAAATTCATTCATTATAATTTCAAAAAGTGTTCCATATAAGCCGGCTGGGAATTGTCTAAACAGACTGGTTCAAAAAATGCGTCTACTTCCAGTAACTCTTCTCTTAGGAGCTGTCATCTTTGTTTCCACCAAAAGTACCTGCCGGACAAGAACTAAACCTCCAAGTACTGTACCTATGAATGAAGTAACTGAAGCTGTAACAACCAAGAAAGCAAGCAATGTTACCGTTAAACCTACAACATGTGAGGCAAGTTGGACTCGAGTGGAAAGATCAATTGGTGGATGGTGTCTGAAGGTTTACAATGGATTTGTTCATCAAGATCAGGCTTCTCAGGCTTGTATTAGAATCGGAGCTGAACTATCTGGAAGTGAAAGTTCTGCTGAAAGAGCTGTTATTGCAAGACTTGGAAAAGAAAGAATGCTCGCTGCTTCTGACTATAAATTTGGAACTATTCGAGTTGGAATTGCAAGACCTACTACAACTAGAGTGAGTTTTTCAAGAAAAAATATGAAAATAAACTTGAAACTTTCTTTTGACCGAGTTGTGTTAAAATGAAGTCTTAAATATTTAGGCTTGGGCACTCACCGATGGAAATAATGATGGAGGTCAGCAAGGTATTCAATGGAGTAAGGGAGAACCACAACTGGGTCCAACCAGCGGATATTCCCATAATTGTGCTCTTATGTGGATTTGGGCTTCAACTGGAACCAGCCCTTATGAACATGGAAAATACTTTCACAAGTTTGTCCACTTACTTGGAAGGACATGTACAGAGGATTTGTTTGTGGAAAGCGTGCTACTTGATTTTTAATGTTCTAAATTAATTGATTATTCGAATAAAATCTTATTTTTCTTTTTTTGCATTTGTTTTCTTTCGATTTAAATATACTTCTTCAGGTCATAAATTCTAAGGTCGATGTGGCAGCAAATAGTATAGAAAAGAACAGATATGACGCAAATAGGAAAGAGGCGAGACGCTTTTGTGACGCCTCGGACAGATTTATATAATTACAGTTGTTTTTGTTTCAGTCTTTTTAGTAAGATGTTTCATTATAGTTGCGAAAACTCCAGACCAGTATTACCCACAACTTCAAATTTTAACATTTTTAACGAACAAATCCAATTTATCATATTAAACTTTAAAAAGATATTAAATGTTCTTGATAGAAAAGTAAGAATTAGTTGGTTGAATCAACCATGCATCTGAGTCCCCAGCAAGAGTTGTCGAAAGTGATACGGAAGTTCTCACATCCAAAGTATCCAGCCTGCAATTATTTAAACTTTTTTTCAGAAAAGTTTCAACTTTGAATTCTAAATTTTGTTATTTTGCCTTTCTGTGTATCAGAAGATTTTTAAAACTCACTCCTCCGACTCCACAGGCGGCATTGTAGGCGTCATTCAAACAGCTTCCAGTTTGTTGAACTGCTCTGAATATGAACAATTGAATTGAATAAAGTAGATAGTATTTTTCCAAACATAGTTCAAATGGTGGAGTACGAGTAAAATTGCGAATTTGCTTTGGAGATAATTCAAACAGGGAGATTTGTAAAAAATTGGGAAATCGCGAATTTTTAAATTGAAATTTTCAGTCCTTCGCAAATTGTTCTTCATTTTAAGTATTTTAAAACAAAATGCATTAACCATATTCCACTTTTGATGTATTCTTACTATTCATAACTCACGGGCAGAAGTTTCCAGCAGACACTGTTTGATTGAAGTTTTGAATGCAAGAGTTATACGCATTTGTAGTTGGGAAAGTACCGAGACAGTCCCATTGGCTTACTACTTCTGGAAATAGTAAAATAGTGGTAAAGAAGTCTTTGGTGAATCTTACCAGAGAATCCTCCGACGCACATCCACTCGAGTCCACGGAATGTTCTAACATAATCGAATGCTGAAATATAATCATTAAAAAATAAATTTCAATTATAATATGAAAAAAATGTTGTACGTTCGAATTGCCATTCACGACAGGTCGAAAATCTCGATATCTATGAATTTACTCACTGTTCGAGAAATCAGGTTGTGGCTTGTTGAGAAGAGTATAGAGATTCATACAGGTATAATAAGAAGATCCGAGGCATTGGTAGAATTGAGTACGGGTGCTGAAAGTGTCATTGGATTTGAATGTTTGAATTTATTGAATTTATTAGCATGCAATACTTATGAGTTCACTAAATATTTAAAATTTAAACAGTAGTAAGCAGTAATAAACAATGAAGCCTAGAAATGAGTCTATGATTAATTTGTCTTATGCCCGGTCAATTTGACAATGAAACTTTCAACTGTTATAGTGGAACATGTTAAGTGTGAAAAACGACGAGGAAATTGAAATTTAACAAATTGAACATAATTATCATGGCTAACATAGACACATATAAAACCAAATGGCGAAAGTTTCAGAAGTGATATAACATTTTTTAAAGTAAGATCGTTCACAAATAAATTTTTCCTAACAGATCACCACAATACCACAATATTCAATGTTTCAACTCACTTGCAAACCTTGATAAGTTCTGTAACATTCATTTCCAAATATTTCTGAACTGTATTGAAAATGTAAGATCCATTGCGCCAAGAAATAGAATCATCCATTCCAAAGAACTGATTGAACGTTGTCTAGAAAATTTTCATTGAAACTATAATTTTATTTTTGATGATCAGTTTTCATTACATACAAATACTTATTTTTCTACAAACCGCTATCGAATTTGCACCCGTAAAAGGTGTATTGGATATATTAAATGTACCTGACAATAATTGAATTGAATATCCTGACAAGCAGAAATGGCAGCATTTTGAGGAGTCTCACGGAAAGCCATTAATTGAATAAGATCATTTGGAAGAGAATATGGTAGAAGGAATGCTGCTTGGGAAACTCCCACAAGTACAAGAAGAGCCAATGCTATTGTACGCATTTTCTAAATAATTTATAATATCGTTCAGGTTCAGGGAGGAAATTGACGGTAAGTGCAGAATTTTGAAGGGGATTGGTGATGTCATCTTAATTTTTTTTTTCTTAAGCTTTATTGGATATAAATATAGAACTTTGAATAATGCGACAGCTTGAAGTTAGATTTCAAAAATAATAACCGGTTCTTCTTTACTTAGTCTCAGTTGTATGTGACACTAATGTTTTTTTGGAGATTTGAATGACTAAGGGAGGAAACACGATAATATAATATAATATTGTTTATTTGTCACAAGAAAGAGCTACACCGGAAGATTAAAAAATAAATAAAATGATGTGTGAACAAATAAGTAAAATGACCAGTATAAATTGCAAAATATAGTGTCCAGAAATTGCAAATTCGAGCGTCATTTTTCTTATAATGTTTGACGTATTTTTGATAATTTCCATGAAGTTAAAAAGTTTTCCAGAAAAATAACAACCAAAAAAACATTAAAGAACATTGAGAAATTTTGGGTACTGTAGCGGGAAATTTTCAATCGTGCCAGGACCATTGACAGTAAGTCCGTAATTCATGGAGATGTAATAATAATAATGAAGTGGATTTTAATTCATTATTGGGAATTTCAGAAATTCTATTAGGTTGGTCCGGAAGTCTTTATAACTGGGTTTGCTTTTCCACCGCTCGCCACAGTTGCACTTTGGTATTCCCTCGTTGCTAGTGAATAACAACAAGAGTAGGAACTTCATTGTAAGCAACACCTCATTCCCTTTCCTCTGGCCTGAAGTTAGTCAACCAACGATGTATGTCCCTAGTGCGATCCACATCCGATATGGTTTGATGTACCTCTTCCTCTCTCATACCACGATGAAGGATTCGGAAAGTCTCCTCAAGAATGTTTATGATTCACATGTTCCCTACTATAATATCATACGCAATTGGTTCCAAAGCTTCGAGAAGGACGACTTTTCTCTCGAAGACTCTGAGACCCCATAAATTGGATTTGGACACGTTGCAGAAAGCCATGGCAACGGATCCTTTCCAAATCACCCGTGAGCTGTCAACCACACTTGGGTCCCGTCAAACCAACATTGTACGAGGCTGGGAACCTCTTGGAATAAAGAAACTTATGGGTCAATTCATACCTCACACCTTGACACAGGCGAATCTTGATTTTTTAGTGGGTGATTCCTTTTCCCTCCTCATTTTCCACGGGGCCGATCGATGGTTGGGCCGACTCATTACTGGTAACGAGAAGTGGGTCCTCTACGATAACAACCACAAGCGTGCTCAGTGGATTGGAGAATGAGAGACACCACAGGATGCCGCCAAACCCGACCTTCACCCCAAAAAAGGCATGCTCTCAGTGTGGAGGGGAGTGTAGGGCCCTTTCTACTGGGAACTGCTGCCTGAGGGCAAAATGATTAGTGGGGACATCTACGTTATCTAACCATGGAACATGAAGGAAGTCATCGATGGTTCACCCCTGATGGACAAGCAATTCTGTTTTCAGCAAAACAACGCTAGTTCCCACCTCTCGAAACAGGAAAAGTAGGAACATACCAGCCATGGATGGATGGTTCTCCTTCACGCACCGTATTCTCCAGACCTCACTCCATCTGAATACTAGTCGTTTTCAAATATGACCCGTGTCCACGAGCGGAGAATCTTCAATACCCAAAAAAGTGCCAATGTAGCACTCAAGCATTATTTCGACTCGCGCCCGGAAGGGTACTGTTAGCAGGGCATTAATAAGTTGCCCACACGTAGACAGTATATTGTTGATAATGATAGCGAATAAAATGTATCCTATCGTTTCTCTTGCTTCGAGAAATAAACGATTGAAAAAGTTATAAAGACTTCCGGACCAACCTAATACTTCACCGTTTAAAAAACTTGGAAAATGTGAAACATAAATTTTTTTGACATATCTGGTGAAACAACTATATTCAAGAGAACAGGAAAAATTAGCAGAACAGCAAAGCTGAAGGATGGAGCTGTACTGAGTCGTTTTACGGGGGCTCGAATCTTCGCCTCTCGCGCGGAAAGTTGAATGCAAAGAAGGCAGAAGATAAAGCGGTTCTATCACGACCGTATGGAATATCTAGTTTATTTTAATCAAATAAACTACTGAAAATTTTCTCCCAACAGTACAAAAACCTTAGATTTTCAGTATAAGAAGTTTTTTGAAAATAAATTTAACTTTTACATCTTGTTTTTTTTCAAAAAAATATTAAAAAAAGAACGGTAAAATTTGAAAAAGTGACGTTTAAAGAAAAAGTGAGAAGCTGACTCAAAAAAAGGGCAGGGCGTCGTCAAGATTCTCGACCGTGTGCATACACACCGAATCGTGGCAAAAATTATATGATCGTGTCGTCGCAGCACATTTGATATCACCTTGGCATATCAGTATAGGTTATCAAATCGAATTACGTGGACATTGAATGCTTTTTAACTGGATGATTATTGAGGAGACACACCTCGTAAAAAGGAAAACTGTTAAAATGGTTTGGGGAGAGTGTATGTCACTCCCAATTCTTGTTATGCAAGTTTGCAGTAATGAACTTTTTGAAAATTGCAAATTTTCAGATACGGAAGCCAACAAAATACAAGTAACAATTAAACGATAAGAGAAAAAATGAAACAATGAACAACCTAACAAAATAGCCTAGAAAATTAAAATGACAAAAATGGAAAACGATGAAAGAAGTCTTCAATTGTGGCTGGTTGATCTGAAACTGGAATTAATTTGTTTTTGGAGCGACTTTCATGAGCACGAAATTCTGAATTTGGAGTGGATTCGACTGTTGTGGTGTCTTTGTGAGAGTTGATAGAAGAGTGAATTGATTCGATCTGAAATTGAAGATAACGAAATTATTCATAATTTGGGAACTATGGCAATGCATTTCTATCTAAATATAATTTCTAGGTTTTTTTAAAATAAAATCAACTCTATATTTAGAGAAGTCATACTAACATACTTTAAATATAGAAAAATGTATTCACAAAAGTTCAGAATTGATTGCTAATGAATGTCTAGATCACTTTGAGGTTTTGGGAATAATATTCACTATTTTATATGGTACAATTTATAAAATGTTTTTAAATTACATTTGATAACTCACAATATTACTTTCCAATTCTCCTTCCAACTCATTTAATTCTTTTGTTATTTTCTCCAATCTCTTCTTCAATTTCTCCTGAATAAATCCTTTGGAATGATCGATTTCATACTTCAAAACTTTCTTCATTTTCAATTTCAGCCCAAACATTTCCAACTTCGTGAAATATTTTGAGCCGATTTCAAAAAGCTGCCAATTTTCGAATGATCCACACAATTGACAAAGAAGTGCCATCTAGAAAACTCGGAGTTGTATTATGTTTGCATTCGATAAAATACCGTGTTTTTGAATTCTTTCTGATAGTTTGATGTGAAAGGTAACTTTGAGAGAAGAAAAGCTTTTGTTCGTAGAAACTGAATTTGATCACCAAAATCGACCAAAATGGATTCGTAGTAGGAAAGAAATTGTAGAGAAATTGAAGTTTCAGGTGAAGACAGCTGAAAAAAAATCATATAAAATTTATAGTTTCATATACTAAAAATAAAATTACCTCCGATGTTTTTTTGATGGAACATTGGAGAAGAGAATCGATTAGCATTATTTCATGTGTACGATTGTTTTTCGTGCTTTCACGGAGCCCGGTGAGAATCTAAAATTGAAACTTTTGAAGTTAGAATATGATTTACAAGTAAAAAGACAAAACACCAATAAAACGTCACAAAAAATTTGGAACGCTTCACGAATTTGCGTGTCATCCGTGCGCAGGGGCCATGCTAATCTTCTCTGTATTGTTCCAATTCTAGAACATATACTAAAATTGGAACAATACAGAGAAGATTAGCATGGCCCCTGCGCACGGATGACACGCAAATTCGTGAAGCGTTCCAAATTTTTAGATCTTTTCAGTGGCGTTTTGTGTTTTGTACTTTTAAATTTAAAAAGAATTTCAGGTTGTTCTATGTTTATTTTTGTAACAAACAATTTCGTAATTTTTTACTTCTGAAAAGTTAACTCACCACGACAAATTTTTGTTAAATCCGAAAAGGCGTGCGCTTTTGAATAGTACTGTAATTTCAAGCTTTTGTTTGGAGAAATTTTTATAGATTTTTCGTAGTTTTTTGATGAAAAATATAGTTTTCTTATTGAAGTTGAAATATATAACAATAAAAACCTTGAATTTAAAATCTAGAGAGAAACAATGAAAAATCGATGAAAATTCCGCAGCAGCGAAATTCTGAAATTAAAGTACTTTAAATGCGTACGCATTTAACAAAAAATTGTCGTGTCAACACCGGGCTCATAACTTCCAGCCAAATTTCGGATTAAAACCAAAAATTTAAAAATGAATGATTCTTACATTTTCAGCGCATTCGAAATCCCCATTATGATAACAATCAGCCACTCGGAACAAGTCAATTTCACTGAAATTACGAGTTTTATGTGAATAAAAATTAATCCAACTTACGTTATTGCAGTCGCTGTTTGATTTTCTTTTAAAGCATTACGATACCAATATTTTTCATGGAAATTCGGTTTGAAAGGTAGATAAGTTGGTTTTTCTTGATGTTTACAATTATTTTCGTCATCGGAAGGGTCAAAATCATTGAGAAAATCCATTATTCTTTGTTTCTGATTCTTCTTTTGGTGGCTCACCGACTTGAACGCTTTGAACACAGGTTCTGAATTCTTTTACCTAAAGTATATTTTTTTTAATAATAAAAAGAAAAAAGAAGAAAACAAACCACGTCTTGACACTTTCTCCAATCTCTATGTTCTCCCATACAATCCGAGACTTTTAGATGAAGATCCCAGCACCCAGACTTCCTGAAAATAATATTTTTGTTTTAAATTTCAAAAAAATTGCATCATATTTCATACTTTATGAGTGACTCGACACGGTCTTCCTGATCGGCGTTTCCAGTCCAAATATGAGGAGATTTTGGTGCTTCCTTAGTAGCAGTTGGAGCAGCAGTTGACATTACCCTGTGACAATTTTCTGTTCTTTGGTATTTTATTGAAAAATAAAAAGAAGCAACGTTTTCGAGAAAAGACAGACAAAGCGTAGGATGAGAGATTTGGAGTTTAGAAAGAGACGCAGGCATTGAGAGAACCCTGCAGTGTACATCGCTCGGGGTGCCGATTTTCCGAGTGAAGTACACAAGAGTAGTTAAAATTGAAACAACTCGGTTTTTTTTTCAATTTTCAATTTTGATTATACTTCGGCGTTATCTCTTTTTCTTTCTCTTTTCGATAATCGGTGAAATTTTCGCACGCAACCTTGGCTGCGACGGTGAAAAATTGCCGCAGAACTATTCCGCTAGTTAGGAACATTTTTTGATAATCTTAACAAGCGACTTTGCTGTCCACCACGTGTTTTACACGTTATTTTATTTTTGAACTTGTAAAAAGCTTTTTTAATATAGTTTTAATATGAAAACTAGCAAATCGGAGAGCCGCGCCAGCCCTTCGGTAATGGGGATGCCCGAAAAGGTAGCTTGCGCAGGTTCTCGGCTTTGCCTCAAACCTGAGATGGGGATATTCGAGATTTCCTTGAAATTTGGGATCGATTGATTAAAGAACGAAGCTTCTGCGATGGTTTTGAGCTGAGATATGAGCGATTTAAGTTTGAGGAAATCTGGTTAGTTGGCTTGAGCGAATAACAATCTGCTTGGAATAGGATTACAAGAGGAAAAAAGGCTGAAAATAAGAAAGACAAACGAAATTTCGAAAGAAAAACATGAAACCTCTTCTCTGAAAAACGAAACAGAACAATCGAAAAAAATTTTGTACAATCTTGTTGTCCGAGAGGAGTTCGTGTAGAAGAATATCGGCCACGGCCACCGTCGAAAAATTTGGATATTTAATTTATTTCTAGCCCGAATTAAAGCTTATTCTAAACTTTTGGAGCTGTTTTTTGATGTATTTAAAGAACAAAATGTGTATTTTATTGAAAACTGATCTGTATATAGGTTTAATTTGATGAAACTTGTCTTTTCTGCCCGCGAAATGGTGTGGCCTAGAAAATTCTAAAGAATATTTTCTTAATTTTATCTTTTGTCAACAAGAAGCTTGTCTCATGCTCAAAAAATCGTTCTTTTTCGAACTTTGACTGGTTATTAAAAATTAAACTTTTTCAGGTAATAAAAGCTCGAATTCCGCGCAAAAATCACGCTGGAGAGCAGTCGGAAGTCGGCGGACCCGGCGACCACTGTCGCTCATCGAAACCATTTGGATTTCTTGGCGGGATGGGGAGCCGGATGCATCGAAACATGCATTTTGTATCCATCAAATAAAATCATCTTTCGACAGCAACTTCATGGATTCCACGTGAAAGATGCAATTCAACAAATCAAATTGGAAGGCGTTGGAAAGTTGTACAGAGGACTATTACCTCCTCTAATAATGCGAACGACGAGTAGAGCATTAATGTACGGATTATATGATGAATTTCAGGTAATTTTACATGAAATATTTATATTAACAAGGATAAATAATTTAGATCTCCTTAAAATGTCCACGTTCACCTCCGAACTCTTCGTTTTCAATTTGTCACGCTCAAGCTGCATTTCTGTGTAAGTGATCAGTTAACCATTAATTTCTTTAAAATTAATATTTTTCAGCAGGAGTATGCGAAGCAATGCTCTGCCCGCTGGAACGGGTTCAAGTACTTCTTCAAACAACAATATTTCATGACAAATTTAAGAACACATTACACACTTTCAATCGTCTCCGCGACTATGGTTATCGGGAATATTATCGAGGATTTTCTGTTATTCTCATCCGAAATAGTCTTTCAAATACAATTTTCTTCACTCTTCGAGATCCGTTGAAACAAAAAGTGAGCTTATTTTCTAGGGATATTATAATTTACGATTTGCTTGTAGCATTTTAAAAAATACTTTCCTATAATATCTGTGTTTCAGATAGTCGGAATCCCACAAGCTGGACGTCTTCCTGAATCACTTCAGCAACTAATTGGTGATTTCGTAGCTGGATCTCTATTGGGAGCAACCATTTCTACAGCATTTTTCCCATTAGGTGTTATCAAGAATCATATGCAAGCGAAGGTAATTTGTTAACTATCAAAAATTATTAAAATACTTACTGATCTAAACTATATTTCGGATATCTTAACTCCGAAATATATTTTTTTTAATCCAAAAGTATCGTAAATCATTCAATTTTTCCAGGTTGGTGTCAAATACGAAAGTGGTTTCAAAGTATTTCGTGATGTGTGGCAACTTCGAAATCGTTCGCTTCGTGGTCTTTATTTAGGTGTTCATCTAAATTTCACTCGATCCTTAGTAGCATGGGGAATCATCAATTCAATGTATGGAATCCTTCGGCGAGCACTTGCTCCATTTGAATAATAAGAAACAAAAATTATAACCTCACATTTTGTGCCTTTCTTTCTTTTGCTCCCAATCAAACCAGCCAAAAATTTTCACTTTCACTTGAATTCTAGGAATTCGATTTGTTTATTGATTGCTCGTAATAGGAAAAATAGATATCAATATTATTGTTTTAGAAAAATATCAAAAATTTCGCAAATCTTATCCCGCTCACTCTTCTTTCTGGTCTAATTTTACGCATGGCCTACGTGTTTTGGTTTTCCATGTAAATAATAAAATCCGTTGAACTCACCGGACGTATAAGTCTAACTTGATTGAACATTAGTAACACATCTTCATCTTCATTAGAATCAAAATTGTATTTCACTTTTTGGGAAATTTATTTTGATGATTTCCTCAAAATCTACATACATGGTCTGTCTAGTATAGTTATGATATTTTAGAACAGACGAGAACTAGAACATTTTATGAATCAAAAGTTAAGCAGAATTATTCTGAGGAACCGCTGGCGGCGGAGTCAGTGAAACAATATTAGCTTGACCCTTCCCAGGAGCTCGCAGAGCCGCTTCTGTGGGTGCACCGATTCCAAACATCACAGCTCCTCCCACAAGAGCAGCGACAGTGAATCCTTGAGCAACTACACGTCCACGCATGAAGTATTGAGCACCACGGGAACTTCGACGCAATGTGGCAACCATCATTCCTGAAATTTTATTTTTTAAATGTATTGCTGCGGTCCAAGACTGATTTGGAAATGTCTTGACGTACCAATAAGGCATCCAGTAGTGGCAAGCATTCCAAGAGGTACAAGTGGATTATTGAGTGCCTTCTGGAGAGCTGTTGTAGAAGCTGTTTGACCACGAGAACCGCCAGACATATCTTGTGGGATCAATGGAATACTTGCACGATAAGCTTCTCGTTCTTGCTTGAAACAATAATAAATTAAATTTAATTGTGACAAAAATTAATAATCGTTCAACTTACAGTCCATTTTATATGCGCTTTGTGATCACGGAAGTCATGTGGCTCGGCGTTCATTTTTTGTCTCAAAATTTAATAATAATTGATGTTGTTTTCAGAAAGTCCAAAATACTGAAAGAGAATAAACTCAAAAAAAGAATACAAAACATTTCAATATGTTTCAATTTAAAATAAAACTTTATCTCTGGTTTGATTCTCATTGATTGACGGGCGAAGGAAATGTGAAAAATAGCCACTATAAATTTTTAAATTACAAATGATTTCAAAATATACAAAACACAAACATCGGTAGTATGAAAACTGGCTTTTGAGAAACAAAACAAACGGGGCTGTAATATAATAATGGGAAATAAATAAGAGAATATTTAGATTTTCATCACAGAATAGGCAATTTTAATAAAATTTGGATCGGGAAGAATAGGCGAAACTTTTTTGAACAAATACGGGCCATTTTCAAAAAAAAAACAAAGAAAGGAGGAGATAGTTAGGTTTTGCATTTAAATTTAAAAGTATGATATTATGAAAATGATTTAATTGCATCGAAATACTATCTCTATCTCTATGAAGAATCAGAATTATCGTCAGGACTTGTTGATCCACTTTTTGGATCCGATCTTGGCGATTCTGGTTTTGGATGTTCAACTGGAGCTGGAGCAGTGAACTTCTGAGTTCCTGGAATACTTGTTGTCTGTTTTTCTTCTTCGTCATCTTCAGTTCCAGGACGACGCATCACTTTGTCAGCTTTTCGCCAGAGAGTTACTTCCTGAAACATTTTCTATTATAAATTTTTTTTAAAGTTTTCAGGTACGCTCCTCCGCCGAACCATGGGTCTCGTTGAGCATTTGTCAGCAAACCCAAAATAAGTTTCAATGTTTTCAAAAATAAAAAAATGCTTGAAAATTGGCGAAAAAGCTAATTTTAAAAGTTCGTATTTACGGTTTCACCGCCCAATACCTAACGAGACCCAAGTCTCTGGGGCGGAACGTGTTTCAACGTGGATTTCAAAAGAAGATTTTTTCTGCGTCTCAATAACATAAAAACTCGCCTGTTGCTTGAAATATCTGCGATCCTCTTCGTCTACAAGAACCAAATTCAAAAAGTATTTAACTGAAAACTTTTTTCCAACGTCTCTCATTGATGGCGCCAAATCATATCCAGCCAGGAACAATCTGATTGGAATGGATTCTCCACGAACTGGTGCTCCATCCATAATCTCAAATTTCGCGACAGTTTCAGATTCTTTGAATGTATTTGGACCAGATCCGACGACTTCTGTCTTCAGAATCGCAATTTCCATGTACTTAATTTTGATACGAACAAGCAGGAAATAGATTTTTCCAACGATCACATCTTGAAGATGATATTTGTTCTTGTTATATTCAAATTCAATGTGTAAACAATCTTCGATTCCTACTTCCATTTTAATTGATTTATCGTTATCTGGATAGCTACTCAACGCGTGAACGACCAAATCGAGCTCTTTTGTCAAATCTGTGAGCCTTCTGATAACAGTGACACGTAAGAAGTATCTGAAAATGTTGAAAAATTGTTTTTCTTGGAGAATTTGCTATATTTTTCCATTCCGATGTATAACTAAAATCTCACCTCAGTTTAACATTGGTTCCCATGTAAGTTTCGAAAGGTTTCTCGACATTGTTGAATTCAAATGGGAATTGAGCATTTTGAGTGAGATCTCCGGGACGAGCCAGTTCACGAGTCAATGAGATGAAATCTTGCTGGTTACCTCGATCATAGTACACTTCTGAAACTGAAACATCAAAAATCAGTCAAATTTGTTGATTTCATCTCATCAATTATCGTAAAATAATACAAAATTGATCAGATTATTTAAGTGTCGAGCTACACGCGTTAGATGCGCGGGTCCCGAAACGAAACAGATGTTGAAAAGAAAAATAAGTATGAAGGTTTTCTATTTTAGCGCTTAGCGGAAGCACGCTATTTTATATATATTTGTATGTTTTTAGTTTGAAATTTTATTATTTTAAATAGGCGTTTGCAGAGTTGAATTTAGTTTTACATAGTAAAATTATGCATTAATTTCAGTTTTAAATGTCATTTAAATTATATAGTCTTTATTTATAAATGAATTACCTATCTGCCCAATGAATTCAATTCTGATCCCTTGATGTTCAAATTTGTGATTTGCTTTTTTCAGGTTCACATGAACAGTTCCAGTAACTGATTCTCCATCGTAATAAAGAAAATGATCGTGCATATTTCCATCGTCTCCGCGTGCTTTTACAATCTAAATTGAAGTGAAATATAATGGAAAATGATGAAATTAAGAATATCTTCCTCACCTTTCGAGTATCCTCATTTGAGAGCCGAATTTGAATTTCTGCTGATTGGCCAAAGCCGAAAAGCATCGCCATGGTTTTGCGATTTGTCTGAATTAATATTTTTGATTGAAAAACAAAAGAATATCTCAATTTTAACAGTAAAATCAATGAAAAGCGGGATTGCGCGTGAGTCAGGAAAAAAATCAGATTGAAGTTCTCCGACGGAATCGCAATGGAGCGCTCTTGCATACCCCCTGTAAATGTGAAATTTATTGTTTATTTTCCAGAAAATAAACGTATTTCTTTTGATAATGTGATCATATTTCAACAGTATTTTCAATTTTGAACAAACAAATAACTTCTGTTATTGTTCATAAAACAATAATAACAAATTGAAAGTCGATTTTTGAGCAAAACCAATCATGATCGTATAATCTTTATTGAGTCGGTGTCATGTATTAGATTTTAACGGAACTGCTTCATCCCAAGGTCCATGTATCGTACATTTACCGGTTTGCTTTAAAATTAATATTAATGGACAAATAAATAATATAAAGATATGGAGAAGAGCAAAACAGATTGAAAGTTCAAGTGAGAAATCAGAGATGCAATAGATGGAAAATAATGACAGAAAACAGAATATTGTCGAGGAAAGGCAAGGATACACGTGGAATATACGATTCCTGAATTCAGCTCCATATGCATGCAATGTGAAGGCAACGACAAGTAGAAGTAGGGTTGGAGTATCTCCTTCCAATCGAGAGAGCAAGAAAATAGCAGAGCTGAGGCCAGTGCTGACGGATGTTGGATATGATACACTGAAAATGAAAATGATACAGTATATCTTGAATAGATTCAGAAGAATAGGCATTTCTCAAAAATATAACTTACACTGGGGCTTTGACACCATAATCATGAAAGAAACAACTAAAAATGGCAGTGATGATAGATGTAGAGTAAATTGTATCCGTACTTATTGAAGTAGTTAAAGTTCTGGAAATAAATTGCGGATTACACTGGTCTTGTATGGAAAGTTACCGTATCACAGGAGTGAAAGCATACGCGAAAATGAATAAAGTAAAAATCGTTCTTGCATGTTCTTTTGCATTTGCAGGATTTGGGATCAGGAATTTACAAAAGAAGAGATAGAGAACAATTGTCAGACTAAAAACAGAGTAAAGAATGTTTATAGACCAATTGGAGTGAAGAATCTGAAATTATTTTGGAATTTTTGAAATTAAAAAAAATGAAGAAAAAAAAACCTTACATTTAAAAAGAGAACAAAATACATTGTGATCATATCCAAATGCGTTAAAAAATTCATACAACCAAATACAGCGCTTTTATAATCATAATGAACCACAGATACTGAAATAAGTTTCATTTTATATTTACAAAGGCTAAAATTAAATAAATATTTCCCAAAAGCGCAAAAACTGTAAATTTCGCGTATGGGTAATATAAATGAAAAACTTTCAACAACTTACCATTTTTTCGTAACTCTTTGAGAAATTGTGCATCCCCGCCTGAATAATTGTCTGGAAATGGTTGTTTTCGATATAATATCTTCTGCCAACCCGTTGGTGTTGCCATTTGGCGAACGCATAACCTAAATAATAAAATCGATTTTTTTTCTCAATGACTAGAGCCACGTAGTGTTTGCGCTGAGTCAATTTTTATCAATGCACTTCGTTCAATAACTTATTATTCTGATTAAAATCTAAAATAAAAAATATTATCAAAATCTTGGCAATTAAACCTCAAAAAACCTTTTGTAACTTCGCTCTACCGAACATAAATAACATGTTTACGGCAAGTTTAAAAATAGAAAATTTATTAAAATATTCTTCGTCATTTACAGAATCGTAAAAAGTAAACAAGAAACGAAAAGAAAAAACTCAAAATGGAAATAGAAAAGAAAACCCGAAAAGAAGGAGAGAGAGAGAAGGAATCTAACAATACATAGACATATAATATGTGGTTCCAAAAATTGAAAATAGTGTGACCTAATCAGGCGAGCAGTGAGAGAGAAAGGGGAAACAACTCGTAAAGTACCAGAGACGGAAAGAAAAAAAAGGAAATGGTGGGAATATTTTCAGGTTTTTGGTCTTTTCGATGAGAAACAGAGAAAGTAAAAAATAAAATGATTAACGATGGTTCGGTTCGCAGAATATTTGACAGTGAAATATTTAAATTTATTCTTGCTTCTTTTTGCTCATTCGTGTCCATTCGATGAGTGTCGCTGGTGATCGGAACAGGAATATTAATTTGGCGAAGAGATCCTGAAATGATTGGTTTGTGAAAATATATTCATGTCTCATTTTTGAGAGCTAAAACTAAATAATTACCTGCTCCAACATGAAGTCCTTCGCTTCTCGAACCAAATAGATGTCGAGACAAATTTTGAGAAGATGATCCGCATTCGGTAATTCTGTGAACATGACAGTGCTTGGAGATGTGGTGAAGATTCCACGAACCAGACCTGGAAGAAAATGAGACTGGTAAGAATTTCCTAAAATATTTCAAACAAACCTCTTCCAACGACGAGGATAACTGAAAGATACACTGCAATGACTCCTCCTTTGAAAACTTTCGCCAAAAATGATGGGAATGCTCTATCAATAAATCCGACAACTTGAAGGTACGGCCTTCCCGAATACGTCGTATTTGCAGTCTTTATCCAGAGTTTCGCATTTTGGTCTCCTGGATGTTCGGATGTGGCGATCCACATTTTCTCGTTTTGCGATTTTCCTTGTTCGAGATTCAAGGTTAACGAGTCGAACCAAGCCCGAGCTTCGTCTGATTTTTCCATCCCGGTCGTATTAATCCGTGGATTTCCGTCATTGATAATAGTATTTCCGATTGATGTTGGAAGGGTCAATTCTCCTTGATTTGGAACTTGAATAAACGCAGGAATTGACTGTGGAATGAGAATCGGATGACCTGGATCTCCTCGGAGAGCACTTTGAATTTTTGCTCGAATCGTCATATCCAGGGAGATTGGAACAAGCCACGATTTCGAATGTTTTAAAGCAGCGTTTTCATTTGGATCATATGGCCGAGTGAATTCCAGAGATACTTCAAAATTGACTGACGTGTTTCGGCTCAATTTATCGCTGAAAATACAATTTTTATTTTAAAATTTATGTCAGAAAACTAACGAAGGGTTTGTGGGATTTATTGCTTAAATAGACTGAAAAACTGGTCAAAATTTTGAAAAAAACTTTTGCTAAATAAAATCTGAAATTTTGTCAAGCTTTCCTTGTCGCAGCAGTTGTAATTCAGTTTTTTATAACACGATCATCACTATTATTGCATTTTTTGGCTTTGCCTTTATAGAAAATTTGACACATTTTTTTAAAAGAAGTGCTATTATGAAATTCGATTGTTTCGGGCCAGTTTCAGTCTATTCAAAAAATCCAAAAAACTCTACTTATTTCTATAAACACATAACGACTTACATCATCGCATTTCTCGAATCCTGTGAAATCGGCCAATAAATTTCAGATTCTGGACGGAATCGCACAATCAGAATATCCTCATATGTGTATCCTTTCAGATATGATACAGACATTCTTGATCTTAAAATAGAATTAGTGTCTCGTGTCGTGTAACTATCCGTCAATGCTTGATTCAAAGATGCCAATTGATCAGGTTTTATCATTCCAAGTTCAGCGTTATCGTGATTACTTCCTTGTGCCTCCATCTCGTAAAGTGGTGGATATCCTTCAATCGAAATCCTCAACGTAACTTTTTCTGGCATACTGATAGTTCCGATTTGATTGAGTAGCGACCAGAGCAATAGAGGAGAAAAGATGAAGATAACGACTCCAATGATAATTGGGAATCCCATCATATACTTGACCAACTTTCCTTTGGGAATCCCTCTTGGAGCTGGATAGGCAGCTTCGAACTGGCGGGCACACTTGATATTGAATATATGAGCATAGAAATTTTCCATATTGAAGAAATCGAAAAGAGGCATTGAAGTATCTGTCCATGTCCAATCAATAGCTGTACGAAGCTCGAAGAGGAATGGAATATTCATGAATCTGGAAAAGTTAAGTTATATAAGGGAAATAATGTTTATAGATAAATAACTTACACTTTGAATGCAATCATATTGGTCATTCCGTATGAATGTGTTAATAGATTTCCAATACAAAGTTCAGGATAACCATTTCGGATCTGCCAAGCAGACACAAGGAAATAGCACGATTTGATGACGTACAATGCTTGAGCAACGTGATTCGATATCGCAGAACGACGAGTCATATTTGGAAGAACAAGGAATACCCAAATGTGAAGGAAAGCAATCATTAAGACTTGATAGATTAGCTTTCCGACAACTGATTTTCTGAGGTAGAGTGCTCGATCAATGATAATTGCCAGAGTCATTCCAACGAGCATAACAACAAGTGTTACCGGAATACGAGAAGCCTTCACATCATCTAAAACATTTCCAGAACCTCCTTCACCAAATGCCGAGTATCCAAATGTCATGATGAGGAAGCATATCACATCGATTCCAAACATTATTGGATACAAATCACGAATGTAACGGAATTTTGGATGGAATAATTGATGAATGAATCTTCCAATTGGTCCACTTTGCTTCTCTGGAATCGGAGGTTCGCAGTCTAATTCTTCCATATTGGAAACTGCATTTGGATCAGATGGTATGACTACTGTAATAAATATTTGTAGTTTTTTTGGAACTAAATAACAAATAAACTTACTCTCTCCTCCACTTGTACCTTCAAGGGTATCTGACTGAGTTACAACAACCTTTGGCTCTTGAGCAATTTTCTTGGGTGATCCTGTGTCCGATCCTGACGCCGATCGAGGCTCTTCCTGAAAATAAATCAATGAATTATTTCAGAACGTAATAGTTCACTTCATTTTGACATACCTTCAAAGTGAACGTGTCCGTCAAATTGGCATCCTTCCATAACCCTAACTTTCTGAGCATATACCGATGGAAGAAGAGTGAGAAGAGCAAAACAATGTCCCAAAGTGCAAAACTATCTCTCTGTGATACTCCGAATAACTTATCCAATGACATCGGGTCCATTTGATGCTCTGTTCGCCACGTGATAGAATTGTAAGGCATGAATGCAAATTGGCAAACAAACTTGATAACAATGACACACTCAGTGTAGGTGATCATTGTGACCCAGAAGAACTTGGATGGACGAGGATTCGATAGATTTCCCCAGAATAGTGACATCAGAGGAAGTGGAAGAGTAATAAGTCCACCAGTCATCACTTGTGTCATAATTGCGAAGAAGTAGCAGAGAATATCAGTGTGTGCTCCAATACAATTCACAACTGCATTCAATAGTCTCGTTGCTGATGATTTTTGTTGCCAATCCACGCTGACGGCTGTCTCCATCTTTTCAACATCATTCGCCGATTGCACAAGTTGAAGACTTGGTAGATCAACTGCAGATCGAATATCCGTCAGCTTTCTAGATGTATTTGAAAGAGATTCCGAGTGTCCTGACTTCAACTTTTGTTTTTCCTTGCTCAAAACAAATCCAACATATCGGTGTTCTCTGCACAGTTTGTTTAGTGTTACACTACACAAGTCCAAGGCAGAAGCGATCATTTTTTGAATGAATTTAGCAGTACTTTCCACTTTCGAATCCTTATTATCCTCATCTTCATCACCATCCGTTTCTTCAGTGCCTCCTGGCTTACGAGCTTCTGGTTCAGAAACAGCGATAAGAGCACGTGAATCAGGATCTTTGATAGTATCGCCTTTCTTGACTTGCTGTACAGTTTTGGCGAGGTCGAGGTCGTGAGCGGTGGCAGCGTACATTATCTGGAACAGAAAAAAAATAAATATGGGAGACTGGAGAATTCTTATTATTAAACTGTTAGGAAATTATTAAGTTGGCGGGAAAGTCCTGTCCTATTTTTTAATCATTTATTTCTCGAAGCAAACTCAAACTAGAAATCAGTTATGTGCTCCATCATGTTCAACAGTGTCCTGCCAACATTCAGTTAACTTGTGGATTCCCTGCCTGTAGAATCCAGTTGACAGGGATTCAAAGTATAGCTCGATACCAGTTTGGGGATTTTCTCGTGTTGTGAAGGTTCTACCTCGGAGGGCACAAGTCAGATTGGAGAGAAGCCAATAATGACTTGGAGAAATAGCAGGAGAATACGGTGGTTAAGGGAGAATCGGTCATCCACATTTTGCCAGTTCCTCCTTCACATGTTTTGCAACATGTGGTTGAGCGTTATTATGTTGGAAATATACTTTCTTATCCTGTAAGGCTGAACGATCGACTGTTTCCCTCAAACTCCGTAGTTGTCTAGAGAGGGTCTCTACGGTTATAGTTTTACCCTCAGGTAACAGCTCCCAGTAGAGAGGTCATACACTCCCGACCAAACAGAGATCATACTTTTTTTTGGGTGAAGGCCGAGTTTCGGAACATCCTGTGCAGTTTGCCCTTCTCCAATCCACTGAGCTTGTCTGTGGTGATTAGCGTACAACACCCACCTCTCGTTTTCAATAATAAACCAGCCCAACCAACGGTCGCCGGCTGGAGAGTGAGAAGAGTTTATGAAACATCAACTTTGTGAAAAAGGTTGGAACGGGTCAATTAATGAGGTAGGAATCGATGTTATCTGGTATGGAGTTATGAGAGACCCCAAATGTGCTTGCAAGCTCACAGGTAATTTGAAATGGATCCGATGCAATACTGCTATTAGTGCAATCCAATCCAACTCATGCACTCTTTTGAGCATATTTTTTCAATCTAAGAAAAGTCGCTTTTTTCGAAACGATAGAACCACTTCTGTATAGTTTTATACGAGGGAGCAGGTCCGTCATAAACTTTCATCAGAAGAGTTTTTGAATCCTTCATTGTGGTGTGCGCCAGGAGCATGTATAACAAAACATGCCAAACAAGAATTGAGGTAGGTACATTCATTGCAAGTGAACATGAACCGAGAGAGAGGGAGAGGAATGGGGGGGTTAATTACTGCAAAGACTTTTTTCTGCTTATCAAACACTAGGACCCCATGAACACCAAATCTGATATTCAGCCCACAAGGACAAAACAAAAAATTAGGACAGGACTTTCCCGCCAACCTAATATATTTGTACCGTAATCCAGAAACGCACTAGATTATTACCCAGACGCGATATTTTGCAATTTTTACTTTAAAAATACGGTGCCCGGTCTCGCCTTTTTATAGTTTTTCTCACTATTGGCCAAAATGTATGTATTTTTATCGTTTAAAAAGTTTTAAAGGAATTTATGAATTTTTATCGGAAAACTATGAAAAATCGATAGCAAGCAAAAAGAGTTTGAAGTTATAGTGTTCTTTTTTTAATTCTTATTTAATTATATAAAATAATTCATCGGGCCAAAACCATGGTTTAAACCAGGTACCGTCTGTTCGTCGCAAAAATCGCAAAACCTCCCATCTGGGTAGTAGTTGAAAACTTTTTTTTCAAGTTTCTAAAATACAAACCTGTCCAGGATCAAGTCGATCATATGCAGTTGCCTTGGGATCAACTTCTGGTACAAAACTGTCGACGGGTTCCACAAGATCATCATTTTCAGGATCGTATTTGAACATGTAGTAGTCTCCCGCTCGTTTGGCTGAAATTGGTGAAATTAAGTTTATTGTTAAAAAATAAATAATTTCATGCTCGTAAATTTCAGATGAGGTATTTGGATATTAGTTTTTAAACTTTCGTTGTTGGTTGTTCTGTTTATTAGATAAAACATAACCAAACTTTAGAGTTACAGTAAGCAGCTGCTCTGTTTGAAGATTAGAAACTTAAAAAAGGAAGGAAAACTTAAAATGATAATGAAAAGCAAAAAAAAAGTTAGACATTGTTTGAAAAATAACTCAATAAAAGACAAAAGAGGTGATGTTATATTACCCGAGTGCTAATTTACAGCAAAAATACGGTACCCGGTCTCGAAACGACAAATTTTTGTAAAATGCAAAAAGGTGTGCACCTTTAAGGAGTACTGAAATTTCTAACTTTCTTTGCTCATGATTTCTTAATTTTTATGTTTTTTGTTATTTGAACACATTTGAAAGAAAACCTATGAAAATCGATGGAAATTCCACAGCAACAAAAGTTCGAAGTTACAGTACTCTTTAAAGGTGCATATCCGGTTGTATTAAACAAAAAGCTCTCGTTTCGAGACCAGGTTCGTATTTTTAGCACAAAAATCACAAAATTTGGCGTCTGAGTAATATATTGAAAAGCATGGTAAGTGACATAGGGGAAAGTTGAAAAATAGGCCAAAAAGCAGTTGAAACTCGCGTTGATTCGAAGGATAAAAACTCAAAAGTGTTCCTATTTATAAATTGCAAAACCAACCCTCATTTTCAGTATCTTGCGATGATATACGCAAGTCATAGTAAGGAAATGGGTCATCCTCGTCGATACGCATACATTCTGTGGATAAGACAACATATAAGCTACCCAAAAAGAAAAATAGAAGAGTATGAATTATGAAGTAAGCTATAGAAATCTCACAAGTAAAATATAAAATGACAGACAAAAATGTAGTAAGTTGATGTTCAAGAGAAAATTATCAAAGAAGAAGCTGAAAGGACTACACAACATCTAACATGGACTATTTCTACCCAATCACCAATGAATACCAAAAAGTTATCACAACTACCATGTAATAAAAATTAAATTGAAATAAAAAACTTAAGATTATAATTCTGGAGAATGTATCAAGATATTTAATTTTGAATAATTTTTTTTTTCAAAAATACTGTTTTTTTCCAAAAAATCGTAGATTAGCTATGAAAAGGAATATTCACTCACCGTGCCCATAAGTAACCGGCTCGAAGTCACGTTCAGCAGCTCCTCGTTCGATTTGTTTTTGATATCTGAAATTACATTTGAATGGTGTTTTGATTCCATCAATTTTCAAATCGAACCTTTCACGAATAGCTTCAGTTCTTCTTCTGATATCATTGAACTTGGCTTTTTGCTGCTCGTTTTGTTCCTTCATTTCCTTTTCAATCAGTTGATTCTTCAGCACGGCACCTCTGGGAAAATAGTTATTTTTCAACAGAATAATACGTCATAAATTCCCGAAAAATTAGAAATTTCAATTATATTATTTAAAGATATATCTCCTAAACATCTAAACATCTAGATCAGGGGTGTGCGGCAAATGGAAAAAATTGCCGAGCTCGGCAAATCGGCAATTGCTGGTTTTTCAAAATTTGCCGAGCTCGGCAAATTCGGCAAATCTCTTTTTTCAATATTTGCCGAGCACGGCAAATTCGGCAAATTTGCCGAGCTCGGCAAATTCGGCAAATTTGCCGTGCTTAACAAACTCGGAAAATTTTGATAATTTTTTATGTTTTTTGGAACACCAAAACTACCGAATTCTTAACACACATCTGGTTTCTGAATTAGTTCCGTGTAGTATGTCTGCTTAAGCATAAAACTAACTCAATTTTGTGTCATTTTACTAAATTTTTGGCGAAAAAATCAATAATTTTACTCAAAATTGTACTGTAAAATTTTTGACGTGTGCGGCAAATTCGGCAAATCTACTTTTTTGAAATTTGCCGTGCTCGGCAAATCGGCAATTGCTGGTTTTTTCAAATTTGCCGAATTCGGCAAATCGGCAAATTCGCCGCACACCCCTGATCTAGATACCCGAAAAATCACTCACACGAACCAAAAAAGGTTTTGTCAAGAGAAAACGAGGGGAATGAGGGGGTAATAACAGATGAAATATTCATATAAAGTATGAAATGAAATGAATAAATTCCATTTGGGTTTTTGGGAAGGACTCTTCCACACAATACACACTTACCGAGACAATCCATTACCACCACTACAACAAACAAATAATTTTGTATAATTCCAAAATTAGAAACGTTTTAATTGGTTTTTTTCTTAAAAATCATAACTTTTTAATTAAAAAAAACACATTTTCTATAAAAACGATATAAACTCACCTATTGGCCAGAATAACCTCACTTCGATATTCAACCATGCAGTGTTGGAAATACCTGCAAATTTTTAAAACATTTTTTCAAAAATCTTTTTAAAAAACGCACCAAGAATGGAAAATTCGGATTTGGAAGACGAGGAAGGATAGCGCAATCACATCAAATCCAATATTTCCTTCTTTCGTCTCAACAGCACACGCCTTCGAGAAATCCTCCAGCTCTTTGAGCACATGACATTCGTTATTAACACATGTGATACTGAAGAGTTGACGAACGATGCACAGAGTCTTTCCCCATCCACCAGATTGATCGAACCACGACAGGAATACACATCCAAATATCTGAAATTCAAAGTTTTCTAAATCTTTTGCACATTTTTTAGCGCTTACTTGAAGGCAAACTTTCATTGTAATCGTGAACAATGTGTATCCCAAAAGTGCATTCCATCGTTTCAAAGTATGTTCAAATGATCGTAGAGTTGAGTTCATCACATACAAATTGTTACCAGACCACAGCATTGTCAGAGTGAATATAATGTATCCCAAAGCAAAAAGTGACGTTCCAGCAATTCCTGCTGCTAGTGTAGACATCAATGTAATCCAGTGTCCATAATGGAAAACGAATGATTTGAAATAATCAACGTAACTCTTTTTGGTGTCAATAAAGTCATATTGTGGATTTTCTGGCTTAATCACAAAGTTTCCATCATTGTAAATTGAATCATTATCTTCTCCTTCTCGCCGGAAAACTGCTAATTGGCATGATGCCAAGAGGAGTACGAAGAAATCGCCAATGAGATATGCTGATGGCCAGTTTACACCGTATATTGACAAGTTCAGAAGATACGACAGATTGAATCTCGCATCATCACTATACGATGGAATCCAATACGACCATGGATACTCTGAAAATAAATAATTAAGCTTATTCTGAATGAATGCTGATCTTACCAATACAACTGTCAGGTGGTAATCCAACATATGAAAAGAACTGAAGTGGATACAGAATCGCCATATAGATCACATAGAATACCCATATTCTTCGAACAAAGACTCTGAAAATTAATAGGTAATATCAATTTTCCCTTGTGCAGACAGATTGGATATTGTATCCATAGTTTATTTTCTTGTATTTTCGTTGAAAAAAAAAAAACAAAAAAGATAAAAATGGCCAAAACAAGAACATAGTTTTGAATTTATAGACTAACTACTCAAAAACTTCCGCATTACAAGTTGTTGTTGCTCTCAAAATTTCAAGTATGACAGAAGTTTTGATGTTATTTTTTGAAAAGTTATTCTAGTCTACTACAGTAGTCTCAAAGAAAAAACAAACCTTTTATTGAGCGCAAACAGGACAAGCCAGAAACATTGAATCGCTGCCAATGCATCCATTCGATTGAAAATGTCAATTCCAATGGCGATCATCGTGATTTCAAGTCCAAACTTATAGAAACCATAGTCTATCAAGAATTGGATGGCATTTTTGAGAGATCTATCAAAATGAGAATGATGGAAGTCCGGGAACACTTTAGCTCGCATCGATTCAGGAAGTCCCAGTGAAGCTCGATAATGTCTTTGTCGATATATAACAATTGATTGAAAAGCCAATGCAATAATCGAAACAATGACTCCAAAGAGCATATAAATTGGTTCAGTTCCTTCAACTTCCTTCTTCAATCCAAACCATTCAGGCATTGAAATATTTCCATGTGAACAGTTATCTGCTCCAACTCCTCGGTCGATTTGTGATAACTCGGGAACAATATCCAGTTGGTAGATCATCTTGCTCAGTGCCACGAGGAATAAGTAGGCACACATAAATAAAGAGAATATCCCATCTGCAGCTGATGGTAGACATATAGCCAATGAGAGGAGAATAACAAGTGGAATGTATAGAGCATTGATCTAAAAATTATAATTTAAAGATATTTTACCAACGACTTTCAAAATTTCACTTACATTGTTGGCAATAAAAATCGCAATGATGACAAAGACAATTTTCGAAATGTGAACTTCGAAAAACCTCCATAACAGTTCGATTGTCTGATTTGCCAATTTGTGCAGCTTCTTGACAAGGGTATCGCCTGAAAAAACAATGAATTTAGGACTTTTTCTAAAAAGACTTTTTTTTCTGGTCTTTGTCCAAATTTTCGCGAGATGGTGGAAACTCATTTTTACCAGTGATATGTAGGTCTCCTGGGAGCTTTTTTTGAATTAAAAAGTAATATGGCTAATTTGTTTAATAAATAACTTGTGTTCTTTCTCGTTTTACGCTAGACAGAAATATTTACGTTTTTCTCTCGATTTCGTGCTAATTTATTCTGACGAGACATTAAAAAACAATAAATTCAAAGATTAATTTGTTAGGTGTTGGCGGTCGTGGAGACTCAAAGATTAAAATTTCAACTTGTATACTTCAATTGAAAGGACAACAAACTGTCGTAAAGTATTGTCGATAAGACTTTTTTATAACTGAGAGAGTTTGTTTGTAAATAACTTCTTTTTAAAGTTCTACAGCGGTATTCGATAAGGGATTTTTAAAAACTTCTCCCAATGAGACCACTCCAAATTCCAACAGAAACCTTTGCAATCTTTCAAAAACATTTTTTCGATGGTTTTTCGCTATCCAATTTGTACTATTTCATATGTACTTCCTCAAAACTTTTCTCATAAATCATGTAATTTTTGTCTCTCACTTCCATCATCATCTAAACGTCACCTCAAATATCTGTTCATGACAAGACCAATGTTCATTTCTTCATTTTTTTTCTTGCAAGTGGGAAATTCGAGACATTTATGAGGTATTTTTACCCTCATCGACCGCCGAACAACAATAAAGAAAAACAATGTTATCAGGGAGAGATGAGAGAATTTATGACACCTTGTAACCAGTTGCCGTTTCTTATTTTCGTGCGACTGAAAGTAGCTCGAAGAGCAATGTTTTTGATAATATTAGATGCCACAACTCTCGAGTAAATTGGGGTCGATTAATTGGTCGGTGATAGAGAAGACTGGTAAATAAATACTCTTTAGAAGTCTAAATTGTGTGAAAAAAGATTCTCTCCATACACTCATGTCAAATATTCTTTTCAAAACTCGGCACAAAAATGGACTTCCTCTTCTCATTGTCTCCTAATCAACTTTTTGGTCATTCTCAAGGGCTCACAAAAAACCGAAGAAAACTGGTTCTCTATTGCTTTGGTGAGAAAAAAAAACGAAAGGAAAGAGCAGCGAGCGGTGAACAGGAAACAATTGAGCCGAGAATGGACAAGATAGGTGCCAATTTTAGTAGATTTCAAGTGTAGCGTTTTGTATATTTCCTTGATTTTTGCTTCTCATTCCGATTTACTATAATTCCTGCTTCGAGAAAGTGAGAAAAAGTCGAAAAGATAACGAGAAGCTCGCCGCGTAAAATTTGTTTTAATGTGTAATAAAACAAGGCAACCAGGGGGGCCAGAAGACTTGAGAATAATTTTTTTTGAAAGCTAGTATGAGATTATGTAACTAAAAGTAAAGAAATACATTTTTTTAAATTATAAAAGCTTTGATTTTGACAGCTTCTTGTTCCAGTTTTGTTTTTGCAGATACCGAAAACAACAATGTCAGATGTCAAAATGAAGAACGAGGAAATTGCGTCAAGTTTCCAAATTTTTATATGCGAAGAATTTTTCTATTCAATCGGATATTAAATTGCTCACTAAGTAGAACTATGGACATAAAAACCTTAACTTGAGTGAATTTTAATTGACATTCTAGAGGACTCATTAGAACTTGCACGCAGCATACTTTTCGATTTTTCTGAACTCGGACTATGAAAAAATTAATAACTTTAATGCTTTTTGACATCTTTAATATAGTAAACTTACTCCACCAGTTGGTCAAATACTGCCTGGGTGATCTATGCCATCCGTTCCTGCCACCCGTGTACCCACTGCCAATAGCAGGTCTTGCCATTATAATTGGCGTCAAATCATCGTCGTCGTCAATGTACGGCATGATACCACAACCGTCTTCGTAAATACCAGAGTCACCACTACTACTCACTATTGACTTTGTTAGCATATTACGATCCGCCGGAGACGGAAGAAGCTTACGAAGGAGCAACTGCTCCCAATACTTTTCAACGTCTACTTTATAGAGTGATCGTCGATTATCTGAGTATGTAGATGTTGTCAAATAATTTGATGTCGATGGAGCTGATGTTGAAGATAAAGTTGTGTCCGGATAATTGTGATTCGAATGATGAGAACTTGAATTCAATGGAGGATGATGTGAAGATGTAGGCAGTTGGTCGTCAAAGTGTAGAGGCAATTTCAGAATATCATCTGGATTCCCTTTGACTCCAAACCAATGTTTTGGAGACCAACTACTACGTCTTCCTTCTGTATCAGCTTGTCGTTCGAGTTGAACCTGTCGAGAATAGTCACGTAGTTGACGAAAATAATAGTCGAGAATATGAACGAGTTCACCGTAAACCATTGTGAGAGATGGTTAGAAAAATAAGTATTCAGGTAAATGAATGTTGGAATGAGAACAGTAATATGGACTTATATAAGAAGAATAGGATTTTTGTTGATTTATTCTTGTCTCATATTTTCTTCTGCATTTTTAAGCTCAAGTGGATAGGCGAGAGAGGGCGGGCTCTTTTTGCGTCTGCGTGTACCAAAGAATTCAGAGATAGAGAGAATAAGAGAAAGAAAAAAGAAAAGGCGGGTCCCTTTCACAGGTGTTTGTTTGGTGGGGGAGCCAGGAGAGAGTTCAAATTTATATCTCACTTCGTTTTCTGTTTTTCGATTTTTTGTCTTTCGAAATCTTCCTTGATCATCGAATACACAACTACTCAAGGAGAATGGAGGATTTGATAGAACGAGTTGATCGAGATGTGCAGAATGAAATGTATGTGCCCATTCAAACGAATTGGTGGTTTTATGGTGAATGAATAGATTTGTGGGAATCCTTTCTATGATTTTTCTTCCCAGGCTAAACTAATCTCCACAATCATTTCTGAAATTAGAAATACTGAATCTTTCTGGATCTACTTTAGTGTTTTTAATGATATTCAATGCATTATTTCCGGTTTTCTATATTTTTTGACATTTCAATTTTCATACACTATTTTTAACGCTTATTACAAAAAGCGTGTTCACATATGTGATTTTTGTTCTGTAATCCTTTTTCCTTGCATGTAAGAATACAAGCTATTAATCAGTGTCCTTAGAAAATAGAAAAAGTACCCCACATTTTACTCGTCAAAAAATCCTTAGCGGTATTTCATATTGCACTTCTAAAAAGATGTTTGGGGGATTTTATGTTCTCAGATAATTCTTAAAACTGCAAAATTTCGTCACCTCCTTTCACAATCTCACAGCTCTTTTCTCAGTTTTCGAATCAATCACTTATTCTCTGACGACTAATGATATCAATGAACTACACTCTAAATGTTTTGTTTCTCTTCATTTTTCCTCCGCCTGCCAGTGAGACATTAGCCATCAACACAAAAAATAGATGAAGATGCACAATCGGAAAGAAAAGTAGAAACAGGAGGAGGTATCTCATTTATCATGCAGGCCCACAAAAAGTGGAGATTTCTGATAAAGATGAAGTAGAGGGACCTATAGTCTACGTAGAAATGAAGAAAACTCAACAGGTCATTTTCTAAAAAATGAATTCTGGACATGATACTAGACGGTGAAAAAGTTAAAAACAATAAACATTATTTTTGAGCAAATACGACGGTACAAAGTACAACTTTTCATTTACTTTATTACATGAAATTTCTTTTTTTTTTCAATTCTAAATAGAGATCAGTATTCATCGATCTGTATGAGTTCATTTCCAAAAATTGAAGTTATTTCGGGCGTTGACTAATCAGGGGTAATTTGTCATCACTAATTTTTGCCTCAAGAGTGTTCACAAATCGGGATTATGAAAAGGGAGACAAGAATAAGAGAATGATGAGTATTGAACTACCGTGTGAACAAGCAAAGAACAGCACAAACATTGACTCATTAGGCTGGCTTGGGAGATGGAATAATGACGAGAAAGAAGCGAAGAACATTTGAACTCGCTGAGCTTCAGATTTCGAATTCAACGCGGTAAGATATAAAGGAATACTTAGAATTCAGCCATCGTTCTATATAAATTGTCTATTAAAAAATATTCTTGTTGGTATTCTCTTGATTAATAGATTGAAATCTAGACATCAGGTCACTTCAAGGAAGGAAAACAAAAAAATAAATTCGTAACCTGAGGATCGCCTATTCGATGACGTCAGTAAGACAGTAAGCAAAAGTAAGACACACAGAGATATACAAAAACAATTGTAGGACAACAACAGGGTAAATGTTTAGATTTGAGCCAATTTCCGTGGCCTTTCGTTGTGTGTGTTCCGCTGGACACAGAGAAAGAGCATTCCTCCATTCATATTTGAACAGATTTACGGAAAAGTAGAGAAAGCATAGAGACTTGTTTCAAGAATTATTTCCCAAAAAAGGGAATTCATATACAGGTGAGAAAATGTGAAGAATGAAGACAGGAATGAAAAAGTCCGGAGATGATTCATCTATAGAGACTGAGAAATAGTAGGAAATATTATAAAAGTTTGAAGAGAAAATCAGAAGATGAATTGAAACATTGACCATACCCTAAGATATGAATTCTCATTGTTATGATTTTGGAAACAAAATAAATATATTTTTTATATTCAAAACTCTCCATTAACTCTGTTGAATAATTCAGTCAGATCTCAAGTTGAACATTTGGAAAACATTTCACATCCAGATGAAGCTTAAGGCCAACAAAAAACCGAAAACCGATATCGACAGTCGTGGGAAAATAATAAAAATATGTAGATTACGAATGATAAGTCGTGTATTATGACATCAAAAGGGAAGTGGGAACAGTATTCGCGGCTGTCTTCATCTCAATTTCCATTCATCGCTTCTCCATTCGATATCCGTCGTCCGAGAAAACGATTTGTCCTCCATGACTGACTAGGCATCGTTTCCGTCGAGATGAAGCGTTGAAATAGTGTTACATAAATAAGAGATTCAGACAAACCAGCATCCGAAGACGTCGCTTTGGATCGATTGATCTCTTTCTCTCACTTTAATTTATTTGAAAAACGATTAGAGGTTGGAACGATGCCAAGTCTTATCATTTGAATATTCGGGTTAATGACGGTGACGACCGGAGAGTCTACGAAAGAGAAAGAGAAGAGAACCTATGTAGCAAGCGGGAATATAATTCTACATTCCAATTAAAGCAGACGTCAGCTCGATGAGAAACTGATTCTAAGAATGACGTAAAAGTCATTGTTTTCTATTAAAATAAATGAAGTGAGAACTGAACGATGTTATGTTATGCCTGAACATTAGAAAACATCGAATTATTTATAAATTAAAACCATTCTCGTGCTGTAAAAATTGTCCGGAAAGAACAAAACACATAGAAGACGCTCAAATTAATAGAAAACTAGTTATAACATCTACATTCTTTTTTCACTTATGACTGGAACATAATTAATATCTGATCTTATTGTAATTTCAGTAAGCAAACACAGATGAATAAAATATTGCCTAGGGCGTTTTCACTTTCATTAAAAAATTAATTCTGCGGGTTGAAAAAATAAGTATTCAATGAAAACTGTCTGACATCATACGATAAGCAAAAAAAATAAAACAACGTCGAAATCGTTTGATGTGATCTTTTTTTTTGCGATGCAAAGTAATTTTCACAACTTCAAAGAACAATTAATCCTATTCTAAAATCATTTTTCGTTTTTTTTGTGTAAGTTCATATTTCGTTATCTGTCAAATTTTGGCTCTACATATTTAAAGCATTTCTTTAAAATTTACAGTAGCATTGGGAAAAATGAGTTTCCATAATCTCACACGCATTTTGTTCCAGATTTAAAATTTCAATTAATAAATAAACTAACCTGCAGCATGTGCTCTTCCTTGTGTTCCAGATGTGCTTGCTACCGCCGCAGCCTCCGTCGTACTTGTAGGTGGATCATTTTCTGCTCTTCTTGGTGACGTTGCTCGACTCCATGGTCCATGGAAAAACTTGAGTTGGAGCATTGTGACGACGAACAAGGCAATTGGGGCGAGTAATTGTAGAAATAGGGCTCTGAAAAATATGGTTTATTCAGTTGAACAGTTGCAGTTTTTTTTTGAGAAATTTTCATAATTACTTTAAAATCTGTAGATATTTACTATTCAAGGTTAGATTTTTTCTAATGACCATGTATTTTTTTTCAAAACTAAAACTGACCCCGATTCACCGATAGCTCTAAAATCGACAAGTCCAATTGCATTCAGCCACTCCTGCGACAAACTAGTATTTCGAATAATCCATTGAGATACCTGGAAAATATTTGAAATATTCAGAGAGAAATCTGTCCAGTCAAGGTCAGAAAAACTAACAGAAGCGATATAAGAGAGGAGAAAGGAAGGAGAAGATCATGTTATAATCTAGACATAAGTACATTCATTTTCACATTTGTTACGCATAGTTTGACAAGTGTATTTTAGACAAGAAACCGTTTTATTCTTACAAATAGAAAGGTTTTCGAGTTGTTGAATAAGCTTTTTTTGCACCAAAAATACAGTATCGGGTCTCGAAGCGCCTTTAAGGAGTACTGTAGTCTTTTACCTATTTGGATTTTTGTTTCTTAAAAATTTATCGAAAAATACAAAATATATGAAAAGCGAATAGTTTGCAACTACAGTACATCTGAAAGGACACGATTTGGTTTGAACTCAAGAAAATCTATCCCTTTGGGACCGGAAACCGAATTTTAGGGAAACAATTTTTAAAATTTCACACCGAATAAGAAACATCTAGTTAGAACTGAAAAATTGTCTGTGAAATCCCAACTTTCAATTAGCAAAGTTGCAAAATAGTCTAGAATTTTCTTCAACGGATGAAGTACAGTGGTATTGAAGAAGAATGTTGAAATAAATCGCTGACTCAAAAAAAACAATGTTTCGTCTTTCTTGACCATTTTCCTAAACATTTTTTTCAATAAACCATGGGAACTTTGCAATATTTTCAAACTTGAAAAGTTAGGGCAAATGAAAAAACTCACTCCAGGGAACTGATAAATGTAGAGGGCGATAATAACAATTGAAGTGTAGAACGTGAGAGTTAGCCAGAATGCATATGCCAATCCACGATACAGACGGAATGAGAACTGAAATTAATGTAAAATTATAGTTTATGTACAAAATACAAATGGAAATGTTGGAATGAGAACATTTCAGACAAATTGAAAATCGATCTTGACCTGTTTTAGAACAATTTTTCGAAAAGTAGAGGCAATTTTTTACAACATAGTAGCCTGAAAACCGGTATCATTTGAACAAAAAACTCAATTTTTATTGTTGCGCAAAGAATAGAGTGGGCGAGAAATAGAGAGTAAGTATTTAGCCGTCGTTTCTGTTTTTATTATTATATAATAACAATAATCAGACAGGTAGTTGAGGTTGACTACCGTTTTATGTTTGTAAAATTTCGGTTTTTATTGAAAAGAAAGGTGTATTTATCAAGCGTGACAATGTGTTTTTTTTTTCAGAAAAAATATTAGAACGAGCAGCTTTTTGACAGTCAATATTTTGAGCAATTATTATTTGTAGAAAAAAAAGGATGTATGGTTCTATGTACAGCTTTATTTTTCTGTTTACCTATTAAATTAAATTTGAATTTATTGGTGCTGGAAATATAGCGTCATTAAATTTATCTTAAATTGAAAAGTTTAAAAACCAAATTTTTTTATAATCAGAGGGGGGGAGGGGCTTACGTTAGGGTATTAAAAATTACAGAAAATCGATCGGCTATGGCCACTTTTCGAGTTCTAGCATGGAATTTTTCAGAATAAATCCGTGAAACTGGTAGTTTAAATGAACGTCATTCTAGAAATCGGCGGCGAAAGAAATGGTTGTCTCAGAATCTTGCCAAAAATGACTCAGCGTTGCAAACTTCAAGAAACAAAAATCGCTAGATCGGGTGCCAAACATTTTGCTCTTTTTCTCTTTATTTCTCTATATTTGTTCTTCATATTGAATCCTATTCGCAAAAAAAAATGGTTCACATTTGTTGCGCAATAAAGTGCAGTTAAAATACATGCAAACATTAACTGTCTAACAAGTTTTTGCAAACCGTACTGGTTTTTATTGTGAGTCATAGTTTCAAATGGTATTTAATCAATTTATGAATATTTTAGAAAAATTTAAAATTGCTTCTGAAACTAAAAATAACTTTTCATTTTTTCTGAATTACTCACCTTGAGATAAATCAAGTTCAATGCCCATAGTGCGAAGAATAGAATATTGTAGAAATTCGGAGCAAAACACGTAGAGACCACCAAAAGTACCACTGATACTACAAATATGAAGTAGACAGACACTTTATTCGACAGATATTCCACAAATGCCGCGAACTTCCGACTTTTTGGATCCTGAAACTTGGAAACGTTGTGGACAATGAATTGTTTAAAAGTAGTTTTTGTAATTTAAAAATTCCCTAAACCCTCATTCAAAATATTTTCTCTAAAAAATCCTAATTATTAAAAAAAAAAGAGAAAACCTTTGGAAAATACAAGTTTAAAGAGTTTTTCGCAATTGAATCATGAACACGAATACATTTTCCATTTGTAACAGAAACAGTAATAACATGATGTGGAATATTGACAGAAGGAAACTTCATATTTCTCAGTAAGTTGGAAAGTCGAACTAACAACTCGAAGCCCATTTTAGGCATATTTTCAGTTGCTTTTTGGTAAGAAGCACGTCTCCAGACAAATCAACATTGGCTCATTCTCCATTCTGTTATAGAAACTAGTCCCCAGAGGGGTCAGAAGAATATGATTGATGCGAAATTTTTGGGTTATGTTCGTTTTGCAACAAAAAAAACACGAGAAATGTATTACCATCGTATTTTCCTTTTTCTCTTCTTCACCATCTTCGTCATCTTTTGAAGATGGTGATTCTTGTATTTCATTGAATCTCGGTTTCATTTTCAGATCTTAGGCCACAAGTATTTGAAATCGTTGAAAAAATATTGGAGGGATAGTAAAATAGTAAAATATTTGGAAAAGCAGGCACAACCGGAGCGTGGAGAAAGCGAACAGTTTTGCGTGGACAGCTGCTGCTTGCGATGCTTTCCCAAAAATGGAAGAGACAGGAGGAAAAGAGAAAATAGGAAAAGTGAGACATCAATCTCTTTTTATTTTTGTTCATATTTTTGTTGTTAGGCAACAAAACAACCAGACTATGAATGTATTTGAGCATAAACACAACGTTTTCACAATTTCCCATTCAATTGGAATGTTTTTCCATCTATAATGGAATGTGAAGCTGTAACAAAACATAACTACACCAAACAGTGTTCAATTTCTACAAGAATAGTCAATACACCTAGCATGTTTCTCTATTTTTCAAGTCTCAACGGAAAATGTGTCAAACCTTAGCCACTGCAACACCCCCAGCTCCAGTCTTTGATGCTCCAAATGTTCCATATGAGTTGATTCGTCGTTGTCGTTCATAATCACTCAGCGATTCGTAAAACTTCTCCCTGCGAGCCAAACGTAGAAGCAAGAACACTGGGAGAGTGAGAAGAGTCTGAAATGAAAGTATTTATTTATTAAAGCTTCTAAAAATAATATTTTATTTTTAATACTTAAACCAGCATACCGGAAATATAAAAAGTCCATAAAGATACAACTGTGTCACAAATAGCATGGAATAAATAATTTTTCGCTCGTTTTTGTTTCAAAAATGTGAGAAAGAAACTTTGTTAACTCTCGGTTGTCACTGGTAATTCGATATACCTATCATATGGTGCCCCACACGTTTTTTGAAGGGATTTTTGGCTCATAAAGATGCAAAGTCAAGGTGTAAAGATAAAATAAAAAGACGAAGATTTTGGGATACCTGGACACAGAGAATGATGACAGCATGTACTGGAAGAGTAGTCCATTCGATTCCAACAAAGTTCATCCACGCTGGATCGCCAATTTCTGCATGAATATCCATACTGAGGAAATATTGAAGAATCAATAGAAACTGTAAATATTAAATTGAATTGACCATTTTCGAATATTGTGAATCACCTCGATATACATCAAAATAATAGGGGCCATTGCAAACGATGACTTTCTCGTATCACGGAAGATCCACAAGATACATGTGAGGATGAGGAGAATGAGACCGAATATCGAATGATAGAGGAGAGCCCATGTCTGAAAGAAGTATAGATTAGTAGCTATATTGACTTTTTTTTCAGATTATGTGAAGCGACTCTTGAAAAAACTTGAAAACTAATTTCAAGTATTTTAAATACTGTAATTAGTTTCCTGACGTACCATCATAGCAGTCAGCGCGATTGAATACGAATGGAAAATGACAAATGTCATGACTGCAATCATTCCTTTCGAAGCAGCAGATTCCTTATCTCCGGGTGCTGTAGCTTTTGTAATTTTTATTAACTGTTGATAATATCCACATTAAACTTACTATTAAAAATGTTGCTCAACTTATTCCTATCAACAACTTGCGAAGTAACTTTCCGTAGTGGGATTGAGCCTTGTTCTTCACCATTTCGCAGCGGAGATCGCGAACGAGCTCGACCCTGTTCATCATCATTAGCAGAGGAGGATGCATTGGACAGAAGCTGAAATATATGAACGTTTGGAATGAACTTCTTCACCAGAGGGGTGGTTGTTTCATTTTGGAAACATAAATTTCCAAAACAGGATTTAAAAGCTGGAAAAGCAAAAGTTGGAGATGACAGGGTAGGAGGAGTAATGTTGGAGTGGTTAGGTATGTTAAAAATTAAAATTAGTGAACTCAATTTAATTTAATTCATGATTTTTCTATTGTAATTAAAAAGATTACAACATTAAAAACCTACAGTTGTATTTGATTCATCAGGTGAGTTCTGAAAGTTAATAATCTCATCCAAAAAAAAAAAAACGATTTTTTCTGACACATATACACTACTATTAAAGAATCAGTTCGAAAAACATTTTCAAACGAAACCAATCTATAAAATTTCACATAGACAAGATCAAACACAAAGGGGAAAGTGTGAAAAGTGCATGCGAAGAAATCAAAGTGAAACTAAATCTAATATGATATTCAAGAGAAATATACTTTAAATTTCTCTGGAATACCAACAACTAATGAACATAGGGTACACCAGTCACACGCACCAAAGTATTTCCACGTCCTCTGCCAGATGGAGCAGAAGCTGTGCTCTCAGAAATTGAAATGAGCTGACCCACGTCGTCCACATTCGTTTCGACAGTGCCGGCGGAGACAAAACGCTGAACCGATAATGAAAAAACATTCCAAACTTTAAAATTTTCTCAAGATACTCTAATTATACAGTTTAGTGTTCTATTCTACTGTGCGAGCAATCAAGCTTTCTCAGATTTTCTGTCAACCATCGCCCGTAGTTAAAGGGGATTGAGATGGACGATGGACAATGAAGGATAGAGAGAGACTATAAGAAATAGCGATAGAGCAGAAGAGACACAGAGATGATTTCAGAGAAAACTGACTTCTTCGTGAACTGATGACCCATATTCGTTATCATCGATATATTCACGAGATCCGTTTCTCGTGAATTTGTATTGAGCAACTGTGAGGTAGAAGAACACCTGAAAGTTGATAAAATTCAAATATGATACATTTCCTACATCTAATTTTGTGATTTGTACATAAAAACCCATCTTACCAGTACAACAATCGGATTTGCATACAACGGCCATTTCATAATCAAATCATCATCGTTAAAGTCTGGAGCTACAAATGGAAACTTCCACCATTCGGGACATGATGAATCCATGAGTACAGTAAGTCCGAACAGACGTGGCAGAAATGAACCGGTCGGCAGCCATGAGTGGTGAACGATCGGAATTTGATATGTGTAGAGAACCAAGAAATGAAGCGCCGAGTAGAATATGAGAAACTGAAAATATCGAAAAGGTTTTACAGATAAATTTCGTACCGCCCATACCTTCTTTATCTGATTGTACACTCCATGTCTCAGTGGTGTGTATGTGGACCACCACGTGGATATGAACAGAAAAGCGAGAAAGTAAATTGAGTTACTCAGCGATGGTTTCACGATTCCAACATATGCCGTGAACAGGAAAAGCACGAAATTAGTCAATCTTCGTAGAGAATTTCCGATTGCACTCCACATTATAGCGGCTAACTTTCTTTGTCGTCGTTGCTCGCGGCCACTGAAATAGTTAATATATTATTTGAGTTCATAAGTATATTCTAACGCACGATTCACTCCTGACTGTTACAACATCACCAACGACGTCCAATTGCTCGTCTCTATGCGACAAAAACATGACGATTATGATAGTGAGCAGAGCTGCAGACGTGGCAATAATCTCCGGAAGAAATGCTCGAGTTGATTCAAATGTTCCTGTTGGATGGAATCGGACAAGGCCAATGCTCCGGAACAGAGTAGTGTCGGATCGATTGCAAATGTATGTCCGGTCATTTTTATGAACAACTTGTTCTGAGATCTGTAAAATAATATTTAATCAACTGTTTCATAAACTATTTTTACCTGGTAGGAACCAACTCCTAGTGCGACTGCTAGGCAGAAGAGAAAAGTGATAATAACGAATGTTCCAACTAGTTCTGAAAAAGAATATTGATTTCAACGACATCGGACTTTAATTTCTTACTGGGAAGTGCTAAAGACTTTCGAATTGGTGGCAGAACGGCGCTGACAAGTGCAAGTAGGACGTAGCCAATTGATAAAAAGCTCGGCCGGATTATGGCAGCTGAAAAATTGAGCATTAGTATATACTAGTTTAGGAAACAACAGTTAAAATGAAATAAAACGAGCTAACCTGCAAGCAGTGCTGCCGGAAGCAGCAATTTGACGACGCACGATTTTAAAAGCGGCGGGACCGTCATTCTGTTGTTGCTGTGTTACGACCACCGATTCAGATTTACCGCATGTGATTCTGAAAAGAAAAACAGAAAATTTCTCTGAAATTACTGAACAATCGCCGAGAAATCAAGCAAATAAAAGACAAAAGTCTCAAAACAAACAAAACAATTTCGAAAATCATCCACGGCGGCGGCTACGGTATGCGTACACGGATTGCCATTGCGTACCAAAAATTGCGGAATTCACATTGAATTTCACGACAAAATTGTTCATTTCCTCCAGAGAAAAATTAATTTTAATTTATTAACTAGCAAAAAAGCATATATTTTGAAGTTTAACTGATCAAATCACCAAAAGGAAAGTGGAATATAGTCAACAAAACGTTGTTTTCCACAGATGTTAATAAAGAGGGAGAGAAAGAAGGTGGAATAAACCCTGGAATTTTCCATTAGAAATTTCTCACTTTTACTTTCGAATAAAAAGGTTTGATAACGATGAGTAAGAGCGGTGAACAGGCCAAAAAAGTATTGGAAGAGATGGAAAAAGAAGACGGTTATTTGTGTTTGTTCAGGTGTAGGTGTGGTGCGGTTCTCGATTTGAAAAAAAAAGTTTATAAGAATCGGAGCACGTGTTTCTTTGGAAAATTAAAAATTGGTGCAAATTTGGAGATGCAATTTCTAGATCAAAGAGAAATCAAATTAAGATTCTCAATCAATTTTGCGCATCTACACTAAATCGCTGCGCTTATATTGCAAAAATAGTTTTATAAGCGGTATGTTCAACTTTCAAAAACCAAAAATTGAGGAAGTTTTTCGACTCTTGTTGAGTTTTCACCGGACAGCACAACAAACGGTTATTTAACCGCGAAACCGCCCGTCTAACTCTCTGAGACTCTTCAATCGAAACGTTCTCTCATTTTCTCAATTTAAGGGCGCCAATTGTGGGGGAGAATTGTGGCAAATTTGAAAATAGAAGAATTTGTAGAGGCCGACTGATTTGTGAGTCATCCACAGTTGACCGAGTCGATCAATAATCAAAGTAAACTGATAAAAGTCCATGGAGTAACAGGTAAGTGTACACAATCTCTGCGCATGATTATTATTTGCTGTGCAATATTTTGCTCTTTCATATTCTTCTGCCAGTTATCAACATCATATCAATCTACCAATCACTAGTTTCGAGAGATATAAGATATTCGTCTCACCTTTCACATCTCAACTGAGTAAGAGTTCACAAAGAGCAGAGAAACGGATAGGATACAGGGGAACGTGAGGAGATAAAAAAAGAAAAGATGAAAATGTTCGATTGGAAGAGGAAGACGATGGGGACAACGGACCGATCATTTTATGGTTTCATGGGCGATTCAAGGACGTTTAGAACGGCTCGAATGAGATGCTTTTGAAGAAGAAAGAGGATACATTTGAATGCATCACAATGAATTATTGACAAAGAATTATTTGAATTTGACAGCGCTTTTCGACAAGGAAAATGGAAGAAATTTGAAAATTGTTTTTGAAAAACGATTATTACAATGGGATACGATTAAAAATTAAAAAAACATTCACAAAAATACATGTGCGAAATGAGAAAGAAACGAGTTTCGCGCCAAAAGCGGTGCCAGGTCTCGACGCGCCTTTCTTCTAAACACACAAACTTGTGCGCGCCTTTAAAGAGTACTGTAGTTTCAAACTTTAGTTTTGGCCGAATTGATTTATATTCAAAAATAATATATACAAATGAATGGCTACAGGCGTTCTCAGAAGTTTTTAAAAGATGATACGTTCAAACTTTGTAGAATTCGTAGAGATGACCCTTTGATCAAACAATAAGTACATAGGAAACCATGAACGTACTCATGTCTGTCCGATATAAAAAACAAAGCTATAACAAAAAACCAAGTGATACTCGAGTGGTCAGAGACGAACGAAAATATCTGCGTGTCTTTCTCGACTCTCTTCATCTCTAACTGTGTTGTTTACTGGTACAACATTCAATGTGTCTACGTCTCTTTGAACACAGACGCTCCCTCCTCTCCACCGTTGTGCAGTAAATAGTTCTGCCTCTCCGTCTCGATGACCACAACAAAATACGGCAGAATAGCGAGCAAGAAGATGATCATCTCTCGAGAAACAATGCATTTTTGTTAAATAAACTAAATATAAGAAAACTTCTTGATCTTCCAAATAGTTTTTACAGGAAAGATGAAGTTGACGACCATCTATCAAAAAAACTTTGGTATGTTAACGAAAAAATGCGAGTTGATGAGTACTAAATACTTCATCAGAAGTATTTTGCTTATTGCAAACCTTTTTAGTTTTGCTAGAAACAATAAACTAGTTAATTCTAGAGGTTTGTAAATTACCGTATCAGTCTGGAACTAAATATGTAGAGATGAAAAACCATGGCTAACAAACCCTCATTTACTAGCATGCTCATTTACTTGAACGCTCAATTCCTAACGATGGCTCAATCCCTTTGACACTCATTCACTGATGTTTTCACTTTCGTTCGTTTACTAATACTAATGGCTCGTTTACTAATGCCTGATTCCTTTTGAAATATCATTTACTAACTTAAAATAACACTTTTACTCATTCGCAGAAAAAATAAATCACAAAAACAAGAAAACGTGATTCCACTTAAGTATATAGTTAAGTGAGAGATAGTATAGGAAAGTGAGAGGGTGCAGAGAAACATTTTCAGATCGGCTACATCTCTAATTATTGTAGGGACTTACTTTGAAGATAGTCTTTCAAAAAAATAAGTTTCATTTGGAAGTTAGGAATACTTCCCTTGTTAGAAATTTGGCGAGTTGGATGAGAAATGCATCATATGAGAAAGAAGAGGTTGAACTGGGTATTCTTTGGGTAATCTGGCCAATTGTGTAAAAAAGGAAAATTCCAAATTCCAACAAGATCAGAAGAGAGCAGTGCAAGGATAGGGAATATCGAGGAATTGTCAAATGGGAAGGCTACAAGTTATTATTGGGAGTGGTTCAAGTGGGGAAGCGCATGGATAAGACACTTGCTGATGGATAACTTGCTGATATAAGGATAAGGATAAGGTGGCCCGTAGAAGGCGGTACTTGAGGTAGACCAATTGATTTGTGGGGAATTAAGGTCACCAGCGTGCGATTGAGCGTGCTATAGGGGTTACGGCGTGCAAGGAGAAAAACGATTCTGGAGCAGTACGAAATTTAGTAAGAAATGCGAATGTTGGTAAATTGGTACATTACTAAAACATGAAGAACCAGCCGCTGAAGGCGCCTCCTACAACTGGTGGCAACCACAATGGTTGTATATGTCCTTTTAATTATTTATATGTTTTTTCTACAAATATGTATTTTTATTGATTTAAAAATGCCCCATCAGTAAAAAATTGAAACACTTAAAACGCTAAATGCATGCATTTCACAATTAGGATGCACCAAGAAATTGTAACTAAAACACAATTCAAAACACATTGTCAGACTTTCAAAAAAATTCTAAAAACTACAAAATGTCCCTGTTCCTGATTATTTTAGAAAAGTTTTAACATTTGTTTAATTTGCTAATTTGCTTCTCCTACACCCGCGACAAAATCCTCACTAACTCCCAACCAATTCTTCAAAAGCTAAAATTCATAATTTCCCAAATTACCAAAATACTATAGTACTCCTATAATAAAACCTCGTCAATGTTCTAACTCCCAAACCTTCCAATGCTAAAAATATATCACTTCACAAATTAAAGTAACCCTATAATAACAGTATACCTACAGTACCTCTACATTACTCTACATTACCACGCTATTTATTACAAAAACTGTGTTTAGATTTTGAGCAATAGTGCAACAGGTTAAGCAACTTAAACTCCAATTTTTCCTAATGCACAAGAAAAAATACAAAAGCAAGAATTGTTTTAGTAAACCTCGAAAAATCGTGATCGAAACGTCATAAAGATTGGAGATGACGAAATTGTCGACGTACCAACTTGGCACACCGCCAATGCTGCTTACAGGCAGATCACACTGGACGTCGGGTTTTTTGTTCGGATGTCGAACATATGCCGTTCGTTTCTGACCCGCCTGGTTACTCAAAAAAAAATCCTAAATTGTTTCTTGTCCAAAACTTATGGTGGCAGAAAGATGGTATGTACGTAGACAGGCACAAGGTAGGAAAGCTTGTGTAGCCTTTTAGATCGAAACAATTGGTTTTCTTTAAATTTTGCAAAGCCACAATGATCGTAGTAAATAAATTGGGAGCTCTAGTTGTTAGTTTTCTTTTTTGACTGATTACTAATGTTTACTAATCTGTTAAAGCTGTTATTTTTCACATTTTGAAAACTCAATTTTAAAAATAATTTATGTATCACTATCGTTGCTCTAGGCACTGAAAGTAACTAAACCTAGAGTCGCCTGTTCTCCATGCCTTCTGAATCTAGATGTTCTACTTGAGATATCTCGACTGATATCTAGTCCAAAACCTCAAGAGATTTTACCTCAAAGTTGTTACTGCTCTCAGTCTTTTGTATCTTCCTATTGAAGTGAAAAAGCATTATGAAACTGAGAATAAGTACATACTAAATTTCTAAAATAAATAAAATAGTAGGTATTGATAACTGTTATTTATTTATTCCTGGTCTTTGGACGCGCACTTTATTTCTAAGTTGGTTTTTAAAAAAATATCTTTGGATAAGTGACACCGACTGTGTTTTTCAATTGTTTCATTAATTCAAGAAAACTCATTTTCCCCAGTCAAGTTCTGTGCAATTAATTTTGTACAAAACTTTTCAAATATTAGCAAATAATATAGACTTCAACCTGTTTTACACATGTAAACCCGTTATGATAATCTATTTTGCAAAAATTGGTACCTTCATTAAAATTCTGACTTCTGGCATAAAAATCAAATTTCCTTAAATTGCACAACACAATTAGTCATATTTAGACAGGTGTATTATGAAATACTTGACAACACTTTCTGCCTCTTCCTTTTGAATGGCGCCAGTTGTATAATCGTCACATAACGAGTGTGTGTTCTTTTTTTGGTTTACTGTTATTTTTCACATTTTGAAAACTAAATTTGTCGAGTTTTAGAATGTCGTGGCCTACTTTGACTGTTAGACTTCAACAAAAAGTCATCAGATATTTGGATTATGAGTCGAGGTGTGTGACTTTTCTTTTGACTGTGAAAAGCTGAAACATGAAACATGTTTTTTGGGGAATATATATGTTTCAAATTTCTGAAACTTTCCATTCTTCTAGTTTTTGAAAAGAATAGTTATACAGAAATATCTAATTAAATGTCACGGGGGGGGGGGGGGGGGAGCGCCATTCACGGGCGCCCGTCGCATAACTTCATATTTTAGCTCATCATCTCTTCCCATAAAAAAGGAGAAATTTTAAAATCAAATAATTAAATAAAATCACTTGATGAATACAACATTCATTGAATAATACCTCAAAACCGCCAGAAAAGTTTCATATAAGGTATGCGGTAGGGAACGAGAAAGAAAAGTAAAAAAAATGAAGAAAAGAAGACCCCCGCCTCGATCAGATAAAAGTTTTATTTGTATTATTAAAATGGAATTTTTGCAGATGTAATCTTCGAATTTGTTCGAAAGATGATAAGGATTCGGTGGACTCGGTCAAGTTCAATCCAAAAACTTTAATGCTTTATGAAATCACAAGTGATATGTCCGAAGAAAAAGTAGGTTAAAGAAAACATATTTCATTATAATTATAAAAAACTCCCAAATTTCATAATTTTAAGACAATCGTCCGAATGCAAATTGATACATTCAAAATGTGGTTCATTGGTAAAAACAATATCACAAAAGTTGATAAGAGTTGGAATGGAGAATTAGTCGATGAGTTGAGTGAATTGAAACAGGAAAATCGATATGATGTCATCAGAAGATATTTAACAAGAATGTCTTTAGATGGAATAATTCAGGCAGAATCTATTAAACTTGACGATGTAAGCAAGGCTATTGTATCTATATATTTCAAAATTTCATTTTCAGCTATCCTTTTCTCCACCAGAAACTTTGAAATTCAAATGTGATAACCTTGAAGCTTCGTATATTGGAAATAATCATGACGCCTTATGGATGAAACAATTTATTCTTGAATTTAAAAATCTTACAATTATAAAATACCATCCACATGAAGATATTGGATTCACGTATTCCGAACTCAAAGTTTCAAATTCATTGAATCTCAACTGCGATATTGGCATTACTGATAAGGATTTACTTGAAATCAAAGCAACAAGTTTGAATATTTCATCACAACTTATCACAGTAGAAGGAGCAAAGAAAGCCCTTGAGGTTCTTGAAATTTTTAGGAAAATCAATATAATAATCAATTTTCAGAGATTTTTGAAACGAGGAAAGAAAACCGATACTTTCGTTTTGGAAATCAGAAGACCTGAAAATTTCAATGCACAAGAGCACATTATTCCAAAATCTTTGGTTATCCGAAAAATTATCAGAAGAGGAGAAACCGAAGACGAATATTAGTGAGTTTGCTCTTCCAATTTTTAGTTTAATAGAATTTTTCAGCGGAAAAATCTTTCGTGGATTCGAAAATGAAAATGGCGTCCAAGATGTTCGTGATTTCAATTCTTCTCTAATGGGTGATAAATTAATAGTATCATGTAGTGTTTATGAAAAGAGTGAGACTCCTTGCCAACTATACCCATTTTATTATAGTTATGGTTAATTACTATTTAATTGTTAATTGTTTTATCTGTTTCATATGTACTACATTTTTTCATAAATTATTAGTTTATTCTTTTTTTTAACTTCAAATTCACAAAAAATAATTCGCTAACTAGATAAATTATATGTATTCTTTGATTCTAAAATCTATCCTTCTCTCATCAAGCTGACACATTATGAATCTAAATGTTCAAAATACCCAGAACTTCTAGGCTTCCTTCAAATAAAATTGTGTTTTATCCATATGCTGAAAGGACCCATAGAGATTTTGTGATAAACTCTCGAAAACAAAGCATATTTTTTCCGAACCTAACCGAGGAAAACACATTTTTGAATCCAATCATTTTAGGAACAATTGATGAGTTGTGGAAGGTGAGAGAAAATGTTCTAAAACACTACTTCCAAATCATCAATTTGTAGTTTCGTGATTATAAATTTTATTTTTTATTGTTTTAGCACTCGACTTCAACAAAAAAATTCCGTTTGTAATTTTCAGAAGCCATGTCCCAGAGGGTTCCTAAATATTTTCATCCAATGTTCCAGTTCTTTAAGTGATTGGTTTTTACGGATCCTTAACCTGTTTTAGAAATGCGTGAATAGGAAAATTCCAGCAAGCTGCAAATTTGGTGAATGCCGAATAGTTGATCCCCAACGAAAATTGCCATAAACTTAATAATTTTTGTAGTGGTTTTGTCTTATTTCTCAGCCCACAGTTTTAGGAAACTTCTCTATTTTTTAATTTTCTCAAATATTTAGGAACAATATCATCGGATGTTTCAAACATCAAAATTTGATGAGAAAATCAGTTGATGTACAGAACACAATGGGTTTTTGGTATACAGAACACATTCTTCTCATGACCGAGTGTAATGTGACCAGGACACTCATTTTTCACAAGAACAGTGATCACTGAACACTTTTTTTTTTTTAAATTTTGGAAATTGTTTTTTAATGAAGCACATGTTTTTGTTGTAAAATTTTTAATTGTGAGCATCCCCTAATTTAACTTCATTCGCCGCAATTATACCCACAAGCAAAGCTCAATTGAGAATATCATTGGAATTTAACACAGTTGGCAAGATTACTGTACATAGTATACCACAGTTAAAAAAAAAGATTTTCGCTAAAATCATGATTGTCATCATCAGAAAGGTCATAAAGATTTATAAATTGAGTTGAAGATATTTAGCTTTCTATTTTTTTCATAACTAGCATTATACTCTCTTCGAATCTACTAAAAATTCTCAATATGTTTTTCAGCTTTAAAAATATTCTGAAAACCTAAAAACTTTCGATCAACTGAGAGTTTTCTAAATAAAAAGAGTAAGTGGTGCAAGAACAACTGGGAGAATACGGTAAGTAATGTCTTATGCCTGCGATCCCCCCAATCGAAAGGCTCTGTGATCTTATAATCTTCTATTAATATTTCAAATCTGTGCCATCAATCTTTCCCATATATTTCTCATTTCATTTTTTCCGTTTTGAATTGGTTTCCATGTCACGCTGTGAATTCCATTGATCTATGTTGTTCCATGAAACTACGCGTCGCGTCATTTTTTTTATTCATTGTTCCTTTCATATAGAACTGATAAGATATAATTAATAAAAGTGTCTGTCTGACAACTCTGTTCTCTTACTTCGAAACTAGTATAAAAGAAAACATTCGGGTCGTTTCGGGTACTTCCGTGTATACTGTAGTTCTTCAGTTCTACTTGAAAAATGAGTGAAGAACATATTGCTGTAACTCGTTTCCGAGAATACCTTCGTGTTAATACAGAGCAACCAAATCCGGATTATGGTGAGTAAACTTTGTTTTAAAAACAAAAAAATTCAATTCAGCTGCCTGCCGAGATTTTCTATTCAAATACGCGGATGAGTTGGGAATTGCGAGGAGGTCTTTCGAGGTATTAATTTTTGGATTTTCTTTCAGAGAATACATTTAAACATATTCAGACAGTCCCGGGGGCTATTTTTGTAATAATGACGATCCCAGGATCTCAACCAGAATTACCTTCAATTATGTTATATTCTCATACTGATGTAGTTCCAACATTCCGTGAGCATTGGACTCATGATCCATATTCTGCATTCAAAGATGAAGATGGAAACATTTTTGCTCGTGGAGCACAAGATATGAAATGTGTTGGAGTACAGCAAATGGAAGCTTTAAGAAACTTATTTGCTCAGGGAATCAGGCAATGGAAGAGGACAATTCATTTGGTTTGGGGTCCCGATGAAGAAATATTTGGAATTAATGGAATGAAAGGATTTGCGAAAACCGATGAGTTCAAGAAGCTGAACCTTGGATTTTCATTAGATGAAGGGATGCCATCAGATGATGATGTCTACAAAGTTTTCTACGCAGAAAGAGTTGCGTGGTGGGTGAAAGTAACATTCCCTGGAAACCCTGGTCATGGATCACAGTTTATGGAGAATACTGCAATGGAGAAACTCGTAAGTTACTCTTCTTCTGCAACTATTTGAAAACTAATGCTATTTCAGGAGCGGTACCTGGCTAGTGCCAGAAAATTCCGTGATGAGCAAAAGGCTCTATTGGAAAGTAATCCTGATTTGACAATTGGAGATGTTACAACTTTGAACGTGAATATTGTAAATGGTGGAGTTCAATTCAATGTGATTCCTGAAAAATTTGAAGCTTGTAAGTTTGAAAAATAATCTAATATTTTTTAAAAATATCGTTTAGTTGTCGACATAAGATTGACGCCGTCCATAGATTTTAATGAAATGCGAAACAAGCTGGATCAATGGGTAAAAGATGCAGGAGAAGGTGTCACTTATGAATTTTCAAAGGTACTACCATATTTTCAATATTAAAAATAATTGTTATCCCAGCATTCCGACTTGAAACTAGTGACTCCACATACACGAGATGATCCATTTTGGGTTGCATTTGAAGATAGTTTGAAACAAGAGTGAGCTATTTGTTGCAAGGAGTTTATTTTTAGATTTATACATTCAGAAAATGCAAGTTTACAACTGAAGTACTCATTGGATCTACCGATTCCCGCATCGTTAGAGAGGTATTAAAAAATAACATAGTTTCCATTTCATTGTAACTGAAATTCAGGCTGGAGTTCGAGCAATCAATTTTTCTCCATTGATAAACACTCCTCTTCTAGCACATGCACATAACGAATTTTTAAATGAAAAGGTTTTTCTGAGAGGTAATAACTAGATGGATCTAATTTTTCATATTGACTATGATGCTTCCAGGTATTGAAATCTACCAAACGCTGATCAACAACGTGGCCAATGTCAACGAATGAGCGTCTTCTTCATCACAATACTCGCATTTTCTTTTTTTTAAGCTTGTATGAATAAATGTGTGAAAAAGTTAAAGCTGAAATGTCACTTCTTTTGGTAGAAACTAAAGAATTTCCCGCATCCAATAAGTTTCAGAAAATTTGATCGTCTCAAAAATCGCATCCGTGGAAGTCGGAAAACCCGTGTGAATTCTCTCACTGGATCAATTTTTAAAAATAAAATATATCTTATCTATGAGACTCTTTTTTTGGTTTTGGTAAGTAAATCTTATAATCTTATCATTCGTCTGGGAACGGAAGCAGACAAGAAAAAAGAGATACAAAGAAAAAAAAAAAAAGTTTTGAGATCAAGGTCAACTATCATGACCGATCATAGACGTGACTTTGACAATACTTGGAACACACTTTTTTTAGAAGCTAGAAAAATAGATTTGATAAAAGTACATTGAAAAATGTATGAAAAAAAACGATAAAGATAACAAACAGCTCCTGATTTTATATTGACAAAACTATGAGTATTATTTCAGAATATTACATGTTGGTAAAGAAGTCCTTCCAGATCGTTCATAGTTGAAAAATAAATTGAGACAAACAAAATAATAAGTAGTTGAGTTAGATTCTGGGGCTCTAGTTTCCGGCATAGAGAAATCATAATGAGCTCTATAAAATTGAAAGGTTTTATACTTTTTCAAAAATTAAATATATTTATAGTTTTTGGATCTTTCGTTGGTGCTTGTATTAGTCAGTTACGATCAGTAATTCTTCTGGTGATTTGTTACGATAGAATATTCGTTGGTATCGAAATTGAAGTAAACAATTTTCAAATTAATTTGTCCTGTATCAATTTGTTCCAGAATCAGCTTTTATCATCTTTTTCTATGAGATCTAGAAAAAAACAACCCAATGGAAAAATGTGTATTTTTCCTTAAAACACTTGAAGATGAGAATGTTTACCATAAGTGTTTTTTAGTCTAGACATTGAATGATCGTAATTGAGAAAATTATTGGATCTTGTCATCTTCAAATCATCATTTTTCATATATTTTATGGGAAATCGCAGTTGACAAAAGAATCAGATGATAAGAGACACACAAATGGTTCGTTGAACAGAACACATTTATGTCAGGTTTGATCAAAACGGTGACCAGGGAATCAATTCGTGAGAAACAGTAAATGAGACGAAACATTGAACAAATTGAACTTTTTAAAAGGCCAAAAAAAAGAGAAACAAGAAACCAGGCAATATGCATTTTTTAAACATAATTAAACTACATGGTGCAAATTTGATAAAACCAAGACGATGACAGTCTGGTGTCAACTTGAAGCAATCAGTGCAAATTATTCAATTAAAAAACGTTAGTAGCTGATGTAAACATTCTTATATAAATCTGGGCAAAATTTTGAACAAACAACATCGTCAGAGCTTTCAAGCTTTTAGTGAAATTATATTAACGAGAAAATAAGATAGTATAAGCTTAAAAGTAACACTTTGTGCACCTTTGTGCGGCCCTTAAATGATGGGCAAGTCTATTAAGGTCCCATTATAAAAAATTTTGAAAACATTTTTAAATTGTTCAAAATTACTAAATCTCTGAAAAACTTTATCTTCAATTATCAGTAAAGAAATCAGTAAAAACAGTTAATTTTCGAAGTTTCATACATTCGGATGTATTATCGTAGCTGATCATATTTGATATCGAGATGAGACAAACGACCAACTGTCTAGAACGTTTTTAGAACCATATGATTGTTTGATCTTCTGATTAAACGTGACTTGATTTTCATTTAATCACGATGAAGAGCATTATAAATTGATTAATAGTTCGCAGGAACGAATTTTTTGATATGTGTTTTTAATTGAGAACGTTAAGATATCTAATGATATATAGACCCCTAAACTTTCCGGTCAGACAATTTGGAATTCTTGTAGTTTCTTATCAGCTTGTACTTCCAATCAATCACTTCCTGGTACCACAATTCTTTTCAAAACTTTTTCTACTGTATTGGTTCTCATGTCAAACTGATGACTGGACTATGTTGTACTTAGAAACCAGGTATTGTGTTCTTTCTTTTTATTGTCCACCTTCTGTCACATTGAATTGATAAGATATAATTATAAAAAAACGGTTGCCAACTCTTTTTTCGATCAAATTTGTATAAAAGGAGGAGCGCTCGGAAAATTCAATTCATTTGTGTTTATCATTTTCTTGTGCACTTTTCCAAAACGAGAAGCTATTGAAAAATGAGCGAGGAGCACATTGCAGTCACTCGATTCCGAGAATACCTTCGGGTTAATACAGAACAGCCGAATCCAGATTACGGTAGGTAAACCTTTAAATTGAGAAAGATTGGGAGCTAGATTTTTATACCATACCAATATTTAATTGACATGAAAGTTAGGTTAGAAAGTGGTGATACATAGAGAATGTACATGTAGTTTCCTTGATTCATAAATTTCAGTGGCCTGTCGTGACTTTTTGTTCAAATATGCGGATGAAGTTGGAATTGAAAGGAAAGCTGTTGAGGTATTCAATGTTAAATTTTATTAAATAATGAGAAAACTTTCAAATTTCCAGACAGCTCCAGGAGTTTATTTCGTAATAATGACGATCCCAGGATCTCAACCAGAATTACCTTCAATTATGTTATATTCTCATACTGATGTAGTTCCAACATTCCGTGAGCATTGGACTCATGATCCATATTCTGCATTCAAAGATGAAGATGGAAACATTTTTGCTCGCGGAGCACAAGATACAAAATGTCTTGGTGTACAACACGTTGAGGCATTCAGGAATTTATTTGCAAAAGGGGCAAAACAATGGAAAAGGACAATTCATGTGGTGTGGGGTCCAGATGAGGAAACAGGGCATATAAATGGAATGAAGGGATTTGTGGAGACGAATGAGTTCAAGAAGCTTAACATTGGGTTTTCACTTGATGAAGGTCATGCATCTGAAAATGGCGTATATTTGACTTTTTATGCTGAAAGAGTAACCTGGTGGCTTAAAGTAACAGCTCCCGGAAATCCAGGTCATGGATCTCAGTTTATGGAAAACACCGCAATGGAGAAGATTGTAAGTTAAATTAATCTTTTCTGTCAAAAAATTTACATTACATGTTTTACAATTTTTTTCCAGGAACGTTTCCTTGCAAGTGCAAGAGCATTCCGAAACGAGCAAAAAGAATTGTTAGAGAAAAATCCTACCTGGGCTCTTGGAGATGTTACGACTTTGAACGTGAATATTTTGAAGGGTGGAGTTCAATTCAATGTGATTCCCGAAAAGTTTGAAGCTTGTAAGTTTATCTGAAAGTGAACCATATATGTAAGAGCTCAATTTTCAGATGTTGATATCAGATTGACACCAAATCAAGATTTTGGTGAAATTCGTGCAAAATTGGATCAATGGGTGAAAGATGCAGGAGAAGGTGTCACTTATGAATTTTCTCAGGTTAGATCTAATGATCACGAATGGCTTTTAAAATAGCTGTATTTTCAGCATTCCGACTACAAACCAGTGTCTCCACATACTCGAGACGATCCATTTTGGGCTGCATTTGAAGATAGTTTGAAACAAGAGTTAGTGTCCCCATTCAATAATTTTGATTAATAAATTTATATTTCAGGAATTGTGAATTCACCACTGAAGTATGTGTAGGATCAACTGATTCCAGATTCGTAAGAAAGGTGATTTGGCCTGAGAAATTTCATATAAATTCGGCTCATGTTGAAACATTTTAGGCTGGAGTTCCTGCTATCAATTTCTCTCCAATGATCAACACACCTGTCCGAGCACATGCCCATAACGAGTTTTTGAATGAAAAAGTATTTTTAAGAGGTAATAATTTGTTTTCTCAATCGAAATACAATATTCTTTTTCAGGAGTTGAAATCTTCGAGACACTCATCAACAATCTGGGAAATGTTTGATATATTTGGAATTAAATAAGTAATCCATAATAAATCTATTCCGTAAATATATTGCACATACGTTTTCCTCCATTCGAATTTAATAAAAGTTCATTGGTTTTTTCTTTGAGTTCCAACAATTGAAAAAATTGGAGTGAAATAAACAACTTCAAAGTAGATTTCCCTAATAACAAGGATTATAAATTAATAATAGATGAGACATGAAAAGTATATTCGAAATTTAAAAAAAATGGAAAATTAGTGTTACAGCGTAACATGGTCTAGCATTCCCGACTTACCAATTGAAAATTGTTTATGCGGAAACACGGTTATTTACAAACGAATAAACAATTATCACACATTGAAAATAATCCTTTTTATGATATTTTAGATAGTTCAGAAATAAAATCGATAGTTTCAGTCGAAATTATTTTATTTTCAAAAATATATTGTAGTTGCTGAAATATCGAAAAACTTGCAGTGCAGCAATATTGTTATAAATATTTGTATTCTTGTTTCCAATTTAATAACACCATTTCGCAAAATCCAGGCAATTCCGGAATCAATAAATGTTCTCAACTAGAACAAGACGGAGTTTTTTTTCGACATTATAATTTAAACTTTACAGTCATAGAATGATTCCATAGTTTTGTTCCAACTATGCAAGAGTACCGGCAGAGCAGTAGTAACTCCACTTTGTTCAAACTGCGACTTTGTTCGGTTTTTTCTTTTGGAGGATAAATGAATAGAAGTATTTTCTAACAATCAAAATGTTGAACTATAGTTTTTTATAAAACACTTATTCACTTCTGGAATGCTTTTGTGTGTTCCATAAGAACAGGAACATAAAAAGTTAGTTCCGGGTTCATTGTGATCTATGGTTTCATTTTTTCACCGTCTTCTTTTTTTAAAAATCAAATTGGTTACGTGCCAAGTACCATATATAATTAATCAAAATTTATTGGTTTTGTTCACAGAAAACCGATTATGTTCTTTGTATCAAATAATAGATATGTCTACGGTAGTTGTTCCCATAAAATTGATAAGATATGAGAATAAAACCCCCAAAAAGACATTTCATTTTTTTACAAGTTGTATAAAAGACCGCTCGGGAGAGAAGCAGTGACATTTGTGTTGAATATTTTCTAGTTCTTCATGCTTGTGTGAAAAACAAAATTAATCAGGAATGAGCGAGGAACATATTGCAGTAACTCGTTTCCGAGAGTACCTTCGTGTTAATACAGAGCAACCAAATCCGAATTATGGTAAGAATATACATTAGAACAGTCAACATTGTATAAAATTTTAGCTGCCTGCCGTGATTTTTTATTTAAATATGCTGACGAACTTGGAATCGCAAGAAGATCAATTGAGGTAGGAAAGTTTTTCAAAAATTTTTTTATGAAGTTTGTCCTTTTGAAAGTGGAACCAATATACTTTTTTTAAAATTTTTACAATCTTGATTAAAATGCTAGATTCTCATCCTTAAATTTTCAGACAGCTCCAGGAGTTTTCCTTGTAATAATGACGATTCCTGGATCTCAACCAGAATTACCTTCAATTATGTTATATTCTCATACTGATGTAGTTCCAACATTCCGTGAGCATTGGACTCATGATCCATATTCTGCATTCAAAGATGAAGATGGAAACATTTTTGCTCGTGGAGCACAAGATATGAAATGTGTTGGAGTACAGCAAATGGAAGCTTTAAGAAACTTATTTGCTCAGGGAATCAGGCAATGGAAGAGGACAATTCATTTGGTTTGGGGTCCCGATGAAGAAATATTTGGAATTAATGGAATGAAAGGATTTGCGAAAACCGATGAGTTCAAGAAGCTGAACCTTGGATTTTCATTAGATGAAGGGATGCCATCAGATGATGATGTCTACAAAGTTTTCTACGCAGAAAGAGTTGCGTGGTGGGTGAAAGTAACATTCCCTGGAAACCCTGGTCATGGATCACAGTTTATGGAGAATACTGCAATGGAGAAACTCGTAAGTTACACTCCTTCTGCAAATATTAAAACACTAAAACTTGTCTAGGAGCGGTTCCTAGCCAGTGCCAGAAAATTTCGCAACGAACAAAAAGTTGTATTGGAGAGTAATCCAAATTTAACACTGGGAGATGTTACGACTTTGAACGTGAATATTGTAAATGGTGGAGTTCAGTTCAATGTGATTCCTGAAAAGTTTGAAGCTTGTAAGTAATGTTTTCATTCAGCCTATAGATGTAAAATATAATTTTAAGATGTTGATATGAGATTGACACCTCATGAAGATTTTAATAAAATACGTGAAATGTTGGATCAATGGGCAAAGAATGCCGGAGAAGGTGTCACCTATGAATTTTCCCAAGTAAGGTTCTGAAACAAAAAATCAATCAAGGCTCTATTTCAGTATTCTGACCAAAAACCAATATCTGCACATACTCGAGATAATTCATTCTGGGCTGCATTTGAGGACAGTTTGAATCAAGAGTTAGTTAATTTTTTAACGGACATAATTTGAATAATAATATTTCAGAAACTGCAAATTTGAAAAAGGGATAATGGTTGCATCAACAGATTCAAGATTTGTGAGATATGTAAGTGATAAAATTGGCTAGTTTCAAATTGACATTCAGTTGATCTACTATTTCAGGAAGGAGTAAATTCCATTAACTTTTCCCCAATGATCAACACACCGTTTCTTCCACACGATCACAATGAATATTTAAATGAGAAAGTATTTTTGAGAGGTCTCGAGATTTATCAAACAATCATCAACAACTTGGGCAATGTCTAATAATTCAATTTTTAAAGTATTTTTTAAATGTTCTGTATAAATAAAAATGTTTGTATATCAATTCTACAAACTAGTAAAATAATTTTCTGCTTGTTGCAACGGTTCTCAACATATTCAGATTGCAGAATACCCATTTTCAAAAACTGCATAATGTGTTTGAAAGAAAAAAATTAACATTTAAATTTTTGCGAGAAAAATGTAATTTAGGCATATGATATCATATTTTAGAAAAATATAACCTACAAATGCTAATTACAAGTGTGAAAATTGATGTTGTTTGACTATCTGGCTAATGTCAAGTGATAAATTGTTCAGAAATTACTATAAAACCGATATGTCTTCGGTATTTTCTTTTAAACTCGTAGGTTTTTTCCTCAAACCTCTTTTAACAGCTTGAAAAGTCTCTTTTTTTTTTTAAATCAGGACGCCCCCATATTCAGTCACAAGCCAATTTTACTAGATTATAGATAATAAAATTTTTGAATCGAGGTGAGACCAGCTGTGTGCATTTAATAGGTAAAATTATCAATAATCATCAGATTTGTTAAATAGAATACTTTTATTTAACCAGGTTTCTATAGCGATATAAAACTTTTCCCATGGGCATTCAGATTTATACCCATTATTTTTCATATGATATTATTATGAACTAACATATTCTCATGTGAAAATTCCAGTTGACAAAACTTCTAAGAATTAGAGCAATTTCAAAATTTAATAATTTGAAATTTTTTAACAAGTCCTGATATCACTATCTTTTCTAAAACTTTTTGATTATTTATACATTTGCAGTCTGAACTCATCTCAATTACAGACATCTTCCATTATATTTTTGTTTTTTCTTATTACGTTTTTCCTTTCATTGGGACGGGACCACCATGACTATTTGGTTCATGAAAATTGGTATTCCTATCGCATTGTTAAATTATGTGCTTTTCTTTCGAATAAAAACAAATGGGATGATGTATATATTCCAGGAGTCAATATCTTGAAAGGAAGTGACAAAAGCACTAGAAGCTTCATTTTACATTCTTTTTCATTTATAAATGATCTCGTGACAATTTCTCATTTGTCACATTTGATATATTTTGAGTTGCTATTTGTTCATGTGCAATGAACGATGAAAACATTTGTGATATTTCTAGAAACTTGGCGACTTTTACTATTTTGTTACGGTTTTTGTCACTTTTCTTATTTATTTACACTTGGCTCAAGGATGTTTTTGATTGCGGATTATTGAGTTTATTGAAAAACCTCACAAAATCTTGTTTTTTTTTTCAAAGTGGAATTTCCAAAACGGTCGAGTTTTGCTCCATTATCACTTTTGGAAACAATTGAAGTGTACCATTTATTAATAAAACCTTCAAATGGGAGTTCATTTCTTACTATTAACATATTATTTAGAAACAGAGAACGAATACAGTATTCAACGAGCTATGTTACATTTGATAGAATTATGTTACACCTGCATTATCTAGTTAACATTTTACTGTTAAATCTGATTATATGATCAAGTTAACAGCAGAAATTCATGTTTAGCCGACATTAGATATGTTTTATTACCGTCGAAACTCCGTCAATGTAGCTTAACAAGAAAGCCATTCAAAAATGTCTCTTTACAAAATTTTGTAAAATTGGTAAATGTTTCAATTTCTTGCTTGTAGAGAAATTGAGAGCGTTTTTGATAGAATAATAAAAGCACACAATATATTTCCTATTAGTTCCTTACTGCTTTACAGCTCATATCTTATATATCTTTGGAATTATAAAAAATGTTCAACTATGAAATTACAAAATAAACATTTGACACATATTTTTATTGTCTTAAGGAAAAAATACGGTCATTCGGACAAACAAATGGGATATATAAAATGGGATAATGGGATCTTCTTTTTTTTTGACATATTGGAACTTCATTCTTGTATATCTTTATTTTAATTTCCCATTACCACTTCTCTGTTTTTCAACATAACATATGCATTTTCTTTCGAAATCTTTCTAGAATTTCAGATGCTGTTCTCATCGAAAATCTTGCTTCCAACGGTTTTCCTTCTGCTCTGTGCAACAACAGTGGCAGTGGATCCACTTGATTTCCTATTCAGCTCAAACATGGCTCGTTACCCGAGATATCGTCCGATTTCTTCATCCGCTGCATCTATCACACCGGATCTTGGAAAGAGGTTTTGATTTGAGTTCGCATTATTTCATTAGTTTTTAATGTATTGTATTTTCATTGTTAGCACATGAACTTGATTTTATTATAAAAACTGTTTAACTGGTAAAATATGTGTATTCAATATTATTAATGATGAGTTCAACTAGAAGTTGAAAACATTAAACTTTTTTGGGAATGTCTCCTTTAATTCTAAATTTGCTAGTTACAATAACTATTTAAATTCCAGAGCTCCACCTGGTTGTGTTTGCACAGAATTTCTTGGCTGCCATGGACCTGGATGTATGCGTCGAATGTATCCAAAGGCTTGAATCGTTAACTACTCCATTCATAATTGTTTCCATCTTTAATTACCAACCAAGTTTGAGAACATTTTCAAAATACAGTGACAACAGAACATCATTGAATAAAATACATTGTTAATGAATTTACTTTTGTTCAGAGAAAGATGGAATTTCGGCTCGAATTTCGAGATTAATTTTTTTTTGATATTCACAGCATGATTTACCTTTAACACCTTTAAATATACAATTAAAGTTAAGATAATACGAATTCTAGAAAGTAAGTTAAATTTAGGTGCAGTCAAATGTAATTTTTCACTGGTTTCGAGACAAAATATATGACAGTTGAAAATAAATATGCATGAGTCATCCCACAAAGTCAATTGACTCGAATAAATAAATATTTTTTTAAATTAAGATATTCCGAAATTTGCATTGTTTCATATCTGCTCTAGTATATACGCAGCACTGAATCACAGCCAATATAGAAAATAGTTTCCATTTTTTAATTTTGTTTTAATTATATTGTCGAAAAATTGTTTTAATACTTATTTGGATTAATTAAAATTTCGGTATAATGATGAAAACGTTGCGAAACCCGTAAATAAGGTGAAACTCTCATTTGAGTTTCCTCCAAAATGAGACAAAAAGTGCAACGGAGCGCACTTGCACGAATCACGTCTTCTTTAAATTCATTGCCAACGTGAGTTTCAATTTGGTTTTTGCACTTTTTGCCGACAAGAAAAATGCAATTTTGCACGAAATATTTTTTCTTAAACTCGGTTTCCAAAGAAAATTAAATTTATTGATTTTTTTATTTGTCTTGCTCACTCCTTCGTGAAGATCACATGATCGCACTATAACATGGCAAACAATTTTTGTTTCAGACACAAAATGGAAGAGGATAGGAGTATAACACCGTTTTCCTCGTTTGCAGAACGTTTGACAGTCAATTTGTGGCATGCTCAGGTGAGAAATTTAATTAAATAATGCAATTTTTTCAAGAAAAAACAAAAAAATATATTTGTTTCAGAGAAATGTAGAAAGAGTCACATTATATTTACAAGAACCCCGACATGTCGAAGATATCGCAGGAAGTATGGAAGATGAGTGGGATTGTATTGAAGAGTGGTTTGTTTTATTAGAGCATCATTTTAAAATTAAAATAATATTGTTGTGACGAAAGACGAAAAAAAAAACAGCAAATTAATGGAAAAACTCACAAAAAGTAAATAATATGAAATATTTTTACTGTTTTGCACTATACTATTTGGAAAATCAAAACGATTTCAGAAAACAAAGGGCATTCGGCAAGAAATTAATTATAAGTTAAAATAAATAATTTTCAGCGTAAATCGCCGAAAAGGCAGTGATCGCCTCCGAACTGCATCTGTCGCCATCATCATGTGTCTACATTTGGGAGTCGATCCACCAGAAGCTCCGTCTCGAAAAGATGCTCCTTCTCGTCTTTTATCATGGGTTGATCCATATAAATGTGGTGCACACAAAGCAGCCATAGAGATCGGATTGAGCACTCAAAGGGCTTATGAAAAGTGGCAACCAAAATCAAAGTAAGAGATGAATCGGATATTTCCAATGTTTCGGACTAAAATACGCTACTCTAGAATTCGGTTAAAAATTACAAAAATGAATAAAATTAACAAAAATGCAATCTTAAAGCCAAAAGGAGTTACAGAACTCGATATAAAATTTGTACGGATCCGCCTATCGATGACGTGAGAAAAGTTGCAACAAATCTTCGAAGAATCAGTGGAAATGATCGAGTTCTGTTTCACTACAACGGACACGGTGTACCGAAACCAACAGATAATGGAGAAATTTGGGTATTTAATAAAAGCTTCACCCAATATATTCCATTGTCAATATTCGATCTACAAGGATGGCTTGATTATCCCACAATTTATATCTGGGAAACTCATTCAGCTGAGACAATTCTTCATAACTATCGACGATTTGGAGAAGATCAGAAAATGTTTGTTTGATACCAAAAGTTAAGAACATACTGAATTATGGATTTTTAGATCCTGGCAAAGTAGGTTTGATCGATGGCAAGAGGAACAGAGGAATCTACCACCAATCTCATCAAAAATGACAGATGCTGATCAAGCAGAAGCATTAGGTTTTCCAGAGAAATATCCCAGATATAATGTAAGAATTGAATCTTTATAAGCAAATTTCCGACCAGCAATTCTCCAAAATGAGTCAGCGTAAAAAAAATTAAAGAAAAAATACTTTATTTCAGTTGGACTGATTGAAAACGTGCTCAAAAATTATTTGAAAGTTGGAATTTCCGGGAAAATTTCGATAATTAGTCGGTATTTTCGGCAATTCTCAGCTTTCAGAAAAGTTTTTAGCGTTTTTGAATAGTTTGAATAGTTTTTCAATTAAAGTGAAAGCTATTTTCCGATAAATCAAATTTTTTGCTATTTTTATCATTAAATTTTATAAAAAATGCTGGTCGATAATTTCCGCGTACCCCTGGTTCCGCACAAGAATTCACGTACCTAATTATTTTTCAGGATTGTATCCATCTAGCAGCATGCAGTGCCGGTCAATGGCTTCCAATGTCGAATCCTCATCTGCCAGCTGATCTATTCACTTCCTGTCTAACCACGCCTATCCGAACATCACTCGCATTTCATTTGAGTCATTCGGAGCATCGTGATGAGTATCCGGAAAACATTTTGGACATGATTCCTGGAAATCTTGCTGAACGAAGAACTGTGCTCGGAGAGCTCAACTGGATATTCACTGCCATCACTGACACAATTGCATTCACTTCAATAGATCGTGACTCGTTCCAAAAACTTTTCCGTCAGGATCTACTTTTGGCAACTCTGTTCAGAAGTTTCTTGCTTGCACAAAGAGTTATGTCAAAGTTCAATGTTTGTAAGTAATAAAATATCTGAAAGTTTAATGAAATCTAAACAAATTTTGAATTTCAGTACCAGTTTCGCAGCCTCCTCTGAAAGACACATCAATGCATGATTTATGGAGATGCTGGGATCAAACAATGGATATGGTTCTAGACTATTGTAGAGAATTGATTTATGTCAAAGAATGCGAAAGAGCACTGTTTTGTGGAAGAGATGTTATTAATAGAAGCAATGTGTTCCCGTTTTTAGGTATATTTTAATGCATTTGACTATTCACAAACTGATATTTTAGTGCTCATTGACTTCGAACATGTGCTGACTTACAATGAGACCCACCAGTACAACACATTCTTCACAGAACAACTACAAGCTTTTGAACTTTGGCTAGACTACGGTGTTGACGAAGGAACACCTCCACTCCAACTTCCGATGGTTCTTCAAGTACTTCTGAGTCAGGCACATCGTGTCAGAGCTCTACGATTACTTGCACGATTCCTTGATTTTGGTAGATGGGCTATCGGATATTCACTTGCCGTTGGAATCTTTCCATATGTTCTGAAGCTACTTCAAAGCAATATTAGTGATTTGAAAATCTCTTTAGCGTTTATTTGGGCAAAAATTCTGGCAGTAGATCCATCGTGTCAAATGGAATTATTCAATGAGTGTATCGATGAATCAGCAACACAACAACAATCACCAGCACAATCACAACAACCATCAGTTGCATTGAAACCATCATCCATGTTTGCAAATCATCCACCACCTGCACAATTAACAATGGATAAACGTGCACTTCAGATTAATACTCAAACTGGCGGAAGATTTCAAACTAATCAGAATCAGGCATTGGATATGCAATTACAATATGCTCAACAACAAGCTCATCAGAGGCAAATGGATCCATCAGGAGGACAACATTCACCAAATGCTCAGCCTAGACAACCACAACCACAGCAACCACAACAACTACAACAGCAACCATCACAGCAACAACAACAACAATCTAGACAACCGCAAGGAATTATGGTAAACTCACAATTTTTATTAGAACACAATTGGAGCTTTCTTTGAAAAAAACTAAATTAAAATTTCAGAAACCAACGAATGCACAGCCACAAGAAAAGAAGACAATGCTTCGTTTTCAATATTTCCTTCAACTTCTCGGCGATCCTGAAATCAAACCGAAACAGAAAACTGTTGCTGCATTCGTACTTGCTCAGCTAACATCCAATAATTTCAAACTGGCACAGAAAGAGCTCACCAATAAGGGATACATGGGAATTTGTACGGAATTGATGGTCGATGATACTGCGAGAAGCGTCAAATTGCTGAAACTGTGGATTCTGATTGGATTGGGTCGTCTGTGGTCAGATTATGATGTAGCCAGATGGCAGGGTATTCGATTAATGGCTCATGATAAAATGATTTTGGAATTGAGTGATGAATCAGCAGAAGTTCGTGCAGCTGCTGTATTTGCACTTGGAAGCTTATTGAGGAACTCTTCGAGATCAAATGAGCATGCATCAGCAGTTGAAGAAAATCTAGCAGGAGAACTATGTTCCCAGTGTGTGTTTGATAGTTCTGTTCTTGTGAGAGAAGAACTGATTGTTGCTCTTCAATGGTTTGTGTTTGATTTCGAGAAACGATTCGTGAAATTCTTACTGGAACTATCGAATCAAATTAAGTTCAAACTTCCACGAAAACGAAATTCTTCTGAAAATCTCAGTGAACAAGGATTGGATATTGCTGCAGAAATGCCATCAAATCATCGACGACCTCGTGCTCCACCAGTCAACGAATTCATGCAACCTTCAGTTATTCGAAAGAAAATGTCGACAAGTGTGTTCAGTACAGCTGTTGAAGAAACTGTGCATGAAGACGGAATAGGAAATGTTTACCACATTGCACATGAAGCTGGAAATCGTGTTGAACAAGAATCTGAAGATATTGAGTATAGGTAAGAAAGATAGAAATTGATTTATTGTAAAAAGTGAAATTTACAGAGAACGAGCAAAAGTACAGATCAAGCACTTGGAAGCGAAAACATTCAATGAAGCCGTTGCTAAAACTTGGTTGTCACTTTTAATATTGTCATTGGATCCTATTGAGAGGGTAGATTTTGAAAAAAAAGATTTTGAAAAAAAAAAGAATTTCTTAGAATGGTAAATATTTTAATTCCCACTTATTACTCATACGCAAATTATTGCGATTTCAAAAAAGACATCCGCCTTTAAAGAGTACTGTAATTTCAAACTCTGGTTTCTGTGGAGTTTTTATAGTTTTTCTCACAATTTATTAAATTTTTTGTGCGTTCATTGTAAAATTTAAGTTTTTTGAAAATAAATAAATATAGCTTTATAAAGCTTTATCGAAAAACAACAAAAATTTAGCAGAGACGAAACTTTGAAATTACTGTATTCTTTAAAGGCGCATACCTTTTTGCGTTAAACAAAAATTTGTCGTGACGAGACCGAATACAGTATTATCGTCACCTAATTCGCAAAATGTTTCGTCTGTGTAATACAACCAATACATCTCGTCAGGTTGCCCGAATGGCTCAAAAAATAGTGCATCGCGTCGAAGCAGGAATGCCCGAAATGCAAGCCAACATTGACAATACAATGGCTCATCTCAGTCGAAAAATGATTGCTCGTAAAAATTCGAAGGCGACTGTCGAAATGCCACGTAAACCAGTTGGACCGTCAGAAGAAGTTAGCACACTTTCAGAACGAATAAAACGAAATTTAGAAGTTGAAAAAGGTAGGTGAAAAATGAACGGAACTTTTGATATTCTATTAAAAGTTGTCGAAATGATTCCAGAGTCTGGAGTCTCTGCCGATGGAATTGACTTCACAAAATTAAATATGCAAAAAGCGAAGGAACAAAGAAAAGGAGGAAAAGGAGGACAAATCAAGAAGTTACAGGATGAATCAAAAGTCAAATTTCAAGTTGGAAGCCCTGGTGATGTAAATCAACAACATAGTTAGTGTATATTCGATAAAACAAATAGCAATTATAATAATTTTAGAAAACGCGTTGTCTCCTGGTAGTTCGTTCACAGATGAAACACAAAGCAGTGAACTTTTTTCCAAAGACGACTCTTCCGATGACGACGAGAACAAATCAGCCAACGATGAGAAGGATCGGGCAACAACTGCTTCAGGAAAAACTGTCAAAGGAGCTTTTCGTATGTTTTCCCAGTTTGTAAAAGTTCAATATAAATTGTAAAATTACAGGAAAATCAGACATCATGGATGCAGCTTTGATGGAGTTCACACCACGACGAACAAAAGCAGTTCCTGGAGATTTTGCAGTGAAAGAAGAATCAAAAACGTTACGAACTGTAATAGAAAATCCAATTGTCTCAACACAATTCGTTGCATGGTGTAGTAAAGTATTTGTTGAACCAATTCTTCATGTAATCACACTTGACGAAGAAAAATCAGAAGATTGGGAACATGAAGATGAGGATGAATTTATGCCAGAACAATTTCGAGAAAAAATCAAAGATATTCAAAAACAGGATCGTAAAATGCATGAAGAGAAAAGAGCAAGAGACAAAAAAGAAGGAAAGAAAGAGAAAAGCCAAGAGGATGTCGTTGTCACGACAACAACAATCAGTGATTGGGCGATTCATGCAATGGAAGGAATGTTGCAAAGTGCAGATATTGAGGGAAGAGACTTCCAGAGTTGTAAATATGATGAATGTCTCTGGAGAGTTAAGCTTACTCATCCTGCTCGATCGCTAACCACTTCAAAACTGAGAAGGTAACATTTTAAACTTTTCAGATATTGCTTTTCAGTGAGGATTTTGCCTGCAAAATAACCGAAATAGCTTGAAATTATGAAATACCATAAAAGAAAAACGAACAAAAAATCGAGGAAATTGATAAATCCAACTTTTTGAAAACTCTATTTTCAATTGTGACTATTTAACTTCCCTGTTTGAATTTCCTACCGAATGATAACTGCGACCAATCAGCACACTTTCGAACCAATCAGAGGTGAACGGAGTTCGAAGACGCTGATTGGCTTGATAGTTAGCATGGTTCCTTATTCTGGAGGAAATTCAAACAGGGAAATTCACAAAAAAAATAGAGTTTTCAAATAGTTGGATTTTTCAATTTTCCTCGATTTTTTTAGTTTTTCTCTCGTGGTATTACTGAAATTAAGAATATTTTTGGTTTTTTTTGAATGCAAGATCCCCATGCTACTTTAAATTTAACGGAATTCATAGTGAAACTATTTCAGGTGCATGTATGCATCAGATGGTCGATTGATGACAATTATCCGCCAAGACACAGATACTCGTTCCTTCCGAAGATTCGATTTGACTGCTTCAAATCCATTCTGCCCATCTTATGTATCTCAATTGATTCTTATTAACGATATGTCACGAGAAATGGTTATCGCGTGTAGTACAAATGGTGTAGTTCGAATCTGGGATCCATATTTTCTCGGATGGTGTGATGACTATGAAAAGCCTCCAGAACTCGTATCAGCATCATTTCCACTGGAATCACAAATGAAAATTAGTGATGAAACGAATCGATGCCTCTTTGAGTAGGTTTCAAAGAGTTAACATCTTCTGAATTACATTTAAAAACTCGAAACTTATTTTCAGTTGGAATCAGCAAAACGGAAAGCTTCTGTGTACCGGCACAAGAAGTGTCAGAATTTGGGATGCACACTGTGAGAAAGTATGTCACGATGTGATGTATTCTCCAGGAAGTAAACAACAGACAGGACCAGGAGCAAAACTCAATACAAATACTTTACCGACAGCAATGTCTGGAAATCTGGATGAAGAAGGAAATATGGTTGCAGTCGGTGAGAATTTCTCAGTTTTTCATGACCTTTAAGATCAAAGTTTAACCAATATTACTCATGTTTCGATTTTTGAGCCAAAACTTCGTTACCCGGTCTCGACACGACTAAATTGTGTTAAATAAAAATTTCGAAATTTCGTCGCTGCGGAAATGATTTTTCATAGATTTTTTATTTTAAAAAATTAAAAAAATTATGTTATTAATGAAACACTGAAAAATCGTTGAAAATTCCGGGGCAACCAAAGTTCGAAGTTACAGTAATCTTTAAAGGCGCACCCAATACGAACTGTCGTGTCGAGACCGGGTACCGTATTCTTTGCTCAAAAATCGCAAAATTTCGTGTTTTGTAAATATAAAATTTACGTTAAAAGTCTCGTTTTTCTAATTTTAAAATCGTATAGGTTATGCTGATGGTCGAGTCGACTATTTTGATATGCGAATGGCTAATCCAAAAGCTGCACGTTGTAATCTTGCTCCTGTAAATATGTCAAAACAGTTTAATGATCGACCACCTGGAATTATGCATTTGAGAGTTAATAGACAAGGTTTTGGTACTGAATTATTTGCTGGAAGTCAAGATGGAAGTATCTACAAGTTACAACTTAGAATGTTTAAGGTAATGAAATTAAATCATTAAATATTTCAACTGAAATACTTTTTTTCAGGAAGCAACTCCATCAATCGTTACTCCTTGGGAATACGGAGCTCATTCTCATATGTTTGTTCACGAAGATTCCCGAATTCTTGCAAGTGCTGGTGGTGGAGAATTAGCAATCTACGACGTTGCTCAAAATAAGCTAATGGCTCGTATCTTACCACCCGGAGAGCCCAATTCAATGAGGAGAGATAAAAATTCAAGCACATTTGGATTGTTCAGCTCACAAAGGAAACTATCACAAGTTCAAATGAGTGGAAGAATGTCATCGATGTCTTCAGCAACAGTTGGAGAAGATCGACAACCAAAAGTTATTTCATTGACAATGCATCAAATGAGGTTAGTTGATTAATATCTAACATTATGAAAAATAATTTCATTTAATTCTTTCTTTTTTTTGAAGCTCTTTTTTAAAGACTTGATAAAATACTAACAATCAACTTCAACATTTCTTTCTAGACTGCTCACTGTCGCTGGATACGATGACAATACAGTTTGTGTATATGGATCCCCGAAACCCGGACTTACAGGCCACTACGAAAACACCCAAGGCGCCAGTTCCCCTCCCTCCCAATCACTGTAAATCTCCTCTGTAAATTATTTGAATTTGTAGTTTCTAAAACCGTTACAGAATACTTTAGGATGTTTCTCCATTGTTCTACATTTAGATTCTTTTAGACTTGAAAAAAAAACTACATGATTCTTTCTTTTCGTTTTCCTACTTCATCTACAGTGCCTTATTAATTTCTTTTTTGAAAAACCCCTAAATTCTATTACCCTGTAAATACTAGCAACCTAGTATTTGTATTTTGTGTTGTTCATTAATAGTATTTAACCCACTTTTTTTGAAAACTTCTTCTAACTACCTGCTCAGCTATCTATTTGCCACCATTTTCATGTCTTGTTTTGCCAATGTTGTTTCTTTATATCCTATATTTTATTTTTCACCCTTTGTAGGAATAGATAAAGTTACAAACTTTAAAAAATAATGTAAACACAATGTTAACAAATTTTATTAAAATAAGAATGATTAATGTCCAAAGAAACTTCTATAAGATGATTCTTCAAATGATTCCTGTTCGGATGCAGCAGCTGCAACGGTTTCCTGTTGCTGATTGGTAGTTGGCTGTGGAGCAGGTGGAGCTGGCGATTCAATTCGTTCTTCAGAATTGTACTCTTCTGTATTTGCTGCAGGTGCTCCATTGTCCTCTCCGTTGATCGATTCTGGATGTTGAGCACGACTTCCAAATTGTGAGAGAATCGTGTTAACTCCACAATCGGATGGACAATATGTTGCTGGCAGTCCTGGTTCTCCCGGTGCACCGATTCCACCCTGCTCTCCGTATTTTCCGAACTAGAAGTTGTGATTATTAATATTAATTTATTTAAATTATAGGATCTTACCTTTCCAGTTCCTCCAATTCCACCCTGTTGTCCAGGTTTACCTGATGGACCTCTAATATTAGATGATCTACCGGAATTTCCTGGTGGTCCTTTAGGTCCTTGTGATCCTTGTAGCCCTGGAGGTCCTTTAATTCCTTCTCCGGCAATAATAGTATCTCCTGGTGGTCCCTTCATTCCAGGTGTTCCACGTGTACCAGTTGGTCCTTTTGCTCCACTTGCTCCGATTCCTCCTGGTTGTCCTGGATGTCCCGACTTTCCAGATTTTCCTTTTCGTCCCGCATTTCCTGGCAATCCACGTTCTCCCTGAGCACCTCGTGGTCCTTGAGGTCCTGCTGGACAAATTGAGCATGGAAGCTCCTCTTGTGGTTCAAGATCTACATCAACTCCCTCTAAACCTGGAGATCCCGGTTTTCCAGGTGTTCCTGGTTGACCATCATTTCCTGGAGAACCTTCTTCTCCAATTGGTCCTTGTGGACAATGAAGTCGTGTACATTCTTAAATGTTGCATTATTTTAAAAGCTGTCAAAAATAAAAAAAAAATAAACTTACGACTACATTGATGAAGAACTCCTTTCTTTTCATCTGTTCCATAAGAACTTCTTGGAATACGAAGAGATCTTCCAGTTTCCATAAGTTCAGCCCAGATTACTTGAGATTTTGCCTATAATGGAGACAATTAGAAGCAAAATACATAACTATTTCAAACCTTAAAAGCCGATTGGTTTCCAATTATTTCATTTTCTGTTTTTTGGATTTTAGATGAAATATGAATGAATGTAATCAGAGTGAAACCAACTGTCAATGCTGAGACAAGGCAAATGAGTCGGGCACCCAAACGGGCAACATCAACTGCCATTGAGAAATCTGGAAATTAATTAAATATATGGTTGCCAATTTCTCGGAAACTGAACGATCAAATTTTAAAAAAAGTTGCAATCTCATATTCTGGAAATTTTCAAAAACAATTTTTTGAATATATTCTCTTAAAATAGTAAAAATTTTATTCAGACAGTACAACTTGCGAATCATGACGGAAACTTTACGAAAGAAGATGATATCAAAAGAAAGATGAGATATAATATTGGAACGGCATATGCGTTGATGAATATGACAACAAATATGCCCTAGATTCTGGGCTTGTGATAAGAATCTCACCGATAATTGACGGAGAACAGTACAGTGGAAAATATTTCAGGACACCACGGAAAGGTTTCATTTAACTATAGCTACAGTCCGCGAAAATTCTATGAGCCACCCCCAGAAGTTTGACAAATTCAAAGAAAAGACATTTTGAACCCAATGATGATTCAGAGTAGTCTTGAAATACCTAATTTATCAGAGTGATGAGATTTTTGTTGAACACTTCACAAACGAATTATGTATTATTTGAAATATTGGTCGTTCATAAATGTTAAAGACGTTTAAATAGGAAACCATTTTTGTGAACCGGAATGTTTTTAGAATTTGAAGAAGGTGGGGGAAAAAATTGATAGAACCCTAACCATTTTATTTTACTAAACACAATCATACAAAAAAACAAAAAAAAACTTAGAAAAATACAAAAATTATTCTTTATCGGATTGCTTCGAGTTGTTTCCATTGTTGAGAACTCTGAAAGTGTAGTGCTTTTCAGATACTTTATAATAGAAAATAAATGTAACTTACTTCTTGATCAATGATTTCTTCGATTTGCTTTTGCTCTTGCTCTTGCTTTTATCAGAAGAAGGTTGAGTCCCATCTGATTTCAAACTTCTTTGAGATCTCTCCATTGATCCTTTTTCCCCGCCATTTCTTCCGTTATAGTACTTACTAGATGTCGCTTTTGTCGACTTTTTGCTGTGAGCAAGGTTCTTGAGTGATTCCCTCTTTTTAGAATCTTCTGAATTCTCCTGAATTGCCTTCATAGGAAAGCTTCTAGCGTTTTTTGGTGGATGCTTCAAAAGATTCTCAGTTCGATGCGAGAATTCCAAAGTGTCCTTTGCAAAGAGATATTGAGGAGGAAGTTTTTGAATGATAACTTTGATTTCTCTGAAAAAAATATAGGGGCTTCGAAGATTTGAGCAAAACTACTTTTGACGAATATCGCATCTATCTTGGTGAATTGATACAAAAAATGTCTCAAGCAATCCTTCGAACGAACAAGCAATGATGTAGATCAAAGTTCTGTAAAATGTGTTTTTAATTTATAGTCTAAAGTGTACCTAACAAGAATTCAGAGAGATCGAGTTTGGTGAAAAAGTTTCGGTTTTTTCAAAAAATAAAAAATTCTGAAAAGCTCCCAAAATGTTTTCCTGCCTCTAAAACTCTGAAAATTATCAAAAGTTTGCAAAAATTCACATTTGATGCAAATTCCCGGGCCTAGTGAAAAGTAGTGGAAACTACACTGAAACATTTTCAGATCGTGCAATTCAATGTGTTACCTGAAGTAATTAATTTGACTCAAAAGCTGTGGGCAATACTTTTCAGCCGATGCATCAATCTCCAATCTTTCATCTTCCGATCGAACATACTCTTTTTCAGTCGGGCTCAACAGATGCGCATATTTCGATGACTTCCAACTCACAGACGTGAGCCGGAAAATTTCTCCAATTGCACATACTGACTCGAAAATTCTCTTGACATAATCGAAAATTTCTGCCTTTCCTCCAAACTTTGAGAAAACCTGAAAAGGAAAGATTAAAATAAAGTTCAGAATTCAATGTTTTCTACCTTTGTGTTGTTATCAAGCCATTTGACCATTCTAATCATCACTTCTCCAAGTTGTTCACACATTTTTGTAAGAGTTTTGAGGCGGTAAAGTGCAGATAGCTCACCAAGAGAGACAGGCTGAAAAAATGAAATTGACTTTAATATTAATTAGTTTAACAATTACCGTTACTGGCTTAGCTTCTTCATTGGTCCAAACTCTGGTTTTTGCATCTTTTAATCGTCTTCTAATATCCTCTCGATCATCTTTGACAATTCTTGGATTGGCTCCCAGTTCACTGAAATCGAATGACTTGCTTGCATTTTCATCTCCCAATCGAGCCCGTGTGCAATGAGCAACCAAAATTTTCAAATAATTTGCTTTGACAGTTTTTGTGTAAGCGTCGAAAGTTGTAGACTGAAAACTGTATTTTTCAGAAGAAACACTTTACATCTGAAAGACAGAAATTCATTTTACTCACACTCCACTTGAAATAAAAAAGCGCAGCACTTCCGCGACTACTTTTTGAACTTGATTTTGATGACATTGTCCAATAGAAAACTGTTAAATCAGGAAATAAATGTTTTTGGAACGCTGTTATGTTACGCACGTGTATTTTTTTCGGCACGTGAAAATTTTTTTTCAACATGTATATATATATTTTTTCAAATTTGGAATGTCTTATGAAAAACGTCGAAAAGGAGGAACTCATTTAGATTAATTGTTATGCAAAGTGCAGATTTTTAACAACGAATTTTTGAGATCAAATTGTCACAGTTAGCTGATGTTTTCGAACTCTACACATGTGTGAAGGTTCACTCAGTCTGATTGGTTCAAAAGTGGCGGTACGAGTCGCTGATCGGTCTTGCAGTTCTCAATTTCGAGGAAAATCAAACAAGAAGATTAGCCAAAATTAAAAATTTACGTTTTTGAACAGTGTTTTCATTGTTATTCTCATTTATGTTATGAAAACATTTTCAAACGTTTTTTCCTGGATGGTACCATTCATTACATCAAGAACTTCCTGTCACTTTAATGATCTTTTGTTTTTTTGTAGTTTGAATTAAAATGATGATATCCATTGAAATTGAGTGTAGGCGTATCATGATGACAATTAATTAATTTTGATCTTTTGCTACAGGGTTTTCCATAGGTCAGTTAGTAAGTGAAATCTATAAATTTGGATTGTAAACGTTTTTTCAACCTTGATTTTGTGTTTTTTTTCAGTTTTTTATTTATTTTAGATATTTAACATTTAAACTATTGAAGCTTTTAAAAATCATAGTTTTATGTAAAATTGAAAATTGTGGTAAATGACGTTTTAGGCCGAATTAGTTTTTCATTTAAGACTACATTTTATTTCAACATCTAAGAACTTTTTGACATTTTTCGAGCCATTGTTCAAAAAACATCATTGAACACTACACGGTTCAAAATGTTTACACTAGATACACAAACCAATAGAGACACTCTTTTAAGAGGCAAATGGTCAGAGAATTAGACAATGAGACATTCTTTTCTTCTGTGAATTTGTATGTTATAGTGATTAGACAGTTAGGATGACATATATTTGTCAGCACAATTTCTCTTATAAATACAAGAAAATTTTCAGAGATTCTCATATCCATTTCTATTTCATTGAAAAGTTTTTTCAAACATGAAACGATTCCCACATGCTGCAACTGTCTCTTCTAAAGTTCTTGGAGGGAAACTCAATTTTCCAAATGGAATAACCGCTCAAAATAGATTCATGAAAGCTGCAATGACTGAAAGGCTGGCTACATATTCTCTAGATGATTTCAAGAATCATGGCCTTCCAACTGAACAAATTCTGAATATTTACGACAAATGGGGTCACGGCCAATTTGGAATGATTATCACTGGAAATGTATGCGTTGATCCGGTATGTTTTTTGAGTTTTCCCTTTTTGACAAATAATCAATTTCAAATAGTTACTCCATTCTCACTTTTTTTCTTCAGAAATATTAATTTGAATGATTTTAGATCAACTTGGAGGCTGCCGGAAACGCTATAATTTTCAAAGAAGGAGAAAGTTCTAAAAGAAGAAATCTATTTTCTCAATGGGCTCAAAAAATCAAACAAGATGGATCATTGGCTATAATGCAATTATCTCATGCAGGAAGACAAGCTTCTGTTTTTGTGAATCCAACTCCATATGGAGTCTCAGATATTGAATTGAAAACAGATCCACCAGGATCTATGTACGGAAAACCGATTGCATTGACAACAGATCAAATTAAAACTGAAGTTGTTGATCGATTCGTTTACGCCGCAAAATTTGCATATGAATGTGGATTTGATGGGGTACAACTTCATGGTGCTCATGGATATTTGCTTACTCAATTTACATCACCAACTACAAATAATCGAAATGATAAATACGGAGGTTCAATTGAAAATAGAAATCGTGTTATAATTGAAATTTACGATGAGATTCGGAAAGAAATTCCAGAGACAAGTGGATTTTTGATTGGAATTAAAACCAATTCCAAAGAATTTCAAGATAAAGGAACAACTGTGGAGGACGCTAAACAAATGTGCATTGAATATGAGAAACGTGGATTTGACTTCGTGGAACTCACTGGAGGAACTGCCGAGAAATTTGTATTCGCTCATCAAAGAGAGTCGACTGTAATCAGAGAAGCATTCTTTGTGGAATTTGCTGAAACCGTAAGATTTTAGAAAATAAGCGTTGAACTTCAAATTCATAAATGTTCAGATCCGTCCCGTTTTCAAGAACACTGTTGTCTATTTAACTGGAGGATTCAGAACAACTGGTGCAATGGTTGATGCAATTACACGTAATACAACTCAAGGAATTGGATTGGGACGCCCAGCAACTGCAGAACCAGATCTTCCAAAAAAGCTTCTTAATGGAGATGTACCGTCAGCAGTGAAAGATGAATTTAATCCAAATGATATGATTAAACAAATTATGGCAAGTGGATCTCAAATTGAACAAATGGCAAGAAATAGTGTGGAAGGTGCAGGCGGAAAGTAAGTTTTCTTTTCTCTTGATGTTTAGTCATAATACAATTTTAAATTTCAGTGTAATGGATCAAATCACGGATTATAGTGATGAAAAGATGGTGGCTTTATTTACTGAAAAAGCTGCGCAATTGTTTGTAGATGCAGCAAAAGATGCGTTAGCTGGAAAAATTCCTAAAAATATTGTTATCATGAATTGAATTGGTTAAATGTGAAATATAATCTTGTAATAAATGTGTTTTTGAAATTCGTTCACTGTATTGTATAATTAATTATTTCCTGCACTAAGCTGTCAACATAGTGATTTTCTTATAAATCGACCATATGAGCACAGTAGAAAATCCAACAGGATGAGTCATGAGAGTCGTCTCTCAAAGTCTTACGTTAAGCTTGTCATAATGGTATTCACACTTTATTAATTAAAAGCTTTTGCAAAATGTTTTGTGCTTTTTCTGATCTTCCAGACAAGACAAGCGGAGGCGAGAGAACAGGCATTTTAGAATGCCACAAAATTGTGAAATGAAAGATGCTATACATAGTATTACTTCTCTGTTATTGGTATACATTTTAACTCACCATTAGCCTCGGAGCGTCTCTTATTGTTTCGTGTTGGCCAAACTAAATAATTATAAACTATAAAACTCATAATATCTTATAAGATTCCAAATTATTTAAAAAATATTCCTCCATTGTTTGAAATAAATTGAAAGTGAAAAAGGTTTACTCAGTGATCACTGATAAATTTGTTTATAGTTTCCGGTGATTGCTGACTCATTAAAAGACCAATCTGACGCCAATTAAAAATATTGTTTGAATGTGTTCCATGTGCTTTTCTAATTTAAAACATTCTCTCTTCAAAACCAGCCAGCATCAACTCTTACCTGATAGCAAATAACCACCAATTTTCTGATAAAAACGTTTTCTTCTTTTGCTTCACCCACTTATCGACATTTTAATACTCTATTATTACACAATAGTGTACACAAATAATTTGACGCATTTGAATTTTTAAAATGCATGTCAGAAGTCGTACAGTTTTTGGAATTGGAGTATGCATACTTGCTTTTCTGTTAAATGGTAGGTTATTTGCTTTCATAATAAGTTCCTTTTGTTTTAAAGATTTTTTTCAAAACAAAAAGGTTTTGTTCTATTTGGTCTTACAATTCCTTTAACTGAAACAGAAACCAAACACTTTAATTTAAATTTTAAGGATCGGATGCCTCAATTGTTCGAAAAGCGAAACTAGTGAGAGTGATCAGAGGTGAGTATTATTTTATGACTTTTTTGGCGCCAGTCAACAATTTTATGTATAGTGGTAACTGTTTATTTATCAACAAAAATTAAGAGAATGCACCACTCGGTAGTTTGGCTCGCTTGGCGCGCGGATGAGGCGCGACTAGACTACTGTCTCGCGATCTAGTCGCACAATTTTCGCGCGCCGAGCGCGTTTCTTTCGCACACACTACGCGCCCGGTTCGATTTTTTCTCGCTCCCGCCGATTTTCATATTAAAATTGAAAACTTAGATTAATAAGCATCGCGTTTATTACAACAACGAACAATGGAAAAAACAATTTTAAAAAAAATTAACAGATTGAAGACAGCTTGGCTGCAGGTCAATTGAATCCTAGACGGCGAGAGACTGGTGTTGCTGATTATCATTCTCTCTGAAAAGCTCAAGTTAAGCAATTTTATTAAGTTAGTATAGTGAAAAACTCAATGAAATATCTAAAAAAATATACTTACTGTCAGTTAGGCCCGTGAAACGAATATTGGACACGTCGAAATTTTCATGTTCTCCGATGATCTTTTTAACACCCTCCCATTTAAGACTGTGATCCAGTGAATGTACAACAACAATGACCAAATTTCGATTCTGTCCACGCACACCAAGAATGTTGGCGCCATTTGGTTGTATATCTGTAAAAATTATATTTAGAAAGTTGTAGTTCAGTTTTTTTTATTGATCACCTCTTGAACCTCTTGTCCTGATCGATTTCTCAACTGGACGGGATCCAAAAAACCCATAGAAGATGTTCCTTTTGGCATAGACACATTGCTCAAAGCTTTCTGGAAAAAACGAAGGCGCTGCAGTTGTTCGATTTTAATATTGATTTTGTTCTTGACTCCAAGTGTAGCCTTGATGACATCTTTGGAAATTCCTTACCAGATTAAATTTAGAGTGCCAGGGCGCAAGAATTGGGGCAGGAAGGAGCTCTGAAAAAAGAGATAATATTTTTTCAATTGATTTATAAGTTCTACTCACTTTCTGGTAAATTTTGATCGTTGTAAAGAGTTGGTTTCTCGTCGTACATCCATGAAATTATGTTTGAGTTTTCTTCTCGAATTCCAACGCGGAACAAATTCGGCGGCTTGAGCATTGAACTCCGGGAGCTGCTTCGGTCGAACTCTTTGGCCAGAATTTTGGAGATTTTGTTGATTCTGTGAAGTTTGCGGTGTTGAACATGATGGAAGTTCGTCGTTTCGTGGTCGGGTGTGAAGAAAACGATACGCGCGGCCGTATGAGCATCTGAAAAGCATATAAATGAATTTTTGAATTTTTTCGCGGAAAAATTGCGAAATTTTTCGCTATTTCTCGGATTTTTCTAAAAAGTCCGGTGATTTTCCGGCCAACTCATTTCCCGACAAGATTAAAATGGCAAATATTCTCGTTGCGGGTCGCCACGTCATGTGTGGACCTGAAAATATTGATTTTTTGCAAAGACCCAGGATTCGGGGGGAAACTGACGTGCAGGCGTTGCCTTTCGAGCAATATCCGTTTGCAAAGTATCGACAATCTGTTTCATGACGTGGCATTTGCTGAAAAATGTGGAAAATTTGAGGAAAAACGGGCGAAAATGAGCAAAAATTAACGGAAATGCGACGAAAATGAAAATAAAAAAGAAAGTGCGGTGGAGCGCGTTTGCACCGGAGAAAAGCGGAGGGAAGTTTAAATTTAGTTTTTTCGTGGAATTTTCAGTTTTCGCCATTTTCGAACTTAATTTTCGACGGAAACTTGAAATAACGCCAAAAAAATTGGCTGTAATTCGATTTTGCTTTGCAAAAATAAATAATTTTCGGTAAAAGTGGGGAAAAATCGATTATTTTTCACAAAAATGGTGATTATTTTGTGGAAAATTTGATAATTTTCCCGAAAAATCAATAATTTTCCCGAAAAGTCAATAATTTTGTGGAGAAATCGATAATTTTGTTGAAAATAAATCGATAAACGGATTGTCGTTCGTGTTGCGCGTACGGGGCGCGGAAGGGGTTCGGCAGGAGTGCGGACGGGGCGCGGACGGGACGCGCACAGAACTCGGAAGGAAGAACTCGGACGCACAGAACTCGGACTTCGCGAACTTATTACTTTCAGACAGTCTCGCTGTCAAAACAGGTTGATATATCTTCACTTATATCTTATATATGTATGATGCAAGCATATGACATATAATAATTGCCAATCTAGTCTCTTTCAGCTTTCAGTAATATGGTTCCATGGCATGCCACAATACTAAACGTATAAAATATGACAACGAGACATGTGATCCAGAAAATTATTTTGAAGATGTTTACGCAAACTATACATATCTTTTATATCTTTCTATCGGAACGTATTCTTGGCATTTTAAGGCAACTTTCTGGCAAAAACCTGCCAACTCATTGAAAACACTTTAAAAGCGGAGTATAAGCCAGTCGGAATTTTGTCTAACTGTAAATACACTTATAATAACCCTAAACGGCAGAACATCATAATAAAACATTCTAAAATTTTTTAGATTTTTCAAATTTCCGGTCAAAGTTTTGGCAAATTGCCAAACTTTTGAAAAATATAAGCTTTTGAGGAAATCCAAAGGAATTTTGCATGTTCTGACCACTACAATGCTACAATAAAAATAATTAAAGCAAAATTAAAGTGCAAAAATGTAGGAAACACATTATTTTTGTCGACTTCCAAAGTTATGAGTGCAAAAACTGAGTAATTTCCACTTTTTTCACAGTAAATAAAACATTTTCAAAAATAATTGGAGTTTTGTGTTATGATATTCGGACATTTTGGCACCATTGGAGTATTTTTTAACACTTTCCTCACTGTCGTTACTCCACCCTTAACAAAGTTGGCAACAACCTACCAACAAAAGTATTTTACATCGTAACATCATGAGATCATCAGTACGATGTTTTTGATAGATTTTAATACAATTTCGTTGTAAAATCAAGACTACTGTTTTCTTCCGATCTCATATCAGAATTTCAATTGAAATTTTGGTTTTTCTGTAACTAGCATGGCTGCAAAACTTTTACAATTAACGTATAGAACGAATACAATCCACTTTTGTTCGAAAATATGTCTTAAAGCAACTTTATGTTTGCAAGAAATGGATTAATAAATCTTATGTAGACACTTTGGCAGTTTCAAAGTGTTCTTTTCACAATCCCAGCTCGCCTCTTCCGCGCTCCAGTCACGCCCTATCCTCGCGCCAGGCGCATTTCACCTCTTTCCGCGCGCCAGTCGCACCCAAGTCGCGCCCCAGGAGGAGCCAACTACCGAGCAGAGAAGACAAGGCTTGCAGATGGAACACCATTTGAAAGATACACTGAAAAAGGAAAAGTTATTCCAGCACTTCCGACCGATGAGGTAGATATAAGTATATTTCGAAAATTGAGAAATTTCATAATTTGCAGGAAGAAGTTGAAGACTTAAATGATCCGAGAATTGGGCATCTTGATAAAGATGGAGGACTTTCAGTTCCCGTCGATGAAAATGGACGTGTTTTAAAAGGTACCGTATATTCTCTATTAGTGCTGCATGCAGCACTAATTTCCAGGCACTCTTTTAATGCAGCACTATTAGAGACTGCAGTACTACTGGAGACTGCAGCATTAATTTTCGAACGGCTATTTTCAATTATAGATCACTAGTTTTTAGTCACAAAAGCTCATTTTTTAAGCAGAAATTCATAAAAATTGCGAACTTTTGTAACAAAAAGACCCAATAATTCAATTACTTTTGTAAATTATCAAAAAATCATCAAAAATATACAAAAAAAATACCCAAAAATATCGAAACTGTCAAGTGACTCTTCCAATAGAAAATGGGGTGCAGCACTAATAGAGACTGCAGCACTATTTTTTGGACATTTTTTGAATGCAGCACTATTAGAGACTGCAGTACTACTGGATATGCAGCACTAATAGAGAATATACGGTATGTTTTGTAAACGGAAACAAAGATAAATGAAAGAATTCCATGCTAGGCAGAAACGTAATACATGTATTCCTTCTAGCTTTTGTGTGTTTGTTGTCTGAAATTTTACGCATATTTTTTTTTTGAGTTATTGAAAGTTCACCTGACACGAGTATAGGAGCAAGGCGTAGACGTAGGTCGCCTTTAAAGTAGGCAGGGCATTTCTGAGCCTCCGAGGATGAATAGGCGATCTTGCCAAATTTTGCGTAGAATTTTCAGGTACCTCTGTTAATTTACTTTTAATTTTAATATTCACAGAATTCGAATATCTCATGCAACCTATCACAATTGAAATCGATATTGATGAAAAAGAATCAAAGAAAACACCAGAAGGTATAGCTTACAGAAGACATTGAGTTTTAAATCATTAACTTAAAACATCATAGGTTCAGAAAATTGTAATAAAATTCCAGATGATACTTACAACATTCCGAATGCACCACAAAATGGAGAGCAACAAGATTACAAGCCTTACCCAAATAATCAAGATTTATCACCAAAAGCTGAGTTTTTACCAGAAGGACAAGAAACTGCCGGGGAAGAATATGATGACGTTGAAAAGGAACCAAATGGTAATTTCTATAAAATATAACCTCTGAAGTATGTACGATACTGAAATATTTTTTAGAATCAGTTCCCGATGTTCCTGGATTGCCAAAACTTGATTATACGGATTCTGGTGAGTCTGATGAAGACTTGAAGACTGATGATGCAGTGGATGATGGAGAAACAAATGTCGATGGAGGCGATGAAGAGCTCAAGAGAACAGATATTGGTGAGTTAGTTAGAACTTTTAAAGTTTGTTTGCAAATAATTTAGAAAGTGATCCCTGACTTCGGAAATAGTTCAACTGTTATATTTAGTTTGATAACTTAGCTCATATCCGTCTTAACTGTTTTGCAACAGTATTTCTTGTATATTAGAGTTTATAGAAGTTTATTATTAATCGTAGACAAAGAAAATCATCAGAGAAGTGTAAGTCAAAACATTTTAAAAGTCGTACATTGAATAGATATTGCAAATTGTTCTTACGGTTTCTTAATACTCCAAGAGGGTTTCTAATGGATTGTATTCTTTTATTGAATATTGTCCAAGTGTCGCTCCAAAATTCTATTTCTTCGCTGCAGCTCCAAAATTTGAATTTTGTAATCTTTTTGCATCTCTGTATGAGTTTCCGATGCATCTCTCAGATATCCGAGCAACTCATTTTCTTTGGCAGTCATGTTCTTCTGAAGAGATTTCATTTCATTGCGAAGAATCTGAGCTTCTCTTTTTGCATCGTTCATTTCTTCTTCCATACGGCCTTTTTCAGTTAGATTCTGAAAAGTTTTTCCTTCCATGTCCACCAATAGTCTTTTCACTTCTTCTTCTTTCTCTTTTAAAGCTTCCTTGACACTTCTCGTCTCTGTTTGAAGAAAATCGACAAATTGATCCTCTGCTGGTAATTGTGGTTGGTGACCATTTTGATAGAACGTCAGTAATTCCGAAAGAAACATCGAATTTCTCTTTTCTGCTTCCAGATCCTTTTTCAACTGCTCGTGAACTGTATTTGCGATTGTCAGTTTCTTTCCCTCCCGTCCAAGTTCTTCTTTTAAAAATGCGATTTCTGTTTTCAATTTCTTGGTTTCAAGGTTTGAAATTTCAACAGAAAGATTACGTCGAACTGGTAAATTGTTCAGAGCATTGACTTCAAGCTTCACTTTGAACATTTTCAGCAGGTCATCTCTGAACTCATTCTGCTCGCGGAGCATTTGAACTTCGGCTTGTGAAGATTTCAATAACACTCGGATGTATTCGACGTTTTCAGTCATAGTTTTTGTCGGGGGGTCTGGAATGAAATACTTTTATAGTTCAGTATAATGCTATTGAAAAAATAGTGCAAGAGGGTACAGTAAGAGAATAGAAAACACTGTTTAAAAAAAACAATCGTGGAAATATTGGAACAGCAAAAACAAAGATATGTAGGCTGAAAAATGCAAAACTATAAAGAAAATTAGTCAAATCGAGAAACTGGTAATTCTCTAAAAGACGATTGATATACAAATGAGCATGTTCTTCCAAGAATACATTTGGGTGTATTTAAGGGTGGTAAATGGGCGAAGAATGCTCTATTGAGCGTCCAAGGGAGACGATGTGCTGGCCTGAAATGGGAAAATAGAAGGCCGTCTGGAGATAATAAATACCAACTTGGTACATAAAAGAGTGTCATGTTAATGATTTATGACATATATTGATCAGTCGGGAAAACAGAATTTAAACATTGAATATGTTATATCGGCTGCTTTAGGCGATCAAAAACAATTTGGATTTTAAAAATGTTGATACCAATAATCAAGATTTGATAAATTTTATTTGTAACACCAAAAAAAAGAGATATAAACTGGTAAAGTAGATATACAAGAAATTAGACTTCTAAAAAATATCGTAGTTGTAAAACTCATTAAAAAAAATTTTTATTTAAGAGGTCATTATACCAAGTAGCAAGATAGAATTGGCAATTTCAAGAGACGAAGTTGATGAAAGCAATAAATCAGCAGATGAAGTTGAAAAAGAAGTTCAAACTGGAAATCAAGATGATGGGAATAGTGAACAATCTTCTGATTTACCAAAGAATCGAGATCGTATCGATACTGATTCGGCTGTGGAAGAAGTTGGTGAGCCAGAGAAGAATAATGACAATGTGGAAGAAGTGAACGAAAGTGGGAACGTAATTTTAGATGAGGTTAGTTGTTTACAACTGTCCAATAGGTTCCATAACTTTTTTGCAGGATGAAAACATCGAAGACAACGTCGAGTTAGCAAGAGATTTTGGAAAAGCAATTTATGAGAATGTTATGATAAAGGCTAAGGAGATTGATGGTAAGATCTAGTTTCTCTGTACTCCAAAAAATTTTTATTCCAGAAATTGAAACAGAATCCGAAGTTCAAGATTCCGACGTAGGAGATGTAGATCCAAATGCCATCAATGTCGAATCAGAAATTGCTGATTCTCCAGAAGAGAGTGTAGTTGACGCAGACAATTTGGACGGTGTTGTTCTTCCTGATCAGACCCTTACTGATGAGGAGATAGCAAAGATCGCTGATGAGAGTTTGAAGCCAATTCAACCAGCAGGTAACCAGAAAAAATTAAGCAAAAGAATGAGAAGTGTAAAATAAATAAGAAAATTATTGTAAACCAGCCGATGACCGCGCCTCCGGCGCGGCCAACGACTGGCGGAGTTTAAAATGTATAACAAATAGCTGTCCTTTTAATCATTCAAAAATGTCTCATTAAAAAAAGTTGAAACTTCATCGATTAAATCGCATTTTCTCCTTCCATGGTATACGATTCAGAAAATTCAAAGAGACAGTTAGAATGTTCTGATTTTTCTACTAACACATTATCATTATCAGGCTTTCGAAAAAATTCCACAGAGTTACAGTTTTTTTAATAAGTTAATAACTTTCCTTAACTGGAGAAGTCTGAATAATTAACTACTAAGTTCTTTGAATATAGATGTAACGAAACAAATAAAAACTCCTACAGTTATAGGAGGTTGTAGAGCATTTCAGAACTTTTTTGAATTTTCCAGATGATTCTAGAACAGTCTAGAATTTTCTTGAAACTTCCAGAAGGTGCTGAAACAAAAAAATTGATTCCAGAACAAAAATTTGGATTTCCCGCCAAGCATTTTCCTCAGAAAATTTGAATTTCCCTCCAAAATCTTTTTTCTCAGAAAATCTGAGTTTCCCGCAAAATTTTTTTTCCCAGCAAATTTGAATTCCCGCCAAAATTGTTCTCAGAAAATTTGAATTCCCGCCAAAATTTCTTTTCTCATAAATTTTAAAGTTCCCGCCCATATTTTTAAGGGTCTCTCCACGATGGGTCTCGCCAGTTCCAGGTGGTACTTAAGCTAACAAAAAGTTTCTCAGAAAATTTGAATTTCCCGCCAAAAATTTTTTCTCAGAAAATTTGAATTTCCCGCCAAAAATTTTTCACTGAAAATTTGAATTTCCCGCTAAAATTTTTTCACTGAAAATTTGAATTTCCCGCTTAAATTTTTTCACTGAAAATTTGAATTTCCCGCCAAAAATTTTTTTCACTGAAAATTTGAATTTCCCGCCAAAATTTTTTCACTGAAAATTTGAATTTCCCGCCAAAATTTTTCTCACAGAAAATTTGAATTTCCCGCCAAAAATTTTTCACTGAAAATTTGAATTTCCCGCCAAAATTTTTTCACTGAAAATTTGAATTTCCCGCCAAAATTTTTTCACTGAAAATTTGAATTTCCCGCCAAAAATTTTTTCACTGAAAATTTAAATTTCCCTCCAAAATATTTTTCTCAGAAAATTTAAATTTCCCGCCAAAATATTTTTCACAGAAAATTTAAATTTCCCGCCAAAATATTTTTCTCAGAAAGTTTAAATTTCCCGCCAAAATTTTGGGTCTTACCATGGTGGGTCTCACCACGACGGGTCTCACCACGATGGGTCTCACCACGATGGGTCTCACCACGATGGGTCTCACCACGATGGGTCTCACCACGATGGGTCTCGCCACGATGGGTCTCGCCACGATGGGTCTCGCTACGATGGGTCTCACCACGATGGGTCTTTCCACGATGGGTCTCACCACGGTGGGTCTCGGCACGATGGGTCTCACCACGATGGGTCTCACCACGATGGGTCTTTCCACGATGGGTCTCACCACGGTGGGTCTCGCCACGATGGGTCTCGCCACGATGGGTCTCACCACGATGGGTCTCACCACGATGGGTCTCACCACGATGGGTCTCACCACGATGGGTCTCACCACGATGGGTCTCACCACGATGGGTCTCACCACGATGGGTCTCACCACGATGGGTCTCACCACGATGGGTCTCACCACGATGGGTCTCACCACGATGGGTCTCACCACGATGGGTCTCGCCACGATGGGTCTCGCCAAGATGGGTCTCACCACGATGGGTCTCGCCACGATGGGTCTCACCACGATGGGTCTTTCCACGATGGGTCTCACCACGGTGGGTCTCACCACGACGGGTCTCACCACGATGGGTCTCACCACGATGGGTCTCACCACGATGGGTCTCACCACGATGGGTCTTTCCACGATGGGTCTCACCACGGTGGGTCTCGCCACGATGGGTCTCGCCACGATGGCTCTCGCCACGAAGATCTCGCAGCAACATTTTTTTAATTTTCCAGAAGGTTCTAGAACAATCCAGAATTTTTTCGAATTTTCCAGAAGGTTCTGGAACATTCCAGAATTTTCTAGAATTTTCCAGAAGGTTCTAAAGCTTTTCAGAATTTTCCAGAAGGTTCTGGAACATTCTAGAATTTTCCAGAAATTCCCAGAAGGTTCTGGAACATTTCAGAATTTTCCCGAAGTTTCCAATTTCCCTTCCAAAGACGGAAAGTCAATTTTTCATAAACTACCGTAATCCTACCGTACTCCTACCGTACTCCTACAGTACTCCTACAGTACTATTACAGTACCCCGACCATATTCCACTACTAACCGCAAACCTATATCTCTTCAAAAGACAAAAACACAATTTTTCATAAACTACAGTAATCCTACCGTACTCCTACAGTACTCCTACAGTACTCCTACAGTACTACTACAGTACCCCGACCATATCCCACTACTAACCTCAAACCTATATCTCTTCAAAAGACAAAAACACAATTTTTCCCAAACTACAGTAATCCTACCGTACTCCTACAGTACTCCTACAGTACTACTACAGTACCCCGCCCATATCCCCCTACTAACCCCAAACTAATATCCCTCCAACAGCCGAAAACACCTTGCCTTTGTAAGCTATGACGTCACTTGTTAACAAACGGACACTATTTTTTTATATATAGGTAATGATTCTTCAATAAGGTGCTGGTTTTTACAATTTTCGATTCAAAATGAAAAAAAGCTATAAGTCAGAAAAAATAAAACAGTTTGATCTTGTTCTCTCTAAAATCAAAAACATTTTGAATTGTCTTCTTAAAATCTCATTGCCAGACCCTGAAACTCCATCCAAACCAGTCGTTCGAGGTGGGCGAATAGGAAGTGGAGTTCAACCGGATTCTGCAACACAACACAACATTCTTCTTCAATTTATCACAATTTCTCTAATTTTATTGTTTGTCTAATTACTATGTCCCTAAAAATTCTTGTCAGCTCAGTTCCCATATCACATTTTGTACGCAATTACATTTGATTTGAAGCTGTTTTTCATTTTCAAATCTATAAATAAAAATAATATTATAACCGTCATGTTCCACAAACCTATTGTAGATTTAATTTTAACTTCTTGTTGTAAACCTCTCAAATATCAGGTTGTCCCATAAGTTTTTGTACTATTTTTTTTTGAAAAAAATTTATTTCTCTCAAGCGACAAGTAGTACTATTCACACAAGTATTCACCATTAGTGTCCACCACTTGTTGCCATTTACTAGGTAACATCATGATGCCACGGGAGAAGAAATCCGGCGAACGCGATGAGAAGAAAGTGGAGAGTTCAGTTTTGAGATACTCTTCGTCGTCGAATTGCTTGTCGCGCATGTAGTCACTGAGAGACAAGAACAAATGGTAGTCGGTTGGTGCAAGATCTGGAGAATATGGTGGATGCGGTAAAACAGTCCAACCAAGATCTTGCAGCTTTTGGAAAGTCTTCTTGGCGACATGAGGCCTAGCATTATCGTGAAGAAAATATAGTTTTTCATATTTTCCGTTGGTCTTTTCTGCAACTCGGTCCAATTGGGCACAATAGTAATCAGCAGTGATAGTTTTATTAGTTGGCAACAATTCCCAGTGCACGGGTCCTTGAACACCCCACCAGACACAGATCATAATCTTTTTTGGGTGAAGATCAGGCTTTGGCGTCGGTATTCCTTTCTCACCGATCGGAAGCCATTGACGTTTTCTGGAATGGTTAACATAGAGCACCCACTTCTCATCTCCAGTAACCAGATTGTTCAGCCAATCGAACTTTCGACGAAAAGTTAGAAGTTGAGTACAAACGTTGACCCGAGTGAGCTTCTGTGATGCCGAAAGTTCATGAGGCACCCAAATTCCAAGTTTTGAAGTAAAACCAAGGCGACCCAAGTGACGTGCAATTGTGCTATGACAACACTCAAGCTTCTCTTCCATTTCACGAAGACTAAGACGAGGCTCTTCCTCCACCAGCTTCACTAGGTCTTCTTCATTTAACTCTACCGGTCGCCCAGAACGTTCTATTTCTTCGAGACTGAAGTCGCCGTTCTTGAACTTTTGAAACCAACTCTTTGCTGTATTATAAGAGAGTGCTCCCTCACCCATCGCACCGCATATGTTTCGTTCCGCTTCCATTGCTGAATGACCAAGACGAAATTCATAAAGAAGAAGCAATCTAACGTCTCGACGTTCAAGTTTGATGATTGTCATCGTGGCAAAGTAGAAATGGATGAAATGAATCTTTTCTGAAAGGGGACGACCCGAACTTGACACGACCTACGATGAAAAAATTTTAAAACTTTCTAGAAGTTTTGGAAAAATATTTGAAAAAAAGTACAAAAACTTATGGGACAACCTGATAGATTATTTCTGATTTAGTTGAAATTATTTCTCGTGATATTTGAAGGTGAGTCTCTTGAAATTGAAATTATATGTTCTTATAAAGACTTTGTTCAGACGAATGAAAGTATGAGAATAATTACTCTAATTATAATATTATGTTGCTTCATTGGAATTGTTAATTCTCTCAACACCATCAAAGATCCAAATTTACCAAATCAATGTAAGTGAACTAACATTTTACGAGTTACAAATAGTTTTTTTGGTTATTTTTATTTAAAGGTGAATGGTGTGAATTGGGATATTGTTTTAGTTAAAAATTTAGAATACCCAAAATAATCTTTTAAAAAAATCTGTCTTCAAAAAATAAATAAATACCATAACATAAAAATAGAAAGAATAACTCAAAAAAAAAGAAAGAGAAATCCAACGTTTAAGTACTCAATTTTTCAACTGTGAATTTCCTCCAAACTAAGTTTACTGATCACGCTACTCCTTTATTTCATGTTAAATTATTATTTATAAAAAAGTGAAAATTTTTTCTATATATGAATAGCATTTATGTTGCTTGTAATTTTTTATTTGATTAAACCTTAGTTCTGTAGGTACCGCCATTTTTGGAATTATTTTGTTTCTTTTCAGTACAACAAACAAATATCGATATTTTTGTGGATCGCGTGTCTACATTGATTCATTTGACAAATGGAATTGCTCGCCAATCTCGAGTATTTCATAACTTTGCAACGGTAACTTCGTCATATTTCAATTCGAGTTTCGAGGTACTTCATGCATTCATGACGATGAAGGAGCCGGAAAAAATGGCATCAAACGTTAACAAGTTCTACGAACAGATTCGAAGTTTGAAATTTAACACTGATATTGATGGAATGGCTAGACCAACACAACTATTGACTCAATTGGCAAGTGTTGAGTTATCAGATTTATCAAATATTGCTAACAAAACTTTGATAAGTGAGCTACCTCAAATGCTGGAAAATCTTCTTAATGACATAGACAATCTGCAACCACCTGAGTTTCGTCTGCTCTTTGATATTTAAAAATGTCTTGTGGATAAGGTTCAAAACACTTATTTGTGTCAGCAGATATTAAGTGAAGAAAGTACGGAAAAATCAATTTTAAGAGATTTTGAAAAGCTCACTGACAGTTTGAACAAGGCTGAAATTTCCTATCGTTTCTCAAAGGGGTTTGATAATATCAAACATCTTGAAATAATTGTTTCATTAGCTCAAGAGTTTTTAATCAACAAGGAAGTTATGAAATCTTTACCAAAATCACTTAAATTCTTGAATAGAGAACTCAAACCAGTTAAAAAGCCTTGAAAAACATTAAAAACAATATTGCGCTTAACATGAATCCAGCATTTTTTCCACAACACATTAAATTGAATAACACCGTATTCAAGGAAGTGATGGAAACATTATCTGCACTCAAATCACCATGGCTCACATCAATATTTGGTGAAAGAAATATGACGAGGCTGAAAACTGGATTGAATTCAATGAATACGTACAGTGAAACACTAAAGATGATTAACGATACATTGATCAAACTTAGAGTGCATCAGAAAATTGCGAAAAAAGTTAAAAATGCAATTTCTGTTATAGAAACCTCGAAAGGAAATGGAAATCTCCAAATTTCAAAGGAGATCATTGCTGCAGGCAGCAGTTGTACTTCAACTATTCCAAATGTCACTGATTCATTTGATTACACAACGTTTCAGGAGACTTTCAAATTTCTAGATTTGCTTATTTCTGACTTAAATGATTATTTCAAAAGTGCAACTGCTCTACTCCAAACTAAAAACGATGTCATGGAAGGATTGAGGCAGTTGAGAACAATCACGACGTCTTGGGCTCCGCAAGCATAAAATAATGCTGAACAAATTGGGTTCAGAATTGAAAATATGTTAAAAGGAAATGATACGGATAACATAAAATCAATGTTGTCTCATGTTAAAGATTTTCAAAGATTTTCAAATAGGTATGATACTTCATTTATGGATAGAATTGTAAACCATATGCCAATGGATGGAATAATTAACATTTTATCACAATTTGATGTATCAAAAATGATATCAATTGGAGAATGTCTTTCAAGAAGTAACTTTGACAAAGGACAAGTTGATGAGGTGTTGATTGGAGCAAAACATTTGAAGTATTTTACATTGAGTGAAACAGAAAATCATGTGAAATCGACAGTCGAATACTTAAATGGAGTTAGCAATTTTATTGATGTGATCAATACTTTGAGAAAAACCACAAAAAAGAACATAACCGAAGAAACAACGTATTTGAACACTTTCAATAAAACAAACAATGTTATTGAGAATAATCTTAAATCAGGAAGAGAAGCTATCAGAACTATATCACATGTTCAAAAAGAAGAAAAGCTTTTACAAACAATTATATCCACAGATACAAAGTTTATGCACCCATTTTGGAACACATGGCAAAGTCAGGGAAAAGGAAAATTACAAAATATGATTGAGGAAGTGAATAAGTTGGAGGAATGGATAAAAAATGAATTCAAGAACAGCTTAACAAGTGTTATAAATATATTTGATGAAGCTTCCAAAGTTCACGGATTGAATGGTGCATTGACAAATTTCATCTCATTCAAAGAAAATGCTACGAATATCAAACAAAACGAAGAAGAAGTAATAATACTGTTCAAAAAATTGGACGATCTTGGATTGGATTTTACCACATTTCGGAAAGAACTAACTTTTGCTACAACGAGCATTCAAGATTTGAGTACATTCCTTGATGGATTGTTTTCGATTAAAATGACAAAAAAGAAAAGATTTTTGAAATCACAGTCAATTCCATGGTACTTCATTGTTCTGATCGTATTTGGATCACTTGTTCTTTTCATCATTCTCTTGATTATCTTGTATTCAATAACTCCAAATGGAAGAAGGAAGTTGAAACGATTTTATTTGAATCGATTTGCATCAGAAGCAGTTACAAATTTGCACTGGAGATATTCAGTGAGTTATTATTCAATTTTCAGTTCAAATAAAATTAATTTCAGTTCTGGATTGATCAAGAAGCTGATAAAAATGCATTATGTGAAGCTGTTAGAGAAATTAATTTCGATCAAGTGAAGGTATTGGTAGATAAGGGAGTGTTCATTAATGTGTACAACAGTAAGAAGATAATCAATCAATTTTTATTTAATTTGATGTAATTCCAGTGTTTGGAAATACTCTTCTTCATGCTGCTGCGAAATATGGACACGTTAAGATTGCTGATTTTCTCATTCGGAATGGTGCTGATAGAGGAGCTTTTAATGTTGAGAATAAGACACCAGAACAAGTATTGGCTGAAAGTGTGCAGGTAAGCTAGATTTTATATATTTAAGCTGTAGTTTCTTGCATTGCTCTACTTTGACGGCTCATATATCGGTTGTCGTTGGTTTCATCAAAAATGTGTAACATTGAAGCAAAAATTTGCCATTTGATAGTTTTTCATTAAGCCAAAGAGAACTGAAATTTAAATTGTCAAAGTGGAGCAAGGGGGTCAGTATTATTTTGAAATACGTTAAATGTTACATTTCCAGACAACAACCAAATTTCTAACATTGACTAGTCCTACCAGTGGAAGTGAAGGAGTAACAAAGAGTAAACTGACAGAAATGGGAAATCTGACGGATATTGAGAAGATTTTTGAGAAGCACAGAGGAAAAGTGTTTAGACAGAGTGAGTTTATCCATCCTTCAATTAATGTAATTTGGGAGTATTTATTTCAGAACTCCCAGAGCTACTTCCAACTATGTCGTATCGTATTCGTATTGATGCTCAATTGACTGGTATTACTTACGAATCATTCATTGAAAGGTACAAAGGAAATGTGAGTTTATGTTCGTTTTGAGTTATCAGTTAAACCCAAAATTTAAAGGTGACTGATCAAATGTCGGGTGTAACTCATTTCATTGTATTAACTGATGCTACTGGTCTTTTTGAATCAGATGATTTTGGTTACATAATGTGCATTTTCTTGCCAACATTAATCATGAAACAGCAGTGGATGAATGACTGTTTGAAAAAGAAATCAAACTTCCGAAATGATTATAAATATCGTGTGGAAAGAGTGAAATACAAGGGAGTCGTGTATGAAACAGTTTTGAAATGGGCCGAATGGATTCACAAACAAAAAATTCCTTTCTTGTTTGGAGTACATTTCCATGTGGCAATCGAGAAGATGTCTGAAAATGAGAAGATGCATTTGAAACAGTTGGTTGAAATGCACGGAGCCACATGGATGGATCAGATGCCAAACAAAGCGAATTTCAATGCAGGATCCCACCCATTCCACCATTTCCATCTCGGACCACTTTTCATTATCCACGAAAAGAAGGTATGTTGCGTAATATTTAACTTGACAAATAATTAATTCCCAGTGCATTTGCTTTCTAAATTCGATAAGAATTCGATTTTTAAGTTATTTTTTCCAGAATAACATGGAAACATATAAAAACGACAAGATGTACACTCTGATGACGTATGATCAATTCATTATTTTCATGTTGAAGTTGGAATGCTTCTATGATCCAGAGCGAAAGGTTCCTATTCCAGTGACTACCGTTTTGGATGAGGAATAATTGAACTACCATTTGAAATAAATTTCGGCTTTTGGTACATCACCGTCACGTTTTTATATGTTTCCATGTTATTCTGGAAAAAATAACTTAAAAATCGAATTCTTATCGAATTTAGAAAGCAAATGCACTGGGAATTAATTATTTGTCAAGTTAAATATTACGCAACATACCTTCTTTTCGTGGATAATGAAAAGTGGTCCGAGATGGAAATGGTGGAATGGGTGGGATCCTGCATTGAAATTCGCTTTGTTTGGCATCTGATCCATCCATGTGGCTCCGTGCATTTCAACCAACTGTTTCAAATGCATCTTCTCATTTTCAGACATCTTCTCGATTGCCACATGGAAATGTACTCCAAACAAGAAAGGAATTTTTTGTTTGTGAATCCATTCGGCCCATTTCAAAACTGTTTCATACACGACTCCCTTGTATTTCACTCTTTCCACACGATATTTATAATCATTTCGGAAGTTTGATTTCTTTTTCAAACAGTCATTCATCCACTGCTGTTTCATGATTAATGTTGGCAAGAAAATGCACATTATGTAACCAAAATCATCTGATTCAAAAAGACCAGTAGCATCAGTTAATACAATGAAATGAGTTACACCCGACATTTGATCAGTCACCTTTAAATTTTGGGTTTAACTGATAACTCAAAACGAACATAAACTCACATTTCCTTTGTACCTTTCAATGAATGATTCGTAAGTAATACCAGTCAATTGAGCATCAATACGAATACGATACGACATAGTTGGAAGTAGCTCTGGGAGTTCTGAAATAAATACTCCCAAATTACATTAATTGAAGGATGGATAAACTCACTCTGTCTAAACACTTTTCCTCTGTGCTTCTCAAAAATCTTCTCAATATCCGTCAGATTTCCCATTTCTGTCAGTTTACTCTTTGTTACTCCTTCACTTCCACTGGTAGGACTAGTCAATGTTAGAAATTTGGTTGTTGTCTGGAAATGTAACATTTAACGTATTTCAAAATAATACTGACCCCCTTGCTCCACTTTGACAATTTAAATTTCAGTTCTCTTTGGCTTAATGAAAAACTATCAAATGGCAAATTTTTGCTTCAATGTTACACATTTTTGATGAAACCAACGACAACCGATATATGAGCCGTCAAAGTAGAGCAATGCAAGAAACTACAGCTTAAATATATAAAATCTAGCTTACCTGCACACTTTCAGCCAATACTTGTTCTGGTGTCTTATTCTCAACATTAAAAGCTCCTCTATCAGCACCATTCCGAATGAGAAAATCAGCAATCTTAACGTGTCCATATTTCGCAGCAGCATGAAGAAGAGTATTTCCAAACACTGGAATTACATCAAATTAAATAAAAATTGATTGATTATCTTCTTACTGTTGTACACATTAATGAACACTCCCTTATCTACCAATACCTTCACTTGATCGAAATTAATTTCTCTAACAGCTTCACATAATGCATTTTTATCAGCTTCTTGATCAATCCAGAACTGAAATTAATTTTATTTGAACTGAAAATTGAATAATAACTCACTGAATATCTCCAGTGCAAATTTGTAACTGCTTCTGATGCAAATCGATTCAAATAAAATCGTTTCAACTTCCTTCTTCCATTTGGAGTTATTGAATACAAGATAATCAAGAGAATGATGAAAAGAACAAGTGATCCAAATATGATGAGAACAATGAAGTACCATGGAATTGAATTTTGTATCCAAATTGTTTCATGCCTGCCCATTTCAAAAAGCTCATCAAGAAATTTGTTAAGAAATGTGACACTCTCTGAAGCAGCTTTGAGTTCTTTGTGGTAATAAGTGAAATCCAAACGAAGAGCTTTAATTCCTTCCATTTGTTCGATTATCTTCTGACTTCCTTTTAAATGTTTCACGTTTTCTTTGAATTCATCGAAATTTTTGAAAACTCCAACCAATCCATGAAAAGTCGCAGCTTCGTCAAATACAATCGCAACACTTGAAATGTCATTATTCACGCGATTTCCCATCAAATAATTCAAATTGCTCATTTTTTCAATAGTCTCGTTTAATTTCTTTTTGCCTTGAGACTCCCATACTTTCCAGAAGTTGCCATTGAAATGAGAAGTTGAACTTAACATACTTCGTAGGAGATTCATCTCTTTCTGGTTAATATGCAGTTCCTCTATTGCTTCTTTTCCAATAAGTAAAGGTTTATTGATTTCTTCGGATTGATTGAACCTATTCAAATACTTGATCTCATCACTTAACTTCTTCAATGTATTGTCTCTAGCAGAGTTCAGCGCCTTCAGAATTTTAGAAAGGTCATCCATATAAGATCCAACCATTTTTGATGCAGATTCTGTTTCAGGAGATTTGAATGATTCAAAATTAAGAAGGTTAAACAGATTATTGTTTATTTTTCCTAATTTAAAGTTTCCAGTTCTCAAACATTTTCCAATGGTAAAAGCTTTTGTCACATTAACTTCTAATAAAACATCATTCAAATAATCAAGAGACGGAGCGTTGATGATACTCTTAACAAATTCACTTCCATCGTAATCACTTATCAATTGCGTGACATTTTCGGACATTCTCTTGATAGACTTGGTATCATTTGGACTTATTTTGTTATATAAATTGGATTGTATTTGACGCCAATTTCCAGAATCGGACTTCATGATTTCCTTAACTTTTACTCGTATATTCTTCAGTTCATCCAAGGTTTTATCTTTCTGCTTTATTATTTTTCGTACTCTTCGAATGTATTTATGTAGTTCAGTGGCAAGATTATCCATATGAATGAATATATTTTTAAATTTTTCATAATCAAAAGATTTCGTGAATGTGGGCAAATTAACAACGCAAGTCTCCACAACGTCTATGATAGTACTCGATATTTCGAAATCGTTCCACTTTTCCAGATCACTGATTTTTACTGACATCAATAAAGCTGCTCTTAAGCTATCCGGATGTTTTAAAACTATCTTCTTCACTTTTTTCATTGTTTTCAAATGATTTCTGATAGGTTCGAGTCCATCATAAAGGGTCTTTGTGTTCTCATCCCCAAGTACATGTTTCAGCCACTTGGAATTGAATACTCTCAACATTCCAGCAACTTCTTTAATTTTTGATTCATAGAGGTTAACTTTTTCGCCAAATAATGTCCTCTTCATACCATCACCAACACCTTTGCTGTTCTTTTTCAAAGCCTTCCTAACTTTGACAAGATTTTGACTGATTGTTCTCAATAACGAAGCAGAAGATTTTACAAATTCACCATTTACGGTAAATTCTTGAACAGCGTCAATAATGTCATCTAATATACTTATATCAGAGTGCCTTTCGTTAAACTTTTTGACGACATTTTTGTATTCGAGACTTTTGCTGAGCTGATCCATGTCTTTTTTGAATAATTCTTCAATCTTTCCGTCGGAGAAAAGAGCAAAGCAAAATGATAATTTTGTTCTATCAATGTCATTCGATAGACAATATTCGATATCATCAAAATATTTAAATTCGGGTGGTTTTAGATCAGGTGGATTTGGCATCTTACTTTTCAACTTTTCAAATCTCCGAATATACGACTGAACTTTTTTTTCGGGGAAAATTTTTTTCGGTGAAAATATGATTCCAACGAAGATAGCATAACTAAGTGGTTCACTACTGTCTTCAATTCTGTAACGTTCGACGGGACTGTTACCTTTCGAATTTCATTGTAAAACTTTGTGAATGCTGCCATCGTTTCATTCGGTTGAAGAGCAAGAAATGCTTGTAGATCAAGTGGCGTTGCTTTGAAAAATGTAGAAGTTTCCAGATCGAAATCATGGAAAAGACGTGCTTGACTTGATATTGCTTTCGTTAGATTAATCAAGGTGGAAACATCATTCATGAAGTTTTCGAGATTTGGCGATTTTACTAAAATGTTTAATTGATAAAAGTGAAATGAAAATAGAAAATTCAACTCACTATCACTTTCAAATGTGGTTTCTTCGGTGGATGTTGAGAACGCTAACAGTCGATTGAAACAAAAAATTAAGGTAATTGCAAAGAGTATACTAATAGCTTTATTCATCTGAAATCAAATGAAACATGCATGATTTTATGAACAAACTTTGCTCACCTTGCATTACCGGAGAAATCACTTCACTAGAAAATCGAAAATAATCAATGAAATGTTTTGTTTATCACTAGGACTAAAATAAGAGCAACAAGCGATTTTTTTCCAAAAAATTCTTCTTGTTCGCAACTGTCTTCACGTAATGTCCAATTTTTTCGATTTTTTTCATTTTATTGTCAAAGAGTAGGCTTAACTTTTTATTTGTATTCTGATTGTGAGCTGAGTTTTCATTTTCCTACTTTACTTTTTTTTGAGTTGTTTACCTGCAAAATTTGTATGATTTTGAGAAAAAGTCCAATTTTCAGAATGACACTTTTCTCGGAGAATCTAAAATTTACAGTGCACATTGTGATGCCAATGATGTGAGGCTCCTGATTTACACATCGAAAACTTATCCCGAATGCGAAAAAGTGAAAGAGATTGCTGACATATTTTTTATCAAAAATCTAGAACGAATATTTCAATCTTTGTCCGTAAGATCAGTTTTTTACTCTGCTTCTTAAAATAAAGTATACTGCTTGTTGATATTCCCACGTAAGAATGTGTCACTATTTTACATTTTCTCCAAGATTCTCAGGAAAATGTGCGCGGAAAAACAAAGTTCTACTTTTTCTCGTCAGTGTTGAGTTCTAAAGCAAATTTGTCATGCACTCGAGCAGAAGCATTTGCTCGACTGATCACCTCACAGTTTGAATATTTTGATTTGTGATATTATTTCTATTTTTCAAACCCCGCAAAATGATATATTGGATAGTTAATCTAGCTCAGCTGGTATTTTCAATTCTCAATTTATTATTTTTAATATTTGACTTCTTTCTGCTATTTTCAGTTTTAAAACTGAAAATGTCTTCCCAATCTGGACCCTTTATCTATATTATTTTTATGACAATTTTTGGAATTTCGGAAAAATTGATAGACTTTCTAATGGTAGACGCCTGGCCTATTTCTGAATGGATCGAGCCTAATGGTGGATATCAGAGTGAGTTGGCAAGATGCTTGATCTGAATTCTGAAACAGTTTTGAAATCATAAGCTCCACAGTCAATTTTCAGAGTATCGTCATGCTGTTGGAACAGAAGTATCTCTGCTATTCACCATTTGTTATTTAGCTCCATTATTTTTGGATTGGATAATGACTTTCCATAGGATGTCTATTTTCATATCACCGATTAAATCATCAAAATGGTTCAGCGACACGAAGGTTGTTGTGTATTGCACTGGGGTTACGGTAGGCTACAGTATTTTGAAACCTATAATACCCTGAAAGAGTTGCAGATTCTCATTACCATTTGGCTTCTGATTCCATATTTTTCAAATTGCTCATTAAACTTCAATGCTTTGACCAGTTACCACGAATCAGCATGTGCTCCGTCTCGTCATCCAATCACTTTATTTCAAAATAACTTTCTTATTTATGTTCCAATTGTGTCAATGGTAGTCAATTCTGGAATTCTAATTTATCAAAAATATCTGAGAAATCGCTGGAAGAGCACTGCCTCGTCAATATCTTTGTCACACGTAAAACGAGAAAATGAAATGATTCGTCAAGCATGTTTTATTGGAGTTTATTTGAGTGTTTATGAGATTTTATACTTACACATGAGGCTTTATCCGGTAAGAATATCAAACAAGATAATTTGTGAAAATAATATAATTATTTTCAGCAACATTTTGAAAATCTTCCCTTCGAGCTTCAAACAATATCCTATGATCTACGTTTGCTGGCAATCAGTTCATTGAACTTTTTTGTATATTTTGTGCTCACCAAATCAACTAGAAAAATAGTTTTAAAGTCATTTGGAAGTGTGAACCATCTACATTTAAGTCAAAGTTTCAGTCATAGTAACGCAAGAATTTTACATTAATTATTTTTTCTGTTTATTGTAATTCTTTATAGTTTAGGCTAAACTGTTTAGCCCAGAAACAAATTACCTTTTAGTATTTTATAAATTATAAAACGTTGTTCTACCAGAGAAAAAACAATTTTATCAACCAGATCTTTAAAATTTTGGAATTCTCATTGTTACTCTGATTTTGAACTCACTTAAAAAAACAATATTAATCTTAATTTTTACATTGAATAAAATATTTCTTCGTTGCAAGTTAAATTTTTTCGCATGACCCAAATTGCTCAGAAAAATTTTGGTGAATGATTACAAAATCAAATGAAATAGATTAAAGAAAGTATTGCTGAAAATCTGGAATAAAAAATGTTTATTGTAATTTTTGGAAAGAAGTCAACAAAGCTCGGGAAAATCATTCGAGCGCTTTCCATTTTCATTAGCAGCGGCTAGAATTCGTGTGCGTGTTCTCTTTTTTTCAGAAAAAAATTAAAAGTTTGAACGTTTGGAATCATTTGCTGGTAAAATCCAAAAAAAAACTCCGGTATGCTGTTTAACATGATAACACAATTCACTGACTCACCGAAATAACCAGTTAATCCCCGAGCCTACAAAATCGTGCTCAAAAATTAATAGTTTCTTTTATGGTTTCCAATGTTTAGTAAACTTTTCTTCGATCATCAAACATTATTTTTGCATAAAATATATGTTTGAAACAGCTTTTATGATTGCGAAATGGTTTAATGATTTCGGAGAATAAAAACTGTTTGTGAATCCATGCCATAAAATCATGATTTCTCCTTCTTGATCGTTTCAATACAAATTTTGAAAACCATTTTCTCTAAGGAAATTACAATAAATTGGTTAAAATACCTCTATGGTTTCCAAACATGCATAACACAGTTCTAAAATTCGTTGAACTTCTGTGTTCGCTGTTAAAAATGGTTGTCTTCCAAACACAATTTTTTTCTACGAGTACTCATATTTGTTTATTTACATTTTCCATTATTTGTCGTTAAATATTGCTCAGCAGTAATGCTAGAAGCTTCCGTTGATATTATCAAAAAAGTTGAAATTATCAAAATTGACTAAGTTCTTACCGAAATCCTAAGAACATCAAATCTTTTTGAAATTTTTTATTATAAGATTCGGCCATTTTGGGCTATTTTTATAAATATGTTTATTTAAAATCCCCACAGACTCTACTCTTCAGATAATATACTCAACCAGTAAAAAACCTTCCTTGGCAGCAGAATTTTTTAGTTATTGAGGGTGGTGGCAAATGTACTTTTTGTTCACTGAACTGTTATTATTACTGAAAAAACCAGGAACTGGTGACACTTGAAAATATTCGAAAAACACACCCGTTTAAACAAAATTCACCCAAAAAATTAGTAAAACGTGTGAGTCCTCAGTGGATGTGTGTGTGTGTGTTTGAATGATTCAATTAATTTTCTCTTCCTCCCTTCTTTCATTCTCATCTTGTCCTTTTCGAACATTTCTTCTCTAAAAATTTCGGCAATTTTCGTGTGTTGTTGTCATTCTAAGGACAACTTTTTGATGCCCCCTCCATCCTCGGGATTTCGTCTCATTCTAGGGAGGGTGGCCCCAAAATAGTTGAAGCGAAACGAATCGAAATTTGATTTTCTGAGCATATGTCGACACCAACTTCTTTCCAATATTGGCCCTTTGCACTTTCTCATTCGATTTGGTGTCTGTGATCCTTTTTTGTGTTGTTGCTTTTTCAGAACAATTAAAATTGTTTTTTTGTTTGTTTTGGAAACTATGGGAACCTAACAGAGTCCGCAGTTAGCATGTCTCATGCCTGCCTATCGCCTACTTTTTGGACGAAATTTTTTTGATGTGCGTCAACTGTAAAAAAATAATAGAAATTGACCCTAAAACGTCTAGAATATATATAAAACAAGATCAAAAATAATCTCATAAATATTCAAATGCCTTCGCCGTGTTTTTATCTATTACATGACATCTTCCTCTCTCGATTTCTAGATCATCATAGGAAGTTATGTTTTTTTTTTAATCAGGAATGTGCTTTGCTTTTTCATAAATTTTTTCTAGAAAATTAAAATACCAGACATTTTTTAACAACTTCCAAGTTCACAATAAGAGAAACACTGGATCATGTCGTTTTTTTAGTTACTTGAATTACTTGAAACTTCACCTAGCAATGAGTACGTGCAAATAATGCAAATATATCATTATTGAGACTCTTCAAATATACTCAACTTATTTATTTTTTGCAGAAAAGGAATGAAGATTCCAATTTTTCCAATTTCTACCAATTTTATTTGAAAAAAATGTTTTATGGTCGGATCAATTAAAAATTGAACAATACTCGTTGTTCCATTAAAATATAAAACGGATTTTTCAACTTTTCCAAATATGTTTTATTTGTAAAATTGTAACACAAAGAAAATATTCAGTTTTTTTAATCTGAAACTTTGTCAAAATGTTAAAATTTTTATTGTAATGAGAAATTTACTTTCTGAAAATACCCAAAGACTTGGGCGCTCTAAAATTTTTTGGAAATCCGTTCAACAATTTCAGCTGTTCAGCAATAATTGAGAAAGTTTTTAAATTGGCGTTTCTTAACATCTTGGCTGTACACAATTTTCAACGAGTTGGATAATTGTATTCGTTTTAGACAGAATAAATGGAATTTTGTAGTCCTTTAACGATAACAACTGACCAAAAAATGTTCTGTTTACAATTTAGAAAAAACCACTCACGGAATTCTAACCTTTTATTCTATTGTTTTAGTGTAGATTGATTCAATTTTAAAGTCTCAGTATTTCCTTTTCGTCATTTTTAGTTTCATTGACCAATATCTGAATATTAAATTTTAAAGCGTCTGTGAACTTTTTAAGTGTTTCTATCCAAGAAAAGTGATAAACAATGCATATTTTTTGGAATTTCTAAAACTCGGTGGTCATCTTGTCTATGAAAAAACTTACATATATTGAAACAGTTCCATGCACAGGGAAATTTAACAATATTTGTTGTTTGCCTTTTTTTTCAATTTTGCAGATTCCAGTAGAAAATTATCAAAATTAAATTATGGGCATCTTTTTAAAATTGATTTCTAGACAAAATAAAGAGCACAAGGTGTTAGTATTAAGTATTTCATAATGAGAAGAGAATTATTTCATAATGAGAAAGAAACTAACATAATTTTTGAAGTATAAAGCTGACTACCTACCGCCTTTTTTCTTTGACTACGGCAAAGATTAACGCGTTTCCTCTTTATCAAATTAGCTTTTGAAGTTTATTAGAAATTTTTAAAAATACGTATATTGTGACAGTAACCCGGCATCTCATAACTTATCTTATAAGACCTATTTGGAAATGATTCTGCAAACTGAGCAGTTGCAATCATAGATGTTTTTCTCTTCCTGTTCTGAATACTCTATGAACATTGTATCGGTTTCTATTCTTAAATGGATGAGAATACTTGTCCCAAGAATGGAAAAAAGAAAACAACTTCTTGTTCAAACTTTTGTTTCTAAGAATTGTTTGGGTTGAGTATTTTGATGATTTCTTCTAAGAAGAATTACCTATAAAAGTCCATTGTGGTAAATCAAAACTTCGTTTTTACTAACTAGTAAGAAAAGAAAAAAAAACTCACTATCAGTCATCTTCCCAATTGAGCTATAAAATGTAATGTTATTATTCAGATGTTAAGTATCACTCAAATTGTCAGTTACATGTAATATTTAGTAGTATTATTTCTCAGATTTTCATTTTTCGAAATTAATTGAATCATTTCAAACGATCGATTTCTACAACCTTCCTGTTCTTAACTCGATGATTTTTCTAATTCTTTCCATTTCATTCTTCTTCTTTTTCAGAGGACAAATTACACTTGAAAAAAGGAATAAAAGGAAATAGAGTCATTATAAAAGCAACACCTTCTCTCTAATACAACTACCACCACTGAAGAATTCAAAAATTCAAATTTGTGAGAATCGAATAATGGTAAGTGCTGTGCATCGGAAATTGAGTGTCCTCACACGCAATTCCTCCCAATTTTTCCTTTCCTTCCGTTGCTTTTCAGTCCCAGTTTTTCTCTTTTTCCAAAAAATTTGAATGACTATTATAAGTGGATAATATCGGCATCCCTCTTCTCATCCCCGCTTTTGTCATTTTCCACCAAAAATTGGTTGTGCTCTTCCAAAAAAGGGGAATTGATTTCTAAAGCAGAGTTATTATTGAATCTGTTTCTGTTATTATCATTTGGATTCGGCATTCAAATTTTGGAAGTGTAATGGCAAGTATATTTGTGAGTTTTGATTATTTAGCCAATCAAAGAAATATTCTCTCTTTCTCTCTTCAAAACGTGTTAAAAAATCCCACCTTGACAATGGCCAACGCCTACTAGCCGAGATGAACATTATAATGCAAAATAATATACATACATATATATTTAAATATATATCTCAACTCGGACCGTCAGTTTCTTGCAGGGCTGTGCAGCGAACATTTTCAGCAAAACTATAACACTGCTTATTTCTCTATGTTGATACTACTTTTTGGACTAAAAATTATCATAAAAGTGTTAAAAAATTCGTTAAATCTGAAAATTAAATTCTTGTTGAATAATTCTAAACATACTTGAAATAGTTCCTGAAAGTTGCAGTTAAAAATACTAAAAATATGCCTTTTATAAATATGCCTTTTGGGAACTAGATAGGAATATTTTATCTTGAAGCCAAAATGATTTTTTTTTTCCATAGTTTCACATTTGCGCGCTCACAATCAAGAGGGCTAAGCGATTTTGACACAACTCGAAATTCAAAAAAAAATTCTAAAACGAGAGAAATTTCGATTATGGAAAAATTACCGTCAAAAATCTACTAGAGAAGTGCTCATATCTGAAAGTTTCATTCCTGTTTCTCACAAGAAACATTGTCTAGACAAATGACAAAATAATGTACATATATGAATTGAGAATGCATTTGACAAGTTGCACAACCCCCCTCTCACTGTTTCTTTTTTTTCATTTTCTAGTACTTGTTGCTGTCAGATAGAAAGATTCCAATTTATTTATTGCTTTCCCACACATCTTTTTTCCTCCTTCTGACCCCCTCTCATTTCATTTGTCAGTCCGTGTCACTAGATCGACAGCTTCTTCTCTTTTTTTAATAAGGAATGTAATAAAAACAGACTTGAAAATTGTGTTAGCTTTTTCGTGTTTTTCAGTCATCGAAGTTTTTTCATTTTTAAAAAATTTCTGGAATTCCAGAAATTTTTTAAACTCCTATGTATTTTGCACATTTTCATATATTTTAACCTCCTCTTCAATTTTTAGGTAGGAAAATATATCTATCGTGTCAAATTGGAGAACCCAAAAAAACCATCAAAACCGTTCCGAATTGTGAAAACCGGGACACTGGATATTTTTTGTTAGCCAGTCTTACTTCACTCAACATCGAGATAGCTTTAACATTGCAAAACGAAAACTAACAAATAATTAGTTACGGAAAAAATAACAACTGAATACAAGTGGAAGTTTGGTAGCACAAGAGTAATGGCATGAAATAATTAAACTCAAACGCTTTTCTCATTTTTTCATTTGAATATTTTGAATGAAGAAATGTTTCTTATTTCAATTATTATAAAATTGAGCAGTGGGAATAATGTACCATCAAAACAAATTTGCCAACTAAACTTTTCGCGTGCTTATTAAAATAACAATCTTGTAAGAAATCTCATAAATCTCAACTAAAACAATCAATCTATTCAAGAACAAAAAACTTTTTTGTGTCGCAGAAGAATTCTTTGTGTCTACCGATTTCTAAAAATTGGTTGTTTTCCATTTGAACTGCCCCAGGTTTTTCCTCTACCACGACTCCCGTCTGTTTTCACATTCCCCGGGGGTCCGATTTGTTCTTTTTTGGTTTTTCCATCCGGCACCCACATCTTTGACTTTTACACTTTTTCAGAGAATTCCCCTTTTGAAAACAATTAGCACTGCTTTGCTTTTTCCCTATATAGTATTATATTTCCAGAATATTTGAATTCGTGGTTTTTTGTTTCATTTTGTTCTTGTTCGTTTTTGCTTACATAGTATTGTCTGCACAAAAAGAAAGAGTCTCATTTTGATATCATTTAGTGGTCTCAGCAAATTGTAATTTTTCTTAGATTGATTTATAATTTGTGTTTTGAAAAATTGTGTTTTCTTACTTAAAACTTTTTTTCCATCACTTAAATGAAAACTAGGAAACCTAGGTGTAAATGCCGGAACCACTAAAAAAATGATAAAAATAACCAAATTATTGATTTGCATGGCTTTTTTAGATTCCTTTGAAAAGACTTTCACGAATACTACAGTCTCAACAAAAATTAGCCTATTCGGAAAATTCAAAAAAAATCTTTCCGAACATTTGATTTTTCTAACTGGAGCCCTCAGAATGTACTCTAATTGAAGAAATATCAAGGCGAGATGATTTGATTTAGATTCTACCATCAACTTGTTTAGTAATTCGATTTGGAACCAAACAAATCTTGAGATGTTTCTTCTAAAAATATATTCCTAAAGAAGTCTTGGGAATCACAGAAATGCAACGTTTTCTACAATTTTTTGACAAGCATTTCTACAGAATAGCTTGAATTCTATTTTTTAAATTGAGATTAGAAAAGTAGATGTTCTAGAAAGTTCTAGTTAATTTTGAATCAACATCATGAGCATCATAAAAATAACTGCAATCTTTGATTCATTCAAAGAATCTCGTTCTCATCACTTTTAAATTAACGCTATTCAAAATTCATAACAAATTCGTCGTGCTCACTCATAATTAAGAAGCAACAAAGTACAAACCACACCCCCTTTTTCTACATGTAAATCAGTGTGAAACCCTACTCGGGCTAATCTTTTCGTAATAGTTCTTTGGTTTCTCCAATTATTCAGGTACTAACGAGCTTTTCCCGATTAGAATTTTTCTTTTCATTTTTAAAAGATGTTTATAATAAAACGAGATTTTCTTCTTATATTAGTAACTTCCTCAAATTTTTGTTGAAGATATTGTTTCTGAACATTTTAACTTTTGATGAAGCCAAGAAATGTTTGTATTGCCGTTTTAAAATCTATTCTTGGTTTGTGTCGTTTTCCTGCTGTCCAATTTCAATAATACTACCGTACTCAACAGCATATGACTATAACTTTCGTTTGCCTTAGCTATAACTTTTCAGATCTGGTTATTTGCTAACAAAAATTATTATTACCGGTGCTAAATAAGATTATAAAAACCTATCAATTTTTATATTTTCAAAAGCAAACTTTACCGCTAAAATTTTCATTAAAATGATTAAAAATACTTATAGTTTAACATTATAATTTTCAAAGTGTGGGGAAACGACGATCTGGAAATAATCATTTGAATAGACCATTTATTCTAACTGTAACTTTTGGAGAAAATATCAAAAATGTATCCAAATTTCCACAGCTTACGACTGACTATTAGAGGGTGCAAGACTAAAAGAATAAGTACGGTGTAAAATTTCAATAGCTAACATAGGCCTAAACCCATCCAGCTGATGTATTTTTTCCATATAAAAATTTTCTTACACTCTAAAAAATTTAGTTTTTAGAATAAGCAGAATTACCAGATGCATATCCCTTTTTGAAAACATTTGTCAAAAGTTTCAATGTATTCTGAAGAAGCTTCTTGTGGTTTTGTAATCTTTGACACCTTCAATCCACCCCCATGTGTGTGTGTCCCTTGTCTCATAGCTATTATCTTTTTTTTCTTACTCTATATTTGGTTTCATATCCATAATAATTCAATGTCCATCTCTTTTATTATTCTAATTTTAACCCTTGTATCTTTCTGCCCAACGCCTTTTGATTCCAATCTCCCACACAAAACAAGTGCCGAAGGGCAAATCACGCGTCGAATCATCATTACCGAAAGAGCTCTGTCCCTGTGACGGGCTCCAAAAGCTTGAAGAGTCCAAGAAAAAGAAACAGAGACCGCCCATTTCCGCCGTTTTATGACCATCCTCTTACTAGGTTACTGCTTCTGTTTTCTGCACCTGGGTTCGCTTACTTCATTTTATTTTAAGACATTTCAAAAGCTCTAGAATCTACAATATATTATAATCATGAGTCTATCTACTCCGGTTGTCGGATTATCACCACAATCACCATCAAAACGGATTAAGCCAAAGGTAACTTAAGGGATATCAGGTGATAGAATAACGAATAATAGAGGGTGTATATTACGACAAACAAAATGTTTTCATTTAGTTTGACGTTGGTCCTAGGGGATTTGGAAATCATAACAGGAGAAAATTGCAAAAAAAAGGGGGAGAAATGGGCAAAAAAGAAGAAACAAAAGAATGAGAGTTAGAAGAACAAAATGGGGCTGAGAGATCATTTGTCTTCGTTCATTTTTTCTAGTTCGACGTAGCCGAACGGGAAAAAAAGTTTCCTGGATTTTCAATTTTTCCCAAAAAAATTACATCTCGCTTCTATTTAAGATTAATTTAGCACTTGTCTAGTAAGGACCTCATTTTTCAAAACTGAGGCCCGTAAAATGTTTTCCAACAGTGAATTTCAGCTGATTTCTGATGATTTCATGGTTGTTTGAAAGCAGTTAACACTCTGGAAGTTTTTTCATTTCATCAATGCCAGAATTTTTATCCTAAATCAAGTTTCTCAATGATTTTTAATATTTACAAAAACTAATATTTGGAAAAACATGTATCTCAAAAATTTTACAAAAAAGATCCATAGAAATCAAAAATCTTCGTACAATTTATCAGCCATAAACCTGGGATTTGAGTATCATTTTAGTGACTTCGAAGGATAATAAAATGAAATCTGCTAACATAATTCGATCCTTATTCACATATATTCAGATTTTCAATTTTTTATGATTCATAACTGTTTATTTTGTAAGCATCTTTCATCGATGCTATTGAAAAATTAATAAACTTTGAAGAAATACTGAAACTGTAAAATTGTTACTAATCATGCTGCTGGAATTAACTAATCCAGATATGAAGATTGTTGTGAGTTTCTGAAATTACCCTGACCTGATAGTATTTTTTTGTGATACAAGCGATTTTTTTTAACTTTTAGATATTCAGTAAAGAACTTGAAAGTGAAACCTCTGACTTCCTGTACATTGATCAAAAATTATTTAATTTTCAAATTTAAAATACCAGCCGCTGACCGCGCCTCCGGCGCGGCCAACGACAGGCGGAATTTGAAATGTTTGACACATATCCCTGAATTCATTAGGTTTTTCTATAAAAAAAGTAAGCATAATTTATTTTCCTACATGTGTTTAAGTTTTTTCGAATATGCTGAAAGATTAAATTTTGAAAACCATCACACCACAACCTTAAACAAAGTACAGTAACCCTACAGTACCCCTACAGTACTACTACAGTACCTTGACATTATCCATCACCAACTCCCAACGCAATATCCCTTCAAAAGCTGAACAACCAAAATTTCCTAAACTACAGTAACCCTACAGTAACCCTACAGTACCCCTACAGTACTACTACAGTACCTTGACATTATCCATCACCAACTCTCAACCCAATATCCCTTCAACTACAGAAAAGAGAGTTCAAAGATCAGAGATCAAAGTTCAAACTACATAGGGACAGAACGACACTGCGCTTTATATATATATAAATATATATTAAACTACATCGTTTCAAACTCTCAACCTTTGACCAAATATTTCAACTTTTCAAAACAAACCGAAAGAAATCCACGAATACCGGAAATTGTGAAAGGTCAATTTCCTGAGCTCAAAAAAGGAATCACGCTTTGTCAAACTCCATATAACTTGCAGCAAAAAAATACGTCAAAGCTGATCTCAATTTAATATGAAGTTTTTCGCAAAAAAAAAAAGAAAAAGTTACAACTTTCTGATGTAAATGCACAGTTAAATATTCACAATTTATTTTTTTTATTTCATTGCCAACCTTGTTAGTCCTCGATGTAGAACATCAATGATAGGCAGACAGTCTTTTAAAATTTTTCAGCCAACTAGATCAAAAACTTTAGGATGTATTTATCAAAAACTATAATTTTCCAAAATGCTTCTATAGTGTTTACCTTCCCCAAAACACCCTACAAAAGAACAATCGTCTGAAAAGCAATTTTTGGAGCAAATCTAGGAGAATTGAAACAGTGAAAAATATTTGAAAATTTCAGGCCAAAATTTAAGCTTTTGTAAATAGTTCTCAAAATTGAAAACTAATAAGAAAAAAACTGAAAACAGTTTTTTTGTATTTTTAACTAGAAATGTTGGAAAACTATTGATTTCAGAAAATTACTAGTTTTCTCTTCCAAGCATTATTCTTCTACTACAAGGTTCCACTCGTTCGATTCCTTTTTCTGTTTTTAATTTTGTTGATTTGATTTGACTTTTTCTTTTTCTTTGCCTTATTCTATTCTATCCATCTCTTTTCACATCTTCTAACAACATCTTCTAGAATATTCCTTTCTCCTTTATTTCAAAGCTCTGAAAGCCAAATTGTTACGAAACAAAGCTACAAAGTATGTAGTAAGAATGGTAAACACTTGAAAAATCCGGTAGTCAGTCAAAAAAAGATTTACTTTTTTCTCAGCTCACAATTCTACACTTTCTCTTCATCCACAATGCCAAACTTGGTTTTCTTTTTCTTTCTTAAAAATACACACATATCCATTTTTTGTTCCGCCCTGATGCACATGGAGCCACTGATCGGAAGGTTAGATAGAATACAACAGAAAATAGAAAAGTGAGATAAACGAGTCAGTTCACACTTTTTCCAAAACTTATTTTTGTTTTACTCGGGTTCATCAGTTCCAAAAGTAAACTTTTTATGTTTGTATTCCAAAATTTTGGTTTTGCAATATACTGACTTGCACATCATTAATTCTTGTCCTATTCATTCTTTTTTAACTTTGAATTTCTAAAGTACTAAAATTTTATGAGTTTCCTTAATGTATCTGAAAAATTGGCAAAGTTTTGCAACTTGTATGTTTTCAAACATTTAAAGGTTGAGTAACGCCAGTGGAAAAATTAATTAAAACCACTCTATTAGGGTCAAATTGAACAATTGAATAATAAAGAGTTTTGAAATTTTTTATTTACCGCCAAAAAGTGTCGTCTTTGAACTTTTGCATATTTTGCAATTTGCCAAAACTCGAATTGAAAATATTGATAATCTAAACTATGATATTTATCTTTTTCAAAATGAAGAATTCCTTGTGAAACTAGAGCGCCTTCAAGCCTACGTATCTATTTCTTTGCCTGCCTGCCTGAATACTGAGAAAATCACGATATTTTTTTCTTAATTGTACGACGTCTTTGAGAACTTTTTCAAAAATCTATATTTTTTTAAAGTATTTCTCCTCTAGGAACATACTTTCTGAGATTAAAATTGGTTGTCCTAGGCTTGAAATGAGTAACATTTGCCTATTAACTCAAAACTTAGCTGATTTGCTTGGCGTTCCAGAAATTTTTATAATTCTACGGTAACGATGCATGATCTCATAGTTAAGCAACTTAACATTTCCTGAAAGCTTTTAGTACATTTCCGATATGTCTATAAATCTAGCTCATATGATCTTGCTTTCATCATCTCTGTTAAATTCAAATAAAAATTCAAAATGTTCATGAATTCGGTTTAGATGACATAATTTCTGTTAAGTCTCTGAAATAAACCTTTTTTAATTCATTTTTTAATGAATTTTTTTTAATGATTTTTTTTTGCATGTGAGTCTTTTTTTAATTGATGATTTTTTGAATCCACGAAGATTTAAGTATCTATTTTTAAAACAAAATTTTTTTGCTTATTTTTAAATAACCTTTTTGGAATAATCTTTGGTCAGTTCATATATCAGCTCACATAAATATTTTATTACGAAGCTTTCTGGATACCACGAGGGGTTTTCAAAAGTTTCATTTTTTGAAGTGATGTTGTTGAAAGATTTTTAAAGAAATTTTTAAAGAAATTTAAATTTTTTTTAAATGTTTTATTTTTGAATCTTATATTTTTTGGCGCTTTTTAATTCGAGCTAGATTCGTCAGAAATTAATTTAATGAAATGAATAAACCTTTAACTAATCAACCTATTTTAATTATTCGATTATCTTGTTTTATGGGGTATAATTTTTATAATTTCCAAATTAATAATACAGGTTATTCTAAAGTCAAACAATATCCCGAATATTCTTTTTGAAGAATCTCGAAAAACTGCGGATTCGCTCTTGAAACCCACATTCTACACTCAAGAACCCCCTGAATCCAATCATTTTTCCTTTTATCTAAATTTATTTTTTCACAGGACGTAATGCTCAACATTTTGATGTCAATGACGAAGGAAGGAGCCTCCGATGGGCCGCAGTTCGTCGCTCCTGCAAGTAAGTGGAATAGGCCACGCCCATCCAATTTTTATAGAGGAATGAATTGAGAAGGTTGAAGAATAGTTTGAAAAGAAGTGGCATATTCTGAATTCCTTCCTCTATTAACGTCTATTTTAAAGAAATTCAATGTTTCGTACTGCAGAAACGAGTCGAGATACACTTATCACTACTGCATATAGATTGCATCGAACGAGGTGGAGAATATTGGAACCTTACAGGTTTGTTTCATTTTAGTATTGGAAAACTTAGATCTAAGTAAACTAATAATAATTTATAATTTCATACAGAGAATAGTCAGAAATTTGAAATATACACTAAAGAAACCTCAGAAGAAAAATTAAGCAAAAACAAATTCAGAAAAACAAAAAATATGCATTGCAAAAGAGTAATAGACTTTTAATTCCGGAAACAAAACATAATTTTGATTGATCGGTAGTCCACTCTTTTTTTTCAAATTTCATTTCAAAACTCTAAAAGTCACATAAAGCTTGCACATTCTCTAGAACCCCTGGAATTTAGTAGGAACTCTCTGGTAACAGTTTGCAGCCGGTTAAACATTTTTGAATAGGTCTCCAAATGACCACTTCTTAAAAAATTACAAGATTCTAGCAGAAGCTTGGCAATCCTATATAAGCTGCCAACTTTTGCAAAAAAACTGCCGCCGAAATTTCAATAATATTTTTAAATTTGAGCAGGAAAAATACACAAAATTAGAATTAAGAATTGAAAAAAGTTTTCAATGCCAAAATTTGATAAACTTAATGGTTTAAAAATGGAAATTAAATACATTGGTTATGCATGAATCATTAATACTAGTCAGTTCTGAAACAATATTAAAAGTAAAAAAAAAGTACCACAAATTTTAGATCAGTGATATGTCTAGAAGTTCAGTATTTTTAACTTATACTAAAGGTCACTCTACCTAACATTGTGCTCTGCTCTTTTTTGTTACCTTTGCAAGAACGATTGACTTTTTTTCTTTATGAAAGATTGTTGAAGGAACTCAAACCAATTATATTTCAAATGCCATCAAACTACATGAAATTAAAAAACTATTTCAGACGACTAAAGAATGCATTGAAAAAGTTGCAAGAAGATTATCTGAAATCAAAGGAAGCAAATGCATTGATGAGATATGTGAAGTTAGGACAATCTGTTAGAGAAGTACGATTACTTGCGATTTATCTTTCAATATATTCATATCCGTTTTCAGGTTGCTATGCTGGAAAAACAATACTGGAAATTATTAAATATACCGGCTCAGGAGGGAACCGAAGATGCAAACTGCTATGTTGTGAAGTAAGTTTTTTTACTTTTGCAACTTCTAGCTACCAACAAATATCAAATCCAAGTTTCATGAAAACAATTATAACATTTCAATATTTCAAATATTTCATAATCCAAAAAGTGCAATAATAACTCAAACATATTCAGAATCATAGAACTTCTTGAAGACACCCCGACTCAATTACCACCAACACGTGGAATCGGAGCTCTATTACAGTCAACAATAGGGAAACCAGCTGAGGCAAATGTAGACACAGTGCTTCATGATTCTTTAAAAGGTAATATTAATTTACGAAGCATTTGTTTGATACCAATTTCACTCGGATATGTTAAAAATTGTGCAGATTTTAGACAAAATGATTACCCAACCGTCTAAAAAATGAGAATTTTTCCATATCTCTCGCGCATGGGTCTCATCACGCAGATGATGAGATACTGTAACTCCTGCGTAGTTACGGGTCGCTCTTACCTAATCTTTTTCGAATTAAATGAAAAATTGATAAAAAAGGTTCTAAACATAATTAAAAAGATTCCATAAAAACTATGATTATCCTTGCCATGTGCAGATGATGTGGGTGGTAGCAATCTACAGCGCCAAAAAAGATTCATGTGAGCTTCAAGTTTTGGCAGTAAATCTACTTAAATCCCAGTTCTGTCTTTGGAAATAAAACACATTTATAAAAATGGTGCAATTGAATATTTTTAGCTCGAAAATCGGAAGATCTTGTAAAAGAGTGCGAAGGTTTGTATGCCCAACTGTATCGTCTCACAAAGAAATATCTTGGATTGAGACGTCTTATCAAGGTCCGTTGTTAATTTTTAAAATTCTTCAATTTTTGTATGATTTAGGAGCTTCACGACAAATATGAAGCTACAAGAATGTTCCCAATTGTTCCACGTTACGCTATGCTCAAAAAGATGATCAAGGCGACACTGAGGGCTCCAGAATTTGCAGACATTTGCCATGAGCAAACCGAATAACTTTTCATTTCTGTGAAGTGGTTTTCAATTTATTTTTTGAATATTTATTTTAAATTGTGAAATGCAAATTGGTTTCGTTGAACTTTTCAAGTGAAAATCCATGCAATAAGAGCGCAAAATCATACATAATACAGTGACGAGAAGCAATCGAAATATCACAGAAAAAGTTAATAAGCGAGATTTTTAGATTGGGAATGAGAAAGTACTTAATGGGCTTGCTTCTTGGCGAGGTTCTCAGCCAATTTGTCGAGGAATTCAAAGGTGTTGAGGTAGTCGGTACGAGTGACAGCTGAAGCATTTCCTCCCTTCACGCAAATGGCAAGATCCTTGGTGAGGAATCCAGCCTCCATTGTCTCAATGCACACAGCTTCCAAATTATTGGCGAATGTCTCAAGGGCAGAGTTCTTGTCGAGAGTGGCACGGTGAGCCAATCCACGAGACCAAGCGAAGATGGAGGCTGAAAAATTAACGTTTCCGACGTTTCCATGTTTAATTTTTTTGAAAATGAAAAAACATTGATTTACAGGTCACCAATAAAATTAATTAACGGGAGCGAGAAAACAAAAAAATGTGTTATCTTTTTCCCTTTCACTTTTCTATTACTTTCTTATCACTTACCAATTGGATTCGTGGAGGTTTCTTGTCCCTTTTGGTGCATTCTGTAATGACGAGTGACAGTTCCGTGAGCAGCTTCAGCTTCGACGGTCTTTCCATCTGGGCACACAAGCACAGATGTCATCAATCCGAGGGATCCATATCCTTGAGCAACAGAGTCTGATTGAACATCTCCGTCATAGTTCTTGCAGGCCCACACGAATCCTCCATCGCTCTTCATGGCTTGAGCAACCATGTCATCGATAAGACGATGTTCGTACCAGATTCCGGCGGCCTTGAATTCAGCCTCATATTCTGGGTAGATCTCAGCAAAGATATCCTTGAAACGTCCATCGTACTTCTTCAGGATAGTGTTCTTGGTGGATAGGTAAAGTGGGAATTTACGTTGAAGAGCATACTTGAAGGATGCATGAGCGAAATCCCGGATAGAATCATCGGTATTGTACATTGAGAGGGAGACTCCTGGACCTTTGAAGTCGAAGACGGTCTCCTGAATGGTCTGGGTACCATCAGCAGAAACGAACTTGATTTCGAGCTTTCCAGCTCCTGGAACAACAAAGTCGGTGGCCTTGTATTGATCAGCATGAGCGTGACGTCCAATGATGATTGGCTTCGACCAGGTGTTGACAAGGCGTGGTACGTTCTTGACAATAATTGGCTCACGGAAGACTGTTCCTCCAAGAATGTTACGGATAGTTCCGTTTGGTGACTTCCACATTTTCTTGAGCTTGAACTCCTCGACACGAGCCTCATCTGGAGTGATGGTGGCACACTTAACAGCAACATTGTACTTGAGGGTCGCGTTGGCGGCATCGATAGTGACTGGAAAAGGTTTTCTTAGTTTTAAAACATAAAAATCATCTGATTTAATTTTTTTTTTTAATCTGACGCGTAAAATTCCAGCTTTTTATTTTCCAAACGTTACCTTGATCATCGGTGGCATCACGATGCTCAATACCGAGATCGAAGAAGTGTACGTTGAGATCGACGTAAGGAAGGATGAGCTTCTCCTTGATCAGATCCCAGATGATTCTGGTCATCTCGTCTCCTTGCATCTCGACGATGTCTCCTCCTTGGATCTTTTGAGCCGCCATTGCGTTAGTAGTGGTGAAACCTCTGTAAAATTAACATTCATTAAACTAGTTGTAAAAAAATAGCGATTTTAATAGGAAAACCTGAAAACATGTCTGGCGAGACTGGAACAAGCAAGAAACGGGCGCATTTCGAAGATTTCCGCGGATTTTCGGAGAAAAATTAAAATTTTCGCGGTTTGTTTTTCAAAATTAGCGGTTCTGTTGGACGTAAACACGGCCACGCGATAATGCACAAATTCGTTCACGCGCGAATTTCGAATTTAAAAGTAATGAAACCGTAGTAAAACTCTTTCTCGAGATTTCTCACAACAGACAACCAACACAACTACACGAATGGCAAAGAAAAAAACTGTGACTAGGCTACACGTCCTCGACCACCGCCGCAGCACGAATGGGCGGTGCAAATAGAGCGAGAGGGCATAGAACGAAGAGATTAGCTGATTCACAGAGACGCAGAATGTGGAGGGCAAGGTCGAAACTCAAACGAAGGATATTCTCTGGGTCGAATTAAATTGATCGAAAGCAAGAAATGTATAGGTAGGATGGAGATATTGAAGATTCCAGAATTGAGTGCTTAAAAATCCCAAAGACTTTTGTCTGGAGAGAGCCCCAGACACATTGTGAAATTACTTTTGCTGTCTAAGATTCTACCATTTGAGCATTGAATACACTTTCCATGTGGGAAAAAATTGAGAACACGAAGTGCCATTCCCTTTCTTTTAAACTCCACAAAAATGCAAAGAACGCTGAAAAAAAAGGAAAAATGGGATGTTTTATGTGATTATTTGAACTCTGATCATACCACTTTTCACTTTTTTCCCGCAATTTTCTGTTATCAGTTGGCTTTTTTCTAAATATGAGTTTACTCCAATTGAACGTTTTATGACAGAAATGGAGGTAACTAGTGTAGAAGTGCATGTAAAGAATTTAGATAAAACATTTTTAAATTCTAGACGTACTCAACAAGTTCAATTGAAAAAAATATCAGAAAATATATTGCTCCAAATAATATCTTTGCAATCGCGGTAAAATATTACTGAGATCACATTGTCACAAAAATGTGTAAAACTGTGCAGATAAAGTTTTCAGTGGTGTGAACTTGTAGGAAAGTAGGCGAGTAGGTATTTTCGTATATTTTGCATTGAAACTGTAACTGTAGTTCCAGAAAACTTTTTGCAAGCAGCAGTATAGTGGGAAATAGAAATGATTTAACAGTGTGAGATATGGGTATAATATTGGAACTAATAAGTTTTCCGAACAAAATAATAATTAGCCAAAATCTTCTTTGAAAATTATTTGTGTCTTTTCAAAAATGGCGTGATTACTAGATCAAAGTACAGTAGACCACGTTTGATTCTTTCACTGACTGGCAGTCTTGTCCAGAAGAAAAAGGGATAAGATCACCGAATTTTCTCGAAAAGTGCGTACTCGATCTAGAGATACTTTTTACGCGTTGAGGTTGAATGGCCTTGCAGAAGGAGATTGTATCTTTAGACCTGTTATCTTCTCCGACATTATTTAAAATTAGAGGTCCACGCTCCAGGGCTATGCCACGTGGTTATGCTTTGCATACAAACATCAGAGAACTTCTCAATTTCTGAACAGTTATCAGTACTGATAAGAGAAACAAAATTCTGGAAGGGCAATCGGCACATTGTCACTTTTATGATGATAAATATTTACTTTGTGAAGACTTTGTGAAGCAATTGAGAGCGTTTGTAACAAAGAGATAGATGAGAAATAAACAAAGATGATTTGGCACACAATTTTGTGTTCAGACTACCAAAGGGACAACTTTATGAACTATACAGTGTTAGTAGTAGACTATATCTATGTCACAATGTATACTCAAAATAAGTTTTATATGTGTGAGATACATCTTCCAGTAAGATGGTAGTTCCTGGTGTTCATGTAAGATATGCTGATTTATTTAAAGGTGGAGTAGCGCCAGTAGAGATTTTGTCTGAATGAACTTATGATGAATAAAAACTCATTAATACTACAGAACAGAACACTCTGAAATATTTTTAAATTTTGTTAAATTTTCAGTCAAATTTTGGCAGCTTGCTAAACTTTTGCAAAATTCCTTATTGTTAAATTTTGATAAATGTAGAAAAATTTTGTTGTTTTATTGTCAGATTATTGTTTGAATAAATTATTATGTAAAAACCGCATAAAAATACTTTTTGGGAGAAGTGACCATATGGTTTTCAATAATTTATTTTTCATATTTTCAGTGTCATCAGATATCAATGTCATTGAAGTCACGTCTTCCGGTGATAAACCAAATTTTTCTCCAGCTTGAACCAACAATTCTTTCATCTGAAATAATCAGATTATCTTTGATTTTTCCAAGAAAACTTACATGAATTGCAGATTTAGATGATGACGTCATTTTGAAAGCATACGGAACAACTTGAAGTTCAAGTTTTTCTAAACCATCATCCATGTAAAGAACAAGGGCATTTAGATAATCATGGTAGTACTTTCCAAGATCAATTAACAAATTAGCTTCTTTGCATTTCACTTTTTTTCGAATCTGAAAACTGCCAATACAGATCAAACTTTTCAATTTTATAGCTAATACCTTAAGGCCAATTGATTCAATAATGTGCTCATAATCAGCACAAATATAATTTTGAATTGTTTCACGAGTTGGGAAAGTAATATTCCCAACATCCGGATGCCCACTTAAATGTTAAAAATAAGATGGAAACCAGTCCTTTTTAGGACAACAAACCTTTTAAGACAAACATTTTTCAAAAAATTTTGAAAGTTTTCCGAAGCCATTAATGAAAATGGCAAGCCTGATTTCAGACAGAAATCGGTAATTTCTGATGTCAAGTCCTCATAATCTGGTATACAATCGGGCAGCATTATTGTAGCTGTGCATTCTTTGTTTTTGTGTTTGCTGAAACATTTTTTTAAGCTTAAAATTGAAAAATATAAATCTTACTATCTATTCCCACAACGTTCGTCGACAATAATTGCTAAACAGTTACGGCATCTGATCCACGAAAAATTGACATTTTGATACGAAAAATAATCAAAATCAGGGTTCGTATCTTGTCTCTAGAATTATCGAGAAATAACAATGAGTAAGGTTCAATAGCGTACCTTGGTAAGTTCATTACTAGACATCAAGTTAGTAAGATATGTTTTCCTTCTTTTTGTATTCATACTTTTGATTGAATTGAAAAAGTCTTCAGTGAAACACTCTTCTTTGACGGATGTCATCGAGAAATCGAAATCCGAAGATTCGGCCATTTCTGAAACTAAACATATTTTGATACTGTCCTTTATTCGAGTTTTTTTGCCAAAATGGAAAATCTCAAATCTCAAAAAAAAAAGCTGCCACAACAGTCAGCACAGCTAAATCGGCAGAAAACGACCACGGAAAATTGTGGCCACCAAAAATGCCAAAAATTTCTAGTATACTTTTTTAGTGGCGAGATCCTTCCTAATAAATCCGTTCTCCTTGAAATATGAGTTTCATAAAACCACAAAATTACGATACTTATTTTTAAGCAGTCGGTGAAAATGGCCTGCTTGTGACAATGACAATATAATAATTCATATTTTAAAAACAAGATACTATATTTTAAGAAGCTTTCCAGTGTTCCAAAATCTAAAAACCAATACTATTGAACACTGTTCAGAAGAGCGTCATTGCATAACCACTAGGGGACACGAGACGTCTTGAGAGAGGAGAGACGCGAGACGTCTGTTGCTGTTCACCATAAGAAACGAGGCGTCTCCTCCCTGCACTCTCTTGACCAAACTCCTCCCTCTGCAGGCTATTGACACTGACCCGCGAAACCCGCAAGAGGACGGCACATTGCCTCATACGTATACCCTCTACACTCTTCTCTCGTTAACTCTGGTTCCTCTGCATTTAACCGTGAAAATCTTTCGCCTTTTACTAAAGATTTCCGTGCAAAGGAGCATACATTGAGTATTATATACAATTTTTGGAGTCCCCTTGAGAAAGCGGGACAAAAGTTTGGAGCAGTATTACACGATATGAATGCAAATTCATTTATTGTAAACGGCAGTTGTCAAATGAATAACAGAAAGTGATACATCCAGTTATGTAATTTCTAACAAAATGACTACAGATTCATTGTTGTATTTACTTTTTCTTGTTTCCGGAGATGTGAAGGATTCCGCTGCCATCCAACTTGCTCTTGATGGTAGCTGGATCGGTTCCCTTTGGAAGTCTATAGCATCTGGTAATACTGCGGGTGATAGATCCAAACTTATCGTCTTTGGTTGTGTGAGCCATGTGGATCTCAAGGAATTCTCCAATGTTCTTCACATCAATCTCGTTTGGCAAGAAGTTGTGAGCCTCAAGTCCAACCTCGAAATGGTCTTCGTAGTCCAGAACCTAATAATTGTTTGAATAAGCATTTCAACTCTCTTGGAATTAAAAAACCAACCTTAACAACTCCATCTCCTTTCTGGAATGGCCAGTCCCACTTAGCAGTTTGATCGTGATCAATAGCAACAGACATTTTATCAGAAAATAGTTTCAAAAAGTCCCAAGTCTTGTTGAATCTGTTTACTTCGTCCCGCGGGACCCCTTTTATACCCGTTCGAAGCCAGATGTGTCAGGCTGTAGAGATAGAAATATCACGTAGGCATGCAGATTGTTTACGATTTTCTCGGCTTACAGGACCAATGAGCAACGAAATGATTATGTTAAATCAGAAGAGTATTGAGAAAAAGATTGGATCTATTGTGTTGCTGGCTTCTGGGCAATCGAAAACAAGACGGGGCGTGGCTTAAGATGCACAAACGTGACGATTCGAGAGCAACAGTTTAATGGAAATATTGAGCTTTCGAAGCTCAATGAACGAACGAATAAGTTCGAAATGTGCACTTGGCTACATTAGAGTATGTTCATTGCTGTTATCTTCTAGTATATTCCAACACTTTTTGAACTTTGATGATAATTATCTGTTGGTCAATAGTAACTTGTAAATAAAAAGAGTGTTTTTAATTTATTACAGAAATTATATTTTTAAAAAAGTGGAGAACCGTCTGTGTTTTTTTCACCCAAAATGACAGAAAAGAGTGCCAATATACCGAATTTAACTATAGCAGCAATGAATATGTTTTATGACTTGTTCAATTTTGCAAAAAACAAATTAGAAATAGTCGAATTATTTTTGAATCCCCGCGCAAATCAATGACCTAGTTTTGACATGTTTTCGTTTTTCCGTTTATCGAAATCATTGGTTTTTCTCAATTCTTTTCTTTTTTATAATGTGAAAAATCGTTATCACATTTTCAGAATTTTTCCGTAAATAATACTGGTTAGCGTGATATATATGCATGCTTTTCGAATAGATCTTTATTATTCTTATTATTGTTTTTATAATTTTAAGATTCAATTTATGAAACTTTGAGCAATTGTCAATTGTATTGAATGTAATACTGAAATGGTTTCCATTAAAAAAGTTTAAACGGGATTCGTGTATTACCAGTGCGTATATATATATATATATATATACAATTATTTATTTACAAAAGAGAAGTTTGGCTACTTATTTCCGGAAATAATCGAATTAAAAAATAGAAATTGAGATTTCAATTAAATTTGATTCTCCTGTCTGTTTAATGCATTTTTCTTGCTTCAATGTGAAGAATTCCATGTGAATCCAAGTTGCTCTTGATTGTCTTCATATCAACATTCTTTGGAAGTTTGTAACAACGAGTAATGTTACGAGAGACATCTCCAAATGAATCCTTCTTTACATTGTGCTCCATATGGATTTCAAGAAGTTCTCCAATGTTCTTGACTTCAATCTCTTTTGGGAGGAAGTTATGGGCTTCTAGGCCTACTTCGAAGTGATCATCGTCGTCGAGGACCTGGAATCAAGTAATGAAAAATAGAAGTTGATTTCTGTCGATATTCTTTTTTGCTCAAAAAAATTGAAATTCTAATTTAATTTTTAATGCGGTTATATTTGTGATTCATAAAGGATTGATATGGAATTCAAGTATAATAATTTTTAAATCATTAATATTAAACTCACATTGACAACTCCATCTCCCTTTTGAAGTGGCCAATCCCACTTGGTTCCTTCGTCAGCCATCACTGGAACGCTCATCATCTTGGCAAAAGTTTTTGGGATTTTTTCTGAAATTTTCAGAAGTTAGTATTAGAAAGAGAGGAAATTGTTGTCCATTCACAGAATGCTCACCCTTTTTATATTGTTACTTCGCGCACAGATTCATGTCTTTCGTCGCATGACAGTTACTGACTCCGCCCACATATTTTCAGCTAGCAGACTTGTTTTTCATATCCAGACTCCGCCCATATTGTCCTGAAGAATAAACAAATAGTTGAAAAATGAGAGTTAATAAGACTTAGAGAAAACAGAGAAATTTCATACTTGAGAACATATTTTTCCAGAGAAAACCAGATACATGTGATGTTTTCAATGGGATCGAATTTTAAGAGTTCTAAAATTACAAATTTTATTTTTTTTCTTCTCATTCTCTCTCTTAATCTCTATCTTCTTTTCTTTTTTGTTTTGAATTTTTGCACGGACCACCTGGGTGGTCAGCAAGTCCCAAATCACATGGAAGAAAAAGAAGCACAAAAATAAAAATAAAAGAACAGATGTGTATGTGGATATGTGTGATATGGGAAAGCTTCGAAGATAGAAAAAGCATGGGACACGTGTCTGGAGAGGAAAAACAGAAAAGATAATTGGGAGCATTTCAGGTGCAAACAAAAAGGTCAAGCTTTGATATCTTGTAGAAGTCACGTCGATTTCATGAAAACAGTCTTCAAATCAGAAAACAATCAGTAAACCAGTATATTAGATGCTGGAAATCATGAGATTTTGAAAATTCTGTTAGTTATAAAAATTTCTGTAAAAAAATGATTTAAATTATATATATTAAATTTAATATCTGTAGAATTTTTCTCTATTTTATGGAAAGTTGATATGGCTAATCAATTTTGATAACTTCTTGAAAGAAGATGCATAAGATAATTTAATAAATCACACCAAGTTAAAAAAAAAATGTTCTGAAACAGAAAAAAAAACCTTATAAATTTATATAAATCATCATCTCACTAGAAAGTTGTTTTAAAAAATTTAAACATGTCCATTGTCATCTTGGGCTTTCAGAATCTGTACTTTTTTTTGGGGAAGACTGTGTTTTTTAATTATCAGAAAATTGTGAAACAGCCTTTTCCAGAGCTTTTGAAATTTTAAAATGCTTCCAAAATTTTTTTTTGACACTGTTATACGTTTTAACTCTGACAAAGAAGTTTTCAGGCGACTCGGATTCTGATCTCGCGAAATTTTTTCCTGATAGGAAATAGCCCGAAGTCTAATTTTTCTATCTGAAAAATGACCAAATTCGACTAATATTCGAAATGTTAATTTGTATACAGAAAATGTAAAATTATAGTTTCAAATGCCCATATTTCAATGGAAGTCTTATAATTTTTAAATTAATTTTAAAAAAATTTTTCACTTTTAAAATATTAAATCAGAAACAAATTTTCACAGTTTTGTTAAAACGTATTTTTGGCAAAAAAAAGTGTCAAGCATGATCCCATCGGCTTTCTTGTCTTTTAAATTTTTTTTGCATTTTCTGAATTCATGTCAATACATGCCATAGTGACTTTGGAATTGAATTTCTATATTTGAAATCAATCGTAATATCATTTCAATTTTAATAACTTGTTCTTTTTTCTTTGCTGAAAACACGGATTTTTCAAAAACCAAGCTATTTTCAGATTTCCCCAAGTAGCAGACATCGGAAGGTAATAACAAAAGAAAACATTACAACAAAGTTAAGAAAAAACGATTTCTGTTCAATCTTCGCACGTGCTCTGAAGATATATTTTCGAAAAATTCTAGAAACCTAGGAAATAACCTGAAGCCGTAATAAACCAGAAACCACGTAAACATGTTGACCTACTAAATCTGAAAATTCCTCTCACATACTCTTATTTCAATTTTAAAAACATTATTTTTGCATCGAGAACATTCTTTGTGTGAATGTTTTTTTATTTTATTCTGTTCTAAAAATAATAAATAAAAACAATTTCTATCTATAGAAGAGGGCGAAGTTCAGAATGAGAGGGAAACAACATTGTGACATGTGGTGTTCATATAATAAACATAAAAATGAAACCAAATAAAAACCTTTTGATTTGAATTTAAACAATTTTTATATTTAAAAGAGAAAAAAATCAATTGTTATTATAATAATTTGTAAACAATGTTTTAACCTTTTTCAGTTGTAATGGAAATTGAGGTATCTCGTTTTGTGTTCTTTCGGGAGCAGATTTATTCCGGTAGGTTCAAGTCTGATTCACATTTGAAAGTAAGTGAAAAATTGATTATTATTCGTAAAATTACTCAAAATATAAAATATAAATACAAAATTAGAATAAGTAAAAAGATTTATAAAATGACATAGATCACTAGAGATTTTAAAAAAGACACACACAATTATTGTTCAAAGGCACAGTATTAGAGGAATTGGAAAGCCAAAATACAAAATAATATAGAAAGGAATTAAATAAAATATTAAATAAATATTTCAAACGGCAAGATATGTACATTAAAAAAGTGTGGAAAGTAGTGAGCAAAAATCCTTGACGGATCTCTAATGATAAATATTTTATCAAGGAGTTAATACGTTTCATGTGAGTTCACTGCGAAACTAAAAGTTGAAAATATTTGTCGTGTCTCATAAATGTTTCCAATATATTAATTTAAAATGGTTTTCAAAAAAGTTAAAATTCACACTAAAACGCATTTACATAAACAAATTTAAAAGTTCCAATTATGTGAAATGATGTAATCGATTGTATGGATTTTCCGTGAATGGAGGTTGAACTCCATCTGAAAACCTTGCAGGTCTGACCGGTAAGACAGGTGGTTCCATTTGTCGATTACATGTATTATAGGCCGATGACGTGGCAGAGCATCTCGAACTACCTTCCGAATAAACACTTGATGTTTCCATTGATGATCGGCTGACACATTTTCTATAGAAGAATAATGCCAATCCGATTTGAAGTAGAATCAGAAGTACAACAATCACAATTAAAAATTCAATTCGATCCTTTTGAACACAATATTGTTGTTGAGAAGATGAAGAAGAGGATGTTGAAAACTCTGAAGTGATGAGTGATGTGAAACGAAAAAGTTGAGTTTTGAATATTTGAAAAAACGTTTTTGGTGGCAGAAATTCCAGTGGGACATTCATAATTCCTAACCCTCTCACCCAAACTTCCACTTGTCAACACTTTCCCACAGCTTTTGGATGTGCAATAAATTTTCAATTCTTCTTCTTTTTTATATGCATTTTTCATTTAAAAGCCGTCAAAAAATTTTAGAAATTAATGGGATGGCTGTTGAACGATTGTTGGACTAGTTTGATAGTTAAAACCTACATAGCCTTGCCTAACTAGTAAGTCAGTTATCATAATTCTTTGTGATAATGTTTTGTTTCAAATATTTCTGATTTGCTAGTTGTTAGATATTTTTAAACTGTGGAGTATTGTTAAGCTAACATGATGAATTATAATAATAAAACACTTCAATAATTTTTGGTATACTCAAACATAAAAAATATTGAAAAGCTTTACTATGATATTTAAAAAATTTTTAGCACCATAACAATTGTTTTTAATATATTACCCATTGGAGATAACTTATCAACTAACAGAGGGATTTCAACGCCCAATTTCAAATTTCGAAACACTTTGCAACGGTTGTTTTATGCAAGTGTAAATTACATGGTTTCTCAACTTGCATCAACCTGAACAACAAAGCCATAAAACACAACACTTTCTGTGAAACCGTGTAATTAAGTTGAAAAGAGATAATGAAGAAATGAAGAGACGCAGAAATCAACAGAAATAGATACCTGGACGAGGTTTGACCGTTGTATTCGTTTCTTCTTCATCGGTTATTGTAAGTGTTCCTGTCACCATACGACGTTTTCTTGTCTCTTTTTTGTTCTGCAATATACGAATAAATATTTTCAAAATTTATGAGGATGGATGAGACACATCAAATTGAAATTCTACATTTTGATGCACTTGTCACAGAAATGTGACGTCGCCCCGAAAAGTGCATATTTCGAAGAATATGTTCTCTTCTTTAAATTTTAAGAATGTTCAACCTATTTATTTCTGGTTGAAACCAAAATTTATTTATTTTTACTTTTGGATTCCAACTTTTGAAGTTTAGAAAGGGACATTCTTCCAAATTAGTTCACTTTTCATATCGTTAGTGATAATAATTTCAAGACTTACTCCAGCTTTCAACCATTTTTCTACATTTGAATTTCGTTTTTTCCTGCCAAAACTGTCCACATTTCGAATTTCCAAATCATCACAAATCACCTGAAAATATGACATTTTTGACTGTTAGGTCAATCATGATTTTTTGAAAGCTTTTTTTGCAACGTCCATTCAAGTTTTAACCTTACATAAATCGGCAGTTTGGAACTGGAAAATTACGTTATTTACTGTTTTTAAAACAATTATTTTTTTTATTTTTTGTTCTCAAAAAATAGAATTTCAGATGAACATTCGCGGGAAAACCATTCATGTCAAATATGCTTGGATTGATGGAAAAATAGAAGAGAACGTATCAATATCAGTTGATGAAACGGGAAAAATTGTTGGAATTAATAAGAAAATATTCGATGAGAATGTTCATTTGAGCAACCATGTTCTTCTGCCAGGATTTATAAATACTCATTCTCATGCATTTCATCGACATTTGAGAGGAAAATCAGAAATTGGAAAATCTGCGGCTGATACGTTTTGGAAATGGAGAGATAATATGTATGGATTGGTTGCTGAAGTTACGAAGGAAAAGATTTATCAGGTAAATGAGCATTAAGATGCCTGCATGCCTACCTTCAACATCCTTGTGCCTACTGTGAAATTGAACTTCAAATTTTATTATCTTCTCAATTCAAGTTAATGAGGAAATTCAGAAAAACGTAGAATTTGAAAATTTCAATAATTGTGCTGTTTCAAAGAAAATATTATTTCAGTACTGCTTATCAACTTTCAAAGAAATGATTAATGCCGGAATCACTACTGTTGGAGAATTTCATTATGTTCATCACTCGGAACAAAAGTTGGTTTTACAAACTCTTTTTTCATGATTATAATCATCGAAACTTCAGATTCGATTTGGATCAATTGGTGATTCAAGCAGCAATTGATGCTGGAATTCGAATTGTTCTTCTTCAAACTCTTTACGAAAGAGCTGGATTTGATAGTCCCGCAGTTCATCCTGTTCAAGAGAGATTTATAGCTTCTTATGAAGATTTTATTGGAAATTTGGAGAAATTAAGGAAAGAGAAAACACACGAAAGAGTTCAAATTGGAGTAGCTGCACATTCAGCAAGAGCTGTTCCTTTTGAAAATATCAAGAAGTTATTCGAATACGCCAGTGAACACAAAATCCCATTTCATATTCATTTGGAAGAACAACCCAAAGAAATTTTCGATTGTCAAAAGTTTATTGGACAGAAACAAGTGAGTTAAAGTGTTTTGAAGTATAGGTTTCACTTCACTTTCTCAGATCAGCGCCTCGGAGTCTTTTGCCCAGAAAACATTCCCAAATAAGTCTAAGATTAAACTAATATTATAATTAGAAAAACACCACAAAAATTGATAAATTCGCGTTAGTCTGAGCGCCTCATTCAGGTTGAACGTAGTGTCACAACCTACTAAGTTTTACTAGAGTTATTTGAACGTTCATATTTCAGGGTCCAAGTGACTTAATACTGTCAAAAATGCACCTGAACGAATATTTCACTGCTGTTCATTCAACTTTTACACCAGCAAACAATATGCTCCTGTTCTCAAAGCTTGGCGCCAATGTTTCAATTTGTCCATGCACAGAGGGTAAAATTATTTTAATTGAATTGAACAACAGCCAAATTGTTTCCAGGATACCTTGGAGACGGAATCCCTCGAATCAACGAAAGCTTGAAAATCAGTTTTGGTACTGATTGCAATAATCGAATTTGTTTTTTGGAAGAAATGCGATGGGCGTGTTTTTCGCAACAGGTAACCCTTTGAATTTCAGTTTTAAGAACTTCAGAAGCTCATTGTAAAAATTACAATTTTTCTAGTAATTTGTTCACTGCTTAATCTCAATTGTATAATTTCAGATGTTAAACAATTCTCGAAGTGTTTGTGGCCTTTCGCCAGAAAAACTACTTCTATGCGCCACAATCGACGGAGCCCGTGCTTTATCTTTAACTTCAAAAACTGGAAGTCTTGAGGTTCATCTTATTCTTGACCTCAATGTTTATTGTTTTTTCCTTCTTGCAGGTCGGAAAGTACTTTGACGCAATTTCGTTTTCTCTGGATTCTCCACTTCTTGAAAACTCTCTTGCTGATACTTTGATTGACTCTCTTGTGCTCTCAGCTGGCAATAGAGAGATTTCGAATGTTTTTGTGTCCGGAGTGGATAGGAAAACATGAGGACATGGATTTTCGAGAAAATACAAAAAAAAAATGTATGACAGATAAGGGGTTTGTTGTAATTGAATTTTGTTACTGATGATGATATGAATTTAAAATATTTCGAACTTTGAAAGTTGAAGACAATATCAGATGTTTAAAAAAATTACAATTCATGAAATTGCTGATTGGTCAGATACTTTCGGCAATATATGTAACAAATCCTTCTAGATTTGGAAATTTTCTGAATTTGTCAGTCATACATTTTGGCATTTTGAGCTTGAGAAGTGAACATTTTGCAATATAGGTGTGCATTTATATTTTCTGGGACATAATTTCGGAAATTTTTGCCTTTGGAACAAAGTGAATTGCGAATCAATCCTTGAATTGCGAATAAATTTTCAAAATAAACTAACCGGAGGACATTTTTCCACACAAACATCAATTGAACATTTGATCCGCACTCTTCGGGATCCATCGAATCGAAACACTTTCATTTTTGTGGAGTATACTTCTCCATTCTTCACGACTGGATCATGAAGAAGTCGATTGCGAACCTTCTCTTCAGGGCATCTAAAAAATATATATTTCAAATTTTGAAAAATGATATATATGTACCCTTGATAAATAATCTTCAATGGTTCTGGATATGGTGGCTGTCCACCAACACGTTCAGCAATGCATTCATTAATGAAGAATCCAAGTTTGTCGGTTTCATCGATTACTATAAGTTTTTTTTCAGAGTTCGTTATTATTTTGATACTGTTTTTCATTCACAAACCTGTCCATCTTAAAGAAACTTCTGCACCAAGCGGAACTGTAGTTACTGCTTGTCCATTTCTCACTATTTCCATCAGAACTTTCTCACTTTTAACGTCTCCTTCAACTTTTGGTCTGGAATATAATAATTAGGTATATGGAATTCGAAAGATTGTCATACTTCAAAGCAGCAAGTTGATTCTTATCAGCAATTTTTGAAAAATCGCAAGAAACTTGGAATGTTTTGTCTTTTGTTGTAACCAGAGAAGGAGTTTTCATATCGTTTCTTTCCACGACAACATTGTAATCCCATTTATGTGGTTCTGATTCAATGCCACCACATTTCGAATCATCTTCTGTTGGAAATGGAATATGGAGTTCAGCAAATGAAGTATTCGAGAAAGATTGACGACAGCTAGAAAAATGATCCTGGAAAACTTTGAGGTTCAAAATGTTTGTGAAGTTTAATTTTTTGATTTATTTCCTTCAAATGAAATGTATCAACCTACCTTGATATAAATTGTTCCAGAAGTTGGTGTTGCAAACTTTAAAGACACCGAGATTCCAGACATTCTGCATTCTGTTGAGAGCCTTGCTTTTACTCTTCCTTCTGATTCTTCAGAAGATGTTAATGGGGATTCTTCATGAGAGTCATCAATTTCTCGAGAAAACTCATCAGCATCATCGATCACAGTTTCTTCGATTTCTACTTTTGTTTCTCTCTTTTCACCAATATTGGTAGTCGTAGTGACTCCATGTACTGCATCAACAGCTTGATTATCTTTCAACAGGTTATCATCCTCGAACTCAACACTGGTTCCTGTTGTAGCAACTTCAAAGTTAGCTGCTCCCTGAGCAATACTTCTTTCTGATGTTGTCTCTTCCTCATCAACACTATTCTGTATCAATTCTGGAGGGGTTTCTGGTGTTGTTAACATTGGTTTTGGGTCGGCGGGATCGCATATCTTGTCGAAATAGTCGGTAAAGTTGGCCACGACAAACTCATTTGGACGCGAAAATTGGGAAATATCAGAAAGTTGACATTCATCCTGCAAATAGATCTATAATTAATTTAAAACTAAATTTTAATCAGGTTTTCGAAGAAACAATTTAGAATGTTAATGAGTTCATGAGCTAATGAGATGTGTAAATAACGAAACTTTCAGTCTTGAAACTCGTCAATGAAGTGAATCTCGTAAGTTTATTGAAAACAATTCAAAACTCACATCCATATAAAAATAAGTTGCACTTGAACACCTTGCACCATCGTTCATGCATTGACTGAGACATTCATGTTGGGAAAGTGCAGATATTGTTTTATACGCACTGGTCATCATTCGATTGGCAACTAATTCAAAACTTGCTTCGATACATTGAAGATTTGCTGAAAATGCTCTATAGAGATTACAAAAACTTACAAAAACTATTTATGATAATAGCCCCTATCTAATTGTAAAATAAAAATATCAAATAAAAAAAAATTTAGGAAACAACAATATTTTTTGGCATTTCAGACACTTTTTTTTCAGAAAAAAACAACCAGTACATAAACTTAAAATACTGATTTTCACTCACTTGGCAAGCAATATTTTTCAAAGTATTCTCCACTGTTTAGTGGTGCTAGATTGAATCGTTTATCTCCTTCTGAAAATTTCAGCAAAAAATAATAAATGAAGTCTAAACTTACTATGTCCGACATAGCTACTTTCAGCTGTTAGATGGCATTCTTGCTTAGAATTACTGTAGGCAAATGCTTTACATGGAAAATTCTCTTCACCAATTTTATTATTCTGGCATAACTGATTACATTCTTGAGCATCCGAACTTTCAACTATCACATCCTTTGATTCATCAATTAAATATTCTTCTGTTCGAACCCAATGTAGTGTTTCTTCAGGCTTACATGAGACTGAAAAACATTTAAACTTAAATTATTTTTTGAAAGTCATAAATAAATAAATAAATCAGTTTTTTTTAGTTTTAATTTGAAATAACTTTCTTGAAAAACATTTTTTCAATTTTAAAACCCACCATCTGCACAATTATTCTCAAAATAATCGACCAGTGTATCCAAAATATTGGTTTTGAACAGTTTTGGATATATAAATTTGTTGTCTCGATTCATAATGCATTCTCCTGTTTCATAGTAATAAATCGCTGATTTACATAGAAAATCATAAGATCTTTGGGAAAGTGCACATTTTGATAGACAATCGGAAAGTCCATCTACAGTAAGAACTTTCATTGCATGCCCGATTAGAATCGATTGTGGATATCTCTCGAAGGAATATGGAGCCTTACAAACTGCTTCTTCTGAAAATTATTTAAGCTGAAGAATATTATTTGAGGCTACATTTTTCAATCACTGTGTTAATAATGTTTTATGAAATCGCTATTAATTTTTGAGACACTGGAAAACATAAATGGTAGTTTGCCTAAAATATAAAAACTGTTATTATCCTTCTGTCCAATCTCCAAGTTAAAGAACAACAACTCAAAAATCTCTAAAGAACACTTATTATTTTCAAGTACCGAGTAAACAAATTTGCTGAAAAAACGAGATTGTCTGTGATGCTTTTGCCAATACAGAAGCCCCGAATGGTTGACCATCGTCTGAATGATGAGAACACTGAAGAATTGATGCATCATATTCAAATGAAAGACATTCTTCAGTCTGGAATATATTTTTTCATTGAATTGGACTTTAATATATTCTAAAATCTCACCGATAAAGAATTGGAACATGCGTTTGCACACTCATTCAGAGTTACATCTTTCATGACTTTTGTGGAAAATTCCATTAAACGAGTACCCTCAGATCGTAGATATGTAGTAGCATTTGGTGCAGAGCATCGGGATGAAGCTGAAAATATTATAACTTGAACTCTTATTATAAATACTTTTATGTATATTTTGGTTGTATTTTTTCAATAGTTTATACAGTTTGGCTACTAAAAAGCAACTCATTATTGTAATTGGTTATATGTTAATTTGTTAACTTTTTAACTAAGTAATAAAGCTCAAAAAAGTATTGACTAAAGTAAAATTAAAAAGTTGAGCAATGTTTGTCGCCTGCGTAGATTTGTAGACGTTTTTTTTCAACTAATTGAGTTAATTCAAATATTATTAATGCCAATTTCTTCTGAACAGTAATGGTTGCCGGAAGAATGTTCTGAAAGAAGTTCTGAAACCACCTGAGAGCTTGAAAAATATATGTTGTTCTACATATAATGGTTATACCGTAGTTGTTAGATTTCTAAATTATACGTGAATTTTAGGGAACTTACCTTGAAGTATAGGAACCAGAAAACCAAGTAAAGTAATAACAAGCATCAATGTTCAAAAAGTGTGAAAAATTTTCGGAACTGAGGAAACTTGAAGTTAGCAACGTTAGCCGTTTTCTCGGAAGAAAAGGTTGAATGGGAAAGTGTCTTTCTAGTTCGTTTCAATAAATCGGTGACCTGAATATTATTGTATTGTGTGTGTAGTCGTCAATGAGAAGTATCCAGATAGAAGGCAGCTTCTTCTTCGTCATCTTCGTTGACTTCTCTTTTCACTCGATAATTGCTCGCTCGCCTGTCCGGCTAATGAACCCCTCGGAATGAAAGGTAGAAAAAGAGAGAGACTGTGCCAAATGACGAACAGTATCGAAACATGTTTCGGTAATTATATAACCGTCAAAAAGTTGAAAGAAATTCTGAATTGAGAATTTTTAAGCAAGAGAAAAATTCGTTGGGTTTTTTTTTTAATTGCATCAAGGTTGCAACTTAACACACACACAGAGAACAGAACAAGAGACTCGTTGTTCACCTCATAAGTCGTGCACAGAATTAGTAAATACAGGGTGGGCCAAAAGTATGGTAACACGTTTGCAGCTCTATAACTTCACGTGTGGAGGGAGTTATTACATCAATGTGTACAAGTTTTGTTCTCCATAAAATACTGACCAGATTAACGTTTTGAATTTTCAAAATATCCCCATCCGCATTGCTGCAGGCCTTCAGAACTTTTGAGATCACGATCTTTATGGCACGCAAGTCGGCATTCTGCGGGATTTCTACATTTTTCTCGAGGAATCCATCAAGTATCTTACAAGTTTTTATAGTTCAAAGAATGCTCTTGGTCTGGAGATTCTTTAAAAACAAAAATCCAAAAAATTTCTATCGTGGTATTTCTGTACGGACTGTGGCAGTAGTTTAGGTCTTGAATGACACAGTCGCCAGAAAGATGGATGTGAGCGGCGGCACCAGTATTCATTTTAGTACTTTTTGGCACGGTTTGACCTGAATTTTCAGAATTTTTAGAAAAAAATTAGCTCTGCTGATTTTGTGGGTCGTTACGCCTTGTGAAACCAAAAAAACTGAGTAAATTTCGGAAAGTTTAATTCATGAAATATTCAAAGGTTCTTGCTAGGCGCCAGTGTCGACACAGAAAATTTTTATATGCTACAAAAACAATCAAAAACGCTTCTTCATTTCTTTAACTTTCAATTTAACATAAAAATCATACATCTGAAAATTATTGGCGTGCGTGGGAGGTGCGTTTGTGTGGGAAGTGCCGCGTGCCAAAATGCCGTTTTAAAAAGGGTTCGCCAAATTGCCGAGGTGATTAAAATCGCACCTTATTGGGAAACATTACAAATTTTGGGTCAAATTGAAGGAAATTTATTCAGCTATCAGTATTCGATAGAAAAATGTACGTATGACGTGGCAGTCGCGCGAAAATCTCATGTAAAAGAGCGCTTCATGTGTTACCATACTTTTGGCCCACCCTGTATGAACATGGGTTCGTACCATGGAACCACAACGAAAATGACCAAAAGTTCCATATTTTTGAAGTCCCACAGAAAGCTATTTATTTTCTACCAGTTGTTGCATTACGTTTTGATTATTTGTATTTGAGCATTGTGTTGTCAATATTATAAGAATCATACCATTTCCACACACACACACACACACATTTTACATAAATAATTAGCTAAATTTATGTAAATTCTCTTGATAATTTACAAAAAGAACGAGCAAAATCGGTTATTCTTATTATTCCTGACTCGTATCGAGTACTCTTTCTACTATAATATTGCTCTTGGTTTGGACATTGTGGAGAACACAACAATAAGCAAGAAGATTGCCATAATCAGGTAAAACTAAGGCTGCAAAGGGGGCCTCTTCGATTTTAAGATATAACTGAGTTTTTTGAAAAATCTAAAACGTTTAAGGTTGTCCAGAGCAAAATTTGCATAAACATTCAACAACTTCACTATCAGTTTCAAAAAAAGTTGATTTTTCTCGTAATTTTTTTTCATTCATTTTACAACATTTCCTGAATGCAATTTTATTTATAAAATCTGCCACGAAGCAGCCACCGTTCGTAAGAGACACCTCACAAATGTGAGAAACGCAGACAAAAAAGTCAAAGGCACGCCGACTTTCCCGCTGTGGTCTCGATACGATCGGGGCTTTCTGAGTTGGCGATGGATGCGCCTCTACCTTTTGAGTGTTCTATCGTTTCGCCAACGTATCTTTTGATGAATTTTAAGATTTTCTTCTAAAAAAGATTAATTTCGGTTGATTTAAACATCTGAATTCTAAAAATCCAGAATATTATCGATTTTTGAATGTTCTTTCGGTTTTATTTTATTTCTATAAGCTGACTATTTGCAAATCTTCCTCTTCGTGCTCAGCTTAATTTTACATTGAGTTTATTTATTTTAGCTTTTTTTCAGAACAAGATGCCTCTCCGACTTGATGTAAAAAGAAAGCTTCTGGCTCGTTCGGACCGCGTGAAATGTGTCGACTTGCATCCAGTCGAAACATGGCTTCTAGCTGCTCTTTACAATGGAAATGTTCACATCTGGAATTACGAAACACAAACGCTTGTAAAGTCATTTGAAGTAAGCTTTTTTTCAAATTTATGTGCAAACTTCATGAAATTACGAAATAACTGAATCTAAATTTTGCAGGTGTGTGACGTACCAGTTCGTGCAGCGAAGTTCGTTCCAAGAAAGAGCTGGGTTGTCACGGGATCTGACGATATGCATATTAGAGTTTTCAACTACAACACATTGGAACGAGTTCATCAATTCGAAGCACATTCTGATTATCTCCGATCGCTCGTTGTTCATCCAACACTTCCCTACGTCATTTCATCATCCGACGACATGCTTGTTAAAATGTGGGATTGGGATAACAAATGGGCAATGAAACAGTCATTCGAAGGGCATACTCATTATGTCATGCAGATTGCCATCAATCCAAAAGATAATAACACTTTTGCAACTGCTTCTCTTGACAAAACTGTCAAAGTATGGCAGTTCGGATCGAATGTTCCGAATTTCACTTTGGAAGGACACGAGAAAGGAGTCAACTGTGTCGATTACTATCATGGTGGAGAGAAACCATACATTATTTCTGGAGCTGATGACCATCTGGTCAAGATTTGGGATTACCAAGTAAGTTTTTTTTCTCTTTGCATTCATCCAAAATGATATTTTCAGAATAAAACGTGTGTGCAAACGCTCGATGGACATGCGCAAAATGTGTCTTCAGTTTGTTTCCACCCAGAACTGCCATTGATAATCACAGGATCCGAAGACTCCACTGTTAGATTGTGGCATGCAAACACCTACAGGCAAGAACATTAAAGTACGATTTCCACAACAACAATTTAAAATTTTTAGACTGGAAACAACCTTGAATTATGGGTTGGAACGTGTTTGGTGCATCCAAGCTCAAAAAGGAGCCAACACTATTGCCATCGGATACGACGAAGGTTCCGTCACGTTGAAATTAGGCCGAGAAGAACCAGCAGTCAGTATGGATTCGTCTGGAAAGATTTTGTGGGCAAAGCACTCCGAAATTCAGCAAGCTAACCTGAAGACAATCTCAACTGAAGAGTCGGAAGCCATTCAAGGTTTGGAAAACTTTCATTCGACTTTTGTATAGTTCGGCACATGTTTTCTGAAAGTATTAAAAAAAGAGAAATTGTGTTCATTTATTATCACTCTAAGACAGTTCATTTACAGATGGAGAACGTCTGCCGCTTTCTGTAAAAGATCTCGGATCTTCTGAAATCTATCCACAAACCCTTGCTCATTCATCTAATGGACGTTTTGTTGTCGCTTGTGGTGACGGAGAATACATTGTTTATACTGCAATGGCTCTCAGAAACAAGGATTTCGGACAAGGACTCGAGTTTGTCTGGGCTGTTGATCCAAATATGTTTGCTGTCCGTGAATCTGCCACCAATGTGAAGATAAAGAAGAACTTCAAGGATCACAAGTCAATTCGTTCAGATATGGTACTTGAGGGAATTTCTGGTGGACCACTTCTTGCCTTGAGGTTTTTGAACTCTTATCAATTGACTTTTATTTAATTTTTTGTTTCAGATCGAACAACTCTTTGTGCTTCTTTGATTGGGAATCAGCCGTTCTTGTTCGTCGTATCGAAATTACTTCCAAGAGCATCTATTGGAGTGACAACGGAGAGATGGTCGCAATTTGTGGAGATGATTCATTCTACGTTCTCAAGTACAGTGCTGAAGCAGTTGCCAATGCAACAGAAGTGACCGAAGACGGTATTGAAGACGCGTTTGAGGTTATTGGAGAACAGGCAGAAGCTGTGAAGACGGGATTCTGGATCGGGGACTGCTTTATTTTCACCACTGCACTCAATAGAATCAACTATTATGTCGGTGGAGAAATTGTCACTATTGCTCATGTTGATAGACCACTTTATTTGGTGAGATTTTAAAACATGCGTTGTTCTTATCATTTTTAAAACTTAAATATTTTAGTTGGGATACATGGCTAAGGAATCTCGAGTCTATGCCGTCGATAAGGATCTCAACGTGATCTCATACAAACTTCTTCTATCTGTTCTTGAATATCAAACTGCTGTAATGCGCCGTGACTTCGATACTGCTGACAAGGTACTTACTACAATTCCAAAAGAGCAGAGAACTCGTGTTGCTCATTTCCTCGAAAAGCAAGGATTCAAGAAGCAGGCTCTTGCGGTCTCTCAAGACCCTGATCACAAGTAAGACAATTTTCAGCTTTTCAGCAATAATTTTGGAACGTTTTCAGATTCGATCTCTCGGTAGCTCTTGGAGATTTGAAGACTGCCTACGATTTGGCACTGCAAAGCGATTCAGAAGAGAAATGGAAGGCTCTCAGCAACGCCGCCACTCTTAAGTCGGAACTTCTTCTTGCTGGTGAATGTCTTGGAAGAGCTCGCGATTTCGGAGGTCTAATGCTTCTTGCAACGTGTGCCGGATCAGCTCCTCTTCTTCAGAAACTTGCGGATGACTCTGCTGCTGCCGAAAGCCACAATATCAGCTTCCTCAGTAGTTTGCTTCTTGGAGATATTGATGCTTGTCTAGACAAACTTATTTCGACTGGTCGCCTCCCAGAAGCAGCGTTCCTTGCTCGAACACATGCGCCGTCTCGAGTTTCATCTATTCTTGAATTGTGGAAAGCCAAGGCTTCGGGACACAGCGAAAAGAGTAGCAGAAAGATTGGAGAATCTCTTGCCGATCCAGTGAAGTATGAAAACTTGTTCCCTGGATTTACCCAATCACTGAAAGCAGAATCTTTCGTTCGTGAGATCTCCAAGATTCCAGTCCCAGCATCCGTTCGAGTGCCATCAGCTGCTACCCGGAATATTCAAGAGGAATTGGATGAAGCTGTTGCTTCGGGAGCAGTTTCTTTTACTGATGATGGCCAAGCAGTACTTAAGAATGCCCCAAGACAAACCGAGACACAATTGAAAGCTCCACCTCCTCCATCAGTTGCACGTCAACCCTCGCCTGTACGCCAGCCATCCCCTATTCGTGAGCCATCACCGATCCGCGAACCTGAACCTGAAGAAGAGGAAGAACAGGAAGAATTCGATGATGATCAGCAAGAGGTGCATGTTCCAGCTGTACGTTTTGAACAGTTTTTTATTCATATGGAATTTGACTATTCGTTGCTAGAATCACCAATTTATTTTCAGAATCAAGAAAGTGCCGATGCTCATGGAACATCTAAAACTCCTGATGTTGTTCTTGAGACAAGCCGGCCTGATATTGTCCCACCACGGGGGTCCGCCGCTCCAGATTTGGTTTCCGCGTCTTCACAACAATCTGCTCAAGATGTAAGTATTTATTTATAAATGTTTTGAAAATTATATAAACTGCGAAAATTCAATCAATTAATCCAATTACAGTTCCAAGATGATACGCAATGGTCAGATGAAGATTTTGGAGATGCTGAAAATGGAGACCTGAATATGGACGATCTAAATTTAGACGAGGAAGATTGACTGGTAGTCGATCGATCTGCCCAACAAGATCAGAAAGACTGAGTATCAGTGTTATTTTTTTGTGTATGTAATTTAAGCCCCCCCCCCCCCCCCTCCCGTCCTATCAATGTCCCCATTCCATCCGTAATTTCATGCACAATTTTTTGACGAATGATTCAGAGCAGATCGATCGATAGATAATTATTTTATTTTTCATGTTTCACCCCAAAAAGAGGTTTTTTTCTAACCCATCTGGTGTCGGTCACTCTCTAACATTCTTTGGGAAATTGTTAATTAGTATTATGGGAATGTGATAATGTTTTTCTTATCAAATAATTATGTAATTTATAGTGTTTTTGGCGCACTCGTCTTTTTTTGTGATTTTTATTTCTACTGGTCACTCCTGTCGTAAGCTCCCTTTGCCAACTATCCACCCAATTCATCCCTCCCCGTTTTCATATTTCTGCCTTCAAAATCACATAACTTATTGAATTTTTATGTTTATCGCCCTTTCTGATTTATAAGTAAACACTAAGTTATTTCCAGCTTTTTTGTGCGGTGTTTTTTGTATTCTAGGGGTTTTCTTCGAAGTTTTGTTCTATGGCTTTTTCCACTTCTACTATCATCCTCCCCAAAACTTTCGTGTTAACGAAAAAATGATGTAATGAGAGTTTTATTGATTGAAATGATTTTTTTTTCTTTTAACCGTGTTTGAATAAACGGAACAGAAAGTGTATGTGTGGCTGATCAGGAACAATTTGTAGATATTTATGTCTACACAAGTGATAATCAAAAGGCACTTCAAAAAAGGAGCAAAATGATAAGAGGCGTCGAGCCGATTTCAATACGGAAAAAGCGTATTCGGCGACAATCCGATACGATTTTTGGCACGGAATCCCATTTGACGAGGTTGAGCCGAAACTGAACGAGCTTCTCTTTCCATTGGTGGCTCTTCAGTATGTCTTGAAATTCGTTCGGAAGATTCGCTTCGCCGCTTGTTTAATGTTTCCGACTCGACGCCACCCCGTCAACTGTCTCGTGGTTGGCTTTGTTCTTTCTGAAATGATCATGATACTATAACAATATGATATAACATGTCGAAATTTTGTGAGATTTCTTTAAATAACCTAGTTTTTCAGTTCTCATAAATGTTTATTTTTGAATCTACACATTTCACATTTCCTTGATTTTTTACGATCCATCACTCATACGAAAACATGTGATTAATTTTGTCCCGCTTTCTCAAGGGGACTCCAAAAATTGTATATAATACTCAATGTATGCTCCTTTGCACGGAAATCTTTAGTAAAAGGCGAAAGATTTTCACGGTTAAATGCAGAGGAACCAGAGTTGAAGTGTTAGCTCTCCTCTTGAATTAGAATGAATACATGTGCGGACATTCTGCGGGTTTCGCCAACGGTTGTATTACCTATGGAGAAGGGACGGGACAGGCACCATAAAGTGGGAAACAATACTCACTTGTTTAAGATATAGAAGAGATATATTTTGAGCAAAACTTGTTGGAAATGGTTCAAAGAATAGAAATAATTGACGAGACGATGAAATACAATTGACTGCAATTCGAGTTCTGAAATAAAATTATAATAATTAGGGTATTGGATATCATGAGATTAACCTCATTTTCGGAGGTTTGTCGTGTTGCTTATTTTTGATAAATTCATCCAGATAAACCTCTTTCTTCTTTTCCATAAAATTAATCCGTTTGAACTTCTGCAACTTGAAATTAAAATTATTTATATATTTTTTGAAATTAAAAATGAAACCTCCGCATCTTGATTCTTGAAACTTGGAACCACTACCAAAAAGTTATCATCATGGCGGTTATGGCTTGCAATATACCGGTATACAGCTGAGATCTGAGCAGTCTAAAAAATTAAAAAAGGTTTATGGTTCAGTTGAAAATTTAATTTGGAAACTCACCAAATTGTCACTTGCTCTACCCAATTCTCCAGCATTCACTAACTTCAACTTGTAATATGTTAGATCAATGTCATCGTGTGCTGTTTCTGAAAAAAACATTATTGAGAATCATTTTAAAACAGAAATATAATTACCAGTAGTGAAACAAATAATGTGATCATCTTTCCTTGTCATTGTAAATCCAAGTTTTAATAACGTCTCTCTCGTGGTGTTTACAAGATTTGGAACGGCTTCTGCTGTTAATGACATTGATACAACTCGACTAGATTTACGAAAATATTGAAGAAATGGTTCGGCACATGTATGATATTCAGCTATTCTTTTCTGGAAATTTATATTTTGAGAAGAATTAATCACACGAGACACATAGATTAATCTGATAGTTTTTAAACTAAATGAAAATAACAGAATATTAATATTAAAACAAATTAATAAAGTGACTTACTTCTAATTTACCCCTATCAATATCATCGGCTCCTCTCATCATTTGATTCAATTCCGGATTTATTCTTTTGCTGTCTTCGTCTTTTCCTACAAAATTAATTGGTTTAATTAATCAATAAATTATAAACTGATAAATGAAATTTGGTGTCTATGGTATTTTGAAACAATTAACTTATGTAATCACAAAAACCAAAAACGTAAGTTTTGAAAAAAAATAACTATAATATTTCAACTTTCATGAGTTAGGGCATACAAATCAGACGATTTTATACCATGTCTAGTTTGGTCAGGTTTTCCAGCAAAACCATACCGTGTTAATTTTTTAATATAGTTAGTTATGAATTTACCATTAGCTTCTCCATTTAATTTTGTTAAAGCCTGTTCATCCTTCACCGTAACATCGATAGCAAATGAAATCGGGTGCTGAAATTCAAAATACTTTTAATTATTTTTTAATGTTTATTTTTTACCTTCATTTCAAATTGATTCAATTGGCGATCATGTGATCTTGCTCGATATTCTTCCGCTTTTAAAATAGATGATACTGCCGGAACAATGTCTGAAATTCAATTATTTTCTGAAACGCGTTTTGTCATCAAAACGGAAATTAAAGTTTCTATGTTTATTTTTGTAATTTCCAAATTTTAAAATTTCGAATATTTGAACTCAGCTTACCAACTACAAATCTCTGATTCATTGTCATTTTAATTCGACTTGATATCATTTCCAGAACCCAATCGATTGACAACATTCCTTCGTCGTTCTGAAAATTAACTCCATTCGTGGGAAATTTAATAAAAACGCATTTGAAAATTCATATAATTTTTTTCGGAGTTAGAATCTTCTAATTTTAGGAACAAAAAGCTCTTTACATTTTTCGAGAGAACAGTCATCCTTAAATTTTAAAATTTAAACATTTGCCGTGAAACAGTAATAATTTTCTGGATTAAAAAATACCCTCAATGCATCCTGAATATCTTTGATTTGAGTTCCCGAACCGCTCAACCTTGATGGAAAGTATTGAAAAACGATATCCTCGACAGAAATCGAAGTGAAATTGAATGAACTCGTCAATTCTTCTATGATTGATCCCTTTTGAGATGCTGGCCCGCCTTAAAAATTATTTTGTTTCAATGTGTTTTGATAGTAAATTGAGATTATGAGACTTCCGGTAGAAAATCAAATTAGGAAAATTATGATGAAAAAATAGTTTTTGAACTTTGATTATATGGGTTTGGAAAATTTGAAATTTTGGGCTTTGTCTGCTACTATTCGGAACTTCTGACAGGAACTTTCTGACAGTGAGTTTATTAAAATAAGTCAAACTATGCAAATATAGAAAACATCAAAAATATATTTTTGTAATTGAATACTTTTATGGAAACACTTTTATGGAAACAAATCTGACCAAGTAAATGTCAGAAGTAGCGATTATTTTCTACTTGTGCTTGACTACTGTACTTTGTTAGCTTATACATTCATCTTAAATATATCAGTGGGTTTTGAATACATAATTATAAAAAAGTAACAACACATTTCTACTAGTTGACATATATGAGCTGCCAAAGTTAGACAATGAGATGCAATACTATTAGAGGAAATACTGTAAATTACCGTTAATTCAATATTGACAGTTTTTAAAGTAATGAATTTCTGAAACGACTTACCAAAAATGAAGACAATCGCAATTGGATTTTTCTGTAAATGATGTCTTATTGCCGATCCAACATCCACTGGAATTGGTGCTGGTGGTCGAAAGAGCACCGAATGAGCATCCTGAGGAAAGTCGGCTTTTGATGGATGACAGCCCATCCATACAATGCCTTTTGTTTGAAATACTTGAAATGCTGAAAAATGAGACTAAAATGAGTATAAAGGCGGAAAATGGTGTGTTTTTCACAAAATGAAAAGGATGGATTCAAAGTGATTGGATTTGGATGGGAAATGAGTGGTTTCCGGTTTTTGGAAAATGAATACGTCAATCGAAAAGTTGGATGAAATATCAGAAACTTTTCGGAATTAGGGAAATATTAAGAGAAGACGATTCGAGCCGGATATGATAAAAAAAGTGAGTTAAATAGAAATATAGTATGATCTTAAACGTCATAGTTCAAATTGATCTGTTTTAAAGACACAAAGGCCAAACCCAAGGTTTCAGAGTTTAGTTTACGGAAAGAATTTTGAATCTTGTAGAACATGAACTAGGTTATCCTGCGCACACAAAAATGTGAAAAGTAATTCACAGTTTTGGCACATCAATTTTGTTTGCAATTAAAACAATAACTGAAAGAAATAGAACTGATGATTAAATGAAATTACTCTTCGTATTTATACAATTTTTCTTGGCCGAAATGCGTAAGAAATTGAAATGATCATCCAAAGGTTTGCCTAATAAGAGAAAAATGCGTGTTTTATTGAAGCCCAAAAGTTGTGGATCCATGTCATACATTGATGCATTAAATTGAAGGTGGCAATGGAAAATTCATTTTTATTTATTTTCATTTATAGTTTGCGGTTAGCTATATTTCCTGTTATACAATTTCTGAAACGGTAACTAATTTTTATTCTTGTCACAAAACGTTTTAGTTTCTTCTCAAAACACTTAACTTTTAGAGTATTGAGAATGTTTCAGCTTGATTCGGATTGTACTCTATTTTTTGTGGACACAAAAATTAAAATCCTAAAATTGCTTTTAGAAAAATAAATAAATGAAAAATTTCAAAAATCCTGGTGGTAATGGTAAAGCAAAGTGTCAATGGTTAAAATGACCAAAAAATTTTCATTTTTAGATTTTCAAACTAGGTAAAATTTCGGAAAATATCCAAAAATTCGGAACAATTAGACTTTTTGAGTAATTACGAGTGCTGAAGGTTTAAAGTTCGAATCCCTATGATTTTTGAATCCTATTAATTAATACATTTTAAACTGTAAATTTAGCCACTCTAGGAGTGATGTTAAACTTTTTTCCATTTGTGTAACTGAATTCTATTTTAAAAAACAATTTCTAAAGTTCCAAAATTCTCAAAAATAAGACCCTTTCGCTTAGAATAGAATGCTATGAAGATACGCTAGGATTAAAAGACTTAAAAAACCGTGATGTTTGAAAATATTTGTGTTAGTAAGCTTGCAGATGTTAAAAGTAAGTATTACATATTGGATCTCATTTATGCAATATTCAGAGGTTTGGCTATGGGGATTCATTCTTCTAATTGTCACCTCGATGACGATGCATTTGGGGAATAAGGTTTCTTTCCGCATACGTGTATTTTTAAATAAAAATTATTGAGAAATGCAAGTACATAAGCCATCACAGGAAATTAGATTTATGAGCTTTTTTGAGAAAAAAAAATTGTACCGACCATAAAAATTGGAAAATGTTTTGAAAAATGTTTTCAAACTGTCATAAATTTTTCTGATTTTTTGCTGAAATTTATAAAATCTCTACAAAAAATGTATAAAATATTTCCTAAAACTTGTGTAAACGCTTTAATGGCCAAACAGTGTAACACAATGCATCTAATAGGGCGCAAATAAGACGGGACGGGCAAGGAAGAGGCACCCCCGGGACGCCCTGGTTTAATGGAATATTCAAATCTTCCTACATATATCTGCTCAAGCGAAGTTTCAACAAAATAGTAAAACTAAACGAGTCACATTGGCCATTCAAAAATGAATAAGAATTAGTTGAATTGCAAGAAATAGCTTTTAATCTCTGTCACGTGTATGAAAAGAGATAATTAAGTGTCACAGAAAGTAAAGAAAAAAACTAAAGAGATCAAGAGCATAACAAAGAAAAAAGTGTAAACTTGAGAGGATTTGATCAGAAAATGAGTGTGGTATCACACTCAAGTAAAGCCATACAAGGATTCTTCAGAGACGGAGTGAATTGACGTCACATACGGATTATCCACGATGCTATATCAATGCGAAGAAGAGACAGGAAATGAGAGGATATGCAGAGGGAAAAGATTCAAAAGTATACAAATCGTTGTTTCCAAATTAGGTTCACTTGAACCAAGTATTTATTCTTTCGACGTTTTTTTGAAGAGTATTGCCATTGGAGAAGTTTTTGAAGTTTTCTCTGTATTGCTGTAAATGTCATTATAAACGTTAAAAATGTTTTGAACAGTTATTGTCGTTCTTAAATTTGGAAGTCAACCAAAACAGTTGTTACGATACGGGTTTTTTTTAATTTGACAAATTACCAAAATTTTGACTCGAAGTTTAAAAAAATCTAGAGCATATAAGGGTGTTTAACTTTTCACCCATTTTCAAAACGTTTCGCAAAATCCCCACTAGCTTTGCTCCATCCTTGTGAAATTATTAAAGGTGGAGTAGCGCCGGTGGCAAAAGTTGTAAAATCTACTCATATAGTACCAAAATGACCGGCTACCCTAATGAAACGTTTCAAAAAAAATTTGAAAATTTTTTATTTACTGTGAAAAAGTGATAGTTTTTGCCAATTATAATTTTGGAAGTCGACCAAAAAAACGTTTATCCTACATTTTTTATACTGTAATTGTTTTTTTAATTATTAGTATTAAAACATTCAAGGTAGGAACATGCGACATTGCTTTGGGTTTCCACAAAAGCTCATAGTTTTCAAAATTTTGGCAATTTGCATTATGAAAAATCTGAAATTTTTTGGAGTATTTCATTATGATATTAGGCAGTGTTGGATCATTATAAGTGTATTTAAACAAAATCCCCACTGGCGCTACTACACCTTCAACAACTGTTTTTTTTAACTCCAAGATACATTTTTCTATTACCCTTTTCTGAGACCGACAAAATCTTCGACTAAAAATTTTAAAGATAATATAATAAAATATGTGACCATTTTATTACAGTTTTCAAAAAAAAAACTCATTAAACGTTATTTATTTGATTTTTGATGTTTTAGTATTTACTTATTATTTTAAGAAACAAAAAGAAAGTCATGTTGCAATTAATAATTCCCAAAAATAGTTCACATCAGAGTACTATGAAAATAAACTAAAAGCTTTTTGGTTTCTCTATAGTAGACACAGGAAGTGGATCGACTCGTAAATAAGACTAGAGGTCCGGATTAGGAAACGGAGTAAGACTTATGGAAAGAGTGAATGAAGAAGGAAAAATATATGATAGAAAGAAATAATTAGTATTGAAATTTGGGAAATTGATAAAGATGATAATATAAGAAGAGAGAAAGAGCAGCGAAGCAAACTTTTGTGAGTACTCAAGCGTGCATGATAAAAAGGAGATATTTCTCTAAAAATGCACGAAGAAATCAAGTTCAAAGAAGCTAACGAATTTGAAGATAAAAATTATTATTTCAAAGTAACAGTTTTGCATAAATCATCGTCAAGTGTTCTCCTTCAGTTAAAATAATCAAAAATATTTATTTTATTTTTTTTGAATGTTTATACCGTTGTAGAAATTTATAAAAATAAGTAAACTCCCTTAATCTTACTTCTCTAAAAAAATCACAGTTAATACCGAATCCAAACAATGTTTAATAGAAAACTCGAAGGTTGTTTAAAAAATTAAGCAACGTTATCAACAAAATCAAAAATTATTCCTCATTTGTGATCAGTCTTGGCAAAGGCCCTCAGTCTTTCTTGTGATAAACTCTTGTGATAATTCATCTTGTGATAAACCAAAGACTTACTAATGCATACGGAAGTACCGGGTGAGATAAATTAAATTAATAATGTTGGAAGCAAAATGAAGATATTAAAAAATCTTGCTGTAGAAAAAAAAATACTAACAACATATGGAAAATTATTTTTATTATAAAACTGTCGACAAATTAATTCTGGATTGTTTTTTTCAACTTCGTAATGAACAGGAAAAGCTTTGTTTTAATGTTTGTGTTTCAAATAAAAAATTTAAACCGAATAGGAAATAATTTGTATTACAGTTATCTTGTTCAGCAAAAAGTAAAATGCAGTCAGTATTTGAAGTTTGAAAATATATTATTGTAGAACAAAACTGTCAGTTTTCGCCAGATCTACCACTTTTTGACGGTTTTGTATTCTAATTAAGTTTCAATTTGCATTTAAATATTGCATGGGTTTGAAGAAACACTCGTTTCTCAAGTTTCTCAAAGTTTCTCAAAAAATTGACATTTACCAAAATTTTGTTTGGAAGTTTTCTTACATTTTAAATATTTTGGAGTGTTTCAGATGTATTGTTTTGAATTAATTAAAACAAAATGTTCACTACTGTCTTTAAAAGTTTTAGAATTGTGGCGTCTCCAGTAAAAAAAAAACTGGAAAAAATCAGTTTTCCGTCATATGGACTATTATTCATACCAATCCGCATCACAATACTAAAACGCACTGGAGGAATCGACGTAGTTCCGGTGAATTTTCGGTTAGTTATTTATAGTTTTTTCTTTGAGTTCAGCCAATATTATTTCTGCTAAAATGTGTGAACTCGGAAATGAAAGTACAATCAAATCAAGTTAGGAATCATTATCTGATCGAATTGAGGACGAATCCCCTTAATAGTACAGAATGTAATACGTCCTTTTCCAGAAATATTCTGAATAAATTGGCAAGCAAAATAGAAAACACAGGGCATCCCGAATAAGACCCGAATCATTGAAAACATGTGTCTTCACAAATAATTTTTTGCATTTGAGAAACTTGAACTAGAAAAAATTCGATCTGAAGTTTTATCAGAGCATTTTTCACCACTTTTTAAGCCCGTATAATAGGTCCAAAAAAGATTTTTACAGACTTTGAAAATTTTAAGGGCATTCCGGAGTAGGAAAACGTTCTGGAAGTTGTTTGAAACTTTATTTTCATTTGAATAACTTCTGAAAAATGTTTTCACCCAATTCGATAAAAACATGTTTCAGTAAAGTTGCATTTCTCGAAAACTAGCGAACACCTCAAATTATTACACAGCTTGCAAATCATCCTAAAATAAAGATTATGCATTTTATAGAATTTTTCAATAATTTTTTATGTTTCCTACTAACTTTAAAATATTTGTTTCTTTTTCAAAATCTTAGCCATTTATTTTCAAAGTTCAAATTACTACTAGGACCCTTTTGTAGTAAACAAGCCAAAAAAAAAACATTCAAAAAACAAGAGAAGCCATAATTACAACTAATAAATTAGAAAAAAGATGAGTAATACACAAATGAATCAAGCACCACAAGGGGAATGATTAAAGAGGACAATGTCTAGTCAAGTTATTTTTGGATTTGAAAAAAGATAACATAAGTAGTGTTTTGATCTGAAAATCAAGATCAAATAAATTTTTAAAAACAAATTTTTATTATTTTCCAGAAGCCTTATTTTTGAAACCCATTCGAAAACGGAAAATTGTTCTGCAATAATTCAAAAATGACTCAAATTGTTAAAGCATGTCAATGCTTTTTTAGATATCCTTGGATGTTTCAATGTGACAAAGTTTTAGAAGAATTTCTGCAGTTTTGACTTTACCATAGTTCAGCTTCACAAAGTTCAAAGTTAAATATCAAAAGAAGAAAATAAAACTCATATGAGCTCCCAGAAAACCCATCGAACCCACATGTTGAACACATTGCTTTTTAGAAAAAAACGAAAAGCCAAAAATAAAAGCGGTTTCATTTTAATTTCAATTACCAATGTATTTTTAAAAAAGATCAGACAAAATTAAAGTAAAAATAAAAAGTGGCATCTTTGTGGGACCTCCTGAAAGTGAGAGAAATAGAAGATGAGCTGTGAACAACAAATGATGGATGATTGTTTTTTTGAGGAACAAAAAAACAAAAAAAGCAATTGGGAACAGACAAATAAATACGTAAAGATGAAGTGTCGGTTGTGGAAATCAACAGGTTTATTACATTTTACTCCAGAACTTCTTTTTTAGAAAGCTAGAATATCTTGATTGTTGATTGCACTAAATATCACTTTAAGAATCGCTGAGAGTTCGTTGTGATTTTTGAAAATCAGATAAATATTGGCAAACATATGACAAAGAGCGGAACAAATTCAGATTTATTTAGATCACATGTTCACAGGAGAATGTTCTAGGTAGGTGGCAAGAGGATCGTAGCCGTCGACTTCTCATGACTTGGAGCTGCTCTACCAGGGAATTCGGGACGTAGGATCTAAATAAGGAAATGAGTTTCATGAATTAATTTATAAAATGAAAATACCTTGAATGAGCAAACCATATTTGAATTGATTTGCATCACAGCTGCAGCATTGTCAAACTGACCACAATAGTGGGGTGCCGAGAAAAGTGTGACGAGTTTACGGTTTGCAAAGAATTCATAACCATCTTGAACTACTTGATGAGCACGGACAATCAGGTCAAGTCCAAACTTTTCACACGTTTGAGCAACAATATCGGGTCCGAATGTGCAACTGCATCCTCTGAAAATTGAATGAAATCTCATATAAAGCTGTGTTTTATGCTCTACAAATCTGGAACGAGGTATAAAAATGGCACTCGAAAAACCAGACGTCCGGTTTCCCAGTTCTATTTTAAATGTTTGCTTACCTGATATTAGACTTGAATCCTTTTGTGTTAACGTCCGGGTCCGACCAAAGAAGATCAATGGCGAGAGATGGATTTGGAGGATCCTGAAATGAATAGGTTATACAATGCTAACAGAGATTCTGATTTCGTTTTCTATTCATTTTTCATTCATGGTCTTTTATATACTCACATGCATTGGACGAGCAAATGTGTTCAAGATATCTAATTTTGGAGAGTTCAGCAAATCAGAGGACAATCCTCCATGCATACAAAGAATCCGTTTACCGATTAACCCCGTCAATGGCATCATTTCGAACATTTTCGTGAAGTCTTCATACAATCTTGGAGTACCGAAACGCTTGTTGAGATCATCGTAAAATCCATAAATGCGATTGATCAGTCTTGTTTCGTGATTCCCACGCAACAAAATGACATTCTCTGGGAATTTCATTTTGAGGCACATCAAAAACATGATTGTCTCAATGCTGAACTGTCCACGATCAATGTAATCACCGAGAAAAAGATAATTGGTGGAAAACCGACATTGTTGAAAATGCGAATGACATCGCCAAACTGTCCATGAAGATCTCCAACAACTGTGAGAGGTGGAGCACATTCAATCATCATTGGCTGACGTTGGAACACTTGAAGAGTTTCAGCAATGAAATCAGATATTTCCTATAAAGATTAGTATGCTATAAGAAGTCATTGCGCGGGTGAAATGCGCACAAAACAGCTGGATATACATAGCTACGAAGGCGAGTCAGGAGGCTAAAAAAGACGCCGCCGCAATCTCCGACCTGATATAATCTTTAAGGGCGACAATGAGTCGAACCGCGGCCCGCTTTGAGCGAGTCGGTAGAATAATTCATTTGTGATGTGAATATTCGAAACCTTCTAAAAATTGGCATTATGGATGCACGATGCACACTTTGCCAGCAAAATCAACCGCGATTTGCACACCGCGACTTGAAATTATGAATGGTCGTTTTCGTGATGCGCACATTATGCATATATCGAGAAGTCAGCCCACGGTTTATTTTCTCTTACCGCTTCATCAATAGTAGTTGTAAATCCAGAACCCAATTTCCCAATGTTCATCAATCTTTCCAATATTTTATCGACATTCACTCTTGACGGAGTAAAATGCACTGAAACTTGCTCTTTACCTGAAATTCTTAATTTTTTTAAATTGCCCGAAACTCGATTTAAACTCACTCATTGTCGACATTGTTCACAATAAAACTTCGACTTGTCTACTAAAACTTTTGTGTTGAAATTTGAAACTAATTTGAAACTAATAAAATATCGATTTAATGTAAAATCAGATAAGGAATATTTTTTGAATGTGCACACGTGAAGTTGTGCGTTTATTAAATGTATTATTATTGTTGTTTTTTTTTTAAATTGGGCAAAACTATACATTTTATGGCATTAAAATTTTATTTTCAAAATCCATAAAATTTATTCGAACACTGTTCTGATCCTTAAATCGGCTTTTACTCGATTGGAAGGATCTTACGACGGACCTAATTCCAATTCCTAGGAGCCATGTGGCCCATTTGACGGTGGAACGATCGTTGTTTGGTATCACCTGTCCGAAAGAAGAATTGAAAACAGTCTTCAAAAAACATTATCACATATTTTTATGAGAGTTTTAAATTTTCGAGAATCGCTTTATATCATTGCATAAATTTATTTTGTTTTCGAAAGATCACAAGCAAATAGGGCACAAGTTTTCTTCAAACATCACCGGTCAGACAACAGACCCGTGTTTTTTCTAACTAAGTTCCCGTTTAAATGGACAATGATAACAAATATGTTAAATGACGATGACCTAGTTGGCATGTTAATCCAATCAGTTCTTTGCAAATTGAAAGTATGGCCATTGACTCTTCTGGTACCAAGCTGGTTTCACATCGGGAATTGATTCACAATTGAATGAAAGAACCGTCAGGTTGTAGTAAGCTTGTCTGAAAAAATACATATGTCCAATCCTTTGAAAATATTTAAGACGAGCACCATCTTATTATAATAGTTTTTGTTTCAGGTTCATACCTCTAGATGCAAGTGTTGCGACTTATCAATTTTACGCGCAAAATTTCCTCTAGCAATAAATCTTGGGTTATACAATTTGATTGTTCAACTCGAAGAAATATCAAAGGCACATAATTATAATTTTATGTTAATAATATTTGATTCCATATAATGCTATCAATCATATCAGTGGCAATAACCACTCAAGTGTGATGTCGTTTTTTTTCTCTCATCTCCTTTTTATCAGATTTCCAGGCCCGATTTGAGATAACTTGTTTTAGGGAAACTTAGATTAAACTTAGAACTAGATTTAATGAAAAAATATTTCTTCCAAATATCAATTTGAAAAAGAAGAACAAACGAACCCTTCATCATCCTTATGCATTCGAATATCTTTTATTACATCAAATTTTACCACATCTCCATCATCATTTTCTTTTTCTTCTCCTTCGAAAAATTCACCTCGTCGAATACGGACCTGAAAATATAAATTTCCTTTCAGACAGGGCTAGGTATAATTTTTCATACAGGGTAATAATTCCAAGTTTGGTTATATCCTATTTATTTTTTTATTGGAAAATTAATGCTTTTTGCACATAATTTATAAATCTATAATGAATAGCCTAATCTTGAATTTATTTTTAAAGCTGCTTAATACAGTATTTTACGGAAAAAACCAGAATAATTTTTTCACTGAAAGTATGCCACCCCAATTTTAAAATTAAATATACATTTTGAATCAAACATACATCTGAATATCGAACTTTAGCATATTTCTCTAATCCTTCAAATTCGCAGCACATTGTATATAAATCTCCTTCAATATTTTTCTCAAATCCTCCAACCCATTGATTCGACTTCTGACATCCATGCCGACTTTCAGCACGTTCTGGACAGTCCTATAAGTTGATTTTTTTTTGGATTTTCCATGCGAATTTCTCTATTGACTTACCGAATAATTTTTGTCGTAGCAATTAGGTTTTGAACACATTAATCGAACCACTCCACTGTGATGAACTTCCATTCCATATGGTACTTGATCGGATCCACAGTAATCCGCCAAGCTGAATCCAAATAACAGAATAATCGTGAACATTTCCACGTGGTACAACATATTGTTAGAATTGAAATGGCAAAAAACTTGGAAGCACACCACCTGTCACTTCGACAAACAGACAGAGAACAGCAAAGAGAAAAATGAAAATGAAAATGACCGCGAAAAAATCAGCAATGAAGAAAAATGCGTAGCCCTCCCAAAGTCTTCTTCTCTCGATTGCGACACAACCGGTTCAATGATGATCGGTCTTCTTTTCGTTTTGTTTTTTTCTACCCCCTTCTTGACACCAATACTTATCGACTCCTCCTTTGACTGTTATTCAAAAGGTCACAAACGACCATCTCACTCTCGAAAAGTTTTCTTTTTGCAGTTGCAGAAAAATCCTGAAAAATAAAACAAAAAGTCTCATAGAAGGTTTATCCACCACTGAACAGTCGGTACGTGAACAGTAGAATAATCTAATCATCGACCCGAAGGCGAGTGGAAATGAACTGCATCCCGTTGTTTGCCAGGCCACACTTTTACCACCTGCGCCATGCGGGCATAACCAATCTCTTCTAAAGAGTGTCTACAAGAGTATCTGGTCTGCACTCACCCAAAACTCTTCTTCCATTTCCGTCATCTTGTCATGAAGTTCAAGAGTATCAATTGCTAGTCGTTTTAGGTTCGATTCTATATCCTCATTTTCCGATAGACAACGTTTTTTGTCATCTAGCTCTCCACGTTGACGTTGCAAATAGAAAGCTGAAAGATTGATTAGGTGGATTGAAAGGAGTTAAAGTTGCAATGCCATATAGAGTATCTACCTTTATACAAAACTCATATATTTTTGTACAAATACAATTTTAACTCACCAACATCACACAATCTTCTTTTCAATTTAGGATCATATGAGCTCAGAACCTTGAAAAAATCATCTCTACTGAGCATATGAATCTGTGAAAATGCACTTGATATCACATTATGTTGATGACGATTATGATTCAAATGATTATTGAACCATATTAGATTAACATCTCCGAGAATTTCTCCTTCGAAATGATCAATTTCGTTGTCTTCAGTGATTTCCACCATTTGTCCACAAACAATTATAAACATTGACTAAAAATAGGTTAAATTCATATCTAGTCTACAAATCCCAGTAGCTCACACTGCATAATTGTCCTTTTTCAATTACAACGTCTCCAGGACAAAAGTAATGAGGCTCCAAAAGTTGAGAGATATCATTGAGAAAACTTCGTTCAGACGCCTGAAAAATGTATGAACAACACATTTTTTGAAGATTATGCCTTGTTTTTTCTTTGTTTTTGTTTCAATTCTCTGATTGGATTTGACTTTTCACAACGTTTCAAAGTAACTATTGGAGGAAATACGGTAAACCACATTTTTGAAAACGGAAAACTTTGGTTGTAAATTCCATACATCGTTGATTAGAAAATGTTTTTACTATTACTTCTGATTTGTATCATTAAAGATTTTTCCGAAAATTTCTTACCCTAAATAATGGAGACCTCACTAACGATGCTCCAATAATTGAAGTGGTAACATGCCCGTATAGTTTAGCTGGAAGTTCATCTCTTACTTCATGTTCTTTCATAATTGTCTCTTCTGCCATTTCATATTCACAATACTTCAATACTTTTGTTTGCAATCGCTCGTTGAGATTTCTGTAAACAATTTTCAAACCGGATTTATATTGTATAGCTAACATAAGAGTTCCAAAGTTGTATTTAAATATTTTAAACTACAAACCTATAGGTCATATATTGTTTCAGACCATCCATTAATGTTTGCCAAAATGTTTTAACAGCATTTGCATTTGCTACCAGATCTCCGATACTTCCCATTATAACGGCAAAAAGTAAAAGTCCTGCCAAAGTATTAACAATTTCAAATGCATTTTGTAGTGAAGTATTCGGTGCAGGTTGTTCTCCTAATGTGGTCATTGTCATTGCTGACCAATACATTGACAATGTATACTCTTTTGTAAATTGGGAGAAGTTGTAGATATGGGTTCTGAAAGTTTTGAGATTTTTCCAAGATAGCTAGCTTGACCTCTTGTCAAAGTCACACTAGTTATTTGTTTACCTGTTATCCGTTCTCCAAAAGTGATACAGTTCCACAAGATGATCCTCCCTCGCTTCATCGTAATAAAAGTAGGGATTGTAACAATCTGTTCGGCCGTCACAGCCAACAAAGTAAGCATCTGAAAATGGAGAATTTACGGGAATGAGATCGTGAGATAAATGAATTCTTGAAATTTGGATATTGATTTTTTTTAATTTGCTAATATCTGATTTGCCTAATTGTATGTTTGGTTGAATTCTTCACTATAGGAATAAAATTTCCAAAAGTATCCAAAAGATTTGGAAATAAGTTTTTGACAGATATATTAATTAGAAAATTGCTTATTGCAGCCCTGATTTGTACCTGTAATTTTCTCTGGTGTATACGGCCATGGAAGATATTCATCATCGTCAAATGTTGCATTTACTCCTAAAAAGGGATTTTATTTTAAAAATAAAGAAAAATGTTTTGTTTAAATAACTCACCATCCCACGACGAAGTGTCACTGTTCACAGAAATTATATAAAATACGCAAGCATTCACATGGAACAACAAAAAACAAGCAGTAAATATTTTGGAGAGTGATATCGTAACCTGAATTCATTTCTGAACTACTGTTCTGTTTAGTGATTAAGAAAACCTGAGTCAACTTTCCATAGGACTGTGCTATAAAGTTAGCAATTCGATAAATCTTTAAAAATCGATTCAATCTGCAGAAAGCGGCCGAAGTTTTTCGAATAAGCAGATAGTCGAATGGGAAGATTGCTAATAGGTCAATTGCAAAGTAGAAACTGAAATTAAAATTGTTAGTTTATATGTAGCTACATGTTATCAGATTTCAAACGTAATTATAGTAGCCACTCAATAGAAATTAATGCACGATAACTGGTAATTTCTTTGATCAACCTCGTTAAAATCATAGAAAGATAAGAAGTACCTGTGAACATAATGTCTCCAAGTTTCTGAAAAGCTGGTGATCAAAACTCCGTCTTCGTAGAATGCTGAAAATATTTTGGTTTAAAAAATCTAAACTTTCCAAAACCATTTTAGATTATCCAATCTGCATTTACAAAATGGATAAATTAAAAATAAAATTTAAAATTAAAAAAAGGTTAAAAACTCACACAACATAGATCGAAGTATGATGTCAAACAGAAAAACGGTATCAAATGCAATATTGATGGGAAGAATTTTCTCAATGTATGCGTATCTTATATTTTCGAAAGCCAATACAGAGAGTACAATTATATTGTATAAACATCCACATACAACAAAAAATGTCCAAATCCAGTAAATGTATCCAGATTCATCTACCGAAAAGTCATATCTAAAAAGTGTTTTGTTTGAAGGAATAAAAAATGTTATTATATCTTCGAAACCTAATAAGAATTATTTGTTTTTTAAACCAAATTTGTTACCGCACGAATGAACAAAAATGTTAAAAATTTGACATATGTAACTTTTAAAATATAGCGCTTTAAGAACTTTCTGATAACATTAAAAAAAACAACTTACTCGATTCTCGGATTTGCAGCTCTCCATTTCTCATATTGATTTTCATATTCAAAATGTTGAGGAATCAAATCATCATCATCTGGTTTCTTGGACATTCGTCTCTTTCTCTCATGCAAATTAGGCAGCTTCTGTGCCGAATGTGTGCTCATTTTCTCCCTCCCAAGAATAAAGCCTTATTTAGATTAAAGAAGCCATTGGAATCCGTATATTTTCTATATATTCTTCCTAAAATTAGATAGTCTTCTTAAAATTAATGAAGGTTATCAAGAAAACACTCAACTATTGGGTTGAAAAAGGAAATAGGTACGAAGATGATTTTGGAAAATACACGAGTGATTATATTTGGTGACGCAGGTGCATGTGGAGAAATGAGAGAAATGAGCCGATGAGTTGAGCCATGGATTGAAAAGGTATTAGTGAAAAGGATTTGATATGAAGAAAATAAAAATATGAATAGAATCATTTTGATTATGTTAGTAGGAAAGAAAAAATATTTATTTACGATTTATGTTCATATGTAAATTGGCAAACATATTGAACAAAACGGATATATCAAAAACTGTATCTAAATTTGCTTTTTTCTTAATAAATCATCACAATGCTTTCATTGTTGGCGCAAATACGGATAGGATGAACCTCTCCTGTTCTCGGCTAACTACTGTCAAAAATATTTTTAAAAAACTATATCAACGGCTTATGACACTCGGCACACTCCACCATGCAACACAACTCATGAAACTAATCTGCAAGCAACTTCAACATGGCCACACTTCTACAATAACAAAGGAACTTTATGATCGAAAGAATACATACAAATGAACTATCAATAAAGCGTGAAACAACCTTTGCGACCTTTACGTGAAAGGTCATATCAGATGGCTATATAAGGAGGAGATTGTAGAAGAAACATCAGTTTTAAATTTACTCAAACTCCCGTTGTCTGTGGGAATCTTCTGGCGTTCGCAGGAAGATCTCGTGTCAATAAAGTGTTGTTAATAAATGAGTGTTATTTTTTTCGCATACCACTGGACAATTGTCTCATGTTTTTCAGACTATTTAAATTGATCTGCAAGAATTTTCAGAGTTCACTAGTTCTATGAAGATCTTAAGAAACTTGTATATAGAACTCCAAAAAACTGGTCAATGTGGAGAAATTACTGAACATTCTACTTCAGTTTAAAATGTATTTATTTTATAATGTTTATAAAAATGACATAAGAAGAGAAAGAATATTTCAAAACAAGTAAAAGCGTTTTTTATTAATCCGTTTCAGAAATCGTAGGAAGCTCATTATTATTAATAATATTTAAAACCGACAAACCTGTTGGTTTTGGTGTGCTTGGATAAGTTTTTAATAGATAAGAAGCAAATGTAACTGAAAACAACATAAATGAATTACAATTAAATTCAAAAGCTCTTGGGTATGTCACTTGAACATTATGAATCTGTGAATCACTGAAACATACATATGGGAAATGTAATGAAACGGAAAGAGAGCATAAAGTTGGGAATACTGGAACACTAGTTGGGTCACTTAATTCTCTATATTTTGTGTAATGAATCTTGTAATATCCGGTTAAAAAGTCTGTAAAACAGTCAACTGTTAGAAGACTTGAACAACTCCATAAGCGACAGTGAATTGGACCATTTCCACCATTTTCACGGCTTAGGATCAATGTGAGCAGGGAAATTACATGCATTGAACGGCTGACATCGAATTTATTCAACATTTGCCTGAAATTGGTTAAGTTGCTAAAAACTGTTTTTAAATTTTATGTCAAAGAACAAGGATCTGAACGAAACATATCCATGAAAACTCCGGGCGCTGTCACATTTTGAAACTTTATGGAACATTGAGTTGAATAAACTTCTTTTTGAAATTTTTAATTACTAATTTCAGACATTTTTTGAGAAGGAAAAATTTTGCGTTAATAAAATTAATAACTTTAATCCTTTGCTCTTATTTTAATATTTTCAATACTTACTTGATAGTCCGACTGTTTTCATCTGTGAAAATTTCTCGAATTTCATCATATTTTAGCAAAATCGCAATATTCGTTAGAACATTTATTGCTAACGTCTGTATATCTTTGACGGCTAGTTTCAAACATTTGAACAGGATATCTATTCCACCGACCGAAATAATATTTCGGCAAGCATCGTGATTGATCAGTGAAAAAAGTTGAAGTACGCCTAACGCAGATATGCACCAGGGAGCACATTTCAAATCGAGCCCAAGTTTTAAAATTTCGACGATTTGCGTTGAATTCTCTTTTTCATTCGTAATTGAAATCATCGACTTTCGACTCATTGCGGGAATCAAAACGGTCAAAATACTACAAGTTGACGTAATAGATCCATGGAAATGCTTAGATTTGGTAAGATATTTTAATACCGTCAAGCAAATCTTGTCATAGTCGAATTGGCATGCTCCAAGGCTAATGAGATTGATAATGGAAGTCCAGAAATGTTCATTGATCTCTGGGCTATAATGTTGAAGTTCGTTACAATAGTTTAATAAATAGTCGAGTAAGCGGAAAATTTCGAATGAGCGAAGTTTTTTGTAATGATGACTGAAATTTTGAAAAAATATTATAACTATGAAAAATTGAAAACTCACAGTGAAATTTGTGTTAAGCATTTGATTCCATTATGTCTTGATTCTAAAGACTTTTCAATGCCCATTGCTCGAGAAATATGGTTAATACATTCCGAAACATTGAACTGTTCATTTTCATTAATTTCTAGAAAATTTGAAATTACTTCCAAACACCATCCAATTGGAGCTTTTCTCTTTAAATTCATATAATGAACTAGAGAATTGATTGTTGTAGTAATTGTGGATCCATTCAATAATTCTATTCCAGCTTTTACAGCATCTTCCAAATGAGTATCTAAAAATATCCCAAGCTTGAACTAGGAGTAATTACTTTTAAAACTCACTCCATGTAACGATTTGCTTTAAATTATCATGAGTATTTAGTAAATTATCCAAAAAGTACTGACATATATCAGTTCCTGAACAGTCAAGAAACTTCAATTTTGGCAAAACCATTCCACATTCCAAATATTGTTCGATAATTTGTGTATTGAGAATATCCCTGGAAAATTTGTTTTTAAAGTTTTCAACTATCAATATAATACGTACCAATCTCTTGAAATATCCAAGACTCTCAGATCTTTCAAATTGAACAGTTCCATCAAACAGTTATTATTTTCAAATTTCAAGTTCCTCATGTGAAGAACCTGAAGATGGTTTAAATGGGAAATCCCCCAAAGATTTTCCAAATTTGTTCCACTAATGTCAAGAAACAGAAGATTAGAAAAATTCTGACAGTGTTCAGAAAACGACTCATCACAGAAAAATTGTCTGTTTTTTATTGATAGGCTCTGGAGATTGGGCAGCAAGCATGAGATCTGAAATTATTCTGGTTTTGGTATCACTAAAAAGTATTATTTTCAGCTTGAAAATTTTGAAAGGTTTGTGGTTCATTGATCTAGAATGCCATGCAACATATAAGAATGAGAATGAGATTTCAAATACATACCAATTTTCGGCATTTTGCCGAAAAATGTCGAAAAATTGCAAAGGCGTTTATGCATGTTTTTGACAGTGTTCTCTAAATCAATGGCTCAATCAAAAAATAATCTTGCAAAATTTTCTGTTTTTCAGTTTTTCACCCCAAAGGGCCGATGGGAAAATAGTGGCCTCGACAATTTCCCAATTCCCAAAATAAATTACCTCTTGTGTCCATTCACTGAGAAACTTTTGATTAGTCCTTATACTCAAATGTCGAAGATTCAGAAGGGAACCTTCATTGAGCAAATTTTTTAGCAAACTGGCCATATCAACGACACACGCTTCTGGAAATTTTGCCACTGGTGGTTACGCATCCAATTAGTTACGACAACTTACGGAATATGTCATTAGAAGGTCCTTCATTCAGATTTGAAGATCCCAAAATAAGAGATTCTAAACAATACTTATTTACCATGTTAACAATTTTTCTATTAACAGAAACGCCTTGCAAATTGATTTTTGACAAATTCAGTTTACCATCGATCAGTTTAAGTAAATTTTCCGATATCCCATTGTTTAACTCAAGTAATCTTGAAAACACTTTGTTGCTTGTTTTTGTGTCAAGTATGTATGCCGTTTCATTGTAATCTCCTGAAAGTTAACTTACAAGTAGAAAAATTAATGAATAAACTAACCATTGTGAATGTACTCTGCCACTTTTTGAGAAGTAAGATCCTGCAGTGAGTTGATCATTTTAGTGTTGAATAATCGACTAGGTAAAAAGAATGTAATATTGTTCTAAAACAATGCACTCTGTGTACTACTTTATAGAGAGGGTGAACATCTGAATCGATTGCAGCGTTTACAGTTATTGCGACATCTGGTAGATAGACAGGGAAATTGGTACAATCCCTTCCTATGGGAAAAACCATATTTCAAATGTTTCCCAGATTGCTGGTATTGATTGTTTTTCATAACTACCAACAGAAATATTATTTTTAGAAGAAATAATCAGACAAACTATTGAGATTAAAATTTCAAAATTCCAGCTTAATACTTGTACATCGAATTCAGATTATATAAAGAACCGACAATGTTATGTTAAAAGTGTTTTCTGGAGAATTGGCAAGTCCTATATAAAATACTAAAATTTTGGAAAGTATTGGAATTAGCGCAGATATTTTAACAATTACTTCAATGTCTGTAATGCAATTTCCAACAATATTAAAACCTGAGTCTTCTATTTTAAAACAACCCTGAACGACCTTGACTGTTCTTAAAATAGTCGTAGAAACTTTTGCTTTTTGGTGATTCAACAGCTCATCCCACTGGCAAGGGTTTGGTAAAAAACTACAGATTGACATAGAGGATTGACTGTGGGGGTTTAAAATGGTTCAAAAAGCGTAGCCCGACTCTGTGTGACTGTTATAAAAATAGGAATTGTTTAAGAATAGTAGTATTATATTCCGCCAGCCTCATGCCCATAAACAAATGCTTAACCAAAAATAACCAAACCCGTGTTTTTCTCAAATTTTTGTCCCAACAATTATTAAAATATATTTTGTGCTTCTGAAATGTATCAAAAGTGCAAAAACAGCCGGCCTCAAAACTTCCCGACTCAAAAAAGCTGCTTATCAATAGGTGAACACAGCTTCGATTCCGGAGTTTGACAAATTGTAAAGTTTTGCACGTTTTCCATAAGACTGAACCATCATCCCATGTGCCCCATCTTTTTCTAAACGTCAAGTCCAAAACTTCTCTTTCACAAGAATTCATATTCATGTTACACAGCATAAAATTACACTGCCATTTCCAATAATTGATACTTATTTTCTTATTTGTTCTAGCATGACATTCTTATTTTGTCTGATCAGAAATCTTATTTCCACTTCCATATATATTTCTCGGCACCAAACTAATATAATTTGAACCGAAACACAAATGCCTGAAATATCTCTAATCGTTCCGATAGAAACCATTCACTTCAATGATTCCTATATGAACTTCAAGTATCAATTCAACGAGTTTCCAACTTTTTTGGCAATAATTCCGTGGCTTTATATGATTCCGACATTTCTTGTGATCTATAAAATATTTTTAATCTATTCAAAAACCAATTGGGAACAACTGGAACCGGGCAAAAATAAACATGTATTTTTAACTCTTTCTTTATCACTCATATTTAGTTATTTATTTTTCTTCTTTGATTATTTAAATATTCGCTTTCCAGCAACTGGATTATTTACTTCTTTTTGTGCTAATATTGAACCTAATCATTGGCTAAAGCTTATCATATTCTTCTCATTTTACTTCAATTATTCTGCAATGATTTTTCCATGCCTTTTGCCTATTGTGCGTTTAATTATATTAACATTTCCAAAAGACCATGATAGAGTGAGTTTTTCTTAAATAAATGTTGATCTCACCAAAAAAATAATTTATCACCATCAAGATTAACACGATCATAATGCGAGTAGCCATACCATTTGCCATTGTTTATCCAATATTTTCAACATTCTTTTTAATCCCAGCAATTGGAACATGTAAGCAATTAGAATATCCATACCCATTTGGAGCAATTTGGACTTATTATTCTGGTGCAATCTTTGGGGTTAGTCGGAAAAATATTAATACGACTTTACGCTTTTCTCCAAAAACTCATTGATCGCATTTTTCAGTTCCGAAATTCCACATTTTATTTGGTGAATACTGTTATATGGGTTACTTTAGCAACCATCGCAAATATAATGCTATTTTTCAAAATAACAAAAGCAAGGGAACGGCTGATAACAGTTCAAACAAGTGGGATATCACATCGAGCACAAGTTTCAATTACAAGAACCACAATAGCAATGATTGCATTTTATGTGACAAATGGAATGTTTATTGTAAGTTTTCTTTTCTTTTTCATGCTTCTTTTTTTTTAAAGAAACATGGAAAAAACATGACAAACATGAGAATTTAAGCATATTTGGAAAAAGTTTTAATGCAGCCATTTTTGAAAAATACTTTAAAAATATTTTTCCACTAAGTTAATATTTTTAGTTGAACTACTTTATGTTCTATGGTACAAGCTCAACAATGGCATATAGCATCGTTCTTCGACCATTCGGAAATGATCTCCAAATATGTATGATCGCATGGATTCTATTTCTGACTCATCCAGTTTTTAAGAAAACAATTGTTAACCCAGAAGCATCTATTGAACGAATAGAGCCAATAAGGGAATTATCAAACTGATACTTCAAATTTTTTTCTTGTTTTTTAACCTCTTTTATCCATACATCATCTTTTTTTTTCCAAAAAAAAAAGCTTTGAACATAGTTTACTTTTTTGGTTTTTTAAAAAAGGTATTCAAGTGTTACACAAACTTCAGAATTTGCGCATTTCTAGTTTATTCAACCATTATAAAGATCTCTCTTGAAATCACGAGTTTAGCCGTTTTCAATAGTATTGCACGTTTTTCTACCTCATTGCATTTCTCTGAATAAAAACTGTTTATTAGTAACGAAACACCAAAACCAAAGCAATATACATGAAAGGTACTATCTATCACGGATCTCACCTTATCACCTTCTCTCAACTTTTTGTTCTCATCTTTTTTCAGTAAAATATGTTTTAACAGGCAGATTTTATACCATAAGAGCCACATTTTTTAAACTAAAACTGTCTTAAATTTTTTTTTAAATCGCTAAATTTACAATTTTTCGAAAGCGAAAACGAAAATGTTGTAAGTTTGAAAACTTTTCTTGAAAATTAAATGTTTGAAACATGATTACGCTCTGGTTACAATTCCGAATATCATTTTTTTGAGGGTAAAATTTAAAAATTGATGGTCTCCAATTTTCGAATCAGTCAACGAAATTTCCCTAACTTGTTTTCCCCAAAAACAAAAACGAAAAATGATAAATCTTCGAATAAAGTTTTTTTCGTCCCCAACGACTGTATCTTTTTTTCTTAAACATTGTTTCTGGGAACTGCTAATTTCAATGAAATCAAAACATAATTTCATATAATTTCTGAAACCTTTTGTATCATAAAATTGGTAACAAACATTTTTTCGAAACGGAAGTAAATCCCCTTCAAAACCTTGATAAAAAATCTTAATTTTCGTTTATGTGAACTTGTAGTTCATTTAATAAACTTCTTTACGTCAGTATAGCAATATTAATACTTTTCAGATTTACTACCCCTCTAAATGTATTATTACCTAACTCCGGGAAGCAGGCGTAACGAGATTTTATGAGCAAACGAATACTTCAAAGACCGATATCAATATTAGTATAACTTTGACATAGTTTTGTGTTTATATTTCTCACGTTTTGAAGAAATTCACAAAATGTCTGGACTCCCTGATACAATACATTTCAATCAAACTTATCTTAACTATCATTACGAGTGGAATGGATTTCCTACGATTCTAGCAATTCTTCCATGGTTTTATATGATTCCAACAATTTATGTAACTCTAAAAATATTTTTGGTCTACCTGACAAACGATTGGGATACTGTTGAACCGGGGAAAAATCAATATGTGTTTCTAGTAATTAGTTTGACACAGATTTCATGCTTTTCGTACTTTTTATTCAATTATTTAATTGTAAGATTGCCAGCTACCGGATGGTTTACCTCGTATTGTGCTTCAATTGAACCAAACAAATGGCTTTTGACAATTTCATTTTTCACCTCTTATACAAACTATACAGCAATGATATATCCGTTTTTCATGCCAATTGTTAGGTTGATCATAATCACACATCCAAAAAATCACAATAAGGTATTTAATAGTTTGAAGAAATTGGAAATATTTTCTATAGATTAGTTTTAAGTTTTTGTTGTGGGCTGAAACATCTAAGCCCTAGGAGCGCGGATAATTGCCAGCAGATAATTCATCAAACTGATAATTTTTCTAAAAGTTTAATTAATTAAGTGATTATTATAGATATTTCAAATAATATCATATTTGATTTTTCTTGTTATTCCAATAAAAACGAATTTCCAGATAAATTCAATAGTAATGAGAATTGCTGTTCCAGTTGCTCTAATCTATCCAATTTGCTTCACATTTTTTCTGATTCCTGCAATAGGAGTATGTAAGCAATTAGAGTTCCCATATCAATTCGGATCAATTTGGGTTTACTACGTCGGTCCTGCGTTTGGAGTAAGTTCCAATTTTCAATTTAACAATCAATATTTTAAAACTGAGAATTTTTTGAATTTTCAAAAAGTAAAAAAAAATACATAAAAAATGATTCAGCTCCGTAACACTCCGTTCTTCCTGGCCAACGCGTCATTTTGGCTAGCATGCTCTGTTCTAGCCAATTTAATTTTATTCCTGAAACTAACACGTGCCAGAGAACAGCTGATAACTCAACAAGTTAGCAGCATATCATACAGAGCACAAGTATCAATAACGTATACTACAATTGCAATGATTGTCTTCTATGTCACAAATGGATTAACTCTGGTGAGACTGGAAACAATAAAAATTTTGCTTATATAATTAGTAAAATTATTTTTAAATCACGATGGGAAATCTCAATTTTTTATTAGATGCTTCCATTTTTTTCTACCAATTATTTAAAACGTATTTTTCTTTACAATCCGAAAAACATATATAGAGAATGAAAATTGGAACACCTTTGACCGAGAACAGACCCGTAACAAGTCCATCATTTCAGCTTTCCTATTATCAATTCTACGGAACCAATTCTGTCATGTCATACACTTTGTTAGCTCGACCGTTTGGAAATGATTCTCAAGCATGCTTAGTGTCATGGATTTTTTATAAAACCCATCCTGTTTTCAAAAAGTCACCGACCGACACTGGAGGAGCATTTGAAAGAAGAGTTCATGCAGTCTAACACCTTGTTTCATCCTGAAATTTAAATTGCTTTATATTAACTTAACCAGCACCAAATATACAATTGTAATGCAAACTAATTAAACATAAATCGGTGTTTTCCTCAATTTTTCAACTGCGGGGAATAACATGCGGAGCAATTTTGAATATTAAAATAAATTCTCATTTTGAAACTATTTATTGATCTACAAGAATACACAACATTTTTAAAAGGGTTCTAGTTTCTAAATAAAACATCACAGGTTCAGCTGCTTCGGGCACAAAGGCTAACCGAAAAACTAGTCACATTTAAATAATAAACATATACTTCTCCATCGAATTTTTATCAAATCATACTTTTTCACCTGTAATCAAATAAATTGTGTCATTGTGCGAAAGTTTTACCAATTTTTGAGCACAGCATCTGACTTCACCATATATCCTATCATGTCATCAAATAACTCTTTATGGCCGGGTACTATTCACTTTAATGAGACTTATATGAATTATCAAGTTGAATATAATGGATTTGCACAAATATTTGCTGTTATTCCTTGGATTTATATACTTCCTAGTTTCCATATAATTTGTAAAATATTAGCAATTAGTATGACAACAAATTGGAAGAAACCAGAGCCTGGAATCAACCCACACGTATTTTTAGTTATTTCTTTTTCACAACTCACCGTTTTTGTATTTTTCCTATTCGATTATTTGATGCATAGACTTCCTTCAACAGGGTTATTTACATCATGGTGTGCATCTAATCCACCAACTCATTTTCTAAAAATTATTTTTATGACTGCCTATTATACTAATTATTCTGCAATGATTTTTCCATTTTTAATGCCTGTTGTCAGATTGGTTGTGGTCGGTTTTCCTATGAGCAATTTTAGGGTAATTTAGACAAACATTGAATAAATTAAATACTAGTTTTGATTTTCAGTTAAACTCAGTTTTATTGAAAATTGGAGTTCCTCTAATTTGGATATATCCGTTGTTTTTCACATTTTTCCTTATTCCGGCTGTAGGTGTCTGTCGTCAACTGAGTTCACCTTATCCACTTGGAGCTGTTCACATTTACTACGCAAATGCTGCCTTTGGGGTTAGTTATTTATCAAAAATTACCATATTTTTCCTACTTTTTTGAACTCTCAATTTTTTACCTTATATTGTTATATTTTTATTATTTTTGGTATATCACACAACGTCTAGTTAACAAAAACGATTAACGAACGTTACCGTTTACCATCCCGCGGATCTGGTAAACTTTTACAAAAAAAACTTGGTAAATTATAAAAAAAATGAAACACTGAAAAATTGCACCCTGAGCTTGCAACTTTTCTTATATTCCATGTAAAATGTTTCAGATGAGAAACTCCTATTTATACCTCTACAACACTGTTGCTTGGTTAAGTCTATCCATTTTGGCCAACATTCTACTCTTTTTGAAAGTTTTACAAGCAAAATCTCAAATAGTGAGCTTACAAAAACAAAGTGTTTCTTATAAAGCTGAATTGTCAATAACAATAACTACTATTGTTATGATTATTTTTTATGTTATTAATGGAGGATTTATTGTGAGTTAAAAAAAACCTCAAGAAAACTTCTTAATGTTCACAATTTGCAGTTGATGTATCTTCTTTTCTATGGCACAAACTCTTACTTTTCATTACTTGTCGTTATCAAACCATTTGCTAATGATTTGCAAACTTGTGTGGTTCCGTGGATTTTTTATTTGACTCATCCTGTTTTTAAAACTTCAATGTCGAATGACGCTGTATTTTCAACAACTTCTTTCCGAAGACGAATTAATTAATAATTAGCTAGCAATGTTGTTAAATAAAATAAAACATGGCCTCCAATTTAAAAAATTAAAGTTCAGTTCTGCAACTGCGACGTGTACCTTAGCCTGACAGTCGTAATTTTCACACAGAATATGGCCTGTGTAATCAAAAAAATATTTTTAAAAAATATTATCAAAAACTGTAGGTTATGAAATTCTAAAGAGTACTTTTCTTCCCTTTGAAACTTTTAAAATAGCCATTTGTCATATGAAAACATAAATTTTACTACTTTCTGCTTAAAATTCTTACTGTCAGTTAAAAATGTTATTGTAAAAATAATCAGAAAATCCTTGTTAAAAAATTAAAATTCCGTAACAAAACCTAATGAAAAATTATTTAAACCAGACGAGATGTTCTACATTCACTATCAGTAGTAACATTTGCGTATTTGTGGTTCTGATTTGTATCTTAAAAATCAGAAAACCTGAGTCCCAAACTAGACAATATGATTATGTCTGCACAAAATTTTAAGTAAAAGCGAACAAGAACTTATAAACCAAGAATAATTTATTATAACAGCTTTTATATCGTTTTTGCAAAATCATTTCCAGCTGCAATGTCTTCTGTTAACGAGACCACAATTCACTACAATCAGTCATATATTAATTTTAAATTCACATGGAACAATTTTGTAGTTCCATTGGTTCTCATACCATGGATTTACTTAATTCCAAGTCTAATAGTAACTGGTAAAATTATTAAAACTTACTGGAAATCCAAATAAAATAATTTGGAAAATCAAATAAATCACCACTTATTTATGGCAATTTCAATGTCCCAATTAATAAGTATTTCATATTTTTTCTTTGAATATTTTGCATCCAGACTTCCAGCAACCGGTATATTCACATCGTATTGTGCAAGCATTGCACCAAATCATTGGCTCAAAGTTTTGTTTTTCTTGGAAACGTACACGAATTATTTATCTCTTGAATTTCCAATTATTCTGCCCATGGTTCGGTTGATAATTGTATTTTTTCCAAATACTCATGAAGAGGTTTGCATCAATTTGAAACATGGGCAAATGTGCCGACACGAAACCTCTCTTTTCGTGAGCCGATCAAGTTTTAAAACGCGGATTGATACCTTTATTTTTAGCTGGCATATTTTACTGACAAAAAAAATGTTCGAAAATTGGACTTATGGCGTATTGTTTTTATTTAATCGAAAACTTTGTGCTATGCAGGTGTTTTTCACCTGACAATTCCAGAATTTAGCGAAATATAACAGTTAGTACCAATTGATTTAGTTCTTAAGAACTAAAAACTCAAAGTCCGATCAAACAAAAAACAGGGTCAGTTTTCAAAACCCGAGCAAACGGAACTCCGAATTCGTCAGTTCATTCTGTCAGCCCTGTGAGTCACCAATTAACGATTAGAAAAAATTACATCTCCTGTGAAAATGCTTTTGTATTACTTTTCCTGTTTTGTTAGACTTTTGTTTTTCACAGTTTAGTACAATGCCAGAATATTTCATTAAAAATTATAGCTATCACACATAAAATTATCGGAAATAATTTATGTTCTAGTTTTGTTTTTTTTAAATAATTTTCAACTGAATATAGTTCCTGGTTAAAATAATAGGTGCGTCACAGGCTTGAAATCTAGTTTACATTTTTCTTTAAAAAATTCAAACTTGAAAACCTAGTCTAGAAGGCTGGATAAATGACCAAGCTGAAAAATAACTGAGCTCGATCAGAGTGCGGGAAATTTTTAAAGAAATATTTCGAGACCACTTATGAGGTGTTTTGTATGACTTCAAAATATTAATTACCATGAATTTATTTTTTTACCACCACAGCGAATTGCTTATGAGTCACAAATTTCACGAAAAAAACTGATTTATTATCTTCGATGTTACATAATGAGTAAGAGAGCAAAAGAAATCACACATCCGGTATCAAATGATTACAATTAGTATTCTCTTGAGATAACTCCAATTAGAATAGCCACTACCACAATCTGATATTGTTCATTGTGTCTATTCCAACTACGCTCATTTCCACTTCCGCAATGTCTTCGGGCTATGTTCATTTCAATCAAACTTTCCTTGATTTTAAATTTTCATGGAATTTCACGTTCCCTCTCGTAATTGTTCCATGGATTTATATGACTCCAAGTCTTGCAGTAATCTGTAAAATATTCAATGTATACTGGAAAACTAGTTCAATGAAGATAGACTATGACATAAATCGACATGTCTTTCTAATAGTTTCTCTGTCACAGTTCACTTGTTTCTTGACATTTTTTTCGATTTTCTCATGACAAGACTTCCTGCGACTGGAATTTTTACTTCGTATTGTGCAAGTATTTCTTCGAATCATTGGCTTAAAGTCATCCTATTTCTTGCACTTTACACCAATTACCTATCTCTAGCATTTCCTATAATATTACCTCTTATTCGACTCGTGGTTGTAATGTTTCCAAAATCTCATAAAAAGGTTTGTAGCAATAAAAAAGAAGAAAAAGGGAAACAATATTATTGAAAAAAAAATCTTAATTTCCAAAAATCTTAATTTCAAATTTTACACTACATTATTTTTTGTTCTGATTTTCAAAGTACTGGGCTCGGATTTACACAAAATGTTATAGCGCGTAAACTCCTAATCCATTCTAAAAATTTATACGTCATCTTACCAATCGAAAACTCGTGATTAACTTTTAAAAATTATATGAAATCAATCACTGTCTACGTCTTATTCAAAAACATCAATTTTCTTAAAATAGACATTGCATCAACAAAAATTGTGTAAAATTTGATATCCCATGGGGCCCAATAGTAACTTTGTATAAAAAGATGTAGTTTGATTTTTATCAAAATTTGTTATTTTAAAATTGCTTTTTTAATTAAGTAAATTTTAGATCAATTCAAAGTTAATTCGTGTAATTGTTCCACTAATTTTGTTCTATCCAATTTGTTTCACATTCTATCTAATTCCTGCCCTTGGAGTCTGTAAACCATTTGAATATCCATATCCATTTGGAGCAGTATGGATATATTACACAAATTCTGCTTTTGGGGTAAGTGTTATTAACTATTTAAGTCACACGGAATTTACTTTCAGCTTCGTAACTCGTTCTTTAATTTGTACAGTATAATATTTTGGCTTGTTGCTTCTGTTATTGTCAACTTATTTCTTTTTGTGAAAGTTAGACAAGCTAAAACACAATTGGTCCAAATTCCAACTCAATCTTATAAGGCCGAATTTTCAATAACTGTAACTACCCTGGCAGTTATTATATTTTATATTCTCAATGGATGTTTTGTGGTGAGTTTCAAAGTATATTTCTCCGCAACAATAGCGAGTTTCAGTTAGTCTACATGTTTTCATATGGATCATATTCTTTCACATCGTACACAGTCATAATAAGACCATTTGGAAATGATATGCAGACGTGTGTTATCTCATGGGTTTTCTATCTAACTCATCCGGTCTTCAAGCGAAAAACAATTCATCCAGTGTCAACAATTGAAATTGTGAATTCGAGCACTAATTGAAAACATAATTTTACACTAAAATCGAATCTTACCGTCATTTAAATAAACAGTAAAAGACAATATGCATTCTTACAAATACATGATATTAAACTAATTTTCATTCCGCTTTCTCAAGGGGACTCCAAAAATTGTATATAATACTCAATGTATGCTCCTTTGCAAGGAAATATTCAGTAAAAGGCAAAAGATTTTCCACCCTAATAACCCCCTCTACTAACAACTCGATAGTTATTCTAACGATGCCAGTCAAATTAAAATTAAACATGAATTATATTATTCCTTGAATGTACATTTTAATTGAAGTTTGAGCGGGTCGACCCATTTTGGCTCAGTGCCACCTCTACTTTCTGCGATCAAACGATGTTCACGTTTGGTTTAAATCTAAACAAACATTGATTTTGTTTTCTGGGAACATACAGTTGTTCTGATTCGGGGAAACATAATTTATGTGCTCTGATGAGCATCAAACTTTGCATGGATAACTTCAAGACAATTTCTAATTTCCGGCGTCACGTTTTGTTTATAAAACATTTTTGAAACCTACTATAGTCTAGATGTTTGTATTTTCTCACGTACTTTATTAGTTAACAGGTATTTAAAGCTTCCCTTTCAATAGCTGAAACCTCCCGTTTGAATTGCACTTTGAAAAATTAAGTTTCAGTCACTTTTTTCTTGGTCTTACCCCAAAAAATGAATGTCCCGTTTGAATTTATGTGATAAAAAAGTTTTCAGAATAAAATTTAAAGTTTTTTAGAATCAGAATAAAATTATCGATATCACTACATTGCCTCAAATATTAAAAGGCAATAATTACCGCCTTTAACTAATTCACGATAGGGCAATAGGGACAAAAATATCCAGCTTTACCATAAACACAAACATTCTTCCCATTCCCACCCTTCTCAATTTTTTAGAAGTCATACGTTTTTAAAACTTTAGATCTACTTTTCCAGGTACAAAAATATTTACTCATAAACTTTTCCCGACTAACTAGATTTTACTTTAATTCAGTTCTGCAGTTAGAGAAGAACGCCTTTAAAAATTGCACCGGTTTCTATTGCAGCGAATTATTCTACTCAAAAGCGGAAATGTCTTCGAATGCAACATTTTGGCCAGGAGTTCATTTCAATCAATCCTATATAGACTTTCAATACAATTGGAATCATTTCAGTACTTATCTTGCAATAATTCCATGGTTTTATATGCTTCCTAGTTTCGTAATTATATGTAAAATATTAAAATTTTACAAAAATTCGGAAGTGGCAAGTATAGCTATGAAGATTGATCGTAATGTTTTGTTTGTGATTTCGTTGTCACAATTGATCTGTTTTTGCCTTTTCTTTTTTGATTTTCTGATGGTAAGACTACCTGCAACTGGTATAATTTCATCGTTTTGTGCAAGTATTGCCCCCAATCATTGGCTTAAACTTATTTTATTCCTGGCGTTGTATTTTACATATTTGGCAATGGCTTTTCCTTTTCTAGTGCCTGTTGTTCCCATTCTAATTGTTCTATTTCCCAACACACATAACTCGGTAACTCATTTAGATTTCAGTATAACTTTCCTGGTAATTTTTCTCTCCAGACGTTATGAAACATAAATTGAACCATGTTTCTTGACACTGGTTTTTATAAACCTTTGGCAAATGTGCAGAAAGCAGAACACAAACTATGTGGAGCGTTGCAAATGTGGGAAAAAATGAACTTATTCAGATAAACACCAAGATTATTCACATCGGAGTACCCATTCTATTTTTATATCCAATTTGTTTTACTTTTTATTTTATCCCTGCTCTTGGAATATGCAGACAATTTACGTTCCCTTTCCCATTTGGATCTGTTTATATTTATCACTATCAGTCAGCTTTTGGGGTATGTTCATTCACTTAATCCATAAAATAATCGATTTTTGATTTACAGCTCAAAAACTCATTTTTCCATCTTTACAATATTTTGTTCTGGATGACAGTTTCTATTGGAGCAAATGTAATTTTATTCTGTAGAGTTGTGAAGGCGAAATCTCAATTAATGAATAAAAGCAAAACTTCATATAGAGCAGAATTTTCAATAACTATCACTACAATATCAATGGTTGCTTCGTATGTTATCAATGGAACTTTTTTGGTAGGACAAAAAAAATTAAACTGTTTCAAATTTTCAAAAACCTTAGATTGCTTATATTTCGTTTTCTGGAACTAATTCCTATATATCTTATGCTGAAGTAGTTCGTCCATTTGGTAATGATATTCAAGCATGTGTAGTTACGTGGCTATTCTACTTAACTCATCCTGCATTCAGAAATTCTACAAACTCGGTGGATACTGTATTTTCAACAAGTTCGCAAAGAAGAACTCAGAGAACTGTATCATAAAAATCTATTCCGATTGTTTATTTGATTTTTAATGAAGAATCAGTTTTTAATACATGATAGATAATTTGTCAGTAAAAATAGAGTATTATTAAATGTTCATGAATATCTTGAACAAACTTTTAACTTCAATTTTTATTAATTTTTAATTTTTGAATACTAGGCGTTGCATGGTTCTAAAAAGATAATACATTTAAAGGTTTCTGACCGTTTGATTCATGGCGTACATGAAATTTTATAATTAAAACTAAATAGTAAAAAACCCGAATAATATAATGACAAATTACTTCAAGCCTCAGATTTTTATTTTTTATATTTCAATTTCATCTGTCGACTGCATTTTTTGTTATTCTTCTCTTCATCTTATCATCTGAATATTTCAGATCTTTCAATTTTTCATATTTTCAGACTCAGCTGTAATTTCCACCTGCTCATACGATCATATTTTTTCCTATTTGCCTTCAAATTTGTATTTGTCTTGAAATAAAGCAGGCAAATTTGAATGGAATCATTTAACGTATCACTTTTGGCTGGCACAATTCATTTTAATCAATCATACATTGATTATCAATACCAATGGTTTCAATTTTCCACATTTCTTGCAATTGTTCCTTGGATTTATATGATTCCAAGTTTTTTTGTCATATGTTACATTTTTAAAATCTATTTGACTTCTAACTGGAAGAAATCGGAACCTGGGAAAAATCAACATGTTTTTCTTGTTATCTCTTTATCACAATTCACGTGTTTCCTTTTATTTTTGACGGATTTTCTGATGACAAGGCTTCCGTCTACAGGAATATTTACTTCTTTTTGTGCAAGTATTCCACCAAATCATTATTTGAAAATAATATTGGTTTCTGCACTATATTTCAATTATTTGGCTATGTCTTTTCCATTTTTGTTACCTGTAATAAGATTAATTATTGTAATTTGTCCAAAATCTCATTCAAAAGTAATTTTTCAATTAAAATAAATAACAAATTTAAGAATTGTTTGATTTTTTAAAAGATTTTAACATGTTTTTCAGATAAACACCAATATTGTCAAATTTGCGATTCCAATTATTCTATGCTTTCCTTTATGCTTCACTTTTTATTTTATTCCAGCCCTGGGAGTATGCAAACAATTTGCAACTCCATATCCATTTGGATCGGTTTGGATTTACTACATAAAATCTGCTTTTGGGGTATTTCGCTGAGTCTCACTTAAAAATAAATATGTCCACATTCAGCTTAGAAACTCATTTTTTCATTTATATAATATAGTATTTTGGATGATTGCTTCTATTATAGCTAATGGTTTACTATTTTTTAAAGTTGCTCAAGCTAGAGCGAAATTGATAAGTGCACAAAGTGGAGCATCAAAGAAAACTCATACATCTATAACAATGACTACGCTTGCAATGATAATATTTTATCTGACAAACGGTGCATTTTTGGTGTGTTTTTGAAAATTCAAAACTATAAATTAAAAAAATAACATATTATTTTCTGTTTCAGCTAGTTTACATCTTCTCTTACGGAACAAGTGTGTATATTTCTTATTCCGAAATCATTAGGTCATTCGGAAATGATTTACAATTTTGTGTGGTCACGTGGGCATTTTATTTGACACATCCATCATTTCGAAATAATCAATCTGTGAACTCCAATAAGATTTTTTCAACAAGTTCATTCAGGATAAGAACAAATTTTTTTTAGTCGATCGAACTTGTTTTACCAGAGCCAGTTGAAATTGTTATGTTATTTTTAATCTTTCCTCTCCTCGATTGATAGAAAGTCATGCAAATTTATAAGTTTCATGTTTCTGAAAACATTTTTTGTAAAAAATGTTTCACTAATAGTAAGCATCAAACTCTACTATTCACAAATCGAAAGGTTGACAAATTATGGAGTATGTAGCTACAAACTCCAATCCAATCTTCACTGTCTACAAACCACGGAACGTTTCAATTGAAGAGAAAATAGTGTAAATAATGGTTATCGGGAAACAAAGTTCAATTTATCACGATTAGTTATTTATGACTTGTATTGAGAATTGAATAGCATATGTATTTTACGCTCGAAAAGGAGAATTAATATTGTTAGTATTACAGTATTCAGTCAATCCAAGTTTAAAAAAGTTCAGTATTTTTTATATTGCTCAATATCGTATTTGTTAAAGTAGACCCATTTTCTCATGCCAAAAATTGTACCTGTTTGATTCAAATCAATGAAATTCGATTATCTTCTGATTTTAACAGAATCAACTGTTGTCTTTCAAGACAATCGACCACTATATCCCACTAATCTGTCACTTTTAATTTGTGTTTTGTTATTTCTGACTCCGCCCATTTCTGGCAATTTCCAAATACTCTGCTCTTTGCATCATCTTATCAGTTGACTTATCTTTTGTATAAAAGTATTTTCCACTCTCATTTCTTATCGTTGAATTCGAAATGAGAAAGTTGCTGAATATTTTCATACTAACTTCTATTATTTCATGTGTAAGCTCATACAAAATTCTTCTCTATAGTAACTTGTTTGGGCACAGCCATGTCAAAGTTTTAGCAGCTGCAGCAGATATTCTCACTGATGCAGGAAATAATGTGGTAAGTTGAAATATATTATTACTTTTTTGGTTTAAATTTTACTTGAATTAATAAGTTTTATACTTTTCTTTTTCATTCTCACTAGGGTAAACATACAACATGAGCACAAAAATATTTAATTTTGGATGGTTCAAAATAGCCTTAGACTTTTTTGAAAATATAATTTTTTTTGGAAGAACAGTATTGAAAACGTTATACAATTTATAAGCAAATGGTATTTCAGACAGTTCTAATGCCAGTGTTCGACAATAACCTCCGTAACAAGACTTCCTTAAAATCAACAAAGAACACAATTTTTGTGGAGGCTGGTCCAAATGTAGAGGAATTAATGTCTGATATGAGACAGTTTTTAGCAAATGCATGGAAAGAAGATACCGGAAATCCAATTACTATGATGAAAGTATGTTTTTTTGAACAAACACAAGATTTTCTGATGAAAATGTAATTTTCTAATTAAATAAAAAATTTTAATTTAAAAAAAAACTATTAAAGAAACATTGTTTTCAGGCGGCTCAAGATATGGGCACAGCATTTGCTGAGCAATGTACAAAGGTGATTTCCGAGCCTGGTCTGCTCGAAAAGTTGAAAGCAGAAAACTATGATCTTGCTATCACGGAACCATTTGATACTTGTGGTTATGGTAATTTTTGAATTATTTTTCATCGCTTATCAAAATTACGATTTTACTGTTCAGCTCTATTCGAAGCCATCAACATTCGTGCTCATGTTGCGATACTTACCGCAAATCGTTTTGATCATGTAACTGATGTAATTGGACAACCAATTGCATCTAGTTATGTACCTGGAACTCAATCTGAAACTGGCGATCGAATGACCATGGGAGAACGATTAGGGAATTATTTCCAATTTCTCGTTGGTAGTTATTTCTTTTCCCTTATCGGAGATCGCGATTTTGAAGCTGCCAAAAGTGTTGTACCCATCACGAGATCTTGGAGGGCAAGTTCTTAACAAAAGAATGTATATTTCAAGATATTCAATTTTCAGGAAGTCCTTCCAGAAGCATCGTTCATTTTGACCAATCAAATTCCACTTCTTGACTTTCCAGCTCCGACCTTTGACAAAATAGTTCCGATCGGAGGTCTATCCGTGAAAACTGAAAAGAAAAATTTGAAGCTTGACGAGAAGTGGTCAAAAATTCTAGGAATAAGAAAAAATAATGTATTTATATCATTCGGTTCTAATGCAAAATCAGTTGATATGCCAGATGAGTTCAAGAATTCATTAGCTGACGTTTTCAAATCTATGCCTGATACAACATTTATTTGGAAATATGAGAATACGAGTGATCCAATTGTAAATCATTTGGATAATGTGCATCTCGGAGATTGGCTTCCTCAAAATGAATTACTCGCTGATCCACGTCTATCAGTATTTGTCACGCATGGAGGTTTAGGATCAGTTACTGAATTAGCGATGATGGGAACACCTGCAGTTATGGTGAGTTGAGAAATTTGTGAAAAGTAGTACATTTAATCTTGGTATCAGATTCCTTTGTTTGCTGATCAAGGGAGAAATGCACAAATGCTCAAACGTCATGGTGGAGCTGTAGTAATTGAAAAAAATAATTTAGCAGATACTCATTTCATGAAAGAAACATTAGAAAAGGTCATCAAAGATCCCAAATATCTTGAGAATTCTAAGAGATTAGCTGAGATGCTGACTAATCAACCAACGAATCCAAAAGAGACACTGATTAAATACGTGGAATTTGCAGCAAGGTGAGATACAATTTATTTTAATATTTTTTGAATAATTGGGACTTTGACGTTAAATTACAATGAAAAAAATTATTTTAAAAATTTAAACTTTTAAGATTTGGAAAACTTCCTTCATTGGACAACTATGGCCGCCATCAATCATATATTGAGTACTTCTTCCTTGATATAATTGCAATACTTGCTGTGATCTCATTATTTTCTTTATATATTTCTTATATCATTTTGCGAGCAGTTATTCGGAAGATTTTCTTTTCAAAATGCTCTGAAGTGAAGAGTAAAACTGAGTAGTAGTTATTATTGTAGATGAATGTACATTCCTTTATTTTTTACAATAAAATAAAACATCGGTGGTTATTATGTCCAGGCCGGCTTGGTGCATGCTGTGATGCCCGATTGAAACGGAGAACTTTCTCCACAGCTGAATTTAGGAAAAAACATAAGTTGTTAAAACATTAAATTTCCAAACCTTCTAACATCAGCTCTGACATCTTGAGTACCGTTAAATATCAGGTTGTCCCATAAGTTTTTGTACTTTTTTTCAAATATTTTTCCAAAACTTCTAGAAAGTTTTAAAATTTTTTCATCGTAGGTCGTGTCAAGTTCGGGTCGTCCCCTTTCAGAAAAGATTCATTTCATCCATTTCTACTTTGCCACGATGACAATCATCAAACTTGAACGTCGAGACGTTAGATTGCTTCTTCTTTATGAATTTCGTCTTGGTCATTCAGCAATGGAAGCGGAACGAAACATATGCGGTGCGATGGGTGAGGGAGCACTCTCTTATAATACAGCAAAGAGTTGGTTTCAAAAGTTCAAGAACGGCGACTTCAGTCTCGAAGAAATAGAACGTTCTGGGCGACCGGTAGAGTTAAATGAAGAAGACCTAGTGAAGCTGGTGGAGGAAGAGCCTCGTCTTAGTCTTCGTGAAATGGAAGAGAAGCTTGAGTGTTGTCATAGCACAATTGCACGTCACTTGGGTCGCCTTGGTTTTACTTCAAAACTTGGAACTTGGGTGCCTCATGAACTTTCGGCATCACAGAAGCTCACTCGGGTCAACGTTTGTACTCAACTTCTAACTTTTCGTCGAAAGTTCGATTGGCTGAACAATCTGGTTACTGGAGATGAGAAGTGGGTGCTCTATGTTAACCATTCCAGAAAACGTCAATGGCTTCCGATCGGTGAGAAAGGAATACCGACGCCAAAGCCTGATCTTCACCCAAAAAAGATTATGATCTGTGTCTGGTGGGGTGTTCAAGGACCCGTGCACTGGGAATTGTTGCCAACTAATAAAACTATCACTGCTGATTACTATTGTGCCCAATTGGACCGAGTTGCAGAAAAGACCAACGGAAAATATGAAAAACTATATTTTCTTCACGATAATGCTAGGCCTCATGTCGCCAAGAAGACTTTCCAAAAGCTGCAAGATCTTGGTTGGACTGTTTTACCGCATCCACCATATTCTCCAGATCTTGCACCAACCGACTACCATTTGTTCTTGTCTCTCAGTGACTACATGCGCGACAAGCAATTCGACGACGAAGAGTATCTCAAAACTGAACTCTCCACTTTCTTCTCATCGCGTTCGCCGGATTTCTTCTCCCGTGGCATCATGATGTTACCTAGTAAATGGCAACAAGTGGTGGACACTAATGGTGAATACTTGTGTGAATAGTACTACTTGTCGCTTGAGAGAAATAAATTTTTTTCAAAAAAAAAATAGTACAAAAACTTATGGGACAACCTGATACAAGAACAATACAATTGTCATCAGATAATTCCATTGCTGATGAATTGGTTGCCCATTTGTAGTTTGCGAAGCTGTTCAGAGTTGTAGCAAAAATAAACCCCTTAACAAAGTACAATCCAAATTATGACTACCAGGTTAATTTATGAATTAAATTCTACCTTTACAGTCACGCATGTATTACTTGATGGAGTTGATTGGCATGCACTCGACCGCACTCCATCCAATCTCATATAAGTGTTAGGCAGTTGCATCATACTTCGAAGTGATTGACTGCGTTCTGAAATCACAGATAGGTTTAATCTCAACGATTGAATATCCTTACCGACAAGGAACGTAAAATCTTCTGGATAATTGAGAACAGCAAGGCTAGATGAGACATTTTTACAAAGTGAGCGCGAAAATTCCAAAGTGTATCCAGTTGAATCTAGACTGTACCAGAGCTGAAAGTTTGGTGATTAAATTTGTTGAATTAGAGAAGGGTATTACGAAAAAGCATGATATACTTCCATCGGAATAAACAAGAATATCAAAATTTGATAAACAACTGTAGTTATCTAAAATTTAAACATAATCAAAAATATAGGATTCCAACTAACATAAATATGCAAAGTTCCATACATTGCCTGTTAGATAAACGTCATAGTATATCCATGTAGGTGTCTTTCTTGTGTCCAAATCAGTTACATACAAAGATCCCTATAATTAGGAAGTATTATTACAACTTTGCAGGTAGTGTTACCGTTGCATTGTTATTATTAAATGTTGGTGGGTTAATTCCAGTTGGACAAGTATCATTATCAGTTTCTACCTTAAATGCAACTTTCGAGCCTTTTTTAAGTTGTGTAACAGGTCCTGTGAATGTATAATTAAATGTGTAGCATGTTGTCAGATTATTCCATGCTAGCTAAATTTGAATATTTTACATATAAAATAAATTATATGAAGCTTACAACACAACCTGAAGATAAAAAACAGTATTGAATGCATGAATCCCAATCAGTGTTAGCTAAAGCAGTTGAGCTAAATGAGTGACAAGAATGGCAGCAAAGAAATAAGAGCGATTTTTCAACAAAAAAATAAACAAAGTAAAGTATCTCGTGCAGAATGGTTGTTATAGAAACATACTTCAGAAACAAACAATAAAAACATCCTGAACTTTAGACTAGACTGGTTTATAACTTCTTCTATTGAATCAGACTTTCTTTAAGTTATATATGAAGATGTTTGGTAAAGCATATTCTTTTCAAATTTACTGAACTATCCCAACTGGGGGTTTTGTTAAACTTTGCTGAAACTGCCGATTTCCCAGCATCAGCACGGTTCATTTTACTGTAAATACTTCAATCCCGAAAACAGTTAAATTTCTTTTTTACATCCGATTGGAGGTTGCATAATCTACAGTTTCAGTAGGGTTTAATGAACATGGTCAATGCTCTCAATCGGATCCCGATTAAAATCCCCGCAGCCGAAAATTCCTCAATTTACCGGGGTTCAGGAGTGCAAAACAGGGGTGTTTATTTAAATAAAAGTCAATAAAATAGGTTTAAACTGGTTACCATGTGTCGACGAAGCATAAAGAATTTTACAAGTATTTATTCGCAATTATTGCATTTTAAATTATTATATCTTTTTATCAAGTATCAGATATCAAATATCTCGGCATTGTTTTTGACTGAAAATCGAGTAGACAAACTTCTCAAGGCCATACTTTTCCGTTTCGATTTTGGTAAGCTCAACGTCACCAATGTTGAAAATCTGTAATTAAAACTTTGTTTTTGCTTTAACATAACTGAACTAACCATTTTCGGAATATGACCGTCACTAACAAACTCTTGAGGAATGAAAATCTTAATCGTTTTGGCGCACTGCATGCTGCGAATAGTGTTAGAAGGATCACAGAAGTTGGCAAAATGAATGTAGGGATTTGGAGAGAACCCCTGGAAATAATTTTTTTTTGTTATTTCTTTTATATTGAATCAGACTTTCTTCAAGTTATGAAGAAGTCTAGAGTCTAAGATTCACTCACAATCCACTCACTAACAGCTGCCTTCATCGAGAAAAATCCTAAACTGGTTGTATTGGTTGTCACGAGATGGGTGTCTTTTCCAACTGTAATAATAATAGTTATAACGCTTTAGCTCAGTTCACTATTGCCAAACTAACTAATATTCTTCTCGTATAACTCGATTTCTGCATTTTCATACGGTTTTCCATTGCAGAGAAGTTTTCCACGCACATGAAAAGCTCCATCTCCCGCTGACACAAAGATTGGAATGAATAGGGAAAGAATAGAAATAAAGAGAGTTAGCTGTAATATATTAATTATTAAAAGTTTTGAATGTAGAGTTACCTGCTGCATACTTTTGCGTGCTTTTCGAATAAAAAAGTGAAGACTAAACAATATTTTAGTTGGAACTTTCAACATGGAAAATCCTACGTAAAAAAGAAAATGAGGGTTCACGTTGGAATAAATAACTTTTCATGTACATGAAAGCTCTTTCAATTTAAGAACTGAAAACTAAAAACGGTGTCTTAATCCATCATAACATTTGTAAAATCAGCCTCATATGTGTCGAAGGTCTGTGTGATTTCGACATTTTTGGGTTTTTCATCAACTGAAAATCAGGTTACTGATTGAAAATGCTCAAATAAATAATTGTTCCTACATTAAAACCAACAAATGGCTCAATAAAATTGAAAATTTTTGTGAATACATCATAAATCAGGGGAGAAAGTGAAAATATAATTACTCTCATCAGAAGAGAGAACACTCCGTAAGAGCCATAGTTTTTAGACAAAATTGTAATTTTAAAACGAGTGAATTTTTTGTTTGTTTAACGCAGAAATTGTTATAACTTATGGTAAAAAACTATAGCTATCAATCCCTAAAATAAGACATAAAATGGACCTTCTTGTATATTTTCTCCGTAATTAAGTTTGCTTGAACGATATGTTCTGTATATTTGATACAGGGAAAATTTTTATTTTTTAATTTTCATAATTTTAGAGCAATTTCAAATGCAATTTAATGTCCTTTTCCATCCACCATATTTGCAGGAACCGCTTTATCAATTTGTTTCGGATAATTCAATTTCAAGTTCTTCATAATTTCCACAAATTGATCCTTGCTTTTCGTAAGACGTGGATTCAGATTTTTCTCTTCCCAGACCTTAATTCTGTACTTGTGAGGGATAAATTGGAGACTAATTACCGTAGTTTGCAAAACACCATTGTAGTTATGTCCAACATAAACAACATAATCTTCTGGAAGTGTGAAGATTTTGTCATGAACCGAGTCAAAGAGAGATGCCGGGTTTCCTGTAAATTAAAATTTAATTGAATACCTTTCTTGTAACAAAGGCTACTCACCTTGCTGAAAATCAGTTCTTCCACATGCTCGAATGAGCAGTGCATCTCCAGTGAATGCAGATCTCAATGAATGTTCCACATATGTCAAACATCCATTTGTATGTCCTGGAGTCTCTCTCACTTCTAATTTCAGTCCACCAATTTCAATGATTTCTCCGTCCGAAACATATTTATCAGCCTCGCCACCCGATTTTGAACTGAGCACTGACTTCATTGTTGGGAAGACCTGTGAAGGAACAGAATTTCAAGTTGTATAAAGCTTTAATAGAAATTTGTCTTAAAGATTATAACGTTATATCAGAAACAATATTGTAGGCTTTTTAAAAATTATTTTCAGTCATACTAAAAATATTTTTTGTAATTATTTTACTCTCTATCCATCAACTTGCCGTTTTCAAGCTATTTGTTCCAGTAATATGATCAGCATGTACATGAGTATTCAATCCATAAATCAAATCTAAGTTCAAATCACGAATAATTTGAATATCTCTTGAAACAGTATCCACAACTGGATCAATGATAACAGCTTTTCCTGTTTTATGACATCCGATAATGTACGTGTAAGTGCTGGATTTGAATTCAATTAACTGAAAATTGAAATTATGAAACTGGATGTCACTGTATTTTTTGTTTTTCAGGCGAATTTGTCTCCTTTTTTGGTTAATTGAGTGCGGCTGAGTGCTGCATTAATTCTATCTGAATTACTAGAAAACAAAAACAAATTAAATGTTGAAATACTGGTTTTTTTTGTTGAAAAATAAACAATTGGGTAATCCGTCTAGTCATAAAAAGTAGGAAGTTGTGAGATTTTACGAAATATGGAAAAAAAATCAAATTTACGTCAAAATGAAACTTTTTTTAAAGATTTTAAAGATTTTAAAGTGCTAATATCTTTAAAACAATTAAAAGGTGCATTTTCAAAGTTTCTCATTAAATTTGGTTCTGACAACATGATTTATTTTTGTACATCTCTTTCATATGCACGAAAATGTTTGCATGCCTTAAAGGTACCTACACCTGCCTATGTCTACCTGCTTGCAAACGGCCAAAATAGACGTGTATAAATGTTTTATATCTAAACTGAAATTACCATCAATCAAGTGAAATGAATAAACATAGTCTGTGCAAGAATAAAAACCCGACAATTTCGGTTAAGCGCAGAAATTAGGCGGTCGGTAGGCAGGCATAAGGTAGCTTTAAGATGCGCCCGCTTTCTTTAGAACACATGATTAATATCATGAAAAATTAAATTTCTAAAACTGAACTGAAACTTTGTGTTTTTTTTCAAAAACAAGACAAAAAACTGTTAAAAAATCCACAAACCTGTCTAAAAATTGGTGCATTGAAGAATGGAGCTTTCATAGTTGTTTTCGATGATTCCAATAATTAGAACCAGATCAATAAAAACTGCAGAGGTTATTGTGTATGTTTACCTCGTTATTGCCTGTCTTTCCTTCTTTTACACCTTTCTCCCTCTGCGTCTCGTATCTCTTTAGTGACAGAAAAAAACGGCTAGAATCACGTTTGGGCGGGAAGAAAACATTTTCGGTGTAAGGCTCATAGGTTTCCGATAACGTTTTGAGCAAAATGGAGAGCTTCGAATTCAGGAAAAGTCAGGTATACGTGGAGCTTGAACACGATTAAAGTGAAGTGGGATTTTATTTTTTTTAAACTCAAAATGAGTTTTTAATAACCAAATATATTTTTCTTTTAATTCCAATTATTCCCAGTCAAACGTTTTCACAAATGAAATTTTTGGACTTTTTGAAAAATTCAAGTATGCTGCCTCTACAAAGTTTAAATAAAAATGTTAAAGCAAAATTAGAATACAAAACTCTTTGGAGCAATTTTGTTTAATCAAAGCGTATATGCTGCACAACGTTGAGAGCTCCACACAAGAAGAAACTACCCAAGTAACAGAAAACCTTAGGTTTGACGAGTTTTTTGAGTCACAACAACTGCTAACATGTAGCTTATTGTCTGATTTTTGTACCTGATAAAAATAGTTTTTTGAGTTATTCTGGATTATTGTCGCTCTGTGTATTCTAGAAGTGTTTCTCTTCTGTTAGGTTATAAAATTGAATTATTAATTTTCAAACGATTCTTTGCTGTTTTTTGAAAGCTAGACATTTGTATTTGTATATGATATATGCATAACGGCTTCAGTCATTTTCTTGAACTTAAAATTTACATTTCAGCTGTTTCAGGTACCAAATGGGTGCAACTTTGTAATATAATTGATGGCTTCAATGCGCACTGGTATCCCTTGGCAACAAAACCTCTAGAGATGTAGAAATTGTGTTATTCGATAGTTTCATATTTTGTGGTCGGAAAACTGAGAGCCTAATTATGAAGCAAACACTTGGAAAACAAAATGGGAGAGTATTTGAACAGAAGAGTCGTAGAGAAAATCAAATTTTTTGCTCGAACTTTCATCGTCCGTCTGCGGGAACTTGACACTTTTTTATGATAAACCCTAGCTTTCTCTGTGTACTTGAACTTTTCATAAATCCATTTTCTGAACCAAATGTGCAAATCTGTAAAATCGTGGCGAGACCCAATCAGAATGTCCACATGCGCCTCTAACTGACATGCCAAAAAATCTGCGCGAATACGATAGTTTTGAATTTTCAAAAGCCCTAAATATGAACAGATTATTTTAAATAATTTTCTAGCACAAATGCCTTGTTTCGCTCTCTCTAAATTTTCAAAATTCCATATTTCAGACCAATTTTTTTTCATAAAATTAAAAGACAAAATGTTGAATTTTCACCGATACCATTCATTGCTTTCAAAATTCTACATCAAATTCCATTCAATCCATGATTATTTTGACAATTTTACAAGAAACATTAAAAAATTAAGAGAAAAATTTTAATTCACATTGAAACGCATCCATCCTCAATCCTCATTGTATTGGGAGTATTTGTATTTGCCACGTGGCATATTCAGTCGTTTTTCTCCTCGGTGCATTCAGTTGGAGCTGGTCCAACTGGAGTCTCATCATAGTCCAAATCCGGGCGGCCTGGATGAGATTCCTCGATATCCTGAAATAATTTTATATAGATTTCACAGAGTTTGACGGTAGTTTTCATTATAATTTCAGATAAATTTAAACTATTACCTTTTCCGGAATTGGAACACTATCCTCATCGTACTTGCTGTAGTCAACCTCTACATCAGGAACTTCTTTGTCTTCTTGATCACTCATTGTTGTCCAAGTTGTTGGCTTCAGATGCTGCTTATGAAAACGAGAATGAGCTCTTTTTATGCTGTAAGAGGCTCGCTAGCTAACCATTGCCACGCCCCCTTTTGTGCTCAATTTCCATGGAGACCCGAGCTAAACAACAGGTTTCCAGGGACAACGGGAGCTCTAGATCATGCGACATGTCATGTGGTTGTGTCTATTTTCGAAAGGAAAAGTTTATGAGTCAGAAATATAAAACAAGAGAATACTGAAAATAAATAGTTTAAACATTTAAAACACAAAAAATGAGGAGTGAAAGAATTTGAAAATGGGCAATCGGAAGAACAACACAACCTAATGGGGCATAGCGAAATTCTCAAATGAAATAGGAAGGAAAACAAGAAAATTTGTAAGCAATTTTGAGAAGAACAATAAACCCGGTTTCTAATAGAAGGTGAATAAAAATTTTCAAAAAGTTATAATTTTTGTTGTCGGATGACAATTGACACATAAAAGCCAAAATGGAATTGGTTGAACAGCTCAAAACCGGAAAGAAAACAAATCTCACTGATATATTGGAAATTTCTAAATTTAAAGCCAGTGTCAATAGTGCCCAGCCCAAAGATCTCCGTACTTGAAATCAGCGAAAGGACGATCTCCATAACCTTCTGGAATCACTCGGCGCATGTTGATTTTTTGGAAGAATTCCAGGCGGTGGAAGTCTGGTTCCTGAAAATTTTATTTTTAATGTTTAAAAAAATGCTAAATATTATGTATTCACCCAATCAATGTGATTCTCTTTGGAATAGGATGTGAGATTATATTTAATATATCCAATTCACCAAATTCTTAATTAATTAAATCATTTTCCCCTGCCTCAGAAGACAGGGCTGCAAAAATTGTACACTGGGTCTTTAGTAAGGCCCTGAAGTATTATAAGAAATCGACTATTCCCTGTGGCGTAAAGAGGGTACCCTCCCGTTTGAACCGACATCTGCCGGGTTCCGCCACCCTCCATTCTATGTGAGAGGTGGGCGGGGCGTCCGTTCAGATTGTGGAGACGGAGACACAACGAAAAAGGCATGCCGAAGGAAAACATGAAACGAACAAGAAATTTAATATTATGCAAATCGTGTTTAAATAGTCCCAGAAAGGATTAATATTCAACATCTACTTTTTAAAAATATTAGTTTTAAATCTCAGTTCACCTAAACAAAAACATTATCAACATAAATTTTTCCCCTGCCTCGAGAGACAGGGCTTCAAAAATTGTACTTCGGGTCTTTAACAAGGCCCTGAGTTAGTTATGGTTTAACGAGTTGAGACTCGTCAATAGGGTGAGTATATAGTTGCGTGTACGGACGAATCACGGGTTTCGCAGTCAACTATGTTTTATGTTTACGATGGGCGGAGCAAAATGAGTGCCGATAGTGAAGACAAATGTGAGAAGAAAAGATTATGAGTGATGGGCTCTATATTGGGAGCCAAAAGTTGCAAATTTTTATATTACAAACAGGTTGAAATCATTTTTTTTCAATAATTTATTGTATTAAAGCTCACCGAATAAGTTCCATCGGTCACAGGGCTCAATGCGGCGTAAACGCGTTCCGAATCCATTCCATGGATGTGATAAGCGTTAAATTTTGTAACTTCTGGAAATAAGATTTGCATAATTTTACAATTAAACTTAAAAATTACTGGATGGGAAGTATGCAAGAGGAATCTCGACTTCTCCTACCCAACGATTTCCAACCCATTTGTTGCGTACTTCGAGTTCGAGTTCTTCGCCTGAAATGATTAAAGATTGAAGGGAAACATGTAACTTTCGAAAAACTGATATTTTCAAAATACTTAAAAAGTTAAAATACTCACCGTTGTTGATAGTATGACGAACTCCGTCAAAAAGAAGGCAGAGCCAATGTCCATGTGGACCAATCTCAACTTCTAGATACTGTCCACGATCATTTGCGAAGAAGAATTCAATAACTTCGAAATCCCAAAGCTGAAAAGAATTTAATTTGGAGAAACTATTGAATTATATACTTTATCACAGTAAAAACTGACTAACCTGTGGTGTTATTCCTGGTGGATCGAGTGGTTCTGGATCGTCGAAGAATGGTGCCTGAATACGAAATTTTGTTGAAGTTTTTATAAATATATAAATATTCAAAATTATTACGTCGAATGAAATCTTGACAACTCGCTTATGTGGGCGCCCGACGAGTCGCTCAAAGTGCCACTTCAAGTCAATCTGCAAAAATTCAAATATACGCATTTACAAAAAGTTTGCAATAAACCGTAATTTTCTCGAATCTAAATGTATAAAAATTCGAAAACTCACTTTGATAGGCTCATGTGCAAGTGGAAGTCCATCCCAAGTATGATCAATGGTGTACTTGAGTCCTGCCATCGAGTTCATTGCCTCGGCTTTCTCGAGATCGTCATGGTCGGTTTGTACCATATTCCACATGACTGAAAGCTGCAAAAGAAGACGAATACACATGTCAACCGACATCATATGAGACGAGAGAATGTGGTGGAGACGAGGAAAGGCGTAGCTTATAAGGAGAAAGATACACAAAAAATACACGAAAGTTTAGAATGTTGAAAGCTTGAATAACGAACATTGTGGTATTTTGAAGAATAACTTTTTAAAGAGATACGCTCGTAATTAATATATTATCATTCAAAACACTACATATCCTCTTGTAAAATAAACTCCAACGAGTTAAAAGGAGAGAAAATCAATAAGGGATATATAAAAATGACTAAACTTTGAAATTTAAAAATAAATAATGAAATATGCGTCGAAAACTCTTTTAAATATCCAAAAATAGGCCTCTTGAAACAATTTTGGCACTCAATCTGTGTACTTTTACGTGGTGGTGTTTGCACACATTGCACACTAGCTGCCGACATATTTCTGCGTCTCTTCTGTGCACGCACTCTCTTGTCTTCCAACTGTACCGGTACTGTAGAATTTTGATAGAAATTAAACGAATTTCCTACTGGTTTTCGTAACTTCTTTTATCAAGTATATGTGTTATCCAAAATTTTAAAAACGAATGGCATCGATTGCTTAAACTTTATGTGGTCAGTCACGAGAAACTGTTGAAAAGTGAAAATGTGGGAATAAAGTGAAGCAAACAAATCAGCTGACCACCTCGTTTTCTCTCTCTCTCCGTATTCCACTCCGCTCCCAGTTTGCTTATCGCGCATTGTTTCCTTTCACGCTAACAAAAATACAATAGAATTCGAAGAAGCAGAGACAGTTTTGAAATCGTGGAATGAGGATGTTGGAAGTTGGCCAAGCGATCATTAGTTGCCGAAAAATGGATGCTTCTCGTCTCTCATCAAATTAAATTGTTTAAAAAATAACGAATCAATAGAAATTGTGATGCAAGTGTTTGCACCTCAAATGCACTCTGACTGTGCGAAAAAGAAACGAATGAAATAAAAATAAAGTCGTTGCGCTACGCATGACCGTTTGCAAAATTAAACAAACATCTGAACCAACACATGTGTTTTATTACACAGAAGATACATTTGAAACTGTCACCTGTTTCTTTCTGAAAAGCAACTCCAAAAATGTTTCAACAAATAATTAAATACTTTTCTGAAACTTAAAAAAAACATAGTAAATCTACAATGTATATCAAAATGATACGGTACCCATGTAGTCTTAATATAACAATTGTGAACTTAGACTAACCATAAAATAAAGAAATATATTTATTAAAAAGCAAAATGTTTCGAAACTTTTAGCAATTCTGTCTCGTGAGAGAGGTTCAGATAAGCAAAGGAAAACAAAAATGTCATATGCGTACAATAATGATGTAATATGTGGAAATAGTGATATCATTTGACGAAAATAAGTACAAAGATTAATTGAAATTTGAGGAAAAGCTCCAAATATATGTTTACCTTTTGACTGTTTTTCTTATTTTTAGTTACCGTATTTCCTCTATGTGTGTTGCAGCCGGAGTGCTAATTTGTGGCAGCTCAGAAAAAATTTCGACCGTCTTTTTTTGAATACTTTCTTCTATAATTTGAAATGTTTTTTATATCTTTAAAATTAACCGAAATATAAACTGTCAAAGAAGAGATCTAATCATGTAACTTTTTAAAAAAATTAATACATATATTTTTAGGTGTTGCAATTGGAACAGCCCACACTAAAAGTATCCAAAACTATTCAAAAGTTTATATTTCTAGTACACATACAGTTATGGAAGAAATTCGTAAAAATACAGTTATCTTGCTCAGAAGTCCTAGAATATTAATAGTTTTTAGAAGAATTTTGAATATTTTCCTACAAACTTAAACTTACAACTTACTTTTACCTACAAATTTAAACTTACAATATATCATAGCTTTGCCTGAATATTTTCGAAAATCTTATTAAACATTGAAATGGTTTATCATGATGTGAGTATATTTCAACAGAACATTCCAGTTGAAATTGTTTCCTCTTGAATCAGTTTTGAAAATTTTAAAATTCGTTTTAAAAATCATTGTTGAAACTGCTAGAAAAATATCACATTTGAAAAATTTCGCTCTGTTGACTCTCAATTTCCAGGACGTCCAAATTATTCGAAACTAAAACGTGGAATCTTGAAGATGAATTTTAAAACAATTCATTTCTTCTCGATATTTATCCAATTAGGTTCTCGATATTTATTCAATTACAGTTTTCAATATAAAGTATATGTAAAAACTTCAAATATTTTTAAACACGGAATTTGTTACTTGACACAAATAAAAAAATCAGTTGAAAGTTGGCTCCGGCATTTTCTAAAAAGTATTATGCTTCGACATTTGTGGATTTCTTTGCTGAAACAGTAATCATTTCAATTGTTGGTTGGAATCCTTCAACTATTTTATTTCTTTTTTGAAGCGAATTGGTATGAAGATTTCATCTGAAATCTCTGCTTTAGAATTTCTCTTTGAAAATATAACTCTTCTAAAAGTCTTAATTTCAATGACAATAGACGAGGAAGGAATAATGCTCTTTGACATCTAATACAGAAATAATCCAGCATTGAAGGCAGTGTTTGACATTTAGAAAAAATCCCTGTTTCACAAATACTTAATACACTGTGAGATTAGATTGATAAAAAAGGTTCAGTAGATCCTCTTTTGATATTTAACTTTTTACCATTCAAAGATGATATTGTTTATGGGTGTCATGGACAAACGTGAACAAATTTTTTTGATAAAGTATGAATCCAAAAATAGAAAGTTGATATGATCAAATGTTTACAATCGATGTTTTCACAAGTTGCAGACAATTAAAATATAAATAATCTGAAATTGCAAAATATGTGTTTGTTGATCTAAATTATTTCACACTATTCAATTTGTATAAAGTATAAAATAGATCTGCTTAATTTTTTTGAAAGAGTTAATTTTTTTACCTATCGCACTCAAGGTGGTTTTATCATCGGGGGCACTTTCTGACTTTTGATTCAAGAACCAAAAAATGCAAAAATGTAGGAGGACATTGCAAAAAGCAGAATTTAATTTTCCGTTGTTTATAAAAAATATTATAAAAGTACAAATTAATCAAACGCTGAAAAACACAAGTTACTAACGAAACAGATTTTTAGAATTTTGTCATAAGACTTAGTTAGTCCATTTACACTTGTTAGATTACAGTTTATTATTTTTGTAACATTTTTTGTTTAACCATGAAAAAAAAGTTACTGAACTTCAGCAAAATGTACCCCGGAAAACATATATCCTGTTACTTCACTTTTTAAGACAGTTTATCAAAAAAGGAGGGTTTCGCAAAAATTATTTGCTTTCTGAAAAATATAAATATCAGAAATTTTTTTTTAAAAACTGTGTGCAAGAATTGTTTAATAGTAAGTAAAATATCATAACATCTTCACATTCTCAGGTAAAAAGAACTATAAAAATTTTTTAGAACCGGAATAAAATGGCTGGGGATTTTTTTACAACTCGGCATAGCTTAAAATTCTCATCAATTTGATGCTCCCACATTTTCACCAGGCATACAAAGTGAGCCGAGTTCGACGAAACTGAGAAAATTCAAATTTTGACATTTTTCTACAGTATTGACATAAATGAGGAACGATACTGAAGTAATCATGTTTTGAAGTTTTTATGATTTCAAAAATGTTCTTTCATCGAGACCCAATCATCAAACGGTTAGAAAACAATAAAATTTAAACTAATCAGATTGGATCAGAATTTGTTCGATCTCATTGATCCCGCCATTTCCAGTTTCCAAACTGTTCATTGACATTATGTCTGTACATATTCCAAGAATTATGGCATAATCCTTTTTGATCAAAGTACGTACCATTGATCAAATCTCACTTTCCAAGATCTTTTTGTCTGAAAATCAAAATACCAAAAAATCGAAGGACGCACCCATCAACCTTTTTTCTTTTCGTCTCTCATCTCTAAATACAGTATATATAAGATATGGGAAAAAGCGAAAAAATGAGTCGACTTTGAAAAGTTGTTGATATCTTTTTTCCTATCTTTCATCTTCTAATCATCCATACTTTATCAGCTACCGGTTCCTACTCGTGATATTTTCTGCATTCTCTGTATTTGAATGAACTGCTGATTGGTTCGATATTACAGTGACCATTTGAGAATCTTGACTGGCTATTTTTGGAAAACAACTGTTCAAAATGCAAAGAAATACTATAACTGTTATTGTTTTTCTATTTTTTATTTTGTTAAATGTTGGTGAGTTTATGTTTTTATAGTTTTATTGTGATCAATTTCTCTCAGCTTTCAATTGAAATAAGTTAGACCTATAAGCACTAAAGAGACATGGCAACTTTTGAAGCTGAAAACTTGCTATATTAAAATTTGAAACCACAAATATTTTCTGTTTTGAAAAATTTTTTTGAACAAACCAAAAACCTGTATCGATGTGCAAGCATTCTACCAGGACTAATCAACAAATTTTGAAATTTCACATTTATAACCGCTGTTAGAATTGTTATCGCGGCAAAAATACAACGTGTGCCTTTGTAATGACTGTACACCTTTTTCAAAAATTTTATAGAATCATCTAAAGTTTACAACAATTAATTGTTTTCAGAAATCGAGAGCCGACCCAACAATCTATTGGATGCTTATTTCAAGCATCGAGCAGCTCATAATTCAATAAATAACTATAATCATTTGCTGAAAACAAGCGGAAGAAATCATGTGGATCTTGATTATGATGATACAATTGATGCAAGAGAACCTGGAAGTTTCGTGAAACTTCGTGAATCAAAAGCATGGCTTGGTCTTACTGAACCCGTCTCTCCACATAGAGATGAAATGAGAGCGTCTTCAATGATACAGGTTAGATCATTTTTGTGAATCAAGTGATGAGAAATGAGTAGTGAAATGGTAAATAAATGTCAAGTTTTCTGTGAAAAATCAGCATTTTTTGAACTTGGGAGTTTGATGTTTTCATGGCGCAGATTTTCTCCATTCGAACTTCGTTCTAATTAAATCAGCAAAACTTAATTTAAAAGCAGGCATTCGTCTATTATTTTTTATGACTCATGACTTAATTTTCAGTTTTGTAGAACTTTAAACTCAACTTGAAGTTTTCAGCATCTCCATGGCTACAGTAAGAGGCTAGCTGGACATATTGCTCGAGCTGCTGTATAACTTTCTAAAGCATTTATTACTTACAATTTCAATTGTCATAACTTTCTGGTTTGTATCAATTTATGCAAAACCCGATTTATTTATTTTCATGACATTCTTCGCAGTATTTGTAAATAATCATTGACGAAAATTCTTGTGAAAATAACAAGAATTTCAAATTGTGTTTTATTTATGAACTCTATCACAAACCAACAATCAGATGTATTTATTTTTGTGATTTTTGCGCCGAAGAATCTGATGAAAATGAAACCGAAGAAAAGAGAGAATTCTGAGGAGAAGGATAAGTAAAACGGGGGAAGTAAGCCACTAACAACACACAAAAAATATGAATGAGGAGGATTTTTTTTTGGAATAAAAGTTCTCTTTTGACAGTTTTCTCATTTATACGGATCTTCTGAAGCGCGGTTTTAGGTTTTGGAGCAAATGTTGGAGGTATTGTGGAGCTTCAGCGTCGAAACTCATCATACGAGCACGTCGGAATCTGGAATAAAAATATGATTTACAAAAAATATAGTTCATGTTTCTACAAAAATAATTACTAAAATGTCAACAGATATTCGCAAATGGGATAAACAATTCAGTACACATTTTGAGAAGAGAATACGTACCTTGGTGCGAGAACTTGATAAATATTGTCATATCCAGATACAACTGCAGCATGACTGACTGCTAGTAGTGCCACCATGAAGGTAAGAAACACAATGAATGAACTGACACGTGGCATGACAGAAACACACCCAATTGATTCTCTGTGAAAAATGCATAATTTACAGGACAATGGTACGTTAAACGGGTAATGGAATACGGGAGTATCTAGAAAAATTAGAAAATTAAAAAATCTTAAAATTAAAAGAAAAACCTTTTTCTCTCTAATTTTCAACTATATTTCATGAACAAAACCATTTTTGAGCAAACGCAATATCATCCAAAAGAATCGTATTAGACATTTTTGTCCTCAATTTAAAAGTTAGATGAAACAGTGGAAATTTTTTTGACAAAATCGGGCAAAGTAGCATCGGAGAAAAAATCCGAACGTTTGAAAAAATTAATTAAAATTTACGTTTTTATTATGAGAATTAAACTTTAAAGTTATTCCTTGAAACTGTATTATTATTTGTTTTTCGTTCCATTTTTTTTGACAATTCTTAGAGTCTAGAATCAAAATAGGAAATCACGAAAAAGTGAATGTTAGTTTTCTTCTTCTCTGTTTTTAAAGTTTCGAAGGTTTCCGACAGGTTTCCGACAGACGAGCATGAAGTAGACAGGTCCGCCTGAAAACGGTTACACCTACAATGGAAGCCCTAAGATTTACATTGAACGATTTTGAAAAGCGATTTTTTCGAAATGTGACGCTAACATTTCATTCGAGTTCAGTGGAAAATCGTGAGAGCCGAATTAATTTCAAACTACGTATCTTAATAAAATTTGAAACCAGTTCCCACCCTAGATTATGCTCAATGAGTGTGTCTCGACGAAACTGACCACTATTGAGAATTATCTTGAATATATACATATGACAAAACTGAACGAAGAAAAAGTGAAGGGAATTGTTGAAAATTGAGAGAAAACGTGTGGTTGTATGGCATTTGAGAACGAAGAAATTGAATGGAGCACCAAGAATAAGGAGATGGAGAAGAAGAAGAAGAGCAAGATGAAGAATGAGATACGGGGGCGTCCTAATTAGAGAGAGTCCTTTCACTTATGGAAAGAAAAATATCACAGGATTTCCTTATACTTTTCCGGAAATTTCAAAGAAAACAAAGGATTTGAGTTTTAGGTTTACAAATTGCAGCGGTGTACAGTTTTTTAAATGGAAACCAATTTTTTTGGCTATGTACGGTTGAGATCTTTTTTAAAAATTAATTTGACCCCGTATCTTATTGAACAGGCGACTTCACGGAAATAGATAAACATACACTTTTCATCATAGGCAGGCATTTTCATTTGTATTTGAGTTCCTTATGCCTGCCTACACAACTGGCTTTTCTCATTTACAAGCGTTTTCCATAATTAAAACATTTTCAGACTATTTCATCGCTGCGCTCTAGGAATTGAATGAGATTTACTAGATTTAGAATCAAAATTCTGAGCCTTTGAAAATACAATGAAAGGTTCCATGACTTGAAAATAATTTAAAAATACTAACAAAATGGGATGTGATCAAACATATCCAGGAACAAAAAAAATCTGAAAATGGGGGGTCCAAATAACAACAATGGAATTAGTTGACTCACTCTCTAATGAAGTCTGCAAATGAATCCTAGGATGGGGATTTACAGTAGAGTTCTTTATTTGCATCATCTGGTTTAATCAGAAAGTTTGGGACACAAATAAAATAATATAGTCTAGAAAATTAGTCACCCGGTGATCCAATTCCGTGGAGTTTAGTCTTGAATTCCAAAAAACAAAATTTCATCAAAACATGTACATAATTCATGAAATCTTATCACGAAACTCGGGAGTATTTTGAGGAAGGAACATTTTTTGCAAAATACCTCCCACAATTTTGTTGCCAACGGAGAAAACATAAGTATTACTGTTTCACTGAATTATCATAAAACTTCAGGTTCTCGATAAAGAATATGATTAGAAAGAAATGATGGCACATGTATACATTATAGATATGATAACAATTTATCAATAATCTGTCTAAAGACTTGTGTTTGCAGTATCCGACATTAATCTGCCTAATGGTGAAAAATAAGAGCCAAAATTCAAAGAAAATGGATCACGTTGGTATCATATGGGAGTTAATCTGTTTTTAAAGATTTGTAATAATTACAGTAATCTAGGTAAGATTCAATGATAAACCGGAAGTTATAGACTATTGAAAACCTAAATTGAAGCTTTGAGTAGGAATACTACATTTTTTGGATTAGAAATTTAATATTGCAAATTTCAAAGACATATGGTTAATTTTTTTGAATTATGTTTTACAGAGAAGACAAGGCCGCAATTCGTACCTGCCTACCTTGCCTATTTTTTAGGAATTTTGTACCTATTTTACAAGTGATTCATACATGTATACAAATTAAAAATGTGTTGACTAAGTTTCGGCAACTTTCAAACAAATTTTCAGTTAGTTTCCGAATCGACAGAAAAATGAAGATTTAAAATGTCGAAAGATAAATAAATAGCAAATGAAATAAATCTTGTCTTCTCTCGTCTAGAAATCTTTAAAATCTCCCTTCCCACCCCTGAGTAAATAAACAAAAAATGACGTAACAATGTGAAAACTCGCAACATATTTATTGGAAAATCGTTAATTCATAGTAAACTGTGAATTTAAATTTAGTCTGAGAAAACAGAATGTAAATTAGAAATGTAATTCTTCAAAACAGCGCGTTTCGTAGAAACAGAAAGATTGAGAAATCTGATAAGAATAAATGAAAAATAAATAGCCGAAAAGGGGTGGAGTTGACCTTTGGCGTTTAGGAAAATACATTAGGTCATTTTTCAGGATGCCCATAATAGTAAGATGAAGGGAATACAATTGTACCTTATGGTGATACGTAGACTTGAAGAAAAAAAAATCAATATAAGACATTTTTGCAGATGTATAAACTATATTTTCTTTCAAGCAGGGAGCAGGCTTTCAGTAAGCTAACGAATAAATTTGAGGGAATGTTCTAAAAACTCATTGCTTTTAATTTTTTTGTCAAAATTATGCAATTGCAGATCTGAAATTATTACCTAGAAAAATTGTCTCTTCCTGTCATCTAGGAAATGGTGCAACGAAATTTTCAGCAGTCTTACATCAGAATAATTTGGTAGTACTTACAACTTCCAAAGAACATAAGCTTCAACAAAAACATCGATTGCCAAATTTATCAGAGATCAAACTAAGGGACACTTTGACTACACGCGAACTCATTTTTCAGCATAAAAAATTGTTCAAAATATGCTTGATCACCTTTTGAAAACAAAACTTTCGTCCAAACTTAACAACTTTGTTTACTCTCTGCTTTGAAAAAGAACACGCTATTTTAGTATCTACTCTCCCTTGATTAACTTCTGTTTTCCAAGAAACTCCAGAAGGAGTCGAAGAGTTTGATAATGGAAAAGAGTTGGCATGTTTCTAAATTGGCAAAATTACAGACAAAATGCTGGAAAAGTGAAGTAGTTAAATATTTATGCCACGCTGTGAGCAATTAAGAAGAAGCTACACGTTCAGAATGGCGAGAAACGCTCTCAAGTCGTTCTCAGCGTGTCGAGTCTTCCAAAATTATTTTAAACTGGGAACCTCTTCATAATAATGTTGGATAAAAGTGCTTTCTATGTTTAAATAGGGGTCGAAACTCGTGTAATCTTCATAACCACGTCTCGATTGACTTCTGGAAAATGTGGGGATGTGACGTCACGCATGATTATTCTATGAATCACAAAATCATTACAAAGTGATGCGCGGGACGTCCCCGAGAAAGAGAACCTGCACCGTCCTATATTAGGTATACGTCTAGAGATCAGTCTTTTCGCTAAGTCTTAAACGCATGGGTCTCGTCACGCTTACAATATATATACTCGTTAACGAGTTACTGTAATTAGAGTCTATATGGTTTTGCTACATCTTTTTATTTAAAATTCTTTGCAGTAATTTTTTATTCAATTTGAAAATTATAATACATCCGAGGCCAATAAAATAGAAGTAGTTACAGTAATATTAAATCGTTGTTAGCGTGGAAGATATGGCGAAAAGTCTCACGACGATTTTTCGGATTTCTAAAAAAGCTTCTACCAATCTCTAAATAAATTAAATATTTTCATTCAGACTGTACGAGCAAAACGGAATAGTTTAGTTGTATAATACAATTGTTGAAAATTGACTGCTCAAAAAATATTCGGTGGAACAAGAACAATATACAATTTTTCAAAACAATGAGTGCTCGGCCCAATTATTTCAAGCGCGGGATTTAATGACTTGCAATACGAATTTTAAATGATCACCAACCAAAAAAATAAAAACTCTCTGAAAACAAAAATCGCAGGAAAAAGTTGAATTTTCTTACGAAAACAGAGAATGGAGGGATTCTCTCTCTCGAAACTCATCGTCTTCTTCTTCTTCTATTTCGTGGATTCTTTTCAAATCCATCCAAGTGTGAAATCGTCAGCAAAACCATCATTCCATCTCTGTTGCTTCGGTCCCAAGACGATGAGCTTCTACTACAAGCTCCGCCCACTTTTCGGGGAATCTCTTCTTCTTCTTCTTCCGCACATGACGTGTGAAACAGATTGTACTCCCAATTATCATGTCATTGTTTGGTACTTCTATTGAAAGAAAAAGAGGAAATAAAGGAAGACAAGTCACGAAACATACCAGATGAGCAATTTTAAAAACAGAAAAGTGGAGAAAGCTCATCGTGGCGGAGCACAAATGAGCTCTGAAGATGGCCAAGATATTTTACGACATCACCACCCAGAAACAAGGAAAACGGTGTGGTTCTCGCACTAACATAAATACAAAAAAAAAAAAATAAATATGAGAGGGTGAAGTACATATTTTCTTTCCTGATTGTGAATACGAAGAACCTCATCTGAATATTTGATTAGCATGCAATTTTTCCATTTCGCAGATTTGTTCAGCTTTTCTTTAGAATTCTAGAACACTATTTATAATTTTATATTCAGATGTGAAACAGAAAAAAAATGTTAAAATGTGATCTACAAGAAAAATTAATGAGAAACTCGAAAATTCTCTAGACTGGCCACGACCATTGTCCCTTTGGAGCAGATTCGACGAGAGGCTCCCATGCTTTTGAATCAACAATTGCTCGTGTTGTCTCCAGTTCATATTCGGCCTGTAATTATTGAGCATTTAAAATATTGCAGTGGTATTTATTTTTGAAACGAAAATTTTGTTATTCGGTGCAAAAATGATTTTAAAAAAATTTATTCTGATTTACGCGAAATATTTGTATCGGAAACTTTTAAACATTGACATATTAGAAACATCGTAGTCTTCGTGAACGCTGAGACCCGAAGAACTCGGGGGATTGCCCCGCCCACAGAACCGTGGCTTGCAATACGCCCATTTCTGCAACTGCCGCACGGTTTTAAAACTGTATTTTTATCAATAGAGCGAGGATTAACAAGAAAAAATGATTTTAAAACCGTGCGGCAGTTGCAGAAATGGGCGTATTGTAAGCCACGGTTCTGTGGGCGGAGCCAATCCCCCGAGTTGGTAATCCCCCCAGTTGGACATCCCCCGAGTTCTTCGGGTCTCTGAACGCTTTCAAATGAAAGCAACATTATGAAATATTTATAAATTCATTATTTTCATAGATATTCGATTATTTAACATTGAAACTTGACGCACCTGTTCGATGACTTCTTCGATTTGTCCCATTCCAATTTTCTCCTCAAGCTTCTTAATGTCGTTTTCGGCTTGAACAAGAGCCAAACGCTGCTTTACCACCTAAAAACATATTGCATAAGATTGCGGTAGAAACAATAATAATTTCTTACAGCTTCAGTATACTTGCGGTAAGCAGCATCCCGTGGAATTTGTTCAAGGGCGCGGAGAATTCTGCCATACACAACAGTCAACGCACGATGTGGATGCTCATTGACAAAAAGTCCAGTAATTCCTGTAGTCTTCTTGTGGAAATCCTCGGAAACCTTGCTCCTGGCCTTGAAACGGTTGATGTAAGGGTTCTCGTACATGGATCTCTGTTGTGTGGCACGAGCCACCGCCGTACGCAAGAAGCGGGACGACATCACCTGAAAAACAAATTTGAAAAATATTTATGAAAGAAAAACGCGAGTTTATTGCTTAAAAACTTATAAATCCGTTTCTAAGCGCGTTGCTTATCCATAACATATTTTAATTTCAATAAAACTTGTGATCAAGAAAGCGTTGAAAAGGTTTAAGAGTATAAAATCAAAGAAAATGTGTTTTTAAAAACAAAATAAATAAAAATCTGGTTAAAAATTAAACTGGGCAACGGAGTGTCGTTGCGCGCCTTGTTTATCAGTTGTTGAAAAATCGGCGCGTAGTTCAAATTTAGGTAGTGAAAAGTTTCCAATTGTTTTTACTAAATATATTTGCAACATCTCTTTGAGTAAAACAAACAAAATCATTAAATCTCTCCAAATTAGATCATGAATATAAAAATATAGAAAATAACCATTCTCGAGGCTAAAAAACTTTAAAATTTCTCTGCGTCTCTCTTTTAAAGCATTACAATACACTGTCCCTCAATCGGAGTGTCGTTACCGCGTGCAGTTTAGTGCTCCACGAATTAAATTTTTTTCGCATTATTTTTTATCCTTTTTTGTTTTGCTCTTACATTTTATTGAAAAAATACGTTATTTTCCTTTTCAGCTTGAAACTGGTCGACTTTTTATTTTGCAATCGGTAAAAAGCTATGCCTTCTTGTCTCAAAACGATCTCAAACTCGTAAAGAAAAGTTTTATATTATTGTATTGTTCCATTCAAATATTCTAAACTTTATTTAGAGCTTGTTTTACTAAAAATGTGTCATCATTTTGGACGCTCAGTTATCAACCATCATAAAAGTTGCAAGCATGGCTGGTTTGAAAAAAAAACTATTTACATAGCCCTTTTTGGTTTGAAGGAATACACAAAAATGCTTTCTTAAAATATTTTTTCTCAAAAGTTTCAACCATGAAATGTGGTTTCAATTCGCTTAATTTTTTCTGATCAAGATGATTCACTTGATTGAAAACATATGTCATGTTTGTTAATTAAACTGGTAGCATTACATTTTAGACCTCCATGCTTGGCTAGAAAACTAGACTCGATGAATCTACATGTTATATCAGCGTTCTCGTTTGTTTTCATTTATCTCCGTCTACAAAAAAGTCATGCCATCGCAAGTAATAAAAAATGCTCTCTTCGAAAAATTTCCTTTTCGGCAGGTTCTGGTCGAGGACACAAGAGACCTCTGATAAGAGTTGCTGTGGGTACGAAGGACGTTTTTCTCTATTTCTATACTCCATTTTTCTTTTCATTTCATTTGAATTCGATCCTCCACAAGGTCGATATGGGGTGATGGGGCGGAGCCATCGTTCTTTTTTCCCTTTTTCTTTTCCTCCATTTCATCTCTTTTTACTACTCCATATCGCCCTTTCACCCCGTCGACAGACGCGCCTGTTTACTATCCTATCTCTCGCACTTTTTGCAGACGGAAATTTATTTCTTTTTTTTTTTGAAACAATTATTTTTGCAGGTAGTTTATCTTGGGGAGAAGATGGCTCAGCATCCGCTCGTTCAACGGCTTCTCGATGTCAAATTCGACACGAAACGATTTGTGGCTATTGCTACTCATGGGCCAAAGAATTTCCCTGACGCAGAAGGTCGCAAGTTCTTTGCTGATCACTTTGATGTTACTATTCAGGTAAAATTTGTTTAGAATTAAAATTTTGATTATAGTTGTTTGGTTTATTGGAAATCCGAAGAATCCGAAATTGAAATATTTGTATAATTTATTAAATTTTTCCCAACACTAAACGAATTACAACCTATATTACAACAATTATTCAAAAAAAATTCTCAACCAAGAATGCAACTTCAAATTAATTTTGAATATTTTGAAAGTATTTTATTTCATAGGTTCTCTTTGGATAATCTTTCAAGAAATTTATTGCACTTGAAAACCAATGAGTTTCTTGAAAAATGGTCCGAACCTATAAAATTGAATATTTTTAAAAATATCCAGCATGTATTCGAAGCGTCTCTGAAACATGTTTGTATTCTTTACAATTTATTTTTGAGAATTCATTTTGAGATATTGAAAACTGGGTGTTTTCAATTTGGTGCATTTTCATCCCTCATTCAACCATATTTCATTTTCCAGGCTTCAATCCTGTACATGGTCGTTGTGTTCGGAACAAAATGGTTCATGCGTAATCGTCAACCATTCCAATTGACTATTCCACTCAACATCTGGAATTTCATCCTCGCCGCATTTTCCATCGCAGGAGCTGTCAAAATGACCCCAGAGTTCTTTGGAACCATTGCCAACAAAGGAATTGTCGGTGAGTACAATCAAAGAGAGTGTACCAAAGTACTAACGTTCTCTGATCAACCTGATTTTGATAGTGTCAGAACAATTAGTAGTCAGCATTATCGTGTTATCAAAAGTTGACGGGAATATTATGTTATCTGTGAAAAATTAAAAATACCAAAAAATAAAAAATATGTTCCAAAGTGACAAAATAGAATACATTCCACTTTCCTGCAAAAATTAAATATAATTTCAGCATCCTACTGCAAAGTGTTTGATTTCACGAAAGGAGAGAATGGATACTGGGTGTGGCTCTTCATGGCTTCCAAACTTTTCGAACTTGTTGACACCATCTTCTTGGTTCTCCGTAAACGTCCACTCATGTTCCTTCACTGGTATCACCATATTCTCACCATGATCTACGCCTGGTACTCTCATCCATTGACCCCAGGATTCAACAGATACGGAATTTATCTTAACTTTGTCGTCCACGCCTTCATGTACTCTTACTACTTCCTTCGCTCGATGAAGATTCGCGTGCCAGGATTCATCGCCCAAGCTATCACATCTCTTCAAATCGTTCAATTCATCATCTCTTGCGCCGTTCTTGCTCATCTTGGTTATCTCATGCACTTCACCAATGTAAGTTTTGAATATTTGAGTTCACTTTGTATAGGGAAACCGAAATTACTGAATTTAAACTCTTTTAAACGCCGTCTAAAAATGATAAAACATCTTTAAACTTCAGCCTTATTGCACCAAACGGTTTGTGAACAGCGTTTCGCATAAGACTTTTTAGCAGAAGATTTCTAAAAATTAATTTTCGGATTTATTCTTCAAAAAAAAAAGTACATTTTGTTTCTTTCAGGCCAACTGTGATTTCGAGCCATCAGTATTCAAGCTCGCAGTTTTCATGGACACAACATACTTGGCTCTTTTCGTCAACTTCTTCCTCCAATCATATGTTCTCCGCGGAGGAAAAGACAAGTACAAGGCAGTGCCAAAGAAGAAGAACAACTAAATCGTCCCATTACGATTCTAAACCATCCCACTTTCTTCCCCAGTTTTCTTTGAATTGCGGGTTTTTCGAACATGATCGATTCCCAACTTTATGTAGTGTGTTAATTACAATCCCTGTTCTGTTTTTTTTGTATTTGCTCCCCGTTTGAACGTTTATAAAACACTAAATAATAATCATAATGGGAATTATTATCACTTTTTCTCAGAATCTTTCTTCGAATCCATCACACTCGGGCCACCTCCACTTTTCTCTTTTTTCATCGAGTCAACATTGATCGAATCTTCTCGACTTAATCCGTCTGCTCCTGAATGTGGGGATTTTTTGTTCAGATCCTGGCGTCTTGTCTTGGACTTTGGCTTCTTATTCATTGCAGGTTTAGCCGGAAGCTTTGGTTTATCAAGAAGAGCCCATTTATCAATCTAAATTTAAACTGATATAATTTCAAATAAAATAACAATCACCTTGAAAAAGTCTCCAGGATTTTCCCACACATACTTCTTTCCCTTCTTTGCTTTGACAACTTTCGACAACTCATCCGATTTCGTGTTGGTTTCCCAGTCGTATGCCGAACCCCAATTAACTTCTGACTTGATCATCACATCTTTGAAGAATGAATGCACTAGATCATAGTTTGGATGATCGTAATAATGACATTCTTTGAGCATCTTATTAATTTCTTTAAGCTTTTCCTCTTGCTCAGGTGAGAAGTGAGAAGGATTCTTTTCTGAAAATTTGTGAAAGTTTTTAAGAATTTAAATTTTACAGAATAGGCAAGTAAGCACGTCGTTAGGAAAAAAGTAGGCGTGTTGGCAGGCGGGTTTGATGTAGGCATGCAGCTGAGCTGCGTTGGTAGGTAAACAGAAAGTAGGCATGTAGGCAGGCAAAACACCACGGATGGGCTCCCACGGGAGTCTCCAAATCATGGTGATCCACCTTTGCCAGTCCTTGCTTCGGTTGACTTCCCTTTTTGAAATTTTTTGTAGTTTCAACTTTTATTGCCCGGTTCACAAATCTTAAAAAAGTTCTTAAACTGCATATCCTGATTTAATGCTCACTTTCTTGCAAGTCCAAAGTCAAAAAGAAGAATACGTCGTCTATGATATTCGGAAAGAGAGTTCATACCAACTGCAAAGTTGCTCTCCTTAACACCACGGTGAACAAATCCACTGTGGTGCATTGTTTTAAACCTGAATTATTGTCATCTTGATATTGAGATGTTAACTTCGAAAAACAATGTTTTTTCAGTGTTAAACGTACTCGTACAAGCACTGAATCGCAATCCTCGACCATGTTCCATCAGTCAATAAATCAGGATTCGGGCTTTTTGCTTTAAGCACTTTCAGATTGTCGCCCAACAGTTCAAGAACCAGAAAATGATATTTGGTTTTCCTACCGCCGCAGATCATTTCAGGAAACACGCTGTTCTTTGGAAGTTGTTGAAGCACATTCATCTGAATTACATCTGCTTATATCTTGAAGTAAAAACTAAAGCAAATTTCTCGAGAAACTGATTACTGATATCTGTAGATTAATATCTTAAGTGTGATAAACAACATTTGAATGAATAACTATTCCCGCCAGAGTTTAAACTATTTGGGTATTTTAAATACTCTCCAACTGACTCAATGATCTCATACATTAATGCAACACAGTGTTGATAAGAAAAACGTAAAAATTAAATATTCATAAAAAACGGAAGAATAATAAAGTCGTGAGAACCTTGATTATCCCGTTGTTTGTACATTTTGACAACCCCTATCTGTTCTAATTCCGAATCCACGTCATTATCATTAACATCACCGCCAACTTGTTGCTCTTGAAAAATGTATTTGAATTATTTCGCGACGGAAATCTTCCATCGTAGTGCGGTTTGTGAAACAGAAGCTTGTCGCTCGTCAAAAATAATGATTGCTGACGTGTTCAAATGGAAATTCGATGCAAACGAATTGTGGAGTCTTTTAACGAATCAGGATGAAGTTTTCCCGCATATTAGAGCACGGCGATTCATTCAAGAACATTTTGGTCTATTCGTCCAGGTAATACAAATAGTATAAAAGTTACCACAGCTTTAGTTCAATATTTGCATAGAAAACTTAGGAATAAACTTATATTATGTTTCTCTTAGATGGCAATTGCATATGTCATTTTGGTGTTCTCAATCAAAAGGTTCATGAGGGATCGTGAACCATTTCAACTCACCACAGCTCTTCGTCTCTGGAACTTCTTCCTCTCCGTCTTCTCAATTTATGGTTCCTGGACAATGTTTCCATTTATGGTTCAACAAATAAGACTTTATGGTCTCTACGGTATTTAGCTGAAAGTTAACTTGTGGAAATTCAATTCAAGATTTCAGGATGTGGATGCGAAGCACTTTCAAACCTTCCGAGTCAAGCAGAATATTGGCTTTTCCTGACGATCTTGTCCAAAGCTGTGGAGTTTGTTGATACATTTTTCTTGGTTCTCCGGAAAAAACCACTCATCTTCCTACACTGGTTAGTTCATAAAACTTATGTTCTTAAGTTTAAAAGAAATTGTTTTGACTTCATAAAGTGTAAGCCTACTGCTCACTTTTCAGGTATCATCATATGGCAACATTTGTCTTCTTCTGCAGTAATTACCCGACTCCATCGTCACAATCACGCGTCGGAGTTATCGTCAACCTGTTCGTGCATGCCTTCATGTACCCGTTAGTTTACTGCTTCTATTATTTCCGAGTCACAACCTACATTTCAGATACTATTTCACCCGATCAATGAACATCAAAGTTCCTGCGAAAATTTCAATGGCTGTTACAGTTCTTCAATTGACTCAATTCATGTGCTTTATCTATGGATGTACTCTCATGTACTACTCGTTGGCCACTAATCAGGCACGATACCCCTCAAAGTAGTTAATTTAAAAAAAATTGTTTCAGTACACCTGCGACACTCCAATGTTTGTCCTACACTCTACATTTGCTTTGAGCAGTTCCTATTTTGTGCTCTTTGCCAACTTCTTCCATAAGGCTTATTTGCAACGAGGAGGAAAACGAGAACATCCGAATCAGACAAAGAAAATTAACTAATTTTTGATGTTTCTTCTTAATTCTTCTTAATCCCTCTTAATTTTTAGTTATTATTTATTCATGAAACCGATGTATTTTATATCGGATTTATGACTGAATAATATCAATCTAATTGGTGAATCTTTTTTTGATTGGTATCATTTTTTGATAATAATAAAAAGTCAATCAAATTATGAAATGTGTTTCTTTGGGAGAAAATACCCGCAAATGGGGTGAAAACCGTATGATGAGGAGGAAATGGACAACAATTATGCAAATTTAACAACGAAGATGTTATTAGTTGGTGGTTCTTGAAGTATGAGGTGTCTTGTGAAGCATCGACAATGCTGTCGAATAGTCGGGTGGAGCAGTTAATGAACCGTTATCATGTGATGATGCATGTTTTTGTTGAGTCTAAAAATGAAGTTAAAGCTCAAGTTTTCAGCTTTTTGAAAATATTTTCACTGGGAGGTATTTGCAAGATAAAGATTTTTTGTCTTATTTCATGAAAATTATCACAGTTTCAATATCATTCTAAAAACTGTTACTTCTGCTTTCATTTTTTAAATAGGGAAATTATTTCCAAACTTCGAAAGATCACAATAAAAATCACCTTTAAGTATAATTTTTATATTTGAATTTGATACTCACCTCATCTAACACTAAAACCTCATCATAGGTTGGTAACGGTCTCTGAGGGATTCCTCGTCCACCACAACATTCATCGTGAGGACCTGGTAGAAGACATGGGAAAGATTCTGGAAGAGCCATATGCGCCAATAAACTTTCCTGAAACGCTTTATTTGTGTAAATGTGTTTCAGTAGTAACAAATTGGAAGCATGCATTTTTATAATTATATAGATTCCAATTCCAATTGGAATAAAACAATTATTAAAAAAGAAAGAAGTTTACTCACTACAGTCATTCTATCCAATTCTTTCTGTCGTTTCTTGCTTTTGTAATAATTTACAAAATTGATAACAGCTCCAAAGATCATAACTCCAACAAGCCAAATAATTGGAGCATAATTCATGACATTGTCAGCAGACATCTAAAAAATAAAACAGATAATTTATGATGAAGGAATACGTAACTTTTTCTTGCAAGAAATTTTGTTTCGTTGTCGTAGTAATAGTGAAACGGCATTTATTTACAACATAGCCTATAAAAATCAATAAAAGGATTATGACTGTAGAAATAGAGAAATGACGATTAAAAACATGTGATACTTTATTAATTGTGAAAAGAAACGGTTCTATGGGTGACAAAATCCTTCACTAAAAACGAAACACCGAACTTTTGTAAAGTTTTTATTTGTTAGAGATGGTTTCATTTGATATTACACTATGTATCAATGACTTTCCTTATTTCTGAATACAAATATATTCAATTTGGTACTTTGATGCTTAATTACAATTACTTCTTGAATTTGGAATGTGAATCGGTTTTTTTTCTTAATGTTTCAAACTTTAAAAAAAAATTTATTTAAAAAAAATCAAGTCTTCCAAAATATTAAGTGGAATTATTATTCGGTTTAATCACAAATTTCATACACTTTTGTATTTAGAAAAAAATTATAAAAATTGAATCAGGTATTAAAAATATTGTTTGTAATTAACTCACATCCATTTTTGATAGGAACATGACAATGGTGATGAAAAATGTAATGCCTCCCATAACAAGAATTGTCTGAATTTCTCTTGAATCTTTGTCTAAAAGCTCTCGAGTTCTAGCATCCATTTCACGTCGTCTGAAAACTCAATACTATTGAATTATTGCTTATAAATTACAGTTTTAAACATGGATGTGGAACCTATGAACATAGCAGGATCACACTAACAATAAGTATTATAGAAAGTTTTTAAAGCCTAGGTTGATAAAATAAAGATAACGCTTTATTCAAAAACTAACCTTTCAGCATCCACCACGTACATATTGTGGGTCATGTTCGTCTCTCTTTTAGTCTGAAAGTCTTCTATTGAAATTTTCTCTTCGCACCAAATATATCGGAAATAGATTGAGATGAAACGTTTCAAACAAAAATGCAAAATTTGTAAGCAACAATAGAAGTGAAGACGAACGATTGAAAAATAAAAATAAAAATGTTTTAATACCTTTCGGCCTTATCTTTTGAATACGAACAAAGTTCTTATCAATTGATAAACATAACTCAAACTCTGAGTTTGGTAACGAAGTATTTGAAAACTATGGAAAAATCTGAAAACCCCTAAAAGTATTCAGTGGAAAAGTAACTATTTGAATTGATTTGTCTCACCAAATTAGGTGAAATTAGTTCAGAATTATGTCCACTCACACTGATGACCAAATTAACCTAATTTTCTAAAATATTAAAAACGTAAACAGTAAGTACGAACATATAATTCAAACTATTCAGTTGCAAAAAAATAGAAAAATGTTTCTAAAAAAAGTACACATGAGAAGTTAAAAAAAACAACAGAGTGAAGAGTTGTTAAATTCAGAACAACAACAATGCAACTTATCAAGTGAAACCAATGTTTTGACAAAATAATATCTAGCTACTTGTAACTTATGGTAAATTTTGTAAAAGAAAATAACGGGTGTTAGAGTATACTAAGTTTGAGTTTGCAAGAAATGTATCGAAAAAGAAAAATAAATGCTTTCAGTTTCAACTTAAACTGTCTTATATGTTCAAAATTTTGTTTCAAAAGTTTGCAAAAACTAATGATAAAATGAAATAATTCAACGTAGTTCGACGACAAAAAAGGACCAATTGAAGAAACAATACGGTCAGTTAAAGAACGAGTAGATTACTTTTCAAAATTAATTTTTTTGCGATGGAGTTTTTGAAAATGGTCATCAGAATAGACACTAACTAATGCATTTGATCATTCTCCAGAAAACTTGCATAACACTAGGTCAGCAGGATAGATCGAGACAAACGATGAAATGGAAATTGACTGTTGAGAAGAGGAGAAAGAGTGAATTCAATGCGATTAGTGACGGTTTTCCGTTGAAATTGTAGGCGTCAATAGGCGCATAGGGTGACACAATAATACGTGATAAATCGATCTCTGTATTTCTATGAAAACATTCAGACTATTTTTTCTTGAAAGTCCCAGTAATCTAGAAGACCTAGTAACAGTGAGCAAGTATGGAAGATCGAAGGCAATTTTCAATTATAAAGAGTTCTCCTCTCAACGCCAAAAACGAATGTATCACAAAAACCTTCAACTACTATACCATACACAAGACAAAGAATAAACATTTTAAAACTGTTAGAATATCGGAGAGACGCAGATAGAATGCGCGGAAAGTGATTTTTTAAAGGAAAATAGTTTGTGAGGGGAGGGGACGACGGGGTCACGTGATGGAAGAAATGGGAAATGACATTTTAGAGTACGGAGAGTGAAATGGAAGAAGAATTGGATGGGTGTGTGCGTATCTAGTGGACAGAGGTTGCAAAAATTAATTGGTAGAGTAAGTTGGAAAATCAGTCACACAAAAGTACACTGTAACCATTCAAAATTGCAGAATCGTACTCAAAGGGCGAGGAATAAATGAAATTAGAGACGAAAATTTCGAAAGTGATTCATAAATATTCATTTAAAAGCTTTTGTTATGGATAAGGTTTATGTTAAACGCAACTCTAATGTAGTATATCAGCTTTTGGGATTCGGAAATGAAATTCCAAAATGAATTTTTTATAAAGAATCTCTAAAAAGCTTAGCTTTTTGTGTTCACCTTGACTAACAGTAAGCTTTCAAATAACATACAAATATTTTCAACAAGTAATATGGCTACTATCTTCAACGAAACTAGATGGTCTAAAAGTTAGTTGAAACTCAATAGAAAATAAGATAAATGAAAATATGAATTTCTCTTTTCACTTTTTCCTTTCGTTTTTACTATGATGCACTACCACCTTTTACAGATTGTTAACAAAAGTTTCAAGTTTAAATGAGTCAAATGTTAACGGAATGAGAAAATGAAACAGACGAATACAAAGACAATGGACACATGAAGAAGAAGCTACGTGACCTGAAGACAAGATGATAATGGTCATGACGAATACCAAATAGAAACGGAGAAACTTAGAGATATGAGAGGAAATCTAGATGAGATTGATTGTGACGTAACTGAACGAGAAATTTCGAGATTTTGATGAGAAAACTATTGATAGTAGGATGATATGAAGAGAACATAGTACGAACGGAAATGGGAGGAGCATGTGATGCTGATGATTTTTGAAGATTACCTAAATCTGAAAACATTCACTGTTTCAACAACTATTGAAAAAAAAGTGAATTTCACACGGTAAAAAGCTATAATTAAAAAAAAACAAACTTCATGTGGTATCGAGTTCACTCTGTAACGTCTAAAATTTTTTAGTAACTTTTAGGAACAGCAATGAATTGTATTTTTAAACTGAAAAATGCCGATAAAATAAATTCTTATATGAATTTTGTTTCCTTAATCTTATTTTTATTCAACCATACCATCATAGCTCATTTTTAAACCTCAACTGCTCATTTGTGCCCTACTTGGTAATCCACTCTTATGAATTCCCCAATTTCAGCTAACATAAACATTTTTAGGGAAGACAAAATTTGACCAAAAACGAGGTGAATGCCGAGAACCGTTGTGTAATTTCAGATTTTAGTGTCAAGTTTTTCTCAAAATACAACTTGTAAAAACATAAACATTTCATTCAAAGTAATCAGTTGACAGAAGTTAAAATTAATTCAGATCTGTACATGAGTATACAACTTTAAAGTCACGTGGACCCAAATTGAAATAAAAATCGGTGACAAGGTTACCTATAGTCACACTCCTCGACAGTTAAGTTAATAAGAAAAACTTGGAGTAAAATGTTCGCTTCGATGTCGGCATAACAAAAGTTGTAAGAGATTTTAAAGAAGTACATCATTTTTTAAAAATTTAAATTTTTTTGTTATGAAAATAGTTTCTCAATACAATTTTTGAACAGTAATACTTTTTTATGGGAGTTACGCCTTTCTTACCAATAAAAAAAATCTTCATTCAAAATTATTATTTGACGGCACGATAAAACAGACCTATCCATCCGATTGTCTTCATTTTTCTTGAAAACCTAATAGCAAATCTCATCAATCTCAACTTCCTTATTGTCACACTACACCTGGCACCGTATCTGATCAACGACTATCTATATTCTGCTAACCGAAAAGTCCTTGACCAAAACTGTTCTCTCAGAAAAAAAAAACCAAAAAACATACTGGCTATCGCAGTTACTTCTCTATAGTTTGCATCTGTTTTCTTCATAAAACAGAAATCATGAATTTTGTGGTTTTAATGGTAACTTTAATTGTTAATACCACTTGATTAACTGGATCTCAAAGGGAATCATTGGTACCAATTAAAATTTAAAAATGTCTTATTAATTTCCGTTAGTCGTGATGCAGATCTAATTAGCCGCTACACTAACGTTAGTATAGCGGCTAATTAGATCTGCACTAATGGAAATTAATGAGACATTTTTAAATTTTAAACATACTTTGAATTAGTTCAAAAAAAATTTGAAGCTAAAACCGATTTATCATTTTTTGGACGAGTTGGTCGTTTAATACTTTATACATTTTTTACAGTGAACATTGATTCCCGCCATGCCCATATGTTATCTGGGTTACCAGACAACCACTTTGATAAAAGTTTGACCTTTTGTTGTGAAGTCTTATGTGGTATTGTCTAGGCTATATCTGTTTTTATCAGAGAAATAACAGGAGAAGAAACTCGGTTGGACACGTCACATGCCCCATTGCTCTGATGAACGATTATTGAATTTTCCAATTTTGCCGATTTCGTCGATGTTTGCAACTGTAAAGAAAACTTCGTCCAACATTAATAATTTTGCTTCAAAAAATACTGACCATTTTATTCAATAAATCCGCGCACAAAAATCAAGCGAAACCAGCTTTTTGGCTATTCTGCAATTTATTGTGTTCCGAAAGTATCCAAATTGTCACAATTTATTGAAAAAAAATACCACGGTCAAGCTCGGAAAATATTGCTATAATAATAATCGTTTTTTCTCGCAACGAGACCCATTTGAATATATACATATTAGACCACGTACCATGAGGCAGTGTTGCAGAAAAATCCAGAACTACGGTAATTTCGTTATGAATTTAAATTACAAAACACATTACAAATTTTGAGCAGTTGTAATGTTACACTAAAGCACTGCTTACAAAAAATAAAATTTACAATTTCAAAGTTACAATACATACAGTCAATTTTTTTCAGAATGCCATTAGTGCAACAAATTGCTTTTCCAAATACCAATCATCGCATAGTTCAACTCTAAACAAAACAATTCTAGTTTCATTTTTGAAATTTTACTAATTTGAAGGTTTTTACTTATCTCATTTTGTTCCAAATCAATTTCTGTGAATAAAATAGTGCTCGTTTTGTTCTCTTATCATTCATTGAAAGTGATAACGAACTCATACATTGGAATTGAATTTTTCATTTTTATGCCATTTTTGTTCTTTTTGTTCTTTTCAAAGTCCCGCATCAATCAATTTTTCTGCTCCAGAAATTCCCAAAAAGTGTCATTTCATACATTTTATCACATATTATTTTTTGCTGTCATTTATAGACTCATAAGCTGTTGCATCGTTTTATTTTTAGTTGTTTCTCTTGTTTTTGATAGTGTGTTTTGTTAAGATACAGTCGCTGATTGTGTGATAACTGTAACAAATGGAAAATACACATTTCGTACAGATCTTGAGTTAGTTTTTTTCGTTGTCCCGGTAAAAATGTGCTTAAAAAATAATTTTTCTTTCTTTTTTTGTATTAACAGTTTTGAACTACTTTTGAAACTACCGTATTACACATCAAAAAACGACTTAAACCGTCAGGAAATCATTGGTAAAAAATAATTAAAAAAAAAATTTGCAATTAAGGAAGTGCGATATACAGTGCTCCACATAATGATACTTGGGGCACCGTTTTAATTGAAACTGCAAGATTGCCCATTTTGTGCACATCTTTAATAGGAACGTTTATAGGAAGGGAAAAAATCGGCGTGCACCTATTTTTAAACTTTGCCCAGAAATTTGCTCCATCTGTCGCAACCTGTGCCCACCTAGCTGTCATGCTTCCATCAATTTAAAATGCTCATCTCTTTTCACAAAAGTGATTTGCCGGGGAGGCGCGACAGGCAAAGTGTTATGTGTATGTGTGTCTCTTCGTCAGCTCTTGTCACAACATTGTGATGATGAACAACTGCTAACTGACAAATGAGTGGAAATAAACGAAAACGAATGAGAAAGGGGGACGGGTCGGATAACAGAAAAACATGCGGCTAGGTGATCAAGGTGGAGCTCTCTGATTTATTGGTCCCGCCAACAATTTCTGTCAGATGCAGTCTTGTTTTCTGGCTCTCTGTTTATGTCATATGTTTTTTTTTGAGCGAAACTGTAATTGTTCTAATTTATGACAAATGTTGCAACACGACATTTACCAGAAAACCTAATTAGGTTTGAATAGGAATAACTAAATATCCAAAACCAATAAGAGTGGTTCTCATCCAAAACTATTGCTACGATTCAATGCTAGAAATTTGCAAGTTTGGCAAAAATTTTAATTTACCAAATTTCCTCTATTAGTATTTTGCTCTCTGTGAGCCATGCAGTCTATGCAATCTACCTACCTAGCGGGTCGGTGTTTCTTTAGGGGTGGCAATAGGTTGCAACAGGTCGACCTATCGCCACCCCTAGTTTATTCCAAACCAAAATGAGGCTCCGAATTAACGAGTATCAGAGGTATAAGGCGCATACAAAATTTGTGGTGTCAAATATTTGGCAGTCATTTTTTTTTGAAACAAAGAACATATTTATTTTCAGTTATTTCCTACAAAACTTTAAAAACTGCAATCTATCTAATCTTTAAAAATTTCAATTATGTTCAAAAAGATCTGAAATTTAAACGGTTAAAATATAGATATTCATACAAACGAGAAAAGAAATATATTCATACAAACGAGAAAAGAAATTGCCGGATTTTTAACCAAAAATAATCAAATCCTGAAACTTCCCACCATTTTCCCCACTTCCCAATGTTTTTCCAACATTCATGCCTTTGAGTTCAAAAAAGATTTTCATTTTATTTTCTGAATGTGTACCATCACATGTGAACTCATTCCTCCTCCATCGTTTACGATCTCTTTTTACGAGCTCCGCCCTCGAAAATGCTTCTGATCATGTAAACGAAAAGAAAAAAGATGAAGAAGACTGCTGACTGACTGACGATGTATCATTTTCTCACATTGTGTTATGTTGCGATTGAGTGTTAAACTTTTTATTTAGAGGTTTCAAACAGATGAGTCACTTGCCGATTATGAAAATACTGTTTTCGAGTTTGAAAATGTATATAACTTGTAAATATGCAAACTTGTAAAAACTTGTAAAACACTTGGCGTTTATTTTTTATCCATTTTCGTTTCCAACTCTAGAACAAGAGAGAATTTTGGGAAACTCTTGCCAGTATCTTACAAAAACTTTTTTGTGTCGTTGTAACATTGGATAAGACATTGGAAATAGTTGTTCAAACTTGTAGATACTTTGGTAATAGCTTCATAATGGTTTCACAAGTCTAACTCAAACTGTGCAAAAGCTTCACAACTTCTCAACCAAGTCTATTTTTTGGGAAAAAACTGCTCAAGAAGTCAGCTCCAAATTCTGAGTAAGTATGATTGTTGCCCTGAAACGTAAAACAAAAATCGGATAGGTATTTTCCGATTTTAACTATAAATCCACCATAAACCCCGTCGATCAATTTTGCGCTATTCCAATGAAAGACCGTTTTTTTTCAATTTAATATTTTCAAAAACTAAAATAATTCAAATAAATTTTTTGTTTTGGTTTCAACAGTGTCGTTTGCCATTTTTCTGTTCTAAAAATATACCCAAAATCTCACATTTCCTCGAAACATTCCATGTAAACATCTGTTCCAATGCTCCTCCCTCTTCCTTTCAATGCTCATTTGAAATTGTTTCACTTAATTAACCAGACTATTATCCGTGTCATTTACGGGCACATATACATCTACATACATCTCAATAATATTAATAACAATAAGCTTAGATTAGAAAGGAAAATGCGGGAACATGAGACGCAGGCAGAAGCAGATAGATGGGCGGTTCCAAATCGGGAATGTTGGAAAGCTTTTCGATTTAGACACAACGAATTTTTGAGCAAAATGTGATAAGAATAGTAATATGTTGTGCTATTTTTATTGTTATTATTTTCTGTTTTATCATTCTTTTTGCGTCTTGCGTAACACTTATCACTAAACGGCTTTTGTGAGGTTTTCACACGTTTTCATAAATTCTTATCAGTTTCATTGTTTTTATGGGAGTTTTTTCTTTTATTCTTCTTTTTTTAAAAATCTGAAAGTTTTCAGTACAAACTTTTTTTACTTGCCCTGTGTACGAAATATGATCTAAATGAGCACATGATGATGTGATATTATTTGATCTTTCCTCGAAATCCTACTCATTTTCTTTGTGTCGTGCCACTTCCGTTCCAATTCACAACTTTTTGTGTTTCCGTTACAACATTATCTGCTTTCTTACAGAATTACGGAAACCCCGTGGAAATTTTAGTAGATTGGATAGAAATATGCGAATTTGTTTCTTATTATTGGCATTTTTGGTGGCAGGTAAGCTTTTTAAATTTTTTCAAATATTTATTTAAATTTTATGAATAATTAATAAAGAGGGCCCTCAAAAACACTTTGAAAATAGGCCATTTTCTAACATTATCCATAAAAAGAAAACTATCACAAACAACGGGAAACTTTCAAAATTTTCAGAGACCTTTGCCAACGAACTTACAAGATGTTGTGCTGGAGGAACTCGTCATTTCAAGAATTCAAATACTTGTTCAAGTATCAAAAGCGAAGGAACAAGTATGACGTGCCAAAGAGCTGCATCCATATGTTGTCTCAGAAGTTTATTGGATAATGCATGTGACTCTGGTACAGATATTGCAAAAGAAGAGGAGAGCTGCCCAAGTAATATAAATATTTTGGGAGGTGGATTGAAAAAAGTAATTTTAAAAAATCGAATAAAAATATAAATTGAGATGGATTTCAGGAGTGTTGTGATTGCTGTCTTCTAGCCAAAGATTTGCTCAATCGAAATGAACCGTGTGTTGCTCCAGTTGGATTTTCAGCTGGATGTTTGAGAAGTTTCAATAAATGTTGTAATGGTGACATTGAAATCACACATGCTTCCGAGATCATAACTGGTAGGAAAACAGAACATTTTCAATATTATTTCTTTTTAAAAAATTGAAATAATTTAATTCGGAACTTTTCATAAAAAATACCCGATTTAATGTTAAAATTGTTTTTTCATGTTTTACAGGACGTCCACTCAATGATCCACATGTACTTCATCTCGGCGACCGATGTGCGTCATCTCACTGTGAGCACCTCTGTCATGATCGTGGAGGCGAAAAGGTTGAATGCAGTTGCAGATCTGGATTCGACTTGGCACCAGATGGAATGGCTTGTGTAGGTATGAATATGTTTTACGCTTTTTTTTGTGCAGGTCAAAACCAAGTTAGAACTTTTCGAAAATTTAATTTTGAATGGAAAATAATAAAATTAATAGTAAAATACATAGTAAAATTAACATCACACTGTTTATCTGAAAATTGGTATGTATTTTATGCAAATTGGCAGCTTTGATAATTTTCTTTTGTTATTTCACGATTTCAGAAAAAAGTTTTCCCACTTTCACTACATCCATTCCCGGTCCTCTAGCTTACCCACATACCTTTTGTGCTTCTCTTTCAGATCGTAACGAATGTTTAACCCGCCAATCCCCATGTACCCAGTCTGAAGATTGTGTTAACACAATTGGTGGATATATCTGTCAGAGAAGAATTTCTCGTCTTGTTCCCCATCGTCATCGTGCCAATCGAATTGGCAATGCGCCAAGAAGAATGAGAGACGATCCATATTCTCGTGCTGGAGAATATAGAGAAGCATCACAAGCAAATACAGAGTTTGGATGCCCAATGGGATGGCTTTTTCAACATGGACATTGCGTTGGTAAGATAATTTAACAAGAAAATTAAAAAAAAAACAAAATTTAAAAAGTTGTGTGCTTATTGTTTTTTGCGCACTTTAAATTCAAAAAATTAAAGTTTAATCTAATTCTAAATTAACTGTTTCTTGAAATAATATTTGTCGTGTGCTGTCTGTCTAACCCTCAATCCCTAGAATGTTCTCTCCATCATCCATGTTCACATTCTAATCAACATTGTCTACCCTCTCCTGGGAATAATCGTGGCGATGGTTCCTGTGTCTGCAATCGAGGATATTATTGGAGTGATACTAACTCGCAGTGTGAAGGTTCTTGCTTTTTAAATGACTAACTGAATGAGAAATTGGAAGCTATGTTAATTGACAATATAATATTTTTCGAAAATTTTGAACATCACTGACAAACTCGCTTGCTGAAAAACTAACCAAAACTAACTCCAGATATTGATGAGTGTGCCACACTGATGGACGATTGTTTGGAATCTCAACGATGTTTGAATACTCCTGGAAGCTTTAAATGCATCCGAACACTTTCATGTGGAACTGGTTATGCAATGGACTCTGAAACTGAGCGGTGTCGTGGTTTGAATTTTTGTTTCTAATTTTTGGCGTCTTCTAGAAACAATTGCTTTCTGATAATTTTGAATAACACTTTTAATTGTAAATATTTTTTTGTTGAAGATGTTGATGAATGCAATTTGGGATCTCATGACTGTGGACCACTCTATCAATGCAGAAATACACAAGGAAGTTATAGGTTCGTGATTGGAACATTGAAATAAATTCATATTAAATTATAGATGCGACGCAAAAAAATGTGGAGATGGAGAACTTCAGAATCCAATGACTGGAGAATGTACATCGATTACTTGCCCAAATGGATATTATCCAAAGAACGGAATGTGCAATGGCGAGTCTTTATTACATCATATTGTGTTTCAGTTGTTAAACTAAAAACAATTAATGTTTCATAATATTTACAAGGGGAGACTATACTATACTTTCCAGATATCGATGAGTGTGTTACTGGCCACAACTGTGGAGCTGGTGAAGAATGTGTGAACACCCCTGGATCATTCAGATGCCAACAAAAAGGAAATCTGTGTGCTCATGGATATGAAGTTAACGGAGCTACTGGATTCTGTGAAGGTACGTTTTTTATTTGTGACTAATGAAATTTAAAGTTTACTTTCAATTAATATCACTGAAACTCTAAAATATTTAAAACCATAAAATACGGTTTTCAGATGTGAATGAATGCCAACAAGGAGTCTGTGGATCAATGGAATGTATAAATCTTCCGGGAACGTACAAATGCAAGTGTGGACCTGGATATGAATTTAATGATGCGGTAATAAGAAAAAAAATAATCACAAAAAAGATTTATTTCAGAAGAAGAGATGTGAAGATGTTGATGAGTGTATCAAGTTTGCTGGTCATGTTTGTGATTTATCAGCCGAGTGTATTAACACTGTACGAATTTGCTTTGAAGTTTCCTCATTTTCAGTTCACTTTTCAGATTGGTTCATTTGAATGCAAGTGTAAACCAGGATTCCAGCTTGCTTCAGATGGTCGTCGATGTGAAGATGTGAATGAATGTACAACTGGAATTGCTGCATGTGAACAGAAATGTGTTAACATTCCTGGAAGTTATCAATGTATTTGTGATCGAGGATTTGCACTTGGTCCTGATGGAACAAAATGCGAAGATATTGACGAATGCTCAATTTGGGCGGGGTCTGGAAACGATTTGTGCATGGGAGGATGTATTAATACAAAAGGATCATATTTGTGTCAATGTCCACCTGGATACAAAATTCAACCGGATGGAAGAACTTGTGTTGGTTCGTTGAACTTCACTTTCGTGAACAAGAATTCTTGTCTCGAAAATGGTTTTCCAGTTAAATTTTATGACATTGCAAATACTTTTAGATGTTGACGAGTGTGCCATGGGAGAATGCGCTGGATCGGATAAAGTATGTGTTAATACACTTGGATCGTTCAAATGTCATTCCATCGATTGCCCAACTAACTATATTCACGACTCGTTGAACAAAAAGTTAGTTTTTAAAGCTATATAATTTTTGCATAAGCTTACCCTAATTTTTCTTGAAATTTCCCAATTCATGAATAGTCTTAATAGAAAATTGGATGTCTGCAAAGTATCTGAACTAATACGTTTGAATGTTCCACTAACAATATTTTCAGTCGTTGTAATCGTCAACCATCAGCATGTGGTTTGCCTGAAGAATGTTCAAAAGTACCATTATTCTTAACCTATCAGTTTATTTCTTTGGCACGTGCTGTACCTATTTCATCTCATCGTCCTGCAATCACTTTGTTTAAAGTTTCTGCTCCAAATCATGCAGACACTGAAGTCAACTTTGAATTACAATTGAAGACTACTATAGTTGGTATGAATTTTCTACTGACTGTATCTATAGAGACTGCTATTTCAAAAATGCTCTGAAATACACATACTTCAGCATTTCTAAAAAATTAGGAAGTCATATTAGAAGAGTGTTTTTTAGCAGTTTTTCTTGATTACCTTTACGCTAACCCTAGCCCACCTAATTTCAGGTGCTCCAAACGTTCTTCCAGCTATTCGAGCTAATTTTTTACTTCAAAAAGGTGAAAAACGAAATAGTGCAGTTGTAACACTTCGGGATAGTTTGGATGGACCACAGACAGTGAAATTGCAACTTTTACTCAGAATGAGCAAAAAAGGCAAAAACTTCAACACATACGCTGCCAACCTGATTGTCGATGTGGCAGCTCACAAGCGACATAATACGGTTCATCCACCGCTCATGAAGATTCGATAGAAACAATTTTGTATGACTTTGTTTTGTTGATAATGTTTGAATAGTGTGACTTGCTGTGATGATCTCAAAATTTGCATGGATTAATAAATATTTTGATAATGACAATTTCGACATGTTTCGTATAGCCCATCAAGATCGAATAAAATAAAAATATTATTTTAAATATTTCTGAAATGAAACAGTAAATTTAAATTTTTGAATTTACGTCTAAAATATTTTCAGCCAAATTGCTGATGGTTATTCTTGCATCAAAGTGTGCTCAACAGAAGATACCGAATGTCTTGGAAATCATACACGAGAAGTTCTTTATCAATTCAGAGCAGTCCCATCATTGAAAACAATTATCTCACCGATTGAAGTGTCAAGAATTGTTACACATATGGGAGTTCCATTTTCAGTTGATTACAACTTGGATTATGTTGGACAAAGGCACTTTAGAATTGTTCAAGAAAGAAATATTGGTTAGTAGTAGACTATAAACATTAATTTATAAAGGTTTTCATGAGTACATGAGTTATTTTGTAAGTGAGTTATATCTGGAAAATTATGAACTCTGTGATCCTTTCGATAAAAATGATTTTGTATTTTTTTCAATTGATCTGCAGCTCTTAAAAATTGTAAACTATCTTTAAATTTAACTTGTTGAGCTTGCCAAAAGGTTTGTGGCGTCTAATCGCCTTGAGCTCCAGAGATCATTAAAAAACGTAATCCTTTGTTTTCACATCAAAAAGTAAAGTAACAAATTTGTTCCTCCTGTGTAATGATACGAAAATAAACAAGCAATAAAATATAAACAACTAAAAGCTTTACTGAAACAGTTAAACTTAACAAACAATTTCAGGTATCGTTCAATTGGTAAAACCAATTAGTGGGCCTACAGTCGAAACAATAAAAGTGAATATTCACACAAAATCCCGAACTGGAGTGATTCTTGCATTCAATGAAGCGATAATCGAAATTTCAGTTTCAAAGTATCCATTTTAAAATATTTTCCTCTTCCTTGTTGTTCATCTCATTCACTCCCATTTTTCTCAAATTCTATTTATTTTTGTCTGGTTTTAATTCAATCATTCTCTTTTTCTCGCTCACTCTCTCTCTATTTTATATAATTTTGTATTTGGATAAACGATTTGACCTTTTACCTGTTCGTTTCTTTTTGACATAGATCGGGATTAACAGGATTTTGTTTCAGTGGAGGAAAGGTGCGAAGAGGTGTATTTTGATATGAAACTATTCGTTTTTCGATTATGAATTTGGATTTGCCCAGATGTGGTTAGTTTTTGTTGTTGTTTTTGTTTTGTTTGAAGAATTCAATTTTGTAATAACGCTCTAAGCATTTGCACAAAAAGACGGTTTAACAACAAAGTTCCCTCTTTAAAAACAGATTTTTTGATCAAATACAATAAATAATTAATTGAAAAAAATGGCAATCACTTCGTAAAAAGGTTCCAAACATCCTTAAATTTATTGAATAAAATAATTGAAAAACGTAGACATGACAATCCACCCGGACGAGGCTTGTTCGGGGCTATTTCTGACACTTGGTAGCCTTACCACTCGTCTCAACTTGCCCTTCCGTCAGCTTTCTATGCCATTTTTGATCACGACGTAAATATTATCTAACCTATTATTTATTGTTTTGTTTATGTTTATATACTTTGAATGGTGTTAACTTTTCGGAGTCGTTTTTTTGTACGAGACGCAGGGAAGACGTGGGTGGTACGTAGGCGGCCGTTAGTCACCCCGAGGACCTTGTACATACAACATCTAATTAAATTAAAATTTTTTTAGTTTCATGTTGACCCATTTCATATTTTGAATGACCATGATCTCTGACCAATTTGACTCAAAACTTCACACCAATTCCTATATTTTTCACAAAGATCAAAACGTCACGACATGACACCAATCAAAAATATTGAATTGAATGATAGATAATTGGCAGCCATCATCATCCCACATATACCGTCTTTTTCCGACATTGTTCTTGGGCAAAAAATGAGGGAAATAGAACAAAAAAAAGAGAGTCGAGTCTGTATCGTTTCACCAATCCATTTTGCGACCGTATTTTGTACGCTAAATTTGAATATTTGATCGAAAACTGGAAGCGTAATATATAAGAGAAAACTTGAAAAGTGTACTTCTTGTTGAAAAATGGTTTCTATCTCTCTTCCAACTTCTCTTGTTACTGATACTTTATTAGAAGATGAAGAATATGATTTTCTTAGTGAGTTTTTCAAAAAGTTATTTACTGTTTCAGAATGTAAATGAAAAAAATAATAATTTCATTTTGCTTCCAAGAATCGTAATTTATCAAATTTCTAGAAAAAGGATCATCTGGAAAACTGTCAGATGAAGAACTACTTGCAAGAACAATTGAGAAAGCACTCAAAACAAAAAAGCTTGCACAGTCACCAAATATGACGTCATCTATAAAAGTTGAGACATCTATAAAAGTTGAGGATTTGTTAGATCAGATTGGAATGTGAGAACATTTACTTCCAAAAAACTAATTGGTATTTACATTTTCTTCGTTTCCAGATGGCATCCGTACCCACTCTTCATCACATTTTCTATGGCATTTTTATGGTTACTCTCTGTAATGCCGACAATGTCACCAAGTTATATGGCTCCATCTTCTCCATGTACATTGGATAATTGCTCATTTGTAACTGTGCAAAATGAGGTATCAGCTTGTTCATATCTTGGGAATTTGACATATAATTGGAAGACAAACGATTTTTCAGTTCAACATCACTAAAACATTGATTGATCCCGGTGAGATGACCAGCTCGATTTTCTTTTTAGGAAATGGAATTCTTGGACAAATCTATGCAGTTGCAGCTGACAGGTTTCTTCTAGAATATTCAGAATGTGATTCAATGTTTTAAAACATTTTCCAGAATAGGACGAAGACCTGTACTAATTGCGAGCTTATTCATATCTGGACTATCAGGAATTGGTGCAGCTTACGCCCCAACTTTTGAAATTATGCTAATTGGTCGTTTTTTTCAAGGAAGTTGCTTTACAGTAAGCATTTGAGTTTAAAAAAGTTACAGGTTAAGAGATTTTTTTACGAGCTTGCGATGTAGAGGGAATAACAGTACACAATTTAGATAAATCCAAGTTTATTATGAATAAATAAATGGATTTATCAACGGGAACAGACGGAAGACGTGGGGACGGGTGGCATCCGTGGTGAAACGTGTGAAGACTGAATGAATTGGCCTAAAAAGGCATCTGAATATTTGTGTGGATTTACGGGAGTACGACGCTCCGCAATAACGAAAGTGTGCGGGGGGGGGGGGGGGCGCACTTGCATTAGGAAATACGCAAATGGCGCTAATTCAAATAATAGTATTTAATTGATTAAAGAGTGGAATGTTTCTGAGTGAACGAATGGAACAGAGAGTGAGCAACTCATGCGGATGGTGATTGTGGGTTCGTGGGTGAACCTGACCAAGCGCATACATCCGCAAAGTTGGGACGGACGGGCTCTGCGGAGCCCAAGTGACAACACTCCGGGGGGGGAGGACAGAGGCTCGACTAAGACTGACAGACTGTGAACATAATTAATGTAGGGCACCTTGGCCTTTCGAGGGATGTAATCTCGGGTTCTACCTGGTGGAAGGTTGGCCGCGGCGTGATCTGATGCTGAAGCAAGAGTAGACGTGTTGGGATCTACGTACTCAAGTTCATCGTCCTGAAAGTCTGGATTGGGCGTGTCGTAGTCGATGCCCTCAAGTTCCAAAACAGAAGATCCAACGGGAGGGTGAATCAACCTGTCGTTTAGAAGGGAAGGTGGAATCCTTGGATTTGCAATGTCTAGCATTGTCTCGGTTGGAAAAAACTCTGGAGCGTAGGATGAGTTCGGTGAATCGAAGAACGCATGGACCGGGATGTTAGGTGGTTGAGCGTGATCTTCGCAGTATTGCTCGTTGTCATCGGACTCTTCTTCCCTTGATTCGGGAGAGTCGACGAAGTCCTCGGATGCTTGGATTTCGAGCGGGATGAGCTGGCAAACGGAACGTAGGTAGAGTTTACCGTTTGCTTTGACTGTGGCGGTACGAATTTGATCGTCGCGTTTGGATTCATGAACGTCCGTAATTACTCCTAGAGGCCATTTATGCCGAGTTACGTGATTGGTGTTAATGAGAACAACCTGTCCAACTGATGGCTTGATAGCTGAGCACTTCTTTTTGCGATGTTTGGCTTTTCTGAGGTGGAATAGATACCCTAGAGTCCAAATCTGCCAGAGCCGATTGAGGGCGGCTTCGAGCTTGGCGAGGTGTGCGCGAGCGCGTTCCTCTGCCCCTTTCTTGATGTCGGTGGTAAGACTCGAGGGGATATCCAGCATGACTCCGGGAATTTGAAAATCAATTGGACGAAGTGCGATCATGTCGTTGGGAGAACGCGCATGAGGGGTGAGAGGACGGCTGTTGATCATCGCCTGAGCACTTGAGACTAGGTACTGGAGAGTAAACATGTCTAGTCTATCAAGGGAGCTTACCTTGTGGAGCTGATGTTTTACGAGTCCAACGATTCTTTCATAGACTCCTCCTTGCCATGGTGATAGCGGAGTGATATGGAAGACGTTGATTTGTTGAGTAGCTAGATAGCTGATCAAGGACTCGCTCTGGATATCTCCTGTGAGAATGTCCTCATTAATCATCGACGCGCCGAGTTTGAAGATGGCTGCATTGTCGGAGTAGATATCGGTGGGCGTGCCGACACAGTTGAAAATTGTGCGTAAGCCCATCAGGTAAGTCTCAGTGGTGGCATCAGGTAACACTCGTAACACGGCGCCTCTGGTGACTAGGCATGTGTAGACAAGAACATAGGCTTTGCCGGCAGTGACGCCGTCATCTTTTAGATACTCAATTGGACCCATGTAATAGAGGCCCGATTTTGAGAATGGTGTGGACGGTTCCGTTCTGTTGTGTGGTAGCACCTTTGAGTTTGGATATTTGAAAGGTAAGCCGTGGACTTTCTTGCAGTCGACACAGTTTGAAATTACCGATTTCGCCAGTGCTTTGACGTGAGGGATCCAGAACAAAGTTTTGATGGCTGACACAGTGTATAGTTCGGGGCTGTGGCCGTTGATGACGTGCGTCTCACGCATGATAAGGGTCGCCAAAGGGTGATCTTTGAAAATAATCACAGGCTCATTAGCTTCTTGGGGAAGCGCGCGAGAAGTCACTTGTTTCTTGACACGGTAGAAACCGTGGCGGTCCACGTAATGCTCTAGATCAGGTGGGAGCTGGTAACCGAGAGCTTGGGATTCTCGATAATGATGAAGGATGATGAGCTTCCTGGCGAGATTGCGCTTATGGAGGATGGATTCCGCGCTTCTGAACTCGACCATTATCTCCGATTTTTTTGGAAACATTTGACACATAATTTTGAGGTTACTGTAAACCATATTTGAAAGTTTTGAGAGAGAATTTGTGTAGTGGAACGGGATGAAGGATTTGAAGCCTGTGATAGCGGTGACGAGGACTGTCTCCTTCAATTCTGCCGTAATCGTTTCGACCTTTTTGACGATTGGTTTATTCTTCTTTTTAGAAGTGGGGTCTAAAATTTCAGAATATGCCAGGTCTTGGAATTCGGCCGGGCAAGATACAGACCCTTCGACCTTTCGTGGCCACTTGTCTTCTGGATCTGAGAGGAACTTGGGACCTCGGAACCAGAAGAGGCTCTTCTGGAGCTCGCTAGTGGACATTCCCCGAGTGGCTAGATCAGCCGGATTCTCTTTGGTGGGAACATGATGAATGGTGGTGGTGATTCCACATTCTAACATCCGAGCGACGTTCTCGTTATACTGCTCGACTCTGTTGTGAACCCAGGCTCTTTTGTTTTTGCCTGACAGAATCCAATATAGAGCGCAGGCGCTATCTGTGAAGATTTTGACTGACGAGATCGGCAAGCGAAGCTCTTTTGAAAGGTTGGTCGCGAGGTTCGAAGAATCCCTAGTAGCTCCAACTTTGGGATGGTGTAGTTCGTGACGGAAGTCTCTTTGATCTTATTTTTGCTAGCGATGAGCCTTGTGACTGGAGCCCAGCTCTCATATTTGAAATGAGCGTATGCTGCGGCAGCGTAGATGTCTTGCGACGCGTCAGTGAAAATTATGAGCTGACAGTCTAAGATATCCTCGTTGACGAAGGTTAGGCGTCTTTCAACTCGGATTGACTTGTCTACGAATGAGCTTTGTAGTGCTCTCCACGCTGGGAGCAGCTCAATAGGAATGCGATCTTTCCAGTTGGTCCCACTGATCCAAAGTTGTTGGATGAGACGTTTGAACTGTACTAGAATCGGAGTCACTAGTCCTAGCGGATCGAAGGTTTCCGCCATTTTTGAAGCTACTTCTCTCTTTGTGGGGTGATCAATGTCAAGGATGGCAATTTTCACCGACAACGTGTCTGTGTTGTCGAAGGAATCCCATGTGTAGCCCAAGAGTTTGACTTCTCTGGACTCTGCTCTATCTTCGTGAGGAAGGTGAGCCATGATAGAGCTGCTGTTGGTGACAAACTCTCGCAGATTCATGTTCATCTTTTTGAAGATGGACTTGGCTGCCATGGCTGTAGGCATGATTTTGTTGAACTCATTAGCGCCGAGCAGACAGTTGTCAACGTAGAGGTTCTCTCTGATCTCGTTATTCAACCGGTGGGGGTTGCGTTCCAGGAAGTGGTGGATGGCGGCACCCAGAAGGAATGGGCTGCTTGCAACCCCGAAGGGGATTCTGGTGAACCTGTAACAACAGATGTTGTCTTTGTTCGCGGGCTTCGAGGGGTCTTTGAGCCAGAGAAACAGTGACGTTTCTGTGTTTCGCCTGAAGCCGTACTTGATGGAAGGCTTTTTCGATGTCTGACACGATGATGTACCTATAGCACCTGGCTCTGAGGAGAATGCCGAAGAGAGGTGTGATGAGGTTCGTGCCGGCATGGAGACAGTCATTTAGCGATAGGTCCTTTCCGATCGGACTTGACGAATCGAGGACAACTCGAAGTTTGGTCGTATTTGACGACTCTTTGATGACTGCACGGTGAGGCATGAAGTACTCAAGAGGGGAATCTTGAGCCATTATCGGTGTGACCAACTCGATGATTTTTGCCGATTCCTGATCTTTGATCACCTTATGATATTTTTGGATGAGATCTTTGCCTCTTGTGAGCGTTTGAACGAGGCTACACAATCGCTTATATGCGATGGCATAATTATTTTTGAGGTTAGCTTCATTGCCGTTGAAGGGCAATGCGACTTCGAGATCGCCATCTCTGTAGGTCGCGTTTAGTTCGAACTCTGCGAGCAGATCAGTCGTTGACTTTTTGACTTCGTCTACTGAAGGGATTGGCTCGATTCCGATATTTTCGAGTTTCCACATTTGTTCGATTAGACCATGGAAGATCAGGTTGGGATCTTCTGAGGTGGCGAGTTGAGCTACCGTATCGGCGACCATGATTGTATGTATGGGCCCGGTGATGTCTTTGAACACCCAGTGTAAGTCGTATTCTGAATGTAGGACTAATGACGGAATGGGGTGAACAATGATTCCGATTCTGGTGATGTCGATGACCCGTCTGGACGGTAGCTGGTGGCGTTCGGTTAGCTCGTCTCCGAATAGGCATGATAGGACGTCATTGCCGAGGATCATATCGATGCGATTGCCGTGGTGGGCATTTTGCCTCTCAAAGATTGATGTGTCTATCTTGAGAGACTCGAGATGAACTATGTCCTCGTGGGAAAACGTTGGAGCTACGAAGGTAGTAGCTGGGAGATGGTCGAAGCCGGCGATCAAGAAGCCTACGCTATTTTGAAAGTTTAATGATTTTAATTTGATTGGGAAAATTTGGGATACAGAGGTCGACGCATCGTGGAATCCTTGTAAGGATAGCCTTGCTGAACCGGAAGGTGTAAGGCCGATTGAGCTGGCTTTGCTGTGCTGAATGAGTGACAGAGACGCTCCAGAGTCTACCAGCGCTAATAGGGGTTGATTATCGTCAGTGTAGAGGCATATGAATGAAAGTTTCTCATTGCCAGCGTTCTGAATATTTGTCACTTGATGAGGGACGTCAGGATGGGACAAAAAAACAGCATAGTCAGCGATGCTCTTGGCGTCGATGAAATGACATGTATCTGGAGGCGTTGTCTTCCTGTGTGGGAAGGAAGGTTGGCCTTGAGTATTTATGAGGGAGGCTGATAGGATACTAGAGAGGGTAAGAACGTTGCAGCAACGTGCTGATTGCGAATCAGCATTTGGCAGGGGGCTCTGTGCAGTCGGCCCCGTGCCCGCCCACAATGATTTAGTGGGAGGTGTTGCGAGTTCCCCTCTCTCTTGGGAGAGGGATGTCTCGAAATAACCGGATAACCGATTTGGCTGTCGGTGGATAGTTACTGGGGTCTCTGTAGTATTCTTTCTTTGGACAGCCGCCTGTGTGGTGGATTCCACTGCAGTAAATGCATTTGAAGTGGACAGTGCATTCTGTGATGGAATGGCTCCTGCAACAGTTGGGGCAGAGCCCTTTCCTCTCGTTAGCTGCACGAAAGGCATGGCTGCTGAGCCGACATCTGACCGGGCTGTGTCCGCCGCCGCAGGCTGGACACGGTTTTGCATTAGTCTCATCGTCGACAGGGAATGTGCGTGGGATGAGATCTATGTTTAGGCCTTTTTGACCTGGCTTGTAGTATCCAGCAAGAGTCTGTCCGCTCTGATTGTCTCTGAATTTCGCTGCATGTTGGCGAGCATCATAGACTAGGGCACGCGGAGCCTTTTTTGACTGTTTGGCCTGTGTTGGCCGAGCAGGAGCAGGAGCGGGAGCCGTTTGGGTAACGTGGTTAACCGAGGCTTTGAGGAAGCGAGAGGGAATCTCGTTGACCGCTGTGTGACTGCGGGGAAGCATGGATGCTGCGATCAACCCGTTTTCGAAGCTGATAATGTGTCTTCGAATGCGAGTGTATAGCGTCGTCGCGGTCGGTCGCTCTCCGAGTTCAGTGTAGAACTCTGTGACTTTGTCTTTGAAAGAAGCCGGGAGTTTTGCGATAAGACCTAATGTGATACGGTCGTCGGCCTCGGAGAGCCCTGTCACTTGCAGTCTTTGAACCAAGAGTTGGTGAGAGATGAGACCTAGTTTCATCTGTTCTGGAGTGGAATGATTGAACTTGAGCATTCTGAATTGCTCCAGTAGACCTCTCTGAGTATCTCCTTTACCGGATACGGACTCGAGCATGTCCATAGTGGTACTGTACGCGATCATGGGGTCATCGTGATGCGAGATGCATTGGGTGGCGTTTCCGATCAGGTGGCTTCGGAACATGTTGTACTTGGTCACCGCTGGAAGCCGGGGATTGTCCAAGACTACTGCATTAAATCCGTTCTTGAATGCGCGGAAGTTGCCAGTACCGTCAAACTTTTGTAGGTGTTTGGCGTTGCTCTCGAAGTTGATAACTGCGCGAGATGGGAGTGACTCTAGAGCAGTTGGAAGGGGTGAAGTACCTTCTTGATCGATCTCAATTTCACTTCCCACATCCGTTTCGATGTCTGTACGGACTGAATTGTGGTCAGCGAGGGACTGCACTCGAGCAGCCATCTCGTCATTGAAGGCTGTTTGAGCTCGTCTCGCATCTGACTGATCGTCTTGAATACGATTGATCAGTCTGCCCATATCCTGCATGGCTTGCATGATTGCTTCGTCCGCTGGCGCGAAAGAAGGTTGGCCGTGAGCCATCTGTGGTGATGCTGAGGAAAGTATCGGAGCTTCCACCAGACCAGATGTTCTGTATGCTCTTTGTGGCGCATGACTTTGACGCTCTAGAACTGGAGAAATTTGTGATCCACGTCGATATTTTTCCATTCTTCTCTCGCGAGCGGCTCTGATATTTCTGAACTCGAGCAACTGTTGTCTGCCGAGCTCTTCGTTTTGTTCGGCCAACTGCTGTTGCTCAGCGAGCTTGTCCTCGAGGGATCTGATTCTGGCTCTATCTAACTTGCGTCGATGTTGTTCTTCGGCAAGTTCTTCGGCTAGGGTTGGGTGATGAGACCACCTGTCGCCATCAGAATCTCGGAAGCGGGTCGCTGTGCTGAATTGCGACGCTGTCCGATACATTGTAACCGGTGAATCCCTTGTTGGAGGTGAGAGGATCGCTGATGGGATCGTCACTCTTGGCTCAGGGACTTCGCTGAGCTCGTTGCCATTTATGACATTATGGTTCGAGCCCATGTTCGCTTTGAGATCTTCGAGCGCATGGTCGATGCTGCTCAGATCGCCCGACTCGGATTGTGATGAGTCGGCACCAGATGTTTCGTACGGGGTCAGTTCGATATCCTGTTGAACGTGCGGGATGACTGGGAAGCCGAGAGATGACAACTCTCTTTCCAACATGACGATGTCACGGTTTGCCTCGTTGAGGAGGGCTTGGGGGTGGAGTACTGCGAGATGAGCTTCCACCTCTCTGTGATAGGTGTCACTATTGGGGGAGTCTCGCAGCGCCGGTTCTTGGAACTTGTCGTCCACGAACTGGCGTAAGTGCTCCAGCTCCTCCGCGTAGTGCCGAAGTTTGATGAGAACTTGATTGGCGTCGCGGAGGATGGCGTTCTCGATGGGGGGAGAAACGTTCGGGTTGCCACCAAGATGTTCAAGCATCATTCGAGACGCTTCCTGACGGAACTGGCGCGTCTTATTGACGATGCGGGTGATGGTACCCTTGATAGTGGCGGCTGGCGATCTCGAGTGGTGTGGGCGACCACGTCTCGAGCGTCGGTTTGACTGCCTGCCTGATTGGTTACCTTGAGCGGTAGCCGGTGAGTCACCTTGAAGGGTGGCCTCGGGTGCCTCCGGGTTATCAACACGTGGGGTGTCGACTTCCGGGAGACCTTTTGAAGATTTGGAGATTGCACTCATTTCCGGGGTGATTGTCGAAGACAATAAATCCAGTTAACTGAAATAAGTGAATTTTGATTGAGTTGATTTGAATACTCAATACTGTTGGAGTGTACACTTCGCTCTCCGAGGTGGAGATGATGTGTAGATTTTTTGAAAACCTTTCCCCCTCATTCTTTGATCATCTTAACAAAATGATTCCTTGCGTCTGAACCGTGTGCTGTAGCTCCCTCCGGTAAGATCACGGTGGGAGTAGATGGGAATGAGCGGATCCAGGGACGCATGGTTCAAGTGGACATTATGCTTTCCGAATAATGTAGACTCTACGTCGTTTGACCTTGTGTTTTTTTTTTGTGGTTTGTTGGATTTCTTAGTGGGGGTGACTTTATTGAAATCCCTTCTCGAACCTCTCAGAGATGCAATCTGATCATGTCACTTACCAACTGGTTGAACCGACCTGTTGGCTTTTCCTTTTTGAATTGGAATTGTGACATGTGGCTCGAGAAGTCTCCTAGCAATGTCTCGAGGAGAGTAGCGGAGCCATTAGCCTATGTTCGGATCTAGATGACCGGTCAATTTCGAACATGGATAACTTTTCTGAACCGAGTTTTTATTTCTCGTGAGAGCAATATTAAACTCTGTCTATTATCAAGTGACATTGCGTGTGTCAGAACAGATCTGGACGTCAACTGTACGAATAGGTTTGATTTATTTGATTTTGAATAATTTTGAAATCTTTGGGCCGATTTTGAAATATTTGGACCAAGTTTGAAGGCAGTTTGAAAAATAAAATAAAATAAAAAAATTTTTATGTGATGTTTTACGGACTGAGACAGTTATAGTTCATCAGAAGAACTTTATTTCACGGGAATTTTCCCCAAGGCAAAAGAAAACTACAATACGATAGGTGTGGATCGAGTAATTAACAGTGTCTCAGTCTTTCTATAATTTGCTCAAGCTCCCATTGTTCCTGGTTGAGTGGTGGAACTGGCTATGAATCATAAGAAGTTGAGGAAAGAACTTCTTGAGAATAACTCACTTCTGGATCCATGGAAGCCGCGTGCGGGTTTCAATTGTCCGATCTTTTCAGAACTTAGGGTCATGGGGGAAGAACCAGCTGAACTGACAGGTAGTGAACTTGTTTCAGACATATGAGCAATAAGCTAGTTAAGCTGTGAAGCTTTGGAAGCTGAGTGATGCTTTTAAGATTATTGAGCTGTTTTACTGTAGGTTCAATTGGGTAGTTGAGCCGCAGAGATATTTGATTTGAAGCCTTGTGTTTTGAAATCACGTAGGCGACACGTGGGAGGCGTGTTTTGAAAATATCAAGAACGTGAGTTGACGTTTTGAACTTTGTTTGTTTGTTTGTTTTTTATGGCTGGGCTTCACGAAAGTGTATTCGCGCAGTCCATGGTAAGGTCTGATTTGCTGAGTGATGTAGCACCTTATTTTGAACTATTCGTATTAGTTGACTTAATTCCAGTTACATATAGAATTACTATTGAGGACTTGTGAAAGTACTGAGCCATCTTGCGGCTAGTGGACCCCCTGAATTTCCGGCAATGTGTGAAGCCAATCCGAGGATTAATTCAACAAGACACTCTGAACGTCTGCCAGACATCCGATTCCTAGAAATTCCTAGGCCCGTCGACTTTGGAAGATCTAGTCCAAGTCGTGACAAGAGTGGGGAAGCTGCCACCTTGAACACTCCTGAAACGGCGTGAGCATCAGAACTTTAGTACATTCTTCATGACTAAATACTAGGGTTGATCAATACCTTTTCTTTCATCACGTTCATCAATTAAGAAGAACCCTTAACTGCTCGATAGGCTTGGTACTTTCGTGTGGAATAGTACTTCACTATGTAAACGCAAGAGTTTCCAATTACGTCTGTTCTGGTTCGGAGCAACAAGAAACGTCTACGAGTCCGTCGAGAGCTTTGAAAGGTGACTGCGACTTACTGAGGACGTTTTTTGAACGATTGTCTGAGTGATTCGTGGAGAGAATAGCAATCGTAAACGATCGTTTGAGAGATTCGTTTGACAAATCATGATCGATTTTTTGAGAGAGAAAAAAGAAGTGAACCTAATACTCTAACGAATTTCCCACGGATGTTCTGAAGGGTGACCGCGAGTTTGTAGAGCATGAGGAATTTGAAATCTCTATGACTATCGCTGTGGAATGATGCGAGGAGATTCGATTTCGAGTTGAAAGTTCGAAATAGCAATAAGATTTCGATGACCTGAGAGTCTCTAGTTGTGATGACGTAGCCGAGAGACTATAAAGTCTGTGAAGTCAACTGTTATGTCTAGGTATGAATAGACTAAGTTGTTTTTGGGAAGCTCATGGAAGGGAGCTTATGATTAGCGTTGAGTTAACAACATTGTCACGGTAGTAAAGTGTAAACACTTTTATTTTTAATACGACTGCACCCGGGGGAGGGAGTGAGCGTACATTCCAACAGGTTTGAGAGCAATTGCGGGTCATAAAATAATGGAAAGTTGGATGGGGAACAAGTAATAACGAGATATAGGACTCGGAAATTAAGCTGTGGTGGGTGTGGGAGGGTATAACAAAAATTTCATCACTTAGAATGGGACAAAATTAAGAATGGCCAAATTAACAACAACAATAACAGTTAAACAATAGGTGTGTGTGGGGTTGAACACTACATCTTCTTGTTGAAGAACCCATGAGCTCCAACGTCGGTGTCCTGATATGGGGCATAACGACGCTTCTTGGAGTTGTCCTGGAGATGGGCCTTGTGACGAGGTGCCTTCGGCTTCTTGACTGGAGCGGGTGCGCCTTGGAGTTGCTGCTCTCTTTGTTGTTGTTCCTAAAGAAATGAGGTTGGTATTTCATTAGGTTGTAGGCTATATCTCACCTTACGGATCTGAACGGCGGCCAGATACCCTGGAGTTTTGTGGACGTCCGGTTGCTTGCAAAACAATGGGTGACCCCCACTAAGAAATCCAACAAACCACAAACAATGGTCAAAAAGCAGAAACTATGGTTGATTGATAATACTTTTTAGAGGGATGAAACAATAATTTTTAATTCAAAAATATTTATAAAGTTAAATCAATATTCAGGCTTTAACAATGATCAACTGGGTGATGTGCTGTGAAAGTATTTCATTTTCTGGACATGGTTACGCATCTGTACTGTTCGGATTATGTTGGGTAATTGGATATTGTTCAGTTTCACCGCTTGCCATGTATTTCTCAACTTGGCGTTATGTACAACTGGCCACATCTGTTCCATGTGTTCTTTTTGGAATTCTCATGATGTTGTAAGTTCATATGCTCTAGATGATTAGCTGAAGTTTGGTTTTTTCTTCTACAATAACAAAATTTTGTTAAAATACGCCTACACAACCTGAGCACTTTATTTGAAAACTTGCAGTACTCTACCCGAAAGTTTCTCATTTCTGGTGGCAAAAAGAAAACGAGATGATTTGGTGAAATGGATAGAAATGGCATCAAGAGTTGGAAATGAAGAAATTGATTATGATGCTGATCAGATTGTGGATATGTCAAGTAGAGAAGAAGATAATGAATCACTTCTTCAGACATTAAAACTTGTTCTCCAATCAAAACTCATGGTCACTAACACGGCTGTTGAAACATTTTTATGGAAATTTTTTGACAAAATTTTTACCATTTTGAAATATTAATTTTCAGGATAATTGATTTAATGATCTACAGTGCTCTTTCACTCTCAGCAACAGGAGTTGGCTCTAATAACATGCATCTCTCGTATATTTTTTCTGGTCTCGTCGAAATTCCTTCTTATTTTTTGATTCCCGCCGCAATTGACTGGTTAGGAAGAAAACCATCCGTAATGGTTTCTCATTTGATTCTTGCCTTTTCGCTACTCTCCATGTACCTGTTTGATCATGAGGCTGATCCAGAAATATTCTTGATAATTTGGCTCATTGCCAAGTTTGCAGCTGCATCTGCATTTATGCTGTGTTTCGTTTACGGAGCTGAACTTTTCCCAACAAATTGCAGGTACTTTTTCAACAAAAATAAAATGTTATTAAAAATCAAAATACTGTTTCAAACTATCTTTGAAATGTTATCACAAAACTTCAGCAAATTAGATGAACTTTCAGAAGTATATGCCTTGGTACTTGTGCGACAATTTCAAATCTTGGAGCAGTTGTTGCTCCTCATGTCCCTGCAATGGTAATCAAGATATTTCTTCAAATTTTAGAATGACATCTTTATCGTTTTCAGGACATATTCTTCCCCGGACTCCACTACTTGTTTTATGCGCTTTGCTCATTTATTTGTACAATTCTAACGACAATATTACCTGAAACAAAAGAGAATCATAATGTTCCAAGAAGTCAACAACAATCGCTTGCATAATTTCACTGTTTTCAACAACATTTTTGTTTCTTTTCCGGGTATAAACATTTTTCGCTGTTTCAAAAATTATAAAATCTGAATTAAAATAACTTTGAAACTAATTGTAAAAACGAAGTTTACTCATGAGGAAATTGTTTCAAATCATTCACAGTAGGTTAAAACAGTAATTTCAGAGAATTGCAATAATGCTGTTCATTGAAATGTACCCAACATTTGGAAGCCGATTGATAAAATGATAAAACGATTGATAAAATGATGAATGATAAATAATAACATTGGCTATTTGGTCAAAACAAGCCGGGCAATTTTTTATGACACTTTTCGACGCAATTGAGAACTGCCTAACCATGTTTCACAATACAACTATTTCATTTAACTCATTCTTTTTTCAAGAACTACTTTTTGTATGTTTACTTTGAAGAATAAAATGTATTTATCTGCTCGAAAAAACAAATACCAAAAAATAAAATCTATACCCGTTTCAATTCTAAAACTTCTATTATTCTTCTTCAATCTAAATGCTGCAATGGTTCTTCTTCTCTTTGAATTTCCGGTCGAAGTCTTTCTTTTTTCCGACGCTTCATTAAAAGCTCTTCAGGATGCCAAAATCTGAAATCTTTTATTGATTCTATCATTCAAATAGATTTTATTTTGAAAACTTACTTCAAATATACGGTGACTCCTATTGAAATTATCAAGATAATCACACATAAGAAGAGCAAGAAAATGAGAACATTGACAAATTTATGAGGTTCATTGTCATAATTCTTGTATTTCTTGCGATATCGAGGAGTTGTTGTGGGAACGGTTGTCGTTGAGATTACTCTGAAAATTTTTTCAGTTTTTAGAAACTTTTTTTGGCTTCGCTGAATTTTCAAACCAATCAACTCACTTATTACTAATTTTTTCGGTAGATTTGACACCTTCTAGTTCATCCATCGTATCCAAAATACTCTTTTTCAATGTAGTTGTCATCATTGTTTTCTCAGATTTAGTTGTTGATTCAGTTGAAGTATAAACTCTTTCCATTATTCCTTTTTGTGCATTTTCCACAAATGTCATCCATTGTTTAGTTTCTTCAGTTGGATCCAGGCATACACTTTCATTTGTTCCTGGAAGAGCTTCCAACATCCAAACTGTTCCATGACCATTTAAATCACAATATAAATCATCAATATCATCTATCTGAAAAATTTATTTTAAAACCACTCGAAATCAGATTTTGAACAATAAATATTGATTAACATAAAATAATTGAAAAAATTTGATTTGTGGCATTTTTGAAACAGTAAAAACTTTTCTCAGTTTTTTTTCAGAAAGTAAATTAAAATGGTACATAAATCTTCAAATGAAAAGTTTGCTTTTAGTAATCCCATTCTCAGTAAGAAAACAATTAAGATAAAAACTAATGTATAATAATTTTAGTTTATTACTGGCAAAAACCAATTGCCTTCAATAATTCGAAATAATGACGATCAGCTCAAAACTTGAGCATGGCACGTTCACTTTTAACTTTTTCGAAAAAGTAATAAAAATGTCCCTCACCATGAATGTATTATTGACAAAGCTTCAATATTTTTAAATTTAACATTAGGAGAAACAAAATTCAACATTACACATTTGAGTGCATAACAATTTGGCGATCAGGAATAAATTTCAAAATTTACTACTATATTTGTAAAACTTATGAAACAGAAATTAATTTTTAAACTTTTTTGCTCTGAAACTATGTGACTATGTTCTTACTTTTGCTCGATTAATTCTTCTCATCAACCATCTCTGAAAATCCGATGGTGACTCACAATCACAGGCAAATCTGCTGAAATTCCCACCCAATCGAATCTGAATTTCTCTTTTATTATTATCAACCAAACTGAAATGGAAAGTTTCGTTTTGTAACCCAATGATTCCACCAAAAAATGACTGTTTTGTCTTATCATGATGGAACATAGATAAACTGGTTTCTGGTCAAATGTCCTTTCCTTTTGAAGTGACTAACCTTTTTTAAACCATCCAAATGATTTAAGGATGTTGATGAAAGTTGATCCAATGGGTTATCAGATAAGTAGAGATGAGTTAAAGATGGTAATTTTGTAATGGTTTCTGGAATTGAGGTGATGGCAGAAGATGTTATTTCGAGATGGGTCAAATTGGCAAGATCAGTGAGCTTTTCCTGAAATAATTTTTTTGTGGACATTATTTGCGAAATATGGAAATTGATTAGAATTTAACTAAATTAGATGATGCTCTAAATTAGGTGAAATTTTCGGACAACACAATGACAGCAGGATTAAAATTTCAAATATCATACTGCATAAGTAGGCATGTCGAAACAGTAAAAAATTGTTTACATAAATACATCCAATTGCATAAAATAATTGAAAAATACATAGTTCTATATTTGAAAAACCTTAGGAACACAAAACCAGTTAGTTAAGTTTCCCTCAATTTTCAAAATTAACCTCCGGATTCAAAAAATAACTCACCATTTCCACTGAAGTCATTTTGCTATTTGTGATCTTCAAAGCTCGCAAGTTGCTCAGTTCTTTCAATTTCTCGGTCTAAAAGTCTTGATGTCTAATGAATTCTTCCAAAGAAAAAAAAACCTCAAAAATCTTCCAATCAGTCTGATTCATATGTAATTGTGTCAATGGGGATGGAAATTTTCCGAGCTTATCCCATCGAAGTTTGTCGCAAACCATAATGTTTTGAGATGTCTGAAATAATGTTCCGGGTTAACCAAAAAAGTTTCAAATTAGTTCCGTTTCTCTTCTATTGTGCCTTATCATCCAAGAAAAAACCAATTGGAAAGTGTAAAGTTAGCGAAACCGCGCGGGCGTACCTGACAACAAAGATAGATCCATAGTGATAGGATGAGTGATAATGGGAAATGTGGAGACATAGATTTGGTAACACAAAATGAAAAAAAAAATGAAAAAAGGAAACAGTGATCAAGAGAAAATTGTCAGTATAAAAGGAATGGGTTTAACATGGAAAGGCATCATCCAATCTTGATCATCTCAAAAATGGAGGACAACAAAATCAAGGTATTCACAAATTGTTTGGTTTAGTTTAAAGTTCTAAGAGGCTTTAGAATTTAATTTTAAAAACCATTCATGACTCTTATTTTTCGAAAATTATACAATTTTTCAGGCCTACCGTCTCATCGGGTATGCCGCAGTCTCCCTCTCAGCTGTCGGAATTCTTTCCGTTTGCATTACTCTTCCACTCGTTTATTCTTATGTGAGCAACCTCCGCTCTCAAATGCACTCTGAGCTCCGTCACTGCCGTGACACCGTTAACACGGTATATGCTACCGCTGTCGCTATGCCAGCTCTTCCCGGGAGAGGGAACCGTACCGCGCGTCAAGCTGGATACGATGTTGCCGTTCAAGACGCCCCAGCCCAGGAGCACAATAGCTGCGACGGATGCTGCTTGCCAGGAGCCGCTGGATCAGTCGGAGCTGCCGGACGCCCAGGAACTCCAGGACGCCCAGGTGCACCAGGAGCCCCAGGACACCCAGGAAAGCCACCACAGTCACCATGTGAACCATTAACCCCACCACCATGCCCAGCTTGCCCACCAGGGCCACCAGGAGCTCCAGGAGCACCAGGAAAGCCAGGATCCGAGGGACCACCAGGACCACCAGGGCACGATGGACCAAATGGAGGACCAGGACAACCAGGACAACCAGGACCACACGGACCAAACGGACACCCAGGAAAGCCAGGATCCCAAGGACCACCAGGACCACCAGGACACTCCGACGAGCCAAAGCCAGGACAACCAGGACAGCCAGGACGTGCTGGACCACGTGGACCACGTGGAGTTGCTGGAATCAAGGGCAAGGATGGAGCTCCAGGATCCCCAGGACAACCAGGACCACGTGGAGGACCAGGAGAGCCAGGACAAGATGGAGCTCCAGGACAACCAGGACTTCCAGGATCCGATGGAACTCCAGGAGAGAAGGGAATCTGTCCAAAATACTGTGCTATCGATGGAGGAGTCTTCTTCGAGGACGGATCCAGACGCTAGATTTTATTTCGTCTCTCCCATTTTTCATAAAGAGTTTAGCATTCCAATATTGTTTTTTTAGTTCGAAAATACACAAAATGAGTTTTTCAAAAAGCTAGAATTGATGAAATATCTAATTTCCCAGTTTCCAAAAATCATACCCTCACAATAGAGACATCCGCAGATCTCAAGCATTTGCACGTCGGCGGGCATTCGAAACGACATTCACATTCTTTTTTCTGACAACATTCACAATCTGCTTCACACATCTGAAAAAAATTACTGTTTCAAAGTTACTATGTATTTGAAATTTTTTTTAGCCTACCTTGAAACCTTTTTTAATTATCAGTTCAATTTTCTCGATTAATTTTTTGAAGAAAATGTTTGATAGCATAATTAAAGTCTGTTGGGTATATAATTACTGTTGTTTGATATCAGGCTTTTTCTCAGCACGGTTTTATTAAACTATACATCTTAGTCTCTTTTAAATCGAATTATATTGGTAGTACGCCACCAATTGTTTTTTCAATTAAAATGAAACATTTATAAAATAACTTACATTAGAATATTTGCAGAGCAGTTGATTCCTTGAATGAGCTAACGTGAGCAGCATTTTCTTTTCTGGTTTCAATATATTGAGACATTCAATTGTCTGAAGGTCTCCAATTGATATGTTCTAAAAAATATCAAACGTAATACCAAAAAATTAGAAATTGTGTAAAAACTTCAAAAACAAACTTTAGCAGAAGAATCCATTAACCATTTATGATTACAGTGACATAGTAGTGGATTCTCGGATAAAAACAATTTGACTTGAAATTTGGAACCAGCAAAACTTGATGACTTCACTTCCTTTAGGCTGTTGTTTCTGCAAGAATAATGTTCGGAAAATACTTTTTCAATACAAAACCAACTTTAAATCCAGCAAAATCAAATTTGTCAAGTGCTCAAATGCATGATCATGTAAATACGTCAACTTGTTATTCGACAAATCCACGTGTTTCAACTCTGCAGGCAATACATTCACAGCTCCAGTCGTCAAACCACCAACAAATTCCATTCGATTTCCAGCCAAATCAAGGCGTTTCAGATTTCTAGCACTTGCTGGAACATAGTGAATTGTGGAGACGAGGTTATGCCGAATTGATAAGTCGGTCAGGTTTTCAGGAAATCTGAAAATTTATTTTTTAAAACAAATAAATGTTTTTAAAACCTTCTGAAATCGATATTCGTTATCTTATTGTTGTTCATTGTGATAACTTTTAACTTTGTCAGGGATATCAACGTATTTGTCAGAAATCCAATATCATTGTCACTTACATCCAAGTGAATCAAGTTTCTGAAAATTTGAATATTCATTTTTAACTTCATTTTTAAGAATAATTACTGTAATGATCTTAATGAATATGGTTCAATTCTCAATCGATTCCCAGAAAGATCCAATGTCATCAAGTTGGGAACATGGGCGAATATCTCTCGAGGAAAATCGGTAATTTTTGCATTTTTAACGATAAGGGAATAGAGTTGACCAAGACCCTGAACATCAATACAATTACAAATGTTTTCTCTGAAAATTCTAACCGCAAAAAGTCCTTCTGGAACAGTATCAATTAAGCATCTATCTAATTCGAGACGATCTAGATTTCGAAACCCTTGAAATAATGAATGAGGTGGAGTTGATACTTTTGGAGAATGATAAGGGCATTTTATAGTAAGAGTTCGGACGAGATCAGGACGTGCAAGTTGGAGAGTAGTCACATTCAGCTGAAAACGTTATGTAGTTAAACGGAGGAGTAAACGACTTGAATTGTCTTAATAAATTTAAAATGAACCCAAAAGACTGAATTTCATAACAAAACTACTCAAACATTGCTTTTTAAGTCCAGTGTAAAAATTCTTATCGAAACTAAATTAAATTACTTCCCTTGCTGTTCTTTAAAATAACATGTCCATGTTCTCTGTAATGTACTGTTATACCAAACATGCATTGATGCAGTGACTAATTGATAATTGCGATGGCTAGTCACTTTTGCTATTGCCCCCTACACATACATGTCCATTCAATTACCTGTTCCCACTTGCAAATGAGATGTACTTGTTGGTTCTGCTCGTTATCCGCATAGCATTGACATCTTGTCGGACACGGAAATTGGGAAGGTGATGACGTGGCAGTTGGGGCGATTTGAAGAGAAGAAATGAGAAAAAGATGAAGAAGCGGGAGGACGGACATATACCATGAAGAATGAAGATGAAGATCAAACGGGCTTCAGTTGAGCTGAATCATGAAAAATTTTGGAAATATTGTGGAAACGGAAGGAAGTAGGAATAGGTTGAAGCAAGTTATGAACTAATAAACGTAAAACTATTGACTGCAGATTTAATAAATTGAAAGTGAATCTCACATTTGTCTTTCGATAGTCCAGTGAACTTACTATTTTTACAAAAATAATGGTACCGCTATAACATGAACAAATCTGTTGATGTAGAAAATTTTTAAAATCAACATAAGTTTTTTTTTAATTTTGAAACTGTATGTTTTGTTCAAAAGAGTCTGGATCAAACATTTCTGAGCCAAAAAAGGCAAAAAAGAATCGGTCTGAAGATTTCGAAATTTGTCGAGAAAATTGATACTTTTGACAACTTGCAGTGCATGAATTATTTTTTAACCTAGCATCATAAATAACTCAAACTTTTCGTGATCCTTTAACGTTGTTTTTAATAAAGACATCGTCATCTAAATATTATGATAACTTCTTTAAGACTTTAAAAGGCTTCGTGCCAAGGTTTTCATCAATTTTTAAGTCAGAATTACGCAACTCAAAACTGAGCTAACATCAGTTTCTAAGTTTATACTTAGTTTATAAACTTAGATCTTAAAAGCAAAATAGGTGGTTTCAAACTCTTCTCATAACTTGAACCAATTGCATTTTACAGTAACTTTCAAATTAGTTGTTTAAAAATTTACATGGCTTTTATGTCATTTCTGTTATTATGAATCACATGATTTATAATGTCAAAATGTTTGAGAAAGACCTCACATAAAGTAAATTCATTGAGGCCAAAACTTGAATAAAAACGTCAAATCTATTCACATCTAAACAAAACAATATGAGCACAATGAATTGCTCCAAAAAATGGGACAGAAATCGGCGAAAAGGGACAAAAGGAGCGTGGTGACTTGCAATTTGTGTAGAAAATGGAGGGCAAGTTGGGGCGGGCTCTTCTTCTTCCAAAATACATATTCATTCATCTTTTTTTGCCCATTTTTGGTGCGACAAATTCCTAGAAGCTAGCGTGAACCAAAAGGAATGTCCCGACGGAATCAGTGTCAGAGATGGGAAAGACGACACAAATCTCGGGAAGGAGGGAAGAATGATTGCCCTGAAAGAGAAGGCGGAGGGTAGATCTTCAATTGAGATTTCATATTTCTATAGGAAAATAGTATAGAAGATGAAGAAACGGAGTATCAATGAACTAGTCTGTGGGAAAAAGGGGGCGGAATCTGATTTATGAGAGAGAGTTATTCAATGTATTCCCACTGAATTATGAGTTGAGAAGAGAGAGAGAGTATAAATTGAATTTAAATTGAAAAATGGATTGGAAGAAGCCACAGAAAAAACGACTGGAAGTTTTCGAATTTTTGTGAAGAATAGAAAATCAAAACGAACTATACGACGGCTTCTTCCTGAACAACAACAACAAAAACTTCATGTTCTATTTTTTCTCACTGATTCCGGTTTGAGCCTTTTCCAAACACAATGAGAGGAAAATCGTGATATTTTCAAAATTTGGGCAATTTTTTTGAGTAATTAATTGTTTTATTAAAAGCTAGAAGTCAGGGTTTTAGATGTCGTTTGGTAAATGTGCCAAGTGACAACCTAAGGCCTGAATTTTCAAAATAGTTTTGTTTGAACACATTCACTATTTGAACGTCAAAAATCTTTGATTTATTTTTGGGTTTCGGTTATTGAAATATTTGGTCATCTGGCACAAATCATCTTCTTTGGAAGTAAAATTATTTTTCTAGCAATTGAAAGGTAATAATAGTTCAAAAAGGTGTTATTTGACTGAATGAAAAAATTTGAGAGCTAACATTTTATTGCGGATTGTATTAAAACATTACTGTTTCAAGTTTATATTAATTTTTCGCTTTCATCTGTGCATCTAATAGATATATGTGGTGGAAGATATCCTAATGATTGGAAAGAGAGTTCATTTTCAAAATCTGCACTGAGCCACTGAGCAAACGTTTTACCGTGTCCTGCTGGCAATGTGTTGTCTGTTTTGACCTAGAATTCTTTTAAATGTCAATTAGCCAAGATCGTTTTTTCAGGCAAAGTTGTTTTTTCGCTTCTTAAAGTCTCCGCTTTTTAAATTTGTTCATGTTTACATAATACGAATACATGGAAGCACTTTCAGCTCCCAAAATATTATGTTCATTTTTGGATATAAAAAAAGCAAAAAAGTTCATTTCAAATTTGATCATAAATACACAGAAAACGTTATGAAAACCGTGAGAAACCAGATCTTCCGTCTAATAAAACCTACAAGGTTCAAAAATTGACTATTAAAAATACATAGAAAATCATTGGCAAACAAAATAAGTATAAATCAAATAAAACACGTGATGTTGAAAGCAATTCTTTTGAAAAATGCAATGAAAAACGGTATAATTTGAAACAAAATCACAGGTAGGAAGATTGACTTGGCGCACCACTATTCGGCATCTGAAAGATGAAAAAACATTATAAATGATAGGTATTAAATTTCCACTAGTTACTGTAATTATATGACTTCAATTGAAAGATTTATGGGAAACTGGATGGAAATTGCAAACTTTTTTAAAAAGAAAATTACAGAAAAAGAAAAAAACAATGTGAGGAACTTACTCGAATGAATGAAGTTTGCTTGATGTCAGCTGGTTTCGGGGATTTACTTCCACCTCTGAGAGTTTTAATAAGCATTTCTTTGAACATTGGGTTAAGCCAAGCATACAGAAATGGGTTGGTTACATTTGTTAACATGGATATTCTGGAAATTATTAAAAATTTAATTGAGACAGTCCATTGGTATTCAGAACTTTTTTATTATTTTTGTAGAGCTCTGATCAGGGTTCTCAAAATGGAAAACCAATTTGTTAGAATCCGTTTCTCAGATAATTGTTTTCCAACTAAAAAATCAGAAACAGAACGTATTTTTGCTTGAAAAACTAACTTAAATTTTATTTCAAATTTTTGGAAAAACTCACAAATGAGCAGTCATTGAAACAATATATGTATGATCGGTACTGGTTGCCGATGTCTCATCAGAATGAAAAAAGAATCCATCGTATTCTATCATCAAAGTGACAACATTATGTGGAAGCCATGTAAATGCAAAAAGAAGAACCTGCAAGCAAAAATAAAAGCTTATCAGAATTAAAGATCTTGATATTGAATTCCCTGTGGAAAAGAGAATTCCTTGAAAAAATGAGTGTTTGGGGAATGATGGAATAGAGTTTTGAAAATTTCCAGAAAGGGGAAATTTAAGAGAAATGCATCTTACCATGCACGATAAAATAGTAGTTGTCCTTCTTTGTTGAGCAAGAACAGCTAATCTTTGTTTGTTTTCCAGACCATTTTGAACTGCTTCCTGAAAAATTTGATAGGTTTAATAAATTTAATAAATTTTGCAATTTTTGTTTGAAAAAAACGTTGGAAAAATAAAGTGATTATCATAGAATTAGAAATATTATTGTTTGAAAAAAAAGTTACTGTTTCACAATTACTACATATTGATTTGTGTAGTTATGAATATGAACGGTGTCTATTTTTAGAAGATTTTTAAGTAGAAAAATTTCACATACACTATACACGTTGTAAGACAGTTTTTATTAGTTTCACTATTTTTTTAACTTCCATCACCTTACAGCCACCGTACATTAGCACAAAAAACACATTTAAAAATGTAATTTCTAGAAATGTATTGTTACCTTGATATACAATGTGACCCTCTGAAAAGTTTAATTTAAAATTGTTCTGCAATGTAACAAACTAGGCAAAAATTTTATTTTGAAACTAAACCTTTAAAATGTTTGACCTACTACTTACCGCGTTAATGCTAACAATGTGGTTAGTGGTTCCACATGTTGTACTATTCTCCAAAAGTTGAGATCTTTCTGATAATTTCTTCAGTTTCGTTTCCACTCTACAAATTATTTGAAAGTATTAAATAACTGAACAGTTCAAGAAACATACCGTTGTCTGAGTCTTGAAAAAATATTATAATAGCAAAAAGCCATCGTAGCAAAAGGAAACAAAAATTGAGTGATTAACACCAAAAAAGTATATCCCTTTCGTACTTCTGCTAATGGCCAGTGCTCAGAACAGTACTCTCCACATAATCCATTGAGCTTCTCCACATCCATGTACCATCCATATGGCATACAAACAACTACACTAATAACCCAAATGAGAAGAGCAATCATCATTGCACTTCGTGAACTGAGTTTTTGTTTATGAGGACGAACCACGAGGTTGTATCGGTCAAGTGCAATGGCGGAAAGGGAGAAAGTGGAGACAAAGATTGAAGCTCCCTGGAAAAATTAGTGTTGAAATAAATAAGCAATTTACTTGAGTAAATGATCAAAATTCATAACGGTTTTAGAGTTTTAGAATATTTTTACTCTTACTTAGGGTCTAGGCACAAACCCGCCTGTTTTCTTAGACATGATATAACGTGCTCAAAAGCTGGAGTATCGGCAGTGGGAACCACTCTCATAATATGTATAATAGTTCAACAAGAATGAATGGAGTTATTCATTTTCATACAATATTCCAAAAAATTTCAGGTTAAAAAAAACTTTTGGGCAAAGTTATGCCAAATTTGGTATTTTTCCATAATTTCAAGAGTTGCTGCTGGCTCAAACCTCTACATTGTTTGAATACAAATAATTAAAAACAGTTATAATTTCTTTAAAACTTTTAGAAAAATACTTTTTGTTGGTTTTCAAAACTATCATAGGGAAACATTGATTTGTCAATCAATAACAAGTTAAATTGTTCTCAAATTGTTTTACTGCGACTTTCGACTGCGACTAGTATCATAGGAGTAATTTTAAAAAATTTCTCAAACGTCTCAGCTAAGTAATAATTTTTAAATTTATAGTTCCGGTTTTTAGAATATCAATAAATTCCTGACCTGAACCAATGGAATAAGTTTACAAACAGGCGATGAGAAGAACCATTGTTTGTAGACATTTGTGATAAATGTGATTGGAAGACTCGTCAAGCACATTAAAACATTCGATGCGCATAAGTTCAAAATAAATATATTTTGAACAGTTTGTAATTGACGATGTTTCATTGTAAGATATCTGAAATTGATATAGTTTTTTGAGATGTTCCAGAAAAAAACTTGAACCGAAAACAATCATAGGTTTAAAAAACTTACAGAACAGCCGAATTTCCTAGGATTCCAAGAAGAAAAATATGAAGATAAAGCAGGGAGAATGTGACAAGGACTGTTGGTTCATTTGTCATATCTGGATGCTTGTCTATATATCGATCACATGTCTCTTCTGTTTCGTTGATCATCTGAAAATTCAAAAATTGGAAAATGCACGTATATAAACTGTTGGAAAATTGTTCAATTTTCGTATCGTTGCGTAAAAGCCAAAAGGTCGAAAAGTCAAGCTTTTTCTAATTCTAATTAGATGACGTGGCACTCATAATGACGGATGAAAAATGATGTGAAATGGCCGGCATCTAGCAGCAATTATCAAGAGCCTCTGAGAAAAAGAAGCTCAATTAAAATCAAACTCCGCCTGCTTTTCATTATAGTTTTCACACTGAAAGTAGGATCAGGAAAAGGGTATATAATTGAAATTTATGTTACATGAAGGTTTTTAAGATTTTGTTAGAATTTGTTGCTCGTGTTCTGAGAATTGTAGGGAGAAACACGATTAAAACACGATTTTTGACACATTAGATTTCAAAAAAAGATCCGTGGGGGTTGGATGAAAAGCGGTCGACCAGGTGTTCACCTAATCGAATTCATTCTTTTTGAGCTCTATTAAATACGGATATGGAGTGAAATAAATGGCTAGGCTCTTAAATTTTGCTCAATACATTTAAGAGTAGGTGGGTTGAAGAACGAGAATAGATTTGGTTCAAACAAGACACAGACATTTTTAAATTGATGACGAAGAATGGAAAGGTCTAGGAGAAAAAATGTTAGGAAAACGAGTTCAGGCGGAAAATAAGTTAATTTGAACATTTTTCATGAACTTATTTCAAACTAAGAAACATAAAAGGATGGGAACGTCCTTTGAATGCTAGTTCCTGGTGAGTTTCTGATTACTGAACAAAATTCAAGAAATGTTTATTCTAAAATTACAAGTAAGAACTTCGAATATATGATGAAAACTTTTTTTATAAATTTAAAAACTTTTTAAGCCTTGAACAAACAAACACGTGTCAACCTACCAGCTCTAGAAAACATTTTGAATTTAATTGTTTCTTTTCAGAAAATATACACTGATTCATGGTATGAACGAAACTCACTTGAAAGCTCATAATATTACCAAATTTAACAAAGTTTAAAAACGATAAAAACCTCTTTCACTTTTCGACAACGCTATAAAATTTTAAATTTCGTAAAATCAGAAACCAGAAAGTTCGAAAATTGCTGGACATAAAACTCATAAAACTAAGATTCAATAGAAAACGGATTTGAAAGATCTCCTAGATTCATTTCTTTTCACTTCAGAGCATCATAAATTAATAGTCTTTCTTACCAGAGTGTTGGATACTTCTCATCTTTAATGAAGTTGTTGATGATGTTCTGGTGGTTCATGGAAAATTATTTTACTTTGTTTTGATTAATGAAATTCTAAATATTTTGTTGGTTCTTGGAAGTTGGAATTTGGAATTTAGAAGTTTAGCGGAAAATAACATATTTTAATAGTAAGAATCTAGGAAAATGCAAAAAATAAAAACTATTCGAAATTTGGATAATTTTCAGTATAAAAAACTGAACTTGAGTGCAATACTTATTTAAAAAATATTTTAGCGAAGCCTTTCGAATGATCGAACTCCGAAAGCAGTGAGGTCGAAATGTTTGTCCCAGTCAATGGAAATATACGGCTTCAGTTTCAAATTCAAAAGTTCCTGGTTCAATATTTCTCGGAGCAGCAAGAAAACTTTTAACAATTGAATTTAAATTATTCTGAAGTTCAAAAAATGTAATTTTAAAGAAAACAAAGTCAATTGGAGCAAAGGAAATGAGGTAAAAAGGTTAATCATGGAATGGAATAGAGAGAGAAAGAAAATATGTAAAACTACCCCATTTCCTCGTTTTTTTTCACTCTCTACTCAATTCTCTTAATTACGACACTCACAAACAATATTATTTATTTCCCATTTTGTTTTGTCTCTAGGGACGAATACCTTCTAAAAGTGCTCCAAGAGCCCTGAAGCGTCCCACAAAAAGTTCTGAAGAATTTGAGCTCAGTGAGCATTGAGAGGGAGAAGAAAAGTTTGAAGATAATTGGTTGACATTTTTTCATTGAATTTGCCGTTTTTGGCACTAGGACCGGAAATTTCGCCAAGGTTCTTTTTGTGTTATAGTGTTTTTTTTTTAAATATTTGAGGATCTACTTGAGAGATTTTGTTATAAATATTTTTTATTGTCAAGGCTTATAATTTTATCAATTAGCCAATAAAAACAAATTTAGTTAGATTAATTGAATTTCGATGACGAAGGAGTGAGAACTGAAACACAATTCTCGAACGCTGACAGGTGAACACTTTTCAAAATGCTATGAGGAATTGAAATTTCAGTGAAAATTAAAATATAGAAACATGTGCAAAGAAAAGTCTTTGAAAATTAATAATTTTTAGAATTATTAATTCACCTTCATCAAATGTGTGGTAATAATGAAGACCTAGTTTTAACATTAATTTTAACATTGTTGCTTATTGAATTATAAATGTTAGAAAATACTAGAACCAAAATTTGTGTAATGCTGTTATATTTTTACTGTTATTGTTGAAATAATTAAAAGAAATACACCTTTCACACAATACAAAAAGAGAATTTCATGTGTTTTTTTTAAACATTACAAAAGTTATATGTATTATGCACAGTTTGCAAAAATCCAGAAGAACAGATAAGTACTCATAGACGTTATATACTCCAACGCTGAAAGCAGTCTCAAAAAAGTTAATAATGCTTCTGTAATTGTTATGACACTTTGATTTTAATATTGTTAAAATTAATGTATCAGGAAAAAAACGAAGAAATCAAATATCTGTCTGAAAACTGATCACGTAAGGAATACGTGATTCTGTTCAAACTTTAAATCGAAATTCTCGAAGCCCTTGTAGAACAAAAAGCAAAATGGAATGATGAGTTGAAGGAAAAAAAACGGAAAGAAAATAGATATGTTAGACATGCACACCACCTTGTTATTTCTTTTTTATGACAATCTAGCTGGTGGGATATCAGGTAACATTGCCACTAAAAAATGAATGACAATTCATTTTTGGACCAAGAAACACTGAAAGATCATTTGGCAACATTTTGAAATACGAATGGAATAGGTCAAGTCTAAGATTATGCAAAATGTAGTGAAAGATGAAATAGTTTCCTGAAGATTAGTCTCGAGTAGTAGTTTTCCTGTTGGAAGATTATTTTTCAAATATCATCTACGTACTATCACATTTTACTTTTACAATTTTGAAGTATTTCGGAATGGATTTTCTGCTGAACCATCAATGAGATCAAACTGGGATTAAAACAAATTACGTTTTGAAAAAAAGAGAACATAAAAAATGAACCGCTTACTCATTTTATAAATGGTCAATACTTTAAAATAATTTGCTCGGACCATAGGAATTATTTGGATCAATTGTTTTTTCGTCGAAAATTTAAAATTTGGTTAAAAAAATGTTTCTTGATTTTTCTAACTAAACATTTATCATATTTCGAGCCGACAATTTTATTTTTTATTTTTCACCCTCAAAACAAATCCGGTTGGATGATTGACAAGGCATCAAAAGTAACAGTTAAGAAGAACTTTTTGATGGAAAAATTCTTGACATTTCTTTTGAAAAATAAGAAAAGGGCATTGGAAATTTAGAAGAGTTCGTGAGAAGTTAGTGAGAAAAAACAATTTCATCTTCAAAAATCCAATAATTTTTAAAAGAACAATAAATAAAACCTAACCAGCAAACTATGTGCCCAAAAATTCATATTTTTTTCAAAAAAAAACTAGTAAATTTCAGATCTATTCATCATTTTTCGTCTTCACTGCCAGGTGTGAAAAGTGGCAGGTCTGATGTTAGCAATGAACAGAAAATAAGAAAGCCCGAGCAAAGAGGGAAGGAAGGAAAAACAAGATATTAAGGTTGCTGAAATTTACGGAAATTGAGCGAAACGGGATAAAAAGTGCATGGATTCTTGGAAATGTGTGGCGAGAAGACAGGAAACACAGGAAGCTTTAGAGGTGGGAAATATTAGTTAAATTATTATCAGTGAATAAGAAAAACTTTAAGAAAAACCAACAAAAAAATGTTTCACAGTTTTATATTCTCTGAAGAAATCATTTTCAGTTGTACCCGAAATAATTGTTTTTTAAAGGAAAATGAAGGAAACTGCAGTTTCAGGTATTCATATTTAATTTCTCCGAAAATTTTAATTGTAGTGTTAAAGATTGATAAAGAAGAAAATTCAAATTTTATCATTCGAAATTCCAACGTCATGCAAAACGATTTTGCTAGAAATTTCTCTTACAAAACGAATGCATTTTCCTAATCTTAACTTTGAAATCTAAATCTTTTAATTGGAAATAAAATTGAACTAAATAACTCATTGGCTTCTTTTTTCAGTCTTTGCGTTTCCTTCAAATATGAAACTAAAAGAAAAAATGCTCTTTTGTTGTGTCATGGGACCGAAATTCCTGTAAAAGTAGAACACTTTTATTTTAGAAATTTTTCAGACTTCAATATCTAAAATTTTTGTGCTAACAAAAAGGCTAACCTGCGAAGAGTGCAGTTGAATCAACTTTCTTCTCATTTCTTGTAGCATTCGAGTACCATCTGATTGTCGCAGCATGTTTTTCAACGCCTGAAAATAAGAAAAATAAGGAACAAATCTGAAAATGACAAGGGCTTCCAGTGAAAAAATGGCTCTGAATTAAGAGGTGTTTTTCTTTTAAAAAATTATTTTTTTCGGTGAATGATCATAAATGAGACGATGATGTCTGAAATTATGACAAGATGAAGGTGGGAGGAGCGAATTGTTGGAACAGGATTAATATTCTCAAGAATACGTGGATTTCAGTAAGAATTTGCTGATATAAAGGAAAATTAAAAATCTTTCAAATATTAAATTGACCTTTCGAGAGCTTTTGAAACTGAATATTGTCCTCAAGGTAGGGAATAAAAAATGATATGATCAGTGGCAAAATTGGGTTTTTTCGAAGAATTAAATCCAAAATCTTGAGCTTTTGTTACAAGAACCATTTTCAGGAACTCTCGCTTTGAAAAAAATGGTTTGCGATGCGAGTCAGTAATTATGGAAAATGTTTCGTGGGGAACTGTGGAGTTCAACAATAAATTTTAAAAAGTGATATCACGAGTTAAACTTTGAGTTGTTATAGCTCATTGACGTAAGTTCTTACTTTTATTTTTCTTAAAACTGCTTCCATTTGCGAGAAAAAGAATAAATATTTCATTTTTCCATCTCATGAAAAAACCTCCTCAAAGATCATATCTTAACGGGAGATGGAAGCAACTGAAGGAACTTTTTTTACTAGTTTTCTTGTTGAAATTTTTTTGCTGTAAATTGAGCTCAAAATTCAATTTTCTGAGCAATTTCCGGCACAAATTTCATTTCCTTTTGGGTCATGTTTGTGCATGTTCGGGAAGAGAAAGATGAGGTCTCAATTTTCAAAAAATTTCCACCGATTTGTGTTCTATGGATTTGAATATCCGAAAAGGTCATATCACACCAAGGAAATTATGAAAAATATTTAATCTCTGAAAAGCTGAAAAGATAATCAAAATAAAAGTTGTCGTGGGAGTTGAACAGGTGAATTTTTCTTTGAAAGCATATAAAATTTTTTGTGATAGACTGACTTTCAAAAATTTGTGATTAAAGGCAAAATTTAAAAAAGTGTTTCAAGATGAAGTAGATTCATTACTAATAATGCAAACTTAGCAAAATTAGTATTACGAACAAGTTTTAAAATTTTAAACATTCCAGTCAACGTTTTGATAACTTGCAAAATTTCCAAAAACTTCGGTTTTTAGAACAATCTCTCGTGTTTGAGCTCCCTATCTTTAATTACTAAATGTTTTTTAACATAATTCGAATATTTAAAAGGGAAGAGTTTTTTCGGGTCAGCTTTCAAAATTATGAGTTGCGAAAATTGAGTAATCACCACTTTTTGACTGTAAATAATTGAAATAATTAAACATTTATTTCAAAAATTTTCTATGATATTCGGTAATTTCAGCACTGAAAAGTGATCTTCTAACCACTCCCTTCAAAGGAAACATTCCACTTTTGACATTTATTTGGAATTACGTAGCTATATTCATTGCGGATCTTTTGATCGCAGATCTTGCCTCACAGAAATCGTACGTGGAATGTACGGTTGACTTAGTACAGTTGGGAGCTTTTCTTCTCGTTCAGCTCTAGAATATCAAAATGAAATTCAAGCTCAACGTGGGAAATGACCGGCTTTGTAAACTCTGTCTGTGTTTTTAACAACATTTCAGCAATTTAAAAACATTTCTGAAATTCTTAAAGCAAAAGAATTAGAATATTTGAGAACGCGTCAGTTCCTTTATAGAAACAAAGGAAGCACAAAGTTCATAATGTAAAACAGGAAAATGCCGAGGCGACAGAATTCTTCATTTTCTCGCCGACAACTTCATGTTAAGTTCTTCTTCTTCTCCGTTGTCGCATCATGAGAATTTGAATAATTCAGTGGAAAATGGCGAGGATGACTGGTTTGACACGTATATTGCTACGAAGAAAATGAAGACGTAAAAAAGGTTTCTTTTAGGATCAAGGCAAGAAAACATAAAAGTTGTCGTGTTTCTTTAGTGACTCATTTAGATAATGGATAATAATATATTCTTGGAGTGCGTATAAGAGATTGAACCTATGATTTCAAAAGTAAATAATTTAGTTTACTTATAGAAATTATTTTCTTAAAATATGCACATACACTAAAAGTATTCAGAAAAACGTTTTCAGCACCAACAATAAAGATAACTTGTGGCTTTAAAGTTATTTTGGGAGAAATCAAAATTATGACCATTTTTAAGCAAATAAAGATTTAAAAAATGGAGTCCCGAATAAACTTCTGCGTTTAAAAGTAGGTATTGCAGAAAATTACGAGTACACGATGACTTGAACCTATTGACTAATTTCAAATTGCAGAAAATTACAATTCGAATTTATCTAATAAGCTTGTGAAAAAATAATTTAGAATATTCCTTAATGAGGAAGTTTAATCTTTGAGAGTTGTTTATCGTTGCGATATTCAAATTTCAATGGCTTCAAACAACGAGTTTGAAGTCCTACAGTATCTATAAAAATTAATTCAAGTTTAGATTTTAAAAAATAGAAACGGAATTCGTTCAGTTTATCTTCAAATTTTCATGTGATAGCAAGTACTTTCGTTTTAATCTTTTTTTTTCAAATAAAATAAAACTAAAAGGATCAATTTTATTGAAAACTTTAAAAAATCTTAAAAGCTAATTAATAAAAATATGGGCGTTGCAGGACACTTTCAAAGAACATGAATTGCTGAACAAACTTGTATCTTTTGTTTTAAAAATATTCGTATGTCAAGCTCAAAGTCTCACAAATATTACAGTTTCCGGTATTTTCTAAAAAAAAACTAACTGACGGTTTAGTAAAATTTCGATTCATATGAAGGTTTTATTTGTAATTATTGGAAAATGGAAATCCTCAAAAAATATCCGGGAATCAGAACTTTTGGCACTTGTGTGTTTGCCCAAAATCGAAACGACTCGAAAACGACGATCGAAACGACTTTCATTTTTTGGGAATTTCTACGAGTTCACTAATTTGTTTTGTCTGGCTCAAAAATCAACGCGTAAAAAATAAAATCTTGCATTGTTCAGTTTTCTGACCAACAACAATAGAACTCTTGGTTTTGCAAAACTAACCGATTATAAATTCCAGGCATTTTAAATAACAAATGTTTTTAAAAAATTACTGAAAAGCGAAAAAAAATAATGTGAATGAATATTCAGAACCAGCTGAAATCTAAGATTGAAACCTTACATTTCCAGAAAAGTGTGTGTGAAAAGAATGAAGCCGTGGAAAAAGTTCAGTCTGATCAGATATTGACTCAATCTTTAGATTTTCTCAAAATTCAAAATCATTATAAGAACTGTGATTCAATAACAATATCTCCTTAAATGCAATTCACAGAAATTTAAGCTCTGATAATTTTTTTTGAACGAAATGTAACCTAGTTCAAGCCAATGTTTCCACAAAATTCACCTTTAAATTCATAAAAATTATGTACTTTCTAGAAAAAATCAGAAAAAACCATAAATGCTTTTTGTTGAGTTCTGTATAGTATTTTAAAACGTTAAATCACTTACCAAAAGGTCCGGAGCCTCAACACGTGTATTCACCATCGACATTATGAATTTACAGAAGTGAAATGAAACTAGTCGACTTTTCTCTCCAATGGAGGCGTTGACGTTGCTCTCCTGCAAATAATATGACAATTATTGTTATACGAATAATTTTACTTTTTATTGGATTAAATGTGCTTTAATCAAATGACGTAGAAAATGGAGTTTAGAAACTGAAAAAAGGGCACAGAAAAAAAACGTTAGAAAAATAAAGGCGTTTAAGTGAAAAACTGAAATTTTGATGGCGGAAGGAGTGATTAGAAGTTAAATCTGAAGCGAATCCTCTTAAATAAAAATTTTGAGATTTCCAAATGTTCTATAAGCTAAACGAGAAAGCTGCAAATAATGCAATTTTGCATTAAATAACAATCAAAATGTCAAATTTTGAAGGCTTCGAATACTTCAATAACTCATATCGGAAATCTGTCGTAGAAATTTAAATATTCAAAAATATTCAAAAAACCAAAAAAATGTTTTTTTTTGATATTAGACAATTCATTTTCGACATTCAAAACAAAATAAATTATGTTTTCATTGAAACTCGATTCTTCCCTAAATCCATTAGTAATGCTCATACGAATTTAATTTAAGCATACTCGCCTTCACATAATCGCAGTTTATTTTGAGCTATAACATGATTATTTACAACGAAACGAAATTCCAAAAGCTCAAAAAATCTCAAATATCGGAAAAATAAGTAAGCTGTAATTTTATCTGCCATGCTATTATCTATTCTAGCCTTTTCTGAACAGATTTGTCATTCTGATCAGAGATTTCAAGCGAAAAACAAAATGAAAAGTGTTCTCTAAACCACTTGCTTTTAAAATTTAAAAAACCGACTAAAAATTCACATCAGTCTACCTCTTCGTGCATCACATTTTGCACTTTTTGCCAGCAATTCATAAATAATTTAGTTGAAAGGCACAAAACGTTCGGAGATTAAGATTGTTCTTTTTCACTGCGATTTTATTTTTTAACTAGCGGCGGAAAAAAATCTTGCAAATTTGTGTCTGTGTGTGCCCACAAACGTCATCAAAAAAGTCGTTTATACTATTTTAGAACAAAAAACATCAGTACAGATTATTAGATTTCACAGAAATACTATCGTACGAGAAATCAAATAACTGAAAAAAAAAACTACATTAAACTTTATATTTTTCGATGAACACTTTTTTGCCTATTTTATTTTGGATTAAGAGTAAGCATCAAGTTCAAAATAACAACTGGCAAAAAATTCATGGAATAGAATGAAACATTCTCTTGAACAACGGAACAAGGCATTTACCCTAATCAACTTTACGATTCCACGTCATAATCAAGAATTCAAAGAAAAAATCTGAAGATTTTATAAGAAAGAGTTGGAGAATAAGGAATACATGGAAATGATATGCGAATGAGAGACTATAATTTATGAGAAATGATTCCAAGTTGGGATAGATTCCACATATAATTTGAATTTCTTTAAAGGGTATAATTATAAATAAAATGGCAAACTGAATGTGAAATAGAGAAAAAAATATTCGTCAAAAAAGAATAACATGAAATGGTTATTGTTTCGAAGTTTTATATGAAAAATATTTTTTAAAAAAAGTAGCAAATTTATTGGAAGTTTCTTCTCATTTTCAGAAACACTTTAAATACTGTTTTAAAGAAATTATGAATAAGCATTGTAACTGAGCTTTGATATTGGGAGTATCATAAGTTTTCTATAATATTGATTTAGGTATTCTACGAGATCTGCTCATTTTCGTCCTCCTCCTTGCCAACTCGGGCGCGGAAAGGCATTAAATCTTTAAAAAAAGAGGTGGCTTTATCCAAGTGCTAAAATTACGTACAAAAAATGCAAAAAAATTTTAAAGTGAAGAAATGCAACGTTTTCTTAGATTACACTGCAATTCACACGTCAAAAGGATTAGGACGAGTAATTTAGTAATTTCAAGCAAAAAAAGGGGAAATCAAGCAAAAAACACCCTGTTGAACCTCCGATGGTTTTTTTTTATGTTTTGCTCGTATTATTCACTATCAGGGATTTCTTTGATATTTTCATTATTTATTTTGGATAGTCGGAAAATATTTGTTTTGATAATTTTAATCAGAAAAAAAAAACAAAAGAGTCAGATAATCATTCATCAAATTTCAACAACCAAAAGTTACATTTTTGAACAAAAAAAAACAAACAAAACGCTTACCATTTACATTTATTGTCAGTTAAAAAAAAATAATTCTTTTTGAATTTTCCTGGAAATTTTGTAAGTAACATAACATCTGTACAGAGAAGAATATTCATTAGTGCTCTTCTACTTTTAGAATGTGTTTTTAGAAATGATGAGTTTTTACTTCCAAAATAGAGCGCAGAAAAAGTGGGCGAAAACCTTAATTTCTGGCGCTTTCCAAGAAAAAATAAGTTTGGTTTCATGGGACTTTGTCTGTGAATAAATTTGATGAATAAAGTAATGTGAACACTTTTAATTTAAAATTATTTTAAAAAAGTGTTTGAATTGAAAGTTTTTAAAACATCCATAAAGTAAAACGGAAGTGATGTAAGAGTTTGAAATACTATTAGAATTGAGTATTAGACTCCATTGTACGTAACAGACAATTAAAATTCTCTCAATTATATGAAATAAATTTAAATTTCAGAATTATGACACATCCCACGAGAACTTTCGAGCTTATTCATCAAATTATATTGTTGACTAGCCATTAGAAATGTCATTTCTGTTCAGAGTATTATATTATTGGTAAATATGGTGTCATTGCGGAAAATGATGTTATAATTCAAAAATTTCGACTTGTAGTTCAGAAACTGTGCTGGTATTGGAAAGATGTAGGAATTAAACTTAAATAAAAACCTTGAGCTTTGCATATATTTTCATAAACATTCATATTTAGAATTCGAAAATACTCTTCAATTTGAAAACATTATAAAAAGTTAATCGTTTCAAAAAATCTATCTCTTAAAAAGATCAAGAAATTTTAGACAAATGAGAAATTATAGAAAACAGTTGATTACAATAGAAAAAATTCCATTAGAGATTTATCAACCAAAAACAAGGAAAAAAGGAATTATATTGCATCTCTTGTGTATTCCAAATCTTCATTAAATGAACAATTGTAAAGTATAATCAAATAAAATTACTATTCGAGTTCTAAGTATAACCAACGACCAAGCTACATTTAAAAAAAATGAACAGAGAGGAATTATGATAGCTGGAAATTGAGTATTCTCTAATTTTGACTGTAAAAATAAAAAAAATAAAAAAAAACACACTTAAATTTTTGCGGAATTCAAGTATGGTGATCTTCACTGAAGTCTTATTAAGGTGTACTTCACAATTTTAAAAATTATGTGTCACGTCATTTAGAACTCTGAACTTGTGATAGGAAACGATGTATAATTTATAAATTAATTGAGTAGTGTTTGAGAGAAAACATAAGGAAGAGTGAGTGAAAGAGAATTTCTGTTGGGAGTCACGACATAGTGAGTAATGAAAAAAAGAAGAAACAGCTGAAAACCGACGACATATAAAGGGTTCCAGACACTGTTTTAGGATTTTTCGGCGGCTGGCTGTTCAAATATTTTTTGATCTCTGAAATTGAGAAGGAGGAAGAGAATAGGGACACATCTGAAAAGGGGGAAGAGAGAAATATATGATTGACTATAATTTGAGAGCAAGGAGCAATACCGATCAAATTTCAGAATCTGGTGGGAGGAGGACGGAAGTCATGAGGAAATATGAATGTTGAATTGCAAAATTAATATGGTTTGGAGATGAGAAAACCTGCAATTTCCAAAGAATCTTGAATTGAACAAAAATTAGACATGAGCATAGTAATACCTGTTGCAACCCACTTGCAAAGTAAATAATTTTAATAAAACTGCATAGAATTGCATAAAAATGCGTTCTAAGTTAAAAAAAATTTTTTTGTAAGACTTGAGAGACTTTTGTAAGACTTTTTTGTAAGGCTATGGTCATTGTTAGAGATAAATTATTTTTAAAAAATTATTTTGATACTTCCGCGTTTTACACGAGTTTTCAAACTACAAATAACGACTTTAAATATGAACTCAAGTTGCTATAAAACGTTCTCCGACGATAATTCTTTCATTTTAAAGGTAAAAAACTTTACAACTGTTTTGATAAACTATTCAAAACTAAGAGGAACTTTTAATCTGTAAAACATAAATCATATTTTACCAACTAAAATATATTTTTTGTTTTTTGCTGGGTGGTCTTTGTTGACAGGTGATAAAAAAATAACATGAAGCTGGAAACAAAATCAACAAAACAGTTTACGTGCCACTATCAAAAACAAACTGAAATTATACATTCGATGAAAACAATTTCACAAAATGAACTACTTGACGAATTGCAAAAATAACAATTACAAGTATATGAGAATTCAAGAAATCATTCGAATTTGATTTAGTTTATTTTATGATGTTAGAGCATTCTATGAATATTTGAACATTTCTAGATTCTAGATCGGTAGAAAGTAAATTCTCTCCCAGTCACATCAAGACCATGACCATATATTAAAAAAATTATCGAATCTAGCTCGGTTCTAAACTTTCACTAGCATTTTGATTTCAATGAATGGGAGAGAATTCCTAGCTCGTGGTGCTATATGAAAAAACGTGTGAAATGGGAAATAGGTTCCGTAACTTCTTAAAGGTGTGATCTTCTTTTTCGTTTATGTGAATCTAGGGAGGACAGACTTTGAACTTTTTTCTAGATATTTCAATTTGAAATGGTATTCAAAATAAAGATTCAAAGTACAAACGAATGTTTGATTATATTCTGGAATGAAAAGTGACCAAAACGTGAAAAAAGAGAAAATGTACAAATGCAACCTTCCACAAAGACACAAAAATGCTGCATAATAATTATCGAAAATGCAAGAAAAGTAGGTAGGCTCGTAGGCGCGCAGGTAGGCATTTTCGTGCCATAGTACCAAGCAGTTCTTATATTAGGAACAGAAATAGTAGAAATGCCGTACCATAGCTCTAGAGTCTAGACTTTAAAGTAAAACGCGTATTCTGTTTGATTTTCAAACTCCTAGAGCGGAAGCGAGAAATTTTGAAAGTTGATTTCTGGATTTTCTATAAATATTTTATTAATTTACACTTGAAATAATACATTGAATTGAATGGCGTCGGGAGACTATGAACTAGACTAGAAACAAGAAAAAAAATAATAAGATGAAACTAAAAGTTATAAATAGGAAGCAATCAAAGTATGTGTAAATGATGGAAGAATAATATGATATTTTTAAAGATTTTTAAAAGCTTGTTCAAACAATTGATTTTGGTACGTACTAAAAATGGGATATAAGGACATGAGAATGCTAGCGGGTAGGGTAACGTTTATTTTTCCAGCTGCCAATTTTTCAGATCCAGTAGTGTTTTTCTGTTTTTTTCCCTTAGAGATTTCATCACGCGATCTGGATTTTTAGACTTTGGATTTACTAAAGTTTTACTTTATTTCAAAAAAAAACACACAAACTTGTCAAACTTTCACTACAGTAACCGCTGAACAAATTGGCAAATTGAAAGCCAAAGAAAAAGAAGATGCGGATTTTATTAAGATTTTATAATGAAAAGACAATGGCTATCAATTGAAGAAGTGGTGCTAATTCGATTTGGGACACCGCTTTTCATGAATAATTGCCATGTTTTTCGTCTTTTTCTTTGCCTTTTTAGCTTTGAAGATACCAATTTGACTGACGAAGGAATGGTGAAAACAGCAATAATTAGAGAGGCTCCGACTTGCAGTTTCTCCTATTATTTTTCATTCTTCTAAATAGGAAAATGTAAAAATTTCCGATTAAAAAACCGTGATGACACAATTCTAGGATCTCTTAAATTCTGCAAAAACAACTAATAAAAAACATAACCAGCGTATTATGTAAAATTAATTTATTTTAAAAACTTTTATGTTCTGAAAGATTAAACCGAAAAAGTTCAAATAAAGTAAACGAGGCAGTGAAAATATTTTTAAAAAAATAGGTTACCTTATCATATTGTTGATTTTTCAGCTGTTTATCTGTGGAGTACTTTCGTGAATTGATGTCAATCCTGAAAGACTTATGACTAGAGATTTTGCGATAGATATTTGTATGGAAATAAGTTTCTTGAGAGGATATTGATGATAGATCTAAAGAAGCCATTGAAAAGATTTAATAATGAAAACTTGATTATCAGCATGTTTATTCAAATAGTTTGTATTTAGTAAGAGAAGAAAATCACGAATCAGCAGAGTTCAAACTTTCAATCATATGTTTCCAAAGGTGACAACATGAAATAATTTGATTTTTTTTTTGAATTCTTTCTCTGGTAACATAAATGACAACGTCCACGTAGCCTTTATTTTTCAATTAGGACCCTAACGATTCGAGTTGAGAATAATTTTCAATTATATATTCAAATGTGAATTTTAAGAGCCTTGTTATCGAAAAATAAAATCTATGACAACGCTGCGAGTATTTTTTCACGAATATAAACTTTATAAATCAAATTAACGGAGATCGTAGCGAGACCCAATGCGAAATTGGGGGGTACCTTTAAAGTTACATTTAAACTTTCCACGTGAGATAATAATAATTATTTTCTGGACACTATCTGTCACAATGTTCGGAGGTTTTCAAAAGCTATGTTTTAAATAGTAAATCTCGTGAATTCTTGTGTTATCTATTAAGAATAACTCATTAATAAGAAACATGATGTTGAAAAGCTGAACTTCTCCGGAAAAACAGAAAACAAGTAGAATTCAGTTATAGTTCCACCACATGTCGGCGTCCAGACAAGGATGCTCTAATGCATGAATTGGTGTGCATTTGTGAGGAAGAGATCCTGAATAGATATATATCCCATGTTTTCATCATTTCGAAGGTTCAGAATTCAGTATGTGAAAAGTGAAAATGAATATCCATAAGATGATAAAAATTCCGGAGGTTCAAGTGGAGTCAAGCAGAAGACTTTTGAAGAACATCCGACACGGAATAATACATTTTCAGATTAGATTTGAAGTTTGCAGTTTATGAACGAATTCTCATCACAATATTTATTCCCGAAAAGGACAAGCAATTCTAGTTAACCTACAGAGTGCAAAATGAGTATCACAGAATCAGACAATTTTCAGGTGAAAACCCATGGGACAAAATAAATACATGCTTTTGAAGCTTTAAAATTCTAATATATCCTAAAAAGTAGAAGAAACTTTTAAGCGTTGTTGATGGCGTTGAGCGTCCATTGTTCAATGTCATCGACTGATTTGGAGGCTTCGTCGAGTTCACTGTGAAAGTTGAGCATTGCATGGAATCCATTTTCGTAGTGGATGGTAGTGGTGGGCACACCGGAAACCTGCAAAAATCAGGGATAATGGAAATTATTCGATAGAAATATGTGCTTTGAAAGCAAACGAAAAAAAAAACAATAATTGATTTGAAAATGGTGTATGTTTACCTTCAGTCGCTCTCCATATATAAGACCCTCGTCACGAAGAATATCAAATTCGCAAGTGATCACCATTGTTGGAGGAAGATTGGATAAATCTTTTCTCATCAGCGGAGAGAAATCTGGATTCGTGAGAAACGGTTCCATCAAATCTTGGGCTTCATAGCTTTGGCTAACTTCCCATCTTTCCGTAATGCTGTGATTTTTGTAGTTGTGTTTCATTTCGATCACGCTTTTATACGACATAATCTGAAATAAAGAATAATAAGATAATCTATGCTTTAATCAAAACTTTTATACCTCACTGGCTTCTGACTGTAAGTGATTTGCAACGTGGCCGTTTGAAATAACACTGGGTACAAGATATGCTTTTTCATCCATGTCAATTCCAGCATAGAACATGTAATAATAAGCAACTGACTCAGGATCGACTAAAGCATAGCCACGGAGGCGAGAGTGGAAGTAACGGTATGAAACTGTTTGCATGTCAGCCATTTGCAAAAGTGGGTAGATGAGCACTTGTCCAGCCAATTTTGGAAACGAGTTTCGAGCAGCACGACGTTGAGCAATGACTGTAGCCAAGTTTCCACCGGCAGAATCTCCCATTATAACAACTTTTGACGTATTCACTCCGAATTGCACGGCTCCAAAATCGAAGAAGTGATCAATAGCGGCTTCACAATCGAGAATTCCTCCAGGAAAGACAGTTTCTGGTGATAGGCGATATTCAATAGAAATAAAAAGTGTTTTCATCTCATATGCCATCCTCTTGACGAGCGAGTCATACATGTCGACGTTTCCAAGAGCAAAACCACCTCCGTGAATAAAAAGAACAGCTCCATCGGTAGAAGTTTTGTTGTTTGTCGGACGATAGACTTTCACCGGGGTTTCGTTCCATTTGTGCCATTTAATATCTACTTGTCCATGTGTGTTGACGAGCAGTCCCAGAGTTTTGGAAAGCGTATTTAAAGCACCACGAGTCCACTGAACCATATTACTAGGCTTTGTGAACATCCGACTCTGAAAAAAATAATATTGAATTTAATTTTAATAACTATAAAACAGAAAGGGAGAATAAATTCTTACCGGATAGTAGTAGGCGACTCGTAGAGCTGGCTCGACTACATGCATAACAGCTCTGTCCCATTTACTAATAGTGAATCCTTCGGGAAGTGGCTTATACAAAGCGTATCCAGTGATAAGTAGGAATATTGTGATGAGGACGGGGACAATGCCCTTGGTGTAGTTTGACTCCTTTTTTGCTTTGAGCATCATAGTTAGGTTAGTAATTGTACAGAAGATTATTTACAGAAATAATGGACGAGGCGAAGCCTGAAAAGAATTAAAAAATTATTTATCATAGGAAGCATGAGGATTAATAAAGCCGAAAAAGAGAAACCAATAAAAACTTGAAAACTTCTGACGGTTTGGTGTTCGAAAAGATAATAAGCTGGGACATAAAAAAGTTTATAATGACTAGGAACATATTATAAAATTCACATTAGGCTATTTCGCGGGAGATCAAAACGTGTTTAGAATCTTTGCTATGGAATTTCAGGCCTACAAAATGAATTACGCTCAATTTCGAGCAAGTATTGCTTGTTAACCTTTTATTTCACAAAATACTTTTAGATAATGTTGAAAGATAACAAATTTTTCTCAAAATAACAATAAAAAATGGCAAGTAAATCAAAAATCGTTGTAAAATTTAAAAAATCTCATTAAAAACAGCTAAATTCATCGCGAATTCAAATTTTCCCGCGGAGTGGTGAGACCCAATTGGTAGCAGTCTCTCATGCGCCTTTAAAGGGGTACGATAGTAGCAAACAAATTTCGGTCAGTAATTGTGAAAAGTGATAAACACAGAAGCGAGATTTTTCAGGCCCATGAAGTTTTCGATTTTCTGGAAAAAATGGAAACAAAAATTTTTCGAAAAAGAAAATTCGATTCATCTAATACGAAAGTTTCAAATTACAGTTCTCTAAAATACAGTACTCTTTTAAAGGCACGATCATTTCTCCGTTTAACAATAAAGTTTCGTGCCGAATACCGTATTATAGAGCAAAGATTGCGTCTGTGTGATCGTACTTACACAAATGGATCCGGCACATCACGAACAATATTTATGTGCTTCCGACAGTGTATTTTAAATATTTATAAATATCTTACATTCAGAATAAATTAAATTTATTTTGGAAAAGAGAAACACTAAAATTGAGTGCATTCACAGCGGTCGCGGCTTCACAAATAAAATTAAACAACGGCTAGTATGAATAAACAGAAACATTGTAAAACTCTAAAAACTTTATTCTCCGAGATTGAGTAATTGAATAATACAGATTGATTGATTGTTTGATTTCGTAAACTGCCTAGTTGGGGTACAAATACTGGGATTGTGGAATTGGTTTCTTGAGCTTTTGAGACTTCTCCGACTTCTGAGATCTTTGTGACTTTTCCGATTTGCCAGCAGATTGATCATTCGAATGACCAGAAGTATTGCTAGTTTTTGCAGTGTAGAAAGAATTGGAATTGAAAGAAGATGGCAATGCATTGATCTCCATAATCTCTGAATCCGTTTTCTTAACCCCAGTCATCTTCGGTTTAACCACAGATACGGGCGAAGTTGTTGGAAGGGACAAACAAGAAATTATCACTGATGGTTGCACTGAAAAATATCAGTTTTTTGTATTCCAGGAATCTGAAATGAACTACCTTTTGGATCATGTTCCTTTGGCATGGGGTCATTGTCGTTCAGAGAATGTCCAGAAAAACTTTGAGTGACTCCTCTTCCATACTTTTTGTTTTGCTCCGAGTTGCTCAAGTTGCTCAAAGCGCCACGAGAGCTGGAAACCTTTCCGCCAACAGCTGGTCTCAAAAATACTGGAGCATTTGATTCGGTTTGTGCTTCCGATAAAATGTATCTTCCATTCATCTTGCACTGCTTATACATTTCCTTGTTAGTCTCCATCACATCCTTCGACCATCCTCTGTAAAAATGATAAACATAGTTTTCAGACTATACGACACACTTACGGATATTTGACAGTGCACTGGACACTGCTGAATCCCATTGGTGGTCCTCTAGTTGGAGTCATTCCACGTTCAGATTTACTGTAATAATAATTGTAAATGTTTTGTTATTTTCAAATTGGGAAAAAGTTACCTAAACGGATCGGTCATCTGTTGAAGATCCTCAACTTCGCTTCGAGTGAAATACTGTGGGAAACCGCCACTGCTTCTTGGACGAGCTATCATACTACTTGCAGATTGGGTTCTCGGAAGATTTCTGAAAAATGATTAAATAAAAAAATATATAGTCAAACTATTTCTAGACATGATTTCATTTTGACGCACTGTTTCAAATGGATCAACTACAAACTATATTCCACTCTTACCTGACGAACGGATCGGGCATCTTATCAATTGCAGAGATCTCGGAACGTGTCCGATAATACTGATTGGGTGGAAGCTCGACAACAGAATGCAACGAACTACTCTTCTCAGATACCATGCTCTCTTTTTTGGGTACAATCTTAATTTCAATAGTGCCACTTGGAGAGATCGTCAGTTGGGATTTCGAGGCGATTTCCGAATTTGTGAGGTATTGTTTCAGCGAGTAACGAATAGCATACAATGTGTCATAAGTGATGTCACTAATCACCAGACTTTGAATGATCGTATTGATTGTTTCCCTTTCCGGCTGTTTACAAACGATCCTGTAAAATGTTTGTTTCTTTCCAAAACAGCTAAATTTATATATGTTTCTCGGTATGGAAAATTGGTAGTTAAGGAAGGTCATGGGTGTTAAGGCAACAGCTCGCTGTTTAACCTCCGAAAATTGTGGAGTTTATTTGAATGTTTTCTACTGGATTCAATTTTGAAAGGTTTTCTTCCCCACTCCTAAGTTGTACTCACCAAGAGATGAACATATTAACGAGTGGAACCTTCTTTTTCATTGGAAGAACTGCTGCCATTACAGCAATCATTGAGTTAGCAGTGAGTTTTGCCACCTCATCAATGCCCAACCCAGTCATTTTCTCTGTAAATCCATGGACCAAGTCGTTCATTGTATGATCCATAACCTGCAAATTTGCGATTTATTTCGATATAAATTTTCCAATGAACCGAAAAAGCACGCGCCGATGCAATATTGAGAGCCATAATTGGTGATCCATTGTGGTTTAGAATCTTTTGTTCAATTTGACGTTGCAACATGGTCACCTGAAGCGAATGAATTATCTGAAATCTTTTCTCTTTCTGCTTACACGAAGATACGAAGCAACAGCAAGCACATCAGCAATTGTAGTCTCCGGAATGTCAATTTCGCCAGAATACATCCAATCAAATACACGTCTCACGCTATCTGGATCGAAATCAGTCATATTGAATGGCTGATAAGGTGCACGTTGATTGTCGAAAGTCTGCAACAAGAAAAACATGCGGATATTTGTTGTGAACTTTTCATAAATCTGGTCGAGGAATCAAGAACGTCCTCTTCATTTATCAAACTCGCGCCACCTTTGCCATTTGATGTGTTTTTAAATGTTTATATTTCTTATTTATTTTCACTTTTCCAAAAGGTTAGAAAGAAGACAATTGAGTATGAGTCGTGTACTCGTGAAATGCATTTTTTTGTCGTATTAAACAAAAATCAAAGAAACTGTACTAAAAGCTCTAGCTCATAAAAATATTAAATTGTTTCAATTTCACCAATCAATCTATGCATTCACCTCACTGAAGACATCCGAATGAGCACAAATAACAACCGAATGAACCATATCAAATCCAGTTTTCAACTGAATTTTCACATCACAAGTGCTAAAATCTCCAGCCCGTCGTTTTGCCTGCAGAATTTTTGCAATACGCTCGAAATGCTGTGGAGCAGCGTTAGCGTGTAACGAGTTTCTGAAATATTTCTGAAATATTAGTTGATACTTTGAAGAAAAAACTTACGAGAAAAACATTATGTTCTTGTCTTGATTCGATTTCACAGTGATGAATCAATAATTGATATTTTGAATACTGATTTTGAAGTCATTGTGGGGATAGGAGATGTGGGAAGATTTGGATTAGGGTAACACGTTGAAGAGTTCAACTTTTAATGGAATATTAAATAACCTGAAGACTATGAAAGTTTTGTTTTCACGTTTTGAAAAATATAAATATTTTAAATATAAATATTTTAAAATAAAAAATATATAAATATTTTCTTTCTGAACTTATCAAAAATTAATGTTTACATTTCCATTTCCAGGTCGATTCATCTCTTGAAAAAACTAATAAAATTGCAACCTAATTTTTTAGAATTTGCGACCGCATGAAGTTCGAAATGCAAAAGTTATCAATTACAGAGATGTTTAAAAATGTTTTTAAAAACATCATACCACCGGAAAAGAGGTTCTCGGCATTCGCCGCCAGCTTCTTGCCCATGTTTAATCCAAGTTTTACCCAAAAAAAATTTACTTGGATTAGAAGCTGGCCAAACTTTGGCTTGACTCCCACATTTACTCCCCGAAAAGAATAATTTTGCATGTCAAGATCTCAACGTCGGCCGATGCACCTTTCTCTAGTCAGTCCAAAGGCCAAAGCTTTCTTTTCTATTGTTGTCCCCCTTTGGAACATTATTGCTCACAATGTACCAACATTCCCATCCCCCCTCCCAGTTTATGAATCTCATAAACCAAAAAATCTCGTTTTTTTAACTATCCATATTATTTATCCTTTTCTGTCAAATTATATTTCACTTTTCTTATTGGACTCTGACGGATCTTTCTTATTTTATGTGCTATTCGATTCATCCCAATGCTCATTTTTTAAAGTATTTAATTTTGTTATATCTTATCTTGATCCGAACAACAATTTAAAAAATTAAAACTTGACTGTGTTGCTTTAAAGCTGGATCATTTGCAATGAGCTTAATCAAAACATTAGGTTTTGTGATCTTGATTGTTCTAATTTTTCTATACGTTTCAGACTTAAAAATTCCAATTTTTACTCAATTTTATCGTTAAATAATTGACCTTCACCCCTCAAGTTTCATCTTCCTCTATCATGCATTTCTGTGATTTCAACATACGCAAACATACGACAACCCGGACAGCTTTTCTTGCAATCTCCATACACAAATTATGGAACCACGTGTCGATCAACTGATAAGAGGCCTCAAATAAAACATTGTGGCCAAATTTATGTTATCATTCAGTTAGTTGATCACCTGCAAAATGATGAAGACTTCTGCTCTTGCATGTGAGTTTTTTGACGTTTTTTTTCTGACTTCCTGATTTTAATTAACCAAAAACCGAACCGTTTTAGTCCTCGCTCTCGTATGTGCTTCCTCGGCATTCGTGGTCCCACAAAATGCTGATCAATGTGGAGCCGTTGATATCACAAAGATGGCAAAAAGATATGTTCCATCTCGTAAGTTAAAAAAAACACACATTTTATGCAGTAATATGAAATAATTTGATTTCTAGAAAACTCTGACGCCACCTGCGAAATCTGTCTTGATCTTGTTCTGATTGCCGAGACTTATGCCGAATGCGACGAAGCTATCGTGCAACATCACATGGATGCTTATTGTGTTGAACACGTCAAGAATCATGCTTCCCAGGCACTTTGCAAGCTTTTAATTGACGATATTGCTCATGTAAGTTTTTTCTTTTTCAGCTAAAAAACTTGTATTTTGTTCTCAAATTGTTAAATTAATTTTTTGAGACAAAAATAGAATATAAAATTTTTTTCAGATAATTTTATTTTTCAGGCCGTCATTGAAGATACCGATCAAAATCCAACTGGGGTCTGTCAAAAGGTCATCCACAAGACTTGCCCATACAATAACTAATTAAATTATTTCTCGATTTGTAACATTTATATATATTTTGAATATTATTATCATGAAACATGGGAATACATCAAGTTACTGAGGCTGTATTATTACGCAGGACAACTTGCGCCTGGTTCAGTGGCGAAATACTGAACCCTCGAGAAATTACTTGAAAACACATAGAATTTTCAAAATGTTGGGTTCTGAAAAAAGATGGTATCAATAGAAAACTGAATTTCATTCATTATGATTTAGCATTATCGAGCACAATTGAGAATCAACCTAAACCCATGAGAATGACAACGCATAACTAGAAACATCAATTTGCAATATTATGACTAGAATCGAACATCCACGCGCGACCATCATGTCTCAACAGGTAAGGCGACCACCGACAACTCCTAACGTATCAGTGATCCGAAACAAAACGACCGAGGGGTAGACAAGATGAGAGAGTACTGATTCTTTCTTCTTTTGCTCATCCGGAGGGGGGGGGGGGGCAATCCACGTCGAAGGTCGAGAAGTTCACGTAGTTGGTGTAAAGCGTTCTCCTTTATTGATTGGCGCGTTTATCGAGAATCTTGGTAGTTGTGTCGGGGTGACGCGTCGTCCTGATGATGTGTGAGGTGTGTCGAGCCTTGTTGTTAGTCTTTTATAGTTTAATTATAGTTAAGTCGAGTAAATGAGAGTTCATTGCTCTCCGTATTCGCGACATGTATGGCAATATCTTCAAATTTGTTTCTCCTGAAATGTGTGTTTTTAATGTTCAAAGTTTGACCATTTAATATCTTTCTGTCCTGAACTTTTACATTATGAAAATACCAACACAAACAATTTGATCGGCACACTTCTGTGGCAGAGCTCTTTACCGTGATCTGTGGAATGTGTGATAAGCCCCTTTTCCGGTGGTGCGACGTTTTTTAAAATCTCTGTAATTGATAACTTTTGCACTTCAAACTTATCATGCGAGGGTTTATTTTTTAATAGATCAATCGACCTGGAAACAGAAATATAAACTTTTTTTTTGAAAAGTTCAGAAAGGAAATATTTATATTTTTCAAAACGTGAAAACAAAACTTTCATAGTCTTCAGGTTATTTAATATTCCATTAAAAGTTGAACTCTCCAACGTGTTACCCTAATCCAAATCTTCCCACATCTCCTATCCCCACAATGACTTCAGCTTCCCATCGTTGTTTTCAAATAGTCTTTGATACAGCAGAAAACTACTTTAATCTACAAGAAATTCATTTCGATACCACATTTCATTTGCCATCTGGAACATATTATACTTGAATGCATAAAGTTGAAACTTAAAACAAACGTACCTCTCTCCATTCTTCGTTTCCTCCCCATGATAACTTAAACCAGTATCCATTTTTGGTATATCTACCAATCCATGGATCCCCTGCATTTTTTGGGAATCCTTTGTTCACAGCAGATTTCATCGGGTACGGAAACCCAGTTATTGGATTCATTCTATCGATTAAAGAATCAATAGATTCAAGATCAGATTCGGAAGGCCACATATTTATAAAAATATAGTAGAAAATATTCTACAAGTTGAATAGAAATCAATGAAATGGCACTCCAAGAATTGAACCTAATTAAATTTAATTAGCTAGGAATGGGGTGGAAACTGTTTTAGATAGAAGGCAATTCAAACTAACAGTAGGAAACAACAATATGAAGATAGAAGGCGACTCGTCATCGAGAATTTAGTATACATATGCATTCCGTATTAAAATGGAAATCAGTTTTCAAAATGTATCACATATATTTTAAAAGTTCACAACAACATTAGAACCAGCCAATATTCTATCTGTATTTGGTTTTGTGTTCCTTTCAAGGTTTTTGCAACATAAAGATGTGATGCTTCTGATGCTTTGTATTGTATATTGTTACGTTGTAGTACTATTATTGAGTAGTATTCGAGAGCGGATTCTAATGCACCTGACAGCTTTGAATGAGGAGGAGGGGAGTAAATGTGGGAGTCAAGAATTGGTGAGACATACGTTTTAAACAAGTTAACATAGTATTTAGTGGAACCACAGGGGAAGGATTTTAAGATCTGTTTTGCCCTTGTAAGAAGTGCAAGGAAAGAAGTTCTATTGATATGCGATTAGAACGACAATCTATCATCGGTGATAAGCCCGAGGTCTCTAACAGAGGAACTGGAGATGATGGGTAGGATGTCAATATTGAAATTATGCCTAGGATTTTGTGTTCCTATGTGGAGTAGTGACGTTTTGGTGGGAGCAAGCGGTAACTGATTTTTTAATTTTTCACTCTTTTCTAATGACACGATTCATATGGAATCGTATTGAAATAAATAAATAAATAAATTTGATGTACAGTGCCGGCCAAGGTGTTTAATACTCTTAGGTTTTTTTTGGAAAATGCTATAGGCTGAAATTCCATGGGTTCGCCTTTGACCAAAATATGTCAAGTTGTTCGTTAAAAAGAGTTTGTTCAATTTTCTAATATTTATGTTGCAAAAACCTTGAAAGGAACACAAAACCAAATACAGATAGAATATTGGCTGGTTCTAATGTTGTTGTGAACTTTTAAAATATATGTGATACATTTTGAAAACTGATTTCCATTTTAATACGGAATGCATATGTATACTAAATTCTCGATGACGAGTCGCCTTCTATCTTCATATTGTTGTTTCCTACTGTTAGTTTGAATTGCCTTCTATCTAATACAGTTTCCACCCCATTCCTAGCTAATTAAATTTAATTAGGTTCAATTCTTGGAGTGTCATTTCATTGATTTCTATTCAACTTGTAGAATATTTTCTACTATATTTTTATAAATATGTGGCCTTCCGAATCTGATCTTGAATCTATTGATTCTTTAATCGATAGAATGAATCCAATAACTGGGTTTCCGTACCCGATGAAATCTGCTGTGAACAAAGGATTCCCAAAAAATGCAGGGGATCCATGGATTGGTAGATATACCAAAAATGGATACTGGTTTAAGTTATCATGGGGAGGAAACGAAGAATGGAGAGAGGTACGTTTGTTTTAAGTTTCAACTTTATGCATTCAAGTATAATATGTTCCAGATGGCAAATGAAATGTGGTATCGAAATGAATTTCTTGTAGATTCAAGTAGTTTTCTGCTGTATCAAAGACTATTTGAAAACAACGATGGGAAGCTCAAACTTCTCACCGCAAAAAACATTCGTCAGTAAACTTATGAAAATTATTAAAATGTTCTCAATTACTTTCTTGTAGGTGGTGAAGTTTTGGGTCTCGTTTTACTTTCTGAAAGTAGTTCATATCGATTCTCTACTATTGGTCCAATATTTGTACAAGAAGACTTTCGTCATATTGGAATTGGATCAATCCTGATGGAAGAAATACTCAAAAACACAGATAATATTGTTTTCAACGCGAGTAAGTCATTCTACATAATACACTCTGAAAGTAATCTTGAATTGTTAAAGTTTCGTATCTTCTACCAACTGTCAACAAATTCAATTTGCAACAAAGGACCATGAGAAAATTAGGAAGAGTTCGAGTGAAGAACTCAAGCGGATTTGCTAATTTAAAGGTTTTTAAATTCTGATGGTAAACTACATACATTACAAATGCTTACAGGACAAAAAATCTGGAATATCTCTTAATTTCGGTTCAGACAACACTGAAGATCAATGGGAAAGGATCAGAGAATTTGGAGAAGAATGTACAAATGAAAGAAGAAATTGGAAAGCATTCTCCGAAAAAAGCGATGAAAATTGTCAAATTGTCGCCGCATTTGATGAGGTTTGTGGGTCATTGCTACATTGCCGGATGTTAAATAAAATAATTTTGCATGCAATATTTTGAAAATTCGTATTTTTGGAAACAATATTTGCAAAACAATTATATCTGTGAAATTTTTAGAACACAGGAAGCTGCGTCGGAATTTCAATTCTTCGTGAAATTCAAAATGAAGATGGCCACATCCCTGACTTATTAATTGCTCCACTTCACGCAAAGTCTACAGCAATTGCTGAAATATTACTACAAAAATCATTGAAAAAGCATTATGTAAGTTTTCAATCATTTCAAGACTTCAAACTGCAATGATTACTTACTGACAATAATTTTTTCCAGAATCCCGAAGACGACTATGACTTTGATGTGGACCATCTTGCAATTTATCGTCGTTCTGTTAACTTTTTTATCTTTTCAAATTGTGAATCATTAATGTTTCCGTTACTGAAAAAATTAACTGGAAATGATGGAAGCATGGTCAAAGATCGAATTTATTTTCAAACTTGTTCCAATTTTCAGTTACCGGCAATTAATCATGATATGATTTTTGCAGCTTCTGATCCAACTGTTTTTCTATGTTAAATGGTGTAATTCCATTGTTGACACCACTAAACATTCAAAAAAAAATTCTGTTTCACCTTTCCCATAAGTACCAACAATGTATTGTTACGATAGTATGTGAAGTTTTGGTGTTACACAATATTCAAATGTTTTCTGATTCATTATTTGTTAGTATAGCCAAGTATTAAACTCTCCCATTCGAATTTTAAAATATTTCTGATCAATTTCTTCAAAAAACGAAAATTCGGAAAAATATATATATACTGTTTCAACTTTTCAATAAGTGCCAACAGTTTTAGATTTTTTTAGTGTGTCAGTTTTATTGTGGAATTTTTATTTGCATATAATTATATCAATGTATTGAACATTTCTGCAGATACAAAGCTGTGAAGTTACAAAGCTATCCACCATAAAATGCATTACTTGTTTAAATTATTTTTCTCTTTTCAGAAAACAGCTAACTTTGATACTATTTTCTTGAAAGGAACTCAATTGCTGTTTGAATAAACATTTCAGAATAATCACTGAAATAAATTTATTTCACGATATTTCACGAAAAATTAAAAGAAAAAAGAGAATTAAAGCCTCGTCGAAACTGTGAATGTATTTTTTGTGTTTGATTGAATTTAATGATAAAATGATGATGTTCGGATGACAAAGTGAAACAAAAACGCAGATAAAAAGAATACTGGTGGATTGTGGAAGTTTTGAAAAATTGAATTTTGACAAATGAAATAAAAAGAAACCCGAGACCGAAAGTTGAACTTTAGAAATTCTAATCCTCCTTATCCTCGTCGACAACCATGAATAGCTTTTGAATGAAAACAGTTGAGCTGTCTGAAATACGGTACAATTGACAAGTTGAAAATGAAGAAAAAAAACATTTGTTGAAAATTACTTACCAATGAATTCATTGAACCATTTTGGCTTGTTTTTCCATCCGATGAAAATTCCGTAGACGGGGACAGCGGAAAGCATGATAAGTAGACCAATTCCTGTAATAAATTCAAATTTTTATTCTCTTTCTGAAATTGGAAACTAACCCGTATCTCTTGGAGCAGCTACCATTGGAATAAGAACAAGAGCGATACATCCAGCAAGGAAAATAGCTGGCCAAATGAGTGGAACTTTAATTGGTCTTGATGCATCTGGCATGGTTCTACGAAGCCAGAAGAGTGCGGCAATGGCTGTTCCGATTGCAAGCCAGTAACTGATCTAGAAAATGAAAGTTTCTTGTTCGAGAACATGCATATTTTTTGAAGCTTGAATTCAAGCTTCTAAAATTGATGCTTCAAGAAACTCAGTACCGGGAAATATTAAAAAAAAAAAGCTATCACACTTACTTGAATATAATTAATCAATTGATACACATCCTTTGATGCCAACAAGTAAGCAATAGAAAGAGCTCCGGTAAGAATAACAGCGGGAATCGGTGTTTTCGTTTTTTTATTAATCATTGTCAATACAGCTGGCATTTGTCCTTCACGAGCACCGGAATAAAAAAGTCTCGCTGAAGTGAAAATAACTCCATTAGCTGATCCAATTGTGGAACATGCAACACAGAGTGGCATAATAAATGCGAATTTTCCATAGAGTTTATTGGCGAAAAGTACCGCTACAGCCGGGGATTCGAGCATTTCATCTGGTGAAATTGCTGTGTAGAGAGCCACATTAGTTAGCACGTAGATTACGGTACAGGATGTGATAGAGATGGCAATTGCGAGTGGAAGGTTTCTGAAAATTATGGTATAAGAAAATAAATAATATATCGTTAAATTTTTTTTACTGTTTCATAATGCAATTAGAACCTAAAATAATTTGCTAGATTAATTGACAAGTATTCTACAACAGATTAAAGTAGACCAATAAACTACTCATAGTCAGCTCTGAAACTTTAAATAAAAACAATTGGAATGTAAAAACTGTGTTAATGTGTTTCATGTAAACTATACAATCACTGAAACTTACCGTTTTGGGTTCTGCAACTCCTCGACGATGAAATTCAAGAAATTCCATCCAGAATAAGCGAATAATCCAGAGTAGAAAGCAAGTGAAACTTTTGTAAAATCTTGAGATGTATTCTCAAAAATATTCTCGAATGAGTCCTTGTACTGAGATTCACCTGAAATTTTTTATATTTTCTAAATACAGAATAGCTTAAGTGCTCACCAAAGAAAAGGAGACCAAGTCCGGTTAAAATGATAAGACACAGAGCAACAACCTTTGCAATAGTAAACCAATCCTGAACAATTGTTGCCAACCGAACAGAAATACAGTTGATTGCAGTCATCAGAACTGAAACGTAACGGTTATTAAATATACATATAGTTATGTAGATACATTTTGTAAAAAAATTTCAGTTAAAAAAAAGAATCACATACCAATTAACAAAATCGCGAGAAGCTCAGCGACTACATCTGGTGGGGCACAATCAGGGAAAAATGGTCGCAGTCCGTAAATGGCGAAAGTGAGTGCAACAATAGTCACAGTACATGGTCGGACTACGATAGCCTCAATCCAAAGACGAATAAATGCAACAAATGGTCCAAATGCTTCCATAATATATGCATAATCTCCTCCTGATTTCTTGATAAGAGTTCCCAGTTCTGCATAACAATATGCGCCAATTGCTGTGAAAATACCGGAGATGAGCCAAACAATAAGAGAGAGTCCAACTGATCCGGCTTCTGAAAGTAAATGAAATTTTGGAAAGTACGTAGTTTATTTCAAATACATCAAATACATCAACTACATTTTTCGTTTTTTCGAGTATTTTTCCCAAACAGCTTTCAAAAAAATTTTTTTTTAATAGGCGACTTTTGAATAAACAACTTTCACTTGAAAAATTATCAACTCACGTTCTTGCACTCCAGTTGGTGATACAAAAATGCCAGATCCAATAATGCATCCAACAATCATTGAAACTCCATTGAATAGTGTCAAACTCTTTTCAAGACCTTTTCCTTTTCCTTCTGTTTCATTTTGTGGTGCCTCATCTCCTTCTCTCGATTTTAACGGCTCCTTTTCAGCTGTCATCCTGAAAAATAAGTAATATTTTCACGTAAGACGGAGCCAGTAGAAAAAAAGTGTTGAAAAAACGGGTACAATTTTATATGAAGGGTATATTTCTTAATCTTTCCTGAAACATTTTTGGCATGCCAAAATAATATCGAAGAGAACAATAAAACCAAAAAGTTAGATAACATTTAAAAAAAATTCAATTTTTTTACAAATGGGTAACTATGAGCTAATTTTTCAACGCGGAATGAACTAGTCAGTAAACTTTCGAGAAACGTGAGCTCTGTCTAAATGTGCCAAATCTGAAAAATGATGACAATTTAGAAGAAGTGCTGACAAAATATCGCCTGAAAAAGAGAGGCGGATTTGTGACCAACTAGATTTTTTTATTTAAAAAAAAGAATGACTGAAGGATATAAGGACACAGAAAAGCACAAAAAAAGAAGTGACCGCGCAATGTTTTGCTATTACATCAGCCAAAAAGGAGCTAGCAGTGAAAAGCAGAAAACTCTTTTTCGGGGGAAATCATATTGGAAATCGAAAGAAAAAGAATATGAATTTTTCATGTCGGTCAGCAGAAAGTGGAGAGAACACGTAATCGAAATGATAAGAAATACTAGAATAACATAGCGGAAAATTGGATGAAAATATTATGAATAGAGTGAGGCAGTGGGAGAGATGAAGAGACAAAGACATTTGAGGGAAAGGGTCAGTTCTATTTGTTTATGTACTGATAAGTAATCGAAAAAAATGTATAGATGTTTTATTTCGACAAATGGAAAAGCTCAACAGGATTTTCGCAGATTGACAATTCACCTAACCTCTATTTTTTAGCCCAGAAAATCAAACTAAAGTTCGGAAAATAAGAAAAAAAACCAACGCATTTACAAACGAAACAACGCGTCAAATACACCGAAAAACTCTGTAAACAACGAAGAGTACAAAACTTTTCAAAAAATCTGTGAAAAAATGTGGAGAAACAGAACAAAGTGAGAATAAATGGAAAGTGAAGAGTCGGAAGAGGCAAAGAGAAGGGTCGTGTGAATGCAATGCTCACCATGAACCAAAAGGGAAAAATAAAACGAGATGAAACCAAAGAAGTGAGGGAAATCGGCATAACGTGGAAGTTACAAAAATGAGCTATGGGACCAATGATACATTAAGAAATATTTATGTGACTTTCAATATTGTCAAAGCTAACTTAATAATTTTTTTTGAAATCTCTTAAAATCAACATGGAAATTAGAACCAAAAAGATACAAATATTTGAACAAATTAAATTTGGAGCGTTTTAATTAATTATTGTTTAATAGAGTCTGTAGCTGGAAATTGAGTACTACAATAGAAATAGTAGATTACAAATGAAGCAACTTGTAAGTTTTTCAATTATGAAAAAACAATCAAAGCTTCTTATTTTGTGTTGCGCTCCTCAATCAAAAATAAGTCTTGAATATACAAATAATAAGAAAATTCCCATAATTAAGTGTATTCTATTAGTTAAAACAACATCGGTGTCGTTTTTAAACTTTTTTTTATGAAAAAAAGTAGTTCCGCATGGATGCAAAGTTGGAAGCAAAACAAAAAAGCGTGAAAATAAAATAAACATAAATAAACAAAACTCTCCGAATTTCTCTCTCTCTCCATCTCTTTTCCTCTTTGTTCATCGTCCGCATCCAAATTTTTGAATAGTTTGCATGAAACACAACACAACAAGGCAATAAATTAGGGGTCACCTCTTACTTGACACATCGGAAGAAACATTGATAAAATCAATCGGACGTTCCATAGAATGAGAACAGGAAATGCAATTATGAGGATGTTTTGTGATAATGGATTTTGGATTAAATAATTGAGGAAACGGAACAACGGATAAAAATTATCATATCAATTAGTTATTTGAATTAATTAATACTCCGTATTTGAATAATAATGTTTGCTGCTACTTCAAAATTTTCCAGTGCCAAAAGCATAGAACGTTCATAAATATTTCGATATACATCAGGAAGCGAAATATCATTTGGTTCTTTTCAAACACTGAAATTTAATTTCTATCGCTGCTCGGTACATATGTAAGTTCTTGCCACAGTTAAACATCTGCAACTGCTTCACGTGAATTTGCAATGAAAATATGCTTCAAATATTTACTGGACATTTAAAGGAACTCGAAATTCAGTAGAGTCGAACTCAATACTTAACTGCAAGTAGAAATAAAGAACATTTAGAGAATCTAAACTCAAAGTACATTAATCTTCTGAACACTTTTGAAAATATTTATGAAAATGGAACAAGTGAATTTATCTTTACATTCTGTTAGAACTAGACGAAAAATATGGCCATTCACGAATCTTGCTGTAATGCCTTGTAAATGCCTTATGAGTTTTCATTTGAAACATAATTAAATCCAAATACTGTTACTTTTCATGACAAACTGTTTTATGACACTATGACCAAAGGTACACTTTCACGTTATTTCAAATCTAGAAGAAAAATTTCAATAAGTGATCATCAAGGTAAAAACATACATAACATACTCATCGGTACTACACATTCAACCTTATTAATGGGTTTGAAAACTAAAGATATAAACCGATGTAGCTTACATCAACCTGGTTTTCAAATGCTCACCCATTACGGGCAAGCGACAAGGCATGGGAAACAACTCGGTAGAGCATAACAGGTTAAGCTCCCGTCGTTCTTTTTCACCAACGGCTACTGCTCCGACACAAAAGGCCTCTCCGAATTGAGTCCACAGGTGTCAATATTTGAGCAGCCAAAACCATACAACACTACTAGGTATCTACCATAAACGGTGAGCACAGCAGTAACAGCCTGTTGGTATTGTTTATCCAATTTTGTGTCAAGTTCTATTTGCTTCTCTGATTCTCTGCTTACTCTTGAACTATCGGGACCCTTTTTCTACAGTTGAGTTCGGCAACCGATTTTATCACAGAAGGTGGCATTCGCGCGACGATGTCACATTTCAAAGCGGCTGTCAGTTAGGACAAACGGATAGAAAATTAGAGAACGGGACGATATTCCATTATTAAGGGACTCGTTTAAAACTTGTGCATTGACTTCTCGTGCTGAACAACAAAAATTACGTGTGCCTGAATTTGAATCTATTTATGTTCATTTTTACAACTTCAACATGGCCAATGCTTCTTAAAAAAGATTACGATCACACGCATTCCTGTCTTTTTATAGTTGTCTATAATTCTATACCATTCTATAATTATGGGAAACTCTCTCCAGTCACTCGGTAACATCTGAGAGAATGAGTTTTGAAGTTACACACCTGCACAATGGTAACCGATCCAGGCTACCTACTATTACCCAATTAAAATGCAGATGATTCCACGTGGCAGGCGTCTTTGAAGAATTCTGTGGTGCATAGGTGTGACCAAGAGAAAAAGAGAACGAAATACATCATCTAAAATGTTCATCGAGTTATTTGAGACACCTAAATCATGTTTCAGAAACTTTTGATTGATTAAATAATTAATAAAACCTAGGTTTTTTTTTAGTATGAACTAACACGAAACTTGTTTTTCTAATACCAAATTCCTTTTAAAATAGCTTACTTGGCTTTAAAACTTTTGTGAATGGTTTTAAATATTGCTATTGTGTGGTTTCAGGGTGAAACCATTCGTCAGTTTTGTTTTTAAACGTCGGAAATCTCAAAGCCACTGACCACGTATCGAGACAATAGGTGCGAAATGAAGTAATCGTTGAAAATGAAACGATCAACTGTCAATTGGAAACAATAGGTGTCAGAGTTGCGTATGTTCTTAAGTAATATTGATTTTGCAAACATTATAAATGCTATTGGTTTATCTTTATAACTATCAAAAATTGATAATCGCCGGAAAATTAGGTAAGTTTCCCAATGGTTATTTTTTAATGAGTGTGAATCGTGTCGTGGGAATGAGAACGCCGTCAACTATTTTTCCTATAGGATCGTAGCAAATATAATCGGACTAACTTCTTTAAGAAGGCTCCCAAATAAAATTTTTGCTTGTGCTGTTTTTTCCGTTTAAAGCTTTAAAGGAATAGTTTTAAAAAAGACAGCGCAACTATTTTTGGTTTCGATCCATCTCTCTGAAAATAAAAGCAGTGATATAGTCTTAAAATCTATTTCAAAAAAAAAACATTTAACATTTTTATTCACTTTAACTGACTGTTTTATGGAGTACGAATATACAATTAAACTTAAGCAGACGTCGTAAGACATGTAGCATGCCGTCGAAGACCGACAAGGCGCTACATAAGATAACTAGTTCGTTGATACTGTTTTATTTTGAAAATCGTTGCTAAAATTCATGGTTGTTGAACACAATCCTTCGAAAATTGAAATATCACAAATTCTTGTCAAGTGACAGATGGGTGGCAAAATTCACAATGAAGATGTATTTCATGAGCAGATGGGGAACAGTGAAACATGGAGAATGACCACGAGAAATTATGAAAGTGGGAATTTAATTTTTATGAAGGTGCAATGTCCTCAAAATGGAAATTGTGGGGAATCTCAACAAAACCTCTTGCTCCGTTTGAAACCTTTAAAAATTTTGTATATTCAGGAATAGCCAAAAACACCAAACCACGTATATTAAACATGCTCGGCAAAACGGTCTAACTTCATAGCATACTCTTGCAACTTCTTATCAACAATTAGGCATTTTAGCTTTTAAGCAAACTTTTGCAGCTTTTCAGACGACTTTTGCAATTTCTTAGCAGATGTAAAGCTAAATTTCGCTCACAATCCCGTTGGTGTTCGCAACTTCTTAACAGCTTTTTACAAAGTTATATAAATGTTTTTATTAAGTTGCAGGAGTTTGCTATGAAGTTGCGACGTTTTGCCGAGCAGATAGCTTTGGAAAAGGAATATAATATCTTTGTTATAGAATAAAATTGTGTGTAATCTATCAGATTAGAAAAAAAAATTAAATGTTTGTTTCGTGAAGTTTGGTGAACTTATGCCGTTTTTTAAGAGAAATTCATTTGAGTTACAACAGAAGATTTCACAACAAACAACTTGTTTCCATAATTTGGTTCGGGGACAAATTATATTCATGAGAACAATTTATTTAATATTTCGGAAAATATTATTTGAAATTTTTCAAATCAATCAGATTCATAAAAACTTTCATTTTTATGAAGGTAAAATATCCTCAAAATGGAAGTTTTCTTTTCTTTATTTTCCTAATAACTCTTTTCAAGCTGTCTTGTGTATTTTTTTCCCAGATTCAAACTTTTAATGGCTACTTTAACAAATCTCATATTGCTTCCGGTATTCATCAGATCCCTGTCAAATAAATCTGTCAATTGTCTTAATCCCTTATATGTGTTCTTACGTACTCGACTTATGAACTTTCCTAGATTACTGTAGTGCATCTCATACACCTGCACTGTATTCTCCAATTAACGTGTCAATGTCAGTGGTGCCACGTAATTGATCTAGCCGACAAAAATGACTGCCTCTCGTTTTAAGAGCTCTGAAAATAAATAGAGACGGATGACATTCCCAATGTTTATATTTTATTCCCGATTTTCAGATTTTGAGATAAGAAACATTACGCGCACATAATCCATGAAAAAGGAAAAAAAAAACAAAAGACACGAGCAAAAACAAAGAAACAATGAGTGTGAACACAAAGTGCAAATCCTTCCTTCTCTTGAACTTTGGGAATATTTTTATTGGAGAGGAATAAGATCAACAATCTTGATAACTAACAAATATTTATAAAATTGAAGTACTATACTCTCATTATTCATAATTACATTATGACTCAAGTATAAATTCTCCATAATTAAGCTGAGAGTATCAGTGGTGCTCCCATCGAGAAATGGATGTGAATGAATTCAAAAAAATATTTTGTTCAAATATTTATATCTGATATTTTGAAGGTCTTTGAACACAAAAGAAATCAAAATTTTTGAAAACTCCAAGCTAATTTTGGTGCCATTCTTTAACTAGAGCTCAAAAATCAATCGAATCTTAGAGATATTGAGCCATGGCACCATAAGAGCTTCAACAGAGCTCCAGCATCAATAACTCTCAAAGTTGTGTGCACCAATAAAAATTATTGTTTCAACATAATAGTTAGTATTAACTGGAAAGAACAATTACAAACGTGTTACAAAATCAATTTTTGATCCACTTGATAGTGCATACTCTCCGAGTCGTAGCGATAAACCAGATTCAGCGAAAAAAATATTTCAGGTGTTTGGGTATTTTTCAGAACACTTAACATCAGATCAAATTTTCAGAAAACTTCACAACCGAGGATTCACCTCATGTCTATATGCCCCCAATAACCTCTCAACCACCCATAAATTCTGAATGATCATCCAGCTCAACCTTGACTCGCTTGCCAACCACCGTCGTTAACCAAACTTTGTCTGATTTATTAGTACTAAAGAAATTTTTGATAAAGATCTCCCTATTCTCATTTTTACCGAAAACATGAGATTTTTCTCGTTCAATTGTAAATTGAAAAACTGAAAAAGTAAACAGATTGTTAGTAGTGACAGATTGAATCAATTCGCGCCATGACGTCTCTTGGCTCCCTCCATATGACGCCTTCTGTTCATTTTCATTTGGTCCCTCTTCTTCCAATCATTTCTCTACTATTCCCAGGATTTCGGTTTTTTATGAGCCACCCATCCACGAGACAGTAATTATGATGAGTTGACTCTTGGAAGTTTGACTAGATAATTGTGAAACCTAGTTTCCCAGAAGAATGCTCTTTTACATATGTCGTCGTGACGTTTATTGACGGGTTTACAGTTTCAATAAATAAAATAAAATGTAGGCCAAATATTCATCGATGTAGATTGTATCGAAAGTTACATTTATTAGAAATTGTTAATAAGTCTGAAACGTTTTATTGAACTCCTAACTTTAATACAATAATGAATGTTTCCCTCAAGTTGGTAATTCATTCATAGGCGAATTTCTGATCGAATAGTAAGCTAGCTAAGTTAGATGTGGTTTTGACGGTTCAGTTAGGGTCTTGTAGCCTGCTCATATTTTTAAATGGAATTATTACTAGAATCTGATAGTTTCCCAACATTGACTGCGGTTATTGGCAAATTTCCCCAACTCGCTCATTTTGGTTTACGACTGACATTGCCCGTCTGAATGACCCAAGGTGGTTGACCCTTCCCTTCTAATCAGGTTTGAATTTTCCTGATCTGTTTGAACATAAATTATGTTGCTAAAAATAGAGTTTCTTAGATCCGTCTATCTTTGAACGTTTAGTTAAAACCCAAGCACGAAAACCATATCTTCAATTCAAACATTTTTAAATGTTTCAAGGTAAATTTGAAACTTTGGCGAATGATCACACTAGCCTGAATTAGTTGCACTCAATCAACTCAAACAACTTGTTATATCTAATAAATATTGATAAGCCAGTCCCTAAACACCATATTCTTATTTCTCCACTTATTCCACCTCATCCATCCATCCATCCATCCATTCATTCATTTGTTTCATGGTCTTCAAAATGTCCGCGACGACCCGAAGTCGTCGTCGGCGTGAAAAGAAGAAGAAAACACATGAAGACGAGGGAAAGGAATAAGGTACTGTAGAGGAATAAGGCAAAGAGGGATACTGTTATCGACTCGGTGAATCTTGTGCGAGTGACACCTACAAACACGGCTTGTGAAAGAGAGAGAGAGACAGAAATGAGCGGCCGCCTAGAAAAGAAGACGAACTTTGGTGACCTCATGTTCTGAGGAATCTGGTTGACCCAAATTCATTCCGGTTTCTGAAATTTGAAGCTTGAAAAATTGATATTGAAGTAGGAACTGGGCTCAAAATTACAACAAATTACAGTTAAGAAAAGATAACCATTTGCGAGATATTGATGGAAAAATAAAAATAATTCAATCAGTTCTAATTGAATTTTTGTAGGAGTTTATTGAATTGGAAAAAAATTAAGTAAAAAAAAAAAGTTCAACTTTTTCCCATTCATTTCTGTGCACTATGCAAGTTTATTTTGGATTAATAAAAAAAAACTACACGGCAGTACCTTTTCCAAAAACTGAAATCGTTCCTTAATCATTTTTTGTTAGGAAATGTTTTATATGGCTTAATTTTTCATTAGTTTGAGAACCAGAGAGCATCCTGTCAATTTCCTTTTTTGAGCTCATCCTCCTTGTTTTCCTGCTCTTCTTTTTTTCTATTTAGCAAATAAATTATATGATGATAAATCAGTGTGAAGGAGCCGCCCATGGTTGTCCCGAAAGAACAGCCGGGTGTCTACCCCTCTCTTCATTGGACAGATTTTATGCAAATAGTATCATCAGCTTGTTCTCTCCTTCTTCTTCTCCAAGGCATGGTCGTAACCGAATGTGAGGAGACGATTGATGAGTTATCGAGAGTCTGACACGTTCATAACAAAAGAGAAGCAAAATGGTTGAAGATGGGCGGTGAGGAGCAATTCATTCACAATAACTTAATCCGTCGACAGATTTTGAGGGGAGGAGCTGATGGGTTCGAGAGGAAGTTGAGAAGGAAATGAAATTTAGATGGCTTCTGAGCCATCGTGAGCAATTATTTTGATCGTTTCATTTTTTTTGTTGCTTTTGCTTTTTTTCACCTTTCATGTTCCTTTCATGTTCCCTTTCATGTTCATATAACTTAATTTCGGGTGGCTTTAATGATACTTCCTTTATTGATCGATTCTAAAAATTAAAATATAACGTTATTATTTAATGATAAGCCATTTTCAGTAATTGCATTTCACAATTATCCTTGTCAAACTAACGCGATGTCTGTTTCTGTCGATTTTTTAAAATTACATTTTTTGAAACGACACCAATTACTGTGGGGTATTTTAGGTAAATTACTGGTTTTATCAATTTTTTCTTGACCTTAACTTTTTTAACTGTATTTCCCATCTTATAAGAGACTATAGTCTTGCACTCCTTCCGATTAAAAATTGTTTTTTGCATTCTCTGATAGTAGTTGCCGTATTTTTTGCAGATGTCAAGTCCCTCACTTTTTAGTCAAATAGACAAGCTGTATCGAATCAATACTTTGGAAAACTAAGAGACATTCTAGAATTAATTTTGCACCAACAATTCATACATGACTAATAAACATTTTTTGTGAATACCTTTCCATTTTGAACATTTAGTAGAGTTGGAAAGCTTGTTGATTTGATTTGAAAAAGAAAACAATAAAATTGACTTTTCCCATCTTTGCCCACCTGTGATGGGACCTCATCATCATCATGACTTTATGATATACAGTGTTGCCCCTAAACATTTTACTACCCACCACAAAACTTAACGATGTGTGGCAACAGACACGTTTATGATTGGTGCAAGTGTCGATAAAACTGTACGCGTAACATCATCAGTACTTGCAAAAAATATACAGCAACTCACTTCATCAATCTCTATTCTTGACATATTTGGTGTTGTATTGGTTCCACCGTTCCTAGTTCTTGCCTTTTGAATGGAAGATGGTTATCTTGAAGACATGTACACAAGACTGATGACGTTGCAAGACGGGAATACGTGGCAAAGCGGCTTCTCTCTTCTTACAACACCTGAATTTTTAATCGTAGTTTTGATAGTATTTCTACATCTATCTAAATTTTTTTGGGGTATAAATTTTTTTCCTATCAAAAAAATTATATAAAAATTATTTTAGAAGTAAAATTAACAATAAAACATAGAAAAGTTATTTTTTCAATACTCCAACTCAAAATTTATACCTACGTTAAAGTTTCCTAAATATTCGAAAGAAATTATTTATTGAAATTATAGTTTTTAACTCAATTAACAAAAAAAACGAACGTATTTGTGCTGATAGAAAATAAAAGTTTTCCCTAAATAGTTCGTTAACATATGTTGTTCTTTTTTTTTAAACATTTTAGTAATCTGAAAAATTTCAAAGTCCCCTGAATTTGAACCCTGCCTGATGTCCCGTTACCTATCAATTCAAAACCCCATGGGGTATTTACTTTCACCCACACTTCATGCTAAAACTTCAATTATTATGATGTGCTTCACCCGTTTAGTTTTGAGTTGATCGACACCCTTCACACCGATAACCCCGAGGTCAATTCTCTAAAAGTCCCGGGGAGCCGCCAAACGTCTGTCACCTATAATTGTGATGTCCGGAAGCTATGAATCTCGATTAAGAGTCGGCTATTCTGTTGTTGTGGTTTAGGGATTGAAAAGAGGAGATAGTCCCCGGGGAACTATCTACTCTTCGTTTATTTTCCATTTCTCTTTAGCTCTTTTGATTCTATTCGAGACGAATCAAAAACGAGAGGGGGAGGAGGATCATTGAAGAAAGTTAGAATGACTAATCGTGCATTTATTGAAATAATGAAGATAACTTTTACCTATAACTTTATGATTTTTAACATGACCCATAATTTGAAATCTTAGTGTTTGCATACACTTGTAAACTTTTCTGTTTTATTTGAAGGTAATCTACCTTCTTTCTCCCTTTTGCAGTTTTTTTCGTCGCAATTCCAATTAGTCAATTCTAGAAACATCGTATCTTTTTTCCAATGGCATGCCTGACATAGTGTGAACACTTTTTTTTCAAATTCCGCTCACTGACACCTTTCAAAGCGTGCGGTGCCTGCCTGACAGTCAAACCTGGAGATGGCCTCTTTAATTTCTTTGAACTAAGCGCTCAGAAGATGTGTTACCGGAAAGGTGACAGAGCAACGGAAGGAAGATACATAATATATGTGGACGAAACCGGTGGTCGTCTTCTTTTATTGATTTTTTTAGACGGTTGCCGTTTGAATTTCAATAAAGGTGTATGACAAACGAACTTTAAACTATTTGGCATTCTGAAACTAAAAGAAAATTTGAATTTGAATAATTTCAATAGTAAACTGACATTAAAATTCAAGTAATTATCAACTAGTTTCATCAATTAGAAATTTCTAGTAGATTTTTTTCGCTGTTCTTCAATAAATGTTCCAATAATATTTTACTAATACCATCTCCACTTGTTCTGCTCACACGTGTTCTTCTATCACTTGTTTCTTTATTCAAATTACATCTTCTCTTATAAACAAAGAATTACACCCGATTTCGCACCTCGAGTGAGACTGGTATGAGAGCATAGAGACACGCGCAAAAACCAAAAATTTTACGAGCAACAAACAAATTTTTCAAGACTTAGGTGAACTCTTGCAATTTGAGAAGTATCAGCTGGCATTTTAGGATTACGCGTTCCGCATGCTCACAACTATTTTGCTGTTTCAAAAATGCAAAATAAAGATGAACGTAGATGAATATACCGTGTTTAATTTTTGTTCTTCTCTCTTGTGGACATACAAAATTAAGGCAGTGCTAATAGAAAAAACGAAGATACGAAAAAACATCATCGATACCTTTTTACCGTTTTACCACCTTTAACCGACATTATGGAGATGCCAGGCAATAAAAACTTTAACAATGACGATGTAACATTAGAAAATATATCAGAATATATACTTTCGAAAACAAACATCCATAACATCCAATGTCACGCATTCATCATAAAACATTGGCAAAAAGGGCACTGAAATGAGTGGCATCAGATGGAAATCTCAAGAAGATTGCCGAGTCGCGATACAGTGCAGTATGTCATTTGCGGTAAAAAGCGGCTACCTCTCTGACTTCCTGTCACACCAATCACCACCACAACCACCACCTAAAGAGCAATAAATCAGTGGAGGGGGAGATAGTGCGAGCTCGACGCGTGGGGTGTCAGGGTTCCTGAGGAATTTAAAGTGGATCGAGGAGACGGGGACAGGCGCCAGTGCTTTCATCTCTCCGCCCTTTTCTCTTCATCCGAAGTATGGAAATGGATTAGTGTGATTTTGATGGCATACTGACTGCGCTAATTGATTTTGCGGTAGACATTGTGAGCATCTATTTTGAGTCTCTCTAACTTTGTCAAAATCACCTTATATTCGGAATAGATTATTAGATTATTAAAGCTAACGATTCTACCCTTCTTCCATACTAGTTTCTGAGCTCCAACTGTTTGTAGAAATTTCTCTAGAATATCATGTTGTCTAGTCAAATACTTACTAATTTATATCCCCCCATTCAATTCATCTCGTATTTGTTTCTTCGAAACATTGAATGTAGCCGAGCTCATTTCTTCGTTGTGCTGCTAAACACAAAAAAGAAGCTCCTTCTTCTCGTTTGCCTCTCACTCCTGCCATGATTTAATGGGGTGTTCAATGAAGCGAGGAATGAGCTCAGAGGATAGGCTACGGTAGTCAAGAAATAAGAAGAAGCTTGTCTTTTTGAACATCCGGTGGGAATTCGAGACGATGAAACTGAACACAGACAAAATGAATCCGAAGCAACGTGTATTCACATCATTTATTCTGGCGAATTCTTGGAGAAGAACCTAAACGTATTTTATAAGAAAAGGATTACGGTATTCGATTTGCCTTTTTGGCAGAGTTCAAAAATTAAGCTTCAAAAGAATCTAAAACTCAAAATAAGACTGCCAAAAAAATGACCCAATCAGGCATTTTTTGAACCACAACATGTAACACTTCCGCTATGATCTTTATATTGTGATAAGATCCCAATCTGTGATCTGATAATGTCCAATGTGATAAAGTCCGCTCGATAGCGTTTCGGTTTTTAATCTGTCACACCTATCCTCATGTTCACACTTTGTTTTCTTATCCGACCTACTGATCTAGATTCAGTTTTACCACTGAAAGTTCTAACAAATTACCACCATCTGGTGGAGTAATTTCAATACTTTCACTGTTTTATTCACTGTATTCACTGTGTATTCACTGTATTCACTGTGATTTCACTGTATTCACTGTTTTATTTATTAGAGTTATTACCTTGGTTAAAAAGTATATAACATAAGATCTAGAATATTCAGAGTTTTGATTTCTTGTTTTATTCTTAGAAGACATTCCACACCTAAAAATTTTTTGACCTATCTTTCCCGCCCAAACTCCAATTACTGCTTCGTTCGTTTTCAGGAATTATTTTTAATCTTTTTGTGTAATTTTTCATTATTTTGAGTGCCAACTGTGTTGTCAGATGCTCAGTTATAATTATCGCTTGGCTCAAAATATTGCTCTCACCATTTTATCGCTTGAATTCGAGTTTTTTGACATAATAGTCACTTTGCTCGCATTTTCCAATGAAAGATGAATAATTTTTTTTATTTTTTATTTTTTTCATTTTTTAAGTTTTTTTAATTAGAAAATCAATATACCACGCTTCGATAACTTTTAAACATTTTTTTCACGGACCACGTGGAGTTTCAGCAAAAAGATTATTTCTTATTAAAAAATGAACTTCTCATGAACTTTCGTCATTAGTTCCACAATTTCCTTCGACAAGTCTCCACGAAATTAAACAATTTGTTGTGATCGACAGTCTAAATCATCTTGAACTGTTTGAAGACGGTAAGCCCTCGTAGCCTAGATGTCGAGGCCAATTAATCTAATTTTTATAGTAAGAGGATAATGCATTATCGTGATGCTAACTACTCTATATCCCGAAATAAAGTGAATCTACATCATGAAGAGTTTATGTTAGATGGAGTTGTCGGTGGCGAGGACCATGATATGCAGAACACGAATGAAGTGCGTGCGGAGTTGGACTCTTTGCTCCGTCTTGATCCTGACACAAACTCCATCATTGATGCTCTTCATATTTCACAACCAATTGAGGTACAATATTATGTTCTCTGCAACAAGTCTTATTCTAGACTTCTCTATCCCACTCTCAGCCAGCAAGCTCCGCCTCCATGGCAAGTCGATTGGACGATGGGTGACAATTAGCTGGATGGGAAGACGAGAAGGGAGGAGGCCGCCCCGCCTCTCGTCTCGCCTTGCCGTGTGTCTGATTCAGTCCACATTGAAAAGGACCGTATCTAGAAACCCTAGATAGATAGACCTAGATAATCTTGAAAACTACCACAACTACTCAGGGTGGCCCTGAAGGATGCAAAAGGAAAACCCCCGATCTGCAATTTCGATCTGTAACTTGATCTAATTTTCTCTTATCTCGGTTGGTCCCCTCTCTCATTTAATCTCAACTTTCGATGACTTGCTGATAATCTTTTATCTTCAAGCCGCAGATGGTTATCATCATTACTCTATCAGATATGGCGCCGTGCCCTTTTCGTTCCCACGTTCCCTTTCCTCTCATATCTCTGCACACTCCTCTATTTCTTCATATAATTCTGCTATTCGGGTTCCTGTGCTTGTGCTCTTAAGCCTTTTTTCGTTTCACTTCTCGTCCTTCCTTTACTCTACTCTAATCCATCAACTCTCTTCAATAACTTTTTCTTTTTCAGCAGGAAAACATGGACTACGAAGGAAAACCCGTTGAATTTACTCTCGGCACTTCTTCTGGAGGCGCATCACTGGCACCAACAAGCTCAACGACGGCTGCATCCATTGCACCATTTTCATACAATACATCAGCAACCAACTATTACAACACCACACCGAGTAGTATGTTTTATTTGTTTCTTCATGTTGTGCTTTTTCTTCTTCTCATGCTCCCGTCTGTCTAAGACATCTAAGAATCAATTTCCTCTTTAGAATGGGGAAATTAGGAGGCTCCTCCACCCTCACACCGTCCTCATCATCAAACAACTTTCTTTAAACATTTATTTTTCAGGTTATCCAATGTTCCTCAACTATCAATATGCTGGAGGCACAACAGTGACAACTGATATGGATGCATTTAGTGGAATGGATATGTCAATGAATAACGGAGTTTTTGGAAGTTAGTTTTAAAAAAAAATCTTTAGAATCAGTGAGCCTTGTTTTTTAAACAATACACTGGATTTTCCCATAGAAAAATTTGATTGAGATATGATACTATTCTCTTTTCTGATAACTGGCAAAGATAAAATGCCCTCGAGATTTCTCTCGTTTCAGTTCATTCTTAGAAACACCTGAAACCGTGTTAGGAGCACCATGACCTAATTTTTTTTTCTTCAAATCCTGTTTGATTTTCGTGTTACTCTAAATGACAGGAACATTTCGAGTGACCACTACGCACACAGAGACCTATAAAAATTCCCCCTGACATGTTCAGTTCACCGTATCTTTATGGGTAATTTTCCCTCAACTCCTTCCCACCCGTTCATTTAACTCCTTTTCAAATGTTATCAATTCACTTTCAGCACAAAACAATCCGAGTTACTTCTATCCAACGACACAACTCAACACATATGGATATGATACACTCGCCGCTGCCACGACAGCATCTGGAATTACTGTTAATAACAATCAATTGAATGTTAATATTGTACAAGGAAATGGAACTATCGTACCACAGCCAATCACTCAAAACATCATCTCCACTGTTTCAAATGTTCAATCATCGGTTCCTATCAATAACAGTCAACCTCTCACCCCAACTGGATTGGCTGGCTGCTCGACGTCTTCAGGATCATCATCGGCTTCAAGCTCATCAGCAAACTCAACTTCTACACCGAAGAACACCATCTCCAAAGCAAACCGATCATCAGGAGGAGCCAACAATTCTCAATGTAAGATTAAATAATTATATCAATCAATAACATCTGTAATTTCAACTTTTCAGTCAGCACGGAAGATCGTGAGTGTGTCAATTGTGGAGTTCACAATACTCCATTATGGCGTCGGGATGGATCAGGAAACTACCTCTGCAACGCATGCGGCCTCTACTTCAAGATGAACCATCATGCTCGTCCATTGGTGAAGCCGAAAAAGAGACAGGTAAGAGAATCTCCGTTTTTGGCGTCACCTACACCTTCCATCACTTGTCACTTTTATCCTGTTGATGACAGAGAGAAAAGAGGCTCGACCTTGGGATTCCGACTCGGAATGACTTTTTATTAGAGTCGGCGGTAGGTATCCCTCTCTAGTCGAGAGAGTGAAAGAGTGATAAAGATCTTTTGGGAAGAGGGTTCCTCCTTTTTTCGTCTCATTGAGCAATTGATCAGGACTACCTTATTGATGATGACAAATTGGGAACAGAAAAGGGCAAGGACCATTTGGATAAGAACGGTCTTTCATAACACATAACACGACTGAGTTCAGATGGCGTAATGAGTAACTTCTAGGATACATTGCGAAATAGGACATTGAGTTGGGAATACATGAGTTTTTGACATGAGTTTTGCTGTAACATATTCGAATGACGAAGATTTATCTGGGGACTTTTGGAGTTAAAATCTGAATAAGCGGATTTCCAGACTAAAGTAAATTTATATAGTTTTATGATGCACTGAGTTTGAGATGACAATTCTCAATTCGTAGTGTTGTTTTATGATTCAGACATACATTTTTTTACTAGAGTTCCTAAGAGTTTTGAAAGTCAAATCTTAACAAACAAGACCTCGAGAATAAAACGCCACATTCTCGTTTCTCGCGTTTCATTCACTTACAGTAGGCATTTGTTCATTAATTTTCCGAATGAATTCTCTCTTCCTCTTTTCGTCACTCATTTTCACTCGTTTCTGCCCCAAAAATTTGTCGCTTCGTCTTAGTTGTCGTCGTCGTGTCAATGTCTATACACGGAAAACAAGAGGCACCGAAATTCAAGATAACCATCTTTTTTCTCTTTTTGCCTCTTTCTTTCTTCCTCTCTGCTGAAATTCAAACGTTTCGACGCTGAGAATGTGAAAGAGAGAGACAGAAAAGAATTTGATGAAGAGAAAGTACGGTAGCTATTGGTGATGATTCCTACAAAAGTCATGACATGGTTGTTAGCACAGGGGTATGCAATATAAATCAATAAATACCAAAACGCCAGTTTGCTTCTCCTTTTCTTTTGAAAACTATATCTAAAATAGTTTATTTATCAGCAGAACGCTCAAAAACGGACCGGAATCGAGTGTGTCAACTGTCGTACAAATACAACAACACTCTGGAGAAGAAATGGAGAAGGGCATCCAGTGTGCAATGCTTGTGGACTCTACTTTAAACTTCATAAGGTAAGATAAAATTATATTCTTAAGGGATCAGTTTTTTGGCGCTCTACTGAAAAAAATTGGATTTGATTTAAAAACGCTGTTTCAAATTTTAAAGTTGAACGAATGCAGAAAACCATTATGTGATTTGCGCTGTATTACCAAGGGTCAAATTTTTTATAGATTATTCAATAATCTTGACTTTTGGAAAACCACAAAAGGATCTATGCATAGCTATAAAAAATACAGTACACTCCAAACGATCAAAGCTCCTCCTTTTACCGACAAATTGGTTGCGCGAAATAGAGTTGCGTAAGTTTAGTGTCGTCTTTAAACCTTCTTCGCGCTCTTTACCTTATCGTATCATCCCTCCTCCGATATGTAATTACTTCCACCACTACCCTAAGCAAAACATTAATCGCGATGCCGACGCGATAAACGGATTCATCGTTTTTGCTATAAAGTGTCATGATTGATGGGATTTTCCCACGGCATTGTTTTCTTTTGGTCAGTGTCTGATTGGATAATTATACTAAAGGCAATTATATGAGCATCCGGGAAAAGAAAGGAAACTGTTTAGTTTTATGGCGCAACACTATTTAAGTGAGCCGACTGTTTATGATTGTAATGAAGAAGAAGTGAACATTTGATGGTATTCACATCATAAAATGCAAAAATCGATTCAAAAACTGAACATCATTATTTTTCAGGTGGAACGTCCAATCACCATGAAGAAGGATGGAATTCAGACCCGTAATCGCAAGCTCTCCGCAAAGGGATCGCGAAGAATGAAGAAAGAGAATGGCGGAACTCCGACTTCAATGGGAATGCCTACAACATCTTCAAGTATTTCATCTGGAATCGAACTTGATCAAAGTGGAGTTTGGGGAATGAAAAACACTCAACCAATGCTCATGACACCGACAGCATATGCATTCCCAGCATCCAATTTCTACTTCAACTCGATCGAGGATCAATTGGAGTATAAAACGTGCCCTCCAATGATGGTGGACTTTGGAGGACAAATGAAAAATTTGAATTTGAACTGATAAAATATTCATTTTAGCAACTCTTTTTTTTCATTGATTCTCCTCATTTCAAGACATTCCATTCTTCTTCTGCCTCCCAAAATTTCTTTCATCCTCTCATATTTCTGTGATATAAATCATCATCATCTCCACACTTTCACATTGAATATAGAATAATTTGTGACATAATTTATTAATTTTCCTGCGGTTTTCATTACCTCAAACCACGTTTGTTTTTATGTTTTTCCTCAATCTCACAATATGTGTACTATATTTTTGTTCTCGCTACAATCACTTTTCCTGCCCGGCTACTCACCAAAACTCTGAATATTTGGAAGAGTTTGTATGTTTTCCCCCTTTTCAAACACCAAAAAGGTTTCTTGATGTTTTTCTCATTATTTCAAGGGGTAGTTTGTGTTTCCCTTGGATCCCTCGCATGGTCAGAAATGACAACTCTGGTATTTTTGTGAATTTATTTATTGAACATAAAAATTAAAAATTAAACAATTTTATTCATGGAAACCTGAATTTTAGATATTGTTAATAAGGATCAGCAGATTTTCGAGAAAATTTTGCTTAACATTTCTGTAACTTACTCATTAAAACTCATTAAAATGCTCAATAAAAAAATTAGGTTGTCGAATTGAAAGTTTAAACAAAAATAAATGTTTGTATTAGGTTGGTCGAAAAGTCTTTGCAAAATTTTGATTTTTTTTTTGGAAGTAGTATTTTTTCAAAGCGAACAAGATTCAATGGGTAATATATTTACCATTAATTCCTATGACTTCTTGCCAACACAACGGAAGTTGAACAGTACCCTCCGCCTAGAACTCCTGCGATTGGGAGGCAAAGAAGTCGTCCAACCCCGTTTCGACGACCTTTCGATCATGAAACTTCTGCCCGGCAAGGTGATTCTGGAGTGAGCGGAACAGATGGTAGTCAGTAGGAGCCAAGCCCGGCGAATACGATGGGTAAGATAAAATTTGGATTCCAACTGTCTGGAGCTTCTGGCGGGTCTTAAAAGTTGTATGCGGTCTTGCGTTGTCATGGAGCAGCAACAACTTTGATCCTCTAGGGCGATGTAATCGATGAGCATGGACCATCTTTTCCAATTAAATGCAGTATAGGCCAGCGTTGATTGTAGCAAAGTCTGGAAGAAGCTCTCTGGAAATGACACCCTTACTGTCCCGCCCAATTGAGAGAAGCACTTTTTTCCGTGAAGTTCTAATTTGAGGTCAGGTGTCGCGGTTTCCTCGACCGGGACCCACTCTTTTTTCCTGGTATGGCTAACATACAATACCCATTTATCATTTCCAGTAATGATATCCTTAACCCAGTCCGTTGTTCGTTTCCTAGTGAGCAGCGAAAGAGAGAGGTCACAAAACAATTTTTCTGAGAATCGGGCAAATTGTGAGGAACGAGTTGACCGAACTTTTCTACCCTTCCGGTTTCGTGGAGATGGTTGATGATGGTTTTTTGGGGATGCTTGAGAGTCGCAGAAAGTTCGCGGTTCGTTGCTCTTGGATCATCTTCCAGGGCTCTCGAAATATCCTCGTCGATATTCAAACGAGAGCGATCTTATCTTGGTTTATCATCGAGATCGTAGTTCTTTTTCGTGAACTTTTCGAACCAAAACTTCATGGTATTGTAGGTGACAGAGTTCTTGCCTAACACTGCACACATGTTACGACGAGCTTCGTTGCAATTGCAGATTTGGGGGAACTCGTACAGAAAAACCCATCGGAGGGCGTGACGTTCGGCGAGCAAATTCTCGGTCATTTTGAACAGCACCCAAAAGTTTTTTTTTTAATATATTAAACATGCACATTACGTACTATGCAAATAAAAAAACAGAATCAGAAAAAAATGAATTAACGCTGAGAAATGAAGAAAAGTACAAATTTTGCAAAGACTTTTCGACCAACCTAATAAAATTATTTTGTAAAACTATTGTGTTCGAATTCATATAATTTTAATTTTTTACTAGGTTTTCTATTAGAAGAGAGGGTCCTTACTTTTTTATTTCAAAAATTACCGAGCCGGGATCCAATTTTTTCCTGCACTTAATAGTTTTTAATATTTGTGAAATCTTGAAAAACTTGCCAGGTTGTGTTTTTTTCAAATCAGTAAATAATTGTGAACGCTCCACATTTCATTAAAACCAATAAATCACTAAAACGTTTAGCACACGAAGCTCCATTTTTTGTGGATTCTCATTGGCTCGGCTAACAGCTGTTGGGGCAGTTTCTCAGTTCTTGCAGTTGTTGGTGGCAAACAGATTTATTAGTTGAAACGAGAAGAAGAAAAATGATTTGAATATCAATTAATTATTAATGCCTGGAGCTTGGAGTGTTTATCAATGAGCTGGACGCCGATTTATGGGAAGAAGTGATCGCTTTCCACGAACCATCGGAGTTTGATTCCTTTTGGAGAATGATGAAGTCACTCCACGTATTATAGGAAGATTATTTCTCCTGTTGATTGAACGGGGATTTCTAAAACCTCCACTGTTCCGCTGTCTTAGGGCTTCATCCAACAGCGATCCTCTGTAAGTATAAAAATCAAGGATTCACAGTCTTATGATAAATTGAAAAGACGTGTTTTAAAATGGAAGAATTGCATTTTTTTTTCAAAATAACAAACCTTCCAGCTGGACGTCTTCCACCAACTCGAACAGCAAAAACATTAGCGAATAAAAAAATAATGCAAAGAATTATTATGAGTTTCATTGAAACGAGTCTTGTGATTTCATTTACACAGTTATCTTATATACTTTTCCTACTTCCTCTTTACCTAACCTCAACGATAAATGTACTGTTTACTATCACTGTTTGTTCATTTTGAACGTTTTCAAAGATGCGTGGTGAAATTGTTTTTCAAAGCTTTGTTGTTATTCGTTGATCAATGTATTCGCATACACAAAATGAATTCACAAGGAAAACATTATAAGCATCGAAGCTTCATTTTTAACTCATTAAATTTCGATCTGAAATTTTTTCAGTACGTTTTTCATTTCTTTTGAGGTCTATAATAAAATTGGAGAAATTAATGAAAATTACATTTCATTAGAATATTAGGGCATGTAATACACAAGTACCTAAGATATGTATATCTTGTTCTGGAGTTTAAAATGAAATGAAAATCCTTTCTTTTGAGTAAAGTGAAAGACTTTTGAAAATAAGTTATTTGTGATGCATGTGAAACATTTAAAATTCGAACAGTTTATTATACTCAAAAAGTTTATAAGTTCGTCATTCCCTTGAAAGTATATTCAATTCCTCAGCAACTCATTTTCCTGGGATATGGATACTGAAAAATTAATGTATATAATTATTTATCTGTAACATGCGATTTGAATTAAAGTCAAACATGACTGAACATAAGAAGCATTTAAAAAAAATATATACTGGTTGAGCTCACCAATCAACATTCACCATAATCTCAAACTTTTTAATACTTGATATTATAAAAAATTGCTCAAAGTTCAATCTGATAATAATAGAAGTCACTTACTGTCCTTCAAGTTTTCCTCCGAGTTTTATTCCATCAGAAGACGTTCTTGGTCTTGGTCTTGGTATTGGCCTTGGCTTTGGCTTCTGAATTCATCATAAGAAGTAATTGCTTCAAAAACTACCTACTTTCCCTCCACCACTAGACTTTCCTTTTGCAGTAGTTACATCAGCTACTACAAGTAAAATGAAGAAGAACAAAATCCAATTGAGCTTCATTTCAGATTTCGTATCCGTGGTTTTGGAAAATCCTGTCATTTATATATTTTGTTGACTTCCTTGTTTACCACTTATCCTATCACGGCCAATTGTTGTTTGTTGTACGGAAAAATAAATACGAGTTATCATATGGGAGTGGATGTTTATGGATCAAACTATATTTTTTGACGTTGTCTTTAAAAAACCAATAACTGCTGTATTTTTCAAATAATTATTGTTGAGATATCATATTTGCTCATTACCAAAAATAAAGCAAAAATCAACGAGAAATAATCATTAAATTAATTAATATCACTGATCCTACATCTGTAGGCCCATACCGTACATTTTATCGGTGATTTTGATGTTTTTAAGTTTAATTCACTCGAAATGAAACGGTTTACCAAAATTCCCACTAAAGAAGAAATACGGTATGTAACAACAATCCACTTCAATTTTGTTCTCAATTTTATCTCAAATCTTTTTTATCTTCAAAGTTCATCATATTTATTGAATGTTTGTTATGTTCTTAGTTTCTGGAAATACCTTGGTTTTATAACAACCACAACTCTGATACAAACATCTTTTATTTAAAAAAAAAGAATAAACTATTTATTAGTGAAATTAGAAATTCACTTAAAACCATATAACCCCAGAAATATTCAATTAATTTCAATTTTCGATCGCTCGTCATTTGCCGCCAGGACGAACAGCCCATGGTTTATTTGTTGTTCTGTAACCATTGTTACCGTGATAAGCACGAGGAGGACGGTTATGACTGAAATATTCTTATATCTTGGTGCAAAAAAATCTTCAGAAAGTTACATTTGACTTTTAAAGTCATCTGGTCGTTTTGCCTTGTTTCGTCGATTGAACTTCTGCTATTTTAATGAATAAATTTCAAAGTTGATATCATGAACAAACCTTTTTACCAAGAATTTCATTTGTTTTCTCAGACTCCGCAGTTGCTAGGTCTAAAAGAATTAGAGCAAAAAAAAGAATGATTGAATAATGGATCTTCATGTTTTTTGGAGGAAACAACTATTTTGAAGTTTACCCAGTACAGCTGATCACATTTTATAGTAGTCTTGAGCAAACTTCCTTATTTATTTTTTGCGGAGAAAAGGTGTTTAGCCGTTCATTTTTGTTTATTCGGATACTTCACGAATCAAACAGTCATTTAAATCAGATGAAAAGCTTCAGACAACAATTATGTCAGCCGATTAGAGGCTGCTTGGCAGATTGGTGTAAATAAACAAGAGTGGAAAGTAGTGTTATGTTCTCAATTTCAAATTGTTTTCAATATATTTTTTTCAGTTTGTAATCCGTAAATTCATAAAAAAATGTATTAAATGAAAAAATAAATAATTACAACATGCAGTAAATGCACTTAATAATATTCCCATTTTCGTGAAAAACGAACTCGCTCTCCAGGTCATTTACAAATGTTGGTGGATTAGTTTTTGAAAGAAAACTGGCACGTGGGTATCTGCTTCTGAAATTCAGGTTTTTGATAGAAGCTAAAGTTAAATTATATTATAAACATTAATATTAAAAAATGGAGAGTTTATAACAGTATTTCTTAGTTCCAATAGACCTTACTTTATTTTTTCAGTTATGAAGTTTCTTGCGCGATTTGCTTCATTTTTATCAGGGACTTGCACAGGATCCAAGAATCCGAAACTCATCGCAATAAGGCAACATAAGACAAGAAAACATTGTGCATTCATACTGATAAAAATACTTATGGTAAAAACTATCGTGTCATTTTATACTGAAGCGTCCCGTAGCAAGTGGAAATAATTGTGTTTATTTATTTTGATGTTAAGTTTGAAGGAGCATCTAATGGTATGCTGCGGTCGTAGAAAAAACTTATAGCAAAAGTCATTCATCCTTGTTTGTAAAGGTTCACTTGAGATTTTGTTGAAATTTCTCAAATTTATCCCTTTTCAAAACATTGTTATCACGGTTTGACCATGTTTCTATAAATACTTGTCACCTTGTAGTACTATTTTTAATTGATTCAAAACACTACAAACTTCCTCAATCTCTTGTTTATTTGCTCTCCTATTTACTTTTTTGTCTTATTTTGACAGGATAGATCAAATATCTATCAAACGGTAAAAAGTGGTAATACAGATAAACACTTATATCTTTTGAAATATATTTTAATTGAAAGAGGAAGTGACTTCAATAAGGAAGATGCTAAAAATTTTGCTGACGAAAACAAGCTTTCATGTTCTTATTCAATTGAAATATGTATTTTAAATTTTGAATTCGTGATTTTTCCGGTCGTAATTTCCCCATTCTACTTTTCCCAAAAATATAACTATGAAAAATTTCGATTAAATTTTTAACATGCAAATCGTATAGTGCTTAACTTTTGTTTTTGAATGCATTATATGTACGAATGTATAGTATTAATGTTGAAATGACAAAACCTTTTAGTGCTCATTTGCATAAGCTTGAAATATAATGTTGCATGCTTTAATTTTTATGGAATTGATTGTTATTTATCATTGACTGTATAATATGTGTAGACTTTCCTCAAAGTGTGAACAAAAATCAATTGAATTCATTTTATTTTCGCCTGTTGTTCATGGGGTATATATACCCTATACGTCATTTTTTCATAAGTTTGAGTGAGTGTGAGAGAGCAGAGACACAGAGAGATAAATTATACAACTGTGGTCACGAGAGAGAGAAAGTGAAAATGTCTGAAAGTTAAGAAAAAGCGGGGGGTAATTAGAGTGGAAATGAAAGAGGAGCTGCACCTTTAGCTGAAGCGCTAAATGTTTTGCAAGAAAATTGATGGGGGCTCATCGAAACGATAAAGTTTTACTTTTAGATGCTATAACAACAAAAAATGAAAACGCATTCGAATATATAAACAATGGAATATGAGACAAATAGCTTCTACGATTTTCCATCCAGTTATCAAAAAACCGGATAGAAGACCCAGAGAAAAACATTTGGAGGATATGTTTGGTCATGTTTCTACACGCTTTTACACACATTTTACAGCACAATTTGAGGGAGAAATGTTTTCTGTTTCAGTATTAAGAAAAGTTTTAAAGTGATGGGGGTGGAGATATAGGTTAGAAGCTGACGAGCGGGAGCCAATGAAAGCATCTAGAGGTGGATGATAATGATGATGTCTACAAAACTACGAGGTAATCTAATTGAGTTCAATGTCTTCCATATCGACATTTGTCTGATCCTTCCTCTTCTTGTGATGCTGAAAATTTATTTTTAAATTCGGCAGTTCTAATTCTGTACTACAAACCTTCTTAGAATCCTTGTCAAGACTCTTTCCACGTGCAACCTGTTTGATCTGTTTGAACGTCTTCTTCTTTTCCTTCTGTTCCTTGGCCCAGTCGGCAGATTTCACAGATTCAGCAGTTTCCGCGGTGGCTTCTGAAAACAAAGGTTATAAGTTTGCTCAATCATAGCTCGATATCTCAAACTTACTCTTCTCTTGATGTTTCTGGTGACGGTACTTGCGGTAACTGGCACGCCAGCGTTCAGCAGCTTCAGCCGTCATTGCTGGAGCAGTACGTCCGAAGGCAGCCTTTTCACTCTTTTCCATTCCGAAAGCACGAAGAACGCGGAGCTAAAAATAATGTTGAAAATGGTTTTAGATTTAAACAAAAATCTTACATGGTTTCCAATAATGAACATTCCTCTAACCCAGAGTGACTTTCCAGATCTGCGAAGAGTAACCGCACGGGAACGAGCACGGACATTGTAGTCTCCATTGATGTGAAGATTGGCTGGTTGAACTTCTCCCTTTCCAACTTTCCAGGCCTTTGGTAGCTTCTTTGATGGGATAGTTGCCACAATTTGTCCCCAGATAAGAGTTGAGAATCCAAGAACGAGGCATACAATCCATTGTTGAAGCGTAAGTGGAGCAGTTGAGAACCAGGCACCTCCGAATTGAACAATAATGATTTGAGCAATGAATGTTGTAACCCAAATGACACAGAAAACTCGGTTAGATGCCAATCCTTTAAACACGTTACGCTCTCCGTGAACCTTACGAGCATTGATCTCATTGAAGACAGTCATCATAACGAATGCATTGAAAACCAAAGTGAAATGTTGTGATGGTGGAGCGAAGAGTGGTGCATAGAGTCCTGTCTTGATTCCAAAGATGGTGTCTCCGTAGAAGAAGATGACAAAGATAATGATAAGTTGGTAAAGAGCATGACAAAGAATATTCTTGACCATTGTTCTTGAGATGAGCGACTTCTTGCGACCGTATGGTTTTCTTTCGAGTAGTTCATCAGTTGGCTGTTCAGTTGCGAGGGCCAATGAAGCAAGAGTGTCCATGATAAGATTAATCCAAAGCATGTGAACTGCCTTCAATGGTGAATCAGACACTGTGACAGCTCCAACGAAGGCAGTGATGACAGCGACGACATTGACAGTGAGTTGGAATTGCAAGAACTTGGAGATGGAATCGTACACATTTCTTCCCCACATAACTGCTTTAACAATTGAAGTGAAATTATCATCAGTCAAAATAATATCAGAAGCTTCCTTTGCAACGTCAGTTCCAGCAATTCCCATAGCGAATCCAACATCAGCCTTCTTCAAAGCTGGACCATCATTTGTACCATCTCCAGTTACAGCAACAATTTCTCTTTGTGGAGTAGCTTTTGAGTCGATAATTCCCTTAACAAGAGTGTACTTATCAGCAGGTTGAGCACGAGCCAACACACGAAGACGTGGCCAGATTTCATCAAGTTTTGCCTGAGAGACTTTTCCATTTTCGTCGCGGATTCTCTCATTGAATTCCTTTCCTTCAAGAGCCAGAAAGTCCTCTCCGGGTTCCAAGATTTTACAGGACATTGCAATTGCTCTGGCGGTCATGATGTTATCACCAGTAACCATTCTTACAGTGATTCCAGCTTTTTTGCATTTTGAAATTGCGACTGGTACCTCTGGTCGAACTGGATCTTGAATTCCGCAAATAGCAATTCCGGTGAAGTTTTGGTACATGGCATCCTCGTCATCCCAATCGATATCAGAGTCTTCGGCGAATTCGATCTGCAAAAAGCGAAATTGATATTGGTAAAAAGCCAAAGTTTGAAATGAAAGGGCGGGAAAAAATAGATCAGAAAGACAGAAGACATCCTGTTTCGGCGAATGAAGAACGTAAGGAAATATCTATTGACAAGACATGGAGAAAGGAAGATCTAGTGTTGATAATCATAACTTTTAATGTGATGATTCTCTGATTTTTAGTCTCATATTGTGACTAAAGTGGAAAATACTAGCGTAACCATAATGTACCTAATGTTTCAGAGATTATAATTGACGAAGTGGGTCTTCGGTACTTTCTAAGAATTGATAAGAATGAAGGGGTTTCTAAGTGTTGTAAACAAATAATAATTACCTCAGTCTTCTCCACATCTCTTGTTCCCTTCTTGATGATTGTCTTATAAGCAACACAGATAGTTCTCAGACCACTGTTAGCCATCTCATGAATGATAGTAGATGTAATCTCCTTCAATCGATCACCAGTAAGCTGATGTGGCTTTCCGTCAGAACCGATCAAGTATGTACATCTGCCGAGCACAATCTCAGAGGCTCCTTTGCAATAGACACGGTATCCGATATTCTGGCCATTCTCGGCATATGGCACAACAGTCATCATGCATTTACGAGAAGAGTTGAAAGTGTAGACCTTGGTGAGGTCATGTTCTGGGAACTTCTTTCTGATGGCAGCATAGTCACCTCCAAGACGGTTTACAAATCCTAGAAGACCACATTCGGTCTTGTTTCCAAGTTGCTGAATTTGCTCTCCAGCTTTTGTTGGCTCCACAATCATTGAGTTATAGGCACAGTTGACTGAGATAGCCTCCATAAGAATTGGGCCAGTGCTTCCTGGAAGGTTGGCTCCATGTGGTTGAGCTTCTTGACTGGTGTAATGGTTTCCGTTGATGTATGATTGAACAACAGTCATTCGGTTGGTAGTGAGAGTTCCAGTTTTGTCAGAGCAAATTGAAGTAGCATTTCCCATAGTCTCACATGCATCCAAGTGACGGACCAAGTTGTTATCGTGCATCATTTTTCTGACAGAGTAAGTAAGAGCAAGAGCAATAGCTAATGGAAGACCTTCAGGTATGGAAATGACCAAGATGGTAACAGCAATAATGAAGAACTTGACGAACATTTGAATATCGACCAGTGAGAACTCGTTCTTTTCAAAAACATAGTGGTCAAGACAGAATCGAGTGACCAAGACGATAAGTGCAATGATGGCAATTGTAGTTCCACAATAGATGATTTGAAGGGCCAACTTGGAAAGTTTAGCTTGCAGAACTGATTTGGCTGTCAAGTCGTCATCGCCAGATTTTGAGCTGTCAGAGCTTCCGTTAGACGAACTTCCGGATGAACTAGATGATGAAGAAGAACTTGAAGATGTTGATGTAGAGTCATCATCTCCGATTCCAGCTTTTCCAGCCCCGAGAAGAGTCATGATAATACCAGTTTGTGAGTTGACTCCTACGGCAGTGATGAGCATTTTTCCGGAACCTTCCATAGCATATGTTCCCGAAAGGAGAACTGGATCGGATTCAATGCTCTTTTTGATGTGATCTGATTCTCCAGTGAGGGATGATTCATCGATCTGAAAATATTTTTGATGAAGTTCAAGTTTTTTTATGAACTTAAAAACTACTAACCTTCAAATCATTACTCTGAATCAAAAATCCATCGGCAGGAAGAAGATCACCATATTTGACACGTGCAATGTCACCGACTACCAGATCAGAGACGGGGACATCAATAGCCTCCCCATTACGAATAACAGAGAACTTTTGGCCAGTTTCAATCTTTTCCTGAAATTTAAATATTTATAACTTTAAAAGAGTCAGCAACAAACCTGCAAACTTCTAAACTGTCGTTCTTTCGAATAATCGTTGACAGCGGTGACCAGCACGACGACAATAACACAGAGAAGAATAGCAACTCCTTCAATCCATGCAGTTCCATGACCTTCAGATGGTGCTTCGGTGGTTGACATAAAGGTTCCATTGGCAAGAATTGCCGCCGTCGTCGCGTTGACAAGGTGTTGAGTTGCGTCTTCGGCCGCCGATGTCGGTTCGTAGAATGATAGAGCTAAATTGATGAAGCCGGAAAGTACCAGGATAACAAGAGTCGGGTCCTGAAATAAATAAAAATAATTTAATCACATTAGCTTCACTATGTATTTTCAATTGTTTAAAAATTAAATTTATGATCTGATTCTCTAAAACAAACCTTGCATGCATCCAAAACGAGCCGCACGAATCCTTTACTTTTGGCTGGTGGAATAGTATTGGCTCCGTAGACATGTCGTCGTCGATCGAGATCTGCTTGTTCACCATTGAGACCAACCAACGAGTCAGTCTTCAATTTCTTGCACAATCCCTCGACGCCTTCGTGTTCTGTGGACAGCTGAAATTTTGAAGTTTTATTGAAGTTTGAGGTCAGTTTTTGTTTCTTGTTTCTTTCTCAACATCATCAGCTGATTATTACACAATCTGTTTATCATTATACATATCATTTCAAATAAGAAGTTTATAGGTCACTCGAAACTTTCCAGCCAATTCTTTTCATTGTTTCATCCTCTTAAAGGCCACAGCCAACTTGATTTTTATTGCATTGTATCAGTTGGTCAGCCGGTGGGAAAATAATAAATATTGAGAAAAAATGGATGAAAAAAATGAAAAAGAGGCACGAGAGATAAAGTGTCACAAATCAGAATGACGTGTGTAGACTGTTAAAGAACAAATTAACAAATTTCTGGTAGGAGATGTCAGAATGAACTTTCGATTTGAAATAGTGTATTTCGATATCAAATTAGATTGTTTTGTATATAAATATTATGAAAATCAAAACACTAACCCGAACTATCGCCTCAGCTCCGCGAGCCTCCATGAGTCCGCGAAGGTCGCCAAGACTGCAGCCAAATTCTTTTGCATCCTGAAAAATATAGTTGTATGAAGGGAACAAGATGTGTTAAAAGCAATTTTAGTTCTTTGTGGATATTCAAAACATTAAATGATCTTAACTATTTCAAGTTTGACCTAAACCAATCTCTAGTTTTAAAACTAATTAGAACTGTGAAACGGAAGATTTTGATTGAAGAGTTAAATTATCTTATCCTCCAAATTTTGATTCAAAAAATACTGTTTCAATCTATAAATGAATCAAACCTTTTTGCCATTTTCGCCTTTCGGCTCACGCTTCCAAAAGTAGACAATAAGACGTCCAATAAAACAAACAACTAGAATTATAGCAATAATTGGCATTATATTTGTCACAACTATAAGACCCGCTAAAAATCAATGGATAGAAACATAGACGCATTTGAGAAATAATGATGTGACCGTGATTCAGTAGGTTACTTCCAAAATGAACAAAGTTTTCGCCTAACAGACGGTCAGAGAAAACACACGGGACAGACAGTTGGTCAGTTTCTCATAATAAAGGTCATGCGGATATTTCTAATTTCTTTGAAATTTGCGCGTTCTCCTTATTTTGTTTTTTGAGTTCACTTAAATTCGTCATTGTTTATTTTTTTCGAGATAACGACGGTGTTATTTGAAAGATCAAATTTTCACTGATGTTTGAAATCGTTTGATAAAGCTAAAAATAGAAGTTTGTTAAAATTTCAGTTACCTCATCGTAGGTATGACCTCTTCTCAATCTCATCAGTTTCCTTTCTGGATTTTCCACTTATTTGGGAAACTTGTGCAGGAGTAGGAAGCAGAACCTTTGATTAAAAACTATGAAAAACGGATATTAAATAAAAACGGAAGAAACTGGGATCACCGGAAAATTATGAAAGAAGAGATGTGTTCAACAAACTTTTAAACAAACTTTTTCCAATAGATAAAAATAAAATTTAGTAGATCATACTCATGGAGATCACGTTGTTCAAGCAACGGACGCAATGATTAGACTAAAGAACGATGAAAGGTTCAAAAAAGTCATACGGTTCAAGAGAAAAGATCAAAAGTTAGGCTAGATTCAAAAGTGACGTATGGAACTAGTTGATCTTAAAAATAAAACTTTCTCGCTAGAAAATGTATTACTAATCGGGTTTATTGAATAATAACCTAAGAGATTCGACTAGTATTATAGAAAGCAGATAAAGGTGAAAGTTAAGGTGAATACTTATTAGGTTTAGACCTACATTCGAAGATAAACAAGGTTAAACAAGAAAATATTTAATTTTCAAATTGGTATAGAAGTGAAGGTAAATTATCAGAATGTCTAGGATGTATGAGGATAAATAAAAATATATCAAGTGCATTGATTGGGAACAGTGAAGGTGGGAAATTCCTTTATTGAGTTTTATAATTTATATTCATTTATGAGTTGAAAGTTAGAGCTAACTGGGTAGATACATAAATAAGGAGAGAAAATATCGCGATGAGAACTACACAAAAAGCCATCATATTTCGGTTATCAGATTATCAAATCTGCCTACTAGCTTATCATCACTTCGTTCCTCGCCTCCTTGTATCATCACAGTCCTGTTCGAAACGAAAACCGAACTGACTGTGTGGGGACGCTTCAAAGAGGAAAAGAATGAGCGGATCGAAAAGAGAGTCGATTGATCATAGGACGATGTCTTCATCTACTTCTACATTTTCTTCAACGTCTTCTTTCAACACTATTGTCGGGGCGGTGGCCCCTCCTCTTATCACTCGCGCCTCCGCTCTCTTTCTACAATATATTCACATGTACAACAACCGATGGAAATGGAGAAGACGAAGACTTCGATATGTCAATCAGTCATTTTGGGTCCTAAACTATCTTCGAATCGTGGTCAGAGAGTTAAGAGAGCGCCTGACGTGCAACAATAGACGTATTTACCCAAAGATTCTTCATCTTTTTTCTTTTTGAATGCTTCCGCCCCATTCGGTCAACGAAGGCCGTGACGACGCCAGATTCGAGAAGGGGACGTGAGGACGGATGGACGGAAGGACCCCCTGATATGATATCTTCCTTATCACACTACTTCTTATCAAACCGTTGCTTCTTCTTTTGCGCAACACCTCATCTCCTAATATACCACTGACCAATTTTTTCAACTGTCTGTTCGTTACTATTCTTGTCGAATCCAGAAAATTTCATATTTTGTTTAACTGTTTTTTGAGGCCTTTTGAAACTGTTTGTCTAACAGCAACTACCCATTATCCAGTTTTGTAAAAAAAGGCGTACGCTATGAACTTTTAAATTATGGTGGCAACCAGTGGAACAAACGATTTTCCACGTTTTTTTTTGAGTGGTCAAAGTTCGAATTAATGAAGTGGAACTAGAAACACTGTTCTACTCCTGAAAGTCTGAATGCTGAGAAAGTTAGATATGAAATTTTGGAATTTTCCTGGCATTTTTGGATTAGAAAACTATCGCCTAACTATGTGTAAGTGCTAAAAACGATTCAACAAGATTACTTTCCCTGACAATGATTTTTTTTTATTTGGTTTTGGAGCTCCGACTTTTTAAGCACTCGCTCCATCCGCCATGGAGAACTAGTTTTCTAGTAATTATATCATATGATCATTTTACTATTTTAGTGATATTTATGGTTGATAAATAAGTAAACACTATGACTCATAACAATTGTTCCCTTATATTCTATCATATTCCTATTTTCGTTGACACCCTCCTTTTCCTGCATCATCAATCAAATACTCATACACCTGTTCATCACGTGAAACTTTCTGGATATCCGCGTGTTTGTAGATAGTTACCACAGTTACGAATCATAGTAAAGCATATCATCACTTTTCTGTAAAAGTGAAATTTTCACAACTGGCTGACCCATCGCAATGTCTGTTTCATTGTTGCGGGCACAGGTACAAAGGGGGAAAAATCGTATTACACTAAGTACTCTATGAGACCTTTCGAAGACGTTATCATAGTTAAGAGGAAGTTGTAAAGTTTCAAAGATATCAATAAATGAAATTAACAAAAAATCATTTCCGTATGTCGCCCGAGCTGGATTTGTTTTTGTTGATACTAGTTGAATTCTCAACTACGGATGGAAAATATAACAGATTTCATGCGTTTCAGCTTTCATTTTGCAAGAAACCTTATCCTAAAACGTTCACCAAAAGTTAACTGCAATCTTAATTATAGGTATCGCCGTTGGTCCAGACGCCATCTTTACGTTAGCATTTATTTCTTGAATCAAAAATTGAATTTCAACGCATAGAATAACACACTAGCAGAGCTGGTCGTGAAAGATCTAATCCTACTTTACCGGAAAATAATTATCCTGCTCGAATTATAACCTATGCCAATTTAAGTCACATTCAAGACATGTTACGCCTGCCTAAAGGAACATAATAATAAGTATGCTTTTTAACCTTTTATGGAAGTTCATATAAAACTTATTTAAATTTTTGTCTTACCTTGGTCTTTCCTGCGTTAGTATCAGGAGAGGTGTGGTGGCCGCCCAGTGCTGCCGCCACACCATTTGTTTCCGTTACTGCGGTCACATTTTGGCTCTTTTGCATTCCACGAGACGATTCAATTGTCGACAGCTTCGAAGACTTTGGATAGAGGCGATCGGTGACGTGCCGATGAGCCTTTTCCCTGCAAAAAAAGGGGTTGGATGGAAAATATCCTCAAACAAAAACAGGATGAACGCAAATTGCACCGAAGTCAAAACGAGAGGCGGTAGGTAGAAATTGGTTAGGATCGGAAGGTCAAATTTTGTATTCAATTTGATGGATCGACACGAGAATGTGATTTTGTTTATAACGGAAAGAATTATTGCTGGCGGAAGGGGAGAAACGTGATATTTGACGAACAGTGCCACGCGTGGTAAGAACTTTCGGACAGAAGCCAAATTATTTTTGGGGAAATTAAAAAATGAAATAACTGATTATAATGATGATTCAGAAAATTTACAAAATCTAAAAAACAGCCACAGATAAAATATAAATTTTACTAGATCTAAATGTTATGCTTTGAAAAGTGTGATACATTTTGTTTAAGGTTTTTTTTAGGTTTTAATATTTATGCTGTTGAAAAAAAAACTTTTAAAAAGTGAACAAAACTAGAAAACTGAAGTTATGTCCCATCATGGGTGTATTTATATAAAAACCAGGCGTTACAGTACACTAAATTCGGACGGAAAATGCTAATTCCAACCAATTCTCTTAAAATTTGCATACCGTCAACGATTCCCACTTTTCCAATGTACTTTCGAGAGCACGAGTTCTGGTTAATCTGCACAAAAATTAAAATTTTTGTCGGCACGGCGCACTGCGGCAAAGTCGTAGAATCGAGTGGAAAACTTTTGAATTTCATAGAGATCAATGGAAAATACGGATGAAAAAAAAAACGAAAATGGCGATGAAACAAGAGAGAAATTGCGGGAAAAGAGCAGAATGTGTTGTCAGAGAAAATAACAAGAATGAAATGACATCGAAGAACAATGCGAGTTATCGATTCCTACCATCTGGTGCTTAGTTGCATACGTCATAGCGTTTACAGCTGATTTACAGCTAGATGTGTCAGGAGGGGACAAGGTGGATAAGAAGACATGTGAATACCATGTGGATCTAATAGGACATTTGACGCATCCTGATTCAAACACAAATGCACGAAAAGTCCTTAATATTTCAGTGATTTCACGTTAGCAACTGTATTCCTGTTTCAGAATCTCATTTACTATTAGATCAAGAAATAAAAATAAAAATTGCATTCAAATTGAAAAACTGTTGCAAGCAGTCCGAGATACTACCTTGTACCGCCAATCTAAAGAAACGAAATTTAGTTTGAACTCTAGATCAAAAACCTCACTTCGTTAATAAACGCGGTGTTTTTACTCATTGTGTGGAGGAGTAGGTCAAAATATTCTTCTCACTTTTCAGGTCTGATATTGATGGAAAAGTTTTTGGAGTATTGTAAATGACCAAGAAAATATTAAAAGTTCGAATTTGAATTTCGAAACTGTTTGAAAAATTCGTTCAAAAAAATTGATTTGCATCCAAAATTCTAAATTCGATGTTTCGGGTTACCATTTTTGATTTTTAAACAGTTTTTTTCTTTGGTAATTCAAAATCTGAAATAAAATTCTGCAAAGGGAAACAAATTTGTGAAAAATGGAAACTATTTCACAACTCACTTGGAACAAAATGGCGTATAAAGTATCTAAGCATTTATTGTTTTTAAATTCTGAACAATGATGCTTTAACAAGAATGCAATAAAATAACCGAGCAAAAACCGTTTTCACCAAATATTGTTCACTACTATGATCTAAAGTTAAGAAAATGGTAGTGAAAAAAACAGAATTTCATAAATAAAAATTCTGACATTCCATTACTATAGACGAATCAGTAAACGCTTGATCATACCAAGAGACAAGTCTATAAGCTGAAACAGTGATTTTTCTTGAAATAAAAACTAAAACTGTTTTCAAACTAACACCGAAAGTTAAAATAAAATCGATTCATTAAAAAAAACTTTTATTCACAATTTTTGTCATTTTTACCGCTTAATTTGTTCAGTCCCGAGAATGTTCAAATCAAACCTTTTGAAAATTATATTCGCCCAAATTAACAAATTTTATGAAATTGAACTTGAAAACCAATTCATAACTATTACCACAATACAACTTAAACTTGTTGAAAGATCATTTTTAAAGAAAAATAAACGAAAGAAAATGGGTTTATCACATGAATTAAAATTTGCATCGTCGTTTTTGTTTTGTTCTTCTATTTTGATATTCGATATGTATTTGTTGATAGCAATGGGTTATTCACAAACAACATTTTATTCATGTAGGCAATCTGAAAATAAACTCAAAATTTTAATATTGAAACGGAAAAAGTTGAGACTCACTTGATCACATATTGTCAGGCAAGTTTCTTCTGGCATTCAAAGTCAAGAGCTCACTGTGAGCTACACTGATAAAATCAATAACTTCTTGAGATTCAATCGGCATTTTTAGGAGTTTCTTCCAAACTTCTTCAATTCGACGATCTAATTTTTCTTTATTCTGTTCGATTCTCACACGGTACCGCTGAAATCAAAATGGTTCTAGCACTGAAGCTACAGAACGTTTTCGTTTAAATTCTAAACCAGAGACTTTTTATTGGAATCATATTATTTTACCAAAACGTTGACTTTGAAAATAAAAATGACAATTTTTGGGTTCTATTTCAAACATAATAAAATTAACTAACTGACCGTTTGATAATAATTACACTCTTCGCTCAATTCTTTCATCGTTTTTGCTGGCAAAATGTCCATAGCTTCCTTCGCTCGATCTCTTTCAACTACCAAAATTTTAAGGTCCTTATAGAAACTTTCAGACAATTTAAAAGAAAATGCACGGATCCTGAAAACGAATCAAATTCAATTGCATTTCAGTTTAGTTTGCTCACATATTTTCCTTTTCATCAAAATTTCTGTCGCTTTGAGCTTTCGTGAAATTAATTGGTTCGTAGTTGACCAGTTGTACAACTTCTTGTGACACTGGAGTTTGTGATGCAGTTGTTTTAATAAGAATGTTTCCGTGTTCCGAAGTAGTGGTTCCTCTATTAATTTTTTCAAGATTTTTAGTAGTTTCCAACTCAAAAAATCTGGTTTCAACAGTTTGATCTGTGATTTCCAGAGGCTCATCTAACTCTCGATCTTTCTCTTCGTTTGAGTTCATTTTGATATGCTTTTCAATCTGAAAATGTATAGTTTTATACATTTTAAATTTAAAAATTTAAAAAGAAATAAAGAAATATACCTTCCCAGTCTTCTGAACATGAATTCCGGCAAAATCCAATTTGATAGGAGACAACGCAATTCCAATTGACCTTCAAATCGAATATTCAACAATTACATTTACAACTTAATTGTTTAACACTAAAAGTAGCATATCTCAAAAGGATCGCAAGACTTTTGAAAGTACAAAAAAAATTCTGTAAAATGTTTCAATCTAAAAAATATTTACCTTTCACTACTAGAAGTTGACGGAATTTCCATTTTAATGGGATAAATCAATTCATCCGAAAATTTCTGGATATCATCTTTTTCGTATAAATAATCCCAAAATCTGTCAACATCCGCAATATCAATTTCACTTAGTGCCTCTGATGCTTCTTTCAGGTTGATTGTAAGTTTTGATTTCAATAGACTGTTCACCGTGACATTGGATGATAATATTGAGTCTTCGGTGCTCTGAAAAATGAACTTTTTTCAAAGTATCAAGAAAAAACAGAATTTTTCCATTCATTCGGTTTTATATTCTTTATCAGCATGAAAATTTGTTACCTGACGAGCAACTGGTGGTATTAGACCAACAGGCACCGTTTCTTCATCCTTTTCGTCATTCAATTCACCCGTCCCAGTTCCCACAACACTCTCTGCCAGTATATCATTGTTTTCCATGTCCAGTTCCAACTCTTTTTCTGTTGGTACATCATCGCTAGTTGTTCCACCCTCAGCCAAATTTTCAGTTGATGCTTCAACCCACATCTCTGTTCTACTCTTCCGTTCATCAGAGTCAAATGGATCCGCAAACACATTTGTCACAAGATGCCCAGTTTTTTCAATAAAAAGTCTCATTTCATCTTCATAACTAATTTCTTTTGCTTGACTAGAGGTGATATCGTTTGAAGAATGACTGAAAAATCCAATATAAATAAAAACGTAATATCTTTTAGTGGGGTACAGCAGAAAACGTAAACTTGTAGATTAAATATTTACCTATTATCACTATCGGTTAAAGATAAAGTTGATGGCATTTTATTGTCCAAAAATTCAATTGCTGCATCAAAATCTGTGTGCCCTTTCATTGCAAGTTCAGATGGTCCACTTGACAGAGAAATCTGAAAATGCTCAAACAAAATAATATAAAAAATATTTTAAAAATTTAAAAAATTGAATATTTTAAGTTTAAAGAAAAATGTGTCAAGTTGAAAACTCAAGTACAACTTTCTGAATTGTGTTTTATTGATGTGTCACAATTACGTAACTTAGAATGTTCAAAATAAAATTAAACCTTAAAAATGAACTTCAATATGAAATACTATATCTTTGCAAAAAGTCAATTTCCGTTCGTGAGCATAGAAGAGAAAATAAGCTCCAAATGATGTAAAAGAAGAAATAGGAAGAGGTTGCCCCTCCTGTCAAAATTTGTTTGCATCTGCCACCTGGCTAGGTATCGTCAGCATTACAATTAGGAGAGAATGTTGCCATGGAAACCATTCAAATAAAAAAAAATAGAAAAGAGAAATGAGAGCTTTATCTAAACGCATTCAAGCGTTGTTTTTAGATAAATAACGGATTGAAAAATTACAGTAATATGAAATTTTTGGAAACTAAATGTTTGAGCTTATTGCTAGTCTTAAATGTGAAAAGATCATGGTGCATCACAAAAATTAGGTGCAGATCTCTCGATTTGAAGGAAATGGTTTTATCTGAAATTTCTTTTTCAAAAAGAGTTTTTAAAACAGTAAAATAAATAGCTGGAGAAGCAAAATGTGTTTTAAAAAAGAGAACAATATGATTTTTACCCATTTTTCAGTTAAAAAACATTTTTACGGACCCATTGGAACCGAAATAAAAAGTAGTTTAAAATTTTGTGATAACAAATAATGTAAATTACTCTAAAATTGGAAGAAAGCAAGAAAGAACACTTTCCGAGGATCCTATTGGAACCACACAGAAACACGTCACTCGTTTCCCTTTCTTTCCAGATATTTCTCATGAGCCTCACAAAAATTATGGCTTCTTGACACCTACCTCTGACGTTTTGTGTGCTTCTTGCTTTTTGAGTCTCTCTTTACGTCGATGTTGATATTCAGCAAATGAAGATTGAATTGATATTGAATCGACTGTCATATTCCATTCCGGATCCCTGGAATATAATTCGAATAAAAAAGATCCGAAAATTTCATTAATTAATCTCTAATTAATCTTAAATTAAACTGATTTCGAAAAAAATTACGAACCTTAGAGAAAAACATCTGCAAAATTTAAACGACTAATTAGAGACAATCATTAAAAAATTTCAGAAATAGAACATTTTATCATTTAAAGTTTAAAAACTTACGTTCTACTAGTCATTGTGATATTTTCATTAGTCAATGTCATTGGTTCACTACGACTTCGCCGAAACAATAATCGTCGTTCATTATGATTCATTGCTTCTTCTGGAAAATAAATTGGAACAATTTATCTCACACACAATAAAACTCACCTAAATTTCTTTTAGTAAAATCAATAACTTCTGCCGTCATCTCTGCGGAATAATACTGATATAACCTGAAAAATAGAAGAAGGGATTAGTGACAACAACTTGGGACGGGCTGTCTCCGGAAATGAAAATTTTCAATTGAAATTTTGGAATATTAACTCAGTTTTTTAAGGAGGTATCTTTTGCAGATAACTCGAGCCCAAAAAGTGTCAGCTCAATGAATTATAAATTACGAAGCTAGATGTGGATGAAAAATGAAGTATTTTTATAGTCAGAAAAAACGAAAAATTATCTAGAGAATTTGGATGTGGAGATACAAATGGGGTCTCTTGCTGTAAAAGTAATAACGTTTTTCTGTAATTCACCTTTCAAATTTTTTTAAATTACGGTAAGAATGTAAAAAAAGGATAAATATTTGAAAAATATAAAAATATTTAAAATCAAAATTTTTTGTTGGGGATGTTGCGTCTTAAATTTCAGCTTAACAGTCAAATTTCAGCTTCACAAAAAAAAATGAAAAAATTTTATGAGCATTACAATTCAAACTTTGGAAATAAATAACCTGAATGAATTTAAGCGCTTCTATAAATTTTTACATTTTCATTAGTACATGAAAAATCTTTGAGGTCACCGGTGGTGCAATCAAGGAACAAAACAAAAGGGCTGCAAGATTATTTTCCGTTTTATAATATTAATTCTAAGAGTATTAAGCAAAGCAAAAGTTACGTTTCAAATAAACATGTTATACTTTACATGTGTTAAAAACTAAAAGTTTATTTATGAAAATTTGGCGAGCTGCAAATGCTTGCTTCATCGCTCCGCGACGTTGTTCTAAACAAGTGCAATATTAACATTTAGTATTATTCTTCTTCCAAGTTCAATGCACATATTGTAGAAAGAAGTAATTTTTCAAATGCCTTCTTACGCGGGTTTCTTCTCGACTAGGGTACCGTATTTCCAATACTAGTCTAGTATTTTTACTTGTATTGAACTACATAGTTTTCAACATTATAAAATTATTCAAAAGATTGACAACGTTTTTTTCAATCTTGTGATACCAAAATTAATAGAAAAAAAGATATAATTTTGACCATTCTAACACATATTTTTTTAAATTTTTGAAACATTTTTTTATTAAGCGAAAAAACCTGCGCATCCCACTATTAGTTTTTTGGTATATTTTCTTACGAAATTATTTTTGATTGACATCTAGTAATTTTTAAGGGTTCCCTGAAAAAAAGTTTAACAACAAAAAATTATAAGCTTGCAACAAAAAATGATTTTTTACATTAAAATAGATATAATCCAACTTTTCATACTTTACTAATCCTCTTAATACTTTCTTTAATCATCATCAACTCACCGTCCACTATTAGTAATCCTATCTATTGTTGAAATGTGTACAGAACTGTTTGGATGGTACGGTAACTGCAGAAAGCAGAACATTTGATGTTCTACGAGAGCATCTGAAATAATGTTGCAATGAGAATTTTAGCGAGAAGAGGAGGAGAAAAGTGATTGAATAATTATAAGGTTTCCCTTGCAGGAAGCTATAGCCGAACACAAGTGGAAACAAGGATAAGCAGGCAGTGAGAGATAATGAAAGAATAAGAGACATAGAGATTATGAGGAAAGCAGGTGAAGGATCGGTTTCAAAGTGCAATTTCCTTTTCTTCGGCACGGCTAACCCAAATTGGATGTAGTCGGAAGCGATGAACAAAAACTGAAAATATCACTGAAAAACAAGGAGACGCATACAATTAGAGCTCAGACAGGTGCATTACTCAAATGAATGTGCAAGTAGAAAGATGGAGTTGTAGGAGAGGAAAAGGGAAAAAGAGACGAAGGTGGAATATAAATTTTGGTGACATATTCATATGTTGTTGAGCAGGCGAAGAATGGGAAGCTCCTCTCTTTTCTTTTACTCTTCTACGCGGAATCGTCATGAAAGCGGAAGGAAGGTGTGCGTGAATGCACGATTTATGACAAAATGGAAAGAATGGAGATGGAAATGGCATTGGATCTTGTGGAAATCCAAATAAATTGTTGAGTTGAAAGCGAATACTGTAATTTTCAATCCTAACTAGTTACAAAGAATCCATGACCAGGTAAACACAATACCAGCGAACGCTGAACTTAAGATTTTCTGAATCTTCTCGCTTGCTCTTGTGTAGGGTTGTTTATACCGGTGAGCTTGTATTTGAAATTGTATTTGTATTTTGACAATGAAATTTGATTTTTTTTGTTATAGTTCATATTTTGTTTTGAGACCTAGGCTCTCATGTATCGAGAGGAACGATCTAAAATATCTTAAATAACAATTCTATCTCATGTAAAAATAGGAATCTGTTGAGATACTATTTTCTTGAAGCACGCTCAATGTGCGTTCTGAAATATGCCCTTTTTCTCTGTTGTACTTTACCAATACGAATGAATTATTCAAGCATTGTTTCCGCAGTCACACAACGCGAAAAATTCCACTACAATGTTTAAATGAAACTAAATGAAACATACTCCAATTAAAAAATCGGAGAAAATGGTTTATGGCCAACATCCAAAATTATGATAAGTAAAACATCATAATTGTCATTTTTGACAGTATTTTTTTCAGATCTAGCGCAAGTGAAATAATACGCTTTTCCTTGCACTGATTCTATAAAAAATGTTTTGTGATGTCCTCTTTTACTTTATTTTACAGATTCCGAATCGTTAGATGTGAAAACTAGGATTTTGTTTATTAATTACTGCACAGTAATTTGCATGCACCAAATAGAGTTTGAAAATCAAACCGCCGTGCATCATAAGATTTTTTCAAACATTTTTGAGCACTTTTCTTTTGTTCCACTATGTAAAGTCATTTAAAAATGGTATCCGTTGGACACCAAATCTTCTCACTTTTGAGTTTCACACTTTTTTCACACTTCATTTTCGGAAATCCATTTCTAATTCTTCACTTTTCTGTTCCGGTCAAAATGGCTTTACCATCCAGCGAAGGTCTTCGAAAACGTAAAGATTCTTTATCCGTAAGTTTAATAATTTAACTCCAATTTGTTAATTGAAATCTTAAAAGGATGAATTTGATTCCGATCTCGATGACAACGAGATGAAGGCCATTGTTAGTGACATCGAGCAAGACAAGCTTCATGACGAAACCCCTGATACCAGATGGATGTAAGTACAAAAAACTAGATAACCAATTTAATGTCTTTCCTGTCAAGATGATTAATGCAGTAATAAAGTGTGTGGGAAGTTTCAATATGTTCTGTCCGGGCGGCTTTTAGTTCACTATTTTGCTCCGGGCTAGAATTACGGATGTTGTATAATAAAGTTCAACTTTAGATTTAATTCTTGATTACAAAATTGGGTTATTTCAGTCAATTCAAAAACCATCTGAAAAATTGGGGAGAGACTGCAACAATCCACGGCGTACCGCATATGGCACAAGCTCATACAGTAATTGCGATCATCGTTTGGAGTATCATTTTGATTGTCAGTGCAGTTGCATTTGTCTACATGTTCTACTCAATTGCAGCATCTTATCTTGCATTTAATGTAGTCGTAAACTTGAATACTGGATTGGATTCTGAACCATTTCCATCTATTACTTTCTGTAACACTAACCCATACAAGTTGAGTGAAATGGTCAATGTTCCCGAATTGAATGCATTACTCACTGTTTATCAAGCATCTGCTGATGGTAGCTTAAGCTAATTGTTTTGTAATAAAACTGTTGAATAAGAAAAATGATTTAAATACTTCGGTGTTTAAATAAAAATACAAAAGAGGAGGGAAGATGGATGAGAAAGGCACAAGCGAGGAGACAATCTGTTGGAAGCTAAAGTAAAATGCAACTACTGTCAACTTATATCATTGAAGGAAGGAAACGTATTATAAATGAATCACAACGGTTTGGGAGAAGCTAGAACACGAAAAAAAAAATTTTAGCATTATCTCGATGGAGTAGGCAATATAAAGTTATAAGGATCTTAAAATTTTCAACTGAATATATATTATTGTACAGCAAAATCTTGGAATCCAGTTATATGTTTGAATGTTATGTAAGTAGGATAAATAAAATGAAATTCGTCATAAAAACAAAATGCCTTGAATTCTAATATTCAACAAAGTGCTACACCTTCTTTGTGAAATTCTCCGGAAAAACACCTCTCTTTCCATCTTCAAGTTCTCCAAGTCTCCATCCATCATCCAATTGATCATCTTCATTTGCTTCAATTACCTTAATCTGCACACCTTGTTCAAAACTCAGTTCATCTGTATCGACAGCTTTGTAATTATGAGTTGAAGTCACAAAGTATAGTGTTTTTCTCTTTTCATTTGTAATTCCATCAAGTGGCTTTGGAGTTGGTTCTGGATCTTTTTTCTTTGGAGCTTCTTCTACTTCTGTTGATTCATCATCCTCGTCATCGAATGGATTAGAAGCTTCCTGAAAATAATCAATAAAATTTTCATTTAAATAGTTAAAGTTTCAATCTGTAAGGGTTTGATTTAAAATACCAAAAAGTCAGAACTACACCAAAAGAAAAACAAAAAAAAAGCTTCTAATTTTTGAAAAGAAAATTCAAAAATACAGATTCGTCACAATTGAGAAATGGCGTTTATAATGGTTGGATTTTTCATTTTTGCTCGGTTTGTTTTTTTAAATGTTTTTCTGAATTCCAGATTGTTTAGATGTTTTACTCCACTTTACATTCCATTACTTTACATTAGTACATTTATACACCTGTTTTTGTGTGAACTTTTCCCCCAAATTATTTTATATATCTTACCTTCTTTTCCCTTTTTGCGGCGGCAATTGCTTGCTCGGCAGCAGCTGTTTGTTGAGCGTTGAGTTTCTGAACAACCCACACATTATTACATCTTGTTTTTTTTTTTCGAAATGAGGATCTAAGTTTTCATCTCCAAAATCATTTCCTACCGGGTAGACTTTAGCCTCAAACTTCTCCTCAACGTCGGTTGGAGTCGCTTCTTTGTCGTGTTCGGCGTCGTCATCATCGAATGGATTTGTAGAGTTGGCCTGGAAAAATTGAAATTATTTAAATTTAAAGATTTAGATTATCTGATTTTAGCAGCCACATGGCCGATAGGATTGAAGGATTTCAATATTTCAACAAAAACATAAAAATTGAAAGCCAACGTTTAAGGAAAAAACAAGTACAGCTTCATTTAAAAGTTTAATTTAAAATAGCATGCTTTTCAAGTATCAAATATATTTGTGTACTTATTATATTTTCATAAAATTCCACTAATACACGGTTTGATGCGTCTTTAAAAGGACATCAAGATAACCTAAAATCTCACCATTGAGACGACACTTTCTCTCGGTTTCGCCATCGGTGCCGGCACTGGAGATGGTAAAACCGATGGAGATGGAGTTTGACGGAGAGATGAGTTCTATAAATATCAATTAATTATTTAAAAGCAGAAGTAACAAGTTACTTACATCAGATTTATTCTGGTCAGGAGTAGCTGGAGCATCACTCGATGCAAGAGACGTCGTGTCGATTGGAGTGAGAGCTCGGGCTTCAGGACGAGCAACTCTCAAATAGTCCATTGATTCTCCCAGTTTATCCAATTGCATAACGATTTGCTTGTGGAACTAAAATTAAACAATTTTGAAAATTGATGATTTAAAAAGTTTTCTAATAGTAAACGAAGTATACGAAAAAACACTGTTTCGAGGATTTTATTTATTTTCATTGGACTAAAAATTTGTTAAGGAATATACAATTTTTTTTGATCTATTATCGAAATTATTTTTAAAAATAGGATTGAATTAAAAAAAAAGTTAAATGCATTTTTGGATTAGAATTAAAAATATTTTGTTAAAAAATCACCGTTTCAATGTGTCAATTTATCTGTAGATAAACTGAAAATTTATTAGCGTGTCTACAAATCTTTCCTTTTAGAAATGTTGTTTTTTAACTTTTAAACAAAAAATAATACAATTTCAGATCAGTAATTTGAAAACTTGACTTACCTTGCTGGCATCAGTTTGATAAACGCTGTTGGCATTGAAAAGAGTCTGAAGAGTGTCAACGAAGAATGTGATACGACTGTCAAATACAGCTGGTAAAATCTGAATTCAGAAAATTGATGTTCCATTACAGATATCGATATGTCTTACTTCAAGTAACTCATTATTCATTTCTGTGTACATTTGCTCAGCAGCTTGAAGCTCCATTGTTGCTTTCGCAAGTTTTGGATCATTATCCTGGAAATAATTTTTTGAGTTTAACTCTAGGAAATTTTTTTTTGTCTAGTTCTCAAAAATTAAAGTATTTGATGACTAATTAATTTTTATCTATAGAAACATTATATAAAATTTACAGAGTTTTATCTTATAGGCATTAAAAATAAAAATTCAAACCTTTTTGCTCGACGCTTTCACACTGTTAAACGAGTTCTTGGCACTGTCATAATCAACAAGTTTGCGGCCACGTTTTTCAATCTGAAATTTAACTTAATTGTTTAAATTCCCACTAGATTTCAAAATAACCTTCTTCTTAAGATCTGGAAATTGGTTCACATATTGCGTAACAGTTTGTGGCAAGTCATCACATACAGTCTTCTCGAGCTCATTTGTTTGAATGTCCAAATTCTAAATAAATTTTCATCTAGAATTCGTTGAAAGTTCTCGAAACTTACATCAAAAATAGCAGTAAGATGCTCTCGATCAGGCCATTCTGGCTCATAAGCATCTCGTATTGTGTCTCGCAACTGTTTTTCAGCTGACAAAAGGGTCCGAAGAGCAGATGAGTAGTTCTGAAATTTTAAGTTTTTCAATCCGAAGAAGTAGGCCAGAAGCAGTTGCTTTCATGAAAATAGAGTTTTTGTTTTTTTTGTTTTACTTACATTTGTTGAAATCAAAAATCAAATGAGATACTTTGGTATGCCTACCTTAACGTCCTTGTGCAACTTTTCACATGATTTGCTCTGTTTATTCAAATTAGCGGCATGTTGATCAAATACCTCATCTTGTGTTGCTTTTGCCTTTCCGATTCCTTCGAGAAGCTGAAAGCTTTAAATATTTTTAAGCAATTTGGTTTGGAAATTTACTTTTTCCTTGGTACGATTCGTTGCTTTTTTCAGATGTTTGTTGAACAAGTCAGCCATTTCTTTCTGGAATTTTGGGAAATATGAAAAGAAAATTTGAAAGTTGACGACTCACAAAAAATGTTTTCAAAAGATGAAATAAAATGGGGGAAACGAAGGAAAAAAGAGAAAAGAATGTAAAACACACTATGACGTGTCAATTGATAACAATAACAGTGTGGAACCCTTGTCATCTACAGAACAAACCGAATGAAGAAAATGCGGAAAAAGAAGACCAATAATCGATGAACACACTGTGAGAAATAGAGAGGATTCATTGGGAAAAAGAAGAAGAAAGTGGGTAGAGATAACAGACAAAGAGGGGAAAAGTGCAATGAATAAAGAATACGGAATGTCAGAGACGCAGATAGATTGCTTAAAAAAATGAGGCCGAGAGTAAGCGATTAACGCCCTCTCAGCTGGAACGACAATCGTTGAATGGACTGCGCGGTTTTTATGGATTATGGACATGAAAATTGAATTTGGAATGAGGGAGAACCCAGTGATTCTTTCTATTTTTGAAATGTTTTTTTGGTAAAAATGACGTCACTTTGTTTATTCTGTGACTGAAATACATTGCCAAAGTTCTAGAATAACTTGCAATTTTAAAACTGTTTCTTCCATGAAATTCTAGTAAGGTTTCTAGATGATCTAAAACTATATAATTACTGAAACATCTGTACAGAAAGTGGACAAAGTTTTAATTTTAAAGGAAAAAATAAGTTATTCGGTTACATAATTAATTTTGTTTTCAGACAGTTCAATTCAACTCTATTTTTAAATGTTCCCGGACAGAAGAAATTAATTCCTTGCCAATTGATTGCATGTTCATTTCTGGAAATAATAAAAACATCTATGGAAACCTGATTTAAGTGATCACATTTTTAAATTACATATCTAATTATATTGAAATATTTTAACGAGCTACTTTTAAAAATAATAACTTCTTGGACATATTTTTTAATTCAATGTTTTTTTAAAATTTATATTCTGAAGCGCTAGGGAGCTGCTGAAAGACTGCATGTCTTCTTAGAGGATATGAATTCTAATAGAATATTTTAAATGTGTTGTTGTTAAAGCTGCTTTTTTTAAGTGCAGCGTTATTAATAAAAATTGTTTGTAAAATTTTCAACGAGACAAATAAACTTTCAACTTGTTATTTTAAGTTCAGTAAGTTTCGTTTTGTATACAACTTTTCAAAAACTATAAGAACCAATAAACTTGTGTGTATACATGAAAGTGTACACAAAGTTCCATAGTTTTTGCATTCCTCATTAATCACTAAAATAAACTTTTCATCAATATAATTTGAGTCATAAATTCCTCGATTGTTTGCTTCGTCGACAAATTCAAATCAAATTGCAACCAGGAAATGAGAAGTTTGTGAGTATCGCACAAAATCAGTTTCCAATTTCTATTTTCTTCATTAGCAAAAATGTTAGAAAGAAGAAAAAAAACATTTTAAAACAGGCAGACAGATTTCAAGATATTATTTTTGAAATTGAAAACATAACTTGGCATAATACACAAAAAAGAAGGTTTGAGTATGGAAACTACCGCTCAAAGGATGTATCAAAGTTTCAATAACAGTTTCATCGATGACATTAACTGTTATATTTCTAACTGTTATATTTCGCGGGTTCAGGCAATTATTTACTCGAAAAGTATGGCATCATTATACATAATTAAAAATGGATTTGACTTTCCCACACCAGTAGGTGATGTGTTTCTATCACTTTTTGTGGCTTTTATTGTTATGTCTTGTAATGGACCAGCAGTACAATATCTCCAAGTTGCTCATCTTCTCTCTTCGTAAGTTTTAAACTATTCCATTTAAAACTAGCAAAACAGCATTTTTGAAACCATGTTTATTCAGACTCCAACAAAATAATATTTATTAGAAAGAATATATTTTTTTCACAGATCATCAAAAAAGGAAGCTAATAAAGCAATCTCAACAATGCCGATTGCAGTTGTTATCAGTTCCCTTATTCTTATTTTCTTTGGATATGTTCCTCCATTTTACGAAATTCACATAAGCAGCCTCGTATTAGAAAAAATCGCCGAGCAAGGAGACACGGCTTTCTTGATTGTTACTGTGAGATTGGTACGTTTCAAAAACATTTTGCCGAAATTTCGTGAGCAACTTACTAATATTATCACAAACTTCAAATGCGGTTGAAGTATTATTCAAACTTTTTTTTATAATTTAAAAAATGTATGATTCATTTACAGACAATCGAAGACACGAACACATTTCAACTTTTATCTCAAATATGTACACTTTTCATTCTAATCGTCATGTTCATATCAATTATTATTGTAATTTTGTGCTACACTTTTATTCAAAAACAAATGAAAACCCGCTTTTCCGCAAGCTCGATCACTAAAAAATCTCAGGAACAATTAAACATGACGCTATTATTGCAGGTATGATAGCTCATAATAAAAGTAATATTTACAAGAAAACAAAGAAATAAAAGTTGACAAATTTGATTTTATATTTTCAGTTCATACTTCCATTTGTAACAATTCATGTTCCGTTCTACATCATTGTTATACTTCCATTCTTTAGAATTGCCGGACGAGTTCTTTCAGATCATTTGCTTCTACTTTTCTGTTGGTGTCCAGCTATCAATCCTATTTTAGTAATTCTAATGATCAAGGTATTTAATGGCTCATTTTTTATTTCTAAAACTTGATATTTGTTTTCAGAACGTCCAAGATCAACTTATTCCAAAAAAGTTTTCCAAAACATCAACAATGTCAAAACTAAGCCAAGCCCAAAGTAAATCCATCCGAGTTATTAATTTGGAATAAATTAGTTTTTCGATTTATGCATTATTTCACAGATCGAGTTTGAATAAATAAATTGCATAAACAAGAACCAAAAAAAAACTCACAGCTGTGAACAGTAACTAATTATTTCACATTTTTATAAATTTGAACCGAAACAAATTTTAACATACGGCATTTAAAGTTGCGGGTATTAACTTGGTGAAACAGTTATTTTTTACAAATTCAATCAAAAATTCATTCAATAAAATTTCTTTTCAAATAAAAAATTTAAGTTACTAAAATTTGTTTCTGAAATAAAAATATAATTTCTAAACCAGCACTAAACTCCTCCTAAATGAGAAATTGGAAATAGTCTTTTAATAAAGTCTTATAACTCGTTTTTTAAAAATTATTACATATGATGGATTTCTATCATAAGACATTTTAAACTTAACAGAAATATGAAACAACAAAAATATAAACAATGTGAAATAGCAAAAATTGCTCATTTAAGTACTTATTGTTGTTTCTTATTTTGAGAACTTCCCAGTTGGAAATTTAGCTTTTGTAGCACAAAATACTGTTTCACATCAAGTCTGTTGTCTCGTCACAAAAAGGCTGTCTTACCAAAACATGACAAAAATGGTCACAGTTTTACGTTTTTGATCAACACCAAATCGAAAGCAAACCACATTTTTCTTTTAAAGAAACATAAAATATTTAATAATTTTCAAAATTAGAATCTCTATTCCAGTTTCATCTCTAGTTCTTTCCCTTTTTGAACTCAATTACAATCAAAAAGTTCAACAAACCAACACATATTTTATTTGTAAATATTTCATTGACAACACCTTGAATTTTATCAGTGACAGTCTCAAGTTTTAAATTTGCATCATGATTTGGTATCTAGTCCGATAAGAAGGCATGATGCAAATTCTTTAGTTTATGCTTTAAATTTAAGTTTATGATTCTTCTGTATCTTAATAGTATATTTAGAAGTAACAAATTGAAGGATTCCAAAAAAATCATATTATTTTTTCTGTTAAATTTTTGACTCAATACGTCTTATCATTAAACACGTATACACCGTTATCAGTGAAAGTCGATTTAGTTGTATTATTGTGAAATTTACATCTAAACTGGGAATCAAGTTCAAGTTCAGTTTATTTTATTTATTTGTTTTTTTTTCATATTCAGCACTTCAAAATATAAATATTTCTAACATTAGATTGAGAATGAACATGATGAACATGAGCATGACAACAATGTCTGGACCCGTTGCCAAACGTCATAGGATGTGGATGTGGTACCACGTAGATGTCGAGGATACTGTACTTTTCAAAAGTTGGACGGTTTTTGATGCCGGAAGTTAGTTTGAGACTATTATGTTTTCTGTAGATGTCATGTTTTAGCAATGGTATGGACATGCTTCGTTGTCGCTGCTGCTGGAATTTTGCTAGAAGCTCTGAAATATGCAAGATGGGCAACTGAAGAACGCATGAAGATAGATCAGGAGAATGTAGACTCAAAAACCAAGTACGGAGGAATTAAAATACCGGGGAAGAGTGAGAAATATAAGTGGGTTCTTTTGGGCAGGAAATAAAACAAAAAACGGGAAATTGTAATTCAAAGTAACTAGTAGTTTGAAAATAATACATTTCTATTTTGTCATTGATTGTCAAGTTTAATCGGAACAATGAAAAAATTCAGTTTTTGGAAGCGACACATTATCGATTCTTTGTATCACTTCTGGCAACTTCTACTTGCATATATTTTGATGAACGTCTATATGGTTTTCTCGGTAAGTTCTGAAATTTAGTACAAACATTTTAATTTTATTTTCAGGTCTACATTTGCTTGTCATTATGCTTTGGCCTAGCTATTGGGCACTTTGTTTTTGCTTCAAGAACTGGATCATCGCTATAGAATTGCTCAAATGAAAGTAAATGTTAAAATAAATGTTGTGAGAAAACTATTATTTTATTGTTAGTTGACATTAAATCAGAAATAAATAAATTCGATTTCGGTTCGATCCCACAATGCCATACTTAAATTCCACAGGCGTCACTTCTGAGCTATTCAAATCGATTCAACTTATTTGAATCAGCAGCAGATCATAACAAACGTGTCCCAACTAGCTTAAATTCGCATCATGATTACATCAGAAATACTCTTAAAACGTTACAATTTTATTAAAAAGTTCAGCAGTATTGAAAACCAGACATTAAAATTTAATAAGGTTTACCTGCTGTTCTTCAATGAGACTGCGTTTCACTGTGGAAGTATGGAAAAACTGTACAAAATTCACACATTGGTGAAATTACCGAGTTTGGCAAGGAGACCAATTATCTCCTATCGATGGCTCCCCAGGAGGCCAATTTGAAATTTTGTCCTAAAAGTGGCTTTTTGTCCTATTAGTGTTACGAATTTTATACCGTATATCTCCTATTAATATGGCCTCCCTATTAGACTTGCACTCCCTATTAGTGTTGCCCCTCGGAGACCTTCCGAAAATTAGTATGGCACTCCCTAATAGTCTTGCGTTTACTTTTTTTTATTGCAGGCCCGTCTCGTTAATTTCAGGATTTCAACAAAAAATTTTGCCTATTTTGCAACAGTTTTTCACAATATTTCTACGAGATTGAAGTTTTTGAACTTATATGTTACAATTAAAATCAAATATTCTGAATTTTTACATAAGATTCGAGCTTTTTCAGAAAAAAAAACTAGTAAGCTCAAAGTCAGAAAAATGTTCGGAAAATTAGTATTGCACTCCCTAATAGTCTTACACTCCCTATTAGTATTGCAAGCGGGAAGACCATCGAAAAATAGTATTACAGCCATATTAATAGAAGAAATACGGTAGTTTAACTGTGGTGACTACGGTATCTCTTATCCAATCCTGACTTGAATGTCTTCCCATACTTGCACCCAAAGAATCTTATCATTTCCCGGCTTTTCGAGTTTCTTTATCATTTTGCTTCGTCTCAGTCAATCATTGTTCACTTGGTTTGGTCTCAAAATATTAATACACATTATTTTTACTTTTCAAATTTTTATTGTTTTATGATTGTTTAACTTATTGCAGATACCAACAATGAATCATAATTCAATGGATATGGACATGAATCAAGGACCTTTCATGTGGATGTGGTTTCATACAAAACCACAAGACACTGTTCTTTTTTCCACGTGGAATATTACTAGTGCTGGAAGTATGAGTGAAAATTCCTTGCTTTGAAGATACATTGAATAACTAAATTTTAGAAATGGTTTGGGCGTGTATACTCGTTGCAATTGCTGGAATTATCTTGGAAGCAATTAAGTATAACAGAAGACTAATTCAAAAACGACAATCACCAAGCAAAAAAGAAAGGTTAGCTGATAAACATTTTCCGAAACAAAAAATACTGAAAATTATACAATTGGCAGTTCCATGTTTTGAATATTTTTAAACTTAAAAAAAACATTTCATTTTCCGATTCGAAATTACCCAAAATTTGAATTTTGAAAAAACGGCTTGTACAATTCTTTAATATTTGCAGCTACATTTCCCGCCTGCTCTCCACAATGCACTTTTTTCAAACATTCTTATTTTTTGTTCAACTCGGTTTCAGTTATTGTCTTATGCTCATTTTCATGACGTTTTCAATTTGGTTGGGATTAGCTGTTGTTATTGGCTTGTCTATTGGATTTTTAATTTTTGGAGGAAGGAGTGAATAGTTTTTATTTTTTAATTTCATTTCTAGAATTTCATATAAATGTTATCAACAATTTTTGATCATTTATTCTGAGTGTTTCTTTGTTACTGACAATATTGGTTTACCTCTGATTTTGAAATGCGTTCCTTATTCACCTACTCTTCCAGATATTCTTTTAACTTCAAATATATTGTACTCAAAATGATGCACATGATGATGGAAATGTATTTTCATTTTCGAATTGAGGAGCCCATTCTTTTTCGCGAATGGAAACCACTGAACACCACTGCTTATGTATTTTCATGCATTGAAATTTTTTTAATTGCTTTTTGTTTAGAAGCTTTGAAATTTGGAAGAACAAAACTCTCTCCAAAAGTTAAGATTGTGGAAAAGGTGAGTTTTAATAATTAATATGGTTATAATGCACGAATTTTCAGAAAGTAGATTGCTGCTGTTCAACAGAAAAAGATGGATTATGGAATATTCCAGAAACAATTCCTTTGACACAAAAAACTGTCACTTTGGCACCGTTAGTTATTTGCTGCATCATTGTATGAGAGATGCATGCCTTTTGTTTAAAAAAATATTCACGAGTAACATTTTCCTAAACTGTAAACTTTTAAAAAACTCTTTTTGAGCTGAAATTTTCTTTTTCAACTACCTCTACATGTTTTAAAATTAAAATTAATACCTCTACAATGAAAAGCTTCTAAATATGTTTTTTATAACTAAACTTTGTTTACTGTTTCATAACAAGTGAATTATTTTCAATTCTTCCAGATTCACCCGTGACTCCTTAATTTCAAAATTTCACATGGCTTCTTCACTTCTTGTATTTGTGCAACATTTCATTGATTACTCTCTTATGCTGGTTTCAATGACTTACAATTGGCCAATATTTCTCTCCTTGCTTGCAGGTAATGTAATACCTGCTGGCTAAAAAAAATGCGTACGTTAGAGTACAAATACATTTTTGAAAATCAGTCTTTCAAGATTTCAAATTGCTCATAAGTTTTTCGCCTGAAGATAATTATAATAAGGATATTCTGAAACAGTAATTTTTCAGGTCATACCACCGGATATTTCTTCCTAGGACCCATGATGACTGTGGAGGAGAGTGAAGCAGCTGGAAGTTGTTGTTCATAATTTTTAGCTCTATGTATTTTTAATATCCACAATCATCAATGGTTTTTATTGGATTACGAAAGTAATGTATTCGGTTTTTATCTTTCTACATACACTTTGCAAAACTTTCTTTTACTGCCACTTTGTAATCTAATTTATGTCTAGCCATTCAACATTCTTACTATTAGATTGATATTTAACATCACTCTTCAAAGATCGAACTTTTTCATATGTATGACAGATAAAAACACTTTTTTATGTTGTGTTTAAAAAATTTTAATTTCAACAAATTTCAAATAAATGTTTGAATTTTGGTTAACAATTAATTTTTCTCTCTTTGAGCAGTTTTCTATGAGTGTTAAAGATTGCAAAAAATGCCCTCAAATCATACAAGTATCATCTCCCTCTTTTCTCAATTTAAAATCTTTTGCCTCCTTCCATTGCCTTTGGCCATATGCAATATAATAATAATTCAATTTGTTGGCCGAGGAGCATCGTAGCTTCTGATTACGGCTCTCTTCTCACAGAATTACGTCAGTCACGTCAGTGTGTCCCTTCGACATATAAACACTTTTGAATTCAGCTGAACATCAGTTTTAGTTTTAAGAAAATATAAAGCTATAATAGATTTTCTAGTAGTTAAACATTGTAAGAACGAATCAAAATTTTGAAGTCATAAGTTTATCGGAAACTACAATAAATTAGTTTTTCGAATTTTTTACGTTTCCTGAAAAGTGTACGTTTGAAGAAAAACTACGCATTGATGTTGCACTTAAATCCTCGAACTAATTAACTTGCTTTCAGTTTTCCGTTGTTATTCTCTCTATGCAATCTCCCTTTTTCTGATCACTCCCTTTTTGTTTTGTTTAGTACACCAATTGTGTTGATACCATTTATAATTGTTGTCTTAGTAAATATGAAAGAGTATTGATACATAAGTTTTCAATGATTGCATATAAATCATGAGCATATACAATTTCGGTAAAACATCTCTGTTAGAGCTGAAAAATGCATCGTCTCATGAAATGTCTCTAGTTAATTGACTGGAACAAAAAATCATTACTATTGAAATCATTAACCATTAAAAACCTAATAAAAAAAATATTCAGACACAGAATTATTGTCTTCTGACTATAGTATATTGCTGTATGGTAAACTTATGGTCAAAATATATACCAAAATTTAAACAGTAATTCAAAAAAAAAAACTATTGAAACTATTAAACTATTTTTCAAAATGTGAAAAAGCGGTTCTCAAAATAATAAAATAGTTTATATTTGAAGCACTCTTAGTCAAGTACTTTTTCCTTCAAAAAATCAACCGATATCTTTCTTTATACTTGAAAATGTCGCGTCAAATGCCACTCCTTCTTTCTCTCCAGAAAAAACGTTTTGCATATGCTCTTTCCACTTCTCTTCTTCTACTTTTTGCTGTCCATTCTTCTCCTTCGTTTTATTTCTTGTTCACATACATACACACATGGATATCTTGAAATATGTCACACATCCTTTGTCCCCTTTTTTGCTCCTTTTGCTCATGCTGCTGATAAAAATGTGAAAGATGAGGAAGAACACTTGGTCAACGTGAACACTTGTCTCGTGGGAATTTGATTGAAGGACACCAGACGACGACAACACACACAAGTAGAACTATTTGCCTATCTATCTCTTTTGAGACATTTTCTCATTTTCTAAAGTTTCGACTTTGATCAAGGCTTGTCTGGCTTTTGTTGATCAAGGCTTGTCTGGCATCTAATTGGCTCCTGGAGAACTTTTGAAACTTTTAGGCACTCGAGGCCATTTATTTTTCCTAATATAAGTTATTTACAATCTAAAATATTCTGCGTTCAGAACTGAAATACACAAATTTTTCAAATAAAATTCGATAAAACGCTTAAAGAAATAATTTTCGACCGGTCATTATTAAAAGTGATTAAAAACCATTCAAATTGGAATTAAATAAATATTATTAAATCTAGAAGTGGCAATGGATTGATATTTTGAACGGGTTTTTGTTGGTCGTATCCGAACAGCGCTGCTAACTTAAAAAGGGTCGTGATGCTACCCCAAATCAAATCTATTTAAAGAAAGACTGACTGTTTTGGATGTTTTGCATGTATAGACTCAAAAAGTGCCCAAAAGAAATTCGTAACGAGAATTTTCAAAAATTGCTTTTGTTTTGGCGATTCAAAATTTTGAGACGTGGAGAATTGGGGGATTTCCGGCGGCAAAGGATCCCAATCAGGGATTGGTCACGCCCATAACACTGTAAAATTTTCAAATTTTGCAACCTCAGCACTGTTCACTTTTGCTCCAATTCTATTAAACCCAAAAAAACACACAATTTTGTTTTCTAAACAGTGCGGAGATTTCAAAATTCTTTTGCAATTTTTCAACAAAGTTTTCTGGGTTTGACCAATTTCCTAAACAAAACGTTCCAGAAAACATTGGTCCAATGACTTTTTTTTTGAAATAATCATTTCTTGACTATTTGCTACTCTTAATTTTCCATCTGCCATGCAACAAGAGACACAGAAGACCACCATGTTTTTGCTTCGTTTACATCGTCCAATTTGTCAAATCTTCGCAACTCAATGCACTATTTCTTCAACGAACGAGTAAACGGACGGCCGAAGAAAAAACGTTGGAGTAGGCTTTCAACCTCTTCTTTTTTTCTTCACTTTCAATCTGTGTGCATCATATTTTAAACTTTTAAAATTCTATCGTTTCTTTTCTACATCCCTTTTGTTTCGAATTAAAGCAATATACACAATTTCAGGTATCCATTCGAATGAAACGGGATCTCTTTTTTGGCAATATGATATTCAAATTGTTGTGATTCTTCAAAAGTCATAGCAAACATCGACGGCAGCTGTGCCAATAGATCCAAGAAGGTGAATTTATTTTTGTTTCGAACTTTTGCCATTTCTAAATTAAAATTCATTTCAAGTTCCGATCAATAAAGGCATTAAATAACAGTTTTTCAAAGTCACAAATGTAAGTAGATATTTATCTAAATTCGTTTCAATTTTAAAAAAAAACTATAAATAAATGGTTTAACAAGTTTAAGATGTCTGATGAATTTTTAAGAAAATGTTCACTCCTAGAAACTGAATAAAAAAGACATTTGACTGAATTTTCAATCATGTCATACACAGAATATCCCAGCTTACCAGTTAATTAAAAATGTCTCAATAAACGAAAAGTTGATTTTAAATTTAATTTCTTCATCATTTTTAACTTTACTTCCTTCCTTCCCATTTACCCCTTCCACCAGACCAATTCTTGTTAAAAACTAGCCATTGTCCGAAGAATGTCACCAAAAAGTTCCATTGGTTTGTCTAAAAACTGGCGGAAATGCATGAAAATTGGGAGTTTTTATTGTTTTGCAACATGTGTTCAGCTTCTTCTCCTTTTCGGGTTTTTTCTTGGCTCGTCATATAATGTGCCCCGAGGCGGACATATCTGGAAAAAGAGCCGACGAACTGAAGCAAAGTTTTCGGGGTGGTGTTTTCTGTTCACACCAAAACATATCGCTCTTTTGATATAACTTCTAAAAACTTTCAGCATTTTTCAAGAGTTTTCTCATTCCCTATAGACCCCCTGTTAAAGTGTTACTATTTTCATCTTGTCTTTCTTGTTGCAAAACTCTTCTCAAACCTAAAGAAATCAAATAGTAGGAGGTCATGAAAAAAACACGTAAAAAGAAAAAAATCGCCGAAATTTGAATTTCCTGTGCACATTTTGTTGACTTTGTTTCGATTTCACATAGGCGTGTAAGTCATGAGTATCTACACAATTTCATTTGATTTTCAATGATTACGGTAGTTCTGTATTTTCCTGAAATATATTCCACCTTATAAGTTTATACAGAAGATACTCCCAAACCTACTTCAATATTTTTCATTCTTGAACCCAAGCTCTCTAGAAGAAACTTGAAAATCTAAAAATCAAAAACCCAACAAAACCGGAAAGGATGAGGCATCCGGTGTCCTTTTGCTCAGAAAACCAAAAATTAAAAAAAAAAAAGAAAAAACATCTGCAATTTAGTCGTGGTACATGTTTTCTCTTATTGAAAATTTTTGAAGAAGTCGACTCCGTTTATTTTTTTTACTTTGTGTTGCTTCTAAACAGCGCGGCCGGTTTTTATTTTCTTATTTGAATGTTTTTTATTTATTTTGAATTTCGAATCGTCTCTTCTCTGTGGAACGAGAATATTCGGTATTTGTGTAGTAGCTGTACCCAAAATGCAGCAAATGTTTTCTTGCACTAAAAACAAGCATGAGAGTTCAAAAAAGCCGCAGACCGGTTTGACAACGTTGTATTTGATAAAACGAATTTGAGAATCATTTTATTTTAATAATCTTAAAACTAGACCAAAATTATTGCATCAATTTTAATGTTGTTCCTAGTTTTTCGGCGAGTATTTCAAGAAATACTATAGTTTCAAAAACATTTGTGCAATCTTAATTAATTTTTCATAGTTCTTCTTACGATTTCTTAAAGTTTATTTTAAATTTTTTAATTAAAAAAAAAGAGATTTTGAAACTACAGTGCTTTTTAATGGCGTACATCTTTGCAAATTTAGCCAATAATTGTCATGTCTGTACCTGGTACAGTATTTCTCGCAAAAACATCGCAAAATTTCGCTCCTGGGTAATACAAAAAATAATTTACAAACTTAATGTGTTTTAATGTTTTTCATAGTAAAAAATCGAATAAATGTTCCGTTCACTATCTTACATGTTTTATTTCTTCGCCGTACATTTATTCAAATTGTACATTTGTTTTCTTTTCCCTATTTCTTCAAATCTATAACATTCTTGCTCTTCCATCCCGTCTTCAACAAATCAAGAATAGACGTCAATGAAGTCATCCACTCGTCCCGTCCCGTCGTCCGTAACTCAATTCAGACGTCGTTTTCCTCCCGCTACTTCTATGACCTTCCTTCTACGTCTGCTCATACTTCTTCTTCATTTTGACACACTGTTTCTTCGTTCCTCTTCATTGTCAGCTTTTGCTTCTCAAACTGAACTTTTTCTTTTATATTTTCGTTGAAAATCTGATTTCTCTGAAAACTCCCTGTTCTGAAGGATATCATTGTGGTGGTAACGACGTCGGTGCGGTGACACATCATGACACGATGGGTAAGAAGAAAAAGATACTGAAGCCAGAAAACAACTATGGGAAATTGTATTTTAAAATTTTTTATTCGGTTTTTACATAGTCGCTTGCAGTTCCACTAGATCACGAAAAACAATATCGTATTTCCTGATTTTCACAAGGTTTTTTTGATTTCTGAGAAACAACTATTTTCTTTGAATTTAATTTTAAAAAGTAAACGGAAATGTTCTGAAAGTTTCCGAAGTACTTGATAAAATGTTTCAGAACCTCGAAAACTTTGTAAGGGTGTTACAATTTTACATATTGTATGTGTAGTATTAAATTTATATTATAAAAATAAATATTAAAATAATAGAGAAATGATTCAAAGTTATTTTGTAAATCAAAAATTTTTATCAAAACAAAATACAACCAAGATATGAGCTGCCAAATTTGAGCAACTGAGCCAAATATAATACTATTTGAGATAATATGGTATCTAGTTTTGTATTATTTTTGTGCTAAATAGTTTAACGCCAAATGACGAAACAATTTTCCAGTATTCATAATCTATTATAATATTTTAGATGAGTCATCCGGGTTGGATTATGGTGTCGTTCCTAACCGAATTACTATCACAATCATCAAAAGGAATAGCTCAGTCACTGGATAATTGTGCAAATGACACAGAAATCATCAATGCACTACTCAAAGATAGCTACAATAAAGTTCGTTTTTCGCACGTTGACAGAGCTAAAACTGTTTTTTTTTCAGCATTATATCCCTTCTCATCCTACACATGTTCGAGTGGATATGTGGGTTCAGGAAGTAACATCAGTTTCAGAATTAACGCAGGATTTTGAAATAGGTAAGTGTAAGAAATTTCAAAAATAAACATAATTTCAAAACTCGATCGTTTAAAATATGAGAAATGTTCTTTTTTAAGTCAAATGACTGGCAAACAATTAAATTGTTCTAGAATCATCCAATTTTTGCGTAAAGCTAAAATTTTTAGATTTGTATATCAACGAATTTTGGGAAGATCCTGCATTAGTATACGAAGATATGAATCCATGTAAGCGAAATATATCATTTGATGATAAGGTCTTACAACGATTATGGTTGCCGAACACTTGCTTCATCAATTCAAAAAGTGCAGCAATTCACGAATCTCCATTCAAGTAATTTTCATTTTTATTTGCAATTTTGTTCGTTATTCTTGAAAGAGAAGTGAAACAGTTAATACTCAAAAATTTTCTGTTTCACGTTATCAATAAGATACTTTACGAAAATACTAATAGTAAATGTAATTTAGTTAGTCTATGTAAACCAAAATTACAGGAACGTCTTCCTGATGGTTTTCTCAAATGGTACTCTCTGGACAAACTATCGAATGAAATTAACAGGACCTTGTGATATGAAACTAAAAAGATTTCCGTTCGATAAGCAGAAATGCTATCTCACTTTTGAATCGTAAGTTTTTTTAGATAATATTTTTATTAAAATTAAAAAATAATGCGAAAATGTTTCCATAAAGTGTAAAAAGTGAAAACAAAACTACTGAAACAAATTTCAATTCAGTTCAATCCATTGATAAATTTTTAAAATGTTTTGAATTCAGTTTCAACTACAATACTGGAGAAGTGAGAATGCAGTGGAATCAACCGTATCCAGTAATTCTGCTCAAAAGAATTGAACTTCCTGATTTCAAATTAGTCAATTTTAGTGTTATTGCTGTTGAACAGGTAAGTCATACAGTTTTCAAAAGAGTGAAAATGTAAACTGTTGCAGTTGAAGTTTTCAATTAAACTAAACAACTCATTTTCAGATGTACCCAGCTGGTTGGTGGGATGAGCTTACTGTAGCGTTTGTATTCGAACGAAGATATGGTTGGTATGTTCTTCAAGGGTTAGTTTTTGTTATTTCTCTTGGTTTTTATTGAAAAACAAACATTTTCAGATATATTCCTACCATGGTGACCATTGTTATCTCTTGGATTTCATTTTATTTGGGACCAAGGTGAGACTTTTTAATTTTTGCACATTTCTATCAGTTCCATGACTAACGTCGATGCAATGCACATGGGAGATGTTCCAGTTCCAACTCAAAAAATTTTTTTTTCTGAAAATTGAGTTTCATTTACTTAAAATAATGTTACAGAGCAATCCCAGCTAGGACTATGCTTGGTGTCAACTCTCTTCTAGCAATGACTTTTCAGTTTGGAAATATCATTCGAAATTTGCCACGTGTATCTTATGTAAAAGCAATTGATGTTTGGATGTTATCTGGAATGCTTTTTATATTTTTATCACTTCTTGAATTGGCAGTAGTTGGATTTATGTCAAGGAATGAAGGTCTACCGCCTAAAGTGAGTTGTTTTTAAAAAATTACTTGTTATTCTATTCAAAAGTTAAAATTTTAGGTAGTAAAATTCTGTTCATTTTGTTGTGTTTCTGTTCTTGTTGTTTTGTTTATGGCGTTTTTTTTCCGGATTTTAAATGAGAATCATTATGATTCTGTTGATACATACAACTCTAGTTTTTCCATTGAAATAATTTTAGGTCAAAAAACGGAAACGACAAGAAGATGATGATGAAGGATTTTCATGGAAAAGTATGCAAACTAGTCCGCACTTGGAATTAAGACAGGTTTAAATAATTGTTTGGTGTATAATTTAACATTTTAAAATTTTACAGTTTTGGGTAGACAAACGGGTGAATTCATTACGGAATGACAGCGCAGTGCCGCCTGTTGAAGATTATGTAAGTTTTGAGTTTAGATATTTGACGTCGATCTAACAAGAAAAGTGTTTGAGCCCAGTGTTTTCATATTCCACTTCCAAATGAAATCTGAGTTGTTTCCAAACATTCCCTAAAATTTCCAGTTTTTTTTGAGGAATAGTGTTTTTCTAGTTCAAAATGTTCTTTTGAAACTAAATGGCCAAGGAGTATAATGTTTTAACGTAGGTGAATAGTAGGTTTCATTTAAAGATCTATGTATTGTCTTGACACAAGAATGTTTATTTTTAAGGCGCCAATGGAACTCGAACAACCGTATCAAAATATTACAAAACGAAGAGAAAAACGGAAATGGATGAGTGGGTTGAGGAAAAAATGGAGGGCGATGAGGGAATTACGGCCTGAAACAGTAGATTTTTATAGGTAAGTTAAGGTTTTCTTCTTTTAAAAAATAATACTCTTGAATTGAAAACCATGGAAAACAGTTGAAATATAAGAAATTTCAAACCAAAAGTCATTTTTTTCAAAGCAAGTTTAGAACAAAATACCTGTTTGGATTTAAAATAACCATTTTCAGCGCAATCTTCTTCCCAACAGCGTATATGCTTTTCAACATTTCGTAAGTTTTATTCTATAATACTTCTGTTGTTAAATTATTTTAATTTCCAGATATTGGAGTTTCTACCTGACAAGTCTTTCCGAATATTTTGATGAAGATGTGAATATTGATCAACCTTAATTAATATGATTATCAAATTTATCTTTTTTTTGCAGTTTTAAATTCAATTTCAACAATATCAAAAATTTCAATGATCTCAAATCTGTTCTATGTATTTCTTGTTGTTGGTTTTTGTATTTTTATGAATAAAATAAACATTTTTTATCAAACAAATATAAATGTTATATTATTATACAAATTAAACAGTTTTGAATTATTTTGAAAACATATTTTTCTGAACAACCATGTGATTATAAAAAACAAATCGCTCTGAAAATTCTGTTTTACATAGCAAAAGGATTGTCATTCCAAGTATTGCAAAAATACCGTTTTTCTTTCAAATAATTATATACGGCTCCTAAAATGCGGTTCTTGCCTAGAAATTACCTCATCTCGACTGGGTAGAATGTAAATGGTAATGTGGCAAATTTGTTTAGTTCCATACAGTTTCAGATCAGCCAACGTCTCAAAATCTCTTCAATCTGAACTTCCTGTGAATGACATTTTGACTCCTTCTGTGTAATAAAAATTTGTGAAATGAAATGTTTCATGTGTCATATAAACATACATAATATAAACAGATCACACTGATAAGCAAAATGAGAGAATAATGAGAAAAAATAGGATGATGCTAATAATCACAATAAAAACTGGAAATTGGCAAAAGAAAAACATCGTTGGGATGTGTGAGAATTGGAGAGCGAATCGTGAAGAAATGTCCCTGAATACTGTAGCACTTATCACATTGGTATTTGATAGAAATCGCAGAGAATGTCAGCGGAAAATTTATAATTTAAGTACAACGAGAATACGACGAGATTATGCATTGATAAGTAGAAAAAGCTAGACGACTAGTGCAATGATGGCTTGAATTCTAAAAACTGAGATGTGGAAACTGATTGTGGTGTATGACTGCTTTCACTGCTTCGTGGGCCGTCGTTATTTGAGGTTACTTCGTTTACCTGAACACTAACCATTTTAAAGATAAAATATTAATTTTGGTGAAGTTTTAATTTATGTAACACTACTCAAGATTTGTAAAATAGTTTCATAAAAAGAAATGTCTCATATTCTATTCCACTTTAGAAATATTTTCAACTAAAAAAAACAAACCTGTGTGTCATCACTATCATCACCGTTTGGGATATGTTGCTTGATAGAGGAATGTAACTCATAGGGTAATCCATTGAGATTTGCCAAATTAAAAAGTGCCAGAAATTGAACGTTGTCATCTTCTTGTTGGGAGAGATGCTGGAAAAATCAACAGTTCGTTAGATAAATTCTTGAAATTTTTAACCTCTATGCTAGGAAGTAACAATAAAATTTTGCTGATTCTCATTGATGTCTGTACAGACGAGAAATGACGATGTTGGTGTTGAACATGTTGATACAAAGCTTCAATGTATTTGTCACGAACTCTTTTAATGTGTGCACGACCTTCTTCTGAGAGGCGACGGTCTGAAATATTGCATTTTGTATGGTTTCAATTGAAGTGAAATGAAATGTTTAAAGCTTTTTGGACTATATAAAGTTTATAAAAAAACCTAACTTTCATGTGTCTCAACTAATAAAATCTTTTTAAAAACTTACGAGCTCTGAATAAAATTAATGCTTTGAGTATGACAAATTCTCCTTCATCCATATCCATTTCCCTCATTGGAATCACTAAATCTTCCATCAAATGTTCACTTAAAATTCGGAAATAGTGATTGCATCCTGGATCCAATTGTTTTTGTAGTTCTTTATCTCTTGGATACCAACTTCCATTTACTAGAGCAACACCATCACATCCAGCTTTGAATGTCTAAAATATAAAGTATTAATTGTCTTTTATAAACGGATTAATTTCACCTTATAAGTATGGCACAACCAATTAACTGAAATAACTCGATTTCGGAGCAATGTGAATTGATCAGTGGGTGATAATTCTTGATAGTCCTTCATGATTTTTGCATAGTCTATGCATAGCACAAACGATCGGCACCAAGCAATATGTACATCTTCTAGTGTTGTTAAACGTTCCAGTGCTAGCCAGCGGGGCTGAAAATATTATAAACTTAGGGTCACCGCTGAATGCTTTGATAAAAATGTTTGATTGTGCTCAATTTTGTACCAAAATAGTCTAACTGTGTTTTATAACTATTCAAGTTCTTCTAAATTTACAAATTTTAAACTATCGTTTTCATTAAAAGTATCTTACCGGTGTCCTTTTTGCAACAACTCCAGGTTGTCGAAAAGCGGCTTCAATTGTCACATCAACTCTGCACAATTGATCGAATTCCATGCTCATAAAGTCGCAATTTTCATCAATTAAATTGTCAGTTGCCTTTTCCAAATCTATCAAATATCTAACCAATGGAACATGTGATAGTGCCGCCGATTGTGATGTTTCCATTACGGGTACAGAATTGTCCCTCATAATCAGATTTTCCGAAAATGATCGACTAACGATTCCGGGTATATTTTGAAAATTGTAAGAGTTGACCGAGCTTGTTGGTGTTTGAGAAGTTGAAGTAGATGGAATTGAGATCGGCTAAAAATAATGGGTACGTATTCCAAATGTATTCCAAAAATGTAATAAGAAATAATTATGTTATACTAAAACTATAGTTTCCTTTAAATTCAAACTTACAGTAGATGCAGTTGGATATTGAGGCGAAGTGCTTCCTTCATTATTCGAATCCTTCGGATTTTTCTTATGCTTATCTCGTTCTGATTGTACGGCTCTTGCATCCATTCCGACAGTGAAACATTTTCGTAGCCGACATGCACGACAACGGTTACGGTATTCTTGAACAACAAGACACTTTCCACCAAACCGACATACGTAGTCACGTTGCTCCCAGATACTGAAAATAAATGGATATTACATCGGTTGTTACATTATTTTAGCTGATCTACAGATTTCATATGAATTTCTTAATTCATAATTCTTACCTTCTTCTGAAGAATCCTTTACAACCATTACATGCGATTGTTCCGTAGTGACGACCGGCTCTGGAATCCCCGCATACTCGGCACTTCAGTCCGGTGAACTCTGAAATTCTAATATATTTAGACTTTTTAATAACAGTAAATTTTGACAATTTTTTTTTGTAATTTTCAAGTCAAGAATTGAAATGAACCTGTCAACGTTCACCACCCTTTAAGAAAAATTAAAAAAATCACCTTCTCCTTTCAATATAGAGAATTTACTTTCTGCCATCTTTAAAAATATGAAATTTGTTGGTGTAATGAATTGGAATAAATATGACCGAGAGTGTGAATGAGTGGTAGACTGATTCGGCAGACACCGTGCGGCTATTTTCCGAATTATTTCTCAAGTTCTCTACACTCTCTCATCCGTATCTACTATCTCAGATAATTTCTCTGTAACATTATCGTATATGTGTTTGCGCAAGTGGTGCACACCGTAACATCTCTCAATCTATCTTTCTTTATTTCTCACCCGTTTCCACGGGGGAATACTCTCTCCTCCAGACGGGGGAATACCTTTTCAAATGATCTTTTGATTTCTTCTGGTAGGAAGGAAACAGGTATATTTATGCACTATGTAATATTAGCCTAAGTCTCATTCTTTATTGTTCAACCATTTGCCTATTGACTATATGCCAACTATGTTTCTAGTTCAAAGCGCAAGAAGCTTTTGGGCTCACAGAAACACACTTTTAAGGGGAAAAGAATCAAAATATCATGAGAAGATGTTATCGATTTTACCGTCGCGAGGGAATACAAAATCGACCCGTAGTTTCCTGGTCGACTACAAAGATAACAGATCATGATGACAATACGCATAGACAATATTAGGCCCGCGGGGGTCCAAAAGATCATAAAGGGACTATTCTAATTTTGGAACCTCAAAATAACTTTTGAAATTCAACAGTGGAATATTCTCAGTGGAAAAAATAGTTTAAACTGTTTTTAGGGAAAAAATTCAAATAATATAACAAAAATTTTCAGGAATTTTTCTAAAATTATTTACGATCAAAAAGTGGTAAAACAGTCTTCGCCTCTTATAATTTTTCAAACCGACCAGAAATTTTTTTTATTCTAAGAGTTTTATACTTTATCTGCATTTTGATTGTTTGTAGTTAAACATTCTAGAGATTTCAACCTGTATTTTTTTTTGTTGAAAAATCTAAACGTTTTTGGAGTTTATTATTATGATATTCGCCATTTTACATTTTAATAAGAGAAACACTATTTATTTAAATATTATCATATTAACACTTTGTAGTAATGCAGTCAAAAAAATGTGAAAATTATTAGTATTATTTGTAATAACTTTTGTTTATACAAATATAATGTAGTTTCACTATATGTTTCAATTTCTTATCTTCAAAAATTGTAATCTTTTCTCTTTGATGCGACTCTAGATCTTTACACTTTTTCCAATGGACAGTGCTTAGCACAACGAAACATATATTTTTCAAAGGTGAGTGATGTCTGAACTTTGGCTCAGAGAGTTCACAAAACCACGTGACAAATGTTTAATAAAGTTGTTGATGTCATTATTTGAATTATTTGAAAAGTTGCAAAACTGTGTGTATTTGAAACCGAAACCATAATTGGTTGATAAACATGTGATTCGATATTGTACCTGTTGAAACGAACAAATACTGCTCATTGTGCTGTTTGCACTTTTTTCTGCGGGAAGGGCAGTTTTTAGAATTGCTGGATAAAAATGTCAAGGTAGAAATAAACAGACAAACTTAAAATAGGAGTCAGGGAAATCAATGATAAAAAATAAATTTTTGGATCAATTTTAAGAAACTACGTTTTAAAAACACATTTTTCAGTTTATTTTTTCAAAATTTAGTTACAGTTTTGGATATTTTCAGAATTGAAAACGTAGTCTATAATCAGTCTGGAATTTAAGTTTCTAATATTTTTGCAATACAACTAAAAACAGGAAAATTTGAATTAAAGCTTTTCGAAAAAAAAACTTTTACAGTTTATTTTTTTGTGTTTTTAATGCAATTGTATTTTGGTCTTCTGAAATTTTTGATGTTGAAAAAAAAGACAAACCGCTTTGCACATTTCCCATTGGTATATCCATACTCATATCTTCTGTTTTCGGGTTAATGAATTCGACAGATCTGGGTACAATGCAGAGAGGAGGTGCCACCGATGATGACGTCATACGATCTGCAACGGACATTTGAGCAGCTCCAGCAGCCGTGACGACACCCTTGAGACTTGATGTACATGCTTGGGATTCGTTAGGTGAAACTGCATCGGTCACTAAAACAGATAATAATTTTTAAGCAATTTTTTAAAAGGATAATTAAAAGTAAGAAACTTTTTTATGTTTCAAGCTATGTACATAATACTTAATCCAAAAACTTACAATCCAATGGCATTGCTGTCAAGACAGGCGGAGAAAGTTTTGGTCGTTTACGAGCTGGCTCCAATCCGGACGACGAATTCTGACGACGATGCGTAGTTGAAGTGGTTGGTGAGCCGTTTGGGCTGAAATTTAAAATTTGAGAAGTGAAAATGTGCTGAATTTAAGTAATTTTATTTTTAGAATTTTTATTAATTTCTGAAAAAATAATTAGAGATGAGGAATATGTATAAACATATATCAAAATTGAATTTTAATTATTTCTAGTTGATTGAAATCGTGGGATAGGGCAAAAAAACTGAAGCCAAAAGAAAACTATATTCATAATATCTTTAAAAAAATTATTAAAATAAAAACGAAAATGAGTTTCAAAGATAACACTTATACCTAAACTTCTACATTTATTATATTTCAAAAACTGTGTTGACCACAAATTAAGACGAAACGACATTAATCCATCTCAAAAATAAGTGTATGAAAAATCAAGAATTTGCAAAAATTACATTCAAGAATTAATTTTAAAAAACGGAAGACAAACCAGATTGAATTTAAAACTCGAAACAGAAGTTTGAAATTAACGAAAGATTTAAAATTCAGTTTTGTTAGTTCTGATGCAGTGAGTTGAAATTTCACAATTTGGGGTAGAGTTCAAAAAATTTCAATAAGATGTGAACAATCAGGGGCAGTTCCCGTAGAACGTCTTAAAAATACACATATAATATTTCAATTAATTGTGTATTTTTAAAAAGTTTGAAGTAACTCAAAAACTGAAATTCAAAAGTGAGAATATCAACAGGAATGGGACACAAGTTGACCTCGTGTCTGCGATGTCTCTACCGCTTTTCTCGCACCGTTTTCGTTTCCTTTTTCAACGCGCATACCGAAAAAATGTTTCGTCTCGATCCTGCGCGAGTTCAAACGTTCAAAATCAGCGTCACACAACTACATCGATTCAAACGAGAGAGGATTCAAAAATCAGAGACGCAGACAGTCCTAGAGAATCCTAGAGAAAATAGATGAGCTAGTGAGTGTCACGTGACGAAGAGATTCAGATGTGCAAGGCGATTTTTGTATGGGGAGAAAAACGGGTAGCAGTACCCACCGATATAGAGTTGAGATTAGACAACTAGATGATCAAACTATGATATAATATTCATAGAATATGTTCTTTTTTTTTAACTTGTAACTTTCTACAGAGATTGACGACACAACTGTAAATAGTTCTCAATTTGGAAATAGATTTCTAACAATATAGGATCAGAAAGTTACTGATGTGGGGAATTGCATTAAAAATTAAGTAGCTAGCAGAGAAATCTTGATAAAATAAATTTGAATGTGACCAAAAAATGAATGCAGTATAAATAATTACATTTAAATGTGTCAAAATTGAAAAAAAAACATTGGAAGGCGTGAAAAAACTGTAATTCTGATTATTTTGAGAAGGTTAAAGTTGCATATTAAATCTAAAAATATTTTTAAAAATTAAAAGAAAATCAAACAATCATTGGAAAAAACCATTTCTTGGTCTACTACACTAACAGAATAGTTCAAATTTTAGGGATAGAATTAAGGGAATTTTCGAGATTTTAAAAGTTTGAGTAAAATTTTATCACATTTTTAATAGTACAAATTAAATCAAAAATACAATTTCCACTAAAAACGAAAGAAAAAATTTCTCAAAATCAATTTCTGAAGACTATGGCTATTCCGTATCACAAAAGCTCCTTGTTACAGTGAAAAAAGTGTAGTCTGACAATTGAAACAAGAAACAGTTCCCTGCAACCAAATATAGTCAAAAACGATATTGAAACAGTGAGTGAGAGAGATTGAAAGCGAGGCAAAAAAAGAGTTGAAGACCAACATAAAATACACATAATCAGTGTAAAACTCACTGTCTTTCATCATCTCTTTTACTCTTTTTCCCTAGCGTTTCAACTGAAAAATGGAAACTTTTCGTCCTTTTCCCTCTCAATTCTGCCGACGGTTTGTTTGTACAAAGGGCGGCGAGAGAAGTATCAACGTGGATACGCAGAGAAAGGAGTGGATCGAAAGATCAAATTGAGTGTGAATTGAGTAGAGAGACACCACGTGGCACTACTGACCCGATGGTCAACAAGACGCTCGGATCTTTGGTCTTATAGTTAGCAACCAGAGAAGAATGTTTTACATTTTTATAGGATTGAAGTGGGAATTGACATTCAAAAACCCTCCGACTAATCCGTTATTTACTGGAAAAAGAGTGACGATGTTGAAAGGTACAGTTTGCACCGAATTCAGAATAAAATGAGAAAATCGTGTCGATAGGGTCAGGAATGGACAAGAATGATATCATCGGGCGAAGAATCGATAGTCGATTGACGCCATCCGATCAATTGGTAGAGGCAAAGGACTGGTTGTGATTTATGGAAGTTACAGGCAAATGGATAGATGGACAAAAATCGAACTTATTTAATTTAGTCCGATGTCTATGATTTCCAAAATTTTTGAACTAATTCCAAAATACAACTTGAACTTTTTGGAAGCATTTTTTAATCCTGTGCCATGAGTTCACGATTATTCAGCGTATGAAATTCCAGCTTAACTTCTAGAAATCGTGGAAGCATCTAGTTTTAGTGGTTCGTCAAAACTGTTTTTCTACAGAAAATAAACAAATGAACGTTCATGCCGTCAAGTCAGTCTTACCGCCGAATTTACACGTGTTTCTGCGCTGAAAAATAAAAAATACACTATTTCAAAGTTAAAATTTGCAGCAGTATCTGGAAAACATGTCACTTTTTCTTGAAAAAAGGTTTTTTTTATATTTACAAAGCAAACAAAAAAACATATATGACACACCTGAAAACATTGGCAGATCCGAAAATCTATTGATATAATGCAAAACAAAGAAGGCCTGTCAAATTGATGCAATGTGACTTCACTAGACTCTTTTTAAACTCTTGATCAAATAAAACTTGCAAATCAGAATATACTACAGTCTACTCAAATTATTTTTACTAAAAATTCATTTAATCAATTAGCGGATATATTGCTGGTAATATCAGTTTAATACTGATAAGAGTGAACTTGCAAAGCAGGCAGACAGCTTCTAAAATCTGTCAATTTTGAATGAACTGCCGACAATCGAACTTTCAATACTGTGTTTTTATAAGTTACTGTTAAAAGTCTTTAATTGAAAACCCCTCAAATAGATTAGTTCTTATTTAAAAAATAAAACAATCACGATCATCTCTTTTTTTTTCTTGTTATCATTTTTCTCCGAAAAGATCTCAAAATAAGTGATTATCATGTTTAGTTGTCTTCCTAACCGTATCTTCATTTTTCATAATTTCTATCATATTATCTTCTTCCTTTTTCTTTGATCTATTCCTTTTTTCTTCATTCTCCCACCTTTTATCAATACATTCTTGCACGTCTTCATTCCCAGTTTCACACCCAAAACGATCAGACATCCAAGATATATTGAAAATACAGTAATCCGTCATGCTAGGTGCCTGCAAAAGCGTTACATCACGTGGTCTTTCGATGACCCTGTATGACAGAGAAAAATGGGAGAAATTGATGAAATTCTGATGATGATGGTGGATAATATTATCGAATGTGGGATAGGAAAAAGAGTACAAAATACGTTATTTTTCATGAAAACTATTAGGAAAACTGGAACAACTGTTTGATCAAGTTACAGATAATACGGCAAGAAAAAATGTGACAAAGTCGTCAAAACTTACAATTAGATTCAGCAATATTTTCTAAATTTTGTAATAATCACTGTGAGCTCTAGGTGTTTTTTTCAGTTTTGCCGAACCTATGTTCAAGAATTCTCAACTACGATTTTTCAACAAAAAAATAATTTTTTGGGAAAAGCAGGGCACAGTGTTGAGTGCACCAATTTTTTTGTAGGACTCTTGATTACAGAACTGAAAAAATGCTTACAATTATAAAATTAAAAAAGGCTTTAACTGCAAATTGTAAATTGTGGAATGTAACCTTTTGAATTTCTTATTCGGTATGCATAAAAACATGTCAGGCGTACAAAATTTTGAAAATTGGCTGAACGGATGAAAATGAAAAAGCTTACTAGTCAGAACATAAATTGTATGGAGCACGATTTTATTCATTTTCAGTCGCGTCCCGTCGGCTCTGTATTTATAACAGGTATGTATGTCGGTTAAATTTTAAAAAATTAAGTGAAAGTTTGCATTATTCATAATTGATGTCACGTGAAGCAGTTGAAAAGGTGAGAAGGTCATGCGAAACCGGATCGCTTGATTAGAGTAAGAGTACGGCAAACTTTCATTAAGAAGTTTTGATTGCTGACAGTACAAAGTAGTAGTTTTAAAAATTGAATGTTATAAAAAGTACAATTTTCAAAATGTAGTTATTCGTAATCAGTTGCAAAGAGAATTCTATAAAATAAATTACTAAAACTTGCCCAGAAATGAAAAAAACATGGGAATAAACGTAGCATTTATACCACACAAACTATATTAAATATCAATTTCAAAAATGTTCATTGATCCAAAAAGAATCAGAAGAACAAAACAAAATACACATTTTCTCTTCTGACCTGACTTCACTTTAGTCAAAATCTCTGGCAGGGGAATTCGAAAGATCAGTTGGCGTAGACCAGCTTCTGACATATTCCTACAATCAGAATAGCTCTCTGCCCTCCTCTCCCGATAATCAGCTGTTATTGCACAGATTATCTTTTGCTCTTTTTACGTACTTCAAGCACGTAGCAGCATATTGAGATTATTCAAGTAGAGTAGAGACGATCATTTGATCTTCTCATATTTCTCGCCCCTTTTTCATCTGAAACCAACAAGTTCTGATTTGATGTGGTGGTCAAGAAGACTAGAGTTTGGCAAGCGTGCGCGCAAAGCAAAAGGAGGAGGACAAAGTGTTTTCTTTTGAATATATACGAAAAACAGAAAATGCGGAAAAAAGATCAAAAGATGGAGCAGTGATCTCTGCACCACCGAAACACAACACACTTTTTGCACACACACACGCATTGAGGGTGGTTAAAACGACGTAGATAAGGTTTCGAATATTAGACAAAAGGTATGGCGACTAGATGCGAGAGTCAGATTACAATATGACTTTCCAAAGAATTCATCACATAAATAAGAAGGTAATTTGTCTGACCTTTTTGTATTGGTGTATTGCTCTTGTGCCCTAATTTCTCAAATTTTCTACCTTCGCCATTGCAACCTACGCCTGCCTGTGCCTATATAGGCATCTATACTCTTAGTTTACTGCCAAAGCACACGCAAACCTCACTTTCAGCTTCATTCTAAAAACGTTTAGTGGGAAAATTAATTATGCGTAAATTTATGCTAAGCGAGCGCCAAGAGCGCCAAACGGAACTGCACCGCCTGTTGAAACTTTTAATAAAAAATCTTTTTCACAAGAATGAATCTTCTTGCAATGCGAAATCTCTACTTTCTAAAAATTTTTGATAAATAATTTTTTCAGTTTTTCACAATAGTAAAATGAACAAAACCGTCTTGAAAACTTGAAACACTTGAAAGGTATTTCTTGTTTTTTAGATTAATTTCACGAAACAAAACAGTACAATTATTACTTCTTTTACATAGTCAAAATTCTTACTAATTACTAATCCCCTGTGAAAATTAGACCCCTTATTTTCCATTTTTCTTCAAATTGGAAAAACAAGAAATCTAGTGTCTGGTCAACGGGGGAGCTGTGAACACCTATAACCAGGGAAGATGTCGCAAAAAGGATCAGAAAAACAAAACACACACACAATTCCTGCATATATATTTTTAATATCTTCTCATCCTAGAACTTTCCTCTCGTTTTAAATGACTATTTTAAATAGGATTATTTGGCGGTTTCCAGTCTCCGCCTACTTTTATCTGATCTTATTATGTTAGTGCATTTACTATATCTGATCTATCGAATAACACCAACTGCAAATACTACAAACTAGAGTATTGCCGTGTTTTGTAGTACGAGCATGATCAGTTCCAAAAATACGAGGAACATAACAAGTATCGTGGTATGGCTTCATTAGGATTTGCGTCAAGTTGTGGTCTAGGTATATAGGTATTTTCATAATCACTTGGTCTCAGATTCTGACTGAACACTTGATTAGAGTGAATTTTTTCGTGGTTTAGAGCTAGAAAAACCATGAATTTTGTTCAATTGGTTAAGTTGTGCACGTGATTATTGCCACTAGACGTTAAAGTATTTTTAGTCAGCATTTCTAAGAAACCGGAAGATTGATTACATTACAGGCAGCTGAAGTTCTGGGACCCGTAGTGTGGTAAGTCAGAAAGCAACGATCTCAAAATACAGCTAAGACCCAAGTCATCAATATGAAGAACAAGTTTCAAAAAATAGATTTTATTGAAAATATTTTAATTAAAAATGAAACCGTAACCATTTTTAAACCAATTAAATTGAAACTAACTTGTAATTTTGATGTAGTTGTTGATGTAAATCGTCCATCATTCTTTTGTAATTTTTCCTGGAAAAAATAAAGTTTTCATTGTCAAAATTTTGAAAATAAATGGTTTAAAGATGAGACAGAGATGATGAACAAAAAAGAGAAAAAAAAACAAGGAGAGTTAGAAAGAGAAGAAAATGAGAAAACGAAAAGAAGGGGCGTCAACTTGAACCACATTCAATTATTTTTTCATCTCGTTTTTTTTGTTGTTTTTCCTTATTTCTCCCTTTTTAGGTTTGTTTTTCTAGAATTTGTACAAAAGTGCAAAACCGACGAAAAAAATGGAAATATAAAAAGGATACCATGTGTTATGGGATAGTCTCTAAAAATTCTAGACTAGGTACAATTATATTGGATAGACCAATAGAATTATATCCTACTATTAGAATACAATAATACAATACCTAAGAAACAGTAAAAATTTGTAATAAAAACGGAGAAGTTTCAGAAAAAAAAGATCCAGCCAACTGAATTTCCATTGACTTTCAGTCAAGTTAAGAGACTGTTTTTGTTTTCTTCCCACATATTGGTCGGAAAAATTCAAAGAATCAAAAGTTCAATCAGTAGGTGGATTTGTTTTTGATTGGATTTGAATTAAATGCAACTGTTTCTCGTGTCTGTAGGATGGAAAAATTTGCAGATCAAGAAAATACAAGGAAGTTCAGTTTCTTTAAAGATGAAAACTGGAAAGATTCAAAAGATCAATTGAGAGATTAGACAATTTCTGAAAATATTTACAGGCAATAGAAGCAGAAAAAAACAGAAAACTTCATGGAAAATCAAACTCCGCCCAATTAGCATTAAAGACCAGGTTTAATGAGCTTCTTTTTCAATATGGAAAATCAAGAAAACAGATCTGAAAATAAAATGGCATTGCCTACAAAAATCATTAAACTATTTTTAAAGATAGGAAAACTTTACATCAATGAAACTAAAATATTCACGTTTCTCATAAATTAAATTTCTTAGAAGAATGTTGCAAAGAACCATATGAACCTTTCATTGATACAATTTCTGTAGTCTTATCATGAACCACACGTACACAAAATTAGCTCTGTCATCAGTGATATTTAGTGTTATTTACAGACGAATTTTCCGGTAGAATGTGAGCGATAAGCCGAATGAAAAGTAGCACGAGGGTCATAAATTCTGGGAAAATTTTAAAGAATCGATCAATGGGACAAGGAACAAAGTTATATACGTTTTGATAAAAGATGAGTTGAGCAGATTTTCTGAACTAAGTTTATATTCGGTCAATGTTTAGAAAATATGAAAAAAGCTTTATGAACTAACAATTGTAAGTCTCAAATTTCAAAATAAACATTTCATAAAGAAAATTAGATATGTTACAATACATGAACGGCTCCCAATTCAATATGAAATCCACAGTAGATATTTTAAACTTAAAAATGCACAATAAAAAGTCTACATTCACGACAGGTTTTACTTTTGAAAAAGCATTGAACAAATTAGAAATATAAATTGTGTCAAAATGTGGACTGAAATTCTAAGAAAAAATAATAAACTTAGGAATTCATGACAAATAACGATGAATTTTTACATTCATAGAAATGTATAAATATGATCATAAACAATAGTGAGAACTTAAGTGAGAAAAAACCTTAGGAAACAAAAAATAACTTTTCTATTCAAAAAAGTCATGTATCCAAAATGTCATCTATCTGTTCTGCCACTTTTACGCTCAATTTGCTGATATGTGATCATCTTTTTCTACTGTTTCTCTGTGACCTCTCTGATTTTTACAGTCTCTCAGCATTTCATATTTCTCTCATTGATAACGAAACTTTAAGATACATTGTGTGAAACAGAGAAAATGAGAACTTTTCGCGGGAATTCGATGCAAAATATGATGGGAAAAATAACAAATGAAACATTTAATAACAGTTTCAGAATACATAAAATGATAGGAAAATATAATTTTTAGACAATAATGAAAGAATAAAAATTTTAATGGGGGAAGGTTCTGAGATGAGCAGCTGAATAATTCAGAACGGAAACTATTTGAAATAGTGTTAGAGACGAAGAGATTCAGAAAGTTCACTTTCGTTTTTTTCTTCTTTTTTTTCTATCTCACGGGTCGGTAAGACACTCTCTCTGTCCAGTAGTCGCAGACATTTAGAGAGACAGACAACGAGATAGTAAAGAAAAAAGAGAGTGGAAAAGAAAATTAGATAAAGTGCACGTGGCAACTGCGAGAGAGAAATACTGGATTCTTCAAGACTACACTCCTGTCTGGATGGAAATAAATATTGTGAGAATGGTCTGAAAGAGAGAAAAAAAAGACAATTCTCCTTGGTGATGTCACTGAAAGAGGGACACAGAGACAAAGAGAGGAACAGGTGGAGTTGTAAAATTTTGGTCAACACGCGTAAAATTAGTTGTAGATGGTTGGATTGGTTACAGTTAAAACATAGATCATACCTTTGATTCAAGGTGCATGAAGAAGTCAGACTAAATTTGAAAAGAGGGTAAAATACCATGAACTTACTGGTAGCTTTAGGAAACTCCCATTCATTTTTGATTTGTAATAAATTGCTGAATAAAAGAAAATCCAAATTACAATATCTGGGAATTTTGTTCATTGTTCAAATTTTGAACAACACATTTGGAAAGCTGCAAGCTTTGAGAAATTCTTGAACACAACTGATACTCAAATGGGTCCTAGGCTTGCTCAATCTTTGCCAACTTTCGGACTAAGTTTTATTTTTTGAAAAGTTATGAGTTGAGTAAGCCGATTTTGGATCTGTCACGCCTGTAAAATTACCAGTGAACATTTTTCATAACTTTAATTTTGCGGTAAATTGAAATTTTGTGTCTTACAAAAATGTTTATCATTTGTTGTTTTATGTAAAAATCTGGCTTCTGACCATTCGAGGTATTTATAGGTTTTCTTTTGTATCGATTTAATATCGAAAAAATTTATGAGAATGGTAGGTTTGTTTTGAAAAGACGCCCACATTAGACATTATTATGAGGAAATATACAACTACTATGAAGTTTTGAAAGAACTTTTAGATACATTTTGTCTGGTGATCATCTGAAGAGTCTACTGAATTACAATATTTTTCAATGACTTCCAGAATATTTTCTAGTTTCAATAAGACTTGATGTTTACAATTAAAAATACTTTTGAAAAAAAAGACAAAATAAATTTGAAGCAATTTGCAGCGATAGCAACTCGCAGAAGCATACACTTTTTAATTCAATACTTGAATATTAAATTTTCCAATGAATGTGAGTGAAAAAAGGTTTCCATTTTGATTAACGGGAAATATGTAAATAACAATATCAAGGATATCATTTGAACTTCTTCCATGCAGCCTCATCAAAAAAATTATGAGAGCAAGAATTCTGATCCGCTTAAATTTCTTGTAACAATAAAACAGGTGATCAGACATTGGAAAATAGATTAAAAACAAAAAGTTCATATCAAGTTGATGGTACATATATGACAAAAACAAACTGTAAAAAGTTGTACTTGACTTTAATTAAATGTATTTGTTTATTAATCTACCGTTTATGGCTTCTGAACTTGAAAATTTAATGTTTCAATGATCAAGAGCTCAAAATGTAAATTTACTGATCCTTGGAAATTGGAGCAAAAAATTTGCATTATTTTAATTAATTTTTATTCAAATTTTTTGGGAGCGTGGCGCAAATTGTTCTTATGAACATATTGTCAAATTTTATAGAGTGAATATGAAAATAACTATTGAAATTTCATTGAAATCGTCAACTACCGTAGTCTACAAAAATAGAGACTAGTTTATGAGGAGGTGATATCACTGTTATCAGTCACCGATATTTACATCACAGACCAAAATGTGTGTCCAGCAGATAATATTAGTAGGGAAAAAAGATACAAGAAATAAAAATAACAGAATACGTAGTAATCTTTTGCAAGTTTAAAAATGATGCGAACGTCTAGTATTTGATTAAAGGTGTTCATTATATCTTTAAAAATATCTTGAAACAGCAGATAAATTTGCAAATTTAATGCTTTTTGTTGACGGTGCCGTCATGTCTTCACTATCAAACGGGAGGAATTTGTAAACAAGATAATATAAATATTTCCAGTTGATAAAACATGTCACGTGTAGAATATCTGCAATTTATCCCCACGTGAGAGAGGGGAATCCCAATTTCGGCGACAAGCTTAATATCAGGTTTCTATTCCGTTTATTATCAGCATTTTCTGGTGACTTTTATGGATAGAAGGTGATATTAGAATTTTGGGGTGTAAAACTGTCAAGTTTTCTACTTAGATGTTCTCAATTTTCTATAACAGCAGGTTCCTAGTATTGAAACATTCGAAAATTATACTTGAAATCTGTATGAACTCGCTTTTCAATGAAAAACATAGAATAAATACATATGATGGTCCTTCTGTGGAGTTTTCTAGTGATCTGTGATTTCTACGAATGCATATATTATGGGGTTATTCAAGTAGTGTCGGAAAATTAAAAAGTGTAGAAAAATTACGTTACGACTGTATTCAAGTATATAGAAACATGTATTTAAATACATTTTGCTACATTACTTGAATAACCCCAGCCAACTGTTTTTTAAACAAAAATTTGAATAGAATTTTCAACACACTAACACTATTTCTTTGAATATCTTCCTTGAACCCTCAAACATTCATTTTTCAAGCAACCGTTAAAAATGTGTAACTGTTTTATTTAAAATATTAGGGAATATGTAAACGATTAGATTAAGGACAACATTGATGTCGAATGAATTCGTCTGAGCATGCATCGCGGCAACATTTTGTCGCAATATCGACTTTTGTATCTGAAGTATATATTTTTTGTTTTTCAAACATTTGAGATAAAAACTAACTTGAATCGCATGCTTTTTCACAAAGTGCCATAACGTAGGATAAGACTTGCTTTCCGCACAATTTATTTTTTTGTTCAGGGACTCTTCTTACTCTGCTGGGTCTAATTTCTTTCTCTGATAGCATTTCGACTACTTCTTCACTGATTATTCGATCATTTAAGGACTCCTCTAAAGATGTGTGTTGTTGAGAAAACGGAATGAAAACCAAAAAGAAAATCAAAATGATTGGCGACATCTGGAAATAATTAATATCAGAACCAACTATTCGGATATGAAATTTATGTACTCTTATAAGTCTTTTTATGCTTAAAAAGTGAGAGTGAACTTGAACAGTTAACAAAATTATTTCGAATGATAGCAATAAAATGATCAACCTACAAATATATCGTTCTGTTCGTCAAGAAATACTTTCAAAAACTGACTGTTCTGAGGAATTATCATTATATTCTTATCACGTTTGTTAAATAATGTCTTCATCATGACCTCTTGTGACTTCAAGCCCACTTCCTTCCGGTTATGAACCGATTAGGCTCCGATAATTTCTCATGATCTGCCAAACAGATTGACAGTTATAAAATTGTGATACAAGCTGATTAAATTAATTTGGAAATTGTAACTTCATCGATAGTGAAATTATGTAATTTATGTATTAAAAACTATCCAGATATCTTCACAAAAAACACATTGAAAGTTTTCCACATTTTTGAAAACAATAAAAACTGAGATATTAACGGTATGGAGGTTTCACATTTTGCCTTGCAGCCTCTTATAATTTCTATTAGTCTTGCATCTCTATGGACCAATTGAAATATAGTCTTGCATTTATGACTAATATTCCGTGATTATTTTCACTCGGGAATCGCTCGCCCACTATGGGGGAGTCTACGCAAGGACAACGCAAGGACAAGGACAACATTCTAATGGAATGGAAACGATTGCCCGACTGCACCAATTCTAGTTCAAGCGAACAATGATAACTTTTGTATTCTGTATTCCTTCACGTCTCCCAGCGAGCGTAATAAATTATTATTATTATTATAATAGAGAAAATACGATGAGTCAAGGCGACAATTTTGCGTCGCTTTTTTATAAGTTTTCAATTAAAAAACCATTTTTGTTCTACTTATGATTAAATTATCTAAATTTTAATGTTGTGGGTTTAAACAATTGATAGTGCTTCAGTTTTCTCAAAACATAGCGCGAGATCAGTTTGCGTAGCTTTTTCTCTGTAAATAAATAAATTTAATCATTCTTTCGAACAATTGTACTATGATAATTCATCCACATTCAACAAAAGTTTCAAACAAACACTTCTTATCGAATTTTCATTATAAAATGGGATTTTAACCCCGGAAGGCTACATATTGAAGGTTGAGATTGTTTCAAGCAATTGAACCCAAAATCCAGAAGAGCCACCATTATGTATAGGTATAGTAAATTCATGTTTTTTTTGTATAGTAAATCTCACAAACATTTCCTTTTAAAACGAATGTGAAGAGGATATAAAGATTTCATTGAAAAATTTTTGTTAATTTATGATAGAAGAAATTAAGGACAGCACTGTTTTCGAATGAAGTCGTCGGTGCATTCTTCACGGCAACATTTTGATGCAATATTAACTTCAGTATCTGAAAATTTAAATGTTTGTAGAAACAGTATTAAAACCAACTCGATTCGCATGCTTTTCCACAAACCGCAAACACATACGAATGTATTCTTCTTCCACAACGATAAATTTTTTTCTCGTCAGGGACTCTTCTGGTTCTGCTGGACCTAATTGAATTTTCAAGCATATATTCGATTACTTCTTCATTGATTATTTGATCATTTAAGGACTCCAGTGAAAAAGGATATTGTTGAGAAGCAGGGATTAAAACCAAAAAGAAAACCAAAATTATTGGTGGCATCTGGAAAAAGTAATATTATATAAAACTATCAGGACTTAAAATTCATATACTATTTTAAGTCTATTTATAATTGAAAAGTGGGAGTGAAATTGAACAGGTATGGAATGAACAGTATAAAATAATAGCAATAAAAAGATCAAAATACATTTGTATCGTTCTCTCCGTCAATGAAAACATTTCAAAAAATGACTGTTCAGTGAAATTATCATTTTACTCTTATCAACCTTGTTAAATATTGTCTTAATCATGCCCTCTTGTGACTAAAGTCCGTTTCCGTTCCGTTTTTTGTGAACCGACTAGGCTGCGATAATAATAATCAGTCGATCAGACTGACAGGTGTGACAAAAGCCGATTAAACTTGAGAGTACTTACCGTATTGATTAGAAAATAATGTACTTTATACATGAAAAACTAAAAATTCTCGGCAAAATGTTAAGAAATGAAGAAATTCAAGAAACCAATCAATCAAGAATGCCCAACCCTGATTCCGACCATTCAAAAGATTGTGTTGAATAACAATAACTTTTGGAACAGCTTCTTCGGGGTTATCCTTCGAAGCAAAATGATGAAAACGATTTATTTGGAGAGTTTAGTTCAAGAATTATTTTCTTTGTCATCTTCTTTTGCTTTCTTCTTTGGAAGCAAGGATGGATGAATAGGCATTGGTGTAACTCCTCCTTGAGGCAGAGTAACCTTATCAAGCAGTTGTGCGGTTTCTTGATCTCCATAAATTGCCAAATGAAGATGACGTGGCGTGACTCTCGATTTCTTACTTTCATTAGCCGCGATTGCAGACATTTCCATAAGTTCGGTAGTTAAATATTCAAGTGTAGCAGCCATAAAAACAGATGCACCTGCTGAAATTCTTTGTTTTCCACGAGTAGTTTCACGAAGTTTTCGATGAATTCTTCCGACTGGAAAAGTTAAACCAGAACGTGTCGAGCGGCTGATTCTCTGGAAAAATTTTTATTTTCAAAGGTTTCAATTATTTTGCCTATTCCCGAGTTCTGCTCTGATCTTACCTTTTTCTTTTTCTTCGCGGATGATGTTTTCGTCGATGTATTGAGAATTCGATTTGGTCTTTGTTTGAGACGAGCCATCTTTTCGAAATGATTCAAAAGTATTTTTAAATTTCACGCTTGAAGTTGATTCAATAAACACATGATAAATTGACACGTTAGAATTGCAAATAAAATATAATACGTGGTTCTATGAATAAAAAAATCATTCCTCATTGTCAACATGCTCTACGCAATAATCATAATTGGCTCATGGCTCATGACAACTTGCGGAATTTTTGTGTTTTTGACTTTGTCAAACACGGAAAAACCATTAGGATATGGTCGATACAGTGATTCATTGGCCACAACTCGAACACTTCCACCGACTATTTCATGGATGATTCAAGGATTTCCATCATTTATTATTCCATTCTATTTATACTGGACAAATCAACATTTGACAGAGTATGGATCATTTCTGACATGTCTTATGACTTTTCACTATGCCTATCGTTCATTTGTCTATCCATTCATTATCAACTCGGATAATCAGAGTCCCGTCAAAATAGTGATAATGGCTTTTGGATTCTCTGTGTTAAATGGATTTATTCAAGGAACGTGGAATGCATTTTATCAACCCGAATTCGATACACTACATCCTAAATTTTTCGTATTTCTTGGGGCTTGGCTGTTCGTGGTAAGTTGTATCCTATAATATACAAGATTTTAAATCAATATTTTGAAGATTGGATTCATAACTCATTGCGTTTCTGATCTTCATCTCATCACTCTTCGCAATGATTACCTGAATAGTTACAGTATTCCACGGGGACACTATTTCGAATACATTTCTTGTCCAAATTATTTTGGTGAATGCTTGCAATGGATCGGTTATGCACTGGCTGCTCGTAGTTTTCCGGCAATTGCCTTCGCATTCTTCATTGTTTGCAATCTGGCTCCACGAGCAATGTCACATCATAAATGGTATCAGAAGATGTTTGGAGAACAATATCCACGTGATCGTCATGCTTTGGTTCCCGGAGTTTGGTAGAGGAGAAAGAGTTCCATTAAATCAATTATTTGTTTTTCTCAATTTAACTTGAACGATTTTCAATTAAACATTTTTCGTTTCATAGAATACATAAAAAAACAGGCAAAGAAAAGATAGGAATTATGTGATCTGTAATTTCAATTATGATTTAACAATAACAATCGATGAAGTATGCGAGGAATTAAAGAAAAACTCAAATTATCCGACCTGAAACTTAGAAGAATATGGAACGGCGGTTGGAACGAGTTAATGAGCTGCTCAACAAAATGAGTGGAGCCAGGAAAAATTGGTGAATTTACTGAAATCCTGAAAAAGAATTTCGCTTTAGGCAAAAAAATTTCCGAGAAAATGAGTGAAAAATATGTTCCTGTAATAGTTTGCGGCAAAATGTTTAAATGTTTTAAATACATTGGCCGTATATTTTCTATTTTATTTGAACACTTTCTTCCAATTTAAGATTACTAGCTTTAAGTTACAAAACATCATATTTTAAGCAGAAATTCATTAAAAATGTAAGGTTTTGTAACGAAAGACAATAATTCAATGATGTTTTCATATAACAAGAAGTGGAAACTGTTTAGGTGACTCAGGCAAGGAAAAAGGGGTGCAGCACTAATTTTTGGAACGCCCATTAGGGTGCAGCTCTAATAGAAGTAGTGATGCAAATACTTCAACTCTGAAATCGAACTTTCCTACTACATTTCAAGTCTTTCCGATCATCAATCATAGCGTCTATTCTTATATTTTACTCTAATCAGTTGTAGGTGTGCAATGAAGGTCATTTGCATACAGTGCTGGCCAAAAAGATATCCACTTTTGGTTTTTTGTGTGTAACTTTTTTCTCAAGCATCCATTTGACTTGAATTTTTCCGTGTGCATAAAGCGAAATGTTACGCAAATTTGCGGACCAAACATTACATGATTATCGATTTTTTCTGAATTTTATTTCAATTTTTTGATTTTTTCGTTTTTCCAATTTTCATTATTTTTTTTGAATTATCAATAAAACGCACTCTGTTTGTTGCACTGGATTTGTTTGGTTGATAAATTATTTTTAAGGTATGGTAAAATCTGTTGGGTGTAAAAATCTTTCCTTGGACGTCAAGAAAGCCATTGTAGCTGGCTTCGAACAAGGAATACCCACGAAAATGCTCGCGCTGCAAATTCAACGTTCTCCGTCGACTATTTGGAAAGTAATCAAGAAGTACCAAACTGAGGTGAGTTCGAAAAATATTATTTTTTAATAATAAATGTTTAGAAATCCGTCGCTTTGAGAATCTCGCCCGGCAGGCCTCGAGTGACAACCCATAGGATGGATCGCAACATCCTCCGATCAGCAAGAGAAGATCCGCATAGGACCGCCACGGATATTCAAATGATTATAAGTTCTCCAAATGAACCTGTACCAAGTAAACGAACTGTTCGTCGACGTTTACAGCAAGCAGGACTACACGGACGAAAGCCAGTCAAGAAACCGTTCATCAGTAAGAAAAATCGCATGGCTCGAGTTGCGTGGGCAAAAGCGCATCTTCGTTGGGGACGTCAGGAATGGGCTAAACACATCTGGTCTGACGAAAGCAAGTTCAATTTGTTCGGGAGTGATGGAAATTCCTGGGTACGTCGTCCTGTTGGCTCTAGGTACTCTCCAAAGTATCAATGCCCAACCGTTAAGCATGGAGGTGGGAGCGTCATGGTGTGGGGGTGCTTCACCAGCACTTCCATGGGCCCACTAAGGAGAATCCAAAGCATTATGGATCGTTTTCAATACGAAAACATCTTGGAAACTACAATGCGACCCTGGGCACTTCAAAATGTGGGCCGTGGCTTCGTGTTTCAGCAGGATAACGATCCTAAGCATACTTCTCTTCATGTGCGTTCCTGGTTTCAACGTCGTCGTGTGCGTTTGCTCGATTGGCCAAGTCAGTCTCCGGACTTGAATCCAATAGAGCATTTGTGGGAAGAGTTGGAAAGACGTCTTGGAGGTGTTCGGGCTTCAAATGCAGATGCCAAATTCAACCAGTTGGAAAACGCTTGGAAAGCTATCCCCATGTCAGTTATTCACAAGCTGATCGACTCGATGCCACGTCGTTGTCAAGCTGTTATTGATGCAAACGGATACGCGACAAAGTATTAAGCATAATTATGTTATTTTTAAATCCAATTGCTCATATTCCGGTACTTTAATTGTCATTTCCTTGCAACCTCGGTTTTTTCAATATTTCTAGTTTTTCGATTTTTTTGAATTTTTCTGAAGTTTTTTCAAAATCTGTTGAACATTTTTGATGAATATTGTGTTTTTAGATTTTGTGAACACTGTGGTGAAGTTTCAAAACAAAATAACCACTTAGAAAAAAGTTACACACAAAAAACCAAAAGTGGATATCTTTTTGGCCAGCACTGTACCTGCACAATTAGAGATGCTTTCTTTTCTCTCGCACAAATGTTCTCATTTTCATATGACTGCAGAAGTTTTAATATCACATTATAAATTCAGTTGATAATCAGAAAACGAAAACAAATCTAGTAGAATTCTTTATTCCATATTTCAAGCAAATCAAGATCACATTCCAATCAAGATCACATTTCTTTCGGGCATGTTGCAAGTGCTTGCTCGTAATCCTGAAAATCAAATGTTAAGCATTAGAATCCAAATAATAGACAAACCTTGGCGAATTTGGCAAAATCTTCGCGAGATTGAACATACTTCTTCAGTGCCAAATATTCCAGGACGCATCGATGAGCGTACAAATATTGCACTTCCGTTTGGATTGCTCTGAAACGCTCCTCTCGAAGTTTTGCCAGAAGGCGTGGAACTCCAATGAAATCCGGAAGACAAATTGACTCGAGGATAATCAAAATGAGAGCAAGCGTGCCTGTTCGACCGACACCAGCAGAGCAGTGTACAACTATTGGTTTTCTGAAAACGATATAATTATAAAGTGATTTTCAAAGAAATTGAACTTACGTGCAACTCTTGACAACAGTCAACAAACGGAACGGTGACAGAAAATTGTCGGGAACACCGTGATCAGGCCAATTGCGCCAATGAATATGCTTTACAATTTTGACAACTGCATTGTCTCCTGGCTTCGAAATGCGCATTGTTGACATCACCAGAGTTTTATCGATCTGAAAAATGAGAACTGATTTATTAAAGATTAAATGTTGTTGGTGGTGGTGATTCAGATGGTGGTGGCAGCATCATCGTTTTCATCGGGACTTCTGGCTCTTGCTTCGCAATCATCTGAGGAAGTGTCGGCTGAAAATTATTACTTGATATTTCACCAGGTCGAGGCGCAACGGAGGCGATTTTCATTCGCCTCTTCACGCGCCCTCCACTCTCCCTATATGCCCGCGATAGAAGCGTTTTTCGGGCAAGAAGCGGGGAGGTGCGTGGTGAGGCGAGCGTGTGTTGAGTTTCAAGTGGAAGAGCTGGACTAAAACCGGACTAAACCAGCGTCCGTTTTTCCGGATTCTGGGCAATCCGTTGTAACTATTCCGTTTTTCAAAACTTCAAAACAGATTCATAATTTCTCAATTATTCAAACAACCGGGTGCCCAGTTTGCCAGCCCAACCAGTGCATAGTTAATTCCCATACCATTGGCTGTTGAGGAATCTGAGCCGTGGTCTTTTTCGGAGTTGGAACAATTTCATTGTTGGTTGTCTCCTCTTGCTCAATTGATTGCATCACACTTCTCTCGTTCTTACTACGCTCATTCACACTGACGACACTCATCTTGCTCGGACGCTTATTCAATTTGCTCACTTATTTCTTCGCACCAGTAGATTCTGAAAGTAACGCTATTATGAGGGGACAATTAAAATTTTAACTTACTTTTTGGTTTTGGTGGCATTCTGCTTGGACTTCGGTTAATTTCGACAAAGAGTCAGACTATATCAGAATACTATTAAAGCAATAAACTGATTTGAAGTTTTTATTTATCGAAAGGTAGTTTTTTTATAATAAAAAAAACACGGTTTATTAGTTCACGCAAGAATATTCTATACAGTTATTTCAAGAAGTTATTTTTTTTAACTTTTCGACGTTTTGAATTTTCTCGAGTCTCATTCACCTTCCTTCCTCGTTCCCAACTGGTTTGATTAGCCGTCACGATGATAAAATGTGATCCATTACTACTAAATATTTTTGTTTTTTTCTTTTATTTGATTTTTATTCATTTGTTCTGATGTGTATTGTGTGTGGAGAGAGGGAGGTAACTTGAACAGAATCAAATTGATTTTCCCATTACGAGCGCTTCGGTATACAAATTAGGTAAACGAGGTCATTCTTCACTACTTTGCAATCTGGAAAATTGCTCGTAAATATTTTATAATTTTTTAAAAATCTTTCTGACACGTCCCGTTTTGACAGTTCATTTTTTAAAAATTAATGTAAATTAATGTATTTTAATATTTTAACGTGATCTCCTATTTTTGGATGAACTTTCAGATCTAGGACAAAGATAAGAAGCTTGCTATAAATTTGGAAGATTTTGTCATAATCTTCATAGAGTTCTCATAACTCCTTCATCGAACGACCATGGCCCAATCCGTCCCACCAGGAGACATCCAAACCCAACCAAACGCGAAGATCGTCTTCAATGCACCATACGATGACAAGCACACCTACCACATCAAGGTGATCAACTCATCGGCTCGTCGTATTGGATATGGCATCAAGACCACCAACATGAAGAGACTTGGAGTTGATCCACCATGTGGAGTTCTCGACCCAAAGGAAGCTGTGCTTCTTGCTGTTTCTTGCGATGCTTTTGCCTTCGGACAAGAGGATACCAACAACGATCGTATCACAGTTGAATGGACCAACACCCCGGATGGTGCTGCCAAACAATTCCGTCGTGAATGGTTCCAGGGAGACGGTATGGTTCGTCGCAAGAACCTCCCAATTGAGTACAACCCATAGAGCCCTGTACTATAACATTCAATAAATGTATTTTGAAAGCTCGTTGTTTTTCTCACCAAAATTTTCAGATTTAAAAACGTATCGAATTAGGTGGAGGTGGAGGTCACCTCCCAATTGAGTACAACCCAAAGAAGGCTTGATAATTGATAAGAAGGCTCACTGTTTATTTTAATAAATCTTTTTTGAGAATTTTGAGAATGTTTCAGTTGTAACTCTCTGTCTTTGCATCTTGCGCAACCCACGAAATGAGTCGTTTTTAGACAGTTACAGAGAGCTGTAGTTATTCGGCAAGTTCGTTTTCACAGTATTGAAAGTTACGGAAAACACGATGCAAATCTGGATTTTTTCTAGAAAAAACTGCCACAGTCAAATTTTAGATTAAGATTTTCGATTTAGATTAATTTTAGACATTTTTAGAGCTTTTCTCATTTGAGTCAAGGTGCGGTGACATTCTTGCCGTTCGGAAAAATGTTGTTATGCAGTGTATTTAATAAAATGATTTGAAAGCAATAGACTCATTTATCAATAAAAACTATATCAGTGCTTCGTTGTTGATTTCAAAACCGCTTTACTTGACAAAATATATAACCACAAGTTCTATAAAACTTTGAATAATATTTAAAAATCAGTATGATCAAGAAACCTAGCCTTTCTTCTGTAAAAGTGTTCTGCAGTTTATTTGGAAACAAAATAAAATTGCCAGAAACCAATGCACCGGACAAAATGAAAAAGAAAAAACTATAATATAATTTACGAGGACCTTTTATGAGTGTGTCGAACAAACATGAAAATTGCGTCGATACTAACATCTCGTTGTAAACTGGATGCATTAGATGATGTGAGAGTTGGCTATTGTACTATTGTAGACAATTTTCAAATTTTAGTTAAAATAAATAAAGATTACATCCATTCATACAATATCTTCATATTCAAAAATCAAATAATTGTTTTACCAGAACTGAAAATAAATTTCGGTTGATGACTGTTTTGATGTGATATCAGTAATACAAATTGCATTTTCACAGATGAAATGCATCATTTCTCTGGCATCTGAATTATATTATTTCCCAATTCAGCAACCAAGAAAATGGAACAATCCTTCTGCCAGTCGATGAAAATGCCGTCATTTCCTTCGTAATAGTTTCTTGGATTTGATTTATTTATTTGTTTCACTGAAATCATTTTAGCCAAACTATTCACGTACCAAAATCGAGATGGTTCATGTGTTGTTACCCGATCGATAAACGATGCACCGCGCGCATTCTTCTGTCACAATCGTGGATCTACTCTTTTTGTTGAGCAACATTTATTATAGCGTCATTATTATTCTTATTCTTTCTACTTGTGTCTTTCGTTGATAGTCGGGCGGAAAAATTATTTTGGCGCGTTCCTTCTCTCATTTTGGAAGCATAGTTTGGCGGGTAACATCTGTTAGCAATTTTTAATTTAAGATTACATTTTAGAATATAGCTAAAATCGTTTTTATTGAGTGTTGCGTCTACCGTGTTGAAATCGTACATTTTTCCATACTTCAGAGCAACAACAATGGCCCCACAACTTGACTCGAAGAACAACGAATCTCAAAATGACTGTGATGCTGCCGAGCAGGCATTTCTAGAAAACATCCGTCAGCAAGCAACAAAGTATATTTTCCCACCAATCGAAGAGGAACCAATTGATTTGGATGAGGAAAGATTACTGGAGGTTTCGGATACAACGATGAGTGCATCAGAGCTTTTGACTTTGGCGTTCCAGAAGCATATTGCTCTATTCGCAACAAAGAAGGAACCATCAATTCGAGAAGAACTTCTCCAGACTTCTCTCATTGGAAAAATTCAAGATTTTATTACATTGAACTTAAATTCATACGATTCTCCAGTTGCCGATATTGAAATGGAAGAACTTGATGAATACGATGTTCAAAACTTCTTCACAAATCTCGCAGTTCCGATGGATCACTGATAAGTTCTATGGATTTTCTTATCAAAACTAAATTCCACGGTTTCATTCTTCTCTACAAATATCGCAAAATAATAATTAGAACGGCTATACCAGATTCAAATTTTGTTTTTTTCCTTCAAATTTAAAAATCCATTTTTGTTCACTACATTAATTTTCCATTCACCCCAGATACGGTTACCTATTTCCGTTAATGTTCACTTTCTCATTTTCGGTGCCCCTCTTCATAATTATCCATCTAATCATTAATTGCCATTTTTCCTCCAATTCAGTTACGGTTTCCCATTCTCGCTTGTGATTTCGATTTTTTCCTGCTTTATGTGCTAATTAAAAACATTGCTTTTCAATAAAATTCATAATTAAGAAAACTGGTCTAGTAATAATTGAACTATTTCATAACTGTAATAAAACAACAAAACTTGATTTTATCAATTTTTAAAACTTGAGAAATGTCTTCCTTTTGAAATAGGAATTATTTCAATCTAAAATAAAATTGTTTATGTTTTGGTGCTTCTTACCCGACTTTACGATCGTCCGCTTGACACCAATTAATTTTTTTTTAATTTTCCGGAATTAATTAATTAATTCTCAATTAAAACACTACATTGGACTAGAAAAACAAAAATAACCAATTCCTGTTTCACAATTTTATTAAATGAATTTCAGAGTGTAGTGTCAAGTGAAGTAGCTTCAACATTTCGTTTTGAAATCCATCTCCATTTTCTCTCAGGTTCCATTTCCATTTCCTCATAATGGGTTCCATTATTCAATTTCACTAAAAATCTGCTCTTCTCCGGTCTTAATGTTCATCCTTTTATTCCCCTCAATTGCTCTTATTATTTCCAGTGTTCTTCCATTTTTTCCCGATAAACAAAAAGTCGTGCCTTGTTATTAGTCGCCTTTATGAAGAAAAATAAACAAATTTCTAATTTTTTTCCTCGGCATACATGTGTTGTAAGGCTGAAGAATATGAAAAACGTATTGGATAAATCATTTTTTGATTGGCATTTCTTCGATTCGAGGAACAAAAACCGCCTTCACACTATAATTGGAGTATACACTTGTTCATCTTGCGAGAATTTTTGGTTTTTCCTCCAGTATTCAAATAATATACAGTTTCACATACAACCCGGACGAAATAAATTATGTTCATCTTCCAATTGATTTGTATCACTTTCAGCTTCCAACCTGTAATTCCTTGTTTTTATTTTCAAATTTTCAACTACTCTTTAAAGAGCTTGTTTCGTGAAAAACAATTGGATGAAAAAAAGGTGTTGAAGGGTGAGACCACCTCTCTCAATTATTCATTTTTTCGGACACTTCCACTTTATTTCTATTTCCTCCATTTCCATTTAACTTGTAGTTGACTCGTACTTTTTTTAAGTATCTAACAAGCTTTGGAACTTGATAAAACTATTTTAACGTTGTCATTTAAATATTTTGATAATCGGTTATTCGTCTTGTTAGTTAATTTTGTAACATTCACATGTTTTGGCAAGTCCTTTAAAATTATTAAAATTACGAATTACCTTTAGGAAACCTAAATACTTGATTTTTCAGTTCTTAATAATCTTTGTTTGACCTTCCTCTAAAACGAGAACTGCAAGACCAATTAGCGTATTTGAACTCTATCTTGGGGAATCGCCGATTTGTTTGGCAGTTCATATTTTGGAGGAATTGCAAACTTTCATGGAATTTTTGAATTTCTGAGAAAAAAAACACAACAAAATCCCCATTTACGCTACTCCACCTGTAAGCAAGGAGAAGAAGCTTCATTTTGGCTATAAACATCTCTACATATTCTTCCAAAATATATTTTCAGAATATGAACCATTGAAGCAATAATGAAGTGCAGCTTCCACATTCCCGAAAAATATCAATGGGTTTGTTTTTTAATCATCATCTAATATGCATACTTCTAAATATTTCAACTTAAACAACACAGATCTGTATTTTTTATCCATTGAACGAATTAATGTGATTTTAATTTAAATTGAATATTAAATCCCTTATTCAAGTTCATCGAAGCTTGCAACTTAAAAACCTCAAAAACCCATTTTCCTTCTAAAAAGTCTAGGGCTTTTTATAATTATTGTTCCTCAATCTCGTCATTGTGCTCACCGGAAGAGCAACCTGACGGCTTTGCTCTTTTCATGGAAGGGTACCCCTTTTTGTCGACTTCACATCTTCAAAAAAAAGTTCAGCTTCAACTATTTTTCATAGTATTTGTTATTTTAAAATATTCATGGATAAATAAGAATAAATAATGTTTCTTGTGGACAACTTAAAGTCCACGTTGGCTGAGGTAGGTCAAAATCTATTATTCATAGAAACCTAGATTCGATGGAATAGAATAGTTGGAAAGTTCTCGTGGAATTGGAAAGGTTTACGCGAATTGAAAATATTTTTTGGCGTTCTGCAAAATTCCGGCACGGGAGAATGTAGTCCGCAGAGCAAATTCATGTACACAAAAAATTCAATTTTCAAGTGTTTTGCAATTAAATATTCTGTGGTTTGAAAATTTAGAATGTAAAATTGTTAACCAGTTATTCATTAAAAAATCCTAAAGATCATATACATATTCAGGCGAGTACACTCTTCGTTCATGTTGCTCTTATTGCTGGTGTAGCTGTCTACACTGTCTTTGGTGCTCTTTCAATGCAATGGCTTGAATCTCCAGATAGAGTGTATGTTATGAAAAAGAAGATGGCAACTTATTATATTTTATCCTTTTTGAACATTTGAATTTTAGACGTGCTCTTCTGAAGCGTGAGTTGAAACCAGTAGAGAGTCTTCCACCACCTCCATCAATATCTGGTCTACCTGATAGAATAACACGAGTGTATCTTGGAGAGGAACTGGCAATTTTGGATCCTGGTGTGAGCTTTTGTTTTAATAAAAACCCAATTTTTATAATTTTTTGAAGTAGATCAACAATGATTTCAGGTTCACGAATGCCTCGAACGAACAATTCTTACGTTATTCCATGACACCAAGTGTGATCCATATAGCTTTGAGCATTTAAATATTGAACTAATTGATAGATGTTACGCAGAAGCAAATGTTCCAATTCCTGAAGGATATGGGGGTCAACCTAGAAAAAAGATTAAGAACAAAGAAGAAGAAAAAGATGTAATCGATGAAACTCCTGCAGAAAAATGGTCAATTGGAAATTCTGTCATCTTTGCGTTCACCGTTATTACAACTATAGGTAGGTACATATTTGCTTGAAAATCATTAAAAGTATTTCATCAATAAGAAATTATTAGTTATAAAAAACTTTAAGAATATCTGAACGTTATATTTTTTAATAAAAAAACTTCCGAAAAAATATTTTTTTACTCGTTTCTGAAATTTTGGAAAATTCAGGTCAAAAAATATTACTGTATGTTAGCTGATATAAGACTTGAGATAACAAATAAAAGTAAATAAAATCAAAAGGTGATATTACCGCCTTTCGAAATCAAAACGAAGTTCTGCCAGGTGGGTCTTTAAGCCTGCAATTTTTTATTTGAAAGTAAGTAAAATTGAAAGCACTATCTTAATCCCATTGAGTGAATTTACACGCAATGACTTCCCCTACTAATTCATAAAAGTTTGTTTGAATTTTTTAGGAGTCATCTTTATAGTTGGTCTTTTTTTTAATTTTGAACAGTTACTTCAGAAAAAAATTAACAGTTCTTTATAGGATATGGTCACGTGGCACCTGAGACGTTTGAAGGTCGTCTATTTCTAATCTTCTATGGCGTTATTGGAGTCCCATTCACTTTACTGACGATTGCTGATTTGGGAATGTTCTTAACAAGATTTCTAAAGAATCTTCTAACAATGGCAAGAAGATTTGCACATTATTTGGTGAAACTGTATCAAAAAGCAAAGAAACAAAGAAATGTCGGTTTTCTGTTGTCAATCTTTTCTTCAAAATAGCAATATTTTAGAAATCCCAGAAAACGAGTCCAGTGATGCCAGATTCTGAGAGATCAGAAGTTTGGAATACTGGAAAAGAGATGAAAGAAATGAGTATGAGAACTGCTAGAGAACCTGGAGAAGGTGATGAAATTGAAGTAATTGAAAATGGAAATGATGAGAATGGAAAAGAAGAAGATGAGGAGGAGCCGGAGAATAATGAACCGAGGTGAGAATTCTGGCCTGATATTTTTTAATTTGAGTTCACTATAATGCCCACTGTCTGAAAGTTGTAAAAATTTACAACACTTGACTTCTTGCCAAATAACTTGAAAAAATCTACTTCCAGAAAAACGGAAGAATCAATAGCTCTTGGAATAACATTCACATGCTATCTCGTGGCCGGAGCAAAAATTTTATCAGTTTACGAGCCAGAAATGGACTTTTTCAAAGCTTTATACTTCAATTTTGTGACACTTACCACCATTGGACTGGGAGATTTTGTACCGAAAAGGTAAGGAACTATTGTTAAAAACGTATAAAACATATATTTTTAGTTTCGATTATCTTCTCATTACTCTAATTTACATTGGAATTGGCTTGGCTCTGACTACAATGGCAATTGAAATTGCAGCTGATTTATTGAAAAAGTTGCATTATATTGGAAGAAAAATGGAAAATGTTGGTCAGGCAGTTGTTTGGTTTGGAGGAAAAAAGTAAGTTTTTCTAATATAGATTCTTTGAAACGGAATATTTTTTGAAACGGTTTAGAAACTTCGAAAACAAATAATTACAGAATGACCATGAAATCATTGGTTAAACATTTGGGAGATCAATTCAACATTCCAGAAGAAGAACTTGCAAATTTCGATATGTCAGCATTTGTGGATAATGCAATAAAAGTCGAAAAAGGAGAGATTGCAACGTTGAGGGTTAGTTCTTCGAGTGATATTTGTGATTTAAAGTAAGGTTAAACTTTAAATGAAGACTATTTGCTCCAAAAATGAGGTACCCGGTTTCGATGCAACCTATTTTATTAAATTTTAAAGAATGTGCACCTTTAAGGAATACTGTAGTGGAAAACTCGTGAAAATGAAACATCAAAGAAGTCCCGCAACAATGAGGAATTGGAAACTACAGTAATCCTTAAAGGCGCACACCTTTTTGACAAAACTTTGTTGTTACAAGACCAAGTACCGTATTTTTTGGCTCGAAAATCGCCAAATTTCGCGTCTGGATAATAGTTAGTTATTGTCAAAAATGTTTCGTTACATCAAGTTTTCAAGAAGTGTTCCTTCGGATTAACAATTAGTTACAAAGGCTGTTCCAATCGGCTCAACAATTTTTTCCAGAAGCCGCCTACACCGCCTGTTGTATTTCGTGAACGTGCATTCAGTTTCAGCAATGTCAGAAATTCGAGTGAAAGTGCTCTCAAATATGTAGACGATAATCGATTCAGTAAGACAACTCAGCCAACTATATATACAGTAATCATACACGAAACCACACGTACAATTGACACTTTGCACAATTTGGCAGATGCTATTCGGAGAGATCCATCGGTTTGTACTAATTTGCAAAATGAAAATTGAACCATTTCTTCAGATTCCGCGCCTGGACCTAGACGTCCACTATCTGACGGATATGTCAGCTCCCACATCATTCGACGAAAACTATCTTCGAACCTATACAAATGCACGTAGAAAATAGAACAACAAATGAATTGAATAAAGTCATTTTACAAATGTGTGCAAAAAATTGTAACAAATCAAAGGGATAAGAAAGAGAGATGTACGAACAATAACTAGCGAAACAATAAAAACCAATAATAATCAACAAAAAAAAACATCAAAAATGATAAAAACAATTTTAGTAAACGGGGGAGCATTTAGCAATTGAACAATGGGTCAAAAAGATTAAACAAAAGAAACAGGTAGAATGTGTGGCAACGGGGAAAGATGTTATGGGCTAGGCATTGTGAATGAAGTCTCTTTATGCTTCATCGTCAGGACGACGATTTCTTCGACGCAGAGCTGGATTGAGGGCGGTTGTACTGACACTGTTGATCTCCTCCTCTTCGGATCTGAAAAAAGGTTTTTGATTTCACTTTTGAACCAGAGATCAAAGTTTTGTTTTTTTTCAAATTCAAGAGTCTCTCTTTTTTCTATTAATTGCATTATGAAAACTTTCAAATCGAATAAATTTGAACTCACTGATATTCATCAGTATCACTACTACTGCTGCTACTGCTTTCTCCGTCATCGCCACCTTCTTCCTCTCTCCGTTCAGCCTCAGCTCCTCTAACAAGAGCCTCCATGAACGAAACTCGTTGCTCTTCAGCTCGGGCATTCAACATTTCAGCTTGCTCTAAACCACCTCCATTTCGACGACGATTACCTCCTCTAATTCCCATTCGAAGATCTCGGAGACCGCGGCCGAGGATGGCTCGACGAGCAGCAGCTGCTGCTTCTATTGGATCTACTGGACGCGCTGGGCGTTCGTTGTTGCCCTCATTTTCCACGACACGAGCTTCTTCTTCGTCGAGATCGTCTAGATTAATGTCTTCTGAGTCTGAAAATTCAAAGTAAAGATAAAAAGCGTCGATGTTTCCTCATTTTTAATTTTTCAAACATTTGCAAACAATATAATTTACCAATGGAATTAGTTGTTCTCCAACTTCCACTATCATCATCATCACCATCAGTTCCCAATTCATCTTCATCAACTTCTTCATCAACTGCATCTACCAAATCATCAATAGCCGCTCCCATATCAAAATCTGGATCCCCTTCTCCATCCTCATCATCATCTCCATCTTCATCACTTCCTTCATCAGAACCTGGAAGCTCTGCATCATTTTCACTACTGTTTAGGCGTTGACGACGGCGTTGAGCTTGACGTCTGATAATCCGATTCTGTGCATTTTCAAAGTCCAAATCGTCTAGTGTATCATTGTCATCCACGCTACTTCCACTGTCACTTTCATCGCCAAGCTGAAATCATTATAATTCGCAAAATTTTTTTCTCCAAATTACTGATATTACATAAAAGGTTAAATATTCTAAATATAGGTAAAAACTGTGTGATTGCCATTTTTTGACTGTACATAAAGAATTAAGATGAGTTTTTGACAAGTTGTTGTTGACATTTACTATGATATTTTATAATTTTATCACTGGTTCCTAGAGACAGGCAACATGCGTGAATTCTCTATATCTATACTTGTTACTGAAACTAAATGATATTGCAAATATCCAAAAAGAATGAAGCAAGACTTTCATGGAAGAAGAGGAAGAAGATGGAAAAACTAATTGAAAGCATAGTGCATATTCTCCGCCCAAAATTTGAAGAGTGATCAAAGCAAAATGATCACTCTCGAAGCAAAATGCAACGTTGCTCTATCTGGAACAAAAGCAAATTCCTCGGAGAAAATGTTTTCTTCAAGAACGAAAACGCTTCAAATGTGATCGATCTAGAAGAAATGAGACCAAAAGCAAATTCTAATCTGAAATCAATGAAACTCCAGAGAACACTGCTTTTGAAATCAAAGAATTACTGGTCTGAAAGCAAAAAAGATTCAGTTTCTTGAATTATCTGGTCAGACAAACACAATGTGTCTGACTGTTCGATCATTTAGTTTTTATTTTCTGCCGGATTAGTTCTAATTTATGTTCCGCTTCTGACTTCTTCTGACCAGGTTCTGCTTTTGATAAGAAAGTGACACACTACTCTCTGCTTCCTGTTAATCTGAAATGCTTTTCGTGAGATCTTTGCTTTTGTCTCGCTCAAAAGTGACTGATCACATTTGAAGCAGTTACATAATCAAAACAGAACTCTGTCAAAAGCATTATTTCTGTTGAAGAAAAGAAGAAAAAGCAGAAAGCAAAAGTGATCTTACATCAGTCAGAACACATCAAACACAGATGTGTTTGCTTTAAATGTGATCAGTCGCAAATAAAGCAATCATGAAGCAAAGATAATTTCTGCAGGTAAAGAATGTTCTGAAATCAGAAACTGGTGTGTCGCATTTCTTTCAAGATCAGAACGTGATCAGAAGACAATCAGAACGAACAGAACACATCAGTTGGAAGTTTTACTTGATGTGTCGCTTCTAAATGTGATAAACGTATTTGCAGAACAGAAATTCCACTGAAAAAAAGTGATGTTACATTTTTAGTGTGGTCATTCGGCACGGAAGAAAACATCAAGCAAAAGGAAACTGAACAAACAAACCAGGAAGAGAAGTGATGTTACTCTTTTTTCAATAGAACACTAAAACTCGTATACCCAAATAAAGTTAATATGGGATACTGTAGAAGTAGTTTAGAATTATTAGTTTCAAAAAAAAATTCCGTATGGATGTCGGACTACTGTAGGATTACTGTAGTTTTTAGTTAGTGAAATTTTTAATGTGTTTCAGTGCTGGGCGCGTAAATTAGTCCTACTGTAGGATTAATGTAGTGATCAACAAAAACATGGATTTTTTAAAGAAAGTTTTAAAAATTCAAAAAAAAGGTGCAGATGATTTTTTGGGTAGTTTCAGAAAAGATATTATGAAATTTTCTAAATTTTTCTAAATATGTTTACCCAAAACATTTAAATTTTTTTTCCAATTTTGAAGTTTGTTCAGAATGATAATTCCAATGTTCAAAGGAAAATGTGGAATGGTTTTTTTTTGTATTTTCCGACTGACCGTACTCCACCTTTGAGAAAATTTTGAAAAAAAAACTAAACTTACTCTTCCTAAAGTTCGAAACACGGATTCTCGATCTGAACTATTTCCTCCAATCTCTTCATCATCATCTCCATCTCCAGATTCATCCGAATCTTCGTCTTCATCGTGATCCTCTCTCTGTTCATCTTCCTCTTCGTCATTCTCATCTTCATTATCCTTCAATCGTCCAATTTCAACTATTTTCAGTTGTGTAGATGCTTGTATCATGTAATCCGACATTTGTGGACGCACTTTCTCAATCACACACATTTTCTGATCTTGATGTGATGCGCATAGATCAATGACAGGTCGTCGTCCTTCGAAAGTTGTCAGAGCAGAATAGTCACGGGTCTCGAACGTTCGGAATGACGAGAAGATCTTTTCATCATAGTCTGGACAATGAACGTCTGTAACTTCAGTGGCGTACATGATATTCTGAAAATGTTGAAATTATTAATATTTATAAAATACCATTAATTATAATAAAAACATACACCAGTGGAATTAAATGAAACTTGACAACGATTGAGCTCAGGAACATGGTGAAGCATCCGGAATGTACGAATATCATAAACTTCAGAATTTATAACAATCTGTGTTCCATGAGGATGGAATGTTCCGAATAATGTTATTTTGGAGAGACGATCAAATACATGGATCGCCTGAAATTTGATATTTTAAATTTAATTTAAAAGTCTTCTCCCTACCGAATTCTTCTTTCTGACATCCCAGAGAAGTCCATCATTGAAGATTAGCTTGTCATCAGGCGAAAACGAAGCGTAATTTTTCTCGTACTGTAGTCCATCTATTCCAGAGAGATACGTGTCCAAAACATGATTTGTTTCAGTGTCATAGACAGTTGCCTTATCTCTACACGTTCCGACAATTCTTTGCATCGTTGTGTTAGCAAATTTAACACAAGAATCTTCACGATAAGTATGAACTCGTTGTAAAGCTTCTCCGAGTCTCCAAAGAGCGGATAGTGGACGAGAGAATGCTGAAGACGTGAGCATCATTGAACCATCCTGGAATTTGGAAAACTTTTATTTATTTATTTCAGTTTTAGAAATAAATGTTTCAATTGTATAGAGAATATTTTTTGTAGCCATACCTTCGAAGGTTCAATATTCGTCAGAGCACTTCCATGGCAATTGGTGTGTCCTTCATCCAATCCAGTATCCACGTTTATCCAATGAACTTCTCCATTGAATAAACCAACGATAAGATGTTCATCGTCGACCTAAATTATTTTATTAAACAATTTTTTTCAATTTTGATTTTAAATTTTTCCTTTATGAAATTTTAGAATTACTCTTTGAAAAATACATTGGAGAGCGACAATTAATTTCGGTAATTCTAAAAAATTAGTTACCTATTGTGTCATGCTGTTTCAAAATTTGTTATTGAAAATAAGTGTCAAAATAGAGAAAATCAGTTAGTTCATTTGAAAATAAAATTTATTTCAGTTGAAATATCTGAGTAAATGCACAAAAATGGTCTAAAAGTCGCTAAATGCCTAAAAACGAAGCTCGATAATTTGTAATTTGCATCTTTCAGGTAATTTTTAACTAAATTTTCAAATGTTTCAACTAAAATAAATTTTATTTATACATATAAATCGATTTTCTTTTTTTTTAAACTATTTTCTAATAGAAGCTGTTGGAACAACATGTTGTAACATGTCATTTTATAGAATTGGAGAAAATAACCACATCTGATTTATATATTTCTCACCGAAAATGTGGCTTTCGTATACGATTCATCGTGATCATGTATAGTTTTCCAGTTCCTGAATCTTGAGAAAATAGTTCTTTCATTTGTCCACTGTGAATAAACTCTTTCATGAGGTCTAAGAAGTTCTTGATCGAGTGTTCGAAGAGAAATATTTCTCACAACATTCGTTTGATACGACAATTCGGGACATTTGTGTTGGTAAAATAATGAAAATGGAGGACACGTTGTCACTGGATTCTTACATGTTGAATGTTGGTTTCTGAAAAATGAAAATGAATTCGAAGAATAATTAATAATTCTGAAACCTGAAATAATCAGTAACAATACTGTTTAGATCTTTAATTGGTCGATATCCACTTGAACTTTCTCCTGGAGTCAGAGGTCTCAGTTTTTGACGTGCAGGACTGATCATCAACTTCTTTGGAAAAGCACCACTGGTTGTATATCCTTAATATAAAATTTAGTTGAATCTTCAAATGAAATCTCACTTCTAGGTAAAGTTGGTGTGGCGAAAACATCGTCATCTGTTGAATGAGAACGTGTAGCCATTGCGGGAGATGACAGTGAAGCTGCGTTTGAGGGCCGTCTTGCTGAAATTCCACCAATTTCCGATTCAAGCGTCCTTGGAGCCAATGTTGGATAAGTGTCGTTTATTTTTGAAAAATTATTTCCGCTGCTGGGCTGAAAAAAGGTTGGAAAATGATTGTTTTTCTGTCACGATTCAATTCTCACAATAAATATTAACTTACCAATGGCTTATTGAGAATCGGAGTATTGATTGACCGACTTGCTGGACGATCAGGAAGCTTTGCTTCAGATTTCAGCATTGCTGCTACTGAATCTAACTTGCTTTTCAACAAGTGATCATGAATTAATTGAAGAAGTTCTGCTTGATTGAAGCTCACTTGTGTATTTTCGATGACCCATTGACGGTGACTCTTTTCCTGAAAACCCTCATTTATTTATATAAGAACGTTGTTAAAGAATTAGAAAAAACCGAACCGACGATTGAATTTCTTTTCCTTGTTGATCATGAATTTTTCTTCCATAAATGACCTGAAGAAGTTGAACTGCTTCTTTGCAGAATGCTGCATGAATATCTCGCTTGTCAGAACACACTGGTTCTCGCATTAAATCTGAAAAAAAAAGAATTAAACTTGATTTTTTGAAATCTGTGGAGATTTTTCGTTGTTCGCTTTTTTAGTTTTTTTGGCAAAAAATTAGTTGTTCATCTTTTTTATTCAAAAAAATACACTCAACATTATAGCAATATGGTAATTCCGATAAACATTTTCGTTTTTTAATAATAATAAGATCCTTTTTGGCATTTTTGGCTTCGAAAAAAATTCGAATTCAGCCCTACACATCCCCAGGGCTGAAGAATTTTTTTTTGAGCGAAAATGTATTTTTGGTAATGTTCGAAAGAAGGTTAGCAAAAAATTCGAAATATTTTGTTAGCCTGGCGCTGACAGAAAAACTTGTTAATTATTATATTTCCACTCAAAAAAAATACTCGAACTTATAAAACATGGCAATTTCGATCAACAGTTCTCTTTTTTAACGTTTTTTTGTGTTTTTGAAAAACATGTAATTTCTTTGCATGTTTCGTTAAAACTAACTCTGTAGTCCATTATGAGCTATCAACGGTAATTTTGCAAGAATCTGTCGAACTTCCGGATGCCTTGCCAGTCCCGTTAATGTGTTAGTTGCCGTTTTTCGGATAGAATCCGCTTCTGTCAGTGGAATTTTGCAGTTAATCAAGTTGACGAGTGCCATAATTCCATCAGTTTTTCGAACTTCTGTCCACATTCGTTCAAGATGATTCATGATTATTTCATATTTCGATTGTCTTTTCGACGCGGAGCTTGACTTTTCCTCTGAACTTTTGACTCTTTGAATAATAGCTTTCCAGCATTCTGGTTCCACATAAACACAACGTTGAATACATCCCAATGCTGCCATTCTCAGAGATGGATCCTCATCGTATCGTCCAAGAGATGTTTGAAGAAGAATTGTGAAACCATCATAATTCGAGTGATTATAGGAATGTTGAGTGATAAGTTCAGTTTGAATTGATGGAAGGCAAAACATCATGCACAATGTTTCCAATGCGTGTACACACATTTCGGTGCGGAGACTGCAACAAAATTATCTCATTTATTCAGAAAGGGAGTAGAGTTTTTATTTCGGATTTTTTTTTGAAAGTTTCATTAGGGAATTAGGTCACTTCGGGGAAGTAATTAGCCTATTCCGAAACCGTTAATTTCAAAAAGTTACCTTGGAGAAATGTTTTCCCAATCTCTTGATAACACTCTAACCGCCAAAAACATTCGAACCATTCCTAGTTTTCTTAAATTTTCAGCCTCTCTGAATGAACTTCCGGTGAATCGAAGCATTTCCGTAACAATGGCTTCGCACTGCCAACAAACTTCTTCATACGGCTTCATGCTCTGAAATAAATTTTTATAAAATCAATGATATCTTAATAAATACATACTTTATAATCTGGACAATCTCCTTGTACAAGTTCTGGAAATCGCATTCCAGTTGGTAAGTTATTTCCGTATAGCTTTTTATAGTTTTCCACTTTGATGAAAATGTGAGCGGTGAGGTAACTAAAATGATTTAAAATTAGTTAAAAATAATTTTTATCATGTAGAAAACCTTCTGAAAGTGGTACAAACTCCTCTTGTACACTGTGTACTTGTATGTATTTGTTCTTCGGTGAGTTCGACATCTTCATTGTTTTGCATTAGTGTCAGGGTTGCAATCTGAATTACAATATGAGTTATGGTTGTATTATTTATTCACTTTTTTGAAACTTATGAGAAACATACATAATTATGCAGCTTCCGTGGACCATCATATTGATCAAATCTTCTTAAAATAGCCTTGTAGAACAATCCTTGAGAAAAGAACATACATGCACTGGCCATTCCACTTTCATGACTGTGTTCCAAGCACCACAGAACATACCTTAAAAAATAATTTAGTCTTCATAAAGAAAATTTGGTTCGCATTTCAAAAAATGTATTTATAAGTTTAATTTTTAATTTAACAAGTAACTTTACACATCAATCCGAAGACTATGACTTCTCAAAAATTGTTTGGAGTACGAAATATGTTCATATACAAAGAAAAAGGACGAGCCCATGTTTCATGTGGCATGATCACCTGAATGATTTCTGTGATTTAATGCATTTTCTCTTCTTTAGGCTATAGGAGTATTATATTTTCAATTATTAGGTTTATTGTTATTCAAAAAAAACTTGAGGTTGTAAATGTTCAATATACATTTCACTCACTGTACAGTCTCATCCACAATCTCATCGCTCATTTGACATAAAATCTCCATGACATCATTACTGTATGCAATGTAATACAGACATGTAACAACTCCAACTGAAGCCAATGATGTTTTTGGAACTTTCAAAAGAGCCGGTATTCCTCCTTTGTTGACGAATTCCAAGGCGAATTTACGATGTACCAATAGAGAAGTGAGATATTTTAAAGCATCAAAGGTTAAACGGACATCTTTTGATTTTTCGAGATCAATGTAGTCGAACAAGATTTCCAATGCATTTCCTTCAAAAGTTTGAAGGAGGAGCTGAAAATATTTAATATATCTTATCAAGAACTATTGAAATATCACAAAACAATTTAAATTGAAAAATTAATATAAAAATATATAACTAACATCCTGATATTCTCCACATGCAGCCAAATATTGTAGAATAAACCGTTGATATGTAGCTAAACTAAGTGGATATACTTGTTGATCTCCAATTAGAAATGGTTGAAGAATATCCCATTTACTGTTTGAATCATCCAAATTTCGAAGATTATGAAATGATGGAACTCGCTGAGTAATTTCCGTTCGAAGAAGAGATGTCAGGCAAGGCTGAAAATGATTCTGATTGTGAAAAAAGATACAAAAATTTGCAGAGAAAATGACTGAAATCTACCTCAGTTCTTCGCTTTTTCGGTGGTGGTGGATCTGTTGATTGTACAAAGGTTTTCTCATTCTCTTTTGTAGAACCATCAACAGAAGTGATTTTGATTGAAGGAATTGAAGTTCCGTTACTTGTACTTTGTTCAGCATGCAGTTGGGAGAAACTAAAAAAAATAATAATTTGATAAATATAATAATTTGATAAATACAATTTGATAAATACTATTAATAGTTGAAAAAACTCACTCAGTCTGTCCAATTTTCTTCTGTTCTTCCAAAGAGCGACCCTGAAATAATTATAATAACATTTTCAAGACCTATTTAATACTTTAAAAATTCATACCTGTAATTCATGGAGTCGCCGAAGTCCAAATGGGACTAATAGAGCATTTTCATTTCGATATTTACTCGCATTTTCAGTATTTTCCAATGCAGCAGCTAGAAGTCCCATTGCATAACCTTGTAAAGTCTCATTTGTTCCTTCTGATCCTGCCCATGTGTATAGGCGAGGAATGAAATCGTCTGGTTCTGAGAAAACTACTTTTGAATCGAGACCAGGAATACAGGCTAACAGAAGTCGACTTCCTTGAATATTCAATTCTACGTTGTCTCTGGCAAGAATATACGACACAACAAGCTGAAATAAAAATACATTGATATGAATTAACTATCTATTTATTCCCTCACTTTTGTCATGAAATCATCGTTTTTGAATATAATTTTCAAAATGTTGCCGAGTGCAGAATCTGGATGAGTCCTGTGAGGATGACGATCATCCAAAGGATCCGGGTCGTTTTTAATGAAAATGTCTGTAGCTTGTTCCAACAATTCAGAAATTCTGAAATGATTTATTTAATTTATGAATAATTGTTCTCTATTCTTAACCTTTTAAGTATCGGTATCGGATCAAACGACGATTGTTCATGATTTGCATCAAACTCCAATAGTAATTCAGCTATTCGAAGCATTAATTGCGTGCTCAGCTTCAAATCTTGATCGGATATCATCATCATTGTTCCTGTCGATCGGAGCGGATAAATCTCCTTGCTCGTCATGACGGCTGAAAATACTTAATTGATTTTGTGATTTTTTAACGCAAAATAATCAATTTAAAATTATGCAACAAGAAATTGGATTTGCAATTCAATCTCCAAAAGAAAAATAACATTTTTGTTGAAATGTCGAAAATCCGAAATTAGTCGAATATGTGAAGAAGGGTACGGTACGCAACGGTGTTTGCGGACCAGTCCAACGACGACGACAACTTGCGTACAGCTTGTGATTTATTTTTATTTTATTTTATTTGCGAAATACTTTTTTATCATTTTTAAGAATATAATAGGTTGTTAGAAAATTATTTGTTGTAATTAGAAACAATTGTTCAAATTGATTTGCGAAAAAAAATTATCGCCCAACCTCTCTCGCCCCTTGTTTCACTTTATAATTTCCTTTTTTTTTGCAATAAACTAATGAATTTTTTCTGGGTAACACAACAATGTCAGTTTTCCACGACGAAGTCGAAATTGAGGATTTTGAGTTTGACGAGGAGAAAGACGTGTACCACTATCCATGCCCTTGTGGCGATCGATTTGAAATCCCTAGGTAAGTTTTGAATACTGTAAAAAATCAAACCGTTCTGCAAAGTAGTTCTCATGTTTAAAACAATTGTCATTTTCGAAAATCTCTAATTGTTAGAAATCTCGAATTAATTGTAAGTGGCTCAACTCGGGTATTTTAATTCATGCTTGAAATCGGATTTTATTTCAATCTATTTATCTTACTTCCTAGTTGAAAAATCATATTTCCATTGTAATAAAAAGCTATTTATTCCGTATATAGTCCAACTTCACTTTTTTTTCAGAGAAATGCTTGAAATGGGAGAAGATGTAGCACAATGTCCCAGCTGCTCCCTTCTCATTCGTGTTATCTACGATCCTGAAGATTTCGTCAAACTGGAGACCATCTCGACAAGCAAGCCAATCGCGGAACCCGTCTAAATATTTTTAATTTTTGTGAATATTAGTTATTAGAGTTTCTGTGAAATTCTTTTTCTTCCGTGATTTATTGATACGGGTTTCGCGAGTAAATCTTCCGTGATATGTTGTTCCGAATTAGCATTCCAGAAAAGTTGAAATTTACAGAAGTGAAAAAAAACCGCAATTTTTCTTGAAGACAAATAATGTTGAATTTGGAAAGACACAGCTTTAGACCATATCAATTTGCTGAATCACACTAATAGTATTTATAAAAAGAGCTTTTAGGTTTAAAATGATTGTGACTATGTGACGAAACGGCCAAGAGGAGATAAGAGGATCTCTCTAGAAAAAGGAAGCTTGAGGATTTTGTTTGCAAAATGATGCGATTCTAACTAGAACTCAGTTGATTCATTGAAGTTACCTTGTTAAATTGCATGAGAATGTTCGATACTGAAAATGCTAAAGAAAAATATTTTCTGAATGAAGAGATTGAGACGCTGTGTTTAGTTTGTTGAGTAACAAATAGAAGATTTCAATTAAAATAATTTTACTAAAATTACAAAAACAATTCAAGACTTTAAATGAACTTCTGGATTTCATCGTAGATGGCCAGAACGAGTGCTCCACCAGTTCCACGGAACACATTCGACAGAGCTCCCTTGAACATGGCAGACATTCCTTCGTTTTTGATGATCTTGACAGCACAATCCAAGGTATTCTTGTAGAGAACATCTTTGCGACCAGACTGCATCATCATGCGACGGCGAACAGTATCCCATGGATAGGAAATGATTCCAGATCCGACGGTGACGACTTGAGCAATAGCCCAGGCGGCGAAGAAGTTGAGTTTCTTGCCATCAGCAGTGAATACCATCTTGGCAGTGTCGAACATTCCGAAGTAAGCGGCACGGTAGATGATGATACCTTGTACAGAAACAAAGAATCCTCTGAAAATTAATGTTTGCTTATATTATAAAAATGGAAAAAATACCTGTAGAGTCCGATTGGACCATCCGATTTTGCAATCTTGACGAGACAATCAGCCAGACCTTTGAATTCACGTTCATTAGCTTTTCCGACGTCAGCAGCCAAGCGGGTACGAGCGAAATCCAATGGGTAGACGAAGCAGAGAGAAGTTGCTCCGGCAGCTCCACCAGAAGCGAGATTCCCGGCGAAGAACTTCCAAAAATCCTTCTTCTTGTCCAATCCCTTTTGGAAAATGTTTTTGTATGTATCCTTGAATGCGAAGTTCAGCGCCTGGGTTGGGAAGTATCGGATGACATTGGCCAAGTTTCCTCTCCAGAGAGCAGCATATCCTTGCTCTTTCGGGACACGAACGAGGACATCGACGATTCCTTTGTAACGTTTATCGGCGGCGATAGTTAGGGAAGCATCCTGTACTTGCAAAAGAAGCTTGACACGTTCAATCGGAGCCACAGCAGTCTTGGAGACAGCGGCAGCAGTTCCTCCCGAGGCGAGATCAATCAAGAATTTTCGGGTATCGAAACCTTTCTTATCCTCCTTCTTCTTTTCAATAGGCTTTGAATCTCCTCCTGAAAGAATACAAATATTAAATTAAAACCAGAAATATCGATTAAGATTTACTTACCTCCAGTCATGCTTGCAGTAGTGCTGCTGGATATCCAAGCGGTTGAAAACCGGAACTGATTCTAAAGTGAGCCCTTCGATTAAAAATCGACAGTGAAACGTGGCAAAAGCGCTTCTTTAACCGAGGTCACGTGAATAATGCAAAATGCTACTCCAAAACTCATATTTCTGTTTTTCACGTTCTCGTAAATATATTTTCACGTTTTTAAACATATTTTTAAAAGCATAAAAGATTATTTAAAAATATTCTTTTTTTTTAATATCGCGTATAAATTGCTTGATTTCACTGTGAAAGTGTTCTAAAAGAAAAAGAAACAGAAAAATCAAAGAATTCCGCAACGGAGCGGGTTACTGTAGCATTCAAACGCGCACTCTTTCCTTGCTCGAAATTTAGACCCACGGGTTTGAAAAATTTTGTTCATGTGGAATCGAGGTGAAAATCCCAAAATTAGCGGAAAGAAATTATTTTTGTTTTCATTTGAATATGTGAATTATTTTCGGATGCACCTCTTTTAATTGCGAAGTCATCAATAAGTTGAGCATTCTAATGATATTTTCAACATGAAACAGGTGACAAAACACTGTTATCATACAAAAATAGATTAACTTCCTTCTTCTAGCCTTATCCTCTTAAAACATATGTTTATCGTTTCGTCACATAATCGCAATCATTTTAAACCAAAAAGCTTCTTCATACTAGACAACTTCATTAGTATGAATCAGCATCTGGTACGTATTGGGTCCAAATCTGTGTGTCATTCCAGTTTTAAAAAGTATTTTAAAACCTTCTTCACTCATCTTCAATCTGAAAACCCCTCCCAAAAAGCTTATCAGATGGAGATAAGAAGAGGAGGAGGCAACTGAACCTTGTTATCCAAGATTATCAGATGTAGTATAAAAATTTGTAGACTTATCTATTTCACTTCGAACTTTGAGCAAAATAAAGCAAATTTGAGCTTCTAAGTTATTGAGGTGACCTTACATGAGTCTATACTGTTCAAGCTTTGATAATCAGTGTTACTGGATGATGGATGACAGTCAAGTAGTGTGGAACAGGTAGGTCTATGTGTTTTTATCAGAAATTGGAATTAGGATTTTGTTTGAGTTTTGTAATAGTTTTAGTTATTTTCAGTGGTTATTCCACAAGGAAAAGCGTCGATGAAAAGAGAAATGAAAATATAATTAGAAAAATAACACAAATATGTATGTTTAGATGGTTTTAATATCGAATAGTTTTATGATATTTTTTTTGCAAAGTGATATTATATTTCCAACAATATGACATTGATTACAAGCTGATTGCAATAAAATCTGGAAAGAGCATCAGTTTCAAAAATTTACATTTGAAAAAAAGGTTTAATTCAATTTTAAAATGGGTCAAAAAGCCTGCCGGTTTGCAAACTTAGCCATGTAGGCAGGCTCTCACGGCTGAATCCAGTTGCTTTTGTTCACTCTATAACATATCTGTTCAATCTAATTCTCACATTCTATTCTTCATTTTACTCGGTATTTGCTTTAAAAATACACAAAAAAGAATTAAAATAGATTTTCAAAATCTCCACCTTCTAACCCTCAATTCATAATTTAATTCCAGCTCAGCACCTCAAGAGATGATCTGCTCAATTTGCTCGGATAAAGCCGAAGGATATCATTTTGGAGCAATAAGCTGTGCTGCATGTGGTGCATTCTTCCGACGCAGTGTTTCTGATCAAAAAGTATACTCATGTTCTAATAGACAATGTAGTATTGTACACGGTAATCTAAAGTTGAACAAAATATAAATGTAACAAAAAGAATTAAAGATCCAACAAAGAGAGGTGGAAGCTGCAGATTCTGCAGATTTTTGAAGTGTGTGAGCAGTGGAATGATGCCTCAAGGTAATTTATATATTCAAAATAATATCAAATTTTCAAATTTCCAGACGTAAAAGCCAAAAGAACTTCTTCATCACAACAAAATGTCACGTCTCTTTACCGAAATATGAATCAAAGTTCCATTCTACTAATCGATCAAATTATTGCTTTTCGCAGAAGTATTGCAGCTGAAAGGCCGATTTTCGATTTGGTACGTAGAGATTTGAAAGAATTGAGATTTTAAGGGTAAATAAGAGCTTAACTCATATTTACTAAGATTATGGAATAATCTTGAATAAATAACGGTTTATTCAATATTTGAAAAATCTGTTGTAAGTAGAATAAATCTAGGTATTCTCTTCTTCTCTCTACATTAATTTAAATTTTTCAATTAATTTCAGATTTCCCGATCAACAACTCGTACAAACTTGAAAATTTCTCTCCACCAAGAATACGAAATTATGCGAAGAATATCAACTGGATCTCCCTTGATCATGCAAGTTATCGAACATTTTTACGCACACTTTGGGAGCTTGGATAATAATTTCATGGTAATAATTTTCAACTAACTAATATGAAAATTAACTTTACAGAGCGACCCACTCGGTGACATATTCCTATTGGTTTTTGTCTTTGAAGCATGTGTTTTGACTGCTACAAAAGGTGGAATCCAACTAGATAGACTGTTTCTGCCAAATATGGTTTGTTTTATTAAAACAAAGACATAATTAAAAAATATATATCTTAGGTCCATATTGATTTGAGTGAGCAACCATTTTTGGAGTTTATGGAGTGTGAGCAACATGTCAATTTGAACCCATACAGGTATTATAACTTAATTCTGAAATAACTAAAAATGTGATATTTCCAGAAACATTCTGAATTCATTTAGTTTCCTTGTTCAATTGGTATCACGATCGTTTCAATCATGCAATTTCGATGAACCACTTTTATCCATTTTATTCTATAAATGCATAACGGAAGCAGTTCCAATCAATTTTCGACATTGTTTTGCTGATGTGAATCGGGATAGTCTTTTGACAGATTTGAACAGAGGTAACAATTTCTAAAAATATTTCAAACTAATTCAACAATTTATTTTCAGTAGATCCTGTTTCATTTGAACAAATCCAGAACACATCTGCCCAAATTCATCAAGGAACTCGGGCGTTCAAAGATGCAATCTCAAGCATTTTATAACTTGAATAAATCGATTTTTTTGAAGAAATGTTTCTAAAAATTAAACAGCTGATATGAACTTCTCAAAACTAAATTTGTACTTCTCAAAAGTAAATTTGTAAATAAAATTGTTTGATATCTTATATTTTGAAAATTCTGCACGATTGTTAGAATAACATCACTAAATTATAATTGGGATAACTTTTGATTTTGTCACAAAACCAACTGGGAAAGAGTATATTTCAAGCTCATCTCCATGTTTTCTTTTTTCTTAAATCTAAGTTTCAAAACATCTACAAGATAAAAAAATCATATAGTTCAAGTGCGGAAAATCTCAAAACTGGGGCTCCAGTTATCTGAAAAATTTCTGGCAAAACAAATTCTAAGAAATAAGCCGAACAAAGGAGCGTTTTCTAAAATTAATACCCCCCATCAATTCGATTTACTCTAAAAGCTTGATTCCTCATTATAATCTGTAGTACCAGAAAAATAATTTCAAATTTTTGTGACCAGTTAAGATGTTGTTTTTCAATTAATCTCCACCTTCTAATACTCTTTTTTATTCTACTCATAAATCCTCCATAAAGAGATCATCCTACTGATAAAAACAGATCACCGATATTAATTTTGATATATTATTTTTTTAATAGACTTTACAGTCAGATGCGAAATCTGATGGAATTAACAATTAACATAAAGTTGCGAAAAAATTTAGAGATTAAAAATTACCAATAAATTTTACAATGAACGTGGCATTGTTAAATTCAATATTTCCGTATTCTACTTTCTTATCGATAAAATTAATTCAAAACAAAACAAAATCAGTTTCAAAATTTCAAAGTTTACTTTGTCTGTCTCCATTCGCTGTCTTTAAAGGAGAAATATCGATCCAATGTAAGTCCGAAAATGGCCAGCGAAAAAGATCAAGTTGTTCAGAAAAATGGAATTCGGAGCGTCGTTTGCTTATAGAAGAATTGACGCCCACGTTGAAGCAACTCTTCAAGAAGCTGCTCAAGTTCTCGAAAAGTTGGTAATTGAAAGAGATGCCGAGTCGGCCATAACGGTCGCATCCCAAGGTAGCTGATTTTTGGTTATTTTCCAGTTTTCGATTGTTTTAAATTTGCAAGTGATATCTTTGTGTGAAATTACTTACAAGCAAGTACTACATACCGATAATCGTTCAGTTTCACGTACATATGAATAGGAGCATTATAAAATTGTTGATCTGCCTGCCATGCATTTCTTCGCGACAGAGAATTACATTGTAGAATAATTCGAAACAAAACCCAATGTGGTGAAATTAACAATTTTGAATAGCAATCATATATATTACATGCTTGAAATTTCCTTTATTTCCATCTAATTTGTTTCAGGAACTCCAGATGCAATAAGTATCACTCAAGCTGCTCATGAAACCATTTCAATTGATTCAATTCTTCGATCTTCGAAGCAACCAAAGGCTACCATTCGTACTCCACGTGACTCTAACAAGAATCGGAAATTGTAATATGAAATGTGGAAAAAATCATTTCAAAACTTATTTTTAGAACTTTCCCACCAGCCCGAATTGGTTTCAAATCCGAGCAATTGGAAACTTGTGATTCTGGAATAACTGATAGCACTATTGACCAAGATCCACCGACCCCGGACTCGTTTGTTAATTTCCTTTTTACCTGTTTCTAATTTAAATGTTTAGCTTGTTCCCAAGTGCCATCTACATTCCGGCAAAGCAGAAGCCTCAAATGACCGTAAGATTACTTTTAAGAGCTATCAATAAATTAATTATCGTATTTTTCAGGTTTCAATAAGTGCAACAACTGCTTCTTCTTGTTCCAACAAATCGCTCTACCGTAAGCACATTGAAAAACTAGCAATTGAGCCATTGGAGGACATCAAACACTTGTAAGCCTGTTGTCACATGATTTTTTCTGTTTTAAATAATAACCTCTTATATCTGTATAACTTTGAAGGAAGTGCCGTGGACTGAAGAAGTCAAAGCCAGATGACCTTTTTCCAAAAGCAACTTACGATGCGGGAACTGGAAAACCTAAAATGGCGGTACGAATTGACTGTATTGCAGAAAAACATGTTCTTATATTTTCAGTTGTCTCCGAGTTCAATGGTGTCGGTCGACCTTTCATATGCATCTACAACTGCTAAATCCAATAGTCTTGCCTATCAACCAATGGAGTTTGTTTCCTCTGATGGACGCGTCAAGCTGTGGCTTCAGGTTTTATCGATTTGTATTTTTCTTGAAATCTTCTGTTTTCAGCCTCTTGAAAAGCAAAAGAAAAAAAATAGTGAAAAGTCCAAAAAACGTGAACGATGTATTGATGATGCTCCAATTCCTCCAAAACAATTGCAATCGAGTACCAAATTGAACATTGAGAATCGCACAAAGTTTTCTACCAATTTGTCAATCGGTGATCATGTTATTGATTTGTCTGGAATCTTAAATGGGTCCATGAAGAAGAAGAATTTGGCAAAACTCGTCATTAATGGGCAGTCCTATTCAATTTGAGAAGTGGCAGTCTTATTGAAATTAAATATCCTAATGAGTGAAATGTGGTTGATTGAGAGTTTTTTGAATGAATGGTTTGGATGATTGTGCTTGAGATTGATTTTTTGTTATTCCGCTGATTGTATATTTTAATTAAACTGCGGTTTTTGAAATATTAGGATTTTTTCACCTTAATAATATTTTCATATGAAATATTAAGATTATCTAATCCTCCGAAGCGTTCGAAGTTCTTTTTTCGATATCCAATTTAAACGCAGACCACCCAAGATACAATGTTTGAAAAAAGAATGCAATGAGAACTGTTCAAAACGAACAACCAAGAAGAAACAAAACAAATAAATGGTTTACAAAAGAGCAAATCAAATGATGAGTGCACTCGAAATGTCTACCGATTTTTTTTGTTTTCTTGCAAAGATTACAATGTGCAGCACATAATTTATTGTAATTGAAGTCGTGTTTTCTGTGACATCACACGATACATCAAAGGAGTATCGTCTATGATGGCATAAAATGCGTACGGTAGCATACTGTTGCATCAAGAACCAGGAGAAAAGCTACAACAAAATAAATGTCATTAATTGATTTGAAATTTGAAAAGTCAAGCATTATTGTTTTCCGATTTTAAATGTTTAACATTTTAAACATGTATCGTCCTGAGCTACAACAAACGTTAAAAATGCATGATTGGAAGAGAAACAATTTTCTGTGATTTCTATTTTCAAATTGAAATATTCTGCAAGTGAATCCACAGAACGTTTATGTTGTTGAAGACTTTCTTATCTCTGATCCTTTCCCATATTTGTTTGTCTCTATCCATTTATATTTTCTCATAAACTTTTTGTCACTATTTGCACTATCTTTTCGTCTTCTTCACTTATTCTTCCAAACCTTCTGTCTATGTTTGTTCGGTTTGCCCAGAACAGCCGGTAGGAGTGTGATGGCTCACCAAAAAGTTTCGTGCACTGATCAATTTTCATGTTTTGTAGTCGTTTGTGAAACGTTTTCGCCTTTTTCCCTTTCATTTTTTTCTGCTACATAATTTTCATAGCGACGTGCCAAATGATTCAAAGTTCAAAATTGTGATTTCAATTTTGAAAAACTGTAAAAAGCACGCAGAAAAGTTATAAAACTGATAATTTAGGTACGTTTTATATCGATTTCATTGTGCGTTACTCTTGATGTTAGTTCTTATTGATTCATTTTTTCAACTTTTCGGTTTCTTCTATAACAAATCGTTCTTCAGTCATCGAGTACATTTTACGTTTTTTTTTTTGACGTTGTTATCTAATTCTAGGAGAGGGAAAAGACTTAAATAATCCCTAACTGGTTTCCATTGATGTGCCTCATGAAATCATGATTTTTATAATTTAGGATTTTTCGACTAAACTTCAGTAACGGTTTTAGTTATTTTATTTATAGTTTGTTTGTTGAACAAAAATTGTAATTTTTTGCAAGAAGCGACCTCCTTTCAAAATATTTTTGGTTTTTGACCACAACTTCTTACCGAATTCCGTTCAAAAAAGTGATTTTTTGACTAAACTGGGCAAGAAATTGGCACCAACTGTCTATTTAGTTCAACAATCTTTGTATTTTGTTTAAATAAAGTAACACTGAAGTGAACAAACAGCTGCTGGAAGGGTTCCGTTTCTTCCAGGAAAAAGTTCAAACTAGATCCAAATAGTGTGAACTCATTTCTTTTGTTTAAAATTGACCTCACATCTTTCATTTTTCTCACTCATTATTCCCCACACTACGTTTCATTTATTCATTGCCTTTTTACGTCTTCTTTTCATTTTTCCTTCTCTCTCTTTTCATTTTTCCTTTTCATTTCTTTTCATTTTTCCTTTCCTTCATATCTATGTGTCTCTCTACATCGTGTACTATGTAATTTTATGTTGTTCCTGTATGAGAGGCCAAGTGATATTTGTCGAAATATCAAAGTATATGATAAGGAATGAAACAGTGTCTATTGATTTGGAGAAATAGATAATTTTTTACGCAAACAATGTCGTGCCTGAACTTTTTGAACTTTTTTCTAAAAATTAACTAATATATAGAAGGTTAACATTATTTTACAGATTCAATCACATATAAAAATATCTATAGTAAATTTTAACAGTCTCTAAAAGATGTATCACCACAAAATTTTATTCCAAAGCTCAATTATCACATACCTAAAACTGGAATTTTTATTTTTATTTTTTGGCCTTGTACGTGCCTGCTTGATTTTCTATTAGGCATATTTAACTTCAAAAATGTTTCAAAAATGTACTCTATATGCAAAGTTCAACATTTTTCGGTTCACTGAAGCTTCTCCAGACAATTTCCACAGGTTTCTCAAAAGGTTTCTCAAAACTCAAAGCAGTATTCTGGCGTCATGTACGTTTTTACTTTCTGAACTTTTGGCTCCTGGATTTTCGTGATTTTTTTTTGTGATTTTTGTGTTCCTTTTAAATTTGGTTGATAATATTTATAGTTTCCCTCCTACAATTGTTAAAAGATTAACCAACTAATGCATTCTTTTAAAAACTATAAACTACATCAAAAAGTAATCTCCGTTCTTAAATCCAAAACAGGTTTCCCGTTTGTTTCATTGATCAAATTCTTGAACAGTTCAATACTTGGTCACTTTCGGGAAAATCTGTGAATGACAAAGACCACACTTAATGGTTTTTGAAATGTCTTGCAGTTTTTTTTTTCTGCAAAAAGGTTTTTTAGTTAATCGAAGATTTTACAGTAAAATATTTAAACAAACGTTTGTTCTTGAAAATAGTCACAGAAAAAACCTGAGTTTTGCTACGTTGATCTATATAGGGGATCATATGATGAAAATAAACTTCTTGACATCTTATAAGTTAAACTGTATGTAGTGGCTTTGTCCGTAGAGGTCACCGGATTATTCAATGCACCCCAAAATTAGCCGCGAAGATGGTAATTGTTGTTTGTACTGAGAAAATAGATGAAGGCACTGGGGGGGGGGGGGGGGGCAAATTATTTCAACGCACATTTTAAAAAGGTTTAATTAACAAAATTTAGAACTTTGTAAATAATTTTTGAATTGCTATTTAAATGAAAACTATTTTAAGCACACAACATCGTAACTCAATGCTCACAATAAAAAAAACAATTACCACATGCTCATTAGCTGTAAAAATTATCAACTGAACAATCCTCTATAATTAAGTATGTTCACCGCAAAGTTTTCAGTCGACATTATCCCAGAAATCATTGTTGGGTTTCTAGTGTTGATGTGTTTTGATTGCATCATGTGATGTGTCAAATGTTTCTTTCTGACTTCCGTCTGAACCAATTTGCACTTTGTATCTGAATATAAAGAAAAAACGAGTTTTTAAAATTACGAGCAAGTCATGTTTGAGTTAATGTATGTGGTTATTTCCCTGTCGCAATAATATGTTTTTGAAACAATTTATTCTTTAACTCAAAATTCTCAAAAATGATAAATGTAGATGTAACTGTAAGATCTTTGACCTAATCGTTTGCTTATACACTTTCTAGGTAACAATAAAACCTGCAAGACGTTTTCTGCTGATTGTTCTTCGAAAGGGTTTTTGAAATGAGTTGAGATTTGAGCTTTATATCTTCACGTATTCCATTTAAAGATTTCAATGCTACATTTATGTAGAGTTTAAGAAGATACACAGACACATCGTGTAGCGGGGACCCCGTGTCTACGTGACAGATGTAATTTCTCTGAATCTCTAACTCTCGATCACTAGTCACCCAGAGTCCCGTCGCCCAATTCGCTTCGTCGCCTCGGCCACCGCCGCCACCTTTTCAATTTCTTTGTTTCTTTTTGTCCGACACACACACTCTCTGGTACTCATAATCTCTCATCTTTTTCTCTCGTTTCCCTTGTCCTTTTTGCACTTGTTCACTTTTTTTCGCTCTACATCTTTATGCTCTGTATTCTGACATTGAACAGATCAAAGATTTCGGTTTTTTTTTATTTCGTTTCCCGTAAATGTCTAACGACTCATTATGAAGTCAGTTTATAGCATAAATTTTTAGATTTGAATTTTATATTTTGTTTCTGATCTGTGGCATTCATCACATCTATTTTTATACTGAAATCTTTAGTGTCTGCAATACATTGGTAATATCTGCAGAAATGATAATCAACAAACCAAATTTTTTCACATGATATGACTAAGCTGTCTCGACTGAATTTTTATTAAAAAAAAGATTTTAATAATAATAATTATTATTAACTTATAAGAATGTTATTAATGAGTGAATAGTTTAAATTCGTGTTAAATCATAATATTTACTGTTATTTCTTTGAAAAACTCAAATGAAGAAAAACTAGATTAAAAAATGTTTAACTAAAATTGTAACTTTAAATTGTCATTCATTTGAAGAGAAAAAAATTGCGTGTTACCGAGCAATTACTAATTTTTCAAAATATTTGTTACAATGGTTTAATATATCATATTTGGCATGCGTCTTAAATTTTTATGAAAACTTGTAACTGAAGCTCTTTCCAAGTTGCTAAAAATCAGTGTATCCTAGATTTTTCATTAAAAATGATTGGTTTGTAATTATTCGAGACATATTATTTGTACGTACTGCTATATATTTATCGCAATAATTTAATATAGGATAATCTGTGAAAGATTAGAGAAACAACAATCCTGATCTAGTAGAATGTCTGATATACTTTGCCTGCGAGTCTTTTTGTTTCCAAATTAAAGAAATTGGTTTATGGTTAACTTCTCGGAAGAATAAAATATATCAGCTAATCTTTTAAATAAATACTCAGCCGCTCAGAGTATACGCATGAAACGTCATATTCTAAAATAGAATGAGATTCGAGATTACGTCTTCAGCAGCAAATGTTAAACATTTGTATTTTTTCGATAGTTTTTAGTATTAGATGCAACATCAGGAGTGCTGAAAACTTGCCGAATTTGCCGAATTTGCCGTGTGCCGAGTTTGACAATTTTGAAGAATTTGCCGTGTGCCGAGTTTGGCAATTTTGAAGAATTTGCCGAGCACGGGAAATTAAAAAAAAACATCTTGCCGAATTTGCCGAGCTCGGCGAAATTTTGACAAAAGATTTCCAACGGAATACTTTTGAAAGAATAAACTCTAAAAGCGTATCTAGAAATAATATAATTAATTTTTTATTATTATTTAATTTTAATTCCTTTATTTTTATATTTTCTATAAAATCCCATTCACGTAGTAAACACTTCCGCTACCGATATCAATTTCTCTGAAATGATATGTACATGAAGTTAGGCTTTACTTTGCCAATTCCTCTAATCTAGTCATGTTTTTTTCAATTTCTGTCCAAATCAGAATTCCCTACGTATACCATTGACAACATGTTTTCATGACCTTGTATTATCAGCAACGACAAAATTCCACCAGTTTTTGATTTTATTTTAACAAAGTTTTGGAGTTTTTGGATAAACTCAAAACTTTTATATGAATTCCGAGAAAATTATTTTTTGGTTTTGGTTTTTGTGGATTTTTTGAGTTTTTGAGTTGGACACCACTAGCGAAATACCAACATGTTGCTCATGCTTTCTATACATTTTTCTAGATCCTTTTTTAGTAAGTGTCATATAAAAGCAAATATTTCGCATTTTGAGAATTTATCTATGTTGTTTAAAAAAAAACCTTTTTAAAAACTGTTCAACTTTCAAACTTGAGACTTTCCTTATGAAGAAAACACTTTTTGCAACTTTTAATTTCCGGAATCTTGCCACACCAAACTACATGTTATATTGTTATTGTTATTCCTTTCGATTTGTGATTCCGGACACTAAATATTGTAATATTATTCCGTATTCGCATGCAAAAAATGAACATCAAACATTTGTATGCAAGAGAAAAACGGAGCCGTAAAAAATACACCGTTGATTACTTTTTTGATTTATTCTATTTTTAGTCACAATCTCCAAACATTTTCAAGATCTCGGAATTTGAATGTGATGATTTTTTAGGAGCTCGTAAACCTTTTTATGCAAATAACACTGTCTGAAGTTATCATTAACTTTTGAAAACTTGAATCGTAATGCGTTTTATTTCAAGTAAGTATCAAATATTTTTTGATTGTTGAAGAATATAAATAGTTTGAAATAAAGTTGAGACAAAATTCCAAAATTTAATGATAGTTAGTTATACGGTACTTACGAAATAGGATGTATGCTACATAAAAAGCAAGAAATCAGAAAAAAACAGAACGTCAAGTTTTTTGTTTGCAAATAATCTTTGATGAGTTTAAAAGCTTCTTGATGAGCACCTCATGTTAGCATAGGTATCTATGTTTAGAGAAATGTTTAATTGTCAAACTACATACGCTGTTTTTTTCTTCTCTTCTTCGATTCTAATACAAATACACATCTGTCCACTTGAATGGTCACTTTACCGGCATCAGCGTCATCGTTAGTTTCATTTTTCCCGCGTGGATACAGTAGTCCTTGCTCTTTAAATAGTTCGTTCTCTGTCCAACTAACCTGGGTGGCTTCCTTTTTTGTATTTGTCGATTTGGTAGCTTTCATGTTCGATACACTCATTCCGTTTCATTCTTTGAGTTTTCTTTAGGTCTTTAGATTTCAATGTAAATAGACTTCTATAGCACCCTTCGATGTTTCGTTGATTTTTTGTACATTAACCACTACGTTAGATACATTTTTTGTAAGAAACATTACCGTCCATTTTTATCATGATTTTCACAAATGCCGGCTTCAAAACCCGGTCATTCAAATCAAATTTCGTACGTTTTCACATTTGAATTCAGAATTCTGGGTACAATGGTACCGAGTGCAAACCAACAGAAGCATATTTACATAGTACAACAATTGGTGAACTATACACAAAAGCATACACACACTAAAAATAATAAAGGCTACAAACCACATGCGCTGTTGAATTTAGTCGTGCCGAAATGTTCTCTTCCTGATCTACATGGGAATAGCTGGCTTACATGTTGTGATTTGATAAAGGCTTCAATATAATCTAGGTTTTCGTGGAATCGCATTCTCATAAGGTATATATTTAGGTTAACATCTATGATGATAAAATCGAAATTATATTTTTGAAGTTTTTCAAAAATTTGTTGAACTTTTTAAATTCACGTCATAATTTTGGAATTCGGCAAAAAAATATTCAAATTTTTTCTAATCTCTATTATAAAAACCTACCAGTTCAATTAAATCGAGAAATCTTGTTTCGAATATTTGTCTGTTTTCCACATTTTTCTACGTCATGTTCACTGATCAAAGATCCATCGTTCCTTCGTTCATTATCTCACTTCCCGTAATTTTCTTACAATCATCAGATTTTGTGTTCGTTGCTCATTTCTTCTCTGCCTATCATTCATTTTTTTGTAGTGAGAAAACACTGAAATTCAAATAATAATAAGAATAATACTGAAAACACGTGGTTTGTTATTTGTCTTTTTTTCCCTTTTTCTTCTCTTCACACAGGAAATCTGCCTATAGAATTTGGTACGTAATTGGCAGGTTTCTAACGTCATGTCTGTCGTGAATTACGAAGTTTTGAGCAACTCAAACAAGTTTTTTTTCCGTTTTAAAAAGTGGAGTAGAGTGAATGGCGATTTAATTTTAAGAAAGATGGAAAAATCGACGAAGAATCCAACACGAAGAATGAGATATCCAATTTTAAGACAATGTGATTTTTCAATTTTGGCTAATATTCCAGTTAAAATTCTTTTTTTTTAAATTTGATAAAAATTCAAATAGAGATATTCGACAAAATTTAAAAGTCTTGTTTTAAAAATGTTAATTTTTTTCTCTTTATACCTTTCGTGGTATTTCTGAATTTCATAATTGTTTTGAGTATCTTAAAAGCGAAACCTCCCATTCACGCTACTCCGTCATAGTTTGCTATCCAAAAATTGTATTATTATCAATACAAGACATTTAACCCTGGTACCACGTAACCTTCCATGTATTTTGATAGTTGTTTTATTGTCACAAGTGGAGAGGCGAGTAAATAGGGACGGGCTTGATCTATCCTGATCTATAGATATGGTGACATTTGTGAACCGAGAAGGTTACGGACTACAAGACACGATTTTATAGGTTCAATATATAAATAAAGTTGTTTTAGTGCAACAAAGAAACGTTTAGAATCAATGTAGATAAAATGACAATATAAGAAAACAGGAAAACCGTGTTGCGGAAGAATCAGCGATTCTAGCACGTAAATCTTTTTTGAAATGGTCGAAGATCAGAACGATGTCTGTGTCTGTTCAAATCACGAGTTTATTGAGAAAATCGTTATTTTAATGGAATTTTCCTTCTAATAAGGTCCTCATTTTCCAGTATTGACGGTTGATAATGTATACTTTTTTTATTAGTGCCTTTAATTTTTTGGTGTCTTTAATTTTTATTGAAAATTAATGCCAAAGTAACCATATCGTTTAAACTAAAATACAAATTTTTCCCGTTCTTTAAAAATGTTGTTCAATAACTAAAAAAATTTATAGGTCTTCCTTAGATCTAATCAGTGACTCAAGCTACATACGAATAAAGTAAATTTGCTCTGGGCAAGATCTCGGAAAGCCTTGTAATTCCGATAAAATCTTTACGGTGTTTTTGTGAGAGAAAGAGAAAAAAAGAAAAAGAAACAGGAGATTGAAATTTTCGATAAAAAGTTTAGGTCAACGCGGACCATCTTATCGATTTTTGGTAGAAACTTGATGAACCTGATATATACTTTGAATCTTTTATTACTTACAAATGTTGGTGTAGGGAATGTTTTTTATGTTAAAGTTTGAAATGCTCAGAAACTGTTGCAAAACTCTCTTTTTTCAATTTATGAAACTTTTTTTGGATTTTAATAAATGCATTATTTATTTCCTTGCTGAAAGATATGTCGGACATAAGTTTAATAAATATTACACCTGCTACGAGAAAGGTATCAATTTGATTTCAGAGCAAAGTTCTCACGTTTCCTTTTTTTGCGATCAAAAACCATTGTCACCTCTTTTTATGCACACATTTATTTAGAATCTCATTCTATTTGACACCCACTCATTGAATATGTTTCGAACTTTTTTTGATCTCCGTTTCAAATTTATTTGAATCTAATGGAACTATCTGTTTTACGCGTCACTTTTAATCTCTGTTCATTGTTTTTGTCACAAATTCACAGTAATGGTTAGCAAAAAAAGATCGACAGTTCGAAAATAATTTGGGTCCAAACATAGACGAACTACAAAGTTTTGTTAATTGTTTTGTTGATTCAGCTGCTAAAAACTTTACTAGCTGGATTGAATCGATATTGCGGGTTTATTTCCTAACATTTTTACTATAAGTTAGCCAATTTTTCCAGTTAAAAATATAATGAAAACATAGGAAGTAAATAAAATATAGAAAGTAGATAAAAACGTAATCATAGCTTTTAAAACAATATTAACTGTTGGTGAAACATTAATGTGATTTTTGCACCAATATACCTTACTTCCGTTTAAAGCGTCATAGTTTTAGTAATAAGTTTGAATAATTTCATAGTATTCTGTGAACTTTCAATCCTGACTACGTCAAGATTTTGAAGGGTCACTTCAACGATTTGAAACATCATTACCAACAATGTCTTGTCCCCGAAAATGTGTGACGTCGCAACCGAAAAAGACTGTCAGATATCAAATCAAACTACAGATTCAAACGTGACAGAGATTTTCGACTTTTGTGACGTACAGTCCACCCAATATCTGGGGCCACCATGGTTGGCGCCAGAGCCGGCTGGCGTCGTCTCGGTTGTTTCCCTTTGTCTCTAACTCTCACCTATATCCGTACTATCTCTCATATTTTGATATGAGGATTTCATTGCGTTAAACTTCGTTGCAACATTTTGCTTCGTTGAGATAAAAACCGGAAGGTTTTGTGTTTTGTTGCTTTTCTATTGTTTCTTGCGTGGCACCGTGGGCGCCGGTACGGTTTCTAGGTGTGGTTTAGGGGTACGGTATGCACAAAGAAGCAGGCATGTGTTGGTATATAACGAAGCGAAGTAGGCATTTTAAATTCATTTTTTGAAAGCTTTTCTATTTGCTATTCAGTGAGTTCCTAAATCAGTGAGTGATCAATTCCGTGTAAGATATTAAGTAAGCAGCAAGCGTTGTTAGTGTTTTTAGTTTCAAAAATATATACGCTTTATCAAGTTCCAGTAAACGATAAATTCATTTTCAAGAATAAAACAGAAAGCTGACCCTAAACTGTCTTAAACTTCTAATGATACTCTGTTTCAGCGATCTCTTTTTTGAGTTCTGATTTATATGATTTCATATTTGTTATTCAGCTCCAAAATTCTATCTTCTTATGTGAATTTGAAGACTAGGAATTTTGTAGTATCATATCCAATGTCTGTCGTTTTATCAATTTTCGTCCATTTTTTTCTTAAATATTCTGGTTTTTTTTTATTGGTTTCACTGTTTCTAAACGTCTGAACTTTTCAGATACATTTACCGTCGATCAACTCTAACCTATGCAGACTATTTTGGTAATTATTGACTTCTCATTTTAAAAAAGGTGTGTGAAATTAAAATAAAAACAAAATTGAATTTTCTAATAATTTAACAAATATTTTCAGGATATAATCAAATTCATTGACTGTGATTACGTGCTTCTCGGGTCCACAAACACATATATTCTCAATGTCTCCTCATCCTCGAGTACTAAACGACAATAGTGAGATTTGTTGATATTCTAAAAATAATAATAAGACGCTCTCACCCTTCTAATGAGTGCTTCTGACTAAAGGTATCCCCCGTCACAATATATAGAATTTCTTAAAGTTCATACCGAAAAAAGTTCTGATCTATGTAGTTTACTCTAACTTTGATACATCCACTTATCAGAAAAAGAGGCATGAGACAACGAAAGCGTATTCTACGAATAAGCTCCTTCTTGTCAACCCCCTCATTTCCTTTTCGTTTCTACTTACTTACGTCTACCTGCTCTCTCACTCTCTCTCTCACATTTGAGTCATTTACTTTCGTGTTGAGAGTAGCTGACTAGTACTTTAAATCAGTCATAAGCTTATCACCAAAAATTTATATTTCAACAAAAAAAAATTATGATTCGAAATTCCAATACTGCTCCGTCAGATCGACGATGTCTCGTTTGTGGTGATGACAAAGCTAGTCGACATTATGGAACAGTGGCATGTAATGGATGTAAAGGTTTCTTCAGAAGAAGGTGAGCGCTTTATATTAATTGCTGGAAAGTCCCAGCTTCAAAAGAATAAAGCATCCAAAAATTATCGTACCGCAAGCCAATGAGTTCATTGTTTGGTATTTTAACAATTTTCAATTTTCAGCGTCTGGGAAAAGCGAACATATTTCTGTATTGCCAATGAAGACTGCGAAGTTTTGCAACAATTCAGGAATCGATGCAGAGCTTGTCGTTTTAACAAATGCGTTATGGTCGGCATGGACGCCAGAGGTAAATGTTTTTTCTTGATTTCTATTTTTATTAATAAAAGGTTAAATTTCAAAAGGTGTTAGTTAAGATTTAGGTTTTTGGTAGGCGTACACGGTTACAAAAGTGCGCTGCTATGTATATACGTAATTGCGGAAATATTACTAATCTTCTGAGAACATTTATGGTTTATCTAAAATAATAAATTAAAGTAGTAATTTTAGCTGTCCAATCTGAAAGAGAAATCCGTCCAAACGAAACTGCAAAAAAACCAAAAGGATCATTAAAAGGAAAACGTTCAAGTCTACAAACATCGAATTCTGTTACGAGCTCCCAACCAAGTTCTAGTTCAACACCCGACGTTGATCACCCGCCAATTGTTAAACATCTATTCAATATTGTAAGTTATTTAAAAAGAATTTACCAAAATTATTCCTCTTTGAATTCAAAAAGGTCGACTGTCCAATGGGTTCATTATTGGTAAATTAGACACAGAAATATTTTAGTAATCAAATAAAATAGATAATCGTAAAGTAAATATTTGAGAAAAAAATGTTTGTTGAATCGAAATGGGCTTATTCTAAAAAATGTTTCCCTAAACAAATTTGAATGGGAGCGAGGTGTCATGGGAAATTCGTCCTGTGTGTGGGCATGGGCATTGGGAATGAAAAATAAAATATGTAGTTTGCAATAAAAATAGCTCCTTTAAGTAGTCTATCTTTTCCTATTTTATGTGCACACAACTCAAAAATTTAAATAATGATCAATGTGAATTGGCAAACGCTATACACGAAATATCATTTCTAATGTCTGATTTTTCAGCAAAGACGAGTAGAGACCACATTTTGCCCCGAATTTGATGACTTGGTGGCCCGATTTGGATCAATGTGTAATGTCCGAATCTCATTGCAATCTGCACTTGAAAACCCGGAAAAAGTGGCAACGAGGACAAAGGTTAGTAAATAAATCGTATGGCACTGGAATATCAAAATTTAGAATTTTACAAATTATTAGATTTGTATATAAATTTGTTTAGAAATTTAAAACAACGATTTTCAGCTTGAATGGGGAAATACGAGTCGTTTGGCAGACATTCACGATTTGAAAGTGACTTGGTGTCGAACATTTGTTTGGTTTCACGATTACTTGAGCTCATTTGAAGAGTTGGAGGTTTGTATCACGCTTATTGAATTTTTAAACAATTTTATGTGTTCTGTTACAGAGACTGAATTACTTGGACAGGGAGCAACTATTCAAGCTTCGATTTGCCCCAGTATCTTGGAATCTGTATGCATGGCATTCATATCAGAATAATATCGATGGAGTTACATTTACAAATGATGCTTGGTATCCACTTGATAAAGAAAAGCAAGCATTCATGGATAAACCGTTAGTTTTTTTCCAAGTTCATGTTCAACTAGATTGTCTGAGAATCAATTTCGAAAATAATCGACAAACAATAATTTTGTTAAAACTTTTCAGGTGCAACGATTATTACTCAAAAATTGCGGATACTATGATCCATGGCCTAGTTTATAGAATGAAAGGGATCAATATGACAGAAGAAGAATTTTCATGTATGCTCGCTATTACACTATTTAGACCAGGTTAGCTAACTTTCACAATTTTAAAATTTACATTGAACTATTTCTAGATTATCGTCTCTCTAGTGACGCCAATAAACTTCTCCAGTTAACTGGAGATGTTTTCACAAAAGCTCTGTCCGAGTATGTTTTGAGCAGAGAAACATCAGAATTGAAGGCAATGGAACGGATGGCAACTCTCATGATTATGCTTACTTCTGTACAGGTAACAGTAATATTATTGTTTTGCCGATTGAAATACAACTGAATAAAAAATCCGCATCCAGGTTTTGCCCAAGTTTGATTCAAAACTTACCAAACTTTTCTATGTCATTTTAACTTGGATTGGCAAGAGTATTAATGAGTTAAAAACCAATTATATATGTTTAGGGTGAAGTTAGGAAACGCCAAGTCAATATAAAAGTATTGTAATAAAAAACAGTTTTTTTTTACCAAACATACATTCGTTTCCAGAGCCTCGCTCGTCAAGAGGATGACAACGTCACATTTCTCGCCATTTTCGATATGGCTGACTTGGTTGGTCTGCCATATGAAGTACATTCAGCTCTGCGGCAAGACGATTTTTCTTAGAAAATAGTTTGTTTTTGATATGAAAACTATTAGGAATCTCACTTTGCGATCTCATTTCTTTTCTCTCTGTGATATATTCCCTACCTCTGTAACTATCTCCCTCCCATGTGAAATTCGGTGTCTAATTCCCCTCAAACAGTGTAAATTTCCAAGAACATCAATGTTAATAATAGATTTCTTTACATTTGAAATTATTATGTTTTTTTTAAATTTTAACCTGGCAATACTTCCAGTACGAATTTCTATTTATTGCAAATTTCACAACTTTCAAATAAGTGCTTATTCAGTTCAGAAATATGAATATCCCTTTTAATTCGGTCTCAAAAATACAATGGAGGAATCCATCACCAGTTAGTGACACGTCATGTCTTGTCTGTGGAGATCCACATGGAAAACGACATTATGGCGCAATGTCGTGTAATGGATGCAAAGGATTTTTTAGAAGAAGGTTAGTTTTATTTTCTTTTTGTTTTTTTTTCTAAATCAATAATTTTCCAGCATTTGGGAGAAACGAACCTATAAATGCAGTTTCAATAATGAGTGTATTATTGAGTTCAAATACCGTAATCGGTGCAGAGCATGCCGTTTGAAAAGATGTCTACATGTTGGAATGGATGCTAATGGTATCATATGGTACAAAATAGAATCCCGTTTGATAGTTTATATTTCAGCTGTTCGAAGTGAGAGGACAAGAAAAATCAAAACAGAAATTGATGGAGATGTTAAGTTGGAAATAAAAGAAGAACCTGCAGATTCAGAAGATGCTGATGATGAATGTCCATTGGATATTAAACCCGATATTGCTATGGCATGGCAGACAAAAGAAATAATTGCACATATGCTGTATGAGGTTAGTTTGGATAAATTTTTAAGTCAGTTATGAAATCACAGCTCAAATCTAAATTATTGAGCTCATTTGTAAGTCTGCACCATATGAAAGAAAAAGGAAAAATTAGGAAAGTTGTTCAAAAGCATGCATTTGACGCAAAATGATCGCAGATTTGATTTTTGAAATTTTTATCAATAGTTGAAAATGTTCTATAGTAGCCTCAAGCTCATGATTTCAGGAAGATCGAGTTCTGAACTGGGAGGAACCATATAATAAGTTACGGTACTACACAATGGATTCAGAAGTCTTACAGGCCATCAAAGACCCATCACAAGTTTGTGCACGAACAAAGGTTTGTCATATTTTATTAACGGGTTTTGAAAATTCGAAAATGTTTAATTTTTCAGATAAATTGGAACAGTCATTCTCGTCCTTTAATCACTATTGAAGCTCTCAGATTTAATTGGTGTCGAACATTTACACTCACAATTGATTGGTTTGAAACATTACCAGAATATAGGGTAAGTACTCTAACTCCTTTTATTATTGTTTAATTCATTTGTTTAATTGTTTAATTCAAAAAATGTTTTTTCACAAACTAGAACCATAGAAATTCGATTTCCAGGCGCTCATCGATGATGACAAAGAACTTTTGGTAAAATTTTCGTTGATGCCGGTTGGTTGGTTGTGGTATGCATACAAATCATATGAATACCGTTGTGATGGAATTGTATTTGTGGATGGAAGCTGGTTCCCAAGAGATAAAACTATTCAACAACAAGTTTGTCCGACGTGAGTTTTTTTGAAAAGATTTCAAATGTTCACTGTTTCAAAAATCGTTCATATTGATTATTTTACTATTGAAAGAAACATAATTAAGTTGTTTCTGATTGTGAGAATATAATTTCAGTAGTACTAGTCATTAAGTATAGGCATTCCACGTAGGCGAGATTCACGAACGCCTGGATGCGAGAAGGGATTGAATTGAATTTCTTTTGAGTTTTAGATTTGCAAAAGCCAAAAATTTGTTTGACAGTAATTATATGTTCAAAATGTGCTAAATGTTACATGATAAACCCCGGTTTTATTTTTGCGGTTTAGAATTTGAAGTTTCACAAAAACGTCATTTTCTACATCAAATGAACAAATCTGTATAATTTGGCACCTGTAGCAACTACTGAGAACGCGGCGAGACCCACTCGGAAGAGCACCTTGTGCTTTTAAGCTGGCATGTCAAAATTTCGCGAGATTACAATATTGGATTCATCGTATACATTCAATATATTTTCAGATGTGTACTGTATTATGGTCGTATAACGGAATCATTTATGGCAGATGTTGTGAATTCAATGAAAGAATTAGAAATGGATGAAACAGAAATGGTTCTACTAAAAGCAATATGTCATCTTCAACCGGATTATCGTCTAACACGACGTGGAAATGACGTCATCTCAACTGGAAGAGAGAAATACAAGAGAGCACTTTGTGAATATATTCGAATGAAATCAAATGGATTTATGGATGCTTCATTTCGATTATGTAAATTGATGCAAATTTTACCTGTTGTAGATGTAAGTTTGAATTTTTTCTTATTGTTCAGTCTTTAAATTTTCAGATTCTCGGAAAGTATGAAGATGAAAGTGCACTACTGGTCTCACTCGGTGAAACAGAATTCAATGGCTCAGGAGGTGGACTTCCATATGACATTCATGCAAGCGATTCTCATTTTGCAAGGAAAAATCGACGAAAATCTGATAATCAATATCATCAACAACATGTTCCGCTGCACATTCAATGATCTCAATTGATAATGTATATTTTTGTGTGATATATCTACATTATAAAACCTGTGATCTTCTTTTAGTATTCTGTTTTGTAAAAAAGTTATATTATGGGGACATGGCCGATTGAAAATGGTCAGCCCCCGAACCATGGGTCTCGTTATGTACACAACCGAAAATTCGAACGCTTTAAATTAGTTTCACCGATTTCGTTAGTTTTCATGAATTTTTCGTCTTTTTTTGTTATACTCTCCGTCGTTATTAATGATTATTATACCGAAATATATGAAATAAAACATAAAAATCATTAAAAAACAACGGAAAACAAAGCAAAGAGTAGGAGTGCTCATGGGTCGAATAGGCTTTTAACCCGCTTTTTTCACAGTAGCTCAACCAATAGTCCAATCATAATTTTGAAAATGGAAATTAAACTAGCATGACCTCCTTGCTAAAATTTTCATTTGGGGTCGACATTTTATTCATCGGGGTCGCTTCAAATGCTGCCTAAAGTTGGAGCGGGTCGACCCTTTTCGACACCTCTAGCAAAGAGAACATAAAAATTTAGCGAAATCGGCGAAACTAATTAAAAACGTTTGAATTTAAGTTTTTGCCGCCCAATACCTAACGAGACCCATGGTTCAGGGGCGGAGCACGTTTCCACATCTCTTTCAAATAATAGTGTAACAAATGCTCCACATTCCTACAAAACAAATCACGATCTGCAAATCAGAGTTTAAATTTTTTTGGAATGTGCATATATTTATATATATAATTTTAACAGGAATAACATGGAAAACGTTTCAAAAAACTAGCGAGAAAACAGAGGGTTCGTATTGGAATTATCACAAAAGGCACACAAGGCGTAGTTGGAAACATAGTGATAGATTAGGAGTATAGTGCAATTAAAATACAATTTTCTTTGGTGACCATAAAAACCCTAATTATGAGAAAAGGTTAGAAATTTTTAAAAGCAGATTAAGAGAAGGTTACATAGTTAAAAATGCATGGCATTATAAAGATCACAAATTGGAAAGGTATTTTTCGAGATTCTTCTTCTGGTGGAAGTATAGAGCAAGACGATCACGTCCATAAGCACCGTAATCGAATGCAATCGAGGATTCTTCAGCATTGATTAAAGACCAGCAAACCCAGAAAATATTAGAGACTGGCATGAAGAGAATCGATTCTTCAATGATCTTATTAAGATCTTTCTCCCGATCGCCAGTAACCAGATCCGAGGGGAAATGTGGGTTGTCACCGCAAGCTCGCATCTGGAAATATTTGGTTTCAAATTTTGTGATTTTCATTTAAAAAAATTAGCAATTACCTTGTAAACCTCATCCAGATATGCCTCACAGAATACTTTTCTCTCTTTTTCCACTTCGAAATAGTGTTGATGAATTTTATAGTATGGAGCTTCAGCCTCATTATAGTCATAACCATATTCACAGAAATGATTTCCTAGATCGAATCCTCTGGAAATTATGAACATTAAATAAGTGAACATTTAAAAGAGATGATACCTATAATTATAACTACAGTACTCAAAATCAATTAATGACAATGGATCATCATTTGTTGGTTTTCCATCAGGTGTGAGAACGGTTCCATCATCAGCAAGTTTATATCCATCAATCAACAGGAAATTTCCTTCCTGGAATTACATTAATTTTTCATTATAATTTGGAAAACGCCAGAGTTTTTATGTATATGAAAAAAAATATACGAATATTTCAAAGGTGTTTAATATTAAAATTTTAATATAAAAATTATTTGTCCTCATACCTGTAAATCATTATGCGAAAACACAACTGGCGAGTGACTATGTTGAAGGAAAAATTCCACAAAATTGAGTTCTCTTTCCAACTGAGCCACTGTTATTGTTGACGGATACTGGAAAATCTTTGAAAATTTGCGTAGAAAATACACCGATTTAAATTTGACATACATCGGATTTTGGAACTTTTGCTTGTGTCAAATACATTTCGATAGGTCGTTCGCCGGCAGGAGTTTTTCTGAAAAATGTGAGAAGTTGTAGATTTAATAAAAAGCTACTTTAAATGCATACTTGAATCGTTCTAGCCACTGTCTGGCAGTTTGCAATGTCTGTGGCTCTTTTGGAATCGGAGCATCTAAAGTGTGAACTCTGGCGACAATCGGTGCAATTAATTTGGAAAGTCTGAAATTTTTTGGATTTTATCTGCGACGTTCTTCAAAATCATACCCTGGTTTACTGATTTCAAGACATTGAAGTGCTCTACTTGGAATGAATTGTTCGAATCGTCCACCAGGAAAAACGCCCAACATTTTAGGACCCAAATTTCTTTCTGAAAATGTTCATAGTATATATTGAATGCCGATTTTCTCACAATTTTGTCAGAAATCGCTTTAAAAAATTGATAAATTCTCACCAGACAATAACGTAAAAACTACAGATTCTGATAGTAATTGATCGATATCTGATTGACAATGCACACGAAGAAGCGCCTTTTCAGGTTCCATTTGAATTGGTGTAAGATGAGCTGGAAGTTCCACGAGGAATAGAAGATTCGACATTCCACCGCTGAAAAAAAAACTCTTAAATCGAAATATTAATTTTTAATAACTTACGTAATTGCTCTAATTCTGAATTCTTCAATTTTCACTTTTCGCCAAGCGCCTCCCAAGTATTTTGCGCAGAGAAAACGAGCTCTGAACAAAATCTCGCCGCTGATTGGAGCAGACGAATCGAATTTTGAGAATACTTTCTGCAATAAAATATTGATTTTTTTTAATTTTAAGAATAAGAAAACCTTTAAATCTACACAATCCGTGGTTCGATCCTTCCACATTAGCGTCGGATCGTCATGCGAAAAAGCGATTTCACATTCTTCGGATGGAGCGCGACGCGAGATGCACGGGCTTTCTGTTGGTACCTCAAGTGACACCATCTGTAAATTATTTTCTGTGAAATTTTCATGAATCATATTAAATATAATCAAATTGAAATAAATAAGATTGAATTATCTGAAAAGAGTAAGAAAAAAATCAATAAATTTATTTTAAAAGTCTGATGTACAGAAATAATTAAACTTTTGGGTTACTGTAGTTCGCTAGAGCGAGCTTACACTCAGAATGAGGCACTACAAATTGAAGAGAAAAGAAAATCGGCGAATGATGTTCTGGGACCTGAGTTCTGGAACTCTAATATTTTCTGGACCAAATGGTATAAAGCTGCCACACTCTAAAATTATAGCCAAAAAATAAGGTTATAAAATCTAAATTTCAAAAAAATGCTTTTCTCATTGCATCCATTCTTCTTTTGTTTAACAGCCAAAAGTTGAGTTTCTAACTGGAAGAAAACACTTCTATATTGGTTTTTAATTGAATCAGTGACAAATAAATATAAAAAGGAAGCAGAATTCCAACATCAATGTCAAATGTGACATTTCCAAAAAAACTAGTAAAATTTTACACTACGATTGTCCAAAAACTGGTTGGATTTCCGCTTAATTCGGTTGTCACAGAGATTTATTTTATTTATATTTCTCGATTAAAAAAAAATTGGAAAAAGTTTGCGCACGATGACATGGCAAAATTAGAAATGCAGGTGTATTGATGCAGGCTGTCAGCCAGAGAAAAAAGTTATAAATATTCGGGGGAAAGATTGGTGGAAAAAATGAAAAACAGGCGCAGAGAACTCAGATTTTCCGGTATTTTTTATATTACTTATTCCACAGAAACAAATATTTTTTGGTTATAAATCTTCACGATATACTTGGAAACATTCGCTGCGAGACTCGAAAGTTGTCAATGGAGCTATTTTGCAGTGTATAGTTTTTCAAAACATAGAATTAAATTTAATATTGAAAAGACAACTTTCCGGAAATGGAAAGCCTCGAAACTTTGAATAATTTGAAACAAGAAAAATTGTTGGAAAAGACACATTTTTTTCGTTTTTCCAAATGTGATCTCATAAAATATTTGTGGAAGTGAGGGACGGAAAGAACGGAAATCTAGATAGCATTAGACGCAGAGAATCTATAAATAAAAGAGTATTTAGATGTGAGAGACATCAGACAACAATAGTGCACACTGATCTGATGATCTGAAGAGGGAAAGATATCAGTATTGGGATGAATGGAATGTTGCAATATCAAGGAGCAAGGCAGAGAACACGAAAAGTGTAAATGTCAGAGAATTTTTTTTATTTTTGAGAATTAAAAAAATAAAAAACTACCGTGTCCATAGATAAATTTCGCATATTCATAAAAACTGGAAAAAAATTGAGATCTGCACTGTAGCTTTCTACAGTAATCATAAAACCGCATATATCATTGAAAAAGAAGAAAATTTAGAAAATACACTGTTGGATGAAATAAAGCAATGAATCAAACAAGTATTAATTAGAATTTTAATTTTTAGTTTCTAAAAATAACCATATGTGGGGTGTTTGGTGTACTATCCATTCCGTAGAACAAAAAGTACCGAACTTTTTTCTCTTCAAAAACCAAAAGTAAAAGAAAAGAAAGAGCAAGTTGATATGAGAGTAAAGTATGTTCTCGTCGTGTAGACCGGGATTTTTCAAGTGATATTCAAATAGAAACCACACAAAAACTCATAAAAGTGACGAAAAGATATAGTGACTCTTGTAGCCGAAAGCTTACTATTAGATATGATATGTAACTGGAATTAATTTTTAATTTTTATTTGAATCGAATACATATTTTCAGAAAAAGTTTGAAAGAAAATCCTTCCAAACAAGATCAAAAATCTACTAGACCTATTTTCAAACATACTTCTAATTCAGTTCCGAAAAAAATTAACGAGCTAGACTTAAGATATCAGATAAATCCCCCGTATTTCTTCCTCAATGCACTTTATCCCATTTGATCATAAGAAAAAGTGAATTGAGAGAATGACGGAAAAAGTTGGTAAGTGCATGGGGAATGAGGTGATAAGGTTGATTGATTTAGAGTGATAAGAGCGGAGAGAAACAGAGAAAATGAGAAACTAATGTGGGAAAATGGTGGAAAATAAGGTTTCACAACATGTTTTCTTATATTGTTGCCTTCACATATCTATAATCAATTTGCTCGTGACTGGGCGTCGAAAACAATGGGCTATAAAATCTACAGTAACCCGAATAAAATATAACTCATAAGATTTCAGTCAAAAATGGAATAAAATTATTATGATTTCAGAACAGTTCTCAGTTTCCTGGTTTGGGATTACGAGAAATTGTATTTTTTCAGGTTACAATAACAAAACAACTATCATTTACTATATATAAAGCGCTTATTCCGTTTGTCCATAGTTTGTAGTCTATGTAGTCTTTGTAGTCTGCGAAGTTTTAGCTCCTGGAGGGATGGTGAGTTGGGGTTAGTGTAAGGATATAGTCGGGGTACTGTAGTGGTACAATAGTGGTACGGTAGGAGTACTGTATGATTACGGTAGTTTCAGAAAAATTTGTTTTCAGCTCCAGAAGTCGGGGGCCGCGTCGAAGGTGCGGTCCACGGCTGGTTGAAAAATAAAGTGTGAACATATTTGAAAAGAGACTCTATAGTTTTTGGATTATCCGGATAATATATTTTCTTCTAGGAAATTCATGTCTTGTCTGGATCGAGATTTCAATGATTCATTTTCATTTTATTCAAATTATAGGAACACGCAGTCAATATGATTTAGATTTTGTGGTGAATCATTCCAAGGCACTTTGTATTTATATTTACTACGACCTGAACATAATTTTAATTGAATTTGTTCAAATGCCTGTGAGGTTGTTTTTTCAGCTATTAAATAATGAAAGTTGTTTAAAAAAATAAAACACAAAAAATGATTTGAGAATTACAAAAATTTGATAAACAAAAAAAAAAGTTTAAATTTAACTATTTGTATAATTTTGATAAATGGCATGTTCGAATCTCTAGAATGTTAAAATTGAAGTATTCGAATTTTAAAAAAGTAGAGAACAATTTTCGTCAAGTACCAAAATGGTGAACGGCGAAATGAATGATATGGAATTACCTAATTTTTGAAATAAAGTGAAACTTAATAGACACATGAAAACTTTGCAAAATAATCGCTAGATACAAATCTATCTATCTCTGCCCATTATCAAGTTTAATTAAATTGGTTTCAAACTGTTGTGTTGATAAAATGATTACACTCTAGAATTCCTTGCAAAAACAGTGTCCACAATTTGACAAGTGACTTTGTAAAAAACGAATTCAAGAATACAGTACAGAAAGGAAAACCGGAAATTGTTAGAAAATGTGTGAAAAATCGCACAAATTTTCGAGAAAAGAAAAAGCAAATAGACAATTTGGTGACAACTGACTAATAGTTTTATCAGCACGAGACTCTTTTCATCTCTATCACTCTCTTCTTTCCAATGTATTCTTATTTTTTACTTTCCAATAAAATACGTATTTTCTCCTCTAAAACTCTTCAATTTTCAATGTCTCATCTGATTCCCAATCACATTAAATGTTATATATTAGTTGGTGGGCGATCAAGTATGTATGTGAAAATACAACGTAAACACAGACAATTCTTTGACCTACCCTTCGGACAAATTTTGAAGAAGTTTTGAGGTTTCGTCTCAGAAAATGGAATACAAGTATTGAAGACAAACGAAACATGTGACACAATGAAAAATTGGGTGGAAAATAATGGAAAGATAGGGGATTCTTTTGAATGTGAATAATGAAATAGTGATAAGATATGGGATGACTTTTAAAAGTTTACACTCTGACAATACGCTAGATATTGAACTTTGATATTACAGATTAAATGATCATTCGCTACCTTTTTTACTTTTTAAGTTTCTCCAGGTCAAGCGGTTTTCAATTTATTTTTTTTATTACTAAAAGAAGTCTCAAGTTCTCAAAAATCAAGAATTTCATCAGCTGTATGCGTAACTTTGAAAACTGTTTATGTTCACTCTAAAGGATATGGTAGAGCCAATGGAAGTTTTGGCAGAATGAACTGAAAATATTGAATATCTCAATAAACTTTTTTGGCGAATTGTCAAATTTCGAATAGTTTAGACATTGTTTAAAATATTTAATTAATTGATCAACTTTACAATCATTATAGGTGATATTGATAGTGACTGTTTGTCCTTTTTTGAAAGTGAATAAAGCTATTTTTAAAAAATTGAAGCGTTTTTCTATAATATTTGATAATTTAAATATAAATTAAGATCAACTACGTTTTCGGCTTAACTCCGTTTCTTCCTATAAACATTTCAGACGCATCGCGATCTTATGCTAGAAGGAAGCTTTTGGATTTTATGCGAACTATACAAGAAAGAAAAAAACTATTACAAAGTAGACCATTCCATTTCACAAGTGTTATTCCTAGTTTCCGCTATGAAGTTCAATAATTTCTTTTATCTGTTACGAATTACATAGAAAAACAGCAACAAACAGCTACTGTAAAGTAGGCGTAAACCAGTTGGTCAAGTTCATTATCATTACATATTCTGTCCATAATCACATATCCTTAGACATTCATTTCTTCCTCAAATGCGATTCATTCTTCTCACCACATTTGTCACTTTGACAACATTTTTCCGATATTCTGATCAAGGTGGGAAGCTGTGAAAACAATTTTTTGGAAAAATTATGGTTATTCTCACAGTAGTAAATCCCTTCTTTGCAAAACTTTAGCATTTTGACTACTTCCACTTTTCGAACAAAATATTAGTTTCAACAGTATTTTTCAGATTTTATTCAATAAACTTTCATTTTTCAAAAAAACATTCGTATTTGCCAAAAATTAACCCAATTTTTCAGTTAATCAAATTTTCAGCTGTTCGCCCTGTAACCCTATTTATTCATTTATTCGATGTAAAAGGAAAACGATCAACCATTCTGGATGAAGGATATAAGTATACTGTAGGTGAATTGAAGAGTATGCTTGTCAAAGAGATTGATGTGTCCGGACATATTTTGAGACTTTATTTCGAAGGTTGGTTTTTGATGTAATTTTTTAAACTAAGCTGAAAAATATTCAAGTAATCTGTATTCAAAAATGCACGAAGAATACGAGAATCCGATGCTATTGATCTCGTTTTTATAGGTCAAGAACTCTGGATACCCGACCGTACTCTAGCAAGTTATCGAGTTCGTCCAGGAGATACTGTAGATATTTACCTGGAAAATATAGCAGAACAACTTGCAATCAAATTCGGAAATCAAGACAAAAGTCCAGACGGAAAATTGAGAGATGAATAATCAAGTTCCAATCGTACAGAAAAAACGCAATATTTCGGAATGCAATATTTTAATAAATTTTAAACTAATTCTTATAAACGTTTTGAACACTTCTTCCGAATATTTAAAGCTGAAAGGGAGAACTTTGGCGCTTTCTATCAATGTCCCATGATAAGCAGATGCTTTAGTGTTGTATTCGAGATTGGCTAAAGAAGTATTATAAGACACATGCAGTTAGTTTTTTGAGTTGGGATGCGTTTAAATTACAGACTATTACAGGAATTGGTGAGATGATACGACATGAAATCATAAGGTTTGCAATTAGACCGAGTTTTTTCACATGAAATAATGAGTAGTTAAGGAATCAATTGATCAGCACGCTTTTCACGATCATTGCAGTCACCAGGTATGGATCACAATTCGACGATGGACGGCGGTCTTCGAGATATCCCTGTAAAATATATTATTGTTTTATTAAGGGTTTACTGAAACTAACTCTTCCTTCATCAGCAACTTGACGTGGGATACGAACTGAGCAAGCACGATTAGCAATTCCCCAGGAGAATTGGTCGGCTTGACTGGTCTCATGCCGCCCAGTGAGTCGGCGCAAATTATCATGTCCTCCATTTGGATCGTATACTTTCATGGCTTCTGAATGAGTCTTTTTAAGTCCCTCCATAGCTGCGATAATAGTTTCCAATCCATCTGGTCGACGCATATCAATCGTTGAGAAGTTTGTATGACAGCCAGCGCCGTTCCAATCGCCCATTGTAACGCGTGGTTTGGGGTCAAGAGAGACGCAAACTCCGAACTGTTCGGCAACTCTAAAAAATCAACATTACAATGAGTTTTTCTTGCAAAAGTTACAATGTGAAACATTTGACAGAATTTGAAAATTACCTGTGCAATATGTATCTAGCCATCCACAGCTGATCGCCCATTTCAATACCCAGGCAAGTACCAATTTGGAACTCCCATTGTCCTGGAGTGACCTCCGCGTTCGATCCGAATATGGTGATTCCTGCGTGGAGACAAGCACGATAATGAGTCTCAACGACTTCACGACCAAATGCACGATCGGCCCCAATACCGCAGTAATACTTTCCTTGTGGTGCAGGATACCCGTGTTTCGGCCAGCCGAGTGGATGTTCGTCTCTGTCGACAATCAAGTATTCCTGCTCCATTCCGAACCAGGGTTGCTGATCGGAAACCTTCTTCATGAGTTCCGCACACATTTGTCGGTGATTGGTGGCTGGAAAAATAAAACGGTTTAGAAAAAGCTCACAAAATTAATTCAGGGTAAAATTTTATTTACCTGTGGGCTTCATCTCATGATCTAAGGTGTCGCACATCACAAGAACGTTCAATCCTCCAAGGAACGGATCAGGGAACACTGCCACCGGTCTCAGATAACGATCAGAATTGAGGCCATCAGCTTGTCCAGTCGAAGATCCATCGTAATTCCAGATCGGATACTCGGACAAATATTGCGGTTTTGTGTTGATAGTACGTGTTTTGGCACGAAGATGTTCACCAGTTCCATCAATCCAAACATATGTAGCTTGGCATTTTGTTGGATGAGCTGGAAGTCCCATGAAGTGATCGATGGTTGCCTGGCCGAGCGGAAGACGGGTCTCGTAGTTGAGGTGGGACATGTTGTCTGACGAGATAATACCCGAGGGGCTGGCTTTGAAGGCTGAAAAATTAAATTCAGAGATGAATAGAAATTCAGAAGAACACTACAAAAAAAGGAAGGATATGAATGGTGCGTCCATAGTCTGCGGAAAACGGGAAATTCCCGCGTGCGGAAGCGTCCATAGTCTGCGGAAAAAAACAAGGAGTTTCTCGCTTTGTTATTGGTCAATTTCAAAATAGTGGGCGTGTTCAACCGATTAGAGGCTGTAAAATTTTAAGCTGAGCAATGGGAAAACAAGAAACAACAGCTGATTGGTTGGCCACGCCTACTTTTTTGAATTTTGAGGAAAAAAAGCGAGGAACTCCGGTTTTTCCACAGACTATGGACGCTTCCGCACGCGGGAAATTCCCGTTTTCCGCAGACTATGGACGCACCAGAATAATAAACTGATTAATGAATTTCGAAATACACAGCTCACCATCGAAACAGCAAAACAAAAAATATGCCGCGCGCGCAGCACTTTGAGATCAAAATTCTTTTGCGAGATAAGAAAAAAAATTGCGGGGGAGCACGTTTGCATCAGGAAAAAAATCCGAGACAGGAAACTGTGAAATTTTGCGAGAAAAAAAGCAGCAAAAGTAACTAAAAGGGCAGTGTTTAAAATAATTTCGATGTTTGCTTTCAAAAGTGTCGAAATCACTGGCTAATTGTCTGAAAAGACCGAATTTCATAATATTATGATTCTAATATTTCATATGAAACTGCTTGAAAACTTTTCATAAAAAAATTAATGAAGGATCAAAAAATGGCCTCAAATTAGTTAAAACTTGAAATTTGACAGACCTGTCAATGTCGCACCGGCCGAAAACATTTTTTTTGAAATCACTGTCAAATTTTGAGTATGCAAGTAATTATTTTGCGTTTTCAACTTCATTTTGGTACTTTAAAGTCGATGGACGGCGAGATTTTTATGTGATTATGATTCACCAGCTAGCAGATTCAATTTGTCAAGATAATCATTTAAAAAAAATAAAATTTTAATTTAATTATTCATTATCAGTTCAAATTGCACAAGTAGTGTACGGTGCATTCGCGAATGCCTTCTTGTAGTTAATAATTGGAGAGTGAGTTTCGTAAGTCAAATATCCCATGATTTCCTTTCTTATTGGATTTTTAACAAAGGGTTGAATCCATCTAAAAATAAAATGAAAATTGAGATATCATAAAACAAAAACTAACTCAAATCCTCCTTCACATTGATCGATTGATCTTATTTGGAATCTCAAAAGCTTCTTGTCATTGAGTGGAATTTCTTTTAAAATGCTTTTGAATATTGCCTGAGCCACTTTACTATCATCAGCATATAGTGGAGTCAATACACATTCACCAGATGGATAGATGATCACATTTCCAAATCCAATCACTTTTCCATTATTGTCGTATGCTACCTAAAGATGTTCAATTGATAAAACTCAAATTTTGAAACAAACCTTTCCAAAACCTTCAGGATCTCTAAGAAGATTTAACAGTTTCACAATATACATATTTGGTGCCTCCGTTGCATTTTTAAGGAATATTCCATCAAGATTCAAGTCGTCAGGAACCTGCATCTCATCTGGCTTGTAATATGAAACATTCTGAATATGTCCAGCATCATTTTGTCCATGCATTTTCTTCCATAAGTTCATCGAAGTAGGCATGCATTGAGCAACAGCATTATCTGATTGATTACGAATTCTGAGCTTCTCAATATAATCAGTCAATATCATGCTATCAACTCCACGATAATCTGCATCAATCCAAAACATTCCACGATATTGATGATTTGTGTCATTGTTTGATGGTATCGGTGGGAAGGTGATGACGTGGGATGTTTGAATTATTTTGTTAGTTCCCTTTGGGCAAGTAAACCACAGAGCATAACGGCCTTCAAATGACTTCATCCACATTGAAATGTCGTTTCTTTTGAAGTTCAAACGTTGATTTCCGTACTGAAATGCATCTGAGCTCATATATGATTAAATTAAAACAAATGAACATTTTCAACTTCTCAATGTAGTCTTTATGCCAGACTTCTCGCAACTCCTGAAAATGACTTACCACTTTCATATACTCATCAATCATTTTCTCATCAGGATTGATTATAAAATCAACATTTTGAAGTGTAAGTGTATCTCTTGGTTTTCCATCCACAGTTTTGTACTTGATTGTCCTGAGTGAACTGGCACTATTCGAAGAAACTTTCGTGAGATGGCGGCCAAGAGATTTGAAGAGCATTCAAGTCGAATTGGGCAAGTCTAGTTTTATGAATTAATCGGAAAAATCGAAAACATAAAAGTAAAATAAAAAAGGTTAACCGAACACGCAAGGTCTTCGAAGGTTCTACACGTGGGAAACTATTCTAAAATCTCAAAATCTTATAAACATTCTAAACACTAATCACTTGGAACTGGCTGCATATGATTTGTTGGTATTGTATCGTTCAAAAAACGTTTTTGGATCAAGCAATTCTCTGTTATCCGTTCAATTTTTCAGTGATTATTTTTGATCTAGTTGCACTTGTTCATTTTGATTGCTTCCTAGTTTTCGATTCAAATATGCATGTTCGAGTAAGACCATCTTTGGAACACGTTTCTGCACACATTTTCTGTTCAGTCTTTCTTGGTTTTGTCGTGCAGGATCCAGTTCATTTCGGTTTTCATATCGGATGAATACTGACTTTTCTCGTGCACGAACCCTGAGTCCACGTATCACTTCTATCTTGTCTCGGATATCTGCCAATCTTACATGGGATTAATTTTCTGAAGAACATAGACAAAAATCCCAGTCTTTAAAGATACAATTCACTTCTGCTCACTTTCTTCAGTGTGTTTCTTGGAGAAACTATGTCTGCTCTCAGCAAAAAAGGCAACAAAAATTGTAAAGAATTAAAAAATAGTTTTATCACTTGTATCAAATTGCGCAGGTGGTATATGGTGTATTTGAATAAGTTTTCTTGTAGTTGACGGTCGGATGATGAGGAATGCCACACATGTATCCCATGATTTCCTTTCTTATCGGTCTTCTGACAAAGGGCTGGATCCATCTAAAAAGCAATTCTAATTGAGATGTCATAATACTGATTTATACTCAAATCCCCCGTCACATTGATCGATTGATCTAATTTGGAATCTATGTTCCTTCTTGCCATTGAGTGGAATTTCTTTTAAAATGCTTTTGAATATCGCCTGAGCCACTTTACTATCATCAGCATATAGTGGAGTCAATACACATTCACCAGATGGATAGATGATCACATTTCCAAATCCAATCACTTTTCCATTATTGTCGTATGCTACCTAAAGATGTTCAATTGATAAAACTCAACTTTTGAAACAAACCTTTCCAAAACCTTCAGGATCTCTAAGAAGATTTAACATGTACTTGGATCTTTCATATGGAAACACAGTGTTATCATATTTCACAATATCCATATCTGGTACCTCCGTTGCATTTTTAAGGAATATTCCATCAAGATTCAAGTCTTCAGGAATCTGCATCTCATCTGGCTTGTAATAGGAAACGTACATGATATGCTGGTAATTATTAGTTCCATATATTTTTTTGATCATGTTAGCCGCTGGTGGCAAATACGTGCCGACATTATTATCCGATTGATTTCGAGCTCTGAGTTTTTCTATGTAGTCCATAATTTCCATACTATCCTTTCCACGATAATCGGGATCAATCCAGAAAAATCCATGATACTGATGGAGAATATCATTGTGAGAAGGCAATGGTGGGAAATTCAATACATGTGACATTTGGACTATCTTGTTAGTTCCTTTCAGACATACAAGCCACAGAGAGTAACTATCTTTGAAAGATTTTCTCCAAATATCAATATCATTCCTCTTGAAGTTCAACCGCTGATTTCCGTACTGAAACATTATATTTAACTGCACTTGTGCAACTTGAAAATGTCTTACCACTTTCATGTACTCATCAACCATCTTCTCATCAGGATCAATTACAAAATCTACATTATGAATTGTCAGTGCATCTCTTGGTTTTCCATCAACAGTCTTGAATGTGATGGAACTGATTGACTTCACTGATGAAGAAATCTTCGTGAGCTTACGGCCAATGGCTAGGGATTTAGAGAGCATTTAAGTAGATTTTTGCAAATCTAGTTTTTTTAATTGAACAGAAATTGGAACTGTTAAAGGTTAGTCGAACACGTAAGGTCTCCGAAGGTTCTACATGTCACGTTAGAAACAGTTTTAAAAATTAATCAATTGAGACTATGGTTTGTATTATATATTTAGATCAATTTTTCGAACACGCAATTATTTAATACCCGTTTACTTTTTTTGTGATTCTTTTTGACCTACATAATTGCCATCTAAAACGTTCATTTTGATTGCTTCCTGGTTTTTGCTTAAAATAAACAAGTTTGGATGAGACCATCTTTTCAAAAAGTTTCTATAGCGATCAGGCCTTGTCTGTTGTCTTTAATCATGCACCTACACAGGATTCACATCTCAATTTGGTTTTCTACCCAACACGTGAATGATGACTCTCCTCGTGTACGTTTCCGAAATCTTTGTTTCACTGATAAATTTTGACTCAGTCCGTCTTTGATAGGATCAATTTTCTAAAGAGCACAAAGCTTATTTAATGCGTTTCCTGGACTTTGTCTGATCTCCACAAAAATCAAAAATAAATTCTTAATGGGTTTTGTTCAAATCGTTTTATCGGACTCATACAATATCTCCAGATCAATCGTTTTCCGCTCAAATTACGCAGGTCGTGTACGGCGTGTTCGCATAAGTTTTCTTGTAATTGACGGTTGGAGGATGAGAAGAACCAGCCATGTATCCCATGATTTCCTTTCTTATTGGGTTTTTAACAAAGGGTTGAATCCATCTAAAAATAAAATGAAAATTGAGATATCATAAAACAAAAACTAACTCAAATCCTCCTTCACATTGATCGATTGATCTTATTTGGAATCTCAAAAGCTTCTTGTCATTGAGTGGAATTTCTTTTAAAATGCTTTTGAATATTGCCTGAGCCACTTTACTATCATCAGCATATAGTGGAGTCAATACACATTCACCAGATGGATAGATGATCACATTTCCAAATCCAATCACTTTTCCATTATTGTCGTATGCTACCTAAAGATGTTCAATTGATAAAACTCAACTTTTGAAACAAACCTTTCCAAAACCTTCAGGATCTCTAAGAAGATTTAACATGTACTTGGATCTTTCATATGGAAACACAGTGTTATCATATTTCACAATATCCATATCTGGTACTTCCGTTGCATTTTTAAGGAATATTCCATCAAGATTCAAGTCTTCAGGAATCTGCATCTCATCTGGCTTGTAATACGAGACATACATTATATGTTTGTAATCAGCATGCCCATGCATTTTCGTCCACATAGTCACAGCTGTAGTCAAAAACGTTCCAGCATCATTATCCGATTGATTCCGAGCTCTGTGCTTTTCGATGTAATCCATGATTGCCATACTATCCTTTCCACGATAATCAGGATCAACCCAGAAAAATCCATGATACTGATGGAGAATATCATTGTGAGAAAGCAATGGTGGGAAATTCAATACATGTGACATTTGGACTATCTTGTTAGTTCCTTTCAGACATACAAGCCACAGAGAGTAACTATCTTTGAAAGATTTTCTCCAAATATCAATATCATTCCTCTTGAAGTTAAACCGCTGATTTCCGTACTGAAACATTATATTTAACTGCACTTGTGCAACTTGAAAATGTCTTACCACTTTCATGTACTCATCAACCATCTTCTCATCAGGATCAATTACGAAATCTACATTATGAATTGTCAGTGCATCTCTTGGTTTTCCATCAACAGTCTTGAATGTGATGGAACTGATTGACTTCACTGATGAAGAAATCTTCGTGAGCCTACGGCCGAGGGCAAGAGATTTGGAGAGCATTCAAGTAGATTTTTGCAGGTCTAGTTTTTTGAATTGATTACAAAATAAATTTAAATAGTTAGAACTTGCAAAGGTTAGTCGAACACGTGCGTTCTTTGAAATTGGGATAGGTCACGCTGACAATTTTACTTTTCTAAACCGAAACTGAGTATTATAAGGTCGTACAATCGATTCTCAATGACTGGATGTGTTTATCAATTATGAGAGGTAAAAAATCGGAAGATGTGACGTACCCTTTGTCTTACCAAATATGACACTTTTACATGCTCGGCCATTCAGCGCCACTTTGAACCAACTTTAGCCTCCGCCTTTTCACCCAGGTTCTGGTTGACACAAAATGACACTTTGAACATTTAATAAATTTATATATTAAATCGTTTTATCAACTTCCTTAAAGATGCATCAATTACTCGTGCTGATTCAGATGGCGCAGGTGGTGTACGGCGTATTTGCATAAGTTTTCTTGTAATTGACGGTTGGAGGATGAGAAGAACCAGCCATATATCCCATGATTTCTTTTCTTATTGGATTTTTAACGAAGGGTTGAATCCATCTGAAAATCAATTTTAAATCAAGTGTTTAAAACTGATTCATACTCAAATGCATTTTCACATCGATCGATTGATCTTATTTGGAATCTCAAAAGCTTCTTGTCATTGAGTGGAATTTCTTTTAAAATGCTTTTGAATATTGCCTGAGCCACTTTACTATCATCAGCATATAGTGGAGTCAATACACATTCACCAGATGGATAGATGATCACATTTCCAAATCCAATCACTTTTCCATTATTGTCGTATGCTACCTAAAGATGTTCAATTGATAAAACTCAACTTTTGAAACAAACCTTTCCAAAACCTTCAGGATCTCTAAGAAGATTTAACATGTACTTGGATCTTTCATATGGAAACACAGTGTTATCATATTTCACAATATCCATATCTGGTACCTCCGTTGCATTTTTAAAGAATATTCCATCAAGATTCAAATCATCAGGTACCTGCATCTCATCTGGCTGGTAATATGAAACGTACATGATATGCTGGTAATCATTAGTTCCATATATTCTCTTGATCATGTTCGCCGCATGAGGCAGATATGTGCCAAGATCATTTTCCGCTTGATTCCGAGACCTGTGTTTCTCGATATAATCAAAAATCGCCATACTGTCTGTTGCACGATAATCAGGATCAACCCAGAAAAATCCATGATACTGATGGAGAATATCATTATGAGCTGGCAATGGTGGGAAATTCAATACATGTGACATTTGAACTATCTTGTTAGTTCCTTTCAGACATACAAGCCAGAAAGAGTAACTATCCTTGAATGACTTTCTCCAAATATCAATATCATTTCGCTTGAAATTCAACCGCTGATTTCCGTACTGAAACATTATATTTAACTGCACTTGTGCGACTTAAAAATGTCTTACCACTTTCATATACTCATCAACCATCTTCTCATCAGGATCAATTATGAAATCTACATTATGAACTGTCAGTGCATCTCGTGGTTTTCCATCAGCAGTCTTGAATGTTTTAGAACTTATTAATTTCACTGATGATAAACGCTTCGTGAGATTTTGGCAAAGGGCAAGGGATTTGGAGAGCATTCAAGTAGAATTTCTAGTTTTCTTAAATTAATGTTTCGAAAAATTTTTCAATAAAAAGAGTGGACACTTTGAGAAAATAGAAGGGCCACGTGAAGACTCGTCTTTAGTTTGACTTTTTTTTAATTTCAAAAGCTATTCTAGATAATATATATTTGTTCTGAAAACTTTTTTTCTGTGGATGGTGTTGGAAATAATATTTGAATAAGAATGAATCAGAGTGATGGCTGGTATTTTCACAACTTGTTTTTGAAAGATCCAAATTTCATATATAAAAGCTTGGGATCACCACCAGGCAGTGTACCTGACTCCCAGATCCGCAGTGCATAGCGCTTGAAGAACGGATCGTCCTTTAATCCTTTAATCCTTTTTTGCGAGATTTTTCGCTTTAGAAAATGCTCAATTATTTTGTTAATGTCTTCATTTTTCCGCTGATTTGTTCTGAAGATTTTATAGACTTGAAATTCGGTGATTCATTCAAAGAATGGATCACAAAAGGAAATCTATCCACAACATTGTTCCGCGTGGTCCTTGACATCCCAAATCCGGTAAGGTTTCTCTGATTTTTATTTAGAACATTGACCCGTTACCTGATTTCAGATGTTTGTTGTGGATTCAAACTATGATTTTAAAAAAACTGATAAAATTATTCAGGAACATGTACAGTAAATAAAAATTACAACTATACATAATTTAAGAGACCATCCGGATTTCAAAGCTACCAATGGATATATACACCGTTATGTTCTCAGCAAAAAGTATTGGACGATGATAAAAACGTTAAGCGCCGTCCTCTGAACTCAAAAATGTCATACGTTTTTATATCAATTGGATATTCGATTATATGGTAATGACATCTGAACATTTTAGGGATAGAAATCCCATTTAACTTGGAAGAATATATTTTCTTCGTAAATCAAATTAAAAACCTATAGGTATAACATATAGCGTTAAAAACAATTGACTTTTCTATAAAAAAAAGAGCTGCTCTTTTTTCACAGTTTCTGCAATTTTAAATGACTGAGGATTCAATAGTTCGATGAAATTTGTTCGAGGCAATTATCTTAATATTTAAAACCTAAACTTTTTGGAAAGGTATCCATTTGTTATATTTCCTGTTAATAAATTGAAATTTTCAGTTCAATATTAACATTCTTGCATTCTGGAATATCTGGTCATTCAGCCATCTACTTTTCAAGGACAACTAGTTGTTTATCTATTCTATTATAATATATTATTCAAAAAATCCGTTTTGAATTGAGTTCTTTCACTCTATCGTATGCAATCAGATGTCTCTTGCTCATCGTATTTCTTGTTTTATTTCAAACGTTGAATCGCTACTTTGCAAACTTTGCCAGTCCATTTAATTTTTATGTGAGTACAAATTTAAATGTTTGTGATCGATATACCGTATTTCCTCTATTAGTCTTGCATCCTCTATTAGTATTGCAGTCTCTAATAGTCTTGCACTCGACTTTTTTTCCAGTCCAGCAATATCTTGCATAGAGGCTGCAAAGTTAATAAATTGGCCTATGTTCGGGCAAATTGAACTCGAGTTTTTGATCAAAAGCGTTCAAATAATTGACGAAATATTGGAAAAGGATGTATTAGGTTGGGCAAAAAGTCTTTGCAACTTTTTGATTTTTTTTTGGAGAGAGTATTTATTCAAAGCGAACGAGATTCAATGGGTAATATATTCACCATTAGTGTCTATGACTTCTTACCAACCCAACGAAGGTTGAGCAATACCCTCCGCACAGAACTATTGAGATTAGGAGGCAAAGAAGTCGTCCCACCACGTTTCGACGACCTTTCGATCATGAAACTTCTGCCCGGTAAGGTGATTCTGGAGAGAGCGGAACAAATGGTAGTCAGTAGGATTCAAGTCCGGCGAATGCGGTGAGTGAGACAAAACTTGGATTCCGAGTGTCTGGAGCTTCTGGCGGGTCCTCAAAGCTGTATGCGGTCTTGCGTTGTCATAGAGCAGCAACAATTTTGATCCTCTTGGGTGATGTAATCGATGAGCACGGACCATCTTTTCCAATTGAATAGAGTATATGCCAGCGTTGATTGTAACGGGGTCTGGAAAAAGCCCTCGGAAAATTATACCCTTTCTGTCCCACCAAATTGAGAGAAGCACTTTTTCTCGGGAAGTTCCCCTTTGAGGTCAGGTTTCACGGTTTCCTCGACCGGGACCCACTGTTTCTTTCTGGTATAGTTAACATACAATACCCATTTATCATCTCCAGTAATAATATACTTAATCCAGTCCGTCGTTCGTTTCCTAGTGAGCAGCGAAAAAGAGAGGTCACAAAACAATTTTTCTGAGAATCGGACAAATTGTGAGGAACGAGTTGACCGAACTTTTCTACCCTTCCGGTTTCGTGGAGATTTTTGATGATGGATTTTTGGGGATGCTTGAGAGTCGCAGAAAGTTCGCGGTTCGTTGCTCTTGGATCATCTTCCAGGGCTCTGGAATTATCCTTATTGATAGCCAAACGAGACCGACCGGATCTTGGTTCATCATCGAGATCGTAGTTCTTTTTCGTGAACTTTTCGAACCAAAACTTTATGGTATTATAGGTGACCGAGTTCTTGCCTAACACTGCACACAGGTTACGACGAGCTTCGTTGCAATTGCAGCCTTGGGGGAACTCATACAGAAAACCCTTCGGAGGGCGTGACGTTCGGCAAGCAAATTCTCGGTCATTTTGAACAGCACCCAAAAGTTTTTTCAAATGTATTAAACATGTACATTACGTACTATACAAATAAAAAAACAGAATAAGAAAAAACGAGTTAACGCTGAGAAAAGAAGAAACATACGAATTTTGCAAAGATTTTTTGCCCAGCCTAATATTTTTGTTGCTTAAACGATATCAAGTTGAGTTTTCAATCAAAAATTGATCACGTTTCGGAGTTTTGGAGCATTCGAAAATGAGTCTTGCAGCCTCTAATAGTCTTGCAGTCTCTAGTAGTCTTGCACCTCTACGTACCAATTGAAAACTAGTCTTGCCGAACGACATATGCATCTTGTGAACTCAATTTCTGTGCTCTTTTCCAGTTTTTTGTAAAATGATTTTTCATCATACGTTCCATTTTTTGAAAGATTTTTTGTCAACTGCGAAAATGTAATCAAAAACAATGGAAAATTATTTTTTTTGTTGCTGAAAAATGTTTTTAAAAAAATTTCAGTCAAAGATGTTATAGCTATGAAAACTTCCAAATGTCGTTTTATTAGCCACTGGAAACTCATTACACCACTCTTAAAACTATTGAAAGAAAAATAAGAAGTCAACGACAACGAAAAAAACAACGGATAAAGCGGAAAAAGATATTTGGCGAAGTCCCGACTTCCGATCCGTAAGTGAGTACATCCAAAGATTGATTTGTAGTAATTTCAAGTTATGAAGATGACTGTTCTGACTTTTCACTGTTCTAACTTTTCTCGATCTTAAAAAAATTATTATAAAAGTTATAACCGCGGAGAGTTTGCTCGGGTTTGCAATACTTGGAAACTATAATAACAACTTACAGAAACAGTAATTTTATTTTTAGTTCAACATATTTTTTTGAATGTTTTTTTATTCAGTAGTTTTTGTGACACTTGGAAACTGTAAGTTATGTTAGTCAGAAAGAAATAATCATATTTTTTCAGCCCTTGTCCAACAAATCAATTGCTCATCTTGCTCGTCTGAAGATCGAATCGAACCATTTGTGAACTCATAATTGTTTAACATAAAAGTGAAACAGTATAAATTTTTAAAATTTTTTTCCAAGTTCCAAGTAAAGTAGCTAATATAATTTTTATCGTGCTAAGACCCTAAATCACAATTTTGTATAGATTTGGAAGTATTAGAATTAAGTAATCTTTTACTTCATGGTTTATACCAAAAATTTATAATAGGTTTTCAGTAGGTAGGTAAGTGCCTGATGCCGATAGATTTTGGGAAAGTAAAACTCAAAAAAGGATGGGAGGACATTATGAAATCGCCACCTTTTTGTGTGTTTTTTTTCTACTGTTTGATTATATATTTGCATTTCTACTGTTTGATTATTATTTTTTCTAAAGAAACTTATAAGAAGTACACGGAAACAACATGCTCAAATGGCGGAGGACCTTCTGGTGGATCGCCCACCCCTTCGGAAAAAGTCTGTGAAAATGAAAAGAACAACACTTGGAAACCAAGTGAAGCGTAATAACAACTTACAGAAACAGTAATTACTTTCTTTTTTCTTTCATTTTTTTTTTGGGAAAAAATACGTAAAAAAACATTTTATTTACGAATTTTACGATGAATAAAATTCTCAAAAAATTTCATTCATTCGAAATCAGGCACATACCTACCTACTGAAAACCTAAATTTTTGGTATTAAAGCATGAAGTTAAAGATTATTTAATTATAATACTTACAAATCTATACAAAACTGTGATTTAGGGTCTTAGCACGATAAAAATTATATTATTTTGGGAAAGTAAAACTCAAAAAAGGATGGGAGGACATTATGAAATCGCCACCTTGAAAAATTTGCTGTTTTAACTTTTTTGTTGATTTTTGTGTTTTTTTTAAAACATATTGCATTGGTATAATTGGTATAGTATTGTTGAAGTTTCTACAACAAGTTCAATTGATTCATCACTGAGAATTATTTTTCGGAACAATAAACTTTTTGAGGCAACATGTAACCTAAAAACTGTAATTCTAGTTGTAAATTTGCAACACAGACATTTTTGTTTTCGTTTTCGTTTTTCGTCTTTGAAACGAAAATGTTCGATTTCGTTTTCGAAAATGAGATTTCGAAAAAATCCCAGCCCTGATCCCGATCATCTGATTCACTAGCATCCCGCAGTTTCCAGTTTATAGAAGTAAGTATTGTGGTTTGTTTGAGATTACGGTCGGTATGTATCAGAACGAACAGAAAAATGTAGGTGACGTGACGAATGGCGTTTTGAGAATAGATTTGGAACAAAATAACCCAAAGTCAATTTACAATTAGATAATTTCTTCAATGTCAAACAATTTAGACTTTTTTTAAAAGCAAAAACTTGCTCTATTTTTGATATTTAATGTTGTTAGTTAAAATTTCAAAATAAGTTTTCGAAATTTCCGAGTTTTCCGACACAAGTACCGCATTTCATTTCAATTTTCTGATTGTTTTAAAATCTCGCCTATTCTCTTCGATTTTCTTTAATTTCAGCTGCTTGACTAAAATATAAATATTCTGCAAACCAAATTGTTCAATTCTTGCCGTACTTTGTATCCACCCACTATACTTGTTTACCTCATTGTTTTTTTGGTTTTTATAAATCACGTATACCTTTATCCACTATGAAATTGTTTGTTTTTTTTTTGCCTGCTTAAGGGTGAATTCTAAGTAAATATACAAGTACGAAGTGCCTTGAAATTTGCAAATTATCATCATTATTGGCAATATTTGATCATCGAAACATAGTCGTGAACCGTAGTGTCTGGCACCAAGTATTCATTTTTATTCTCTCCCATAACAGGGCACAATTGTGAACATTGGAGAGAAGAAAATGGGCGGAGTCTAAAAATAGAAATGACGTGTATGAATTGTTCACTGAACTTTGCACGTTTCGATTTCCTTATAATGGAACGGAAACGGTACAAAAACTATTTAAAGACATCAGAAAAATACTAATTTGAATGAATTTGCGACAAGAGTCACAAGTCTAAAGTTTACACTATAAATGTTTTTTTGAAAATTTTTTAAGGCATGTTATGGTGCATATGTTAATATGTTAATGTTGACAATTTTATAAATGTATCAAAATATTATAATTTGGTTATGTTCCAGTTATCTCTGTTATTTCTATGTATGTACCAGGGATGTGCGGCATTTTTCGGCAAATGCACAAAGCTGGCTTATTTCAACATGATAATCCTACTTTTTCAATTTAAAATTATTATAGAAATGTAGAAAACGAGTCGTTCTATCTGAAAACACCATTTCTTTTCTTGAAAAGCTTGAAAAAAATCTCAAATAGTGTCTGAAAGCTTCCCTTTGGCGAACAAGTGTCTTTAAAAAGTTGGTATGTACCTATTTCATAAATTTGGGAGCGTCCCGTTGATGAATTACTTAAATATAAGCTAAAGCTGCTTCAAAAAAAGTTTTTTTGGAAAACAGACGTCATACTGACGTCACACTGTGAAAAAATATGATACAGTTTTCCACAACGTAATCCTACAAATCGTCGTAATATCCCAGCTTATTAAGGAAGCTTTTACGAAAACTTTTGTTCATAAACTTTTTCATCAATTGTCAATTTTTTCTCGATCAATTACAGAAATTCTTATTAGAAATTTTCAAAAAACCTTCACATTTTTAGGCGGTTCATAACTGTGAAAAACATTTTTTTTAAGGCAAGAACAGTTGACAAAGTTTCAAATTTTAACTAAATTTAACAATATATTTCAGAAATTTTTAATCGCCAAAAAGTTTTCCAAAAAAAAAAAACAGTTTCGAAAACAAAACATTTTTAATTGATTTGTAGACGTTAAAAAAAGTTCTTCGTTAACAAAATGCTACCTATAATCATTTTACCTTATCAAATTACCATCGATCAAAAAGCTAATGAAAATGGAAATAACCTTCAATGATCACCATCTAAAGTCTAAAAACATCTTTTCTTCTTTTTTTCAACTGAATTTATTGAAAAACTTGTGACCCTCTACTTATATAGTGCATGTCTATTTTCATTTGCTTGCATTTCTGTAGATTTATTACGTGGCAGATATGGTCATCTAGAAACTTGTTCTAATTCTCAGCTATTTCTTTTCATTTTCGTTCTCGACACATTTTTTAATGATTCTGTTATTTTGTTGTGATTGTAGTAGATTTTGATTGAGGGCAAGTCAGAAACCAAGAGTCTTGCGACGAAAATTGTTTCTCAGAAAATTTTTTTAAATCTTTTTTTCATTTAATTTTAAAATGTATATTTTATTAGCAATCCTTGTCTATATGGTTTACCTATCTCATTTTTTATGTTAATTTTTCTTTAACATTATTCAAAATAATGTTTCCAGTAAGAAATTGTAGTTTTTTGTCCAGCTGACGTTGCCTATATTGACAGTTTTCTTATGTATATTGACAGTCATTTTTCTATTTTGTTCAAATGCCCATAACATCGTTTTTTCTTCGTTGCTGACTGACTGTGACGTAGATCCTGAATCGTTTTCAATTTCCAGAGATTCAATGAAAATATTGAGAACATCTTACTCAAAATTGTTTTGTTTATTTTTTGAACTGCAACCATAAGTTTCATAGTAATTGTTACAGACGTCGTTTATGAAGTTTGCCTAGAACGATTTTTTGAAGTCCTAAAAATGTTAAGATTTTTTCCTGAGTTAGGATCTTCGCACTTTGCACTTCAAGACATCTATTCAAAATTGATCTTGGATCAGCAATCAAAAATTGAAAAGACTTATCCATTTCTTCCTTATCACTCTCTAACATCTTCATATCAATCGATCCATATCTTCTTCTCATATCATTCACTTTTTCCATCATGTATGTTCCTCTCCTGTTCTTGGTCGCAGTTTGTAGCCATTGTTAACTGTGTGCCACATATTAAATAAATATACCAAAAATTTGTGGCACAAAAGGTATCTCTTAGGTTTTATTTCGTCCATCTTGTTCAAATAAGGAGTTTCTCTCTCTTACTCCGAAAAAAGTTTGCAGTAAGACAGTTATTTCTGGGGAAAAATATTGTAAAGAATAGTTTGTATGCAAGAGGCCTGAGGTATGTGAGAGCCTGTACTCAAATGTTCTCTGATGTTAGACATTTTTACTTTCAGCTTCAATGAAATGTTCTGCAATAGTTTAAGTTTTTGTAATATAAAACTATGTTTCTTATACTAACTAGCTCAGCGATCGTATAAATAATCTAAATTAGTCATATGTTTTAATTTATATTTCCTTCTAGGAAACAAGGAAACTGTTTCTGACGTGATGTAGACAAGCGAAATTCCTGCAAATTTCGAAATTTTGATTTTATTGATAACGCGTTTGACCATTTTGCATGATATTTTCTTTGAATAAAATCATATTTTTTCAATTACTAATAAGATGGCAACCAAGTTAATGGTTGTTAAAAAGTTAGATTGCCGCAAAACCCGGAACAGCAGTAGGTACAAAGGCAGGCAAAAAACCGTTCTCACATATAAAAGAAACATAGTTATTAAGAAAGTGGTTTCCCCATTCCAACGTTTTCCAAAATATTAGAATCCTGGTCAAATTGTGATACCTACATATAATCTGCGCGTTTATCACATCTTGTTTTCTTCCGAAAAAAACATTTTCCCACAAAAATCGAAACATCAAAAGAGCAAAAAATGATGTTTCAAGAGACGCAGAAATTTTGAGCTGCATGAGATAAAATAAATCGAGAGAAATATCACGATTATGGAAAAATAAGAGATTTTGAGAAAAGGCGGACATCGTCCTTTGCTCCGTTCACGTCAGAGTGTATGAGCCGACTAAGAGCTCCGCCTTTTTTAGATAGAGAATTGGGAAATTTGCAGTTTCCCACAATTGGAAATTCTAAGAGCAATTACAATGTTTGGGAGACATCTGTAATTCCCATAAATTATTATTTGATACTTTGTAAAAAGTTCAAAAGTTCAAAAATAACTGTCAACTCACCCCTCAACCCCCATGTCGACCTTTTTCGGTAAAACATTTTTTCCGTCGACTCCCTCTCCATTTCCTAGATATCACTACAGTTTCCTATAAGTTCTCTGAGTCTCTTCGATATTTCTTTACCAAGACAGTACTCTCTCACTTTTCAATACTATTTATTGATATAAAAGATACATTGTCCAACAGAGTGGGCGGGTCCCGTGCGCCGTCGTCTAACAGTTTTCTCTCTGATTGTTGTCCGTCTCTACGTCTCTCATTCATTTTTCCCATTTCATCTACAACTACATCTTCTTTTTCTCTTCGACACATTTTTGATCTCTTTTTCCCTATGATTTTTCATAACTCTTTTAATTCCTTTATTTTCAATATTATCTCTCGTTTTACCTTTTGTTTGGAACTGTTCGCGGGTTTCAAATTTTCGGAATTAATTATTTTTGGAGTGGAGCTGTAAATGGTTGGAATCTGGTATAATGGCTTCGAGACTTTTTATACCAATTTCTTACCATTAGCATCTACACTTTCAAATCTAAATCCAAAACACTTTAAAATCCGAAAAATTTGAAGGTGGAGTCTGTCAACCCCGCGTTCTCCAAACTGTAACAAGTCATCACAACATCCCCTTGAATTCACAACTCGTCGTCGGATCGATCTTGTGTGTGATCGGTGTACCCTGGAGAGTCGCTTTTGAACTTCGTTTTTCAATCATTTAAAAAAAGAATAATGTCCGGAGATGCGCAACCAAGTTCCAATCAACGTGCTACTGAAGCACGGCCACCGCCTTCGCCGCCTTTAGTCAATGAAAAGGCGGCCATCGGCGCTCTTGTGAGTTTTATTATTATTTCTATTCATTCTACTAACATGTGAAAAATCTGGACATCAAATTGTGAACGGAACTGAAAATAATATAAAATAGTTTGGATGGCATTGCCTTCAATTGAGAAATAAAAATTCATAGAATTAAAATATGTGGAGAAGAAGTCGTTTTAAATTGTTATCAAATTTTGTACAAGACACTTGCTAGATTTGCGAGAATATAATTAATAACTACAATTTTTTGAATTGAACGGTTGTTCCAAAAACAAAAATGTGTGCAAGAATGGTAAATTAACGAGAAGTTAAAATAATTTATAACTTTTTGTAAATCAGGCGATTTTCCTAAATATGTAAGTTTAGAAAAACAGTGCAATAAACTGATAATTTTACACTTGGAACCTTCATTTTGCTCAACTGTCGCTAAAAATGTAAACTTGATTAAGACGTTAACAAAACTTAGAAAAGCATTACCTAAGCACCTTAAATTTTTCTCAACATTTATTCCAACATATCAATATAAAGCATTTATATTTTGAAATTGGATGAAACATTGACAAGAGTGAGCACAATTTTTCACTAGTTTTGTCCAAGATTTGTCAATTTTTTAATCAAAGTTTTTTTCTCACTAGTGAGTGAAAATTGGGAAAAATGTTGGAGTCAAATGCTGAAAACGAACAACTACGGAGGTAAATTAAATAAATTATTGATAACTACATTTTCAAGTTTGGATAAATCTGTGAGAAGATTAACATGAAAATCTAAAAAAAATACTTGAGTCAATTTTGAATTAAAAACTAACATTACAGTGCAAAACAGATGGTTATATCAGTCTATTTGAAGTTTTTCCAAGAAAATATAATTTAAATTTTCAAAATCTATGATAGTTGAAAAAAATAACAAAGAATGGTTAAAACGTTTCAAAAATCGACATTAAAAAAATCGTATCCAAAATTAAAATTTTCAAGCTTTACATTTTGTTTTATACAGTTAGAAAATACGTTTTTTTCTAAAAATCATTTTTCTATTTTTTAGGTCTATAATTTTTTTCTGAAATACTTTCCCAAACAAAACTTTTCAGTGCCCTTTTCAGTGGATGTAAAAAAGGATAGATTTTTAATGAGTAAAAGTTTTATTAGCAAAGGGATAGCAGACAGTAATATCAAATTGTTTTAATACTTTCAATATCTTTCACATTTCTCTTTTGAAATTTTGAAAAGATCATCACCAATAGAATGGATGACCGGAAGTTGACCGGTCATATTTATCTTAGATATCAGAAATTATCATATTCTCATCTATAAAAAGGGTCTCTCTTTGATATTCTACTTTTTGGTATTTGGTTGATGAGAATGAATACCACCTACAAATCAATAATTTAATGAGAAGCAGAAATTTCTATAGATATTTATAAATTAAAAGCAGAAATATTGAAGCAGATCAATTTATTAACGGAATTGATATTATGTGAAAATTTGTTTGCAGATTTACTTGATCTCATTGTCTATTTTAAAAGTGCAGCGGAAATAAAGATTTTGGTTATGATATATAAATTAGTTTAAAATTCGGAAATTCCAAAAGAAAAACGAAAAAAAATCGAGAAAGAATGAAAAGTCCAATTTTTATAACATTATTTTTCAATTTTGACTAATCTCCTTGATTGAATTTCTTCCAAAATAAGAACATTTCATTTTGGAGGAAGTTTGATTAGGGAGATTCGCCACAATCAAAACTGGATCATTCATTATCTTTTCAAAAAAGTTTCAGAACATTTACAATTTTGTGAAAATTTGTTCACGCTATTCCTCTTTTGAAAGCTGAAACAACGTTGTGAAGATAAAATTTTTAGAAAGTCAATAAGTCCGAGGCGTACAATCTTTCTGTTATTGCAGTGTAGTCTCACTCAAACCAAAACAGAGAAAAATATTTATATTTAAATTACCTTACAGATGTTAAAAAACAATCAATTCCCAGTTCAATATACTGTTCCAAAAATAGCATCTGATCATTTGATGATTTGTTTTCTTGCCAATTTTATTTTTGACTTCTCTTTTTTTCTATTTCTGTTTCATTGCCGGAAGGTGATGAATACTTTTTCAATATTTCTTTAATTCTCTGTAATATTTGTTTTTGTTTTGTTTCTGTATTTTGATCACTTTCTGGGGAAAAGACGAGTTTAACGGTACGACAGTTTTCAGAAACTACCGTCATCCTTTTTCAGATTGAGCCTTTCACCTAATCAATTCCTAATTAATTTCAGTGCGTGGTGTGCGGTGACCGCGCCTGTTCGCACCTCTACTACGGAGTTGCCGCATGTCACGGATGCAAGTGTTTTTTCTGGCGAACCGTCAAGAGTAGACTGAACTACGTGTGCCGTTACGGTGGAAACTGCTCGATTTCCACTGGTGAGTTTAGATTTTCTTTGTGCTCAAATATTTACTGACTTTTACCATCATTTTTTGGTAGCAGTAAAGTGCCCCAAATCCTTTTTTGAACAACTCATGTCTTATAGTAGTGGTTTTTAATTTTGCTTGTTCATAGCGCTAACAGGGAAACAGTTTCAAGTTAAACTTTAACTGATAATCTACAAATTTAAAATGTTAAAGACATTTATTGCAGTATTTAATTGGATATTCAAAATATCCACGGTCGCTAAAACTTACTAAACTATGCAAAGTGAAGGTCAAATTGATAATAGTCATGATACAACTGCATAACATTGATTTTCAAAAAAGATCTACCGCAAGACAAAACTGCAAAAATTTTAATTCAACATCAATTCCTTGGAAAAAGTATATGCTCTATGAATTACTTCAGGCTAAGAAGTATTGCTTTGAAATTTACAATAGAACTTCCATATTCGTGATACTCTCACTGTTCAAAACTTCATAAATCATATTACCTGTGACATCATAGTTTGCTTTCATCCCACCCTTTCCATCACAAAGTAAACTAGATCATCTTGAGCACACATGACATAAAAATGACTGGAAATTGAGATATATGAGGGTGGAAAACAAATAAACAATTCACTGTCAACCGATCGTCAAATTTATTTTTCGATCGAGTTTTTCTATTGTTCATTCTTGTTTTTGTTGTTCGCCACTCATTGTTCCCAAAAAGGAGAAAGCAATTGTAGTATTACGTTTTTCGTGAATTTCTCAACTTTAAAAGATATGTAGGTCAAATTCTAAAAAACGAACTCCAAAAAGTTTACACTGACAATCCTATTTTCAGCCGGCCGAAACGCTTGTCGCTACTGCCGTTTTCATCGCTGTCTATTCGTTGGAATGAAAATTGAAGGTTTGGAGAAAATTTAGAATTTTTTTGAAAAGCAAATATAAAAAGTAAATTTCAGCTGTGAAAATGGATCGTAAGCTGACAAAGCGCAAAAAAGAGAAGACGGACGAAGATGATACGGATGATGGAGGAAGTCATGAAAGTTTTGAAACTACGGTTAGTTGGAGGTTCTGAAAATATATTTTCAGTTTTAAAGTATTATTTGCACAACTGAAACCAAACTGTTTGTATTTGAAAATAAAATAATACAGATCAAGAAAATATGATAATAAAAGTTTTGAAAAAAAAATTACCAAAACTTTTCTCTTCGTTTTTGAAATTGTTGGCTCCGTAACAACATATTTTCTCTTGTGAGATAGGTTCAAGATATAATTTTCAATTTTCCATTATTTTTCCCATTTCAACCCCCGGGTGCGTCAAACACAGGATCGTTGAGGGACCGTCGGCAGTCCGAGCAATTGTAATTTCAATCCGTTGAACACTTCTTCACAACTTCAAAAATTATCGAATTTGAAAAAGGGGAAAAATTAAACTTTGATCAAAAGCATTATTTGTCCGAATCCATTTCAATCTTCATCCGTAGTTGGGACGCAGTTTGCAAACTCAAAGCGTGTTTTACTCCTAAGCTTATAGTTAGAATCAAGTAATTTTGTTTCAAAAAGTTTGTTATCCTGATCAATGTGGTCACTTGGTTCGTTGCTCTTCACGTGCTCTTCCTATTTTCTGCAGACACAATCGTTTATGTCCCGTGCAGGGAGCACCAAGAAGCACATTTTTTTATAGAAATAGAAAGAGATTTAGACGGAAAATTGAAGCCAATGACGTTGGAAGTTCACTTTTGTGTACAAATTGAAGAAAGAAATTGTTTTAAAAACTGGCTTTCAAAGAGATAGAGCTGGGGATCTCAAATTGAAAAAAAAACACTTTGTGATTATGGATAGGAACAAACTAAAAAATATAAAAGGCTGATCAGAGGCTTACACAAAAATATATATTTCAGACCGATGCGAAGCGTGCGAAATTCGACAATAGCTTGTTGATTTCTTCACTTCAATTAATTGATAAAACATCATCAGCTGGTAATGCAAAGCTTTCAACTCTCCATTTCGTTCAACCATCACTTCAAAATCTTCTCGATGAACCAGAACTTCTTGACGGTTTTCGCTCAGAAATGAGTTATCGAGCGACTCGACAGGCCGACGAACAATTGTGTTACGATTCTGAACGTCGGTTGGTTACTTGGGCAATTGACTGGTGTCGTCAGACTGCTGAAATTGCAGATGTGCATCACACGAATGATAAGGTTCGTTTTGTATTAGTTATTTTGTCGAATGAGCCTATTAATTCCAGATCTCCTTACTTCGTGCTTCTTGTGCTCCATTGGTCCTTTTGGAACTTGGATGTCAATCTTCATTTGGTCCTTCTGATACACAAATTCCCTTTTGTAACAACTCTTTTCTTTCTGCTCATTGTATACCACCATCCACATCGTTTCTTCGTTGGAAAACAATTCAATCGTTGAACAAATGGGCACAACGTGAGCTTAAGCCACTCTGTTTGAGAGCCAAGGAAATTGTGCTGCTAAAGGCTTTGATTGCTCTCAATCCAGGTGAATAGATATCGTTTTTATTATCTTTTTTCCCTATATAATTCAGATCAAAAATTTCTTGCGTAACTTTCCTTATCACTGATTAAAAAGTTTACAAGCTATTTTTGTAATTACCTGTAATTTCCGGTGACTGTCTACTGCAAACATTTTAATCAGTTAGTTATCTGCCATTTTATTGCTTTACATTTATGAATAGTGTCGCCAAAAGGTTACACGAGAATCTGATAAGCTTGGTATTTGACCAGACCACAAAAATGTCTGATTTCCGGGGCAAAGCGCAATTTTGAATTCTAAAAATAGCATTTCCATAAAACCCAAAGTAAAAAGGAATATGCGACACATATTTTCAGATGCCAACGGTCTATCCTCAGATGCTGAATCGTCAATCCGAATGCTCCGTGAACGTGTTCACACCGCTCTTTTCCAGTTGCTCATGGAGAATTCAGAGCCAATTACTGCTGCTTCTCGTCTTGCTCAAATACTTCTTCTCATTCCACAACTTTCCGTAAGCAGAATTTATTTGGATTCGGTACTGAATGTTTTGTATTCATAAAATTATTTTCAGTTAATGGGAGTTGATGTAATTGAACAAGTAAAAGTTCGAAACACTTTCAACAAGCGATCAGCATTTGGCGAGGGACTCCTCTTCTGGCAACTATACGGAGATATTTTTGATGATGCCAATGATGACAGTTATCTCGAACATTCTGCATCTTGTAGCCCAACTGACAGCCAATATACAACCGACAGCATTTAAAAAACAGAGTGGAATCGTCATTGTCCTGCAATTATTTTCCATTCGTTAAAAATTATTTTTGAATTTGAACTATTTACTTGAAGAGATAGTAGGAAAATTAAATTTTAAAAACAATTGTTTTCGAATGGGAGTAATGTAGCCAATGACGATATTATTGATCTCGGACGACAAAATATTTCGATTATCAATTCAAAGTGAGTAGTTTCTGTATATTCTGGAACATCCAATCCTTGCCAAAGTTTAATCCAGTTTTTGTCACCGCCTTATTCCAGTTTCAATTTAATAAAATGACCGGCAAGAGCATAAAATCGTCTGCCAACTTTTTAACTTTTCCATTTGAGTGAACGTCGGGCAAAAAGTTTCACCAAATCCCGAGCTGTATGCAAACTTTCCAAGTTTTTCTTTTTTTCAGAACCCGCGATTTCAATCGAGCTCCATCATCATTTTTGTATTTGATTCTCTTTATATTTTAATTTCATCTATCGTCGCCCCAAATCATGTCGGGTGAATGGCCGAGTAGATCAAATTTTGACGGATTTTTAAATTCCTCGTTTTTTTTTAATTCGAAAATCGCATTATTTGATCTGTTCTATCAAACACTCATTTTTCTCCCCTTCCACCTCCAAATTTTCCGTGTTCTGCCTTTTTTCAGATATTCTCATTTTCATTAATCTCAATTGCTAAATAACCAACCAATATTTTCTTTTGTATTTTAAATTGCAACGTATTTTGAATTGGAACTGCATATTATCTACTGTTTTTTATTCTTCTTTCTACTTCCCATCCCTCTACTATCAGAGACATATTTTCAAAAAATACAAAAAATACACCTGAAAATTTTCAGACCAAAAAAAAGAGTGTTTGCTTCTATCTACTGTTCATTTGTTTATTTTGACATTGTCATTTTTATATTTGAATAATAAAAAGCGACACTCAAAATGTGAATTTTCGATTTTCAAATGTTCTAATTTCATATTTTAAGGTGTTTCAGAATCCAGATTTGGATCGCAAAATCTTCATAGAAAAATCTGATTTTAAAGATACCATGGTACTGATACCAAAACATAATTGTTATTGATCAAATAAGGTTAAACAATTTTGTGAACTTTATTCCAAAAACACCTGATTTATCAGTCATATTTTCAACAAAATTTCTCAAAGCCATCTGAAAATGCATATCTGCATTCGATAGACCATATTTAAAAAGGCCTTCATTCCGAAGCTCCGAAGGATCACAGGGGGTACCTCCTGATGATCTGATCCTTCAGCTTCAAAGGATCAGAAGGGTACCTCCTGGTGATCTGATCCTTAAGCTCCGAAGGATCACAGGGGGTACCTCCTGGTGATCTGATCCTTCAGCTCCGAAAGATCAGAAGGGTACCTCCTGGTGATCTGATCCTTCAGAGCTTAAGGATCAGATCATCAGGAGGTACCCCCGTGTGATCCTTCAGAGCTTAAGGATCAGATCACGAGGAGGTACCCTTATGATCCTTTGGAGCTGAAGGATCAGATCACCAGGAGGTACCCTTCTGATCCTTCAGAGCTTAAGGATCAGATCATCAGGAGGTACTCCCTGTGATCCTTCGGAGCTTAAGGATCAGATTATAAGGAAGAATCTTACGATATTCCAAGTTAGTTGGACGTTTTACAGCATTTTCCCAAAAGATCATTGTTCATACATTCAATTGTGAGTAGTCAAGGCCGAAAATCCATGGAAAATTGCATTTAAAAACTTATTCCAGTAAAATATGAACAAAAAATGGTCGAAAAATACATATAAAAACTAGTTGAAAAAAGTTTGTCACCGAAGATACGCCCGGTCAGAGACAAATGGCACTTTGTCGACTGGATACCATGTCACTTTGGATACTTTGTCCCCAAAAATACCTTGCCACCCTAAAAGTTTGTCCCCTCGGAATGAAGGCCTATTTAAAAACGGAAAATATAGACTTTAGCTGTCAAATCTCAGAACCACGCTCGTGGAGAGTCTTCAACAAAAAAAATATCCTTGTAAAGATGTAAATGTTTAAAATAAATTCCAAAAAAAATCCTTTGCTACGTCACTTCGTTAATTTTGTTAATCTTTGAGTTTTATAATAAGAAAAAACTTTGAAATTAACAATGTGTTTTATACAAAAGTCGGTTCTCAGGTAGTCTTCAATAGAATCGTGACATCTCCTTGTTGAGCACCAGCTTTGAATGGTGCCTGTGCATCTGTCTCATCAGCTGGAACTTCCGCATATTGTAGCATAATTTTATCATCTTTCACAGGACCCTCGAGGCGAATTATCTCAAATTTCATTTTTCCCCTTGCCTCGACAAATCCATACACGGGACGAACTCGGTAGTGCTCATTATTTGATGACTTCACCTAAATAATGCCTTTGTTTTGCTTCTGTTTCAAAAGAGCAGCATTTTTTCAAAATCGAGTCGCCAAAAAACCTGCATTTCAAAAACATTTATACACCCTTAAAAATAGTGTGAAAAATTGCAGAATTAGGTATTTCTTTCTCGTTATTCAACACACTTCTTAAAGGGCGCGGCGAGACCATTTTTGCATAAACGCAGTTAATTTACGATGTCCATTAAGAACCTCTCAAATTAACTGACTCACAATGCACACATTGCCAACGGAATGGGGAATACTGCGCACATCGCTAATTAACAGTTATCGAATACCTTAAACGCCATTCGAGATTCGTTCACTGACGTAATTGTGTGCGTGGAACTTCCTCCTGACGCTGGAAATGTGGCAGATGGAGGTTCGATGGTTAGCATGTTGAATTGAGAAATAACAATTGTTGAAAATAAAATGTGTTTTCTTTATTTTCAAATTCGAATGTACCCACGTGGTCCAACTTTACACATTTTAAAAATTTCAGTGAACTTGTTTATTGTTTTAATAAAACACTTAAAAAGGCATTTCGAAGTTTAGTAGGAAGTGCAACAAAAAATGTCTACAGCGAAAGTGTGGAGTCAATTAAATCTAATCTAGTATTGCTTCAAGAAACAGTAGAGTTCGTGAGCCTGGTTTTCTTCGTTTGTTTTGTGTACATTCTTTGTATATTTTCGAGTCTTATTTCAGCTAGTTAACTTACATTTAAGCATGGAATTCAAGCCAGCTGATCAAGAGGAAAAGCTCAAGTGAGGCTTCATTTTGTTTTAAGAAAGAACAAGCATGCATAAAAAACTCATTTATTTCACAAGGACTCTATGGGTTGTACTCAATTGGGAGGTTCTTACGACGAGCCATACCGTCTCCCTGGAACCATTCACGACGGAATTGCTTGGCAGCACCATCCGGGGTGTTGGTCCACTCAACAGTGATACGGTCGTTGTTGGTATCCTCTTGTCCGAAGGCGAAGGCATCGCAGGAAACAGCAAGAAGCACAGCTTCCTTTGGGTCGAGAACTCCACATGGTGGATCAACTCCAAGTCTCTTCATATTGGTGGTCTTGATACCATATCCAATACGACGAGCCGATGAGTTGATCACCTTGATGTGGTAGGTGTGCTTGTCATCGTATGGCGCATTGAAGACGATCTTGGTACCCGGTTGGGTTTGGATGTCTCCTGGTGGGACGGATTGGGCCATGGTAGTTCGATGAAGGAGTTATGAGAACTCTATGAAGATTATGGCAAAATCTTCCAAATTTATAGCAGCCTTCTTATCTCTGCCCTAAATCTGAAAGTTCATCCAAAAATAGGAGATCACGTTAAAATTTGAAAAAAAATCAGTTTTAGCTAGTAGCTATTTTGAATAATTACATCAATTTACACTTGTTCTGATACCTTTGAGTAACAAAGGAAACCTATTCGTTTTCTGTGAGATGCTAATTATTAATCTACTTGTTTTGTTTTTGTTTTTTGTCTAGAGGAAAAGAAAATGAAGACTATTTATTAAACTAATATTGATCTAGTACTACCTCTTCGTTTTCTGTAATATGCTACTTGTTTTGCATTTTTGTTTTGCACTTAAGTGCAACAAAAAATACTAAATTTGGTCTAGTATTGCGACCAGAAACGGTAACTTTCGGCAGTTCGGGTTGGGGCCACCTCCAACTCTATTGTAAGCAGATCAAGCAGGCTTACGATAAGATCATGTTCTTCAATTTTCAGAAATTCTCGATTAATATTGTAATTTTTTTGAACTTTTGGCTCATAAGGCAAACACTATACATACATATACAACGAATTTTAGCAATGAAAGGATACATTTATTTTTGAGAAAATTGTCCAAAAAATGTCTTTGTCGCATTTTTTAAACCTTAAACCTTAAATCTTCAAGAGTTGCTAATTCACAATTTTTGAAACGTTATATCAGGTAATAAAATAAAAAGATTTCAATTCTCATTTTACGTGACCGTTTGTTCATTTTCTACGCTTAAACTTAGGCCATCAAGATAAGACTGATTATATACAAGCTTGAAATCATAAATCTACTCATTGCGAATTTCATCGCTCTACTAACTAACTACAATCAACTCTACTAACACTATGGTCAAGAAGATTACTGTCTACACTGCTTTTGGACAATTCCTCGAGATGATCGAGCGTCAAGCCGAACAGAGAAGGGAAACAGTTCCAGTCCTTTGTCCGATCGTTGAAAAGGCTCAGCCAAGGACAGCTTTGAACAAGGTTTGTACAACGAGCTGGATTTTAAAACCAAGGGTCATATTTTAGGTTCAATCTTGCCCAGTTGTTCCAACGACTGCAAGAGTTACAGAAGAGATCAAGAAGAGCATTAGCTGCCCATTGTTGGCTCTCCACGCTGATCAAACGATCGAGATGGCCATCTCCCCAGTCCCACCAACCAGAATCAAAAAAGATCAATGAGGCTGCGGAGCTTATGGCCAATTTCTGGATGAGCTTTAATTGCCTTGATAACGAGAAAGAACAGATGGAATCGATTTTTGAGAAGGTGAATGGATTGTTTGCTGCATCGTCCACAACATCTACGGCATCACTTTTCGGAAAGTACGAGGGATTTTTTGAGAAAACGGAGGTTGCTACGGAAGATGTGAACACTTTTTTTTGGAATTCTCCAGCTCATCCATCTTTCCCACAACTTCCAGTTTTCGTCAAATCTCCAATCGACTCGATGAAAATATATGGAGCAGTTAATCATAACTTCAATATTTCTGAAGATGGTAAGTTTTTTTTTGAAAGTAGTTTTTTTAAATATTTATTAATTCTAGAAACACTCCCATGCACGGCTCAATCTGTTTCATCTCCAATTTCTCCATCTTCTACCACCTCGGATTCTTCAAGTGAAACAATCATTCTTGGACCTGGACATCTTCTTCAGGAAGTCTACTTGCAGAGAGCGGTCATTGAAGAACAGAAGAAAATCATTGATAGCTTTCATGAAATTCAGAAGCTCAACAAAAAACTGGCTGCTCTTCAAAATAACTTTACAGCTTGATCTTCTTGACTAATAAATACTTACACTGACTTTTTTGAATCTTGATTTCTTGGGAAAACACTAGCAAATCGGAAATAATTTCCTTCCGTGAGGGTATAATTTTACCCTGCCCTAGTCTCTGTAACTCAACAAGCACCGGAAAATCATAACAAGACCTTTTTATTTTAAAAAGTTTTTTTAAAAAATACATTCGAGGCATTTTTGGTCAATTTTCTGAAAAATGCTTTCATTACTGAAATTCGTTGTATATATATGTAGTATTTTTGCCTTCTGAGCCAAAAGTTCCAAAAATCATAATTTTAATCGAGAATTAAAAAAAAATAGAACTCATCGAGTCTCATCGGTGGCTTATTTCTTGCTTTTGGAATAGAGTTAGAGGTGGTCAAAGTTTCATTTTAATCAAATAGCCTGCAGCTCTCAACTTGCAGTTACCATTTCTGGTTGCAATACTAGATCAAAAATACTCAGTCAAGAGCGAGTCACGGCAACTCGGTCCAAAACCATTTCTAATTAGTAAACTCTCAAAAACCACAACTAAATAGCTTAAAACCATTGTAAATTAGCTTATTTTTGCTAATTAGCAATGATTTTAAGCTAATTAGTTGTGGTTTTTGAGAGTTTACTAATTAGAAATGGTTTTGGACCGAGTTGCCGTGACTCGCTCTTGACTGAGTAGTTGCCTTCACATCTCTCTTTCCTTTCCTTTTCCTGTAGACATTTTCTGTTGCACTTAATTGCAAAACAAAAACAAAACAACTGTGGTCAAAACAAAACAAGTAGTTTAATACTTAGCGTCTCACAGAAAACGAATAGGTTTCCTTTGTTCCTCAATATGACAAAAGTATCAGAACAAGTGTAAATTTATGAAATTATTCAAAATAGCTGATTTTTTCTGATTTTTTTTCTGATTTCTGATTTAACTGCTTTTTTCAAATTTTAACGTGATCTCCTATTTTTGGATGAACTTTTAGATTTAGGGCAGTGATAAGAAGGGTTCTATAAATTTGGAAGATTTTGCCATAATCTTCATAGAGTTCTCATAACTCCTTCATCGAACTACCATGGCCCAATCCGTCCCACCAGGAGACATCCAAACCCAACCGGGTACCAAGATCGTCTTCAATGCGCCATACGATGACAAGCACACCTACCACATCAAGGTGATCAACTCATCGGCTCGTCGTATTGGATATGGTATCAAGACCACCAATATGAAGAGACTTGGAGTTGATCCACCATGTGGAGTTCTCGACCCAAAGGAAGCTGTGCTTCTTGCTGTTTCCTGCGATGCTTTTGCCTTCGGACAAGAGGATACCAACAACGACCGTATCACTATTGAGTGGACCAACACCCCGGATGGCGCTGCCAAGCAATTCCGTCGTGAATGGTTCCAGGGAGACGGAATGGTTCGTCGCAAGAACCTCCCAATTGAGTACAACCCATAGAGTCCTTGTGAAATAAATGAGTTTTTTATGCATGCTTGTTCTTTCTTAAAACAAAATGTAGCCTCACTTGAGCTTTTCCTCTTGATTAGCTGGCTTGGCACTTCTTCGATCTTCTTCGACCCAAGCTTATGACTGAGTATAGGACAATTGATATAATAATTAGCAACGTTGGAAAAGTTTACGTTCTCCACGAAGTGAACGAAGCAAACTGGAACTAGCTTGTACGACAAACTACGACTACTAAGTGTACGACTAGAATTGCACGACTAGACTAGCTTGAACGGAAGGTTTAAAAATTTGCAGTACGGGAAAATCAGTTTTCTTGTATTTCATTCACATTTATAGAAATTTCTATTCAGGTGATTTCAGTCATATTCCCTCCAATTTTATCCATTTCCCATCTGTTACCGTAAATCTTTCCCTATCTAACATCTGTTACAGTACTCTCTCACTCCTCTTCAATTATAGCCTCTATAAGAGCAATCGGGCCGCACATAAGAGCACAATGAGCACTTTCTATGTCTTCTTTGTATTTCTCACGTTTACACACTCTCATCTGTCTGTACAGGTGAGAATGAAGACGTTCCATTGTTTCTGTGTGTATGTGTGTGCATTCGGAGAGAGAGAGAGATGACGTCATCATGTACATAAATCTTGATGGAGTGATGATGAGAGAATAAGATGTCAAAATGTGATGGATGACACGTCGTCAAGGGTCTGAGGCATGAGATTGTGCAACGTGTGGAATGCGCGGCAAATCAATGTGGGTCAAATGGATAACAACAAGTTACAAATGGATTTCGTTTATCAATGTGTTAGAATACAGTACGTACACTATTTGAAACTGTATTTGTCATTAAGAAACCAGAACCATAATCAATTTTTCTCTTAGTTATATGATAAAATAAAGGCGAAGTTACATTAGGCTGGAATGCAAAATTTTGTAAAAGTTACGAACTTGTTCTAGAATGTGCTTCCGTGTGAAAAAAAATCAATTTCCTAGGATAGGTTTTCTGGATCGAACTGCATTGTTTTCAAAAAAAAAAATTCAGAAAACATTTTCTATTGCACCAAAAGATCATCGAATTAAAAATGCATTGTACAGGGTGAATTAAGTTCTTAAGAAGTTATCCACTATTTAAAAATAGAGTATCGTCCGTGAATCTTTAATCTAAATTCACTTATAATACTCCAACATGTCCTAATATCATAATAAAATACTCCAAATTTTTAGATTCACAATTTTTCAGTGAGAATTTTGGTAAATTGCCAAATTCTCCAAAAAAGTGGTCTTTTGAAGATCATTTCTGCAGGTTCGAACTTGTAGATGGTTAAAATACGAACAATTGGAACGCAATTAGAATATAAAACTGGTAGAATTTTTTAGTTAGGTTTCTTCGCTTTTTGAATGAAAATAGAATAATGTCAACTAGATTTTGAAAAGTTTTAATATTATATAGGAGCGGTTTTACGCGATTTCCCTACTGACACAACCTTTAAGAAGCATTCTTTTTAAACTTTTTTAAAATCCAGATGCTCCTAAGCAAATTTCAAGCTTTACTCACAATCAGAACGTTCTTACATCTTCTTCGTTTTTTTGCAACATGATAATATGTAATATATGGTCTGCCCTGCTTCAGTTAATTACATATTTGAATCTTGCACAATATTCAAAACACCGTATTCATCCCCGCTCGACCCCTTCCTCAATCATCCCAAAATTCAAATTTCCCTCCCACTCGTCGACCCTCATTTGTGCATCTCTCTATCCACCGTCTGTTGTCTCTTCTACTTCATATAATCCCTCAGAGTCCGCCTGTCCAACAGACCTCCCAATCGTCCCAAGAGCCTGATGTGGGCGGGGTTTGGCAGTGAGCCAAGTCTTCTGGTCATCCTGCACACAGTGCGCGTCCAGTTGACAGGGATGTTGTTCATTGCGTATGCACACGTTGTGATGAGTACGGTGACCTCTTTTCTTGTCTCTTGTCTCTATTTTTCTTTGCAATTTCTGATGTTTTAGTTTTTATTTGAACTGTTGCAAATTCTCTTGAACCATATTATTTTCAATTTTAAATTTCAGAAACTTCATAACTCATTTCATCATGTCCACCGAGCAAGATATCAAGACAGAGGAACAAATTCCACTGACATACGCTGCAGTCGCCGCACCAACAGTCCAGACAGAAGGAGAAGCTGTTGTTGCTCCAGAAGAGCCAAAGCCAAAGAAGAACTGGTTCACATTCGGAAAGAAGAAGGCTGCTCCAACTGATGAGACCAATATTGAAGAAGGTGGAGCACCGGGAGATGAGCCAGTGAAGGAGAAGAAAGAGAAGAAGTGCTGGTGGAGTAGATGCCAAAAAGGAGAAGGCGAGCAAAAGGTAAGGTTTAATATCTTCGAAGCTTTCATTTGCTATTGCTACTTTTGCACCTTGATGGAAAAATTTTCCGTTTGATAGTTTACTATAGTTTAATCAAAATATTTATTCATACTTTAATTTTCCAGGAAGAGAACATCGCTATCGGAGTCGATCTCGTCAATCGTGACGCCAACTCGATGAACAACCATGTCCAACTCAACTTTGAAGACATTTTCGGAGAAGCCGACTCACAGCACTCATGGGATTGCGTGTGGCGTCTGAATCATACCGTATTCACTGCCGTCCGGCTCTTCATCTATCGTCTTGTCTCACTCTTGGCTCTTCCATTCACAATCATCTTTGCCATCTTCTTCGGACTTCTCGCATCGATCAACGTCTTCATCATTGTTCCACTTGGAAAACTTCTCTCGATTCCAGGAACTCTTCTCGCCAAGCTCTGGAACTGGTTGATTCATGCCATCTTTGATCCAATTGCCAGTGCTGTTGGACTAATCTTCTCCAATTTCAACATCAGAAAATACGGAATCAATCAAGAAACTACTGCTCCATGCGTCTAAATTTATTTAATTTATCTCAAATTCATTTTACTTTTTTTGTTGTATATTCTCATCCCTCAAAGAGTGGTAATAACGATCCGGAGTGCAAAAAATAAAATTTGAAAGCAAAATCGTTCCATATCCCAACATAAAATTCAAATTAAATCCCTTAATGTAAACGAACGAATGTGACAATCTCTAGTCTATTCAAATATATACTCATTCTCTATTGTTTTACTTTTGGAACCCACTAGGATAGTGCTAAGTGCAATTGGATACCTATAGAGGATGTTTGGCAGGGATATACACACATTGCGAGACATGTAGAAAAGGATATACACATTTGTATGACATCCCAGGGTTACTGTAGTTGGTATTAAAAGTTGCGATTATTCCATGAGCTCGCGTTTGCGGAAACAATAAGCTTGTTAATAAATTTCTCCGATGAAAAATTATTTCGCTTCATCGCTCGGAGTACTGTAATTTCCAACGAAATTTTCAAGTTTGTTTTTAAATAATTATTTAAAAACATAATTATTAATAATGTTTTTTCGATGAAAGTGTATATATTTACAGTGTAACATTAAAAAACTTGAGTTTCATTGTTGGAGTAAAAATCTAAAAATTTCGTGTTGGGGTAAAAAAGGTGGAAAGCGTTCAAATCAAACAATTTTCGTCTTTACACCTGGCTGGTGAAACCTCATTAGTACCAATTCATAAAGGATCTGATAATCCTCTTTTCTATCCTTCTAGTGTGAGCTGTGTGCTCTTTCATCCAGTAACCAATTGCATACAAAGGTAGGTCCTCTCTACATTCTACCCAATTATCATTCAAATGTGGTCCTTGTGGTAGTCCCGGTCTTGTTGGATATGTTGGGAGGGAATGTGCTTCAGGGCGGGTACATTGCGCCATCAGAATGGTCCGATTGCGTAGAAAGAGTGCTCTTATATGAAAATGGCAAGTACACACAAAGTGGGAAAATGAAAATGTTGAAAGAGTTGACATCTAGGTGTTTATAAATTACAATATCTACTAGTAAGTGTATTAGTGTACTATCAAATTTCTAAAGAGTTGAAGAATTCTCATATATCATATTAAAGTTGCATTGTCAAAATTCGGCTAATCGTATTTGCAATCTTCTATTCTCTAGTGACCTCTTAGCCATTGAGATCAGGACCACACGATGAGAAGCTATAAAAAGAAGTCAGAAGGGGATGGAGTGTAATTAAAACATGTGATAAATAATTTAGAATATTTTGCCAAATGACAGAATTATTCATTTAATTGGATTTTCTTCCGCCTGCTGTTATGGCCAATGGAAGACTTTAAGCTGAAATTAAACACTAAACAGGATAAAAATAAAAAGTAGAGGTTAAAGTATGAGAACAGATGGGAAAATACAATAAAAATGGGTATTAGAATGGGAACAACAAGAACAACGAAATATGCACAAAGTTATTTGAATCCTGACATCATTGTGTTTATTACTTGTGATGCTTTGGCTTGAGATACTCCGGATGGATTGTTATTTACTATCTGGAAAATTAGCTTTTGGACAACTTTAGAGCAAACTTTGACATGAGCAACGATTTTTCTGAAGTAAAAAGTTTCACACTAAATATTCTAATCATAAAAAGACAACCAAGATAATGAAAATATTTTCAACTTTATAATGGATAATATGTATTTGAATCAATTTTTAAATTCGAGATTGAGTCATAAATTTTCAATGCTTACCTGAGTCAGTGCACTAACGAACGCTGATTTATGTGCTGGAGTCATTTGTGCCAAAATAGTTTTCCGATTTTCAAACATTTGACGGAATGTTGGATCCAATAACGACGAAGCCGTTGTAGTACGTGGATTCTTGCGATCCTTCTTTCTTCGCAGCTTTCGTCTTTTTCTCGCATCAACAGGCCCATCGAAATCTTCTTCAGAAGATGATGATGTTGAATCCGAAGAGTCTGATGTAGCTGGCTTTTTCTTTTTGCTTTTACTCGCTTGCTGTTTCTCTTCATCTGAATCTATTTCACCTTCATCAAGAATACGTTTAACAGCTGCAAGAGTCGGAGAAGGTTCCACTGTTTCTATTGCAACTTCCGAATTTCCATTTACAGCGGTTTCATTATCAATTTCTCCTTCATCAATTATCGCTCCTCTTGCCATAATTCTCTGTTTAATATCGGCTTTTCGGTTTGAACTCTTCTCATTTCTCCATTTCTTCCATTCTTCTTGACTCATTCCTTCGACAATTCTCGCCTGTCTCATTTGTTTCTTCGATAATCCACCATTTCCAATCTTCTTTGAACCATCATCGTTGGCTCGAACAACTCCACTTGCCTTGGTTTTTGTTATACGAGCCCACGAATCAAAGCTTAACGCTTCACCACCGATAGTAACATTTCCATCATCATCTGAATCCATATCAACATCTCCTGTTTCGACGATGAGGCGATCACGATTCGCGTTAAGGAATGCAGCAACACCCATTTGTTTACGAGCGGCTCGTTGGCGTTTTTCTGCTCTGAAACGATAAAAAATATTAAATAAGTTGTTATTTTATACCACTGCACAGTTTTAATGCACAAGAGTGGTTTAACGATTTTGTTTTAGATGATAGAATATAACTAGTAATTACAGAATTTCAGAAACTATTTTTGTTTTCAATTTTGATTGTCTCTCGCATCAACATTTTTTTTCTCAATTTGAAAGAAATTTCTAAATTATTATCGCGTAAATAAATAACCTAGTTTTGGAATTTTTCGCGGTTTTGTACTCAAAGTATCAGTTTTCTTGATTTTTTTTCTTTGAAATTTAATTTGTAATTTGTAATTTTTCAGTTATATTCGGGATTACAGTCCATTGTTTATCATTTAAAGCAAAATCATCAAACGACTTAACAACTTTTTAAACTTTGATCAGAGTGAATTTCAAAAAAAAAAAACTAAAACACTAACCCCTTACTAGTTGATTCCGTTTTTTGTTCTTCAACAACTGGCTGATAGGCGACAGTCTCCATTGGTACAAATGAAGGCCTCTCGTACGTTTGCTCATTTAGAATTTCAATTTTCCATACTCTCAGCAGTCCTTCCAAATGTTCTCGCATCCAATGCATTTCCGTTCGATTCAAATGTTTTTGGAGAACACTTCCCATCGCTGGCTTCAAAATTGAATCAGGAACTCCATTATATTCAGATGATACTGTGTCACAGAGCTCATAAAGCTCATTTTTTTCGTTTATTTCAGCGAAATTCAGTTTTCGTTCATCGATGATCTCGAGAAGACGATTCGAAATTACATCTTCGTCAATTTCCGGTGCGAGAGTTTGTCCCACATTTTCAGAAATATATGATTGTTTGAGAGGTTTTTTAGCGGAAGTTGATTGTTGAATATCATCCATTTTTGAATATAAAGAATATTCTCGCGGGCTCAATAGTCTGAAAATAATATTGGAATGATTTTAAGATTTAATCAATGAAAATAAACATACGTTACTGTACATTCATTATCTTCATCACTCATCGAAAACTTCGATGGTCCAGCCAAAACTTTCTCTGCGGTTTCTTTATCGGACAGTAAAACTTCTACTTGGAATAATCCATTTGAAGATGGCATGGGAAGAGTTTGAAAATGAATTGGAGTTTTTCCTTCGAAAAAATATGAAATCATATGATCATCAATTGATTTTGGAGCATCGAGAAGAAAAACTAGTCGAGTATCATTAGAAATATCAAAGAATTGACGAGAAGACTGGAATGTTTCGACGGAAACTGAAATCTCGCAATATTAATTTGAAGAATTTAGTTTTTAAAAAACTTACAAAACTGTGGATCAACAAGAGCTTCTGGTCGTATTCCGTCGATTATCATCTTTTGAATTGTTGAATAAGCTTCACGTGCACCAGCTACTGTCGAAAACACAAATTCCACTTTTCCATATTTTATTTGCTGAAATATTCTAGAAGGTTGATACATTTAATAACGCTGTCAAATTACCTTTTCATCTGTATCTTCTGGTCGTGAAAATGAAACATCAAAAATGACACATCGATTGAGTAACATTTGAAACTAAAAATATCCATTTGTCAACATATAAATGACAAAAAGTTTGATGATACCTGTCGATTTCTAAGCCAACCTCCAGGATGTTTCAAATTCTGTACAACAATTGTTCGAAGCGATTTATCATTGATTTTGTCCTCTGCAACATTTTCAACAGAATCAAACGCGTCTGACTGAGTATCCACGTTTTCGTATTCCTTCACCGGGTTCAGTTCGATCATTTTGTTCACTAAAATATTGATTTTTCAAATGATAACCAAACGAATTAACAAAAACTGATCAGTATTTAAGAATTAACGAAAATGGTTAGATAAATGGAGTTTTCTAGGCCACATGAACACAGCCAGGCAATTGCAACGGCGCGAATTTCGAAATAGAACAACGAGAGAAAGAGAGACAAAAACAAAAAGTTTTATAGGAAGCTTCTGCAGTGTAAGTTATCCGATTCAGATTTTAATTTTGAACAGTTTTAATTTTAAAAGCTCTCAATATCATTAAAAAAGCAACATTTGCTATTAGATTTGCCAACAAACTTGGAACTTCGAAAACGTCTGGGAGACTTAAAAGATGTATCTAGAAAACAATTACTGTTTCACTTTTTTTTACACCTGATCTTAAAAATGCCAATTGATGATCTATTTAAATGAAAAACGTTTGTGAACCGAAAATTAATGAAAAATAGCTATTACAATTTTACAGAAAATAATAAAATAAATTTAAAAGAAAAATTCAAAGGAAAAAACATTCTGTGACTTACCGTCGTGGTGCCGGTACTTTATTGTGTACCGTACTCCTGTTGTTTACCATTTAGTGCATTTGTGCGTATGTATGTTTACACACAAATTGTACACCGTAATCGGGCGCGAAAGTATTCGAATTTCGAAAATTCTACATTGCTCATTCAAATATTTTTTCAGCGCGGAACCTTCGAAATCCGTCCGATTTTTACCGGGGTTTTCACCGGAAATCGGATGGAAAAATGAATCATCTCAACGAAAACACCCAATACACTAATAAAAGTGATATTGTGTCGGCCGAAATACTCGTTTTAGACTTGATCCTCAAAGGATCAACTAGTTGTGAGTTTTTGAAGTTTTTTTAAAAGTTGATGGATCATTAAAACATAATTTCAGATAAATACGTCGTGTGCCATCAAAAAAACCTTTTCGAATCAACGATTCCATTGGTTTCACTGAAAGAATTCGGACGGAATGGACTTCAATTCGGCACTGTTCTCAACGGAAGTTTCAGTTTTGAGTGGGTTAAAAAAAAGGAATAAAAAATAATTTATGAGGCAACTAAAATTAATCATTTTCAGCTCATCTAAAAAACAAATTCATGTAAAATCAGTAAAGTGCATATACATGCTCCCAAAAGCTACACCTGGCAACAAATGGGCTCAGTTGAAACTTGAATTTGATGAAAAGTTGAAGAGAAATGTACTGGCATGCTCAGCTCTCACTACTGGTTGTTTAACATATCTGGATAAAGATTACACCTCTCCGTCAATTTTCAATGATATGTTGGGACTTATTGCCGACTGTGAACTACAACCAAAACTTCCAAAACGAGAAATTGGTAAGAGAATTCTGAAAATATTATTAATTTTTCAAATCTCAATATTTCAGGTCGCCTTTTATGCACTGTCATAGCAGTTCAATGCCCTACCGAGAAGATCTGGAAATTTCGAATTGAGACTGTCAAGAAATTCGATAAAATTGTTTCCTTGGCGATGTCTGCAAATGTTTCCGTTGATGAACATTTTGGTCTCGTGACAAGAGAGGAATGTGAGGAGAAACGTGATTTGAGGCTTGTGTCGAGTCGAGACTTTCCAAGAGATGTTCGAATTTTCAGAAGGTAAGCCTATTTGAAATTTTCTAATCGTCGTATAATCTTTAAAAAAATACTAAATATTTAGTGGGTCACACTGTTGTGAAAGCATTGAATCAGGGCACCGCCGTCCACATCATCATCAGTCGAAATGTATGAATACATGTGTTGGAGGTAACGTAAACACAAATATTTGAAGTTTAATTGTTTTTTTTGTTTTTAGAAGTAAGGCTTATCGGAAAGTGTATGGCATTCCGTATGAAGCGGTGTCACGGAATGAATGCAACTCAACCAGTTCCATTAGATTCTCTCTTGTCGCCCGTCATACCTTCAGCATCATCTACAACAATCAAATCTGCGAATTATTCACCATTTATTCCAACAACTACAACAGGTGGTCACGTTGACTATGGATCGATGCGTAACAACGTTTCTCAACTACAAGTGAATGTTCAGAGTGGATTCGTAGAAGTTGTGACAATTGCCGAATATTCTGGATACACGGATCACGATGGCCGTCCTCTTCTTTGGAGTCATGATGTGGAGTTTGTTGTGGATATCAGTGGAATGTTTCACGATCAGAACTTGAGTCTCGGATTGTATGAGATTAAAGTTGTCAGATTTCATCGATCGAATGTTTTTGCTAAATGGAGATTGGCTAGAAAGAATCCGATTTTGAAAGCAATGCGGAGTAAGAAAATAACCAAAAAGTGTAACCTGTAAATTCATTAATTTTATCTTTCAGCTCGATTTCATTCACAAAGTGCACACTCTATCAACTTGGCTACAATGGGTGTTAGTGATATATCGCTGAACGAAGACGGAATATGTGAGCAAGAGCAACGACCAAGAAGACGATTACTCTCATTCTCTAGATTTGGAAGCTCGGCGCAGGTAGACACTTTCTGTCAATTTCTGAAATGTGCTTCGATTTTCAGAGCTGCTGCCTTCCACGTACCGACTCACTCGACAAGGTTGGCCTCTACGATGCTCTCGTCAGAAATGAAAAGACAAGCATTTCGAGTACGACCAGCTCAGCAACTGTCAAAACTTTTCCAAAAGCCAATACTCCATTGGGAACTAAACGACTTAATTATTCACGATCAGTTTCGATGTCTAATAAGGTTAATATATTTCCTAAAATAATTACTATCAAAACAAAAACAATTATTTTATAGCCAATCGAATTGGATGATGATCTAATGTGGAGACATCATGACACATCAGTTCTCAAAATCGTCGAAGATGAAGATGAATCCGTTCTTCCTAAACTAAGCCTCAGCGTAGACTACGATGAGAATTCGAATGTCTTCTGAATAACCGAAACTCGATTTTCCTCAATTTGCCCAACCAAAAATAATTGTTTTACCCAAATATTCCATCACTGTTCAAAATCAATTGATAAGTTTTTAATGCTCATAGATAATTTCCATAGTGCTTCGGTTCCCTAATATTTTAATCAGTATCCCCGTTTTCTACAAATCCCGATTATCTTTCTGTACATATCACTCAATTCAGTAGTTCAAATCGCTTTTAGAAAAAAACCTTCAAAGGAAATCTGAAGTAGTTCTTGTATTGGAAATTTTTGAAAAACAATTCACATAGATTTTCTGTTCATTTCTAAACATTTCAACTTTGACCATTTCAGATCTTTTCATGTCGTAAGCGATTATTAACTTTTTTATAATCCAGAAAATAGAATCCCATCCCTTTTTATATGCATTAGATTCAATTCGCCTTTATTTAATTTCAATTCACTGTACTATTTTCTCGAATTCTGTTTTGTTCTTTCCCGAATAGAACCAATTCAACACTCGCTTTTCCTCTTGCATTTCGGTGCCGTTTTTTCCCAATCTCCTTTCAAATTATTGAAATATATGTCCGTTTCCTTGACCGCTTCCAAATTCCGACTAATTTTTGCTTGTCGTGACGATTGTTCGGTTTCCTCATAAAGTGGAGTCGTTCGGGAAATGCAGAATAGCTGGAAAATATACGTTCTTTTACAGATTTCATTTTTCAGGAGTTAAGTTTCACAAGAAAGATTTGGGTTGACTATTAATTTTTTAAAAATGGTAGATTTATAAAAAAATTAAGTAGTTCAATATTTGATTCTGACTCACCAGTCTAATATAAGTAATCAATTGTCTTTGGAATTGTTCATCATAATAAAACATTGCCGCAGGAAAACCAATTCCATATCTGAAAAATTTACTTCAATGAACTTTTCGATCCTCCCGAAACACGTACAAAATGGCCGCATAATTGAATCCAATCAGAATCCAATTCATCGAAGAATCGTGCTCATCACTGCTCATTCTGATCAAGAAAACACCACAGATTACAGAGAATAATATTATGGAAATAATGCCACGTTTAAACAACTGAAAGCGTCAGGATGAACTGTGGATTAACAACTAGAGACTTACATAGGCCGTTTTCAAGTTTTCAACAATTTGGTATCTTTCCGAAAGCGAATATGTTACTGATTTCCTTGTTGAGAACTTCTTTTGCACAAACTTTTTCGAATTATATCTTTCGTTCAAGAGGCATATCTGAAAATAAAGTTTTGCCAATTTCAAATATTCTAAAAATTCTGTCACAATTTTTGGTATTTTTCAGTAGATAGTCTAATTATACCCTCATATTTATAGGCAAATGCCCCGGTTATTTCACATGGTTATTTGAGCATCCAAGTAACTAATAACACATATAAAAAATGTTAAATTTCTTACCACAAATGCCAATAGGTTGATAGATACCAAGCAGGATACGTGAATGTAAGTAGGTATGATTTCTGGAAGACTATTATTTAATTACTCACTATCACCTCTATCGTAATTTTGGAAGTCGGGAAACAAATTTCTTTCTAAGATTTTCATACCTTAAATTATAATTATTTTTATTTGATTGTGATAAGAGTTCAAACCAGCACAACTTCTCGAACTTTCTCCAATGGTCCAAGTTTTTTGAAAGTTTAGCAATTTACCAAAACTTGGACAAAAAATGTTGAAAGATCCAAAATATTTTGGAGTGTTTTTAGTTATTATATTTTTTCATGCTGGATTATTCTATAATTTGACTAAGTTCCCACTGACGATGCACCATATTTATAAAGGCTACCATTTTTAATTCAATTTTCTAAATACCAAATTCTTCAACACGGTATCAAGTTTGACCACGGAAATGGGAAATTTCCAACTTCTCTATTATTTAAGTGAAAATCAGTTTTACCCATACTGAAATTTAACTATATCATTTTCGTAACTCTCAACCATGCTTTTGATGATCTCAAAACCCTCCCAAATATTTTTGGAAAGTCCATTTATAACTTACCAAAGGCGTATGTTAATCCTATCATTAGAGACCAAAGATACAAAAATAGAGAAAGCGTATAGCCAACATAATGACGTGGTTTGTTCTCGTAGTCTAAAATACAATAAGATTGAGTTTTCAGAACTAGAGAATATATACTATGAAGTCAGAAAGAATGGTACAATTTTCGCATTTTAAAAGTATTTGGTTATTAATCATCAAAATGTATTTCTGCCCAAATGATCCACTTTTTCAATTCTTAAAAACGTACCTCCAATGTGAATAGAAGCATACAATCTCTCCATCATGACAAACGGGGAAAAATAGAGAGCAGTGAATATCAAGCAATTCCTACTGAATGTAACAAAAATGAAAAACCAATTTGATTTTAAACCGCCTGGAAATATTTCATTTTACTTGAAAATCTCATCCCTGAAATATTCTTACTTTCATCGTCAATTCCATATTGAAAATAAATTTGAAATAGGCGGCATGCCATCGAGAAGAAATATTGAGCAACTAGATTTTTTAAAAGCCATGTTAAATTTGGATGATATTGACTGTTAGTGCAAAGAACAAAAAAGAATACACCACATTCCAGATAACTGAAATTAATCTAATTATTATTGATACTTTTTTGCCAAATAAAAGTCACTTTACAATATTTGTGAATTTACACTTAATTTCTGGCAAGTTTTGTTCGCTTTGTAGGCTTTATCGGATCTGAGTGGGAGACTCGCTAAAAATTTAAATTTGTGGTTTTCAGACCATTTTTGCCAATACTATTTTAATTCTTATTTCTGTGTGTTTTAATTTCTTTTCCATTACTGTTTCTTGCTCAATGTTTTTTATTATTCACAATTGGTGTATTTAAAATTTTTCCCTTTTCTGTTTATCTCTCGAGAATTCTGAAACTTCGTGATGTTTTCCAATTATCAGAACTATAAAAATTAATATCAAATTCTGAGAATACAAACATGTGTTTGTCAAAATTGTTTATAACGTCACAACAAGTTCTCAAATTTGAAAACCACTATTAGAAAATTATGTAGATTTGCAGCTACTCGTGGTTAAATCATAGATCTTCTTCCCTCTTCTCACTAGAAATTAATTTGCATAGATTCAAATTAGAACTTAAGAAAACTTCCCTGTTGAGAGGAAGGTCCTAGCGAAGATTAGTTGGAAGTCCCTTTATAGATTAAAACCCATGTTTATACTAGTTAATGAAACAGGATTTTAATCTTATAGATTATTTTTAAAAGATGATAGGAATCACATCATGTATCCGGGAGATTAAGTTTACATCTTTAAAATCTTTACTTATTGAGAGATTCCAATAAAGGCGTTTGGTAAATTTTGTTCTGTAGACGTTCATATAGGTCACCCATTGCAGATATAAACGTTGTATGTGCTTTTATCTCGCCTGCCTACATACCTGTCTCCCTACATATTGTCTGAATTTTGATGGGAACTCCGTTGCTTGATGTCTTTCATTTTAATTTCTTTGTTCTAGAACTGGCAAACCAAACGTCCGGTTTTTGAATGAAATTTTGCCAGTTTTCTTTGCGCGTTCCGGACTGTCAGATTTTGAATAAAATTTAGTTTTACCAGAAATGTACAAAATAAAATCAGGTAACACAAAACCAGGCTTGTATGTTTAAAATTTACGGAAATGTGATGTTTCTCTTTTTCATAAATATATAAGTTGGAAGATCTATGAATTTTCTATAAGATTTATGCATTTTCCAACTACTTGGTCTTGTCTCAAAAAGAAAAGATAGTGTATTTACGGTATGTACAATTATTTATAGAGGAACACAAGCTCCCCATCGCAATCAAATTTCCAAGAACACTAAGTTTTTAATGAACTTTTCTCGAGAAAACATGTTTTTTCTCACAAAAACTCATTACTATTTCAGTTTCATTTTTGTTCGTTTCATTTTTCCAAAAAAACTTTTATAATTTATAAAACTAACCTCCAAAGTAGAAGAACGGTTTCCAAAATGTACAAATTATCAATCAAATCTGAAGACATGTCCAAGTTGGAGGCAGTACGATTAATAAGTGAAAATAAAATCATATCAGCCGCCGATCTGGGTAACACAATTTGTGTGCTTGAATCAAGGAGCATTCAATTCTATAATTGTTTTTACAAATACTTTTTTTGAAACAGAACAAAACATTTATTTATAATGTATAGAAATTGGAATATTGGGTGGTATTAAACGTTGAGCAGAAAGGAGGATATAGGAAGAGAGTGAGGGGGTCGCTGAAAATATGAAAAAATGGGAGGAGCTTAGAAATGATGATTCTATGTCTGTGTGTGTGCACCGTGGTGCGAGAAGTTTTGAATCATTGATTAATTATGGAAAAAAAGAAAAATAAAAGGATGTAGGAAATGATGATGAGGGCAGAATTTATAATTTCATGGGGGTCCCCTTTTTCTCTAATTAAAATTTTTATTTTTCTTTTTGAACATATGTGATGTGTCTTGAACGGTAGAATAAAACTTGCACTTTATATGAAAAATAGCTTCAAATTAGAATAAATTTATGTTACTCATTTCAATTGGGAGCCTCTCATAGAGTTGTTCTTTAAATTTAAATTTATTCAATTTTAATCTCAAAATCAAGAAACGAAAAAAGATAATCTCTAACACTGACGATAGGCAATAGGCACAAAAAAATTGACTGAAACATTTGGAAATTGAAACACTGGTTTGCGGTTCCTATAAATTTCATTTTCTAAAACATATGTTTTGGAATGAAAGCATTGAATGATTTTTCTAATGAATGATGAATATAAAGAATGGGTGAAAGGGTAAAAAATTTGAATTATTCGGAAATTTTAAGAATTCAATTGATCGATTTCAGAAGTTATCTCGTGGTTAGTATCTATGGAATTATGATTGTTATTTCGTGTTAGCTGTGAAATTCGAAAATAATGAATATGTTCGCAGTTATAAATAAAGGAATATGACGAGAAATTAAATGATAACAACATGCTATTAAACGGTCTGAGAATATGATCATCTAAAATCAGAAAAATAAAGGAGATCGGATAATCAAAACAGAAAGGCAATATCTCGGCAGATAATTCGGGGAATGGGACAAAAATTCCAATTAATTTTGAAAACAATATGAAAGATCTGAAATAAAGCTGGAACACGGCTGAAAGAATAATTTACGTTAGAAATTTCAAACCATGACTGGCAGACTTCACTTCATTTTGCTCTCTAAACTTTCCGATCGAAAACTAATGAAAATTGGGGCATATTACGTTGCGTAAACTGATTAATTTTGAAAATTGTACCAGGTGATCTCTTAAAATATCAAAAAACTTATATATGCAGAGGTGAGCCTGATCTAAGAATTTCAGAGCTGTCGAGATTTAACCAACAGACCAAATATTTTTAAAAAATAACAAAGAAGAAACCTCACAATATTTCATATGATATTTCTTGTAATCAGATAAAATAAGATTTTTTCTAGAAGATCTTTTGAAATATTTTGAAAAATAAAAAACAATTATTTTCATTGCCATTTTGTTATTCCTAATTAGATATTTCAGTTAGGGGACAATTTTCCAAAGTCGAGTAACTTGAAAAAAAAGGCATGAGACAGGCATGAAAATTACAAAGTTGACGAAGCTTGCTTTCAAACAATATTAATCTTATAAAAAACGCAACCAACAAGCTACTTTATAAACAAATATAATTGGCCAAGTGGAATGTAATAACTTCAATTTCTGATATTCTCTATTATGTAAGAAGAAAACACCAACAGTTTTAGGAAGGAAGAATTCTGAAGAAGAAGAAGACAAATATATAGAATATCTGTAAAATTATTCTGAATAGGCCAACACATTTGCAAGATGATCACATGTTGTCTGGAGTAAAATTGTAGTGTAATTAAATAGAAGGGTTGTGACCTAATTAAAAAGTGAATACATTGGTCTCTTAAAATTCTGACAATTTGTATTTTGATGAACGAGAAACCGAAAAAAAGACGACTATTTTATTCTCATTTTCTTGTATTGCTCCAACTTCTTGATGCAATTACTCGGCAAACATCCTCCTGACATGGCGAAATTTATTTTTTCATCGTCCTTTTTTCCTGCACAAGCGGGTCTCTCAGACGGAATTAATCGGGAAAAGTAGAATCAGGGAACTACGTGACTTTTTGAACACACACAAAAGTTTCCCGACTCTGAAATTTTAATTATTCATTTCTAGCTGCATCCGTGCATCCGCCAGAGATCTTTTCGATATTCACAAAAATTGAAAAAAAATTTTGTGTGGGCTTTCACAACGGGAAATTTTCGAAGATCTTATTTTCACGAAAAATTGCATTGCGCTTCCATAATGGATAGGCTCGCCGTAATTGCCTGCTTATCGCCTGAGTTCTGCTTGCTCACATGGGTTGCGTGTTGGTACGAGGCAGGCTTAGTTCTCTTTGAAGGTAGGATTTTTTGCGTCTATGGGTTGTCGCATTTCTAAATACTATAATGACATGCAACTTCCCTACAACTATTCTTGAATTTATATCCATCTGACTATATTTGTCCTGACTTCGTCAGTGGTGTACAAAATTTTGTACTCGAGGAACTAGATGGTCCAATTGAACTTATTCTGAATAATAAATATTGTAGATTGAAATAAATTATTTTATTGTAACAAATCTGGCTTGAAAAAATTCATTAAAAATTGGTCTTAATAATCTGAACATACAACTGCGATATTAAGCTTTAGAAGGAAATGAGATGATGCACCAATTGGCAGGGAAAGACAGAATGAGTAATAACAAATGGATTATAAGAAGGAAAATTGGATTAAAAAGAGATAAGGTAAAATGAGCTGTGGTTTTTTCTTTATAAAAAAGCAAATGTTTGAAAGGGTCTGAGCAAAAAAGTGTCTAAAAAGTGAAAATAAAATGATAACAAAAATTGGGTGATTTATCAAAAATTGGGTGATATCAACATCAATTTATAATTCATACAAATATTATATTTTCACGTTTTGGCTATGAAAACCAATATTAGCAGAATGAGTAGGACTATACTTTGATCTAAACATGCGATTATCTAAACTTGGAATTATAAAGTTATTTAACAACTGAAAATAAATTTAAAAAAAACAGCTATTAATAAAAAGAACACCATTTATTTAATGTAAACACTTAATTTCTTTTGATGGAATGTCCAGTCTAAATATTGAGTGTTTCCGACATGCTTCAAAATTGTATTAATTAAACTTCAAGATCAAATGCCTAGCATGGTCTAAAACTACCAAATTTCGTAATGAGACATTCTGAAATTTTTTCAAAAAAAAAGTTATGGTCGCTGAAAGTTTTGGAAAAAAAATTTTTAAGCTAAAATCTCAAATTTTGGCAATTTATCGGTGTCGCAGTTGTTTGGAGTTTAATTTTTATTTTATTATTATCTTTCAATGTATGTCTTCGCAATTTATTACATGTTATTTCGTTAATTGAGAAGTTTATTCGGTCGATGCGGGCACAAATATCAATTTTAAAACTTTTTTTGAAAAATTTTCAGAAGGTGTCATTACGAAATTAGGTAGTTTTGGACAATGTTGGGTCTAAAAAAACAAAGTTTGAAATTTCGGTCCTCCACCTATAAGAGTTTTGTGATGACTTTCAAAGATTATCGTTCAATTTTTTTAAAATCCGATTGTAGTGACTACCTTCCGGAAATGAAAAATAATTGTGTGAGCCTACACATGAGGTTGTCATTATGTCTGAAAAAAGCTCCTTCTATTCTGTAAATACTTATCATTTTTTGAGCAATTAGATTCAAGTAGATTCGTGAAACAAATGTCAACCAATGACGACTGTTGAAGGCAGAGAAGCTTCATATTGGGAGAGAAAACTCCGTGATAGAAATAGCACCCTTAAATGGAAAAAATTAGGAAGTCACGCAAACCGGTTTTATTATGGTCTGTGTGACAGGAGAAAACCCTGGTAAGTTAGAAAACACGCTTCTGAATAATCAACGTACGGTGAAAAGCAGAAGCTTATCTATAAACTGTGGTTTACTTTCAAAGGTCGATAATTGAAAACGTACAAACGCAGAAAAGTTCCCAGATGCCACCTCAATTCGAATTGGATTCAAGTAGATTCATCAAACAAATTTCCACCGATGACGACTGTTGAAGGCAGAGAAGCTTTAAATTGGGAGAGCTCCCGGTTTTGAACCGCGGCATCATCCCCCAACATTCCACTAAAATTTTTATTGTTCGATAATTATAAAAACTGGTCATAATTAATTGTTTTGTGCTACTTGATGTTGTCCAAAAAATTGAGACAACAAGATGAGACAAGGACGAGGGAATCATGAAAACTGAAAACGGTAATTGTACAAAAAGGATAAAAAGGAAAAAGGAGAGTAGGAGAAGTGATGTATGAAATTCGGGAAATAGTAAAAAAACTGAATGATATCCTACTAACATGTTATAAATTAAGCAGGCAAAGAAGAAATGCGTAACTAAATTAATAGTTGATTATGAACGACAGAACAGGGAGAAGTGGGGGAGAAGTAGCCTAAGGTTATAAATAAATCAGGAAAAACGTAAACATTATCAGTGGGCATCGCAGAAGGTATTAATTGTAGTAATCCGAATACATTCACTGTTCGCGTCTCTGGAAAATAAGCGGTTTTTAGTTTTCATGGAGTTGAAATCAAATATTACAATTTTTTTGTAAGATTAGCGACATATGTATGAAATTTCATAAATTAAGAATGAAAATAGCTTTGTATACTTGTCCACTAACTTTTTTGAAGAAAATACTTTTGCATTTGATAATTGTCGAATTGTTAAATTAACAAATTTTCTATAAGTTTCATATTCGGCAGTTTCTGGAAACAACTAATTATTAACTGGTTGTGACACTTCTGCTGAAATGCTCGTGGTTTTTTTGTTTATCAGATTTTATGTTATAAGTCCTTCTTGGAGCAAAATTCAAAAAGTAAGCGTTCTTTATTGATTTATTATAACTCCTGAGAATGTGGTTTCCCCAAAATTCCGCCCTTTTGCATCGTTTGTTGCAAAAGGGCAGATACACCCCCATACACTCACACGCACGGAGATCTTTCAAACGTCCACATCTTGTTCTACAGTATCTGTTTCATTGTCTTTTTCCAACAAATCACGATTTTTTTGGCAATTGACCGCCCGTATTAAATCTACACAAAAAATTATTTTAATTTATGATATAACCTTAATATAAGTAATTTCAGATTTCAATGATGTGTGTGCAGAAAGTTGAAAAAATAAGTAACAACTCGAAAATCAAAAAGACAACAAAAAGAGACGCAAAACCAAAGAAACCGAAAATGTGGAGAGTTATTGCTCAAAAGTTAGTTGAAACTATTGCACACGAAATGAAAATATCAGAAATTATGGATTTATCAGTTAGTTTTCATGAATTTCTTTTATTGGAACACCTTTTATAGATTATGGCAGAAACTATCAGCAATGGATGTAATGAGAGAATAAAGAAACACTTTAAAAATCTCCAGTTTCGATATTTGAATACATTGGAAATTGAGGTGAACGGCGAGAAAATGACAGTTTTCAACATTATATCGTTTATTGAGTAAGTTTTATCAATATGTGCAGTTTAAAGATATTGGGTTGTTAGTGGGGATTTAGTTAAAATACACTCAAAATAATCCAGCATGACCGAAAAAATAGTTTAAAAGAATTTCACTCAGACGAATTAGTTGTTTGTTTTCAAATAATTTTACTTTATAATATCAGACTTATTTTGCATTGAAAATAATTTATTTTAATTATTTGGAGAAAGTTAAACATTTCCTAACTCAGATATCTTGGAACATACAATATTTGCATCAACTATGCAGAATTCAAAAATTTTCCAACGGATGGAGTTCTTCGAAAAGCTTTATTTGAAGCTGTGCAAAGAATATCTAAAAAGACGATATTATTTCAAATATTTGATGACACGATTTCTTTTGATGAAATGTTAGTTTTTTAGCACTTTAATTTTAGAATTCTTGCCCAAATCTGAAAATTTACAGATCATTGATAGCACTTTTCAAAGAAAGTTCAAGTGTTGCTCCAGTAGTTTTGAAAGATTATTTGAAAGAGCGAGTTCCAGTTAATGCTAAATATATCGAATTACATTTAAATTCACTAGAGACTTCTGTACTTCCAAAGTTTTTTAGGAAGAAGCTCATGGAGCTAATCAAGTAAGTTCTGACCAATGTTCGGTCACATACAAATATGATATTTTTTGCTTCTTATTCAGTTTTAAGGTCATAAATTGGGCACTTATCGCCCTCCGTGTCCGTGATGTTGATTAATTGACTCTCTTGATTCTCCAACACACCAAAATGTAATTTATCATTGCCCGTTTTGAAGGTGTAGAGAGAAATAGATTGACTATCTTCAAGCTGTTTCAAATGTCACATTTGATATACACATACGAAACAAAACATGTACCAGTTTCGAAACCCTTCGGGGTTTCACAAGGGTCTTGTCACGAACAAAATATTCTACGCAAAAATATATCCGTCTTTGTTCAAATAATACAAAAAAATATCGTATTACTCAGATGCAAAATTCTGCGATTATTGCTTCAAAAAATACGGTACCAAGCGCCCAAATTTCAAAAAAAACTTGCGCCTTTTAGGAGTACTGTAGTTGCTAACTTCTCGTTGTTATTGTTCTTTCCTACTTTTCTCCTTTTTTTTTAAGTTGATGTATTTTCATAGGTAAATCAATTTTTTAACGTGTGAAACCAATAGAAGAAAATCCCGTAACAAAAAGAGAATTACCAACTACAGTACTCCTCATAGGCTCATGCTCTTTTAAATAAAACAAAATTGGTCGCTTGGAGACCAAGCGCCCAGTTTTGGGGAGAAAATCACAAATTTTCGCATATGGATAATATTTTAGCATTAAAAAAAACGTTTGGCAACTAGAACATACTGTCACTTTCAATTAAAAAGTTCCAATTTTTCTAACGGTGTTCAAAATCAAAGGATTTGCACTTTAACAGTTCAGACATTAATTTTCAAACCTATTAAAAGGTGGTCTTATAAGAAAAACCGTTTCTCAAGTCAAGACGAGAGTAAAAAAATAAATTCAAATAATAATATTTTCAGCCCAAGAAAAATGGAAATATACTTCAACATCAATAATGAAATCCCTCCAACTTTTCAAACTTCTTCCTTTGATGATACTTATTTGTTTCAAAGGGACAATATCAAAGAAATTATAAATGATAACTTGCAGTTTTTGAATTTTTATTTCAATTGCTCAAAGGCATCCGGCATTCAGAATTTTTATTTTAAATTGCACAATATTGAGATCTCCTATTTTCTTTAGAATTATAAAATATGATTTTTTTAAATATAAATATTTATTCATAAAATTTTGAGAAATGTTGTAAAAATCAACTATGGAACATGGGAAATAATGAGATTCGTTGAGTGATGAGGAGGTGCAAATAAATTTGAATTAAATACTTAATATACAAGTATCAATGTACCATTAATAAAATGCTAGCTATTTTCTGAAAGTACATCTGCTGCTCTTGTAGGCTCTGAAGCAAGTGATGCTGCGGGTTCTTGATCTTTAGGGGGTGCTGTGTACGGTGGCGGTTGTCGGAATACGGGTGTCTTCACGACAATTGGAATAGGGATTCGATATTGTGGAAGAGGTTCGATTTGTTGCCGAAGCATTGCAAACAATACGAGGTCCACATTGTAAATGGCTGAAAGTTTGAATTTTAATATTGAAATTAATTTGGCAAGAAAACTCACGTAATTTAGAACCTGCCAAGTAGCTCAAGAAGCGAGCGTCGTTTTCGCATGATATTATAATAAATGGCTGTTCCGTTTCGACGCATTTCGCTGCAAATTTTTTTTACAAAATAAATATTTCTCAAAACAAAACAGCTCCCAATCAAGGTCGGTTGTTAATTTAATTTTTTTAATCGAAGATTTTCGTTGTTCGATTTTAGTTTTTAGTTTTACCGATATTTCAAAAACAAAATTACGCTTTTTCGAAAAAGGGTATAAAATTTTGGTAATTTTTCTTCTTTTACTTTCATATGTTTTCTCTGTTTTTTCATCAACATAAATGAATCTTTCGATTTTTGATTTCCCCGAACAAGATCGAATTTTTTTTCATGACACAATTGCTCTCAATCATTTAAATGTTTCATATTCACCTAGATATTTTGGATCAGGTTTCTCTGAATGCACATTTCCACCTCCCAATTCGATTAATCGAACTAAATCATTCTGGTTCGGTTCCACAAATCGCGTCACATGAAATTCGATATCTTCAAAAACTGGTTTATTCCTTGCTCTGAGCACACTTCTCTTGCAATTGTATGCAAATTCTTTTTCGAGTTCTTTATCGTGTAAGAAATAATCCAATGTATCTGAAATAATCATATATATATATTTATATTTATAAAAAATGTGTTGAGAACTCACCCAGCCACATTTTTTGTTTATAACTATCAACAATCCATTCTGGATCCATTATATTTTTCCCTCGAATTATGGATTCAAGAAGAACCAGACTTCTCCGTCCAGAAATCAAAATAACATGAGTCGCATCACGAATTTTCTCAACACATTCTCCTCCAAGAAATTCGAGTTTTTTCTTCAAAATCGTCAACGCCTCATCATCAATTCCTTCTCCAAACCATGCTGAAACTCGAGCTTGTGGTTCACGTACTCGGTAGAATTCTTTGCTTAACGGTGTATCCTTCATTTTCTCTTGATGCTCTTCCCAGTGAGTTTTGATTTCATCTAGGCGAGCTCGGGAGCTTTTAATTTCGTCTTCGGTTGGTGCAACTGCTTGATCTGATAGTCGCTTTGATGGGAAGAAGAATGTGTTGTTTTGAAGCGTTTTACGATTTTGTCGGGCTTTCTCGTAAGCTTGGTCCGCAATTATAGTCTGTGATTTCCAGCAAGCTGAACAATAATAAATATGAACTATTTATCTAGTTTCTAACAATGGACTTACACATCATAGCACCAAACTCCTGACTTGCGCCTTCAATGTGATTTGGAGAAGTATTAACGTTTGTCATCACTGGATTTTCTAATTGGTATCTCGGATTCTCCACATTTGGCCTTTTCTGTGGTGACGCCTCGTCGCACACATAAGCATCAGCAATCCATTGAAAATTTACAACAGGAACTTTCCATTCTTGAGCTCTTGTAACTTTGTCAGCTGGCCTAAACTTTACGAATTAAAAATGATCTTACTAGGGAGTGTTTTAACTATACGGTGCGATCGGGTAAAAGTAAACATGTTATGCGATAACTGGCATCTAATTGTAAAACTTACAGTAATTGTAAACTTACTGTTTGGCAATTAATAAATCATTTTGCCTGGCTAAGAATGGTGTAATCTTTGCGCCCATCATTTCAGCCATAAAAGAAATTGCGGCACGTTCGGAACTGTCAAAGCCGGACAATGAAAAAAGCTGAAAACATTGGTTATGAGATATTTTAAACCTTAAAGCAAGAATTGTACCTTTCCGAGATATGGTCTGAAATTTTCATTGAACGGTGGTGGTAAATGAGCAATTCTCCAAGGTAATTCAACTCTTTCTCGTTCCATTACATCAATAATCCATTGGATGGAGACAATTCGCTTTCGATGTTCCAATGATGTCATAACATTTGTATTACGACAGGAATCAACTAAGACATGCGTGATTTGATGGATTCTTTCATGGAATTTTGAAGCCTCAAATTCAATGTCCCCTCCGTGATACTGAAAATTTACAATTTATAGAATGATGATTAAATAATAATAATTTGTAGCTTACTTTAATCATAAATTCCAAATTCTTACGATCGAGTTTGTCCTCAAACAACTTTTCCGAATCGAAGCAATGAAAGTGAATACCAGTTAAATAAAGTTCTGGATCAACATTCATTTGTATCGGGAATGGGTTCACATCGTGATGCATTTGATTCATTTGGTTCATTGTATTCATTTGATTCGGCTGTTGTGGACGATACACAAACTGTGTGGCTCCAGCTGATTGAGGCGGAAGTGATGATGCAGAAAGAATCGGTTGAGGTGTTCCTTGGGTTTGTGGAAGTGGTTGGGATGGAAGAGCAATCGGACGCATTCCATGAGATGTCATTTCGTCTGGAAAAAAGGTTTATGTTGTTCACAGAAAATTGTTCACAGAAAATTGAAGAGGTGTGCGGTATGTGGTTTCTGCATTTGAAGAAAATCAACGTTTTCTATCGATTAGGAAGTACCTATGTTTAAAATGGTATACGATGGGTAAACCGAGTTTTAGGCTAGCTATCAGTATTTTATCCAAATGCCGTACACTTCTGATGCTGAATGTATATTCAATGAACATCATAAAACAAACTATGCAAGCTTCTCGGTAAAACGGGAGTATGCTGTTGAGATTGCTGATTTGGGGACATCAATGACGGTGATCTCAAATCAGCACCAGGTGCTCCTGGAGCAAAATGCGGCGACGATGTAGTACCAGATGGGCCCGGCGGAGCAAAACGATCTGAAGTATTTAGTTTACAAACTTGCAATATTGTTATTCTTTTTGTTTTCAATCATACGTGGAGTTCCAGGGGTCGGTTGCTGTTGTCCTGCCTGAGGCGAAATGTACTGTCGCATTCCTGGTGGAGCAGTTGGCTGACCCTGTCGAAACATTTGATGAGCTGGAGACGAGAATGTAGGGGTTCCAGGCATGCCGGGATACCCGGGAGGCTGCCCAGTAGGTGTCATCTGTTGTGTAGGTGGATAGGTGAACTGCGCTTGTTGTGGCTGTGGATTTGTTCCTTGAGGGTACTGTGGACGTTGTGGAGTCCCTGGAGGTCCTGTTCCAGGTCCGGCAGAGCCCGGGGTCGTTCGAGGAGCAGCGGGCGCTTGTGCAGGATATCCAGGCGTCATTGGTCCAGGCATTCCAGGTGGATAGGCTAAAAACTACTATTTCATTTCTTTTTATTGTTTTAAATTAGTAGACAAAATACACAATTCACTCACCTCCTGGCGGATACGGTACTGGAACTCTCTGTGCTGCCGCTCTTTGTTGGGCTTGAGCTTGCGCCTGAGCTTGGGCTTGAGCCTGAGCTTGTGCTGCAGCTTGCCTTGCATACATTTGCTGCTGCCACTGAGCCGCCTGCTGTTGCGGATATCCCGGAGGATATTGCGATGGATGTCCGGGATGTTGATGCATTTGCATCATCTGATGTTGCCGATACGGTGAATCGTGCATTTGCTGCGGATTCTGGGCATATTGTTGTTGCTGAAGATGTTGTTGCTGTTGTTGTTGAGCCGCTGCTGCCGCTGCCATTGCCTGGAAAAAATTAATTTTAAAATTAAAACTTAATTAAAATCTACCTGAGCATGTTGTTGCTGTTGCATCTGTGCTTGCTGATAATCGTACGGAACGGAAGTCGGTGGACCACCGGCGCTCTGAGGGGTCCCACAATTTGAGCCAGGCATACCAGCACTTTGCGGTGTCATCGGAGTTCCTTGCGAATGTGCGGGACTTTCTAGGAGATAAAAATTCATTTAAAATATTCATAAACACAAAAACCGACCTCCATGAAAGAATTGTTGTTGTTGATGTTGTGGGGGATTGCCCATTTGATGGTTCGGTGTTCCAGTGGAACTCCGCTGACTTCCAGGTGTGCCTGATCCTGAATCTGACAGGAAATTAGACATTTTTACTTTTAAAATGTGTGTTCTCACCTCCTTGGAATATATTGGCTGGGCTCATCGTGGGTGTTCGCTGCCATGTTTGTGGCGGTGGCTGAAAAAATAAATTTGTAATTTTGATAGAAACAGAAAAATTAAAATGAATCAAAACCTGTTGTCTTGGTTGTTCGGGCATTACAAATCCCGACGGATTTTGTTGTTGTGGCACTTGATGAAGTTGATCGTTGGCAAGAGGATTTTGGATTCGTGATGGATCCAAAAGACCCAAGGGAGGAGAATCGGGACGATGTTGAATGTCTTCCTCCTTACTCAACGGGTCCGCCATCTCCTAAAATTGTATTAGATGATATATGATATCAGAAAGGGAAATGATAGATATTTAAAAGCATTGTCAACTTTCTCTTGAAAAATCAAATAATTGGCGATGAGACGAAACATTTTCATTCGGGTCAGCATGGTTTTCAAAATAACTAAACAACATTTAACAACAAAACAAAATGAAACCGGTGGGAAATTACTCTGGTAATGGAAATGTAAGTATCATTCGGAGGAGCAAAATGTAATAATTGAAGTTGGAAATTAGAATTTCTTGTCAATCTCTGGAATGAGATCTTTCAAATTTGCCCATTGTGCTTTGCTCAACGAGATTCCTTTGCGACTTGGCATCATTTTCTGAGAATCCTGAAAAGAACAAAGCATTGATTTGCCTTTTACCACTTCAAATTACTCTGTCAATGTAATATTCTCTGATGTTGACATATTCCTTTCCCTTGAACTTGCTGACGGTCGCGTATCTAAGATTTCCGATCTCAAACATCTGAAACAATTTATTTAACATTTATAAATAATAAAATAATTACCTCATTTCCATCGCTGTCTTTCAATCGTCCAGACACTTCCTCCTCATTCTTAGCTTTCTTTACTTCTTGTTTCTCTTCTTCAACGGCTTCTGACTGCCTTTTCTGAAAATTGACAATATTTCAAACTCAAATTCAAAACAAGACCACCTTTGACTTGGTTTCCTTCTTCTTCTGTTCTTTAGTCACTTTCTTTTCAAGTTCATCTTCAGATGAAGAGGAGGACGACATGTCTGTAAATATATCGATTTTTTGAGCGGCGACGTGTCATTAGACTGTGTGCGGGTAGTTTAATATTTGATGAAACAAAGTTATAGGCTGAATATAATAGAAAAATGAAGTTATACTACCTTATAATAAAATAAAAAGTGTTTTCAATTAAAAATAAATTTAAAATTGTTCGAACAAACGCCTTGGCCTAGAACTTTCACAAAGGAGACTTCTAGGCCATATTTGATGAGTGTTCGGCCAGCAGCCTTTTTTTTTAATTTTTCAGCCGGATTTTTTGTTTCCCAATTTGTTTTTTTTCTTATTTGGAAATTGTGTACATAATTGTAGAATTATCATATATATTGTGTCTTCTGTGGTTAACTCGTCAAATTCATGCATTTCAAAAACAATATGAACGCGCCAAATGATTGTTTCCTCGCGACACCATCAAATTAATTGCTCTCATAGTTTGACCGCCTTATCATTATAATCGTCTTATCAACATGCATTTTAGATGGTAATTATGCGGAAAATAAAAACCATTTCTTGCGTAAATCACGGAAACTGGCTCGCCCGAAATGATACCTCAAAATACAAATTATCAAAGTTTCTGTTCAAAAATTGTTTAATTCTCTAAATTCTTCCGTCCTAAGACCATGATTATAGGTTCATAATAATTTCCAGATCCATTAATTTCGACCTAATGTTTTCTACAGTTTGGAAACATGTTCTTTGTTCTGTTTTTCAAAAATCATCCCATTGTGATGTGGTTCTGTAAAAAACTTTCCACATTTTCATCGATTTCTCCCATCTCTTCTCTCGATTCGGAACTTTTTTTTGCAAAATCTATCGCCCGATCACACCGAAAAGGTGACCTTCGTGTGGTTTTCACCCAGTTTTTCATAGAGTTTTCATACATCAATCCTAGTACCTTTTTACCACTTCAATTTTATTTATCAGTTTAATTTTTTTGTTCACAACTTTTGATTATGCGTCTAAAAATGATAACGCTGTAAACTTATAATGCACATCACTTCAATGAACAAACGTTTGGAAACGAGATGTAACAAATGTTCAACGTTTTTCTTGATTTCAACATGTTTCTTCAATTTTTTGGAAGTATTTTGAGCCCGGATGCGAGCCAAAGTGCACGTCTTATTTGTCAAATCGAATTTAGCTAAAATCTAATTTTCCAATTTTCATCCTTCATTTTTAACACGAAGAGCGCACTTTTCTTCTTTTTCATCTCTCAAAAACTCATTTCTTCGTCTCATCAGCCTCTGACCACTGTGCTCTTTGGTAGGAGCAAAAAGAATATTAATGGCGCGATTTTCCATGAATGATAATGTCTCTGAAAGGAAAATGTCGTTTTCATATTTTTGTGATATGCACTACTACCATATGACATAGATCTACACATGACTATTCGTTTTTATTGCAAGATTTTAAGGATAAATTCGGTGTTTTTTCATCTAAAGTTCAAAAATCTCCTTTTTCTGCGGTTCATCATTCAAAATTCATCTGCAATCATTTAAAGTATTTCTTTTTCCTTTTCAAGTACTACCCCGGCGCGCAATTTTGCAATTTTTACGTCGAAAATACGGTCTTGACACGCCAATTATTTTTTAAATAAAAACGGGTGTTTGACAAACCGTGATAAAATTATGCAAAATCGATAAAAATTCTGGAGTAACAAAATTTTAAAATTACAGTACTCTTTAAAAGCGCACACCTTTGCTCATTTACCAAAAATTTGTCGTGTCGATGCCGGGTACCGTATTTTTGTCGCAAAAATCGAGAATTTTCGCGTCTGTGTAATATGAGTTAGTCTCTCAAATTTTTAGAACGTTTTCTGGAAGTTTCTTCGGAAAAATGTTCATATTTAATATCAGAGAACAGGTGCTCAAAAAACTTGAGATCATACTACGATTAGCTGACATGTGACCCCATAAACTCATTTCTAGCAAGATCTTTGTTTACTGTCAATTCAAAAACCTGTTTTGAAATATCAACTCTCCCTCTCTTTACATTATTCGTTTCCTTTGCTCCTTCTTTTGAAATAATTTACTAAAAATACGTTTTTTTCTGTTTTTTTAGGAATTTTCAATCCTCCTTGGGTCCCACCGCTGTGATATCAAAATGGTATTACGAGAGCAAGAGCATGAGCCATTCTTCATTAAAATTGATGGAAAATGGTGTCAAATTGACGATGCTGTCCTGAGATCACATCCAGGTGGTAGTGCAATTACTACCTATAAAAATATGGATGTAAGCTTTCTATTTAATTAAAAAAATAAAAAGCGGTCGGTTATATCGTTATATCTTATTCTTATTAGTTATTCTTATATATTATTCTTATATTTCTTATTATATATATTATTATATATATTATATATATATCTTATTAGATTGTTATATCGTTATTTACGTGTAACTCAAATAAGTGTGTACGTGCCCGTAAATTTGTTCCTTGTGAACAAAAATGTGCAAATTCAGTGAACAATGTACAGAGAACACCCCTTATCACGTGCATCACATGTGAAGTTTAATAAAAAAAAACGCCAAAAAGAGATAATCCGAGAAAATGATTAGTCTCTCAAAAAGGAGGAAGACATAAATAAAAATTAATAATATCATGCCAACATTCAATTTATCGGAATATTTCATTAAAATAATTTTGCAGGCCACTACCGTATTCCACACATTCCATACTGGTTCTAAAGAAGCGTATCAATGGCTGACAGAATTGAAAAAAGAGTGCCCTACACAAGAACCAGAGATCCCAGATATTAAGGTAACAATAATTTCAAAAAATTTACTGTTTATCCTAAAACGGGATTTTTGAAATCTGATTTCGAGTAATTCAATTCAAAATTCTAGCGCAGTATACCGTTAAATAATAATCCAAAACATATGAAAAATATCTACAGGATGACCCAATCAAAGGAATTGATGATGTGAACATGGGAACTTTCAATATTTCTGAGAAACGATCTGCCCAAATAAATAAAAGTTTCACTGATCTACGTATGCGAGTTCGTGCAGAAGGACTTATGGATGGATCTCCTTTGTTCTACATTAGAAAAATTCTTGAAACAATCTTCACAATTCTTTTTGCATTCTACCTTCAATACCACACATATTATCTTCCATCAGCTATTCTAATGGGAGTTGCGTGGCAACAATTGGGATGGTTAATCCATGAATTCGCACATCATCAGTTGTTCAAAAACAGATACTACAATGATTTGGCCAGCTATTTCGTTGGAAACTTTTTACAAGTAAGTCACATTTTCAATAATGTACTATTCACTTTTCACAATAATTAACCGAATAAATAACACACTTAATTCTTCAGGGATTCTCATCTGGTGGTTGGAAAGAGCAGCACAATGTGCATCACGCAGCCACAAATGTTGTTGGACGAGACGGAGATCTTGATTTAGTCCCATTCTATGCTACAGTGGCAGAACATCTCAACAATTATTCTCAGGATTCATGGGTTATGACTCTATTCAGATGGCAACATGTTCATTGGACATTCATGTTACCATTCCTCCGTCTCTCGTGGCTTCTTCAGTCAATCATTTTTGTTAGTCAGATGCCAACTCATTATTATGACTATTACAGAAATACTGCGATTTATGAACAGGTTTGTACATTTTTAAAAATTATTTTTCAAATGTTGCATTAGTTTAGGTTGGTCTCTCTTTGCACTGGGCTTGGTCATTGGGTCAATTGTATTTCCTACCCGATTGGTCAACTAGGTACGGTTTTTACGCAGATTTCTAGATAATTTTATTAATTTTGCAGAATAATGTTCTTCCTTGTTTCTCATCTTGTTGGAGGTTTCCTGCTCTCTCATGTAGTTACTTTCAATCATTATTCAGTGGAGAAGTTTGCATGTAAGTTGAAATTATTTTGAATCACAATTATACAAAAATTTATTTCAGTGAGCTCGAACATCATGTCAAATTACGCTTGTCTTCAAATCATGACCACAAGAAATATGAGACCTGGAAGATTCATTGACTGGCTTTGGGGAGGTCTTAACTATCAGGTAAATTCTTTATTAAATTTCCATTTAAGAATACATTTTTTGATAATTTACGTTAACTGCCGTTTTTCTATATTCTTTGGAGACACCATAGCTAGAATTCAATCAATTTATTGAAACATTGATCCCTACTTGTCAAAATTTTCATACGGTTTACTTTGATCTGGGAACGCCTCTTCACAGCTGCATGTAGCTTTGTGCCTTGTCTTATGATGTTGAAGAGTTCAATACTGTCAGTTTCGTGACATTTTTCATTTTCCATAACTGATAACGAATGAGGTATTGCGTAGTCTATGATTTTAGTGATAACAAGAAACCGACTGTTTTAGGACGAACCTGATAAAGAGATTGATAGGTTTTTGTGGGTTAACCGGAACACTCGATTTTTTGATTGATTTCTGCAATTAAAATCGAAAATCGTAAGGGAGGTATCTGAAAACTCAATTTAAAGAAACGATCAAATAATCCCACTGAAGCAATCATTCATTTCAGATTGAGCACCATCTTTTCCCAACGATGCCACGACACAACTTGAACACTGTTATGCCACTTGTTAAGGAGTTTGCAGCAGCAAATGGTTTACCATACATGGTCGACGATTATTTCACAGGATTCTGGCTTGAAATTGAGCAATTCCGAAATATTGCAAATGTTGCTGCTAAATTGACTAAAAAGATTGCCTAGATTACGATTAATTAATCAATTTATTTTCATGTTCTATTCGTGTGTTTTAATATTTTCCAAATTTTTACCTATTCCACTGGTGGATGCGCTTACTGTTTCGTGTGATATGTTCCATTTTTTGGTTAGTGACGAAATAAATTTATTTTATATCCTCTTCATAGAAATATTTTCAATTTGAATCTCTCAAAACTGGAAAACTGAAATTACAGGCTGTGCTTTTGGTAACCCGGGTAGAGGAATGGCTCCTTTTTTAGATTGGTCTCGCAGCGAGAAACAGACTATGAATAAAAGTTTAAAGGTACAGTATACTCGATGGAATATTGAAAATAAATTACGGTTAATTTATAGGCGCAATGCCTGTTTTATTTTTCTACAGTAAACTCATCGGAACGAGATCAATTTTAATAAAACCCAAGGAATATCTATCTTTGCCTCAAAAGTACGGTACCCGGTCTCGAAGCGATTGGTTTTTCTTTCAATTCAGAAGAGTGTGCCCCTTTAAGAAGTACTGTATTTCTAAAATCCTCGTTGTCGTTTTCATTTCTATCAGTGCAATACCCGAAAAAACGAAGAGTTAGTAACTACAGTACTCTTAAAGGCGCACGCTTATTTGAATAAAAGACAATTGGTCGTTTCAAGACCGAGTACCGTATTTTTGGCCCAAAATTTCTAGGTAATATGGTGAAACGTGTACAGTACTCAAGCCCTAAAATACTATTTCTGCAGAGTTTCATCCCATGATTGCCAATAAAATTCACATTTGATTGAAAATAATTAATCGGAGAACTTTCACCTTCACTTTCACTCGAGTTCATTATCTACTTTTTATAATTCAGCACTTTCGAGTCATCCCATCAGTCGGATGCACAGTTATGAGATATAATTGATTATTAAGAGTGTGCTAGACATTCATAGAAAACAATTGAGAAAAAGAGAGATAGAGACTCTTCTACGTTTTTCGGCCATTTTAGCGGCCGCCGCTCAACCAAAATGGTCGTCGACAAGAATGCCTCCGGGCTTCGAATGAAGGTTAGTCTATCTTAAGAATATTTTACTAGAAGGGTTACTGTAGAGTATTACTGTAGTTGGTAGGGTTACTGTAGATTTGGAATTGTGGGAGAAAGTTTCACTATTGGAAAACTCAATGGAATCCAGTAAAATACTTGAAGAATGCAATTTCGTGAAAACTCGAAGCAGGCACACGCTTATTTTCTCGGTCTCACCACGATTTCTCAAACCAAATTTATTTACTTGATTTAGACACTGTAGCTTTGAAACTTCAAAAAATACGGAGCACAGAGAAAAGTGGGATTTGAACATTTGAAACTAAACTTCACTTCTGCACAGAAGTTACGAAAAATTATAGATTTTCTCATAAAAATAACGTTTTAAAACATTCACGTATTTGGTAGAAATTTGCTACAAAAATCGTCGAATGTTCGAAATCCCTTTGATCTTAAAATTAATTTGGAAAAAATTTCAAAACCTTGAAGTTCAAAGTTTTCTAAAAACACGCTCATTTGTAAGCCGTTTCCATATGTGACCCCAAACTACAAATTTTCGGGTCTAGTCGTTCTTTCCATTGTGTCTAGTTCTCGTTCAACCCATTCCCTTCAAAAATCACACCACTTTTTGCATTTTTTCTCGTGCAACCTGATCATCTTTGTCTCACACACTCTCTCACATTTTGACTCGTTTATCGGTCATTTCTATATGAATCTCTTGATTAAGCACACTATTTCTTTGGATGTCGAGAAAAAGTGTAGAGATAGAGGGGTAAAGTGCAACTGCAAACAATAGTTTTTGATTGAAAGAAACCCTAATTAGGGTTGAATAAAAAATTATTAGATTGAAATAAAAACAATATCCAATACAGGTCGATGGCAAATGGCTCTACCTTAGCGAGGAATTGGTGAAGAAACATCCAGGAGGAGCTGTTATTGAACAATATAGGTTAGTTTTTAACAATACTTTTTTTTTCTTAAAAGATACAAAAGTCTAGAATCTTCCACAATTCAACCAATTTTCTGAAATAGAAAAATTCGCAATCACATGAAAAGGAAGGCAGCTTACAAAATATTAGACTTCCCAGAGTATTTTGGATCTAGTTTTAGTTTTTTCGCAAACAGAAGTTACAAAATAATATTAAAAACCAATTAATATTGCAGTATTCCGCCATTAAACAAAAATATTGAAACACGAGGCATCATCACAACTCGTGGAAGTTCTAACGCCCTTGATATACTGTATTTTTATAGAAATTCGGATGCTACTCATATTTTCCACGCTTTCCACGAAGGATCTTCTCAGGCTTATAAGCAACTTGACCTTCTGAAAAAGCACGGAGAGCACGATGAATTCCTTGAGAAACAATTGGAAAAGAGACTTGACAAAGTTGATATCAATGTATCAGCATATGATGTCAGTGTTGCACAAGAAAAGAAAATGGTTGAATCATTCGAAAAACTACGACAGAAGCTTCATGATGATGGATTAATGAAAGCAAATGAAACATATTTCCTGTTTAAAGCAATTTCAACACTTTCAATTATGGCATTTGCATTTTATCTTCAGTATCTTGGATGGTATATTACTTCTGCATGTTTATTAGCACTTGCATGGCAACAATTCGGATGGTTAACACATGAGTTCTGCCATCAACAGCCAACAAAGAACAGACCTTTGAATGATACTATTTCTTTGTTCTTTGGTAATTTCTTACAAGGATTTTCAAGAGATTGGTGGAAGGACAAGGTGAGAATTATGAGAGACTTGCATACCGTATCCGTTTTCAAAGCTTTTCTTGCTGTCTCGTGACTTCTCTTGAAAAATAGGTGATAAAGGTATCACTTGTGGGATTATTTTCTAAAACTGTTTTTTTCCGTTAGCACACAAGCACAAAAAATATATTAATTGATCATAGTGGTCTCAAAGACCGTAACCCTCTATTGACATAAGAAATCATTTCAATTTCAATTTCTGATGATTATTTAAAAAAATTGTTTTCTTAAAATATTGGAATAAATTAAAAAATGTTTATCCAGTTCTTTAATATCAATTTACAGCATAACACTCATCACGCTGCCACAAATGTAATTGATCATGACGGTGATATCGACTTGGCACCACTTTTCGCATTTATTCCAGGAGATTTGTGCAAGTATAAGGCCAGCTTTGAAAAAGCAATTCTCAAGGTAAAACTGAATTTTCTATAACTTCTCTAATTATTATTATTTTTAAGATTGTACCATATCAACATCTCTATTTCACCGCAATGCTTCCAATGCTCCGTTTCTCATGGACTGGTCAGTCAGTTCAATGGGTATTCAAAGAGAATCAAATGGAGTACAAGGTCTATCAAAGAAATGCATTCTGGGAGCAAGCAACAATTGTTGGACATTGGGCTTGGGTATTCTATCAATTGTTCTTATTACCAACATGGCCACTTCGGGTTGCTTATTTCATTATTTCACAAATGGGAGGAGGCCTTTTGATTGCTCACGTAGTCACTTTCAACCATAACTCTGTTGATAAGTATCCAGGTGAGATTGTACCGAAAGATGACTTTTTTTTACAAAGAACGAGTTTTCAGCCAATTCTCGAATTTTAAACAACTTCGCCGCTCTTCAAATTTTGACCACACGCAACATGACTCCATCTCCATTCATTGATTGGCTTTGGGGTGGACTCAATTATCAGGTACTTTTATTTCCAAATGCTTTAATTTCTTGTTTTCTTCTTCAGATCGAGCACCACTTGTTCCCAACAATGCCACGTTGCAATCTGAATGCTTGCATGAAATATGTGAAAGAATGGTGCAAAGAGAATAATCTTCCTTACCTCGTCGATGACTACTTTGACGGATATGCAATGAATTTGCAACAATTGAAAAATATGGCTGAGCACATTCAAGCTAAAGCTGCCTAAACAATCTGGGTGTTCAAAAAGTTTTTTCTTGTTTTTTTTAAATTTAATTCTTTGAAATTATTTGTTTTCCGTCATTCTTCCTCCATTCCCTTTTCTGGTAGAAATAAAACCTTGTTTTTCAATGTTTGAAAAGAGCTTCCCCCGAAGGTAGGCGCATTCCTATGTGCCTACCTCTCGACTGCCTGTCACCTTGATTTAAAATTGTGACGTGACTTCCAATTTATTCTCGTCGCCGAAATTTACTACATCTCGTTGGATCTTTTGAATTAAACTATTGAAAGGTAATATAAGAAATCAAAAAGGATTCACGTGTAGTTTGAAAGCCGGCACGAGGTAGGCGTAGGTAGTCTTGTATACAAGCAGATATTATTATGGACAAGTGGGAGGCTTGCATTCAAGCATTTTGTTACAAAATAATATTTTATTAAATATTCCAAATACATATTTACAAGCATAAAACAAATTATTCTGTAAGATTTACACCCTCGTTGGCATTAACATCGAGCCCGATCGAATCTCCTTTGGCTCATTAAGCCGGCTCAATTCATCTGGACTTACAGAAACCTCAGTTGAGTGAGGAACTGCTGGAGATGGACTGCGAGTATTCAAACCACGTCGATTTGCAAATCTTCTGTATGAATTTGGACGAAGACGGGATATTAGAGGACGGATTGATCGAGTACGTTTGAGAAGAGATTCGCCTGATAAGAAGCGAGAAACGAAGAGATTTAGGCCACTTTGGGATGCTGAAATAATTTTTTTTTGGATTTTTCGAAACATTAGTCTTAAGTTTTATATTCAATTGATTCAAGAATTTGTGCATTAATTTACCTTGCATCCTTTCAATTTGAGCATGAAGGCTCAAAATTGATACCAAAATTATTACCAAAATGACAATAGCAACAAAGTTGAACGCAATGAAAAGCCTTGAGTTCGAGGAGTTTGTCAAAGTGAGTAGAAGGGGGAATATTAAGTGTCCTGAACAATGTCCAGAGAGTAAAGTGAATGTGTTGTTTGCTGAAAAAAATTAAATTTGAAGTTTATTGATAGCCAGGAATAACTAACATTTTAGCGACAAGCTATGATTTATGTAGATCACAAGTGCAGGTAGAAGTGGCGCCAGGAAGAATCCAAAAATAAGTGAACCAACCAGAAGGAATTGTTCGGAAGCTATACAACAGCATCCAATTCCACATCCGAACTGAATTAGATATATATATTTTTTTATCATTCAAAGAACTTACAATTGAAACTCCAACCAAAAAATACGGAGCCATATAATCGGAGAAAAACAATGAAACTGCACGACCCCACATGAAAAAAATCTGAAAAAAATATCCTTTATATTTCTGAAATTGTTGCTTTTTTGATACCAAAAATAGCTGATAATAAAATATGGAAGCTGATGGTTGAGCAAGTATAAGAAATGGAAACATGGTGTACATTATATTGGCAATTGATGCAACAACTGAACATAGAAGTACCAATTTTAAACTGCTTACGTCACTTTGTTGGGTTAAACCTGAAAAATAATTATTGTTTATAGGCCTTTTATCAATACAAGGAAGTAGAAACTTTAAAGGTTGTGTGACTTGGATGCTTTTATTTTGGGATTAGAAACATAATACATTTGTTTTTATTTTAACTATGGTTTCTGGATTTTCTAAAGTCAGACTATCAGAAATCAAACTTCAATTAAAAAAAACTCACTTTGGCAGTTTTCATGATGATGGTTATTATTGTTATTATTTGTTTCAATATCATCATATTCTGTCCTTCTTATTGAAATTGATGTTTTCATTGAAACGTTGAACTCAGTTTTAAGGCATAATATTAACAGGGGAATTTGAAGGATTGCTGTCGCATAGAAAATGTAGTCTTGACGGAGTGATGGATTTAAATAGAATTTTTCGAGACTTGGAATGTGTGGTCCTGTTGGAAGAACTGGATTTCTTTTTGAATTACAATCCTCTTGATGTTCAGAAGGTGCCGATTGATAGAACATGACAGCGGTCACTGATCCGAATGCTCCTATGAGGTGGAGAAACTTAAAAATTTCAATTTTTGACTAATTTACTGTCTGATATTTTTGACTGAATTTTGAATGATTAAACAGAAGAAACAATGTTGCGTAGCATGCAAAGTGTCAAGAAAACTAAAAGAAAATGGAGATTGGTCCTCGGTAAAAAATTGAATAATATTAGGTTGAGCAAAAAGTCTTTGCAAAGTTTGTACTTTTCTTCATTTCTCAGCGTTAATTCATTTTTTTCTGTTTCTGTTTTTTTATTTGTTTAGTACGTAATGTGCATGTTTAATGCATTTGAAAAAACTTTTGGGTGCTGTTCAAAATGGCCGAGAATTTGCTCGCCGATCACCACGCTCTCCGAGGAGTTTTTCTGTACGAGTTCCTCCAAGGCCGCAAGTGCAACGAAGCTCGTCGTAACATGTGTGCAGTGTTAGGCAATAACTCTGTCACCTACAATACCATGAAGTTTTGGTTCGAAAAGTTCACGAAAAAGAACTACGATCTCGATGATAAACCAAGATCAGATCGCTCTCGTTCGGATATGGATGAGGATAATTCGAGAGTCCTGGAAGATGGTCCAAGAGCAACGAACCGCGAACTTTCTGCGACTCTCAAGCATCCCCAAAAAAACCATCATCAACCATCTCCATAGAACCGGAAGGGTGTCAAAGTTCGGTCAACTTGTTCCTCACAAATTGTCCGATTCTCAGAAAAATTGCTTTGCGACCTCTCTCTTTCGCTGCTCACTAGGAAACGAACGACGGACTGGATTAAGGATATCATTACTGGAGATGATAAATGGGTATTATATGTTAGCCATACCAGGAAAAAAGAGTGGGTCCCGGTCGAGGAAACCGCGAAACCTGGCCTCAAGTGAGAACTTCAAGGAAAAAAGTGCTTCTCTCAATTCGGTGGAACAGTAAGGGTCATTTCCAAAGAGCTTCTTCCAAACTTTGCTACAATCAACGCTGGCCTATACTGCATTTAATTGGAAAAGGTGGTCCATGCAGACCCTCAGAATCCAATTTTCGTCTCACCCACCGTATTCAACGGACTTGTCTCCTACTGACTACTATATGTTCCGCTCTCTCCAAAATATCCTTGCCGGGCAGAAGTTTCATGATCGAAAGGTCGTCGAAACGGGGTTGGACGACTTCTTTGCCTCATAATCGCAGGAGTTCTAGGCGGAGGGCACTGTTCAACTTCCATTGTGTTGGCAAGAAGTCATAAGCATTAATGGTAAATATATTACCCATTGAATCTTGTTCGCTTTGAAAAAATACTACTTCCAAAAAAAAATCAAAATTTTGCAAAGACTTTTTGCTCAACCTAATATCTTGGTTTGTCCCATACCTTGGGTTGTTTAATTGAACTTTTTTTACATCTTGCGGTTAAGTTCTACAAGACAGTCTTTAATAAAAAAATTTACCTGTAAGAGTAGAAAGCTTTGCTGCTTGAATATAACAACAAAGTTAGATATCACAGCAGACAACGAAATTCCAAGAACAGTGCCAAAAACAATAAACACAATACAAAGAAGTAAAATGATGTGAGCAGCATGTGGAAGAGCCAAAAAGCACGCGGATATCAGAATTAGACAGGTGATATACACGTATTTGAGTGAGAGTCTTCGAGATAAATTTGAATGAAAAACAGCTCCCAGAAAGATTGAACCATTGAATGCAAAGTGTAAATTGAAGAGATGTGCAGATGAAATCATTGAATAACAAGCTGAATGTGAATAGCTTAATGAAATGAAGGTCACCTGAAAATGACCGAATTTTCAGAGAAAAGACTGGAATTTGAATTACCGTGAATCCAATTAGAGAATATATCCATAAATGGATAATGAATAGAGATGGATGCTTGGATGCGGTCTCTTTTGCTTCCACGATTCTATCGAAAATTGGTTTCTGAAAATTAAGATATCACATGAAGAAATTTATTGGAAAGAAATTCTGATTTTGTAATTCTATGAGAATTTGGTTATTCTTTGCTGTTTTCTGTTACACAAAAGTTGAAGTAGTGTGAATGGGGATGTTGATTTTAAAATACCCTAAAGAGTCTTACAATCGAAATATCCACAAACGAAATACAAAAATGAAAAAGAATGAAATCCAACTTATCGAAACAATTAGTCTTGCACTTCTCATTTTGGAAGGAATTCAAGCAGAGAGATTAGTCACAATTGAAATTTTTTTTCATTCTTTCCAGCAAGTTTTTTTTTTATTCTGTGGTATTTCCTAATTTCAGAAAAAAACCTCTAACTATGGGACTGCACCTTTAAGCTGATCAAGCTAAAAGAAATTGCCGTTTCAAAAAATAAAAAGTTGGAATTTGCACATTAAAAAATCGGGGCAATATTTTTAAAAAATCCAAAACAAATTCATACCGGATGATAAGCTGGATCGTAAAAATCATTCACTTCTATTGGCATCTCAATTTTAATTGTTCAAAAATGGAACAGATACAGATATCACTCAGATATGAATATTAAAATAGCTTTCTCTTCAAATTTGTAATTTAAAAACGGCAATACAAATACTAAATAGAAAATTCGCTCACTACTGAATTATATGTTTTTCACTATCATTCTTGGAAATTCTATATATTCACATGAGACTTTTGGTAGCTATAGCGACTCACCATTGCTGACGAAATCTTCGAAAAAGCCATCCACATGTAAAGTACAATATTAAGCAAAAAGTCTGAAAATGAAATTGTTTGGTCAAGTAGAAAGTATTTGTAAAAACAGAAGTGTGACAAGATTATGAGATTATTTACACTCAAATAAAAAGAATAGTGTGATCATTTAAGCTTTATTCCTGGAAGAAATGCATGCGCGGTATTATTTTGCAAAAAATGTGAATTTTTCCATCCCATGTGTTACTATGAAATAATGAGTCACATAGCTATGTCACAAGAGTTGAGGATTAACAGTAAAATGGAATATTTCAGCACCAAAGTAATACTGAAAAATCAGGAAAAGCAGGAAATTATAAGGTTGGAATAATACCTTATTCTTTCTTAGCACGAAATAGTTAGCGTCATAACATATGTCAGTAATCTCTATTGTTGTCAAATTAGCTTTTCCGTTTCGAATAGCGGTTCAACGTGTAAACAGTAAACACGTTTAAGATGTTACAGAAGACCCATCAAAAATTAGTCTAACAGTTTCTATGATAATTTAGCTTTTTCGCTAAAATAATGCCAAGACCTTGAAAGTATCCTAATTATTTTAGTACACATACCTGCTAATCTAATTAGAGAAAATCATTTTTTGACAGGCTTCCAAATTTTTTAAATTTCAAAAATTTTGTTTGGGAAGTTTCCAGCCAGTTTAAACTTTTCGGTTTAGTTTTATTGAATTAGTGTTTTTGAAAAGAAGCTTCGTTATTAACCTAACTGGAAGAACTACAAAAATGAGAGGAAGTAGAGAATTTTAATAAGATTGATCTCGAAACAATCTAGAAGCAATCGTTGAGATCAATTTACAGAAGGCTTGGGATGCAGAAGAGATCATCTTTTGAAATGGCTTATCATTTGAGCCGTCACGCTTCAAAGCCAACGGAAATTAAAATAAGCGGTTTAACACAAAAAAAGACTGAAATCGATAGGTATCAGGAGGGTAATGGAAAAATAGGAAATACGCAGCAAATTGAATTGTCGGAAAGGATTACCGATTCGTAATTGTTTTTTCGCAGTTATTTGGTGTCTACCACTGCCCTATGAATTCTTACAAACTGCTCAATGCTTTCTGATCTTATTTTAATTTTCCAGTTGATCAAAGAATTTCAGTTCATTAATTGAATTCTAGAATCTAAGTTCAGCTGGAACTGATCGGATCAACTGAAAAAAGAGTTCATGCGTGGGATTTTCAGACATACAATTTATGTTTTGATATAAAAGAAAGAGGAGAGATTACTATTTATAGAGAAATTTAAAAAATGGAGAGGTGAGTTTTGATTAATCTGTTCTTGATTTGGATTCACGAACAGAATTTTTCTCTGATGAAATTATTTTATAACTGATAAAAATAGTTCATAAAATGTTCTTCCAGTGAGACATTTTTGCAAGCAGACTTTTCTTGCGAAAATTAGAAATTTAAAGTAGGAGTTCACAATGAGATGACCTTACACATAGGCCCCAAAATACCTGCCTTTTAGGCGAGGTACGCCTACTTCAGGTGCTGTAAAAATTGATAGGTAGAAGTAGAACGCGTGAAGTAGGCACCTGTTGTATTACAATTTCTAGAATTTGCTTATTTCGGGAAATCTTCTAATTTTATGAACTTGTGAAAAATCAAAGCAGAACCCGATAGAAAAATATACAGTTCCTTGAAAATAGATTTATTTTTTATGTGATATTGTCGAAAATACACGAAAAGCCAGTAGTTTATCTAATAAAAGTTCAGTACAAAAAGCCAAAGGGAACACAAGAGCAAAGCCGCTGGAATTAATTAGTTCGTCCCCAAAGCCGGGATTCCAGAGAAGAAGCCAACAAAAAACTGGGCAAACAAATTGAAAAAAAACGGAGAGGAAGAGGTGAAGAGAAGGATTAGATTAATGTGAATATGGGGCGGGGTCGTTTTTTTTGGGCAAATATACTGATAACAAGATATAATCCAGAAGTGTTTGTAGAAAAGATTACGGGGAGTTGAGAGAGTGCGAGAAAAAGAAATGTGGGATGAGTGGTGACGTGGAAAGAAACCCGTAGTTGAGAGCAACAATACTAAATTTGAAAAAGGACTGATGGAATTGAAGGAAATGTTTCAATCTATCTACAAAAATATGGAAAATTCACTGAAGTTCATAGAAAAAATTGAGATTTCAATTAAAAATGGTTTTTAAAAGTTTTTGAAGAACTTAGTTTTAAAAATTGTTAGCACATTTTGATACTTATTGAAACAATCCTTTTTCCAGAAATTGTAAAACCAAGAATTAAAAGTTAATTAGACAAGTACTGGAGCACATTTCCCAGAAACAAAAATCCAATCTTGTTGACGAAAAATTGTGTTTTCTCGTTTATTCGAGGTGTTTGATGTATGTAGGTGTTGTTTGTGCTGGAAAAGAGAAATCTGAAATTAATGCGTTTATATATTCGTCAGGTAGGTATTCTTGTTTTGCTAGGTCCCGTTTTAAAAAGTTATTTCTTACCTTATTTGCATGTATGTACTGCAACTTCTTCGGTACAAGTCTTGCATTTCACTTCACAACACCAAACGAATTTACACTCGCATTGAGTTTGGCGGATCTAAAAATATGTTAATGAGAGATTTCACTAAATTTACAAACTGGCAGTTTTGAAAAAATACAGATTAGTAGCAAAAATTCGAGATGGTAAAACAATGATTTCAGATCTTCCAGCAGTTCCGTTGTGAAAGAATTAAAACACTTCGAATTTCGATACTATGAAAAAATTTTCAAACTAATTATTTCGGCAATTTACCTCTGCTTTTCAACAAAGTTTTACAAATTTAGAAAAGACAATTTGAAAAATCTGCTCTTGTGAAATTTTTTGATACAAACGTTTTTAGAAGTTGAAATCCTTTTATAGAAAAAACAACAAAATGTTAAAACCTCTAATCTTGTGTTATATCCTCGTCCACAACAAAGCAAATCACAGCTTTCTGAGCTGTACGAGTTATGAATACATTCACGACCAGACGTTCCCAGTATTCCTGAAATTATTTTTTCTCAGAGCTCCCAATTTCTCTGCTCGGAATATTTATAATGTTACCTGCTGTGAGATTTTTCTCACAATAAGACGGTGATCGATGTACGTATGCCATTTCATTTCCTCTCAACGGAATTTTTCGTTCCGTTCGTTCTTTTCTTCGTAATCTTTTAGTGGCTTTTCTTGTTACCTGAAATTAAATAAAAATAAGTTTTTATTCTCTAGTTATAATCCTATGTGTTATGCTACAAATGTCATTGTCCTAAATTATGACATTAACTACAGAATCAGTACATCTTCAAGCTCGACCTGAACTGCGAAATGATCATATCGCTTTTTAAGAAGGTCGGACACTTGGGAGAACTTCTGCATTTGGAGCCAACAAGTTTTGAATTCACATGAACCAGATACTCCATGACAACGACATTGACGTCGAATATTTTGGGCGATTGCCTGAGATTTAAATAAATAAATAGGAATACACAATTTTCTAATTAACCTCTCTTCCAACAAAATTGTTATGCCGTCGAACAAGATGAGCAACATTCTTTGTTTTGTCAAACTGTGCAGTTTCCCAGTCATCCAAAAACTTTTTTGCATACCGAATACCATGTGGAACATTATCAGAGCATCCACCCCAGGAGAACTGATCTCTACTCATTGATGGGTCCTAAGACATTGGAAAAACTTTAACTAAGAATTTTTAGTAAAGAAGTTACAGATTCAGCCTGATATCTCTGCATTCCTGGTTTACTGTCACATCCACATTCTGTTAGATTTCCAGTATTACAGCCTTTTGTAATAGAATGAACTATGCTGGCTGCCATTATTGCGTTGAGAAATGCTGCTTCTTTGTTTGCTGAAGAATATATTTAGGATATATATTTCAATTAAATAATCAAAGTTTTTGCGAGATATTTTTGTTCTTGGGCGTATTTCATAACGACACGAAAATGATTTTTTTCAGCCACCTTATAGAGAGAATACGGACTCCGTATTTTCTTTTAATCCACAGAAATTTTTTTTAAAAAAACTTAAGAAAACTTTGTGGTACACAAAAAAAAAATAAAAAATAGAGAATAAAACATGTGTCGAGTTTTTTTAATTTCTAAATAGACCTGTTTAGAATGCAATTCATAGGTAGACTGGGTGTAAAAATAAACACTTTCTTAGTTGGCCTAAAAGTTACTAAAACAGTGAAGTATCTTTATAAAATGAATTATGCATTGAGCTAACTGTTTCACACATAAGACAACACCTGATCTTAATGTTTTCCCCAAAATATCCTGAAATTTTCCGTGACGAGTTTCTGTAACCTCATCTCTTGACGAACAATTCCATCTAAAAATTACAAACATTAACTGAAGCATTATAATAGAAAATCCTCTTAAAAACTTACCTCTCAAATTTGAACTTATTCTCGCATTCTCGAATTGCTTCACGAACTCCGCGAGCTACAAATGGAATTGAGAAGGGATTCTGAGAATAAAGTAATTAATATTTATTCCAGATATCTTCAAAATATAACAAACCTCCGCGCAAAGTGCCTGTTGATTTGGATTCAAGCCATCAAGTCGACGACAGAGTTCTTTAAAATGTTCTCTATCAGTTGAATGGTAATGAGGTCGTGGAAGATAATCGTTTGAACCCACAAATGCCAATGTTCTAAATTTATTTTCTATCACAGTTATAACATGGAAATATGAAACTTACAGCCAGTTATATGGAACTTGTTGCGTACTGTATGTGGCAGATGGAGGAGAATATTGCCCATAAACGAGGAGAACAAATAGAAAAATCAGGCAAATGAAAAATTGCATTATTTCTGAAATTGAGATGTTTTAGAATTTCAGTCCTTTATTTTTCAAGGTGAATATTCGAAATTCCGATTTGCCTGGTTAAGAAGACGATTGTGTTGTTAGATTTTTCAATCCTATTTTTTAGTAGGAACTCCACAAAAATTGTGTTTAAAAAATGATGGAATTTGCATTTATGATGGGTTAGAAAATCTACTCCGTCGTATTAGTCTGTATACAGAAAGAAATTACGAAGAAATTTAGCGAAGTTATTAGAAAATTCACCTGGAAAACCAAAAAAAAACCTAGATTTAGGCGGAGCCTAGAATTTCAGAACATCGCGTAGTTGGGGTTTTTCAAAGTTTAAATTTGAAATACCTAACAATAGAAATTGAATTTCACAGCTAGGTGTAAAACAAGAACGGCAGTTCACAAAAATATGAAAATAGGCACCGCCCATATCTTGGCTTTCTTCATTTTTTCCTTCAACTAATTTATGATTAACATTGTATTTTCTGGAAGAACTTGAAATTCAAAAATAATAACTGTTAATTTATGACGTTTATTGTTAAAATCTATCACCGTTAATAACGACCTATATTAACTTTGTAAAATCTGGAAAAGTTCGAGAAAAGATGAAGAATGATGAATAAGAGGAATGTCAATGTGTTTAGAAAATTCGAAGGTCGAATTGATGGTGCTGGATGTGGTATCTTGTCATCTTCTCCATCCTTTCCAATTCATGCTTTATGGCCCGTGGATCTATTCAGAAAATGGAAGAGAAGAAGACGTTGTCGGTATGCAAATAGAAGAGGAAGACGTTGAAATGGTGAAAAAGGATGGGAAGAAGTGAATGGTCAATACGAAACGAAAAATTCCAAGATTTTTGGGACTTTAACAATATTTGACACTTATTTTTTAGCTTCAATTTTTCAAAACATAGAAATTCAAGAATATTCATAATTATCATGTGACAAATGGAACACCTATATTTCGGAAAAAAATGTTTAAAAAAATCATTTATTTACACAGTATTTTATTTTCTCCATAATTGATCACTTTATCTTCTTGAGTATCCAATTGCAATTTTTAATGCTGCCGTCAAAAAGTGGCAAATCCTCAGGTTATCAATATTCTTTATCATTTATCAATATTCTGGAAGTAATTTTTCTCTCTAGAAGTTTTATATTGTTCTATATTTCAATTCCAAACATTGCAAAAAATGTAACAGAGTATTTAATTTTTAAAAAAACTTCCAAGATAATTTTATAAGAAAACATCCAACTAGTATAAACAAAACTTCCACAAACAGAAAAAAAGCAAGAAAAACCAGTGAGCAACTCTTGTGATCAACTTTTGTGAGGAGATTGTGCCTTCCAAACGTCACCTATTCGACACTATTTTACGATCTTCCCAGTGCCTACAACCATCTGTCCGGGAGCATTTTATTGAGGGAAATTAATCCGTCGAAGAGAATCTGAGATCCTGAGGAACAACCATTTTATGATCCAAGGAAAGAAAGACAATAGGGAAACTAAGCTCATGGTGCATTGAAAATCTTTCTAGATTCCTTGAACAGAAAAGGCAAAATCAGAAAATATCTAATCATACTGAAAGACCATTTTTGTAGTAATTTAAATATAATACTTTTTGAAAAGCTATAATATCGGATAAAAGGTGCAGTTTTGTGCCCAAAAGCATGGAATCTATAAAGAAATTATACATTTCAAAATAGAAATTGCTCAATGAGCAAAATATTTTGAAAACGCGTGGAATTTATGTCTAAATATCTTTTCGAGGGTCGAAAGGTCGTCCCGAATGTTCTGGTTTTTCTCCCATCTGGTTTCAATTTTAAACTTTTCTCATGTTTTCCGGGTGCGTCATATTGTTAGTTAGTAGGATGACTTCAAAAATAAAAGGGAAACTTTTTATTTATTTAAATAAAACATTCAAACTTTAAAACTATTTGACACGGGGGAAAGTTGAGCAGAAAACGGAAACGAATATGCAAAAGTTCATGAAAGAAAACAAAAACTTGATTGGGAAAAGGCGATAAACGAGATAAAGCAAAATTTAAAATATGAAGAAGTTAATCGAATAGTCATGGGGGAATGTTATGCAAGTCGTCTTGAATTCTGGAAACAAAAAAACAACAAAAACAATTAAAGATGATGTATATTATTAAAAATTCGAAATCTAAAACAAAGTGATTCTAGTAAGTGCGTTCAAGCTTTTCTGGCTCTTCAGGTTCCGAAAGGCTGTGAGGAGGAATTGGATTGGTCAGCCATGTAGGTTCTCCTCCAATTCGAGAAATTAGTCGTTCAAAGAGTGCGCTAGAATGTGGACTGAAAATGAATATTTGATCATTTTTTCTAATTTGGAAGTTTTAGATTATCTTACTTCTCGCCACCTTTTCCATTTTTTGATGTTGTCATGTGGAGCTGTTGTCCTTCAGCAGAAAGTAGCGTTGATTCAGTTCGCGATGACGTCACACCGTTGATTGATGGACGACGAATGTGATCCGAATTTGTAGTTGGTACATAGTCAATAATAGCCTCAATACTTCTTTTCTTTTTATATCTGAAATAAAATATATTTTGAGAGATGTGATAGGTTGACTTGCCTTTCCCAGTATCCCAGCAAAAAGAAATCAACGAATAATGTCTCAAATCCGTATGAAACGGCTGCGTTGACTGCACCAACAATAACAATAAAGATTCGGAAAGTTAAAGAAGGCAACTCGACGTTTCCAAGAGTCTTCAGAACCAATTCAGTCGGCCAGATAACGATGAACAAGCAGAGCTGAAATTAAATTTATATTTATGATATGGGAAAATATGAATGTAGAATTAAAAAAATTAAAGCACATATGCTTCAAAATATTCTAAACCATTTTTGAATATGTTCATAAAAATTTTTTTTTTTATTTGTTAAAAATCATTTGTTTTTATTGCTTTTTTTCAATTAAAAAAAAATATATAATTCGATCAAAAAAACATATGAAAAAATGATGAAAATTTCGCATCAAACCTTTTTGCATTTTAAGAAAATTTGTCGAGTTCTATTACCGTACTTTTGAAGCAAAAATCTTAAAATTTCGCGGCTGAGTAATAAAAATTGCATTATTTTTCGGCTTAGAAAACAGCATTTCAAGAACGTTCCAAAATGTCAGAAAATGAAGAAAAATACATTTTCAATTGTTCTTCTTTTTTTACTTCAAGGACTTTATATTTATCAAATTTCTACTAATTTTTCATATTCTTAAAAATATAAAACCTTACCAAAGTTGCAAAAATAGTAAGTGCACACATCGGTTTATTCGACCACAAGTTTCCACGGAATGGTGGTCCTTTTGAGTAAACAAGCGCCAAAATGATGTACTGGAACATTGAAACACAGAAGAGAGCAGTTCCTTGCATACTTCGTTTATCTTCAACTTCATCATCTACTGGAGGTTGGTATGGTGTGAACCATGGCTGTTGAGATGTGGAGAAGAAAACAATGAACTGTACGACACCAATTATAATCAATTGTCCAACGACAGAAGTCATCGAAGCAATTGATAGAAGTCGGGTCGGTGGTGGAGTATGAGCAAGACGATAGAATGCTGGAGTATTACCGAATAAAAGAGCAAACATTGTGATGAGGAACATGTCAATGTACATAAACTGAAAACATACAATATGAATTATTCAGAATAAAAATCAAACAAACTTGTCCATCAGTTAGAATATTTGAAATCCAGTAAAGATGCATGACTGTGACAAATTGAGTGAGAGAATATCCTGCCATGTATTTGAAAATACCGAATGAAGTAACAAGAGCTGCTCGTCCTTCACTGATCACAGTTGGAACACATCGAATATCCGGAACTTTTGATGTAAATGGAGCAGCAATTGATGCTTCCGCGTCGGAAAGGGAAATTCCTGAGGATTTTTTTTTTGGAAAGTTTCGTTGATTTTCAATTTACCTGCATGAGCAGCTTTTAGAGCAGCACAATCATTGGCTCCATCGCCACACATCGCAACAGTATAGTCAATTTGTTGAAGTTGCTCGACAAGTGATTGCTTCTGATCCGGTGCCATTCTAGCAAAGACATCACAGACACTACATAATTGATCCACAAGTTCTGGATATTCGTGTACAATTACGGCAAATGTGGGTCCCGAAATTGCTAGGTGGTAGCTGCTTGCAATTAAATGTCCCAGACTATCAGCAGTAACTGGATTCGGAGTCTCAACTTCGGTATTTGTTGGAGAAAACCCATCACCCTCTGATGAACCTTTCCATGTTGACGAGCACATTGAGATTGATACAGAAGCATCGTCTTCAATGACTTCATCGGATGAAGAAACAGACTAAAATTAATTTTTATAAAATATGAAACAAAACAATTATTGAATACCTGCTTGACGAAAATCTTGGTTCTACCGTATTCATCGAGCTCACCAGGCACATGTTCCACTAAAAATGCTCTTTTGGAAGGCCTTATAATACCACATTCACGAGCCACTGAAAGGCCAGTAAGCAAATTATCGCCGGTAACCATGACTGTTCGAATGTTAGCTCTGTAAGAATCTATTTTTTTAGGAGAATTTGTATTTCTTGATACCTGTTCAATTGATTAATGACTCCCAGTGTCACTGGTTTCACTCGGTTCTCCATTACAATGAGACCTAGCATCTCTAGATCACATTCCACCGCATCTCTTTTAACTTTTGAGGCTTTGTTAAAGTTCAAATCAAGAGGACGCCGGGCTACTGCAATAAGACGGAAGCCATGCTGAGCATAGGAGTTTACTTGCAACTGAAAATTAAAATAATTTTATTGACACCTACAAAACGATGCTAACCAAATAATCTTCCGGGACAGTATTAGGATCACAGAGTGAAAGAATCATTTCGGGACTTCCCTTTGAGTAAAGCATCATGTTGTCTGGACGATCCTCTCTTGGATCAAAAACAATTACTGACATTCTTTGAAGTGACGATGAGAAAGTAAACTGTCGAATAACTGAATATTCTGCTGATTTATCATCTGTTGGTTTGATAATTGATGGTTGAACATTATCGAATCGTTGAGTTTCTTCTTCAATATCTCCTTCAATACCTTCTTCCATTGTCCATCCAGTTTTTTGGAACAATATTAAATCGAGTGGATCGCCGTGAAGGACTCCGTTGATTCTATAGAAACAAATATGAATATTTAGTATTTTCGTGTTTCTGAATTACCTTGTGAGAGAATGACACGTTGCAATAGCTTTGACTAAATCTCCATCAAACGGAAGCCCATTTCGAGAGGTTAACTCTGTCATTTCGCCCATAAACTCAGTTCGATTGGATTTTTCGAGTTTTACTTTTTGAATTTCTTGATTTACTGCTGACATCACTGGCCGGACGACATGAAAATCTAGACCGTCTTCAGTGAGTGTACCCGTTTTATCGAAGCAAACCTGAAAATTCATACTAAAATCAGAAAAACAAAGAACAGGAACGTACAACATTAATAGCTCCACACGTGTTAATGGTAGATGGGGAAATACAAAAAATTTCCTTCTTTTTAAGTCGTAATTGTGCATTGATAATACCAACAGACATTGCCGCTGAAAAGTTTCCAGATATATTTTCCACCACCAATGTAAACTGAAAATATAGGTTACCTGGAAGAGCTGGTGGAACCGTAATAGTTATGATATCTAAAGATCGAACGATAATCCGTCGAAGTGTATTTCCTCGCATGATCATGACAATTATAGTGTAGATGAACCCACAACCAGAAATGCATGCCAGGAAAAGAATAAACTGAAATTTAAATTTAAAGAGTTGTTCAGAGACAAAAATAGTGTTACTTTAAACAGATCTTTTGTGAATCTGAAATCGACAGGCTTCGGATACATAATTGATCGAACAAGTTGACCTTTCAGAGTTGAATAAGCTGTACGGAGAACAATCGCCTGTAATATTTCAATGTTTTGTTAATTAACTAATTAAAGTATTTGATACTTTTATTTGAGTATTTCATTCCCATTTATATTGGAATTCAAAGATAAATATTTGCTAACTAAGCTAAATATATACTACCATTTTCATCTAAATTGCTGTTTTTTTTCAAAAACTGCTTTTTTTGTTTTCCTGCAATGACTTCCATTATCACTGTTTCCATACGACACGCTGATCCAGCTTTTCCGAACATTCCATCAAAATCCTCGTTGTCTTCTAACTATTTCTCCCACATTTAATCACCTCATTACTCTACTCGTTCCCGATTTTACGAGCCTGCCACCACCTTCTTTCACTTTTTTCCCCTTCTAATCTCATTGATAAAAAGGGAAACCGGTTACAACTTGACAGTAATCAGGTCAGTAGTGTGTCCGAAAGCAAGTATAAAAAGGGAAATGATGGGAATATTTTCAGAGTTCCTGTATAGAATGCAAGTGTCATCAGTGACATTTGTGGCTAGCAGCCTTTCGGCTATTGCCTTGATTTCATGTCTTCTAGTACTTTCTTCTGTTTATCGAAATGTTCAAGATTATTGGACTGAACTGGATGACCAGATGGTTGAAGTTCGGGTGAGTAGTACAGACTTTTTTCATTAAGCAATTTTCATTCAATTACAGAAGGATCTTGATGACATGTGGCGTGAAATCATGCATATTCAATCAAACTCTCTAGGATCCGTATTCAGAGCAAGACGCCCTGCTCGTGGAGCTTATGATGAAGGAGATTACAAGGAAGCTCCACCTCCAACTTCTTATCCATCATCTGGCGGATATGATGAACCATCTGCTCCTGCTCACGATACTGCACCACAGGCACCTGCAGGGCCAGCGCCAACTTCTCCAGACTCCTGCCAATGCCAGGCTGAAAATAAGTGCAAAGCTGGACCACAAGGAGCGAAGGGTGCACCAGGACTACCAGGGCCAAATGGAGTTCCTGGACTTGATGGTAAACCGGGACTGGACTCACTAGATGTGGAACCACAAGCACAGGGAACTGGAACGTGCTTCCATTGTCCACAGGGACCGCCGGGATCTCCTGGACCAATGGGACATCCAGGAGCACGTGGAATGAAGGGATCCGATGGACAACCAGGACAACCAGGAAAAGACGGGGATCCAGGAAAACCAGGAGAGATGGGACCTAATGGATTCCAAGGAAAGGTAGGACCAGATGGATTCCCTGGAGAAAAAGGAGGTGATGGACGAAGGCTTATTGGAAGACCTGGACCAAAGGGACAGAAAGGAGAGACAGGACATCCAGGTGCACAAGGAACTCCAGGCCACAATGGACCAACTGGGCCCCCTGGAGATGCGGGACCAGATGGAGGACCAGGGCCCCAAGGAGAGCAAGGAGCGGATGGAGGTCCAGGATCAGAAGGAAAAGTTGGAAGACCGGGGAGGGATGCGTAAGTTAAAAAAGAGTTGACTGGGAGCTAATAACTCGATTTTTCAGCGAATACTGTCATTGCCCAGCACGTGGATCTCATGGTGGTTCATCTGGAGGTGGAGGCGGCGGAGGCGGAGAATACAAAGCTACTGGAGGAGATTCGTATCGCAAGAAAAAACTCTAAACTTATTATTTTCTCAATTTTTATCTTACCTTCACTTTTTTGCCTCGATAAAATCGCGTCTGCAGAACTTGTGTACCGCAGAACAAGACATTCTTCGAATTTTTCTCAATATTGAACACAGAATCGTTAGTTTCGTCGGTAAGAGCAACCTTAAAATTTATTTTATTTCACATCTTTATTATATTGAATTTCTGACAAACCTTAGTAATAGGAACAGATTCTCCTGTGAGTACACTTTCATTGACAATCACCGTTCCATTCATCAGTACAGAATCACATTGCATCAAGCATCCATGTGGAGGGATCAGCAAAATATCTCCTGGGACTAACTGAAATGAGATGAATAGTAAAATCATTATAATATTCTTTATTACTTGATCACTGCCGATTGTCATTTCGGTTCCTTCTCGAATTACTTCTACACTTTCTGTTGAATGAACCATACTTCGAAGTCTGAAAATTAGAATATAATTAATATTTTGTTGAAAATTAAAAACGAACCGAATTTCCTGTGTTCGAATCTGGTAAACATCCATAACAATTGAACCAAGTGAGAGGATGACAATTAGAGACGCATAATAAGCGTATTCATCGTTGTACCAGACAGTAACACTGAAATTAATGGAAAATACAGTTTTTATTTCAAAATTATTAATTACCTGAAAATTTGAAACACGTAGAATGGAGTGATGACTTCCATAACGAGAAGATACAGAATTGGACGCAATTGAACAACAATTTCATTTCTTCCATAAAATTCCAATCTTCTTGATATTTCCGATAAAGTCAATCCAAAGTTTGATTCCGAAACTGCCAAAAGTGATCGACAAGGAATGCGATTCGCAATTTCAAATGAAGTTTTCCAGCAGTTATCGTTATCCGAAATTTCATCGACTGACTCATCAGAATTCAAATCATCGATCCATACATATTCTAATTTTCTGTATACAAACCACCGAAGTTCTGGTACTTTTCGCATTTCACCATTTTCGGTGGGAATTGTCTGAAAAATATTGAAATTGTATTAAATTCTTCTATAAATAGTTTTCATAAAACAAAACACTTACGGCGTTAGACTTCCGCAAAACCGGTTGCAATTCGGATACATTATGATTATCACTGAAATTAATCTTTAAAAAAGTCTAGTGAAAAGTGAATTTACATGATATAAATATATTCGGCGGCTTCAAAAGTACACGGAACCATACGCATTTTGACATCCCATTTTTGTTTCCAGTGAAGAATTAATCGAAATATTCCAAGAGTCAGAACAGTGAGCGCATAGAACAAAATCTGAAATTTTTGTATTATTTAGTGAGGGGGACGGGATTAAAATAGAACTGAAAAAGCCAACAATTAAATAAGAATGAGCTTCTTCTAATTCGAAATTTTCCAAAAATAATTTCACAACTCACTGTTCTAAACGGTCCTGTTCTATAAGCAAAGAGAGTGAGTGTGTGATCACCGGATTCGAGAGTCATTCGGTGGCGTCGTGCGCCACCCGCCTCCACCATGCCCAGATGTTTTTATAGGTCTCGCCACGAAACCACACCAAACGGCGAGACACTGAAAAACAACATTATTTGAATTTTGGTCAAAAATAAATGTTAATTGAGACATACAATTTTTGAAAGATTGTGAAGATAGGAAACCAAGCTAAACACGAAATTCCAGAACTAACGGAAACAATTTGAAAATTGATATTTGTTTATACTTTCAAACTATCGTTCGCCCACACTTTCGAATGTTTTTAATAGAAAATTCTCACAGATAAACTATTTAAATTGAAAAAAAAACAATGCATTTTTTACTCGAAAAAATGTGAGAAAATCGACCCGAAATGTGTGAGAATTTACAAAAGAAAGAAATTTTTTAAAGAAGACAGTAGAAGAAGTGTCAATGATTTTGATGGATCACCCAATAAACAGGAATTTCTGACGGTGAACTGATCAGTATCGTTTTTCCGACTAATTATTCGAAAGTTTAGGTTGCAAAATATGGTTGCTAGGATATTTCTGATGTATTTGAGAACATTTCTTCAAAAAATTGAGAGTTTTCTTTTCTTTTTCTTATCTCGAAACAAGTACTTTCATTTTCTATTAGATAAAATTATGATAGCGATGACACAATTCAAAAAAAAAATGAAAAGGAGAGGAAACGATATATAAATGCCGCGTTTTCTGCCAGGTCTCTCTTGCAAATATAAAACGGCGGAAACGGGGAAAAGCCGACATGAAGAGAATGAAGCTATCACAAAATGACGCAGACATCTAGACAGAAGCTCGGCACTGCTTTTTTGCCGCGGAATTCGAAAATGAAGAGGCCAACAGTCAGAAATGATTTTTAGAATTAAATTGGCGCTTCCAGAACAAATTTTTGTTTTACGACCCCCGAATACAGTAAGAAGTAAAGGTGCATCCTACTTTTCTTCTTCAGGGTCTCAAAACTATTACAGTAGGGTGAAAAAATGCAAGCGCGCTCCGCTGACAATCTTTATTTTTCGAAAAATGTTTTTCTTTTTCCTTTTTTTTTTAAAGATTTTCGGTCTAAAACGGTTTCTTTTTGCAAGTATTTGAATGATTTTGATAAATATAAATATTATTATTTTATTGTGGCACATTTTTCAGACTAAATGGCCGATCTTTTCGACGAATTCATCGAACCCGGTGTAAAAAATGAGATCATGGACGTAAGTCAAAAATACTTCTCTTAAACTATGCAGACAACAATCTGAAAGTTTATATTTTTAGGTAGAGGAAGCACCGGAAAATCCTATGGAAAAGGTAACGTTTAGAAAATTCATGCGAAGTTTATTTTAAAACTTTCCAGCTCGATTCTGCAAAAAAACGTCAAGCACGAGAGGATATGACAAACTTACTGGCAAACATGCACAATGATGTCGGAGTTGGAAATTTTGATGAAGCAACATCAAAACGCGCTCGTGTCGAAGAGGAAGAGGAGGTCGAAGAAGCAAGAATGGAAAATATAATTGTCCATACAATCCGAACAGATAATGAGAATTGTACTCATGAAGTGGCAATACCACCTAATGCTGAATTTGCTGAACTTCGAGAAAATAGTGGAACAGAGCCTGCAAAATATTATCCATTCCAACTTGATGCTTTTCAGGTATCCTCAACTTTCAATATTATTGTAAGAGATTTTTTGTTTCAGAAACAAGCCATCCTTTGTATTGATAACAATCAATCCGTTCTTGTCTCAGCTCACACATCTGCTGGTAAAACCGTTGTTGCAACGTTCGTACAACCATTCAGAAAAAACTGTAATTTATTATTAATTCTTCCAGATATGCTATCGCTAAGTGTCTCAGAGAAAAGCAACGTGTCATCTACACGTCTCCAATCAAAGCACTGTCAAACCAAAAATATCGAGAATTGGAAGAAGAATTCAAAGATGTCGGATTGATGACTGGAGATGTTACTCTAAATCCAGATGCATCTTGTCTCGTCATGACAACAGAAATTCTCAGATCAATGCTTTACAGAGGATCAGAAATAATGAAAGAAGTTGGATGGGTAGTTTATGATGAAATTCATTACATGCGAGATAAAGGTATGCTGGAAAACGTTAAAATTTGATTTAATTTATTATTTTCAGAGCGCGGAGTTGTCTGGGAGGAAACAATTATTCTGATGAGCAAGAACATCAAACAGGCCTTCCTATCGGCAACAATTCCTAATGCTAGACAGTTTGCACGTTAGTTTTTCAATCGTTGATCTGATTTACTTAAAATATTTTTAACTTCAGAATGGGTCGCCAGCATCAAGCAACAACCAGTTAACGTGGTTTACACAGACTATCGTCCAACTCCTCTCCAACACTGGATATATCCAGTAGGTGGAGAAGGAATGTATGAAGTGGTTAATGTGAAGGTAACTATTTAAATAACAATTTTAAAATTCTACAAATTTCGAATTCAGGGTGAATTCCGCGAAGACAAATTCAGAGACGCGATGAGCGGATTGGCAACAGCTGGAGATTCTGCCGGAAGTTTCAATAAAAGAAGAACTGGTGGAGGAACTCAAGGAGATTCAAACGTTCTCAAAATTATTCGATCAGTGGCTTCCAATGATGGCCTTAACTGTATCGTTTTCTCATTTTCGCGAAAAGAATGCGAGTCGTATGCTATAAGTTTGAAAGATATGGATTTCAATAAAGATCACGAAAAAGGAATGGTCAAATCGGTTTATGAGAGTGCGATTGCGCAATTATCACCTGAAGACCAAAAACTTCCACAGATTTTGAACGTTGGTTTTCGTTTTCAACAAAACTCGTGAAAAATTTTAAAATTTCAGATTCTTCCACTACTTCGCCGTGGAATCGGTGTCCATCACTCTGGATTGATGCCAATTTTGAAAGAAACAATTGAAATTCTATTCGGAGAGGGTCTTGTAAAAGTCTTGTTTGCCACTGAAACATTCTCAATGGGTCTCAACATGCCTGCTCGAACTGTTGTTTTCACTTCAGCTCGTAAATTTGATGGCAGTGATAACCGATATATCACGTCAGGAGAATACATTCAAATGGCTGGAAGAGCTGGAAGACGTGGAAAAGATGATAGAGGAACTGTTATTCTTATGGTCGACTCTGCAATGTCTGCTGATGATGCGAAACAAATTATTAAGGTGCTACCATTATTTCAGATCAAAATGGACCAGTGTGACATGTTCTCGTAATTTTTCTCCTCAAAATCTTGTGATAAACTATAAAAAAATATTTTCTGAATCTGTAAAATAACTTTTATTCAATTTGGAACAACTGAAAAGTGGTCCAACATTGTCCTAAAGTTGAAAAATGCCCGAAAAAAATATTTTGAGCACTTTTTCTAGTTGTTCAAACTGAAATAAAAGTTTTTTTGGGATACAGATAATGTTTTCCTATATTTGATCATAAAATGTTGATTAAAAATATTGGAAAACATGCCACACTAGCCCATTTCGAGGAATTACTGTTTCAGATTTAAATCTGTGCTCTTATAGACGCTTCTTTCATATTTACTTTTTCCAGGGTGCTACTGATCCACTGAATTCGCAATTTCGTCTCACCTATAACATGGTTCTCAATTTAATGAGAGTTGAAGGAATGGCTGTTTCATGGATTATCAATAACAGTTTTCATCAATTCCAAAGCTATGCTAAAATTCCTGAAATCGATAAAAGTAGTTTATTCAATTTTTTAGATCAATTAATTTCAGTTTCTAATTTCAGAATGCGTGCAGGTTGAACGAAAGATTGCTTCATTCAATTTCCCATGGGAAAATGAAATGCGCACTTTGGTAGATCTTCAAGATCAATTGGAGGCAACTCGTCAAAGAATTATTCAAATTCAACGAGAACCCAAATATATTGTCGGTTTTCTTCACGCGGGACGCCTTTTCAAGGTGAATTTTAGAAAAATGTTCCATCTGTGTAATGAATATTTTTCCTAATTTAGGTAAAATCCGGTGATCGTGATTTCAAATGGGGAATTTTGAATCAATTCAAAAAAGAACAGAATCCAGACGACCGCAATGATCAAATGTAAGAATTTTGTTCATAATAAGGGTGTCGTCGTAAAATTTCCGATTTTTCCGGTGTTTTAGTCAGCTTTAGATTAGGAAAAAAATTAAACATTTTATCAAAATGTAAAACACAAGAAAACCTTCGATTTTTGGTTAAAAAATATAATACAAGAAATGGCCAAAATTTAAGAATGTTTTTGAAATATCAGAAAATCGAGATGCGAAAATCGATTTTTTTGAAAAAAAAAATTCTGGTACCACTTTGAATATAAATTCCAGTTATCTGTGTGACATGATGATTGCAATTAACACAGAAGGTCGATTTGATCCAACAAATCCCGCAACTCTTGTTCCTGGATTCGATTTGCCAAAGGTACGAATTTTAATATTATCATTTTTTTACAAAAAAACCCTTTCAGCGTCGCTGGATTCGTGTGCCTATGACCATCGATAGAATCACTGCAATTTCTGCTGTTCGCCTCAAAGTTCCAGCAGATATTGATAAGCCAGATGGACAAATGCGTCTTGACGGTATGATGGCTGCAGCTACAAAGCGATTTGGCAATCAAATTCCATTATTGGACCCCATTCAGGATATGGAAGTACGTTTTAATAACAAAGTAGATGAGAATAGTAGATTTTTTTGGAAATTTTAGTTTTTGCCAATTTATTGCAACTGATTTATAGCTCTTTTCATAAAATGTAGTATTACGTTTTTTAGATCAAAACCGTGGAAATGAAGGAACTGATTGCACGCGAGAAAAGCTTGGAAGGACGATTGGAGACACATTCAATGACAAAGCGTGATAATATGAAAGATCTCAAAAAACAATTTGAACAGAAACAAGACGCTGTGAAAGAATTAAATGCTTTGAAAGCCGAAAGAAAAAGTGTACAAAGTACATTGCATTTGGAAGAATTAAACAATAGAAAACGTGTTCTCAGAAGACTTGGTTATCTGGGAAACGATGATGCTCTTGTTCTTAAGGTAATTTCAAGGTTTTGAATAAAGATGCTCAATTGTTTTTTCAGGGATCCGTTGCCTGTGAATTATCCGCTTCAGATGAGTTGATCTTGACAGAAATGCTCTTGAAAGGAATTTTCAATACGCTTGATGTCGCTCAAACGGCTGCTCTACTCTCGTGTTTCGTGTTCCAAGACAAATGTGCAGCTCCGAAGTTGGCAACAGAACTTCAGACATGTCTCAGTGAACTTCATGTTGGTTTTAGTTGAAATAATTGAAGTAATTAGAAATGTTTTGCAGGAACAAGCTAGAAATGTGGCGAAGGTATCAAATGAATGTAAAATGGAAGTTATGGAGGACAAGTATGTCAGTAGTTTCAATCCTGGACTCATGGATGTCGTATATCAATGGGTTAACGGAGCTACGTTCAGTGAAATTGTCAAGACTACGGATGTTTTTGAAGGTATTTGTTTTTTTTTTCCATTCTAGATTACTAGATTACTAAAAAAAAGTTCAAAATCGCTCCTTCGGGGCTAAAATAGGAGGATATGAAATTTTACAATATAGCTTTCAAAATTTGACAATTACTTGCGGAAAAAAGTTTTCTGAATACAGAGATAGAAATAAAAAGTTTTGTGTTCTAGATTTGTATTCGGACATTTTTGGAATTGATCAAAAGCTAAAAAAAAGCACTTTAAAAAGAAGTTTGGCAATTTTCCAAAATTTCTGGAGTGCCTGAAATCCCCACTGACTCAATAAAATTCAATGTTCAGGCTCAATCATTCGAACCTTGCGACGGCTGGAAGAAGTTCTACGTGAGATGATCAACGCCGCCAAGGCTTTAGCGAATAAGGAGTTGGAGCAAAAGTTCGAAGATGCTCGAAAGAATTTGAAGAGAGATATTGTTTTCGCTGCATCTCTCTATCTATAATTTAATCGTTTTTAAATATTTTTATTTGTTGTTACTTCCCGGCATTACAGTATTCTGAAAGTCCCCATTTCTTTATGCTTTGTAATTCCTTGTTGTTTTAAGTTTATTTGGAAATTCATTAAAGTTTTGAAAACAATTGTTCACAAACGAATTAAGAAGAAGTAATTAAGTATGTTTAAAATTCCTAAACAAAGGAGGAACGACTCGAGTTTTGCAAAAGGAAATGACTTGAAGAGAATTTCGATGTTCCACTTTTATCCCGTGAACTTCTTTCCAGTGATCCACTGAAACTAAAAGATCTTCAAGACAAAATCTTCCAACAACTTCAGTTTTTGGATTCATTCATAAATTAGGATCCAAGGACATTACGGTCACTCCTACTGGCGGAGCACCAGAAAAGTTGGGCAAATACTGTTTTACTACTTGATCTTTTACTACGCATCTCTTTTACTACAGGATCTCTTTTACTACGGAATCTCTTTTACTACGAATTCCACATCTAGATCTTTTACTACAATCGGCTCTTTTACTACGGAATCTCTTTTACTACGGTTTACCAACATAGCTCTTTTACTACAGTACGAAAATTTTCAATTTAAGAATTAAATTTTCAACAACATTATGCCGGCAAACACTCATTGACTACCTTCTCATTGACTACCTTTGCTCATTGACTACCTTTTGCTCATTGACTACCTTTGCTAATTGACTACCTTCAAATGCTCTTTGACTACCTCTATCTAATAAAATTTTCCAAAATTTTTTTTGAAAACTTTTCAAAATTTGATCAGAAAAAGGCAATGTTTGTAGTTTTTCTAGTTTGGATGTTCTGCACACGATTGCAGACGAAAACCTGAGGTTTAGTAGAACACCTAAGCTCAAAAAACGCACTCACTTCGGATGCTGATATCTCCGTGGAAAAATTTTTTATGACAAAGTGATCAACTACAAAGTTGTTTATCTTAATCTAAAGTACAACTTTGTAGTTAATCGTTTTTTATCAAAAAATTTGTTGGTTGAGATATGAACAGAAAAAGAAGAAGAAAATACAAGCATGAAGGTGCCGAACTTTACACAACTTTATCTCGACCAACAAATTTTTTGATAAAAAACAATCAACTACAAAGTTGTACTTTAGATTAAGATAAACAACTTTGTAGTTGATCACTTTGTCATAAAAAATTTTTCCACGGAGATATCAGCATCCGAAGTGAGTGCGTTTTTTGAGCTTAGGTGTTCTACTAAACCTCAGGTTTTCGTCTGCAATCGTGTGCAGAACATCCAAACTAGAAAAACTACAAACATTGCATTTTTCTGATCAAATTTTGAAAAGTTTTCAAAAAAAATTTTGGAAAATTTTATTAGATAGAGGTAGTCAAAGAGCATTTGAAGGTAGTCAATTAGCAAAGGTAGTCAATGAGCAAAAGGTAGTCAATGAGCAAAGGTAGTCAATGAGAAGGTAGTCAATGAGTGTTTGCCGGCATAATGTTGTTGAAAATTTAATTCTTAAATTGAAAATTTTCGTACTGTAGTAAAAGAGCTATGTTGGTAAACCGTAGTAAAAGAGATTCCGTAGTAAAAGATCCAATTGTAGTAAAAGATCTAGATGTGGAATTCGTAGTGAAAGAGATTCCGTAGTAAAAAAGATGCGTAGTAAAAGATCAAGTAGTAAAACAGTATTTGCCGAAAAGTTGTCATTCGCTGTAACACCATTTGTTGTTAGAAATTTTTGTATATCTCGAATACTGTTACAAATACAAAAAAGATTTCACTACATTTTTCTGAATAATAGATTTTTTAAATGAAATTTCTTCAAATTTATGCCGGAAAATGAAGTTCAAGCGGTCCTCAAACAGAATCGGCTTTAACCTTGACGCTCTCCCACATTTTGTGTTCAAATTGATACAAAAGCACCAAAGTTGGTTCGTTTTAAAAACTGAAAAGTTCAAAACCAAAAAAACAAGGAACATTTAAAACTATTTATTGAAAAAAGTCAATAAAGGCTCTATGGGTTGTACTCAATTGGAAGGTTCTTGCGACGAACCATACCGTCTCCCTGGAACCATTCACGACGGAATTGTTTGGCAGCGCCATCCGGGGTGTTGGTCCACTCAACAGTGATACGGTCGTTGTTGGAGTTATGAGAACTCTATGAAGATTATGGAAAAATCTGTCCAATTTATAGCAAGCTTCTTATCTTTGTCCTAGATCTTTGCTCTAGATACGTCACGTAAAGTTCAAATGTTAAATGAACTTTTGAAAATCCGCAAAAACTCATATTCCAATATAAAATTATAGAAATATAACAAAACAATTAAAAAATTTGTAAAAATTCGAATTGAACGTGAACCATTTCACTAGCCCCTCCCACTCCATCAATTGCTATTTTCAATCATTGCTTTCATATGAAGATCAGAAGAATCAAGAATTCAAATCATTTGCATATAAAATAATGAAAACACCTGATCAAAAAAGTTGTGAAACTGCTGAATCAAGTAATACCAAATATTCTCCGAATCTTGTGATTGATGGAGCTGCTGTGAGCAATGAGGATGTTGCCGGAAAAGTAGCGGATCTTGAATACGCACATTCGTTTCCAGATCTGGTTCTCAATGTTGAGAAGCATGATGATGTAAGGGATATTTTAGAACTTCCATAGGTTATATTAAAGATTCATTAATTTCAGGAATACATCAAATCATTCTTGCTACAACGTAACTGGTATCATGGAATGATGTTCGGAAAGGCTGCCGAGAAGCTACTCAAATGGGAGAGCTCTTACATTGTCCGTAGATCAATGGGTCCAACACACAAATTTCTGTGTATAACGGCACGAGTTGAAGACAAATATTTCCATTTTCAATTCAACTGGAACTCGGAAGGATGGAGTTGCCCGATTCTTTATGAAAAGTTTCCAAGGATTCCTGTGAAGCGATACGAACACATATATCAACTTCTCGATGCCTGGTCGCTGGTAGTCAATCAGCTTGTACCAATCAGTCGATGTTCGATGATCCTCCAACACAGTTCAATCGCTTTGGAAAATCAGCTGGGAAGAGGAGCTTTTGGTGAAGTAATCAAAGCAAAATATGTGCCAATGGGAGCAACTGTCCCGACTGAAGTAGCCGTCAAACGACTCATCGGAGATGCCAAAAGGCCCCAACTCGTGGACTTTTGCAACGTAAGCTTAAGCCCTCCACAAAGGATCCATCTGAAGATGCCAATTTAATGTACTCTTTTCAGGAAGCAAACATCATGACTTTGCTGGAACACAAGAACATCGTAGCTCTGTATGGATTCGCGTCTCTCCAGCAGCCGATCATGTTAGTCATTGAGTTTGTACCGGGAGGAGATTTGAGAGTAAGTGAAACCGCAGATTTTTAATTAATATCGAAAAATTTGCAGAAATACCTTCAACGTACTCCAAACGTACCCAGTAAACAAATCATCAAATTCGCAATGGAGATTGCCAGTGGAATGAAGCATCTGTCCTCCAAAAATGTCATCCATCGGGACTTGGCCGCAAGGAACTGCCTGATCACTAAAGAACTGAACGTCAAAATTTCTGATTTTGGCTTATCAGTGAATGAAAGTGAGACGAAAATGAAAAGTTTGAAAAAGGCCCCAATCAGATGGCTCTCTCCGGAGACATTCTCCAAAGGATTATTCAATGAGAAAACGGACGTCTGGTCGTATGGAGTACTGCTCACGGAACTTATGACGAGATGTGCACATGATCCGTTGTGGCCGAAGAATCTGAAGCAGGTGCAAAAATGGATCAAAGAGTCGGAGCACCCACATAAGATTGAAGACGGAGATCCAAGTGAGTTGAAAGAGATTGTGGATGCTTGTTGTGCAAAAGTAAGGTGTGAATAGTTTCTTCTTGATGTTAACTCTCCAATTTTAAGATTCCATCGGTCCGCATCAACTTCAGAGAAGTCAAAAACCGTCTTGCGATGCTTCAACAGAAAAAGAAGACCCTGGAGCTTGATGCTCAAAAACCAATGAGCCCTAATCCAGCTATTGAGAAGGTTTGGCATTTTTTCCAGATTATAATTATTCTAACATAAAAATTACAGAAAAAATCGGAAGATCGTCGAAATAATATGGATCGTAGAAACAAGACGAATCGGAAGAGCCATACTTCGACTGATCGTACAAACTCCAATAATACTCTTACTCGGAAGAAATCAAGAGATGCTGGGAAGAACGATCGATCCAATGAACGGAAGAACAAGGCGAAGGGTGGTAACTTGAGTGTTGATGGAACGAATAAGTCGTCACGTCGGAAGGAACAGAAAGGGGCAGTTGGAATAAGTCAGGAAATGGTTACTAAGTGAACTCATGTAATCAACAAAATAGTCGCGTGTAACCAATGAATGATGAGAGATTTTTCAAATTTTTTGAAAGTACCTATAACCTACCTAGACCTACCTAAAGTACCTAGTAAGCCTATGCTCTCACCTTTGTTCACATTTGATCGAACATCTCCGACAGTTTCTCAATAACAGTTGTCAATCTTTGAGTTCCTTAGAAACTTTTCTGCTTCAGACATTCTTGGTGTCTCGAAATCTTTGAAATTCTTATGTTGGTGATATCTGAATTTCTTTTGTGTTTTTGGGTTTTAATTTTCGGATTTTTTGAGTCTGCCAGTTGGATGAAAAACACTCTGTGTTGGAGTGCAGCTAGATTGTGCTCAATTATCTAAATTAAGTACGCTGAATTATTATTTTTACATGAGTTGTTAAAAATAGACTGTTGACTATTAAAGAAACTAATTTCATAACTGAAAATGAAAAAACCTGCTCACGAAGCATGTTCATAATATTTTATCAGACAAAACTCCAACTCAAACTGAGAAGGTTTGTATTCCTATAACCTTTTGAAAAACTCAATCGCATCTACTCCCGAATGAAATAACTTATTCGACATTTTTTATAGGCATTTTTTGCTTAAGATTTGTAACTTCTGTCAATAAAATCGATGTTACAACCGGCGCTGGAGCAAGCCTGCAATGTTGTAAGGATGTTTGAGTTGTGCCAGGCAGAGTTTGTGGAAATTGCCCTGTACGTTTTGATAAATAAGTAAATTCAAACAAATAAAATTTAAAATTAAATATATTCTAGAACTTGAAAAAGCGCCTCACAAAAAATGTTAATCTTATAACGGTCTAAAGTCTGGACTGAAATTAAAGAATAAAAAGCACGAAGAACGGATAGAGCAAGAACAAAAGGTGAAAGGTGGTGAAAGGCGCGAATAACTTCTGAAATTCGATTGCGATGGCAATACAAGACACTCAACAACAAGAGCTTTTGAGGATGGAAACAATTTCTCGGATTTATTGAAACGGATTTATTGGAGTTTTCTTATCTAGCTTTCTATGGGTTCTACTCGATTATTCCTCCACATAGGTCTCCAAATGGTCTTCTGTAATTTATTTAATTAATTGTCATAAGGGACACAATTTTGAAGATTCAAAAATGTGAAAAGTTCAAAACTAAAGAAACAAGGAACTTTTAAAACTATTCATTGAAAAAAATCAATAAGGGCTCTATGGGTTGTACTCAATTGGAAGGTTCTTGCGACGAACCATACCGTCTCCCTGGAACCATTCACGACGGAATTGCTTGGCAGCACCATCCGGGGTGTTGGTCCACTCAACAGTGATACGGTCGTTGTTGGTATCCTCTTGTCCAAAGGCAAAAGCATCGCAGGAAACAGCAAGAAGCACAGCTTCCTTTGGGTCGAGAACTCCACATGGTGGATCAACTCCAAGTCTCTTCATGTTGGTGGTCTTGATACCATATCCAATACGACGAGCCGATGAGTTGATCACCTTGATGTGGTAGGTGTGCTTGTCATCGTATGGCGCATTGAAGACGATCTTGGTACCCGGTTGGGTTTGGATGTCTCCTGGTGGGACTGATTGGGCCATGGCGACTTATTGTTGGAGTTATTAAAAACTCAATGAGGATTATGACAAAATCTGTCTAATTTATAGCAGCCTTCTTATCTTTGTCCCAGATCTTTGCCATAGACACGTCACATAAAGTTCAAAAAGTTAATAAATTAATTCAATAATTTTTAAAATCCGTGAAAGAATTAAATTTTCTGAATGATTTAAATAATTTTTTAATCTATTGCCTCACAGGTCTAGGATTCAACATATCAATTTATCCTGTTTTTCAAGAAACACGCTTCCAGTCCAATGGAAAACATCTCAAGAAGACACCCAGTTTCTCGAGAATCGTTAAATTTTTTTTTCTTCCTAGCAAGAGAAACATTGTCTAGCTCTGATAAAAACAATGGAAATAGCATTGTGGACGCACGGGCTAAAGAAATTGGGCTAACAAGAGAAGTGTTTGAAAACTATCCCTGACATCGAGATGACATAGTGCCAATCGATAGTAGGATGTCTCAGATGCTTCCTCCTAAATTTCCAGCTGCTAATCACCGGGGAGCTCCGAGAAATTTGGGTCCAAAGTTTCAATACTGAAACTTTTGAAAACGTCTATATATCGGCAAAGATAAAGTCATAATCTACAACGTTTTAGTTGATCACTTTTTTTGTGAGATTTTTTTCAGCAGAACTGCGTAGCTTCAAAGACTTTGAATTTCACAACAATGTCCTCCGTTGTAAAACAATGGTGAAGAGTCCAAAACAACTGAAACCAGTACTGAAACTTTGGACCCAAATTTCTCGGAGCTCCCCGGTGATAGCAGCTGGAAATTTATGAGGGATCATCTGAGACATCCTACTATCGCTTGGCACTATCTTTATCTCGATGTCAGGGACAGTTTTCAAACACTTTCCTTGTAAAGAAAAAATTTGCATTTTCAAATTGTTATACTATGAATTTTAAAGCTTGGTGACCCCAAATCTTTACGATGATACCACAAAACAACTAATCAACTAGTACTTAGTATTTCACAGAAAACAAATAGGTTTTTTGTTCCTCAATATGGCAAACTATCAGAACAGTGCAAATTTAGGAAATTATTCAAAACAGCTATTAGCTAAAACTGATTTTCTTTCAAATTTTAACGTAATCTCCTATTTTTGGATGAATTTTTAGATTTAGGGCAGAGATAAGAATGTTGCTATAAATTTGGAAGATTTTGCCATAATCTTCATAGAGTTCTCATAACTCCTTCATCGAACGACCATGGCCCAATCAGTCCCACCAGGAGACATCCAAACCCAACCAAACGCGAAGATCGTCTTCAATGCACCATACGATGACAAGCACACCTACCACATCAAGGTGATCAACTCATCGGCTCGTCGTATTGGATATGGTATCAAGACCACCAATATGAAGAGACTTGGAGTTGATCCACCATGTGGAGTTCTCGACCCAAAGGAAGCTGTGCTTCTTGCTGTTTCCTGCGATGCTTTTGCCTTCGGACAAGAGGATACCAACAACGACCGTATCACTGTTGAGTGGACCAACACCCCGGATGGCGCTGCCAAACAATTCCGTCGTGAATGGTTCCAGGGAGACGGTATGGTTCGTCGCAAGAACCTTCCAATTGAGTACAACCCATAGAGCCCTTATTGATTTATTCAATAAATGAGTTTTAAAAGTCTTTTTTTCTGTTTTTGAACTTTTCAGATTAAAAAAATACCAATTCCGGTCCCATACAACCTACAGGAGGCCTATGTGGAGGAGAAATTGAGTACAACCAATAGAAGGCTTATTATTAATAATTAGGCTTACTTTTTGATTCAATAAACTTCTGAGAAATTGTTGTTTTTAGTTGCATATGTCTGCATCTCTCTCCATCGTTTATAAACCACGACATTGTTGTTCTCGGAAGAAACCTCGTTTTGAAATGCACATTTCTCTGATACCAGAAAAATTGAAAGGCCCCAAATCCGCATTGAATCTCCATGATCGGCGTCGATTTTCAGAAGTTAGTTGTGTTTCATCTTGAAGCATTTTTGTCCGAATAATTATGATAACCGAATGTGCTGATTGAACGTGCTGAATGTGCGAATGTGCAAATTTGCAGATTGCGATTGTGTGCGAGTCGTGATATGCGCATTGTGCCCAATTGAGTTGGCGCTGTGTATGAAAAAATTCAAGAAAAGAATTTGGATTCATTAACTTTGGGCGTTACATATGACACCACAGTAACACAAAAACTAGATGGCTACTCTCATGATACTCAGTCTAAAAACCTAGATAGGTTTATATCTTAATAATCATCCGTCTCTTTACCGGCATCTTCTAACAGCTGAACAGGCGCTTCTTTACGTCCCCTTAATAATCCAAAAACTCCAAAAACACCAAATCTTCAGATATCACCAAGATTGTCGGAATAAGAAAAGTTTTTGAGATATTCAAAGATTGACAAAAAACTGTTATGGAAAAACTGACAGATTATTCGATCGATGGTGTAAATTAGGTGAATACATATCTCAGAGCTCCTCGGTGAGGAATCAGCGAGAACCTTCTACTATCGGATGGTAATATTGTTTCCTTCCCAGAAATCGTTCACAATGAAAGCTTCCGATGTTTATCTTATAAAAACAGTATCGCAAAAGATTTGATTAAAGTGTAAATAAAATAAAATAAAAGCAGAACTTTTATTGCATCTCAAGTTAGAAAGTTCTATTTATTCATTCAGAGGTGGCTCCGGGTCCTTTTCGAACGGTATTGCGTAGTGGAACTGGCTTTTTGCTTTTTGGGGATTCTTCTTGTTTTGGAGTTCTCTTGCCACTTCGGTTATGGCGATTTCCGGTTTTCTTTTTGGATCCTCCCTTCACCTTGCGGTTTTTCTCCGATCCATCCTGATCTACCTCTTCGTTCACCACCGACACATCCATCTCCAGGTCTGTGTTCTGAAAAAGCAAGCATTCGAATAGTTGGGAAACCAAAAACTCACTGGCATCTGAGTTCTGCTGACACCTTTGAGGCTGTTGATTTGGAGCCGTTTCAGATCATCTGGTTGAATCGGCACCAAAGCTGCCACGAGTTTTTCAAGAACTTTCTGCATTTCTGGTCGATCGTCCGGCTTCCTAGTCCAAATTGAACTGAGAACAGCCTGCATTGCTGGAACCTTTGTCCGATTCTCGATAGTTGGCATGTTGGCTTTCTTGATCTTCCGAAGAATCGCTATGTCTTCCTCTCCGGCAAACAGTTTTTCCGCGTTGTTGTAGACCTCGAAAATGACAACTCCAAACGCCCAAACGTCAGTTTTAGTTGAGAATTCAGACTCACGCTGAATGCATTCCGGAGCAAGCCATCTGAAAATAAGTAAGATTTTCGAAAAGTGTGTCGCATAACTCACGCAAGTGGCGCTTCTTTCAAAGCTTCCTTGAACGCTTTCTGATCCTTTTCCAGCGTTTTACTCAAACCAAAATCGGCGATTTTGACGATGCCATCGAAAGAAATTAGGCAATTCCGCGACGCCAAATCTCGATGGACACACTTCTTGTCGTGAAGGTATCTCATACCACGGGCAGCCTGAAAAATGATAATATTCTCAAATATTACAGTCGTATTCTTACATCAATAAGGAGAATTTGTCGCTCAAATTCTTCCATATCCTTTCCGTATTTCTTCAGCGCGTCTTCCAAACTCCCACCCGAGCAAAATTCCATGCACACCATAAATGGAGGAACATCACACGCAACACCGTAGATCTGAAATTAATTTTGAATATATTAAGGTGGAGCACGCATCTTAAAAGGAGATCGTCATCAGGAACCACACCAGAACCAAATAATTGGAAATTTTGGATCCCGCATTATTTCTTCGAGAATTCTTGAATCCTTACCCTGATGACATTAATGTTATTGTAATTCATCATAATCCTGGCTTCTGCGAGCAATAGATTCCTAGTTTCCATCAATGCAGCCGATTCCTTGTCCGAATTTTTCGATACTTTTATTGCCACCGGAATTATTTTTCCCTGCTTTCTCAGCATGCCTCTGTAGACAATACAGAAGTTTCCGGATCCCAATTTGCCTGTATCGTCGTAGACAACGGAATTGTGTCGAAGCTGCCATGATGGTCGCTTCAAAGGTCTTCCCAGGCGGATTTTGCACGCGAGTCGGTGATGTTGAAAGTGTCCGATCAATTCCTCCAGTGTTGGGAATGCCTTGGATTCACGTGTCACCAACTCTTCTTTTTCCATGAGTTCTTGCATCAGATAGTATTCTCCTGCACGATCCTCGACTTGATAATGATGTATATTCGCGTCGCTATCCCCAGCTCTCACTTTCACAGATAGAAAGAGAGCAAGTGCCACGCCACTTTTAACAAAACACGAGCGGAATAAGAAAGTTCCTGGGCGTTCTCCTCTCATCAAATTCCTGAAAAGAGAATATTCATAAGAAAATTGAAGAAAATTATAGAAAACTTACGCGACTTCTTCCTTCTTCTGCACTCCGTGGTAGCACTTCAGATTGTGCACTCGAGAATTTCCAACTGATCCGGTAAAAGTCTTCTCCTGGGATTTTTCACAAGCTTCTCCTCGTCCCATTTTTGCTTTTAGTTTAATACTAATTCTTAGATTCCACAGGAAAATTGTTTTATAAACAATGTGAATATCGAAATGATGAAAAGTGATGTGGAATGTGATGTGTGATTTGAAAACACGATAAAAAGGTGGAAAGTTCCAATAGAAAGTTTATGGAAAAGGTCACACGTTTTTAATTTGAATTTGTTAGTTTTTTTCAAATCTATTTGGAATACGCTTGAATCGCGACCACCTTTGTTTGTCAGCCATCTCTGTAGAGTCAGAAAAAGCCCACAAATATAAAACTTGAGAACGCAGAAGACGAGTGAAAAGATGTGGAGGAGTCGCTTCCGCGACAGACGGAATTTCTCATTTCCAAATATAACAAACTTATGCAGTTTTTTTTTCTAATATTCTTGTTTATTAAATTAAAATTAAAAAATATTTGAACTTTCCCGTGAAATCTGATTGACATTTTCCACGTTTCTAGGCTATAGATCTGGGACAAAGATAAGAAGGTTGCTATAAATTGGGCAGATTTTGTCATAATCTTAATAGAGTTCTCATAAGTCCTTCATCGAACGACCATGGCCCAATCCGTCCCACCAGGAGACATCCAAACCCAACCAAACGCGAAGATCGTCTTCAATGCGCCATACGATGACAAGCACACCTACCACATCAAGGTGATCAACTCATCGGCTCGTCGTATTGGATATGGTATCAAGACCACCAATATGAAGAGACTTGGAGTTGATCCACCATGTGGAGTTCTCGACCCAAAGGAAGCTGTGCTTCTTGCTGTTTCCTGCGATGCTTTTGCCTTCGGACAAGAGGATACCAACAACGACCGTATCACTGTTGAGTGGACCAACACCCCGGATGGCGCTGCCAAACAATTCCGTCGTGAATGGTTCCAGGGAGACGGAATGGTTCGTCGCAAGAACCTTCCAATTGAGTACAACCCATAGAGCCTTTATTGACTTTTTTCAATAAACAGTTTTAAAAGTTCCTTGTTTTTTTGGTTTTGAACTTTTCAGCTTTTAAAATGAACCAACTTTGGTCCCATACTATTTTTATTCTCGAGGAAACCTCGTTTTGCAAGCTTACAGCTCATTGAATTTAAAAAGTTAAAAATTGAAGTTGAAATCGATGAAGTTGAAATTGAGCTTCTTGTATCACCATGCTTTTGCTCTTTCCACTCGTCGTGCTCTTCAGTAAGCACAATGAACATCGCAATATATGCTCGCATCGCAAAACCAAACACTCGCATTGCGGCCGTTTGCGAGTGTTGTTGGGTTCCTGATGGACACATCGCAAATTAGCTATAATTTAAAATCATATAGCTTTTGGAGTATTAAAAAATTACAATATCTGCGTAAACATATTCAAGAAAGTTCAAAATCAAAAAAGAAAACTTTCTCGACATTATTTAAATATTTATAGAATAACTGAATGTCTCTAAATTCCAAACAATGATTAATTCTGGAATAGAGATTTTACAAAAGACTCTGCAATTGCTCTGCCTCGTGACTATTGGAAATATTTTTATCTTTTGTGTAAGTTTTGAGTTTAGAAATTTAAAATCTTAAAGAATTTAAGGCAAGAAAGAAAAGCTCCAGTACGACGCCGGGTTCTCAAGAAGTAGCGAAAACGCCAAAATTGGATATCAACAAAACTTCTGGTGCAAAAGAAAGTGAACGTACTGAAAACCAGATCAAATTTCGTGTAGTTAAAGTCTCTTTTCAGAAGAGATCAATCCAGTTGCACTGATTCAGGTTAAAAATGCTAAAAAAAAGGTTTTTTTTTAATTTTAAATCTTACGAATTTGCTAAATATTTATTATTTTCAATTCAGACTGCTGACAGACAAGGAAAGTCAATTGAAAAGCATTTAAAGAGCAAAGATGGTCCTACAACCAAAATAACTTCATCCGGGACCCCATGCTCGTCTTCAAGTCCTGCGGGAAACTCTGAAACTCCACTATGTTCCAAAGAGTCGACAATTGGATCATCTAACTATTTGAAATTGGACGGATAATTGGATCTGAAGCGAACCTAATTTTCTGAAAGTTGCTTTAAATAAACCTTGATGTATTTGTGTATTTTGATAACAAAACTTTAAACACCTTCAGCTGAAACTTTCTAGTATCGGCTTTTTGTGGTTAAAGTTCTGACTGACCCTTGTTCGGCTCGCTCGCTCGCGCCGAGATCTGAGAGCCTCACAGCCCTGGTCTCAACACGACCAAAGTTCCATTTTGTTTTATTATATTTTAGATTTTTTCAATAAATAACTATTTTTATTTTAAAAAACTGAAAATCGATGAAAACTCCGCAGCAGCGAATTACTGAAAATTTTTGAAATTACAGTAATACTTGAAAGCGCGCGCATTCTTGCTTGTGACAAAAATTGTCATGTCGGGATGCAAATTGGGGTAATAATAAAACATAAACTGAGTCACTCTGAGCAAGGGTGTCAATGTCCCGTAAAAATTACAAAAACGGGACAGCGGGACGTCCCGTTCCCGTGATAATTTTAAAAACGGGACAACGGGACGTCCCGTTTTTTTGAAAACATTAAAAAAACGGGACAAACGGGGCGGTTTAAAAAAAAAAGAGTGCACTGTTGGCGCAAATTTTAGTGTATTCGAGGCGAATTGATAAAAAACTGCATGTAAGTCATTAATCTGCATGAATTTAAGTCTTGGTACAAAACTCAAAAACAGAACTTTTAAATTTGAAACAAAATCATGAGGGAAATTGTTCCGTTCCCGTGAAAATAAAAAAACGGGACAGCGGGACGTCCCGTTCCCGTGATAATTTTAAAAACGGGACAACGGGACGTCCCGTTCCCGTAAAAACACTCAAAAAACGGGACAACGGGACAAACGGGACACGGGACTTGACACCATTGACTCTGAGACATAATTTTTAGTTTTTGCTGTGAAAAACAATGAATGACCTTTTCAAAGAAATTTAAATATTTACGTGCCCTTTCCATGAAATATTCTTATCTCTGTCCCAGATCTTTCATTATATAACGAGACAAAAGACCTCAGTTTATCAGAATTCTGAGCGAGTTTCTCTGAACAACTCCAAGCGAAAGACATGGCGGACAAGTCGGCTTACATGGGCGCTGGTGGCTATGGATCCGGATATATGGGATCCAACGCCTCATCGTCGGGATATGCCCGCGAAGATTATGCCCAAGGAGGAAATGGTGGAGGACAGCAGCAAAACCAGGGATCTGGAGGAAACACCAACCCGGGAGGACAAGTCTTCAAGGCCCGTACGGATCAATCTTGTTACCTCGGACCATAAGAGGCAAGAACTCAGCCAACACGCAACTCATCCGTCTTTGGCCATTGTGTGCCCAATAAAACCTTTTTCTACATCTTGTTTGTCTTTATTGTTTAAAAGCCATTGTAAATAACATTTTAGCACATGTGTATAATCACAATTAAGCCAATGTTTCGGAAGAAACCTCGCTATGAAAGCTCACTTCTCTGATAACAGAGAAGCTGAAAAAACCAAAAATCGAATCTTCGTTTCTACCCATTCGTCGATATTTTCTTATCGTGTTGTTTATCCTTCCCAGCTCTTCGTTGTCGTTCTTCTTGTATCACAATTTCAATCGAATACTCGAATTCGGTTTTTAGAAAAAAAAATTTTCCAACCATATTTACGGGGATCTCTGGTAAAATTAACAAATTTTAATTCAGTACACAGTTCACAAAAGTTTATAAGAGCACTGATGTTTAACTAGAACTAAAGTTTTCTGAACAAAATCTTTCGGCCAAATTTTTGTCCAATTCGTGGTGTATGCTTGCGTGGTGTAAATGTGCCCCGAACTCGGCAAATTCGGCAAATCCGTTGTTTTTTATTCGGTAAACAACAAATTTAGCATCATCAGCAGATTTGCCGCACACCCTTCTTTCGACTTCGACTGAATATGCTTGACTGAATAATGAGTTATGCTTAACATTATGCTCATTTCTTTATGTGAACATGTTTCTCTAAAGACGAATCATTATTTACCTTTATTCCTTAATCTTTATTCAAAAAGTAAAGTTATCTTTATTTTGTTTTCTTCGTCACAAACGGAACCTTGGCTAGTGCACTATTTAGCATCGTCTGCATCTCTTCGCCACCAGCATCATTCATGGTTTGCAACTTGATTTTCATATAGAAAAGAGCTGCGCGGATCGCATAAGTGTAGAAAATGCTCATAGTGAACACACCGGCACGTTGATCCCTCATCTTCTTGAATAGAGCATCACAATCTGGCGTTTTTCCCGCAATGATTTGATCGATAATGATAGAAGTCAGAACTACTGTTGCTGAACGATCGAGACCCAAATCACACATCACAACAATTGGTGCAAGTTTCTCCAGATTAGCAATAAGAGAAGTCGAGGTGTCCTTAAATTAATTAATGGAATAAACATCAATTATATTCTCAACTAACTTTATATGGTGCTCGTACAAGAGCAAGAACTTTCTTCTCATCATCCGGATACTTCTTCCAAGGCCACGTAGTGCAATTGTAGACTTTTGCAAATGTGGCTTCACTGCATCCTTCTGCCACCACTTCCACTGTATACTTATTCATCCAGCCCTTGTTTCGATGATCAACTGTCACTCTTCGAGTGTTGATGAGCCAGCCCTTTAGGTTCATGTAATGATCAGTTTCAAGGGGAAAGAACGATGATCGATGCACATTGCTCTCACACTGAAATAGAAATATTTTAATCAAATTCTATCTTAGATTTATAAAACTTACTCGAATCGATTGCCCCTGAATTTGATCTCTATTGTGAGCAATTTGTCCAATAGGAACTGGAAATCCACCAATTGTAGTCATCGTTGATGTCGGAGCAGGAGCAGCCAATGTAAGTGTAGGATTACGAAATTCCTCAATTGCCTCGTCTGTCTGTGGCTCGAAAATTGTCACAATCTGTGTCACTTTCATAATTGACACCATTCTCCAGAAATCTCGAACTGTATCCGGTAGTGGATATTGTGTTACAATGAATTCTTTTTGAGAATTGTCAAATTTGATATGACTTGCATTGATGTACGTGTCCGGTGGGTCTGTTCTTGAATTTTCCGTATTCTCCGGACTCAAAATGACTCGTGTATTGTCATTGAGCTTGTGGTTTTTCGAACGATTTTTCGATAAACTCTTTTCCCATTCTACAGAAGTGAAGTTCGGTGGAGTGTATCCTGCGAGATGTTCATCAAAATACGTACTAAGACTTGCTTCCTCTGAAAATGAAAATAAAGTATTGTATGGAAAGTTCTATAAAACTCACTGATATCGAGTAAATATTTACAGAATCCCTTAGTTGCAGCAATTATCTTCGGAGCCTTTTGACAGTCCTTATCCAGTTCAGTTTTCTCAGCTTGCTGGTTCTTCTTCTCCTTGGAGTTACGTTTCCCCTTCGTTTTGTTACCCTTCTTACTTTCATCTTTACACTTTCTCCCTGATCCTTTAACTGGTTTCTTGGATGTCTGCTCTCTTGATGGCTCTTCCTTTCCTGTTTCAATTTCATCGTCTGCAATTGTGTCATCATTTCGTTTCTTTTTAAATGCTTTCGATTTTCGTTTCGTTTGTTGTTTTCTGAAAAAAAAACTGCCAATGTGAGGAGGAAACTCAGCGATTTTTTTGAAACTTACATTTTTGTCATGACAATCTATTCGGTGAAATTGTAATTCGCAATAAATCATCCTCGGCTTTTCGAAGGTATGCTACTTTTCAATTGGTTTTTTTTTTCAAGAGTTCACGTTTTAAAGCTTTCTTTTGAACTTTAAATTTATTATCACAAAAGTTTGAACAGAAAAATTCTATTTCCATCCAAATTTTCTATCCACTATTTAAAAATTATCTAGGGAACATTTTCACTTGCTTCAAGACCCGTAGAGTTGCTCCAAAATACATTGCTTGCAGATTTCAATAAGTTTTAAGTTTTGAGGTTGACGAAACTTTCTAATCTACTTTAGCAACTTGAGTTTCATCTTAACATTAAGCCTTGGCCAACTGCAAAAAGCCAGAGTTCCCGTATGATCGGGAGCCAGGAATGCCGCTCAATTACATGGTGAAATAAATTAGTTGACACATATGACTGAGTTTTTTGAATCACTTAAATGAAGATTATATAAATGTTGATGGTGTCATTTTGAATTTCAATGAATATGTGAATTTCATGATATTTTTTTCCAAAATTGTTAGCACATTCTGGAAATTACAAGTTCTGGATTGAATCCTCTTTTTTAATTACAAATTAGCCTATTAGTCATTTATCCAAACTCCCTGGTGACAACAAATAAGAGGTAAAAAAATTTTAAAAAACTTTCAGAATAGTATTGGCATATGGAAATCTTGTTTCTATTATTTTTGAATTGATAATAGGTACATAAGTAAGGGAGATACCTTGCCCTGAAAACAGATTTTGCGACCTGGGCACCAGGGACCAAGACAAGTTGCCTAGTTTTAGCTCTCGACAATTTCGCCAATTTTTGGAAATCGACAACTTTCAAAGGCCAATATCACTATTGATTATCTTTTGTTCAGAAACTCATTCAGAAAGCCTGAAAGAGGTAAACACCTCGTCATAAATAAAAGGTGAACTTTTCTGGAAATAAATGCAGTAAATTTTGCCAGATTTCTATTAAAAAAGTTAGCTGAAATTCATCAATGTAAAAGTTATAAAAACACCTTTTATTCCAATACTAGAATCAGATTCACTACATAAAACTTCTATTCCATCACTCATTCTTCTACAACCTCTCTTGACATCTGACGTCCTCCCGATGCTCCTGCCTGAAAAATAAATTTAAATGAAAATAAAAACCTGGAAGGTAACTGACCATCAACTTGATCTTCAGGTGTGGAATCTTGGTTCCAGCACTGTCCGCTGCCTTGAATGCAGCTTTCGGATCCTGCACGTCTTTCTCGATTTCTAGGTATTGAACAATTGCCTTGTCTTTTTGAATTGGACCAGGCATCCGATTGATTGTCAATTGGCGGCATTTGTTGGGCTCAATGATCATGTGAGTTGGCTCAACACGAAATAGTGCATTGCCACATCGAACTTTGATAGCCATGCGTTTTGAGGTAAAGTTGACCACCATATGCTCCGATTTTCCGCCAGCATTTGGGAATTTGGCTTCCTGGAATGACAAACCGTATTGGCAAAGTAAGAATGCCAATTTGTAATGCATATTCTCTCGTAGTACTATTAGAATACTATTACATGATTATTTAACGTTTTATGTGACTTTGTCAGGAATCATGAAAAAACTATCAATACAACGTTGTAATTAATGAGGTTTTTGCGACAAGAAAAAGATGTGTGGGCGGCTTGGATATCAATCAGGTGAAGTTGGATGGCTCTTCTTGAGAAAACGTGTCCTGACAAAAAAATATCAAATATTTCTTGATTTGCTTGCTATCTTTGAGATAATTTTAAATCATGTACTGTGATAAATTGTTCTTTATTGTGTTCAACGACAGTGAAAACAAAAATCCTTTTTTGATGACAAAAGTTTATTCGAGAATTTTCTAGAGATGAAAAGGAAAAGTTCTATAGGACGCATTTACTGTATTGATCGGTGAAATCCTTGTGAATGGCAGAAGTGGCCTCATCGAGAAGTCCACGCTTTTCAAAGAAATTCATCATAACTTGATGGACGAAGAGGTATTGATGATCGGTCTGAAAATTGATGTTTTATTCCGAAAAAGCAAGAAATTTGTTTTACCTGAACCGAATTGTTACGCTGTTCACGAATTTTCTGAATAATCTTGTCAGTGTCTTCGATAATCTGTCCAGCTAGCAATTGATCCATCACGTACTCGAGCATCACCACGGAGCCAGTACGCCCAATGCCTGCCGAGCAGTGCACAGCAATCGGTCCTCTAAAAAAGGAAATAATGCTGAAAGGTCACAAACTATTCTCACTTCGACACTCTGGCTTTTTCCAACAGTTCGAGAATTGCATTGTCAGCAGTCGGAACTCCTCGATCAGGCCAATCTATCCAGTGGTAATGATTAACCTTAAGTTTATCACAACCAGCTCCCTCAACTGTCAGCACGGTCTTCGTAACCTTCGCGGCACTGTTGTCCCGAAATTTGATCTGAAACATGTTTGTATGCATGCACAAACAATTTCTTCAACACAAACCGCTTTTGACGATTCGAATTTGACGGTGACTTTCTGTCCTTTTTCTTTGAATGACATAGTGTCCTTGTTGTCCTCGGTTGGAAGATATTCGTGACACTTCTTTGCTCCTTTCTCCTTATAGTTGCACAACATGAAGATTGTCTCGACGCGATCCTAAAAGTTCAACTGTTAGTACTTCCAAAAAAAAAAAAATTTCAAACCTGCAGGCACATGAACCAGAAATCGGCACAAGTCTTCTCAAGGGGAGCTTGGGTGCAGATGAAACGTTTCGGGTTAGTTGGAGTAGATACATAGTTCGCATGAATATATTCATGCGGCCATGCTCCACCCAACTTCACCCGATTGTTGTCCAAGCATCCTACGTCCTTGTAGCGGTTCTTTCCATGCTCCTGGGCATCTTTGAATGCTTTCATCTTTGAGAAGTCATTGAAGCGCTTCATAGTTGCAAATTCTGCCCTCGTTTTTTGTCTTCTGTAACTTTCTCGAATAAAGCTAAAAGAAATATAAAATCTAAACTCACTTTTAGTCGACGACATTTCTCCGGCTTTCCTTTTTGCAAACTACTCGTTTTTCGGAAATTTTTAAAAGTAATTGATTTTTTGAAACAAACTGATCCAACATTATGATTGATCAGATAAGAGCTACGTAGAAGTTCAAAAGTGGAAAAGGCATTTCGGTTCACGGGAAAATTAAAAATGTCATTTTTGCTAATCGTCGGAATTTAATTTAATTAAAAGTACGGGGCTTCAAAACAATTAGTAGGGAAAATCCATACTAACACATCTCGACAAGTAAAACTACAGCTAAAAAATATGTTTCTTGTATTAAACTGTACAACATTAAAAATAAAACTGTAAAAAACTTCAGGAAAAAGTCAATTTGACTGAAAAGTACTGTAAAGTACAACAAAAAGTTTTCACAACTTTTTTGGAAGTCAGTGATAAAAAAAACTAAATGTTCCTTCTAGGTTTATGTTTTTAATATGTTCAAAATATTTTTATTTTATCATTGTAGTGGTGTGAACATGCGACAGTGCTTTAGATTTCTCAAAGTGGTGTAAACTCAGCTTTCACCAGTTAAAAAAATTATTATAATTTTGATAATTTCCCAATATGCCGTGCTCCATTAAATATTTAGAACTGAACACTTGTAATAATGGGATGATAAAACATGAATAATATTTAATTAAAGATAAAATAAAAAAATAAGCCTATAAGTTAATAAGCCTAAAGAAAAATTGGAATAATTAAGAATCTCTAATTTGGAAGAATTTCAGTTTCTCTTGTCAATTTGTGAAATCTAACTGGTGATATTGAGAGTATGGTCGGTGTGGTGAGGAACTAGTAGGACTTCGATTGAGACTTGTTTTACTGAAAAAAATTCAATTAATGGTTCACCAAATTATGGATAACTCTTTTAATCTTCCGTTCAAAGAACACAAGCCATTGTCGCGGTTTTCTGGGAGTCTATTAAAAGGTCTTATTTGATAGTAATTGAAAAAAAAAACGACCTCATCAAAAATATTTCATTTTCATCTTTACCCAAACGTTACAAAAAGTGCTCTTTTTAGGCGGTGGCCGACATTGGAATGGTGACAGTTCCAGCAGGAGTGACTGCAGCAAAAGCGGCTTGAGCATCAGTAGCATCGGCTGGAGCTGGTGCAAAATGAATGACAAGCTTATCCTCTTTTGGAGCACCAGCAGTGCGGGTGATCACAACATCCTTTGATCCGGATGGATCGACAAATCCGAAAACTGGAGCAATGCGGTATTCGTTATTGTTGGATGACTTGATCTTGAAGATGATCTTCTCAGCTCCACCATTGACGAGCTTGTGAGTCGAGGATCCTCCAGCGGCTGGTACGGTACAAGCTGGTGGATCGGCAGTCAGAGACATGTTGTAGCTTCGGCTGTTGGTTGTTTGGTACTGAAGACTGATTTGATTACCGTTTTCGCCAAATATTTATACCTTCTCCTATCAAGATGCTCTATTAACCTTGTCACGCGTAAAATTACTTGAAATTTTAATTATTAATTTGTTTAAAAACTAATAGTGTTTTGAGGTATAGCTCCTAAAAAGTACCGGTGCCATTTAGAAAAATAATTTTATTTTCTGAAAAAAAACATTTTTCATCGAAAATTTTAAAAAGCTGCTGTATTTATTACGATTGAAATCGTGATCAAAAATAAATAGTAAAAAGACACGAATGAGTTAAAGACAACAAATCATTGGAAAATTGATAATAATCATACAAATATTGATAATAAGCATGCAGAAAATGAATTATCCTCTGAACAGTTAATTAGATAGAGAATGAAACTGTCAATGTGCGGGTGTCAGGGAGATGAATGATGGGTAACATGAAAGTAATAGACTTAAAAGTATAAACATTCATAGAACATGAGATGCCAATATAAAATTCATTTCGCTATTTTTTATAGAACTTAATACTCTATTCGTGAAAAAATGTATACGTATTTTGATTTTGCATTTCCCCCAGATGAACTTGGTTTTGGTTCGAGTTTTACTTTTTTGTGTAATTAAAAAAATGATCTATGTCAATGTCAACTTTGTTTAGTAGAATTTTCGACAAGAAAACATTATCAATAGTTTTACGCCGAGCTTCTAAAATTGACAGGTTGAATAGCGCTTTTATAGTCAGGGTCATCTGTTCTTGTGTACTTTCCCTTTTGTCTGCTGTACAGTTTCCTAGAGAACGAGTTCTGTACGGATTCACTTACTTTTATATTTAGTTTTTTTCATATTTTTTCAAATAAATAAATAAACTGTAATAAAAAAATTAACATGTGTCGAGGAGACACGACCACCATGTGGCTTCACCATGATCTAGGTTCACATATTTAATCATCTTTTATTTAATCTTTACCACATCATATACCGTATTTCCTCTATTAGTAAGGCGCCTCTATTAGTTTTGCATCAAATTAGGTGTCCGAAAATTAGTTTTGCATGCCTTACTAATAGAGGAAATACGGTATTCCACTTTTCCTATATACTCATTTCATATTTATGGGACTTGAGGAACTGTCATATGTAATGGATGTGCAAGGATCATAAGGAATTGTAACAACAGAAAGTCTTTGGAGCAGGCTTTTACACATATTCCTTTAAAATCCCGAAAATCCAATTTCCTCAACGATCGTAATAAATTATTATTATTTATATTTTGTGTCTACGTGCGTGAAAGTGAAAACTGAAAACTGAAAAATATTTAAAATAATTTATTTTCTACTCAAATATCTAAAAGCACGTGAAAACTGATATTTCAAAAATCGAGTAATAAAATTTAAATTCATTAAAAATTTTGAATTTCTCACGCGTTGCTCTACTGCCCTAAAATAACTGATAAGATCTGAACTATTTGGTATAAAGTTTCGCGAAATCGTCAGTTTTAATCATATTCGAACTTTTCTTCGAACCGTGAGATCAGCCATGACATCTGCCTATTTCGGAGTTGCCGGCGGGAGTAATACTGGTGCACAATCGGCTTACTTTGGAGTTGGAGGAGGACCAGCAGGAGGAGGCGGTGGAGCCTCGAAGGTTGGAGGTGCCGGTGCACCACCCCCAGGAACATCAGTGTACATGGGAGCTGGAGCCGGAGGAGGTGGCGGTGGCGGAGCCCAGTCAGCTTACTTCGCTGTTGGAGGAGCACCAGTCGGAGGTGCCCCAGCTGCCGTTCCTATGGGAGCCCCACCACGTAATTCTTTTTGTTGTAGTCTCAGTTTGGAGTGATATTGTATTTTTTTAGCAGCTGGTGGAGGTGCCTCGACAATGACTGCTCTTGGCGGAGCACCATCTGGCGCATCTACTATGACAGCTGTCGGAGGAGCCCCGAGAGGAGCTTCCACGATGACTGCCGTCGGAGGAGCTCCAACTGGTGCTTCCACCATGACCGCTGTGGGAGGAGCTCCGCGAGGAGCTTCAACCATGACCGCTGTCGGTGGGGCGCCAACTGGAGCTTCTACGATGACAGCTGTTGGAGGAGCCCCAGGTGAAGCTTCCACCATGACCGCTGTTGGCGGAGCCCCACGTGGAGCATCTACAATGACTGCTGTTGGAGCCCCAGGCGGTGGAGCTTCTGCTCTTGGAGCCGCGCCACCAGCCGGATCAATGAGCGGAGGAGGCGGTGGTGGTGGAGCCACTTCTGGATACTTCGGAGTCGGACAAGGCGTTATGGGAGGTGGTGGAGCTGTTGGACAATCTGCCTACTTCGGAGTTGGAGGAGGTGCTGCTGGAGGTGCCAAGTCTGGAGGTAAATTTAAGAGGGTAACTATCAAGTATTAATAAATTGAATTCAGGCGGTGGTGGAGGTGGAATTCCCGGACAATCTATGTACATGGGAGCCGGAGGTGGCGGCGGAGCTGGAGGTGGTGCCACATCTGCATACTTTGCACCCAAGTAAGAAGGAGAGAATTTGTTGAACTTTTATAGTCAATAAACAGTAAAAAATACGTTTTTTGTTTTTATGTTTTCATGTGTTTTGAAGTTACAAGTCGTATTCAACAGAATACAATACTGCAGCGGAGTCATTATTCAATGTTCTATTTCTTCGAACAGTAACTTCATTCCAAAAGTTGAGATTCAAGTGAATTCGTAGTGAATTCGTAGAGATTCGTAGTAGTAGTTCTGAGAATAGGTATTGAAATTTGGGAAAGAAAAACGACAACTAATCTCAGTTCATTCGCATTTAATTTTTGGCATTCGAAATCGAATTTAGAAAAGGTTTTGGTTTGGGTGATACGCTTCAATGTTCCCGAATGGTGTAGAATCTGATCCATTCTACAAGAAAAGAGTTTTTGTCTACAATAACAAAAATTTAGAGCAAAAATATAAAAGAATGGCATTTCCAAGGATGTAACTGTTCAAAGAGATAATCCTGTCGAAACCAATGGAAAAGCGAATCCGTACTCTGAGCATCCACGTAGCATGCAAATACTCATTTTGACATCAGTGAGGCGTCCAGTCCCACATGTTGTTGCCAATGTTTACTGAAAACGCCTTCTTGAAATTAATGTTTTAAATCTTTTGATTAAATTCTCACAATTGACGCTTCAGGCAATGCCAATAATTTTGAAAGTGGAAGATGAGAGCCATCTGAACATTTTAAAAAATTCAATTCTTTCAATTTCCCCAATATTCAAACACGCTAAAGTCTAAATAACAAATAACCTACTTGTTTCCCATTTATCAATATATTTAATGCAATTTTCCTAAATCTAAAACTTCCATTAGCTCGATTAAAATTGAAATTAATTAAATGGAAAATAATCAGATTCATTGTTGAACTAAAAAAGATCTAATATGCTTTAGATCCTTCTCCGTTTTTACTTTATTTTTGTTATCAATTGATAGAATTCGTTTAATAAAGTGGTTTAACGCAAATTTCATCAAATCATTGTATTTTTGTCTACCCACATATATTTGATTTGTTTACACACCATTTTCCCCCCATTATACCATACATTATTCATTCAATCCAAATTGTGGGAAACTTCATTTCCCTTCCTATAATACGATATTGAACATGATTTTTGGGATGCTCTAGTTTCTTAACTGTCTATCTCGGCGACATAATTTTTCACTCTCTGTTAATACCAGAATATTTATTTTGGAAATTATGATCTAACCTCAAAAATTTCGAATCCAATATACGCCATTAAACAACGTACACAGATCAAGTTTTCGTAATCATTTTTCTAATAATGAGGAAGTTGTGAGGATAAGGAACTTATATTTAGCTATCTCTATACACACATTTTCTTGTTACATGATATCTGAAAAGTGGAGTATTAGATTAAAAACCTTATTTTGAGTGTATATCACAAAATGAATTTCACAATAATCAGAGATGATCAAATTGTAGTTTTTTCATAGGCAATTCGTTTGGGCAACAGTTTTTTTTTCAATATCTCTTCGACAAATAAACTGATGAACTTCTCATTATTTTCATTTTCAACTCATTTGAAAAGGTGTGAAAATGGCGTTCAACTGATTAGAAAGTTGACAAAAGTGATAAGAACGCGTGTATCGCTAAACTAAATATAACGACCCGACAATTGGTCACTTTTGTCATTCTTTTGTCTTTGAACTGACAACACGACAAAACTTTTTGTTTGTTTAGCTGCTTCTAGAATTGAACTTTAACGGTTTTTTACAGTTTAGAGATATTAAATAATTTGACCTTTTCTATTTACAATTAGTAAAACAATTATTGCGTTGGAAGATATTCGAGATTTCAATTAGTTTCGTGATTTAAAAATATGAATTTCATTTCAAGTTAATTTGATTTTTGGTTAGATGGAGGCGTCTCAAAGGATTATTGACATAAATTGAAAATTCACAACGTTAGTTTTATTGATTAAATTTCTAAACTTTGGAAGTTTACCAAATAAACAATTTCGATAGAAAAGGAAATGTTTCGTTTTGAATTTCGTTGTTTAATTTTGACCTGGGAGGGTATAAAGTACTTTTTGTTCATTTTATTTGAAAGTTCTAATGAAACCAGAGAACTGAAAGGAAATTTCATGAAAAACATTGAATAGTTCCAAAAACTTTTTTGATCTACCTACCACGCTCTAATAATAAAACTATTGTATCTCTACGTCTCTACTTCTTCACTTTTCTTCCTTCCTCGTTTCCCTCATTTTATTCTCATTTCCTTGTAGTTTTATAGTAAAAAAGACTGTAGAACTACTAATAATACTAGTTATTATTAGTACAATTCTTTCTCTTTCTCAGATTTTATTGCAAAATAATTGTAGTGTACAATCAACTAGGTTGTTAGATTCAACAATTTGTTTGAAATTCTACAATTCAAACATTTGTAATTATCATGTGTAACGCAAAAACTTTTAGGTAACAATGAGCTCTACCGTAGCTCCTACGGTAGATACTTCACTTCAAATCGTCGGATACGTGGCACTTCTTCTTTCTTGCTGCGCTTTTGGAACAATGTTTGTTCCATTGAGAAGAAGAAATTGTAAGGATGGTGAGTATATTTTGGATTATAGAAACTTTTTTAAGTCGAAATTTTCAGGATTTTTTGTCCAGTGGATTGAATGTGGAGTTGTATTCATTGTCGGTTGCATCTTCTACGCAGCACGTGGATTTCCAAAATTCGAGCCAATTGCGTGTATTGGAGGATTTCTTTATGCAACTGGAAATGTATTCAGTGTGCCAATTGTTGAAGGAATTGGGATGGGAGTTGGATTCTTGATTTGGACTAGTCTTCAGGTTTTTATTTCATTTTATAACTTGTCGCAGGGGCTGGAACTTTTGAAAACCAAAAAAAAGTGTTGGAACAAAAAATATCGGAGGAAAAATTATGAAAACCGCCATAGACGTAGAATTCAACCCACGATAGAATTTTTCTGCGACAGAATTACAGTTGATTTCAAGAAAACCAAAAAATGTTGAAAAAAAAGAGACCCGAAGAACTCGGGGGATGTCCAACTGGGGGGATTACCAACTCGGGGGATTGGCCCCGCCCACAGAACCGTGGCTTGCAATACGCCCATTTTTGCAACTGAATTTTTGCAACTAAAATTATTTTTTCTTGTTAATTCTCGCTCTATTGAGAAAAATACAGTTTTAAAACCGTGCGGCAGTTGCAGAAATGGGCGTATTGCAAGCCACGGTTCTGTGGGCGGGGCCAATCCCCCGAGTTGGTAATCCCCCCAGTTGGACATCCCACGAGTTCTTCGGGTCTCAAAAAAAAGGTTTTTCAAAATAATTTTAATCTAAAATTATTTCTTGAATACTTATTTGTGGCATGAATTTCAATTGAATACTATCAGAGGTTTTGGAAATGTGATACAATTTTTTTGGTTTTCAAAATTTCCAGCAATTGCGCCCATACCGTCTACCTCGTTATTTTCGGAATTTTGGCGGGAAGACGCAGATTGCCTCAAAATGCAGGCAGGCGTTTTGTGTCTACGCGGAAAGCTTACTCTGAAACATACTGAAACTACTACTACTACTCTGAAACTACTCTGAAACTCTTCTTTAAGATTATTGTCGGATGGGGAGTGGCAAGATTCGGGCTGTTCCAATGGATTGCCCCGCAGAATGTGAAAAATGATGTGTTGAACTATATTGGAATTGCATTGACAATCGTGAGTGGAGTTCTTTTGATATTCGTGAAACACGTGGAAACGGAGCCAGAAAATGAATATGATGTGACCAGCAAGGAAATGGAACATCAAGAAGAGATTGAGCAAAGACTCAGCAATTCAGAAAGAGATTCTTCATTTGATATGGCTGGTTTGGCAAAGAAATTACCGTTCGTTGGGCATGCTTAGAAATTTAAAAAAAAAACGAATTTTCAGTTATATCCTTATGGCAATGGTTCTTGCGTGTCTACATGGTTTGATGATGTCACCGATTGAATATTTGAAGCAACAGAATCCACCAACTGATAGTTTCCAAGTGTTTGACTATATTTTCCCATTCTACACATCAGTATTCCTCTTCTCTACACTGTATTTCTTCGCGTATTGTGTAATTTTGCGTCGAAAAGCCTACGTGGAAAGGAATTTGATAATTCCATCGATTGGGTACGGTATTTTATGGACTACAGGTAAGAGATGCGTGGTCGATTGTTCAAATGTTTAGTTCTTCAGGAATGACACTTTGGTTTGTCTCCAGTGATAAATTATCTCAAGTTGTTGCCTATCCATGTACCGCCCGTCTTCCACCGTTAATTAGTGGAGCTCTTGATGTATTTGTATTCAAGAGTATTCAAGGAACCCGATCATATGCTACGTTGGCAATTTCTTCTGTTATTGGTGTCATTTCGGTGATTATGATTGCTTTGTCTAATCAGATTTAATTAGAACAGAACCGAACGATTTATTGATCTCATCTCAAAATGTTGTATTATATTTGAAATAAAGTATTATTCGTATCGTTTAAACGATCGTTTGGTTTAAAAAAAAAATTTTTCAACAAAACAACTGGAAATCTAAAGAAGTTACTATTGATATCTTTTATATCGAAATTCAATTTAAGAATTCTTGATTAAAATGAGTTATCAAATTTTCGCAAAATACGAAGTAACTGAATACCTGAAACATGCATTTCTTTTCACGGTTGAATGTTCTTCGGAATATGTATTCTTTCATCTTCGAGGAGGGTGCCAGCAAACGCGCCCCTTCGTACACAGACAAAATTCGAAAAAATTTGCACGCCAAAGCGTCCCCAAAAATCGATTTAATTCGGCTCATTGTCTTATTTATATTATTATTTTCATTCTAGAATTCTCGCATTAACTACATATGTGTTCTTTTTCTTCTCACAAGCCCCATTTCTCTTAAAAATCGTTTGTTTTCAGCGAAATGTCACTTTTCGGGTCATCTACTCCCCAAAAACAGGCATTTACGTTTCCAACGCCGAATGCTCCAACAACATCGTCTGGAACTTTGTTTGGAAGCACGTTAGTATTTTAAGAAGTATTATTTTTATACAAAAATATTATTTTCAGAACGCCATCAAAGCCTCTGTTCGGTTCAACTGCTCAGGCTTCATCAACGCCTTCGCTTTTTGGAACAACAAATACCTCTACTCCTTCTGGAGGATTGTTTGGAAGTAAGTTTGATATTTTTACTTTTACACAACTTACTTCGTAATCAAAGTTGCATTTTAAACCGAAATATATTAAATTTCAGAGACAGGCACTTCAACTACTACCACTTCAACTGCTGGAACTTTGTTTGGTGCTGCTCCAACCACTTCAACAGCTACTCCAAGTCTTTTCGGTGCTTCTACAACCGGTAAGCTACTCAAAATTATCGATATTTTCGGTCACTTCTACTTAGTTTATACTATTAGCTGTTGTGTGGTCTCGTTGAGAGAAAAGCTAGACAATGATAAGGAGGGGAAATCGATAAATCATATTGATCGAAGTAATACATTTTGGACCAAAAAATTATATTCTAAATTCCAGCAACAAATGAATGAAAAAAGAAAATAGACTCAATATATTTTTTGATCTGACAAATTATTTGACCTACCAAGGTTCTACTTCTGTGATTTGCGCTTAATTTTTATTCAAAATTGTTATTTCTCTCCTATCGCTCTACTTCTCTCGTCGTCATTGTGTTCGTTACCTTCACTTTTCTCTGTCGTGGTCGGTGTCGTGCGGATTTCTTTGCCTGTTCTTCTATCACCCGTGTTGCTCTTTGCTACTCGTTTTCTTCGTCTCGAGCGTCTGCAGAAATGTTTGCCCGACGTGGGGGCATCACCGGAATCAAAGCAGAAGACATGCCGAAGAATCTTCCAAATCTTCCCGATTTACCTACGACATCAGCATCTCAAGCTCCAGCCCCAGCAACCCAGAATGTTAGTTCACCAGCCCGTCGCAATTTGTTTGGAGCACCCAATGACGCTAACCGCACGCTTTTCACAAATTCTCCGGCATCTGGAACCACTTCTGGAACTTCAGGACTCTTCGGAACATCATCAACGACATCTGGAGGTCTCGGCGGTATTGGATCCACACAACAAACTGCCAAATCACCCGTTGCCACAAGATTGGCAGCATTCAAATCAGGAACTTTGGGGGCTGGTAGTCTTTCTGGTAATACTCCAACATCTTTTGCCACACCATCTGCGTTACCAGGAACTAATGCCCCACAGTCATCTTTTCTATCACCGGCAAACAACTTGAATGTGGCTCCAGCAGCTTATCGTCCTCCCTACTCAACATTTGGAGGTTGGTATTCATCAACTTTGTATTAGCTTTTCATATTTCTAGAATTGAGTAGACTTGGTGGGTCAGATCAAAAACCGAATAAAAAAAAAAAAAACTAAACCTAATATTAAATCTTAAAAATAATTAATTTAGATATGTCTAATTAGCTTTAAAACATTGCTTCAAGTATTTTATCGTGAATCTGGAATATAATTGTCTAATTAACGAACTTTGATAATTTTGATGGCTCAATTTTCAGGATCGACCCCATTCGGAGCAGCGTCGACTGGAACAGCCGCGGGATCAACGCTTTTTGGATCGAGTACTGCAAAGCCAGCTACAGGCGGATTTTTTGGTTCCAGCTCAGGGTCTACTCTTGGTGGTCTTGGAGCAACTCAACAACAACAACAGCCTGTTGTTCAGCAGCAACAAGTTATTCAGGTAATTAAATGAATCTTAAGAATATCTGAGCGCTTTTCCAAATAAAATTTTTTCAGCAGTATCACCCATTTGTGAAAGCTGTCGGAGATCCAAAGCTCTTTGGAAATGATAATGATGGAGTTGTTGCTAAGTTGAATCAAGTTGCTGCCGGTTTGGGTGTCGGAAAAGCTCCATACAAAGATGGAAATCAGCTTCTATCGTTTTCAATGGAAGGAAACTTGTTTGAACGATTTGTTGTAAGTTTATTTTATAAATCACTGAAAACTTGCACAGTGTCACGTTTCAGGGAATCGGATACAATCGTATTTCGGAGCGAACCGACGATGAGGGATTTGTAACTTTGGTGCTGCGTCATCCTATTACAAACTTGAACACAGAAGAACGCCGTGACAAAATTCTTGAAATTATCAAAGCTATTCTTGGTGGCGGACCAAATGTAGAAGTTCGATATGCTCCTGGTACTTCGATGAGAACACTTTCTGATGGATGCACAGAAATCTGTATTATCGCCAAAGAAGGCGGATTTGTTGCAGGAGCTATTAAACTTGCTCAAATCCTCAATGATGCTCCAAAAATGACCCAATTAGAATCGCAGTTGCAAGTGGATAAAACAAGGGTTCTTCCTAAAGTTGGAATGTCGAAAGCACAAAGAGATAGATATTTGGAGACAGTTCCTGATGGTTAGTTTACTCGTTATTTTTACTATGTTTATCATTTATTAACAAAGATTTTCGTTTTCCTCCCTCGCATTGTATCAAATTTCATTCATTTCAGGAATCGATGAGCGTATTTGGAGACAAGCAATCAAAGAAAACCCAGCTCCAAACAAACTTCTTCCTGTTCCAGTACGTGGATGGGAAGCATTAAGAGACAGACAGAAGGCTCAAGTTGGCGAGTCGAAACTATTCCACGAGGCAATTAATGCATTGGGAAATCGTGTTGAAGAAGCTAATGTAAGTTGTTATAACTTGATGAAAGTTTACAAATGTCATACATATTTCAGCATGAACATGCAGATGCAGTTGTTAAGATGGAGATTATTCGTAATCGCCATAAAACTCTCTCGTACAGAATTGTTCGTGTTATGCTTGCACAATGGATTGTATCAAGATATTCACGTCAAATTGACACTGATGAGGATGTAATTGAAGCTAAAGCTGATACACTTCTTGCCCAAATGAATCGTCATAATCAAGTGAAGGTGAGAAAAAATTATGATTTAATTTTGTATAAAACAATTAATTTCAGTTTTATGTCGACAAATTCTACGAGATTTTGGAATCAAAACCGGATAAACTTCAAGAATCAATGTGGAAAATGTTTGATATGACAATTGAAGATGAACACTATGCTCGTAGAGTGCTTACCAAATTTGTTAATATTTGCTCTGGCCTTTACGAGTCAACACATCAACAAATCGAAAGTCTTGAAGCTTGTAGAAGGGCTCTAGAAGGATAATTTATTTTTTAGAAAAGATTTTCTGAAAATCTTTTTTTCAGATTTTCTCGTATTAATTTAAAAATTCGCTCATTTCTTTTGTATCATCATTATTTTCTTTCAAACTCTGACAGGTTTCTGGTTATTTCTGTTTCGACCTAAGATGTGTGGCAGAAAATTGTTTTTAAAACTTATACATATTGAGCAAAAAAGCTCGCTTTTTTCTATGTTCGCCTGTCATCACGAGTACATTTTTTCATAAAATATGCCTCATTCTTGGTTGTAACTGTTGATCTGACCTCCTCAAATTGTTAATTGTCTTATTTCACACACTGTTTAATAGATTGAATTAATTCATCTCAAACTTCTATCTAGAATAAATTTGATCTCCATTTTTCTGTTTGAGTTTTGTCAAATAACGGTTGTCTCCCGTTCGAATTTCTGCGATTTTCAAATAATTAGAATCACATAAAAACTATTGCAAAATGTATCTCAGAAAATGGACGATGAAGACAATGATGAAAAGAGACGTCAACGTTCAGATGAAGCTCGTCGAGCCGCGATGAGGCAAAAAATTCAAGATCAGAGAGAAAGAGATCGTCAAATTGCTGCTGACATTGCTAATGTTGACAAAAAAACGACAAAACGCATTGTATTTGAAGATTCGGATGATGGGGATGATCAGGATGAAGAAACAGAAAAAACAGCCGCGAATGGTGAAAAGGTTGGAAGTTTTTCAATTTTTTGAGATAAAAATCTCTTATAACAGCAATTGCCCGATTTCATAAAGTTGTTTGCTGTAAAGACAATACTCGTAAACTAAGTTGGAATAATTCAGAAAACCTCGCGCAGTTCAAAACGTCCAAAACTCTTCGATTCTGAAGATGAAAACGATAAAGATGAGGAGGAAGATTTTGAAATCAAAAATAGACACTCTGGTCCTAAAGGTATTGTCTAAAATTAAAATAAATTAAACCAAAACTATTTTTCAATTTTTAGGCGAAAAGCTGATGCACCTAGAATCACGTTTCAATAGTGATCCCCGATTCAAATTGGACGACAAGTTTGCAGAAAGTGATTCTGATGAAGATGGAAATATGGAGCAGAGCTCGGAAAAGCAAGAAATGAAATTAGAAAAAGATAAAAATCGAGAACTTTTGTCTAAAATTCTAGGAAAAAGTGTCGAAGAGAAAAAACCAAATACTATAGAGTCTTCAACACTTAAAGCTCGACCATTCACTCGTTTCGATCCTGAAAATCCTGAGCATTTGGAATGGATGAAAGCTTTTGAAGCTTCGAAAAATCCACAAAAAGTCAAGAAAACTGAAGAAAGTACAAATTCGGACGAAGATGGGAATGGAAGTGACGAAGGAGACGAAGATTCAACTGAAAAGAAAAAGGAAGAAGTCGTTGAAAAAGACGAGGAAAGCGGTGATGAGAGCTTTGAGAAAGCTGAAATCTTTTTCAAAATGGATGACGCGTTTTCAGCTGAAGTGAGTTTTCAACAAAAAAAAACATTTTTCACACAAAAATTATTTTCAGATGAAAGAACGAAAAGATGGTGATGATCCGTCAACTGGAGGTTTCTCTTTTTTATCAATGATTGGAAGAAAATATGATGACGAAGCAGTTGAAGATGATGGAGAAAATTTAAAGAAAATAGAACCAACACAAAGTAAAGCCGAACCGTCTGGAAATGTTGACAAAATCGAAAAATCTCTACTCAAAGTGAAAGTTAGCACAAAGTTTTTCGTCGATCCTCTGTCGGATGAAAAAATCAAAAGTTTAGCGGCTAATTTCAGAAGAACTCAAACAGTGGAGAAAGTTATTGATAAATGGGCACCTCATCGAGATGCTATTTTCAAGGTGAGTAGTTTTTTTTTTGAGCCTGACCGACTATTGAGCTCTGTTTTATTATTTCAAGCGAGTCTTAATACAAAAAAGATTTCAAATTGTTTTGATTCAGAAAGTTATACCAATTTCCAGTATGATCAAATAAGTCCACCATCTTAATAAATAACAAAATTTTCCCTAACTGTCTGATTCTCGTTACGCATACACAATCTCATTCTCAATCTTTTTGCGGAAAAGTGTCATTATTAATCGATTTTTCTTTCTTCTTCCAATATAAATTATTCATACATTTTTTAGCTCTGGAAGAAACAACGTCGTGATGCAGTAAAAAAGCAGAAAGATTCATTTTTCACAAATGGAAAACGAAAACGGAAAGCTGATACAGGAAACGAAGATGCTCCTGAGACTGCGTGAAATGTTCAAGATCTAATAGTTATTCAATTGTTCGTTGTTGTTTTTGTTGATTTTCAAATGTTTGTTATAGTAAATACATATTTTCAAATGTTTTGATTTTTTTGAAAACTTACTCTGGTTTAATTTCCGATGAGAATACCTTTTACATTTTTTATGATAATTTTTGTTAAACTATCATAATATTTCAGAATTCTTCAGCGTAATGTCATTTTCGGATGTTTTGGATGCAAAACCAAAAGAGCCAAAGCTCTATCGATTGCTTGGGTGTGATGAAAGCTCTTCGGTAGGTTAAACTTTAAAATAATATTTTCATAATTTAAGTTATATTCAGATAGATCAAATAACTGCCGAATATCGGGCACGGGTTCGCGACTGCCATCCGGATAAAGTGAAGGAGCACAACACGAATTCGACTGAAAAATTCATGGAGCTACAGGGAAGTTTAATAAAATAAATTAATATCAATAAAACGCACAATAATTGTTGTTACCTCTTCAGAATGCATATTCTATTTTAACGAGTGATTCTCGTCGAAAAACTTACGATTCGTGGCTTCATTCCCCGTTTCCAGTTTCTTTTGAAGACTTCACAAAGTCTCAGGACACTTTTCAGATGGTAATTTTGGCTCCGATATGTGTTTTTGAGTTTTTTTGGTTCGGTCCTTGTGCTTTTTTGTTGAAACTTTTAATTCTATTTAAAAGAAAATAAAAAATTTCAGTCAACTCACTGGGCAGTTCCAAAATCTCAACCATCTATTGCAGCCAATCAACCAGAAAAGTTGTCTCAAAATTTTAAATCTGAAAAATCTGAAAAATCACGCTGGTCCGACGGTGATCGATATCAATCATCGATTGCCTCGGCTTTTAGAAATTATAAAGTTTAAACCTGAAATTTTTTGCCAAATTTAACACTCCAAAATAATATGAATATTTTCAAAACAATATTTGTATTTTATTCATTTATATCAATTCTTAATAAATGTTTATTGAATACTTCACCTCTACGTCTTTGTTCATATTTGTACCGTATAACTCGGTTTGATATTGTTTTTACGCTCATAATGAGTTTTCAAATTTGAATTTTAGACCTTTTTACTTGCCAGACGATTCTACAAGTTTTGTATGAACGGTGAGTTTCAGATTTCGATGGCTGACACAGCTCAATACGGTATAATTTTCAGTCTACTCGTTTGACGGTCTTGTCGTTGCTGCTCTATTATTCATCTGCACCTGTGCTTATTTGAAACGAGTTCCACGTGTTAGTAGCTGGCTGTTGTCTGAGAAGAAGGGATTCTTCGGAGTTTTTTATAAGGTAAAGATCAGGGCTAAATCCGAAAAAATAACTTTAAAAAAGGCCTTCGAAAAACTAAAACTTTTGCAAGTTAGAAACGTTATTATTTAATATTAGAATAAAAGCAAAAATATTTTAATTCCGTTCTAGTAGAGTGTGATTTTAAAAATTGATGATTGTTTCAGTTAGCGGGTTGACTAACATAGCTTTTTTTTTTTACATTTTTCGTCGTTTTCGCTCACTTTATTTTTGAAAATAGCAAAAAATAACATTTTCGTGAAAACAGTCTACTTTTGACTGTTTGTTTTCAAAATGTATGTGTTTGTCATATTTATATGACGATGAATGAGAAAAATGCTTATTTTCCCTGTAAATATTTCACTTGGAATAATTAGTGTCAAGATTTTATATTTGCTTTCAGGCTGCTGTAATTGGTGTCCGACTTCATTCTCTCGTTGCTCTTTCGTGTCTCTCTGCCGCCGTCTACGTTCTTTTCGTTCGCTAAAAACAATGGTTCAAGGAAAGCTCAAGCAAAAGACAGCCTTGCCAAAAGGTGTCAAACAAAAGGTTAAGAAGGCCAAGAATCCAGGACAACCAAAGAAGGGAAAATTCTTGCACATTGCTCCTAAGAAGGCTCATATCATTGAAGCAGTAAGTTTTTCTTGTGATCATTATCTTCATTTTATTTGTCATTTTCAGGAAAAAGTTGCTGCCCATGTCACCAAAGTCATCAACGACAAAAACGAGGAGATGGTGAAAGGCAGAGCTGATACTGCAGTTGGAAAAAATAAGAAGTGATTAAGTACTCTGGTTATATTAATTTACTGAATTTGTCTGTCCTTTGTTGAAAATAAACTTCTTTTTTGTGAACTAAATTTTAATTCCGCGAATGCATAAACTACGGTTCTCGTTACAATTGACACTTGAAAAGTGGATTGATCTAAATACCAAGAGGATCAATTTTTCAAGAAGTGCGCGCGTCCCACAAACCAATAAACCAATATATACTCTCGTCTACGCTGTCTTTATAACTTTTTGTTGATTTTCCGCCACCGCCTACGAAATCACTTTTTTGATGCTCTTTTGTTACGAACTTTATACCTGAAAAAGATTTTTATCGCGGTTGGGACGATCGAGTTCACAGTTTATTTTAATTTTATGTGTATCATCAGACGATCGCGGATTTGGTGACCAGTAATATATTCAAAAGTCTGTTGATTTTCTGAATTTTTGTTAACTTCGGTTTTTTCAAATAACGTCATTAAACGATCCATGTATTTTAAGCTTTCATTCTATGCCACTTTCTCTTTCAACAAATTACTTGAAATCGAACCATTCCTGAATCTTCATATTTTACCTGCGAATACCAGCTCCATGATCTACCGCCAAAATGCTGACCAACAGGTATTTGTAGGCAGGCATAAGATAGCCACATATTAGGTAGGCATAACTATAGGCAAGCCTTCGTACGAACCTCTCCTTATCGCTCGATCCTTGGAGCCGGTGGCAACCTCGTTTCCATCAGGGTGCCGATACTTTACTGCACTAAAACATAATTATGACATCACAATATGAAATACTACGCGTATACTACTGTTGTAGGACCAGAAGGACATGTCCTGCAGCAACTCGTGAAAAAACTGATCATGTTTTAAAAAAATTCTGATTTCGAATTCATCACCAAGCAACGTGGTTTTGTTTTGATCAAATTGAAAAGGCACGCTAGTTGTTCTTCTATTTTTAGAAATGAAAACTAGAGTGTAAACGATTGATATGGTATAGATCTTTGCGATCAAAAATAGTTTGTAGTATAGGTGGTTTTTATCTTTGTGCTACTACACCGAAACGTATGTCGTAATTATTATATTTTCGTGAAAAACTGAAACTTCACTTTAATGCTGTTTTCTGTGTGGGTCTTGCCACTATATTTGTTGTAGTGATCGTTAAAGGTGTGATGTTTGACAAAATCGGTCATTAGATGTCGAAATTGAAGTTAACGAAAATGGAAAGAGGTACCAGTTTGACAATTAAATATTCTGTGCCTATGTACGTACCGTATATCCTCTATTAGTTTTGCACCCCTTTGCTCAACTTTGGCAGCTCATATCTCAGTAGTCGTTTGTTCTAAAGAAAAGTTGTCAACTGATAACATATTTGTTAGATGTTTTTCTATAGTTTGTAGTTTGTTAATTATTTATATGTAAAACAAAATGAGATATGAACTGTCAAAGTTGAGCAAAGGGGTGCAAAACTAATAGAGGATATACGGTATGTAGAAATTATTTTTAGAAAGGATTAAAAAATTAAAAAATTTTTTTTTTTAAGGATTAAAAAATCCTTTTTTTTTTTTTTTTTTTTTTAGGATTTTTTAATCCTTTAAAATAAATTTGGAATATTTTTGTTCACTTAATGCCATGACCGAAAATTCTACAGTGCTGCAACCAAGCTGCCAAGAAGGCTAGGGAGGCGAGTGGAGAGGCGCCCCACGCCTCGCCTCAATGTCGTGAAAGTTTTAATGGCGATGTTTCAGTAAAATAATATAGAACTATAAAAGATTTTTCGTTTGTATATTTAGTTCCATCTTTTTCAAGTTTTTTGTTTTCAATTTTTAACTATTTTAATCCAATAGCTATCAAGTTGTTTAGGGGAAATCCCTTTTTCAGATCAATTCAACAGTTATCATGTCAACAACATGATGTACGCGGTGCAAATCATTGTTCGCTCACATTGAAAACACGTTTATCCATAGGAGGAGCGTCACTACGAGGTCATAATCTATCCCTTTACTTCTCGAAATCTCATTGAAAAACTGCACAAAGTTGAACACCATAAACATAATCACATGAGAAGAATCAAAAAGGAAGAGAAAACTCTAGAGAAGCAACATGCTGTCGACACGCTTCTTGATCATTCTGTGTGGCTGATTGGAATGAAAGAATGATATATCTTGTGATAGATTGGAACCGTTTATCTTTTTAACGAAGACAAACTTATAGAAGAGATTGTGAGACAAAAGAAGGATCGAAATGAAAAATAGAAGAAAAATAATTGAAAAAATGAGATGACATGTGATTATATTCTGCAAGAAATATTACCACAAAAACAATTTGCGAAAATCAGAGAACACGGAAAGGACATCTAATCACAATCATCCGATCATCTAAAACTTCACTAAAACAACCAAGTGAGCAGCAAAAATATGCTGAATGACATTGGTACCTAACTCGTTTCCCAGTGTCTCCCGACACAGTCTTTATGATATTAGCCAATTATTTTTGGGAATTCAACAAAAAAAAACAACTGTTGCAGGTTGTTTCAGTTTATATAAATTCTTGATTGGACTGACAGTAGCTTCCATTGCGGCTTAAAAGTTTGAAGAGTTTGGAGGATTCCATAAATACTTCCTGATACTTTTCAAAAAATACACCGACCATTTACCAAAAAATAATTTTCAGGCTGATTTTAAGCAGCTCTCCAAATACCTTAACCAACAAAAACTGTTCCTAGACCATTCAAGTATTTCTTTATATTTCTACACTACTTTTCAAATTGAATTTCATTAAAAAATATGAGAACAACATCTAGTAATCAACGATTTTGTAGAATTGCCAAAAAACCCATGGCCAAGTAACACTTATAGAAGATTTAGTTTTAACCAAGTTTTATATTTTTTGGCACTGCACAAGACTTACAAAACCCAAAATATAAGTACAAAAACTGCTCAACTGGCTTCATCTCAACAAGTGAGTCCAAAACCTAGCTTATATAAATGAGAAAATGGCCGGCCAATCAACAGAATGATGGGCGTGTTCCACAGTGCGAAAAACAAAATTTCTACCAATTTTAATATTACAAAAATAGAGTGTTCAAAGTCGAAACGTAGTATTTCCAAGTATTCAATCAGACGTATGATTTGGTAAATGGAAAACTATGTAAAGCTCAAAAATGTTATAAAGTTCGGAAGTAACTGAAATAAAATTTAGAAAAAAAATTTCTGAGTAGACTTCTGGATTTGTAGAAATCCCTACATACCTTTGCTGAAGAACCTTCTTGTAACTTAAAGTTCGACCCTTAAAAAAAGTGTAGTTTGGTGTGTAATGGATGCAATCAATACTTTAAAAACTTTTTTTCCGAACTTCGCACCTGTCCATCAAAAGTACTTGAGCAAATAAAGAGCCACACCAATGTCATACTTTTTCACCCCGAAGGTCAAAAAAAATTAACAAAAAAGTGACCATATCGGTTTGTAGCGCAAAAAGTAAACATTGACCTAACTATTTTATTATTTGAATAAAAAGACTAAGATGAGAATGATGAGGACAAATAAATAGGCAACAGTAGTTAAAAAGAAACATTTCATTTTTTATGGAAACTTAGAGAAATTAGAAATATCTACGCACGCGTTAGTGGCTCATTCGGCTCAAAAAAACACTAAAGACCTTATCGTTTTTTTTCTCGTCGGTGATCTGTTTGTTTTCATGTCCTGTGTAATCAAATAGAATTTTAGATCAAAAGTGCAAAAACACTCATAAATGTATACCCTCTTCTTGCCCCGAGGTTCTCCTTGGATTTAACAATATTACCAAAGAACTATTTAAAGCTATATGTTTTTTTAATCGAAATACCACAATCATATTATTTATAATGGTGCCCATAATTCCCATTGAAACCTAAACGTTCATTAAAATAATGTTACTACCAAATTACAGTTTTTAAGTTCTCTATGATAAACTTTTTTTAGTTAAACTTTTTTATTTGTTGGAAAATAATAATAAAAAACTATAAATTTCGATATTCAGCGGCAACTTCCTTTCTATTCATTTAGAAATTCTTGTTTGCCAATTTGCAGAAAGTTATCAGGTGTTTTCAACATATTTCTGTTTCTTTGAGTTTACCTCAACAACAATTTGGAAAATTTTTTAAATTTCCTGACAATTTATCGATCTCTAGCACCTCCGTGGTAATTTTCTGAAATATGTTTTTAAACTTTTTCATTGATGAATGCCACGGTACAATGTGTATGCATAATTTTGACAACACAACATGGAGCAGAATTAATTTTAATTTTTTTAATTAATTTTAAGTCGAGCAATGCTAGTTTATACATATTTTTAGCCAACTACGTTTTGAGAGTATATCTTTTTCTGAAGTAATGGGTGAACTTATAACAATGAAAATACCTTTTCTGAAACAGTAAATTTATTTTTAGAATTAACCATGTAAACTATATAATTATCATCTTCACAAAAATACGGTAGATTTTTTTTGAAATATTTGTTATTTGAAAACAAATGTGTCTGCACTATTGAAAACGAGTATCCAGTACATTCTCGAAAACCGGATACTCAAAAGATTCGTTCGATCTGTTTTTGAGATTCTTTTTGCAAAAATTAAATGCAAAGCAGAGACGGCCAAAGATTCTAATTCGTTGGCTACATTTGCACTTTTATTTGATATTTGAAATCCGCCAAGAGGTAGAAAGAAAGTGACCCCACAGCCAACAAAAACGGCGTCGTTTATGCTCTGATTTAGGTTTCTACGCCTATGGTAGCACAATGCAGACCTTTCTGAATCCACAGAGCTCAAGTTTTTTAAAGATCTTCCCTAGTTTGAGCGAGAAAAATAATCATTATTTCAATTTGACAAGTTCAGATTATACATATTACTTTATTGAATTATTAATACCTTAGATCCTAGCACTTCCTTAATGATATGTTTTTTGTGAGAGCCTACATTTAATCATCACAAATCCTTATTTCATCCTCGTTCATAAGCTTTCCGCCCTATCAAGTATTCTCTTTCGTTTATTTGGCTACCGTTGGCTCAATCGTTTCGTTGATTTGTTGACTTTTCGCGCGTCGTTCGTATTCTATGTTCCGTTAAACCTTTTTCATTTTTGTTGGCTCGGTGCCTTCACATGTCCATATATTTCTTTATTTGTTGATGGATGAAAGATCAGAAAGAGTGAAGAAAGAAACTTTTGGGATCAGCAAAAACTGATCATTTCCCATATTATTTGCAATCCAAAGTTTACTATGAACTTTTTGAACAATCTCTGCAAACTAGGCCGGAAAAAGATTGTAATAATGTTATGTGTAGTCTCTGATAAGAGTTGCCAATAGACTAAAAAGTACTTAACGATAGTTTTAATTGAATTTTGCTCATAGAAATATTCTGTATGCAGCTAATGCAGCTAATAGATTGATTTCGATATTTATATTGAAGTTCATTATCAAAACAGTCTGCTCAAAATTGCAACACAAGTTCAATTGTTTCAAAAAAATTTTGAAAAAAAAAGCAACACAGATGTTAATTTAAAAAAACAATATATTCTCTTTTAGCGTAAATAAATCTGAAACTGTAAAAATAAGTGTTCAAAATAATATTCAATACACCCATCATATCAGACTTGTAACTAATTATTTTTAAAGCGGGATTAACTAAGCCGGATTCTTAGAGTCGAATTGCTGTATCATTATTAGTCCTACTTTTTCCGTTAGCTAAAATAAGTCTTGTAGTTTAAATTAGTTTGCCGTAAATGCAAGATTAATAGAGAAAATACCATGTTAATTCCAGATAAAAGCTCACATACGATTCGTATTTTTAAAAAATCAAGAGGTATATAAAAGAGCTCGTTTCCAAACGTTCTGAAAATTTTAACGTATAAAATTTAAATTTCATATTTAAATTCAACAAGTGGTATTCTGTCAAAATTTTGGAAGTCGACAAAAAGCGATGAATTTGTATTATTTAAATTTTAAATAGCTCGTTTCAATTAACTGCACATACTTAAACATTGACGAAATTCAACCCTACAACATTCGAAATTTTTGCAAAAAATATATTTTTTTTAATTTTGGCACTTGTCCAAAACTTTGATTTTGAAAGTCAAAACATTTTTTGGACTGTTCACTTTTGAAATTCGGGCATCTTAGAAGAATAGAAACAATTTGAAGCAATTTTCCCACTGGCTACTGGCAGTACTACAAAGCTTAAAATGCAGACCACATACCACAAATCAGAAAGGAACATAATGATCATTTGATCTATAAATGTCTTTTATGGTACAATATTTCCGTTTAAAACTTCATTGATCACCCTTTAATCTAATACAAAAATCAAAAGAATGGAATCCATTGGTACCTACTGAAGGCCACCGTACTCCTAAGGGGCAACAGATTAAATCTTGTTAGTGTCTGAGTCGACTTTAGCGGCAAATTCTAAAAAATGATCAAAGGTTTTCATTTTGTAGCAACCTGAAATACGTTGTTTATTTCTCTTGTAGAAAACTCTTAAAATAATTAGAATTTTTAAATAAAACTTGGAAATAAAAGTTTCAAAAACCGGATATTTCATAGCTTGTTTAGAGGGGTAAAAATCTAAAAGCGTACTTTGACCGTCAGACATATTTTTAATTTTTAAATTCAAGCAATATATCTTATTCTAAATTGGATTGTAAAATACTTCCCCGTGCTCTGTTCCCTTCTTTCATATTCAGTACATGTTCTTTTGCTCTTTTCTGGCTGAAAACAAAACACAAAACGTTCTTACAATCTTTGGTCATTCCTCTTATTTTCCATTCCTTTCCACGTCTCTCTACTATTGCACTCGCCCTTTTCTAGACTCTCTAGCTTTTTCACTATATTTCCGAAACGTTTGCACTTTTTGTTTTCGAGTTTTCTATATGTGCCTCCCATTTCGTCTGTGCTGACTGCCATACGCTAACGATAGTGTCCTTTTGGTTGTCTTCGGAAGAGGCAAATGGATAGTGTATTTGAAAGAAGAGAATTCTAAGAAAAAGAAGAGAGGGAAAGAAAGTACGATTTTCAGACAATCGATTGAGCTATTTTCAAGAGTGTATGACAAACAAATTTTAAATTTGATTTACTACTCTAGTTTTACAATTTTCCAGAACACATATACGGATTAAATCGACTTTTTATATATAATTTTTTTATCATCAAAGGTTCTAACTAAAATAATGAAAAGTGTAATAAAAATTAAGAAAAATTTATTTATTTAAAAAAACAACTAAAATGCTCTCCAAAAAATAAGCGGCCACCATGCACATCAAAAGTGCTACCACAATTTTTTTCTCACGGTGAGACCCATCTAAATAAACCCTTGAGCCTTATTGTGGGTGTTTCAGAAAACTTAAATATTTCGATATAAAAATAAAAAGGTTTCAAAGTAATGGCTTCTGGCAACTCGAGATACAAAGCAAATAAACCTCAACAGCAATGTTCAAAAGTACAACAAATCATCTCTCACTAAAGTGATTCCTATAAGTTTATAGATAAATAGTTGAAAATTTATTCGTTGATTTCATTAACTAAACGTCTGCTCACTAATCTTTCATAAAATGTGTTTTCAGAGCTATGTATTTAAAATGCTAGAAAATATGTTATCTGATTTAAGAGAGCATTGAGATAGAATGTAGTGCATAAGTCTAGATGACTAACACGGCTTCTCCCTCCCCTCCCCAAGCTCTTGCCAGCCAACTTCTCTTCAGTCCGAACGTAATCCATTTCATTTTCTTTTTTAGAGTTGTCGCCATTTTGTTTTTATTTCCTCGCTGCCATTAAGAATTACGAATTCGAGTTTCAACGTTGCAATAGAAATTTAATGAATAGATTATTAGTCTGAAACTTGTGCCTCTACATCTTCTCACTCTCTTTCTCCATATATGCACTCTTTATCTCTGCCATCTCGTCTCGTTTTCACGGTATTTAACAATCACCTACGTTCTGTTTGATGTCTGCGACACTTCCGTTGTCATACTATTTCGTCTAATTTCTCCAACTTCTACCAGTCTCTCTATCTCTCTTTCTCGATGGAAACGACGTGTCAGGGGACGAGAATGAATGCTCGTATTTCACCTCAAACACATGTCTCTTTTCTCCTTTTTTTTTGGTTTTTGGCATTTACCTCAATGGCCTCTGCTTTTTTAAAAAACAAATGGAGAGTACAATGAGCTAGATTTTAATCTGAAATATAGAAATTTAAAACCTAGAAATCGTTTATTCCAATTTATGACTAGGAACTTCAATTCAGGCAGGCATGTATCTTTAGGCATTGCCTCGTGCCTTGTCTACATTTTGGTTTTTTTTTCAATATTTATAAGTTTCAAATCCTTATTAATTTTTCGGAGACTAATTTAAAAAGACGTAGGCGTCAGGCAAACGGGCAGGCGTTTCGGTATCTGCGTGACTAAAATTGGCTAATATTAAAATGCTTTATCAGAACGTTTTTAGTAATTCAAATCAATTCCTACTTCTGTTTAATGGATCTCTCGAAAGCTTTGAAAAGTTTTAAATTATTCGTTTACTAATGTTGCATATTTTTATTTCAAATCCTAGTTTTCAATTTTAAAACTTGATTTAAAACCAAATGCAAAAGCCAAAATTTATTGCCGTTATTCGTCACAACATTGCCAGGCCGTCATTTTGTTTTTGATAACCCCATAGTGAAAATGTAAAAAGATGAAGCAGACAAAATGTATTCTTCTTTTCTTTCATCACCATATGCACGCAAAAGCCCCTCTTTTGTGAATAATTTTCAGAAAGCTCTATTGTTGTGCTCTTCATGCCCATCATGCTCTCCGGAGTTTCTGCATGTTTTTCGGTTACTGGAAAATATTCAATTTATGAAAATCTATACAAGTTTCAAAGTTTTAGTGCTTTTAAGATTATTAGAAACAAAGACTAAATGAAAAATATGATCGAACAAATTTTTCCGCCACATTTCTCTCACGCCTAATGTGTCATACTTCTATTTTAAGAAAATTTCACACATAGTTTAGGCAGAAACTGAAATTTTCTGAAACACAAAAATGAGAAAAATGATTTTCCAAGGTTTTACTAGACAATGAGGTCATCAAATTTTTCAACTGGGGGTGGAGACACATAGCAATGTCCTTTCATACAATTTTTCGAACTATATTTTTATAAAATAAAAAGAAACTGGTAGACATGATATGAAATTCCAATTATTCTAGTCTATGACTACTTTGTATGAAAGGATTAGTGAAAGAGTACAATCGATTGTCACCCACTGACTAAAAGTCTTGTCGGAAATATTATCTAATTTTATTAAACTGTTTTTATTATAAGTTTACAGACGACTGCAGCGTTAAAAAAAAGTTTTGAAAGACACGATGACGGCAGAACATTAATGCACATAAGGCTCCCACGAGGAGGGCGAGTGAAGAGGCGCCTCCGTCACAACTCGATCAAATGAAATTGATTGTTTTAATACCAGAAAGTTAAAAAATTGAAGCGTTTGAAGATTAATAATTGTTATAACAAATCCCGCACCCATATTTTGAGGCTCCACCACTAGAAATGACCAAACTAAAAACTCCACCCATTTTTCCTTTTCTATTTTTCTTCATTTCTTCATTTTTTCTCCAATGCAAAAACGTGGTTGATTGAGAATCGTGTGGAAAACATACGAGACTGTATCAACGAATGAAATCGGTAAAAGATGGAGAGATCGTATGTCTCTAGTTTTCGATCACTGCAACCCTCATAAACACGTGGTCTCTTCGTCTTCTTTTGTATCTTTTTCGTCACTGTTTCGGTACGAATTTTATCAGTTTATCAGAAAATACTTTTCCTATTATTTTCTTCTTTTCCCTCACTTTCTTTCATATGATAATTGTTAACTCAATGATGCCATTGATTTTTTCTAGCTGATGGTGTCAAAAACTAATCGAAAATGATAAAAACTTGACAAAGAGAGGAAGAGACGCGAATATAATTTAGAAAGATAAATCAGAGATCTTTAAAAGAAAAGTGACATTTGAAATTTTAATAGTCCGTTATTTCACCTTGAAATCAAGTCGAAATTTTATTGTTAATTTTTGTAGCATAGTTCAGCCTGAATTAAAAATTATCATTTTATTCCGATTTTTAAGAAAAATAGTAAATCTGCATGTGTTCAATTTTTTTGTTGAAATAATACCAATTTTTTATTACACAACTACATAGAAAAAACATGTATCGTTTATAATTCTCCGTTTTAAATTGTTTCAAAATATAATTCAAGCTTTCTGTTATTTTTTCAAAATTATTCTTAAGTACCCGAAATAAACTTTAACTTGACATCTGCAAGTTTTCTGTTTATTCTGATCAAACACTACTGAGAACAGCAGTTTCTTAAGGTTTAATGCTCTCTGATTTTCTATTTTTCACAAACAAAACGAATTGCAGCACTCTAGTTTCTGCTAAAGTCGCCTGCACTTCTTGTTTTTTTGCACTTTTTGTTTTTGTGGCACTTGCCCTTTTCCTGTTCAAAAACTGTCTCCTATTACTGTAATTCCATTTTATTTACCTAACTTTGAAATGCTCTCCCCAAACCACCTGCCAGTACTTTTGATTCTTTTAGGCATTCTCTGCAGATTACCAAAACAGCGTAGATACTTGACCAAATTGACTCCGCCCACTAATCAACAGAAAAGCCCAAAGATCTTTTCATTCAAACCGTATGATTTTCCCGTGCCAGCTGCATGATATTTTCTAGAGTATTGATACTATTTTTGTTATGTATTCGAGGCCGAACAAGGAGGCGAAGACGAGTAGTTTATTATTACATAACTAAGGAATAAATAAGTTAGTTCATAGAGTTCACGTTGTACGATCTTCTTAGCCACGTCGTGGGTCAATACACGTTGATACCCAACATCTCCCCTCTTCAATGACAAACGAGAGCTTTGGTGAGGAGCCATCCACGATGTCTTCTGAGGTTCTCACGGACCACCCTCCAGTGTGACCGTCGATATTGCCAATCCTTTGCACACGGTACTTCGGTGTTCACATCCTCCAATTGCGGGTTCCAAGTTAGCCACACTTCCCGTACCAATCGAAATATTTTTGATGTCTATCCAACCTTCACCAACAGACTAAAAAACGTTGCTGCCTGAATATTAGACCCAACCTTGAATCATCCACACTGATTCCGCCTGTTCCACCATCAACCTGTTGTATCCCAGTTCCTGGTTGTGGATCATGTTATGACCAATAACAATTTGTGCAATCGTCCAATGACTGAGCATTTGAAACGCATAGGTGGCCTTCACTCGCATCTTCAAAAGAGTTGAGCAATGATTCCTTCTTCTTTTCGACTTCAATCCAGAAGCCGCTCCTGTCCACCTTGACTGCAACTGCAGAGAGCACGGCAGGTGCCTCTTCCCAAAGCTGACCTGATCCACCTCAGAGGTCTTTTCTTCCCAGTAGACATGTGTAGATCAAAACAATACCTCAGAGGTCTTTTCTTCTAAGTAGACATGTGCATGAAGCCAGTGGTGCAGTGAGCCCGAAAGATCCTGATCGCCAATGTTATATATTCAATTGTATTAATAATAGAAGAAGCTTTATTAGAAAGCAGAAGAGTATGATAGAATAGTGAGGAATAGTGAGGAATGATCGAATATGATAGATTCGATCAAGGAATGTACATGTGGATAATACGTGAAATAATAATAAGCGAGTTCGAGAGTTCACGTGCTTCTTATTGTCGAGTTGTTATCGCCAAGTAGTGCGAACACGTTCACGTCTCGCCGTAACAATTTTAATATATTAGGTGTGAGAAAGGTGCGTATTGTATCTGTTTTGGGTGCCTCGATGTGGTCAAAATTAAGACCAAATACGACATTTTTTCTCGTGCTTCAGGCTACCGATACAAACTATTTGGACTATGGTCAAAATACAGTTTAATTCTATAGTTTAGGTTTTAAAAATAATCCATATAAAATGATTGAACATACCTTATAGTTCCGATTTTTCTAGCGCCATCATTTTTATCACGATTGTCTAATTAGCCTTAGAAAAACGGTTCAACCTATGTTTCTCTAATGAATCACTTTTTGATAAAACCAAAGAAAATCAAATAATGAACGGTCATTGTGGAGGAATATAGTAGTAAGGGAATTGAATTGTATGAGAAAACCTATTCTACGTCCTCAAAGACCTTTGTACCTAAAAAGGTAACAAAAAGCATTTTTCGGGGATTATCTATTGGAAAAAAATCATTTTTGTTTCTAGTACCACCACCTACCGCATTTTCTCTCTTACTATTAGTATGGGTTCTATTTTTAAAGTTTGTATCTCAGTTGTCGTGGGTTCAAATTTTTAAGTTGTCTATTGACAAAATATTTTAAAGTTCTTTTTCTATCGATTTGTAGTTAATTAATTTTTGGAAATCTTCAAAATGCACCGAGATATAACCAATCAGTAGTCGGGTGCAATATTAGTAGAGGTAATACGGAATTTTTGATTGTTTGGAATACAACTAGAGCCTTGGAGACATATGAACTCTTCCAAAATAAAACTTTAACAATCATTTTTCTAACTCTTTTTTAGAAAGGTAGTACTTGAAAATCACTGATCTAAATCAAAATCGCATTGGAACTACACTATGTCACGCTTTTTTCATCAATTCATCACATTTTCTCACTACAGTCTCATCCTCATCCTCGTCTTCTTCTTATTTCTTCTCTTTTCTTCACCGATTCTATCACTATTTTATCCATTTTGGAAAGATTTGACATGTTTGTTTAAACTTTTCACCCACTCCATTCTTTGTTCATTTCCACGCTGTTCAGTCGTTTTTTTAATGAGTCACCAAAGTTTCATACTCGGTCAGAACTCACTTCTCCGTAACATAAAGTCTAGTCATTCTCACTTTTTCTATATCCAAATCTTCATCATTATATGATAGTTGTCACCTCTTTTCTTTGAGCAATCTACGTCAATATCACCTCACAAATGAGCCCCCGTGCCTCCGAGGAATTCGCCATGGAAACGGGCGGCTCGTTTTGTAAGATTACTTGTTGGGAGAGAGACAACTCAAAACGGGTGCGACTACAACCTACATAGCTTTAATTTTTTCTTCATTTTGAAGAAACCATTTTGTCACGTGCTTCATATAAATTAAGATCAAAATTATTCTTTTATTTCACATCACTAGTTTCTTCACAATTTTTATATGTCTGTTCCAATTTTGTCTAAAACTTTTGAAGTAAGCAAAACATATTTTTGATTTCAGTGTAAATGAATGAACGAGGGATGCTAGTGGATCCGAGATTTGACGCATTCTTTAAATTGGAACAAATAGACGACTACAAATATGATGGAGGTAAGCGCTGAACACCTTACCAACTTTTGATAGTTCACATCTCAACTGACTTTGGTTTTATTAAAAAATCACCAACTGAAAAATTATTGTTGCTTATTTTTGTATATTGAACTGAGATGTTGACAGACTTCTTTCAAAATAAAAAAAATTGGCTACAGTAATCGTCACAAATTTAAATCAAGTTTAAAAATTTCAAACCTTGAACATTTTCAGCTGACACTTCTCCATCAACGTCCAACGGTCTGCCAGAAACCTCAAACGGGGGTCGCTTGATTTGTGATGTTTGTGGTGACGTGGCGTTCGGAAAACATTATGGGATTAATGCTTGTAATGGGTGTAAAGGTTTTTTCAGACGAAGGTATTAATGAATCGAACAAATTTAATTTTAAAATTTACTGTTTCAGTGTGTGGTCAAGGAGGCAATATTCTTGTCGTTTTGGAGGAGATTGCCCGGTTGTAAAGGAACATCGAAATGTCTGTAGATCTTGTCGATTGAAGAAATGTTTTGAAGTTGGAATGAATCCGGATTGTAAGTTTTAATTTTTAATAACTTCACATTCAACCCGGAGCCCTGTGTTTTCTCTTTTCATTTATCCTCGTATTTTCGGAGACGTTAAGGTTGTACATACAAAAGTTCTGATTAACAACTTGGAAACTCACAATCCCAATATCGTCTATTTTTACAGCTGTACAAAATGAACGTGATCGTAATGCTAAAAATGGAGGGATGGGTGGACCAATGTCATCTCCAACTCAGTCTTCTTTATGCAAAGAATTGACAATTTCTAATGGACAGATTAAACGAAAGAGACTGAGACCGGAAACCGTAGAAAAAACGACTCAGGTAACGATTTTTGACATTTAGAGTTTCTAGAAAACTATAAAAAAATTGAGTAATCGTTTCAATTCTAATTTTCTAATTTTTTCAAACTTTCAAATTTTCAGACTGATGGAAAACTTGAAATAAACGATGATTTTGATTTTGAAAACATGCAACAAAACCCAACCCCTCCAGGATTATTGCCTCTTAAAATTGAAAGAATCTCAACACCTCCATCCGATTTGCCTGTTCCTATGGACTTTTCAATTCATTCTGCAGTTCTTGACATTGAGCAAAAAGTATTTTATAATTGTCCGGTGGCTGTTGATAATTCAATTAATGCAACAAAAACTCCAATCACTTTGCCATTTGAGGTTTGTTTTATAAAGATTTAGAGTGTCTGATCCAAACTAGGAATTTTAGGTCGTATTCCGTCAACCTCATCTTGTATGTAACCGTTATCCAATGCGATTCTCGAATACTCGAGTATTAACTCCAGAAGATCTTATTGACGGATGGCGTCGTCATTTCACTTATTATTCTGATTGGTGTCATGCAATGGATGAATTCAAGGCATTGTCTCCTGAAGATCAGATTGTTTTGGCAAAGAAAAAGATTATACTTCATGGATGGCTTGTTCATGCTTACTACTCATACAAGAGTGGTTGCAATGGAATTTGTTTTGCAAATGGAGCCGCCCATCTTCCTGAAGGAGGTCATCCAAGGTAAGTAAAACTGATTCGAGAATCTAGAAAAAAATCTTTAAAAAAACCAAAATATGAACGGAGTATATCCTTTATTTTAATTGGAATTGACAATATTCCTTTTTCATTTTTGTTTTATTTTCCGTACTCGGCATTTTATCTACTGTATTTCCAGTATCACGGAATTCTACAAAGAATGCATGCCTCGTTATCTGAACTATGTCATTTATCCAATGCATAATTTCCAAATGGATGATGCTGAAATGGTACTTATCAAATGTATCATGTTCTTTTCGAGTGGTAGGTTACTGTAGAATACTTTTTGTAAATTCATTATTTCAATGAAAACAATATTTCAGAATCCGGACTAAGTGCTGCTGGACGGCAAATCGTTTCGGCGGCTCGTGAAAAATATTTATCAGCTTTATATAATTATGGGCGTGCAAATAAATGTACCACATCAGCTCAGGCAACTCTTCGAATCGCGAAATTTATGATTATGCTTTCCGCAATTACGGTATGTTTTTAGAACACATATTATTCGATTTTTTGCCAAATTACGGCACCGGGTCTCGACGCGACAATATTTTGTTTAATAGAAATAGGTGTACGCCTTTAAAGAGTACTGTAATTTCAAACTTCCGTCGCTGCAGAATTTTCTTCAGTTTTTAATAGTTCTTACACAATTTTTTTAATGTTAAAAAATGCCAAAATAAAAATCTTCTTAACCGAAAACTATGAAAAATCGGAAATAATCCACATCAACGAAAATTTCAAATTACAGTACTCTTTAAAGACGCACACCCATTTGTATTTTACAAAAAAAACGTGTCGAGACCTTTTTTGTCGCATGACTCATAATATTTTGAATTTTCAGAGTTTGACACATTTAATGAATGAAGGAGTTCATGTGACGTCACTTTTCAATATAATTGAATTTGACGAACTAATCCAAGCAACTCATAAGACGACTCCACCTCAACATTCTCCTCCAGCTCCAATGGGTTAATGTGTTAATTTCGGTTTTTGGATTCTACCTCTTTGATCTCGTTTCATATCAGAACTTGACTGTTTCATTATTTGAATGGATTATTTCTTGAAACATCCGTATATATCTTATTGAACATTTTGACGCTGTGATATCCTGTACCATAGATAAATATGTATATAATCGTTGTGTATTGCAAAAGAAAATAAATTCCTTTTTTTTAACTTATAAATAATTAAACAACAATTGAACAAGATAAATAATGAGAATTCAAACAGCCTTTTTAACAAATTCGACACTTTTCGATGGATCCGTTGGAAAATATTCTTGCATTTTGGTCATCAGTCGTTTGAACGCCTATAATGTTTAAAAGTTGAGATTTTCAAAAGAATATGGAAATTCTAACCTGAATGTACTTTCTCTGAGTTTCATCATTCAGTACGTGAGCAATATTACTGACATATGATTTTGCAGATCCAGGACGTTGATGAATACCAGAACGAGTTACTCCAACTGGCCAAGGTGCATTTCCGATGGCCATTTCCATATAGGCATTATTTGCTTCCAAATAATTTCTATCAATTACTAGCAATCTGAAATATATATTAAACAACCGAAAATAAAGAAAATTTAAGAATTTTTTCATACACATTGCAGTTTAATTTTTGATTTTTTTTTGGTATAGTATTTGAATTTCTGAAAATCTCAAAAATTCGATAAACAGAGAAAGGTTTTAGTGAAAAAATAAATGTTTTAAATATATGATTATACTTTTATTATTCAAACGCGGAATTTCGAAAAAAATTTTTTAAATGTCTCTAATTTTGAATACCTATGTACCTATTAAATTTTTACGAGTTCTTTCCATCAAATTTCATGCCAATTTACCGAGTTTTCTCTTTTCGTGTAAGTTTTTTTTTTTTGAAAAATGGTTTTTTCGTGTCAATTGAATATTTTATTTTCTCAAAATTCGCAGATCCGCTTATTTTCACATCACAATTGGACAGAAATCCAACTCTGGAATTTTCATGATAATAAAATGCTTAATTGGCACGGAATCAAATTTGGAGCCATTTTAAAACTCCATATTTAAATTAGTTTTTTTTTTGCTCAGCTACATTTGAAAACCCCGGAAATTTCCAATTACAAGATAATTTTCGCATTTTGAATAAAATTAGTTTATTTTTTAAGTGAATTTCGATGAAAATTATAATGTTGAATCAAAAAATAACCTACTAACCTACAAATCTTGGCCAAATGATGCCGAATATCATTATTACAGTTGTATCTTTCCATTGAAGTCATTAAACTTTTAAGATGCATCATTGTTTGCTTGTGATGGGCTGCTTCATGCATACCTATTGAAAATATAAACATTTAATACACTTTTTTTTTAATTTATTGTACCTTGTGCTGTCTTTTTTACATCCAGTGGCCTATCGTTCAGATCCTTAGCCCATCTTGCGAGTATATAACGGCAAATTGAAAGAATAATATCACAATCTCGTTTCAAATCGTCATCTATAAAAAGTAATATAGTTTCGAGAAATTATTTCAAATCTCATACCGACGCTCAAAAGAGTTGAATTATGTTCGATATTTTTCCAATTATCTTCTTCATATCCTTGTGGAAGAGCAATATCATGTCGTGTTGCACTATCAGCTGTACCTTCAACCACTGCCTGCAATATTTCATTTCATGAAATTTGAATTAATGTTATTTTTAACCTTATCCATTTCTTTTCCGATAACTTTCATTGCTGTTTGTAATTCATTTTCCCATCCTTCATTGAGATCAGGTTGAGCAAGTTCTAACTGATGAAGGCGTTTACGCACATCAATATCAGTTTCACCTGAAAATTAATTTTTTTAAATACGATTTTGGAAAATGCCAAACCGAAAAGCATAATTGGGTGATTTCGCTGGCGAAGACGTGTTTGAATTTCCGACATTGGTGTTTTTTCATCAATCTCTGATTCGTTTTCCACGGGCGCGGGTTTAGTTCGACTGGATGATTCTTGAAGTATCTCGTCGTCAACTTTCTAAATGATGTCTTTTATAATGATTTACTATATGATAATTTAATTGCAAATATTATTCAGCAATACCTAATCCTTCTTTATTAGTGTCAGAAAATTTTATAAGACAAATTCCTACAACGAAGTTTTTAAAAGAAAACTTACTCGTTTCTTACTAGCTATTTCCTGCTGTTTTCTTTCGTATTCCTGATTTCTTTTCATTTCTAAATCAGCGCCTTTGACAAACTTTGCGTTTCCTTCTTTTACTTCCATTCCAGACACGGCTTTTCGTTTTTTTGCCATTTCAGCAAGTAGTTTTGCTTTGAAATCCATTATCTGAAGAAATAATAATAGAAGCATTGATTTAAAATAAAGTAAAAAAAGAAACTAACGGAATAAAGGAAAAAATGGAAACCGGATGAAAATCGTCAATTTAAGATTTTTATTCGAAAATGAAGAAAATAGAGAGACAGAAAATGAGAGACGCAGACAGCGCAATGCAAACACGCTCGATTGAGAAAAGTTTATTTTATTGCTGAAACATGCTCCACATCCGCTTTCTGCTCTTTTTCTTGATATCTTTTTAATTGAGACATCTTCCCAATATGTTTTTATTTTCAGATGCTTGGTGTATTCCAAAAACGATGTGCCTCAACTGCCCCTCTAATTCGTCCCATTCAACGGGTTTTAGTTGCAAATCGTGGAGAAATCGCCATTCGCGTCCAAAATACCGCTCGTAAAATGGGAATTGAGACAGTTGCTGTTTTTTCTGACGCAGACCGTAATTCCCTCTTTGTTAAAAAAGCTGACAAGGTAAGAATCCATAGTATTCGTGAAGTGTTAAACTGAATTTAATGTCAGGCATACCACATCGGCCCTCCTCTTGCAGCGGAAAGTTATCTGAATATGGACAAAATTATCAACAGTGCATTGCGATCTGGAGCACAAGCTATTCACCCAGGATACGGTTTCCTATCTGAAAATGCTGGATTCGCTGAAAAATGTGCTCAGGCCGGCCTTGTTTTTATTGGACCACCAGCCCAAGCTATCAGGGATATGGGAGCCAAGAATGTATCGAAGCAAATCATGGAAGATGCTAAAGTTCCTGTAGTAAAAGGATTCCACGGAGAAGATCAATCAGATGCTAATTTGAAAAAGAAATCAGCAGAAATCGGTAATTTTTTAAAGTATAGCCCCACATAAATTTATTTAAAATTTCAGGCTACCCGGTTATGCTGAAGGCTGTCTATGGTGGAGGTGGAAAAGGAATGAGAATTGCGTGGAACGAGGCTGAATTCGAAGAAAAACTGGCTTCAGCTCGTAACGAAGCTAAGAAGTCGTTTGGAAACGATGAAATGCTCGTGGAAAAGTTTGTCGAGAAGCCGAGACACGTTGAAGTACAAGTTTTCGGAGATCACCATGGAAACTATGTTCATTTATGGGAAAGAGATTGCTCCGTTCAAAGACGTCATCAGAAAATTATTGAAGAAGCACCAGCGCCAAATATGGGTAAGTCAGTCTCGTGAAAAAGTTTTAAATGAGATTTAATGTTTTTGCAGAACATGATACTCGTGTAAAACTCGGAGAATCAGCTGTTCGTGCTGCGGCGGCTGTGGGATATGTTGGAGCAGGTACCGTCGAGTTCATCATGGACCCGCGTGGCGAATTCTACTTTATGGAAATGAACACTCGGCTTCAAGTCGAACATCCCGTCAGTGAAGCTATCACAGGTATAGATTTTATAATGGGAGATTGGAAATTATCAAATAATTTGATTTCAGGCACGGATCTTGTTGAATGGCAATTACGGGTAGCTCAAGGAGAGAAGCTTCCACTGAAACAATCAGAAATTCCATTAAACGGTCATGCATTTGAATGTCGTGTGTATGCCGAGGATACTCGTAAAGGAGCATTCATGCCAACTGCGGGACGTCTTAATTATGTTGACTTCCCGGAAGATGCTAGAATCGATACAGGAGTTGTTTCTGGAGACGAAGTATCAATCCATTACGATCCTATGATTGCTAAGGTAAGTATTTCAGAACAGCTTCTAAACAATCATCTCCTTTTCTAGGTGGTAGTGTGGGGCCAGGATCGTGCTGTTGCTGCTGCAAAATTGGAAAGTGCTTTGGCTCGTACAAGAATCTCAGGGCTACCCACAAACATTGACTTTGTCCGCAGAGTTCTTGCTCATCCTGAATTTGCCGCAGGAAATGTTTATACCGATTTTATCCCTGATCACCAGAAGGAACTATTTGCTGAATCTGAAACTCCTGCTGAAATTTACGTTGAGTCGGCTGTAGCACATGCTTTGGCTGCCCTTCAAAAATCAGATGCAGGTGTCTTCCAGAATTTATCTTTCTTTAGAATGAATTTGTCACCAAAATACATTTTCAAAATAGGTAACGCGTTTAGTTTGATAAAGAAAAATAAATAGCTTAAATTCAGACGGAAAAGATGTCAGCATTAGATTTGATTCTGATAGTCGCCTGACAGTGTCTTATGATGGCAACAGTTATGAAACACTTCTCAACGACATTGAATCAACCACAGACGGATCTTTCAAGTTTACATTGGAAGCTAATGGCAGGCGCTGGAGTACTGTCGTTAAAAATCTAGGAAATAGTTTGATGGTAAGTTTGTGTCTCAACAAATCATAGTTTTGAAAAGTTAACTTTAAGGTGAATGGAGTTGGTCAAAACGAATATGAAACTCCACAAATCCATGAAACATTTGATTCGTTATCCGGAGGAGCAGCCAGTCATTCTGCCGTCGCACCAATGCCAGGAATTATTGAAAAAATTCTTGTGAAGCCTGGAGAGCAGGTATGTACAAGTACATGCCGAAAAATTAAATAACTCAAAGTTTAGGTAACTACAGGCCAAGCACTCGTAGTGATGACAGCAATGAAAATGGAATACATCATTCGTGCCCCGGAAGACTCAACTGTTGAACACATTAAGTGCCAGGCAGGCAAAAATGTTCCAAAAAATGCAGTTTTGGTTCAATTCGCATAGGCATTACCTTTATTTTTGGTTTTTTCTCTTAGGTTTTATAGCTATATCCGGTATTTTCAGAGCTTTTCAATTTTTCTTACAACACCCTTTGACAGTTTCAAGTGTAATTAATTTTGAGTACGGTTGTGCAGCTCAGATATTTTTTATGTGCCTTTACCTAGAAATAAAATTATGTGAATATATTCAATCAATCGTTCATTCGGAAAAGCTCAAGTATATTCCAATTATTTTGGAGATGAATTGAAAGTTCCTTCTCTTTTACGGATCAATTTCTGGGCATCTCTCAATACATCATTCCTGTCCTTATGAAGCTCAGACATATTCACTTCCGCATCCTTTTCATCACTGTTGGCACCTTCAGTCGTCAAATACTTCAGAGCGACATTCTCAATATCATCTAAACGATCTCTTCTATCATTCTCTATTTGTTGTTCCATGTAGTTCTTAGCTTCAAATTGCTGCTTGTTGCGATCATTAAGCTTCAATCGTAACATCCTTTGTCTGTATCTTTCTCTTGCTTTTTCCCAACGATATGCATATTCGTTCATTTTTTCTTCATTTTTTCCAGTCTGTTCTTCATTTTTTCCAGTCTGAACAATTTTCAACAATATGGTTGATTTGTATTTTGAACACTTACAAGTCTAAATTCATAGCTCAACATCATTTTACTGCCTTTTTGATTTTTGCTTGCAGATTGGAACACATCAACGTCAGGATTTTTCCATTCACTGGCCAGCTTTGAACATTTTTCCGGATTATTGATTTTAACTTCATCAATCTGGAAATAAACATCTCAAAGCCTTACGATCTTTATCTACAAACCGCGAAAAATTCTCCAGTCACTTCTTCCCATTCTCCTGTGAATCGTTCTTCAAGATCATCTTCAGAAAGTTCCACCTCTTCAAATGTGTACTTTGAAGTCGGTGTATCTTCTGATAACGATTGAATTCCTTTGAGGATATTGAACATCATACTGAATATGAAATATTTATCAATGAAGAATTTTCAGTAGTTTCAAGCTGTATAAACTTTTAAAAAAGTATCCATGTAAAAATATAATTTATTATTCGATTATTCAAACTGTCCACTGTCAACAGTGTTACTCCCGAGATGAATACGGTAGCCGGTCTCGACACGACTTTTGTTGTTAAATGCGAATAGGTACGAAGAGTACTGTAAAGTAAAATTTTCATTGCTGCGAAATTTTCACATTAAAAAAAGGGAACACATAAATTTCAACAAATAGAGAAAAAATATGAAAATTCGAAGAAAAATTGCGCACACAATTACTCAATTTTTCGTGTCGAGACCGGGTACCGTATTTTCGACACAAAAAAGGAAAAATCTAATGTTTAGCTAATATTAGAAAAGTAAAAGTTGAAACTGGAAACCTACTGATAGTTTGGTCTTTGCAAGGCTCTACACTCAAGCAGATGCTCGAAAAATCTCTCCATCGTTTTTGGCATTTTCATCAGAGCCACACCCATATTCATTTTTTGTCGTGCGAGAATCATATGATCTTTCACTCCATGCCATGGAAGACGATCATTCAAATCAACCAATGTGAACAGAAGTGACCATAGATCATCTTTTCGGCCAAGTTTGTATCCCAGATGAGCATTTGAAGATGTAAAGTTCAGAGATCCACGGAATTGCACCTTGGTACGAAGTGGGCGAGCATAGAAGGCTTTTTCCTGGATATAAATCATGGATCTGTAGGAAGAGGCTAGCGCCGACAGCCGAAAAAATCAGCCAGCCGCACAACCCTTGTGCCTACTTGTGCGATTGTCTGTTTACGTGTCTAACAACCTACGTACCTACCTGCTTACCTCCTCTACGCGCCTACCTGTCTAGCAAGAAGATGCCAGATAAACTGAGAAAATACGGTAAATATCACAACTATTTTAAGTCAAAATTATCAAAAAAATATCGAAAACTCACTTTCGACCATGCCCATTGTCTTGTTAATCCAAAATCAATAACATGCACAATGCGGCTCCTTTTTCTATCATCGGCTGCTCCCATCAATAGGTTTTCCGGTTTTATATCTCGATGAATGAAACCTTTTTCATGCATCAATTTCAGGGCATATAAAATCTGAATCAAGGTTAAATAGATTTTAAACTTCATTTAATGATACCTGAATACCAAGTCGACTCCAAGTTCCTCGCAGAAAACGCCGATCTGGACATTTCAGCTTCAAATCTCTCAAGTTTTCACCAAGAAGTGTCATAACGAAAAAATCTGTAAATCAAAGAATGCACTCCAATGGAAATTTGAGTTTTAAATTACTCAGATCTTTCTGTTTTGAAAAAAAGACACATTTTGGAATGTGCGGTAGTTCATTTGGATAACTGAGAAGTCTCATAACTGTCACTTCGTGATCGATAAAATCCATTGAGGTAAGGCGAACTTCTATTTTTACAGCGTAATACTGATCAAATGGAAGACTCCGACCGACGAAGATTTTAGCAAATGTGCCTTCTCCAATTTGGTGTGTAATCATCCAGTCACCAAGCCTACAAGAATATATAATGTACTATGTCAGTTGGATGGTCAAAAAATATTTTGATAAGGACAATTTTTTGAACAGACAGAATCCAATTGAGAAGCGAGCTTCCAAATGATATTATTGGGTAGTATGACTGTTGTGTGAAATGAAGAAACTTACATCATTGGAGCAATAACAATTTCCCCAATTTCCATGACTTTCTCACATTGTCCATTATTGTCATATTTTATCACTTCTTTACCTACACCCTCAACGTTCTTGAGTTCATCACTTTTTTTGGAGATAACTTCTTTCTTTGGCTCATTGTCATTATTTTTAATTGCTTCTTCTTTCCCCGGATCATTGTTTTTCTTTAGTTTATTGTCTGCATAATTTGGAAGATTCTTTTTGTTTTTCTAAAATACAAGAAAAATAGAAAAGTTAACGAAAACATTGTCACTTACATCAACCATTTAGAAAGTGCAGAAGTTTCAAATTTGATAAATTGGAAAAAGGGATATGATTATTTACCAAAATAACATGACAAAGATGAACTAACAAACGTGGACAACCACGGGTTTGTTGAAAAAAGGAGAAAAACATTTGCTTGAATTCAGAACTCTTGAACAAGTTTTAAATATTTAGAAGCATTTTGGGCTGTGCTGAGGTTATGGGTAATTCAAACTATTTTTAAGAGGGAAGGCGCCTGTAATTCAACAAAAATGTTGAACAACCAAAATTTGGGGGTTTTATTCTTGAATACTTTGCACAAAACACTTAAGATTTTTGAAAATTCTTAGTCAACGTTTTGTTGAATAGAAAAACCTACTTTAAAATTGGATTTAATTATTGAGAAACGTAGAGCATTGTAGTTTGTTGGAACCCATAAAACGTTTGAATAATTAAAATACAAAAATCCTAGAAATAATATTTTTTCTTTGATCGACGTTCAAAATTATGAGTGACCTAGATTAAGTGCCACTTTATGATATCAAAGTTAAACCAATTGGTACCAAATGAATGTTCTAATTGGGCTACTCTCACTTCAACATTACATCATTACATTCTCAAAATCCGTAGAAAGAAAATAGAAAATTACTTATAAAATTTGCTAACAATATCCATAACTTCACTCTAAAATCTTTATTACTCAAAAAAAAAGATCTGCATTTGGTTTGTACTTCTTTGTCGAATTGGCATATCATGGGAACTCAATCACGGGTTTGTGGGCACTTGACTGGAACATTTCGAGATCGGGAAAATCTCTGAGCCTCCAGTTTCTGGATTGATGTAACGGTACGAGTGATAGCAGCGAACGAGGTCGGATAGGCGACGGAACTGTAAACAATATACATTTGGTAGCAATAGGCACAAAAACGAATGCCTGCCGGTATGCTTTTACCGTGCCTACTTGCAGCAGGCAATAAGTAGGCACGCGAACAAGGTGTGCCTGCCTACCATGAAGGCATAATTTTGCTAATGTCGAGGTTCAAAAAACGTTAATTCTATCCGAAATTAATTTTTTGTCAAACTATTCATAACCTCAAAAATTAGACATTATTGGTTGACGTCACTAACGCACGGACGCCTCCTTTTTTCTCGCCTCACCATCTGAGTGTGCTGCTTATTGATGATCACAGTCCACCACATGCTATTGTTCTCAGTGAGCACTTGCACAACACGGAAGTTGGATACCTTAATTTTCTCATAGAATATTTTCATTTCAGGGTTAAAAGCTCACCTGATTATCTGCATTTCTGTAACAAATGAATAATGGAATCGTAGTTGCCACCTCCGACTTGCTCTGACCCTTCGTGACACGATAATACAACGTGAAATCACTCGGGCTTGTCAACTTCGCAGCCTCCTTCTTGTGGAGAACACCCTTCAAATGCTCCTCAAGATTTGGCTCAGCCATCGTCGCAGCTATATTCAAATTATTTGACACCGAACGAGAATCCGAGCCAAGAGTGAGCAAATGACTATCACTGACACGTGATCCCATACTTGGCGATTGAGCGCCTTGAAGTTCAGTTGTTGAATTTGAAGATCCAGATGTTGCTACACTCCAAATTTCAGTGCCACGTGACGAATAGGAGCGTGGGCTGAATGCGTTAGGGACGCTGATGTTGCTGAAAATTTGTACAGTATTTTCTTTTATTTTTTGAATAAATATCGACAACTATGAGAAGGGGTGTAAATCGGACATATGTGCACTTTTCAAGCATTACGTGAGCCAAAACCGCATTATCGCATGTTACGTCGCCGACGTCTTACATGTTACGTCGCCGACATCTGTTATAGCTGAATGTGATAGACAGGGGTTGGTAACGTAGGCGGATTTATTGACCCGTGGTTTCGATATGTATGCACTTATACTGTACCATTACAGTAAACTAAAACACTCTCCTAAGAGTTACCGAAAGCACTTTTCTGTCATTGCCATAGTACACCGACTTACCTATTACAAGTATTGTTTAATTGGCGTCCTCCTCCTCCTGAACCACCATTGCTTTGCCTCTTGTATTCCATTCGCCCAGATGGTCTCATTATCCAAACAAATTGAGAACTGAACTTTTCTCAAATCTATTTTTTTTAAATGCCCTAATTAAAAGTTCAACAAAATGTTAATTTATTCTAAGGTCAAAAGTTTCATTTCAACGTGAGTTTTTTGAATACTACAAAAAATTTAGTAGAATCTCGAAAGTTTGGTTAAATTTTTTTAACAATTTGTGCATGACAATAAAATAATTGAGAAAAAGATGAAGAGGTTTAATTCACAACAGAACAATCAATTATCCAAAATTGGCTTTAAAAAAACCCCCCGTTTCGATTCCTTTTCCAGATAATCCCTTCTCGTTAATGGCATGACACTGATCAATATTGTTAATAATGTCCCTAACCACACACATCTATAATTTATTGAGAGCGAATTCTAAGTCTCATGGAGGAACGACCATATCACAGCTGGAAAATTCAGATATTTCCAGAGGGTGGTTCTAGAAACTAGCTAATTAGAATGAACCTGTCCAAACGGATACACCACACCTTTTTCATATTGTTGACGGCAATTTATTGGCCACTTTACTTTTGCTTTCCTTGCTTTTCAGATATTGTAGGTTGCCTGGCAGACACAGGATTCTGCAAGCAAGGTTGCAAAAGGTTTATAGAGAGAGAGTTATAGAGAGAGGTTTAGAGAGAGAGCATAGGGCAGAGTAAAATTCTATCCAGGAAAATATTTCTGATGTGCTAGTGTTTTCCCAAAAGATCAAGATTCAAAAAGTCAGTGGAAGTATTTATTTGTCAAGAAGATCAAGCTGTAAAGTTATTTTGAAGAGCAGCCAGTTTCTTGTTGAGCTTCTGAATTTCATGAAAGCTATCAATGATCTTCTTCTGTTCTTCAATGACCATTCTCTGCAAGTAGACTTCCTGAAGAAGATGTCCAGGTCCAAGAATGATTGTTTCACTTGAAGAATCCGAGGTGGTAGAAGATGGAGAAATTGGAGATGAAACAGATTGAGCCGTGCATGGGAGTGATTCTAGAATTAATAAATATTTAAAAAAAACTACTTTCAAAAAAACTTACCATCTTCAGAAATATCGAATTTATGATTAACTGCTCCATATATTTTCATCGAGTCGATTGGAGATTTGACGAAAACTGGAAGTTGTGGGAAAGATGGATGAGCTGGAGAATTCCACAAAAACGTGTTCATATCTTCCGTAGCAACCTCCGTTTTCTCAAAAAATCCCTCGTACTTCCCGAAAAGTGATGCCGTAGATGTTGTGGAGGGTGCAGCAAACAATCCATTCATCTTCTCAAAAATCGATTCCATCTGTTCTTTCTCGTTATCAAGGCAATTAAAGCTCATCCAGAAATTGGCCATAAGCTCCGCAGCCTCATTGATCTTTTTTGATTCTGTAGTTGTTGGGACTGGGGAGACGGTCACCTCAATCAGTTGATCTGCTTGGAGAGCCAATAATGGGCAGCTAATGCTCTTCTTGATCTCCGCTGTAACTCTTGCAGTTGTTGGAACAACTGGGCAAGATTGAACCTAAAATATGACCCTTGGTTTTAAAATCCAGCTCGTTGTACAAACCTTGTTCAAAGCTGTCCTTGGCTGAGCCTTTTCAACGATCGGACAAATGACTGGAACTGTTTCCCTTCTCTGTTCGGCTTGACGCTCGATCATCTCGAGGAATTGTCCAAAAGCAGTGTAGACAGTAATCTTCTTGACCATAGTGTTAGTAGAGTTGATTGTAGTTGGTTAGTAGAGCGATGAAATTCGCAATAAGTAGATTTATGATTTCAAGCTTGTATATAATCAGTCTTATCTTGATGGCCTAAGTTTAAGCGTAGAAAATGAACAAACGGTCACGTAAAATTAGAATTGAAATCTTTTTATTTTATTACCTGATATAATGTTTCAAAAGTTGGGAAATAGCAACACCTGAAGATTTAAGGTTTAAGGTTTAAAAAATGCGACAAAGACATTTTTTGGACAATATTCTCAAAAATAAATGTATCCTTTCATTGCTGAAATTCGTTGTATATGTATGTATAGTGTTTGCCTTATGAGCCAAAAGTTCAAAAAAATTATAATATTAATCGAGAATTTCTGAAAATTGAAGAACTTGATCTTATCGTGAGCCTGCTTGGTCTGCTTACAATAGAGTTGGAGGTGGCCCCAACCCGAACTGCCGAAAGTTACCGTTTCTGGTCTAGATCAAAATAGATCAAGCAATACTAGATCAATTTTAGTATTTTTGTTGCACCTAAGTGCAAAAGAAAAAAGCAATATAAGTAGCTTAATACAAGTAGCATATCACAGAAAACGAAGAGGTAGTACTAGATCAAAATTAGTTTAATAAATAGTCTTCATTTCCTTATCCTCTAGACAAAAAACAAAAACAAAACAAGTAGATTAATAATTAGCATCTCACAGAAAACGAATAGGTTTCCTTTGTTACTCAAAGGTATCAGAACAAGTGTAAATTGATGAAATTATTCAAAATAGCTACTAGCTAAAACTGATTTTTTTTCAAATTTCAACGTGATCTCCTATTTTTGGATGAACTTCCAGATTTAGGGCAGAGATAAGAAGGCTGCTATAAATTTGGAAGATTTTGCCATAATCTTCATAGAGTTCTCATAACTCCTTCATCGAACGACCATGGCCCAATCCGTCCCACCAGGAGACATCCAAACTCAACCGGGTACCAAGATCGTCTTCAATGCTCCATACGATGACAAGCACACCTACCACATCAAGGTGATCAACTCATCGGCTCGGCGTATTGGATATGGTATCAAGACCACCAATATGAAGAGACTTGGAGTTGATCCACCATGTGGAGTTCTCGACCCAAAGGAAGCTGTGCTTCTTGCTGTTTCCTGCGATGCCTTCGCCTTCGGACAAGAGGATACCAACAACGACCGTATCACTGTTGAGTGGACCAACACCCCGGATGGTGCTGCCAAGCAATTCCGTCGTGAATGGTTCCAGGGAGACGGTATGGCTCGTCGTAAGAACCTCCCAATTGAGTACAACCCATAGAGTCCTTGTGAAATAAAAGAGTTTTTTATGAATGCTTGTTCTTTCTTTGAAACAAAATGTAGCCTCACTTGAGCTCTTCCTCTTGATCAGCTGGCTTAAATTCCATGCTTAAATATAACCAAGTCTCGAAAGTATACAAAGAATGTACACAAATTAATCGAAGCAAACCGGGCTCACGAATCCTATTATTTCTACTAGATAAAATTCGATTGACTCCACATCCTTTCCTGTAGAAATTTTTTGTTGCAATTCCTACTAACATGCGAAATGGCTTTTTAATAAAACTGTCTAGAAGTTCACTGAAATTTGCCAACTTTGTAACGTTGGACCACGTGGGTACATTCGAATTTCAAAACAAAGTAAACTCATTTTATTTTCAATCATTTTCATTTCTCAACTGAACATGCTAACCATCGAACCTCCATCTGCCACATTTCCAGCGTCAGGAGGAAGTTCCACGCACACAATTACGTCAGTGAACGAATCTCGAATGGCGTTTAAGGTATTCGATAACTGTTAATTAGCGATGTGCGCAGTATTCTCCATTCCGGTGGCAATGTGTGCATTGTGAGTCAGTTAATTTCTGAGGTTTCTGATGGACATATCGTAAATTAACTGCGTTTTTCCAAAGTGGTCTCGCCGCGCCCTTTAAGAAGTGCCTTGAATAACAAGAATGATCTGCCTAAATCTGCAATTTTTCACACTATTTTAAGGGTGCATAAATGTTTTTGAAATGCAGGTTTTTTGGCGAATCCATTTTGAAAAAAATGCTGCTCTTTTGAAACAGAAGCAAAACAAAGGCCTTATTTAGGTGAAGTCATCAAATAATGAGCACTACCGAGTTCGTCCCGTGTATGGATTTGTCGAGGCAAGGGGAAAAATGAAATTTGAGATAATTCGCCTCGAGGGTCCTGTGAAAGATGATAAAATTATGCTACAATATGCTGAAGTTCCAGCTGATGAGACAGATGCTCAGGCACCATTCAAAGCTGGTGCTCAACAAGGAGATGTCACGATTTTATTGAAGACTAACTGAGCATCGACTTTTGTATAAAACCCATTTTAATTTTAACTTTTTATTATTATTAAACTTGTAAAAAGAACAAAGAGACGTAGCAATGAAGTTTCACAACCAAAATGATTAGATCTTGGAATGTATTTAGAATGGAGTGAAATGCAATGAAAATGGATACTTGGGCGGGGGGGGGGGGGAATTGGTTTTTCAAAAAAGTTTTTAAGAAAGGAGTTGGATTATAGGGAAGATTTACTCAAAATCAAGAAGGACTTTACACGATTTTCCGTTTATGCTTGACCCGGCAGGAGTTTGCTTTTTTTCACTTTCGACAAGAATTTTAAATAGGAGGCAGTTATGTGTTCAGCAAGTTTTTAATATTAGGCAATGCCATGCTTATACTTTTTGCAGTGTGCATGTTTGGAGTAATTGCAGTTTATCTGACATTATTCTCATCATATACATATATTCGAGACATAATCATTTAAGTATATGTTAACTTTCCATAATTTACATAGTTTGTTTTGATTCTGTAAACCAACCGCAAATCTACTAAATTCCTATTTTCTTCAATATGCAATTGAGCTTTTTGGGACAAAAAAAATAGTTTTTAGAATGCTGAAAACACGTTAAACACGAATATAATGTATATTTTGAGATCCGGATGCTCTGAAAATGTCTAAAATCAAATAAAAAAAAATGTGTTCTGTGTATTCACGTGAAAAAGTTTGCACAGGTTTTTCATCCTCTAAATTTTGAGATTCTATAAAGTTGCACAAAACTTTCACGTTGAAAATGAAAAATAAATCTATGTTTATTAAGCTCCATTTTAGACATTTTCAGAGCATCCGGATCTCTAAATATACATTATATTCGTGTTTAACGTGTTTCCAGCATTCTAAAAACTATTTTTTCGACCCAAAAAGCTCAATTTCATTTTTTCGCCCATCTTTTCGGAAGGCAAAGGTCCACTTTCGTTTTTCAGAGCGAAGGACGATTTTGGAGATGAGCCAACATTTTTGAAAAATTCTTTCACAGTCTAATAGAGGACTCGAACGAAATTTTAAGCAAAAATGTTGAAAATGGTAGATTTTATAGACAAAAAACGAAAATTACAGAAAATTGCATGTAACTTTTCTGAAACTAAAATATTAATTTGTCGTATATTCCTCGTATATTGGTCGTCTTCCCTTTTTACACTCACAGTTTCATCGTAAATTCATCGAATTTATCTAAATGTACGCGGCGACTTGCAGAGTAGGAAGAAGTCTATATCTTTATGTGTTTGTGCTGTACGCCAGATAGTTTTTTCATTTGGTTTGTGTGTAAACAGTCTCTTTTTCCCTATTCCTCACAGTGTCCATTCCGTTCGTCCATTTTTCCAAAGGAGCCAGGCCACCCGCCATCATTATATTTTCGGGGCGCCGCGCCCGGTCGGAGGGACACTCACGATTCTTCAGCTTCGTTCTCTCTGGTTCTTTCCATTTTTTTTTCTTCTTCCTTTTTCGGAGATTCTTTGTTTGTATTAGGTTCGGCTATGTGTTCAGGAGGCCAGTCATCATCATCTCCTGCTGCTGCAACGGCTCCTCCTCGTTTTTCCGTTTTGTCGGCCATTTTCGTCTCATTTCCCGGACAGCTTGATTGTTTGTGTTGTGCCATTCGTACGTCATAAATGGCATGTAGCTACAGTAAACTTGAAACATTTCCAAAGCTTAAGCTTATGTGTGTTGTGTTTTTTTCTTCAGATATAGAAGATGTTGATAGACTCCTACAAACTACAGTAACCACATGTGATTTAGATTTTTTCTAGTATTTATTATAAGTTACAGTATTGCTACCGTTCTTCGAAATTTAATTATAATGAAAATTACCTTTTAAAAACTTTATTTCTGTTCCGAAAACAACGGATTTGTAATTTTGGAACATGCATTTTTAACCAAAATAGCTACAACGATACTCATTCCTAAATTTGTACTCTGATAACATTTTGACTTTTTCGTGTAGTTTCGATAAATTAGACAATCTGAAAGTATTGCCTACTTTGGAAATTTCTTATTTTTGATCTATTGAATGCATATTACCCAGACGCGGAATGTAGCGATTTTTGCACCAAAATCACGATACCTGGTCTCACTACGAAAAATTTCTGCTAAAAGGAGAGCGCCTATAAAGAGTACTGTAATTTCAAACTCTCGTTGCTGCGGGATTCCAATAAATTTTCGAATACACGTCGAAAATTATCTCATAGATATAAATGACATCTCGATAATTATTTGTGTCTGCAGTACACTTTTCAGAAGTGACTCTCTCCATCTGCCATTTAGAAAAACTCAACTTTATGATCAACTCAATTTAATTCTTCATTTCCTCGAACTATTTGCACTATTCCTCTCAATTGCCACTGATATATTAACAGTCTAAAAAAGTGCGCACGCACAAAAATTGAGCCGGACACTCTCTGCGGTCGTCCGTACCAGTTTACACAGTTTTCCTCCCAAAATATCAAAGTCTCTAACACTGACACACTCTCTCGCTGGGCTTTTTGTTCATTGTTTAGCATCACAAACACAACCAAATCCATTGTTAGTGAGACAAGAACAAAATTCATTTTTGTGCTTTCAATTTGGAAGTGAACTGAATACGTTTAGTAATATACAAAAATGGAGCTGGTTACTGTAGCTCATGACTTTTCTAACATCTAGATCTACATGTAGAGGAGGCATCTGAGATTCAATAGCAAAATTTATTACAGATAATTCTTGAACGTCTTAATGAAATTCCTAACCTGTAACTAACTTTCTATAGTTAATCAAAAATATTTGAAAATTCACACATTCTGAAAACAATGTTCAACTACACATGTTTTCTGTCCAATTCTCCCGCCAACAATAGCTTCAATATGCATTTTTATTGTCTGCGTTGCAAGCTTGTATTTTGCATCAAACACTTCTGTCCATATGTAATATTTTTTAACCCTACTTTCAGATGCTGTTGTGCACCAACTTGTGTTTCAAGAGGCTCGATCAGTTTTCAGCTGGGAAAATTGGCCACGAAATCAACAATAATGAGTAAGTTCTCAAGAAGTTTGGAAAATGTCCAAAAAAAGGTATGACGTGGCAAATAAGCTGGTGCGCGCGAATCCCATATTTGCACAATCTGACTGATTTGTACGCTAGCTTCATCTCCGGAAAAAAAGGTTTTTATTTGCACATATAGGACACAACTGTATGAGTGGACAGTTGGTGAGGCGATGGATTTGTTTTCGGCAAAAGTAAGTAAAGAATTTTATTTGAAAATAAAATTTTATCGGTTTTTCTCGTTTTATTTTTTCTATTTCGTTTTCAATTTTCACATCGCAAATTGAATTTGGACGTCCTCCATTGTGGAATGTCTACGTCTCTTCTACTCAACACAGTCTCTCGTTGTTCGTCCCAAAAGAGCGCGCTTGCACAGCCGCGTTGAGTTGGCAAATAACTGTTTTTTAGTCGGTGTCCATTGTTTCCAGACATTTTTTAGCTGACATTCTCGTCATTTCAGCGATTTTGATCGAATGAGTCGATGGTCAGCCGGCTCAACTCCAGGGAGGTATGATATTTATCTGTAAAGAAAAGTGTATTCACGAAAATTGTTTTCCAGCGTCAAGCCGGTGTATGGCGCTCGATACCCTCCACTACATCATGCAAGTCCGACGAAGGGAGTTGAGATTCCAGGAAGAATGAATAAATTTCAAGATTATGAGAATAGGTTACTATCATCAAGAATTCCAGCTTTAGAGTAAAATCGCGAAATTAAAACTAAATACCAGCAATTTGCCACGTCTTAATCACTCAAATTTCTTTAATTCCCTTTAAAATTTTCTAAGATTAATTTTGTTTTTTTCAGTGTATCTGATGCATGGGATACCCGTGTAAAAGTAGATGAAACATTGGCTTCAGCCTCTGCTGCAAAAGTTCTCGCGGCTCATGCGGCTGGGAAAACGCATCGAGACGAGGAAATAATGCCGCCAGTCAGTGCTGCACCTACCAAAAACAGTCGACAGCAGGCACTGCAAAGGCTTGCAATTCAGAAAGGTGGGCTACTTTTTTTAAATTCAAATTAAAGCTAAATTTGCTCAAAAGCGAGTTAAGAAAAATGTTTACCTGTAGTTTGTCATATTTAGTGTCTTACAATTAAAAAAAAAATTAAATTTTAATTTTTTAATGGAAAATTCAGTATAAAATTAATATAACATTAATTAATTATTTACTTATTTAAACATTTATTGGCTTTTTTATAATTTAGTATTTTCAGAACCACTTCCCTCATCAGTTTCATCAACTCCACAAACTGCAAATCCAATTTACCCTAAGTTACCTGAAATATCAGATCAACCTCGATCAGCAGTTCCGATGGCCAGTGCTCCGCCACATGGTAAGTTTTTCTGTAGAAAATTCATTCTTTAATGTAGATAAATTTTAGGAGGAGATCGAGATCAGACAAGATTTGCACGTCTTCGTCGTTTATTTTCAAATGGGAAATCGTCAGGGAAAAACTCACCACCAGTTGATGTAGATTTAGAGAAATTGAGAGAAGACTGTTGGATGGGAATTCCACACAAGCTGAGACCACAAGCCTGGAGACTTCTTTCTGTAAGTGATGATTTCAATTAAGTATATTGACAAAGAATTTATAGGGATATCTTCCAACAAATGCAGAACGTCGTGAAGTAACTCTTCAATGTAAAAGAGACGAATATTGGCATTATGTAGAACAATATTTCCATTCCCGGTTTGATGATCAGAATGCTGATACGTTCAGACAGGTAACTTACATGGAAAAGGCTTAGATTTTAAACGAAAAACTCTTCCAGATTAATATTGATATTCCAAGAATGTGTCCATTGATTCCGTTGTTCCAGCAGAAAATGGTTCAGGAGGTTTGTGCCATTTTCGTTTGATAAAAGTCTTGCGCTTATTTAGAATAATCAAAATTTCATGTGTTTTAGAATTTTCACAAAAAATTATTTTTAAATAGCAAAAAACATTGTTAATATAAGTTGTAATAAGTTGTTTTTAGATGTTCGAGAGAATACTCTACATTTGGGCTATCCGTCATCCAGCCAGTGGATACGTTCAAGGAATCAACGATCTCGTTACCCCGTTCTTTGTCGTTTTTCTCTCAGAATTCATTCCACAAGATGTCGAAGTCGGTTCTTTTGACGTTTCTCAACTTCCTTTGGAGCAATGCCAGCTCATCGAAGCAGATTCATTTTGGTGTGTTTCGTCGCTACTCGATTCTATCCAGGTTAAAACAAATTTAAATCCATTAAAACATTTTTTTTCAAGGATAACTACACATTTGCACAACCCGGAATTCAACGAAAGGTGCTCCAACTTCGCCATTTGATGAGTCGAGTTGATCGTAAGTTGTTTAAGTTTTTAATTTTTTCTCTGCATATAATCGGTATTACAGGGCCTCTACACAAGCACTTGGAATCCAATGGGATTGAATATTTGCAATTCGCATTCCGTTGGATGAATAATCTTTTGATGCGAGAAATTCCGCTCAGAGCGACTATCAGGCTATGGGACACTTATCTGGTAAATTATTCGAGCATTTTTCATTTCGACGAATCTGAAAATTTTTTAAGAGTGAGCCCGACGGTTTCATGCAGTTTCATAACTATGTATGCGCTGCGTTCTTACGGACGTGGTCTAAGCAATTGCAAGCCGAAAAAGATTTCCAGGTGAGAATAACAATTTTATTTGCTGGAAAAATTATCGTTTCTGTATTTTATGAAAATTATGTAGTTCATAACAGTTATAATTTTACAGTTCAAATTTCCAATTATTAAAAAACTGATACTTTCTACAAAAGGTTTATTGAGAAACTAAATTTCTTTGTTTCTATAAACTATACAATCTAAGTAAACTATAGCGTATTCCAAAAGTTTTATTTTAGAAATATCTAAAATCTTAATTTCGTATTTTATCATTTCAGGGAGTAATGATTCTTCTGCAAAACTTGCCAACTCAATCATGGGGTGATCGTGAGATCTGCGAACTAACTGCAGATGCCTTCTCTCTTCAATCCGTGTTTGACGGTGCACGCCGTCATCTTTCAGCGCAGGCCGCCTCTCCATAATTACTCAAAAATCGATAACCGTGTATGTCTTTTGAATCTGTGATGTTCTATTATTGAGGCTAATCGTTCTTTTCAATATTATTATATTGGGTCCTATTGTGTGTGTGTTTGTCTGTACATTTACTCGTTCTACATCCGTTGACTAGGTAGGTCTTACTCACTCATTTTCAAATAAGGATTACTTACAGAGAGTTCATCCTTTTAACCTACTACTAGTGCCTTTCTATTTTCCTCAATTCCCTTTAACTGTAAAATAGTTACTTTTTTGTCCAGAAATCAATTTATCGCCTCCCCTCTCGAGTTTTTCTTCCACCATTGTTCATCTTTGATCCAATAAATCTTTCAAATCGATATATTTTTGATTTTTACACTCTTTTTCTGAAATTATCATAAATTCCTATTCAGTTTCTATCGACGTTGGATCGCATGTAAAAAAGTGATGCAGAGAAATTTCAATTTCCGAAGTGACCTTCATTGGTTTTTGGAGGTTTTTCGCGGAATGTTTTACCTCATTCGTCCTCATAAAGTAAATAGATTATCGGTTTTCTATTTTCATTTCCCGTAGAAAACTGTTTCATGTCATAATGGAAAGATAGTGTTATGTTATTGTTATCAGTTCCTTCCTTGATGATAATTGTTTCTATTAGAAAATTGTATTTTTAATTTGAACAGTATAATTTCAGCTCGAAACCTCAATTGAGACGAATTTTACCAATTTCAGCATCTTCGAAGATTTAAAGCTTCAAATGCATAAAAAAAGAGTTGAATTTTATATAAAAATCAACAAAAACACTTACAATTCTTGAAGGCAGGTGAAATTGGCACAACTATCTGAAGACGTTTGATTTCACGGTTTTGCCGCCAATACCCAACGAGACCCAAATTATGGGGGCGGAGCGTTCCCGTTTGGCATTGGAGCGCGATTGCAAATTGATTTTAAAATCACAGACAATTGTCCAGAACTACTTCCTAATAGTAAAGAAAACTGAATACTTGTTTATAAATATTGGAAAAAGAAGTGTGTATTACTTGCTGACGGAGTAACCACAATATTTAACTGTCAAATATTCTTCTTTTTCTTTCTGTTTCTCGTTGGTTTCTATTATATTTTCAATTTTAACTCTTTTCCAACATAGATCAAATACTCTTCTTTTGTTCACGATCTGCCCTGTGCTGCCCGTGAAATTGAATGATTTTTCTCTAAGTCTCTTCAACTATCACACTCTTTCGTTTCGCATTTAGACTTCAAAACTATTTTACCAACACTGTGGTCGCTGTTCCGGCGAAAAAAAAAATTAGATTCAACTTCAGAAAAATAGTGAAGATTACAAATTTCGTTGTAATTTTTATTTATTGTTTGTGGGAAAATTAATCAGTCAAACATGAAATTGCAACGAACAAATGTTCAATTTTCTCATTCTTATCATCGAAAAACTAGAGAGTGACTCATTCTTTTATTTCTTCATTTGCTAGAATTATTCTAACGAAAGTTATCAAAGAAACAGCTGGACATTCCATTTTAAATTTTCTTGATCAGTGAGCACTTTCTCTTATTCCCAAAAATGATTTAATCGTTGAATTTTAAGTCTTCTCACCCTTCTTTTTATCCTTCTTTTCTCGTGACGTTAGTCTCCTTGACAACCGAATCTGTTTTTTTTTCATTATCCAGGCAAAAATATTCATTACTTTTGTTTTCAGCTGCTTTCCAATTCTATCTTGCCACAATTTTGAATACTAACATTTTCTTAATTTTTTCAGATAAATGACGATTTCCTACAGTGGAAATGTTATTCGAATACTTCTTCGGTGGAAGGGATCTATTTGGAGGTAAGCAAGAATAGTAAGAAATTATAATTGAATGAAACATAGTAGCTAGACTTTAAAAATATACATTTTAGTAAAAAGATTGTAGTATGTAATTACCTCGATGAAGTGTATAGTTAAAATGTCATAATAAAACACTCACATTTATATAAGATTGTTGAAAAAAAATTCAAACACATACAAATTTGAACACAAACCATCAAGTAAACTATAAAACCCGTAGACAAAACAACTATCTTGATTAACTTCCAAAATTATGGTTGGTGAAACAACGATTTTTCAGAACAGCATGGAAGGAGCTTCTAATATATTTAATTCTTTACTATTCCGTACGTGTATTCTACCTCAAGGGGATTGATTTGATTGATGATGACGAAGATGATAGACTAAAAATGCGTCGTAAGCAGCTTCAGATTTATTCAGGAATATATTTCTGAATTTCAGGAATGTTTGAAACATTTTGCCGCCAATGTGATTCCTACACTCGTCTCATTCCACTAACTTTTCTACTCGGATTCTACGTTTCCAATGTGGTTGCTCGTTGGTGGCGTCAATTTGAGACACTTTATTGGCCAGAAGATATTCTATCAGTTCTCTGTACAGTACTTCACCAGCACGACGAGAAGAGCAAACGGAGACGGCATACGATTGCTAGATATTTGAATCTAGCTAATGCCCTGGCATGGTATACACTTTCAAAAGTTCTGAATCAGAGATTAAGTTTTTGTTCAGGCGAGATATCTCTTCAAAAATCCGTCTTCGTTTTCCATCTGTTCATAGTCTTATAGAAAGTGGACTATTGACTGAAAAAGAATATCAAATTCTTGAGGCAATGCATGTAAGTTATTATATTGAACATTTAACAATTTAAATATTTTATATTCAGGCTGAAAACGAATCAAGTCGTTGGATCACACCACTTCATTGGATTCAACTAATTATGCGACAAGTTGAAGAGGTACGTTATCATAGGCAATGGGTTACTGTAGTTACTCATTTTGCTTTCATTTCAGGAACACAAACCAACGGCTTCCCTTTTCAACCAGTTTGTTGGTGAACTTCGAATTTTCCGTCAATCTCTTCGTAAGCTGTATTCATATGATTGGGTGTGTGTTCCTCTTGTTTATACACAAGTCGCTGCTTTGGCAACCTACTCTTTCTTCTTTTTCACACTTTTCGGCCGTCAACCACTTTTCCCAGATATTGAAACTGGAAAAGAGCTTGATCTAGTTGTACCAGTGTTTACAATAGTTCAATTCTTATTCTTCGTTGGATGGTTTAAGGTAGGTGTTATAATACGTTTTCTGTAGAACAAATGTTGAAAAATAGGTCGGACAAGATTTGATGCGACCCTTTGGATTAGATGATGATGACATCGAACTGAACTACATTTTGGATAGGAATGTTCGAATTTCTTTTGCTATTGTAAATCAACTCCAGGAATCACCAATTCGTAAGTTTTAAGTAATCATTTGCTAAAATCAAAATAATTATTTATAGCGGATTTCGAAAGTAACGACGATAAACTTTGGCACGAAATGCATCCACCAACCAAAGATGGAGAAACGTCTCCAATACCAAGAATCCCACAACTTCCACATTCAAAGTATTCGAAACAACTTTCTGAACATCCACCACGTCTTCATGCTTATGTTCCCATAGATGATGGCAAGGGAAGTATCAAGGATTTGGAGAGTCATCACGGATGCGTTTCCCTGAAAAAAGACAAGAAACATATCAGCTGGTAGCTGAATTATTCATAATCTGTAAAATTATTGTTGTTCTCATTTGTTCTCTGTTCTACTTACCATATTTGATTTTTTTTTAATTGAAACTTGTATTTTTTGATGAATCAAACATTATTATATCCGAAAACATCAAACATACATATCTAACCAATTTATTATTTTTATTCTATTATAAATGTGTTAAATAAAAACCATATGTTGTTGAAAACAATACGAAAGTCCATGATTCTCCTTAGATCAGATGCATCAGTTATATTATTTTACTCCAGAAAGTTTTTGAGAAATCGCTCGGAAGGGATATCGAATACTTGGATTTAAGCGACTCAAAATGGGACAAATCTACCAATTTCGTAATGAGACGGTATAAAAATTTATCAAAAAAAGCTATGGCAGTTCAAAGTTTGGGAGAAATATATACTTTTAGCCGAAATCTCAATTCTGCCAATTTGCCAGTTTCGCAACGAACGGAGCTTTTTAAAAACTAATGATCGCTTTTAAATAATTTTTTATAAGCTTAATCAAGGAAATAGGGCCATTTTGGGCCTAACACAGAAAAGTTTTAAATTTCGGTACTCCATCTTTACCGTCCCCTGATTGTTCGGCTCCGAGAAGTTTATTGCATCTCTAAACCATATTGTTTCTGATGGTAAGGTATAGAATTTCAACCAACACCTAATCGTAAACCACACACCGACATCCCTTACTTTTACACAGATTTCTGACATTCCATAGTCTTAAATCACACGTGGAACCCTCGGCTTACATGTCAAAAACACAAAAGACTCATCCGACAGGTTATTAGTTATACGGTCTCCTTCCGGCTGTTCCGTCCCTTCTTCTTTATGATGAATATATGGGAGTAATGCGTGTGTGTGTGGATACCAGAATGAGGAGAGCAACACATGTTTTACGAGCTCTCCAAATAGTTTATGAACTTGCCGACAACGAAACGAAATGAAACAGAGAATGAAGTCAAGAGACAAAGAAAGTGACACTAACAGAGGAAAGAGCATGATAATGTGAATTCTCATTTTCGGAAATGGGGTTCCAAAAGGCGGCTCGATTCTTTGATTTATTGATATAGTGAGTCGAACAAAAATACACAAACTGAATAGGTAAATCAGTATTATCCAACTGTTGAATAAATACGCTCAAGCTATTGATATGTGTACATAGTTACAGTACCCTGGATTTTAGTTTTACAGTTTTTTGTAGGTTTTATCTAATTTGAGTAGTGAGACCCTTAATCAACTCCAGTATGCAAATACTCGGTCTCGACACGACTGAAATATACTAAAATTATTAAACGTCTTAGTGCTGGCGAGACCGAGTGCTGATTTCTGGTTTCGTATGTTGCAAAATGTTGCATCTTGATAATAAGTCTACATTATTATTACTACAGTAACCTAGCTCTATTATTTTAACTATGTGAAGTATTTTAATCAAAACAGGAAACTCTTGAAATGAAGAATTCGAGTTTAACGTAGCATATTAATACAACTCTATTTAGCTGGTCCCATAGCCATCAACTTCCCTTTTCCTCCATATGAGCCATTGTTTTTAGAAGTAACAATTTCCTAGAAAAGGTTGTTCTTAATGGATACCTAGTTAATAGTCAATCGTCTTTCTTTTGCCTTTTTCCCATTCAAAACCGCAACAATATCGCTCATCGTCTCTTTTCGCAACACAACCACCTTATTGTTGAATCTTATTAATAATTAACTCATCGATGGAAACCTAATGGACTTGGACAAAACATGACGACTACCGTAATCTTTCAATCCCCATTTGAGAGTTTGAATTTGAAATATTGAGTTTCAACATAAAAGTTTGAGAATTTGAAAATTGAAAAATGACCTTCACACCGGTAGCTCATAAAAGGTTGACTGAGCGGGAAAGAAAAGCGATACAAGGTTGCATTTTATTATGAGACCAAATTGAAATAAAACTGATCGGTTTGATGTGTAAATGATTTCTCGATAAGATAAGAAAGTTTGAAAATACAGAAAAGCAGAGTTTCCCTAGATCCCATTCTCTACAAGCTTTATCTGCCCATCGCTCCCGTGATTCACTGTCATATGCTCACCAAGTGCGCAATCGTCTCTGCGTTTCCAACGACTTCACCCTTTTTCTCATTCAATTTCGATATATACTCGTTTTCTTTACTGCTTTGTCGGGTTCTAACAAAAAAAACTCCTGAGCCGAACACTTTTGCTTGCTCGCTTTGTTCGATGGGAATCGGGTGCGCAAGACGAGTCGGTGTAATATAATGAGCATATGTGAATGAAAATATTGTAGAGGATCGTGAGATTCCGAGAAAAATCACAATGGTCACCGAGGAAATGGAATGACAAAATATAGTAAAAGTGCACACGAGAGACACATACAAAAAAAAACAAGAAGACCTGGAAAAAATAAAATGGCTCAGAGAGTAGATCAGGAAAGTTATGTCGTCTGAGATGATCTCTTGAGACCATACAACAACTTAGAGATTTCCGAGCAAAAGTTTGAAATTTTGACGTTTCAGGAATCTTGTTTGAACCTGCTGAAAAATTATCAAACTATCAAAAAATTACTTTCCACGATTTTCAAAGGGCAAACCGGGATTCAGAGCTGAAATTAAACACTAGTTCTTAAAGTTAAACTACTTAAATTGTGTGATAATACTCTGTAAAGTCCTATTTATTTTTTTCCAAACTTGATTTCCTATACATTTCCAAAATGGATTTGTTTTCAGACCAAATTTCCAAAATTTGTTCAACTTCAAAACGATTGGCTCCCCGCCAATCTCAGTAGCTAACTCTAAATCTTCATATGTCTTGATCCAGTGAACAATAAATGTTCCTTTGTCCTTTCCAATTTCACCCCAGGGTGCTTCTTCTTCCTACTCATCACAGCTACAAAAAACACCTGGAGAACACAAAAAAGTATGTCAAGCGGCTGGGAAAGGTGTGAAATGTGCCTGGTGACCTAGTGCCGAACCCACAACAAAGCTCATTTAGCATCATCCCAGAAGAGTCACTGAAGACACCCAACCGGTCTTCTCTCTTGCCCTTTGTCTTTTCCCCGCGGATCCATGACTTTCCATCCGGTCATATAACTGTGTTGGTGTAACCTAGTTCTCTCTATTTTGCCCTAAAGAGAAGTCATGCTTCGATGAGTTTTGTCACTAGCCATCCACCGATAGTGAAATGAAAACAAAGGGCAGGTGTTCGGACGGGTAGCGGTATTTCTTAAGGATATCAAGAGAAAAAGTGAACATGATTGCTTAATGAGTTGTTCATTTTGAAACGAAAATGGGTCAATCAGTGAGCGGGATGATTTATTTCAAAATATACACCGTGCAGGTGGTTGTGAAGATTGAAACCATTACTGCTAAAAAAAATTTGGTTTGAGCCCAACTTCCTAAGAAAAATATTTCAGAAATGCTTGAAGATCTTAGAAATCATGCTTCTCATAAGGAAGGACTTGTGAAAGGCGCCCGCCACCCATCGATCTGTTAGAATGCCTACTATAAAGTTCTTGAACTCAATTATCTTTGAAATAAAATTACATCAGAATTTCAATTCACAAAAAATGCTAGTAATACCCCTACAGTACTCCAACTGTACATTTGTTTTTCATCCCAAGCTATCATCATTCATCCTATATACCTCCTTCCATCTCAAAGTCATTCCGCCAATGAGTCAACTCACTGGACCCCCGTGTTGGATGAAGAATAGCTTTGGAAGTAAGCGAGTCACATCAGGCGCCCCTTACCGACAATGCCTCTGACGCAAGAGGCGCGGCATTTCTTTTTATCAGAAGGAATCTTGCACAACTGCAACTTTGTGACGTATTTAGGTTGGAAACTAGCGAGACTAGTAGAGTATATATATATTTACAGTTACTGTAAATTAGCAAGGCTTGTAAATTTTCGAGATTTTCCTTTAAAAGTGCTTGGCAACGAATAAATAAACACTGAAAGTTTAGGGTATGAGAAACAATCGGAACAAAAAACCGGCTACCTATCTTTAACTAGACCCAAACTGACCAGTCCTATGGTCATCAACAACCTAGTCTATCTCTTCATAATCGTATTAAATCCTCTTCTCCGGAAGCTCGTCTCGACCGTTTTATGCCTAAAAGTTTTGAAAAATCACGAGCGTGACCTACTTTGACTCAAAGCGCGCGGAAATCCGCTCTCGATTTCGATTTTGTATGAATGTATGTGTGGACACGGGGGATGAACTCTTTCTATTTGTAATGTGTTCCATTCACTTATTTGTTATTATTTTTCTTTCAATTTTTGAATCAACTTCCAAGTTATTGAATTGTTCACTTTAGGGAAAACTTACTGTATACCATCATTTCAAACCTCGGAGAATAATACTTTTAGAAATAACAGTGGTTTTGTAATATCTAGATAAAATTCCTTTTGATTTAATTAGATTTGAAGGTGTTTCAGTTCATAGGCACATGATCCGTAGGTGGGTCTTGCCACGATCTCAGACATAGTGTGGGCTTACCCTCCTTTAAGCTTACTGTCATATATAATGTATAGTTCTCGAGTAATCTGCAAACCCGAAACATTGCCTTCAAAATGTCAAAACGATTGATTGACCAATACAATACCCAACACTTTTCGGGTTGTGGAAACAACAATTGTTCCATTAACTAACCCATCTCTGCAACATTTCGTCCCGACCTGAACATACCAATTAGGTGTCCGGTAGTTGTGGTGGTGACGAGAAAAGTGACCGGTACTCGCTTTCTACTACTTGCTGATGGATAGATGATGTTGGGTGGCGGTAGAAGGTAAATGCACCACCGCTCCCAATTATCGTGTTCATGTGTGTTTGTGGAAGAGAATTGAGAAGAGGGGGAATGGAGAAGACTGTCCGAGAATCATCATTATCGGTGGTGACGGTTGCAAATGTTATTGTTACCTCCCACCTTCATTTTCCTACCACCCATCTTCCATTAACAAGAGTTTAAAACTTCCTTGGAGCAATTTAATTTAATTTTCACTGTTTTTTATCTTTTTCGGTAAAAGCCAAGTAGTTTTACATTGTCAGAAAAAGTTTTAGTTATGATTACTCAATTTATGAGCTTCAGAGCTTTTTCCTGGTACTTCATAAAATAAGCAGTTGGGAGTTAACCAGAAGAATCGCTAAAACATTTTTACACTGAGTAGCCTCTTCACCCGGTTAAGACGTGACGGGGGCGCCTCCTCCCGCCTCTCAACTCGCCCTCCTCACGCCCAGCCGGCATCCCTGCGTTGAGATGATTTTCAAATATTGTAGATGCCTTTCTCCTTTTTATAATTCTCTTTCTCAATTCCCAGTTCATCGAGGCGTTCTTAGGGCGAGAGGCGGGGAGGTGAAGGTTTCAGCTGCACTTTCGAATTCTGCCTCGAACTCCTAATATTAGGCAAACACTTCAAAAAATTTCCATCGAAATCTCTTTGACTTCCGTGAAGACTTTTAAAATCCCGAGTCATCATCCCCGATCCCGTCTCAACGGTTACAATACGAGAGGAGATTATACTACTGTATCCTCTCATTTCCCTTCTTATTTTCCGTTTCTTTCGATCATAATTGCCGGTTTTTCTCAAAAACCCTTCTCAAATACACACACAAGCATCTGAATGGATAGTGAGGGATTGGGGACATTTGGAAAATACAAGAGAAAAGGAACAGGAAGTGGTATGAAGAAAAAGGGATAAGCTTTGGAAGTAAATGTGAAATAGGTTGGTTTAAGGTGGCTCTGGAAGAGCTCTGCGAACTGGAATGAAGTTGGCTGGCACATGTCATTGGTATTGTATCTCATTTCTCAATTTTGACAGCTGATATCTCGGTTTTTTTGATAAATTTTTGATAAAAACTTTATCAAAAATTATATTTTGTTTGCTAGTTTTGTAATTAAAAAAATCTCTCTGCAGAAATCTGCAGAACTCACCGTGATATATGCAGTCAAAGGGAAGTAAAAAAATGTCAGCTCAATACATAAGTATTGCCATAGTTTATGATCAATAGTTCATGTAGTCCTCACTTAAAATGCCAGAAAAAGGAAAAATCCACATTAAAAACTTTTTTACCATCATATAAGTTTTCCATCCAAATCTCGGCACCCTGGAAGAACATGGATCTAGTCCATGAGAAACCTAGATACGATAAATACGGAAGTTACAAAGACTGTTTAAATTAAAATTTGAATGTCCTAATGGTACAGATAGGTACCGCAACATTACTGGACTCTAAGAGTGAACTTCTAACAGTCTCTTTCATTTTGCAATGTTATTCTTGTTGGGTATGTGCAATGATCCGTTTCCTGTCCCGTTTCCTGCATGTCTTCTCTTTTTCATCTACGAGGCTAATTACCTACATGTGCTGTGTACCGTATCAAAATACCCTCTTCTTCCTCCCGTTTCCGTGGCGTTCTTCAAGAAATTGACACTTTTTGAATATCCGATCCGTCTATCCTTACATGTTGCATCTTGAAGACAGACGTGCCCTAGAATACGCGGACCCCAAACCATCACAGCTGTCTCTCGAGCGCGGCGCCTGTTTTGTGCGTCTTGTTGTACTCCAAAATGTCACCTGTTTGTACCATTCATCACTTTGACACCCTCCCTCTGAGGGAAGGCCTTACTACTACTACTTCTCTTGTCTCGGTGCCTACTAGTACCTACTAATTTACGACTCGATTCGATTCGCACTCTTTGATGGTCGTGGTCACCATGTTTTTGATGATGTGACATGAGACTCAAGGCCTTCTAGGTTTCCAGATTTAGGCATTTCACGAGGTGGCCTGATTTTAGAACACCTCTTGTCCTCTAGAAGAGCAATCATCAGTACCTCCAACAGTCTCCACAAGGTTTTGGCAGCACTCAACATCAGAGGTGTTCGGCTGGGCATACTGTCAATCCTCAAAGTAAGTAGAGCTCCGCAATTTTGGAAAGTTCAAAAGTTTTAAATCCCCTCACTTTTTTGTGTTATCTTCCGTAAGTTTTTGAAATAAATTGAAATTCCTGGGCAATTCAAACAAATGTATTGCATGTACGGAAATCTTCATAATTTGTTGAGCTTGGCAGCACACATTTTTGGTAAAAGCGAACAACAGGGCAAACTCCAGTGTTCTACAAATTTTTGAACTTTGCCGGATACCCCTGATGTGCAACTAGAATCTTTAAAAAAATTGCCATATGTACCATCCGCCAATCTTTTGCGAGCTTTACACTTATGTTCTGAAACACTTTCAAAACCACGCTTTCTTATCTTTTCGTTATCCCTATTCCACCTTCATCACTTTTTTTTCTTATTTCTGCGATTATGTCATGTTGTGATGTTCGTTTCATCTGTCTCATCATAGTCCATCATCACCAGAGCGTCAGGGCGCGCGCCATCCACACTCATTTTTTGCTTAGTGTGTTTGGTATTGCATCTTTTTTCTCATCCTCTCTAGCTTCTGCTACTTCTTTAGCTTCTTCTGCCAAGTCGTCTTCGATCATCATCGTATATCGGCAAAGAGTGTCCACTCCTTCCTTCTTATTCCAAGAGGGCGCTTCTCTGTCCTGTTGCGCAATCGAGTCTTGCTGCTTCTTTTCTTTTTTTCTTATTTCTTGGTTGTTGAAGACGTCGTCGGATCGACGATTTCGCCGTCGCATATCCAGTTTTGTGTCAGCGATGTCGTGGTGTCTACGAGAAATCGGAAGAGCGAAGAGGGCTTAGAGAAGTGGAGTTATGGAAGAACTAATTTAACAGGTAGAACTGAAAAAAAAAGATCGGAGAAATCTGAGTGAGAACAATCAATAAGTTATCAATTTAGGCAAGTATTGCATGGATCTTATCTGAAGTGGCCCGCAGTGTCAAAAGTTCAAACATATTTATAAAAGCATATGGCTTTATGAATGAAAGTTTAGTACAGACTGATAGACCAAATCTTGAACATACCATTTTGGAAAAGTAGGAAGTGTGATGTAGTTAGTGTTGAGCAGATTACCTTTTGCTCCACCCTAGAAATAAGCTATCAGCTTCTCTTAGTTCCCTTAGACATCAAATTTTTTTGTGAACAGTTTTCCATGATTTTTATGGATTCAATTGCCAACTTTTTTTTCATATAAAAAGTGTATCATCTCATCCCGATGTGCGCATAAAAAGCTGAGACAGATGTGTGGATCTCGTTTTTGTCATTCCTACCGCGTCTTCTTCCACCTTCTTCAGCTTCCTCTCGCACTTTACCATCATTGCAAAAACGAGATTCCACCTGGGTGATCTTGTCTCGGTCCGAGAAAAAAGACGAGGCGATTAAATGCCCTCGCTCCAAATGAAAAAGGGCAACTTGGGCAACCAACGTCTTCTGAAGAATCTGGCGCAACATTTGCATTGACGCCGTCTGTCTGTGTTGGAAGAAAGGATCGACGACTTTACGACACGCTTAGTTGACGAAGACCTAGACTATGAAGCTATGATGCCGTTGACCACTACCATTCGATATTCGGGTTTTTTTTCGTTCGTTCGTTCGATTACAACACCATCGTCTTCGGCTTCTACGTCGACGTGCGCCAGAAACATTTTCAGAAGAGACGCAGAATCTAAGTAAAAAATAAAATTGCGTAGTTGCGCAATCGTAATAAAGCCGCCGTGATGGCGTCGTTGCGGATAGCAGAAAGGAGGATCAGATATTGATAAGATAAACGAAAAATGAAACAGCAAGCGACGCAAATGGCATCAGATATTTTGGAGGAATATTTCAAGAATATTGATAAATATAGGATCTGTTAGAATAATGTTGCAAACCTATAAATTATTGTTAGACGAACTTTAAATAGGATTTCTCAAATGATGAACCAACATATTTATCATATCTACAGCGTCGGCCAAAAGTATATGTATATATTTTTATTAAATAATAATGATAGCACTCGAATGGACCTTTAAATAAAAATACTTTTAAATTTGTCACATGATGAATCCGAACTTGTCGTAACTACAAGAAATGGTTCATTGTTTCAAAAATTCTTCAAAATTCGCGAAACTTTTCTGGAATAAAATATGAGTTTTCTAGATTTATCAACATAATCTGGCAGGTAACCTACCTGCTGCGCCAAATCCCTTTAGATTTACTTCTACATAGTTACAGAAGCGTAGAAGGTAGGCAAGTGGGATCATCTTTACTGGCTGGCATACCTAGTTTCCACATATTGTAGTCTTTAGACCTAGAACTAGTAGACAAAACTAGACTAATGTTGTGGTCATTCTCATAATCATATAATGATCACATGGTCATCTTCATTCGTTTTCTGATTTTCCTTATGCCAATACTTTTCTTTATTCTGCCATAGATTCTTCTTCAAGTTCTGTCCACTTATTATGCACGCTTCTTCTTCTTATTCTTGCTTTTTTACTACAATAACAACATAAGCAGAAGATGTTCCACCCTTGTCCCTCCGTTCACGTCGTCTTATTTCTCCTTCTTCTGTATACTTTTACGTTGTTTCTTGTCGTATCCAACGAAACGAAGGGCCCCCGAACGGTACGGCAAAAAGCCGGTTTATCCCTCTGCCCATTGGCTGCCAAAAGCCGATGGTCAGTTGGAAAATTGAGGAAGAAGGGCCGGGGGCGGAGTCGAGAGAAATGAGATGGCAACGAGGGAGGACGACTTCTTTTTCGTGTCGCGCCGCGCGGAAAGAAGACGCTGAAGGAGGAGGTTGGATTCACGGACGGATCGCGTCACACCTTGTATAGAAGCGCTGACGCAACCGGTGTGTGTATCTAAGGATGCGCAATCCATTTTGACCATCTACACCAATGGCAGAATTTCAAGAAAATTAAGAAGTTTTTTTGAGATGCCAAGAATTGCAGCTTATATGATTGTATAATTCTAGAAGAATCTCACAGAGCTTATTGCACGAAGCTCTTTCGCTCAGTCAGAGCGCTTAACTTTATTTACCGTTTAAAATAGTTAGTGCTCACTTCTGTCTTTTTTCCAATTTTGCTCTCTTGATTTCCAATACCTCCAAAAATAGTCGTTTTATTCGTGTCCCTATTTTATGTTGCTGAAACTTATTACGAGATTCTGCTATTCCCATTTTCTGCTCTAAATATTTGCATTCCGTATTCCTTGTTTCCAAAAGCTCCATAATTTACAATATTGTGATTTTCTTGATCTTCCCATCAACTTCTATTGCCCTCATCAATCCTCTTTGACCCATTCTCTCTTCAACTCCATCTTGACTCCTCCCCTTCCCGTACAACTTGCTCTTTTTACTCCTCCAACCATCTCTCTTCTCCTTTCACCAATCGCCCGCCCGCCGCTCCTTCACCAACACCATTTCTTGACTCCGCCCCCATTTATTCACCCATCGCCATCACCATAAAGCCTCGAAACCCGACGGGGCCGGACGTTCCGCTCTCTTGATCCCTTTAACTTGCTATCTTTTCAAAATTCTTGATTGTCATTTCCGACCTAAATATAAAAACCGGCCCTAGATCTTCAAGACTTAATCATCATTTTCGAAAACTCTTCATTGCACGGGTCATTAAAATTAGGCGAGAATCGAGTCAGAAAATCTAAAAGTGCACCCACGACCACCCATTTCAAAAAAATAAGATCTTTATCGACTTCTTTGTTTGCAAAAATCGGCGCGTGCCGAGACTCATCTACACCTTCCTCTTGAGTGTCATTTTGTCTCGCCTAAACGATTTTTTCGAACGTCAGCTAATCTTTGGCGGGAGATTCCGAACATATATTCCTTCTTCTAATTCTTTTTTTAGTTGTTCTGCTTTTGCACACTTTTCTATCCTAACTGTTTCATATCCTTTCAGGTATCCCATTACCTGGAATGCAGACCCAAAGTCCATTTGGTCCGTTACTCGGGATTTCATCATCCTTGCTCCCATCTCCAGTTACAGTAGCAGCAGCCGCTGCAGCCGCCAACGGACATCAAGGACCAGTATCGTTGACAACATTTCCGTCGGCGTTTGCCGCTTTCGCTTCCCAAATCAGAAATAATCAGCTGCAATCATTGCTCCAGTCTCAGATTCAAGCATTGAATGGTGGTATGGGATCACCTGGAAATGGTCCAGGAACTCCATTATCACGGAATAATTATGCTCATCATCATCAGCAACATCAAAATCAACAGCATGTTGGAAAGATTCGTGGAGTGAGTTGAAAGGGTCTGAAGGGTGTTTAAATAGAGGAATGTTGTTATTAAGGCGAAATTGTTTCCCGCGTCAATGATTTTTTGAGTTCGGAGCTCGTTTTATTCGTAAACAAATATGATTTTCGTGAGCCTACCGTAAGATTTTTTCATGCTCAAATGTTTTGAAAGCGAGTCTCTAAAAGAAATAATGGCTCTACGCGCGCACCGCTGATAAGACAAGCTCCGAACTGAAAAGCTGTTTTCCTGACATGAGATTCCCCTGCTCCATGAACCCTCTGGATTCGTTGGGATTCATAATTTTTTTCTTGATTCTCGAATGTTCTTTATTCTTTCCTGATAGTCGTTCATTCTTTTTTCAAACTAGATCTGCGATTTAAAACTAGTCATGATTCGTTCTGAAAATATCTAGTTTTTGGTTAGAAAAAGCTTTACACATTTTCTGTAGCCTGCATGGTTCCAAAACTTTTCTTAAATGCTATAATTTCAGACAACCGAATATCCGCTGCGAAAACGTGTTGGTGGATCAACAGTGAAAACAGCAAAAGTTTGGAGATATTTCGATGAGCTTCCAACTATTGAACAAGCTGCCGAGTGTCGAATTTGCCGGAAAAAAATAAAAGCAACTAATTCAAGGTATGCAATTCTTTTCAACTCAGCTACCGTACGCCCACCGGTTCTTCAAAATACGTTTGTTTTTGACTTTCGAAGTCTTGAACACCTCACTTTTCAATAACAGTAATTTAAAATTCTGAGCCATATTTTCTTCGTGGGATCCCAAAATTAAGACTTCTTTTGTGCGATTCATTGAAAATCAGTCGAGCGTCTCCACGTTCTGCGCATTTTTCCTGAGGCTTTTGTTTTTTCTGTATAGGCCTAGATTTTCTTGTTAAAAACAAATAACGAACATGTAAATTAGAGGAATAACTTTGAAAATCTGCGATACTAAAACTTGAGGGAAATATAAATTTTGCAACAATTGTTTATACTTTCAGCACTACTGGAATGATTCGCCACTTGAGAAGTTGTCATGTTCAAGAGTATCAGCTTGTCCAAGAAGCTCGACAGAACAGTATGATCGTCAAAATGGGTTAGTTACAAAGTTTAAATATTGAAACATTTGAAAGTTCAATTCATAATCTTATTTCTATATCCAAGATTTCTGAGATCAAAAGCGGTTACGTAATAATTTGTATTCATGTACATATATCTGCTTGGCTAGATGCCAGTCCTGAACAGAACCTCCCACAGTCACCACGGCAGACAAAAAAAGGGAGAGATGAAGGGGGAGGGAAACCGGTTGGTCCAGTTATTCTCATCTTAAAGGACGTGGTGGTCAGCAACTGAGAAAAGAGAAATGCATAACAACACGGTAGGAAGAAAAATCTCTTTTACGCGCTATGTTTTCGAAGAAGCTGGTTGCGCAATAGCTAGCCGGAGCGCTTTGTAGACGATTGCGCGATGATGAAGGAAACACCGATTTGAGAAATGACGCCACTGGATTGAAAGAAAAAAGTAAAACTGCCAGAGTGAATAGGTGTTCATACTAATTGTGAATTATGTCTAATGGAACTGGCGGAATTTAATTCAACCAGAGCTCGGTAAAATAACTACCAGAGGCTCAGTTTCCGTTCTTTGATTGAACAATGCACGATGAAGCTTCAACTAAAATCTTTCCCCTGTTACACATATCGTGAGCGCACCCATAAGCGGAAGCCCAGTTAATTGAAAATTCTATTTCTGTCACCAATTTATCACTCCAAATTTTTCTCAAATCAAAGTTATTCATTTCAGAAGTTTACATTCTGAGAAAACTGTAAGCTACCTTTTTTTAGATCAAACAATTTTAACTTTTAAGGAGCAAACTATGTTCAACTTTGATCTACCTACTTCAAATCTTTAAAAAATACGCGATCATCTTGAAATTGAGGAGAAGGATCAGAACCATCCACATTTGAAAACAAGTTTTCTCATTTCGAGTCGAACCTTATTTTTCGAACGGTTCGCCATCTGGTGCCAGACTTCAAACACTCGAACACCTTTCCTTATCCATCTAAAGAATCTTCTTATTCTTTCAACCTTTCTCGCTTCTTATCTGAATCTTAATTACCGATATTTAATTTACTGAAGGCTTTTCAAGGATGCGCCCAGGTGTTGAACCATCTGGAATAGTACTTAAATTTTATTCATTTGAAATTTAAATGTCTCAGCTGAAGTGAAAAGTAATACAATATTCGCAAACTACTTATCCAATACCAAGAATATTTAATTTTCAGAAGAAAAAGCCCGTGCAAAGCTTCTCCGAGAAATGAACGAAAAAGTTATAACGAATGGAATTGAAAACACTCCGATTGTGAAGAAAGAGTCCCAGACAGAATCTCAAAAATCTCCATCTGCATCCTCATCAGCTTCTGATACTGCATCATCTGCTTCATCTTCCCATTTCTCTACAAATCCTTTGATAGGTCTTCCAGCTCCAGTTGCCATCAAGCCACCTGCTCCACCAACTCCTTCAAACTCAATTCTCAATCTAAGCCAAAGTCAAAATCAGTGCCAAAATCAGAATCCAATGTTCCAATCACAAAATATCAAGAATGAACCAACAGACGTTGAGGAGGAGGATCTTGAACAAAAGCGTTCAAGAGATATTCTACATCGTCCGTCTGATTTGGGCACGAAAATGTTTTTTTCTTCACCTAGAACGTTTAATCTGACATCTGCATTCTCCAGCATCACCCCATTAGAAGATCATAAGTTCCAGAAGAAAATTGAAGATGATCATAAAATTCATATGCAGGTAAAATTTGCGTTAAATAATTTCAAATATAAGCTTGAAAATGTTACAGATTGCTCTGATGCTTTTACTTGATCAGCAGCCCTGTCAAATTATTGATCGGCCAGGCATTCGATCGCTGTTTAAATTTGTGCTTCCCGAATACCACATGCCCAGTGGTGATGTCTTCCAAGCCACAATAGTTCCTCAATTACTGAATCAAATGAAACAACAAATCGAAGCCCTTGTTCATAATAGCAGCTCATTAAGCAGGTCAGTCTCTAACAAAAACTCAAATTCAACCGGGGGACCGTTTATGCCTCGATGTTGACCTATATCTCCCTAATTTTATCCTATAAAAATGTGATAAATTGCACAAACTGGCGCCCCACCGAGATGTAGGTTCCTGAGACAATTGATGGGTTTTTGGGACGAGTGAGGCGAGAATTTGAACAACAAGACACATTTACATGCCGACGGGCAAATTTTGAAACAAAGAGAATTGGTAACGGGTGGAAGAATAAAGAGGGAAAAGTGAACTGAATTAAAATGGGAATTTGTATAAAACTACCAATGGTAGGGATTATGACAGCTAGGAGATTCTAGGACATTTTTAAATTTAAAATTTGATTTTACATTATTTTGGCAATTTGTGGTATAACGATCATAAAGGTTAATATTAAACGTTTTTAACAGATTGGATCTAATCTTCTCGGTAGTTTGGTTCAGACCTCCACCGCACTTTGTGTGCTAGATCTGAAGAATGTGAGAAAGGTGACAGAGTGCGGTAGAAATCTGAAACAAAATGCTTGCTATATCTTTCAAAATTACTCAAAAGCTCCTTTTTTTTACATTTCTAACTCTCTAGTAAATTTTCAATTTGTTTCGAGGTCTTGATGCGTTCTCCGTTGTCCCCATCTCGGTATTCTGCAGCCCCCATGAAAATTTATTGCCTTTGTTCGATTCACAAGACTGAATGGGAATTTGAGCCACCGCACATTTACCGGAACTCTCAACAAGATGTACATGTCAATATGTTTCAGCATTCCTGATCAAGTGATGACTTCATCATCTGCCACGTCATCATATGAAGATGTTTCAGTAAACGAATCTCAGATGGCTGGACCAAATGTGGGTGATGAGGAGGAAGAAATTATGGAAGAAGAAGTTGAGGAAGATGAGAATGTTGAGGTAAATAACGGAAAAAGTTCTGAAATTAAAATGAATCTGTTTTTAAGATCGAAGACGATACATCGTCAGCATCATCGTCAATTGACACGGATACTTGTGATGCAATGGCTTCATTCATTCATTTTATTGGAAATGACGCATTTCCCCATGTAAGACTAACAAAACCTGTGTAGACATCATTTAACCAAAAATATATGTTATTGAATCGTTTTTCATCTGAATATCCTAGTAGTAGTCGTGTGAATTTAGTTTTTATTCTGTAATGTTGGTTTTATTTCATACTTCATAACTGTTCAAAATATGTCCGAAAGATCTACCAGAACTCAAAAATTTCAGACTAAAACTGTATTTCCGTTGTTCAATAGAAAACAACAAATCTTTATAATAACCTAACAAAATAGTAGTAAGTTTATCTAACCCAAAACCATACTTACCATTCCAGGATGAGCTCATTTCTCTTCTGTCCGTGGTCACAAATCTCTTCACCTACTTCTCAACTCGTCCACATGTTCAAACACATCTTCAGATGACTATCATCCAGCCGACATCTCAGCCATTAGTTCAACAAGTCCAATTTGTTACCTCAAACCTGTCAATAATATCTGACTATATCCGACAGACTCCTGATATGCAGCTTCTCCCACTTGCAGTAAATCAGGAGGCAATGCTTGAAAAGCTTGTAGATCACATTGATCAACTTGTTTGAATATTTCAAGATACTCTGTAGCTGTTTAAATTCTCCTTTTTTGTGTTTAAAATCCCCTTCATCCAAACCCCAGTGAAAAAAACGATTATTTTTCTGTGTACTTTGGTATCCTGAACCCCTTGATTTGTTCACAATTATGTGAAGCTTTACTACCATCAGTCGATGTTCCATTTTTCAAAATGTTCTTTCAATGCCTCCCACTTATCCCTTTCCGATGATGGTCTCTGTGCTTTATTTAGATCTACCGTTATTAATATTTATTATTTTTCGGTTTTTTAATGTCTTCTGTAAGTTATTGTCATCCTTTTCACCTCTTTTTCATGAATATCAAGTAGAATCTTTCAGTTTTCTGTCTTTGTATACTTTGCCATTATGTTTTTTCTGCAGATAAAAATCAGAATATCTAAATAAAAATTTATTTTTGTACAAATATATATATTAGATGCAAAAATTCAGAATGAAAAATAGAAATACAGTGAAATTTGAAAATATACATATTATAATTGAAATTTGTTATTCGGAAGCCTTCACTTTTGAACCAGCAGTTTTCAGTGCTTCACCTGAAATTATTTGGTTCCAATATTTTAAGAGTTGCAAAAGTATAAAATCATACCAGTTTCATCTCTTGCTGAGCTGAAAGTATCGCTAACAAATCCTCCAACTGCTTTGGCACCATCTACAACAGCACCACCTGCTGCTGCTGCTCCATCAACAACGGCTCCACCGGCAGCCTCTGAAAAACATTTTTCTTACATATGATTCACTGAAAAAACACTCACTTGCTCCTCCAGCAACAGCTCCAGCTCCATAGGCAACGTTTTCTCCCACAAATTTTGCTCCGTCAGCGATTCCCGATCCAACTGCCTCTGAAAATACGTATTTTTAGTATCAAGACCTTGAACTTCTTTCAAATAAATATTTACTTGCTCCACCAACGACAGCTCCTCCAGCAGCAGCAACTCCATCAACTACGGCTCCACCAGCAGCTTCTAAAAATATACCTGTTTTTTAAAGCGCTATTTCATAGAATATAATTACTGGCTCCACCAGCTACAGCTCCAGCGCCTTCCGCAATTTTTTGCCCTACGAATGCAATTCCACTTTCAGTTTTTTCGGCAGCGGCTTTCCCGCCTTCAACTACTGTATCTCCAGCAGCTTCTAAAATTTTTTTATACATAAAAAGAGATGCTTGAAATCACATCAAACAACTCTATCGATTCAATGACACACTATCTGGTTAAATTAATTTACGATTTCATAGATTTTATAAAACTTTTGATTTTTATCTTTCAAGGTTTCTTCGTGCAAGTTAACAAATATACAAATACAATAAAATGTTAAAAAGAAGCATGCAAACATATTAGAATTGAACAATCCACACACATCTCGAAAACTAACTTGCTCCATCTGCAACCTTTCCGGCTCCGTGAGCTACATTTTCACCAACAAATCTCATTCCTTCCACGGTCTTGTTACCGGCTGTGGCTAAAAAACTTAATGTGCAAACTTAAAATTAAATGAAAATTTTACTGACTTGCTCCTTCGACAGCTGCATCTTTAGCGGCAACAGCTCCATCGGCAATTGATTGTCCAGCGGATTCTTTAACAAAAAAAATAACCAAATGAATTTAATTTAATTTAATTAAAAATTAATAACTCAAAATTAATAACTCAAAAAACGCTCGTTGAAGAATGTTGTAAAAAACTTACTTGCTCCGTCAGCTACCTTTCCTGCTCCATGTGCAACATTTTCTCCGACCCAGCGAGCTCCAGACTCTGAAGAATATAGATTATTTTGATTACAGTATGTAGTGTTGATAGTACTCACTTGCTCCTTCAACAGTCTGTTCTCCAGCGGATTCTGAAAACGAATTAATGGTCTCCAGGAAAATCATTTTGAAAACTTACTAGCTCCCTCAACAACAACTCCTGCTCCATGAGCAACATTTTCACCAATCATTCTCATTCCATCAGAGGCTGTTTGACCGACGGTTTCTGAAAAATTAGATATGCTTTTTTTACTCCAATGAAATATCTTACTTGCTCCATCAACAATAGCTTCTCCAGCAGTGTTTGCCGAATCTACTGCATAATTTCCAGCAGCTTCTGAAAATCTTTTACGTGTATTTCAAAGGCAATTAATAACTCACTGGCTCCATCTGCAACCTTTCCTGCTCCATGAGCAACGTTCTCACCGACCATACGCATTCCTTCGTCTGAAATTGAAAATAAAAACTTTAATTTGAAAAAAGAAAACAAAATTTAATGAATTTTACTAATAATCAACGCTTTTTAAACCCGGAATCATTCGATCAAAGTTTATTGTTTTGATCATCCTTATCAGTTGGAAACTGGATTATCACAAAAATGACTCACGATGTGGAAATAACAATACTATACATTATGATAAAAAATTGTTGTTTCAAAAACAATTTAAAAATCACTCACGAGCTCCATGGACAGCATCTTTTGCTCCTTCGGCAGCAGAATCTTTGACATATTCTGAGAAAAATGTTAATTTTTAGATTAGTAATATCAAGGTTAGTATTACAATATAGAGACAGAACCAAGTCTGGTTAGAACAGGGGTTTAGATTACTTTTAAATTTTAAATTTTAACATATTTTTAATTCTATCAATGAAATTTCAAGAAAATCGCTTAATATTTGAAACGTATCTGGTAGAGCTACTAATGTTCTTTGCAACTTACTAGCTCCATCAGCGACCTTTCCGGCTCCGTGAGCAACATTCTCTCCGACCCAACGACCTCCATCTTTTACAGCGTCATAGCCAGCTTCTGAAATAGTTTATTATGAGCTTGAAACAAAGATTTTCAGTCTTGATAAAACTTAGAATTCAGGTTAGAAATGTGTTGGGACAATAATTTAACTAAAAACGTATTCCCGATTGTGATAAGAGCTTCTAAAACTAACCAGCTCCTTCAGAAAGTGCATCTCCAGTGGATTTTCCAGCTTCATGCATCGATTGAGCCATATTACCTAGAAATTAAAATCAAAAGTAACTGAAAAGTGCAAAAGGTCTCAATTACTTGCTCCCTCGGCAGCGGCATCATACATCTTTTCAGCTCTGTTCTTAGTGCCTTCAGCAACATCTTCTGAAATTTAAAAAGCGGGTAACTCAACTGACTGAAAGTTATGTATAACTCACCTGCTTTGTCAACGGCCGAATCAATTGCTTTTCCAGTTTTTTGTCCAACAGTATCTGAGAAAAATTGAGTTTGAAATAAGAATTAAACTGAATTAGAAACCTTGATCCGATTTGATCTATTTCACCCTTTAAAAGCTATTTCGATCTAGCTACAGTGTAATAACTAAATAAATAAAGTAAAAAAACAATAAACTTCATTCAATGCATACAGAAAAATTTGTACTGATACCTACAAAATATGAGAAAATGTCATGCGAACTCCCTGATCTTCTTTTACTAGAAAAATAGTGAAATCATAATCATGCAGTGATGAAAAACAATTAAAAAACAAAAAATGGAGGAAAAGTGGGTATAAATAGTGAGTAAGGGAAAAGAAGAGAGTGGAGAATATGAAAAAGAAAAAATAAAGAAAATTCAAACAACTAACTGGATCCTTCCTCTGCAGCTTCTGAAACGACGATTAACTTTTGAAAATTTAGAATGAAAATTTTGGATTAACATACATATAAGAGTAGAGAAACAGAGTTTTTGGATTAATTTTCTTAAAGTAGTAAACCACAATTACCTAACTGCTAGACTAATTTTCTTAATCAGTATTGAAGAAAAATATTTACTATAATAATTGTAAGCAAATACGGTTGGCACAAAATTACCGATTTTCATTTATAAAATTTTCGTGCCTATAATGCAGAAGTCTTGAAATTTCGAAACGAGATACTAGAGAATTAGTTCTCACGAAATGAGAGAATCTACTGGAACTTCTCTAATATTAAAAATGTATAAAAAGCTACTACTCGACAATGTAGACTTATATATTAAGTTACAAGGAACGAATGTAACTTAAATTTTAAAAACTAACCAGCAACTTCATGTCCAGCTTCATCAATTCTTTCTCTCATATCAGCAACTCCATCTCTTCCTTGTTCATATCCATCATGTGCAGCATTGCTCAATGTGTTGCCAGCTTCTCCTATCAATAAATTATTATCAAGAAATTATCACAATTTCCAAAACATACTAGCTCTGTCTCCAGTCCAATGAGCTCCTTGTTCCGCAGTTTCGGAAACTTTGTTGGATGCTTCACCTAGGGAAATTTTAATTGAAAAACATGAATCAATAAACAAAAAACAATAAACAATAAACAAAAATTGAACGAGAATTGAATAAAAACGACGCAGAAAATGGACATGATAACGATAACGAGCACTTTTGTAACAGAAAACTAGCGCATTTACTCACTGAATTTCTTCTTTGCTGCCTCGAATTGCTCTTTTATCGCCGATGATACAGTTGCTTCAAATTAAAATTTGATTCCTTTTTGTTCAATATTTTATAATCTAATTTCTAATAGGGGCACTCAAAATGGATATTTGTTTGAACAATAAACATTCAATTCTAAACTATCAAACCTTACTCATTATGTATTCCTACCAAACAAATGAATATGTATGTATTTACCTAAATAATAATTACATTCTAATCAACTACACAATCTTGAAACACCACAGCTGAACCGTTTGACAAACGTCACACAATGAAACTGATAGACACTGCCGCCACGTGGCACACAAATCTCTCACCAATCACATCTCCTGATTGTTTCTTTGTCTCATACAAATAGTGGTCAACTTTTCCAGCAGCGTCAACTGAAACGATATTCACTTTTCCGACGCATGGATCCTCTTGCTGTGGTTGTGGATTGCACGGAGCTGGTCCATTTCCATGGCATTCCACAACAGGGGCACGGAACTCATTGGTTCTTGGGTACTGGGGCTGAGGGGATCTTTGACGGCAACCACCACCGTTTCTTTCGGGATATGGTTGTTGGTGTTGGGGTGGGGCCATTGTGTTTGGTGAGTAATATGGTCCTGGAAGGCATCCTCCCGTTTGACGTGGAGGTTCAGGTTGACGCTGGTAGCATGGAGGTTGGGGTTGTTGTTGTGGTTGAGGTTGTGGCTGACTGTAAGTACATCCACCGCGTTGGGGTTGGGGTTGTGGGTATTGCTGTTGCTGTGGTTGTGGTGGTTGTGGCTGATTCTCGTAGCCTCTTGGCGATGGAAGACAACCTCCGGTTCTTTGTGGATATGGTTGTGGCTGTGGCTGAGGTGGTTGAGGTCTTTGGCATGGTGGTGGTTGTGGTTGCTGATATTGTTGACATGGAGGCGGGGGACCCGGTGGGGGAAGGCAATTATTTCTTGGTGGTGGTGGTCCTGGAGTTGGTTGTGGACGACGATTACGACAACGTTCACGACGACGAGCGTCGGCTTCAGCTCGAGCACGCTCTTCGGCACTCTGCTGGCGTTTGAGTCTATCGTTTTGAGTTTCTAGTCTAGCTGCTACTCGAAGGGTATGTTTCTCTGCTGTAAACTAGCTGGCTATTTAGGTAAAGAGGTTATATATGTTAGCTGTAGGGTGTTGAAAAGTTCAATGAGATTATACCTCGTTCGGAAAACATTTTTCTACCGATTTTCCGATAATACTCGATTTTGAACTCAATTTTACCCCCATTGAACTCTTCATATTAATATCACTATGAATGTCCAAATCCACGCGTATTACAATTAAAGTTCAAAATCTGTCAGTTTCAATAACCATCATATCAAACCTAGTTGGGTCACAACAAATTCTCCAGTTGCTGTGTAGACATATGTTTTGACTGGTTGTAGAATGTGAACTGAATATTAGAATTAATTATGTTAGTAAAAACACACACAAATATTAGATTAGCCGAGTTTTTGTTGGAATACTTTTCCAGTTGGTAAACCCGTGAAACCGAATGATACAGTATGCAATATTGTAGTATAACAGTAAAAATTGACGTGGGTGAAATAGATATCATTCTATGAAACAGTAAATAAAAAAAAACTAACCGACTGCCTCGGCTCCAGAGTGAGCTGCTTCTTCAGCATTTCGCCTGACTCGGAGATCCTGAAAATTTTTATTTATCTTTTTAAAATATCATATACTATTGTCGATATTTTCTTATACATATATTCAAACAAGTTTGTTGCAGCCCAATGAAAGAAACAAAAGCTGTCTAAATTAGAATGTGAATAAAACTTTTTAATGTTTTGAAACAATTATCTAAAGTTTGATTGGGTTTTAGATCTACATTTAAATTATGACTACTGTAGTAAGTGGGGTAGAGCAAGGTTTAAAACTACAATGTATAGTTGAACCATCTGTATAGATAGAAAAACAAAATAGCTCAAATGAGAAACAGAGGATTGCTAAAAATGAGAAATAAAGATAGGCATACATCTATATAGACAGGAAAATTAATAATAAGTTATGAGGTAGGTACGTAGGCATAATACATGCCTGCTTGCTATGAAGTAATTGAATTTGTAAGTTTTCGATAGTAAAATATGTTTTCAGGAAATATATTTTGAGAAGGTGTAATTTATTTAAACTTTAGTATCCGTATTATTGAAAATTCAATTTCTTACCTGTTCTGATACTGGTGCACTGAAGCAGAGTGCGGCGCACAACGAAACGAGAATAAAAAGAGTTCGCATTCTATAAAAATTTTAATAAGAATTTTAATAAGTTTTTAATACTTTTATATACAAAGAAATTGTTAAATAGAAGACAAGAAATCACAAAAAATTTAAAAGAAAATTCATTTCGATTTGGAAAACGAAGAATTTCTAGAATGATCACCTAAAGTTGAAATTAGGTGCGGTATATAAAGGAGAAGATCGAGCTTTGATGTTTCATTTTTTAAAGTAAGACATCAAATAGCGATTGTATTACAGACTCTGTAAGAACTGAGATTGTTGTTGTCATGCTCACAAACACCCATCACATTTTCCTCATCAAATCATTTGGAGTAAAGAAGAAGAAAAATGAAAAAGAAGGATGAAAAAGAAACAACTGGCAATCAGGTATTTCATCTCTTTCATAGTGGTCTTTTTCTCTTTCTTCTTTGAGTGATACGAGTGTTGTATTGATGCTCCAATTGCCAGAAATTAGAAGATTGATGATCCAATCAAACACTTTTGTTTTTGCTCCATTCATGATTTTGCGACAATCACAAATCGTTCAATCTTTTTTTTTCTCAATGAACACGTGATTCTAGAAGGGGTCTTTGAATATTTGGAACATTAAATAAACTTCTAGGTAAACAAGAATCAAATTTCATAAATTGTTTTTGATAAAACTGAAAAGATCACATTGTGGGGGCTTCCTTGATTTGTGAAGCTCAATGATCGTGATGTAAATCTGAATAGGTATTGACAAACAAAACACAGTTTGATCATTGATACGAATGCAATTTGATATCATTATTGTTTTTCTTTTTCTATGAAATCTCTTGATTATTTTCAGTTAGTTTTTCGAAAACATACGTCTTCATATCAGTCAAAGCTATTCTCTGCATTTATTTACATTTTGATCTTTAAAAACTATAAATTGAATATTTAGAATTCTGATAAACTTGGTGATAGTTTTGTAGTCAAAGTGTCACTTTCTCCTTTGACTTTTGGAAACCGTCACATTTTGAATGTTAAAAAGTATGACGTCAAGTTTGTTTTTCATTGGTATTTCCGAATGTACAAAAGTCAACTGAGAAGGTGAGACGCTGAAAACTAGTAAATCTTATAGCTGAAATGAAAATTGTTTTGATGAAGCTTCAGAAGTAAATTTTAACTATCGAGTTTTACTGTAAGTCTAACAATTTAGATCAACTTTTTTAGAAGTTGCTAAAATTATAAATGAAAATGAAAAAGAGAACCGAAAAAAGTTGAGTGTGTGTAACAGAAATGAGCGGTCACTACACCTACTGCTCCTGGTACCAAATGGCTCCGAGACGTGGAGCTGGGAGCCCCACACAGGCACTGCCATGAGCACCGGATACTCAAGGAATGGCGCCCAATTGAGATGAGAAGAAAAAGGATAAAGATGCAAAGTGCAAGTTTTTAGGCAAAAGAGATGATATGGATTAAATGGAAAATTAGAAACGATTTCTGCAGTCGGTGAGTCTATTACACACTACAACGAAGAAATCCGTGACATTCAAAAAAAATTGTGTAATTTTTTCTGCTGATTGATTAAGAAATATCAAGATGAAAGGAGCATGAGTCATTGCGGACAAGGGCAATTTTCAAAATTTTGTTAATTCAAATATACATTTATCTCAAAAAAAGTATATATAATCGAAATGTATATAGACAGTAACCTCATGAACAAATATTTTCTTTAATAAAACAAAATGTTGTTTTTTTGTAAGTTACGCCCTATGATGTCTGTAAATAATTAAAAAAACAACTTGTATCAATTCTTCATTAAAAATGCCCCAAAAGTTTTCTTCTAAAAGGAGTGACGTCATGCATTCTATAAAGTTAAATCGCCCGCATGTTCTGGAAATAAAAACTGGAAAAATGATCCTCTGTATGTATATGTACAGTGAAACTGTAAATTCAATTTTTATACACGTCACCCCGATATTGCATTGTGAATCTTGTCCTTTTTTTGTATTAGAATGAGAGACTTCTTAAACTCCATTTTGTAAAAATTTGCTTTCCGTCTATAACGGATATCTTGGCGAGACCAACTCAGCAAAATAGCGTGCGCCTTTAAATTATCAGCGTAAAATATTGGAAAAAATATATCGCAATTTCGCAAGAGTTTGTCATACGTTTTTAAAGACGCACGGATTTATTCTGATGGATCTCGGAGCGCAAAAAGTTTGTTGTAGTACTTTTTTAAAATTACAGCTGAATTCTAATTTAATTAAGAATGTGAGTATTTCTTGTTTGTTGGTCTGAAAAAAGAGAAAAGTTAATTTAAAAACAGATAAACTTCGCTAAAAAGGAATTTTATTGAAAAATGTAAGCAAAATTACCATGAAAGCAGTTGCAAAAAAACTACCATAAATTTTTTTGCGCCCCGAGACCCATCTGAACAAATCCGTGTGCCTTTAAAAAAGCATGCCAAAATCTTGTGAAATTACAATATAAAAAATAAAAAAAATCCTGAAAGTTGAACTCCTTCTCTCAAAACAAATATTTACTTGAAGCAATCTAAAAATATGAAAAAGTGAAAAACCGACGGAACGGAACATCAATCTGCCAAGCCTTTGAAAATGTATGGAAAACGAGATTGAAATCCGGATTGGGCGGGAATCATGCCATTCAAAAAGAGCGAAATTGTTCTATAATTGCTGGTTGTGTAGTCAATATATTATCCGAATTGATTTTGAAAAATTCATAAGCAATAAAAAATAACGAAAATGGTTAACAAATAATAACAACATTTGGGTGTAATTTTAAAATATGAAAATGATTAATTTATTTTAGGAGAGCCCGTGGCAGTATCGGTGGATTCTGTGTCTAATTTTCCAATTTCTTCTAGGCTTTCTGGCTTTTCTTCCACAACTTCCTCTTTCAATTGAGCATTCTTCCGTTCTGGAATAATTGAAAGAAGAGCATCTTTCCAGTTTTTGTGAACAGAGTAATGAACCAGAATTTCATAGACTTGATTGATAGTGAGTACCTGAAATCAGAAGAATATTATGGGACAAAAATATGGAAACCGATTACCCGTCGAGATTTCATGAGAAGATGTTCATCTAAAGGCAATTTTGCATGACCAAATCCTTTTTCTTGAGCGATTCGATAGCACAATCCTTTTTGAGAATTATGATCCACAATTCCTCCAATTACATACACTTTCGTATCATCAAGATCGCTCAGGACATTTTCAGATTCAGAAGTCAAATAAACTATTTCCTCTGGTTTAAATAAATTTTCCAATTTTTCTTGGTGAAGATGGATGTCTTGATTCAGGTTGTGCTCATTACCATCATAAATCTCAACAAAACCAATTAAAACACTTGTTGTGCGAAAACAAAATTACTTTTCTCGATGGTCCATCGAACCCCACAACATGAAATTGAAATGGATCAGGACTGTGTCTGTTCGCAGTATAACACCATCCGATTTGCTGAACTGTACGTTTTTGATCCTTTTCAATCATCAAATCGTCAAATGACATGTCCAAAGCAATTCGTTGCTAAAAAGTTGTTTTAGTCTAAGGAAATTGTCAGATTTTACCAGTTGAAAACATTTTTACTGTATGAATGTTCAAAAGTTAATGTTAAACAAATTACTGGAATCGTATATTACCTTGCTATTAGACTGAGCCATTGTTCTGAAATCTTTTCGTTTCCTCAACTTTGAAAGATCTCCCGATTCTTTCAGCGCTGCTCGTTTTTCCTTTTTTCGAATTCTTTCCGCTGCACGTTTGACTAACTTCTTTTCTTCCCATTTCACCTTGTATTTTTGACGTCGCAGTTGCTTTTTCGACATTCCCTCTGGTACTGCTGGAATATTATAATTCAATACATACTGATGCAACGGAAAACTCACGTTGGTCTTGATTTTGATGCTCCACATTATCTTCAAATTTTTCGATTGTTTCCTCCGACATAATTTTCCACTTAAAGATGCCAAAATGATATTTAGAATATATTTTTTAATGTTTTCAAAAAAAAAAATGAGAGAAATCAGTGAAATGCAAACATGCTCCAATGACAAACTAACAAACGACACTCCGATTTCGCGTCAAAAATTTTTTCAATTAAAAAATTTATTTCGTTTTTAGGTTAATTCTTTTATTTACACTCATTGCAAAAATATTATCAAGAATGGAGGAAGAAACAATTAAAGTCGAAAATCTGGATGATTCAATTGTATGTTTTCCTTTTAAATTCCAAAAATATTCCATATTTTAGACTATCGATCGAAATCCTGTGCCACTTGCTTTCTGTGCTCGACCAACACTTCCCGCAAAAATTGGAATGAAGACAGAAGATGGAATCGTCGATCAACTTTTGGATCTTGTTGATCCTATCACCGTTGTGAATCCTACTGAAATTCGCCAGGCTCCATCATTGAAAAGCTTCGGATGCGACACTGAAAGTGAATTTGAGTTTTCTGGAGATGATAGCGATTTCGAAAATATCAACGATTTACGAGCCGGTGCACTTGATTCTGATGAAGAGTTTGACAGGCTAGTAAAGTTTTCCGCAAAGATTATTGAGAAGACACACAAGTCAGAGTACCCGGATGAAAATGGAAAAAAGCAGCGGAAGCCAAAAAAGTCACAAAAAACGGTAAGGTTTCATTATTTTGAAATGTTTTTTCGAATGATTAGATTTCTAGCGTAATGTTCACGAGTATGATGATATGCCACCACTCGAGAATCTCAGTATTGAATGTAAAGGACAATTGCTGGAATTTGGTTTTGTAAGCAAAGTCGTGGATTGTCAAGGTAAATTGTCAAAAATGTCAACCTTATATAAAATGTTAATTGAATTGGTATTTCAGTTGTTATCATTTCAACATGCACAGAAGTTCTCGACTTCGATTCATTTCTTTTCGATCAAAAAGGAAATGCGTTGGGACAAATTTATGACATTTTTGGACAAGTCAAAAATCCACAATACGTTATTCGATTCAATTCTTGTGAAGAGGTGAAGCTTTTAGTAGACAAATAAAATATATAACAGAAGTTTTATAGGCATCGATGATACCCATTGACATGAAAGTATATTATGCTCCTACAGAAGAACAATTTTCCAAAACTCCATTCAAAGGACTTAATCTTGCTGCAGCAAATAGGGATGCTATTAAATCCCTAAATCGTCGCATTGATCATCAAGAAGCTGTTGCAAAAGCTGGTGAAACGATGGCTCAGGTTGGCATCGGTAGTGACGTGGAGTTCAGTGATGATGAAGCGGAGAAAGAATTTAAACGCACCACATGTAAGATATAATTGAAATTTACTTTCAAATTCTAGTAATTTTCAGATACCCAACCAGCTAGTCAAATGTCAAGAGGATTCGATTCGAACAGAGGGCGAAAACGAGATCGCCGCGGAGGACAAAAAGTTAGATTTTCTGCTCAGAATCCACCTGCCAGATCGGATAATCTTGGGCCCATCCCTCAGCAGCCATCTGCGCCACCGCCACCTGCTCGTCCAGCACAATCAACCGAATCAAATCCATATGCCGAATTCGGATGTCATTCTGGATTCAACGGACGTTTTGGAATTTAATTTTTTGTTAAAATATCGTTACACATTGAATACTTTGTTGGATATATTGTAACATTTTTTCGTTGTTATTGTTGCACTTTTGGAATTGACGCGTGAATAAACTTCATTTTTACATTTTAAAATCATAAATTGCTATAATATCAAAATGACGAATAGTCATACTCACAACGGAAACCGAATTTGGTTCATCTGCAGCTGGGAAAATGGTCCAATTTGTTATGGAATGGCTCTGTGAGTTCAAATTCTTCGCAGCTGTGAGCTATGCTCTGGAAATCGTATTTTTTCAGTGATCTTATTGGGGGAATTTCTTTGATTGCTTTCTCAGTTCTTCTCGTCGGAGTCATATTTTTCGGATGGTTTGGAATATTTCCAAAAGTTATTCGAGTAAGCTTCACGAGTAATTCTAATTTTTGTATGTTTTCTTTCAGCGTAAACTTCACGATTGAATTTTATATTTTTATTATAACGTTCAGAAGAAGGCGAGGCTCTATTACTCTATTTTAATAAAATATTTGAATTGACTAAAGTTTAATAAATATTATGCAGTGCTATGAAAAACTTGTGGGTAAAGTGGAATAGAGAAAAAAAGAGAAAAGAAAGGAACGGCAGGAAGAAGCTGGCTGAAAATTAGAATATCTAAAAAAAACAATTAATAAAAAAAGATTAACTGGAAGAAGGAAAGCAGCGGGTGGGTTGGAAAAGTGAAAAAAGGAAAGGCAGTATAATAGGAAAACAAGGATTTTTGAAACATAGAAAACAAGGAAAGCAAAAAAAGAAAACAACTGGAAATAAGGAAAGATTTAAAGCTCAGGCTATAATGAGTATGTAATTGAACTGAACAAATTAAAAAATAAAAACAAAAAAGATTCTCCTGCGATAAGACTAAATTACTTAGCGAAGTTAGGACAGGAGCAAACATCGATCAGGAAAATCAAACTTCAGCGATTCGCAAAATTGATGGATATACATATCGAGAAATTTTAAACAGTTTCCGCTTCTTTTTTGTTCAGAAACTTTGTTCAAGAATGTCTAAATTGCCCCCATATATCTCACAATTCAGCGAATTTCAATATTTGATTAGAAAAAAAGGCGCAGTCAAAAGTACCGTAACCTTTGATCATGAAACATTTTCAAGGAACATACTATGTAGAAAACCTAGTGTTAGGTGATTGAGGGAATGACAATAAATTCGAAGTAATGCTATTAAAAACTAAAAAAAAGAAAAGAATCAAAAACTTGAAATAAGAGACCAGAGAAGTAGAGATTCATACGAGATTTTGACACTTTTAGGTATCGAAAAAATTAATCCATGTCACCAGAGAAACCATCATCATCCAATTCATCATCAATGTGTCCACCATTTTTCACATGATTTAATAATTTTGTATTAACTTCAAAGATTAGTCCTTTGTACCGCTCAGGAGAGCATTTTCCACAAAAACCACCACAGTGACCAATAACTTTTGCATTGTTCTTAAAATAGAATAGATTTTGAACAAATTAAGGTTTTCAAAAACTCACATAAAAACGATCGATTCGAGAGGATGTTCGATGACCTTGATCCTCCCAATTCAGATCGTCAACTAATTTCAGACCAGCAGATTTTAAATCAATTGAGAATATTCCCTGTGGACAATCTTTCATACTGTAGCAATCACCGGCAGTACCATATGGCACATGAACACCATATTCTCGTTTTGCAAATGTATAATCCGCCACTGAAAGTTTCAATTTCTGTATACGGGTATTAAATTGTTGATAAATAATTCAGATTAATCAGATCATATAAATTCAAGTACAGTATAAATTACTTACGATGGAACTTTCTATTCAACAAATCTATTCGAACTTTATTGAATCTCGTCAATCCAGCACTTGCATCGCCGTCTTCTGAACAATGGCATGAATCATTACGATCACCATTAAATGGGCAAGTATGAGGGTATATTAATCTGGAATCGCAATTACAGAAATTTGTAAATCTACTGAAATAAACTAACTTTTTTCCATAAACCTCTGCAAAATTGGTTCTTGGATTAACGTTCAAATAAGCTTTAGGAATGGTTGAATTCATTCGATGACAATAAATTTCAATAGTGAATCCGTCAAGAAGAATAGTGTAATTTCCATCTTTAGCCTTAACATTCTGAGATTTAAGCTCCTGACAAGTTGACGGAAGGCCTGAAAAGTTTACAATATTCTATGTTCGAGTCAATTTAAAACTTACAATTTCTTTCAAAACAATATTGAGTTCGACGTGGTTTCTTTGTGGTACACTTGACTCGTTCAACTCGACGACCATCATTGGCCACACACTTGACACGTCGACGTCGAATACCTTGACCGCAATTTTTCGAGCATTCACCCCATGGTCCGAAACTCCATTTGAATTCCGAATCGCATGGGTTAAGTTCGCACGTTTGAGATTCATTTGGTTTTGGGAAAAGTTCACATTTCTCTTTTGGTACAGCTGGTTCATCTTCGAGCATAAATATAATTGGAATGGTTGAGTTAAAATTAATCTTTCTACGACATCTGACTTCTCGTGTCTGTACTCCTTCTCCACATGACTTTGAACACTAAACATATCAATTTATATATTCACTTAGTTCTAGAAAACAACACCGTTTGCCAATCTCCTGGCACCCACTCATATGGACAATTTGATGTATCGCACTCTCTGATCGAAGTTGGTGCACGAGCCAATTCACACATTCGTGGAGCTGCTCGTTTACCAGAAGTGCTTATACAGTGCACCCGACGAGTTTGCTTTTGTCCTCGAGCACACTCATCTTTGCACTGAAAGAATATATGTTGTGAGATTTAAACAATTTATTTTAATGTGTGGGAAAAAGTGTGGACTGGATAGCATTTCTAAAGGATCACCAATACGATAATATTTCATTTTCTTACCAAATCCATTTGAAAACGAATGATGGACTCTGAACATGTTTTTAAAAGCATACATATTTTGAGAGATTTGGGGGTTTTCTTCAGTCAGCAAAAACCGTTGAAAATGGTTGGTAATTGTGTAATAGCTGAGCCCTAATAGGTTTCAATAGGATAATCATAGTAATGGCCTACAAGTAAATAATTATTCAAATTGGTCATATCAGGCTTCCAATTAGCAGCCAGTCATGATTATTTCTAGACAAAAATATATAAATTAAATCCGCTTTCATATTTAAAATTTAAAAGCCTTTTAAAATTTAAAAGCCAGCTACTACACAAATACCAACAAAATCAAAAACAACTAAAATCACAACTCTCACCTTGCTCCATGGAGTAACATTCCATCTATAAGCTGGACAAGCCACTGGGAAACAGTTGGCAACAGAGTTGAGCTTAGTTTTTGGATTGCACTCCGAATCAGACACCAAATTCTTGCGACCACGATAACATTGAACTTCACGACGTCTGATTCCTCTGCCACAGGTGACAGAACACTGTAAATTGATTATTGAAAAATTGAAGTAGCTTGAGAAAAATGTTATCTTTATCTTACCGAACTCCAAGTAGTAGTCTTCCATCTCGGGCAATGTTTAGTACGACAACGAACTTCTTCAACTGGTTTCTTCGTTTGATCACATTCTGTACTTGCCACTGTCACATTTAATGATGGATTTACACATTCGACAACTCTTCGTTTCGTTCCACGACCGCATTTTGCAGAACACTAAATACTTGAATGTGTGAAATATGGAAAATTAAATCGGAAAATTTACAATTTGGAACTACGCATTTGAAAATTTCGCGTTTTACAGGCTAATCTCCGTTTTTGAATCTACTCGAAATATGAAACACATTAAATCAGAGAATCATCGCCCAATTTTAACCAATCTACGGAAGTGGATGGAGCTGATTGGTAATGCAGTTCTCTTTTTGGAGATAGTTAAAAAGTGGAGTTCAGTCAGAGTTAGACAAGATTCAAAAGTTGGATTTTTTTAATTTTATCCTAACTATGTTGTTTCTGTATTGTAGACATTTTCGAGTGTTCTAAAGCAAAGTACTACTCCAGAAAATTACAATAAAAAGTTAATTATTAGCAGTTTGTAAGAGACACTAAATCTATACGAGACTACCACACCAACAATGCTTCTATACTAGACATATAAATTCTAACAGTTCCACTACACATTGTTCATGCATTTCTAATTCTAAGTAACACTTAAACTGATTCTAGACACATTTAGCAACAAAATAACCGTGATTCTGAAATTAATTTGCCTTACCTATATCACAACTTTTGTGAACAGACAGCACAATGAGCAACATGCAACACGTAGAAAAAACAATAACAACGGCCAAATAGACAATAGACACATTTATTAATTGATTTTCAGATGCTTGTGTGGATGAAAGGCAAAGATCATAAGAACATAGAGAGAGAGAGAGAGAGAGAGAGAGAGAGAGAGAGAGAGAGAGAGAGAGAGAGAGAGAGAGAGAGAAAACAACTGAAATCTGGCATTCTTTTGAGAAAGAAAACATAGGGTTTTTGGTTTTTGACTTCTTTGAAGTAGCAGTGAAATTTGAAATTAAATTGTTGCAATTTGAAAAATATAATACCCGTTTTCTATGAAAAAAACGAAGAACGACAATTGAAAAAAGCGAAGAAAACATGCAAAAAAAGACATGGTACATGGCACATAAACGACGACACATAAAAATGGACAATAGGATCTTAGACCTTATTCACTTGATACGTGTAATAGTTATTACGATAGTATGTTTTTGGCCGATTCCTCCGCGTCTTCTTTCGACGACGTGGAGGTGGAGGCAAAAGCGAAGTAGTTGTGGAAGAATAAGAATTATGATTATCATGATTATTATTCAAATTAACTCTATTGTTACGTACCGCGCTCCATGCAGACGTTTGCCAGGAGACGACGGGTGGAAGGATAGGAAGCGAAGAAGCGGAAGCGGAAGACGTCGTATTTGAATTCGAAGATGATAATGATGTCATTGATGCTGATGATGTTTTGTTGTGATAATGAGATCGGCATGGAGGCATTTCACAATCTCTTTGTTCGCGAGGCTTAATCTCTGAGCACTCGATATCGTCTTGTTTACGACCGGAAAGCACGTCTTCACACCAGATTTTGCGGCGTTGAACTCCCCCGCCACACGATACAGAACACTGGAATTATTATTAGAAGCTTCAATGATGTTCTAAGAACTTACGTGAGTCCATGGAGATATCTGCCAAGAATTATTTGTGAGTGGTGGACATAGTTCTTCATTGCATTTATCAAACATCTTTGGTTTTCTGGTTTCATCGCAAGAAGACGAAGTGCAAGATACACTGCGACGACGCCATCCCCCACCACAAGAAGCAGAGCACTGAACAATCGTACATTAGTAAATTCTAAATCTGAAAATTATATATCCCACTTTTGACCAATCTCCAATAATCCAGGATCCAATATGTTCTTCTCCCTTTGGACAGGGTTCAAGTCGGCAATTTCTTGCACTTGTTGGTCTCTTTTGCACATCACAATCAACATCTTTCAAAATCGTCCGACCACCGTCTTCCGCACTGACGCATGTAACATTTCTACTTTGTTGAACATGAGTTCCACAAGTAGCTGGACACTCTTCCCATTCCGCCATTTTCCAGTATGAACAATCACGAAGGCGACAATTTCTTGTTGATACTTCCTTATCCAAATGATTGCAATACTCATCAGGAAGATCACGAACATGATCTCGGCACTTGAGAAGACGACGTTGAGTACCATTACCACAAGTTGCTGAACAGGCTGTCCATGGTCCGGTTGCCCATCGGATTGGTGGTACGTCGGCTTGAAGTTTTTGAAGTACTCTGGGCCCATCACAAGTATCTTTTTCACAAGTCTTTTTTAGGCGTGGACGAGTATTCTGAAATGATATTTTCGTTCAAGATTAAAAGCAAACTGAAACGTACTCGATCACAAAAATATTCATCAACAATAGTTCCTTCAGATCCACGAGTACACGAAACACTTCTAGTCTGAATTCCTGATCCACAAGTGACTGAGCAAGGGGACCAATGACTTGGTTTCCAAGATGTACATGGCAGAAGATGGCAAGTTTGACTAGTTTCTGGCATTTTGGTATCTCCACAAAAAGAAGCATCAACAGATTGTTCGCGGTATATGCATTCGGTTGTACGTTCCCGATGACCGATTCCACAAGATACAGAACACTGAAACGTATTTATGGTATTGACAACAGCAATTCTGGAGTATTTGAATAAACTTACAGCACTCCAATCAGTATTTCTCCAAAATGGGCAAGTGCCTAAATTACATGTCTGATGAGAAGCAGGCCGATCAGATGCAGTACCACAAAGTGACATATCGACTTCAGTTCCATTTCCAGAAACACATGAAACTCTTCTTGACGACCATCCATCCTCACAAGAAACACTACACTGAGACCATTCTCCAAGTTTATATTTTGGACATGATTCTCTATGACATGGTTTTGTAATTATCTTTTCCATTTTAAGGCAACGATGTTCCGGTAGTACTGATCTATGACGATCGGTACAATTAGCGTCTCGATACTGTACACCATCTCCACACTTAGCTGAGCAGTCAGACCAGACTCCGAACTGCCACCAAGTACAAGCATGTTCATTACAATGTTCTTGTGTCTGTGCTGGACCACATCTGGATGTATGTGTTTCCCGATCGGCTGCATCCAAACATTGAGCATGACGCATTTTGACTCCACCATCACAACTTCGAGAGCACTCTGACCAATGCCCATAAACCCATCTTGGACATGGAATTCTGTTACATTCCCGTTCTGTCGCCTCTTTCTGTTCTCTGCCGCACAATGACTCATCAACTCGACGATTCGAATCATCAACGCAATATGACTTCCGATGCATTTTTCCATTCGATCCGCAAGTTTCAGAACATGAAGTCCATTCTCCATAGTTCCATTTTCTTCCAGAGCAGTCAATGTAACAACTGGCAATATCGGATGGTTTTGAATTACGATCACATAGATGTTCGGATGCTGGAGTTTGACGATCACCCTCCATTTTTACGCAAGAAACTCGTTGACGTTTCTGTCCAGATCCACATTTGGCACTACAACTAGACACATCTTCAGTGATCCATCTGTAAATATAAAAATTTATTATAGAAATCTAATGAAAATATGTAGTTTACCTTGTAGAACAATCTATATTGCACATTCGTGTTGCTTGTTTTGGTTTGAGAACATTTTGACAATTTCTATCATGACTTTGACGATGAGTCGACATGTCCAGACACATTAATTTTTGCGATTGCTGTCCACGACAGGCTCTATCACATTCTGTCCAAGTATCCGTAACTCTCCACAAATACAATGCACTGGATATTGGCCGAATTACAGCATTTGGAACAGCCGCAGTCATGTACTCATATGAGATGTCGGGTGGATGACTACCAACAGAAAGAACATGAACATAAATGTCACTTCTAATCGGACCAGTTCCATTTATCCGTTCAATAATTGCATCAGAACCAGAATATTCGAGAACAGTGTCTTGGAATGCAATTTGTTGGCGAGCCAGTGATACTTGGAAATGACCGTTAAGTAGGAATTCACCATTGGCGGCACGGAGAGCTGAAGGTTAAAATAAAGATTTTCATGGGTATTGATAACACAAGGGTGAGTGATGAAAAAAGTAAATGTTCCAAAAACACTTTGTATAGAAACTCACAAAGATAATTGTCATCTTCTTTCATATTATTATATCCTTTCTGCCGGATATCAATATTTGCAGAACCAGCTGGAATCTTCATTACTTCGTTATAACCAAAGGTTCCTTGCTCATTAAATGTTCCTTTGACAACCTTACAGGAAGAATCATCCCCACCGCAAACACCACATTTGTCTCTTCGGAGAGTTGAATGAAGTTGATGATCACAGCCTGAAAATCCACTTATTTTCAATTTTCTTTTGAAATCAGATCAATGTTACCTGCTGGCATACAAGCTCCAGCTACACAAATATCGTCTCCATTTCTATCACATGGTGTTCCATCAACAACTTTATCTCGAAGCAGATAGAACGCTGCAGATCCACTGAGCCGACAATACAGCTTGCAACGTTCATTTGGTGCAACATTCGCATATTTTGGAACCCAGTGAGTATTCGTTGAAGCGACACCTTGGATTCCAATATCTTTATTGTTGAATTCAGAACATTGAACTTCACGGTATGGTTGAGTATCCCATGGGCATTCTTGTGTATTACATGACCGATAACGTTCTCGTTGACCAACACAGTACTTTCCACCATTTCGAGGTCTAAAGTAATATGGGAAAATGTCATTTTAATATTGATAGGAAAGCTTAGCCAGTGTGGCCTAAAAGCTGGAAGTTTTTTTAAAGATGCGTTTTCTATCAATTTAAGATAACCGGCTACTTCAGGTGATTCTATAAATTTTATAAAGCTTGGAAGCTAGGTAAATCTGAAAAGCCTTAAACTATCTCGAAGCGGCCCGAAAGCCCAGAAAAGCAGAGACGGACAAACATTTAAGAGTGATCAGAAGCACTCCATACCTTGATGTTACATTTGATTTTAGTGTTTCCACCTCGTTTTCACTTCTGAACTCGCCGATTGAAAATATTTTGATTGAATATATTATTTGCTTTCAGACTATTTGATATCATTTCGTTTGGCAGTTTAACTCACTTTGGGCTGTCACAATCTCTTAATCCTTTTTGAACACCACCACCACAAGTACGACTGCATTCTCCCCATGATCGCCAGTCACCCCATTGTCCGTCAATTTTGGTAAGGGATTCGGGGGCTAGACGAACACAGGCTCCATGATGACAGAACTAAATATCCAAGTTTTTATGAGTTTCTTTTGTGATTAATTTCTGAGATACTCACCATGCTTCTTGATTCGTCACAAGGAGTTCCGTCGGCCCATGGCATATGCTGAGTTCGACAGCCCATCTGGCTTCCGTAGAATGTTGCACACCAAAGACGGCGGCATGTCGGCTGTAAAATATCAATGTTTCATCTTAAAGAATATATTTAGGCAAACTAACCATATAAGGGCACAACTCAGAAGCTGGTCCAAATACAAACTTGCACTGTTGATGAGCATCGTATTTCTTTCCTGGTTCATCACGTACAAAGACATCCTCGTAGTAACGACGTTCGACCGGCTGATCGAATAGACATTGAGTTTGACCTCGATTATTTCTGACAAATTGACAATTAAATAGAATCAAAATTTTAATAGCTATCTTACTCGAGGAATCGTTCGAGCATTCCAGCTGAACATGGCGACCAACTCCATGGATGAGTGTTATATTCCAACGTTGGTGCCATTATGTGGAAGTTGTTCTGAAACTGCGTTTTATCAAATTTAGTGCTTTGGAACTTGCAAACCTTATTAACCGGCATGTAGGTAGAGCATTTTCGTTCGTCATCATGAGGAATCGAAAACACATGACCCAATTCATGAGCAATTGTGAATGCAGCACTCAATCCATTGTCTTCTATGATTGCACAACTTTTTTGCATATCACACATTGTTCCAAGTTCAGCAAGTCCAAGTGTATCGCATTTTCCTTGTGATCGACAAATATCTTTACGCGTCAAAAGGATTGCAACGTCATGATGTTGGACACTCGAATCATCTGGATCATTGTAATACTGCTGCCATCTACAGAAATCTTGAAGTGTTTGTTGAGCGTTCTGAGTGATTCGTGGTCCAGCGTTTTCCGTTTTCAAAACGATCAACTTGACAACAACGACATTGATAGATGCACGAAGGGATTGGTGACGATAGATGGAGGCAACTGTGGAGAAGAGAGTGAGAACGTAGTCTTCAAGAGATCTTCCGTGATATTCGTACATTTTTGTATCCGCCACCACAAGGACTTCAACATAGTGATCCCAAGAGTTGGCAGCTCTTCGGGATCTTGCTTTGCGTTCTATAATTAAATCCTTTTGTTTCATAAAATTATTTAAACATTTTTTTACTGTATCCTTCCTATTAATCTTGCACCCCAGAGCTCCACTTTGACCTATCTTTGTTGTCATTGACTCTATCAAAAACTGTTCAACTATGAAAATGGGGATGCAAGACTAATAAAAGGTATTGGTAACTGGTTCCAGTAGAGCTTTTTTTACTATCTGTTTCATTGATTCAATTTTCAGATGTTTATATAACCATCTTAACCGTTCAAATCTCATAACATAGAACAGCCTGGCAGCCCGTGAAAAGGTGCTGAAATCCCAGTAATTTCAATGGCATTCGACCACACACAAGTGATCCATTATCCTTTGCTCTTTTACTTCGTTAACTACCATTAGCTATAGGGGACCCACGAGCAAAATTCTATAGTTTCTGTGTGTGTTAGGGTGTTTTAATGGGCTATTACACAACACCCGATGGGATCAGCAGAATCTGAGATCTTTTGGGAACCGGAAAAAAATATTGTGATAACTTCTCTTTTTTCTACATTTTTTACAGAACTAGCAGGTAAACTTTCAGATTGAAATCTCGAAAAATGCATCCGCCTACTCAAAAAGTCGTTTTTAAAATGATTGTTTCTTTGTGTTTGTCCTCTTTTTCCCGGACGTACGCAACACAAAACCGCTTGCGCGAGGATGTACACAAAACGTACGTTCTGCGCAATCTTTTCCCTGCAGCTCTCTCTCTCTCACTTTTTCTACTCCATAAATCAGTTCTCTGTCTGTCTCCCACCACCTAAATCATCATCAGCATCATCACAGTCCCCCCACCAAGTTCTTGTGTCTTCTCTGACCTTTACACGTCGACTAGGGAAAAGCTCTCAAGCAGACACTCGAGCGCCAGTTGAAAAAAATAGTGTGTCCAAATGAGCAGTTTCGAATTTGAACCGTTTGTTCTTGTTCTGACATAAACCCAAAAAAACGAACTAGGCGGCAAAAGAGATCTGGATAATCTAAAGAATCTAGACAAATTTCAGAAGTTCTTACCAATAACATCTTCCCACTGATCTTGCCACGTGGCAACCGTCGTCTCCGTCTCGTTGACACTGGTCGAGTTAAGATGGTCAAACGATTTGAAGTGCATTGGATCGAACTTTCGGACGAGATGTTGCCTATGGCGACTTGCTCCGTCGTGCTCTAGATGTTTAAAGTGTCAGAGAAAGTGATTACAAAGTTTCTACCTGTTCCGTTTCCACTAATAATTGGCTCAACCGTATGGATTCCGCTGGGTAGTGCAAGCATTCCGTACTGAAAAAGGCTTTTATTCACCAAAATTCGAACTTATACAAACCAATCCGTCTTCCGAGTCGCATAAATTGACGATGCTGTGCTGATGTACACCTTTAACGTGTGCACGGTAGATACAATCGGGATCTGTTCGAGACATTCCACCTCTAACCTCCTCCTCCGAGTCCAAATATAAGACCATCGGCGCGAAATTTGAATTGGAAAAGTGGGGAACACTTCTGGAATTGAAAATTAATACGACTGTTATAATAAAATTGAAATCTCATACTTGTTATGTGAGTCCGGTATTTGATTCCATCTGTGCAAATGAACGATGTAGACGGCATCATCTGATCGTAATCGTAAGTGACAAGCATGTCCACAGTCTCTGGCAACTCCTTGGAGTCGACGTCGCCGATCTGTTGACGTGACATCACGTTTTCCACGACGTCCATAAGAATCTCTTCGGACGATGTGATGGCTGTCGATGACGTGTATACCGGCGTCTTGACGCCATCGACTGTGATGCACTGGCACACCTGAAACTTAGAACATTATTTCACTTCAAAACTTTTTGGATTGTTACCTGAGTACTTGGCCCTGGAGAACAGCACATCTGATGAGAATTCTGAGATCGTGCCACTCCCTGCTGAAAGGAACATTTGGTTAAAAACAAAAGCTGATAAATTAAAATAATTAGATAAAAACGAACATTGCAACGCATAAACGAGGCAGACGACGAGGAGTATGAGAGCGGCGACGACGGGCTGCAGCAGATGGAATGAGCCGCCGATGGAGCGCATACCAACAGCTCCGTGATGATGATTATGATTGTGTGGAGAGCAGCAAAGAAAAAAGAGATGGAAAGAAGCAGAAGCTCCGATAAAGTTCGTCCGTCTCTTCTGAAACCTTCCAAAAACTACCTGCTCGAGGTGAAGGGAAGTCGTCTGATTGAACTGCTACTGCTTCTGATCTTTTGATAATCTCCCGAGTTTGTGTTTTCGTTTAGTCGAATTAAAATTGTAGATTGTGGAATGAGCACTTGCAATAGGGAACAGAGCATCACAGACTGAAAAATTAAAAATTATCTAGAATGCAAGCAATTTTTAAATTTGTTTTAAAATCACTTATTCTGACGCCATCTTCTTTTCCGATTTGCGCAGAATAAATAAAAACTTGACTGTAATATTGGGAAAATTTCGAAAAAAAACACCGTTAAGTCTGAGCCCACCTTTCGCCTTTTTTTGTTGACGAAAAAAACCAAACAAGCTTTAAATTCATAAAATTCCCAATTTTAAAAACATCTAAAGTCAATTCCTCCCAATAATGCATTTGTATATGAACAAAAGTCTGTTGACCATAAGTCGTTATATTACTACAAGCAATTGGTCATCAACAAACCTCATAAAAATCAGTTTTGAACGGGAGCAATTTATATAAACTCTGTGTGCTCTTTTGCTCTTTTTCTTATTTCTTAGTTGTCTTCTAGTTCCGCCACCACTTTCGCTGCTCTTGACGAAATCTGTAAATTGTTCGTCATTTTTGATTTATAAGATTTGTTTGGCTCTCGGTAGGAGCTCTCAAGCTGCTAATAGTCCTATAGTAAAGTACTAAAAACACAAAGAAGCAGATGAAGGTGTCATAAAACACTGATAAGAATCATCATGATTAGGTTGGTGCAGAGAAAAGAAGAAGAAGAAAAAGGAGATTTAGAGAAGAGAAACAAGAATAAAAATGCAAAAATAAAAAAAATAGTAATAACAATGAACGCAGAGTCTTCCATGTTGGAGAAGGAACAGGACCCATGTTGATGTGTATCTGAGGGGATCCAATGTGTAGTGATGGTAGTAAACACTTGAGAGGGAACTTCCACCCCCGACTAGATGATTGGAAGCAATTGATGATAGATGTAGAGCCAAAGAATTGGGACCTACTAATGATCTAGTCAAGATTCTTCTGATAAGAGAAAAAGACAAGGAAGAACATGAAAATGACTGGTGATTGAAAAATAAAACGGTTTATGAAGTCGGGGTGTACTAAAGATGCAAGGTCTCTTGTGACGTATTTTTTCTTCCAGGCACGTTCGCGTTATTCACGATTTTATGCAAACAAGGTAAGGAGTGTTTTGAATTTTGAATATAAAAATTTAAAAGAAATTAAAGTTAGACATTTGAAAAATTAGACACCCTCATGGGAAAAATTATAGGGCGAGGAGAGGCGGTGAGAGGCGCCCTAATTTCTGCTCGGTCGGGTAGAATGTCTAATCTAAATCCTACCTCATGTTTGGCTCCTTCTTAAATCAAAAGCTTAAGGTCATCTCTGAAACGTGCAGTTGACAAGTTCAATGGTAAGAACAGGGAGCAAGCATTTACAACAAAAAAGTAAACAAAAATTGCATTTGTCGCAGTTCAAAATGGAACAACTCACTCCCACTCGAGAACGTTTTGAAGGGGAGAGGAAGAAGAGGAAAATCATCACACAGGCACATGGAACTTCTGGGACACAAAACAATACAAACTGGGTGCCGTGAATCTCAGTACACACACACAAAAATCAAAAAAGACGGAAATTAGGAGCAGATGTGGTAAAGGGTGGTTCAATGCTGATGGGAGAGAGAGGGAGAAACTTCAAAAAAAGAAGTTTAGATTTATGTTGGCTATTTCAATCCTAAATTTATCTAAACAATTCTAAAAATGCTGGTTTTGGAAGGTTATCTGGTAATGGTGAAGTTTTATAAACAAAACAAGACAAACAATTCTTGAGATCTTAAAAATCTTAGCGACTACAACAATATTTAGGTATTTTTTAATGGAAAAAAGTATTGATTGTTGACTTGGGAAATTGAACAGCAATTTTTTGTACTTTTAAATCAGTTATATTTTAACTTTTTAGAGCACATTTCGTAGACAAAAGGGAAAACGATTGGTCCAACATGTGAAGATGATGATGTCAACAAGTTTTGGATCGGAGCCAAAAAAGAAACAAAACATTCATACCATGATGGGAAACAAGAGGTGCAGCAACAACTTTTATCAATATTTTGTTTATGTTTTGATTATTTTTCTGGCACCCAGCCAGTAATTCTTTTCCGTAGAGTTGACCTAGAAAATGTTGGAGGCGGAGTCTTAGGATCAAGAGACGCAGACTATCAAAGTAAAATGAGTAAAAGGAAGTGATATAAACTTAGGAAACGGAGGAAAAAAGGACGATGATAAGAGATTGAAGACTTGGAAGAGTGTGCTCTTTGCGGGAGAGCATATTCTTTTGAGAAAAATGGGACCTAGGGGCAACTGACGCAATTGAAACATGGTCGAGCGGTCGGCGGGAAGACAAAAAGTGAAGAAGGATGGGCAAGAAGAAGCAAGAGAAATGGCACCCACCGTGGAACATGATCATGATGATTGAGAGTGAAAATTGGAAATCTCGAACTTTTTTGCAACGGCGCGTTTTGGAAAACTAACAAAGTTGACCAAAAAATTATTTTACATGTATACCGGGATGTCTAAGAATTGTAAAATTGAGTGATCCTTTCTGTGACATAATTTAAAGCAATTTATTTTGGTTATTTCTAAGCGCCTTTTTATACTAGCATGTTATATTGTTAATTTTATTATCTAAACTGCCGTTCTTCCTATATTTATTATTGCACCCCCTTTGTTCATTCTGACAGACTATACCTCGATTAATCATAAAAATGTCACAAAAGAATAAAAACAACTAAAATTAAGAAAATACAAGAAATTTATCAATTGCCAAAAATTCGGCCAATCGGAAAAATGCTTGGTTGCCAATTTGTCAAAAATTTAGTCAATTGGAATTTGTCGATTTTCCGAAATGATATGAAAGTTTGAATGATGCAGCTAATTTTGCAGTTTAAGTTTACATTTTCAAGTTTACTGTAATTTTTCCAAAATATGAAGAAGAGTTTTACGAAATTAAAAGATAATAAAAAAGCAATGCAAACATAGCTATGAAATCTGATCCCGACTAAGTTTGATGGACATAGGATTAATAATATTAGTCTAACTTTCTATAGAACACTAAATAAATACATTCACTCTCGAAACTCTCCCTTTTCTGCCATCAACTACCGTACTCACTTTTGACTCAATGACCCGCAACTGTCAAGATGAGTTAGTTTCAAGATTCTCTGAAACAGCAATAATCTAACAAGAGAAACTGAAAAAATAGAGTAAAACTAATAATAATACCACATAAATTGACATGCATGATAGATGATTTTCCGGTTTTCAACAAGAAAAACAACAATTTCCGAGAAATCCTCATAGTTTTTGGTAAGAAAAAATAAATTGATAGTGATACGGTATGACTATTACTTCTAAAGACTTACCTGATTAGAAACGTGTAGTAATTGAAGAAGAAAAGTTGAATTTGAGAAGTTGAATCGAGTTTACGATGTCTGAAAAAAACATAGATATTATGGTAAGATCAAGCATAGAAAAAATGGAAAAATACAAGAAAATAGAGACTAGAGATTGCATAGGTTTTGCGGTGGCGAAACCGCACACATTTTTGTCTGTGTTATCTCTAATTTTACGCTCTCGGTGTTCTCTATTTACTGTCCAGAAGAATGAAGAATATGGGGGAAAAGTGCGCGGGAAAATTGAGAGACCGAGTGATGAGAGCCGCAGTTTTGCAAAACTTTTTCGGGCAATAATCCGCCGGCGAGTACTACGAGAAGCACACACACATACGAAAACTGTTGAGTTAAAACCTAAAAAATTGTTTCGACATATTTAATTTTCGAACTAAAGTTTAGAGGGTCTGTGCGTGCATTTTTGAATTTTCCAAACAACTTTCAGTTTTGCGGAAGAAAATTACAGCGATTTTTTCGAATATTTCTGAAAACAACACTATTGCGTATCAAAAATTTTTCGATTTGCCAAAATTCAGACTAAGTTTTGGTGGTTTTGGTTTGCAAACATTTAAAAGAACTCAAAAAACATTTTTAGATGTTCGAAACCGTACAATTGTAGGATACAAATAGCTACAGAACAATTAGAATATAAAATAGAGTTGTCAAACATGTTTAACTAATACAAAAACACAGAAACTTTGAAACTCGAAATTTTTATATCAAAATTGAAAAAGCTTGTAAAATTTAAATATGGATACAGTACAAACAATATAATCATAGATCAAATAGTTCATTTATTTATATATCTTGGCAAATCAAATCGTATCCCTTACCCACTCATATTCGATGAGTCTACAATTAAATCAGTTGTTTTTTCATCCTCCCGGACTATTAGTTTAACTTCCACTTGAACAAGGGCAAAGAGTACATTAGGAAGAGTTTATGATGACAGGAAAAAAGCTATGTAAAATGACCTCTTTGGATTGAAAAAGCGAACGAATTGAGGTTTAGGACCCCCGGAAAATGAAGAATTCGTGGCCTCGAGAATAGCAAATTGGCGGAATTAATTATCCGTAAGAGTGTGAATTGGAAACAACCGGGACGAATGGATTACTGAATCAAAAATGAAAGAAAGAAGAGATGAAAATACGTGTGAATCGGATGAAATGTGATGATTTTAGAATAACCTAAATGCAACAAAACGACGTAAAGACGCGGAAGAACAGGAATGATCAAGGGGTACATCTTATAGGGGAAAAATGCACTTTTTGTGCTCCAAATGTGAGAGATAATCAGGTAGGAAGAGACGTAGAATAGGAACAGGAAACGGTAACGATAGTGCGCAGGTGCTTGATTTCTGTGCTTTTGCATGTGTTCCGATGGAATTTTTGGAACTTTTCAAGGGGTTTCGGAAAGGGTTCGAGATTTCGCATGTGAGCTTTGGAAGAATTTTGGAAGAACTTTCAGGATAACATCGCTCAAGCTTGTTTGTTAGATTTCAGACTTCAAAGTATATACCGATTATTGAAACATTTTAATCGTTTCTTACTATTAGTAAAGTTTAATCACAGTTTGAAAAAAAAATCACAATTTTTTCAATTATTTAGACCAAACTAATTATGGTACAGAAAATAACTTGCAACCCGGGTATTTCATTCTAATTTTTTTCATTTGGAACCACTAGTTTTTGAAATAGAAACTCGTTAGGATTCTTCACATATTATCATAACTATCAGTATTTTGTTGCACATCAGATCTAAGTTCAGTCTAATTAGAATCGCAAATTTGACCATCACACTTTAAAACAAATTTACTTAGGCACAGGGCATCCTTCTAACTTTTTTGTCCCCGACAAAATGATGACAAAAATGACGTGAGGAATCAAGGAGAAAAAGGAAAAGAACAGGAAGCGAAAAGTAGGAGAAGCTCTTGATTTCTGTGCTCATTCCTTGTTCGGATGAGCTCACTGTTTGCAACATTGGCGTTGGTGCGCGGGAATCGCCATTGCCGAACTTTTTCAAGAGACAGAGAGAGAGAGAAAGAGAAGGAAAACGTTCCGATTTTTAAAATGGAAAAAAATGAAAGAGGAAGATGATGAAAAAATGAACTCTGCGTGACATTTGTTAATATGGAAAAAGCATGATTACTTCAAAATTGTACACTAATCCCCACAGCACACATTTTGAAGACTTTTTTACAAAAACAATGGTTTAAGCAAGCTTTAAAAAATTGATAGTATCCTTAATGCTTAATCATATCCAAGTTTAGTTTTAAGTTTTGATTTCAAAAATTTCTACATCAAAAAATCATACTTAGTGATTATATGCAAAACAATTTTTAAATTCAAGGACATATTTTTGATTTTTGGAAGGATGATAACTTTTTTGTGATTCCGAAAAAGATTAAAGTAGGTTTAAAACCTCTGACCTTCTACAGAAAAAACATTACCTCTATGAATTTTTTTTCATCTCGTTCAGAACTTGTCTCGGGTCAAGCCATGAAGACATGAGATAGGGTGTAAAACGTTCCGAAGAGAGGTTTATGACTATTATTGTAGTTGAAGAGAAAAATGATATCTCAATGGATTTCATACAGATGGTCGGATTTCATTCATAAAATATCATAAGAAAAGGTACGTTTATGACTGTCTAGGTCAACTGGTTTTAGGTTTCTTGGAATTGTTTCAAACATTTTTAGGAAATATTTTCTTGCAAATATCTACTAAATTGAAGTTTGTTATTGTTTTTGACATATTGTAGATTTTAGAGAAGAATCACTCAGAGCAAAAATGTTGGGAAAACGTGAGAAAAATCCAAGAGACAAAAGAATGGTCTTACTATTAGTAGATCAAAAAACCAGACCAATTATTCATATTCCTACTATTCAATATATATTCAAAAATGAGCAAACCAAGAAATTGCACCTAATTTATCATCCCACATATATTCCGACGAAACATTCGCTCTACCTTCTTTTTTTCTGTCTAGGAATTATAAAGGGCCATAATTATAATTTCAGTCAAGGTTTTGGAAAATTGTTCGACTAACCATTATGAAAGTTAAAAACCAATCAGTCAAAACACACAATAGGAATATAAAATTCGTAGAAGAAAAGCTTTTTTTTTGGTCGAAAGCAAAATCAAATTCTGGAACTGCGACTTTTTTAGTGCAATTATCCATTCAACGCAAGTTGTCTTTCAAAATTTAAATTCCAGAAGAGTTATAACAAAACAGACAGGTGTACAAGTAAAAGAAAAATACAAGTTTTATCGTAAAAACTGATACGAATCTAGATACACCTGTTAAAAAAGGCTTTCTCGAAACCCAGATGCCGTACGAAGTAAGCAGCAGCCAACTAAACATTTTGAGTAAACATATGGCAAGTGTTTTGGCGCAAATTGTAAAGATTTTCCGTGTGGGTAACTAGAATTTGAAACTGTAAGTATGACGACTTAACCACACAAAATCAAATTTCAAAAGATCTTAAAATGTTCGAACTTTCAAAACTTTTAAGCTCTCTCGCATCTACCGTAGTCTTCTAATAACAACAGTCGTAAGAGAAAGCTCAAAATTTTTCAAACTTTTTCTGAATGACAGAATCAGTTGTATACAAAAAAAACCCCCAAAATGCGAGCCCCATGAACCTGACAACCAGACAAGTCGAAATTGTAAAATCGTATAGATCTTGGTTCACGACATGAAGAGCACCGCGGGGGCACACGAGAGCAACTACTGCAAGCGCTCCTGAAGAGAAGAAACATCTTTTTTCCAGGACCACTGGCCAGTAGTGCTCCCCCAGATCACTTTCTTTTTTCTTGCTTCATCTGATTTGTGTCTGCGTCGTCTGATCTCTTTAGAACCTATCCTTCTTCTTCTTCTTTTTGATACTTCGACATCAGAACAACATCGACATGTATCATCTTTTCTCTTTTTTTTTTGTTATCTATTCATTCATTCACTTTTCATTTAGTTTGATTAATAGGTGACATGAACTCTTGTCACTTTTCAATTTCAACTTCTTAAATCTTAAACTCACAGTGATTCCAGATATGAGCAACTCCAATGAGGTGTTGAGTAGAAACCTAAATATAACATTTTGGATGTTTTGATAATGTTGGAACAAATAAATTGAAACAAACAAGACTTGAAATAGAGACAACGTGCAGAATAATGTCTACCAGCTGGTTTCAGTGGCATATTGTACCACGAACGTCCGACAGAACGAATAACATAAAGATCAAGAAAAACTGTTTGGGAGCAGACAAACAATCAGAACACAGTTTTGTTGAGGGGACCAAATCATAATTAATGACTAAATTTTAACGAAGAAAGTGCTCGAAAAGAACAGAATTTAGAAGTTGATGAACAATATTTTTACTTTTAGATTAACAATTATGCTTTACAAATGACATCCAATCTAAAGCATCTGGTAATCTGAAATTTGTCAAAACAGCTTTCAAGACTAGTTTCAAATTTGTCGATTCAATGGATCAAGTGTGTAATTGATCCAATAAAAAAGAGTATAAAGTGAGAAGGAAGAAAGTGTGAAAAAAGAAGAACGTGAAACGTGCAGAAGATACGAAATGAGTTTGAAGACTGCACTTTTCGAGCCTCGATGGTCAGTCACTTGGTCAGTTGCGAAAAAGCTGTGAAAATGATACATTGTGTCGGCTCTCGTAGAGAAGAAAGCCACATGGTCAGGATGACTCCAACTGGGATATTCAGTTGTAAAGAACACAATTGATATTTTTGCATCTTTTTTAACTAGTTTTTACAATATGAGAAATTGTTCTGTGCGAAAAATATGACTTCTTCCTTGTTGCCGAAGTGTATTTCCCTGGAAATTCCAGTAAATACCTAATGTAAAAAATCTCAGCAGAATGTGTTCTTACATTTTGTTGTAATAATAATGTATTAAAATTGCATTAATTAAAAATTTCTTCAAAATGTTCCTACGTCTTCTATGCACATTATTTAGGTCACAGTTTCATGGAGCACAAAACACCTGCCGACGCCTCTAAAATAGTTATAACTGCGCATGAAATCAGGTAGAAAAAACTACAAAATAACCAATACAAATTGAGTAGGGCGATGGAGAGGTGGGCGGTTGGAGAGGCGGGCAACAAGCGTCCTCATGACGCCTTGTTCATTTAGAATGTGTTTGCTTTGAATTACATACAAGTTTCTAAAATTTAACTTACAAAATTTAAAAAAAGTCACAACAATAATAAAAGTTGTGGCAATGAAATGTTTTAAAAATCTAAATATTGAGTTTTAAATAAATGATTTTTGAAAATTCACAAAGAAATGTTACAATCTGTGAATGAAGACGAACAATGAAAAAGTGAGGAACGGACGCGGATATTACACATTCAGTCACACAATAAACGTTCGGACACTACCACACATTTCTCTCATCATTTTTTTCCAAAGTTTATTCTAAAGTTCAATATTTTAGTTTGATTATTTTGGACACTATTCTTAAAATTAATGTATAATAGTTTAGAAAATATTTTGAAACATGAAACTTTTTTGTTGATAAAATAGTGCCAAACATCCTTATGTTACGCAGTTATCCAACCACATTTTTCTCATTTTTCCACCAAAAAACACTGAAATGGTCCATAAAACCTATTCAAATGGATATGAGAATATTACTTTTTTGACATGAAATTTTCAATGATGTAATGTAAAACAAAGAAAAATATTGCGGGAAAAATTGAACGGCGTATTGCAAAAATCGGTGTGCGGAGGAGGAGAAGGAAAAGGAAGAGCAGGAGAAGCGGACCGAAGAATTCAGAAGCTTTTAAAATAAGAACGGCGACTTTCAGACAAACAATGGACTGTTGTATAAAAATAAAGCGGAGGCGGTAGAGAGTCAAAGCTTTCAGAAATGTATTAGAATAGGTTTCACTACCTGTTGTTGAACTCAAAAAGGTGTGAAAAAGTGAAAGTTTGTCTGAAGTTTATGACGGGAAGTGTCCATCAAATAACTTTCAAAATTTGACTTATCAGTGAGAAAAACACGTCATTTTGGAACGTTAAAATGGGTGGCACCGCAAAATGTTCACAATGTGAAGTGAATTACGTAATAAAATCAGTTTTATTAAGCTTATTAAACTAACCCTTCCGGACTATTTGTGGAATGAAACAATTGGGGGGGTTTTTTTTTCCAATTTTCGATTTTTTTTTGAATTTATAATTACCGGAACAAAAATATCTTTAAATTATTAAGATTTGAGTGATGTTTGAAATTTTGAACCTGCAAAACATAAGCACAAAATAATGGAGTTTTTGTTTTAAAATATCAATAGGTGTTTTTTCACAGAACTTTAAACAACAAATACTCATAATTTGAATGAAAACAGTAGATCCCACAATATTTTGAAAACTTATCTATATATATATATATATATATATAATTACGAAAAAAAAACAAAAAGAAAAAAACAAATAATTTGTCAGTTGATAATTTTTAGATATGAGTTGCCAAAATTGGGCAATATGGTGAAGAAATACGGTAGTTCGTCGCACTGTCAGACTAATTTTCAAGTGTTCCTAGTGGAATGAAACTAACAGAAGCTATACGGTATATAATATTAGGAACACAATTAAAACGAACAGCGGAAGAAAAGATCTAGTGGTCACTTCCGATTTCTCAGCTGACTTTTGAATGGGCACCTATCATCATCTCACTTGTTTATTTGAACAGTCTCGACTTTTTCCAATTGTTGGCTTCTAGTTCAAGAAACGAAAAAAAGAGCAATAACGGAACAGAAAATTCAGAAAGTGGAAGAGAAATATGAGAAAATGATGATGATAATAATAATAAGTTAGAAGAGGGTTATCGATGAGGAACGGAAACGTTATCTCTGATCGCCATCTCATTATTATTATGAGACACAAAGATGTAAGTTATGGTATCTTTGAAAGAAAAGAAAACAGGAAATTATACAGAACACACACAATTTCGGAGATTTCATTCGAAGAACCTAACCCAATTTGAACTCACTCCCACTTCCTCTTGTCTATAAAACAGTCAATCACAGGAACAGGTGTCTGTCTTTTCAAAATGTATACGTTTTCCGAATAATGACACACAATATCACAGACAAAATGATCAATGAGGTTGCAGAAAAGAATGCAAAAAAATATAGAAAGAGAGGGTGAACAGGAGATAGAGAATCAAAATTTGCATAGATAAATATGCAATAGAAAATAACAATTTTTGAACAACAAAGAAATAATTTAGTGGCATATAATATAGCGATGGAACTTGCAAATTTTTAGAATTATCATATAAAAATAACAATGTTTCTATATTTTATGCCCTATAAGTCTTGCAGTATTTCTTAAATTTAACAGTTCATTTCTTGGTAATCTTTATTTTTATCAAGAAGTGTTCAGGAAATTTTAGGACATCAAATTTTTATTTATTTTCTAAATCTACTTTTATCAAAATTTTAGAGGTCTAGTACACATCTACCCAAAAAGAAGACTTTGGAGCTCTCAAAAACCACCTAGTGTATGGTAAAGTACATGAGAAGTGACGTGTCTTTGGGCAGCTGGCCATCTTTGTCGATATGCGGGTGATGGTGTTTCTGTGAGCAGTAACAGGAAATTCTGGACACCTGCTAGGGTGTCAAACCAAATTTATTTCAACCCATTCTTGCTTCAAAAAACCCCCAACTAAATTATTCAAATTCTCGTAATTTAATGAATCACTCAGTAACTGTAACGTTTTTTTTTTCAGAGACAATGATCGAAAGTTAACAAAAAAAACTGAGGATTAAACGTTATTTGGTATCTACAGCTGACATTGGAACATATCAAAAAGTGGTAAGTGAAAGTGAAACGAAAAGTGCAACATTTGAAATTGAGAGTAGAAAAGATCATTGAAGCAGAAATATGGAAGTGAATTGAAAGCCGTGGCGCCAAAACGACGGTCAGGCGCCATTGAGAAAATTAATGAGAGTTCGGAAGGTTGAAACAACACAAAGACAACGTGAAAAATTAGTTTGGAGAAGATAAAAAATGTCTGGAGATGGACGATTTCTTAGTTAGCTGAGAATAGTTTACATTGATTTTCGGGAAAACGCAGAATGTTAGAAAAATGGAAACATGTCTAGACTTCAGATAAATTTGTAGAATTTATATTTGTAGCAAAAGCACACTAACAAAGGTTACAAAGCTATTAGGAAAAATACGGAATGTATTTTTGAAAATTTTTGATTTCTCTAAAATAATAACACCATTAATTTGCTATATTTGCTATATATGCTATATAGTATGTTCGCATTACTGAGCACAAAACTTGGAAAAAGTTTAAAAAAAAAGGAAACTTGTTTTCTGGAGAAATCATTAAAAACAGTACAATTTCAGACAGAAATAAATCTTTCAGTGAAAGCTTTTTTTTGAGTAAGACTAAGTATGCACTCACAACTTTTCTGAGTGTTCCAAAAATGTTTAAAGAAAATACTAGTAAAAATGAGCATTTCGAAAAGCAATATATCATACAACTACACAAACATTTCAATTAAAGGAATCAATTTTATAATAGTTCTAGGCAATCCCACTTTTAGATTCAATTTTCTAGCACAGGGAGCATTGGAAGATATAAAAACATAAAGATAAAGGTGATAAAAGATCCATTAAACACATCATATCTATCAAACCATCACTTCCATCAAATCCACAGATTTATCACAAATCAGTGTGTGACAAATATACCGTAATATTAAGTTCAAATGGTGGAAAAGACGCAGACAAAGCTTTTGCATAAATACTAAATAATTGAAAGAAACGCAGAGAATGTAAGAGAAAAATATACAATATGTGTATTATCAACCATCAACAGTTTTTGATTAAAACCATGGAGAAGCGATATACAGGAGCAAATTAGGAGACGCAGATTGAGAAAAAATGAGAAAATAATGAAAGTACGGAAGGGTTATTGTACAATAAGACAGGTAGCATCTCTCAAAGAACCTATTGTCAAGCAGTTTAAACATTCAACAACGTTCATTTATTTTTTAGCCTTCATTATGATATCTCATTGGTTCTATAATTGGATTTTTTAAATTCAGATTTCTCATTCATGTACAAGTAAAGTTGTTAATTGGTTATTATGCCCAAAGTTTAATTATTTGAGCGCAGAAAATTTGAATGGAAATTTCAGAAAACTGATTCATGCTAACTTCAAAAAATCCTGAATAAATACCAATTCTTTTCCAAGTATGATTCTCGAGCCTGTTTACGTGCCTGCCTACGGTCTATTTTCTAATTTTTTTAATGATAAAATTTTAGAGTAGATCTTCAAAAATCTTCCTTAAAAAATCTCCAAAAAAATCAAGTTCAGGAAAACTAAAGTACTCCAATAAAATACTCTTATGCAAAAACCCCCCATTCATTTTGCAGAAAAAGACAAACAAGAATTAAAGATAAAAAGTTATGATAGACAGGAAGCTGATTTATTAGATCAATGAATCGACTTTTAGTTTTTCTTGAACTCTAATTTGAAATAGTATTCGAATGAGAAAATTGAAAATATACAAAGATCAAAAGTTATAATTGAAAATCAACAAATTGATAGTGTTTGTATAGGATTAAATTAAAATGTGCGGTACATGAGACAGTAGTAGTAGTAGCCATAGTACGTATTGGTGGCTCCACTCGGCTACTGATAATTTCCTTTTTTACTGATAATTTGATGTCATTTCGTAATTTTATTTGTGTTTCCAAAAATTGTGGGCGTGGTTTATGAATTGGTCAAGACATGAATTAAAGGAATTGTAAAGTAAAGAAGAAAATGACAGAGGAGAAATTATTTTCGTTTGCTTTGGAAATTGCAAAATAAATTAGATTATTAAAGATAATAGTTACGGTTTAAAATAAATAGGTGATAAAAAAATATCCAAAAGTTCAAGTCCTAAGAATCTTGCTATTTTGCAAAAAAAAAGCATGAGCTTTTGGCCTAAAAATGGCGGACAGCTGTCGGGACACTATCCAAGAATTCGTGATAAACGGGTGAAGCACCGTCTCTTATCATCATGCCATTTTTCGAATTTTAAACTCAGACTTTGATAAAGAAAATTAAAAAGAGAGAGTGTGAGAAATAAGAGTACACATGGAAAATGCAAGATTTGAATTTGTTTCCAATTTTTAAAATGTATTTAAAAGAGTTACCGTTCCATTTTTGATTAGCTTTATAAGTGGAAAAATCGTTTTTGGATTATTTTTTGAGGAATATTTTTGAATGCGCTTTCAATTTTCCTATAAAAAACTTTGTGTTCACTTTTTTATCCCGTTTTTATTTTTATTTTTACAACTTTCAAATTTTTATGAATGTTTTATTGTAAAATCATAAAAAGGTGCGAAACATCTAAATTGCCTGGATTGCATTTAAAAGTGCATTAGCAGAAATGTATTCCTATGGAATGTTTTTTGTGCAACGAGATCCAGAAGCTCGAAAAACATCCAAATTTCTTCCAAGAAAGTTGATGTTCCAAAAATAAAAAAGATTTTAGCCCAATCAACTAAAAAAAAACTCTCGTTTTTTTCATATTTCACATTTTCTGGTCACTTTGAAGGAAACACTAATCCCAAACTGAGAACCGAACATGGATTAAACCATCCCATTTACTATTTCTTGTTGTCTTCAAAAAGTCTTAGAATTGTGCAAAAAATAGAATGTTTCGAAATATTGCGGTTTTCGTTAAAACCTTTTTTGAGTAGATTGAGGGTCCATTAGAATTCCCAAGAGAACTTGATGACCTTCATCATCAAAATTAGTGGTCATTGAATGTTTGATCAGACAAAAATGGAAATGACTGAATCGGAAAGAGCAAGAAAATCGAAAAAAAAAGTATTTGGAAATTCTGGAAAACTTTTTAAAATTTAAGAAGGGCAACGATAAGAAACAGGAAATTAGGGATTTTTTAGTGATGGAGAAGTACGTGATAAGGTTAAGGTGGAACACTAGTGCACACGTTTTGAATACACTACGTGTTTTTATTTATGGTAGAATATAGCACTTAAAGAACGTTTTTAATACAAACTGAAATAAAAATACGGAAATGTAATTTTTTTTTTTGAAAGAATCCGCCTGAAACTGAATTTTCACATCAAACGGTAGTGATTCTCTTTATGCGTTGGGTGATATGTATTTACGCTGTCTTAAAGTTTTCGACTATAATTTAAGTAATATGTTTGTCAAAAATCATCATGGTGCTGTGTCCTATGTAGCCTTTTCTACACTTGAAAAATGATAATTTTTATTTGAAAATGGTATTTAAATTCAAGTAGAAAGTTATTTAGTCTTGTGTGCCAAGCAATAAACACATAGTCTATTAGGCAATAAAAAGTCAGCTACTGTTTGATTTAAAAACTTAGACTACTGGTGTGCCTGTGCAAGTTACTCCCGTAGTACGGATACAGAGTGAAAACTAGTGATTGTACTTTAGATCGGCTGATAGTGAATTTACAGAGAAATAATTATAAAACTTAAAATTTTTAGCAGCTCAGTCTTCAGGCTGCACAGCCATATTGTTACACTTGGAGTTACAAATTCTGCAAACCATCTAGGATTGAATGCAAAAACTCTGAAAGTCACATCAAGAAATTCCAACAAAAAACACATTAGATGCCAACTCATTGAATTGCATTGATTCCCAAGAGAAATAGTAGTAAAAGTGACCCCTATCCATTCCTCCGTTACATACAAATATACACACAAAAAAGAGTGTAGACCTCTTCCTTCTAACCCAACCAACACACAACAATATCGTTCCCTTTTATCTCTAATTCTCTGCGTCTCCATAAGCTTTGAGAGCTCTTCGGAGCATCTTGTGCTTGCTCCTTGTACGGCGGTACAGTTTCCTCCCTCTGCTCCCTTATGTGTGTTTAGGTGTTGTTTGAACAAATAAGTTTTTGGCCATCCACCTCCTTCTCAAAACCTTTTTCTTATGCTTCTTCTTGTTTTGTGCACATTTTGGCTCTTGCTTGTCTGCTCGAGCCATAGACAAGGCGGCGACATTTTTGAAAAAATTATATTAGTACTGTTATATAGTACTTAATACAACGATCACAACAACAACACAACGAAATGAAAACATGAGATCAAAAGACAAATTGTTAGGAGGAGTTGGAGTTTCTACAATCATGAAATGTTTATCTAGTTATTATAAAACTGAAATTGCTCATAAAATTGTGATACCATGAAGACCGAAAAACTCTATGCAACTGCATACTGCACATACTTACAACCTTTATTCTGACTTGAATTTCAGTTTTTGGTGTTTGCAGTTATTCTATTTTGTTTAAAAGAAAATTCAATTAGGAAATAAGCAATAAATTTTGGCATGTATTTCGATAGAAGGCACGTGTAAATGCCACCCGGAAATTAGAAAAAATAAGATTTCTCAAACTGAAAATGATTGTGAATTGAAAATTTAAGAGAATCATTGCAAAAGTACACAAATGAATCATTTTTCAGATTGAACAGGAAAGTGCAGAAATATCAGATTACCGTCCCAACAGAAACCGGAAATAACACTTTTCAGGTAAAGAATTATACAGAAATCGTAATAAATTTAAAACAAAAGAGAGTTATGACACATTGCAGAACGGTCTCTGTGGAAAATAGGAGGAGGTGCTGCAAAAACTCCTTAGACATGGTCATACTTACAAAAAAAACAGAGTTTAACTAAAAATTAAATTAAGTGAGAAAATGAAGAAAATGGAGGTCTTTCGCGGATTCATTTTACTTCTTCTTTTTTCCACTTTTCGTTGCAAGCTTTGGTTTAAAAGTTTCGCAAACAAATAAACAATGAACATTGTGTTGAGAAGACAAGCCAAGTGAAAGGAAACCATTGAGAGCAAAAACAACAATCAATTGAAATAAAGAGTAAAGTTTATTGAATATACTGATATGTGAATACTGGAAAAATAATTAGTCTCTATAATTGGTACCGCCTGGAAGATTCATTTCTGATTCCCTTGTGTCTTTGACCAAAACTTTATTTTTTTCAGTTCAAAATTACAAAAAATAAATACTCATCTTCATCGATTCAGTGGTGTTTTAAACTCCTACGTTTTTCTTTTACAATAAAGGTAATGTAAACGTTCCGAGCGTGTAGTTTTCTCTGAAAATTTTTTAAAAATAACAACTTTATGGTATTTTTCTTAAAGTCTTAAACTGAAACCGAAACATTTTTGATAGGAAAACTATTTTAACATTTTGGGAACTCGGCAAAAGCTCTGCAGGCTTGCCGAACAACTCTCATTTGAAAGTAATAAATATGAAAATAAATTATCGAAGTTTTTTTTTTTGATATTTTATGAATACGGCTCTTGGTAGTTTTTGACGAGAAAATTACATGTTGCATAAATTTCAAGAGTTATAACTCATGGAGACCCTAATTTCTGGTTTCACTAGAAAATCAAAAAATCAAGCGTTTGAGCAGAAGACTGTAGGAAGAGCACACGTCATAAAAATTAGGGGATCAACGATCCGAAACGGGGAATTGAAATACGATATGCGATGAGTTTTGGTTCGAACCGGCTTTGTCCCAAAAAACAACAGAACGATGGTCTCAGGCTCACTTGACTCATCTCGGTGGGAACAATTTTTATTTGTTTTTATTCCGTACGCACAGAAACTTTTTTTGAGGTATTTTTGATCGTGGGTGGGTGGAATGGTAGCACCCAATTTCAAATAGTGTTTGATTTGAAGAGACAATGAAAGAAACAAGTGGGAGATAATGGAAATGACGTGATGAAATGGAACGGAGGAAAACTGGTATAAATATCGTTGACTATCAAAACTACAATAATACTAATGGAGAAAAGTTCAGGATTCTTGAAGATTTTACATTATGATAGTTGGGATTTACTGGTTTCAAGTTCAAATGTCAAACATCTGGAAGAAAAACGTATAAGATTACATCAAAATAAAACTAAAATTTGAAGGATAAAGTAAAACAGCATAATATAGTGTTTTACATCTCATGTAGGAAACGAACAAAATCTTTGAACACCTAGATAACTTCAAACGGAAGTTGGGTGAAGAAAAGAATAGGGGCCAGAATAGAAGGTCATTTTGACAAAGTGAACAGACAAAGACATTCCTAACTCGGAGGTATTCCAAAAACTGTTCCAATATTGAAGAATGACACTATTTGATTTTATATCATAACATTATTAATCACATGGCTTTTTTCTTAGGAAATTTATATCGCAAAATAAAAAGTGGCCTTGATGAGTCATTCATTCAAAACATGCCTAAAAACCTTCATAATTAATTATAAAAATGCTGATACTTGAGGACCCGTTTTTTTATATTTATAAACAGTTGTTTTCTTTATTCCGTTCTCACTTTGAGTTTTTTTCTGAAAATACTAAAAAAATTAACAAAGTTCGGCGTTTTTTGTCGATAATTCCATCTGATTATTTTCGGTTTTTTTACCTAATTATCAAATATTTTAGCCAGAGTGAAATTTATTATCTTATTAATATGTTTTTCAATTTGTTTTGGTATTATTCTGTTGAAGGAACATGTTGCATTTTAAATCTGTTGTTAATACAGCGGCCACATGTTTAGAACTTTATAACCTCGTTTAAACATAAATTGTATGCCATATTTATTGCAAGTACTACATGAGTTTGAAACAGTATCAGATACTATATTTTAAACAAAAATACACATTTTCCCCGCTATGAGAGATTCTGATACATTGGTTTCCAATTTTTTTAAAAACTTGAAATTCCTCAAGTCTCCCACTGAATTACAGATTTCTGTTCTAGATACCTCCAAAGACACCTAGATTCGACTTCGGCATCTTCCTCATTTTTATCTTCAGTTTCATCTTTTGTCTAATTTTCCGTACATTTCTTTGCATCCTTACCATCTCTCCCTCTCTCACTCACTCTTCTTGTTCACTAAATCTCAATTCAAAATGTTTTCTGCCACGTCATCATCATCATCAATGCCACCTTCTCAGAGCCCATTCGAAAAATTACCACGGCATCAAAATATTCGATATCACGAAAAATGCTTCTCAATTCCACTTCATACACTTAACTATTTTCTATGCGTTATTATTTTTTATTTCTTTGTTTTCACTATATTTTATCACGAACGTTATGGTGGAAAACCTGAAAATGTTCAAGTTACATCAGCAATTTATGATTCAAATTCAAACGAACTGTCATTAATCTTTCTATTTGATTCTTCAATTCGTCGACGGGAAATATTCCTTGGATTTGGTCCAAATGACTCAAAAACATCAAGAAATGAAACTCAAATTGAGCTTAAACCACCACCCGGATTTGTTGATAACTCACAAATTTCAGTAAGTTTAGGATTTTTTTTCAAAAAAACTTGATATGAAGTGTTGAAAAATTGATAATTGGGCCGGGCTTACATCAGAGTATCTAGTTATCTTGTATTTCAAATATTAATATTCAAACATTGTAGAGATTCGAAATGCGACAGTACTTCAGTAATTACCACCCACATTTTGACTGTCAAAAAAGTTCCCAAAAATTGTCGAAAACTTTTATTAGGATGTTTTCTCATTTTGGCACGATTGGAGTGTTTTTTTAACAAATCCCTTTTATGCATCAAATTAATATCTAATTTTTAAATCAATAATTTGGATTAATTCAACTTGTTTTATAAGATTTTCTCGCTATTAAATTAGCAAAAAAAAACTATCTTCAAACAATTAGCGTGCTTTAAAACTACTAGGCCTTTGTTGGCAACGTCTTTTCACATTTTGGCACAAAACTATAAACTATGCTCAGAATTTGGTAATGTTTGAAAATGTTTTGGGCAAGCATATAGTTATTCCAATTCTAAAGTAAGATTAGTCATCTATTTTCCATTCCATTTTTCCATTTTTCACCTATTTTTTCCATTATTTAACAACCAAGACTGAGCAAACATTTTCCTGTTTTAATTTTCATATATGAAAAGACATAAGCAAAAGCTGGATCAAAGCTTGGGCAAATCCTATTCAAAGTATTTTCCAACGTTTCCATTCCCTCGTTTGTAAAGTACAATTGGTAATCTTAAGGCTTAATTAATTATTGTGGGAGATTCATAATGTGAAAACTAAATGTTAAGATTTGGTCATCAATTGAAAAGGAAAAACCCCAGTCTTTAACTGTGAATGCAGAACATCCAAAGTCATTGCTTTTACGAGATCACACAGGACATCCATATTTAGAAGTAAGTTCAAATCAGAAATCCCCAATCCATTTTTTCTTGTAGTTACCACTTCAAGAACCATACTCCGATTTTCGCGACATTGTTAGTTGTTTCAGTCCAATTTATGGAGATTTTGAGATGGTTTTAACAGGTTTAACAAATTAATTTGGTTTCTTTTTTAAAACATTTAATTTTTATAGCTTTAACATCATCCATATCAATGGGATCATTTGTTAGTATACCATATGAAGAGCTTACTGGAGAGCTTTACAAGTTTCTACGTGTATTTGAAAAAACGGGACATGTCAGGTTAACTGCATTTCCAATGATACGTCATCAGCCTCGCTTCGATTCGGAAAATGAAAATTATCATTTGAAAATGATCAAACTTAAAACAGATTTAACGCATTTGCATTGTTGGCTAATGCATAAAAACCGGGCCAAATTCATGATCTTCCAAAACTCTGCTGAAATTGTTTTACCGATTTCCTCGACGCTGGAAAATCCCAATTACGCCTCTGAATTTACACGAATATTTGAAACACCACGAGTTGAAGGATATGATATTTTAGAATATAATGTCAAAATTTCAACGGATAAACGCTTAGGCGACTTTTCGGATTTCTCCATCAGGCAGACAATTGAAGCAGCAAAAGCAGAAGAATTAACCGGAAATTCTAAAACATTAATCATGAGAATGGTATCACTTTTTTTCAAAATAATTTACTGTTTCTATTTTGGCATTTATTTCAGCATTCTCCAACTCCACAGAATCTCTTAAAACGCGGTAAAATGTATCCATTTTTCAAAAATTTCCCATCTCCACCACAAGTTATTCCAAAGAAAACATTGGACAAATTGGATACAATAACAGAAATAATTGAAGAATCTGATGCATTCTGGACACTTATCAAAGAATGTTCAGAAAATTCGAAATCTTGGAAATGCTCGTCAAGAAAATGTGTAAGACCATCAGTTAGACATCGATCTCTTCATGGATGGTATTCATATGATATTCATTTTTCTAAATTTTTGAATGTTGAAAGTTTTTTTTGTTCAGATTTTCAATAAACTTTTAAGAAAAGAATAATTTTAAATTCTATAATTCCTGAATTTCCAACTATGTTTATCATTTCCCAAAGTACATTCGAAAAAGCTCAATAAGCAAAACGACCACGAAATAACAGTATTAAAAAAAAAGATGTTGTCATTTGAAGTTCTGGAGTGCGATGAAAAGTCTCTCACCTCGGACTTTCTGTAATTTATTTAGCATACAACATGAATTTGACCAACTCGAAATAAGGTTAAGACTGAAAATTTTTCACAAAAATTGGAACACTTGCGAAGCGAATTCAAGACTTTTCGAAGTTATTAAACAAGCTTTCAAATTCTCAGTAAAACTGAACGTTTTTTTTATGCTCTCCAAATCATTTTAATATGGCTGCTCGCGTCGCTGAAGTATTTTCTAGAGTATGTTTAATAAAACTAATATGTAAATGAAAAACCAAAAACTCAGATAAAGAGCATAACTTTTATAACGCATTTTCAGAACTCTTCAAGCTTTTTCAGATCACTTCTATCAGCAGTATTCTTCTTTTTTCCAAAGACACCAAGAACTGAAAAGGTTGAAGGAGCATCACCGGAAATAGAGGATGACTGCTTATTGTTCTTCTTTTTCTGAATAAAATCAAATTAAACACCGAAAATATGAAACATATTCACTAACCTGAACAGCTTTCAGGTTTGATTTATTCTGATTTTCCGCCGCTGATCTGCTCTGACTTTTGAAACCGGGACTTGGAGAGTTACCATTGCGTATGCGAGTTCGAACTGGACGCCGATTCTTCTTTCTGAATAAACGAATTATACAAATTTGTATTTGAAAACGGACAACATACACTCCTTCTTCCGCCGAATTGCTCATCGATTTTCTCATTTCTTGTGTTTTTTCCTGGCGTTCAGGTTCAAAAGGTGGAGCAACTGGTTTGGACATATACGGAAGAATGTTCGAGACTTGAATCTTTTTTGGTTGCTCAATATTCTCCATTGGAATATGATCGGGAAGTTCAAAGTAGCTGTTGGATCCTGGAGCTTGATCAAATCCTTCGAGAGTTAAAAGTTCACGAACTGCTTCACTCATTGTGACCCTTTCCTCTTCGGCACCAGCACAGATTCTATACTGAAATTGCTTGTTGTGTTGTTTTACTCAAAAGAATAGTGAACAAAATTTTCTCACCGTAATGAATCTGACAATGGCTGGTGGGACGTTAGCTTCAAATGGCATTCGGTATCCGTTCTGAACACGTGGTAAAACCTCAGCAACTTTCATTCCCGGATAAGGTTCGATTCCATCATGGTACACTTCCCAACACATGACTCCATAAGCGAAAACATCAGTCTTTGGAGTATAGAACCCAGTTCTTGGAACTTCTGGAGCCAACCATCTAATAGGAACTCTGAAAAATTTGAAAAGGTTGGAATTTTTGACGTTCTCTAACTTTTTGTGAGGATTCATCCGATAGCTATAGCCTTCTCGTGACAGTCCAAAGTCGGATATCTTTACTTGTCCATTCCCGTAGAGACAATTTCTGGACGCAATATCGCGATGAATTATTTGAAGTGAATGAAGATATTCAAGACCAAGACCAGCTTGAAGAACCATCGTATGTTTCTTGGAAATTGGCAATGAACCAATGTTCTTCTTTAGATATGAATCCAAAGCTCCATTGTCAGCCTAAAATAATTTACATAAGACATTTTTTCTTAGTAAAATAAAATTAATCAGTTAATTAATTAACATACCAACTCCATTATGACCATCAAAGGTTCCTGTCCTGCAGCCACACCATAAAAAGTGACGACATTCGGATGTTTGAACTTTCTCATCAATCTGGCTTCGTGCATGATTTCTTTGATCTGCTCTTTTGTCAAAGATTCCAACTTTGCCAGCTTGATTGCAGCTTTTTTGACGGTATTTCCTATGCGAATTTCTCCCAATTGAACCTCTCCAAATGCTCCTTCTCCTAATTTCTTGATTAATGTCACGTCAGAATGTTGCTTTTCCCACGGTTCACGACCAATTGGACGGATGATTACAGTTTCTGGGCCCTAAAAGCAAACAAATGAAAATAAGTTTACTCACTTAATTTGTAAGATCACCCCAGCAACAGGTTCTTTAGAACGATGATAGTAATTGAGAAGATCTGCGATACTAGAAAACCATTTTTTATCAACTGCAAACTTGTTATTGTGCTCTCGAATTACATAATGACGAATCTGAAATAATATTCTTAAAAATTATGAGCAATCGTTTTACGTACGTCCTCAATTACTCCAACATAGACAGAGAGAACAAATTTCCTTGGCTCTCCCACTTTTGGATCAGTAAATCGAACTAGAAAATCGCCTCGTTGAGTGAGCAACTGTTTCATATCCTCACGTGGCAATAAGCCATGGTACCAGGGTTCTTTTGCAAGTACTTGCTCATGAGTACGTGTTTGACTCATTGCTCTGAAAAGGAACAAATCAGAAGATGAAACAGGTAAAAAAACAACTCACATTTCTCCTGAAGCGTCTTTCGATATCAATTTTATCTGTCTTCCAGAAGATTCGATTATGAAATGATTGAAAAACCGATCGATTGTTCAACATCAACAAGGCAACGTGGATTGTTTTTTTTTGATTTATTTTTGTAATGTCACGGTTCTAAAAATATTATTTGTTAATGATGTATTTGTAATAGATTTCAAATAATCCAGGAAAATTATGTATTTAATTTACCCTTTGTCAAAAGAAAAGCACGTGAAAATGTTTGAAAAGTCAAATCAAAAAATCTAAATCAGTTCGTAATATTTTTGTCTAAAAGCAAAGACATCAAATCGTGAGTTTACAATTTTTAAAAGCATTCTTAAATTTTGTTTGGAAAACCGGTTTTTTTTTTGAGTTTTTGTGAAAGCTCCTTTATTTTAGAATTAAAATAATACTTTTAACATAACACTTCTGTTAATTTTCCAATAAGTTAGTTCCAACGTAATTGAATAAATAAGTTAATAAGAAAAAAATTAGAGTCATAAGAAAATACCAAATATGGTAGTTCTTATATACGTTTTCTTTGGACTCTTCGCATTGAGTTTTGTTTGCACTTTCTGTAGTGTTGTGGGAGTGATAGCTGCAAGAGCATTCAGATGGTACAAGGAAGATATCATGTTATTTAACTTTTTTCGTTAGTCCTTCATTCATTTTTAAATCACGTCAATAAATAGTTATACTAAAAGCTGTTTGAAACAAATTATCCGTCATGTTTTAGAAACTACATCAGTGAACAAGAAATTAAGAAAATGATTCGGAGAGCTCGTTCATGGACCCGTTTGGATCGACACATAAATGGTCTCACGATCTACTACAAACGTCGGGAGGATGACGTGGAAGAGAAAATGGTCAGAGTTACTTTATTTCCTGATGCAGAAAACTCTATTGATTCATTGTGCTCAGTAAAATCACTTCCCCCAAGATCAGCCTCTTCGAATTCTAAACGTCAATCGGCTGGCTCGACAGCAAAATCGAAAAATAAAACAAAGTCTGAAAAATCGAAAAAGACGAAATCCCGAGGGGTGCATGTGGCGAAAAAGTGGCGTAAATTCAAAAAAACAAAGAAAGAATCTGAAACTCGTTTGGACGATGACACAATTCAAACTTTGGATGATTTGAAAACATTGAATTCCACTATTAGGAAGCGTTTCCATATTGGAACCACTTGTCCTCATGGTTTAGAAAATTTGAAATCGAAGAGCAGAGCCGACCAACTTTCGTAAGTTTTGAAATTATCATAGTTTTTATGAAATTGTGTTACTTTCGATTACAGATCTTCAAAAGATTCTAGATTTTCTTTCAAAACTGGTGAAATATTGGTTAAGAATTTAAATGCTCATTCTGTTAAAGAATACGATTGCCGTGGAATGTAAGACTTCGAAAGTTTTTATTCTGTACAATAAAGTTTTACAGTTCTATGATCAATCCAGTTGCTCAAACTCCTTTCCCAAATGCTTGTTCAGTGGAAACTAGACAAAGAGCAAGAGAAAAAATGAAAGCTTTAGCTAAACGAGGAATGGTGATTGATTCAAACCGTTGTTCGATTTTCATAAAACTTACATTTTAATATTTCTTAGGATTCTAACGATCTTGCCTCGTCCACATCTTCAAAACATTCGACCAAGAAGACTAACACAAGCGACAGCTATTCTGATGATATGTCACCTGTCTTTTTGACACGTGTCAGTTCTGATACTCGTTTTCCTGGTGCCACGTCTCCAGCTACTTGTGAAAGAGTTCGTTTAATGCTCAAAGAATACGCATTGAGAGAACATATAAAAGACTCGGATTATACTGGAAGCCATTCTAAAAATTCGAAAAGCTCAAAGAAGAAGAATACACAAACGGACTCAAAGAGCACAAAATCCAAGTCTTTAAGTATGAAAACTACGTACTCAGAGAGGTATCTTTTTTACAAATATCGATGTTTTTCACTGACTTTTTTTTCAGTTCACAGCTTCGAGACAGTGATTCGTGCAGCGAAGATGAAAGTTGGGATAAGCAAAAATCAAAAAAGGATGTAAAGAAAAAGAAGGGAACAAGGGGAATGTAAAGAGAGCTATTGTGATTTTGAAATTATTTCTTGTCTGAATGAAGTTTATCAGTAGGAAGTTATTTTTGAAAACTTGTAAAATGTATATTTTGTATATCAGGATCATGTTTTCAATGCGTTCTTATCAAACAAAATACAAACTATCGGTTTACGTTTAAAGTGAATATTTGAACTCTGGTCTGATGCGCAATTTTGGTGGAAAAGAGTTGTTTTCAAAGATACGTATTTTTATTCAAATAATTGCAATTCTATTTTTCCGAGACCTTTACAAGCACGATAGTGTTCGGTTGAAATTACTAGTTCTCACTTATTAAAGTAAACAATTCCAGTAGTTTTGTTTTAAAGAAAATGGTATTGATTGTAACAGAAAGTCATAGCCAGAAGCCATAAATCTTTTGTAATTTGGTAAATAATCTTTGCAACAGAGATGTTTTGTCGTTTGTGAATTACTATTACCAATACGTTAAATTAATAGTTTTACCAACAATTTAGAGCATCTCATTATATTGCTGGTGCATCTTTAACTGGTATGCGAACTATATCTTAAAAGTTTTTGAAATCTGCTAAAAACTTGAGAAAACACGCAAAAAGTCCGTTAAAATATTAAAACTAATGATGCGGCTTTGTAAAAAAAAATTGCAATACAATTTCTAGACCACTTTTCCAGTCCCACACTCTGCGTCCAAATGAGGCAATACGCCTGAAATGTGGCCTTGTGCTGCTAACTATAAGAACTGTCAATGAGCAGTAAAAACTGGACCAATTTGCCGAGAACACATAAACCTCAACACAAAAACTACAAAAAATGTATTCTACATACAATAAATAATTACAAAAAACATGGATAGGATCTTTAATCCAACAAATCGAATAGCCATTTCAGATCGACGAAGTTATCAGGGGTATAGTCACGGCAACTATAAATCAAAAATTAATTTAATTAAATCTACTTTCAAGTTACCGCAAAAGCTCTCCAATTTCCTGTTCCTTCTCACTTGTCTTGTTCTTATCTGTGACATTTTCTTTTGATTTTGTCGAAGCAATAGGTATTGGCAGCTTGGTATCCCCTGTCTCGGCTAAATCCGTCGATTGAGGAGTCTACAAAAATAGCTTTTACGTGATAAAAATGTGGGGTGAACAAACTTGAGGAACTTTTGCAGCTGTAGGAAACATGATGGGAGCCGGTGTCATGGTCATTGGAGTGACTGGGGTTGGGGTTGTTGGAGTGAGAGTCTTTGAATGTTTCTTCTTTCCATGTCCTTTTCCCTTGTGATGTCTCGATTTATGTTTTTTCGTCTGTTTTCTTTTGCAACATGTTGTTGGAACATAAAGTAGCACAAACAATGGAGCAGTGAAGAAGAGATGGTAAACAATCAGATTTGTTACGAAATACTCTGAACATTTGAATTTACTCCTTGAATTAATGCAACAAAAATATCACTGACCCAACATAATCGAGAGTCTGACTGTAGAGTTTTGCGAAATAGAAGAAATACATTTTTTTGAATTCGTTTATGATTTAATCTTCTAAATTAAATAAAAGTAATCCACGTAACAGGTCATTCCAATGACGAAATAAAAATTCACCCAAAATCTTTTATTTTTAGCATTTCATTTAAACTTTATGGGAATTGAAACCATATCGAAATGGTGACTTTATCGGTAATACTCACGAAGTCACTTCTTTTGGTTGGAATCTTGTTTGAGGTTAGTTATCTTGAGTGACAAAAAGAAATGGGTTTATTTCATATTTTATATCTTCAGCCACCTTACATTTACATAATTATCATTCAACTTTCCACTTTCCTTTTCATTCAATGTGGAAGTAAAAAGAAAAAAGAAAAAAGCGAATCAGAAGACGAAACAGAAGATGAAGACTCAGAAAATCAACGTCGTCGAAAGAAACGGGCGGCCGATAAAAAGAGAAAAAAGATAAAGGCGGCAAAGGTAGCAGCTCAGAAAAAAGAAGTTGTTTTCATTTAAAAATATTTCCTATTAACTTTGTTTGAATTTAAAGGGGCCTGTTGTTCCAAAACCACCAAAAAATCGTGCCGCAATTGCTGAAACGTATGACCCAAATTATCAAACATTAGCTGGGCTTAACAATGACCTAGTGTTTGGAGAGCAACCCGGAGCAGGTAAAACATTTAAAATAATACCCAGAGTTTAAAATAGATTTAGGTCCTCGAGCCCCGCCGCCTGGATCCAATCCTGGAATGGTTGGAACCGCAGATCCTAATTACCAAACATTGGCAGGGCTCAACAATGATTTAGTTTTTGGAGGGGGAGGCGGAGGTCCCGCACCACCGAAGGCTCCAACTGTTGGAGGAAAAGCTGCAACTAATGACCCCAACTATCAGGTTTCTATTGAATCCGTCAGTTTGATTCATAGCTGGGTGTTTTCAGACACTCGCGGATCTTCACAACGAAGAAATCTTTAAAGAAAAAGGGGCGAAACCTCCTGAGAATGTCGCGAAGGCTGCTACGAACGATCCCAACTATCAGGTAGATACTATGATAAAGTGAATTTTCTTATTTGAGATCTTATATTTTCAGACCTTAGCCGGACTCCGCAATGATGAGATTTTCAAGCCAAAAAACCCAGCTGCTCCTGTTCAACCTCCAGCTCGCGATGTACAAACTCCATTTATAAATAACAATGATCTCCGTCCAAAACAACCAGTTCAAAAAAATGTAAAAGCAGGAATGTATGATCCTAACTATCAGACACTCGCCGGTCTCAATCAGGATATTTTTGGAGCTGACAAGAAGAAGAATTACTAGCTCAATCAGTCACTTGTGAATAAATATTTGGAAACTTAAATATTGTTCAACTAAACATTTTAATGGCTACAGGAAAATTGCATTTGTAAAGGAAATTATAAAATGTTTTTGGAAAATTTTGATTGTAAAGGTAAAATCCAAACATGGGTACGCATTTGCAGGGGAATGGCAAGACCTTTTAACATGAAACACCATGAGAAAAAACTATTTAAAGGAAAATACGAAATATGAATTCCGGTCAAAAAAGAATAGTTTTTTCTTACTTAGCTCAGGTTTTAAGTGAATTGTTTTCGAAAGTTGAGTTCAAAAACTCGAATCCTACTTGAAATTACGATATGAAATTTTATAGTGTATTTGTCACTATTTCTATGTAAGTTCTTAGAGAAGTCCCCGAAACCGGGTTAAAAGACTTTGATGACTAAGGGCTGATAGAGGTTTTTTCAACACGATTAAGATTACTTCTAGAACAATAAAGTATGAAAAAACTTTGGAACGAACTCTGAAAAGGTAAGAATAGAATCTCTTCTGAATAAAATTTGTATTTCAAACCAAAGCACAAGAATTATTATCAAAATATTTACGATCATTTGATCCCATTGAGTTCGAAAAGTCATGTTATCCTCTTTCGGTTTAAATTTTTAATCGGCTTTAGTTTTTTGTTTGAAACCGCCTTTTTTTATTTGAATGGACTGTCACGTTCGGACTGTTGTACTGAACTATGGCTAACATTTGTTTGTTTTCTATATTCCTGGTTCTGTTATCATTTTTCAAAAATGTTGTATGTGAAGATCAAGTAATGGTTCATACTTTTGAATATATTTTACACGATTACGCAAAACAATGGATAGTTGAGGTTTCAGATTTTTAGTTGTTTTTTTTTTTAATGCAATCTAACCCTTTTAAGCTTACATATGAATTCAATGAACAAAATAATTTGGAAGACTCGAGGAAAACAGTAATGAAGGCAATTGATCAAAACTGGGTGAGTATTAATACATTCTAATTTATTTTATATAGTATGTTTGAGGCACCTGTGATGGCCATTCCATTTTGCGCGCCTGTTGGGAAACGAGATCCTGTTTTAATGAATCCAATAGAAAAAGTTAAAGAAAATGTGGAAATATTTGTCAATTATCGTGATGCTCTGAAGACATACTCTGATAAAGTTCTGGAGAAATCAATTAGTTTGGGACTTTTCGAATATTCTGAAATCGAAAAAGTAACATATCTCAATGGTATTAATATGTATAAATTATATACTTCCAGATTCGCGAACTGTTTTGGGAAGTCGAAATGCGTAGTTCACAAACTTTGGTGGGATTCAAAAACTTTCAGAAATGCTTTTTTCGAAAAATTGCCGAAAATTATTCATCAGAAGTAGCACAGAAGTTTGAAGATTTATCTGAAGAAGTGATCGAATCGGATTTTTTTCTAAAAACACAACTGCATAATGAAAATGAATTGATAAAGTTCTGATTGTAGAATGAAAATATTTTATTTAATGTTCACAATCAATAAGTCAAAGTCCAGTTTAAATGTTGAGCTTTTCCATGATAATATCCATAAAACCACTCTGTGAGATGTTCTATTTTAGATCCAACATTTTTATGCGTTTTCACAAAATCAGCTGACATTCGATTTTTGAAAATTGGCTGAGCAAGAGTAAATTTTGATTTACATTCACGATCAGATTGCCAAAAGACTTCACGCATCTGAAAATAATACAATTACAAGAAATATTTTTTAAAGTTTCCAAACATCCTATGGGAATCACTTGCACATGTAAGCGTAAAACTGGATGGTTTAGCTCATGATAGCACAATATATTAGATTGAAAACTACGACTACCACAGAAAGAGACAAGGAATTATGTTAGCCAACTGATAACTAAGATAAAGAGTGCTTACTCTAAAAGTTTGGAAAAATATTAGGATTCAATAGTTGTTCTGAACATGTATCTTATGTACCACTTCATTGCATCTCGTTGCATTAAAGAATCAGATGCCTGATTTTCAGCATGTATTCTTTTTGTAAGCTTGTTCTTGCTATCTAACACCGCGTCTTTCGTATTCTGAAATTGTATGAATGATATTTTCCACTTGCCCAGTTGTTCTTTGTCCAATCCAACATTTCGAATATTGCCAATAATGTTTGATTTTGATGGTTAACCACAAAAGTTAACTGAAAGGTGAAAGTTAAAATGCTGATTAATATTACAATATATTTTTGTGCATTCTTGAATAAATTATGCTACAAAAAACATACCTTCCAGACATCAGATTTATTTGCGTAAGGAAAAGATGCACGAAAAGCTGCTGAAGCAATTTGATCTCGAGCTTCATACCCGAGAAGGCAGAAAAATAGTATGGTGATATAGTTTATAGTTTGCAAATTGGTCATATCTAACAAATTACAACAACATGTTCAAACTTTAAATGCATGGCAATGCAGGAACGCATTCTGTGCGATCAACCTATAGATTAAAGATTATTGGGATGAGTAATAAAGAGTGTGATGGGTAAACGTAATCAAAGCGTTGAAATTGTTTAACTTTAGAATCTGAAAATGAAATTATACAAATATCTTCAATGCGGCTATACTCTGAAAAAACAAATATAAAAAAATGCCCAATTGTTGTTCTAGTTCGACTATCGATTAAACTGTAATTCAAATTTTATTTATTTAAAAAGATCCTTATTTTTGGAAACTTTCCAATTTAAATTTACGTTTACTTCAGATTTGTTAGATTTTCCTTGACCCCTGTTGATAGAATGCTATTAGAGCACTCAACGAGCTTGAATGATCTTCTGTCTTCTTCAGTGTAAACCACGCGGTATCACTTCAACAGTTGCTCTTCATTTTTCTAAGTTTCTTTTTCCGAAGACAAGTTTTGTAGAGACTTTTCGAAAATTAAAGAACCAGTCTGCAGGATTTTTAAAGTATGCCTTATCAATTATTAAATAAATCTCAATGTCTAGAACTTCAATTTCAAGGCCATTTTATGATCATTTCATTGAATTCATCCTCTCATTTTTTGGAACTTTTTGTTCGTTCTGTGATCTAGGTATCAATACAAGAAAATTATACATCCTTTTAGATATAACTAAAATCAAGACCGCCCACCAAAGTGCGTTGATTGATAGATTGATAAGAAGAACTGGGAAAAGGAAAAAGAGAATTCCCACTAATAACTGTAAAGTGATAAATGACGAGGTTGTCCTTGAAATTTGATATTTTAATCTATCGATAATATACCTTTGGAGGTTCAGGAATCAAGAGTTTATCATGAAGAAATTAGTATTTATTATGCAAAAACCATATCTTACCAAAAAAGTTATCTACGTGTTAATTTGCTTATTCACGAACTTTGCTAATTAATTACAGAGATAAAACAGTATGTATTATGCTCTTTTTTAAAGTGAAAAGTTTTATAAAATATTTAAATTAAACCGAGGTTAAAGTATGTAGAACAGTTTTTGATTTACAAAACTCAATTGCTAAACTGTATAGATGAAACAAGTTACTTTGATCATTCTAACTGCATCGATTGTAGACAATTTTGTGAAGGCTGAACTACCGTAACCGTTTTTGGATATCTTCAAACGCTGAGACTTGGATCTAATAACAAACCTTTCCGCAGGTCCAAAGACGACTGCCTCACCTCCTAACTAAATCTGATTTTCGGTTGTTTTTTGGTTTTAGGGCAATGTGCTGGTTGTAAACTATATGGCACCATTTCTTTATTTTTACAACTTGGAACCTTTACATCTGCTGTCCAGCAGAAGGCCGGGGAGGTGGGCTCACGGGAAGAAGAGCTATGAAAAGACAACTGGTGTTGATGCATACACACCTCTGATGAGATACTTTCTCTCTTTTATTTTGTATATTGTTGTTGTTATTCTGTTCAATCAAAATTGAGAATATCTTGAAGAATATCTTGATTGAAAGCTCATTTTGTTGGATTAGCATTTTTATTAGTAAAATTAAAGTATATGAAACAATATGTATCCCGCAATAGCAATTTTATTCCTCAAAATGTTTCTGTAAAATATCACGCCTTCTTCCTAGTTTCCCACTGATCCGTTGTCTTGATCTCCGCCCACTCCCTATTCCACCGTCGCTTTTTGATATCCATTTATCGGTATAAATAAAACATTTTAGTTGATTCAAATTTAATTTTAATCAAATTTTTTCTGTAGAAATGTCACTTCTAATCAAAAATGGAACCATTGTCAATGATGATGCTATCTTCAAATCCGATGTTCTGGTCCTTGATGGAAGGATTGTGTGAGTCCAACTTTGAATCATGCATCTTAATGGAAAATTTGAATTTCAGGGAAATCGCTCCATCCATCCAACCAACTCCTGGTCTTGAAGTAGTTGATGCAACGGATCGTCTTGTTATTCCAGGTGGCATTGACCCACATACACATATGCAGCTACCATTCATGGGAGAAATTGCAAAGGATGATTTTCATAGGGGAACGGAAGCTGCTGTTGCTGGTGGTACAACTATGGTATTTGAAATTAAGAAATAAAAGTTTCCAACTTTTGGTTACAGATTATTGACTTTGTAATTCCAACAAAAGGCGAATCCCTCCTTGTTGCTTACGATCGTTGGAGAGGGTGGGCTGATCCAAAAGTCGTTTGTGACTATGGATTGTCGATGGCAATTACCAGTTGGGGGCCTGAAATTGCCAAAGAAATGGAAATTGTTACTGGAGCTGAATATGGTATACCAAGTTCTAGTTTTAGTAGTCCTAGTCTATATCAACTTTTAGGAATCAATTCCTTCAAGTTTTTCCTCGCGTACGCAGGTGTCTTTATGGTTCGTGACGAAGAATTCTATCAAGGAATGATTCAATGCGCAAAGTTACGTGCATTGGCTCGTGTTCATGCTGAAAACGGATCCGTCATTGCGGAACGATGTGAGCATCTTCTTTCTTCTGGTATTACTGGACCAGAAGGACACACTCAATCTCGCCCAGAAGAATTGGAAGCTGAAGCTACTTTCCGTGCCTGTACTATGGCTTCTCAGGTATTTCGGATTGTGAGATTTAAAATATTCAATGAGAAAATTTCAGGCAAACTGTCCATTGTACGTAGTTCACGTAATGTCAAAAGGAGCAGCTGCTGCAATTGCTCATCACAGAAAGAAGGGAGCTGTTGTGTTTGGAGAACCAATTGCTGCAGGACTAGCCACTGATGGAAGTCACTATTATAATGAAGATTGGCTTCATGCTGCTCGTTATGTCATGTCTCCTCCACTTTCTCGTGATCCATCAACACCTAGTGCATTGATGAAATTGTTGGCTGCGTAAGTATAGAATTCTTGGAAGTGTATCAGTGCCGTGCGGCTCTCGGCGCGAGCCGAGAGCCGGCATTTTGGAGCTTTTTCGGCTCTTGGCCGGAGCCAAGAGCCGAAAAAAATTTCCGACTCGGCGCGCGCCGAGAGCCGACTTTTTTCAAGAGCCGCACAGCACTGAAGTGTATATTTACTACCTCCAAATTAGCCAAAAATGCGATTTACACCAAAAAGGAAAACGTTTTTATCAAAAAAATTCAACTCAAAATAGCCTTTAAAAAACCGTAAATTGGGCGGCACATACTCTAGAACTTGATGGGTAAAAAACTTACGGAAGAAACAGCGCGGATTTTCCGCAGGCACAGATTCAGAGTAAGTCCAGCCCAACTGTCAGATTGCTCGGAATTTTTAATTATATTATTGTAATTTCACGATATTTTGACTTGCCCTTCCAAAGACACACGAATGTATTACGATGGGTCTAGGTGCGCAAAAAAGTTTGTGGTAGTCTTTTATTGTCCATTTTCTACAAAATTCGCTAAAACTAAAATCGTTTTTAGCTAAAAATGAAGTAATCCCGTGTACCTTCAAAGAAGAGGTCGAAATCTCGTGAAATTACGATAACTCAAACTTTCCTAGCATATTCGGTGGAAATTAGAATAAAATTTTCAAAAGAGACAGTTCACCTTTAAATTTTCAATTAAAACCCCCAACATTTTGAGACTAAACAATTTTCAGTGGAGAATTGCATCTCACTGCCACCGATAATTGTACATTTGATTGTCAACAAAAGTCTCTTGGTAAAGATGATTTCACAAAAATTCCGAATGGAGTAAACGGAGTTGAAGACAGAATGTCAGTTGTTTGGGATAAAGGAGTTCATGCTGGAATCATTGATCCTATGAGATTTGTGGCAGTCACTTCTACAATGGCTGCTAAGATCTTCAATTGTTACCCACAGAAGGGAAGAATCGCAGTTGGCTCCGACGCGGATATTGTGATTTGGAATGCGAATGCAACTAGAACTATTTCAAAAGATACACATCATCATGTGAGTTTTAGGTTTTAGTAAATTCAATTTTAATGCAAAAAATTCAAGGCGATTGACTTCAATATTTTCGAAGGAATGCAAGTACACGGAGTTCCAGAAATCACAATTTCCCGAGGACGTACTGTTTGGGCAAATGGTCAACTGAAAACTGTTCAAGGTTCAGGACAATTCATTCCTTTGGCTCCAGACTCTCAAATCGTCTTCTCAGCTGTTGACAATCGTAAGAAGGCTATGGAACCTGTGAAAATAGACCGAATTCCATATGAGCCATCGGCACTGCAGACACCTGATGCCAATGCGAACATCGTTGTGAAAGCTCCAGTCAGGGCAGCAATTCCTCCAGGAGGAGCTAGCAGCATTCAGTTTTAAATCTACTTGTAAATAATTGTTTTTTTTTTATTTTTAAAAATTCAATAAAAAAATCACTTCCAAAAAGTAACAATGCATCAAAAATTGAAATTATAACAAAAACATAACAAATCAAGCAACAATGATATTCAGATTAATTTTTCTTTCCTGCTTTTCTTTTCAGGCCGCCGACCATTCTCTTCTTTCCGACTCCTTTAGCTTTCAAAAGTGGGCGCCCTTTCTTCACTTTAGGAACTGCTGTTTTCTTTCCATTTCCTTTTTTAACTTCAGCGATTTCGTCATCTGGAACATCATCTCCGTTCTCCTGCCGTGCAGCTTCGGCAGCCTCACGAGCTCGCTTTTTGATTTGGCTTTAAAAAATTTTTATTTTTAAAGTTTTTACATTTCACGATAAATCTAACAATAAATTCGTCAGCTTAATACGCCTATAAGTGTACCTTTTAACTTTTCTGGACGACTTTCTCTCTTGCTTGAAGCTGTTGGCCAACACAATGGCCTTCTTCTCGGCTTCTTCATAATCATGTCTTGTCAACCTCTCCTTTGGAACTGGGGTCTCGAAATGTAATGGATCTTGTCCACGAGAACTCTTATCGAACTTCTTAACAAGATCATAGATCTTCTTTCTTCTCTTAGCATTTAAATGTTCTTGCTTTCCCACTTCAAATAGCAACGCTCCGATTTCCTTGTAACTGAATTCAATTCCACCTTGATCCATCTCTTCTCCTTCTTCAACAGCGGTGATCAAATCACTTTTCTGCTGGAGAATAGTTTTGAAAATTTCTTCATAAAGTGATGTGAACAAATATTCACTGATGTCTTTGTTTCCGAGAAGTTCAATGTATGGCTTGAGACAGGCCGTCACTTGCTTCTTGGTTAATCCTCCGGCTGCATCAAGTTCGTCGAGAAGAATCGAGGCAAAATGGAACTTTAGAGCTTCGTTGAAGGACTTATCTGAAAATTAATCGAAATATAATGAGAATAAAATTAACAAATCTACTAACCTGTGGAGATAGTAGTTTCCTGGAAAACTTTCCAGTATTCGTCACGGATATCCTTTTTCCATTTTAATTCGGCAAGATGAGTGAAGCAAGCTCGAACCATACGACGAACTTCCTAAAATACAACGACATTTTAGACGAAGGAATATTACAAATTTACCATCAAGAATTTATCCATGCGCCATCGATCGATATGAGGCCACTCTTTGGAAAGACTTTTCAGAAAGCACGCAACAAAGCGTACTTTTTCTTCCTCCGATGTGAAAATATTAATAAGTCCTCCAATTCTGTCAGCCAGCTCTTCCTGAAGAATCATTTTGTCTTGCATCCACATCACATAGTGAAGGCCCTTGCATAAGCGCATCAAGTCAGCATCATCGAAATCTGAATATAAACTTTTAACAATTATATGTAAGTTGGAAAATAACTCACGTTTCTTTGCGGACTGATCACGAATCCAATCGTGAAGAACGCGAAGAGCTCTTTGACGCGTAGCTGGCTCTCCGCAAGCGAGTTTCTGAGCGAAAACTACTTCGACGCTTGCCAAGTCGACATCCATTATTGGAATTCTAAAAAATAAGTAATATTTGAACTGTCTTAAAATAGAAAAGTAACAAATTTTGAAAAATCCATTTGAATAAACTGTATTGGCTTCAACAAGTATTCCAATACTGTTTTTTGAACAGAACCCCGTTTTTACTTGATTTACGGATGAAAGTAATTGTAAAATGGTGAAAAATTATTTTTATAATTTTTTTACAATGAAAGTTTTATAAAATATTGGAAAATCATTACGGAAATACAGAAATTGGAAATAAAAATTGAATGAATAAAAAAAGAATTAGAGGATGCAGTGCACTGGGGCGCACTTGCCTCCTGTGGAGAGAGCATGTGGGACGTAGAGTCGCAGAGTGAACTTGCCTAACTTTTTGGAAACTGCCAAAGAACATCTTATACATTTTCAAAAAATGTCGGTCTTTGAAAAATTAAATAATTTTCATTCGAGAGTTTCGAATCATGTATAAACAGCGATGATGCATGCATGTAAATTATCGGGGAGAGTGCCCGACAACCTCAATAAGGTTTTGAAACTATGTTGGTTCAGAAGAACATGCTTCCTAGAAGTGAAATCTTTGAATATATTAAAATTCGGATGAATTCTCAGTGAAACATATTCATATTTTTCGTTATTCCTCAACACCGAGAATCACTTCTCTCGTCATTCAAATCCCGCTTTTCAGAGTCACAATGAATTGCCGCAATTGTTTTTGCATCAGAAGTAGCTGTCCTCTCTCTCTCTCTCCCTATTTCTTTCATTCTCTTTTCCTTTTTACGCAACAAGATCGTCCTCTATTTATGCATTTATATCAGAAATGAACACGAAAAGAGAAATAGAGAGAAAGACAGTATCTGCTTCTTGGCTTTTCTCCAGCTTATTTTCTCAGAGGATGCAAAAAAGTGGGAGGAGCGTGGTTTTTGTTCAGGAAACGATAACATTCGCCTCCCACCATCCTCTTGCCAACCACCAATTCTTTTAAGATTTTCAGTTTCTACTACATATCTCTAATTCTCCAAATTTTAGATGACAATTTTATTATTGTTTACTGTATTTTTTGGGTTTATACCCTTTACAGGTATTTTGAATTCTAAAAAAGCAACTAGAATAATCGTTGAAAATTTAAGAAGTTGAAGCATGTATGCCTGGATACGAAGCTGAAAGAGATCGATTAAGGGAACATTTAGGAATTGAATGGATCCAAAATGGACTCTCAAAATCAGGTAGGATTTTTGAAAAGGCTGTACTTTTTGGTATGTCGTTAGCTCAAGAAAACATGAATTTAGGCGATAGTGAATCCTGTGTTTATTTTCAGAAATTTCAAATTTCAAAGGGTAAATAAATAAGTACAATCGTGGCGAGGCGCAATTAGAAAATAAGTGTGTGCCTTTAAATTTACGTTTTACTAATTTACGATAGATATATGAGAAAGTTAACTGTGGTTGAGATGAGAAACAAATTGGAGCTTTTCTATGTGTTTCTCTGTTTTAGTTGTGCGGAAATTGGTTTGGATTTTTAAGCCTATCCCAGCTTAAATTTAAAACTAAGACTTCTATAGTACCTGCCTGCTTTAGAGCAGCCAGCCTACTAAATCATAAAACCAAAAAAAATCACGAAGACTTTGCCAACTTCTAATGTTTTTGTCCTACTTTTGTAGCAAGTTCAATAGACACGAGTAAAACAGTCAAAGGAAAATTCCAAGTAGGCACAAGTTAAGGCACAAGGCAGGCATAGGTGGCGTGAAAAGTAACTATGCAGGTATTTTTTTACCACGAGAATTTCAAGATTATTAATTAAAGTGTAGTCTATTTTTCTCTATGAGCGGAAAGCTTCAAGCAGGAAATGGAGTTTTTTAGTGAGCACATCGTGTTCTACAATTGATTTTTTTTAACTAGTGTTCCATCGTACTAATTCACACTGATCGTTCTTCACAAATGCTTATAGATTGTATACTTATGTCTTTCTTTTCTTTGACTCATACCGTCCTGATCCGTCGATTCTCCTTTGGTAAGCTTTCTTTTTTCTGATATTTCAGCTAGTGCGATGGCGTAACATCTGCATTTCGGATGATATAACGTTGATATGGATTACGAGGCTAGGAAACCAAAAAAACGTGTTTATTCAAGGATAATCATTATCACTTTGTTAGGCAAGGACAGTTGGCACGATGATCATTGAGATTTTTGAGAAGAATTGTAGAGTCATGTGAACATATCGAACATTCCTAGTACCTGTTCACAGTTGTGAGATTGCTTAAAAATTACACGTATCAGTTTGAAATTTCAAGAACAGTTTAAGGGTTTTCATTCTTCTTATAGGCAATTTAGACTAGAACTACAACAGAGATCAATCGAAATTCTCTATAATTATATTATGGTGACCAACAGAGATGCGATGCACATTTTTCTGAACTTCCGGGAAATTAAAAATTACCATTTTTCAATAAAAAATAGAAAAGTATTCCAATATTTTTTGACTTTTTAAAACTTTCAGTCAATGTTTTTGCAAATTGTCAAACTTACCAAAACAGTTCTGTTTGAGAAGTTCAGTGCAACGCATTGAAATTTTTGGAGCGTAATTAAAATTTAAAATCTTTAGAAAAAATATATTTTATGATCTTTCATAATGTTAACTTCTGAAAACTAAATAATCCTCAATTGAGTGTTAGTTCGAAAAAATCAAATATTTAGGAGGGTAACTTGTAAGTTCTGTAACAAAAAAGTGCCGCATTTCACTGGTGACTATAATGACATTTCAAAACCAAAAGATTTTAGTGGATTTTTATGTTTACTTTTTTTTCATAATATGACATTTTAGTTAAGTTTCCAAAAATGTAATTGATATCTTTTTGATAAAAAGATTTTTGTGAACATCCAGATTAACTGGAGAAAAGCGTCTGATGAACGTAAACCACAATAATTTTGAATCGAATTAACAAGATTCCATCAACTTTCTTCATATCTTCGAGATCTCATTTAATATCTTCCACAATTGGGTATATAAATGTCTTCATTTTCTCCCTCTTCCTAACTTTTTCGCCTATTGGCAATTCTGAAATAAACCGAACCTGTCGCTTGAAACCAGCTTTTCGCTCCTTCTCCTCTTTTTCATGACGCCAATTGTGTTGTATATGGTCAAGAGAAGGACAGGAGATGAAATTGACACGTCTTTTCGCTTTTTTCCGGAAAAAATGAAGAGAGAGGATTACGCGAGAGGTGTACCCACACAGAACATGAATCAAAGAAAAAAGGTGTTGGGTAATAGAATGAATGTGTCACAATTGAATGAAGTCATCAAGTTGCTGCAAACTATATAGAAAATTTTTTCGATGAACAAAGATGGGAGAAATAGTTTGAAAATCAGTAGAGGAAAAATTGTGACTTTAAAGTATCCAAGTGTACAAAAGCCTGCCAAAAGTTTCGTAAAATTAAAAAAAAAAACCTTCTCGATAAGTTGCTAATTAGTTGCTAAAAAGTTGACAGATACTCATTTAGTCTTAGTAAATATTAAGTTTTCCGAAAACCACGGATTTCTACTGCAAGGCAGCAAAAAAATTTTGATCATCATGGTAAGTTTTTTAGTGGAAATGCGCAGTTTCTGTTTCCCTCTCTCCAGTTAATTTTCCCGATTGTCCCCGCTCTGTTAAAAACGCCCAGGAAGTTCCAACAACTTGCTCTGGAATAAGTGAACAATTAGTTATTTTATCTGATTATTAACAATTTATGTTTTCTTTTTCTGTAAAATCATTACAACATTCAAACATTAGCTTTTATCAAAAGTTATCGCCAGTACAATAAAACAAAATAGAAAGGCTAAATCTTACAGTAGGAACTTCTAGTTGCCGCAAAAGTTGGTGGTTTATTCCAGTCGTCATGATGTGCACCAGTTCTACATAGAATGCAACTTTTCCTCACATATTATTTTTCAGGTTGGACAGAATCAAAAGCAATTCGTCATTCAGCTGACCTTAACTGCGATTTCACTCATCCTGAAAAATGTGAATGGAAGAATATGGCCGATGAAAAACAAATGGACTCGAGAGATTTCTATCTTTTTGAGAAAATTGACTACACCGAGTTTCCTGTTCTACGTGTAGGACCGGGTCCATCGAAAATTCAACAAGGTGATAAAATGATATTTGTCGGAGATAAAAAACGTGAAGAGCAGCATGCAATTTTCTATTCGTCACCAATAAACTGCCAGAACTCAACCGGAAACTTAACATTTACGTGAGTAACTTCTTTTCTCACTAAATAGGTTGAGTTAAAGGATTTTAGGTATTGGGTGTACAATAGCGCTCGAGTTGAAGTAATTTTACTGGAAGATGATGGGAAAGGAGGTTATAAAATGATTTTTGATGATCCATCTGAAGAAAAACCATACGTTGACTGTGGGACTATTCAATTGAATACAGAATGTCATGCTGAAATACCACCACGTGACAAACCATTTAGGTATGATATTAGACTGATTTAAATTATCAAATTAAATATATTTTAGAATTGGAATTCGAGCTTATGGAATATCCAACACTGATGGATCTTTCGTTATGATTGACAATATTCTGTATTCAGCTAGTTTATGTAAAGTAGGAAGTAAGTTTCAATGCCACTGGCCAAAAAAATAAAATTGGTTCAGAAGTGAGCCAAGACTATTTAGACCGACCCCAAGTTCAGCCCAAGCTTGATCCAAGCGCTTGGCCAAGCTAAAAGCGGTGCCACAAAAAGGTTAGTCTGAACTTGGGCTCGACTTGGGAGTCCACCATCTTGCCTAACTTTTGAACCTTTTGCCAAATACCTAAGTTTTTTTTTAATGAAAGTCTAAATATTTCAAATTTAGTTGACGTGGGAGACACTTTTAAATCGTACTCCTTGGAAACTGGAGCAAGTGGAAAACATATCGATACAGCTGCTGAACTGAAATGTGACAACTTTGATACAAAATGCCGTTGGAGATCTGGTGGAGATGCCATGGTGGTGAGATTTTACAGTTTCAAATATACAAATTATGCTTAAAATAATGACAGTACTTTACCAATCTCACAAACTTCAATTTCAGATGTGGCGCCGGTCATCATCCATTCTCCCAAGTCCTCTTCTCATGAATGCCACTGGAAGTACAGTAGGACCACGTGGAGGTTATGCAGTACTTTATGTTGAACAGGGGACCCAGAAAAAATCATTGGATATTTTGAGATCTGATCCTATTACATGCCAAAGTTTAACGGAAAACGAATTCACTTTTAGGTTTGATTCTTGAAGATATCAATGCTTAATAATTGTTTTCAGATTCTGGGAGTTTGGGCAGATTGAACTTGAAGCCTGTGCTGTCGATCTTATGCTTAAAGACATTGAATGTGTTCCTATTCCACGTGGTAGTTCACCTGCAAACGTCAAGTTGACATTTAGAAAAGCGACTAAAAATTTCATGGTAATAATTACACTGACCAAAAATGTTATTTCAAAGTCGAAAATTTCAGATAATCATTAGGGTGTCATCTTTGAATCCAGATTTTGATAACATGGTAATAGTAGATGATATATCTTATCGTGCAACCCTTTGTACTGATGCTCTTTCTGTATTCGATATTGGAGATTCATTTGTTTCAACTCCAATGCTATCATTACTTCTCAGTAGAAATGTTCACACAGCTCAAGATCTTTCGTGTGATTTCTCAAAAAGAGCATCTGCTTGTCTTTGGGGAATGTTGAATCAAGATGAAGAATCATCTGAAATTGCATCAAATTCTTGGACAGTTGGACATGGGCCATTGAATGAGGAGAAACTTTATTCTTTAACTGGAATATCTGATATGCCTGAAGGAGAATTTGGATTGGCAAGATTTGAAACTGGAGGAAGTGCTGTTCTTCTATCAGAAGTTGTTCGATGTGCATTGGATAATGTTCATGTTCAATTTAAACTCTGGACAACAGGCACTGCAAAGATTAAGGTCAGAATTTGTTCAACTGTTTTAAAGTGATCATTCTAGAGTTTTTAGGTATGTCTCGTCGAAGAATCATCACCATCTCTTCTCGATTGTCAAGATGCCAGCAGTGGAGATGTTGTCGTAGATTTGCCACGTATTCGTCGCCCATTCCGTGTTGCTTTTTCTGCAGAAGCAGAAGATCAAGGAATGGTTCTGATTGATAATATCGTTGTGACTGGTCAAATTTGTCCACCAACTGCTGCAAGACAGTTTTCTTCGAAAACTTTCCGTCCAACTGCGGATATGCCTGATCCAAATGTTTGCAGACTTTTGTCGTGTGATTTCCATTTGGGGCATGCTTGTCTTTACGAGAGTTCACAAGTTTCAAACTCTGCAATGCACGGTGTAAGTGAAAGGAATATCTGAAAATACGTTATGAACTTTCTTTTTCAGAATTCTTTTTTTCAAAGCTTTGAATTTAGAAATTCATGAAATCGTTTAATTCATGTCACTACAAATTTTGACAAAACAATTGGCAACATTTTGGCGGCCAAAAGTATATGCGTTTTGGTTTTTTTGAGGATTTTTCAAAATTTTCATATAGGCATTAGTAAAATACTAATAAGTTACAGCATAAAGATCATAACTTTGACATTTTTTACTGTTGTTACCAACTCCTATATAAATAAGAAACTGAAGCGGCTGATTTCCTGCGGGTTCATTATAGACATATTGTTTAGCTAAATTGCTTTTTTTTTTGGTTTTCAATCGCATTAATTTTAATATTTATTAGGTTGCAAATCGAAAGTTGAATGCATTCCTGACACGTTCAAAGAGAGTTTTTATTCTCGAATCACCACAATTTCGATTGAATACGGTAGCAAGGCTACACTTTGATTACAAACTACAGGTGAGCTACAGTAACCCAATGAACACGTTTTCAGTTTTAATTACAGGGTGATGCGAATTTATTCATTTGTAATGACAGTGGGACAAAAGAATTAGAAAGTTGTTTTAAAGTCGAAGGAAGAGAAGGAAATGATTATATCGAATTACTGGCAAGTGATACAAAAGTGAGTTCGAAATGGATGTTTTCGATTTTTAATCAATAACATTAAAACTTCCAAACAGAGATTATTCACAAAACAATTTCCAATTACAGGTCTACATAATATCTCGTCTCTCTGAATCTGGAAAATCTGGATCTCTTGAAATTTCAAAAATCGTTTTCACTGATACAAGTGATCAATCTATTTGTTAAATTATTTGTTCAACTTGTTATTTAATTTCCGAAAATGCCATATTCGAGTTCCTGAATATATCTAGGTACTGTTGACTCAATGATTCACTTTACTGGAATTATTCTGGTTCTCTAGCCATAATTCTGTCTATTATCTGAAAATGTGCAATTGTAAATCTAGATCCATTCTTAATGACCGGTTCCTTCCAGACGTCTCACCTTTTGACTTAATAAATTCGAATTCCACATAGCACATTTTATTCGGTAAAAAACCATTGTTCAAACATTACTCGGGTGGGTGGAAGAAGAGATTATGAGGTACGGGGAGAACGTGAAACAAATCGCAATTCACACAATAATACAAAAAGTTAAAACCATAAATAATAAATAAGGGAGTTCAATAAAGGGGATGAAAACGGGGAGCGATAAAATGATAAAGAGTAGCATGACTCATGAAGACGGGGACAGAGAGACACATACAAACATTGAAAAATCATAATAATTAGAAAGAGTAGCGAATGTATGGAACTTCGACATCTTCACCGTCTGGATCGGACATCATTGGCTCGAGAACCAAAGCGTGAACAGAAGGATGAAGTGATTTCTTCAGCAATTCCTCGTAAACCGCTTTCACTCTGAAAAAAAAACAAATTTTCACATGTTATCATTTGTTACAAAGCAATCTTCTAGTGATTTGTAATTCAACTCACTCTGTTTTGAGTCTTTCTTGTTTTTTGCCAGCATTCATGAAAAACGAGAACAAAAGACACGCTCCAGCGGATAACATCGACACCTCGCATCCACCAGTTTGGTTTTGTACATTGTCGATGAATTCTTGAAGTGTGAGCGGTCCTTGAACGTCAATTCTATCCCAGAGAGTAAACTCTCGGTCCATGTAAGTTTTCTTTGGAGCGCCAATTGGTTCGGCAGAGGAGAAGAATGGCATTGACAGATTTAGGAAAGTGTTCTTGAAACGCTCCATTGGTGTCTTAGGAATACCGTTTGCGTCAACAACCTGAACACGGAAATATGTATATTATAAATTATCACATTAGAATGAATGCCGCTTACCTTGTACAGTTCGATGCAAACAAGACCGGCAACTGCTGCGGTGGTGGTAGCGATGGCTGGAATAATTTTTCCAGCAATTTGTTTGGTTCTCATTCTATCAGCTGGAAGAATATCATAGTTTTCGGCTCGGAGATTCGATGCAGCCGTGATGAACTCCATATGATGGTTAGAATCATCATCCTTCTCAAAATCAACACAGTTCAGTTTGCTTGTAGACTTGACGTTCAGCGTTGCCAATTTCAATTTCAAAGCTTCGATGGCAGCATCATCATCAACGATCATGCTAGAAGCTCCACGTTCATTCTGTTCTTTAGCCTCGGCGTCAGTTACAGCGATCTTGACACCGGATTTAGGCTCGAAAGGTTCCGGATTCACCGAAAGAGCGACACGAATAACTTCTTCTCTGTCCAAAATTGGTTGAACTCCGTATAACTCGGCAATGAGAATTGACGCAGCAAAAACGAAATTGAAGTGTTCTTCTTTGGATGGATCAAAATTGAGAACATGCGGGCAACGCTTAGCTCCTGACCAGAACTTGGCTCCAGAATCAGTGAGTTGATCTGGTGGGAAAGAGTGAAGCATCTGAGCAATATTGTTGTGGTAGAGTTCCTGGAATTGGTTGCGAGCCCAACGAATACAATCTTCAGCAGACGATGGACGAGCATCAATCAAAGCGTCTTTTACTTTTTGAAGAATATCAATTTGTTGTCCAGAAATTAATTTGTCGACATGCTCATTGAACCCTCTTTCATCGGAAAGGAACTTGTTGGCCATTTCTCCTGGCTGGGCGAAGAATGTTTCAAATTGCTCACGCGCCCATTGAATTGTGTGCTGAATTTCATTGGGGAAGTTCTTCAACGTGCAAACAGGAATCTCCTTCTCTGGTGGATCGACAGACGACGAGTATGACTCCGTGAGATATGGATAAACAACTTGAGTGTTTCCTTTGGTTCCCATGGTTCCAGACTCCAGCAAAGGCAAGCGATAGTAGACGCATCGACGATCCATGTATCGCCGAGCATCAACATTATCAAGCGCATTGGCAACTCCATTGAGCTCTCCGAAGAATTCGTCATTGAAAATGTGCTCGGTTTCCAATCCAACACGTTCTGCCAAAGCTTCAATTCGAACATCCGAGTTGAAAGCAGTCACAGCACGGGCGGCACATTCTGACTTCTTTCCCTGAAAACGAGTATTAAGAAGTTAAATTAAATTTTTTCAGGCATACCCCAACGTCACGGCGTCTGAACAGGAATTGTCTGTTGAGATTCGAAATTTCAATTTGGTCCATATCAGTAATTTTGATAAGACCTCCTTCACCACAAGCGACACCCATCATTGATAAATTTTTGAGCAATTCGCATCCGATAGCTCCAGCACCAACAACAAACCATCTTTGACGGAATAGACACTCTTGATATGGCCATCCAAATACGGCAGCTTGTCCATCATAACGAGATTGTCTCGGCTGACAATCAGTTTCCGAAAGTTTGGAATTGTCGAAAGAAGTCCAATCCCCTGGCAAGACTTCAACGTGATCCAAATGAAGCCATTGTTTCAGTGGTGTCATATGGTGTGTGACTCCTTTCATTGCTTCTTGTGCAGCAATACCACCAACAACAGATGACACAGTGACGAGGTTTCCGGATGCAGAAAACGAGAACAATTCGATCAACTTTTCTGGGATTTCTTCAGTACCAGAAGGAATCAATTCTTTTAACAATGCGGCATCCTGAGTGGATCGAGGAGCAGGGGATCTTCCATACTTTTCTTCGAAAGCGTAAAGAGCAGTCCACAAGGCATGAAGCTGGGATGGGTATTCGAACTTGGCATAGTCCCATATTCCGAATTCTGGTTCAACAAGAGATTTCTCGAATGGAACATGAGATACCGATGTTGGGACTTTAACTTGCCTACATCTTCCACCTTCTTTGTAGTCGGAGAATGAAACTGCGAAATCACCAATATTGAATTTCGATGCATTTTTAACGGTGATTTTGAGTGGCTCACATCCATTAATTTCAGTAAGTCCTTTAACTTCAGAAAAAGTAACGTGATCTCCATCCTCAAGACCATGGAAAAGATTCTCCAATGTTGTCACTTCACCAGTGGTTTTATCAATGTGCTCAATGAAGAACTCGCGAACTTGCTCCCCAGTAGCGTCATCAATTCGGAAATTGTCTCCAAAATCGTTGAAGATGTATGAGAATACACCACGAGCATCAGTAATCAGAATACGTCTATTGTGGGCTCGTGTCCATGCAGCGATTTGGCGTTGAGCAGTACGGGCAGCGTCCGTGAGAACAACAAGCTATAAGTTAAAAAATGTTTTTTAACACAAAATTAATTTAAACTTACATCAAATGTTTTGACAAACTCCTCAGTGAGCTCATCAGTTGATACTTGTACATTAACACTGTCATTAAGCTCTGCAAGACGCTCGTAGCAAGAAGTAGCACGATTGTGACCAACATCTGCATCGCGCAAGTAGTATTGAGCCGAGAGATCAGACCATTTTGCAAGCTTTGTGTCATGAATAGTAACATGCCGAACTCCTCCAAGAATCAGATTCTTTGCAATTTCGACTCCTACAGAACCGAGACCAGAAATGAGAACGGAAGCAGTTCGGAGGTTGACCATGGCGGATTCGCCGAGCGTGTAACTGAAATATTCAATTTTGTTTTAGAACAATAGAAAAATCAAACTAACATTTGACGGGAGTAAAGATTTTTGTCGAGAAGCTCATCTGAGTTCCCACCAACTCCTCCGGCATTATTGCTAGTGTCCATCTTCTCACCGTCTTGTCCTTCAGTGTTTTTGGTCGTCTCGACGTTCACGTTTCCAGACTGCTGAAAAATCAGATCATTACATGATATAATTGACATGTTAATATATCTTAGAGCGAAATTTTATATATTTTGAATTGTCATGAAAATCGAGTTTTATGGCAAATACTTTTCAAGTTTTCATAAAACTGGAGTAGAAAAAAGAGTCATTAGTGTAGTTATAATTTGTTTCTAATGCGCGACAGTACAAAATAAGTCATAGTGGAACACAGGGAAATTACAAGAGAAACTACAAAAACTGAATGACTTCGTTGCGAAATTGAAAAGAGCGAGGAAGAATAAAGAGAGAGACGCAGGCAAAGAAACAACTTGACTGTCAAACCGCCCGTTAGTGTCCTTTCGTAATCCGAACCTAACTAGGAAGACGAAGAAAAAAGATTCGTCCGAACTTTCTATAAACGAACACATCGATCAACAAAGCGCGAATCACATTCTAGAACATTATTGATTGCAATCGTTGGCCTAATAACTTGTGAAGTTGGAAAACTCTACGAAACTGATAACGCTTAGGAAAAAAACTGCGTTGAATACAGAAAGTCGACTAACCATTCAATTTTCACAACAAAAAGTGAGCAAGAGCGGGAACGGAAATATGATGACTAACAGAGACGCAGAGAAATAGAGAAAACATGGGATTGACAACAAATAAATAGAACTACGAATGAAAATACACTTTTCAGGGTTTCACTGGCCGAAACTAAAACGTAAATTGTTATTATGTATCGGGACAATTTTACCACCTCAGTTCATCTAATGAAAAAGTCATCAATTTATAACCTCATTCTCTAAAATATTTTACCTGATTACAAAAGTAGACGCCTAAAACATCAATTTCAAACAATTCCAGAATATTCTTAAAACTTACCTTTTTGGGCATATGCCAACCCGGATCATACTTCCTGATATATTCCATATACATAATGAAACAAGGACTAAATTAAAATAGAGAATATACGAGTAAGCATTAAGGATATGTATTTTCTATCCGTCAACAAAATCCCAACTATTATTATTCATTGTCGGCTACGAAGCAGTGTATCAGCGCCAGCTTCTGCGTGGTTGCCACGGCAACTTTCCCTCTAATTTTCTGGGCGAACGAAGATTAAATATAAAAGAAAGCGAACGGAGAATGCGTTTATTCTTGTGATTTGGTAGAAAAATCAGTTCTCATTTTGAATGGGGTTTTCACCTGCTGTTTCGACTAAAAAATCAGAGTGAAATTCGGCGAACACTCATTATCTTTTTGTTGAAATAGCAAAACAACGGAAAGAAACGAGGATTCTTAAATTAATTGAATCTCTGAGAGCTTTCTTTTCAAGCTTCTTATGAATTAAAAATTGTTAATTCAGATTTTTTAAAAATAGTTTTCCATTTCAACTTACATTGACCCCAGAAAGTGTTTGCTGCTTTGGCGCTCCGACGATCGTTCCGTTTCCTACGACTGTTGGTTCTTCTTCGTCGTCAGTCTTGGATCGTTTCGCCGGAGGATATTCGTTTTCTCCTTCACGCTGCAGCTTGTTATTGGTGGCCTTGTTGTTAGTTTTGTTGGCCGATGTTAGCTCAAGGATGGTAGTCATTAATCACGAAAGATCAGAACCACTGAAAATAGTTTTTAATTGATGAAAACTGATGCAGTTCGAATAATGGTGGCTTAAAAGAGAAGAATCTGATGATGAGCTTTCGGCGAGAATTGAGATTGAAAAGCGAATGATTTTTAACCACTGCACGTTTCGAAAAAATGCGAAACAAACTGTTTGTGGAAGATTCTAGAAGGATGAAATTATTGATTTTCATTTGAAAAAAGTGGCGCGCTTGCGAAATGAAGAAAAAGGAACATAAGTGGAAAATGGCGCCAAGTTTCTCATAGAAATATTAGCAGTAAAATAGAGCGCTTTTGCATTTTTCTTCTTTGACATAAAAACATCGCTATCGTCGTCTCGTAGTGTTTGTGTTCCTTTTTTGCGAAAGAAATTTCTCGATATTTCTAATGTATTTTTAAAAGTTCGTTCGTATATGTTTGAAATCAGCATTTTCAAAATTTAAATTGTTTCTTCTGTTTATCGAGTTCGTGCTGACTCTGCTCACTGCTTTTTCCAAAGGAACTTTGAATTTAAAAGATCTGTTTGGATTTGACAAATAATTCACGTATGGTGGTAAACCAAAAAGAAAACATCACATACATAAACAGAGAAGATCCCCAATTCAATTTTTAAAAGTTTTTCGAATAATGAAAAAAACAATATAAAATTAAAGGAATCAAATAATCAAATACGTTGGAACAAAACAAGAGAATGAGGGAGTCAGTATAATTTCAGGGAGCGACAGTGCAATAAATTTAAAGTTTTGAAGATGCTTCACGGCTTCCAGGGCGTACTAGTCATCCTTGCACAAAATGCCACTTATCAACATCTCCTGGTAGTGGAGCATTTGCTCCATGTTCTGGGGTAGCGCCAATGGCAGTTGCGGCCGCTTCATCAGTTCCTTGGTGAACAGCTTCTGGAACCCGAGAGACTCTGAAATTTGAAGTTTAGAATATTAAAAGCGATGAAATCCCTACGTGTTCAAGGATGGGTTTGCTTCCTTGATGAGAGTCTTCCAATATTCGTTGGTCTCATCGATGACTTTCTCCGCGTATTCTCGGTTCTTGAACTCTCCATTAAAAGCGAACTCGTTGGCTGGTTTTCCTGCTGGAATCTTGTAATTGCGGAACCATTCAACAGATGCCTGAAAGAAAAAAAATGAAACGTATTTTGAAAAATGTTTAATCGAAACTTACAGCCAATAGTCCAGGATAAACCTTTTCGACGTCATCAATGTCATTCAACTTGTCAGCATTCTCATCGTTGACATCAATTGCGACCAATTTCCAATCGGTCTCTCCTTCGTCAATGAGAGCCAATGTTCCGAGAACTTTTACTTGCAGAACAGCTCCCCGTCCGGCAACCTTTGATCCAACTTCAATAACATCAATTGGATCATTGTCTCCTTTAGCTCCAGTGTCAGGAACAACATGGTTTGGATCTTCCCATGTCTGTGGAAGAGCTCCGTAGTTCCAGATGTATCCTTTGTGTGGGAAAATGTTGTGAACAAAGCGAGCTACACCCTTCTTCTCATCTTGCTTGATTGGCGAGAATGGTTCCTTGGTGGCCATTTCCATTTTAGCATTTGTCCAACGTGGAATCTCAACAATCATGTTGTAAACTCTCTTGTCCTTGTTGGCGAACAATGGAATATCGTGCCAAGGAGATACGATTCCTTGTGGTCCCTCTGCAAAATAGATATTAGAACCAATAATTATAGCAGCTTCGACTCACTGATATAAACTCTATAATCCAAACTATAAAGAGATCCACGCTCGACGGCTTCGTAAACTGCTGAATCTCCGGCTCCGGTGCTCATTTTCACAGCTTGACTTTGCAAAATGACAGCAGTCTCCGACAAGGGCCTGAAAAATAATAATAATGCGAATATTGAAAACTACATGTGTTTGCGAGTGGAATTAGATGCTATCATGAAAACACTTCTACACTCATAACAGCCAATTATAAGTATAACAAACTTGTTTGGGTTTCGGAAACAACGACCGCAAAAGAGCCAAGAGAACATTTTTCACAAGGTTTTTGTTAAACTAATCTTTAAACATTTTGCCACTCGAAACTATTAAAACGTGGATTTGCAAAAGTTTTCACGTTAAAAGTTTAAAAAAAAAATACGCCAGAATTTAAAATGCGAATTCAAATAAAGACAATAAAGCAACTTGAAAATAAATTTCCAAACACAAAGTGTCATTTTATAAGCATGTGTACTGGCATCTTTGAAAAGTATGTTACATAATTATAGGCAACATTTCTTTATTCTTTGAGCATTTGGTGACGGACTAGTCTTATCAGCTGACACCGCCCGTTTGCAATGTGAGGTGACGGGGTAAAGTTTAGTACGCCTACACTTCATCTACAAGGGGCTGCTGGACAAACTGAAGTTTTGGAGAAGGGTTAAATATTTTTAAACTACGTTTTTTCTCAATATAAGATCTAGCAGCGATTCGAGCATGACCCAGATTTAGATTAAATAATTGTTTTCTTTTCTTTTCCGCTCTACCAATGGATGTGAGTTATTAGAAAGTGATAGAAAACATCAATAAGGATTATATAAAACGTTATCCTCCCTTAAAAACGACACAGACACAAGAAGGAAGAAACATCAACACGCAACCTCGTGTGCAGACTCCTCTCCGAATTGGCTGACATTTGTCGTTGAGCTCCCGAAGAAGAGGTGGAGACGGCTGTGGTAAGACTGCCACGAGGAGAAGGTAATTGGACAGTTGAGCTGCCGGAATCCATTGAAGTGGTGTGAATCGCAGAAACCTACACATAACCAAAATAAAACTAGAACAATACTCATCAGTCTTGCCTGTGTGACGTTTGTAACTGGACGCGATGTCCTTGAAGTGGCCCATTTCTGTGAAGTATTTGAACTGCTGGTGGATGTTGTTGCAGTGTTTGAAGATGACGAGACAGTGGCGATGGCGCTTTCTTGGCTCACGGCACAGCCCATAATAAGACGAGTTGATAACAAAAATCCTCTCGCCGTGGCCACACTTCGACAGCTCAGTATCATCTAGGAAGAGATGAGGACAACTACAGACATTTGTGAGATATATGCGGAAAACACGAGAGACGCTGTGGCGCATGCACATTTTCAAGCAGTTGGTGATATGTGTGGATTTGGTTATGTCGTCATGATAGAAGCAAGATTAAATTGAAAATTGAAACATAAGGCAGGATAATATCATTCAACGATTATCTAAACCCTGTGGCTCAAAACAATCAGCATAAAAAACTCTCACCTGGGCCCAAAAGAAATCCTAATTTCAGTCATGAAATTTTTGAACATCTCAATATAGATAACATCAACTCAATAGAGGTTTAAAATAAATTTGCACAAGCTAATTTTCTTGTCTAAAAGGCTCTTCGCATGTTTGGTGATAAATGGCTTCTTGTTCAATGGCACGGATAAAAGTTATGGAAGACATGCATTTTCAATTTCCTTATCGCAATAATATGTAGCTTGAAAAACGCAGAAAAAATAAAATTAATCGTTGATGTTCCTAATAAATAACTCCACTCAGTATTGATCAATGTATTTAATCACTCTTAGCAGATAATTTTACAAATACTGAATACATTTTTGAGAATTAATATGTATAAAAAATAACTAAAAATTTGATTAAGATAAAAACAAAACAAGAATAGCATTGCCAGCGCAGCAATTTGTAAAAAATAGGCCTACGAAAATATAGCAGTGTACACACACATCACACCACAAACTACATGAAAATGCAGACGCAACCCTCAGCTACGGTAACAGTGAAATATTTAAGTCTGAACGCATAAAAATAAAATAAAAATCCCAGACAGTTGAGAAAATATGCTAAATATTAATTTGCATTTGAAAACCACCAAATAGGAACAGTCGAATGCAACAAACCTCGTAGCCAAAAATACAGCGACTGTGAAAAGTATAGCAGCCATCATCGCGATCAGCGGCTTGTTTCGTTTGGCGATCAACACGAGGCCCATCAAGAAACGACCATCACTGAAAGATCAATCAAAGAACACTTCTGGGAGGAGAATCTAATATTGAAAACCGCTTGGACTTGTTTTTGCTCTGTGAGCAGTCTTCTCTTATCAATACCTCTCGGTTTCTCCATTCGCCATTGTATTACACTGATTACAAATCACAAACGATGTGTCATAATTGTTGGTAAAACTTAAACTCTTATTGATTTTAGTAGAATGTAAACATATGATTTCATTATTCTATCTTCTTTTGATTTATTTCTAGATCATTGAAATTCATATATTTTAATGCTAACCGGAAAAAAAATATTGCTATCACAGAACTAAAACCACATAAAATATAAGGCAACAAGAAATCAGATATGCAATAGTACAAATAAATTATAACCAATCGTGAAGAACCGAATCAACTCCAATAACTTTGAACAATTCACGCATTTGAGAATGACGAAGTGGTGGGGTTCCAAAAGTGAAGTCTGTGGCAGTTTCGCAAAATGATGAGTTGGTACGTGGCAATGGTTTGAGAGGTGGATCATATTGAGATGGCGGAGTAGGAGGCAGATTGAACAGCGGGGATATTGGAAATATGTGACCCTGAAATTACTTTTCTAATTGTAAGTAAGAATTCCTAGATCAGCAATATTCATACCTCTGTTGAAAAAAGAACACTTTCTTGCTGTTCCTTGTTAATTGGATGATCTACATCGAACAACAAGTATAAATACTTTAATGTTTCTGATAAGAAAAACGATTCCATTCGATCTTCAAGACTTCCATCAATGACATCATGCACAGTTGCGAAGCCACATTTTACTCGAGTAATTGTTTCTAATGAATCAAGAATTTCCAGTCCAACATGCTGATAAAATGGATTTTTCGTAGCAGTGTACAATAGATATGTAGATTCAACAAATTCTGGACGAAGTGGATAAAATGAGACATCAGGAGCTTGTAACTGCCAATTGAATCGTTCGGGTAGAACTCCGTATTTCTTCCAAATTGCATAGTAAAGGGCATGATGGCACACAGCCTCGTCGACTTCACCAGCCAAAACCAGAACTCCTGCGAAACTTGC